>NW_028327179.1:33797995-43797995 GCF_987537825.1 Furipterus horrens | reverse complement strand
ATACTTTGAAGGTGACTGAAGCTTAACCATGTAAGAATAAAGACTCTGTCTTTCCTTTGGACCCTTCAGCTGCGAAGAGAGGGGGGGTCTGCTGCATGGGCAACAGCAGACCCTCCATATCACCCTGCCCAGGCTCTGTAGCTTCAGCTTCACTGGAGAGGACACTCCAGCGTCATCGCAAGATGTCGATTCAACACGGGAGGAGACAGATACCGTGTCACTCCTGAGTCGGACTGCACAGCCATTCTCGGCGGTGCAGATAGACTCTTAAGAAGCTACACCATCGTCTCTCAGGACGGACGGCTGCCGAGATTTTATAAATAAATTCTGGGGTTTTTGGTGTCCCCCACTCAGGAATACTTTTTTCTTTTTTTCCTGAGAGAAGGAGAGAAAGAAGATTTAGAGTGATTATCAAATTCTCCCATGGATCCTAACCTCTATAAAGTTAAAACAAAATCACTCCTTTATTTGAAGCTAAGGACAGAGAGTAATGACAAAAATTGGGATAAAGTAGAAGGATATATTTCTTCAATGTTTTATCCTTGCAACTCAAATAATTTGATTATCGTTGCCTTAGAGAAAAATATAAAAGACATTTAAGATTTGGTAATATTAAAGTTCAAAGAATTGGTAGCGTTCTCTGTTATTTGGCTCTAATTCTGAACCAGAAATATGTCATAGCTGTCAAAGAATCTGCCTGCTGTTTGTGAATGAGGGTATGTTAAAAAATTACACCTCAAACTATTTTCATCTAGGGAATAGGACTGGTACAGAATTGGGGTATCAGTGACAAGTAGCTTTTTCTTTTACATTGGGAAATATCTGAATTTTGATGTAATTATTAGCAGCAAATTATCTATTATTTCACTTTTTAAAATATACAAATAGTAAAAATATGTTAAATTAAATAGTTTAGAAAGATACACTTATGAAAATATACAAAGAAAGCAATATTAAACTCTCTATCATTAAAAAAATTTTTATTTTTTCTAACATGATAGTCATCTTTATCTACAGCCTTATTTATTTAGCCTTATTTTTGGTATAAACTTGATACTAGCAATTTTTGTAATAATATATTTAATAGATTTTCAAAATATATTTGATTGTATACCCAGTGTATTCAAAAAGGAGCTCTGATTTTCATTTATTTTTTTATGAGAAGGAGCTGTATGAAGAGAGGGCTGCATGTATTTTAAGACAGTTATTGAAGGTGTCCATAGGCATTAGGAATATGAGTTCTGAATCAGGTTTGAATCCTAGTTCCAACAGTGACAGTCTGGGTGTCTTTGGCGACTTATTAAGTACAATTATTAGTGTAGCATCTTCATAGAGGGATTGCGAGGATGTACAAATGTAAGGCACCTAAAACAGTGCTTGGAAGCTAATAAACAATCACTAAATGTCAGGTAAGATACTGCTACAGTTGTTGCCACCACCACCTGGATTAGACATTGATCTATTTGGGTTGTTGGCCCAGCAATCCATTTCCCATCTTTTAAGAGAACACTAATTTGCTTTTGGGAAATTGTCACTCCCACTTTGTGTGGCCTTGGTGGGGATGTAAATTCAGGTGCCTCCTTTTTCATTAGGGAAGCGAGTGAGGCCCTGGAGGTTTCTTACATCACAGCCCCCCTCTCACTGCCTTGTACAGCGGTTGAATGAGCTTGGTTATCACCCAGGCTCAGCCGCTCTCTTGAAGGACTTTAACACTGAGCAGCTTACAGATATGGAGCTCTTCTTTTTTTAAAAAAACCTGATATACTTTTTCTGTTGAAGAATGACTCTTTATATCTCTTGTTCCCTGAAGTTGGTAGGATTACTCCCTCCTCCTTCTTTCTCCTGCACTCTGCCCAGGAGTGGGGTTGGTAGAGGTATGGAATAAGAAAAACTAAGATTCTCATTTAAAGTGTTCCATTCTCTCCTGAAAAAATTCTGTCTCTGAGTACAATGATATGTGGTCTCATCAGATAATTAAATTTCAGTCTTATTTCAGTTTAACAGTACCTCTCCCCTCAAAATAGTTTGCTTCCCCATAGTTATCTGGATCTGACAAGGTCTACTAGCCACGCACAGAATGGGGATGGGTGTGGGGAGACACTGATTGCGTGGGAGGGAAAGAATCTCCAGATCTCAACTGAGTGCCATGAGTTACAGAAGCTAGGGCAATGAAAAGCTGGTCTAATTCATTGAGTGATAGTGCCTGGAAGAAACGGTCAAATCCTTTCTGCCATTGAGACACAAGTCACCTTGTTACGGTAACAGACACAGAGAGAGCAGAAAAGGAAGGCTCATTAAATAAAGTGCTATTGCCCTCAGACTACTCAGCTACTCAGACACCAAAAGCCTGGTTACTCTTGGGTCCAAGCCTGGTTTTTCAGCTTTTCCTTTGATTCTGGGAGCGACCTCAATATCTTTTCAATAAATGTCCTCAAGTTTCCAAAAGTGGTTTCTGCTGCTTGAAACTGAACACTAACAATCTATGCTATATAATGTCACATATGAGATAAACTCCTGAAAATTAGTGTTAAGAGAAACCTTTTCCTGATATTATTGCGTTGTGTTTTCCAGGAAGTAATGCATTCTTTTTTTGCTTAGCTGCTAGGAAGCTTAGGAGTAGAAATAGCTCATCACAAAGAGCACATGCTAGACTTCTGGCCAAGATGGAGGCTTAGACGGACAAACTCCGTCTCCCTCTACAATTAGAAAGGAATACAACTACCGCTAAACAAAAGATAACCAGAAATTCCAGAGAATAAAACTACATGGAAGCCCAACATATGAAGATATAAACGAGCGGTGCTCGCCTGGATGGGTAGGAGGGGCGAGAAAATGCAGTGCTGTCTGTGGTAGCAGCGGGAATAGCAGCAGAACTACAAGAAACGTCAGGGGGAGCAATCCCGGCTGCAGTCGAGCCCCGGCAGCTTACGACCCCAATGTGGGGAAAGGCAGCCCCCCCATTGCATTGGACAGTGAGGCCCAGAGGGAGGGAGGACAGATCCCGGTCTTCCAGCAGAGAATAACGGCAGGAATCCATCTTGGACCCCCACTCCCACACAAAGTGCCACAGTGCAGCGAAAAAGGTTGGGATTGCCGCCAGTCACCGGGTAGTGACGAGTACATGGGGCTCCGTCTCTCACAGCCTGCCCAGGAAGCAAAGCAAAAGACAAATCTGTCAAAATGAAGGAGACAAGGAGTGAAATCCTGGTGACACAGCTCACCAGGCAGCAGATGAAGAACGTGACAGACGAACAAATAAGCAACCTTTCAGAGGCTAGTTCAGAGCTATTGTTATAAGGTGGCTTACAGAATTAACAAAAGATTTGGAACAGGACAGGGAAGGAAAGAAAGCCACTCATACTGAAACGAACGAAATCACATATGAGACAAGTGGTGAGGAAATAAAATCCAGGGATGAAATCAACAAACCAGAACATAGAGAAGGAACAAACAGTCAACCGGTGCAGAAAGAGGAAACAAAAAGTAAGGAAAGTGAGGAGAGGATCAGAAACCTCTGGGACAGCTATAAGAGATCGAACATTCAGATTATAGAATTGCCAGAGGGTGAAGAAGAATTAGAAATTGAAAAATTATGTGAAAAAATAATGAAACAGAAACTCCAAAACTTGGGAAAGGAAATAGACTTACAAGTCCAGGAAGCACAGAGAGTTCCAGAAAAACTGGACCCAGGAGGAACCACTCCAAGACACATTATAATCAAATTGTCAAAAATTAAAGCTAAAGAGAGAATCTTAAAAGCAGCAAGAGAGAAGAAAAGAATCATGTACAAAGGGGTCCCAGTTAGACTATCAGCTGACTTCTCAAGGGAGATCCTTCAGGCAAGAAGGGACTGGCAAGAAATATTCAAAGTAGTGAAAATCAAAAACCTACAGCCATGAATATTCTATCCAGCAAAGCTGTCATTCAGAACAGAAGGGCAGAGAAAGTGCTTCCAGGACAAAATAAAACTGAAGAAGTTTATTAGATCCAAACCACTATTATATGAGATGTTAAAGGGACTGGTTTAGAAGAAGGAGGATCAAAACCATGAACATTAAAATGAAAACTGTATCACAACAACCAACAACAGAAGCTAGGGAATTGAAACAAAGGCAAACTAAATAGGCAACGGGAGTGGAAAAGAACTATAGGTAAGGGGAGCATACTGGGGGGAGGTCCGCAAGGAGGGGGAGCGGGAGAGGGAGGGAGATGGTACAGGAATTAAGAAGCATAGTAGGAGGGAATGGAGTAGACAGGAAGATGTTGAGAAGAACTATATGCACAACCAATGGACATGGACTAAAAGGGGGGACAACTGGAGGGAGGGGGCCACCGGGTGGAGGGGAGCAGAGGGAAGGGAAATTGGGACAACTGTAACAGCATAATCAATCAAACATATTTTAAAAAAAGAAAAAGAAATGGCTCATCACTATAGTAGCTATCTTTAAGCTAAAATTTTGGGAAAAAAATAATGTTCTCTTTATTCTATCAGAACGTCTTTACCTTATTGTAATTTTTAGCTAATTTTAATTTTTAGCTACATATTTACCTTTTTCACAAGTTGTTTCTCTTATGCTTAAATGAATGCATAAATTAATAACAAAACTCTAAAAAATATAACAAAATCAAATAGAGATGGTGCAGTTTTATTTCAGATTATGAAAGCATCGCCTCATTTTCATCTATCCTGTTGTTCCATGCGTACCCCAGAATAATCAGCTGTGAAGACATCATTTTTCATTCAATGTAATAAATTAGTCTTTAAATTTCTTTTATCAAATTTCTTTTAAACCTGTTATTTGTATATATGCACAGGTATACAAAACTTTAGTGTCAGTAAGTCAGCTTATCATGAACATTTTCCCAATTCTTCTTCCCCACTGATATTTAATGTCATTGTATCCTTTTCTTCATATTTAAACACTTCAGTGACACTCACTAATGATTAATGACCCACTGGCTCGTGCTGCCTTATAACATAAAAGTGACCGAAATGCCTTTCCCCTGGAGAGCAATTATTCTATGGAACAATATCCCCTACCTGGTGCATTGAAGTCCCAAAAGCTGGCTGTTAAACTTGCAGTTGTAATTCGTGAAAAAGTCCAGAAAGCCAAGTTTTGAACTGCTGGGGATTTTATGCAGTTTCATTTTACTAGAACAACTTGTTTCTTTTCTGCCTTTGCTTGCTAGAACTTTGAATAAGTGGTAGAGATGGAAAAAACTTGAATTAGATGTATTTCTATTTAAGTACAATGGTATCTAACTGGAAGGTATGTATTTTTCAGTTTTTTGATTTGTGAAATTATACTGCTGACATTAAAATAACACACAAACAGAAATCCAGGCATGTTTATGTATTCATATGTCACTTATTCTGATATTTCAATTTGGAAAAGATAATTAAAAAGAGGATGCAGCTAAGGCATTAGAGTTACATTTTGAAATAACATTGTATTTCAGTATATAATTCTGCATATAAATTTCTGGTCCTCAAAGTAAAAGATGTTTTTGAATCTGATACGTTGCTTGTCAGAATATTTGGCTCAGGATAAATATATAAATAAAGCCAAATTTATTAAACCTATAAAATCTTAAAAAGTCATGAAAATTGTAAGATATATGTTACTGAAGTATACCTTGTCAGCTTTTACTATCTGCTTATAAAAAATAATAATGCATTTTTAATGAATCAGTAAGGCTATTAGTAAAATATCACTTATGTGCCTTCAACTGTTTTGATGCTAAGAAAGGTATGAGTGATATTAGTTCTACACAGTAAGTATTTGCAGTCTTTTCAGTAAGATAAATATATTATAGTTATTAGAGCACAAGAAAGACCAGAGCATGTTATATTGATGAAAATCATAGGAATTCAGGAAATAGAGAAAACATCATAAACTTCCTTAGTCATCGAAGATGGGGACACTCATTTTGAACCAAGCTGTTCAGCATGACTACAGTTTGAATACAAAGAAGAGATGTAGGAAGGATGGAAGAGAAAATTATTCAAAACAAAGTTTTGAAGCAGAAATAAAGTGACTTGTGGTCTCCCTCAAGCTGAGAGTAAATGTTAGACTATTCTAGAAAAAAAGACTAAAGATTAGAAAGACTCAGAATCCCAGAAGTGTTTTGACTAGCCGGTTGCTGTGAATATTGACGAGCCACTGATCTGAGGCCAGAGCAGTAGATGATGGAGTGTAGGCAAGGGAGCCATCTGAAGGCTCTTTCAGTAATTTAAGTTTGAGGTGATGAAAACCCCGAGTAGTGAGGTAGCTGTGGGAATCACACAGGGGAGGCAGAGATGAAGGAATGATAACTCTTGAGAAGAGACCATAATTAGAGGATGAAGGAGCAGAATGAGTAAATGATGGCTTTAAATTTCTAGTCCTTTCAGATGACTAGAAGAATAATAGTATCTGTGAGAGATATGATGCAGTTAGGCCTTGATAAATTAAATGTAGTGGCAAGACAGTTACATCACAAGACCTTATCAGCAATTGGAAATATGACTCAGGAGAATTGTTGGAAGAATGAAGATATACATATATACTCGTATCTATATCTCTTAAGATGTGTTTCTCTGACACCATGACACTTGGATGAGTGCCATAGAAATTAACAAACAGGACACTGAGAAAGTTAAACTGACTTTAATTTTAATATAAGTAAAAATAAAATCTCATATGAAATCTCATTTATTCAGACTTACTATCCAGTGACCCCAGATAATTACCTCAGCCACTTTGTGCCTCAGCCTCCTTATCTGCAAGCTAGACATAACCATGGCCTTTAACAACTCAAAAGAACACATCTAAATCTTTCCATCCTAATTATGCTTTATACTTACTAAAAAATGCTTGAGTAGTCAATCAGTCCATAAGTAAAAAATATTTTGTGTGTAGATTTTGTATTATCTCTTAGTAATATAAGATGTATGTGTAACATATAAACTATACATGGCAATTTCTGACTAATGTACACATCTACATCTGTTACTTACTGATAGCTACCTCCACTAGTCAACTATGGCACTTACCCTGGGTTATTGTAGAGGATTGCACTTACCTTACCCAACTGATGGGTAAAATAATCCAACTGATGTCTAACTAACCTACCACAGATCACCACCACCTGCCCAGCATTCTGCTTCTCCAATCTAGAGGCCTGTGGGGAGCAGTGGAGCACCCCTGCACCAGTGACTGTGACAGGAGGAGAAGGAACTGAAAAGAGTGTGCCCTGTTTCCCAGATACCACCAGGCTGTTAGCAACTGCAGTATTCCACTGTTCTGCTGCAGTAGGAGGAAGTGGAATGGAAAGAGGAGAAGGAAGAAGTCAACAGCACAATTGAGAAGAAGAGTAAATCATGGGGAAAGGAGAGAACAAGGTTAAGTCCTTTTCCATCCTCAGCAAGTGCTCTTGAGCCCTCTTTACTCGACTCCACTCCCATTTCTCAGCCCCTAATCTGTGATGTGATACATGAATTCTTCTGTGTCTCCTCTGTCTTCTCTCAGCAGTCCCTGATATTCATTATCTTCAAGTCCAGAGTTTTGAAGGCAGTGCCACTAGTGTAGAGTTGGGGACAGTCTTGTTAATCATCATCTATCAACATCTAGGCAGACACAAAAGATAGAAGACTGAGAAATGAGAGAGTTTTCAGCCCCTTGCACTATTGTGCAATCACAACAGTGATCTTCTTAACCTTGAAGGTCACTATTGTAAAAGAAATAGATGTCACTGAAAATGTGAAGATTTTATTGTTTTCTTTCTCTTCATTAATTATATATGGTACATTTTCAAAGTTTTTTTTTTTTTAGCACTTAAGCTTTGGGAATTCTATTTTATACTGTTCTGTTTATAACATGTTCATTGTGTTGTTTTTTTTTTTAACCTTTGGGCTTGATTCAGTCATTAATATTTTCTGATTTTTTAAAAATTAAGTGTTGTATATCTTCTCTACAGCTCTGTATGAAAGAAAGCACTGAATCGAAATTAAAATATATATTTATATTCTTGTCCCAATTCTGCCCCTGTGGCCTTGGGCAAATCTCATTGATGTCAGTCTTCTTAATTGTGTGTGATCTCTGAAATTCAGTTCTCTCAGTGTAAACTTGGGATAATACTATTTATCTTACTGGGCTCTTGTGACCTTTAAATTAGGCAATGTGCTTAGAGCATTTGGTAAGTAATATTACTAGATGATAGCTTTAAAATTCTATCTTCTATTACTTTTTAATGAGTGAGTCACAAATGTTTTGCAATATGGAATGACTTCACCAGTAGATTCAATAATGAAATTAAGAAATCAAGCCACTCTAGGAATTAAACATTATGAAATTCTGTATCCCTTGATTTAATAAAGATTAAAATTTTTTTTCAAATAGAAAAATTGTATTTTAAGACAAAAAAAATTGGATCAAAATATAGTTAACAGATGTCTAGACCCTCAAACAAGTTCATAGATAGCTCCATGTTCTTGGAAGATAAAGCAGGAAAACCAATGCTGGGCCTGATCACTGACAGCTTGCCACAGGCAGAACTTTTCCTTTCCCAGTTACCACCTGACCTATAGTTAAGCAGCATTTCAGTCCCATCATAAAGGCAGATCCATGGAACACATGCATGGGGAAACACCTAGGTGCCTGATTTTGTGGGTATAGTAGAAAATAACTAGACAGTCATAATGCTGTCACAAATCAACCTGTAAATATAATTTTAACATAGCTTTGATTTTGCTATTTTGTTATTAGAATGAAGATTAAAATTATTAATTATAACAAAATAATTTGATACCAGAAAGTTCTAAAGATTTATAATTTGCATGTTAAAAACATATCTCTTTTCCTTGACAATATAATAATGCATTTGAGTAATAAGTTAATTTTATACATAGAGGAATTATAAACTGCATCTCTTCTTAACTGAAACTTAAATAAATATTTTAGTAATGGAGCAATATATGTGCATATTTTTCATTTTAAGGAAACGTGCCTCAATTTTGCTAAACCTATGACCTTCTTAGTGGCATTTCCACGTTTGATCAGGAAGATGTATAACTGCATGTTTATTCATCTGAAAATTAGTAACATCATTCTTCTCTATTCATTCATATCCTAAGAAAAAACGATCATGCTTTGTGTTGTGATTTCTATCATTAAGATAGTGTACAAATTGCTTACAAACATGCTACCATATTCTCTGGCACCAACAAATTTGAAGGGAAAAAAATTAGATTTTCTTTATTCCAGTGTTTGTCCCATAGAATTTTTTATAAAGTATTAATTTCAGAGGCTTGGTCTTTACCATGTTTGGAGATAAAGTATGTAAGCACTGGACTTCAGCAGAGTTAGTCAAATATCAGCTCAGCTTCCAGGGCAAGTCACTTCATTTTCCTTTGCTTTACCTGTGAAATAGGCTTATAATGCCTTTCTCAATGATTGCTAGAAGCAATAACTGGGGCAGCCTATGTGGAGACTGAGCACATGGCCTAGTAACACCATTAGGCACCTCTCCCAGGCTTGTCATTGGCCGAGGAACAAGAAAGAGGTTAAGGGTATAAGAATGTCTGCACTTCCTTCTTAGGGCTGACAGATGCAAAGGCAGTGTTCTGTAAAGCCTGTATTTTCTTCTAATGGAATCACAGTTTGCAAATACAAACTGGTGCACGTTCACATAAAAGCATAGACTTATTCACTTTGGACCTTCCGTACCTTGCTCTAGCAGTCAGGCCTCAAACTGCAGACCCTAGAGACGGTGAAACAGGGACCAGGTTTACTCTGTACACTTCGCTGCACAGTGGGGAAGAGGCATTGTCTCACTTTCCTATCAGCTGGTTTATAACAACCACCACTCAGGTTTCACTTAGAAGAGCAAAGATCCAAGGGAAAATCATTCTACTTGGGACACTTCCCAAAAATATATTAAACTGAACATTAGAGCAAGTTTTAAAGGGAAAGGAAATTTTAGAAGCCCAGCTAGCTATGCTGCTTTGGGATTATTGGCAGCCTGCCGATAGGCACCTTACATGCTCATGAAAACGTCCTTCTTAGGCTTTTTAAAAATAGGTTCTCCTACAAGAATGAGACGATACAGGACTGAGACTTGACCCTTTGGAAAGTGAGCACTGGGTGGGGTAAGTTCAGCTCCACATGTGGTCATACCAGAAATAACGAAGCTAATTTAGGGAACTTAGCAAGGGTTTATGACAGAATATATTTACAATGGTATAATCTTTACATTTTGATATTTTTCTGGAGTTTGTTTTGCTATGCTGAAAAGAGTCTGGTTTTAATTAAACACCAGAACAATGGTCTTTTTCTGATAAAAAGAGAAGCATGTGATACTGTCTTCAGTACAAACCTAGTCTCTCGGGGCTTTAGGAGAGAGGATACACCGCGAGACTTGCCCTCAGTGGTCAGTGTAACATGCCGGCCTTACCCCACCAGTCTACACAATCATGTGGCCCATCCAAAGCCTTGTGCTGACAACACAAGAATTGCTTGCTGATGCAGCAGGATTATTTTTAAGTATTATTTAATGGTCTTGAGTCCCTTGTTGAAGAAAAAAATCAAGTGAAAGGAAGAATTCCTCTTTTTCTCCTAAGTAAGGCAATTCATATCTAGAGGCTCTAACCAGATCACCAAGACCTGATGCAGCAAAGCTAAGCCTGTAGAATAAAGTTCCACTATTCAGCTGATGACTCTGTCACCACACAAAGACTACTTTTAGGGACAAAGAAAAGACAGAAAATCCTGTAATATGCATCCAAGAGTCTTCATTTTTGACATTTCCTTGCAACATTTTGTGAAAGCAATCAGTCACTGAATGAGTGGGTCAGCCCTGTAGACTAATATTTGGTTACTCTGACCACTAACTAAAAGCCCAATGTGTGGCTCACCAGGACCAGCACTGCTGATCTTTGAAAAGACGGCAGCTATGGGGTGACTGGGTCTGCCAGGTATCTGACTTATTAAGCAGCATCACAATCTGACAGTTCTCTGATAGTCACAATTAGAAGGTGTATAAACTTTATTCAGTCAAAAAACCAGAAGTAGTTTATAGAAAATATATTTACCTAGCTCACATTAAACTCTGGATAAGCCAGAATGACAATTATCAATTTACAAGAAGAAATACCGCTGAATACAGTTGTACTGGACCCTGAAAACACTGCCCATGTGGCCAGTTCATTGTCTTCTGGTTGGCGTGCGGCATGGGGAACCAAACCATAACTCAAAGTGCTAAGCACAATATCAAAGCAGAGAGAATCACCCATCTGAGTGCACATCTGGATTAGTTAGGGAGCTTGCTAAAAATGTGAATTATCTAGCTATTCTCTGGAGATTTAAGTGGGGCATGCACGTTGTATTTTAAAAGCACCTCAGACAACTCTGCTGACACCGGTTTGTGTTTGGGAATGACAAAGAGATCATCCAATGCGTACTGGAATTGCTCTAGGAAAATCAAATGTGTTTGCCTCCACATAAAACATGTAGCAGCCTCCTGACTAAACAGTTCATATCCTTATCTCCTCTCCACTAGACAAGGATAAATGAGAACTACCAGTGAAGTTCCTTCTCAAAACATCTATGACAGAGTGACTGCTTTTCTAACCAACACCTGCTGTATTTAGATACACTGTTACCTTCATTTAATTTTGTTGTAACATATTTTGTTCCCTCAAAGACAGATTTCTCAGATAGTGGTCATATTTATGTAGCACTTATTTATTACGCATTGGGTTGGCCAAAAAGTCCATTTAATTTTTTCTGTAAAATAAAAACACATTTTTCATTTTCACCAATAACTTGATTGATTTGGATAATTTGAGTATGTTCGCTCTCTTCTGCTATTTCTGGTGGGTAGAGGCCAGAGGTACTGCTAAACATCTTTCAAAACATAAGACTGCCCCACAGCAAAGAATTATTTGGCCAAAATGTAGCAAGAAACTTTTCACTCCACTTTTGATACATTTGATCAGACACAGCACCTTCTCCATACATTGCACAAATCTTTTGTGTGTGTGTGTGTGTGTGTGTGTTTCAGTTGCGTTTTTACCTTTCTTAAAATAATAAAGTAAAATAGGCCAAAAATATTGCGCATTTTCTTCCATCTTCAATTTTAAAATGGGTACACAAAAATTCACCAATTTTAATAAGCTTTTTAAAAATGCACACTGATATGAGAGCTGTCACAACACAGTCTAACAAAATTGTTTCGAATGAAATTAAAGATAACTAAGCACTACTAGAGCCATCTTACAGAAAAAAACTAAACAAACTTTTTTGGCCAACCCAGTACAAGATCTAATGCAATGTAGTTTATATATATTTTCTCACTTAGTCTTCACAATTGCCCTGGTCATTTTGTCCTATTTTACCAATAAAGGAAATAAATTTCAGAAAGTTAACTAATTTGCTTACTTTAAAACTAGTTTTTAAAATAGTGAAACTGATCATCACGTATATTTTGGGTTAATTTAAATCCCAATGCCATAACCACGAGGCATATTGATGTGTACATGGGCTTTATACATACTTCAACTCAAAAAGTACACTGTTAATTCCAAACACATTTGTAAATTTCTCACTGTTTCTCTTTCTATCCATGTATAACCTTCCTAGAGACTTGAGATACCTTATGGTTTAACAGTGCATTTACTGGCCCAAACAAAGGAGTCAGGAATTTTATTTATTTGTTTGTTTTTTTGTTTATTTATTTATTTAGTCCGTTTCCTTACTCTATTCACAGCCTCAATGAGAGAATATTTTAGTTATATTAACATGTGCACATCAATTTTAATAGATATTGGAAAATAATATTAGAAGAGAGCTTTTAAATAATTTGCTTTTAAATGGAAATAAAATAATAAAATAATTTTTATTAGGAATAGGATATGACTAATAAATATTGAGGAAAATGTGTTCCTAATTCACCATAGGGTTCTTAGAAAACATATAATTGGCTTAGTCTTGAGATGTCCCTTTTCTCATTTTTGTTTCTTCACCTTGTCATCCATGGTGGGTGGTAAGATATGATTAGGGCAAAGGATATATTTGGTAAGAGAAGGACTATACCAGCAAAGGCAAAGTTGATTTAGCTTTTGTGATGCTCCAGTGGGAAATGTATGAAACAAGTTAAAATGTCTTCAGGCAATGAAAAATAAGGCACTGCTACTTGACTTCAAGGAGCTTGCCGAGTCTCTATGACTACAAGGACATTTCTTTAAAGGACCACACAGAGAATTGGGAAAAGTTGAAGAGAAGATAGAAAGAAGAGAGAAGACAGAGGGGAGAGTGCGGTAAAAAGACTGTAGAAGATTGAAAAACTTCTATTTGGGCTAAAAAATAACTCAGTAGGAAAAAAAGGTAATGTTTGGCATAATTGAACATGCTCTTGACTTCACTAGTACTCTGAGTCATCTAAAATGATTTTCTTTCAAGTAGAAGACTACACCTAAATGTCCTGCTCAATGCTGAAGATATAACTGAGATTAGCTTATGTTATCCACATTTTCTTCTAGCAACTCGTTCAGCAGTGAAAGAAGTGTGACTAAACTATAAATTCTGCCAAGCACTCCTTTTAATTTTGCAAAAAGCATCAATGTACTTGGCAAATACCCAAAAGGGGCGATTATTTTACCTCCACCCTAATTTCACACTTGATTCTTCCAATTTGATTTAAAAATTGTTCTACTTTTATCCACTCAATAAACTTTTATTGAATAAGTACTATGATCTGGATGTAGTTACATAGTGATTGATCTACCTGTGAATTTCAGGTTTACCACTTGATGAGCTCATAACAAATAACTTCCTATGCAGTTTAACATCTTTACTTTTACTCAAGAGTGCTCTTCTTCAAAAAGCAGTTCCATTTTTAATCTTTTGAGGCAATTCCATACTGTTTTCCACAGTGGCTACACCAGTCTGCATTCCCACCAACAGTGCAGTAGGGTTCCCATTTCTCCACATCCTCGCCAGCACTTGTAGTTTGTTGATTTGTTGATGATGGCCATTCTGACTGGTGTAAAATGGTATCTCATTGTGGCTTTTGAACCAGCGATTCCACTACTAGGATTATACCTGAAGAATCTTGAAACACCAATTCAAAAGAACTTATGCACCCCTATGTTCATTGCAGCACTGTTTACAATAGCTAAGTGCTGGAAACAACCTAAGTGCCCATCTGTAGATGAGTGGATCAAAAAGCTGTGGTACATTTACACAATGGAATACTATGTAGCAGAAAGAAAGAAGGAACTCCTGCCATTTGCGACAACATGGATGGAACTAGAGAGAATTATGCTTAGTGAAATAAGCCAGGCAAAGAAAGAAAAATTCCATATGATATCACCTAATACAGGAAACTAAAGAACAACACAAACAAAAGAACTAAATAGAACAAAGAGCAGAATAGCAGTCAATAGGGGGGAGGGGAGAGGGAGAGAAGGGGGATAAGTAAGGGAAGGGCTTAGTCAAAGAACCTGTATAAATGACTCATGGACATGGACAACGGGGAGGGATATGATTGCGGGAGAGGGGGAGGGCTGGGTGGGGGAGAGAAATGGGAGAAAATGGGACAACTATAATTGAAAAACCTAAATAAATAAATAAATAAATAAATGAATAAATAAAGTGCTCTTCTTGCTGTTATATCTTACTACTTTTGTCCAAAAATTTAGTTCTTAAAACTTAGGCCAAAAGTAGCCTACTCTGCTAAGCCTCCCTTGACCTTTCCCATCCTTCTAGAATATATGAACCCCTCCTTTCCTTTGTGCTCTAAGTTCATCTCTAGTTCTATAATAACACCTATGTTACATAAATATATTTTTAAACTGTTCCTAATAGACATGATATTTTATCTTTCCATATAATTTTTGGAAAATTATTTCTCTGTAGTTTAGTCCCTATAGTTCAAGAGGAAAAGATGCCACCTTCCTGCTTGCAGAATAGACACAAAACCCAGATCAAAACCAATCAAAACCAATTTAGTATTATACTAAATTCCTCTGGCCACATGAATGACTCAGGAAGAAGAAATGACCCAAGTGGTAAAAACCAGATTTCACTTCAAAATTGACATAGCCTCTTGGAAAGAAATGGTCTGTTTTCTGAAATCATGATTGCTAAACTAAGCATCTTGTAAATTTGTAAGTAATATTTGCCACCATTTATTGGAAGTTGCCTGAGAGTGGAGCCATTAAAAAGTAAAGAACAACCCTGGCTGGTGTGGCTTAGTGGATTGAGTGCCAGCCTGCAAACCAAAGGGTCACTGGTTCAATTCCCAGTCAGGACACATGCCTGGGTTGCAGGCCAGATCCTTAGTTGGGGTCATGTGGAAGTCAACCACATGTTGATGTTTCTCTCCTTCTCTTTTTCCCTCCTTTTCTGTCTCTCTAAAAATAAATAAATAAAATATATTTTTTAATGTAAAGAACAACCAAGAAGTAGAGAGGAAGAACATGATCCCTAAAATTATTTCAGTGCCTGGATTTAGCTTTACCTGAAGCCATTTGTACACCTAGATATTTTAGCTATCCTTCCTAATGGAAATTAAGCTTAGTTTAGATTGCATTTTCATCATTTGCAACTCAAATAGTCTGTATTAATACATCATGACTGTCTGTCACTATATTGTGATGTAGAAAGTGCCTCTTCTAGGACAGGACTTTGAAGAAACTGGGTACTTGGTTTGTTTACTAATTAAAGAAAGAATGAATGAGTGAAGTATAGCCTAGAAATACAAGATAAAATATATTTCTTGCTGTATTCTCAGTATACCAACAATTTGGTGCCTTTCTACCAAAACAAAACAAAACAACAAACAATCAAACACAAAAAATCTCTCGTGTAAAAATTACTTTCAAATTATTGTACTTCACGCTGCTGAGTCACTTTTGAGATCATTCCTCAAAAAATTCTTAAGGCGGTTTATGCAGGTTGAATGGATTTTGGTAATATCTCAGGATAATGAAGCCCTTTATTTACTTCTTAACACCAAATGATATCTTCCAGGTCCTAAAGTAATTTTAAATGGCGCGTGAGATGGCGTTTCTGTCAGTTCCCTTGGGATTGGGTTTCACAGTCTAATCAGACTCACCATTAACAATCTTCCTCTGGACAGGACGAAGCTAATATAGTGTGATGAGAGAGTGTTGGCCTGTGGCTCAACCAGCTCCGCAGGTCTGCACATGTGGATTCTATTTTCAGACCTATGATTGATTTACCTTCTGACTATGGCAAACCTCTCCATTCTCCCATATGATGCTTATCAACAAATGGTGTCTGCTTAACTCATTTATTGAGAAAATATAACCACATTTCAAAAATTAGAAATTATTTCACATGAAAAATTTTGCCACAGCGCTGTTTCTGCATGTGTGATTTACTACCAGGTAAAATAAGGCTACTTTGGGACAGTTATTTAAAAATTTGAAAATTCATTATTTCCTCTTAATAAAGATACTGAACTCTTTTGATAATTTGACATTCCTCTTATCTCAATCAAAATGTTATTTACAATCTTATCTTTAAAATGCCTTTCGAGAATTCATTGTTTTTAAATGTTCACCAATTGGTTTCTTACAGATTGTAAAACTATTCAAACAGGGAGAGATGATTATTGAACAAGAATTTGTTGATTTGACTTACTGACTTTAGAATTTAATGAAATAATCATCAGTTTCAGTACAGTCTTATACAGTGGTGTGTGGGTGTATGGGCGTGTGTGTGTGTGTGTGTGTGTGTGTGTGTGTGTGAATATAATCTCCAAATGCAAACTAGTAGACAAAAGAAGTACTCGTTTGGGATTGATTTTTCTTTTGATGTTATACAAATCTGAGCTAGCTTATGTTGGGAAAAAATGGCAATGGACCATGAAATATAATTAGAGCTCCTGAATTACTGCTGTACCTTAAAGTCAAGAGTTAGGACAGATGACTTTAAGGGATACTTTAGAAGTGATCCTGTTACCTGAAAATTGGTATTGGAAATTGTCTAAGCCTGCTACTTTGGAAGAGTATTAACTCATGTCTTTGTGGGTGTTTGTTTTGACAGTTAATGGTTTATTCAACTTGTCCAATGTTTCTATTTTGTCTTGGGTCGTTTTTGTATGATTTCAGGTTTCTAATTATATATGTTGTTTGGCTTTTATTGTAGAAATAATTCCTTTTAGATTTTGCACTTTTTGAAATCTGTACTTTTCCAAAACACATACTAAAAATGTTTAAATTACCTCTGTGTTTTATAATGTGCAATTCTTTTTCATGTTATTTCTTTTATTTTATCCAAAAATTGTTCTTGAATTTTTACTTTATATATATATTTTCATTTTTTAAACTGCTTTTAATGCTATTTAAACCCACCATTTATCTTTTCTTAGGTTTATTTTGTGGGCTACTTCCATATTGTTCTGTTAAATGTTTAATGTTTTCAAGTTATTTTGTATCAAATTAAGTAGCATTAATGTGTAAGGCTCTTAATTTTTTATCTGAGCTTAATTTAGCTTTACCTTATATGTATTTTTATATGTAGTGCTACAATTTGTATCTATTCTGCACACTAAATATATGTGTGTGCACACACACTGGATATGATTTGTTCTATACAACATTTTGGAATATACTGTCTAAAATATACTATTTTTTGAAAATGTAAAATAACCTGAGGAGAAATTTTACTCTAGTGTCTTGATATTTACTCATATATATACTTGGGTCACCTTATTAATTACTATATACATCTCTATTTTTCCATTTGTCTACGTGATCTTTCTTGGGATATAAGATTTCTTGAGTTACTCTCTTATTTCTACTGAGCTTTTACAGGTTTATCTTTGAGAATCTGCCATTCTTATATTTTATATTTGATTGCTATTTGCTGCATAACAATTCAGTCTCTAGTTCAGGAATATTAGTTTTCTAAAAGTTTAGTGTTAATTCTGTACCCAGTATAAACCATCTTTAACTACTTTAAAAGATTGTCTGTTCTATGTAATTGTTTTAGTTTTTAGATATGCATATTAATGCTTTCCTAATAGTCACTTAATTGTTAATTCAGTAATGACATGGTTTTGATTCTCATTTTCTCCTTGGTTCCACAGTCTCTAATTTATATCACTATTTTTTCATGATCTCATCCTTGCTTCATTTTTGTTTTATTGATTTCAAGTTGTCTAGCATTTTTTTCTGAATTCGAAAGTGTTTTTTTATTATTTGTTTGTTTGTTTGTTTATTTTATTTTTAGAGTGGGGGAAAAGGAGAAAGAGAGGGAGAGAAACATCACTGTGTGGTTGCCTCTCACTGGCACCCCCAACTGGGAACCTGACGTGCAACCTGGTCACGTGCCCTGACTGGGAATCGAACCCACGACACTTGGCTCGCAGGCCGATTGAAAGTGTTTCTTAGAAACTCTTTTTCAGTATCTAAAGTAAGTTCTATAAGAAGGGGTTTTTAAGCTTCTGTTGTATTTTATGTTCTTAAAATTATGCTGGCATTTTTTTCCCCCAGTGTTTTTAAGATTTCTATTCACCTTTCTCGTTTCAAGTTGGTAGTCATATCTAAATATTTTTCCCAGTAATAGTTTATACAAATTTCCTATGATTCTTTTGCTTTCTTATTTGAAACCTCTTGGCATTTACTTCAGACTATTATAAAGTTTGAGTGATGATTATTGCTGGTTTGTGTCTGTTTTTGTGCTGTTATTTTAGATAGAAGGCCTTGGTTCATCAGTAGAGACTGTGTCAATATGATTAGTGGATTTTATGTCTGTTCCTTTTTTATTAAAGATTTTATACCATGTGAATACAAGTCTCTCCTGATTCAATAGGAGATAGATTTAGATTTAATATCAAAGTCAAATAATGAAGGCTTCATCTCCCATGGATTCAATCACAGGGTTGCCTCTACACCTTTGTCCACCTTTCCCCAGGAGCAGTCCACCTCCTCTCTTGGCCAGAGGAGAGAAAAACAGACAAACTTTGTAGAGATCAAACAGCTCTCCTTGAAGCCCTTCCATTGGGCACTTACACAACCTCAGACATTCTATGTAACTCACTTTCTCTTTTGTGTTTCTATCTGACAATTCCAGCTTTTTCTGGTTGACCATTATTATTCTATGTAGCCTTTCCACCTGCAAAAAAGACAAACATATTCATCTTTAATTCTTATGATGATGATATTTGCCTTCTCTCCCCTTTAGCTATCTATCTGCAGATAAAATTAATTACTCTGGAAATAAGGTTTGCCAATTATTTAACCTGAAGTAATCCCATTTCCCATAGCTCAATCAAAATCCTGGGAGGTAAAACTTCTGAAACAAATGTTCTTCATATCCACAATGATCAATCCATCAGAATACTTATCCATTTACTTTTGAAAAATCCATTTTACTTTTGTTAATTCTAATGACAATGAGAGATGCAAGTCATAAAAAATTCATTTTGTTTTAATTTTAATATTTCTATAGTCTATATATCTGCAAGGCTAAAGGAAAATCTTTTTTTTTGTTTTTTGTTTTGGTTTTGCCACACTAATTTGTCCTGGTCAAGCCAAAATATCATTTTAGTTCATGTGGTATTTAATTGTGAACAGCAATGGCTGGAGGATTTTAAGGGTCAGCAGGTCCAGATGTTTGGTCATTAGTCACCACCATATAACCCACCTTCAATATAATAAATATGGATAAAATAAGGAAACACTTCAGCCGTCAACAAGATTAGTGTTCAAGACTAATAGGAGCCTGATTTCTGCTTTTTAACTTTGTTAACATTTAACCCTTTGAGGGCAGAGGATTTCACTTGAAGTAAATCTCTCCTCACACACTCTGCTCTTATTTTCTGAAGTTTATATACCTTCATTAACAGCACGTCTATTCACCAAAGAAGTGCAGGCATGCTTTTAACTATTTTAATACTTAACATCACACTTCATATCTTTTTCTTAACAACATATTGGAATGTTTAAGAAGGTGGTTTTGTTGGACAGTCAGGTAATTGTCTGATAAAGTGACCTTGGTCTGTGGTTATGGAACAGCCTATTTAAAAAGAATTTATTGGACATATTGGGCTGATCTGTGCTTCCCCAAACAATAAAAATTCTTTGAAAACTTTCTGTTGTATGTTTACATCTTTTTGATATTTATGTAAAGTGAAAAGCAAGTATTCTAAAATTTTTCATCTCTAATGTAGTGTTTCTCACCTGGTGCTACAAAATAAAAACCTGTAGCCATATGGTGCAGGCCTTGGGATCTAGCTATACTAGAAGTAATTTCTGTAGGCTCCTCTGCAAAATTTTGGGGATAACAATACTACTAACCAGGTAGAGTACTGTTTGATGTAATGAGATTTTGTAGGCATTAGATTAATGCTAATTTTCTTTTTCTTATTTGCATCGACATTGTACAAATAGCTACTTGAAAAAGTGTATTAGATTATTGGCTACAAAAACAAAGTAACCAGTTTGGATCCTTTTGCTGATGTTTTGCTGATATTTTGGCATTATTTAATACCTATGATGTCTATTATTTTATATCTAACCCTTTTATGGAAATTATCATATTTTATTATTATATTAAGTATCATCTTGATTCCATATTTGTGAAACTATTTTTTGTCAAAATAGTCATTATTCTGTACTATTAGTGAGTTGCTTAAATTCTAGTTTTTTCTTAGAAAAAATTCTTACTTGAAAAAAAAAAGCGAACATAAGAAAAGTTGTTTCAGTTGATTCTGTTTATAAGGATGTATTTTTAATAAAGACACAATGGCAGTCGTGACCCACTTGAGCACAGATTATTTCTGCTCTATTCCATTGCTTCAGAACCCTAATTCTAGTCCTGTTAAAATCATAGATGGGCTGTTCCAGGCCTTTGAGTTCCTCCTTGACCCATCATAGGGCAAGGTGGCAATGATCCAGATGAAAATAATTGTTCAAATGAAATAAAGTAATGGAAGAATAATGGATCACCCAGTCCAGCCAAAAAGTGGGAGTCCATTGACAAAAATCACAAAACAGCCCCAGAAATCCTTCTTCTCTCTATGAATTCTATGGCTTCCTTCCATTTTTCCCTTTCCCTAATGCTGCTTCCTCTTCTCTCTCTTTCTGCAATGTATTCTTTCTTTTTCTTCAAACAATAAGAATAATCACCTCATTCCATATAGTCTATTCTCATGGCACAATGCATTTTTTATGAAAATTAAATATAAATAATTTATTTCTTTGTCAATCACATGATCAGAGAAAGTCAAATTTTTGTAAGCATATATAAAATAATTAGCTGCATTTTCAGTTTCTATTGATATATTTTCACTTTTTGAAAATTAATCAGCTTTTGGTTTTATTTAAAAATTGAACTAAATTGTTATCTGTGTACTTACCCATAACCTCTTTTCCAAGACCATTTCACAATCAAAATTTATAAAATGGTTACATTTAGTGTGTGTGTTACACACACATAGATAAGTATATATTTTTCTCATAAGTATATATATGTTAATTAATATTTATTTGTATTCATTTGCTCTTACAAATCTAAAAATAAGCTTTCTAATTCTTACATCTATCCCTATTGAATTTGGGAATATTGTCACAATTGATGTCATACATTGCTCAAAATCTAAGGAGAAAATATCCAATTTCTTTTTCAAATTTTGACAAAATTCTTTATAGATTTTTTTTTCCATCTACTTCTGAAAACCTTTTAGTTAAATTAGTACAGCTGTCTAAAAAAATCATATTTAAAGCTTTCAAATATTTCCTTAGTCTTAGTACCAATGCCTCAGTACTTTCCACCAGGAGGGTACATTGGATTAGTATAGACTGTTTTCTTACTACATTTTTAAAACAGAACTGACAGCCCCCAAATAAGGAGCATAGTTTGTTTGTTAGGACATGTATGGACTTTAAAAAGAGAACATATTTTCACCTTATCAGTATCAAGGAAACAAAAATAGATTATTTAGGAAACAATTTCATACCATTTCAACAAACAATAGAAGGTTAAATTAAATACTTAAATGTAGCAGGCTTCTATCAATGAAATAGATGCTTGAAAAATGAGAAGAGACATTTAATGGTGAAGAAAATTAGTGTGTCAGCTCAGCAGAGCTATCAATTCAGGCATAATTCTATACTAAAGATGCTTGCCATATGATAGCAATCTTGAGTGTACACACTATAATCTGGTTTTATTGTAACACACACATCAGTAGAAGCCATGTTTATTAATTAGGCATAAATGAGGCATTACAAAATCTGAGACAGAATCTCAACCCCTCAAGAGGAGAATGGGTTTAGCAAAGAACACAGCACCTGCTACTTTTCACCAAGTAAGATTTAAGGATTTATTTTTTTCTTTTAACTCTGAGCTGAGAATATGGACTTTGGAGAATACTTCAAAATTATAAACATAGCTTTAAGATGAAAGGTCTTTAAGATATGCCACAATTATAGAAAGCTAATTCATAAAAAAGTAAATAGGAAATATTTTTAAAGTATACAAAATTGGATTACACTTCTCCAATTGTGAATGTGGGGTGAGGGGCGGGTATGAGTATAAGCTCGTGCTTTGGGCTACAGAGATATTCCTATATGGTAAAGGAAACTTTCATAATGAAACAACAGCTTTTGTATACTGTATTCTAGTTTATGCAGGCATTATTTGTGCTAATGGCATTACTCAAATAATGAGACACTCTCCCACAAAGTGAAGATCAAGAATTCCCACACAAATAATGTGCACTTCATCATTTTAATAACAAAATACTCATTTTAATACATGTGAGGCAAAAATGCATCTAATATGACTTGTTAAGCCTATCTAAATCCTATTACCAAACTATATCAAATAGGTGAATTGTCTGTAAAGCAACAAAAGGCTAGAATATCAACAAAATAACTATATATAAAATAATAATAAAATAAAGGAAAAGAGACATAATATTTGTTAAGTATTTAACATGGGCCACTTGACTTCTAATTTCTGGTCCAATATGTAAAGAGCTTGGCAGTCATCAGGGTAGCAGATAGACTTGTGGAAAAAACAAACAGGCAGATACGGCGAATCACATTTACCTGAGGCAAAGCTCTGGAATGGATCCCCACAGCTGGGGCCAGTATCAGTGGGAAGACTTTAAATTATTTGATGAATTGCTGGAGGGACAGTGAAAGTTAAAAACTAAGTTGAGGCTTAGTCTCAGTGCAGGTGGGACACACTTTCAGGGTTTTTACTTTCAGTTGCCCTTATAAAGTTCCAACTGTGAAAATTTGAGAAAATATTACCTTGTGCTTCCAGCAGAGGGAAGGGAAAAGTTACCATTTTGAAGTCTTTCCAGACCTCTCTGTCCTAACAAAGTCTGGCCTCAAGGAAACTGTCTTCCCAGAACCTAGCTGAATGGAGTTTTACTAGAGCTTATCCAATCTGGGAGAAGGGAAATCACCAAACTCAAGCCTACTCTAGCCTTTGATACGGGGAAAGAGAAATGCCCATCTCACGTTCACTAAAAGAATGAGAACTAATTATAGGATATAGATCACGTTCCCTCTCTCCAACTTTACCACCTTATCAACCAAGCTCCTGTATAATAACAGGAATACAGTTAAAGTACTTTAAACCTCAGACCCTATTTAAAGGATCTTTAGGAAAGTCTAAAACCACACGGGTGTCAAAAACATGGAAACTAAAGGAAACTTTAGCCTCTGAAACTACAGCTATGGCAAACATAAATACAACCTAAACCTTAGACAGAAGACATCAAAGCTCACAATACTACCTCACTTCCTTTTACTTGAAAGTCATGTCTGACATTCCACAAAAATTACAAGGTTTGGTAAAAAAGAAAAAGAAAGCACTCTGTGGAGTCAAAGCAAGCATCAAAACCAAAACCAGATGTTGCAGAGATTTTGAAATTATTACACAGGAAAGTTTAAAAATTATGATTCATATGCTAAGTGCTCTATAGGAAAAAGTGGAAAACATGAAAGAATATATAGGTTATATAAGCAAAGAGATGGAAATCCTAAGAAAGAATTGAAAGAAAATGCTAGAAATCAGGATTTTAACAGAAATGAAGAATGCCTTTGATGGGCTCATCAGAAGACTGGTCACAGCTGAGGAAAGAATCAGTGAGCTTGAAGATATGCCAGTAGAAACCTCCAGAACTGAAATGCAAAGAGAAAGAAAGAGAAAGATGCAATAGAATATCCAATAACTGTGGGATGATTTAAAAAGGCAAAACATATGAATAATGGAAATACCAGAAATAGGAGAAAGAATTAGAAAATATTTCTTAAATAATAGTGGTTGAGAATTTTTGAAAATTAATGACAGACACCAAATCACAGGTACCAAAAGTTCAGAGAACACTAAGAAAGATAAATACCAACAAATCCTGTCCTTACTCACATCATATTCAAATTTTAAAAAATCAAAGACAAAGTCTTTAAAGAAGCCAGAGGGAAAAAACCATATTATGTACAGAGGAACAAGAATTACATTGAACTTCTCTTCAGAAACTATAAAAACTATGCAAGCAAGAGAATTTAAGGTATCCAATGATATTATACTTCCAAAGTGAGAGAGTACTTTCGTAATTATGAGTTGTTAATGTAGGCTCATCAATTGTAGCAAACGTATCAATCTTGTGGGAGATTATGATAATAGGGGAGGCTATGCATGTTTGGGAACAGTTGGTACTGTATTTGGAAAATCTCTGTACTTTCCCCTCAATTTTGATGTAAACCTAAAACTGCTAAAAATTGTCTTTAAAAAAAACCAACTACATTTTTAATTTTAAAGAGTGAAGCAGAAATACATTGAGACAAACTAAACTTCAGAAAATGTGTTCCCAGTAGATTTGCCTTGCAAGGAATGTTAAAAAGTTAGGGCAGAAGCTCAGATCTACATAAATAAAGGAAGAGTTTTACAAAACGTGTAAGTGAAGCTAAAATAAAATATTTTCTTTTTTTATACTTAGTTGATCTAATGGATAAGTTTATTCAAAATAATAATGATGTACAGCTTATGGATAAGTGAAATAAATGACAGACATATTAAAAGAAATAGGGGAAGGAAATGAAAATACTCTGTTAAAGTTGCTTTCATTAACCATTAAGTATTATGGTATTTTTTAAAAGTGAATTTAGATTAATTGCATATGTATATTGTAAACTGTTGGGCAAATATGGTCAATTTTACATGGTTTAATTCACATAGTTCAATCAATCCTGTTTAGTGAATACTCATATTCTATTATAAATGTAAAAACTAAATATAGTTTAGAAAAACAAACTATTTGTAGGTGAGAAAACTAAGTCTTATAAAAATTAGTTAAGTCATGTAACTAATAACTGGGTGCCTCATGATTTTAACTGACTTCCATCTGCTTTCAAACCCTGTAATTTCCACCATACATTCATGATGCTTCTCATTTGTGAGCTACCTTTAAAAGATTAAGGAGAAAACTCATAACTAAATGATCAGAGAAAATTAAAGCAAAAAAATATATTTTTCCTTAAAAATAAAATCACTATAAGAAATATGTTTGGAAGTAGCAAACCTGGTTGTCATATCTACATTAATAATAGGTAATAATGGAAAATAAAAATTAAAAAGGTCTAATTCTTTATATTTCTGAGTTAGTACTATTATCTAAAAACGTAAAGGTGTAAATCATCAAATGGTGATGTCTTCCATTGTCCTAGAGAGGAATCATCTAAATCTTACCTCCAAAGCCATCTCAAAGGTTTATTTTTTCTTTCAATAAATCTTTAGCCATCAGGCACAGCAGGTCCTGAACGAGAAGTTTCTCTGGTATTTCTATATCAGAACAGCTCTATTTCTTAGAAATTTCATATTAAAAGCTTCTGTTATTAGTCCTAATTCCACTTTTCAAATAAAAAAAAAAAACAAAACAGTGTTTTTGCTACGCAATAGCCTCAGGCATATATGAAGTGTGTCTCATGACTTGTCTGGATAAACATTCTTATGTTTTTTCTTTGAGGATGGGCTGGGGTCGTCATGACTTGCATTTTGCTAGTTGCTACTCTGAGGAATAGTTCCAGATAGGTGGTCCATGCTTGCTAATATATTTTTTTCTTTGCCCAGACATAGTTTAAAAACTCAATTGCCAAGATGAAAAATCAAAAGATATCACATATTTTTGGAAAATATGTAAAGTTCCCAAGATCAAATTCCCTTAGAGTAGTTGCCCCTTAACCAGGTAATTTCACCTTCCAATTCCCCACTCCCCTTCAACAGTTTTTGTTGCCTGAGGCAGGACAAGTGGCAGGTGCCGTCTTACTCTTTCTGTTTCCTCCTTCCTTCCCTCTTTCCATCTTTTAATTCTGGGTTAGTTCCATTTCTTTATATTGAGTGCCTGGTACCATAAGCAATTAAATTTGTGCTAAACTACATGTCACCATCCCTCATACCACTTTATATCCAGAACTAAGCACAATACAGCATTTTTTAGACCACTGTTTTGTTTACCATGATGCTATATTCTTACATGAAGATAGCAACTGAATTACATTTCTAAGTATCCAAAATAAGCTTACACTGTAGTCAAGTAAAATCCTCAAGGCTGAAGCATGTGTCTCCACACAGCTGGAATTCCTTGAAAACTACTTGCAGAATCAAAGCTCCCTACAGCCTACAGGGATATCTGGAGCTCTAGTTAACTATGTGATCATACATATGTCACTCCTGTAATGACCCAAAGCTATGTTCTAATAACTCACTTTTTACATTGTGACATCGCAAAAAAATTTTCACAAAAGGGCTTTATAGTGCTCATGTTTTCCAACCTTTCCTTCCTTTTAGTTACCGTCAGCCTCCATGTTGCTTGCTTTAGCAATATACGTTAGATTTGAATTTTTGAACCTAGGTGTAGAACTTTGTGTCCCTACTATGTTTACCTAGTTAGATGTAGCCTTTGACTTAATTTTTAAATGTCTTTTCAGACTTGTTATTCAATATATTCCATGAGCATTCTAATTTTAAGAGCTTTTGAGAAATTGATATTTTTTTTTATCTACAAAGTAACTAAAGCAAACCTTAATGAGCCAAATATAGAGACTGTGGCTCATTTCTATAGACAATTCTCTGAGGTAATATATTCCTTGATTTATAGTGTCATTAGGACTTGAGCTTTTTAGCCTTTTCCCTTCTAACTGTAACATTGATGTTTTTACTGGTTGGTTAATAATCAATACATAAATATGGATTCTGGCATTTAAAATTCTGAGTTAATATTTTCCTTCACCAATATAATACAAGTAATCCAGCTAGAAATAATAGCAATATATAAAATAATATAATATATATAATAGTATATATATACACATTTATATGTAATGTAATTATATATTTTAAAATATAACAAAATAAATATTTCTTTAATATATAGATATATATGAATGTATAAAATACTTACATATATAAAATAAAATATTTATGTAATAAAATACTATAGCCCTGGCTGGTGTGGCTCAGTAGATTGAGTTCTGTCTGGCCCATGAACCAGAAGGTCACTAATTTTATTTCCAGTCAGGGCACATTCTTGGGTTGTGGGCCAGGTCCCCGGCTGGGGACATGAAAGAGGCAACAGATTCATGTTTCTCTCACACATCATTGTTTCTCTTCCTCTTTTTCTCCCTCCCTTCCCTGCACTATGAAAATAAACAAATAAAATATTTAAAAATATATACTATATACAAAATATATAATAATATTTAATATTTGAATGTAGAATCTACAGAACTTGGCTAATTCAAAATGGGATAAGAAAAAAAAAAGAAGCAGGCTTTTGTCTTGCTCCTAAGTCTGTGATGTATGATGGGGGATATGGAGCTCATAGAGGGTGGGACTTAGAAAGGAGTAAGCTAATAAACTGATTTTAGACGCATGGTGTATAGAGTACTGTGGGATATCCAGGCATAGATATATAAAACACAGATACATTAGTCTGGAGCTCTAGAATATCTGTAGAGGAGAAAAAGATCTGGAATGCAATAATAAACAGGCATGATGTATAGCCAGAGAAAATAAACTTGCTCAGAAGAATAGGCAGATGAGAAAGCAGAATGTGCAGAAGAAAGAACATTAGGGGACATCATAGAATTCTTTAAATTTCGACATCATCCGGCTGGATAAATACTATTCAAAAAGAAACAACTTTGTGCCACTCCACAAAAGATGTCAGGTTGAAATGATTTCATGGAGAAAATTCCACAAATATTAAACTTTCTAAAGCATACACCAGTTGATTTTTACCTGAAGGTGACTTTTTTTTTTTTTTTTTTGTTAGGGGGCATTTGTCAATGTCTGGATGCATTTTTGATTGTTTCATCTGGGCAAGGTGGTGGAGGAGTGTACTACAGTCTCTAGAAAGCATAGGCCAGAAATACTGCTAAACAGCCTACATGCACAAGACAGATCCCACAGCAAAAAATTATTGGCCCAAAATGTTTAGAGCACCAAACTTAAGAAACCTGAAAGGAAAGAAAAACATTAAAAATAAAAATTTATTCTTAGCTTATGTTTTAAGACTAATGATATCCCAAACTAAAAATCTACCAAAGATGGACACAATAAAATAATGAACAAAGATTGTTCATGTAATTACACCAATAAAATATGAGCAAGTCCAATATTCTCATTAAAAGACTATATGATGACAATGAAGGCTTTATTCCAGGAGTTCATAAGTGAGTCAACAAAAGCAAACTTGGTAATACTCCCTAATTTCAAAAAATAATGGAGAAAATTGCATCTCCACATATCCCAAACATTGTTTTATAAAGTTCAATATCCAACCCTAATTTAAAAAATAATAATTTCAGCCAAATGATTGAAAGACTCTTTCTTAACATGGTAAAGATTATATATCAAGAAAAGAAAATATTATATTGAACAGTGAACTATTGAAAATAAGAAGAAAACTGTGTAACAATCACCACTGTATTGGGCTATACTTTATCATGTAATAAGGTAAAATCGATAATATAAAATTTTAGAATGGAAGAAACAAAGTAATCATTATATATGTAAATATTTTTAAATGCTTAGAGAATTCAAGGAAAAAGATAGAAAATATTCAAATTGTTGATAGAAGATAGAAACTTTTATTAAAGCAAGATAAAAAATCATTTAACATATTTAATACCAGGAACTATCAACTAATCATCAAGAGTTAAACTTGTCATTCTTTTCACTTTAATAATAGTGGTAATAAGTCTAAGATAGAGGCTTTTTTTGCTACCCACTACCTCTTTCTCTTTTATGTAGCAACCTCACAGTTTTATGGTGGGAACTAAAGATGTCTGTTACACGCTGCTATCTAGATCCCCAGACCTACTCTGGCCATCTGTTCTTTATGAAATCACCATTATTTTTCTTTGTTTATAGAAATAGCCTATAAAGATTCAATTGATTTAAAATTGTTTTTTAGAATAGTTTATTGCTTTTGACCAAAGAACTAAAAACTGATATGTAGAGGACGAAAAGAAAGGAAAGTTCAGTCCAAAAAGCAAAAAAACAAAAACAAAATACATGAGCTTTAGGTATATGTTGTTCCTGAGAGGGGAGACCCAATCAGTACAGATGTACATTTTCTCACAAATTAATAATTATAATTCTATATAATCACAGTTATAATATTGTAGGTGTGACTTTTTACTAATTAATGCTACATTTTATTTCAAAAACAGATGAAAGAAAATGTTGTCATTTTTACAAGTACAATTTAGTGTATCCTCTCATCAGATAATAAAAACAAAACAAATAAGCCCTGTTTATTGTAGGGAAGAGCAAGAATAAACACATAAATGAACAGACATAAAAGAAATTCTGGAAGTAACTTTATATATGATAAAATTCTAATTGAAAACTAGTAAAAAATTATTCAAGCAAAGTTATACCCCTTTTTCCTATATTACACACGCACACACACACAGACATACATTTAAATTCCAATTTGAGTAACATTTTTGGATATAAAGCATAAAACCAGAAAATTTTAAGAAAAATGTAGGCAACTATTTTCATTATTTTGGTGTTGGGAGGGTGTAAGTTAGGAAAAGAAACCCAGACCAAATATCATAAAGAGAAGGACTGATATTTATCTGTTTACATAAAAATGTAAAAATAAACTCACCACCCAACAAAAGTCACCATAAACAAAATTTTAAAATATATTTTACCTCATTAGTAATTCAAAAATCACTGCTACAAACAACCAATCAAACTGAGAATGATTGATAGGACTTAGTAAGAAGGGTACTCTAAACAATGTAGATAAATATCAGTATATTTCTGAAAGGCAACTGGGTAAAAAAGATTTAAATTCTGAGTGCACAGCAATTTCTACTCAGCAAATTTACTTCTAAGAATTTATTTAAAAATAATATGACCCATTAAGATAATGGTGTAAGTAAACATGGTGCTTGCAACCTCCCACAGCACACCAAAAGTACATCTAAATTACAGAAAAACCATCATTCAGAACTACTTTAACTCTAGTTGAACTAGAACTCCTACAACTAAGGATAAAAAGAAGTCTCATCAAGATGGCAAAAGGTGCGTAAACACAGATTGGTCTGGTCTCACACCCACAATTGGCAGATAAAAACTGGGAGTGATATCTTGGCTGTGGAGGTCCCCTCTAGGAATAAGGGGTTTCAGGCCCACACCAGACCCCCTAGTCCAGGGTTCTAGTGCCAGGAAGAAAAATCCCCTTAATTTCTGACTATAAATAGCTTAGATTGTGGCTAAGTGAGATGGAGGTCTTCTGGAGTGCCGTGCAGTTCTTCTTAAAGCACAGGCACAGGAACTTACTGGGACGCTTTCTGAGCTCCAGTGCTGAGGCAGCATCTGGGAAAGAACCAGGGGCATATGAGAACTGAAATGTCTGGCACCGGGATGAGAGCTGGAGGGGCATCTTTCTCACAGACAGAAGTATTGGCAGAGACCACTGTTCCTTTTCTGAGTCCTCCTCCCCACCCCACAAAACTGGCAGGCAGGCACCATATGACTCTCCATCAACCTGTCTCATACTGTTAGCCCCACTCTGGTGATTCCCTGAGACCCTGCTCCACCAACTTTTGAGCCAAAAGGCTGTTTACATACAAATGCCCCATTCTGGTTCAGTCTTCAGACTTTCCCAAAATATCTCAAACAAGCAGCATTTGGCCTTTTGCTAAGTGGCCCCAGGCTCAGCACTAGCAACAGCCAGCCTTGGTTTGCAGCTTGGCCTCTCCTGGATACCCCCAAGCCCAGCAAAAGTAACAGCTATCTGCCGATCATTTTGTAGCTCATGCTTGGTGCTCCTGGGAAGAACACAGGCTGTGGCTGACTTTGGCTTGCACCTCCTGACAGGTCCCAGAGCCAGCACACCCAGTGGGCAGCTTCAGACCATGTTGATGCACCACCTAACCACCTCCATAAATGACACACTCAAGGAGGAGACTCAGTGGGTATACCTGAGACCTCCTGAAGGGGGTGGGCCCTTGCACAGCTGATTCTCCATGGTGGTCACAGCCAGTGCTTGCAGCCAATCGACCAGAGAGTAAATCCCTTCCACTGACATGCCAACAGTCAATCAATGCTCAACTTCGACAGGAAGGTATACACAACCCACACAGTGGGGTAAACTTGGATTGCCCAACCTTCGTGAATGATTAGGCTGTGCCATTGGACCCCAAAGTAAACTACTACAGTAGGACACTCTACGAAGCCCAGGAGACATAGCAGCTCTACTTAATACACAGAAATAAACACAGGGAGGCTGCTAAAATAAGGACACAAAGAAACATGGCCCAAATGAAAAAAACAACAAAACTCCTGAAAAAGAAAACAAGCAATCTACTAGATTCAGAGTTCTAAACATTGCTGTAAGGATGCTCAATGAACTTAAGGGAAGAGAAATTAGCTTAGAGACAACTTCAACAGCATAAAAAAGGGCATAGAAACCATAAAAAAGAACCAGTCAGAAATGAATGATACACTAACTGAAACAAAGAATAATTTACAGGGAATCAACAGTAGAGCAGATCAAGCTGAGAATCAAAATAGCAATTTGGAATACAAGAAAGTAAAAACACCAAGAAGAGAAAAGAATTTTAAAAATGAGGAGAGTGTAAGCAGCCTCTCGGACAACTTCTAGCATACCAACATTTGCATGATGGGGTGTCAGAAGTAGAAAAGAGAGAACAAGAAACTAAGTTTTTGTTCAAGATAACGACAGAGTAAGTGGGTCTTGCATTCACCTCCTCCCAGAACCAAACTGGAAATTCAACTAAATTGGGAAGTAAGTCAGCCTAAATAGTCAACTGAAGACTGACTGTAGATGAAATTTTTAACCAAGGACCTGTAAAGGAAGTCATGTCAAGACAGGTAGACAGGGCAGAGAAGCAAAGTGGGCTGGCTCTGCTCCCACAGGTAGCTGAGGCATTGGAGGGATATCTTAGCTGTGGGAGGTTTCCCCTGAGAGACACGGGGCTTAAGTCCCAGAGCAGACCCTTCAGCTCAGAGCAGCAGAGCCAGGGAGAGATGCCCACATAGCATCAGGCGGTGAAAAGCAGGGGTTATTTGTCTGCCATGGAGAGGTGGAGTCCATTGGAGGCACAGGACCCTCTTCAAAGAACAACATGCAAAATCACATTCAGAGCTGCTTACCGTAGGTTCTAGCAGAGGGATGGTGGTCTGGACTGGAGTCTCCTGAGAGGAGTCTGGGGCTTGTGTCTCTTGGGAGACGTGTTGGGGACAACCACCATGATCCTAGTGCTGCATCAGTCTCAGAACTGACAGTAGATACCTTTTCTAGGAAGAGCAATCCCCTCTGAATAGTGTCAGCCTGGAGGAAGGCAATTACCTCACCCTTAGGAATTTCTCACACCCCATCCTTAGGAATTTCACTCACCTCACCAGAGGAGCCAGTGGCATAGGTTGGGACCTGGTACTGTCATCTCAGAAAACTCAAGGAGGATTAGAGACAAGAGTCATTCTTCCCACTTTCCTGTGAATCAGACTGGCACTACCTACACCCCCCCAGGAGGTCCAATAGAAACACTCATCTAGTTTCCAGCATATCCAACTTCTGTTCTGCAGAGGCCCTACCCACCTGAATATTAGGGGTTCCAACCTGCCAAAGTCAGGGCAAAATATAAGACAGACTCAGTGGCTCTGGAGAGAGAGCAACACCCACCACCTTACCTGAAGCATGAACTGAACCTCCTCCTCACCTGAGACCCATTAGCTTCATTCTCTTGATTCTGCCAGAGGTTCTCTCAGTGGCTAAGCCTAGCAGGCAGTGAAGAGCCAGCAGAGGCAGATGGGTGCCTTAGGTTGCCTTAGGGCATTTGCTGGCCCACCCCAAGTCCCAATGCTGGTAAAAGCTGACTTTGGAGAGTAGCTCAGTCCTTCCCACACACAGCCAGGTCCAGCAGAGGCAGCCAAAAACTGTGGATCGTTTCTAGCTTCAAACAGGCTGCTGAGGGGAAGACATAGACAGCATGTTTGACAGTGGCCTAAGCTAAGGTCCTTCCTTAGGAGCGCAGAACCAATAAGCAAAGTGGCCAGTGCCAGACAATTTTAGAACTAGATCCAACAAACTTGAAAGCATTATATTCAAAGGGAGGTCATAGAAGACAAGAAACTCTGCAGAGAAAAAACCTGTTTTTCTTTTTTAAATGTTTTACATTTTTGCTTTTAAAATTTTTTGATTCTTTTCTATATTTTTATTTTGTTCTTTTTGTATCTTTTCCTTTTATTTATTTCTTTTCTTATTCTTTTTTATCTGTTTTCTTTTCTTGTTTGTTTTTTGGTTTCCTTTCTGATTTTCCTATTCTTTTTCTTTCTTTTTAAATTATTAATTTATTTCTATATTTTTATTTACTTATTTATATATGATATTATATATATATTATATACATATATATATATATATATATATATATTACTTAGTATATATATTTCTATGTTTCTTTCTTTTTTGGATCAGCACCCACACAGCAGTTTGGATGTGGTGATTTCACATTCAACAAGCCTGAGGATTGATTCAATGCACAAATGGGTCATCAGCCATTAAGACTTAATTACAACAGGAGGGCCCACAAAACCCAAATAAGGATTTATAGAACAGTCAACTCCAGAGGTCGAGGAAACCTCATTACTAGGTAACACAAGACATTTAATACATAAAGCCACCCATGAAATGGGAGTCATAGCAGATCTACTAATACATAGAAACAAGCACAAAGAGACAGCCAAAATGAGGTGACAAAGAAAAGGCCCCAAATGAAAGAACAGGAGGAATCTCCAGAAGAAGAACTAAATGAAATGGAGGCAAGCATTTTATTAGATATAAAGTTCAAAATAATGGTTATAAGGATGCTCAAGGAACTTAGTGATAACTATAACAGCATGAAAGAAAACAGAAACCATGAAAAAGGACCAGTCAGTGATAAAGAATAGCATATCTGACATCAAGAATACACTGGAAGGAATAAAAAGTAGGCCGGATGAAGCAGAGGATTATATCAGTGATTTGAAAGACAAGGTTGAAAAACACCCAATCAAAGCACCAACAACAGTAATAATAATTAAAAATAATGAGGATAGTTTAAGGTAACTTTGGGACAACATGAAACATAGGAATATCTACATCATAGAAGTATAAGAAGGAGAAGAAAGTGAGCAAGGGATAGAGAATCTGCTTGAAAAAATAATAGCAGAAAACGCCCCTAACCTGGTGAAGGAAAAAGTCACAGGTATTCAGCAAGCACAGAGAGTTCCAATCCAGATGAACACAAAAAGACCTACACCAAGGCACATTATAATTATAATGTCAAAGCATAAAACCAAAGAGGGAGAGTTAAAGGCAGTAAGAGAGACACAGTTACCTACAAGGGAATTCCTGTCTGCTGATTTCTCAACGGAAACACTTAAGGCCAGAAGGAATTGGCATGACGTATTCAAAGTAATGAAAAACAAGGACCCGCAACATTCCAAGATGGCTGCAAAGTAGCTGGAAGCTTCGTACAATTGTTCCCAGCCCTGTACCAATCTTAAAGCTAAACCACAGAGCAGTCAACTCAAAAATCCAGTTGGTATATGAGTGAGAGCGTGTGGGACTGAGTGTGTATGTGGGTCAGTATGTGGGAGCATGTGAAAGTTCAGCTTTGGCTCTCCTGGCAGAGCAGCTGCTGCTGCCACTGCCCAACCTGGGACCTCTGGTGGTGAAGATTTGGGGCGGGAACCATTTTAAGGAACTTAAAATATCTTACTCAGGAAGAAGCCTCAGTTTCCCTCCACCCCAGGCAAGGCTGCACACCCCACTGCCACCATGAGCCAGGGTCTGGAGACCATGGAACTTACTGGGGAGGGAGGTGTCACCTTCCTGACCCCAGGGTGCCATGGGAACTGAGAATGGGGCAGAGTCTGACTGAGGAGGCTGGTAGCAGAGACCACCCTTGGTGCACAGCAGCACAGCTGCATTGGCTCAACGTGGGGAGCCCAACTCAGCGTCTGGACTGTGAGGCTGCAAGCACCCCCTGCCATAGCCCATTTTATAATATAGCTGCTGGACTCTTCTCTTCCTTCCCACACCCCATCAGGATGATAGGAGGCCTGAAAGAAGATGATGCACACAGGATATAATCTATTAATTTGAGAGAGAGGGGAAGAAGTGTGGGTGTGAGAGAAGCAGAGAAGCATAAATAGGTGGCCTCCTGTATATGCCCCAACTGGGGATTCAACCCACACCTAGAAGCCCTCTTAAGGCAGAGGAGGTGGTGGTAGGGCTGAGCCCCTCAGTCAGCCAGACAGGGGAAAGATCCCACCAAAATACAAGCTCTCCACCTTGGAGAGAGATGAAAACTGCTGGAAACAAAGCCACTATCCCCCCGCCCCCCTTCCATAAAGGATCAAAGCCCAGGTTTTGTGTGTGCACTACCACTGTGGGCCCTAGTGAGGGGACGGTGCGGCAGCCTGGAGTCTCACGGGAAAGTCTGAAGCCGCATGGGAGAGTCTGGGGCAGGAGGCTTTGGGGAGAAGAGAGTCTTAGGGAAGCAGCTGTGGGGCTTGGGGGGCCTTGATATACCTGGCCTCCACAACAACCATCTTTCTTGAGAAGAGCTAGCCCCTCCCAGGGGGAACCCAATCACCTTACCCCATAAAATACTACCCCCTACACCCCATGGAAATCCCCTTGCCACAACTGCTTGTAAACCTGTTTGCTCCACCCAGTACATCTTTTTGTTTTCTCTCTCTGTTGTCAGTTTTGCTCTGTCTTGATGTTCTGTTTTTTGTTGTTGTTTTTTTATCACTGCCTTCTCTCCCATCCTGCATCTTAACCCTTGCTGAGCAAACAGCAACATAAACAGACTTAGGAGTCATCAGATACTGGTTGTAGGGCACAGCCAATCCATACACTATGCTGGGAAACATGATGGGGGAGCCACAAAAACACCCTTCCAGCATCCAACAAGCCCAAAATCTAGGTTCAGGAACCCTAATAAGGGCCTTGCCTTCTGAGTACAGGGAGATAATCCTGGATAGACTCAGACTAGTGGCTCAGGGAAGGGTAACAGACCCTCCATCTTCCCTGAAGTCTGAAAGTCACCTTCCACAGGAGATCCAGGAATCACAGCCCCTTGATTCTGTCAGAAGCTCTTCCCAAAATAGCCTGGTTTGCAACTGGACTAAGATTGACAGCAGGCGAGCAGGCAGAGACAGGCAGAGGTAGACCCTTTGGCAACTTGGGACATTTGCTGACACACCCCTGGACCCAGTGCTGATAAAAGCCAGCACTGCAGAGCAGCTTGGCTCACCCTGGGAGCAGCCAAGCCCGGAGGAATCAGCCACAAACTGTGTATCACCTGTACCTTCAAAAGGATGGCTGAGGGCCATATGTGGACAGCACCAGACATTGGCTTATACCAGACCCATACAACATAGAGGTAATCAAAGGGAGAAACCAGAAGGCAAGATCTGCACTGTGCTGACAGAAATCCACTTGGTTCTTTTTTCATTACCTCAGCTATTTTTCTTTTTCATAGCCATTTTATTTATACCTTTTACCAATTTTTTTCTTTTTCTTTTCTTTATGATACTCTAATTTTTCTTTCATATCTCCTATACTATCTTCCCTTATAGTACTCTATTGTTCCCTTCTCTCTACTTAATATTTTTGTTACCTTTACTGTTCCTTTTCCCCATAATATAATAAAGGCCATATATGAAAAATATATAGTCAATGGCATATTCAATGGGCAAGTACTAAAACTGTTTCTCTTAAGATCAGGAACAAGGCAGGAATATCCGCTTTAACTGAGTCAGGATAGCACAAAGCTAGGAAAATTCCTGGACCAGTGGAATGGGGAAACAGAGATAAGAAAATTAAACAAGACCAAACAGTTTGAGCAATTTACAGCCAACTGGTGAATCACAAGAGCTTATATCTCCTAACCAAGGATACTTTAGAGTGAATGGTTTATACCTCTTCTCCCTAACCAAAGAATACATAGATTAAATTACCCTGATATGGGAAATAGAGAACTGATACCCAGTTAATGTCCTTTATGCCAGCTAAACCCAAGGACAGATGAAGTCAGGGAAACAAATAACAAAAACCTCATTAAAAGCCAGACATACTCGAGATAAAAGTAAAAAAGTATAGCAGACCAAAGAATATTCCCAAACCTCCTATGCGCTCATGTTGATGCATCAGCATATTAAAAATGCACCTGGAAAGCTGATGAATATTCTTCTGAAACCCTCCCCTAAGATTCTCACCTATAGAAAAAATATATATATAAAGCCCTTAAGACAAAGACTCAGGGAAGATACACTTTTTGTCCATTCTCGGACATGAACTTTTTATTTCCTCCTAAACTCTAATGGTCCCAATGAGACTTGCAGCCAGAGGAGCAGTGGGCAATGGCAGCTCAACATGGGCTTACCCTTTATCCTGTCTCCAGGGCTCCCCTTTTTCTCTGCCTTCCAGGTGAGTTAGCAGCATCTCGACCTTGGCTTTCTCCTTTCCTATAACTTTTCCAAAAAGCCAAAGCAGTCCCACATAGGCTCTGTCCTGTTACTTTTTCTACCCTAAGTCTTCTGTCTCTGTGACCCTTACTGCCCAGGTGAGCTAACAGCAACCCCACCTTGATTCATTCATTCTCTATAACTTTTCTAGGGAGCCAAAGAAGCCCTGCCTAGGCTACCTCCTGTTACTTCTTCCACCCTAAGTTTTTCCTTTGTATCACTGTGCCCAGCCTCAATAAATGTACTATCTAAATCACCTTGTTTTGTGTTGTGAAATATTTCCTACACCCACTAAAGGCCAGCCTGAGGCAGACGTGCTCTGGGACAGTGCCTGCCCAGTAACATCACTATTCTTATTCAACATAGTATTGGAAGTCCTAGCTACAGCAATCAGACAAGAAGAAATAACTGCACCCACATTGAACAGGAGGGAGTAAACCTGGCATTATTCACAGACAACATGATAGTGTACATAGAAAACCCTAAAGACTCCACCAAAAACTAGATTTAATAAATGAATTTGGCAAAGTAGTAAGAAAAAATTAATACTCAGAAATCACTGGTATTTTTATACACCAATAATGAAGAGATTAGAAAGAGAAACTAAAAACAACCCCATCTGTTATTGCAACAACAAAAAAATAACATACCTAGGAATAAATTTAACCAAGGAGGTAAAACACCTGTAGTGGAAAACTACAAGACACTGAGAAAAGAAATTGAGAAAAATACAAATGAATGGAAGCATATACCATGTGCATCAACTGGAAGAATTAACATTATTAAAATATTCATACTACCCAAAGCAACGTATAGATTCAGTGCAATGCTTATTAAAATACTAACAACATATTTCATAGATCTAGAACAAATATTACAAAAACTTATATAAAATCTAAAGAAGACCCTAAATAGTCTCAAGAAAAAAGAACAAAGTTGGAAGTATCACGAAACCTGATATTATACTATACTACATCATAGTAATCAATACATCCTGATACTGACATAAGAATAGACATATAAATCAATTGAATAGAACAGTTAGTTCAGAAATCAACCCACACCTTTACAGTCAATTAAAACTTTTTTAAAGATTTTATTTATTTGTTTGTTTATTTATTTATTTATTTTAGGGGGGGTAAGAGGGAGAAAGAGAGTAAGAGAAAAAAAATGATGTGCAAGAGATACATAGATCAGTTACCTCTTGCATGTCCCAACTGATGACCTGGCCTGCAGCTCAGGCATGTGCCCTGACTGGAAATCAAACTGGCAGTTTTAGGTTCACAGGCCAGCACTCAATCCACTGAGCCACACAAGCCAGGGATGGTCAATTAACATTCAACAATGAAGGCAAGAGCATAGAATGGGGTACAATGAAGTAAAGACAGTCACTTCATTAAATGGTGTTGGAAAAATTGTACTGGTACATGTAAGTAAGTAAATAAATAAATAAATAAAACTAGACCACCAAATTATACCATACACAACTACTCAAAAGAAGTCATGAAACCATAAAAATCCTAGAAGAAAACAGGCTGTAAATCTCAGACATTTCATAGCATTATCTTTGCCAATACGTCTCCTAGGGCAAGAGAAATAAAGAAAAAAATAAGCAAATGAGACTACATCAAACTAAAAACTTCTACACAGCAAAAGAACCACCAACAAAGTGAAAAGTGAACCCACTGTATAGGAGAAAATATTTTCCAATCATACATCCAATAAGGGGTTAATTTCCAAAATATATAAAGAACTTATAAACTTAACAGAAAACAAAAAATTCAATTAAAAAATGGACAAAGGATCTGAATAGAGACTCCTCTGAAAAGGGCATATAGATGGCCAATAGACATGAAAAAATGCTCAACATCAGTAATCATCAGAGAGATGCAAATTAAAACTACAATGGGTTATCACTTCATGCCTGTCAGAATGGCTATCATCAATAAATCCACAAACAAGAAGTGCTGGCAAGGATGTGGAGAAAAGGGGACCATCATGTACTGTTGGTCAGGATGCAGAATGGTGCAGTCATTATGGAGAACAGTATAGATTTTCCTCAAAAAGTTAAAAATAAAACTATCTTTGGACCCAGCAATCCCAATTCTGGGAATATATCCTAAAAACCCAAAACACTAATCAGAAAGAATATGTGCATCCTTATGTGGAGAGCAGCATTATTTAAAATACTGAAGGTCTGGAAACAGCTCAAGTGCTCATCAATAGATGAGTGTATAAAAAACTGTGGTACATTTACACAATGGAATTCTACTTGGCTGAAATAAAAAAGGAACTGTTACCCTTTTTCAACAGCATAGTTGGATCTGGGGAATATTATGCAATAAAAAATAAGCCAGTCAGAGAAAGACAAGTACCATTGATCTCATTCATATGTAGAATCTAATGAACAAAGTAAAGTGATAAACTAATAAAACCAGAGGAATGGATACATGGAACAGCTTTACAGCTCTCAGAGGGGAGGGGGTTGGGAGAACTAGGAGAAATTAGACAAAGAACATGTATGCATATATGCAAAATGTATGGATACAGACAATAATGTGGTTTTAAAGGCCAGGGAGGAGGAGTTCAGCGGAGTTGGGGGAAAGGGGGTTAAAATGGAGGACATCTGTAATAATGTCAACAATAAAAAAAATTTTAATTATACTATAAAATTAAAAGAAACCTATTTGAAAAAATAATGACAGAACACTTCCATAAACTAGTGAAGAAAATAGGCATACAAGTCCAGGAAGTGCAGAGCCATCAACAAGATGAATCCAAAGAAGTTCACCCAAGATACATCATAATTAAAATGTAAAAGGTTAAAGATGAAAATAGAATCTTAAAGTCAGCTAGAGAAAAGCAATTAGTTACCTACCAGTGAGACCCCATAAGATTGTCAGCTGATTTCTCAAAAGAAACTTTGGAGGCCAGAAGAGATTGACAAGAAATATTCAAAGTGATGAAAAGCAAGCACTTACAACCAAGATTACTGTACCTAGCAAAGCTATCATTTAAAGTCAAAGGACAGATAAAGAGCTTCCCAGATAAAGGACTTCATCACTATCAGTGCAGTATTACATAAAATGTTAAAGGTCTTCTTTAAAAAGAAAAAGAAATTACCAAAAAATATGAACAATAAAATGGCAATAAATACATATCTATCAACAACTGAATATAAAAAACAAATTAAATGAAGAAGCAGAACAGAAACAGATGCATGGATACAGAGAATATTTTGATGGTTGTCAGATGGGAGGAGGATTGGGGCGATGGGTGAAAAAAGTGCAAAGATTAAGAAGTATAAATTGGTTGTTACAGAATAGTCATGGGAATGTAAAGTACAGCATAGAGAATATAGTCAATAATATTCTAATAACTATATATGTTGTCAGATGGGTGTAAGATTTATCAGGATGATCACAGTATGTTATATAATGTCTAATCACCAGCATGTACTACTGAAACTAATAAAACATTGTATGTCAATTGCAACTGAATAATAAGAACTATTAAAAAAATAATAATCTGACATGTACAAAAACACATATATGCTTGTTTTTTTGAAATAAGAGCAGTAATTTGGAAACAACCTGAATTACCACTGTTGGTAAATTATTCATTAAAACAAATATAGAAAACATGCAGAAAAATATTATACAGTCATTAAAGCATGAATTATAACTATAGGTAATAAACAGATATTCAGAAAATATCAAGTAAAATAGAGCAGATTGCAACACTCACTATAAGTGGACTCTACCTTATGGAGTATAGTTCCAAAAATTAAACCAAAATGTGGAAAATATACATTAAGTAATTAGAGTGATTACTGGGGGTTAGAAAATTAGAATTTTTAATTTATTTCACTTCATACATTTTTGTACTGCTTGAATTTTTACACAAACCAAATATTGTTTTTAAATTGAAACATTAATATTAGTTTAATTTTGAAAGAAAAGTTGGGTCAGGAAAATAAATCACACATTTGAACTCAATGATCTCGCTTATCAGAGTTGATCCCAAAAAAATCAAAATAAGAAAAATCTTTTATAGAATAATTGTGTAGAAATAAGCAAAGCAATTAAAAATAAGAAAATTCCATGGAATTATTTTATTGGATTTTGACTTACATTGTAAAATATTAAGACTACCATATGGGTCCAACAAAAGAGAACACATATGCCACTTTAGAAAATATTGTTAAGGCATTAAAATGTGAAGCTGTGTAGAAATTTGACACAACATATTTGACAAAAATAAGTGAAAAGACAGTATATAAATTTATGTGTATATTAAACATATACACTTGTTTGCATATAGATGACAAATTTAAACAGACATTGTTAAGACTGGTCGAGTTCTTGTTAGTGCGTACATATATTTAATTTTTAAACTCTTGTTAATATCATTTAATTTTATTATATGAAAATACTTTTTTAAATGAGGCATGTTTTGTTTCTTTCCATTAAGTCTCATTGGCTAGTAGGTGAACTCCTGGGAGACAATTCAATTTACTGTTAATTTTTCATTGCTATTTCATATTAGTTATCACAGCTTGTGACCGTTTATTTATTTGTATGTTTATTGGTTTATAATCCTTACAGACTTAATCATACATTCATAGGCTCTGTTTTTTCCAATTTTATTTATTAAATTCTATCCAACATGTGGGCAATCAGAATATATGTTTATTTACACTCCTTTCTAGTAAAATTATTACAATATTTCTAGATTTACACTTAAGTGGTATTAATCACTCAGAAAAAAATATTACCCAGACAGGGGCAATATATTTATAAAAAGGAGAAAGATGGGCATTGTAAGGGTGTGGGAGGAGCTACACACAACATGTTTACAGCTCTGTATTAGGTAATAGGCACTGTTGTAAGTGCTTTACATGCATTAAGTTCTTAAATCCTCAGAATAATTCTAATAAGTAGGTTCTACTGATAAATTATTTTACAGAAGAAAAACGTTGAATTATATAAAATAAAGAGTTAAGTAAATCCTGGATATAAACTCAAGCAGTCTGGGACGTTCTGGCTGTAGATTCCTCCCTTCTTTACTGCTGATGTTATCTACTATGGCTCATTAGTATTGTCATTAAACAAGTATATCAGTTAGTATTGTGTGATGTATACATTGGAAAATTAATTTAAAGAGAACTTTAGTATATGCTATATATTGCACATAGTGTTAAAATTTTGCTATTTATATATTTTTTGGATTTAATGTACTTAAAGGAGTTAGTTTCTAGGAATTCATTATAATCTACCTAAACTGTAGTTTTGATTTAATTAATTAATATTTGTCTCTGAAAAATTATCAGATAGCATTCTTTGTCTCTAATTCCAAAACACCATTTAAAATTAAATAATGAAGTTGCATATATTTAACTTACACAGAATCTAGACTATTGGGGTAGTTCATTTGTTTTCATTCATTTTTAAGACAGACCATGTAAATAAGACCAGCAATTGTAAAATGTAGTTGGAAGAATTTTCCTTGAGTCATCTTAATGAATAGCTAGCAATCGAACAGGAATTTCTATATACAGAGAGAAGCAGTCACTAATTCTACTTAATGCCAATCATCTGAGAGAGTATGTTGTAAAATCATTTACAATGCAGCACTGAAAGATTTTCAGGAAGGCAAAATGATTATTTTTAGCGATAGGTTTTTTAATATGGGTCAAATATGTCCTTCATTTGTACTTCCTATGTTCTTGGTAAGTGATGAACTTACAGATTAAGGTCTATATCTATGGCCAATGCAGGACAAAGTCGGTTATTAAGCTATTCAAAACATAAGAATAATTAAATAGACATAATCATAAATTTATGAGTACTTCTACTTTTTCTATTTAAAAGTGGTCTTGGGCTATTTTATAGCTATATCTGGGATGGTCTTAACTAGGCTGATGTTATTTTATTATTTAGGTGCATTTGACAATAAGGAACATAATTATCTTTTCAACAGATGTAACAATAATACCATGGGACATTAGGAATCTATGAAAGCAAAATACTCATATTATTATACTTTTTTTTACATCAGTCAAAAGGGCAATAATGATATATGGTAATTTAAAAATTTTGAAGCATCCTGTGCCTTCTATATAGAGTGGCTCTCACTAATTAAAAGACTATGAGTGTAAGACAAGATAATATATGCAAGTATAAATTTAGCAAGGTGTTCTTTATTATTTCTTATATCTTAATTCTTGTCCTTCTATTGTGTTACATCTCCTTCCCCCTTTCCTTTAGTCGAAATACTAAGCTTCCCTTTCTTCATCATACGTAGGTAGATGCCCCTCTAGTCACTAATCAATGAAGATATTCAGTTCACTTGGAGTATGGTCAGGAATCTTACCTCACATTCCAAAATTTTAATTAGCTTATGTTTAAACAATGAGAAGAGATGTGTTGTCAACTCATCATATTATTTTAAATTATCCAGCATATTTAGTTAAAGCATTTGCGATTTCATATTTCCTTTTTGATCTTTAAATGCCTATGTCTACCCTCTCAAACAGAGCCCAGTTAGATTCACAGTAGGAAATATCAGGTAATATAAAACACATGAACTCTGGGATCAGATAGCGCTGGGTTGCCATCTGTGTTTTGCTATTTTGTGTTTGAGGGTTTACCAGTGAACTATGTAATTCCTCTAAACATTAGTTTTCACCTCTGTCAAGTGAGCCCAGTAATAAAACCTCTTAAGTTGTTATAAGCTTAATAGTCAACCTATGTCACTTAGTTAATTCTATATGTGTGATATATATTGTATTTTATTTTTTCTACTAAGGTCAATTCCTCTTTGAACAGTTATTTTTTAAAAGTTCTAAACAGTCTTCCTTAATGGTACCTATAAGATAGGAGTTATAAACTCTTTGTCTCTGTGAATTAACAGGAGTGACCAAGTTATATGTAAACCAATGTTTTAAAAAGTTCAAAGTGGTATGGTATTTGTTTGAAAATTAGATGTATCTTACAGACTAATTTGGATGCTTGATGTTTAGTGTCCTCTTTCATTCTGCTTGCAACCCAGATGATAACTGAAATGAGATATAAGAAATGTTTACTGTTTAGTTTATCCTCTCATGTTCTTCATTAACTTACTGTGGGTGTTGTTCTTTTAAAAGGCCAAAGTTCGTGGTTCTGTTTTTAATTGCAATTCACTTTTTTCTACTTCTTCCGGGAGCATCAGCTTTATCATTGCTTGTGAGATTTACAGCACTTCCTTCCATCGTCAGCTTGCTAATAGGCAGTTGTTGAACTCCCTGGAGTCTAAACTAGGAAATATGAGCAGTGTGTAATTGCTACAGCTGGAATCACATTCCACTTCAGAAGCTTCTTAACAGCATTCTCAGATGTGTGAATATCCATTAGTGACCCAAGGGGATTACTCACTGGCACCAAGTTTACCTTTATGAGGGGCCTGGATGATGAGATGTCCCTTCCCATAAGCAGAAGGTGAAGAGAGGCAAGGGGCTCAAAGGTTGGTGAATTCTAAAAGAAAATGTGTGGGAAAAAAAGTGCTTTTAAAAGAGAGGAATTCAAAAGGAAAACTATGAAATTTGGCCTTGGGGGTATATACAAGTTTATTATTTATATTGCTAACATATTTATCAAAACATCCAAGGGCAATAAAGCTAACTAACATGCCTTGATCTTCCTGTGTCTGTTTATGTGATGGTAATTGACAGTAAGCAACACTGAACTTTCACTTCCTGTTCTCTGTATCTAGGACAGACAACACTACGAGGATGACTCAGTTGCTCCAACAGCAACTGCCCTTTGAGGAAAAGGCTTCCTGATTTCACCATGTCTCTTTTTAAAAAATCCTACTCTTCCTGCCCACCCCCGACAGCTCTTCAGCTTCTCTTTTTGCAACCACATCTCTAACCACTGGTCCTTGGATGTTATGACAATCAGAAAGACTTCCCTTCGCAGTTTTCAGATTAAAGAAGAAATATTTTTGTGTGGATATGCTTATTTTACAGAAGAGGTTCACGAGTTTTCTTGCTTAAACGATTTCTGCATTATTACATTTGTGCAATCAGTGTGAAAGGCTATCACATGTTCAAGTAATATGCACAGTGAGAAGATAAGTAAAGAAAAATTCTAGGGTTAAATTTGTAATTGAAACCCATGATATTAGCAAACTGAGAAAATAATTCAATCAAATCAGAATCTGGAAAGTATTCACATTATGTATTCTTTCACAACTCCTAGTAGAAACTTTTGCTTCTAGTAATATGCTATTTAATATTAATGTAACAAGTACAATATTTAAGAGCATGATTTATGATTATGTCTTGAGTAAGTGTATGAGTGAATGAATGAATGAATATAAGGATAATTTAATCAGAATTAGAAATTTCCTACACCAAGAATCATGTTTTGTATGTATTGTGAACAGATGGGTATTCTGATTTCATCCATTAGAGCATGTTTCACAACCTTGGCTGCACATTAGAATCATCTAGGGAGCTTTATAAAAATGATGCCCCACCTCCAGAAATGCCGATTTAATTGGTCTGTGGGGGGCCTAGGCATGGGTCTTTATTGAGATCTCCCAGGTAATTCTAATAGGCAGCCGGGTTTAAGAATCGCTGCATTATAGCCTTGTAGGTTCTTAGAATGACTTACAGGGTATAGAAATAACATCTCCTGATGGGAGAGAAACAGAGAGAGAGGAAAGAATGTGGAGATGGAGGGTGGGTGGGAGAGGAAAAGGAGAGGAGAGGAGAGGAAAAGAGAAGGGGAGAGGGAGAGAAAAGAAATAAGGAAGGAAAGAATGGAGAAAAGGAGAAAGAAAGAAAGTATGGAAGGAAGGAAAGAAGGAAGAGAGAAAAGAGAAAAGAAAAGAAAATTCTGGTTATTATGCATTGTAACACACTTATTCAACAACTGGTAAATATATATTGAGTTCTGGGTGTCACAAGCTGTGTTAAAATTTGATGCTATTTAATAGTGAATATAAACAGACTATAGGGAAGCTTGTTGTCTATTAAAAAGAAACAGACATTTATCAAATAAAACAAAAATGCCTATGAAATTATAATAGACAAAAGCCATAAAACAAAAAGCAACTAGTGCTATAGGAAAAAGGTTTTTTATATTCCCTGGGAAGCAGAGGTTTTCCAATGAAGTTAATTTGAACTGAGGTCCTGTACAAGCAAAGATGAGAAAGTGAAGTGATATAAGACAAAGGGAACTGCATGTGCAAAGGCCTTGAGCCTCCAGAGACCACTTGTTCAAAGGAAGCGAGTCAGGTTGTCATAAAGAGATCAAGGGGAAGATTAGTTTGATAGGTGTCTGAAGGAATAGGCGAGAGTTAGTTCATGCTTGTTGGCCATGTAATATTGGTTTGTGGAATACTTTAAAGTTTTATTATTACACTAAAATGAGAGAAAGCAAAGTATTTTCATAATTGGATTTGTAATGATCATCTAATGAAAAGAATATGTTTAGAGGAGATATAAGTGGGTAAGGGAGACTAGCAAACTACACTTTGAGAAACTGCACGTTTTTATGAATTGCAAGTTGTGGCAACCCTGCATCAAACAAATCAATTGGTGCCATTGTTTCAACAACATTTTGTCAATTCATGTCTCTGTGTCACATTTTGGTAATTCTCAGATATTTCAAAGTTTTTTATTCTTGTTATATTTGTCATGGTGATTGGTGATCAGTCACCTTTGATGCCAAAGTTGCAATTGTTTTGAAGCACCACAATCATCACTCATATAAGATAGTAAACTTAATAGATAAATGTTGTATGTGTTCTAACTGTTTAACAGGCTGGTTATTCCATAACTCTCTCCATCTCAGGTCTCCCTATTCCCTGAGACATAACAATATTGAAATCATGTCAATTACTTACTCTACGATAGCTCAAGGGAAAGAAAGAGTCACACATCTCTCACTTCAAATCAAAGGCTAGAAAGCTTAATAAGGAAAGCATATCAAAAGCCAAGATAGTCCCAAATCCAGGTCTTGTGCCAGTTAGTCAACTTGTGAATGCAAAGAAAAAGTTCTTGAAGGAAATTAAAAGCACTACTCCAGTGAACACAAGAATCATAAAAAGTGAAACAGCTTTACTATTGATATGGAGAAACTTTTAGAGTCTGCATTAAGATCAAACCAGCCACATTTTCTTAAGCCACAGCCTAGTACAGAGCACAGTCTTAACCCTCTGCAAGTCTATGAAGGCTGAGAGAAGTACAGAGGCTACAGAAGAAAATTTTGAAGCTAGCCAAGTTGGTTTATGAGATTTAAGGAAAGAAGTTAACACTATAACATAAAAGTGCAAGGTGAATCGGCAGTGCTGACGTAGCAGCTGCAGTAATTTAACCAGAAAATCTGACTAAGATAATTAATGTAAATGTAGATGAAACACCATAATACTGGAAGAAGAATTCATTTTGGACTTGTATATCTAGAGAGGTTAATTTAATACCTGGCTTCAAAACTTCAAAGGACAGGCTAACACTCTTGTTAGGGAATAATGCAGCTGGTAACTTTAAGTTGAAGCCAATGCTCATTTACTATTTCACAATTACTAGGGCTCTTAATAATTATGCTAATTTTACTCTTCCTGTGCTCTACAAATGGAACAACGAAGCCTGGATGACAACATACCTGATTACAATATGATTTACTGACTATTTCAAGCCCACTATTGAGATCTACTGCTCAGAAAAAGATTCCTTTCAAAATACTACTATTTATTGACAGTGCATGTGGTCACCCAAGAGCTCCGATGGAAATGTGCAATAGTATTAATGTTATTTTCATGCTTACTAACATAACATCCATTGTGCAGCCCATGAATCAAGGGGTAATTTTGACTTTCAAATGTTATTACTTAATAAATACATTTCATAAGATTATAACTGCCATAGATAGTGATTTATCTGATGCATCTGGGCAAAGTAAATTAAAATTTTTCTAGAAAGGATTCACCATTCTAGATGTCATTGAAAATATTTTTCTAGGGAAAACGTTATTCTAGGGAAGAGGTCAAAATACCTTCCAGGAGTCTGGAAGAAGTTAATTCCAACTATCCTCATGATGAATAACTGCAGATATGGTAGAAACACGAAAAGAACTAGAATTAGAAGTGCAGCATGGTGTGACGTAAGTGCAGCAATCTCACAATAAAACTTATAACAGGTTGTCAAACAGAGTGGGTTAATAAGTGCCATTGGATGATATTTCATTTGGAGGAAGTACAAAGTTTGAAGGAGGAGAACCTAGGATCTGATCTTTAAAGATATCCAGTATTCAAACCAGAAGAGCATCTGGAAAGTGTGAACTACATTTGATTGAAATTTTCTTGCATTTATGCACCATGATATAAAAATTGCCATGAACTTGGAATCAGTTTAAACCAAATATGGTTATTAATGTCTTTGTTCCTAAACAAATAAATTCTCAATGTTCTAAACTTTTTTTTTACATCTAATGTTTTAATTTTTATTATTTTTTGAATTTTAATATGTTTATTGATTTTATTTTTTAAATAATTTTATTGTATATTTTTTCCATTATTATTTAACCCCCTTAAACCCCCACTGCTCCTTGCAGTCCCCACAATGTTCTCCATGTCCATAAGTCCTTTTCCTCTTTGCTCAATCCCTCCACCCTCTACTCTACCCCCCCTTAGCTATCATCCTGTCCTTCATCTAAAGGATTATCTCTATTTTACTTTATGGTCAATTAATATTCAAAAGAGGAAGCAAGCACATACAATGGGCTGAAGATAGTTTTTTCAGTAAATGTTTTGGGGAAAACTGGACAGATAGATGCATAAAAATGAAACTAGATCACCTCCTTACACCACACACAAGAATAAACTCAAAATTGGTTAAAGATTTAAATGTTGGACCCCAAACAATTAAAACTGTAGAAGAAAACACAGGCAGAAATATTTGGGTATAGCTCATAGTAATATTTTATCACCTATCTCACCAGGCAAGGGAAATAAAAGAAAAACAAAAACAAAAAAAATGGGACTACGTCAAACTAAAAATATTTTGCACAGCAAAGGAAAACATCAACAAAATTAAAAGACAATGCACAGAATGGGAGAATAACTCACTGATACATCTGATAAGGGGTTAATATCCAAAATTTATATAAAAACTTACAAAACTCAATACCAAAAAGTCAAACAACTCAATTAAAAGGTGGACATAGGACCTTAATAGACACTTCTCCAAAGTGGACATACAGATGGCCAATAGACATGAAAAGATGCTCAATATCACTAATCATCAGAGACATACAAATTAAAACCACAATGAGGTAATATGTCACACCTGTCAGAACGGCTATCAACAATGAATCAACAAACAAGTGCTGGTGAGAATGTGGAGAAAGGGGAAGCCTCATGCACTGTTGGTAGGAAGGCAGACTGGTGTAGCCACTATGGGAAGCAATATAGAGATACTTCAAAAATATTAAAAATGGATCTGCCTTGTGACCCAGTGATTTCACTGCTGGAATATATCTAAAGAAACCCAAAACACTCATTTGGAATAACATAAGCACCCCTATGTTCATTGCAGCATTATTTAAAATCACCAAGATATGGAAGCAGCGCAAGTATCCATCAGTAGATGAGTGGATAAGACAACTATGGGACATTTTCACAATGGAATACTAGTTGGCTATAAAAAAGAAGAAAGTTTGCCCTTTGCAAAAGTATGGATGGACCTGAAGAACATTATGTTAAATGAAAAAGCCAGTCAGAGAAAGTCAAATATCATATGATTTCACTTATATGTGGAATCTAATGATCCAAGTTCTACCTTTATAATAGTTTTTATAATAAAGAGAGACTGAAATGTTATGAAAATTAATATAGATCTAATTAATGGTGTGCTGGTAATTATTTCACAATTAGTTATCCAAAATAAAATTTTAAAAATGATTTGGAATAATTGTCCATTTTATGGTATAAATACTCCTACCATGGCTGATTTCTATCTTCAATGATGTCACTGAACTCAGAGTTTAGAAGAAATTCATACAATTTGTCCTTATAATCCCATCTGAGCCAGCTCAAGATGATAAAATGAAATCTAAAGAGCCTACCCAACTTCCATCATCTCATAGGTCTAGAAATGGAACATCTGAAAGTGGACCCAGATTATCTCACAATTCTAGTGCATTTTTTACTCACCATGCAAATAATAGTGATATAGGCCAGTGGTTCTCCAAATAAGACTCTGAGACCAGCAGCCAAATAGTATCTGTGAAATTTTTAGAAACAAACTCACAGCCTCATCCCCATGCTTACTGACTTGAAAATCTATGACCCAGAAAAGTGTATTTTAATCAGCTATTCAGGTGTTTCTGTTGCATACTAATATTTGAGAATGACAGATCTAGACAATAATATGTCTTGAGGTACTAGGTGCTTTTCAGAGAATTATAATCATCTCAACCTTGTTTTCCACAAATAAAAATTCTAATAACAGTGTAAAACTGCTCTGTAAGAAGATGCATCTGGCAGCTTTGTTAGATTTAACATAGAGAAATTACAAATTTAGAAATGAGCTAAGGTCCCGACATTGCACCACTTCCGAGTAAGAAAAGGAACAGTCCCAAGGTAGAATCTGTAGAAACAATCTCTTATTGGCAGTGAAGGATAACACAGAGAAATTTAAAATGCCTTCAAGGTTTTCAGTGTGGTTAGGTGGAGGAGCAAGAGTTTCATAAAAATAATTAATAAAAAATTCTATTCACAAGCATATTCTGATTTATTTCCAACTTGTTGATATAGTTTCTTTCTTTTGAACACACTCAGACCTTTACAGATATACCTCATATAACATATATTTTATTGAATAGTATTTTATTTTTAATTCCTCTGAGGATATAGAACTTTATTCATCCTTATATCCCTTGTCAAGCTCGGCAGAACGTTTCCCACATAGTAGATTACCCTAATACTGAAGTACAAAATCCATTTGTAGGAATTACCTCAGAAAGGTGATAAATTTTACCAATATTTAGTTTGACACCTTAGAACAGGGAGAAGCATGAGGTAAAAATATAAAGACCAGTTGGAGTCACTTTTTATGAATGCCCACAACCACATATAAGCCTTCATATAAGCTTTAATCACAAGTTAGTTCAAACCAATACATTCTTAAATGAGTTTCCTTTGTTCCAGCCAGCATGCATCATATGTCGTTGATTTTAATGCTTTCCCTGACATATTTATAGTTCCCATTATTTTGGTGTCCTGATACTATTAAGCCTTTCATTTCATATTCATGTAGAAGTCAACCTCAATTATGGCACCTCTTTTTAGTTGAAAATACAGAATTATATATCAAAATATATTTTAAATACTAAAACATTTATCTCTACATTTATGTGCAAAGCTATGCAAAAGCTTTTATAAAAAGTAAAAATAGAAGCTCCTAGTAAATTTATTAAGTAAATAAGCATTTCTGAGTTGATGAGAAAATATTAATTATGTTTACTATCAAAACAAAAAAGAAGTGGAAGAAAGGAAGGGAGGGAGAAGGGAGGGAAGAAAGGGAAGGAGGAATTTACATACTGAAATGCATATGAAATTTTAGGAAAAATGTGGTATATTTATTTGAGTATAATCCCATTCTTTATATTTGATCCCCTAAAATTAATTATATGGTTCTTGGTATGAAAAATTGTAGATACTGGAATAAGATATCAGTAATTGAACTGGTTCTGGTATGACCTTAGGAAGTTTATTTCATGAAGGGCTCAATTCAAAAAAAAAAAAAGAGGTAATAATATATCTACCAAAAAGTGCTGTTTAGATTAGTACAATGTTGTTCCAGATAAAGAAATCAGCATAGAACCTGAATTCATGGCAGCACAAGCATCTAAAATTCTACAGGGTTAGAATTTAGTAATTTGAAAGTTAATCAGATAAATAAATTATTATTCATTTTAGCTGACCTATTTATATCGTGCTTATGTTTTTACTTATAAAGTATTTGTCCTTTAGAGATTTATTAAAGTATGTACAGGTGAAATAATAGAAAGTCTTGGTTTTTGAAGAAAATAATCTGGAGGGAAATAGACGAAACAAAATTAGATATATTGTTGAAATTAGAGTATGTATTTGTGGGTTTTATTTCACTATTCCATTCACTTTTATATATAAAAATTTATAATAAAAATAACTAATAAGAACCAATGAATGAGCAATGCTTTCCCATGCTTTAAATATTTTTGCTAATCTCTGAAAAGCTTGTCTCTCAAGTAGGCAGTTGCCTAGCCTGTAGGCCAGTGGCTTCAGCAACTGCCAAATGTACTAAGTTCATTAAATAGGGAGTAAAATGCTTGCTTCCACAGCTCTTTCCTAATAGCAAATAGATTCATTCTCCAGCTCCTCATATGAACGAATAAAAACAATTCTTATGCAAATAAAGTACATTATACATGGATGAAGCAATTTTTCAGTAAATATTAGTATGAACAATATACTTTTTGTGGCTCAAAGTTCTAGTTATCTAGCTGGGTAAGTATATTTATACATTGATAAGACTTCAAGGAATAAGGCAATCTTAGTATGAAGTTATAACAGAGTAATAAAAATATTTCCATTACTATAGAAATGTGAATACTTTTCAAACTTGTGCAAATCTACTCTTGTGGAAAAGCTAAGTAACAAATATGTTTTATGAGAATCAAAAACAAAATGCATGAACAACACTGAACTTTATTTAATCTAACCAAACCCTACATAATTGTTAGAAGGCAGTTTTTAAATCATTTCAAAATAAATAAATGTATCTTGAGATTTAAGAAAATACACATATTTGTTACAGTTAGACCTAATTCTGGCTATTTCCCTTATTGGTTAGATTTCCATTATATTTACCAGAATAAGATTGCTCTTGACCTTAGTAAACTTTTCATATGCTTCGTTGTTAAGTCATTGTTGTAGTGAAGGGTGAATGTTTGACTCACAAAGAATTTTTATGATAAGAAGGTATTGTACTTCAAAGTCACTTTTTAAAGTGACTTTGGTAACTGATGTGTTTTAATTAGGCATACGCTTACAAATGTTTTTTTAAAGCCTAAAATTTTTGGTTTTATCTTTTACAAATATATGATTTTCTGACAACCAGATACTGGTAATTAAACATAGTTCCAGTATAAACACAAGAAGCCATAAATCATAGTATCTTTTTAAAACTTACTTAGTGCACTACATATGTAATTTAGAAAACCTGGAACCTGATAAGCTTGCTCAAAACAAAGCAAACAAAACCTCTTTTATCGTACTTGAGGTATTATTATTATTATTATTATTATTATTATTATTAGTGGTGGTGGTGGTGATGGTGGCATTTAGTGATTAAGACAAGCAACAGAGACAAACATCTAATTCATGAAAGCTGAAATTTAAAAATAAAATAAACTCTGTTTAATCTCAGCACTTATTCTGAGCTGTCATCTGATTCTGATAATCAGACTATTAAAAAGCAGTCTCCTGTGAAAAAAGGAAAGGTTTAATTAAACAATATTATTTTTATAAGTTACATTAAAGAGCATTTGCATTAAGCTGAATTTAGTGATATTCATGAAGAGAATTGTATTTCTTTTTTTTTTTATCTTACATTCTTACTTTATGTCAAAGAGTTTAACATCCATAGATAATTTTCTCTAATTTTAAGTTAATGCTGATGATTTATGAAAGAAAAGAAAATATGTCCAGATTAGGTCTGCGGAAAAAAGTGCTTGAAATTTTACATTTTTTGTGATTCATTTTCTTTTTTCAAACATAGAAAAGTCCCTCTTTAGCCCACATGAAATTATTGTAGGATGTTACTCACCATTAGTGATAACCCTTGACTTTTGTCATGCTGTCAAATAGTTGGCTGAAAAAACAAGTAGCTTTGTGATATGATCGCATACTCTTTTCAGCTGGATTTAGACAGTATTAGTATCCAGTTACATTGCATTCATCATGGTGACATGAATACGAATGATGCAGTATAGCAACAGACACCTGGCCCAAACCTCTGAACTCAGAGTCATTCTCCTTCATGTGCATGTTTCTTGATCTGTGCTCTGAACAACGGAACAGCTCTTTCAGTCTGCCTGACAGGCAAATCAAACCTGAGCATGCTAAAAAACCCTCAGATGTCTCAAACTGCACTCCCTTTTGCATTTATTTTTGTATTGTATTGAATTTTGTATTGTACTTTATTTTTGTATTAGAATTTATTTCATTAAGCTGCATGCTATTTTTCACCTTTTTTTGTGTGCATAAATCTCATAATCTGTATTGCCCTTTGGAGTAGCCCTTAAATTCAGAGCATGCTCTTATAAAAGAAAGAAAATTGGCAAAGAAAAAAAAAATCATAATGTAGTTATCACATGCATATTTTAAAATAGAATTCAAATGTCTTGATTACATGGAAACCATAAATATTTTGGGGTACTCGCTCAAGAAATTTTGTTCCCCACTTAGGAGAAGAAAATGTTAACAGATGTACACTGGTCTAAAACTCATTCTATTTATAAACTTTTAAGAGGGATTTAAAAAACAGAACACATTTTCTCACACATATTTTTTTTAATACACTTTATTGATTATGCTGTTACAGTTGTCCCAATTTCTCTTCTCTTTGTTCCCCTTCACCCAGTGACCACCCTCCCTCCAGTTGTCCCCCCCTTAGTCCATGCCCATTGGTTGTGCATATAGTTCTTCTCAACATCGTCCTGTCTACTCCACTCTCTCCTACTATGCTTCTTAAATCTTGTACCTTATCCCCCTCTTTCCCCTCTTCCCCCTCCCTGCTGACCTCCCGCCATAATGTTCCCAATATCTATAATTCTTTTCACACTCTCATTGCCTACTTAGTCTGTCTTTGTTTCAATTCCCTAGCTTCTGTTGTTGATTGTTGTGATACAGTTTTCATTTTAATGTTCATAGTTTTGATCCTCCTTCTCCTAAACAAGTCCCTTTACCATTTCATATAACAGTGGTTTGGATCTGATGAACTCCTTTAGTTTTACTTTGTCCTGGGAACACTTTCTCTGCCCTTCTATTCTGAATGACAGCTTCACTGGATAGAGTAATTGTGGTTGCAGGTTTTTGCTTTTCATTACTTTGAATATTTCTTGCCAGTCCCTTCTTGCCTGCAGAGTTTCTTTTGAGAAATCAGCTGATAGTCCTATTGGGACCCCTTTGTACATAATTCTCCTCTTTTCTCTTACTGCTTTTAAGATTCTCTCTTTATCCTTAACTTTTGACATTTTGATTATAATGTGTCTTGGTGTGGTTCTCCCTGGGTCCAGTTTTTTTGGAACTCTCTGTGCTTCCTGGACCTGTCAGTCTATTTCCTTCCCCAAGTTCGGGAAGTTCTGCTTCATTATTTTTTCACATAATTTTTCAATCTCTAGTTCTTCTTTTTCACCTTCTGGCAACCCTATGATTCGAATGTTGGCCCGCTTATAGGTGCCCCATAGATTTCTGAGCCTCTCCTCATTTTCCTCACTTTTTGTTTCCTCTTTCTGTACTGGTTGACTTCCTTCCCTATGTTCCCATTTGTTGATTTGATCCCTGGTTTTCTTTCCCTCACCACTAGTTACGTGTGTGTTTTTGTTCATTTCTGCAAATACGGGTGTCTGTGCTTACCCCTGCCCCACCACCATTGCCTTCATTCCTTTCCCATCTTGTTTAAGATCTGCTGTTAGGTCTGTAAGCATTTTTATAACCAAAGCTCTGAACTGTGCCTCAGAAAGATTCCCTATCTGCTCCTTCCTTAATTAGATAATTGTTGTCTGGTCAGCTGCATCACTGGAATTTCTATCATGATCGGTGCCATCCTGACAGTTTCATGTTTACCTTTGCTTCCCGGATGGGGCTGTCACACCTCCTACACCATAGGGGGCAGAGCCCCATGCACTCATTACAACTGGGAGACCCTTCTCACCACACTGCAGCATTTTCTGTGGGGTTAGGGGTCCAAGATGGATTTCTGCCATTCACTCTCTGCTAAGAGACTGGGAGCCTCCTCCTCTGTCCCCAACCCCTTTGGGCCTCACAGTCCAAGGCAATGGGGGTCTGCCTTCCCCTGCATTGGAATCGCAAGCTGATGGGTCTGGTCTGCAGCCGGGGGTGCTCCACAGGCACTTCTCGCCTCCCCTTAAGTACGGGTATCTGTACTTACCCCCTTCCCACCGACATTGCCGCTGCCAGCACTGCCAGCACAGCTTGACCTCTCTGCCCTGGCTTTGCCCTTCCTACCCATCCAGATGAGCACCACTTGTTTATAACTTCATATGTTGGACTTCCATGTAGCTTTATTTTCTGGAACTTCTGGTTATTTCTTGTTTTTCGGTAGTTGTATTCCTTCTTAGTTGTGGCGGAAGACGGAGCATGTTAGCCTAGGCCTCCGTCTTGGCCTGAAAGTCTCCTGTGTGTATTTGCCTCTGTGTCTTAGGTAGAGCTGTTGCTCTTGTTACCTTGTAAGGGGTGGAGCCTTAGGGATTCATCAGTACAGGGCAACCTGTTTCACCATGTTGTGGCACTGTATGTGGGGGAGGGGTCTGAGAAAGAACAATGCTGCTTGCCCAGCACTTGCCTCTTTTCCAGGCACTTCTCCCACTTCGTATGGGACTAGTTCCTCTCTAGCTGTTGCCCTGGCTGTCATTCCCAGAGTGGATGAGTCTGCAGATGTTCTAGGTCCTTGGGGGCTCTTTGAACAAGTGGACTCTGCTGGGAGGCCAGCGGTTTCTGCCTCTGCCCCAACCCTTACCCGTTTGCACAGTCAAAAACAATGAGGCTTGATTTTCCCCGGTTATGGGACCGTGAGCTGCACAGTCTGGTGAGGAGTTGGGAATGCTCCCAAGGCATCCCTCCTGACTTTTAAAAATGTGTAACTGTGCTTTCCGCAGGCCTGCCACTGCTGCCGCTGCTGCCACCACCACACTGTGTCCTCTCTGCCCCGGCTCCATCCCTCCTACCTGTCTGGATGAGTATTTCTTCTTTATATCTTTTTTGTTGGACTTCCATGCAATTTGATTTTCAGGAACTTCTAGTTGTTTCTAGTTTTGAGGTAGTTGTATTCCTTCTTAGTTGTGGAGGAAGATGAAGTGTGTCAGTCTAGGACTCTATATTGGCCGATGTCCCCATATTCTTTTGTGTTCATCAAATTTCTCTCTCTTTCTCTCTCCTCTCCCTCACACACACACACACACACACACACAGTTGCAGATTTTCTCAGTATTTTTGGATTTTTTATACTTTTTTTCAATTTTTTTATTGTTGTTCTATTACAGTTGTCCCATTTTTCCCCCATTGCTCTTTTTATGCCACAAAAAACATTTAGGTCCATTTGGGTCTTGAAGAAAACATTGTTATTACTGATATGAAACAAAAAAATTATTTTGTTTTTTCTTTCAGAATAGGTGAAGCATATTTTCTAAATTTTGTGCAGCTCTCAATACAGAAAGAAAATATTTAATATATTCCTTAATTTAAAAAAAATTCTCACATTTTTCCCATTGCCTTCAGAGAGGAAGGAGAGAGAAAGAGAGGGAGAAACATCAGTGCAAGAGAGAAGCATTGAGCGGTTGTCTCCCATACATGTCTGGACCAGAGATCAAACACACAACCTAGGAATGTACCCTGACTGGGAATTGAACCCAGAAGCTTTTGGTTATGGGATAATGCTCCAACCAATTGAGCCACACTGGCCAGGGCAAATATTTAATATATTATCAATTTTTCAAAATTTAGGTTAGGAATAATATTTTAAGAAAATTTTGCAAAAATATTAAAAAATAAACAGAAGTGTTCTAAGTTCTGTGTAAGGCTGTGATCACTAGATTATATGAGCAGACATAAGTTTTAAGGTATGTGTAGAGTTAACAAACTGTCATCCACTGCAGCCCAAAAGATTATTGCAGTTTTTCAAAAATGATTAGCGTTTTGGTATATTAAGAACGTGAGGTTAATACTGGTATTATTACTGATCTGATGTTGTTTGATTTTTACATTTTCAACCTTATAATTCTTTCTCACAACCCCTCCATGGTATGAATAATTTTTTAGTTTTAATATCATGTGGATTATAAAGGCCACAGGTATATCAGAAAGTCTTTTTCCTAAACTCCACTCCCTCTCCCATTTACACGATAGGCATTTGGTAAGTCCCTTTCCCAAAAGATACATTTTTTAGTCCAGCTCCTGGGAGAGAATGACTCTCTAGAATAATAATTTTTATAAGGAGTCCAGTGACAAGTGTTCTTATAAGAAACAGACAGAGGAAAGACATATAAAGAGAAGTGGAAAAGCCTAATGAAGAGAGAGTCAGAAATTGGAGTTGTGCAGCCACAAGCCAAGGAATATCAGTGGCAGCCAGGAGCTGGAGGAGGCAAGGGGTGGTTGTCCCCACAGAGCCTCTGGTGGGAACTTGGCTCTTCGGACATTACAGTTTCAGACTTCTGGCTTCCAAAACTGTGAGAAAATAAATTCTGTCATTGTAAGCCACTCAATTCATGTTACTTTACTACGGCAACCATAGGAAACTAATACAATGTCCAACTGTATAAGTTAATATACATTTCAGTTGTAATTACAGATCATTGAATAGGCAGGGACAGAAGCTTTACTTCTTAGGGTCACCACCAAATGCAGAGAGCCAGGTATGTTGTAGGTGCTCAATAACTAAGTGTGAAAAATAGCACTTATTTTAATTCCACAATTTGTATAAAGTGAAAAATTTAAAGGACAGAAAGTAAAGCAAAGACTTAATAACCTCTGAGTTCTTAAATTTTTATTAACTATAATGGGGAAGCAACTTTTCAGTGTTTCTAATGTTGTATGGAATCAACAGGAAAAAAAAAAAAGCCTCAAAGGGAACTTCACACCTGAAAATAGACTATGCAATATATGTCTTTTTCATGAAAGAAAAGTTTCAATGAAAAATATCAGCAATTTAATTTGCTTTTGCCACAAAACCACAAAAAAATGGCACAAGAGTTTTATGTAACATGAGATATGTACAAGAGAAAAAATTATAGTGTTTTATATATGTTATAAAGCACAGCAAAAGAGCAACCATGAAACCCTCTCCACCATTCATTTAAGAGTTAGAACACTGAGAACAAGATCTTTTTTTGACCTTTGTATTTCTTACCTGTTTTATGACCCTTTCTCTGCCACTCACCCCACCTGCATTAGTTTTCTTTGCCTGTCAAAAATATTAACAAACTTAATAGCTTAAAACAACACCCATTCATTACCTTGGAGTTTGAATTCTCTGCTAATGAAAAATTAGATTCATTGAAAATGATTGACCAAAACACACACTGCAATAGTATATGTTCTTTTTTTTTTTTTTTTTTATTAAATCGAACTATCCAAACAACATGTTTCATACCATTGTATTACAAAAAGGCTTCTGTCTTCCTACATAATTGGACCCCAACTTCTATTTCCTAAGTCTTTTTCTCAAGGTTTCTGGGTTGGCACACCCAGTGTATTCTGAACCAATTTTAATTACATATATGATGAGATAGAAGTCTAAATCTATTCTTTATTTCCAGGACAGCTGGATTAGAAAGTCAAGTTTATTACCAGAACGTACTCCGATGTCATACTAGTCCTTTGCCTACAAGTGAATTCACCCACCCAATCAGAGCCTACCAGCATAAGTTTACCATGGGAAAGAGAAAGCAGAGAAAAAGCACACACTATGTGAAAGACAATTTGATTCACAAAGCAGCACAATATTTTAACTTATTAACTCTCCTAAATAGTGGGCATGTTCTTGAAAAGCCCTGGCTCCACTGAGTTGCCCATTCAGACACTGGTGTCTGTGCGAGCTGCTGCTGGGCCTCAGCCTCCCCCTTTATTGGAATACTTAGGCTCTCAGAGTGTGGCGAGAGTGTGGAAGCTACACTGAAATGTAGGGGAAAATACAATGGCCACAAACGAAGAAGCACTTCCAAAAGTCCTTGTAATGAGGTAAGAATATGTTGAATAGTTTATTAACTAAACATATTCCTTAACAGTTGTTGCTTTTATTCCCTGGTAGGTTATTAGCACTTTGTTTAATAGTCATTGTAGCAATTATACTGTTGTATTATACATATGAGCATCTCAAAATGAGACATCATTTTTACTCATGTTTCTCTTTAGAGTAGTCAGTGTTATTGAGGAATGAAGATGTGCTATCTATCAGCTACTGAACTTTGTAAGCGAATCTAAAGGAGGAAGAAAAATCTTAGCTTGAGTGATTAAGAAAAGATGCTGTCAGATTTCATGGAACTTTGTATCAAACTAGTTTGAAAGAAACAAATAGAGAACATCACTGACCGAGACAGATGGCCAGCAGACCCAGTTCTATGATCCAAAGGGAAGTGACCAATGTAGGCTTCATTTTGACTGGCTTCTGAATTGAAGGTAGCCCAGCAACTAGAATAATCAGGAAATAACATTACATTGGGTGAGGCAATGTTATTGATTAGGATATTGGTTCATTTTTTTATGCTCAACTGAGGATATTTTTATTGATGTTGGAGAGAGAGGAAGGGGCAGAGAGAAAGAGAGACATTGATGTGAGGTGAAACATTGATTGGTTGTCTGCCATATGTGCCCTGACTGGGGACTGAAACCACAACCTAGGTACTGCATGTATCCTGGCCAGGTATCAAACCCACAACCTTTTGGTGTACAGGATGATGTTCCCACCAAATGAGCCACCCAGCCAAGGCAGGATATTGGTTCATTTTAAAATAGTATTTCAGTCAGCAAGTAAAAGTACAGCGAGTAGAGAGCAGAAGATTCATCCCTGTAAGACAGGAACGCAGATTGTCTATGAAGGCGTGGCTCTTGAGTGCTGCAGCTCTGAGTCGAAAAGAGACTCTAACAGACGAACAGCAGTGCTAATTAGGAATTGCAACAAGCTTAGTTGTAATAAATTTGTTTGTAATAAGAGGACAAGAGAAAACTCGATTTAGTGGGTTTTCTGGCATTCAGAGTTCAATTATAGAAATTTATTGTACATACATAAAATATTTAACACCAAGTAAGCATTTTGATATGAGGCCAGCCTTGGCCAGAAGACTTTGCTTTCAGGTAAAAAGCAGGTGTCTAAAAATTTGAAATATACTTTAAAAGATGAGAACTGAAGACAACGATAAAAGCTTTAGAAGAACAAACAATATCAATAGCATACAGCAATGTAATATTTAACTCCTGTAAGAAATGGTTATATGAACTCATCCATTGTTTTACAAACCTACAACATATTACTTTAAGAGCATTATGAGTTATGTTTTTTTCTGCAATCTCAATTTCCCTTACAATAAGGCTGGATTCAAAATGAGACATATTTGTTGGTTGGGTTTTTTTTTCCTAAACACGTAAACTCTTAAATTCTTACATTCCTCTCAGTTCGTGGATTTAAGAAACTTTACTATACAGTATTTGACTATCCCTGTCATAGGGAAACTGTAAACACAATGACTAGGACATTTTACTAGCATCTCCTGGTGTCTTTCTCATCTCAATAAGTGTGGCACAGCCTGGTAGCAAGTTCTCATTGTAGGAATCTAGGAAAGACTACATTTCTAGGTTTCCTTCAGATTAAGTTCAGAACATATGACTGGATTCTCACTGTTAAAATGTGGCCTCTTCTAGGCCTGTGCATTCATTCTTTTTTTTCTATGTCAAAAGTGGTCTTGGAGGGTCACAAGATGGAAAAACCTAGGCCCCTGTGACCCTGAGTCACCACTTGACCAAACCACTCTCTTTTTTATGACTTAAGAAAAAAATACCTTTATGCATTAAGTCATTGAATTTGGGTGTTTACCTTACAAACATTAGCATTTGTTAATTTGACTAATTCTTCTAGACTGAGTAAATATCTTTCATTTCATTATTGTAACCATAACAGTCTCATAACTTTTATCTTATCTCAGTAATTTCTAGTTTACTTCTTGCTCTCTCTCCTTTCTCTCTCATCCTTGCTTGAGATATCGATCAGCAGCCATCCGTCTCGAGAGACGATGGTGTAGCTTCTTAAGAGTCTATCTGCACCGCCGAGAATGGCTGTGCAGTCCGACTCGGGAGTGACACGGTATCTGTCTCCTCCCGTGTTGAATCGACATCTTGCGATGACGCTGGAGTGTCCTCTCCAGTGAAGCTGAAGCTACAGAGCCTGGGCAGGGTGATATGGAGGGTCTGCTGTTGCCCATGCAGCAGACCCCCCCTCTCTTCGCAGCTGAAGGGTCCAAGGGAAAGACGGAGTCAATACAGCTTGGCTTCAGGTGCGCCGCAGGAGTTGCCGGTGTTGACTACAACGTCCAACCGCCTTAGGGACTCCGGCTCCGGATTTTCTGTCGGGGTTTACTCCCTTAGCCTTTCCCCTGAAGAGGTATGCCGCAAGGCAGCGGAGGTTTTTTGGAGTCAGAGTTTTCCTTCTCTGATGTGCCCTGACTGGAAGATCGAACCAGCGACACTTAGCTCGCAGGACAACGCTCAATCCACTGAGCCAAACCAGCTAAACTAGATAAAGGCATTAATAAATATTATAGTAAATATTATGTATGTTTTTATTATCATAGCTAAACTTCAAAAAAGATGAAAACTCTAAGATTTATTCCATGTCAGAAATGAAGAGGAAATATAAAGGCAAATGGAAAATTCACTAGCTCACTCATCAAGGGGAGGAATTAGGCCCCAATCTAGAATCTGGCATCTAGGGAGCTGGAGTTTTAATAACCAACAGCAAGAGAAAACATGGTGTCAGATCTGAATTCAATGTAGAGTTACGGAAACAAGACTTACAAATAAAGCTGGGATTCACAAGTTTTGTCCACTCAAGACAAATAAAGAAGAGAGTCTAAAGAAACAGATGTGTGCCAGTGTAAGGACAGGGATAGCTTGCTTGTGTCAGGGCTTTGATGGCAAAAGATGTCTTCCATGAGAAGTAAAAATTCAAGCTTTCACACAGCTCTTTGGTGGTGGGGATGGGGGCAGGACAGGGGACTCTCACAAATAAAAATTAGAGAATCACAGTTTGAAAACATCTGCCATTAGGAATACCCGGTAAACAAAGCATCTGTCCAAATGGCCTTGTTAGGCCCTCACACCATCTGTATGTAGAGCAGGTATGCATGACAACATTTATTCTGCCACAAGCAAAATAAAAATGATTTCTCCTTACTAGTATAAAAGACCTACATCTTAAAATGCCTATATAATAATGGACTTTTTAATTTTTCTTTGAGCACATTGTATGTTTCTTAAGTCAGCTGTAACAAATGATCACAAACTGCAGGGCTTAAAACAATAGAAGTTTATTCTTTCACAATTTAAGAAGTCAGAAGTCCAAAATCAAGTTGTGAGCAGAACCACGCCCCCTTGAATGGCTGGAGGAGAGACTCCTTGACACTTTTAGCTTCTGGTCACTCCGAACCTAGCATTCTTTGATTTGTGGCAGCATGACTTCATTCACTGCCTCTGTCTTCACAGGGCCTCATTACCTGGGTCTTCTCTGTCTCCTTTTGTCTCCAAACCTCCCACTCCTTATTAAGACATCAGTCATTGAATTTAGAGCCCATCTTAATCCAGTCTGTTCCTTTTAAAATTAATTAGAACTGTGAAGACCCAATTTCAAATACAGCCACACTTTTAGCTATCTGGGATTAGGACTTCAACATATCTTTTTGGGAGACACAATACAACCCACAACGGCTATATAAAAGCTCATGATGATTTAAAAAGACATTCTTATAATTTGCTGTCAACAATTCGGCAACTTTTCTGGAGAAAATTTAGCCATAATTATCAAGAGATATAAAATATTCATACATTATTCCTATTTTTTAATGTTCATTTTTTTTGACACAGTGATTTCACTTTGAGAAATGCATTCTCTAGAAATAATTGCAAAGACATAAAAAATTAGGTGCAAAGCTATAGAAGCTTCATTTAGTAAAAATAAAATTAAAAAATCTATATGATTTAAATAGTATCAAAGCTTTTAAATTGCATACCAATTAATTTTAGTATATAGTAAAATGCTAATGAAATAATATAAATTAAGAAATAATTTGTACCATAATTTTTTGTGGTTTGGTATTCATATACTAACAAATGTTTTTCTAGTTGTGATAGTTTTTATTTTCCTTTTTATATCTTTATATATTTATTTTTTCTCTAATGTGCTACACATGTGTTACTTTTATAAATCAGGGGGAAAAATAAAACAATGTTATTTAAAACCCAAGCTCTTCTTGAGGTCATATTCCAGCTGCAATGCTCTCTTAACCTCCAGTTATAATAGATTGTATGTTCATCTGCTGTTTTGTTTGTTTTGTTTTGTTTTGTTTCTCTGAATCGCACTTATATCTTTCCTGATCAGCACTGTTATTGTTTTTCATGTCCTACTGAAATAATAACGTACTGTGTGTGATTATAGATCTGCTAAAGTAAATAGACAAATACTCTGGAAAAAAAGAAAGCTACTTAAAAAAATCAGAATGCTGCTAAAACCTCTCAGCTACACATTTAGTGACTCACATAACACTCTGAAACAAACCAAAACGTTATGTTTTTTCGCAAATGTGGCAGAGAGCTATCAATGAAACAGTATCAAAGTAGCCATAGCAAGAAGAAAAAAGGATCAAGAAAGATTATAATAATCCATAAACTAAGCAATTGAGTAGCTAAAAAAGATTCAGAGTTTTGCGGTTATTTCCATATGACAGAATCGTTTTTTTAATTTTGTATTATTCTTTTTTTATGTTTTTATTTATTTTTAGAGAGAGAGGAAGGTAGAGAGAAAGAGAGGGAGTGAAACATCAGTGTGTGGTTGCCTCTTGCACACCCCCAACTGGGGACTTGGCCTGCAACCCAGGTATGTGCCCTGATTGAGAATTGAACCAGTGACCCTTTTGTTTGCAGGTCGGTACTCAATCCAATGAACTACACCAGCCAGGGCAGCTTTTTGTATTATTCTTATTTCAAAAAAAAGGATAAAAAGGATATAACCTAACAAGCAGATTCTGTCTAGAACTCAAAAATGAGCACGTGCTGATAATATTTAAATGTTCAATGTGAATAGAGCCCCATGAAGACCTATCTAGGCAATCCACCTATTGATCTGCAATGTAGAAATTTATAATCTCATCAGGAACAACAGCTTGACATTTAGAACACTGTGAGGGGGAAAAAAAGTCAGATTAACTAAGAATATAAATTACCAGAGTATTAAAATAACATAGAGTAATGAATTGAAAAGGGAGAAGTTAGACCTAAGATCATAAATTTTAAATTGAATATTGGGGTCAAAGAAAGTACAAAGAAAAACTCAGGAGGTGGGGGAAAGCTTAAAAGGAAGAAGGAACTATAACCCAACAGCCAGCTGTAATAATATCTCTGTAGTGAACCTGTGTTCTTGATGGTTTCCAAGATGAGACTTGGTTCTTGATGAATGTGACATATTAGTAATAGTATAGTAAAATGTCTTGGATTCCACTTGACTTTCTGTCTTTCCTTAAAAATTCATGGATAATAAAAGTCTTGAGATGGCTATGTATAACATTTTAGTGAACTGAAGTTGTGTGTGTATGTAACAGAGATATGTGATTACATTGAGGTGCCACTACTTCTAAATCTCTTACATACTTTTTCTAACAATAGATTAAAAAAAAACAAGCAATTATAACTAAGAAATGTATTTCAAACAATATGTCATGCTATTTTTATATCAGATTGTATTTAAAACTTTAACAAAAATGACTGGGTTGAGTGTTAGCCAGTATATAGAGAAATATGCAAATTGGTACACAATTTCTGGAAGAAAATTGTTATGTCTGTGAATGTGATCATAAAAAGGAAATTTGCTTCTGAGAATTCAACCCCCTAAAATATAAGGTTATTGTACAGTGACATAAAAGTAAATATGTTAACTCTAGTCTTGTTCATAACATTTCTTTTTTAAAAGGTCTAATATCTGAAAATAAATGCTTATTAAATGTGGAAAATTAAATATATGTACAATAATAAAAATTAAAAACTAAATATCTATAAATAGATGAACTTACAGCAATTAATAGAAAGAAAATTTATTGATACGGAAAGTATCTTTTACTAAAAGGAAATTAAGAAGTAGACTTTATTATTTTAAGTATAATTTATTGATGATGCTATTACAGTTGTCCCAATTTTCCCCCTTTGCCCTCCTCCACTCAGTATCCCCCTTCTCTCCAGCAGTCCCCCACTTAGTTCACATCCATGGGTCATGTGTATAAGTTCTATGGCTTGTCCCTTTCCTATACTATTTTTAACATCCTGCTGTCTATTTTGTATCTACCAATTATGCTTCTTTCTCTCTGTACCTTTTCTCCCATTGTCCCCCTTCCTCCTCCCCGTTGATAACACTCCAAATGATCTCCATATTTATGATTCTGTTCTTCTTCTTGTTGTTTGCTTAGTTTGCTTTTGTTTTTGTTTTTTAGAATAAGTTGTTGATAGTTGTGAGTTTGTTTTCATTTTAGTGTTCATAGTTTTGATCTTCTTCTTTTTCCTAAATAAGTCCTTTTTAACATTTTACATAATAATGCCTTGGTGATAATGAACTCCTTTAGCTTTACCTTGTCTGGGAAGCACCTTATCTGCCCTTCCATTCTAAATTATAGCTTTGCTAGATAGAGTAATCTTGGTTGTAGACTCTTGATTTTATCACTTTGAAAACTTTTTGCCAGCCCCTTCTTGCCCACAAAGTTTCTTTTGCAAAATCAGCTGATAGTCACATGGGAACTACTTTGAAGTTAACTCTCTGCTTTCCTCTTGCTGCTTTTAAGATTCTCTCTTTATCTTTAACTTTGGCATTTTAATTATGATATGTCTTGGTGTGGTCCTCTTTGGGCCTAGCTTCCTTGGGACTATCTGTGCTTCCTGGACTTGTATGTCTATTTCCTTCACCAAATTAGGGAAGTTTTCTTTTATTATTTTTTCAAATAAGTTTTTAATTTCTTGCTCTTCCTCTTATCCTTCTGGCATTCCTATGATTTGCATGTTGCCACTATTGGAGATGTCTCGCAGTCTTCTTATTATCTCCTCATTTTTATTTTGAATTCTTGTTTCTTCATTCTGTATTGGTTGACTGTTTATTTCTTTATGTTCCAATTCATTGATTTGAACTCCAGCTTCTTTCCCTTCACTATAAGCTGCATGTTGATTTTTCTTTATTTCACTTAGGGTAGTCTTCATTTATTCCCGTATGGTTTTGCCAAACTCAATGAGTTCTCTGAGCATCCTTATTACCAGTGTTTTGAACTCTGCTTCTGATAGGTTGGCTATCTTTGTTTCCTTTAGCTCTTCTTCTGGGGTCTTCTTTTATTCTCTCATTTGGGCCATATTTCTTTGTCTCCTCAATTTGGCAGCCTCTCTGTGTTTCTTTCAGTGTATTAGGTAGAGCTGCTTGGACTCCCTGTCTTATCACACTTGAAAAGTAGTATGCGGCAGAGCCTTAGGTAATCACCAGGGTGAGACTACCCACTTCACTGCTTTGTGACTCTGTACGTTGGGGAGGGGTTGAAGAGGGGACATGCCACTGCCTGACTCATGGAGACTTGCTTGTCACTCGCACCATTTCCAGTCATTTCAGCCCCTTCCTGTATGCTCGACTGGTGCCCTTCTGGCTGTTGCCCTGGTGGTGTTTCCCAGAATGGCTGGGTTTGCCTATATTCTAGGACCATGAGGGCCCTTTAAATGGAGTCTCCTGAAAGACTTATGTTTCTTCCACCACCCCAACCCCCACTTGTTTTTACAGCCAGAAGTTATGAGGCTTTATTTTCCCAGTGCTGGAACCCTGGGCTACATGGTCTGGCCTGGGGCTGAGATCCCTCCCTCCCAAGATGTCCCTCTTGATTTTTTTTAATGTGTTTTATTGATTATAATATTACATTTGTGCCAATTTCCCTTCCCTCTGCTCCCCTCCACCCGATGGCCCCCCTCCCTCCAGTTGTCCCCCCCTTTTAGATCATGTCCATTAGTTGTGCATACAGTTCTTCTCAACCTCTCTCTGTCTATTCCATTCCCTCCTACCATGATCCTTAATTCCTATATCATCTCCCTCCCTCTCCCCATTCCCCCTCCCTGTTGACCTCCCCCCAATATGTTCCCCATACCTATAGTTCTTTTTCCACTCTCGTTGCCTGTTTAGTTTGCCTTTGTTTCAATTCCCTAGCTTCTGTTGTTTCTTGTGATGCAGTTTTCATTTTAGATTTCATAGTCTTGATCCTCCTTTTTCTAAACCAGTCCCTTTAACATCTCATATAACAGTGGTTTGGATCTAATGAACTCTTTCAGTTTTATTTTGTCCTGGAAACACTTTCTCTGTCCTTCTATTCTGAATGACAATTTCGCTGGATAGAGTATTCGTGGTTGTAGGTTTTGGATTTTCATTACTTTGAATATTTCTTGCCAGTCCCTTCTTGCCTGCAGGGTCTCCCTTGAGAAGTCAGCTGATAGTCTAATTGGGACCCCTTTGTACATGATTCTTTTCTTCTCTCTTGCTGCTTTTAAGATTCTCTCTTTATCTTTAATTTTTGACATTTTGATTATAATGTGTCTTGGAGTGGTTCTCCCTGGGTCCAGTTTTTTTGGAATTCTCTGTGCTTCCTGGACCTGTAAGTCTATTTCCTTCCCCAAGTCTGGGAAGTTCTCCTTTATTATATTTTCACTCAATTTTTCAAGTTCTAGTTCATCTTCCTCGCTCTCTGGCAAACCAATGATTCTTATGTTGGGCCTTTTATAGCTGTCCCAGAGGTTTCTGATCCTCTCATCGTTGCTTCCTATTTCCTCTCTCTGCATTGGTTGACTGCTTGTTCCTTCTCCATATTCCAGTTTGTTGAAATGAACTCTGGATTTTTTTTCCTCACCATCTGTCTCATATGTGGTTTTGTTCCTTTCGTTATGAGTGTTTTTCGCTTCTTTCTCATCTTTTTCCAGATCTTTTGTTAATTCTGTAAGCCACCTGATAACAATGGCCCTGAACTGAGCCTCTGACAGGTTTCTTATTTGTTCATCTGTCAGATTCTTCATCTGTTGCCTGGTGAGCTGTGCTACCGGGATTTCTATAGTTGTCTGCCTCATTTTGACAGATGCGTTTTGTTTTCTTGGGCCGGCTGTAGGGGGCAGTGCCTGTGTACTCGTAATGACCCGGCGACCGGCGCCGTTCCGCAACCTTTCTTGCTGCGCCGTGGTGCTTTGTCGTCACAATCCAGCGACCGGCGCCTGTCCGCGACCTATTTCGCAGCCCTGTGGTGCTTTCTTTGGGGGCAGGGGTCCAAGATGGATTCACACAGTTATTCCGCTAGGTGACCGGGATCCGTCTTCCCGCCCCCCTGGGCCTCACTGTTCAAGGCGATGTGGTGGCTGCTTTCCCCAGCGTTGGGGTCGCGAGCTGCCGGGGTTCGACTGCAGCCGGGATTGTTCTCCCTGCTGCTGGGATTGTTCTCCCTGCTGCTGGGATTGTTCTCCCCGCCGCTGTCCCAGGTGCAACCGCAAACAGCGCTGCCCCCTTTCGCTCTTACCTGCCCAAAGGGCGCCCCTCGTTTATAACTTCATATTTTGGGCTTCCGTGTAGTTTTATTTTCTGGAATTTCTAGTTATCCTTTGTTTTGAAGTAGTTGTATTCCTCTCTAGTTGTAGAGGGAGACCTAGCGCGTCCGTCTAAGCCTCCATCTTGGCCGGAAGTCTCGTCCCTCTTAATTTTTATCTACTACATATGAACATGGAATTTCCCGTTCCACCGGCTGCGCCCTTGCTGCCACCACACCACAGTTTCTCTGCCTTGGTTCCCCACCTCCACCCCTCCTACTTGTTTGGATGAATACATCTTTTTTAAGTCCTTGGTTGTCAGACTTCCATACAGACTATCTGGCAGTTCTGGGCGTTTTTGTTTTGAAGTTAGTTGTGATCCTTCTTATGGTTGTGCAAGGAGGTGAAGTGTGTCTACCTATGCCTCCATCTTGACTGTAAGTCCAAGAAGGAGATTTTAATTATTTAAGAGTATTAAGAACATGTATGCTATGGCCCTGTTTTTATGCATAGTATGTAACATAATACTCACCAAAAAGTTGGCAGTTTAGGTGTGTGAGCAATCAAACATGTGGGTATTTTTTGTTTTTTGCTTTCTTAATTGTCTAAAATTGCACAATAAACATGTAACAATGGATAGTAGCAGACTAAAATTCGCAAGCAGTACATTCAGTACTTCGATCATATAAACTGCTAATTTGGATTGTGTTGTATGATCATGAGGTTTTTAAAAACCTTATAGCACTAGCCTTTTAATAAGGCTTGCAACACCAGAGTTAAAAAAAATGAATGCAGAATTGTCATAAATTATTTTAATATATTATGAAAATATTCTTACTTTAATACTTAGTTATAAAATGGTATTATAATTATAGCAGGGTATATGTGCAGGGTCTCCCTTAAGCTCTTAGACAATTTTTGAGTACTTAAACTTGAACTATAATATTTAAGTCTTGCCTTAAATAGAGTTTTATTCAATAAACATTTGTGGAATCACTATTATGTACTAGGCACTACTTTAGGCATGGGGACTAGACTAATGAGCAAATATGGGAAATTCCTGCTTTATGAAGATCTCACTGTGGGAGAAGAGATAGATAATAAATAAGCAAACTATACAGTTTATTAAATATTATATGTGTTATGAAGGAAAATAAAGCTAGGACCTGTAAATGGTGTCAGAAGAAGGAGTGTTGCAGATTTTAATAGGAAGACCAGAGGTTAGAGAAGGGTGCTTGTTATATCTCATTTGCCTATTCTGATCTATTCTCCACAATTTTCTGTCTTGTCTTGTGCCCCAGAAAAATTATCCCTATGACTGTATCTTCTAGGCTTTCTTGTCCTCTGGACTCCAGTTGATCTTGGACAATGAAAATTATCAGTAGAAAATCTCAAGTGAGAAAGTTCTGATTTTTTTCCCAACCACCCGCTTGGGTCACAACTGTATGGTTCAACACCCTGGCCACAGTTATTGTTGGGCAGCTTGTATACTAGAGAGATAGCTCTCAAGTTTCCCGTAATAGTTCCCTACACTTATCTATGAAGCCTATGTATTTTATTTATTTATTTATTTATTTTTTTAGAGCCTGTTGCGCTCTCAAGCCTATGTATTTTAAGGACCTCTCATCAATTATTCTTTCTAGGTGCCTGATCATTCTTATTGCTTCTCTTTACTCTGTTTATGTCTACACAAATAATTCTTACATTAAACTGTTGAAATACCCTTTGCAGTGTGTTGTTTCCTGCCTGGACAATTTTGATATTTTAATTTTTACCAAGTTTTGGTAGTCCAAAATAGACCCTCTATTGAATTTGGAACTATTGCTCATGTATTGAAAGAGTCATCCAAAAAATATTTTTGTTGGAATAAATGAAACACTTAATTTGTGGCAATGGTGTTAGGATTACTCAAATTATGACTGGTGGTAGCATGAGCTGGAATGGTGGTGTCAGGCAAGGCATTTGCAAATCTTGCTGTAGTGAAGCTTTTAGTTGCTGTGTGACGATGATTATTATAAAAACTGAGGGATGAATAACCTAAAAACTTGAAAGAAGAGAGAGACACTGAAGGTCACAATATGGGTGGGAAATCAACTGGCTTGCAGGCAGTTACAAAAGCATTATCTTACTTAGTCACAGGAAAACCATGGCTAAGGATCCAACCCAAGGCCTGATGGCTAGCATTATGGAATTTCAATTCCTATTAAATATACATTACCTTCAGTTTCTTCTCCTGAGGGAAAGATATAGGTTTAATAGGAGCAGCACCCTGAGATGTGCTCTGGAGACATTTGGGCACAGACAAGACAGAGACAATGTAGAAAGCATCGAACACTCAAATCCTTTTCAACATTCCCTCGAATAGAAAACTGCCTCTTCCTCCACCCTATCCTCCCAGAGAACAAGCCTCCCAATCTACAAACACTTAAAAATAACTGTACTATTAACAAGGAATTATAGATTCTCTTAGTTGTCATTCACAAAAATTTCCCTCACCTCTAGGCCCATAGGATGATTTATATCTCAGCACAGCCCAGATATAAAAGTGAATAATCTGGTCCAAGGTGAGGCAGTTTTAACAAAAGATCTTGCCTATTTTCATAGTCAGGAGTTTCAGCAACATAGGTAGAAATTACTTACAAGATTGTAAGAAAAAAGAGGATAAAATACAACACTGATTTTAGTTGAGTTTAGAGAATCTCACCTGCGATGAATTTATTATGTTAGCTCAAGCACTTGGGAGTAGAGTTAACAATGGCTTGGTTCATCAACCAAATGAAAACTGAACTTGATGGTGAAATTCTGTCAATGAGCTGACAATACTTCCTGGTGTGCTCAAGAAAGGAATGTGAAAATCTAAGGAATGCTGGATGGATGAGCTTTGCACAAGCTGCTTAGCCTTGTCCTACTATCTTCCTGGAAAGGCCAGAGTTTACAGGCATATTTATTATATTGTGCTTTGCTTCATTGCACTTCAGAGATGTTGTAGTTTTTACAAATTGAAGGCAAGACCCTCTACCAGCAAAAAAAGAAAAAACAATTATGACTTTCTTTATTATGATTTTCACTTTAGTGTGGTGGTCTGAAACCAAACCCTCAATACCTCCAAGGTATGCCTCTATACTCTTCTCCAAAGCATTGTTGAAAGCTCTGGAATAACTGTCTTCTGTAGGCCAGAAATAATGAAGATGATAGGTTGTCACTCAGATCTTTGAGTTTAATTTTAATAACAAACTCCTTGTCATAGGTGTCAGAAGCAGGCTTAACCCATCAAAGAAAATTTAGCCATAGGTACTTGGAAAACAGCTTCAATGTGTCCACAGATTATACCATGAATCTTTCTCTAAGTTTTCTCTTAATGGAGGGAGGTGGTGGTAGAACTGTACACCAGAGATGAAAATACAGACTTTTGGGGGATTATTAGGTCTACAAAGAGGTTTTTCACTGAGGTTAATCTCTGGATATCCAAAAGGCCACTAATAAAGATTAGACTGGAGGTTTCCTGAAGTACTATGACAGATGGAGTGTTGGTCTGAGTCTGCCTCTCAGTCAAACCAGTGACCCATCCTGCAGTTATTTACCTAGCCCAGGCATGCACAGTAAGAATGTGTGTATTTAGTAACTGCAAAACTCCCCACATGAATTACCTAATCATAGATTAAGGGTCATTATGATAGAAAAATTCTAGTGGAAGGCCTTATGAATGCTGCTTTCCATCCAAAATATTACATTCAAGGCAACACAGCATTTATAAGAGAATTATGGAGATTAGGATTATCATTAATGTCTTGACAAATGCAGGGTTTGTAATTCCTCTCACATCTATTTAACTTGTCTCTTTAGCCATTACAAAGCTAAATGAGACTTGAATAATGACTGAATTTTCTTAAGGATGATCAGTAGCTGGAGTTAATCCCAGCTACTCTTTTTGATATCATTGCAGCACATCAGTCCTTGGTACCTGATATACAGCTGTTGAATAAGACATCGGATGTGACATACAGAAGTAATCAAGCACATTAGCTACATTGTAATAGTCTGGTATAATGCCTTTGTAATGGACCAGCAAGGTGATCATGTTTTCTCTGGACTAGAACAGAAAGAATAATTGACATGGCCCTAAGGTAGGACAGTGAACATATATGCACTGTTGATTTTTCTAGTGCCATTCAATTAAATTTTTTTTTTCAGATTTAATGTGTTTTATTGATTAAAATATTACATTTGTGCCAATTTCCCTTCCCTCTGCTCCCCTCCACCCGGTGGCCCCCCTCCCTCCAGTTGTCCCCCCCTTTTAGATTATGTCCATTAGTTGTGCATACAGTTCCTCCCAACCTCTCTCCGTCTATTCCATTCCCTCCTACCATGATCCCCAATTCCTATATCATCTCCCTCCCTCTCCCCACTCCCCCTCCCTGTTGACCTCCCCCCAATATGCTTCCCGTACCCACAGTTCCTTTTCCACTCTCGTTGCCTGTTTAGTTTGCCTTTGTTTCATCTCCCTAGCTTCTGTTTTTTAAACCAGTCCCTTTAACATCTCATATAACAGTGGTTTGGATCTAATGAACTCTTTCAGTTTTATTTTGTCCTGGAAACACTTTCTCTGTCCTTCTATTCTGAATGACAATTTCGCTGGATAGAGTATTCGTGGTTGTAGGTTTTGGATTTTCATTACTTTGAATATTTCTTGCCAGTCCCTTCTTGCCTGTAGGGTCTCTCTTGAGAAGTCAGCTGATAGTCTAATTGGGACCCCTTTGTACATAATTCTTTTCTTCTCTCTTGCTGCTTTTAAGATTCTCTCTTTATCTTTAATTTTTGACATTTTGATTATAATGTGTCTTGGAGTGGTTCTCCCTGGGTCCAGTCTCTTGGGAACTCTCCTTGCTTCCTGGACCTGCAAGTCTATTCCCTTCCCCAAGTTTGGGAAGTTCTCCTTTATTATATTTTCACTCAATTTTTCAAGTTCTAGTTCATCTTCCTCGCTCTCTGGCAAACCAATGATTCTTATGTTGGGCCTTTTATAGCTGTCCCAGAGGTTTCTGATCCTCTCATTGTTGCTTCCCATTTCCTCTCTCTGCATTGGTTGACTGCTTGTTCCTTCTCCATATTCCAGTTTGTTGAAATGAACTCTGGATTTTTTTTCCTCACCATCTGTCTCATATGTGGTTTTGTTCCTTTCGTTATGAATGTTTTTCGCTTCTTTCTTATCTTTTTCCTGCTCTTTTGTGAATTCTGTAAGCCACCTGATAACAATGGCCCAGAACTGAGCCTCTGACAGGTTTCTTATCTGTTCATCTGTCAGGTTCTCTATCTGTTGCCTGGTGAGCTGTGTCACCGGGATTTCTATAGTTGTCTGCCTCATTTTGACAGATGCATTTTGTTTTCTTGGGCCGGCTGTAAGGGGCAGTGCCTGTGTACGCATCACAATTCAGCGACTGGCGCCTGTCTGCGACCTATTTCGCAGCCCTGTGGTGCTTTCTTTGGGGGCGGGGGTCCAAGATGGATTCACACAGTTATTCAGCTAGACCGGGATCCGTCCTCCCGCCCCCCTGGGCCTCACTGTTCAAGGCGATGCGGTGGCTGCTTTCCCCAGCGCCAGGGTCTCGCACCGCCAGGGGCTTGACCGCAGCCGGGATTCCTCGCCGCCCCGCCGCTCCAGGTGCGACCGACCGCAAACAGCGCTGCCCTCTTTAACTCTTACCTGCCCAAATGGCACCGCTGGTTTATAACTTCATATGTTGGGCTTCCGTGTGGTTTTATTTTCTGGAATTTCTAGTTATCCTTTGTTTTGAAGTAGTTGTATTCCTCTCTAGTTGCAGAGGGAGACCTAGCGTGTCCGTCTAAGCCTCCATCTTGGCCGGAAGCCTCCCATTCAATTAATTTCAATTATCTTTGTTGATGGTAATTTATCTTCAAAATGGTCTATTTTGTGGTATGTAATCTATTATTAGGTACAGCTATTATTGAAAAAAAGATGGATTCTCAGAGTGGGGAAGGAATGGCAGTTGTGATTATTTTCCATTTTACCTACCAGATGAATTCCCTGAGTTTCCCCACCCCACCCTGTGCTCTCAGGGTTTTTCCTCTACCATGTCTAGCTCCCACACTCCCTCTCACGTTGGCCTCTCTTTAAGTATAGCCAATGTGCGGTCTCAGCAGCCAATCGTAGGATGAAAAGAGAGAGAGCTATCAGGGTAATTATGCCCCTTATTCTGTCCCTGTTGAATTATAGTTTGTCAGTGCCTTCCTTTCTCTGTCTTTAGCCACAAGCTCTTGTCAGGTAACTTTCTTCAATATTACAGCTCTCTTTATTTTCAGATAACAACAGCTTTTCTCCCTTTTGCTTTCACTCTAGAGATGGTAATGGCTTCCAGCTGTTGCTAATCTTTGGGTGCTTCACCACCTCTGTAATTTCCTTCAGCCTTCCCAGTCCTTGTAAATAATCCCTAATTATCTCTTAAATTACGCATTTGCACACTAGCAACTCTTTTGCCAGGCCCCAGCTGATTTGGGACTGAGATGTGAGAAGGTAAGATTTGCAAAAATATTTTAAGAGGGAACAAATAATGTGGATATGTAGGAAAAGAATGCTTTATACTGAGGTAAGAGTGAACACCAAGGCCTTGAGGCAAGAGAGGAACCAACTACCTTGCTTCAGAAGCAGGAAAAAGGAAACTTTTGCTGAAATGGAATAAACAAGGATAAGTTACAGGAAATGAGATTAGAAAGAGTACAGGTTGGATGAGATTATGTAGGAACGGAAAAGTCCTTGTAGGGGACTTTGGGTTTTACTTTGAAAATGAGCAGCCATTGGCAAATTTAAATTCAAGTTACATTGTAACAGAATTACTCTGGCTGCTCAGCTGCAAATAGACTATAAAAGCAAGAGCTGCGGAGGCAGCTGGGATAATCTTGCAGTAATTCTGCCTAGAGATGGTGGTGGCTTGGATTCAAGTGATAGCTGTAGAGGTGATGAAAAGTAGTGTAGTCTCAATATATTTTAAAAGTAAAACTGACAATACTTGCTTGTGGATTGGATAAAGAGTGTGAGAGAAATAAGAGTCAAGAATGACTGCAAGCGTTTTGGCCTGAGCAATGTGAAGGATGGATTCACCATTAATTGAGAGAGCCTGTGAATTGTCTCAAAGGAAAACAGAATTGTTTCAAACAGAAAAAAAAAAATACTCTTTTTATAATCAATACAACCTTAATTCTTCTGAAGAAATTCAGTGTTTTGTTTATCTGATAAAAGACTATATCATAATGTTTTATTGTTATTCATTTCAAAAGTACACAGGTTTTTTTATATTTTATTTTTATAACAATGTAAAAGGCTGTATAAGTTAAAAGGACTCGTTTGATAATGGCTACTCTCTCTTTAGAAGTATTTATCTTTGTTCCATGTAAAGAATACACTTGTATTATTGCACTAAAGAAAATAATCGAAATGTTTCCTGAGAATAGGTAGGATTCTAAAGGTCATAAAACATACTATCAGGGGTATTTTTTAAATGCAAGAAAAAAGGAGTACATGCGGCTAGGTCATTGACATCAAAGTAATGATGTGTCTCACAAAGACAGATGTAGGTTTTCAAAAATTCTAAAATTCCACAAATTAAACACTTGTTTTTCTTAAACAACGGAAATGTATTATTTTATAGCGGTGAAGGCTGCAGGTCTGAGGTTAAGAAGTGAGCGGGGCCATGTCGCTTCTGAAGGCGCCAGGGCAAGAGCTCTTCCAGGCCTCTCTTCCACCTTTGGTAATTTCTTGGCTTGTGGCAGCATAACTCCAATCCTCATGTAACAATCTTCCTATGTGTGTCCCTCCTCACAATGATAGGGTTCCTTTTTAAGAACCCCACTTCATTTCAAACTTACCTTAATTATATCTGTAATGACCCTTTTTCCAAATAAGGTCATATTCTAAGGTACTGTGGTTAGGACTTCAGCTTATGAATTTTGAGAAAATAAAATTTAAACCATAACAGAATTCCAAGACTAATAGTTATGAGCTGTGTGACCTTGGGTAAGTTGCCTACCATTTCTGTCTCTCCAGTTCAATCAAATGGAAGAGATACTGAGATTTAAGTGTAAAAATTCATAGAAAGAACACAGTGTGCTCTACCCAGAGTAATTACCCAATAACACTGCATTCAAGAAAATGGGCATTCAATATCTAGAGGATATTTCTGGAAGTGTGTCCCCTTGATCACATTGTTTTCTCGGAAGTAATTAGAATCTTATATCTATTTAAAAGAATCTGAAATTGTTACTGTAAATGGTCCTAAAATTTGCATAAGGTAAAAATGTACAATACCAATTAATTAAGAGACTAAGGCTCTATATTTTCTTTTTAAAAGTTTATTGAAACTTAAATATAACTTTATTAAATATTTATGCAGTTAATTCAATTAAGTTAAATGTGATTAAACAAAATCTCATTCTTCACACATGGATTTATTAAGGCAAAATCATAAAGTAAGAGAATATTGTCTATAATTTCTTTTAATGCAAGCTTTGTTGTACTTATTTTCCTCTGGTTGTTATTTGTTTAGAGAACTATTTAGTGATAGACATCTGAAAGACTAACTTGTCTTATAAATCTTTAAAATATCAAATGTATATCTGTCAATGGTAAAGGACTTAGAAAGAAATTAGAGTATCTAAGTGTCTAAAATAATAATAAAAGTAAAAATTGCCATTTCACCAATCACAATAATGTAGTATTTTTATTAGTTCTTTAGAATGTCAATGACTTTTCATTGAAAATTTATTAATTTATATTATTCTTAGACTGGCCCCTCTAATTAATTTGTACATCTGGTACAACCTGACTCAGATTATAAAAATTTATTTTAAAAAATCAGTCATTTCACTATACATTCATGTCTCTCTAAATATAAATCAACAGACAAGTTATGAATAGGTTCCCCTAAACAATGCTATCTCACCTGAGAACTAAACACCTAATGATAATTGTTTGTTGCTCATTAATATTTATTTTAAAATGAAATGCTATATCTATCCCATGTGCAGTCATCAATATTTTTTATAATAGTATTGACACATATACTTTCATGAATAATAAAATAGAACAAACAGCATGACAGAACTAACCCCCAAAATATGCAAAGCAGATATGAAGTTATAAGTTATTTAAATTATCATTTTAATCTAATTTTACGAATCTCATTAGGCAGCATTTAAAAACTACATTTATGATGGGTTCTTTGATTAGGTATATTATTAAAATATGTATTTTTTGCATATAAGTAGCACTTCTGTTTCTACAACTTTGCCAATCTAATGGCACCATTAATTTGCATTGAAAAATATTTATTAAAGCCTATCAAATGTCAACTTAAGTGTGGCTACTGATCAAATTTTCAGAGTTTAACTTGGTGGAATCTAAATTAATGCCAGAAACTGAGTGTTGTCCTCAATTTCTCTTAACTCGACACCAAACCATACAGTTCCATTCAGTAATGGGTTTTAAATATCTCTTCAGTGTATAATTAATCATTTGCTTTATAGCATGTATAAGATTCCCTAAGGAGCATATGTCTAGTCTTTACCCTAGACTTTTTACATCCAATCTTGAATTGCTATGACTGAGTCTCAAACGCAATGATAAAGATAGCAAAGATTTCTCTGAAACATAAGCCTGAGCCATTTATTAGTTTAAAATCCTTTTGGGCTTTCCACTGCTTCAAAAACTATATCCAAAATCCTTAATGATACTACAAGGTACTTTTTTAAAATGTATTTATTCAATAATTATAAAGCAAGTAAAGTATAACAAATGATGAACAACCACACCAAAGCTCATCCAAAATAATTCTCTATAAATTAGATAACACTGCTTGTTTATTTTAAAATATAAATTTGAATGTTCACTAAGTTAAATTCAGTTGTGAATTAGTTCCGGTTGGTGTCTGAAGTTTACATGATTTCAGATAACATTGACATTCCTTACTATTTCGCTTATGGGTTGTGCTCCTTCAGGATGGACTGCATGCACTTTCACTGGTGGGCACTGAGAGTAATGTTGGGTTTTTGAGAACTCAGTCTTTTTAGTAGGAACCTGTTTGATGGCATTCCCTTGATGTCAGAGTTGACAGGGTATCAGCTGTAATTCTTTGTTAAATGTCTCTGTCCTGTACTTACCTTTGCTAATTATCGAATATCTCCCCCAGTCTCCATAACTCTGCTCCTAGACACCAAATCCCAATAAACAAACAAAATAAACAAACCTCCTTGCCTCTTGCTTCAGCCTCACTGAAATCCTTGAACATACCTTGAATTTACCATACACTCCCTCACCTCCAGCCTTTCACGTGCCCTTCTCTCCACCAGTTTTTATCTTAAAAATTGTATCATTCATTAAGCCTTGTTAGATCCTCCCAACTTTTTAAGGATTATTTTAACTGTTCCTTTTGTCATACCATTGCATTCTGATAAATTAATCACTTTGTTTATTTACCAACATGCCTCATCTAATTGGAAGTTTCCCAAATGTCTTCTGTTGACATAAGAATATCCAAATCGTTAGAGAATTTTTATTAATAGTTTATTTGAGCTAAAACCAGTAACAGTTGCCAGGAGCAAGATCCTAAATGCTCCTGAAAATACCAGTTTTTTTTTTTTTTTTTTTTTGCAGTTTCTTTTATACATTTGAGAAGAAGGATGTAAAGAAGGTTACATGAAGACAGAAGAAAACAAGGTGGGAATTAAATTACTAGATAGCTAAAAAGGTTATGTGCTCTCTCAAGGGTGGTTATTTCAAAAGTGTGTTAACCTAGATTCACAAAAGCAATGGACAGGGCTTGCTTAAAGCAAAGATCAACCTTTTACTAAAAATGTTTTATGCTTGGAGTGTGATTACCCATCATGACCTGCTCAGTTAGAAATTTATGGTCAGATCATCCACCTAAAGAATAAATTGATTTGATGCAATGAAATTTAAATTTCCTGCAGAGCATTTATTTTAAGTCACCAAATAAAATAAAAATCGCTAGTACAGTAGATTGGCAAAATTTAATATACATATTAATAATTACAATTGTTGAAGTTCTTCCACTTCAGAACTGTTCTCCCAACAAAACAATACACCATGGACACCAGCAGCCATAGAGATTATTTAAAACAAAATAGATTCTTTCACTTCTTACATCATCTATAAGGCCTTCCATTGTCTAACCCCATCTCCTACCACTTACAGACTTCCCCAAGACGCCAGAGACATAGTTCCCTTGTGGTTTTCAGTAGATACTTTATGGTTTTCTGTAGATACATTGCAATTTTCTGAGCGCTGCATTCTTTCTCGTAGAACCGTTAGGCATGTAATTCTCTCTGCCTTGACTTGCTTGCATGACTCCCTCCTTCATTTAGCTATTGCTCAAACAACTACACTCAAAGAGAGCTAGTTGCCCTAGGCGCCCTATCTAAATATCAGCTCCTTGTATTCTATCACTCTCTTGCCTTACTTTAATATCTGTGTTTTCTTAGTAGATTTTTTAATACCTGATATTGATTTGCATATTCATTGACTCCCCTAATTAGAACATAACCTCAATGATTACAGGGATTGGTCTTATAAACAACTTTATGAGCTTCATACTTAATATATGTTCATAGAATATTTATGGAAAGAAAGAAAGATGAATTTAAAATTTTACACTGTATAATAAAAAAAAGTTTATTTAATGCTTTAAACCAGCTCAATGGATGAATTTGTCATACACTTAATAAATTGGGTGTGCAGTCATTGGTCTTTAAATTAATCTGAAATAACAAATGGATATGTTGGATTTTATGATTATGTATAAATATTCTTGTCAGAATTACATTTTAAAATATTGTGAATACAGTGAAGATTTATATATCTAGAAAAATTACAATAATAATTAATTATGGATTACAGACAAAAGATGTTTATTAAGTATTTAGATGTTTTAAATGTTTATATATTAACAAAGTTGTCTTTGACATATTAATTCCATAAGTATTTGTTAAGGATTGACCATTGCAAGGCATTGGGAACATAGCAGAGTCCCCAGCTGGATCAATAATGATATTTTATTTCTCAGCCATAGTGGTTCAAATGTTGGCAAGTGCCCCAATCTGACCCTCTAGAAGGCAGAGTCTTTTCAAAGGATGTTGTAAACGATAGAGATACTAATCCCTTCCCTCTTTAGTTTTGAGGGGTGGAAGTTTTTGATTAGAGAGCCACAGATGGCTATTTCCCCACCTTGTAGTAAAGCCTGTCTGTGGTCAAAGGTAATGAAGATGACTCACAGAGAAAAACAGAAACCAGTGATAGAAAAAAACCTTAGACAGATTCGTTTTGTGGTTTGAACTGGTCTGACTTTGGAGCTTTTTATGAGGTTTGGATCTTAGCTTTCCTTTCAGTTCTCTGTCTAGTACATTGCTTGTTATTGATTAAGCTATTACAATTTTTTTTATATCTTTGTAATTTAAGAGAGTTCTGACCAACATAAGGATTATTCATACCCTAATACCTATTATTAAAAAAATTAGTGTACTTGGATGCTATGAAATTTTATTATGCTGTTAAAGAAAATGTAGGTAAATCAGTAGTTTGAGTTTGCCTCCAAACTTACATGAACAAATTAAATATAGCGTATATTTTGAGACACCACTTGGACTGGCTGGGGGCTGAGCGCATTGGGGTAAAAAGGGCAACTTCGAATATTACATATTGTAATTTTTTGTTTGTTTACAATATTATGTTTATATTTATTTTTAATAAGATAAAAATGTGATACTCTTTAAATATAAAAAATAAAGGAAATAGACAATGAAGAATTTGTTTACTAATATAAGGCAATTTATCCTAGACTGAGACTACTAAGGCTGTATCTACAGTACTAAACCATATTTGTTGGCTAAAATTTTGTCTTTAAACTGAGATTATAATGGCAATCTCATTCTGACCATTTTTCTATTGCTACGAGCCTTCACCCATAATAAGGCTACTTCATAGACATAAGATATGCTTCTAAGATAAAGTCACTGTCTTTATTCAGATTATTTTGCGTACCATTATACAGTAGGAATTTAACAATATGAAACAAGAGGTATATAGCCAAAAGAAAAAGAAAAAAAATCTTTCTATAAACAATAGGGAGAGGAAACACAGCTATGGTTACACATGTATCCTTTTGTGTAGAGACAAATTTGGGACCAATATCCTTTAAAGTGTATTATTATAGGCAGAGAGTCGTCGGCAGCCGTCCGTCTCGAGAGACAATGGTGTAGCTTCTTAAGAGTCTATCTGCACCGCCGAGAATGGCTGTGCAGTCCGACTCGGGAGTGACACGGTATCTGTCTCCTCCCGTGTTGATGACGCTGGAGTGTCCTCTCCAGTGAAGCTGAAGCTACAGAGCCTGGGCAGGGTGATATGGAGGGTCTGCTGTTGCCCATGCAGCAGACCCCCCCTCTCTTCGCAGCTGAAGGGTCCAAGGGAAAGACGGAGTCAATACAGCTTGGCTTCAGGTGCGCCGCAGGAGTTGCCGGTGTTGACTACAACGTCAAACCGCCTTAGGGACTCCGGCTCCGGATTTTCTGTCGGGGTTTACTCCCTTAGCCTTTCCCCTGAAGAGGTATGCCGCAAGGCAGCGGAGGTTTTTTGGAGTCAGAGTTTTCCTTCTCTGATAGGCAGAGAGTAAAGCTATAATAAGCCCTCTGACTCACCTTCTCTGTGGTTCCATTACAACAAACACAGATAAAATAATTGGCTGGCATTTTGGGTTTAAAGTCTCATAGAAATATGATGTGACTTTCCAGCTGTTGCCACGATTAATATCATATAAGAAATATAATACTTCTGATATCAAACATTAATGCCACATAGGTATTACTGAACCAGCTTCTGATTTAATGTTGCTAGGATTTTTTTTCATCAAGTAAAAAATGATGTACCATAGTGAAAAGAGCAGAATTTTTTTTTTTTCTGAGGATGAAATCCCCACGTTTATTTTTTTTTTATGTGCATAGAAAATGGCAGTGAAGTGTCCTGTGAAAGAGGCAGGAAGTGGCCATGGCGCTGCTACACCAGGCTGGACTTTGTGTTTCAAACATACACTATTCAATTTGAAAACAAAATATGTTGCAGTTTGTTTTTAACTGCTAACATTTCCTCCAGTTTCCCATTTGTTTTTTAAGCTTTCAGTTTTTCAAATCCATTTTCAAATAACACACTGAATTACAAATGATGGCATTTAACCAATGTGGCACTTCCATATTTACACCAACAAAAAAAATTGACAAGACATAATAGCATACAGTCTTGATGTTTATAGTAATGACAATAAAACATGAAGGGCCTCCATTTTATTTTATTTTTTTCTGTACAAACTATCAGAACATAACTTTATTCACATTAAAAATCACCTTAAATTTGATATGCTCTAACCTCCCCCACCTCATTTCAGCCATTTCTCAAATCTCTCATCACATCGCCCACACTTTCACCAGACTATGGTATCTACAGGTAATTCAATCTAACACCTAAACGGAGCTTAGAAAGTCCTCTCTCCCCATGGTCTCCTCACTTCCCTGATAATTACAAAAAAAAAAAAAAAATTATATGCGCCCAAATCCAAGGACCCTGGGAACTGTTCTAAGAGCAGGTCTGAAATCCTAATTCTACTACTTATAAGCTTTGGGATTTATGACAAATTATTTGGTTTTTTTTTCATTGTACTTTTTTTCTATTACCCTCTATGCTGTCTTCTACCTCCACCTTCCTTCCTCCCCTTGCAATCGCTACACTGTTACCTGTGTCCATGAGTTCTAGCCAATTAAAATATGGGCAAATGACCTGAATGGACACTTCTCCAAAGAGGACGTAGTCATGGTCAATAGAAATATGAAAAGATGCTCAATGTCACTAACCATCAGAGAGATGCAAATTAATTGTTTTATGTACGTTTTTCTAATATAAAGTTCACATATTAATTTCAGATTCAAATGAATAAATATCAAAATAAATAATAAACATGGCATATATAAGAATATAACTTTATATCTATCTAGTTTCCATCCATATATATGAGAAGATATTTTACATTCTTGTCTTTTTTCTCAGTTCATATAAGCTTTATAAATCTATCAAAAAAGAGCTTATTCATAGTAAAATAAATTCAAATAACAATAAAAAACTAAGCAAATTTTCTATAAACATCCATTAAGTGAATAATATTAATAAAATTAATGACGTTTGGTCATGACATTTTTGCTGAGGGAAGAGAACTATAGAGCACATATTTTTCTTTTGATTTTCATATATGATTATTTTCTGAAAATAAAGAATTTGATACTTTATGTTGTTAATAATAGTGTATGTTTATGGGACAGTTTTTAAATATTTAAAGAGACATATCAGAACCTTAGGCAGGATAATATTCTTTTTCATGGAAATAACACTGAGAAACTTAGCATGCTGTCTTCCTCAAAGACATTCAGTCTCTTCCTGGCTAAAATGATGTTTTTTCTTTCAGTTTGATAGTACGATAGCATGATAACAGTTGACAGTATAAAACTCTGGGAATATAGTAAAAAATCAAAACCTTTTCAGTTTAAAATAACTTTCTCTTGCTCAGAAATCTATTTTGTCTAACTGCATAGAAACTAACCAGATCTTCCATTCACAGTATGACAAACTATTTCCTTTTTATTCTTTTACAAACACATTGTACTGATAATATATTTAAATCATATTTAAAGGGAACTTCAATATTAATGCTATCTTTTGAATTTTAATACATGCCATAATTTTTTAATTTTAAAAAGATTTTATTTATTTATTTTCAGAACCGGGGGAAGGAAGGAGGAAGAGAAACATCAACCAGTTGTCCTTCACATGTTCCCAACAAGGGACCTGGCCCACAACCAAGGCATATGCCCTGACCAGGAACCGAACTGGTTTGTGGGATCATGCTCACCCAATGAGACACATCAGTCAGGGCTATGCCATAATTTTTGACGTAACAGAAGTGGTAGATAATGATACAAGTTTCATCAATATATGGCCTATATTAAAAATAAGACATAAGAATAGGTTATTTCCAGGTGCATGTGTGCTTCCTATTCCCACACATACACAATGAAGTTATGAGCTAATAAAGACAATAACATCTATAAATGTGGTTTTTATTATAAAATAAGTAATTATTTGGGGGGCTGCAATCACATAGAAAGTGAGAAAAGTGAATTAGAATCAGGAGTGACAAGAAAACAAAAGAGGTAAAAGTAATGCATCCATCAGCAGAATATGAAGTTAATGTAACTGGAGTTTAGAAATTCAAACATAGCATACTAGGAAAAGAGGATAAGTTTGGTTTGAGTTCATAGTCTCTTTGCCTAACAGTGTGGATATGGGAAAAATAATAGCTGTGCTTTGCTAAGGAGTTCCCTTCTCAGGTGCCATAAAGATATTTTTTCCTAATCATCAAAAAACAGTTTAAAGAAATTATCAGTGCCTGGCATATAGTAGATAATTAAGTATTTATTATTATTAGTTTTAAATATTTTTGTACATTAGCATAAAGTGTATCATGTAATACATAATGATAATTTCACCTGACAAGTAAAACATGAACAAATTTGTTTGGAACCAAACAAATAGGCAGTAACATTTTAGATGTTCTCTTCAGCTCTAAAAATAATTGTCTTTCTTGTAGTCTTTTTTGGCCTTGAGCAGTCCTAGTAACATTATCAAGGACTGTTCTCATCTTACTTTCTCCCCAGGTTGAAAGGAAATGATTACTCCTCTCTCACAATCACAGATATTTTCCTTTGCCTTTGGTCATTTTAAGTATTCTCCATCATCACAACTCTTAAAACAGGTGTTTTTGACAATCTACTTCTTATACCACAGCTTGGAAACAGTAAATCATGATCACGTACACACTGACAACTGAAATGATTTTCATTATTGAACACCCAGGTCTTATTGGCAGTTATCATTATCAAAGATAGCCATAAAGATGATACTCATACTTATTCACAGCATTTTGAAACACTTTTTCTTTAGTTTTGCAGATTTTCTCATATACATGATTCATACAAGCAGAAAACTTTATATTTTATGTATGAACTTATAAATAAGATATGCATTTTCAAATCTTATGGAAAGGAGTTTCCATTTTGATGCCACCATGGGCAAAGCTGCTGACAGGAAAGCTGTCACTCTGATGCTTGTCATTCCTGCTCCTGGTTTACCAGAGTGTTCTAAGTTTTGTTCACTCAGAGATATCAAGTTGCTGGTCTTATGGAGGTATTGTTTTTTCAGCACAAATAAGAGTCAACCTCTGATCAGGTTATATGGCCATGCTTTCTCCAACATGCTCTTGGGGAAGTCTCCACAGAGCTGGTTTTCATGTTTTTTTTTTTTCAGATTACTTATATGCAGTATTTACAGTCTTGTATTGTGATGTTCCTCAGCTTTATCTTCCATATGACTGTTATTCTGTGGTCTTCTCTTGGTATGCTTGATCATATGAAGTTTTTCACAACTTCCCATTAGCTTCTTTTTCACTCTCATGATCATGAGCTACTAAAGCTAGTCTGGAGGGTTAGGTCAGCTACTATCAAACAAAGCAACCTAGGACTGTAGGGGAAAGTTGATTGGATCAATAAATATTTCTCCAATAAATTATTCCTACTTGATTGATGAGGAAATCAATCTGTTGCAGATTTATTGACTGTAAAGACTCTGCTTTTCTCAATCAGCAACTACCATCAGCAAGTACAGGACATTCTTGCTTTCTTAAACCTGACCCCGAATCTGGGGCAGATGCACATTGATCATAGCATCCTTTCCAGTGGACTCAGAACTTAACCTCTCAATCTTTATCAAAAGAAATATGCACACAGCCACTATCAACCAGCCAGAATTGGCACTCAAACAAAAAACTATTTTCTATCACAAAGTTGGAATGCACTTTCTCCCTGAAATAATTTAGGTCTTTGTTTACTTATCTGCAGAATGGGAGGACTGGACTAGCAAATCTCTAAAATCTTGGCCACACTAAACATTTTATTAAGATCTCTAATCTATATATTCCTACAGAATGCATAATTTAGGAACTCCTAGGTATTTCCCATAGAAAATATATCTGAATTATAGTATGTTTACAGTATAAAACTAATGTTACTCATGAACTTAGGTTTATTTTTCAAACTTCAAATATTTTTCTTCAGGGTTGAAATTTCTCATGCTTCATCACATCCCAAAGATAATATGGTCCTGGAAAACACACACACACCATATCTTTATTCATCTAGAAGTCCTATCCTGTATGTGAAGAAAAAGAAAAAAAATGAAGAAGAGCCACACACAGTTGAAATATTCCATGTGTCTGGTCTTTACTGAGGCATATTCTCCTGAGAATGACCATTTGAAATATGTTTTACAAATTGAATTTTTAATGGGATATATGTAGTATGAGGTCAGGGGAAATTCTTTGGTTATTTCTTTGAAGTTTAATGTTTTAAATACATTGCCAGTACAGATTTAGGAATCTTTCAAAATTACATAACTGTGGTTTTGTCTTGCTTTTTAACCTAGAGGTATAATTTTTTTTCCCTTTTGAAAGACACCAGCAAAGCACTGCTCTGAGAAATCTCTCCCTTTCCCACCCCCTTGCCTTTTGGCCAAAACTATGCTCACATCTGTCCTGAGCAGAGAAGTCCCAGCCACCACATGTAGTCCTTATGCTTTCAGAATGCAGCCCAGGAAATTACTACCTGTGTGGGCAGATGCTCAGTGCACAACTGCCAGGTTCCACAGAACTGAGGACTCAGCAAAAAATAATAATAATATAATGAATTTTTAAAAATAGGGGGAGCAGAGGAGAGGAAGGAGGGGAAGAGAGAAAGAAAGAAATCTCCGCCTCTTTCACCAAAATAGTTTCTTTAGGATTTCACAACCAGGATTACAAACAAAGCAGGGTAGAGAGTCAGGAATGTATATTCCCTTAATAATGGAAGCAAAAAAAAGCACATAAAAAATTCTTAATGACACTTAAGAATAGTTTTACAACAATTAACTAATATGTTCACCAATTGAAAACTGTACAGAGTCTACTCATTTCCTCATCACTTCAAATCTATTTACTACAGATTATTATTGCCACTTTACAGATGAAGAAATTGAGGCATGGAGAAGTTGAAGACATTGTACAGAGTTACAGGGCTTAAGTAGTGGTTCTGGAATTTGACTCATGGACATCTTACTCTGACCCACTAATTTAGCTCCTGGACTGGACTGTCCCATTGCTAGAATAGATTCATGCCTAAGACCTACGCATCTTTCTTAGAACCTTCCTAGCTCTACAGAGAATAAAGAATTGTAATGAGTTTTTTAGTTATTAATAGGAAGAGCATGGGGGAAATCTGCTATTTTGAGGGCTCATCACTTCCAGGCAAACTTTAGCCCTTAACAAATGCTATATTAGAAATTTCCTGTATCATTCTGTCCTTTACAACACCCAAGACCACGTCCTCTCTAACCCAATCGGGTGCCACATAACTAAGCCTCTTTCATTCTACAACTCTTTTAAGCTAATCAGATGATATACTGTAGTGTGTGGCAGGGCCGTGCTACAGAATCTAGAAATTCTTTTTTGTAAGGGCCCTGCAGTGCCTGACTTCTTACAGCATACTCAATGAACATGTTCTAGGAGAATGAGATCTGCAGACATAGAGATGACAATCACTGTGTTATTATTAGTTTTAACCCAGAAAACAGCCTCCAAATTAACACTCTGTTAGACAAAATTTTTTGAGGAATGTAAAAGCAATATTGTGTGCTAATTTAAGTTGACATTAATATATGATCAACTTAGAGGCAGGATATGCAAATATGAGACTTTACCATTTTGCAAGTGCAGCACTTACTATTTTAGTGCTATTTGCAATGTCTGAATGATCGTCAGTTAACAGTAGCCTCAGAGGTGCCAGAAATGGATTTATCATCTCAATACTCTGTTGAGTTCCTCCTCTTCCGTTCCTGACGCTGTAAGTGTTAAAGCAGAGGATGGTTTCCCATCTTCCAGTGCAATGACAGAGAGAAAGAATACCTATATTAGTGGAGAGTTTTAATGAGATGGCTCAAGAGCTGCTCCTGTTATTAGCCTTTATGATTCTGAGATAGTCCATAGTATTGCTATATTCGAAATAAAGAACAATATAAATCTTAATTACAAGTTTAAATTATTTAGAATATAATTTAAACCTAAACCAATTTCCATATGAGTGGTGGTAAATTGAATACTTTTTGTTTTTATTTTTTTTTTTAAATCTCCTGGCTAGATTCTTTGCAGCAGATCTATATGGTTATGCCATGTGGTTGGGAACAGGAAACACCTGTCTCCCTGCTTGCTCGCACTCACTTAACATGATCCCTGGCAAAACAGTTTTTTCATCGCCCGTCCAATTCACCAGAGGTCATTTCAATATGGACTATTTCAACTTGTATTACAGTGTTTAAAATTTTTCAAGCACTTTCTGGATATGAATCAGTGTTTAACAATTTTCAAGCACTTTCTGGGTATGAATCATTATATAGTCACCAGAGGATTTTAACTATTGTCTTGAGGTCCTCTGAAAGAGATCACTTGCAAATTTCAGATTCATTGAGATTTCAATACATAAAATACCTTATTTTTACATTTTTATTGTCATAGAGAGAATATATCTCACCTTGCAAAATGGAATGTGCATTTCTAGTTCCTTGTTTTCAAGACGCATAATAAATAAAACCTATTGTAAGAGTTTCAAGTGTCAGTACAATATGTTTGCCTTAGGGTTTTCAGTTTCTTTTTTACTTTTTACAGTGCTTGAAAACTGAATCCCCATATTTAATATCCCACTCAAGTTCTGGCTTTGAATTTTGCAATGCAAAGTTTGATGGTTACCACCAATACAGATGCTTCAGATATGCTAACAATTTCATCTTTAGGAATGAATATATAGTCTTTGTTAACTTTGCATGATTTCATAATTGGCAGTCTGCCTAAGCTGAACAAGAAAACAATGAGTTTGGGCAATTGCTTTACCATTCTCTGTGGTTTTGAGTATTCTTATTTCTAAAGGAAGGAGACTGAAATAGAATAGACTTGTTTTTGCCCCAACTTGGAAGGGTTAAGAGGCAAATTCTGACTTAAAAATAGTATGCTGTAGAATATCTGTTATATAGAAAACAGTCCACAATTACTGCAATTGTTAGTCATGCTATAAAACTATGTGGTTGATTGAGAGAGTTCTTTCCACCCCTGATGTAACTATTCTTTTTTCCTGTGCACCAGAAAAAAATTATTTGATATCCCAAGTAAATGCTATGTAGCTCTGGCTCTGAGGTACTATGACATATGTCTTTTACCTCTTAAATTATAATTACTCTATATCATGTTTTAAATCTGTTTGGTTAAAAAGTCAATTTAACAGACAGCAACGTAATAGCAGAATAGAATCTTCAATGGAAACAAAAATAAATTTATGCTTAGATTAAAATTTGGTGGTCTACCTGTGTGAATGGTTTGTAATCCATCAATTTGCCTTTGTATACAAGTGGAAAACTATCTGATTAAACCTAGTTTAAGCAGTCAGGCAGCAAGCACAAAATAAGACCAATGATTAAGGAAGTAGAATTAGAAATGCTAGCTGATTCCCGTCTCCACTCTTTTTTTGCAACAATGCCCAGCCCACTCCCATTGTGACACTCCCCACTTGCAGGATCTAGAGAAATTTTTAGACAGCTCTTCCAATAAAAGGCTGGTCCATGGATAAAAGGAGTTGGATGGTACCAGCTGCATTGTGTCAAAAATAGTTGCCAGGCATGAGTTCTCTGGGCATAAGTTGTGCCTATACACATAGAAAGAGGCAGCCATGTCTCAACTCTTTTTTTTTCAGGAGTCTCATATTTCTCAAAAGAGATGCCTCTTTAGACCCAGATAATCCTCTGCCAGCTCTAAATTTATTGCATAGTTTTAAGAAGTACTTTATACTTTGGGAGTTATATCTTTACCAAAAAAACTATAACTCAGACCAAAAGGAGCTCAGGAGAACAAGAGCAAGGTTTTTTCCTTACATCAAAAGTTTACCAATCCCTACATGGAACTATCTCAAAATTGAAATTAATTCTTCAACTACTCATGCTTTCTTATTCCAATTCAGAGATAAAAAGAAACTGGAAGAAAATAATATTATTCCTTATGGAAATAAAAAACAAAATGGAAGCCAGGACCTACCTTTGCCTCTGAGCCAATGTCCCACATCTAGGTTAGCAAAACTCATAAAGATCCATTTCCTGAAATACCAACTTAAACTGTAGAGGAAGTTTGAGCCCTAGTTTCTTGTCAGCATGACTCAGCACATTATAGCCAATCAGTGGTGATCTCAGTAACCTGCTTGGCCTAGTCAACAAGAATCAAGCTCTATGAACTTCCTTTAGTTTCCTAAAGTCTTTTGTAACCTTCCTGAAACAACCTGCTTGCCACTTTTGAAGTCTCCCTGTTCAAGAACAGTTTGTTTCTTGCCCAATAAGAATATCAATATCAAGCAAAGCTTTCTGAATTTTCTTTTGCCACTCTTTCCACATAAAATCCTAATTTTAAGAAGGGAGGAAGGAAAGACGGCAACACACTTCATAGAACAATTTGGATGAGGTAAGAATAATTTTGACTCTGAAATGTCTCCAGTCATAGCCTGAAGATTTAGTGAGATTCTCCTGCTCTTGAATGTTCTCTAACTGCAAAATGATTATGAAGACACAGAAAGAGTTAGCTTCTAATTATTATCCATCCCAAAAGATTTTAGGAAGGTGTTTTTAGGGACATAGTGGTGTTGGGTTATTCACTTTCTTACTTAAACAAAATACAAAAGGAGTTTTGGTAACAAAGATTCAATTAGAATTTGGATCCCTCCACCATCCCAACGCTAGCCTCTTCTCTTTCCTTCTACCACATCCCACTCTGAGGTCATAGGCAATGGAAACTCCATTGAGTAGATTTTTATTTTATATTCAGAATATGGATGCTTATTAAGTCTTAGAAATCAACTCAAAGTAGTAATCTGATTTATTTTGTGAGAAAAAGTAAAGGCAGAACACTTTCTTGGTGGTGATTTCTCTAAGCAAGGCTGACAAGTTAAAATTATTGTTATATATTATTGAAGAAACTGGATAAAATGCTTCATTTTGTGATTTCAAGTTCAGAACAAAGCCTACCGTGGCAGAAGATTTGGTGGCTTACTTGAAAATAGTGCATGTTTTAGTCTATTTGTTATAAGCTTTCGTAAGGTCTAAAGAATGGAGGGGGCATCAAAGATGTTTGTGTGGAGGCAGAAAGGAAACTTTGCTTAAGAAAAAAATTTTCTTATGGAAAAAGTTCTAACATGACTAATTCCAAAAAGAGTCCTGCAGAACTCCAACAGGCCAATTCTCTGACACATGCTAAATAAAGTTCATGTAGGCAAAGGCACAAAATTAGAGATAAAATTGGGTTGTGATAGATAGAGAAGAGAAATAGAAAATGCCTGTCACTTAGGCACCTCCAAGTTAACTCCTATTGTGTACTATTTGCCTAGAGCAGTAACATAGTCTATTCCTTCCAGTTAACATAAAATGAGATTACCTGGAGCAACATGAGAGAAGGTAAAAGCAGAGACTGTAGCTTTAATGTGGGAGCAATGTCTTTTATCACAGGAGTTAACTATCAGTGTTTGCTAAATTACTAAGAGTTAGCATTGCCAGAATATGCCAAGATTGGTAAACATAGGTCCGTGATTTCTTATAGAATACTTTAGGAGCCATAGACTCAGAATCCGAAGATTCATGGGAACCCTGAAGTCTTCTTTTGAAGATTAATTACCTCTGCTCACACAGCCTCAGGACTGAAATGTGGATTTCTTATTAATTTCTGGTTTGACAAGGGCAGCATCAGTAAGGTATATCTTGCCAAAGGTGATGTCAGCCTTAAAGACAAAAAATAAATAAAATTGACATGATTTCAAAGAAATGTCAGAGAATTCTGGGTTTCCTCCCCATAGGCCACCTTTATATGGTGAAGTGGCTATAAGAATGTGTTGTTTGTTTGCTAATGCATACTTTTCTGAGTTTGGATTTTTTGCAGCCTGCTATTAAATAGAAAATGGTCAGAATTAATTGCTCTTCAATAATAGCATGCATATTACCATGCGAAAGAACACTCACCAATTTAAACTATTCATATCCATAACTGCAGTCTTTGTAATTGAAATTACTTGGACAGAATTAATTTGTACAGTTGAGATTATAGTATTTTAGTGCAATAGTCATAGTTTCACAGAAAAATTATTAATAAAACAAATTTTGAAATATAATTTTAAAATATCTTATTATATGAAAAAATAAACTTCGAATGCAACACAATGAATTTTTGTTAACCCTTTGAATACAAGTGTTGATATGTATTGGAATAAGCAGCAGTGGAAGAGGTTTGTAAATTTATTCAATCTTAGAAAGGTTCATGGATTCAGAAGGTTGAGTCACTTTTATCTGGTTTACTTTTTTTATTGTTACAGTTTTCAGTGAGTCACAATACATACATTCTTCCTGCATGTGTTTTAAATTTTCTCCTTAATTTTACTTTGATAATCAGTGACAAGTCTTCTAACTTTCATAGAGTAAAAAGAATATAACATTATTTTATGAACACTTATAGTTGGAGCCCAATGGATTTCTCCTCTATTGAATATACATATTTTAAAATTTTTGACACTCTATTGTTAAATACTATAGTTTAAATGTCAATATCATCTTTAAAGGATTATTTTTGTAATTAAACCCACTTTGCCACCATGCAAAAGACACTATGTTTTAATGCCCAACTAACAGTCTTTTTTATTTTCCTGTTCTCAAATGGTGGTCCGGTCAGCGTGGACAGCGGGAAGGAGTGAGACTTCTACTGTGGCATCTACTGCAGCTGTGCAAGCTCCACACAGCGTGGTTGTTCTTGTCCCAAAGGCTTCTCCCTTCGGCCCACTTCCTTCAGGGCATCTGTGCTGTCTACACTTTCTGTTCCTTCATTGTCAAACATGGTGATGTTCCGGCCAAGATGGAGGCATAGACAGACACGCTTCATCTCCCTCAACAACTAAGAAGGAATACAACTACCTCAAAACTAGAAACAACCAGAAGTTCCAGAAAATCAAAGTGCATGGAAGTCCAGTAAACAAAGACATAAAGAAGAAATGCTCATCCAGACAGGTATGAAGGGCAGAGCCCGGGTGGAGAGGACTTGGTGTCATGGTGGCAGCAGTGGCAACAGCAGCAGGCTGGTGGAAAGTGTGGTTACACGTTTTAAAAAGTCAGGAGGGACACCTGGGGAGCGTTCCTAGCTCCTCACCAGACCGCGCAGCTCACTGTCCCAGCACCAGGGAAAATCAAGCCTCATTGCTTTTGACTCTGCAAACCATGGGGGTTGGGAAGGAGGCAGAAACTGCTGGTCTCAGCAGAGTCCGCTTGTTGAAAGGGCCCCCAAGGATCTAGAACATCCTCAGACCCACCCACTCTGGGAACGACAGCCAGGGCAGCAGCTAGAGGGGCGCCAGTCCCATACAGAAGTGGGAGAAGTGCCTGGAAAAAGTGCGAGTGCTGGGCAATCGGCATTGTCCCTTCTCAGACCCCTCCCCTGCATACAGCACCACAACATGGTGAAACAGGTCGCCCATTACTGACAAATACCTAAGGCTCCACCCCTTACAACGTAGTAGGAACCACAGCTCTCCCTGGGACATGGACAGGAGACTTCCGGCCAAGATGAATATCTAGACTGAAATGCTCCATCTCCCTCCACAACTAAGAAGGAATACAACTACCACAAAACCAGAAATAAGCAGAAGTTCCAAAAAATAAATGGAAGTCCAACGTACGAAGTTATAAAGAAGTGGTGCTCATCCAGACAGGTAGGAGGGGCGAAGCTGGGGAGGAGAGTTCAAGCTGTGCTGTCTGTGGCAGCAGTGGCGATGGAGGCAGGACAGCGGTAAGCACAGACACCCGTATTTAGGGGGAGGCGAGAAGAACCTGGGGAGTACCCCCCACTGCAGACCAGACCCGTCAGCTTGCGATTCCAAAGCTGGGTAAGGCAGACCTCCATTGCCTTGGACTGTGAGGCCTGGAGAGGGTGGGGACGGAGGAGGAGGAGGCTCCCGGTCTCTTAGCAGACAGTGAATGTCAGGAATCAATCTTGGACCCCCACCCCTGCAGAAAACGCTACATCGTGGTGAGATGGATCGCCCAGTTGTGACAAATGCATGGGGCTCCAGCCCCTATAGCATAGGAGTTGTGACAGCCATGCCCAGGAAGCAAAGGTGAACACAAAACAGGATGGCACAGATCATGACAGAGATTGCGGTGATGCAGCTGACCAGACAACAAATATCTAATCTAATGAAGCAGCAGATAGGAAATCTTTCTGAGGCATAGTTCAGAGCTTTGGTTAAATGAATGCTTACAGACCTATCAGCAGATCTTAAACAAGACAGGGAAGGAATGAACGCTAGTCCTGCTGAAATGAACAAAAAGACATATGAAACTAGTGGTGAGGGCAAGAAAACCAGGGATCAAATCAACAAATCAGAACATAGGGAAGGAACAGTCAACCAGTGCAGAAAGAGGAAATGAGAAGTGAGGAAAATGAGGAGAGGCTCAGAAACTTATCGGATAGCTATAAACAGGACAACATCCAAATCATAGGGCAGCCAGAAGGTGAAGAAGAACTAGAAATTGAAAAATCATGTGAAAAAATAATGGAGCAGAACTTCCCGAACTTGGGGAAGGAAATAGACTTACAGGTCCAGGAAGCACAGAGAGTTCCAAAAAAACTGGACCCAGGGAGAACCACTCTAAGACACATTATACTCAAAATGTCAAAAGTTAATGATAAAGAGAGAATCTTAAAAGCAACAAAAGAAGAGAATTACATACAAAGGGGTCCCAATAAGACTGTCAGCTGATTTCTCAAAAGAAACTCTGCAGGCTAGAAGGGACTGGCAAGAAATATTCAAAGTAATGAAAAACAAAAACCTACAACCACAATTACTCTATCCAGCGAAGCTGTCATTCAGAATAGAAGGGCAGAGAAAGTGCTTCCAGGACAAAGTAAAACTGAAGGAATTCATCAGATCCAAACTACTGTTATATGAGATGTTAAAGGGACTTGTCTAGGAGAAAGAGGATCAAAAGTATGAACATTAAAATGAAAACTGTATCACAACAACCAATAACAGAAGCTAGGGAATTGAAACAAAGGCAGACTAAGTAGGCAACGAGAGTGGAAAAGAATTATAGGTATGGGGAACATTTTGGGGGTAGGTCAGTGGGGAGGGGGAAGGGAGGAAAGAGAGGGAGATGGTACAGGAATTAAGAAGCATAGTAGGAGGGAGCGGAGTAGACAGGAAGATGTTGAGAAGAACTATATGCACAACCAATGGGCATGGACTAAGGGAGGGGACAACTGGTGGGAGAGGGTCACTGGGTGGAGGGGAACAAAGGGAAAAGAAATTGGGACAACTGTAATAGCATAAACAATAAAGCATATAAAAAAAAGATTTTCCCATCCATAAATTTTGTTTTAATTGTATTTAATTTACTCTGCCTGACATTGGTTTCTTATAAAGGAGGTGAAATAAAAAGTTTTATTCTTTCCAAAAAAAAAAAAAAATAACCCATGGTGGTGGCTGGACCACCCACCTGGACTTTTCACTATGCAAGTGAACTGTATGCAAATTAACCTGGTCCCAGCTTCTCCCATAAGAAATAAAAATGGACTTTGCTCATTCCCAGAAGAAATATTGATGGACACAGCATGACATATTGACGGGAGAAAGTGGGGAGATATAAATAAGCTGTTGAATGTGTTGATGGGTAAACTCACCCTAATCAAAATGTATGTTTGGACAGGGGTGGAGAAGTCGCCTGCAGGCACACAGAAGGGGACTCCTATGGCCCCGTGAGGTGGACCAGGAGTCCCTTTCTCCCTTCCTTCTCTCTTCCCCCTTTCCCCTTCCTCCTTCTCTTTCCCTCCCTCCCTTGCTCCTATGGGCCCTCGTGTTGGACTGGGAGTTTCCCTCTTACCTCTAACCCCTTTTCCTCCCTTCCTTCAATAAACCTGGTGTAAAGTCATAGACTGTTCTCTGTGTGATTTCTCAGAGCAAAGGCAGCCTGACGGTTTATATATTGAGAATGTGTGTTAAATATTTTTGATCCATTTACATATCTGAGAAAAACTAGTTCTCAAACAAAAAAAATTAACTGCAGGTTAAATTCTTATAATATACTACTTTAAAACTGCAGTGATTATATGATTTTGTGTTCTGGATCACTTCAGTTAGTCTAATATTTGTTCAGTTTTAAATGATATTCATCCTCCTCTAAAACTTACATTGTAGAATAATATAAGTAACAATTTATTGTATTTTCTTATTTAGTAAAAGTGTATTTACTAAGTTCTCACTATCATTTTTATGGTATAGGGAAAACCTTTTAGTTTTCTGCATAGTTGGGTATTTATTTTTATAGTATGGAGTTTTATGTGATGTTTTTTTTTGTTGTTGTTAGTGCATACTTTATGACTGTTGTGTAACTTTGATACTTTATCAAAAATTCCTAATTATCAAATATTAATTTCTTTTCTCTCTGTCCTCAACATAGTTTTTTTTTTTTTTTTTGGTTTTCCTAAGTATACCTACATGTCATTATGACACTACACTGATATTATCTACTACCTAAACTATAACTTTTTACTCTGCTAAAATATTTTAGTTTTGTTAAATCATTTTTAATATCTCATCAATGAAAAATACAGTTCAACATCTTTCTTATCAATATGAATATTTTTATTACTCTTTGTTGCCTTATCACACTGGCTAGAACTGAAGCAAAATATTAAACAGAACAGGTAGAGAAGTCATCCTTGTGTTTCTATTCATCTTAGGGGAATAAGTATGATACTAGCTTTAGGTTTTACAGAAATGCCTTTTATCATATTGTGCAAGTTTCCTTCTCTTACTGCTTTTCTGAGTTACTTTTATTAATGGTTGTTATATATTGTCAAATGCCCATTTTTGTTATTTTTCTTTTACAACTCTTAAACCACATTACCCATTTTCCCTAGCCGCAACTACGTGTTTCTGGCAACCATAAATCTGTTATGTGTATCTATGAATTCATTTTTTTAAAGATTCCAAATATAAGTGATATAGCATTTGTCTTTCTCTAACTTATTTCACTTAGAATAATGCCCTCAAGGTCTATCCATGTTTTGCAAATGCCAAGATTTCCTTTTTTATCTCTTAATAATATTTTACTTTATGTATATCCTGAAGTAGGATGGCTGAATAACAGGTAGTTTTATTTTTTATTTTTGAGGAAAATCCATGCTGTTTTCCATAGTGGCTGCGGCAATATTTTTTCTTACCTTTAGTGCACAAGTGTTTCTTTCTCTCCACATCCTTGTTAACACTTATTATTTCTTTTCTTTTTGATAATATCTACTCTAACAGATGTGAGGTGACACCTCACTGTGGTTTTGAACTGCGTTTTCCTGAGATTAGTAATTGATGTTGAGTGCCTTTTCAGGTACCTATTGGCCATCCATGTTTTTTGGAAAATGTCTTAGATTTTCCTGCCCATTCCTTAGGGTTTTTTCTTCTCCTTTTTCTCCTTCTTCTCCTCCTTCTCCTTTTCCTTCTTCTTTTTCTCCTTTGTTCTTCTCCTCCTCCTCCTCCTCTTCCAGATCATAGGCATAGACCCACCAGTCATCTCCAGTCCTTGAGGAAATCTGGTTAATTGGTAGCATTTGGAATCAAGTCATTAGCAACTACAGCACAATGTTCCTTCTGCTCTGGTAGCAGAAGCCACAGAATGAATTTTGACATGACAAATTTCATGCAAAGATCCTGTGTCAAAATCTTGGACACAGTAGTTTTTGGAATCCCCTGATCAGCTTCTATTTCTCATACTATCAGTTACCAATTTTGTTGATTGCAGCCCATACATATTCAACATTCTCAGGGGTCTTCTTGTTGCAGGCCTCCCAGAATGTGGATCACTTTCAACAGACTCTTGACCATCTTTGAAGCATTTGTGTCACACTGTTATTTGTGCTGCACTAATTGCATCATTCTCAAAAGCCTTCTGAATGATCTGAATAATTTCTGGGGAAGAATGTTTAAGCTTAACACCAAATTTGATACATATTCATTGCTTTACTCAATCAGTCACTTTGAATGCAATGGCCACACAGTACACATGCTCACTCAACAGCATCTACAACTCCCACCAACTTGTACAGTGAAATCGTCATTATTTATACACACGCATTCCAGTCCCCTCTCCTTGGCTGGCAGGTGTCGCAAACCATTCTCATTCTATTAACAATGGCTGGACTTTTTCCTGACAGACCTCATATAATGATCATTATATAATGACCTTCTTTGTCTTTAGAAGCAGTTTTAGGTTTAAAGTATATTTTGTCTGATGTGAGACCACTTCTCCTTTCTTTGGTTACCATTTGCATTAAATAACTTTTTCTATCTCTGTATCTTCAGTTTCTGTGTTTTTAATTCTAAAGTGAATCCACTGTAGACAGCATGTCACTGGGTCTTGGTTTTTGTTTTTTTTAATCCATTCAGCCACTGGATATCTATTGATTAGTGAGTTTAACCTATTATTATTTGAGATAATTATAGATAAGTGAGGAATTAATATTACCATTTTGTTAATTATTTTGTTTGTCTTGCAGTTATTTTATCTCACTCATCTGCATTTCCTCTCTTCCTTTCTTATTTGATGATTTTTCTTATTGTGATATACTTTGTTTTTTCCCTCTCTTTTTTGTGGGTATCTTTTATATGTTTTATATGTATAGTTAGCTTAATAACCTACTTTAAATTGATAACTATTTAATTTCAATCACATACAAAAAAACTACACGTTTACTCCATCCTACACACATTTTGTGTTTTTGTAATCAGTTTGCTTCATGCTGTGTAACCATTGACAAATTTTTACCTATTAACTTTTACATTAAGGTTATATTAGTATTAAAAAACCTTTACAACATTATATTTGTATATGCCTATATAGTGACCTTTATCTATGATATTTATGCTTTAATATGCTTTCACATTATTGTTTAGCACCTTTTCGTTTCAATTTAAAGAACTTTCTTAAGCATTTTTTATAATTCACATCTAGTGGTGACAGACTTCCTCCGTTTTTCTTTTTCTGGGGAAGACTTAATCTCTCCTTCATTTTTAAAGGATAATTTTGACTAGTATGGTATTCTTGGTTAGAAGGATTTGTCTTGATATAGTACGTTGAATATAACATTCCCCTATTTCTTGGTTTGCAAGATTTCTATTAAGAAATTGGCATATAGTCTTATGAGGTTTCCTTATATATAACTTACTTTTCTCTTGATGCTTTCAATATCCCCTTTTGGTCCTTGATGTTTGCAATCCGATTCTAATATATCTTGGTCTGGTCTTATTTGGGTTGCTCATATTTGAACACTTTTAAGTTTCATGAATCTGGATATCCATTTCTCTCCCAACATAGGGAAGTTTTCAGGCTTTATTATTTATTTATTTATAATAAAAAAATTGGTTTTGGAGAGAGAGAGAGAGAAACATCAACCTGTTGTTCCACTCTTTTATTGATTCATTAGTTGCCTGTTGTATGTGTCCAGCCCAGAGATCAAATCCACAACCTTGTATCAGGATGATGTTCTAACCAACTGAGCTACCAGTCCAGGGCTCAGCTATTATTTACTTAAACACGTTTTCTGTCTTTTTCTCTCTATTCTCCTACTGGGACTTCTATAATTTAAATATTGATTCTTATTGGTGTCTTATAAGTCTCATTTTCTTGTCTTTTTCTCCTCCAACTAGATAATTTCAAATGATCTGTCTTTCAGTTCACATATTATTTCCCCTGCCTGATTAAACTGTTGAAACTCTTTAAAGTGCTATCGAAGCTGTTGAATCTACTGTTTAAACTTTCCATTATATTTTCCATTTTATTCATTGTATTCTTCAACTCTAGAATGTCTCTTTTTATGATTTTATGATTTATCTCTTTGTTGAACATCTCACTTTGTTTATACATAGCTTTTTCTTGATTTTTTTTGAGTTGTCTGTGTTCTCTTGTAGCTTCCTAAATTTTCTTAAAACAATTATTTTGAATTTTTTGTCAATTTGTAGATCTTCACTCTTTAAGAGTCAATTTCTGGAAAAGTATTGTTTTTCTTTGGTAATGTCATGTTTCCTTGATTTTTTTTCCAGCCTTGCATTGATGTATGTTCAATTGAGAAAGTCACCTCTTTCAGACTTTATGGACTGGCATAAATGCAGAAAGACTTTCACCCTAAGAGGGAGTGTAATGGTACCAGATGACTGAGGTACAGTGCCTCCTATTCTGGGGGAAGGATTCACTGGTAGTTCTGGGTTCAGGAAGAGCACAGAGTGTAGTCTTTGTGGAACTCCATCAGCTGAGGTCAGCCTTGGAAAAAATTATAGGGGTCCTCAGAATCCACCGCTGTTTGTGTCCATGGTGGCAACAAGGACTTTTGGCATACTTCATAAGCAAAGTTTGCTGGGCTCCCCCTATTTTTTTGCCTTGTGGGGGGTTAGTTATGGCTGAGGGTTTCCCTCATGGAACTAGACATGATGTATGAGCACAAATGGTGCTAGCAGTGCTGTGATCTGGGGAGTATGTGTACTTATGGCAATGGTGGTAGTGATGTCAGGGATGCAGGTTAACACTGAATGGCCACAAAGCCGGAGTCTAGGGCTCAGGGGCTTTCAGAACAGCCATGCCACCTAGCTCAGGGCACAGACTCAACACAGTGGCACCAGTATCTGAGGCATGAATATACACAGAGTCATAAAGCTAGAGTCCAAGGTGTGGGTGTAGTTGCAGGAGGGGAATGTTAGCTCCAGTGCTGGGGGGAGATGTAGGATGCAGTCATGGATCTCGTGGGGGTGAGGGGCAGTGGTTAACATGGTGGCCCCAGCATATAGGGTGCAGCAGTGTGGACTCCAGGCAGTTCTGCCAGCTGGGTTCAGCACGAGTGAAGGCTGCAGGTCTCTTTGGTGGCAGAAGCTACAGGGATTGACGGCAGTAATGAGGGTTGTTAGGACACTCCTGCTCTCCTGTTCTCCTTGGTCGGTGAGGGAAATAACACCAAGGGTATTCCCTTTGGTGTCTAGCTGTGCCAGAATAGAGGATGGGCTGATGCAAGCAAAATGCGTTCTATGTTTTTCTCTGCAGCCCTAGTCAGTTTCTGTGTTCCACAGGCTTCTGTATTTTTATTTAACTCATGCTTTCCCTGCACTATTGTCATTGGTGTGTAATTGTTTTATTGTTTTTGTTGTTTCTGGGGGGAAGGATAAGAATTGGGATCTGCTAGTCTACTAATACGGACTTCACGTATTAGCCTTTCCCTCTTTATTATCTGTACCTTCCCTCTTCAACAGTGAGAATCTAGCTCCTGAAACCCACCACTCATCTTATAAGCTTATTTATAAATCTTTTTGTCTTTAGTCATACAGTTTTCATCAAACATCACTTTCCAAGGTTAATTAAATCAGTTTTCTCCACTTCCTCTTCAGTGAGGTTATGTCATATACTGGTGATCTCCATTTCACAGTCTGTATCTATTGTCATCCCCCAGCATCCTGGTTGATGTCTTTTTGTTGTTGTTGTTTTCTAAGATTCTATATACAAAATTTAACCCTTTGTTATATATAGTTCTATAAATTTTGACAATGTGCAGAGTCATATATCCACAATTCCAGTATGACATAGAACAGTACCCCAGTGTGTTTTCTGTGTAGGTTACTTCCTACCCCAGTTGAGCAACCACTAGCAACTAATGATCTGTTTTGCATTTTGATTGTATCACCTTTTCAAGAAGGTCATATAAACAAAATAAATTTACTTGGTAGCCTTTTCTGTCTGACTTTTTCACTGAACAAAATACATTTAAGATTTATTTATTTAACATGAAGCAAGAGTTCCTTTTTAAAAATTTCTAATAGTATTACTTTATGTGTTTCTCCATTCCTCTGTTGGAGGATAATTTAGTTGCTTCTAGTTTTAGCTTTTATAATTAATCTGCTATAAAAGTATTTTGTGTGAGAACAACAGTTTTCAAATAACCTGGGTTAAAACCTAGAAGTGTGATTACTGGATTACATGGTAAGTCTACATTTAACTTAAAAAACTGTCACACTGTCCTCCAAAGTGCCTGAACAAGTTCAAAATCTCTAAACATCCTTGCTGACATTTGATGTTAGCTTTTGGATTTTAGTTATTTAATAGGTGTTTAGTATAATCTGAATATTGCTTTAATTTTCACTTTCTTAATTACAGATACATTGAGCATTATTTCATGTTTTTATTTTCCATCTGTTTATCTTTGGTGAGATTTTATTGAAATCTTTTGTCCATATTTAATTGGAATTTTTTTTTCCTTATGATTGAGTATTGAGAGTCTTTCTTAATGCTCTAGATCAAGCTCCTTATCAGATACATGATTTTCAAATACTTTCTCACTCTTGGTGTTTTGTCTTTTTATTTCTTAACAGTATCTTTTGCATAGTAATCTTAAACTTTGCTATGTGGAACTTATTGATACTTTTTTCAAGGATTTTCCTGTTGGAGCTATCTCTAAAAATTGTCAAAGACAAGGTGATGCAGATTTCTGCTACAGATTTTTATGCATTTTATCGTTTTATGTCTTACATTTTGGTCTGTGATCCAATTTCTATAAGGTATGAGTTACTTTATTCTTTTTTTTTTCTTTTTGCACAGCAATATTTAATTTTTCCAGCCTCACGTTTTGAAAAGACTGTTCTTTCTCAATTGAATTGCCTTTGAGCTTTTGTTAAAAACTGTTGACTGTTGGGGGGGTGGGGGTGGGAAAAAAAGAAAAAAGGAAAAAAAAACTGTTGACTGTAATTGTGTGGATCTATTGCTAGGCTTCCTATTTGATTCATTGATCTATGTGTCTATTTTCATGATTTCAAAATGTTTTAGTAAATTTTGAAATTGGAAAATGTGAGTTCTCCAACTTTATTTATTTACAGAATTATTTCATTATTCTAGTTCCTTTGTCTTTGCATTTACATTTTAGAATTGTCTAGCCAATGTCTAATAAATGCTTGATGGATTCTTGATTGGCACTGTGTAAAATCTTTTGATGAAATTGGAAAAACATTTTAACAATAGTAAGGTTTCCAGCCCATAGGTGTTATATCTCTGCCAATTTACTTAGATTCCTTTGATTTATCTCATCTGTGTTTTATAGCTTTCCACACAGTTCATTAGATTTATACCTATGTACTTCATTTTGGGTCTTTTATTATAAATGTTGTTTTTTTAACTTTACATTCCAAGTAGTAATTCCCAGAATATCAAAATACAATTGAGTTTTGTGAATTGACCTTATATTGGAAACTTTGCTTACACTCATTTATATTTCCAGAAAAATAATTTTGTACATTAATTGGAATTTACTACACAAAAATTATGTCATTTGAATATAGTTTTAGTTCTTCCTTTTTAATTTGTGTAGTTTTTATTTATTTTTCTTGCTATACTACACTAGTTAGGACTTTCAGTATGATACTGAAAAGTAATGGTAAGAGAGGTCATTCTTGCTTTGTTTCAGACATAAATGGTAAGCATTCAGTCTCTCACCATTAAGTATAATTTTAGCTATGGACTTTTCATAGATATTATTTCTGCATTAGGAGAAAGATTTTACCTTCTATTACAGTATACCGATTTGTTTAAAATGCTTTCTCTTACATCTATTGAGATAATCATATGATTTCTTTTTATTATTCCGTTAATATTGTCAAATTCATTGATTAATTGTCCAGTAATGAACCCAGACTTGCATTTTGTCAATAAACTCCACTTGGTCATAATGTCTAATATTTTTCATATATTGCTGGATTAGATTTGCTAATATTTTGTTAGAAAACTTTGTATATATGTTCATAAGAGATATTTGTACATATAATGTCTTTGTCTTGTTTTGGTAATATGCTGGAGTCATTAAAAAGTGGAAAGTATTCCCTCTTATTCTATTTTCTGGAAGAGATAGTGTAGTGCTACTAGTACAACTTTTATGTAGTTCCACCATTATAAATAACTGGAATTATTTATTTATAAATGTTTGGTACTATTCACTGTTGAAATAATTTGGTCTTGGAATGAGTTAAAACCTATAATTTTAAATTATAACTTAATTTTTTTAATAGATTTTAACTACAATTCAACTTCTTTAGTAGACAGAAGGTTAATCAGTTTATCTGTTTTGTGTTTGGTGAGTTTTGGTAGTTTGTGTCTTTCATGAAATTAAACCACTTTTTCTGAGTTATTTAATTTGGGGGCATAGATTTTTAGTTGAATTTTCTTCTTATTATTTTATTCAGCAATTATATTTCCATTTGATTTCTGATATTGGTAAATTGGGTCCCCGCTCTTTTGCATGATTAGCCTGGGTAGAATGTATACTTCAGTTAATAAAACAAGGCAATTTATAAGAGATACAAGAAGAATTAGAAATGGTATGTTAGGAATAGGAAATTTTAGTTTGTATTTCTCTCTAATAAAGCAAGAGGGTAATTAAAAGGGGCTTTAGAAGACCAAAATAATATATTTAAGAAGGTAGATCTAATTGATATACACCAAACTCTGTATTCCAACAGCAAAAAAATCATCTTCTTTTTCAGAGTTCATGGAATAATCACAAATATTGACCATATGTTACTTCCCAAAGAAAACTTTCTAAAAATACTAATTAGTAATACTACTAAACAACATTCTCTGATTACATGATACAAAACTAAACATTCATTAATGACAAATACCACAAACAACTGTGGTAGTAAATTCTAGTACTTCTAGCCTTATTGGATATTAAGCAATTTATAAAAGAGAACTTTGTCCCTTGTAAAAAAGGCAAAATCAGAGCAAATCAAGTTAACTAAGACATATTATTCCCCTTTGAAACATCACCAACTCAATAAAAATGACCCTAGTGCATGAAACTAAAAATTGCTATGTGCTAGTAGTAAATAGTAACATTCAACATTGTAATTTCTACTTATCTTGAAGTTTCTTTGGTTTGTGACATGTATATATCAATATAATATCTCCTTTAAACTTCCCTTGGAATTATCTATCAATATACACATATTTCTGAGAATGCTTCTGGTTTGTTATATAATTTTTATGGTGTTCTAAGGTGATTCTGGAAACATTAGAAATAACTATATGTCCTGTATTCCATAGCTTATATTAAGACATTTCTATGTTCTTATTAATATTACAGTAGAATGGGGGAATTTGCACTTTACAGAATACTATCTCTTTAATGACTTATTTATAGATAGTAGAGATCCATGTCCTAATTTGAGGTCAAACTACTTTTCTAATATATAAATAAGTGCGTTTTATCTTAAACATTGAAAAATACAGACTTTTAGATATTGTCAAATTTTTCTATAACACCTGCAATCAAAAAGTCATTTCCCACAAACTAAGGCTCCGTATTGCATGGAAGATACTACCAATTTATCAAGCTTGCCAGAATTTTATTTCTGAACAGTTGGTGATAATAGGTTAATCTCATGTTTGGTACATTTATAATTAATTTATATTCTAATTAACTTCAACATTTTTTTTCAGTGAGTTAGTGGATTATTTCGAAAGGTCCCAAAGAGTAACAACAATAAGTCTGTTGTTTTAAGAAAATCTGTTTGAAGAAAGGGTAACTGAATAATATGTAGTTATGATAAATAATTCAGACACTGTTGTCATTATGAGGTTATTAAGATTGTATAAAAAGATTTTCTATTGCAAAATAGAAAAATAAAATATTTATGTCAATTTTACATACAAATTAGTGACAATTGCTGCATCTAATTTTCCTCAGACTTCTTTGGAAGCTATTTTAATCCTACAAATTTGTGTGTTCAATTCAAATGCAAATTTGTTAAGTGTCAAAAACTTGTTTCAAGAAACAAAACATGAACCCTACTTTATCTATAACTATTTTTCTGCAATTATTCACTGTAAAATATATTGCCTCACTAGCAACATAACATGATTTTAATACCTTTATCTCAATTTCTGCTTAATTCATCAAGACTGGTCTCTGACTTTAACACGTAATTTCAGTTACACTCATTAAGGTCAATGGTTTGCCATCTTATTTTGTTTAACCACTTTGTTTAATCATATCAACACCATTAACCTAATAGGTCAATAGACCCCTTTCCTCCCTCATCCTCCTTCACCTCTTCTTACTCTTCATCTAAGATTCCCTCTTTTTCTTGTGTATTCCTGATACTGGGCACGAAATAAATCTGCAGCAAAAATATTAAAATAGTAATTATTTCATCTTCATATAAATTCTGTTCTCACCATGGCAAAAATATTGCAGATTGTAAAAAAATAAACTTTTCAGATGACTTAAATAGCACTTCTATAATTTGGTTGAAACAACATGTCTTTCCTAAAATATAACATAAAATGAACTTTAATGATAAATTAACTGTATTGGTCAAAGGGGTAAAATGAATGGCTTCTTCTGAAACAAAAATGAATACATATAGTACAGTTGCTTTGTTAATTTAAACATTTTAGAGGTCATTTTTCAAACTGTTTCAGTGGCCTACAGCCAAATTTTATGCTTCAGGTGAACAAAAATCTATCTTTTCTAAGTGAACAGTATGAACTGCCAGTTTACTCAAAGGAGAGAAATGTTTAATGTATTTTTTTCTGCTATACCTATCAATAATGATATACATAAACTATAAACTATAAAAAGAAACTTTTTGTGAAGAATAAGCTTTGCTTCACTCCTGTGTTAAGATAAATGAAATACACTCACAGAAAAACAAAAATTTAAAATAAAATGTAGTACCATGACACATCAGTCTTAAAAGGCTTACTTATGTCTCAACCAAATGGATGAACATCAGAAAAAAAAAATGTCAACTAGATGTATGTTTTTAGCAAAAGAAAAATATATGTGTTTTCATTTTCTGGCTAAAAATACTGCTGTTCTAAATGTTTTCCGCCAAAGCTCATGAATATCCCATACATCTAAACTAATACCAGTGACTTATGAAACTAAACTATTCAGTGTTTGAATAAATTAATAATGGATCTAAAAGTATTGAATAAATCCACAGAGCAAGTAGCACACACTTAACTCTTCACAGTTTTACAATATTAAACTTTGAAATCAGATTATTTTCTAATAAAACATGTCATAATTATTTTATGATGTGATAAAGAAATTAAGATCTAATAAAAAGTAATGTCATCAAGGTTTATTAGTATGTAAGGAAAATGGACAGTGATTATTCTTTATAGCAGCAAATATAAAAATGTTTAGTTGTTTCAGTGAAGTTACATAAAGTGGATTCAAACATTGCTGTTTGTCTTAGAATCCACAGGAAGGAAATGTATTATTTAAAAAACTGATGGATGGAAGAAATGAGGCCAGGGTAGGTGTCAGCTTTGGGCAGTAGAAGGGAGGCCTCAGAAAAGATTCAAAAAATGGAAAATGTTGGTCAGATCAGAACAGTGAAAGTTTTATGTTGTATTTTAAGAAAGTGTAATGTTATATTGGGGTTAGTAAAGAAAATCAAGCTGATGAATTATATAAATACCCCTGTTTCAAATTGATTGCAAGCCTACTTTTATACATGAATTTCTAAAAAAGGAAGTGGAGAAGTCAAGTACCAAACTACATAGCTCAGACTTCTAGATTTATCTGTGAATCAGTATTAGTCAATATCTTCAACCAGAAAACAATTTCTGCCTAGATAAAAATCTTGTATTTTTTCAGTCTCCCCTTTTCCTTGATGTGTTCTTTTCTATACAACCAAAATATTACTGTTAAAGCTGTTATAGTTTCTTGCCTTATGAAAAAAGTAATATTGTCACACATATTATTTTTCTTATAAACTTTAAAGTTAATATGTTTGGTTTTGAAAATAAATTCCTATTGTATTTCTTTTGTGTTAATTAACAATTAATTTAGTTATAACTGACATCTTTGTTATAAAATTTCTACCTATGCTCAAAGAATATTTAACATTTATTCATTTAAAAGTTCTGTAGTAGCATTCATTTAGAAATTCCACTTATTTTCTATTAGTTTTTGGCCTAGATATTAATATTTTTATTGCTATTTTCAAATTTATTATTGGTGTATAGGCAGACTTCTAATATTGTATATTAATTTTGCACTTACCACTTAACTATATATCTTAGTGTCTCTGACAGTCTCTAGGGTTTAGATAGTAGCATTTCTTTAACAAATAACAATTTTACCATTCTTCTTTCCAATTTTAAAACTCACCCATTTTTCTTTCTCATTGCCTTATTTATAGGGCACCATTCAAAATTACTCTTGAGCTAAAATGTCAATAACTTTATTAGATAGTTTTGCAATTTTATTTGTAAACAAGGTATATTTTAGAATTGTGAAGTCTTGAAGAACAAGGAATAAAAGTGTAACCATGAGAGGAATGCCGTCAACAAGGTTCTGAGTGGAGCAGATGGTGGATTTGGGCGCACAGTATTCCAACAAATGATTTTTCAACCTCATTATGCTGGTGAAGTAATCAAGGCAGAAGCAGCACCTGCCGTTTGCTTTCTCCCTGGTTTTCTCTAACACCATTTGGTTTGCTGTCTTTCTCCTAACTAATTTCTGATGCTGTTTAAGGTTCTTTAACTTTTTTTTGTATTGTTTATTCTATTACAGCTGTCCCAATTTTTTTCCCCTTTGCCTCCCTCCACCCATCCCATCCCTCTCTCAATCAATCCCCTCTCCATTGTCCATGTCCACGAGTCATTCATACATGTTCTTTGTCTAATCCCTTCCCCTTTCTTCCAACATTTCCCCTTCCTCCTCCCCTCCTACAACTATCAGTCTGTTCATGTTTCCTTGTCTCTAGTTCTATTTTTCTTGTTAGTTTATTTTGTTCATTAGATTCCAGTTATAAGTGAGGTCATATGGTATCTGTATTTCACCAGAGGCTTATTTCACTTAGTATAATATTCTCCATTGACCCTGGCTGGTTTGGCTCAGTGGATTGAGCGTCGGCCTGCGAGCTAAGTGTCGCTGGTTCGATCTTCCAGTCAGGGCACATCAGAGAAGGAAAACTCTGATTCCAAAAAACCTCCGCTGCCTTGCGGCATACCTCTTCAGGGGAAAGGCTAAGGGAGTAAACCCCGACAGAAAATCCGGAGCCGGAGTCCCTAGGCGGTTTGACGTTGTAGTCAACACCGGCAACTCCTGCGGCGCACCTGAAGCCAAGCTGTATTGACTCCGTCTTTCCCTTGGACCCTTCAGCTGCGAAGAGAGGGGGGGTCTGCTGCATGGGCAACAGCAGACCCTCCATATCACCCTGCCCAGGCTCTGTAGCTTCAGCTTCACTGGAGAGGACACTCCAGCGTCATCGCAAGATGTCGATTCAACATGGGAGGAGACAGATACCGTGTCACTCCCGAGTCGGACTGCACAGCCATTCTCAGCGGTGCAGATAGACTCTTAAGAAGCTACACCATCGTCTCTCGAGACGGACGGCTGCCGATGAATATTCTCCATTTCCATTCATGCTGTTGCAACAGGTAGAGGTTCCTTCTTTCTTTCTGCTGCATAGTATTCCACTGTGTAAATGTACCACAGATTTTTAATCCACTCATCCACTGATGGGCACTTAGGCTGTTTCCAGCACTTGGGTATTGTGACGAGTGCTGCTATGGACATAGGGGTGCATAGGTTCTTTTGAATTGGTGTTTCAGGGTTCTTTGAGATACTTCAGCTACTCTGGCCATCTGCTTTCACTACTCTATGGTCTTTCTTTAGTACCAAAGGCTAAGTGTGGTCTTCTTCTCAAACGTGTTACCAGTTAGAGTTGAGAACTATTGCTCATTTGGTTCCACTGGTTGCTAATCTTAATTCTGGAGTAGAAGCTCTCCCCACCCTCCATGCTTTATTTCCAGTTTCAGGGCTCTGCTTCCCTAGTGGGACTGAGACCCAGTCCAATGTCATGTGACCTGACACTTAAAGGGCAAACCTTTCATGTAACCCACCAGTTACCTACCTTGACAACATATTAAACTTATCTGGGGAGCTATACAACTTTTTTACATGTCTGTGTTTCAAGCCTAGATACCTGATTCCATTACTCAGAGGTATGCTCCACCACTGTGTAGTCAGTTCGAGCCACTGATCTTACTTGGCTGTAAAATTTCATCTGCTTCTCTTCTCTTTTTGGCTGATATTCTGTCACTACATGGACACCCATGGGTGACTATGGTCTAAGTTAGCCTGGATATATCAATTTCCTTTGGCCACAGTTCTTTGTACTGTCTCTCTGGTAGACGCTCTATTGTCACTCTGCCTCACCTATCAGCCTCTTCAAATCTGGTAAACTCTTCCCTTTCTCTTGGCCTTACCTGGGCTGTAAGGAGCAAGCAGAAATCACACTTCAGTCAGTCACATGTGTAGTTAGTGGTAAAGCTAGGGCCTGAAACCAGGTGTACTGACTTCTAGACATCTGTTTTTTGCATTATGACTGAATGCCTTTAACTTAGTTCATTATTTACTTTGTTATGTTCTAGATTCTCCCTCTTTTCCTACCTTTGGGCTTAGTACACTCAATAAATATAGATTGGTGATTATTTATTTTTTTACACATTTTTCTCCCTTTGTACACATATCTCCTTTTAGACAATGCTGAAAAGATCATGATTTATTATTCCATGTAGTAAGTAACAGCTGGAGTCAATTAAAATGAGTCTAACTTATATACCACATGGCACAGAAGCTGGATGAAGTTTTTATTTAAGCTAGACATCAGTAATGTAATATGTAACGTATATAGAATCTTGATCACATTTCATTCCACATGTCTTTGAACTTAGGTACTATAAGAAGGCATGATCAGATGATAAGAAATTATGATGTCTTAATTTTTTCAAAGAAATAACTTTTCCTTTCACTTATGTCTCACATCTATGCTTTAAAACAAACTTAAAATTCTTTATCCCACTGTAACTGAAAGGATCGTCAAATAAAATAGCAAAAATGTGAGTTAATCACTGCTTACTTATGTTTCTTAAAAGTCATAATGTTATTTTTCTCTTTAAATCATCAAGGAACAGTTAATAGGAGCAGTTTTTCAAAAATTAGCATTGATAATTGGGATTTTTATATTTTAGGAATAATCTAGGAAGAAAAGTTAATCAATCCATATACAGAGGCTTTAAAGAACTATTCCTATAGATCACATTTCTGCATATTAAGGTACTATAGTAGACATACACATCACATTATACAGTTTGATACTTTGGTAACTAGAAGTAAAAGAAGTATCCTATATTTGGCCTTCAAAAACTAATAGCAAATGCATTTTTCAATGTTTCAGTACCAAATATAATTAGATTAAACTTTAAAAATTATAAAATATTAATTTTTTATGTTGTAGAAAACCACACTCAATTAGCATCATATGTGAATCCCAAACAAACTCATAGACTTTAAAGCTGAAAACAGATCTGAGATTACATTCCCCATGTACCAGATCACATCGAATGACTAAGCTCTTGTTCTTATCCATCCAGTGGTTGTCAGTCATCTAAATAGTGGATAGAGATCTTTAGGAAAGGTGAGTCTAAAAGGAATGTTTCCTCTCAACAGAAATGCTTAAAGTGCAGGTTAGTCTAATTTTATTTTATGACTTATTTTTATAAATAAAACTCATCTTTTTCTCCCATATACTCCAGTAACTGTGTCATAGAGTACTCTAATTTCCTTTATCTCTAACCTAGTTAGCATCTTCACACTACAGTCACACTATATACTTACACACCCTTTAGTATGTGTCCTGTTTGCAAAAGTATAGTTGCAACTTAGTGTAAATAGTGATCCTTGTCTGTCACCAACATGGAGAAGATCAAGACATTTCTTAGTCTGATGCAAATTGTGGTGGAGATGATAGAACCAATGAGCCGATGAGCCTGCTGAGGGTTCATAGTGGAAGTGGGGGAAAGGACCCTGTAGCTGACGCTCTAGAAGGACAGTCCAAACTGTACTGGGAGACAGCTGAGTTCAGAGTATCAGATACATGCAACAAGGACTAAAGTGGAATCCAAATTGACAGGAGGAGACTCACCAAGCTTAACTTTAGAAAAAATACTGTACTTTTTAAAAAAAAATAAAAGTAAGGCCATGGTAACATATTTATTCAATGGAGACAAAGGCCCATATCTTAGGCTAGATGTGATGCTATCAAGGAGAGACAGCACTTGGAGCAGAAATTGCACACCTAGGTACTTCCTGTCTACACTAAATTCTCTATCAACAAGAGAAGCAAAGATTTCCAAGAGCCCCTTTTTAAAAACTTACATATCTGCTGACTTTGGGGTACATTTTTTTTCATATTCTAGTTCTTTATGATGAATTGTTAGGTTTTTAATTTTGGCAAAACCACAAATTGGAATTCAGTAGCTAAAAACAAGTTTCCATTAGGAAGGAAAAATGACTCTTTTAATTGTACATATCTTATAACTGCAATCATTAAAACATTATAAACAGTTATTTGCCCTATTGTCTTCTCACATTAAGGATTGTTCTTGATAAGTCCGAAAATTATTATAGCCATAGTTTCTTAGGTCTAGATACTGTTCTAAACACTTGAAGAGCTTAACAACCATAAAAGATAAACACTATTATCTCCATTTTATAGCTGAAGTAACTGAAGCACAAGTTAAATAAGTTGCCCAAAACACAGGGTTAATATATTATAATATCTGACTCTAGGTTTCATGTCATTAAATTCTACAACATACAACTCTTATAATAGTCACTTTCTCATTGCTTTTTGAGTGATGTTTAAAAGATATCTTTGGAAGCTTTTAATATCTTATTATTTTGTTGTCCTGAAGTTTAATGAAAATATTATATGTCTAAGTGTGAGCCTTTTAAAATTTAAAGTGGTGGGCATTTGGTGATTCTTTCATGTTACAAAATCTCTCATGTAACATTTATTTTCTCCTCCCCTTCATTTTTTGCTTTTGTTTTGTCAAAACCCCAAATACTGGAATGAGAGGGGGCTTAATTCCAGGGTACAAATGTCCACACTAAAAGGTTTGGTTTTCCCATTTTCTTCAAAATAGTTTGGCTAAGAGGATAGGCAAAATAAGAATAGACTAGATTTTGCTCAGGTAACAAACCAAAAGACATAGTGACTTTAACAACTATAGAGACTGGGGTGTCTGTTCCACATGCCTTCATTCTCGGCATAAACTGATACTGGGTGAAGCCAATTTCTCAATGTTGCTGGTCTGAGATTTATGGAAAGAGATCTGGAGTGGTAACAGTTAAATGAGCCTGCCCCAGAGGAGACACATATCACTTTTTTTTTTTTTTTTGATAAGTCATTGGTTATAATTAGCCACGTGGTCCTGTAAAACCATCAGTTAATTTGCTTGGGAATAAATATAGATGCTTGTGATTTGTGTGTTCAGGATTAGGGAAAGGTAAATGGGTGTCTAACTTTCATTGAACTTTAGCCCTATTTCCCATTTTTACACTTTATTATACCTCCTGACTCTGAGATGAGAGCCTTAGAGCTCCTCAGTAAAAATTTGCTCCTATCCATTTTTTAAAATAGCATATTCTTAATTGCAATGTCTCTCTCCAACAAGTGTTGATCTTTCTTATTGGTCAGAGATGCCCATTCCCTTCCTCCTTTTCTATTCAATGTTATACTTATATTCTTCTTTGTAAATCATTCCACTTATTTCAGTGGAAGCTCAAAAAAAATGGGGCAAACTATAGGTATTATCTGACTTCTATGACCTGAAGTCAGAAGCCTTTTTTAGGAGGGGGGTTTGTTTCATATTTTTATTCTTACATTGAGATACACCTAAATATGTGGGGGAAAGATTTTACACAAATCAGAAATACATTTTATGTTTGTTTTAACTAGATTTATGGGGAAATCTATCAAAATTTCAAACTGTGCTATTACAGTGGGATTACAAAGATAACTGGTCATTGTCTTGCAAACATATGATTTTTCAGGGCATGAATATACAATGTTGATTTAAAAAATTAAACAACTATGCAATTACAGGAGATGGAGAAATGATATTTAACTGATAGATGCAACAAAGTCTACATAGGAGAATACTTGAAATGAACATTCCTCCTTTTCCTTACATCCTCTATCCTGCCTCTTTTACCTTCCTTTTATATTCTCATTTTTGTCCTCTGCCATCATAAGTGTGGGGCATATTCAATCAATTCCTTCACAGGAAAATGAAAAATATCTACTTAGTATTTAAAGTTCATTTTAATCATGATCTAAAACCTCAGACATAGTTTTGTTATAGAACTTAACTAAGATGCAAGAAATTATTTGGGCACACACATGCAAATTAACACCTTTCTTTAAAACATCTGTTATATCCTTTAAACATCTATTTTATTGAACAGGTAAGATTGCATAAAAGAGAGCTTAGAGGTCAAAGGATTCATTACGCTAAACATGTGTTTATTTCTAACTTAAAAACTTTTTTTTCCTGGCCTACCACAGTTAAACCTATGACTTCAAATAGTATTTATGTATTACCTCCAAAATCTGTATTTTTCCCTCTGGATGTTCCTGCTGAGATACACAGTCATATTCTACAGCTGCTCTATATGTTGTTATCCCAGAGGCACATAAAACTCAACCTTGTCAAATGAACACATTATTTCTCTTCCCAATCCAGTGTCTCTCCAGACTTCTGTTACTTAGTAAATGGTTTATCACGTACCCGGAATCCTGGTTAACTTTTAGTTCAATTTGTTTCAGTTAGGGTTCTTTGGTACCAGGTAACAAAATGGCTGAAACCTCCCTACTTGGTTATTTTTTAATTGCCTCCTCTTCACAGACCTATATCAGAACTAAATATCAGTAGGATCTTTCTGACGTGGAAGTTCTGCGTAGTTTTATGAAATATTTTGCCACCATTGTCATGCTTATTTCCAAGGTGCCTACAGTTTTTTCTGCAACTTAAAGGCAGGGTAGGATATGACAAAATTGGAAACTCTTTTCTTGTTGAGGCAAAGGGATGCTTCCTCATTAATATAATTCTGTCAACAATCTTGAGAGAAGAGAATAATATATTTATTAATTTTTAAAGTATGAACTTTTGAAATGGACACGGCTCAGTTCTATTAAACTTGAACAATGCTTTCTTATGGTTATATTAAAACAAAGTATGACCTTATTTGTTCACATATCTCTTTACCCTGCTGTTATTAAGAGTAACAGAATGGCTTGATAAAAAATGATATACTTATTCATGACTTTAAATTTAAAATTGAGTTCATATATTATGATCCTTGTTAAATTCTCATTGTCCTGTTAAAGGATGTATAGTAACCTAATTCAAACAATAATATCCATTTTACCCAGGGAGGTGCCTGTGATTAAAGCACACATGTATGCTTATGTCTCATAGTTTTGAACACCACATTTTAACCACAATGGCAGGGAAACTTGAGAAATCATTTTCCCATTTAGTCATCATCAAGAGTGGATAGGGATGAACAAAAAGAAATTAGGGGTCAAATATGTATTTTTGTACATATGCGGGAAGTTTAAAAGAAACTAACAAGTAAGCATATTCATGGCAGGGGTAACCCACAATACACTCGTGGAATGCACTTTTGGCAGCATCTGGACTGCTTGTTCTTGAATTAGAGCCATTCAGATAAAGTAGCAAAGCTGTGATATTTAGAAACAATGTTATTTACATAACATTTACTTCATGTTATATGTATGTATTGAATACTTTAAAATAACATAGGTCCTGGAATTCCACCATGTGGAATTATATGGTGCAATTGCATGCAATAAAGGTGTACACATATATTGTTTGCTAGTGAAGATAAAGACAACCTATGGAGAAGTCCACAGATAATTCTCCTCATTCAGGTGTATGCATTTCCCATTTTTCCACAGAAGAGGTAATCTAATTAAGTTGCAGGATCTTTATAATGACTGACACTATAGTGCTTACTATAAACCAGGAATTATTAACTCCTTTACATTTATTAACCCTTTTACATTTATTAACCCATTTGATCATGGCAACTCTATAGTATTGGTACTGTAACTACCCAGCCATTCTTTTGGCATTGTTTCTGTAAATGCTGACTCTAATATGGAACTTGTAGATAAACAGCATGCTTGTATAAGAATCCTGGGAATTAACTTCAGAAGATACAGGCTCCAACTTTCAGTCATTTGAGCTCTGGGAGATTTATTGACCTTCAGCTGTAAAACCAGGATGACATATAACCAGGATGATGAAAACCAGGATGAAGCACACCAGGCCATCCCTCAAGCGGTTTTGAGGTCTTTATCAGAATAGACTCTACTGCTCTTCACAGAGAGAACTTTTCAACACCTCCCCCTTGATCTATTTGTTCTGTTCTCTCTCTCTCACTTCTTATAAAATCTCTGCCTGCACTGAGATGTTGGGATGGGCTTTGGGGCAAGAGTCCCTCATCTTCTCAGGCTGTCAGCTCTTGAATTAACTTTTTTCTTACATCAGCTCCTGTCTCTCCAGTAAGGCAGCTGAACCTGAGTTCAGGATCAGTGCTGTTATTCTCTTCATTTTTCTGTAGGCTTAAGTAAATTGCTCAGGATTAAAACACTAATAACTCAAATAGTTCCAGAAAGAGAGATGATGGTCACACTAGAAGAGTGGCGATGAGAGTGGAAAAAAAGTAGATAGACACCCAATATAATTTAGAAGTAAAACTGCTTGGCACTGCTCACATAGATTATTGGTAAGTGAAAAGAGCATAAATTATAGTTATTCCTAAATTTTTGGCTTGAGAACTTTGTGGATGATACTGCTATTTACTACATTGGGAAGGGGGATGGAACCATTTTGGTAGAAGGGAGGGAAACTTGAGGTGGTGGAGGATACATCACAATAAGAGTTGTTTTCCTACACAACTACAGAGTTGGATTCTATAGGAAATAGACTCTACAATGGAGACTTGTATATACATGCTATATTGCGAAGTGCTCTTAGTAATACTACCTGTGAAGAAAGGAAAGAAGCAGGATTGTGAAGAAAAAGAGAGTTATGTCATATAGTTGTAAAAAAGGTCTCAATAATCAATCTTGCAGGAAGATTTGGAGCTGAAAGTCCTCAGATGTGGCCTGAATCAAGCAACTGCTCCAAGTCCTTGTAACCTCTCCATCTATCACCTTGCATGTGGGCATCACTAGGCACAAAGCAGTTTCCTTTACCCAAAGGTACTTTCTGGGAAGGGACTTAGCTGTCAGAGACAGTCAAGTCTCCTGGAAATGGGAGAATAAGTGCCTCGCTCTTGAACATAGAGAGCTGAATGTTGCACCATATCCTCTCCTGCACCTGTTTAATACTCAGCTGAAACAATCAAATTGGCCATCTAACATATCGATTAGTTACACAAATCTAGACAAAGTCAAAGCTGGAGATTGAAACTGGAGAAGTTACAATAGCACTCTTCACCCACACACAGCACAATGCCAAAGAAAGGCATTATGCATAGCAGGTTAAATTATGTCTTCAAATGTATATATGTCTAAGTCCTAATCCTCAGGAACCTGTGAATGTAAACTTATTCAGATAATGAGTCTTCTCAGATGTAACACAGATAAGGATCTCAAGATGAGATTAGGCCCTAAATCAAATTACTTGTTCTTTTAAGAAACAGAGAAGGAAAGGACAGAGGCAGAATGAGAGTTATTCTGCCACAAACCAAGGAATGCCTGGAGCCAGCAGAAGCTAAACGAGGCAAGGAAGGATTCCCCTCTGGAGTTTGTGGAAAGAGCATGACACTTTAATATTGGACTTCTGACTTCTAAAACAATGAGAGAATAAATTTCTTGTGCTGTAAGTCACTCACTTTGTGGTGATTTATGGCAGCCCTGAGCACCTAACACCATATATAATCAACTCCCTATGCCTAAAAGATAAAATAATATTAAGAAACTAATGTCCTTAGACACTGCTAAGGAAAGCATAGGAATAAATTTTGTTATTTGTGAGTTATTTAGGTTAAGCTCAGTAATATTTTGTATTTTTCTAGTATTTAATTAAAATATGAAGGTCAAAGCACGAGTGAGGATTTTTAAATAAATTATCTTTATATACATAGTGATCCTACCACATGAAAAACACATTAATGACCTTCCATAATGCATATTTTAAAATAACTTGGAAGAGGAATACACAAGTAAATGACAATGTTAGTCAAAGAAAATTTGAGCTTTTGGAACACCAGGAATAACTCTTGGCAGGCTGGAAGAGACGAAACAGTGTTCAGAGAGTTGATGGGTTTTCTCAATGAAAACCACATTCCTCCACTGTATTCAACTGCAATGTGAAAATAGATTAAGAAATTGTTCTGAGTGCTCACTTGTGTAAGGGACAATGATGTAACTACTCCAGTGTCATAGAAATGAGACATCCCTACTCTCACCACCAGCAGGGCAATATCAGTGATGGAAGGACTCTGGATTTCTAAAGGGTGGTTCAGTAAAACCTCCAGCTCTTGACATCTCATGAAGCAAATACAGCAACACCTTTGGGACACACTGCTTCTGGATTATAGGAGGTGACTCAAACATGCTCAGATCAACAGCAAACTAGTCAAGGGGGCCACATTTTAATTTAATAAAAAATGTCACCTTGTACTCTAATGGTACACCCTAGGGTGGAATGTCCCTGAAATTCTTAGGATATATTCCCAGAAGTGAGATTGCTGAGTCAAATGGCAGTTCCATTTTTAATTTTTTAAAGAAACTCCATATTGCTTTCCACAGTGCCTGTACCAGTCTGCATTCCTACCAACAGTGCACTAGAGTTCCCTTTTCTCCACATCCTTGCCAGCACTTTTTGTTTGTTGATTTATTGTTTGTATCCATTCTGGCAGGTGTGATATGATATCTCATTGTATTTTTAAACTGCATCTCTCTAAAGGGCATTGACCCTTTCTTCATACGTGTATTGGCCATCGGTATGTCCTTCTTGGAGAAGTTTCCATTCAGATCTTTTGTCCATTTTTCAATTTGATACACAAGAACAGACTGAAAATGGTAGAAGACTTAAATGTAAGCTGAGAAACCACAAAACTCCTAGAAGAAAACACGCTTTCTTTTTTAAAAAAATATACCATATTTTTATAGATTTTAACAGAGATATGTTCCAAATATTATGGCAGTTTGTAGTGTGAGGTATAATTATGCTTTAGAAACTAGGAGAAGGCTCCAGAGAGGCAGTGGGTGTAAGTAGCAATTAACAGGGAAACTTAGAAGTTGTGGGAATCATGTGTTCAGGCAATGAAACATGAACTGTAGGTATTTGGCAAGGATTAAGGTAAAATTGTATGGGGGGGGTGTTGGGATGGAAAGTAGAAGTAATATGAGGTCAGATATAGGCAGAGATCAACTCCTGATTGGCATATGTCTTCCTAAGGCATTTATATTTTATTTTATTTTATAGACAATGGGGAATCACCGAATGTTTTACACAGGAAATGATACCATGAGAAATAAATAAAAAACAAATAAACTAGCATGGAGAAAGGATTGAAGTGGAATAAAACCCAAAGTAGGAATATTAGTTGGGAACCATTTAAATTGTTGGGGCAAGAGTTGATGCAAGTTTGAAGCAAGAAAGTAGCACTGGATAAGAAAAACAATAGAGAATCAAAATTATTGAATAGGTAGACAGGCTTGTTAGAATTTAGTGATTTAATAAATCTAAAGCTTCTCATTTAGGTGATTAAACTGCTTAAATCTTGAGATACAGAATCAAAAAACTGGGGTATATATTGAGATATGGATCACAGTTATTTGCCTGGCATGTATTTAAGATCCCTAGGAATGGTAGCCAATGGAACACTGGAACGCAGAGAAGACCTGACTTTTCAGAAGATGGAAGATGACAAGCAGAACATGCTGAGATTGAAATGTTGTGCCAAGCATTTTTAGAGCAGTAGAGATGAAATTTCAGGAGATTGGAGCTAATGGTAGGACAATAGTAATTGAGCACGGGAAAACTGCAAGAAGGTTTGCAATCAAAGAAAAAGAGAAAATGAATAGGGGGATGCATTGTTATTGAGAGAAATTTAAATCAGCCCATTATTGAGATGGAATTGTCCCTTGCCAGCCCAGGCTGTTATCTGAAATACAAGGTTCTCCCAGACACCATATGTCTATAGGAGCTGTGATCCAGATGTCTTTCTTTTTTTCTCCTTTTTTCTAAATTGAAATACATTTGACAAACACCGTTATGTAAATTTAAGTCTACAATGTGCTAATTTGATACATTTATTTACTGTAATATGATTGCCATTGTAGCAATAATTAGCACCTCTATCATGTTACATAATTATGCTTTCTTTTTAGTGGTTGGAATAATTAAGTTAGAGTCTCTTAACAAGTTAATTTATTATAATACAATGTTGTCTATGTTTACTATACTATGCATTGGTTTTCTAGGACTTATTTACTGTTCATTGCAAGTTTGTACCCTTAAACATTTATCCTATTCCCTATTCCCCTGTTCCCTTGTAACTTCCATTTTACTCTTTTTGTTGTTGTTGTTGGTTGTTTTTAGTTTGGCTTTCTTGCTTTCTCACATATAAGAGATAACATACACGATTTGTGTTTCTCTTGACTGATCTCACTCAGCATAATGTGCTGAAGTCCACCCATGTTGTCACAACTGACAGGATATATCTTACATCATCTTTATCCACGCACTCATTGATGAGCACTTAGGTTGTGTCTATATCTTGGCTATTATGAATAATGCTGCAATAAACATGGGAATAAATGTATCTCTTCAATATCCTGTTTTCATTTTCTTTGGATATATATCAGGAGTGGGATTCCTCAGACATTCTAATAAGTGTGAGGTGATATCTCATTGTGGTTTTGATTTCTATTTCCCTGATGATCCAGTGAGGCTGAACATCTTTTCATGTACCTGTTGACCATTTGGGTTTCTCCTCTGGAAAAATACCTATTTTTTTTTTTTGAGAGCTAAATACATTTAATGTTTTAAAAATTTAATATAGTGATACCTTTCACCATTTCTATTGTTGAAAGGCATATCCTCTCCTGGCCATATTCCTGCCATGGACCTAGTTTTATATCTCTGTGACCCTTGTGGGGTCCTAAGTCCACCTTGTGTTTAAAGGTCAAGCTCCCTTGGCTTCTGAATCTTGAATGCTGGCTAATAGTCCTTGGAGGTCAGATTTTAGTCACCTTCTTCCCTCCTGTTTTCTACTGAAATTAATGGGAATCTCCTCAACTGCTCTTCTCTAACACACTTCTTGTTCTCTGTCCTGTAAAGTTCCCAATTGTAAGTCGGGAATTTTATTCCTTCCCCATAAGTTTCTGTTTCTGGTCCTCCTGATGGGCTAAGCGAGTTTCCTGCCTAACATGTTCTTCTTAGTGTTTGTAGATGTGCTTACTGTCCTTTATCAGCAACCCTTTGTTCTGTGTGGCGAGTTCCAGTCCAGAAAACCAAACCCTGCTCTATGACACCATGTAAAAATCATCTGTTCACTCCTCATTTCTTTTCTTTCCCAAAACTGTGAAACGTCAACTGAAAAAAGAGATGTAAACACCCCCTAGCCCCCCAGATGTTAGAGCATCCTACCAAGAATTAGAGCTATAGTCTAGATTTCTCCCCAATTGTCACCTTTCAAAAGGAAATTTTATTTAAGAATTCTGTTTTAATATAGGAGTTCTAAATAAGCTAATTTAAATGTTTCAAGAGAAATTAAACTAATTTATGTATTATCATATGTAGCAATTGTTTTAGCTACTGTTTTAAGACTATCAATATTATATAGAAATATATTTTAAAGCATATTAAACTTACTTTGAGTAATCCTCAACTAAAATTGGAAATTTAACTTGTAGGAAAATTCTGAACTACCTACATACATTTATAGAATACAATTAAGCATTTAATTGCATAAGTATATAACCACAGAGGCTTTGGCCATTTAATTAAATCATGTTTTTAAAAAAATTGAGTTCTATGAGGTTTTATATATTTTGGATATTAACTTCTTATCAATTGATACATGATTTGCAAAATATGTCTCCCATTTAATAGGTTGCATTTTCATTGTTTTAATGGTCTAAAATAGACCATTAAATGCAGAAGCATTTAAGTGTGATGTATAGTTCCATTTCTTGACTTTTGCTTTTATTTGTGCTTTTGGTGTATATCTAAAAAATTGTCTTCAAGGAGTTTTATGGTATCAGGTCTTATAGTTAAATCTTCAATCTATTTCAAGTTAATCTTTGTGAGTTTGTAAAATAGGAGTCCAATTTTTTTGTTCTGCATCTGTTTGTCCAGTTTTCCAACACTATTTGTTGAAGAGACTATCCTTTCCCAATTGGTGTTTTTGACTCCCTTATTAAATATTAGTTGACCATATATGTGGAGGTTTAATTCTGGTCTTTCTATTTTGTTCCATTGGTCTTTCTGTCTATTTTTATGCCAATGCCTTACTGTTTTGATTACTCTAGTTTTGTAGTATAGTCTGAAATAAAAAATGTGGTATCTCAGGCTTTGCACTTTTTCTCAGAATTGTTTTGGTGTTAGGGGTCTTTTGTGCTTTCATGTAATTTTTAGGATTGTTCTTTCTGTTTTTTTTTTTAAGTATATTTTATTGATTATGTTGTTACAGTAGTCCCAATTTTTTCCCCTTTGCTCCCCTCTGCCCAGTTCCCCCCTTCCCTCCAGCAATTCCACCCCCCTTAGTTCATGTCAATGGGTCGTGCATATAAGTTCTTTGGCTTCACCCTTTCCTATACTATTCTTAATACCCCCTGTCTATTTTGTATCAACTGATTATGCTTCTTAGTCCCTGCACCATTTCCCGATTTCTCCCCCTCCCCTCTCCCAGCTGATAACCCTCCAAATGATCCCCATACCCATGATTCTGTTCCTATTCTGGTTTGCTTCATTGGATTTTGTTTTTATTTTTTAGATTCAGTTGTTGATAGTAGTCAGTTGTCATTTTAGTGTTCATAGTTTTGATCTTCTTTTTATTAAGTAAGTCCCTTTGACATTTCATATAATAATGGCTTGTTGATGATGAACTTCTTTAGCTTCACCTTGTCTGGGAAGAACTTCATCTGCCCTTCCATTCCAAACGACGGCTTTGCTGGATAGAGTAATCTTGGTTGTAGGTTGCCTTTCATCACATTGAATACTGCTTGCCAGTCCCTTCCTGCCTGCAAAGTGTCCTCTGAGTAATCAGTTGATAGTCCTATAGGCATCCCCCTGTAGGCAACTCTCTGCCTCCCTCTTGCTGCCCCCAGGACTCCGTCTTTGTCTTTCACCTTTGGCATCTCATTGACGATGCGTCCTAGTGTGGTCCCCTCTGGGTTGAGCTTGCCAGGGACCCTCCATGTTTCTCAGACCTGTATATCCATCGCCTTCATAAAATTTGGGAAGTTTTCCTCATTTTTTTCAATTCTTGCTTCCTCATTCTGCATTGGTTGACTTTTTTTATTCCTTATGTTCCAAATCATTGATTTGAACCCCGGTATCCTTCCCTTCACCATTGGTTTTGTGTGGATTTTCCTTCGTTTCACTTATCATAGCCTTCCCTTCTTCTCTTATGCGTTTGCCATACTCAAGCATATCTGTCAAGCCTTTGAGCATATTTATTACCAGCGTTTTGAATTCTACATCTGTTAGGTTGTCCATCTCCTCATCTGTGAGGTTGGCTATCTCCTCGTCGCTTAGTTCTCCCACTGAAACCTTGATCCATTTCCCCTTTTGGGCTATACTTCTCTGTCTCCTCATTCTGACAGGCTCCTGTGTTTCTTTGCCTCTGTGTCCCAGGTAGAGCTGTCACTCCTGTTACATTGTAAGGGGCAGAGCCTCAGGGATTCGACAGTACAGGGAGACCTGTTCCACCACGTTGTGGTGCTGTGTGTCGGGGAGGGGTCCGAGAGGGAACAATGCCGCCAGCTCAGCACTTGCCCCTTTTCCAGGCACCTTTCCCACTTCTGCACAGGACTGGCTCCCCTCTAGCTGCTGCCCTGGCCATCGGTCCCAGAGTGGGTGGGTCTGTGGATGTTCTAAGACCATGGGGGCCCTTTAAACAAGCGGACTCTGCTGAGACTGGCAGTTTCTGCCTCCACCCCAACCCCCACTGGTCTGCACAGTCAGAAGCAATGAGGCTTGATTTTCCCTGGTGCTGGGTCCGTGAGCTGCAAGGTCTGGTGAGGAGCTGGGAATGCTCCCTACGTGTCCCTCTTGACTTTTTAAAATGCATGACTGTGCTTTTCGCTGGCCCACTGCTGCTGCTGCCACTGCTGCCACCACACCGCGTCTTCTCTACCCTGGCTCTGTCCTCCTACCTGTCTGTATTACAATTTCTTCTTTATATCTTTGTTTGCTGGACTTCTATGTAGTTTGATTTTCTGGAACTTCTGGTTGTTTCTAGTTTTGAGGTAGTTGTATTCCTTCTTAGTTGTGGAGGGAGAGGCAGCATGTCGGTCTATGCCTCCATCTTGGCCAGAAGTCTGTTCTTTCTCTTTTCTATGAGGAATGCCATTACTATTTTGTTGGGATTGCATTGAAGTTATAGATGGCTTTGAGAAATATAGACATTTTAACAGTATTAATTCTTTTCATCCATGAACACAAGATGTCTTCATTTGTATGTGTCTTTATTTCTTTCAGCAAAATTTTAAAGTTTTTATTGTACAACTATTCACTTCCTTGGGTAAAGTTATTCCTAGGTATTTCATTGTTTTTGTTGCTATTGTGAATGAATGAAGTAGTTTTTTAAAATTTCTTTTTCACATGTTTCATCCTTAGTGTATAGAAATGCAATAGATTTCTTTATATTGATTTTACATCCTACAATTTTAGTGAAATCATTGATTAGTTGCAGCAATTTTCTTGTGTAGTCTTTAGGGTTTTCTAGATACAAAATCATAACATTTGCAAATAATTATAGTTTTACTTCTTTCTTTATGTTTTGAATGCCTTTTGTTTTAGCCTTGCCTAACTGCTCTAGTTACGTCTTCTTGTACTCTTCTGAATAGATGCACTGAGAGTGGGCACACATATCTTGTTCCTGATGGTGGAGGATATGCTTTCAGTTTTTCTCTGTTGAGTAGGTGAGCTGTGGGTTTGTTATATATGGCCCTTATTATGTTGAAGTATGTAGTTCTGTACCAAGGTTGTTTTTTTTTTTTTTAATCAAGAAAGGAGGTTTCTATCATGTTATATTTTATCAAATGTATTTTCTGCAAATGAGATCCTAAGATTTTATTTTTCATTCTATTAATGTTGTGGATTACATTACTGATTTTAGTATCCTTGAATCCCAGGGGTAAATTCTACTTGGTCACGGTGTATACTCCTTTTAATGTTTTTAAATTTGGTTTGCTAATATTCTGGGGGGAATTTTTGCATATACATTCATCAAAGATGAATTTTATAACATTTAATTTATAATGTTACAAAGTTTTATAAAGTTGGATTTTTATAAAGTTTAATTTATAATATAATTAGAATTGTTACATGTCCCAGGCAGTGTAATGCAGCCTGATCTGATATTCTGAATTAGAGTTGGTCCTGTGTATCCATATTTATAGCAAAATAAACAAACAATTCCGTTAATAAAGACATATAAATTCAGTCAGTGTTGAGATTCATTATCCTGGCATACATATGCTCAGGCAGTACAAATCATATCCTCTCACCTTTGTATCCTCAGCACTGTACAAAAAGCTCATTCACAATATTAGTAAAGTGCAATCTCCCCCAGACTTGTCCCACCTTATCTCAACCCTGCCCCAAGCATTCTCCAATGTTCCCTAACTTGGGGAAATGAACCACTAGCCACAATATTAAATTTCAGAACCCTGGGGGTAATTATAATGTTTTTTCCTTTCTTTCAGAACAATGAGTGAATCATGAAGTCTTTCTTTTCCCTTCTAAATGTTTCTCAAGGCAGCCACTTTTCTCTAACTACTTTCCTATGCCAGTAAACAAAAGTTGCTCTTCTTGATGATAGTATCTTAATTGGTCTCCTTTCCTATTGGTGTTCATTTACCAAAAATCTACATTTCATTCAGGGTATTTTTCCTGAAACACAAGTCTGATAAGAGTGTTCTCTGCTTTAAAATCTTTGGCAGCTTCCAATTGCCTAAATACCCAATATGATCCAGAGAGGACTCCAGGTTCTGACCCTTTGTCACTCCAGCCTCATGTTCTATTTCATCTCTGGCTACTCATTACCCACCCTCAAGCCATACTGAACTTCTATTTAGCTACTTCCAGTTCCTTGAATGTACCTCTCAGTATTCACACCCTCTCCTCTATTTTTAACAGTAGTGCTACCTCCTTCCCTCAGCTCAGTCATGGCAGCCTTCTCTGGCCAGCTCATTCTGTCCAGACTACCCTACAGTAAGCTCCCATAATACTATTTATTTCCTATATCATAGCATTTACCTCATACTATTGTAAGTGTTTACTGACTTTTTTAATATTCACAGTCAATAGTTCCATAAGGGAAGGGACAATATTTTCAATCTTGTATAAGTTCTACTTCAAATAATTTAGTTAAATAAAGAATGAGTAAATGTTTTAAGTGACAAATGCTGCCAATATTAAGTTCTTAAAAGCTTCAGCCAAAAATGATGATCATGAAGACCAGGAAAATGACTGTGGTACCAATTCATAATACTGATGGATGGTGTTGTCGAATGCTTGCTCATTGCTGGGTCCTGTGCTGAGGGCTTACATTAAATATATCACTTAGTCATCGTGGCAACCCTATAATGTAATTACTTTTATACTATTTCATGGATAAAGAAACCGAGGCTTATAGCCATTATATAATTTGCCACGGTTCCAAAGTTATTAAGTGGTAAAGTAAGGTCCAAATCTAAGCAAAAGATTGCAGTTACTATTTGGCCTTCATAATGAGGGCTAGGGTAGTAGATACCACATTTATGAATTTTACATATCAGTATGATTTTAAAATTAATAAAAGTGATTGAAGCAACAGTAATAACTGACATGTTTGTTAACAATGTCATTATTTAAAAGTTATCAACTATTCCATAATTTCATAAAAGAAAGATTCCTTTTTCTTAAACTAAACAGTTAGAGAAGAGATAATACCTGGAAAAGAGCAGTCCTTCCCAATATAGGAAATTAGCAATCTTATTCAAACTTAGGTTCATTATACCTTGTTCTTATATGAAAGTGTTACAAGTAAACTTTCAAGACATGTTAGAGTCCTGAGATACTCAAAAACTATTATGATTATGATAAAGCATTAAAAAAATTGTCCACTTAAGAAAACTCAAATTTTGAAAAAAAATTTGTATGCATTTTGATAAATGTATTTAATGTATTAATAATAACAATTTAGTACATTGAGTCCCGGTTTACACTGAAAAAAATCAGAGGAATACAGGAATACAAAAACTGCCTAACCCATCATTACAATAAATATGTTGAAGAAGTATGTTAAATCTAGTACATTTGATACTGGCATATACTGAGTGGTTCTATTGATTTCATTATAATGGATATGAACCTACTTTAATGTGACATACTTACTAAATATGGCAAATTATATTGGTTTTCCAATTATGGAAGTAATGTTAAATTTCTCTCTTAAATATTTTTAAAAGTGAGTCAATGTACATAGAAAATAATAAAAAGTAGCACTGTTGATTGTATAACAATTCATAGAAAATTGTGTAGGTGCTCTGTGAATAGTTCCACTTTAAAATACCAAGTATTTGAGAATCAAAAAACGCCCAAGGCATTAAATTTATCAATATCTCTACAAGTCAGTAAAATTTTTCAGTTGTAGATCAAAACTAAGTTTAGAGATAATAATATGCCTTTCTGTACTAAAATTCTAAGGCCTGGTTGAGTATATTACAAACAGACTACCAAAATGTGTCTGTAGATGTACAAAGGAATAATTTAATTCTAGCTGTATGAGTCTAGAAAGTACTAGGGCTAGTGGGCAGCAGTGGATGTTTGACTTTTCTCTTTGTTTTAAATAGAGGTGTTTGGAATGTGCTTGCAGGCAGAGGGAAGTAAGCCTGCACAAAGGAAAGACTGAATATGCTTGAGAAAAGAGATTTGATGAAATGAGGTCCCTAGGGAAGACATGGGAGTGGCATGAAGATGATTGATAGAGGGAATGAGGCTTGAGGATTGATGGAGGAGATAAACTGGTACAGAATGGAGCCAGATGTTAAAAAAACAAATGTTATCTACCTTACACTTTTAAGTGGTTTTTTTCCTGTTAAAATGCCTTGATCAGAAACTGAGTAATCACCAACATTGATACCCACGTACCACATTCCTTCCACATATAGGTATTTTCGCTTTCTCATGGGAGTCCTCAGAAAGAAAAGAAGGCTTACATTATACTAGACTCCACGCTCTATAAGGTTTATTACTTCATTGTTAGATAAGCACAGGGCAGCAGGTGGCAAGCTGGCACCAATGTAAAAGGAACCTAACAGTTTTTTTGAAAAACTCTTCACAGTAGACTTAAACTCTTCACAGTTGACTTCATTGTCTTAGCTTGTATAAAATAGCAAGCAGAAATAATTAAATGCTCATCAGTAGTACTAAAATATATGCATAGGTCAGATATTCTAACATGTTTCATTCAAATTATTTTTCCCAGTTCTTTAAAGAAACATGGAAATATTTTTTCCCTAGGACTTTTGTTTCTCTTTACAATAGAAGTCCAAAGTCTGATTTAATAAGTTTCTAAATGACTAGATGGCAGAAACTCATGTGAGAAGGGGCAGAATGAAGAAGCTTCAAGTGCATTTATTTGTGAGTTGAGGTTTGTGATTGTAGAAGTACTTTGTATTCCCAACTTTTTATTTCCACTATCTAGAATTCTATCCACAGGAAAGCAGCTTTCTTAAAATATACTTATGACAGGGATCAACTAACTGTTTCTTTCAACTAGATTTTAAATAATTAAATAATCCAAACTGGTGACTTTAAATGATAAACTTTTATTCTGAATATACTGTTTTTGCACAAGATTTAACACAACATTTTTGGGGATTATAAATATTTTTATAACAGTATCATACAAATTTTTACAAAATGTTTTTATCAGGCTAGTTAATTTTCACAAAAGTGTCAAGAGAACATAATAAATGGGAGAAAATATCTTTTGTTCACAAAGCCACTTGGCCTTTTGCATGGATGCACACTGAGCATTTTAATAAAAGTATCCTAAAAAGCATGATCCAACAATCATACAGCACAACAAAAAAGAGAACTTTGTCAGGTCACACTGTAAACTCAGTTGGCATCTATACAAGACAGTATCCCATCAGTGTCAGAGGAATTTCTTCGAGTGAATTATCTGAGCTATGTAAGTAAGGTACATGAAATTACTGGTAAGGGTTGTCTAAGTCTTTGAAGTTCTGGAATTGTTTTCAACACTTGATACACTTGATTTATTGGTTTGCTCTTTATATAAATGCACACTGATTATTAGCAATATTAACATTCTGCTATGGGAAAACAACACAAGATCCAGATAATAATAAAATATTTGAAATTGTAAGTGAAATAATCATTCTATTCTACACTTAAAAAAATCACTACATCCATTTGTTTCACTGGATCAAAGTCTATACCTCTAGACATTTTAATGTTAACTAACGTGATCAGTGGAATAGTTTAAAGTTTTAAATTAAGGGACAGAATTTAAGCTTTGGTGGAGACAAAGATTTAAATAAGATGGAAAGATACAAGACAGCATCAAATAAGCAAGTAACACTTGGGTTGCAAAGGTCACTTAAAAGGGATACTGCCTATTTGAACCCAGTAAGGCCAGTTTTTAAGTTAATAAAAGGAATATTATAAGAAAACTTACAAATGGCAGCAACACTGTTTAGTTTTTTCCAAGTTAAGCAATAATGCCTCAAGCATTAGAAACATGAAAAAAGATCATACTAAAATTTTATAGGCCCAGGACCTAAAAATCTCTTCAATCAAACTTGCTATGTCATGTTAAAAACCTGTTACAAATATGGACCACGATTGGTGTTTGGCAGTAATGCTGGTTGTTCAAATGAAGAAAACCATTAATGCAAAATTTGCTCCTGTAACTCAACACCAATGCAAGACTTATTTGAATTTGTTTTAATGATACACTACATAAAGCTGCATGAGTATAGCAAAAATTAAATAAATGAAGAGTTTTAAAGCTTTTTTCTTGATCTCTTGTACTGTTTAGTCTTTGAAAATAAAAGTTTATAATATACTATAATTTAAGTTCTTCTTAATAATTAGAACTCACAGAAAAATCCTAAATTAAATAGAACAGTTCGATGGGGTGAGTGTTAATGTCTTATAAAATAGTAAGTATACTAAAGGTGTGAGGACTAGTATTAGGATTCAGAACAATTTTTAGAGTGCACATTCTTACCCAATTTATAATCATGTGGTTGTCCTAATATATTAGTTTATTGTATAGCAGAAAGTAAAGGATCATAGCAAGACCCATGCTTGTAAGTATATTTTGATGGCAAATGAAATCAAATAGGACCCTGCCAAGAGATGCCAAGTTTAACGGTGATTGATACCACGATAATGTAGTTGATGAATACATACTATTTCAGTGACATTAGCCATGAAAATATATTTAATAGGTTTTAATGATCATTTTAAGGTAGTTTGTTGTATGCTGGAAGCAATTGTTTTAATGTGTTGCTTATATACACAAACTAACATACTTTTATATTTTGATATCCCCTTCCCAACACTTTCATGATTTAAAATAGTCTAGCGAGAGTTAACAATAAGATTTAAATATTTAATTAACAAACAACATGATTTAAACATTGTTCCTAGAGTGAGAAGTTTCATATTTTTTTAAATCACTTTGGTGTTTTCTAAAATGTCAATACCAGTTACAAATGAGACTACAAAATCACAACAATACATTAGAAATGGTAACTGATGTTAACTCTTAGAACAGTTGGCAAAGTGAATCCATTCCCTCACTCCCTATTTTTAAATGAAAAATATTTTAAGTAAGGAAATGTATGCAAATGGTACCTAGGGTATATTGGCAGTTGGAGGGAATTACAAATGTATACAAAGCTAAAGACAAAACAAATATATCTTTTAAGCTATGCTAAAGAATTGGTTATATGTTTGATATGTGAGCATATTAAATCATGCTGGACAATGTTAATAAGATTTTGACTTAAAAAGGATATATAAGAAAATTTCCAGCATATGCACAAACCAATATTTGGCATGTTAAAAAAAACCCAAATGCATTTTACCATAAAAAAATATCTGCATACTTCCAGCCTTCAGCAGAATTATTCACTACAACTAGAGTTACACATTCATAATTTTTACTCTTTCTTCAAATACTGTTTACCCCTGAAAGTAAGTTTTAAAAGCATAAATAATATTCTGCTTCCATATTAATCTATAATGAAATATCTGATTCACTATGCTAACCATTTTTACCAATGAGGCTGTATAAAAACAATTTTGATTATTCATAATCAAGTATTCAAGTGCATACATATAGATTCAAGGTTTCCTATTTGTTCAGATTATTGTAAAACCCTCATCAATCTGCATGGAAATTTTGGTCAAGTGATCATACCATTTAAAATGGAGGGAAAAGCAGCAGCAGCAGCAGAAATTTTTGGATTGTACATGCCACTATTCAAACGAACAAAGAGGAAACCTAGGATGAATCTTCATTGAGAACATATATGTACTTTTCAAAAAATAAATGTGTCAAATCTGATTTATGTACGTAAAATATCTGTACATAGGTTTTCAGGCAAAAGCATGAATCTGTATAAAATCTGTTAATTCCCATTTCACCATTTATCTAACCCAATCATTCAGCATTTACATTGCACAGTATATTCAGAGTAGCTTTACAACATGTTTGAAGATGACTTAAGTGCATCACACTGCAAGGTTCGGATTCTTACATGACAGTAATGTCACTCATTTAACTTTTCAGTGGACTATACTCTACAGTAAGAGAAAAACAAACTAAAAGTTAAAATAGCAGCAGCATCATGCAAAATACCCTTGGTAACCAGAGTTCATTTATCACAAGAAAAAACATTTTCCCCTCCCCCCAACAAGCTTTTCTTAGAGCATTTTGAAATACCTGGCTAGCACTACATAACTTTACTGTGAACAAAAGGAACATTACATTGAAGCACTTATTAAGGGCTTACATTTATGAGGAAATATGTCACATATTCATATTTCACCCTCAAGCACCTTTAGTTTAATAATTTCTTAGTTATTATTTTCAAACAACCAATTTATTACCCTACCAAAACTTAATTGGTCATCATTTGTATTATATTTTTGGCAGAGAAGCCATTCTTCATAAGGCATTTTATTCATGGCAATTTTTTAATAGAAAATTGGCCAATATTTCTATTTCAGCAGGTTATATCAATGTTAAACCTCCCCTCCCTCGCTCTATATATTTCAGTAATAACTACTCAAAACAGGAAATAATTTTTAAAAGAAGAATAACTGAATGCCAACAAAGAAAGAAAAAAAAGAAAAGAAGCCTCTTTTCCCCTAGGGATTTTCTTGGTAAAAGAACAAGGATTACAGTAAATCAAAATTCTAGGTCAAGATCAAGACAATTTGTATAATTCTTAAACAGCTGTATGGGGAGCCCTTTTACAATTAATTACATACAATGCAACAACAAACTCTCAAATTTTCCAGTAGAGCACATATAAAATTTTGCTTTGATGTTATACATGGATGATGCAACATTCACACAAGTTTAAGGATCTGGCACCCTGACATGCAGCCAGTGGGTGCCTTAGGAGTCTGAGCCTTAGATTTATGCCATAAAATGGGCCCAGCTAATGTTCTGCTGATTCCATGGTTGACCCTATGTTAATGCATTTGAGGGCTCATGTTTTGGCAGGGTTTGGAGTTTAATTATGCAGATTTGGTTTTGGAAGGTCATAACTGGCAGTGCCTGATGCCAGATAAAAGCCAGAGAAGGACAAACTGGATTCCAATGATGGACCACAGGGAGGGATTTAATCCAGAAACGCCACCGCAGTCGGTATAATCCTCCTGTTGGGAAGTAAAGGAAAAAGAAAAATCCTGAAAAATATTTGGTAAGACATTTCTCAGGTTTAGTCCACTTCTGAACTCACCTTATAAAATTGCTTTCATTTGAATCCAAATAAATTACATTCTCCTATATTTTACTCTTCAATGACTTTGGATAAAGCAATTTCCCTAGTACCATTTAGAATGCTTTATAATTTCATTGTAGATTTTGATGATAATAAAAGGAAATATTTTAACAGTGAATGCTGTTTTGAGTAATAAACCAATTTCTAAATTTAAAAAAATCTTTCATAGGACCAAATATTCCTATATATATTTATAAATGCAAGAAGTAAAAATAAAATTTAATAGTATATTTTAAAATTCCCATGAATTATGATATTAGCAATTATGCTCAATTAGGCAAATTTTTGATGGGTAAAATAAATAAATTTGAGAAGTGAACTTCTACTTTCTATATGCCTTATATCTAGTTTCAAAAGTGAACATATAATACGGCACATGCAGCATCTGGACCTTCACCAAGAATTAAAATAAAATGAAGAATAATGTATTTGAACCATAAATGAAAGTACACTCTGAAAACATCCTAAAAAAGGAGCTAAGCTATCAAGTTTTGTTTAGAAAATCATGAATGTAATAAATGTACTCATTGGATTGCCCAAGGTCTAGTAGTGGCTCATTATGTTCCCTACAAATGCAAAATTATTATTTATCTTTTATTCCTAGGCTCTATATTCTGTAACACTTTCTATATCCTTTAATTCCCCCTAATATATTGAATTTAATAGAAAACCCTCATTTCTAATTATTTTTCTAAACCTTTCATCTTCCAATAATCAAAATAAGTTATGTAAGTAAATAAATATTCTATTTGGAATAATTATATAAAGACTCTGAACTCCCAGAGAATAGAACATTTGACTCTTTTTGCTCACTCGGGTTTACTAACAGTGCCTGCCACCCAGTATAAGTACAATTTCTTTTGTGAATTGTATTTTAAGGTAGCAGATTTCTATTTGGTTGTTTGTTCATGTGAAGTCTTGAGGAAAAAACAATTAAGGAAAATTTCAGTTTTCAAAGATATGCTCTAAATTGAAAGAATCATTAAAAAATTATCAATTCTTAGTCCTCATCCTATTTGACTTTTCAGGAGCATTTGACAATGTACAATAAATAGTCTCTCCTTGAAATATTTTCTTCTGCATCTTTTCTCCACACTTGTTTGTGGTTCATCTTACTCTCTTTGGCTTGACTTTGTTCTCTTCATGATCTCTACATGTGATATTTTTTCCAGGAGTTAGTTCTCTTAGTTTCTTCTTTATTTATACTTTCTTCCTAGGTGGTTTCATCCAGTCCTATAGCTTTAAACACATTTGTTGATTGCTCATACTTTTATTGATTTTAATATGAAAACTGCTTTTTGTTTTCAAAATTCACCTTTACTGAGTTATAATTAACAAATAAAATTGTTAGATATTTAAAATGTACATTGTGGTAACTTGATATATATTATGAAAGGATTGCCCCATCAAGATAATTAACATCTATCCCTCACATATTTATTAATTTTTTTCCTTTGGTGAAAATGTTTACTCTCTACTCCCTTAGCATTTTTCAATTTTACAGTTATCAACATAGTCATCAATTTTAGTCACCATGTTTTATTAGATTATCAGGCCTTACCCTTTTTACCAACCTCTCCCCATTTCCCCCAGCCCCCGGCAACCACTTTGTCTATATGAGGTTTTTGTTTTTGTTTTTAGATTCCATATATAATACCCTTCAGTATTTGTCTTTCTCTGTCTGGTCTGTTTCACTTAGCCTAATGTCTCCAAGGTCCATCCATGTTTTTGCAAATGGCAAGATTTGATTTTTTAATGGCTGAATAAAATTCCATTATTTATATAAAATTTTAGGTTTTCATATCTTGGCTATTAAAAATAATGATGCACTGAACATGGGAGTGCATATATCTTTTCCAGTTAGTGTTTTCATTTTCTTTGGATAAATACCTAAAAGTGAAATTTCTAAATAATATGATAGTTCTATTTAATTTTTTGAGGAACCTCCATACTCTTTCTCCATAGTGGCTGTACGTATGTACATTCCCATCAACAATGAACAAGGCTTCTTTTTTCTCTACATCCTTGCCAGCATTTATTTCTTCTTTTTGACAATAGTTGTTCTAACAGGTATGAGGTAATTTTCACTGTGGTTTTGATTTGTATCTCATAATGATTAGTGATGTTAAGCATCTTTTCATGTGCCTGTTTGCCATCTGTATATCTTATAAGGAAAATTGTCTATTCAGAGCCTCTGCCCATTTTAATTGGATTATTTAATTTTTGATACTGAGTTTTATGAGTTCTTTATATATTCTGGATACTGGCCTCTTATCAGATATATGATTTGTAAATATTTCTTCTTATTCATTAGATTGCCTTCTAATTTTTTTTTTTTGTTTGTTTGTTCCCTTTGCTGTGCAGAATTGTTTAAGTATGACGTAGTCCCATTTGTTTATCTGAGTTGGTGGGATTTTGTTTGTGTGCATAATGTAAGATAGTGGTCTAGTTTCATTATTTGGATATGGCTGTTCAGTTTTCCCAGCACCATTTACTAAAGAAACTAATTATTTCGCAGTGTATATTATATGCTCCTTTGTCATAATTAACTCACCACATCTGCATGGGTTTATTTCTGGGCTCTCTTATTTTGTTTAGTTGTTCTATGTGGCATTTTTATGATACTACTATACTGTTTTGACTACTATAGTTGTGTAATATAGTTTGAAAGCAAGAAGTGTGAAGCCTTTACCTTTGGTCTTTCTCAAGATTGCTTTCGCTACTTGAGATTCTTGTAGTTTCATGTATATTATAGGATTATTTGTTCTATTTCTGTGAAACATGCCATTGGAATTTTGATAGGTAGGCACTGAGTCTGTTGATTGCTTTGGGCGGTATGGACACATTAACAATATTATTTCTTCTAATCTATAAACACAAAATATAGTTCCATTTATTTGTGTCTTCAGTTTCTTTCATTAATGTCTTTTAGTTTTCAGTGTATAGGTCTGTCATCTTCATGGTTAAATTTATTCATCAGTATTTTATTCTTTTTGATACAATTATAAGTGGAATTATTTTCTTGATTTTTCTTTTTGGAAGTTCTATATTAGTGTATAGAAATGCAACTGACTTTTGTATATTGACTCGTATCTTGAAATTTTATTATATTTGTTTTCAAATTCTAACAGTTTTGTGGTGGTCTTTAGGAAAATCTATATATAAGACCATATCATATGCAAATAAAGACAGTTTTACCTCTTGCTTTCCAATTCGGATGCCTTTTATTTCTTTTCATCGCCAGATTGCTTTGTCTAGAACTCCTAGTACTATTCTTGAATAGCAGTGGCAAGAGTAGGCATCCTTGTCTTGTCCCTGATCTTAGAGGAAAAGGTTTCAGCTTTTTACCATTGAGTAAGACGTTATTAGCTGTGGGATTGTCAGGTATGGCTGTTATTATGGTGAGATATGCACCCTCAATACCATCATTGTTGAGAGTTTGACCAAAATACATGTTAACTTTGATAAATACTTCTTGTGCATTTGTTAAATTATCATGTGATTTTTATCCTTCAATTTGTTAATGTGGTATATTATATTGATTGATTTGCAGTTGTTAAACCATCCCTGCATTCCTGGAATAAATCCCATTTGATCATTGTATATATTATTTTTAATGTGTTGTTGAATTTAGTTTGTTGAGGATATTTACATCTATGTTCACCAAGAATATTGGTCTTCATTTTCTTTTTTGTAGTCTCATTGTCTGGTTTTGGTATTATGTTAAGCCTGGCCTTGTAAAATGAGTTTAGAAGTATTCCCTCCTCTCTAACTTTTGGAAAGATTTGAGGATTGGTATTGATTCTTTTTAAGTGTTTGGTAGAATTCACCAGTGAAACCATCATCTGTCGTAGACTTCTGTTTTTTGGGAGGTTTTTGATAGTGATTGAATCTGTTTACTAGTAATTTGCTTAAATTTTATATTTCTTCATGATTTAGTCTTCATAGGCGGTGTTTCTAGGAATTTATCCATTTCTTCTATGTTGTCCACATTTTTTGACATATAATTGTTCACAGGTATCTCTTTGATCCTTATATTTCTTTGATATCAATTATAACATCTCCTTTTTCATTTCTAATTTTGAGTCCTCTTTTTTTTCTTGAAAAGTCCAACTAAAGGTTTGTCTATTTTTATTATTTTTCTCAAAAAAACCCAGCTTATTGTTTCATTAATCTTTTCTATTGTCTTTTTTTAGTCTCTATTTCATTACTTCTGCTATGATTATTGTTATTCTCTGTCTTCTACTACCATTGTGATTACTTTGTCTTTTTCTAAATACTAGAGGTGTAAATTTAGGTTTCTTATTTGAGATTATTTTTTAATTCTTATTGCAGGTGTTTATCACCATACAGTTTCCTTTTAGAAGTACTTTGCTACTTCCCATAGTTTTGGTATGTTTTATTTCCATTTCCATTTGTCTCAAGACATTTTAAAAATTTCTCCTTTAATTTCATCTTTAAACTGTACTTTTTAGTAGCATGTTGCTTAATCTTCACACATTTGTGAATTTTCCAGTCTTTTTCCATGTAATTGATTTCTAGTGTCAGCAAGTTGTGGGCAGAAAAGATGTTTGATATAATATCTTCTTGATATAATCTTTTTAAATTTATTAATATTTCTGTTATGGCATAAAATATGTTCTGTCATGGAGAATGTTCCACATGTACTTTAGAAATGTTTTGTTTCTTAAGTTCTTCTGCTCTAACTAGTTATTTAAGTCCCAAGTTTTCTCACTGATTTTCTGTTAGATGGTTTATCTATTAATAAAAGAGGAGATTAAGTCCCCTACTGTAATTGTATGGATATTTCTCCCTGTTGATCTGTTAATATGTGATTGATATATTTGGGTGCTTCTATGTTGACACATTAAATACAAATGTTATGTCCTCTTGTTAAATGACTCCTTTATAATGATTTTGTCTCTTATTACAGTTTTTCTCTGAAAGTCTTATTTTGTTTAAGAAAAGCTATGCAAGTTTCCTTTGGTTTCGTTTTCATGGAATATCTTTTTCCATTCCTTCACTTTCATTCTGTGTGTGTCCTTAAAGCTGAAATATGTTTCTTGTATGAAGCTTATAATTAAGTATTGTTTATTTTTTATCCATTAAGTCAATTTATGTCTTTCAATTGGGTAATTTAGTCCATTTACATTTAAAGTAATTATTGATAGGTATGAACCATTTTGTTAATTGTTTTCTGGCTGCTTCAAATTCCTTTGTTTCTTTATCTTCTCTTGCTTTCTTTCTTTGCAATTTGATGTTTTCTTGTAATGATATGTTTAGATCCTTTTCCCTTTATCTTTTGTGTATCTAGTATACGTTTTTGCTTTGTTGTTACCAATGACTACATAAAACATCTTATAGCACTGTATTTTAAGCTGGTAACATCTTAAGATTGAATGCATTCTAAAGCTCTACATTTTTACTTTCTCCCCACCACATTTAGCTTTAGATGCCACAATTGACACATCTTATCTTGAATAATCATTAATTGTATTATAGTTATTTTCACTACATTTTTGAACCAAAATCTATTATTTACAGGCAAAATTTCAAAGCACATCATGTAAATTATCTCAACTGTTTCTCATGGATGCTCTATGAAGTAGATATTGTGTCCAGATCTTACAGGGAATGCCAGGTTCAGAAAAATAAGCCATTTGCCCGTGAGCACACTGCTAAGAAGACAAGCCATAACATCAGAATCAGTTTCACACACAAGGATAAACTCTTAACAATTATATTAGATATATAAATGATTAGTTCACCACCATTATAATATTAGATTTGGAATTTAACTATATATTTACCTTTATCACGGAGAATTATACTTTCATATGTTTTCCTATTACTAATTAACACTGTTTTGCTTTCTGTTTAGGGAAGTATCTAACATTTCTTGTTAAGGCAAGTCTATTCTTGAGATATTTTAGTCTGTGGTTTTCTTTTCTTGTAATGACTTTTTCTGATTTTGGTATCAGGGTGATGCTGCCTCCTACAATTTGTGTGGCATCTTTGGATTCCTCTTATTTGTATTCTTTGCGCATCCTGGAAGTGGAGGTGTGTTTCTTTCCCCAAGCTAGGTAAATATTTAGCCATTATCTCATCAAATAAGTTTTCTGCTTCATTCTGTCTCTCTTCTTCCAGGATGTTTTCTCTTAAGTTCCAATTGGATCTTGACTATTTTCCATTCTTTTTTCATTTTGCTCCTAAAATTAGATGAACCCAGTGCCCTGTTTTTGAGTTTACTGATCCTTTCTTTCTTCTAATTGATCCAGTCTTCTATTGAACGTGTGTCTATTGAATTTTTTTGGTACAGTTAACATATTCTTTAGCTTTGTGACCTCTATTTGGTACTGTCATATTTTCTACATCTTTTTTGAAATTCTCAGTTCATGCATTTTTCTTCTGACCTTGTTGGGCATTTTTATGACCATTACTTTGAATTCTTTATGGTTAATCACTCTTCTGTTTTGTTAAGGTCTGTTGTGAAATTTTATCTTGTTACTTCGTTTAGAATATATTTTCTGTTTCTTCATTTTTCTTGTTTCTCTGTGTTGATTTCTGAACATTAGATAAATAGCCACCTCTCTAAATCTTGAAGTGGATATTTCTTAAGTGACTTCCAGTAACTGGGGTCTGCAAATGCCTGACCTTGTCCCTGGAGGACATATCGGTCAGAATCTACATGCAGGCTGATTGGAGGCTGAAGCAAAAGTAAACAGCTTTAAAGTATGCAAATAGATGCCTTTCAGGGATAGGCTTGGAGATGAGCATTTCCATCAGCTCCCTCTGCACTGAGCTCTGCAAGGGTAACTGGTTAAGAACTGATTGTTTGCTACAGTCCTGTAACACCTGTGAAGGCCAAGCTAGCTGGCCACCAGAGCCCAGTGATAAAGTGGTGTATCCTTAAAGTGGCAGCTCACAAGTGAAGATGCCAGGTATGTTCAAAAGTCTTCTCAAGGTGACACCAGATACTTGGCATGGGTCAGAGGATGAACGTGGAGGCAATGCCTACTGCGCGCCACCCTATAGGGATGATCACAGTCGGCCCCTTAAAGGTGTGCTAAGTTAGAAGACTTACCCTCAGGCAAAAAAGGTCTTAAAGTAAATGGTCTGACAGGGAAAGACTGGGAGTAAGGCATTTATGACTACTCCCTGCTCTCTGGGCCCTGGGAGGATACTCAATGGGCCCATTAAGTACTGTTTCTTTCTTTGAGTCTCATGGATGCAATCCCCTAATGACTTTGAGAGCTGGGTGCTTTGGGAGCCCATCCCTCAGAAGTCCTAAAAATTGGGGTCTGTAACATGGGGGGGCTGGCCAGAGAACGGATGGTCTGTAAAAGGATCCTGCCCGAGGCAACAGTGAACAAGCCAGTGCCAGGGTGCATTGCCCTGGCAACTGAGCAGTGTGAGCCCGGGTGGGATACGGCAGAAGGAACTTGCACAAAGTGTGTGCACCAGGCTAGCGAAATGTTTGGTCAAGGGTAAAAAACCCTCTCACGTGCTTCTGGCTGCCTGGAATTTTGGGCCAGGATTTTAAAACGGAGCGCGCGCAGAAACTCGTTCTTTCCTTCCGTTCCACTTGCCTGGGCTGATGGGCCCTGGAGACCCCATGGTCTGACAAGCCCCCGGCCCCTCTTCCCCACTTGTGAAGCCGCTGTAGCACTGGCGACTGCCATTGTGTGACTCTGGCCAGGCAAATGAATGCACTGGCTAGCCCACGGCTGGAGGCACAGGGTGCAAGTCTTGGAGGAGTGGGCAAAGGGTAACGGTGTGAGTAGGGTGCTGGTGCACATAACCTCCAAAGGTCACCTGCGGCTCAGCTGTGATCAGGAAACAGCTGAGACTCGTGCATTTCCCAAAGATGGTGTTTTTAAATAGGTGCAGCCTTAAACTGATTTGGCAGAGGGTAGAGGAGTTATTTGCCTTTTGACGTTTTAAAGAGAATGGGTTTTGAGTCAGAAGCCTGTTATTCTTCCAAAATTGTATAACCTTTAAATAAAAATTTTTCCTTTTTTACCCAACCTCTGCCTCCGGAGTTTATGGGCAGCCAGGAGTAGAACCCCACGTGGCTATACAGTAACAGTGCTAGATGTTCAGTCTAAAGCATTCACCCTTCAGGGTGAACCTGGGAATGGAGTTCCATCCTGGTTTTACAGTGATGTGCCAGATGTGGGGTTTCTGGTGATAGCCTGTCTCAGCCTTTCCTACCCATTTCAATGTTTGCATTTTCTTGTTCATGCAATGTGTAGGGGTCACCTAGCTGCCTTTCTTTCCCAGGGGATTTCTGTCTACAGGTGTAGGTTTGGTGTGTCTGGGTGTCTTGGGCCCTGTTCTGTCACCACATTGGACCAGAAGCTCAATAACTCACATTTTTATATCTTTGGTCCTGAATTCTCTGATCTCCACATTTATTGATCTCCACCACTTCTGCTCTTATGTTTTTTTTGGAAAGATCTCAAGCTTGCCCCAAAACATTTTTATTTTTAATGACACTTTTTGGAGAAATAGATCAGGTCAAAGACATCAAGTCATCTGTGTTTCCTCCCCTTTTCTCAAATTGAATCCATCAGCATCCTTCGGCATGTTTTCTTAACTCTAGCTTCAAAATACATCCATCTGCCCCTCCTGTATTCATGTCACCTCTCCTATCACTTGTTCTGCTCCAGTAACACCTGCTCACTCTGCCATGTGCTGATTGTCGCAGGGCTTTCACATTTGCTCTTCTTTTTGGTAGGGTTACCAGATAAAAATCAGGGTTCTCAGTTACATTTGAATTTCAGATTTTAAAAACTCCATTATTTTGTACTTTAGACTTATCTCAAATATTGCAAAAGTAGATGTACAGTATGTACCGGATAAATAAATAGTAGGTAGTCAGTGAAGTTAACATATATATCGACTGGTTAGAAACACTACAGACATAAAATACTAACTTAAAGGCTTAATTGTCATTTTACCAGGAGGCTCTCCCAAGTTCTAGTTAAGTAGTAATTTGATGGAACATAAAATTAGAACACAAGGAGGGAAGATGGCGGAGGAGTGAGGAGAGGTTGCGGTTTTAGGCTCCGGAGACCCGTCTGCAGTTTGGACTAATTGCAGACAGAACATCTCAGTGTGCAGCTGGACATTGGCGGGAGTTGAGCCAAGGCACTGCTGGAATAGAGAAAATCCATCTGGGAACAACCTGTTTAGTGAGGATAGCGGAGAAAAAGGGGACAAAATGGGATTCCTGACTGGGGCGGCTGCCCGGGCTGCATCGGGAAGCACACAAAGGATTTTTGGCGACCACAGGCTGCCCCGGAGAGGAGTCAGGTGGAGAGTGGACCTCTGCGCGCTGGCAGAGACAGGATTCGACCAAGTGGCCTTGGTGCTGAAGGACAGGAGACAGCGTGCTGCCGGGCAAGTGAGAACATGATTCTCCTTTATATTTTTCTCTAGTAGATGGTGGAGAGGGGAGGAAAGTTTGGGGGTGGTAGGCCGTTCTGGAGGAGCCCAGGCACAGAGGCGCGCTCATCCACTCCCCAACCCTACCCTTGGGTCGCCGGGGCGCACATAGGGAAGTGCTCTCACTCACTGGCCCAGGTGCGCGGGGCCGTGAGTCCAGGCGTCCCTCGGACACTCCCCAACGGACATAAGATCAGTGCCCCTACGGGCACAGGGAGGGCCCACTGAACAGGCAGAGAACCGTGCACAGACACCCCTAGACAGCTCCCGTGGGCGCCGGGCCCCAGGCCCGAACTCAGACCACTAGCGCAGGCTCTGTTCGCCCGCCCAGATGGGTGAGGGAAGGCGGGCGGCTGCAGCACAGGAACAGCGGGAGGAGGCGACCCACGGACGCTCGCTTCCACTGAGCACAAGTGTCCGGGGCCCCGCCCTAAGAGGCGAGAGACCAACTGCCGGAGCTCGGCTCAGCGGGACTGAGGGCACGGGGCGGCGCGCTAGCTCGAAAGCACCTCAGCCCGGGGTCAGTGGGCGCCAATCCCAGGGAAAGCTCTCGGGCCGCCCACGAGTGCAGGGACACGTGCAGGGGCACCTCGGCGTGAACGCGGAACCACCGCGGCCCGGCAACAACAGGAGCCAATCCCGGGGAAAGCGCTCGGGCCGCCCGCGCGGGCAGGGATGCGCGCAGGGACACCTCGGCGCGAACGGGGAACCACCGCGGCCCTGCAGCAGTGGGTTCCAACTGCGGGGCAAACTCTCGGGCTGCCCGAGCGCGCAGGGGCTCGCGCGCAAGGGCACCTCAACTGGCTCCAGCGGGCAGCAAGGGAGCGCGCATCATAGCGGCAACCGGGGGCGCACACCAGTCCTGCAAAAAACAAGAACCTCTGACCTGCCACACTAGACCAGCTGCGGACCCAGAAAAAGAAGGCAAAACACGAAGGCTAAAACGGAGTAAAAACATCGCTTTTTTTTTTTTTTTCCAATTTTTTTCTCCCTTGTTCTTTCTTATTATTTCTTTTCTTTCCTTCTTTCTTTATTCTTTTCCTGGGGTTTTTTGGGGGGGTTTTGGGGGGTATATATATATATATATATATATATATATATATATATATATTTTAAATTTTTTTCTCTCTCTTTTTTTCTTTCTTCTTTATTCTTTCTTTTCTATCTTTCTTTGTTCCTTTCTTTCTTCCCTTTTGGGGTTTTTTTGGGGGGGGGTTGTGGTAAATTTTTTATTTTCTTCTCTTTCTCTCTTTCTTCTTTTCTTTCTTCTATTTTCTTGGGGATTTTTTGGGGGGTGTTTTTCCTTCTCCTCTTCCAATAATAACAAACTTTATCTCTAACGTGTTGCATATAACCTCTCCTTCTCATCCTTTCTCTTTAATCGTTGTTTATTCGTTTGTGTGTCTAGCTTAGCCCCCATCACTCTAAATAATATAATACAATTACTATATAAACCCAAATACAATACAACCCCACTTTCTTACTATATTATGTATTTTTCTATCCTTTTCTTCTATTTTTATTAACATACAATGTAAATATTACTTACTGGCTTGCACAGTCTCAACTATTATTAATCTATCACTCCCTCTATAAAAAATTATATTTTTCCTCCCCCAAAACAACTCTTATCTATTCTTCTTATAGTATAAAAGCTCAAATCTCTTTACATTTATATTAATACAGGCTAGTTGGCTAACGATAGCAGGATAGAGTGGGGGATACTTTTTGAGGGTGTGGGTCTCCTGCCTGGGCTGTGTGTTTATGTCTTTAACAGCATATCCACAAAAGAACTCAAGACAAAGCGGATAGAGTGACTCTCAACCAACTAGCCAGAAGGAAGATCCTATCAAAGAACATCTGAAATATAACTGAACAGCATAAACAAACGACATAAAGGGTAACTCAAGAACATCAGGCTCAGGATATCAAAGAGACTGCACCACTGAAACTCCCAGACCTTCGATAAAGAATATTACACCACAAAGGAGGAAAGTCAAAGTAGACTACCCTCCCAAAAAAACCCAAATAAATAAATAAATAAAAACAAACAAAAAGAATCCAACATGGTAAGACGCAAAAATAACCCCTCAATGAAAAGAAAAGAGGAATCCTCAGAAAGAGAGATAGATGAAATAGACATAGCCCAAATGTCACACATGGAATTCAAAACAATGGTGGTAAAGAAGCTCAATATACTCGACATCCTCAAAATCAACTATGACAACCTTCAAGGAAGTTACCAGCAGATCCAAGAAAATTACAGGGAACTTGCAGAGAACTACACCAGCATAAAAAAAGACATAGAAATTGTTAACAAGAACCAGGAAGAACTTAAGAATACGATCTCTGAACTGAAAAACACAGTAGAATCAGTCAAAAGCAGACTAAACGAAGCAGAGGATTGGATTAGTGAGTTAGAAGATAATGTAGAGAAAAACTCCCAGACAATACAGCAAAATGAAAAACGATTGAAAAAATATGAACAAGATGTAAGGGAATTACAGGATAGCATTAGAAAAAAATAATTTAAGGATCATCGGAATACGAGAGGGAGAAGAAAAGGAACATGGAATTGAAAAGCTGATAGGAGAAATAGTGACAGAAAATTTTCCGAATCTGATGAGAGAAAAAGCTATGCAAGTCCAAGAAGCACTGAGAGTTCCAATTAAGAGGAACCCCCAAAAATCCACTCCAAGGCACATCATAGTTAAAATGGCAACATTCCAAGACAGAGAGAGAATCCTAAAAGCAACAAGAGAAAAGCAGCAAATAACATACAAGGGAGCTCCGATAAGGCTATCAACTGATTTCTCAACAGAAACATTACAAGCCAGAAGGGAATGGTCAAAAATACTTGAAGCAATGAAAAACAGAGGCCTACAACCAAGAATACTCTACCCAGCAAGGCTCTCATTCAAAATAGAAAGTGAAATAAGGAGTTTCTCAGACAAAGGAAGACTGAAAGAATACATCTCCACCAAACCAGCATTGCAAGAGATGCTAAAGGGAGTGTTCTAAGAAAAAAGAAGAAAAAAACAAGAGAGGAGAGGAACAGAGGTACAAAGGGAAATGAATAAATACACGTCAATAATAACATTAAATGTAAATGGATTAAATGCTCCAATTAAAAGATATAGGGTAACGGAATGGATAAGAAAACAGGACCCACATATTTGCTGTCTACAAGAAACACATCTGAAAACAAAAGATTTACACAGGCTGAAAGTAAAGGGATATAAAAAAATATTCCAAGCAAACGGACCGGAAAAAAAAGCCGGGGTAGCAGTTCTCATATCAGAAAAAATGGATTTCAAAGCAAGGACAATAAAAAGAGACAAAGAAGGACATTTCATAATACTTAAAGGAACAATCCATCAAGAAGATATGACTTTGATAAACATATATGCATCCAACATAGGAGCACCCAAATACATAAAGCAAATACTAGAAGACCACAAAAAGGATATCAACAACAACACACTCATAGTAGGGGACTTCAACACTCCATTATCAACAATAGACAGATCATCAAAGCAAAGAAACACCAAGGATATACAGGCATTGAACAACACACTAAACCACATGGATCTAACTGATATATATAGAACTTTTCACCCCAAAGAAGAAAAATATACATTCTTTTCAAGTGCACATGGGACATTTTCAAAGATAGACCACATGATAGATCACAAAACAAGCCTCAACAAATTCAAGAAAATTGAAATCATATCAAGCATCTTTTCAGATCACAATGCCTTGAAACTAGAAATCAACCTCAGAGAAAAAAATCAAAGACACCCAAACTCATGGAGATTGAATAACATGCTATTAAATAATGAATGGGTTAACAATGACATCAAAGAAGAAATCAAGAAATTTCTAGAAACTAATGATAATGAGCACACAACAACCCAAAACCTGTGGGGCACAGCAAAAGCAGTCCTGAGAGGGAAGTTTATAGCAATACAGGCATATCTAAAAAGGCTAGAAGAATCTCAAATAAAAAACCTAACCACAATGCTACAAGAACTAGAACAACAACAACAACAAACAAAGCCTAGGGCAAGAAGAAGGAATGAAATCATCAAGATCAGAGCAGAACTAAATGACATAGAGACTAAACAAACAATCCAAAAGATCAACAAAACTAGGAGCTGGTTCTTCGAAAAAATCAACAAAATCGACAAGCCTCTAGCCAGTCTAATCAAGAAAAAAAGAGAGAAGACACAAATAAACAAAATCAGAAATGAAAGAGGAGAAATCATGACTGATACCTCAGAAATACAAATGATAGTTAGAAATTACTTCAGACAACTGTATGACAAGAAATTTGACAATCTAGAACAAATGGACAAATTTCTAGAAACATACAACCTTCCAAAACTGAATCAAGAAGTGGAAAGTCTCAATAAACCGATAACAAAAAAGGAAATTGAAACAGTAATCCAAAATCTCCCGGCACACAAAAGCCCTGGACCGGATGGCTTCACAGGCTAATTCTACAAAACATTCAGGGAAGAACTAACTCCTATCCTCCTCAAACTGTTCCAAAAAATCCAAGAAGAGGGGAAAATCCCAAACTCTTTCTATGAAGCCAGTATTATCCTAATCCCCAAACCAGGTCAAGACACAACAAAGAAAGAAAACTACAGGCCAATATCACTGATGAACATCGTTGCTAAAATCCTCAATAAAATATTGGCAAACAGGATCCAGCAATACATCAAAAAGATCATACATCATGATCAAGTGGGCTTCATTCCAGGGATGCAAGGATGGTTTAATATTTGCAAATCAATAAATATAATACATCACCTAAACAGAATGAAAGACAAAAATCACATGATCATATCAATAGATGAAGAAAAAGCATTTGATAAAATACAACACCCATTTATGATGAAAACACTCAACAAAATGGGAATAAAGGGAGCATATCTTAACATAATTAAGGCTATATATGAGAAGCCTGAGGCCAACATCATACTCAATGGACAAAAACTGAAAGCAGTCCCCCTGAACTCAGGAACTAGACAAGGTTGTCCACTCTCTCCACTCCTTTTCAACATAGTGTTGGAAGTCCTAGCCACAGCAATCAGACAAGAAAAAGAAATAAAAGGTATCCAAATTGGGAAAGAGGAAGTAAAACTTTCATTATATGCAGATGACATGATAGTATACCTAGAAAATCCTATAAACTCCACTAAAAGACTACTCGATATAATAAGTGAATTTGGCAAAATCGCAGGGTACAAAATAAATATACAGAAATCTGAGGCATTTCTGTACACCAACAATAAAATAGCAGAGACAGAGACAAAAAAGAAAATACCATTTACTATAGCAACAAGAAAAATAAAGTACCTAGGAGTAAACTTAAAGAGATAAAAGACCTGTACTCTGAAAATTACATAACATTGAAGAAAGAAATTAAGGAAGAAACAAATAAATGGAAGCAAATACCATGTTCTTGGATGGGAAGAATCAACATCATCAAAATGGCCATACTACCCAAAGCAATTTACAGATTCAATGCAATCCCTATTAAAATACCAATGACATATTTCACAGACCTAGAACAAATACTCCATAAATTCATATGGAACCAAAAAAGACCCCGAATAGCAAAAGCAATCTTGAGACAGAAGAACACAGCAGGAGGAATCACAACACCAGATATGAAAGAATACTACAAAGCCACTGTAATCAAAACAGTATGGTACTGACATAAGAACAGACATATAGATCAGTGGAACAGAATAGAGAGTCCAGAAATAAACCCAGGCCTCTATGGTCAACTAATCTTTGATAAAGGAGGAAGGAATATAAAATGGAGTGAGAAGAGCCTCTTTAACAAATGGTGCTGGGAGAACTGGATAGGGACCTGCAAAAAAATGAAACTAGACCACCAACTTACACCACACACGAGAATAAACTCAAGATGGATCAAAGACTTAAATGTAAGCCGTGACACCATAAAAGTCCTAGAGGAAAACATAGGCAAGAAAATATCAGATATCTCACGTAACAATTTCTTCACGGATACATCTCCTAAAGCAAGAGAAATAAAGGAAAAAATAAATAAATGGGATTACATCAAACTGAAGAGTTTCTGCTCAGCAAAAGAAAACATCAGCAAGATGAAAAGGAAACCAACCATATGGGAAAACATATTTGCCAATGACATCACAGACAGGGGACTGATTTCCAAAATATATAAAGAGCTGATACGACTCAACATCAAGAAAACAAACAACCCAATTAAAAAATGGGCAAGGGACCTGAACAAACACTTCTCCGAAGAGGACATACAGAAGGTCCATAGACACATGAAAAAATGCTCAACATCATTAGCCATCAGGGAGATGCAAATAAAAACCACAATGAGATACCATTTTACACCAGTCAGAATGGCCATCATCAACAAATCAACAAGCAACAAGTGCTGGCGAGGATGTGGAGAAACGGGAACCCTACTGCACTGTTGGTGGGAATGCAGACTGGTGCAGCCACTATGGAGAACAGTATGGAATTACCTCAAAAGATTAAAAATGGAACTGCCTTTTGAACCAGCGACTCCACTACTAGGATTATACCCGAAGAATCTTGAAACACCAATTCAAAAGAACTTATGCACTGCTATGTCCATTGCAGCACTGTTTACAACAGCTAAGTGCTGGAAACAACCTAAGTGCCCATCTGTAGATGAGTGGATCAAAAAACTGTGGTACATTTACACAATGGAATACTATGTAGCAGAAAGAAAGAAGGAACTCCTGCCATTTGCAACAACATGGATGGAACTAGAGAGAATTATGCTTAGTGAAATAAGCCAGGCAAAGAAAGAAAAATACCATATGATATCACCTAATACAGGAAACTAAAGAACAACACAAACAAAGGAACTAAATAGAACAAAGAGCAGAATAGCAGTCAATAGGGGGGAGGGGAGAGGGAGAGAAGGGGGGTAAGTAAGGGAAGGGTTTAATTAAAGAGCCTGTATAAAAGACTCATGGACATGGACAACGGGGAGGGATATGATTGTGGGAGAGGGGGTGGGTTGGGTGGGGGAGAGAAATTAGGGGAAAAGGGGACAACTGTAATTGAAAAACCAAAATAAAAAATAAAAATAAAAAAAATGGAAAAAAAAATTAGAACACAAACAAGACCGACTAATGCATTAAGGGTGTATTTTTATCAAAGAAACTGTTATTAATGTAAAACTTATTCTAGAACTGTATTGTGGAAAGAAAAATATTCTCTCTGGCTTGAGTCCATTGTCTTTATTTTTATATTTTGCTGTTATTTTCTTCTGCTAATTTCCTCTCTGGGATGATGAGATATATGTGTTTCAGTCTGGGAGGTGGCAGTTGAGATAAGTTATTTGAAGTCCTTGAAGTCTTTAAGTTGATTCACACTGAAAATTTCTGCCTCTTCAGTTTCCTGATCATGTTTTCTCATGTGTTTTACATAGGCAATCACATATACCAAGACTTGAAATTATTCTATGAAAGTAAATTATGAGCTACAGTCTAAAAACCATTTAACTCACACATGCATTGATATGAATGAAACTTTAACATTTCTCTGCCTTACAGGGACCAAACTCCCACAACATCATGACCAGATAAACCAAGTCTGATTTTTAAAGATTACTATAGTAGAAAATAAGAGATTGGTTCAGTATGACACATTAACATAGAAAAAGGATGCAGTGCCAATATTTTATATACAAAATATATACACACACGGGGTAAGCAAAAGTAGGTTTACATTTGTAAGTACATGAAAGAGTTTATTCATGTGTTTTACTTATTATTGTATTATTTATTTGTATGATAGCTCTAAACCTACTTTTGCCTGCCCTGTATGTAGTTAATTATTTTAAAATACAATAGAGTAATTTTATTAAATTTCCATCGAGGGATGTCTCTCAAAGGACTCATAATAAAGATAACATTGAAAATTCCTCATTTCCATTTTCTTTTCAATTACTCATTAGAAAGAAAACCAACACTTAAACCATAGTTATATGCACATGATTTTGCCCCAAGGCTAACTCTTTATATATATATATATAATATATTTTTTATTATTTTTTATTTATTTGTTTTTGGAGAGAGGGGAAAGGAGAAAGAGAGGGAGAGAAACATCAATGTGCAGTTGCCTCTCATGTGCCCCCAATTGGGGACCGGATGTGCAACCGAGTCATGTGCCCTGACTGGGAATCGAACCAGTGACACTTGGTTTGCAGGCCAACACTCAATCCACTGAGCCACACCAGCCAGGGCCCAAGGCTAACTTTGTAAGACCATGTATACTGGTGGCTCAAATCTTTTTCATTTTCCCACATTAAACAAGTATTACTAAACCCTTACTTGGCCTTTCTTTCAACAACCAGGACCTGGGGTGACCAAATGCACATATTAAGAGCATAATAACTTTTAATTTATTTAAGTAAGTTTATAAATAATTTTCCCAAGAGAAAATTTTGTGGTCATTTTACTAAAAAGTTTTTGCTCTTTCTTTTCTGAATTAATTTCCTTCAAAAGGCAAATCACTGGTGAACACAGCTACCAAATAACAGTCAGTTTTGAATTGAGATAGATTTGTATTTAACTTACCCATAACAGCTTCAAAGAGAAATCTATGAAATTCACCAACAAATAATTTGTTTTCCTACACAGCACCTTAACATACTTATCACATTAACACATAATGTAGGTAGTACGGTATACTTGTTAATTATTTAAATGTATGTGTGTATGTATATACACATTTATTTCTGCATAATGACTTTTCATGTACCCAATAATGTGTTTTATAAATTAGGTTTGAATAAAATAATGAACTTCCTCAATGACACATACTTGTATTATTGGGTGGCTTTAATATTTTTCTTTGATAAACTAGTTTTGTTTATTTTTCCTTTGTTTTTCTTTACCACTTCAGTCTTCAAAAAGCTCTTGTCAGAACCTCTTATTTTAACACTTGTGTTTTAACAAAGTCGTCATTGTATGGGGCTTCATAATCAGATACATATAATCTGTATCCTTTTTGGACTTCACAGGGTGTAAGGGTCATCACTTCAGACAGAGTCACTCTAAATGCTTAGAGAGATATCACCCTTTAGAAGATGATATTACCATTCCAGCTTTTCTGTAAGCATAACCTAATCAACACAAATTCCTACTTATAGACAGACTAACAATGAAGTTTAGACTTTAGATTTATTGGTCCTAAATGTGGGGAAGAACTGCCAATTAATCTCTCAGTGGTTTTTCTTGGAGGGACAAATATTTTGTTATTTTTGTTGATTTTCGATTGTTTCAGAGAAAACACTTCCTTTGATATCATAACACTCAAATTGCATAGACTAGGTTCACTGTTCCACAGTGATGACTGTGGTTTTAAAATCTGCAGTCCAAGCCTTGTAAAGTATATGTCACCTACATCATCTTCCAAGAGGACCATTATGTATTCCTCGAAGACAAAATAATATCAAGGAATCCCAGGCATGCTCTTTTCATCTTTCGAAAATTATTTCATTAAAATAGATTGATCCTATCCAGTTAGGTGCATGGTGGTATTTATTTTCTTGGTAAACTTATAGCTATGGTAAGAAAGAAAAAATATTTCATAGGAAAATTTAAAATTATGTTTTTAATTTATTGTTACCTACGGTTTTTTAAGATAAAGGTAAAACGGAAAGTGACCTAGTCAAAAGGCAGTTGACATGCATGATAGAGGGAAGTGAAATTTTGAAGATACAGTAAATTTTTACACTATTCTTCACCTATAAAATATAATGTAACAATTTTTACCTTTAAGCTTTAGTTTGCTCATTCTATTATGATTACAAATAGGGACAAGTAGAGGAAATGTGATTTTTGTAACACTTTTAATATGTAAAATGTATGATTAATCTGTGTAATCTTGTTTAAAGAATCAACTGTTTAAGGTAGCTATGATATTTCAAATAGCTACCTAGGTATCAATTTAAAAATATGTTCATAAAAACAAATAATTTAATATTTTTTTAGTATTTAAACCAGATAGTCTTCCTTCACTTGAATTTTTTTTTCTGTGAAAACCATTATTTTATTATCCCAGGACAAATCTGGTTGTTTTCTGAATACCCCTCTGCTACTCTACCTTTCCCCCCTCCATTCATAGTAATGGCCATGTCTCCATCTAGTGGTTTCCTAATCAATGAGTACCTGGACAACAATGAAGAAAGAATACAACCAAAGCTGTTCTGCTAACAATAATCATGGTGAATTGAGAGCAACAGAAAAGAAACTGCAAAACTATAAATGGAACCCTGAAAACAAACTCAGGCCTGAAAACGCCTATTTAGTCATATTGGTTATGTACTTCAGATAAATGACAAAGGTTAATAAATAAGGATAATTTTGCCCTAGATAATGTAAATGATGTTAAGTAAAATAAACTTAGCAATTAAAAGTATTTATACTAAAATATTTCAATAAAAGCATCAATGCTTTAGTAGTAAAATCCTGAAAAGTCATTTAAACCATATTTGTTTAAAAAAGAAAAACAAGAATGATTGAGTTATTAAGTAGTGATTAATAAAATTAAAATGGTTCATTAACTTTATGTTAGCATCTTTTGAAAATAAATTGAGATGACCAGCTCTAATAATTATCCTTAGGATATTCTTCTTAAGTAAAATTTAGATATCATGAAGTGTGTATAAAATTTTTTCTCCACATTGACTTAATGTTTATTGAAAACCCTTTGAGAAAATACTGATTTTCAAGTAAATATAGGTTGCTGTTATATTTTGTTTAAGGTTAAAAATTTATGCCATATTTGAAATTAGGAATTTATAAAATAATATTAGTACTGGGATTTTAATAACCTGGTTTCAGGACACAGTGCACTTAGGAATATGGATTATTTTTAAAATTTCAAGCCAAACACAAAAACAAAGAGAAATTAGAGAAAGTGACTGACCATCCACACCACATGAAAACTTGCAGTAAAATGAAGATAGGAGCTGACATCATGGTACAGGCACGACTCGTTGTGCATATAAGTTGATCCTATTAATAACGGGCAAAGTAGCAAGTACAGGAAAAAGAAAGAAAACACAGAAAAGAAGACATACAAGATGAGATTTCATGCAATTTGCTGGCAGTTAGCAGTTTATGTAAGCCTCCATCCAGAGCAGATTCAGTGACCATCGCAAAAAAGCATTACCAAAATATTCCACTGCTGAAGGAACACAAGACATTATTAGCACATTAAGCTACTGAGCAGGAGTTGTACTTTCATACACAATCCACTGTGTAATTTATAGGTACTTGAATTATTGTAAATTTTTGACTTAAATCTTTGCCATGCCTTGATCAATACATGGAGTTTTCTAGGTTGAAAACATTTTTCAGTAAAAGGGTTTTTAATATGATCTTTAAAGTTCATCTGAATGAATTTAACCTCAGTCTTTGATGCCAAATAGCTGATGAGCTCAGTTTCCCTAATGAGAGACACAACCCTTGGGCCCAGATAATATGTTCTTTGGGGAATGATTTGACATGGGCAAAGCTCCTAATTGTGTAGTAGATAAAACAACAGAGTCCTCATATCTGATGGTTATTTCAGCTTAACTGAGTAAAATGAAAAAGAACAGTTTGCTGTGGCTTTGAATTACTATCCTTAGCAAAGAGGAATCATCAGTAGTCCTCATAGAGATAACTGAGATTTACTTGCTAAAATATCGTATTTTTTCTTTAAGCCTTATTCTCCATTACTAATTTTTCTCTTCTTTGTTCCAATTATAATTTATACCATCTAATTGCATAATGTGTCTCTATGGAAATGCATTCTTGCTGGGAGAAATGTGGCTATGTATATTGAATAAGTAGTATATAGTAGGCACGTCTATTCTAAATAAATAAATAACAGCCTGTATAAACGCACATTAATCATGAAATAATCGAGCCTGTTTTTAGAATAAACAATTTCTGTAATGAAAATGCTCTATGTTTGCATGCTTACTGGTGTGTACAAGCTACTAAATGCAAAGGCACATCTTGAAGAATCAGAGAATTGAGGAATATTATAAATAAAATTAATTTTTTAAGTGGGAAAGTATTTTGTGGCCTTTGTACTTGAGAATAAAGTTTCTTAACTGAAATCATTTGAAAATCATAAAGCTGATTATAGACACAAGTCAGAATAGCGCTAGCGGAAGACAGCTGACCTAGAGAAAAATTAGCAGTATGTTTAAATAACATATATTAAATATGCTTTGTAAAATTTTATCAACTTAACTTTGTGTAACTGACCTAGTTTCATATCTAACAATATAAAAATAAATACAATTAAAAGAAATAATACAAATCAATGTAACCCCATGAAACTGACCTTGTTTAATTTCAACAGTATAAAAATTAATATAGTTAAAAGAAATAATATAAATCTAATATATAATAGGATCAGAAACCATGATTAAAAAGTAGAATTATAAAATAATTGGACAATAGCTGTTTAATAAGTTTTTAAATACCTGAATGAGGACTAAACACAGACTAATAAAAATAATTTTCATATCTTCGTTTGGAATATAAATGAAGGTAGGCAACTCATATACCATTAGTAACGGTTACTGCCGGTTACTATTTTTAGAAAGTCTTTAAAATCATCAGATTTTTAATGTTGAATTATGAGTAAATTGATTGGAACTGTGTTTGAAAGCACAATTTCTGTGAAAAGGACAGATAAAAGCAGCATCTCTTAGCTTATGCTAACCATGAAAAATATTGAAATGAAAAATCAGTTTACCAGGAAGTACATCATGTTAATGAGAAACACTATGGCTCCTTAAATTCTTGTGGACAGTGAACATTGAGAAAAGAAGTATTTTAATACAGTAAACGTTAGGTCTTACCAAGTCATTGTTATCAAAGCAGACGTCAGGCCCTTTTCGGTATCTGGGTTGCTTAACCATATCACAAGGATCTGGACCATCGGCTAAAGACACTTGTTAAGGAATATGAAATTATTTTTTCCTACACAATAAAAAATAGAAAATGTAACATATGTATTTCCCAAAGCAAGTAAGAAATACCTATGCTGTTATTCTAATCCATCACAAACAGTTCAAGTACTTAGGGATTTAAGGAATTAAACTGCCACAATTTTTTTCTTGTCAGAGAAGAGGCTGTTTGAAGAGATCAACTTTTAAAATTTTTACTGTATGTGGTTTCTGGAACAAAGCAAGTACTCAATAAATATCTGTAGAATATAAGTGGATAAAATGTACAAATGGTATGAAGTATGTAAGACAGGGTCATATTTGTAAAACAGCACAAAGGAGAGCCTGGGTGCTCTCTATTTAGTAAGACAGAAACATAAGCCAGTTCCTAATAACAAATGTCAATTCCAAGCACAGGTGGGAACTATTTTTTTTTCAAAAGCAGCATGGGTAAATACAAAAATTATAAGTACTCTACAGAACTGCTGTGTACAATGTCTTCATAGTCATTGCATGCCATTTTGCATGTTTACCACCACAAGTAGTTTTAGTGTTACTGCTATTACAATTGTAGCATATGACAAGGTTTGTTTTTTAAGGTCGAATAATATCCCATTATACGTATATACCATATCTGGCTCTGTTTTGGATGATTGACTATTGATAGCTTGCAAGCCACAGCACTCTTTTTTCCCTTCTGTCCCACATCTGGGCAAGCTGATAGGGAAGCCTGAGGCTCCCTCTGGCTCTTTCGGGGAAGTTAGAACAACACAAGCACCCAGCAGCACAGGCAAGAACCCAGCACTGCTGCCTAACTACCATAAAAATCCCATGCCAGTTGCTGCTCCCTGCTCTCTGAAGCCATTTTCAGATCTCCTTGGGGACCGGTGCTGCTCTCCCCATCAAATCTCATTATGTGAGTAAGAAACCTTTCACATTTTTTTTCTGCATGTGTAGCAACATCAGTCTTGACACCCAAACCAAATTTTTCATGAGGGGCCTCTTCAGCCTCTGTAAGGTGATCACTATAATATTTTTCTTATTATGAGCATAAACAACGTGGCAAGATTAAAAATGCTTTATTTTATAACAAGATGGTGTTCCATTCCAAACATCTTTAATGTCAAAGGATACAAGTCTGCTCTGCTTGTATGAGCAGCCGTGTGTCACAGGGACATGTCCCTTTGCTCTCAACCATTATGAATACTAAGTTGGTGTTCATAAGTTTTTCTACATGAAAGATTCTGCAAAAAATGAATATTAAAAAATAACAGGACATTATCTTTTGGGAAAGAAATGTCTTTTAAGGATTCTTAGTATATTGAAATGAAAGACAAAATATCACATCTTTAAACACAAAGCATCACAAACACAAACAATAAAACAGAATGAGAATAATTTTTGGAAGATAGATTACTGTGTTTTGCTTATTAGAATGCACATATTACCTCTCTCAAATGAATACTAAAAAAGTACAAAATGTGCTTTAAATATTATTTTGAATGCTAGTAGTCCTCAATGCAAAATTAGCACTAGTCACTGAAAGTCATAGAAAAAATGTTTTATTTTACATGCTTAAGGAATTGTGTTATTTATCATTGGAAATATACCAAAGTTGCCTTATTTTACAGGGAAGAAAACTAGGAGTATCAACATGACTAAGCATCTTGCCCAAGCTAATGACAAAGACTAGAATCATGTTGTTCAGTAACCTTTCTGTGATAATGGACATGTTTTTTGCTTTATCCAATATGATAGATGATAAGGTTATTGAGCACCTGAAATGTGACTAGTGTGACTGAGGCACACAATTTTAATATTACTTAATTGTAATTGACAACTGAAATAGCCAGCTGTGGCTGGTAATTATTGAACTGGACAACACAGATATAAACAAAATCAGGAGCTTCAAATTCCATAAAGATTTTTTTTCTACATCTTTAGCTGCTGCTGTCTTCCTTAGCAACCATGATAAAAATGTAAATATGCTGTAAAAAAGTAATTTCTTTATTGTGATATATTTTCAAAGAAGTGGGATTTTCTTGTTTTCTTTTCCCCAATGAACTTAGGATACAAGCATAAACCGAATTTTAAAAAAACATGATTTAACCTAGTATCTTGATTATATTGATCTTTGCAATTCAATTTAGCCAATTTTAAAGCAACACTACTATTCTGGACATTAAGTAATGAAAGGCCAAAGGACTCTGAACCTCTTTCTGATGTACCCATAAAACATGCTATAATGCTGTTTCCTGAGGTTGCTAGCCTACTGTACTAATTTCAAAACAAGATGGTCTGCTTTTTACTGAGTTCATGCCTGACTGTCCTCCTTTTTCTTTTCCTTTTCATACCCTCTACCTCCTCCTATGACATAAAGGTTAGGTAAAATAAGTTATAAAATAATTCTGACCATGTCTATTTCAGTTAGCCCATTCCTGAAATTATTTTGTAACTTATAAACTTCTTTTCTAAATCCCTAGCAACCAACAATTCCAGCCCTTTCACGTGCTCAGATTACCTCACCTCCTCATATTTCCTTTTCCCTGTGTTAACATTTCTTCTAGAATAGCCAGCCGGCAGTCTCTAAAAAGTTTCCCAACTCTGCCAGCCGGCAATCTCTAAAAACAGTTTCCCAACTCTGCCTTCTCAACTGTGCCTTTCTGCTCCATTCTCAGGGCTGCTGTGACATGGATTATCACTCTCCTCAAACGTCAAAAATCTCCACTTGCCTTTCTCCCCTATCCCATTACAGCAAAATTAAATTCTCCAGCTCTCCACCCACAAATTTCAAGATGCTTTATGGATACTGGTGACTAACATAAACCTTGACCTTAGAAATATTTTCTCCCATTTCTTCCGGTTTTAAATCAAGCATAAGTTCAATTCTAAATTTCACTGAAGACTATAATTAGAACACACATCCCTGAATAGCTTTATGTAAACCTGTTTATTATATATGTAAAAAATAATATATTTGACTTATAATTACTTAGAATTAACTTATTAATTGAATAATTCTTCAACTTTCTCTATAATAGAAAAATTTTAATATGGGTTCTTTTAGACAAAAGATACATTTAAATATAATAGAATTTCTTTATGTTTTGCCTAAAAGTAAGTACTGATTTCTCAACCATATATTACAGTTGAAAGGATTATAACTTATCAAAGTTAGAATTAATTTTAAAAATTGTAAATTTAAAAAAACCTGCAGAGAAAGTGAAGATCACTCATGTTTTCATCTTAAGAGTTACTCATCTCCGTCAGACTCAACAACAATGTGTTATTTTCTGTAATTATTATAGAAGTGAATACAATTTCTTAGTGAAATATTGTAGAAATGGTCCAGAAATGAAGAAAAAAGTTACCTGGAACAGTTTCCACAGTCTAATACACCACTGAATGATTTACTATCATTATCGAAGAAATACTGCGTCTGTTCAGTGATGCAACTCTGCTTTGACAGAGAGGCTGCAAAGTCATCATCGTCCAGCTCCACTGTGGGGAAACAAAGACCACACCGTGAGGGGGCTCTACAGGCAGTCCGCCGGAGCCTTCATCTCAGAGAAAAACAGTTATATGAGGCCAGGCGCCTTGATGGGACTATTTACCGCTGTGCAATATGGTGGCAGTCTTTAAGAGGTGCCCCCCAAATTTCAATAGAATAAATTAGTTCAAATACACAGCAGCTACAAAATAAAGGCCAATGTGCGATAGGAAAGTTTTGACAGAAAGATTTTAACCTACAAGTGTCAAATGGATGATGTCTCTCTCTCTCTTTCTCTCTCTCTCTGTCCCTCCCTCCTCCGCTCTCTCACACACACCCTCCCTACTGAGTTTGTTAAATTCAACAGATCCAAAAAGAAAATTTTTATTATTGTTATAATATCTGAGTATTTACATACCTGCCTCAAGGAGTCGTGGAAAGGTCAAACTCAAGATCAACTGCTGTAGAATAGACCTGAATTTTAAATATGAGTAATTATTGATTAAAAATATATACATATTTCCCTTTCTAAATTATATAATAAACCCAAGGAATTTTGCATATTTGTATAAACACATTTGATTTTTATCTTTCTGGGGAAAATTGTGAATTTGCTAATAAAAAACTGAGAAGCATTTTACATAAGTATTTCTTAAATTATACAAAACACTGTAAATTATTTTCTGTTGAAGAAGTCATGAAGTCAGATTGTTTAAGACCAAATGAGGGAAACATGTGTGAGGAGGTGTACTATGAAATGAGACTGTGGAGATGTGGTAACTCTGAAGACGTGGTAACTCTAAGAGGAGACTAGGTTTCACAGTCAGGATTTTCTCTTTCTTTTAGTTTTTAAAACTCTGCGGTGGAATAAAAACCCTAAAAACAAACAAAAGTGACTGTGCCATGTCTATATAAACTATTTACTTATAATATAGAATATACATAACATGACATTTATGAAATAAAATATACATACCACATATATGGCATATGACACATTTTAGTTTTGTAATAAAAGACAACAAATATTAGATAGCAGGACAGATTAATCTGGAACTGAGTTTAGCAAAAAAAACAACGAAAAGAACAAGGTGGGTGGTGCATAGGGAGATATTATAACACAGAGGCAATCAAGTATTTTGGAATCAATATAAAATTTAGAAAACCTATGTAAATTAATATCTAAATCTGATTTTCACAACATAAAGGACCATTTTCACATTTTTCAAAAAAAATTTTTTTAAATATAAAATATTTTCTCCGTTATAATCATTTAATTTTAGCTGGGAAAGACTCAGCATCAAATGATTGTTAGAGATTAACCTACATGGAATAGGCTTGGGCAGTACAGTGGGGCATTGATACAAAGGAACAGGTAGGAAAGAAGGGAGGGAGAGAATGGATCCCAGACACAACAGGAGGTTTATTTACTTGACTAACCAGAAGGAAACAATGACAAACTTGATCTTCCAGACTTTCAACAGTGTCTCACTAAACAGTTTAAATGTCTCATTTTCATAGGTGGTAGGTTATAGGTGAGGGGGTGAATGAAGGAAGTATTGGGATGGAATCAGTGAAAAGAAAAAATTAGATCCATTTCAGCAAGATGATGCCTCTAAAACTATGCCAGTCTTTGTATGAACAGCGAGAGGTATAAAGATAAGTCAGCATGTCATACATTTGATTGATGAAGACATCTAATTTAGATATTAAAGGCATAACGTAGAAGGGAGATACTCACCTAAAATTTAAGGATTTGAGTATAAGGAATTGAGTATAGTATGAGGAAAAAATCATCAATGAAAAGAATTGAAAAGCGTGCAAAGGAAAAAAGAAGCCTTTGAAGAGGCTGAAGTTTTCATGAGCGTAACATCATTTTCATATTAAAAAACTGAATAATTGAAACATCTTTATATTGATCACTTAGAAAGAACTATATATATTATCAATATGTGCTATTAGAAACAAAAGAAGTAACTCTCATAATATTTACATGTCACAAAACCCATATTTTCATCAAATTCTTTACTATTTAACATCTTTCTCTAATTACCAATAAAAATACAGTTCTGACTTACCAGGCAGCAGCAGTAGCCCACCAGCCAATATGTAATATATCCACTATTGATGGCTGGAAAATACAATAAAAAAATAACTGCATTAATCTGCACTGAGTATCTCTGAGAGAGGAAGGAGTGACCTGGGCATTACTGACCACGTATGCTGAGCGATGCCCTGCTCCTTGTTTCGGTGCAGCACCAGGCTCACACACTGACTGATAATCATAAGACTTGTTAAAAGCATAGACTGATATATTAATCAGGTGTCTCATCAAACTTGGATCAATCTCTCCAAAAAATCTTCCAATCTATGACAGAGAAAAATAACAAAGTTTCACGTTAAAGTCAAATATTAACACCTAAACCAGAACAATGAAAAAGAAATAATATAAAGAACTGTGTACTAAAACTACTTGAGAGCTTTAAAACAAACGCAAGTAATAAATCAGGATATGACACTCCGGAAGAATGCAAATGAGCTTAGGTGTTCTTATTACTCAATGGCTGACTCTGTGTGATATTTGTGCAAGGAAATGGATGTAATTTACTCAGCATTAAGGATACAATCAAAAATCTCCTGGGGACGAGAAATGTAGCATGAATTTAAAAAATGAATGGGACTTGGGAAATAAAGACACTTGTATGCTCTGTAATGAACTGAAGTTGAGTTCCGTCTACAGGGGCAACCTCTAGGGTAACCCTAGAGTATTAATCTAAAGTTTAATCCTGAACTCCAGCCCATAAACACTGTCAGTTAGGAAAACAGGTCATTATTGAAAGATTGTTTTTATTTCCTTTTTTTTTAAGGAGTCAGAAATGTTGATTCAGAAAAATAATTAGTTGGCAACAAATTCTACTTTGTTCAAAATCCTGTGTGAACCAAATAGCCTATGTGCTGCCAATTTGCAAATTTTGGGATTAGAAAGTTCACCTGTTTCAAACCAGTCATATATTAAGTTAGACATTACCAATTGATAAATATTTAATATATGGAAAGATTCTAAATTTGAGATTAAAAAATAAAAGTTCCCATCATGTTAAGATCCTTAGGAATATGTTTAAATTAATGTGAGTACTAGAAAGAAAACTCAACTAACAAACATAAGAAAACCTAGATTTAGAATGATTTATATCATATTAAGCACATTAGAATTTATAACAAAAATAAAATAACTCATCAATTTCTATTATGGTATGAAGGCGTTTTGTAATACTGATAAGGGAAATGCACTTTGGAACCTTAGTTCTTTCCACTCTAGATACATACCTGGTTGGTATAATCATCATGGTTTGCCATTAAAAGAAACCCACCATCATCGAGAATCACACAATCCATTACCTATTAAAATAAAAATAGTGGTGAACACATTCTTTAGGAAGGTTAGAAGGTTGCATTATAATTACTCCATTATATGTAGATGATCATAACAACAACAGGAGAAAAATTCAAATGGCTATGTCTTCTCTTAAACATATATGCTCAAGAGAATCTGATGAAATAAATTAAGGGCATACAAAGATTCATATCAAACCACAGGGCTTGGTATTCCACCACTATCTATCTAGTAAAAACTGTCAACTCAGTCTTAACAAATCATAAGAACAAATTATAAGTAATCTTTTTTTGCCACTCTGAACACATCTGAATGATCCAGTAAATCAGACCAAAATATTTAATAATGTATAATTATTTTATTATTTTAAGCACATATTTAAGATCTGACAAAGAATATTTTTAAATGAATTTGTCACCATGCTTTACAGACTTAAGAAAAAAGGCAGCAGCCTGAGGTTATTTATAACTTTTATATTAAAAAGTTTGTTGAATAATTTTAATTTAAAAAATAGAAAGCAAAACAAGAAATGCCTGTGACTGAGAAAAAAATTAATTCTGAAATGTGGAATAAAATTACCCCTAGTTTAAATCATGTTTAAAATGTATAAGTCAATTTAATGACTTTCTTTGTATAAAAATCACAATTTAAAACAGTTTTCAGAGTTGGGGACATATGCATCCCATTTTCCTACTGTGAAAGCAGCTTGTTAAAAACCTTTGCTCTAAAAACATAGTTTTCATAATCTATGTTTACAAAGTCTCTGTAAAATGGACAAACTACAATATTATTATTGGCTGATAATTTTGATGACTAGAAGTGGTAAGATGAAATAAACCCCTTGCTTCCATTGAAAATATACACACGCAGATAAGATAATTAGAAGAGTGAAATTCAGCCTTCTTTATTCATTTTAGGAATAATTTATCTAGTATTGTTCTTAAAGCACCTTCAGCATTTAAACAAAGAAAGTCCACATTTGCTTTTTCAATCTGTCCAACAGAAATAAAACAGAAGACAATGTAGAAATCCAGTCCATGTTAGTAGAACGTTATAATAAACTATATAATTCCTAAGTTTAATTAAAAACGTTTCTCATTATTGTAAATACAGTGTTGAACAAATTCAAAGGAAGACTGCATTGATAACTAATAAGTACACTTTGCTTAGGAACTTCCCATTTAGGAACAGAGGTAAAGATAAATATGTACAGAAGAATAATACAATTGAGATAGAAGAGAATACAGTCCATATTGATATGGCTTTATATAATTTTCCAAAATAAATTAATCTCTTTAATAATAGAAGCATTTAAATTTAGGCATTAAAAGCATTTAGTTTATATTCTTACCTATAAATTAGTTTGCAATTTCATAGAGTAATCTTTTTAGCATTTGATTAAAACTCCCTGCATCTTTTTAATCATAAAATCAGCAAGAATAACAAGAAAAATTATAGTTAAATTTTTTATTTTAATGTGTTTTCTTACATCACTGTTTCTTTTGCAGTCACAAACTGGACCAGCACACTGAAAAACAAAATACAATTATCACCATATTTTTAAAATTGAATTTTAATTATTTTATATTATTATCACGTTCCAATTATAAATCAGAATAAGTTACTTAGTATAAAAGGTTAAATTTAGTGTAGTCCATAATAAAAAGATAACGACCTTATCTATAAAATTAGAAAATAGGTCAATAGGTATCTACACTAGCATTTCAAATGACAACATTGAAATATTTTTCTTTTTATATTTATTAACTGACTAAACAAAAACACTTTGAAAAATAGGAATTCATAATTCTGTTTCGATGTAGTGGCATTGAAAATTTCTCTTGTTTGCGTCTGTATAAGATTTTACTTTTAATTTTTTTATTTATATTTGAGATTATTAAGTATATAGCAAAATAATTTATTTTTAAAAGTTATCTTACCGGATCCCTGATTGATGTTTTGGTGAAGTTCTCTATCCAGGAATTTACATCAATTTTAATTCCAACAACTGAAAAATTATATGAAAGAAAAATGGGTATATACATTTAAAAAATGTAGCTTAGTTTCTCATATACAATCTTTCCTCTCATATTTGAACATTCCTGAGCAGGCAAACATAAGTTTCTTAAGATTAAAAAGAAAAATCAAGTTAATTTTAGCTACACATTGAAAAGCTGATTTGAATTAATAAAATGGCAATTTATATTCACAACACTATTTATTTGCCACAACCTGACAAATTAACTAATACAGAGGGTAAGCTAAAAATAAGTGATAGTGTTAGGAATAGCCTTATAAATTTAAGGTCATTCAAGCAGAATGTCTTCCCTAACCCAGCCAATGCATGCATTAGGTGCTTAAGAAATGTTTGTTGAAGAGTGGATAGATGAGAAAATGAGAGGACGAGTGGGTGGGAGAGTGGAAGAATGAATGAGTGTCTGAGAGAAAAACTAAGTAAATAAAACCAATTGAGTGAATAAAGGAAGGGGTGAACTGGTTAGTGAGTAAGTGATAGAGTGACTCAGTGATAGAGTGACTCTACCTATGTAGTTGAACCAGTGAGTGGGGAAACTGCCCTCAGGATCACAAAGGTAATTTATCTGCCTTCTCCAGGTGAACTAACAAATGCTCTTTGAAAAAGTCAAACAATACTGAATCATACAATGGAAAAAACAATAATTGTTACTTTATTGTATCTACTCATTCCAGTTTACTTCCAATTCCCATTGATGCTCAGTTCTACAAGTGTTTTGTTTTCTTGTTTGATTTGTTTTGTTTTAGGAAAAAATCACTTTCTATCTATTTTATTAGAAACTTAAAAAAAAATAAATCTCTACCTAATATCTTCTAATAGAAATAGTATATATATGCCATAATTTCTTTATTTTTTCCCCGGATGATGGAAACTAAACATTCCATGTTTACATGATTACAAATATTCACATGCTTGGTCATGTATTGTTTTGTGTATTTGAAAGTATCTTTTAGGTTGAACTTCTTTCAGTTTGAACTTCTTCCAGCCTTTAGAATTTTGATATGACACTTGATTCCATAAATTTGTGTAAACACACATCTTTGAAAATTCCTCACCTCTACATATTATCCATTTTATTTTATCCCCAAGATCAAAGAGAAGTAATTGTATTTTATTTTTAAAAATTTCCCTGTTTTGATTTTGTTCTGGTTGAAACTTTTTGATGACTTTCCTGATAAACACTGCCTCTTTTAAATATAAATATTATCTCACATTTAATTTTAGTCATGTGTACATATACAATATATATGCTTACCTGCAGGTTTAAGAAGTTTTCCTTGAATAGATATTTCTACAGCTTTGCTTACCATAATGCCTGATTCATAAGCACCAGGTCCACTTTCTAAAAAAAAAAAAAGAAAGTAAAAGGATATATCTAGATAAATCAAATAATACTGAATTTCTTTCAACAGATGACTATTATAGCATAAACCTATGTTATATATCAGGTAACTGGAGTATCCATGAATTAGTTTGTATTAATTGACTTTGGAATATGAATTATTCAATTTGGCTGAATCTATTCCACAATATAATGGGTGCATGCCATATATCTGCTTTATGACGTTTGCTAAAATATTGGGAAGGCAGCTGAAGTGAAAAGATAAATCATAGATTCCCCAAACCTGTATTTGCATTTTAGGACATATATACCAGGGACAAAACTATGAAGTTTTCTAAACTTCAGGTTTCACACTTATGAAAATAAGGAAAAATAATACCTACCCCTAGAGAGGTAATTAAATTCAAAATTTAGGAGGAAATAACACAATAAAATATTGCAAAATATGGTTATTATTAATTTCTATACATAATATATTTAATACATTGATTAAAACTGAAGAAACTAATTAATTACATTTTTAAAAATTAAACACTTTTGAATATATTTTTAGTTTATAAAATGAAGAATTATCTACATGTGTTTCTATGTATCATGCATACCTATAGATAAGCTGTCTCTACATTACTGAATAACTGTTTTCTGTATGTGCATTTTACTTCATCAATTAAATAGATGTTTCTGTCTTTCCAATGTCAGCATATAGTGCATACTTAATAATGACCATTCTGAGCAATTACCTTACAATATATTATTTGAGGGGGAATGCAGGTAGTAGCAATAATTTATTATTTTTTTAAATTAGAAAATACTAAATTTCAAAGTAGTACTTACTATTAAAGTAGGGAGCAGTGAACACATAGTTATCATTATCAAGGCTCCTTTTATAGAAGCTGTCCTCATATGTTTCCGGATTTTCTTGCCAATTTTCTCCAGCCCTGAGGAGGAAATGGCTCATCATTTTTATTTTTTAATTTATCTGATAACCTAATCTTCCTTTTGTGGACAACTGAAGTTTACAAGTATGTCTACATCTCAGGTATGTCTAAGAAATTTAGTGGTAATTGATAGGGTAAATGATACTCATTACTAAGCAATATGTCAGCATAAAACTACAAAAAGGGTCAGGAAAAGCTGACTCTTGGTTTTACTTTGCCATTTACCACTAGGTAATTCTGGAAAAATGAGTTAACTGGTAAATTAATATTAACAGTCCTTTACAGCTCACTTTACAGACTGTTCTGAAGATAAACAGAAATAATGCCCATTGAAGAAGAGTGAAAACAATGAAATGCTATACAAATATAACATATAGGCTATAACCATTATGCTCATTAACTAGGTTAGTTTGTGTGCAAAAGAGAAACATTTATTTTAAAGCCTTAAATTGTGGAACATATAATAAGGAAATACATCACTTAAGAACACATATCATTTAAAAAATAAAGTATTTTAATAATGTAAGTGCTTTAAATAATGACTGCAATTTAATCTATGAATAATGACCAGTTTCTCTGAAGAATGGCTTCCTTTTAATGCACAGATTCGTGTAGTAATCTTTTGCAATGTACTATTGTTACAGATGTTATTTAAACTTACTCTTTGGGATACACTCTGGTAATCCCACCATCCGTCACAACAAAGCGTGCTTTCACTCCCTTGCTGGAACAGAAGACAGAAAAAGGAAATATCTTATTCAACTTACTCTTTATAAGGTATTAATTTAGGTGTTGCTGATACAAAGAACAATAAAACAAGTTCCTAAAATACAGGAGCCAAAATAAATATATCAATAGATGCAATTTTGTTTTAATAATTAAAATATCTAAAGGGAAGATGCTTAAGGAAGTCATCTCAGGAAATAATTCAGCTGAATTTTGAAGAGGAAATAGGAGTTAACAGGGTTGGCAGCAAAAGTGGGAATAGAGAGCGAAGAGTATGTGGAGAAAGCTAGTGAAGAGGGATTGTATTTGGTGTGATGAAAGCATAAGGTACAAGGTGAGAAAGAGTAGGAAGTATAGTTTCGAGTACAAGCTTCTTAAGAATGGTCAGCTCATGAATGATCCTGGAGAGAATCACCTTTAGCCTGGAACTGGAACTGCAATTTGAAAGTAATATTGGCAAGTGTGAGTTGTATGGAGAATAGACCAGGGCCTGTTATAGATAGAGGAACTGGAAGTACTAAAGGCATAAAAATCAGTTGCTGTAAAGTATTGGAAATGGAAATTAGACCTTGAGTAGGAAAAAGATAGGAAAACATTGTCAGAAGAAATGTTTGGCATTTGGTGATTCATTGGAAGTGGGGTGGGGAAGAGACTGTAAATGAGACCCATCGTTAGATTTCTCAGTTCCTTCACTGGGTGTATGGTAGTGCTATTAGAAAGCCAAGTGAGCTTTCACTAGAATCCCTGTTTTACCACACATGTTGAAACACACACAAATGTGCCTGTTCACACTGTAGTGTATACACTACATGTAAAGCTGAATAATGGCAGATGCTACTCCTGACACATTCCCATGACTGCAAAAGCAAGTTACCAAGAATTGCAAAATGATTTTCTCAAGAAATTATTAACGATAAATAATAAGACTGCTGTCAGAAGGGACTGGGGTGGTGGGACTGGGTGAAAAAGGTGAAAAGATTAAGAAAAAAATTAAAAAGAAAACACACACAGACAACATCACAGTGATTACTAGAGGGAAAGGGGGGTCGGGGAAGGTAGAAGAGGGTCAAAAGGGGGATAAATGGTGATGGAAGGAGACTTGACTTGGGAGTGGTGAGCACACAATACAATTTACAGATGATATATTAATAGAATTGTATATCTGAAACCTATATAATTTTATTAACCAATGTCACCCCAATAAATTCGATAAAAATGAGAAAAACAGATAAATAATGAACTTTAAATTTGAGACCTATTCCCAGGGATTTCCCAGAAAGATGCTAATCAGAAATGGAGGACATATATTTTCATTAGTAAGAACAAATACTTACATGTTTTTCTGCTTAGTCCAATAATTTTGGACCAGTTCACTTGTAAAACCTGCATCCAGCAAGACCCGATTAATCAAATCTGTGTTACCTAACACAGAAAAAGAACAGACTCAATTACATGCACATAATTTTTTAATTAAGATGAGACAATATATTATCTATTTCTAAAAGCAATTTAGAGTGAATAATATTTCTATGAACTTGAAAATATATCCTATACGAATTTTCTGCACTTTAAAAATTTTTCATCTCGCCTCACATTTTTCGGGTGTTGGAAAAGCCACTTTGAAATGAGACAACTTATTTTGTAAATTTTATTAAAAAGATATATAAAATATGCCAATCAAGAAACAATGAGGAAATAGTATTCCTCTTTAGATTTTGATTTTTTTGTAGGTTAGTGTAGTGATTCCAAAACATAGTTTCATGGACAATTTTATATATAAATATAAAACTACATAATTGTATATTTTTGTTTGTTAGTTTGTTTTGGCCAAGGAACATGAGTTATCACAGACCTCCCCTATTCTAAGACTGGCATTTGGAATCTACTGATATTGGTGAAAGACCCTATCAGCTCAAGTTCAAAGGTAATGAGGTGGATGTAGATGATGATAACCAACGGTAAAATTAATACATATTCTTAAAACATTTTACCTTCATTCTTTTCTCCTGGCTCCTCTGCTCTAAGTCTATAAAGCTCTGAGTAAATTCTAAGTACTCCCTGAACCTTCACATTTATAACAAAATTTCACTTTATTCAGATAAGGAATAGATGGTCTTATTTAATGTCCTATAACAACAAAAGGTGGGGATAAGATAGGCTGAAAATATTGGGGTTGGTTTTAATTATTTTAATTTAAGGTACCTTTCACCCAGGATTAAAAGATAAATATAATCCATTTGGAGTTAATTTTAATTCATTTTAGGAACTATCCTTCTTATTATATTATTTTAGAAACTTCATCAATTTAAAAAGAAGCCCATTTGGAAAATGAATGCTATAATGTAACTGTCTCAAATCCTTTTAGGTAAAACAAACAAGCAAAACAAAAACGAGACCATTGTTGTAATTTGTAATATAACCAAAGTTGTAAGTAATTTCATAATTTCATTCATATTTCCATTATCATGTAAATCTAAAACATGTCCTGAAATATGTTCCCTGCAGCTAATTAGATACACTATATAAACAAATTAATAGTATTAATTCTTACCATTTTACATACACACACACAATCTCATTTTCACATTAGTTCAAAATAAAGAAAAACATGAGGAAGACAACGACTCTATAGTCTAAATATTTAGGTAGGTTAATAAATTAACTTTAATAATTGTAACTGCAATTTTTCTGATGGATTAAGTACTTTTATAAAACAAAATTATACTTGACTATACCCATTAGAAAAAAAACTATATCACAGTTAGATTTCAATCACTGATATTTACTTTGAGTTAATTTTATATTACTCAAAAACATGATGTAAAATGTGACTGAGAAAAATCAATAACTATCAAATGAAAATATAAATTATTTTATAGCTAATAGCTACCTTTAATAAATAAAAATACAATAATATATCAACTTTTCACATGGTTATGTAATTACCTCTAACATTTATTATTGGATCATAGGGGAGGCAGATAAAAAGTGAGGGAAATGGACAAAGACTGAAGAATAGACAAGAGTATGGATATTAGTACTATTATACTGAAAGTATTTTGTTTAAACATATTCATAATTGTATATCTATAGATATACAATTAAAGAATAATTCAATAATATTATTTCAGGTCTCTCTTGGGAATGCCTATGAAAAGAAATAAACAATAATGTAAAATAGCATTGAAAAAGCTCTGGCTCAGTCAGGGTGAGGCACACTGAACAGAAAGAGATGGAATCTTTCGTATTCAGGCATGATCAATGTCAACTTCATCTACTCAGGACAGGTTTTCAGGGTAGCTAATTTTTCAAGGTGCTAGTTATTTCTTTTTATGAGATGAATTTAAATTTGAGAATGGCTTTAAGAATGAATTTTCACTTTTTATTTCTGAGGAAGTGCTTTGTTTAAGTCTAATCGGTAGAAAGAGAATTACTTTTCTAAAATGGAGCAGAGTAGGGTGGAGGAAGAGAGAAGGAAGGAGTAGGGAAGAACAAAAAACTAAATTATGTATACTTTTTTCAAATTATATATACTAAGGTACATCTTTTTTGGCCATACAGCTGGTTTTCCTTTGTTATTTCCTGTTTGCATCGCATTTTTTCCTGATAGTATTTTCATAGAATTTTTTTAAGAAAAAAATTAAGATTTTAATATGTTTTAAAAGCTAAGAACCCATAAATGGCTATGAAGTTTCATTTCATAGTATGAATGATGCAAATTTCTCTGAAAGACCCATATAATAGTTAAAAACTACTAAAATTTCTCTTTTTAAAAAAGTTATTTATTTGTTAGTTTTATTTATTTATTCATTTTTAGAGAGAGGGGAAAGGAGAGAGGGAGAGAAACATCAATGTGCGGTTGCCTCTCACTTGCGCCCCCAGCTGGGGACCTGATGTGCAACCTAGTCATGTGCCCTGACTGGGAATCGAACCAGCGACACTTGGCTCGCAGGCCGACATTCAGTCCACTGAGCCACAGTGGGCTAAAATTTCTTTTATCCCAATTAGATTTACTTCATAAAACAGAAAGTTATGGAAGCATATTTTTAAAACACAAAGTTAACTGTGATCAAAATAAAATGTAAATAAGAAAAGAAACCATTAAGTAATATATCTTTATATCTTGTTTTTGTTCTATTCATATTAAAACTCATTACATAAAATAGAATATATTTAAATAGATAAAAATGTATCATATGTTCATTTTCCTTTATGTAGCAAGAACAATGCAATGAAAAACCTTTAAAAGGTCGTTCAAAATTAAGCTTTCTAAATTTGAAAGGAGCAAAGGCAAGCATATCCTCTTTACATTTAAGCATTTGCAAGTATTTATTACCTGGCTTTGAAATTTTGATTTCACTTAATAATGTAATAACATTTCTTTACTAGGGCTGTATTCTGTTACATTTAACCACTAAAATTGTATAAAATAAATAAATAAACCACCATAAAAAGAAACTAAACTGAACCAAGACTTGACCATTTAGAATATAACCACAGTGAAACAATTATTGTGAACTAATGCATACTTACAAGATGGATTGTTCGGAGTTTTTCTATCAATGAACTCATTGAAATTTAAAAGAAATTCGGTGTTATTATCTGATATTTTAAGGTCATTGCAGTAATCTCTGAAAAAAATATTTTAGGATATTGGATATTAAAGTGGAAACATTAAAAAATGTACATAATAATTATAGGAAGTGAAAACACTTTTTTAATATTTTGCTTAACTATATGACTTTGCAAGCCATTGATCTCTTGTTACTTCCATTTCCTCATTTCTACATTAAACCAACACTTTCATAATACATGGTATTATAGATAATATATATTAAGCACTTGACCTCTGGATAGTACATGATCAATAAATGTTAGCTTTTGTTATTCTTATTGCATTATTATCATTGTATGTTGTAGGTTTGCAGTTTTCATATAGAAATTGAGAAATTTTAAAATACTAATTTTTCCACTAAATTCCATAATAAACCAATTATATGTTAACGTTTTATGACAATTTACTGTATTTAATAGAAGTAACCCATTAAGAAAGTGGCATTGATTTAACTATTTACAAATCTCTAATTCTTGACTTAATGAAAGACAAGGGTGCCCCTGCATTCAATCAACTGTAAGATTTTGTTTTGGCACATGAAAAAAAAATTTCTCTCATATGGATTTGCATTTGGAAAAGAGAGGATTATCTAATGGTCTTTTAATATAATTGTGTCAATTCATTTTTTTAATCCTCACCCAATAATTTGTTTATTAATTTTAGAGAGAAAGGAATGGGGGGCAAGCGGATGACACACACAGAGAGAGAGAGAGAGAGAGAGAGAGAGGAGAGAGGAGAGAGGAGAAACATTGTTGGGTTGCCTCCCATAAGTGCCCTGAACAGGGATGGAACTCACAACCTTTTGGTGTATAGGAAGATGCTCCAACCAACTGAGACATCTGGCTAGGGCTATGTCTACATTTTTAAAAAATAACATATCAAAATTTGATTATTTGTAATTTCTTAAGAGTTGTAATAGCGAATTTGAAACAATGTCAATGAACTTTTTGTACTGTTTCATTAAAACTCAATACATTAGATTATATTTTAAATGAATCTTTTGCATCTATGATTTTGTAACATAATCAGTTATTTGGAAAATATGAGTTATGCAGATATTCCAAATGATGACATTTCATTATACAACACTGACAATGCAAATTCATTAACATCATCATTGATCTCAACAGATAAGTCTAAATATTGGGACGCTTACAGTAATAAATACAACTTTCCCCAAATTCCAAATATCTAAGTCATTCTTCAAGTAAAAAGATACTTCATGAAAAAAGCACCTATTTCAGCTCTGAATTTAAAGAATCAGACAAGTGTTTTTCTTTGAGACGGCCAAGTTACTCTGATACGCCACAGGACTGACATTTCAACTGTGCAGTGTTAAAAGACTTATATTTGAGAGCAAGCTTCAGTCATGGATATTTTAAAGTGCAACTGGCTTTCTCCCTGATACAGGTGCCTGGCAATGAAGATTGTAATAGCATTTTATTGCCACTGCCTTAATTCTGTTAAGGTATCAGCTCTCCATTGCTTTTCTACTGTCTATGCAAAAATCAAGATGATGAAACAGACAAACATCATGACGTTGTTAGGAAAATAGCTTTAACCTAGTGGATTCTCTGAAGGGGTCTCTGGAACCCTCAGGGTTCTGAAACCACACTTTGAGAACTATTGTCCTAATTGTTTTAGAAATTCATAATAAATATAAGCAACATAAATATGATTTCAATTATAATAATGAGTTTGATATAACCAACAGATTGGATAGTCAAATATTCAAGACAAAAATTTATTTGAATAGTAAACATTTTCAGATGCAAGTCCATTACCTAAATACAAAACCTCAGAGGAGAGGAGAGGGAAATAGAATGTCAGAACTCCAAAAACAACACAAAACAAAACAAAACAAAAAAATTTACTGGTTCACAAAAAATTTTTGTTTAGAAAGGTAAGGTTGAGAAAGTTTACATAATTTGTACTCATTTTATTATTTGTCAGAGCTGAGAGTGACTTCTGATAATGCTAGGCTCTTTTGGAAATCACACTAGCCTAGGAGTCAAAGGCTAATATGTTGACTTTTGGTATCACAAAATTGGAAGCTGAAAGCAAGGTATTAGAATAACTAAAATGTTCCAAATAATTATCTACAACCCATGTTAGAATTCTAAGTTATTATTTAAAATGCATTTTTACAATTACATCATACATTTGCTCAATTAATCCTAAAAAACACTTTATCAGAAAATACTTAATATTTTAAAGGTGAGGAAACTGAGATTCAAAGATGTAAAAATATTTACCCAAAGGTATGTAACTAGCAAACAGTCAAGGCCTGAGGAGAAGCCAAGCCTAATTAGTGTGTTTTAATCATACAGAATGCTTTGAACTTTTCACTCTGTGCACTTCTGTTATTGCAAAGCTCCAGGCGGACAGCAACGTTGACCTTTACTAATAGAAGACTTTTAGTGTTGTGAGCAATTAACTTAGACAATGCCATCATGTTTTTTGGTATCCTTGCTGGTTGGGTTGTGCTCCATTTGGAAGTTGTCTAAAGACAGCCAGAGAGAAAGGGCAGTAAGGGCTAGGTGGAGGAAGGCAAAGTTGGGGAGAGGTAGGGACGGGATGAGACTTTGCTTGTGGTGATGGCACAGGATATGGCATATAGATGATATTTTGTTGAGTTGTACAGTTGAGACCTTTATAATTTTGTGACCCAATGTCACCCCAAAAATTCAATAACAAATAAAGGTATTATTGACCTTCAAGATACTATTGACTATCTCTGATTACAGTAAACATCACACTGTCAAATAACAGTCTGATGTTTACTAATAGCAGAAGTGTTGAAAGTATCCTTAAGGAGAGTTCTTGAATTAGGATGGGAACAAAAGTGAAAGGATTTAAAACAAATATATGAGTAAACACTGAATGTTGTATCATGGGATGCGTTCTCTAGTATTAAGAATGATAGAGAAAGACCACAGAAAATTACCCACCGTGTGGAGTGTGGTGCCTATTCTATGGGAAATAAGTAGCAAGAGACTGATGGATATATGTTAGGATCAAATATGGGTTAGACAGAAAGCACTGATGTTAGCTGCGTGGTAGCCTAATGGTTACTCAACACAGGCCTGGGAGCTCGAGGACTCAAGATAATCACTCTTAGGTTCTCGTCCCAAAGGAACCACACATGACAGTGGGGCAGAACAATACCTGTAGGGGTAAAACTGCTAAATTACTCCCCCAAACATGTGGAAAGACCTGCTGATACACCTTCTATGAGGCACTGTCTCTCTGAAAGAGATCAGTTTTATGCACATCGATCATTATTTAGTCTCTTTTAGGAAAATGATTCCTCAGGAAAGTGGAGGAGCAAGGTGGAGAAATATTTGCATGGCTTTGAAAGAGCAAACTGACTTCAGTTTACTGAAAGTACCTCCAGGGTCTGAAAGCTATACTCTCTTTTGGTCACTTTCTGTTTCTGACCCAGTGGGTTTTGTAACTTAAAAGGATTTGAAACTACAAGATCTTTTGTGTTAGAAATCTGGCAAATGATTTATTTCTAGAATACTGAAAGTGAATTTGTTCTCATTCTGTTCAACGAACTTACATAGGTCATATAGCACAAATTAGCACTGAACTTTAGCCTGTCACTTATTGTTATTTCTCATTCTAATTTATCTTCTTTGGAGTGCCTTCTCACTTCTGAATATCCAAGAAAGTCAATGACATCCATGTTTTAGACTTTTCATCACTAAGACTGTATGCCTCTTAAAGGCAGGAATGCTCCATTCATCTAAATTCTCATCATTTGCCTTTTACAGTAGTTTTAACATTGAGGAAACTGTAAAAACTGTTGATAAATCAAGATCAACTAGCTTAATTTATTGAGTAATTAACAAAAATGGTTATATCTTTAAAATTTGCAAGCTTTCTTCTTTAAATTATTTTAAAATAACTGCTTTCCAATCCACTTTATTAAATAACAACTCTGGCCCTGGACTGTGTGGCTCAGTTGGTTGGAGCATCATCTTGTAGACCAAAAGATCATGGGTTTGATTCCCCATCAGGGCACATAACCAGACTGTGGGTTCAATCCCCAACCAATCAATGCTTTCCTCTCACGTTTATCTCTCTCCAATCCCCCTTTCTTTCTCTCTAAAAGCAATGAAAAAACGTCCTTGGATGGTGATAAAAAAAGAAAAGTAAATAACAAATTTTCCTCCTCCCCTTCATCTTACAACCATAAATAATAACTTTATTTGGAGCTCATATCTTACCAAGAACTCTGGTAAATACATTGCATGTATTATTTCATTTAAAGCTTATATAAACTATGACACAGGTATTATTGATACAACATTTGCAAATAAAGAGTCTAAGGTACAGAGAATTTAAGTAAGAGCATAGCCATAAAAGTGCACATCTGGGTAACAGATCCAGATAGTCTTGCTCTAGGGTTTGCTACACTGTTTCCCATTAATAACAGTGACAAAAATACCAAACTGCTGCCCTAGACCACATAACTTTGCATTTTCTTGCCAATTTTTCTTTATCCCAATTTTCTATCATTTTGTTTTCCACGACTCTTTGAATACAAATTCAATACTCACTTTTCCAGGAAAACTTCCTCACTAAAATATTTTACTCAGATGTGCTGAATGTTCTTTTGATATTCATTAGCATTTATTTATTCAATATACACGTTAATATATTGGAGTAACAAGGAAAATGGTTCAAACTCCGTATTATTTAACATCTCTAAAATGGTTCCCTGATCTGTGAAATGGGATCATAACACTAATTTACTGGAGTTCTTTTGAGCAGTAAATATAGTTCTGCAAGTAAACAGCTTTAAACATGTTAACTGAGGTGGGCACTCACTGCTTTCTGCCATAATACCCTTCTCTGGTATTTTTGCTCTAGGGGAAGGAAATACAGGATTCCTAGAGGCAGTCAGCAAGGATGTCTAATCCAGTGAACATGGGGAAGAAATGAACAGATCAAGGGGTTTGAATTTGGACTGTAGGAAAGGGTAGGGTGTGTCTGAGTACAGTCCAACACAGAAAAGAAAATCAGTGAGTAAAAAAGAGGTAGGGGTGAAAACAGTGCATTTGGAAACAGAGAAGTTTAGTGTGGCTGGAATTTAGAGCAAAGGTCGGCTACTTTTTTCCTTGCAAGGCCAGAGAGTAAATGACTCAGGCTTAGTGGGTTATATAGTGCCTATGCCACAGCTTGGCCATTATAGTCAAAGACAATCCATCAATAAACGAGTATGGCTGTGTTCCAATAAAACTGTATGTATAGAACAGCCTGGCAGTCTGTAGGCTGTAGTTTCATGGCCCTGATTTACAGTACAGAAGACCACATTGGTAAACTGGGACCTAGCAACTGGACATTTGAAAGTCCTAATATACGTAAAGGACAAATTATCATGAGGACAATACTGAACCATTGGTTAGTATTTAGCAAATGAGAAACATTTTTATTCACATTTTAGAAACTCCATGCTCACAAAAAGAAGACAGGATTGGGAAGTAAGGAGGGAATTCTGGAGAGGGAGAGAGGAGGCAGCTGGAGTGGTTCAGGTGAGAGAAGGCAGTGGCCTGCTCTCAGACAAAAGCAGCAGAGTTTGACAGATATACTTGACACTCATAAGACAAATTCTGTTTGGTAGGTCTTAGTGATTGATTAGAAGTTACATATAAAGGAGAGGGAATAAAGACCAGGTTTCAAGACTGGGGATATGAGAGCATGGTATTTTCTTCACTGAGGCAACACAGGAAGAAAAGTTCTCCATAGAGAACAAATGTTAAGGAGATACTGAATGTGAAGCATATTAAAGAGATTCCTGTTAGGTTGCCATAAATATGAGTCTCATATGTAGTACAGACATAAAGTCTAGAAATAAATATATTGTTTGTTCCTACATTATAATGTAATACCAATAAACCACATATTATGTCTATTTTGTTTCTAGATGTTATGGCCACCTTGTAGATTTGGAAGGCGTCACTCCAAACTGTAGACATGGACTAGGCGGGCGGTATGTCTGTAGACCCAGAGCAAGAAGGGAAGAGAGCCTAAGGTAGCAGCCTCATGGGAGTGATCTGCAGAAGAAAACAAGCTTTGAAAGACAGTGAATATGCAGTGGGCAGGGAGGAAGGTTTTCAGAATACTATGTCATCAAGCAAGAGGTGGCAAAGAGTGTCAAAGGAGGGTGTGATGAGGAGTATCAAACACTGAAGGAAATTCAAGCAGGAGAAGCTGCTGAAGGGCAGAGTCATCCATGAAGCCAAGAATATGCTCTGTTAAGAGATTTATCTAAAGGTAATATGTATTCCCTATTTTAAAGAGGAACCAAAAATTCAGATTTCATTATGCAAATATAAAATAAAGGAATAACTTAGACCAACTTCATGAACCTTCTTTGGGTTATTAAAGTAATTTCTTTGAGAAGTATAAAATGTCAGAAATTAACAGTACAATGTGCTGAATCTATTTTCTTCAATAATTTAGTCTAGATCAGTGATTTTCAACTGGTGCGCTGCAAGAATTTTAAACACATGCAATACCTGACTATTCAGTCAGGGGCACTGACCTATTTTCTCTTAGATTGTCAAATTAAAAAATGATAACAACCAACACAATAATAGCCATTGGATGTGAATGAATCAAAACTATACATTTTTTGTCAGATTGGCAAAAAATATATATATTTTGTTGTGCTGCAGTATTTTAGGAACTAGTTTATGTTTGTCATGAGATGAAAATGGTTGAAATCATTAATCTAGATTAACAGGAATTATATTAAGTCAACTATTACATGTGTCTGCTAGAGAGTGGGAATCAAAAACTAAGGAAAGGGATAAAACTAAAAATATGCTCTTGGATAATTAAATAGAGTTTCAAATAATTACATGAAAAAAAAAGCAGTAGAGAAAAATTCATATTAGGAATAGACAAGGGGAATTCTATGAGAGAAATGAAATTGGGAAGGAGGGAAAAATATCAATCTTAAAAAGTATTGGGACAATGTAAAAGAACAACAATAAAAAAATAAATAAAACAAGCATTGCACAAAAACAAAAAAGTGAGAAAATATCTCTATATTATACATATTTTCCCTGAAAGTTGTGTTAGTGTATTAAAAAATTAATATGAGGTTAAGACCTTCTATGAGGTGTATATATATATATATATATATATATATTCTTATGTGTACATACACAAACATATCTGTATATATGTATATATAGCTATCAGTGTATGTATATATGTGCATATATATAAAACATCAAAGCACACATATGTAGTATGTTTGTATGTGTACATATGCTCACAAATGCAATAACACAATTTGCCATTTTTGTTGCACTTAGCTCCAACAAAGGCAAAGCCCATATCTGTCTTGTTCACTATTGTATCCCCACCTCAGTACATTGCTTAGCTGCTCAGTAAGTACCCGAATAACTAAATGAATGAATGAGCAGGATTCTCTTTCAGTTTTAAAGTTATGGTTTCTGCTGGTTTCGCAATTTGGCATAAAATTAACCCAGAGCAATCTTGGTCCCAATTCAGAACTGTCATCATTCATACAAGTTACAAAAAATAAAATAAAACATACAAAACCAACCTTGGTGCTAAGAATGTATAGCCATATTCTTCAAAACTATCCGGCTTCAGTGTCTCTGAATCTGCAAAGATAACATTACAGGATTAGATAAGCAATTCAGAATATATATCCTCAGATTCTATAGCAATAAGAAGGCATTAGAAAGGTATCCTAGTAAGAAAAGTTAAAATAGACTACTTGTATCCTAAACTAAATAACATTAATTAATATAAATTTCCTCCAAATGTAATTTTATAACATGGATTATAAATTATATCAGAGAAAATGCTATGTTTATAAATTTTCCCATTTACTAATTGTACTATAACCACAATATCCTTTAAAAATAAAATATCAATGTTACGTCAGAGGCATTTTATTTAAAATGTCAACATAAAATTTTTTTTCAATATTAAAGAAAATGATTTCAATAATCCATTCATGCTTTAGTGAGTTAGTGACATTCTTTACATTAGTATGAATTAGTAAGTGGAAGGAGAAAAACACACAAGTGTTTGTCTAAGAAACTTGAATGTGAAACAGGTTCCATTTGAAAACACGAGCATGTTTTTTCCCCATATCTGGCCACTAAGATTTGTGTGATCACGAAGTAAAATATAGCAAATGAGAAGCACAGAGGATAATACCCAATAGGAATGGAAAAATCAGTTGAAATGTCAAGTGTACAAAACAGAAAAAAATTGAGCAACAAGGAAATACTTGCCCTTCATTTTGCCCTTTTTTGCTGTCAAAATCCATCAGAAAGAGAAAGCAGGGAAACAAACAAAAAAAAGAGGGTAAAGCAAAGGGGGTCACAAACAATATTTTATTCAATGACTTTCTTGAATAAAAATATTGTGCATAGATCAAAGGTTCATTTATGTACAGCTGTAGTCTGGAAAAGAAGATACATATTTTTGAAAAATAGAAAGTATGTCCCGTCGATTACTATTAGAGCACCTCTTGTACTGTGGTTATTTCAAGGGTCCATTTTGCAAAGTGTTTAACGTAGGTGCAATACCGACAATGTTAGCCTATAAACAAAAGCATTTACCAATCATCAAAGGCCCCCCAGTCATCCCCTCATTTATCCAGTAAAGAACTAGCTCATGCAAAGTTGCTGGTTGTTAAAAGACCATCATATCTATCAAGTGAACATGATATAAATGTATGAAGTACCACAATGCACTGTGAGAACCAGGACTACAGGGAGCAAAAAAGAACTGACATAAAAATGAAAAAAACAACAAACTAGTTTATTTAAGATCATATATATATAAGGTAAAGATAAATATAGATATATATTTATTTTATTGTACCAAAATTTTAGGTTGTTAGTAATAATTGAGCAATGTACAAAGAATATATGATGGTCATTTTACTTTACTAACTCTAGTCACCCAAAACAAAATAAAATTAATAATGACTTGAAATATGCACTAGTGTTAATAATTACTCCACATTGCAAATGATGCTTTCAAAAAAAAAAAAAAAAACCAACTCATTTGAGTTACTGAAGACATTAATTTGGATTATGACAAAAAAGTTAATTGCCAAACCAAAGCCAAAGACCAATGAACTTTAATGTAGTCAAACAAAGTAGAAGACCGTGGAGCACAATATTATTCTTGCCAATAGCAACAACCACAAAAAGAGAAAGAAACAAAGAAAAGAAAAATTAACACTTCACTAGTGCAGTGCCATGAGTAGAGACTATGTGAAACAGTTTGCGCCTGCTAGCAGACCCTTAAACAACAGCAACGGAGGACACAGCACTGCAATGATTCTATGAGCACAAAGCAAGGCAGGGAAGGGTGGTGGGGACTGCCAGTGAGACTGGAGTACCTGCTCATATTCTATCCATGTAGAATATTTCTTGTTCCTTGCATGTTTGGAATGGGTTAGAATCATTGCTGTAGGTTTGGTAACAACAGCTACTAAAATGTGTAAGCCTTGGGTATTCCAAAATAGAGTCGATCTAGTTGTCTTTAAACATCTGATACTCGAAGATAACAAATAGACCCTAAAGTCGCTTTCACAGTACTTACATCTGGCCTGAGTTATTGTCTCTTCTATTTTGGCTTTTATATAGTAAAAACTGTAGGTTGGTAATACCAAGGCCAAACTGCAATAGAAACAAGAGAAGCATAAACACAAACAAACAAAAATGAAACATAACTTAAAAAAAACACATTAAGTTCATGGAAAATTAAAAAATCTTCCTCATGGGAAGGAAAAGTCATATTACTTTGATAGTAAAATGCATTTAGCTAACAGAAGACTTAATTCGGTCTTGCCATCCTGAGTCATCCAGCTTTCTACACCGTATGGGATCAGATGAGACATGTGGAAAAAAAGCTTCTAAATATGTCCATATATTAGTTGAGAAAGCAATGTCGCAGGTACCATATTTAAAGAAAAGTGTATTAAAACACTTCGGGTGTTGAAAAAGAATAATACTAGGATATGTTTAAACAAAGTAAATAAACGTAATGAATTATATATAATGTTAAAGTGCTCTGCAGCAAACATATGCTATTAAAAATCATAAGTGTATTATTATATGTATGTATATAATCATCTGAAATACATTATGTTAAGGGGCTAAATACCTATTTTAAAACTTGAATCTTTAGACAAGTCCACAGAGTCTGTTATGGGAAAATTCAAATTCTTTTATAGCATAAGAAAGATTTCTTGCTCATCCCATTGGTTCTTAACCAAAATTTCAAGTTCATTTATTGTGGCTATTCCATAGCAGTCGGTAAATTGTTTTCAGGAAGAAAAGGACATATATCTTTAGCTGAGTACTTTACAAAAGTTGTGGGGCTACTCTAAACTTACAGAAGATGTGTAAACTGGAGGAGAGGTCCAGTGCAAACCTCAAATCCAGGTCAGAAAGCTTTAGATACAAGAGTGTCAGACAAATCTGTCTTTGAACCTTGACTTAATGACTATACAAAATAAAAAGCTGAAAAACAGGTAACCGTACTACTTGGAAGCTGCCAATTAATAAAGCACATAATGCATTAGAACTGTTAAAAGATGTCAGAATATTTGAATGTTATGCAATTTTCAATAATACTACGGCATATGTGTAATTCTTTTACTCTCACAATGGCTAATATACATGTGTAGGACATAACTAATTATTTCATATCCACCTTTACTGTTGAAAATGACTTTTGCAATTCTTTGAATATAGAAGGAAACTTATGAACTAATGAGTGCAAAAATGAGGACATCTCAAATGTTTCCAATGTGACTATTTTGAAAAAGTGATGCTAGATTAATTTGATTTAGTCATTCAGCATTTGCCTTTAATATTTAATCTAAAATTTAGCAATGTATGGGAAAAAGTGTGCATATCTAGGTTTCTAAGTTTTTCTAGGCAGTTGCAGGAGATCGTCTTTTAAATAATTCAAGCCTCATGTTTCCAAGGATTTGGGGCTGATGTCCAAACTGTAATCTCATTACATATTTTTATGGACAATACAAAACAGGAAAACCCACAAAATTCCAGATTTTCCATCCTACGACTATATAGCTAAAATTCATTCAATGAAAAATAAAAAATCAGTGGTTTATTTGCTACAACTTAATTATAGCCAAGATAGCAAAATGGATGGTTGCTTGTTATCTCCAGTTCCCAAATCTTTCTCTATCACTAAATAATTCATAGACTTTCCTTACTGATAAAGGTCAGAGAAATAAAATGTTATGTAGATTTAATGAAAATCTCTACATTCATTTTATAGGTAACTTTCCTTAAGTGGAGGCAGGAATTAAAATTAAAATAAGCAGTTCAATTAGCCTGAAAGTGAGATGACCTTTTATGATTCACTTGCCATTTATAAAATGTAGGGCAGAATTACTGGGCATTTGAAGACTGTCTCCTAAAATTTCCACACAAGGGAAATTAGGACATTTTTACTACCTCATCAGCATTTATTATTAAGAGAAACTTCTAATTAAAACCAATAACATTATATCGTGCAGCTGCCACAGTGTCATTCTGTAAACTTGTATTATGTCTCATGTACCATGAAATATAGAGTGGAAAGTCATGAGGGATATAATAGAAGTTTTAAAATTGACATATTAAGTATATATCTGACCTACAAGTCTTAACACTGTTACTTCCATCTCAACCTACAACAGATAAGATCTTTAACAACATTCCTAATCAATGATGCTCTCATATACAGTGTTTGCTGTCTCTCTCTACATAAGACCAATAGACCAAGGCTGGTTTATTTTCTCCTAGGGATTAAAGTCTAATAAAGCCAGTGTCCACCAGATGGATGGTAGATCCCACGTAATATTTTTGTGACTCACGTAAACACGATTAACTAGTTAAGTGAAATATAACACACTTCCAACTCAATCATTTATCACTATCAAACTAAACTCTTCATTAAAAATGAGAGAATTCTATTAAAATAATTAATCACTATATTTCAAAATGTGGGTTTTGAATCATATCAAAGATTAAGGAGATAAAAATCATTAAGTAAAATCTGGTATCTCATTCAGTAAATCAACACATGCAATTTTTCTTCAATTTAGAGACAACATTTTGTTCTAAATTGCTATTTGTGAATACATGTGTACAGAGATTCAGAGAAGTACTTATAATGAGAAGAGACTGAATCTGGCTCAAAGCTGTGGATTTGGGAAGGGAATTTATGAGGAAAACACACAAAAATAGGGGCATTTGGCTTGTTCAGAGGACAGTAATTTGTATGGGGAGGGCAGTGGAGAAATGACAGGACAGGTTGGACTAGAAATATATATGTGAATATCAGACTTGGAAGTTCAAATTTAACTTGGACGAAAATAGGAAGAGACTAAAGTGATATGCTCAACACTGGACAAATAAACATTAATCTGGCCACACTGTGTATTATGTCTGGGTGTTTGAGGAAAAGGGGTGGAATGTATGGGACTTTTGAGAGACTATTACAAACACATTTATGTAAGGTATGAGAATTGAAAATACCCGCGAAGTCTAATTATGACTGCAGTAGGACCAACTGTCATTGTTGACTCATTGACAGAGTCAAAAGGAAACAAGAGTTTCTAGCTTAGAATTTGTCCATCCAAGGAAAAAAAGGCATAGAGTGTATTCCCCATAGTGCTTCCAATACTTTATCATAAAGTCTTCTTTAAAGAGACAGGGCTCCTAGATTTCCTCTGTCCTGTTATACCTTTTTATCAAAAAAAAAAAAAAAAATGCTGGCAATAGTCATAAACATGAAAGAAAAAATAATGACTTGCATATGTACATAAAGACCGTATATGTGTAAAGAAATGCATAATAGAAATAAGAGAGAAATAAGTAGACAGACAAGTAAAATTAAACCAGTCATTCTGGTGTTCCTCAGTAGCCTCAAAAGTATGTCAGAAAATGAAAAAGTGGAGAAAGACTGGCATGTATTCAATCATGACATTAATATCCATGTTCTCCTTTTCTGTACCTATTCCATATGCCCTACTAGAGAAACAAAACCCAACAGTTTCCTATGAGAACAACACTACAGCGCTAGGGAGCTGCTCAGGGCTCTCAGCTCTCCTGAAAGTTATGTGTATGTTGGGGGAGGGGGATGCTGTTAAGGAACAGTTGAGCTCACCACAAGCTATTAATTAGACTACATATTAACTACATATTAATATGTAGGCAAAGAGTCCTTCAGACTTGAATATTTCAATGAAAGTTTAGACACCATTCTTTGAATTTGACAGGAGGAGAGAAATTTAAAATCTTAATCTTTAATTCTGTAAATATTTATAGAATGTCTACCACGTGCCACTGTCTCATGTGCTGGGGATTCAAAAGTAAATGAAGAAGGCAACAATCTTAGGATCTAACATTTTTTTCTAGGGTGTTATTTTGTCCAATTTCCCAAGGCCCTGTCAATTGAAGGGATTGGGATATTGCAAAATTGCTCCTCATGAGGATAAATTATATCAACTGAGGATTTCATATCAGATTATACTATGATATAATAAATTTACATTTAAGCCAGTTTACAACCTAAAATATGAGTAATGTAAACTAATTTAAATGAGGAGGTCAGTGGAGGTAATTACTACAAATTAAGGGCATATTAACATTTATTGTTACTAACATAAATGTATAAAATATCAAATATATGTATATCACATCTGTGATATAAATTCATTTCTAAATTTTATATTCCTAACTTTTCCCCATATTTCTCATTTTGAAAAACAAGAACCTATAACTTTAAATACTTAAATGTTGGAAAAGGTAACATTTCTATTTTAATTACATTGAAAATAGCTTATGACAATGCAAGGACTTAATATTCATCCATTGGAAAATGGCCACTAAAACAGATGCAATATACACAAAAATATAGCTAATTACCTGTAATCTGTGCCATTGACAGGAGTCCATGTATATGTCCTGTTTCCCTTGTCAATATATCTCTAGAAAAAAAGTTTGACATGGTTATTTGTACCTTTTATTCTATGTAAATTTACATGAAGAGAAGTACATGAGGATCTATTTATAACTTCAACATCAATATTATAAAATATTTATAAAATGTGAATATTTATAAAATATTATAAATATTTAGTTTGTTATGTGTATGTATATGTATAAAGCAAAAATTTAGAACAAAAGTAAACACCCAAACAATAAGTTTTAAGGACTTACAAGTGTAAAATTGTAGAAATTTATGCCAAATATTTGAAAACATTTCCTGAAAAATAAACTTTAATAACAAAGTAGAACTATGAAATGTTAGGTAAGGTTTAGATATTCCATGCTAGGGTATATGTAAGAGGAATGGGTAATATCAGGAAATTAATGCAGTAAGTATGTCTAGATACAAATGTATTATTAGCATATTACTGTTCTTATTAAGCCATTATTATAGTTTTATGTATCATAAGAGACTAATTAGTCAGTATCATGAAGGCTGATAAAACAACTAAATATACCAAAGAAAGGAAGTAAAAAGCTAATTAACTTCATGGATATGGAAATCTTTTATATACAGCTACTGAACAATTGTAAATAAATTATTTTTTTTTTCCATTATATACAGTGATGACATATTTGTATCTTTTATTTTTTTTAGTTATCTCCAGCTTCATCCTCCTCCTCAGAACAGTAACATTCATTGAAATATTACTTGGAGGTAAGCAATATACTAAGAACTTTGCTTAGTCAGTGTCTCATTTAATCAACCCCCTGGAGTAGCTACTATTATTTTCCACAAATTATTGGTGAAGAAATAAGTCTTAAAGCGGACTTTAATTGAAAGAATGAAGAAAAAATGTATAATGCCAAGTTGATTGCACAGCAAATACACAATATTGTCTCTATATATCTATGGCTTTATTTATGTGAGTGGAGAATGGGAGAAGGGAGGACAGGAGGACTCAGAAGGCTTTGGGACTAGTAAAATTCTTTTAAAAATTTTACATAATTGTTACTACTAAAGAAACATAGCAAACTAGTGCTCAGCAAGTTATAAAAATAATATAAAAATAATATTAGATTAAGGAAACACAAGATAATATTTTTTCACTCATAGGAGCAAAAATACTCTATTGGTGAATGTTGGACAAAAAAGAACTTACACTAAATTGAAGAATGAAAATATCAAACTGATTTAATAGAAACAAAATTGATTTGTAAGTTGAAAAAAGAATGTGCAAGCCAGAGTTCTGATTGGTGGAACATTGGGAAGTTGGCAGAACTGAAGAATGGGGTACATCCTTCCTCTTGGGAGTGAGGGGGTACACAGCATCGCTCAAGTCTGAGTAAATATGTAGACTTGAAGTTTCAACAAAGACCAAAATTGATAAATACATACCCTTATGTTCTTGTAATTGGGACTCCTAATGATATTAAAATAAGGAAGGCCACATGCAAATTAAACATCATATCTAGTTCTTAGCTCCATTTTAGGAAAAAATCTGCTGAGGAATTCAGGAGAAATGTTACATTTAAAACGGATTATATAAAAGATTAAACTAGGCCCTGGCTGAGTTGCTAAATTGGTTAGAGCATCATGCCAATATGCTAAGATTCCAAGGTTGTGGGTTCAGGTCCTGGTCAGAGTACACACAAAAACAACCAATGAATGCATGGGTGGGTGCAGTGACAAACCAATGTCAGTGTCTCTTGCTCTCTCACTCTCTCTCTCTCTCTCTCTCTCTCTCTGTCAGTCATTTAAAAAAATTAAATTTCCAAGCTCAACAGCTTCATAGGTCTATATATTTTTTCACACACTAATATATATGAATGTATATTTACTCCACATGTGACTGATAACAGATAGACACACTCCTCATATGTGAGGATATACTCCATGTCAGTGGAATAATAAAACAATAAAGTTTTATTACATATTTGTATCAGTGACTCATATGGTTAATTTGTTAACTCTTTAATTAAGTTCAGATTTAAAGGCTATGCAATTGTAATATAAAGTGTATAAAGAGTACACTAAGATAAATCAACCAAGAAACAAGCAAACAAAAAAATTATAAACCACAAATAATTAATATATGAAATGCAACAATTAGAATATCTGCATTAAAGTATGCTTTATTTCTAATAATGATAAAAATAGAGGCATAACATATACTTTTTGAGAACATATTGTTAATACAAGAATACATCAAGAAACCCAAAGCCACATTTTATAAAAATTAGAGTTAAAAATCTTATTGAAAATATCCCTCCAGCAAAAAAGAGTACTTTAAACATTTTTTATTAAAGATACCCCTGCTTTATAAACAAATGTTGCTTTAATAGAAAATAAAAACTAACAATATTATTATTAATATACATACTTTAAGAATAAACCTGACTTAATTATTACCTCATCTTGAGATTTAACCAGAGTTCTGAATGTTTTTTCTCCACTTTCTCCATCTATCATTTTATTGCGGATCTAAGGAAAAATAAACAATTACTTTATTGCAGGCATTCAATTGACCTACCAAAGTATTATTATTAAAGTATTATAACTTGTTTCAGAACAAATTGAATAAAAATAGTTGGCTGGTTTTACTAGTAGTTGCAACTATTCTCTGGGAATATTCTTTGAAAAGCTACCACTTTATAGTAATTTTACATTATCTAAAAACAAATAAGAATATCCTAAATGAAATATTTTCAAAGAGTCATTAATTTTTGAAATATAATCAATAAAAGTTATCAATTACTTTACAGGATTGAGTAAGGGGAAACAGATTTAAGAGAGGTTAAATAATAATTTCAGTTACATACACCATGGAATGAGAGTTTTAAGACCAAGCCTTTTACTATACATGATCTTACTCTATCATGTCAAAAAACTTTACAACAAATATTCTTTAATCACCTAAAACATCCCAGCACTATGCCCTGGCCAAGGATAATTATAGTAATTAAATTCTATTGTACAATGAAGGAATCAATGTGTAAAATGTGTAAACGACGTACAAATTCAAACACACAAGTTATAAAAGAGAAGGAGTTAATCCATCTGAAAGAATCTTAAAATTCTCTACTCTGGAGTGTAAGAGCCTGTTCAAATTCTGGTTATGCTACTTACTAGCTGAGTAATAGGAAATAAGCTATTTAACCTCTTTGTACTTCAAATATATCATTAGTACAACAGATTTAATAATAATAATAATAATAATAATAATAATAATAATAATACCACCTATTTCAAAGGCTCTTGAGATTCCATGACTGACACATATCATGTAGTTAATAAATATTATTATTATTAATGATTATTCTTATCCTGATAGGAGACCCTCTCAGAGAAACTGAGATACAATTTTGGTTTTGAAGTAAAATAGAAATTTTCTGAGTAAAGAGTACTAAGACAAACATGTCAGCTTCTCTACATACATTGCTCATTGGGTGTTTGAATGGTTAGTTTCCCTCCAACTTTTCTTCCAACTCTATAGAAACAACCTCCACATATATATGTTTTTTACTGAAATTTACAAGTTTCATTTGTATTGAAATACTTAAAATATCTCTACCTGTAGAATGAGAAAGAAACAAACTAGGGTCATTCTCAAATTAAAATATTTACTCCTTTTCATATGATCTTTTGGATGAGTGAGCCCAGGACCTAGAATTTTTTAAAGACAAAAAACATCCAATTTGTGTATATAGCACCTAAGAAAGTACCCAACACAATGAAGCTGCTCAACAGATACTTGTGGAATGGGTGTTTTTAGCATTTTACCTGAGGGTATTGTTCAAGCCACTGATTACACTCACCTCCACTTTAATATCATTCTCTAATTCTGCATCAAGGAAATCCAAAGTTACTGGCTCCTGAGATTTGGGGTTCTACACAAAAAATAATAATAATTAAGTATACGTGACATTGTAAAATGATGCCATATATAGAATAATTCAATTAATATTTAAATATAAAATTAATTTGTAAAAGTTATTTACCTAAGGCATAATAAACAGCTGATAAAATAATTATATAAAGCTATATTCATATATATATATGTACACACACATATATATATGTATATATACACACACATACTTTTAAAATAATAATAAATAAGCCAGGAATTTGAGCTTTAAGTGTAACAAATTTTAATTAATCACCAACTGTTCATAATCTCATTTTAATTGTTGTGATAGATACTACATTTAGAATCATAAGTTCTGGGGGAAAATTACTTTTGAAGGTCCACTCACAACTTTTTTCTTTAGTTAGGATGGAAAGGGGCAAAATATAGCCAGATGGATAATTATTTAATAATAATAAAACAAAGGAACTATATAAATAATATACTTTCTTATTTGTATTTATAAAGAAAATATTTTAAAAACTGTTTGAATTTGCTAAGCACAACAAACTCTTCTAAATGTATTGGTAATCTTCCTTCTTAAAATGCATAAAGATGCAAGTTTGCTTCATATATTTGATTATCAGAAATTTTATATGTATATTTTAATAAGTCAGATTAATTACATTTTATAAGATAAAATTTGTGGTTAAGTAATAAGGGTTTTAATAAAGATTAGCTATTGTAATTAAAGTCTAACTAGAATAATAATCCCTGGGTTCACTTAATACTTTTCCCTGTTTTAACATCTCCTACTGTTACTACTTTCAGGTGACCAACAATTAATAAAATTCCATGTGGAGCAAGGAAGAGCCTTTATTTATTTATAAATATAACAAATTAAAAGCCTGGTACATTTGTCTCACATGACATTTAAAAAATTTGTCAATAACAAAATGAAAACTTATTGAAATATCTGATACTCAAAACTATACTGATTATCATGTAACACTTGCTAAGTAATGCAACATGCCACAGTAGAATTTCATAGTTCACTAGAACAATAAAATTGTAATACTGTCATTTTATGGTTGTAAAATTTTAGAAACTGGATATTTAATGTTTAATAAAGTAAATACCACTAAACTATGATAATTAATTAGATAGTACTAATAAATACAAACAATGTTGTTTCAGTCTCATGGGCTCTTAAAAAATATATTCAAATAATCATTATTTTAAACACTGTTTTAGTAGGACTGACTATCCAAGACAGTAACAATAATTAAAATGTATTGAAATGAACCATATCTTATTTATCACAAATGATGATAAATTAACTACGTGCCATGTATTAATTTATAATTATAACAACGATGCCTTCCTTCAAAGAGTAACTCTACTTAATAAAAGTTTATGATTCCCATGGGTATTAATGAATAATGATTTTTAAAGGCAAATTTACAAAAATATTCACTGCTTATGTACTCAATATCCAGAATCAAAAGTTTCTAGAAAACTTAAAATAAGTATTATATCATTCAATACTGACCATTGAATGTAGCATATTTCATAAAAATAAAATTAAAATAGATATTGAAAATAATTGTAATCCTTTCTTTAAAATAACAAAATTGAGAACAAAAGGATACTCTAAAGTTGACAATATTATTGAGAATTGCTTAAAGCCCCATGATATAAATTATTGTCACACAAACACCATCATACCAGCATTAAAATTTTAATAAACTCACTGCAAAACAAAGTCAGAATAATCAAAACATAAATAAGAGTATTATCTTACATGCAATGGATAATGCATAGCATGACCAGACCCAAACAGCATGCATGGAGGAGGCATTATCAGGAAGAATTGGCAATATGAAGATGATGTCCCAATCCAACATATAAAGACACAGAGAAGAAAATGAAATCATAAAAGAAAAATGTCAGTGAGTAACTTGTAATTTTTAAATGGCAATCTGGCTGACCATTTTTTAAAAGACCCATCATAGGCACAGTGATTGAAAAATTCAAAAGCAGAGTCTTTTATTAAAAAAGCACCAAGACAGTTTTAAGAACTGGAATCGAGTTCCTCTCTTTCAAATACTCTGGTCTGATATTTTAAATATCTAACATTTCTCATTTGTAAACTTGGATTATCAACTGACAGAATAACCACATAATTTGTGGAACTAAAATAAAAGACAATGTTGTTAACAAATTTTAAAAAGAAGTAATTAGTATTATTAAAAATACTACATACGTAGTTCTAAAAATATTCCCAAATTTCAGAAGTCTTGTGTGGTTGCTAGTTTGCCATTTGGGATTTCCTTAAAGGAAAACAAAAATAAAACAAACCAAATTTCAGGTTGCTCATTTTAAAATTATACCATAATATTTACATGCAATATATGAAAGTACTGCAAAAATAAAAATTTACTAAGATGTACATGACTGCTTAGATAAATACACAAAAAGAAACATGCAAGAAGAGTAACATAAAACTCATCAAGAAAAGACATAAGTATAATTTTAACCTCCACAGGAATCATAAAGACATGAAGACTGATGTACCAACATGAAATTCAAATTGTCATGGAATTTGAGAGCTAGAAGGGAACTGAAAGCTACTAATTCAGTAGCTATACACTTCAGAAAAACCTGGATTAGTTTAAAAACTAACAGAAGACTGCATTACATCCCTGGCCAACATTAAGTAAGAATTTTCAAGACATAGAGCCTGAAATTATTACATATAATTTCCTAGGTAGATATACTGTGTGGGGTAGAAAACAATTATCAGGTCAATTCTCCTGCTTTTCAAACAAAAAAACTGAAGTACCATGGGGCTTAATTACTCAAATTTACAGTAATGGCTGTAAGTAGAACCAAACTAAACCTCAGCTCTACTAATTCCTGGCTCAAGGACTTCTTCACATCATATTACCTCTCCAATATGATGGGACTATGTCCCAATAATCCCATCATAAACTGTAAATTGAGCATTTATTACCTCTAACCTACCAAACACCATAGCTCCAGCTAGCCTACTTTAATGTGCTCAGAATGCTTTACCATTATTGCATCATGAGAGTATCCCACCACATATTGCTAGCACAGAAACAGATCAAAATTCAAAATTCAAAGTATGATTTCTACTGAACGCATTTTGTTTTTGCACCATTGTCAGTTGAAAAACTGTAAGTCAAACCATCATAAGTTGGAACCATCTCTTTTATACCACTAACTTTCTTTTCTAAGAAGTAATAAGCTTACATATAAAACCTTACATCATATTGAGCTATTTTTAATATTCTAAATTCTTTTACTAAACTGCAGGAAGTATCCTTTTACATTAATTATTTGTAGGGTGCTTAAAGAAATATGCACACATAGGTAAAGTTTAAATTTTATTGCCAATAGAGAAAAAAATTGCAATTAGTTTGCTAAGCAATAACAATTCATAATGCTTATTTGTAATTTTGGACTGCGTTAATTAGCTAAAGGGAAATTTCTCCAACTTCTAATAGGAAAATATGCTTTTAAAAATTCAAAGATTTTTGGCTTAAATTTTATGGCTTATAGAAACCATCACATCAGAATTGTATTTTAATTCCACTTGCAAGTTAATTTTACAAACAAATTGTTAGGATTACATGGATTTGACACTAATTTCACAATATTTAATAAATTCATTTTTAGAAGCCATCTGATGATTATGCTGATTGTTAACATTATTATGACATAATTTTCTAGCAATTTTTAGTTAGCCAATGCATACCCTCTGCCATCATTAATAACATTTTTGCTCCAGCTTATTGAGAAACGATGCTCATCTTCATCTCATGCTCTGGAAGCTTGATGTCAGGAAAGGCGGCATTAATGATATGCTTTTAGAAAAAGAAGCTTAATTTCAACTCAGATTTAGCATATTTGAAGGCACTGATAACTGCATTCAGTTACCTGAACATTGGGTCTCCTTTTTCTTAAATTAATTGTTGGTATACCTATACCAATAGGCTAAAGCAACAGAAAGATGGTAATTCATCATAGTATATTGGTTCTATCTGATAATCAATTTTGGTCAGATATTTCTTTATCAGAAACAAGTATCACAGAGTTCATGAAGAGTCAATAAATAAAATAAATGTTTAAAAATATGTTCAGTGAGTAAAAACTCTTAAGGTAGTAAGAATATTCAAAAGTTTTTCTAAGTGAAATGACTATTAATATACTCAGTTTTTCTAGGAAAAAAGTGAGGAAATGGGAAGTGAGAAATATGATTTGTCTCAATCAAGTTTTACGCTGATTACAAAAAGAAAAAAAAGAATTTATAGAATTTACATAATTCAAATGTGTTAAAATATAAGTATCATAGAATATTTAAAAAGTCAATTTTAAACCCTTAAAAACTGAGCCTATGTTTTCAGAAGTGATACCAAATGTTGTATCTGTGGAACTCATGGAGAATTCATTCATAACACTATATATTTATTTTTAATATTGACTTCTAAAACATAGAATATGTATGATTTCTTTTATGATAAATATTATTTATTACTGATCAAATGAGATGTCTAATATATATACCTAATCTGATTATTTCGATGGAAAAGAATAAAATGAGTTTTGAAGTAAATCATAATACATAAAATTAGACTTTAACCTTATTAAATAATTATGGGTACTATGGAATACAGTATTCCCTTACTTATCATGGGTATTATGTTCCAGACCCCCCCATGAAATAGGAACCTTACATTTATTCTACACTCTTAAACCTACGTAACTTTAACAACATACGTATACAATACCGCAAAACCTCACGATGTAGCAAAAAATCAGCGATAAGTAATTAAATATAATATTTTTAAAAATATCACGATACAGTGAGGCCGCGATAATGAACCGCGATATAGCAAGGGACTATTGTATAGCATTATTTTCCTTTTTTTTTTAATTGGTAATTGCTGATGAAAGAATTAGAATTAATTTTGTTACTATAACTACTGCTACCATATTGGTCCTTTGTATTTGTCAATTTCTAAAACAGTCGTCTTACACACTATATTATCTTTTTATGACTTTCTTGTATCTATCTATATAGAATACACCATCACCCACAAAATAGATATTATTCATAGAAGTTTTGTTTGTAACAGCAAAAAACTGGGAAGGAGACAGATATTCATGAACAGAGTTGATAAACTGCACTGTCTCAATACTGTGGGTCTTTATAAAGCAGCAGTTTTCAGTTTTACAAGACCCAGTTGTACCTTTTTTATAACCAATATTTTATCATACCCATTCTGCTATCTGTTAAAATAAATTTTCATATATACACACCATTTACAAAAACAGTATTATATCCTTCTACCTGCAAAATGACAGAAAAATAAAAGGAATGTAATTTTGAAAAATACTATATTTCTGAATAAATAAATGTTTGGTGTGATGATATTAACAGGTATAACTATTTACTTGCTTACACCTGCATGTAATAAGTTGAGACCTAAAAGATGTAAGAAGAGTCATACCATATTGTTGACATTTTCCTTTGTAGGATATTTTGAAATAAAGACCAAATAGGTATTGATAGGCATATGTAGAATTACCATGAATGTGACAGCTATAAGAACAGATTGGTAAGTGTTTTGTATTATGTCTTGAATGCCTTCAGTGGAGTTGCTAATTTTTTGAATTGGTTATAACTTTGTAAAGATATGAATAAAATCAAGCATACTTTCCCCTTGAAAAACAGAGAAATCATAATGTTTAACATGTTAATGATGAGAATTCACAAGTATGAATCTCAGAAAAAATACACTGATTGTTCAATAATATTTATTGGTAGAGGTTCCTAAAATAGTATTTTTCTAAATGTTCTGTTGCATACTTGCTTTTAATAATCTCATATAAAGGTAAGAAAAATGAATATAATTCTGAAAAACAAACTACCTGGCATACCTGGTCTATAATAAGGATTTTTATGGAATTTATATGTTCTTTGTAATTTTATGAATTTTTGTAAATTAAGTCCTAATATGAGCCACATATATGTTAGTCATTCAAATAGTAATAAAATATTGTCTACATAAGTATTAGTTATTAGTAGAAGAATAGAGAAAAGAGAAAATATTTTTCAAATTATTAGGTCTAATTGATGAATTTTTATGTATACTTTATATGTACGTCATTCACATTATTATTTTTTTATTAGTTTGCCTATGATATATTTCATTTAGTTCCTTTTGGGGAATGAATTAAGACCTGCAATCATAAAAATAGGGGTGCTTCAGCACTTTACTTGTTATTGCTTTTACATCACTTCAGATATGGTAACATAATTTAAAATAGACTTGATATATAAAAACCAAAAGTATGTCACAATTTTTAAAATCTTACAAAGATGAAAATGTTCAACTATACAAAATCATAGACTGTTTAGCCACTCATAAATAACTCTATTAAGATGAATTTAATATGACATGTTTATAAAGATCTATGATAAGACTAATAATCATGTGAAGAATGTCTATAACATACATAATAAAATGACTTAAAAAATGATGTGGGGTGATCAGCAGCTACATTTAATTGCAAATATTTAGATCATGACAAACTATATGGTATTAAGTTCCAAAGTGATAAAAATTAAAAGACATTATTATAATCATTTATTATGTTTTTGCATTCAATAACAATGGTTCTTATTATTGACTTGAACAATATTTAAATGACTCAACTTTATGTGTGTATGTGTATGTGCACATAGTTGCATATGTCCTAAAATATCACTAACATTAAATATCTATGACTAGGAAATAGAAAATAGTATGTGCAAGTCTACATATATTTCTCTTTAGCGTGGTTTAAATTATTTTCAGTATCATTGTCAAAGTTAACAACTTGAAAATGCTTATAAAGTACAATTACAAGGTTTTACCAATTTTTCCTAGTAAGTAAGTAAATTTCACCCTATCTGTGAGCACTAATGAAAAGTGAAATAAGCTGGATGAGATATTTAAGAAAATACTTTATATCTTAAAAATATAGACCTAAAGCTTAAGATAAAATAGTCCATCTATGGAATTTTATTACTTCCCAATAACTTGCTGATTAATAAGCGCCTCCCATTTCTGAAGCCCATCCCATGGAGTTTTAATTATTGAATTGTTTACACATTTTTACAAGTCTGTTCAAAAGTAGGAAAAAAACACTCTGGGAGATGAAAGGGAGAGATAATGACAAGAAGAAAAGGGCAATAGAAAATGTGGACTATGCACTGGGGAACATTACTTATATTTATCAAGTTCACACAGGGGTGGGCAGTCTCCTTCACTATCTTACAGCCTTAAGCAAAGTTCCAAGTGGGATGTGTAGAACTCAGGCACAAGTGGTGATAATGGCTGTCTTTAAGATAAGAATGTTGGTTAGCTAACCATAGGATAGCTAAATTGGTAAGAGAAAATGAAAAGTGCTTACGCACTTCCATGTATTATAAACCGTGGTCTTGTCACCTACTAACATTATAGATATAATAATATTCCCTCCTATTTAGTGCTATATAGTGAATTTGCAAATGACAAACTTATTAATAACATTAACCATTAATTTTATAGGACACTAATTACTGTAAACAAATTATATACATACCTTTGGCTGAAGATTTGGATGTAATAAAACATAACCATTAGGATCAATTGCAAAATAATAGCCATTGGGGCACAGCTAGAAACAAACAACATCAACAACAACAACAAAAAAACCATTTAGATAGAGTTTCTGATTTTTAAAAATCTTAAATATACATTTTAAAGCATGAAAAAGGATAGATAACAAAGTATCTTTATTTTTAAGGATCCTTTTAACATTTAGTTCCTTTGCTAATAATATAACTACACATAATTGTGAGAGTTACTTAATGCTTTCTGGGCAAGTTAAATTAGTACAGAGTTTTAAAATAGAAAAGATATCAAAAGAGTAAATTGCATCTTACTGTGAAACGTGGTGTTAGTCTTTTAATATCTTCCAAAGATACATCAACTCCCATCACACCAAGAATCAGCTGGTTCTATAAAGACAGCAAAAAGATAGTGTGTTTTCTACCAAAAATTTACATATTTTCTACATAATTATTATATTATCTATCCCTTTGCTTGACATACTAGCTCAAATTTAATATGCCATATACACATATATATACGCATCGATTTACAATGATTTACAATAATGCTCAGCTTTGACTATTTTCCCACAATTTCATCACTTTAGCTTAAAAAATAAAATCTTGATGGTTGAGGTTAAAAAATTAAAATATATATCAAACATTTTATTGGATACTTCTTGTACTCATTACCCCTAATACTTGGCTTTATTGCTACTGTACAGTCAGCAGTTGTAGCTCTGTGAGTGTGTCTATGTATGTGAGTATAGACTGACTTTGTGGTGGACTATCATTAAGAAACACAAAAATGTCTAACTTAAAAGATTCTGGGCAATATGGAATGAGAAAATTATAGATTTTTGCTGTTGACAGTGTCTGCGTATTTGTAACTATTCTGAAAAGTATATGAGTTTATTTGTAATGCAGTAGCAGAAATCTTCAAAACACCATTTCTTCTTGCTGCTAATTTCCTCTAAATACCAAAGAATGGGCAACATAAATTTCGTTGCAAGTCAGTTGAAAACTGCTATCATAATATTCACAGGACATAAAAATGAAAACAGTTTTAAAATATAAAATCAGAAATTTCTGTTTTAAATAGAATTATATAAATTATAAAATACATTGAAATGTTACAAGAAAGTGATAAAATCCAGTTTATCAGTATTATAAGGACTCTTTAATCTTTCTGTAGGTGCACAGAGAATGAGAAAGTTATGTCAATAACTATGCTGTTTTCCTGTGAACCAGTCCCAGTTTGAGCAAAATCTCAAATTAAATCAATCCCTTATGCAGTCATATGAGGAGATAAAGAATTACTTCTTGGTGAGTTACGATATCATGACCTGAAGATATTTTAAAATGGTATTGGGCCTCCAAAGAGGAATAACCAATGTTTTCTATAGCTACATTATTAAAATAAGGAGCCCAACTGAAATTTATAACTAAACAAATGATGCTGATGTGCAATAGGCTTCATTATATCATAAACTGGAAACAAATGTTCCTCAAATCAAGAATGTCACCCAAACTACAAAATGAAAATTTAGTATCCTCTGGAATTCTTCAATTTTTGGATCAAACTAAAAAATAAGAATGCAACTCTACTTTTAAATCAAAAGTATTTAAAAAATAAGAAATGGAAATTAACAAGTAAAAGATACATATTTTTCAAAACTTTTAGAACTTTAGATGGGTAGCATTTTAGTGCATTGACAATACACCAGTGCTATAGAAATAAATAACTTTTTACAAAACTCAAGTATTTTTCCTGAACCTTAAAAGGTAGAAATAAATAAAGAAAGAAAACTATTCATTTAAATCAGATTCTTCAATTACATGATGAGTAAAAAAACAATTGTTAGAACAGGAGTTGGAGGAGAAATTACTCATTACATATACCTACAAACATTTAGTACAAATATTACCATAATTTTGTCTGGATTATGTTTCTGAAATCCACAAATGTCATAGATGCATTTAAAAATGTGCACACAATAGTACTGCCCTTTTATCACACAATAACTCCCTGAGTCTGAACTTGTGTTTTCATCAGGTCACGCTTAAACAGACTGAAGTTGAATCTTATCTTTGGGGAAACTCAGAACTTGACCTGTATTTCCTTTTTCCCAGGTAGTTATCACATAAGCAGCTGTTGCCTCTTACTTATGATGCACAGGCAGTTATACTGTATGTACTTCCTTACAGAAATATCCACACTGAGCTTCAAAGTCATAGTTTATCATTTATTATTACTAATTTTATCAATTAACTTTTAACCTTTAAGTTTGTCTTATTTTCAACTTGGCCGGTTATATTGAAGACCGGAAGAGTTCCAGTAATGACAAGTCCCAGTTCCTAGAACAGATTCAGAGAAAAAAGGCAAATTAAAATTACAATTTAAAGTCCATTACGCTGCACTGGTCTTTGATATCTTACACTGCATTTTATAAAGAGCTGTAAAAAACTAGTAATAGAAATAATTAAGATCTATTCAACAGTTATTGAAGATTGAAACACCTAAAATATAATTCTACAAGAGCATTGCAAATAACTTATAAATTTTAAAAATCAACTAACACTACACATTGCAGTGTGTCTCTCCACCCTTTTGTTTACAGTTAGAGTTCACCTACCATCATAGGACTCCATGAGCCGAGTGATACTAAAATGTCCTGTACTACAAATAATTTCTTTACCTCCCTTTGTTGTAGCTTCATTCTTAGTTTTTTTTCATGCCCAAGCACAAGGCTTCATGCTAAATCACAAATATGTACCAGAATAACATTATGAGTTGAAGAAATATGTTATTGATACTGCATTTCTGGAATATTTTTGGTAAGCACTGTGGGGATTGCCTGAGAAAGTGGGGCATGCTGGGTGGAGGAGGACAAAGTGGGAAAAATTGGGAAAATTGTAATTGCATAATCAATAACATATAACTGAAAAAATAAAGAAGCAATATTGCTCCTAAATACCCTCCAAAATAAAGAGTAGTTTTTGACAAAACAAAATAATGTAGAAAAAAGAAAAACCTCAGGTGTCAATTATGAAAAACCAGTAATGAAGCAGTTACTATAACAATAATAAATGAATAAGTAGATAATGTTAGATATTAAATAAATCCATGGATTAGTCCAAATGAACTAATTTTCAAGTCAGAGGTTGCATTTTCTTTATTACTGTCATCTGGAGCATATATATTACACACACACACACACACACACACACACACACACAGGTGGCCATAAAGTTCATTTGTTTTTTTCCATAAGTTGGCTGCAATAGTGCTTAGATGTCTTTAACTTCATCCAGAACAATTTTGTTAGGTTGTGTAATGACAGCTTTCATATCAACATGCATTAAGAAAAAAAATCACAATTGGCAAATTTTTGTGTAGCCATTTTAATATTGAAAATGGAAGAAGATAAGCAACAATTTCAGCATAGTATGTCTTATTATTTCAAGATAGGAAAAATACAACTGAAATGAAAAAAGATTTGTGCAGTGTAGGCAGTGTATGGAGAAGATGCTGTGACTGATCAAATGAGTCAGAAGTGGTTTGTGAAATTTCATGCTGGAGATTCCTCGCTGTATGATGCTGACACTCCAAGGTTGGGCAGAATGGTTGAGGTTGATAGTGGTCAAATTGAGACACTAATTGAGGACAATCAATGTTATACCATGCAGGAGATAGCCAACAACTCAAAATATCTAAATCAATAAATGAAAATGAAAATGAAAAACGTATCCTTTATTTAATGGAAAAAACTAAACAGACTTCTGGCCAACTCAATATATATCACCACTATTTCATGTCAAACATCATTTTTAACGAAGTCACTTTGTAAATAATTTAAAAATTGCTCAACGATGTTAGTGAAAAATATTAGTGAATCTACTTGTGAATAATAATCCTAAATCCAAATCTCACAACCTGTGTTCTAATTCCAGAAACAGCATAGTGTCATGGAGAAAAAGTCTCAGGCTCTGATTTAGAACTGTGCATGTGGGAAATGCCAAAACAATGGAAACTGAATCCAGTGAAGAATGACAATCATAGAGGCTTTAACAGAAAAAGATAGCAAATTTGGGGGGACAAATAATATTAGGAAAACAAGTACATATAGTTGGGTAAGTAATGATACACACATTAGCTAAGTCGTCGTCGGCAGCCGTCCGTCTCGAGAGACGATGGTGTAGCTTCTTAAGAGTCTATCTGCACCGCTGAGGATGGCTGTGCAGTCCAACTCGGGAGTGACACCGTATCTGTCTCCTCCCGTGTTGAATCGACATCTTGTGATGACGCTGGAGTGTCCTCTCCAGTGAAGCTGAAGCTACAGAGCCTGGGCAGGGTGATATGGAGGGTCTACTGTTGCCCATGCAGCAGACCCCCCCTCTCTTCGCAGCTGAAGGGTCCAAGGGAAAGACGGAGTCAATACAGCTTGGCTTCAGGTGCGCCGCAGGAGTTGCCGGTGTTGACTACAACGTCAAACCGCCTTAGGGACTCCGGCTCCGGATTTTCTGTCGGGGTTTACTCCCTTAGCCTTTCCCCTGAAGAGGTATGCCGCAAGGCAGCGGAGGTTTTTTGGAGTCAGAGTTTTCCTTCTCTGATATTAGCTAAGTAACCCTAAGCAAAACATTTGACAATGAAAACATCCTTAATAAAATATGCAAACGAATATTCACAATGAAAATGTTTCACCTCAATAAAATCAAGATCACAGACCATTCATAAAACTAGTACCCAAAGGTATTTCACTGGAGACTCCTTTTGGCAAACTTTCTATTAAGTTATAATACATATTCATAGCTTTAAAAAGCATATTGCATTGATTATGCTATTTCAGTTGTCCTGATTTTCCCCTTTGCCCCCTTCCACCCAGAATCCCCCACTCCTTCAGGCAAATCCCACACAATTGTTCACGTCTGTGGGTCATGCCTTTAAGTTCCTGGCTACTTCATATCCTATACTCTACTTCACATTCCCATAGCTATTCTGTAACTACCTATTCGTACTTCTTAATCCCCTCATCCCTTCAGCCATTATCACATACACCCCTCCCATCTGGCAATCATCAAAATGCTCTCTGTATCCATAATTCTCTCTGTTCTTCTTGTTTGTTTTTTAGATTCAATTGTTGATAGATTTGTATTTTTTGTCATTTTATTGTTCATAGTTTCGATCTTTTTCTTACATCAGTCCCTTTAACATTTCATATCATAATGGTTTGATGATGATGAACTCCTCTAGTTTTTTCTTTTCTGGGAAACTCTTTATCTGCCCTTTGATTCTAAATAATGGCTTTGCTGGGTAGAGAAATCTTGGTTATAGTTCCTTTGCTTTTCATGATTTTGAATATTTCTTGCCAAGCCCTTCTAGCTTGCAAAGTTTCTTTTGAGAAACTAACTAACAGTCTTATGGGAACTCCCCTGTAGGTAACTCACTGCTTTTCTCTTGCTGACTTTAAGATTCTCTCTTTTTCTTTAACCTTTGGCATTTTAATTATGATGTGTCTTGGAGTGGACCTCTTTGCATCCATCTTATTTGGGACTCTCTGTGCTTTCTGGACTTGCATGTCTATTCACTTCACCATATTAGGTGAGTTTAATTACATTATTTTTTCAAATAAATTTCCAATTTCTTGCTCGTTTCTTCTCCTTCTGGAAACCCTATGATGCGAATGCTAGACCTTTTGAAATTGTCTCAAAGGGTGCATATAGTGTCCTCATTTTTGGAATTCTTTTTCTTCTTGTTGTTCTGATTGGTTGTTTTTGGCTTTCTTATATTCCATATCATTGATTTGATTCTTGGCTTTATCCACTTTACTGTACTTTCCATGTAAATTGTTCTTTATTTCAATTAGTGTATCCTTTGTTTCTGACTGGACCTCTTTTATGCTGCTGAGGTCCTCCCTAAGTTCCTTGAGCATCCTTATAACCAGTGTTTTGAACTCTGCATATGATAGATTGCTTATCTCCATTTCAGTTAGCTCTTTTTCTGCAGTTCTCATTTTTTCTTTCATTTGGGCCATGTTTCTTTGTCTCCTCATTATGGCAGCCTCCCTGTGTTTGTTTCTATATACTAGGTAGAGCTGCTTTGACTCATGTAATGGTAGTGTGGCCAATTGTAGCAGGTGTCCTATAGGATCCAGTGGCATGGCCTCCCCTATCACACAAGTTTGGTACTCAAGGTGCACCCTTCATGTGGACTGAGTACACCCTCCTCTTATAGTTGAGCCTTGATTGCTGATTTACCCAAGCAAGTTAGCTGCAAGGATGGGCTGTGCCACCAACCTCAGACCTCTGTGGAGGATCAGTTGTGCAGGGGCAGGGTGGTGGTGCTCTAACATGATCTGTAGCTGTCCATTGGGTACGCTGGCCCTGGGTTTCCTAAGTGGTGCAGACTAAGGTCAGCCTCCACCAGTGTTTGCCTGGGCCCATCCTGCCTGAGCTATAAGGCAATCTGAGATGGCTGCTACTTGCTGGGCTTGGAGATTCCCAGGCAAAGCAATGTTGTATTTCTAGGGTGCCAGCTGCTAGTGCGGGGTCTGGGATTCATTGAGGCCATCTGTTGCTTGTTTGATAGGATTTAAGAAGTTGTAAAGCATGAGCCAAGATGAGTCATCCATATGGAAAAGCAGCTTGGGTGGGCCCATAATCTGGGTGTGTCAGAGTCTCTGGGGATCTCCAATGCAGGTCAAACAGAGTCAGCCAGGTTGATGGGGTCTCAGATATGGTAACAGCTTGCTGGCTCTGTGAGGGTTGGATTTATAAAAGGGACAAAGGCCTCTGCTCACAGTAATGCCAGACACTTCAGCTTCTCCCTGCATACCATTGGTGCCTTTCAAGCTGCTACCCTGGTGCCTGAGCTCTGAGGGAGTGAGTCTGAGTAGATGAGTCCATGTGTGGGTTCTTTAAGAGGAACTGCTTGAGGGTCCAGCAGTTTCTTCCACTGACTCAAACCCTACTAGGTTTTGCAGTAGAAGTTGTGGGAACTTATCTTCCTGACACTGGAACCCTGGGCTGGACAAACTGGAGTTGGGCTGGGATGCCTCTCTTCTCAGATATCCTTCTTGAATATCCTAATCTGAATTTCCAGAGCTCTTTTTGTTTGCTCATTATATTTATAATATTTTGTCTAGGAATATTTTTACATTTTCCTTCTTAATATAACTGTTACTTTGACCAGCAAATGTTTTGAATCTGCTATGTCTAGAGATTACAAACAAATAATTAGTAATAAAGATTGGTTGCTTTTCATTTTCAAGTCAATAAAAAGAATACTCTGTGTGTTCTTTTTTAAAATTTAGTTTCAGCTTATAGAAGAGCATATTTAGAACAAAAATGTCTTCCTACTGTCATTTGTGCTATCAGTAAGAACCTTACCAACAATGCACACATGTTAGTTAATGAACTTCTGGTCACAGGAAATACAACAGGACATAATTGTTGACTCATCCTATCATACTCTGTACTATGATGGTTTGGGAAAACGAAAAATTTGACCATTCCTTTAGATGACCATGTGACCTTAAATAAATATGTGATGTCAAGAGTGAACACTGGAAAGTAATTTTAACTAGGGCCTGAGGTAAGCAAGCTTCACTTTATCTGTCTTAGCATGCAAGGCTGCTGCTAATAGTGCCTCTTTTTCTTCTAACTTCCTGTATATGTTTATTTTAAAAGAACCAAGTGATAAGTAATTTTAAGTCGTTGCATTTTGCCCTTTGAGTTCATCATTGCATTAGAAAAGTAGAATCAGCATATAACTGACTTTCAAGTAGGAAAAAGGGTTATTGAATCAGCATGCACTATCCAGACCTTAATATTTTGATTCTCTCTAATATATTATATTAGTAAAATTATTAATGAATCTTATTAAGATTAAGCATATGAATAATTCTGAAGCATAATTACTATCTATAACTTTCATATAAGGAAAGTAAAAATTACATTAAAATAAGATTTCTCACAGTCAAGGCCCACCCTGTTGTAATAGGAAAACAATAAATAAATAAATAAATAAATAAATAAATAAATAAATAAATAAAAAGATTTCTCAACTTTAGCCCTATTAACATTTTGAACTGAATGATTCTTTGTTGTTTGTGTGTGGTGGGGGATGAGAAGCTTTTTCGTGCCTCTGAGGATGTTTAGCAGCATCCCTGGCCTTTATCCATTAGATGCTAGTAGCAAACCCTCTCCACCTCAGTCATTGTGCTGGAAATACCTATAGATATTTGCAAGTGACCTTTGAAGGACAAAATCAGCCACATTTGAGAACCACCTCTGTAAAATAAAATGGACTACCTGTACGGAAATTTTAATTGTGTAATGGACAACTTAACATGTTTTGATTCTTTCACACCAGATTTGATCACATCAATGACCTATTTCATCAATATCTGGGGTTGCCCTATGGCAAGAGATTATATATGAAGAAGTGATTAGACTGGTGATGAAGGCAGGATAAGGTTAAAAAGTTTTTAGAGATTTTATTTATTTATTTAGGGGGAGGGGAACGGAAGGAGAAAGAGAAGGAGAGAAACATTAATATGAACCTGCAAACCAGGCATGTGACTCCACTAGGGATCAAACTGGCGATCCTTTGCTTTGCAGGATGACACCCAACCAACTGAGCTACACTGGTCAGGATAAGATAAGGTAGGACTTTTGTCTAAGTGCATGTACTTCTGAGTTTTGGTGGATCTGGCTTGATTTGTGGAGGCTTTACAAACTTCTGCTAGTTGAGATCTGCTTTAAAAATACTTTAAAATTCTTGTTCTAAACCTGTAATAATAGGTACTAATTCACATGACCTTCAAAATTTTTATATAAATATTCAAAAAGTTATTGATATGCTCATAAATTCAAGATTCTCAGTTAGAAATTTTACATTCTCAATGGATCACCTGGACAAGAAAATAACACTTTATATTTGTGGTTCTCTACCACACAAAAGTATAGCTTTATATGTAACTTATGGAAATTATAGTTAAAAAAAAAGGTTTTGATAGAAGGTTTTTTAAAAAGGTTTAATGAAGAGGAAAAGAGAAATGTCACCAACAAAGCAGTCAGCCGTGCGCTGTTATTACACATTTTAGTTGAACAACCACCTCTTACCAGTGCATCCAGGTACACATTTGTCCACTGGACCTGCTTGGCTTTGTCTCCTGCTAAAACCATTGGTCTTCCCAGAACATCCAAATATTCCTATTTGTTAAAAAAAAAGGAGGGGGATTGTTGAAAACTGGGAATGCTGTGTCAAAAAAGTGATCTCCACAGAGGAAAAATTATCTAGAGTTAAAAATGAATATGGAATCAAAATTATTAAAGCAGTAAGGGTGTAATCATTTAATTCCTACTTCAGGTACTCCCTTAATGGTATGTCCATATACTTTGAAGCAACGTTATCTGGATTATATTATTTATACAATATATCTGCCCCAGGTTTTCCTAGTAATAATAAAACATTCTCTTTCTGTGGTAGAGCCAATGATAAGTGAAATACGTTCCTTGTGAATTGTTTTATGTTAATCTAAACTATTTTAGTTTCTGTGATTTACTGGATGGAATTGTACAAATTTGAAATACTAAAGCAGCCATGTATTTTCTTTCATATCACAAAATGTTTGGCGGAAATTCAAAACTACATTTAAACATATCAAAAAATAAATGTGATGCTGTGCCAAATCTAGACATCAGACTCCAATGCAATCACTGTTTTATTTCAACATTCAATGTATTCAGTATTCATTTCCACAAATTCCATGTTATTTATGTTAAATTTTGACTTAGTCTATTTTAAAGACCCTCAGTTATGTTTGAGATTGAGTAATGATTTAAAGAGTAATTTATGAACCCTTAAAAATAATGTACATACATTAATTAACTTAATTGTTTCAATTTATAAAGTTATTTAGGAGGCTTGTTTTCCAATAAATGGCTGTAGAAAGATCATCTCTTTGTTATAAGTTCATTTTAAATAAATAAATATATTTACAGGGGTTGTTTGGGGAAGTATCTAAATTCTGATTAGAACCTTATATAATTTTTCAAGAATAATTATTTTTTAATTTTCTATGTGGTACCTACAGCATGAAAAATCTCATTTAAATTATTTACAGTAATATAAAGCTCAAACAAATGAACAAAGTAGAACCAGAGGCCTGGAAACAAGGAACAGACTAACAGTTACTGAGGGAGTAGGGGAAGAGGGGAAAGAAGGGGAAGGGTCTAGTCCAGGAATTAATGTAAATGACCCATGGACATGGACAATGGGGTGGGGCTTCACTGTAGGGGGGGAGGTAGGCAGGGCAGGGGAGAGCAGTGGGGGAAAGATGGGACAACTGTAATTGAAAAAAACAATAAAAAATGGAAAAAATAAAATAAAATAAAGTTCAAATGACATGAGATAAGGTAATTTTGATTTTATTTATTTTGTATGATGTTTTTCACATCTGAGAAGAACAATATATTTATATATAAGGATGTTGGAAAACACTGGGAACATTTTTGAAATGAGAACAAATACATTGCCATATTACTCATCATTTTGTTACAAATGTAACATTATGTGTAAATAATAAAATATTTTCATTTTTACCTATTTTCTGCATATTGCACATATATAAAGCAGAAAATATATTACAACTAAAAAATAATTCAATTAAGTGTTTAAAAACCATACCTGAGTATTGATTCTTATTGCTCCAATGGAAGGAATTTCATAATAATAACCTGAAACATATATACACATATTTATGAAAATATAATAAAAGGTCACACTATTTTTTATGACTTTGTGAAAAAGCATATTTCATCCTAATTGTGCAAACACTAAAATATTAATACCACTGGCATATTTTTTAAATGTTTGATTAATGTATATTCAAAACAAATATGAAGTTTATTAGAAATTTTGCTATATTATTTTACATTGTACAAAATAAACATTATTTCCCTTCAAAATGGTAGGATACCTGGTATCATTAAGAGAAATTATTAAAGATGCATGACCATAGTATCTAATAATTATACTTATTTAAATATTTGCCTAGATATAATTTTCAGAATAAATTTAGGTTATTTTTGCTGCTATGTGATCACTGTTTACAAATAAAATCTTCTATTTTTTGGAGTACAAAAAAAAAACATGGGTTTATTACACAAAATATGAATTATTTAGAATGTATAAAATACATTTTTATAAAACCAATAAGTTAACCAGATATGTACATGTCACCCTTTCTTTTGTCTAAGTTTTATGTAATTCAGGTATTCTTTCATTCTTGCTTTTTATGTAAGATTATATTTTATAAGACTCATTAAGCATCATTCAATAAAATATATCCTTTTATGAATTTACAATATGATCTGTCTGGAGTTTTATATAATGTAACATAAAGTTTGTTGTGCTGTGTGTTTCTCACCATCTTATTCTTGCCTCGATTCCTATAAAAATTAGCTACAACTTTAGGTTATTTTAAATAATATGTAGAATTTACAACTACCAAATTATTTTTTCTCTAATAAAATGTGGTCAAGAAAAAAGATGTTACCTTTATTTTCACAGGCCATCCACTGAATAGGTCCTCTGTCATAATTATGTTGACCAACTGAAAATGTGAATACACGTACCTGGTGAATTGAAAAATAGGCATTTGTTAGGCTGCATACTATTTAATTGAACTGCACAAAAAAATAGCTAAAGTAAAAAAGAGTGAATGAGTAAAAGCATGTTTTTCAGTTGATTAATGTGACAAGCAAAACTGAGATCAGTAAAGTATTCTGGAAGGCAACAGAGGGAAAAATATGACCACAGACATCAGTTACTCCATTTAAAGTAGTACTTAGGTGCTTTGCACCATTCCCAGGTCCTATGGCAGGAACATGACTAAGGGTTCATTATAGAAATAATATCTTTCAGGTCAAATCTAAGTCCACCTGTTTTACCTGGTTAAAACATATTATCCATATATCTAGTCATTGCATAAGAGAAAACTTTTCTATTTAAGGTAAGTGGTTATAAAAATGTGTTCATAAGGGAGGTCATTATGCTTTTAGTTCCTTTAAGCTCCTGGGATTTTTAAAGAAAATCAAAATAGTTTCTAACATTCTATAAAATATGCTGACATTTAAAAATTTAATTGAGATGGTTCTTAAATTATAGTAATTTAAATGTTTACTGGAAGTCATAAAATTTAAATGATATTTTAAAATATAGAGGATAAATTTAATGATGTTAACAAGTATTTAGTAAAGTGGCTATTTAACACATAGTTTTACCAATTTAGAAATCTAAAATGAACAGTCTAAGTTCCACATTTTAGCTTTTTCTAAAGATAAACATGGAGAAAATCACTTGTCCATGATTTCATGTTCTGGTTTCAACTATTATGCTAAGAGCTTTTCCCTACTTCATGTCGATTGTTTGAATTGACGTTTTCTAATTGTTTCATCTGTTTCATCTTTTCCACATGATTGCAGAGCACAAATCTCAAAAGAGATTTCACATCTGTTCTCTGCTTTCTTTCATCTTGGCCACACAGAAATCACATTATAACAATCCCTGTCTCGAAATGTACATTGGGGATGTTGCTGTTTCACTTGTAAAGTTTTATGTGAGCAACCCTTAAGTTGTCAATGTTTATCTTAGCTAGTTATATAAAGAGCCATTTGGTGGTCACAGCTGAGTTTTAATCACCTTAAGTTGCAAGAATAATGACTGATTCTAGGTTAACAGAAGTTAGAGACTAGTGACATCTCTCTTTCTCTCTCAAAATGCAACAGTTTGATTTTCTTAAATTCTTCATTTCAGTCATATTTTTAGGCTGTCTATATATTAATGGAGTGTTACTGCTTATATAGTTGAACCTACTTCTAAATGGAAATACTTTTATAAAACAGGTTGGCCATCCTATTGATAATTCAATTTAACTGCCATACCCTAAAGAACTGTTGCATGAATTCAGGTCAGGGAAAAAATCCAGATGCTCCAGAATGCACTTGGGGATCACCTTCATAATTAACATTGGAAAGCATGTCTCCAATTCTCAACTTAAAGCATTGAGTTCTCTAGTTGTTCCTGTTCCCAAAACAGTGTTCTAGTGAAATATTTTGCATAAAATGCTTTTCAGTAAAAGAAATAAATGACAGTGGAAAAAATTACACTAAAGATTAAATCAAAAACAAAAGAAAAACAGCTAATATGTCTTTGAAAGGCAAGCATTTCTAATAACATAGAGGCTACACTTAGACACACCATGTCATTGTTTTGATGGATGTTATTCATCAAGTATTTCAAATAAATGCTTAAATCAGTCAGAAAACATACTAGTTTAAAAAAAAAAAAAAAAAAAGCTTGTCGATTTGCTTTACTACAGAAGCTGTACCTAACCCCAATGGAGTCCTCAGAAGTCCAAATTAAGAAACTCAGGATCAGGGCTGGGTGTGGAATTGTACAATCTATCACAACTATAATTTCATAAAATTTAAAAAGATATTCATTTCCCCTCTTTGTTCATTTTCCACATATGCCCTTGATTATTTGAACATGTTACATTAATGGAATGAATCATTCCCATATAACAAGTGTATTATATGTACTCTTTTCTCAATTTATTTGTAATACTGATCCTGCCCCTGGCTGGTTTGGCTCAGTGGATTGAGCGTCGGCCTGCGAGCTAAGTGTCGCTGGTTCGATCTTCCAGTCAGGGCACATCAGAGAAGGAAAACTCTGACTCCAAAAAACCTCCGCTGCCTTGCGGCATACCTCTTCAGGGGAAAGGCTAAGGGAGTAAACCCCGACAGAAAATCCGGAGCCGGAGTCCCTAAGGCGGTTTGACGTTGTAGTCAACACCGGCAACTCCTGCGGCGCACCTGAAGCCAAGCTGTATTGACTCCGTCTTTCCCTTGGACCCTTCAGCTGCGAAGAGAGGGGGGGTCTGCTGCATGGGCAACAGCAGACCCTCCATATCACCCTGCCCAGGCTCTGTAGCTTCAGCTTCACTGGAGAGGACACTCCAGCGTCATCGCAAGATGTCGATTCAACATGGGAGGAGACAGATACCATGTCACTCCCGAGTTGGACTGCACAACCATTCTCGGTGGTGCAGATAGACTCTTAAGAAGCTACACCATCGTCTCTCGAGACGGACAGCTGCCGATGACGACTGTCAATATTTTTATTTAAAATGTTTTATCTTTATTAAATCATTATATTTTATTTTTCAATTATAGTTTACTTACTACCAACATTTTTAAAGACACTTTTTTTCCTGAAATTTTCTGAACTCTCACTGTTTACTAAAATCTCAAGAATTATGAGTGAAACCTTCTTTTTATAATTTCTGTAACTGCCTTACCATTACAATATTCACAGAATCTTTCTAATATATCTAAGATTCTTATTTTTCTCTCGGTGGATACACATACACACCAAACAGATTCATGTATACGTATATTTAATGATTTTAGAATTTTCTGAAATTTTAAAAATATACATTTTGTTAAAAAATGTTTACTAAGAGTTACTCATGAATTTATATTGCTTATATGATAATATAAAAAATCAACATAAAAATTGTTTCAATCCCAGATGCCATAACAATGTTTATTGTGGATTTCTTTACACATATTAGATACTTATAAAATAAAAATTTTAATTTCATTGACTTCATAAATATGTGCAATACACTTTTTATAGCTGCAAGTACATGAATTAGTGAAATTTAAAAGATGATATTTTACACACTAACTTTCCAGTTGACTTCTAGATGGTATTCCTCCTGTTCCATATTATGTTACTGCCACCCTGTGGAATAATGAACTAACACTAAAATTCCAGTTGCTCAAATCCACAGAGATGATTGCTAACCTCATCTTCTGATGTTTTCCACTTCTTTAAATTTAAAGTTCCTGTATAGCTATAATTTTGAGTACAGGAAAAATAAAGTGATTTCTTGAAATATGCACAATTTAAAAATCCAGGTAAATTACATTCACAAAGATGTGGATTTTTGAGCTCTTTTCTTACTTGTGTATTTGGATGGTCTCACATAAAAACAAATAAAATAACATACAAAATAACTCAATATAGTTAATGGGTAGTCACACAAGTTATATATTTTATCTAACGTTTCAATTAAACAAATTACTTTAAACCAACTACATCAAGACAAACTTAACTTTTGTGGATAAGATTCCTTTACTTATGCCTCTTGGTACATTTATAATCACAACACTAGATTCATGTGACAAATACATACTGGAAACTTTCTGAAATGAACCTAGAAAAGCCGCTACATGTTCTTCAACTAATCTGTGTGATTTTTAAAAAATCCTCATCCAAGGATTTATTTGATTTTCGAGAGGAAGAAAGAGAGATAGAGAGAAACACTGATGTGAGAAAGAAACATTGATTGTTGCCTCCCACACATGCCCTGATGTAGGATTGAGTCCTGACTGGAAATGGAACCTGTGACCTTTTTGGTGTCCAGGATTATGCTCCAACCAAATGAATCACTCAACAATGGCTCATGTTTCAAAATGTTCACTTCCATGAGGTTTGTATATGAGACATATATAGTCATAGATGGTGTTACAAAATATTTTGCATAATGCTGGAACCCAGATCCTTAACAAACAATATGAGAAGGTAGTATGAATAAACATTGGATTAGGTTAAAACAGTTCCAAGATTGCACTCTTTTACCTATTGTATCTAATGTAGTACTTTATACATAAATAGAAATAAATAGTTGTTAAATGAGAAGAAGCCCATGGACAAATGAGTGGTCTCAACTTCTTAGCAAAGGTATTTAAGACATATGTCATCTGACAACTAAATTAATTCATTATAATATAGCAGAGCCACAACTGGGCTGGTAGTTGTCTTGCATTTTGTAATTTGGGCAGTCTAATTATGTCATGGTAAATTCTTATTTTTTAATGTTATTCAGACTTGCTCAATGGAGTTAAACTTTTGCAATATACTTAAAGATACTTAGTATACATTGTTATTAATGTACTGTATTAATCCTAGAAAATAAAACAATTTCTCATAATTCTTGACTCATGCTTAGTTATATAAGCATAGTCATCGAAGCAGTAGTAAACTGAGAGCATATTTAATAAAATCAAATGTAAAACAATTAAAAATCAGTCCTTATTAGCCTCACACTTTCATAATTTGGCCTTCAGTTGTTTAAAAAAACAGAGAAATTATAATTCCAATAATATAAAGCAGATTCACCAAGTCTAGCCTACTTGATCAGAGAAAACCTCTAATTAACAACAAATTTTGTTATTTAAAACATATTACATATTTGTTTCTTATAATACACCAATGATTTATAACCTTATCCTACAGTTCTGGACTTTTGTTAATCTGTTTTTTTATTTTGTTTTGTTTGTTGAAGACCAAAATAGTTGTCAATTAAGATTTCTCCAAAGCCACAGGGTCAACCTATTTTAGAAAGCCATAGGAATTTCTTGTTTCCCAGCAGAACAGTTACTGGAAACTGTCACTTCAACAATTATCAGTTACCCAGAGTTCAAGTTTAATTTACAATAGGCAAATCTCCAAGGAATAATGGAAATGAGACTATGAAGAAAGAAAGCCAATAAAACTAAAATAAAAACTTAAGCTATTGAAACATGTTAGAAAAATGATGTCAGAAATGGGCTTTATTAATTTACTATGTGTACTAAAACTTTTGGCATTAAGCCTATAAAAATATAAGATTGGACTGAATATTTTAGAAGAACATTCTACAGTGGTTTCCATAATTCACAAAGATACCAGAATCCAAAGCACTGAATAACCCATATCTCTAGTTTTATAGTATTATGAAATAAATAAAAGTGTCCAAATTCATCTTTCACACTTACTTTATTTTATAAGGCCCCATAATCTGAAAGGTACTTACTTACAGCCTGCCAAATTTTGACAGCTTAGTTTAATCCATCTTAGCCCGTTAAGGCTACGAGGAGCATGTCTCCTAGTGGAGAAACCCTGTTGTCCAATGAGAAGGAAGGCCCCTGAGTGGGCAGATGAGGACTGGCATAGCCACAGAGCTGTCCAGCAGAAGGGGAAGACAAATGGCCAGCACAGCACATTTCACATAGGGTTGTGAAAATTGGACTGTAGATCATTTAAATTCCTAATTCTGTCACTTAGTAGCTATAAGACTTTCAACAAGTTACTTAACTTCTCAAATTTTGGTTTTCTTATTTCCAAAATGGAGATGAGGGTGACTGTAATAAAAATATTTTTATCATATGATTAATCCAGTTGAAAATGAAATAATACATGTAAAGCATTTATTATACAGAAAATTATAAGTTTTATAAATATTAACTATGGTAACAAAGAGGATGATTATGACAATTTTGAAAACAATGACGATGATGACCCCAATGTCTTTTATAGTCAAACTACCCGAATTCAATGAGGTAACATTTTCCATTAGTGGCACATTAGTCTTTCATGTCTCAGAAGGAACTTAAGTCAAAACAATACCTTAATAGATAAACAAATCTGGCTCACTCTATTAACATTAACCGTAAGCTCTAAAGAAAAGTCTAATAATGTCTAAATGTCATTTGTCCATATGAAATATATCTATGTGAAATTTCCAAGGGTCTAACAGAAGCAGGAATTTAATTGATGTTTGTTGGATTTGCTAAAGTAACAATATAAAACAACTTAGAAAACAAAATACAATAGTCATCTAGGCTATACATGATCTTAAAAAAACAAGCTGATATTTCTCTCACATGCCTTACATGTGAGTGCATAACCTAGATACATGCCTTAGGATTATGTTGTTGTTTTTAATTTATTAGCAAGTATAATGAGTCACTTCACATTATCAAATTATAAGAAGAGATTTTGAGTTGTGCTTCTCTCTGGCTTCATTTATAGCACTTAATAAAGAAAGAATAAGGACTTCTGGCCAAGATGGAGGCATAGACAGAAACGCTGTGTCTCCCTCCACAACTAAGAAGGAATACAACTACCTCAAAACTAGAAACAACCAGAAATTTCAGAAAATCAAACTGCATGGAAATCCAACAAACAAAGATATAGAGAAGAAATACTCATCCAGACAGGTAGGAGGGGCGGGGCCAGGGTGGAGAATATGCAGCAGCAGGCCGGTGGAAAACACAGTTACACATTTTAAAAAGTCAGGAGGGACACCTGAAGAGCATAACCAGCTCCTCACACCGTGAAGCTCACTGTCCCAGCACCAGGGAAAAATCAAGCTTCATTGTTTCTGACTGTGCAAACTAGTATGGGTTGGGGCTAAGGAAGAAACTGCTGTTATCTCAGCAGAGTCCACTTGTTTAAAGGGCCCCCACAGTCCTAGAACACCTGCAGACCCACCCACTCTGGGAACAACAGCCAGGGCAACAGCTAGAGAGGCACCAGTCCCATATGGAAGTGGGAGAAGTGCCTGGAAAAGGGGTGATTGCTAGGCAAGTGGCATTGTTCCCTCTCAGACCTGTCCCTCACATACAGAGCCACAACGTGGTGAAACAGGTCACTCTACTAATCAATCCCTAAGCCTCCATCCCTTACAATGTAACAGGAGCAACAGCTCTACCTAAGACACAGAGGCAAACAAACACAGGAGCCTGTCAGAATGAGGAGACAGAGAAGTATGGCCCAAAATAGGGAATGGATCAAGGTTTCAGTGGGAGAACTAAGTGATGAGGAGATAGCCAACATAACAGATGTAGAGTTCCAAACACTGGTGATAAAGATGCTCACAGTCTTGACAGATATGCTTGAGTACCGCAAATGCATAAGAGAAGAAGTGAAGGCTATGCTAAATGAAACAAAGGAAAATCCACACTAAACCAATGGTGAAGGAAAGAAAATTGAGGTTCAAATCAATGATTTGGAACATAAGGAAGAAAAAAACAGTCAACCAGTGCAGAACGAGGAAACAAAAATTGAAAAAAAAATGAGGAGAGGCTTGGAAACTTCTGGGACATATTTAAACATGCCAACATCCGAATCATGGAAGTGCCAGAAGGAGAAGAGGAAGAGCAAGAAATTGAAAACTTATGTGAAAAAATAATGGAGGAAAAATTCCCAAATTTTGTGAAGGAATAGACATACAAGTACAGGAAGCACAGAGAGTCCCAAACAAGCTAGACCCAAAGAGTACCACACCAAGACACATCATAATTAAAATGCCAAAGGTTAAAGATAAAGAGAAAATCCTAAAAGCAGCAAGAGAGAAGCAGAGAGTTGCCTACAAAGGGGTGCCTATAAGACTCTCAGCTGCTTTCTTAAAAGAAACTTTGCAGGCAAGAAGGGACTAGCAAGAAGTATTCAATGTGATGAAAAGCAAGGATCTACAACCAAGATTACTCTATCCAGCAAAACTATCATTTGGAATGGAAGGGCAGATGAAGTGCTTCCCAGACAAGGTAAAGTTAAACAAATTCATCATCATCAAGCCATTATTATATGAAATGTCAAAGGGACTTACTTAAGAAAAAGAAGATCAAAATTATGAACACTAAAATGAAAACAAACTCACAACTATCAACAACTGAATCTAAAAAATAATAACAAAATCCAATGAAGCAAACCAGAATAGGAACAGAATCATAGGTATGGGGATCATTTGGAGGGTTATCAGCTGGGAGGGGGAGAAATGGAGAAATGGTGCAGGGATTAAGCAGCATAATTGGTTGGTATAAAATAGACAGGGAAGTTAAGAATAATATAGGAAAGGGTGAAGCCAAAGAATTTATGAGCACGACCCATGGACATGAATTAAGGGGTGTGGGATTGCTGGAGGGAAGGGATACTGGGCAGAGGGGAGCAAAGGGGAAAAAATTTAGAACTACTGTAACAACATAATCAATAAAATATACTTAAAGAGAAAAGAAAATAAGCTATGGGTACATTGCATTTCCAAGCAATTTGTAGCTCTGCAAAGACTACTGTCAGATGAGATATCAGAAAATAAGCAATATAATGATTTATTTCAAATGTTAGTTTGAGTAATGTGAAATACTTTACTAACACTAATAATGAGAATCTTTATGAAAAACTATGTGTTGGATTGATTCGGGTAAATGGAAAAGTGTCAATGATGCAATCATTTCTATATAAACCTAAACCTCCCCTACTTATAAGATGATATGTAAGAATGGAACATCAATTTTACTCCATATTCCAATTATAAGACAAAAATATTGTTTTAAATAATTTCATAATAAAAAAAGAAAAAGCTATTGAGTTTTCCCTGAATTTATGAATATCTAATAGTTTACCTCAGGTGCATATTCATTGCATATTTACTGATATGTTTGATATGTCAGTAAATATTAGGCAACTACTGTATGGGTTCAAAGGTGGTTTAGAAACTAAACACAAACCCTACCGTCAAGGAGCTTACAATAATAGAGGGAAGTTCAATTTAAAGAGTGAACAAACACATAAGTAAAATAATTTTTAAAATGGTAATCTTGGAGAGAGAAAGCAAAAAGGAAAAAGAGTGTTTACATAGAGAATGATAAAGGGGATACCTGGGGAAAGAGGGCCACCCCAGAAAGCCTGAGTGAGGAAGACGCTTCTGCAGAGATGTAGTGTAAGCGGAGTTTTTAACCCGAGAAGGCAATCACCGAAGAGCAGTGTTTTTTATAGTGTAATGTTTTACCACAAACAATGGGCAATCCAAATTCTAGGTGGCCCAGTCTACCTAGAAGTTACTCCAAGTGCATTTTCTTCACTCTAAGACTTATGCCACATGCTATACTTTGTGCTTAATATTTAACCTCATTTTTCAGTAATTTGTTTTAGATATTGAAGACTATAAAATGCATGCAACTAATATTACTCAAACATAAAGAAAATATATCTGATAAAAGTTTCCTTAATTTAGGTAATTAATCAATATTAATTTTATTCAAAGAGGAACAAATGTAAATAAATCTGTCAAAGAGGACACAGGTGTGCACACACAAGCACAAAACCTGCCTTTGATAATCTATTGGCAGGGCCAATGTTACATTGTAATTATCATTTTCAGCTATACAGTAACTCCAGAAAAAATAATATAAATGATATTTAGCAATGGAGCATAGTTCTTATCCTAAAGCTAAAAGTCTTTTGTAAACTACTGAAAGTGCCAAAATAAAACTTTTTAGAAGCAATGCATTTGTTAAATAGTATTAAATGATTTTACAATCTGAATGCCCTTCGTTATCATATGTTTGAATATACATTCCAAAGGCTTTCTTCTTGCCTGATGAAGAAGCCAGAGAGACAGTAGAGAAGGCAATGAATTATTTTCTATGAATAATTTCTCTACCATCTGTTGAAAAACAGACAAATTTCACTATTACTATATAAAACACAGAGTCAGCCATTGTAATTTGATTTACAGTTTTGTAGGCTATATCTTTCTACTTTCGATTTGACAGAAAAATAGGCAAGACTTTGCCAATCATTTTTTGAAGAATTTAATAAGTAATGTGTCTCTTGTCAGATGATTATAATGTTATAGCTATGCATTCTTTATTTTGAAAATGATTCCCTATCTAGCACATGCTTTTCCCCCCATTTGTTCTCATTCAATTAGTAGTTATTCTGAAATGTTCATTTTATTAAATTTGAACGCCTTTCCTTTTTAAAATTAATTATGAGGATTAAGCTAAGAATCAGAAAACTATTTTCTAGCTGGCTAGACAAGCTTAAGTGCATAATGCTAACCACCCCCTTTGCTATTCTACAGAAGAGCCACTATCTTTAATTTTGCTAGGCCTGGAAATTATCTTTCAACTCTGTGTCTGGTTTTACTTTTCTTTATTCATTTGTTTGGACTCTAAGATAGAGTTCATTTAACTTTTGGCACCATTTTTAAGGACGTCTCATCCACATGGGTGAGACCTAAGCAATGGCACTGGGCAGGTAAAGATTAGAAAGTAAATTCACTTTAATTTGAAACAGCTGTGTGAGGAGCTTAACATGGATTTGGTTTTTAAGCTCTACCTATCAATAATTAGGCCAATTCATTCCCAAGTGTAAGAGGTTTCGCAAGAGAACCCAAACATTTTGTCCCAATTCACAAACTTTTTAGCCTCATTAAATTGTGCTGTATATCTGCAGCCTCATTCATCAATTCTCTGGACGTACCTCATCACACCTACCTGGTGCTCTGAATGGTTTCTAATGCCATCTGGGTGAAAAATGAGTGTAACTGAAGCATTCAGCAGCCATATTAATGCCAAGCAAGAGGCTTGGGGGAGACGTAGGATTCAGAGTAGTTTTCAGATGTTCTTTTAAAAAGCTCATCTAACTTTCTTCATGATTTTGTGATTTTAATATTTTAAAGCTACAAGTGAACTGCTTTTATAAAGAGCATATTTTAAATAAAGTTATAATCAAATATAGAATTTTTAAGAGTATTGAAAATTCATATCTATTCAAATCTATCGAATTTCATTTTTACATATTTGTTATTAAGTTTATTTTTTACTGTATTTTTTTCCCATTACCATTTATCCCCATACTCTCTTCCATCTCTTCCCATCCCCTCCCCACCGCAATCACCACATTGTTATCTGTGTTCATGAGTTTTCGGTTATTTGAAAGATAATGTGGCTAGTGAAATTCTGAGTCGAGAAATTTATGATGTTACAAATATTAATTTTGTAGGTATGGAATTGGTCTGTCATACATATCCTTAGATGACAAAAATAGACAATGATCTTCTCTTTAGTATCTGTGGGCTGCAAATGCATCAGACAGGGTTGGTGGGCTGTGGAAGGCCAGGAAGTTTGAATGAAGAGAGGAATTTAGAAAGGAGTCCTCAGTTCATCCACAACCATCTGAAGCTATATGTGACGATAGTGAAAAAACGCTCCCTTGTACATAAACACCCTATTTTTAGTATATACACATATGTGTATATGCACACAAATGTTCTTGACATGAACAAGTAACTATGTAAATGTCTGAACAAAATACAAATACATTCAAAGGTGGAACTGAATTAAAAGTGTTTGTCTGCCATCATCTATTTTCACTGTTTAGAAGATACAGAACATGCAAACACCAGGAGATGAATATGTATTTGTTTAACAAACTTCCCATGTTGGAAAAGAAAGAAGCTATTGAACTGGAAAGTAGAATGTATTTCAAATGTGGGACAAAATATTTCAGAAATATATTCTTACTTGACCTGTATCTCCTTCATAGATCTCCATCTATTATACTTTCTCAGTTTTGTATCAATAAGCTTTCCCTGTTAGTTTATCCCTGCACTAACCTATAACATGATAATTGGCTTCACCATCTTCAAAAAATCAGTATATGTACACACACATATGTGTATACAACCTGACCTCAAGTTGACTGTCTTATTTTCCCCCAATATTTCTTAGCAAATTTTCAAAGATTTTAGAAAAAGTATTTTATATTTGGATTTCTTCTTCCTCATCCCCCGTTTACTTCCCAACCACCTGTTGGCTCTTATTCATACCACTTGACTGAAAGAGATCTCACGCCAGAGTTACATACATGGTCTCTTGTTCCTGGACATCACAATGAACAGAGGGATGTTCATTTTACATAGATACAAATCTGTGTGGCTATATCTGTACATGTAGATATGTATATATATATATATATAAATATATATATATGTATAAGTGTGCATATCACAGAACTTTGCTATAGCTACTAAATTCAGAATCACAGATAAAGTATATAATTCCAAGAGCATTTTCATTTTTATCTCAAATAAAAATAACATTTATTTAAAAAATCATAGAAACCAAGTACTAACTACTACATTTTCAAAGTAGCTTTGGCATTAACAAAGGTATGTGCCCTTAAGAGAAGTGTGTGTCCTTAAATTATAGTGGACAATATATTAACAGAAAAACAGCAGGATTGTTGAATATGAGAGATCCATTAGTTTTAAAAAAGTAAATGTGATATGAGTCATTTAATATGTGGTGTACTATGTCACAAAATGCCTTTGTTTAAAAAATTGAGTTGCTATAAAGGTGAAGGGGATAAGAAGCAGTGTTTCAAGAAAATAATATTTAGATTGGACATTTTTAGGGGTACACATAGAAAAAATGGCTTTAAATTAGTTAATCCTTCATTTATTCAATCAACTGAACAAATAGTAAAAATAGAGGGTAGACTACAATTGAATAAAATAAGGATATAAAACCTTTTTATTTGGAAAAAAGAAAAAAGAAAAATAACAAAACTTATGATCACCCTTTGAGACATGTTGTGTTAATCCTGTATGCAAACAGTTTTGGAAGAGAAAAAAATTACAAGTGATCAATTCTTTGATCATGTTCAGATCACATATAGGCTAAAAAGCACCTAAAAGTGTTTCAGCGTTTTAAAAAATTTCTTCATTAATTCTTATTCACAATATGCTGCCTATAAAACTATCTAAATTTATTAATCCATATATTTCTCTCTCTTTTTTAAAAAATCTACATCCATAGGACATGCTTACTGATTTTAGAGACAGAGGATAGAGAGAGAGAGAGAGGAGAGAGAGAGGGAGAGAGAGAGAGAGGGAGAGTGAGAGAGAGAGAGACATTGATATGAGAGAAAAAAAATGGTTGGCTGCCTTTTGCATGCCCTCTGACTGGGGACCAAACCCACAACCTAGACATGAGCCCTGACCAGGAATTAAACCTGCAACCTTTGGGTTGGTGGGACAATGCCCAACCAACTGAACCACATTAACCAGGGCCATATATTTCTCTTTTTAATTCCCCAAATGCGTATAAAACAATCCATTTAGAGGAAATGGAAATTCTAATGAAGAGCAAAGCAAAATGGCATTTTACTGTGCTGTGTCTTCTTGTGAAATTTTTGAAACACAAAAAGAGTGTATAATTTATTATTACTATTATTGGTGCACCCTTCATAGTTTAGGACACCAAGTTGAGAATGATTGTTTTCTTATGAACTGTGGAGAGTCAGTCAGAAAATGAGTTGACAGTAGGACTGGTAGAAAAAATAGCTACAGCTGATATTTTCCACAATATCAGCAGGTTCAGCTATATGTCCCTCTATAATATTGTTCTCTGCAGTCAGACATTGAAACAAATATATTCCAACTTTGACACTCATCTTAACATTGTTTTCTGACTGAAATAGTATACCTATAAAAAGATTTGTCTAAAATCTTTTTGAAAGGAATTGTCTTTCAAACAAGGATGCAGGTTGTGCTGTTTTAAGTTACTTTCTATAAATCTACAAAATAATGTCTGTGGGTATAATCTTTTGTTTACAGGAAAGTTCAGCATCATTATACTAATCTTTAATAATTAAATAACATCATAAATTTATCTTAGAGAAGCTTAAATTGTACCTATTTTTCCATTCTCTTGGTTTCTCTATTCCTATAACATTTTCTTATACGGAATGTATGCAGAAGAATCAAGTAGGATTCTATAGGTCAGAATTATTTTGTTAGTAAATTAGTCATAAGGTACTTCTGAATTTCATAGAGATGTTATCTTTAATGATTCTTTGATTCAGCCCTTGCTTTATAATGTATGACCTGTATGACTGCCATCATGTTTCTATCTATAATCCACATACTATTGTTTTTTGTATTTTTGTTTGTTTTGTTTTGAAATCTGCACCTGAAGACATGCTTATTGATTTAGAGGGAGGGGAGGGGGAGAGAGAGAGCGGGAAACAGGCAAATGAAAGAGAAACATTCATTGGTTGCCTCTTGTATGCACCTTGACCAAGGAACAGGGACTGAACCTGCAACCTAGGCATGTACCCTGACTAGGAGTCAAACCCACAACCTTTAGGCTATGGGAGGACGCTCCAGCCCACTGAGGCACACTGGTGTTTTTTATTATTTCCCCCGCTTCCCCTCACCATCTTTTTTTTATTTTTAATTAAAATTAAAATGCTGTAAAGTTGCACTTACTTTTTTGTCTTTGTTGTATTTGGAAAATATCTCCTGGGCTCTCTCTTCTCCTCCATCCGTGAACAACATGATAATCTTATTGCAGTTAGCTCTGGAAACATTGTACTGTAAAAAAATGTATATATTTCTATACCTTATTCACAATAAAGACTAGAAAACATAAAGCACATGAAAGAGAATGAACAGATTGCAAGTAATGCCGGATATGCATATTCTAAGAACAGGTTCCTGGGTCAGGCCAGAGTCACCTCCACACAGAACCTTCCCTTCAGACCCCGCCCCAGACGTCCAGAGGTCGCAGTCTCCTTCCGGTCTTTGATCAAATGTCACCTTATCAATGAGAATGTCCCTGGAAACTACATTTTAAATGCAATCTCCCTCCCAGGCTGTATTTTTTCTTTCAGCATTTTACACTCTTATATATATACTACATATTTTATTTGCTTGCTTATTGTTGGCTTTGCATAATTGAATGTAAGCACCATGAGGACATTAATTTTTGTCAGCTTTTGTTCAGTGTTGTTTCCTTTCCTAGATAAGTGCCTAGAACATAATAATCTCCCAGTGGTTAGTTAGTAGATTTTAAATTAATTAATGGCTATGATGTCAATTTTATGACCCTGTAGTTTATACCAGAAACAAACAATATTTATAAAAATTGTGCATACTGTTTCACATATATTTTCAAACCATTTACAAATATTGCCCTCTTTCCTTCCTTCATCCTACATTACTCACTTGACATTTCTGAAACTATAAACTCCTAGTTGGTCCCTAACACCCAATACTCTTTCATATATTTATAGATGTCCATACCTATTCTCAGAATATCCTCTCCTATTCTCTCTCAACCTGCCACACTTATTCTAATCCTGAAAGACTCAATTCCAATAATAAATCCTCTTAAACTTTCTTTAAAGTCTCAAGAGAGTTGAACATGGGAGAGCAATGGATGAACATCAAAGGACCGCTACAATAAACAATTGATTTAGAAACTTGGGCCGCTTTGAGGTCTGAAATTATACTATTTTACTATTGTAAAATGTGTTTCTGAAAGTTTTGAGAATTAAAAATTACACTAATTTATGAATGCTCACTTTTCAAAATGCCAACCCTCTGGTCAGCCCAGTGCTGTCAGTGGAGATATAATATAAACCTAATTTAAAACTTTAACTTTCCAATAGCCATGTTAAAAGAAAGTAAGAATAAATATCTGAAATTAATTCTAATATATTTTATTTAACCCAGTCATCCAAAATATTATCAATTATGAAATCAATTTAAAATTATTGAGATACTACATTTTTTTCTTTCATAATAAGTCTTCAAATCTCAATGTGTATCTTATACTTACAACAAACACATATCAATTCAGACTAGGCACATTTTCAGTATTTAACAGAACATATGATTGTGGTTAACACAGTGGATAGCACAGCCCTGACCTTTAAATTATTAGTATATATTTTGAAATCCTTAATTCTCCTATAGTGTTTAAGTTATTGGAGGCCCGTGCTTGGTCTTATTTTTCAAATAAGATAAACCCCGTTTCCTGTTGTAAAAGCTAATAAAGACAATATTTTGCTTTAGTGATAAAAAGATCCTGTTTTACATAATCTCACCCCATTGACTAGGCCATTTAGAACCTTGGTAGTGAGAGCTTCAATCTAATCATTGTGAAAAGACAAGTATTAACTAGTACAATTTGTCTCATTCAAACATATTCTTATCTTTGAAAGTAACTGTCTGAAAATTTGACTACACAAAAATTACATATTTTATTATCAAAATAATTTTGTGAAAGGTGTTGAAATTCCTTAACTAAAATTAATTCAGTCATGTGTCTTTTTTATCTGCATATTAAAAATTGGCAAAATAATACGTCCTTAAAGGACTGTCTTATAAAAATGAGAAAGTAAGTAAAGTTTCTACAAGACTTGGTTTCCTTTTAGAAGTTGCATAGGTATTTTATTAAGCTAGCACACTGGGTCCTGCTGACCATTTGTATGTTTATATAAATAAAATAATAAAAACCTTTCCTGGGGAGAAAGATATTAGGACATGCAAAAGTGGAAATATAATGTTTTGTTTCCAACATGACTTTTCCTAGGAGTAGCCTTTTCAGGACTTTTGATAAAGCAAAGTACATTACAGCAACTCTCCAGTGGGTTTGCAATTATCTAAAGAATCACACAGTCACAACCGTTACACCTTACTGGCTTGCAATAAATTAAGTAAAAGAAAGAACTGGGCTATTTCAATAAAATAACAATTCAAGTTGTTAATTTACTTTAATGCATTATTTCATAACCTGCTTTTTTTGACCTCTGCACAGCCAGTGCATAGAGCAGCATCTATCATATATGCATTCAATAACATTTTTCTGAAAGTTGCATCTCAAATATTTGGTAGTATTTTATGAAATGCTACCTGAAGAATAATTTAAATTGTAATGTAAGGTTTACTATGGGATAAATGTGTCTAATTGTATTTGATACCTGCTTCAGTGATCTTAAAGAAAAACCTTGCAAGGACATGCAAAAACAGAGAATGGCACTGCATGCTAATGACGTCTTTGGAGTAGACGAGGAGTAGATGTCTTTGAAAGAGATAACAGAATATGCATCAATTTTGAATAAGGCAGGCCATCATATTTGGACAAATTTTAAAATGAAGAAAAGTAATACAATAAGGGATGTGTGGAAATCAGGACATGGAGATTTACTTCAGGAATAACAGAAACATATTAAAAATCACTTACAATGGTGATAAAGGCAATACTAGGGGCCACTAGCAGTAAAATGATATTTAATCAGCAACTAGTAATGAATCTGGGAGTTAATGTGGCTTCTCTCATGAGAATGCCTATGAAACAGTACATTAGCTTGAGACACCTTAGCATTTCACAGTTGAAACCTGAATAAGAGGGAAGGAAATGAAGCAAATTAATGATACTAAGAAAAACAAACTGCCAAGACATAAAAAACTCAATTATTGATTAAAAAGAAAATAATTTTATTTTAAAAATTATATTCCTTTTCTATAGAAGAATTTATCTAAATCTAATGGTCGATTATATTTGAATTTCAAACTTTCAAGTTTTCATATTTTTATTAATGAGCATAAGTCATTTAACAAACATGCATTTTACCAAAGGTAACTTCCCGTGAAAACTGCAGTGCTAAACTGCTTTGCTTTTATGTCTCCTTACTTGCTTACCTCACGGCATCTAACAAATAACCCCACCTCAAATTCAACTGAAACTGAGCTCTTTCTACCCTCACATTCCTTCTCTAGATTCCTGTGTCATCATCTACTTAGTATTCTAGTTCAGAGAAATTAGTCCCCCAAATTCCTCCCCCCACTTCAATAGTCTCTTTCCCCATCCAATTACCATGTTACTCCCTAACATCTCTTCATTACTGTTCTAACACCAGGATTTCCACAGTAGCTTAATTAGAACACTAGTAAAGCATGTCATTTTCATACCATAAACTTTCCATTTGCTCCTAAATGCTTCATTAACTGACAGCTCACGGTCTTTAGTCGTCCATCACTGCTCCTATATTGCTACGTCTCTGCCAAGCCAAACTGCCTGCAATTCTTACAATGCTCCATGAAGCCTGGCATAATTCTGTTCCTTTGTCAATGTAGTTCTTTTTATGTGAATTGATTCCTCTTCTCTCAAATACCTACCAAGGTTCTACTAACTCCTCAAAACCCTGTTTTCAAAGAAATGCTACACTTTCCTGAATTCCTTTGGGTAAGCTGAGACCCTGCTCCATGATGCTCCAGTAATACACTCCGAACGCCCCATTGTGGCCCTAACACATTGTACTAGGGACGATAATATAGTGTATTCTGGAGCTTCTTAAGGGCAGGCGGTCTTGATTATTTCTCTAATTTCAGCTCTAGCACTGTGACAGGAAATTGTGAGGCATTCAATAAACATTGGCTGAATGAACAAATGAATGAACCCAATTAATCAGACATTTCGAAAACTGTTAAGATTCACCCAAGGAACAACAAAGTCAAATCTGCAGAAAAGACCACATGTAAGGGCCTGCTCAGTGATTCAACAGATACAGTAGGAATTATGTGCTGATGCTGTTCCAGCCCTGTGCTAGTCGTTACGGTAATAATGATTTGACTCCCACACCAGCCCAATAGCTTGCATACACATGAGGTTTGCTGGGTGTCAGATTCTGTAAATAATCTTGTTCACAACTCTCTGATGAACACACCACGGAGACCGCCACTATATAAGCGAAGAAACCAAAGTACAGAGCCGTTAGGTCCACACTCTCACCCATAGTGAAGATACTGTCTCATGAGAGACACAAAACTGAATGATGGTTCCCACTCTCAAATAGTATAAAATGAAAAAGAGGGTGTTGCCATTTGAAAATACAGCCCTGAGTGAGACACTTGCAATAATATGCATCGGGCCATGGGCATGCCAGAACATGATAGTCTACCTACAGGTATTGATGGGTGATTTGTTCCAGGGCATGTTCCCTGAGGAAGAAAATCCTGCTCTGGGACTTATCTTCCTATTTAATTTATTGTCTGCTGTTTGCACCTTTCTGTACATTTAGGAACAATTTAAATACCCAAACTAGATGTTTCTAGCAACCCTCTGATGGTTAAAAGCACAAGTTTTCAGATAATTGCTATGGTAATTGAGATTAGAAAAAAGAAATTATATTCTAAACATGCCAACTAAGTTTTAAGTGCAAATGCAAAATTAAATTACTACCTTATAAGTATGTTTTTTAAACATATTTTGAAAGTGATCGAAAATGATTTAAAAGGAAAAGAAAATATGCATTTTGTCTTCTGAATTTTGATTTAAACATAAATGTAGTTCAAAGATTTCTACTGCCTGGACACATTGGCTTTCTGAACAATGAAAAACAGCACTGTTATTTAAGCCTAAGGTAGCACTGACCACCAGGATGTTGACATTTAGTTACTACAATTCAATAATAAAAGCAAAAGGGGATGGTACTGATACTTACGTTGAGCAGCTGTTCAAAAGCAAAGCTAAAGCCCTTCTTATAATCCGTAATTCCTTTTGCTGTGATATTATTCACGGCATCTTTCAGTACTTTCTTATTTCTTACATTTGCTTGTACAAGGTGCTGAAAACAGCTTACATCCTGGGCATTGCTGTTAAACTGCAAAAGATAAAATAGTAAATATATAAACGAACATTAAAATCAATCATGTAATTTTTGTTGAATGTATGGTTTATATTTCTTAACCCAATGCATTGCTTTCTCTTTAAAAATATAGATAGTAATTTTCATCTAAGCGTCCAACTCATAGTGTAACTCTGAACCTGTGACTTACCTCCCAAAGCCTGTTTCCCCTAATTATAAATTTGGGATTTGAAGTTACATTCAGTCCCTTCCAGCTCCCAAATTTTATGAGCATTTAGACAAAAAAAAAAAAGTATTAATAATCCAGAAGTGATATGATGATCCTGTGCAGGATTCAAGGAGAAAGTGGGTATTTTACTTGCCTCTCATAAAGAAAAGCTAGGTGGAAAACTAGTACACTGAATTAAATGAACGGAAGTTTAATAATTTTGAAATTTGAGAGTAGGGTCTTCCTATGGGGGTAAAATCGGGAAAGCAATTTGAAAGTGTAAAGAACACCTGCTGGCCTTTTAGAACTATCACTGTAGAGGTTCTCAGTAGAAGTCAGTGACATCTGGGAAGCAAGCAAAGGGCAAGAGATCACTGAGGAGACTTACTGTTATTAAGTGGTGTGTCCCTGAACAACAGAGAGTGTAAGAGGAGAGAGCATAAACTCCAACCATACTTGTCCCAAACTGAAAAGTTAAGAATGATTACTAAAGTAATTTTACCAGCCTCATAGTAAGTATTCACATAGTTCTTTGGATATTTCCAAAAAGAGAAGAACAATAAGAGTACTGAAATAATATTCAGAATACTGAATGAATAGGATCATCTTATCATGTATTAACTTTGCTACCTGTAGAAGTCCCTTAGGATCCTGGAGTTTAGACAAGAATAATAAAATCATTCTCACTATAAGATAGGGGGCTTACCAGGTAAAGCCTGAAGATACTCAGATCAAAAACATATAATTAAATGGTTTTAATAGGTGAATTACAAGCCAAAACACAGATTTTATAAGTGATTCTATATTCTTATAACTGTACTGCATCATTCCTTTTCCTCTGAAGATCACTACAGTCTAATTATAAGGGGTACCACACTTTTCTTTAATCCATTAAGCAACTAGCAGTCTGTTATGTGTCAAGAATTATAGCAGGTGATAGTTTTGTGCCTTCAGACATTATGTAAAATGGGCATGCATGTATATACATATATGTTTGTATGTATGTAAACACTTATATGGTGTTTCCTATGTGCTGCATTTACTGTGTACTCTATAAATATTAATCATTCCTCTTGGCAAATTCCCTACAAGATTAGTGTTATTATTATACATGAAGAAACTTAAGCATAGAGAAATAAATAATTTGCCCAGAGTCACATGGCAAATAAATGATAAGAGAGTCAGAATCCAGACTAGCATGAAGGCAGAGAAGTCTGAGATTTTAACTATTCCCATACTGCCTCTCAATATGATACATTAAATTATTATTATTTCTGAAACAGAAATATTTTGCTCAAGGATACAATATCAGGGGAATGAGTTGTAATTTGAATTATGAGGAATAAAGGGGAAAATTCCCCTGAAAATGGCATTTCTTGTGATTCCAGAGAAATGTTTCACTGAAAACTATGGAGGAAGAACCTTCCAGGCAAATAGAACACATGCAAAAAGGCCCTGATGTGGGGAGTGGGGGAAGCCTTTTAGGGAAACATAAAAAAAAGATAGTGTAATTCACTCACATATGAAGCAAATGACATAAAATGAGTTCAAGGAAGGAGGAAGAGGCTAGGTCATGCAAGGTCTAATGGAAATGCTGAAGAATTAGGATTATATTTTTTTGTCTAATAAAGTCGTAGAAAGATTTTAAGCCAAATTCAAAATAACAATCTATAATTTTAAGAGATAACTCTAGCTGTTTGGGAAACAGATTTAAGGTGAGCAAAATTTAAAGGAGATGGAATAACTAAAGGCTATTGTGGTAAGCAAGCTGAAGATATAAATTGGCTTCGTTATTTGTGCAAAAGGGCAGAAAAGAAGGGATTCCGGGTCTATTTTGGAGGAAGCATCAGTAGGATGTGGTGGTGGACTGCGTATGTGGTTGAGTAAGACAGTGGGGTCTTGAATGACTCTTGGGTTCCGACAAGGGCATCTGGACGACTGGAGTGACTAGAGGATGAGGAATAGGAAAGAGAAGCACCAAGTTCTAGGTTGGGGGTGAGTTTTCAACAGGTGAGATATGTAAATGGGGATATCAGGAAATCAGAACATTTAAAGCAAGAGACTCAGATGTCTTGGGTAGAGTTTTGAAAAATACTTCAGCATAGACATTTGATTTAGCAAAAACCATGTGAATTAAAAGTGAAGTAAGGGAGGAATCCTTGAGGAAACTGAGTAAGAGTTAAGTTGCCATGGAAGCAAGAAAGAAACAAGGTAACTGGACTGTCCTGGATGATGAGAGAGAGAAAAAAGTTCTCAGAAAATGACATTGCAAAAAAGTGTCCAGAGATGACATTGCAGTTCAGTGAGAGAGAATATGAGGACTCACTAAGCTCATTCACACTATACAGGCAGAACCCAGCGGAATGCACTGAAGAGCAATGGGAAGTGACAGCATGTGGAGAGGATCACCTTCAGTGCACCTTGGCAGGGACGCAGAGAAGAAGAAGAAGGTAGTACCTGTAAAGGTAAACCTGGGGTCAGAAAAAGGCTGCCTTAAAATGAAGGGTGTGTCCTGGCTGGTGTGGCTCAGTTGCTTGGAGTACTGTCCCATAAACAGAAGGGTCACAGGTTTGATTCCCAGTCAGGGCACATACCTAGGTTGTGGGTTTGTTCCTTGGTTGGGGTGCATAGGAGAAGCAACCAATTGGTGTTCCTTTCACATCATGTTTCTCTTCCTCTTGCTGTCTCCCCCCCCCAAAAAATCAATAAGCATGTCCTCAGGCGAGGGTAAAGAAACAAATTAAAATGAAGGTTCACTAGAGCAAGAGAGGATTGATATTAAAAAGCAAAGAAAGAAAAAGATACAGGAAATAGAAAAGAGGTGAAAAATAAAGTTCTTGTGAAGGTGGGGAAGGACAGACTACAGCTGGCATCCATAAAAATGACCCTTTAAGAAACATGTATTGACTCCACTGTTCTAGGAAAGAAGAGTGGGAGCTGAGTACAGATACCGGGTGTATGTAGATTTGGTGTTGAAAAAATAGTTACTATCTGTGTTTTCTGTCCCCAGTGAACAGTGAGGCAAGTCATCAGGATAAAGGAACAGAGGAGATGGTTTGAAGAGAGAGAAGATTAAGTAGCAAGTAAAATGTGCTGCACAGATAAATGACTTGAGTTTTTTTCTTCCTTTTACACTGAACACTACTTTCAGGTACATCATATCTATAAGAACAAAGCTCCTATCTATTTTACTGTTTTCTGTAAATTTGAATGTTTAAAACTTTGTATCTTCAGATCCAAATCTAACTCCCACTGTATATTTGATCACTTTCTGTTCTTTGATAATGAACACGACCTTAATCTACATGGTCCATTCTGAAAATAAAAGAATGCAAGAATTTCCATGTTAGAAAGTAAAAAAAATAGTTTGCCAATGTAGTAATAGCAAAATGTCTAACCTTAGAGAATTATTAGCCATTGTTATAGTTAATATTATTAACTGATTTAGTTAAACCATGAATCATAATAAAATTATGTTAAGGAGAAAATGAGCATTAAATAATGTATTGACCTGAGTCTTCTGATTGGCCTTGACCTGCTTTTAACACAGAAAAGTAAAACATCTCATAAGTCACATGAACACAAACCTATTAAATGTAAATTCAATTCATTAATTACAAATTCAGTGGTGTATAGCTAATACTACAATTATATTCATAATAAAATTCATAAATAATGCATAGAAAGAAATAACGTACAAAGTATAAGTCCCTATAGCAAATTTTATTCTCCTAAGGAAACAGATGATAAATTTTAAAAGCCTAAATTAGATAAGTATATAATTCACAGACATCTGATATTCATCTGCATTTAGAAAAGAAAGAGAAAAAACAGGTTTATTTTTATGAACTGAAATTGCAGTCTTTGGTAACACATACCTAGGTTTTATTTTATAAACCATATATTTATATACAAACCACATATACATGGGGCAAAAGTTCAATAACATAATACTATAAAACTTTGAAATAGTATATGGTGAGTAAAAATGAGGACCCCCACTTTTGTCATCTAGTAAGAAAATACATCTTTTAAAAATGTATTTTAAACTAACCCTACAGAATCAGAAACTAAGCTAACACCACACTGATTCCTTTCATGATCCCCCCAAATTCAACCAAGTAGGTCCCTTCTAGAAGTGCTGAGAAAAGTCTCTGTGAGCATCTGAGACAGGAAAGTGTGTGGGGTAATGTGAGCATCTAGTTAGAAGTCACGCAGGACTCTGTACCTCGGCTCCAGCACTTGGACAGTCTTCCAATTCCCTCTTTCCTGTATTCTGCTCCTGCTGTCTGCAGCTCCCTCCCTCACCTCTGCAGCTGGTTGTCCCACTTAACGCTGTTGCCTTATAAGAGGCTTTTGTGACCTCCCCTGACTAGGTCAAATCACAGCCTTATAAGCTCTCCAAAGCCTAGATTTTATCTTTTTTATAGAACATATCACAGTTATAATTTCATATTTCTTTGTATAATATCTTGATTGACACTTGCACTGGATTAGAAGCCCATATGGCAAAGAAAATGGCCATCCCACCACTGCATCCTCAGACTTGGCATATAACAGGTATGCTATACATATTAACTGAATATATGTATGGAGTTCAAGAAAATTAGAAGGTGGTACAAAATGTTAATCAATAATCAAGCTATAGACTTATTAGTGTAGGGACTGTATTTTAGCTGTGCAATTGTGTTTGCACTTGTACATTTATAGTATAGTCTTTTCAAACAGACACTATTGAAACAGTATATAGTCAAATGGAGATGCATGTGAAACACCTAGCATAAAGTCTGGCACGTATAAACATTAGTATACTCAATTATCAAAATCAGAATGGATTCCTAGATGTATGAGATTCAGATAAATAAACAATATCTGCTTTAGTGAGCTTCAATTAAAGTTCACTAACAAGATGATACAAGTGTCCATCGAATATTAGTTTAAGGTTTAAAACATTCTCTGAAATAATCATGAAGAGTAAGTTTCAAAGAACCTTCCATTAAATATCATAGTCAAGTATACACATCAAATTAAAAGACACTCTAGGGCCAAAACAAATGATTACTTTCTCAAATGAATTAACCTAAACTCTTGGCTTTATAAAGGCAGTATCTACTTCTGCTGTGATGTCCTCTGATGAATAAGAAACCATTCCACAAAATATTTCTTAGAATGGCTCTGCTGCCCTTTGGATTAACCTTGGATACAAACAACAAAACATTGGCATTGTCCTGATATGCACCATAGGTCAAAGTTGCACCAAGTTCCTGAAAAGCAACCTTGCCTAGGAGGGGCACCTGTAATACACCTGCATGTAACACCAAGTTTCCCTTTGAAAAGGCTGGTGGACTCAAGTAGTTTTACCCTAGAACATTAAAAATTAAAAAAAAAAAAAAAATCCTAAAGGTACTACTCTTCCACTTAGAACTCCTGAGAAAGAGAAGTGGCCCATTTACTATGTATCTGACCACTTGGCATACCTTTAATTTCCACCCCTTCACTTTATCCATGGATTCTAAACTCCTATGAAGGCAGACTTACTGTAGGGTACTTTGTCAAAAAACATTTTTTAATGGGCAAATGAACATAATTTGTAATTCCTTGGTTTTTGAAAAGTTGTTCTATATATAACTTATTTATTAGAACATGTTCTAATGATATATTCTCTTTTTTTTTGCATGTAAAAAATATAGTGCAAAAGTTAAGGCTCCAGCTGTGCAGGTGATCAGCAAAACACGAAGTCAAATCCAGACTGGCCTGTATGGAACATGGGTATTTTCTTAAATTACAACACATGAAGAAACTTCTTTACATAAGTTAACTGTAATTAATTTATATAACACATTTAAATTAGATAAAATAATTAATATAAATGAATTATCTAAATTAAATAAACTTAATACAACTTTGCATATGAAGTTCACATTACGGTATCAGAAGCTATACACATTTTGGACACCAGAGGGCGATGAAGGAAAAATAAAAAGGAAAGTGAACACAAGCTATGATCTTTAAAATCTTGGTTAACTTTTATTCCCACTAAAAATACTTCTTATTTATTCTAAATTTATATTTTTCCTTAAAAATCTGGAAACTAGAATAAACTGTAAGAAACAAAATTGTTATCCTAAAATCCTGAAAAAAAAGCTTAATAACACTTACCCTTACACATATGTACATATTTCCAATTAAGAATTATTTTAAGGTTCTTTACCTATTGCCAAATTACTTTCCAGAAACTTTGAGTTAATTTACAACATGTGTAATAATCTTACTTCATTGTATTATAATATGCACTTAACACTTTTATTGCTAAATTATAAGTAAAAAGAATAATTCAATATTTTCATTACTTGAATTTCCTTGATGGATAAAAAGTAAAATTTTCCCCACATATTAATTTTCATATAACCTTGTAAATTATAAGTCCTATTTTCCAACTGTGTTGATCAGATTCCAATTTTAACCTATTTCTTAGAATTTCTTAAAATAACTTTATGCTTAGAACACTATCTACCAATCAAGTAAATATTCATTTACAGTTTTTACTAATATTTGGTTGTTTTGTTTGCTTATTTTACATTTTGGTATTTAGTCATGGTGGAATTTATTTTCCTCATTATTATGAGATGGTACTTAACATTTATTTTTTTCAAATAGCCAATTTTAATTTTTATTGAAAACTTATTGGTTCATGATCTATTCTTTATAAGCATTTAAGATTTGAGATTCTTCTAGAATTTTTATCCCTTTATGTTCTCAATTATTTCATCAACATTTTACTTTTTTAATATTAATAATAAAAATATTAGCCAACATATACTGAGAATCACAATTGTGTCAAGCTAAGCACTTTACAGGTATTGACTCAATGAACCTTCACCAAGCTTATGGGTTTAATTAGAATATGGTTTCCATTATACAGCTGAAGAAATGAGACTTAGAGTCACAGAGCAACCAAGAGTCAGAGCTCTACTTCTAACCCAAATCCCTGACAAGTTCTTGTCTGTGCTGTCTAATCATTTTCAATGTCTACCAGAAGAGTACGCTGCCATACCCAGCCACTTTACTGTTTTCTCAACTGTCTTCCTATTGAACTTTGGAACTATTTTTTAATCAAATTAAAATTGTATCAATATTTACCGATAAACTTAAGAAAACCTAACATTTTCACATAAGTCTGTTTTTCATTCCAGGAAGAAGTATTCATTAATTCCACATTTATAACTCTACCTCTATTTCAACTCTTCTACATATGAGGTCCGTCCCAAAGGTACTCAGCCATATAATATGAAAAATAGAGACATTTATTGAAGATACAAGAAACACTGTACATAGGACAATAACACCTCAGTTCCCTTCAAAGTAGGCACCTTGGGACCTCACACAGTTCTCCTAAATGCCATCAGCTGCCCCGTCGTATTTTCCTGAATCTCATCAATGGTCTGAAATCTCTTCCTTTTCAAGGGTGATTTTAATTTTGGGAAAAGCCAGAAGTTGCAGCGTACTTACTATGAGCTGTAAGGGGACTGAGTCATCTGGGTGATTTGATGTTTCACCAGAAAACTCTGCATGAGATGTGATGCATGAGCAGGCGTGTTTTTGTGATGAAGCTGCCAATCACCAGTTCCCTAGCTGCGACCTTCTGAATCATCTAAATAGTTTCCGTGGAGGAATGTTCAAGCTTAATGCAAAAATTGATGCAGACTCGTTGCTCTACAGCTCAGCCATTTTGGTTTGCAGGCCGGTGCTCAATCCACTGAGCCACGCCAGCCAGGGCTACAGCTCAGCCATTTTGAATGTGATGGCCACATAGTACACCTGCTCACTCAATGGTGCCTACCACCTAGACTGACTAGTACAGCGAAGTCATCATTGTTCATGCATGCGCATTCCAGTCCACTCTCCTTTGCTGCCAGGTTACATTGATGTTGTGCAAATCATTCTCATTATATTAACAGTAGCTGGACTTTTCTGGACAGACTTCGTATAACTTATAAGTTCTTCCCTCCTTTTTTAGAAATTCAGGTCCTAAATATATTATTAAAAGTACTACTAGGACATCAAAATAAAAACTAAATTATAGAACAACCATCTCTCTGAACCACCAGAAATTGAGTTAAATGGAAATCTGACAACTACGAAATTAAAGAAACCATATCCATCCAGACAGGTAAGAGGGGTGGAGATGTGGAATGGACTGGTCCCACATCCACATGTGGTGGGTAAATATTCAGGAGGCACATCTTGGGAGCAAGGAGATTCATCCCCACAGCAGGACCCCCAGCCGAGGGTTCCAGTGCCAGGAAGATAAGTCCCCGTAACTTCTGGCTGCAAAAACCAGCATGAATTGAGTCAGTGAAAGAAACTTCTGGAGTCTCAAGCAGCTCCTCTTAAAGAACTCATAAACTTACTAAGGCTCACTCCCTCACAGCTCCAGCACCAGTATAGCTTGAAAGGCACCAGTGTCACGGCATCAAGGTGAGAGCTGGGGGACAGCTTTCTCCCAGACAGAATGGCAGGCAGAGCCACAGAGCTGGCAGGCAGGTGCCACATCTGAGACTCCATCATCCTGGCTAACACTGTTTGCCCCACCCTGGTTATCCCCAGAGACTCCATCCCACCAACTTACAGTTGTTAATAGTAGCTTTTCCATGTGAATGGCTGCTCTTGACTCATGCTGACCTTGGTGAACCCCAGCCTCTGTACTTCTTACTAAGTGGCCCCAGGTCCGGCACTAGCAGCAGCCAGCCTAGATTCACAGCTTGGTTTCACCTGGAATCTCTAAGCCCAGAAAAAAAGTAGCAGCCATCTCAGATTGCTCTGTAGTTCAGGCAGGGTGGCCTTGGATAAAGCACAGGTTGGGGCTGACCTTGGCCTACACCATCCAGGAAACCCCAGGGCCTGCACACCCAGTGGACAGCTACAGACCACACTGGAGCTCAACCACCCTGCCCCTTCACAGCCGATCCTCCATGGAGGTGGGGGGTGGGGAATGGGAAAAGAGGTGACAGGATTAAGAAGTAAAAATAGGTAGTTATAGGATAGCTATGGGGATGTAAAGTACATATGGGAAATGGAGTAGCCAAAGAACTCACGCACATCACCCACGAACATGAACGATGGTGGGGGGACTGCCTGAGGGACTAGGACATGCTGAGTGGAGGGGGCAAAGGGGAAAAGAATGGGACAACTGTGAGAGCATAATCAATAAAATATAATAAATAAATAAATAAATAAATAAATAAATAAAAATACTACTAGGAAATTCATGAGTTTTACTAATGTTGTAAATTTGATTTTAATTTATATTATTAATCTCTGTTCAGAGAAAAGCGGAAAGTGTGGTCACCCACAGTTAGAGATACTGGGAATGTCTTTGCTAATGGCATTTGGCAACTTGAACACTCCTGTCCTCAAATTGATGTTGTTGTCCCTCGACATTGGATGCTGGTTTGTGGTATTTGGGGTCTATTGTACAAAAACATTAATTTTATTAAAAAACTTTCCACTCTTTATTTCAGCTTAGGAAAACTAGGTCTAGTCCCTGTGCTGCCACTAATAAGCATCAATGGCCACAACTGATTCAATGATCTCTTCTGAGCTTTCGATTTCTCTTTTCTGAAATAAAAAAGAAAGTCCCTCCAATTCTAAAATGAGATTATTTATATCTGATATAGTTTTAACTCAGAAAAAATACATAAAAAAGTAGGAATAATAAATTCTGTGTATGTCAAAAGAAAATGGTAACAATAAAATAATAAAAATATTGGTGGCATTATCAAGATAAATTTGTTTGCCTATAATTATAAATCATTGTCCATAAAAATTTTTGATGTATGGTTTCATTTTAAACAAATTTTTCAATTAACTTGAATTATAACATATGCAAAATTCAGTCTACTGACCTTCATGGTACAGTGAATAAATTTCTGTATGAGTCCCAAGTGTCATTTTAATATATTCTATTTGCATTTTGATACAGAAAATGTTTGAACCATGAATCATCTAACAAACACCAGAAAAGTGAATATATCATAGAAAAAAAGCAAAGGCCAACATTTGTATCTGAATTTTATAAGATAATAAGCAAATTGTCACTATGACAATGCCCCCTACAATGGAACATACAACAAAAAGTATTTCATGTGTTAGTACATGTCTTCAAGCTCTAATGTAGACATCAAAAAATTTTAAATGTTTTTCAGTCCCTTAAGAATTTGCTGAAATTGAATTTTGTTATTCAAGATTTAAGGTAATGTCTATGCATTTATTAATAAGTACCTTAGTATCAGTCTATATTTTAATTTCTTTTGAATTTATATCTGCTAAATAATCAGTAGCAAATATAACAGTTTAATTTGTTAAAATAACTGTTAGCAACTCTGCTAAGGCTATACAGTTCAGGTCAGCTCTAGCCCATCTCTTTGCTTTTACTCAACACTAAGTGAATAAATATACTTTGAAAAATTTTACCCAATAGTAATGACACACACCTGTGCTTACTGGATATAGTCTTTTCCTGGTTCTTCAAGCCCCCAACAAATAAGTCAATAACTTTTATATTTTTTAAAAACAATATATTAGTTTTAAAGGTATTCCCTCTGTCTCGCCTTAAGTATTACTTTTCTATTTCTAAAAATACAAAATGTAACTAATTTTTATGGAACAAAAGGCATCTTTAGTGCACCATATAATTAATGGAAAAAATATTTATCATGCTTGTCAACACCTTCTTATAAACTTTCCTTTTACTTGCAAAGCAATTAAGTTATCCTCTGGCAATCTCTCGTCCTCTTTTTTTTTTTTTTTTTTAACTAAATAACCTTGACTACTTGTCCTGTTGTTATAATCCTTAAATTTGTCATTTATTTCAGTCTTTCCTGCACAGTCTCTAATTACTGTTGTGTTTAATTTAAATAAGATAATTTTAAAGGGCATCCATCTTTACTTTAAAAAGTACATAAGAGAGATGGAGCGTCAGTTTTTTGAAATGAACTTAATTTTACTCATTTTTTAAAAAAAATACCACGCTCCAAAAAGCAAATGTATATAAAATAAAAGCACTCATAAATATGCACCGTAGTAGTGATTCTATGAAGTACCAAGATATTAAAATATAAATCAATAATCATGATTATTTATAGAAGCCCCAGACAGATGCCCACTGGACTTTGCAAAATATGCCTCCTAATGTACCTAGATTCCCAGGTTTCCTCATTGTTGAGGAATCACTTGGGAAACTTGCCAAATGCAGGTACTGGATCCTTAGATCTGGGTGGAATTTGAGATTCTGCATTTCTCACCAACTGCTAGGTGCTGCTCATGCTGCTTGGCCACAGCCCCACTTTTAGTAGCAAGGGTATAAACTATAATATACTCATTTGTTGACATAAATGAGATATAAATCAATATAAAATTTTCCTAAAATCTAAATGGATGACTATTTTATAAAATATGAAATAACTCCCCTAGAATTCATTAGTCACAAAACTGTATTTTACTAGAGCACTAGCAAAAAAAAAAAAAAAAAAGGAGGGGGCATGTTATGGGAGGGTGTAAGAGTAACTTTTAAATTTAAATTGTACAATAACTTGCACAGTATTCATTATCACATGCAGAAAAATTCCTAAACTAAGGAAACCATTATGCATTATTTTAGAAGGAAAACTAAAATTTAAAGCTCATAGGAAAAAAAAAAACAATCCAAATCATGTCTTTCTTGTAGATACAATGCAATTCCATATTTAAACAACTTGCTCTCTGACATTAGTTGGTGTTAAACTGTCAGATCAACAAGTGACAAGTGTCTGATATTTCATCTTACTTGCAAGCTAAGGAGTTAGCCTCCTACAGTTTCAGAGATACTAGCCAAACAAACAAACAAACAAACAAAAACAAGTCCTCTGGTCAGAGATAAAAGGCAGTAGCCAGAGTGAGAATTATTTGCACCCAAATCTCAGTTCCCACAGGGGGACAAGAGAAGGGCCAGAGGTCATCTATACTGGCCATAGGTGTGTTTCAGGCAAGAAATCCCAAGATGAGGAAGGCCCTGATCTTCACCAAACAGAGACAATATCTTCCTTTTTTAAAAAAATCCTCACCTGAGGACATGCCTTTAGATTTTAGAAAAAAGGGGAAGGGAGGGAGAGAGAAAGGGAGAGAAACATGGACGCCAGAGAGAGAGAAACACAGATCGGCTGCCAGGTGCCTCTCACACATGTCACGACCAGGGATCAAACCCACAACCTAGGTATGTGTGTGTCCTGACCAGAAATCAAACTGGCAACCCTTTGATTTATAGGACAACGCGTCAACCAACGGAGCCACGCCAGCCAAGTCAGAGAGGCAATATCTTAATTACTCTGCAATGTAAATCTCCTCTGGGGAAGAAGACATCTCTATTTTCACATCCTGGAATGTACCTAAATCTGAGTAGTTTGGCTGGTGTTTTTTTTTTTTTTTTTTGAAGAAATGTGACAGATTCACATTTCTAGCAACAGTTGATAGAAGAATACTGGAGGAATATGATGATAATAATAACAACAATAATAATTGCCTTATAAAAGCACTTTACATGTATCATTTCATTTGGTGCTCAACAATATTTTGGCAAGTTAAATACAATTCTGTCCTTCTCAAAGAAGAAGAAAGATTTATAAGCCTTTCATGTACAAGGCCATGTAACTCGTAGTTTTACAGGATATACATGAGCCCTATGCAATTCATTGAGTACATTTAAGAGGCAGAAGTGTCTGAGAAGAGTAGGAAGTAGGTCACTTAACAAGAGGTGAGTTGTACTAATGTCACCAGGTCATGATCGTCATTCCTAAAACTGTTGTGTACTGACTCCAATCTAGACAAAGGGGAAAGCTTACTTAAAAAAATAAATAAAAGTTTTCTCACAACTAATACCCAAGATATTATAAGGAATTATATTTTGATTATTTCCGATTACTGATAAAAGACAGCATTTTATGATGTATGCAAATTAGAAAATCTTTCTGGAAGAAATGGGATTCAAGGACCCTTAATGTAATCATGATATTTGCATCTAATTCTTAAGTAAGGAGATATGTGATTGTATAAAAACATATGACCACCTTGTTCAGTTGCTAACTTTTCCATTGTCCGTAATCAGCATACATGTTCCTTTCATTATCCACTGGCTTGCAACTTTATTACTAAAACATTAAAATCCCTCACTTTTGTAAACAAATTCCACTCCTATGTCAACATTTGAAATTTTGCCTGTAAATTAGAACATGCTGTAATTGAATTGCAGCTCCTCTCCTCTACCATTTACTTCTATCAACGGGTATAACTGGATTAGTGGGAAAACAGCTACATAATGCTTGTATTTGAGCTTTGCTAACAGCATGCTTCTCTTCTGAAACAAAAAAGCAGCACTGGAAACAACAGAAACACTAGGAAATGCTGCAGCATTCATTCTGACATCTTACAAGGTTTGTCCAGAAGGTATCCAGCCATGTCATGTGAGAAATAGAGACATTTATTGAAGAAGATACAAGAAACATTGTACACAGGACAATGATGCCTCAGTCCACTTCAAAGTAGGCATCCTGGGACCTCACACACTTCTAATTGCCATCAGCTGTCCCATTGTATTTTCCTGAATTTCATCAATGATCTGAAATCTCTTCGCTTTCGAAGGCAATTTTAGTTTTGGGAAAAGTCACAAGTCACAGGGTGCCAAATCTGGGCTGTAAGAGGGCTGAGTCACCTGGGTGATTTGATGTTTCACAAAAAAACTGCATGAGATGTGATGCATGAGTGGGCATGTTGTCATGATGAAGCTGCCAATCACCAGTTGCCCATAGATGTGGCCTTCTGAATCATCTAGATAGTTTCCATGGAGGAATGTTTAAGCTTAATGGAAAATTTGATGCAGACTTGTTGCTCTACTCACTCAGTCACTTTGAACATGATGGTCACACAGTACACATGCTCACTCAACAGAGGCTACTGACCCCACTGACTAGTACAGTGAAGTCATCATTGTTCATGCATGCGCATTCCAGATAACTCTTCTTGGCTGCCAGGTTACCTCAATGTCACACAAACCATTCTCATTATATTAACAATGGCTGGACTTTTCCTGGACAGACCTCATGTACATAACTTAAGCATAAATAGTACTGTTATTTAAATATAAGAAATTTAGAAATATAAACCTAAAAATGAAAGACTTCTTGGTTTTTCTGCATGGCAGTCCTAGCCACTATGGAAAAGTGCATAGATGAATAACTCTTTGGATGACTGACATACCAGGTGTAAGGATGAAGGGGAACACATAAGGGTGTCATAGAAAAATTACCTTCAAAGCTAGTTATATAGAATTACTACCAGCTTTCGTACGTGCCTTATGACTATGCCTCCCTGAAGTTACAAGAGCTCTAAGTAACATGGTTTCTTTCCTAGATTTTTGAAGTGTTTCAGAGAGAAAAAAACAAACAAACATGCACATGTGTGCATGCACACATACACACACATACACATACCAAGGCATTTTTATAAACATATTTTGAAATTCCTTAGAATTTTCATATCATTAAATTGTTAAGTTTCTATTTAATGAGGATCAATATCTGTTAAAGACAAAAATGCAATTTTATTTTTATCAAAATTTTACATAATAATTGTCTTTAAATGTATCAATTTAAAACACTTTATTCTCCTTAAAAAAGAATAACTAATAAAATTGAAGAATTTTTAAAATTATTACGTTAATATGGTTCACAATATATTGCAAGTGTGAAAAATAATATGTGAAGTTAATAAGAGCAAAAGATACATGATAAGGGAAATAAGTAAATATATAGAAGGAAGATTTATTGCTTAGGCAAAATGTATAATCCAGATATAGGGTTTAAGTGTTTATTTGCAATTATAAGAGTAATCTAATTCATGTGTGTATTTTCAAGCCAAAATATAGCAAATTTCCTAAGAGAATTCCTCTACCAAACATAGGTGATATTCTTCTTTAAAAATTAATAAATATAGATGTGAAAATTTTTTCTCTTTGTTTTTATGACCTGGTTTTTATTTGAGAATTTCTAAGAATTCTAATATTTTGGAATTTTATTTAAATATATCAGATTTCATGTTAAAATAAATAAACTTATTTTATAGTTTTCTTCAGATTTAGCCACATCACTTTGTGGTTAAATCTAGATTCATTAACTAAAATAACTGTGCTCCAATCCTGTATTCTTCCTTAGGAAATTTGCTAGCAGTTTATGTTTCTTTATCTGTAAAATTAAGTATAGCAATATTATCTACCTCCCAACTTTGTTGTAAAGATTAAATGAATTACCATTAAAAATACATAGAACATGAGCAGTATTTAAAAAATAACTCTAACAATTCCCTAATACTTGTGAATTAAAGATTAATATATACATAAGATAAACAAAGGACATGTATCTACTATAATCTTATTAATTTTTATTTTCTCAAGCACATTTGTACATCTGGAATAATATGACCACTTAAAATCATTTAGTGATTTTTTTATCATGAAAGTGTATTAATGATTATTCTGAAATAACAAAAATAAACACAAATGTATAGTTAATAAGAAATTTCAAGTATAGTTGATAAAAATATTTATCACTTTATGGTAAGTAAATAAAGCCCATAAGTTACTGGAGTAAATTACAGTAACCAATGTAAATTAAACAAGGCAATATACTAGGAGCTGACACCAGCAAAAGATTTCTATGGAGGTAGAGTGGGAAATCATGCCTTCACTTTCCAGTACCTTCCTGCAATATTTGCCTTATAATTTTCATGAGTTGTGGGTCTTTCAATATCACTTTTCTTCCTTATGCTTGAATATGTAACTGAGATACTTTCACAATTTTTAACTTGGGGCATTGAGATACATTATTTCTAGATCAAATGCACTCCCAGTTTTTTTTCTACAAGCAACATATTCTCTTTGCCCATTTGCTTTTAGCCCCCATAGTCAAATTACTTCAAGTGATGATTCCAAAGTAAAACCTTACAAAAAGAGCTGTCAATGCACCAAAAAAGTCTGTATTAACCTGGCTCACAGAAATCACAAGGAAATATATTGCTATGTTTTTTTTAAAGAAGTTAGTTAATCTCCTTTAAAAAATATACATTTAACAACCATAATATTTTTAGGAAAAGCAATGATCTTTAAAACTTGTCAGGCATTAAGAATCTCAATGTCAATCCCATGTAAGTCTTTTTTTTTTTTTTCTTAAATTAGAAAAAAAACAATGATTAAATGGTCAGGAATTTTAAGCTAGTTGACTTCACATAGGTAGTTTGATATTGGTCATAGTGGGAGTCTTTATATTATGAAAATTAACAAATACTACAAATCAGGTTTCTCTTTCCCTCATTGGATCTGCCCCCAAAAGGCAGAATGCATGAGTGTGGGAACAAAGCAAAGGAAGTAGGAATCTCCCCTCTCACCAAAACTCAAAGTGATCCACTGGGAAATGTGTATTTCCTATTCTTGTGACTTTGCTCTGCTGAAATAAATGTTCTGCTTTCCAAGACTTTATGTGTATGTGTGAGATCAGGTGGTGCTCTTACCAGGCTCATAGTAAGAATTTCACTAAACCTGAATCTATAGCTACTATCTGGATATTTGGGGCTCATGAAGTAGAACAATATTCAAGAAAAAAAAAGTAATTATTCTACCTTCAGGGCTTCAGATGACAAGGAGATTATCATGAGTGTTGCTGCTACATAATGTGGGAAGGTAGAAATATGCATAAGACTCAGGGATTCATTCAAGAACCTCTATGCTGGGTGATAAATGTGAACGGATCCCTGTTGAATAGACATAGAAACCAGGGATTCATAGGCCTCTGGGATAAAAGCTTGGTTCATCCCACCAAACAAGCTAGAAGCAGCACAAAGATTGGCCAAGGCTACAGAGAAATTAGGAAATGTATTAGCGAAAAGATGAATATAAACTATGGGCTTGGTTCTAACTGTAGCATCCTACATTTTATATGTTTGTTTGTTTGTTTTTTAATTGTGACCAGTTGCCATGTTTAAGGATCAGTGACTAGATACAGTGGCCAGTGGCCACGTTTCTAACTCTCAACACCTGAAACTTTTTGTTTCAATTCTCCCTCTTGTGGCCAGTCTGTTCTGCTCACAGATGGGAAAGGCTGGTACTTAAAACCTCAGCCCCTTTGCTCTTCAGGCTGAATAACTTTGAAGATATTTTCTATATAGCTTCTAAAATTTCTCAGTAGGATTATGTTCCTTTAAATTGAACTAAGACCCATTCATTGGCTTCCATTCTTTATTTCCTGGCCTCATTTCCCTCCCCACTCCTTAAATGGTAGTGTTTCCTGGGATTGTGTCCAACTTAAGTACTTCCACTTGAATCCATGAGTGAAGATTAGGAAAAAGATTAAGAAATTAACTATATTAATATCTGCTTGTTTTATATAAATTTCACTAGATATGCAGAATCTGTACTGCATTTAATGTTATTACAACTTTTTCTTTGGCTATGTCAAAAATCATATTTTGTTAGCAACCATTACAATGCCTTTGTAATAAACAATATGTTTATGTAGAAATGAAACTAAATGACTGTCTTTTCTGACCATTCTATTTGAGAATGCATTGCATTTTGTTGAATAAGTGATAAGGTAACACACAGGGTCAGAATACCAAATGAGACTGACATGAATCATAGATCTTATTTAGTATCAAGTTTTACTAAATAATATCAAGGATACAGACAAGGTAAATATTTCTAAAGGTTCAGAAGAAGCAGAAAGAGATCTGGACACGGAGCCCAGGTGTTATTGGTTGAATTGTGTCCCCCTGAAATTCATAAGTTAAGTCCCAATCCAGTACCTCAAAATGTAGCAGTATCTGAAGATAAAGTCTTCAATATGTGATTAAGTTAAACTGAGGTAATTAGGTTAGGGACATCATCCAATATGACTGGTGTCCTTATAAAAAGAGGAAAAGACACCAGGAGTGTGCACGCACAGGGAGATGACTATGTGAAGAGCCAGTAAGAAGGCCGCCATTGAAAGCCAGGGAAAGAGGACTCAGGAGAAATTGACTCTGCTGGTGCCATGATCTTGGACTTGTGACCCCAAGAACTATGAGAAAATTAATTTCTGTAGTTTAAGCTATCCAGTCTGTACTATTCTGTATGGCAGCTTTGGAAAACACAGAACAGGGACTTTCTTACTATATTGGAGACACCCCCTTGCCCAGCTGAAAAGGGGTTTCAAAAAGAGGTTTGCAAGTTTCCTTGTATAGCAGGACTATTTAAACTATGAAATATCTCCAATTTATTAACCCTTTGAGTGCCATACATAATTTGAAATTTGGTTCAACATGAGAAAAATTATATTAATATATAACCCTAGGTACAAAAAAAGAGAACAAAACATAAAATATGAATTATTCCATTGTTATTTATATTTATAGCCATCAAAAAAAAAAGAGTTGCTGGGAGCAATGCTGGCACTTCTGGGAAAATTTGTCAGTGTTTGTCACAGCAATGTTGGCACTCAAAGGGTTAACCATAGAGTTCTATCACCTATGGACGTTTTTTCAGGGAGTCTTGCTTTTTCATCCTGGGTACTATTTACTATAGTTACTCTTAGCCAGGGATAACACTCTAGAAGCATTTTAGGAATAATTAATTCTCTTCCTCTCAGTAAATATCATTAATCTAGTTACCTGGAGCTCTGGCTGACAAGGGATTCTGACCCATTCCCCTGCCTACTTTTACCCCCAGGGTTGCTGCCTCAGGGAAGGCAGAGACTCCATGGCAAGCCACCTGCTCTAACTTCCTCCCAGTGGTTTCAGAGACAGGCCCATTCTTCTACGTTCAATACACAACTTCCTCTTCCCTCACCTTAATTTCTATGAATATATCTATTTCAATTGTGAAATTATATCTATCAGTAAACAGCCATGACTTTTTTTTTTGCCTAAATTCCGTGAATTGAAATGAGACATGGTAACACTCAATTTGTTCTGTTTCATTTCTTTCAGAGTTCAGTACACTTTATGAGTAGGAAATTCTAAGATGGCTTTGGAGATATAAAACTTTACAAGAAACACATTCAAATATCTATTGGTTCTACTGTTAAATTGGAAAAAAAAAACACCTTTTATTAGGAGTTACAATGGTATCAGTGACTACAAGGGTTTATGTCACCTGTTTAAGCTTCTCTGAGTGAAGAAGAATATGTGTAATGTTTTTTCTTCATATTCATTACTTCAATTACTTCAATCATGGGTAAAACCTTAAGACATTCAAAAAGGACCTTGGCATAGAAATATTGAAGAATTAGTAAAAAAAATCGGAACAGCTCAGTGAGATAGTCTTAAAATAGATCAGACATATCTCAGCCTATCTATGATAAAACATTATGGAGTATTTAAAGGGAGAAGGAGATAGAAATTGCTGATTTAATTCACCAAAAATGCAGTCATTATACTTACTGAAGCTACATTCACAAAATCGTCATCTGAGAGGGTTTCCAACATTTCAGAGACAGACGTTCGGATCAATTTAAGTGTCAATCCACTAACACTTCCACTCCTACAAAACAAATGGGCCCATGCATGTTAATGACCACAAATTTCATCAAAATAGGACATCCTCAGTAAAGAAAATTTATGCACTGGCTCTAGATATTTATATAATATTTAAATAATTTTGTCTTTGAAAATCAGTAGTAGAAAAAGTTATATTTATAATAGAGTAGAAATAAAGAAATCTTATCTTTCTTTCATACCAGCACCAGGATGTATATATTTCTAAATACAATGATAAAAATCACAAGCCAAATGGCAATTTTAAGAAAATATGGATAATCATGGCATGTTCACTTATTCAGGAAGCATATACTGAATACCAGCTTAGTTAGCCAAGTCAGAAGTGAGGGTTTTTAACCTTTTTAGGTTAACAGATAAAATTCCAAGGGAACTCATAGTTTGACTCGAATAAACTGATAATTATAAAGCATCATAACAATTATGACAATATAATTTTTTTGTGGACAAAATGCCTTGTTTTGTATCCAAAAGTAGCTATTTTCTGAGGTCGAGTCTTTTTTTTTTTTAATGTATTTTATTGATTATAGTGTTACATTTGTCCCAGTTTCCCTTCCCTCTGCTCCCCTCCACCTAGTGGCCCCCCTCCCTCCAGTTGTCCCCCCCTTTTAGTCCATGTCCATTAGTTGTGCATATAGTTCTTCTCAACCTCTCTCTGTCTATTCCATTCCCTCCTACCATGCTCCTTAATTCCTATACCATCTCCCTCCCTCTCCCCATTCCCCCTCCCTGCTGACCTCCCCCCAATATGCTCCCCATACCTATAGTTCTTTTTCCACTCTTGTTGCCTATTTAGTTTGCCTTTGTTTCAATTCCCTAGCTTCTGTTGTTGTTTCTTGTGATGCAGTTTTCATTTTAGTGTTCATAGTTTTGATCCTCCTTTTTCTAAACCAGTCCCTTTAACATCTCACATAACAGTGGTTTGGATCTAATGAACTCTTTCAGTTTTATTTTGTCCTGGAAGCACTTTCTCTGCCCTTTTATTCTGAATGACAGTTTCACTGGGTAGAGTATTCGTGGTTGTAGGTTTTTGCTTTTCATTACTTTGAATATTTCTTGCCAGTCCCTTCTTGCCTGCAGGGTCTCCCTTGAGAAGTCAGCTGATAGTCTAATTGGGACCCCTTTGTACATGATTCTTTTCTTCTCTCTTGCTGCTTTTAAGATTCTTTATCTTTAACTTTTGACATTTTGATTATAATGTGTCTTGGAGTGGTTCTCCCTGGGTCCAGTTTTTTTGGAACTCTCTGTGCCTCCTGGACCTGTAAGTCTATTTCCTTCCCCAAGTTTGGGAAGTTCTGCTTTATTATATTTTCACTAAATTTTTCAATTTCTAGTTCATCTTCTTCGCCCTCTGGCAAACCAATGATTCTTATGTTGGGCCTTTTATAGCTGTCCCAGAGGTTTCTGATCCTCTCATCATTTTCCTTGCTTCCCGTTTCCTCTCTCTGCACTGGTTGACTGTTTGTTCCTTCTCTGTGTTCTGGTTTGTTGATTTGAACTCTGGATTTTATTTCCTCACCACCTGTCTCGTATGTGGTTTTGTTCCTTTCAGTATGAATGTTTTTCGATTCTTTCTCATCTTTTTCCAGATCTTTTGTTAATTCTGTAAGCCACCTGACAACCATGGCCCTGAAATGAGCCTCTGACAGGTTTCTTATTTGTTCATCTGTCAGATTCTTCATCTGTTGCCTGGTGAGCTGCGCCACCGGGATTTCTATAGTTGTCTGCCTCATTTTGACAGATGCGTTTTGTTTTCTTGGGCCGGCTGTAGGGGGCAGTGCCTGTGTACTCGTCACGACCCAGCAACCGTTGGCGATCTGCAACCTATTTCGCAGCACTGTGGCGCTTTGTGTGGGGGCGGGGGTCCAAGATGGATTCCTGCAGTTATTCCGCTAGGAGACCGGGATCCATCCTCCTGCCCTCTGGGTCTCACTGTTGGAGGTGATGTAGTGGCTGCTTTTCCCAGTGTTGGGATCGCGAGCTGCCGGAGTTCAACTGCAGCCGGGATTGCTCTCCCTGCCGCTGTCCCTGGTGCGACCGCAAACAGCACCACCCACTTTCACTCTTACCTGCCCAAAGAGCGCCGCTGGTCTATAAGTTTGTACGTTGGGCTTCTGTGTAGTTTTATTTTCTGGAATTTCTAGTTATCTTTTGTTTTGAAGTAGTCGTATTCCTCTCTAGTTGTAGAGGGAGACCGAGCGTGTCCGTCTAAGCCTCCATCTTGGCCGGAAGTCTTGAGGTCGAGTCTTCATTTGTCTCATCTCCACACATTCAGTGATCCTCAGTGATGACCTCATTGATTTGTGGGGCTCAATTCCAGACAACTTACTCCTAGTTCTACATCTCCACCTCCCAACTTTCCCCGTTTTACACTTTGCTGCTTGTTAAACAACTACAGACTCAATGTCCGAAATAACAAATTACTTCCAATTACTTCCACACATATTTTTCTTTTCTACTTATGTTCTTGGTACCAACTGTCTTAGTTCTCCAACTTCCTCCTCGCTCTCAATCTTCCTGCCCTTTCAGACGTTCTTCCTCATTCATTCCCCTCCGCAGTGTTCCCAACAGCGCCCTCCTCTCTACCCTCCCTCCACCGAGACTCAGGCCTTCATTACCAGAAGACCTTGAACTAGGGTAAAAGCCACTACACCCAGCTCTTAGTCATCTCTCCTTCCCATTCTAATGGGTGAAAATTCTGGAAACATACTGTAATACAACACTTTGTAGTTCATAGTTACCTACTAAATACCCAACAATTGCAATAGCCCTTCATTTAACAGCTTTCATAATTCCCTTTGTCTCCTTCCACTGCCTCGAGATAGTTCCTCCTGATATTCTTACCTAAGCCACTTTGCTTCTGTCAATTCCTCCACCAGAAATTTCATTCTTTCCTCTCCCCTCCCATGCCTGCCAATTAAATTCTAATTTTGGCTTCTTAATTAAGTCATTCCCAGCACATTAAATCAAAGTGCTCTGTCTCCTTGGACTTCTTTTAGCACTACGGCATATCTAAGGTCTATTACCTTCTACAGTATTTTAGTTATGTGTAAATAAGGTTTAGTTTCACTAATACATTGATTATCTCTAAGATCAGGAAACATCTTAACCATCTTTGAGTCTATATTATGACATTGTATATGTAATGAGATGCTCAAAATATTTATGCTGAAATAATTTTTTAAATGACATTTTAAACTTTATATATCTTTTCAACTTTGGGATATACATGTGGGTTGCAAATATTTTAACATGAGCAATTATTTCTGGAAGTTATCATATATCCAATAAGATTATAATATATTAAATTACCATATAGATTTATACTTAAGGAGAATATCAAGGATTCATGTATGCTATAGACTCCACAATAATTTAATACAGGATGTAGCTTAAATGCATTTCAACAAATGAAATGAGAATTAATATTTAAATTACATTTGACTAACTCACTTCTCAGGCTAGGTTATAAGGTTTTGAAGTTGTTTAGGTTAAAATGGAGAAATTTTCAAATGTTGATGTAAGCTTATAGTATGGATTTAGTTGCCTACAAAACACTGGATTTTCTCAGGGAAAATAGTCAAAGCATTTTATACTTTGTTTTTATTTGTTGGTATTACACTTAAAAACAAAATCTCTATAGCAGAATATATTCTTTTCTATGCTCTATCATTTCATCTTCAACTTCATTAGAGGGTATACACACATAGGCATGCACACACACACATACACACACCCTCACTGGAAGCAATAAAAAATATAAAATATCTAATATAAAAACTCCTTGAATTATCTCATATATAAGTATTTCCCTGAAAAAGTCCTACTATTGTTAGTTAATACATTTAATCCTTATCTGTTTTGTGGCCAAATCCCTCAAAGTTATTTGAATCTTTAATTACTAGGTGCTAAATAAATGTTTAGTTTTAGCAACCCTGTACTTCAAAGTTATAGAACCAAAAATTAGAAGCAAATGAATAATTTTCTTTAAAAGTTTATACTTTAGAACTACATCATGCCATAATTTTCAATTCTGATATAGATTCTTCTCATTTTCAATAAAATGATTTTTGTTTGTTTTATTACTGTCAATACAGCTTCTTTGTCTGGATATAAAAGTAATCATAATTACTCTTTGTTCTTTTTCCCCAATCTATTAGTCATTTCTCAGTCCCAATCCATTACTTTTATCTATGAATTCACCCTATATTCTCAGCATACAAATGAATATGTGATATTTAACTACTTACACATCAACCAGAATAAGCATGTCTTTAGGAGATGCAGCTCCTTGGATGTACCTGAAACAAATACCAAATAAATATTTTTTTCTCTTTCAAAATACCAAAGATTAACATTTGTTAAGCTGATATTTACTGATCTCTGAGATAAAGTATTTTCCAAACAGGCCTACTTCCATTCTCTCTTGGTCAACAATGCTCTGCTCTTTCATTCATAATTTTATGTCATCAATTTTCTAAAAACTATATTTAACATAATAGTAAATATGTCATGGGCATAATGTTTCAATTATGCTTTTTAATAAATTATTTTAAAAGATAAAGAAGTGTGTTTTAACACTAAGAGAAAAAGAACTTTACTCCTAGAAGGACATTTTCTAGAAAAAAATATCCTGAACTTCAATTTGTTGACCACAGATTTTAAAACACATTCTATAGAATAATGATATTAACAACTAATAGTAGGGATATATCATATTTTTAAGTGTAAAAAGTAAACATAAAAATACATGTAAATGGTCTAGGAACGTGAAAGAGCACCATCAACAGAAGAGAAATAAATACAAAGGGACAGTAAAGAAACTAAAAACAGGAGAATATATAATGTTATTACCAGGACTTTCCACTGGAGGCTCTCAAACTTTAGAGTATCTAAGAATTACCTGAATAGTTCATTTAAATTAATTCCCAAATTCAACCTAGCCCTACAGATTTAGAATCTTTACATTTAAAAGATACTATTAGAGAGTCTTATTCATATAGTTTAGGAATTGTGGAGAGATAAACATAATTGCAGGTGAATGATCCCAAAGTATATGGAGCTTGGCTACAGAGTTTGCTCAGGGACCTAATTTCCCCAACTGGAAGGACTGAACCTGCACTCAACTTTCTACTTATCTGTGATGCCTCTTTACTCATGACTCTAAATTTAACTTCTCAAAAGTCTGCCAAATAACTTGTCCATTAGTTCACAGACAACATGCAGCACAGTCAGTATCTACTCAGGACTACGTGTTCATTACACAGAGTTTATAACTTGCACTCAAGTTTGTGTCCCCATAAGAAGGTAATGGAAAGGGTTGCTGGGATATTCCAATAGAAGGCAAATCTAATTCATGTCTAGCACCTTAACAAATGGTCCAGATGCACCTCTCGGTAGGGAGATGAGAAGATAGAATATTGTCTGCCTCTCCTGCCTGGCACCTAGCTTCTAATTTTCCCCCAAACAACTGGTTCCTGAACCCAAACCATGTGATGCCATTGTCTCCGCCTCCACTCAACAACACATTGTGTCACGGCCACCACACTTGGAGAACTATAACAAGCATAATATGTGGATTACTAATACAGTAGTCCCTCTCTATATTGAGGTTCACTTGTCACGGCCTCACTGTATTGCGGGATTTTTAAAAATATTATATTTAATTATTTATCACAGATTTTTTACTATTTCGCGGGATTTTGCAGTACTGTATAGGTATGTTGTTAAAGTTACGTAGGTTTAAGAGTGTAGAATATGTTTAAGAACATAAGTAGTGTTTATAAAAGTGTGGAAGAGGTTAATAAGGGAGTAGGAAAGGTTAATAAGGGACTGGGAATAGTTTATAAGGATGTGGGGAGGGTTTATAAAGCCTTAAAATATATATAAATACTAAAATAAATGTAAGGTTCCTACTTTGCAGATTATCACCTATCGCGGGGGTTCTAGAATGTAATACCCACGATAAGTGAGTGAATACCGTATCTTGCACAATTATACATGGTTGGTATTCATATAAATTGCTACTGAAACATATAACAAGGCATCATAAAAGCTTTAAATACATTTACTTGAATCAACCATTATGCCAGAATTTGTCTGAACCCTAGCAAAAAGATAGAAATAATCTAAATGTTCAATAATAGAGGACTTCTTAAATAAGTTACCTCATAATGATTTTTTAAATGATATTAAGTGAGTCTCTTATGAATAGGTATTCAAAGGTTTTGATATGACAAGAGTAGGTTACAAAAGCAGTGTATTTTATATAATGTGAACTCATTCAAAAGAGACATCCATATACTAAATATATTTTTTAAAAAAACTCAAAATCTATGAGTTGTGAAATTATGAGTTATAGGTAATTTTTTAGTAGTTTGTTAGGAAAATGAGTTGCTTTAATAGTCAGAAACAAATACTACTTCTTTTTGGAAAAATAAACCTAAGCAAAATAACTATAATTAGGAGCAGCTCTTACTGCTTCAGGCCAGTTTTCATTAGTACTCTGTCAGAGACAAACTACCTCATACTCAGTCTAGATGCTCAATTAGAGCTGTACTCGAAGCAAACTGGGGGTCTTTCAACAGAAATCCCCACAAGTTAAGTAAGTTTTGAAGATAAAATTGAATATAAAACTTAAAGTAGTCTATTTGAAATGGATTTGATAATTAATTTCAACAATATTTGGTATTGTTTTCACATGAACTTATCTTTATTTACCTTTAACTGTATACATTAATTAAAATTAAAAAAAATACCTGAGCCCTTTAAATAATTAGACAATATGCACCCTGATAATGAAAAGATTCCTTCCAATTTAACAACAACAACAAAAAAGAAAACTCCTTTTGTCTATTTCATCTTTTCTAAACTACCTAGAATCCTTACCATGGTCTTCTGCGTACATCATAAAGGTCAATTTTGTTTGGAGTTCGGCTGTTATCAACCCATGGAGAAGCTTTGAGAGAGAGAAAGAGAGAAAATTAAAGTTACATTAAAAATTAGAGGAATTACATCAAAACATTAAAATGATCTATAAAAATAAATCAAAAAACACCCATGGACACATTTCACTTACCCACAACAACGTTAAAATGGGAGATACAATTTTAATGCCATACTTTTTCTTTTTTAAAATGTAAACAATAAAGCAGTACAAAAGAAGGTCAACATAAGTCAGTTTTCTTTTTCATGTTATTTCGGAAACAATTTGTAGACATAGGGATTTTCTGGGTACAGACTGATATGTTATACTAAGTGTCCAGGAAGTATTTTTTTACTTTCTTCTCTACTAACAGAAAAATTTACCTCAAAAGATAATGGATTTGCCACTCACAGAAATTACACTTTCAATTATTTAATCCTTATATACTAACTTGATCTATAAAAAGATTGTTGTATTTTTATACAATAGTGTAATTTTAACCTTATTATTAACATATTTGATAATGGCCAGTCTATTTGAAATTATAATTAAAAGGTTAAAGTATAACTTAAAGACTCCACAAAAACTGTTTTTCTTAAATTTATGTAAATGATTTGAAGTAATTTAAACACAGATTCAATAATTTTTGTTAGTGTTACAGCCTTTACCACTTTCAAATCAGAAGAAAAACTTCTTTGTCTAACTGCATTGATTTTAAATGCATTAATTTATACTTATTCTAATTAAAACTACGCTTTAATTAAAATGCTTTACAAAGCTTAAACCATGCGTGCATACCTTAGACTCAATGGAGAACAATAAATACTGATGAATTAGAAGATAATTTTATGTTGAATAAAGTCCTCTCCTTAGCATGTTTAGATTTATGACCCTAATAAAATTTCTAATAATAATTTATATGACTTATGTCCTCCAGTCTATTTTGCTCTTTATTGTGAAACTATGGTTGTTATGGAGAACTTGATTGAGAACCAGGTTTATTAGTCAACTAAGATAATTAGGCCAATTATGAAATGTCAAAAAATACATACTACCAAGCTTCTCCTTGACTGTGAAATTTTTCTTATTAGTGACTATATTATAAAATGATTTATTCATTTTAAGTGGTTAATCATGTTTTGGTGAAATAATAAGTTTAAATATATAGCACTCTTCCTACTATGCCAGTTCCTGATATAGTCAATGCAATTGAAATGGTAAATTTATTTTGATTCTTTCCATTTGCATTTGCAGAAACATAGCCAAGGAGACAAAATATCAATACTTTTTTTTTCTTTTGGTGGTAGAACTTGAATTAAGCAACTAGCATGCTGGTAAGACATGTCAGGATACTTTCGATTACTCCTGAATAATATCTGACTCCCAAGTTAGAGTCTTAGTAATAACTAAGCATTTAAATAAATTATATCCTACTTTCAGTACAATGTTTTGCTGGTTATAGCTCTATTGATTCTCAGTTCTAAATATACCCTTCTAACTTGCTCTGTAAAAATGGGTCTGGGCACATGAACAATTTTTATTTTACCAACAGCACAATTTCAAGCTTTGTCAGCCACCATGAGTGAAGAGTGGCTACTGATGAATTTGATAAAACTGGCTGCAAGTCACATTTAAATTAGAAATGTTAAAGGGACTTATTTCAGAAAAAGAAGATCAAACTATGAACAATAAAATGGCAATAAATACACATCTATCAACAACTGAATCTAAAAACAAACCAAGCAAACAAGAACAGAGACAGAATCATGGATATTGAGAGCATTTTGATGGTTGGCAGGTGGGAGGGGAGCGTGGGGGGATGGGTGAAGAGGTGAGAGGATTAAGAAGTACAAATAGGTAATCACATGGGGATGTAAAGTACAGTATAGGAAATGGAATAGCCAAAGGACTTATATGCATGACCCATGGACATGAACAATGGTGTGGGGAGTGGGGGGTACTGGGTGGACAAGGGGACAAAGGGGGAAAAATCAGGACAACTGTGATAACATAATCAATAAAATTTAATTAAAATAAAAAATAAATTATATTCTGAATTTTTCCATATCACATTCATCTATGATTTTTTTTTCACTATAACTGTCAATTGAAATGGACTGTGGTCAGTATTACTGTGCTCCATACAATTTATATCTATCTTTAAAGATAAAAAAAGGTGTTCATAATGTACAGTATAAGCTAGATTGATCAATTTTATTATAGCATAGTAATTTAAAATCTTTTTTGTCTCACAACACACATAAACTAATTACTAAAATTTTGCAGCATACCAAAAATATAATTTTTGCTGATCTGGCAAAAAATAGGTATAATTTTGATTCATTCATATCAGATGGCTATTGTGTTGGTGGTTGTCATTTTTTTCAATTTGACAATCTAAGGAAAAAGAGGTCAGTGCCCCTGACTAAATAGTTAGGTATTGCATGTATTAAAAATTCTTATGGCACACAGGTTGAAAATTGCTGATATAGCATATAATTTTAGTTTATATTAAAAAACATTAAGAATCTTCTGATAGCTATTATTAGGACATAATTAAACAATGTGCTTTCTTCTGTGATATTACTAATTAATTTGATATAAAATCCCATTGTGGTATTTAATTGGTACATTATTTATATAAGCTCAGAATTACGGAAGATAAAATAGTGAAAGGGATTAATAACCTTACAGTGCAACTCCTAAAATGATCAGTTTGATAGTGATGCATAATGAAAGATACATGTTTTGAGAAGGAATTAGAGCTAAAATCCCTGCAAGAAGTGAAATGTTGCTCAGTTTAGATGCCCCTTTAGCTTTCCAATAAGATTTTGAATGATATGAAAAAGGAGAGGAAATGACAGCCTACAATGTGGGCATATCATTTTCTGATCGCCAAGGTTTAGGCCTATTACAAACATTCATAAGAATGTTTTCCTCTGATCAAAAATGAACTGTGAGTGTATCTTTAAATCTGTTGAACTACAGTTTTACTTCACATGATATTTAAGGTGTAGTATATCAGCCATTGAACTGTGATTTAAAAAGGTGTTTAAGTATATATTAAGTCTTCTTAGATGCAAAGGGGAGGTCTGAGAATTGTAGTCCCTGGCTGGGCAGTCATTTCTAAAAGCAAAACCTGGGGGCTGGGTGAGAAGGGTGAGGGAATTAAGCAAAGGAAAAAAAAAAAGAAGAAGGACTCATGGACACAGAGTGGTGTCTGCTGTCAGAGATAAGGGGTGTGGGGGAAGTAGAGAAGGTAAAGGAAAGATAAATGGTGATGGAAGGGCACTTGACTTGGGGTGGTGACCACACAATACAATATATAAATGTTGTATTATAGAATTGTGTATCTGAAACCTGTGTAACTTTATTAACCAATGTCACTCCCATAAAGTCAATAAAACAGAACAATAAAAGTTCATAATGGAAGGGGAGGACAGAATTGTCGTGAATAGCTAAACCCTCTGCCTCTGAATCAGATGAAAATTAGAAAATGAGTAAGAGCCACTATTATAACATCAAATTTTGTTTTAAGCAATGTCTTCAAGCAAACTATCTTCAGTATGAGAGAGAGAATAGACAAATACCATATGACCTCACCTAATACAGGAACCCAATGAACAAAACAAACAAATGAGCAAACAGAAGCAGAGGCATGGAAACAGGGAACAGACTGACAGTGACCAGTGAGGAACGGGGAGGGGGTAATGGGGGGAAGAAGAGGAAGGGTCTTGTCAAATGACCCAAGGACATGGAAAACAGAGTAGGGACTGACTGTGGGAGTGGGGCAGTGGCAGGGCATGGAAGAATAACTGGGGGTGGCGGGGGGATGGAACAATTGTAATAGAGCAACAATAAAAAAAGAAATTTAAAAAATAATCCTCCCCCAAATAGACTAAATTCATAACTCGGTAAATATATAAAAGATGTTGGACTTAAGAATAATTTCTAGACTAAATCTCACGACTAAGATTGCTTACACAAGAAACTCACTAGAAAAAAATAATAAGAAGTTACTTAAGTGCTGTTGTTGTTTATGTAAGAAAAGAAACTGCAAGCCCACAAGCCTAGTTTGCCAAAATTCAGTAATTGTTATAAAACCTAAAGCAATTTCTGGGCTCTAAACCTGAATCTAAAACAACATTCTATAAGAGCTATTTATTCCCAACCCTGCCCTTCAGATGTTTCAGAAAGGGCTATAGAGCTAACATGACCAGGAGTGGTCTGATGGGCTAAGAGACTTACTTAATGCAAAGAATAGGGGGAGTCTTTGTATTTCTTGCCTGCTGGATTGTAATAAATACCATGGACCAGTGATTGCTCTGTAATTCCTACTCTCTTTTTACAAATGGCAATTTTTACTGGGGTCATCTAGAAGACACCAGAATTGCATATTAGTTATCTGGGCAGTTCAGAGAAAGTAACTAGTATTCTGTTGTATTTTAAGTAGCCGTATTAGGAAAAATGATATTCACAAGCACAGAAAAGTCCACTTAGTCGTTTTATAAAATAAAAGACACAATTTTCATTTTCACCAATAATGTGGTATAAGGTTGATTGTTATAGAACCTCAGTTGCTGGAAACCTCATAGGCCAGACTTACCCTAACCAACTGATTTATCTACTAGGAGTGTATTGGAAAGAAATATAGATAGTCTCTGTTACATTAGTCATTGTTTAAGTAACTGAACCAATATCCTGATACAGATCAGAACTTTCCTCGGTTATATAAACCTGGATCAAGTTCTAAACCATGGAAATGGACAGGAGGCAAACTCTTCATAAGAGTGTTTGAAATCAATCTCTTTCTTTTTTTTTAATCTTATATCTTCTTAAGAGAAATTTATTTTACAAATGGCAGGAGTTCCTTCTTTCTTTCTGCTACATAGTATTCCATTGTGTAAATGTACCACAGTTTTTTGATCCACTCATCTACAGATGGGCACTTAGGCTGTTTCCAGCACTTAGCTATTGTAAACAGTGCTGCAATGAACATAGGGGTGCATAAGTTCTTTTGAACTGGTGTTTCAAGATTCTTCGGGTATAATCCTAGTAGTGGAGTCGCTGGTTCAAAAGGCAGTTTCATTTTTAATCTTTTGAGGTAATTCCATACTGTTCTCCATAGTGGCTGCACCAGTCTGCATTCCCACCAACAGTGCAGTAGGGTTCCCGTTTCTCCACATCCTCGCCAGCACTTGTTGCTTGTTGATTTGTTGATGATGGCCATTCTGACTGGTGTAAAATGGTATCTCATTGTGGTTTTTATTTGCATCTCCCTGATGGCTAATGACGTTGACATGGATGGAACTAGAGAGAATTATGCTTAGTGAAATAAGCCAGGCAAAGAAAGGAAAATACCATATGATATCACCTAATACAGGAAACTAAAGAACGACACAAACAAAGGAACTAAATAGAACAAAGAGCAGAATAGCAGTCAATAGCGGGGAGGGGAGAGGGAGAGAAGGGGGGTAAGTAAGGGAAGGGATTAGTCAAAGAACCCGTATAAAAGACTCATGGACATGGACAACGGGGAGGGATATGATTGCGGGAGAGGGGGTGGGTTGGGTGGGGGAGAGAAATTAGGGGAAAAGGGGACAACTGTAATTGAAAAACCAAAATAAAAAAACAAAACAAAACAAAACAAAAAGAAATTTATTTTAGCCCTGAGAAATTACTTATTGCCATATAATATTTATATTTCTGGGTAGTTTTTATGTATAACATTTATATAATTGATGCTGAATTTTGGGGTAGACATATGTTTCTGAAAGGTAACTGATCCCCAAACAATGACAGATTAAGTTTTCAAATGTTGAATGACTAAAGCTTTGTGACACAGAACCGCAGCAGAGATTCATACATAGAAGAAAAAACTAGGAGGTAGTCATTCCACAATTGGGTAACTGCTAATACAAATAGCCTATTCTCTTGTCTCTTCTTTAAAATTGTCTTCTCTGGTTGGAAACAGCCTAGTGTAGAACTTCGATGAGTTTTGGGGCTTGTCTTCCTAGACTTTTCATTAGGTGTATGAATTTAGATAAATTACTTACCATTTTCAGTAAAACAGGGGTAACAGAGTTTCCGCTACCAAGGGTGATAGCTGAGATTCAATGATTTATACACAGAAGCACTTGGAACTAGAGTTGGAATATAATCAACACTCCGTATGTGGATATTTTAAAACAGAATCATGGAGGTACTAAAACTATTTATTATAGATTACAGGTTTTTAAAATAGTACATTATTATAAGATATGCTTAGATTTTAACAATTTATAAGCATATTCCTGTGACTAAGGCCTGGAAGATAACACTGCTTGCCGATCCTACTCCATCCCCATGACACAGGAAGGCGTCACCTAGTCAATAAAGCTTCCAGGGATCTAAAAACTAACTTCACATGTTACTCCAGCAAGTCTATGGAGAATACCAGAATGGGTAAGAGGGTAGGATGGCAAAGGTGTACATTCAAGCATCTAGGTAATTATAATTCTATGTTTCCTGCACTGGTCACCTGCTTTTTTTCCCCCCTTGTGTTTCTAGAGTTCTACTCTGATACTTGTTTACAGCTTAGTACCTATGGTATTTACCCATTTATCCAGCTTAATTTAACAAATGCCTATTATTCACTATATGCAAGGCACTGTATTGGGTGATATGGGCATACTTATATACAAGTAGCCATCTCTACCTGCAGTTGCTTACATTGCTATGCCTTTTAAAAAGAGAATATGCAAAACAAATTCTGAAAGAAGATAAAATTTGATAGATGTTGTTTTAGATAAAAACAAAGTTCTCTGAGAGAACCAAGTAAAGAAAGGCTGCTTTTGTGAAAGCCTTCACATGGAAAGTGGTGTCTGTATGCTATTTTAAATGATGGATAAGAATCGTATGACAAGAGATGGGACTCTAGGAAGAGCACATATAGATATTAAAAAAAAGTCAGGTTGTCAAAAAGAAAATGAAATAAAAATTTAATAAATAAAGGGGGGAGAGGAATGTAGGAGTATGCTATGAAGACTGAACTGTGCAGTAAAAGATAAAAATGGAGGTGTAAGTTGGGTTACAGTCACTGAGGGATCTGAATACCATAGTAAGAGAGCCAGATGTCATTAAGAGAATGATGTCAGACTGTACAATTTTACTAGAAAAGGATAATCTAAGTTGTACTCCAAATCACTTTTTAATATATTTCTTCAATAACTTTTTGCACTGCATTTTAATGTGTTCATAATTTTTTCTGTCTCACTCACCTTGGAGTTTCTCCAGAGCAAAGTTCTCTTTTACTGGTATTAGAATTTTTAGGAGACATCAGTTACTGCAGAAAGAGGAGTTTCCCTTTGTTCCTTCCCTCTCTGAGATGAGACTTGACTATACTGACTGAATTAATCACATGTATTCTGGATTTCAATTTTGTTTCTGAGCAATGGACTCGATGTTCAGATGATATCACTGTATTACAGCTTAAGAATGCCTTTGCTATATCAACTGTAATATCTCCAGAATACTTCTTTCACTTACAGATAAACAAGTCACAGAAACTCATATACAGATACACAATATTATGGCCAAGGATAAATCACTATAGTTTTTAAAATAAAAGAACCATTACAATGTGATTTGCTGCTAATTCTGCAGAGGCCAGATAATCCATGTAAAACATATAAATTTCACAGAAAGGGTTATTTCTCTATCAGCATGAGTGGCAGATAATAAGGACAAGTTGTGTGGTTAAGTGGAATACCAATAGAGCAAATTAACTACAAAGACTTAACCATCTAGGCGGTCAATATGCAGTTATAGTCTGCAGCTCAGAAATAAGCTTAAATGCAGCATTTTCTATGAAGTAAAAGATATTGGTAAATAATTTCACATATGTACTACACAGAGAAAAATGTAAACTCAGAGAGAGAAAGATTTCTATTTCTATAAGTAAATAAATCCAATTAAATGATTATAATGATATATTCATAAAACAAAAATAAATTATGATTCTACAGGAACAAATTTCCAGTTTTTGTCAGTCTTTAAATCTTCTTAGATAATGGAGATAATAATATATATCTTGAAAATTTAATATTTGGTATACCTTAGACAAGTACTTAAATATTTTCTGACTCTTTGACAAAATATTTTGAATTTTTAATAAAATACACTGAACATAAAAAGAATTACATTAACAAATATGGATCTAATATCAAAAATGGACAACATAATAGAGTATAGAAACTCAGCAATATATAAAGAAAAAAGAAATGGAAGGAGAGATATCTTTTAGAAGTTAAAAAGAGCTAAAGCTTTTAAACAAGACTTATTCACATATTTTATATTTAGTGCTACCTACCATCAAATTTCAAGCTGTTTCCATTTTCATATTAGCATCCAATTTAACTACTCTCACCTGCCAGCAATAAATCATTTACTTAATTTAAGTTTGACTGTATACATGGCTGATTGAAAAGTGAACAACTATTATAATCCTTAAATGTGGAAAGGAAAGTAAGAGTCAAGTAAGAGATGAGGTTATAAAAAAAGGCAACCAAGATAAGGATACAGAATCACCTCCATAAATTTGGATCATTTGAGAACTTCAAAATAATGTACTATTTTTTATTGTATAAGGCATGGTCCCCAGACAACATTACTGATGAATAGCATACATCAAAGCAAATTATATAATTCAGAATATAAACACTACGTTTAGATGTAAATAGATCTTCACTCTCCTGTGAACACCGCAAATTTTACTCTCTAAAATTGAACTCAACATTTTATTCCAAAAATAAAAACATTTCTGATGTTTATATTTTATTTCAGTAAACATTCTCACATCCACTCAAGCTAAAAGTTATAGTTAACTTATACCTTACATCTGTCACTTATTTACTTTTGTTTTTTTACTGAGGTATAACTCAGATATAAGATTGTGTAAGTGTAAGGCACACAATATATTGGAATGATAGCCTTATATAAGGGATAAGTGAAATAAGTTAGATGGAGAAAGACAGATACTGTATGATCTCATGTAGAAGGTAGAACAAGCCTAATTCATAGAAACAGATAGTAGAAGGATGGCTGCCTAGGGCTGAGCAGAGTGCGGAGAGGTCAAAGGGTACGAATTTCAAATATGAAGATGAGTAAGTTCTGAGGATCTAATGTACAGCATGGTGATTATAGTTCTCACCACACACACACACACACACACACACACACACACACATACACACACAAAAACCAACGGTAATTATGTGAGGTAATAGAGTTGTTAGTTAACACTACAACTGTAATCATTTCATTATAAATAACTGTATTAATTAATTTTTGTAAGGTTTCTAATATCCTCATTTTTTATATCCAAGGATTCTTCTTTTTTATTTCCTATTTGGTCCCTTGTTCAGATTTTTTAAATTCCACATCTGACCATTATAACAGCATACTTTGGGGTCAAGACTTTCTAAGTGTTTCTCCTTCCAGTCAGAGTAAACACTGATTTAACAATAGTATTTTACAGCCCAAAATGTTTGTAGTATTTTCCAGAAAAACTATTCTGACATTCCAGGCCACATAATATGCCACTGATAAACCTTTTGCTTCAATATTATTATTTTTTTCTGTAACCAACTATTGGATTCACTAGACTGACTAGGCTCCAACAGGATTTGTTCATTTCCCTGTTTTATTACTTTGCACCTTTAGTCCCTCTAGAAAGGTTTTGCCTTTTCTTCTTTATTGACTTAGTTTAATTTATAAACCCTACCCAAAATTCTAGTCTATAATTACCTCATCTTTTTCAAAACTCCTATAGCAAATCTATTGCTACAGTATGTGTAATTTACTATTTGGTCTTTAATCATTTAATTATATGTATTGTAATCTCTCTATATATCAAAAAGCATAAATTTCACTGCCTAAATAGATAGAAATTTCCTACAGAGTTGAAAAAGCTTATTTTAAAACACAGATTTACAGTGAGTAACCACAACAGAGATTTTTTTTTTGTCTGTCAGTATCTCTTCTCCCCTTCTTACTCAGTATAGCTCCTGCTTTTTAACTGTGTACATTGCCACCTTGAAGGTAACTGTGACCATGAAACCGCTGAATTCTGGCCACTATCACATGAAAGGAACTCTGGGTACTTCCAGGCAGGGCCCTTAAAACGAAAGGGGACACAGTTCTTTGTTGCTTAAGAAAGAGAACAAGTAACAGTGATGGACCCTGTGGCAGACGACACACCCAGCATGACAGACAAATAAGACAGGAGGTGGACCCCTCATTTGTAAAGCTTCCCCATCAGCCCTGATCTATATAACCACTATTCCTTGATTTGAGCGAGGAACCAACTTCCATAGTGTTAACATCAACAATTGTTCTGGATTTTTCTCTAAGTGGTAGCTAATACGAGTCCTTGCTGACATACTGGACTTAAATAATTAATAACATAAAAAAGTAATCACTTTAACTTAAAGTTTGTTTATACAAAGATCGACAAATCTAATTAAACATGGTTATAGTTAAACCTTGTATCCACTCACAAACATTAAAAAAAAAAAAAAAAATCAGGCACTTTTTAAAAGGTACTTGCTCACTGAAAGCAGTACTTTTCTAAACACCAAAACCATCCCTTTGCCATCCCATTTTCTTCAAATTGGCTAGAAGTCTATCAAATATTCACTTCATAAATAACCAAAAAGAATTCTTTGAACTACTTTGTAGTTTAAATATTTTAGATATTTAAAATATATTTGATCTATTTTTCAAAAAGTGTTAAAAAACTCAAGGCCAATTGGAGAAGAGAAAAAGAAGAGGGGTTGAGGAGGAGAAGGAAGAAGAAGGGAAGTGTGAAATGGGGTCAAAGTGTACAAGGTTTCCCTGTACAAGATGGATAAGTCCTTAAGATCTTCTGTATACCATAGTGCCTGCTGTTGACAGTACTGTATCACATACTCAAAAATTTGCTAAGAGGGTAAATCTAATGTTTAGTGTTCTTATCACAAAAAAATATAATAATAAACAAAAGTGTGGGAGAAAACATTTGGAGATGATGGATAGCTTTATGGCATTGATTATGGTGATGGTATGACAGTTGTATAAGTTGTATAGATTATGTACAGCTTTTTGTAATCAAAAGTAATAAAAAATGAAATAAAAATAACAACAGTTTCACTAAAATTGAAATTACATTGAGTGTATTCCATAGTAGTCAAGAAAGCCATTTTGAATAACTTCTTCTAATAGGTAAATGAATTTGTCCTATCAGTCATTCAGTGTCTGCCAAAGCATTGCTCAAACACTAGGTGTTTCAGGAAAACACGGAGTTGCTTTCACAGCTAATGTTCTGGGGGACCTCATGGATTTAAACAGATTAAACATTTAAACATCTTTTCCAAAATAAAGTAGACAAATATCAACAAATTTGAAAATATGTACATAGGGTTTAAAAATATTAAAACCAACACCCTCATTTAGCATTTAAAATGAAAGAATTCAAGATGATTAAATAGGAAGCTTAAAACAGCTTTTAAAAGTTAAGAGCTATTTGCTAAAAGAGACATTTTGGATGAGTACTTATAACACCACAACCTATCTTTATTTCCATCTCTTGACCCCAATGTTCTCTCTCTCCTTTCTTTTGCAGTCTCCCCTCTACTCCCCTTCCTGTTTCTCTCTTACAATCCTGACTTGTCTCTCTTTCTTTGCACCATCAATTTCTATCTGGTACTGAGCTCGTGGTATCTCATGAGTATCCTAATTTTCTTTCATCTTTTCCTCCTTTCGCTCAACTGCTCATATAAGGAATTTTGTAATGAGGCAATATATTATGCAAACTTAAAAGCTATATAATGTTATAAGTTACTAATAATTGTATTCTTACATTTGCATATATGGAATAGGTTATCAGATGTCCAATTCCTATACTTCAAAATTATACTTATAAATGTTTAATAAAACCTGGTATAATGTTCAGGTTTATTATATCAGGTTTATTATGTGCATGAATAGTGTCGCTTTTTTTCCTTTTATTATTTTATATATAGTTCTAAATTTTTCAATATTCTGATACATATTTAACATATTAATAACATAACTGAAGAGTATTTTAGAAAAGATGCATTATACTAAATAACATTTCTATAAGTAGAAAATTCCCCTAGTATAACAACCTATGTAATATTTTCCACTCATCAAATATTAACTGATATTTTATTAACTCATGACTTTTTTCAACATTGAAATACAAAGTAGGCCTTTTCTAGCTCATTGGATTTCTGCAAAAAAATGTCACTGATCTTACCATTTGTCATTTGCAACCATAAAGTTATATGTCTTTAGCTAATTAATGTCTTTACCTGATTAATCTGGCATATTCCTACTCATTTCTATTGCTAAACAAAACTAGATATTACCTAATTTCTATTTCACCCCTTTTTCACTGTTGTGATTTTTTTTTTATTGTGGCTAATTCGATTTGTTAAATATGTTTAGTAAAACTCAAGTCTCAGGAAAAATTCTCTTCTATACTGTTTAAAGACTAATTACTTAACGTGTCCCAGAGCTCAAACTATGTCTTTGAGAAAGAAAATGCCTTTATGTTTGCCAGCTTGTTCTTAAAAGTAAAGAAACAGACCTTTCACTAAAAGATCTTTCGACAGTTTCTCAGGGTTTACTAGTGATTAACTTTTCATTTTTGTTATAGACTTATTTCTCCTTGCTCTTCTTTATAAGAAAATGTAAAGGACATTACAAAAGGGTTTATTCATTTCAATATATAAAGTATATTCATCTTCATTGAATATATGTATATCATTGCTGAGATGCCCTCAAAATTAATTCAACCTGATGAATAAGAAAGCTCTATTTTCATTAAAACTGCATTCTATTTTCTATCACATGCATTTTAACAAATCCACATTTATTGATTAAAGAAAAGAATCAACACTTTATATAGGAGCACAGACTTAAAACCTGGAGAGAAGTATTTCAATTAGTTTCTAAAAATTCTATGTAGTTCTCAATATAACTCACAACTTGGTCCATGATGAGCAGTTGCGTCTTTATCTTGGAATTGTTTTAGGATTCAGGATAACCTCCTGCCACAGGTACAGAGATACCTGCTCATGCTCTCATGGCCACCTTGCCTGATTCCAGGTGCCAAAACTCCAGCTGCTGCTTTGATGTCTTGGTTAAAGTAATTTTGGTACATATAGAGCCATGCAAAGAGAAATCATCTTTCCTTTTAAAATAACATGATAACTATCTTTTTTTTTTCAGTGTAGGAGAAGGTAACAGAGTGTTCTCAAGAAACAGTAAGTCTGGTACTTAGGATTTTATCTGGTACCTATGAAATCACTAAGCACTCACCGGGATAATACCGGGCCAGGCCGGTGGCACTGCCAAACACCTGCCACAACAATGAAGGATCTTCATCTCGATTTTTTTTGAAAACTTCATCTAAGGCACTAGTCCAGTTGAGTTCATTTAATACAATTGTTGCTAAAAAAGAAAAAAATACATATTATAATTTTATAATAATTGAATCAGTCTCCACTGATATGCAAAATAATGTTATACATTTTTATTGCTTTACTTATAAAAGTACTCTAATCCAGTAGTTATCAACAAAATATTTAGACATGGAATTATTTCTTCAAATAAATTTGTATAGGGCAGGGGCTTTTTGACATTTGGGGCTGGGTAACTCTTTGTTGTGGGAGCTTCCTGTGTTTTGCAGAATGCTTAGCAGCATCTCTGGCCTCTTCCCACTAGATGCCAGTACCATCCCCCTTGTTGTGACAAGCAAAACTGTCTCCAGTCAGCATCAGATAACCCCTGGAGGGAAAAACTGCTCCCTGGTGAGAATGGCTATAATACATAAAACAGAAAACAGCAGAGCTCTTCTGGTTGAAAAGAAATGAGAGACATTCCTTCCTTTCAGGCAGTTCTGAAGAAACCTACGGGACACCCTCAACTATTGATGATTCACTGTGATATACTAACGTAATCTGGTCTGTTACCTGAGTTAAAAAAAATAGATGTTTACCATTGATCATAATTTAATAACTGTGTTTACACAACAATAAAAAAGTATAAATTTTGACAAAAAATTCATTCAGAGGTTTGACAGTATCAGTGTTAGAAATATGAAGTAGCTCATACTTTATTACTAACTTTATGAACAGTTTTCTTTTTTTCTAGTTAGCTCAATTAATGATTAGAATATGGTGCTAATAAAGATCAGGTCATTGATTTTGATATGTATTTATAACTACTGAATAATTTTGGACAAGTATTACAAACATATGCCATTTATTACAATACAAGAGGAGTATTATTAATGTGGAATATAACAAGGGCTAAAGTAATAAATACTTTTGAATTATGGGCCTCTGTAATCACAGCATCCTATGTCTCACATACTAAATATTTTACTGCTTAGAATATTATTTTCTCTTTATACAAAAAGATGACAGATAATGTCATGTTTTTAAAAATTTTTTTGTAAAATATGTACCACATCCCTAGCGGATTAGCATATTGGGCCTCTCTGTACTTGAGAATCTATGAGGAAGCCTGAACAGTGGAAATTACCTTGGCATAAGGACTGGAGATACTATTTAACTTCTATTCTTTTTGGTGATCACAGCAAATACAGGAAGCAAATACAATCATGGTTAAACCGTGCACAAGATTTTTTAAAGGAAAAAGAAAGAAAGAACTTCTATCAAGAAACATGTAGAGCATATGTGCTTATATATTAAAGTTTATCAGTTACAAAAAGTGAAAATAGGATATTGTAGAATTATTCTGGGACCAGCATCCTAATGCATTTCTTATTATTGAAAACAAACAAGATTTCCATCTTTATAGACTTGATTACTTCCAGAAATATCAGTGTGAGTGTGAATATTCATGAGCTGGGTCAGATTCATAGTGCCTCTGAGATACCAGTGAATTAATAGCAAAAGCATGATCCAATAAACACTAAGTGCTCAGCTATATAAAAATTTATATTCACACAGATAACATGAACTGATACTCACTATTCATGAATATTTATAGTAGTATACAAAACATAACAGAATAAAGGGACATTGTACTTTTCTTTAAACATTCATAAATTTAATAGTAATATCCCACTGAATTATGTTTATTTATGACCAGATAGATTTCATTAATCTCCAATCTGGTCTATCTCTTCAATTTCCTTGACTATTTCATTCACATTAAGCAACACAATATCTAATTATTTTTAATGATGTTTCATTTGTTTTCAAGGCTGTTATTTTTTTCCTAAGTTTTACTTGATAATTTAACAACTGCAAAAGATTAGGCTCAGATACATTGTGAATTACACTTTTATGTGCTCGGGGGAAAAGTTAAGCTCTGTAATATTCTTATTAAATTGGTGATAAATTTTAAAGTTTTCAGTTTATACATTTGAAAATTATCTTTTTAAGATAAGGCATTATTGAAGTAGTAAAATTTAAAAAGGTTTTTCTCAAAATTTGGTCATTGGCAAATGAGCTAAGTGCATAAAATATTTGCAGAATAGGCCTTTGAATTGATTTTAAGTTTTAGTCTGAATGAAAAAGATGGTATTGTATACCTCTCACAAGGTTTATCAACTTGATGATAGTGTGTAGCAACAAGTGAGGATACAGATACTTCTATTTTGCATTGGATATTTATAAAGGCTTTTGAGTATAATCTTTATTCTATCAGTCACAATCTTTATTTGAACATCTTAAGCAAGAAATCAAAATTCAGAGTTGGCCAAGGTAGTGCAAAATGAGTGCGATCATTTTAAAGAATTTGGTTGAAGCTGTCTTTCTAAAATGAACATAGTCTTTAACAATCTCAGAGGGTTTATACTATGAAGAGACTATGGATCTCCAGATCCCAACCAGAGAATTTTAGCACAAGTCATTCATTCATTCATACCATTCAAATTTCTTAAAACACCAAAACCACAAAGTAAAAAATATTGCTGCCTTAGGAAAATTTTTTCTCAAGCTATATTGAAAGCAACTATCAATATATATATATATATATATATATATATATATATATATATATATATAAATGCATCAAGTATCAAAGAAAAAAAAAACAAGCATAAATATATTTTGATCCTTCTTGGTTATTTGGCTATGTTTTTCTGTTCCACATTATGAATTACATTTGACTAATACACATGTATTATTTTAGTATCCTGAAATGAGCAGATTTTTGTCTTCTCTACCTCATAAAATAACATATTAGCTTAATTCAGAAATACAAGGGGTGCCTGACATTCCTCCATTTCTATGCTGTTAGCATAGCTCAGAATAAACAATACTGAAATAACTGGGTAACCTACAGATGATGAAATAGTAAAACTAATGCAGAATATTGGCCATGCTAAAACAAATTTATGTCACTTCCTGAATCTACTTTCTTCCCTTGCTACTTTCATTATATTTACATACAGAATCTTTCTCATCAATAAATAAAAACTAAAATCATTTTGTTTAGGGAGATTATTTTAATCAACTATTCTGGGTAAAAAGGCAGGTGCATTTGAAAGTTAGAAGTTACTGTTGGAAGTTCTTTTGTTTTACATTACATTTATGCAGTTATGATGCTGTTGCCTTTCTTTGGCCTCAGTATTTTTAGAGTCTCCTATTTTTCTTACAGTATAGTACTTAAAATTAAAGGTATAAAACATGATCCTTCCATGATGAAAAAAATAAAAGAAGCCTAAATTACTTGGAAAATTATTCTCAGCTAATATCATAATATCCAGATTATGAAACTATATTGCTCATTGCTATAAAGATTTGAAACTCAAAATATAATGGTGACACTCTGATTCAGTGAAGTTCAACAGATTATATTTTTATTCATCAATGTATTGTATATCATAAATACTTCTAAAATGCAGTTAGTTTTCTATAAATCACCATCTTTACTTGAAAGTCCAGAGCAAGAAATCAAAGTTAAAAATATTTTACTTAATTGCCAAAACACAGATTAAATTAGTAGCCAAATAATGTTTCATACAATAACTCCAGAATAAAATCTCTTAAAAATATTTCTTGGCCACAAATAAATTTTACATTTTATTTGGACAGTTATGCTTAAGAACATGGGTAATAGTTCTGACTGGTTTTCTATAAATTATTTAGTATTTAAAATAATTGTGTTTTATATATTTTATCAATTAAATAGTGTGTATATATTACATTTTTAATACATTGGGTACTATACAGGGATAGGCAAAAGTAGGTTTACAGTTGCTTATATTGAAAATAATACAATGCTTACAAACAATAATACAAATATAAACTCCATGTTTTAGGTACTCATAACTGTAAACCTACTTTTGTCCACCCCCATGTTCACTCATGCCCTCCTTCTCTCACAACCGAAAAAACAGTAATGTTTTTACATTCGCAGAAACTTCTTATTTTTTGTTTGAATAGATATTACTAAATGAGTGACATTTTTTTTTCATTGATCTACCTTTGAAACTACTTGCATGTAATGAATGAACTTAAGCTAAGTGTCTCATGGCTACTTTAAAAGCAAAATTAGTCCTCATTTTCTGTTAACGTTAAAGAAAGGAATATCTTTATGTATGTTAGAAAATTAGATTTCCAAAAATAAGTATTTTCTAGATGTGCAAGGCTAAGCCTATTAAAATCAGTGAATACTGGGGAAGCAAACCTTGACTTTAGGGCCTGTATTCTGAGTGGTATAACGGGATTTCACTGATAATTGATTCACAATGTCAAGCATACATCTTTGTTCTTCTTATACTTAGTTTTCAAAAGCATGGCCTTGGTGTTCAATGATTCTCTCTTTTAGAGTATTCTATTGTTCAATCTGGCTTCTCAAGGGAAAAAAGGAAAATCTAATTTGTAACAGAATAAAAGAAGCACTTTAAACTGCTGCTGATTCTTCTCAAATACATGGCATGTCTTTATCTTGTTAATGACAAGGAATACAATATTGTTCATAAGTTCTGAATGCAATTTTCTTCTATAAACTTCAACCCATAAAGTGTTGCACTGTTGATCCCCTTTAAGTTTGAATACCTTTTGTTGACTTATTCAGGGTTCAGGGCCTTACCATCCATTGAAGGTATAATATGACTATTTCAAAAATGTTAAGGTTATTTATAACATCAACCACAACTTTCAAATGAAGCAAATATATGTAGAAAAAAGGGGAGAGATATTTTATGGTTTATTTAAAATATAAACTGATAATGAAAAACATATTTTATAAACCATAAAATAGCATTGACAAGTCTTTGATAAGACCTGTAGATATTAAAGCTAATTTAAAAAAAATGGTAAATATGAACAACAACTAAAACAAGGTAACTGGCCAAAGTGTATACTGTACTATTTCCATTTACTAATAATACCATTCTCTTATCAAAACCTTGCATTCTGACTATATATAATTTAAGCTATTGCTACTAGTAATAACAGATAAGGTCAATAATAATTATTAAGCAATTATTGCATGCTGAAGATATGTTAACTATTTCCTATGCACTATCTTATTTGACTTTAGAATGACTCTTTGAGTGACATACTAATATTATTTCTTCTTTTAGATGGCAAAGTAAAGCTTAGAAAGAGCACACAATTTACCAAAAATCACAGTTAAGCTGTAGAGACAGCACATAAGCCATATGTCAGATTCCAAAATTCTCACTGTCTGTTAGCTATTTATTTCTATGCTTTCATCATATACTTAACTCTAATTATTTAACATTTTAAATCTAAAAAAAACAACAACCTGGGCATAGTAAACACAGCTCGCCTCCTCTTACAACCACATCAAAATTACAACTAAAATATAGAACAGCCATCACCTAGAACCTTCAGAAATCGAGTTGAATGGAAGTCTGATGACTATGGAATTAAAGAAACCACATCCATCCAGACATGTAAGAGGGGTGGAGACACAGAATGAGCTGGTCCCACATCCACGAGTGGTAGATAAAAATTCAAGAGGAACATCTCAAAAGCAGGGGTCCCAGCCCCATACCAGGCCACCCAGCCTAGGTTGCCCATGCCAGGAAGATAAGTCCCCACAACTTATGGCTGCAAAAGTCAGTGGGGGTTGATTGGTGGAAAACACTGCTGGAATCCTATGCAGTTCCTCTTAAAAGACCCACATGTGGACTTACTCAGACTCACTGTCTTTGAGCTGCCGCACCAGGATAGCAATTAAAAGGCACCAGTGGCATACAGGGAGAAATTGAAGTGTCTGGCATCAATGCAAGAGCTGGGGTACAGAAAGGTGAGCATAGGTCATTGTCCCTTTTCTGAACCCACCCCCCCACAGAGCTGTCAGTCTGGGACTATATCTGAGACTCTGTCAATCTGGCACACTGCTTGCCCCACTCTGGAAATCCCCACAGACTCTGTCCCAGCAAACTGCTTTTCCATATGAATGGCTGGTCTTGGCTCATGCTTCACAACTTCTGAAATCCTCTCAAAAAAGCAACAGCCAGCCTCAGTGAGCCCCCAGCCCATACACCACTTACTAAGTGGCCCCAGGTCCAGCACTAGCAGCAACAAAGCTAGATTCACAGCCTGGCTTTGCCTGGGAATCTCCAAGCCTGGCACAAGGAACAGCCATCTCAGATTTCTTTATAGCTCAGGCAGAGTAGCCCTGGGAAAACGCAGGTGGGGCTAACCTTGACCTGCACCACCTGGGAAACCACAGAGCCTGTGCACCCAGTGCACAGCTACAGACCACACCAGAGCACCGCCACCTCATCCTCCATGGAGGGCAGAGAGGTTGGTGGGCAGTGGTCATAGCCAGTCCTTACAGCTGACTGGCCTGGGTAAATCCCTCCCATTGATCTGCCAACAGCAATCAATTCTCAACTATAACAGGAGGGTGTACTCAACCCACACAAAGGGCACAAATCAAGTACCCAGCTTCGGTGATAGGGTAGGCTGTGCCACTGGACCCTACAGGACACGTACTACATTAGGCCACGCTACCAAGACAAGGGTTCACAGAAGCTCTACCTAATACATAGAAACAAACACAGGGAGGCTGCCAAAATGAGCAGACAAAGAAACATGGCCCATGTTAAAGAATAGATCAAAACTCCGGAAGAACTAAGCAAAATGGAGATAAAGCAGTCCATCAGATGCAGAGTTCAAAACACTAGTTATAAGGATTCTCAATGAACTTAGTGAAGACCTCAATAGCATAAAAAGATAACCAGAAATGAAGGATACACTGATTGAAATAAAGAACACTTTACAGGGAAACAACAGTAGAGTGGATAAAGACAAGAATTAAATCAAAGATTTGGAATATAAGGAGGCAAAAAACAACCAATGAGAACAACAAAAAGAAAAAATGATCCAAAAATGAGGAAAGTATAAGCTGCCTCTGAGACAACTTCAAGCATTCTAACATTCTCATTGTAGGGGTGCCAGAAGAAGAAAGAGCAAGAAATTGAAAACCTATTTGGAAAAATAAGGAAAGAAAACTTCCCTAATTTGGTGAAGGAATTAGACATGTGAATCTAGCAAGCACAGAGAGTTCCCAACAAGATGGATGCAAAGAGGCCCACTCCTAGATGCATCATAATTAAAATGCCAAAGGTTAAAGAAAAAGAGAGAATTTAAAAATCAGCAAGAGAAAAGCAGTTAGTTATCTCCATGTAAATCCCCATAAGGCTATCAGCTTATTTCTCAAAAGAAACTTTGCAGGCTAGAAGGGATTGGCAAGAAGTGTTCAGTCATGAAAAGCAGGGACCTACAGCCAAAATTGCACTACCCAGCAAATATATCATTTACAATCAAAGGGCAGATAAAGAGCTTCCCAGATAAGAAAAAACTGAAGGAGTTCATCACCACCAAACCATTTATATATGAAATGTTAAAGGGACTGATTTAAGAAAAATAAAGATCAAAACTGTGAATAAAATGGCAATAAATACACATCTATCAACAACTGAATCTAAAAAACAAACTAAGCAAACAAGAACAGAGACAGAATCATGGATACAGAGAGCATTTTGATGGTTGCCAGATGGGAAGGGTATATGTGGTAATGTTGAAGAGGTACAAATAGGTAGTTACAGAATAGCCATGGGGATGTAAAGTACAGTACAGGAAATGGAGTAGCCAAAGAACCTATGCATGACACATGGACATGAACAATTGTTTAGGGACTGCCTATGAGACTGGAGGATGCTGGGTAGAGGGGGGCAAAGGGGGAAAATTTGAGACAACTATTAATAGAACAATCTATAAAATATAATTTTAAAAAATCAATGCCTTTATAACACAGTGTTTCTCAATTGAGAGAAATATTCCTCCTTAGGGGACCTCCAGCAATGTCTAGAGACATCTTTGTTTGTCAGGACTGGCGGGAGGCTATTGACATCTGGTAGGTGGAAGCCATGGATGCTCTAAAACATTCTACAATGCACAGAACTTCCCCACAAGAAAGAATTACCAAAATGTCAGTAGTGCCCAGATTCAGAAACCTGGCTCATGCACAACTATAAACATAAGACAATGAATCCACTTAGTAAAAAGCAATATTTCCAATAAATATTGTCAACAAAAAGCCACAACAAAACTTCTTCAATGTGAAAATTGATACAATTTTTTTAAACATCATTTCATAATATTAAAGTATCTCAATATTTCAGACTACATTTCGATACCCTCTGGGTTGAGCAAATTTTCATTTTAGTCCCAGAAACTCTAACACACTGTTCTCATACTTTAAAAAGTAAGGATTTGAAGCTACTTTTTAGGTCGTTAAATGTTATCCTCCCTATTTCCTGCTTTTGTCCATTCACAGAATATGGGCTCTGTTTTGATGCTGCTGTTGTGGTTATTTTTAATGATTCAGCATTTACACTGTGATTCTAAACTAAACTTGTTTTATCTCTAAGCAAAGGTTCATTTTACCCCATAGTTTACAAGGTAGTCATTAAAAGAGTTGCATTTAACAGATGAGCTAAGCCAGATGTCCCTAATTTTATTCATCAACCCTAAGCCCTATAAAGAAAAATGTTAATAAGAAACCCACTGATCCAATTAAGCACACAGACAAAAAGAATCCACTTTAAGGACTAGACAGTGTGCATAAATATTAAAATGAATGAATCTTTTCAGTGGGTTTGGCTAAGGGAATCTCATCTAACCCTAGTGTAAATGAAAGATTAATAAAATACAGGGTGATGGGAAGAACAAATCTAATCTCTCTAATCACTTCTCAGGCAACAGACTCCACCCTCCCCCACCCCCCAGGATGGGAGAACAGAAGGCTCCAAGGCAAATGCAGACTCTGATGAGGAGATAAGCCTTATTCCTACAGTTAATTTGGTACAAATATTAAAAGGCCCTGTCCTTGTCAATTTTCTAACCTCCATATTACTGAGATTTCTGGTCTTGCCCCTTATGTCTTTCATTTCCCATGAATTGAGCACCTGGCTAATAGTTAGGACACAGCTGTTCTGCTTTAATGAAATTTGCAAATTGTGGAGCACATAGAAGGAGCTCAGAAGAAATCCACTTTATTATTAAAGACAATAAGAATAATGCAAGGGGAATAGAATAGACCCTAGGATGTAACGTTATGTTTAGTAATTGAAGGATTTGAAATGTCACTTTCAATAAAATTATAATTGTAAGATTCTTCTTGGAGAATGTAGGGATTTGGCACAGAAATAACAAGAATAGAAGACAAGGTAAAAATTTTGTTTTATCTTTCAAGTATTCTAAATTTTTCCATTCCTTATATTGTCAAACACATGCATGCACACGCGCGCACGCACACACACAAAAAAAATTAGTGACTTTGTTACTGAAGAGTCTCTATCACTGGCACAACAGGCTACTTAAAATGAATCATTTCACCTCCAGGGCTTCTGTGGTCCTTTCATCAAAAAAAGAATGTAAATACGCTAAGGATCCTAGATAGCCTTCATGGTTAGTGTTAATGTCAAATAAGTTTACGAAAAAAAAGGGAATCAGTAAACATGATTTTATTATAGTCCTTTCCTTAGCTGGGTTAAAAAGTCACAGGGATATCTCCTTTAGATGTCTCACATGGACAACAGTTCTTGTTTACATTTCTGCATATTATTTTAGTCTTGTCAGTCGCTTTCTTTTCCTTGAACAATTAACATATCTCTGTATTTATTTTGTGATAAAGCCACATTTCTTCTCTTCACCCCTTAATTTATTTAAAAGCTCTTGTATTATGATACTCTTCATTAAAACCATATAGTTGAAATATGATTTTAAATTTGGGAACATTGTGTAATTTATAAATACAAACCAGGGGTTTTAAAGTAATTACCTGAAGAGGACAAGACAATTTCTACCACTGATACAAAGTCATTTTCATCATAAATCGACTATTTGTAATTAAGTTGTTAAAAAAAAAACCTGTTAAGTATCTATTTTTATATATTGGAATAGATAACACTTTGTCACTTAGTAACTGCACAATGTTGCCTGCCCTTACCATTATCATTATCTTATTTCCCTTTTAACACTCAGCATTTAAAAGGTTTAAAACATATTTTGATGGAGGAATTCTGATTGAGCTGCTAAGACTCTAGGATGAATGATTAAAACCTAGCATTCTCTTCTCTCCTCAAGGCACCTTTGCTCTTACCTCAGCCCTGAGTTAATGTCCAACAACACTGCTTAATCTCCTTGCTATAAATCTCACACAAAAAGTGTGTTAACCTTTCCAAAATAATTTAAATTGTTATAAGAGAATACAAACTTAAAAAAAATTTCTCTAATGACAGCCCTTAATGTACTGTATATGTTTAGTGAAGAGGTAATTTTTACAACGGGATATTCCCAGGGCTCCCAGAAAATGGAACCATATTGGTGGCTGCTGCCATGATAGCCCAGGCACTCTAAAATTCTGGAAGAAGAAATTAAATTATCTAAGGTCTAATACACATACCAGACACAACATACACAGAATTATACACACACTGTTCTGTTAAAGCTGAGAGAAAACTCCTGGTGAGAATCACAGACCAAATCAGATATGAGAAATTGCTTGCCTTTGCTCTGAGACTTCCTAACTGCATAGGGAATTTAGTGTCTCCATATTGTTAGATTGCTGAATTCAGAAAGAAGGATCGAAAAGTATTGGAGCTGACTAATGAGACACGGTTGAAGAAGGATGACAAGGCTCCTGGGGACTGGGGTGATGCCCTCAGTAAGGCATACGCTGCTTGCTACTTAAGGGTTTGTTCAACCAGTTTTAGAATAAAGAATTGCCTTGTGATTTAAAGATACAAAGGATGCATTGAAACACAGTATATGGTAGCTGGCTGTAATCAAGATGAGCAATCACATGGTTTAAACACTATTCACCTCTTCAGAGTGAAACAAAAGAAAATAAATCAAAAGTGAATTACAGATTGTTACTTCCAGAGTCATGTTACATAAAGGTATGAATAAAATTAGATACCATTTCTAAGACAACATGAGGTTAATATCTTTACACCTCTACTTGCACAAAGAGCATTTCCCTAATGCATATAACATACATACATGCAGAGTGTTCATTAAGTATTTTGTTATTTATACAGAAAGACATCTATATACAAAAAGAAAAACAAATACATCAACCTGGTCAGTTTTCAGGACGTTTACCACATAGTGATCATGATTCCTTCAGGTTTTAATGTACTTGTTATAGTTATTGACATTAAACTTATATTTATCAGTCCTAACCACTGTATTGTTCAACAAATATCTTAATAATATAGGAACAATTTTTTTTCTATTCTAATACATCACACATTTTAAAATTTTTATTCATAGGTAAATATCCTCACAAATATTTAAATTTATAAAATTCAAATTGAAGAAGCTCAAGTTATTGTGACATAGCTTTAAATATAAATAAGTCAACACATGTTCAAAGCAAATACTTTACACATAAGCTTATAAGCTTTTAAAAATGTTTCAAAGGTTTTTGATCTCATGGAGTACAACAGGAGAGAACAAATGACCGGTTGGTTCTAGCTCCTATGTATCTTTCAACTTCCCACTCACTTAGGTCTTTTGTAATAACCTTTAAATGACTCCCTGCTCCCTTTCACCCATTCTTCCCACTGCTGCTGCAATATTCTACCTGGCAAATGCCCTCCTTAATTAAAAGTTTTCAGTTATTCCCTACAACACCTGGTCTTTTATGATAGGCCTCAGTCCAATCTTCAGCCTCTTCTCCCATTGTTCTCCCATGCACCCGAGCTGTGACGAATGACTTCTCACCTTCCCAGAGGATACACTGTCTACTCGGTTTGGACTGTTTTCTACCACACCTACTTGTTAAACGTCTCCCTTCTTTTTGAGTTTTTAATTATATGTATTGGGGTAACACTGGTTAATAAAATTGTATAGGTTTCATGTGTACAATTCTGATACATCTTCTGTAAATTGTATTGTGTGCCCACCATCCAAAGTCAAAGTTTCTTTCGTCACCATATATTTGACCCCCTTTACTCTTTATAATCCCCCACACCCCTTCTCTCTGGTAAACACCATATTGTTGTCTGGGTCTGTGAGTCTTTGTTTCTTTTTCTTGTTTGTTCATTTGTTGCTTTGTTTTTTATCCCACATATGAGTGAAATCATATAGTTTTTAACTTTTTCTGTCTGACAAACATCACACTCTCTTTAGGGTGTTCTTTGGTTTTCCCATCCCATTGACCCCTCATCTAGCCAAGTATAACTCCTGTCCCACTCCCCTAAGCTTTTTCTACAAGTATATCTGTATATCTCTATTACCATACTTCCCATACTTCACTATCCCTGTTTATTTTCATGTCTTCTATTATATTGTCTTGCTTTAGGATAGACACCACACATTATTTCTATTTTCTCCAATACCTAGAACTTGGTGAGAGGTAATAAAATGCAGTAAGTCTTTGTTTAATGCACAATTGTACACTATTGGGCAAACTATACAACTGTATAGGACTCTGGTTTTTCTAGTGTAGGATGGGGAGAATAGTACCTATGATATCTAAGGTTGTTATGAAAATGTAATGCTATCCTTAATGCATAATAGGCATTCAGTGAATAGTATTGACTAATATGTTTAGAGATTCAAAATATTTTAATAAAAAATTAAATGAGTGTATTAATCGAGGATTTCATGTGTTGGGTCACCTTTTTAAGTTAGAGGAAATTTTCAGAAAATAAAATTTTCAGTTCTTTATGAGTCTTCATTGTGTTAGACCACATCTGAGCAGGGACTGAATCATTCTGGCTTTCTTTTTAGCTTTACTTCAAGATCTGTGATAGATCAACCCCTTTTAATGCAGATGTTTCATAGAACCTGATATACAGCTATGGCCCAGTTTTTAGGAAGTGCTTTAAATCAATAAATATCTTTAAGACCTTTCTATGAAATACCTCCCAATTTGTATGCTAAGCATCTGATTTCTGTTATACACTCAATAACAAATATTTACTGAGCACCTTTCTCCCTGGCTGGTTTGGCTCAGTGGATTGCGCATCGGCCTGCGAGCTAAGTGTCGCTGGTTCGATCTTCCAGTCAGGGCACATCAGAGAAGGAAAACTCTGACTCCAAAAAACCTCCGCTGCCTTGCGGCATACCTCTTCAGGGGAAAGGCTAAGGGAGTAAACCCCGACAGAAAATCCGGAGCCGGAGTCCCTAAGGCGGTTTGACGTTGTAGTCAACACCGGCAACTCCTGCGGCGCACCTGAAGCCAAGCTGTATTGACTCCGTCTTTCCCTTGGATCCTTCAGCTGCGAAGAGAGGGGGGGTCTGCTGCATGGGCAACAGCAGACCCTCCATATCACCCTGCCCAGGCTCTGTAGCTTCAGCTTCACTGGAGAGGACACTCCAGCGACATCGCAAGATGTCGATTCAACACGGGAGGAGACAGATACCGTGTCACTCCCGAGTCGGACTGCACAGCCATTCTCGGCGGTGCAGATAGACTCTTAAGAAGCTACACCATCGTCTCTCGAGGCTCTGTAGCTTCAGCTTCACTGGAGAGGACACTCCAGCGTCATCGCAAGATGTCGATTCAACACGGGAGGAGACAGATACCGTGTCACTCCCGAGTCGGACTGCACAACCATTCTCGGCGGTGCAGATAGACTCTTAAGAAGCTACACCATCGTCTCTCGAGACGGACGGCTGCCGACTGAGCACCTTTTATGTGTCAGAAACTTTTCTAAGCTCTTCAGCAGAAGTTGACAAATGTTTTCTTAAAGGGCCAGATAAGAAATATTGTAGGTATATGATCCACATGGTCTATATCACAATTACTCACTTTGCAGTTGTCAGACAAAAGCAGCCATAGGCAACATATAAACAAGTTAATGTGATTGTGTTCTAATAAACTTTATTGACAAAAACATGTAGTGAGACAGTGAACCATAGTTTGCTGACTCCTTCTCCAGAGCTAAAGGTCATCAATACAGAATGTCCTGCTAACATCCTAGTGAAGGAGATACACAGTAAACAAATACGAACATATAAGAACATCATAGGTATTCTTTGAAGAATTAAAACTGGGAATGCCACAGAGATGGACTAGGTGTATACTTTAAGTTTGGGCCTTCAGGTATGTTCTCACTTAAGAAATATATTTTAAGCTGAGACCTGGAAGACAAAGAACTCACCATGAAAAGATCAATATAAAGTATTTTATTAAGATAACAGACACTACTGATACTGGCAAATGGAAATGTATAGATATCAACAGAATAGCCAGAGTGGCCTTATGCTCTAGTGTGTGGGGAACTAAAAAGTTCCTCAGCTGAAGTCTTACTAACTGACATCCTAAAGTTCTGCTTGGCATGGCCTCACCATCCCATAATAGTTGTTTACTCCTTACTAGGGCAACGTCCCTCTTTCTGTTCCTGGGATTGCTGTCCTGCAGTTTAACTCATATCTACCAGATAACGCCCAAGCTGCAGCTGTGTTCCCCTCAAATGAAAAATTCCTCTTCTCCTGAGCTATAAGAATGCTGTTTTGACTAAGAATAAATGAGACTTGATCAGAGCACTGTCTTGTCTCCTCTCTTTGTGTCTCTTGCCCCTTCTTCATCCTCACTCCCCTTCTAGGGTCCCCGTTGCTCGACCTGCAGGACGGGTCACTAGTGTAATATTTTAAGGATAGAATCCCACATGATTTTCCTACAACAAAATACACAAACAGATACATATGGCAAAAAGAAATATCATGACAGATAAAAAATGGTTTGGACATGTTTACTGTAATAGATGAAATACTAGTGAGGTGAAGGTCTAATTCCAGCATAGTATTCAATCACTCAAAAACACTTAATAATCCCTGACTAGGTCTTGAAACTGAAATCAAATAAACTGTGATCATTCTTCTTAAGTTTCTCTAAATCTAATAGAGAATACAGATGAATCAAAGCATCTTAAGTCAAATTTTGCTTTTGTATCACAGACTTCGCCTGTCAGAAGCTAAGTAAATGTTGTGAGGGCCAAGGGAAGGGTGGTCACAGAAGACTTCCTGGAGCAGGTGACACACAATGTAAAAGAAAAGTGGAGAGGTGGAAAGAAGGTTGGTGGCTGATTCAGCGCATACCCTGTGCAGGTGCAGAGAGAACAACAAAGAGGCATTCCAGGAGGTCATTGTTAAAATGGTGAATGAAAGGGGAATGTAGGACAATGGCAGCAAAGATAAGATTAAAGACACACTGTTATAATAACACAGAAGTACTAAATACAAAATAATTTAGTATATAAGCTGAAGTGTAAAATTATCATATTTGCATTTGAGAGTTCACTCGGAAGCCAGTGTAAAACAAGCTTGAGTATGGATTGAAAGCAGCCAGATGTGAATGAGGAAGGCAAAATAGAAAGCTAGGCTGTCAGGCTGGTGAGGAATATGTAATAATGGTCTGACCTAAAAAGGCAGTGGTGGATACAGGAAGTGAAAGTTGGTACAAAAAATGTTGAGCTGAAACAATCTACAGGCCATAGTGAGAGGTGGTGGGGAAGGGAAGAGGGAAGCCTGGGTTTTCTGACTTGGGCCTGGATAGTACTAGTAACAAAGAGAGCAACATTGGAGGAGGGGTATTTTGGGGGGAAAACAATGATGAATTCAATTTTGAATATAATGTCAGGTACCTGTGATGCAGCTATTAAACACAGTTACTCAAAAGGCAATAAAAGAAAGGAATATGAAGCTGAGCCAGGAAGTCTGTATGGAAGAGTCTAATTTAGGGAGTCGTTGTTTCAGTGACAGTTGAAACTACCTAGTTTGCATGAAGTCAGCAGTTATTGGCACCATGACCTCAAGGGATCTTTAAGTATTAAAGAGCTTTGTTTATCAGAGAGACTGCCAAAAAGAACAAATGGGGACCTAACCCTCATAAACAGTATCTTTTTCATAAAAACTCATTGGTGCGTAGTATACTTTAATATTAACTGTCTTTATTTAACTAAAATAGCAAAATGTGCCTTTCAAATATGATTTTCACATCTGCATTAAAATAAGAATACTAAATAAATTCCACATATCTGTGTATGACTCGCAGTTCATCAAGAAGAGAAAATATGAAAAGGTATACAAACCAATAAAAATCCATTATCTTCTAATGCATTTTTGGAATTTTACAATTTTTTAAATAGTTATTGACTTAACTGAAGTACCAAGGGATACAATGCCTGCATCTCTTGTATGTTGAGCACATTAATACTTGCTGTGCACTTAGAGAATAAACAACTTCCCTTCTGCCCCGTTAGAATGATGAGGTAATCTACTGTGCCCTTATACTTACAGGGAGCCTCAAGAGACTGAGGCTCAATGATTACATGGTCTTATAAGACCATAAAGTTCTAACACAGGACTCAGGTATGTATTATAAAGACACTTCAAATTGCAGAACACACTCTCCTTACCATTACTGTGCAGCTTTCTTCTGCAATTCACTCGCAACTTTGACTTTTGGAAATGATTTAAATCTGCATAAGAAGCTCTGAATGCATGAATGCTAACCAGCCTCATTCATGAGAAAGCAAGAGTGACAAGATTTAATTACTTAGAAACGTATGAGATTTTTCTTCATATACAGGAAACTTCAATCAATGTTTCAGTAAAATTTAATATCAGAAGGTAACATACAGATCAAGATTTTTTAAATCTTCTATTTCATAAAACAGAAAATTAGACACAAGCATGCAAGTTTAAACACATAATCACCATTCTCTGATATAAACAAGTTTTATTGGAATAAACATTACCATTCTTCTCCAAATGTATTTTCTTTGATATTAATCTTATTCATGTTTTTAAAAGAAGCCTTTATTTTCTTATCACTTTGTATTCCAAATCAGTGATGAAAGCCAGGATGTTTGACATTATTTGTCAGTTTCGTTTCTCTGGCCCTCCAAATAAATCTGAAGCAAAGTCTTTACATTTCTTTGATTCAGCTGAAATTCTTTTATACATATATCCTACTAAATGATCAATTGTCCACTTTCTTGTTTTTGTATCTGATATTCATAAGTGTGACATCTCCAAAATCTTTTTGTTTAAAAACCAAAAAAATTTGCATTTTATTGTTAACATTTCTGGAGGCAAATTTTCAAGTTACATATTCTTAAACAATGTAGCAATACTTTCTTTGACAAGAAGATAGGGAGGAGTGTGTATATGTCACAAAGGACACCACATTGTATTATTCTATCCTCTATTTAAAACCACAATATTCTGATGTGAAATTGATAACATTCAATTAATTTATTTATTTTTAATTAGTTATAATAGGCCTTCTAGACACTGCCAAAACTTCACATGATTATTTCCTTGTTAATGCTGGCAATGGAATTCACCAGCTTGAAAGTCAAACATATCATTCCCACCACAACTCACTGGACAGCAATAGTCAAGTATCGTTGCCCTGCTGCATATGAAAATGTGTGTAATCTACCTGAGTCTAAAGGAGAGTTCAGATACGGTTGACTATTGCAGTCTCCACTAAGCTTTGTCAAACTACAATACATGGATTGAAGATGTATTCATGAAATGATCATTTTTAATTTCATTAAAAAGAGAAGCTATAAACTAGACAATCATGGCTTCTCTTTTAATAATGATTTATGTGGAAGAACACAAGGGGAGCAAAAAAAACAAAGGCAGAAAGTCAGGAATATCTTTAGAATGATCAGTGGGACATGGTTCCATGTTGAAGACTATTTTGAATGGAGTAGAAGGTCTGTTTTATTCAAAACAGAAGAAAAGATTAGCCAAATATTGAAACTCTTGAAAGGTAGAGAGAAGAATATTAAAATATTGTGATTATGCTAATATGTGACATAATTTCTAATGTTTACTATACATACATTTCACATATAGTTTGCTATACTATAATATACAAAATACCTGTGAGTTTCAGTTATTCAACATCCTTATTTTCCTTTTATATTCTGATTTTCTCATATTCTCAATAATAAATTAATATCAGCTATATAATTAAATCCTTGTAGATTAGGTCTCTTTTTTTTTTTCTCTCTCCAAATATATATATACACACATATATATATACATACATAACTATATGCATATGCATACTAACTTTCTTAGAATTCACAAGAATTGATATCACTTTCAATATCAGTGCATACTTTTTGAGACAGATAGAAACATATATTTAATGCCCTATAATTAAAATATACTTAACTCCACAGATATGTATAGTTAATTATATTCATTCACAAAAACTGGATTTATGGTAGCAGAAGAATGATTTGTATTATATGTTTAGCAAACTTAATTGAACTTCAAAGATTAAAACCTTATGAACACTAATACACAAAAGAAACTGGATATTAATTACCAGATGGCCTTCAAAGTAAATATGCTCTCATATTCGTATTTTTAGATTCAAATTCTATTCATTAAAATATTAAAACCTATCACAAAATTAATTAATAAAGTTCATGTTTACAAGCTTATTATGATACAATAATAATCCTGACCAATGAGCTCTGGAAAGGAACTAATCAATATCAAATAAATCGAACTTAATAATTTGTATTAGAATAAATTTAACTCTATAATTCATCAAATCTGTTTTTTAATGTTTAAACACATTGTTTTGAATTCAATAAATACATTTTAAAAAATGTGAATATATGCTCAATTCTATGTTAAGAACTTTATTCAATGACAATATTCTCATTAGATTAGGATCAAAATAATTTATACCAAAGTTTTCCAATGAAGATGAATCCTGCACATAGAGAAAATAATGTAGATTTTGTTATAATGTTCATCTAAGGGTGGTCTAGTTATTTTATATATGTTTTCTGTTAATTCTCAAAACAATCCTTTGAGGTATCATATATATTAAAAGTCTTACAAATGGCAAGTTGGTCATAATATTTTTGCTACAGGATTGTTCATCTAAAAATGTATTGTCTAAATATTAAACAATAAATTGAATAAATCTAGAGTCCTATGAGAAGATTTTTAACAGTAGGAGTTGGTTTAAAAACAAAGCTGTGATAGAAATATAAATAAATATTGTCACTGACTTCAATGAAATTAAAACAAATAGCATTCCATGTAAGAATGATTCTGCACATGTGGACCAAACAAAAAGTGTGTGCTCTAATATATCTAACCAAAAGTAACCTCACAGGGTGATCTGATCATAAATTCCTAATTGAACAGTTCATCTTGGGTAGTAACCCCCAGGCATGTAACTTCTTTAGTAAAAGGTTTATCTTTGCCTTAAGTAAGCCCAGTCCATTATTTCTGTGCATCTAAGTTAACACACCTTTGAAATTCCTCCTCCCCCCCCACCCCCCCGCCCCCAAGACCGCTGGGAAACCTCAAGAGCTCAAGAGACCATAATCTTGTTAATTATCTTCTAATCCAATCCTGGACTTACTTTCTCCCACCACCGTGTAATGTTCCTTTCATCCCTTCCTTAACTCTAAATGTACAAAATAAACTGCGAAACTGTCCTCCAGAGCATCTGAGATCTTGCTATCCAGCAAAGTTGTCAGTTTGGCTCAAATAAACTCAAAAAAATTCTCTACAGGATATTTCTTACATTGATATACAGGGCTCTCTTCTCGAGGATGCCTGGAAGATGGTGCTGCAGCTGCCTGCGCTTCCCAACGGATGGTATTTTGAATGGGAAGCAACTCCAGTCACAGCCTAGGATCTGGCCAGCCTGGCAGAGGGTGGCAGGTTTATTGTTTGGGTGTTCTAGAGGAAACAGGCTCCGATGCAGAAAGAAGCCTGCCATTCTTCCAAAATTATGTAGCTTTTGTATCTTATCTTGTTTTAGTTTGTAAACAATCCTGCAGAAATAAGATAATTAAAAACTAATAGAGGAAATGATGGGGAACTAAGGAGTTAAACATTTTAGCCTTAATTGATAGGCTTAAGTGGTTAAAGCTGTAACTAAAGAGTTAAAGAGTGAGTCTAAATTGATAGGCTTAAGTGACTAATGCATGCAGAAAGCTATTAGTCCAAAATTGTGTAGTTTATGAATAAAGACTCCTTTTCTTTACTACCAATAATAATTATTATTATAATAAATAAAATAAAAATCTCTACAGGTATGGCTATTTCTTACATTGACATAAAGAATACTTGCATGGTCTTTTAAAATTATAGATGCCCATCATGAAATTATATCAACTGGACACTTGATGAAAGCTTCTTTTTCTCAAACATTTTTAAAAATTCTTATCTTAAATTACATTGTAAACTGAGGACAAATATTTTGGCCCTTTCAGAAATTATTTTATTTTTCAAACAGCTATAAGTTCTTTAGAATTGTAATTTAAAAAGTCTGTTTTATTTATTTATTCTTTTTTAACATTGCAATTACATACTTTTTTCTGGATCAGAATACTGGTACTGAAGATAATTTTAAAAGGAAGTTGTAAGGTCAAAATATCAGAAATAGCTAATATGTATACAAAATTATTATCTAAAACTTGTTCACATTTATCGGGTAAAAACATTTTTAATAAAAATGATGTTATTTTAAAATTATGGACATAAAACGTCAAATAATAAGCAACAAATAAAATACTGGAGGTAACTGATTTTTCCATTAGCCCTTCTAGTAGAAACAGTAAAGTGCAGCATAGATAAACTGAAAAATAATTAAAACTAGTTTTTCTTGTCATTTGTCATTTAGTTTCTCTCTTTTCTTTGTTTTTTTTTCTTTTTTACCTTTGGTATGAAACTGATAACTGAGGAAGGTCAAAGAATTCAATTAAGTCTTGAATGAGGATGTCCTAGGAGTCAAAGAAGCCCTGTTACTTACAATAGATACAGATTAAATAGAGAAGCCATTTTAAGAATAAAAGATGCCAACCCCATACAAGATTATTTCCTTTAAAAAACAAAGCCTTCCACTACCTGTGTAACTCTCCTGGGGACTTTTGTTCTATACCAGGAGTGATCTAATCACACCCATGCATATCCCTGCCAGGGGAGGCCATTGCCAAGAAAGGACAGCAGCAACTGGTCCTCACAGACCTGAAAGGGTAATAATGGGACACTTCCTCAGTCATGCTCCAGACTGGGTGAATGTAAGATCATAAAGGTCCCCAGGGTCCATGGGAACCTACTATGAACTTCCTCACAGCTTCTAGTTACTGTCATTTGCAAGAAACAAAAACAAAATTTTACACACATAATCAATTAGCAAGGCCTTTGCTATTCCATTTACAGTGTGACATACCTCAAGCAGTATTTTTAAAAAGCATCATGTATTATTCATTAAGTTAAACTAAAAATGACTTGAGTGTCTCTAATCACAATAAACATTGACAAGATGCCATCTCAATATAAGCATCACCCAAAGAACCATACTTCTAAAATCTGATCTTTGTTTCCTGAGACAACATAGTTTGGAAACCTTTAATCCATTTAATGTCTTTCTCTTTTTAACAGGATTGTAGAAGTGCTTTTTAAATGTCTCTTTCTCTCAAGGGAAAAAAATCTGCATAAGATTTTATCCATGAAGCAAACGCCAGATGATTAAAATATTCTCATCTTGAATTCTGTACCTACATTTTCTCTCCAATTGTCGATCCCTTTTTAATTTGCTGTGAGCAGTACTGTCAGTCTGTTTTGGAAGCTATTCTAATTTAAGATTTCATTATCTCTCTTCTTCAACCTTTGAATGGTCTGTCACTTGCTATATCCATCATAAAAAGCTAGCCAAGTCCACGTCTGATTTCCAGCCCTCAGTTTGGAGAGGTATTGAATTGTGCACATTCTTTTTCGTGTCTTCTCTCAATGTTCCCATTTAATTTCTTTTTGGAAACAAAGAAACACTGCATTTTAATTTGCATTCCCCACTACACAATAAGAAATAGGGCAATAATAGCAATAACTGGACCTTTAACAATTCTCTGAATTTCTTGTTCAATAGTCTAAAATAATTCAAAGAATATTTTATTTATAACTGCTCCTAATAAAAAATTAAAAAATGAATAGAAATCAAGATAATTAATATAATGTACAATATTTGATCTCCTCCTTAAGAGAAAACATCGAGAAATAAATGTCAGTTCCTATAAGTTAAGGAAAGATCCGTGTATTCCTTAATGAGTTATATGCATAATAAACAGAGTGCTTGGATATGGGCGACATATATGAGCATTATCCTCATTACATGAGAAAGAAGGGTACAATACCAAGGTTAACCATGGTACAGATCCTTAAAAACTTTTCTAAGTACTCCTGACTCACTGAACATCCTTTATGAGGCTCCTAAGGATAAAAGACTTTCCATTAACTATTTCTTATATATTTGGCCAAATATGCAACATTATGAGATAAACTATGCAATTAAATATAATACAAGAGACATAGAGTAAAACGTTAAGAACCATGCAACATTTTATGCCCAAATTTTGGCTGACTTGGTAGCACCTGTTCAGACTGGGATGCAGTATGAAGGATGTCACTGTTCTACAATACCCTAGGTGGCTGCTGGGAGGCAAGTACAAAACGCCACACAGGGCCATGGAAGCAACTAGCAGTGAGTTTTTACATAGTACAGACATGTGTGTCTCCTGGGTCAAGGGAACTGCAGAAGAGAAGAACCGGCAAGAAACTTCTAAATAACCCAAGAGGAAGAGTTAGTATCGTTATCTACAAGACCCATCATCTCCCTTGCCCTACCCTAAGGGAACTGCCCAGTTACTATCTTCTTTCTCCCCTCCCCCTCCTTGCTTCCACTTGGTCGGGTAAAACTCACAGAGCAGCTTGTAAATGCCCCACCCCCTTTGTCCCTGCTCCACTGTAGGCTTCCAGTCCCTCTGATCTACGGTAGGGAAGAGGAGGCAGCACTAACACAAATTCGAGATTTTTGACTGTAACATGGGAGCAGATAACTTACCTTCTGAATTGAAACTCTCTTTTTTATGGTGATTGTTTTTATGATTAAAAGTGAGCAAGGCCATATTATATTTTAGAGTCACCAGGTAAGTAATTGTTTTCCACATTTATTCACTGAAGAAGTTTGAGTCTAAGTATTATAAAATAAGGTTTTTACAATAAACCACATGTCACACTTGTGCAGGAAAGTGATTTGCATAGAAAACAATGAATTATGCATATTAGCAAAAGTATGGTGTTCACTTGCTAATATAAAAATTTTTGGATAAAGTGATTATGTGAGTTATATAAAATATATATTTGAGGGATGTTAATGTTATCTGGTCAAATAAATATGAAAAAAATTAGGTAAAATAACTTAAATTTTGTTTATTCCTAGAAGAATTTCTCTGAGCTGTTAAAGATAATTTGTATTATGAATCTCTGAAGAGAGCTATAATATATAACATTTTACAAATTTATTTGGCCAGCAAACCATTACCCCACTTAAGAATCTTGAGATAACCTTATTACCTATAGAAATATTTAGAGAATGTGGCACATTCTAATGACTAGTTCATATGGTAGGTGATAGAGAAGACAGATCAACTACCATAAATAGATGCCTCCATAAAAGAGCTAAGTGAACATTATAATAGTAGATATTTTAAAAACTAATTTACAATGTGATCAAAGGGATTTTATAATTCTACATATTATTATGGATTAAAATATCTCTTAAGTTTCAGTTAAGGAACTGGGATGCTTCACAAATTCACCCAGTGGGAGAGTATTCTAAAATGCGATCAATTTGTAATGTGCACTGGTCAGTATTATCTGCACAGACTGGGAAAACAGAAACAAAAAAACAACAACAAAACCACTTGTCAGCGTGACTCCAGAACCATCTGGGACACAGGACATCATGATTGAATGCGCAATCAACCAGGTTGCTATAGAATTCTTTTTCCCTCTCTTAATTTCAGTAACTATAAATTTTCATTTCTACATCTGCAGAGCCTACATGCCCACTAAATAACTTAGGGAATTCTCCATGAAAATGATCAAACTAATTATTGTTGCTAATTATGCCTAGAATTGCAAATTAATTGTCTTTCTAATCAAGTCTATTTATCTATTGAGTTTGACGAGCATTAAAACCCCAATCACTTTGAAAGGGAAGTACAAAAACCAAGCTTCTGAATTAAAGTGCAATAAGGGAAATTACAAATCTAAATATGGCAACCAAATATTTCTAACAAGTTGAAATATCCAACTTAACTTTTTCATAACTTGTTTATATTTATTCTTTTAAGCCACAGTGTAAGCCTATAGCATTTTTCCTGTGGAAATAAATTTGTGTTTTAGTCAGCTCAGGGGGCCATAACAAAACACTTCAGACTCAGTGGCTTCAACAACAGAAATTTATTCTCACAGTTCTTGAGACTGGGAAAGCCAAGCCAACATCTAGGTGACTGACTATTTAGTTTCTGTTGAAAGCTTTCTTTCTGTCTTGAAGATAACTGTCTTCTCACACTATTTATTCCTCACCTGGCCTTTCCTCTGTGTGCACATGTATGGACCTCTGCTAATAATACCACCAGATTAGGGCCCCACCCTATGACCTCATTTTACCTTTACCTGCTATGGGTCCCTTTCTCCAAATATAATTACATTGGGGGTTAGGGTTTCAATACGACTTTTGTGGGGAAAATTCAGTCCATAGCTATTTACAGTACCAGTAAAACTTATTAGTAATTAATCTGATACTCTACAATCCTAAGTGAATTAAAAAACCACTATCTATAAGATTAGAGAAATATTGTATCTTTGGCATTTAGGTTTACCTGTGTTCAACATTTTCCTATCAAAAAATGAATACTATATCTCTCTATGAAATGTATGTATTATAGAAACATCATTAGAGAAAGGCATTGAAAGTAAGTATGGTCTTTACCTCAGAGAAAGATTTGCTTCCCTTTGGACTATTCTTATTAAATATGATCAAATTACCCCAGCCTAAAATCTATATTTTGTACCTCAGGCTTGTCCCCAATGTATTTTTTATGATGCTCTTACTATTTTATTGCCCTACTTCTAATGAGGGATAATGTTAATTATTTAAGCTAATTTTTTCCCCACAAGGGATGATCACTTTGTTACAGAATCAATTGTACTTCTTAAGAGTTCCCTTTCTTAGTACTTACCAGATTTCTGGCTCCATGATTCCTAGTGAGAGCTTTATAATTGAAATAACATTTTAAAATAAGAAGGAAACACTGCTTTGCTACTTTGTTATATTATAAACATGGTAACACTTCATTGACAGTTTTAAAGCATTTGCTTTTTTAGTAAACATACAACTCAATAGCATGGAACCATGCACCTTTCAGAATGGCAAAAACTTTTTTCTTTTTCTTTTTTGGTAAATTATCTGGTTAAAAATGAAATAAAATTTAAGAACGTATTACTACTAAAAACATTTTGTATCAATGTGCCATGATCCAAATTAGTATTTGTGATAATTATCAGCACAGAAAACAATTACTCTGAAAAGAATAGCAGGTTAGAAGAGGGGTGAGAAGATTTCTCAGCTCTCCTTACTCATCAAAGTTGTTTTTGTGGTTGGTAGTGGTATTTCACTAAGTTTTTTCATTAAAAATTGGTTTAAGAACATATCAAATGTTTAATCTGTATCAGTTGATATAGAATGTAACATTATGAGACATCTAAAATGTCAGGTATAAACTCTGTATTCACTAACTCTCTTTTGTAATATGTCAGTATTAGTATATTCATTTAGTTAACTATATATTTATTACCAGTATATTCAGTGAACACCCATATATATAGTATTAGTATTACTGTATTCCTAATATAGTATTAGTATTTCTTTATGCTATTTTTTTATTTCAGAAAATCATGTTTTCCCTTTACAGTAATAAATATAATAATTTTAATATATTTAAATCAAACAATTAAAAAATTCATAAGATGTTTAGCAGGAAATCATATACATTTCAGCCAAGATTCTGATATATAGAACAACTCATTGAACATTCTTATTAAAAACAACAAAACAGAGCATGACATTAGTTCAAGAGCACTTGTTTTGCACAGAAAACAACAGGCAAAACACTACCATGAACATATATAAGCATGAGGAGTTTGTATAATTCAAAACCTGCTGGTACTGTGATGTGAATGTCAAACCAGAAGTCTATCACAAGAAATATGCCAGGCAAGCCCAAAAGAGGAGCTCAGCAATTTTCATCAATGTATAAGGATTTCTGTAAACGGGAAAAATTCAGAAAAGTTTTCTGCATATTTTCCGCTGGATTTCTATCATCTGTTCCTAACTGTACCACTGAATGATCAGAAAAGAAACTAATTTGCATGAAACTTATTTAACTAGAAAATAAAAATAAAAAATGATGGAGAAAGATATATAGAGAGGGTCTTTTTATATTTTGCCAAATTGTACTTTATTTTATTCACTACTCTTTAATGATCCCAATAATTTAATCATAGCTCATTAACTTCTCAATTAAGAGTATATTTATAAGGATTATTTCTAAGGACTAAATTTGTATATCACATTGTTTTGAGATTATTAGGCTAATATACCAGAAAGCCATCATAAACTTTTGATAGTAAATATAAAATTAGAAGGAAGAGTATAGACCTCAAAAATGTACTAGGTTTACAAAATATTGATAGGAATACTTCCTCAGGCTACAATTTTTGTCCAAGGCCACATCATCCCCCTGTCTAATCTTGCTCAAGTATCCAGTATCACTTTTTTTAATGAAGGAAATAAGCAGATTATGTAATTCATCCTACAAAAAAAAAAAAATCATAGCTTTCCATTTCTGTTATGAACTGAATGTTTGTCTTCTCCCCAAATTCCTATGTTGAAACCCTAATCCCCAATGCGGTGGTATTAGGAGTTGAAGTCTTTAGAAGGTAATTAATGTTAGCTGAGGTCATGAGGGTAGACCCCCAAGGCAGGATTAACATCCTGCCTCCATAATGGGATTGGTGTCCTTATGAAAAAGAAGAGAGATCAGAGCCTGCTTTCCCTGCACGTGCGAAGAGAGGAGGTCATGTGAGCACACAGTGAGATGGTGGCCATCTGCAAGATGGGAAGAGAGACACCACCAGAACTAAATCTATCAACACTTTTATCTTGACTTTGTCTCCAGAACTATAAAACAATGTCTGTTGTTTACGTTACTTAGTCTATGGTATTTTGTTACAGCAGTGTGAAGTAAGACAATCTCAGAGTAAAATGAAAGTCTTTGAAATTATCCACAGGGCTGTACATAATAAGGCCTCTGATGCTACCCCTGCTCCCTTCCCCTTTACTCACTCTGCTCTGGCCCCACTGCTCTTCCTGCTCTTTGTCTACCCGATGCGCCAACCTCAGGATCTTTGAACTTTCTGTTCCCTCTACCTACAACCTTCTTACCCAGATGCCTTTATGACTCTCCTACTTACCAACCACAGACTTCTGCTATGTTGTCTTATCCACAAAGCCTTCCCTATTAACCTATTTTAAAATATTAACTCCCCAAATCCTAACCTATGAACTAACTGTAACCCTTCCCTATTTTATTTTTGTCTAGAGTACAGTATTCCCTCACTTATTGTGTGTATTACGTTACAGATCCCCCTGCAAAGTAGGAACCTTACATTTATTCTACACTCTTAAACCTATGTAACTTTAACAACATATATATATACAGTACTGCAAAATCCCAAGGTATAGCAAAAAATCCGGGATAAATAATTAAATATAATATTTTTAAAAATCCCGTGTTACAGTGAGGCCGCAATAAGTGAACCGCAATATAGTGAGAAACTACTGTATTTATTACAACATATCCCATTACTTTAATTGTTATTGGTCAATTTTATATACTTCTCCCATCTACTAGAGTGTAAGCACAATGAGTGCAGAGGTTTTGTCTATTTGATCAATGCTAGATTGCCATTATTTGGAAAAGTGACTGACACATAGTCAATAAATATTTGTTGAATAGAGGAAGAAATAATGTTAGAGGTAAAATAACATTTTATATTCTTTCATTCATGTTATATATTTAACATATAAAATATATCAAACTAATCATCTAAAATGAATAAAATTTCACCAGATTATTGACTGTTTTTGAGATAATTGAATGATAATACCATGTTTAACAAAACTAATATCATCTTGGTTATTTTATAATAAAGTTTCAGTTAATAACATTTTACATCAAACCTATAATGCTACTTTATTATAAAAGTAATACTTTTGTTAACACATATAAATATAATCCATATTACTTTGTTATTAAGAGAAAAGAGCAAAAAACTTTGTTGACTTCATATTTTCTATAAGAAATTTTCCCTAAAATATCCCATAAGTAATTTAAAAGATTTATTAAAGAATAAAATATGCCACATGTGGATTAAAATATTGTGTACTCTCATGATAACTGAAATTAACATGTATCAAAAACTATTATAATCAATCAAAGTTAAAAGAAGAAAATGTTTATTTGAAAAACAAATATGTAAAAAATATAATGGTAACTCTATAGTTTATGCCTAATATCCTTTTTTAACATTTTGAAAATCTTCTTTGGTTATAAATCAAACCAATTACATCCTAAGTAATCTAGCTTACTCCTTTTAATCATTACAATATCAAGTAATTATACATTTCTTATGGCCTGCATTTCCTTCAGGTCACCTGCTATCCAAAGAACTCACAATTACAACTTTGAATTTAAGTTCTTTAAAGTTTCTCCTATATGCATTTTCCTTATTTCAAAATTAGTTAGTACAATTTAGAGAATAAAATTATACAGTGGAAGTGAATATTGTACCAACATTATGTAAATATTCCCACTCTTACAAAAACAATATTTGGTGAAGCAGTACCAAAAATTAACATTACTGCATTGAAAACTTTTCACTGTGTGACTGTAATTTGGAAAAAAAAAAAAAGTGATAGACTTGTGAGCACACACATGGCTTCTGCATCCAGCCTTTTGCCCCAGAACAACAAACATCTTAAGGAAAGATTATTTTCAATAGTCTTTATGACTATAAGAGCTGTGGACTCAAACAGCCTGACTTAATATTGAGCATGCCAACCAATTAGAATATATTCTTAATATGCAAAAGGGATATTATCCACTTTGTTACTTAATGGAATAACAAAATGAAGTGAGTTGCTTAAAGCAGTATATGCAAACTATTAGCACTCTAAATGGTGGCTATATTTTTGAACAGATTAGGTGCTAAAATTTACAGGAGATTATGAAAGTCTATCTATAAAATTGTTGGCAGAGGGAGGGCAACTTTTTTCTCTGTCATTTTTATACTGACATTATGTGAGTTAAAGTAACTATTTGTTTTCAAAACAAAACAAAGGAACATCGGGTAAATCATAACAGTATTAGTAATAACTTGTTTAATTTATAAAAAGCAAATATTATCAGTAAACGATGTGAGACTTTCAAGGGTAATACAACTTCTAAAAATTTTCCTGTCTTATTTTATTGAAAAGCAAATATCTTCCTGATAAAAGTATATTCGTTTTATCATTTCTTAAATGAAAATAATGATTACCTTTCTTATATTACAGGGTAAATGTTCAAACTAAAGTATCTAATAACTGAAAGTGTTATGAAAGTTGGGTGGTCCTTATTATTGTCCCTTATTAATGGATATCCTTTTGAAACGACAACAATTCTATAAATAAATATCAACACAAAATTCTATTAATAAATGACTAGAATATTCTATAAAGATATTCCCTAACCTCAAATCCAAAGTGATTAAATAATAAAATTCTGTGATTAAAACCAAATTAAGTCAGAATAATCAGCCCTTATTTACTAAGTGCTAGGTTTATTTTTTATACTCTTAAACAGGTAAATTAAATCTGAAAATTAAGTATGATTTTTGTTGGCCTCTAAAATATAAGTGTCAACCTGTGAAATTCTTGAAACTGAAAACATTCAGATTGGGTTTTAATTAAGTATACTAATCTAAAACTTCAAATATATTGTTGAGCAAAAATTATCACATTTGAATTCAAGGGACTAAAGTAATCACCTTTGGAAAATTAGAACATGATATTTATTATGAGAATGGAGCTATGCACCTGTCTCTAAGTGAAATAAGCTGTTTTTTTCAATTAAGCCTTCAGTTAAACTGCACTTTCAGATTCCTTAAATTCAGAGACCTAGAATAATCCTATAAATCTGATGTGTTCCGACGAACTGCATAAACGATACTACTAATTATTAAATTTCAAGATCTTGTTTACATTTCTGATTTTACTTGTGCATCATTTTCTCACACAGCCCATAATCCTGAATATGAATTTTAAAGATGTATACAGACCAGGCAGGGTCAGAGTCTTACTGATAAGATTTCAGCAAAAAGGAAAGGTCACTATTAAGATAAACGGGACCAAACAATCCAAAAACAGAGCTTCTTTCCATTTTTTAAAAAGACTTATGCCATATACAAAAGTGTCTCATGGCTTTTGAAAATTCCTACTTAATTTTTTTCTTAATTTTCCAAGTAAAGAAATATTTTTTTATTCTCCAAGATGATTATAAGCATCTTCTGCCATTGTTGACCAATATTTATTCAACATTGGAAAGAAAAACATTTATACAAAGTCAAAAAATCTTATAGGATATTAAAAAAGGTATACTATGTGAAAATATCTTTTAAAAAATGTATGTTTAGATTTACTTTATGTGTCAGATTTTATGTCAGCATCAAATAGATGTAGATATTAATTATGAACGTGATTTCAAATAAAAAAATAAAGAAAGCAAAATAAAAGAAAATGAAGATTCTCATATGCAAGTATATTATTACCAGCTTCTGTGGATAATCCTGGCTCCCTAATAGTTCCAAGTCAAAATTAACTCAAAAGTAAAATATCTCATAGTGATTAGAAGAACAGTTTGGAATTAGAATTTCTTTGACATCCGACCCCATTTCTTACAAATGTGAATGCTTTTCATTAAAGACTCAATTTCAGGGACTTCCAGGCAAGATGGCAGATGTAGGTAAATGTGATACTTGCCTCCTCCCACAACTGCATCAAAATTACAACTAAATGCAGAAAAATCATCATTCAGAATTACTTGAAATTTGGCTGAATAAAAGTCCTACAAGTAGGGAATTAAAGAAGCCACATCAAGACTCAATAAATGTGTGGAGATGTGGATTGGGCTGGTCACATACCACATGTGGCACATAAAAATTGGTATGGTTATCTCAGCTGAGGAGGTCCTCCCTGAGGACCCCCAGCCCTGGGTCCCAGTGCCAGAGAGAGAAGTCTGCATAAGTTCTGGCTGTGAAAACCAGTGGTGATTGAGGCTGAGGGAAACAGAAGCTTCTGGAATCCCAGGCAGTTCCCCTTAAAGGGCCTACACATGAACTTACTTGGACTCTCAGACTCACTCCCTCTGAGCTCCAGCACTGGGGCTGCAGCTTGAAAGGTACCAGAGATACATGGGGAGGACTGAATTGTCTGGCATCAGGACAAGAACTGAGGGAACAGCTTTCTCCCAGACAGAAGTGCTGGCAAAGGTCAGTGTTCCTTTCCTGAGCCCTCTCCCCACAGGGCTAGAAGGCAGGTGTCATAGCTGAGTCTCTATCAATCTGGCATATACTGTTTGCCCCATCCTGGTGAATTACTGAGGCCCCACATCACCTAACTTTCAGGCCTCCCCAAGCTGTTTGAGTGTATTTTCCATACAAATGGCCTGTCTTGGCTCATGCTTCAGATACTCCTAAAATCTCTCAAATAAGTAGCATTGGGCCTCAGTATGCCTAGTACCTCTCCCTTTGTGATGCCAGGCCCAGCATTAGTAGCAGCCATCTGCAGATTTCTTTGTAGCTTATGTTGGGTGGCCAGGGGCAGAACACAGGCAGTGGCTGACATTGGTCTGCACCTCCCAGGAGTCCTCAGAGCCAGCATGCCCAATGGGCAGCTTCATGTCAAAGCACCATCGCCCAAACACCTCCATAACTAACACCCTTTAGGGAAAAACTCAGTGGGCACCAGAGCCCTGCTGAAGTAAGTCCTACTCTGTGGTGTGGGCCCCTGCACAGCTGAACTTCCTCTGTGGTCAGAGGTCAGTGGTCACAACCAGTCCATGTATCTGATCATCCCGGGGGTAAATCTATCCCGTTGGCATGCCAACAGCAATCGAGGCTCAAAAACAAAAGGAGGATGTATAGCCCACAGTGGGGGCACACCTCAAGTGCCCAGCTTGAGTGATTGGGGCGGCTATGCCACTGGACCCTACAGAACACCTATTATATAAGGTCCCTCTACCAAGCCCAGGAGACACAGCACCTCTACCTAACAGGGAGGCTTCCAATATGAGGAGACAAAGAAACATGGCCCAAATGAAAGATCAGAACAAAACTCCACAAAAAGAACTAAACAAAATGGAGACAAGCAATCTACTAGATGAAGAGTTCAAAACATTTGTTATAAGGATGATCAATGAACTTAAGGAGGACCTCAACAACATAAAAAAAGACCAGTCAGAAGTGAAGGATACACTAACTGAAATGAAGAACAATATACAAGGAATCAAAGTAGAGTAGATAAACCCAAAAATAAAAACAGTGATTTAGAATACAAGGTAGCAGAAAACACCCAATTGGAATAGCAAAAACTATGGCCTGATGAGTCCCATTCTAGGACGACAGCTGGGGAGGGTGAGGGAGCCAGAGGAGGGTTGGGATGTTAGGGTGCAGCAACCCTCATCAGATGCCAGAGCCAGCCCCTCACCCCTAACTTCCGCTGTCTGGGAGGTGGCCTGTGGTCTGGCATTAGGCGCTGGATGTTGAGCAGGTGCTCCTGCCTGTTTACTCCTCACCACCTCTGCATCTGCTGTCCGGAGACTCAGCCCAGCCCCAGGCCCTCCACCTGCTCCTGAGCTCCCACCATCTCCCTGTGATGGCTGAATTTTGTGTACTGTGTCTTGGGTCCAGTATATAAATTGTGAGCAGGGTTCATCTATTTTAAACACAGATGTTTACAAAATAAAGACTATTTCAAACCACCAAAAAATAAAAATAAAAAATAAAAAAGTGGCCTATTGTGGAGATGGAAGGGCTGCTGGCTCTGGCATGGGTGTGACTGCGGTGCAGACTCCTCCCATACCTCCCAGTCTGCTCCCAAGGCCTCAGGCTGCTTTCCTGGCAGCAAAAAACTAAACTATAATTTAAAAAATTTTAAATGAGGACAGAGTAAGAAGTCTATGGAACAACTTCAAGCATACCAACATTTACATCGTGGCAGGGGGTGGGGGTGGGGTGCTGGAAGGAGAAGAGGAAATGCAAGAAATTGAAAACCTCTTTGAAAAAAAATAGCAGAAGACTTCTCCAACTTGGTGAAAGATAGACACAACAGGCAGTGTTCCAGACAAGACAAACCCAAAAAGGACCACACCAACACATCATTATTATAATGCCAAAGGTTAACAACAAGAACAGAATCTTAAATCTTAAAAGAAGCAAGAGAAAAGCTGTTACTTATCTGCAAAGGAGTTTCCATAAGGCAGTCAGCTGATTTCCAAACAGAAACTTTGCAGGATGAAGGATGGACAAGAAGTATGCAAAGTGATGAAAAGAGAGGACCTCCAACCAAGATTGCTCTACCAAGCAAAGCTATCGTTTAGAATCAAAGGAGAGATAAAAACTTCCCAGACAAGAAAAAGCTAATGGAGTTCATCACCGCCAAACCACTTCAGTTTCCCCTTTTTCAAAATTATTTTAATAAAGTTATAGCAAATAAATAAAATATTACATTAAGAAAGCTTAGCATGAATTCAAGCATCTAGTAAACTCAATAAATGGTTATTAATATTATTAATCAGGTCAATGGGATTATAGTGTCTATTGACCTTTGGTATTTGTAAAAATGTATGCACAAGGTAATTTACCAGTCTGGTAAATTATGTTCTAATTAGTTTGGGTTATAGTTATCCATGAAACAAAAAAGAAATATATTTTTCACTCATTTTTGTCTCAAATAGTATTTCATTAAAAAATTAAGCAAAGTAATTTGGTTTTTATATTCTCTGCGTAACCTACTCTTGAAGCAAAATTTTATTCTTGTCTATTTTCAACCTTTTAATAGTTTAACAAAAATATTTCTCTACTATAAATTGGAGGAAAAAAGCAGCTGAAGAACAGTATGAAAAATACCATTTGTGTTATTTCATTAGTTAGTGTCTGCACATAAGAAAAAAAATTCCATAGGTATATGCCTCAAACTATTGACCATGATTAGCTCTAGGAGGAGCTATTGTGGGAGATTGTCACTTTCTATATTAAATATGTATGCAATATTAAATATTTTAGCACCGTGATACATGGCTTTTAGAAGAAGAATGTGTGAAGTAGTTCTGACATCTTTCATTGAGAATTTAATAGAAAATTTGAGGATTTATGGATAATTACTACTGGCCTGACTGAACTTCAAGGAAATTCACCTTAGAGCAGCAAAGAAACTGCTGCTTTCATGAATATAAATGGAAGTGTGTGAACAGCCTCACTAAATATTTTGTATTTCTGAAGGGAGGGAACTGGAGTGAGGATAGAACATTGGAGAAGGGGCAGCTGAGCCTGTGCACCATGAGAGGGCTAAAGGGGTGTGTCTGGTGCTACACTTCCAAGAAAGGAAACTCGAGCTTTCCTCTTCTCCAGTTCCACTAGGGAAGGATGCCCACAACCTGCAAAGAATGGAACTGTGGGTAGGGGGGAAATGAGAAAGGGAGAGGAGAGGAAAACAGTGCAGAGGCAAAAACAACCATCAACTTAAAAGAGGCAATAAAACAGAAACACAATCATAAAAGCTTTCCAACACAACAAAAACATTCAGGTTGGATTTAACTTTGTTCAACATAGTAATACAAGCTGGAAAACAGACATGCTATCCACAGAGTATCGGCAAAAGAATTGTTTTGACTCAAAATTTCTATATCCATTCATCCAGTCTGTTCTTGTAATGTAAATAGAAAAACATACTTTTAGAGTAATAACATTATTACCTTGTGGACATACCCAGAAAACAATAGGTGCTAAAAATTCAAAACAAAATAAGGTGCATGAAATATTTTTTAAGTAAAAAACATGACCACAGATGTCAGTATTGTCTAAATATTTTCTATACTAGTTAAAAAATATCATTCCAAATATCAAATAATTCTTCAATAAAAAACAACATGGCCAGAGTTTAAAAATAACTTGAATCTAAATTCAGGTAATTTCTAAAATGATTTACAATTAATAGGGCAAATTGGATTGTAAAGAAGTCAGATTATATTTAATTCTCATGGCACCCCAAAAACTACCTAGATAGACCATTTTACATCTATTACACATAAAGAAATAGCACATATTTAATATCTTAAAGGAATTGATAGAAAGAAAACAATATGCACTTTTTACATTAAAAAAAAGAAAAATATTTTAACAAGCGAAATTTATGTTATGCAAAGAAACATAACTAAAATTCCCCTTTAAACAATAACAAAAATCTCACAATGAATCCAAAAAATACAAAAGTTAGTTTGTAATATTAGTTCCTATGCTTAATCTTGTGTCTAAATAAACTTTAATTGTAATTAATAGTAACAATATCAGCGTCGTAATGCAATCTTAAATATATTAAATAAATATATTAACTTACTTAATCCTCAAATGCATTTTTGGGTTAGTAATCTCACCCCCATTTTACAGGTGAAAAAATGCTTGCCCAGAATGTAAAAGGATGTCCCTAAGAAAACAATATTGCTAAAATTCTGATTTGAATTCAGGCCATCTGGCTCCAGAACTCTGCAGCCCTGGATACACTCTGGATACCCAATACACCCCAGAGGCTTTCTAATTAAGGGAAAGGCAAGAAACATACTTTAAAAAATGTCAACTGATTCTTTCTCCTTACAACTGTATGTGAGGAGGCCAGGTATGAGGGGGATGGAAGTAAGCGGGCTGGAGAATAAATAACATGGAAAGCAGAGCTATGGATAGAACAAAGACCCTGCTTCCTGAGTCACAGCTAGTCCTGGTAGATGACTGGGCTGTGCTCCTGGTTAGAATTGTCTGGCTCTCCCTTAATGAGATTCAGATGTTTCAGAGACGAACCCCCCCCCCCCCATCACCGACACAGCTTCCTCCCCTGTGTCTTCCTGAACAACTCACTCCCCTCCCCTCCTCCTCACAGTGAAGCCTTCTCAATCAAACCGTCCAGTTAGTGGCTTTCTGCTCCCTTAGATCTGTTGTTTATTCCTTTCCCCAACACTTCTTTTTATCTTGAGCCCACAATATATTGAGAGGAAGGTATCTCTGACCTCTTTCCTAAGGTAAGACAGAGAAACAGAGTGAGAGACTGAAAAGCCTGATAGGCTGTGGTAAGAACTGGAGAGTCTAAAATATATGTGCATCTCTCTTCTTTTACCAATTTGTATGTTTGTGTAAGAATATCTGCATGTCCTCACTTGTGCTACATAGTTTTGATTTTTAAAGAATATATCTCTTAATCATTAAGTTTTTGATGTCAACTGGGAAGGCAGAATTATTTACTGAACAATAGAGTAGAAGAACAGCTTCACGGATGCAGACTCTCCTACAAACATCTATCTAGTGAGGCCATCTGGAACATAAATAGCTCATGAAAATCAAGTTTCTTCTTTTGCACAAATCACAGTTTACCACAGACTCTTAAATGACATGTAAACAACAGTATCCCATTAGCTCCTTTTTTGAAACAGAAACGGCACCCATAAGATAGCTAGGAACAAAGCATTTGAACAGTTCACATTCTTTTACTTACAGCCCTCATAGATGTCGGTGGGAATATGGACTGCTGCATGCTGATAGGATACCTGTCGCCCAAAATTAGCGTCCTCAATAAACACGGGTTTTATCCTCTGGCTGCCCGGCTCACTGTCATTTTTTTCAGGCTTTATAGGAAAAGATGGACAACAAAGAGAACGTTAAAACTCATGTAACATAGATATTCTCACATTCACGTCATTTGCCAAATGCATATTCTTCAAAAAAGGAACTAAAGGAACACTTTAAAATATAGTACCATGATGGCAACAGATTTATTCATACTCTAACCTAACTTCTCTCCTTATTTCTTCAATGGTGGAGTCACTCCTCAGGGACATCCTGTCACAACCACAGCTTTCCAACATCCAGCACTTATTAAAATGTATATTTAAAGAACGGGATAAGTGTCCTCATTTTTTTCTTGTTATTTTTATTAAATTTATTGGGGTGACATTGGTTAATAGAGATCACATAGATTTCAGGATAGGGGTCTTTACATACAAGCAAATTAAAACTATCCCCTTGGATGAAATTTTAGTTTTATGTTACCAAATTTATATTATGCAGTAGAGGATAATGCTGGGTTTGACAACTAATGGTGCTCATGACTGCAAAAAGATAGCAAGAAAAGATTATTTTATGCCTGGCCTCCTTGACCTTTGCATGTTTCCCAGGTGAATGGCATATTGTTTAAAAAAAGAGTATATACTAGAACAGATCTATTAACTCTAAGTACAATTAAATCCTAAATTGAACAATATGTCTCCCAAGGTAGGAGCCAAGATCCAATCAATAATGGTTCAGAAAAATCCCACAGGATTTTAAGGTTGAAGATTCATTTTGTTTCTTTGAACTATGCCTTTGATACTGAATTACCTGTTGCCCTCCTCCAGCAAGATACATCCTAAGAATCTCATCCATTTATTCAAAATGCATCTCTAGATCAATTGTTTTTGGCTAATTATGTTAAACTTAATTTTTTTTCAGTTCAAATATAGCTATTTTAACTCTTCCCTAACTACTTTCTGTCATTAAATTCAGACCTACATTACCAACTCATTCATTTTAGAGACTAATGTTCTCCATATTCCCAAGGTAACCTCCTCAAAACAAAACTAAAAGAAAATGACAACATTTGACTATTTTGGCAGCACACTGTAGTAATGCAAATGATAAATAACAGAAAAGACTTAAGTGGACAACCAGTTTCACAAGGAGTCTGGGAGAATGTGCAGCAACATAAAGTCAGCAGGTCTATAAAGAAGTGATAGTGTTTGACTTTCCACATGGCTCTGAAAATTCATATGGTCAGATAACACATTAGTATCTTGAGGTATTTTAACACCTTTCTACACACAAACACACACACATATGTATTTTTTTCTCTAGAGAACTGCAAGACAGAAATATTTAGATGCGAATATGAGCAACAGGGTTTATTTCTTTAGCAATGGCTTCTAAAGCTATAGGTCTGACCAATCATTAGGTAATAAAATCAATTTAATATTTCCTGACCAAATCATTTTTAAATGGAACATGAAGGAAAGAAATATGAAAATATACTCTACATAAGGGAGAGAACTATATTGTGAAATCTGTGGTTTCATTAGGACTCTGAGTGTGCACATACATGTATGTGTGATTTGAAGTGTAACAGTTGTCATTGATAAAAATATTTGAAAAGAGATCATTTTTTATTTATATGAAAACCACAAAGGTATCATTTTTCCTCCATTAACAAACTGAATATGCAAAATAACAAAACAGTAGTGTTGAATGTCTAAAATTTAGCAACATATCTGTGAAAAATCACAAATTATACTCATCTAAAACATATTAAGTGTAATGTGAAGGACAAGAAAGAAGTGAAGATTACAAGGAAGAGAAACTGTAGAGCAAAAATCAATGCTTAACCTACTACACGTGCCTTGATTACAATTGTTAATAAAGGAAAGAATGAAAATGATAACTGGGATTTTGTCTTGAGTTCAACTGAATTTTAATACACTTTAAAATTCACCCTCTATTCTATGGTCGTCTATTCCTGGGCACTACTGACTGGAATAAGAGAAAGGCATGTTAAGCCAAACTATTTTCATTAATAACATGGATATAAAAAGTTCCAACTAATAGATATCATTATTCTCAGCTGCAAACATTCAGAATTAATGAAAAGCCTCAACATTTCTTTTAAAGCAGTGGTTTCTCAAAGTGTGGTCCTTGGAGAAGCAGCATCAGCATCTGCAGAAACTTTAGAATGCAGGCTCTCAGGCCCCACTCAGGACATAGTCAATCAGAAAGACCATGGTCAGGGTTGGGGGTGGAGAGCTGAACAATCTGTAGTTTAACAGATCCTACAGGTGATTCTGATAAACACTAAAATTGGAAGCAGAGAGTTTTAAACCATCCATGGTTTAAATTAGGCATACATTTTTATTTAGTAGAACTACTCATGAAAAAAAAATGGTATTGATTAGTAGTAAGCATTTGAATAGGTACTAAACTTCTCACCCTCCATGTATAAGACAGTTTTAGTACAACCACACATGCACATGGTAATATGGCAAGTAATATCTGTCAAATGATACTTCAAAAGACAACAGTCCCTTATTGCACCCTAGGGGTTAGCTCCATCCTGAAATAAATTGGGAAAATGCTGCCTGTTATATTCTTCTACTAAGAGAATATAAGAAAGCACATTGGCATATCAAAGGCTCTGAAATAAGCTTCACTCTAAAAACTGTTTAACACAGTGTTCTCAAACTTATACAACTTTGACACTTTTTTCAAAAGATAACATCTATTACAAAGAACATGATGGTACTTACAAAATGTTGTGAAAAGGCATAGTGGAAAGTGTAGATGTCAGGAAATGTGGTTCTACTCCGTTGCATTAAAAACAACTTTTTCTTGGGTCAGTTAATTGTTCTCTGGGTACCTGTTTTTTGACTACAGGGTGATCCTGACCCTTGAAACAATGAGAATGACCTGGGAGCCGCCTCTCCCACCAATAGAGCAGTGTATCACAAGGTGGAGAATGTCTTTTGAAAGAATCTCTCAGTTGATTGGAATATTCACTCCTATCTTAAGAACCCTCAAACTAAACAATCTATGAAGTTATTTTTATAGAAAATATAGTTCCATTTCTATAATTTTAGAAAATAACACATTTCTGTAAGCACATCTTTTCCAGAAATCCAATTCACATCTATTTCTAGCAAATTGTAAATAGATGAAAAGTAGAAAAATTAGATGGTAATAGACTGACCAACAGAAAGACAGTGAACTAAACATATGAATTAGGGTTAGGAATATGTGGAAATGTGCAAATATTTCATTCATTCACTTACTCAAAAAATATTTAGTTGGTAAAGAGAAGAATTTATTGATATTAACTTTTATAGAAGTGCCACTTAATACCTAAATCTGGAAACAAATTAAATGTCCAACAATAGTAAAATGGTCACAATAATGACAGAGTGATATTGAGAATCAGAGAAGGAAAACTCTGACTCCAAAAAACCTCCGCTGCCTTGCGGCATACCTCTTCAGGGGAAAGGCTAAGGGAGTAAACCCTGACAGAAAATCCGGAGCCGGAGTCCCTAAGGCAACACCGGCAACTCCTGCGGCGCACCTGAAGCCAAGCTGTATTGACTCCGTCTTTCCCTTGGACCCTTCAGCTGCGAAGAGAGGGGGGGGTCTGCTGCATGGGCAACAGCAGACCCTCCATATCACCCTGCCCAGGCTCTGTAGCTTCAGCTTCACTGGAGAGGACACTCCAGCGTCATCGTAAGATGTCGATTCAACACGGGAGGAGACAGATACCGTGTCACTCCCGAGTCGGACTGCACAGCCATTCTCGGCGGTGCAGAAAGACTCTTAAGAAGCTACACCATCGTCTCTCGAGACGGACGGCTGCCGACGACGACGATATTGAGAATATACATATCTGCTATATTTGTATAAAATTATTCAAACTTTAAATAGCAAATGTTAAGCAAAAATAAAAAAGGGCTTATTTATCTTGAGAAGAAAAACAGGTAAAGGAATATATGCATAAGTGAGTACATAGTAAATAGTATGTTTTGTAGTTATGAGATATAACTATTTGTGTGCTTTTGATTTTTACCATAATACAAGAAGAATGCATTATATTTTCAACAGAAAAATATTAATTTTTTAAAGTCCTTTCTGGAGTTCTATTAAACATTATATGATTATCTTACTTTGATGAAAGTTGCTTATATTTTCTCTGGATCCTCTCATGCCTAAAAATTACAATTTTAAAAATACTTATTTCAATGTATTTTATTGAGTTTTTTTCACTTTTAAATCACCATAGGAAGGGCTTTTAGAAATAATATTAAAATAATGTACTTCTTAACTTGTATAATCTCGTATCAAGACTAGTTTTAGGGAATCTGGTGAAGATGGCAGTGTAGGCAGACATGGCTCACCTCTTCGCACAGCCACATCAAAATTACAATTAAAATACAGAACAACCATCACTCAGGACCATCAGAAATCAAGTTGAATGGAAGTCTGACAACTATGGAATTAAAGAAACCACATCCATCAAGACAGGTAGGAAGGATGCAGACACGGACCTGGCTAGTCCCTCACCCACGTGTGGTGGATAAAAATTCGGGAGGGATAATCTTGGGAGTAAGGAATCCCAACCCCATACCAGGCCTCCTCAGCCCAGGGTTCTACTGCCAGGAAGATTAGTCCCCACAGGTTCTGGCTGCAAAAACCACTGGGGTTTGAGTCAGTGGAAGAAGATGCTGGAGCTCCAAGCAGTTCCTCTTACAGAACCCACACATGGACTCAACTACTCAGATTCACTCCCTCTGAGCTCCAGCACTGGGGTAGCAGCTTGAAAGGCACCAGTGGCATACAGGGAGAAACTGAAGTGTCTGGCAATATGGTGAGCACAGGCCATTGTTTCTTTGCTAAACCCTCCCAGCACAGAGCCATAAGCAAGCTGGTGCCATATCTGAGACTCCATCAACCTGGCTAACACTTCTTGACCCACCTTGGAGATCCCCAGAGAAATCTGTGCCACGCAATTTACAGACCCACCGAAGCTGTCTTTCCATATGAATGCTGGTCTTGCCTCATGCTTCACAACTTCCTAAACCCTATCAAACAAGCAACAGTTGGCCTGAGTGAGTTCAAGACCCAACCCTACCAGCAGCCAGCTTAGATTCACAACTTGGCTTCACCTGGGAATCTCCAAGCCCAACAAGTAGCAGCCATCTCAGACTGCTTTACAGCTTAGGCAGGGTGGCCCCAGGCAAAACACAGGTGGGAACTGACCTTGGCCTGTACCACCTGGAAAACCCCAGGGCCTGCACACCCAGTGGGCAGCTAGACACCACATCGGGGCAACACCACCCTTTCCCCACATAGCTTATCCTCCACAGCAGGCGGAGATTGGTGATCAGTGGTTAAAGCCAGTCCGTGCAGCTGACTGGCTTGGGTAAATCTCTGACATTGATCCGCCAACAGCAACCAAGGCTCAACTACAAGAGTGGGGTGCACTCAACCCACATGAAGGGTGCATCTTAAGTACCCAGGTTGGGTGATAGGAGAGGCTGTGCCACTGGATCCTACATGACACCTACTACATTAGGCCATACTACCAGGGCATAAAGTCACAGCAGCTCTACCTAATACACAGAAACAACACAGGGAGGCTGCCAAATTGAGGGGAAAAAAATATATGGCCCAAATGAAAGAACAGAACACAACCCAAGAAAAAGAACTAAATGAAAGGGAGATAGCCTACCTATTAGATGAAGAGTTCAAAACACTGGTGATCAGGATGCTCAGAGAAATGACTGAGTATGGCCATGAAAGAAAGAAGTGAAGGTTACACAAAGTGAAATAAAGAAAAATATACAGGGAACCAACAGAGATGAGAAGGAAGCTGGGGTTCAAATCAATGATTTGGGACAAAAGGAAGAAATAAACATTCATCTGAAAGAGAAAGAAAGACAAGAAATGAAAAAAAAAAAAAAATGAGGAGAGGATTAGGAGACTCTGGGACTACTTTAAACATGCCAACATCCAAATCACAGGGGTTCCAGAAGGAGAAGAGGAAGAGCAAGAAAGACATTGAAAAATTATTTGAAAAATTATTTTAAAAAATAATGAAAGAAAACTTCCCTAATTTGACGAAGGAAATAAACATACAAGACCAGGAAGCACAGAGAGCCCCAAACAAGCTAGACCCAAAGAGGACCACACCAAGATGCATCATAATTAAAGTGCCAAAGGTTAAAAATAAAGAGAGAATCTTAAAAGTAGCAAGAGAAAAGAAGAGGGTTACCTGATTTCTCAAAAGAAATTTTGCAGGCAAGAAGGTGCTGGCAATAAGTATTTGTGTGATGAAAAGCAAGGACCTACAACCAAGATTACTCTATCCAGCAAAGCTATCATTTAGAATGGACAGGCAGATGAAGTGCTTCCCAGACAAGGTAAAGCTAAAGGAGTTCATCATCACTAAGCCATTATTAAATTAAATGTTAAAGGGACTTGTTTAAGAAAAAGAAGATCAAAACTATGAGCATTAAAATGAAAAAAAAAAAAAAAAAGAACAACTCACAACTATCAACAACTAAATCTAAAAAATAAAAACAATAACAAAAACAAACTCAGCAAACAACCAAAATAGAAACAGAATCATAGGGATGGAGATCATTTAGAGAGTGTATAATCTAGCAGAGGAAAGGAGAAGAAAGAGGGAAATAGTGCAGGGATTAAGAAGCATAATTGGTAGCAACAAAATAGACAGGAGGATGTTAAAAATAGTATAGGAAAGGGTGAAGCCAAAGAACTTACATGCATGACCCATGGACATGAACTAAGGGGGAGGGAATTGCTGGAAGGAAGGCAGATACTGGGCAGAGGGTGGAAAAGGGAAAAACAGGGACAACTGTAACAGCATAATCAATAAAATATACTTTAAAGTAATTTTTAAAAAGACTGGTTTAAAAGTGCAGCTGTTAAATATATTAAGAAAAACTAATACGGTTATTCTCCATGGTCCTCCATTTTATATACAGTCTCTGTAAATTAAAATAATTTCATGAAAATATCAGAATTTTAAATGTAAATCACTTATTTTCTTAAACTTATAGAATTATTGTTTCTGATGCTATTATAATCCATTACTTTACCTATATTAATATGTTATGTCATTATATAGTATTATTAAAACACAGGATATATGGACACAAAGGAATTGATTGATAAAAGGAATTTGGGGAAAAGCTACTTATCATACATCATTTAATGTATAAATTAGAACTTTAAAATAAATGCTTCCCCTAGAATTAAGATTTTCTTGTTTAAGTTATATTCCTTTTTATCATCTTTCCCCACAATATCTCTTCTGAACTCTCCAGACCACCCTATATAAATGTGTACAAAGAGACTGAGCAGATTGATTCTCAAAAGTATTCAAGTGCATTTGGTAAAACACATAAGTGAAACATGAGAAGACTGTTTCTCAGACTGTTCGTCTCAATATAATTTCAGTTATTAAATAATAGATTAGATCACTCAGAGACAGAGGTACTGGCCAATGTTGGATGGATAGGTCATTCAATTTTACAAGCAATACATATTAGCAAATTTAATTTGGAAAATCACAATGACAAGTCTGTGACAGAGAAAAGGCTCTTGCATATTTAATATAGTTATCTCAAAGTAAACACTTATTATTTAAATCTATAAAAACATGTTTTTAATATTTTACTTTTTCATGTTATTAACTTGAAATGATTTCTATGGAAAGTAAAATGTTCAGAAATTAGAAGTTTATATATTTTACTTAAATTTCAATCAAAACTAGTTTAATCACATTGTACAATTCAGATTAAACGTGCTCACTGAGAAACTTGACTCACCATCATACTGTGGCTGGGTTTATCTCACCTTGCTCTCTATTATTTTTGTGACCCACAAATCTATGAGGAAATTAGCTGACACTAAACAAGAATGGGTCACTGAGACCTTCAATGGAAGTATTAAAATTGGTACTTCTATCTCACTAATGAAGTTAAATAAATGAGCTCTTGTGAAATGAGCCAAATTCTTCAATAACTAGAGGCCATAGCTCTGAATACAATTCTACAGTACATATGTGTGTGCATTTTAAAATTTCCACCTCTAAAACATCATTTTCTTTTTTACAATGATTACAAATTATTTACATCAGAACCTTGCCATCACTCTATGAATTAAAAAGTTATGTTGCCTCTGTAACCACTAGTTCCTCACTGGAATCTAAGCTTTCTGTGATGCTCCATTAGTTAAGGCTGGTTCCAGTTCTGATTCCTACAGAGAAAAGCCCCCTTTTTACTAAATTACTTGTATCAATTAGAAATGGAAAGTCACCAAAGCAGCTGCAGCTGGCCATGCCCAATTAATGAATAATGGATAGATGTAAAAAGCTACTGAGCCTTCATCCAGCCATAGTTGTTCTGGTTAGGTTGTAGGCCAAGCTGGGATATTAAATAATGGATCCAGTTATCTTATACAACGGCAATGAGAACACTGTTGAGTCACCTGAGTTAATTAGTTTAAGTTGCTATTTTCTCTTTACAATGATATGACTCAGAAGTATTGAGCAGATGAAGAGAATTAGAAGGAAAATATGAGTCGGGTGATACTAAATAAATTATACGCTAAGGACTTAACTAATTGTACTTTTGCATTACTAAATTATAACAACAATAAGAAAATCTTAAATTATGAACTTAACACACATTATTGTTACAAAACATGAGTTTAGCTAAGCATGTTTGATAAAGAAATCAATTTTTTAAATTAATTCAGAATATTTCTTCAGTTCTTCAGGTAATTAAAATGGTATAACTCTTTAGATACACTTTGTGGAAAAATGATAGAATTAATTCTTTAGAGGCAATTTATTTAACATATTAAGCATGTTTTACAGTTAACGTGAAAGGTAAATTAATAACATTAGTGATCAAAAGAAAATTGCAGAAATAATTCTAGTTCCTAAGGATTAGATTCACTAGTAAGCCTCCATGTATTGTTCTACTAGTAATGGGGATAAAGGGGAACAATAAGCAGCTGAAACTGTGCAATAACTTAAAGAAAGATAGAAAGTTAAATACTGTGGGAAATATTAAAGCAAAAATATATACATCTTCTAAATATGACAAAGACAAGCATGAATGTGAAACACATAACAACTAAATTAAGTCAGAAGTGATCACAGCAATAACTTGTTTATTAAATTAAATTTAAAAGCAAAAATAAATAATTCTCAAATAAAATATATTGAAGTTGCTGGTAATAATTATAATAACATTTTTTAAAAATTGGAATACACTATCTGAGAACATTGAGTTTGCATGATGAAAGAATCACCTGTCCCAGGACCTAGCACATAGTAAGAATGAGGGCCATTAGAATCACCATACAGGTAAGTATGAAGACAAGAAGAGTTGGGCTGCAATTTTCAAATCATTAGCATTGGAAAGGGATATAGTATTTGAAAATATACACATTTTTAAAATAAATATGTAACCTAAATTTTTGGGAAAAGTTGATAGGGTATTTCTCTCTACCAAGAGATTGTGAAATCGTGACTTGAATTTGAAAAGCATTATATGGTTTCAAATAATCTAAAAGTTCAATAAAGCACACCTTCATGGAAACCATCTAGTATTACATATATTATAGTATAAAAGAAAAACCCTTAAATGAGGCCATTCTATTTCTAAAATTTTAAAAGCAAATTATAACTATAAATAGTATGATAGACAAATACACTTTTCAAAATACTGTCAGAACAAAAATGATTAAAAAAAATACTTTTCAAGATGAAAAGAGCAATTATTTTCCCTTAACATCCAAGGCAAAGACTAGATAATGTCATACAACTAAGGTATAGTCCAAGGCCCGGACTCCAGGATGCCAAGATCCCACCATACTTACAATGAAACGAAAACCTCTCTATGGCAAGCTTGTAAGATTCCCTCTGATCTATTTTCTGTCTGACTACTTACTCATCCAGATCTCCCATTCTCCTTCTTGTTGCTCATTATGTTCCTGCCTCAGTGGCCTCTTTTCTGCTCCTTAAACACCTCATGCTCTTCTGATTTAGACTGCTTTGTACTCACTGTGCCCTTTGCGTGGTCTACTTTCATAGCACCAATTTCTTCTTCAGGTTTCAGTTGAAAAATACTGTCTTGGACATTTCCCCATCTAAATGATCTCTCATGGAATCATGAAAATATCACCCTATTTACTATGCCCAGAGCTCTACTCTACTCTAGTTACCTAACTTTTTACTGGCCCGTGTTGGTTGTCTTACTACACTAAAATTAAGCTCCTTGAGGGCAAGAGACACCATTGACACCATTCAGTTGTACCCTGGCACCTAGCATATCACTCAACACTGTGTTTGCTTGCCCTGTTAATATCACTTGTTGATTGACTAAATAAAGGTGAATCCATGTTTTCTGGTCCCCAAACTAAGACTCTTTTCTAGGAAAAACACTGGAAGCAATTTGGTAAATGGACAGAGTGCATCAGTCAAGAACGTAGGATCTCGATCTCATTTCAACTCTACGAATCCTTGTGATGTCTTCTCAGATATTTTTTTCTTAAATAAGAAACAGTGGGAAACAAGATCTATAAGTTTCCTTCTAGCTCTAAACATTCTAATTCTGAAATGTATAAACTTTAACTTAAAGAAAATAGTCTACAAAGCATTTTTTAATGTCAAACAACTGCAAGAACATTTAAATGGTGAAATGTTGGTATAAAGAAGCATTTATAAAAAAATGTTTCTTGATATCCAGACCCCTTTGCCCCTGCAAATTTACATTTTAATTTAGAGCAATATAATTGTAGCATAAAGCTACAGATATCAACCAAACATATCATCTGGAGGTACATGCAAATTAAAATTTTAATTAGGCTTTTCTTCTCAATTTCACAAGAATTATTCTTTCAGTTATATCACTGAGTGATAATCAAGTCTATTTTTGAGATGATCTTAAATAACAAGAAATACACCATGTGTCAGTGGTCTTGAAAAGAATTCATTGCAAGGTTGAAAGAAAACAGAACATATTTATTGCTAGCAAGTGAAGTAAGAAAAAAAAAAGAAAGTTTGCTAATATGTACAATAGGGGCTGACATCGGCACTCCCCCTCCTCCCACCTTACCGTGTGAGAGCTGATTTCGAGTCCTGTTACACGCCAGCACCCAGGAGAAAGTGGAAAGCCCACACCCTAACAAGCTGGCAGCTGCCTTCTCAAATGTACAATTGCTTTCAGTGTACTATTCTATGCCTTATGTGAAATTCACATATTCTCTTTTCTGGTTTACCCTATTTCATATGAGGCAGTAGCTTTAAAAAGTATCTGCAAATTAATGATTAAAGATGAATTCTGGCAATGGAAGTTGCACTGAACAGAGATGATGTTTCTCCTTATTCCCAGCATTAGCTCTTCTTCATCCTCATTACAAGATTAAAAACAGTGATTTCATTATTTTAATTAGGCAAATTGGTCAAAAAATTAAAATTATCAAGACTACTTTAAATACAACTTATATTTACTATTGGTAATGTGTTCATAGGGCCTATTGAGATTTTTTCCAATGGTAATATAAAGTCATCATAAGTATAAAGGCATTTAGTAATAGCATCCAAGAAAACCTTTACACTTCTAGTGATTTTAATGTCCTATGTCACTTTAAACCAATGCTTTGTAAAATTTTCATAAACAAAGATTTAGAAGTCTCTTTTCGGGTTTTTCAACATATTAATTCAATAGTAAATATATAGAATTTATAAGTAAATATTCTTATAGAAGGAAGTGCATTTTTTAAATTGATATGCATGTGCAAGCAAAAAAAAAAAAAAAAAAAGGTTGAAGATACTGTTCAGAAGAATCCAGTGTCCTTCTCTGTACAACATAGGGTGAATTTATAATGCCCATATAATGCACTGAATTTTCCAAACTTAATGAATATTTGTTGAGTTCTAAATAAATATGCCATATACTACTTCTGGAAAGAAAGAACTGGATGTGGGATCTACAAGAGAATTATTCATGCAAAAAAAAAAAAGCAGGAATCAATGTTTAAATTATCCTTACAAAGCAAAAATGTGCCCAAATGCAGAAAGCATTAAAAAATACCTAAATAGACTGAAAGATTTTAAAAGCCCCCAAATGCGTAAGGCAGAATTTCTAGAAAAAATTTTGAATCTAATCTCATCTTTATTTTTGATTAGTTTTATAGGGTTTTTATCTCAATGACTCCTGATGTTTCACACAGGAGTGCATGTATTAATTTTAAGGTATCTATGGTGAATATCACTGGAAATAGTGGATCCAGTCAGTGGATATTATGTTTGAAATTAACAATTTTTTTAATCATAGAGATTTTATTTTACCTACTGCAAATCACTGACAAGGATGAAGCTGGCTGGATAAAATATAAGCCAAATATCACAATTAAATATGGACAGAAAATGGGTAGGAAATCAATTAAATTTTAAATCAAAACTGTCTCCAGAACTTTTAACCTTCAGTCTTGATTTATAATAGCTCGTTACAAGGCCCTCTCCCATCCCCATGGGAACCACGGCACAGCACTGCAGACACACTACTCCTGCCGTGGACCTCACTGACTGCACTGCACTCAATTCCCTGCACTGTCAAATACCTAGTTGTGTTTTCAGCTCATTAAGTTTTACTTATCTTACCTGAAAATCATTAAAATAATAGTACGTGTTACAAAAGATTAGTGTGAACTTTAAATGATACATTGCATATACTGTAAAGCATTTACTGCCTACTAAAGAATAAGTATATATATAACTATTATCGTAATCTAATCCAAACATATATCATTCAAAATATTTAAGCCATTTCTTTTAGATGCACGCACACAAAAGCAACTCTGATTAAACCAGAGTTATTATACAGCAGCGATTAATAGTTCATCTCTATGCCATCACTAGCTGAGCATTCAACATCAGTCATTCACAGAGCCTTAAATAAAGGCTACAAACTACAAGATAGTAAAAAAACAAAAATTTTAAGTCAGAAAAAAATTAAACTTTGATACATTTTTTTTAAATAATTAGAATAGGCGTCATCACTGATGCATATCCCTTCTATAACCAGATTTATTTATTTATATAAAGTAAAATAAAATCATGGAAGATTGGGCTTTTAAAAGACATTTAGTTAGGAAATTATGTTAGAATTAAATTTAAGGTAGACAAGACCCTGCTAAGAAAATAAATAGCAACATAAATATGCAAGAGAATTCAGCAAATTAGCAAAAAGTCCCAGACAGGTCAAAGTTTTAACATAATCAATAAAATAAAATGTAGCAAATAAATCAACTCAATGTATCGACGTGGGAATTCAAAGTTAGATTTATTTCATTTGGATTTTAGTCAGAAGCATAGATCTTGGAATTAGGTTAATAAGAGTTTGTAATGATCTGCACTCCTTTTGCTTGCTTTGGGAATTAATAGCGCAGCTTGCTGACACACAGCTCAAACCTTCTGAGAATGCACTTCACTGAACTTGAGGGAACATAAGGACTTACCGAGATAGAGGTTTCTAAAACATTAAGCCAAGAACCTAAAGGAATTTCGAAACTAAGTAAAACATAAATGTGGAATTACATAAATAATTGTTACATAAATAGCTTTTTTCCATTTTATTTTGACATTTAATTTTTCTTTCAAATATAGATATATAAAACCTACAATGATATCTAGACATATTTCATTTTAGTCTAAATGTTTTTTGAAGATTCTACTCTGATTTTTATTTTTATTTTTTGCATGGTCTTAAGATCTTTACACAAATGCTGAAATTATATTCATAAGAATAAAATGAAAAATAGTTCCATCTATTACCCTTTTGTTATTGTTAACACACACACACAAACACACTCCATTTTGAGCTAAATTCACTTCAAATCAATCTTAAATTTATTGTAGTAGTATTAGTAATCATTATTTTTAAAAATATACTTAACATTTCTTGATTACCATCCAAGAGACAGGAAATGTTCTAAATACTTTATATGTATTAACAAATTTAATTTTCATAGTAACTGTATGAGATAGGTACTACTATGACCTTTACTTTCCAGATCAAAACTGTGAAGCACAGAGAGTTATGTAATTGGGCCAATATCATCCAGCTAGAAAATGGCAGAGGCGGGATTCAGGTCCAGCAGTGGCACTCTAGAATACAGTCTCTTAACTATCACACTCTACTATTTCCTCTGTTTAACAATGTATAGAGTGATTATACATGTATGTCTTCATGTTATTATTTAGGGGAAATAGTTGTATCCTAACGTATATAGAAGTAAAATGTAGTATTTCTAATTTACCTTGAAATACTGAAGCAAATAATAGGTGAAACAATTATGAAAACTCATTATATCACTTTCTCTACTGTATATTTAAAATATTTTTCCTGATAAAAAGTTTTAAAAAATCTTACATTGGAACATTATAAACATTATACCCATTTTCATATTATAGCCTCACTGGAAATAAAATTCAACAGCTATTATTTACCTTAACCATATGCTGAATCAAAAAGACCTTCGGTGTGATGGAGTAATAGAATAAACCTGATTTCATGTTTCATGGAGATTCATAATAGCTTTGCTTTTCAGATCTGTCCAGACTGAAAACCAAATATCCTGACCTAATATCACCTGCAGTAATATAAAATAAATGTTCTAACTCTGCTACTTATTCCCAGCATGAATCAGTTAGAGATAAAAGGGAAGCCGCATTGTCCGTTTTGATATTATTCAATCCTCATGACCACTGAAGGTCGAGGAAGGGCAGATGAGAGATGAGGAAACAATGTCCTCTGCCGCTGCTTTCTTCTGCAGCCTGCCTCGGTACATGAATGAAAAAAATGTTTATACTAAAAATTAATTCGAGTGTAGTCCATAATCAAAGCCAGCTTTGCCATTCCTCTCTTAACTTTGTTTCCATCCCACCTTGAAACAAAACCAACATATTCATTTCCGCCATGATTGCAAGCAATTTCCTGTTTACTACGCAAACAGAACTCCACTTTGAAAGGTGAACAAATCTTCATAGATGCTGTGTAAGTAATTTAGGTGTTGAAATACAAACACCTACCCACTTTAACAAGCATGATGCTCAACAATGGCTCTAAACAATTAAAGAGAGAAAGTAAAATCCTTACCTCAAATTGCTAAACATTTAATATAGATTATCTCTGTATCAAATACTATAATGTAAGGTATTATATACCATTAAAGCTAGAAATGTGTAAAAAGTTGTTTAGAACACCCAAAGGAAGGAAATACTATTTGCTACCTAGGAAAACCAATGAAGGCTTCATGAGGAGGTAGTATTTGAATTGTTTTTTAAATAATTAACACGCGATTAGAAAATTGTAGGATACCATGATCAGGTAATCAGAAGAGAGACTTCTAACATTAACCAGCACACTGAACACCAGAATAATCACTTTAAATTCCTAGTATGGGTTTGTACCTTATATCCTTCCATGGAAGTTGTGGCTCACCAAACAATTTAGCCCAGCTATATATGCACTTTTTAAGTGTCAAGGGGAAAACTTGTCTAAAAGACTATAGTCATAATCATTATATTAACAATACTAAGGGGCATTAATTCTACCCCTTACTTCAGCCACTGCTTTAGCTAAAGCTTACTGTCACTATTTTTATACACACAAGGTGAACATAAATAGCATTGATCTCAGTAGAGTAGCAGAGATATTATAAAATGCTTCTGAAAAATTGTCTTGTATCCAAGTCCTTGAAAAGTTTACAGCCTCAGAGATCCCCACAAACTGACTTATGCTGATGGAGCTAACACAAAGTTTATACTCCAAAGGAATAATTGATCAGCTTTAAATATTTGTTTGACCTTTAACTAAAGCCATGTATCATCATTTTAATGAAGAAAATCAACAGATTGCACTTAAATATAACATTCTTTATATTCAAATCTTTTTTTAAAAGATTTTATTTATTTATTTTTAGAAAGAGGGGAAGGGAGGAAGAGAAGGAGAGAAACATCAATGTGTGGTTGCCTCTTGCGCGCCCCCAACTGGGGACCCAGCCCACAATCCAAGCATGTGCCCTGACTGGGAATCAAACCAGCGACACTTGGCTCGCAGGCCGGTGTTCAATCTGCTGAGCCACACCAGCCAGGGCATACTCGAATCTTAATTAGGTGGTAGACCATCATAATAAACATGGAAGAATAATAGGAATCAGACGATTCCAAATATAATCCTGAACCCACCAGGTATTAAATTCATGACCTTCTTTGCATGATTTATGTCTATTATGAAAACTACTCTGTCTTCATCTCCAGGTACTCAGATTCCACACTCTCCACCTCTAGCTGTCCAATTCCCTTAAATCCTGGTGTTCAAATGATTCTATCCTGAACTGTTAAGTGATTGTTATTATTTTATGTTGTGTAGATGTGAGAAGCAGACTGAGAGTAGACAATAGGGAGTAGTGGAACTGTGGCAAGCTGAAGAGTGTATCAATTCAAAAGGGTTCAAACTGTTTTCTTTTTAACATTGTGTCAGCATAGCAACATTTATCTGTAGTTCAATCTGCCCTTGCTGTATATGTAGCTTCACCCTTGCTGGGGAAATTTCAGCCACTTGTTTTTAAAGACCACTCAGAGCTAGGCATAAAACTACTCTTGGCCAGACAAAATATTTAGCTGCCTCATGGAAATCTCCTCTTGAATATCCTTGAGCAAGTTTAGGGAATAAATGTTATTGATGTTTTAAAAAAATCTCTGCCTGAAAGAAACTCTTCTTTCTTCCATTCAGCCTTAGAATATTACTTCTAATCCATATGCTTTGACTTGATCTTTGGTGAACTTACTGGAAAAAGCCTTATTAAGTGATTACTATTTCTCTAGTTGCTAGAAAAGCTAGGTCAGCTGCTGTGAGTACACAAGAGCTGCCTGCCAGAACTTATACTCAAGGGAAGGACCCTAAGAAATAATTTATAAAGATTGGTTGTACCTCCAAAAAGAAGAAACTGCCATTTCATTGTAAAAGTTGGGCTGGTTTAGAAAAAACAAGTAAGGTTTCCTCAGGGTCTTAAATACCAAATAAAGGCAATAATAACTGGTTTGAAGATCCCAACATTGGAAAAGGAACTCTGAATAAAACATTTATGAATATTTACATATTAAAATGTATATTATTAAATCTATATAAAAGTTCAGAAGCATAAGAGAACATTTCAATAGCTCTTAAATAAATATTTGAGAATAATGCTTAAACTTGAGTGATGGACATGGGGATGGAAAGGAAATGATTGAGGTAAGAGAGAGAGGAAATATAGAAAAAGGTCACAGATCCACTAGAAATAGTCATGGATAAACAGATCTGCTCCTGCTAATGCAGAACTGGGGAAAATATCAGAAATGATAACCATAGGCTTAAGATTTACAAGATTTTAGTCTCCTTAAAAAGGCATAATACTTAAAATAAAAATTTCATTTAGATCTCAGGTATTTATATCACTACGCAAATATATAAGGAAAAATTTATTACGTGATAGTGTTACTTCAATACTTAGTATTCCAATTAATTATTTTGTTCATTAGATATTATATGTTATATGTTGATGTATGAGATGATAAAGCACATTATATAATCTCCAATCACCAATTTTTATAATGGATGTGGCTTTGTGGAATTTGAGAAAATTATATCTCTAAAGTGGTATACAGAAAAGTCACTACAAAGAATAGTGATGGTAAGCCAATTCAAATCAGAACAATGAGATGGAATTATGATTTGTGAGCATTTAGTGTATTTGTGAGCACTTAGTATATAAAATATTAAGCACAACGTCTATAAAGCTTTGAGTGTGGCATCCATTAAATCTACCTATATTATCAAACTTTTGGTGAACATTAGTAAATTTCATCATTTATTGAAGTCTGACTTCATCAAATAAGCAAGTCTTCAAAAAATTGTAACCACTGAACATCCTAAAGTAGAATATCAAGGTGCCACATTTACTTACATGTTTTAACTTTATTTTATTGTAAGATAGTAAATATTTTTATCACAGAAAACAATTTGTTCATGATGATCAAAAGATATATTAAGATGAAAAACACTCAATAGGACACATAATTTTATAATCATTTTGCTGTAAAAGACAATTTTTTCCTCAGTTCCAAGTTGAAGAATTAGACTATATATAAATGATGGAGGCACTCAGAGTTCGGACATTAACTTGAATATGTCGAGAAGAGCAATTTGGGAAAAAATACAATAGAGATTAAATGTTTTAAAAGAAGAGAAATTTGAAGATATTTGTAGAAACCAATTATCTTCTAATTAGTATTTTTTCTATTATGTCTCTAATAACAGGACACTATATTTTTATTCATGTACATGCCTGTCTGGTGGGCGTGGATTATATTCCATATCCTACTGCAACTAGGCAAGACGAGTCACTAAGCTGTGGACCACAGTGCAGATAGGAGTAATGTGTGCAATTTCCGGAATGTGCCTTTAAAGGCAAAGGACATGCCTCCATTGCCATTTGCCTCCTTCTGTTATCTAGAAGGCAAACATCATTGTGGATAATGAAGCATCACTCTTGGGCCACAACATGGAAAAGCTGTATTGAGGAGAGCAGAAAACATGAGAGAAGGACCCTTGGCCTTGGATGATTGAGTTGCCATGTTAAACCTTGTACAGAGAATTATACATGAGAGACAAATTAGCTTTTGTCTTTTCACCACTTTTACTTGAGGTTTTTCCTTAATGGTCAAACCAATATGCTAATCATAAAACATGGTTCATTTTTATTCAGTGTCTAAGGGTTTTCAAGATTATTAGTCTTACCACTTCTAAAGCACTTTGAACTTTGCCCTAAAAAGTTTTACTGAAGTATGAAATAATTGTACAGTTCTTTACAAATTCTCAAACATTTTATATGAAATAGGCTAATTCCAGAAACCTTGACTATTTTAGCAGGATGCCAATAAAATGCAGAACTAGACTGAAATTTATGGATCACCTAGTCAACTGTAACATGTCTTAGATGTGAGAAAAAGCTTGAATTTACACAGGTTTTCATGTCCCATGGGCAACTATAATTTTAGGGCTAGACAGGGGCATGAATCAAAGTCTCTGATTCCCTTTTTAATGTTCTTTCCACTATACAATATTCTTTGCCACTTATTGTGGAACTGTTATATATATATATATATATATATATATATATATATATATATATATATATATACTTTTTCACTTGTTTATATATATATACATATATATATAATTTCTCTAAATAATGACAATAATTTTACGTCTTAAGTTGAAAAGTTGAAATTGTGTTCTTTATAAGATTTTTATTTTATTTGCTGTAGCTCAACTCATGGCCTAAAAAAGAGAATGCACCCTTTTTATAGGTATATTTAAAACCCACAGTAATATTAGAGACTTTTGTATGGAAGAAGGCCAAAAACAAGATAAGTTCAACAATTCACTTATATTAATATATATTATTATTATAATATATTTTTGATTCAGATAAAAAAGTGTGAGAATAAACAGTAATTATAGTATGTTTATTTAATTTTTTTCTCTAATATACTCTAAGCTTTTAGAAGAATACCTAAAATACAGGAGGCTCTCAAAAAATACCCTGGATTAAATAAAAATAAGTGTATATAAATATTTTTTTCTGATTACAAAAACCAGGTACAAGAAAACTTACAACTAGTGTGCAATTTTGTTTTATGAGTTTATAAATATTTCCACCATAACTAAGTAATAAAAATGTCTCCCTAATCTGCCCAATTGTGGCACTATTAGAAGTAACTTATTTGTGCTACAATATCTATGTTCTAAAGTCATTTGAACATGTACATTAAAGATATTCATTATAAAAGGCATACTAAAAACCTAATATGCTTCAAAGGTTGAACAGGCAGGCCAGTTTTTGCTCAGCTTCCAGGATGTCATTGGCTTATCCTGGTTTATGCAGTTTAGGCCAGAGTATACATGCCTAGTGACCGTGGTGACAGGAGCCAGGACACAGAGATAGATGGGATCCATTCTCTGTCAACAGTGCTAAAGGAGTACAGAGAATTATAGTGAGTGCAGTGGATTGAGGTCTGGACAGGGTACAGTGTGAGTTCACATCCAGAGAAATATATGGCAGTTCTGCTTAGGAAGATGCCAATCACTAAGTTGTTGAAGATCACATAAGCACTGAAATTCATCATTACCTTGCTGTGTCTAACAGGTATTTTTCTTATGCTAGCACACATTTTATGAAAGATTAAACCTGCTAGATCAATTTGTTGTTTAAAACCATTCATCCCAGTGTAACTAAGTTCACCTTGGAATTTAATGTAAAAATTTTAATACTCACATCAAGATCGTCCTTTGCATTGTAGTAGACAACTTCATTACTCTATAAAAAATTAAAAAAATGTTTTATTTATTTGAGTAAAAGCAAAAATATACAGGATAAAACACTGAATGCTTTTTATTCATGTTTTAATAAACAAATCATAATATTCCTTTCACAATGTATTCCACAAAGATCCATAAAGGTTAGTCAATATTTTCTAAGAACATATTAAAACACTGTATCACTGATATTAGAAAAGAACATTTTTTGTGTTGAAGTAAAAGATCTCAGTGTAAGTCTAAGAACAATTTGTCAAGAAGAAATTAAAAATTAAAAATGCAAATATGTTATACACACACCATACACATACACACACACATACACACACACACACCTAAATCATGAAATGATAAACAAGATAATTCAAGAAAAATGTAAGGTAAGAGGCTTGTTAATACTTTGCTGAAACCATGACTTTTATATATAGTGTGTTGACACTATTTTTGAAGAACAGTATATCTGCCCAATATTGGCAGCAATTTCTTCTCAAAATTCAGATAAGGGATCAAGAATAACTGTGAATATAGATAGCAGAAAATAGATTATCTAATGCACTAATATTCTCAATTCTACCAAAGTGTTGAATGAGTGTGTTGGCTCTCCAAGAGTAAATACATATGGACGTGTCTTCTAAACATCAAGATTACTTAGATATGTTATAAATATAAATTATGGACATAAATAGTGTTATAGGTAAAAATGGAATGGAAAAAATGAATAAAATGATTGTCAAGAATTTAAAAATTCCTTCTTTGCATCTGAGGCTAGATCCAAGCAAGGTCTTCAGTAGTAATGTGCAGTTGTAAAAAATGCACTATCTTGTGCCTCTTATAAATATGAGTGCTCTAAAATTATATTTAAAAACAATACACAAAAAATAGTTTAAAGAAATTACTTGGAAACATAGATTAGATCAATGCTTCTTAAAGTACACCGCCCCCAAATTACTAGTTCTTCAAGCTGTAATAAATGTTACTTAGGCAAAAGCATTTTATGGTCATGACTTTGGAATACATGTAAACCATAAAGTTAAAATCATCTCTTTTCTGAAGGCCTTCACAGATTTTCAACGTATACATGTATATTATAAATCTCCAAGAAAAAAACAAAAACAGACCTTGTTCTGATTCCCAGATTTATTTGCCACAGATTCTGCTTCCTTTTTTAAAAAACATTTTAAAAAAGATTTTATTTATTTATTCCTAGAGAGTGGGCAAAGGAGGGAGAAAGAGAGGGGGAGAAACATGTATGTTGCCTCTCCCATAACCCCATGCAGGGACCCAGCTCATAATCCAAGCTTGTGTCCTGAATGGGAATTGAACTGGTGACCCTTTGGTTCACAGGCAGGCACTCAATCCACTGAGCCACAACAATGAAGGCCCTCCTTTTTTTTTAACGTGAGAAACATACCATGAGACTATAAATCTATAAAATATAGGTCTCTCTGAAAATCAATCAACCAAACCAAATACTATATACATAAATATAAGAACAAACAATTCATAACACTGAATAAAACCAATGAGTTTGAATTTATCTCGTACAGGTTCAATAATACTTTTAAAACTAGAAGAAAATTTTACCCTTTCCAACAGTGTGAATGGACCTGGAGAACATTGCACTAAGTAAAATAAGCCAGTCAGAGAAAGACAAGTACCATATGATTTCACTCATATGTGGAATCTAATGAACACACTGAACTAACAGGCAAAACAGAAACAGACTCATAGAAAACAGGCTGACAGCTCTGGGTGGAGGAGGGGTAGATGGAGGGATCAAGCAAAAAGAAAAAGAACTCATGGACAAAGACTACAGTCTGGCAAATACGGGGGAAAGGAGTGGGTGTAGGTGGAAAAGGGCATAGGGAAGATAAGTGGTAATAGAAAAAATACAGTAAAACTTGTAAAATTACCATTTAATGATTTTTAAAAGAATTAAATCACTAGAGAACTTAAACATGCATGCAAGTTCTAATTCCTGAAACATTTCTTATAGCATTAGTTTTGTAACAAAGTTAAAACACAAAATCATAATTCATCATAAACACAAAGCAAGAAAATCTTCTGAATTCGCCTGAGACCCAAATCTAATTACTAGTTTATTGATCCCTCATGCAACTCTGTAATTTATACTTAGGAGACAATTTTCAGTTTAGAATATGTAGTCCATCAAAAATTAAAACACTGAATGAGTTTATCTTTGTTTTACACTTTATCTTTGCCAACTGCTTGCTTATATGTGCAAAATTGAAATGTGTTGAAAACAAGGTGAAACTGTATTAAATTTCAAGCAGTTCAGCATCATTTTTAAAATTCATTAAATAATTATATGTACATACTGCTGTGCCAAGACAGACACAAAATAAGTTAAACATACCTGCCCTTATTCGTTAAGTAAAATAATGCATACAGATCAATTACATAAAACCGGTCATGTCTACAACTATACTTGGTACACGGTACTTGAGTTAATGGACTAAACTGATTAGTAAACTTTTTTCTTATGTGTTATACATGGTCATATGTAACAAATAGAATTTATTTATTACACTTGAAATCAATAGTATCAACTACAGCAGCAGGAGAGGGTAAAATATGACAAAGAAATGCTAATTTTAATGCAAACTAAGTATTTCGATTCTATTAAGATAAACTGTTGAAAATTAAAACAAAAATTCACACACAGAAAACTGAGTTTATTTGATAACTTCCAAATTGCATTCCCTTTGTTACTGTCCTATATTTTATACAAAACCCTATTACCTCTTCTTTTAGAACTTCTATATTGCTTCTAAAACTGTTATTGAACATGCATATTGAAAAGTCTACTTAAATTTTATACATCTATATAATTCTTTCTGGACATTGATATACAGATAATTGCAAGAACTGGCTTTTTTTCTTTTAAGTAAACTATAAAAAATACATTAATCAAAAAAAATACATTAATCACAAGTAATACTACATGTCAAACATTTATACTCCTTCTAATTTGGTAATTTGTATTTCTATTTTTAAAAAGCTCTCTTTGTTTAATACACTGTCAGTTTCTTACATGATCAAAATATAAATTCAGCCCTGACCAGTGTAGCTCAGTTGGTTGGAGCATCGTTCTGTAACTGAAAGGTTGTGATTTCCATTCCAGGTTTGGGCACATACCTAGGTTACAGGTTCAATCCTGAGTCAGGGCCCAGGCGGGAGGCAACCAATTGATACTTCTCTTTTGCATCAATGTTTCTCTCTCTCCCTTCCTTTCTCCCTTTCCCTCTCTCTAAAAGCAATGAAAAAAATGTCCACGTGTGAGGATTAAAAAAATAAAATAAAATTTTATAAATGAAAGGAAAACAAAAGTGTGATTTTTTAGAGAAAAACAACAAACTGTGAAGCACTTAAGCAAATATATGTGCTTATCAGATTGTCATATCTCCATAAAAGAACACAGACTTTAGTGGGATGTGCAACTTATTACATCTACTGCCCAACAACAAAATTTCTTCAATAAATGTGACATTGCCTTTGGTTTAGAAATATTTTTTATAAATACTTTCCTTTCCCAAACCTCAATACTTGCATTGATAGCATGCACATTTCATTTCTCTCTTATTTTACGTAACAGAAAAGTTCAACTGATCAATTTTAAGGATAAACCTAGGTAACAGTTTAGGGAAACTGTAACTATGCACTTAACTTGTCACCCCAGTTGTTTACGTGGCAGTATGACAGTAAAATAAAATGCAAACATTCATAGGGCAGTGAATTTACATAACTATATACAAATATTTCCCAATCTTAGTTCATCATACTTTCTTATGGAAAATTGCAGTAATTTGTTTTAGAATGGCTTTTATTTAGATAGTATCAAAATTATTTGGCTCAGAAAAAAATTTAAATGTAAGCTTAAGTAAAATCATAATTTAGTGAAATTGTACTTCTCTTCCCTAGCACATTCATTTATAGCTATCTCCTTTGCTAAATAAAAACACACATTAGCTCTGCTGAAGAAGAAGATACATTAAGATGTATGCAGCTTGTATTGGTGGGAATGATGGTTGGTGTATTGGGAAATAGTATGAAGCATCCCCCCAAAACTTAAAATGGATCTGCATTATGACCCAGCGATTCCACATCTGGTTATATATCCAAAGAAACACAAAACACTAATTCAAAAGAATATATGCATCCCTATGTTCATTGCAACATTATTTACAATTGTCAAGATCTGGAAACAACCCAAGTGCCCATCAGTAGATGAATGGATAATAAAAAAGCTGTGGTACATTTACACAGTGGAATATTACTCAGCCTTAAAAAAAGAATGAAATATTACTATTTGCAACAGCATGAATGAACCTGGAGGGTATTATGCTATCTGAAATAAGTCAGTCAGAGAAAGAAATATCATATACTTTCACTTACATATGGAATTTAAGGAAAAATAAACAAACAAAATAGAAAGAGACCCATAGTTACAGTGAACAAACTAATGGTTGCCAGAGGGGAAGGGGGTTTGGAGGACTGGGTGAAAAAGATAAAGGGATTAAGAAGGACAGATTGATAGTTATAATATAGTAACAGGATATAGAGTGTAGGGAATTTAGTCAGTAATATTGTAATAACTATCTATGGTGCCAGGTGGATGCTGGAAATATCAGGGAGAACAGTTTGTAAAGTATATGATTGTCTAACCACTATGCTGTATAACTGGAATTAATACAAAGTAATATTGAATATAAATGGTAATTGGAAAAAAGAAAATACTAAAAATATTGAAAAATGCATAAATGCAATGTCAATGTGTTATCATAATATTACAAATAATATGTCCAAATCGAAATAACTAGGATTTTTAAAAATAAATTGCTTCCAGTGAAATAAGACATAAATGTATTTTTATTTATATTTGTTTAGATAATTTTCAATAAAAGTATTTTATATTACTTCCTAGTATTAAAAAGAAAGATATGTTCAGCTTTGTTCAACTAAATGAATTTGAAATCAAATGACTCAAATCACCAAGTCACAAAAATATATCCAGAACCAGTCTTAACCAGCGTGGGATAAAGGGTAATTTTCAGGAATATTAGACAATTCACACTGAATCAGCCCAATTTCTGTGTTCCAGTGTCTTTATAGGGATAAATTTTAGTTAAAATAAATTCTATGCTAAAATAGAATTAGGAGAGGAAATTGCATTAAGACAGTTAAATGTTCTTAAAGGGTGTAATTAAAGAAGAGGCAAAAGTATGAGCTGAATTGCTCTCCTTTTACCCTGTGGAGATTTTGAGTCTTATGTCCACCAAAGGCAGACAGACCCCACCAATTCTACAACATTTTGGTAACTTCACTCTCTGCTTAAACAAAGACGGAGATCATGCCTGACCATCAAGGAGCAAGTTCTTGCTTCCCAATTCACATGAGGTAGCTGAGCCAATTGCTCCGATCTGCTAAAACTGAAGAATATCTATTGTCCACATAAATCAAAACTGCCTCAGGTTTCAAAAGAGGTGAAAATTAAGAATTTCAAATAGTTGTGAAAGTCTCCCCTTTTGGATCAGTTTGAGCATGTGTTTGCAAATGTTCTTGTGTGTGTTTCTTAATCATTTACCTACCCTATTTATCCTAAACTCAAAATTCTCTCAGCCCTTCCTCAAAACAGGATACAGTTATATCGTATCTCTTGGTGCTTCAAAGCTAGGGCATATCAACTAATTAGCACAGGCACATATTACAGAGTTGAATTATCTTGGTTATGATCTTTCTGGCTAAATTTTTCATGCAAATTATTAACCAACAATACCTTGGAAGGTACTTCACACTCAAGCACAGAGATTTCCAGTGGATTTCAGTGCATTATGTGCCTTATGGTGAGATGAAACCAGTAACAGCCTCAAACTAGATTCGTAGGTTAGTCAAACCTTTAGAGAACTATTTGTCATAATTTAAGCACCACCAGATGACAAGAACAAATTGTTTCATTTCTGATTTTAACCAAGTAGTTTAGTTATTTATTATCTCTGTCAAACAAATTTACCCAAATAGTCTATGCTAATATAATACTGTTGCTTACTGAAATTTAAAACATCCCCTAGCAAGCTGAGAGATAAATTACTTTAGTTTCCCAGCATCTACTGGGAATCAAAAATTAAATCTGAGCAAAATAGACCATTCCATCTTTAAAATGTATACTGTGAATGACAGTCTCTTGCATGCCACTTTCCTATAAAAGTTGGCCTCTGGTGAATAGTTGAGATTAAAAATTTGAAGCATAAGTACAAAGCTTCCACACAGAAGTAAGATGTTGCCAGGGGTAAGATTTAAATATTGGAACTGAAAGTTAGGATTTTGTAGCCAGCGTTTGATATATTATATGACACATTTAAAATTCAAATATAGATTACCTTCTCATTCAAGTTATTAATGCCCTTATCTTGCCTATATCCTTGGCTCTGTACAATGATCCATAACCTGACAAATTTCAGGCAACTGTATTGTCTGCTGAAGTTTGTAAAACCTTACCCTTATTGTCATTTTTATCACTCTTCAGTTGCAAATATGAAGTCAATCAGATGAAAATTAAGGACACTTTTTATAAATGGGTTATGTCAATAATTACTTCCAACAAAGATCCCTATTGTTTAGCTCAAATCAATTATAACTAAAATGTTTTGATTAATTTATCTTTGTAGCAATTTGACCTGCTAATCCTATATACCACTGCTTTTGGCTGTGCCCAAGTCAAGCATGGTACGTGGGAAGAGATAACCAGCAGCACTGTAGTGCTGTATAAATAAAAGAATTTAGAAACTTGTGTCAGTGTGGTTGTGTGTGTGTGTGTCTGTGTGTGTGTGCATGATTGGGTGTACATGCCTTGAGAATTTGCAGGGAGGAAAGAATGTGAATGGAATGACGTTTTCAAAGATAGCTAAAAGCAGCTGAAGCAGTAAATTGAAGACAATGGTCCTAAAGAAGAAAAAAATGGTATCATTCTCTTGGTGTGAGGTTTAGAATATATGAGAATATTGTTTATAAGATAAAAGACAAAGTAAAGATGGGAACAAGTCCATCTGAAGATCAAGGTTACCAGATTACTGGACTGAGGCATGTGACCACCTTACACTCATATCATGTGCGAAGAGATAACAAACAAGGCAACTGGTATGAAGTGCTTAGCACAGTGCCTGGTACATAACATGTGGCCTATATATGTTATCAGCTATTATTTTGTACAGGTAACCCCTGTATAACATGGTTCTTAGGTTCCTAACAAATGCCGTGTTATGAGAATCTGTGTTATATGAAACAAAGAACTAGTACAAAAAGGGGGGTTAGCTTCCAAAAATTAAAAAGAAAACATACTATTATATTTTTATAATTAAGGATAATGTCTTTATTAAAGCAATTTTCATCAAAAGTATTACATATTAATATGAATTAAGTAATGTTTTCTTCATCACCATTACTAAGCTTCATTAACCAAATAAGTTTTCTTTTTGATGAGATATCCTCATCCTCTGAACTTTCTTCAGCATTATCTTGATTTCTATGCTCCACTTTTTGCAGAAAATCTGTTATCTTAGATTGCTTGCTTTTAGCTGAGAGATCTTCATAAATTTCGTTATACGGTGCTAAGCATTTTTGAAGTTCACTCTTAAACTTTGTGCTGCTTTCAGTGCAAGGATCTTGATTTAAGAAATATGACTCTGACTGTTCAGCTAAGTGTAGGCTTTTCTTTATGCTTTTTAGAGTAAACTGTTTAACTTCTTTGTTTTCATCAGTGCTATCATCCCCTAAGTTATCTTGGCACATTCCAGATGTCATTTCCACCAAAATTGCTTTATCAGTTTCTTCTTCTACCAACAATTCCTGGATATCTTCTACAGTCATATCATGGTAGAGCAAAACCATGTTATAGAAGCACCACGTTATACAGGGGGTTTCTCCAGTTCTCTAACCACGGTAGAGTGAAACTGTGTTATAGAAGTACCGTGTTATACAGGGGATACCTGTATATTAAAAAAGAAAAATCAAGATTATCCATAGACTTTACTTATTAGCTTTATCTGGACCTTATATATGAATCAAAGTAAATTATTATAATTTTATTTTATTAAATCAGTTAGTATGCTGTGAATCTATGTAATTCATTTAGGGTCATTTCATCAAAGATTCCATGTAACAAAGTGAAGACATGGAATTACTAGTTTCTGTTATTATTTTTAATTGGATAAATTAGATGAGTTAAGTTTTTCTTTTTCTTTTTTTCATTGCTTTTAGAGACAGAGGAAGGGAGAGAGAGAGAGAGAAAAAGAAAAAAAGGAAGAGAGAGAGAGAAACATCAATAAATTGCCTCTGTATATGCCTCGACTGGGGATCAAACATGCAGCACAGTTATGTGCCCTGACCAGGGATGGAACCTGCAACCCTTCGGTGTAAGGGATAATGCACCAATGAACTGAGCCACAGCAGCCAGAGCAGATGAGGTAAAATTTTAAGAAACTCTAGTGCAAATTGTAAGTAGGTTCTATATGCATCCTGTCCATTACATGTATCACTGTGTTCCAAACTTCTCTGTGATTCTAAGTACACTATTTCCAACCCCACCTCTCCTTACACATCAATCCTCATTAGCTCCTGCCTAGAAAAAAGCCCAACTTGTATTAAACCAAAAGTTTGCTTATCCATCCCAACACCCAAACTGTGGCATCTTGATGGAGAAAATGGCACAAGATACCCTCATAACGTTATAGAAACAAGGGAGTCCAAAAACAAACACCAGAGTTTGCGGCTGGGAGATAGGAAAAAGGAAGCAGCTTTCAGGATGCCTTTGCATGCCTGAAGCTGGTGGCTGGAAACTTTGTTGCACAAAGATCCCCTTTGAAACTTCCAAGGCTCAGGAAGATGGGAGGGGTCTTGAACTGTGGGCTGGTACAGAAGGAGCCTACAGAGCCTGCATAGGGTTCTGTGAATGGTCAGAACTGGTTGCAACACCCACTGTGTCAGAGGATGCAGTCAGGGATTTATAAGCAGCTTCGGACATTTTAGCTGGCGGGCTCCCTCCAGGTGGCTTGGAGGCGGGGGATCTCTAGGCTGCTTTAAGAGGCTTTTGCCACGTGGTTTTGAGAAGGAGAGGAGATCCACATGGTTTGCAGGAAGAAGGCAGTTTACAAGGAGGTTGAAAATCCAGGCAGTTCTGCATTGAGAGCTGGAGGGCACCACAGCACAGAAAGGACCTCCCCAATCAGAATTGAGTGATTGGCAGCTACTGGTAAAGCTGAACTGTGCCTAGGAAGTAGGGAAACGGTATTTCTGACTTTCCTAAGACTGGCCAGGTCTGGGGGGGAGAGGCAGAACTATGTGCAAATAAACAATTCTTTTTCTTTTCACTAAACTCTGGTATTAAGAGTTAAAATTCTGGCAGCGGGCAATTGGGCCCCTAACTAAGCAGCTCGTGGGTTCTGTTTCAATCGGAGCAGCCCAGGGGTTCTGTTACAATAAGTCAGCAGTTATCACATTTTAAAACCTATGATAAATTTGTGGATTTGCTTTGTTTTGGTAAGTTTTCTTTTATTCAGAAACTCTATCTTACTGTCTTTGGAAAACTGTTTCTTCCAATCATATGATTCCATTTGGCTGGCAATTCCTACCACTCCTCTAATCCCTGAAATTAACAGGTGCCCAAATCTATCAAATTTATAGTAACTAATTTCCCTGTAACTTAAACAGAAATATTTCATTTTCTGGTAGCGAAGGTTCGTGAAAAATGAGCTGCTTAAAGTTTGAATGCTGATATGTCAGAGACTCCCTCTATCTCCCTGCTTCTTAGTTATAGAACCAATGATTTATTACTTTTCTTAAGCTGGTTATAATATCGTTTCTAATTCCTGTAATGCTTTTTCCATTCTAATTTCTGTAACTAACAGTTAATAGTATTTGCTTGAACTTTAATTTCTCTTGGTGGTATTATGAGAACATTGCTCTTCTAGAACTAATTCCCCTGCTTGTATCCTGGATGACACCCGCTCCTGCATCCTAAAACTGCATTCCTTCTTATCCCATTTCTTTCCCGCGTGTCCATCTTCTCTTTAATCACATTCAAGTGGTTTGCAAAAGAGAAATATTGGTGGAATAAAAATCTAGATGTGTTCTGACAAAACTTTTTTGTCCAGATTTTAAAATTTTAGCTGAAGATTAAAAGTCAAAGAAACCAGAAGATCAAAATTTTCTTAGTTCAGATATTTAAAAAAGCATTTTAATATTTTCTATTACATCTCTAATGGACTAAAGGTTAAATATCCATTTGTGCCAACTTAATATTATGTGAGCAGTACACCTTTAAAAAATTTTATTTATATCAACTTCTCACTAGCCTAGAGATTAGTTGCATAATAAAAATGCAATAACTGTATAAGTTTTTTAATCCTCAGATGAGGACATTTTTTCATTACTTTTAGAAAGAAAGAACAAATGAGAAAGAGAGAGAAACATCTATTGGTTGCCTCTCAGAGGCTCTCAAACTGGGGATTGAACCCACGAGCTTTCAGTATACATGGTGATGCACCAACCAACTGAGCCACACTGGCCAGGGCAATAACTGTATAAGTTTTGATGATATACTTGACTATCATAGTTTCTATTAAAAAGTTAAAGTGAAATATTATTGCTAAGACATTCAATGATCTATGGATTATGATGAAAAAATATACACAATTTATTTCTTCTCAGAACTCTCAAAATTCATTTATAAGAATACACACACACACACACACACACACACACACACATATATGGAGAGAGAAAGAGAGAAAGTTTTTTACACATGCCAAGCTCTGTACTAAAACTCTAAATAAATGTGCTTTTTTTGAGAAATTGTTAAAAATAAAATAGTGAATGAGATGCTATCGATCTCAATTCTGCATATTTGAAAGCTGTTTCACAGTAGTTAAACTGAGTCTAACACAGTTCTTCTTATCTCTAACTTAGTACTTGCTACTTCCATGTACCTGCAGGGATTATCTAACTTTTGGAAATAGTAAATTTCTTATATACTCTACATAGTGTACCTAATAATAAAGAGAACATCTAATAACTGTTGAGGCACAAACAGTCATTGCAGCTGTTCTTTTAACTTTGCCTTAAAATTTGTCATAAGGGTGAATTTAATTTAATACTAAATACTTTAGCTTATTGGAAAACAAAACTAGAAATGGATAAAGCTTACATTTGTTACTGATAGCATACACTGTTTTATATTCATTCATCAAATAACTGCCATTATAAACATGTAACATTGTAGTTTTTTTTTTTTTTTAAGTTGCCGTTCTGGCGCTTATAAATTGAAGTATGACTTAAAAACTGACCCAGCACATTAACCAATCAAGAGTCAAAGCCATCTAAGAGGCATGGACACAGGAAAGTTGACCGACCCAGGTGTATTTACTATGTTTAGTGCCCTCACTACAAAGATACTTAAGTATGTACTCTGGAGGCACGCTACCCTGTGAGGCTGGGGATACAATGAGAAATATCATCCTAGCTGAAAGAAGTGTTTGTAATATTCACAAAGGAAATGCTCATTATGTCTACATAAAAGAAGTAAATTTAAAAATTTAGAGAAAGAGAAGATTACATTATTTTGATTTCAGTAGAGTCAATGTGTTATTATACATATATTCAAGGCTAGCATGGTGTCTGAAACATGTGAACAGCTATTGTATAGGCAGATAAGTGAATAAATGAAAATCATTGGCTTTCAAGGAATTATTAGAGATCCTAGACTGAAAATAAGAAAAGAGACACATTCATGACCTTGTGGGTGCACACACACCCATGCATACACACACATACAAAATCATCAGAGAAAAGTGTGTATAGCTTTAAAAAAATTTAAACACACAATATTATTTTTTAGTGTAAAAATTAAACATGATAAACCTTGAAAATTATCAGCAGGGTTGTTTTTGACGTGAGGAAGCACTCATTATGGTTCTTGCAATGTTAGCATTGCTTCAAATAGGTTAAAATATAGACCACTTTCATGCTTAATAAGAAATCAAGGAGGAATTACAAGTGAAGTTTGATTTCAGAGTTCCTTGATTCTTGAACTTCAAAAGAAATCACTCCCTACTAATCATTAAGAACTATAGCAATTTATTTCTTCATCTGAAGAAATTTAGTAAGAATCCACCTGCAAGCTTTTTTAGTGATCCAAATAATATCAATAAATCACGATCTAAACTGTAGGAGAAAGTAAAGTAGAATATGAGAAGATAAATATATTATTTTCTTCAGCTACCAAATCTCCTAGGAAACAGTCCAGAGTTGAACAAGCACATCTATAATGCAGAGGAACTTGTTTTAAACTCTTTTAATCTGTAAATCCAATGAAGCCTTGGGTATAATCATCTAAAACATTAAAATTTAATCCAGCAAAATATTTCATTTTCTATGCTTCTTCCTACTGACTTAGACAACCCACAGATTTTCTTGACTCATGATCAAAGTTAATGCACTGATCATAACAATATATGATGTCTCAGCAATAGAGTCTTGTTAATTTGTCCAAAGGCAGTACTAGCACTGACTTTCCAAATTAATCATTTTCAACTTCAAAAATTATTATACTACAACAAAATATAAAGACTTTGCACTATGGTCAATGAATTACTGAGGGTAAAATAATCAGGTCAAAATTAGACCTTCAAAGAATGTTAAGTTTGTCATCACTACATCAGTTTAATTCATTTTTCATTGGGGCTATGGAGGTTGGGAAAGAGAAAAGAAGACGAGACATTTATTATATGTCCATTATGGGATAAGCATTTATATATATATATCATTTATAGTTTATAAAATTCCTTGGATATGCAATACTTATAATATTCTTGAAAATATAAACCGATTAAAATTCATTAACCTTGTACCACAATATTACATTGCTTACAGATTTCCTATCCCTTTGCCCCTGCATCCCAACTTCCCACTATTTTGACAGTGGGTTTTGACACTCTAGTTGAAAATAGATACCAGCTAATTCAAATATTGATACATCATTGTTTGGTCTGGATATTGTATTTGGTTTAAATCCCTATTAGGCAGTAGTCTTAAAAGTCGGGCTTGTCAAAGTAGAAAGAGATTTATAAATTTCAAAATGGATACCTTTATATAGAAAGACAAAGCTAGAAGTCTGAACAAAGAGCCTAATGCAGTTAGAAAGAACTCAGGATGTAGAATGAAGAGTGTTCCTTTTCATTAAAAAAGATGGGTGAGGATGTCCTGATTTGGGTTGGAAGACCAAAAGTAAAGAGTTAAGAGTGAAATATATACAACTTGTCTCTTCTTAAATGTAGAAAACACAATGGAAGAGGGAAGATGTGTTTGGGAGAAATTCTAGAGCAGAGTGGAATGTGTCATACATTCTATTGGGACTCTGGAATAAAGCCTTTCCACACTTCATGTATGTCCAGGAAACTTTTCTAGTTGAAGAAAACCTTTCCAGTTCAAGTCAAAAGTTAGGTACCTCTTTAGTACCTTATGATAGTTTCTTGTTCTACCAATCAGAGTGAACAACAGTAGCTACCTCTCTTGTTTATTGTAGTGAAAGCCTGATCCAAAAATCTGCAGCCCTTACACGTACCCCACCATACTGTGTTCTCTTGTCTGAGCCGTGTGTGGGGAGAGACAATGTCTTGATCATCTTTGTGTCAATGGCTGGAGGCCCATCAAAGTTAGGTGCCAATGACTATTGAACAAGGCTGCCTCCATCACAGGGCTGTCGGATCATCTTTATAGGATCAAAGACCTATAGACAAGGTCTTTGAGGACAGATTTGTAACACTGCCTTTAGTTAGGTTCCCCAGAAGCAGTCACTGTGATCAGGATTTAAGTACAGGGGATTTATGTGGGAGGTGATCCAGGAAATACCAATAGGACGGTGGAGAAGTGAGACATGGAGGTGAAAGACTAACAGGGCTCAGTTCCTCTGCGAACTGCTCAGACACTATCACTCACAATAGTTACATCTAAAGAGTGAGAAGACTGAAGAAGTGTTCATCCATACCAGTCATCATTGGTTAACGGTGTTCACTTCTGCATATCCCTGCCACCAGAGAAAGTCCTCAAGCACAGATTAGCAGATGCTTGGAGCAGGAAGCCATAGGAGAGAGAGAGAGTGAGTGTGTGTGTGTGCGTGTGTTCAGGGGATGTGGGCAACATCTACTTTCAGCACATAGGTATTTCATAACTATTTACTAAGCACATTAAAAAGTTTAAGCACTGACTAGTTAGCAATGTGACTTTTTAAGGTGTTGGTTCTTCGTGTAAAATGATGAGTTAGTTGATAAACATAGTCTCTAGAATCTTTGCACCTACATAGTTTTATGCTTCCACTGAGTAATTGTTTTGCTTTAGATCACAGAAAACCTACTTTTTACAGTAAGTCTTTGATTAATTCTCTTCTCAAGTGAAAACTCAACAAAACTTACACATCTTTCAATTCTGAAAAGCAAAGACAAAGATTTCTCTCTCTTTTTCTCCCTTTGAAATCTCTTTGACATATTTCTGTAGAAACACGTGAAAGTGTAAGAAGAACTTCTACATCATTATTTTTCTTTATGTTTCAAAAGGTCAAGTCAAAGTATATTCATTTGTCCCTGAAAAAAAAAAAAAAACTTTCTGAAGACGAATGTTTAGAGATAAAAACATCATACAAGCTTAAATAAACTCCTTTAGTCCTACCAATCTGGCAATCTCTCCATTATGGCATAAATGAACTGCTACCTTTCATTAGTACAATGAAATGCATTCATTTGTGTTTAACTAAAGTAGAAGAGTATCTTTTTTTTTTTTCACAGAGGATAGAGTACAGTTTAAATTTGTTCTACCTCTCTATAAAAATAATTTTTGTTAATAGTACAAAGATAAAAAGGCCGCTGCAGGAGAAAATAAATTGAATAAAAGCTGACATTTTAGAAGCATGACAGTCCATCTGAATAATATATAATTGCTTTGGAAACAAAAATTTCCAGTAGCCTGTACTTCCTTAACCAGATTTTAGTAATTGTGTTGAATTAATTTGAATTTCAAAGACCTTTTTACTTCAAACTGTTCACTGTTTTAGATATAACTTCTCTAATTAAAACATGCATAATTGCTAAAGTGTTAATTTATAAAAGCCACAATCCAAAAGGTTCTCAAGGAACCCAAAAGACTGTCAACATAGGCCTAGTGAAGTTGTACACTATATTTCATCTTCCATTCAGATTTTTAGAAAGGAGGGAAAGGGAAAGGGAACTCTGTGGACCATGCTTCATTCTTCAGGCATACTTTCACAAATTACTCATTTTAATTTTCATAATGTATAATTATTTAGAAAAATATTTTTCTTGTAATATTAAAACCTTTATATTTTTAAAAATATAATACAAATAGTTGTACCAAGAAGCAGCAGCATGATGTAATGCAAATGTACTGAATGATAAATGAAAATATCTGAATTCTATTCCTTGGTCCAATTCTTATCCTGTGTCAACAAGCAAACAAATTGATCTATTCAAAGAGGTTTTGTTTTCTCATTTATCAACTGGGCAAAGAAATTTTACTTCAAAGGACTGCAGTAATAATTCAATGCTATAATTTATCTGAAATAACTTTGCAAATTTTAAAGATATATAAAATATTAATATTATTATCTAGTATATACTTATTTAAAACTTTTATATAATTATAATGATGTTTACAACTTAATATACAATCATTTAAGTACCCCAGATATTTGTTTCAGTGATATAATTATACAAATAAAATAGAATAAGAGAAGATTTAAACAGTTAATAAAATTTTCCTAAAATTAGTAAAAAATATATTTATTTTGGTTAAGTATAAATAATAAAGTTTAGATACTTTTAAGTAAGAAATTCAGGTAAAATATTAATTGATCAGCTACAGGACTTGCCTAAATGAGGTTATTTTAATCATAAGGGATTAGAGTCACTTCAGTGGAGAGCAAAAATACTGCAGAGCAGCCCAGCCAATTATAAAGTTGTCTATATTTTAAACTATGCTTACAGATGTGTTACTGAACAAAGAAAAACACAAACATATTCTTCTTTTGATCATACTGATTTCTTTCCTAATGCATGAGAAACTCAGTATGAAAAATATTTTATAGTTAAAGAATCAAGAAATTTCAAAGACAATATCTAGGTGAGAAGTATGAAGAGAATATATTAACAGCTAATTAACCTTTGCAAACACAATTTCCTCTCCACCAAATTAGAAGGCTGCGTTCTTTCCTCCAATCTGCCGTGTATTTTGGTCACTTCCATGGATTACTTGTTTAGTAAAAATACAGCATCTCTACACACACCCAAGAGAAGCAAGTGAAGTGAAAGCAGACCAAGTGAAATTACCATACAAATTTTCCACTCAAAAAGTAAAATGTTCAAATTATTTAAGTACAAGATAAACTTAAATATAATTAATCAAAACCGATAAATAGACAGGACTTCCGGCCAAGATGGAGGCTTAGACGGACGCGCTAGGTCTCCCTCTACAACTAGAGAGGAATACAACTACTTCAAAACAAAGGATAACTAGAAATTCCAGAAAATAAAACTACACGGAAGCCCAACATATGAAGTTATAAACCAGCGGCGCTCTTTGGGCAGGTAAGGGGAGCGAAAGGGGGCGGCGCTGTTTGCGGTCGCACCTGGGACAGCGGCGGGGAGAACAACCCCGGCTGCAGTCGAACCCCCGGCAGCTCGCGACCCCAACACTGGGGAAAGCAGCCACCACATCGCCTTGAACAGTGAGGCCCAGGGGGGCAGGAGGACGGATCCCGGTCTCCTAGCGGAATAACTGTGTGAATCCATCTTGGACCCCCGCCCCCAAAGAAAGCGCCACAGGGCTGCGAAATAGGTCGCGGACAGGCGCCGGTCACTGGGTCGTGACGAGTACACAGGCACTGCCCCCTACAGCCGGCCCAAGAAAACAAAACGCATCTGTCAGAATGAGGCAGACAACTATAGAAATCCCGGTGGCGCAGCTCACCAGGCAACAGATGAAGAATCTGACAGATGAACAAATAAGAAACCTGTCAGAGGCTCAGTTCAGGGCCATTGTTATCAGGTGGCTTACAGAATTCACAAAAGATTTGGAAAAAGATGAGAAAGAAGCGAAAAACACTCATAACGAAAGGAACAAAACCACATACAAGACAGATGGTGAGGAAATAAAATCCAGAGTTCATTTCAACAAACCGGAATATGGAGAAGGAACAAGCAGTCAACCAATGCAGCGAGAGGAAATGGGAAGCAACGATGAGAGGATCAGAAACCTCTGGGACAGCTATAAAAGGCCCAACATAAGAATCATTGGTTTGCCAGAGAGCGAGGAAGATGAACTAGAACTTGAAAAATTGAGTGAAAATATAATAAAGGAGAACTTCCCAGACTTGGGGAGGGAAATGGACTTGCAGGTCCAGGGGGCACAGAGAGTTCCAAAGAAGCTGGACCCAGGGAGAACCACTCCAAGACACATTATAATCAAAATGTCGAGGATTAAAGATAAAGAGAGAATCTTAAAAGCAGCAAGAGAGAAGAAAAGAATCATGTACAAAGGGATCCCATTATACATATATAATTATCTGGCATTGTCATTTAATTCTTATTTTGAAATACACTGAGGGATCATCAAAACGGCTGCATTAATAATTCAGCAGCAGTGTATTATTATTTTGGTGTGAGTGATACAGCCCACAAGAGGGAAAGCTGACGTCACCTCACAGACCACCTGTGCAGATTGCGGTGACCCGCCCACCCAGGGGGTTGCACATGCACATTCGGTCTGCGGATCATGTGGTCCTTCTAAACTTACACATCAGGTCAAATGGAAAACCTTCCCAGACCAAGGCCATTCCTGAGGTCAAAGGTACTTGAAAAGTCTGACATCTTGGTAGAACCAGCAAATTGAGTGTTTGAAGGAAGAACCGACCTACATTCCTCCTGTTGCCACCAGTTATTTTGTTGTTGATGACGAGTTGAGGAGGAGACAGCTTCCTTGGGAATTCATGAAAAGAACTTAGAGCTACCCACGACAAAAATTCTGGGCCGTTATTATTTCCAAACCAAAGGCAAGTTAGTCATGTATCAACAAAACAAAGTAAGCTATGTGATTAATTACATAATTAATAAAATGTTTGTTTTTAGATTTTATTTCCTATAGGTTAGTTTAGTCACTGAAGACTTAAGCTCCAATTTTCATAAGTTTAAGACAATTGCCCAATTTCAAGTTGCTCATTTACCATTTTTTTCAATACTCATTTAAATGACTCTCTGATCTAAAACTGACAAATTATGTAAAAAGCGAAATAGATCATAAAATCTCTACATTTATAATATATATTTACTCGTAATAAGTATCAGTTTTTCAAATCCCAGTGCCTTAAAACTTTAATCGCAGCTTTCACTGATGTTTGTATGACTACCCACTGACGTTTAACCAGTCATTGATTTACTACTGGATTGTGGGTAGGGATATCAAAAAAGTTGTATTTGAGAAGTTCTGATAGAGATTTTAAAGCTCAGAATAAGCATCGTTATTCTAGGTAATAATTCCATTTTTAGAGAAAACTGCAAACCATGTATTAAAGAGGTAAGTTAAAAAAAAAACATTTCAAGTACAATAACTTTAAAAAACTTATCGAGAGAAAAAGAATAACTGTTAAAGAACCTGCAATTCAGTGATTAAGCGTTGAATTTAGCTGTGAGCCTCCTCAGAGGCTGTGAGAGAAAGAAATCATGGTTGGTAGCATTATGCCCCTTGTCTGGAGAAAAGGAAAAATGAGATCTTTTGCTTTGAGCCAGAAGCTTCTTCCTGTAACCAAACCCTAACAAACATGATCTTCAAAAACATTTTCTTAGCAAACACAAAGAGATGGTTCTAATAGTGTCTCTGACTCCCTGTCTCTTTCTGTCTCCATAGCTGCTGAGTGTTATATATTGGTTTGCCCAAAAAGTCTGTATAGCCTTTTTCTGTAAAATATAAGAGAAGGCACATTTTTTTTTCATTTTCACCAATAACTTTATTGATTTGGATATTTTTAGTATGTCGGCTATCTATAGCATGGTATAATATTGATTATTTTCAATGAATGTCTCGATTTGATTGCTATCAACGGTAGCTGTTCTACCCGACCGTGGAGCATTGTAGAGTGAGAAATCTCCAGCAAGAAATTCAAAAACCTCTTTTAACACATTTGATCAGTCATAGCACCTACTCCCTACATTGCACAAATCTTTTTTGTGTGTTTCAGTTGTGTTTTGACCTTTCTTGAAATAATAAAGCATAATATGACAAAAAAGTTGCGTATTTTCTTCCATCTTCAATATTGAAATGGTTACACAAAAATTTGCCAATTTTTATGTTTTTTTAAATGCAGGCTGATGTGACAGCTGTCACAAAACAATGTAACAAAATTATTTTAAATGAAGTTAAAGACAACTAAGTGCTACAGAGCCATCTTATGGGGGAAAAAAAATTTTTTTTTGGCCAACCCAATATTTGTACATTCAGAAAACAGACAACAGTATAATATCATTCTTTAAGATTTCTTTATATTTTCCAGAACAAACTTTAAGTGAAATATTTTCTTAAGAACTTTGTTAGTTTTTGTAAATATACAAAAATATTTAAAAAAGAACCTAAGATCATCAGTGCACATTATTCTTCCTAGAATAGGAAAGAATAATATGGCATGTACGTAAAACATATAAGCATGCTTACATAAATGCTGAAAAGAACTGCATTAAATTTAAGGAGATGTAAAATATGAATCAAAAAGTGAATGTCTGTTGATCTTTGTAGAGCACTCTTTTGTAAAACAAGCATAAATAATAATATTCATTTATAGATAAATTAATGTGGAAATTTATACTACCTCATGCAATGCTGACCTCAGATATGAAGGAAATGTATATTATGATAGTTTACAGGCGAGGAAACAAAGGTTCAGGAAGGTAAACCAATTCCTCAAAGTCACCTAGTGAGTAGTGAAACAGAATTTGAATCTAAGCCTATCCAGCACCAAATCTCACATTATTTCCTCTAGAGGGTATGCATATCCTTCTATCACTTAGTAATATAAAAATAGTATACTATATATTTTTAAATTGTGAATGTTCAATAAATATAATAAACACAAGAAGCATCCTTAATATGGGAACACTAAATCCTAAACTTCTCAAATTCTGAATAAAAATGTTTCTTCCTGTAAGCTTTGAAATGCCTCTTTTTTTTTTTTGGCATTTAACAAAAGGAAATCAAAGCAAGAAGTTTCTCAAAATTGGTATCTGTGCTTTTTCAAATCTTCCTGGCAGATTATTGCCAGGAGCCCAACTATAATGTAGATGACATGAAGAGAAAAATGACAAAGGGTGAAAATGTACAAAAAATAAGGTTTCATCAGCATGAAGAAGGTGTGAAAGAAATCACTGTTTCCATTACTGCATTATTTCACTAGAGGGCAGTCAAGACAGAGAGCTAAAAGTTGAGGAGAAGCACCGTCAAGTACATTAGCAAAATACTATTACATTCGAATAGAAATATATTCAGCATGGTGTATTTGCTTAGATACTGTAAATGTTCATACATTAATAGCATTAGGCATTTTATTTGCCGTTCATATAATTCTTGGAACATTCAATTTACTAAAAGGGAGAGGTGGGGGGGGAGCAGGGGGGTTTAAAACTACAAATAAATTTTTCTATCATTAAAGATATGGTGCTAATATTAAAGATTTAAAATATTAAATGAACATCAAAATGTAATGTTGGCACACTATGCAATCCACTACCTCACTTTTGCTTTAATTCAATAAACATTTCTTTTATATTTAGAGGCAATCGGTGCAAATAATGCCTATTTAATTACTTGTTTTCTTGACTTCCCTTTACTTTTGGTATCATGTATCCAAGCCGGATACGTCACCAAACTGCCTGGCACAAAGAGAACTACAGGGAAGTGGGAGAGCAGTTCAAGTTCAACTCCTGGCACACTAAGTCTTTTCCAGAGAACAGCTGGGAAATCAATTTGCAAGCAACTCAGAAATCAGTCTTTTTGACTCTTCTGTTTAATCAACTTTCACTCTATAATCCCAAGTCATTTAACAGTACCCTATGTGTTTAATAACAAAAAATTGCATATCTTCTTCATGTATATTCTCTCTACCTCTTAAAAAGTGCCTAAATTATTGAGAAAAGAAAACTATTCTTTTAGTTAAATCACAAACTAATTTTCCTCCCTCCAAAATGATTCCTCTGCACGATCTCAAGTAACAGTTAATAAGCAAGCTATTAATCATTTGCTGTGTTTTTCTTACTTTGTTCTTTCTTTTTTAAACAGGATGCAGAGGGGAACTGAAATAAAAAGCTGAGAAGACCACTTTTTCATAAAAGTGTGCTTAGACTTTTCTGCAAAGACCTCTATTTGTAAACATCTTATCTATGTCTCTTACATTTTATAGTTTCCATGTTACCAATTTGCCTAGCATTAACATGAATAAATAGACTTCCTATCAAACTACACAATAGATACTTAATACCTTTTGAAATAAAAATATTTTGATGAATTTACTTTGCTCAATAGTAACCTTGAATTTTATATCTGAAGAATTTCCAAGCTGTTGAAAGATGTGGCTCCTTGGCAGTCTCAGGCAGAGCTACGAATTGTAGTACAACTGCCGTCTTCATTCTAAATACACAAAGCTTTCAACATGGCCATGTAGTGCTTTTGTAGACAGACCTTGGGCTTTTCTTGTTATTGCTGCGGTTTGTGTGTGCGTGGAGGGGGTGTGTGTGTGTTGAGTCACATAGCATGACTCAAGACAATTTATAATCATCAATGAAATATCTTTGACATTTGAGAGAACTAAGAAAGAAAATAAGAGCAAGTAGGCCATAAAAAGCCCCACACCAGAGAATGCAATGTTCTACAATTCTCAACATTCTTTTGGTGCTTATTCTGTGTATTCTGAAAAGAAAAAATAATTTGATGAAAATGCCATACAATGTGATTATCCATTTGTGGGATCATCCATTTGTGGGTTCATGTTTTCCACCATTCCCCACTGCAACCACAAACTAATAACTAATTATGAATAAGAATTTAGAATTAAAAGCATGTGAAGTAAAGGAAATTTATGAGATTAAAAGTCCAGGTTATCAAATTAATAAATTAACATGATGAATCAGAATTTCAGAGAAAGCCATATAAAAATGAGAGAAACTTCTGGAAGCCCTGTGATTAACATCCATCATACGATAATAAAATAACAGAAACATTGATATTCTCTGTCAGGGCATTCTATTTTCCTTCTAGCCAAAGAAATAGGCTAAAGTCATTTTGAATATATAATAGGGTCATTTTCATTCAGCATAAGGATGATGAAAAAATAACTTAGCATGAAACCACCAAATATATATTTTAGGTTTATTGCAAGTTGAATTTTGTAAACTATTCTGTGTGTAACAAATGCTCTTTATTTCAAAATGAAAAAAAAATGCTCAGAACATAAAAACTCTTGAGAATTTCAAATAAAAGTTGGAAATGTAAAATTTATTAGATTTTACCAATTGTGAGCTCTAATTTAATAAAATTCCAACATTCATTCAAACTCTAGCAGTGCAGAAATGTTTTGAGGGCATTTAAAAAACTTAAAATAGCTGTGCCAAATACTTATTTATTTTGCTCTAGCAATAGAATTGATCAAAATGGATGTTTTGATTTTGTATTTCCCTTGTTATTTAACATTTCAGAGTTACTTGTATTGAAAACCTTTAAAAAGTATGTTTCAAAGAAAAAAAAGCACATTTATGAGCGTAATTGGTCACAGTAAAATGTTTTGACTATGGCTCTGACTGGTTCAGCATCATCCTGTGAGCTGAAAGGTTGCTGGTTCAATACCCGGTCAGGGCATATGCCTGGGTTGCGGGTTAGGTCCCAGGTTGGAGACAGAGGAGAGGGAATTGATCAATGTTTCTCTCACACATCTATATTTTGCTCCCTTTCTTTCTTCCTCCCTTTCCCTCTTTCTAAAAATAAATTTAAAAATCTTTTAAAAAACAAAAACGGAAAATTTAAATAAAATATTTTGGTTATGTATATGTTAAATGTGTTTGACGATGGTAGGTTGCTGTACACTTTTCAGATTCTACCTGAAAGCAAGCTAAAGGAATATAAGCCATTTTTTTAATGAAACTAAATTTGATTGCAAATATAATGTCACTTAAGTTGAAACATTGAATGTCATCAATTTCTCATAAAGTAACTTTTATTCATATTTCCTCCATTTGAGCTTGATTCTTGTCAAAGACATGTGTAAAAACTCTTGTGCATAAACTTAATTACATATCAAAATAACCCTATGCTATTGGTACCAATATTATTCCCATTTTATTGATGAAGAAAATGGTTTAGCCATTAAATAATTAGCTAAAAGTCACATAGTTGTAAATAACCAACCTCTTCTGGCACAGTTTTGCAATTGCTACTTTAAGCCCAAATTCACAAAAAAATTTACATTTTATATCATTAATTTTGGTTAAAAGTAATATTTTGTTATTCTTTATCTAGCTGTTACTTTTACATACAATTTTAATGTTTTTGCTGTTACATAGGCACATTTTTCATGAGTAGTTGGAGAAAAGCAACACTTTGTTTTTTTCTAATTCAGGTTTGTGTTACTTGTGCTATTCAGCTCAAATATTTGGTTACTTTATCAATATTTGGCTAACTTATCAGTTCAAATTTTTTATAGCTTGTTCCCTTTAGTTGGTCCTCCAAATATTTGCCACAGAGGAATAAAAAGCTATGTTTTATACTATATCACAAAATGACCTGTTGATTTAAAATGTCTCATCATTCTCTTCTATTTCATTAACAGTCTAAAATCTTATTTAATTCTGTATATATCTGGGTGACTACAATTCTGTAAAACAAATTTTTTCATGGCATAGGATAGTAGAGAGGATTATTTGATTAACAAATTCAATGTTTTTCTTCCTGTAGGATGTGGGTGGCTTTGACAAAGATGGTGATAGTGGAGATAAAAAAAAAAAAAAAGAATGGTTTCATGATATATTTAGAGTTGGAACTGATGAATTTCCAGAGGGACTATATGAGAGGGTATATAGCAGAGGAAGAAATTAAGGATTATTTCTTAATTTCCATTAGATTAACTGAGAAGGTCATATAATTTGAGATGGAGAAATTAACAGATGATCAAATTCTGGGGAGGAAAGCAATGGAAACAGTTCATTTGGGCAAGTTAGTGACATTCCAGGTGAGACAGATAAGTGAAAATGACAAGTATAAAGGAGCCTAGAGCTCAGAAAAGACTTGAATGGAATTATATTTAAATTTAATGAAATAGATGAGATGTCCTAGAAGAAAGTATGGGCATTAAAGGCAAGAAGGCTAAGCCTGTGCCCTAAATTTAGACAACTTCAGAGCTGCTCTAAAGAAAGAGGTATAAATGGAGATGGATAAGTGGGCAAACAGAAAGATCAGAAAAGTGGGGTTTCCTGAAAACTAACAGAAGAAAGTATTTGATAAAAGAGGAAAAAGTACTTAGTGCATTAAAATAACGTGACAAAAAGTAATAAAGAAGAAAAACAGAAAATGCCCATTAGATTTCATTTTGCGGAGATAAATGAATGACAGATAGTTTCACCACAGATGAAACCTGAAGTCAGACCAGACTGTGCTGCTCCGCGCGTGAAGGTGAAAGAGACATGGTGGAGGTCTGCCTACATCCCACTTGGGTTTTGCAGAAGACAGCAAAGAAACGTGGCAAACCTGAAAAGGGCAATAGATTTTTTAATGAAAAATACTGGATCCAGTTAGTATGTTGATGAGAAAGCAAAAGAAAAAAATTGACTAAGAGAGAGAGAGGATAATATGAGTGAAAGCACTGAAAGGGAAGTTTAGAACATTAGACAATGACAAAAAAGGCATGAGTTTTAAGTAAGCAATTGTGCGTGGATGGGGAGAGTCAGTCATTCCCCTAAATTTCCACAGTACTTTTCTCTTATCAAACCCAGTACTAAAGTCCAGTTACAGTTTCAAAATTTTGTAGACAAACATTCTCTAGGTTTTCTTGGCATTTTGCTAATTGATTTTTTAGAAAGAGGAAGGGACAGAGAAAGAGAGAGAGAGAAACATCGATTTGTTGTTCCACTTATTCATTCATTGGTTAATTCTTGTATGCACCTGACTGGAGATTGAATCTGCAACCATGGCATGTCAGGATGATGGTCTAACCAACTGAGCTTCCTGACCAGGGCTTTGTGACATTATTTTTAACCTCTAAGTCAAAATCAAAGACCTCTCAAAAATTTCTTCTACTTAGAGATGTCCTTTTTGACTAAGTTTTGGTTATGATATCCTCCTCTCAACCTCATCCAGACCATGTTTCAACAGCTTTCCTGTATTCTGGACAGATAATATCCCTGTATTGAAATCAGTTTACAGAGACCTCAGTCCCTCTAGTCAGTTCCCCATTTCAAAATGTACCCTACTAGTGAATGAACCCCATGACCTACACTAATTGCCTGCTTCTCATACTTTGTTCCTTTATTTTAAAGCTCCAATTTTCAACCATAGTCTCAATACTTTAGGATGAAAGCTCTCTAGGCCAGGTCTTCAATTCATGAAACATTTTCTCTTTCCCATAGCAATATCAGTAAAGCCACTGACATATCTGTAACTCCACTAAATTAAATTTTTCCAGCATGTGATATATTCTCAAGATAAAAATTATCTCTTGGAATAGTTATTTCCATGGGGCTCAGTCCTCAAAGATCTACAACAAACAGAACTATGTATTAGTCTCTGCACTCCCCTAAATATCCTTTTCAATACAACTATAGAACTTTAATTTTTTTAATTCCAGAAAGGTGTATCAGGGCTGTTTTAGGCACTGAGTAAACCAGAACTTCATGCAGATATGAAGGCAAACATTAATAACAATAAAAAACTTAATTTTGTTACCCTCATGCTGAGTACTTGACACTTTCAAATGTAGTCATTCTGTGTGAATGCAATCTTAATACATAAATGGAATTTAAGTAATTTCAAGAAAGCTTCATCTTGTGTCTATTACAGGCAATGCATATTTCCTTCTTAAGGTATAATAATCTACCCTTAATCATTAAAAATCAATGTACCGATTTCTTGGACGAAATAACTCTAGAAGGAAGTATTGCCTCCTCTATTTAAATTATCATTTTTCTAGACCTTCCAAAATGCTGGGCATATTTACATAAATATTTACATTTAATTTCCAAAAACTGTTTGGAGATAGAAATGTATGTAGCAATAGAGTCACCTAGGCTGAACCTGACCTATGACCTTACAAGTCAGGAGTTAGAAAAATGTCAGGAATCTGTTTTCAAGTGTTCATTTGCTGAAGGTCAATTGATTGTTTCCCAAAGAAGAAGAAATACATGGACAAGAGTTCATGGGGACATTGAGGAGATGAGTATAAGAAATAAATCTCAAACTCTCTGAAAGGTGTTTCTACCCTAATTGATAGAAGTATTCAATAAATAATGAATGAGCTGTTTTCTTCAGATACTTTGTGGCACTGGGAATATGAGAACTAGCTTCAAAGCCCTAGAGGTTAAAAACCTGTAGGGGTGGTATTTTCATCACTAGATTGTATGGGTTCTTTATACAATTTGGAGATTTGCTCCTTATCAGATATATGGTATGCAAATATTTTCTCACATTCTGTAGCTTGCCTATCATTCTGTTGATTATTCTCTTTGCTGAGCAGAAGCATTTTAGCTTTGTGTAATCTCCCAAAGATTATTTTTTATTCTTTTGTTGCATATGCTTTTAGTGTCATATCCATAAAATCATTGCCAAGAACAGTGTCATGAAGCTTTTCCTCTGTTTTACTTAGGATTGTTACAGTTTCATGTCTTATGTTTAAGTCTTTAATCAATTAGACAAGTCTTGGCAAGGATGTAAAAAAGTTGGGATGCTACCACATTGTTAGTGGGAAGATAAAATGGTGCAGTCACTGCACAAGCAGTATGGAAGTTTCTCCCAAAAATTACAAACAGAACTGTTACCATAGGTAGCTAGTTAGTTATTAATAAAGGAAGGGTGCAAATTGAATCAGACATTAAGCTTAATAGCCTAGGTAGCAGAATCCGATATTAAGCCTGATTTACTACAAAGCTGTAGCATTCGCAGACTTCCCAGGGGAGCAAGACATCCTTTGCTGAAGAGACTTAACCCACCAGCAACCCTGGAGCAGGAAGGAAGAATCAGATTTCTAATCTCCCCAGGGGACAACTGGTCCAGTAGCAGGGTTATTGGGGGAGGAATAAAACAGGAGGGGGGGGGTTTCTTTGCTAGGTGGCACGTGCAGTAGAAACCAGATGAGGAGGTAAAACGTTAAGTCATGCACAGTAGGAGCCAAATGGTGACCTAAATAGAGGATTCTAACCTGGGAAAAGAATTGGATAGGATAAGGGTGTGAAACCCCAGAATATCCAGGAAAAGGATTGGACAGGGGGAGGGCCCAGCAAACCCAGGAAGATCCTGGAATAAGTTGGATAGTTTGAATGACAGGTTTGCCTATTCCTGAACCAAGAAAATATGTGGAGCTTTACCAGGGATCTAAATGCAGTTGCTACTAGACCCTGCCAGCTCTCCATATCCCCTAGGGTGTATTATTAATTTCCCCCCAATAAGTCTTACCACTATGCTTAAACTTCTCTATTTCATATGTACTTTGAAATTCTTTCCTTGCATCACTGCAAGGACCCATTTTTATAGTCCAAAAAGTTCAGCAATCCCACTTCTGGGTGTGTGTTCAAAAGGGTTAAAAGCCCTGGCAGGGTAGCTCAGTTGTTTAGAGCACCATCCCAAACACCAAGTTTGTGGGTTAGATTCCTCATCAGGGCACATGCAAGCAACCAAGGAATACATAAATAAAAGGAACAACAAATCAGTGTTTCTCTTTATGTCTGTCTCTCTCTCTCCCCCTTCCTCTCTCACTCTCTAAAATCATTTTTTTTTAAGTCTCGCATCAGGATCTTAAAGAGATATTAGCACTCCCATGTTTGTCAAAGCCTTAATCACAATAGATAAAATATGGAAACTACTTAAGTGCCCATCAACAGATTAATGAATAAAGAAAATGTAGTGTATATTGGGTTGGTCAAAAAGTTCATATGATTTTTTCCATAAAATAAATAATACATTTTTTATTTTTACCAATAACTTCATTGATTTGAATATTTCAAGTATGTCAGCTCTTTCCCATGTGGTATAACATTGATTGCTCTCAATTAATGTCTCAATTTGATCACTATCAACTTCAACTGATCTACCCATTCGTGGAGCATAGTCCAGCAGGAAATCTTCAGCATAAGACTTTGCAAACCACTTTTGACATGTTCGATCAGTCACAGCACCTTCTATCTACATTGCACAAATCTTTCATTTTTTGTGTTTCAGTTGCATTAAACCCTTCTTGAAATAATAAAGCATTATATGCCAAAATGTTGCATATTTTCTTCCATCTTCATATTAAAATGGTTACACAAAAATTCACCAATTTTGATTTTTTTAATGCACACTGACATGAGAGTTGTCACCATACAATCTAACAAAATTGTTTTGAATGAAGATAAAGACAGCTAAGTGCTGCTTACAGATAAAACAAAATGAACTTATTGGCCAACTCAGAACAATTAACAGAATACCATTCAGCCTTTAAAAAGTAGAAAATTTTGCAATATGACAATATGGATGGACCTTGACGACATTATGCTAAAGAATTAAGCCACACACAAAAGGACAAGTAATTCATGATTCCATTTATATAAGGTATTTAAAATAGTCAAATAAATAAAATCAAAGACTGGATTGGTGGCTACCAGGGACTGAGTGTAGAGATAAATGAGGAATTACTAAATCAATAGGCATCAGGTTTCAGTTTCAGTTAAGAAAGATAACCATGTTCTGGAGATCTGCTGTACAACATTGTACCTGTAGTCAGTAATAACGTATTGTACACAAACTTTGTTAAAAAGGTACATCTCATGTCACAGGTTTTTATCATAATTTTTAAAAGAAAAACATTTCAGTATTTTGTGTACAGTGGATTGCTTTTACATTACCTCTGATTTTGAAAAATATTTCATGAAAATATTGTTTATCTAGCTTTAAAAATAACCCTCTAAGTTTGGAAATAGAGTCATTCTCCCTACATCTCCATAAATCTCATACGACTCCAGCTCAAAAACTGCTGTGTGGGATGCATGGGGTAACAGCACCCTGAGTGGATCAGCATTCTCCTATTGGAGGATGGGTGACAACAGGGTACGCCAATCATGGGAACTGACAGATGCTCAGTGGACTAGGGGAATATCCATCCAGGGATGTGTGCCAACCTGATTGTAAATACCTGAGTCCAATCCTGGGATTTCTTGAAAATATTTTCCTTCGTAGAGAAATAGTACTCACAGAAGCATAGAAAAACAATTACTGACCATCTTACAGACATAATTATCATGGTGGATGGAGACTATAGAGCTACTAAAGAGAAAACCACAGATGCAAAATGATGTCAATCCTGATAAAAGTCCAGGAGACTAAACCTAGATTCAATACCTAATCTAACTGCAGTTTCAGTCTCTCCCACAAATACAATTTTCGTCAACTAGTCTGAATTTTCTGATCAAGTGTCAGTAAAGTAATCTGGCACTTGGGCTCTCTCCATCCCCCGCCTTTAGAAAGAAGAGGTAATCTGCATAGTAAAGACCTTTGCCATTCCCTTACATCCCCCTCTGTCTTGCCAGATGTCCTGGTCTTCTTTTTTCTATTGTTAAGCTCCCTTGCCCCAAGCTTCTTCATATAAAAAATTTCCATTCTGCACAATGCCTTGAGGGTCCTTCTAGTTGCTAGGTGAGATGTTTCCTAATTCATGAGTCACTCCATAAAGCCCGTTAGATCTTCAAATTGACTTGGCTGATATTTTTTAACAGAGCCAGGAATTTTGAGATAAAGAAATTAGTACTCAAAAGACTATTATTTTTCCAAAACCTCCTTGAAAATTAGTGGTAAAGCCAAAATTTGAAATATAAAGCAGAGTTTTCTTAGTAATACACTAGCTATAGCTGTTATCCCTAGGAAGTTTACATTTTAGTACTGAAAAAAGCAGAGAAGTGCAAGTTAGACAGTGAGTACATACTTAAATAGGAATACATACTGGGAATTAGAAAGCCATATAAAAGAAACAACAAGTCCTGTATCAGGAGATCAAACACAAAAGGAAATTAGGGAGAAAGCGGAAAGTATTCTAAGCAGAGATTATGAAAAGGTCTGAAGATGAAGCAAAAAATACTGTCTTAGGAAAACATCAAGTATATTACAGATACTCTGTTTTGGGCTTTACATTTCGAGAGGATGGTAATAGCTACTGGGGAGGTGTTGCAATAAGAAATAGGGAAGGTAATGTAAACATAAGAATGCCTAAACCTGTAGATAATTTTTAAGAGTTTATTCGAAACAAACTGACAAAATATGCCAGAGCAAGACCTCAAATGCTCCCAAGAGTAGCAGTTTTGCAGCTTCTTTTATGTATTTGAAATTGAGGGAACATAAGGAAGATTACATGGAGGTGGGAGAGAGCAAGGCAAGGGTTGGATTATAGGACAGTTAACAAGATCAGGTGCTCTCTTGAGGGTCGGTATGCTTATTTCAAAGCTGTGCTAATTTGAATTCACAGAAACCATGGAGAGGGCTTGTTTAAGGCAAAGATAAACGTTTTACTAAAATGCTATATGCCTGGGTCCTGGCTGATGTGGCTCAGTTGTCTGGAGTGTCATTGGTAGACCAAAGGGTTGCAGGTTCAGATCCCAGTCAGAGCACATGCCTGGGCTGCAGTTTTGGTTCACAGATGGGGCATGTACAAGAGGCAACCAACTGATGTTTCTCTCTCACATCAATGTTTCCGACATCTCTCTCTTCCTTCCTTCCCCTCTCTCTAAAATCCATAAGCATGTTCTCAGGTGAGTATTAACAAAGAAAAAGTTATACACCTGGGATATGACTACCTGCCATGACTTGCCCGGTTCAGAATTTATGATCAGAACAAACTGTGAGGTTACTTTCCACCAAACCCCTTAGTTTGTTCACAGTAACATGGGTCCAGTTCATGAATATACCCTTTATGTTAAATAGTCACTAAAGATTTTTTCATCAGTGCTTTTCTTTAATTGTTAATCATTTTTTATTTTGCAATTACAGTTGACATATAATATATTAGTTTCAGGTGTACACTCCAGTGATTAGGCATTATTAATTAAGTGATCATCCCGATAAGTCTCATATCCATCTGACAGCATACATAATTATTACAATATTATTGACTGCATCCTCTATGCTGTACTTTACATACTCATGACTATTATTTTACTACCAATTTGTGTTTCTTAATCCCTTTGTCTTTTTCACCCATCCCCCTACAGCCCTCCCTTCTGGCAACCATCAAAATATTCTCTGTATCTATTAATCTGTTTCTGTTCTGCTTATTCTTATTTTGTTTTTTAAATTCAATTATTGATAGATGTGTATTTATTGCCATTTTTTGGTTCACATTTTTTACCTTTTTTTTTTCTTATTCTTAAAGAAGACCTGTTAACATTTCATGTTATACTGGTTTGGTAATATAAACTTTAGCTTTTTCTTGTCCCAAGAACTCTTTATCTGTACTTTGATTCCAAATGTTAGATTTGCTGGGTAGAGTAATCTTGGTTGTAGGTCTTTGCTTTTCATCGCTTTGAGTATTTCTTGCCACTCTCTCTGAACTGCAAAGGTTCTGTTCAGAAATCAGCTGACAGTCTCATGAGAGTTCCCTTCTAGATAACTAACTGCTTTTCTCTTGTTGCTTTTAAGATTATCTATAACCTCTAGCATTTTAATTGTGATGTGTCTTGGTGTGGAACTCTTTGGGTTCATCTTGTTTGGACCTCTGTACCTGCTGAAGTTGTATGTTTATTTCCTTCACCAGGTTAGAAAAATTTTCTATCATTATTTTTTTCAAATAAGTTTTCAATTATTTGCTCTCTCTTTCCTTCTGGAACCCACATGGAACAAATGTTTGTATGTTTGAAATTGCCCCAGAAGCTCATAACACTATCTTCATTTTTTGGATTCTTTTGGCTTTTTGCTGCTCTGACTGGGTGTTTTCTGCTTCCTTATATTCCAAATTATTGAAATGATTCTCTGCTTCATCTACTCTGCTGTTGATTCTATGTAATTTATTCATTTCAGTTAGTGTATCTGTCATTTCTGAGTAGTTCCTTGTTATGGCTTATATTCCTTTTTTATGTTGTTGAAGTTCTCACTAAGTTCCTTGAGCATCCTTATAACCATTGTTTTGAACTCTATATCTGGTAGTTTGCTTGCCTTCATTTCATTTAGTTATGTTTCAGGAGATTTCTCCTGTTCTTTCATTTGGGGCATGTGTCTTTGTCTCTGCATTTTGGCAGCTTCCCTATGTTTGTTTCTATGTATTAGGTAGAGCTGGTACCTCCAGGCCTTGGTAGAGTGGCCTTATATAGTAGGTGTCCAGGACTCAGTGGTACAGCCTCCCCAGTCACCAGAGCTGGGCACTCCAAGTGCACCCCTGTGTGGGCCATGCACACTGTCCAATTGCAGTTGAGCCTTGATTGCTGTTGGCTTCCTTGAGAGGGGCTTACCACCAGGCTGGCTGTGACTACAGTGAAGGAGTTACTATGTAGGAGTCAATCTTACAGAGCAGGACTTGCTTCAGTGGGGCTTTGGTTCCCACAGTCTGCCCCTGTGTGTGTGGCTCATGGAGGTGGTAGGGTTATAATCCATAATGGCCTGAAGATATCCACCAGGTACACTGGCTCTGGGGTCTCCTGGGATGTGCAAGGTCAGCCAGTGCTTGTACCCTGCCTGGGGTCACCTGGCATAAGCTAAAGAGCGATCTTCAGATGGCTGCTACTTGTATGGGCTTGGAGTGACCCAGAAGAGGCCAAGCTGCAAACCAAGGCCCGCTGCCACTAGTGCTAGGCCTAGGGACACTTAGCAAGAGGTACAGGTTATGTGGAGGCCAGATGCTGCTTGTCTGGGAGATGTTACAAAAGTCTGATGTATGAGGCAAGAGAAGTCATTTGTATGTAAAAGCAACTGGAAATAGCTTGGGTGGACCCACAAGTTGGGTGGGGTGGGGTCTCAGGGATTCACCAGGTTAGGGAAAACTCTGAGCCAGGTTAATGGAGACTCAGATATAGCACCCACCTGTTGGCTCTGTGGGGGGAGGGGTCTCAGAAAAGGAAAAATGGCCTCTCCCATCACTTCTGTCTGGCAGAAAGCTGACCCCCCACCAGTCCTAGTCCTGATGCTGGATAATTCAGTCCCTCCCCATATATCCCTGGTTCCTTTCAAGCTGCTTCCCCAATGCTGGAGTTCAGAGGGAGTATCAGTAAGGTCATGCATGGGCCCTTTAAGAGGAACTGTCTGGGACTCCAGAGGCCCTCCATCTCACTCAGCCACAACCCACCCCTGGTTTTTACAGCCAGAGTTATGGGAACTTCTCTTCCTGGCTCTGGAACCCTGGGCTGGGATACTTGCTATGCAGCTGGGACCCTCTCACCCCTCAGAGGGGATCTCCTGATTTTTATCTGCCATACATTGGTGTGTGACAAGCTTATTCCACATCTCCGCCTCTCATACCTCTCTCAATATGGCTTTTTTAAATCCCTAGTTGTATGACTTCCTTTCAGCTAGATTTCAGGTGGTTCTGAATGATGGTTTTTCTATAGATAAGTTGCAATTTTGATGTGGTTGTGGGAAGACTGGAGTACCACATTTACTTATGTTGCCATCTTGACAGGAAGCTTGGAACTTTTTCAATAAATAAATGAAGTGAAGGAAGTTTATGGAACAAATCTTTGTAGACTACACATATATGTAAATTTCAATAATTTTTAATGCTTATACATTTTCTTCATCTTTTTTCTTTTGTGATTGAGAAAATAATGCCATAAATCCCCAATTTAATACAAATAAGTGAGGTCCAAAATTTCTATTAAAATGCAACTCAAGGTATAAAAAAGTTAATAAAAGCTCTAAATTTAAAAACTGTCTGTGGCACTGCAGTTTGGCACCAGCTGATGACAGTAATCAACTCTAACCTAAACATCAGCAGGGATAATTCTGGGGGCTATGCACGGCTACTATTTTTAGAATTCTGGCAGCAATTTCAGGAATCTCCCAATAATTTAGTAATGCTTTCATTAGCTTAGTCCCAAGTTATTGAGGCAGCAGATTGGTCTTGAAAAATATAGAGACCCATCATTCATCTCTCAACTTCCTAAGTCACAGATACCTGTCCTTTCCAATTTCTCCATCCCCTCCTGAAAGAAAGACAAAAATAGAAAGAAATATATCCAGATCCATTTTGATTTAAATTTGCATTATCCCAAGATAAATATTGTGATGTTCTACTTTAGGGGGTTTTACTGTACTATAATGTGACCTTGGCCTAAATAGAAATAATACAGAGGTCTGGAAGATCATTAAAAAATATTTAAAATGGTTAAAATATTATTGGTTAGGTAATTAATGAATAAACATTTTAATTCTTCTATTTTTCAATATAAGACATAAAAGATAAGGGTTATCTCCCAGGTAACTAACAATTTAAAGCCTATGGTTATTTTTTTCTACTCTGCTGTTTTATAATGCTCTTACCCTGATCATTTATAAATATATATAAGCAAAAACAGAAACAAACATGAATTTGCCTGAGTCTTTTCCATTAAATTAATTTCCCACAATTTGGGGGTAAATCAGTTTTACACTGTGACTCCTTTCCATCTATCTTAATGATGAGGAAAGACTGACAAAATTTTTAAAAGAAAGCAGCAGTAAAAAAAAAAAAAAAAAAGCTTCTCTACATAGAATTGTTGCCAAAAATATTAAAATATGCAACTTCTCGATTCCAAAATGGCAATTCAATGAACGTAGAAACTAAGAGAGACTAATGATCACTTTGATGATCAATTAAATTCATCCACTTATACATTAAGACAAAAACCCCACATTTTTTACTATGCCCCACTTTTTAATCATGAAAAATTCAGCTCTTACATATCCAGAACTTATACCAAATTATAATTTGGAATAATGTTTATCTTTATATATTATAACCAAAATAAATGAAGTATTTTTTTTATGGTTCACATATTTACAATTGTTTGTGCTGCGATCAACAGAAGTAATGCAATTCCATGAAATGAATAGGGTAGATAAAATAAATGAATATATAATACAAGTGCCTATTACTTTAACTTATATAAACAGAAAATTATAAATATTACTATTTTTAAGGTAAAATTTCACAATATAATCTGGGCAAAGTGATTTTATATATATATATATGTATATATATATACGCAAAAGTAGGCTGATAGTTGTTCATATGGAAAAAGGCATGCAGCTTATAATTGTTAACAAAAGCTTTATTAATCTGTGTTTGGCATACTCACAACTGTAAGCCCTACTTTTGCCCACCCCTGTATATATAATTAAAGCTAAATTAGAACTAACTTACCCTGATTCATAATAACATTCAACTTCAGCAGAAAAATTTTCATCTTCTAATTTAGTTTCTCCATGGCACTGAAGCTAAAAACAGCTTCTCAAATGTTTTAATTACTGGCCAATTTCTAGACATCTTGTTTCAAGTCTGCACAGTAACAAGCTGATGCTAATAACCCATACATAAAGATCCTACTTATTAAAATACAAATTAGGCACCCCTTATGTTTATACATGTGTAAGTACAGTTAATATTGCAGGCTTAGTTGGAAACAAAACTGCTGTAATTAACCAACCATTGCAATACAATCAAATGAGATTTCAAATACAATTGAAAAAGATTAGTTCTGTAGAAATAATAGCGATTATTTCATGTGGAACAATTAGTTTTCCAAGCTCTTTTTTTTCCTTACCCCATCTGACCTTAAAACAATAATTTGTCCATCATAAATGACAGGAAATATCACCTTTAACACCAGTAAGTTGAATGGAGATCTGAAAGGCAGCTGGCAGACATAGCTTATTAAAAAATATCACTTTGAACTAGTAATTGCATAACCGCATAAATCTTAATCCATTTAAAGTGTATGCCCTTTGTTCCTTCAATTGTCCATTCAATTGGGAATTGAGCTCAGGGAGAGTGTGAATTACATGATCCCCTTCTTGTTGCCAGTATTTCAGGACTTTGCCTTTTGTTCCTGTTGTTCATGAGACATCTCTACATTACAGAGTAGGGAATGTTAATCAACATTTTGCTTACATAATATTAATAAAATTTGCTCACTTATACTTGAGGGAGGAATCAGAATATTATATTTCTTTTTGAAATGTTAATGTACCTCTTAGAAAATTATTTCTGTCTTCTAAATCATCTTAGTGTTAAATTATTAAAGGATGGCATTTAAAAAATAGTGCACTGATGCAAATAGTTAAATACCTCAAAAGATAAAAGTCTTATAAAGTTTTAAAAGAGGACCTTTAAAATATGGTGGCAGTTAACTTCAAATTAAACATTTTTAAGTGTTTAGTTAGTATTGATAAAATCTGCAATTGTTCTGTGAGCTCTCACAAAATAAGGGGAGATTTAATGGCAATGATTTCTAATATCCAACCACAGCCACACACACATTTTAATTTGATTTGTATAAATGGACTTGAAGGGCTTGTTTAACCTTACTATAAATATGAACTGAAGCAGCATCTAGTTTATCATAATAAAAGGAGGTGAGGGAGTGAGTCTTATTTTTGCACTATTTACTTATCTGAGTCTGAAGTTTAAGCAATCTTCATTCACACCCTATTCTTCAAATACAAAACACCTCTATCTCACTGTTCTATCCCCTATGATAGAGACTATTGTAAAGGCTTTATGTATGACTGACGTGATAAGATATAAAAATATCAATTCTCAGTGTGCAATGTGTGACAGATATGTGTCCTCTGAAGATCATTCACAGTCCTTCAAAAAGGACTCAAGAAATGATTTGACAGGGCTCTGAAGTGTCCTAATTTGTTTTTCCTTTAACAGTCTCTTTTAATGACAATCAATATGTTCTTATGTCCTAAATAAATTCTGAAGTAATCCAGGGGGAAATTGAGAACAGAATTTGTTCAATAATTTTTCCACATTTTGACTACTATTTGCTAAGAATCCTTAACATCTATTAGGTAAATAATTTATTTTTCTATTTTACCATATAAGACTTGGTAATGGCTTTTGTGTCAATGTGGGACTAATTCGTCCTCTTGCATAAATTTTTCTAGCAGTGCTTTTGTTTGGATATAGGTGCTGAGAAAGTAGATAATACAAGTTACATTTCAAGGTAATTTTTTCCACATTTTAATATCTGACAATAATACAGCTTCAAATTGCTGATACATCATAATTTAATTGGCTTATTTTTTTCTTATTTAGAAATACAGAAATGATAGAGTGCCTTACCATTAATAAAGTCTTGGATTCAATAAAATACTGAAATAGCTAACACACATTGAAACTTTTTGTGACATCTAGAATGGTCACCGATTACTACCATAAGGAGAAATAAATCATTGCCAAATGTTAATTTAGTGTTAATCAGCTTGATATCAAACAGTTTACAATATATCTGGGAAAATAAACTTTATATCCATAAAGCAGTAATATCATAATTGAATAAAAATAACACCAATTATATTAATGGCATTATTGCATCCCTACTTGCCAAGTTAGTTTTTACCATATCATTCCTTAGAAGACTAAAAGAGACATACAATAAGTGACTTTATGAAAAATTATCAAATTACTTTAATTCAAATAAAAGCTTTTTGAGAGCAAAGGAATCGATATTTAAAAGAATCTTATCTGGATAAAATTGATTTGGGGATTCTCAGAATTACTTGTGATTTAATCTAAAACAACCAATTTTGACAACTTTTTCCTTTTTCTACTGACAGCGCTCGCGCCGACATGGTGAACGTTTCTAAAACCCACCGGACTTTCTGTAAGAAGTGTGGCAAGCATCAACCCCACAAAGTAACACAGTACAAGAAAGGCAAGGATTCTCTGTATGCGCAGGGAAAGCGGCATTATGACAGGAAGCAGAGTGGCTATGGTGGGCAGACTAAGCCGATTTTCTGAAAAAAAGGCTAAAACTACAAAGAAGATTATTCTGAGGCTTGAATGTGTTGACTCCAACTACAGATCTAAGAGAATGCTGGCTATTAAGAGATGCAAGCATTTTGAACTGGGAGGAGATAAGAACAGAAAGGGCCAAGTGATCCAGTTCTAAGCTTCATTTTTGGTTTATGTGACAATAAAATCTTGAAGATATGTTCAAAAAATAAAAATAAAAAAAATAAAACAACCAATTTTACTACACCAATCCTAGGCAGAATATATGGTCTGCCTTCACATCTATTATGCCTATACACTGGATTTTACTATGCCACCTAAGGTGGGGGAAAGGATTAATCCAAAGGATACTTATTTGGATGAATTAGTTTGGCTGATTTTCTTCTATTCAATAAACAAAGAAATTCAAGTTTCCTTTTATCTAAAAGTAACAAACTACCTTGTAAAATCTTCAGTAGATGAGCTTACAATTTTCCCTCAATACTCAAAAAGGTTATCTTTTTAATATAATCTCTTATGTTTTTCTTTATATATTATGGATGACAGATTGACCTTTTTCAACCTACCTACGACAAACAATTGTGGACCAAGCCAATATCTACATGATACTGACAAATCAAGCAATGTGATCAATTTAGGGGGAAAAAAAAATCAAACCATCAGTAGGCATATAGAGTCTTCACTTAGTGGACTAAAAGTTTATTTAAGAAACATTAATTTGTGGAAAAAACAGTAAAAATAAATAATATCACAAGTGGCAAGCAGAGAAGATTAACCGTTATCATAAAAGTGAATAAACATCATTTAGTGAATTTTCCTTTCCTATACAATATTATCATAAGAACACAAAGTAAAAGTGCTAATTACTGAACCTCAATTTAGTGTTCTGTTGAAACATAACTTTCTTAACCTTCAAATCTGAGACTTAAGTTTTGCAAAACATTCAAAGATAATTGAACAATACAATCAAGTTGTTCCTTGGTGTCTATTCCTATTTTAACATTCTCAAAATGCATTGGCTATAATATTTCTGTGATCAGAAACCAAAAAACAATTTCAATATTAAGTGAAAAAGTCAACTATGTAACAAATATTTTAACTATTACAGACAGACTTTTTCACTGTTGCCTGGCTCTAAGAAGATAGATAGACAGATGACAGATAGATAGATAGACAATAGATGATAGTATATATAGGTGATAGATAGCACTCATCATAAGAATAATTTCTGCTATTTGTAGAATTAGCACAATGATTCTTGGAGCACAGAAGTTAATACTTGGAAAAGTTAATATTAGTTGGCATTTCTAGAAGTAGGCCAGAGAAGATGAAAGATTTACTTCTAGCTAAAGTAGAACAAGTTAAATTTTAAGACATTTAATATATTCTCACTTTAATCACATTGCCCACCATCAAGGTGATTATAATATGCATGTTGCTTCTCACAGTTTTTAAATGAAACTTGCTTTCAAGTAGTATACTCATATCTACAAAGTTTACTCAGATATTGTAATTGAATGTTATTTTACTGTAATTAATTTTATAAATACCATTGAGTATGAAAGAACATTTAAATGAAATTTTTTTAAAAAATGGAACATAACTAGGAACATTTTGAATAACTTAATTGCCCAGACTATGCAAAGCATTTTTAAAAGCAACAAACTATACCTGTTTTTGTGGTCCTGTAAAACCATAAAAATTTGTCACTAAAATATTTTAATGCAATCATAACTATACAAACACAACAGGTCATCTATTTAAACCAAATGGTAAAAAAAATGTCCTTACTGCAAAGTCCTCCCTCCACTGGTGGGCTGCTTGTACTTTCTCTGCTTCCAAAGCCAGGCGCTGAAAAGAAAACAATACATCTTAGAATTCAAATGACTACATAAAACATGTAATTGTTAGAGTCCTTAGGTTTTCAAATCAATTAAGAGGACAAAAAAACAGAAGCAACTCCTTATTTATGATTCATAAATCCTAAGTAATTTAGTAATCTAACCTACTAAAGTTGATATACAGGTGTATGTATTTATTGTAACTTTTAGTAATATAAGTAAGCTACTATTCTTTAATACATTCACTTCATTGGCAGTAATGTCCTCTTCAAGTGGTTTCTATTGAAGACTAACATTTCAGTTTCTAGAAAAATCTTTAATCAGTAGAGTATATTAATCTTGGCAAATTTTTATTAGTACATACCTTTATGGTATATATTTCTATGAAAGTGGAAAGGAAATGACATTGATAAATCAATAAATGTGTGCTAAGCACTGTACTAGGCATCTTTTTAATAGCATATTTAGTTGTTGTTGTTGTTTTTTAATCAAAAGCCACAAAAATGTAATAATTTCCACCCTGCTGAAGAACATTCTTAATAGTCCTTGCAGAGATAATCTATAAGTAGCAGGCTGTCACAGTCTGCAAGGCTGCAAACGGCTTCATTGACTTTCACTCTTATGTACTAAATGTGTTAGAGAATTGCAGACTGACTTATTTTCCTAAGCTGGAGATAAATTGTCTATTGTGTCAGTCTGCTAATCACTTTTTGTGGATAGATTTATTCTTTTTCCTTCTTGGTTTTTAGATTTTTCTCTTTGTACTTCCCAGAGTTACTATTATGTTCTCCGTGCAATGAGCTTTTAGAAAAGACAGGAACATTTAGTGATTAAGGACACAAATATGAAACCAGACTACAACCCTGCTGCATACTAGCTGTGCAAACTTGGGAAATGTTAAGTTTCGTCTGCCGTTTTCACATGTGAATAATGTGAGAATCTGCCTTATGGATTGTTCAAAGGATTAAATGAGTTATTATAAAGTGCTTAGAACAGTGCTTGGCAGACAGTAAGTAATATGTGTAACAGCTATCTAACTCTGGAGAGTAATTATGATTCCATTTTCACTCTGTGTCCATGTGAGAAAATAGGTCAGTGTGTGCATCTGTGGCCTGCCCCCACCCCCACTCCCCAACAGTTAGAAGACAGCGGCAGAGACAGGACAAGTACAACATCAAACATAATAAATGTGACTGTATTATACCCATTTATTAAGAGATAAATGATCAGGTTTGTTCGTTTGTTTGTTTTTTAAGTATAAATCTCATAGTGGTTGACTGGTTCATGTGTTTAATCTTTCACAATGAACTAGCTTCAGTGTGTGCTCTTTCTGTGCAAGTCCAGGCAACACTGGATAATAGAAACAACCCTTTAGAGCCATTTTTATATTAGTGTATTGACTTCTATTCCCTGCTATTTAATATAATCTGTTCATTTTTCTAAACTATTATGTAGGTATTATCCATGACTACAATATATTGCCTAATGGGAGATCTCAACTTAAGAGTCCCTAAGCTGAATTAAAAGGAAAATTGTCCAGCATGCTTAAATAACAAAGATTTTGATTATCAGCTACCAAGGAGAAATGGAGTATAATAGGAGCTAGTAAACGTTAGAAACTGAAACAGAGAGAGAAACCAAGAAAAGGTTTTTTATCCCTACAAAAACAAAGAACTAAACAGAGCAAAAGCTAAAAGAACAGTGCATAGGTTTCAGCAGTATTGCATCACTCTACTTTTGGAAACTTAAATTCAGTGTGGAAATGTGGTAAAAAAGAAAAAAAGGAAACAAAAATGGAAACAATTTCTTTATTAAAAAAAGGAAAGAAAAGACAAAATGAGAAAATAAACATGAAGGCAAATCCCAATAAAAATCAAAGCATAAGTCTTCCCTCAACTTAAGAACAGTGAATGTTCATATATATATAGAGTAAATAATAAATATGAATTTAAACAAAATACTGGATAAAATGTAAGTTAAATATATTTTAGATTAAGAAATATAAGAAATCTAAAATTCTTTTATGTCTTAGAGAATACTATTAATATTTTTCCTTTCCCAATGCTCAGAAGAATGCCACCCAACAAACAAAACCCACAGGGAATAATATTCAGCCACAGTTTCCAAGGCAGGAGCTCAAACTATACCATGCCGTCTCTGCTCTAAAGAGCATAAGAACGTACAACTTAATGGATCTGATCCAAAATCCCACAGTTTATAATGTAAACATAACCCATACTTAATAAGCTATAATGACAGTAATCATCACAGTTTATTTTTAGAAAGAATATTAAAGAGGAATGAACAATGGCAACAAACTGTAAGATAATTCTCCTTGGGGGAGGAGAGTCCAAATCAGCTCTATTGCTAATATAAATTTTTAAACATTGATTTTATGAAGTAAATGCCACTTGTTACAAGATGCAGAAACAGTTTTAGAAACTTAAAGATATATACTCACATATGAGAAAAAAAGTATATATTAAAAAGTTTTTTAGAAGTTCAAAAGTTGCTAAATTTTATATCCCTAGTTTGGAAATCTAAAAATACATAGTCATGAAATGCAATACCGTTCTCTTCTTTGATCATGAAGAAATTAATAAAATACAGTTTAATCCAGCAAAATTCAGGATAAAGCATAATACTGATTTTCAATACTTAAAAAGTCTATCTTGGGGACTAAAACAAATAGTTACTGATGGTGCTCTTTCTTGTAGCAAAAGACCAGCTAGTCTTGATTTACAGAATACTGACATGTCTTCTGGACACTTCAAGTCCCTAATTAACTTTTATTCTGGTCCAGTGACATTTTCTTTAAAGCCAATGATTGACCATTGAATGTCATGGGCAAACGTGTTAAGACTGATAAAATTCCCACCTAATAAAGTGTGAAAATCTGCTTGGTAGAGCATTCCTGTTTCGATAGTTAGCTATATAATTATAGTCTGTAACAATAACTTATTTCAGAAAAAAAAGAAAATGTGTATTTTCTTATTTAATTTATAATAATAATATAAATCATTAAAATCACACAAACAAAGGAACTAAATAGAACAAAGAGCAGAAGAGCAGTCAATAGGGGGGAGGGGAGAGGGAGAGAAGGGGGATAAGTAAGGGAAGGGTTTAATTAAAGAGCCTGTATGAAAGACTCATGGACATGGACAACGGGGAGGGATATGATTGTGGGAGAGGGGGTGGGTTGGGTGGGGGAGAGAAATTGGGGGAAAAGGGGACAACTGTAATTGAAAAACCAAAATAAAAAAATTAAAAAAAAAAAAATCAGACCAGGCACCAGATAGAAACAAAGAACACAGCTCAGCATAAATACCTATGACAGAAAAGTAAAAGTGAAACTTAATTCTGCTCATATTAACATATGCCAGAAAGATTCATTAAATGGCTTTATTATAAATAAAACAGCACACATATATGTATATAAAAATCCTTCTGGTATAAAATGATAAGTACATACACAAGTCATAGATATATAATAATATATACATCCCTGCCTACCTACAGGTTTGAGTATTTAAAATAGAAAATCATTTTAATGACTTTTTAAGGACTCAGAAGTTTATCAAAATGGACTTGAACCTAAGCCTTCTGACTCCAAACCTAATGCTCATTCCACAAGAACAAACTTTAGTCTCCATTAAACCTACCAAAAGTGTTAACATCACTAGTCTCTCATAGACTGTATGAAGACAAAGTACTATCAAAATCAAAAACACCAGCAGAGAACTATTTCAGGTTGATGAGAAATTTCCCAACAAAATTTTAGAAAACTGCTATACTAAAAACAAAAACGGCACAAAAAATTGTATATCAGTTTTAGAACTTTCTTTACATAAGTCTTGTCTACAAATCCTGAAATCCTGAGAGACTATTGCTAATCAGAGAAAAAGCTTTTGATATGCAGGGATCTGAAAAGGGGGGGGTGGGTGGAGAAGCAGAAATAGAGAATGGAAGACTTTTTATCAGATCAGAGAAAGATCAGCTCCCTTGAAGGCCTATTCATTCTCAACCTTCACTTTTTGACATGTTTTTATCTCCTCCACTAGCATTGAATTCTGTCAGGTGATATGAAAGTCTAATTAAAGCACTATAATTATACAGTGTATAAAGAAATAATTCTGTCGTTCTCCTTAACAATACCTCAATATATTTTCTTTTGGAAAGAGACTATTTTCCAAACCTGTAAATAATTTGCTCCCTTCACTGTAAGTTAATTGCAGATGAAAGATAAAAGAAGTTTTATGAAATATTTAATTATAAAAAATTTTCTTGTGATAGCTTTGAAAGAAAACTTTCAGGGATCATAGGACAGTTCAGTTAGACCCCAATAATATTGATATTCATGTTAATCAAGAACCGACTTAGAACTTAGAAACATCATTCAAAGTAACATCTCTAATTCAAAACAATTTACTTGGCTAGTATATGTCAAGGCTTTTCTTCCTAACAGAAAGGTAATAGAGCTCCACAATAGATGAATGCAAGTAAACTATTCATGTATTATGTGATTAATGTTCAATTAATTAACACCCAATAAAGAGTAGCAAATCATTGTATTATGTTTATTTTGACCATTTTTATCATTCTAATGAATTTTGCTTATCTTCCTCCAATGTTCTTAATATAACAAAAAAAATTATGATAATCAATTGAATAGTCTAACAATACCTATTGAAAATAGCAGCTTTAGTTGAATAATAGACTTGTATGTTTTGAAGAAAAATGTACAGGTACAATCATTTTGAAGCAATAGTATAATGAGCATGCACTTTTAAATTAGACAGATCTGGTTTCCAATTTTAGTGCTGCCATTCATGAACTTAACATTTTTCTGTATCTAAGAATAATAGTACTAAGTACTTTATATATTTTGTATTTAGTATGGTAAATAGCTAGTACATTGGATGTACTAGAATCAATAAAGTTTTGATTCCATTTCAATCTTAAAAATGTAACCTCATGGAACAAGCTATATAGAATTATGGTCACTGATGACTACTTTAGTATGTGTACATGAGGGAAACGAATGAAAACATTTTAACGGTCCCTATATTTTAAGTGTATGATGCCCAACTGAAAAGCTCTTGTATGTAGACCCATATGGTGGTCCCAAAGCATATACATTCAAGGAATGTGGGTTTAATATAGGAGTCAATAAAATGAGTTTAACTTAATTTTATTTTCGGCATAAATAAAATGAGAAAAGAGAGGAGATCATTATGAAATATGAAAAATAATGAAAAGTGTAGAAATAGTCTGGAACCCATAAACCCAGAATCAATCTTTTTTAAATAGTTGCTATAAAAAATGTTTATGGACAAAATAAAATATTACAAATAACCTTGAAGCTCACCTTATTTACTTCCTTTAACCAATTTCTCTACCCTTAGCAATCACTATAATGAATTAGTCTATACAAGGTCTGTCTAGAAGGTATCAAACCATGTAATATGAAAAATAGAGATATTTATTGAAGGAGATATAAGAAATATTGTACATAGAACATGGATGCATCAGTGCCCTTCAAAGTAGCCACCTTGGGACCTCACACAGTTCTCACAATTGGCTGCCCCATTGCATTTACCTGGCTATCATTAACGATGTGACGTCTATTCCATTTCAAAGCTGATTGTAGTTTGGGGAAAAGCCAGAAGTCACAGAGTGCCAAATCTGGGCTGTAGGGGCGCTGAGTCACCTGGGTGATTTGATGTTTTGCCAGAAAACTGGCAAAAGATACAACGCATGAGTGGGTGTGTTGATATGATGAAGCTGCCAATCACCAGTTGCCCATAGCTGCAGCCTTCTGAATCATCTGAATAGTTTCTGCGGAGGAATGTTCAAGCTTAACACAAAATCTGATGCATATTTATTGCTCTACTCACTCCGTCATTTTGAATGTGATGGCCACACAGTACACATGCTCACTCAATGGCATGCGCCACTGTCCACTGACTGGTACAGTAAAGTTGTCATTGTTCACACATACGCATTCCAGTCCACTCTCCTTGGCTGCCAGGTTACATTGATGTCATGCAAACCTTTCTCATTATATTAACAATGGCTGGACTTTTCCCAAACAGACCTCACAGACCAACAAGATAAAGCTGTATCACTATAAATTAGGTAAGTGTTACTACTGCCATTAGGAAAGGGTATAAAAAATAAAACAAAGGATCAGATCAAAACAAACCAATGAAAATATATAGTAGAGGCAGGGTTTCCTCCTCAGAAACTTGATTAAATCTTATTCCTTGCAGAGAAATCTGCAGTATATATGATTAAAAATTCAAGTGAAGGGAAGGATGATGTTTAGTGTTGCCATTCAGACTGAATTCACTCTGGTAAAGTTTGGGAGGGCAAATGAGATATTATTGAAAAAAATTCTACTTATCCAAAGTATCTAAGACCTTTTAAGAAATAATATATACTAAAGAAAAGAAAAATAAACATGAATAGATTTGCTTTAAAGAAATAGGCCATAGGTCTTCCAGCCAAGATGGAGGCCTAGACTGACATGCTCAGTCTCCCTCCACAACTAAGAAGGACTACAACTACCGCAAAACCAGAAATAACTAGAAGTTCCAGAAAATAAAGCTACATAGAAGTGCAACGTATGAAGTTATAAACAAGTGGTGCTCATTTGGATAGGTAGAAGGGGCAAAGCCAGGGCAGAGAGGTCGAGCTGTGCTGGCAATGGCAGTGATGGACCGCAGTAAGCACAGACACCCATATTTAAAGGGAGGAGAAAAACACCTGAGAACCACCCCTGGATGCAGAACAAATCCATCAGCTCACGATTCCAGCGCCGGGGAAGGCAGACCCCCTTGCCTTGGACTGTGAGGCCCAGAGGGTGTGGGGATGGAGGAGGAGGCTCCCGGTCTCTCAGCGGGGAGTAACGGCAGGAATCCATCTTGGACCCCCGCCCCTACACAGGGCACCAGAGTGTGGTCAGAAGGGTTGCCCGGTAGTGACAGTGCATAGAGCTCCACCCCCTATAGCATAGGAGGTGTGACAGTCCCACCCAAGAAGGAAAGGTAAATGAAAACCATCAGGATGGAAGGAATAATGACTGAAATACCAATCACTCAGCTGACCAAAAAGCAAATACATGAATTAACCGACGAACAAACTGAAAATCTTTCTGAGGCTCAGTTCAGAGCTATAGTCATAAGGCAGTTTACAGAATTAACAAAAAACATTGAACAACATGGGGAAGGAGTGAAGGCTAGTGTTGCTGAAATGAATAAAAACACACACGAGACAAGTGTTGAGGAAAGGAAAACCGAGGATCAAATCAAAAAATCGGAACATAGGGAAGGAACAGTCAACCAGTGCAGAAAGAGGAAACAAAAAGTGAGAAATATGAGGAGAGGCTCAGAAACCTCTGGGACAGCTATGAGTGAATGAACATCTGACTCATAGGGCTGCCAGAAGGTGAAGAAGAAGAGCAAGAAATTGAAAAATTATGTGAAAAAATAATGAAGCAGAACTTCCCGAACTTGGGGAAGGAAATAGACTGACAGATCCAGGAAGCACAGAGAGTTCCAGAAAAACTGGACCCAGGAAGAACCACACCAAGACACATTATAATCAAAATGTCAAAAGAGAGAATCTTAAAAGCAACAAGAGAGAAGAAGAGAATTATGTACAAAGGGGTCCCAATTAGACTATCAGCTGATTTCTCAAAGAAGACTCTGTAGGCAAGAAGGGACTGGCAAGAAATATTCAAAGTAGTGCAAAGCAAAAACCTACAACCACAAATACTCTATCCAGCAAAGCTGTCATTCAGAATAGAAGGGCAGAGAAAGTGCTTCCAGGACAAAATAAAACTGAAGTTCATTAGATCCAAACCACTATTATATGAGATGTTAAAGGGACTGGTTTAGAAGAAGAAGGATCAAAACTATGAACATTAAAATGAAAACTGTATCACAACAACAACAGAAGCTAGGGAATTGAAACAAAGGCAAACTAAGTAGGCAACAAGAGTGGAAAAAGAATTATAGGTATGGGGAACATATTGGGGGGAGGTCAGTGGGGTAAGGGAAGGGGGAAAGGGAGGGAGATTATTCAGGAATAAAGAAGCATAGTAGGAGAGAATGGAGTAGACAGGAAGAGGTTGAGAAGAACTAGATGCACAACCAATGGGCATGGACCAAGGGTCAGGGACAACTGGAGGGGTGGTCACTGGGTGGAGGAGAGCAGAGGGAAAAGAAATTAGAACAACTGTAACAGCATAATCAATAAAACATATTGAAAAAATAAATAGGCCACTTTTGAATATACCTCTAGTTGTTTTTATCCAGAAAACAAGGACTGTTGAAAATTTAAAAATTATATTAAAAAATATAATATTAAAAATTATTTCACCAAAATCTCTATAAGGGACTAAACAGCACAAGGCAGTGCAAATTTGATGTGTGCTACAGAGCATAGCAAGTGGAGGGTGCAGAGAATTTCCTATCACTTGCATTACTGGGGCACGAACAACCCACAGTAGACTCAGAAATTCCCCAGACCCAACAGAGATAAAAGGTTATTATCATAGGCAGAGGCAATCTAAATATGTTTTGGCAAACATGCTTTTTAAAATATAGTTGTGCCCCATTTTTGAAAGATTTTGTTTATTTATTTTTAGAGAGAGGGGAAGGAAGGGAAATCAGAGGGTGAGAAACATCGATGTGTATCATGCCTCTCGTAGGTGTCCCAAGGGGAGAGAACCCACAACCTTTCTTTGGAGGAACGACACCCAACCCACTTAGCCACATGGGTCAGGGAAACCCCATTTTTATCTCTAGGTTGAATAACCTGTAAGGGCCAAAGGGAATAAAATGGAATATTTCTAGAAAAATGACCACACACACACACACACACACACACACACAGCAGGTCCTCAAATAATGTTGTTTTGTTATAATGCTGGAGACATGCCATAGGAACTACTAAACTTTCATTTACATTGATTCGTCTATATAGGAAAATGAGTGTTGTTATATGTCATTTCACTTAAAGTCACAATGATATTAAATAAAGACTTATGTATATATGATATCTAAAAATGATGCATGATGGATTTAGACAATCTGAACTCTAATTGTTGTTGTTTCACCTATTATGTATAATCTCTAAATTATAGTTTAATCCCCTATAAAAAGAAGATAATCTCAAATATCCTCACAAGTTTGTGAAGATTTGATGTAACAACAAATATAACCCATCTAAGATTTAGTCAGCATTAATGAATACTAGATCTCTAAAGTTGTCTTTTCTTTCATTTTTAAGGTTAAAAACAGCACATGATTTTATAAAAACTTATGCACCTAAAGCTCACAAATATTTAGCTTTTAAAAATATCAGCAATATAAAATCTGGCATAATGGAAAACATGATTTGGTGAATACTAAAAATTTAAAAAGAGCCTATGTGCAACCGAATGTATACGAAATATGTCTTTATCGTCAATCAGTCTCAAAGGTTGAAGGTAAGTACATTCATAATCTATAAAGTGAATAAATTTCCAAAAGTATTCCAAAAGATAATCTACACATACATGAGTAAACATAACAAGAAAAATAGACGGTAATAGTCCATATTTGGGGAGAAATAACGGATAGCCATCAACTGATTAAAATTGATTAAATCAACTAAACCAATCAGGACATGTTTGTGACCAGCTACTTTACATATGTAGAACTGATTTCAGGAGCTATGTAGAATGCTGTGAAACCTGGGAGCTCAACTTCTTGCTCAAATCATGATAGTTTACAACCTACCAGTAGAAATATCACAAAGAGAAATATAAAATGGAATAAAAGTACACTAATAAAATATTAGTTTTCATTAGATGGATTTGAGAAGAAGGTAGAAAACAAACTAAGAATTTAGTAGACAAAGGTAAAATAGTATCGGGTGGGTTAGACAGTGAAAACAACTGAATACAGTGGTCATATTTAAGGCATATTTTACTTATTTGGCTTACTGCATATCAAATAAATTGCTGTTGCATGAATCTGCCCAAGAAAATACGGTAGTATGTGGTTGAAAAATATTGTAAGAACTTGGCAGAATGTCTACCTTCTAAATAACCAGTAAAGAAAATAAGTTTTTTAGGAATCCACCATTTGCAACACTAAGAAAAGGAGCATTTGGACTCAGTGTTCTGGTCTTATTTAACACAGAGGCAGACAGTAATAGGATTATTTAAGCAGAATGGTGGAGACTCAAGAATGGGTCTCCATTAAGATGTAACAAGTTGTGTTTATGCTTAAATTTTTCCCTGCTTGGCTAACAGTGTTCTGAAATATCTCCAGCCAAGATTCGCTCTTTTGGCCTCCGCATCCATTACCTGTTCCAAAGAGTTTTTAAACTGAAATATCCATGGGATTAATCATCATGAATTTTCTTAGCACAGAATTACTACAAATTATTATACTGTATTATTTTTAGATGGGACACAAACAGGATATAAGATAATGAAATTTCTAAAAGCAAAGGAGAACAAAAGGATTATTTTAGAATAAGAGGCACCACCTGATTATGGCATGTCTGGGAAAAGCTTCAGAACAGTGGATCCTAAGGAGTAATGGAAGAACAAAGAAGAACTTGATTTTTAGAGATAAAGGATAGAGGAGGGAGGAGAACTCACACAAGGAAGATCTCTGTAGGAAAAACTCTTTCATTCATAGAGTTGCTACTGAACTTTTACTAGGCTAGCTGCTGAAAAGACATCAGTGAAAAAGAACAGTGGCTACTTTAGAGCTACTCAGAGAGACAGACATGCTTTTGCTTTAAGAAGAACTGAAAAAATTGTTTAAAAATTATAGATGAATTAAAAGTTTACATTAAATAAAATGGAACTGTAGGAGCCACAAACTTTATTACAGATATATTTTAAAGATAAGTGACTTAAGAATAAATTTATAATTTGAAATAGTTAGCTAAGCCTACTTTGCTTTGAAAAAAAAATTCCCTGTTTTAGGGTTTGCAATCAAACAGTGTAGTGTCTGATCATGAGAAACTGTCATATTTGGACTCTTTAATGAATGTGATTTAAGATTCAGAGAAGCAAAATTTTATAACAGAAAGTACTAATCTTAGAAGCCAAAATGATACCATTCTTCACATTCACAGAAGGAACCATCACAGCGAGATTGTATTGCCCTTGCTCTATGCATGGAGAATTCAGTCTATCAATTAGTTTTTCTTATCTTGAAAGTGAGCCAATGCTTCATCACTTCATATCCATAACTGTATTAACTTTGAACAAATTGTTTTAAATAAAAACACTCTGTTCTACGGAACAAGGAGCTTAATTACTAAAAGACAATAGCAATCCTTTGCTATCAATCAAACATGCAGAAAAGCAAGACCATCTAATGAGGATTCTGCTTCATTAACTTTCCTCAAATCTCATTTGTAATATAAAAGATCACCACATATTCAATTCTCAGAAAGATAAATTTAATTAACCCAATAGTATGTGAATTTGTTTATACCATCCTTACTCATCATCTAACTGCAATCTCATGCTTTCTTCAAACTATAATACCATCTTTTTCAATATTCTTTGATAGAGCTTTGGACTATTTTCAGTTGGATAAATGAATTTTCTCAATATCTTCAAACTCATTACCATTTCTTGGCATTATAAAAATATTAAGTCATAAAACCATATGTTGTTAAAGATTGAAAGAAATCTTAAAGGTCATTGAGTCCATCCCTCTCATTTTACACAATAACAAAGCAGTTGATATAAAGGACCTATTTGGGCACTAAAAGGTCAGTAATGGCTATGAAAAAATATTTTTGTTAGAAAGGAAGGTATGCTATTGAATGATACTATAAAATTACCAAATATCATCCTTTGTATTTATGAGTAAACAATTCACATTTAATAAGTACACTGGTAAGGAGGGAAATAATAAACACTATGATTATAAAGGAGATGAAGGTTTTATGTACAACTACAATAAATCTACAGTCTATAAAGATTTGCTTTTCTTTCCTCATTCTGATCACTATATGATCCCTTTAATATATAATCATTTATTAAAGATTTGAAACTAGAAATCTAAAAAATAAGGGTTCATAAAATAATTAAACTATTATTAGAAAATATGTACTTAAACATTTATTTACTGTATATTTTATACTTTTAAAGATATATTTTTGCTTCTATTCATTGTAAGGATTCTAGCACTCACATTTGTTTAAATATCTTTATAATTTATTTTCAGCCTGAGAAATAATTTTTCAAAACCTATAGTTTAAAACACCTTGCAATATTAGCCTTCTGATAAAAGCTTTGAGAGCTTCCCAATGCAATCTAGATTCGTTGAGCTGCTTTTCAGCAAAAAGGTGTTTAATTAGATTGTCTCACACTTCTCTAAATCTGAAAACCTAATCACCACCTTCAAACTCAAAGAACAGAGGCAAGTTGCTTTGAATATTATCCTGTATAAAATCTTTGGTTTTCTCCCTTCCACTCATTTCCACCTTCTATCTGGGAAAACTTTGACTTTAAAAGTATTTTGCACACTTTATAAATCAAAGAAAAATTATTTTAAAAAGTCAAAGTCACAACATGGAAAAAACCAACTAATTTTTTTCTTCTATTTTATAGGGGTTATAATACATGTGTGCGTGTGTGTGTGCGTGTGCGCACACACGTGTAATAAATTTCAAGAACAAGTAAGCATTTGAAAGCAGCAAATGAAGACAGAAACAAAGAAATAAAAAAAAATTTTAATCTGAATTATACTAGTTGATATAGTTCAAAAACACAGGCTGCTATTGTATAATTTTCTCTCAAATTGGACTCACATTCATCCTAGAAACTCAAAGAAAAATTATCATTGCATACTGAGAGCTTAAGGCTCACAACCCTCCAAAAAGTTTTTACCATATAATACAGGGAACTACTTGAACTACTTAAAATCCTATTTTCATTATCTCATGAATTAAAAATATATATTTGGCTCTTCCCTATTCCTCTCTACTTTGCTGTGATATATATTATTTTGAGTACCAGATACAGTTCCTGCCCCACCCCCAAATTTTACATTTTAATGTGACAAAACAGAAAAGAATTTTTTAATTGGATGAATAATGTAGTATTCCACACTCACTTAATATTCAATGGATTCCAAAGGGAAAAAAAAATAAGAGGACCATGACATTTAACCACTTAGTACTGAGCACTAAGCATGGTACTAAGTAATTTCATAATAACCCTATCAATAGGTATTATCATCGTATTAAAGGTGTAGAAACCCTTTGGCGAACATGTCTAAGATAACTCAGCTAATTAAAACAGTAACTATTTATGCATTTTATTTGACAACAAATGAAATGAATCACTAAAGATGCAGAAAAAAATTAAGAAGTGAATATCTGGGTGGTGTGGGTCCCCCAGAAAAGAAATAGTGACTAAGAGTTGATTTCAATTTCTGATTCTAAATGGAATATGGGGACTGCTCAGGGAAGAAGCAGAGCAAGGACAGCTCGTATTACAGAAAATCATTCCTACAAATAATGAACTCCTTCTAAGCACATTAAATCCTGGGAAACAGAAGTCCATTGTTTGTTCAGAGGAGCATCAGGTTGGTTTACATGTTCAAGTGTGAGAACAAGCTAAGAAAAGAAAAATTACTCTGCATGAGGTAAAATGAAATTACAATTCCAAGGCAAATCTGGAGGGTGTGAGGAAGGGAAGAAGGCCCTTTAAGGCCCTGTGTGTAAGTAGACTAGAGACATCAGTGACAATTTCTCATTTTTGGATAGTCAAAAATATTTTTAATAATTGAGAAGCCTAGTTTTCAATTTAGTGTTATTTTGTGGCAGAAACTTAAATCTGTTCTCTAACTTTTTCCTGAAATCTTTCAGTATGACATCCATAATCACTTTGGGAGACTGAAGAAATATGTTTAGTTTATTTTGAGCCAATAGGGTATATAGGAAAAAGACCACAATCGTGAAAGAAGTTTTAACGCAAAATGGCAGTTATTTTTTAAAGGCACAAAATCTTGAGGAAATATTTTCTGTGGGAAACAGTAAATGCTCAGTTTGGGATTTTGAGGTTTATACGGAATCTGTGAAACTAGGTAAGGATTTCAGTGCTTAGGGATGGGAAGCTAGAGCTTAAAAAACAGTAAGTATTGATTTGACAAACACTTATATGCAGAACATTTCAATGCAATCATACAAAAAGAATACAAAGAGAATGGCAAAGAAAGCAGAGAGCCAGTCTTTGAGAATCATCTTTGTTAGGTAGCAGAATCAACTGAGCCAATAAAGAAAACAGAGTGTAAGAATTCAAGATGCTCTAGAGTTGGTTGGTTCCAAACTGTCCATATAGGGAGCTAACATAATGGGAGTGTCTTAAACCAACTTCCTTTAGCTTGGAAGTCAACTGCCTCATAGAGTTTCCCTTGTCTCCTTTGCAATGCTATCCATTGTTTTATATATTCTATGTAGATCTTCTAATGTTAATAACTTGAGCAGTCATTTCCTATATTTTTTTAACTTAAAAAGTATCCCCATGCACGGGCACACACACGCACAACATCCATTCCATCGCTACACCTTTGAGACTGGCTCAGAAAGTATTATTCTCTGGTACTATGGCACCTACTCTAATCTACATAGGAAATATTTGTTAATTAATGGTATTTTAGTCATAATTTCCTTGAAACAAATAAAAGTTATTTTATCAAGGTCACTGTTAAATCATCAGTTGAATTAGAACTAGATTCAATCTGTTATCTTTCCAGTTCCCTTTGCCTGATGCTTTTTCTGTCACACTCTATTGGAGAGTGGTGTGCTCATCTCAAATGGGGTACAAAATTTAACCTGAAGAAATTTATAGTTTAGATTTGAATAGATAACTGCATATTTTACCTGGGCTGTAACCGCTCACAATCTAAAATGTTAAACAAAACCAAACAGGCAAGAAAAATGCTTAAATACCATTAACGTTAGACACAGCTAAAGTGTTCCTAAAGTATTTCAAGCAATAGACATTTTATACATTATCTACTTTTTTATGACTAATGGCCACATGACAATGGCAAATTCATCTCTTCTACCATGTGTGTCCAAAATAGTCCCAGGCAAAATGACAAATATCTGGAATATTTTAGAAGACTTTGGAATTAACAATAATTGCTTTCATTGCAGTTTGCCAATTTTTTGGAGATGTGTGGGTTTGTGGGGTTATTTTTAATCCTGAAAAGATGTAGCATGAACAAAATAAAATGCCCTATTTATATAGTACATTTAAAAAATAATCTAAGCAAAACATTTATTACACCAGAGCACACCATAATCTATGAAAATGCATACTGCATTAAAATGAGTATAAATAAGTTAATGTGCAGAATTATTTAAGAGTTTTCTAAATCATTTTGGCAATGGAGTGAAAAATTTGTGGAATTCTTGAGTTTTTATCCTCCCTTCAACCCTACCAAAAACTTAATATTTAAAGAGTGTATATTATTAAAAACAAATGTATTTACTAAGCTTGTTTTAACTTTATCTTCGATTGTCTGCTTTATAACCTGAAAATTCATTTGGGGGTCCTAAGGGTAAGCCAAGTATATCTTTATATATAAATGCTTTCAAAATATTCCCTATATTACGTGTGTTTTATCAATTTTATTTTATGAGTTTTTTTACAAAAGGATCTCTTCTGTATAACCACTTTAAGACTGGACTGGAATCTTACTATAATAATTTTGGCATCAAAATTATAAGAATACATTGTTCTGGTAGCAAAAATCCCTAAATGGGGGAGTTTATATTGAATTCAATTTGTAAAACTAACCAACCTCATTACAATAAGATTTCAAAGTAGCTGCTAAAAGCCCTGTGTATTGCCACACATGTCAGCACCAGTCATTGGCAGAACTTACATTGCTCTACTGTGAGCTGCTCACAGTATTGGTTACCATCAGCAACCTCCAGCTGGGGCAGCTGGCCTGCCCTGGTTCTTGTATTCTTGTCATGGCACGAAAGCTCCTGAGATTGTCTCAACCCTGCCCTTCTAGATGACAAACTTCATATGCTTTGTGCCAAAATAACAAGTTAATAAACTTCTGCAAGTTCATATAGGATTAGGAAAATATATTTCTATTTCGTATGCTGGAGCAGCAAAAATTGAACATTTTCTTCTTTTAATAATTTGCATGTAGATGTGTATGCATATGGAAGTACCATGCAAGGATTGATGTATTTACATGGTGAATATCAAGCCCCTTTTCCCTTAAATATTTTTAAGTGAAGTGTAGCTATTAAGCTAAAGTCGAGACAGACACACACACCTTTTTAAAAAATCCTCACCCAAGTTATGTTTTCCCTACGTTTTTGAGAGGGAAACACTGATGTGAAAGAGTAACATCTATTGTTTGCCTCCTGTATGCTCCCTAATGGAGGATTGAACCTATAACGTAGGTATGTGCCCTGACCTAGGAGGGAACTCATATCCTCATGGTGTAGGGGTCAGTGCTCCAACCACCTGAGCTACCCGGCCAGGGCTGACACACACACACATCTTAATGAGAAAAGAGAGCAAACAAAACCACATTGCTAATATTTGATATATATTATGATATATTTTAATGAAAAAATAATTGTGAAAACATTTTCAAATTTTGGGTAAGGGCACCAATTACAATGTTTGGCTAAGGTCAAATGAGGAAGGACAGCAGAAAGAGAGCAAAGTGACCTGCAGGGAAGGACTGAAAAACCTATAATGAAAAAGAACCCTCAAGTGTATTCTGTAATGAGGTAAGAGACTGTGAAAATACTTAATAGATGGAGAATGAGGAGAGAGAGAGAACACGCGCTCTTCCAAGCAGTCACATAAAGATAATTATTATAGGTAAAAGCAACATTTTGAATTTCACTCCTGTGTCTTTTACAGAAAATGTTTCTTCTGGAATTTTTTATTTTCTATTAGTAAACTATACTCTAACTATTTTTCAAATACATTTTATCTTAATTCAATGATATTATTAATGATTAGTTTTCATTTACAAAATTATTTGACTTTTATCTGTTAGGGAAGCAGATTTAAAAAAAAAGGAGTCCCTGCACTGAAGAATCATATAATCTCAGAAGACAGACAGATAAGACCGCCACTACCCAGGTGAATGAGTGAGTGCAGGGAAGGAAGGGTGTGCCATGGAACACATAAGGGAACACCAAATATAGAAGGGGGTAGAGTGTGACCATAGAGGAGGCTCCGTTGAGAAGATGATTCCTAACCTGTGACTTAAGATCAAAGAGAAGCTAATCAAGTACAGAAGGTAATAAAGGCTGTTTAAAGTATTTTGGTAAAGCATAGAGTTTGGAATTGGAGAGCTGGTGGTAAAAGATGAGGCTAGCTAAAGAGATAACAAATATTTAAATACCTTGCTTATTATCAAAACTGGATTCTTTTTAATTGGTCTGTAGGACACTGTAGGTTCAAGTACTAACTGCCTTTATGCAAGGTCAAATTTCTTTTTCCTGATCCAGGATGTCATCTCCTTTGTATTCTATAATTTTCTAATCACTTCCAGGTATGAAGAAAACCCAATGCAGCCTAATAAAATCTCTGTCTAAATTGAACATTTCAAGCTTCTTGTAGCTTGTCCTGACCCAGGCAAGGAAGCTTACAGAACACGTAACTTGCACTATTTTCACCAGGCTCTTTAACTACCCTCCCACACTTGCTGCAACCTTAAAAGTTGGCTCACGGGAGAAAGTGGCAGAAGGGGTCTTCCTCAGCTGCAGAGAGATATAATCTTCTGCCAGTGGGTGTGAAGGAATTCTAATGGTGACTCTCCTTCTTGGGAAGCCTTAGTTGTTCTACCAAAATTCCCTCACTGGAGATCTCTAAGTGGTCACTAAGAAATGGTGATTCCCCCCACAGCTAGTCTGTGATTCTGGTAATCCACAGCCAGGCTCTCTTGGTTGGGGGCATCTTGATGCCCACCAGGTATCCCCTTCACTTATCTAGCCTCAAGATAAGAGATGACCTAAAGCTAGAACTAGATTTTGGAACCATTTTGCAAATCCTAATAACTCTTTATAGAGGAGGGATACTTGACACTCATAAACTTTCGCTTAGAGGACTCAGCGAAGTTCCCAGACAAGAAGAACCTCATGTTAAGAACCAGTTTACTATGCTTTGAGATTTGGATTTTATCGTAAAGGCAATGCCACTGAAGAAGTCTGTGATGGATGTTTGGAAAGAGAGACAAGAGGGACATACCTGAGGTAGATTCCTGTTGGGTAGTTATTATACTAATAGGAAGAAAATAATGAGATCTCAAATTAAACAAAGGACATTAGGTACAGTGATGTGGAAAAGATTCAAGAAATAATGAGGTAGAATTGAGAGGATACAGGCCTAGAGATATTATTGTTTGTTTGTTTTCTACGTGTTTATTAGGTGGTCTGTTGGTAGATTTAGTTGCTTTAAAGAAAGAACAAAAGAAAATAGGAATAGTTAATGGAGGGGAGCAAAGTCTCCCCTTAGGAGTGGGAAAAGAGGATTGTTAGACTAGAACAAAAGAGTCCAATTTACCTGATTCAGAAACAAAGGAGCTGGGTGAAGATGGTTACAGATCAGAATGAATCAGGTAAAGAAATGAAGGAGGTGCCCACCTGACACCCTCTTACATGTCTCAATGCACGGAAGTCAGTTGTTTTAAATTAAAGAAGGATATGATAGCATGGAAGGTGAGTAGTACAGGTTTCAAATAAGACATTCTTTTGGAGAACTGAGTGAGGGCCTTATTTAGGGATAAATAAATAGACTGTATAATCTTCAATTATTTTAAGAAAATATGTTTTTCTCATGTGAATTGAAAAAAAAACCAAACTACTAAATAAAAATAAATGAATACATACTGTGCCTAGTTTTAAACATTTAACTATCACATAAATGACTTTATTATAATAGGAAAGAAAATAGGTTATTTCATTAGAGATCAAAACTTACACAGAAATTAATCTTTATTAAAATCACTTAATTACAGACATCGTTATTAGTGTAGAATATAATACTCAAGAATGTTCAAAGAGAAAATCTAAAATTTAAAGGTAATTTATGAAATAGCTAGAAATGGGATGTTTTAAATTTCACCCTATATATGGTTCTCTGCCTAACATATCTGATGTTTTAGGTACTTCTGAACAGATTTCTAAAATAAACTGATTTTTATAATTTAAGAATTGTAGAAATGATTAAACCATATATGTGCTACAACTTTGTAAACCATAAATCACAATAAAAATGTAAGGAATTCTACTGCAAAGACTAGAATAGACAAGCATATAATTCTCTAATATATTAGACTGAATAATGAATTACAAATGGTCATTTTATTGTACAGTAAAAAAATAACTTTTAATGCACTGTGATACATCACAAGCTCTTAAGAAGACTAAAGCCTTTGTTAAGCCTGGTCATTCTTCACAAATTCTGTTATGTGGGTGTGCCATAGACATGGCACGGACAAGACAGAAACTATTTCACAGAAGAATTGAACATCCAACTACAATTACCTTTAATACAATATGCATGAAAATAAAACTTTCAAGAAGAAAATTAAGTTACATTTTAAAATATTTCTTATATCTCTCTTAAAATCACCTTTCTATCTACCTGCTCTACCTGTGTATCCATCTATCCGCTATCAGGGGATTCCAACTACATTTTTTTTAATTGGTGAATTTATTGGGGTGACATTGGCTAATAAAATTACATAGGTTTCAGGTGTACAATTCTGTAATTCAGCATCTGTATTTTTATTGTGTGCTCACCACTCCAAGTCAAGACTCCTTTCAGCACCATTTATCCCCCCTTACCCTCTTCTATCTTCCCCCACCCTGCTTTCCCTCTGCTAATCACCATACTATTGTCTGAGTCCATAAGGGTTTTTTTCTTCTTTGCTTAATCCCACCTTTTTCACCCTGCCTCCCAACCAATAAAGGTAATGATATGCAGCACTTTCTTTCCAACATTAAAAAAAACTTTTATTAAGTGTCAGGGTCTGTACTGAGTTTCAGTTACAGAGAGAGGAATCCCAGTCATTGTCCTCAGTGAGCTCATTGCCCTTTGGGAATCCCACTCGTTTCTATACGCTCAGTACAAAACAGCAACAACAGCAATAAGAGATTATATACCATAAATAAAGTACCATGCTAAGCACTTCACAGGCACAATCTTATTTGATCAGCATAACCACCCTACTGGTAGGTACCATTATGTCCCCATTTTACAAATGAGAACACCAAGGCACAGAGACGTTAATTGCCTGGGGAAACAGTAGGCTGGGAGGGGTAGGTCAGTGGGTACAAGAATACCATAGCCAATTGTAGCCTTGCCACAAATACTCTATGTGTGAACCTGGACAAGTCTTTCCCCCTCTCTGGGCCTCAAGATTGCTACCTGCAAAATAGACACATGGAGTTCTGTGAGCTACAAGGCTCTAAGATGGTGGTTATCATACAGTGCTGTATATTAGACATACCAAGGAGCTTGCAAATACCTTGATATTATATTCAGATCACAGACCAGTTAAAGCATAATGCCTGCAGGTAGTAGCGAGGCATACATGTTTAAAGAGAGGGAGAGAAACATCAATGTGGAAGAGAAACATCTATAGGCGGCCTCTCGCTTGCACCTTGAACAGGGGCCTAACTCACACCCTAATCATATGCCCCTACTGGGAATTGAACAAGTGACCCTTCGCTTTTAGAGCTATGCAGAACTTTCAATAGGCCTTGGTTGCCATGTAGTTTGTTACAAGAAGGAGAAAAGAAGTTGGTCCCTTCCGTTTACATTGAAACCAATTAAAGAGGTATCTGGGACTGAAATTTTAGAAAGAAAACAAAACAAACAAAAAAAAGCATGTCTTTGCCCTCTGGATTGCCATCAAGGAAGGAAAGGCTGTTACGGTAAGAAAACGTAACACAACGCAGTCCCCTTCTCCATTAATACTATGTGGCTCCAGTGAAAGTTGGAATTTTCAACCTTCCTTTTTATTCAAAACCGAGTCTTCAAAATGACAAAAATTCTTGTTGACACAAATTACCCACAGGTATGAGGAGTTTCACTTAATTAGGTTAAAATAATATCTTTTAATTTCTTCATATTTACAAGGAAGGGCTGAGTATTCCTTGCCTTATTAGAAGAACATTCAGACATCCACCCTCCTAGATATTCAAGACAGTATATAGCTGTGATAGTCACAGACATTATGTCCCCTGTGATGTCAACTTGTTCAGCTGTATTGACTCCGTCTTTCCCTTGGATCCTTCAGCTGCGAAGAGAGGGGGGGTCTGCTGCATGGGCAACAGCAGACCCTCCATATCACCCTGCCCAGGCTCTGTAGCTTCAGCTCCACTGGAGAGGACACTCCAGCGTCATCGTAAGATGTCGATTCAACACGGGAGGAGACAGATACCGTGTCACTCCCGAGTTGGACTGCACAGCCATTCTCGGCATTGCAGATACTCTTAAGAAGCTACACCATCGTCTCTCGAGACGGATGGCTGCCGACGACGACGATATATATATATATATATATTCTTATTTTCACTGATTTATTTCGCTTTTACTGGCTTGTATTGACTTACTAGTTATTTGCACTAATGGTCAATTGCAGAAATATTGATTATCATATGTATGTTTTGCCTGATAGTCTTGATAGACAGTGTGCTATAAAGGTTCATAATTTATTAGTTTGTTATGATAACTAAGGTTATTAAAGCAATTAAATTTCTTTTTATAGCATGAGTTTGGGTGTCTCTGGTACATGTAAAATTGTGTTGAGATAATTCACCCTAAAATCGTTTACTCAGATACAAATTATCCTGGATTTGTGAGAGAAGGCTTTATATGAGATACCTCCATATGCAGGGGAAAAATTCTAAATATTCTGAGCACTTCATCTTTAATCCTATTTATATAATGAGAGAAATTATGAATGATTAACTTTTTTTTCATCCAGGAAATACTTTTACACAGAGTTTTCCCCTTTGACAGTTTCGTATGAAGGTAACAAATTTCAATCTTATGATCCAGCAAGTCCACTCCTAAATATATAACTCCCACACACACAAAAGAAAAACATATGTCTACAAAGACTTATAGAAAGATTTCACTGCAAATTTTATCCATAGTAGTAAGGAAAAAAAAATCAGAAACAACACAAATGTCCATCAGTAGCAGAATGGGTCAACACATTGTGGTATATTATTAGAAAATCAATACTACGTAAATCAACACAAAAGATTTTATAAAGTAGTATGCTCTGTGAAAAGGAGATACACTTTATGACCTCATGTCATGAAGCACAAAAATAAATAAAACTAATATATAATACAACAGTTGACTTTAGCCTTATTTTCTATCTCCTCCCTGATGAATGAAGAACATGGCTCCTTATACACTATTTGCATGGCTTTAAATTTGTACTGTGGTTCTCTAAAACATTTTTTATTTCTTGATGAATTTCGTTTACTCATTTATTTGTTCCTTCAATATCTTACTTTTTGTCATAAACGTCTGTTGTGAACATACCCTATTTACAATGTTATTACATAGTTTTAAACATAATGCATCTTGAGAAAGAGGGTGAACACAATATGCAAAAAGACAAGTTAGGAGGAATATGTGTACAACCACTGAGTAATTCAGGACCATGAAGCTGTTTAGCTTATTTAACTGAAGCTGAACATATGATAAAAAAGACAATGAGCTATGTAGCTTTTGAAATCAGAAAACCTGCTACTGAAGAGTGACAGTGCATGTGTGTGCATTCAGGCATGCAAGTTCTACATGAATTATAGAGACGTGCACTTTATAAAGGCTTCTTAATGAAACACGGTTTAAAAAGAATCTCAATGTGTATATTAATGATTCCATTATCTCTAGTCCTAGATAGTTCCATACACCTCTAGTGTCCCTTGTTTATTCACTCAGCAACACATGTGAGGGACCATTAGAAACCAGGCATTGAGCAAGGTGCTTGTGACCCAGTAGTGACATGACCAGGCTTACCACTACTGTGGAAAAAAGCTGTCAACCATGCATCCTGTTTGCTGAGAACTAACAGGAGAAAGTGAGGGTGTCAGAAAAGGCTAGATGACATGAAGCAAGAGAATTGTCCATTAGTGACACTGAAACTTCAGAAAGAATTTCAGTCAACCTGTGTTGTATATATTTAGCTTTTTGGAGTCTTATCACATTTGTTTTAATCTCTAGAGAATGTGTATTACTCACAAAAATACTTCAAACAATATATTATTTATCTGAATAAGCTGACCAGTATCATAGACTCAGAAAGATACTTAACAAATACTACAAGATGATCAAACATGATATCAATTGATTGGACAATGTTGGTGCGTGCCCACCTCCTTTTACCTGGAACTTTACACAGCCAGGTGCACCCATTCCCCAGCTGCTGTGACCTTTAGCTGCAAACTGTTTAAAGCTACCCCCCTCTTCTGGAGAATTCCTCTCAACTGACCAGACTCTCCCTAGAGGTTGTCCCCCTTCCCTGCCCTGACTCCTCCATGCAGCCTGCAGCCAATGACTAATTAACGTGGAAACACGAAAGGCTAACCTCCTACCTGATGCGAGACCAGCTTTGTGGTATAGTTCACACTAACGTGTCTATCGTAAGATCAAAGCTAAAGTTAGTCTTCTAGCTGAAAAAGTGTCCTTGCTTAGCCATTTCACCTGAACTGTCTTGTTGCCTTCCTCCTCTTACCAATTTTTCCTGAGAGCATCCCCTGAAGAAACAAAAATTCCCATCTCAGGGTCAGCTTCTAGGAGGCCAACCCAAAATTATGTCCCAATGTGTATCATAATTACAATGTGTATCAATTAACTGCACATAAGCCATCCATCTAGTTATTTTTAGACAATTTACTATTTTTTATTCAAGGACTCTATTTTTACATGCAAAAACGCTGTCAAAAATTTATCAATTTTTTTATTCCTGCTCATGAATGAGGAAAGCAGAAGAGGTATGTCGATGATAACTATGAAATCAAACACTTATTTTACATGAATCGTAACTTTTAACAAGTAACAATGATGTATATTTCATTTCCTAATTTGTCAAATGGTAATAATACTATCACTATTAACATTAAAAAAAATTAGATATTTCAGAAATTAACTAATTAGTACCCATCAAATTAAATATTAAATATATGCAGAAAAGCATACTTAATTGCAAAAAGTAAGAGTTTCTTCTCTTTTTTTAGGCAAAACCTGAAGCTTATTACCTTACCCCCCAGTCTCAGAATAGTGAGAGGTATATTGTTCATTTGGTGATACAGTATAACAGCAGGACATAAATTTAAAGAAAGTAAAAATTATTGTTCCAATAGTGACCTTACTATCTCAGAAGTATAACAGCTAATGGAATATATTAAAAATAGAAAAATATAGATATATTTTTCTGTGTATGTGTTATTACTGAAAACCAAAACAGGAATGAGAAATTATAATTACTCATTTCTTATTTTATTAGTTCTATTTATATTATTAAATAGAAAAATAAACATTTTAAATCACATAATCTTAGACTTATTTATAAAAGCAAATGAAAACAAGGAATAAATGTACTTAATGGATGTAAATGTACTTCAAAATTGTAAGAACCTCCTTAGTTGGCATGCCAACTGATTGTAATTTTTTTCTCAACATAGGCAGTACAAGATTTTCAGGCAGAAGAAGTCCTGTTGTGTGGAATTGTCCCTGGCCCTAACCACTAAGTGCCAGCAGCTGGCATTGTGATGGCTAGAACACCCTCACACATTACAAAAAAGTTTTGGGGTAGGGAAGGGCAACAGGAGCGATGTGTATCAGTCCCTGGCTGAAAACATGATCACAGGGCTTAAAATGGAGTTGGCGGGGGCGGGGGGGGGTGGTTGATGATCAATAAATTTGATGCTGTCCTAGTAGCTCTGTGATCTTAGGCAAATTACTGCTCTCTCTGTGCCTCAGTTTATTCTTCTGTGATGTGGGTTTATCAAGAGTTGCCTCACAAAACCATTGTAAGATCAAATGAGGCAGGGACCGTGAAAAAGCTTTATAAAATGCCAAGTAACCATCCAAAATTATAACATTTTGTTTCATTTAATAATTATCCTATGCTGTATTTTTCATGATTAACTAGAGAAGATTTGATATTTAAAAAATATGTATTACTGTCTAATACGAAAGCAAGTGTACTAATTTGGAGACTCTGATTTTTGAGTTATCCAAGCCAGAAGCAATGCTAATCCTTGACCCTGTGTTACAGCCTTAATGAGGCTCCAGTCACCTGCCGGTAGCTCTAGTGGCTAAGGAAAACAAGCTGGTACTTAGTGGCAATTTAATAACCCCTTTAGGGTTTGTTCTGAAAAATCCAGTATTTTTTTTAACTGCTGACAACAAGAATATTCCCATTTTAATTTACTTCTATGGGTTTAGGCAATTACAAACCCTTCCAGTCAATGTTGTTTTTTTCCCCTCAGTGTTTTTATAAATATACAAAAATTACTACATGTGGTATATTACCAGAGAGAGAAACAAGTATATACATAAGTGCAAAACCCTCTCTTTCCTTTATTATTGAAGAAAACTCTTGGCCTCATGAGAAGCTTATAAAGCTGTCTAACTATGAATGGCAAATGGCAACATGTCAAATTCTGACTTGCTATGAACTTGTGCCATATACCTTAAGGGCAAGAAAAAGTGGCTGTCACTTTATAGAAAGAATGGTGCTTCTATAACAGAGTGACAGATTTCACAGTCTAAGTGTGATGATGCAAGAATTAATAACATGACTCAATTTCACATTTTTCCCTAAAATTGCGTCTTTTTAAATGTTTAATAAATAAAATGCATTGTATATGTATGTATATAATATACATGAAGGATATTACTTGGAATCTATTTTTTAACATGAGCTCTCATTTCATAGTATTAATGACTTGATATCATTAATAATTCATCACAAAGCAATAGAAATTACATTAAAATATTATACTACAGGCTAATTGTTCAATCTGTCAAACTTTTTTTTGCTGTTTTCTAAATCATACCAGTTATATGCAAATATCTTAGATTCAAATATAAAATTATAATCATATTAACACAACCACAGGTAACTTGTCATGTGTTTTTCAGTAAAAAATAACTTTTTTGAAGAAAAATTAAATTCGCTTTATATAAATCACATATTCTTATTCAGATTCTAAATCTACTAGTCATACTCTTCTCATATTGGTTTCTTTAACTATTTTTAAAAACTATTTAAATGATTTTAAAATTACTTTCAAGCATTTAATCAGAACTTTCACTACTCATAATTATTATTATCCAATTTTATCAGCCTAATTTATAAAGAAAAATAATCCCAGTAACTGCTATTTAACTTCCCATACATTTTATTCAGTGAAGCAAACACAAATTCAAACACACACACAGGTACATGCACACATGCACACAAACACACACACAGCTTTAAAGAAAACCCTGAAGAGAAGAGTTCAACTAAATATGTCTGGGGAAAAATAAACTAGGAAATGGAGACCATTCATGGATTCTCAATGCACTACCAACTCTCCCTGCCACTACTTTTCATTTGTGAAAGCTGTCATAAATCTATGTCCACTGATCCACTTGCATTTGGCATAGAGGCTGGCAGATTATTTATCAAAGGGATTTCTGTCATACTGGGATTAAGATGTCCTAAAAATTCCCAAGTGGGCAATTCATCACAACACAATTTAGAGAGCCACAATAGACCTTGGTAACAAAGGAGTGAGTGATAGGTGAACCCAAACCCCCAGCTTGATCTAAAGAAAGCAGACAACATATACCAAAGGTGTCAATCAAACTGCCTCCTGAGCCACCTCATAAATATGAAATAGGGAACAAACAGATTGGTTTTTCTTTCCTTGTTTCCAACAGTTATAAGAAGATATTCCAACACTAACGAGTTCATTTCTGTATATATGCCAGAAAAGTTCTGGCTCTAATTATTTCCTATAGTCAAAGACACAAAAACAGGCTTAATGTCTGAAATAATGGAGGCTGTGAAATGTTTTACTGTTGCAAAACTGCTCCCTATATAGCCAGTGCAACATTTTTAGACTGTGTGAACCAAATAAATCTTCCTCTTTGTTTCTAAATATCAACAAAGGAAAGAATAATTTTAGTACCTTCAGACCAACATTTACAACAATCTAAAAACATCCCCAATGTGAGTATTAAGTCATCATGTTAATGTTGAATTTTTAAAAATTTAAAATTCTGCCAGTTATATAAAGCAAATGGCCATACGCACCTGAATTCTTTCAGATCAGCAGTCATTACGCTAGTCAAAATTTCTCGACTTAAATATAAAATCAGTGTTTTTCACAGATGTCAGTGTCAATAAAATCACGATCAACAAGAACTGTTTCTAGAGAATAGCACACACTATACAAGTATTTGTTGCAAAAATGAAGCAAGGAGGTAAGTGACAATGGGGTCATTATTAACTTAAGATTACTTAAAAACAATTCTTTTTAAAATTATGTCAAATTTGCAATAGTTAGAAGCTTTAATTCTAATTTTATTTGAAGTATAGCTCACCTACTATATTTATTGCTTTGGAGAGATACATTTTTGCCCATGCTAACGTTTATGAAACCTGGGAGAGTATTATAATGGATGACAAGCCATAGTTAGTAGATTTCTTTTAAATGCAATATTATCTTGTGTTCTACAAGCAACGGCATCCTAGATTTAAAGAACATTAGTGAAATTAATATATTTTTGCCATTACTCTGATTTCCAGTTAGAATAATTGTCCATAACATCCACTGAAGTTCTAACTGCTGATTTCCTTGCATTGTCTTCTGTACGTATGCTTTGCCTTCTCAATGAAATTGTGAGATTATCAGAGCAGCGACTTATTCTTATATTTCTTTGTGACCATTTAATGCCATACAAAGTGCTAGACACATAAAATTGTTCTGTTTGTAATTTGGAGGTGGGACCTTTGGGAGGTAATTAGGTAATGAGGTGGGAGCCCTCACGAATAGGATTATTTGCTTTTGTAACAGGGATAATCAGTGAGCTCTCACTCATTTTCAACTATGTGAGAAAAAGAAATCACCTGTACAGAACCTGGGAGAAAGATCTAACCAAAACCCTTTCAAGCTGGTATGCTGATCTCAGACTTTCAGCTTTCAGAACTGTAAAAAATATATTTCTGTTGTTTATTAGCCACACAGTCTATAGCATTTTGTTATCTCTGCTAAAACTAAGTACATAATCATAGTCAACCAGATATGCCTCAATGTTTGCCTTTTAATTTATCACTATTTGCTACAACCCTCTCTTCTTCCATCATTTTGAAGATTAAGTTCTCTTCACCTTTGCTAAGCACCTCTCTTCAAGTGTTTTCTCTCTGTCTACCTGTCTGTAGGCCTTTTCTGCTTAGGATATGAATATCTTCAAGGCTCCCCTAACTTAAAAAAACCCTGTGTGTTTTCCCACCCAACTTTGGGAATAGCAACAGCTATCGCACATGCATATGAGTTAAATTAGCTAATGTTTGCCATACACTAAGCACAATGTCTGTCATACCCTAAGCACTGAACAAATGGACATGGTCACTACTATTAAACACTAATAATGTTAATACAGAATGTGAAGCTGTTGGAAAAACAGTACATACCTGTCTTTTGCAAAATTATAGTTAAAGAAATGGAATACAGTCCAATTCATGACAATGCTCCTCAAATAGAATTCCTCTTCTACATAAATGGAGTTACTTTCTCACAATATCCATTAAAAAAAACCTAAATATCAATGTAAAATGAAAGTTACTTTCTAACTTACATGCCTCCTGCAAACAATTATTTCCAAACTCTGGAAGGAAAAATGACACATCAGTATCTCAGATATGTTTATGAATGTATTTCATAAATTATATGTCAGCTAATTTTTAATTATTCTTACCATAGATAAAAAATCTGATCATAAATTTTCATTATTCTTTGGTATGAAGAAAATTATTTCAGGACTATGAACTTAATTTTTCCCTTTTTTGTTGTTATGTTTTATATGATTTCACAGTATTTTTTGTTATAAATTAGGGTTGAATTGGCAACCATCTGAGGTGTGATACAAACAAGCCAATGAATTTCATATCTTCAAAGAACTGATGAGCTTCTCTGTGACATAATCAGTGGTTTGGAGTCAAGCAATTTATAGTCAGTCAAATGAAAGGAATGATGAGACTTCATGAGTGTTGAGGGTGGGTTTGGATACAAGAGAAAAAAAATCTCCTAAAATCCAGGACGATACAGTAAAGACATGGAAGAGAATCAGTATGAGACACAGAAAGACAGTATTTTACATTAATGGGGAATATTGAATGATTACTAATTTTCCAAGAAGTTGAGTGATTCACACTTGTGTAAATGTCTAAGTACCAATTGGGCAAAAGGTAGATATTGGTAGGATTGGCTAGTTTTGTTGGTTAAAAGAGTACTATGTTAAGACAATGACTGTTGCCTAAAGTAGATATTTATCAGTTTATTTCAAATAGATAAATTTCAATTCCTTTTTAGAGAGATGTGCAAAGCAGTTTAGAAGACCTTGTTGGCTGGTGTTTTGCATGTACCTAAAATAATGCATTAAGGTATGAATGAGCCTCCCTGATGTGGTTTTGGTCAGATCCTTGTTATATGGACTTTTCAGTTGTGCTTTTATCTTTAACAGACAAAGCTAAACATTACAAATATTCTTTTCTGAAGTTGCTATAAAATTCCTGCAATCTCAGTTAATTTCTCTTTATTTTTCTGAACAAAAGAAACTAGGGAGGACTGAAAATGAGAATATGATTTCTTTGAAACTCTGTCTCAATGGAAAGCAGATAAATTTGGTCAATTGGGAAGGATGGAGAGTCTTTATTGCTCCTCCTCAAAACAGTCATTTGAGTAACTTCACAGCCTTGTGCTCACTACTCTGATGTTTTCTAATACTAGGTTGATTTTGATAAGGTTTCCTAAGTAAAACTCCTTATCTACTATTCATTTTACCCATTGTGTGGATTGCATAGGGGGACTGATTGATATCAGAATTTATAGATACAATGGAAAAAGTCACCATAGAAGGAATAGAATAAATAGCCCTGGAAAAATTATAACACTGTATTTTCAGCCCTCCAGAAGCATCTCAACAATGAGACTTTCCTTGTGTTGGGGTGGAATCTGAGAATGCCTCTCTCAGGCCAGAGAACTATAGAAATGACAAGTTCTAACTTTGATCTGTGACTTTAGTAGCAAGGGGTCTTATAAGCTATGAATTGGAAATAGAGTTTAGATTATTGAATGGGTCTAGGCACAGGTTACTGGAAATAAGTTTGATTCTGTGGGTAGAAGGGAGAAAACCAGCCTCTTTGATCTGGAACATGGTTCTCTACAGAATTATAACTGAGAGTTAAGCATAAGTATCTAGGGATTTCAAAATGTTCATTTCCTCTGTGCTAGTAATTTTATTCTGTTCCTATGAAAAATTTCATTTAGGGAGGAGAGAAAGTGTAATTCACAAAGATATTCAACTGAATGACTGCATCATTCTTTTATTATTTCCTTCATTGCTATTAAGATTTGCAAAACATAAAAATTGTGAAATACAAAAGTGCTCATATATATTTGCTTAATAAATGGAGTGAATTCTTATGTATTAAAATTAGTAGAACAATAATAGTATAAATAGTAGAAAATATTTATTGAGATTTTCAATGTGCCAAGTACCATGCCAACAACTTAGAAAGGATTATCCCATTTAATGTAACCTTCATGGAACTTCTTTAGATGCCAGTTTTATAAAATATTTTATGTGTTTTTATGGTTTTGTTTTCTAACTGCACAACACCTCTTCTTTGATAATAGAGCCTTGATTTTTGATGTGAAGCTACCTCTTCTGTCCTTTTTTGAATTTGTTTGCTTTGTGGTGGAGATTTTCACTATTAAATAGGCAACTAACTGGGCCTAGGCAGCACTTCATCACCCTGACCAGAGCGATGGTTTCAGAAATAGACAGAGGTTTCAGAAATAGACAAGGGTTGCATATCTAGCAATTAAAAATATAGAATACTCAGTTTAATTTTAATTTCAAATATACAGTGAATCACTTCTTTGTGTAAGTGCATTCCTCACACTATGTAAGCAATATTTTTTAAAGATGGCTCATTGTTTTTTTTGGAATTCAAAGTACTTTGTAATTTTATCTGGAAATCCTACAAGAAGAGATGGTAAGACTAAGTCCAGGACTTATACTGAACGACTGGACAAGAGATATTACATATTTTTTCTAACAATTGCTAAATTTATAAAATGTAAAGCCCAAAGTTATTGGGTAACACCTTGTGTTCAACATGTGGAAAACTGGCCTGGGAATTAAGTCTTCACAGAGTATAGCAAAGCCAAGATTCTGATGCCATCATTTGAGCTCCTGGACCCAATATAGCCACTGGATTTTGTCTGGTTTGGTCCAGTTCAAAGTTACTGTGCCAATATTTTTTTTCCATTGAACCATGAGTTTGGTTTATCTCACATGGCACTGAAGTATTCTGATCTAAAGCATTATCACTATATAATAAATGAAGAAACATATTATTTTGACAGATTTAAGATCTCAGAGTAATTATATGTAGATTTGAGATTTGAAACAAGGAAGTTGGTACAGTACCTTAATTCTTTAACAATATTCTGGATGTTTTAAATGAGATGTATATGTGTGTGTGTGTGTGTATAGTAAACCACAAAACAGTTCTTATTTTTAGTATGTTTTAGTCCTCATCCAATGATATGTTTATTGATTTTAGAGAGAGAGGAAGAGAAAGAAAGAGAAACATCTATGTGAGAGAGAAACATTGATCAGTTGCCTCCCGTATGCTCCCTCACTGGAGATCAAACCTTCAACTAGGTGTATGCCCTGACCAAGAACCAAACCTGTAACTTTTTGGTGTACAGGATGATGCTTCAACGAACTGAGTCACCCAGCCAGGGCTGAAATGGTTCTTTTAAAAAAATACTTACACATACAAACTAAAATATTTGTCTTTTTTTAATTTTTTTGGAATCACATACATTTACGGTGCTATGTCATGAAAGATTCTGTGTAAGATAAAAATTTCCTATTGTCAAACTTAATCAAACATAAAAAAATAACTGACATACAATAAATATTGATTGTGCCTTTAATTAAAATTAGTCAAAAACTTTTTTGTCTCAAATTAAGGTTATTCTTTTTAATATATTACTTTTTCACTTCATCACATTCCTTGGCTGTTTGGTCTAATTATACAACTATGACTATTCCTTCTTTGGGGTGTGCAGTCCTCAACATAAAAGGGTGTTACATTGTTTCCTTCAAATAAGTAAACCTCTGTATCCAAAAGATTTATATCACCTCAAATACACTTAATCACACCGCATATAGAGCCTTCGGAATAGGTCAGAACTTTTTAAAAAGCATCTCAAATGAATGCTATGATTGAAATATTCTTTTCATAAACAGCATGCAGTCCAGAACCAGTTTGAGGAGATGTTTCCAAGTCTAGAGTAATCCGATTAAAAAGTCAAAAAAAAAAAAAAAACAGAAGTGAGAGCCAATCAAAACAGAGACCAGCAAATTGGTTTCTTGTCTTTAACACAGGTGTGTCTTTGCAAGCACTGATGTATTACATTTGTTTTAGCATATTTTAAAAATGATAGGAAAAAAATAGGTAGCTTCATTTTCTTCCTTCCATTCTCCTGACATTCACACCTTTTTGTTTCCAAATATTCCTTCCATTGTTTAAATTTCTCACCAGACAAAGCATATTTTTCTGGGCAGAGTAATAACAGTAGAATATGAAGCAGCTTATCAAAATCAATTTGGTCTGCTACATATTCATGAAATAATTTATTGTAAATACTCTGAACTTTCATTTTCCAAAAATTAAACTGCTGATTTATTCTTCTTTCTATGAAACATTCTGGAACCTAAAGCATCACAAAAATAAGACAGTTTTACTCCCAAGAATGGTTTCATTTTGTCAAGTATTTCAGCTATACAAAGAACCAAACTTTTGGAAAATCAAGTAGCCATAGCAAAATTAATCCAAAAAGAAAAAAAAAAAAAAACCATCTATAAATAATCAATTACAAAACTAATAGTATATCTGAACAAAAAACCATAGCTATAAGCTCACGAACTCTTGGCCATTAGCTTCCATGAGTATTATTAAGAACCTGGATAGCTAAAACACTTGAGAAGGAAGGGAGGAAGAGAGAAAGGGAGGGAGGGAGGGAAGGGGGAAACCTGGAGAATAAACCAACATTGTATTTTATACTAAGATGACATTTTAAATTGCAATAAATTACAATCTTTTTATGCCAAACCAGTAATTATCTCACAGTTACCTACTGTATAAAGTGATATTTCCTTTTTCTTCATCATGACTTTGACCATCTCCATTAGTGACACCGGCTCTTTTATTCATACCCCCATTTAACTGACCTGGGTTGGGAGTGATTTATACTTTGCTCGCCTCAATCACCTTTTTGTCTGAACCTTTTAAACAATATACTTTGAATTGATTCAAGTCACACAAGGTTACAGTATCCTGACGCTATACTATCTAAAATAGTAAGCTAATCAGAACAGGTAGAAATCACGATTTGTACTTCATGTTACACTCATGTCTATTACATCCTGTTTTCTTACTTTGTTTAAACAAAGGCTTTGTATATGACACAAAGAAATGTAATAGCTAGGTTCAAATAAATTATACACATTTTAAAAGCCAAATAGAAGATTATTTTAAAAAATTAAACAGAGGAAGAAAAATTCATTTCAGGTAGACATAGAATTGCAATATTTTTACTGCACTGTTATATTATTACCACAAGCAAGACTGACCAAGAGCAATGATGAATTTTCTCTCTCTCTCACACACACACACACACACACACAAACACTATTTTTATCATGATAATGACCATATGTCCATTTCATTAATTTCAAATAAAAGCACAAATAAATTTGAAGCTATTAAAATTCAGAATAATTTCAGAGGCAAAAATATCACTAAATGTCACTAATCTTTTATTTTTTTAAACTTTCCCAATTCTTTCTCATCATTATTGTGGTCATTATCATCAACACCAATATAGATAACTTGGATTTAACTATTTTTTGAATTGGGAGATACTATTGCTAGGGCTTTACCAAGACTAGATTGTTTAAATCTCTGATAAACTCTTTCAGATAGATACTGTTTTTATCCCCCCTTTAATAGATAAGAAAACTGAAAACTAATGCCTAAGGAGGCTACCTAACTTACTGAAGTTCCGATAACTAATAAATACTGATCATAGAATAAAAAGTTTTCCTACAGACCTATAATTATTAGGCTGGTAATATTCTGCTTCTCTAGTAAGCAGAAAAGTAATTTTCAGTCTTTAGTCTAAATTGTTTTCTACTTGAACATTTTCTCTTAAAAATAATAATCCCCTACTATAAAATTAGAGTGTAGGATTTTTCTACACCATACAGTTACAGACTTTTTGTCATGAATTTATTAGTCACCAGGAAAGAAGAATAGACTACAGAAGAGTGGTCTAACTTCTAATTTTGATGCAAATTTTCATTTTCTCTCCAAGAGCTGAGAAATGGCCACCACACAGATACAGCTCTGTCCCATGTGTGTAACACCTTTTTGTAGAAAGTGATAGCTTCTCAAAAAATTTCAAGTAATTCAAGGGGTTTACGTTATGCCATGAACCAAATAAAATCTTGAACAGTTAACTATAATATTGCTATATCATCAAAATAAAGAAACTAGCCTCTAGTTATGAGAAAGGAGCTGGGGCTGACTAATTTGTCTAGATGATCTTCATGGGCTCCTCCATTTCAAGGTCGCTTCTTTTCCCTTCTGTGATGCTAATATTAATTACAAATTGTAAACATTTATCAAAAAAGATGTTTTAAGATTTATTCACTTGTAAAGTGACAGTGATATGCCCTAAGAAACTTATAATGGTCTAAAGTAGTTAACTAATATATATTTATCTGAAAAATAAAATAAGCATTTTGGAATGGCGAAGTTTTATGAGAGAGACCTAAGTGGTCTATAATCATATGGATAATAGAAGTATAGGTCAAATGTTTATGATTTAGTAAGAAGTAATTTTACAGTTTACTTATTGAAAATCATATTATAAAATAGCATGCTTCATAAAATTATTTTATATAGCTTATTTTAAGACAGAAAATGGCATAATTGATTCTCTATATAATTATTTTTTCACTTTAAAACAAAGCAGGGTTCTCAGACTCCTAGTTGTCTCTGGACCATACTTTCAGAACCACTGTATTTGTGTATTTTAATACATATCACTTCTAAAATGCTGCTGCATTATATACACACGATGAGGTCTTTGCAGAAAATATCCAGCCATGTAATAAGAAAAACAGAGACATTATTGAAGAAGATGTAAGATACAAGAAACACTGTACACAGGACAATGATGTCTCAGTCGCCATCAAAGTAGGCACCTTGGGACCTCACACAGTTCTCCCGTCCTCCCAGCATTTCTTCCATTGTTCAAAACACTGCAAAATCCTTTGTTGGAACCTTCATCAGCTGCTGCATTGTATTTTCCTAAATTTCACTAACAGTCTGAAATCTCTTCCATTTCAAAGGTGATTTTAGTTCTGGGAAAAGCCAGAAATCACAGGGCACCAAATCTGGGCTGTAGGGGGAGTGAGTCACCTGGGTGTTTTTATGTTTTGCCAAAAAACTCTGCATGAGACGTGATGCAGATTTATTGCTCTACTTCCTCAGTAATTTTGAATGTGACAACCACACAGTACATATGTTTACTAAAGGCATCTACCATCCCCACTGACTAGTACAGTGAAGTTATCATTGTTCATGCACATGCATTCCAGTACTCTCTTTGGCTGCCAGGTTACATAGATGTCACGCAAACTATTCTCGTTATATTAATAATGGCTGGACTTTCTCTAGACAGGCCTTTTTGTTTTTTTTTCTTTTTTTAAATTAATTAATTTGTTTTATTTTATTTTTAGAGAGAGGGGAAAGGAGAAAGAGAGGGAGAGAAACATGACTGTGTGGTTGCCTCTCACTCACACCCCTAACTGGGGACCTGATATGCAACCTAGAAATGTGCCCTGACTGGGAATCGAACCAGCGACACTTGGCTCGCAGGCCGACACTCAATCCACTGAGCCACAGCAGCCAGGGCTTTAGACAGGCCTTTTTGTATATCAAATGGATATCATGCCTCATTATTAAATATTACACATAAGAATCACTCCTAACATTTTTCTACAATGATTCTCTATATTCCTATGACATGGCCATGGATTTCCAACTCAGGGTGAAGCAACTAATTGTTGTTAAATTAGTTCACTTACAAAAAGAAATGTTAATTTACTACAAATTCTGATAGCACATTCATATGGCCATAGGACAAGCTACAGGATATTTTCTTTAATGCTGCTTTTAAAGTATTGTACATAGTCATAATTTTGATATATTTAAATTTTTTTAGTCTATAAAGCTATGCAATTTGGGGTGGTAAAAGGCCTGTCAGCTGTAATATAAATGAAAATAAGAGGTTCTTTTTAACCTGTAATGTCAAAGGTTTCTACCTGTATATTGAGGAATCCCAGTCCCTATTCAAAAGTAGGAACCATTTCTTTAGGTGCTAGCACAATATCATTTAAAATGAACAAAATGAGGATTCTGATGGAGGTGGGGGGCGGAGGGGGGGAGAGACACACTGTTTGAAGAATCAAAGAAGCAGCCAAAAAATACAGTTCAAATTAAAGATAGCAGAAAGTAGCAGGGCCAGAGTTATTACTGCGTGCCAGGGACTCAGATAACTTTCACCCAGGAATGGGACTTCTCATAAGGAACTTCTAAGACAATAATGACCAGAAGCTAATCTGACCCACAGTCAGTTGAGCTCTGGGTGGCCAGGGAGAGCTATCCAAGACTATAGACACATTACATATATACCTGTAACTGCAATCATGTGCACCTATGACTACAGTTTTGGTTCTCTATACTGAGGAATGGAGACTTTTACTCCATGAATCACTTGTGCCTAATTGTAACAGAAGAGATGACCAATCATAAATGCCTTCTCTTCTCTGAAGACTTCCTGCCATCCTCACGACACATAACTGCTTACTGCTTTCTAATTTATAATGTGACACTTAATTTTTTCCTTCAACACAAACTATTATTTTATATTATAGCTAAGCTCTTGAAAGCATGTCTTATTCATTTTTTTATCCCAAGTATCTAATACAGCATCTGCCACATACTAGATACTAAATAATTATGATTATCTATTGAATAAATATCCAATTAAAAGTTTAAAGTATTTTTTTTTGTTTGTTTGGTTTTTTTTTTAGGCTTTTGGTGTTTTTAGTTTCTGTTCTTAGCTTTTAGTGCTTTATCTTAAAATGCTCAATTCCTGTCCAGCTTACTCTAAAATAAGAAGATATGTACTTTCAGTGCACTGGGTCTCAAAACATTAAAATCTCCAAAACGTGCTGTAGAACTCTTCCATTCTCCTCAATCTGCCAGGCTTACAACCTTTCCCCCCAATATATCCATTGGAGTTTTAACAATCTACAGTATATATGGGGAAAAAAGGTTTACTTAGCTAGACAAAATGATTGATGTGAGGTACATTTAATTTTTCCTTTTACTTTTAATTTTGGTCATAGAAAGAGCATCGTACTATATTTTAATTTTAGTTGTGTGACCTTAGGAAAATCATACCTTTGAATGGTAATGGTGTATTTCCCTTTTAGGGCTCTTGTGCAGATTAGACAATTTATATGTAAAGCAAATGGCTCATGATAGTTATTTTTAATACATCATTGGGCTTTTTTTTTTTAACTTTTCACGACTATCAGACAAGTCCAAAACACCATCATTTCTAACTTACACCACTGCAATAGTTCCTAATGAACCCCCCTGATCCAATGCATGCCCCCCCCATTTCCAACACGATAGCTACAGTGATGCTTCTTACAATGTAAATCAGACATCACTCTCCTGCTCAAAATCATCCAATGGCTTCTCTTCCCTTTGCCTGCTGGGCTGCCGTGATATCCCCAACCCCCAAGGCCCTCCCGACTCTCAATGGAACAGTGTTACCATAACCTCTCTGGAGTTCTTGTGGTTCCTTGACTGCCAAGCACATTCACCTTGGAGCCCCGCTACATCGGAAAATCCACTGCCCAGTGTACTGGTCCCTTCATTTCCTTGCTTTACTCCAGTCATCTACTAAAATGTTCACTTGTCATCCGTCCACCTTAGCAACCTATCAGTCTGCTTCTTTCACTGCTATCTGATCAGGATTTAAAGCAGTACCTGGTACACAATGGACCCTCAAAAATATTTGCTGAATGAATGCATTACTGTTAATAATTTTTAAAGTCCTAGGTAGCATGTAGCAAAATAATAAAATCATGGAGAAATAATGGTGTCGCTCAGAGAACCATGAGGACTCAGTGAGCAAGAGAAAAGAAGTTTATTTGAGGAAATTAGCAAGCGGAGAGGAAGCCGTGCCATGAATGACCCAACTCCAGGGTCCTAGGGAAGGAGGGGCTGTTTTATAGGGGGAAAAAAAAAGAAACTATTGAATTCAGTCCTTATGTCGCAGCTGTGAGTCTAGGGCTGATCAAGGCCAAACGGAGCTCGGGTTGATGTACCCCACTATCATGGGAAACTCCCAGACAGCTGCAGGAGAGCGGGGGGAGAGGGGATGGCATGGGAACTGAGGCTGTCACCTTTAATAAAAAGTAAGAACACCTAGCATTTATTGGGTACTTCTTTACTACATATCAGGTAATAACTGCTTTGGACCTCACACAAACTTAAAATAATAAGTATAACAATTGTCCCCATTTGGCAGTTGAAAAGCTAAGGTTTAGCAAGTTATCTAACTAACCCAAGGTAGACTAACATAGTAAATGATAAAGAGCCTGGTTTTGAACCCAAACATTCCAGTTCCAAGTCTGTCTGAATCAACACACTAACTTCCAAAGAACTACACACGAAAAATTGTCTGAGCCATTCAAAATGCATTTGCTTGTGGAGTTCATAAAATCATTTTGATCTATTGTTATGTTACAATGTGTCAAATGATTTGTTACAATTCAAAGAGTATTTTTTCCTGTCATGTTCAGAAGGGTAAGAAATAAAGACAGGACCTATTTTTCAGTCAGCCCACACTTGATGCTTCGTAGAGGTCTGAGGAGATGTAACAGAAACTGTGTGAACTACTCCTGTTCATCAATCATGTAGTGGCTGTTTACCTGTCCCCAGGCCACATTTCTCTCCACATGGCATCTGGGTCTTCCCCTCAGAGCAAAGCAAAATGTGAAATGATGGGTGAAATCTCTATTCATGTTTGGATGTGAAATTCAAACCTAAGTTGGAATGTCCCACTGTTGGGAAATGAACCTACATTGCTAATGAGACACCACATTTACGCCTGATAAGGCTATCCAGTGGGGAAAAATCAACTATTTGATAATCACGACAGAAATTAATACTTAGAATTATATAAAAATCGTTCTCTTTCTCATTTATCTTTTTCTGTTTTCTCATTTTATACAATAATTTTAATTTAAATGACCTTGTTACTTGGCTGAGAAAAGGGGTCAAATGTGGAAAATAAATTAAAATTGGCAGAAACAATTCAAGGAACAATCAGAATAATGAACAGAAATGTTTATGTAATGTACAGCACATGCTATAGACCCTACTGATAATAGAATTATCATAAATCACTATAGATACAGCTAGTAAACAAGGGAAGAAATTGCAAAAGTAAGAATTAAGAACTAGGCTTTTTTTTTCCCCCTGAAAAATATCCCTGAGCAGGTTACCTGCTCTGTACTTCAATAAACTCATCATCCAATTCATCACCTCACTTAAATTTTCCTTCCAGCTCGAGTTCATTGAAAAACAGTGCTGACTTTGAGATTCGTGAACTACCTACAAGAAGGAGATTCAGGAGTTCCATTAATCTCCAGTAACTGTCCACAAAATTTTGTGTAGGCATTTATATATTAATCTTTCTGGAGAAAGTTGCACATCATATGTCAATTTTTCTTTTTTAAAAAGCTGTAGTTATTTATTTTTAGAAAGAGGGGAGGTGAGGGAGAGAGGGAAAGAACCTCAATGTGAGAGGGAAACATCAATCAGTTGCCTCTTATAGGTGCCTGACCAGGGACTGAACCTGCAACCCAGGCGTGAGCCCTGACTGGAAATTGAACCAGCAATCTTTCATTTTGAAGGACAACCCCCAACCAACTGAGCCACACTGATCAGGACCATACATCAATTTTTCAAAGGAATTCATGGACCAAGAGAGTTTTAGAAAATAATTATTTAATATAAATGTGACAAAATAGTTGATATTTAATATTTGCATATTTTGCATGTACATACACATTGATCTACCTCTATCTACCTATCTATGAAGAGAAGCTTTCTTGAACACTCAGCCTGCTCTTTTATTTGGGGAAACAGCTATCCTACATAACGAATTATTAACCAAGCCTCAACAAGAGGGCAGTTTTTATGAAGGTTCTTAGTGGACAAAAGTGGTCTCTTTGATCCTTAATTTTTTAAACATAAGGTATTTCTAAAATGGTATCTATTACCCATTTAATTGAGCACCAATGTATATTAATAATGGCTTTCCATGTAAATGGAGATTTGGGGTAGGCCTAAGATCTGTAAAGAAAACCAATTCCAAAATGTAAAATATATGTTAGAAAAACACAACAAAATTCAACTTTAATTTTGTTTTAATACTAAACATAAAATTACTTTTTTTCTTGTGTCCTAGGTAGTTGTTTAGTTGGCTTAGTAGGTAGTCAGTCCTTCTTAGACATCCTTTGCAGGGTATGAGTGAATAACAATGTCATTTATAGCCAAGAAACTTTCTTACACCAAAGACTCATCGGTTGACTCACAGTTACTAACAGCTTCCACTGGTATTACCAGCAGAACCAGAGCTGCCTCTGTTGCTCTACAGCCACCATTTACCGAGGGCTGACTCATACTCTGATGGGCACTTCACCCGCCATTTCTCATCTGTCCTCGCAACAACCCTTCCAGAAAGAGACTGAAGTCTATTTTAGATGAGGTAAGCAATTACTGCCTAGACCTCTCTTCTGTGATGCAGTCTTTTCCTATTACCCATTCTTTTTAGATAAAGGGAAGAACTGACTTAACTTCTCAGGCAAGTGGGCAGGCTCCAAGACACTTTGTCATCCTGCTAGCATATTGGCTCTTCAGAGGGATCGATTAAAAAGCAATTGAACTGCAGGACCAACAGAATAGGCTTCCTGAGTCCAGAAGAGGAAGGAGCTCATTCAATCATCCATTAAAAATCAGAACAGATCTATACATTCAAAAAAAAAAAAAAAAGCAATTAATACCTTAAAGGAAGAAGAAAAATGGAATTCAGAGACTTAATCTTAAAATGTTAGACCTACACAGTATTTTAGCTGGCTGTTATGTTTTGCAAGTCTCAATTAAATTCCAAATTGTATGTTTTTTAGTACTTTATTATACACTGGGCATTTTTCACATTTCTTCTAAATGGAACATTAGTTGAACCAGATATAGTGCCCCATTTAACTTGTACCATATATTTTTTAAAAAACTTATAGGGGGCCCACCCCTTGGCATGGCATAAATTGTGTAAAATACTATAATTCTCATTTGCACAAGAATATTGAACAACTTTACACTACCTTGTTACTTTTTATTTCTCAAAATTTATGTTAATTAAAAATATATTCTTTAAAATCTTAGATATGGATTAATAAAATTGAAAGATGTTGGTATAGAGGTCAATATAGATTTTAGAATATAAAGAATTGAAAAAATAGTAAAACGGTATCCATTCCCCTACTCTGTGATGGCAAATTTATTCATTCTAAATGACCAAAATGCCTGCAGCCTGAAAGAACATGACACAGGCTGGGAGAAGGAGATAATTAGCTGAAACTATTGTCATGGTTTTAAATGGCTCATAAAGAAGAGGAAAGGGGCTTTAAGAGCCAAGATACACAAAAGGGAAAAAAAAAAAGCATATGACAAAATTGAGAGTTTGATATTGATTCTGGAAAGGCTCTATCACAGGTTTTGAGCCCTGAGAAGATAAAATAGTCAAGTGTAAGATTATGATTGGTTTAGCAAGCTATTAAGATCTCTTCCGAGCCTGAAATTACAGACCTATCAATAACAGTGATTGGTTTGCATGCTTTGGATAAATATGTTCCTAAAATAAAGAAAAACTTATTAGATTAGCATAGCTTAATACAAATATCACATAATAGCAGTATAGACTAGTAGTTAAGAGCAGTTCCTCTGGGTTTGACTAGACCAGTTTCTGTTCTACTTATTCCAGACCCATAAGCCTTTATCTGAAAACTTGAGGCTATATAGTTTGGAATTTTGATTTTTTTTATTTTAAAAAGGAACTATGATAAATATTCTGTGTATTACATTAATGTTTCCAGCACTCAGCACTGAAATTTCTGAATATTCATACTAAGATAAAGGCCATATATAGCTTCACTTCAATTTAAGTCACATTTTGCCTATAAATATGGACTCATGTACCTATAGCTGTGTGACTCCAGGTAAATTATTTAAATGCTAAGGCAAGTTATTTAACCACTACGAACTTCAGTTTTCTCATCTTTAAAAGCAAAATCATAACAATTACCTCATAGGATGTTGATGATAATTTAATAAAGTAGTGTATTTAAAACATGATATAATACCAGCAATTATCATGAATTCAAATGTCATAAGCCAGTGATTTCAACACTATCTACACATTGAAATCACAAGGAGATTTTTAAAAATATACACCAGTGTCTGGGTCTCACACCCTACCAATTGCATCGGTACCTTATCTCTCCTGGTAGGACCAGGACCAGAGCAGTTGTAAAAGCTCTCCAGGTGATTCTAATATTCTCTCAGATTGAGAACTACTACTCCAAATATATGATCACAGAGACTCTTGGCTTGTTTTAATAGCATTTAATGACTATTTCTGAATTCACCAACAAGTAGGAAATGTTCAATTATTGAACAGGATACACCTACCACTTTACCTAAATAAATCGTCTTTCCATTATAAATCTCTCTCAGGTTAGTTCAGTAGGAACAGGATTAGATTAGTTTAGTAGGTAGTTTCTCATAGTTCAATTACTTTTAGAATAACCAATAAATTATGTGTCTAGTTTCCAAAATACAAAAGACTAAGCCTTAGCTTCAAAGCGCACCAAATGCGAGCCTCTGGCAGAGCATATCACTTACCTTGTACCCTGTCTGAGGACTCCACCTCACATGGTTCCTTCTATGATGAGATTGAATATTCAAACAGAAGATGCTCAGACTACAGATGTCAACAGAATTCTCACCTGCAACTTCTGAACAACTAACTTGGGAAGCCAAACTTTCCCAAAACTGTCAAAACTTAGTCAAAGACATCTCTATTTTTTTTTTTTTTTTTTTTTTGGTCTGGTATCCAACTCTGACCCAACCAGAGAAAGCCAAATGTGCTGCCCGAACTAATTTTATAAGATGCCTTGCTTCCAGCTGGCTCACCTCTGCCTCCCGTGCCAACAGCCTCCGGTCACAGCATGCCTGAAGCCTTCCTCTTTCTCACTGTAAAGCTTCCCCACTCTCCCCCTACCTCTGAGTCTCTGCCAAATGCAATTGATAGTAGCTGATATAGCCTCTATTTTTTCTAACTGTGCGGTCTTCATTTATTTCCAGAGTTTGTTGGATGAGGAGCATGAATACGAGGAGCAAAGCTCCATTTCTTGTCGCAGTTTTCCAGAGGTTCACTTATACTTTAACTGGTACTTTTTAAACTTTGTGCTGAAGAATAATACATATACAGAAAAGTACATATATCATAAGTATAAAACTCAGTGGATTTTCACAAAATAAACACACTTGAGTGTCAGAACCCAGGTGAAAAAAACTCCATGCAACTAGCAGCCCTCAAATACCCTCTTTTGTGCTCCCCTCCAGGGATGAGTCTCCCCCATGTAATGACCCTTATGCTACTTGCTCAAACCAGAGTAGACTGGCTTGCTTTGTATTTCATTGATAAGAAATCAGAGAGTAGTATATATTTAGCATCTAGCTTCCTTCACTCAATGTTATGTTTCAGCTTTGTCATTATCGTGTTTTCACGGCCATATAATACTCCAGTATAATGAGAGTACCGCAGCGTATGTTTCACTTCACTGTTGCTGGACATCTGGGTTGTTTCTAGTTTGGGGCCATGAAAAATAGTGCTGCAATGAACACCATAGTGCATGGCTTTTGGCAATTTACATATTTCTGAGAGGAATTATGTTTCGCTGTGACAGAAACAAAAAATACATTTTAATTAAAAAACAAACAAACAGAACCAAGTGTTAGTGCTAAATCTAGTACTGGTGCTCATCTAAACCTAAAGCAAGAAATTTAGTATCCAGGTAGGTATAACCCCATCTCGTATTTTCTATCATGCTAATGTTATTTTAAAGAATATATTACATTTTTTCCTTAAAAAAATAAAGCAAAAACACTGCAGATATTATGCCAGTTTTATTTATAGAAATATACAGACTAGCTTATGTGAAATGTACATATTTCTCAGATATATATAATATAATAAAAGCATCATTGGCTTTCTTATTATGTAGTATAAAAAAGGAAGAAGCTGCTTGTATTTTAGAGAGCCTTAAAATTAAGTAGGACAAACTTCTTCCTTATATAAGCTGCTTGAGGCTGGGACCAGGTCAAATTCATATTTTTATCCCTACATCTGTACCTCTGGTTCATAGAAGGCTCTCGCTAAATGTCTGTGGAATAAATGAATCTTCAAAAAGCCATGTCAGCAAATGTTCCCCTTGAAATGCTCTTTTAATGAGGTGGTAAGACACTTGATAGAATTAATTAAACCTGCCTTCCTAGCCGTTCTTTTGTTGTTTGTGCTTCTGTCCCTAGAGCTCAGCGCTGAGAACCTGCAGGCCCTGCCCCTCCATGGGCTGGAAAGGCCTTGAACCAAAAACAGGAAGGAAAACAAGTGTTTACATTTCACCTGCTCTGGTTATGCAGACTGCTCACCTATGTGCACACGTAAGTGCCCTCCTACCCACAGGCTGGATGAAGAGAGAACCTCCTCTAATGTGAATGCAGCTAGAGTTGGGCCCCAGAAAGAGTAATAGGAAACACAGGTAAGCCACCAATTCCAGAAGCTACAGCACACTCATATTTGCTGCCACATTAACCGTGCTTGGTAAATAACTTACTTCACCTACTACATTTTTTAAAAAGATGTTGAGGTCAAATTTCAATGATATGTTTTGAAGATAATCAAACAATTGACACAACTGAATGTCAAAGCACCTCAGATTTGTAAGATTTTAATATATTACCATCATAACAAAATCACATAGAAATCAGTATGCCAGGAAGATGTCCTTGATCTAATTAAGGAGTAACTGCTTCTATGTTTATTATGTACTCTCCCTCTCCTAGTGGAAAGAACAAAATTATAACAACATTAAATTACAGCTTTAGCTCAACAAATGTTTATATTTTTTCTATTTTTTTTTTTTTTTCAGAGAGGGGAAGGGAGAGAAAAGGAGAGGGAGAGAAACATCGATGTGAGAGGGAAACATCTATCTGTTGCCACTCGCATGTGCCCCAACTACGGACCAAACCATGTACCCCAGCCGATAATCGAACCAGTGAACTTTCACTTTGCAGGACAACACCCAACCAACTGAGCCACACCAGCCAGGACAATATTTTTCCTAATTCTTGTCACATCTCTGTTTAATTGCATACTTATAATAGTGGTAATCATGGTATTAGGCCTTGGCTGGTTTGGCTCAGTGGATTGAGCGTCGGCCTGCAAGCTAAGTGTCGCTGGTTCGATCTTCCAGTCAGGGCACATCAGAAAAGGAAAACTCTGACTCCAAAAAACCTCCGCTGCCTTGCGGCATACCTCTTCAGGGGAAAGGCTAAGGGAGTAAACCCCGACAGAAAATCTGGAGCCGGAGTCCCTAAGGCGGTATGACGTTGTAGTCAACACCGGCAACTCCTGCGGCGCACCTGAAGCCAAGCTGTATTGACTCCGTCTTTCCCTTGGACCCTTCAGCTGCGAAGAGAGGGGGGGTCTGCTGCATGGGCAACAGCAGACCCTCCATATCACCCTGCCCAGGCTCTGTAGCTTCAGCTTCACTGGAGAGGACACTCCAGCGTCATCGCAAGATGTCGATTCAACACGGGAGGAGACAGATACCGTGTCACTCCCGAGTCGGACTGCACAGCCATTCTCGGCGGTGCAGATAGACTCTTAAGAAGCTACACCATCGTCTCTCGAGACAGACGGCTGCCGACGACAGAATCATGGTATTCATAGACTTTAAAAATTTCAATTTACCCCATGAAACATTGTCCATGTTGAAACAAACATTTCATAATATTTGTTCTTAAATTATACAGTACTCATTGGATAAATTAGAATTCTAACTTCTATTATTGTATAAAATTTAGACTATAATTTTCCATGTTTTTGGTTTTACAGACTTTTCCTACTTTTTAATTATTTTTGCATATATACACCAAGAAACAGAAGTATGGGGTCAAAAAGAAAACATATATTTGTGTCCAAAATAATTTGCCAGTTTTAATAAATTTAAATAGTCACAGTTTTACAATTTAAAACGAAATAGCACCCCAAATTAACATATCATCCTCATTTGGTCTAAACTCACATCACAGTCATAAATGCCATCTACAATATAAAAATTTATCTGGGTAATGCCTTCATAAAACAATGCATATTTCAAAGGAACATGTATGTATTCACATCTTTGTGTTGCCAGCACATAGAAAATCCATCCATTTCCTACAACAGACTGAGGTAAGACTCCCATGGAGGCAAAAGAAAAAAAAAAAAAACAAACTGATTCTTCTTGACAACACATCATGCGTCATAAGGCTCTCAAGTATATTTAACTGCACTCTTTTTACAAAATACAGATAAAGAACAGTTCATGTTATTTATATTGCAGCAGTCCAAATACACAAGAAATATTTTAAAAACTAATAATACAGATGTTTCAGCATTGCTGTCAGGAAAAAGTGTGGTGACATTGGAAATCAGCTAATTTTTTTTTACATGAAAGCAATTAGTTGATCATGCAGAAGACAACTTATTCTTTACTGAGTTTTTTATAGAAAATTGCTTCATAAAATTTGATCTAGGTGAGAGAATCAATTCTAAAGCATCTTAGAGTGGCTTCTACATACGAGAATGTTCCAGAGAATATTTTATGCTTGATATATCAGTATTTTCATAACATGGCCTTTTCTATAATTTTCTATAGGTATTTACAAGTATTTTTTTAAGTTAACTTATTGAAAATCAATGTACATACACTAAAATCACAATGATTTTACGTATGATGCACTTACATCAAAAAATAGAAATTAGCCATGGCTGGTGTGGCTCAGTGGATTGAGCACCGGCCATCAAACCAAAGGGTCGCTGGTTCAATTCCCAGTCAGGGCACATGCCTGGGTTGTGGGCCCAGGTCCCTGGTTGGAAAACGTTGATGTTTCTCTCCCTCTCTCTCTCTCCTTTCCCCTCTCTTTAAAAATAAATACATAAAATCTTTTAAAAAAGAAAAAGAAATTACCAGTATCCCAGAAAGATTCCTTGTGCTCTTCTATCACCAGAGGTTAGTTACGCCCTCACAAGTATTTACAAGTATTTTTGTTCTTTTTCTTCTTTAAAATAATTCTTATTGAATTTATCGGGGTGATATTTGTTAATAAAATTATGTAGGTTTCAAGAGTACAATTCTATAACACATCCACTGTATATTGTACTGTGTTCACCACCCCAAGCCAAGTCTCCTTCCATCATCATTTATTCCCTCTTTACCTTCTTCTATCCCCATCCCTCCCTTCCCTCTTGTAATCACCATACTGTTGTCTGTGTCTATGAGGTCTTTGTTTTGTTTTGCTTTGTTCAGTCCCTTCACATTTGTCACCCACTCCCCTAAGTCCCCATCCCTCTGACAGCTGTCAGTCTGTTCTCTCTATGAGTCTGTTTCTATTTTATTTGTTAGCCTATTTTGTTCATTAGATTTCACAAATAAGTGAAATCATATGGTACATGTCTTTTACTGACAGGCTTATTTCACTTAGCATAATACTCTCCAGTTCCATCCATTCTGTTGCAGAAGGTAAGATCTCCTTCTTTTTTACATCGAAGTAGTATAACATTGTGTAAATTTACCATAGCTTTTTGTTTTTGTTTTTTAACCTACTTGGGCTATTGTAAATCTCGACTATTGTAGATAATGCTAATGCTTCAGAGAACATAGGGGTGTATACATTGTTTCAAGTCACTGTTTCTGGTTCCTTCACATATATTTCCAGAAGTGGAATCACTGGTCATTTAAAGCAGTTCCATTTTTAACTTTTTGAGGGAACTCCACACCGTTTTCCACAATGGCTGCACCAGTCTGCATTCCCACCAACACGCACGAGGGTTCCCTTTCCTCCACATCCTCGCCAGCACTTGTTGTTTATTGATTTATTTATGATAGCCATTCTGACAGTTGTGATGATATTTCATTGTGGTTGTAATTTACATTTCTCTGATGATTAGTGATGTTGAGCATCTTTTCATATGCCTACTGGCCATCTGTATGTCCTCCTTAAAGTGTCTATTCAGATCTTTTGCCCATTTTTAATTGGATTTTTGGGGAGGGGGGTTGAGTTGTAGAAGTTCTTCAGAAATTTTGGATATTAACCCCTTATCAGATGTATCATTGCTGCATATGTTCTCACGTTCAGTGGGTTGTCTTTTCATATGTTGATGATTTCATTTGCTGTGCAAAAGCATTTTAATTTGATATAGTTTTATTTGTTTATTTTTTCTTTTGTTTCTTTTGCCCAAGGAAATATATCAGAAAAAAAATATTGCTATGAGAAATGTCTGAGAACTCACTGCCTATATTTTCCCCTAGGTTTTTATTGTTTCAAGTCTTCATTTAAGTATTTAATCCATTCTGAGTTTATTCTTGTATAGTGTATAGGAAGGTGGTCTAATTTCATTTATTTGCATATATGTATCAAATCTTCCCAACACCACTTACTGAGTAAACTATCTCTACCCCATTGTATGTTCTTGTCCCCTTTGTCAAATATCAATTGATCATAGAGGCATGGTTTTATTTCTGGCTCTCTATTCTGTTCCACTGATCTATGTGTCTGTTTTTATGCCAGTACCAGGATGTTTTGATTACTATGGCATTGTAGTATAGTTTGATATCCAGTACCATGATTCTTCCAACTGGTCTTCATTCTCAAAATTGCCATGGCTATGAGAACCCTAAAGATTCTACCAGAAAACTAGCAGAACCAATAAATGAATTCAGTCAAGTAGAAGGATACAAAATGAATATACAGAAATCAGTTGCATTATTATACATGAATGAACTATCAGAAAGGGAAACTGAAAAAATAATCTCATTTACAATTGCATCAAAAACAAATAAATGGAATACCTAAGAATAAAAGGTAAAAGACTTATACTCAGAAAATTTTAAGGTACTGAAAAAAATTGAAGAAGGTACAAATAAATGAAAGTGTATACTGTGTTCATGGATAGGAAGAATTAACATCATTAAAATGTCCATACTACCCAAAGTAATGTATAGATTCTGTGCAATTCCTATAAAGACAGTAATGGCATATTTCACAGAACTAGAACAAATATCCCAAAAATTTATTTGGAATCACAAAAGACCTTGAATATTCAGAGATACTTTTTAATCTCACAGAGCTCTGATAAATTCTTTGAAACTTTATTGAAGTATTCATTTAATTTCTGCTAGCTCTTCCATTTCTTCACTGACAATAGAAGTTTACCCCATGAGATCAAAAAAGTGGACCTGATAAAAATAGCAATATCAAGTTGGCAGTGATCCAGACAGGCTTTGAATACCTATCAACTGGCATGTACTATACAAGACACTTTTTTTTTGCACTCTTACAGCCACATCAAAACCAAAAAGATTGTTTCACTAAAATAATTCACAGATAGTAGTTATATTTGCATACAATGACTTATTCACTACCATCTGTTCTTATATTTTAAGTAGAAAGATTTATACATAAAACAATCTTATATAACTTTTAACATGCTATTTGAGAGAGTGATTGGCAAATCTGAATTACTTTTTCTATGTGTATAAAGTTGTTTCCAAAAGGTAAGACACAAACACTTCATGTCAATATTTTTTCAGTGTAAATAATTGAAAGTCTTATCACAATAATGATAACAATTGCTAGTGACATTTACAATAAATTAATTTAAATATTCATAAAGAGATTTACTTCCTGACATCAACTTCTTTGATCTTTACATAGAACATAAAACATATCCCAAATATGGAAAAAATCTTCAAAACATTATGTTGATTACTGTTCACTTTCCTCTGAAATGGTTCAAAGATGTTTCCCCTAATCAAGAGTAAAATAGAATGATGTGAAGAACTAGATAATTATTTTAATTAAAATGTTAAGATTGAATTATCAAAAGATGTTTTTTCATATCGCACTAACTTAGTAGGTTTTATGTATTAAATAATATTTAGTTAACAGTCACCATAATACTTGATACACTTTTTAAAAAATACCTTATTAATACATCTGAACTAAATGTCACATACGGTGGTATAGGGAATGTAATTATTCAGATATTTTTCTATATATTTATCTATTTATATAAAAATCAGATATTTGACCATATGTTAACTAAATATCTTCAGTTAACTGATGTATTTATTATCTATCAAACTATTTTATGATTTTAGAAATCATAGCCTTAGAATTTTCCAAAGTATCTATCCTTTTAGAAAAAGATCAAGTATTCTTCAACAGTAAGAATTTTACCTTATTTGACCACAAGGGGGCCGTACCTTTCTTTGCATTTTTTAAGACAACCCAGCAAGCAGACAAAACAGAAAATGGAATCAATTCATTAAAATTAAGTAATTGTTAACATAAGGAAATATTTAATAATATAAACATCTGGTTTTTGAAACTTAAATAAATATGAATAACCCTAGTTTGTCCAAAACATGCTATGCATTTTAAGAGAAAACTTTTTTCCTACCTCTCTCTCCAAAACAGGCATATCCCTATACTTTCTGGATTCATAACAGACTTTTACTTTAAATAGAATTAGTATTAAATAGGATGGTTTATGAGAATTACTAATAAAGCTGTTATAATTCAAGTGCTACAACTTACCACTTGGCAAATAATCTTTATCCAATATCTAACCCAGTGACCTGAGGTAAAACTTGAGAATGAAATAAATTACCAAAACATGCTCACCAAGCTAAACAAGCACATTAAATCATGAAAGTAATGGATAACAATGGTATGCTTTAATTCTGTTCCTTTTTCTTTTATTTAAAATTAGTTACAAAGCAGATGTGTGATAAACTATATAAAAGAACTAAACATTTTGCTCAAATATCCTCTATGTGCAATTGGCAAATCAACTCCTCTTTGCAGATAAAAATGTTATAATGCTTGTCTCCTGAAAGAAACAGTCCAATCCACTGCTAATGTAAGGTGGAACTAAACTGATTATCCCTTAATCCTCTAGTTAGTGCCTCAGAAAATGTTTTGCAGTCACCAGAGGCAAATGGACTTTTGACTACAGCACTAGCAACATCTTCAGTTCACTACATTCAATGATCCTTTTAATTGCCTATACCTCATTCCACTTTGAAACATCACTTATAATTATTATACTAGAGAGATGAAGTATTAATATAACAACAATGATAATAGCTGGCATAACTAAATATTAATAGTATTAAAAATACTCATAAAAGATCTATTGCTTTATATTTTATAAAGATCTAGCTTTATATTTTATATTCACTCTTATATTTTCATAAGGTCTGAGTTTTCTTAAATTTTTTAGATTTTGTCTAAAATGTTAAGGAACACTGGCTAATGACTCTGCTCCCTGTTGGACTTTTAGGTCTGGAGTGATAGTGTCATGACAAGACAATGGGCCACAGATAAAGAAACAAGAATGGCCTGGGTATATTCCTAAAATGTCACTGTCTATGAGGCCCAGTGATGTCACTGTACTGAAGACCTGACATTTCTAGAACTCACTGCCCTCACCTACCTAATGGAAATACAGTCACCATCTGCCCCACTGACCATTGACTGTGCCAAGAACTGTGTGAGAGCTTTACATGAATTAGCCCTAATAACCCTCACAAGATCCTAAGGGAAAGGCAAAGAAGCAAACAGAAGTGAGCAAGCTCGCCCCTTACCCCCACTGTCCTGACCCCATCCACATCCCCGCCCCCTGCAGATCAGCAGAAGGAATACTACCAGAAGGTTTCCAGACTGGTGGAAGAGATGCATGCTACTCCTGGAAAGCCTGTCTTCCTCATTGGGCACAGCCGTGGCTGCCTGCACCTGCTCAATTTCATGAGGGAAACTAATATTTGAGGGGGGAAAAAGCAACAGAGAGTAGAAAAAAATGCCTCTCTAGAAACTCCTAAGAATTTACCAGGTAAATCTTGAATTGTGAGAAGTAAAAGCCAACTTCCTAAGCAAGAATGTTATATTCCACATAGATTTTAAGACGCTCTGGATCCATTCTGTAGCACAGGCTCATTCTCCTTGAATGGCAAATAGAGTGTGATTCCAAGAGTCAATCTGCATTGAAAACAGGTAATCAATAGTGTCTTTGGCATCTGCATTCTAAACTAGTAGATGCTGTAGTCAAGCATCACTGATGTGGAAAGTCTCTCCTATGTGATTTTCAAAAGACCTTCAACAACTTGCACTTGACATTCACAAGAAAGCACATTCTCTGCGATAATTCTATTTGTCTCTTTAGTTTTAAATTAAATGTGACATTCATGATTTAATCTCTACACTAAGCAAGTGTATATGAGAAAAATTGACTTGTAGTGAGCATTTTCTTCATTGATTCAAGTTAGAATGCAGAATTCAAACAAAGCTTTTAGAAGTTTTGTCCCTTGATTTTTGGTAGTGTTTCTTACCTTGGGTTTTTTCTAAAAGTATCCAGCTTGATGATATAAGAAAAGTGGGAGAATAACTTAGTATATTTAAGTTATATTTGATTGATATGTTCTTAATAATATTTCCTCACTTATGTCAGAGTTTCATGCTATTAAACTAATTTACCTTCTGCTGAGGGTGGTTTTTATTCTAAATTCTACAATTTTATGTAAAGAGTGAAATAAAATAGTGAAAAATCTAATTAGCAAGAACCTGTTAAAGGAAATCTGTTTCCTCAGCAATGATATTTTAATACAATTATAAATTAAAATGTTCTGTATTTCAATGAGTCTACCTAAGTGATACACATTAACACTTGCAAAAATAATATATATATATATATATATATATATATATATATATATATATAGCACTAATTATATGACATGGTGGGTAAAACATATTTTAAAGTGTCTTTTTCTAATAGCTGTGTAATTAACTTATCCAAGGCTTATGTAAATTATGTAAAAACTCAGAACCACAGACAAATGTGGTTTACAACATAAAAATAAGTTTTGAATTCTCCTCCCATTTTTAGTAAAGTTTAGAATACTAAAAATTAATTATTTCCCCTTAATTTTATTTTAATTTCAGTTAAGTTCAGGAATAAAACAGAAAATCTAATAACTAATACTTTTAAAGCTAGATCAGTTCATTTTTACTGAGCACAAGGTATCACAATTGTAGATGTTACTGGCAAATCATCAGATATAAAAACCCACAAATATACAGATATATACTTCTTTCTTGTTTCTTACATTTTTTGTCTATATCCTGCTGGTAAGGTTGTCTTAAACCTTCCTCATTTAAGTACTAGTTATTTTACAACCAAATCATATACAATTATTAACCTCATGCTAACATTCTGATCACGTAATGGAATGATTTTCTGTATGCAAACCAATTGGCGCAATTGGTGGCTTACCTAAAACTAAAAATGTCAACTAAAAATTAGGAAATAGGAAGCACGTTTAGGATGGTGTAAGCATTACTTATTATTACTGCTACTTAGAGGTGTTTATATTTATATTTTCACACACTATCTCCTATGTAATCTGACTTCATCCTCTCAACCAACGTACATTTTACATAGAGTAGATCCTATCTTCTTTTGTGGATGAGAAAATCAAAAGGCAGAGGTCCTGAATTTTATCACACATTAAGTCACACAACAAAGTCATATTGGAGAAGAGAAGATGACTCAGTGTTGTCTGTCTTCTATTCCACAATCTAACATGTGACAGAACCTACATTATATTTTATTGTGTTTATTACTAGCAAGGGGACTTATGCTGACCATTGAAATCAGTGCTTAATTTTGACATCTCAATTCACCTAAGCCCAATCTCAAAGGAAGCAGCAAAAATACATCATACCAGTAGTCATTCTCAAACACATACTGGAGCTATTCATCAGTCATATCAGGGACAGTACTAGGCAGATCAGGTCTTAAGAGAAAGCCTCAATGACAAAATGCACTACACTCGAAAATGCCTAAGAGTCCCAAGGCTTCAAAACGAACATGGGCTACAGGCTAAAACCATCAGGACTCCTATGAACATAAAGGTGGCAGCCAGGTTTTAACACATTAGTGCCTCCTCTTGGGCAATTTCCAAAATCTTTGCAAACATGTTTTTTAATCATCTAAATGTGATGGAGTCTGCACCCATTATAGAGCTCTTAATATTTGTGGGCTGGGAAAAAAATAATAGCAAAACCTGCTATGAAATAAATAATCCTTTTGAAATAATTTTGTTTATTTACCAGAAAACATTCCTCTGACACACTGTGGCACATATAGGTGTGTGTCATTACTCTGCCTGGGGCTTTTCTAGGATGCACAGGCGACACCTCCGCAGGACCAAGACTCCTAAGCCCACTGCGCTTTCATACATTTTTTCATTTTTCTATAGCCCGCCTATTATAATCTGTTCATCACTAAGAATATGACATGCAATATTCAGACATCCATTAGATATAAACCATTAAACATATTAAATTTAATTGTAACTGAAGTAATTGAAGGCAAATTGAGGAAGAGTCCTCAATTAGCCCAGTGTAGCTAAAGAGATCTCTAACAACACTTGCCTACCTGAAAATGCCTATAGGAAGGACCCATGTCATGATCTCTTTGTATTCTCAGACAACAACACAGGGCCAAGGAAATTATAGGTGCAAGAAGAATTTTGTGGAATAACCTGCAAATTGCCCCTTAACAGTGAAAGTTCTTGTTGATGAGAGTTCTTTTGGCCTCTGGCCTTAGCCCTTTCCAGTGTGCACTCCCAGAGTAAACATTTTTAAAACCAATGTGATCCATTTCCATTTCAATTCCCTCTGTAGTTCCCTGTAATTTAAAGCAAACGAACAAACAAAAAACTTTAACATGGCATTCTGTGTTGCTACCAAAAGGACAGAAGAAAAAATCATTTCTCTCTGATGTGGAGTTGCTCTAGTTCCACCAATTTATTTTCTTTTTGTTTCCAAAACATGTTTTTCATTAAGCATTCCTAGGTCAGGTTGTAGGAGTACCATTCTTACCCCAGCCCAGGACAGGTAAGCACTCCTTCCCCTCTGCTTTCTAGGACAAAGAATATAAATTTGACAGCATGGTCAATATTAACCATATGCCTACATCTCAGTTTGATAGAAAAGTCCAAGTTTTTTGAGAACAGGAATCTTGGCTTAGACACTTTTGTATCTTCGGTGCTATCAACATGCGTGTTACGTTCATTAAAAGTTTGTTGAATTAAAAACTGTCATAACATAATATCATACATAGAGTTTGCTCTGATGGATCTGTCTTTGTATGCTGCTTGAAGACAAGAGTGGCAATTAAACCCATTTATCCTATTATTATCAAAACGCATTACAATATCTGACATGTGATATCTGTTGAATGAAAAAAATCACTGTATAGATGAATGATATATTAGGATATGGACATTTTGAGATAATAAGTAATGTGTTACTAGGAAGCTCTTTATAATATGTTAGGAGACAATATAGTCAATTCATAAAAAGAAGATCGCAAAAGCCAGTATGGGAACATCTGCAATAGTGTCAACAATAAAAATAAAGGAAAAAAAAAAAAAGAAAATAGCAACACAATAGAAGTTCTAGTAATGACTATGCTTATTTTTACAATAGTATTTTAGTCAAATCCACCTATTTTTGCCTTTTCTTTAATTCCTTTAGTAGCAACAGAATATTAATTTAGAAACACTATTGTGTCAAAAATAAAAGACATTGAAGAGTATGTTGCTAGTAGGAAACTAGATTTATTGTCCCCAAATAACAATAACTTAATCAAACGCAATGATATTTGTGGGTCTAATGTGATAAATTTAGAGTATATTCTAAAAAATGATCAAATATATATGAAGGCACAATAATAGAATTAAAATTTGGGATCCATTCAGTCATTATTCAATGGACTAATACTTTTTAAATATAGAATGGGCAAAAGTAGGTCTACAGTTGTGACTACACAAAACAGTTTCTTCTTGTATTATGTATTAATTATTGCATCATTTATTTGTATTACAACTGTAAACCTACTTTTGTCCACCCCTGTATTCAATAGATCACATCCCTTAAAAAAAAAACAAAAAACATTGCTATAGTGATGCTTCCTTGTTTCTTCCAAGATTCTCCTCAAATTAGTAACAACAGCAGCTAAAAACAGTTGTGTTATCTGGTATATTTCTTCTAGTAAATTTATTGTTCTCTTTAAGGCACATTTATGTAGCTGCAAGTTTTTCACTAAAAAAAAGATAAAGAATAATATTCTCAATATCCAAAAAAGATGTCAAAACCTGTAATGTAAAAGTCAGTGCCGGAGTTTTCCACAGGATGGAAATATGACTATATTATTTACCTCTTTTAAAAAATATAATATTAGGAGCCAACTGCATTTTTCCTGCCTAGTAAATTACTTTGTGGAAGGCAAGAAGGCCCACTGGCCAATTGGCTTATTACAAATGAAGATAGGACTGAACAATATACACAAACTACAATTTCAGACTCTCTGTGGAGTATGTATTTGGAATAAGAAAAGGATCCTCAACTTGTGAGACATACAGATGTGTGGTTAAATCTCTTTCCTGGCTTTCACCACCAGCTGTAACACATGAGCAAATTAATTAATATCTATGAGCTTCTATTTCCTCCTCTATAAAAACTGGAAAAACATCACTGGCCTCATAAATTTATTATGGTTATTAAATCAAAAAGTATTTCTAAAACAGCAAGTTGTATATCCCTTCACATTCTCAATCTCCTAATTTATTATAACTTCAAAAGGATAGAAACTAGATTCCTGATCTAAAAATCATGTTTCATATTTAAGATTTAAATCTACATCTGAGTTTAGAAAACAGCCTCCTCTTATGAAAATATGGAACATACAATGAATTTTAAAATCCCCAAGGACTAGACACATGTATAAATGTATAGGCAACCTGGCAGTGTCACTGCATCAAAGAATTCTTACAAACCATATTTTACTTCCTGTTGTTTTATATATCAATAACTTATTAATTTACTCTATTATGTTCTTAAAGAACTCTTCCTTAAATTTTACCTGAAATGAACCTTTAAGATTTTGCTTAAAAAGTGTTTTTAAGTGTAATTATGCAAATATTTCAAAATTAGAGCTGAGTAAAGACTACACAACCTAAGGATCTAAACCAGTTCTTAAAACATTATTAGTTTGATTTCAGGCTTTCTGTATTACAATTCTTTCTGTTGCACAGTAAATCTGATGGAAGTCATATGTATTTTGAAAGCAATTTTTTCAGATTTTCTTAGTAGTTACTGACCTAAAATATATTTATAAGGTTTATGAATGGTTTAGATTAATTGGTTGTTACTTATTAAAAGGTAAAACTATGTGTTTGTATTTCAGCATTTGACTTAATACTTTTACCGATATTTTGCTCTTTACACCATGAGGCAGCTACAGAGAGATACATGTTAATCTGGACTACATTTTGCTTAATTCAGGGACTTCCGTAGCTCCAGAGAACTGCTTTTCAGACCTGCTTAAGGTCAGACATCTAAAGAAAAGCCAAGATCCCTCAATAAATTTCAGACCTCCTGAGAATACTCTCTTCAATTCTGTGGGATCAATTTGGGGAGTTATGACAAAAGGAGTCCCAAGAGGTCTACTTATACTATCACTGTCTCACCTCTCAGATCTTAATTTCCTAATTATCCTAGAATGCTCGAGGGGATAGTGGGGAGAAGGAGAGTGGGAGGAAAGATATGTGTGCTACTATATATAAGCATCTAAAGACATTCTCCAAAAATCTTCCTCAATGGATTCACCTTCATAAAGAGAATAAAATTGGTCATCAAAAGGTATTATGAAGCTCGCATACGAAAAAAATGAAAATGTCTAATATAATACGTGACCTAGATTAAGGATTAATTAACATTATGTGAATCTGAATATCCCTAAAAGAACAGTAAATAAATTTTATTGCCAAGAATAAGAAATAATAATATAAATAATATCTATAAGTAATCTATAGATACATCTATACACTCACTATCAGTATACAGATATACTATATTAGTATAGTACTTAGATTAGTTCTAGATCTATGTATTATATATCTATAACCTAGATTAAGGTGCTGTACTAAGAGTATAGTATATAACACACTGGACTAACATAATTAGTAATACAAAATGTTTTAATCAATTATCTAATGTATCTGAGACATTGATTTAAAAAAACCCTAAAGAAATATAAAACACAACAAAGAGTAGTCATAGCTACCAAAAGCAATTCTCATAATGTAAATATCAACATGCTTCTCATATCATATTCAAATTCAAAAATAGTTTACTTTGTTAGACAAAAAAATCATTTGTGAATTTTAACTAATTTACACTTATTTCTCCTAATAAGATTTTTTTGTGTTGCATCTTTTAAATAAAAGGTCACTTTCTAATGCTCATACACTCTTTTATAGTAGTAATCACTAAAAGAATATGTCTCTGTCAAATGCAAAATATTCTATTTAGCAAATCAAATAACACAAGTGATTTTCATTATATAAAATAAAAAATGTTCCTTCTCCAAATGAACTCACTGCATTGATTCTTAGTCTTGATTTGTTTGTTTTATATCATACATATACACATAATCCAAATCAATTTTATGAGTCCGGCTCATACTGAATTTATTGCAAATAAATAAATAAATGCTTTACAAAAGCAAAGAAAATGATTTTGTTCACATTTTATTAAAATGAAAAGTATGCCTTAAAATCACACTTAGCAGCATTTTCAGAAAATCATTCATTGTACTGTGAAAGTCAGTCTGTTTAGAAGCACAAATCAAATTTTTCAAAAAAGTATTTAAAATATTTAAAGGTTGTATATTTAACTTTGAGTAGTTATGGTATATGAAGGACCCCCTCAGAAAAACAAATTATCTTCTGAAGAATCAGCCTTTGTAGTACAGGCTTCCCCTGCTAGATGAGTGTTCTAAGAATCCATCTGTAGCAGTGTGCCAGCTAGTGTTGTCGTGAGAGGCTGCATTCAGCTCCAGTGAATTTTTTTTTTTTTTAGGATTCTTTCAATGCATGTGCCCATTTAATGATGAGTGATTTACAAGCACACCTGCCCACACAGTGCTGAGTGTTCACCAGTTTTGACCCAAAATGGCATGACCCCCATGCTTTACCCTCCTATTCACCCGATCTCACCCTGAGTGACTTTTTGTTTGTTTGTTTTCCCGATGAAAAAGTCCTCAACGGGAAATGGTTTGCTGCTGTGGAAGAGGTGAAACAAAAATCAGCAAAAGCATTAACAGGCATTAAAACTGATGAATTCAAAAACTGTTTTGGCAGTGGAAAAAATAGTCCAATAGGTGTATTGCATGAAATGGAGAGTACTTTGAAGGCGACAGAATTTTAAATGTATAAGAATAAATACACAATTTTTTAAAAATAAATTATTCCAGGCCTTGAGGGGTCTATCCTTGTACGTTAAATATATATTCATGTTCCCAATGTCTATTTAAATTCTGTATCAAAACATTTAAACTGTGCTGTTTTGATCTTTTGTTTTATAATAAAACTAAGCCTTTACAAATGATAAATGAAACTAAACCATTTACCTCTTTTTATTTAAAGTTCTCCCTATCTCTCAGCCCACCCTCCTCCACCCCACCTTCCACAAGCACCATTAAAGAACAAGTTTTCTTTATAATGTGCCTTTCCAAAGAAGGAAAGACTCTGGGCTGATTTTAGTTACATATCATTTAAAAGTCAACTCTACAGTAGAGTTTATGCTCTGGAAACTTTTTTAAAAAGATAATTTGACATACTTTGATACATATCTTTTCCTGAAATAGGAAAACAAAATTTCCAACGTGAACAGATTAGCCACCAATATATTTACTTGTTATTGTCAGTAATTACTATTATCAAATTATTATTAAAATATCCAACAGTGACTGAATGACAAGCAGTATGGTGTTTCACATACATTATCTCCTTTAATCTCCACAACAAACCCATGAGCAGGGCGTCAGGATGCCCCTTTAGAGATGCGGATGCCCAGGTAGCAGGAGGGCTCCCAGCTCCCCCCTACTCACAGAGCACACTACATACGGAGAGCCAGACAACCCATACAGTCAGATGCCAGATCCCAAACTCTTAACCTTTATTCTATGTAGCCTCCAAGAGTAAAATCACAGAATTATTTATATTTAGCTCTAGCTTTTGAATTTTTAGAACTATGGCTTGTGGCTCTTTCATTTAAATGTTAAAATTTTCACTTTCAAAGGTGACCAGAAAACTCATACTGGTTTCCTAAAGGGAATAGAGACCAAAAACTTCCAAGAGTTTTCTTGCCTGAGCTTACTCTTTCTTCAACAGACTAATTTAAGGATAAAAAGCCTTTCATATTTCACCTTGATTTGTATCCTTAAACGAGGGTAAAAAGAGTTTCATTCATTAATTAATGTGCACATTGTTGAGAAAATTTGTGGGTTTTATTATTTTTTCAAAGGTATTGAACTTCTCATAGAAGCAAAATATACTCTTGTTATTAAAATTGGCATTTTTATATCAATGGATAAATATGTATTTTCACTTATTAGAATTTTAATCAGCTTTAAGTTCAAATCCTTCATGACCCTATAGGATGAGGTATCCAAGCCTACACACATATTCTTTAATTTGTCAGAGAGGTTTCTATAATCCCATTAAGACAAAAGGAAGAAAGTGAGTTTGAGGAAGAAAGAAATACAAAATAACTATTAATCATAATTACATTTTTAAATGGTCTTTATAGGCATATTCTATGTGCAAATTTTATATTTACATTTAGTTTTGATTTTCTACAGCAGACCTATAGCCATTTCCTATGTTAAACTGAATCAAGTCATACTTTCTAAGAGATGTGCTTAAAGCCCACATGGAAGTAAAAACAGTAACATGATCAAATGTGTTCATATCAGTTGAAATAAAAAAAAATGGAAATTAAACAAGAAAGTAAAGCAAGAAATAAAGCACAGAATGATTATGATTAGAATGCGTTAACAGTCACAGGAAAACAAGGTCACATGAAGAAAAACTATTTCCAATAAGAATAAAGTTCTTCACTACTCAGGAACTCTTGCTGTAGCACCCTCTTTCAAATTTCTTTCAGGAATAGGGTATTTAAATTATTTTAAAGTATCAGCAGATATTTTACTTTATTTTATTATCTTGAGTACATTGTGAGTTGCCTTCATATGTTTCTCTGGGTCATACATGAGTGATTTACTTTTACAAAATGTCACATGTGTAAATGGGTGGCAGAGGCGGAACTGTCATCAGTCACCTTATTAAAGTTTTTGTCATACACTTAGTTTAAATGTGTGTGTGTGTGTTAAAACTGAGGTCTGATTATTGTCATTGTAAACCTATTCCTTTATATAAGAGTTCTGGGTCTTTTTCTTCAAAGTTTATTTATGGATCAGTAAAATGTGATACAGAATCTGAAGGCAAGAATATACAGCTAAACTTAAGGGCCAGAAATAACAGAGAAAATATAAAAAACCAAATAAACAAATGCAATGAAAATGCAATGTTAAGCAATAGAAATATTAATGTAAAAATGAAACTTGTACTTGGGTATAGATAACATATTCCTTAATTTAGATGAATTGCTAAGGTAAAGGAGGCAATTCAGTATCTAAAAGTTGTGAAGGGTACGATTGCCTGGGTCATAAATGCAGACAACAATTATCCCACAAATTTCGTCTTCAGTAAAGTGCATATATTGACATCTTGATAAAGTACATCCTAGAGGTCTGTGCTAACTGGTATCTAAAAGATCAAGACACTAAGCCTTTTAAAGATCTCCAAATTTTTCTCCTAACAGTCCCAACTTCCCAACTTTAACACACATAAACACAATTACTAGTTTTATATGTATCATTTTAACTATGTTCCAACTGCTACAGACAATAGCAATGTGCTTTCCATGAAAGTCATATGAATTTTACATCGGAAAAAAAACTTTGACCATTACTGCCTCTCACACTTGGGAAAAGTGTGATAAAATAAAAAATGTGAGAACAGCCCAGAAGTGGTTTTTAACAAAGGATAAAGCATCCCTCAGCATATCCATTCACACCAAGGGAGAAGCACTGACACCAAACAAATACAATGTGTCTCCTGGACTGGCCATGGAACACTGAAAAGTTTCTATCAGCGATCACTGTCTCACACTCAAATCACCACCATCACAGGTGAGGCAAAATTCTCTGAAACCCTGTGGGCTTACAGTTTGCTCAGCCCTGCACTGATGCATAATTTTTTTTTATCCTGACTAAATCCCTGGATAATTCTCTATTCATGAAAAAGTCTCCACTACACCATCAAAATTTCGCCTTTAATGGCTTCCAATTGGAACAGAACTCTTTGGTTTGGTGTTTCCCAAGATGGAAGTAAACTCTAGCAATGGAATAACTAAACACTATGTAGTAAAATGGGTGAGGTTATTTATTTAATAAATAAAAATGGAACCCCAAATTTTGCTAAAAGACAAGCATTCTTAAATATTCATTTATTCAAAATGTTGCAAATTATTTATCCAGCTAAACACAAACACACACACACACAGAAGAGACAGTTTAAAAAACTATTTTATTAGTTTTTAAAATTCACTTCAAAGAGAAGGTTAACAAGTTTCCATTTTCAATTATGATAAACTGACAATATTAGAGAATAAAACACATGCTCATGTTTAAATATCCTGATAGCTTCACCTTCTGGCATATATAAACATCTTTTCCATTATAGTTATATAGTTTATAGGCATTTTCCATATGTTATTTGCTATACATATGTTCTATATACATGTATATAAATTTGTTACTCACCCCAATTAAAATTCAGACATTACATTGTCTGAGTATATTGAATCCTTAAACATCTAAAACTTAATTTATTTTGTAAGTGTCTCATAGTGCCTCATGTTCATTGTAGAAAAAAACCCAGAAAATACTGATAAGCAAAATAAGCAAATACAGCCTACTCAGTTAATATATATATTTATACATTATACATAAACATTTCTATCTTTATATATGTAGAGATATTAATATATGCATTTATAAATATTTTATCACATTAAAAATATACTTGTGTAAACTGTTCTTGCTCACCTGATAGTATAATATGAATGTATTTTCAGGTCAATAAACAAATATCTGGAACCATAAACATGCATCATTTTTAATTAACCACTCTATTATTTGATAACAAAACTTTAAAAAACATCACAGAACTTTTTCAGCACTTCGTGAAAAGCATTTTATTTTAAAACCTACTTTATGAATGTAATTGGGGCAAAGGCTCTCCTTTGAGCCCTGTCTGATCTGTGAGTGTATATGTGTGTGTGTTAGCAGGGTGGAGAGGGGGAAGAGGGCTGGGAGAAGGGACTTTGACCTTTGATCAGCTGACAAAATAGTTGCGATATCTGGAGGAGCTCCTCCAATTATCAGTTTTATAAAAGTATCTTAAACTTATTTTAGGGAATATTCAGACAACTTTATCTTTATGAAAAGGGCAAACCATCATCTTTGGTTAGTGATACAATCAGGTCTGTGAGAAAATTAGATGGAATTTTGGTGCTCTTTTGACTTAATATTGTCCATTTTGTATAGCAAAAACTCCTCACTCTCACCCCTTCCTTGAGGTCAGCCCACAAATACACATGCAGGCTGAGAGCAGTTCAGGCACAGAGAAGGCCCCACACCTACGGTCCTCTTCCATTCCCTCGGACCACCGCTTGCCCACCAGAGTCACCACCGCTGAGCGGAAGGGAAGCCACGCTGAGCTGGACAGAGAATATGTTTTGAACTGTCCACCATATTAACTTGCTTTCTCCTCTTGCATGTCTCTTCAGGATTCTTAAGTGGTAATTTGGAATGGAAAAGAACATTTCACTAAATAGTTCATAATTAAACTGTACCAATTGTTTTTGAAGCCCTCTTGCATGTGTAACAGAGCAGAAGAGGAAGGGCGAACTCTCGCCACAGGACTCACTGCACTCAGCCCTGAAGGCATGTAATGGCGCGCAGCTGCTATGCTGGTGCCTTCTCATGGAAACACAGGCTGCAGTGGGTCCATGGCATCCGCTCAACAAAATTGCTTTTTAAAAAAATATTTACTATAAAAGAGCCTCCATGGTCATTTTCACCTAGTTTGTAAGATTTCCTTAGAAAAAATTAAGTTGGAGATGCTTTAACATTATAAAATAATTACTCACTAATCCTGAACCTAAAAAGAAATAATTATTGTACAAAGAACAAATCTGAACTCTTACACACACACACACACACACACAAAAGAGAAAGAGAGAGAAGCCCTAAGCTCTCAAACACTGAACTTTAATATCTGATATGAGGAAGCCCCATTATTCCTATTTTAGAGAAATGAAACTAGAAAGTAATACAAATGTGCAAAAAGGCCCAGGTGCACACAACAGGCACCCAGCAACTTATGTTGCACCCAAGCTAACCCCTCTTAAACACGGAGAGGACCCAGCAAAGGACATGTGTAGATATTACACAGGCTCTACTTTATATTTAAAGGTATCATAGGTCATGAATACGTGTATTCATAATAGCCATAATAAAATGACAATAATAACATACTTCATGCATAAGATTAATGATGCCCACTCGCAACCGGGCGTTCACTTTGACTCTTTTCTAAATTGCTGGCAGACTCTTTTTTCTCAATTGTTGGCAGGTTTTCATGGAGCCGCAGATGTCTCCCAGGAGAGTTCTCTTCCCTCGTGGTCTACCTTTTGGAAGACTGATAACTGGGGACAGGGGCACTTCTGGTGACGTGAGATGAGGAGGAAACTCTCCAGTCCATGCATGCACTAAACCCAGGAGTGAACATATTTAAATTGTGCTGCTTATTTTCCCAAGCACTTTGCTCTCACAGTGATCTAAAACAGAATTTTGATAATTACAAAAATGTTAAAGGTGAGATTTGAATCCATATTTTCTTAATCATGGGCTAACACTTTAAATAATCAAGTGATTTGTTTTCTGTAATTAAATGTAACATTGTGAATTCAAGTTGGTAATATTTTTCTTGCACATCATTTGAAGCATGATTATTTTTATCAGAATGTACTCTTTAACCAGAATGTAGCTACACCTCAATTAGTTGGAAAAAAAAAAAAAAAAAAAAAAACAGCTTTGGATATAGGATACCAAAATTCTGCAATAGTATGATCAGAGAGAAAAGGTGGGTTTTCTGGACATAATAATGAACAAATACCTATCCTAAGATACCCTAAGAGACAGAGACCCCAAAAATCTCCACTTACAACTCAATATAGAGGCTTTCTGCATCCCCAGGGTCTCATGAAAACACAGAAAAGGAACACCATATTCAGTAGATACAACAGGAGTTAAAGACACTGTGAAACACTTCAAAGAGACAATATCTAAGTGCATCGTGGCCGCTATAACAAAAAATACCATAAACCGGCTGTATTTATTTCTTACAGTTCTAGGGGCTGGGAAATCCAAGATCATGACACCTGGCAAATTTGGTGTCTAGTGAGTGTAACTTTCCATTGGCAGAAGGGGCAGGAGAGCTCTCTGTGCTCTCGTTTATAAGGGCACTGATGCAGGTCATGAGGGTGGAGCCCTCCAAATTTCCCACCTCCTAATACCATCACATTAGGCATTAGGTTTCAACATATGAATCTGGGAGACATAAAAGCATCCAGACCTCAGTAGCCACCCTAGTTTTGTGTCTTAAAGAATAAATGATAGTCAAGCATTAGAGGAGCATAAGTGAAGACGAGATTCTAGGTAAAGGGACTTGTAGGAAATTTTTTTAAAAATTGGGAGAAATAGGAGTATGGGACCACCTGGGAATTCATCACAGGATCACATGGATGTGGTAAAAAGTGAAGCAGGGAGCAGATTCTGATGAATCTGGGAAGGTATGCACAAGCCCGATCATGAAAGACCAATTTTGTCATATTGAAGGAAGACAAGACCCTTCCTTGGCTCTGACCTCCTCTACATGTTGGCATTATCTTTAGCACATTACCTTCAGCTTTGCCAATATCATGGTTGCAAAGAGAGCTGAAAGCACCCTTGATTTTCTCCTATGGGAGAAAAAGGGTCATAGTCTCACAGCTATTCCCAAAACAAGCAAATGATACTCTTAAGCCTAACTCTTAGAACACCAGCACAGGCTTTGTGCTGATCGACTTATGCAGATTTTATCTCCAATCCTGAAGAGTTGGTTTAGGACAATCAATACACAACTCTACCTAAGTCTTAGGATTGATGTCACAGGAGAGCTTTACAGAGAGGGAACGTGGGGAATGGGGGGTGAGTAGGCAACTAGCAAACAGTCTCTACACCTCACCTGCAATTCCTCTGCATTTTAACGAAGCTTAATAATACCATGTGGAGAGAGAAAAACAGAAAAGAGAGCTGACCCTATATGAATGAATTATCATAGGGGGAAATTATTTTTTTCTTAAATATCAGATAAATAAAATCTAATTTTCTATTGTTACAGCCTGAAAATAATTCATTTTTAACTTCATCGTGTAACTTAGGAAATACAAGACAATTCTTAAGGATACACAGCTAGTACCATTAATTACCTTTTCTCTGAGGGTACTGATTGTTATGGAAGGAGTCTAAGCTTCAATTGTTACTGCTTAAGCAATGACTTTATGTGTAATATCCCAAATATTAATAAACAGCTATAACTCACCATAATATCATGACATTTTAGTTTAATTTTATATGTAGCAATCTGCTTTCCATATTCAGCATTCTTCTAAGAAATTAAAAATTGGCTCCTTTTGTATGTTCTTTTCTTCTTAAAAAGATATGAGTTACTGGTAATTTCAAATACTTGTCATTTGAAATTTTGTATCATGTCACTATCATTCCCTCCAAAAGTTACCGGCAATCAAAAATCATACTTTACCAGAAAAATATATCAGGACTTGATATGTATAATTTTGTAATTTTTAATCATCTTTTTCCAGATATTTTCAAGTGTTAGTGTCTGTTATACATATTTGTCTATGTATTTAAATAGATGGAGCCAGGAACAATAAGAAGTCATAAGAAACATAGCCAATCAGTTATCTAAATCTTCATTAAAGCAGGGGACATAATGTTGATCTCTTACACTTTCCTTTATCCCCCATGCATCTGTCAAGGCCATGATGTAGTAAGAAATTACTAAACACTAAACAAAACAAGAAAGACCACCTGCTTCTGTCACCTGCAAAGTTTTCTCATTTTTAAGAGCTGATATAATGGAGTTTACTGTTAATATTACTGTCATTTTATTATGGCTATTATTAATATATGTATTCATGACCTGTGATACCTTTAAATCTAAAATAGTTTGCTATTTTAAGTGCTAGTAAAACAAAGAGATTAAAAATATTGCACTAGCAACAATCAGAAAAGGGGGCACAGAGAACTTCCAGGGGTAATAAAAATTGTTCATATCTTGAAAGGAGCTTGACTTACATTACATTGCTGTAAGCGTCTGTCTAAACTCACTGAGTTTCACATAAGATTTGTGAATTCCATTGCATATAAATTGTATCTCAAATTAAATACATAAATACACATATATTAAAAATCAAAAAAGTATACTATATTATTGTGACATTATAATTCAGTCCTTTTAAAGCAATCATTCCATTAAGTTACCCTCAGGAAGGGCAGTAGAAGTGAATGGATTGAACTCGAACATATTTTTTCATTTCCTTTTTAGGAAATGCGAGTGATGTGGCAATGCTATGACCTCTGTTCTCTTTTATTTTCAGAATCATACACTGAAAACATTTTTCCCGCTTTTTATATGCCATACATTAGATTCATTACAGTAACTCCCAAGAGAATTAGAAAATGTCAAGTAATCCCTCAGCAGTGACACAGTTTGGAGGGGGCAGGAGATGAAATGCAAACTTGGACCTGCCTTATGCCAAATGCCTACTTTCCTAAGGATGACCATTCACATGATTTGTCAATAAACAGTAAACAGTTGTAGAACTATAAAGCATATGCGAGATAAAAATCTAGCAAATATTCACTTTGTAGTTCTACGATTCATGTACTTTTCATTACCTGAATTTCTGTGTCCTTCAAAATACAAGGGTATCAAATTCTTTATGTATCATTTATTATATTTTACTTATTAGACACAACAATGACTATTTTGCAAATAAGTTCTACCCTATTTTTATTTGTACTCTAAAGTGAGAATGTGAACATGCTTTGAGAGAGGCAAAATAAAGATACTGTATACTAAAATTTTGATGAGCTTCTCTCCTTTGCAATAATATAGTAGTTATGATTCATCTGAGCAGTGATGATATGCCAAGCACTTGACTAACTGCTTTACATAGTCCTTGCTACTATGATCCGAGATAGTTATTCTTGTAGTACTCATTTTCCAATCAAAAAAGTAAAGCACAGAGGGGGGTGAAGTAACTTGCCTGTTAGCAATAGCCAGTAAGTAATTGAGGCCGATTTGAAAACTGGCAGGGCTGCCTGGCCTTATCCCAACTACACTAGCATACTCCCTCTCTTAATTAAACATGTATTTGTTCACTCATTAAATATGTATTTACGGAATGCCCACTGTACTCATCAATGGAGACAGAGTTCCTGGACTCAAGGAGTTACAACATAACAGACAACACAGAGCTAAAAAATACCGCCGCTGTGTGGTAAGAGCGAAGCTGTTTAAGCAGAGGAAGAAAGACTCAACCCAGACAGAAATTGTGGTAGTGGAGAGGGTGAGTTGGGGGACAAAGAGAAAGACTAACGTCTAGGAAGGTTTTGTGGAGAAAGCCCACTATATAGAATGAGAAGTTAAGCAGTTGAAGAATAAAATGAAGGGTGTTCAAAGATCAGAACACCAACGTACGGACATTTAGGGAAACGGGAGCATGAATAGCTAGAGAAGAGGGAAAGAAACAGCTGGAGGAAAGGGGCTTATATTGGAATGCAGGCTCTGTTTCACTTTCAAAATAGCGTAGATTATATCCTGAAGGGAATGAGAAATGAGTACAGAATTTTGGGTTGAGAAATGAAATGATACATTTTGAATTTGAAAAAGATGACTGGCAGCAGTGTGGAAAATGAATAGAATCAAAGGGCAGTGAGAGTCGAAAGCAAGAGGACAGCTGGAAATACAGATGAGAAAAGATAAAGATGTGAAATACAGACTAGAAATGATGAAGGCATGAACTGAGGTAGAAATGACAGTCATGGGGAGGCTTGTTAAATTTACCTAAAAGAATAATCCGTAGAGAGGAGAATTTTTAAACTATGATATTGTTATAGTTCATATATGATATGATATCCAAAAACATTAATCAAGGGCATAATGATACAAATTATTAGATTTGGAAGTTGATTTCATTTTATGAGGGTACTGACAAATATTTTAATATACAAAACTAAAACCACCAAAAGGAATCTGGTAAGATATAAATTATTGGCATACAAAATAAATGTACATTAATGATGTTAATATTGTTTCATGTTAAATCCTTACCTGCTATCTTTCATTTAATAAATTTCATGGTACCATATAATGTATTTTAATCATATAAATTTTATACTAGAAAAATATGTTTATTCTGCAGAAACTTGCAAAGCAGATTCCCTGAAGCTACTGAAGGCTGAGTTTAGCATGTTTTCATATGCCTAAGAAACATGAGGTCAAAATATTTTTCTAGATGGCAGTTTCATTGCAAAGGAACACTCTTTCTTGACAACTTAGTTTGATGAGTAGCTTCACCCTCCCCCTGACTCTGTGCTTAGGGAGTGTTTCTTTTCTGACTTAAAAACAAAACATAAAAAATGGACGCCACCAGTCAATTACTCATTTAACCTTTATTCTAATTGCGAACAAGAGATATGAATTATATTTTCCTTTGTTAGATACTAAGTGGCCATTAGAAAGTGAATTATACATAATCAAGGGCTTAAGAAGATCACATCCTGCCTTCTCTCACCTCATTCCATCTCTGCAATTTAATTTGGTTAATTCTTATTCTGTCATTCCAAAAGTGAATATAAAACAAATAAAACAAATTAACATTCAGCATAAATCTCTGGGATATCCTGTGTAGTTCTAAGAATGTGCTTAATAGGGAAAAAAAGTTAGTTTTACATATATTTAATTGTGGAAAAAAGATTGCTATAGCGATTGCTTGTTTTCCTATACCTTTTATTGGTTAACTTTCTAAAATAATTCTCACTTGTTTCACTCTATTATTTCTGTTCTTAATTCTTCATGTATCTTTTTGGTGTACACTCCTAGGGATGAGAGGAACACGTGTTTAAGACCTAGCAATAAAACACCATGCAGGTCCCCGTAGGTTGTGGGGTCTCTCTTTGTCCAAATAAACAATATGGTGCTTTAAAAAAATAATTATCAGAAGTGTGGCATTTTATGTAGCATTATTGATATAATGTCACGCTAGTATACATCACGTTGCTAGCATATACAGGAAAGGTCAACAGGCTCACATTGAGAGAAAAACTGGCCTCAAAAGACTCCGAACGGGTAAAGTTCAGTATCTTGTTTAAAGTTACCACATTTCAGAATCAGGCTTCATTTAGAATCCTGCTTTCATCAGTGCCCTTGAAATGGACCCATCTCTTACGTGTGAACGTAAAACTTATCTATTAATTGCATTTAGAAAAAAATCCACACTCATTCTACAAAATTGTACTTAGTGTGACCTTTCCCTACCTCTACAGCTTGATCTTATCCTACTAGCTTCCTTTATATACTAAACCTCCAATATGCTCAGAACATTTCATTTTCTCTGCTTAGAAAACTGTTTTTTCACTTGCTAATAAACAAATGTTCCTAGCCTTTAGTTCCTAGTTCAAATGTCGCCTACTGATTCTCCCCTCTAAACTATGACTTCCCTCTCCCCCTAGTTATTCTGCATCATATCACCATGTTCATTTCCTTCAGTATGTTTTTCTCAGTGTGTTTGTCTGCCTCACCACTCCAGAATATAAGCATTTTGAGGACAAGTAACTTGTCTGTGTGTTCATTTTTACCCCCAAAATACAAAACAAAGCCAATCCCATTAATGGGATCTTGATAGTTATTTCATGAAAGAAATAATTAACAAGATTTTAGAATATAACAAAACTGTCGATTAGTTATAAGGAATATTTTTTGGATTATTATAGTTGTCATAACCTATACATTATCTCTCTACAGAAAAAAATTTCATAAAAAGCTAAATGATAAACACCTTTTGAGCTTGTGATCAGAATAAAGGGCCTTATGTGAACCAACTAGTTAATGGGAATGATTAGAATAGACTGATTCTTCCAGAAACAGTCTCCCCTTTGATAACTAAATGTCAAAGACCAATGGCTAAATGTCTCCCTCTAGAGGTAATTCTTGATTGATCACTGCCAAAGCTTGTCTCTACGGCACCTCCTCTTTCTTAAACTACTCACCGCCGCCCTTTAGCTAAGTGTTTTCATTCTTTAATAAGCGAATACATTCAGTCAAATTACTCAGTCACTCAGTCTGAATTATTAAAATTCATACTTCAGCATCCAACATGTATATGTGCCTATGCAGAATTTGATCTTCTTTTCAAGTTGCTGTGGGATGCTTCCACTCTAGCTCTCAAGTGGTGATGCAAATATATAAAAGTATACATTTCTTCTTACCTTGCATAAGTACTGTGTGCATTTTCTAATATATTTTTCTAAAGATCACACTTAGTTTGGCCTTGAATTGATACTAATTACATAGAGCATATAATCATTGCCTATACGGGTACAGCAAAATACAGACAGATACTGATTTTTATTCATACAGTATATACATTGAAGAGAGAATAAAAAGTAGTGGTGTAGAATTATGAAAACTGCTTTTAAAATACAACTGAATTTTTATAATTAGTTTATTGTTCTATTTAGGAAACCTTAGTTATTAGTTATAACCTAACTTATGAATTAAAGCTTCAGGATTAAGAACCTTAGTCAAACCATCCATTAGAATATACAGTATTCCCTCACTTATTGTGGGTATTACATTCTAGATCCCCCCACGATAGGTGAAAATCCGTGAATTAGGAACCTTACATTTATTTTAGTATTTATATCTGTTTTAAGGCTTTATAAACCCTTCCCACATACTTATAAACCGTTCCCAGTCCCTTATTAACCTTTCCCATTCCCTTATTAACCTTTTCCACACATTTATGAACACTACTTATGTTCTTAAACATATTCTACACTCTTAAACCTATGCAACTTTAACAACATACATATACAGTACTGCAAAATCCCACGATATAGAAAAAATCTGCGATAAATAATTAAATATAACGTTTTTAAAAATCCCGCGATACAGTGAGGCCGCGATGAGTGAACCGCAACATAGAGAGGGACTACTGTACTACAAAAGAAGAGCACAGACAAGTAAAATAATCTAAACCCCTAAATTTTTTGAAGCCAAAAAATTAAAATACGATAACTCATAAAACAATGTTTGACTTAGTACCTGCTCTGGTTATACTACCATCACTAGAAATAATATGTATACTATCAGAAGTTTCAAAAATTAAAATACTTTCCCCACAATCAATATGTACTGAGAACTCATTAGGAGTGACATCAATGATGACAGTGGTAGCAACAAATATAGCCTGAATTATTACAATTTGGAAGTGTTTTGCTCTTCATACTAATGAAATTATACATATTGTCTTCTTATTTGTGTTTATATCAAATTTTAATATACATCACGAAAATAAAAATAAATCTTCCATGAATTTCAGTGAATAAAACAGTTCGTTTTTCCCTCTTTTATGAAAATTAGTATGGTACCTTGCATAAGGCATTTCAGTTCAGCAAATCAGCTCGAGTCAGCTCTGTTCCTCAAAGGGACTGGCACAGAACAGGAGACAGGAATCTGGCCCCAAGCCCACAGCAGACTATATTTTACCACCAGTCATATACGTTACCCTGTCTTGACACTGAAAACAGTCAGTGCCAGTCATCTATTTTCAGGAAAAATGCATATGCATCTTGGGACAATATCCATTTACAACTGGCAACTCAATCCGCTGAATTAAATCACACTCTGTTTTGATTTAAAGCCAATGTGGTAATGCCTGAAATATGAATACAGGCACTGAGTTGTAACAATAGATTACAATAAACAAATGAAGGCAGTAATAAGAGTAAGAATTCTATACTACAGGACTCTGTAAAACCTAAGATAGTTTCTCAGAACAGAGTAACTATAAATGTCTTTCCTCCTTTACATAGTGTTAAAATATCATGTTTTATTAAATTAAATTGATGAAATATTGTAACTGTTAGTCATTTAGACTAGTTCTTACATTAAAAAAAGTACTGGTCCATGAAACCTAAAAATATGGGAAACTGGTATAAGTTTGGCTATCAAGTAAAGGAGAGAAGAAACAGCTAAATGGAACACATAATTTAAGAATATTTATTTTGTTTGTAGCTTTCTTATAAAGATGGAAGAAATTAGAACATGCATAAATTTATAAGCTTTGAGGCATAAGCCAACAAAATGGAAGAGACTGAAAATAAAAGAGAGGAATTGCTGATGGAGTGAGACCCCAATATTGGATGAGACAGGAGGCAAATGCTTTTGAAAACAAGTGAAGCCATTAGCTTCTGGCAGAGGAAAGAATATTTTTCTGGGACTAGAGGGAATAGGTACACATGGATATAGGAAAAGTTTGGAGATTAGAGTTGAAGGAGGAAGGAATCCTGCCCCAAACACATATGACTAAGGTAAATCAAATATTCTCTACTCTAAAAAGTATATGTCTACAATGCCTTTTTCCAATTTCCCTCAGAGAATATACTCCTGCAATCTGCTTGTTTTCACTTACTCTTTCTTCTTATAGAGAAGAAGAAAAAATACTGTTTCTGTTGAGTTTTAGCAAAGGAAATAGTTCCTTGGTCAATCTGAAAACAAGACTGTCCAGTTTAATGGAAAATAATGGTATATATTGCTTTCCCTAAGGACTTTCTACTCTTAAGCATTCCTGGCAGGTCCATCAGTTGAACCCATCAGCCTTACACAAACTTTGCTGAGTCAGCAGGGCTTATAAAAATAAGGGTCGCAGTTCACGACCACTACTCTGACAAAACAGGAATTTCTAACTAAAAAGCTGGGGTGTAACTTTAAACAGTGAAGGGTGACAAGATGAAATATATCATCAAGAAAGCTCCTTTGAGAGTATTTAAGTATTAATCATGCCCTTGTCTTCCAAACATAGCATTCTCTTTTTGTTCAATAACCACTCATCTGACCTAACAGGGGAATATATAAGCCAATACATTTGAAAGTGTGGTACTTTTTGCTTATTAGAAGAAAACTATAATTTCTTAAGAAAATAAAATATTTTAGCTGATTCCTGAATAAACACTGGGATAAATATGGATAGATAAGCTGATGATAGATGATAGATAGATAGATATGTTTTAAATATGGTAGACGCTTTTATGATTGTCATCTAATTAAGAAAGGATTATTATGTATGGCCTCAACTCAAATAGTTTAGGTGGTGGTAATGTCAAAATGTAAAACTTTTTTTTTAAAGTTTTTAAATTTTATTTTTAATTATAGATCTCCCTCTGTCTCTGGATTCCTCCGTGTGTGTGTGTGTGTAGGTGTGTGTGTGTCACACTTGGTATTTAGATTATTTGTGAGTAATCTAGAGCTTTAATATGAATCTCTTTGTGATATGTCTATGTTACACATTTGAGTTACCAAGGCCATGAGCCTGGATTTTAAAGTAAATTATTCAGTTACTGAGCCTAACCAAAGAGGCCTTTGCTACTTAACACCATGGTCTCTGAATCTTGTGAGGAGGGTACCAATGTCCCTCCTTCATAAATGGAACAATCAAGGACTAAAGTGACAGAACACTGTTGGCAAACTTGGAGATACCAAAGGGTCTCTGAATACATATATATTTTGATAGCCAAATGGCTAATGATTATCACTTGAGTAAATATTTAGAGTATTTCAGCAACTTTCCACAACCCAAAATCTGTTTTCTAAAGATCTATTGGAAGATATCATAGTTGGTAGCTGAACACCTCTAAGAAGCATTTGGCTGATAACTTTGTTATAACATAACATTATTTGTATAGACACGCTGTTTGGTTTGATTGGTGGTTAAAGCTGAAATGATTATCAGAACTCTTTAATCACATACTAATTAAGTACATACTACTTTTAGTCCTACATGATAAAGGAATTATACAATAGGTACAGAGACATAATCATAATCATTAAGAATCATTGATATTAAAATGCTAAAAAACTGAAAAACGAGGCATGGCTTCTGTCGTCACACTTATCACCTCACACAGGAAGAAAGTGAGGAACAGTGCCCATCACTGAATGTTCTTTTCTACATATACTGCAGTGCTTAAGAGCCCAGATTCTGGAGCCCTATTGCTTGGTTTTACTACTGACTCAACCAACTATTAGCTGTGTAACCTTGAGCAAGTTTCTTAACCTCCTTCTGCCACTTTTAAAAATGTTTTAGACTATAAAATTGAAACAATTGCAGTAGGTATGCTATAAGGTTGACATAAAAATTAAGTAAGTTAATATATATATATAAAGCACTTAGAATACTGCCCAACACTCAGCAAGTGCCATGGATGGGCATTATTAAAGATATCACCAATATCAACATTATTATGGACAATGCCACCAGATTCATGTGGCATACAAATATTTTTCCATAAGAAGTAAAAAATAAATATCAACAAGGCCAAAACAACACATATTTACTATATGTAACTGAAGATTCCTTGAAGAGTAATGCTATATGCATTAAATAATACGTGAATAATTCAAGCAAGACTCAATTACCTAAGGCTAACCCTAAACAAACTTTGAAAATAGGGAAAATATGACTTTAAAGACATCATCCTCTCAAGTTCATTATTATCAAATGACTATGTAATAAAACTTCACTAAGAGTTCTACATATATTACAGCACCTCTATCCTTAAAACAATCATGTGAATAGAAATTATTTGCACCAGTTGACAGTTGAAGTTTTTTTCAATGAGATGGGTTCCAGAAAGGCTGTTCAGTATGATAGAAGTAGATTTTGTGCTATACCGTTCATTTCTCAGTCTGTTTTTAAAACCTACACAAGTATCTCTCAAATTTTTTCAAAGCGTGTCCAAGAAACATTAGCTCCAAATAATATTTTATTTGTTTAAATACATATACACACTCATATTTGTGTATATATGCACATATGTATAAATAATATTCAAATGATATTATAGATGCATAGGTATGGCAGCCGTCCGTCTCGAGAGACGATGGTGTAGCTTCTTAAGAGTCTATCTGCACCGCCGAGAATGGCTGTGCAGTCCGACTTGGGAGTGACACGGTATCTGTCTCCTCCCGTGTTGAATCGACATCTTGCGATGACGCTGAAGCTACAGAGCCTGGGCAGGGTAATATGGAGGGTCTGCTGTTGCCCATGCAGCAGACCCCCCCTCTCTTCGCAGCTGAAGGGTCCAAGGGAAAGACAGAGTCAATACAGCTTGGCTTCAGGTGCGCCGCAGGAGTTGCCGGTGTTGACTACAACGTCAAACCGCCTTAGGGACTCCGGCTCCGGATTTTCTGTCGGGGTTTACTCCCTTAGCCTTTCCCCTAAAGAGGTATGCCGCAAGGCAGCGGAGGTTTTTTGGAATCAGAGTTTTCCTTCTCTGATGTGCCCTGACTGGAAGATCGAACCAGCGACACTTAGCTCGCAGGCCGACGCTCAATCCACTGAGCCAAACCAGCCAGGGTGTAGATGCATAGGTACATATATAATATTCACCTAATATATTTTTACATATATATCATTAAATACATATGAAACATTAAACTAAACAAACTTAAATAGGCTTCCTAAAGTAGGACCTTACTATGTCTTTTATATACTCAAGAGTTTAGTGAGTCTATGAAAAGAGATATATTATGAACTGAGTCAAAAATGTATTGGACCATGGCCCAGTTTTAGAAGTGTCTCTCAGAAGCCAGGTACTATGGAACACATTTTGGCAAACCCTACGTGTGTCAAAACCTTTCCTCTCCTTAGCAGGGCGTGCGTCTCTAATTATCCTGTTATATCTAGACTTCTCAGACTACTCTTTTTCTTTTATTTTTCTACAAGGTCAAGTGTGACAGAGGTCAACCTAAAGTGTTTCCCTTTGTCATGGTATTTCCATTTTAATAAGCCTTCCTCAGGCTGACAAAGTCTTCTTTCAGGTACTAATCAATGAGGGGATAAGAATTGGTGAGAAGGAACATTGTTTTTCTAAGCACTCTTGATATCACATCATGAAAAATAGTATTCTACTTAATCATTTCTTGTCAAATATAAACCATCATATCACAAAGATCATAAGCAACACGTGAGGAGGAGAAAACATTAGAAATAGATGCAAAATTTTCATTCCAAGTGGATAAATTGAGGTATATGATTTTTTGTTGTTGGAAAGGCCTGGTATCTTACTGGTATTTTTTCTTTCAATGGACCTTGGTATTTAAAGTGTTAAAAGGGGTTCATCTTTCCTTGTGGATGACTTATTTGGAAGTAATGTCAACTTCAAATGCTGATGAGGAAACTGCCCAGCCTGCCCTTTCTTCCAAAAATGACAAAGCTGGTCACATTTCCATGCTGACAAATAAGAAGCAGTAAGTTTATTATTGTTGTTATTGCTGTAGTTATTATTATTATTTTATCGTGCAACACTCACTGACTCACATGTAAAAAATCTGCTACAGGAGATTCAGTCTCACATAAAAAGAGAGAAGAGGCAGAGATGCTTCCAGGATTTCAGTAATTTAATTGATCTCTTGATGACTGTCACCATCAACTTCTGTTCTAATGCATTTGGTGCTATGGCATAACTGTAATTCAAATACACCCTTACAAGATATATAAGATTAACTTTTCCCTGTTGCCATAACAAGTGACACAAGTGAGCCCTCTGTAATTGCCACTATCACGTCTCATCAATCACAGAGTCAGCATTAGTCATTCAAAGCATTTATTCAACAACATGTTTTATATGCCAAGTGATGTTCAAGACACAAAGGTAATCAAGATAAACTTCAACCCTGCCCTTTTAGAGCATATATTTTAATGGAGAGAAACAAAAGAGTTAATATTAGCTTAGCCAAAAAGTTTGTTTGTTTTTTTCTGTGACATGGCTCTAGTAGCACTTAGTTGTCTTGAACTTCATTCAAAACAATTTTGTTAGATTGTATTGTGACAGCTGTCACATCAGCATGCATTTAAAAAACACTTATAATAATTGGTGAATTTCTGTGTAGCCATTTTAATACTGAAGATAGAAGAAATATGCCTTTTTGGCATATCATGCTTCGTTATTTCAAGAAATATAAAAACACAACTGAAATGCAAAAAGAAGATTTATGCAGTGTATAGAGTAAGTGCTGTGACTGATCGAATGTGTCAAAAGTGGTTTGTGAAGTTTTGTGCTGGAGATTTCTTGCTGGACAATGCTCCATGGTCAAGTAGACCAGTTGAAGTTAATATCGATCAAATTGAGACTTTATTAATAGAGAACAATCAACACTATACCACACAGGAGATAGCTGACAATAGTTAAAATATTCAAACTGATAAAATAATTGGTGAATGAAAAATGTGTCTTTTATTTCATGGAAAAAAATAAAACTGGACTTTTTGGCCACCTGAATACATACATCCAAAACATGCTGAGGGAAACATCATGCTGTGGTCATTTGCTTCCAGACAAACAGACTTTAACCTAAACATGAATGATTAAACCTGGATATTTTTATTTTAAAAACATTTCTACTAACTCAAGAAAATATTCACTCCAGTATTTTTTCTAAAAAAAATTTTAAAAATAACAACATAAAAGTAGCCATATCCACAGAACTCTAAAATTAGAACTATGACTTTAAAAATTAGATAAAATTAATTATTTCAATGGAGTATTAATCCATTCATCTTAAAATCATCTTAAAAGAGACATATTAAAATGAAAATAGTGGTCTGGATATATTCACTTTTTTTTCCATGTTAGTACTATTAGAAATATTCTCCAATGTTTTTGGCCATATATCATGAAGAGAAAGCAAAAGGCTGGGAATGCAAAAGCATGTTTGAGTTTCCTCTGAATGGTATGAATTCAGTCTACATGGGTACAATAAGCAAAACAGGGAGAGGCTTCTCTCAACTTCTGTGTAATATAAAACATGACAATATGCTTTATTTCCCTCAAAGCACTAGGATAAGGAGACAGAGAAACTGATCATATTGGATTTTTTCCTTTTGTTAATTTGAAGAATATTCTAGTTTAACATTTATATGCAGGCTTTCACTGTTTTCAAAAATTGCATTAGGCCCACGAACTCATTCTAATTAGCAGAGGAAAAAAAAATGATGTTTGTGGTTACAGGTCCTAATGTTTCTGAGAAAGCAGGCATCCATTTCCATTTCTTTTGCTTCTCAACACATCATGGTGGTGACAGATGTTTCTGAACTGTTTCATTGTCCCCGTCCAAATATAAAATGCGTACTTAATGATACCCATGTGAGTATATTTATAGTTCTAGCCATATCTTGACACATTTACCAAAAAATTGTTCCCCTTGGTAATTATATTTCTATTTAATATTAATGAGTTATTGGCAGAGAAATATCTTTTATGTATATATGCACATACAAAAGATGTTTTTGCACATGATGATTATAAATACACATTTACATTTGCTTCGATGTAAATGCTCACAATGTTTCACATAATTTTCTTTCAAATGCTTTCACTTCATATGCTTAATTTCAAGGCATACAGTTCAGATATCATTTACTGTGAGAGAGTAAAAGAAACGCAGCTTCATGTCAGCTCTGCTGGCTTTGACTAATCTGTAGGCCACCCACTTTAATGGCTCTTCATAAATAATTCAAATTTTAATTATGCTGCCAGCCTCTGACCTGAAGAGAAATGAAGAAACAAAAGGAAAAGAATAGACAAGGGAAAGCATATCAGTTGAATCAAGTTTTGCCTCCAGTAAATGACTGATATCTCAAAGCTCCACTGTCTTACTTAAGATACACCTGCTTCCTCATTTATGATTTTTAAAACAAAATAAAATAAGTGTCATCCAAGATACACCACCAGTGATGGAGCTATCTAGGCTTAGAAAAGGCATTCTTGCCCTTATTTTAAAGAGCTTTATCACTCTCTATGATTATATATACATACACACACACACACATATATATCTCAAAATATATACCTATATTATAGCAGACTTATCTAACAAGCAAACTTCATTTTGGTCTCTATGTTTTCTCCTGAAAAGTCAGTGGGCTTTATCTTTTATCAGGCATGTTCATATTACTGCAGTAACCCACATGATCTCTATTATATTAAAAAAAGGACACATAAGTCTTCTTCCAAACCCAGGTCTTATAAGTGATTGTTGAAGGGACCATTGCCAAATTAATGGCTGGCTGAATAGACTTAGGAAAATCTAACTGCATCTGTTGTGCAGAAAGCAGGCCAAGGTGGATCTGACAGGCAATACATGGCTGAACGATCGCCTCCCACCTAAACACATCTTTTAATTGCATCAGGTCTCTCAATGCACAGTTGAGCATCTGCTCATTAGAATCAAAGCACTATTTCTCAAATTGAAATGCTAAATTTAAGTATAATTTTTTTCTAAATATTGCCTTACAATTTTCCTAAAGCAATGCAAACAAATTCATATTTGAATCTAAGATCTCTGGGGCCAAATCTGACCCATACATATTAATGATTTACTCTTTTATTTCCTGATGTCTATGTAGATTTTATCCTATTTAATAAAGGACACATTTGGATTTCATTAAAATATTCCCAAATCCCATTTGCAATAGGTCCTTTGGCTTATTTGGGGGACTCACAGATACATATCCAGAAGTTTATTTAATCTTCTCTGGGTTCCTTTTCTTCTTTGAATATATTCTTTTTTCTTCAGGTCTTTACAAATGATTTGGAAAATCTATAGGCTCTACATAAAAGCATCATGTAGCTGTCTTAAAGATAAATTTATCTTAAAACTATATCTTATTCTTCAACCAACTGCCATTACTTGAAACCCATTTTCCATTTTCTTATATATTAAACTTTTGATTTTTCAATCATTTTCTCCTTTATTTTTGTTATTCCCTATTCAGAATTTGGTTCTGAGAAGTGAGAGGCAATACAGAATCTTAAAGCTATATTTTTGGTTAGCTACTTTTAATGGTTCAAACTCTGTATATAAAGATAAAAAGTTAGATGGAATGATATTCTAACTCATTAAATCATCTATTTGATCTATAAGATGGCATACTTACTTGTGTGTATGCATCTAATGCATCATTTTTATAAAATTTTATAGAGGCAGTCTTACAGCAACCATAAATTACCTTGAAAAAAGCCACAAAAGCATTTCCATTCAGTAAACTAATTTGGAAAAATAAACAAACTGTCTGGCTTTTAGGTAATAATGAAGGTACATGTCCTTTGTCTACCTGAAATCTAGGTTTTTAGATTTGTAAGTTCAGGGTATTATTGGTTATTAATGAATAGACTTTTTCACAGGTCATTGCTGTTATAATGTACTTGTGCTTCCACTAATTTCAATAAGTATATGCTTCTACAAGTACTCTTAAGTTAGTTTAGAAGGACATTTTGTGAAAAGGGTTATGAGTTTACTACCATTTGCATGTAAAATAAATTATAATAGCTACAGAAATAAACTCAAAAGTAGTATCTTATGATAACCCATATATAGTAGGTCAGTGCTTGAATTCTTTCCATCTTAGCCTACTAATGGGAAGGTCTTCAACTAATTCTTAACAAAAATGTGTTTGGACTTTTTCCATGCCCAGATAAATTGTAAGAATAACTGTTTACCCTAAAGAAGACTGAATCCAGGAAGCATTTAATTTTTTCTATCAATACCAATTCTAATTCTCATTCTTTATATCTTTACTAGCTTCCCTGTCACGACAGGGCTACATTCACTAAAACAACAGCAAGTAGGGCTTCATGCCTTTAAGTCTCACAACCCTGCAAAATATACATCATTTTCCCCATTTTACAGGCAAGTCATAAAATTCAACTCCAGGTATGTCCACTCTCAAGTGCGGTGGCCTCCCCAGGGCACATGCTATACAAGTCCCTATATTACCTGGCCTCTACTCACATCTCACACCATTTCCTTTATGCATCATAGCTTCACGTGTACCCCACCTAATTCTCCCTTAGGCTCTCTCTTCACCTGAGGAGTTTGAGAATTCTTCTATATTCTTCCATGGTACTTGTACATATATTAAAATTATTTGTCTATTTTACAATCTTACCCTACTAAACTGTAAATTACATAAGGCAAAGACATCATCTTTCAACTGTATATCCTTAGTACTCAGCTCAATGTCTAGAACATAACAGATACGAAGCAAAATTTTTCTGAGCAAATGACTGAGGCATAACAGATACCAGGAATAAAGTGGCAGAAAAGAATTAACCCTTTCCTTTATATTCTCCCCTCCTCCCAAGCCATTGCATTAAATGGAGGCTTCTGAGACATAAACAGCAGACCAGAAAGACTCTACTGCCTTATGTTGTTATAAAGTTCTACATTGTTTTTCTGTGTCTCTGGTTTCCACATCTTGACTTATAGACCCATCATTTGGCTTCAGCTACTGTAAGTTCTTTAGTTGTTCTCTCCGCAGCTATCACCAACTTCCCCTGTTGTTTTTTGCAGTTTAAGACTTTATTCACATATCTTCATGCTCATTCAAGTCAACAGCCATCCTCTCTGCCTCTATACCCAAAGTAAGCACTATTATGACTTCTATTAACACAGGTTATTTTTGCCTATTCTTGAACTTCAAATATATTGAATCATATAATATGTGGTCATTTCTGTTTGGCTTCCTGGCTTCTCACTGTTTATGGAGATTGATAACTATTGATGTCTGTAGCAGTACTTTGTTCTTTTAACTGCTGTACAATATTCCAATGTATGAATATACTACAGTTTTATTTATCCAATCTTTTGTTGAATGAAATGTGAGTTGTTTTCAGTTAAGGGCTATTATGAAAAATTCTACATGAATTTTAGTAAACATATGCAACTGTTTCTCTTAGGTATGTTCTAAGAATTGATGGATCATAGGTTTAGATAATGCCAAAAACTTCCCAAAGTGACTGCTGTAAAAATGGGTTTCTCCATATCCAATGTATTTAAGTTCCAACTGCTCGATATACAGGAGTGGACAAAAATAGGTTTACACTTATTCCGAATAATGCAACTAAATAATACAATAATTAATAAATAATACAAGAATAAACTTTGTGTTTTATGTATCAAAACTGTAAATCTACTTTTGCCCACCATTGTACTGACCAACAATTGCCATTGTGAGTTGTTTTAAAATGTTGGTCATTCTGGTGAATTTGAACACAGACTTTCTCAATGTCTTTCATCACTAAGCTCCTTTTAACTACTTATTTTGGTCACACTCATTGTTTAACTTACTTCATTACAGCCTGTATCTACCCTACTATCCATGATTTCAAGGCATTTTCTCTGTAATCACTTCTTGAACTGTATTCCCCTTGTAAACTACAAACTTCTTCCTTTGCTGCACTGTATGGCATGTTAACAGCACAATTCCCTTGAAACTCTGGCTCTGTTCCCCACTTCCACTCTATGCATAATGCTTTAACCACAGATTCAGTTCTCTGCTCTTGCTTTCCGATGCCCCTGTCACCTAAATGAAACTGCACGTCCACTGCCGCCCTGGCTCACAGAAGTGCCAGTCCTCTGACCCCTCTTGCTGTTAGCCAGCTACGGCAACAATGCTTACAGTCATCACGGAGTCATCATGGAAAAAAGGAAAGCCACGCTTTCTCTAGAACCTAGCTCCCCCTTACTTTCTTCCTCCTACTCAAAATACCATTATTCACCTCGTTATGCAACCTCAGAATCTTGAGTCACATATTTTCACTCCAGGTTCTCGCTTACATGCAGTAAATGTATTGTCTTGATTCTTTCTCATTTTTTCATTCTTATTTCGTTAAAAGTAAAAAATGCAATTATAATTTTATGTATCATCTACTAGTCATAAATAAACTGGTTTCAACTGGCCAAATTTCACACAGGCATTGCTAATTCTCAATTTGGTATTTTGGTCCTCAGACTATCACCACTACCCCTACCACCAACAAAGCAATAACTAACATGTCACATTTTGAATAAAGAATTTTTTTTTCCTTTAAGCATCAAAACTGCTCAGTGGATAAGACTCTTTAATTATCCCTATTTGGAAGGTTAGAGAAACTGAGCTTTAGACAGTTATTAATTAGAGCCAACGAGATAAAAATGCTTCAAGAGTAAGGTGAATGGCTAAAGCGAGGAAAGCAGCTAATTGCAATGTAAAACTCTAATAATTATTTCTTCTTTCCTGAATCTATCCTAACTTATTTGAAGTAAGTAGTATTTATAATCCTAGACAATGGTTGATAGACTAACTATCCAAACAGTACACACACAAAATTATAAATTTAGGGAAGTCAAAATGTACTCAAGCTGAAATCCAAAATGATTAATTTATGAGACATGAGACAAGTTATTACAGAATTTTTCCCTGAGTATAACCTTTAAGAGACCGTATTCTATAAACCATGAATATAACCTAACTTGTAGAATGCCAAGTTTTTAAAAGAACAATTTTTACAGCAATGGAATTGGCATATAAGACAGACATGTAAATTGCTCTTGTTGAGTTAACTTTTGAACTGTAAATAGTGAGGTGGTGGCCTTAATTGTCCACCAGTAATAATAGCTCTAGTAATATGGTCAATATGCCAGTGAGACATTTGTAAAAACTACTGTGTGGCTTTAAAATATGCCTACAAGTTCTTTAATACTCCTTTCTTCAAGTGGGAGGCCTGACAGTGACTCACTTCTAACAACTAGCATAATGTAGAAGTGACAGTGTACAACTTAAGAGACTGGGTGGTAAAAAGTACAGTGAATTCCTCTTCATGCTCTTTTGGATGGTTCTCTACCATAGCCAAGCAGTATATAGAGAAGGCCACATGTCAAGGAACTGAGATTTCTTGCCAATAGCCGTGTGAGCAAGACACCTTAAAAACCAATCTACCAGTGCCAGATAAGCCTTCAAGTGACCATAACCACATAAGAAACTTTCAGAATTACCCAGCTAAGCCACTGTGAATTCCTGAGCCATGAAAACTATGAGAAAATAAATGCGTGTTGCTTTAAGTCACTGTTTTGAGGTAATTTATTATGTAGCAATAGATAACTAATACAACTGTATAATAAACAATCTTGACTTCATGTCCTAAATAAAACCACAAAAGAAATATATATGAAATACCATTTATCTATCAACTGATATGTTTAACAAATGATAATATCCAGTGTTACAGAGGAAGTGAAAAAGCATATATTCTCATACACTGCTTACAATTTCAGATGGAGAAATTGGTGATCTGTACCCATATTTTTTAAAACAGTTATATCTCTGGTATGGTTCCACCTTAGGATTTTATGCTAAGTAAGAGGTTTGCATATATCTTTATATATATATAAATGTTTATGGGATTGACATTTGTGATGTTAAAAAATGGGATAGATATTTTCTAAAATTAGCCATGGATATTGGTATATCCCTACAATGTTACCATTAAAATATTTTATATTATTTATTGCTATATATTATTGTGTGTTTTAAATACTATTTAATATAATTTTATTTTAACATATTTTACAACAAACATCTCAATACATTAGGTGCAAATAACTGATTTTTAAAATGTCAACAGCATAATTCCAATTTTATAAAAAGTTGCATGCATGAGCATGTGTGTTTACACACATTTGTGCCTAAGGATGGAAAAAGGAATAGACACAAAAGCACCACAATTCTCATAATATTTACAACCGAGTGTAGAATTAAAAGTACATTTCATTTTCCTCTCCTACTTATCAATTTCCTAATATTGAGAAAGCAATTTTTCTAGTGAAGAAATTAATAGCAGTTATTGTCACACATTGTGAATATCTTCTAAAAGGCAAAAGGTTATCTGACCCCTGGATGCCGCTCTGAACTCTCCCGAGATACTCTCCCACTTGCTCATTAGCTCCAGTCATACCCATCCTTCCGATCCTGGAAAGCAAAAAGGTGTCTGGGCCTTAGGGCCCTTGAATAAGTGCTCCCTCTTCCTGGAGTGGCCCCTTCATACCTGCGCCTGGCTGCTTCCTCCGTTAAATTTCTTCTCATGTCAGCTTAGAGGACCTTTATTGTCTGTCAAGTTTAAAGCAGCCTACCCAAGCAATAAATTAAGAATTACATTCTTCTGGTTGACAATTTCCTGAGCACATTTTACTATACAAAAGGTTCTCTTTTCACAGAGCTTGGTACCAAGATCCAAACCATAGCTGCTCTGTCTCCGCACCATGAATCACAGTCCCCAGCCCTTCTTCACTGCTGCCCACACTGGAGTTCCCCCAACCTATGACATGCTCCAGGAGGAACAGGAAGCAGCCACGCTAGAGATGTCCCAGACCCCTGTGCCCATGATGACCACTGTGATCAACATTGCAGTGACACTGCCATGCTTGCTGACATTGTCTGGTCCATGTTCAACACACACTCTTCTTCATGAACCCCTGCTACCTAGGTTTCATGACCTCACCTGTTCCATGAAGTTTAGGTACCATAGATGGTGGGTATCGAGATTGGGGCCGAGAGTTATGTGTCCACCAACCAGATGTGCTTGAACATCTGGGCCCTGTTCTTGGGCCTCCTTCACATCATTATACCATCCTCATTATTTTGTTACTGCACACTGATAGTTTTCCAAGCAATTCTAGATGTCATGAAGACTTATGGAGGCCAGCAGTAGCTGCCCATAACCTGAGGCTGTTGCCCTTTTTCACAGCTGTGTACATACACATCTGTCTATGATTGAATTCAAGAGAAGACTTGTAAATTATGAAAAAAAAAAACAACTAAAAAACATTTTTAGCTTTCTTGTTCATTTATTGTATTTCTCCTTTGTTTAATGTTATTGACAATCACCAATTTTTCATACTGTCTCCCTTCTTGGCTTATAGGTACTGCAGCCTCTACTTGCTCCTTCCTCATTTCTAATGAGAACTATTTCCTCCTTCACCGAAGTCTGTCACTGCCAGATTATCCTCACTAAAGTGTGACAAACGGTCAAGCAAAGAAAATCACTATCTTGTCAACAACATGGGAGCTCACATGAACACCATATACTTCTATGCGCTAGTCTAGAGAGAGACAATTATTTTTTGTTTGCTGTTTATAGCCTTCAAATCAATGCCTGCTGTATTTTAGGCACTCAAAAAATAAATAATTGTCAAATACAAGTATTTATGAATGATTGAATGAGGGACAGCCAATGTATTTTGTTCCACATGTCATAAAAATGACATAACATAAAGGAATGGAAAAAACAAATGTAATTCTATGCAAGGACACACACACTGTGACCTAAAGTGTATAGCAATAAAAGTATATTGAAGGAAAACCGCCTGCTCATGAACCAATCTCACATGCAAGCATTAAGTCAGTTTGATATGAAATACATACACAGCTGCACAGTACACAGCTTTTTCCATCAAGCAGCCAGCTCTTTGGTGCTGCCAATTAAATCACAGTGTAAATTTATTACTTCAATTAAACATCAACATATACTTAGGATCTACAGCAAGATCCTTGGCTCTGTCATGTAGTTTCTTAAGAAGAACTGGAAACAATACCAGATTTGAATTGCTTTCCCAAGAAATCAAAATTTCAATACCACTCTCCCTTTTATAATACTTTTTAAAACTCAAATGCATTTCAGAGCAAGTAACCAGCAGGGTTTACCCATTATTTAACCTTTCTTTTTAACTTCTCTGATTTTTTTGAATAGATAGCACAACTGTTTGTCCAAGATGAAGGAAACACCCTCTGATTTTATCAGTTCTGAAAGCAGTCCTATAATTATCTCTGGAAGGTGTCTCTCTGCAGAAAGCCCATAGTTTGTGTGTGCTTTTTGTATATTCTCCAGTGTGACAAACACCATCTAGCTGGCTTTACACACTGTCATTTCCGTTGAAAACCTGTAATTACTTCCCACAAGAAACACTTCATCATGCTAAGCTGATTAAAGACGGCATACACTGGAAGGCAAACAGCAACAATGCTCAGACATCAAAGTGTGTATCTTGTAAGCAATCGTGCAGTAGCGTGCACACAGTAAACACTAAATAAATTTTAGAAGATATTATATTTGCCCTTTAGCACACAGTATAATTAATACTCAGTTGAAACATAGATTTTCAAAGAGCAAATTGAGCAGACCATATTGGCTTTTGAACTATTATTAAAAATATTCCACCATAAAGAATAAGCCATTTCAAGGTCTCTGCTCACATCATTTACACCTACCCCAGTTAAGTATTTGTTTAACTGTTCTCATTTCTTGATAGGCAAACCAATCAAACAAGCAGTTTTACTTTATCATATTATTTAACAGAGTTCAGTCTGTTTTACTTTGTTTGATTAATCTGGTAGGCCTGAAATGTCTTATTTAGACACAGGAGTTTTATTAAAGCAATAAGTACTGAGTTAAAATTAGCTAAACTTTATAGTGTGCATTTGTCATTTGTCTGAGTTTTTACTTGTTTTTAGCCATTGAAACATCTTGCTATGGAGAAATTCTCAAGATATAAATTATGTTGGGAGGCAGTTACCACACCTGAGTACAGAATTCATAAGCTTGTTTTACCTGCCTTCTTTGCCTCTGGGACTTGGCCAGCCACTTTGATTTGGCCAATCAGATGGACCTACTGCTGATTTTAAATAAGTTAGTAACCCAGAGAAGCAGGGACAGTGAAAGGCCCACCCCGGCATTGGCAGCAATGGCATTTCCAGGTGTCCAGGGATGATGGTCACAGTGTAAGCCACAATGCCGGTGCATAGGGGTTGTAGCAAGCATATCTTCCCAGCCTAGCTCTGTATGCAATTTTCTTAATTCTATGAATTACCCAAATACTCTTTCAATAAATATGTCAGCTGTTTAAGTCAGTCTGTTATCTGTGACTGTAAATAACTTACTAGGACAACTTGAGAAACAAATACTTTAATAAGTTATACATTGACACTTTGGTGGGCATCATCTCAATATATGCCAAAGAGTCCACAAGCCTGTCATCCTATTCCCTACTACTGTTTTTTTTTGTTGTTTTTTTGTTTTTTTCACAAGTGCCTAGAGGACTGGTCTAGCTCTGGAAGAAGCTAACAATCTTCAACATTAACCAAAATTCAGATATTGCATTTTTCTTTGATTTTTATTCCAGAAACCAATTTAAGGTCACAAGATTCTAGGATTTATAGCTAGAGAAGCCTTTTATGCCATCTATCCAAACCCTTTTACATGGAAATAACGTGTCTCAGGTCAAACTCCAAGTAAATTAAAAAGCTAAGACAAGAATTTAGGCTTATGATTTGGAATCCGATTCAGTGTATTTCCACAGCGCGAAGTACATAACTAGGTTTATCTGCAAATAACTGAAAACTGGAATTAGCCTAATCATTAAGAGATCTATTATACTGTGGGACAGGAAGTCCAGATGTAAGATGTGATTCAATATTCGTTGACTGAGCAACTCAGCATCATCATCAAGGAATCAAGACTCCTCTCTTATTCTCAGGAACACTGGGTCCCAGATCAGTGGAAAAGAGAAAGACTTCTCTTTCTCACAAAACTGCTGAACTACGGAAGAAGGGGCCTGAGCTTTGCACTGATGGGTTTATCCATAAACTACTCCCTTCTGGACGATGGAAGACAATGTATTAACTGAGTCCTGGGTTGTAATGGGAACCAGTCAAAAAACAGAGAGAGCAACTGGTCAGTGTCATCTGTGTGGATGCTACATAAAGGAGGGGGGTGAACTGGGTATTGAGAAAACACTCACAATGTCTACTACACAAGATAATGTGGAGACATAACTTTTTCACATAAATAGTTCCATCCCTTAAGCAGTGAACATTCTCAATGATATTGAGTTGAGTTTTACATTGATTACTATGTAACATTATCCCCAAAAGCTTTCAAAGCTCTAAAATACGTACTGCATATAAATTTACATCTTATTTATACAAATATTCCTGTAAAAAAAGAAGGGATAATTAAAAGGCTACAAGTATATAGCGGGTGTTTTATGAGAAGATATGCTATTTTTATACAGGTTTTATATCATTATGATGTATACAAATGTAAAATGTAAATATATTATTATGGACTTTAACTGAATAAAATAATTTATGAATTCAAAATTTATTTCAAACTCCATAATTCCATTTTAGAAGGTAATACCAACCTCCTGTAATAAGTTATAGAGATTTTCTTTTCCTGATAGCAATCTCTAAAAATCTTTCATAATATTGTAAATATCAAGAAAACCAAGCAAGTAAACTCTATATACTGAATCTAATCTGTTGTCACAATTATATTTATATCCATTGAGTGATCTGGTGAAGTTTGAGGACATCTGAAGGAAAAAAGAAAAGCAAGTTCCTATAAGTTCCAATATGAGTAAGCATTGAAACTGATGCATCCTGACCTCTGGGTAACCCCTGTGAGACAGGAAGGAGTTGGAGGCAGAGAGGTTAGTGGAACTTAGGAGGAAAACTCTCAGCAGGTGGAGGGAATGTCTGATTCTCTCAGTATGATTATCCTATTTTCTTACATTTATAACTAATTCCCATATTGTGAACGAAAAAAATTCATAATTCCTTTTATTAAAGAAAATGCAGTATAAATAAAATTGTAAAATGGGAGTAAACTTGCAGATGGTTTTCTATAAGGATATCCAAATCACTAAAATGGATCCCAAAGTGAATACACATCTCTTAGGCTATTTCTGATATTTTTCTTTATATGTGCATGTATGTTAGAGAGAACAACTCAGGCACACCATGTATCTTCCTGAAGTAAAGTGTAATTTAAACATTGCAATTCACCCAATATAAGAATCAAACTGAATATCATTCACAATGCCATGACAAAGCTATTTTTAGAATTTTTTAAGGATCTTTTACTTTATAACAGAACCATAACTTAAATATCTGATTCAAGACACAGATTTTTGTCTCCTACATTTATTTTAAAATATTACAGAAAACATGCTTCTACAATTGTATTTCCAACCTATTAGACCTTCCCTGAAGAGTACCAACCTTCCTAGCTGCTTTGAAAGAAAATGGAAGTTAAAAATTTTTTTCAGAAAATAAATGAATAGTGTATCAATCTTTCCAAGTCTGCACTCCAAAATTCAAACTGACCTTCCTCAAGCTGTTTAATGTTTTATAATACATTTTCTAAGAAACCTCCCTCAAAGATTACTCCTATAAAAGAAGAATATTCATTGTTTATTATGTACCAGGCAAGGGTAAGGTGAATAAAAAGGAGAGGCTAGGAAGAATCCAGCAGCTAAATAGCTTATGATTTTGTAAAAATTTAAAATCTACAAAGGGAGAAGAGCTATAACACACAATAAAGTGTCATAGATGCTGGCAGAACCACTTGTTCAAGCATTTGGATCTGGGGATTAAAACATTAATAAAGACTTTCAAGGACTTCTGGCCAAGATGGAAGCCTAGACTGACACATACCGTCTCCCTCCACAACTTAGAAGGACTACAACTACCGCAAAACCAGAAATAACTAGAAGTTCCAGAAAATAAAGCTACATGGAACTCCAATGTATAAAGTTATAAACAAGTGGTGCTTGTCCGGATGGGTAGGAAGGGCAAAGCCGGGGCAGAGAGATCAAGCTGTGCTGGCAGTGGAAGCTACGGCAATGGCGGCGGGACAGCGGTAAGCACAGACACCCGTATTGAAGGGGAGGCAAGAAGCACCTGGGGAGCACCCTCAGCTACAGACCAGACCCGTCAGCTCACGATTCCAGTGCCAGGGAAGGCAGACCCCCATTGTCTCAGATTGTGAAGGCCAGAGGGCATGGAGATGGAGAAGCAGGCTCCTGGTCTCTTAGTGGAGAGTGAACAGCAGGAATACATTTTGGACCCCTGCCCCCACACAAAATGCCACAGTGTGGTGAGAAGGGTTGCCCAATAGTGACAAATGCACAGGGGCTCTGCCCCCTTTAGCACAAGAGGTGTGAGAGTCCCACCCAGGAAGCAAAGGTAAACACTAAACTGTCAGGATGGTATAGATCATGATAGAGATACCAGTGATGCAGCTAACCAGCCAGCAAATATCTAATCTAACGGTTCAGCAGATAGGAAATCTTTCTGAGGCACAGTTCAGAGCTTTGGTTATACGAATGCTTACAAACCTAACAGCAGATCTTAAACAAGACAGGGAAGGAATGAAGGCTAGTCCTTCTGAAATAAACAAAAACACATATGAAACTAGTGGTGAGGGGAAGAAAAACAGGAATCAAATCAATAAATCGGAACATAGGGAAGGAACAAATAGTCAACAAGTGCAGGAAGAGGAAATGAAAAGTGAGGAAAATGAGGAGAGGATCAGAAACCTCTGGGACAGCTATAAGCGAACAAACATTTGAATTACAGGGTTGCCAGAAGGTGAAGAAGAAGGACTAGAAATTGAAAAATCATGTGAAAAAATAATGAAGCATAACTTCCCTAACTTGGGGAAGGAAATAGACTTACAGATCCAGGAAGCACAGAGAGTTCCAAAAAAACTAGAGCCAGGGAGAACCACACCAAGACACATTAAAATCAAAATGTCAAAAATTAAGGATAAAGAGAAAATCTTAAAAGTAGCAAGAGAGAGGAAGATATTTATGTACAAAGGGGTCTCAATAAGACTATCAGCTGATTTCTCAAAAGAAACTCTGCAAGCAAGAAGAGACTGGCAAGAAATATTCAAAGTAATGAGTAGCAAAAACCTATAGCCACGATTACTCTATCCAGCGAAGCTGTCATTCAGAATAGAAGGGCAGAGAAAGTGCTTCCAGGACAAAGTAAAACTGAAGGGGTTCATCAGATCCAAACCACTGTTATGAAATGTTAAAGGGACTTGTTTAGGAGAAAGAGGATCAAAACTATGAACATTAAAATAAAAACTGTATCACAACAACCAACAACAGAAGCTAGAGAACTGAAACAAAGGCAAACTAAGTAGACAACGAGAATGGGAAAAGAATTATATGTATGGGGAACATTTTGGGGGAAGTCAGCAGGGAGGGGGGAAGGGGGAAATGGAGGGAGATAGCACAGAAATTAGGAAGCATAGTAGGACAGAGTGGAGTAGATAGGAAGATGTTGAGAAGAACTATATGCACAACCAATGGGCATGGACTAAGGAGGGGGGGACAACTAGAGGGAGGTATGTCACTGGGTGGAGGGGAACAAAGGGAAAAGAAATTGGGAGAACTGTAACAACATAATTAATAAAGCATATTAAAAAAAGACTTTCAAGAGAACAATATCTATGAATGTGGAAAAGCAAGATTTAAGGATTTAGGAGTTTAAACTACATGCATTTCAGGGAATAGAATAATGGGAAGATTCTGATAAATCTGTATTAACCCTCACCATGAAGAATATCCTTTTTTTTTTTTAAATAAAATAAGGTTATACATGCCCTGGTCAATGTGGCTCAATTGGTTAGAGCATTGTCCCATAACTGAAAGGTTGTGGGTTCAATTCCTGTTCATGGTAAATACTTAGGTTGCGTGTTCCATCCCCAGTCCAGGCACATATGGGAGACAACCAATTGATGCTTCTCTCTCACATTGGTTTCTCTCTATAAAACAACATAAAAACCATCCTCAGGCATGGATCAATCAATTAATTAATTAATTAACATAAGCCCTGTTTATAAAGACCCCAAGACACAACTGCCGCTCAGAGCTCTCTGACCCAGAGACCTTCTATAGTTCTGCTGAGTGACACCACTTGGATGTTTACAAGACAGGACCCCCCTTCAAAAAAAAAACAGAATTATCTTCTGGAGGGCAGGCCCCTTGTAGTACAGGCTTGCCCTGCTAAGTGAATGTTCTAGGAACCCATCTGTATCAGTGTACCAGCTTGTGTTGTTGTGAGAAGCTGTGTTCAACTTCAGTGAATTTTTTTAAGACTTTCAGTGCCTTTGTGTATTTCATGACGGGCAATTTACAAGAGCTCCTGCCCACACAGCACTGAGTGTTCAGAAGTTTTTGACCAAAACTGCATGACGACGCCCCACCCCCCATTCACCCGATATCACACTGAGTGACTTTTTTTGTTTCCTCAGATGGAAAAAGTCCTCAAAGGGAAACATTTTACCTATGTGGAAGAGGTAAAACAAAAAATGGCAGAAGCACCAAAAGACATCAAAATTCATGAATTCAAAAAACTGTTCTGAGCAGTAGAAAAACCATTTTTATAGGTGTATTGCATCAAATGGAGAGTACTTTGAAGGTGACTGAAGCTTCAATATGTAAGAATAAATACACAATATTTTATAAATAAATTCCAGGATTTTTAGGTCCTCCCCTTAGAAACCTCTCTCTGATGCAGCTCTCCTCCAGATTCCCTTGCCCTACTCCCCCTCTGGATGGTCACATGCTGTGAGGTCTTTCCTCTCACAAAACACTGTCCAAGTGCTGTCCAGTAAAGCCTGTTGTATGCTACTGTCTCTGGTCATGGTCTTTTTCCTTGATCAGCCCCAAATCCTTGAAACCCCCTACACAGCCCAACCCTCGGTAATATTGTAGCCCTGACCAGGCTACCAGATTATAATGTGTCACAGTACTTTGTAGCTACTCTTGAAATAGTGATTTGCTTACTTATTTTTAAAATATAGGGGACTCTGAATGTTCGTTAACTCGTCAGTTCTTTAATGAACAAAATAACTGTTATAAGAAATCTTAGCTACTGGATAGGGGGTGGTAAGGTCTCTGAGACAGGCCTATAGGTACATTATGACAAACAGCTTTGGTTTAGAGAACATTGGCTTGATCCGGTGTGAGAAACCAATCATACACATATCATTTTATGAAAACGGATCTCTTTGGAGAGTAAATTTGAGTAGTATATATAAATACATGGGATGATAAACAAAGTCAGAAATGCCCCAGGCAAAATGGAATGAAAGGGTACCCTAATTATTTTGTTAATAACATAGTGAAGAGTTAGGGATGGGATCCCCCAGGACTCTATATGTAAAATATGGGTTAAAGAATATCTCTCACTTTGGGATACAACTGAGTTAAACATGTTAAATAGGCAGAGTTGACAAAATATAGTTAGGAGTATGTATTTGAAAGAGTAATTAGTTGTATTATGTATAGATCAAAGATGGATAAGCCATAGACAAAAGTTCACTAAGCAACTCCTTAGAAATGAGAGCATTTCCCAGGCGATGCAACAGCCACATTTGTTACTCTCGTTCTCTCTTGTTTATTCCCTTTTCCCTCTCTGCTCTTTGAGGGAAAAGAGAATATACCACAGAATTGCTTCCTACTTTTTCTGTTTCTCCTCCTCTCCCACTTCTACCTGTATAACATTTAATGTCTGTCATTAGCTTCCTCAAATATAACTTGCCATACAGCAACCCTAGTATTCCAGAGAGCAACAGGAAACCCTTTTTGGGGAAATTGGTTTCATGTTGAGAAACTCCCATGGCGGCGCAGGTTGAAAGGCATCTCCCAGAAGTCTCTGCTTTTCCTGCCTCATCTCTATCTGTCTGTGCTGTTCTTCTGCTTCCTTACTCTGTCACTCCCCATACCCCTAGTCTTCTTACTACACTTCTGAAGAAATGGGTTTATAACAGCTCACAGGAAATGTTAAGCCTCAAGTGTTTAATCACTCACACACACACACACACACACACACACACACACAGTCTATCCAAAGAATATAAAATATCAATGGATGCAAGGTTCAATCTATTTTTTTAAGTTATACAGTATCCTATGGCTTTTTACAATCAAAGACAGGAAAATATGCTATAAAAACATCCAAAAAAATGTAGGATTTCACCAAGATGGCAGCATAGGCAGACATGGCTTGCTTCTTCATACAACCACATCAAAATTACAACTAAAATACAGAACAACCATCACTCAGAACCATCAGAAATCGAGTTGAATGAAAGCCTGACAACTACAGAATTAAAGAAACCACATCCATCCAGACTGGTAGAAGGGGCGGAAATGCGGAACAGGCTGGTCCCACACCCAAAAGTAGTGGATAAAAAAATTTGGGAGGGATGTCTCAGCAGCAGGGAGTCCCAGCCCCACACCAGGCCCCCCAGCCCAGGGCTCCAGTGCCAGGAATATAAGTCCCCACAATATCTGGCTGCAAAAACCAGTGGGGATTGAGTCAGTGGAAGAAATAGCTGGAGTCCTAAGCAATTCATCTTAAAGTACCCACACATGAACTCACCTGCTCAGACTCACTCCCTCTGGACTCCAGCACCAGGTTAGAAACTTGAGGGGCACCAGTGGCATATAAGGAGAAACTAAAGCATCTGATAGCAGGGCAAACGGAGGTCATTGTCTCTTTTCCAAACCCTCCCCCCAACAGAGCCAGCAGGCTGGCACCATGTCTGAGACTCCATCAACCTGGCTGACTCAATCTGACCCACCTTGGAGATCCCCAAAGACTCTGCACCATCCAATCTATGGGCCCACCCAAGCTGCTTTTCCATATGAATGGCTGGGCTTGGCTCATGCTTCACAACTTCCTAAATCCTCTGAAACAAGGAGCAGCTGGCCACAGTAAGCTCAAGGCCCAGCACTTGCAGCAGCCAGCCTAAATTTACAGCTTGGCTTCACCTGGGAATCTCCAAGCCCAACACAAGTAGCAACCATCTCAAATTGCTTTATAGCTCAGGCACCGTGGCCCCGGGCAAACACAGCTGGGGCTGACCTTGGCCTGAAAAACCTGGGAAACCCCAGGATCAGTGCACCCAGTACACAGCTACAGACCATGTCAGAGCACCACCATCCCGCCCCTGCACAGCTGATCCTCCACAGAAGGCGGAGGTTGGTGATCAGTCGTTGCAGCCGACTGGCCTGGGCAAATCCCTCCCATTGATCTACCAACAGCAACCAAGTCTCAACTACAAGAGGTTGGAATACTCAGCCCACAAGAAGGGTGCACCTCAAGTACCCAGCTTGGGTGATAGGGGAGGCTGTGCCACTGGAACTACAGGATACCTATTACATTAGGCCATACTACCAAGACATAAAGTCAAAGCAGCTCTACTAATACACAGAAACAAACACAGGAGCCTGCCAAATAAGGAGCAGAGAAATATGTCCCAAATGAAAAACACCAGAGAAAGAAGTAAATGAAATGGAGATAGCCAAGCTATCAGATGCAGAATTCAAAATATTGGTGATCAGGATGCTTAAAGAAATGATTGAGTACAGCCACAAAATAAAGGAAGAAGTGAAAGTCATACAAAGTGAAATAAAGAAAAATATACACAGCACAGAACCATCAGTAATGGGAAGGAACCCAGGATTCAAATCAATGATTTGGGACAAAAGGAAGAAATAAGCATTCACCTGAAACAGAAAGAAGAAACAAGAATTTTTTTTTTTTTTTTTTAATGAGGAGAGGATTAGGAACTTCTGGGACAACTTTAAAGGTACCAACCTTTGAATCATAGTGGTGCCAGAAGGAGAAAAGGAAGAGCAAGAAATTGAAAACCTATGTGAAAAAAATAATGAAAGAAAGCTCCCCTAACTTGGCGAAGGAAATAGACATACAAGTCCAGGAAGCACAGAAAGTCCCAAACAAGCTAGACCCAAAAAGGACTACATCAAGACAAATCATAATTAAAATGCCAAAGGTTAAAGATAAAGAAAGAATCTTAAAAGCAGCAAGAGAAAAGAAGAAAGTTGCCTGCAAAGGAGTTCCAATAAGACTATCAGCTGATTTCTCAAAAGGAACTTTGTGGGCAAAAAGGGGCTGGCAAGAAGTATTCAATGTGATTATTACTCTATCCAGCAAAGCTATCATTTAGAATGGAAGGGCAGATGAAGTGCTTCCCGGACAAAGTAAAGCTAAAGGACTTCAGTATCGCCAAGCCATTATTATATGAAATATTAAAGGGACTTATTTAGGAAAAAAAAGATAAAAACTATGAACATTAAAATGAAAACAAACACAACTATCAACAACTGAATCTAAAAAATAAAAACAAAAACAAACAACTAGATTAGAAACAGAATCATAGGTCTGGGGGTCATTTGGAGGGTTATAAGGTGGGAGGGAGAAGAGGGAGAAAAGAGGAAATGGTGCAGGGATCAAGAAGCATAATTAGTAGGAACAAAATAGACAAGGGGATGTTAAGAATAATATAGGAAAGGGTGAAGCAAAAGAACCTACATGCACAACCCATGGACATGAACTAAGTGGGGAGGGGGTTGCTGGAGGGAAGGGACATACTGGGCAGAGGGGGGCAAAGGGAAAAATTGGGACAGCTGTAACAGCAAATTAATAAAATATACTTACAAATAATAAATAAATGAATTATGTAAAAAAAAATCCCAAATTGATTTTCTAAAAATTGTTAATTTTCCAGTTTAGCTATTTCCCCTAAGTTTCCCTGTTGTCATATTCTGAGTCACTGACTCTGATTATTGATGTAGTACAGCCTGGTCGAGGAAAGGCAGATTAGATCATGTCTCGATACCTCATCTGGCCTTAAAAAGCTTTCATTTGTTCTCAGAAGACACAAGAACACAAAAAAATATATATTAAAGACAACATTTCCCAGTGGGCTTTTACTTCCTTAGCCAAGTTACTCTGTCTCATTGCTTATTTAAAAGTGTGTGTGTGCGTGTGTGTATGTGCGTGTGTGTGTGTGTGTGCGTGCATGTGTAATGTTTCACTTTTGCTTTTGTTTTTGTTTTCCATTTATAAAGGTGAAATAAACTCTGTGGGCTTCTCAGAACACATCTGATTTACATATAGATTTCAATATCTCAACTGGTCCAGCACACGGTAGAGGCAGGTAGGTACTCTCTGCCTCCTACACCATTTAATAAGCAGATACAGATTTAAAAAGTAATTTCTTATTTTTTTAATCATAAACTGATCTAATTTACACTTCACTTACAACTTATTATCACTTTCCTTTGAACACTCTTTTTTAATAGCATATATCTTCAGCCCAGGACAGTGACAGCACCACTGTAGTTTTTTTTTTCTTTTCTTTTCTATGATTTCCAGAAAATAACCTCAAGAACAATTGTCCAGTTACTGATATATTAACACTGGGCAATCAAGTCTGAATTTTTTGTGTCTCTTTTTGCACACTAGAGAGTCTCTTTTTTATTTCTAAAAATCAATTTCCTAATAATTTAAATATATTTAGGCAGATAGGTTTAGCGGTAAAATCAGTGGCCTTAAAGAAGGGATGCTATTGCCCTGGTTGAGTGGCTCAGTTGGTTGGAGCATCATCCCATAAACTCAAAAGTGGCTGGTTTGATTGCTGGTCAGGGCACATGCTTGGGTTGCAGGATCGGTTCCCAGTGGCGCACAAGCGAGAGGCAACCAGTTGCTGTTTCTTTCACTACAATGTTTCTCTCTCTCTTGCTCTTCCTCCCATCCGCTCTAAGTATGTTCTCAGGTGAGAATAAAAAAAGAAAAAGAATGTATACTCTATTTAGTTGGGATGTTCTAGAAAAATAACCATTTTTGAATTCTATTACATCTCCTCCAAATGACATCCTATTGCACGATTGTGTTTGTTTTTAGTTTTCATTCTCATATACAACATCTGTCCTGTATGCTTCACTGCACTGTCTTTACTGAAAAAAATAATGCAACTGAGAAAGGAAACAAATATCAAATTCAGAACTCCCAGGAATACTGACCCATATTCTCAAAAGATAGCACTGAAATGCACTTTCTACTTTCAGATCCAGAATTTCATAATATTATTCCTTAAAGAGTCAAATGGCATGTATTTTGGCAAGCTATCTTTAACGACCCTTTTAAAAACAATGCAGAAAATGAAAATAATGAGAAAACAACTATGAACTATCTAATGGCATAAATACAAAGAGGTAAAGCTCTAACAGTCACAGGGACTAAGAATAGAACTTGTTTATATTCTTACTTTACCTTGGTTGCAGCCTTTCACACTGCTATGCTTTTGTCAGCTCATATGTGGATCAGAATGCTGATGGCAGGTGCTTGCTAATGCTATCTGTCTACTGTGTAAAATGGTATGAATGCTTGAGGTATTATCTTCTCAAGTATATTTTTGTATAGGTCTTCAAATACCATGGAACAAATATTCCTGCACTTGCCTTCTTGATGTTCATTCCAGGATCAGAACTTGTTTTTGTTATTAAATATTTCGTTAAAAATATTATTTTTTCCTGGCTCCCTTTGGTCCCATCTCTCTCCTCCAAAAGTTCTAGTATGAATGATTTAAAGGAAATAGAGAAGAAGGAGGATTGCTTTGGGCATTAAGAAACCTGATGGGAAGATAGAAGGAGCACACATATCAAAAGCTGGCTTCTTTGGCTTCCCTACCTAATAAACACACATGCACACACACCCCTGAATACTTTAGCTTCTTTATTAAGAGCCACTGAATTGATATATTTGTCAAGTAGTCTATGCAGATTAAAAATTATTCCTACTTAAATATTTGTATCTCACAAATGCACTCCTGCCTCTTACCAACACTAGTTTAATTATTCCATATCTGTAAGGAATCCAATGCTAATTGAGCAGGTTTTCTTCCGGTATTAATTTTAATTATTCTGAGCAGCATGAAACTCTTTGTAATTTCCCACCTGACAACTGGGGCCCAAAAGAACAGCTGCTTATGGTTTTATGCTCCTATGAACACACTAGATAGCAGAGTCAATAAACTTAGGCATGAATTCTCTGCATGTTCCACTGAGGTTACAAAAATGAACCCTTTGGGGGGAGTTCAGAGAAATCCGCAACTGAGAATGATGTCCAAGTCACTGTGCAAAGCCTGATGACAGTCATAGATCTCAAAGGAGCTGCAGGAAGAGAGGCTCCCTGCTGAAATGAACACAATCTATAGTTAAATAATAAATCACAGCCATGTAGCCAGCCTGCAACAGCCACTACCTATCAGAAAGGTACCATGACCACATAGTGCAAATATTTAGTTCCACACAGTTGTATACCTTGATGGGGTCCAACTGAAGTAGTTATCTATTTGTCCTTCCTAAGAGAGAGGATGAATGCTGTTTATTTATGATGAATTGAGAGTTGTATTTAAGTTTATCCAATACAAATAAGTACAATGAAACCTAGTAATATATCCCCACATTTAAATATACTCCCCAGCAGCACTGTAAGAATAAAGCATACAACATATACATAATTTAGCACAAACACCTTTTGACATGTCACATATTTTTTTCTTCTTCTGCTAAAGAACAGAAGGCTTTGTGTATGAACACACAGTATTATATTTGCTTTCAGACATACCAATTCAGGATACAATGAACTAGATGAATTATTCATTTTGAAGTTGCAGTTGTTTGTGGATAAAACTGCAGAGACCCAGAATAAAAAGATAAGTAAAAATGGGAGTAGAAATGGAGAAAAGGGGCTCACTGTTCCAAAGAATGTACATAGATATACAATTAATTTCTAATTTTCAAGTATTATAAATTGAAGTGCTTCAATTATAAAATTAAATATTATTCTCAGTGAGTAAAACCATACAGGGGAAAGAACCATCATTTAACCTTCCATAGCTGACATATAGTTCATTGATATGGAATCTCTCTCAACAAATACTTGACTAGCTATTGGCTCTGAAACCACAACCTTCCCTTAAAAAAAAAAAAAAAAGCTAATATTTACAGCCTTTCTACAAATGTGAAGTAAAAGGGAAGAGACTGTCTTTCTAATATTTATAACCCTAGTAGCTAAATGTGCTAGTAGTAGAGTGTCTGGAATTAATCAGTTATCAGTAAATATTGTTGAGTGAATAACCTCATCACTTGGCACCAAAAAACAATGACATAATATGCCTTTCTGAAGATGATTATTTTCCATTGAAAATATTTTGCCTTATCGTCCCCTTCACTCTTTTTTGTTCACTGAAAAAAGAGCTAGCATCGCTGTTGTGACTTCTAAAACTTAACCTGAAAGCACAATAGAACAAATTGAAGCAGAAAGAGTTTAGGGGTTGGAAAATCATTTCAGTAATGGTTGCTATATTGCAGGTAGAAGAGAACTTCTGGGTGAAAACAGTGTCTGTGAGAGGTAGACTAAAAGACAGAAGTCAGCACAGCACAGGAAGAATCAAAGATGCCTCAAATATTTACATGCTGACACATGGAGGAGGAATGATAAGTAGTTACTATTTCAATTGTATTAAAAGCAAAACTATAAAATTCAAGAAGAAAATAGGTATACCTTTCAGCAGTATTATAATGTGTCTAAAAATAAGCACAAATATAGCAAAGATACACGGTCCAAGCTAAATTTGGAGGTATTACATAATTTTAGAGACAAAATATAAATGTAGTATATTTCTTCTCAATTAGAAACTACACACAATTTTTAATTGTTAATTAAGTTTATTTTCCCCAAATAATAGATATTTAATTTAAAAGTCAACCAATATAACAAATCTAACAAGGGAGAAAAAAAAGAATATGATTTTTAAAATCCTGCCGTAACTTTTCCTACTCCCAGTTGATCCCCAGAGACATCCATTTCAAACATATTATCTTTCCTCAGTTATATCATTCCATTTTAAAACATAACATGATAAAACTGCCATACATTACTTTTTAAACTTAGATAATGCCCATAGAATGTGTCCTATAAAAAGTATTTTGTTTTCTTATGTCACTTCCCCTGCCCCACTACACACACATACATATATACTTTTGTCCTCTCCCTCATTTTTCCATATAGGTAGTCATAATTCTTAGGTAATTCAATATTCAGTGTTGATATAATTATGATAATATAAATATTGCTCATGGCTAAAACATGCAGTTTACTGTGACAACATATTGATTTCCCTGGAGTTACACATTGTCAGGCTCTTTAAATGAAAGGTCAGTCCGTTCAGTGGGTCAACACACTGAGCGATCTATCTGCTTCATGTTTTCCTTGGAGACATCACTCCAGACCCCCAACACCACTACCAATCCTATACCTGTTTGGACTGATTACCTAGCCTGCCACCTGCTAGCTAGCATCCAGGTAATTTCCTTGTCTTTTCAGTCTTTAATTCCTTGACTTTCTTTTTAAATCTATGAATTCCTTTTTGCTGGAGTACTTCCACCAGTAGCTAGCTACCTGAGAAAAGTGCATGGGAAAACAATTTTTTGAAAATCAACTTGTTATACTTCATACTTGATTCATAGTTAGACTGGATATATAATCTAGCTTGAAAATTGTCATCCCTAAGAATTCTGAAAACATTTCCTATTGTCTTTAGCTTCCAGTATTATTTTTCAGAAGTCTATTGCCTTTGGACTATTACTCCAATACAGTGTCTTTTATTTTTCTCTCTGGAGCTGTACTATCGTCTTTTTAATGTTCTCAAACCTCTTGCAAATGTCTTTTCTGTTTGGTACTTCATTTTTAGTGATTCCTACCAATCTGAGTTCCATATCCTTTAGTTATTGGAAATGTACATATGTATATGTTATTAAAATATATAATATTTATATAAATATGCATTCATCATGCACATAAAATATATAATGAAAATCACACATGTATCCTACATACACACACGAACACACACACACATATATATACATATACACACACACACACACACACACACACACACACATATATATATACATATACCATTTCTTCCCATCCATTTTATTTTTTGAACTCATTTTATTTTGGATTCCCTAGACTGATTTTCTAATTTTCTAAGACTTTGTCTTCCATTTCTTTGCCTTTGTTTTCTAGGAAGAGTATCCTGGGTGGATGGGTCGGGGAATGAGAAGATCTCCTCAACTTTATTTTCCTTCCTTTCTGCTTAATGCTTTCATTTCTGTTATCAATTATTATACATTTTCTAAAGAATCCTTTAATATAGCACTTTGATATGATTTCAAAAAAAAAGATCTATCTAAAGATATTTATTATAATTTTTGAGGTTTTCTTCTGTTTCCTGCACTGTCTCTGTTGCCTCTATTTTTGGTTTTGTCCTTTTCTTCTTTTAACCCTGTTTGCCATTTTGATGTTCTTATTACGTTCAAAACTTTTCTCAAATGTTTGTGTCTTGTCTATCTATATTTAAGAACAAGGCATTGACCAGAATTGTGGGAAACTGGTTGGAGGTGGATACCTCCATGGCATCAACCTGGGGGATGTTGATCCTGGGAAGGGGTAGGAGAGTACAAGAAGGTTTTCATTGGTAAACAGATTCTATGTACCTGAAATATTATACATGATTAATTAAAATTCAATAGCTCTCACCATTGAATCAAAAAATATCTGAGCTTATGAACCTTTTCAAATATATCACTGACACAACTATGCCAATCTTAGGGAGATGGATATGTGACAATATTGCTGTAATTAAAGAACATGCTAAGCCCAAGGCAGAAATGACTGAGTCATTTTGGAAATAATTCTCACAATGAAGCTAGTGTTGCCACAGGTAGTTCAGCTGGATACTTGCTAACATTTTTGTTGCTTGTTCCATAAATAATTTTATATATTAAATGCATAAAAATAAATTACGTTTAGAAAATAAAAACAAAGAGTAAAGCATTGAAAAGCTGATTGAATCTTTGTTATGAGTGAACACGCTTGCTGATAATATGGGCTTTATCATCGGGTGACCTTGTCATTTTGTTGGTGAATACTAAAATGCCAATATCTGTACATCTCATCTAAGAGACTTGGGCCAATATCTCCAAAAAGTAAGTCTCCAAACTTGTCTCTAATTTTGGAGTTCAAGAAGAAACCGAGAAAGAACAACACAAACAAAGGAACTAAATAGAATGAAGAGCAGAATAGCAGCAATAGGGGGGAGGGGAGAGGGAGAGAAGGGGGATAAGTAAGGGAAGGGTTTAGTCAAAGAACATGTATAAATGACTCATGGACATGGACAACGGGGGGGGATATGATTGCGGGAGAGGGGGTGGGTTGGGTGGGGGAGAGAAATTAGGGGAAAAGGGGACAACTGTAATTGAAAAACCAAAATAAATAAATAAATAAATAAATAAAATTAAATTAAAAAAAAAGAAGAAGAAACAGAGGATCTCACAGCTCAAGGTACAGACTTCCTTTAACTCTAAAAAGTTCCCTCTTTTAGAATAATGATACCTTTTTAATAATAATAACACTTCTCTTATCTCCTGGTATCTCTGAGTACAAAACTTCTTAGGTTCAACCAAGGCTGAGTTCAGTGAGGAAGGGATTGGAGAATGGAATTTCTTGTAAACACTCTCAATCAATCTGTATGCCTCAGCCCTACTTCACACCCAGCCTTTCAAAGTCACCTTGTAACTCTAATTTCTAAGCTCTTCCAGAGTTCTGAGACAAAAATGGAATTTTTTCTCAATGTGGTATGATTTTATTATGTATTATCCTGATGTAGGCAATAAGCTTTTTGTTCTTTCTGCTCTTATAAGTCAATAATCTCTCTCTTCTGGCTCTAAACTTTTGTTAGCAGCCCTCATTGGATGTTATCTTCTCTTCTATCATCCTTATCCTTATATATTTAAGCCTCTTTATTTCTTAGTCCCTGGCTGGTTTGGCTCAGTGGATTGAGCGTCGGCCTGCGAGCTAAGTGTCGCTGGTTCGATCTTCCAGTCAGGGCACATCAGAGAAGGAAAACTCTGACTCCAAAAAACCTCTGCTGCCTTGCGGCATACCTCTTCAGGGGAAAGGCTAAGGGAGTAAACCCCGACAGAAAATCCGGAGCCGGAGTCCCTAAGGCGGTTTGACGTTGTAGTCAACACCGGCAACTCCTGCGGCGCACCTGAAGCCAAGCTGTATTGACTCCGTCTTTCCCTTGGACCCTTCAGCTGCGAAGAGAGGGGGGGTCTGCTGCATGGGCAACAGCAGACCCTCCATATCACCCTGCCCAGGCTCTGTAGCTTCAGCATCATCGCAAGATGTCGATTCAACACGGGAGGAGACAGATACCGTGTCACTCCCGAGTCGGACTGCACAGCCATTCTCGGCGGTGCAGATAGACTCTTAAGAAGCTACACCATCGTCTCTCGAGACGGACGGCTGCCGACGACGACGGGTATTTCTTAATTTTATTTTAATAAAGTCTTGAGAGAAAAAAAGATAAACATCCTTGTTTAAACTATTATGCTCAATCATAACTCTAGTAAAATTACTTTAACAGTAACATAAGCTGGAGCATTTGATAGTTAAATATGCTAGTAAATATAATTCTTACTATTAGTAAGTACTTCAAATTGATAATGAAATCATTTTGTGTTCATTATGTAAAACTTAAAGATTTTTTTGTTTGATATGAAAATCATGTAACATAGAAACATGGAAAAATAAACTTAATATTGGGTCCCTTTATCACAGGTCTTTTACTCTTAAATCTAGAAACTTAGAGGTATTTGTACTTAAAATTTCTATATGATGGCATTACATCATTTACTTTTACTAAAATTTGCTGTTCTGATACAACAAAAATGTGGCTCAATGAGCTGTTTTATTCTTAGGAGAAAAATATGTTTGTAAGTGAAAATACTGATTAAAGCTTAATAACAAGCTGTATCATTAACAATCGCCTAATGTACAAAATCTGTTTCAGAAGTCATGGAGTTAGCATGCTTAAAATAATTATAGAATAATCCTATGTAACAAAACAGATGATTGCTTGAATTTAGAATAGTAGTAGTACTACCGTAGACAGTCATGGAACACCATGGCACAGGGGGAGGGTCTTACACTGAGCGCACCAAAAATTAGAGTGTTGAATGGATGGAGTCCCAGCACACCACAGCCTAGAAAGTTGAATGGACAGGGTCTAAGTGGGCCAAAAGCTAGCAAGATAATGGGATAGAAAAAAATCCCTTCCCTCACTATCCCTGAAGAACCATGGGCTTGAGCAGGAAAAGGGGATGGTCTTTAAGATCAACTGGAGCCCACCATTCTTCCATGTCATGGCACCTAAATAAACCTCTTTCCTTTTTCACCAGCACCTGTCTCATTAGTATGGCTTTCGCTGTGGCAAGCAGCCGAACCTGCATTTCAGTTACAGTATCCCTTTAGCCCAAATTTAAACTAACCTTCTAGAAAATATTAATGCTATCTTCCTGAAATTTCATAGGGGATTACACTAATATATTTAAGAGCTAACTTTTTAATTTATATTTTATGTATATTTTATGTTGTTAATATAGTTTTATCAGGTTTTCTAAGATATATTCATTTTATAAAAACCTAAATATTTCAAATGGCTGTGTTTCATCTCTTCTTATGGCTGAGTAGTATTCTATTGCATATATATACCACATCTTCTTTATTTAATCATAAGAAATCTGAAACACTAATTTGGAAGAATGCATATATGCACCCCTATGTTCACTGCAGCACTATTTACAATAGACAATATTTGGAAACAGCCCAGTGTCTATCAGCAGATGAGTGGATTAAAAAAGTTGTGGTACACTTACATAATGAAATACTACTTGGTTGTGAAAAAGAAAGAAGTTTTACCCTTTGCTAAGTGAAATAAGCCAGTCAGAGCAAGACAAGTACCACATGATTTCACTCATATGTGGAATTTAATGAATAAACTGAACTAACAAGCAAAATAGAGACAGAGTCATAGATAGAGAGCACGCTGATAACAGGGGGGGTGGGGCAGAGCATGCTGAGAGTAGGGGGATGGAGGGATTGAGCAAAAAAGGAAGAAAAAAAAACTCACAGACACAGACAACTGTGTGGTGATCACTGGGATGAGGGTTGGGAGGAGGTAGAAAAGGGTAAAGGGGTTATCAGTGGTGATGGGCAGAGACTTGACGGGGTGTGGTGAAAATACAATGCACTGTGAAGATGCTGTGTTGTAGAGTTGTGTTCCTGAAACCTGTAGAATTTTGTTAATCAGTTTCACTCCAATAAATACAATAAAAAGGGAACAACTCATATTAAATATATTACCACCCCATTCAATAACATAGCAGCAATCTTGATAAACAATATGTGACATACATGTCTCCTTACAGTTAATATTAAATAAAAATACTAACTCCTCTTAATTCTATTGGGGGGTGTTTAAAAAACAATCTACCATTTTTTTTTGCCGTAGATAACTTTATGTGTATTTCTTCTAATTTTATTGTAAAATCTGTAGCATAATGGAAAGAATGTACAGAATTTGAGAGACTAGTATACCTCAACCTTCGTTTTCAAAAGAAATTAAAGAGAAGTTTCATTGTACTTACAGAATAAGAAGTGTGCCTTAAAAAGAAAAAAGGAAAAAAAAAGATTTCTAGGGTGCAGTAGCTACATTTATTGCTTAGGTTTTTTCCGCTAGCTGTGGTCTTCACCACATAAGATCTGCATCATATGGCATTGTTCAGCTCATTCTATATAGCACAATCTCTCAGGAATGTATTATATTTAAGATGCTGAAGGCCAGTAATAACTTTACTATATAACAAAGGAGCAATAAGCAGTCTTAAAATAATTGTGTATTCATTCACTTTCATAAACAAACTTATTACCAAAAGAGATCCAACCATAATTTTCCACAATTACTCTTGTTGTGTAGCTATATCAGAAACAGGATTTTTTGCCAAGTGGTAGTTTTAATTAGAATGAAGTAGGATACAATTGAGATTTTAATAAAAAATTTAAAGTTTCCTCATTAAATACATTAAAAGAAAATTATTATGAAATACATGACTAAAAAATCTTATTCAAAAACTCAATTCAATACAAAGAAATATTTGCAGCTATTGTAGAACCATAAATATAATTTAGAACTACTAAATAATATTTAATGTGAAATTTTAAAGTGTTCTAATATAAGTAATGGCTCTACAGATCTGTATCACACAGCTATTTTCCATAAACTGTGACTCCAAAGGCAATGGAGACAGGCATTCCCTCAGACTACCCATCTTCTTACTCCTGGTATTAGTGATTACAAAGAAGGAGTTGATGGCAACTTTCAAATTTGATCCTGACTCTACCACTTACTAATCTTGTGACTTTGGTAAATATGATTATCTGAATTTTAGATAACTCCTCTTTAAAATTATGATTGAGGAAATGCATTGGAAATTTTTGCAAGAGCCTTGTGCATGAGTGTACATGTGCACAAAATGTGCTGACATAACTTTTTAAAATAAACATTTGTATTTTACTTTTAACTTTGTAGGTGAATATTTGTATTAAAATGATAGAATGATATACACCAAAAATATAAATCATGTTTATCTCTGGATAACAGGATTTAAAGTATTTCCCAATCTCATACTTCTTATATTGAACATTCATATTTTATAAATCAAAGAAATATTACTTTAAAAAATAAGTGCTAAATAAAAAATAAATCTATATTCCATATTATGTCAAAGATTTCTACAAATTGTTTAAATATAATTTTAAGACAACATAGTATACATTCTTTTTTACTAATATTTATTTATATCCAATGCCTCCATGAAAGAGCATCTACGTTTCTAAATCAGTTGAATAAAAAAATGGTTAAGCTTGTACACTTTCCATTTAATGTTAATGTTGGTTTCTTTTACATCTGACTCTCAAAGGATCAAAGGTTGCCAAGGCAGACAGGTAAATACTTTGGCTTGCTTGATTTTGTTTTTTAATTTGTTGTATTTGCCAACTTAGTTAAAAATTGAAGAAAAATAGTTATATTTGTCTTCATTGATTTTTTACAGACACTAAAGGAATCGTACCTGTGTTCAAAATGCTAAAAGCATTTATTCTTCCAGTCAGCTGTATGTGCTGGTCATTAAAGAATGGGGGCAAGCCAGAGAACATTGTTTTCATCCAATTGTTTCAAACACCAGGACAATGTGACTTCTGACAAAAACAAGGGCAGTCAGCATCAACAATAAGTAGGAAGAATTGCTAGAAAATAAAACATTAGTGAAGTGTGCTTTTGGCAATCTAAGAGCTCCTGAAAGAGATATTTTGCTTGAATCTTTGCATGACAGTTTTTCCTTTAAAAAATATTACAACCTGTTAATTAACTTGGTTCATATTTGAATAAGAAATATATATTCACCTATTTTAATTTATGATTTTCAATGACAGACATTTTCTTCTGACTCAAAAAAATATCCATACATTTCAGCAGCAGTAATAATGACAATTGGATATGGTACATAAATACCTAAGATAACTCTATCTAACCATCTTTACACCATGAGAATGTGATGATTCAAAACAAATATGACTGAGGTTAACAATGGTTTCAGCTCCCTCTGTTTTATCATTCTACTTCATATTTCACTATGGGGAAAAAAAAGACAAATATCTTTGTTCTCCTGCTCTAAATTTATAAGCATATTAACTTTTTATATAATATAGTTAGTGCTGGATAATCAATGAGGAAGAAAAGATAGTTAAAGATAATATAAAAAATAAATTTGAATAGAAATTTATATCTTCCTACATGAAAATTTGTCACAGATATCAAAAGTAACAAAAATGGACAGATTTAGATTTTCCTCATATTTAGCTAAGGGTAATTCTAAAAAGCAATGTTTTCCTAGTAGTTAGTGGCATGGCAAGAATTTTGTATAATTTGCAACTAGATAATTTATCCTATAATATATATTAATGATTGAAAAGCAATTTATGCTTTGATTGAAATAATCCCAATGTTTAGTCTTAGTATTTTTCATATGGTTGTAATTAAGTATAAGTGTATACCATTTTGCCATTTAATAAATAGAGTTTCACTTGGTGAGGAGCTTCTGGGAGCATAATGACCCTTCCCCTTTGCACTCATCTCCTTGCTTCTCCTGAATCAATCAATCAAGCTATTTGCTTCTGCTGAATCAACCACCTGCTAGAACCTCTGGGCAACTGGATCTATTGAGATTTTCATTAATTGGCTAGGGCTGCCATAGCAAAATGCTGGGTGGCTTAAACAATAGAATTTATTCGCTCACAATTCTGGATGCTAGAAGTTCAAGCGCAAATTTTCAGGAAGGTTGGTTTCTTCTTAGGCTCCTCTCTGTGACTTGTGATAGCCATCTTTTCCTTGTGTCTTTACATGGTCTTCCTTCTGTGCTTGTCTGTGTCTAAATATTCTCCTTTTATAAGGATACCAGTCATATTGGATGAGGGCCCATCCTAATGACCTTCTTATAGATCCTATTTCCAAGTACAGTCACCTTCTGAGGAACCGGGGTTTAGGTCTCCAACGTATGAATTCAAGGAGAGACATAATTCAGCCATAAGATATAAGAGAAAAAAAAAACTGTGCAGAGCTTCTTTCCCCAGTGGGCTAAACCACTTACTAGAACTTGTATTGAAATCCAGTATGAAGAATAAAAGAAAATAGATATGGGAAGAGCTAGCACCTAGCACCTACATTGCCCACACCTGCATCCAAAGTTGAATGTGGTCCTCTGTGCATTTCTTTGACCTCAACAGCCAAGAAGGATGATTTTGGCAACTTGTTCTCTGTGGTTTTGAGGAAAATATAGGTAATGATACAGCACTTTGGGAAAATATTGGTGAATATAATATGACTGCATTTTTCCTGATCTAAAACTTTTCTATACATTTGAAATTATTTTAAAAATCTTTTAAAAATAGAATCAATCTGAAAAGAAAAATAAAAGAAGGAGCTATATAAGTAGGGTGAGTTTTCCTTGCTCTTGAAGAATGTGCAGGGAGTCTCTAGGTCAGAGAAGTGACTAAAACAATTGGTACAACATGGGCCCAAAGAAAATTTTGTTTAACATTTTTAGGATTCCTGCATTAGGTGTGTTTCTATTACCAGATTACAGTCCCAGGAAGGGCAGATAAAAATTATAAGTCCAGAGAGAAGACCAAGTAGAATGATCAGCATATATGTTAGTGAAATAAAATAATACATATAGATGAATGTATGAATGGTAAATAAAAATAAAAATAAATTCAGGGAGAAAAAATAAAGTAATATCATGAGTTTATATGAATAAAAAATTAAGCAACGTGGAAGTCTAAATGCAAGAAGTTCAAACTGAAAAAGAAGTGTTAAAGGAATGAAAATCATAAAGGAAAAAATAAGAGATGGAGATGAGATATAGGCAACCAACTTACCATACAAATTATAAAATATTCTAAAAGAATATAAAAACTATAACAAAAAAAATACTAGAAAGAATTGCCCCTGAGCTACAAAAATATCTGAGTCTAAAAAATCAGAATGGCTCACAGACTTGTAAGATCGATGGATGGGAAATGACTATTACCAAATAATTTTTTTTAATTTTTCAGTTACAGTTAACATACTATTATATTAGTATCAGGTATACAACATAATGAGCAGACATTTCCACAAATGACGAAGTTATCATCCCAATAAGTCTAGTACCCACTTGGTAATATATATAGTTATTATGTTATTCAATATTATTGATTATATTCCTAATGCTGTACTTTACATCCTCATGACTGTTTTTATATCTGGCAATTTGTACATATTAATCCCATCCCCTTTTTCACTCATCCGTCTAACTCCACTGCCATCTGACAATCACCAATTCATTCTCTGTATCTATGAATTTTTTTGTTTTGTTTTTTTTGTTGTTGTTCATTTACTTTGTTTATTAGATTCCACATATAGGTGAAATCATAGAATTCTTGAATTCCAGGAATTAGTAAAGTTCTTACAAGCTTTGAGACATAGTGAATATGCTGCACTCAAAGAAAAAAGAGAAAAAAACAATCAGAGTGACCCCAGACACCTCATCTAAGCCTAGAGGGCAGAAGACAGTGGGACAATGTCAACAAAATACTGAGAGACAAGACTGCAGCCGAATAAATAAAGATATCCGAGAATATAAATTTAAATGCTTAAAAAGTACTCTTGAAACCAATGGAAGGGACACATTCTGAAGGATATTTTAATACAGAATAATTTATCTCTTAAAGCTGTATCAGTAGAACTGAGGCGGCTAAGGCAATAGGAAAAACAGAGCATCAATATAAAAAAACAGTACATCTTATTTGGGCCACTGAGCATATAGGGGAAGGGAAAGGAGTCATGAGTGGATTACACACACACACACACACACACACACACACACACACATATACACACCTCAACATGGGAAAATTAAAGAAAAACGATTTGAACAGAGTAGAAAAATAAAACCTAAAGAAAAGAGTAACAAGCAGCACTTTGTTAAATAATAAACAATAACATGGAAAAAATAAAATTTAGTTTTTTTAGTCATAAAGTTAAATATGAATGAACTAAATTCTTCCAGTAAAGGACAAATTATTACATTAGGCCAAATATTAAGAATGCACCCTGGCTGGTGTGGTTCAGTTGATTGGAGCACCGTCAGGTAACCTAAAGGTTGCAGGTTCGATTCCTGGTCAGGGCACATAACTAAGTTGGGGATTCAATCCCCAGCCCTGGTGTGAACAATCCCCTGTTAGGGCATGTACAAGAGGCAACAAATCGATTTTTTTTCTCTCACCTTGATGTTTCTCTCTCTCCCTCTTTCTCTAAAAGCAATGAAACAAATGTCCTTGAGTGAGAATTAAAAAATATTAATTAAAAATTAATAAAAAGAACTAGTTATATATCATTTAAAAGAAACAGCTCTTTAAAATGTTTTAAATGTTGCAAAGAAAGAGAAAGAGAAAGCTATGCCCCACCAAAAAAATATTTCAGATGAGGTAATACAGGATAAAATGAATTTTAAAAATTCAACTGTTTAATTAAAAACAAAATGTTATCCTCCATTGTTGACATAAAGAAGGTGAGGAAATTAACACTCTAAAAATGTGTGTCTTTAATTAAATATATTGGGATGACATTGGTAAACAGGATCATGTAATTTTCAAGTGTATGATTATATGATACATGATCTGTATATTGCATTGTGTGCTCGCTACCCAAAGTCAAATACTCTTGTCATAATATATTTGGCCCCCTTTCCCCTTTACTGCCCCTCTTCCCTCTGGTTACCACCATACTGTTGTCTGTGCCTATAAGTTTCAGTTTTATATCCCACAAAGTATGGTTCTTAGCTTCTTCTGACTGACTTATTTTGCTCAGCATAATATTCTCAAGATCCATTCATGTTGTTGCAAATAGTAGCATTTCATCTTTTCTTATGGTTGAGTAGTCCATAGTATATATGTTCCACATCTTTACATCTTTAGCCAATTCTCTATCAAAGAACACTTTGGTTACCTCCATGTCTTGGCCACCGTGAATAATGCTGCAATAAACATGGTGCATATAACTTTTGGAATAAATGTTTTTGAGTTTTTGGGGAAGATACCCAGAGAAGGGATTGCTGGGTCATATAGTAACTATATTCTTAATTTTTTGAGGAACCACCATACTATTTTCCATAGTAGCTATAACAGTTTAATTTCCCACCAGCAGTGAATGAGGGTTCCTTTTCTCCACAACCTCTCCAACACTTGTTATTACCTCTCTTGTTAAGAACAGCCATTCTAACAGATATAAGGTGGTATCTCATTGTAGTTTTGATTTGCATTTCCCTAATAACTAGAGAGGTTGAACGTGTTTTCACATATCTGTTGGACATAAGATTCTAGAAAATTATATCCTGAATAAGAGATAATAAGATGAGTATTGTACTTTACCACATAGCCAATCCCATATAAATCAATTAATATAAACAAATATTAGAATGAATCAAAAATAACTTATTCTCATTTTTCCTCTTATTATTTTAATATCCTGTTATATATTTTCATAACTTTTCAAAATTACTTCTCACTTTAGTGCATTGTTAGTAGTATTGTTAGTTACAAAATATTATTTTTAACCAGAACATTTCTTTCCATCACCATTTATCACCCTCATTTATTCTTACTCAGTTTTAATTAATCAGTGATTACACTTTGCAGAGACTGAACGGTAATTTTTTAATTCCTAGATCAATGTCACAAGGTGGGAGGCGTTATTTTAAGTAATACTTTGTGTGTAGTATAGGGATTCCAGGTAGAGAAAAACTAAACAGAGATTCTCAAATATCAAATACATACTTTACTTCACAATAATATTGTTTATGTTTTTACATCTATTATTATGTTTTAAATAGAATCATTGAGAATTACAAAAGGAAGTAGATAGATAATGAATAAGGTAGGGTTTTCTTTTACATTTTTTATTGTATTTTTTTATTACCATTGATCCCCACTATGCCCTCTTCCATCTTCACCTACATCCCTGACCATCCAAGCAAACAGTACTTTATATTGAAGCAACTTAATTTAAACATTTAAAGTAACTACTTTAAGCATATTTAAGAAACTATTCTCATCATTTTTTTAAAGATTTTTATTCATTTACTTTTAGAGAGAAGGTAAGGAGGGAGGGAAACATCAATGTGCAAGAGAGACACTGTTCAGTTGCCTCTCACACCCCCATTTGGGGACCTGACCCACAAACTAGGCATGTGACCTGACTGGGAATTGAACCAGCAACCTTTCAGTTTGTAGGCTGGCTCAATCCACTGAGCCACACGAGTCAGGGCTGTTCTCATCATTTATAGGGAAAATGTGTTTTTCATACTATCACTGTCATTGAGTACAGCTTGTTTGTATTTGGGTATATATGTTTTTGATAACTCGATTCATTCCTTTAATTACTAGTTGCCTTTGTAAACGTTAATCAAACTATTTATTCTCATATTTAAACTGAAAAAAATTAATAGTAAAAAATCCTCAGCCTTGCCTGGTTCTAACTCCAAGCCTCCTTTCTCTTACCACCCCCAAATTCTTATAAAGAGAAAAATCCAGTTCCTTAAAAGAATATATGCCCATAAGTTTTTAACATCTCTAATGAGAACCAAATATGATGAGAAATTTATCTATTTGACCAAAAAAGAAAACCTAAGCAACTGAATCAGGATTTAATATATAAATCAAAAAACCTGATTCAGTGGTACTTGAACAGGTAACACCACAAAGTGAATCAGAAACAAGCATACCAACATCATCACGGGTACACTGGGCAGAACCTAGTGTTCAATGGGCTAATGTTAGTTGAGAATCATCCAATTTTTAAACATTAGTTGTACCACACAAATGATTCTGCATTTGCGTAAGCTACCAAGAGTTTTTTAGAACTCACTCCTTTTTAAAATGCATACATTATTTCCTTTTTAAATACTGTCAGTAAATGGAGAAATGGGAAATTACTATTGTCACACAAACACAACAAAAATGTACACTGCCAGCTCCCTTTGTGATGGACGCCTACTTATGTGGCCATAAAACACTGGCAGATCACAGGGATAATTCCCCTGTGCGTGCAGCTGAGAGGAAAAGTATGGCCTGCCTTGGCAGGACCTGCCTTTAAGTCTTTAAACTGTCCTCCTTCCAGTATTTATTCAGCGTGCCTTCTGTGCAGCTGAGAAATGCTGTTTCCAATCAGTGAGCAAGTCTGAAGTACTTGGAAAGCCACTGGAGATCTGTGCAGTAACTAAAACGTAGGTGCCACTGCTGCTTTTTAATATGCTGATTTAGCTTCCAGCAGGGATGGGGCAATTGGTGTGAAAGGTCAGCTAAGAATGAGACAAGACCATTTAGTGAAGAGACTTTGGATCATGCAAGTGCAGAAACATTAAGCCGCGCTGATTTTCCGGCCCAGAGACTAGCAGACATTTGGCATCGTTGAAATTATAGAAGGAGTTACCCCCTCCAAGTGCCCAAAAGAGAACATCATTTTCAAAATTATAAGTCTCCAGTAATCCGTTATTTGGGCAAAGGGATCATAGTGAATACATTAAACATATATACATTTTAGGAAGAATGAAAATTCTGAGTTTCAGAAGTTCTTCGTTTTCCATGAGATAAACTCAGCTGGCCTCCTTCTTTTCCCTTTCCCACTCCCATAATGCATTGCTCTCTCCTTTAACGGAGCAACAGGTCTTGTCCTTTAACTGTACACCATTCCCTGAATTCCTATTTGTAATTAAAAGTTGATTCACTTAAATATACGCTCAGAACTGCAAATGATTCGCTTAGCTCTGCATCTTTGCCCATAATGAATGCTTCTAATGCTAGTAAAATTACTTCTTTAAATACCATCTAAATGAGATGTATATTATCAAAAAAAATAATTGGTTTCATTGGATATAATACAGTGAATATGCATATAGTATTTAAGCTCATTTAGAAATAGAAACCATTCGAATTACTTTTGACTTTTATACTACAACTGCATTGGCTGCTTGATATCTAGATAAGAGTTTCCCAAAAACACTACCAAAATATTGGGTTGGCCAAAAATTTATTTGGTATTTTTCCATAAGATGGCTCTAGTAGCACTTAGTTATCTTGAACTTCATTAGAAATAATTTTGTTAGATTGTATTGTGGCAGCTGTCATATAAGATGCATTCTTAAAAAAACATCAAAATTGGTGAATTTTTGTGTAGCCATTTTAATATTGAAAATGGAAAAAAATAAGTGAGATTTTTGTCACGTTATGCTTTATTATTTCAAGAAAGGTAAAAACATAACTGAAATGCAAAAAGATTTGTGCAGTATATGGAGAAGGTACCATGACTGATAGAATGAGTTAAAAGTCGTGTGCGAGGTTTTGTGCTGAAGATTTCTCTCTGGATGATGCTCCACACTCAGGGAGACCAGCTGAAGTTGATAGTGATCAAATTGAGACATTAATTGAGAACAATCAACATTATACATTATACCATGCAGGAGATTGCCAACATTCTCAAATTATCCAAATCAATTAAGTTATTGATAAAAATGAAAACTGTGTCTTTTATTTTACAGGGAAAAAAAAAAAAAAAACATGAATGTTTTGGCCAGCCTAATACATTCACTTGAGAACAAAACCCCCCAGTACAGTATGTGATTTGTAGATACTCTAAATAGTTGGTTTTCATATATGAACCCAAGTAATTACACTAAGCTTCATAAAAACATTTAGATTTTATGACCTCTGTCTCCATCATCAGACAACCACCTACCTTTCTGTAAATATGTAATGCATTACCAGCAGCAATAAGACTAGAGAACAGAAAGGCTAGATCCTTCTTCCTTTGTTCCCTCCACCCTTCCTTCTTCTAAGTCTTTCCTTTACATGGTAATTAAAATTAAAATAAGCTATTATTACCACTTCTTTTGTATAGCGCATTATATAAAATAAAACATGACAATATATAATCTTATTCTGAAACAAAAATGCCACTGTAGAACTACTTAGAACTTTCTAATCTATAGTTCCTCACTTTATCACACTAAAGAACAGGAGTAAGAGGGGGGTTAGAGGGAGTAAAAGAAAAAAGAGGAGGTGGAGGAGAGGAAGTGAAAGAGAAGAAATTATTAAATGAAATAATGCTTGCAAAATACTCAGCAGCGTGTCTGACACATAATAAATGCAAGGCAGACTTTGGAGAAATGCTGATAGAAAGCTTGGGGATTAAATGAATCTGGATTCAAATCCTTGGGGAAAGTATCTCCAGAAATAGATATAATAATACTATGTGTGGAAATATATTGTAAGGGTTAAATAAATAAATGCAAATAAAGTCCTTAGCATGGTCCTTAGATCTGTGCTTAGCAGTATTCATAAGTACTAAATAAAGTATTGTTATTACTCTTCTATGTATGGTGTTACATAAGATATCTGCTATTTAAAAAAGTTTTAATATTTAATCTTAAAAATGCCATCACTATGAGAAATTGTGAAGATTAATTTCATTTTTTAATCGAATTTCCTGAGTGACACCAGTTAACAAAATCCTACAGGTTTCATGTGCACCGTTCTACAGCACATCATCTGTGCACCGTATTGTGTTCACCACACCAAGTCAAGTATCCATCCTTCACCATTTACCCCCTTACCCTCCTCCACCTCCCTCCACTGCACCATTCCTCCCCTGGCAACCACCACAATGCTGCCCATACCCATGAGTATTTTTGTTTTTGCTCAATCCCTCCATATACCCCACCCAATCCTCACCCCAACAGCTGTTTCTGATCTCTATGAGTCTGTCTCTGTTTTGCTTATTAGTTCATTTTGCTCATTAAATTTCACATATGAGTGAAATCATATGGTATTTGTCCTTCTCTGACTGGCTTATTTCACTCAGGATAATTCTCTTGAGGTCCATCCATACTGTCGCAAAGGGTACAATTTCCTTCTTTTAGGCCAAGTAGTATTCCATTGTGTAAATGTACCACAGCCTTTTTAATTCAGATTTGGAAGCAACCCAAGTGTCCATCAGTAGATGAGTGGATAAAATTAATTTCATTTTAATGGTTATAATTAGTGACTCAAATACAGTTACTAACAAAGGCATCATTAACTGTATACTTATAAAGTCTATTTTGATCTTGTAATTTTAAAAATGCCCATTCGAGAGGGCAAAGTTGATGTATACAAAGGCATTTAATAAAAATGAACACTTCTTTCAGAGTCCAACTTATTTCTATGAACTTAAAGTCAAACTGGCTATTGAACACCCACATTTACATTTTAAAGAAATATTCTGAGCACATAAATATCATAATGGATGATTTATTTCTTTCTCTTTTTAAGAGGTTGCATTATGTTGTTGTGATGGAGAAAATAATGACATAGACAGTAATGTACAAGGCAATAAATTCTCCATAAACCCTCTTGTAGAAAATGAGTCATTATTATTATTTATTCTTGGACTTTTAAGTTGGCTGACCTAGAATTTCTGAGAAAAGACAGTATAAACAATCAGAGGTGATTGATTTGTCAGGCAACAATAGACTAACATTTATAGGAGTAGCTGTAATTGAGGAGTAATGAGTCCTGGGACTAAATGGATAAATTAGCCAAAGAAGGAGTAGACAGTCTTTGGAACTAATGCCTCATCTGTCAAGACACAAGTTAGTGTCTGCTCTTAACTGGGGTTTGATGGTGTCAGATGCCACAGATACAGGGTCTACCGACAGCAGGATGACTCGCCCACAGGGCAGCATGTTGGTGTGCTGTCTGCAGCTAGGATAAAACATGCAAGACAGAGCATGTGAGCAGGTATGTGCCATCAATAACTACAACTCTTAGGCTGAATATTTCTTTAAATAAATTTGGAAGACAGATGTTTGCCCAGCCAGCCTGTTAATTTTGAACTGATTATGTTGCCAAAAACAAAGACACTGATCTGTAGAGAATAGTATGAGTTTTTGACATTATTATAATAATTAAAAATGTATCTATGCAATTTTAGTGAATATTAGAAGGACAAGGATTTTCCTTCACACTGTATATTTTTCTCCCTACCTAAGAAAAAAAAATATATATATATCCTTTAAAAGTAAGCCCTGCTTACAGAACCAGATTTAACTTATACTAGGCAAAATGTAACCTAGTCTTTCCTAAGTTTTTAACAGCCCCGTTTTTTAAAAACATATAAAGAAAAAAAAGAGCAGTTTGTAGAAAGATTAAAGATTATTTCCCTAAATGAAAAATATAAATAATGCTCATCTGCTTTTGACTCAACCATTCCAATTATATGAATTAATTCTAATAAAATAATCAGCTTTTTTTCATATGTAAAGATGTGTATTGTTGTTGTTGAGATGATAGATATTAACTGAATTTACCATGGTAAGGACTTCACAATATATGTGCATCAAATCATTATGCTGTACACTTTAAACTTACACAGTGCTGTAGGTCAGGCACAAAAACACATCTACCTCACAGAGTTGTTCTGAAGGTTAAATCTGATAATACATGTAAAGCACTTAACACAGCATTTGGCAAGAATGATTGTTCGGCAACTGAGAATCACTATTTGTCAAGAACACTAAGCTGAATTGATGATTGTTCCTACTACCCTAATCCTGACCCATCCTTCCCACACACACACAATGAGATATTCTCATAAGGAGACTGCCAATCAAATTTTAATATATATAGGGAACAGAAAATAAGAGGGGCTTAAATTAGACAAGGACATCAATGTTAGAAATAATTTCTTGAAAACCAAGCTAAACAATAATTTGTGGAAGTTTCATTACTGACAATATTTCAGCTAACTCCCTAACCTTGGTGGTTTAGACATTTACCTGCTTGAGAGGAGGTCAGAAAAATGAATTCCCAAAATTCCTTCAAGATTTATGACCCTATGATGTTTTAATTAAATTAACAGGCATTCCATCATTTTAATGGCAAATTGTGTCAGGTAATTTTAAGGAAAGCACAGAGAGCTCATCCTTGCAAATGCAGTTCTTGATTTTATAAGCTCTAAAAAATTACGAAGAATAGCTTCAAAAGAACCCCTGTGTATACAAAAAAGAAGCTGTGTGTTGGGTATCTTATATAAGACTTCTGCCTGCATGATACTCAGTAAAAGTTAAAAAATAAATGTACAGATGATTTAGAGTTTTTGTAATTGTGACAGAACAACTAGAGATTAATGAGGAAAAGGAAAAAGTAAACATCAATAGATTAAAAATAAAATTAAGAACATTTAGGGATCAGACTAGTACTTTAAGTTCAACTCTATAAATAGCTTCAACAGTGCTTACCATTAGCAAGCACTACTTGATCTGGCCGTCTCCATTTTTATGGCATGCTATGAAGTTCTACCTAAAGTTTGCATTAGGTGAGTCAAAAAGACTGGCTTTCAGTTAGCACTGTTTCTCTATATTTATTTTTATATAAAACAGCATTTAGTAGCACATTCTGATCAGAGAATTTCTATAGTTCTCTTGGGACAAGTTTGCAATTTTGCAAAATAAAAGTGGAATGCAATACGGATTTTTTTTTCCCTCACTTGGGATTATCTTCATGATTGTCATAAGAGTAATAGACTCTGGAGTCACCAGGTAAAGTTCAATGACTATCATCATAGAAAGAACATTGCATGAGTAGTTAAAAATTCCAAGTCTACTTCCAGATGTGCCAGTAATCAATTGTGTGCAAGGGTTGGCCATCCTTATGGGTGTGTAACTTCTGCAGTTAGATAGGGCCCTTCCTAATCTGCTGTCATCTTGAAATTCCTAGTCACTTTTTAAGAAGCATCTCACATTTTCATTTTGCAAGTCAATTCACCAAATTCCCAGTTCACTCAATGCAATCAACAAATACAACAGTTTTTGCAAGTGCTATGTTATCAGAGCATACATTATATTTGTCAAATAGCCAACACGGTAATGCTCTTGTTGATACTTTAAATATTATTTCTGATCCTATAGAATTAAGTCAAGTCAAGACTATGAGAATCACATTTTCAAAAAGGATTTCTTTTATTAGAAAAATACTATAATTATTGCCCAGAACATTATCTTGTCGGAATATCTTCCATTAAAAAATTAGGTGCACTATACCATTCACTGTGCTCTCCACCTTCAAGATATATTGGGCACCTAGCTTTTTCCCAAGTGTCTTTGTTCACACAGTCACATATAGTTTAGACACTACTTTGTGCAATGAGGGAGGAGAAACTACTCTAACACTGAGCAATTCCCAATAGAAGGTGTTGTTTAAAAATACTTTACTAAAAGTCTTTAAATAATATATAAATCAAAACAGAATGTTATAAAAATTAAAATGCTGAGTGTGATAGAGAGTTGCACTGTAGTTACAGGTATATGGACCTGTTGTTCCCTTCTTAGTAATTCAAGAGATCCTAAATAGCACTTAGTGTTTCACCATCCCTTCTGTTTGGCCACAAATTCCTATTATAATGATAGATTTAAAAATTTATGAAGATGCTACTAAAGTGAAAGAGGAAATGTGGTGGTATATGTTGAGATTTCCTTTTAACACATTAACAAATGGTATCAAGAAACACAGGCATCTTCCATTTAAACCAGAAAAAAAATCAGAAAAATCAGATGTTCTGAGTGAGAATTCTGATAGCCTATCATTTATTATGTTAAATGGAAAAAATACATATTTTTTTATCAATTTATACCTCCAGCCAACTTTTAAAATTCTAAGTAAAACAGTAAAATATACTGCATTGATAAGTGTAAGAAACTCTTATATTAGAGCATAAAGTGCTACAAACATCAGTTCCTAATGAAACAATGAATAGGGTTATTAAGATAGAGGTATTTGTAGGCCCAACTTGGTTTCTTGGTGCCAGGAGACAGCATGTACAAAGGCTTGGTTGGCACCTGGGCTGTTCTTCAAAGCATCTACAATGGTTCTGATATTCTACTGATTGTAAGTGGAATATAAATCAGGACTTTTCCCAGATATCGCTTTATTAAAATATACTGAGTTTGGTGGTTGTATATGTAAATAGTTGCCATATAAATATCAGCAAAAAACAAAGAAACAAAAATATCTTACTGAGAGATCTGTGTATTCTGTGAGTGTTGGATTTCAAAAAAACAAGAGGAATTCTCTTATGAAACCATTAACTGGAAAGACATTCTGCAGGTTATATGTCTGTGTTTGATTTAGTGCTAAACTATGCTCTAAGTAGGTGTTAGATGCTCCAAGGCAAACGAAGCAGATGAAGATGCAATTTCACAGGACCTATGTCAAATGGTACTACAGCACCCAATTAAAGGCATAATTATTGTGGCTTACTTAGTTATAGTAGTTATATTATACAGATTTGATTGGATTGAACAAATGACAACATATATTTTGGCTGAGATTGAGAAATCTTAGATGTGAAAAATATGGTGCATAGAGCTAAAAGCTAGATAACTTACAAACAATAATTCAAGCCCAAATATTTCACTCTTTTCATTTGTACTTGGTCAAGAACTTTATCTGAGTTTCAGTTGATGTACTATGAAGATTAAATGAGTTAATGTGGGAAAATTTTAAACTAAAAAAGACTGCACAGGAAACACCAAGCATTTTGTATACATACATAAGTGGGTTTGACTCAGTTGCTAGCTGTATAAAATTGGACAAATTTTTAATTGCTTGAATTTTCATGTTCTTGTATTTAAAATGCTATCAATTCTACCTATTTTCAGAATAGATATTGTGTTAGAAATATATGAAGAGAGCTTAGCTAAAGTGTCTGGATCATAGCAGACATTCAAGAAAGGCCGATTATAAATTTGCTCCTTTTTAAATCTTCAAAAACTTTAACTTTTCTCCACTTAACTAACCTGCTCACTCACTAATGATCCAGCCTTTTCATCACCCAGAACTCTTAACTTCTTAAATTTCTATCCATGCTACAATTTCTTGTTTCACCACTGTTCCCTATAAACCTACTTTATCCACATAAAATTGTCTACTTTCTTGTACTTATAACTCCTGGTCATAACCAGACACTACCTATCATGGTTAATGATTTCAAGTATTTCATCTATTGTTGACTAATTCTTAACTGCCACAAAGTTAACGACATTTTCTCTGCCAATCCTCACCCTAAGATGGATTCAACAGCCTTCTCATTCTTCTGCTTTAATATGGTCCCAGGCCCTAAAGGGAAAGCTGATTTGATTATGCGTGCAATCATATTAAAGGAAGCAATGTTTTTCTTTACTCTGCTTCTTAAAATGAATTATCTCGAGACTTTCTTCTCTAAAACTCACATTAGATCTTGAAAAGATCTTGACATAGACACCAGCTAGCTGTCTAAACAATTTAACTTTGTGTATGATTTTGTACAGAGAGGCAAAAACTGTATTTCTTATTTCCCCTTGCAGTCAGGGCTCACCCAGCGAGATGCGCACAGCAGTAGCAGAACGGAACATCTGGAAATCTCTTGAGCTACCTACCTCCACATTTCTTGTTACATGAGAGAAAATAAACCTGTATCCTGTTCAAATCACCCTCTGGTTGGCTTGCTTATTAATCATATTTGAACACAACTTTAGCCTTACAGGTTGCATAACTTTTTCATGCAATACTATATATACAACTTTTATACCTAAAAACAATCTCAGCTAGTTAATTAAAATATCTGATTTGGGTTAAAATAAAAACTCTGAGCTTAATTTAAATTTATTTGTACTTCTATTACTAGGTCGGTACTGCTCCAGGTAGAGGAACTTCAGGAGTCTCCATTTGAGGAGTGTGGTAAACTTCTGTCCTACCCTCGGAGCCTCGCCTCCTGATCCCATCTTGATCGCACTTCCCAGCTCCCAGGTAGTGATTCCAGCAAGGGCGCCATAAGGAAGCTGCTAATGCACAGCCCCTTCTTGGCTGTGATTGTGAGCCAGTATGCTCTGGGACTGGTGGATGTTCATCACTGACTTGTTCCTCTCTTGGGGTGCTACTTGCATTGTTCGGAGGTATCCAGAACATAACAGCAATGCCGCCCTCCTGGCTGCCATTTACATCTCTACGCCCCAGTGCCCATCTGATAGTGTATATCCGCCCTGTTTCTGCTGAGCTGGGTTTGCCCCTGGCCGAGTGCCCTCTTGGATAGTGTCCCAGATCAGTGCCACCTGATAAAACCCACCTCTGCTCAGATCTGTGTGTGAGCTTATGCTCAATGAAGCTGCCTTCATTGCTCTGCCATCAGGCAGGCATCTCTTGCCTCAGCATCCAGAAGCATCTATCAAATCCAAATAAATAAAAGTAGTCTCAGTTTGACAAAGTAACTACTGGATTACCTAGTCCCTTTACCACTCAGACTCAAAGGGAAATAAATATATAAGCAATCTGAGTAATCCTCTCAAAAATGTTTATACGATTTTTCTGTGTGAAACAGAAATAGCACAATTTTCCACACTTTTTCCAAAGTAAATTTCTTCTTGTTCTCTTCAACCTGGATAAATTCATACCCTCAAGATAAATTTGGGGCTACTGGTCAAGATACACACACACACACAATTTTCAGACAACTCTTCTGTTTTTCTCAATGTTAGGAAGACTCTAGTTTTTTTTTGTTTGTTTGTTTGTTTTTATCAGTCATTTCACTTAGCCATACAAAACTCCTTCCACTCTTACTTTGCTTCCCCAGATCGCAGTATGGTTCTCAAGAGGCCCATAGCCTTCATTCTTTGCATATAAGATCAACTTCTTTACCAACAGAAAAGTGGTCATCCAGCAACTTCAAGTTTTCTCTACCTGCAGATTTAATTATCTTTATTCATATTTAATACCTCTTCTCTCTCAAGTGAAAAATACCACAATCTTTTCAAAGATAATTTTCATGACTCTGAGCTCAGATTCTGTGTTTTCTGGAATTATCCTTCAACATTCAGGTATTTGTTATCTTTTTGTCACATTTAATGGATTCCTTCCCTTAAGTCTGTAGGCAAGCTTATACATCGTCCAGTCTCAAAAAAAAAAAAACAAAAAAAACAAAAAAGTCTTTAGTAGTACTCCCTAGTTCTCATTGACTCTCTGACCAAGCTTCTTAAGAATGCAAATTTCTCGCCAATTCCTCACTTCCCAATCACTCTTCAACACTGTAGTCTTTATTCCCCTTCAATATATTCTAATGAATCTGTTATTGCAAAAGTAAGCCAATGATTTCTAAAACCCAAACGCAATACATTTTAAGTTCTTTGAGTCTCTGAAGAACTTTACATTTCTTCCTGGATCTTTTTATCATGTCTTTGAACTTAGTTTTCTGAGGTTTCTTTTCTTTGTTTCTGAGTTAAACCATCTAGAGATAAAGGTCAGGAATCTGTATTTTTAGCAAACTCCATAGACACTAATGACAAACAGAAAAGATCGAGAACTACTGGTCTAAGAGCTTAAGACACAAAACAATTTCATTAAACAATAATCTTCTCCTCCCAGAAAAAAAAAATTAATAGTCATTTGAAAAAATTCATTATTTTCTTTTTATTAATTATCTAATCATATACTGACTATCACCCTGGCTGGTTTGGCTCAGTGGATTGAGCGTCGGCCTGCGAGCTAAGTGTCGCTGGTTCGATCTTCCAGTCAGGGCACATAAGAGGAGGAAAACTCTGACTCCAAAAAACCTCCGCTGCCTTGCGGCATACCTCTTCAGGGGAAAGGCTAAGGGAGTAAACCCCAACAGAAAATCCAGAGCCGGAGTCCCTAAGGCGGTTTGACACTGTAGTCAACACCGGCAACTCCTGCGGCGCACCTGAAGCCAAGCTGTATTGACTCCGTCTTTCCCTTGGACCCTTCAGCTGCGAAGAGAGGGGGGGTCTGCTGCATGGGCAACAGCAGACCCTCCATATCACCCTGCCCAGGCTCTGTAGCTTCAGCTTCACTGGAGAGGACACTCCAGCGTCATCGCAAGATGTCGATTCAACACGGGAGGAGACAGATACCGTGTCACTCCCGAGTCGGACTGCACAGCCATTCTTGGCGGTGCAGATAGACTCTTAAGAAGCTACACCATCGTCTCTCGAGACGGACGGCTGCCGACGACGACGATACTGAATATCAAGGCTGAATTAAGAGTTGGAGCATATTACAGTATTTAAAGCTTCATAATAGATTTGGAGCAGTTTTAATTAAGGATACCAGGACAGCCAGAGGGAGACAGGATAGACCATAATTAGAAAAGTGTCATTAGAAAAATGTGTTTATTATAACCTTGATCCTATTGTCTTTGAGCAAAATATCTAGAGACCTTCGTTAAGTCAGCAGATGCCCTTGGCTGTGTTGGTCGATGAACAATAAGACCACTTATTTAATTCACCTCCATTTTCAGGAGGCAACATTGGAGGGTTGGATTGCTTCATTGAAAAGCTTTCTCATATGGAGTCTTCATTAACACTTGCAGAGTGTTCAGCCTAGTGCAGGCTGAAATAAATGTTAATAACAATGTTAAATGATTGTTTCTTTTGTGCATCTAAATATTGTTTGATTTGAGATTGCTTAAGAATAAATCAACAAGGTTAGCAAAGTAATTACTGTATTGAGGCAGTCTGTGACACATAAGCATAGCAAGAAAAATAGTCAGAAAAAGTAGTCATTTAGGAAATATATCTTGTAAATAAAATGGTTAAAATTACCAGTGTGGCCTTAAGAGGGAAAAAAGCTGGACTCATAGACAGATGTCCTAAAATTAAATTCCACCACAACCTCATGTTATCTATACAGATCTTGAACAAGAATCCTAGTCTTTTCTGAGTTTCCTCATTTATAAAACAAGAATGAACAGATGTTTAATGTGCCTATTTCATAGAATTTCTGTAAGAGCCTAATGTATATCAATCATCAGAATCATAACATGTTTTTATATAGCCAGAAAAACAAAATCGAAAAATGACTGAAGTGCAAAATCTGTTTTGCTATAAAAGAGGTAGTTTATGACAAAAGCAACACATTTTTTTATATTGATTTATCTTTCAGCTCGTTCTAAGGTTGGCTGATGGAGCAGATCAAAAGATCATAGTACAATATGAGTGTGAATCAAAAGTGAAAATAAATGCTGAAATTGGAACCAAATATATTGGTTGAAGTAGTTTTAAATCAAACATAAACAAATACAAGATAAGCATAAAGCAATAAAATAAGTTATGATTTCGTTTTTAATCAACAGGCTATAAAAGACAGAATTAAAAATTTAATGTTCAAATACATAAAATCAGTATATGTGCAGGCATAATAAAAATTTATCACAAATATTATAATTATTCCACTAAAAAAAAACCTCCACTTATTCATTTCCTTTAAAAGAAACTGAATTATATGAACTCTTAGGGAATTTCTTTTGTAGATATATGAGAAAATAACCAGTTCAATTTATTTATTTTTCATAGATTTTACACCTATTATATATTTTCAAGGATATTTTATGTTGATAATCTTGATTCTGAAAAATAAATATTTAAATTTTTTTCAAATTCAAATTTAAAGTTTTTGAATAATGTACATTTTATTTCATTAAATAATTTTAAAACTGTCAGTAGTTTCTTTAATTGATAATTTATGTTTTACCAATGTATTTTTCTAGTACACTTTGAGACAGGACATTGTGGGCGCATTAATTTCATGCACTTATTTCTAATACATATGTGTCCAGAGTGTGTATGTATTAAAAGAATATTGATATTAGCCAAATAAATATATACTTACATATAAATCTGTATCTGTATCTATAACCCTACTTGACTATACAGTGAATCGCTCTGTAGTTACATTTAATCTTAAAATCCCTCCAACTCTCTCTTCTTTTGGGTACATCGTATTCCTTATTTTTTAAAATCTTTTTATTGAATTTATTTGGGTGACATTGGTTAATAAAATTATGTTTCAGGTGTACAATTTTATCATACATTATAAGTATATTGTAATGTGTGTTCACCACCCCTCATCAAGTCTCCTTCCAGTCCCATTTTTTGAAGAAGGCTAACTGATATAGGATTCACTGAAAACTTCATAACCTTCTAGATTTTTTTTTTTTTTTTTTTTTTTACTGTGTGGTTGCCTCTCACTCGTGCCCCCAACTGGGGACCTGACGTGTAACCTAGTCATGTGCCCTGACTGGGAATCGAACCAGCGACACTTGGCTCGCAGGCCGATGCTCAATCCACTGAGCCACAGCAGCTAGGGCCTACCTTCCAGAATATTTAACTTCAGCATCATTTCTTAATCTGAATGAACAATAATTTACAGCATACTACCTAACCATCATTTCTTCCTCAATATGATTATACACTTCTCAGGCCAAATAATATATTTCTGTAATAAATAAGAATGCAGATCTTGAAGTCAGGCACGCCTGAATTTGAATCCTCTCATATTCTTGCTACTCAAAGTATAGTCATTTGTATCATGAGCATCAACATCATCTGGGAATTAATTAGATTTGTAGTTATCTCTATCCCGATGACTGAATAAAATCTGCATTTTATCAAGAGCCACAAGTAAATTATATGCACATTAAAGTTGGAGAAGCACTGGCATTGCTAATTAAATTAACTTCCTTGAGCCAAGTTAAAAGTATCCTCAAAAACACAATTTCCCCATTGAAAAATGAGACTAATAATGATGACTAGAGCTTAATGTTACTGTGATAAATAATTAGATAACTCTATTTATTAAATACTCAATAAGGTCAACTAGTATAAAATATTATCATCTACCTCAAATTTGTATGTTCATGACTTTCCCAATACATTTACTTATGAAATAACATTGGTATTCCACACAGGTAAATTTGAGCTGCTTTAATCCAGACATCTCCCTGAGTATAAACTTACAAGAGAAATAGAGGTAAGTTAATAATGCCATCTTGCATTCATTTTCAGAACTATGTAGCACCTGTTTTTCAATTAGCCTCAAAATATTTTTAAAATAATGTTTGTTATTTTTGTGAAATAAAAAACTTAAAGAATTTAGTTTGAAAATTAACATAAATGTTTCTCCCTGATATAAATCTAATTAATTCTACATTTAATTAAGCATTGTGTTTTCTGTATTCTGCCAGTCACTGATCCCTCACAGGACATAAGTCATGCACCAGGTGTCTAGAGCTTCAAATCCAAATCATTAAGAAGAAGAAAAAAAAAGTCTCAATGGGCTTCCATTTTATTCCAATTAAGGCAAGAGTCATCCTATTTCACTTCATTTTTCAAGGGGCTTTCATATTCAGATTACCTGCTGCCTAAAACCAGGGGGAAAATATAAGCTAATAAAAATCAATACAAATGGAATTATTTTCATCTGTCATTAAGTGAATATTAATCACTTAAGTAGAAAGTATCTTATTTTTATTAGGTAAATGTTATTGAAAACACACTTTACATCTATAAACAATATCTAGAGATGGTATCAGGCACCCCAAATTGAAGATAATACTGTTTTGAATCTTCTAGTCATAAAAGATTATCTTATCATAAATTACTCACTTATATAATTCTTAAAATTAAATGTTTTAACTTCTGGCAATATGGCATATCAGATCTTCCAAAGAACCCTCCTGTTATATTATAACAGTATCCTGGATATTTTAAGAAATATGAAGATTTATAATTGCCCAAAATTTAAAGGGAAATTTCTGTGCCAAGATATATATAATATAGTAAGCTAAAACTCTGAACTATGAGTGATAAGTGAACAGAAAATTCTGAGTTGTCCTGAGACAAATATCTGCAATAGTGCTGAGATTTGCAGAATAAAAGGGACAAAACTTAAGCTCTGGTATTATATCTAATAAAAGGTGTATAAGAATGTTATGAAGACAATTTTAAACTTTATGAATGGCATACAATTTGCTAAGTGAAAAACCATATCCTGATCATAAAGACAAAAATCGTAAAATATCAATTCTTCACAATTTTGTTATAAGTCTGTGCAACACCAATCAAAATACAATAAATATTGTCTTGAATAATAACATGCTAAATCTAAAGTTTGGATAATTTATAAAAGTTCAAGAATACTCTGAAGTTCATGATCCTACTGAAGAATATGGTGAAAAACTGGCCTACCAGACATCTAGCTTGATTTTTTAGAGCTCCCTGGGGGAAGGCAAGCTATTTAATAAATGGCACTGGGAAAATTGGTTAGAAAAATTACAGACTAAAATTATAGGTAGATGTTAGTTTGCAGGTGAATTAAATAAATCTAAAAGACATAGAACCTTTTAAACTAAAATATATAAAATAATGTTTATAACCTAAGCGTAGGGAAGGACTTTATAAACAAAATACACATCCAAAAATATTAATAATTTTAAAGTTAATTTCAACTGCACTAAAATTAATAACTTATTTTATCAAAAAACACTATAAAGACAATGAAAAAATAAATCAGAGTGGGAAAAATATTTGCATCATGTATAACTTAAATGAACTACCATCAATAATATACAGAGGTGAACAAAAGTAGGTTTATAGTTGTAACACAAATAAATAACATAATAATACAAGAATAAACTCTCATGTACTCACAACTATAAACCTATTTCTGCCCACCCCTATAAAACCTACAAATCAATTAAAAATACAAATGTTTATAAGATATTAACAGATATATTTCATTAGAAAGGAAATTAGAATGGTGAATGAATATAAAACAAGATGTGTATCTCATCAGTAATAAGCAGAGATACCATTTTATACCCATTTAATTGCTTATAATTAAGAACTCTGATATTGCCACTTATTAGCCAGAAATGGACATGGACCAATAGGGTCCCATATATTACTAGTGTATATCTAAATTGATAAAACTATTGTCATATTTTTATAAAACTGACTTTGTGAATCCCCTACAGTCTAATAAGTCTGCGATTGACCATACAGATACTTTTGCATCTGTATGGAAACTTGTTCAAGAAAATTTAGCAGCATTTGGAAACAACCCAAGTAATAATTTACCAATAAAGAATAAATGCATAAACTGAGATACATCCTTATACAGTAATATTTAACTGTGAATAAAAATAAAGCTAAGTACAAACATCCAGATAAATCATGCAAACAGACTGTTGCTGGAAGAAAGTTGCTGAGAACTACATACATATAGATGTGATTTTAATAAAAGTGAAAAACAAGCAAACTAGCAAATATGTTGTTTAGCAAAACATTTATGTGAGGTACAACTATTTTTAAAAAGCAAAGAAATAAGTAATCAATTATCTGGATATTGCCCACCTCTGGCAGGAAGGCAGTGTGAGGCATCAGGACAGTACTATGAAAGCAGCTCTAAGGAAGTTGCAATATTTGTGGGTTTTATGTTTTATGATAAATTTAAACATTATTATTATGCATCATGACTTACATATATATAAATGGATGCATGTACCAATCAAATACACCACTCCTGTACATTAAAATCACCTAACATAAAAATAAACTAATAAGCTAACCAATTATTTTAAATTTACAATGAAACCATGGTATCTCACCTTTCTTGAACATATTAGATGAACAGTTTCCATGGCAAAGAAAACATACTAAAGAAAACCTCCAAATAAAGCATGAAAAATAACAAGTAAGTAACAGAAAATAATAAAATAAGCAGACCCAATTTAAACTCACCACCAGGGCTTTAGATCTGTTGCTTAGAAGTTTTTCAATATCCCTGGCTGCAATTTCCACCAGCTGGCGTGCATTATTTGGTTCCACGGTATACAATTCTTGGTATTTCTCATAAATCTGTGTGAAGGCAAAAGAAAATTATTAAGAATAATAATTGTTTATTTGATTCATGAGTTCACATTAGAATGCATTTAAAAATCATAAACAATTGATTAGAAAACCCCTCCTTTTTCTTTCTATACCTTGATCTTTTCAGAGTTTAGATGTGTCAAAAATAAAGATACAAATATTAGTTTGCCATAAGACCACCAGCTCAACAAAATAGTATGTCAACAGTAAAACATCTTATACAACAATGGCTTGTATATGCAATTTTGTGACTTGATATTGTACCTTCAACCTCAAAACCTGGTATTAACTGCCATCAGCATTTTTTTAAGATAGGTCATTCTAGAAAACAGAACTGAAGTATAGGAGGTCAAACCTGAAGGATGTGTGCAGTGCACAAAGAAAGGACAAAGGGGGAAATGATAATGCGTTGAGAGAGATTTCCCACCATTTTCCCTCACTGTAACTCCTGAAGCTAAAGTGCTTGCTGCTAAACCTTATTAAATGAAAGGAAGAGAGAGAATGAACGAACGAACGAATGAACGAATGAATGAATGAATGAAGCCTCTGCTAAGGTTCATCCAGGTGATCCAAGAAGCTTCATTTCACGGAGAAGTAGTTGAAGGGCACTGAGGTTCACATAAAAGCTTAGTTAAAACTATAACTGCTTAAATATTTTTTATCATCAAACCTAATGTTTTGTTTTGTTTTTAAGTCGTGGAATCAAGCTATACTGAAAGTAAGCTAGGCAGCCAAAGAAAAACTCAACTGCATTTCTGGCTCATATCAGTGTCAAAGGATGTCCCTAGCGTGGCATCAGATGCACCTGGTTTGCAGAGCCTGCACACTCCTGGAGGGAAAGGAAGAATCAAAGAATAGGGGAGGCGGAGAATCAGCAACCATGTTTGGGGCTGGAGGGCTGAGCCCAGAAGGAAATCCCTTATGTATCCAACAGATGGGTTGCACATGCATGACTAAACCATCTTTGAAAGCCAGGGCCTGGCAGTTTTTTACCATTTTATGAAAAGAGAATCCAGGCACATGCAGGAACCAGTTCAACCTTGTTTTTCTGGCACAGCTCCAGCATTCTGTTACTATCAACAGGTTCTACAGCCTGGTCCCAGCTGAGCATGGATGCTACCAGGGAACACTGTTACAAACAGACACAGATACATGTGCTAACGTTTATTTATAACAGAGTATGTTAGTTTTACATCAAGTTAATTTTTAAGTGGTAAAAATAGTTTTAAACAACTTAAATCAAACTTTTACTCCTAAAATTGTTTGATATGTTCAAGATATGAGGTTTTTTCCATACTCATTTGAATTTTAATCTTGTAGGTTTTCATTTCAACTATTCAAGCCACAGTAATTTAGTCATATACAACCCCACATTTAGTTTCATCCAGAATCTCTGCATATTACTGGATTGCGTGTGCTTTCTTCTGCAGGGCAGATTATCAAGCTCTGTTTTAAAGACCCAGATTACCCATGCTGAAATCCATCTATATCAAGGTTCTCTTTCATTTCAGCCTAAGATGACACCCAGAAACATGACTTCCTCAATAGATTAATTGATCAGGGTACAAAAAGATAAACTTCAACATCACTTTAATTGATCCAGGATATTTAGTTCTTTGCAGTAAAACCAATACAGCTAATTGGTATGAAAGGCAGCTGTGCTTTGAACCATTAATATATTGTTTCTTTCTCTATGAAGTCTAATGTCCTTCCTGTGGTATAGGGACTGCAATATAATTCAGAGCTGGTGAAGATTAGCTCAGGGTACACAGGCTTGACTTCTCATTATGTACTATCAGTAACATCATTTATTAAGACACTACCTACACATGCCAGAAACATTATAGGTGCTTGAAAGAATTAATAATTATATATTAGAAAAAAACTTAGTGCAAGTTTTCTCTCAAATTTATATAAACTATTCTCTCAAATTCTGTTTCTAGGGTCATTTTTAAATGCTTAGAAAATTAAAAAAAAAAAAAAAAACAAGGTCTAGCTTGCAAATAAACTTCAAATAAGTGAAGTTCAGAAAGCTTAAGTCTCTATCCCCGATGTAAATATCCTGTCTGTTCTACATATAAAATATCTGAAATGGTTTCTTGGTAATAAAAATAAATTTAAAGCATATAACTCCACCTACCCTCCCACCAACAGAACTAACTCTTGTTTCTGGTCTTAAAGAATACAATATTCTTTGTGTCATGAAGTTTGAGAAGGCTCTCAAAAGTCTACTGGTATATGGTCTGTAAACACTTCTCAAAGTAGAAAGTTTCACATGGATTTTTAACATTATTTTTATAATGTACATAGCTTTATATTTTTCTGCCACTAAAATAAACCACATTTCTACAATATTTCACATTTTAACATATGACTATTTTAAAGAATCTTAAGTATCTTTTCTTTTCCTCTTTCTACTGTTTCTTTTCCTTAAAAAAATACCTGTCTTCTCATTTTATCCAATATCCTTTCTGGAAGAAAAACATCATGGTGGAAATAATATGACTTTTTGGCACCAAATAGAACTTCATTCAAATTATATGTCCACATCACACATGCTATGTGACGCTGGCTAGAAAGAATGCAGCACATAAAGAGACTCCAAAACAAGATGTTTCTTCCTCCTGACTGATACACAAATATGCTTTAAAATTACTGTTCAAGTCGTCTCCCTGCCATCCTCAGCACAAGTTTTGACAAAAGAATAGTTGTCATCTGTATATTCTTCATTTCTTACAATCTTACAATCCTAGTTAACTGGTTAATGTACTTTCACTATTACATTGACAACGATCTGTGGTGATGACAACAGAGAATATGGTTCTCTTATCTCTTTCAGTGGAAACTTCTTTCTAGGTCTCTTTGCTCAAATTAAGTCCATAGTTTCAAGATAATCTGCAGAATAGTACATTTAAGATAACCTCAAATAAATGTTTAAGCTTGGCTTTGCCTGGAAATCTCCAAGCCCAGCACAGGTAGCAGCCATCTCAGATTGCTTTATAGCTCAGGCAGGGTGGCCCCAGGCAAAACATAGGTAGGGGCTGACTTTGGCCTGCACCACTCAGGAAACCCCAGTCTGTGCACCCAGTGGGCAGCTACAGACTACATCTAAGCACCACCAACCTGTCCCTGAATAGCTGATCCTTCACTGAGGTAGGAGATTGGTGGTCAGTTCACAGTCAGTCCTTGCAGCTAACCGGCCTGGGTAAATTCCTCCCACAGATGTGCCAGCAGCAATCAAGGCTCAAGGCTCAATGGTAGAAGAGGATGTACTTAGCCCACACAAAAGGCGCACCTCAAATATCCAGCTTGGGTGTTAGGGGAGGCTGTGCCACTGGAACCTACAGGGCACCTACTACATTAGGCCATGCTGCTAAGACACAGAGTCAAAGCAGCTCTACCTAATACATAGAAAGTGCAGGGAGGCTGCCAAAGTGAGCAAAGAACCATGGCCCAAATGAAAGAACAGATCAAGACTCCTGAAAGAGACCTAAACAAAAAGAGGTAAGCAATCTATCAGATGCAGAGTTCAAAACACTGATTATAAGAGTATTCAAGGAACTTAGTAAAGACCTCAACAGCATAAAAAAGATCCAGTCAAAAACAAAGAATACACTAATTGAAATGAAGAACACTTTACAGGGAAACAACAGTAGAGCAGATGAAGCTGTTACAGAGCAAAAGGGGGTTCTTTCACATGGTACCTTGAAGTAAAACCCAACAATTAGTGTTGAGGAAAACAGGTCTTTATTTATAATATTCCAACTTGGGGAAGGCAGTGAGCACTTCAGCTCAGAGCCCTGTTCTCCCACAGGACCCAGCACTTCCCTAACTCCCCAAAAACATGCCCAGAAGTTCCCCATCCCTTATCTATCAGCTGTCTCCTTCAGGTTCTCAGGTACGATGTCATCAGCTTCCATATAACAGTCCAGGAAAACATGTGCCAGGTAGCACTGGATCGCACATGGTTCTCTCTCTGCCTTTTCAAAGTCACATGGATCTCTTCTCTGCCCTCCTTGCAAACCATGTGGTATGTGTTTCTCCTCCCAAAATTATTGCCGCCTTATTTTTAAATCCCTGATCTTGGCCTGTGATGCAGTGGGCACAGTAACAGGTTCTGCCCATTCACAGAAACTTGCACAGGTTCTGACCATTCACAGAACCTTGTGCAGGCCCCATATGTTCTTTCTTCACCATTCTATGGTCAAAACCCCTCCCATCTCCTTGGGGCCTTGGAATAACCAAAGCCATTTGCATAATTAAGACAATAGCTACCAGCCATTGATACGCAAAGGCATTTTAAATGCTGTCTCCTTCCCCCATCCCCCAACCTACAGGCTCTGGGGATTTTGGGGGACCCCCACTCAGTAAAAAGCAAAGAATTAAATCAATGATTTGGAACATAAGGAAGCAAAAAAACAATCAGAACAACAAGAAAAAATAATCCAAAAAATTAGGCTAAAGTAAGCAACCTCTAGGACAACTTCAAGCATTCCAACATTTGCATCATAGGGGTGCCAGGAGGTGAAGAAAAAGAGCAAGAAATTGGAAATCTCTTTGAAAAAATAATGAAAGAAAATGTCCCTAATTTGATGAAGGAAATAGACATGCAAGTACAGAAAGCACAGAGTCCCAAACATGATGGATGCAAAAAGGCCCACTCCAAGACACATCATAATTAAAATGCCAAAGGTTAAAAAAAAAGAGAGAATCTTAAAAGCAGCAAGAGAAAAGGAGTTAACCTTCAGGGGAGTTCCAATAAGACTGTCAACTGATTTCTCAAAAGAAACTTTGCAGCTAGCAGGGATTGGCAAGAAATATTCAAAGTCACAAAAAGCAGGGACCTATAGCCGAGATTGCTCTACCCAGCAAAGCTATCAGTTAGAATTCAAAGGGCAGATAAAAGCTTCCCAGAAAAGAAAAAAACTAAAGGAGTTCATATCACCAAACCAGTATTATATGAAATGTTAAAGGGGCTTATTTAAGAAAAAGATCATTTGTTGTTTTGTTCATTAGGTTGCTCTTAAAAATGAGATCATGTGGTATTTGTCTTTTGCCTCTTTTCTTATTTCACTTAGCATGATATTCTCCTGTTCCAACCATGCTGTCAAAAAAGGTAGGAGTTCCTTCTTTCTTTCTGCTGTGAAGTATTCCATTGTATAAATGTACCGCATTTGTTTGATCCACTTATTTATTGATGGGCACTTAGGCTATTTGCAGCACTTGGCTATTGTAAATAATGCTGTTATGAACACAGGGGTGTGCAGGTTCTTTTGAATTGGTGTTTCGGGATTCTTGGGGTATAATCCTAGCAGTAGAATCACTATATCAAAAGGCAGTTCCATTTTTAGTTTTCTGAGCAAATTCCATTCTGTTTTCCACAGTGGAAACACCAGTCTGCATTCCCACCAACAGTGCACTAGGATTCCCTTTACTTCACACCCTCACCAGCAACTGTTGTTTGTTGATTTGTTAATGATGGCCATTCTGACCCAGAGGCATTGAAACAAGGAATAGACTGACAGCCCCTAGAGGGGATGAGGAGGAGGATATGGGTGAAAAGAAGGGACTAGTCAAGGAACATGTATGAATGACCCATGGACACAGACAACAGGGTTGGAACTGTGGGAGTAGGGGAGGGCTGAGTGGATGAGATCAAAGGGGAAAAAATTCAGACAACTCTAATAAAGCAATAAAATATTTATTAAAAAATAAATTGAAATGAAAAGCAACATTTGAAAAAAAAGATGTTCTGAACAGAACAATGTCAAAAGAAAAAGATCAAAACTACAAACAGTAAAATAGCAACAAATACACATCCATCAACAATTCAATAGAAAAATCAAACTAAGCAAACAAAAACAGAGACAGAAATATGGATACAGAGTGTTCTGATGATTGTCAGATGGGAGGAAGGTATGAGGTAAGGAGTGAAGAGGTGAAGGGATTAAGAAGTACAAATAAGTAGTTACAGAATAGCCATGGGGATGTAAAGTACAATTACAGGAAATGAAGTAGACAAAGAAGTTATAGGCATGACCCATTGACATGAATAATGTGTGGGGATTGCCTGAGGGTGTGGGGCGTGCTGGGTGGATGGGGGGCAAAAGGGGGAAAATTGGGACAACTGTAATAGCATAATCAATAAAATATAATTTAAAATGTAATATCTAAAAGGTGACATCATTTATTGAAATAACTGATTAATAAATATACCTAATGTTCTAGAAATCATTATACTTAGTATTATGCCATTAATTATGCCATAGAATAATAATAGATACCTCAGAGATTCTCACTCAAAGCTAGATATGCTTCCGAGGTTTGAATGACATAGCATATTATATTAGCAATCATTTTTAGGCAGCTTCTCTATACCACTCACTTTAAAAAACCTAAAAAATACATTCAATTAGCCATTGTACTAGTGAGAACACTTGGGATTCAGGCTTTAGAATGTCAGAATGGAGGGAGTTTCAGTCCCATTTCACATCCTTAAAGAACCAAACCACTGTCCAGACCCACAGAAGGTGAAATGGTAACAAGGCACGGTTAGGCAAAGTGAGTCTGCAATATCATTCTGCTCAGAATTCACCTTGGTTTCAGCACTACGTAGGGAAAGAGAAAAGTCTCATGGGATGAGCAAGAAAGGTAGCTGAGAATTACAGGTCAGTATGTCCACTAGGCGACTGCTCTCAGTGCACGACTAGGGGATGGATCCTGATGCAGAGACTGAGAGACTGACAATGAGAAGCAGAGGTCCAGCTGAAAACCACCCAAGGCTGAGAGGCCCTTAACAGAATGAGGAGATGGACCAAGTTCTTGTAGCAATCCCACTTAATGTCTATGCCAAGTGAACAGAAGAGAGCAAATACACTAGACATTCTGTATTACAAGTTCCCCCTTGCACCAAGATGCCAAGGAGCAAAATCAAGAACACTAGAGAATACTGAGACTTGGAAATTAAAATTTATTAAATTTATAATTGACCACAAAATCTTTTAACCTAAGAAAAGATAACCTTGAAATGGTGAGACTAATAATTTTCCTCTTCCGGGAGAGAGAATGGCAGCTCATGAGTAAGTTCCCGAAACAAAAACACAGTCCAATTTCTGCATATTAAAATTTCAATATGTAAGTTTTGACAGCGCCCTCCCTCAATCCTTAAACAATTACTTCCCTCCCATGGAACTTGTCCTGCACAAGCAATCAAGATCTCTGCAATGCCCACGGTCATCTTTATGAGCAAAGTTTCTTCTTTGGCAGTCACTGATAAAAGAGGAGCCCTAGGAGTTTCCTTATAAATGGGTAGCATTATTTTAATGTATGACCTTGACCTTGGCCCTTGCTTAATTGTATTAGAACACATCAGACATGTGAGCAGCTAATGTCTTAATCAGTGGCCTGTAAGGAGCCAAGTACAAAAGATCTGTATGAATAATAGTATACTGAGCCAATCAGATTCTTTGACCATAGGATGATAGTTGGATGTATCAAGGGCAGCAGTAGAAGCAGAACTGCAAACACTAATGGGAAGAAAACAGACTTCAGATACTGAGTGACAAAAGTGATAGCTGTGGTGAGTGACAGAAGTGATTTGCTATGATAGGTAAAATAATGTCCTCCCAAAGATATGCACATCCTAAAACCCAGAACCTGTGAATATGTTGTTGCATGGCAAAGGGAAATTAAGTTTTCAGATGGAATGAAGCTTTGCTAATCAGCTAAACTTAAAATAAGGAGATTATTCTGGATTGTGCTGGTGAGTCCAGTGTAATCATAAGGGTCCTTAAAAGTGACAAGGAAGATGTGACTATGCAAAAGAAAACCAGAGAGATGCTAACATAAGAAGAAAGTCTCAAGAACATGGAGATTTTTGCCTATATGCCCACTGCTTCGGCCTGCCACACAATACAATGCATGCACATAGCAGGCACTCAATAATATTGATGGCATCAATTAGCAAACACACTGAGATGGGTTATTGCACCACGCTTTACTAGGAATGGGAATGCTAACTTCTAACAAGTGTGCCTTATATTTTAAAATCAATACTTATTTTAAACCTAAAAAACAACAAGTCTATGTAAGGTACTATGTAGTCATATAATGCAATATAAATACAACATGTAAATGATAATTAGAGTAAATACAGAAAACAAGCTAATGATCAATACAAAAATCAGGGTAACACTAATAGGAATATTAGTGTTTCTATTATCTGAAGAAGTACAAAAACTATGCCATCAGAATTCAAAGGAAAGTAAAATCACATGGGTTATGATAGTCAAAAAATGGGATTACAGCCAAACTCTGGAGTAAATGTAAAAAACGTAAATAAGGGAAGGAGAAAGTCAGAACATGTGTAAAACAATAAATTATTGGAAAAAAATTGAAAAACTAATTGGGACACTATCATGAAGAGCTATACAATTCACAGTGTTGGTTTTTATCTTTTTAAGTAGCCAACTCCAAACTATGTTAGCCTGAAAATAGCTAGCTCAGAACATCTAGTGCCTATTTCAGCAATTAGTACATACGAAGATGTAGTGCAAGAGCTCAGCTCCAGGCAGGTTTACTTTGGATTCAGTGAGACCAAAAAACGACAGTGGAGCACTGGAGAGGGAAGTATACCAATTTAATCTCATGGCAACAGGCAAGAACAGGCATCAAATCTGCCTTCAGTCTCAGGGCAGCAGACGAGGACAGGAAAAGCAGGATCTGCTTTCAGTCTAGTCTTGCAGCGGAAGGCAAAGACAAGAGAATCAAGGGAGCCAAAATCATCCAACCCACTGAACAGCAGGAGTCCGTATATATACAAGAAGTTAACAAAAGTGGTACGTGGCCAACCTAAGCTGTGTAATGCTTACACAGAAGGAATTCTCATAGATAAGGGTGACCTAGGAAAATGAAAATACATGTGCGTAGAGGCAGGGATCCTGGCTATGGTCACCCTGACATGACAGAAGAATTCAAATATAACATAGGCTGTTCATTTTAAGCACCATCAAAATACACACACACACATGCAATTATATACATATACACGCATACACATATATAAACATGTATGCTTACTTGGTAATATTCTCAAATTTATAGTGCATATTTCTGATAACTACATCAAACTGGAATTCTATTAATGGGGATTTGGTGATGACACTTTTGAGCAACATATTAAAAGTATAAGAATGAACAGAACAAGTGAAAACTTGTTCACCTTCCCCATACTCCACATATGGTGACCATATCTAACCAGAGATGAAAGTGAATAGAGAAACTAAACTATAACAACAAATAAGATGGGCATGAAAAAGATTCACAGTAAGAATACGGTTTTAATTTTGGAGATATTTCACACATAAGATAAATCATAAGTTCACATTTAAGAATACTTAGAATAAAAACAAGAAAAAATATGTATAAGAAACTGTCTACTTACTTGGTATTTTTTTAATTCCTTAGATAAGTTAATAACCTAGCCTCTTTCCTTTTGCATATCTTGAACTATATATGAATTGTGTATGTATTTTAACCAGAAAATTTATGTACAATTAAAAGTGAAAGAGATCATACTTGATTCTACTAAAACTAAATTAAAAAATAATTAACCATAGGCTGAGTGAGATGCTTGTTTAAAGTCCCTAACCCCTATGACCTAAATTCACTTCACTGCCAACAAAAGAATTTTTAAATGCAGCAGTTTAATTTGTCTTTAACCATCTTAGTAGCAAGTGACTTTTCTAAAGAAAAACTGATACCTACAAATACTGATGTGTAATTTTATAAATTTCTATTAATTTAAGGATTTTCATACATGTATTCTTGCCTCAAATTATGGTCCTTCTTAAGTTTTTCAACCCCAGTGATACTGACATTTTTACCATCCTTGTTGCAGGGCAATGTCCTCTGCACTATAGGATGTTTAGCAGCATATTGGGCCATTATACACTAAATGGTAGTAGCACCCATCTCCCCCACCCCCAGCTGTGACAGTGTTTCCAAGCATTGACAAATGTCTCTTAGGGTACAGTATTGCCCCTGGTGGAGAAACACTGTTCTCTATATAGACATTAAAGATGTCTTCATGGAAAAGAAATAAGTTATATGTTGCATACTGAGAGTGTGCAGTAACAAATAACGGTTTTTTATGCCATTCATCTTCATTGTAAAGAAAAAGCTAACACTTGGCTCTATCACTTCCGTGAGTTTTTAGCTTCCGTGTCTTTTGTGAAGCTCAAAGCCAAGAAGACAGCACGGCCACCATCCATCACTCACTGTAATCAGTGTTACCAAGTCAACAGATTGTTACTTGGAGAAACAACAAATAACAATGTATCCCTCAAGTACCGGCATAACTTAAGACAGTATTATTGACTGATAATGGAACAGATTGGTAAAGTAAAAAAGAAAACATTTTAATAGTCATTCACTACTGTTTGTGAACAAATAGTACATCACTTAAAAAACTTTTTAATAAGGCTGCTGTGGCTCAGTGGATTGAGCGTCGGCCTGTGAACCAAGTGTCACTGGTTCGATTCCCAGTCAGGGCACATGACTAGGTTGCATGTCAGGTCCCCAGTTGGGGGCGCGAGTGAGAGGCAACCACAGTGATGTTTCTCTCTCTCTCTTTCTCCTTTCTCCTCTCTCTAAAAATAAATAAATAAATAAACTAAATAAATAAATAAATAATTTTTAAAAACTTTTTAATAAAACATTCAAAGTCATTATAAGATTAGAAACCCCCTTAGAGTTCATTTTATTTGGTATCTTTGAAAATGAATAATTAATCACTGTTTTAAAAAAATACAGCTTCTTTAAGAATTCTAGTGAGGGACTAAGTGAGTCAATACTTTATCGATAGTAGATCGTGCAGTCAAAATAATTACTTTCTATATAGGGGGGGAAATGTATTTTCCATAATACAATGATAATCTCAATTTGCCTATATTATTATGGTAACTAGTTACAACATTTCATCATTGAAGGAAGTAAGGCAACTCTGAACAAAAGCAAAACATGTGAAATAAATAAGATATATTTGAAAAGGAATTACATTACTTTTATAAAGTACTTATATGAGTATTATTTTTAAAGATAATTACATTACTTTTAAAGTAATATAAATATAAAGCTACATTTCAAAGAGAAATAAGCATTAACTTTTTCATAGCATCTATTATTGCTATCACAATGCATTTTCCATTCCCTTTTACCCCCTCAACTTTTCTGTGAAGAAGGGAGAGTGTTACACTCTATCTCAATTGACGGGCAGATAAAGGGAAATCCAGGATCATGCAGCTACTTAGCAGCATTACCAAAGGAGAAAAAAAGATTCCCACTCTATTGTTGCCTGTGCATCGTGTTAATTCCCTAGTCTTAATCACTAATGATTAATTATGTCCTGCATTACTGTATCTTTTTTTGCAAATAAATTAATATATTAAACTCTCTACCATCTAGAAAATGAACATTCTATTTACATAAGATGATGTGACCAGTGTCAAAGAAAAAACATTGGTCTGTGTACCCCCTGAGTTACTAATGAAATTCTTCCCTCAAAACCCTTGTGTAAATACTAATTTAATTAAGAGAACTGAATGCTCAATATTTAGACATGTTTTATATATACACTTTTGAGAGAATACTGAAATATGAAGGTATCAATTTTAACAATAATGTTGGTGAAGCAAAGACAGGCAGTCCTATCATGATGCCATAGCAACTGATTTTACTTTCAAAAATAAACTTCCAGGTTAAGAAAAAAATTCAATCTACAAACTTTTGAAAATCTTTGCATGTTCTAGACTAACATGATAGAGATCCAGACAGAATTTCCATTAAGAAGAAAGCCTTATAACAACCAGGAGACATGCCTCATTTCAACTGTCTTAACTAGAGTGATACAATAATCTGTTATAAAAAAAAATTGGATTAATTTTTCAATGTCCCACATTAGGAAAAAAAAAGGCCTCTTTGGAAGAAGGTGTGCAAGGCATGTCACACCTGTCCAAAGTCCTTTTGCCCGCTATACTTAGTTTGGCCTGAGGGGAATATTTTAGGTTTCCCTGCTCAGACCTCTGTACTCTTTCTATCCAAGCCTTTAGGATAGAAAAGAGAAACCAGTTTTAAAGTGAAGCCCACAGACCACCCCATGCTTCACCAACCCAGCCATTTAGTTCAGCCAAACCATTGAGTCTCAGGAGGCAGCGCTGCAGACAGGATTAAGTGAGGCCTATACGTATAGACAATCACTCAGGTAATGAGATCACAGGCTTATGCTCTATGAAAACACAACACATGTGTTAATTTAGGCAACATAACCCACAAACCAGTCTCTAAATCTGCAAGACTGTTTTATTGGGAAGACAATCAGTTGCAAGGCATTTGACATTCTAGTGGTTATGAATGATGCCTTTTAACCCTACTGCTGAATCTGCTGCCCCCCAGAATACAAGACTGCCAGCCTCTTAAACCAAGCATACCATTGTCCGAGGACAGCCAACTGACCTGGTGTCTGCAAGATCCTTCCCCATGTGGGAAGGCCACCCTCCCCGCCACACCCCCACTCTTATTAGGGATTTCTGGACCCAAGGATAGGTAGGACGACGACCATGTCCAGCTTGAAGCAGCTAGAGGAGCATGAGACCTTCACCCATTGTCCTTTGTAAGATTATAAAGAGTCTTAAGTCTGAGAGGGGGGAATTGTTACAGAGCGTGGGTCCCCTCCAAAAATAAATTAATTAATTAATTTAAAAGAAATATTTGGATTCAGAAGATAACTGGAGAAAAGGGAACTAAAAAAAGGAAGTATGGAGGGATGTCACTTAATGTGGGATGCAGGTGAAGATTTCTAAGTGAACATACATACTGTGAACACTCCAAGAATACCTACTGTTCCTTACAAGATGGGCCTGGGAGGCTAAGAAAGCATCCAGAAAAGCTGTAGGAAAGACCAAACATTATACATAGGAGAGGGAAGGAGCACGGAAGAAAATGTATATGAGAAGCCTGGGATTAGTGTGAGGTCCAAAGCCTGCAAATGTTTATGGCTGGATCCTCAGCAAGTCAGCTCTAAACACCCCTGGGCCCCAGGGCTAGGACTAGGGTGAGGCAGGTGAGGCACCTGGCACACAAAGTGTCAGGAGCTATTCTCACTCTGACCATTAGAAAATGTGGCCTCTTAAAATGCTGCAGCTTGTCCTCACCTGTTTTGTGCTGGGAGCGCATGAAAGGGGAGGTGGGGGATCCATTTGAAATTGAAATGAGGGGGCACTCTATAGCTTTCAAAATATAGCCTTCACACCTGCTTCCAGTACCAAATATGTTCCCCACAGAGATAAAAGAGTTACTGAAGACTTAACCAAGAGTAAATGACACCATCTATCACTTCTTTTGTATAAAGAGGTTATGAGAACATTTTGGATTCCTAAAGAGAAGGGGGAAGTGTAAATTAAGAAGTGTACGAAGGAAGTAACAAAACTCCCTGATGACGATAATTTGCTTACATTTATCATGGTTTGTTGTCCCCAAGTCAGGGTCAATCAAGTGTAACAACTGAAGATTTCTGACATATTTATGGAGTTTTGTTTTCTTTTAATACAACTTTTTGTAGACTCAGAAACCCAAACAGAAGTTTCTACTCATCTGTTTATTTTTAGAAACTTTTTCAAGAAGCAAATTCTTATTACAATAGAACCCACTGATTAGAATATATAATTTGGGTATTGATCAAAATTAGGTATATCTTCATCAATAAATATTTATCAATAAATTAAATTTAAAAAATGATTTTGGCCAATGTTTCAAGAACTTAAAACTTGTTTTTAAGAACATTAAGACCACTTTAATTTTTCAAAAATATTATCTATTCATTAATAGATATAGGATGATTAGCCTGTGCATTTGCCAGCATAGTAACTAAAGGAATGTGTGTTTAAAAGTAATAAAATATATTTTAAAATATTCTGTAACTCAGATTGTTTAAAAATGCATGTGTTTCAAAATCTGAAGACCTTTTTCTATTTTTCTTAATTTATAAAGATTAAAATATATAAATACAGAATCTATTTTGTTAGCTTATCTTTAATACATTTTTAGACATAGCTCTTATGAGAACAGTATTCAAATGTTACACATCAGTGGAAGAGAGCCAGTTGTCCCCCACTATTGGTCCTACTCCTTTCTGCTGTGATAGAGTTGGTATGCAGTCTCTCAGCTAAGGACGCCATAAGTTCTGACCACTAGAATGTAAGCAAAATGCCTTATCCCTTTTTTTTAATCCTCACCTGAGGATGTGATTATTGATCTTATTTATTTTTTAAAATATTATATTTACTTATTTTAAGAGAGAGGGGAAGGGAGGGAGAAAGAGAGGGAGAGAAATATTAACGTGAGAGAAACACCATTTGTTGCCTCTCATACATGCCCAGACCTGCAACCCAGGCATGTGCCCTGACCAAGAATCAAATGGGCAACCTTTCATTTTGCAGGATGACACCCAATCAACTGAACCACACTGGTCAGGACTATTTATTGATTTTTAGAGAGAGAGGGCGAGAGAGAAAAACATCGATGTGAGAGAGAAATATCAATCGATTGCCTCCAGTACACGCCCTGACCGAGAATCAAACCCACAACATAGGTATGTGCCCTGACTGAGAATCGAACCTGCAACATTTTCGTGCATGGGACAACACTCCAAACAACTAAGCCACCCAACTGGGGCCAAATGTCTTGCCCTGGAAGTGATCAGGTACCTGCTTCTCTAGTCTCTTTCCCTGGACATCAGGTTGAAAAATAATGGCAACTGTAGGAATCACCTTAGACCCAGGAATGGAAGCCACATACTGTGTATAGAAGAGCCAACCTGCTGATCCTAAGTTGCTCACCTCTAGACTGTGACATGAGAAAATAATACAGTATACGTTGTCTTATTTCTTTGTTACACTGGCTCAGCCTGTACCTCAACTAATATAATACAATACCCTCAACTAATACAACAAGTGAATGACCTCTCTTGAGTTTTGATTACAGGTCAATAAATATTTTACATGGATTATGTCATCAATTTCCACAATTCCATGAGCTGAGACATCTTGGCCAGATCACAAAACTATCAATTGAAAGAAAATAAGTATTTTTTCTTCAGGTGGAAGGCCATAAAGATAAAATCAAGAAAAATTATTTTCTGTACCATTCTAAGCAATCCTTTCAATAGATTTACACACAAAACCATTTCTGTGCATACCAACAACAATGAAAGACTTTGCATTCTGCATGTAAATTTTCATTTTACAATTGCTTTCTATACTTCCATTTATTAAAGAAATTCAAGTAAAATGTTCATGAGTGAATAACTGGTAGCAAAATTTTGGCTTCTTATAATTCATATTTGTTAATTAAAAAGCAGTAGCACATTATGCTAAGTGGAAGAGAAAGACAACCACCATATGATTTCACTCATGTGTAGAATCTAATGATCAAACTGAACTAACAAGGAAAATCGGGACAGACTCATAGATGGAGAACAGGATGACAGCTAAGTGAGGGGTTAGGGAATGGAGGGATTGAGGAAGAAGGACTCATGGACATGAACAACAGAGTGGTGATGGTGAGGATGGGGGGTATAAGGGGGATAAATGGTAATGGAAAAATACAATTAAAATTTTTCTAAAAATAAATAAAAAGCAGTAGCATAACCATGTTAACCATGTACCTAATCAGGGATCATCTAACCTTCTCAAAATACAAGTAGCAATAAAAAAAGGTAAAATATTAACTTATATTCTAAAGCATAACAAGATTATTTTTAATTTTGGAGTTCCATCCAATTTATTAGTTGTGTAGGTTAGAACAAAAAATTTAATCTTGCAATTACTTCATGCAAACTAAAGATGATGATGTTCACTTCACAAGGTTGTCCTGAGAATTTATAAGATAATGCACGCAAAGTGCTTAGCATAGTTATTGAACTAATGAAAAACAAATGAAGTCCTTCAGTTGTGTTTAAAAGGTTCTAATGTATTAAATTCACTAAGCAAAATGATAATATTATGTAGTTCCTTCAATTTCATTTTTTCTTCCCTTAATTATTTCATCTACTTTGCAGCTGAGTACATGCAATTAATGGACATGTTATCTTCCAATAAATGATTAGATAATGGAATAATTCATTAAGACATATGGGACTACATCAAACTAAAAAGTTTCTGCATAGCAAAGGAAAACATGAACAAAATTAAGAGAGTGGGAGAACATATTCTCCAATACATCTGATAAGGGGTTAATATCCAAAATTTATAAAGAAATTACAAACTCAGTACCAATCAAACAACCCAGTTAAAAATGGGCAAAGGACCTGAATAGATACATCTCCAAAGAGGACATACAGATGGCCAACAGATATATGAAAAGATGCTCACTATCACTAATCATCAGGGAAATGCAAATTAAAACCACAAGGAGATACCATCTCACACCTGTCAGAATGCATATCATCAATAAATCAACAAACAAGTGCTGGCGAGGATGTGGAGAAAGGGGGACCCTTTTGCACTGTTGGTGGGAATGCAGACTGGTGCAGCCACTGTGTAAAGCAGTATGGAGATACTTCAAAAAATTAAAAATGGATCTGCCTTTTCACCCAGCAATCCCACTTCTGGGAACATATAAGAAGGAATCCAAAACACTAATTCAAAGAACATAAGCACTCCTATGTTCTTTGCAGCGCTATTTACACTCACCAAGGTTTGGAAGCAGCCCAAGTGTCCATCAGTAGATATGGGACATTTACACATGGAATACTACTTGGCCATGAAAAAGAAGGAAATTTTATCATTTGTGACAATATAGATGGACTCGGAGAACACTATGTTAAGTGAAATAAGCCACTATTTGTCAAAGAAAGACAAATACCATATAATTTCGCTCACATGTGGAATCTGATGAAAAAACTAAACTAACAAGTAAAATAGAGACAGACTTAGAAACAGAGAGCAGGACGACCGCTAAGGGGAGGGCAGTTAGGGAGTAGAGGGACTGAGCAAAAAGGAAAAAGGATTCATGGGCATGGACAATAGTGTGGTGACTGTGTGGGGAGGAGTGTATAAAGGGACTAAATGGTACTGGAAAAAATACAATAAAAAATTAAAAATAAAAGAAAAACAAACAAAAAACTCAAATGCATCAGGGTAATAGCACTTCTTAAGCCTATTCATGCTGGCTCTTTCACAGAAGTTAGGCAGGTAACTTTACAAATTTCTCATTTGCAATGTTAGAGTATTGAATTCATATAATAACATCTATCAACCTTCCCTGAGCTGGTACCTTATAGTGCCATAAAGCAATTCTCATTAAATTGCAAATATGTCTTATTTCAGCTCTGTTGTCTCATTACAGCTGCATATGAGCATTCACTACGTGCTAGTTCTATCCCACAATGCTGGTAAAAACAATTACAGTATATAATTTTGGGAGAATCATCCTTTACACAATAATGAATTTCAAACCAAGACCCTGTTAAGTTCTTCCATTTATTCATCTTTTGATCCTCACCATATACCCAGCCCTCCCAATCTCATCTCCAAGTTCAAGCTCAACCCTGGCGTCCTTCAGCCAGTCTCTGCTTTAAATTCCCCTGGCCAAAAGGAAAGGTACCTCTTTGGCCCCCAATGTGAACCTCCTCTCTAGGCAAAAGCAGAGAGGCATATGGATCTTACCTATATAAAATGACGCTCTTTATGTGGCCTAACACTTAAATTATTTTTCTAATAATGAAGTCTGTTCTAGCTCTCTCCCTGCCTTTGTTTTATATATATATATATACATATATATATATATATATATATATATATATATATATGATTCTTTCATTGTACCTTTTTCTATTACTGTAATTAGATACATGTCTCAGAAACAAAAAACCTGTAGGGAGTTTCTTTCATGCTCTCCATTCTATTTTGTTATTCATTTTCAGACAAAGCCATGTATTCATTTAACAATTTTACACTCTTCTTAGAAATCTATACTTCATCAAGAATAGTGGAAATCAGGTGAGACATTTTGTTTTTTTACTTAAGGATTCATTGCAAAGTACGGATTCAGTGAGAGAGAGAGTTCACATATTTACACCAAAAGTAAAAATGAGGTCAGCCAAGAAAGTGGTTTCTGAGGCTGAAGAAACACTGGAGGAGTGAAGGAGCGCTCCCAGAGCAGTTTATTTTTAATCTCAATCTGTCAATAAAGAGAGTCATACAGCTTCTAACACGAACCTGTCAATTCTCATTTCCCTTCTTCTCAACCCACAAACTCTATGACATTCCTAGCGGCTCACTTATTAACCTATACACCTTCATATTCTTACATATTTCACCAAAACAAATCATCACGGATTGCAAGCACCAGCTTACAGGGGCTTTCAGGCATCTTTGCACCCATACAATAGAGATTATCGATTAGCAGAGTGTCAGCTCTCTGGGGAGAGAAACTGTCTCAGCCAAGCCTTGGTAGCCTGCACAGTTACTGGGACATAGTCACTGAACTAAATTTGATCATAGTTATTCACAAGAAACACCTTTCATTTCCAAATATATTCATCTCACAGATACTTAATTTTGTTAAACACACTTTTAGGCTGAAACCTACAATTGTTTTGAAAACAGTTTCTGGAATATTTTTTCAAGTATTTGCTTAATTCATAAGGTGTCCTTATGAATTTCAATTAATAGATAAGGTAAGCATGCATACTAGATTCCCTCAGAGAGGAATATTTGCACAAAAATAGCCATATAATAATCATACATCATACATGAAACTGCTTTTATACATTTTGCCACATTTTTGGAAAATACAAGGCTTCATTGCAACACTAAGACCACAAGACAAAAGTACTTTCAAATTGTTATATTATATTGAAATGGAAGAAGTGAGACTCTTGACATTTAATTTTTAATAAATCTTACAACACTTACAATGTAAATGTTCTTACTCAAGTAAAATAACCTATTTAAGATTATATATAGCCCTGGTTGGTGTGGCTCAATGGATAGAGTGCTGGCCTGCAAACAGAAAGGTCGTCGGTTCAATTCCCAGTCAGGGCACATGCCTGGGTTGTGGGCCAGGTCCCCAGTTGGGGGCACATGGATGTTTCACTTCCTCTCTTTCACCCTCCCTTCCCTTTTCTCTAAAAGTAAATAAATAAAATATTTTAAAAGTATATATAAATATTTATATAATGCTATAATTTTCAAAATTAATTTAAGAGTAACTTTCATATTATTGCATGAATCATAAGAAACACCATAGTTTATGGTGACTCTATTTTTTTCACCAAAGTCTTCATAACCCATCTCAATGACTCACTCTGATCTCCAGACATAGTTGTAAACACTTTTCAACTCCTTTTGAAGATAACGTACCCTCAAAGAATGAAGACATGTTCTTACTGAGGGTATTCAAAAGCATTCATCATGGTACTTAAAGTCACCACTATGTGAGAGATTATAAAATATAGTCTGAAGACTGGAAATGTGACATCCCAGTTTGAACTTTCGGGGAGTCTAAGTATCACATGGACTCATGTAAGTGAGGGCTGCATGTAAACTATAAAGTGTGTGTGGTGATAAAGTGTGATTATATTGTTAGGGATGATGTTTCCTTTTCACAGCAGCAAGCAGTACCAAGGGTCTCTCTCAGAATTTCATTACCACATCCACATGTAAAACCATATCTTATTTATCATATAGAAATACAGCTTCCTAGAAGTTAGAACTGCATTCAAATTAAAACTTATTTGGGTTTTACTCACATCAACAAGCTGGTTGACTCCACTTGCTGTTTTCGCCAATGTGACAAGGTCTTCTTGCATCTTATCCACCCATGACTTGATACTGCAGAAATTAGAGAAGAGAATATTCTATCATATCTCTGGAAAATTAAGGCCACAGACAGCCATTTTTTATGAGTACTGCACATAATTAATTAAATTGTCTTTAAATCCATCTTCTCCCTCCTAGCTCTCATTATGTCCGCCCTCCCATCCTACCTACAAATTATAAAAGCCACTGAAACTTCAGTGTAAAACCTCTTAGAATGCTGACACCCCCAGATCTAAGAGAAAAATGACATGAATGTCTTGTCTAATATGAAAGTAAAATTTGATTAATTTTATGAAAATCCCATTTAAAATTGGTAAACAGAATATTCTAAACTAAACTCGATTCTTCAGCTTGCAGGTCTGAATATAATACTAAGAGTATGCTAAGAGTAGAACATTTCTTTTAAATGCAAGAAATGAGAAATATTTTAAATGTCTCCTAATTTCATTACCCAGGGATAACTACTCTTAACATTTAATGCATTCCCATTTAGCTTTTTAAAATTATGTCACATGGCTAAAAGCATGTTATGTAAAATTTATATCATTTTTTTCCTGAGGTCATATGATAAATACTCCCATGCCATTAAAAGTATCTTATCAACTTTTCATTTTAATGGCCACTTAATATTCCATTATCTCTACATCTCATAATATACTTGACCATCCTTCTGTTTTACAAAAGATGTTTAGGATATCATCAATTTTTAACCACTATAAATTATACTGCAACAAATATCTTAGTGCATAAAGCTTTAAAATATTTTATTTCTTTAGCTAGACTCTTAGATTTGGGATTACTAGATCAAAGCTTATGTTTTAAAGGAATGGTTTTGAGCATTAAAATTATGATTGAAGGATCAATGCAATAGAAATCTTAAAATACAAGCCATGGATGTTGGGACATGTAGGAAAAACCTAAGTCAATGGTCTACCTTACTTTTTCCTGGTATTAGACACGTTATCAAATACCACACAATTTTCCTTATTTAAATCAATATAAGTTGCAATTCCTTCATATATTTCATTTATTCATCCTCATGTTACAAAAAATACCTAAACTGTATATTCTTTTCTGCTCATGCAAATAAAACAATGGTAAGAATGATAGATTATTTATATTTGAATTTGAAATTCTCTCTACCTATATATGACATGTGCTTCTATCTATTGCTCATGTATCCTATTTCTTTAAATTTTATCAATACTAAATGTTTTATAAAGTTCTGTTTTATAAAGGAAAGCAAATTTTGTGTTTCATACATGTTTGAGTCATGAATATTTAACTGTATCAATCATCTTTCCCTTAGATATATAAAAGTTTCAATAGTGCTAAAAGGCAGACAATTTTTCAAAATAAATTTAAATGTAACAAAATAAAAAGTTAAATGTGGAAAGAAGTATAACATGGAAAATGTATTAAAATGAGGTACAGGAGGACACATAAAAAAATAATAAGCTAATAACTAAAGAGAAAGAAGCAAAACTTAAAGTCAGTCAGAAAAGGAATGAAATGCCTTAAAGGAAAACACAGAGGCTTGACTTACATGTGAAACAAACTAGTTAGTAAGTGAAATACATAAAAGCTAAGGATACTTTCACAAATGAAAATAAAGAAGAATATTTATTGAACTGTGCTGTATGGATATGATAGAAGATAAAAAAGATAAATCAATAACAAGAAACAAAATAAATAAATAAATAGGAGGAGGGTATAAAGTAGAGAGAAATTTATAGACTCATTAAAATGAATAATGCATACCACATTATTCTAATATTAGACTTTGTGCTGGTTATGAACTGGTGCATATATTTGATACACAGTATAAATACTAATATACTTAACACTACTATTAGATAAATATAAATGCTCCCCTTTTTACATGTCAGACTGTAAATTACGGTAGGGAATGGGTAGGGGCAGAGACCACTGACACTATTTTCTATTATAATTCAGGTAAGACCTCATTTCTCCAAGTGGTTACTGAACCAGTCCTAAAACCCAAGAAGAAGTCATCTCTTCTCAAATACAAGTCCCAACGTTGACAAGTAGTAAAAAGTGTTACACAATGCATCTTATACATCTCTTTAGCTGGGGAACTGAGAGATAAAGAATATACGTGTAAAAACAAGAACTTAACACATGCCTGGGTTTCTTATGCTAAAGTGATCTAAAACTTGCATTCTAACTTGACACCTGAGAATCCTGTCACTGCCATTGTTCGCTGAGGTGACTCCGTTTGGGCTGAAAGGCAATTCAGGACACTTTCAGTCTTCTCTGCCTCACTGACAAGCTATCAAGAAAACTTTATAGGAGCAAGGATTATTTTTCACAGATATGACATGCTAGCTGGTTTTCCTAAAATACATAAGCACTCCTCTGCCTTTTAAACCTGGAATTAGAATAATATAATGGCTAGGAACTAAGCAAATATTCCATTCATTATAAAAGTGAAAAATTACACAAGGGAAAATACTCATATATGCAAATTCTTTATTAGTTTTTCTCATTCTAGGTAAATTGTCAAGCACATATTTATAATCACCAAGCACTATTTAATTAAATGTCACAAGAATATATTATAATATTTTGGAGAAAGTTACAGAGGATATATAGGCTTTACATGTAATAAGAAAACAATATAGCACTCAAGAAGGAATAATTTATTGGCACTTTGTTAACCCATTCAACAAGTATTAGTATTTCCTGAAGATACTAAAAGCTGGAGATGGAGAAATGAATTATTTTTGTCTTACAACCTCGTTGGGATTAAAGCTGGGTTCTGGAAGGAAAGGGGCAAACAACAAGAACACAGTGGTGACCAGGGGGAGAAAAGTAACTTTTTCTTCCAGCCTTTGAAATTCTTTACTGATATCCTCTAACAAAAGAGAGGTTAACAAGCAAAAAACATACTAACTTATTTAATATAAATTTTACATGCCATGGAAGCCTTCATAAGGAAATAAAACCCCAGAGAAATGGTTAAACCTGAGTATTCTTATACTAGGTTTGATAAAGAATGGGGAGGTGTAGAAAGACATGACAGGTCAAAGAGTAAGAACTGTGTGTGGTAAGCTAAGAGAAACTTAACAAATTCTGTTCATTCAGATTCCTTTCTCTGTCCCTTGTCTTTGGAGATAAAGATGCTCCTTTCCTCCAGGTAGTGGTGGTGGGGGCAGGGAACTCTCCCAAGAGGAAAGGTGAGAAAGTCTTTCTTGCATATGTGAATCCTCAGACTCCTTGACCTTAAAATGTTCAACATGCCAAGCTGTTATAACTTGGGGTAGCATATCTATCAGGAGCCAGCCAAGAGTCACCTAACTTTTATTATGTAAAAATGCAAGAAGGCGGAGAGAGGCATCTTTCTAGAAGTGAGATTTGAAAGACAAGTAGAATTTGACAAAATTCAAGAGAGAAGGAAGTAACATTAAAGGCAGTGGAAATATAAAATATGGCATATTCAGAAACTGCAAGTAGTTTGGATGCTTGGAGCCCAAGATTGAATGAACAAATTGTATGAAATGAGGGCAGATAGATGGGCCCGAACAAGGGTCTTAAATTTAACATTCTGAAGCATTCAGATTGTACTCTCAAAATAATTAAAGGATAGTGGAAAATGTGAAGTTGGAGAGTTACAACACCAATTATGTACAAAAAAACTGTGGTACATTTACACAATGGAATACTATGCAGCAGAAAGAAAGAAGGAACTCCTGCCATTTGCGACAACATGGATGGAAATAGAGACAATTATGTATATATAAACATGATAAAATAATTTCTCTAATAGCTAAGTAGATGGTGTCTTAAATGGAGAACAGAAAGAGAAAAGGGAGGGTCTAGAAAAGAGTAAGAAATGAGGGTTCAAACTAGCTCAGTAGTGAAGAGAGAAGAGAGGGAAAAAGAGAGGCCAAGTAGAAGAAATAGCTCAACAAATATTTTAAAGTACGGACAACAGGAGTCTGTGTACTATTAGATATAAAGAGTGAATGGGAGAAAGAACTTGTAGGTAATTAACGGAGTTCCTCAGTTAGACAATAATCTAACATTTTCACATAGAGAGTACCAGAGGAAGAACAATTTTCAGAGACATTGATAAGTTTGTTTTTATTGGTTTAATTAGAAATGTTTTTGAATTTCATGTATAGGTATCCAGTAGGTAATCGAATATACATGGGTTTGGAGCTCTCAGAAAAGTGTCCATCAAATTTAAAGACTTGATATCTACAATGTACATAAAGGACATAGATAAATCAATGTATGACTCCCAAAGGAGAGTATATCCGGGGGAAAGGAAATACACAATAGTTAGAATGCTGGAAGATACCATGTTAAGATGTAATAGAGGAACTGAGCAATGGCAAGAGAGAAGGGAATCCAACGGCAATGGTATCACCAAAGCCAGGGATGGGAAATGTTTACAGAACCAGGAAGTAACTATAGAGGCATTAAATAAGGTGAGAGAAATGTATCCATCTTTTGTGTGAGACTATGAAACAGTATGAAACTTAGAAAAGAATCTCCAACAAGACTTACTGCTCCTTTTTGTTTTTAATAAGAGAGATGTAGGCGTGTTTCTATATGAAAGGAAAAAAGCAAGTAGAGATAGCGAAATCAAAGATTTGAGTAATTTTTGACAGAGGAAGATGCTTCAAGACTAGATTCCTTAGGCTTTTTCTTGCTCATCCTCTAATAGGAGGGGGGAGTGTGTGTGGGGGGGGGGGTGGAGGATGAAGAAATAAGCAGAACACAGGAGAAACTAATCCTTGGCTTGAGAGAGGCTACTTCATCATGAGACTGGAAGAAAAATGTAAAAGATTTTAGGTAGATGGTAAGAACTAGAACAACCAAATCGAAAGTTTAGACAGTTCTACACACTGGTCTTGACTTCCTTTGTAATGAAGGGAGACCGTCATCTCTGGAGAGACAGGCAGTGGCTATTAAGAAAAAGCTGGAGGTTTGTTGCTGGTGGTTATTTCAGGACATGCCCAATTCTGGAAGCCATCAGTTTTCATTGGCACTAATCAGCACGGTTGCGTGACTATCTTCACCAGTTCTAAGCTAAAGAGGGCAAGATGAGGAGAAAAGGGCATTCAGATGAATATGGTACAGATACCGGCAGGTGGGAAAGGACAAATGAAAGAGAATTGAAGGTCTTGAAAATGTCAAGATCTTTACTCATTCTAAATAACAAAGACTACCAAAAATATTCCTTGAAATATTATGGTATTGTACTCATAAACAATGCTTATTCTAAAAACACTTTTCTTATGGAACCGAAAGTCCTATACAATATTTATAGGAAAATGAGAAAATACTGTATTGCCAGATTTCCAATTTTCATCATTTTTTGAAGCTTTAGCCCAACAATCTTATAAAAAAATATGTTGAAAGACTAAATGAAGAAAATTTCCTAAGTACACATGTCCCCCTTTTGATGTCTTGAAACAATAAATAACTTTAAAAAAAATAGTTCTAAGATCACTGTAAAATAAAATGGATTACTCTCATGAAGTTAAATTATTTGAAAGCCCTTCCTTTAAGGATTGAAATATGTTATAATATCTGACCAGTTCAAAAACATTGAACCAATGTGTATCTGGTTATATAGCTACAACAGAACTTGACTAATAGGTATAATGTTTCTATGAGGATTTTCAAAGGAGTGTGGTCAGCAACACACTCTGCTTGTTAGAAATATAGCTCTCTGGTTTCAAGTGTCAAGTGGTAACATAGGCTTCAACATTATGAAGACAGAACTTGAGCATGGTAGGTACAGAGGAGAAAATAAACAAATATTTGTAGAAGAAAATGATGAGAGTCTTCAGACGCTGGGTATGTCGTAAATATATCCATACAACAGAACTTTTTCTTACCTCTTTTCAACTGCCTCTTGCAACCTTGTGTTCCTTTAGCTCCTATGACCCTGCACCTGGTCTCTCTTCTATATTATCATTCAACTCCTTGTTTCACGCTCTCCTGAGATCAAATACAATTGTCATCACCTGTGTTTGATCATTTCCTTCTTTCTCCTTCCCCTCTTCTCTTTATTTGTACTTCTTCAAAACTTCAGGACTTGAACTACCAAATCTCATGACCTCAACTATCACTTTTACACATATAATCCCCATAGTTGAACTCCAGTGCTACCTACAATTTGCTACCTCAGTTCATCTTGATTTTCCACCATTGTTTTTCAAAGTATCCATTAACACTGAAGTCAGTATCTTCCCTTTGTATGCAACTAATCCCTTTGTGTGCCTTCTCACTGTTGAGAAACCATTTCCTCAGTTACCCAGGTTCATGCCATCAATTTCTTCATCACATCCCACCTCCAATCCCTTGTTAAATAATAGTATCTCAGCATTTTCCCCAATACACATCTGATAGCTAAATACTGTATATCGATATCTTATTTTCTGCCAAACTCCATGCCAAAGTTTCTAACATACACTCTCTCATTTAGTCATCATAAAAACCAGTGTTCACATTTTACAGATGAGAAAAATTAAAGTTTAAAAAACTTAAACAACCCAACTTTCTATCCTCTTATTTTCTAAGACCTTTAATTTCTAACAACCTCATACACTTCCATGTGTGTTGACTATCCTTTTCCACATTCCCTTTTTGCTCTATAACCTGTCTCTGAAATAAATTATCTACCTTCATTATGAAAAAATAAACTCCACAAATACTGTAATGTCACCTTTTATAACCTGCCAAACTGAAAATATTCTCTTCTATCCTCTAACCCCCAAAGCACCATAATTGTGCTCAGTGCTTGTTATCCTGTACACTTTCATGATTCACTGGATATACTTTTATTCTTGTTCATCACTGAATCCTCAATATTTTTATTACAGTGGCTTGTGTATAGTAGGCAGAAGGTATTTGTTGAATAAACAGAAAGTATATTAAAATGAAATTGCATTATTGATTATTAAATCAAAATTCTATTTATTTAACTTGAGTGATTTACTTATTAAATTCCTTCTTCTCCCCATAATCCATATCAGGAAAAAAAAATGAACTGCTGGACCCCATACAGCACAAACAGCCCCTATTTTTCAACATGTCGCAGATTTTCAAAATAAAAGTTAATAGTTTAAAGGAGTTAGTAGATCTCTAGAGTGCATACCTTATAATTCCAAATCTTTCAAGTGGACATTGAATGTCATATAAAAAAATGATCTTGTAATCCTTCTCTGCCCCTACAATAACCCATTACAGAGTCGACTAGCAGTAAGTTTTCAATGGTTTACAGATGTCTGCAGACCCAATATAATTTGGAGAATTCACTATGAGATCTCTAAATACTGAGGCAAATATTTTATTGAATAATTGAGATCATTTTTATATTTTCTACTTCACTTTATTGTACAGAAATGGCCCACATTCTAAAAGCAAATATACAAAATATTCAAGTTTTCACTAAATTTGAAAGAAAAATACTTGTCATGCAATTATTGTTCCTTTTCAGGTTGGATTTGCCTGTCATATGGCTTTAAAAAGTATTAGTACGGCCTGCGAGCCAAGTGTCACTGGTTCGATTCCCAGTCAGGGCACATGAATAGTTGCACGTCAGGTCCCCAGTTGGGGGCATGAGTGAGAGGCAACCACACAGTGATGTTTCTCTCCCTCTCTTTCTCCTTTCCCCTCTCTCTAAAGATAAAATAAATAAATAAACAAATAAATAAATTTTTAAAAAATTTTTAAAGTATTAGTAGTGCATAGTTCAGGAACATTTTTTTAAAAAGAATTACGGTAACCCATTTCATTTTGCATGTATTCAAGGAACAACAAGTTCAGTACAGCACAAATTACACCCAGTGTAATCTTTCAGAAAGTATAATGATTGAGTACAAAGTGTCAAGTGTGCAGTTACCTATCTCATGTTTTAAATGTTACAAAGAGATTTTCTTTTTTATTGCTTGGAACAATGGAGCCAGAGAGGTAGCCAAGAATTGCTATCTAACTGTCCTTCTTTCCTATATTTGAGGTGGTTAACCCTCTGAAAAACAGACTAATGTGTCTAATTCTACTGCTATTAGTAAGGAAAGAGTATTAAAACAGACATCATCCTTTCGCACCATTCCTGAATTGGCCAGCTAGCAATTATCATAGAGACTAGAGCAAAAAGAAGAAAAAAAAAAAATAGAGCTACAAAGAGAAAGGGCAGAGGAAGAAGGCTGCGATGGTAAGGGATTTAGAGGAGGAGGAGGAGGAGTGGGAGCATGACAAGTCTTTGCAGCCCTTGCCCTAAGGCGATGTTTTGCCAATGCCACTATTTTAAGAAATCATTTTATTTTTAACCCAAGGAAATAAACATAGCTATGCCCACGGATCTGGGAAAAAAACAAAAATATCACAAGCTCTAACAAACTGACCATTTCAATTGTGTTCATATATAAACAACTTGTTCATAAATTTGAATAAGATCATATATTTCAAAAGTGCTCCACTTGCTATAAATATCACACCAATGTCAAACTGCTCCTATTTTTGTTATATAATAAACCACCCACAGTGTTCCTGTAGTTGGTATAAATTACATAAGTAAGCCAAAGATTTAGATAACCTAGACACATTATTTTTGCTAAATATGCATTTCTTATGGATAACTATATCATGAAACATAAGTGTGTGTGTGTATGTGTGTGTAAAAGGAATGCTTCCAATTACATTAAATCTAGGATTGTTTGATAAACGGGGATCATGCCAGGAATGTTGGTTCCTGAAATTATTAGCAATTTAAGCTATCGTCAATGAACTGCTATTCTGTTTTTAGAAAGCTATTTCAACTTATGAAGTGCTTTAGGACTTCATATCTGCCTAGAGTCAATGTTGTAAGCAATGTAAAAAGGAATCTGCTTTTTGCTAATCGCAATGTAAAGGTAAAGTGCTCAAGAGTAGGAAAACAGGGCTTACCACTAAAATCTGATTCATAAGTTGCTCAGGATCCTCGGCCTCCATTTTCTGTTGGTCTTTTGCTGCGTGTGTGTGTGCACGCGCATGTGCGTGTGTGTGTGTTTAATCCACTCTACAAATATACATACTCATAATTCTCAAAAACCAAAGATTCTTTATGAGATCTACTTTTCCAACATCTTCGATAAATTTTTGTTTTATCCAAGCATTTTTATCGCTTCTTTATTTAATTAATGTTTTCTTTGCCTCAGCTGCAGTAATTTCCTTCCAGCTACCAAGACAACCAATGAACAATACACTTAGGGTTGGGATTAATGTCGTTCCATGGATCAGCTAGAAGGGGGGAGGATTCTCATAAAAGGATTTGATCCCTTGAGGCTCCGAGAGCTTGTTTTTTACCCTTCCATCAGAGTTAGTTACAACCTCCAGCAAAGTCCCTCTGTAGCCTGGTGCCAAAAGAAGTGTCCCACATGGCCACACAATCTGCTGCTGGTGTTTCTATGAACCAAATGAGCTGAATTTCTAATTACTCATTACAAAACCTCCATTCACTTTACTGAAGGGCTTCCCTTTCATTGTTTATCTATATTTTTTTCACTCATCGCAGATTGTTCATGAAATTAATTTTAGCCTAATTCATGTGTATAAGTATTATTTCATGTCATAATAAAAATTTACTTATCTCCTTGCTTCTCTAAATTATTAACCAAGTTTTCATAATATTTCTAATACTGCAAAATACTAAAATGTTTATTATATTTGGATTCTGAGTTAAATGGCCAGTGCACGTCCCTTCTTGGATCAGAGTCTTCAGTCAAGCCATTTTAACAATTTCAGGAACATGTCAGTTTTGTCACTTTACTTAATAATGTTTTCTACTAGCCTAAAATTACCTCCTTAAGTCTCTTCAGCTCCCAGAAATCACCCTTCAAGTCTGTGCTTCAGGTCCTTCTTCTGGGTAATCCAAGTCCTCAACTCCTTAGAAATCGATTTGTTAAGTTCCTAAAATATATATAGCCTGTCTTACAAAATGTTAAAATGTCATACACACACTGATATACTGTCTTGTGCTAGAATTATTTTCTCCAACAATACTTCATTTCCTTGAATGTATGGACAACAGCTTATAGTTAGTTCTGTGTTCTGAGACTATCCGGCACAGTTCTGAAGACACAGTGGACGCTCAATAGCTAACAGCCCAAGATCACAGAGTTAGTAAGTGTTCGAGCAGAGCACTTTGCCTTTAGAAGCACACAGAGTGCACTACCTTAATAAATGCTAATCAATGCAGCAATCTGAAACATGGCTTGGTTCTTTCCATCTTTAAAGCACCCGACAGTCAACCTCAACTCTCCTTTCAGCATGACTTACAAATATCTCATGTTTTCTATTCTGTAGAAATAACATAGCCCTGGGTTCTAAGTCTGCTTCATTGATGTAAAGGGAGAAAATGATTATTACAACAATTACAGAAGTCTTATTTTTACATAGCAAGAGAAAAGTTATTTATTGTTAGAAAATAAGAATTTAAGTAATTGAGAAAACCCAGGTATTTTCTTCCCTAAAAATATTTTTTGAAATATGCACATGATTACTTCAATGCTATAAATTTTCCTCCCAAATTAAAATTTTCCATCTAGATTATCAGATAAACAGGAACAATCTATTTTATTTACAAAACCATATATTTTACAGCTTTAATTAACAAGACATCCTCAGTTTTAGGTGCATAGCAACTGACTCTCGCATTATTCACAACATGCACACACTTGACATAAAATAGCATGTTAGATGCAGGGTCAGCCCTGATATGTTTTAAATATAAAATATTCTAAAAGCAACATTAAATCTTTCAAATATGGATGGAAAATATGACTGCTTCAGCTGGCCTTCGTTGTTTTCGTAATGCAGGCTCAGATACACAAACAAATGCGCAAATATAAAAGCCTGGGCTCCCTTCTGTGATGCTCCCTTTAGAGACAGCCCATAGTGTCATTTGTCTGACAGCTGTTTCAGAACAGAGTTTATTGAACAATCAAAAAGCTGTCGATGTAAATTTATTAACTTTCAAATTAGAAAAACAATAACTCTTCCTGAAGACATCAGAAAGGAACACTATAAGGAGAGCCTTCTCTAGCCTTTTTATTCCTTGAATAAGCACAGGATTCTAGAAGAATGAAATGAAGACTTTAAAAATGAGATGGTAAACATTTTACAGCTCAGAAAATATATTACATTTTAATTGCTTTTGACCTTTTCGTCCCCACTGAGACGTGGTTCTTGTTGATCCTCTGTGCCAAAGCAGCACATTCACAGCCCCATATCCCCCCACCTCCATGGTTTGAGTGCACTGAGCATTCCAGGCAGAGACTGATTCTTGGGTGGGAATTACAGCCAGCACCCTTTCCTGACCTGCTCAATATAAATACAAGGCTAATTTTTTTTTTAAATCATTAACACAGTGAAATTAACAATGAGAATTGTGTTTAAAAATAAATGTATGCTTATCAAATGGTGAAAAAAATTAGTTTTAGCACTATACAATAATTACTTGTGAAGAGTGTGAACCATTGGTGAAAGGTTTAATATAAATGTCAAAAGTAATACAGAAAATAAATTAGTTTTAATTTCTTGATAACAATGTCAAGCACTTTTATTTAAATTAACTTTTCAACTTATGTAATATTTGATGCTGTTTAAATAACACTATCATATATTTTTTACCTTTTATGCATTTTTTTGTGGAAAAGTAGGTCAAAAGCTAGGCAATTAAATAGAAAAATATGTCAGGAAGAAAAAGTTAGCACTTTATGTAGCTAAATCAAGTTGAAGCATCTGTATCATACTCTCAGTAAATTTTTAAAATGCTGTAAAGCATGATTCATGTATTTATAGTTACTTAGAAAGCTTTTCCAAATTAAAAAGAAATGTTTTCGAGTTAAGTAAATCTTTATTATCAGATGACTGATTCACTTTATAAACAAAAATGAAATTAAAAAATCAAAGTCTTAGGGATATTTTCCTTATAAGGAAGCAAATAACAAGATAGTTACTGAAACTTAAATTATTCACATAAAATATAAAATAAATACTTTAAAACATAATGGTCAGTCTCCTAACAGAAAGTCTCATTGGTGCAGATGTTTATAACTTCCACATTTGAAATAACTCTTTTGCAGTTAGGAGAAAAGCCTTACAAATTGATCTCATTCAGTTATTTTAGAAACAGGTAAGATGCATTTCACAAACCCTAGTTAAAAGAGAACAGGATTTCAGCTCAAGGACCCTACTGTAAGATGACGTGCAGACGAAACTCATCATTTTTATGAAATATGAAGGAATTATGAAGCAGCCAGTGACATGAATTAAACATCAACATTCCAAATGAATCGTTGCAGGCTTCTAATTTTTTCATATTAATAGCCATTCTGTCACTATTGCTAGTGCTCTCAATGTGGATTTCAACAAGCAGTTTTAAAACAGACCACCCTGTATTGTTAAGTAAAATTATGAAGATTTCTGAAACCAGATCTGTGAATCAGATGTGACTCAGCAGCCTCCCACAAGCCTGACAGCCCATATATTCTCTCTCAAAATGTTCCTTCTGTAAAAAGGAAACTGAATACACTCCCATATCACTACTCAGAAAAAACAAAAGGCAATCCATTAGAATCCATACTGCCTATTTTAGGTCACCTGAAGTAACAGGAAAAAAAACACTGCACATAGTATCTTGCTGTCTACAGAACTGTCTTTTCAACTACCCATGATCTATTTCCCCCAAAGCACAGGATCATCATCTCATCTCTTGAAAACATTAGGGAAAGAGTACCCTCATATGCATTCACATCACCTTTGAACATTCTGTAAATGAATATTAAACTGAGGTTATTTCTCCAATTAACAAAGGTAATAAACATATTTTCATTTCTAGAAACTGCAAGAGAAAGCAACTTAGTCTTCTATCTAATCCAGTTTCCCATTTAAAGGAGGCTTCTCTTACACGTTACCCATGAAAAATGTTCATACTGATTCTCCTCAGTACTTCCTGTGAGAGGCATTCATTACCTTACCAGTAACTTTCTTCTTTGGGAGATGAAACTATTAGAAAGTTCCTCGAGTACAAAAGAAATTAAGAAAGTTACCTTATAAATTATTAGGCAACTATCTAAAATCAAATTACTTGTTATATACATTTATATGCTGTTTGATTTTTAAATGATTATTATCACTTGGAATTTACAAGTAAAGTTATAAATATTTCACAAATAAAAGTGTTTCTGGAAACCCAATTCCTAATACCTAGCAAAAGAACATGCAAAATATATATTTTACAATGGAAGCAGCTAGCTGACTGACTTAGACAGAGCCATCTGACTAGCATATTTTTGTTTGTCTTTATCCTTAGACTTAACCAGAATGAAAGGAGTAAATAAAAATAAAGTATATAAGGGGTATAGTGAGAATTTTTATCTTCTTGCTCCAATTTTTTTAAAGCAATACGTAATCAGCAATTAAGGGCAATTCAGGTGATGATGATTAATGAGCTTATCGTGTACATTTAATAGAAATATGTTCTGACAAAAAGTGATGTGACAATCATATACCTCCCAAGTTCTGGGTCCTGGATTTGAGGTCTGGAGTTGGACTGGGTCTGCCCTTCCAGCCAGATCTTTGGACTAGGGATCTAAGGAGGATTCAAGAGCCAGTGTCCAAAAGCAAAGTTGGAGCCAAGAACCAAGGAAGTAGCCCACAGAAATAATGATTCGAAGAGGCTAAGCAGAAAGAGCATAGGGCTCTAGCAAGAGAACAGTACCTAGAGACAAGGATATAGCCAACACCAAAGCAACTTTAGCATTACGGATCAAAGAGGTGTCCAAGATTTGTGTAAAAGACCTATTTATGAAGTCTCTGTCTTATCCACCTGTGGCTACAAAATGAACTGCTAACAGGCCAACTGTTTAAGAGAGAGAATCATAAAATTTTCTTTAAAGGCCTGTACTCTATATATAATTACTTATTTTGAGATCCCAAAGTGTGTCATGAAAAATGCCACTGAAACCGAAGATTGATTTGGTTTTCCTATTTCTTTCCCTTAATGCCAGGGCTCAGATAAGAACTTTACTCCTGACTCTCCAGTTCTTTTTTGATAAGTTTTTCAGAAAGTCCATGGAAATCACATTGAATAAATTCAAGCAAAGTGTATATACAATAGTTTTCATCTCAAGAAAACACCCCTGTCAGGATTGTGATAAAAGTCTAATTTCATTTAAGCTGTTCTTGTTCTCTATGTTCTCTCATCTCATTTGACAGAAGGGGACCTTTGTGAAATTAATGGGCAGACAATTGAATTAATGGAAGAGCCTCCATTGTGCCATTCACAATATCTTTCATCTTCATTAGAGAAATCCAGAGGAATACACAGAGCTGGGAAGCCCAGGGGAAATAACATGTTCCTGAATAACCAACTCTCCCTGAATTTATAACAGAGCCAGCAGGTAGTAGATAAGATTAAATGAAGGAAAAATAAACGTAAAGGAATTGAGAGAAATTCAGTGGACCCAAAGGAACAAAGAAATCAAGAGAAGGAATAAGAAGGTGGGACACAGAGAAGTTGGGAGGAGTGGGGAGAATAGCAAAAGAAAAGAGGATAGAAATGTACATTTAAAAAATGAATATGGAATTTCTCTTAAGAAGATAAGAATTTACTTTTGTATGTTTGAAAAAAATGTGGCTCATCACCAAAAACTTTGAGTAATGCACTGTATACTATTATTCAAATAATCATTGCAACTTTTAAGTTATGATATGAACAGCCCTGTAAGACTAAAATAATAAAGCCTTTAATCCAATCATGATGGAATATATGGTTTCTTAGTCTATTTTACACAGAATTGTAAAGGCAACCCTCTTATAAGACTATTTTACTTATAAGAATTTCTCTTGATATTCAACTTATTGTTAGGAAAAGTGATGTTCATTGATTTTTTTAACTCAAGTATACATCTTTTCACTGTGGACAATGGATTTGAGATCAATAAATGAATGACGATTTGTTTACACAAGTCATATGGTTGGCTCCCCACAAAGCAAAGCAGTATATATTTGTATATCTCTATATTTTAGATACTCTTATATTTGAACATTACCGTGAAAGATATAATTTTAATTATTTCATTTCACTAAAAACTAAAGTGCTACAGCATTTGCTACATCTAAACCTTTGGCAGTCATTTTTCACTTTCTCTTGAAGAGTTCTAAGTGGCTAATGAGGTATAAAGAAGAGATGAAGTTTCATTGCTTGATTTTCATGACCCTACAAGTTCTTTTCCATTAAAACATAGAGAATGACATAAGACATTGGTAGTGAAGCTGTTATGAAGAGGAAGTCTTGGTTATTCTCTACATCTGGGGGTTTCTTTACTCCTTAATATTTCAGTTAATAAATTGGAAAAACTTTAGCACTTAGACCCTCAAAAAAAAAAAAAATGAACCTAAATGGCAAATAACACCTGAGCCAACCTTCCTCTTAGACTGCTCATTGAAATAGCACAGGTATGAGTCCATGTATTCGCTAACGTTTTGAGTAAGAGACAGAGATTTAGATCTGGAACTTGCCACTCAATATAGAATTTGACACCATTATCTATCAAATAGCATGTTCTTCCCTGCTGTTCCTTGTGCCTACCATGTTATCCCTCCATATCTTCTCTATGCTTCTCATTCTTTCAAGTCCCAAGTCAAATGTCATCACCTCAGAGAATCATTCCTGACCACAGTAGCTAAATTCATCACTTTATCCTGTCCCCTGTCTTTCACATCACATTCTAATGTTTCTTCAGGACACTCACAACCTTGAAATTATTATATCTGTCTTTTTACTTGTTTTCAGTCTCTTTCCTCTAGTAGAATATAAGCATCACAAGAGGTTTTTCTCTCTGAAAAAAAAAAGCACTTAGCTTTGCACTGACAAAAAATAGTTCATTGCACAACAAAATATTAATTGAATAAATAAATGAATGATGCCCTGGGGAAAAGCAAAGAGGAGAGTTAATTTGGGATACCTGCATTTATTCACAAGGCATGATAAACAAGGCTTCAAATGAAAAAGCATGGCCTTAAATCCAATAACTTCTCTTTTTTATAATAGAATAGAGAAAAATGGGTAAAAATAATCTTGGCTGACACAGAAACCATAAAGTTTTTATTAGAGTCATGTGCCAAAAAAAAGAAAAAAATCATAAAAAAAAAACCCTACATTTTATAAGTCTGGATTTTCATAATAAATGCCCATAAAATTATTTCAGGTCATTTTAGAATGAGATAAATTACAGGATCATTGTTTCCCTATAGCAAAATTACAAATTCCAACAAGCAGGAAGCCATTGCACCAGCAACTGTAATGTAACCGAAGAGTAACCATTCTGGGCACTGTCCACCTCCATTACTTGGAGAAAATTCTTCTCAAGGTGTTTCTTTATAAAGCTGAAGTACTAGCATGCTGGGGTAAATGTTTGGATTCTTCAGAGAAAAGCAGCTACACAAATTGTGTTAAAACACACAGAAATTTACTATTTAATAGTGTATGGCTTTGCCAGTTGCTAAAGTTATTTACAGAAGTTCAGTAAGTTCTATGAAGCAGGAAACAAATGATACTATAGCTGATTTTTCATTCAAAGTCAAAAGCAGAATCTGAAATTAAAATAAAATAGAATATCCCTATATCTGTATTTTAGAAATTAAACAAATCAACGTACCATTTTATTTTAATTTAAATTGTTAGAGAATATTAAGTCCAAGGAATATGTTATTTCACATATATTATATATGCTTTGATCTAGCCTCAATTTCCTAGATAGTTGCTAACAGACTGGCATTGTCTTGATTATTGAACAATAATAACAGAATTAAAGATCTAAGAATTTTTATTCATAATATATAGAGAGCCTATCAATTCACTCTCTATTCAGAAATTTGCAGGTGAATCAGGTAAGTTACATTTTAATGTTTTATAAGAAACTTCCATAAAGTGATACCTTCTATATTTCCAATGTTACCTTCTATTAACATTTTCTCTTCTTTGCTGTACATAACAATCCTTGTATCATCCTCATGCCAGAATAAGTTCATCTTAAAATGTTTTTGTATAAAGATTCATAAAGTTGAAGTCATTTGAGTATAAGATGTTTCTAACATCAATACTCATCTTCTTCCTAATGTACAAATTCTTTTTCCACTTTGTATTTTGCTGGGAATTTCTCTTCCTTGATATCTTCTTTCTAGAAAATATCCAGTTATATTTAAGGCTAAATTCAAGTATTTACTTTTCAGTAAATCACTACAAGATACTGTACAATTTATTTACAATATAAAAAGGTATTATATTTTGTAGTAATTCTTTGTCAAGTTCGCCATTAAATTTTTAACTTCACGGCAACAGTAAGAGTGACTAGTGTTTGACACATAGTAATTATCTCGTGTATAGACTATTGCTAACAGGTCAATTTGATTCTAGCTTCCTCTGCCTCCAGTACTTCCACAGTCTTTTGCAGAGTAAATATTAATTTCTGGTGTTTTTAAATAACATCAAAATTTATTTTTTGATCATAATTAAATTCTGAGAAAGAGCAAAAATACTCTTACCAAAACAAGCCAGAATAGAGAGAATAGAAACTGATCCCACATATAAACATAAGCAAAAACTTATATAAAATATTGATCAATCAAATCAAAGAGAAATTTCTTTTAAATGTACCAGGATCAAGGAACATCTATTCCAGGAAAAAGTAGAGGTTTCAAAATTTGAATATCCTAGCACCTCTATATAGTAACTGTGTAAACTTGAACAAAAAAAATCACTAGAACAATCCCTGGACCATACTAAATGAATAATTAATGGTTAATATTATGTTATTTTCAACTTATAATATATTATTTTTAACCTGTAATTTAAGCCAGTAAATTAAGAGAGTAAAGGTAAAAAATCACCCAATCATTTCAATAAATATCCTCCAAGATTATTTTACTAATATTTAATTTTAGTTCTTGATAAAAAATAATTAGTAAGTTAAGAGACAGGAACTTTCTTAACTTAATAAACATTATCTACCAATATATGGAAAAAATACTTAAAGGTGAAATACTTAAAACATTCCACCTATGAGGGCAAAAGAAAGAATGTCCACTCTCATTGGCACAAAAATGCTGTAACATAACTCACAGTTAATATACTATGACAGAAAAATAAACAGGAGGAATAAACACTGGAAAATATAAGAAAAAAAGTTTATATTATTTGCAGACAATATGACTGTCTACATAACAATCCAAGAGAATAAACTGAAGAATTACTGAACTAACACATACTTCAGCATGAGATTTTACAAACTCAATATGAAAAAAATGTAAACAACTAAAGTAATATGCAGAGGACCCAAAATTATCAGAAAAATAACTAAAATTATTGAAAAGAAAGCTGGATACATCACAAATTAAACAAAATATTTTATTATACACAGATTAACAAAAATTTGAAATACTGACAAACACTAGGAGATACATAACATGTAAAAATAAAGGTACAATTTAAAATATACATAAAGAGAACATTATATCTTGACTTGCTTTCAAAGAGTATGTAATATATATATACACACACACACTATATATGTATGTATATACATGTTTTTACTTTTTATTATTTTATTTATTTATTTATTTGAGAGAGAGGGGAAGTGAGGGAGAAGGACAAGGAGAGAAACATCAATCAGTTGCCTCTCATATGTGCCCTGACCAGGGACTGAACTTACAGCCCAGGCATGTACCCTGACCTGGAATACAACCAGATACCTTCCACTTTGGGGGATGACACCCAACCCACTAAGCCACATTGGTCAGGGCCATCTGTGTTTATATGTACACATAATATATGTATCCAGCCATGTAATATGAAAAATAGGCATTTATTGAAGAAGATACAAAAAAACACTGTACATAGGACAATGATGTCTCAGTCCTCTTCAAAGTCAGCACCTTGAGACCTCACACAGTTATCCCAATTGCCATCAGCTGCCCCATTGTATTTTCCTGAACCTCTTCGACTGTCTGAAATCTCTCTCCTTTCAAAGGTGGTTTAGTTTTGGGAAAAGCCAGAAGCTGCAGGGTGCCAAATCTGGGCTGTAGCGGGGGCCGAGTCACCTGGGTGATTTGATGTTTTGCCATAAAATTCTGCATGAGACATGATGCCTGGGTGGGTGCATTATCATGATGAAGCTGCTAATCACCAGTTGTCCATAGCTACAGCCTTCTGAATCATTAGAATGGTTTCCGCAGAGGAATGTTCAAACTTAATGCAAAATCTGATATAGATTTGTTGCTCTACTCGCTCAGTCATTTTGAATGCGATGGCCACACAGTACACATGCTCACTCAACTGTGTCTACCGCCCCCACTATCTTGCACAGTGAAGTCATCATTGTTCATGCATGCACATTCCAGTCCACTCTCCTTGGCTACCAGGTTACATCGAACTCATGCAAACAGTTTTCATTATATTAACAAAGGCTGAACTTTTTCTGGAAGACCTCATATATGTATTTTTGAAGGAAAATCAGGAAATATTTTTCAATGTGAAAAATACACATTCCCTATTTATCTCTAGGTCTCTGTAACAAGGAAATACTCCATGAGATCCACAAAGTGTTATGTACAAGGATGTTCACTGGGGCATTATTTGTAATAGATAATAAAGAAGATCAGCCTAGACATTAATATTTAAGAGAACTCCCTAAATATTTGATGGTACATCAATTCCATGGAATATGAAGCAGTCAAAAGATTAAATGGAAAATAAAAGAACAAGACAAATAATTAATGGAACTATCTCTAGGTCTTCAGTGAATAATGCTTAGTATATGAACTTAACCATATGTATTTGTAAAAAATAAATAAATGTATGATTCTATGAGCATTCACACCTGGAATTATATAAAAAATGAACACTATCAGAAAGACACAGACTGAACTGATAACAGTGGAGCAGGTACCAGAAAGAGGAAGATAGGTCATTAGTGGCCCCTGTACTTTATTTTGAGCCTATTTATTATCTTCCTGAATCTCTTGCAACACAACATATTATACTATAATAATAATACAGTTTTTCAAGTCTAATTCTCCCCTCTCGTAGACAGAAATGGTCTACAATTTAACAGGATCTGGAGTATCTCCCTACTAATTAAGAGTAGATAGGTAGAAAAAGTTCTTGGGCTCTGGGCCAGACTTCTTGGTTTTAATCCTGGTTTGGCTATTTACTTAATGAGGTGGGATGGTTATTTTATCAGGTTTTTTAAGTATATTTTATTGATGATGCTATTACAGTTGTCCCAACTTTTCCCTTTGCCCTCCTCTGCCTAATACCCTCCATCTCTCCTGCAATGTACCCCTATGTTCATGTCCATGGATCATGCATATAAGTTCTTCAGTATTTCCATTTCCTATATTATTTGTAACATTTCCCTGTCTATTTTGTTCTTACCAATTATGCTTCTTAATCCCTATACCATTTCTCCTTTCTCCCCATCCCCCATCCCAGATGATAACCCTCCAAATGATCGCCATATCTATGATTCTGTTCCCATTCTGGTTGTTTGCTTGGGTTTGTTTGTTTGTTTGTTTTTGTTTTTTAGATTCAGCTATTGATAGTTGTGAGGTTTTTGGCCTTTTTAATGTTCCTGGTTCTGACTGATCTTCTTTTTCTTAAGTAAGTTCCTGTACCATTTCATATAATAATGGCTTGGTGATGATGAACTCCTTTATCTTTACCTTGTCTGGGAAGCTCTTTATCTTCCCTTCCATTCTAAATTATAGTTTGCTGGATAGAGTAATCTTGGTTGTAGGTCTTTGCTTTTCATCACTTTGAATACTTCTTGCCAGTACCATCTTTCCTGTAGTTTCTTTTGAGAAATCAGCTGATGATCTTATGGGAACTCCTTTGTAGGTAACTCTTCTTTTCTCTTGCTGCTTTTAAGAATCTGTCTTTATCTTTAACCTTTGGCATGTTAATTATGATCTGTCACTTGTTCGGGACTCTCTGTTCTTCTTGGGCTTGTATGTCTATTTCCTTCACCAAATTAGTTTTCTTTTATTGTTTTTTTCAGGGAAGTTTTCAATTTCTCGCTCTTCCTCTTCTCCTTCTGGAGTCCCTATGATTCAGATGTTGGCACATTTGGAGATGTCCCAGAGGTTCTTAAGCCTATCCCCATTTTTTTTTAATTCTTTTTTCTTATTTTTGTTCTAGTTGAATGTTTATCTCTTCCTTATGTTCCAAATCATTGATTTGAATCCTGGCTTCCTTCCCTTCCTTGTTGGTTTCCTGTTGTCTGTATTTCTTTATTTCACTTAATATAATCTTCATTGCTTCCTTTATTTTTTTGCTGTACTCAAGGAGTTCTCCAAGCATCCTGATCACCAACATTTTGAATTCTGCCTCTAATAGGTTGGCCATCTCTGTTTCACTTAGTTCTTTTTCTGGGGTTTTGTTCTTTTCATTCACTTTTGCCATATTTCTTTGCCTCCTCAATTTGGCAGCCTCCCTGTGTTTGCTTCTGTGTATTAAGTAGAGCTGCTTTTACTCCCTGTCTTAGTATTGTGGCCTAGTGTAGAAAAGGCACCTGTAAACTGTGTAGGGAGGAGCCTTAAGTAATTGCCAGAGCAGGGCAACCCACTTCACTGCTTTATGGCTGTGTAGCAAGTGCTTGGAAAGGGGACAATGCCGTTATGTGGCTTCTGGAAGTTTGCCTGGCACCTGCCCCATTTCCAGTCACTTCACCCACTTTCATGTGCCACTGGCACCCTTCCAGCTGCTGCCCCAGTGGTGAATCCTAGAGTGGGTGGCTTTGTGTACATTCTAAGATGGTGTGGTCCCTTTATGTGGCAAAAATCTGGCAGTGTCTTCCACTGCCCCTACCCGCACTGGTTTTTACAGCCAGAAGTAACAGGGTCTGTCTTCATGGAACTGGAATCCTGGGCTGTGTGGTCTGACCTGGGACTGGGATTGCTCGCCTTCCCATCCATTCCACTGCTGCCACCACCACCAACTTTCCGCATAATGTCGCCTCTCTACCCTTCTCTGCAGCTCCGTCCTACCTACCCCTCTGGAAGAATATGTCTTCTTTAAAGTCTTGGCTACTGGACTTTCATACAGCTCAATTTTCTGACAGTTCTGATTGCTCTGTTAATTTGAGACCTGGTTATAATTCTTTCTATGGTTGTGCAAGTTGGCAAAGCATGTCTACCTATGCCTCCATCTTGACCAGAAGTCTACTTATAATTATAAAAACTAGGCTAGTAAAGGTACATAATTCACAGGGTTCTCATAAAGATTAAATAAAGACCTTGACTATAAAGTATTAAGCATAGTCCCTGAAATATAATAAATCTTTACCAAGTTTTTATGATTGCTCTACAAAATTCACAATATTAGGAACTAAACTTTCTGGTTGAGAAATAAATGTATTATTAATCCGCAGCTTTAATTCTTTCAGGAAAAAACAGTATTTACATTAGAAAAACTATGCCATTGATAAAGAACTCCACTGAAAGATCACTTGTTCTCAATAATATATTTTGTTAAATAACCTATAGCACTAACCTATAGCACTAGAATGAAATTCTATGAGATGTTTAACATGCAAATTTATTATAAGACTATAGGCCTGCAGAGGTCTGAGGTGGGGAAGCCTAAAATAGTCCCCTCAGCCCAAACTAAGTAGTGGACAAAAGGGCTTTGGACAGGTGTGATGTGCCTTGCACACCTTCCTCCAAAGAAGCATTGTTTTTCCTAATGTGGGACATTGAAAAGTTAATTCTGCCGTTTGTCATCTACTGGTTATGGATTGAATGATCCCTTTTAATCCTGTTGCCAAATCTGTTGCCCCCAGAATACAACAAGGATACCAGCTTGTTAAACCAAGCATGCCGTTGTCCAGGGCCAACTGACTTGGAGTCTGCAAGATCCTTCCCCATGTGGGAAGGTCACCCTCCCCTCCACATCCCCACTCTTATTAGGGATTTCTGGACCCAAGGGTAGGTAGAACAATGACCATGTCCAGCTTGAAGCAGCTAGAGGAGCACAAGACCTTCACCCATTGTCCTTTTTAAGATTATAAAGGGTTTTAAGTCGGAGAGGGAGGAATTCTTACAGAGCATGGGTCCCCACAAAAAATTAATAAATTAATTTTTTTTTAAAGAGAAATACAAGAAAGGGTGAAGCCAAAGAACTTAAATGCACAACCCATGGACATGAACTAATGGGGATGGGATTGCTGGAGGGAAAGGGGGTACTGGGCAGAAAGGAGCAAAGGAAAAAATATTGAGACTACTGTAACAACATAATCAATATAATATACTTAAAAAAAAAAGACTATAGGCCTGGAATGTTATACAACTGTCATTTTCATGCTTTTATTAAAATTCCCCTAATTTTCTTTCTGTATTTAATAAACATCCTATTATTAGAGAAATAAAATGAAATTAATTTATCTAACAAATAAGAATTTAAAAAACTCTAGTTATTTGATTTGTATATAAACATTAATACATATTTTTGTACAATACAAAAAGAGTGCTAAGTAACAGAATTAATTTATACATAAATTCTAGCCCAGGGTAATAGTCTAAGAATAAAAGTACAGCATATAAATATTAAAACAAAAATAAATTTAAAACTTTATGATATTGTATTACTTCATTGTAACTTTCCAAAATTACTAGATCATTTCAGCATAACCATTCCTCAAAAATTTTATGCAATCCTCTAGAAATTAGTGTGAGATTCCTCACTGTATTAAAAATATGCATGAATTACTTATCTAATAAATAACTTACAGCATTGGTTAGTACAAATAAAGTATAAATTCAATAAGGCAAAATCTCATTCCACATAAAATTACAGCAACATATGTTAGGAAGCAGGTTTTTATTTTCTAATCTTACCTAAAATACAAAAGTGAATGAATTTATTCAAATTTAGAGTATGGTTGAGAGAGAAATACTTGGGAACAGTTTATAAAATCTGAAATGTTGATAAATATGGGGGAGGGAGCAGATCTTGTAAAGAACCTACAAAATGATTAATGTTCTAGAATTAAGATAATGGCTTACAGTTTCCTTTAAATATTCTTATTTTTACTATTATAAGGTATAGTTAAAAAATACAGATTACTAATAGGAAAAAGAAAATACCAAACTGAGAATTGACCAGATATTACAATTGCCAAATTGTTACTAGACTAACTTAACCCACATATTTTATTTTATTTTGGGAAGAAAGTTGTAATTTAAATTAATATAATTAGCAACTCTTTATTCAGTTTTGAACATCATATTAATATCCTTCTCCTTTGTTGAGGATAGCCACTCAGTCGACAAAAACATTCCAAATTCTTATAGACTAGGTCAGTGATTTTCAACCAGTATGTCCCGCAAGTATTTTTAAAACATGCAACATCTGACTAGTTAGTCAGGGCATTGACCTCCTTAGATTGTCAAGTAAAAAATGACAACAGCCAACATGACAATAGCTGACTGGTGTGAATGAATCAAAATTATACCTATTTTTTGTCAGATCAGGACAAAAATATTACTTGGTGTGCCACAGAATTTTAGTAATTAGTTTATGTGTGCCATGAGATGAAAAAGGTTGAAAATCACTTGACTAGGTGATTAAACAAGATCAGTCACAAGCAAGCCTCAACCAATTATAATTCATTTTTAAGAACTTAATTTTCTGCACTGTCAGTTCCCACTTTTTAATTTTTACAGGATCTCATACATAATGCATTATTTTATTAAAACACATTGCATGGACTGTGACATAGCAAGAGTTGTCAAGTAAAACATTATAATCTTTGACCTCAACCCAACTGACATCAATAAAAAATGAAAATTACGCCTACAAACTGGCTAAAAAGGCTTTTAAACTGTGACATTCTTAACTCCTGAACTAATGTAAAGAATACTTAGCTCCTTAGACACTCTCCCTTTCTATTACAAATCTCTTCCTTTCCTGTTTCAAGTTGGATTTATACTGTTATTTATTGTTCAGTCCACCCATTAGTCTATCCATATGCTACAAAGAGGTTAAGTGTGATCATACCATTTAAAAAAGAAAATAAGCAATTGGTGTTTCATTTGCTTATATCTAGATACAACTATTAAAAAAAGCAAGCTATAGTTTAGCAATATAGCCTCAATTTTATTCAGGGCTTTATTTTATAAAGAAACACCTCCCAGAGAAAAGGAGGCTATTTAACAAAAACTGTATTGCCCACGGGAAGCCCTTCTTCTGTTGCCATCTGAAGGTTGACACGGGTCACTCCACACGAACCTGGACATGACTGACATTCAAGGCAAACCAGTTCTAAAACAGCTGACTTCCCTGGAAACATTGCACTTCTTCAATATAGTGTAAATGTTTCAAGGTCAGAAGAATGCAATGTCTGTCAATGTATTCCATGTATGTTAAAAAGACAGGTAATTTAGGAAGAGTCTGACATTTAAAATAAAAAGATCATGCTCTCAGGGTCTCCCCCTCCTCCAACTTGACACCTAATTAAGCATCAATACAAAACAATAAAATTGAACAGATGTACTAGTCATTAACAGGAATTACCCATTCTCCTATCAAATCTGAATGTACAGGAAAGGCTCTATTCTAATAGGTTGGCTTAATTGCCTGAGAATCCCCTAGAGGAATATACAAATGGATCAAGACATCTCACATGCGCACATGCATACACACGCACACACTCCACAGACAAACACGGGCACTCTAAGCTTTGATCCACGCTTTTGTCATTGTTACATCCATCTTGGCAAATGAGAATTTATGGAAGCTGCAGTCAGTACTAGAACACCAAATAAATAGATGGAAAACAAAACAAATCTAAATGAAAGCTAAGAGAATTCAGTTTTAGTAACACCTTAATACAGATTTCCCATATACCAAGGCTTTTCATAAATGGGCTGTTTAAAATGTCTTTAGTAAAAATAGAACACAATAACGCCCCCCCCCAAAAAAAGCAAAAATAAAACAAACCAAAACATCACATACACAGAGTATGACAGAACTGTATCTTCTGGCAATTTACAATTAAACATTTGTTTCGTCACAAGGACCTGATTCGTAATTACTGCAGTGCACAGTTTGTTGATTAAATCAGCCTACAGTGATCATTAAGGGGAGCTCAGAAATCCTGAAATGTGCCAAGCAATTCTTCTCACATCATTATGCAAAGCAGAGATTCCAGAAAGTTAGCACAATTATGTTTTCCTTTAATTAACAGCCCTCTTGGATATGTATTGTATATAATATCTGCTGATGGGGTGACTCAGTTACTCTTATGAAACCTCTCTCAACAAAAGCATTTGCAAAGTAGAAAACAAGACATTTCTACAAAGGGTTAAGGATGTAGCTGGGTTTTAGAATTTAAAATTTAGAAAACAGATACCAGTTTTCTAATCCTCAACAGGTTAAGGGCATAAAATTGACAGAATATAAGAGATTCACTCCAAGAATATTATATTGGATCTGAATATCTGCGGATCACTCAAATGAAAAACTGACATTCCCTACTGTAGTCAGAGATCTATAAAGAAAAAATGAGGAGCAGGAAAGATGTTAAGAACACAACTTTCAAATTGAATGCTACACACACACACACTCAGAACATTTAGGTTAGCCACTATTCTACCAACACTACCCCATCACCTACAAGGGGTCTGCAGGACACAGAAAGCCTCTGCCCTGCACCTCATCACCTAAGTCCTATTTCAGACCACTAGGGAATACAAAGGCACTAGGGGCTGCTTGCATTTCAGATTCTAGAGATGACATTGTCAGGGGTTGTTTCTGGGTGTTTTCAGTGACAAAGATTTCCTAGCCACAACATAAAATCTCACCTATTGAAACTGCAAGGGCCTGGATCAAATTTCCAACCATCCTGCCCTTTCCAGGTGGGTAAGCCGGTTGGAGCGTCATCGCCATACACCGAAAGGTTGCAGGTTCAATCCCAGTTAGGGCACGTACCTAGCTTGTGGGTTCTATCCTGAGTCGGGGTAAGTATGGGAAGCAACCAGTCGATGTTTCTATCTTACATCAATGTTTCTGTTTCTCTCCCACCCCCATTTCTCTCTCCCTTTAAATATCAATATACACATCCCCAGGTGAATTTTTGTTTTTAAATTTCCAACCATCCCAATCACAGGAGTATGGAGGTACAGAATGGTGAGATGTGTGCCCTATTCAAGCCTTTTCCTGTTCAAGATGTTTCCCGTTAGTCCAGTTAGCCCAGCTCCAGGGCCCATCCCCCTTTTCCTCTTTTTATGGAGCACATATTATCTACACTTGTTACTTATTCAACCAGTTAATCAGGTACTGCTTTCAATGCTACTGAAAATTCTGTGTCTGTTATTTTTTTATTATAGAGTTAACAAGCATCCATTGTGCATTTTCTCCTCCACAAAATTTTTGTGCGCAGGACACACTCATATTTATCACAGCGCTTAGTAAATATACTCAATACCCCCCAAATATTATTGATTTCATAGTAGACTGTCTTAATTGCCTATTGCCCCAAACAGTGTGTCTGTGAGGTCTCTGGGGTGAAAATCAGTTGCTGGCGATTGCCTCAGGCTCCCCCAGCTCCAGGAGCAAGCTTAATGACTGAAAACATACTGGCTCCCTGTCACTGGGAAAAGACCATGTGTCACAGCATTTCTGTGTCCCAGAGAGCTGGAGGTACAGAAAATAGGTGTCACAAAGGGGCTCTTCAGACTACTGGGTGACTATCTCTTATGAAATATAATAAACCTGTGTTATTTTCTCAAAAAAGATTCTGGCTGGTTTTGTCCAATTCAGCAGTTTGGGAGATTGGTTAAGAGCTGTAGTTGGATCCCAAACACTGTCAACTTTAGTTTTACATTTTTCTACACTATATTTTTAAATGACTAGCTTTTAATGGATATTTTTCTGTGTTGCTATATGTCTTAAGCAGCTCAATACAGTACATACCTGTCATTCACACACTAGAAATAAAACAAGCTTTAACACACACAGTACCAGTCTTACAGTTCACCCTATTGTTATCATAACACACAACAGCTGGCAACTTGACCATGACAGCATAATATTTATGATTTTCAGCAGATATTGTCTTTGCTTTGTATCCCTTATACACAGGCAATGTAATGTCCTCTTCAAAAAGAAACAACTGAAAAGTAAAATATAATCTTTCAGTATGAGCTGTATATTTTTTTCAGAGTAAGCAAACAACAGATATTCCAAACAGCACATCTGATTAATTCAGCAGTGTCCACAATGGTTAAATTCACCTCATCTGAAATAAACAGTCCCACACTGCTTTTTCAAATATGCACCACTGTATCTAATTTACAATAATTCATGTGGGTTAGACTCTTGAATCTACATATGCATGGGTTTCCATATAGTACCTACTGCCATTAAGTTGTTCCTTGTCAATAGCCTTCTCAGACATTAACAATCACAGTATTTGGCTTTCAACAGCATTTCAGCTCACTGTTGATGAAAGTGAGCTGTACTGAACAACGTCAGGTTTGTGCTTTGAAGAAAATCTCTTAGGAAAAAAAGAACAAAACCAACAGAAGTTTAGAATAAAGTGCTGAACAATGAAATAGAGGGTTATTAATTCTCTGCCACTTGAAGATAGTTTTCCACCCTTTGGCATGCTGAGATAATTATATACACATGACACTGTATTATACATGCTGTTTGCCTACTTCAAAACGGTTCTTCAATGCAAGTATTATTGATTGAAGCTTCTCGTGCATGATGTTAAAGTCAGAAAAAAAATGCCTAATTTCCACTGGAGCTAATCCATTACTCAAATTTTGTCAAGGAAATTCTGGATGCATTGTATAAAACTGCCAGGTTCCATTCCTAATAAAAATTGATTCTTTTTTATTGGGGTCATATAGTCAGCTTTAAAAATCTAACATCTCTTCTTTTGCCAAAATCTAACACTCCTGTTATTGATTAAAGCTTCAGAGATGCTTTGGAAAGTATTAGAATCTTTTTTCCATTTAGATCAGAATTGATGTATGAGATCAATGCAATTGTAGCCATCTGTCAGATTCAGCTCTTGACGTTGGCACGTCTTAGTCCCTGTTGTATCTCAGAAGCTAGTATGACCAGTATGGACCTTAGGAACTTTGGGAAAATTGTACAGAATGAAAGGAGAAAATTCAACAAAAATTGTAAAGGATGGAATATTTTTGCTTTCTGTCTATAACTTGAAACATTTGCCTCCTTCCTCCTGGATCGAAGCTCACCTCTTCCTATCCCACCTAAAGGAAGGATGTCATCTTATTATAAGCTGGCACTTGAAATATTGATTGGTCTGAGAATACTAATAATCAGGAGTCACTGTGACTTAAGGAGCAACAATCGTTTATGAGAAAGGTCTCTCTTTTACATTTTCTGCTTTTTGCCACATGAATACTGGACCTCAGAATATATCATTCATGTTCTCATTCTCTTTCTGGTTCTAGGAATGCAGATAGAGATGGAAGCACAAGTCTCCTTTGTAGACATGGCCTTCACTTTCTCTCTCTTGCGTTAGCCCTGTTAGCATTCTAGGCCCAGATTTTAGATTCACAAGAGATTATTTACAGCAAAGCCATTAGCTCCAAACACCACATTAGGCTATCAATCACTAGGGAACGTTTATAATGGACTCTATTCCATAAATTATATACCTGTATATACAAGTTCTCTGAAAATTCCAAAAACAAGAGCAATGTTTGACAAGAATTCACACATTTCTAGATCCTTCTTTTTAATGGCATCGAATGTGTCAAAACACTTTCTTCTAACCACCAAAAACATAAAATCTGAAGTCTAATTGGTGTGAAATAAGATTGGCCTTCCTACTTTATACCATTAAATACTACAACAGTAACTTCTAGGACAGTGGTTCTCAACCTTCCTAATGCCACGACCCTTTAATACAGTTCCTCCTGTTGTGGTGACCCCCAACCATAAAATTATTTTCGTTGCTACTTCATAACTGTAATTTTGCTACTGTTATGAATCATAATGTAAATATCTGATATGCAGGATGTATTTTCATTGTTACAAATTGAACATAATTAAAGCATAGTGATTAATCGCAAAAACAATATGTAATTATATATGTGTTTTGCGATGGTCTTAGGTGACCCCTGTGAAAGGGTAGTTCGACCCCCAAAGGGGTCGCAACCCACAGGTTGACAACCACTGTTCTAGGAGGTCATTCCAATCTGAATCCATTTAAGATTAAATAAAATCATTTAAGACATGTGGTTGACATTAATTTTTTTTTAACCCTAATGGTATCTAAATTATACCCTCTTGAAAATATATGTAATCTAAATATATTAAACTTAGAGTTAATCTCCTTACTTCGGAGTTCAGGGTTTGGAGCCAGAAGAATCGTTTCACCTGTCACGTATAGTCCGTGAGATTTTAAGCAGAACACTCACCCTTTTGAAATCTTTATTGTTCTCATTGTAATGTAGAGCTACTGAGCAGTACCCCTCTCTTAGGGATGCTGTGAAAATTGAGTAACAAATGAAAAGGGCTTAAGAGTATTTAATATGTAAGTGCGCGATAAATAGCAATTACTCGTAGAATTGTATTAAACATTATGAGTGATAACAATCTCAGTTTCTTGAGAATTCTATTTTTATTTTAATACTTTTAATTGACATAACTTCTTTAAGGTGTAAGATACTCTGTCTCCCTATAATTTTCACTAGTCCTAAATTTCTAAAATTAGGGCTAATGATGCTCTCATTATATGTCTACTTCTGTCATGAATTTTCTGGGCTTGAAAAAAATGCCAAATTATTAATTGTTATTCCTCTTAGAATAGGATTCCTTGATACTTCAGCATCGTATTTATCAAAAAAAAAAAAAAGATGAACACACTAATTCAGATACATGCACCCTTATGTTCACTGGAACATTATTTACAATAGACAAGGCATGGAAGCAACCTAGGGGTCCATCAATATTTGTATGCACAAAAAAGATGTGGTACATATGTACAATGGAATATTGCTCAACAATAAAAGATAATGGAATCTTACCATCTGCAAAAACATGGATGGACCTAGAGAGTGTTATGCTAAGTGAAATATGTCAGACAGAGGGAGACACTTATGTGTAGAATTAGAAAAAAATCAAAACAAATGAAGAAGCAAAACAAAAACAGACTCACAGAAACAAAGAACAAATTGATATTTGCCAGAGGGGACAGGGGTGGAGGGATGGGTGAAAATAACTGAAGAGGAATAGAGTTAATAATAGTGAAATAACTTTGCACAGTGGCAGATGCTTCCTAGACTTAGCGTGGTGTTCCCAGTACAAGATACATAAATGTCAAACCACTATGTCATACACCTGAAACTAACATAATATTGTACGGCACCTATACTCCAACTAAACAAATACATAAGTCAATAATGGAAAAAAGGCAAGAAAATAATCTAATTTTCAATAAACATACTAAATAAAAATTTGACTCTGAGACCTGAAACCAACATTCAAGCTGTCATCTGACCAGAGTCAAGTTCTAGGACTCAGAAGAAATGGCATGTTTTGATTATAGTCAACTTGCTGTAGTTGCTGCTATTAGTGTGTGTGTGTGTGTGTGTGTGTGTGTGTGTGTCTCCAAGCTGATTTTTTCAACTCTATACTACAAGCTATAAACTTTAAGAATTTATATTTGTCCCTGTTAATGTATATTCTTATTAAACATTAATAAGGAGTGATGGAGGGGACTATGGAAAGAAGATACTTTTTTTTAAGTGACTCATACCAGTTACATTTTATTCACAGTTTCTAAAAAAGTGTGTTTCCCTAACTACCTACATTTTAATAGATGCTTTTACACATTTATTAATCCAGTCCCATGTCTACTGAATAATTTCAGAGCAGGGATAAAAACAATCCATGGAAATCTAATTCTTAAGACACTTTTTTCCCATGAAGTTATTAAACATTTACTTCTCCCTAAAATAATCTACAAAGATAACCTTGATAAATAATAGAAGCACCCAATATTTTTAACCATTTGAAATTTGTAAAGCACCTGGACAAATACAAATGTACTCTTTCATGATTACCCTTAAAATAATTGTATGTACTTAAAAAAATATATTTTATTTATTTATATTTTTCTAAACTTTTCTGGAAATAGCATTTCAAAAAACGTGTATATGTTTCAACCTCAAACAGGTTGAAAAATTATTGGCTACTCAGAATATATTCTAAAATTTCACACTTAATATTATCTACTGAATCACTCATTATCTGTTTAAAAATATTAAAATAATACACATAATGGAAAGTTACAAATGAAAGTGAAGTTTCCTCTCATTCCATACCCAGTTCAATTTCATAGAAGTATAACCAAATTTTCCATTTTTAGAAAAAATTTACATTTCTTTTTTGGCCATGTTCATACTTGAAATAATTTATTTTTGCTTCTATTTCTTGATTCTTCAAATGTAAGGAGTACCGGCTCACTCTAATAAAATATATGGAAATTAACACACGTATACTATTTTTCTATCTTCTCCCACATATCCAACCATCATTCTCTCTCCCTTCTCCCAACTTTTCTTAGGCATAATTTTATTTTTAACTTTTCCAATATTTTCATCATAATAATCAAATATGCCATGGGCATTAGGCAATATTTCTTACTCCCTAAGAATGAAAAGAGAAGAAAATGAGTGCCTGGCCACATCCCTTCACCACTTCCCTTCCCTTCTCTTCACTATAGCATCACTTTTAAACTGTCAGTGTTTATTACATTACATTTTGTTCTCTAACTATAATTGTCTCCATTATACATTATCCAAGAAGCAGAAAGTTTCTATCTGGCATAAAAGCGTAGTTCACTGCAAATCTCAAATTTTCTCACCTCCGAAGAAGATAATGAAATTTAAACAGGAAAAGTAGTTTCGTGACTGATTACAAAAGTATGAAAAGGTCAAGTAAGTCTATAGCAACTCCTGCTTGTACTGTAAAAATTTCACATCAGCTTTGTCATTACTTCCTTTATATCAAAGTCCATGCAAAGAGAAAAATATCTCATGATTATTGGCTGTTTTGAGAATTAGTTTAGAACATTGATCATTGAGTGATCCATAACTATTCTATAAAGAAAAGTCCACTGCAACTCAAGACACTCTCTTAGAAAACCTTTTATATAAAGATGGGTGGCAGGTGGGAGGGATGGGTATCCATTAAATAAGCATTTGGATCAGAAAAATTGACACTTGATCAGACAAGTTTTTATAAAACTTTCTAACCTACAATTGTTTTTTTGTTGTTAATGTATAAAATATGTCCTTACTAAGCAACAAAGGCTATCTAGACTCCAGAGTCTTAAAGAGAATATATTCTCAAATTATTTATGACTGCCTTTATCATTAGCCTGATAAAGAGCAACAATATTTATGGAAGACAGTTTAAAAGACATTCCTCTGGAATCTTTTATTTGTGGATCAAAGTTATGTTCTTGGACCACATTATCATAAAACCCTGTAAGATTACTCTTCCAAAGTTTGACTTTGCTATTATACCCTCAGCTGTAATGGACAGAGTTCACAAAATCCAATCTTACAGTTATTGGTCCTTCAACAACTCATGAATTAAAAACTCATGGGAAGAATTTCTTTCAGACCTAAGTACCAGGAAAAATACTTAAGCTCCCCTGTGGAATTAGTACATTGTTTCCATATATATTATATAACAGATTTACTTCCCTTCTTAATTTGGCCTCTAGGAAACTCAAGAATAAAAATTTCGAGCCAACTATGCAATACCCTGCAGTTTACATATTTGCATTCAGACTACCTTAGCCTCTCATTTACATTTATTACCCTTTTCCTATCTTAACTTTGTATTATTCTTACATTCTACTGTATGGTGCAATGTTCTTATAAGTGCATAAATAAATACAAAAATATTAATAGAATCACATTTTTTGCCAAACAGACTTACTTCACTAATATTTAAAAACCACACATCAGGGAAAGAAACAAAGCTTCCTAACTTGAAAAATGCATCCTCAATAAATATATGTTGAACCCCAAAGTAATAAAACTAAAGTTCAAACTGAAGCTGGGTTATATACATACAGAGTTATAGTGAGAAAGCAGACATATACAATAACTTCATATGGCAATTCTTTTCAATTTAAGGAAATTTCCTGATTTTTCTGATAGGCAGGGTTTTGTCCTTCACCTCTAAAATTTATTAGAAGTAAGAGAAAGAGGCACAGAAATAACCGGTCCTTAGCAGGGCTACTTTTCCCGGAGTCCTCCTCTGTCAAGTGAGTGATTTAGACCCTAAAGTGTTCTTTTGTTTTCTTTGTCTGAAGTCACTCCCAGATTAGTTTGTGACTTGCCTGAACATGTTTCCCAGCAGTGATGCTGGGCGATCCCATTCACTTCTGACCTGCTCCGGCTCTTTTCAAGTGTTGCACCAAGAGTGGCTGAGGCCCAAACAGAGGCGTGCTGGTCCATTCACAGAGACTATTCAGAGACCTGTTAGGGGAGGGGCAGTGGGCGGGATGGCAGCCCTCCGGAGAAGAAAGGGAAGTGACCCTTTAAATCAAAAAATGACCTTCTATTTGTCACTGGTTGTCTATGTAAGTGTAAGGGGACCACCTCCTCCATAATATGCTTTGTGATACCGTAAACGTTACATGGCCTAAAATGGTGTTTCTGAAAAGATTAAATGAGTTATTAGTATTTAAAACTAATCAATTGACATGTTTAGATATAAAGAAAGAATATAAAATCTATTATATGACTGGCATTCATAAATTTAAAACAAACTATGCTTCTTCTAAAAACAAAGGGTAAATATATTTGGAGACGTTTCTGCATAAAAACAAAATAGTAGTGAGGTATTTTCAGATGACTTTAAGTTTTTCCCTGTCTAATGTTTGGGATTCAATCATTCAATTGTTTCTATTGTAATGGTTTTATGAGTCTGTCCGAAGGTTATGTGTTATTGTTAAGCTGAAATGGTTTTGTAAATTCTTCTAATCCATCAGTTCCATAGTAGTAGTAGAAAAACTGATACTGACTATTTTATCTAGTAACCTAAAAGTCAGTAGTAGAAGTTGTAAAATTAACCACTAGGGATACTTACACATTTGTGACTTAAGACTACAGCCATGACCAGAAAATAGATCATTAGTCATTTGGGTATTTTTCTCCTCTAGATGAGAACTTGTACATCAGCTTCTTTCACTGAAATTTTTGAGCCACTGATTGATTCCAAAAGAGAAAAATAGGTCCTGGGGCTAGTTTTCCGTGCCAAGGATGCTTATAAGGCAAGATTGGCAGTTATACCATTGCTACTCTGAACTGAAAATTACTTACCAATTATTCATATTCAGCCCTTGTTTAGAAGAGAAAGCACTGAGAACAGAGCAGCAAACATGCAGACTGAGAAGGAAAGAAGAACATTTTGAACAGTTATAAGGGAAAGGGGAATCACAGAAGAATCTGGTATTTGAAACAAGGGATAGAGAGAATATACTAAGTAATCCTAATAAAAACAGACAGCATCCTTGGTTTTCATATATAAAAACTAATCAGTGACAAATATGTATAAAAAATTCAGAGTAATGTTGACTAAGCTGAGGTCTTCAGAGCAGAAAGACACATGGTAGTGTTTATTTACATCGCTTTCTGTTTTTCACCTGTGCTCGCCTCTCCCTGCACCCATCAACACAGGATCTTTAATCACTTTGCCTAAATCCTCTATTTTTAATTGATTTGATATTAATGCTTACTTATTAATATATACAAGCTAGATTCCTATTTTATTCAATGTTCTTTTCACATGAATTAAAATTTCCAACATTGAGAGTAGTAAATATTTATAAAGTACTACTTTACACTAAGGCATGTAGATAACCAAAATTTTACACATTTTTAAAAAGCCAGATGACTTTTTTTAACTAAACAAGCCAAAAGCAGCTTCTGGAAAAATTTGCAAATCTATATGAGATGTATATCCACCACATATAATCAAGTGAGTGCTTAAAATATGAAATGTTGAAATATACAGAATAAAAAACTAACATCTGTTGAGTTATAAGATACCCTTAAATCTCTGATTTATCAAGTTTCGTTTGACTAAAACAGTGGAGAATAAACACAATAATTAAAAAAGCTCCATGGGTATTTTTTGTTGTTCTTTCAGTGCTATGGACTGAATTTTGCGCCACCCCCCCCCTCCAAATTTATACATTGAAGCTATAATCCCTAATTTGACTATATTTGGAGATAGGAACTTAGCGAGATAATTAGGGTTAGAGAAGGCCATAAGGGTGTGGCCTTCATAATGTATTAGTGCCTTTATAAAAGAAAGATGTTCTCTCTCTGACCTGTGAGGACACATCAAAAAGCTGTATACCTGCAAACAGAGAACCAGGTTCCCACCAGGAACCAAATTGGCCAGCACCTTGACCTTGGACTTCCTAGACTCTGCAACTGTGAGAAATAAATGCCTGTTAGTTAAGCCACCCAGCCTGGGTTATTTTGTTATAACAGCCCAAGCAGACTAAAACAATTAGTTGTGAAATATTTTGAAACGTGAAAAATAGATCACTGGCAATAAAATGAAGAAAATGTAAAAAGAAAATATATTTTTTTCCTAGAAAGAATATATCTTTTAAAATATGAGGTGAGCATATATTGCATTAAATGCTAAAAACAAAAAATGTAAAGCTTATTTGTTGCTTTGAACACAAGTGGAAAAAATGACTGGTTAAGGAAGAGATAACTTTCATATAATTTGAAATCAGTCAAAGTTAGGGCAGAAATCGATGGAAAGTTTATTTTGCTGGTGAATATAACAAAGATAAAGTTTTTTTAATTGAATGTTGATGTGAGACACGAGGGAAAATGAGACATGATGTAAAAATCGATTAATGCATGTAGAGCGAGCATAAATCACATTAATGTATTAAAATGCTCCTGTACTCTTCAGACCCTACTGAAATACTGGGCCCAACGCAAACAAATCCTCCTCTGTCTGCAATAAGAGCTCCCTCCTCCTTGTTCCACAATCTACAAAACTGCACTGTTTCACAAGAGCACAAACCTAAGAATCATGCGCCTTTTGTCTGGATTGCAAGCTCCCTGAGGAGCAGGATCACATTTTACTCAGCTTGTGCTTTGCTCCTTCTTCCCTTTCTGCCCCTGCTATTGTCTTCCCAAAGAGGCTGAAGAGTCTTCATTCCCACTGCTGGCATTAGAAAAATAGTTGAAAATCTCTTATCATGAAAGGAATGATCAGATCTTTAGAGAAAAGGACGTTTTCATATCTGTTTCTTCTACCCACACCTCCCTGCTCTGCCCATAGTGCCTAGCATTAAAAGATTCCCACTGAAGATCATGATGAATGTGTGATCACTAAAGCCAGATGGTCAAATGTAGTTGAAACAGTTCTATTGTCATTTTCTGTCTGGTACATGTGGGTTAAATAGGCTTTATAAACTGGCCTGGAAATCTTTCTTTTTTATGGGAAAATATACTGTTTGTTTTCCAAAGAATTCACTTATATCATACATACACTTGCTTTCTTAGAATCATCTGTAAAGTCCCCTAGCGACCACCAGCTACCATTAAATAAGCATCATCTTTTGCCTCCTCACATGGCGGTTACCACAGCAATAAGTATATTCAGCAAGGGGAAAAAAAAACAAACAAACTCTAGTATTGAATGCCCTCCATTTTGTACTGCGTTCTCCTGTAGAAACTTTTATATCAAATGTAACTGCACATTATTAAAAAGTCAAAATTATCCAATACGTTAGATATGTCTACATGTGGGGTTGAGGGAAGAAATTAGCTCTTGTTTCAAGTTACATTTTAACATAATAATCATAACCTTCTGAAACCAAGTGGCTGTCCATTAAGAACCAGAAATTAGCAGAAATACACAATGCAGGTATGAAAAGTAAAATAAAATAGAGTTCCACATCCATTTAAAGACTCTATATGCAAAAGTACCAAACTCACTGTTCATTGTTTCAGTGTAGAAATATATTATGGCAATTTGGATTTTAACAATCAATTAAAATTATATTCATCTAAGGCAATTAAATTAGCACCCTTTGCATACTACATATGCACACACAATATGTATACAGCATAAAGTGGTAGCAATATATACTATATCATGTGGTTAGAGAATAGTTGTGAAAGTTTACTTATTAACCATTGCACTTAAAATATTTCTTTGAAAAAATATATCACTTCCAATGGCCATATGTCCTTTACAAAACTTTACATACTCTTACTATGATGGCTAGTGAGGTAATCCATATTGTTAGCACTATCCCAACATTCTCACCGTTCAAAAGTAAAGTATTCCTTGCTATTCCAATATCTCCCCCTCTTAAAAAGGACATTTCTTAAATATTATTCTCTATGTAAAAATTTAAGATCAGTTCTGGAGCAATGAAAATCAGATATGAGACAATAACATGGATTTTTAACAATACATTTAGTTTCACACAGCCGAATTTAATTATTTTTTTCAAAAGCACAAATGTTTCGGTATGCTTGGGAGTGCCGCAGGTGGCAAATTTTGTTTATGAAGCTATAATATATTGTTACGGTGATGCAACAATGAAAGTTACCATGAAAATATCAGGATTCACAATCCTAAATGAACCCTTAATTCTCTGAGGCAGTCAGAAAATCAGGAGGAATAACTTTAATCAAAAACTGGCTTTCCGACAGTATTTTAGACATTTTCCTTTTTATGTCTGAGAACACAGTAGTAATAGTCTTGTTGTTTTCTTAGCTCGATGTAAATGACAAGTAGCAAAGGTAATTAAAATATATTGGAATAGCATAAATGATTTAGGTTCACAATGAAGGTTCCTGAGTTCAAGTTTAAATCGTAACTAATTACTTCATCTCTAGATCTGCTTTTCCATTGGCGGGTTGTCTTTTCTTTTTTTTTTATAACAGAAAAAACAGGGAGGAAGTACCTACTTTCTAGTTACAAATTCACCTTTACTCTACCAGTTGGCAAATTTCTAGGAGTTTCATTATACCGCACAGTCAAAAAAGGAAGCTATGATTTTGTTTTGTGTTGGCTTAATTTATTTATTAGTGGCTAAATGGAGGTGTGACCAGCCAGAGAACAGACAGATTAGAAAATAAATGCCAGATGTTCTAACCACCAGTTATCTGCTCTGAGAGCAAAACGGACAAAACTGTGAAAATAAATTCAGGTGAGCCTTTCATTTTCATAGTATTTTCCATTTCACGTCTGGCTCACGAAAGTCAGAGTATCTCGCTATTAGCAACCCTAGAGCACGTGAGAGGACAGTGGCAGGATGTCTTCTAGCAGGCAGAGAGCACTCAGGCAGGCTTCAGGGGCGACAAAGACTTTAGACTCATTTGTTTCTTCAGAGTGGCATAAAAAAAAGAAAGAAAGAAAGAAAGAAAAAGACTTGTTTAAAATTAGTGTAAGGCCCTGTATAATGTTCACCTTTTGCAGACAAGATAAGATTATATAAATTTACTGCAAAGGCGGTATGTTCATAATCTCACCTCAAGATTTTATACTCTAAATTTTGTTTTCCAGAAAAAACTGTATAACTGAAAAACTATATAAGGTAAATCAGACAATAAGAAGGGAAGATTGTTTTTAAATCTCTAGATTAATTTCTTTCAGATAGTTGTTATTTTGGCTGTCATTTCTAACCCCAAACACTTTAATGCACACCAGTGATAAATAAGGTGGGGGTATTGGGGTTTTTATTTATATATTACATATGCTCTTGCCCTGGCTGGTTTGGCTCAGTGGATTGAGCGTCGGCCTGCGAGCTAAGTGTCGCTGGTTCGATCTTCCAGTCAGGGCACATCAGAGAAGGAAAACTCTGACTCCAAAAAACCTCCGCTGCCTTGCGGCATACCTCTTCAGGGGAAAGGCTAAGGGAGTAAACCCCGACAGAAAATCCGGAGCCGGAGTCCCTAAGGCGGTTTGACGTTGTAGTCAACACCGGCAACTCCTGCGGCGCACCTGAAGCCAAGCTGTATTGACTCCGTCTTTCCCTTGGACCCTTCAGCTGCGAAGAGAGGGGGGGTCTGCTGCATGGGCAACAGCAGACCCTCCATATCACCCTGCCCAGGCTCTGTAGCTTCAGCTTCAATGGAGAGGACACTCCAGCGTCATCGCAAGATGTCGATTCAACACGGGAGGAGACAGATACTGTGTCACTCCCGAGTCGGACTGCACAGCCATTCTCGGCGGTGCAGATAGACTCTTAAGAAGCTACACCATCGTCTCTCGAGACAGACGGCTGCCGACGACGACGACGACATATGCTCTAACATTTTAAAGATTTTTTAAAAAGATTTCCTGGGTTCTTCATTTCCATTCTTAAATATATATTTTATTGAGAAAGCCACATTTAGGTGCACAATCATATAAGGTGTTATTTCTGCGGGAATGATCTGCTAGTCTCTCTGCCCTAGAAGCCTTCTAATCACGAAGCTGACCCACTTCCTGAGTGACCATAGACATTCTCAGCCTCAGTTTCCCCTTCTTTAAAATACAGATAACCAAACCTAATTTATTGGCTAGTTTAGGAGAATTATATGAACTAGTACATGTAAAATAAGTAAGTAGATAAGTTAAATATGTATCACATGCTGTTCAGTCATGTAATTTAAGCTTTAAAATATGTACATGCAATAGGATCTTGGGAAAGAAGACAGAGGTGGGGGGGACTTTCTCTGGGATCTTCAAGGGTTTGGATAGAAGCAGCAAAATGAAGATGAAATAGCATTGCAAAAAACTGCAGAGGTTTTCAGAAAGGACATTGTAGGTGTGGGTCGTCTGAATGACAATCAGTAGAACACTCTAATACAGTAGAAGTCAGTGAAAGAATTTGCAGGAATAAGACTGAAGAGAGCAGTTCCCCATTTTGGGTCTTCAGCTGCCTCTAACAGCGAGCAGGGTCACTAACCTTCATCTGTGTGCTAACCTTATTTTCTTTGAGTAAAAGAAAAGCCTTCTGAGCAAGTTGAGTATTTACTCTGTTCTCAGATAATTGTGCAAACCTGGAGCTGAAACAGAGTTGAAGCTTGACAGACTCTTTTGGGATTCCTTAAAGCAGATCTTAAAGACTATGTCACCAAGAAATAGCCAATTAGCAAAGAAAAGAATAGCAAAGATGCAAAATGCTACTACATACTCTTATAAAAAGGATTTACTGAGCAATTACTATGAAGGTACCCAGTTCCAGAGATCTCAGGAAGCCTGGTCCCCATATCCCCCATACAAATGATTTTAAGACATCTTTTCCTGAGATGTTTACAATTGGTTATGAAACAGCCCCTCCGCTCCACACACATAAATATGTACAAAACTCTGTATCAAATGTAGAAAAGGTTAACAATTGAATGAATCAACAGACTTATAAAAGTGAAATAAATGTTTAATGTTTATCATAGAAATTATATTGTTTTGAAAAAAGTGTTCATTTTGATGATGTAGTAACCATTTACTAAAGGTGGTTTTATTTAAGGTTGACATTCACCTGTTTTTTCCCCATGAAGAAACATAGAAGTACCTTTGTGTTCTCTCCTCCTTCCAAGATACACAGTGTAGAAAAGCAGGAAAAAATTTACTAAAAAGCTGTACTTCTAAGTAAGACAACTGGCCCATTAACAAATTTCTCCATCAATATCCTACCATCTGTTGTTTGCACTGTACTTGTCAATATTGAGCATCACTCACAGTTCACATAGCCATGTAAAATCTCAGAAAGCACAGAGTACTGAGGTGAAAAAGAAGCTAATTCAAAGATGGTTTCAGAATCTGACAACACATTCATCACTCCAGTATATAATTAGATGGAGAGAAGTTATGTACTCTGCATGCCTTATGTGTCCGGAGGAAATCCTCTGAATTTCTAACAGGAGACTGAATAGGACGGGAAAAAATTATACAGCGCAACCTCCAGTTTTTGCTCTGACTCACCTGACCCTTCGCCCACTCATCTAATTTGGAAGGCTCAGATTATCCAGATTAATCTGCTTAAATTCAAAAGTAAGTGAAATTTTAATTATCCATGTTATGAAAGGGGACTGATATTGTGGAAAGCCGAGAGAAAGCACAATGCAGAAATATTTGGCCTTTAAATACCTTAAATGTTTTCACACAATAGATGTTTTTTCTTAAATTCTGTATTGTTTCTTTGCACTGATTAAAACCAAACAAAACAGACTCACAGATACAGAGAACAGACTAATGGTTACCAGAGTGGAGGGTGTTTGGGGGACTGGGTGACAAAGGTGAAAGAATTAAGAAGTACAGATTGGTAGCTACAAAATACAAAGTACAGCAAAGGGAATACAGTCAATAATATTGTAATAAATATGTATGGGTTCTGAAAATATTGAGGGAAACACTTTGTAAAGTATATAATTATCTAACCACCATGCTATACAGCTGGAACTCTGAAACTAATACAAAATAATACTGAATGTAAACTATAATTGAAAAATAAAATTTAAAAAAATAGCATAAAGCAGGAATTGTTTGCAAAAGTAAAGTTTGTGGTCCTGTATGGTGAAAATTAAAGAAAGCTAAAAAAATTTAACTTCTTAAGTGCTTTATTTTAATTTTAAAATACTCCTACGGGAGATAGCATATTAAATTACTATCAACTTACAATGCATGAATTTATTACAATTGAGAGAATAGATGAAAGCAGTATTAAATACTAAATGCTTCAGAAAGAAAATTAATGTGTCCTATCCAATAATTATTGGATTGAAATGGTCAGGTGCCTCTATACATCATTAGGAAACAGCAAAGACAAAAAGTACATCTTTTAGCCCTCACCTTGAAAGATAATGTTCCCCCTTTCCTGGTAATAATTCAGAAGTGATATCAATTTGATTTTATTATCAACATTATCCATGAACTTTGTTATCATCTTGTTACAGAAACAGAGGAGTTCAAAAATCCCTGGAGTTTGAGGCTGGGGGATGGGGAGAAGGAAGCAGCTTTCAGAATGCCTCCACATGCCTGAGGCTGATGGCTGGTGTCTTTCATTATGTAAAATTGCTTGGATGCTTCCAAGGCCTCAGGTGGATGGGAGGAGTCTTGAACCAGGTGATGGTATGGAAAGCACACAGAGCCTACGTGGGGTTCTGTGAATGGTCAGAACTATTGGCAACACCCACTGTGTCAGAGGATGCAGTCAGGGATATATAGGCAGCTGTGAACACTTTAGGGCGACGCGCTCTGGGGCTGTCTCCCTCGCTGACGGGTGTTCGCAGGGGTGCTCTGGAGAAGGAGAGGAGATCCACGCGGTTAACAAAAAGAAGACAGTTTGCAAGGAGGCTGAGAATCCAGGTGGTCCTGCATTGAGAGCTGGAGGGCACCACAGCACAGAAAGGACCTCCCCAATCAGATTGAGTGATTGGCAGCTGCCGGTAAAGCTGAACTGTGCCTAGGAAGTAGGGAAACGGTGTTTCTGACCTTCCTAAAACTGGCTAGATTTGGTAGAGGGGAGGCAAGGATATGTGTAACTATTAAATAAACAATTTTCTTTTCACTCAGCTGAAGTATTAAGAGTTGTAATTCTGGTGGTGGGCAATCGGACCCCTAACTAAAGAGCCCGTGGGTTTGTTTTCAAGTGGAACAGCCCAGGGGTTCTGTAACAATCTCATCATGGTTTTACTGAGGGCAGCAAATTTACATAGCAGTCTCCAACATGACATATATCCCACAAAATCCAGAAGAGAAACATTCTCTTCCTTATACATTGAGAAGAAGTCCTAGATATCATTCTACACCAATGTGGATGTCATCCTGCTCTCATCAATAGGGATGAGACTGCAGAGTAGCATGGATCAGGACCCCCCTAAACTGTATGGATGCTACACAGAGAAGGAAAACTAAAATCATTGCTGGGAAAGCAATCCCACTGTCTTCCTTGAGCCCTGCCAAACACAACAGAGGTTTACTATTCCATAACCTTGAAAAAGAATGTTGTTTTTTTTTTTTTTAAATCATACCAAGAAAGGATTTTTCTTAGATTTTGCAGACTTTTCAAGATTGAGTTCCCAGCCTTACCCAAATCTAACCGCACTCCTTTGCCAGATGTAATGACAATGGAAATATTCAAGCTATATTAGAAAAATATATTAAAATGTAAGTACTGAATAGTATTTGTAAGTGTGAGAGAGAAAATTTAGTGCCGTTAAGTGAGAATACACTTTTTCTCCGCCTTTCTCTGTGCCCCTCCACTTCTAGTCCCTACATTGAGTTAGCAGCCAAAGGACACCAAAGTACACAAGCCAGAGTCAAATTCTTGGATGGAACTTCTAAGTAAGTTCTTGAATCTCTGGCCAAAAGAGAAACATGAAAGTGGCTCATAGAGGCCCATGACCTCAAGGAACTTCGTGGTTGCAAGGAGAAGGACACAGTGACATGTGCAGGAACATGCATATCTAAGGATCTGCAGTAGGGACAAACGTCAAAACAGATTAGCTTCATTTCAAAGGATGCTGGATGAACCCTTCCTTCCTGAAGCCCACAACTACTCAGGCCCTCCTCAGATCTTCACTGTCAACCCTGGTTCAAATGGGTTAGTGAAGAATCCTTAAATTTATTGTTAGTTGTAAGTAACTAGCTTAAATTTTCTACTGTCATTCTTATAGATGGCACAAATTTAAAGTTCAATTACAAGGGAATACATTTAGTTCTATTTCTTGCATACTTGCTTTTGCATGTATTACAGAATATTCCCTTAAAGCCGAACTCTTTAGTTCACATTTGACACTGTTAGGTAACTTTTATTACTAATTCATTACTTCACACCCTGAGTACTCATTTTACACAAGCAGAAAAGAAAACCAAGAGATGGTGCCCTACACCTCCCAGTTTCCCTCTGCAGTCAGCAGAAAAGGTCTTTGCTGGCCAGTGAAGCCCAGAGGGTGCAGTGATTTGCCAAACATGGCCCATCGGAGCACTGAGATTTCAGAATTAGGTTTCAGCATTTGTTGCCGTCGCTCAAGTGCTAAATCTATATTTACTTGGGACAGTGAGTGGAGATTTAAATAGGAAAGTCCAAAGCATCCAAGATACTTTCCTTTTCGGAGTTAGCTGATTTTGAGAATTAATTACTCTCACTGAGAAACAGTGTTTCAAAACTGATTAAATAAAATACTGTTGGTATTATAATAACTTTTGTTGAGGTAAACTGGGTGGGTTAGCAAAAAATAATGATCTCCTTGCCATTTAAAAAATTATTTGATTAGCTTTTTCATATCACTGTTTTAGGGGGTTCTGAACATAAAATACGTTCAATGCTGAATGACAAGTGCTCCCAATTTAAAAGTGAAGATGTAGGTCTAAATAAGATATTTAAAACATGAAAATAATATATTTATTTCAAAATATATTATTAAGTGTGTATATTAAAATTTAGAATGATCTAAAATATATAAAATTAAGTTTTAAACTCAATATACAAATTAATATATACAAGTAAGTTAAATATATGCAAATAGAGTCATATTGTTAAAGCTGGGGATATTATTTCTAAGAAGTAAAGGCATTGCAACACAATTCCTCCCCCAAACACACACACATGCACGCACACGCACACGCACACACACACAAACTGACTGTCTAAAACTATAGGAGGTGATCAACAGAAAAATGAAGAACAAAGTCGAAGAACTCATACTGTAGCTGCGTGGGCAGTAGCAATGTTGTCTGTGGATTCAGAAGGGGATTCTAAGGAACATGGCTTATGTACTATATGTGTATTCTTATGTACTATATGTGTATTCTATAGTGCAAATTATCGGGTCTGTATAATTGGAACTACCTTTCAAGTGTAGAGATTATAGTTTAAATAGTGTTTATTGAAAGACCTACCCCAACCAACCATCAGGGAGCGTCACATCCTCAATTCTTTCCACCTTGGGGTTGATAGCCTGGATGCTTTTGGTATATATAAAAGGAAAAGGACATTGGTAATGGGGGGCTATGCATGTTGGGGGGGGGGGCTATATGGGAAATCTCTGTACTATCTTTCTCTCAATTTTGCTGTGAACCTAAAACTGCTAAAAAATAAATAAAGCTTGTTGTTGTTGTGGCTCATTTGTTTGTTTTAATTCTCATTTTTGAGAAGCCCTGGCTCACAAATCACAGCCTTAGTGTTCACCACACCACTTTTTTTCTGTAAACCCTTATCTACATGACTTGAATTTTTTTGTTTGTTTGTTTCACTACTTTATTAGTTTTAGACTTTCCATTTTCTTTTCAACTTCATTCAGGAAATTAGTTTAAAAACAGATATTCAATAACTATAATAAATTAGCAGTTATGTTTAAGTAATTTCAAGTGACAGGTCCACATATATAAAAACTAATCTCAGCAGTCAAATATTCTACTTACTACCCCTCTAAAAATATTATAAAGACATCAATAAAGCAGATCTGTTAATAGTATAAGTCTTCTATCCCTCCAAAGAATGTGACAGGCACAAAGAGAATTCCAGCACAACTGCCTGACAGCTGTCTTCAACTCTTTGTTCAAGTTTGAGGGACCTGCCTACCACCTGAAGCGATGTTACAAGACAGCACACACACTAGGTGCATGAGCTCACTTTGCTTGAACTATGAAACAGATATTTGAAATTCAAACAGGCAATGGGAGATAGATTTGATATCCATTTTAAGTACCTTTACTTGGGTTTGAGTTTTTATATCACTAAATAAGTAAAATAAGTATACAAAAAATATCTCATATTTCTATATCTCTATAAAATGTACATTTTCTGTATATTTTAGAAGATTATTGGAAGACTATAGATGGTTTCACTTATTTAATAATTTTTTCTTGGTTATCTGCACACTGGCCACAGAAATGACCAAAAGCAAAGCCTGCTAAAATTGTCAATAAGGATTCTTTTTAACAAAAATAAATGAACTCCACATGCCCAAATATAATTTATTAATAACAATAACATTGACATGCAGTTGAAAAACACCAACAATTATTATGAATAAGAGAGTTTATATGTGTAGGCTATAGGTAATGCTTGGTGTTCCTAAGGTTTGAGGATACCTTGGAAACAACATCACAACCCTCTACTCAGTCAGAGGTCCAGCGCACACAGACTGGGTCAGAGCATGGAACTAAGAAAGCCCAGAAACAGGGTTTAATACCGCATGAGGCCAGTTTTGCTCTATGCTCTGGCCATAATATTGACATTTAATGGTGAATAGTTTTTCATCAAAGAATGTCAGCCATAAAGAAAGACAGTTAAAAAAAGAATGCTGGTCAAATTTAGTGGATCAATAGGTCTTTGCCACAAATAATATTATATAATTTAATATATAATTTTTCTCCTGCTTTATATAATCCCACTTATCATAACCTATTATAGTATCTTTCATAGTCCTACATAGTAAACATTTCATAAAGAGAATGTTATGTACCATGAGAAACTTATTTCTATACTTAAAGTAAAAATCAATAATATCTGGAACACTAGGATGTCACAGTATGCGACATATTAACTCATGGTGACAGAAGTTTGTGTGAAACAAAACATAAAGGTTCAAAAAACACAGACACTCTTCCTTTCTATTGTTTTTTTCTTTTCATCTTTCCCTTCCATTTCTTCATCCCTTTGAGTTAAAACCATCTGGATGAACAACTACAATAGCGTTAATGATCCCTGTGTAGCCTTCTTCCCCTGGACTTTATCATGTTGCAACTGGATGTACAAAAACACCACAAAATTTACCAGAGGGAAGGGGGCAAGGGGTAGTCAAGGGTAAAGAGGGCCAAATATATGGTGATGGAAGATGATTTGACTTTAGGTATTGGGCACGCGATGCAATATAGAAATGTACCCTGGGAACCTCCATGACTCTATTGACCAGTGTCACCCCGATAAATTTAATAAAAAGAATGAAAAAGAAAACTGAATTAAAAAAAGAACACATCAAGTAGGACCCAATTATCCAACAGGCTGATTCAACAATAAGATATGTAGAGGGCAGATGCTATGTCTTATTGTTCTTTATCTCCTAAGTGTGGAGCCCAGCACATCACACAAAGAGACTTCTAGATTAAGACCACTCATTAGTGCAACTCTCAGGGTCTAGATACTCTATAGAACACAATATGTGTTCAATAAATAGTTTTTAAATAAGTACTTGTATTGAACTGACATAATTTACACATCCCTGCCTGATAAGCCTTCTAAAATCACTGAAATATATTCCCCCTTCAAAAATCTGCAATGCCTCCCAGCTTCCAACAGGATGAAATCCATTTTTTGGACTGGAATTCAAGGCATTCCACAAGCTACCTTCTTCTTTTGTCTCTTCCTACTACTCCTACTCACAAGGCAACACAGCTGAGTGAAGAGAGCACTGCTTTTGATATCAGAATGGCTGCTGGACTGTGTTTGGACCTTGAATTGATGACTTACTAATATGCAATATTATAAACTCTTTGAACCTCACTTTTTATTAAATAAAAGTAACTAATACCTGACAAAAATTGTAAACCTAAGATAATAATAAAAATGCACTTCACAGATGGGGCACATGAAAGATGAACTATATGAACTGTTCCTATTGCAATAATTTTCCTTTTTCAATCAGGTTACATAGTCCTTAGGTTTGTTAATATGGTCCCCTGCTAATCTGACGCACGGAAAGTTCAACCTGCTGTACTTGCACCTAAATTCTGTTCATTCCGTAAGGCCAATCAAAAGCTACCATTGTAGATAAACATCATATTCAAGTTCCAAGCAGTTGTAAATACAAAGGGTAATCAGCTAACTAAGGGTGGTCCCAAGACAATGTGACTCAATGAGGAAAATTTATCTACAGGGGAAAGACGAGACAGGCCTGAGTTAGGACCCAATCTTAGCACATTTAGGCTAACAAAACTTCAGAGATTGAAAGTTTTAAAGTTTTAAAGGAAAAGCTGTGATGGGGAGCATTGCAAACCTTCTGTGAATTCCCCATGACCACATGAGCCCAGAGTTCTTACTCTTCCTGAGTTCACTATAGCTCTACTGTACATTGCTGGGAAGCACATATAACTTTAGAATATTAATTGCTTCTTAAGATATACCTATTATTCCCCAGATTCTAAATTCTTTAAGAAGTAAAATACTAGATTCCTTAGGCTCTCTCTCCATCCGTGTCCTCTGTATTCAACTATTTTTTGATTGACACTTATACATAGATTATCAGGTAGAGAAACCTGTTTTTTTTAATAACACTATGTTTTAAAATATCTTATATTCTGCAAGTCGTGCAAGCCAAATGTAATTCTGAATGCACAGCTCTCCAGCTGAGTTTTCTAAGTCAATGGTTCTCTACCCCGGCGACACGACAAAATCATCTAGGGAGATATTTTTCTGAAAACCAATGCCAAGCCAATTATCATAGTCTATAGGGTAGAACCTAGGCACTTGTAATTTTTTTAAAACTTCCTAGGTCATTCAAATGTGTATCTGTGCTATAAAACCTATATAGCTCCCATAATTCCAAAGAGCAACGTGAACTGCTGACGGTTCCTGAGAAAGTCCTCGTCTAAAACCTCTCTTGCTCACCATTGTTCCCTGAGTTTTAAGGATTTAAGGATTTGAAACTCTGACTCTTACCAGTATCTTTTAAATTGCTACTTACTTTCTCTTGAGTAAACAGCATACTGTGAATAAATTTCTAAACAACAGTTCCTCTAATTTCTTCAGAAACATAGACATACATGCACCATTTTAATAATAAAAAAATGTATTCCTCCTTAATCATGAAAAGTGGTATGTTTCTGTGGCTTGGGACTTTTATGATAGCTTAGGTTTTGTAAGGAGCCACTGAAATATGCCTTTTCATTCTTTCCTTATGAATCAATCCATCATAGCAGTTTAATCCATTCTTTATTAAATTTTTTATCACTCCTGCACAGCTCTCTCTCCAACACCCTTTCATTTTGACTGGCTTAGCCTCAAGAAAAAACTAATACTTGTTAACAGGCAGTAGAAAAATAACCTCTCTTCTGACCTCAATGGGCTGAAGACACAAGCTATATCTGTGGTGGCTGACGCCAGACAACTGGCTTGCGACACTTAGGAAGTCCCTCACACCTGTCAAAAGAGGCAAAGACTGCAAGAGAGAAGGCCCGTCTGACTGAGCAGGCGCTTAAGGGCAAACAATACTCCCAGCTGCTGCTAGCAGAGCTCTAAAAATAAAGCTACAAAAGCATCGAGAAGGCAGAATGAATTCTTAACACTTGTTCTCTTCTATTTTAGTCTGTTACGAAGCAGGTGACCTCAGTACCAAGCGATCAGTCTTTTAACGTTCTGTATCCCTTACTTTCAGAAATGATCCTCAGTTGTGTTGATCACGACAGAATTCACTCCAGTTGTTTCAAATTCATAATCACGAGAATCTTTTTTAATCTTTCAAGTCTACTCAGAAGATTACATTCTAACAGAAGTTTCTTTGATATTCATTTGCCCCTTTTACTTTGAAGATTTCTTTCTTGTGTATTATTATGGGAAAAATGTTTATTTCATTAATACTTAATTTATTCTTTTGGGGACTCTTATCCAAGAAGCAAGAGTTAAAAGTCATTGATACATCTAGAGAAATGGTAGCTTAAATGTCCTGCAGTTAAAAATTACTTGTCTAGTTAAAGAAAAACTATAGATTTCCTAAGAACATATTTAATGACCCAAATAAGGTCATCCTTATTTCAAATGCTATTTTAAATGCCTGGCGCCTGAGCGGTTCTGCATGAGATGGCAATATGATTTTGTGTCTGAGGGCAAGTTTGGAACCAGACAGATCAGAGCTGTATTTCTGTATCACTACCACCTCTCTGTAGTCCGGACAGTTTTTTCAGCTGCTCAAGACCTCAGCCTCTTCTTCAATTATAAAAGAGAAATGTAATGTCTGTCGCTGTTTTATAGGGTTGAGGTCAGACTTAAATAAATTTGATAACATAAGTAAAACAATAGCATACTATTTGACACCTAGAACTCAATTATGTTTATTGCCAACAACAAATAATTATTCGGTAAGGAGCTGATGATCAAAAAATCAAGAAGCAATATTATTTAAACTATTGTAAACATTATTTAGTAGGCTAATAATATTCACATCCAGGAATCAAAAATCTCAAAGCCTTTTTTCTATATAGGTATATGGACACTTTGCCCATTTTTCTGGCATATAGAGCAGAGGAGTTAAAAGGAATAGAAAATATCTTGGCAATTTTTTTTCCCGAGTAGTAAACCTCAACAGAGGAACTTTCACAGTTTGGTCATTTCTCTCAACATATGTCTAAATTTGATAAAATGTTGAAATTATTTCATATAAATTGAAAGTGCCTCAAGATGTTAAATTCCTTACCTTGGGTGGAATCTAAAACTAAAATGCACATGTGCACGCACACACACATCATTATCTTTATGACTGCCTTCCTCTTCTCACCAGAAGCAGGACACAGAGATGGGCATTTTATAGACACGAAGGAATATGAAAACGGAAAACACAACATCCAAGAAACAATGGCAACACAGTACACTGTAGAGTCTTGGTCGTTTACTCATTTGACTGGGTGGCTCACCGCAAGCGGTGCGCGCTGCTGCAGCCCAGCGTCCCGAGACAGCATCCTACCACGTGTCACTAGCCCAAGAGAAGATCAAAATTCAAAATACAGAGTAAGGTTTGGGTATGGCTTTCACACCATCATAAAGCTGAAAAGCCATAAGTAGAACTTTCAAGTCAGGGATTAAATCTCAAACGATATAACTGAGTTGTCACCCATGAGAAAATTACATGAGAAGTAATCTTAAAAAGTAAACTTTGATTTTAAAAAAACTGGCCTTGTGTGTCTTCTGGGCTCTTGATCATTCTTCCCAGAGACTGTTCAGTGCTACAGTTACGTATTTGTATTTGTGTGTGAAGCTCTCTGTTCCTATAACCCTTTAAGCCATTTCCTCTGATCTGGTTCTCAAAGACAGAAAGCAGTTGTGAATCTGGTAAGTATTAGTTTTATTTTTAAAATATATATTAAATTGATTCTTGCCTTTCTCTTTACACCAGAAAATATCAATTCTTGATATAACTGGGAAAAATTATTCAGAAACCTATGTTTAAAAGAACTTGAAATTCACTCTATTTAAAGAAAAATTGTACACCCCCCCTTGAGATTATCAAAACATTTTGTTAAATTCAGAATTAACTAAAATATTTCCCAAGTTGTTCCAGAGATGTAAAATGATAAGAGGAAGATGCTCTAAAATGCTCATAAGCCATTTAAATAGGTAGTAACAGTTTGCTAAAAGGGAAGTATTTCATTTGTTAAATTATTTTAACTATAATCATTTTACCTTAAAAATTAAAGAAATAATATTATTTGAATTAGTCCACATATATATGTGTATCTGTTACACAAACTAAACAGATTTTCAAAGACTATATTAGTATTTCTGAGATAACTTAATTAGACATTTCTTAGTCAATCACTCTTTATCTTCTATATTTTGAATGAGAAGCCACTTTTATATCTGTGCAAAAGGAAATTTGTATGGACTTATTAATTTTCGTTCTAAAACATCTAACATTTACCTAAAGGAAAATGGGTCATCAGCAAGTTTATTTCTACACATGCCCTGATTTCTCAGCCAAAGAAGCAATATGTCTGCATTTCCTGGCCTGGGCTGAGGTCTCTCCATCTCTGCCCGGCTGCATGTGTCTCATCTGTGTCACCAACATGTCCCTGAGCAGCTCCAGGGCATCAGCTGATGGGTTTGGCTCTAAGGCCCCATCATTCCTTAGAAAAATAAATGGAGCTTGTTATATTACGCATCATTTCGGAAAACCTTATTGAGTTTATCTTTAAATTCTTAATTATAATCATAACACCTGTAAACCCAAAAGTTTAGAAAAAATTAATAAAAATAAAATAAAGCTTTAAGTTAGGATATGTAAATGCTTGAATGTTAAATATTGTTATAACTGCTCTATAAATCATCTAAGGTACGATCTTGTTCTGTTGACTCTCTTTTCTCAGGGACTAACATACTGCCTGGATCATAGCTGTCATTGTTTATTAAATTATTTTATTAACTTTATCAATGAGTGTCGTCGTCGTCGTCGGCAGCCGTCCGTCTCGAGAGACGATGGTGTAGCTTCTTAAGAGTCTATCTGCACCGCCGAGAATGGCTGTGCAGTCCGACTCGGGAGTGACACGGTATCTGTCTCCTCCCGTGTTGAATCGACATCTTTCGATGACGCTGGAGTGTCCTCTCCAGTGAAGCTGAAGCTACAGAGCCTGGGCAGGGTGATATGGAGGGTCTGCTGTTGCCCATGCAGCAGACCCCCCCTCTCTTCGCAGCTGAAGGGTCCAAGGGAAAGACGGAGTCAATACAGCTTGGCTTCAGGTGCGCCGCAGGAGTTGCCGGTGTTGACTACAACGTCAAACCGCCTTAGGGACTCCGGCTCCGGATTTTCTGTCGGGGTTTACTCCCTTAGCCTTTCCCCTGAAGAGGTATGCTGCAAGGCAGCGGAGGTTTTTTGGAGTCAGAGTTTTCCTTCTCTGTCAATGAGTGTATATATATGTATATTATATTACATATACATATATTATAGATACATATAAATATAATGAGACTAAACATTGAATTATTTTATTAATGAGAATATATTATCATGAATAGCATTTACAACTTACTTTAATTGATCAGCCAGAATTTTACTCAATGAAATCCTAGAATAATAAATCAAGATGTAGTTTTAACCAATCAACACTTTATAGTCATAGCATACAAATGCTGGTGTCTACACTAGATGGTATCTAATCTGCATTTCAAATACAACATGAGCTCAGAAAAAGCAAGATCCTGAAGAAGAGGCTGACCACCAACCTTAATGGGAAATTAAATGTTATACAAATCCAACACATTGGCTTAGTGAGGAAAATGAAGAGTCTAATATCACATGTCAATATTGTGCTCTGGAGTTTCAAAGTATTCACATATACATTGCCTGATGTGAATGTCACAACACAGTGAGCTCGGTAGGATAGAGCATTTGAATGTATTTTAATGAATGGACATGGATACTGAGACATCAAGCCCTATATCCATGTACCCATGTCTAGTACGAAGGCCAGTCACAAGTGAGCCTGCAATCATTACCGAGCCTGTTAAATGAAGCATCAAACAAAGAATGAGAAATAAATACTGGGAAGACCTAATAAACACAACTCCAGACAGGGAAATATTGAGTATTAATGTGTAGGAAGCAAGAGTAGCAATAAGCATTAAAAGCACGTATCAAGCATTCTAATCCAGAGAGGACAGGGTGAAGAGTGTCAAGTTCTGAAAGAGAATACACACAGTATTGATTCAGCCTGCAAGTGCTTTTGATCCATTCTAGAGAGGTGTATGTGTCCAGAATGTTTATTATAAAACTGTTTTCTTTAAGAAGGTGAACCTAGTTCTAGCACTAAAAGCTCAAAGTAAGCCTGACCTCTGATTCATTAAGACTACACACCCTGGGAAAGTACGCCTCTGTGAAACTGTGTATAGCTACACATTTATATTTATAATCACATCATTAGCATTCTAAAAAATGTACATGTTAACAAACTCATACTATTCAAACTTAGAAGTTTCCAAAGTAAAAGGACTATTTACCACATTATGTTATTTTAGAAGAAAAAAAAAAAAAAACTTTCCAAATTAGTCTCTCTCTTTTTTTTTTTTTTTTTTCTTCAATAACTAAATCTTTAAAAGACTAAGAGTTCTCTTTGTTTCTTGGGAAGTCTGGCAAGAATCATGCTATTCATCCATCACACATTTTCCAAACTTGGATCAAATCCATTGATGTTGTGCCAGAGAAGAAGGAGTACAGGACGCAACATCAGATACAAGTCTCTCTTTGTAAGAAAATGCTAGGAAAACTCCCTAGACATCAAGTCTGGGGATTGCATGAAATTACCTGGAAGTTTTGCCTGTAAGACCTAAAAGATAGCTTACACTGAATATTTTGGGAAGTATAAATATAGGAAGCATTCACAAATAAATGTTCTAAAAGGAATTATTTTTAATGACATCTCACTGAAATTAAGTCATTGTAATTGTTGTATATGATGACAATACCATGCTCCACCAGGCCTTAACTGACTGAATGTGATGTCATGATCAACCCAACAGGGTGATGGAGGCTGAATTAGTGTGCTGTAGTTGCTATAATGAAGTACCAGAAACGTATTGTCTCATAGTGCGGGGGCCAGAAAACCAAGATCAAGGGGTCAGTAGGACCATGCTCTTTTCGAAGGTGCTAGAGAAGGATCTGTTCCAGGCCTCTCTCCTAGTTTCTGGTAGTTCTTCGGTTTGTGGCAGCATAACTCCAATCTTCACATGATCCTCTCTCTCCCTATGTGTGTGTCTGTCTGGGCCCAAATTTTCCCTTTTTTAGTGTACATTTCTCATATTGTATTACAGCTCTCCTTACTCCAGTATGACCTAATCCTAACTAATTATATCTGCAAAGACCCTAGTTCCAAATACAGGCACACTCTGAGATCCTGGGGGTTAGAACTGAAACATATAAATTTTATAAAATCATATGTCAACCCATAGCTGTGTCCCTTGCAGGGACTCAAAAGCAGTCTCACAGGTAATGAATAAATTAGGATTGTTCTTCATATTAATTGTTTGCCTAACTGGTAATTCACAGCTATTTAAAAATTTTAAACTTCTATCATGGAATATAGAGCAAATATCTCATTTCTTAAGGCACTTAAAGGAAAGAATATATCCAGGATATGAAGAAGCTAAAAACAAGTGTTTCTAAACCACTGTGTTTTTTAACATATCTATAATCCAGACATATGTATAGAAGTTTATTAGTGCTCAAATATTTCTAGTATATGTCCCATTATAGAGTTCAAATATAGAATCTCAATATCCTAATGATTACACCATAAGTTGTGTTACACTGCATGACATCCTAATAATATAGCCTGGGCACAGGGTAACCATATAATTTGTTTCCTGAGCATGGACACTTTTGAGAGTGAAGGATTATTATTAACAATTAGGATGGATAACAGACAGAAACCAAAAGGGTCCTACTCTAACCCAACATGAGGGTTAACAAAAGGTAGAGCTGGGCTAAAATAAAATGCTGGTAGTAAGAGGATATTTTTTTTACCATAGTTGTCTGTAGTAGAAAAAAGGAAAAGCAGGGATTATTATGTTCATGTATGAATATTGAATGCCTAAAAGAAGGGAGAAATGCATGGAAATGCACTGGAATTTGCATAGAGTGAAAGTGTAATGTATTTATGTCTTGTTAATAAAACAGTAGTAAAGAGGTACCATAGAGAGGGCAATCTGAAAGGAGACATAAAAGTGGACCTTTCTAGGCTCTCCAAAGTCAGTGAGAGTAGGATGGATATGAAATATTTCAAGAGTCCCATTTAAGCGACATCAACTAACAAGATAAAATATTTTATTACTTCTTTGCAGACAGGAAAACAAAAGGCAGAAAAATGACTCTTTGATTGAATGAAGGAAAAAGATTATCTTGGGCCAGAGATTCTAGGTTTCCATTCTCCCTCTTGTAATAACAGCATTACCTCCTAACCAAGGCAGAAAGTGCTCACCAGGATTACTGTTTCTAACTATCCCACTTTGTATTGTCATTCTTGTAAGTACACTGTTCTTAAAGAGAACACCATGTAGCTCTTCTCCATTTACAATAAAAGCAGATGGGCAAAAATGTCCTGGTATTCTTTTCATGCTCATCAAGATATTTTTAGTGTGTGATCGGTCCAGGCCAGCCCTATAAAATTTCAAAGTCCTATATGAGACAGAACACTACACAATACACCTTCAAATAAACCTTAGCAGTAGAGTGAGATCATCCCAATAGTGCTCACATTTGGGGGGGTGTGCGGTCTCTGTTAATTATCTCCCTCTGGAAAAAAATGGAGCACTTTCAGCCAAGAAAATCTTCATTAGTTTACTATGCAGCTTTCCCAGAAGAAATGAACACCCGTAACAAGAGTGTGTGTCCATATTAATCATGATATGCCCACAGGCCACCCTGGCAACTGTCCAGATTTTCTGGTATCTACAAAGCATTTTCTGTGGTGTGCACAAGGACAGGATAGATTGTCTCGTTTCTGCTCCAGACCCAGCAGGAAAGAGCAAATACCAGTATAAGACATGTTTCACTGCAAAATTTTCCTTCAGGAAATTCACAGATCTCGAGGAACAGAAGAATTTCAGTCCTGTATATCTGATGATACATTAAATAATTGCACTTCCCTCTTCATCAAGCACATTTAAAAGCTAAATTTAGAAGATATTTTGAAGTAACCAATTTACCTTTTTTAATAGCATACTTATTATCAGGGATTAATGAATAAAACTCATTTATGTAACAAAACATTCGCAAAATGCAAACAGCACATAAGTATGTGGGGGATGAGCCAGATCTAGGCACCACTGGCAACAGGAACACTTACTATGGACCAATTTATTATGCAGTTTATATTTGGATCAGTGGTTCTCAACCAGAAGAGACATTTGACAATGTCTGGAGACATTTTTTATTGTCTTGACTAGGGGAGGGATTGCTACAGGTAGTAACCAAGGACAAGAGACCAAGGATGCTACCAAATGCCCTACAATACATAGGATATGGCTCCATTACAAAGAACTGTCTGGTCCTAAATGTCAATAGTTCCAAGCTTGAGAAACCTAGCCTATATTATGTTTAAAAAATTAGTGGTTTTATATAAAATCTATGTGGTAATACATCTTGGTTCATTTTAAGTCAAGATTTTATGATTTTGCTAAAATTATGAATTGTTACCAAATGCTATAAAAGTATTATGAAATACAATAAAATATTATAAAACTAAAATAAAAGAGTCTAGCCTTTATCATCCTGTTTCTGAATTTAGGAGAGACCAAGGGTTGGTAAGAAATACAAATGAGTCAAGTTAAATTGCATAGAATATTGAGGATTCAAAAAGCCTCTTAATTTCCAGTTTTCACCCCATTACCAACTTATGCTTTTCTTTTCTTTATTAAAAAATGCTGCTTTTAACCAGTCACACCATGAAGGCCAGAAACAGAACAACTCTTATTGTGGGAGAAAAGCACTCAGGAATGTATCTAACTGGATACAATGAGACAATTTAGTTTTATCTCGTAAAAAATGTTAAAATATCTTCTCTGTGATACATTTTATGGAATAATTGCTTTAAGTGTTTTTAGGTCCTTGTTTCCTTACTTTAAACAATTTTAAGAGTACTTGCCTTTAATAAATTTGTATTATATTTTATGTGGAACAAATTTTCAATCTTCAATGAAGAGCAACATAAAATAGAAAAATCAGAGCAGAAAAATAAATATCAGGTCACACTTTCCTCTAACTCTGGTTGTGTCAGTTAGTTCTTTAAGTACATAACTCAATTTTTCTTCTACATTTCAAGTGCATGTTCTTCAAAACATCTCTGTCCTTATCCTAACAGTCTGTGCCTCTTAATCTACCATGCTGCTATTCCATCAGTATTTTTATAAAATAGCACTCCTGCTTTATTATAAAATACCACATATATCCAAAGTAGTTCTTTATTCCCCATGCTTAGCTTATCATCACTTTATTATGTGTCACTGACAGGTATCTAAAATTATATCTAAAATGATCACTTTTTTAGAATAATATCTGATGTTCTAAAGGATAGCACTGGAAGCTAGACAGAAAACCCCAAGAAATCATTCTTTCAAAACTTGTGCTATGAGTATGCCCAGACATTGGCGAACAAACGTTCAGAAGTAAATAGCCCAGGTATTCCTCTTCTGACGTGATGTTTGGCAGGTGCAATCTTGAGTCAGAACAGAACTACATAAAAATCCCCCTTTAAAAATACGGTCTGCATTTATATGGCCGATACATTAGGGATTTATCTGTGCTAATTAACTATCTTTAAAATAGCACCCCTAGAAAGATTCTGGTTATCCAGTGATTTGGGAAAGAAGAGTTCCTTTGAATTTTTTAAAAAGCTAATGAATGGAGGGTAAAAGCAGAGATTTGAGATCAACAAAAGAAGAGCTCAAGGACACTTGGTCCACTAGAAAAGGAGTAAATAAACATAGTGCTAGATGACAGGGAAAGAGAGGCAGAGAGACACGAAGCCACACTTCAACACAGTTGGTGATGGCCTCCTACACTACTACATATAATGATGCCCATGTCCCTCCCTGGGCGCTCGCCTGGGAGAAGGACTGGCTCAGAACTAATCAGATCACATTAGCATAGATGTGCTGTAATTCACAATCTAATTAAAAATGAGAATGGTCAGGGATGTAAGTAACACAAAGACTTTCATTTCAAGACCATCTGAGGTCAACAGAATAATTTCATAGATAATTTGGAGTCAACACCCTGGCCTCATAAAAATCCCATGATGCAGCAAAAGTTTTGGTTGCCTCATCCATATATTTGCTTTAAACATATTTTGCCTTCCTGTTGCTCCATGTAGCTCAATAAAAAGGTTTAGCCAACCATTAATGAAAGGTGCTGACATCTGCTTTTAAATTCTCAGGCATAATTTTGTCCATACTGAAATATATTAAAATACTCATATATAAAAATCATCTTGCCAAGATATTTTAAATGTACATATAAATGTAATCGTAATTAATATTGTATTGCAATAATTAATTATAACGGTTACTAAGGTGTTACACAATTTCCACTGCTAAGATTTCAGCAGGTTTCTTATAATCATGGCCATTGTAATGTTCTAAAATATACAATCTCTTTCATGAAGGGGATTTTTAGACTATATAGAAACAGTTAAAATTTTTATTATGTAAAATTCATGAAGTGATGTTGTAACGGAATTTATTAATCAAGTATATTTGTGAGCTAATCTTGAAAATCACTTAGTAGGCCAATATAGCAATAGTTTGTCAAGTACTATGAACACTGGCATTGTTCTTGACCTGACATTCTAAATATTAGCTGGGAGACATAGCATCTGTATATAAAAATCTAGTTCAATTTGATTAGTTTTAAATGACTCACTAAAAAACAAAAAAGAACCCTTCAAGAGACTTTAAAACACATAAATCCTGATTTTCTTAGGAAACTAGTTTATCTCAATCATCTGGAAAACTCTATAAAAATCCTTGAGAAAATTGTTCAGGAATAAATGCATAGTGACAGATATAACTCAGAGGAGACTGCATGGAAAGGCATAAAATAAAGAGCTGATAACCTTGCTGTATCCATCTATTGCTATAACTTAACATGCCTCAGTTTCATTAGGTAAAATCCTACATGCAGCTGGAGAACATCTTTGGCACAGCTGTCAGAAAAACCTCTAGTCAAACCAGGAGAAAACAACAGACATAGACTGTCAAAAAGTCATAAGTTTTATTCATACATTTCAATTACAATAAGCACAGATGCCTAAGAAGAAAAAGGTTGCAATTCTCAATACTTACTAAGTCAATATGTGAACCACTCTTAGAAAATTTTAGTTATCTTGTGCAAGAATTATGTAGTTTGATTCTGCATGTGTTTAATACACTGAGAATGTTATACTTTTATACTAAGACAGACACTCAGATGTGGGTGCAAATGGAGATCGTTTTATACAGCCTCAGTCTCACAGGCCAAGCACACTTTATACAAATAACGTTTTTAAAACGCGAAGTATAAAAAAATGCAACCTGCTTTAAGTATGGCAGTTCTTCCCTTCACTGTAGTACCAAGATATCTGTTCTGCTTACAGCAAGCATTTAGTCTCATTGGAAACAGGGAACATCCACAAGAAAACACACTAAAAGTCAAACTTGTGTGTAAATAACATAAAATTCTAGTCAGAAACTACAACATGTAACAATGTGAAAAAGGCAGCTCCTTTCAAACCAGAATATAATGATAACTTCGAGGAAAAAGATCATAGCTATCCAATAGCCTAAATCAAGGATAAGCATTAAAGTAGAGTATATCATTTTTAAAGACTGTTTAATGTGAAAGTCTTCCGTTTTAGTATTTTAATGCCATTTTCAAACTGAAAACAGTAATTTAGTTACCTTAAGTAGGCAAATCAATTAAACTAGTTACTCAGGTTGTGCTCTGAAGATCTAGCTCAAAAAAATGTATGGAAATGGAATGTTCAGACACTTTTATAACTATTTTAAAAGTAATGTTAGGATTACTAAATCTAATTATTATAAAACAAGGCTTATATATTTTTAAATTCCACATTTAAATTAATTGATCATTATTGTATTTTGCAAAAATATAATTTTCAATGAATATGAAATTTACAAAAAACTAAATAAACTCTATTCTTTTAGGACAATTAGGGTAAAAAAACTGAATTAGACAATTCTTCTGACCAGAATCTCCAGGTATTATCAATTAATTAGTGCTAATGGTATAACAAGACAAATCCTGAACAAATCAGATAATCAGCAGTACTTCCAAAAGAAATGACTATGTATGCATAGAGCACCTGCATGCAGAATAGGAAGGGCCCTTTTTTTAAGGTAAATTTGCTGAGCATCCACTTCTTAGGTATTTTTAAAAAGCATTTTTATGATAATCTCTTCTTTGAAAAGCAGAAGCCATAGCTAATCTCCTAAATCTATATACGGAAGAGGATAAATCATTTATGATGCTTTAAATTATATGAACATTTCTGCATGAATACTTTATCACTGGGGTATTAGTTAGAAAGGTTACCATTCCATATGTATATGTATTTTTTTAAAAAACAGGTACAGGTTAGGATTTTAGAAAAATCACCCAGTTTACACAGGCAATGAAATGCACATAATTTCAGGAAAGACCTAAGATTTCATAAAAATAATAAACCTTAATTTGGAAATAAGTTAATCCTTTATATTTCTGAAGAACTGTCTTACAATTTTTCTACACATTGTTGGCAATAATTGTGTGAATTGACTTAAACCACAGCACAGAGAATTTTTTTCTCTGTAGAGGGTGAAAAGTTCAACTAACACTAGTAATGAGTTGTTAATGAGCTACAGGAATTTGCTTTCCCTACAGGATGGCTCAGCCCCACTGTATTAGCAAAGTACAATATCCCTGGAGGCCAGAGGATGACAGGGCACCTGACTGCTTCAGAGAATTGTCGGTTCGTGAGCATCTACAGTGGGAAACAAATGACTTTTTCCATTCGTTTTCTAATTTTTGGTGTCTTTATCATGGTTATCTAATAATAAAATCTGTGGGAGAAAGAATTGTAAGATGGCTCCCATACATCATCCACCCCCTGGAATGGGGGGCTGGGGGGCAGGGTACAACCTGTAATTATAAAGGGAAGTAACTCCCACGACTGGGTTATGTTTTATGGTCAAGGGTGAAGGGATTTGTAGATGAAAGATCCCAAATTATATGATTCTGAATTCATCAAAAGAAAGAATATTGTGGATGGGCACTTAATTAGTTGAAAGTCTGAAGAGAGAGATTTTCCTGCTAGCCTTTCAGAAAGAAGTAAACTACCTTGTGTGAGAGGGCCTTTGAGAGGGACCCCCAGCAGCTGAGAATAAAGGGAAAGAGGGTAGAGGTATTCCTACAACCTCAAGGAAGTGTAAACAACCACATAAGCTTGAAAGAAGAGCAGAAAGTAGCCCCTGAAAGGAATGTAGGCCAGTAAACCACCGTAATTTAGTGCAGCCCTTTGAGACCCTGAGCAAAAGACCCAGCTAAGCCACAGCTAGGCTTCTCATGGTGGAAGCTGTGAGAAAAGAAACGTACATTGTCTTAAACTACAACGTTTGTATATGTATATTACACAGCATCAAAAATACTTAACTGAAATAAATAAATGGACCTAGATTACTAAATTCTAAACAAGTGACTCATTCTATCAATCTTCATATTAAATGTCTTTATGAAGATTCTGCCTAGTTTGTTTCATTCACTCTACTTTAAATTAGTGGTCAGTCTTTGATCTCTTTTTTGTAATCTGACATCTTTTTTTTGCATAAATGTTGAGGATTTAACAGTTTTCCTAACTTCTCTCATTTAATCACAACATTACACTAGAAGAAAAGCTAATCAACTAGGCACAAGAAGAGGCCACACTTTATGGGATTCAGCACACATTTCTGAACTTCAAGATGCATGATGAGTTCTAATATAAATTCTTGAAAAATTAGAATTGATATTTTAAACAGTTTAATTAATTTATACTATTTTCTTCAAAACTCCATAATATTAATTCATTCCACACGTTAAAATATGATATGTCTGTTGCTCATCTTCAAAGGAAAAAAAAACCCATTCTATGTTACAAAAGTATCACAATTATTGCTGATGTAATTTTAAAGTTGCCAGGTTTAGAGTTTGCATCGACTGCTAGAAATATACTGTATTGTCAAAAAGAGCATCTAGGGGCTCTTTGACAGAATTGAAATCACCAGGTGACAATGGGCCCCTAACATTATTTCTCTGAATACAAGAATGCAAGATCATTAACTCCATTATAGGTAGATAGATAGATAGATAGATAGATAGATAGATAGATAAGGAAATAAGTCTGTTAACCTACTATGCATTAGTGTAAGTTGGAGGTAGCACAGTGTTAAAAGGGGAGAAAAACATCAAATGTCTCCATTTTTCAGAAATACAATGAGGTATTTCAGACATATCATGAGAAAGGAAACTAAAATATAAGGCCAGGGTTAGAACTTTTCAAAGCATTCCCACAGGCACTGGGGTAACTCAAGCACTATAGTCCCCTCTTAACCACAAAGGATACATCCCAAGAGCCCCCCAGCAGATACCTGAAACCATATGCTGTTTTCCCTACACATACTTGACTATGATAAAGTTTAACATAAATTAGGCACAGTAAGAAATCAACAATAACCAATAATGAAATAGACCAATTATAAGAATATTCAATACACTGTGATAAGTTATGTGAACGTGATCTCTCAAAATGCCATATTTAACTCTACATACAAAGTAGATACACTGGACAAAGGAATGATTCAAATCCTGGATGGGACAGAATGGAACAGTGTGAGATTTCATCATGCTACTCAGGCATTCAATTTAAAAGTTAAGAATTGTTGACTCTTGAAATGTTCCATTTTATCTTTTCAGACTGCAGTTGACCTCAGATAACTAAAAGCATGGAAAGTGAGATCACAGATGAGGGAGCACTAATGCACCAAGGAATATCCAGTTTATGTTCAATGGACAAATGAGTGGCAAGTATGTTACAACTACTTCGTTAGGAAATAGTTGGATGGTGAGCAATTAGATGTTAGGAGTTCTAAAGCCAGGAATTCTTCCTCACAAGGCAATTTCCCTATCTAGTTAGTGACAGAGAAAAGCAGGAACCCAAATCACCTGACCCCCACTAAACTCTCCTGCTTCTAATCAAATTATATTTGTTCAGTGCTTTCTATGTGCCAGTGTTTTACATGAATTATTAATTCTCGCAAAAACCTTATATGGTTTTATCAATGGTATACTTGCTCAAATTACCTGGCTAATAATTTGTAAAGCTGAACTTTGAACCCACAATTTAACCAACCAGGCAAGTTCTGTATGAGAATTAAGCCCAAATGTTTAAAAGCATCCACTTTTAAGAATTAAAAGCTCCTCTACACATCTAGATGGTACTAGTCATGAACCATTTTTGAGAGAGAAAAGTCACTCAAATCATTATCTGTAGCCTGTGGTTCAATTGAGGAAACCTGATTAGAAAGATTGCTGCCACCCCATAGATGATCACTTTATATTCAAAGTACTTCTCACCATACCAGACTGCCTACCTTGAGTCTTCGGAACTTCCAGGACAGACCAGTGTGGTCCTGGCTTTGTTTAACGTCTATCACCATTTGTATTAGCAACTCTGGCGGGCAAGAGGAGCAATAATGAATCACTGTGGTATTTGGAAGATGTGAAAGAGAGTTATCACAAGCCTCAAAGTGGGCAAAGATATTAAAACTATAATCAGCAAGTTTATATCCTATCCCAAAGATTTTAATGTTTTAGTCACTCCTAATAAAATTAGAAATCCTTTATATGTATGACAGATCTTCTGGACACTAAAAAGCATTTTCAGGTTTTATGTCTTCTAAATGTGTCCTACATACATGTAACACATCTGAACCTATGTGCACATTTCACTAGTGTTTTATAGTATTTTTATTTCATATAACTTTCATTTCAAAGCAATGTAGCACATTATATATTATATAATATAGAAACATTATATCATACACACATGTATTTTATGTGCTATCCTGCAACCAGGATAGTGGTGTAGAGAAAACAAAGACCCTGAGCAGTTTGCTGACCCCCAGGTTTTAGGCCCTTGTGCATATTATGAGAACAGAACCCCAGGGGCCAACCTACTTGCCTTGTGAAAAATCCAGAAGGAATGGAATCAAATCCAAGACTTGAAACCCTCAAACTGCCCCTCTGTCACAGTCATTTACACCCCGGGACTCAGCTGGCTTTTAGACACCAACAGACAGGTTGTGTCACATCTGATAACTTAAGGAGACAAATGGACCTCATCTAATTATCCTGCATGGTTGGTTCTTTGATGAGTTACCATTCCCCTATGTTTATTTAATACCATTGAGTATTGATATAAATTTTAAACAATTATTCATTGGCAGACTTTGACAGGATGTATATTAACCCCCTGGGAACTGAGTTACACACACACACACACAATAAAATTTTACCTTAGAAAAATTAATTCTGATTTCTACATTTACACGGACAGGAAAATCAGATGTTTTGAGAAACAATCCAGCTTAAGTGTTTAATTTAGAGCTATGTGCATAACTTCCCCCTCCCCACCACCGGCCCCATTCCCTGTTCCCATCCTCCTGAGGCTTCCATGCCTCATTGGTTCATCCCTCTTAACGTTTTCACAAATGCAAATGTAAGTCAATTCGAATAGCATGTCATGGCAAAGAAGGGTTGATGTTTTTAAGGTGACAAATATCGTAAGAACTTTACACATTTCTTTCTGTGGCAAATGTCATAAAGGCAGGTTCCTGGCACTTGGAAATTTACTGCTTTAATGGTTAGCAAGTTGTACTCATTAGTCATGGTATTAATGTATAGTTTCATCAAAATATTTCCACAAATCGATTAAAATGTGCAGCAGACGCTAAGTGTTTTGTTTCTACCAAGAAGAGGAGTGTGTGTAAAAGGCTGACCTCTGTTTATATTGGAAAGGGAAGGGGTGGGGTTAAATGAGTGTGACTAATCATCAGTTGGATGAAGCAAATGAAAACTGGCCTTTTTCAGTATGCTCTTGGCAGATTTTTACTGACTTCTGTGTTGGTTGCTAAAAATGCAACTGGTCTTGGTTTTACTCTCCTGTGCTCACCCAATTTGGAGAGTTGTCTGGAATCATTTCTGTAAACATCATGGGCCGATCGCTTTATTAACTTTCAAATATTCTGACTTGAAGTAGAAAGCTCATATTTTTGTTTGACAATGAGGCTGTCAGTGGCTAAGTTATGGCTTTTAAAAATAGATTCAACCTCGTATGACACCTCACATATATCAAAAACTTTGTGGTTCTGCTTTCTTCATGGTCTCTTTTAGGGTACGGGTTGTGTCCTTAACCTGAAGACAAGACACCACTCACTCAAGTTCATTTCATCCCTCTTTATGACTAAAGGTTACACAGGCTTTAGAAAGAGACATTTTTAAGGCCTGATAAGTATTCATTTTCCCCATTATTTCAGGTTTTTCTCATGGCTGAAATTATATATTAGCATAATAATCTAGCTCACTGAATCTTAGTCATCACTTCATTGTTTCTTGAAGGCAGAAAAATCATGTGATACAAATAATAAAGCCTGGCCAGTAAACAGTTCTTCAAAGTTCCCCAAGCGGCCTCTCATTGGACCCTGAGAGAATAACACTGTGATTCTGGATTAACTTAATATTATCTTTGTTCTGCAGATGTTGAAATTGAGACTTAGAGTTGGTTCTGTTCTGCCTCGCATTGACTCCTTTTCCCCTGGACCTCACTGCTGGAATAGTCAGCTGGCCACAACTGGACCAGGTAAGATAACAGATGCTAACATGCCAAAGCTCCTGCCATAGAGAGGCGGCAAAATACGGCAAGTGAATATAAGATTCAAACTGAGCTGCCTGAGATCCAATTTTACTCCTAAGAAAATTCAGGTAAATTCTTCATACCCTAAACTTAACCTCCCTCATCTATAAAACAAGGATAATAATAATACTTATTTTAGGGGACTAAGGTGAAAGTTGCATGGGATAGAAAAACATACAGAGTATTAACTCACAGTGCCTGGCATAAAGAATAAGCTCAAAAGTGTCAGAAAGCAACATTATAATATGTAAAGAGAATTGTTAATATTAATTTCCATACATTCTGCAGGTAGAAATATCAAAATTAGCTCAAGTACACTGTGAATACCTATGAGAGAGAAAAAAGAGCAAAGTCACAAACAGGACAAATACAGAGCCCACCCTAACTCTTCCCATCTGTTGTTACAGACCACAGAGGTGTTTTCTGCACCCTGCACTGGTCCAGTGAGATCAGCATTGATTCACAGATTGCTGGCATTTGCGATCCTAACCATTCATTCAGTCATCTTGGAAGCTCAGGGAACTCCTGTGATGGCAGCTGCCAGTAATTTCCAGACCTCCAGGGAGACATGAGATGCTTCTCTTGAAGGACTGGCCAGAAACATGCTTTGCAGGAATACTCTGTCCATTAGTGACTTCTCATCTTATCGAATGTATCATTTTGTTTTATTGACAAGAAACTGTTCCAATTCAAATTTCCTCCTTTTGCTAAAGACTGAATATAGAGTGGGGGAATAGAGTATGGGAGTGAACCTCCCCTATCTGTCAAAAATTAATAAATAAATAATGACAAATTGCCAAAACAGGACTATTTCCTCTTTTTGTTCTTTCCTTTTCATTGATATTTCTTTCTACCATAAGCACATAGACTTAGTAAATCTAACATTTTGCAAAACTACATGGACCTTCAAGATAATAATGTCTCCTAAAAAAAGAAGTGAAAGAAAAAAAGGACCAAATGTTGCTGTGTCTAAAGAGAATAGAGTTGTGAAGTGGAATATTATTACTACCAAGTAAAGAAAAACTCTAGTCTGTGCATCTCAAAACTTGAACATTACTTATGTGTATGTATTACATTTCTGAATCATGTCATTCCTTCTTGAGAATGGAATATGTAATTTAAAACATCCCTTCAAAAACATCTCCAGTAAATTAAAAGTGTATATAGTCTATATTCCAACCATCTGCTTTAATTCCCAAGACAGTTAAATCTTTCAAGTTACTTTGGAAGACAGAACATCCACCCATCAATCATGGTCTCTCATCTCTTCCACCTCTCTGCCATTTGGTCTTCTCCCTCTAATATCCTCAAATCTCCCCTCTGGTAACCATTTAGTTGTCTCTATACCTTCCCCAACTCCAGGAGCTATTTTCTAAGAATTGCCTCTTCCTCTATCCAAGCTAATATCAACTAGCCTGTTGCAACGTGATGACTGCTAATGAGATTGGACCAGGGTGTGGAGAAGTGACCCAAGCTCTGGCAACCAGAGTCCTTTTTCCAAATTCCATCTCATGATCACAAATAAATAGTCTGTAGCAGGCCATCTAGACCGTAGTGAGACTGTCAACATTTCTTTAGGAGACTGTGTTTTGGACTAGATTTCTAGTTTCAAACTAGTTCAAAGCTCTGATAGAGAGAACATAAACCCTTACAGCTATTTAATACCATCAGCATTGGAAAGCAGATAAAGCCAACTGGCAGGGAAGAGAGAATGAGGAGCCAAACAAACAAACAAACAAACAAAAAACTCCTGGCTGGAGCAAGAGATTATCCTGATGGCAGTCCCACCCCTTTCTGCAGTGGTTGGCACATCCCTGACCTCACAGTTGAGCATCCGGCTCCACTAAATTGAAAAGTATTTTCTTTTTTGGTTCAAGATACTCCTGTGTTTTTCTACTAATACTATTTGCAATCCCAAACAGCTTAAAGTAACTATTTTTAAACAAAGCAAAAGAGTGCCAAATATCTTAAACTGTCTTCCACTAAAGTTAGTATACATTTCTTTCCCTTTCCTCACATTGTTAAATTCCTTGAAGAACAATCTACACTTACTCTCCTCATTAGTCTCAGCTGCTACCAACTCCTAAGGCACTGAAATCCTTCGTCAGTCAGCAACACGCGAAAACTGCTCCCATATCCTCAATGGCCTGGTGACTTCCTTAAAGGGCTCATCTTTTCTGATCTCTCTGCAAAATGCAACTGTAGACCAAGGTTCGTCTTTGGAAACTCACAGTGTCTGTCATGACAGATACTAAATAAATATTTGCTAAGTAAATGAATGACCTCTTTTTTTGGCTTCCAAGAATACTCTCTGAATTTGTCTCCAACGCATCTTCAGATACATTTTCTAATGGCCCAATGTTGTCTACAGAAATGCTGCTAACTCAAAATGTTCAACAGTGAGCCTGTTATCTTCACTCCCACCACCAACTTGGTTTTTCTCCTGTGTCCTCTAGCCTACAAAGTTCAATGTAACATGATCTACCCATTAGAGAGCTTAGATTCTAACTCTCCTCTCTCCTGATTCCCCAAATCCCAGAACCCACGGGGCCTGACATGTTACTTCTACATTATGTTTCATACTTGCTCTCCCAACACCGATGTTCCTTCTGAGGCCTTGGCCATCTCTCACTCTGGGAACGCTGCAGTGGTCTACTAACTGCTCCTCTCACTGTCTCTGCCTCCAGTATTGGTCCTCTTTATCCGTTTTCTAAATACTATGACTCAAAGCCTATAATTCTTAATTTTAATTTAAAAATCTTAGGATAAAGGTCAAATTTAAGTATGCAGAGCTGGGCCACCACAATGTCCTGTGCTGTGAAAACTGTCTGTCTCCCATCCAGGTCATGTAGAAAGATGGCCCTGATGCAAACACTTTATAATTCAGACTCAAACCAATGATCCAGTCACACCAACATCTCTTTCCACCCAGGAGTTCTAGGCCTAAGATGGAACAGACCATGTTTCTTTAACACGCTATGTGCTTTTACTTGGTGATGTTTTGATGGTTACTGCTTCACAGTCAGCTTGGAATTGTGAATGTCTTTCTTTTGGACTCTCTTCCTCAGCTGGATTCTCAGAAGGTAGTTCAGTGCACTGTATAAGTTGTACTGAATAATAATAATTGCATTAATCATTGAATTGCATTTGATGTTAAAAATACATAAAGCAGGAAACATTAAAAGAGACACCAGGGACTTCCAGTCAAGATGGAGGCATAGGTTGACATGCTTTGCCTCCTTTCACAACCACAGAGATAACTACAACTATTTTTTAAAACAAATAAACTGTCAGAAATTTGAGCTATATGGAATTACGACAACCAAGGATTTAAGGAAGCCACGTTTACAGAGATGGGGAGGAGGGAAGGAGTCACAGAGACAGAAAGGTGCAGAGGCAGTAGCATGGAGAGGTAGTGGCTGGATGGTCCCACACTCAAATGTGGTGGTTAAAAATCTGAAGGTATATCTTGGGAGTGAGTGATCCCAGCCCCAGGCCAGACCGCATAGCCCAGGGTTCCAGCACTGGGAAGGTAAATGTCCATAACTTCTGGCTGTAAAAACCAGTGGCGGTTAGGGCAGCAGAAGAAACTGCTGGATTTTCAGGAGAGTCCATTTCAAGGGCCCACACAGACTTAGAATGTATGCAAAACCAACCCACTCTGGGATTCACCACCAGGCAACAGCTGGAAGGGCACCAGTCACATACAGGAAGGGGGTTAAGTGACTGGAAATGGGGAAAGCAGGAAGAAAAAAGATTAAAAAGAAGAAATGAGAATAGTCTTAGGAACCTCTGGGAAGCTTTAAATGTATCAACATCAGAATCATAGGGATGCCAGAAGAAGAGAACAAGAAATTGAAAATTTATTTGAAAAAGTAATGAAAGAAAACTTCCCTAATTTGGTGAAGGAAATAGGCATACTAGTCCAGGAAGCACAGAGAATCCCAAAGAAGTTGGACCCAAAGAGGAACACACCAATTTTTGGAATTAAAATGCCAAAGGTTAAAGATAAAGAGAGAATCTTAAAAGCAGCAAGAGAAACGAGAGTTACCTACAAAGGAGTTCCCATAAGATGGGCAGTTGATTTATCAAAAGAAGGGGCTGGGAAGGTGTATTCAAAGTAATGAAAAACAAGGACCTACAACAAAAATTACTCTATCCAGAGAAGCTATCATTTAGAATGGGAAGGCAGATAAAGTGCTTCCCAGACAAGGTAAAGCTAAAGGAATTCATCATCACCAAGCCATTATGATATGAAATGTTAAAGGGACTTATTTAAGAAAAAGAAGAAAATCAAAACTATGAACATTAAAACAGAAACATATTCACAACTATCAACAACTGAATCTAAAAGAAAACAAACCAAGCAAACAACTGGAACGAGAAAAGAATCATAGATACAGAGATCACTTAGAGGGTTATCAACTGGGAGGGGCAAGGAAGAAAAAGTGGAAAAAGGTGCAGGGATTAGAAAGCATAATTGGCACGTACAAAATAGACAGGGGGATGTCAAGAATTGTACAGGAAATGGAGAAGCCAAAGAACTTACATCACGACACATGGACATGAACTAAGGCGGTGGGGGAGGCGGGTTGCTGGAGGGAAGGAGAGTACTGGGCAGAAGGGAGCAAAGGGGGAAAAATTGGGAAATCTGTAAAAGCATAATCAATAAAATATATATTTTAAAGAGACAGCATAAATTAAAATTATTTTTAAATATGCTGTATTATGTACTTTGAGGTCTACATAATCTTCAGTATACTATATAGAAGCCTATCTACCTGCAAGTGATTTCTATTTCTTATAATTTAAAAATTTACTAACAGAATTTCTCTTTTGATTATTAGCACTTAAGCTTTTAAGAAAGTATTTTATGAACACTTCTTATCCAATAAACCATTTCCCTAGGTTTTATTAAAAATAAAATATTTAATTGCTTCTACTTTTTTTTCCCCTGAGATACAATTTTATTGTCTTTGGTTTCTCAGGTGAATTTCCATATATAAATATTTAAATATCTAAAAACAAATATTACTTCAGTAAACAGCATTTCCAGGATAACCAAGCTCACATAGGAAATGGGAAAAAATAAGAAAAAATTTTACATAACCAATTCCCACCTTTAGCATCTTTGATTTTGTAATCTGAGGGTTCCTTTGCCCCACTTACACATGCATCATTCCTCATAGCATTTCTACCACAATGCTTCTTGATCACTTTTTTAAAACAAGAGACCTTCCCAGTCTGCTTAACCCCATTTATTTTACTGACCTAGTCCTCCATTAATCCTCAAAATAAGAAACCATTAATGTCTAACCATTACTTTATATATTCTGACAGTAGGCACCTTACATGAAGAATGGTTTTATTAGTTCTTTCCTCTTTTTCTTAATTATCCCCACAGTATGTGAGCAAACATCAAGAGAAACAATTGCCTAGACTGGCAATTTTGGTGAAAGTTTTGATTATGTATTACAGACTTAACTGTGCACCAAAATACCGCAACAATTTCCCATAGAGAGAAATGTCCAGTGGTGAAAGGAAGTCCCCAAAACAGTGAGAGAACAATCAAGTGAGAAGGAGGACCCTGAATTGAGGTCTGGTCACAGGTTACATGGGAGAAAACAAACCAAAAATTCCCCATCTGACTTAATGTTATATGCTAATAATAGATTATACTTAATAGTAAATATGTGTGTATATGAAAGAGAGAACTAGCAATTAGTTATTTAAATAAAAGAATTCATAATTAGCCAGGAGACCATCACAATAAATTTTTAATTACTCAGAAAAAAGAACTTCAGGTTGACAATAAGATTATCCCTAAATCTGAAGCATTTAAAATGGGCAACAATATTATTTTCCATTGCTATCATTTCTAGCTTAAGTAGTTTCCTCTTAAATGATATAAAATTTAAAATATATCCTAATTTTTTATTCCAGCAGAAGCATATGGTTAAAAAAAAAATCAGTAGAAGCAAACGTTAAAACAACATTTAGCCAGAAATATCCCATTCATATTCAAATAGAACTTTAAGTATTGCTTTATATATAATAGTCTGATTTTGAATTATTGAAATTAACTATAAAACCACCAGTTTGTTGAGGCCACAATGTCAATCTTTTCCTTGTTTATAATCTTGTTAGGATCTGTATAAATGGCAAATTTTAAAGAAGCATTGATCATCTGAATCATTTTTTAAATTCCTAATAGTAGTTTATTCATGTGTATTGAAATACTATAAAATATGAACACCTACAAGGAAAAGAAACCTAGAAGTTTATATTTTACAATGTTAAAATATGGGTACGTTTATCCTTCATTCTAAAAATGTCACAATGCCAAATATGTTTAAGTCTTACAAATTTCAAAGTATCTCATATCTAAAAGACAGAAATAAAATTGCTTAGCATGCTACCTTTTAATAGGAACCCAATATTTCATGTGCAATATCTTTCTCATACTTATTTAAAAGATGGCAAAACTATCTTTAAAATCACACTTGTTTTGTTACTTATATGACCTGAGCATATTCAAGGTGTTTTTGTACACAATATTTCATTTGATTTTCTTTACAAGTTATTCTAAATGCTAGTGTTATAAAAATATTTTGAATGACGCTTAATTTCTAAAAGGTTGTGCATTGGCAGAGATCTTAAAGCATGCACATTTGTTAATAAACTTACCTTATTGAGGTTTTTTCCTATCTAACAAACCATCTGAAGCTTTTAAAAACACATGTGTGCACACACATGCATATGTAAATGCATGGTGGGGCAAAAGTAGGTTTACAGTTTTGAGTATGCAAAACAGTTTATTCTTGTATTATTATTTATTAATTATTGTATTATTCTCCATACAAACAACCGTAAACCTATTTTTGCCCCACCCCATATATATATATTTGCACACACATAAATTATTCTTAAGTAGAATACTATAAGTAATATAAACTAGACAATTTATCTAATTATGCAATATTAATGCTTTGGACCCTCAAGGAAAAGATTTTAAATACAGTACTTTTCACAAAGTGCTACTGTTTTTACCTAGAATGACACTGAAGTCAATACCCCCTTTCTTTCAACTCTGCAAACAATATGACACAACCATTTTCCTCTTCTTGTGCACATGAGAAAAAATGAATTATGTGTTAGCTGCACATTTGTCTATCTCAGTGTAGTTCCAAGTTTACTGGAAAGCAACCATATGAAAGGCTTAGGAACAGTTGTACTACGCAGACAGTCAGGAAAAGGACTGGCTGACACTGTGATGTACCTGCTGCACACTAACTGCCTTAAGTGAGTGTGGCATGGATGAAACAGAGCAGAGTTCTTGCCCCACAGTAAGCAGATTACATGCTTTTCAAAATACTACAACAGACAGCTCTTTTACCACAAATAATGAAAGCTTGTCACTTTAATAGCAATAGAATGTTATTTCTTAAAAATACTGAAACAAACTCTGGATTTTTTTCAAACCTATATAAGCAAGTTTATGTTAGAGCTGATTATCCCCATATATGTAAGACCCTGAAGGAAATCAACAAATTGGCAATTTGCCTAAGATATGTTTTACCATTTAAACCTCCAGTTTAAATTTATAAACAACTTTAAGACACATGTAAGAAAATAAGAAGTGAATTGAGAAGAAAAGACTACCTGGAAATTTACATGTATATTGAAATTCAGGGAAAAGAAAAGAAACTTCTGTATATGTGCTTTGTATAATGATACTCTAAAGAACACATCAGATAATATAGTTTGTTATGCGTACAATTTTTAAAATATTTTTACATTCCTAAAGGCAGTTATTTTTTATGAATACATACTTCTAAATATAAACACTAAATTTGAATACATAATTTGCATGTGTTATTTATGTTTTTTGCAAAATCTTACCATGTGTAAACACTATACTGGAGAGTATTTTATTGTTATTTTTATCAATACTAGAGAAATAACAGAAAGGTGTCTATACAGCAATGTTTCTTTGAAGAAAGAGTGACAAATGTTTTAATTTTCCCAAAGTGAACAACTTGCTTTAGATTTTGGTTTTATATGTGTTTATTAAATTAAAATTTAATTAGCAAAAGCCATAAAAATAATAAAGGCATATTTTATCCCCTTGTTATAAACCATAATAAGCTTAGAATTTTGTATATTTCTAAAATTTTTTTTATTTATATCCATTTCCATTGGCCTAACGCTCATTCAAACGTCAAGTCACACAGCTGCACGTATACTGATGTATAAACATTAATAAATTTAATATCACATTACTACTTACATGGAAAAATATATCTACTGTTGCATAGTTTAAACATACACCTGTGGAATAATAAATGTCATGTGCTTAAGCTGTAATGTATTAATGTTCATAATTTTGAGGTTTTACTTTATATTTAATAGTTTATTCTATGTTTTATAAGATATATATGTCTTTGTATGCATAGAATGTGAATAGAAATTGCTAAGCTCAAATGAGAATGATTATACCAATTTTCATACATAAAAAAGAAAACCAAGCCAATGGCATATCCATTCCGATGATATAAAAAAAATCTCTTCTCTGCAGCCTTTAAATTAAAACTTGATAATATAAAAATATATGTTTTTAAATATTTAAAACCCCAAGTACTATTCTTTTACAAGATGTTATGTTTATTTCATGTATATTCTTACTAATATATTTATCCCACTATATCAATGTTCTCCATATACCAATGTTCTCTCAGCCAATTGGCATTTTGGTAAGACTGAGATAAAAGTTTAACATGAAGAGTAGTTATAACTACAATGTTTAAAAAAACTGGATCTGTAAATAGAATCTAAAATTAAGAGAGACAGGTTTAAATTAACATTACAATACTGGCTACCATACATATTACACCAAGTTTTAAAATAGAAGTGTTTTCACATATGAGTCAAGAAATTATTTCTAGAACAAGTGAGAGCTCACTTTTTGAAAATATATTTTAAACTACCAATATAACGTGTGTATACTATAACATGAAAATTATATACTTTTCATTTTTATATTAACAAATATGCACTAGGTGGTTGCTACCATATGGCATATTTATGCTTCACACTCTATTGAGACACTCACTTCCACAAGAAAAACCTAACCTAGCAAAGAACTGTACCAATTCCTTTGTCTGAAAGCACTCATTATTTTAGTATTATCACTTGGCACAGTTTACTACTTTAATCCAGAAGAATATGCTATGAGAATCTATGAGAAAGGAGAGAGCAGAAAATTAAAGATATTAATGATATCTTTTGTTTTATTATAAGAAAACTTAAGCCCTTAATATTATCAACATTCTAAAAAAACTGAATTATTAATTCTAATTCAGGTCCCACTTTAGTAAGTACTTAATTTTGTAGTGTGTTGATAGCATCCTCTTCTGTTAATCAAAACTTCTTATATTACCTTTTCACCGAGAAGTAAAATTGTCAAAAAGAGTAAGAATTTACTAATGATTTCCAGAGAAATGTATACATAGAAGCATGATAGTGCCTTTAGTGACTGTTACAATCTTTGTACAGTTTTTATAAATTTGATATTTTTCCCAAAGATTTGAGATTGATCCTGATTATCTCAACACTCCATATGAATTATTTTCTTGCAAGAAAAGCAAATGGCATCACATCTTGATGAAAATAATGCTGTATTTTTAAAGATTTTATAAAATTTATTCAGAAATCTAACAAGTACAGGTGTAAACTATCATTTGTGTCCTCAGAAGATGGTATTACTAACTTTACAAATAAATAATTGAAGATGCAGAAGCCTTACAAAAATATTATTAATATTATCTATAGGAGGCTGACTTAGAGCTACAGAACATTTTTTAGTTTTATATAATTTGAAGACATATTAAATGTCCATTGTTAAAAATAAATTTCAACTCCTTTCAAAGAAAAGAAATTGTGGTTTCCTAACTCTTATTTTTGCCCACTATTTATTTCCTTTCTTGTCTCTAATAAATTTCTGACCATGAAAATTCAGTTATTTTAATTTTAGAAAATCATCATTGCAGCTGTCCTTAAAATAAGACTTTTACATTAATATTTTTACCATGGTGTGTTCAGGAATAAAAGGTGGCATTTTGTTGGAGTTTAAAGTCATAGTTTTCCCCAAAGGTGTGATGATGCATTCCCTCAAATGACAGACATATTGATAAATTGTCAGTTAAAAATGAGACTTGTGTAAACCAACACACGGACTCCTTTTTAAAGAGCCACTTCTTTATTTGACACAAAATGCAAGTGAGTCACTTGAGTTCTTGCTGTATAGGCCAGACTAGAAAGAGTAAAAATATAAACAAATAAAAGCATAATTTTGTAAATAAGAGTAAATAATTTTGAAGCATCTTTAGGGTAATTCATACTCTTCTTCTGTTTCAAAATATCCGCTTGGAACATGCTGCCAATTAAATGAAGATCTACAGATCGCATTTACCCGTTTGCTTCATTACAAAACAGGATCTGCTATCATTTTTATGGAAGATTATCTAAAAAGGAATATGACTGTAAATCAATGACAAAAATATACTCCCCTTTTCTGAGTTTGAATGTGCATCCGTCAGATGCTTGCACTGACACCTAATGTAAAAAACACTTTAAGCTGAATCTTAAATAATAGCTGCAGGGTTTCAAAGAATCACTGTCAGAATCCACTAAAAACTCCAGTATTCAGCACTCGGTCCACAAAAGGACAGCAAATAATTCCCAACATCCTAAATACCGGGAAGGCTACCTTGGGCTTTGTTTTTGTTATGTAAAATGCATTAAAGTGACTCATCCACTTAACAGTACCTACTCTCCGAAGCTTTAAAGTAGCTTCAAGAACTAAAATAAATGCTTTCCCAGAATGCCTTTTAGGCTATTCAGCGCACTTAAAAATATGTATGTATTTTTATGTGCCACTGGCTTTGATTCTTTTTTCCAGCCTAAGAGAAGAGAGAATTATTTTTCATTCCCTTCCTGACGTGTGACTACACGGCTACCTTTAAACACTCGATTTCCAGAATAGCAGCAAGGTTTTTCTTTTTTCTTTTTTAAAGTAATTTTAGAAATGTTAAAAATAAGAAAAATTGCAGGAGACTCTGGTAACGCTCCGTCCTTCCCTCAAAAAAACAGGTTCTATTCATTCTAAGAACAGGAACCAACCGTGTATCGTTCTGCACTTAGATGCTCCAAATAAAAGGTGAGGGAGGTTGGATAGCATGGTCCCAGTACGTGCGAGACCCCTGGGTGGACGGTACTCTGCCGCCGGGAGCGGGGACACTTCTTATCCGAAAGGCTATCAAGTGCGCCCAATAAATTAGGATTTCAACGAGTGTCGATACTATAGTAATTAGCACAGCAGAGGCCAAGTGCGGGAGAAGTCCAGGCTACCCTAACAAGCCTGAAATTACCTATTTTTACGAGACCAAACCAAAACACAACTTTTTATTAGACTGGGTCTGATGAGAGTGGCTAACTGGCGGGAAACTTTCTTTCTCCCAGTACCTATAAACTCTTTAAGTCCAGGACTCCTTTAAGAGATGGGTTGAGGTACCACAAGTCGTCGGCGAACGTTTCCAGGGACAGCGCGGCCAGGGCGTCCAGCCCCTCCGACACGCCGGTTTCCAGCAGATTCCGGCGGCGAGCCGCGCGCACCTCCTGCTCGGCCTCTCCGGATCCCAGCACAGCTCACTCCCCACCCCCACGGGCAGAAAGCCCTGCGATTCGGGAACGCACTCCCGAGCCCTGCTCCAGCGGTACCCTCGGCCGGCACTCCCAGCCCTGCCCTGCCCAGCGACTTACGTGATGGCCGAAGGGAACGGCTCCGCAGACGAGGGGCGGATCAGCAAAGATTGGAAAAGTGTCAGAGTCAAGGCCAGCAGGCAGCCAGCAGCCATCTTCGCGATCGAAGATCAATCCCGCCTCCCTCCCCAGCCGGGGTAAGGACGGTGCTGGAAGCTGCGGGAGGAGAAGGAGCACTCGCTGCCTGGACCGCAGACGTCTGGAGGGCTGGCGCGCCCGGGCCGGGGCGCAGACTAGCGCTCGGGCAGGGGTGAAGCGCGGCGCGGGGAAGGGGTGGCGGCTGGCGGACCCTCCAGCGCGTGTCGGCTGCTCAGCGCCGCGGCTGCCTCGCCTCCGCCGCCATCAAGGGCGACTTTGGAAACAGACCTGGGCGAGCTCTCCAGCGCCCGCGCACTCTCACTTATATCTCTCTTCCCCCCTCTCGATTTCTTCCCTGATTTATTCCCCTGATTGCCGAGAAGGAGGCGGAGGCGGGTGCGGAGGAGGGGTGGCGGCTCTTGGGAGGGGTGTGGGGGTGGATGCAGGAATGGGGGGGGGGGGCAGGCGGAGAGACTTGTGGCAGGGAGAGGCTCCGTCTGGCTTCTCCCGGCAAGTCAGAGGGAGGTGGCTGGGGGTGGGTGGCGGGAGGGCTGGGCGTCAGAGCAGTCGGGCGGAGACGGGCCGGGAGCAGCCCTCCTTACAAGGCAGAAAAGGAACTCTTAAAGTCGGCGCCCGCTTGCCCCCGCCGCCCGGCGAGCGGAGGAGGAGCGGACCCAGCCCCGCGGGCTCCCGGGGGACAGCCAGCCGCCCAGCGGGCATCAGTCTGCAGAGGTTCCAGCCCGGCACTTGGCTTGCGTCTTCGGGGGCTATTTTTGCACATGCAGGCAGCGTTCCCTGAGCCCTTTTCCCGGGCGCAGAATCCACTACCAGCCTGGGAATCGTGGATAAGTGATTTGACAACAAATGTAGGAGGGGTTTGTATTTACATTTTAAAGCACCGCTTTTGACTCTCAACCAGGTGGCACTATTTATTTGCCCACCAGTGCCAGAGGCTAGGGCCTCTGACGTGGCTGAATGCCAATTGCGCCAGCGGCCCCACACCAAATACGGTTCACCTGGCGATGACATAGCCTTGGGCCCGGGCAGAGGACGGTCAGAGAAGCACCTGATGCTGTAAAATCGTCCCAGTCCTGCCACTCAGTAGGACAGAGGGGTGGAGGGACGAATTCATCCCCGGAGGACAGTGCTGCGAAAAGGGTTTTTGTACCATCCTAGTGAGACTACTTCCAGAAGGTTCCAAATGCCCTGCTTTGGCCACTGGTCTGCCCTGCTTTGACAAGGTTGCTGCAGGGTGAGTTCACTTTGTCCATGTGAAGGCACGAAAAGGGTAGCAATTTGAGAAAAGCGCCTGAAATGTGGAGGAGAAATTAAGGGAAGGGTAGAGAGCTAAGGAGCAATGCCGAAACAGTTTCCACCTCCACCCCCAGGAGAAGCAGTGGTAGGGCATGCCCCGGACCTCTAGTGGAAAGAACAGAAGGGTCTTGGATTAGGCCTCTTCCAACCTCCCAACCGCACAGGCCTTCTTTAGGAGGGAGTTGGTTCGCCAGGAGTGGAAAGTTTTCCTTGAACGTGTTGTATTCTTAAGCTGCCTATAATAGTGTTTTAGAGCATTTCTGGCGTGAAGCTCAGAGAACATGATTCCTGATTGGGGGTTGGGGGTGACCATCCTGCATATGCATAAAAGCTGTAATTATGAGATGGCTGTAAAATTTTTCAAATAGCCCTTTAGTTTCAAGGGGAGCTTATGAAAGGAGAAAGGCCCTTGTATATGCAGAATTGATGTTTCAACGCTCTGGAAGTCAACATTCCAAAACAGAGAGGACAGAACACTACCTACTAGCAAAATTTAAAAAGTGTATGATTTTAAGATTCTTGACCCAGTGATGTTTTCTTCCCCCTTACCTCTCCTTTCTGATGCCTTATTTGTTTTTACGTGCTCTACATCTTATTGCTCTTTGTTTCTTTCTTCCTACTCTGAGAGGCCTCACAAAAGGCACCCCACCGGGACTTAACTTTGTTTTATGCTAAGCATAGAGAGCGTAGCAGCAGGAGCTAGCAAACAGAGATGAAGTGGGATGTAATGCGATTGAGAAACAGAGCTCAGGAAGGATATTTTATATAACTGAAGATAGCTTTCCACTCCAAAATTAGATAACCAAATTGTCAAATCCATCTCTTTTTTTCCAGTTTTTAATGCTGCAAAAGCAGATTTTCTTCCCCAGCATGGGGATTACAGATAGCAGAATTAGATGCCCATTACTGCCTACGTGATATGTTGGTGTCATAATAGCCTCACTGCATAGAAGTATTTTTATAATGTATTCTGTCAATTATTTCCATAATGACCTCAGACTTCCTACTAAGGTATATCATTTCCAACTTTATATCTTTAAGAGAAAGAGCTTAAAGAATAAAAAAAAATGTAATAAACTTCTAGAGAAGGTAAGTCAGCCTTCATTATTAACGTTGTTGGCCTTTGAGCCATATCTCAATTTCTTTGGATCGCTCTGATGAAGCACTCTGTTTTCTAATATCCGAAGCTGTGGAAGAAAGATATTGCTTCTACAATTCTTTCTGTAAGGATTGGTTATCAACTGTAAGCCTAAATCACTGCTCAGTGCTCTGTTGAAAGGTTTACTATTTATTGCCTTTTATCAACCTAAACTTTTTTAATGAGGATATTCATAATATGGCTTTTATATCTTATGTGTGATAGTGAAAACATGACCATTTCCACAACATAACATAATACACCTATTGGATTAACCATAGCCATCTACAATTCACTGTTTTCTCTTAGTTCTGTTATTTAAAAAAAAAAAATCACAATATAAGATCTCATCCCATTAATTTTAATAAAATTCTGCACAACTATCAAAATTTTCCAGTCAAGATAAACACTTTATAAACCATAAAGACTGATAATAAAACTGTGTTACAGACTATAAGTGAGCAAAAATGTCAGAAATCAATACCTACCATTCACTTAAGAGGAAATTTTCTAATAAGAAAATAAAGACTAGTGAAGAGTTGCCAATGTTTGCATTCAATCAGTTCTAGAAGAAAGTTAAAGAAGATTTAGCTCATGCAAAGGAGTGACTTTTTTCCCTTTTTATTTAATTTATTGAGATGACACTGGTAAACAAAATCCTACAGGTTTCAGGTGCACAACTCCACAACACATCATCTGTACACTGTATTGTGTGTTCACAACCCCCAGTCAAGTCTTTGTAAGCAGTGACTTTTAAGACAAATATATGGTTTGTAACTTTTGGCTCTCAATTATTATATGTAAATATTTAATTTGTTCATATATATTTCATTTTTATTAAAAATGAACAAAGAACAATATTCACTTAGTAACCATGAAACATGCACCTTTATTCCCTCTTTGTTTTAGGTTATAGTATGCATAGTGTTAGCATAAAAATCTTTTGTTGTATATTTGTGTTATGTATGAGCATGTTTTTCTGAATATTTTTTCAGTAAGCCAAATATAATTCCTTCAACATTTTGGCTTAAAGAATAGGACAAAGTAACCTAATTGAAATGTTTCTCTTCTCTCTCTCTCTCTCTCTCTCTCTCTCTCTCTCTCTCTCTCTCTCTGTCTCTCTCTCTCTCCCTCTCTCCCCCCCCTCCACAAGCGCACACATACAAATACTAGAAAAAAAAATTCCTCTTAGCCAAAATAACTTAAAAGGCAATAATTAATTTTCTATGTTTTTTTGCATATCTTAAGAAATGTAAGGAGACTAATACCATGACAACAGGCCTTATTTGTTTATATGCAGATAGTGGTATATGACCTGTCTCTGAGATAAAGATATACTGTAAGAGCCATAATCGAAAATGCTTGTCATTTGAGTGTGTACTGTGCTTCTATGCAAACGCAGATATGTGCCAGAGAAAGCCAAAGTTAAACAAAAATGGGCAGAAAGCTCTGACTACCTATGTCCTTGGGAAATCTTTTCAGAAGATGGGAATAAGAAAGACAGCGATTCAGAATTATCAACTCCCAGGAGAATGAATGGTTAAAGGAGTCTGTAATGCTTTTTAAGGCAGCATTAGCATTAGTATTAGTAAACTAAAACAGCACACAGAGGCCATCATAGAAAGCAGCAAGGAAAAGACACTGCCATAGATAAAGAGATGTGGTCAGATATTTCTTACAAACAGGTATTTTGAAGAAATTTTTTTCTGACCCAAGTAATACAGCTATTGATAGATACTGTATTAAACTTTTGAGGAAAAAATATATATTTTTTCTAAATGGACCTAAAGAAACATAAAACAAATACTTAATGGAGGTCTATTATTTACCCATCAGAATTATATATTGGCAAACTTCTGCTAACTTAAGTATTTAGAAATATGAGCTGTTATATTAAATACCATCATATCTTCAACCAAGCTTTTATGCTGTTCTATTTTTGAATCTCTACTAATCATAACATTTTTTATTTATCCCTTTCTCTTGTTTTATTTTTGCTCTTTCTACCTCCCTCCCCCATTCAACACAAGCACATCTCAGGGAAAAAAAATTAGTACCTACAGCATAACTTCCCATTAAAAAAATACTATTAGACTCTAAAATCTAAATTTCATAGTGAGATCATTCACTCCAAAAATAAGGCTGCAGTGTTGTTTGAACTGTAAGTTTTAGCATAAACTATATGGAATCCATTTATTTAGACCCACACAGACAAAGGGAAATAGAGAATCCAGCTACTCACCCAGGTCTTCACTAGCAGTAAAATGCAATGGGATATAGTTAATAATAGGTAGATAGTAACATTTGAAAAATAAAAATTAATATCTATTGGCACTCTTTCCAGTTCTTTTAATTGTATGAACATAACTTTCCATGAGAGAAAAATCATTTGTTGATACTCTTCTTCTCATACTAGGTGTTTTAATATACTTTAAACACAATAAAACACCATTATAACCAAGTATATTTCTGTAAGAATTTGGATATGTTATGGATCAAATACACCTCCTGTATAGATATAATATACAATTAACCTATTAGATGCATCTTCACAGAAGTGCCACAAAAGGGTGTTGTGAGGAGTTTCCCCCTCTGTAGTAATGAGGTTGGTGGGGGCGAGGGGGATAGGAGAACAATAATTTTGTTTTTGTAGCCACATATATTTATATGATTCAAATGCCTACTATTATTAAAAAGGAGACCTGACTATCTGAATACATCAGTAAACTTAGAGTTAAAATGCTCCAATCCATTGACAGATAGCAATAATAACTATTTTATTCACCTATCTTATGGAAGATATAAACTTATATGTTTGATATTTGGAAACAATAATCAATATCGTCGTCGGCAGCCGTCCGTCTCGAGAGACGATGGTGTAGCTTCTTCAGAGTCTATCTGCACCGCCAAGAATGGCTGTGCAGTCCGACTCGGGAGTGACATGGTATCTGTCTCCTCCCGTGTTGAATCGACATCTTGCGATGACGCTGAAGCTACAGAGCCTGGGCAGGGTAATATGGAGGGTCTGCTGTTGCCCATGCAGCAGACCCCCCCTCTCTTCGCAGCTGAAGGATCCAAGGGAAAGACGGAGTCGATACAGCTTGGGTTCAGGTGCGCCGCAGGAGTTGCCGGTGTTGACTACAACGTCAAACCGCCTTAGGGACTCCGGCTCCGGATTTTCTGTCGGGGTTTACTCCCTTAGCCTTTCCCCTGAAGAGGTATGCCGCAAGGCAGCGGAGGTTTTTTGGAGTCAGAGTTTTCCTTCTCTGATGTACCCTGACTGGAAGATCGAACCAGCGACACTTAGCTCGCAGGCCGACGCTCAATCCACTGAGCTAAACCAGCCAGGGCAATAATCAATATACATTGACTTTTATATAGTAATAGTACTTTATTCAAACTATAAAGGATGTGGGGTATAATTTCTAAGGGTTCCTGGTAACTTGGGGGGAAAAATACTGTGATGCCTAATGGCCTGAAGGATATTGTGGTATGTTATCTAATGTTCTAGTTTTCATAATTGAGACAATATTTCAACATTTTAGACCTTTAAAATTAAGAAAGGAGATTTAAACAATCCTATTCTAAAGATAACTTGCATTGTCAACAGTTGGAATTAAAAACATTGATTTTTGTTTTCGTTATTCACAATTCCTTTAATTTTTACTCTAAGGTGACCCTTTCTTTAAGAACATGACTCTCTCAGAATATCCATAGCTAGGTAGAAGAGTTGATTTCATAAATTTGCCTAACTGAGTGAAGCTAGTCCAATGTAAAACTATAATAAACTGAGAATTGAGTTTCAAACTGGGTATACAGCAGGCCATCTTTATTTGGGGGTTCCCAATCTGTGGATTCAACTAACAGAGGAAGAAAAGTACTTGAAAAAAAAGCTATTTTGTTGCTGACATGTATGTGCTGCTATGTATGAGGCCTATGATGGTTGTGTTTGTAATAAACATACACAGACTTCTTTCTATTTATTACTCCTTAAACAATATAGTGCATCAACTATTTACATAGCATTTACTTTGTATTAGGTATTATAAGTAACTTAGAGATGATTTAAAGTACACCAGAGGAAGTGCACAGACTATATGCAAATATTACACCATTCTATGTAAGGGATTTGAGCATCCTCGGGTTTTGGTATCCCCCATGAACAACTGTATGTATTAGATGTTACTGCAAGTCTTTCTGTTACACAGAGATCAATCTTATTTTTTGTCAGATGCCATTCACTTTTTTGGATATAATTTATACTGTCAAGATACATGCAGATCAATTTTTAGTAAGAATAAACCAAATGAATGACTTACAAATGAATATTTTGTTTTTATAATATTCTAATAACATTTCATAATCTAGCTGCCATTGTGAATGATCTTAATTTTATTTAATTATGTCATTCACATGGTTAGTAGTCATTATTTATGATAAGAACCCACATGTCTCCTTTCCTGTTAGTACTTAAAAATTTCTTGTATTCAAGACTTGATGTTTATCAAAAGATTATTAGAATGATTTTGCACTTCCTATATATTGGGTTGATTATACATTTTCTTTAAATTTTAATTTTATTTCTCAAAATGCACGAAGCTTTTTCCTTTGGACAACCACCAAATACTTATCAAAGATTAACTGTCATCATAAACATACTTACAACATGGTGATGATGCTGGACACTGAAGCCTTAACAAATGTCCATAACTCATCAGAGTGAGGGAATAGAACCCAGTTCTGATGTTCCCCAGCCCCCCCATTCTCCCCCAAGTTAATGAACCAGCTCCATTTTGCCCCTGTTCCACCCTTTCTTTTGATCTTCTTTTCCCTGACAGACAATAGTTGAGTGTCTTTAACACATTAACAAAAGAGGGACCTTTTTTAAGTAGTAAGGAGAAAAAGAAATGGAAATATTAGTGAATACAAAAAGTAATTGCACAGAGAAGAGGAGAATGGAAACATAAAGGAAGAACACAATGAAGGAAATGATGAATTTGCTCCAATAACACAGAAAAATGCAGGGCAAAGAAGAGGTAAAACAGAGTCACATGAAATGTGAAGGCCAAAATGTCAGGAAAGAAATACAGCATTAATGAGGCAAAAGATTAAGGCAACTAAATTTACTTCAATACTCAATCAGCTAAATTTTTTATTGCCAAACAAATGTAGTAATTCAGTGTCTCCCTATATGTAGAAAATATGAATTATCTTTCAAGATTTTTCTCTATGATATCAATACTTAACAATTTTTTAAAATCAAAAAGTAAATGTTAAAGCATTATATAAGGTACAACTACCCTACCATAACATGTTTGCAAATTCCCTATGCATAAGCAGCAACGTGATCACTTGACATGCAGAATTTTTATATGATCTATACTGAAAAATGGCATAATCCATTTTGAAAAAATATTGATTCTGTGTACAAATATTTTTATCAGAAATCACTCATGGACTTTAATGAATGAACCTTCTTTCCACTTTCAATCTTTAGAACCACTTCTTTCTCTCGATTTTAATTGTTTCAGAAAATCAGGAACAATAAGAAGGTGTAAATGGGATTCAAAGGAAAAGTCAACAATGACTTAGCTGCTTCAATGATTTTGTTCTAACCTGAAAAACTGTTCACAGTTTTAAAATGTTCAACAGCCCTGAACTCAATGTCACATGTTCCAGTCTCTTTTCCATGCTTTACATTAATTTTACATAAATTTCTTTCTTAATTCATGAGAAAACTTGAGCCCATTAATCTCTAAGGCCTCCATCAAATACACAAATTCCTGACCCCAGATTTCTGTTGACTCTTGAAATCATTAGAAACACACGCAGTGGTGTGCTCGAAATGGCACAGCCATATCTAACCAAAAAACTTATCTCTGTCGTTTAGTACTTCAGATGTAGGCTAAGTTACGTCACTTCCTTGAGCTTCAGCTTTCAATTTTTTAAAAATGGGGAAAATCCTGTGAGAATTTAAAAAATACAGCATAGTTCCTTCACTCACCCATAGCCATGGGGTGATGTTGTGGGACAACAGATAAAACATTGAGCCATACAAGATGAAATTTTTTCAATCTTTATGGACTTAAGAATTGAGAAGAAATCTATTTAATACAAGTCACTTTAAAGAAGGCTAAACAGTTATCTGTAAGAACAATTAACTAGCATGTAATATACGTTTAGTGTGAATTTTATGGTGCACATATGCTCTAAAGAAGCACTGTCATTTTTCTCATTCTTCTGTAATTAGTGCATGCTTTAAAAGGCACATAATATATTAATAAACTAATGATCAATAAAGGTGGACATTCATTTGGAAAAATGCTTATAATAAAATCTTGTCTGAAAATAAACCATTTTCAAGGCTCAATTTACATAGGCAAATTTAAAAAATCAGAAATATATGAGCTTTTGTTTACAATTTATTTTTTTACAGCTTTATATATATTTACATACCATATAATTCAACCATTTAAAGAGTATGTTCCAATGGCTTTTAGCATTATAGAAAGATTTTCACTGTCATTTTTATTTTAAAAGATCAGTCATTACATATTTAAACTGGCATAGTATTTGATGAGGCCTGCAAGTGTTAACTACATAGATATACAACAAATATTAATTCAACTAAATATAACTGTTAGACAAATTTTAATGTCTTTGGTAATTAAATTGTATATATTTTTGATGACAGGTTTTTTCAAATATAAAACTTAGCTTCTCTATCCTTTGCATAGTCCATCTCAAAGAATTAATCATTATAAAAAGTTTATATTTAAGCTTATATAGAAACATTTAGGCCTACTGTTATAGATTCATATAAAAACAAAATTATAATTTCGATTATATGGCATATGGGATCTATTTTGTGTTGTCATTTTTGTACTTGTACAATGGGAATAGTGTTTATGACATTGAAGTATGTGAGGCTGTAAATGACATTTGCATTCATCAGATACATCAACTCTGCTTCTACATTTAATCACTAGAGCTATTTATAGCTTCATGTTCTCTTCTTCCATAAAAAGCAATACCTCAGTAAAGTACCTTCATAGTACTGATTTATTTTCCCTTTCAGTGGAGATGAGAAAGACAAAACTATATATTTTTAAACTGATTTAAAGAGAGGGTGGAAGAGAGAGAAACATCAATTAATTGTTCCACTTATTTATGCATTTATTGGTTGATTCTTGTATGTGCCCTGACTGGGGACTGAACCCCCAACCTTTGTATAATGAGACAATGTTCTAATCAACTGAGCTACCCAGCCAGAGCCAAAAATATTTTATAGAATTAAAACACTATCACCTTGATCAAGCAAATAAGAAGCTTTAAAGGCTGAATATAAAAATAAGAGAAAAATAAAATCTGTGACTAAATGTACTTAATTATGAAAAATTTTATTAGATCTTCAAATGTATATTATGGATAGGATTTGTCATTTTACTTCTCAATGAAATATTAAGACAACTGAATTTAGTACTTTATTTTTTTTAATTTAAGTAAAAATATTTTTAAACACTATAACAGTAATAGTATTCTAAAAATACAGGCCATCCCCAGCTTATAAACATGTGTTTCGAACAGTTATTTTTATATGTTTATTTTGAAACACAAGTTGCATTTTCTCAGAGAACGAACATGTGGGTTTTAGATAGCAACCTGAACATGAATTCAAAAATCTACTTATCTTCAGTTGCTGGATCTAGAATCACCATTTCTAGTTATAAAACCTTACAAAGTTCAAATAACATTTAAATTAATAACCTTGGAAATGTCAATTGATGAATGTTGGTTGGTGCCATCACTCAATCTAATCAATAGCATTAAGAATAATTTATTAGGGCCCTAGCTATATAACTCAGTTAGAGCATTGTCCCAATATGCCAAGATTGAGGGTTTAATCCCCTGTCAGGGCACATATAAGAATCAACCAATGAATGTGCAAATAAGTGAAACAGTAAAAACCATGTTTTTCTTTCTCTCTCTCTCTATCCCCTTGGTTCCTTCCTCTCTGTCTAAAATCAACAAACAAAAATTTTAAATAAATAAAAGAATAATATACTTCATTTTTAAAAAGCTAAAATTTCCCTTTCATTCACATAGCATAGCATATATATGTGAGTGCATGAGAGCAACCTGAAGAACTTACTTTGGCACTTGTTTGATATCAAATAAAAAATTTAGATGTGGCTTTATTCATTTGTTCATATATTTATTCTTGCAGTTGGTCATCTATTTATTTGTTATTAAGGACTTGCTAAGAACTAAACGTTCTGACAGATAAGTCATGTGCTTCATAAATTTAAATATGTTTCTACTCATGACCCAGAAATTGGGTGAAATGCATGTGGTTGTTACATATAAATATTTTTATGAACTATTCACTTATTTTCTAGTCTTAGGGTGCATGATGTTTTTTGGTATTAAAAATAAAAGTTTTAAAACTTAAAACTTGTATTCAGAATGCCAGGTCAAGAACCCTTGTAAATTACATGCCAGGTGGGCACGTAAAATGAGACAGCTGCTTTGGAAAAGCTTAAACATAGATTTACCATATGATCCAGCATTTCTGCCCCTAGCTATTTATACAAGAAAGATGAAAACATTTATGCACACAAAAAGACGGACATGAAATTTCCATGGCCAAAAAGTACAAGCAAGCCATATTCCCATCAACTAATAAATAAATTAAATGTGGTATATCTATTTATTAAATGAAATATTATTTGGCAATAAAATTTAGTAAACTAGTGATATATGCTACAACATAGAATAACCTTGAAAACATGCTGAAAGAATCCAGTCACAAAACATTATGTATTTTATAATTCAATTTATATTAAATATCCAGAATAGGCAAATCCATAGAGACAGAAAGTATATTAGTGTTTGCCTAAAGACTAGGAGGTAAATGGTGATTGACTGCTAATGGATATGGGGAGATGTAATGTTCTAAGATTGATTGTAGTAGTGATTGCACAACTTTGTAAATATACTAAAAACCATTGATTTGTACTATTCATGGATGAGTGGCATATTAACTATATCTTAATTATATCATATATATATCAACACGGGAGGAGACAGATACCGTGTCACTCCCGAGTCGGACTGCACAGCCATTCTCGGCGGTGCAGATAGACTCTTAAGAAGCTACACCATCGTCTCTCGAGACGGACGGCTGCCGACGAACGATATTATATATATAGCAATGCCTGGTACAATTTACTAAACTGCATATTTTATAGACAATACTGCCTTTAGTCAAGTGCCTGGGCCATAGTAGGCACCCTACAAGTATATTATTAAAGAAACAAGACAGGTAGGTAAACAAATCAAAAGCACTACATGCAAGAAAAATTAATCACAATTTGGTACTGTGTCTGTTTAAAGTAAACCCCAATTGAAATCTGTTCTAATAATCCTCCTAAGAGCCAAGATCAATTCCTGGGAGAGGTGAATTTATAGAGATGGTTTGTCCTTCCCTATGCAGTTTCAAAGCGTCTATTTAGCCCCACAAAATTGAAACAGAGCCTGGACTGAGGTGCTGCTGGTAGAAAATCCTGATAGGAGAAGGCTATGGCTGTAACTTTGAAGCGACAGTACCATTCATACACATCATTGGCTCTCAAATTTGAGTATACATCATAAACACCTGGAATATCAGATCACTGGTCCCAAGCCATGAATTTCTGATTCAGTAGGTTTGGGTTGGGCCCAAGAACTTGTATGTCCAGGAAATTCAAAAGTAATACTGATTCTTCTTGTCACAGGGGAACTCTGCTGGTTATTCAAAAAGTGGATGTTTATAAGTAGGAGATGACTGAGGTGGGCTGAGGAAAATAGAGAAAGACATAAAAGGAAATGACACATCGAAGACAAATTTTTAAGTCAATAAACTAACTTCCAAGGAAAGCTTTTAACACTGGTGCATTATCTTGGTACATGGTGAGAATCGTTATTCAGTGAGGTGAGCTTTATTATCTGAGTTAAATTGCTTGTCAGATCTCCCGCTGCCTTTCACATATCAAAGTTACCGGTAGTAGCCTGCACCGGAAACAGCTCCAGCAACATGGGGGTGGGGGGACACATTGGAAGTCTGCTCTTCAGCATGAGAATTGGGATGTGTCAAAAACCACAGACTCCATTCTTCCCAAAGTGTGTATCCTTCAAAGCCACCTGCCTCCACAACTTGGCTGAGAACTCCACTATCAAAGTACTTAGTTTAGTTAAGAAGTGCATTCAAATGCACAAGGCATCAGAGAGCAGAAGCACCTCTCTCATTAACACAGAAATATCCATTTGTCATTATCAAAGATGTGTTTATCAGATTACCTGTCACCTGGAAAAGAGATTCCCAGGCTCTAGGAAAAGTTTTTTTTTTTTTTTTTTTCTTTTTTTTCTTTTTCACTGTGTGGTTGCCTCTCACTCATGCCCCTAACTGGGAACCTGACGTGCAACCTAGTAATGTGCCCTGACTGGGAATCGAACCAGCGACACTTGGCTCGCAGGCCAACGCTCAATCCATCGAGCCACAGCAGCCAGGGTTTGGAAAAGATATTTTGATTTTGGTAAGAAAAGTCAGTATGGATTTGATTCACTGCAACTATTTCACTCCAAAGTCAAATGATTAGAATTTGTTTTAAAATTTCTCCTGAAAATGAATTACAAGAACAATAATAATAAAGCATTATTAACAAAGAGTACTTGAAACATAGTCTTAGATGTTTCTCAAATTTACTTTATAGGATATTAAAGGGCAATTACATTCATTTTTCACTACTTTTATTAAGACATGGCCTCATATAGGTCACAGAAACCTTTCAGAGAACAAAAGCAAAACAGAAACAAAGCTTTTTATTGGTTAAAACTTAAGAATTGATCTTAGCGCATAGGAGAGAAGAGCAATCTGGGTACTCCAAAAAAAAAATATGGTTATGGCAATAAAAATAATCCAGTAGAGAAAGTATAGATTTATAATTCAGCCTTCCTCTTCCTTCAATTCCCTGGGTCTTCCAAGGAAATCTTTGCCATCTGCAGAGAGAGGTTTGTGTTTTTATGTCTATTATGTCAATATGAATAATCAGATAGAAGTGCTAGTATAGAAATTGGCACTGGTAAACACATGGATTAACACTGCAAGAATTTTGTAAGCATAATGACATTTGAAAACAATTTACAAATCCAAAAATTGCATTGTTATTGCAATTTTGAAAATTTACTATTACATTCAGCATCAGATTTTGTGATTGAGCAAGCTAATTTTGGGGTTTACATTAAAACATGAGTAGTATTATTAAACTACATTGATACCATAAAATAAATCAAACCTCTGAAATGTGATGGCTACGTTAGCAATAATTTACAAAACTAACTAGGTTAATTCTCATCTTACCCTGGCTGGTTTGGCTCAGTGGATTGAGCGTCGGCCTGCGAGCTAAGTGTCGCTGGTTCGATCTTCCAGTCAGGGCACATCAGAGAAGGAAAACTCTGACTCCAAAAAACCTCCGCTGCCTTGCGGCATACCTCTTCAGGGGAAAGGCTAAGGGAGTAAACCCCGACAGAAAATCCGGAGCCGGAGTCCCTAAGGCGGTTTGACGTTGTAGTCAACACCGGCAACTCCTGCGGCGCACCTGAAGCCAAGCTGTATTGACTCCGTCTTTCCCTTGGACCCTTCAGCTGCTAAGAGAGGGGGGGTCTGCTGCATGGGCAACAGCAGACCCTCCATATCACCCTGCCCAGGCTCTGTAGCTTCAGCTTCACTGGAGAGGACACTCCAGCGTCATTGCAAGATGTCAATTCAACACGGGAGGAGACAGATACCGTGTCACTCCCGAGTCGGACTGCACAGCCATTCTCGGGGGTGCGGATAGACTCTTAAGAAGCTACACCATCGTCTCTCGAGACGGACGGCTGCCGGAACGGAACGGAATTCTCATCATAATGTGCTCAATATTTCCAAATGTTATCACTTATAATATTTGGTTCTATTTGTACCCCTTTATATATAAAACAATATACTCTTGTTAATAGTTATATTCTATATAAATAGATGACAGAGAATAGATATGGATGATAGATAAAGAGATAGATATTTCTCTTTAATACAAAACATGTTCCAAGCTTGGAGCTGAATAACAAGATTATTCTGACATATACCTTAATATAACCATGACCCTTAAAAATAAATATTAAGGATCACGCTAAATTATATCAATTATCTTCCTCTTACTTGTAAAGGAATATTTAACAGAATAGGCATTTTTCTGCCTAAATATTCACAGATATTTAGCACTGATTAAAATAGTGACAGAATTATTTATGCACTCATGCTGTGATATTTGTAAATTTTGGTATTTTTATATGGGAAAGGTGAACTCACTCTAAACTTGATTTTTTTGTTTTATATGATTAATTTTTCTTTCTGATTATATATGTAATTCTATATTAGTTTAACATTAATTTATGTGACAAGTAAAACCTTATATTTTAATGATGTAACATAGAAGAAATTTATTTTTTTGCTTCTTTAATAGTCCATTGCAAGCTTGCTTGTCAACAAGCAGTTTTCTCCTAGGGGTAAGTTAAGGAACCAGTCTCTCCTTGTGGTTCTTCCGTCACTTAGGGCCCTGAAGTCTTTTGCATCCAGACAAAAGGGGTAACTGGGCAAGGAATCTTCACTTCCTAAGAGCTTGAAGCATATCACTTCTACTCTCATTCCCTTGTGGTAAGCTAGTCAAAGGGTCCAACCTAGATACAAGTGGAGGTTAACTTAGCAGTTAATTTCTCATAAAAATTATGGAAGCTGGAGCACTAATTCTGGTGGCAAGTTAGGTATCTCTGCCACAGGCTGTCCTTTGACTACCAAATATCTATGCTTTCTTCTTTCCACTTGCAGGACCCTCTCCTCTATACTAAGTCCCCGTTCTATTCCTCCATCCAGCCCCACGTCAAGGAGCTCTACACAATGCACAGTTCTCTCTAACTCATCAAAATATGGATATCCACCATGCAGCAACCTCGGTTTCTGGCTCCTCCCCTAGCTCCACAGTTACAATGCAGAGGGTGGGCAGTGCGAAGATTACTGTAACAAAAATTCTGATTTGCCAAAGAATGGTATACACAAAAGTTACTGTTTCTTAGCAATGACCAAATCCTGCCGAGTGAAAAACACTCTTAAAGAAGTTTCACGATAAAGCTCTGATTTCTGTCTCCCGTAAGGACTGGTTCCAACCTGTGGGAGGCTTGTCCTTGACCATTGTTTTCATGACGGCTTCTGAAATGAACAATAGAGAGTACACCCACTGTGGCAGGCAGGCATCCTAATCCTCGGAACTTATGAATATGTTATATTACACGGCAAGGGAGAAGTAAGATTGCAGAGGGAATTAAGTTTGCTACTTAATCTCGAGATGGGGAAATTGCCCTGGATCATGTGGATGGACCCAATATGATCAGAAAGTTTCTTGTAAGTGAAGAGAGGCAGGAGAGGCAATATCAAAATACTACAGCTTGAGAAAGATTTGACCAGTGGTTGCTGGCTTTTCAGATGGAGAAACATGCGCTAAGGAATGCAATGGTCTCTACATACTGGAAAATAAAAAAGAAAATAAGAAAAGATTTTCTCCGAGAACGAAGAATGCAACCCTGCTGACCTTTGGATTTTAGCCCAGTGAGACCCATTTGGATTTCTGATTTACAGAACTGTAAGATATTTGTGGTAATTTATAGCAGCAGCAAGAGATTATAGATCATATTTCCTGTTATAAATTTGGAGGGACAGAGGCCTTTTTTAACAGTTGCAGGGTTTGTTGTTTTTTGTTTGTTTGTTTTTTGGCTTTTTTTTTTTTAAGGCCAGACTCGTGTTTTGTTTAGTTCTGTGCTTAACAATTATAATTCTCTAAAAATTTAGAGGCTTCTGCTGTAATTACTTCTATCAGTACCAAGGTACAATAACCACATTCAAAACGTATTTCCTAGACATAATAGAGTAACTCCCCCCTCCATCCATGGTTAGACTTTCCACAGTTTCAATTACCCCGGTTAACAGTGATCCAAAAATACTAAACAAAAATTCCAGAAGTAAATAATCTCTAGGTTTTAAATTGCACACATCTCATGTTGCCCTGCTACGTCCCACCTCTTCTTCCAGCATATCTGGTGTGCTATGTACACTTCCACCCACTAGTCCCTTATTAACTGTCTTGGTTGCAGCTCAACCGTCATGGTCTTCAGTGTTTGTGTTCAAGTACTATGTGCAAGGGCAATGATGCTGGCAATTCAGATACACCAAAGAGGAGCCACAAAAGCTTTCTTTAAGTGAAAAAGTGAAAATTCTCAACTTAAGGAAAGAAGAAAAATTATATGCTGAGGTTGCTAAGATCTCTGGTAAGAATAAACTTCTCTCCATGAAACAGACTAATTTGTAAATTAAACTTTATCATAGGTATGTATGATAGGAAAAATGTAGTATATATAAGGTTTGGTACTATTCGTAGTTTTAGGCATTTACTGAAGGTCTTAGGACATATTCCCCTCAGATAAGCAGTCACTACTATAATACATATTCATCATACTTGAAACAATATTTTAATTTTTTTATTATTGATAAAGGTTTTGCTAACTAGAATTATGCCTAGGAAGAATAGCAAGCACACAAATGTCGATTAATTGGAGAAGTAAGTGTTTGATTAATTGACCTGGAAAAAAGGTCAGGGACACACAAGGACTATAATAGGCTTTGGGGAAAAGCACTAAAAAATGGTTCTTACCCTTTAAGGCTTTAGAATTTTGTCAGGGAAAAGGATTAAGCAAATAACACATTCAATTACAAAAGCTGAGAAATGTTACAGACAAAAAGTGTAAGGCACTGTAAGAGAGTTCAACGGCAAGACTTAATAGCAACTGATGAGTTAGTGAAGAGTTTCTCAGAGAAAGACACGTGGAAGAAGAACTATGGTTTGTCCAGTCAAGAGTAAGGTTTAAAACATCCCAGGAAGAGGAAAAACATATGAAGAAATTTCCCATTCTGATAGAATGAGGTAGCTTTTAGTGACCAAAGTTTCTTTTGAGAACAACTTAGAAAAGTCACATAAAATATTAAAAACCCTCAAAGATCACCTAAATCAACTAGGTCAAAGGGCCCAAAGCCTGGAGAAAGAGGACTGCAAAGAGGTGAGCTAATATTCCTCACCAAATGATTGAGAATTGGGGGTTTGCCTGGGCAAAAGATCATTGACGGAGGGCTGGAAAATCAGAAGAGATTTCAGCTGTCTTGTAAAGCCGAAAGAAGAGAAAGAGAGCGAGAGAATGGGAGAGAGAGAGAGGGAGGGAGCGAGAGGGAGAGAGACTGACGCTGAGGCCAATATCCTGATGAGAACAGATTTGAAGAATTATGCTGTACACATAGCTAGTTTAGTAAACTCCAAAGAAAGAGTATGAAAAGCATAGCAGAGATTTCAATAGTTTAACTGTTTGGGAGAGACAAGAAGAGTTGTTGACTTCCAAGAAAAGAGCCATACATTTATTTAAAGTCCTAGAGTGAGTGGTATGCCCCAGGAGCAGGAAAACTTCATAAGCAGAAAAACTATTATCAAAACCTCAACCAAGAAGTTACTGATTATATTAAGGAAATCAGTCTTAAACTATTTTCCTAGAAGAACAAAGGGGAGGATAACATAATTTGGAAACTTTTTAAAAAATACTTAATGTCCAGCATTTAGTCAGATACTCTAGATCTTGTAAAAGACCAAACCACATCATCAAATCATAGAAAAACACAAGAAGAGAACAGAAATCGATTTACAGTTATCCAAATAGTGGTCATAGTAGACAAAGACATTCAAATAATTATGACCAAAGTGTTCAAAAAAAGAGAATATGGAGAAATAAATTAAAAACTAGAAAAGATAAGATTCTAGAATTAGAATACAGATTTATGAAAACTCTCCAGACTAAAGAGAGAAAAAAAAAAAAAACCAGAAAAGTGTGTATAAACATGTGGGACAGAGTGAAAAGGTCCAACATACATGTAATTGGAGTCTTACGAAGAAAAGAGAGAGAATGAAGCGGAAGCCAAGAGAATGGTTGAGAATTTCTAAAAGTGATGAAAGATGTCAACTCAGAGAGCTAGAAGCACTGCGTAACTCAATCAGTGTCTATCAAAAGACAATTGCACTTAAGCAATAACTGCTGAAAATGAGAAAATTTTGAAAGCAGCCCAATAAAACAAAAGGACAAGAAAGAGTTTGTCACATTCAAGGGGAAATTTCAAAAGCAAATGTTATTAGACTTTAGTTTTCTTTTTTTAAGGAATGACTTAATATAAGGGTATAAAAGAATAAAATAAGTTAAGTTATACAGAATTTTGAAGACCATGTTAAGTTTTTAGGATTTTATCTTAGGGTAATGAAAAGCCATTGAATAACTTTAAATGAGGGATGGCATGATCAGATGTGAACAATTAAAAAGAATAAATAGAGGAAACCAGGAATAGGATTAGTGGACAAGGAGCAAAAGATATTAAACAACTGGGGACAATGAGGTACAAGGTCAGAGAACGATTACCAGCAAGGATTGCTTATCTTCGGTCTGTCTATACATGTTGTGCGAGATCTTGTAAAAATGCCTCCAAATAGTGACTGTTGCAATACTGGCAAGCCTAAAATGACTGGACAGGGTCCAATGATCAATGGCCACAAATCAGTTGGGAACTGAAGGCTGCTAAGGCGAGAACCTAGGAAATTTAATACAGCTCATGAGGACAGAAAATATATTTTGTCCATTATTTTGTCTTCATCCATGTAATTTTAGAAATGTCAAGGATTCATATAATCATGGTGGGCATAAAAACACTAACTGAATAAATGCAGGTTAAGAAAATGATCAATTATTAGGCATTTATTAGTGTCATGCAGTGATATATATCTTCTATGTATATATATATAAAATCTCAATGTATTTTCACCATCATCATTTAAAGGAAGTCTTATTCTCCTTATACAAGTGAGAAAATTGTAGCACATTTAAGTGGTTTGTTGAAATTGAAAGAGGTATTATCAAACTTGTTTAGGAAGGAACACTGCCAAACAGGAGCATGAGAAATATCTGAGGTCACTGACTTGGAAGACTGTCGTGGTCACTATATCCTTCTCTGGAAAACTCCTTACATCCTCACATTCCCCTTCACACTTTTCAGTAAGGACTGAGCTGCAGGGGGGGTTTAGGTTCTACAGAAAGTTCGACTGATAAGGATGTTGCCACTGCTGTCCCAGGTTGTGTCCCAAGACAGGCTAAGGTAATACAGAGATGGTGACTCATTTTCAGTGATTATTATGATTGATTTTTCCCAACTTGGTGAGTCATATGTAATTTTGTTTCATGGTGAATTCTACTTATTAGAATGATACAGGAGTCATAAGCATATAATTCCACAGAATAAGGTCCACCATGATAATATATGAAGAAAACTAAGAGACAGTTATAGTATATAGTGATATTTTGGGAAAGTATGTGGAATATTTTCACTTAGCCTTAATTTTAACAGTTTGTGATTGTTTCTGTGTAAACATTTCTAAATTTGGAACCACCCTCAGTGAATTTTCAATTAAGACTAAGCTGAAAATATGAGAGTATTATCTAATTTTAACATTTAATGAAAGATTATGTGATGCATGAAAAATCTTGGCATCATATAAGACTTGTTCTTTGGGAAGAAAATGAAGGAATTAAGATACAGGAATATATAGTAATGCCTAAGAAAACATTTAATACCTCATGGAGGATGACAAGTCTTGGGAGAAGGCAGGAAACTAGAATTTCTTAAAGGTGAAAGTAGATATCTGAATAGACTTTTAATCTTATAGCCACAGACACAACCTGCCTCATTTTCTTTCATGAGACCAAATTCCCCATAAATGACCTACTTATATTCTAGGAAAGACTGAGATAGGTTCATGGAGTCTTGGCCAGATAGGCTAGGAAAAATGAATCACTTGTTATCTGGGAACCGTGATTCTTGGCAGCTTTAGATAGATGGTGTTAAGAAATTTGTAACTATGTCTGGTGATGGATGTTAACTAGATTAATCTAGTGATAATTTCTCAATATATATAAATATTGCATGATCATGTTGAACACCTGAAAGTAATACAATGTTAAATGTCAATTACTCAATTAAAAAAATAAATAAATCAGTCTGTCAAATGGGATTAATATTCCCAATGTGACACTTAACAAATGTTTGACATTCACAAGTGTACTGTTATTTTATTTGCTTCAGTTTCATAATGTGGAAAATGAAAATAGTAGTAGAAGTTACCCCATAGAGTTATTATAATATTTGAATGAATTAATGCACAAAAACTGAGAATGTAACAATGACTTCCTAAACATTAGATACTATATCATCATCATCATCATCACCATCATTGTTTTAATGTTATTAAGATGTCATCATGGCCAACATTTCTCTCTTCTTTGCCACTCTCTCTTTGGGATTTCCAGTTTGCTTAGATTGCTTAATTTCTTCTGTTTTTCTTAGTCATTATTTTCCCCCCTTTATTTTTCATGGTTTTTCTTCCTTCCTCCCTTTTTTTTTAATTATTTTAAAATGTGATATTTGATAAACATAAAATAATAAAATATATTTATAATAGTCTGTTAAGTATAATGAATAATTTTAAATGAAATAATCCCATACCCACCACTCAGGTTAGGAGGTTAGGAGATAGAGCATGATCAGTATACCTCCAAAGCCCCTATTTGCCCTGCCCTGGTTCCACCATCTCCTCTCCTAATTTACCATGAATTCACTAATATTTTAAACTTTTTGTTTGTTATGCATTTCTTTATCTCTAAATACTTTTTATCTTATATGTTTGCAAACTTTATCTAATATTGCATGTACAACAGGTACATAAATGGAAATTTCTGTATACAGCCTTCCATGTCTTAATTTGCCCCTCAACCTTATGACTCCAGAGTAGACTCATGGTAATTTGGGCTAAAGATCATTCAGTTTTACTGCTGGCTAGTATTTCATTCACCACAATTACTTAAACCATTTCACTGTTGGTAGACTCGGCATAGTTGCCAATTCTTTACTCTCACCAACAATGTTTCTGTGAACATTCTTGCACCTATTTCTTGGTTCACGTATTTGAGAGGTTCCTTGGGATACAATTCTAAGAATGAATTGTTGAGTGGTTACGTATGCACAGTTTGATTAGGTAATGATAAATTATTTTACACAATAGCTATCATACTTTACATTCCAAGTAACAATGGATAAGAGTATGGGTTAATCCAGAGCCTCATTTACACTCGATAATACACCCACCTTTTTTTTTTTTTTTTTCCTACTATAGCAAAACTTGAAATTTAGCTGAAATTCAGTACATCAGGTTCTGTGGTATTTTGCTGGGCCTAATGACATGTATTGTTTTATCATAATCAGTTAACAACTTCACCTTTAAAGCTTTTAAAACTTTTACAACTTTGGTGGATAAGAATATTAGAAATAATAGTTTGCAACAGTTAGTTTTTAGTACCTTAATTGGCCCTTCAATGTTTAAGCACATAAGAGAGCAAAAAAACGAATAAAACGCAATGGGCTATTATGTCTAGACAGTTGGAAACTTATCACACTATATAACGATGTTGACAAGCTAAAGGGCATGTTTTAGCAGAAAGATTAGGGATCAGGATACAGAGGTGAAATTTATCTGCCATGGTGTGTGGGAAATGGAATTGAGTCATGGCAGCAGAGCTTGGTGTAGAGGCTGACTTGTCTCAGGCAGTTTGCATTCTGTGGCTCCAATGACAATGGCTTTAAAAATCAGATGAAATAATTTGCACTTTCCATTAAAATTAGATGTAAATGTATATGTGTTTTAATAAATAAGTGTATGACAAAAACAAGTATATTTCCCTATATTTAAGAGTATTTAAAATAAAAATTCCTGTGATTTCCAATGTTTGAAGTATAAGGTTTGGCCAAATAACCAAACTTTTGAGGACTCTTGATCTTTGAGAATTACGACATAAAATACTTCAATGGTAAGAGTTAAAGTATACATGTGTATGAGTATATGGAGTGGGGTGGAGGGTCAAACACTGCTTGGAAAGCAAGAAGTCTTGCAAAAATTATCAGGCCCACAAAAATCCCATGTGGGTTGCCAAATTTGCATTAGTCCTGCCCACAGCTTGAAATGTCACCCCACCCTCTCTCTGCCATCTGCACCACCACCTACTGAATCCTGTCTCTAGATTTAGAGAACAGAAGCATCTGCCTATGACAGGCACATTCAGAATGGCCCCCAAACACAGATTCAAATTTAAAAAAAATTTAATATATTAAAGAAAAGTCAGGCTTTATATTTCTTTTAGAGTCAGAACTTTATCATCATAAGATTTTTCATGCTTGTTCTTTCCCCATATTTATTCCATTTTACAAGCATACAAAAAAGAAAGCATTTTCATGATGAATCTAAGATCACTTCGATGAAGAAGTAACAAAAAATCTGTGCAAATTTCTTTACTTGTTGCTTATTAAATAATAAAGCTACTTTCATTCACTATTTGCCATTTATCAATTTGTTTACTCAATACATAGTTTGGGGCCATAGAGTGATATGTAGAAAACCAATAACATATGTTTTTTTCTACTTCTAAGATCACAATGTAGTGTAGTGATATTTAATAGAAATATAATGTGTGGTACATATGAAAGTTTTACATTTCTAGCATCAAAGTAAAAACAAAAAAATTCAATAGCATACTTCACTTATCTAAATACATTCAAGATGTTAGTATTTTAATATGTAGTCAATATAAAAATTTGTATTGAGATCTTTTGCATTCTCTTTTTGGTTCTATTTTCAAAATCCAGTGCATATTTTACCTTTAGAGCACAACTCAATTGGCACTAGCCACATTTCAAGTGTTCATTAGTCACACGCAGTTAGTGGCTTCTGTTTTAGACAGTACAGTCCTAGCAGATAAATGATACTCATGTATTATTCCAGAGTGAGGGAAACATCGAACAAATAAATACAATGCAATGAAGGTGCAATAAAAATGATTAGGGTATTTACAGAGATACCAGTTAAGAGACTGAGAAAGTGTTCCAGAAGAACTTTAGGCCAAGAATGAAGAGAAATTACACTAACAAAAGAGAGAAGCACAAGAAAAGAGCCAGCCAGACAGACAGACAGAGTTTTCCAAGGCCAAATGAATAGCATGTGACATGGTGAAACTCTAAGTAGGTCCAGTATAGAGAAGCATGTATATACAATACATATGGTAATTGTTTATATATGATGGATGCAAGGACAGTGTGTACAATGGAATGACTCTGGGATTAGGAAAGAAAGCAAAATTTTAGCCAGGACTTGAAGAATGAGTAGTTGTTTTAGGAATAGATGAGGAGGATTTGGAAGGAGAGAACATTTCCAACAAAATGTAAAGCTTACAGTTGTGAAAACAGCGTGGCAACAAGGAAAGTTTGAGGTAGCTCCTTTGGAGCTGAAAATTAGGGTGTTGGTGGTAGTGGCAAAAAGTGGATCAAAAGAGCATCACTGGGGTCCAATTTTGAAGGGCCTTTCTGTCAGGATCAGTACGAACTTTATGCCATAGAGGATGAGCTTCTACTGAAGAGCAATCCCATGCTGTGACTGGGTTGACACAGTAGAGCTGCCCCCCCTGCATTGGAGAGGCTCTAGCAGAGGGCAAGAAGGCCACAGACAGAAACAGTGTCAGAGGCCCACTATCTCTCAGAACTGCCTTATTTCTAGGGAATTTTTTACATAATAATTTTAGAATTCTTATTTGACTCTTGTCTGGTTATTTTGACATGTGGACAAATCATAAAATCATAAACTTACACTTTTTTTACACATTGGTGAAATTGAGCTGCCATAACAAAATATGGGGCTGGTCAAAAATTATGTATGGTATCTTTCATAAAATAAACACACTTTTCATTTTCACTAATAACTTTATTGATTTGAATATTTTGAGTATGTTGGCTATCTCCCACATGGTATAATGTTGATTGTTCTCAATTAATGTCTTAATTTCATTGCTATCAATCTCAACTGGTCTACCCCACCATGGAGCATCATCCAGTAAGAAATCTCCAGCAGAAAATATAGCAAACCACTTTTGCCAGATTCAATCAGTCATAGCACCTTCTCCATACACTGCACAAATCTTTTTTTTGTGTGTTTCAGTTGCATTTTTACCTTTCTTGAGATAAGAAAGCATAATATGCTGAAAATGTTGCACATTTCCTTCCATCTTCAATATCAAAATAGCTGCAAAAAAATTCACCATTTTTTTAAGTTTTTTAAAATGTCCACTGATATGACAACTGTCACAATACAATCTAACAAAATTATTTCAGATAAAGTTAAAGACAACTCAGTGCTATTGGAGCCACCTTACAGAAAAAAAAAATGAATTTTTGGCCAACCCACTATTATAGACTGAGTAGCTTAAACAACAGAAATTTATTTTCTCCACTTCTGAGGCTGAAGTCTAAAATCAGGGTGCCAGCATGGTCGGGTTCTGATAAAATCTCTCCTCCTGGCTTGCAGACAGGCACCTTCTTGCTATGTTCTCGCATGGAGAGAGAAATCTGGTGTCTCTTTCTCTTTGTACAGGACACCAGTTCTATTGGATTAGGGCTTCACCCTTATGAAATCATTTCATCTTAGATACCTCCTTGAAGACTCTGTGTCCTATATAGTCACGTAGGTGGTTAGAACTTCAACAACTCAGTGTCTAGCCAGCTCTAGCAGACCAAGATACTCAGCCTTGTTCTTTGGGTCCAGACTATCTTAGGTCCTAGAAACCTTCCTGTTCCCTGGCAGGGGTAATGTTGGAAAAGTACAAAAACTTTGACTGTCTACTTCGAACCAGGCGCAAATCTATACATTTTTTCCTGTATAAACCTATGAGGTGGGTTATTACATTTTTCCATATTCCAAGTAATCATATTCTAGGCACCAGAGCCTTGCAAAACACAGAAGTCTTGCTGCTTGATCCCCATATTTTTGTGTTGGTACTTCTAGGGATTTTGCTTTTGTCACTTTGCCTTTTCTCATCTTCTAATTTCAATCTAAACCTGTCTTTTGATAACAGAATCCAGTATCCTAGGAAGCGAACACATCTTCTTACCATGTTTGTAATTCATTGTTTACTTCTGACTGGTCTATCTTATATGCTGACAACTAATAAATATTTTTCTGATTTCATCCATTGAAAATGACTTCTCTTTCATTTGACCTTTATAATGATCTATTTGCATGTTTTAAATAAGAAGCTTTTATTGTCTAAATTTTGTCTTACAGTTTCTGTAGTGGGACCTGGTTGGCAGTAAAGGTAATTGTAAAGGAAAGATTTTGCCATTAGGATAAGAAAGGTAAATGTTTGCCTTCCTTTGATTGGGGTCATAAAAGAGCTTGCTGATGAAAGGACATTCGATCCAAGACCTGAACGAAGTGAAGGAACAAGCTATAGGGTTATCAAAGGGAAAAGGGTTCCATGGTGTGGGTTCTTAGGCCATAATGCAGGCACTCCTTATTTTGGAAGAGGAATAATCATGAGACCAGTGAGGCTGTCGAGAGTGAGCAGCATTTGGTGAGTGTACCAGTTAGCTACCCAGGGACCAATGAAGTGGAGCCTCCTAGACTACATTGAGAGATGATAGTATTGTGAGTGCATTGTAAGTTACTGTAGGGTTTAAGCAAAAGAGAGACATAATATAACATATATCTTGAAAATATCATATTGACAGGTGTGTGTGTGTGTGCAAAATAAAGTTGGCAAAACTAAAACCAGGGATACCAGTTAAGAGTCAATTATAGTTGCCCAAACAAAAGATGATAATGGCTTAGATTAAAGCAACAATAATGGAAATGGGTATAAAGCAATAAGATTTTGATTGTATTTTGAACTTAGAGATGGTCAGACTTGCTGATGGATTTGAAATTGAGTATTAGTTTAAGAGTGGAGTCAAAATTGATGTTGAATATTTTAAGCGGAACAACAGGGAAGGCGAACATTTATTGAGATAAAAAGATGGGAGAAGAGCAGGTTCGGGATAAGAAATATAACAAGATTTCTATTTTAGATATGCTAATTTGGGAGCATATGCTAATTTTAAGATTACAATTCATCATGCAAGTAAAAATGTTGAGCAGACAACTGAGTATGCTTGTTAGAGTTCAAAAGTGAGATGTACATTTGTTGCAAGAAGGTAGTGTATACTCAGTTTTATTCACTGTTCCCTGGATCCTCACTTGCTTCTACTGTGTTGTGGTTACTCTTTAATATGTTTCTACTGAGATGGGCTCTGACATTGCCATTTTATTGTACTTTCTTAAGCTCTTCATTCCAAGAATTTGCACTTCCATTGTGAAAGACATGCAAGTGTCTACCTTTCACTTGGTCTTGCGTTGCCCTGGGGCTCCTCTGGGCACTTCCTTCCTTCACTGCTTGAGGTGGACAACATGGAAGACTTCTGCAATAACCTTTCAGCCTCTTCTATAATCTATCCAGGAAAATGAGCTGCTAACATCAGGTACTTTTAGTTTCATCCAGTATTGTCTTGATACTTTTATATTATTCTTTACACTCACACAATCTCTTGGGGAAGGGGAAAATATTTTTGCCCTTCTTTCCTCTTAGAATTTCTCCCGACTTCCAACTCTAGAAGTCTCTCTAACCCATCTTCTTCCATATGTGGTAACCACTTTGAAAAAAAATGTTTCTCTACCTTACTGAAAATCTAAACATTGCAGCTGGGGGGGCTGAAATCTTAGTATGGTTATGGAAGTTTAAAAAACTTAGAAAAGCCTCTTCATTTTCAAAATCACCTGGAGTTTAGAAAATTGTCTCACAAGATACCATCCCAAATTTTACTTTTATTTTTTAAAGATAAACAGTTATTTTTTTCTCTTTCCTACCATCTCTAATTTCCATGACCTTTCCTTCCAACGCAGTTGATTGGAGAATATTATATAGCATAGAAAGATAAAACACATTACCATATATCAAAGGATTATTATACCTATTACATGTATGAGCATGTGTGAAATAATTTTATTCCTTTTAATACATTACAAGCTCCACTGAATATTAATTTTATTTTACTAAATTAATCTTTAACTTAAAAATATTTACTGAGTACCAAGTATAGTCAAAGCACTATCCTGGCTGCTATATAAATAGGCATAAACAAGACAGTTGAGGTGCCTGGTCTTGAGAAAAGTTCTAGGAAGAAAAAAAATAGGACAATGGGATATCTATTATAGCAGTAAGGATGATTCCTACCTCAAATTATAGAAAAAAAAACCAATAAACTAATATTTTGCTCAGTAAGCACATTGATTATCTCATATAACATGATGTCAGGTGCTAGTCAAGCTCCAGGATAATTAATTCAAGGGCTCAGATACCTTATCATTTACAGAAATTCTTTCTTTTTGTCGTTTTCAGCATGCTGTTGGCCAGTCCTTTTTGCCTGGATAAACTCAAGACTCCAAAATAACAGAGAGACTCTCAGGTGTCAGATACCGTAGGGTAGTAAAATAGGGCTTTTTTTTAAAGAGATAAATTTTTTTAGAATTGCAATGACTTGCCTTTCACTCAAAGCTTCCTCTAAATTGTATGATAGACTTATGGCTAAAATGATTAACTGGCAATAATCTGAGATCATCCCGATTGCCTTAAAATAACCAAGGATCATGCTGTGTGTCTGGGAAAAGTCCAGTGTGTCCCGTAAAGACTCAGTTCTAGGATATATGAATAAAATTAATATTCTGTTGTCAAAGGAGAATGGCTGTATAACAATCCACAAAAGTGTCAGTTGCATTGAGGGACTGGTTTGGAAGGACTGGGAACTCTGAGAAATCTGAGATAAAATTGAAGTAAGACATGACTGATGAGAAAGACACAGCCGTGTGGAAATCAGGGGGAAGAGTATTACAGGCAAATTGAAATGGATCCAAAATGGGACAGAGTTTGATGTTCTTGAGGAACATAAGAAAGACAGTGGGACTGAAGTTCAGAAAATATCTTAAAAAGTAGCATGAGAAGAGGACCAAGAAATAAGTACTAACTAAAGCCACAGGGCCTTGTAGGCCACTATAAGGAGCTGATTTTATTCTGTTGAAAAATGAAAGTCATGCAAGATTCTTAAGCCTGGGAAATTTTTAAGCCACTTAAAAATATTCATTCTGGTTGTCATTAAGGCAAAAGTAAATCATTTAAGAAGCTAATGTAACAGAACAAGCAAAAAATCATAATAGCTAGGACAACAGTAATGTATTAAAGATGGTGAGAAGGAACAGATGCCAGATTTATGTTGGCATAATGCTGACATGATTGACTAATGGATTGTCAAGTATATGGGAAAGAGAGAAAGTAAATATAACTTCTGAGTTTGAGACATGAGCAAATGTGTTGATATTTGTGGAGCATTCTTAAGGAGAAACTGATCTTGCTGGGCTGTGGGAAATTGAGAGTTTTTTGACCAGTTAAGTTTTTCATGTCAATTACATTCTAGTAGAACTATTAATAGAGATTTGGATATATGATCCTAAAGGTCTAGATAGGTGCCTCAGCAGAACATATGATTTAGGTAATTATAATATAGATTAGATTTTAATTTGTAGAACTAAATGAGATCATCTGGAAAAAAACTTAGATGTAGAAGAGGGCTAAAACCTTTATCCAAAGACACACAAAAGTGTACAGTTTTGTCATATGAGTAAAGTTTAGTAAAATAGCCTAGAGAGGAGCTATCAATAAGGTAATAAAAAAATCAAGATATTGTGGCATCTCAAAAATTATAGTAGGTAATCCTTCAGGGTTTAAAGGCAGTCAGCTTCATCAGTGCTGCAGAGTGGTGGTGTGAGAGGATTTTGGTACACCAATGACTTCAGGAAAATGGGAGTTGGATGATCTTGATTGTAACCTTTAACATGGTCAACTCCCTATGAAGAGTTGTTGAGCTAAAATATTCTGGTTTGTCTTACTTTCTATATCACTGTTGTTCCAGATTCCAATTGTGATTGATATGTGTTGTAAAATGTAAACAGTTTTATTATAACATGATAAATGTTTTATTTTAATGAACCTTTAATTATTAGTAATTTTAAAGTATATTTTATTGATTATGGTATTATAGTTGTCCCAATTTTTGCACCTTTGCTTTCTCTGCCCTGTACCTCCATTCAGTCCAGCAATCCCCCCTAGTTCACCTCCATAAGTCATGCATATAAGTTCTTTGGCTTCTCCATTTCCTACATTATTCTTAACTTGCCCCTGTCTATTTTGTTCCTACCAATTATGCTTCTTAATCCCTGCACCTTTTCCCTATTCTCCCTCTTCCCCCTCCCAGCTGATAACCCTCCAAATGATCCCCATATTTATGATTCTGTTCCTGTTCTAGTAGTTTTCTTAGTCCTTTTTTTTAGATTCAGTTTTTGATAGCTGTGAGTTTATTATCATTTTATTGTTCATAGTTTTGATATTCTTTTTCTTAAATAAATCTTAAAACATTTCATATAATAATGGCTTGGTGATGATGAACTCCTTTAGACTTACCTTGTCTGGGAATCTCTTTATCTGCTCTTCCATTCTGAATGGTAGCTTTGCTGGATAGAATAATCTTGCCTTTCATCACTTTGAATACTTCCTGCCAGTCCGTTCTTGCCTGTGGTTTCTTTTGAGAAATTCTATAGTCCTATGGAAACTTCTTTTTAGGTAACTCTCTGCTTTTTCTCTTGCTGCTTTTAATATTCTCTCTTTATCTTTAACCTTTGGCATTTGATTATGATGTGTCTTGGTGTGGTCCTCTTTTGGTCCAACTTGTTTGGGACTCTGTGCTTCCTGGACTTGCATGTCTATTTCCTTCACCAAAATAGGGAAGTTTTCTTTTATTATTTTTTTAAGTTTTCAATTTCTTGGTCTTTTTCTTCTCATTCTGGTACCCTTATGATTCAGATGTTGGTATGTTTGGAGATGTCCCAGAGGTTCCTAAGCCTATCCTCATTTTTGAAAATTTTTGTTTCTTTTTTTTATTCTGGTTGAATGCTTTCCTCTCCCTTATATTCCAAATCATTGGTTTTAATCCCAGCTTCCTTCCTTACTCTGTTAGTTTCCTGTGTATTATTCTTATTTCGCTTTGTTTAATCTTTATTTCTTCCTTTATTTTTATTTTGCCATACTCAAGGAGATCTCTCAGCATCCTGATCACCAATGTTTTGAACTCTGCATCTGATAGTTTAGCTATCTCCATTTCATTTAGTTCTTTTTCTGGGGTTTTGTTCTGTTCTTTGATTTGGGCCATATTTCTTTATCTCCTCAATTTGGCAGCCTCCTTGTGTTTGTTTCTGTGTATTAGGTAGAGCTGCTTCAACTCCGTGTCTTAATAGTGTGGCCTATTGTGGAAAAGGCACCGATAAATTGTGTGGGGTTGAGCCTTAGGTAATTGCCAGGCTGGGGCAACTCGCTTCACTGCTTTGTGTCTGTGTGGGGAGGGCTCAGAGAATGGACAATGCTGCAGCCTGGCTTCTGGCAGCTTGCCTGGTGCTCGCTCTGTTTCTAGTCACTTCACTCCCTTCCCATGTGTGACCGGTGCCATTCCAGCTGTTGCCTGGTGGTGAATGCTTGAGTGAGTGGGTTTGCATACATTCTAAGACCTTGCTGGCCCTTTAAGTGCTGAAAATCCAGCAGTTTCTTTTGCTACCCCAGCCAGAGGTAATGGGCATCTATCTTCCTGGTTCTAGAACCCTGGGATATGTGGTCTGGCCTGGGGCTGGGATCTCTTGTTCCATATGTATCCTTGCCCTCCTTGCTGCTGCCACTGCTGCCTCTATCACCACATTTCCTCAACACGCCACCTCTGCAACTCATCTGGATGCGTGTGTCTTTTTTAAATCCTTGGTTGTCAGACTTCAATACAGCAAACATCACGAAACAGCAAGATGGGGCACCCCCACACTACCATCACGATGTTAGATCCTACCTTGATGAGATCTTGCCAAAGAGGTGGATTGGACAAAGGGGTGTCATAGAATACCCTGCATGTTCACCAGACCTCACACCACTAGACATTTTTTTATGGGGATACTTAAAAGACAAAGTCTGTGCTATGAAACCTACAACAGTCGCTGAATTGAGAGCAGCCATTGAACGAGAATGCACACAAATACCAAATAAAATGTTTTGTGATGTTTGCGGTTTCATTGCTTCATGTTGTCAGCAGTGCCTGGACCAGAACAGATGTCAGTTTAAAAACAGGCATTGACAAAACAATTAACTAATTTCTATAGATTCTATTAAATTTTGAAAATGAAATGTATTTTAATAAACACCGACTTTATAATTATTTAAATTTTGGGGGGGACACGCTGTATAACGTCTTCTTCTGGGAAAAATGTCAGTCAGACTTACTATCCATTATAAAGGATTTGTTCCTGAAGCTCAAGATTTCTCTCCAATAATGTAACCCACTGTACGCATAGGAAACATCTGTCCCTCTTCAAATCCTCTTGTGGAACTAGAGCATTGGCTTAAATACTGATGTGGTGGGATCAACTAATACAATGAGAACTAAAGTCCTTTGTCTTTGACCCAGGAATCTCATGTCTTTTGTCAGCAACCATGAACTGTGGCAGGCCAACTTGTTAGCTTGCAAGTACAAATTTCCCAGTCCTTCACAGTACTTGATGTATCTCAGTGATCAACCCTGATGATAATAAAAACAAGTATTTCTTTCCAGATTATAATATTTAGCTCACAACAAGTCTTTCATGTCATAAAGTTTTTGCACTATAACAACTTACAGAAACTGCACTTTCAAGCCTTAACTAAATTTGACTGCTATTTCCACTAGAAAAACAGCTGTTACTTGTAAACATTTGGTAAGTGAGGTATCTTCAACACACATAAAGTATATCCTATAATAGGGTTTCTGAATCTCTCCACAGATTTTACAAAATCTTAGAGTTTATATTCTACTTTTATCTTGAACTAGAGATATAAATGAAATTATGATGTTTTGTAATTGACTCATTAGTCTCTGCAAAGTGCTGCGATTCTGTAGTAACAAATATTGCTTCAATAATATATGACGTTTTTTTATCCTTTCTCAGACATTCAGAATAATAAATTACAGAACTAGAAGAACCCCAGGGAATATAGTTTCTAACATACACATGAAGAAACAAAAACTCAGATATGTTAAGAAACTTGCCTGTTAGTTTAATACTGGGATTAAATTTAGACTCTGATTGTCAGGTAATTTTTTCTTCCACAGTGCTTTATATATGTGTTCTCCTGTGTTCTCTTCCCTGATAATCTTTTAATCCCAAGAGGAGGAATATTTTGAAAAATAATATATATTGAAAAGGAGAAAAATATGACAGGCAAGTGAGAGAAAAAGGGTGATGTTTATAGCTGAGCTTCTCTAATTTCCCATGGTGTGCTGCTGCCAGCAAATTGTACTTAAAAAACAAAACCTAAAACTGGAATTTCATAATTCTGCTAATTAAAAATATTCTATTGGCCAGGCTGTTATGAGCAAGTCTTCAACAAATAAGGGATGCTGGGTACTGTTAACAACATTTCAACATCTATTTATTCCTTAAGTTAGTTCCCTGGACTGGTCAACGGAGACAATAAATCAAACTTATGATTATTTATGATAAAAGCTGAGATGTTTGATATTTACACACACAATTTTTTTCCTTTACAACATGTTTTTAGGCATATCTAGATATAGAATAAGAATCTTTTTGCAATTAAAGATACAAGGTGTCTTAAAACAGCATAAGTCTATTTAGATTGGTTCTAGTTTTTCTATCTTTAATTGTTTCTGCACAAAAGATACACATTTATATTTTATGTTTATCTTTAAGGGAAGTAGCAATGTTTTATTTAATCTTCTAAATTTGATTATAATTCCTCTTTTAAACCCACTGAAAAGTGTGCAAAGCAACTTCCATTTCATTTTTTCCTTTATGAGTAATCAAGTTTATGAGGCTGTTTGTAGAGCCAGCTTGATGTTTAAGAATGATTGATAACTATCTCTAACCAACCTTGAGAATTTTGTTTTAAATCAACTCCAATGAGCTGCTGGTTCTACTCTAATTTCAGAACTCTAAAGCTACACTGTCTAATCAGCAACAGAAATATTATCTAGCAAGTTCTTGATACTTGGCTGGTAACTAAGATGTTTATCCATTGCCAGCTAAACAGTGAGAACTATTTTTACTGACATCAGTCACTTCTATGTTTAAATAAGAAGGAACAGCATGAAGAGTCTGAGCACAGCAGTTAACAGCTGCTGTGACAGAGACATTTATTCTTTCTTTAAATTAGCATTAGCATTATATCCTATTGCTAGTTAAGACCATTTTTTATGTTTCCTAGATTCATATACTTTTAAATATATTCTTATTTGTATTGCTAAAAATTCATTGGTAACCAGAAAAATTTGCTTACTTAAAGTAACATATACTTGAACTCATCTTTATTTGTATAAACAGCTGATGTTTTAAAAAATATGCAGAATAAATTGTCATGTTGCATCTAACAGAGATTGAGTATATTAACATGCTTATTCCTAAATTTGCCAATAGATGTCACTTACCATTTAATAAGTAGGATTCAATTTCACAGCACAGCTAAATTTAGATGCAGCTCAATTACTCATGAAGAGATAAACAAACCAAAATAAATTTCTCATGAAGAGTTACTCAGTTAAAGTGAGTCTCTATAGAGTAACCATGCCATACATTTCTCTTACATTGTAAAAGCTATAACAAAAAAATGGTGTTCTGTCTTGCTTTTACTGTGTAATTCAAAGGTTTCTCATTCTGGGTTGTTTTATTGTTGTTGTTTTTTTATTTTTGTCCCATAAAATCTCCTGCATTCATTCATTTGTTCATTCATTCATGTATAATTGACTTACAATATTACATTAGCTTCAGATGTACAACATAGTGATTTGATATTTATATATATTACAAAGTGATCACCACTTACAACCTAGTTACCTTCTATTATAATACCAAGTTAGCACAGTATTATTGTCTATTTTCTCCACGCTGTTTGTTATTTCCACATGACTTATTTTATCATGGACATTTGCTCCCCTTAATTCCCTTCACCTATTTCACACATCTCTCTAACCTCTACCCCCACCCACAGATTGTCCTCTGTATCTATAAGCCCCATTCCTGTTTTGTTTGCTTATTTGTTTTTAGATTCCAGGGATAAGTGACCCTACTACATGATTATATTTTGGTGCCTCACTGAAAGATAGTCTTGCAGCTCTTCATTTCTTCATTACAAAAAACACCTTAATGTTGTTCTCCTTCTCTCTAGGGATATCTTGGCCATTACTTCCATTTTTATGCCCTTAGTCTCTTCTCAGCTTCTGTGATTCTCTCATGTTGGTTTTATGCCACTATAGTCCTGTTTTATAGCATTATAAATATAATTGTCTGCAGCATTACCACTAAATCATTATATATGTATGCATATTTAAATTTATATGTTTATCTCTCTTTATATTATGGGCCATTGTTATACTAAAGTCAATAAAGGTTAACTTATATTGTTAAATTATAGCAAATCAAATTTATAAAATGTTGGTAAACGGATAAATATATAGCACTTAAAATATTGTTATTCACTTATGAAAATTTATGTAAACACTTTTTAAAACCTTTAAAGCATTATTTATTTATTTATTCTTAGAGAAACATCGATGTGTGAGAGAAACATCAATTGGTTGCCTGTTGTATGTGCCCCAACCAGAGAACAGACCCACAACCCAGGCATGTGCCCTGACCAGGAATTGAACCAGTGACCATTAGCTTTGTAGGACTATGCCCACGCACAACCAACTGATTCACACTGGTCAGAGATTAAACTAAAATTATCAAAAGAATTCACTAAAATCGGAGTTAGTTGTCTTAGCAATTTAGTAGGGTCTTTTGATAGGTCATTTAACTTCTCTAGAAAAACTGCTTTTAAACTTATTTGCAGTAAACTAGAATATAGACAATATATAAATTTATCAGTTTAATTTACCTGCCATTATTGTCTTTATGATTTTGAAGCAAACTATTAAAATTATGATCCACACTTTGCACATACATGAAGACATTCTATATCTGTTTCCTATCATATTATAACTGCTTTCTTTTCAGTTCTTACCTTAGTGGTCTGTCCCAAACACTGCTATAAAATTAATTTTCTTACATTACAGTTTTTGTATCATTATTGTGTTGGAAAACATTCAGTGAGCTAGTTTCCTCTTAAACCAAGGGCAAATGTCTTAGACATTCAAAACCCACCATAATCCAAACCCAACCACTTTTCAAACCTTACCCCTTTTACACTCTTTCATGGACTACAATAGTTCATAGACCTGAACTCTAAGCTATACTTTTGGCAAAATTACATTCAAATATTTAATTAAAATTTACCTTCTTTAATAGTAACTTTTAAATTATTTGAGTATTCTATGTACTTATTACATGCTGTCATATGATCTTTTTCATCTCCTGTTATGCATTTTTTTATCTCTGATGTTGAAGTAACACTAACCACAGCAATGATAAGGAACACACTGCTGCATGCTTTTTAATTCACTAAATGTCATCATATATATTATATATATTATATATATATATGATATATACATATATTATATATATATAATTGTCAGGAAACTTTGTAGTGGACTTTTGCATTTGGAAGTATTTGCAGTTTTCAAGTGGAAGAAGAAACCCTGAAGTTAAGAAAGTTCTCACATACTAGCTATCACTCGAGTGAATCACTATTCATTTAAATAGAATCTACATCTTTGATGCTTAATCCATTAGGTTTCTTTTTTACACTAGCAAATTGTCTCACATGAATCAACATGTTATCACACGAATCAATATATTTTCAGTATGGTCAACATTATTATTACATAAAAAGGAAAAAGACAGGCAAAGAATCAAAATGTAATATTTTTTAAATATTAATTTAATTGATAATAATTAATAATTTAAATATATTTTAATATAGATTTTATAGAAAAGCAAAAACAAATGTGAAAACTGAGAGACAATGTCAGTTCTTTTGATACCTGGAGCAATATTTTATGCATCATTTAACATGACATAAAATTGAAAATATGTTTCGCTAATTAAGAAAACATGATTTTTAGATATATCATTGAGAAACTTTTAAATCATATAAATTTAAGTTATAGAAATGAATAACAACCCCCAAAGGGTGTAAACTTCATGATTGCATGGCAATAGATGAGAACCTGATGATTTTGGGGGGGAGCCGGGGATTGTCAATCACCTTTAATTGAAATATTTTTCTTTGTAGTTCTTAGCTAGTTGGACATCACACTGCACTACTGCTGATGTCATCTATGATGTCATGAGGGTGCTCACCATCAACTTTGCAGCCCAGGATGTCTTTAATGGTTCCAGAATTCTCTAGCTAAATGTTGGTACCACATCTGTAGGTCATTGTTGACAATCTCATCAAAAGTAATGTTTCCACCCTGGCTGGTATAGCTCAGTTGGTTGGAGCATTATCCCATAAACTGAAGGGTCAGGGCACATAACCAGGTTGTGGGTTTGATCCCTAGTCTGGGCACCTATGAGAGGGCAACCAATCGATGTTTCTTTCTCATATCCATGTTTTTCTGTCTCTCCTCCTTCCTCTCTAAAAGCAATGAGAAAAAAATGTCCATGGATGAGGATTTTTAAAGAAAGGTGATCCTTCCATTGTGGTTAATTTTTTCTTCTTCTTTTTTTTACTTCTTTCTGTCCCTTGGCAGTTCTCCAAGCACTTCGATGATCAGGGAAGAGGCAGAAGGTACTACTTCAATCTGGGCCTGTCTGTTCTGAATGGTCAGTTTCACTGTAATCCTCGGACCCTCCCAATCACCCATTGCTTTGGTGATGGCATCACCAACCTTTTCGGGAGACAGACTGTGAGGGCCGATCTTGGGGGTCAGGGCAGATGTGGCACCAAGTTTCCTAATGGTGCATCTCAGGAATACTACTTTGATCTCTTTGGGGTCCAACTTGGGGGGGTGCATAGTGGAGCCCACTGGTGTCGGCTGAACCTGGATTCTGAACTGACCAAGAAAGTTGCACCTTAGCCACCTCCTAGTCAAAAGCTGAAAGCCTTGATGACTTTTAATAATCTGTTGTTTCCAGGCAGCAGAACTGAAATTACTGTTGAACTTTGACCAACACAGTTTGAACTGCTCCAGTCCGCTTATACGCAAAAAGTTTAAAATAAATACCTGTTGCTGTTTTCAATCCAGCTGGGGGATTGCAGGTGCAACGGCTCACTGTATGCATTGACCCACACCAGTTCACACAGAGGAAATGAGCGTGTGGATTTGTGTATCTGTACATGGGGGTGGGGGGCGGTCTGGGAACAAATCCCCCACAGGTACCAAGGAACGACAATGTTTTGGGGGAGTACAAAGTCACACGTATATCTGGGTTGGTTCTCTAACAACTGCATTGTTCAAGGGTCAAGTGTACTTCCATCTAATTGAAGCCAAAAGGCTGTCAGTGTGTAAGCTGCTCAACTGCATGATTTTAAATCCTGGCTCTCCCATTTACTGACATGAGTTTTTGAGCAAGTTACTAAAACTCTGTTTCTTAGTTTCTTTGCCTATAGAATTGAAATAATAATTGTACTTACCTCATAGTTTTGTTTTGAGGGTTGGATTAGTTAATTCATATTACACAGTCAGAATAGTTTGGGGCACATTTAATGAAGCTGTTATGGACTCTGAACAGGGCCTAGTTCAGTAATGTTAGCCATTATCACCAATCATGTTCATCATCAAAAGCAATAATGAGTCTATGAAATTAATACTTGTAAAATTTGAAAAGCAACTAGAAAAGTATGTATTTTCCAGTTACAGGTTAAAATTAAAAAAAATTAAATGGTATCTAGTGGCAAATAATTAAGTTGATTTAAATAAATCAAATTTATGTCTAAAACGGAGATACTTGAAAGAAGCTACTGAGCCTTTTTAGCACATGAAAGGTAAATCTTGGTTTATTATAGAATCTAATCAATCTAAACATATTTTTGGAAGGGAATTGCCAGATTTCTCTTCTATCTCAAGTGTGTGGTTATGCTTCAATAACAGACTTCATATATTTAAAGTAAGTATTGGTTTATTAGGTTGAATTAAGCCTACTGGATTTTTTAAAGTGATAAATAATTATAATAACTAAAACATAATGTAGTTCTAGCTTTTGGTTTGTTTTCAAATAAATGTCTTTAAAATAGATAACAAAATGTTTGTCACAGTGAACACATAGGAAAGCTATATTTCTGGTTAGTTGGCTCAGATCTAATAATCAAATTATCTGTGTTATTTATAGATCACAAAGTAAAAGTAGGACTATTTTCTTATAATAAAGTTCTATGAAGATAAACAATGCTTTTAGTTATAATAAATTGTCATATATTAATTAAATGAAGCATTGTTCTGAGAAACTATTTTCATATGAAATTGTGTCTGTGCTTTTCATTTCACCCTCTAGTGGCTTTATGCCAATACTGCATTTTCCCATTTAGTCATTTCAAAATGGCCTCTACTTCTCTTTGTTCAACATTTGTTTCATAGCACAATGTTAAATGATTTAATCACGTTTCTAAATTCATACATGGCAGTTTTTCGTTTATACTAAAATACTATGCTTACTGTCCAATAAATGTATTTGTTTTATTGTCTTCGTGATATTAATAGATTAAGGACTCAAGTCATGAATTGTGCCAGCCACTTACTCTTTTCTACTTCAGCATTTTGTTGAGTGTTTTATAACTACAAAATATGCTCTAAAGATACTCATGGAGGGAAAAGTAATTTACATTCTTATGAATGTTCTTCATTTTTAAATCAATTTTAAAATCATAACAAAGTGGTAAAAGATTATAAACTTGTCAAAAGAAGCCTAGGTCATGCACTTTACTAATCTTAATTGGAAATTTGAAATATAGTTCAGTTTTCTAAAAAATAGCTAAAGAATTAAAAACTTAATATATTTGGTTTTTGTTCTTAAGTTCAATCATTTATATTAGTATGATACTGGGTGTTTTTGTTAAATGTATTGGGATAACATTGGTTAATAGGATCATACAGGTTTCAAGTGTACATTTATATGACACATGATCTGTACATTACATCATATGCCTGCCACCCAAAGTCAAATTGTCTTCTGTCACCATATATTTGGCCCCTTTTTCCCTTCACTACTACCCCCCCCTTCCCTCTGGTAACCGCCATACTGTTGTCTGTGTCTATGAGTTTCAGTTTTATATCCCACATATGAGCAAAATCATATGGTTCTTAGCTTTTTCTGACTGATTCATTTCACAGCATAATATTTTCAAGGTCAATCTATGTTGTTGCAAATGGCAGTATGTCATTTTTCTTATGACTGAGTAGTGTTCCACAGTATATACGTACCACATCTTCTTTATCCAATCCTCTATTGAAGGGCATTTTCATTGTCTCCATGTCTTGGCCACTGTGAAGAATACTGCAATGATCCTTTGCCCTAAGGATCTCCTAGTCTTCTTAGAAGATCTAAAATAAATAATGACATAAATAAATATGATTATAAATATTTGCAGTAAATGAAGTTGAAGTATATAATGAACTTCAGGAGTGTGTGATTTAGATTTGGACAAGTAGCTAAGACTGCTGAGGAAATAATATTTAAACTTAAACCTGAAAGATAATTAAGAATCAGCCAGATAAAAATGGGGAACAAGCTTTTCGGACAGCAGAACTGTCAGTTTAAAAGATCTAAAGTGAAAAATAGCTAAAAAAAAAAAAAAAAAAAAAGAATTACTGAGTTACATATACAATTATTCCTTACACTAAAAAGCTATATTTATGTTTTGTTCTTTTTAATTTGGGGGCTGCGTGGTTTGGTATATGTACACTCCTATATTATTGTATCAATTATATGCAATATATCTGTAAATTGGATACCTTGGTACATGAAAATTATCATCGGTATGTACACAGAGAGTCATAAACATATACTGCTTTACATACACACAGAGTAGGCATAGCTAACTTTACTATTAGAAGGATTTCATCAAATTTTCAATTCTTTAAGAAAACAATGAGTGCTACTGTAGTATATTTAAAAGGATCTCAGCAGTAAGACTATTCTCAGAGGTTATCTTCTTGGAAAGCATTAACCAGGACTTCTTGACTTTGCTGGTGGTTTTTGTCTGCTATTTACTTTTATTTTTGACTCTATTCACTATAGGAAACTAATCAGTCAGTAAAATATAAAGAAATGCCCACACCTCTATTTCCTCGCTACAGTAATGGTTTCAGCAACATTTTTTAGTCCATAAAACTTGAACTATGTAAGGCTAGATGAATTTCCAAGACAGCAAACCACCATCCCTGAATCTTAGGGGTAGCATACTCAAAATTTCATAGAATGATATGATTACTAAATGACCAACCCATTCCTTTTCACCTCAAAAAAAAAAAGGTCAAAATGCAAATCAGAGCTAGTTATCTGAAGTTTTTACATATTAACTAAAAACACTGTAAGTAAAGTTAAGACCTATGTCCTGATATTATTTTCATCTGTTGTTACAGATTTTAAATGATGCCCACTTTGACTTTCAAAAGTATCCCAGTTTAAGATAATGAATTAGATTGTTACTTTACCTGAAAGACATTAATGGGTTAAAAGGATAACTCACCAACAATAGCAGGCCATACTAAAATCTCCAACCCATTATTAGAAGTTTCCTGGTGCCAATCAGTATCATTAGTTGCAAGCTGTGGAAACTCTCTGTGGAAAACTTAAGCAAAAAAAATGAATTTCTTGGAGGCATATGAAGGGAAAATTGAAGAGGAAGAGTCCCAGTGCACAGAAAGTAGACCAGTTCCTGGAGGCTAGGAAACAGAAACTAATGAATAGTCTTGTTAGGATGCCACAAATTGGGATATTTTGCCTCAGAGTTTTAGTGTTCATGGCACCCTGCTAAGTTCCAAGGACAGGGACTCAGATTCATCTTGGGTCATGTGTCCTTCTTCATGACTAGGGAAGGTCAGGGCATTCTCACTGGCACTTCTGCCAAGTCACCTAGAATGAAGAAAGTAAAACAGGGATGACGTAAAATGAAAGGATGCTGGGCAGGAGAACCAAAATGTCCGCATGCACTGCTGGGTGGTATTGAGGAGTCATCTCAGGAGATATTTCAACAGTGAGAAATCCTCTTTACAGACTTGAACTCAGTCTTAAGACTGATGAAGGTATTTATACCATTGCTTTTAAACAATTGTTTTAAATTTTTCCATCAATTTGCTTTTGCAAAATCTTTTCTCAGGTCAAAGAAAAGAGCTGTGTAACAAACAATTGCTATTGTTAGATAAACAAGTTCATCACTTTTTAATTGATCCAGAACTTAAGTTTATGTTTTGATTTACGAATGTACTGACTCAGGAGCCCAAGAAAATATTACTACAGTGTTAAAGATCTGTACTTGTTGATCTCAGTCTGGCATTTAACCAAACCAAATCTTATTTTTACTGTTCTATCACATATATTCAGACATTCTGGGAAATATATCTAATTGCCAATTCCAAACATGCACAGCATTTGCTTGATCTTTTGTCTTTGTTCAAACCACCCTTCTTATTATATTCAGCTTTGACATATCCTTCAGTGGCCAGCTTAACTTATTCTTACTGTAAACAACTTCATCTTACTATTTCATGTCAGAGATATTCATCTTGTTATAACTCTACATGGCAATTGCACTGTCTTACATAAATTATATTTCATGTGAAATGTCTTTTGCTTTCCACAATATTGTAAACTTCTTAAAATGCCTAAATTATTTCTCATAATGTTTTTACTCTATAGCAGTGTGCCTTGATATTTTCTGATTAAACACTAGTCTGGGTTTCAAGCAGCAATAATCAACATCTACAGATAACTATAAATAAATGCTATGCTCTCTAATTTTTAAATATATATGTTCAAAATAACATTTCTACCATTTCTAATCATTTATTTAAGAAAGTGCCCATGCCTTTTAAATAGCACTGGGATCTTAGCCAGTGAGTCCAATTAGCTCATATCTGTTTACAGATTCAGAGTGAGTGCATTCCTCTTGCATGACTCTAGTTGATGTAATTCAATGTCCTTTAATGACCTGAAAATCAAAGCGATGGTAGTTTTAAAAAGGACTGGTCCTGTGAGTCATGCATTTGAATTATTCAATTAATTTTAATGTTTGCATTACACAAAATGCAAAAGAATGCATTTCTTTTGTTCCTCTATATTAGATAAGCTCTGTATACCGCTCCTAAGTGTCCTAGAGGATACAGTTGCTGACAAATCATCCAGCTTTTGGCTGGTTTTATATAAATCTTTGAAGGAGCTTGGGAAAAATCCAAAAACAACATATAATTACCTTATTAAAAACATCCATTGCTGACCAAAATTTATTCATGTAACTAGTCATGGTATCTTCACATTCTAGAATTTTTTGCTAAAAGATGTTACTATAGCTGATATTTACAGAATCGTTTCTGTCACTTGTAATGGAGTTGTCTGGGGCCTGAAACTATTTTGTTCTATATACACACACATAGCTCAAAGATTTAATTAAGTTGGCTTGTTTTATATATAGCTCACATCTTGTCCTCTGCTCTTAACTGGTGATTCTAAAGCTTACTGTGGTAACTTTAAAATGACATTGAAAATCTATAATTTTTTTCACAGTCACCAATATGTGTCTACCCAATGTTATTCCCATACTTTTAAGAATTTTTCAGTTGAAATTTTGAAGTTTATAGTTTTTTTGTCTAAATTAAGATCTACAGATTATTTGAAGCTTTCTGCACTTATTTGAACATCCAGTTTAAGCAACTGCTTCACATAAGTATATATTTTTTTGTGATTTGACATATACACATGAAACTGTTTAAAGTCATGGTATTGTCAGGTCAGGAGTGGCCCCAACTCCCTAATTTTAAGTGACAGTATAGTTACCGAAGAACATAGTGTTCGTGAATTCTTTTATTAAAGTAAATACAAATGCTTTAAAACTCCAAGAGAGTACACTATACAGAAATGTGGCCAGGATCACATTGTAAATACTCCACTATTAATAAGTGTAAATATCAACATATCATATTATGAAAAGTTTCTACATCCACAAAAGTGCTAAATACTTTATTTTCATGATCAATGTCGGCAGCCCTCCATCTCGAGAGACGATGGTGTAGCTTCTTAAGAGTCTATCTGCACCGCCGAGAATGGCTGTACAGTCCGACTCGGGAGTGACACGGTATCTGTCTCCTCCCGTGTTGAATCGACATCTTGCGATGACGCTGGAGTGTCCTCTCCAGTGAAGCTGAAGCTACAGAGCCTGGGCAGGGAGATATGGAGGGTCTGCTGTTGCCCATGCAGCAGACCCCCCCTCTCTTCGCAGCTGAAGGATCCAAGGGAAAGACGGAGTCAATACAGCTTGGCTTCAGGTGCGCCGCAGGAGTTGCCGGTGTTGACTACAACATCAAACCGCCTTAGGGACTCCGGCTCCGGATTTTCTGTCGGGGTTTACTCCCTTAGCCTTTCCCCTGAAGAGGTATGCCACAAGGCAGCGGAGGATTTTTGGAGTCAGAGTTTTCCTTCTCTGATGTGCCCTGACTGGAAGATCGAACCAGCGACACTTAGCTCGCAGGCCGACGCTCAATCCACTGAGCCAAACCAGCCAGGGCTCATGATCAATGACTTATTAAGTATAATATAATGTTTTGCTTTTAAGAGAAAACACATCATAATGCCAAAAGTAAATATGACTCTCAAAATATGACAACATTTTTACTACTCATCCAAATGGTCTCCAAATGGCATTTGTTCCCCTTTTATAAAATCTCTGTACACATCTCTGTGATCAAGCATTGGGGTATCATTGTAGGCATGAATGATTGAATCATTGGCCACATAATCAAACTCAAGCTCTAGATCCCTCTCCTGTCTAGGGGTCAGGCTAATATAGGCCTCAAAGACCCAACACTCTAAACACACTGTTGGTCTTTGGTCCTAGATAGCCACCATTCTGAGTCATCTGGCTAGATTATACAATGCAGGTATTCAATTAGTGTAAATTATCAGAGCCCACCATGTAAACAAAGACATTCCTATCACCCAGAAAATTCCAAGGATTTAGAGGTTACCATCCAGGAACAAGGGATCAATGCCAGTAAAATTCTTATTATATAATCACGCGAGCCCAAATCACTATTATCTCTTGTCTGGAGTATTGCAAGAGCTCCCTAAACTGGTATTCCTCTTATTTTACTTTTTCACAAACCATTCTCCACATAGCGGCTAGAGTGTTCCTTTCAAACCTTTGCCCCCAAACTTCTAGTGGCTGCTCAGTTTACTCAGAGTACAATGTAAGACTTTACTGTGGCAAATGAGATCTTACACGTCCTGGCCCATGGCCACCTGTCGGAACTCATCTCCTATCGGATTCCTCATTCTTCATTCTTTTCTAGCCATTGCAGTTTCCTACCTGCTCCTCAAATGTACTGTGCAGTCTTAGGAAAAAAAGTGTCCCAATCATCCATGTGGCCTTCCCCCTTACTTCATCTTCAGCAGATTTCTCACCTGTGGCATAATTGCACTCACTTGCATGTTGTTCAGTAAAACTCCATTGGGTGTTGCGGTGCTTCAACTGAGATTATAAAGTAAAACAAATTTTTAAAAATTTAAAATTTTAAACTCAAATGTTTTAATAAATGGACTTATGGGAAATTTTGGCTTTTCAACTGAGACATCTATTTTCTTTGACACTATTGACTATGTTAGATTAAGAAAAAAAATCTGAAAATATTTTCACCAATTAATGAATATTTCAATGACTAACAACTCACTTATTGACTAAAATAATGAATTATTAAATACAGTTAGTAATTCATCTTTGAAATAAAATTGTTCCACTCTTCCTCATTCTAATTCTTGATTGTAATTACATTCTAGTATCATAAGAAGGTAAAATAAAACATTTAAAATAGGCATTGGCAAACTTTTTGTTTAAAGGTTCATATAGTAAATATTTTCAGTGTTGTGCATCATAAAGTTTCTGTCACAACCATTCTGCTCTGTCATTGTACCACAAAAGTAGTCACAGACAACATGCTAATAAATAGATGTGACTATGATCCAATACAACTTTGCCTACCAAAACAGGCAGTGGGTGAGTTGTGGCCTCTGAATAAGACAAAACAAAAAAGGATATTCTGGTAACTGCTGTATGTGTCAAGCAGAATTTTCTAATTACAACGTAAAAAAAAACAAAAAACGACTAAAATAAACTGGATGCTGAAAGTCAGACAAGACTTACATCAAGTAGAATCATTATCCTCATGAATAAAGTGCTTAATAAATTAATAAATTTAAATATGAAAATAAATTTATTTTTGTAATTCCATTCCAAGGAAAGTGGAGTAGATTTATTATTTTCATATTTCTTCCACTAATTAGAACTAAAACTCCTGGACTTTGATGTAAAACAAAAATAATAAGACTCAAAAGTGGATAAAAGAAGGAAGACCACTAGAGATCTTGGGACCAGAGTGGGAAAATAAAAACATGATGTTAAATTCTCTGGGTTTTACTTTTTGCTTCATATATCCCAGGCTGTATGATAGAAAAGTGGTAACCTGGAGATACAGATTGAAGCAGACAAAAATAACCCCAACAAAAACCTGTCCTCTCTGATGAGATGATCAAGAAATGGGCAGCTTAACTAGATAAAAAAGATTTTAAACAGTAACTAGCTGTCCTACTTCAGCCTAACACCATAGTAAAACTGTGCCTCCAACTCTGCCCCTCACATCAGAAAAGACTGAAAAAATTGTCTCCAGGCTATAACAAGGTGCCACAACCCACCTTCTCAAGTGGTACCAGAGAAGGTCAAGTCAGGAACTGGGACTTTCATTCCTACTGCACAATAAGGAATGCCCCCTTGAGTAGAGACCACAGAGGGAAAGTGGTCTCCTGTTACTACCTGCAGTCACCAGACACCCCCTTTTACCCCAGTAGGGTAATATCAGCAAAGGACTAAGGAAGAATCAAGATATTTTCTCAACACCCGGTGATAATGAAGTTACTTCTTCATCTCTGATGTCACCGGAGGTCAGAACCCTTACCCCCACCAATCAATAGAAAGGGAAGCACTCCTAACCCTACCAACTAGGGTGACATCAGCAAAGATCTAGAGAGAGGCTGGAGTTTCACCACTTCCTCCTCTCATCTGAGGCTGAGTGGGAACATGGAGTTGTACCCCTATCTGGCAGTAACAAGGTGGCATCCCTTCTTACCCTGCTCCAGCATTGTCAGAGATTGCCAACTTAAAAAAGATTTATACAGAATCTAGAGTCTCATAACTTAATATGCAAAATGTCCAAGCTTTAAGTTTAAAATAACACACAGAACTACAGAAAAAACACAAGTTGAATTTTAAAAGACAATAAATATGAATAGTGTGAACAAATGTTGGAAATAGCTGACAAAGATTTTAAAGCAGAAATTTAAAAAAAATCAATACACATTACAAATACACTTGAAACTAATGAAAAACTGAAAAATTTCAGGGAAAAACATATCAGCAAAGAAATAGAAGGAAAAAGAACCAAATGGAAATTCTACAGCTGAAGTATTCAATAATTGCAATAAAACTCTAATGGATAAATTCAACATCAGAATGGAAATGACTCAGGAAAGACTTAGTGAACTATAAGATAGGAAAACAGAAATTATGTATTGGAACAACAAAGAGAAAACAGACCAAAGATGTGTGTGTGTGTGTGTGTGTGTGTGTGTGTGTAGAATATTAACCCCTTACCAGATGTACCAGCAAATATGTTTTCCCATTCTGTGGGCTGTCTTTATTTTGTTGATTATTTCTTTTGCTGGGAAAAACCTTTTTAGTTTGATGTAGTCCCATTTATTTTTTCTTTTGTTTCTATTGCCCGGGGAGATATATCTGATAAAAATTGCTATGAGCAATGTCCAAGATTTTGCTGCCTATATTTTTTTTTCTAGGACTTTTTATGGTTTTGGGTCTAATATTTAAGTCTTTGATCCATTTTGAATTTATTGTTGTGTTTGGTGTAAGAAGGTGGTCTAGCTTCACTTTTATGCATATATTGGTCCAATTTTCCCAGCACCATTTATTGAATAAATTATCTTTACCCCATTGTATGTGCTTGTTTTCTCTGTCAAATATTAATTGACTATAAAATGTAGGTTTTTTTCTGAGCTCTCTATTCTGTTCCATTGATCTATGAATCTGTTTTTATCAATACCATGCAACCTGATTTAAAAAATGGGCAAAAGACCTGAATAGACACTTCTCCAGAGAGAATATACAGATGGCCAGTAGACATATGAAAAGATGCTTAATGTAATTAAACCTCAGATAAATGCAAATTAGAACCACTATGAGATACCATCTCACACCTGTCAGAATAGCTATCAACAATAAATCAACAAAAAACAAATGCTGGTGAGGATGTGAAGAAAGAGGAACACTTTTGCACTGTTGGTGGGAATGCAGATTGGTGTAGCCACTGTGGAAAGCAGTGTGGAGATATCTCAAAAAATTAAAAATGGATCCGCCTTTTGCCCAGTGATTTCACTTCTGGGAATATATTGGAAGGAACTTGAAACACTAATTCAAAGGATTATAAGCACCCTTATGTTCATTGCAGCATTATTTACAATCACCAAGATATAGAGTCAGCCCATGTGCCCATCAATACATGAGTGGATAAGACAATTATGGGACATTCACACAATGGAATATTACTCGGCCACATAAAAAGAAAATTTTACCCTTTGCACCAGCAGAGATGGACCTGGAGAGCATTATGCTAAGTGGAATAAGCCAGTCAGAGAAAGACAGATACCAGGTGATCTCACTCATATGTGGAATCTAATAGACAAAATAAACTAAAAAGCACTATAGAGACAGACTTACAGATAAAGAACAGGATGACAGCTGTCGGGCCAGGGGGCAGTGGCTGGCTGGTGATGTGGAGGGTTTGAGGAAAAAAAAAAAGAAAAACAAAAACCTCAGAAAAATAATTTAACCTTCATGTGTGTTGTCCATTTTCTAACTGGCCTGTTTAATTTTCTACTACTCTTCAGTCATTGTCTTATCGCTTTTTCAGTCCTGCCCTCTACGCTCCTTCTAGGTCTCTTGGAATAATAAAAATTTTAAATCTCTTGCTATTGTCCAAGCAGTCTCTGAGGTTTTGTTAATATGTTTCATTTATTTTTAAAAATTAATCATACTGCATTTTCCCCATTACCCTTTAGTCCCCTTATACCCTCTTACCCCCAGCAATCACCACACTGTTGTCTACATCCATGAGTCCTTTTTCCCAAAACTTCTACCCCCACTACTACCTGTCATCCTGCTCTCCATCTATGAGTCTGTCCCCATCTCCCTTGTTAGTAAGATTTCCTTATTTTTTACAGCCAGATAGCTTTCCATTGAGTAAATATATCACAGCTTTTTTACCCACTTGTTTACTAACGGGCACTTGGCCTGCTTCCAAAGCTTGGTTATGAGCATAAGAGTGCATATATTCTTTCAAATTAGTGTTTTAGGTTGCTGGATATTAAAGCAGTTCCATTTTTAATTTATTGAGGTAAATGCATAAAGCTTTTTACAATGGCTGCACCAACCTGCATTCCCAGCTACAGGGCACAAGGATTCTCATTTCTCCACATTCTCACTAAAAATTGTTGTTTGTTGATTTATTGATGATAATCATTCTTACAGGTATGAGGTGATAGCTCATTGTAGTTTTAATTTGCACTTTTTCTGATGATTAGTGAAGTTGAGCACTGTTTCATATGTTTATTGGCCATCTTTATGTCTTGTTTTGAGAGGTATTTATTCAGGTCCTTTGCCCATTTTTTAATTGAGTTGTTTGTTTTACTGATGTTGAGTTTTATAAGTTCTTTATGAATTTGGGGTATTAACCCCTTATCAGATATATCATTAGCAAATATGTTCTCCCATTCAGTGGGTTGCCTGTAAATTTTGTTGATGGTTTGTTTTGCTGTGCAAGAACATTTCAGTTTGATGTAGTCCCATTTGTTTATTTATTTTTTATGTTTGAGATTTTTACTGTGTATGTTTTCTTCTAGAATTTCTATGGTTTCAAGTCTAACATTTAACTCTTTAATCCATTATGAGTTTATTCTTGTGTATGGTATTAGAAGGTGGTCTAGTTTTATTTTTTATTTTTGGGTGTATATGTCCAATTTTCCCAACACCATTTGTTGAATAGACTATATATATCCCCTTTGTATGTTTTTGCCTTCTTTGTCAAATATTAATTGACCATAAAGCCATTAATTCATTTCTGGACTCTATTTGGTTTGCTTGATCTATATGTCTGTTTTTATGCCAGTACTATGTTGTTTTTACTACTATGGCCTTGTAGTATAGTTCGATATCAGGTACTGTTATTCCTTTAACTTTGTTCTTCTTTCATAAGATCGTTGTTGTTGTTGGGGTCTTTTGTGGTTCCACATAAATTTTGGGAATATTTTTTCTATTTCTGTGAAATATGCCATTTGTATCTTGACATGAATTGGTTAAATCTATAGATTGCTTTGGATAGTATGGACATTTTAATGATGTTAATTCTTTCTATTCCTAACCACAATATATACTTCCACTTATTTTGTATCTTCCTCTATTTATTTCTTCAGTGTATTATATTTTTCAAAGTACATGTCTTTTACATCCTTAGTTAATTTTATTCCTAGTTATTTTATTATTTTTAAAGCAATTGTGAATGATATTGTTTTTTACATTTCCCGTTCTGATAGTTTATTATTGGTGCATAAAAATGCAACTGATTTCTGGATAGTTATTTTGTATCCTGCTACTTTCCTGAACTCACTTATCAAGTCTAGTAGACTTTTGGTAGAATCTTTAGGGTTCTCTACATACAGTATCATTTGATCTGCCAAATAATAACAGTTTTACTTCTCCTTTCTACTTAGGATGTCTGATATTTCTTTTTCTTGTCTGATTGCTGTGGCTAGGACTTTCAGTACCATGCTGAATAAGAGAGGTGAAAGTGGCCCTGTCTCATTGCTGAGCTTAAGGGGAATGATTGTAGTTTTTTCCCATTGGGTATGATGTTGGCAGTGGGTTTTTTACATATGGCATTTATTATGTTGATGTACATTTTCTCTATTTCCACTTTGCTGAGAGTTTTTATCATAAATTGATTCTGCTTTTTATCAAATGGTTTTTATGCATCTGTTAATATAATGTGGATATTATCCTTCACATTGTTTATGTGTTGTATCCCTTTTATTGTTTTATGGATATACTACCAACCTTGCATCCCTGGAATAAATCCCGCTTGATCATGGTATATTTCTGGATCCTTCTTGCTAATATTTTGTTGAGGATTTTTGCATCTTGTTTAGCAGGTTTATTGGCTTATAATTATCTTTCTTTGAAGTTTCTTTTTCTGGTTTTGGAATTAGAATAATACTAGTCTCATCAAATGAGCTTGTGAATCTTTCCTTTTCATGGATTTTTTGGAACAGTTTGAGAAGGATAGGTGTTATTTTTTTCCTTGAATATTTGGTAAAATTCACCTGTGAAAACATCTAGTCCAGGACTTTTGTTTGTTGGGAGTTTTTTTATTACTGCCTTATTTCACTAGTTGTAACCTATCTATTCAGTTTCTCTGACTCTGCCTGATTTTATTTTGGATGATTGTATGTTTTTAGGAATTTATCAACTTTGTCTAATTTTTTGGTATATAGATTTTTGCAATACTTTCTTACAATCTCTTGTATTTCTTTGTGCCTGTTGTAACTTTTCCACTTTCACTTATGATTTTCTTTATTTGGGTTGTCCCTCTTTTTTTCTCTATTAGTCTGCTTAATGGCTTGTCAATCTTTTCAAAGAACTAGTCTTGGATTCATTGATCTTCTGAATTGTTTTTTAGACTCTATTTTGTTTATTTCTGCCCTGATCTTTATCATGTCCTTCTTCCTACTCACGTTGGGCTTTGCTTATTATTCTTTTTTCAAGTTTCTTTAAGTGTAAACTTAGATTGTTTATTTGAAATTTTTCTCATTTCTTGAGCTAGACCTGTAATGCTATGAATTTCCCTCTTAGATCTGCTTTTCCTGTGTTCTATAGATTTGGTGTTTTTGTGTTCTCATTTCCATTTGTTTCAAGATATCTTTTAATTTCTTCCTGGATATCATGTTAACTCATTCATTATTTAGTAGGAAGTTAGTAAGCTCCATGACTTTGTTTTTCAGGGGTCTTTTTTGTGTGTGTGTGATTGATTTCCACTTACATACCCTTGTGTTCAGGGAAGATGCTTGATATTATTTCAGTTTTATTGAGATTTGTTTTGTGGCCTTACTTATGTTCTATCTTAGAAAATTTCCATGTGCACTAGAAAAGAATGTATATTCTGTGCTTTGTGATAAAATGCTCTGAAGATATCAATTAAATTCATCTGCTCTATTATGTCAGTTAAGGTCACCATTTCTGTGTTGATTTTCTGTCTGGAAGATATATCCAGACAGAAATATATATATTGATATATAATGTCAATGGGGTTTAAAATCCCCTATTATGACTGTGTTACTATCAATTCCTCCCTTTTTGTCCATCATGATTTGCTTTACATATTTAGGTGCTCCTATGCTGGGTGAATAAATGTGAAAAGGGTTATATTTATTATATCCTCCTGTTGTATTGCTCTCTATATTATTATGGAGTGTCATCTTTGTTTCTTACAGTAGCCTTTGTTTTAAAATCTATTTGTCAAATATAAGTATTACTACCCAGATTTTTTTTCTTTCCATTTGTGTAAAATATTTTTCTCCATCCCTTACTTTTAGTCTGTATGTATCTTTCATTCTTAGATGCATTAGCTGTAGCTAGCATAATACAGTGATACCTCAGTTCTCAATTTAACTCATTCTGGAAAACTGCTCAAGAATCAATTTGTTCAAAAACTTAATCTTTTTCTTTTTTTTTTTTTTCACCTGAAAGATGCTTGACTGATCATACAGCATGAAAGGGCTGTCAGGCAGAGAATTGAGACCCAAAGCTTTGTTTAGACCATTGAGACTTTTTTTTTCTATGAACAACTTGTTTGAGAACCGAATTGTTTGAGAACTGATGTTTGACTGTATATGCCTCTTGTTTTATTATTCATCCAGCTATCCTATGTCTTTTTTTCTTTTGAGTAATATAATTTTATTTTTGTAAAATTAACACAATCGAAAAACAATTATATGAGGTCTGTCTAGTGAAAGTCCAGCCATTATTTTTGCCTTTTTTAATTGTTATTTTTTACTGTTTTTCTATTACAGTTACCCCATTTTCCCCCCCTCTGCTCTCCTCTGCTCCACCCACCTCTCCCAGAGTCAATCCCATTTAGTTGTCCATTTCCATGGGTCATTCATATTAGTTCCTTGACTAGACCCTTCCCCTTCTTTCCCCCCTTTTCCCCTCCTCCCCTCTGGTCACTGTCAGTCTGTTCCCTGTTTACATGCCTCTGGTTCTATTTTGCTCATTTGTTTGTTTTATTCATTAGTTTCCTGTATTAGGTGAGATCATATGATATTTTTCTTTTGTCACCTGGCTTATTTCACTTAGCATAATATTCCCAAGTTCTATTGATGCTGTAGCAAAAAGTAGGAGTTCCTTCTTTCTTTCTGCTGTGTAGTATTCCATTGTGTAAATATACCACAGTTTTTTGATTTTCTAGTCCACTGATGGGCACTTAGGCTGTTTCTGGCACTTGGCTATTGTGAATAGTGCTGCTATGAACATAGAGGTGCAGAGGTTCTTTTGAACTGGAGTTTCAGGATTCTTTGGGTATAATCCTAGAAATGAACTTGCTGTAACAAAAGGCAGTTCCATTTTTAGTTTTATGAGTAAATTCCATACTGTGTTCCATAGTGGATGCACCAGTCTGCATTCCCAACAGTGCACTAGGATTCCCTTTTCTCCACATGCTAACCAGCACTTCTTGTTTGTTTACCCTATATCTTTTGATTGGAGTATTTAAGCCATTTACATTTAAAGTGATTATTAATGGGTTTGTATTTTTTGCTACTTTATTCTTTTAACTATGTTCCTCCTCCTCCTCCTCCTCCTCCTCCTTCTTCTTCTCTTCCTCCTCCTTTTTGTCTTCATCCTTCTTCTCCTCCTCTTCATCGTTCTCTTTTTCTCAAAACAAGCCCCTTAATATTTTTGGTAATACTGGTTTGGTGGTAACAAACTCGTTTAGCTTTTCTTGTTGGGAAAGCTCTTTCTTATTTTATTTTTTAAACAAAATTTACATTTTATTTATGTTGAAATAAACTATACAAAATTGAATTTCTTCACCAAAAATAACAGCAATATTTTCTCTACTATTCTTAGAGCATCAGACTCTTATTGAATTTTAACTGATAGCCTTGCTGGGCAAAGTAGTTTTTGTTTTAGAGCCTTGCTTTTCATCACTTTGAATAGTTCATGCCAATCCCTTCTGACCTGAAATGTTTTTGGTGAGAAATCAGCTGACAATATTATGGGAGCTCCTTTGTAAGTAATTAACTGTCTTTTGCTTGCTGTTTTTGAGATAATTTCTTTGTCTTTAACATTTACTATTTCAATTATGATGTATCTTGGTATGGGTTTCTTTAGCATTATCTTGTTTGGGGTTCTCTGCACTTCCTGGACCTGTGTGCTATTTTTCTTCACCAGGTTAGGAAAATTTTCAGGCATTATTTTTTCCAGTTGATTCTCAATACCTTGCTCTCTCTCTTCTCCACCTGGTACCCCGATGATGTAATTGTTGCTATGCTTCATGTTGATACACCAAACAACATAAAATTTTGAAATAATTATGTTAAGTTTCAAAAGTTAGACATAAAAAGAATATGCTATTTAAAATTCCTGAAACTGCAAATCCACTGAAACAGAAAACACATCTATTTTGCTTGGATTAAGGATCACAGGGGGATCACAAAATGACATATAGAAAACTTTGGAATAAATTTTTTTTATGGTGATGGTGTCATGATTGTACACATTTGTTGAAATGTAACAAATTATACATTTATTATGTCCATTTTATATAAGTTATACATTAAACCTGTTAAAAGTCTAGAAAAAGTATGGAGACAGTGGACTTACTTATCAAATTCAACTGCATTCTAATTTATTTTTGTTTTGTTTTCTAAAAAAAATTCTTATTTTTCTAGTACACTTTTTATTCTCCATCAGCAATGACACTTCATAAAATGAATTTGCTTATAAGTATAGCTTTGACCACCCAGTCTATAATTTTAGATTTGAATTTTGCCATGACCTCATAGCTATTTTTAAAAGTTATTTTAGAATTTAGAAGTGGAATTTTTACTATTAACAATTGTATTGCATTTTGGGTAGATAATTTTGCCTACAATCTCTGATGTTGTTTGTTAATTTGTTCAGAATTTTATTTGGTCCCAGTTATTGATGCACCCAATTCTCCCTTACATGGCAGTGCACCCAAGTCTTAGCTCTGAATGTTGGTCATTAGAAGCTCAAAGTTGCCTTTTTCTCAAGAGAATTATCCTTAGCTTACAGGGGTCACCTTATCCAAGAGGTTGTAATACTGCCCTCCAGGGAGCTCTAATCAACTCAGTGATTGATTGATGAAGAGGTCCAAAAGTCCAGCCTCTATTTCAAGGTGAAAGGAATTGCAGATGCAGCTTTGTTCCAGATTTCTGTTCCCCATCATACTAAGTCTAGGATATTAAGTATATTAAGACCACTTCCTCCTGGCTTAGCTTCTTTCCCACTCTTATCACCTATATGTAGTTGGGTTTCTTCCCCCGTGAAAAGCCCTCCCTCAATAAATCATGGGCATCCAAAATTTTGTCTCATGCTCTATTTCTGGAGGTCCCTAACAAATATACCATTTTATAGTAATTTTTATAAGTGCTTCATAAATGCTTTAAATATACCTATATATTTATGCATACTTGTTATAGCGATCATATTCTAAAGTAGTAACAGAGCTTTCTTTCCCCAAAGAGTGCTTATTTCCATTTCTTCCCTCAACCATCAAGGAGCAGCAGCAGCTTTCTATATGTATTACCATATGGAAAAGATGGATATAGCTTAGTCTTGGGGGCTAAATCATGAATATGTTTTTCCCAAGTAGACAGTTGCAACCCATTAGCAGAGAAAATAATCTTGTTCACTTTAAGACCCACCCTATTTTCCTGCTCTCAATAAATGCCAGGACTACTTACTAGGTCATTAAATGAAAACCTCAGCTCTAAACTTGCTCCTGCTCTTCCTTTCATTTTGAACACCCTGTTTTCAAACAAGTCCTATTCAATCTACCTTCAAAATATAACCCAAATGCAATATTTTCTCAGCATCTCCACTACCATACCCAGATTACTGTCATCACCTAATTTATCTCCTGATTCCACCTTTGCCTTCACCCTAACAACAGCCTAATCCTTTTAAAATGTAAATGATTGTGTCACTCTTGGTCTGGATCTCTCCATGAACATCTCATCCCATGAAGAAGAATATATAAAAATTTTACATGACCTGATACCCCAACTCTCCTCTACTCTTTTGTCTTTTCACACTTCCTCTCACTCACTCAACTCCAGACATGCTTGTTTTCTTGATACTAGTGCGTGGTTATGAATCAGGACCTTTACATGTTCGAATAAGTTAGATCTTCATGACTCTCTCCCTACTTAACTCATGTCTCTGCCAAAATCTCACTTTCTCAAGGATGCATTTCCTGGCCATCATTTTAAAAAGTGTATTCTTTATCAGTCTACATCTCCAGCTGTGCTTTAGTTATTGGCAATGTGCCTTTAACATATTATCTATCTCTTATTTGTTTATTGTTCACCTCCTCTACATAATGAAGGCTTAGAAAAGACATACCTGTTTCAATTATGGATGTTTTTTCCACATTATCTAGCAGTGCCTGATACATAATAATAACTTATTGTTAAATAAATTAATAGATAAGAATGAATAAATGATTCGAACATGCCACATTTAATTAGTTTTGCATTTGGATCATGAGTGGTTTCTACAGTTTGGTTGTTTGTTTGATTTTTCTTGGAGTCTGACATTCCTTTTTGGGGGGGTGGGAAGCAGTATTTGATTAAATCACATTATCCCTACCATCTTTAATTTCAATGACTCCATTTACTGCCTAATTTTATTCTTAAAGCCCACAGATTTGGGGCTCTGATTTGGATTTATGTCTTCATATATAACTACACATTCTTGTACAGATATTTAATTAACCTTTAAATTTCAAAGGGCTATTTTTATCTTTTGGGCTGTTACATGAAAATCCTGGGCTTATACTTGACCCTGTTATTCCTTTCACATTGAATATGCAATCTTCTGTCAAATCCTTTCTCAACCTTCAAAATACAACCAAAATGCAACATTTTCTCAGTACCCCTACTTCCATGCTTATCTCTCACCTAGATTACTTCTATTACCTATTTCTAGCCTCAATTTATTCTCGATTTACAGCCACATTGTCCTTGTTTGGAACTTTTTACCCTGAAGATAGCTCCAAGAGCTTTCCTTTCTCCAGCCAGTTGCTACAGATTGCTCTCCAGGCTTGCTGTACAGCTGTCACCTTATGACTTGCCTTTATTTCTCTTATGAGCTAAATTCACCCTTTTCTGGACCAGTGTCTTAAATCATCTTAGTTCACTCATTATTTTGCCAAACTATATCTTCAAATCAATTATTTTTCTCTTGCTCTCTAGAGTGAACTCACCCTCTCAATCTCTAATATCTTACCTTCATCTTGAGATATTTTTTGATTCATCTGAATCAGCTCTCCATAGGACTATTCAGTCTGAACATTTGATTGTCCCTTTTGTATGTTTTTATGTAATAATTTCTCTTATCCCCACACATTTATCTTTCTTTAATCCCTATCTGAGCTACATGTAGTCAATATTGAGAGTTTTAGAATAATTATTTATCTCTGAGATTTTTAAATATTCTCACTCCATATTTTTTTATCTGCACTCTGGAAGATTTTTTTTACTCTATTTTCCAAACTTAATGTGGGATTCATGTCTTTCCATTGCACAGTTTATTTTCAGTAAGTTATTTCTATTTTTTAGTTTTTACTTTCACATACAAATTTATTCATGATGCATTAGTGAATATCTTTTATTTTTCGCCAGAATTCTATTGAGTTATTTAGAGACCTATATTCTGTTTGAGGTTTGGTTGGGTAAATGCCAGTAGCAGGCTGTTCTGTATGTGGAGATATGGAAAGGGGGTATCTCAATTGCCTAGTGCTCAATATTACATGACATTTCCATGTTCAAATCTGGATTCCCTCCTTTCCCTTTCCTCTGTCAGAATTATAGAGTGGGTTCCTACAGCCTACTTTATTTATTGGCATCCTTCAATCTAGTTACCATGTTCAAGATATTGGATGAAACCCCTTGTCTGCTGATATTCTGCCTTCCTATTTTCTTTGTTGGTATAGTAGCATTATGACATGATTTGGGGAGAGAAAGAAGATAAGCTTAAGTTTTTTTATGGATATTTATTGATTATGCTATTACAGTTGTCTCAATTTCTTCCCCTCTTAAGTTTTCAATATATACCTTGTTGACCCAAAATCATTAATGTATTGTTGTTGCTTGCCTTTTTTAAATGTTTGATTCAAGTATCTTTCCCTCTTATTAAAAATAAAAGTCCATCAAAATATCTCAGTCCTGGAAAGAAAGAAGGAACTCCTGCCATTTGCAACAACATGGATGGAACTAGAGAGAATTATGCTTAGTGAAATAAACCAGGCAAAGAAAGAAAAATACCATATGATATCACCTAATACAGGAAACTAAAGAACAACACAAACAAATGAACTAAATAGAACAAAGAGTAGAATAGCAGTCAATAGGGGGGCGGGGGAAGGGAGAGAAGGGGGATAAGTAAGGGAAGGGTTTAGTCAAAGAACATATATAAATGACTCATGGACATGGACAACGGGGAGGGATATGATTGTGGGAGAAGGGGTGGGCTGGGTGGGGGAGAGAAATGGGGGAAAATGGGACAACTGTAATTGAAAAACCAAAAAATTAAAAAAAATTTAAAAAAGAGATTAACAACACCTAATAATAAAATAAAGCAATTGTAACTATAAAAAAATATATCTATATCTATATCTATATCTATATATAGATAGATAGATAGACATAGATATATATATCTCAGTCCTAATGTCATTTCTGATCCTTCCAGGAGATCTTGGTCAGTGAACTTCTGTGGACCTCAAAAGCAATGCCTATAAAAGTTAGTAGTTCACATATAGGGATTTCTAAATTGCTTTGCCTCTAAAACTTTGATTTTAATATTATCATAAATTATTAATATGTTTAAACATATTACTTTGGTTATCACAGAATGCTTTCTAACTGTATATTCTGGAAAGATAAAGCAAGAATTTGAAGACAGTGTTACTAAGTGAGAAAGAGAAAGAATCTTATCCTTCAAACAAATCTTTTTTTTTTTTTTATTATAAGTTGTATTCTGAGGAGGGAAACTAGCTGGCATTAAAACAGTAAGATTTTATTTATAAGGAAAAGAGAATGACAGCGCAATTCACTTTAAAGAGAAGTCATACCAAAAGCTCATAAGAAGAGATTCTCTCCTTTGTAAATGTTCATATTGCTCTCTGAATCTTTTTTCCAATTATGAGATGTCTAGTGTGCAATGATGTATTTGCTTTTGTTCACAGCATATTTACAACAATGTTATGAACTTGGGGTCAATAGGCTGAAAGTGAGATCTTAGATTTTTATTCTTGAAAAATTTGATTCAGTTCTAGGCAGATAGAGGGACACAGAAAGGCATTTACAGTATTTTTTAAGAACAAAATTATACCACCATTTGAAACAGCTTACCTTCAATAGTTCTTACTTTGAGGCCCCTGGACTAAACTGAGTTAGCAGCCCACTCTTTCACATGTCTGTAAATTTGTCATTATTTGAGAAGCTTATAAAGCACATTTCCCCTTTTGAGATAAAGTGTTGTTGATAAATGAAGCAGTATTTGGAATACATGTGTGTAAATTTCAACAAACAAAAAGTTTTATTCCACGGGAAAATAGGAAAATTGTAAGGAGGCGCAGACATACCACAAAAACAGAATTGACTGTGTTATAATTGGACCCAGGAGAAAAACTACCCTTCTACATCTTGAGGTTTTTCTCCTGGGGAGAGGAAAAGACTGATTTCTTTCTTACCAATTTCCTTCCTATACATCTTTAGTATCAATTTAAACTGCCAAGATAGCAGTACTAAAATATTTATTAAAGAAAAAAGTTAACTAAACTTCATAGAAATAGTATCTTTCATTAGCCTGACACTATGTCATAAAGTTGTGTGTATTTTGGCAAACTTGTTTTCATTTTATTGAGTCATTTAACCTAGGTTTATATTATGTATATTTTAAGCCAATAGGAAGAGAAATAAAATAATTCTCAATTATAAAACATTAAGATTATTTACAGAATTGTGCAAGTTTCATTGGAATCACAGGGTTGAAAGAATCTATACCTTTCACAAGAATCTGTTGCTCTCTTTGAGTGACACAATGCTTCTAGTTTTGGTATTACTAAAGTAGGATGTTTAGAAGATTGTTTTAAATATCAATTATCATATTCATTATAGGAATAATAAACAAGCTTTGTTTACTTGGCATAAAGAGATTTATGCCATTGTTTTGTTTTAAATAATCTTTGTTGGCAAATTTAGTCTCTTTTTAATTACTCTTTCTTCTTTAGTCCCAAATCCCTTTGTTCCTCAGCCTAACATGGGTTTTATTAATTTGTTTTCTTGTCTGTTTTTTGCATTTGGTATTTTTCTTATAGAGATCATATTTACTAGTTTTTGTTATTCCAGTGCTTAGATTGGTAATTGTTAAGGGCTAAATAGATAATTACTGAATTTATTATTGCATAATCTAGATTTTTTAAAAAGAAAACAAGCTCTTTTTAGTCGTTTTCTTTTTCCTTTATGTACAGGACTTAAAAACAATGAGAGAAGACTCCTCTTTGACCAAGTTGCTGAAAAGTAAGAAATAAAATGGAACAATGAGAGAACTGTTACAAAGAGTTAAATTAAACTAGGTTTTGACAAATATAAGCAATAGCAATAGACTTTTATAGATTTTTAATATTTATAAAAATAAGTTTTATTTTTAAGAGAAGCTTTATAAGCAACAAATTATCTTTGCCAAGCACTTTAAACATAAAAATATTACATTATTATAGTAAAGGTATTAATGTTTGTAAGATAGATTATTAAATGTTTCAATAATCTCAAAATGTCTGAAGTAAAGGGCCTACACCATGACCTAATGCACGCATTCATAATCTCCTTCAACAATTCTCTTACTTTCTTAACATAGTCTTACTCTCACCTTTCTTCTTATTTGGGGGGAGGGAGATCACTTACATAAAGAAAGAAATTTCTGAGATACAGCCATTTAAAACTAATAATTATCAGAACATGACTACAGAAAATTATTTAGTCAATTCCTTTTTAAAAAGCCAGCTGAACATTGGTCTGTTCACAATTCCTCCTATCTTCCTACATCTTCCTCTCTTTGTCCATAATCTTTGGCTCCTGCTAAAGAGCCTATTCTTATACTGTTTGAACCTTGTCTTTCACCCACATACATCCTTGCTGCCTTGCAGGTAACCATGACAATGTTTCACAGTACTGAGATTATGTGCCATGTAAAATGCAGCCATGCTGTCTTAAATTTATTAGCAAACACACCTTTCCCTAGATAATACATACATACACAAACACACATGTACACACACTCACACACACACATAAATAACAGATTAAAACTTCATGATATTTGGGAACTCTTAAAAGACCAAATGTGCAAGAAGATGATTGAATGAGCGAGAAGAGATCATGATTCTTTTGTTAGAAACAAATAAAAGCATATGAATCATTGCTAACACAGAAGTAGTATCTTAATTTTTTTCTAAATCATTTTTCCAAATACTTTTACTTCTTCATTGTCTGTTTCTTTAAGATTTACATAATTAAAAACATTTCCTAATTAATAATCGTAGCAACATTGGATGTAGCTATATTTTTTGGTTAAAAAGTATTAATAATTATTAGTTTCTTAGTGTTTCTAATCAGAAAACTTGGTACAGTAAAAAGACTCTGATGAAGAAGTGAGAAGATTGATATTCATATTCTGGGTAACCATAAAAATCAATAGGTCATCCATTCACAACTTTTCAACATATAGACTGTTTCCTAACATTTTGTTGATTCAGACTTAAAGATTTAGTTATCACCAGTTTGCTGGTAATTCAAATACCTCTCACTCTGGCTTCTCTACAGTGCTCCAGTTCATTAGTGAGTTGAAATAATGTCACAAAAACCCACCAATAATAAATATTTATTTATTTATTTATTTATATTGTATTTTCCCATTACCATTTATCCCCTCATGCCCATTTTCACTTCCACCTACCCTCCATTCCCCAGCAGTCACCACACTGTTGTCCATGAGTTCTCTTTCTTTTTTGCTCAATCCATGCACCCTTTAACCCCTCCTTCAAACTGGCAGCCTTCTCTCTATAATAAATATTTTTGAGCATTAATGGAAACACTCACCTAGACACTGAGATTAAAAGAAAGATGTTAAGTGTTAATGCAGAACTTGGAGGACTTACAATTAAGTTGGGGACATAAGTCATGTCTTACTGAGTCCTTTTTTTCTAAATGGTTTCTTTCCTTATTAAACTAGTACATATTCATTGATCAGTAATGCTACACACTCACTCACTGCCCAAGAAGTAAGACACAATGCCAGCCCTCTGGGAACTCATACTCTACCTGTCCCATTATTTCTCCTACTACACTTCCTTACTGCATGCTCTTATCTCAATACTAAAGTCAATGTGTTTTCCTTAAACTGTTTATGCTCTCAGTTATTATGCACTGGAATAAATCTTGAAAACAGTTTCCAATATATCACTAAGTATAGAAGTTTCCAACAGAAAAACATTTGCCATTGAAGGGCCTTCAAAACCTGGTACTTAGTAAATCTATGTTATTGTATTACCATATTTTTGCCAATTTTTTCTTTCTTCCTGGCACTTACCATTGTTTACCTTATCAATATTTAAAGACCAATGTCATTAAAGACAACACCAATTTATTATCTTAAAGATTTGTTGGTCTGTAGTACTACAGGTGTCTGAGCAAAAATCAAAGTGACAGAGCTATGTACCTTTCTGGAGGTCTTGAGGGGAATCCTTTTCTTGCCACTAGCAGCTTTCAGAGGCCATCAACTCTCACTGGGTCACAGTTCTCTTTCTCCATCTTTTAAATTAGCAATGTTGCATCTCTCCACCCATTTCTTCCATAACACACCTCTGAGCACAGCAGGGAAAAGATTTCTACTTTTAAGGATCCAAGTAATGAGACTGGGTCCACTCAGATCATCCAGAATAATTTTCCCACATCACGGTTCTTAAATTAATAACATCTGAAAAGTCCTTTTAGCCATGTAAAATATCTATTCACAGACTTTAGGTGTTAGGGAGTGAAATCTTTGTGAAATGGTGTGAGGGAAGACCATTATTCTACCTAAATCAATGGGATTGTGTCCATTTAGGAAATTATTTTTATTCTTAGGAGAAACATAACTATTGAGGAGTATCTACAACTCAAATATATATACGTGTGTGTGAGTATACATATATACTCACACACACATACATATCACAAACACAGATAACCAAATGTAGCAAAATGTTAACAGCAGTTAAATCTAGATGGAGTGTTATGGTTGTTTTTTATCTGTTTTTTCAACTCTTCTGTAGGTGTAAAATTTGTGAAAGGAGAGAAGCAAGCTGCTACTGAATACCTTGAGTCCCCAGACAATCCAGGACACATCTGATTTGAAAATGATTACAGAAAAAAAGAAAGTGGGGACAATTTTAAGATTGGGTAACTCAGTAAATACCTACAGAAACAGCAAACTAGAATAAGAATCAAGCTGTGACTGGTTAAAAAAAAAGGTCAGGAGCAACAGTTCTGGCCAAGTAGCTCATTTGGTTAGAGTATCATCCCAATACAACAAGGTTGTGGGTTCAATCCTTGGTCAGAGCAGATACAGAAAGCAACCAATGAATGCATAAATAAGTGGAACAACTCCCTCTCCCCGTCTCTCTCTCTCTCTCTCTCTCCCTCCCTCCCTCCCTTTCTTCTCTCTCCCTCTCCCAAACCTCCCTAAAAAAATCAAAACATTTAAAAAATTTTAAAAAGCAACACTCCTATTTTCTAGGAGAGTTGTTTGGTAGTTTGTAGATAATACAGTGACCTTTTTTGTCTATTTAAATAAAACTATAAAGTGCCCTTGTTCTGTCTCAGAGTGAACTTGTCTGATGTTGACAATCTATAAGAATGTTCATGTTCAGCAGAACAACAACATAGCCTACCTGTGAGTACCAGGCCAGCTTCTGACAACACTGAGTCCTAGCTGTCAATGTCAGACCAGTTTTAGGCTGCTTTACTTCCTTTTCAGTTGTTATTTAAAATCAAGGCTCAAACACACAGTAATGAGTGAGTTGATTTTAACTCCAGTGGTAAATTTGCAAGATATAGTTGTTAAAAATGGCAACTGAACTGAGGATAAATATTTTAAAGAGAGTGAATATGATTTATACTCATGCATTTTAATGTGTCATATATAGAGTAGCCCTAAGGGGAACATAAAGATGAGTAAGGGATAGTAATTGTCTTCAAAAAACTTATACTTTGCTCATATATATGATAGATATTTTCAAGCTAGACCATTTATTGTAAGTAAGGAAGAACTATCAATATATTTCTTACTTCAAACTTTGTTTAAAGTTGAATTCTAAATAATCATATATGGTAACAATATTGTCAGGAAAGCTTCATGAAATAACTTAGATTGGTATATATATAGATTGTGAAATTCAAATATTTATTTTCCATAAACTCTTATCAAGGCTGTTATTCATTGAGCTGTCAGTAGAAATAAATATATAGCTGAATTTAACCAAAGAAATTAGGGTTAAATAGTATATTATTAATACCCGCTCCCCATAGGGATTACTTAGCCACATGGTATTTAGCAATGCTGTACATTCACATTGATAGATGGATGATATAAAACCAGAATTGTGCCATGTAGCTTTGGATATTTAGGCATAAAATAAATATTAGTAAAATTTTCTCCATTAAGCAATAGCAAAATGTGGTGGTAAGAAGCACTGTCCACATTACTATTGTCACCAACATTTTACAGTCAATAAATAATAATCTTCTGAAAGAAAACATTTCTCAGGAAAGAGCACACCATTTAAATGTGTATGTGTGTTTTTTTGTTTTTGTTTTTGTTTTTTTAGTTCTTTTTCTGAAGTTTTGTCCTATTTGTTTGTTTGGGACGTTTCTTTGTCTCCTCACCTTTGGTTCCTCCTGGTGTGTGTTTCTATATATCAGGTAGATCTGCCATGTCTCCCAGTTTTGGCAGGGTGGTCTTGTGTAGTAGGTGTTTTGTGGGGTTTGGTGTTGCAATCTCCCCAGTCACCTGATCCAGGTGCTCTGGGGTGGGGTGGGGGGGTTCCTGTGTAAGTTGTGTAGGTCCTACTGATGTAATTGAGCCTTGATGGCTGTTGACACATCAGAGCGTAAAACTTCAGGACTTTTACAAAGAAAACTGCTAAGATCAGAAACAAGGCAAAAATGTTTGTAATCAACACATTTTTTTTTTACATCTCCAGTTTATTATAAGGTAAACATTTGAGATTATGTAAACATGTGCCAGAAACATGTAATACATTATATACCATGAATATATAATGCATTATCTAATTTAATATTTCTAAAATGCTTAGAGATGTTAAGTAACTATTTAAAAATTTCAGGATATATTCTTTAGCATATGCTCATTTTAATATCTCTATGAGAACCACGACTTCACCAATTCTAGTCAACACTAGGCAGAAGGTTTTTCAAGGTAGGTCTTGGTTGCCCCCCTAAACAATAAATATAATGTCTTTCTCCATTGCAAAAGTTGTTCAGATTTTCTAGTAGTTGCCTAATAAGATTGGGGGCTTCCCCAAGCTCAGGATACTTCTGATAATGTATCCCCATTGTGTGTACAGGTAACTCTTGGACCACATATGTATGTTGCCTTGTGAGAACTGAAATTGGAAAAATCAGCTCCAAGTAGTTGCTGCAAACTGTCTGCAGCCTGTTTGGCCCAATCTATGAAAGTGCGGCACATCCACCTAGTAGCTGCCACAATGCTGCTTCTTAGAAAAAGCTTGATTACATGATGTCTCTTCTTCAGTTATAAACTTCCTGTGCCACCTAATGCCAAAAATGTGAAAATTATTCTTTAGTTTATTTTGTGTTGATTTTTAATGTTTCAGGTAAGAGAGTAAATTCAGTTCCTCATACTTCATTGCAATCAGAAACTGAAGTCCCTTGTACTGATATTTTTTCAAACAAAAACAACCAATAATAAAAACAGGGCAATAGTTGGCAAATCAACTCAAGTTAAAACAGAGGAAAGAAATTCACAAAATAAGAAGGAATAATGCTTTGTAATATATTCAAGGAAGACTAACTACCGTAAGACATTATTTATGGCACAGACAACATTTTGGCTGACATCCTTAAACTTTTGCCCTTAGGTCCTTGGGCAGTCAGTGTGACAAGTGGTAAGTGAAAGTCTGCTGCTTAGGTCAGGTTTCCCAGGGGAAATTTTTTCCTGGTGCTGTTAATGGTCCTATCCATTGCTTTTTCCCTCTTCTCTCATTTTCAGGTCTGGTAAATAGACACAATGCCTGAGTCATGAGAATAAAATATACTTGATAAAGATGGCAGAGCAGAAAAATAGAAAGAGTCCAGGTCTTTGATGATATGTTTTAGCAATTGCACCATTATTGGATCCCTTATCTCAAGATTGATTGGTTATTAATATTAGAAAAACAAATTTCTATTTTAGGCAGTGATATTTGCATTTCCTGTTATTAGTAGCCAAATGCATTTCTTGTAATAACTATACGATATCTGATATGTGACCCTACTTGCACACTTGCAAGTTATCCTGACACAATGTGATGAATGCTGGCAGAAGACACAAGAGTCCTGAGGCAGAGATAAAGGACAGTTCATTACTCACAACAGCATTAGCAGCTAGAGTATCATCATTTTCTTGTGCCAGTTCCTCCAAGCTCTAACTCCCACAGGTGTTGGGCAGTGCTCCACCACACAGTGGGTCATGTTGGAAGAAAGAAAACCCCAATTTTTTATCATAAACTCTGGGAAGAAATGATAACATCATGTCTGGAGCAGGGAAATTACAAGATGAATCTGGGACATCTTGTGCCAGAGACAAGGTATTGCTAAAAAATGATGGAGTTATGGGAAAAAGCACGAGAGCCAGCTTGAAACTGCTCTCATTGGCTATATTAGGAACAACACGAACAACCCAGTAATGATAGCAATGGATCATAATGCACTGAATAAAATGAGAAATCATGGATCTGCACCAAAATTAATTAATTAATTAATTAAAATCGATGAGGAAAAACATATGTACATAGCCTCAAACTATCTCCACACAAAATATCTACTAATTTCAAAGTAACTGAGTAACTTTCCATTGCACAATCCCAGTATATATCATCTTATTCATGTAATCAAAGTGAACCACCAACAGTGATGGGGAAAATTGAAATCACGTATCACCTGAAAGGATGCAAAGAGAAGGATGAAGCTGCTTCTGTCATGTTCCTGCTGAATCTAGCCATGAGGCAACATCAGACAAATTCAAATTGAGAGGCATTCAACAAAATAATTACAAACTATAGCAATGCCAAAGTCCCCCAAATCAAGCAAAGACTAAGGAACTCTTCCAGACTTAAGAAGACTAAAGAGATATGACAGCTAAGTATAGCCAGTAACTATAAATTGAATCCTTTTGCAGAAAAAACATCTTCAGACCAAGTGGTAAAACCTGAATGGGATCTAAAGATTAGATGAAAAAATGTATCAGTGTTAATTTCCTGATTTTGATAGTTTTATTGTTATCTAAAGGAAAAGTCTTTCTTTATAAGAATTACACAATTAGTTATTTAAAGTTGATACGCTATTGGTCTGGCAAACTAACTTTCAAATCATTTATTAATAAATCTTAGGTAAATTTGTGATTATCTCAGGACAAAAATATATATTGATTCAAAAATATTCTCAAAATAATTCTGAAGCCAGATATTTTGATTCTACATTTTTAAAATATATTATTTCACAATTAATAGGAATATATGACCTTTACACTATTAACTAGTACAGAATCTAGACAAAGAGGAACAACATTTCAATTTAGTTTATGAAGCTACCATCATTCTGAGATCCAAATGCCAAAATAGACTATATATGAGATAGAAAGCAATTATTTCAGTGAATGTAATATAAAATCCTAAATAAAATACCACCATCCTAAATTCCATAGTAAATCATAAGTAATTAGGGTTGAAACTAGGAATAGAAGGTCTACATAAAATGTGCTGATTAAAAGCATGAGCACTGATGTAAAATAATGCAGCCTTGAATCCTTGGGCTGCTACTTATAAGCTGAGTGAACTTAAGTAGGTTTCCTAATCTCTTTAAGTTTCAGTTTCTTACTTAATTATCTATTTCGTACTATTGTAGAAATAATTGAAAATATAGATATAGGTGGTAGACATAGATAGATACAGATATACACACATACTAGCTGATTATTATTAAAAGAGGAAGATATATTAGTAATTATTTAACTAATCAGAAGAACTAAGAGTAGCTTCCTTTGATTCTGAAAGAACACTTAGTAAAGTATAATACCCAATTCACCTAATCCAGGAGAGAAGTCACACACACACACACACACACACTGAAATGATTTTTAACAAAATAAGGAATATAAATCTGTATTAGCCATCTTTTGCTGCATAACAAATTACCTTGAAATTCAGTGGCTTAAGACAACAATAAAGTTTTATATTCTCTTTCAGTTTCTATGGATCCAAAATTCAGAAAAGACAAGGCTGGGCAGTTCTGCCTCAGAGCCTCTTACCATACTGTAGTCAAGATGTTGGTTGAGGTTATAATCATCTAATGGCTTAAGTGGGGCTCAACGTTCTGTTCCCAATGTTGCTAAACCTCACGGTGAGTAAGATGAGACTAGCTATTGGAGAAAAGTCTCAAGTTTTTCTCCAGGTGATCCTCTTTTTAGGGTTGTTGGAGTGCTCTCATGACATTGTGCCTGTGTTCCCTTAGAAATGAGCAATACAAGAGAGCAAGGCTGAAGCTACAATGTCTTTTATTACCTAGCCTTAGACATCATTCCATCATTTCCACAGTACTCACACAGACCACAAGCCAAAAGGTGCACCAGCTACCTCCCAGTCATAGGAACTGACTCAAGGCCATGGCCACATTTATTTGGTCACATGATTGACAGTAAGCAAGGCAGTTATCCTTCCTATAAATTTTCCTTGGAACAAGAAGTTTCTAGTCTAAGTTAAGCTATCCTTGTACAGAAATGGTTACCAGCAGTCACTTTGCAGTCTGAAAGAAAATTGAAAAAATGAAGAGAAATAAATGAGAAATATATGCAGCAGTGGTTGTTGGTTGGTTACCCACAGAACATCCATTTTCTTTTTTTAAATCCTCAGCAGATCTGTTTCCTTAAGATGGTATCAGAGATGCTAATATTACTCCTCCTGACTTGTGGAGCAAGCTACCTAACTAAGGCAGGGCTGATCATCACATTCCATCTTCTGGACATAAAAATGGCCTTGTGAGCATAATATTTGGTCTTAGCGACTTTCAGACTTTAAAAGATACTTGCTCTTTCCTGAAGGAATGAAAATGTAGATAGCTTTGAGATCTATTGGCTGCCATATTGAAGTCAGGCTTAGAATAAAGCTGGCACTGAGAAAAGGCAGAGGCAGAGACAAAAAAAACTTGGTCCTTGTTAATATATTTCAGAGGTCATTATTAGCATTATACAAAGCTTCATCTACCTCTGGAATTCTCAGTTACATGAGCCAACAGTGCATCTTTATTTATTTCTTGAAAGCTAGAGCATTTTTTTTTTTTCAATTATAAAAATGTACTAACACCTTTTTGTTTTTTTTCTCTCAAAGATTTTCTGGGAGGAAACAATAACTCCCAGATCTCTGGAAGTAGCCTAATGTGAGAGTATTTTCAGTTCTGGCAGTATTTTCACATTTCTTTTATTTACAGAGCTTCCTTTCTCTCTTCTTACAGTATAACAGAGAAGTTGGGCCTCTAATTAGGTTGACTTCACCCCCAATGGGAATACTTTTCTCCTCATATAATCATCAACCTAACAAAAAGACTTAGCTCCTTCTCTGGCTTGCCTAATACAATTTGAATCCATGTCCATGTTGCAAATAAGATGTTTTTCCTGTATTTTTATGTTTTTTTTCTCACATTTTTAATAAAAAATTTCAAATCTACAAAAATGTTAAAAGAATATTACAAAGAACACTTGTAAATATTTTTCCTAGAATGACCGATTGTTAATATTTTCTACATTTGCACTCTCTCCCTCTTCTCTTCTTCCTCGCGCATGCATGTGTGGAGATACATACATACAGCTATAGATAGACACACACAAATTCTGTTTCAGTTACCTACTTTTGGAATTCGTTCACCCTAAAACTTAGTGGCTTAAAACACACTTGATTATTTTCTTTCATGATTTTGTGGGTTGACTGGGTTTAGTTGAATGATTTTTGCTTGGGGTCTCTTATGTGATACACTCTATTACACAGTGGCTGTGGCTGAAGTCAGCTGAAGATTTTAGTGTACTAAACATTCATGATGGCCCAGTCATATGTCTATTACACAGGGGAACAATTTTAAAAATAATTCCTGTTGAGTTATATTTTTCAGCTGTTTTAGACTTAAATAGGCATGCTGATTTCAAAACTGCAGTTAGTTTTCTTCTATCACATCAAAATTTTTCTGTACAGCTTATCTTAAAGTGACTACTCCAGGTTGTATTGAGCCTGGATCAAAGAAAGCACTAGTGCTCTCCTATTAGCTAAGAGCAAACTTCCCTCAAGTGGGGAGGGATGGAGGATGACCTTGGAAACCAGTGACAGGTTCATACTTGTGTAGGCTATTCAGTGTGGTGAGAGTTTGTGTGCCGCTCTATATAGTGAATCGTATTCCAAAGTGTAGTCAGAGTTCTTGTCTCTATGCAAGGAGTTAGCAGAATTTATTTTTTTATTTAAATATGTATTTAATCCTTTCCCTCAGATCATGTCTGCCTCTAATATTTCTCATTGTAAGTGCCTAAATAACCCGGATTCATTTTGTTCTATCTGTGGCAGTTTCACCATCCCCAGTCAAAGGACAAACATCAATGCATTTGTCAGGCAAGCCTATTTTAAAGTAACTTGGTGATCAAGATAAGTCTTGGCCCCCTCACAAGGTGTGCAAGCAGTGTGTCAAGAGGTTATGGGTGTGGACGAAGGGAACACATGATAAATTGCCACTTGGTATACCTATGGTTTGGCGAGAGCCCAGAGACCATTCAAGTGACCGTTACTTTTGTACAGTGAAAACATCAGGATAGAGCAAGGAAAATAAATGTAAAGTAGAGTATCCTAGTCTACCATCAGCTATACACCCAGGGCCTCATTCAGTTGAAATCCCAGTGCCAGTTTTCATTGAACTACCCTATTTCAAAAAACAGGAATATGGTGAAGAACTAAGTGAGAGCAACAATAAAAATTTTGAAATTGACGATGACTCATTTCATAAGGTATTTGATCAGCATGAGTTGAATGATTTGGGACTATCCAAAAGGGCTTCAGAACTACCAGCATCAAGACTGCACGAAGAAAAGTTGCTTGAAAAAAGAGCAAAAGCATACTACTTTTGATCAAGAGAAAGTGCATTTCTGCAGTACTTTTGAAGTGATGATGGCTTTGTGTATTGCCATAACACATGGTTTAATGGAGGAATTGGGAATTCCAATCTATAATGCAACTGAATGGCAACTGTTCATCGACAGCTCAAAGCAGAGCTTGGTTTGTCCTCCTCCACAATGGCAATTTAATTGGTGCATTCAATTTGTTTTCATGAAGAATATGAAGACATAAAGAGAGTTATTGATCTGCTGCAATATCACAAGCACAATTGGATCATCTGTGTTGACCTTAAAATGGTCTGCTTCCTTGTTGGTCAGCAACGTGGATACACCAAGCATCCCTGTTTTCTGTGTATGTGGGACAGCAGAGCTCATAAGAAGCATTGGGTGGAGTCGAATTGGCCCCCAAGATCTGACCTCAAACCCAGTGATCCAAACATTCTACATGAGCCACTTGTTGACAGAAAGAACATTATATTCCCACCTCTGCACATAAAACTGGGTCTCATGAAGCAATTTGTTATAACTTTGCCAACTGAAGGAGACTGTTTCAAGTATCTCATTTTGACATTTCCTAGCCTGTCGTTTGAAAAGATAAAATACCTTAATATGTATGCTTGGTAGCAGAACTTTACTACTGTACACAATTTGACTTATAGTAACAATATATAGCCTTTATATGGATAAAATAACTCTAAATAAATAGTACATTCAGATAATTTTTTCTTTATTTTCCTTTGTATGTACATTTTGTATGATTTTTGGGACAAAGAAAGGGTATCCTGTACCTAAAAAAGTTGATGTGATAGAAAAAACTGGGGTCATTTTTGGATTTAGATGCCAAAAGTTAGTCAAAAACAAGTTTCAGATCTAACTCAATGAAAATTGTGTTCCCCAGTGTTCTCCATTGGCCAGAGTGACCTCCTCTTTTAAATTGTATTTTTTTGTATTCTGTTTTTCAATTATAGTACAACATAGTGATTTGACATGTATATGCCTTATGATAGAATCACCACAATAAATCTAGCAACGATCTCTCACTGTACAATGTTATTTGAATATTATTGACTATATTCCTGGCTGGTTTGGCTCAGTGGATTGAGCGTCGGCCTGCGAGCTAAGTGTCGCTGGTTCGATCTTCCAGTCAGGGCACATCAGAGAAGGAAAACTCTGACTCCAAAAATCCTCCGCTGCCTTGCGGCATACCTCTTCAGGGGAAAGGCTAAGGGAGTAAACCCCGACAGAAAATCCGGAGCCGGAGTCCCTAAGGCGGTTTGACGTTGTAGTCAACACCGGCAACTCCTGCGGCGCACCTGAAGCCAAGCTGTATTGACTCCGTCTTTCCCTTGGGCCCTTCACCTGTGAAGAGGGGGGGGGTCTGCTGCATGGGCAACAGCAGACCCTCCATATCACCCTGCCCAGGCTCTGTAGCTTCAGCTTCACTGGAGAGGACACTCCAGCGTCATCGCAAGATGTCGATTCAACACGGGAGGAGACAGATACTGTGTCACTCCCGAGTCGGACTGCACAACCATTCTCGGCGGTGCAGATAGACTCTTAAGAAGCTACACCATCGTCTCTGGAGACGGACGGCTGCCGACGATTGACTATATTCCATGTGCTGTATTTTTTATCTTCATGACTTATTTAGTTAATAACTGAAAGTTTGTACCTCTTATTCCCTTTCACCTTTTTTACCATCTCCCTATCCACCTCCAATCTGAGAACCATCATTTTTTTCTCTGTATCTATAAGTCTGCTTCTGTTTTGGTTTATTTGTTCATTTATTTTGCTTTTTTAGATTCTAAGTGTAACTAAAATAATGTAGGATTTGTTATTTTAGGTTGCCATTCTACTTAGCATAATACCCTCTAGGTCCATCCACCTTGTCACAAGTGGCAAGATTTTATTCTTTTTTATTGCTGAATAGGTTTTCATTGTGTGTGTGCGTTTATATGGGTATACACACACACACCACATCTTTATTTCTTCATTTACTGATAGACATCTAGGTTGCTTCCATATCTTGTCTGTTGTAAATATTGCTGCAGTGAACATAGCAGTGCATATATCTTTTTGCATCAGTGTTCTTTGTTTTCTTCAGATAAACACACAGAAGAGGAATTGCTATATTCTTGATACTCTGACATCTTAAGCCTCGCTGACTGGAGAGAGACTGCCGCTCCCAGAGTTAGCCAGTTCTTAGAGATGTCAAGTGATTTGCCTGGAAGCATGCCTTTGTATGCAAGATAACCAATCAAAAGCCAATACTCCTTACTACCCCGCCTACCAGGCTCTCTCTCAGGACACACGATTCCTCTGGCCTAACCATCCCAGGGCCAGGTACCAAATGAGTAAAGACAGATGCTAGATCTTCAAGCCATTTGAAATAATTCAAACTAGCCACTCCTCAAATGCTTACCCCTCCTTGCTTTTCCTATGGGGAAAACAATAATGACTCTTCCTCCATGCTTTCTCCTCACTTCTTCTGCCTCCTGACCCATTCTGGTGACTCCATGTGTGGCCCTGTGAAGTGTATGTAGGTACCCTCTGTCTTTGGGAATTGTGAGCAACAAACTCTTTTCAATGGCAGTTTTTTTCTCCTAATCTGTTGGTCTCACTATAATTGAATAATGATAAAATCTACATTTTTAAAACACCTCTCTATGAGGCTTAGGCTTTAGACAGCATGGTGAGTTTTCATAGGAAGTGGAATCTTCTAATCACTTTATGCTTAGGCCCAGGAACTAGCACTACACTACTTCAATCATATTCGATTGGCCAAAACAGTGACAGAGTATACCCACTGTCAAGGGGAGAGCACATGAACTCCATGTCTATTGGAATGAATGTCAAAGAATTTATGGGTCTTCTTAGTGTGCCATAGTCCAGATTAAGTCTACAAATTATTATTTATTTTTTTTTATTTTGGTTTTTCAATTACAGTTGTCCCCTTTTCCCCTACAAATTATTTATATACCTCTAATGTGCAAAATGCACTTAACCACTTCCCCCTAACAAGAACTCAAAGCCTTATAAATATTAAGTATCAGCCTAGGATCTTATTGAAAAAGAGGGAATAATGGGGACCTGAGTCAGAGTAGTCACTAGCCCTCAGCAATTCTGATATCCAGATGAACGCTTGATTAATTTTGGTCTAGTTTTATTCCCTGGGAATAATTCTTTGGAACTCTTGGGTTTACCATATGGGTTCTCATTCTCCTGGCTAAGTAATCCTGCCCTTTGGTAAGAAATAGCTTGTATTTTCACCTGAAATGATTTGGGGGCTCTGTACCTGCCCTCAAAAGGCTCCAGAACCAAAGGCCTCTTTTCACTTTGTACAGTCTCTCTTATAATTTCCTGTGAATCATGATGGGATAGACTCTATTATCTAAATTTCCACAGATTTTGTCCAACAATACTTTCTCTGCCTTGTACCCAGTAATCCTAAGGTTCTTAAAAGTCTAGTTGTAATAGAGAGGGACTACAACGTAACTTCTTCAGACCCTTGGAAAAGTTTTTTTTGCTGAACTGAAGCAGTCAATTAGATCTTTCTATCTCACAGAAGCAAAAGGCCCTACAAGGGGCCCTCAATTGTCCTTTGTCCCGAAGGCATGTCTTATTTTGTGATCTTTTTTTCTGATAAAGGTTGGGAATATGAAACAATTTTATTTTTAAATCTAAAAAGTCTAACTCCTTCACATTATTTTATACATCCTCAAAGCCACACATACTCTTTGTTGCTTCATGTCTTTCTTCTTTTATTTTATCCTAGACAGCATATTAGTTTCCTAGAACTGCTATAACAAACTGTCACAACTGGGTGGTTTAAAACAACAGAACCTATTCTCTCACAGTTTTGGATGATAGAATTTAAAAATTAAGTGTTGATAGGGCCATGGTGTTGTTAATGGTAGACACTGTGTCTGGAGCAATGGAGATTCTCCTGCATTGGCCATGAAGGCGGCAGGGGTAGGTTCTTATACTGAGTGCACAGAAAACTAGAAATATCAATTGAAAAGGCCTGATGTGTGAAAAGCTAGCAAGATAATTAGATTGAAAAAAAGCCTTTCCCCCTTTACCAGATTTGGCGTGGGATCAGGGGAAGGCAGGCACACGTGCTATGGAAGTAAAAATGACACATGGGGAGATGCCAGACCAAAGAAGCCTGTTAGTCTAGCTGGTGGAAAGAAGGTATTGGTTGGGAGGTGGTCCCACCTGAAGTGCAGGAAAGTTTGGGAAGTTGATTGGTCATTTTGACAAAGGAGCTGGCCTAGCCCACACCCAAGCTAATATAATCCCAGGGGAAGAAAGGAGTTTGACTTCAGTGGCTTATGGCTCTCTCTTACTTGTGACCTGGCCTCGCATAGTGCACTCGCCACTTCTCCCCATGGGTCCTGTGGATATAGCAGTCACGTGGCCCATGGCCTCTGAGAGTGAGCCTCTTTGTCTCTCTTGCCCACCTGGTGATGCAATTGCTGGTGCATCTGTGTGCTCTTTCACCAGGGAGCATACGACTATGCAGCCCCAGTACCCACACACAGGCTCCAGGAGGGAGCCTACAATGGAGAGCAGCTAGGAACAAGCTAAACTACCTGGATGGGGACTCAGACCACTCAGCAGCACCTGTGGGCTCTAAAGGACCCTGTTTTAAGTGGAGCAGGAGCTCTGGATACTGGCTTTTTTCTTGGCCTTGCTGAGGATGGTTGGGACTTTTTCCATGACAGAAAGAAGAGTTTGGCAGCTGAACCTCTAGGGGAGAATCTGTTTTATTTCTTTGTCTCTGCTATGGACATTGTTAGGAATATTTGGTGTTCCTTGGTCTAAAGACACATTACTCCAATCTTTGCCTCTACTATAACATGACATTTGTCTTGTGTGTCTATGTGTCTTCTTCTCTTCATAAGGCCCACCTAATACTCTTATCTTAACTTGATTACATTTGCAAACATCCTATTTCCAAATAAGGTCATGTTCACAGGTACTGGGGGAAAGTACCTTTGGAGGGGGAGATATAATTCACCCTACAACAATCAGCTAGAAGAAGATAGCTACCACTTTTATAAATTTTTCTGGAAGTCTTTCCAGTCAGAGAGATAATCTTATTGGGTATGCTTTCTATTTTCTTTTTATTTCAGGTGGTGGTATAAATTTTCTTTTACTTTACAACAAAAATTCCTTTGTCTGCATCTTATACTAATATTTTCAAACTCTAACAATCTCCTTAGGCTCTTTCAACCTCTATCAGTAAATTCCAAAGTCAATGTCACATGTTTGGTGTTCTCTGATATGCGGTCTCTTTCCCTCTCTCACTCCACATACATGCACAGACACCACACAATTTATACTTACATATTGAGACTAATTTTCAGGCATCATGACACTACACATTAGCTCTCAGTACTTTGGCAAATGTCTCCTAAGAATTAGGCTGTTTTTTTAGATATCAAAATATAATTACAGATGCTCTTTGACTTAACGATTGTAAGTTAAAAATATTATGTCAAAAATACATTTAATACATCTAACCTATAAAACATCAAAACTTAGCCCACCCTACTTTAATTGCTCTCACAACACAACATCCAGAACAATAATGGCAATACAGTAGGGTACACTGTAGTGTATCAGCTGTTCACATTCATGATTGTGTACCTGACTGGGAGTAATATCTCATTGCCACTATCCAGGATCAAGAAAGTATATCATATTGCATATTTCTAGCTCAGGAAAAGATAAAAATTCAAAATTTGAAGTATGGTTTCTAATGAATACTTGCCACTTTACCACCATGATAAAGTAAAAAAAAAATCATTTAAGTCGAACTATTAAAGTCGGGGACCATCTGTATTGATTTAACTTCAATAAGATCAGTTTACTTAATATGTATTCCATTGTCAAATTTCCGCAGTTTACTAATTAGGTTATTAAATAATCCAGAATCCACCCTGGCTGGTGTGGCTCAGTCAGAGAGGGTCCATAGACATATGAAAGGATGCTCAACATCACTAGCCATCAGAGAGAGGCAAATAAAAACCACAATGATACACCACCTCACACCAGTCAGAATGGCCATCATGAACAAACCAACAAACAAGTGCTGGTGAGGATGTGGAGAAATGGGAACCCTACTGCATTGCCGGTGGGAATGCAGACTGGTGCAGCCACTATGGAAAACAGTTTGGAATTTCCTCAAAAAACTAAAAGTGGAACTGCTGTTTGAACCAGCAATTCCATTGCTAGAATTACATCTAAAGAATCCTGAAACCCCAATTCAAAAGAACCTATGCACCCCTATGTTCATAGCAGCACTATTTACAATAGCCAAGTGCTAGAAACAACCTAAGTGCCCATCTATAGATGAGTGGATCAAAAAACTGTGGTACATTTACACAACGGAATACTATGCAGCAGAAAGGAAGAAGGAACTTCTACCATTTGCAGCAACATGGATGGAACTAGAGAGAATTATGCTTAGTGAAATAAACCAGGCAATGAAAGAAAAATACCTTATGCTATCACCTATTATAGGAGACTAATGAACAACACAAATAAACAGCAAAATTGAACCAGAGGTATATAAACAAGGAGTAAGCTAACAGAAACAAGGGGAGACGGTGGAAGGAGAGAAGGGGGTAAAAAGGGGAAGGGTCTAGTCAAAGAACATGTATAAATGACCCATGGACATGGGCAACTGGGTGGGGACTGGTTGTGGGAGAAGGGGTGGGCAGGGTGCAGGGAAGTAATAGGGGGGAAAGTGGGACAACTGTAATAGAAAAACAAACAAACTAAAGTTTTTAGTGGGGGAAAAAAATGAAAGCAAAATAAATTAATAAATGAGCCAGCAACCACTCCCCCCAAAAAAAACCCTCACATGTAGGACAATGAACAAAAGAAAATGTAAAGTATGGAAATGCAATTTCAGTGAATATTAGAAGGACAAAGATTTTCTTTCACACTGTATATTTTTCTCCCTACCTGATCCCTCCAGAATCCGGCATTCTGAAGAAGTAAGCAATGACATAGGTTCTTTGCATAAAACTAATAAGACCAGTTGTTAATAGAGGTTTTGTTGACCAAGACTTTGACTGGAATGTCATGCCTAAAGGAGACATGCTTGGGCTCTGGTTGTTACCAAAAAGTCCTGAGGAACTGGGATTGACTTTCAAAGGTAATAAAAGCCCACAAGATAAAAGGCCTGGTACCTTTTTGGTTGTGTGGTCCATGGCAATCTTTCCAGGGAAGGAACAAAGGCTGCTTTCCTGAAAGATGACTAGAAGGGACCTTAAAGAACAACTGAAAACCCGAAGGACATGGAAAAGACAGGTGTTTACAGGCAAGGCACGTCACAGACTCCTCTCTGCCAGGAGCTTGACTCGGGCGCCTGTCCTGGACACTCCCTCCGCCCCCATGTGCACACATGTGCACCCCAAACAAGAGACCCAGGACAAGTGGGGAAGGCGGTCTTTCTGGAAAGGGAAAGCAGAGTTGGGAAATAAGGTTGGGGAGCATGAAGAACCCCAGGTCTGAGAACATGGACCCTGTGCATTGTTAGTGGGGGGCAGTGTGTGCGAGCCCAGGCGCGCTCAGCAAGGGGGCCGACTGACTGCTGGGGCAAAGGTGAGGGAGAGTTCTGGGTCCACAACAGGCCTGTGGGGGGGGCTAGGGCACAGGGAGACCCAAGAGGGGGACTGGGACCAAGTGTCGCTGCTCCATCTTATCACATGGACCGTTGCCGGGAGCCGCTGAAGGTGTGCAGCCTGGAGGTCAGCGGGAATGGCCCGGGAGTTTGTGGACAGGCAGCGAGCAGTTGCCTCCAAAGCGGGGTCCCCACGGCAGTTCGGGTGCATGGAGAGACTATCGTAGGGTGTACCAGGCAGACTGATAGCTACTCTTGCACCTACCTGTAGATGAACAGATAGGTGTCCGGGTTGCCTGGCCAGGCTTCTGTTTAGGTGCCAGAGGGTCTGAACAAGAAGTGTGGGGACGGCAGTGACTGCGGGGTGTCAGATGGGGAGAGGGGGCAGATGAGATGCCCCGGTGCAGGAGGAGAGGCAGCAGAGGGGAGGGGAGGGATGGTCGGGGGCACCAGTGTCTCAGCGAGGGCAGGCCGGTGCCTGGTGCCTGCAGGGCTCAGGGCCCCCCACCCCAGGCCCGCCATCATCGCATGGACTCGTGGCTCCAGGAGAAGAATGCAGAGACCCAAGGGAACCCATGTGTCGCTGACAAAATTGAGCTGCTCCCTGGCTCAGCTGTGTCCAGACAGCAGCCACGGCTAAACCTCTGGGGACCCCATCCAGGCCAACTGGGCAAGTGTTTTCTCTAAAAACAAATTGTAGTTTTTATAAAGAGGGGTCTTAACCTGGGATATGTGGACTTCTGTCCAGAGATAGGCCTGGGGGAGGTCCGGTTTTGAGCCCTGAAACTGTAAGCAAAGCTGTGTGTGTGTGTGTATGTGTGTGTGTGCCCATGTTTTCTGGGGACAGGGGCTGTGGCTTCCACCAGCTTCTCAGAGGGGTATGTGAGCCCTAGAAGGTTTAGTCACTGTCATTTGAAAAGTCTTTCTGTGAGAACCAGAGGCGTGGAAACAAGGATCAGACTGACAATGACCAGAGGGGAGGGGGGAGGGGAGAAGAGGGGAAAAAACGCGGGGTCTAGTCAAGGAACCAGTATAAATGGCCCACGGACAGGGACAACGGGGTGGGGACTGACTGTGGGGGTGGGGTGGGTGGGGGAGGGGAGAGCAATGGGGGGAGAACTGGGGCAACTGTAACAGAACAATTTTTAAAATATTGTAAAAGCAATAAAAAGTCATTCTGTGGCCTGTGGAGGAGAATGGAAGACTTGGTGGGAGGGTCAGGGGGCCTGGGCCGCCTTGTGCCGAGCTGGGCACAGCAGCAGAGCGGGGGGGCCCATGAGAGGCGATTGGGCCCCCTGTGAGCTGTCAGCCTTGGGGGTGGGGGGTGGGGACGAAGCTGCAGACAGGAGTGATTTTAAGAGCCTGTCGTCATGCCAGTGGGTGAAGCAGGTACCTGCTCAGGAGAGGACTCCGGAGACTGAATGCAGGTCTCGCAGCTGGGGAGCAGGGAGGCAAAGGGTCGTCGGGGTGTTGGGGAATCTCTGGGGTTTGACCTCAGTACCAGGGGCCGGGAGTCCCCTAAGGTGGCCAGGTGGTCCTGTGGGGTCGCCGTCTCTGTTGAATTCTGCAGGGACACAGACGCACACGGGGGTGCGGGCCCCTGGGGGAGAAGGAGGAGCTCAGCGCTGGGGGGGAGCAGAGCCGGCAGGAAGCAGGGTGCACTGTCATCACCAGCGTGATAGGAGCTATGCTGGGGCCCACCACCCAGGCGCCCCTGCCTCAGTGTCTCCACCTGCAAGCAGGGGATGGTGCTTTGCCTACACCCCCTCCTAGGGTGAGGGGTGGAGGTCAGATGCGGGGGACTGGGCCACATCCAGGCTCTCAAGGCTCAGAGGCATGAACCCTTTCTGTGCTCGACCCCGTGCCGCCTGTGTGACCCTCACCCAGCCCCGGGGCCGGCATGGTTATCGCACAGCTAGGGGAGCCGGGAGAGACACAGCCCGGGTCCTGGGGCCTCCAAGAGGGAGGCCCAGAAGCGGCCAGGGGGCTGGGAGAGACAGCAGGATGGTTCTGTGAGGGGAAGGTGATGCTGACAGCAAGGACGTGGTTCAGTGCCAAGTGCTTGGAACTGTCTTCTGCACGTTCCTGATGTCATCTCGGTTAATTCTCCATTATTATCCCCATTTTACAGCTGATCAGACTGAGGCCTGGGTGATTAAGTAACTTGCTCAGCGTCGCACTGTTAGCAAATAGAGTAAGAATGGGAGGAGCCCGGTCCGCGCAGGCTTGGCAGGGGCGGCCTCTGGGGAGTGGTGGGTGGTCGGCCGCTTGGATGGGTGAGGGAGACTCCTGAGGGCTGGCCTTGTTCGCGAGCCTTTCCCATCCGTTGGAGATCAGCTAAATAAATTAAGCTCTCCTGACAGCAAAATATTAAGCAGTTACTTTAAACAGTGTTATAGATCCATGTTTGTGACGTAGTTAAGTGTTCAGAGTGTATTTATTTAGAAAGCCCAGTTTCGGTCTGAATGCTTTCCCGTTTCCAGCATTGTTCTGTCCTGGACTGAGTCTTGGGGCTGACCTGCATTTCTTAACCGTACACAATGCCGGAGTGCACGCTTTAAGAAAAAGTTTTCAAGGGAACACCCAGGTCAAGAAACAGAAGGTTGCCGTCACTCCCAAAACCTGTTTTTCCCTCCTGACCCCGGCCGCCCTTTTTCCTTGGAGCTGACCACTGTCCAGGCTTTTACGGTGCCAGTTCCCTGGCTTTCTCTCTGTAGTTTCACTGCATCTGTGTGAATCTTTATCTCATTACACAAAGAAGCGTGTGCACATTTAAAGTCACAGACAGAGAACAGTCTGGAAGGATGTCTTTCCCAGTTCTAGGCAAGGGTGAGATCATGGGTGGTTTTCTTTCTTTTTGCTCATCTGCATTTTCTGGTCTTTCCGTGATTCATTTAAGGCCTCAGGATGGGAAGGGAGAGATGGGCGTGGGCTGTTTTCAGGGTGGGAGAAGCCTCGCTTTTGACCAGCTTTACGGAAGTGTCATTGACAGGCGGGTCCAGTCACCCGTTTCAGGGTGGTTTTCGGTGCGTTCCCAGAGGTGCAACCGTCACCCCTATCAATTGTGCAGCCCCAGAGATAGGACCTAGGAGCTGGGTTTATCTGATGTGTCCGAGATAAGACTTGGGAGGTGCCCTCCTTTCTGGTCCTTACCAGCCGGGCTGAGCCCGTCTATGCTTCTCCTACGGAGGCCCTTCGAGGCTCGGCGGACCACACGGACTGCCCGCCCCGCCCCAGCGCCTGTTGTAAACAAGGTTCTGAAGGGAGCAGCCGAGCTCGTGCCTAACGGAGCCCACAGCTGCTTGTCACTCCAGCAGCAGTGTAGTTGCAGCACAGGCCACAGGGCCTGCGGTCCCCAGAGGGCCCACAGAGCCTCAGTCAGGGGCGGTCCGGCCATTTAGGAAAAGCTTCCCCGACCCCTGGGCTGCGTCACCCGATGAACTTCCTGGTGTGGCATCACCTTGCGCCTGGTGCCCGCGCCTGACTTGAGAAGAAACGGTGCCTGCGGGTGGTCATCCATCTACAAACTGACCGCAAAGGTGCAGGGACTCTGCCCACGTTTCCTGAGCTTGTGAGCCCGTGAGCACAGTGGCTGAGCAGTGGCTTTCCTGGCACGCCAGACAGGGCAGGGCACCTTCATAGACGCCGCAAAGCATGTGGCACCGCACTGGGCTTGCTTAGGCCCCTGTGATCAGTCAGAGGCCCTGGTTAGAAAGCACTTCAATAGCTGAGTCTTAAGAGGCAATGGCCTGACATTTTAGAGAAAAAAGACACACAGGAAGGTATTGGGAGAAAGAGCCTGGGCTTTGGAGCCAGCCAGAACTGGTTCTGAATCCTGACTCTCGGCCACTCTGACCCTCGGTTTCCTCTTCTGTAGAAGCAGGATTCATCTTCTCAGGATTGTACCATATTAGACACTAAGTACATTCAGTACCCTGGCTGGTTTGGCTCAGTGGATTGAGCGTCGGCCTGCGAGCTAAGTGTCGCTGGTTCGATCTTCCAGTCAGGGCACATCAGAGAAGGAAAACTCTGACTCCAAAAAACCTCCGCTGCCTTGCGGCATACCTCTTCAGGGGAAAGGCTAAGGGAGTAAACCCCGACAGAAAATCCGGAGCCGGAGTCCCTAAGGCGGTTTGACGTTGTAGTCAACACCGGCAACTCCTGCGGCGCACCTGAAGCCAAGCTGTATTGACTCCGTCTTTCCCTTGGACCCTTCAGCTGCGAAGAGAGGGGGGGTCTGCTGCATGGGCAACAGCAGACCCTCCATATCACCCTGCCCAGGCTCTGTAGCTTCTGCTTCACTGGAGAGGACACTCCAGCTTCATCGCAAGATGTCGATTCAACACGGGAGGAGACAGATACCGTGTCACTCCCGAGTCGGACTGCACAGCCATTCTCGGCGGTGCAGATGGACTCTTAAGAAGCTACACCATCGTCTCTCGAGACGGACGGCTGCCGACGACAGGCAAGGCTGAGTGGCAGGTATGTGGCTCAGCTTCTGTGCCCTGAAGGTCAAACTGAAGGTCACCCTACATGTTCCTTGTGTAAGTTTCAGCAAAGCAGATGTAAAGATCATATTTGATCATTTGCTGCTCTTTTTGTGTTTATACAAACAAACAAGATAAATTAAAACTGGACTTAATGCGGTCCCTTTAATGACAAGGAGGGTAATCTTAAGGAGAAAAATCATTATTCAAGGAAAACCACAATGCTCAGTGGTAGACTATAAAGTAATGCAGCTAACTGTCTTTAAAGTTTATTTTCAATTAAAGTTTGCTTTCATTTGAAAGTTAAACTAGGTTTGTGACATCATCAAAGACGCTTAATTTACAGGCAAGAAGAATATCAAATGCCTTGCAATTGGATGTCTTTCCAATAGGAGAGACTTGCAGATATAGAGACTGGTTTGTGGGTTATGTTACATAAATTAACATGTGTGTTCTGTTTTCATAAGGCATAAGCCTCTTATTAGGGATTTCTGGACCAAAGGTTAGGTAGGACGACGACCATGTCCAGCTTGAAGCAGCTAGAGGAGCATGAGACCTTTGACCATTGTCCTTTATAAGATTATAAAGGGCCTTAAGTCTGAGAGGGGGGAATTGTTATTTTTTATTGTTATAATATTTTTTTAAGAAAAGAAGAATATAGAAAAGAGTGAAACCAGGAGAGCTTGTATGCACGACCCATGGACATGAACTAAGTGGGGTGGGATTGCTGGGGGAAGGTGGTATTAGGCAAGCAAAAGGGGACTGTCTGTGTATCATATATTCCCCCATATTATGCTTTTGTCTTCTGTAGTTTAACATAAAACCTCACTCCCTAGTCTTGAAAAAAAGGTAAGTTTTGAAACTATAACCTAAAATGCTGAGTGGAAGTAGTTTCTAATAAATTCAGTGTGCCTGAAATTGTCACAAAAATTTGGGCCAAAAAAACCTTAGCAATACATATTTATTTGTTTCTATTCTTAATTCTTGTTTCATAATGACTTGATATAAAAAGTAACTTTAAGAAGCAAATAAATAAAAAAAACTTTATCCTCTCAAAAAAGGTAGTGTTTTATTATGGTTATCTATGACTTAAAATTTCTTGGATTAAAAATAAGTTTTATTTGAGTTTATTTATTTTATAGTAATTAATCCATTGACTCTTGCCTTTTTTGAGAATTCAACAATATTTTGAATGAAAAAAAATGGTAAATATTAACCCTTGAGGTACCTCAACAATTCTCTTCCTCATCTGGACACATTTAGTTTTCTTTGAGAAGATTTTCTCAACATGGGATATAACTTATTTTTCTTAATTATGGCAAAACTTTCATAAAATGTTATGTCATGTTTTTAAAATTGAATGCATATATACAATTCAATATTATTTTTATCATCCACTCATTGCAAGAAAATAATGTGCAATAAGACTACAAACAAAACCATATATGGTCTTTGCTAATTTCCCTTATAGAAGCTATCTGCAGTGAATAAACCAGTGTATAGATTAATAGTCTCATTTCAAAGTTATTACATGGAAAATTGGAGTTTTGGCATGCTAAATAAATATTAAAAAGCAAACAGAAGATAATAGATGACATTTTAATTAGCATTTTTAATGAAGTGATATAATCAACAAATGGTAATCACAAGCACTTAGAATTAAAATTATAAAGCCAAATCAAGTTCATTTAGAGCATTGATAGATAGGACCGCTCTCACTGTATACTGATAAAAGATATCATTTTTTTCTTTCATAATTTTAGTTTACAAAATCATTACACCATATACTAAAAATGTATTAAAAAATCCAAACATTTTAAGAACTCTGATGGCACATATTTTTTGTTGGAAATTCACATATCAGCTGAATTCTTTAAAAAGAGCAACAAATTTAGAGCTCTGTTCCTGTAAAAATACATGGTCAATAGAGACAAATTTTGTAATTTATCAAAATTTAGAAAACAACTAACCAGCTACTTAATTTATCTTTTTTATTTTAGTTCTATTTTCTCAAAAATTTGATTATGTAGTAGTATTTCTGAAACTGACTGCTTTTGTCATAGCCACTGCAAGAAAAATGGCATATAAAAAGCAACTGAATAAAAATACATTAAGTGTAGAATAGGCTTATATAAGCAATCCTATCAATTTAGTTCTTTTTACAATCAATGCAAATCCCTATATTTGTGTAGTATTGAGCTAAAATAGAGAAAAATGCATGCTTATTACTAGTCTGGTTTGAGTGCAACATGTATTTAGTGTTAATTTCACAATTCTGGCTATTTTTCAAGGAAGCTAAAAATAGGACGTTTTCTGAATAGTGATATCAGAAATCCTTTTTCTCATTGTTACATAGTTGGTGATAATTTCTCAAATTATCTTAAAGTATATTGTACAATGGGGGAAATGAGACAACTGTAATAGAACAACAATTAAAAAATACCAAAAAACCTGTATTGTAGCTTTATAGTTAGCATATACTTTCTTAAATTCTATTCAAATACACTTGGTTTATGAAATAATTTATATTCATATTTTTCTTATACTAAGATAGGAACAATATTAAAGTAAGACTTAAGTGTGTACTGAAGTTTTTTGGAGGTGGAAGAAATTTTTATAGTAATTGTAGTAATACAAAGCATTTTTGTTATATGTTAATATAGGAGATTGATAATTCTAATCACTATTTCTGAACTCTACTTTTAATTCAAAAGGATCAAAACCTACAGATATTACAGAAGAGTCTTTAAAGTCAAATAAATATGGCAAGCAAAACTTTTGGACTCGTGAAGGGACAATTAAACCACCAAGTATTAGTCAACAAATGGATGTTATAAATTAACTAATTCCACTCCATCAGAAATAAAATACTAATGAAGACTCAGTAACCACTCAGTAACCATTTAGGGACATAGACCATGTGACTGTCAAAGAGTCACTACTTTTTTCTTTTGATCAATTATGTGCCTCTGATTTTTATTAAAAAATATTTTCTACTGTTTTTTAAAATTTCATTAATGTGTAAAATCCATGAAATTATTAATAGGACTATAAAAATCACCTGCACTCCTAGCCTCCTGAGATAAACATCTAATAGTTTGTTGTATTTTCTCTGACTTTTTTAACCATATAAGTATATACACTTATTTAGTGAGATTATACTAGGTACTAAGTTGAATACCTGATTTTTTTCTTTACTGTCTAATTGTGTTTTGTTAAGTATATTAGTTTTCTATTGCTGTGTAACAAATTATCACAGAACTGGCAGTCTAAAACCTTTATTATCACATGGGTTCTGTAGGTCAGGGGTCAAAGCCTGATATAACTGGGTTCTCTGCTCAGGACCCACAAGGCTGCAGGATGTGGGAATGCAGTTGGGCTGTGTTTTCATCTGGAAGCCTGAAAAGAGAAGAAGAATATGTGTTTCCCCCAACTCCTTCGGGGTTTGGTAAGAATCTATTCCCTTTTAGCTATAAGACTGAGGGCCCCAGCTTTTTCCTGTCTGTCTGAAAAGGCTGCCTTCGGGTCCTACAGGCCACCAGCTGCTCCTAAAGACAGCCTGCCATTCATTTCATTATGGGCTTCCACATGATCACTTACTTCATCAAGTATGTAAAGGGTCTCTAACTTCAGAGTGGTTCCAGGCCCTGCTTTAAGAGTTTCCCCCTGATTCAGTCTAACTCTGGCAGAATAATCTCCTTTCTGATTAATTCAAAACCTTCATTATATCTGCAAAATTCCTTTCCATTTGCCACGCACTATTAGTTAGTAACAAATTACAGTTTCTGCTCAAATTCCAGGGAAGGGTATTATACTCAGTGTGAACACCAGGCGCAAATATCATGGGGCCACACTCCGGTTTGTCTAACATACAGTGCCATTTAATTTCGAAGGCAATTATTTGCATACTATTGAATGTTTTTATTTGTAATATCAAAGTTATCACATGAATTTATAATATGAACAATAGGTTTAGGATGAAGAAAAGAAAGTTAACTATTAAGTATTGAAGGAATTTAAAAATCACCATTTTCCAACAAACATCATGACAATTGAAACAATAAATGGTTATCAATGGATTCCTAAACCAATCAGTAAAGGTTTTTGGAGACTAAGGTAGTCAGAAAATTTCAAAGTACCACTTTTGAGATTATTAATTACGAAGTAAAATGACAAATTTTCAATAAAAAAAGTTTGATAGATATTAACCTTAACCAATTTTCAAATTTGACAAAACCAGTAATGATGAAACTAACATCATTTGTCTCCTGATCATGAGCCTTGTTGAAGACATACCACCAATTTATTAAGTTGGATTATATGAAGTTTCACTTTTATAGATTAAAAGTGACTAAATATCAGCAATTTTTATATGGTTCAACAACTAGCCTGGACTCTTCTAAAATGCTGATATTAGGAAAGAAAAAAATGTGGAGAATTTTCTTAATTAAAGTAAACTAAAGTGACACAACTCATTGAAATGTGAAATCATTAATTAGATTCTGGATTTTTGAAAATTCATACCTGAGGACATGCTTATTGATTTTTAGAGAGGGCAAAGGGAAGGAGAGAGGGAGAGAAACATTGATGCGATAAACATGCCTCTTATACGCACCTCAAATGAGGCCCAAACCCCCAACCCATGCATGTGTCCTGACAGGGAATCAAAATGGTGACCTTTCGCTTTGCAGGATGACACCCAATCAACTGAGCCACATCTGTCAGGGCTAAACCGAACTTGCAGCATTCCTAAAGAAATGTATTATTTGATAATATCTAATTATTAGTCTACTGTGTCTTAAACTAAGCAGAAATGATCCTGAAGGGTATTAATCATTCAATGTTCACAGCAGTGCACTTGCATGAATTTATTTAGTCCAATTACTTGCATTATTTTGACACATTAAAAAAATTGTTCTAATTGGCCTTCAAACACCCACTTCCACCAAGATGTTGTGTTGTTAATCCATTATTTCATATGATATGAGCTATGCGGCCTAGAGTGAAGAAAGCCCAGTTTCAGACCTGCTAATAAAGGTTCATTGTGCCATCCACCTATTCCCTTTAATCAGTCCCCTCTTCTGCTTTTGCAGTAATTATAAACAGATATATCTTCAAACCGGGTAAAGAAAGACATGAAATCTACAGTAGAGCTCTCCATATAAACCCACACAGAAGTGGAACAGCCCTGTCTGAACAGCTGATATAGTTTTGAATACTGAAATGAGAAGCACAGAAACTTGGCAGCATGGGTAGCCCAAATACCTTTTTCTTTTCATTTTGTCATCTGCAAATAGCTTTATTAGAGTCTATCACTGAGAATTGTACACTACCCAGCTTCTATCAAAAGTCAAGGTAAGTTAAATTGATTTCACAGGAAAATAACCTAAGTAAGAAAAATGACCGCATCATAACCTTCATTCATATATAAACAGATGATTTTATTGAGCTATTTAGAAGAAAGATCCAACTGAAAAGCACTTTATGGGTTAAAGGACTATTCCATATCTGTCTTTTCCTTTCAAACTCTTTCAGTCCCTCCCTGTTTCCTTATTCTTACCTATTATCTTGTCTTATATTTGATTTGTGAAATGAAAAGCAGTCTTTTAGGAACTCTGAAGTCCACCCACTAAGAACCTACCTATATCTGCACACAAGCAGCCTGTCTTCTCTATTAATCAAAATGGAGGAAATCTCCTTGCTTTTATCAAAGGTGGACTCTTATCTGTTTGAATTCTGAATGCCATCTTCTCTCACCTCAGAAACTTTGTACCTATAATTATTCTCTTCCCAATATCATCAATTTCTTCCTATCCACTGGGTTATTTTCATCAGCATGCAAACATGTTTTAGTACCATTTAAAACAAATAAACCCCTCCATCCCTCATCCTTTCCAAATGCCTCACATTACTCCTATTCACAACAAAACATCTTGAAAGAGATGCCTGGGATTACTGTCTCCACATTATTTATCAATATTATTGGCATTTTGCTGTACTTGCTGCTAATTCTACTACATTTTTTCTGACATATTTCAAAACAAATTTCAGACATCATATATTTTTGCTCATAAATACTTCGACATGTATCTCTCAGATAAAGTTATTTCTACAATATTGTCAACAATAAAAATAAAGAAAAAGAATGACTTGCAGTAAAAAAAAAAACTACAATATGAATGCCACACCTAAAAAATAGTAGTATTCCTGAATGATCTAATACTCAGTTAATATTCAATTTTCCTAATTGTTTTAAGAATATAGTCTTCCCTTACCCTTTAAAATGTCATTTACTTGTCGAAGCAAATAGATTACATTTACCATGAAATTCAGCTGATTTACATTTTCTTGATATTAAACATTTGTCTCTATATTTCCTGTGAGATGATAGTCTAAGAAGTTAGATTTTGGTTTGATTTTTTTATTTTTTTGGTTGGGATGTTAATATTGATTGTGCCACTGCTCAAGATGCTTACCTTAAAAATAAATAAAGTCAGCTCTTTCCCCCTTCTTCACTTTTATAAAATTTATCCTTTTGAACTTCTAACAGTATCACCTCACCTCATCTCCAACTTCGTGTTCAATAGATCACTTCTCTAACAGCTTTCAAAGTGAAAACTATTAGAAGGAAAATCTCCCACCATCCTGTCAATGAATGAGTAAACATATCCACATAAACACTCGCATTGGTTTTTGTTAAAAATTGGAGATGATACTGTTTTTTCTAAAGACTCATTCACTCCTTCTCCAAAAAGTTGCTACATTTATTTCACTCCTCTAGTTCAGCCTATTTTTATCTGCTTTTATTCCACTAGCACTTTAATGCACTCCCATTTTGAAAATAACAAAAGCACTTTCTTTTAGTCCCTCAGCCCTCTCCAAGTATCTTTATCATTCTAATTCATAATGAAACACTTTGAAGTTTTCTATACTCAATCATGAATCCTTTCTTACCTCCCACTCACTTATATACCCATTGCAATCTGGCTTCTTCCTACCAACGATGTCATTGAAATTGCAGTTGCTAAGGAAATCAGCAATTTCCACATCATTAAATAAAATGAACACTCTCCTTGGTTCCTATCTTGATTTAGTGCCTAGAAATACTTGGCAATATTGATGACTCCTCCTTTCTTGAAAACTATCTTGTTAAAAGATAAATTGCTCATGACATACCTAGAAAAAATAAATAAATAAAACCCATCACTCTCAGCTGGTCAAGAGACACCCCCAAATAACTGACTTTTACCAATTGCAACTACTGTTGGTGGGACAAAATTACCATTTGAGGATCTCTAAATTGATAACTCTAGAATATAGTACGATCATAGGACCAAGACTTGTTTTGTTTTTATCTATTATAATCTTTTCTCTCTCTCTCTCTCTTTGTGTGTGTGTGTGTGTGTGTCTATGGATATTTTATTCATTGCTTAGTCCCTTCAACTTTTTCACCCAGTCCCAAGCCCCTCTCCCCTCTGACAGCTGTCAGTTTGTTTTCTGTATATATGAGCCTCTCTACTTCGTTTGTTAGTTTCCTTCGTTCCTTAGATTCCACATATGAATGAAATCATATTGTACTTATCCTTCTTTGACTGCCTTATTTCACTTAGCATAATGCTCTCCGGGTTCATCCATGCTGTTGCAAAAGAAAAATTTCCTTCTTTTTTATATGGCCAAGTAGTATTCAATTTATAAATATACCACAGCTTTTTAATATACTTAAATACTGATGAACACTTGGGCTGCTTCCAAATCTCGGCTATTATATATAAATAACACTGCAATGAACATAGAGATGCATATATTCTTTTGAATCAGTGTTTCAGGTTCTCTGGATATATTTCCAGAAGTGGAATTGCTGAGTCATAAGGCAATTCTATAGTGGCTGTGCCAAGCTGCATTCCCACCAACCATGCCAAAGGGATCCCTCTCTCCACATCCTCACCAGCACTTGTTGTTTGTGGATTTGGTGTTGATGGCCATTCCGACTAGTGTGAGGTGGTATCTCATTGTGGTTGTAATTTACATTTCTTTTTCTTTTTTTAATGTTTTTTATTGATTATATTGTTACAACAGTTCCAATTTTCTCCCCTTTGCTCCCCTCCACCCAGCATCTCCCTCCCCCAGCCATCACCCCCCAAGTCCATACCCCTGGTTCGTAAAAAATAACTACCCCCCCCCTCAAATATTAGGACCCTTTCTAATCTTGTAAAGGACATTTCTTTGATGATTAGTGATGTTGAGCAACTTCTCATATGTCTATTGGCCATCAGTAGGTCCTCTTTGGGGCAGTATCTATTCAGGCCCTTTGCCCCCCTTTTTTTTAGTGGGATTGTTTGTTTTAGCAGTGTTGAGTTTTATAAGTTCTTTATAAGTTTTGGATATTAATCCCTTATCAGATGTATCATTGGCAAATGTGTTCTTTGATTGAGTGGGTTGTATTTTAATTTTGTTAATGGTTTCATTTGTTGTGGAAAAATGTTTTAGTTGATGTAGTCTCATTTGTTTATTTTCTCTTTTGTCTCCCTTTCCTGAGGAGATATATCGGAAATAATATTGCTACATGAAATGTCTGAGATTTTACTGCCTATGTTTTCATCTAGGATATCTATGGTTTTGAGTCTAACATTTAAGTCTTTTATTTGTTTTGAGTTTGTTCTTGCATATGGTGAAATGAAAGCTGTATTTTATCAAATGCTTTTTCTGTATCTATTGATAAGAGCTTGTGGTTTTTACCCTTCACTTTGTTTATGTGGTGTTATCACGTTTATTGATTTGCAGAAAATGTACCAACCTTGTGTTTGCAAAGTAAAGCCCAGTTGGTCATGGTTTATGATATTTTTAATGTATTCCTGGATCTGATTTGCTAATATATTTTTAAAGATTTTATTTGTTTATTTTTAGAGAGAGGGGAAGGGAGGGAGAAATAGAGGGAGAGAACCATCAGTGTGTGGTTGCCTCTTGCATGCTCCCAACTGGGGACCTGGCCTGCAACTCAGGTATGTGCTTTGACTGGGAATTGAACCTTTACAGGCTGACACTCAATCCACTGAGCTGCACCAGCCAGGGTTGATTTGCTAATATTTTGTTGAGAATTTTAGAATCAATGTCCATCAGTATAGTGCCCTATAATTTTAATTTTTTGCAGTGTATTTATCTGGTTGTGGAGTTAGGAAAATGCTGACTTCAAAAAATGAGCTTGGGAGCCTTTCCTCTTCTTGAATTGTTTGGAATAGTCTGAGAAGGTGAGGTGTTAGTATTTCTTTGATGTTTAGTATATTTCACCTGTGAAGCCATTTGACTCAGGATTTTGTTTGTTGGGAGTTTATGATTACTGCTTCAATTTCATTAGTTGTTATCTGTCTATTCAGATTCTCTGATTCTTTCTGATTCAGTTTTGGAAGACTGTATGTTTCTAGGAATTTATCAATTTTGTCTAGATTGCCTAATTTGTTGGCATATAGTTGTTTGTATTATTTTCATACAATCTTTTTATTTTTTGGTGTCATTTGTTACTCCTACTCTTTTATTTTTGATTTTATTTGTGTTCTCTTTTAAAATTTTTGATGAGTCTGGTTAAAGGTGTGTCAGTCTTGTTTATCTTTTCAAAAAAAACAGCTCTTGTTTTTATTCTCCTTTTGTCAATACAATAAAAAACAATTTTTTAGGCTCTATTTTATTTATTTCTGTTTTGGTATTATTTCCTCTGTTGTATTTATTATTTCCTTTCTCCTACTCACTTTGTGTTTTATTTATTGTTCTTTTTCTAGTTCTTTTAAATGTAGAGTTAGATTGTTTACTTAAGATTTTTCTTGTTTTTGAGATAGGCCTTTAAAGCTATTAATTTCCCTCTTAGGACTGCTTTTGTTGATTCCATGGATTTTGGATTGTCGTGTTCTCATTTTCATTCATTGCAAGGCATCTTTTCATTTATTTCTTGATCTTATCGTTATTCCATTCATTGTTTAGTAACTTGTTATTTAGCCTCCATAACTTGTATGTTTTTCATTATCTTCCTTGTGATTGATTTCTAGTTTCATACCTTTGTGTTCAGAAAATATGCTTGATATGATTTCTATTATCTGAAATTTATTAAGACTTGTTTTGTTGCCTCACACATGGTCTATACTAAAAAGTGTTCCCTGTGCACTTGAAAATAATGTATATTCTGCTGCTTTGGTGTGAAATACTCTGAAGATATCAATTAAGTCCATGTGCTCTAGTGTGTCACTTAAGGCTACCACTTCTGAGTTGATTTTATGTCTAGAAGATATATATATTGATGTCAATGGGGTATTAATATCTCCTACTTTGACTGTAGTACTATCGATCTCTCATTTATGTCCATTAATATTTGCTTTATATATTTAGGTGCTTCTATGTTGGGTGCACAAACATTTAGAGGTCTTATATTCTCTTGTTGATTTACTCCCTTTATCTCTATGTAGTGTCCTTCTTTGTCTCTTACTATATCCTCTGTTTTAAAGTCTAATTTGTCAGATATCAGTTTTCATACCCCAGCATTTTCCCCCTTTCCACTTGCATGAAATATCTTTTTCAATCTTTTCATTTTTAGTCTGTGTGTATATTTTTCTCTGAGATGGGTCTTTTGTAGACAGAATATATATGGGTCTTTTTTTCTTATCCACTCAGCTACCCTATGTTTTTTGATTAGAGCATCAAATTTGTTCACATTTAATGTGAAGATTGATGGGTACATATTTATTGCCATTTTATTCTTTTAAGTGTGTTCTGCTGTTTTGGTTTCTTTTCTTCTTCCTAAAGAAAAAATTTTAACATTTTTTTATAACACTGATTTTGTGGTGATGAACTTCTTTAGCTTTTTCTCATCTGGAAAGCTCTTTATTTCTCCTTGAATTTTAAATGGTAGCTTTTCTTGTAAAGTAGTCTTTGTTTTAGGTCCTTGCTTTTCATTGTTTTGAATACTTCATTCCAGTCTCTTCTTGCCTGAAATTTTTCTGTTGAGAAATCAGCTGACAGTCTTATGGGAGCTCTCTTGTAAGTAACTAACTCTTTTTCACTTGCTGTTTTTAAGATTCTCCCATTATCTTTAACCTTTGCTATTTTAATTATGAAGTATCTTTGTGTGGGCCTCTTTGGGAACATCTTGTTTGGGACTCTTTGTGCTTCCTGGACTTGCTTGTCATTTTCCTTCACCAGGTAATGAAGTTTTTTGTCATTATTTTTCCAACTTTATTCTTGATCCCTTGCACTCTCTCTTTTCCTTCTGGTTCCCCTATAATGCAGATATTGTTACACTACATTTTGTCCCAAAGGTCCCTTAAACTATCTTCATTTTAAAAAATTCTTTTTTCTTTTTGCTGATCTTTTTTAGGTGTTCTTTTTTCTCTATCTTTTTTTCCAAATCTCTGATTCAATATTCTGCTTCATCTAATCTACTATTTATTTCTTCCAGTGTATTCATTTCAGATATTGTAGTTTTCATTTATGACTAGTCCTTTTTAATGGTTCCTATGTCTTTTCCTATGCTTGCTATCTCTTTTTTTTTAGTTCTAACTAAGTTCCTTGTGTATCATTAGAATCATTTTGTTGAACTTTATATTTGGTAAAAATTTTTGCCTCCATTTTACTTAGCACTTTTTCTGGTGGTTTCTCCTTTTCTTTTATTTGAAATATGTTTATTTGTCTCCCTATTCTGACTACATCTTTGTGTTTGTTTCTATATATTAGGTAGAATATGCTATGACTTTCCATCTTGGTAGGGTTGCCTTATGTAGTATATGTTCTGAGGGACAAAATAGTGCACTCTTCTTGATGACCTGAGGTAGGTGCTCCAGGAATGCCCTTTATATGGATTATGTGGGCCCTTCTGTTGTAATTGTATCTTGATTTTTAATGGCCTGTCTGTCCTGGAGTCAACCATCAAGCTGGCTGACTGTGAGGATCAACCCATACTTAAGTGTACGAACTGCTGTGCAGATGCTCACTACACAAAGTGGGATTTTCCCCAGCAGCATCTGGTGCCTGTCAAGTTCACCCTTTGGATATTGTGCTTCTGAAACTAATTGGATTCTACTTTGATGTTGTCTGGAGCTGGCCACAGGGTATATTTGTTCTGGTGCTGGTCAATGCTAGACACTGACTGTGACTTGCTCTGAGCAACTCATTTGGAGCTACAATGTGATCCACAGTTTGTGGTTGCCTCTGCTGGGCCTGGGTGCAAACAGGAAAGACCAAGCTTCACACAAAGCCTGGCTTTTACCAGCACCAGTCCGGGGACAGGTCAGCAAAAGTCTTATAGAACCCCAAGATCTGTCTTTGTCTGCCTTCATTGTTTGGGGTGCCTGTTAGGCTCAATCACTGAAAGAGTTCTGGCAATACTTAGTTGCATGAGGTAGGTTTCAAGTGAGTCAACAGGTAGGGGCAAGTGGTGCTCACCATACTGATATAGGTTCAAGCTCAGTGTCAGTGCTGTGTCAGAGGCCACTCAGAAAATGCCCAGGGTATATCAAGCCTAGCTGCCACCTGCTATATGCTTGCACACACTTGTGGTGGGCCTGGGCTTCAGGCAGTAATCAGGATAATGCCAGCAGAGGTTATCAGGCCCAAACAGACCAAGATTTGGCCATGTAAAGAAAAGGTTCTTCATGCTCAGCCATGAGAGGGAAAAATGGCCCCTGTCCTAGAGTCACACAATTATGTCTGTTCCAGATTCTCTCATTAGTCCAATCTCAGCAGAGCAGGCTACCCAGTGTTGGGAGAATGTGGCTCATGGATCTCCCATAAGGGGGAGGTTCCAATTAGGTTTAGGAGGTGGTGGACATCAGTGCCTCCTTCACCTCAAAGCCAAACAACTTAGTCTCTCCTGTATTTTTCCAGACATTGGCAGGGTCAAGTCACCAGGAACTGGGAGTGTAGGACTAGTGTGTCTCCCATGAGGAGGAGGCACCAATCAAGTTCACGAGAAAGTGAAAGGAATAGACCTTGCTCCAAAGTGACACAACTCATTGAACCCCCTGAGTCTACCCAGACCTCTATAACCTGTCCCATGTGACTGACTCTCAGGCATGGCACAGCTGCATAGGGCGGGGCTATAGGGAGTCCAGAACATGGGGCTATTGCATTTCTCCTGGGTAATGTGTATGGAGGAGCAAGATCCACAGAAGAAAGATGACATTTATTATGTGGGAGAAGAACACATCTCAGGCATCCTGGTGGCCATCATTCAGCTATCTCTCCAGAGCCACAAACCCCAGTATCTCTTAACATACCTCTAGTCTGCTCTGCCGTCCCTTCACTGGAGTTGAGGGTGAGTGACTGTGAATGAGATTTTGTGTGTTGGCTCTTTGAGAAGACCCCTGTGTCTCTAGTAGCCTCTTTTCTCTCCCAGGTGGACAGAATCCTAACTAATTTTCACAACCAGATGTTATGTGGGCACCTCTTCCTGGTGCTGGTGCTCTAGAATGGGGAGCCTGGCTTGGAGTTAAGACTCCACTCTGCTCAGGGGGAACCTTTGCAGCTGAGATATTCCCCAGGAATCTCAGCCACCACCCATAGGAGCAGGATCAGACCTCTTCATGTCTCTACCTTCTTCTGTAAATTCTTGGTTAGGAGACTTTTTTTCAGCTAGTCTTCGGTTGGTTATTCAGGTTGATTGCTCTATATTTTATCTGTAATTCCAGTTTGGTTCCAGGAGGAAGTGAGTGCAGTAGTATCCACTTACACTGCCACCATCTTTGATCTCTGTTTTATAACTTCAGTGTTAAACAGAACCCTACCTAATTCTAATCCTGATTTCTTTCATACAAAAAGTTTTAATCATATAGTTAACTACTTGGATAGTCAATTTTAAAAGAAGTATACCCGTTTTTATTTTATTTTACTCTGGGCCAACATTTTTTATTTTCTTTCTTTAAAACTGGCTAAATAGAATGAGTGAAGAAAGTCTGGAAATACAATTCCTGACCACTATTACTAAGGAATCTTTATGCAGTTGATAAAGCAGTATTAAAAAAAAATGAACTCAAAGGAATTAATTAAAATTGACTTAGAGTAGTAAATATGGGGGCTAGTAAGATCTTGTAGGGTTAGCCATTTTTATGTTATAATAATTAGCTTCACTCTCATAATTCTATTATATATTACAACATCCTGATTCTCGTTGCTCATTTATAAGTAGAATATTTTCTAGTCAAATAAAGCTATCAATTAATTTAAAATTTTTAATGAATAATTTTTTCAATAAAAATATATTATGATTTCTCTTTTATAAAGGTACTCTAAAGAAATAGTGAATACTACTAAGAAAACATGAATACAATCACAATTGTATTTTTTTTATCCTCACTGGAGGATATGTTGATTTTAGATAGATAGAGAGAGAGAGAGAGAGAGCAACATGAGAAAGAAACATTGATCAATTGTCTTCCAAACATGCCCTGACTGGGAATTGAACCTGCAACTTGGATATGTGCTCTCACCAGAAGTTGAATCCATAACTTTTTTTTTGGAGGGGGGTGCACAGAATGATGCTCCAACCAACTGAGTCACACAGCCAGGGCCACAATTGAATTTTTTTATTGATTTACCATTTTTATTAAATGTGTTGGATGACCACTTTTGTTTTAGCTTAGTACAAAGAATTTTACTGCTATAATCAATGGAAATATTGCTGTCTTAATTTTTTTTCATGTACTACCTGATATTATACATGATAATACATTTATCTTAGAGAAAAGACTAATTATTTAGTGAATAATTATCTCATAAGTTGAAAAAATATTATCATAACATAGCAAATTATATAGCTGATATGGTATTAACTTGAAATCAACTCAGATATATTTATACCATTATGTAAAGCTAGGAAATATATAGTGATTACATATGGCATACATAATATGTGACCTATAAACTCAGACCAAGGATTCTGGAAGCCCAAGGATCCTGATGGCTCCAAAATGTAAAACTGAGCTCTAGAAAGTGCAAAATGTCAATCTGGCTATACTGATGCTGAGAAATAAACATTTTATTATTTATTTTTTTGAATATAAGAATATCCACTTTTCACAAGACTGTCAAGGTTTAAAATAAATAATTTTATTTCATACATGTATATAGTCTATCAATTTATTATTTATCTATATGCATAAATATATCAGAAATTTTAATTTTCACTGGGTACATTTTATAATGTTTGAGTAAAATTTTGTTCTCCAAACTACAATGTTATAGGTATTTATTTGAATTAATAAAAAGATCTTCATTTGCTCAAATAATGCATAGGTATTTAGAACATATTCTAAGTTTCAGAAAAAAAAGTCATGAGAAGAATATTCTAGAATTACCAAGGATTATTTGTTCTAATAAGTTAAAATAACACAAGATTCTAATATCTATATATGTTTAAAGTCTTTATTGGAGTTATACTGACATTAAAATACCAAGGTTGTCGGCCTGCGAACCAACTGTCACTGGTTTGATTCCCAGTCGGGTCACATGCCTAGGTTGCATGCCAGGTCCCCAGTTGGGGATGCATGAGAGGCAACCACACATTGATGTTTCTCTCCCTCTCTTTCTCCTTTCCCCTGTCTCTAAAAACAGATAAATAAAATAAAGTAACCTTGTTAAAAAAAAAAAAATACCAAGGTTGTCACACAACAATGTATGACTGCACAACATCTAGGTTTGTTCTTAAGTTCCAGCCATCATCAGTTAGAAACAGGCAGCTGAGTGATGGTTGCCAGAACGGAGGAGCATCCTCCTTTATGCTCATCTTAGGTATGTCCATGGAAGACAATGGGAAAGGTTATATATTTATTCAATTACTTTAGTAGATATTTATTCAAGAGCAATTAGATAGTTGATATTTATTCAAAAGAAATTCAAGTAAATATTTATGCTCACACACTTGTACATGAGTCTGCATAGTACGTTTATTCATAAAAGCCTAAAATAGGAGAATGTAAATATCATTCAATTGATGAGTAGATAAGCTGTGGTACATCCACACAATGAAATACTACTGGGCAATAGAAGGCATAAAGTTCTCTTACACAAAACAACATAAATCTATCTGAAAAGTATTAAACTAATTGAAAAGCAGATATAAAAGATTATACACTTTGGAAATTTTGGAAAAGATAAAAAACATTACATTGGTCAGAGAGCATTACATTAGTTGCGTGATGCCTGGTGTAGAGAGATTAACTAAAAGTACACAAGGAAAATTTGGGGTTTAATGAAAAGGCTCTGGATATTTTTTTTTTTTTATCTTTTACTTTAGATACCATGCTTAGGAAAGCTATTTCTTGTTTTTGTGCTTCTGTTGTCCACATCCCATAATTTTATATCCTCTATAATAATTACAAATTTATTCTTATATGTCCCATTCTAAATATACCTTTCTTGTAACAAATAAAATTACTTTGTTTTGCTTTTCATTGAACTCTACTGTTTAAGCCAATGTCATTCAATATAAATTTCTTTGATGACAGAAATATTCTATTGGGTTGGCCAAAAAGTCCATTTAATTTTTCCCATAAAATAAAAGACACATTTTTCATTTTCACCAATAACATTATTGATTTGGATATTTTGAGTATGTCAGCTGTCTCCCACATGATATAATGTTTATTGTTCTCAATTAATGTCTCAATTTGATTGCTATCAATTTCAACTGGTCTACCCCACCGTGAAGCATAATCCAGACAGAAATCTCCAGCAAGAAACTTCACAAACCACTTTTGGCACATTTGATAAGTCACAGGATCTTCTCCATACACTATTCAAATCTTCTTTTGCATTTCAGTTTTGTTTTTACCTTTCTTGAAGTAATAAAGCATAATACACCAAAAATGTGTATTTTCTTCCATCTTTAATATTAAGGTGGCTACACAAAATTCACTAATTTTGATGTTTTTTTAAAAATGCATGCTGATATGACAGCTGTCACCATACAATCTAAAAAAATTGTTTTGAATGCAGTTAAAGACAACCAAGCACTATGAGAGGCATCTTTCAGGAAAAAAGAACAAACAAACTTTTTGGCCAGCCCAATATTTCACTGATCTATTTTCTAGGTACAGAAACTGAAACTCATGTAGGTTAAATGATTGTTCGATGTTATTTAATGGGAAAACTGGGGATAAACTTCATTTATTTCCTATAGTATTTCCTATGGAATCTCTGAACAGATGGCAATTCTCATATATATATTTCTGGTTAAAAAATTTTTTTTGCTAAGTTTATATCTATGAATAATACTCATGCATCTTGAGATAAGGCATGAGAATAGATTAAATACAGATTATACAAATTAACAGGAAGTAAAAGGAAAGGGAAGCCCTGAGGTAAGTATAACAAAAGGTCCAGTGTTTTAAATTTTAAAGTGAACTATATGTCTCATGAGCAAAATGGTCAAATATTCAAATGGTACAGACTGTTCTGATAGTGATAGGAGTGATATCTAAGTAAATGGAACTTTGGGTCATGTGTTGCTGTGAATTTTAAAAGCAGCACCACTCTCATATTGCATAAAGACTATAAAATTGCACATGTTTTTTATTGATTTTTATGTTAGGCACACAATAACATATGGTGAATGGGGGAAATTTTTATATTATCATTTTCTTGTTTACTTACCCTGAAGTCTCTTTACAGTACAGATTTTCTTTACAAATACATTACAATGAGACTTTTGTGTAAATGCACTTTACAACATTGTAAAAAAGACATCCTTTTAAGGTTTCTCTTTGAGGCTTGTTTTGTTTGAGGTATTTGTTGCTTTTAAATGTCAGGGGAAATATTCAAAATCAATGTTATTCTATTGCAAGACATAAAAGGAAAAAGATACTTTAGCATGATTTGAAAATGCAGTGATTTTCTTTAACATAGCATAAGGCCATTTTTGAACTGTATGTAGAATTTCAGACTCATATTCCATCCTCTCAATTACATATATTCTGTGGCCCTAACATAATGACCTACTATTAAGTTATCATATCTTAAGTAATACTTCACTAAGCACTGTTACGTACTGTGTTAATAAGCACTTCCCAGACATAATATGAAACTTCACAACAACTCTGACAGAGTTATTATTACATCATCCTCATTTTACTGTAGAGGAAACAGTAAAATAAAACTTAGAGAGACAGTCAAGTTTACAGGGTCACTTTCAGTAGCAGATGCAAGGACTTCAGTCTCCACATGATACCAAGCTTATGCACTTATACCCAGTGTCATTTCTACTGTCTCCTACTCACTTCTATAAACTACCATGTAATTTAACAAATGTGTTGCTACATGTAATCAACTTCCATTGCTAGAAATATCCTGATTCTTGTCCATCAGAAAAATTCCTATCCATCCTTCCATCAGAGTCTCATTCAGGCTTCAGCCTTTCTTGTCCCTCTAGTCTGCACCATGACCCTTACCATAGACCATTGGAATTGCTAGTTTTCTAGTGTGCTTTCCCTCAGGCTGTGAGTTCCCTAAGAGTAGAGATCTGGTGTTATATACCTTTCGCCTTGTTGTCTATCATGGAGCTCATGTTTGCAAAAGGATATATGCACAGCTGACACTCACAAGCACTGTCATCGTGTATCTCTCTGACACTGTACCTAATTGTGTAAAAAACAGCCAATATACTCCGTAAGTAAAATATCTTTTTAGCTCATTGAGTGCACAATAAAATCCTGAAGAATGTTAAATCAATTCTTTGTGTTTGTTTTTTCTGTTCTTTTCCTTTTAACTTCAGGTTAAGTTGAATCTACAATGTGGCAGACATCTGAAAGCAGCTTTTCTAAGATATCAAACTGATCCCTGCTGGGAAGAGGGTCTGAAAAGGGCAGAGAGCTCCATGCTCTAACTGCTTTCTAGCTCTTTTCCTCTTCTGAAATTCCTTATCCTGTAAACCTCCCAAGACCCTACCTTCAGTTTGATTGACAATCAATCTCTACTGGATCCTCTTTTGTCGTCTGGGAGAGTGGCAGGCATGTAATGCTATGAGGCTTGGGTCCCCAAGAATGAGCCCTAGAAGAACAGGAGCCCCCTGCTGGTCAGGGCTTCCAATGACATATCAAAATAAAATGACTCTGTCCACACTAAAAAGATTAATCTCCTGTTAACATAGATTTTATAAATTATGCTAAAAGAGTGCTCCTATCTAGCCAATATATTACACAAGACTCCTTTTTGTATCAGTGTTTATCTATGCCAGGCTCAGGACATGAGAGTAGGAGATAAGAAAGTAAATCTCTACACCTGTACAAAATATTAATTATTATCCTTTTAAGTCTCTTTATCCAAAAGCTGCCAAATCTGCTAATTGTCAGAAGCCATTATAAGTTTAAACAGGCAAGTAACTTGGCTAATTGTGTGTCTCAGAAAGACTGTCTAGCAATAGTACAGAGTCCAGGAAGAAAGTCAAGAACAGAAATAGAGAAATTACTGGGAGACTTTTATAATTATTTAATAGTAATGATGATGGGCAGCAGATGCTAATGAAGAACAGTAATTTATTTTTCATAAATACATCTGTGGGAAAAGAGGAAAGTGGTCAGCTCTTCTGGAATCTTCATCTAGGTGTATGATTGGTAGCATTGATACTGAGCATAGAGGAGAAGGCTGAGAGAGAGAGTCAGTATTTAGGTTTGAGGCACCTTTGAATCATCCAAGCAAATCTTGCCTTGTGGAAATGTAGTCATTATCAGAGCACTACTTCCAAACCCAAAATGTAATGTCCCTGTAGCTTTTCTTCTGATCCCTATCAATCCACCACCACCCCCAATTAGGAAATAACTACTGTTCAGTTTTGAAATCTTTAATGTTACAGAGATATTTACCTTTTTATTTTCATCACAATCTCTGGCTTATAAGGGGTTAAATGGATAAATGTATACTGTATTTTTCAATTAATAGATCAAGAAATCAAGACGTAGAGACATAGGAAATTATAACACACTAGAGAAGATACGATGACAAAGGAGATGATATTTAGTCAGGCTTTGAAGAATGGATAGGTTATGAATAAGCATACCAAAGCATAAAAATACTAAAGTTTGGATACTTGTTATCAGAACAATATTTTTACATGTATTTATTGTCTTAGACTCAGTCTTGTTTCTACTAATGGTCTGTTCAGATTTAAAAAATAAAAGAAAGGTGTGAGTATTTTTTTTTAAAGCATTGAGCCACCAATCTTGATTAAAGGAAATTGTAACTGTTCTGGATTTAAAATGACTTTGGGCCCTCCAAATTACATCCAATAGACAATTCTGTGTATGTCTTATTCAATTAGAAGAGAAAAGATTGAGGAGGAAAAAAGCAAAAAATAAATACTATAAGTAGGCATAGTATAGAAATTGTATAAGACTGGTTGATGTTAGCATCCACAAAAGTAGAAATTCAATTGGCACAACTTTGTAGAAATAAAATGAATATTGAACCAGGTAAGAGCATAGAAGATCCTTCTTTGACATTTGCATTGGAAGTAGGTATTGTGAAATTTCAGTGCATTATGAGCTTGAGAAGCCTAGTGATATTAAGCACTAATACACATGACATCCATGTGAACAAATAAAAATATAAATATGGCATGGTCAAGCAACAGATTGTGAAAGTATATGCCTGTGAGTTGTGTATCTGAGTAAAATTATAAAATGCATTAAACCAGGAAAAACACTGATTAATTGGCAGGTTTTGTTATACTTTTACCCCAATATTAATTTTCTTTTAAAATATTTTTTTTAATTTTTATTTTTTGAGAGAGGGGAAGGAAGGGAGAAAGAGAGGGGAAGAAACATGGATTCACTGCCTCTTTCATGCACCCTAACTGGTGACCGAACCTGCAATCCAGGCATGTGCCCTGACAGGGAATTGGACCTGTGACTTCTCACTTTGTGGGACAGGGCCCAATTTTAATTTTCAAATATTCTCAATTTAAAATCAGACAAACACACAAGATATTTAAAAAATATATGTTCTTATAGTTCTTATATTAAGTGTGAGCTCCAGTTAATAATTGAATTATCATTTTTATTTGTGTTTTATTTAGAACCTTTTCTGAGAATCAGCTTCTGTTGCACAAGTAATGTGTATATCACTCAAAAAAAAATAGGCTTATTAAAAATAAACTATGCTGGTTTTGGTGATATAACAAAACATTAAATTCTTAATAAAGACCTTTTTGACTTTAATAGCTGCCATAAAAATTAGGAATACTTTAGTTATTAGAGTCCCACTTTAAAGTCTTCACCTCAAATATTAAAAACAAATCTGTCATGTAATCACAACTGAGACCTTCAGTTTTTTCCCCTTAGAATCCTTATTAGATCTAGTTGTTCCTAAGAGAGAAAAGGGAGCAGGAATGAGCTACAAAGGTCAGATCACAGTTGACAAGTATATAAGTATTGTTAAGACTTCCCCTGGTTTTTAAATGCAATTTCAATGGCTGGCATTAATTCTTGACAGTTTTTTTCTAATATTATCTGGATGACAGAAAATAAACAAAGGAATATAAAGCTGGAAGTGAAAATCAGTGTATATAAAAGTAAACTCTAATGTACCTAAAGTAGTGATTTTTTCATTTGAAAGGAAGAAAAGCAACTTGATTTGTGAAAACATTAATTTTCAAAATTCCCAGTTAATAGAAAATACATATTTTAAACCCCATCTACCCCTGTTGCACATAAAAATACAGTATCATCTTGTTAGAAGCTCTTTTGTTGATGAAACATTTTATTTTTGCCATATTTTATTACATAAAATGGTGTACCTGACAAATTAGTTTGTTTCTCTGACATGCATGTACAATCTATGTATTCTTTGCTCCAACATATTTTTTGCAGAGTCATTAAAAGTAAGCTGGAGTGGACAGAAACACCTTTGCTTTGCAATGAATTGTCAGTGAAACAATATGGGTAAGTCATTTAATATAGTTGTAATCGATTGCTGCTGTTGCCTTTCTGGCCAAGCTGTTGTGCAGGAACAGATTTTTAATTAAATAAATAGCAGGGTTGGCAGGCAGGTGCGCCTGGACAAGCAACCTGCCCCGGGATTTAGTTTGCAGCAGTTGCCTGGCAACACAGCACAGCCGGTCCCTGAACAACAGCTGCATCCTCGGTTAGCAACTCACAGATGCTCACACCTCAGAGAATGGCATCAGAAAGAATGATTTGCAAGTAATAGTTTGTGGAGCTCACTAATAAACCGGAAAAAAAATTATTGGAGGGATAAAGGTCAAAGACACTTCAGATTGTTGAGTGAATATAAATTTGGGTCCAGTAAAATTATCAGAAGACAATGAAGTTAAAATATTACTGCATGCTATAGTGAAAAAAAGCTTATATTATGTGTGAAGCAAAGTGAGAAATGTTTTTATGTACATTATCTTATTTCATTCTCTTAATGAACTTCTAAGGTAGAATTACTAGATTTCTGCAGAGACATTAAATTTCAAACACATTAAATCACTTATAAATATAAAATTTTTACTATTATTTTAGTGTGCTAATTTAAAATTGTGTGGAAGGTAGAAACCAAAGACAGGATGTTTAATATAGTTCAAGAGAAAATATGTGTAACATAGTAATTGTTACTACTAGTAACTGGAAGCCATGTGAATTTATAATCACATTCCTTATGCTGTGTCTGTAGGATCATGTTTGAATTTAATATAACCAAAAGTTTGAGTAATTTGATTTGTTGCAGCTAATTAAAATATATTATAAAATGTAGAACTGGAAATTCATCATCTCTGCACTCCTAAGTCCATATAATTAAATCGTGACACAACAGAAGCCCCTCTTATTTTATTCTTATCTGATTATCCCATGCCATGAACATATGGCCCTAATTTTAATGTTCCTTTTAGAACAAATTTAGTTGAATGAAATTATTAGAGTATTGTTTATTTGCACTTTGTAAAATAAAAAAGTTGTTTTAACATTTATTTTAAATTTTACAATATTTGTATTTTACATGAAGGGCTAACACTTTTTAAGGCCTTTATGATTAATTTTTTTCAGTCCATCTTTCTAGGTATGCATGGGTTATGAGAACCACAGTACAGATACAAAGGATATACTTACACTAAACACTTGTCTCCTTTCACAACCACAAACACACACACAATGTGCCTTTATTTTTCCTTAATTTACAATAAGTGGAGATTGAGTAATAATGAGGCAGCTTTGCTATTAAAATATATGAAGTATATGTTTTCAGTTTGAATGCTTTTTAGATATATAAAATATATATGTTTTCAAAGCTATGTTTAAATAAAAACATCTTCACAAAGATTTTTCATTCTTAATATTTCTCTATGAATATTTGGATTAAAAATAATGATTCATTTTCCCTTTTTAAACCTTAAAACTTAATTATCTTAACAGCATTTTATGTTATCACATGTTTTGAATTAATAGCCACAGCTCTTTTAGAAGGAAAAAAACATAAACTTCACTCCAACAGATAAATATATAAATAATTTTGTAATAAAGCATTAAGAATAATTTAATGTGGGGTAGCTACACTAAATTAATTTTTGTTGGGTCAACAAATAAGTTGCAGATAATCTAGATAGTGTATATTTCCAAATCATTTCCTAGATATAAACAAATCCAATAAATGAGACATTATACAAATACATATTAAATAATTGGATACCCTAAAAAGTAGGACTTTCAAGAATAAATCCTTATGGAAAGAACACTACTTGCTCTGAAAAGGGTCATATTTACTGGCTAGATACAACATTTAAATCTAGGAAAAACCTTCACTCTCATTAACCTGTAAGACAGAGGTGAAAGCTCAATAAATTTTTGAATAATATTCAAAAACCACTTCACTGACTCATCAGTGTCATGTACATATTGAGGCAAGGTGTAGGAAGTGCCCTCTCTAGTTGTTGTTCAAGCTGAATTTTTGAATTTTTAGTTAAAGTAGATGATGTGAAGAGTTTTTAACAGCAATACTGGCCACTTTAGTTTATGCAGGTAAATTTAATTTGTAAGTGCATTAACTGTCTTCATAGTCAATCTCCTGCTAGGAGGACAGTATACCAGGTCTGTCTGGGAAAAGTCCAACCATTGTTAATATAATGAGAATGGTTTGTGCAACATCAATGTAACTTGGCAACTAAAGAGAGTGGACTGGAATGCGCATGCGTGAGCAATGACGACTTCACCATGTTAGTCAGTGGAGATGGTAGATACCATCATTTAGTGAGCATGTGTATGTGTGGCTGTCACATTCAAAATGTCGCCCTGGTTGGCAAGGCTCAGTGGATTCAGTGCTGGCCTGTGAACCAAAAGTCACCCACTCAATTCCAAGTCAGGGCACATGCCTGGGTTGCAGGCCAGGTCCTCAGTTGGGGGCAAGTGAGATGTAACCACACATTGTGATGTTTCCCTCCCTTTCTTTCTCCCTCCCTTCTCCTCTCTCTAAAAACAAATAAATAAATAAATAAAAATTTTTTAAAGATTCTCTCTTATCTTTAAAAAATGATTGAGTGAGTAGAGCAACGAATCTACATCAAATTTTGTGTTAAACTTGAACATTCCTCTGGAAAAAATTCAGATGATTCAGCAGGCTGTAGCTATAGACAACTGATGACTGGCAGCTTCATCATGACAACATGCTTGCTCATGAATCAAGTCTCATGCAGCTTTTTGGCAAACATCAAATTACCCAGGTGACTCAGCCCCATTACAGCTCAGATTTGGCAATCCATGACTTCTGAATTTTCCCAAAACTAAAATCACCCTTGAAAGGGAAGAGATTTCAGACCATCGATGAAATTCATGCAAATACAATGGGGTAGCTAATGGTGATTTGGAGAACCGTGTGAGGTCCCAAGGTGCCTACTTTGAAGGGGACTGAAGCATCATTGTCCTATGTACAATGTTCATTTTATCTCAGATCTTCTTCAATAAGTCTCTATTTTTCATATTACATAGCTGGATACTTTCTGGACAGACCTCATATCTGTAACTTACAAAACCAACAGAGAGAAGTGCATCATAAAGCACTTTATTGCATAAAGTTTAAACTATCTAATATGTGGGTAGAACACTCACTACAAAATAGAAAAGTGAAAATTTTGCCTTTGTAGTGTTATTTTAAAAATTCACTGAAATGATCTTAATCATCGTCCATCATCGGCAGCCGTCCGTCTCGAGAGACGATGGTGTAGCTTCTCAAGAGTCTATCTGCACCGCCGAGAATGGCTGTGCAGTCCGACTCGGGAGTGACATGGTATTTGTCTCCTCCCGTGTTGAATCGACATCTTGCGATGAAGCTACAGAGCCTGGGCAGGGTGATATGGAGGGTCTGCTGTTGCCCATGCAGCAGACCCCCCCTCTCTTCGCAGCTGAAGGGTCCAAGGGAAAGACGGAGTCAATACAGCTTGGCTTCAGGTGCGCCGCAGGAGTTGCCGGTGTTGACTACAACGTCAAACCGCCTTAGGGACTCTGGCTCCGGATTTTCTGTCGGGGTTTACTCCCTTAGCCTTTCCCCTGAAGAGGTATGCCGCAAGGCAGCGGAGGTTTTTTTGGAGTCAGAGTTTTCCTTCTCTGATGTGCCCTGACTGGAAGATCGAACCAGCGACACTTAGCTCGCAGGCCGACGCTCAATCCACTGAGCTAAACCAGCCAGGGTTAATGATCTTAATATGATGTAATAAACATACCATATCAATTCTATGATATTATTGCTAAAAATACATAGTCCAATTTAATCATAAAAAAATCATGTAAACTGAAATTGAGGGATATTCTACAAAATAATTTGCCAGTACTCCTCAAAAGTGTCAAGGACTTGAAAGAAAAGAAAGACTGAAGAACTATTCCAGAATGAAGGAGATTGGAGAAATTATAACTAAATGCAATGTGTGATCCTTTATTGGATCCTGGGCTAGAAAAAGGACATCAGTGAAGCAGTTGCCAAAATTTGAGTAAGGTTTATTTTTTGAAAACTGTATTGTATTAATTTCCTGGTTTCTTTCATTTTACTGTGGTTATATAAAATGTTGACATTTGGGGAATTTGTTTGAAAGGTAAACAGGAATTTTTAAAGACTATTTCTGCAAAGTTTTTGTATGTCTGAATAACTTCCAAATTTAAAAAAAAATTTTAATTTAAAACTCATTCCTTAACATCAAGCTCTTTTTAATATCAATATCATTTTCTTTGTGATATTGAGTGATAAAGGAAATGTGTATGAGTACACATAGATTAAATCAGATTCTTGATTAAAATGGGGAGTTGTAAGTATTGGTACAATAGGAGTAAACAGGGACTGCTCAAAGCAAACTGAGGCTTATGGTCACCCTATTCAGAGAAGAACTTTCTAGGCTTACCAAGTAACAGATGTAATAACATCGACTCATCCGTTTTTGTATTCCAACTACTCAACACAGTGCCTTGTATATAGTAAAAATTCAATACATGCTATTGAACCACATAGGACCCTGGCAAAGGGGTCAATTTCCTATGAGGAAAAAATGGCATATTTTATCTGTCTTACAATTTAATATAAAACTACCTGGCCCACTTAGTAAATAAGGTTTGGGAAGATGTATTTTTCATTTTATTGTTGTATTTTTAGAACTATCAACATCCTGGGTACTTATTACCACATATGTGATACAAATTCAAGACCCAGTTGATCCTGTCAACTCAGAAGTCTCAGACAGAAAGTAATTGGTTGTTCAGAAGAAATGCTAGGAGCTTCTGTGTTTAAGGAAAAATATTGAGTATCTTACTTCGTTAGAGTAAATATAAGCCATGAGTCATTATTGAATACAAAAACTACTTTGAGGAGGGCAATCTAATTGTTGAATGTGCCCCCTGGTGGTATACATCAGAAAATAGTTGAATACCACTCCCCAATTCTCTGATCACATACAAACAAAGGCCTCTACAATCAATCAAACAATTCATTCAGGATCCAATGTTGTGTCAAAAGGATTGCTAAATGCTACTTGTTATACTGCATTATTGTTCAGTAAGTGAGAATATAGTTTTTTTCTATTTACCTATTAAAAAGAACATTTTAATATATAACTGCTATCTTTCACTGGTCAAAAATACCAACAAATCTTTGGATTACTTTGGACTGAGTGAAGACACCTCAGTTCATTCCCACCAGTCTCAAGTATTAATTCTACATTTATCTATTGCAACCTAAAGTACTAAATGCCACTTTACCCTCCATGACTAATCCTCTCAAATTAAGGAATAATTAATAAAGTTTACATATTCTTGCTAACTTTAAACAATAGGAACATGGAAAAATTTTATTTTCTGTGTTTATCACTTTGACGACTCAATGTTCTTCTAAGTGTTAAAATGTAACTTTTTTAAAGAAAACGATTTATGGGACATCTAAGGACCAGTGAGAATGGGGTGTCATTAGGATATGGTGATCTTAGTAAAACTTTTAAAAGAATTTAAATTTTTTTATTTAGAAATAAGCTATTTAAAAACAATAAAAGTAAAATACATACACATTAGGATTATATTTATCTGAAATATTAACATAGTTCCTGGTTGTAGATTATTATTTAGAAAAATTTCAATGGCGTTTTTTATTTCAAGGAAATGGCTTCTCCTTTTCCTCAAAGAAAGAGAAAGTAGAAATCAAACAAGCTTCAGTATTTATTCCTATCCTGAGCATGCAGATCTCTGAATTACATTGAACTGGATGATAATATTTAAAGAAATTCTGGAAGTAGAAATGAATACTAGAGAGTATTAATTATACTATACAAATAGTCCAAGAAATGAAATACCTTAATTCATCAGAAGCAATACAACTGGAGATTTTTTTAAAGCCAAACATTTTCTACTTATGTTTAAGATGTCTTCGCAACCTTACGCCTACCTTTTACCCATACATTTCTCCATAGGATAACAGATCTGTGGGCCCTAAGAACCACACAAAAGTTCAGGGGCTGGGCATGGTGAGGAGGGAGAAGAGAATGGAAGGAAAAGTTAGACATTACTTTTTTCTTCATTTTAGAGTCCAGACACAAAGGAATCAAGTTTAAAGTGATGTGCATTCCTCAGAGACAAACAGTGTGTTAATGAACAGTATTTTGCTGCTACTACATTTATCTGGGCATGGTACAAGTTATGTATTAAAAAAATGTCCATTTTACTTTTAGTTTAACATGAATAAGAAAACACACACACATAAAAAGAACACAAAATTGGATCACTTATAGCTATTTAAATTTAAGTATGTTTGCTTTTTTTTTTTTTTTAAGTATATTTTATTGATTATATTGTTACAATAGTTCCAATTTTTTTTTCCCCTTTGCTCCCCTCCGCCCAGCACCCCCCTTCCCCAACAATCCCCTCTCCAAGTCCATGCCCATGGGTCGTACATACAAGCTCTCCCGCCTCACCCTTTCATATATTCTTCTTCTTCTTTTTTTAAAATTAATTAATTAATTAGTTAAATATTTTAACAATAAAAAATAACAATTCCTCCCTCTCAGACTTAAGACCCTTTACAATCTTATAAAGGACAATGGATGAAGGTCTCGAGCTCCTCTAGCTGCTTCAAGCTGGACATGGTCGTCGTCCTACCTACCCGTGGGTCAAGAAATCCCTAATAAGAGTGGGGATGTGGAGGGGAGGGTGGCCTTCCCACAAGGGGAAGGATCGTGCAGACTCCAGGTTGGTTGGCTGTCTCTGGACAACGGCATGCTTGGTTTGACAGGCTGGCATCCTTGTTGTATTCTGGGGGCAACAGGGTTAAAGGACATCATTTAATCCGTAACCACTAGATGACAAAAGACAGGTATTAATTTTTCAATGTCCCACATTAGGGAAAAGAAGGGCTTCTTTGGAGGAAGGTGTGCCAGGTACATCTCACCTGTCCAAAACCCTTTTGCCCATTATACTTATTTTGGACTGGGGGAAATATTTTAGGTTTCCCCCATCTCAGGCCTCTGGGCTTTTTCTGTCCAAGCCATTAGGATAGAAAAGAGAAACCAGTTTTAAAGTGAAGCCCACAGACCACCCCGTTCTTCACCAACCCAGCCACTTAGTTCAGCCAAACCATTGAGTCTCAGGAGGCAGCAATGCAGACAGGATTAAGTGAGGCCTATGCATACAGATAATCACTCAGGTAATGAGATTGTAGGCTTATGCCCTTTGAAAACAGAAAACACATGTTAATTTATGTAACATAACCCACATACAAGTCTCTAAATCTGTAGGACTGTCTTATCAGAAGGAAAATCCTTGTCCTTCTAATATTCACTGAACTTGCATTTCTATTCTTTATATTTTTATTTCCCCCCCACTAAAAAATTTTCTGTTTGTTTGTTTTTCCACTACAGTTGTCTCACTTTTTTTCCCCCTCTTGCTTCCCTGCACCCTGCCCCCCCCCCACAGTCAGTCCCCACCCAGTTGTCCATGTCCATGGGTCATTCATTCATACATGTTCTTTGACTAGACCCTTCCCCTTCTTACCCCTTCTCTCCCTCCCATCTCCCCCTTTGTTACTGTTAGTTTATTCCTTGTTTACATACCTCTGGTTCAATTTTGCTCATTTGTTTGTGTTGTTCATTAGTTTCCTGTAACGGGTGACAGCATAAGGTAATTTTCTTTTGTTGCCTGGCTTATTTCGCTAAGCATAATTCTCTCTAGTTCCAATCATGTTGTTGCAAATGGTAGAAGTTCCTTCTTTCTTTCAGTACTTATTCATTGTCATTTTCCCCCTTTGTACTCGTGTTCCTCTCTGTCTCTCTGTTTCTTCATCTTCTTAAAGCAGACCCTTTAGCATCTCTTGCAATGCTGGTTTGGTGGAGATGTATTCTTTTAGCCTTCTTTTGTCTTGGAAACTCCTTATTTCACCTTCCATTTTGATTGAAAGCCTTGCTGGGTAGAGTATTCTTGGTTGTAGGCCTTTGTTTTTCATTGCTTGGAATATTTTTTGCCATTCCCTTCTGGCTTGTAGTGTTTCTGCTGAGAAATCTGATGATAGCCTTATTGGAGCTCCCTTGTATGTTATTAGTTGTTTCTCTCTTGCTGCTTTTAGGATTCTCTCTTTGTCTTTGAATGTTGGCATTTTAATTATGATGTGTCTTGAAGTGGGCCTGTTGGGGTTCATCTTCATTGGGACCCTCTGTGCTTCCTGGACTTGCGTGACTCTTTCTCTCGTCATGTTAGGAAAGTTTTCTGTCATTAGTTTTTCAAAGAGGTTTTCTATCCCTTGCTCTTCTTCTTCTCCCTCTGGAATTCCTATGATACAGATATTATTACGTTTCATGTTGTCCTGCAGCTGTCTTAGAACCTCTTCAGTCTTGTTCAGTCTTTTTTCATTTTGTTGCATTGTCTGGGAGTTTTTGTGTAGGTTGTCCTTCAGCTCGCTGATCCGATCTTCTGCTTCCTCTAGCCTGCTTTTAATTCCTTCTACTGTGTTCTTCAATTCAGAGATCGTATTTTTCATTTCCTCCTGGCTCTTATTGATAGCTTCTATGTCCTTTTTCATGCTCACGTAATTTTCTGTGAGTTCCTTGTAGTTTTTCTGGAGTTCTTTGAAGTTTCCGCTGAGCTCATTCAGCTTCTCCATAATCCATGTTTTGAATTCCATATCTGATAGTTGGCTCCCCTCTATTTCATTTAGCACTCTTTCTGGGGATTCTACCTTTCCTTTTGATGGGAGGTTGTTTCTCTGTCTCCCCATTTTTTTGACTCCTATTGTTTGTTGGTGCTTCTTGGAATGATCTAAGTATGTTTGCTTTTGCTACCATCCATTTCACACATTAGGCATATTCACAGTTTCATGAGCCATAGTCTTAGCAAATTTCATCTGTACCCTAAATGTATAACGTATCAGAATGGATTATCTAAATAACTTTTTTAAATTATTAATTGCTTTTTAGTGAGCATAAAATAGAAGCCAATAAGGCTTTGGAGTGAGTTCGCTCTTAGATAATCAGAACCTGGGAAAGGTAATTGTTGATCTTTTACGTAAAGAGGTGGTTTTCAATATGAGTTGCAAATCTGAATTATCTATAAAGCTTTTATAAAATAATAATGGTCCATCCATAATCCAGACCAATTAAACAGAGCTCTGGGTTGAGACCTGGGAAACTGTATCTTTTATTAAACTCCCCATGAGATTGCTACACTAATTAAACAGTTAATATTTGTAAAGTTGTTAGCACAGTGGTAATAACTATGTCAATGTATGTTAAATAATTATAAAAATAAGTGAGGTTTGGGGGCAAAGAGAAAGGAAGTCTAGGATAGTGAGGGGGTTGGTGTAGCAGCCTGGAAGTCCCAAGAGCTCTCACTGCGGCTGGAACATTATTACAGGTTTAGCTCAGGCTGGATCAGGAAATCCAAACAAATAGACAGAAATGGTTGGACTACTTTGATGTTTTATTTAATTGTACTTAACTAAAACTGACTAATAAGAATTGATGTGCATAACTGAAAAGACCAGTGACTCAAACAAGATCATGACTTTTTGGAAATACTTTCTTGTCATTCTTGATGGCACTTTCTTTTCCACGCTTCACTTCAAGACATGCTCCTCCTCTTCACAGCAACTAGTTCAATCTTACATGTGCTCCCCTCCATAGCTCAGAAAAAGAAAGACTTTTTCCTTCCTCAAATAGGTCCAGACAATGTCCCATGATTGAGATTCATTGGCTCTGGCTGGCCCTGCCCAGAATGATGAAAATAAGCCTCTTTGTCTTCCTGATAAAAGAGCCTCTTGGCTTGCTTAACACTGGACTAATGACTGAGTCCAGGGAAATTTGATGCTCAGATTAAACTTAAATTGTATGTTCATTTTGGAAGCCAAAACTGGGGTTAACCCTACAAACTGCAGAGATAGGAAAAGGAATTAACAATCCCTAAAATGAAAAGGGTAATATTAGTTAAAAAGAAAACTGGATTTAGGGCCAGCTAACAAGAGATGTCATCATGGTTAAAGATTAATAATTCTATGCGCCTTTGAGACTTAACATGTAGGCTTCTACGTTCAGCTGGATTTGGAATTCATGGGGCAGAACCTTCAGAGACACTGAGAAGGAACTTCTCTCATTGCACAAAGTCCTCCTGCTTGTTAATTCCTGAAATTCTTTTAAGAGAGAATGAAGCATTTGTGCAAACACTCAAAATGCAAAATAATCCTGGGCTGGAGAACTCACTTTCTAAACTACAATTAAATTATAATTGACTGACATGACATCCTCTCTGTGGGGAAAAGTGTAATGGGAGTAGAGGAGAAAGGAGCCAAGGAAGAAGTAAATGGGCACAGAAAGGTGAAACCTGGGGCACTCTGGGCTGACAGCCGACTTCACATGGCTGCCAAGGCTGGTCGTGTCCCTTGTCAGAGCCCTAAAAAATGAGTTTCTCAGCACATTACATTCTGGCATCTTAGAGCGCTCAATGTAGTTCACAGTTTCACAATCTGCCTGAAGTCCTTTTGATTCAAAATCAATTCTTTGGGTGGTTATCGGTAAAATGGATTGTGAATGCCAAATCAATCCCTCATTTCAGTGAGGGGCTTGATTGTGGATGAAATATTGTGGTTATTGATTAATTTCTTTTGCATTTAACGATGTTTCTTGGACAGCATGCAGACAAGCCACTTTTAGCTCAAGCAACTGAATGCCAGAAATGGCACCTTAAGGCCCAAACAATTTTATCTTGGAAACTTGACCATTAGAAAACTATGAAAGATTTTGCTTTCCAGATACTTGCTTTAGGGTACTGTGTCTGCCTTTCTTTTTATTTGGCTCGCATCTTCTGCCCTCCATCTTCTTTTACTTCTCGTTAACAAGTTGTCTACTAAGTGACTACTACACATCTTGCCAGTGCTCTCTGTGCAGAACAATAGAGTGTTGTTGTTATTTTTTAATCAGTGTTTTTGTAACTTCAAATGTCTTTAAATTTGCTTTCTATTTTTCTATGAATCTGGACTATTGATTTTATCCTCCTCTTTCTTTCATTTTCTTTTTTATTTTAGAGAGATGGGAAGGGAGGGAGAAAAAGAGGGAGGGAAAAATCAATGTGAAAGAGAAATATTGATTGGCTGTCTTCTGTAGGTGCCTCAACTAGGGATTGAACCTGCAGCCCAGGCATGTGTCCTGACCAGGACTCAAACCAACAACCTTTTGGCTTATAGGATCAGACCCAACCAACTGAGCCACATTGGCAAGGGCTCCAGCCATTTCTAAATTTTTTTTCTGTTTCTTCATTTTGCTGCCCAAAATTATATTAACATTTCTTTGCTTCCATGCCATCAGACTCCTTGGATTCCCTTATTTATTTCTGTTGGCTTCTCCTTCATGTTACTCACCCCTTAAATGGGTTATTTTGACCAAATTTTTTTATCCTTTTAAGATGGGTTAAGTGTTCCTCCTATGTGTTCCCATAATATCCTATTAAAGAACTAAGACCACTTCACTGTAATGAGCTGTTTGCATGTTGGTACCCTTACTAGAAAAAAACAAAACAAAACCTTAATATAATCACTTTTCTAACTTTTCTACCCACACCAGTGCCCCCAACAGCAAATAAATTCTTTGCCACTGAAAGAATGTGTCCAAGACACATTGTGTGAAGGAATCACATGATAGAGCATCAGGTCACTCCAGGCATACATGATAGAGATATCAGAAGATCTGATGCCTTGTGGCAGCTATTTCTAGAACTAGTAAATTAAGATGCTCTTCTATTCCAGCTCTATGGAATCAGAAACTTTGTCAATCACCAGATAGTGGTGATGACCTGCCAATGGTCTACATTGTAGTTAGTTATATACTTATATCTAACTCAGAGTTAGGACAGTACCTTTGCCCACTTAATTTCAAAGAATGTTAAATCTCAATACAGATGGATTCTAATACTGACCAAAAATAAAATAAAATAAAATAACTGGAGATCAGAGATTTTTATGAAAATCCATGAACAGTAATAATTATTATTGAATCATTTCAGTAAAATTGATTCTGTGCATCCTTTAAGAAGTATGTATTCATCTGACCTATAAACTTTGTTCCAGGGATTTGTATACTAATGGTAATAATACAGTATGGAGAAGCAGAGACGCAGGGAGGGGGTATCGCTGAGGCCATGTTCACGGGCGATTAGGAGCAGATGGGACCTGGTACAGTAGATGGTTGGCCATGGTGAAGGGCACAGAGTCTCATTCTGTAATAGGGAAAAGGGCACACTCTGGGCAGAGACAAGGTGGAATTGGCTAAATCCTCTTCCATTTGTTCCTGCTTCCACACTGAAATAAGTACAGCTCATTAGCTGAGAGTGAGGAGACGCTTGACTTTTGAAAAGAATGGTAAAAACAGGAAAAAGAATCTTCTAAGTCAAAAAGTAGTGAACGACTTCTACAATGCTGAATCTGCTGGTCAATTCTCAGTTGTGCATTTGACAGTTTGTCACTCCCTCCTTTTAAAAATATTTCTTTATACACTCTCTTGAGTTTCTCCCAACTTTCTGACCACTCCATGTCAGCCTCCTCTGCTGGCTCTGCAGCATCTCTCTGAACTCTTAAAGGGAAACCTCCCCACTGCTCAGACAGTGATTGTCTTATTCTACCTACACTTCATAGATGATCTTATCCATTCTTATGACTTGAAAACCATCTATGTGCTATTGGCTCCCAATTTTACATCTTCAGCCATGATTTCTCCACTGAATTCCAGATTAATAAATGCCACCGCCTACTTCATGTCTCCACCTGAAATTGTTCTGTACCTCTCAAGCTTAATATGTTCAAAATGGAACCCCTGACATCTCTTCACCTCCTACCACACCCTCTTCCATATTCTTTTCAAACAAAGTAGATGGTAACTCCATTTTCTGATTAGTCTTACCCAAAACTTGGAGTCACACGTGACTGCTCTCTTTCAGCACACCTCATCTCTAATTCACCGATAAATATTTTTGTCTGCAATTGCAACATTTATTTATCTATCTAGCATCTATATATCTGCCTACCTATTGCCAAATATATCACACTATTCCCAATTCCACTGCCACCACTCTGATCTAAGCTACCATGATATTTAGCCTTCTAGCTAGCTACCCTTTTAAAATTACTCTTTTTTTTTTTCATCTCTCTGCTTCAGCTATATTACCCACTTCAATGTTCCTAGAATACGCCAAGCATGTTCCCAATTTAGGGCTTTTGTACTTACTATTTTCTCTGCCTTGAGCACAGTTCCTTTTGTTAGCCATATGGCCTACTCCCTCACTCTCCAAGTCTTTAGAGATGTATAGAAAAAAGTATAAAAGACTGAATATCAAAATGTTATTTTTAAAGTTTATAGAATACACACACACACACAAACTGCTTTTCAGAGGGTGGAATTTAAGGTGTATACTCTTAATTTTTTCAATGAACATATAATAATGAAACTAACATAATACAGGAATGTTTTTATTTCTCAAATGGAGTTGAACAGACCAGTGAGGAGACAGACATATGCCAAGGGATGCAGGCAAACTCTAGAATATGTAAAAGTCAAGGAAACAAACTCTCCCATAAAACATGCAGAAGGAATGCAGCCCTACTAAAATCTTGATTTCAGCCTAGTGCAAGAAGGCATGAATACACAATTCAAGAAAAACTTAAAAGAGAATGTGCATTTAGGATTCGTCCAGCAATGGTTTTCAATAAAGCATGACTACACATAGCCACGAGCTTGTCTATTTGCCTTCACATTTACTCTTTGGCCAGTGGGACATCAGCAAATGTTGCAAGCAGAGGCTTAAAAGGTACATGTGCATTGAATCTTGTCTTCTTGGAACACTGACTTGGAGCTGCCACTGAGAAACCCAGTCCAGTTTACTGAAGCATAAGAGAGTCGTTTGGAAGGAATGAGGGACCCCAGCTAATCTCCATAACCAGCAGCTAGACATAAGACTTAGATCATCTTGGACCTTCAGCCATGTGAGTGCCGCTATCTGAGCAACCCAGACAAAACCAGCAGATCAACCACCATACCAGCTGAGTCTATCATGAGAAATAAGTAATCATTGTTACCTTAAGATATTTAAACAGTCTCATAAATTATAAATATGTTATTCATTCTTCCCTCTTGATATAATTATTCTGTAATAAATGTTATTTGGGATCTCTCCATCACTTCAATCTTTTCTCATCCATTACTCAGTTTCATCTCATATACATTTGTGAGAAGTTAAACATCAAACACTTGAGGTCTAGATTTGCATTTAAGATATCATGTTTATTTTCTACTGGTTTAATAAATTATTATAAACCAGTCTGGGATTGCTTATACTAAAATGAGCATTACAGGAATAATTGGGACAGAGGTTATAATAGCAACAATAACTAATTCTATTGAAGATTTCCTATGCATCAGACTGTATCATAAGTACAATCTTTCATTCAGCATCCATAAAACAAATATTATTGTTATCTCCTTATAAAGATAAGAAAACTGAGGTACAAAGAGGTTAAGAGGTTAATTAATTTGCCTATAATTACATAACAAATAAATCAGGGAACCTGAATTCAAAATAAGAACCATCTGACTTCAGTGGCTTTGGTGTTGACCTCTATACTCCTCTACAACAAAAAAACTTATTTCTTTGACAATAGCCTCCAAAGACAGGAATTAGATTAATCTAAATTAGAAATAGGACAACAGAGAAACCCATCAGAGACTTTTTTCAGCTGGTACCAGATAACTGCTGAATCTCACTAAGATCTCCTGTTAAAATTATATAAAATTTTTGGTTTAAGACACAGGATTTATGAAAATATGAACAAATTTAAACTTCTAGTCCTTTATCTTTTACTAATTGGGTATAATTTTCAATAAGTTCTTGCTATATCACAGATTTCATATTTGTAAAATTAGTGTTTTTGATTCCTATTTCTCTAAGAACAATTTCTATTCAGCATTAAAAAGTATTTTATAAACATTTATCCCAAATGTATAAATTATATACATGACAATTTTGTATCTCAGTTGGAGTCTCAAGAATCAATTTAACAAGAAAATATTAAAAATACAATGAGGTCTGATGAATTGAGTTTGGAGTCCTATTATGTCAGTAGGGTGGTCATGGTAAAGAATATCACAGAGATCACTGAAGTCCTAAAGTATGACCTTACATATTTTCAACAGATATTGTTTAAACAATAGCAGGCCACCAGGATATTGATGATTCGATTGAAATGAGGTTAGAAGAGAAGGGCGCTTTGCCTTTGGAAATGCTTGTCTTATGCAGATAAAGTCTCAAGAAGCAGGTTTCTAATAGCTATAAAGGGAAAGTTGAATGTCCAGAGCTTTTTGTAATGTCAATTGAAACCTCACATCCTTTGGAAAACTTGGAACATAATGAACGTTGGGAACAAGGGCACTGCTTGGCTAATCAAAATTAACTTAAATGTAGTAGAGATGCGACTGCTGCATTAATTCTCTCTGAGCTGACACATGTACAACTCTGGGAATGAGCAAAACTATCCTGAAAGATTTTTGTTTATTTAAAAATTAGAAAACTGAATAGAATGGAAGACAAACAATTCAATATTATGGTCAGTAAAGGTGTATGAATCGTGTAGGTTTAAGAAGAATTTGGAATTTGAAAATTAGAATTTTCATCAGACCTTTTAATTTAAAGATGCCTATTTTCTAACAAGGAATTAATATCGTTTAGAAATGGTGAGGAAGCAGCATTCATCTCAACCACATAAAAACACTACCGTGACTCAAGTTTGTTCTTAAAAAATACAGTTGAAAAAAATGTAGCCTTGCTTTATTTCAAGGTTATTAAGTGCCCAGTCCTGAACTGCTTCAAGGGCTTGGCCGCCTGAGCTAAAGCCATGCCTTCCCACCTCTGCTATGGTTTGGCGCCACCTGGTGGAATTTCGGTTCTGGCTTTAAAAAGCAAGGAGAGGATGTAATTATGTTATATCAAAATTGGTGTCATCATAGGATTCTACTGAATTTATGACCATTCATAAAGTCCTGATTAAGTATTCATCCTGGAGACAAATGCTAGAGTAACTTACTCTTGCAGAAGTTACTTCTTCCTTCCTTTAATTTCTCAGCTGAAGCTTCCAGTTTCCACTGTCTAACTTGATATTACTCCAAGGTTCTACTGGGTACCCCAACCCTTTTTTTTTAAATATGTTTTTTTGATTATGCTGTTACAGTTGTCCCAATTACATTTCCTTTTGCTCCCCTCCACCCAGTGGCCCCTATCCCTCCAGTTGTCCCCACTTTTAGTCCATGTCCATTGGTTGTGCATATAGTTCTTCTCAACCTCTCTCTGTCTATTCCATTCCCTCCTACTATGCTTCTTAGTTCCTGTACCATCTCCCTCCCTCTCCCCCTTCCTCCTCCCTGCTGACCTCCCCCCAATATGTTCTCCATACCTATAATTCTTTCTCCACTCTTGTTGCCTACTTAGTTTGCCTTTGTTTCAATTCACTAGCTTCTGTTGTTGATTGTTGTGATACATTTTTCATTTTAATGTTCATGGTTTTGATCCTCCTTCTTCTAAACCAGTCCCGTTACCATCTCATATAATAGTGGTTTGGATCTAATGAACGCCTTCAGTTTTACTTTGTCCTGGAATCACTTTCTCTGCCCTTCTATTCTGCATTACAGTTTTGCTGGATAGAGTATTCTTGGTCATAGGTTTTTGATTTTTATTACTTTGAATATTTCTTGCCAGTCCCTTCTTGCCTGCAGGGTCTCTTTTGGGAAATCCACTGATAGTCTAATTGGAACCCCTTTGTACATGATTCTTTTCTTCTCTCTTGCTGCTTTTAATATTCTTTCATCTTTAATTTTTGACAATTTGATTATAATGTGTCTTGGAGTGGTTCTCCCTGGGTCCAGTTTTTCTGGAACTCTCTGTGCTTCCTGGACCTGTCAGTCTATTTCCTTCCTCAAGTTCAGGAAGTTCTGCTTCATTGTTTTTTTACATAAGTTTTCAATTTCTAGTTCTTCTTCTTTGCCCTCTAGCAATCCTATTATCCGAATGTTCGATCTCTTATAGCTGTCCCAGAGGTTTCTGATCTTCTCCTCACTTTCCTTACTTTTTGTTTCCTCTTTCTGCACTGGTTGTCTATTTGTTCCTTCCCTATGTTCTGGTTTGTTGATTTGATCTTTGGATTTTATTTCCTCACCACTTGTCTCGTATGTGTTTTCATTTGTTTCAGTGTGAGTAGCTTTCATTCCTTCCCTGTCTTGTTCTAAATCTTTTGTTAATTCTGTAAGCCACCTTATCACTATAGCTCTGAACTGAGCCTTGGAAAGGTTTTTCATTTGTTCCTCTGTCAGGTCTCTCATCTGCGGCCTGGTGAACTGCATCACCAGGATTTCAACAGACTTGTGTTTAGCTTTCTTCCCAGGCAGGCTATAGGGGGTGAAGCCCTGTGCACTTGTCACTGACCAGCGACCGGCAGCAATCAGTGACCCGTGGCTATTGGCGACCTTTTTTGCCGCTCTGCAGCTCTTTGTGTGGGGGCAGGGATCCAAGATGGATTCCTGCCATTACTCTGTGGAGAGACTGGGAGGCTCCTTCCCCACAACCTCACCGTCCAAGGCAATAGGGGTTCTGCCTTCCCCAGCGTTGGAATTCCAAGCTGCCGGGTCTTGATTGCAGCCATGATTGCTCCCCTGGTGTTTCTCACAGTCCCGCTGCTATTCCCGCTGCTACCTTGGACAGGTCAGCCTGACTCTTCCATCCGGATTCTGATCTCACCCCTCCTACCCATCCAGATGAGCACCGCTGGTTTATAACTTTATACTTTGGGCTTCCATGTAGTTTTATTTTCTGGAATCTCTAGTTATATTTTGTTTTAAGGTGGTTTTACTCCTTCTTAGTTGTAAAGGAAGACTGAGCATATCAGTCTAAGCCTCCATCTTGGCCGAAAGTCCCCAAACCCTTTTTTAAGTTCATTTTATTTTGCCTATAAGGGTTCCAAGTACCTCAACTTAGTTTTGTCTTATTGTCTACTGCCCTGTTAGCTTTATAACTTCCAGAATCTCCCCAACAGTCTTGGCTGTTGCTGGGAGTGGTAGTTTGGATTTAATTTAATTTTTAATTTTTATTCTTATAGTTTTTAGGGCTAAATTGAATTTATATTTGTATTTACATTTCTCTTGATTTTTCAAAGATATTTGTATAAGAAGAAGCCTTGAAAGCCAACGATTGTGATTAACTATTTCACAAATAAGAGGAATCAGGCTTTAAGTTATTTGTCCAAGAGAAAAAATTGGTAGATAATGGAGTTAAGAATCAAACCTGGAACCTCTGATTCCAAATTTCATATACTCTCTATTGTGACACAGTATTTCCTCATCTGAGACCAGTGATGTATTTCACTATTTTCCCCACTTCGTATTTCATTTAACAGCTTCGTTTATGTTAGATTCTAAGGTGACACAAAACCTGTTATACACATTGTTTCTCTTGAGCCATTCCCAAAGCCAGGTCCACTTTCAAAAAGACTCTTAATAATCATGTGGGAAACCCATACTGCTCTGTTTCTCACAGTCCCTCTCCCTTTCTAAGAGGGGAAATTCTGAATTATGGAAAACATTCCAATATCACAAGTAAGGGGAGATGAGAGATGATGGCAAGGATTCTAAGAAAGTGAAACCAGAATAGCACAACAGTACAATTTCAAGATTAACATTCTAAGTCCAGAAAGGCCCAGACAACTCTAGAGACTGAGAAAAGAAACTGGAAGATACAGTTTGGGGACTGGCAGGAGAACAAGCTGGATTTATGTTTAGCCCTTTCGAAAAGCTGAGTAACCTTGCCCAAGTTTGCTGACTGATTGGTGTCTAGGTTTTATCTGCAAAATACCTACAACATGTGGCATTGCAGAAGTTAAAATGCCCCAGGTATATAAGAAAATACCTAATTCAGTGTCAAGAGTTAATGACACGTGATAACATTATGTCTGATTGTACATACCAGATAGTTCAACTGAAACTAGTTAGTTAAACCTCTGTACTCATTTATTTGTCATGTAAAAAATATTCTGGACTATGAGTTCTTTTAATCTTCACCTGAGGATTTGTTTATTGATTTTAGGATTTTAGAGAGAGAAAAAGGGGGAGAGGAAGAAGAGAGAGAAACAGAAAGAGAGAGAGAGAGAGAGAGAGAGAGAGAGAGAGAGAGAGAGAGAGAGAGAGAGAGAGAGAGAGAAACAGCTATGTGAAAGAGAAAAATGTGAAAGAGAAACAGCAGTTGGTTCTCTCCCATATGTACCCTGACCTGGGATCAAACCCATCACTTACATCACCTGGCCAGGGCCGGACTATGATTTTAAAATAATGTTTTAATGTTACCAACACAATAACATAAATAATTTAAAACTCTACACTTTGACTTGAGAAACCCATACCTGCATTTTAAAAATTCATCTATTCAGCAAATACTTATAGAGCATCTACTAGTGCTCAGTGCTGGAGAACAAGACAGCTAGTTTCTTGAACCTCATGGGGTTTATATTCTGTTTACAAGTCCACTTAATTGTTTACATAAAACGTGAATGCACTTTTTTTGAAAATCTTGCCATAAATAACTCAAAATTTACTTTTAGCTTTGGTATAAATGCCCCTTGACAACTCTAACTCCCATAAGTATGACAAGGCAATAAATATGTTTGGCAGAGCAACTATTTATGTCCTGTCTTCTGTGTTGCCAGGGTGATGGTAACAGTATTGAAAACATTGGAGGTGGTTGTTATTGGAAAGGATCCTGACTTTCGTTTCCAAATGAAACTGTAAAAAAAGCAAAATGTAGGCAGGGGTGTGGGCAGTGGCTGGCCATGGCTATACATAAACTAGATGAATGAATTATTGATGATTAATCCAATGTGATATCATTATCAGAAATGTAATAGTCACAGAAAGTATTAATAATACTTAATGTTTTATGAAATTTTAGTAAGTACATCAATATTTAGGTTTCTTTTTGAAAAGCTAAAACCATGTCATTGCATGCTTTCAAAAGTTATGTATTTACCCACTTTTCTCTTCCTCTCCTTTCTTCTAGTGGAAAACAATTCAAAAGGTATACTAAGTTTTTGGTCTTCTAAACATGATTTGAAATGTTGCTAAAGGACAAATTCAGCTTCAAAATAATTTTTAAATAAAATCAGAAATGAAGGAGGAAAAGTAACAACTGATGCCACAGAAATACAAAGGATTGTAAGAAAATAGTATAAACAACTATATGCCAAAAAACTGGACAACCTGGATAAAATTAATGAATTCCTAGAAATATATAATCTTTCAAAACTGAATCAGAAAGAATAAGAAAATCTGAATACTCAGATTACAACTAATGAAATCAAAGCAGTAATAAACTCCCAGATTGAGGGCTGGCCTACAAACCAAAGGGTGGCCAGTTCGATTCCCAGTCAGGGCACATGCGTAGGTTATGGGCCAGATCCCTAGCTGGGGGCATGCAAGAGGCAGCCACACATCTCTTCCCCTCTCTCTAAAAATAAACAAATAAAATCTTTTTTTAAAAATGAATAATTATGTTTAAAAACAAAAAACTCCCAGAAAACAAAAGTGCTGGACTGGATGGCTTCACAGGCAAATTCTACCAAATACTCAAAGAAGAACTAACATCTATCCTTCTCAAACTATTCCAAAAAATTTAAGAGGTGGGAAGACTCCCACACTCATTTTACAAGGCCAGCATTATCTTTATTCTAAAAGCAGATAAAGACACTACAAAGAAAGAAAATTCTAGGCCAGTATCCCTGATAAACATAGATGCTAAAACCCTCAACAAACAATATCCAACAATACATTAGAAAGACCATACACTATGATCAAGTGGGATTTATTCTGTGAATACTAGGTTGGTACAATATCTGCAAATAAGTAAATGTGATACACTACATAAACAAAATAAAGGATAAAATCATGTGATTATATCAAGATTCAGAAAAAAAGCATTTGATAAAATCTAGCATCCATTTTTGATAAAAACTCTCAGGAAAGTAGGAATAGAAGGAATATATCTCAATATAATAAGTCCATATATAACAAACCACAGCCAACATCATACTTAATGGGCAAAAATGAAAAGATTTCCCTTAAGGACACGAACAAGATGTGTGTTTTCACCGCTCCTATTCAACATAGTACTAGAAGCCATAGCTTCAGCAATCAGACAAGGAGAACTGAAAAGCAGCCAAAATGGAAAAGAATAAGTAAAACTGCCACTATTTGCAGACGATGTGATACTGTATATAGGAAACCCTAAAGACTTTACCAAAGAACTAGATCTAATAAGTGAATTCAGTAGTGTTGCAGGATACGAAATTAGTATTCAGAAATCAGTGACATTTTTGTACATCAACAATGAACTATCAGAAAGAGAAACTAAGAAAACAATCCCATTTACAGTTGCAACAAAAAATAAAGTACTTAGGAATAAATTTAACCAAAGAGGTATAAGACATGTTCTCACATAATTAATAAGATACTGAAGGAAAAAAACTGAGGAAAATATAAATAAGTGGAAGTATACACCATGTTTATGTTATAAAGAATTAACATCATTAAAAATGTCCATAATACCCAGAGCAATTTAGTGCAATTCCTATCAAAATGCCAATGGCATATCTCATGGAACTAGAACAAATATCCCAGAAATTTATATGGAACCCTAATAACCTCAGCAATTTGAGAAAGAAGAACAAATTTGGAGGAATCATACTACCTGATATCAAACTATACTACAAGGCCACAGTAATCAAAACAGCATAATTCAGGTATAAAATCAGACATCTAGATCAATGGAGAAGAGTAGAGAGCCCAGAAATAAACCCATTCCTTTATGGTTAATTAATATTTGACAAAGGAGGCAATAACATACAATGGGACAAAGACATTCTGTTTCAATAAATGGTGTTGGTAAAATTGGACAAATACATGCAAAAAAATGAAACTTGACCACCTCCTCATTCCACACACAAGAATAAACTCAAAATGTATCAGACTAAATATAAGATTGAAAATCATAAAAATTCTAGAAGAAAACATAGGCAGTAAAACCTGGAACATTTCTCACAGCAATATTTTTTTCTGATCTATCTCCTCAGGCAAGGGAAACAAAGAAAAATAAACAAGTGGGACTACATCAAACTAAAATGTCTTGCACAGCAAAAGAAAGCATCAATAGAATGAAAATATAACCCACAGAATGGGGGAACATATTTGCCAATACATCTGATAAGAGCTTTATACCCAAAATTTTTAAAGAACTTATAAAACTCAACACCAAAAGAACAAACAATCCAGTTAAAAAAATAGGCAAAGGACCTGAATAGACACTTCTCCAAGGAGGACATACAGATGGCCATTAGACATACAAAAAAATGCTGAATGTCACTAATCGTCAGGGAAATGCAAATTAAAACCACAATGAGATATCACCTCACACCTATCAAAATGGCCATCATCAATAAATCAACAGACAAGTGTTGATGAGAATGCAGAGAAAAGGGAAGCCTCGTGCACGGTTGGTGAGAATGCAGACTGGTGCAGTCACTGTGGAAAGCAGTATGGAGATACCTCAAAAAGTTAAAAATGGAACTACATTATGACTCAGTGATTCCACTTCTGAGAATATAGCCAAAGAATCCTGAAACACTTATTTAAAAGAATATATGCACCCCTATAATTCATTGCAGCATTACATACAATAATCAACATTTGGAAGCAGCTTAAGTGCCCATAAGCAGATGAGTGAATAAAAAAGCTGTGGCACTTCTACAGAATGCAATACAGTATTCCCTTACTTCCTGGGGGTATTACATTCTAGATCCCCTCATGATAGGTGAAAATCCGTAAAATAGGAACCTTACATTTATTTTAGTATTTATATATATCTTAAGGCTTTATAAACCCTTCCCACACACTTATAAACCTTTCCCACTCCCTTATTAACTTTTTCCACACTTTTATAAACTATTAATGTTCTTAAACATTCTACACTCTTAAACCTATGTAACTTTAACAACATACGTATACAGTACCACAAAATCCCATGATATAGTGAAAAATCCACGATAATTAAATATAATATTTTTTAAAATCCCGCAATACAGTGAGGTTGTTATAAGTGAACCACAATATAGAGAGGGACTACTATTACTCAGCTGTTCAAAAAAAAGAAGAAGGAAATCTTACCCTTTGTGACAGCATGGATAGACATGGAGATTGTTATGCTAAGTGAAATAAGCCAGACAGAAAAGGACAAGTACCATAGGATTTCACTTATATGTGGAATCTAATGGACAAAATAAGCAAACTAACTAGAATCAGACTCATAGGTATGAAGAACAGGCTGACAACTGTCAGGGGGTGGGTGTTGGGGGCTGGGTGAAGTAGTTGAAGGCATTAAGCAAAAGTAAATAAATAGATAGGTAGGTAGATAAATAAAACAAACCTCATAGACATAGACATCAGTATGGCGATCAGCAGAGGGTAAAGGGTGGATAAATGGTGACAGAAGGAGATATGACTTGGGGTGGTGAACACACAATACAATATATGAATGATATATTATAGGATTGTACACTTGCAGCCTACAGTTTTGTTAACTAATGTAATCCCAATAAATTCAATTAAACATATATATAAAGAAATTTTAAACTATATTAACAATATCCTTTAAAGGGAATAAATGACTATATACCAACCCTGAAAAATAAAAGTCACCTATCAGTGGATTGAATTTTCTGTCTTATTTGAAAGCACCATGTTCATGTAGACACAGGGACCAGCGGGTAATTGCTGGCTCTCTCTCTCATTAACTTCATTCAGTCAGTCTCTTAATTTCAAACCAACTAGGACTTTGGTACCAAATTAATTTTTAAAAGTCCTTGTGAGGAACACTTCACATTAACCCTTTCAAACCACATCTGTTCTTCCTAAGAATGTGATGAGAAACAGTTTAGTGTGGAGAGTGAGACAGAGACAGACTGCGATTGAAAAGAAAATGAGAATGCATTTCTCAGGTTTCTTTGCAGCTGGCTTTATTTTTTTAAGGTTTCAAATGTGTTTTGTTTCTTTAAGCTATAAGGAGCAGCAGAGTGCTTGGATGACAAGTTGGTTTTGTGGCAATTGTGTATAACAGCAACTGTAATGGTTACTGATCTTTCACTCCTGTGGGCAACTCTACCAACACAGGGTAGGCACCATTCTATTTCAATCTGTGATTGCAAGTATCCACACAACACAGAAAGTGGTTTTGCTGGATACCACAGCATTACCATATCTGCCATCAAAATCTGGTGAGTATTTTATATGGCTCTGTCTTGCCCAAAAGTGCTGAATGCTTCAATTCTTGATACAACTGCATGCATTTTCTGGGTGAGAAGAACATCACAAAGTGTGAGGAAGTTTGCAGTTGATTGTAACTACTGGTATCTTTCATGGCAAGGAGAGATGGTAGAAATCCTGAAACCCAGATGCCCTCCTCAGAAAGTTCAAAATTCAGCTTCTATTACCAACTTATTATAAAGCACACATTTCAGGAAAAGCCAGTTGGAAGAGATGCATAGAGCACAGTACATGCCCTCCCTGGGTGCACCAGTCTCCTACCACATCACTGTGTCCACCAACCTGGAAGCTCCACTGTGGGCTTTCTTGACACAAATTAGATTCTGACAGTTATATGCAACACTGTGATATTTGAAAGGCAGGAGTAATATGGAGATGTTTTATATGTTCGGCCTATTTTGTTTCTTTTGATAATCAAAGTCATATATGTTCTACCTTGGTTTTAAAACTTTTCAGCAGTTTAATATCCACTTTCTAGCTTCTTGTGTTTTTGAGAAGTACTGTACAGCCAGCTCTGAAAGCTCATTCTGGAGCGCACTTCTCCAAAAATTACAGAAAATTTTTAAATATTTTATTTATTTTTAGAGAGAAGGGAAATGAGGAAGAGAGGGAGAGAAACATCAACGTTTGAGAGATACATTGATTGGTTGTCTCTCACACACCCCCAGCTGAGGACCTGGCCTGCAACCCAAGCATGTGCCCTGACTGGGAATTGAACCCATGACGTTTTGGTTCACAGGCCAGCACTTAATTCACCAAGCCACAGCAGCCAGGGCATTCCAGAAATTTTTAAGTCACCTAACCCCCTGTAAGTCACTCACTGCTCAGAATACTTAGAGTAGTTTTAGTTTTCTGTACTAAACCTTGTGTAATGTATATCTCATGTAATTCTCTGCTTTAAAATGTCAATACCTAACCACTCTTAATGGAAAAGTATCCAAATAATGAGCATCATATTAAAGGGGGTGAAACTGATACATTCCTCACAATTACTATTATAATTATAATTATCTTTTATTATTTTTCCATATAATCTATTTCACTTTCCCAAATTCATTTATTCATATTCCTGTTTGATTATTGAAATCTACATTCCTTCAAATTCTCATTCTAACCTTACCCTTATATGATAAGCCTCCTATGATCATCTAACCAGAATTGATCTTTTCCTTTCTTAGCTAATATAGCACTTGTTTTTCTTTAGGATCATACGAACCTCTTTGACACTACTAAATTTCAAGTGAACATTAAAGATCTCTACACCCAAAAGATACCATTAGTTCATTTACTCAAAAGTTATCAACTACCTCATCATGAGCCAGTCATTGAGCTAGGCACTAGAGTAAGGTATGAAAGAAAATACAGTCTCTGTCTTAATGAACCTTATATCTTAGTAAGTATTAATATAGACTCATTAGGAATGAATAAAAAAATATTGCCAAGATAATTTTGCTAGCAAGAAGATGAATATAATGAACAAATTATTTGTTTTAGATGTGATTTGTAGAAAAATGGTCTCACCACACTCTTGTAGATTCCATTTCATGAAAACGTAGAAGAAGCAGGGTTCTAACAGGTCCTGAATTAAACTCTACAGATGCCCCTGGAAGTGTATTGGAGTGTCAGTAAATAAAACTCTATGCAAAATTTGTGCTTATTTATTTACATGTATTTTTTTCATGGTGCGAGGAGGAGTCCATAGCTTTTACCAAACTTTCAGAATGGTTCCCAAGAAAGGTCAAGAAACACTGACGCAACATAGTGATATCGTTACTAATACAAAATAGATCTAAGACAATGTATTACGTTTATAATGACACAAAGCATTCATAATTCCCTAATAAATAAGGAAGTCATGGTTTTAAAGAGAGACTATACAAACCATGAAAATAAGCATTGATTTATATACCTCTGCCCTAGATGAAATCAGGATGGGCCTCAGGCAGATTGAGTCCATGGAACTGCTTTGCTGGCGGCAAACCTTTCCTTGTATCAGCAGTTCATTTCACCTTCATTTTATGTTTATATATATTTACACACATGTATTTTAATTTGAAGTGATTACAAGTGAGATGAAGTCAGAGATCTAATGTTTTTCCAAGTTTAAATGTTCTGATAAAGAAAAAGTGGTAAAAACTAATTTTCTCTTCCTCCACCCAATTCCCAAAAGGCACAATTACTTGGGTCTCAGAGATATCACAGGAGAATAATCTGATGGATAGCCACCTTCATTGCAAAAAATTGGTACTTCTTCCTTAGGCAATGTTAGAAGGTCAGCTTAATGATCATATTGTTGGTTTATAAGACTATTTTGTTATCTATTCATTTCTATGAGCATAAAGAATAAATTTTGTGATTTAGAATTAAAACTAAAATATATGTATACATATATACATATATGAGATAAGAAATACATTTCTAAACAATTTGCTACATATATCTGTTAATATTATATTTGGTATATGGCATACATTTCAAGAACTAATTTATTTAATAAAATTTTTAAAAATTAGACTTAGACAATACACTTGATTACATATAATATATTTACATTTTTCTTGTCTCTGAATAACCTGCCCAGCATTTGTTTGTATTATGTGGTATAAAAATGTGTTCATACATTTGAAACTTCATTGGAAAATCCTTAGAAGAGTTTCTAATAGATAGACTATGCAGCTGAACTATCTGCAAGAAAATTAATTGACTTTTAAAAGAAAATGAAACAAACATCATACTAAAAGTAAAGGAGGAGAAATGGGAGAAATGAAGGTTGTGGCATTTGTGACAGAGTCTGCTGGTTGTCCTCTGACTCTGTCCTTTCATCTTTTTGATGTATGACTGGTCTGTACTTCTCCAGACTTTTGCAGTTGGGTGTCATCCTGTGATTGATTTATCTTGAGTGGAGTGGATTGGAAAATATGCCAATTTCTAGGCCTAAGTTTCCAGACCTCCACATTCTCTTCCCACTTCTACTCAGAGTTGGCCATGAAGATGATATCAATGCTTTTGAAAGGAGCTTTTTGAACCCTAACCCAGGGGCTACTACCAGATAAAATTCAATGTGGCCATGAAATTTCGATGGCAAAAAAATTTACCTTAATTTTTATTAATTTACGGATTTTCTTCTGTTAAAAATGTAGACAATAAACCAATAGTACTTGTGGGTTTGGGAAAAATAGAAATCACAGATATTTTCAAATCATTTTACCCAGTTAACATTCCACAGTCAAATTTTCTCATCATTCTCTTGCATATAACCCAAATCTCTTCCATCTTCTGCTCTATCTCTGCCTCTCCCCAAGCATCAGTTTGGGTAACAGGAAAACACATTGCCATAATCACCATTCTCATTTAAACTTCAAGAGGGCCCCTGGAGCTATCTAGCAATAATACTTACTGCTCTATTCAGTTTTCTCTCCTAGAAAAATATTTTATGCTTTCTCTTCTTTCTTCAGACTTCTACTTTATTCTCCCATCTTCACTCTCAGTTAACATACGTGATTTTTTGGTCATGGAGAAAGTTGAAGAGAAAGGATGTTTTCCCAGCTCACACTACCACATCTATACACCAGCCATCATTAAGCATCCTACACTCAACCTTCACTCGTGTAACAATGGATAGTTCATGCTCCTTTGTAAAGGCGCCTTGTACTGTGCACCAGATCCCATTTCTTCTCCTCTCCCAAGGATGTTGCTCATGCAATCACCCTCTATATTTGGTTTTTTCTCATTGGCATATATAACATACTGTGATTTCTCCCATCATTTAAAAATCTCTGAAGCCCATATTCCTTTGCAGCAGTTTATTTTTTAATAGCGAAACTCTTAATAGTTGTCTATCTCTTCTGTTTCTAATTCCTTTCTGTTTTTTTCCCTTGGATTCATTCAAATCAACCTGAGCCCAAACCCCACTTCCACCATGAAACTTCTCATCAAGGTCACTGGTGACTTCATAGTGGTAAATACAATAGTCAGTTTTTGCCTCATATCTTACTCCACCTATGAGCAGCATGTATCACAATTAATGACCCTCCCGTTGTCTGAATCATTTCTTGCCTATCCAGGACAAAATTCACTTCTGGTCTTGCCCTACTCCCAATCTCCAAACTCCACTTTCTTCTGCTTTTTTAAAAAACATTTCTTCTGACCTCATAATACTGGGAAACTCCAGGGCTCAGGTATTATCTGTCTTTTATTTCTTATCTACTCATTCCTTTAATGACAATAACTGACATTTATATCTTTAGCTCAGACTTCTCTGAGCCTCAGGCTTGTATATAAATCTCAAGCTGAACAATAAAGTGAACTCGATCTTTTTCTCCAAACGTGCCCCACCTGCAATGTTCCCCAGCTTAGAATGAAAGAGTGGCCTACTCTATTTTTCAGTTTTTCAGGACAAAACATTGGAGTCACCCTTGACCTCTTTTTCTCTAACACTCCACATGAATTCTATAGGGTAAGTCTTGTCTGTCCTACTTTAAAATCCAAAAACCTCACTGCCTGTGTGCTAAACATGACCATAGTTCAATAGACACTTACCTGGATTGTCAACATAGCCTTTGACGTGCCTCCATGCTTCTGCCTTGCTCAACATCAGCATATTCTCCACTACATTCCCAGTGATCCTGTTATAATGTACAAGGGGTAACTCCCCCAAAATGAAATTTATTTATTAAAAATGACGCATTTATTCTTACATGTTTAAATTTTAGTCATCTTCAAAGTACTCTCCATTTGATGCAATGCACCTATCAAGACATTTTTTTCCACAGTTCAAAACAGTTTTCGAACTCATCAATTTTGATGCCTTTTAGTGCTTCTGCTGTTTTTTGTTTCACCTCTTCCACATCAGCAAAACATTCCCTTTTGGGACTTCTTTCAAACAAACAAAAAGAGTCACTCAGGTTGAGATCAGGTGAATGGGTAGGGGGAGACATGGAAGTCATGCCATTTTGGGTCAAAAACTGTTGAACACTCAGTGTGATGTGGGCAGGTGTGCTTGTGAATCACCCACCATGAAATGGGCAAATGCATTGAAAGAGTCCTCAACAAAAATTCACCGAGGCTGAATGCAGCCTGTCACAACAATGTCAGCTGGTACACTGATACAGATGGTTTATGAGAACACTCACCTGGTGGGGGAGCCTGTAATACAAGGGGCCCACCCTTCAGAAGATAATTCCAGCTTATGGGGTCTTCCTTTGAAAGTAAAAAGAATACAGTTAGAATACTATTTGTCAGTCTCATTTAGAATAAAAGAAATGTTTCTCATCATAATCCATAAAGCTCATATAATTTACTGCCTCTCTCATTTCGCTTCCTATCCTGTTGTCCCTGGTGACCCTTCTCCATCCTTTTGCACTGACCTTGCTGTTTCTTGCACACCCAGGCATGTTCATGCCTCAGAGCCTATAATTCCTTGTTTCTTCCCCCCTTGAAGTTCTTCGCCAGGATTCCTTTTAACATTCTACTTCACCAGCTTCAAGTCACTGCTTGAATATTACCTTCTCAGGGATGCCTATCCTAATTATCCTATTTAAAATTCATCCTGCCCTCCCACCTTACTTCAATTTCCTTCATAACGTGCATCACCTTCTAATGTATTATGTTTATATCATTTCTCCAGATAAAGTTAAATATGCTCCATTAAAAAATTACAAGTTAATTTTAATTCAAAAAAAAAAAAAAACAGTTAAGGGTTTCCTGAGCTCCACAAACAAAATATTAAATGAGGCTTCATATATCCACTGTATAAGATGGAGCATACAAGATAGCCATGGGGCTTAAATTGGACAGTTGAACATATATTCAATACTTCTAAATTTCTATATTATGAAATATATATGTACATACAAAAGAATGTATATGGTATTCATAATAGTTTAAAAATACACAAATACCCACCTATCTACAATGAATCATAAGAGATAGAATATTTCTTTTTTTTTTTCAGATTTAATGTGTTTTATTGATTAAAATATTACATTTGTGCCAATTTCCCTTCCCTCTGCTCCCCTCCACCCGGTGGCCCCCCTCCCTCCAGTTGTCCCCCCCTTTTAGATTATGTCCATTAGTTGTGCATACAGTTCCTCCCAACCTCTCTCCGTCTATTCCATTCCCTCCTACCTTGATCCCCAATTCCTATATCATCTCCCTCCCTTTCCCCATTCCCCCTCCCTGTTGACCTCCCCCCAATATGCTTCCCGTACCCACAGTTCCTTTTCCACTCTCGTTGCCTGTTTAGTTTGCCTTTGTTTCATCTCCTTAGCTTCTGTTTTTTAAACCAGTCCCTTTAACATCTCATATAACAGTGGTTTGGATCTAATGAACTCTTTCAGTTTTATTTTGTCCTGGAAACACTTTCTCTGTCCTTCTATTCTGAATGACAATTTCGCTGGATAGAGTATTCGTGGTTGTAGGTTTTGGATTTTCATTACTTTGAATATTTCTTGCCAGTCCCTTCTTGCCTGTAGGGTCTCCCTTGAGAAGTCTGCTGATAGTCTAATTGGGACCCCTTTGTACATAATTCTTTTCTTCTCTCTTGCTGCTTTTAAGATTCTCTCTTTATCTTTAATTTTTGACATTTTGATTATAATGTGTCTTGGAGTGGTTCTCCCTGGGTCCAGTCTCTTGGGAACTCTCCTTGCTTCCTGGACCTGCAAGTCTATTCCCTTCCCCAAGTCTGGGAAGTTCTCCTTTATTATATTTTCACTCAATTTTTCAAGTTCTAGTTCATCTTCCTCATTCTCTGGCAAACCAATGATTCTTATGTTGGGCCTTTTATAGCTGTCCCAGAGGTTTCTGATCCTCTCATTGTTGCTTCCCATTTCCTCTCTCTGCATTGGTTGACTGCTTGTTCCTTCTCCATATTCCAGTTTGTTGAAATGAACTCTGGATTTTTTTTCCTCACCATCTGTCTCGTATGCGGTTTTGTTCCTTTCGTTATGAATGTTTTTCGCTTCTTTCTTATCTTTTTCCTGCTCTTTTGTGAATTCTGTAAGCCACCTGATAACAATGGCCCAGAACTGAGCCTCTGACAGGTTTCTTATCTGTTCATCTGTCAGGTTCTCTATCTGCTGCCTGGTGAGCTGTGTCACCGGTATTTCTATAGTTGTCTGCCTCATTTTGACAGATGCGTTTTGTTTTCCTGGGCCGGCTGTCGGGGGCAGTGCCTGTGTACGCGTCACAAATCAGCGACCGGCGCCTGTCTGCGACCTATTTCGCAGCCCTGTGGTGCTTTCTTTCTTTGGGGGAGGGGGTCCAAAATGGATTCACACAGTTATTCAGCTAGGAGACCGGGCTCCGTCCTCCCGCCCCCCTGGGCCTCACTGTTCAAGGCGATGCGGTGGCTGCTTTCCCCAGCGCTGGGGTCGCGCACTGCCAGGGGCTTGACTGCCGCCGGGATTTTTCGCCGCCCCGCCGCTCCGCAAACAGCTTTGCCCTCTTTAACTCTTACCTGCCCGAATGGCACCGCTGGTTTATAACTTCATATGTTGGGCTTCCGTGTAGTTTTATTTTCTGGAATTTCTAGTTATCCTTTGTTTTGAAGTAGTTGTATTCCTCTCTAGTTGTAGAGGGAGACTTAGCGTGTCCGTCTAAGCCTCCATCTTGGCCGGAAGTCCTATCCATTTGGTCTTAATCCTTGTGACCTTTGGAATGTCAGAGTAATTCCTTTTTTCCAGACCCCTCTGGGCACAGACCATGGAACCCCTCGTTGTAATCTTGTTCTCCACACACCATCTCTATGCGCTGTAAATATATAGGTTTGGCCAAAAGTCTGTTTAGTTTTTTTCAGCAGCTGCCAATCATTCAATTCTGATTGGGGAGACCTTGTCTGTGTTATCCGGTCCACCAGCTTTTAATCCAGAACCTCATGGATTCTCAGCCTCCTTATGAACTGTATAGTTAGTCCTTTTGTAATCCACATGGTCAGTCTGTTCCTTTTCAAAGCAGCAAGGTACGTCCCTTCCTTAACACTGCATCGTTAGTCCCAGTTAAATTCATATGGTCCGAGATAGAATATTTCAATGTTTGAAGTCCCTGTGTGCTTCTTCACAATTACTTCACTTCCCTACCTCTAGGAAGCAAACAGAAGTTGTGTTAATCATTATTTGCTATATAATTTGCCACATATTTATGTACTCATAAACAATAGGCTGTATCATTTTGCTTTATTTTAAAGACTATAGTAATGTATTCACACTATAGGTTTTCTTCTGTAATTTTCCTTGTATATTCAATATTATGCTCCTGAGACACATCCTCATGGACATGCTTCCTTCTAGTTCATTAAAGGGGTTATCTTATAAACATTATTGCTAATTTCTTTTCAAGGAAGTGATACCAGTCTCTACTCCTGCGAGTAGAGTATAATAATTTTCATTGTTCAACATCCTTGCTGTTATTCGAAAGTGTCAGTCTGCTGAACATAAAATAATACTGTGAATTTACCTCGCATTGTCCTGATAATTAATAAAGTGGATATCTTAGTGAAATTAAGAAGTTGTTAAATAGGACTTCCTGCCAAGATGGAGGTGTAGACAGACATGCTGTGTCTCCCTCCACAACTAAGAAGGAATACAACTACCTCAAAACTAGAAACAACCAGAAGTTCCAGAAAATAAAACTGCATGTAAGTCCAACAAACAAAGATATAAAGAAGAAATACTCGTCCAGACAGATAGGAGGGGAGGAGCCAGGGCAGAAAGGATGCGGTGTGGTGGTGGCAACAGTGGCAGCAGCAGCAGACCAGCAAAAAGCGCAGGCACACATTTTAAAAAGTCAGGAGTGACACCTGAGGAGTGTTCCCAGCTCCTCACCAAACTGCGTAGTTCACAATTCTAGCACTGGGGAAAATCAAGCCTCATTGCTTCTGACTGTGCAAACCAGTGGAGGTTGGGGTGGAGGCAGAAACTGCCAGTCTCTCAGCAGAGTCAAATTGTTTAAAGGGCACCCACAGTCCTAGAACCTCTGCAGACCCACCCACTCTGGGAACTACAGCCAGGGAAAAAGCTAGAGAGGCACCAGTCCCATATGGAAGTGGGAGAAGTGCCTGGAAAAGGGGCAAGTGCTGGGCAAGCAGCATTGTTCCTTCTCAGACCCCTCCCCAACATACAGTGCCACACGTGGTGAAACAGGTCGCCCTGTACTGATGAGTCCCTAAGGCTCCACCCCTTACAATGTAATAGGAGCGACAGCTCTACCTATGACACAGAGGCAAATGCACACGGGAGACTTCCAGCCAAGATGGAGGCCTAGACTGACAAGTTCCATCTCCCTCCACAACTAAGAAGGAATACAACTACAGCAAAACCAGAAATAACCAGAAGTTCCAGAAAATAAATGGGAGTCCAATGTACAAAGTTATAAAGAAGTGGTGATTGTCCAGATGGGTAGGAGGGGTGAATCTGGGGCAGAGAGGTCAAGCTGTGTTGGCAGTGGCAGCAGCGGTGATGGCGGTGGGACGGCGGTAAGCACAGACACCTGTATTTAAGGGGAGGCAAGAAGTTTCTGGGAAGCACTCCCGGCTGCAGACCAGACCTGTCAGCTTGCGATTCCAATGCTGGGGAAGGCAGACCCCCCATTGTCTTGGACTATGAGGCCCAGAGGGGATGGGGATGGAGGAGGAGGCTCCTGGTCTCTTAGCAGTAATCCATTTTAAACCCCCACCCACACAGAAAATGCTACAACATGGTAAGAAGGGTCACCCGGTTTTGACAAGTGCATGGGGCTCTGCCCCCTAAGTGTAGGAGATGTGATAGCCCCGCTGAGGAAGCAAAGAGAAACATAAAACTGTCAGGATAGCACAGATCCTGATAGAGATCCCGGTGACACAGCTGACCAGCCAGCAAATATCTAATTTAACAAAGCAGCAAATAGGAAATCTTTCTGAGGCAGAGTTCAGAGCTTTGGGTATAAGAATGCTTACAGACCTAACAGCAGATCTTAAACAAGAAAGGGAAGGAATAAAGGCTAGTCCTGCTGAAATGAACAAAAACACATATGAAACTAATGGTGAGGGAAAGAAAACCAGGGATTAAATCAACAAATCGGAACATAAGGGAGGAACAAACAGTCAAGCAGTGCAGAAAGAGGAAACAAGAAGTGAAGAAAATGAGGAGAGGCTCAGAAACTTATCAGACAGCTGTAAGCAGGCCAATATTCAAATCATAGGGTTTCCAGAAGGTGAAGAAGAAGAACTATAAATTGAAAAATTATGTGAAAAAAATAATGAAGCAGAACTTCCCGAACTTGGGGAAGGAAATAGGCTTACAGGTCCAGGAAGCACAGGGAGTTAAAAAAAAACTGGGCCCAGGGAGAACCACACCAAGACACATTATAACCAAAATGTCAAAAATTAAGACTAAATAGAGAATCTTAAAAGCAGCAAGAGAGAAGAAGAGAATCATGTACAAAGGGGTCCCAATTAGACTATCAGCTGAGTTCTTAAAAGAAATTATTCAGGCAAGAAGGCACTAGTAAGAAATATTCAAAGTAATGAAAAGCAAAAACCTACAACCACAATTACTCTATCCAGTGAAGCTGTCATTCAAAATAGAAGGACAGAGAAAGTGCTTCCAGGACGAAGTAAAACTGAAGAAGTTCATCAGATCAAAACCACTGTTATATGAAATGTTAAAGGGACTTGTTTAAGAGAAAGAGGATCAAAATTATGAACATTAAAATAAAAACTATATCACAACAACCAACAACAGACGCTAGGGAACCGAAACAAAGGCAAACTAAGTAGACAATGAGAGTGGTAAAAGAATTATAGGTATGGGGAACATTTATGGGGGAGGCCAGTGGGGAGGGGGGAGGGGAAAAAGGGAGGGAGATGGTATAGGAATTAAGAATTATAGTAGGAGAGAGTAGAGTAGACAGAAAGATGTTGAAAAGAACTATATGCACAACCAATGGGCATGGACTAAGAGGGGGTCAACTGGAGGGAGGTGGGGTCACTGCGTGGAGGGGAACAAAGGGAAAAGAAATTGGGACAACTGTAATAGTATAATCAATAAAGCATATTTTTTTAAAAAGTTGTTAAATATATTGTAATTGCATTTTGAATCTTCCTTAAGAAATTTTTGCAATTTTTAATCTTTGAAATTTTTTTCCTACCACAATTTCATAAGGAAATTCCCTTATGTTGTCATCTTAAATACTTTGTCTCTTGTATTTAAGTCTTTGATTCATTTGAAATGATTTGAGTATTTGTGAAAAAGACTCAATTTCTAGTCCAAGACCATTTATTAAATAATCCATTCTTTCTTACTTATGTGGTTTCCATATATCTTTGGATATATTTCTAAGTTCTCTGTTGTGTTCCTTTGTATATTGGTCACCAATACAACACTACCATATTTGTACAGCCTTACAATAGTCTTAATATCTGAAAGAGTATGTAATACATATACAACACATATATTTTTTTCAGTAATAAGTTAGTTATTTGGGGCCCTTTAGTTTTGCATATATTTTTTAAAAAGTAAATGTGTTGATTTTAAGGAAAACTTCATTTAAAATTGTAGACTGTCATATCCCTTGCCCACGACTTCTAATAATTTAGTTGCTTCTATTTTTAGTTTACAGTCAAGTATCACATTCTAACATATATATAATTTACTTATTATTTGCCTACTGTATTTCATCTTTGTCTCAGCCACCCATTTTCTACCCAAGTAGACTACAAACTCAAGATTGGCAGAGTTCTTTCTGGATTTATTCATTTGTACACCCCAAGCATCTAAAATTGTAGATGCTTAAGTAAATATTTGCTGAGTATTGAATTTCACTTGAATTTATATGGCTTAACTTGGGGAAGCTGACATTCTTATAAAATCATTTTTAAAATCCACAAATATGGTGGCTCTATTAATCTATATAGAACATCCCTAAAATACTTCAGTAAAGTTTTACAAATTTCCTACATGAAGTTTTCACATATTTCTGTTAGATTTACTCTTGTGTACCATATACATTTGCTGCCATTGACTTTTTTCAGGTACTTGATACTATTTTTATTTTATCAATTAAAATTTGTATATTCTACATTATATTAATATTTTATAATAATATTTATAATAATGCAAAGTCAAATACAGCATCTGTATAAAACATTTTCTGCCAGTTTTATTGAGGGTTAATTTGCATACTCTACTCTAAAATCTACCCTTTTAAGTGCATAGTTCAATGAGATATGGTAAATACATACAATAACCACCACAACAATCAAAATACTGAAAGTTTACCATCACTCCAGAAAGTTTTATCTGAGCCTCTTTGCAGTTAACAACCATTCTTTGGCAAATTTGATCTACTTTCTGTTGGTTTTGCTTTGGCTTTGCTAGAATGCTATATAATAGGATTATACAGGAAGTGGATTTTTGTGTCTGACTTTTTTCTTCAATGCAATGCATTGAAAATTCATTTATATTCTTGCACATTTTGGTAGTTCTTTTCTTTTTGTTTCTGATAGTATAACACTGTATGGATGTAAAGCAATTTGCTAATCCATTCACCATTTGATGGACACTTGTACTGTTTCTAGATGTTTTTGCTATTATGAATAAAGCTGTTAGGAACTATCACCTAATGGACTCTGTATGGACAGAAGTTTTCATTTCTCTTGGGTGAATTCCTAGAATGGAATTCCTGGAGCATATAAGAAATCACAAAATTGTCTTCCACAGTGTCTGAACAATTTTCTAAATTTATATCAGCAGATAAAAGAAGTTCAATAACTACATTTTAACCAGCACTTGGTATTAAGAGCCTCGTTTTATTCATTCTAGTGGGTGTGTAGTGTTATCTCACTTTGATTTTAATTTATATTGCTCTAATGACTAATGATGTTAAGTGTCTTACTTTTCCATGATCTAATTTGCCATTTATATCTCTTCTTTTTTAAAACTTTCACAATTTTTAAATTGAGTTTTTGGCTTATTATTGATTTGTGAAAATTATTTATATACTCTGGATACAAATCCTCTTCTCCCTAACTCCAAGGTAGCCTTAAAAATAAGCAACCTCACAGCCACAGGAGCTGTGAAAAGCAGCAGCCTTGCAGCCACTGGGAAGGGTAGACTGATTTGGGAATTCCTCAAAAAGTGCCATCCCCAGATAATAGTTATTACTTAACCTGTCTTATAATTCTTTGGAAAATACCTCTTTACAGAATATTGTCATTTTTTTGACCTGACATGAGGCTGATTTGCAGGATATGTCTGATACAAGATTTGCATCCCAAAAGCATAAAAAATTTACAATTCAACAATAAAAAGAAAAATAATGTAAATTTGGGTAAGTGATCTGAATATATATCTGTTCAAAGATGTATACAAATAGCCAAAAAGTATACGAGAAGACGTTCAACATTAGTCATTAGGGAACTACATATCAAAATGACAGTGAGATACCCCCTCATGCCTTGTAGGATAACAACACAGATAATAAGTGTGGACAAAGTTGTGGAGAAACTGGAATTCTCAGACATTGCTGGTGGGAATGTAAAATGACGCAGTTTCTCAAAATGTTAAATAACCATAGAATTACCTATAATCCAACAATTCCACTCCTAGGTATACGTTCACATAAAAGCTTGTATGCAAATGTTCACAGCTGCATTATTCATAATAGCCAAAATGTGGAACCAACTGAAGGGTTCATTAACTGAGGAATAGATAAACAACAAGTGGAATATCTACACAATGAAATATTATTCAGTAATATGAACAAATGAAATACTGATACATGTGAACAGTGATGGTCCATGAAAACATTATTCTAAGTGTTCTGGGTTAGAGGGTGGGATAGGGAACGATTCCTAATGGATTCTTTTGGGGGTGATGAAAATATTCCTATATTAGGTTGAGTTAATGGTCATATAATTTGAATATACTGAAATTCACTGAATTTTATACTTAAATACATACAATGAAACGCCATTTTGACCAGATTGGCAAAATTAAAATGTTTGATAATGCTGTCATGATTGGGCAATATGCAGCAGTGGGAACTCCCAGTCACCACTGTGGGAGTACTGTATATATTTGTGTAGTCATTTTGAAAAACAGTTCTGTGCTTAGCCATCAGTTGCATTCCTATACATAGATTTTACAGTACACTTTCAAGTTGTGATAATACAGTAAATATCATTCTTTTTAAAAAATTGTGATTCTATTATAGTTGTCCCAACATTTTTCCCTTTGCCCTCATCTGCTCAGCCCATCCCCACACCGACAGTCAGTCCCCAATCCCCACACCCTCATCCATGTCCATGGGTCATTCATACATGTTCTTTTACTATTCTCTTCCTCCTCTTTCCACCACTATCTCCATTCCCCTTCCCCTCTGGCTGCTATAAGTCTGTTCCATGTTTCCGTGTCTCTGGTTCTATTCTGCTTGTTAGTTTATTTTATTGATTAGATTCCTCTTATAAAAGTGAGTTCATATGGTATTTGTCTTTAACTGAGTGGCTTATTTCACTTTGTATAATATTTTCCAGAACCCCTATATTCATAGCAGCACTATTTACACTAGCCAAGTGCTAGAAACAGCCTAAGTGCCCATCAGTAGATGAGTGGGTCAAAAAACTGGTACATTTACACAATGGAATACCACACAGCAGAAAGAAAGAAAGTAAATATCATTCTTAATTAAACCCCCTGTAACAAACTTCATTGTCTATGAAATACCAATCTATGAAGTGGGAGCAAACAATTTGGGAGCAAAATGTCTAGTTTTTTAAAAATGCCAAATGGTTAAAAATTGCCAAGAAAAATCCTATTTCCCAAATTCTAAGGCTATCTCTGTAAATGTACATATATATGTATAATATAAATGTTATATATATAATTTTATATAATTATACATTATAATTTTATATACTATATACAGTAGCCCCTCTCTATATCGCAGTTCACTTATCACAGCCTCACTATCATGGGATTTTAAAAAAATTATATTTAATTATTTATCATGGATTTTTCGCTATATCGTGGGATTTTGCAGTACTGTATATACATAGGTTCAAAGTTATGTAGGTTAAACAGTGTAGAATATATGTAAGTTTCCTACTTCGCAGGGGGGTCTAGAACGTAATATCCATGGGTAAGTGAGGGAATACTGTAACAGTTATATTATACACATATTTAGTTACAAATACCATACATTTTTGCATAATATTTTTATATAACGCTCATGGATAATATATGTATATAACATACACATATTTGAAGACAAATAAAATCTAAGCTTTAAAGCAGAACTTGTTTCTAAGAGCACCTAAATTAGTATCATTTAAATATTTTACTGAGAAAAATTAAAACATTTCAAATTTAAATGCTGAAAGCAATTTGACTATTTTATTGTGCAATTTTCTGCCAGACTTTCAAAGTACAGTATCTTTATTCCTCCTCTTGTCTTCTAGTAGTTAAGTATTTTCTTGATCATTACTGATTTTTATTTTCTATTTTGTAGCAGGGAATTATTATTGGCTCAGTGGATTGAGCGTCGGCCTGCGAGCTAAGTGTCGCTGGTTCGATCTTCCAGTCAGGGCACATCAGAGAAGGAAAACTCTGATTCCAAAAAACCTCCGCTGCCTTGCGGCATACCTCTTTAGGGGAAAGGCTAAGGGAGTAAACCCCGACAGAAAATCCGGAGCCGGAGTCCCTAAGGCGGTTTGACGTTGTAGTCAACACCGGCAACTCCTGCGGCGCACCTGAAGCCAAGCTGTATTGACTCCGTCTTTCCCTTGGATCCTTCAGCTGCGAAGAGAGGGGGGGTCTGCTGCATGGGCAACAGCATACCCTCCATATCACCCTGCCCAGGCTCTGTAGCTTCAGCTCCACTGGAGAGGACACTCCAGCGTCATCGCAAGATGTCGATTCAACACGGGAGGAGACAGATACCGTGTCACTCCCGAGTCGGACTGCACAGCCATTCTCGGCGGTGCAGATAGACTCTTAAGAAGCTACACCATCGTCTCTCGAGACGGACGGCTGCCGAAAGGTTACAATTGTACATGGTGAAATTTTATTTATCTTCAGAGTCAAGCACAAAAGGGGAAAGATCAGTTTATAACAGAATAACAGTGTAATCTTAGCTGAAAATAGTGTAGCAGTAGAAGCAGGAACACCTTCCTGAGAGCTAAAGGTTAACTACTCTCTGCAGGCTATCTATTCTTCACCACTAGTGAAATAGAAAAACAGTTTTTTAAAAGTACTTTCTATCTTTCTCATATTAAACTACTTATATCAGCATTTATATAATGTTGATATAATTTAATATAAGTGTAAAGTTTTATTATTTAACAATCCCTTTCTTTGTTATGTAGGCAATGCATAAATTAAAGGTGTACAGTACAATCTTAGTTTTTTCTCCTCTTTCACCTACTTGTGCTCTTATTGTGTAATTAGATGGACTGTTGAGGGCTTCACCATTTCCATTCATTCATCCATTGGTTTAAAAATTATTTTCTTTGCTTAATCCCTTTACCCTTCTCACTCAGCCCCAAACCCCTCTCCTCTGAAAGTTGTTATTCTATTCTCTGTATCCACAAGTCTGTCTCAAGTTTGTTACTTTACTTTGTTCATTAGATTCCACACATGAGTGAAATCATATGGTACTTGTCTTTCTCTGGCTGGCTTATTTCACTTAGTGTAATGTTCTCCAGGTCCATCCATGTTGTTGTGAAAGGCAAGATTTCCTTCTTTTTTATGGGTGAGTAGTATTTCATTGTGTGAATGTACCACAGCTTTTTTATCCATTCATCTATTGATGGGCACTAGGGCTGCTTCTAAATCTTGGTCATTGTAAATAATACTGTAATGAAGATACGGGTGCATATATCTTTCAAATTAGTGCTTTGGTTATAATTTGACTTTTTCTGATGATTAGTGACACTGAGCACCTTTTCATATGTCTATTGGCCATCTGTATGCCTTCATTGGAGAAGTGTCTATTCGGGTTCTCTTACCATTTCTTAATAAGACTGTTTGCTTCTTTGGTATTGAGTTTTATATGTTTCTTATACATCTTGGATTATGCCCTTATCAGATATATTGGTGAATATGTTCTCCCATTTAGTGGCTTGTTTTTTCATTTTGTTGATGGTAAAGGGATTAAGCAAAGAAAAAAAAGAAAGACTCATGGACATGGACAACTGTATGTTGATTGCCAAAGGGAAAAGTGGGGATAAGAGGAAGGTGGAAGAGAGTAAAGTGGGGATAAATGGTGATTGAAAAAGACTTGACTTGGGTAGTAAACACACAATAAAATATACAAATGATATACTGTAGAATTGTATACCTGAAACCTATATACTTTTATTATCCAATGTCACCTCAATAAATTTAATATATGGATAATCTTTTAAAAAAAAAGAAAAGATAAAATAAAATTTAATAATATATTTGTCATATTATTCATATTTACTTATTTGTTTAGTCAACAAATATTTAATACTTCCATCCTGCCTGAAACTATGATTATTTCTAGGGATACAATAAGGGTAAACAGATAAAAGCCCCCTGCCTTCCTGGAACTCAGACTCTATTTATGAAGAGAGACGACTGTGATGAGCTCTGAAAGATTTTAAGCAGTGCTATATTGTAATGAGTGGTGCATGCAGAGGTACTTGGTGGTTTGGTTGAGGAAACTGAGGTAGAACTGAGATGAGTGGAAGTTAATACATGAGAGCGAGAAGGAAAGCATATAAAAAGTCATATGGTGGAAAGATTGAGGATATAAGAACAGAAAGGCTGGAACAGAGAGAGCGAGAAGCAATGCAATATATAGTAAATGCATAAAGGTTAAGAGATTACTTGTCAGGCAGGGTTTTATTAGCTGTGTAGTTTGTTTTTTTTTTTTCTGTCTTTATTTTATAAAACAATGGAGAAACATTGAAGCATTAAGCAGTGTGGAGACATTGCCTAACTTGCACTGTGAGATTACTCGGCTATTTATTCGAGCATGCAGTTATCCACGGTCTCTGCCACTTCCCATTGGCTCTCTTGGTGAGTTGCCATTTATTCTCATAGCTTTTGCTGTAGTTCCCCAAGAATCTAACTCCATTATCCATCTGCCCTTTGGCAGGCATTCAAGCTTGTGAGTTTTGCATAGGACTTAAATTCTTCTAAGATTCATTAGGCTTTAAATTCCTCTATAGTCTAATTGGCAATGAATATCTGCAAACATACACTTATTATATGATGTGATAATAACTCAAGTAGAGACAAACAGAAAATGCAAAGGGTACTAGTGAAGGAAGTAAATTACTCTGGAAAAAATAGGAAAAGCATAAGCAGGAATATTGTATGTTTTATATGATCTTGAAAAGTATTTAAGAGATTTTTTTTTTAAGAGAAAAATTGGAGCAGCATTCTGAGATGAGAATTTTATAAAATCATAGATGTTTCCAGGGAAACTATTAGAAATTTGATGAATGGGAGAGGACAGAGTAATTTTGGGGTGAATCTCAAAATGAATTATGATAGGATAAAACAGAGATTCCATCCTTTAAGCATTAGAGAGCCATAGAGGTAAAACATTAAGCCAAGGAGCTGGAGAGTGATTCTCTGATGGTTCATCTTAACACTGTTAAAAGTGCTTACAAGATTAGAATTCATGTTTCTGAATGTTTAGTTACTTTATATTGGTGCCCACCTACTTTGTATTGTGTGTAAAGATCAACTTGCTTATATGCTTCAGGTTAGATATCAACAATTTTGCTCCTTACATTTCACCTCAATTCTTAGAAGTAGACTAGGGGTGTGGAACAGAATTTACGTTGTCCTCGAGGCCATGCAGCCATCCAAATTAATAAGCTTTCTGCTCTAGATTGACTTCCAAATTCAGAAATTTTTGGTCCTGTCTAGAAACCAAATTTTTCTATTTGCCAAAACATCTAATCCAAATGATTCAAACATGTGTTCATTTCAGTTAGATAATAAATATTTCTTCTCATATTTAATGAATTAAAGTTATAAGTAATTAAAAGCATTTGGATCCTAAACACACCTCATTACTTATTTTATTAAACTAATTATAGCTTCTTAAAATGAGATGTTGACACTGATAGAGTGAGATCAATGTTAGAGCACAAGGGCAAATGCCAGTTTTTGAATTATATATAGTGATGATTCATGGACATAACCATGAATCTTAAATAACAGAGCACATCGATCTCAGGGGATTGTCGGGAGCATATGGGTCCTTCAGGTGCTGTGGTGACTAATGACTGTTCATAGGCCAGAGTGAAATTCTGCTTTAATGCCCAGGTCCACATAAATAGGTCATAAAATATATCACTATTGGAGCATTTTTTTCACCAATTTGTTGTGAATCCAGAAACTAAAATTATTACTAAACAAGTCAGATATCAAATGATGTATTTATTCAAAAGATATATTTTCTCAAAAATAAAATGGTCACACTCAAAATTATAGCCTGTGTGTGTATATATATATATGCGTGTGTGTGTGTGCCTTTGTGTGTGTTTACATGTGCAACCTACAAACCTTGTGCCATGGTGGAAAGTTGAACCAGCTGTGTGTGTGTGTGTGTGTGTGTTGGTGATTTAACTTTAACATACAGACATAATTTTTTTAAGAAATGCTTAACAAAAAGCGGAGGCTGGATACAGAGAGAAAAGGATTTCAGAAATTGGAGGGTATCATGTGACACAGTGCCTCTAGTTTTGAGCTGAATGGCTAACCATGAGCTATTTTAGATATTAACCATAAAAGGCTAAACCTAATAAGAAGGTGCTGCTGATGAATTGTGAGGATAAGAACTAATTTAAATCCTTCCATTTGTTCAGTTCTCTTACATGGCTTCAACAGAAAGACAATATCTAATAGCTGATGTATTTTTTTTTCCTTTGGGAAATAGTGCTCAACAACATTGAAACAACAGTACTCAAATCACAGTGATAGGAAAACTCCCTCCTCGGCATCTAGAGAGCAGAATGGACACCATGCGATCATCCCCACTGGGCTTTTCTTTTCTCTGCAAAACTGAGCTTAAAGAAAGCTGCTTATTTATTGTTTCACCAACTCTACTGGATTCCACTTACACAATGCTTTCAATATATAGACAGCCTTGGGGGACTCCATTTCTAACAGTTCCTTCAGGATCATTTCTCCTACTAAACCTGCCAGGTTATTTTTAGGTAATGAAAGCGAAGGTACCAGGTAAGGAGCAAGAACAGACTGAAGGGTCAGGCTGTGGAGAATTTTCAAATTCAGTTACTAAATGTCTACTGAGTACCAGCAATGACAAGAATTATTACTGTTAACATTTCAAAAAATTTTAATCAATATCTAGAAAATATGTATTGTACACATACTATGTGTCAGACATTGTTCTAGGTGCTGGAATATAATATTGAACAAAATGAAAAAATACTCTACCTTCATGGATCTTCTAGAAGGGGAGACTAAATAAACATGACAAATAAGTAAAATATATAGAATGTAAGATAATGTTAAGGGCTAAAAGGAAAAATAAATTAAGGAAAGGAGATAAAATATCAGAGATTAGTAATTTTTGGAGGATGTGAGGGAGCTAGCAAAGTGGGAAAGCATATGTGCAAAGACCCTGAGTGCATACATTTCAGGTTCTAGGACCAGTGAGAGGCCAGTGTGGCTGGTGCAAAGAGAACAAGGCAGAAATTAGAAGGCAACAAAGGTGGGAGAGGTGAAGGGGTCAGATTGCCACGTGGTGCCTTGACAATAACACAATTAGTGTTGAAGGAATCAGATTTTCATTAACAGGGTTCTGACCTCAGGGGGTGGGGGACTGAGAGCACTCCTGCTCAGAGCCCTCCTCTCCTATGAGACCCAGCACTTCCCTTGCTCCCCACCAGGCTATAAGCCAAAACCATGCCCAGAAGTTGTCCATATCCTTATCTGTCCTTAAGCCGGCTACACAAACAGATCACCATCCTCTTTCGAATGTGCACTTGTGGGTTTCAGAGTTGCCATCGTCTCCCAGCAGCTGTCTCCTTCAGGATCTGGGGTACAACATACTCAGCCTCCATGTTCAGGGAAATGTGCCATGTTACACTGGAACGTAGTAGAGTCCAGGGAGGCACACGTCCCAAGAGAGTGGCTTCTCTGTATGTCCTTTAGAGAAGCAAACATTTGTAGTTCCTCTCCCAGTCACAGTTCAGCTCCAAGCATTTCCCACAAATCTGTGTTTGATTAGGCTGGTCCCCACACAGCTCCATCAGCTCCGCTGCCATCTTTTCCTTCTTACTCCAGACCTCGTGGCGTGCTCTTACTCCAAAATGCATGGTTTTCCCCTTACACACCAGATCTCATAGCTGACTGCCCTCAATCTATACTCTTTCAGACCACATGGCTTATTCCTCCTTCCTGTCTTTCAACTCACCCTTATTATAAGTGCATGGCCCTGAACTTCTTATATGACCTCATATCTGGCTCCGCCTATGATGTGCCATTTTTGCCGATTTCCCCATATCTTTTACATTCTTTCAGCTGCCATCTTTAATCAGAGCAAGAGTGAATTCCGGGCAGGCATCTGTCCATTGCCCCCTCACACTGGCACTGTATAAGGTCTCCTAGCTATGTCACAAGTCCCTGAATGCTCTGAGTCACATACACTTTTTGCCCTGGGTGGCAGTCCTCTCCCTTCAAGAAAGGCACAGCTATGATCTTGCTATTGTTATGCAAAGTATCGTAAGCACTGTGTTACCCTCTACCCCCTCCCCCCAACCAAGGGTTGTAGGGATTTTCTCCTATTTTCAGAGTTCTCTCTCTCTGTACCAGTTATAATATCAGGAACCCACTTTCGAATACATTTAGATTGAAATGCCTATTATACATGTATCTAATTAGAATGTGGAGTTACAGTAGATATGTGATTCTTGTTGGGAGAGTTTGGACATTTAAGTCCAGACTGGTATAAATTGTTTCATTTTGTTTTTTAATCATTGCTTGTAATGAAAAGAAAAAGTTGGGAGGAAAATGTCTACTAAACAGAATTAATTACATAATCCTCTTCCAAATTTAGTTTATATTAAATACAGTACAATTTTAAATATTTTGCTTAAAAACAGAAGATACCTCTTCTATACAGAAAAAGCAGAGAAATTCAGAAAATAATGACTGCTGCCACTCTCTCTGCCCCCCAAATTCAAGTTATCATAGTGAGTTTTAAACTTCACATCTATCAGGTTTAATTTTATCTCTTAAGAGGAAGTCAAACGATTCTGATAGAGTAAGTATATGTTTGGCTTCAGATCATTTTCTGCCATGTGTTTGCAACTTGATTTTTGCTGACTTCTTCCAGGGGTAATTCCTGATGAATAATTAATTAGAGTTCATGTCAATTTTTCATGATCATTGAGTACTATAGAGATCTTCCTAGAATGAAACTTTTGACTTGTAAAAAGTGATTTAGTATATATTATGTTTTCCTCGCAATTTTAAGGTCGACTATATCTATATGAGAATTTTTATTAAAACTCAATTAGCTGTCCAGGTATAATCCCTGACACACTTTCCTTATTACATTCTCCCTTTTATCACTTCAACCATACCCCAGGAAATTTTTACTATAGTTTGAATATTTTTAACTATGACTCAGGAACCACTTACCACCCATGACATATTAGTTTATAAAAATATGGAAAATCTAAGCTTCAGACCTAGATGCAAGCCAAGTCCCAAATTTCTCTGCCAGGCTCTGAGAGTCTGAACCAGCAGGAATTCCTCAAAAGAAATGAATGAAAAATAAGTTTCCTTCTGAGAAATGAATATGGCATGTCTACATTAAATTTAGAGAAGAAAGGCAGGAATTCCACATAGCTTTGTAAAATATTTGTGCTGGACCTAGAAGCTAACAGAACTAGAACTAGAACTTTCTGGATTGTTCTTTAGCCTTCCTATTTGATATGTGAGGCCTTGTGTTTGAGAAGGTTATGCTTGATTATAAACAAGGTTGCATTAAAATTTCAGCTCTGTTGATACTTAGTTGAGCTCAAAAATCAAACCTATTTAAGCCTGAGATTTTAAATATTCCAATTATAAAATTTAATGCTATGGGCAAATTCCCTTTGAGTAAAGAGGAGAAAAAATCAGCAGCCAGATCTTTTTCATTTTTACAACAATCTATTTTGTGATCTCTATGTGTCATTTCTACAGCATATTTTTTAAATGTTTTAAAATATATAAACATAGTGAAAATTTAAGAGGTTCTTAAAAATTTACAGTAAAAAGGCTCCCTCATGCCCCTAATTTCTCAGCCACAGTTCCTTCTGGATTGTTCTAGATATAGTCCTTACCCCTCAAAATGACTAAGGGAAGGGATATTTTAATTTTTACATTTATAGCCTTCAAAAAAATTAAAAAAGAGACAACTAAAATATGTAGCTGTTATCTACTCTTATAAAATTTAAAAAAAATTTATTTTTTATTTTTTTAATGTATTTTATTGATTATATTGTTACAATAGTTCCAATTTTCTCCCCTTTACTCCCCTCCACCCAGCTTCTCCCTCCCAGAGCAATCCCCCCCCCCAAGTCCATACCCATGGTTCATAAAAAATAACTATCCCTCTCTCTCAGATATTAAGACCCTTTGTAATCTTGTAAAGGACAATGGGCGAAGGTCTCTGGCTCCTCTAGCTGCTTCAAGCTGGACATGGTTGTCGTCCTACCTACACTTGGGTTCAGAAATCCCTAATAATAGTGGGGGTGTGGAGGGGAGGGTGGCCTTCTCACATGGGGAAGGATCGTGCAGACTCCAGGTCAGTTGGCTGTCTCCAGTCAACAGTATGCTTGGTTTAACAGGCTGGCATCCTTGTTGTGTTCTGGGGGCAACAGATTTGGCAAAAAGGGTTAAAAGACATCATTCAATCCATAACTACTAGATGACAAAAGGCAGGGATTAATTTTTTAAATGTTCCACATTAGGAGAAAAAAAAAAGAAAAAGAAAAAAGGGCTTCTTTGGAGGAAGGTGTGCTAGGCACATCTCCCCTGTCCAAAACCCTTTTGCCCATTATACTTAGTTTGGGCTGAGAGAAATCGTTTAGGTTTCCCCCCTCTCAGACCTCTGGGCCATTTCGGTCCAAGCCATTAGAATAGAAAGGAGAAACCAGTTTTAAAGTGAAGCCCACAGACCACCCCATTCTTCACCAACCCAGCCACTTAGTTCAGCCAAACCGTTGAGTCTCAGGAGGCAGCACTGCAGAGAGGATTAAGTGAGGCTTATGCGTAAAGACAATCACTCAGGTAATGTGGTCATAGGCTTATGCACTTTGAAAACAGAAAACACATGTTAATTTATGTAACATAACCCAAAAACAAGTCTCTAAATCTGTAAGACTGTCTTATTGGGAAGACATCCACTTGCAAGGCACTTGACATTCTACTTGCCTGCAACTTGAATCTCTTTGGTAATATCACAGACATGGTTTAATTTTCAAGTGAAACCATATTTTAAGTGAGAAGAAACTTTTAAGACGGTTAGCTGCACTACTTTATAGTCTACTATTGATCATTGTGATTTTCCTTGAATAATAATTTTTCTCCCTAAGATTACCCTCCTTGTCTTTAAAAGGACTACATTAGGTCCATTTTTAATTTATCCTGTTCATTTGCATAAACATAACAAGAGCAGCAAATGATCACTTATGATCTTTAGTTCTGCTTTGCTGGAACTTACCCAAGGAACATTTAGGGTGACCCTCTGTCTGCTCTTCAGGGCCCAGAAGCTGGGCCACATACCTGGCATTCATCCTTGCCTGTACATACCTGTCCTTTCCAAGTCTTTCTGGTTTTTCATTGTGCCTTAAGGTCCCTTCTAGCCATCTTTCAGGAAAACAACCTTTGTTCCTTCCCTGGAAAGATTGCTGTGGACCGCACAACCAACCATGGTACCAGGCCTTTTATCTCGCGGGCTTTTATTACCTTTGAAAGTCATTCCCAGTTCCTCAGGGCTTTTTGGTAACAACCTGAGCCCAAGCATGCCTCCTTTAGGCTTGACATTCCAGTCAAAGACTTGGTCAAAAAAAAAAGAAAAAGAAAGGAACCTCTATTAACAACTGGTCTTATTAGTTCTATGCAAAGAAACTTATGTCATTACTTACTTGTTTAGAATGCCAAACTCTGGAGAAATCAGATAGGGAGAAAAATATACAACGTGAAGGAAAATCTTTTTCCTAATATTCACTGAACTGGCATTTCCATTCTTCATATTTTCATTTTTCCCCCACTAAAAAAAATTTTTGTTTGTTTTTCCATTACACTTGTTTCACTTTTTTCCCCCTCTTGCTTCCCTGCACCCTGCCCTTCCCTTCCCCTACATTCAGTTCCCACTCAGTTGCCCATGTCCGTGGGTCATTTATACATGTTCTTTGACTTGACCTTAACCCTTCTTACCCCCTTCTCTCCCTCCCACCTCACCCCTTGTTACTGTTAGTCTACTTCTTGTTTACATAGCTCTGGTTCAATTTTGCTCATTTGTTTGTGTTGTTCATTAGTTTCCTGTAATAGGTGACAGCATAAGGTATTTTTCTTTTGTTGCCTGGCTTATTTCGCTAAGCATAATTCTCTCTTGTTCCATCCATGTTGTTGCAAATGGTAGAAGTTCCTTCTTTCTTTCTGCTACATAAAACTCTATTCTGTAAATGTACCACAGTTTTTTGATCCACTCATCTACAGATGGGCATTTAGGTTGTTTCCAGCACTTGGCTATTATAAATAGTGCTGCTATGAACATTGGAGTGCATAGGTTCTTTTGAATTGGTGTTTCAGGATTTTTCGGATATAATCCTAGCAATGGAATTGCTGGTTCAAAAGGCAGTTTCATTTTTAGCTTTTTGAGGAAATCCCAAACTGTTTTCCATAGTGGCTGCACCAGTCTGCATTCCCACCAGCAATGCACCAGGGTTCCCGTTTCTCCGCAAGCTCTCCAGCACAAGTTGTTTATTGATTTGTTGATGATGGTCAATCTGACTGGTGTGAGGTGGTATTTCATTGTGGTTTCTATTTGCATCTCTCTGATGGCTAGTGATGTTGAGCATTCTTTCATATGTCTATGGGCCCTCTGTATGTCCTCTCCGGAGAAGTGTTTGTTCAGGTCCTTTGCCCATTTTTTAATTGGGTTGTCTGTCTTCTTGGTGTTGAGTTGTATGAGTTCTTTATATATTTTGGAGATCAATTCCTTGTCTGAGATGTCATTGGCGAATGTATTTTCCCATGTGTTTAGTTTCCTTTTCATCTTGCTGATATTTTCTTTAGCTGAGCAGAAACTTTTTAGTTTCATGTAGTCCCATTTGTTTATTCTTTCCTCTATTTCCCTTGCCTTAGGAGATATATCAGTGAAAATATTGCTACGTGGGATATCTGAAATTTTCCTGCCTATTTTTTCCTCTAGAACTTCTATGGTATCACGGCTTACATTTAAGTCTTTGATCCATTTTGAGTTTATTCTGGTGTATGGTGTAAGTTGGTGGTCTAGTTTCATTTTTTTGCATGTCCCTGTCCAGTTCTCCCAACACCATTTGTTGAAGAGGCTCTTTTCACTCCATTTGATGTTCTTTCCCCTTTTGTCAAATATTAGTTGACCATATGAACCTGGGTTTATTTCTGGGCTCTCTCTTCTGTTCCATTGATCTATATGTCTGTTTTTATGCCAGTACCAGATTGTTTTGATTACCGTGGTCTTGTAGTATAGTTTGATATCAGGTATTGCGATTCCTCCTACTGTGTTCTTTCTCAAAATTGCTGTGGCTATTCGGGCTCTTTTTTGGTTCCATATAAATTTTTGAACTATTTGTTCTAGGTCTGTGAAATATGTTGCTGGTATTTTAATAGGGATCGCATTGAATCTATAAATTGCTTTGGGTAGTATGGACATTTTAATGATGTTGATTCTTCCCATCCATGAGCATGGTATATGCTTCCATTTATTTGTATCTTCTTTAATTTCTTTCTTCAGTGTTACGTAGTTTTCTGAGTACAGGTCTTTTACCTCCTTGGTTAAGTTTATTCCTAGGTACTTTATTTTTCTTGTTCCTATGATAAATGGGATTTTTCTTTCAGTTTCTATCTCTGAGTTTTCATTGTTGGTGTATAAAAATGCCTTCAATTTCTTAATATTGACTTTGTATCCTGCTATTTTGCCGAATTCACTTATTAGGTTGAGTAGTTTTTCTGTGGAGTCTATAGGGTTTTCTATGTACACTATCATGTCATCTGCAAATAATGACAGTTTTACTTCCTGTTTTCCAATTTGGATGCCTTTTATTTCTCTTTCTTGTCTGATTGCTGTGGCTAGAACTTCCAAGACTATGTTGAATAGGAGTGGAGAGAGCGGACATCCTTGTCTTGTTCCTGATCTCAGGGGGAATGCTCTCAGTTTTTGCCCATTGAGTATGATGTTGGCTTCAGGTTTCTCGTATATGGCCTTTATTATGTTGAGGTAATGCTCCCTCTGTTCCCATTTTGCTGAGAGTTTTCATCATAAATGGGTGTTGTATTTATCAAATGCTTTTTCTGCATCTATTGATATGGTCATGTGTTTTTTGTCTTTCATTTTGTTTATGTGGTGTATTACGTTTATTGATTTGCGGATATTAAACCATCCTTGCATCCCTGGGATGAATCCCACTTGATCGTGGTGTATGATCTTTCTAATGTGTTGCTGAATCCGGTTTGCCAATAATTTGTTGAGGATTTTAGCATCTATGTTCATCAGCGATATTGGCCTGTAGTTTTCTTTCTTTGTTGTGTCTTGACCTGGTTTTGGAATTAGGGTTATACTCGCTTCATAGAACGAGTTTGGGAGTTTTTCCTCTTCTTGGATCTTTTGGAATAGTCTGAGGAGGATAGGAGTTAGTTCTTTCCTAAATGTTTTGTAGAATTCACTTGTGAAGCCATCCGGTCCTGGGCTTTTGTGTGCTGGGAGTTTTTTGATTACTGCTTCAATTTCGCTAGCTGTTATTGGTCTATTCAGACTTTCTGCTTCTTCTTGATTCAGTTTGGGCAGACTATAGTTTTCCAGGAATCTGTCCATTTCCTCTAGGTTGTCAAATTTCTCGCCATATAGTTTTTCATAATAATTTCTTATAATTCTTTGTATTTCTGTTGTATCAGTTGTGATTTCTCCTCTTTCATGTCTGATTTTATTTATTTGGGTCCTCTCTCTTTTTTTCTTGATGAGCCTGGTTAAAGGCTTGTCAATTTTGTTTATCTTTTCAAAGAACCAGCTTCTACTTCTGTTGATCTTTTGAATTGTTAGTTTAGTCTCTATGTCATTTAATTGTGCTCTGATCTTGATGATTTCCTTCCTTCTACTTGATCTGGGCTTTGCTTGTTGTTCTTCCTCTAGTTCTTGTAGCTGTAGGGTTAAATTTTTTATCAGAGATTCTTCTAGCTTTTTTAGGTAGGCCTGTATTGCTATGAACTTTCCTCTCAGGACTGCTTTCGCTGTAACCCATAGGTTTCGGGTTTTTGTGTGTTCATTATCATTAGTTTCCAGAAACTTTTTGATTTCTTCCTTGATGTCATTGTTAACCCATTCATTATTTAATAGCATGTTATTTATTCTCCATGAGTTTGAATGTTTTTGAGTTTTTTCCTTGAGGTTGATTTCCAATTTTAAGGCATTGTGATCTAAGAAGATGCTTGATATAATTTCAATTTTCTTGAATTTGTTAAGGCTTGTTTTGTGTCCTACCATGTGGTCTACTTTGAAAATGTTCCATGTGCACTTGAGAAGTATGTATATTATGCTTCTTTGGAGTGAAAAGTTCTATATATATCGACTAAGTCCATTTGATCTAGAGTGTTGTTCAGTGCCTCAATATCTTTGGTGTTTCTTTGCTTCGAAGATCTGTCCATTGTTGACAATGGGGTGTTAAAGTCCCCTACTATGAGTGTGCTGCTGTCTATATCTTTCTTGGAGTCTTTCAAAATTTTCCTTATATATTTGGGTGCTTCTAAGTTGGGTGCATATATATTTATAAGGGTTATATCTTCTTGATGGATTTTTTCCTTAAGTATTATGAAATGCCCTTCTTTGTCTCTTTTTATGGACTTTGCTGTGAAATCTGTTTTGTCTGATATAAGTATTGCTACCCCGGCTTTTTTTTCATGCCCATTTGCTTGAAATACTTTTTTCCATCCCTTCACTTTCAGTCTGTGTAGATCTTTTGTTCTAAGGTGGGTCTCTTGTAGACAGCATGTATGTGGGTCATTTTTTCTAATCCATTCAGCTACCCTATGTCTTTTAATTGGAGCGTTTAATCCATTTACATTTAAGGTTATTACCGATAAGTACTTATTCATTGTCATTTCCCCCCTTTGTACTCGTGTTCTTCTCTGTCTCTCTCTGTTTCTTTATCTTCTTAAAGCAGACCCTTTAGCATCTCTTGCATTGCTGGTTTGGTGGAGATATATTCTTTTAGCCTTCTTTTGTCTTGGAAGCTCGTTATTTCACCCTCCATTTTGAATGAGAGCTTTGCTGGATATAGTATTCTAGGTTGTAGGCCTTTGTTTTTCATTGCTTTGAATATTTTTTGCCATTCTCTTCTGGCTTATAGTGTTTCTGCTGAGAAATCTGATGACAGCCTTATTGGAGCTCCCTTATACATTATTAGTTGTTTCTCTCTTGCTGCTTTTAGGATTCTCTCTTTGTCTTTGAATGTTGCCATTTTAATTATGATGTGTCTTGAGGTGGGCCTGTTGGGGTTCATCTTCATTGGGACCCTCTGTGCTTCCTGGACTTGTGTGACTCTTTCTCTCCTCATGTGAGGGAAATTTTCTGTCATTAGTTTTTCAAAGAGGTTTTCTATCCCTTGCTCTTCTTCTTCTCCTTCTGGAATTCCTATGATACGGATATAATTATGTTTCATGTTGTCCTGCAGCTGTCTTAGAACCTCTTCAGTCTTGTTCAGTCTTTTTTCATTTTGTTCCATTGTCTGGGAGCTTTTGTGTACGTTGTCCTCCAACTCGCTGATCCAATCTTCTGCTTCCTCTAGCCTGCTTTTAATTCCTTCTACTGTGTTCTTCAATTCAGAGATCGTATTCTTCATTTCCTCCTGGCTCTTATTGATAGCTTTTATGTCCTTTTTCATGCTCGTGTAATTCTCTGTAAGTTCCTTGTAGTTTTTCTGGAGTTCCTTGTAGTTTCCTTGGAGTTCTTTGTAGTTTCCGCTGAGCTCATTCAGCTTCTCCATAATCCATGTTTTGAATTCTGTATCTGATATTTTGCTCCCCTCTATTTCATTTAGCACTCTCTCTAGGGATTCTACCTTTCTTTTTGATGGGGGGTTGTTTCTCTGTCTCCCCATTTTTGTGATTCCTATTGTTTGTTGGTGCTTCTTAGAATGATCTGCTCTTCCTGGATCTGCCTCTGGTAGCGTCAGATCATGTACCAGACTGGCCCTAGGCAGCCTACTGAAGACTTCCAGTGATCTACTGCCTTTTTCTGTCTTCTCTAATTGTTAATATACTCAATCTGTGATTAGCCATCAGGCTTAAGGACTGTGGGTGTGGCAGCTTAATTCCTGTAGGCCGGTTTTTATTTTCCCTTAGTCTGACGCCACTTGGAGGGGAATGGTCTGTCTGATGTACTGGGGATGAGTCGGCACTGGCTGGTCCTGGGAGGAGGTTAGTGTAGCTTCCACTTACTCCTCCGCCCTCTTGGATCTCCGTCTGTCTTGTCCTTGATGTTATATCTTTAATCTGTCTGGTTGTATTTCAGCTACTCTCTGGTGGATTTTTTCTCTGGTTAGTTGATTGAGAGTCACTCTACCCATCTTGTCTTGAGATTTTTTGTGGAGATGCTGCTAAAACATAATCACACAACCCAAGCAAGAAACCCACACCCTCCAATATCCCCCCCAACTACAATCTCACTATAGGTTGCAAATGAGCCCATATTAATATACTTGTGGAGATATTGGGACTTTTATTTCGTAGGAGAAACAGATAGGAGTTGTTTTAAATGAAGGAAGGGTATTTTTTGAGCTGGAAGTTGATAGAGTAATAATATTAGCAATTGGGATCAAGGTTATGTAAGACAGCAATGAACATTTACACTGTATGTTTGAAAAGGAGGAGAGGGTTACAGTGTGGAGTGAGAAAATGGAAGTGTATAGTATTAGGATTATATAATCGGTATATGCTATATGTTTAGCGTGGAAGGGAAGATAGACACAACAGACATCCAGGCAGACAGACAGCCAGAAATTGAAGGAGAGGGCTGAGGAGGTTAGAAAGTAGGAAACAGATTGAGAAAGAATTTATCAAGAATAAAAATACAGAGTAGAAAATAGCAAGACAGGAAGGGAGAGAGGAAAGAGAGAGAGAAAGTAGAGAAGAGAAGGGTAGGAGAGAGAACGAAAGAAGAAGGGGGGAAGAAGAGGGGGGACTGGATTAAAATTTTTTTAAAAATATATATTATAAAAAAACATTAGGAGATTAAAACATGATATAAAATTGCAAGATAGAGAGAAAGAGAGAATATATAGAGAGAGGAATAAGAGATGGGAAAGCAAGAGGATGGGGAGGAAAAGAACATGGAAGAGGGAAGGAAATCAAGAGGAAGAGGAGATATTAGGGAGGGAAAGATTGAAATTGAAGAGTTGACAAAAGATAGGATGAAGGAGAGAAATATAAGAGGGAGAGAAAGAAGAGAGGGGATGGGGAGGAAAGAGAGAAGGGTTAAGAAGGGGAGGGTGAAGGGGAAGGGGAATAGATTAGAATTATAATTTAAATATTAAAAGATTAGAATATAAAGTGGAATAGGGAGAAAGAGAGAGAGAATATTTATAGGGAGAGAAGGAAAATAAGGGCAAGGGATGAAAGAAAAACGAATGTAGACTGAAGGGGGACAAAATAAAGAAAGAAATTTAATAAAATTGAAGGTGCTTAGTGCAGAGAAAGGAGAGAGAGAGATAGGAAACGGAGGGAGGGTGAGGATAGGGGGAGGGAAAGGGATTAGAGGAAGGGAATAGGAAGGAAAGGGAGAGAACTTAAAATTAAAAAATTAACAAAGAATAGGATGCAGGGGAGACATGCTAAGGGGAGAGAAGGGAGGGAAGAGGAGGGGAGAAAAGGAGAGAGAATAAGAAAGGATGGGAGGGGCAGTTAGAGAGAGAGTGAGAAATAAAAGAATGAGAGGATTTTAACTCAATTCAACTTTTAGGCACAGTCTCTGGGTATTTTTGGTTTGTTTGTTTTTCCTTCCTTCCTTCCTGAGTCTGCCCCTATTCAAAATTCCATGGGTTTCAAATCTTTTCTGGTTGTTTGGCTGGCTGTGGGAGGGTTCTGCTTGATTCTGGGGTTGCTAGTCTTTTATTCATGGGCCTACCGCCGCTCTGCTGTGGGCTGTCTTTAGATGTCCCCTCCTGAGGCGCCCTCAGCCCTCCTCACGCTTGTCCAGCTACTCCTTCCCACTGTTGGTCCAGCCTGTGCCTGCCAGCAATCCCCGCCCTGCCTCCAGTCGTGTCTCTATTCCCCGGCTACAGCTTCTGCTCTCTTCCCTGTCTATATGCCTGCGCAGCCTACCTCTCTCCCTGTCTCGAGATCGTCCTTTTGTTCTGCAGGACTCTGGCACAGTCGGTCAAAGTGCCGGGCCCAGTGGCCCTTTCCTTCCCAGGGCCTCTCCCCTAGTCTGGAGCTTTGCAGTGGCTTTCCTGCATGGGCTCTTCCCCTTGCCCCAAAACTGTCTGTTTTCTGAGCTACCGCTTCCGCTGGCTTCCCTGTCTATGGGCCTGCGCGCTCTATCTCTCTTCCCGCCACAGCACCGTCCCTTTGTTCTGCAGGATTCCAGTGTGGTCTGTCAGCGCAGCACTCTCCTACCCCGGGGATCTCTGCCAGTCTGGAGCTCCGCAGCAGCCTTTCCCTGAGGGCCCTTCTCCCCGCCCTAAAACCGTCTCCACTCCAGAACCACCGCCTCTGCTCTCTTCCCTACTTACACACCCTGCGCGTCCTATTTCTCTCCTAGCCCCAAACCCGCCTTTTGTTCTGTGGGATTCTAGCGGGATCGCTCAAAGAGCCAGGGTATGCACTGCTCTCCTGCTCAGGAGCTCTCCCCCGGTCCGGAGTTCTGCAGCAGCTTTTCTGTGTGGTCAGTCTCCTTGCCCCAAAACTGTCCCTTTGCTCTGTAGGGCCCTAGCGCAAGTGCTGCACTGCGCCCGGAATGCCGAGCTTTCGGTTGGAGGTTGCAGCTGAGGAGGTTTCCCTCTAGACTCAGATCACACAGTTTCTCCCAGTCCTGGTTGTTCACTGTTCTCTCACTCCTCTGGCGTTTTCAGCCAAATCCTCTCCCTAACTCCCTACAAGAACTCACTTATTGGTGTGCCCCTAGCAGGGGGAGCCTCCAAGCAGCTCTCGGCTAGTGAGCTCTCCGGCTTGGTACTGCAGACGCACCGGGTCCCAGAATGACTCAGCCTGCAGTGTGTGGTAAACCCCCCCCCCCCACGCTGCTCCCATGTTCTCCTCCCTGTTCACGCTATCGGAGATCTACACTCACTCAGTCACTCCTCTCCGCATTCGTTCCTGGAGCCTCTCCTTAACAGGAGCGAGCTGAGAACACTGTCCCTACTCCACCACCATCTTCCCCTCTCCCAAAATTTAAAATTTTTATTTGATGGGAACATTGTAAGAATTTCTGTACTAGAAACAACATGCACTTAAATTATTATACAAATAATATAATCTAAGAATTAGAACCAAAATTGAGATAAGCAAATAAACCTATGTATAGTTAATCCTTGCTCTAAAACAGGATAGTTGATTTTATAATATTCCTTAGAAACCTTAAATATTTATCATTTGTACATTAAGAATAGTTTTATTTACAACATATTTCACACTTTAACAAAATTCTCCTTCCTCAAATAACTTTTTATAGTATTTCCTTTTGGATCCCACTTTCCAAAAATTTCTCTTTGATTTTGAACTTTGTAAACCATGTAAGGCTTCAAATTCTTCCATAGGTAAGAAATCAAAATCAAGTTCAGTCCTGACTGGCATGGCTCAGTGAGTTGAGCACCAGCCTGTGACCCCAAGGGTTACCAGTTTGATTCCCAGTCAGGGCACATGTCTGGGTTGCAGGCCAGGTCCCCAGCTGGAGGAATGTGAGAGGCAACCAGTTGATGTTTCTCCCTCACATTGATGTTTCTTTCTCTCTCCCTTCCCCTCTGTCTAAAAATAAATAAATAAAATCTTTAAAAAATATCAACTTCAGTATGGGTTCAATTAGTTTTAAGTATGAGACAATATATCTTATTTCATCACTATCACATAAACTCGTCTATACAGTTTAATTCCCTTTAAATAATAATATACAGTACTGTTGACTTTGATTCAGTGAGACTCATTGATGTATAATATATAAAAACTCATGTTCATTATTATCATTCTTTTGTTTTATGATGATAATTTCTCAAATTTATGAATATTGATGACAATCATAATATAGGATAAAATGTTACACTATTTGCTTGGAATTCATGATTCTTCATTCTCTACATTTTTTATTTTTCCTACTTTGTATGACCTATTTTTCATTTTCCTACACTAACATCCATTAGAGACAAACAGATTTACTCTTCCTGTGATCCAGGTATTATGTACTTGCTTTCTTCTCTTTCACACCTCTTCTCTTCTTCATTTCATGTTTTCACATAAGGTACTCTTGCTTTTCATCAATATCCTTCATAAAGTATTTCTTTTATCAACCAGCCTAAAGTAATAGCCTGCATTTCTAAAACACCACAGCAATTATTTGGTGTGTAAATTAATTTGACCTCTTTTATTCAACAAGACTTCTTGAGCACTTATGTGTCAGCCAACACTGAGTAAAACAGAAACAAGCCCATGTCTTAAAAAAAGCATACATTCTAAATAGAGACATAATTATATAGCATACTAAAAGCTGAAAAAAACTCAAAGCAAGGGAAGGTAGTAGGAGGTATCCTTATGAGGAAGGGGATTTTGCTTTATTTTGTATTTTTTTTCTCTTGGTTTTCTGTTCCACCTTCTAAAATGCATGATTATTTTGGATGGAATGTCAGATTGCATATGAAAAATCACAGAAGTAATTTGAGATTCTAATTATAATCCCTGTGAGGGCTGGTCTATTTTTATGCCAGTTGTACTGAAGGATTAGGTGGTCCATTTGGTTATGAACAGAGCCTCAGCTAGGCTTGTTCTCCAACTTTACCTCCCCTGCTCTGTGAGTCAGTCGTGAGCTCTGTTCAGCTTCTCAGCATCTCAGCTGCCATGAAGGGAGTCGCCTGGTGTGGGGCACCACTGTGGGAAGTGAAACAGGACCTGGGTGAGGATTGTTGGAAATTTTAAATAGTAGTCTGAGAAGGCCATTGTACTCTGAGTGTTATAATAATGGAGCGTGTTGGTTTGGAGCACTGACAATAACTTATGACATCGTGATAAAGAGATGGGGCTTCCTTGAAGGATTCATGCTTCTTTGGCACAGACTTGATCATTGATAGGATGGTCAGCTCACATCTGCAGCATGGACTCTTTGCTGTCCATTCAGGTCTCATGGACAGAGGTCATGTGCAGGAACTTCAGAGTCAGGAAGAAGTGCTAACCTCATATAAGTCATTAGAAAATGTCATTTATCTTAACCTTTCTTTCTCTGCTCCGTACCACTTCAAGTAAAATTAATAGCTAAAACAATCTTCTAGAGACCCAAGAAGGTGGTAAAATCCCCTTGCCCTTGTGCTTCTCTCATCTTATCTAGGGTCCTAACCCAGTTAGAATCCAGATAATAGGAATTTAAAACACATCTACAACTTCCTCCTTTAGTCTAGCAATCTTTGGTGCTTCCTCCTCCCACAGTTTTCCAGGATGGTAGGCACAGACTTTTCTCTTCCTTTTAAGTAACCCCTATTACAAGCTTGTGTCTAAGGTGTTTGTTAAACACAGTGGGAGAGTCTACTGTGCTGGGGCTTTACTTAATAAAGCATCTCACCATCAAACCAAGGCTTGAAAGCATTATCTTGGAAAAGAAGACACATTTTTACCCCCACAACCCCACCTCTCGAGGGTATGCAAATATGACTAGAAAACACATTAAGTATATATATGTTTATGTCTTTAAAATTCAGTACCATGGGAAATATACATATATATATATTTCTGTTTTCCTGGTACTAAATTTTAATTTATAGGAACACTAAAGGTTTTGCCTTCTGTGAAGTCTGGAGGGTTTGAAGTCAGAAGGATAGAAGGATAGTAGCTATTGAGCCACTTCTAGTTATAGCTCAACTGGGACATATGTTCCATGTGGTCATAACTTATCCCTGTGGTTATGAGTTCATGTTGCTCCCTACGTTTTTTTCAATTTAATATGTTACATTGTTACCCTATATTTTTAGTTTATAATTGTATCTACTGCCCAAACTTTCTCCTACTCTGATAACAAAGTCAAATTTTCATTTACATTTTTTAAAAAATCCATGCCTTTAGGACATTTTCTATCTAATAAGCAGAAGTTGCATGCTGGGCCACCAGTTTACTGACACCAAGAATTTGTCTTTGGTCTACTTTTAACTTTAGGAATTCAAAAAGTGTAAGTGCTGAAAATTTTCTTTCTATCCAACCAATGTCTTATTGATACAAAAATGATTAATCTATGTTATATTAGATTAAATCATTTTTTCTTTTCCATCCTTCCTTTTTCACAAACTCAAATAAAGTCCACATTTTATTTCATATACTTATTTTGTCCTATGAAAGCATTTAGTAAGTATTCAATGAATAGATAAAATATTCTGTACTGACGTGTACATATACTAATATACTCCTTATTGATTTATATTATAAAACAGACCAGTGATGTGACAAGCACTTAGAAAAGTAGGTCCTAATTTGTTTGACAGTCCTTCTCAACTCATAGCAAACTTCTTACCTTTTTAGGCCCCTAGAGACAACACAGTATGTGAAATTAATACATTTTGGTTAAGTGAAATGTGTAGGTCACATTCCATGAGGAATATTCCACTTCAAAGATATATGAAGCTATTTCCATTTTAAATGAATCACATGAATTCTGAGTAAATCTAACTTTTAAGATGTTTAATATAAAAACTACACCATGTAATGTTTTCTCTGCAGAAATGTACTTTTGCACCATCCCTGAAGGAAAATAAATTTGGTAATAACATCACTACAATAAATAAAGACATTATTAGAACAATTCTGTTTGGTACATCAGCTTGGCAAAAATTAATGTGCTAATTACATACCAAAAGTAAGAAATTTGGAATCTGACAGATTTTAATTAAAATCCTGGTTCTAAAACCTACTGAAAGACTTATAGCAAGTTTACCCAATCTCTAGAAGTTTTTGTTTCATTACATTTAAAATGGGAGTAATAATACCTGCCTCTTAGCATTAATTGTAAGGATTATATGTGATAACATTTAAAGGGACAGTGAACATTATTAGCCCTGTGCAATCTATGGAAGTTACTATGAAATGGTTCCTGCCTAGATGTACTATATGATTCTATAGGGCTCTTATTCCCTGCTCAGAATAACAGCATGATATTTAGATCTTTTCCTGAAGCACAGTGAACTATGATGATCCTCAAAACCTAGCATTTCTGGAAGCACCTCATGTCCCTGAAGAGAGTGGGTACTCCAGGTGGTATTAGAAGAGGAGGACTATGAGAACTTTGCATGGATCTCAGACCATAGCCATGCATTCTCTCCCATAAAAAATAAAAATAAAAAAAACCTTGATGTTAATGTGAACCTGACTCTCATGCATAGAAATTTTAAGCAGAGTAGAAAAAACATGTGGGGCTCTTTGACCTAATATATACTCACTTCAATCCAGATAAAGCCTTGAACATATAATATTTTATTATTATCTCATTTAGCATTTCAAAATATGGAGTAAGAATTTTTTATCTCGTTGTTGGTTCGTTGGCAGCCGTCCGTCTCGAGAGACGATGGTGTAGCTTCTCAAGAGTCTATCTGCACCGCCGAGAATGGCTGTGCAGTCCGACTCGGGAGTGACACGGTATCTGTCTCCTCCCGTGTTAAATCGACATCTTGCGATGACGCTGGAGTGTCCTCTCCAGTGAAGCTGAAGCTACAGAGCCTGGGCAGGGTGATATGGAGGGTCTGCTGTTGCCCATGCAGCAGACCCCCCCTCTCTTCGCAGCTGAAGGATCCAAGGGAAAGACGGAGTCAATACAGCTTGGCTTCAGGTGCGCCGCAGGAGTTGCCGGTGTTGACTACAACGTCGAACCGCCTTAGGGACTCCGGCTCCGGATTTTCTGTCGGGGTTTACTCCCCTAGCCTTTCCCCTGAAGAGGTATGCCGCAAGGCAGCGGAGGTTTTTTGGAGTCAGAGTTTTCCTTCTCTGATGTGCCCTGACTGGAAGATCGAACCAGCGACACTTAGCTCGCAGGCCGATGCTCAATCCACTGAGCCAAACCTGCATTTAATAAGATATTGTTATGTGAGTGAGTTTATGTAAAGCTCTTTAATGAAATTAATAATTTTAACGACATTTTAAAAGATATTAATTTCTTTAGTGTGGTTCAGCTGGAGCTTTGACTACCATGTTGATTTGGGGAAAGTATTTACTAAATAATGATGGCCCCATTTAGTGTCAAAATTAAGGGGGCTCATATTGGGAAATGACTATGTTAATGAAGGTTCGATGATTAGGGACTACATATCTAGAAATGTGGTGTAAAACATGTGGATCTGTCGCCCCTTAGTGTACAAATGGATTATTACACTTACATTGATACTGTTCTTGGGACTCTTTTAAAAACTTTATTTTTATTGTTTACAGTGTTACAGATGTCTCTATTTATTCCCCCTTTGCCCACTTCCACCCAGCATTCACCCTCCTCCCTCAGGCCCTCACCACACTGCTGTCTGTGTCTATGGGTCATGCATATATGCTCTTTGGCTAATCCCTTCACTTTATTTCATCTGTTCTCCCCTCCCCCTTCTCCTCCCCTCTGGCAGCTGTGAGTCTGTTCCATGCATCCACGCCTCTGATATTATTCTGTTTGTCAGTCTATTTTTTTTTATTAGATTTCACATATAAGTGAGGTCTATGGTATTTCTCTTTCACTGATTGGCTTATTTCACTCAGCATAATACTCTCCAAGTCCATCCATGCTGTCACAAAATGTGACAGTTCCTTCTTTTCTACTGCTGTGTAATATTCCATTGTGTAAATGTATTACAGCTTTTTTATTCACTCATCTACTGATGAGCACTTAGGCTGTTTCCAGATCTTGACTATTGTAAAAAATGCTGCAATGAACATAGGGGTGCATATATTCTTTAAAATTGGGGTTTCCAAATTCAATTTCCTGCTGAGTTAAAAGACAGTTCCATTTTTAATTTATTGAGGAAACTCCATACTGTTTTTCACAGTGGTTACACCAGTGTGCCTTCCCACCAATAGAGCACTAGGGTTTTCAGTGTTGAAGATATCACAATACCTGATATCAAAGGCCACTGTAATCAAAACAGCCTTGTACTGGCATAATAACAGATACATAGATCGATAGAAGACAACAGAGAGCCCAGAAATAAACCCAAGCCTTTATGGTCAATTAATATTTGACAAAGGAAGCAAGAGCATACAATGGAGTGAAGACAGTCTCTTCGAAAAATAGTGTTGGGAAAACTGGACAGGTACATGCAAAAAGAAAAGAAAAGAAACTAGACCAGTATCTTACACATACACAAGAATAAATTCAAAATCCATAAATTACTTAAGTGTAAGTCACAAAACCATAGAAATCCTAGAGGAAAACACAGGTAGTAAATTTTTAGACATCTCACATAGCAAGGGCAAGGGAAACAGAAAAAAAAAGGGGGGGGACTACATCAAATTAAAAAGCTTCTGAACAGCAGAAGAAACCATCAACAAAATGAAAAGGGAACCCACTTGTATGGGAGGACATACTCACTAATGATACAACTGATAAGGGATTAATTTCCAAAATATATAAAGAATGTATATAACTCAACACAGTAAGAGAAACAATTCAATTATAAAATGAGCAAAGGACCTGAATAGACACTTCACTAAAGAGGACATACAGAGAGTCCATAGACATATGAAAAAAATGCTCAATGTCACTAATCATTGGAGAAATGCAAATTAAAACCACAATGAGATACCTTCTCACACCTGTCAGAATGGCTGTCATCAATAAACCAACAAACAACAAGTGCTGGTGAGGATGTGGAGAAAGGGGAATCCTTAAGACTCTTTGAATGTGAGTAAACCTCTCTAGATCTGTGAGAAAAAATGCTAATATACAAATCCCCATACACATTAATAACAATCTCTACATAACCACTCACTTCATGATGTATTTAAAAATCCTTTGCACCCTTGCCAGTATGGCTTGGTTGGTTGGAGTGTCATCCCATACACCAAAAGGTTAGGAGTTCAATTCCTGGTCAGGGCACAGGCCTGGGTTGTGGGTTCATTCCCCAGTCTAGAGTACATGGGAAACAACCAACCGTTGTTTCTCTCTTGCATTGATGTTTCTCTCTCTCTCTCTCTCTCTCTCTCTCTCTCTCTCTCTCTCTCTCTCTCTCTCTCTCTCTCTCTATCTCTTTCTCTGACTCCCCTTCCTCTCCAAAATCAATTAAATATTTTTAAAATCCTTTGCTGTTTCCGTATTTCCAGGTATCTTCTATTCAATGAACTCGATAGATTAAATGTAGAAGTACTCTGTGTTATTGTGGGTTATAATTGTGTCATGGGGCCAACTAGAATAAAACAGATCTCCTCTGGTCCAGATTACACATGGTATATGGATAAGGCAATCATTTTAAGGTCTGTTTCCTTATTCAAAACATGTTGTCCTAATATAGCTTGAAGGTGTTATATTGTGTTTCATACAAAAAAGTTCAGATTTTAATTCACTATGATCCATAATGAATAAAATGGATTAAGAAGAGAATGTAGAAGTTTGTCATCACTGCTTGAATATTTTTCAATCAACAGCTTGTAGGGAATTAATTTAGCCAAAGAAAAATTTTCATCCGTTTTTATTTACCTCAAACTCAACACAAAATTCTTCTTACTGTAATTTTTTTCATTGCTTCCTTTATGTTGGTTTTTATGGTTTTCATTAATGCTGTTTACCAAGCATTTCTAGCTCTCCTCTGAGCACATAGAATTATACTGTTTGATTTCATGAGTTAGATAGGGGTCACATAGCTTTCTGTAGCCAATGACATGTGGGTGGAATTTGTGTTTTACTTTGGGAGGTAAAACAGGAATTAACTATTTAGTTATCCTCAAATGGAAACATTTTTTTATGTAGGTAACTACTAAAAAATATAGTGGATGTAATATTCACAGTAAGAAACAGCATAAATAGGGTGATAGGACATAGTGGACATAGAATTCTATATCCAAAAAATCCATCATACAAATCTAAAGTTTACATATAGGTGTTTCAGTTATGCCAAAATCTCTTCCTCACTCCCCAAATTGTCTTCTATTTCAAAAAATTGTCCTCTTTTTCAAAACACATCTAGAGAATAAATGTGTTCTGTCTAAAAAATAGTGGAATTGGGAGGCAAGAAGCAAGAGCAATATATGTGATTTTATTAGTTTACTAGAGTTGTCATAACAAGATGCCAGAGGGTGGGTGGCTTAAACAACAGAAATTTATTTTCTCACAGTTGTACGGTGCAGACAGAGTTAGGTTCCTCCTAGGCTTTTCCTCTTGGCTTGAAGATGGTCAGCCTCTTGCCACCTCTCCACATAGTTGTCCCTCTGCACAGTGTGCCCCTGGTCTCTCTGTTTGTCATAATCTCTTCTTCTCATGACAACACCAGTCAGACTGAATTTGGGCACACTATAACAACCTCTTTTTAATTTAATTACCTCTTTAAAGATCCTCTCTCTACATGCAGTCACACATTCTGTAGTACTAGATGTTAGTACTTCAAGATATGAATTTTGAGGGAACACCATTCAATCCATAACAGGTCTCTATGACACAGAGGTAGTAGAAAAGCATTATTCTCAAGGATGATGCTTTGGTGAAGTCCCCAGCTTGATAGCTACAGTAGCCAGATAGTAACAGGTTCAAACTGAAACAGAAAGGAAGAAGATTTTCACAGTGTTATCTAGAAGAAGGACAGTAAACTCAGAGATTTATCTGAACTGTTTGAAAATATTGAGAGTATATTTACTCTTCTGGAAGATGTCTGAGGATGAAATTGGTGAAGCATACACAAAAATACTAAGCAGATTCAAAAAATCAGCAGTAATTAACTTCATGGAGAAAAGAAAGTTGTACACAAAGCAAACACAAGCTTAGCACATTATATGTCCGTGGTATTTTCATAGTTATAGTAAAAATAATGAATGCTGCTTATTTTTATAATAGAATTGTGACACAACTCTATTAAGAAGATGGTCAGGGAAAATGTAAAACAGGAAAATCCTTAGCTTCCATAATAAGAGGTGAATATACAGTAGTCCCTCTCTATATCATGGTTCGCTTATATTATACTTAATTATTTATCATGGACTTTTCACTATGCGTGGGATTTTGCAGTACTGTATATGTATGTTGTTAAAGTTACGTAGCTTTAAGAGTGTAGAATATGTTTAAGAACATAGTGTTCATAAAATTGTGGGAAAGGTTAATAAGGGACTGGCAGTGGTATATAAGTGTGTGAGAAGGTTTTATAAAGCCTTAGAATATATATAAATACTAAAATAAATGTAAGGTTCCTACTTCACGAATTTTCATCTATCATGGTGGGGGGGTCTAGAATGTAATACCTGTGATAAGTGAGGGAATACTGTTTACTACCTCAAACTGGGGAGAAAAATCAAGAAATGGTTATAGAGCATGTTATTTACAATAAATATGGAGAAAAAAAAGAGCTATAGAGCAAAGTTTGCTTCTGGGAGTGGAACCAAGGGCAGAGGTGGAGACAAGGCAGGACACTGCTGTTTTACATAAATCCTTGTAAATCTTTGACTTTTAAAATTAGATATGTATTGATAACGTTTTTTAAAAAACTACATAAAAAGATTTAAGATCAGAATTCACACTTAAGGCATCTATGCTAGTAATTTCCAAGATAAAACTCCATCCCACATTTCTGTCTGGACATTACTGTCTTAATGATTTTCTGATACCCCCATTACCTATTTCATAGGCAGTTCTAACTTAGCTCCTCTCCCCGAAGTGCGTGGCTCCTTTCTCCCCACTCCCTCCTACCCATTCCCCCTTTCTTGTATGTTTCCATACAGGATAGAGCACCCTTCCTCAGACAATCACCCAAGGCAGAAAACTGACTAAAACATCAACCTTCTCTGATTTACTCCCAGCACATAATCACTGTATCCTATCAATTCCACCTCTTTACAATGTCTGGAATAGGTTTTTCTTTTCTCCATCCCTGCTGATTCTCACTTAGCTCTGTTGTTGCTGAACTGAGTTATTTGTGGGTGTGTTTGGGTCCCCTCTTGCTTTTACTTCTAATTACATATTGGTTCTTCTGCGTGGACTAATTATCTGTCTTTCATTTTGAATGATCAGCAAAAGCATTGCCTCTTCCAGAAAGTTCTCTCTGACGTATTAGGTCCATGACTTGTTTTTTTTCCTAAATACTATATTTGCGTACATCCTAATGGTTCACACACAGAATATATATAATTGTGTTAAAGGAAGGAATAGAATGAATGGATCAAATGAACTGGAATTGATAAATTCCCAGATAATGGGTCTGATTCTTCCATCATAGGTATCATTTCTAGAACACTGAAGGTAAAGTTAAAAATTGCATGACTCTCCCACACAAGTTCTATGCCTCCCAGAAAAATTTTAAACGATTTCAATGAGAAATCCAAATGTTCTGTCTATCATGTGCAAATTCGAACTTTATGGATTTTTCATAAAATAGGAAACTGCCTGGCAGTGTGGGTGTTTTGTTCCAACACATAGACATCATAAAAGAAAGGTCTTTCTATTTAAGGAGGTGTCTTCTGCTGGGAGGTTAAACTCAAAGGAATAGGGCTGCCTGCTTAAAGGACACCTATCAGAGATTCAGCCATGCCTGCCCTCTTTCCCTCTGTAGGTAAGGCACTGTCAGTTGGCTGGGAATGACCTCCACCGTTGCTCAGCTAGGATGTCAGGGAGATTAATATTCATCTCAGACTACCAGAGACAGGGTGAACTTGGTGGTTGTCTTTATTTTTAGATAAATTTTAAGGTAAAGAATTTCTCTTCACATTAGGATATAATTTTGACAGCTCTGGGGGTAAACAGTCACAAGAGGTTGCTGAGTGGAAAAAATTCCGGTAGAGCTAACCAGGAAGAATTTTAAATGAAACGTCTGTTGTATAAGCAACATAATTATCTTTGTCATTTCCTTCAGATTTTCAGTTCTAGGACATTCCAGTAGCTAAACACACAACTGGAATGAATTTATTTTCATATTTTCTCATACACATTTATAAGTAGAATGTGGCAAAATACAATTATGCTCCTGCATACTTTCCCCATTTTGTTCTACCGTGAATGTGATTTGATAGGGAAAAAAAAAAAACTGTGCTGGAAAACAGAATTTATGTGTTCTACTCTAGTTCATGCCTTACTCTGTGACCTTGAAAAATTATTTCTGCAATTTAAAGCTAACATTTATTTACATTCTTCAAAATGGGGATAAATTGTCTTGCCAAACACGAAGTTTTTTTAAATAGTTAATTTATAAGGAAGGGTATTATAACTGTGAAAGTGCTTTACAAATGCAAAATATTACTTCTTGTATAATATATAATGTTTATTATTTCAATTGGGAAAACTGCAATATTCAAACTTATATAATTATATAATGTAATTATATTTTAAATTTATAATAGAATATATTCTATGTGTAATGTATTTATTATTTTACATGTAATTATATGCAATTATTTATATAATTATAATTACATATAATTATTAGTAGTGAAGAAGTGATTATGGGGTGGAATGATGAGCAAAAAGGGAAAAAGGACTCATGGACATGGACAACGGTCTGGTGATTGCTGGGGGTAGGGGGTTATAAGGGGACTAATTGGTAAAGGACAAAAATACAATAAAGATTAAATTTTCCAAGCATCTTTATAAGCTAGTTAGAGACATATTGTACCATTATAGGCTTGTTGTTTACATGGTTTGTTCGTGGTATAAGTTTAGTGAACATTTTGTCAAAGCAGGAACAATTCCCAGGAGTAGGTTAGGGCTGTGCTGTGAAGGAAACTGAAACTATGATTAGGAGTTAGGATGTAATTTGTTTCATTCATGCTTTTATTCATTCATATCCATTAGTTCTCTAATATATTTGAGCTACTCCTAAGTAGCTAGTTTTGTGTTATGTATTGAGAATAAAAAGATGAATATCACTCAGCCTTTGTCATCTAGCTATGCACTGTAGCAGGAATACATAAACAGGAAATTTACAACAAAATACTCTATGCATGCTGTGGACCATCTACGGCGGCGGCAGCCGTCCGTCTCGAGAGACGATGGTGTAGCTTCTTAAGAGCCTATCTGCACCGCCGAGAATGGCTGTGCAGTCCAACTCGGGAGTGACACGGTATCTGTCTCCTCCCGTGTTGAATCGACATCTTGCAATGACGCTGGAGTGTCCTCTCCAGTGAAGCTGAAGCTACAGAGCCTGGGCAGGGTGATATGGAGGGTCTGCTGTTGCCCATGCAGCAGACCCCCCCTCTCTTCGCAGCTGAAGGGTCCAAGGGAAAGACGGAGTCAATACAGCTTGGCTTCAGGTGCGCCGCAGGAGTTGCCGGTGTTGACTACAACGTCAAACCGCCTTAGGGACTCCGGCTCCGGATTTTCTGTCGGGGTTTACTCCCCTAGCCTTTCCCCTGAAGAGGTATGCCGCAAGGCAGCGGAGGTTTTTTTTTGGAGTCAGAGTTTTCCTTCTCTGATGTGCCCTGACTGGAAGATCGAACCAGCGACACTTAGCTCGCAGGCCGACGCTCAATCCACTGAGCCAAACCAGCCAGGTATGCATGCTGTAGAGTGTTATTAAATCATAAAGGAAGAGGTAATAACTTTGAATGGGGGGAGGACAGGTCAGGAAATGGTACACAGAGGATAAAGGTCAAAAATGGGGAGAATGAGTAAGTAGAGAAGGAGCAATAAGGATTTTTCAGTAACAAAGGCACAGTAGCTTAAAGTAACATAATTAAGTTTGGGTATGAAGATCAAGCTGGTGCCTAAAGATTAAGGTATATAGCAAGGGAGAACTGATTAGAGAAGAAAGGGAGACATCATGAAGAGCTTCTCATCATGCTAAAAAATTTAGACTTTATACTTCAGACACTGGACTATCTTAAAGAGCTTTAAACAGACAGTGTCCTAGTCAGATTGTGTGTATGTGTTTTCTGTAGTAGTGTGAAAAATAAATTCATGTGAAGAGGCCAAAATTAAAGTGTAGGAGGTTATTGGGACATTAAAAAAACATTGAAGCTGTGAAATAAAATGATTTTTATGGGGGTAAAAACTTGGGGGTGGCCTCGGTGTATATTTGTAATGTAAGGGGAAGTCAAATTCCAAAGTAGATTTGGGATATGGATATTAGTGGTGAGAAAAGTTACACTTAGGTATGTTGAGTTTTGCCTTTAGATAATTTAAAAGGAAGTTTTTACTAAATGTCATGTGTAACTTTGACCTCTGTAGAGAATTGGCAGGCATAAGAGAGGAATAAATATTATATTTATCATTTTATAAAGTTGATAGTCAAATATGTAGGTATTGATTAAAGAGCTTAAGAAGCCTGCTGAATGTTAAGACCTTAAATGAGTATGTTTTTCACAACTGTCATGAGGTCTAGTAGCAACACTGATATAAATCTTTCATGACTTTAAAATGTTATTCTCTATTGATATAGGGTTATAATGTTATTGATTCCCTAATTAGTCATATATGCATAACAATATTACTCAGGAAATACAAGAGAATATAAATTTAAATAAAGATTCCAAAATACAAATTACATCAGTTTCTATCTTTCAGGATTTTTATGGAGCACTACACAGCTGGAATATAATACAGACAATCTGAGAAAATTTATTGCTTCCCATGTCTTAGGTCCTTCAACTTCAAAGTGAGGACTTTCAGTGGAAGAGTACTGAGTAGTGATTAAGAGTTCTTTCACATGCCTAAGGATTCAGGCAGGGTTGGATTAGAATTCAGGCTGTACCACATACTGGCAGTGAGCCTGTATCATTGAATTTATTACATTTAACCATTTTATGATGCTGTGGTTCAGAAAGTCAAAATAACTAGGCAAAGTAATTTAAAGTAGGTAACACTCAGGTATCTGGACATCTTTGTTTAAAATTTTAATTAACAAGGACATAAATTTCACCTATTATTTCCATCTTAACACAATTTACTTATCAGGTGGTATGGGCATATCATCACTTAAAAATCGGGACACAGTGCTATCATTTGATCTACAATATTAAAATTGTATCTCAAAGATGGATTTGTACTCTTGTGGTTATGCTTTTTGAAGAAAAATGGGTAATGTTTGTATATATTCTTATTACTAAGATTATTTTAGCTAGTGGGATTTCAAGAATATGATAAATTAAGTCACTAAATGTATTTCCTCATTTCACTTACTATTTTAGAAATAAATACATAATATAGATGTGCATAATTTAAGAATAAAAGACAGAAACAGTAATTTTTTTATCTTTAGTTCTTGGCAAGAAATCTCCTTCAATGATTTTGACCTACTGGGCATTCTGTAATATTGTCTATGACTTTATGCCATTGTTGAATAAATACTTTTCTGTATGTGTCTATTAGTGGATAATTTAAAACTTTAAGAATTATGCATCCCATGTTGACAAAAAGCTTGTCATTTCTGTTCAACTTATTGCTTTTATTTATTCTTTATACTTTGGAAAGATGTATACATACATCGGCCTGCGAGCTAAGTGTCGCTGGTTCGATCTTCCAGTCAGGGCACATCAGAGAAGGAAAACTCTGACTCCAAAAAACCTCCGCTGCCTTGCGGCATACCTCTTCAGGGGAAAGGCTAAGGGAGTAAACCCCGACAGAAAATCCGGAACCGGAGTCCCTAAGGCGGTTTGACGTTGTAGTCAACACCGGCAACTCCTGCGGCGCACCTGAAGCCAAGCTGTATTGACTCCGTCTTTCCCTTGGACCCTTCAGCTGCGAAGAGAGGGGGAGTCTGCTGCTTGGGCAACAGCAGACCCTCCATATCACCCTGCCCAGGCTCTGTAGCTTCAGCTTCACTGGAGAGGACACTCCAGCGTCATTGCAAGATGTCGATTCAACACGGGAGGAGACAGATACCGTGTCACTCCGGAGTCGGACTGCACAACCATTCTCGGCGGTGCAGATAGACTCTTAAGAAGCTACACCATCGTCTCTCGAGATGGACGGCTGCCAACGACGATACTTTGGAAAGCATTTAAGCTTTTTCTTATAAATATTTATATTATATTGATGTGTAATGTACAAAAAGGTAAACTTTCTTTGATATTTTGAATATGGTTCAGCAACTTTTTCTGTAAGGCTAGATAATAAATTTTTTAGCTTTGTGGTCAGGAGGAAATATTGAGGATATTATGTAGTGTTTTTAGAGAGAAAACAAATTTCCACCATTTTTACTTACAACAGTCAAAATATAGTTAAGTATAATATTTTAATAATAGTAGTTTACAGATGAGAATGAAATTGTTTTGATGGAATAACATTTTACTTAATCGGTATTCAGAGTTAGTGTTGCCCTGTTATCAATTCAATTGAAAATGTTCATATATAAAAAACATTCATAGCTTAAAGGTCATACAAAATTGGGTGGTAGATTAGATCTGGCCTGTGGGCTGAATTTTATGAACACCTGAGTTAAAGGATGCTTCAACAAAATTTGAATATTTAAAAAATACTGGAAAGTTTTTCATTGTATTTATTTGATTTAATGAACTATAACAGAAATGAAACTGATACTATTTTCTGTAGACGTTTCTGGAAAACTGTAGTCAATATGTTGTGCCTTTTTACACACTTCATGCTTGATTACCTCCATTACAAGTCAGAAACTGATTGTTAGCAAATGAAAGAGAATTCCCGTGCAGATGAATTGCCATAGTATTAATGCTGCATCATTCTCATCCTAGAGTGGGAATTATGCTGACTCCTTTTCAGAATTTTCAAGCACAGTTTTGTTGTTTTTACAGAGACAGAAAAATATGTAAACATTTTACCAATTTTTTTTTTTTTAATAAATAAGAAAGGGACTACAGAAAGGCTTCCCATGAAGAGTAGGGTTGGACCACTCCATGTCATCCATCAATGTAGTGAGCTGCAAGAAGCCCCAACCCCACAACTCTCTGGTCTGCATAGCTCAGAATATGACCACTCTGCAGATTCAGCTCCAGCCTCAGTGATGAAAATTGTCTTTCATTCTCAGAACTTGAAGGACCATTACTAATCCAGTCACTGAGGAGATTCAGAGTTAAGTTTCTCTTGTGTTCTTGTTCTTATGCCAGTACTACTGGCTGGGCTATGTAATTACTGACTTTTTCTTTGCCTTTGAGGCTTAGTCTCAATATTTTGCCCTCTAAATCTGAGTCTAATCTCAGTAAACTGGCTAGTTCTTATTTTCTCTGAGGCCAGTGTGCTTTCCTCAGGGTTTGAGGCTGCCTATCAAACCCACCCTTGAGAACAAGGCACTGTTACCTACTTCGGACCTGTGGACACCACAGGCTGGACTATTTTCCTTGGTCTCTGGAGGCTGGCCAATATCAGAATCCTAACTGGAGACAGGGCCTTGCTAGTGCTCAGAAATGATGTTTCCCAAATACCTATCATCTGAGGTGAGTAAATGGTTCAGTTTTCTGTATCAAAAACATTGATACAGAAATATTGAGGATCTTATAGTTAAAAATCATTACTTAATATATTTTTGTTTTTAGCTATGTTCTTCCAATTTTGAAGTTAAAATGACCTTTTATTTGTGGAAGAATACTGGCATTAAGTGTTTTATATTCCTTTATGCCTTTAGTTGACAAAGCAAGTTGATATTCATATATTTGCCTAAAGTTTTGAAATTTTACTAGATCATAAAATCCCAAAGTTGGGGATGAGGATAGTGCTGGACAATTGCAGATACCGCTCTGTAGTTCTCCCAGACACTAATAGCCTGCCTACTACCACTTGTTGTCAATTATTCTGCTAATTGGCAAGCTTTCACTTTGCCCTATGGCCTGAAGAATGGTCTGTCTCCACGGATGGATGTTTAGTGAGGAGTTGTTTCTTATATTTTACCAATCTACACACCAATGACTGCAGGGCTGAAGTGACTTGCCTCAAGTGACAGAGCTACATGGTCAATCAATGCTAAAGTGAAGACTAAAATAAATGCTAGCAATTCAGCAAGTGACTACAAATCAGAGTGACCGTTTCTATTTATCACTTCCAATTCTGTTGCAGGAAATAGGCTTGGTGAAATACAATAAATTAATCCATACAGAAACAACTTGCCCTATCCATTAAGCAAGCAAGACATTACCTTCATATTGTGTCCTTTAAAACAACTCAACTTCCTATAAAACTTTCAAAATTTATCTGAACCTCTCTTTCTGCTCTGCTTCCTGTAAACTTGTGGTTGACCTCATTTAGCCAATTTTTGGATTTCTTTCACCAGGTATTAACAAGATATGTATATTAACATGTATTTATATGTGTTTTTGCATTGTACTCATTTGGCATTTTTCTTGATTATTAGCATGATAAGTGTAATATTTAGACTTGCAAAAGATTTTATTGTTTTATAGGCAACTGAAAACAATTTTAACTGGCTGCATTACAGAACAATCTTTCTGCTACATTTTCCCACTTATGCAAATGAATTATGTAACAAGCACCATCTTAGATGTATATTATGCAACTGGGTCACTATCAAGAACTGAAAATACCAGAGATGAAAATAAATTTTAGAGTAAAAATGCTTTAGGATGTGCCAACACTTCCAGTTTTCCAAGTGCCTCAGCTTAATCATGATCAGCTCTGTAGCGAAAGAATGAAGGACAATCTCAGGAGTGTTGTTCATCTCCATGGAGAGGATTCATTACCTCCAATATTATTTGACATGAAAACAGATGTACCTCTGTCACTGCTATGACCTCTCTAATAAGATGAACAACTAGGCTGATACATTCATTGATCAGAGCAAAATCCATTCCACTGGAAATAAACAATAGATGCACATTAGTGTAAAAAGGGATTTAACATCTGTCTCAAGGATATAGGCTATTATTGGAGACCTAAAACATGCAACTAGCTGTTTGGCAGTGCCACCTCTTATTGTAGGCACACAGGTAAAAGGACTTCTTGTATTGCTCATTGGGAAGTATTTTATAAATATGGCTTATTGCATGATACACTTATAAATCAAATATGCCTGTATTTCAGGCTTGTAAATAAAAACCTTGGTCTGCTTTCTGAGTGTGTTGAACATGAAAGTGTCCATCACTTTCCAATGAACTCGCCTTGCTAAAAGAAATACTTGTGAATATTAGTGGGTGCTTATCGAATAAATGATTCAAGTGCTCTTTCACTGTTACTAATACTTAACAATACTTATATAACATAACCTTACAAAATGTTACATTAATAAAATGTTACAGTAAAACTTGTAGGTAGTGAGGTACAAACAGGGCATTTTGAATGAGTATTTTCAACAATTTTAAATTTGTTTAAATTAGCTAGGAGCAATTTTATAAATCTTACCAGTTCTAATTTTTTTTCAAGTCCTTTCATAGGTTCTATTCTTTCATGGTTCCTAAGGACTAAAAAATATTTTAAAGAGCAACTAAAATATATTTACTGCAAGTTATATGTATGATTAGATAAGGACCAGGAATCGCTCAGTAACTTTTTAATTTATTTTTTATTGCACTTTTTCCAGTACCATTTATCCCCCTCATATACCTCACCCTCCTGCAGTCATCACATTGTTATTCATGTCAATGAGTCTTTTTTCCTCAATTCCTCCACCTCCTAAACCCACCCACATAGCTGTCATCCTGCTCTCGGTCTATGAGTCTGTCTCTATTTAACTTGTTAGTTCAGTTTGTTCATTACATTCTGCATATGAGTGAAATCATCTCATGGTACCTGTCTTTCTCTGACTGGCTTATTTCACTTAGCATAATGTTCACTGGGCAATCCATGCTGTTACAAAGGGTAAAATTTTCTTCTTTTTTTTATAGCCAAGTAGTATTCCATTGTGCAATTGTCCCATAGTCATTTTATCCACTCATCTGCTGATTGGCACTGAGCTGCTTCCAAATCTTGGCAATTGTAAATAACCCTGTAATGAACATAGGGGTATTTATATTCTTTTGAATTAGTGTTTTGGGTTTCTTCAGATGAATTCTAAGAAGTGGGATCACTGGATCAAAAGGCAGTTTTATTTTTAATTTTTTTCTTCTTTTATTTTATCAATATTATGCTGTTACAGTTGTCCCAATTTCTTCTCCCCCTGCTCCCCTCCACCCTGTGACCCCCCTCCCTCCAATTGTTCCCCTTCTCTTAGTCCATGCCCATTGATTGTGCATATAGTTTTTCTCACATCTTCCTGTCTACTCCACTCCCACCTACTATGATTTTTAATTCCTGCATCATCTCCCTCCCTTTTCCCCCTCTCCTCTCCCCGCTGACCTTCCCCCAATATGTTCCCTATACCTAAATATCTTTTTCTACTCTCGTTGCCTACGTAGTTTGCTTTTGTTTCGGTTCCCTAGCTTCTGCTGTTGTTTGTTGTGATACAGTTTTCATTTTAATGTTCATAGTTTTGACCTTCCTTCTTCTAAACAAGTCCCTTTAACATCTCATATAACAGTGGTTTGGATCTAACAAACTCCTTCAGTTTTACTTTGTCATGGCAGCACTTTCTCTGCCCTTCTATTCTGAATGACAGCTTCGCTGGAGAGAGTAATCGTGGTTGTAGGTTTTGAATTTTCATTACTTTGAATATTTCTTGCCAGTCCCTTCTTGCCTCCAGGGTCTCTTTTGAGAAATCCACTGATAGTCTAATTGGGACCCCTTTGTACATGATTCTTCTCTCTTGCTGCTTTTAAGATTCTCTCTTTATCTTTAATTTTTGACATTCTGATGATAATGTGTCTTGGTGTGGTCCTCCCTGGGTCCAGCCTATCTGGAACTCTCTGTGCTTCCTGGACCTGTAAGTTAATTTCCTTCCCCAAGTTCAGGAAGTTCTGCTTCATTATTTTTTCACATAATTTTTCAATTTCTAGTTCTTCTTCTTCAGCCTCTGGCAATCTCCTCATATTTCTCACTTTTCGTTTCCTCTTTCTGCACTGGTTGACTGTTTGTTCCCTCCCTATGTTCTGATTTTTTGATTTGACCCATGGCTTTCCCTTCCTCACCACTTGTCTTGTATGTATTTTTGTTCATTTTAGCAGGGCTAGCCTTCATTCCTTCCCTGTTTTGATTCAGCCCCACTGTTAGTTCTGTAAGCTGCCTTATGACTATAGCTCTGAACTGCGCCTCAGAAAGATTCGCTATTTGTTCATCGGTCAAGGCCGTTATTTGTTGTTGTTGTTTTTTTGTTAGCTGTGTGATTGGTATTTCAATCATTAATTTTGCCATCCTGGACGTTTTGTTTATCTTTCCTTCTTGGGCGGGGCGCTGTCACACCTCCTACACTGTATTGGGCAGAGTCCCATGTGCTCATCACCACCTGGTGACCTTTCTCACCACACTGTGGTGCTTTGCGAGGCACAGGGGGTCCAATATGGATTCCTGCTGTTACTCTCTGCTGAGAAAATGGGAGTGTCCTCCATCCCCACAGTCTGAGACAATGCGGTCTGCCCTCTCCGGGCATCGGAATCGCGAGCTGACGGTTCTGGTCTGCAGCCAGGGTCCGCTCCCAGGCGCTTCTCTCCTCCCCCCAAATATGGGTGTCTGCTTATCGGGTCCCACTGTTCGCTGCTGCGGCTGCCACCCCCAGCACAGTTCAATCTTTCAGCCGAGGTCTCACCCTTCCTACCCATCTGGATGAGCACCACTTGTTTATGATTTCATACGTTGGACTTTAATGTAGCTTTATTTTCTGGAACTTCTTATTATTTTTGGTTTTGCAGTAGTTGTAATCCTTCTTGGTTGTGGAGAGAGACAGAACGTGTTGGTCTATGCCTCCATCTTGGTCAGAAGCCTATTTTTAATTTTTTAATGTATCTTCATACTGTTTTCAACAGTGGCGGCACCAGTCTGCATTCCCAGCAACAGTGCATGAGAGTTCACTTTCTCCGCATCCTTGCCAGCACTTGTTAACTTATTGATGATGGCCATTCTGACAGATATGAGGTGATATCTCATTGTGGTTTTAATTTGCATTTCTCTGATGATTCATGGTGTTGAACATATTTTCAAATTTCTGTTGGTCCTCTGTGTGTCTTCATTGGAGAAGTGTCTAGTCAGGTCTTTTGTCCATTTTTAATTGGGCTGTTTGTTTTTTTTGGCATTGAGTTTTTTAAGTTCTTTATAAATGTTGGATATTAACCCCGTATTATACATATCAGCAAATATGCTTACCCATTCTGTGGGGTGTTTTTTTTTTTTATTTTGTTGATGATTTCCTTTGCTGTGCAAAAACTTTTTAGTTTGATGTAGTCCTGTTTGTTAATTTTTTCCTTTGTGTCCCTTGCCTGAGGAGATATATCAGATAAAATACTGCTTTGTGCAATGCCCAATATTTTGCTGTCTGTTTCCTTCCAGAATTATTATTGTTTCTGGTCTAACCTTTAAATATTTAATGTATTTTGAATTTTTTCTTGTGTGTGGCATAAAAGGTGGTCTAGTTTCATTTTTCTGCACATATCTGCCCAACTTTCCAAACACCATTTATTGAATAAACTAGCCCATTGTTTGTGCTTGTTTCCTCTGTCAAATGTTAATTGACTTTAAAGGTGTGGATTTATTTCTGGGCTCTATTCTGTTCCACTGATCTCTGTGTTTGTTTTTATGCCAGTATCATACTGTTTTGATTACTATGGCCTTATAGTATGGTTCATTATTAGATAGCATGATTTCCCCAACTTTGTTCTTTCTTCAGATTGCTGTTGTTATTTGGTGCCTTTTATAGTTCCATATAAATTTTTGAGGTATTTGTTCTAGGTCTATGAAATACATCATTGCTATCTTGATAGGAATTGTGTTGAATTCATAGATTGCTTTGGGTAGTATGGCCATCTTCCAAAACTAAATCAGGAAGAAGCATAGAATCTGAGTAGACAGATTACACCTAGTGAAACTGAAGTAGTAATCAAAAATTCCAACAAACAAGAGCCCGGGACTGGATGGTTTCACAGGTGAATTTTACCAAATATTGCAAGAAGAACTGAAACCTCTCCTTCTCAAGCTATTTCAAAAAATTCAATAGGAAGAAGGATTTCCAAACTTGTTATTCAAGGCCAGCATTATCTTAATTCCAAAACCAGTGAAATACACTACAAAAAAAGATAATTATAGGACAATATCCTTAATGAGTGAACATTGATGCTAATATTCAATAAAATATTTGCAACATGAATACAACAACATATCAAAAAGATCATACACCATGATCAGGTGGAATTTATTCTGGAAATATAAGGTTGGTACAACACTCACAAATCAATAAATGTGATACAGCATGTAAACAAAATGAAGGATAAAAAACACATGACCATATCAATATATACTAAAAAAGCATTTGATAAAATCCAGTACCCATTTATGATAAAAAGTCTCTGCAAAATGAGCATAGTGGGGACATACCTAAGCATATTAAAGGCCATATATGAAAATTGCACTGCCAGCATCATACTCAATGGGCAAAAACTAGAAGCATTCCCCTTAACATCAGTAAAAAGACAGGGATCTGCTTTCACCTTTCTTATTCAACATAGTACTAGAAACCCTAGTCATAACAACTAGACAAGAAGAAATAAAAGGTATCCAAATTGGAAAGGAAGAAGTAAAACAGTCTCTATTTGTATATGATGTGATACTGTACATAGATAACCCTAAAGATTCCACCAAGAAACTGACTAGAATAACTGAATTTATAAAATAGCAGTAAACAAAATTAATATCCAGAAATCAGTTGCATTTTTATATGCTAATAATTAACTATCAGAAAGGAAATTAAGAAAACAATCCCATTCACAACTGCTTCAAAAAGAATAAAATACCTATAAATAAATTAACCACAAATGTAAAAGATCTGTACTTGTAAAATTATAAGACATTGAAGAAAGAAATTGAAGAAGATACAAATAAGTGGAAACACATACTGTGTTCATGGACAGGAAGAATTAACATCATTAAAGTGTCTATACTGTACTACCCCATAATTTATTTGATTCAGCTGAAGTACTTGGTGTATGTGCATTGGGAAAGGAAATTGGAAAAGCAGGACAGAATGATGGGGTCTGGATATTTTCATATATTTTCATTTATCCTAGTATATTTTTCCTGTTATAAAGCAGAAACAACCTTGTTTTAAACTTTATGTTGAATAATTGAGTATATACACACAACACACACACCTTATTAGACTTTCTGCCCATTTAGTCAAACTTATAAGTGGGAAAAATGATGTGTGTTTACTGAGACAAATGATTTGTACCAGGAATACATGAATCAATCAATAGATGTTTTTAAATGATTTCAATAGAACTTCTGTGCCAACTTATATGGTAGAAATATTTGCTGTGCCATTCTGAAATTGATTTTTAATAGAGATTTGCTGACAAATTTAAACCCCTCAACATACTAAATGTAGACTCTTTGCTTTAATAAATGTCATTAACCATTCTTTATCACTTTTTTCTATGGAACTATGCTCTTTCACTAGATGTCACAAAGAGAAGAAAGTTCTCAAGTTCTTTCTTTTAGAGAGGTCAATTCTTTTTCATACAACAGAAATCAAAATTGCTGAATTAAAAATCCCATTTAATAAAACTGACCATACATTTTAAATGAAAGAAATTATAAATTATAAAGACCATGCTCTCAGACTCAAAAGGCCATTCCTCTTCTGGCTGGGTAGCTCAGTTGGTTAGAGCATTGACTCAATGTGTCAAGGTCCTGGCTTGATCCTCAGTCTGGGCACATACAAGAATCAATGAATGAATACATAAATAAATGGAACAAACTGATGTTTCTCTTTCTCTCTCTCTCATATCTATAAATTAAATTTTAAAAATTTAAAGGCTATTCTTGAAATTTGGACACACTTTTGAATATTAAAAATAATTTTTGGACAATTTCTCCATCAATGTTCAATTATTTCACCTTCTTTTAATAATCTGTTAAGTTGAAGGTATAAATTGTATTACATAATCAGGACAATTTTTAAAATGAACTACAGAAAAATATTTCATCTCTATGTGAGTCAAACTTGCTTGTAGCATAGCCAATTTATTCATGTCAATCTTATTAACTATTTTTCCTACAGTTCCTTTACGTTGTTTGCTAAAAATTTTAGAGGTGGTAGAAAGGAGTAGAAAAAAAGCCTAAGATATTCTTGGCTCTTTTATTTCAGACAAAGGCATATTGGTCATTAGATATAGTATCCTGATGTTATCAGGATTAATACTACTTGTAATGATTAATGTAGTATACAAGGTCTGTCCAGAAAGTATCCAGCTGTGTAATATGAAAGACATTTACTGGAGAAGATACAAGAATCATTGTACACAGGACAATGATGCTTCAATCCCCTTCAAAGTTATGCCCTTCTTCAGAAAATTTGGTTCATTGGTACAGTTTGAATCAAGTCATTAGCAACTGCAGCACGATGTTTTTTCTGCTCTGCTAGCGGAAGCCACGGAACAAATTTTGCCATGACACATTCATGCCAAGATCCTGCATCAAAATCTCAGAGACAGTAGTTTTGGGAATCAGCTTCTAGTTCTCACACTGTCAGCCAACAATCTTTGTTGATGGCAGCCCATACACATTCAAAATTCTCAGGTGTTCTGCTTGTTGCAGGCCTTCACATTATGGATCACTTTCAACAGATTCTCAACCATCTTTGAAGCATTTGTGCCACACTTTTATTTGCTCTGCACTCATTGCATCATCCCTGAAAGCCTTCTGAATCACCCAAATAGTTCCTGCAAAGGAACATTCAAGCTTAACACAAAAGTTGATAGATTCATTGCTCTAGTTGCTCAGTCATTTTGAATGTGTTGGCCACAGAGTACACATGCTCACTTAGCGGTGTCTACTGCCCCCACTGACAGTGAAATTGTCATTGTTCACACATGTGCATTCCAGTCCACTCTCCTTGGCTGCCAGGTTAAATCAATGTGTGCAAACCATTCTCATTATATTAACAGTGGTTAGACATATATATACAGTATTCCCTCATTTATTGTGGGTATTATGTTCTAGACCCCCCCCACGATAGGTGAAAATCCAAGAAGTAGGAGCCTTACATTTATTTTAGTATTTATATATATTTTAAGGCTTTATAAACCCTTCCCACACACTTATTAACCATTCCCAGTCCCTTATTAACCTTATACCAAAAAATCTGTGATAAATAATTAAATATAATATATTTTTTAACTCCTGCGATACAGTGAAGCTGTGATAAGTGAATTGCAATATAGAGAGGGACTTCTGTAAAGCCAACCTAGGAAGAATTTGGCAGCCACTCTGCTCCTTGGTATTTATGTAAAGGAGTCAAAATCTTGTGTCCACATGAACACACGCACAAAGGTGTTTAGCAGCTTTCTAATTACTGAAGTGTGGAAGCAACTAAGATGTATTTCAATAGGTGATTGAATAAGTAAATCATTGTACATCTTGACAATGGATGATTATTCAGTGCTGAAAATAAATGAGCTATCAAGTCATGAAAAGACATGGAGAAACTGTAAATACATACTAATGAGCAGAAGCAGTCAATTTGAAAGGCTACATATTGTATAATTTCAAGTATATGGCATTCTGGAAAAGACACAGCTGTAGGACAATGAAAAGGATCGATGCTTTCTAGAAGTTTGGGAGATTGGGGTGAACATGTGGAGCACAGAGTATTTTTATATCAGTGAAGATATTCTGTATGATACTGTAATAATGGATATATTTATCCAAATCCATAGAATGTACAATTTTGAGTGAACCCTAAACTATGGACTTTGAGTGATCATAATCTGTCAATGTAGGTTCATCAGTTGTAACAGACATCCCACTCTAGTGGGGAATGTTGGTAATGAGAAAGGCTATTCATATGTGAAGCCAGAAATACAGAGAAAATCCTTATACATTTCTCTCATTCTCGCTGTAAAACTTAAACTTTTGTAAAGAAGTAAAGTCTTAATTAAAAAAAAAAAAAAAACTAGGCTTCTGTACAAAACCTAATTTACAAAAGAATACAATTGAATAGAGTCTGAGCGTGGGAAATTTCTCTGAAAGTATCCACTATGGAGTTCCTTAATGGAAGTTTTTCTAATTAGCTTAAGTGAGTGTTGAAAACACAAAATTAACTTTTTGGCAGAGTGTTTGGGAATGGAAGGAAATAAGAAATTGGTATAGAAATTTAGTGAGATATAAAGATAAAATGTCTATTGACATTTAAGTTAACACAAAAATTTTATTTACAAAAAAATAGTTTATTCATTAATCACAAATATATCTAGAATAGCTGATGAGAAGTCCTTACATTTTACAATATTAGCAAGAACTCATTCTCTCTATCCAAGAACATCCGTGGGTTATCAGGAGGAGATGCTATTGACGGTGCGGACTGCTGACCTCAGCGGGGCCGATCCCAGTGCGCACAGGCGCGTGTACTTGTAAGGAGAGGTTTTCTTTGGAAGTTGTTCCAAACCAGAGAATCTTTTCAACTTAAATGCAAATAATAATTCTAACTTTATGTTTAATGGAAAATATAACTGTATTATCTTATATATTGTTATATTCTAAGGAAGATCCTGAGCAAAACCAGTTGTTGCACAGGAAATGGGGATACAGAGTTACTGAGCTCACTTTTTGTTTACCATAAGAGTTCATTTGAGAAATGTAATAGTTTTAAGGACAAGGATATTGTTTCAGCAGAAGCTTTTTATTAGCAAGACATATGGTTTTCATTGTGTTGCATAAATAGTAGCACAGGATCTTTAATATATATTTTTTGTTTTCAAGTGTATGACTTGACAGACACATTACTGAGTTTCTATAGTCATTCAGTTAGTGTTCTGATAAATGAATTGGAGATATTATAGCCCTCAAATAGTAACTAATTTTTAAATTACTGGTTACAGAATATTATGATAAACTGCCTGCCTGCCTTCTTCGATTGTAAATCATGTAAGCATTGAGAAATACTGTAATATAGGAAAATTTATGGATTTAGTATCTTATAATTAATAGAATAATTGATACTCATGAAAGAATGCACTTATGGATTAGAGATTGGATGTAGAGCAATCTTGAAATTGAAAGTTTAATTTAGACCACTATCCTGAACATTTTATCTGTATTTTTACCTATACAGTTTAAGCTTAATAACAGGTCTAGATATTTCTTAATCATATCATCAAGTGATATGGCTCTCATCAATGTCAGCATGGTTTTAGTAACTAAGGGCTTCATTCATTAAATGTGTCTTGAAAATACAATATGTATTGATGTTCAGCTGTTCTGTTTTTCATCTCACAGAATGCACAATGTCTACGGTGTGTGTGAATGTGTATGTACAAATAGTCTTCATGCTTATGATGTGTATGTAAGAGTATTTATATATACACATGTTCTTTCTCAGTGATATTTCTTTTGTTGATCACCATTATTATTTTCCCATTATAAATTACCACATCTTAAATCCTTAGTCATAATTCAAGAAAAGTTGAAATCTTGAGTGTTACATTTTGTCTAAACTTTGGATGCTAAAATCAACAGGTACTTTCAATTCAAGAATAGACTAAGAAAACATGTACTTTGTTTTCCTAGAAACCATATTTAAATAAAAGTAGAGAAATACCAAAATTAACTAATAAAATCAGGAATTTGTGAAAGTTTTAGACCACAGAAAGGTTTTGTTACATTGCTGGAAAGCAGAAAGAAAGAGAGAAGGGAGGGGAAGGGAAGGAAAGGGAAGGGGAAAAAGGGAAGGGAAGGGGCTTAAAACAAGGAATCAAAAGTTATTTTAGGAAAAATATTCATTAAATGAACTCCGGGGATCACTCAGTATACTCCCACATTAACTCTGTATAGATTACAATGGATTGTTGGTTAACAAGTCAAGAACACAGGGAGTGAGAATGTTCAGCCACAGCTTGTCACCAATGGTTTATTGTCACTACTACAAATTCATCCAATGCTGCCCATCCCTAGGTTCATTTAATATTACTGGAGATTGGTGTTTTAAAAATTGTAGAATTAGGAGTAATCTCTCCTGGCAACTATAAATTGCTGTTATTATTAAAATATTTTTATTAACTATTAAATTTATTATTTAAAAAGTACCTTCCTTTACAAATTCTGTCTCAACTTGCTTGCTTCCTCCAAGCCGAATTCTCTCAGAATAACCACTTGTTAATTACTGTTATTTTGCCTTATAAGGACAAGTAAGATGATATTCTGTATCTCAAAAAAGCATCCTGTTCATCTATTCCCATTTGACAGGAAACATCAAGAGGTGGATTTTCTGGATTATCCTTGCCCAGTTTTTCTTTTATTGCCCTGAAACCCTAAGATGAATTATATGTTTAATAAATTATTTTCTCTTTGGGGAAGAAAGGATAAAAATAGCATAATTTATTGTTTTCAAATAAGTCTGACATGATTATCTTTTACAGAATTCCTATAAGAAATATTTGTCCCAAATTTTTACCAGCTTGTTATATTTTATTCAAACAAAAACAATCAAGAGACTACTCCTTATTGAACTCTCCACATTATGGTTAAATTTCACAACTTTAAATCATTTCTGATCTAGTAGAGGTTAGAGACAGCCTATCATATTTCTCCTTTTTTCTCAAACAATTTGGATTTGAGTAAAATCTTTTGTGTCCCACCAACCTCAAAGTTTGCTGGGGATGAAAATCCAAATTTTCTCTGACATACTAGAAAAGCATCTCATGAGCAGAGTGTTAAATCTAATTTTGTAATACATGAATTGTGTCCAATGCTATTTAAACAAATTTTAACTAAAAATATATATTTAAATATTTTCATTGACTTATATGATTCTTGGTTCTGAAACTCCTGCATGTCATATGAGTGATACACAACATGATCCCCCATAAAGAGAGAAAACACTCCAATGAAGTAAACCAAGGAAACAAGAGCCAAACTAGGTAAAGCATGCACATGCCAGGATTTTTCAAATCTTTTCTTGTCATTCTGAAGCCTCCAGCTCCTGGACAATAACACATTTTCCTTGTTCTGGACACCCAAGTGTGGCTCTCCTCTCTTGGGAATAATAATATGTAGAGTTACATTTAGGTGCCAATAATGTGTAGTGAAGGGTGGATCCAGCTGGCATACTTGCATTGATCAAACTGTGTTGGTCTTATTTTCATCCAGTACAGTGCTCCATTACTAACCTGTGATAAATAATGTATTTGCTTTCTAGACATGAATGAGATGCCTTCGTAGATGTATTTTAGGAAGGCCCAATAAAGTGGTTTCTACTCCACAAGGAATAAACCACTGGCGAATTTCTCTCAGGATAGATCATAATTTGTGTAGAATATAATCTTTACATATTTTGATGCTTCAAAAAAAATTCTGGACTGCAAGGCTCAGTTAAAAATATACTGACAATTGGTGGTCCTTGATCTATATCTTCTGGCACTAGAACCAAGTATTTTCTATGATTAATTTATGAGTTGAACTACAGACCTCTTATTGGACAATGCATGTGCTTATTATATGATAGATATGGCACAGTGCTAAATACCTTCAGGACTACAAAAAAGAGAAAATGATAGCGTATGATGAATATACCATAAAGAAACAGTGGAGTCCAGAGCAGAGCTCTGTGATCACATGAGCTGGGTTCAAATCCTGACCAAGCTAATACCAACTGTATGAGATGAAGAAAGGTCTAAGGTTTTAAGTGTTGTTTTACCAAGTTTCTAAAGAGAAGTGAAGAAAGAAACAGACAAACGAAACAAAAATAGACTCATAAATAAAGAGAACAAACTGATGGTTGTGGGGTTGTGGGGGGACTGCCTGAAAAAGGTGAAGGGGTTAAGAAGAACAGATTTGGTAGTTACAAAATAGTCATGGGGATATAAAGTATAGCCTATCGCTTCTCGGCCTTTTGGCTAAGATCAAGTGTAGTATAGCCTAGCAAATATAGCCAATAATATTGTAATAACTGTGTGCAGCCAGGTGGGGACTAGAAATATCAAGGGGGACACTGTAAAGTACATAATTGTCTAACCACTATGCTATACACCTGAAACAAATACAAAATAATATTAAATGTAAACTGTAATTTAAAAAAATTTTAAACAAAAAAAGTTTATTTAAAAAGGTAAAGAAAACACTTGCTTGCTGGGAAGGGATGATGCAGGGCAAAGGACACAGTCAGGTCAGGGCTCCGTGTCCGCTCCTCAAAAACTTTCACACCTGGCTGGTGACACTGGTGACCATGGAGGAAGTGCACCTGGCTCCAGGTCTCACAGAGGAGCTGAGGAGGTCCCCGGTGGAGGTGGGCCGCATCCAGACAGGACCTCTGTGGCTCCAGCACTCAGTTTTGGGCAGGCTCTGGCCTCCGGGACCCAGGGAAGGTGCCAACGGGCCTACAGAGCTGGTGCCCAGGCAGTGTGAGCTCTGGCAGTTGGGCCTCTGGGTCCTGAACGTCCCCATATGGTGGCCCATCCGGTGCAAAACACCTGCAGCCCACTGAGAAAAGCCACAGGTGCTAGGAATTTTGGAAGGGGTTAGTCTGCCGTTGAGACCTCACATTTTGCCCTTTGTACCCTTTGCCATTCTTCCTTCACAAGCATTGGACTTGTGGCTCCCCATATCCCCCCACCCCCAGACCCCCCCTTACACTCACGCCCCCCACTTTCTCCGTGACATCACAACTGCCTGGCTGAAGTGAGTTCAGTGCATCCTAGAACTTGAGAGACATAGGAAGCTAAGGAGAAGCTCTCCTAATTTCTCCTGTATTCTCAGGCTACTTTGGCATGCAGCTGGCTCTAAATGAGTGATTTGCTTTTCAAGTTTCTTCGGTATTCCCACCAACAGCCGCCCCTTGCCCAGCTGTGGTCACCCGGTGCTTCTCCCTGTCTACTGTGATGATGCCCCCACCTGGCTAAGGCCACCCTGCTGCTCCTGCACCTGCTGTCAGCCCTGGCAGTTACCCAGTGGTTTTTCCCATCCCCAGCGACAATGGCTGGCCTGGGTGGAACCACCTCCCTGCGCCAGGTACCTGTCCTTGGCCCTGGTCACAGGCTGTTGTGTGCCTTTACCGCCTGGCGTTGACATGGAGCTGAGAAGGTGGTATCCTCACCCACAGACCACACGCTCTCCTCTGGTGATCCTCCCCGCTTGGTGAACTGCAAGGACCCTTTCAAGAAGTCCATGCTCACTTCCTGCAAATGCAGTCCTGGGTCTCTGGACCTCAGTCCCAAAGACCCACAAGATGACTTGAGTGGAAACGCCCAGATGTCTCCCATGGGCTCCTCCTCCGAAGGCCGGGTGGTTCCAAGCTCACATAGCCCTGCAGAGGTGTCCTGCTTCCTCTGAAGCCTGACTCAGAAGCAGCAGTTTTCTCTGACTCAACCCCATGCTGCGCGCTGCTGCGCGAGGACCACCTGCCCAGATTTCCAGGTTACTAACGGTATAAGGAGATGCTCTGCCCACCAAGGAGCAATTCTCCCCTGGCTTCTTCCAGTAGGAAACCTTGCAAACAAAACATTTTCCATATCATTTTTGCTACCACTGCTGTGGGACTGTGGTGAGCTGGCCCCACCTCCTAAGCTGCCTTGCCTTGCAATTGACAAAAACCAGGGCACCTTGGAGAACACCTTAAAGGACAAAAGGCTGATTGTAGTACCACTCGGCTTTCTCTCTAACTGGTTCGGTGATTGCAGACACCCTGCTCCTGACCACTGAAACTAGGCAGGTCCCTGCTACCATCACAGCCAGGGCACTGGCAGATTTAACTATACAAGTTGAAGAAATTGAAATGGATACAACTCCCCCTTCCCAGATGGACCTTTCCCATTCTGTCCCTGTGTCCAGGGAGGATGGCACGGAGGCTATGGAACCCACTCCTCCCTCCTGACCATAGTGCTCTAAATGCTTCCTTTTTCCTACCCATTTGCCTCAATGGGCCCTTATCTGTGCTCCACCATGTATTAAATAAAACCTTAATACTGTTAATCTGCCTCTGCTCCTGTGTCTTAACTCAACTGTAGAGGAAGAACTGACATATGAATGTTAATGTGTTGAGCCAGACTTAACCATGCAAAATTACCTGTGTCCCAGTGACTGGAATGTGGACATAGCAACAATTGTGACTGCATGTGCCGACTCCTGAAATCTTTATTTTGAGTGTGAGGAATGATAATCCAGGAGGAAGTAAGATCCGGAGGAGAGAGGTAGGGTGACTCACTTTTGCCTCTTCCCTCTATGCTTCGCTCTTCTCTTCCACCTCTCTGACGTCAGTAGAGGCTAGATAATTTCTGATGGTTATAGAAAACCACACTTTATGATTTTAGTTTTTAAAGATGTTTAAATGTTTGCATTTGTGTGTTAATTTAGACTTAAGCCAGTCTAAATTGTGCTCGGTTCTGGTTGGCCCTACAGTTCTGCAGGGTCTCCACTTGACTTAATAAAGGCAAAATTCCTGAGTCTTTGGAGCCTACATTCTGGTTGGAGGGGGGAAAAGAAACAACAAACACATGTAAATTATCCATCGCCTTCTAGGTTAACCAGTAACAAATGCAGTGGAGAATAAAGCCATATATGGAGGACTGGGACTGTCAGGAGAGGGAAGCAGTGTTTGCAGTTTAGCTAGTGGAGGGGAGACCCCCCCCTGGGAAGGTGGAATTTGAATAGTCTAACAGGAGGCAGCTGAGTCAGACACCTGAGGGAAAAGCATCCCAGATCATGAAAATCATCCCTGCGAAGGCCCAGGGGAAGAATGCCTCAGATCCTCAGGGAGCAGTTAGTAAACAAATGTGGCTGGAACAGAGTCAAGTGGGAGGGGGAGAGGATATGAAGATGGGTGTTTGAATTCCCCACACTGCCATTTATTTGCTGCATAATCACAGATGACTCAACCTTTGAACATATCAGCGAACTCGGTGCTTTTTCTGTGACCTATTTACCTAGCAAGATGTTTGGAAGGACAAAATAGGATAATAGTGTAGGGAAGTGACTTATAAACCATCCTGTTATTTTTCTATACATAAAGAGAGATGTATAGAACATCTAGAAAATACAGAGGGTAATACATAGGTAGGTAGGTAGGTAGATAAATAGAAGAGTTAATAGTGAATCCTCCCCACTAAATTAATTCAGATGTTGAAGCCCTAATCCACAATGATATTTAGAGATGGGCCTTTGGGAGGCAATTATGTTTAGAAGAGGTCATGAAAGTGGAGCTGTCATGGTGGGATTAATGCTGTTAAAAGAAGAGAAAAAGATGCAAGGCTTTCTCCCTCTGCTATATGAGGACACAGCAAAAAGGTGGCTTTCTGAAAGCCAGAAGAAGAGACCTCACTAGGGAATGAATCTGCCTTAACCTTGGATTTCTCGGCCTCCAGAACTGTGAGGTCTGTTGTTTAAGTCCCTCAGTCTATGATAATTTCTTACAGCAGCCTGAGCAGACTACAACAGGTAGGTAGGTAGGTAGGTAGACAGACAGCTAGATGATAAACACACAGATACATAGGTGATGGTGGAGACAGAGCGTATACAGGCACAGTGTGTATACTTAATGAGTGGCTGAAGCAGCAGTGCTTTGATTGCCTTCACTGAGCAGTTCAAATAGGAGATCCCCATTTTAAAGGGAACATAAAAGTGTTTGCTTTTATGAAGTAAAAATATGAAAAAAAATATGATAAATATACCTAAACATGCACAGCACTGAGACTAGTGCAACATTTATGAGATTAGCCCTATAAAAAAACAACAGCAACAACAACAACACCATTACAGAGACACTTGGACTCCTCCAGGGACCTTGATGATGATTCATTTACTCTAAGTTGTTTATTACAGTTCCAGAGGATCAGCGCTCCCACACACTGGCTTCAGGGAATTGCCTGCTCTTTGTGGTCAGAACTGCCTCTCAGAAGCAGGGTTGAACTCTACTTTGCTTCTAATAGTCCCACATCCTCTCTATGCCATGCTTGGAAATATTGCCAGGGACACATTCTTAAAATCAACACTTCTTGCCCTAGCCAGTTGACTCAGTTGGTTGGAGTGTCATCCTGTATACCTGTATATCAAACAGTTACAAGTGTGATTCCTAATCAGGGCACATACCTAGGTTGTGGGTTTGATCCTTATTTGGGGCACATATAGGAGACAAACGATCAATGTTTCTCTTACTCTCTCCCTTCCTCTCTCTCTAAAATCAATAAACGTATCCACAGGTGAGTATTTTTAAAATCCATGCTTCTTTTTTAAATTAATTTTTAGGGGGGGAAGGCAGGCAGGGAGAGGGAGAGAGAGAGAGACTGATTTGTTGTTCCACTTACTAATGCATGCATTGGTTTATTCTTGTATGTGTTCTGACCAAGGATAGAACCCACAACCTTGATTTATCCAAATGACACTTTAACCAACTGAGCTATCTAGCCAGGGCCAAAATCCATACTTCTTGACTTTTCTTTTTAAAAGGACTTCAACCTAAAAATTATGATCCTGTTAAGTCAAATATTTAACAAACACATAAGAAATGCAAAAATGACTTTTAATTTCATGTTTGATGTACTTACACAGTTGAAGATATTTCTAAATAAACAAAAATAATCTTTAATTTTTTAATGAAAATAATACATAAACTCTATGTCAACTCAAATGGACTGAAATTTAATTCTTCTTACCCCAGTTCCCTCCTCCAGAGATAGTTTTTACTACTTTGAGGTTAACCCCATAATTCTAAACATTATGCTTATTCTGCTGTATCATGACATATCTACTTCAGACATTTTTAGTTCATTAACATGGAGAGGGAGAAAAAAATTCCAGTACTTTTCCTTCACATCCTATCCAATATGTAATATTCATTTTATTATTTTGCTGCTTCTCTTTGGTAACTTCATGTAATTTTGCTAGACTATTGATAAGGGCAGTGGTAGCAGAGTGGCTAAAAGCACTGAGTCTGGAGATGGTCCACCTGGGCTGTAATCCTTGTTCTTTAGCTCATTAACTCTGTACCCTTCTTGTGCTTGTGTTTCTTCATCTGTAAACCAGAGAAAAGGATAATACCTACCTTATAGTGCTGCATGTGATAATGCAGATAAGAATGCATTTGCAGTTGATATATTTGATGAGGGATTAATATCTAAAATTTACAAATAACTCATGCAAGTCAATGCCAAAAATACAAACAACCCAATTGAAAAGTGGGCAGAGGACCTGACTAGACACATCTCCAAAGAGGACATACAGATGGCCAATAGGCATATAAAAGATACTCAACATCACTAATCATCAGAGAAATGAAAATTAAAACCACAATGAGATATAACACCTCACACTTGTCAGTATCAATAAATCAATAAACAAGAAGTGTAGAGGAGGATGTGGAGAAAAGGGAACTCTCATGTACTGATGGTGAGAATACAGAATGGTACAACCACTTGTGGAAAACAGTATGGAGGGTCCTTAAAAAATTAAAAATGGAACTGTCTTATGACCCAGTGATTCCACTTCTGTGTATATATTCAAATAATTCCAAAACACTAATTTAAAAAAATGCACTACTATATTCATTACAGCATTATTTACAACAGCCAAGCTATGAAAGCAACCTGAGTGCCCCAGAATAGGAGAATGGATAAAAAAAGCTGTGGTGCATATATATATACAATGGGGTACTAGTTGGTCATAAAAAAGAATGAAACCTTATAATTTGCAAAACATTACTAGGCACTATGTCTGGGGTATGTATACTAGCATCTGATCAGGGAAAGTAAGAGCTTAGAAACTGAAGGACAAATATATCACCATCTACCCTATTTTTTTATATAAAATATTTGTAAAATAAGAAGTCCTTGGTTAACAAAACTATTCAACATTAGCTAGCACAAGTGAATATTTTCCTTAAGTAAAAAAGATTTTCATGTTTTCAAGCATACAGGCTGAGAATCATTCTTGTAAAGCAGTCTATTTTCAAAGTACAGAACTTCAATTTTCAAAAATTGCATAATTGTATTTTTAAATATTAGTTATTGGTAAATCTATTGCATATGTAATTTATAATCTTGCTAAAGTTTTACTTTGAATCAGTTAACTTACTACATTGAGCCTAGGCATCTTCACAGCATTTACAATTTTGATTTTGGTATGTTATCTCTAATTATCTAGTTTACTTAGTAATCCTAATAATGTAATAACAATTATACAAAATATAGTGTCTGTGTATGTGTAGACCACTGCCAGTGACATAAAATAAGAAATCTAAGAGCCTGCAAGTAGAAAATTTAATTTGAATAAATCATGAACAGGAATTTCCTTAGATTTAGACCCTGAACGAAGTTAATTAAACCTATGTAAGAATACATAAAACAAAATTACTGTACATTTTTCCCCAAGTGAATATAAAGTTTTGCCTAAGAACTTTTTCAAGTCCTTACATTATTCATGTTATCATGTATTCATAAATTTGGAGAACACAAAAAGTTCTCTAATATATATCCTTAAAAAGTTAATTTTTTGTTCCTCCTGCTTCAGGCACTGTTATATTCTTCAGTTCTCTGAAGTTACCAAAACCCAAACCAGTAGGTATCTTTGCTTTGTCTGGCTGCCTATTGAGTGAATGCTTGTGAGGAAAGCACCATGCTTTTCATTATAAAGTGTGGGTATGACACAGTGAAATAAGCAGCATACCTTCCTGGAATAAATTCTCTACAATTCTAGATGTTTGATGGCATGACTCTTTGTAGTAAGGATCACTCTATAACATCCAGGGAATAAAAGTCTTGTGAACTTAAGGCACTATTTTATATGTAACAATTTAGCAAGAATAAATTCTAAATGCTAATCTCCCAATACTGTCATAATTACACTACAGTGAGTACAATATATCCCAACCACTGTTACGGTACTGAGATGACTCCAGCCCTTCCGATACGTAAAACAGAGCTGGGAAAATTAAATTTTTTTTCCCATTTTCAAATGACATTCTTGGTTATGTATATATTGAGTAAAAATGAAAACAAAAACAAATATATGAAAAAAGATACCCATTGTAGCATTACTTTGACAACTTAAAAAATAAAAGAAATAACCTAAGGAGATGATTCCATAATTGTGCTACCTCAACATAATACAACATTATGCAGGTATTTAAACATGAAATATTTTCATTCAATATGAAAATATTTACTATGCCATTAAGCAAAAGCATATCCTATGGTATCGATCAGACCTCATTTAAAAAATTAAGCATTTCTGGGGCTGAAGCTTGTGCCTTGCTTTACTTTCAGAGCCCACTTCCTTCAATATACATGATCTCTAAAAGGGTTGGTGTATTAATCAAAACTTTCTATAAAAATGACTTACATAATGGACCCAGAGTAGACACGTTATTTTGTCATGATATATTGTTGTAATTATTTTAGGGGTTGGGGTGGTTAATAGTTGAAAACCTTCCCTGGGAAGGAAACAAACTCCATTTATTGTCCACGTGTGAACCTAAGACTACATGGCTATGCTCACTGATGATGATAAAAATGATTACTATCTTTGCCTTAATAATAGTTCATGCGCCAAGTGGTCAAAATATTCTATAGTTATCTCATCAACTAAACTCATTACTGAATGTCCAAATCTAGGTTTCTACTCAGGTAAATTGGGATCCATGTCAATATATGCTTTATCAAATAATTGACTTTTTATAAGGAATCTCCATTGGTAGTCCTTAAAAAGTAAACTAATGTATTTAATATTAATTTATTGGGAAAACTTGGTTTAAATAATCTCTTGTGTAAACCTTTGTTGCTTATATTAAGTTATACCTGTGCCAAAAAAGCAGTTTTTGAGTTGATCTAAATTATTTAATTGGTCATTTTCTGTGCAAGTTAGGCAAGTTTATTAGTAATTTCATTAGTATGTTTGTTCTTTAGAGCAAATAGTGACAAGATAAAAATTCTATAATACTTAAACAGGTATTGTCAGTGCTAAATTTGTGATTTACATTTTAGTTTTCATTCTGTGACTTTTCTTAAGTATTACTTGCTCTTGAGAAAAATATTCTCCCTGGTTCCAGTGGGTCAACATCTCATTAAACCCTCTGTTGGATGAAATGGGTGAACCACCCTGATGGTCTGGACTTGATCAACTTTCTCACATCTGTAAGCATTTTCACCATCCTCCTTCACCAGAGCAGGGCTGCCAGCGCTGCTACAGACACTTAACGTGAATGAGTGGAGAAATCCCGACTGAACTTTTCAGCTAAAAAACATGTGACTTAGCCTCTTAGCTGCTTAGTTAAGAGGCACAGCTGCCTCCCTGAGAGCTTAACAGAAGGTAGGAAATTTTATTTTAAAGCTTCATCTGTGCAGAGAAAAAACAATGAAAGCACACTCCTTTTAAGTTCATTAAACTAATCAGAGCAACAAAAGGCTGAGTTAAAATTCCTAATAGAAATTTGCATTTTATTTTATTTACCTATTATTTATAGGTAATCCATTAAATAAAAGGAACATAGGATCATAGATTTAGCAAAGATGGTCTCCATTTAACTCATTAGGTCTAAATTAATCACAGCATATATAATATTTTAGTATCTATGCTCTAATGAAATAAACTGAATGTTTTGTTATTTTATTTAACTATTCCTAGACAGTATATACCTTAATTATTGAACTATAGTCAAAAGGGATGAATATATAAACACTTTTTTACTGCTTATTCAAAACTAATTATTAAATGTCTTCTAAGTAAGGTGCATGGTTGTTTACTTTAATGAAAATAGTATGAAATGTATCCCCAATGAATAATTACAGAATTTAAAATATGAACATTTATAATATTCTGGCCATACCAACTTTTCTATTGAGTTTAAAGTTTTAGGACTGATGTATATGGAATATGTAATTGTGGAAGGAGAACATCTGCCTGGCCAGATGGATCAGCTAAACTAATTCTAGCCATAAATAAATAGAATAAAAGCTGTCACAACTGGATCATCTAGTGTTTTAACCAGATATTAGGTTTCTATAGTGATAACTTGCAGGCTGGCATATTAATTTAGTCCATATATTTTATTGAGCATCTACTCTATGGCAGACACTAAATAAGATATCAAGACACAAAAAGCTATCAAGATTTTAAAAGAACACATTCCTTTCCCTAAGAAACTTAAAGTCTAGCAGGTCTTGGCAGGTTTTCCAATTAATCATGCAAGTACAGTGTCATTTGCAGTGCAATAGAAGTAGGTGAAATTTGTTACAGCACTAAAATGAATAGTCACAAATGGCTCCTGGTAAGTGAGAAAGCGTCCCTGTACCTCCACCCCATGACATTTGTTTTTTGGATAATAAAGATGCTTCTGTGTGAACTATAAGGAGATGGGCATCTCACACAGAGGATACAATTCAAGCAAAAGCACAGAGACAGAAAGGACAGCAGGCTGCTGCAGGACCTGATTGTTCATAGTAGCTAGAGTGCAGAGTCCCTTTGCATGTCTGGTAAGACATGTGGCTCTTGCCACACAGGTTAATTCTTTTCTGTTGTTGTTGCTTTTTACTTTTAATTGAGTTTATGGGGGTGACATTGGTTAATAAAATTATATAGTTTTCAGTTGTACAATTCTATACATTATCTGTATATTGTACTGTGTGTTCACCACTGCAGGTCACATCTTCCATCCCCATTTATTCCCCCTTTACCCTCTTCTACCTCCTCCCCCCCCCCACAGGTTAATTCTTAAATGGTCTTCTAAATCATGTTTAAGAAATTTAGTTCATCTTGTAGGGAAACTTGTAAGTTTGGAAAATGACATAATGAGATCTTCCTTTGGAAATGGTTTGGAGGATTGGAATAAGAGATATAAGCATAGGACCAGCTTGGATGTGCAGAGTTCATATTTGTCAGAATTCAACAGATGGCATACTCAGCCTAGTGTAAACCACAGAGGGTGTCCACGTGGGTTAACTTCAAAGATATGGGCAGAATGTAGGGGAATCACAAAGGACAGTGCATGAACTGGGTACTGTGAACAAATGATAAGGGAATGAAAGGTTATAGGAACGAGGACAAAATGAGTCATGCAAAGTAGGTGGCTTCAAAAGGAGCAGTGACCTTATATCGCAACATAGCCATCCTTAAAGATTTTGTGGGAAGGAACCAGGGAATTAAATACCCCAATCTTGTTTTATTGTCTCATTTCAATCTCTTGCTAAGGCTCTCCATTCTCCAAACTGAATCTGAAACCAGAGGACAGAGCTGCTCAGGACCAGGTGGGAAAGGCAAGTGAGTAGAACTTGAAAGACAAAGATATCCAGTAGTATAGTGATCAAAATTAACAACAAAAACAAGAGACAAGGGCATGATTTTTAAAAATATGTAAAAAGCATAATAACAATGGCATCACCTAATTATAAAAAACAAGTGGTAAGTAATAGTCAGATATAACTCCAAGGTTTCTAGCTTGAGTAACTGAGGAGATGCAAGTGATGGTGTTGGTGATCCATTTCTGCCCATCTTGCTACCTCTGCTAATCTGGACCATTTTACTCCCAATTCTAGATTGCTCTTCCACCTCCATATGCAGGCTCATCCTCTTTTAAAGTTGTTCATAGTAGTAATCCCAATGACCTCATCATCATCCCCATGTGTCACTGAACACTGAGCTCTAGCTTGCTCTTCTTGTCTTTGCTCACTCCTGGGTAATTACAAAATGCATGTGGATTAGACTCATCAAAAACTAACTCTAATGTTGGCCATGCTATCTCTGGATGACTCTTGAATCTTGCTATTATCTTGTACTTCTGTACCTTAGAAACATTTTCTCTCTTAATTCCATCTAGAAATAGTGCACATCAGTGTAAACTCTGACAAGATCTTATTCCTTTAGACCTCTCCTTTTGCTTTATAAATATTATTTAAATTATGTACAAAATACACTGGTGCCTTTCAAAATTAGGCTTCACAAAATATGTAAATATAACACATAATTTGAATACTGGAAGATTGGAAGTTCACTAGTTCTGCAAAAGGCAGAAAGGCGTTCTAAGTAGAGAAACTATTTTGCTCAACCATGAATGTCAGAAATTGCAAGTAGTTCATTTCTGGATAGGATGATAAAGTAAAGGATGGCAGAATCCTCAGGTAGAAAGAGATAAATTTGTACTAGGTAAATATTTCTTTTTATTTTAAGGGCTACTAGAATGATACATCTGGAAAAAATAATTATCACTATGAATCAATCACTTTAAAAATGCATATTTAATAAGATCTATAATAATATAGATTCATTCATATATAGGCAGGCCTATATGATAGTCATATATATGAACATGACCTTATCTATTGTAATAGTCACCTTGGGCTGCCATAACAAAATATCATAGTCTGGATGGTGTAAAAAACAAATTTAGTTATTTACAGTTCTGGCAACTGGGAAGTCTAAGACCAAGGTTCTAGCAGGGTGTAGCCCCTGGTGAGAGTTTTCTTCCTGGCTTGGAGATAGTTGCTTTGTCCTCACATGGCCTTTCTTCCAACAGTTCAGAGAGAGTGTGAGTTCTCAGATATCTCTTCTGATAAGGAGACTAAACCTATCAGATCAGGGACCTACCCATACATAACCCATTTATCCTTATTTTCTTACTCTAAATATTGCCACATTGGAGGTTAGGCCTTCAACATATGAATTTGGAGGTATGCAAACATTTAGTCCATAACATCTGTCTGTGTCTAAGCTACTGATAAATATACAGTGAAGCCAATTATTCTACAAAAATAATCAGCGACTTAATTGACTATATCAACCAATACTCTGTTTTAGGTTCAATACTAAATATTATAGTATATTCTTTATTATTTATGTTCAAAATATATAGTTGATTTTAAAATTTCTTGCATTCATCTTCACAATCAGTTGAGTTCTGAATGGTTTGATGCTTTTTATTAGTGAAAATTTTCCTTTAGCAGATGCCCATGACAGATTGTGTAAAATGAGACCACTAATTGAGCAGAGGACTGCAATTTTTCCTAGAGTTTGCCAGACTAGAACAGTAGTTAAACAAGTCCATTGTGACAGTTTGAACTTCTAAACTGATGAACAACAGCCTTAGAATTTATATTTTATTGTCTCAAAACTAACTAAAGTTGCATAAAATGCCAGAATAGTTTTCATCTCTGTCTTTGTACTAGAATCTTCATTTAAGTCCAAAATCAGATATAACATCATTATTCACTTTAGTTCTTAAATTTAGCTAGGAAATGCTGTGTGCCATTCATTTTGTGTTATTTTTCCATGAGAAAGTTACAAAATTTACTTGAAATGAATGAAAAATTCTGTGTTGTCTTCTATAGTCTGGTCACCCTGTCTTGCAAGCCTGGCACAGCATTTAATGTCAAATGCAGAGCGCTGATCGGAACTCAGTTTAGGTAGCTTCATTGTCAGCTCTCTAGTTTACCCAGATGGAGTTGGTTTCACCCAAGGTGTCGTTTTTCTATTAAATGAACAATTTCACCATTAAGTGCCAAATAAAAATGGATCTGTTTTTATTCCTTTGTGAATAAACTCGGGATCTGTTGGAAGCATTAAAAACATTTTTGGAGAAAAATTGGGGGGGTTTCTGGGTCAAGATATCCATATTTAAAGAATATCTATTCAAATGCAAACCCTGGCTGGTTTGGCTCAGTGGATTGAGCGTCGGCCTGCGAGCTAAATGTCGCTGGTTCGATCTTCCAGTCAGGGCACATCAGAGAAGGAAAACTCTGACTCCAAAAAACCTCCGCTGCCTTGCGGCATACCTCTTCAGGGGAAAGGCTAAGCGAGTAAACCCCGACAGAAAATCCGGAGCCGGAGTCCCTAAGGCGGTTTGACGTTGTAGTCAACACCGGCAACTCCTGCGGCGCACCTGAAGCCAAGCTGTATTGACTCCGTCTTTCCCTTGGATCCTTCAGCTGCGAAGAGAGGGGGGGTCTGCTGCATGGGCAACAGCAGACCCTCCATATCACCCTGCCCAGGCTCTGTAGCTTCAGCTTCACTGGAGAGGACACTCCAGAGTCATCATAAGATGTCGATTCAACACGGGAGGAGACAGATACCGTGTCACTCCCGAGTCGGACTGCACAGCCATTATTCTCGGCGGTGCAGATAGACTCTTAAGAAGCTACACCATCGTCTCTCGAGACGGACGGCTGCCGACGACGACGACGACGATTCAAATGCATCATTGTATGTTTAAATTTTTGTACAATTTTTATTTTTTCCTATTTTTGTCTATCTAGTACATTACCTTTCCTAAAATTATCAATAATTTTCTCTTTAGTCAAATTAAAACAGCTAGGGACAATTTCTCCTTCCTCCAGGGCATAAATCTTGTATGCTAACATATTCTCTCCCCTGGTGCTCCTTGGCAAACAAAAGGTAGAGATCCTGGAGTTCAGAAGTGTGGGCTGATGATTAATTATCCTATAGGAAGTACTTCTAATTGCTGCTAATGGGACCTTCATGCCTGTTTCTGAGCACCTTAATCACAGCATTGTTATTTAATCTTTACACTTGTCTCCACCATTAACTAAAGCTCTTCAGGGCAGGGGTATTTCTTATACAGGTTTACATTCTTAGGTCTTGACAGCAAAAAAAAAAAAAAAAAAAGTTTAATTTCAAGTAGTATCTGGAGCACTGAACGGCACTGTCTCCCAATTCAAACGGATCTCATTTTGAGGCACATGGGTGATCTTACGCAAATGTAGTCTACATCTGTTGTTTTCATTCCTACCATTGTTCTGTTGCTGGACCCTGAGTTTTCTCCCTCCTTCTAAAGCAAGAGGATGTGCTTCGATCGGTCTGACCCCAAACCTAGCTGGAGAGATGGTGATGAGATCCAGGCTACATAACCTGGACTTGACTCAAATGCAAGAGCATCATCCAAGGCAGGCTTTTATTGATAAGCCTGGGTGTGTCAAACCGTTGAAGAGGGTCTCTCCTCAAGTGACAAAAACTAAAACAACTTAGTAACAAGTTTCACGAGCTTCGTTTAAGGAAAGCCATCCTGGATTGGGGGAGTACAGTGCCTCACAAGCAGTGAAACACTGGGATTTGAAGCAAGAGGAAGTTCTACAGAGGCATCTGGGAAAACAGTGTGATTGACTACAAGATTTCCTTTTAAGGCCAGCAGGTTCTATTTTCCAGGGTAAGGTAAGCTAGGTGAGCTGAGTTGGAGCATTGTGATTGGTGTGTGTTGAACCCCTGACAGGTGTTTCCCATAACTGTAGATGAGTTAGGTTTAGATTTGTAATGTGGACCAGCCACTGGGGTGCCCTTCACTAGTGGGTCCCCATATAGGGATTAACTTTGTCACTCTTTTCAGCTAGAAGTCAGCAAAAGGAGTTAGATGGAGCCAGGGTATGCGGTGTTCCTCTCAGAAGAAATGATCTGGAAAAAACAGAGATTCTGATACAATCATCATTTGAACCCTATGAATGCAGTCCTTGCCTGAATTCTACCTTTGGATTTTTTAGCTATCCAAATCAATAAACCTCCTTTTTAAAAAATAATTCAAAGCATTTTGATCAGCTCTGATACTTTTAATTTAAAGGATCCTGATTAATTCTTCAAGTTATTTAAGCTTTTTAATAAGCTGTGTCTACTTGTGTAAAAAAGGAATAATGCAGAACTTACAGTTGGATTTAATAATACAATGTAAAATTATACATTATATATAGATAAATATAAAAAGAATTACCAGTATTTGAATAACTCTCTGTTCCAGGCACACATATTAACTCATTATCCCCATAATGACTCTTTGAGTGAGGTGTTTTGCAGATGAAGATATTAAGGCACAAAGAATTTAAGGGTTTTGTTTTCAGCCATAGAACTCTTAAATTTTAAGGGCAAAGATTCAACCTAAAGTCTGAGTCCAGAGTCTATGCTCTTAACCAGGGTGTTGCCCTATCCCTCCTCAATGTTTATAAAACCCAGTGCTTGTCACAAAGTAAGGGTTCTAAAAGCTTATTATCATTTTTCCTATTATGTGTAGGTGTTCACTGAACAATTTGTTTCTACAGCAACTGTTGCACTTTCACACAAATAATATTTTTACTTTTCATTTTTAATTTAAAAAATACTATTTTCATCACCATTTGTCACCCCTATGCACTCTTGCATTCCACCCACCTCCCTCTCCCCCGCCATTACCACACTGTCGTCCATGTCCATGAGTTCTCTCTCTCCCCCTCCCTCTTTTTTCCTCTCCTTTTTTCTCCATCCCTCCAATCAGTGGTTCTCATATTGGAGCCTGCATGCAAATCACGTGCTGGGCTTGTTTAAGCTTGGACTGCTAAGCCCATGCCCAGTTTCTGGTTCTTTATGTCTGGGTGAGCAAGTAACTAGCATTTCGAACAAGATTCAGGAGATGCTGCTGCAGGTGACCCACCTACCACCACCACACACTAGAACCACTGCTTTAAAATTAGTAACCTTACGAAGATTTTTGTGTTGACTGCTTGTGACAAGTTACAAGAAGGATTGAGGGAGATCATTCTTCCTCTCATAACACTGGGGGACACATGTTACTGTTTCTGCAACGTGAAGGCTGTGAGCAGGTTCATAGAGTCTCCTAAATAATTGAATTCTTAAAATTTCACACAGAGTTGTATTAAGTGTTTGTGTCTGAAATATTGAAAGTGACATCAGGATCCATGGGAAAAAATGTGCTCATTTCACTTTGTTCAGTAAGAGCAGGTTAAGTTGTTTGGGTTTTTTTTTAAATAAGATTTTATTTTTTTACAAAGTACATTTTTGCCCCACTAGCGTGTTCCTCTGAAAACAGTATAATTCACCTGAGTCATGTACTCTAGATGAGACTGCCTTAAAATTGCATTCTATATCCTAAGAAGAAATTCTTATCCCAAATTTCTGTAAGTTTACTAGGGCTTACATCTGTATTTTGTTTTATTTTAGTATTTTCTGAATTCCTGAATTCCACTTTATATCCAGCTGCATTTTGGCTTTAACACAAATGTGGGACTCAGACTGTTTTCCTGAAAGTGACCAAAAACAAACAAACATTCATGGACTTGGCTGAAGATTTGGGGAGGAGATGGGGGAAGCTTTACATTTTAACCAAACTACCAGTTTGTTTACCAATTTATCACTGAATATTAGTCACTCTCCACCATGCGAAAAAATCAGTTCTTTGGCCACTCTCATTACTTAACCATTTCCTTTTACTTTTTCCGCCCTCTCCAACTCAAGTGAGCTAAATAAGAGAGTTGCCCACTAACCCCAGACATTAAAACTCCCATGATAGGAACTTAGACTTTAATTTCCAAATTATTAGTATTACTAATGGCACATAAGCTTAAATTTACACAAAAATATAAATGACTAAACCTATACATCCAGAATTTAGAAAGCTACAACTAAAAAAAAAAAATCTAGTCACATAAATAACCCCAAATTCCTGTTTTAGCTTCCACCTGCACATTGAGATAAGACCTTCTTACAAAGTTTTGCAATTGTTCGCAGGACTTCCCAAAAGGGAAAGTATTGTACATGCTAAGGAACTGCACTTTCTGAGAATTCTACATTTCCAATATAGTTTTCCCACAAATCTCCCAGAGATTCCATTTCTGACCTTATAATATGGGGAAAATGGAGGGAGTTCATGCAGACTCAGGTAGATTCACTTCTCATTAAAATGAGACCAATATTTATCACCTGAGCACCAAAGTAAAAATTTTTGTCTCAAAAAGCCTCTCATGAAAATAACATCTTTATTTTTTTGCCCTAAGAGCTCTGAATCTTACACAGTGATCTCAATGAGAGTAGAGGAGAAAAAAAGACATGTCTAGTTAGCTGCTTCTTTAAAGCTTGGTAAGTTGTGCCCATCCTCCCCTTACAAAAGTAACTTGACTGACTAATAGAAGCTTTTGGGGGGAGTGTTATATGTCCCAGGAGTGCATGGGTATAAAAAAACATTGAGACCCCTTCCCTGTGACAGTACTTCACAAACCTGGCTGTATAATAAATTCACATGAAGAACTTTAAAAAATGATACCCTAAGTACCAGACCAATTAAATACAAATACATGGAAGTGAGATTGAGCTTGAGATTTTGTTGTTTGGCTTTTCAAAAATCTTTTTAGCTTCTGGATTAGTCATCTCAAGCTTCCATAACAAAATATCATAGGTTAGGTGGCTAAAACAACAAAAATTTACTTTCTTACCATTATGGAGGTTGGGAAGTCCAAGAGAAAGTTGTGAGCAAGGTCGGATTCATCCTGACACCAGTTCTCTTGGCTTCTGGATGGCTGTCATATTGCTTTGTACTAATATGATCTCTTTGCATTGCCACATAGGAATGGGGAGGGGTGGAAGAAAGAGCAACCTCTCAGGTGTCTCTTCTTATAAGGGCACTGATCCCATCATAAGGGCTCAGCACTAATGACCTAATCTAACCCTAAGTACCTCCTAAAGGCCCCAGCTCCACATACTAACACATTTGGAGGTAAAGCTTCAACATACGAATTTTGGGGGAACACATACATTTAGTTTGTCATAGCTTCCCAGGTGATTCCAATGTGCTGCCAGAACAAGATGACTATGCTAGGGACTGCAAACTAACTGTTGAATTGTTTTGTTGTTTTATTTTTTACTCTTTTTTGGCCCCTCAAAGTATGCGGTATGAAGATTTATTTGCTAAATAAATGAATTGTGTAATTAGATAGGCAGGAGCACAGTAGGAATGGTAGGCCAGAGGCAGAGGGTCACCAGAGTGGAGAGCCCTGAGTGCCTAGCAATGGGCAAGACTACAAGCTCTTGCATGCACACTCCCTTAGCATGGGAGATGACGTCTAGGCCTCAGCTGTGTTTCAGCTCCAGGCCCAGAGAAGCAGCAAAATTAGACAGAGTGACACCATGACTAATGTTAGGACCAGCTACATTGACTAATGATTCCCTGTCTTGGCACCCACCAATCAGTGGAGACCACAGCCCTGTGGGGACACACCTGAAAAGCTGATGAATATTCTATTGACATGTTCCCATGGTACCTCTAGATAAAAGTTCTTAAGACAGGGTCGCTGTGAGTGCGCGCTCTCTCTCTCTCTTTTTCTCTTTCTCCTTTTCTCTCTCTCTCTCTCTCTCTCTCTCTCTCTCTCTCTCTCTCTCTCTCTCTCTCTCTCTTTCTTTCTTTCTTTCTTTCTTTCTTTTTTTTTCTTTTCTTTCTTCCCCTTTCCACTCTCTTTCATCTCTCAAACTGCATCTCTTTATCTCTCCCCCTCTCCCCCTCTCCCCCTCTCCCCCTATCTCTCCCTCCTAAGCTCCAAGGGCCCTTCTTTTGCCTCTGTACCTCATTTTCTGAGCCCATTTCTTTTATGGTTCACTTCTACCTCTGTGACTTTCTAAATGAACTTTCTCTTATTGTCTGAATCTTGATTCTGAATTCTTTCTTAACCAAACTGATGTACTGAGGTTGCTAAACCAAGGCCTAACATCTGGTGCCATTTTCACCACCAACAGTGCCCTACAAGCTGAGATCTTACAATAATATTCTTGTCTTCAAATTTTGAATCTTACTCCGGGTTTCTAGCAGAGGCAAATTTAATGGTGGGTGCACTGGGCACACACCTTGAACCCTGACTTCTGAAGGGCCCTGCAAAACCCCAACTTTACACTTTTTTCTAATGACGCCAAGTTTGGTTTCATTACTATGCTTCATAAAATATGGCTAACATGTATTTTTATTTTCCCTGTCTCTTTTTTTTAAGGGGCTCAATATTTTCTTCTGCGCCCAGGGCCTCAACCAACCTTAATCCTCTGCCTCTGGTTGCTAGACAGCATTTCTCTCTACCTTCACTACCTAATTTCCAAAAAAGATAATTTTACATTATTATGACCATAAACAGAAATATCGAACAAAATTATTAACCTTGTAGGAGGAAAATTTATTTAGTGTTCGCAAAACTCGTAACAGTTAAGTTACACACATGCCAACAGTTACATGATTTACAGATTAATGAAAAAATAAACTTCAAATTTTTTCTTTCATTTTTTGAGTGGTCTAAGAAGCAGAACATAAATAAACAGACCATAGTTGTCACATCTAGAGATGAAAAAAAGTGTCTAGTCAAGGAACTAGTATAAATGACCCATGAACATGGATAACAGGGTGGGGATTGACTGTGGGAGAGGGGGTGGGCTGGGTGGGGCAGGGAGTGGGACAGCTGTGATAGAAAAACAATAAATAAATTTTTAAAAGGCACTTATTATGTGCTAAGCTATGTGTTAGAAGCCAAAGATAGCAAACAGAGGGAAAATGTCTCTCCTGCATGGAGCTTGCATTCCCTTTCGATTTATAGATTTCGTCATGTCATCTATTCAACATCATTCACAGAAAATATTCTCCCAAGATTGGTTTATCGTAGGAGTTTGCGTACACAGCCTACTGTCCAAATCTGGCCTAACAACCATTTTTGTATGGCTCAAGAGCTAAGAATGGGTTTTGTATTTGTAAATCGTTGGCAGGGGCTGAGGGGATCAAAAGGAGAAAAATATTTCGTGACATGCAACAATTATATAAAATTCAAATTGCATTGCCCATAAATGAAATTTTATTGGAAAAAAAAAGAAGAGATGGAAAAAGAAAGTATTCATTCAATTGTATCTCACATGAGTGTATGCAAATTAAGAGTTGGTTTTAGTATATCAAAAACTTTCTTGACCTGTCTCTTAATAATACATATTGAGAGATGACATATTTTAAAACATGTTCACTAAGTATGGGTTACTGTATGTATCTCTTAGTCTTATACTTAAGGCTCATGAAATGTTTCTTACTCTTTCCTGACCCTAGCAGTGTTATCATGAAGAAGAGACAGCAAGATTTAAGTACTTCATAGATCCACTATTCTGGTTCCTGGTTTCAAGCACTTTCTGCTGCAAACTATTAGCTTTCTATAATTAAAAAAATCAGCAGAAAACTATTAAAAACTGAAGATATCAACTTAAGTATTTTTTTTAGCTTCCTGAAAATTAATATATTGTTTTAATAAACTCTTTCTACTACTGAATGCCACTATAAAGAATCATCTGCCAATGTTCACACGTTCAAGGGAATGTAGTAACATTTATTACTGCAAATGTCCTCATTAATATTTTATAGATAGTTGGCACAGAAAGTGGCACTAAATATCTGAGAGGCTGCTGCCTTTACTTGAATTTTGTAGTAGCAGAAAAGAATCAAAGTTCATAGGTGATTCCATTAAATTTTATACAAATTTGGAGTCACTCTTTTAATTTATTCATTTTTATCTTTCTAATTCTACATATAAAGTTTGTCAGTGAGGAGAAAAAATATTTGGGTTACAACAAAAAGAGATAAGTAACTATTAATCTTTTTAAAAAATTCCTTGAATGTTGATCTCCCCTACGTTACATGCTGCTAAGCATTAAGGAGTTTGGCGGAACTTTTTCCCTTCTGTATGTCTTTACTATAAAGCAGCATTTTTCAACAGAATGTTTTATGATGATGAAAATATTCTATATCTCCTGTGCAGTGCAATATGGTAGCTACTTGGCATATATGTCTGAATACTTGATACATGTCTGCTGAGACTGAGGAACTAAATGATAAATTTTATTAATTTTAACTTTAATTAATTTACACTTACATTTACATTTACAGGTGGATCATGGCTACAAAACTGGAGAGAATGGTTAGATAGGTATCCCTTTGCAGTTGAATGTGGCCATAAGTCACAGTTATGATTGATGACACTATATTGCATAGTGTCGTTATGAGAGCAGAACCACTTGATGTATAACAATAATAATTATGGTGATGTTACTGATAATGATGATATTAAAATGATGATAATAATAAATGCATAATTGTTGGATAGCTGATTGTCCTAATTTATCAGTTAGGAATGTGTTCTATAGCAAGAAACCGATTTCAGGAAATTTATAAAGATGGCATTATTATCAATGAAATAGGTTTACCTTAACCCAATGGAAAGAAAAAAGATCATAGTTCTTTATGAATCACAAGTAAGTATATTTCAAATAACTGAGAAATTAGTCGACCATTTCCAGATTCCTTTTCTATCATTAACAGCCATATTCTATTGATAAAAGAGCAATGGAATATTTTGCTGATTTTTTATCTATGCCATAATGTCTAGCAGGTGGTAAATTATCAAGAAATATTTAGTAAGTTATTTACAAATTGAATTAGGCCAAGTTACACTGCAATCAAAAACAAAACCAAAAATCTTAGTACTCATTCATTCTAGACAACCAAACTTTATTTCTAGCTCAAGTTATACATCTATCATTGGTTGGCTATGGTTCCCCTCCACGTCCTCTTCATTTTAAGACCCAGACTGAAGGAACAGTCCCTATCTGAGACATTGCTGGTCTCAAGAGAGAACCAGGGAAAGGTCCCAGAACCACACAATGGTTCGTTCTTAAAGCTTCTTCTTGAAAGTGGCCACTTTCACTTACTATTTGTTGGCCCAAGCAAGTCACACAGAAAACCCATGGGATGGAGGTGTAAAAATCTTTCCAGAGGAAAGGAAAACACTTTTAAATTATAATACAATTTAATATAATTATCCATAATAACCCCAAACTTATTACTTATTATATAACCAATATGGTGGCATTAAGTACATAAACTATTCTGATTACAAGAAACTTGAAGATCCTAGAAATCAAGTAATTAACAATTATAAAGCTAAGTGAATAACAGAGCCTAATGACAAAAATAGCTTAAACTGAATATTAAACATTTGAGGCTTTATATTTCTGCTCCATAAAAAAATAATAAATAAATATAATTTTCTAGAAAAAAAGACCAGAATAGCAACAGCCTGCCTATTTAAAATTGGTTTTGGTTACTAACTAGATGATGAGTAACATGCATTATGTCTCAATATTTAGTTACAGCAGTGGTGGTTCCAACAAGGGTCAGTTTTGCCCTGCAATGACATGGGAACGGGGTAATATCTGGAGACAATTTTGGTTGTCACAAACAGAAAGGGGGACTTTGCTACTGCTATACAGTGGGCTGGGGTTGCTAGAAAACATCTTGCAATATACAGGACAGCCCACCATAAAAACTATCCAGCCCCAAATGTAAATAGTGCCATGGTTAAGAAGCTTTGGTCTAGGGAGTAAATAAAACATGTAGGTCACCTTAAAATATGAAAAACTTTATTATTAAGATAAATAATTATAAGAAGTCATGTTCTACCTTGATTAGAAGCATATCATTAATTTTTATGCCATATCAGTTTAAAACAGCTCCTAAATTTTTCTGTTTATACTTTTCTAAAAATTGTACTCAGTTGACTAAGAAAATATTCAAGCTCAGTACAATTTTAGAAGGAAGATGTCATTCAAAAAGAAAATGACATTTGGAGGAGACACTTGAGCACCACAGGATGCGGTCCCCAGTCAAGGAGCTAAACAGACAGAAGCTTCTGGGAGCTCAGTTGGCTCTTGGAACCAAATCACTTTTGATACATTATAGCAACAATTTTTTCTCTCCTGCATCTCACAAATGTACTTTACATTAATTAGCTAATGGCTCAAGTGATTTAATAATGAAAATTCAAGTAAATAACCGGTATCATTTATGTCCACTCTTGTTGAAGAGTAACTTAATTTGCATAATATAGGCAGTATTATCTTCTAATTATATTAGACTCTTGTTTTTCATTCTTGATATATCCCTTGGATTATTTCTAAGATTGTTTTATATTACTGTAAAGTTTAAAAGGGCGTTTTCCAAGGTATTTTATGACTTATATCTCAGTCTTATAAATCACTGATCAATTTATGTTTTGGTCTTTCTTCTATTTACATCAAATGATTTAATTGGTGTCATTATATATAAATAAAATTAACTAAGTTTAAGTTTTAATATAAATGGACTCAAGCATTTTTAGGTATCATGAATCAAAGAATCATAATATTAATGTTAAATCAATAAATCCTTACCTGACATTTTGTTCATATAAATAAAATTGATCTGATTATCTGATTGTGTGAGTGAAATATATTAAGGTTTTGAGGAAATATCCTAGTACAAGTGTTGACAAGCTTTTTCTATAAAGGACAGATTTTTAGACTCTTCAGATGGTATGCAACTACTCAACTCAGCCATTATAGTATAAGAGTCACAGACAATATGTAAACAAATAGGGTTGGCTGTGTTCCCATAATATTTATTCACAGCAACAAAAAATGTAGCTGGTTGAATTGGCTCTGTGCAAAATACTTTGCCGACCCTTGTCCTAGTCAAATTAAAAGAGCACTTACAATTGCATAGAAGGAAAAAAATTTCTTCTAATGAGACTATATACATCACAAAACTCTCTAGCCAGGTAATCAAAATTTTATACTATCAGACCCAAACTCCATTTTCAATTTTTTCTTTCTCCTATGTTCCTTTGCATACCTCATACATGAACCTAAATAAACTACTCTTTGCTCTGTTTGCTATTTATTAATTCCATGCCTGTTATCCCTATCTTCTTTATAATATTTGGCATTTTACCTTAAATTGAAGCTATGTGATGCTTAATGCTAAGAAATGACCTTGTTATTGTCTGTATTTGACCTTGTCAAGTAGTTTCTTGCATTTAACATAGGATGTCAAAACTGTGATCGGCAGCCGTCCGTCTCGAGAGACGATGGTGTAGCTTCTTAAGAGTCTATCTGCACCGCCGAGAATGGCTGTGCAGTCCGACTCGGGAGTGACACGGTATCTGTCTCCTCCCGTGTTGAATCGACATCTTGTGATGACGCTGGAGTGTCCTCTCCAGTGAAGCTGAAGCTACAGAGCCTGGGCAGGGTGATATGGAGGGTCTGCTGTTGCCCATGCAGCAGACCCCCCCTCTCTTCGCAGCTGAAGGGTCCAAGGGAAAGACGGAGTCAATACAGCTTGGCTTCAGGTGCGCCGCAGGAGTTGCCGGTGTTGACTACAACGTCAAACCGCCTTAGGGACTCCGGCTCCGGATTTTCTGTCGGGGTTTACTCGCTTAGCCTTTCCCCTGAAGAGGTATGCCGCAAGGCAGCGGAGGTTTTTTGGAGTCAGAGTTTTCCTTCTCTGATGTGCCCTGACTGGAAGATCGAACCAGCGACATTTAGCTCGCAGGCCGACGCTCAATCCACTGAGCCAAACCAGCCAGGGTTGTCAAAACTGTAGGATTGTGAAAAGAGCATAGGCTTTAGGATCAGACACACATAGGTTTGAATATTAGTTATGCCTTTTATTAGTTATGTGACTTTCAGAGAAGGAAAACTCTGACTCCAAAAAACCTCCGCTGCCTTGCGGCATACCTCTTCAGGGGAAAGGCTAAGGGAGTAAACCCCGACAGAAAATCCGGAGCCAGAGTCCCTAAGGCGGTTTGACGTTGTAGTCAACACCGGCAACTCCTGCGGCGCACCTGAAGCCAAGCTGTATTGACTCCGTCTTTCCCTTGGACCCTTCAGCTGCGAAGAGAGGGGGGGTCTGCTGCATGGGCAACAGCAGACCCTCCATATCACCCTGCCCAGGCTCTGTAGCTTAGCGTCATCGCAAGATGTCGATTCAACACGGGAGGAGACAGATACCGTGTCACTCCTGAGTCGGACTGCACAGCCATCCTCAGCGGTGCAGATAGACTCTTAAGAAGCTACACATCGTCTCTCGAGACGGACGGCTGCCGACGACGACGAGTTATGTGACTTTGTACCATATGCTCGACCTCTTTACAGTTTTTTTTTTTTTCATCTGCAATACTGGATAATTAATATCTGAATAGAAGTATTGAGGTTAAGAACAAATTAAGCAATTCAATTAGATAGCTTATACAGGAAAAGTCAAGGTAGTCCCTCCCCCACTTCTCACCTCTAAGGAGCCATAACTACAAAATAAATTGAATAAATAAATAAATAAGGTGTTTCAAGGCAGTCAACCAAGAAAACTTTTATATTATTATTAAAAATATTGCAGGCAGTATGATATAGAGAAAAAAATTAGGGCAATAAAATAGAAAAACGTGTGTGTGTGTGTGTGTGTGTGTGTGTGTGTGGCCCTAAGCACCTGGAACCATTAAGTTGATGGTTATAGTGATACATTAAATTTTCAAATACAAAATGTGTTATTCAATAAGTGGTGTAAAAACTACTACTAATTGGAACAAACAACAGAAGAAAGATTAAGTTCCCAATAGCTCAAAGTATTAGCACATAAAAAAGTGAGGCTATAAATAAAACTGAGGAAAGTATGAGTGATCTATTCATAATATTGGAACATAAAAAGGCTTCTTGAATAGCCATTACTTATTATTTTGAGAATACATTTATTAAAGCTGGGGACAGTGAAGTAAGGAAGGGTTTAGGATAGAAGGAGCAACAGAAGAGAGCCTAGGCAGGGCTGCCTTAGCTCACTAAGTCAGAGAAAAAAGGCCCTTGAAGGCAGGTTCAGGGGATTAGCCTGGACAGATGTTACTGCTCATTGCTCTCCTGGTTTCAAGTCTCATGGGATCCTTTAAAGTTTAGGAGATGTACACCTGTGGAAGAAGAGGAGCTTTTTAAACAAAAAGTTAATGAGAATTTCCCCATCCTATGGAAAGCCTAGATCCTACAATCCAAGAAGCAACCAGAACACCTAATTACCTCAGTTCAAAGAGGCCTTCTCAAAGGCACAATGTATTAAATCTGTCAAAAGTTAATGACAGAGAAAAAATACTCAAGGCAGCTGAGGAAAAGAAGAAAACCCATAAAGGAAAGCCCATTAGGTTGTCATTAAACTTCTACAAGTCAGAAGAGACTGGAACCAAATATTCAAACTACTGAGAGAAATTACCATGCAAGACTTTTCCAGACATACAGAAGCTGGGGGAATTATTACAAGAAGACCTCTATTGCAGGAAATATTCAAGGGGGTTATTCTACCTGACAAAAAATAAATAAAAAACCTCACAAAACTATGAGTAAGATCAACAACAAACTTACAGCATAAACTGGGATGATGTGAAATTAGAAATAAACTGCAAACTGGAAGTGAAACCCACAAATATCTGGAGATTAAACAATATACTACTAAAAAAAACAAAGATGATCTCAAAGAAGAAATAAAATGTAAGATAAAAAATATAGAGAAACAAATGAGAATGACAATACAACATATCAAAATTTCTGGAATGCAACAAAAGCAATAATAAACAGGAAGTAATAAACAAGTTTATATCATTACAGGCCTATCTCAAAAAACAAGAGGAGTTCCAAAGAAAAGACCTAATATTACATCTTTTTAAAATATTTATTTAGAAGAGAAGGGAGGGAGAAAAACATCAATGTGAGAGAGAAACATTGAGCTGGTTACCCTTTATATGCACCGAAGTAGGAACAGAATCTGCAACCTAGGAATGTGCCCCAATCAGGAATCAAACCCATGACCTTTTGATTTGCAGGACAACACCCAACCAACTGAGCCACACTGGCCAGGGCTAATATTACATCTTAAAGAACTAAAAGAGAAGAGCAAGAGAAATTGAAATACAGCAGAAGAAAGAAAATAATAAAAATTAGAGCAGAATTGAAAAATATAGAGAACAAAAAGATTATATAAAAAATTAATACAAAAAAGAGCTGTGTATTTGAAAAGATTAATAAAATTGACAAACCCAAGGCTAGACTCACTGAGGATAAAAGAAAAAAGACCCTTCTAAATAAAATTAGAAATGAAAGAGAAATTACCACACACTGCAGATACACAAAGGATTATCCTACATAGAATTCTATGAAAGACTATGTGCCTCCAAATTCAATAACCTAGAAGGAATGGCTATGTTACTAGAAATATATATTACTTTCCTGACTGAGTCATGAATAATTGGAAAATCTAAATAGACCCATCGACAGTGAGGGTATTGGAACAACCATCAAAAACTTCCCCCAAAATAAAAGTCTAGGACCAGATGGTTTCACTAATGAATTCTATTAAAAAAAATTTTTTAATTAGATATTTATCCTTCTAAAACTCTCCTCCAAAAAATTGAGAAAGAGGCAATTCTTCCTAAATGAGTCCAACATAACTTTGATACCAAAACCTGGCAAGAATAAAAAAAGGAAAAGGAAACCACAGACCCATATCTCTAATGAATACAGATGCAAAAATCCTAAACAAAAATACTAACAAGTCAAATGCAACAATACAGTAAAAAAAAGTAATACAGCACAATCAAGTGGGTTTGTTCCAAGGATACAAGGATGGTTAAACATACACAAATTGATCAATGTTTTACACCACATTAACAAAGCAAAGAATATAAATCACATGATCTCTTAATAGGAGAAAAGGCATTTGAAAAAAACAACACTTATTTATGGTTAAAACACTTAATAAAACAGGTATAGAAGGAAAAATACCTTAACATAATAAAGGCAATATATGACAAATCCTTAGCCAGTATCATACTCAATGGTGAAAAACTGAAAGCTTTTCCTCTAAAATCAGGAACAAGACAAGGATGCCCATTCTCACCACGCTTATTCAACATAGTTTTGGGAGTCCTAGACAGAACGATCAGGCAAGAGATAGAAATAAAATCATCCGAATTGCAATGAAAACGTAAAAGATTCACTTTTGTAAATGACATGATTCTGTATATAGAAAACCCTAAAGACTCTAGCAAAAAATAAAAAATCTGTTGGAAATAAATACAATGAAGTTGCAGGATACAAAATTAATGTTAAAAATCCATGGCTTCCTTATGTACTAATAAAAACTTCAGAAAAAAAGTGAAAAAACAATTCTTTTTACAATTGAAAATACCTGGGAATAAACAACATAGCATGTGAGGGACTTATATACTGAAAACTATAAAGCATTATTAAAAGAGATTTAAAAACACAATGAAAGTGAAAGATATTCTTTTCATGGATTGGAAGAATCAACATAGTTAAAATGGTCATTACCCGAAGCAATATAAAGATTTAATGCAATCTCCATCAAAATTTTAATGTCATTTTTTAAAGAATAGAAAAAATAATCATCAGATTTGTATGGAACCACAAGAGACTCCAAATTGCCAAAGCAATTCTGAGAAAAAAATAACAAAGTTAGAGGAATCACACTGACTTCACATTATAACCACTGAGCTACAATAATCAAAGCAGCATAGTATTGGCAGGAAAACAGCTGTAGAAACTGATGGGACAGATCTGAGAGCTCAGAAATAAAACCACATGTATATAAGCAAATAATTTTTGACAAAGGAGACAAAAACACACAATGGGGAAAAGAACACCTCTTCAATAAATGGTGCTGAGAAAATTGGAAAGACAAATGCAAAAGAATAAAACTAGAATACAGTTTGTCTCTGTGTACAAAAATTAATACAAAATGGATCAAAGATCTAAACATAAGATGTGAAACAATGAATTATTTACAAGAAAACATATGTTCTAAACTTAAGGACCTTCATCTTAGAGAACATTTTATAAATTTGACCCCAAAGGCAAGGGAAGTAAAGGCAAGAATAAATGAATGGGACTATATCAAACTGAAAAACTTCTACACGGGAAAAGGAACCTCCCACAAAACAAAAAGACAGGAAATTGAAAGATGGTGGAGGAGTGAGGGGATGCTGCACTTTCTAGCTCCCGAGACCCGTCTATAGTTTGGATTAATTGGAGACAGAACATCTCCGTGAGCAGCTGGACATTGACAGTAGTCGAGCCTTGGCACTGCTGGATTAGAGAAGACCATCTGGGAACGAACTGTTTGATGAGGATAATGGAGGAAAAAGGAACCAGACAGGATTTCTGACTGGGTTGGGTTCCCGAACTGTGGCTGAAAGTACACAAAGACTTTTTAGCGACCACAGGCTTCCCCAGAGAGGAATCAGGAGGAGAGCCAGGGGTGGGACAGGTGGCATCTGGCGCTGAGAGACAAGAAACTGCTGTGTATGTAAGAACATGTTTTTCCTTTATATTTTTCTCTTGTATTCTGTGGAGAGGGGAGGAGAGGTTGGGGATGAGAGGAGATTCTTGAGGAGCGCAGGCACAGAAGTGCATTCATCCACTCCTCAACCCTCCTTTTGGGTCACACGAGCGCACACAGGGAGGTGCCCTCGTTCCCTGGCCCAAGCGCGAAACCAAGTCACTGGCCACGGGTCCAGGTGCCCCACAGGCCCACCCCAACAGGCATAAAATCAACGCGCCAATGGGCACAAAATCAACCCACTGGGCACACAGGAGACTGTGCGCAGACACCCCTGGCCCGCCCCAATAAGTGCCAAACCAACGCACAGGCCACTTGCTCAGGCACTACTCGTGCCCGCCCAAGCGGGTTCAAGAATAGCGGGCGGCCACAACTCACAGATGCCCACTTCCACGGTGCACAAGTGTCTGGGGCCCCACCCCAAGGGGCGAGAAACCAACTTCCGGGGCACGGCTCAGCAGGCTTGAGGCTGGCTCACAGGCCACTGTGAGCGCGCGCGCGCGCACGTGCAAGCACGCACAAGCAAGCCAGCCGGCTCCAACAGGCGCCAAACCAACGCGTTGGCCACTGCGCACATGTATTACCCAGACACACGACCCACCGGGCACGAGGTTAGCGTGACCAACACTGCACGCAGGCGCACACCGCTGCCACTATGATCAGGAACCTCTGGCCTGCCTCAATAGACCAGGTGTGGATCCAGAAAAAGAAGATGGCACACAAAAGGCTGAACTGAGTAAAAACCTTCTTTTTAAAAAATTTTTATATCTATTTTAGTGTTTTTATTTGTATTTTATTTTATTTTAATTTCTTATTTTTAATTTTAATATTTATTTTTATATTTTTTATTTTTTTTGAAAACTATCTCTTTAATTTGTTTCATACCGTATATCCTTCTCATCCATCCTCTTTAATTTTTGTTTCTTTGTCTGTTTTGTTTAGCCTCCCTTTCACACTAAATATATAGCATATAACTACTATATAAATCTAATACTATACAATTCCATTTTCTTACTATATTCTGCATTCTTCCCTTTCTTTATTATTATCATAGAATGTAAATATTACTTACTGTCTTGCATAGTCTTGACACTACTTGCTACTATTATTACTCTATCATCTCCCCTCTCAAAAATCATCTTTTTCTTCATTAAAAACAACTCTTATCTATTCTTTCTATAGTATAATAGCCCTAACCTCTCTACATTTATATTAATACTGGCTCATTTGCTGCCAATAGTGGGATAGAGGGTGGGAGATATCTTTGAGGGTGTGGGTTTCTTGCCTGGGCTGTGTGTTTATGTTTTAACAGCATCTCCACAAAAGAAGTCAAGACAAGGTGGGCAGAGTGACTCTCAGTCAACTAGCCAGAGGGAAGGTCCCACAAAAGAGCATCTGAAATATAACCAGACAGCATAAACAAATGACATAAAGGGTACCCCAAGAACATCAGGCTCAGGAGATCAAAAAGACTGCACCACTGAAACCCCCAGATCTCCTATAAAGAATCTCATACCTCAAAGGAGGGAAATCAAAGCAGACAAATCCAAAAAACAAAAATAAACAAGAAGACTCTAACATGGGAAGATGCAGAAACAATCTCCCAATGAAAGGAAAAGAGGAATCCCTAGAAAGAGAGGTAAATTGAATAGACATAACCCAAATGTCAGACATGGAATTCAAAATAATGGTGGTGAAAAAGCTCAATGTAGTCGACAACCTTAAAAATAACTACAACAACCTCTAAGGAAGTTACCAACAGCTCCAAGAAAATTACAGGGAACTTACGGAGAACTACACCAGCATAAAAAAGGACATAGAAACTATTAATAAGAACCAGGAAGAAATAAAGATTACAATCTCTGAACTGAAAAACACAGTAGAATCAATCAAAAGCAGGCTAAACAAAGCAGATGATCAGATTAGTGAGGTAGAGGACAATATAGAAAAAAATTCCCAGACAATACAACAAAATGAAAAAGATTGAAAAAGTAGGAAGAAGGTCTAAGGGAATTACAGGATAACATGAGGCAAAATAATATCCAGATAATTGGAATAAAAGAGGGAGAAGAAGAACAACAAGGGATAGAGAAGCTGATAGGAGAAGTAATGACAGAAAATTTTTCTAACCTGATGAGAGAAAAAGTCATGCAAGTCCAAGAAGCACAGAAAGTCCCAATGAAGAGAAACCAAAAATAACCCACTCCAAAGCACATCATAATTAAAATGGCAACATTCAAAGATAAAGAGAGAATCCTAAAAACAGCAAGAGAAAACCAGCAAATAACATACAAGGAAGCTCCGATAAGGCTATCAATCGATTTCTCAACAGAAACACTACAAGCCAGAAGGCAATGGTCAAAAATATTTCAAGCAATGAAAAACAAAGGCCTACAACCAAGAATACTCAAGCCAGCAAGGCTCTCATTCAAAATCGAAGGTGAAATAAGGAGTTTTTTAGACAAAGGAAGACTAAAAGAATATATCTCCACCAAACCAGCATTGCAAGAGATGCTAAAGGGAATGCTTTAAGTAGAAGAAAAGAGAAGAAGAGGAACACGGGTAAAAAGGAAAATGAATAAATACGTGTCAATAATAACCTTAAATGTAAATGGATTAAATGCTCCAATTAATAGACATAGGGTAGTGGAATGGATATGAGAATAGGACCCACGTATTTGCCGTCTACAAGAAACACACCTCAAAACAAAAGATTTACGCAGACTGAAAGTAAAGGGATACAAAAAAGTATTCAAAGCAAACAGACATGAAAAAAAAGCTGGGGTAGTAGTTAGTCATATCAGACAAAATGGATTTCAAAGCAAGGCAATAAAAAGAGATTCAGAAGCACATTTAATAATATTTAAGGGAACAATTTATCAAGAATATATAACACTGATAAACATATATACACCCATTATAGGAGCACCCAAATATACAAAGAAAATAGTAGAAGATTCAGGGTCGGCAGCCGTCCGTCTCGAGAGATGATGGTGTAGCTTCTTAAGAGTCTATCTGCACCGCCAAGAATGGTTGTGCAGTCCGACTCGGGAGTGACACGGTATCTGTCTCCTCCCGTGTTGAATCGACATCTTGCGATGACGCTGGAGTGTCCTCTCCAGTGAAGCTGAAGCTACAGAGCCTGGGCAGGGTGATATGGAGGGTCTGCTGTTGCCCATGCAGCAGACCCCCCCTCTCTTCACAGCTGAAGGATCCAAGGGAAAGACGAAGTCAATACAGTTTGGCTTCAGGTGCGCCGCAGGAGTTGCCGGTGTTGACTACAACGTCAAACCGCCTTAGGGACTCCGGCTCCGGATTTTCTGTCGGGGTTTACTCCCTTAGCCTTTCCCCTGAAGAGGTATGCCGCAAGGCAGTGGAGGTTCTTTGGAGTCAGAGTTTTCCATCTCTGATGTGCCCTGACTGGAAGATCGAACCAGCGACACTTAGCTCGCAGGCCGATGCTCAATCCACTGAGCCAAACCAGTCAGGGTAAATAGAAGATTAAAAGAAGGATATTAAGAGCAACACACTCAGAGTAGGGGACTTTAACACTCCATTATCAACAATAGACAGATCTTCGAAGCAAAGAAACACCAAGGATATACAGACATTGAACAACACACTAAACCACATGGACTTAATTGATATATATATATATATAACTTTTCACCCATAAGAAGCAAAATATACATTCTTTTCAAATGCACATGGGACATTTTTAAAGATAGACCACATGATAGGACACAAACCAAGCCTCAACAAATTCAAGAAAATTGAAAGTATATCAAGCATCTTTTCAGACAACAATGCCTTGAAACTAGAAATCAACCTCAAAGAAAAAAAATCAAAGACATCCAAACTAATGGAGAGTGAATAACATCCTATTAAATAATGAATGGATTAAAAATGACATCAAAGAAGAAATCAAGAAGTTTCTGGAAACTAATGATAATGAACACACAACAGCCCAAAACCTATGGGACACAGCAAAAACAGTCCTTAGAGGGAAGTTCATAGCAATAAGGCATATCTGAAAAGGCTAGAAGAATCTCATATAAAAAACCTAACCCTAAAGTTACAAGAACTGGAACAACAACAATAAACAAAGCCTGGAGCAAGTAGAAGGAAGAAAATCATCAACATTAGAGCAAAATTAAATGACATAGAGACTAAACAAACAATTCAAAGATGAACAAACTAGGAGCTGGTTCTTTAAAAAATTTTAAAAATTGACAAGCCTTTAGCCAGGCTCATCAAGAAATAAAGAGAGAAGATCCAAATAAACAAAATTAGAAATGAAAGAGGAGAAATCACAACCGATACCACAGAAATACAAAGGATTGTAAGAAATTACTACAAACAACTGTATGGCAAGAAACTCAGAAACCTAGATGAAATGGACAAATTTCTAGAAACATATAACCTTCCAAAACTGAATCAAGAAGATGTAGAAAGTCTCAACAGACCAATAACAAAGAAGGAAATTGAGACAGTAATTAAAAATCTCCTGGCACACAAAAGCCCTGGACCGGATGGATTCACAGGTGAATTTTACAAAACATTTAGGAAAGAACTAACTTTTACCCTCATCAAACTATTCCAAAAAATCCAACAAGAGGGAAAAATCCCAAACTCTTTCTATTAAGCCAGTATTACCCTAATTTCAAAACCAGTTCAAGACACAACAAAGAAAGAAAACTACAGGCCAATATCACTGATGAACATAGATGCTAAAATCCTCACTAAAATATTGGCAAACCGGATCCAGCAACACATTAGAAAGATCATACACCAGGATCAAGTGGGATTCATCCCAGGGATGCAAGGATGGTTTAATATTCTCAAATTAATAAACATAATACATCACCTAAACAAAATGAAAGACAAAAATCACATGATCATATCAACAGATGCAGAAAAAGCATTTGATAAAGTACAACACCCATTTATGATGAAAACTCTCAGCAAAATGGGAATAGAGGGAGAATACCTCACATAATAAAGGCTATATATGAGAAAGTGGAAGCCAACATCATACTCAATGAATAAAAACTAAAAACATTCCCCTTGAAATCAGGAACAAGACAAGGATGTCCACTCTCTCCACTCCTATTCAACATAGTGTTGGAAATCCTAGCCACAGAAATCAGACAAGAAAAAGAAATAAAAGGCCAAATTGGGAAAGAAGAAGTAAAACCATCATTATATGCAGATGACATGATAGTATACATAGAAAACCCTATAGACTTTACTAAAAAACTACTCAATATTATAAGTGAATTTGGCAAAATAGCAGGGTACAAAATAAATATACAGAAATCTAAGGCATTTCTGTACACCAACAATAAAATATCAGAGACAGAAACAGAAAAGAAAATACCATTTACTATAGCAACAAGAAAAATAAATTACCTAGGAATAAACTTAACCAAAGAGATAAAAGACCTGTACTCTGAAAATTACATAACACTGAAGAAAGAAATTAAGGAAGATACAAATTAATGGAAGCAAACACCATGTTCTTGTATGGGAAGAATCAACATCATCAAAATGGCCATACTACCCAAAGCAATTTACAGATTCAACGCAATCTCTATTAAAATACCTGTGACATATTTCACAGACCTAAAACAAATACTTCAAAAATTTATATGGAACCAAAAAATACCCCGAATAGCCACAGCAATCTTGAGACAGAAGAACACAGCAGGAGGAATCACAATACCAGACATCAAACTATACTACAAAGCCACTGTGATCAAAACAGTCTGGTACTGGCAAAGAACAGACATATAGATCAATGAAACAGAATAGAGAGTCCAAAAATAAACCCAGGAGCATTTGGTCAACTAATATTTGATAAAGGGGGAAGGAACATAAAATGGAGTGAGAAGAGCATCGTCACCAAATGGTGCTGGGAGAACTGGACAGAGACTTGCAAAAAAATAAAACTAGACCACCAACTTATACCACACACAAGAATAAACTCAAGGTGTATCAAAGACTTAAATGTAAGCCATGAAACCATAAAAGCCCTAGCGGAAAACATAGGCAGGAAAATTTCAGATATCCCACGTAACAATATCTTCACGAATACATCTCCTAAGGCAAGAGAAATAACGGAAAAAATTAACAAATGGGACTACATCAAACTAAAGAGTTTCTGCTCAGCAAAAGAAAACATCAGCAAGATGTAAAGGGAACCAACCATATAGGAAAACAGATTTGCCAATGATACCTCAGAAAAGGGACTGATCTTCAAAATATAAAAAGAGCTTATATGACTCAACATCAAGAAAACAGACAACCCAATTTAAAAATGGGCAAAGGACCTGAACAAACACATCTCTGAAGTGGACATACAGAAAGTCCATAGACACATGAAAGAATGCTCAACATCACTAGCCATCAGAGAGATGCAAATAAAAACAATGAGATACCACTTTACACCTGTCAGAATGGCCATCATCAACAAATCAACAAACAACTTATGCTGGTGAGGATGGGGGAAATGGGAACCCTGGTGCATTGCTGGTGGGAATGCAGACTGGTGCAACCACTATGGAAAACAGTATGGAAATATCTTAAAAAACTAAAAATAAAACTGCCTTATGAACCAGTGATTCCACTGCTAGGATTATACCCGAAAAATCCTTAAACCCTAATTCAAAAGAATTTATGCACCCCTAAGTTCATAGGAGCACTGTTTACAATAGCTAAGTGCTGGAAACAGCCTACACGCCCATCTGTAGATGAGTGGATCAAAAAGGTGTGGTACATTTACACAATGGAATACTATGCAGCAGAAAGAAAGAAGGAACTTCTGCCATTTGCGACAACATGGATGGAACTAGAGAAAATTATGCTTAGTGAAATAAGCCAGGCAAAGAAAGAAAAATACCATATGATATCACCTAATACAGGAAACTAAAGAACAACATAAACAAATGAACTAAATAGAACAAGGAGAAGAATAACAGTCAATAGGGTGGGGGGAGAGAAGGGGAATAAGTAAGGGAAGGGTTTAGTCAAGGAACGTGTATAAATGCCTCATGGACATAGACAACGGGGAGGGATATGAATGTGGGATTAGGGGTGGGCTGGGGGGGTGCACTGGGGAAGAAATGGGACAACTGTAATTGAAAAACCAAAAAATAAAAGGATATATTAAAATATTTAAAAAACAAAACAAAAAGACAACCAATTGAATGGGAGATGATATTTGCAAACAACAGCTCCAACATAGGTTAACATCCAAAACATATAAAGAACTTATACAACTCAAACCAAACAAATAATCTAATTTTTAAAAATGGGCGGAGAACCTGAACAGATACCTATCCCAAGAAGACAAACAAATTGCTGAAAGATATATCAAAAGATGGTCAACTTCACTAGCTATTAGGGGAATGCAAATAAAAACTACAATGATTTAGTACCTCACATCTATTAATATAAGCTATTATTTTTAAAGTATATTTTATTGATTGTTGTTACAGTAGTCCCAATTTCTTCCCCTTTGCTCCTCTCTGCCGAGTACCCCCCTTCCATCCAGCAATCCCACCCACCCCCTTAGTTCATGTCCATGGGTCATGCATATAAGTTCTTTGGCTTCACCCTTTCCTATATTATTCTTAACTTTCCCCTGTCTATTTTGTACCAACTGATTATGCTTCTTAATCCCTGCAACATTACCCCATTACCCCCCTCCCCCCTCCCAGCTGATAATCCTCCAAATACTCCCCATCCATGATTCTGTTCCTATTCTGGTTTGCTTAGTTGGATTTGTTTTCATTTTTTAGATTCAGTTGTTGATAGTTGTGAGTTTATTGTCATTTTAGTGTTCATAGCTTTGATCTTCTTTTTCTTAAGTCATTTTGACATTTCATATAATAATGGCTTGGTGATGATGAACCCTTTTAGCTTTACCCTGTCTGGGAAGCACTTCATCTGCCCTTCCATTCTAAATGATAGCTTTGCTAGATAGAGTAATTTTGGTTGTAGGTCCTTGCTTTTCATCACATTGAATACTTCTTGCCAGTCCCTTCTTGCCCGCAAAGTGTCTTTTGAGAAATCAGCTGATAGTCTTATATGCATCCCTTTGTAGGCAACTCTCCATTTCTCTCTTGCTGCTTTTAGGAATTTCTCTTTATCTTTCACCTTTGGCGTTTTAATTATGATGTGTCTTGGTGTAGTCCCCTCTGGGTCCAGCTCACCCAGGACTCTCTGTGCTTCCTGGACGTGTATATTTCCTTCGCCAAATTTGGGAAGTTTTCCTCCATTATTTTTTCACATAAGTTTTCAATTTCTTGCTCTTTCTCTTCTTCTTCTGGCACCCCCATGATTTGGATGTTGGCACATTTAAAGTTGTCCCAGAGGTTCCCAAGCCTCTCCTCATTTTTTTCAATTCTTGTTTCCTCATTCTGTATTGGTTGACCATTTTTTTCTCCCTTATGTTCCAAATCATTGATTTGAACCCTAGTTTCCTTCCCTTCACGATTGGTTTTGTGTGGGTTTTCCTTAGTTTCACTTAGCGTAGCCTTCACTTCTTCTCTTATGTGTTTGCCATATTCGAGCATATATGTCAAGCCTGTGAGCATCTTTATCACCAGTGTTTTAAATTCTGTGTCTCTTAGGTTGGCTATCTTCTCATCTGTGAGGTTGGTTATCTCCTCATCACTTAGTTCTCCCACTGGGACCTTGATCTGTTCCCTCTTTTAGGCCATACTTCTCTGTCTCCTCATCTTGACAGTCTCCTGTGTTTGTTTGCTTCTGTCTTAGCTAAAGATGTCACTCCTGTTATGTTGTAAAGGGTGGGGCCTTAGGGTTTTGTCAGTACAGGGTGACCTATTTCACCATGTTGTGACACTGTGTATTGGGGAGGGGTCTGAGAGGGAACAATGCCGCCTGCCCAGTACTCGCCCCTTTCCAGGCACTTCTCCGACTTCCATATGGAACTGGCACCTCTTTAGCTGTTACCCTGGCTGTCATTCACAGGACCATGGGGGTCCTTTAAAGAAGTGGACTCTGCTGAGATACTGGCAGTTTCTTCCTCTGCCCCAACCCCCACTGGTTTGCACAGTCAGACACAATGAGGCTTGATTTTCCCCGGCCTGTGAGGTGTGTGGTCTGGTGAGGAGCTGGGAACGCTCCCCAAGTGTCTCTCTTGACTTTTTAAACCCTGTAACTGTGCTTTCTGCCAACCCGCAGCTGCTGTCGCTCCACACCATGTCCTCTCTGCCCTGGCTCTGCCCCTCCTACATGTCTGGATGAGTATTTCTTCTTTATATCTTTGTTTGCTGGACTTCCATACAGTTTGATTTTCTGGAACTTCTGGTTGTTTCTAGTTTCGAGGTAGTTGTATTCCTTCTTAGCTGTGGAAGAAGATGCAGCATGTCTGTCTACACTTCCATCTTGGCCAGAACTGCAAAAATAAGCTGTTATTAACAGGACAGATAAGTGTTGAAGAGGTTGTGGAGAAAATGGAATCTCATTCACTGCTGGCGGGAACATAATGTGGTACAGCCACTATGGAAAACAGTATGGTGATTCCTCAGAAATTAAGAAAAGAGTTACCATATCACTCAGCAACACTTATTCTGGCTATCTACCTGAAAAACTCAAAAACATTTATTTGCAAAGATATATGCACCCCTGTGTTCATTGCAGCATTATTCATGGTGGCCAAGAAATGGAGACAACCAAATTGTCCCTCAATAGAGAATTGGTTAAAAATGATGTGGTACATATATATTATGGAACACTACTGAACCACAAGAAAAGATGAGATCTGGCCATTTGTGACAACATTGATGGAACTTGAGAATATTATGCTAAATGAAATATCAGTCAGAAGAAGCTAAAAACTATTGAATTTCACTCATTTATGGAATATAAAACTGTATAAAACTGAAACTCATAGACACAGACAACAGTATGGTGGTTACCAGAGAGACGGGGTGGAGTAGATAGTAAAGAGTAAAGAGGGCCAAATACATAGTGACAGAAGATGAGCTGACTTTGGGTGGAGGGCATACAATACAATATACACATCATGTATCATAGAAGTGTTCACTTTTTTAATAAAATTAGAATAAAATGTATAATTTATCAATAAAAAGAAATTAAAACATTTAAAACTTAACCTTATAAAATTAAAAAACTTTTAAATGACAATAAATTCCAAAAACAAAATTAAAAACTTAATACTTGAAAAAAATATATACATATAACAAGAGTAATTTTCTTAATTTATAAAAACTATGAAAATTAATAAATAAAGGTAAGCAATCGATTTTAAAGAGCAAGACATATTTCAAAACCCACAAACAACAATAATTTGCATGCAAATGTTCTATCTTAGTAACAATAAAACAATGCACATTATGAAAAAGTTATATTTTTTGGCTATTAAACTGCCAAAAAAATAAAAATACTCTGATTTCCCCAATGTTGGCAAGGGTGTGGATAAGTGGGCTGTCTTATACATTGTTATTGGGAATACAAATTGCTTCATTCTTTCTGAAGAAAAATTTTGCAGTATCTATCAAGCTACAAAACTTTTTGTCCACTGCTAGAAACTTAATCTAGTAATAGTCTGATAAAGTTTGTCAACTTTTATGTACAAAGATAGTCAGTACAGAAGTTTTTATGAGAGCAAAATGCTGAAAACAATAAAATCTTGTTCATCAAAAGAGGTAGATATATAATATATGAATATGATGGCATACTCTACAATAATAATAATAATGAAATATTGATATATATATGCTAGTATAAAAATTTTAGTGAAGTAAGATGTAGAATAACATGTTACGATCTCCTTTGTGAAAATAAATTTAAAACTAGCTATATGAATTAGAATAAGTATGTACTTTAGTGAGGGGAAGGAATTACAAGAAACTGTTAATAGTGGGTCTTTTGAGGGGAGGGACCAGTGGTAAACATTTGCAATTTCTAGAAAATATAAATTTTCTGACACTGTATAATACTATATATTCTTTGTCATTGCATGTATTTGTCCCAGGAGTCAAGAAGGTCATAATATGATATTATATACTTGAAAGTTACTGAGAGTAGATCTTAAGCATTCTAAACATGTGTACACACATACAAAGTTATGTGAGGTGATGGATGTGTTCATTATCTTGATCTTGGTAATTATTCCACAATGTATGTCATTACCTGGTACACTTTAAATATATAAAAAGTTTTTGTCAATAATTCCCAATTATTACTTAATAATGAAAAAGAGGGTGGTAAGAATAAGGGCTGTTTTATCTTTCCTTCTGTATTTAGAGAAAAAATGAATCAATATTTTAAATATGAATATACACACACATACACGTATGTTTTTATAAGTTAAACTATTCTCAAGAAAATTGTTTCCAGTGTATGTGGTTTGTATCAGAGTGTATTAAACATAAGGTAGATACAGAAAGAACAAAATGATAAAAAAAAACAAAAAAGTGATCATCTGACAGATTGTGGGTAAAAATAGCTCAGTTTCTTTGTTCCTGTTAGTTTTTCAGTTCCCAACAATTATATATGTTATTGAGGAATTACTAGCTCTACATTTTCTTTTCACTTATGATTTTGTAGGAGTCTATTTTTCATTTGTTTATTTACAGTTATTCCATGTTTTCTTCCAGAGAATGTTTAAAGCAAAATTTGAATGTATACATGGTCAACACAATAATTTTAAAGGTAGCATAACCTGTTCAGTTATATGCACAATATAGTTTAACCAATAAACAGATAAACTAGTTTAAAACAATTAGTACTTTAAATGGAGATAGAGTCTCAAGGGATAATTCTTCATAGTACATTGCAAATCCAACTCCATTTAATAAGTGTAATTATAGTGCTTTGAAAATATTTTTAAAGGCCACATGTAGTGGTGTTTTAAGATGCTGGAGAAAATTATAGGATACATACATCTCTATTCATACCTTTCCTCAGTTCTCCAACTATCGTTACCTGTCTTTGGGCACCTTCTTTTTCCACTCCCCACATCAGCTTTCCCAAATGGCCATTATATTTCTTAAAGCCTGTATGTTAACACTGTTTCCTTCTCAGAAAATGAACATGTTTTCATTAAGGAAATTTAAAGTGGGGGTGGGGTGGGGCAGGGAGAAGATAAAGTCTGTATGAAGTTTTAGCTGAGCATCTGACATTGAATATCTCAAATTTGCTTCATCATATCATCTAATAACATCCTAATTCTATTGACCTCTATAAGTTTTATTTTGTTATATTAGTACATTAGAATTGGAATGTTTTAACTTACCATGTTTGCTAAAATAGGCTTTATATAAATTATTGCTGACTTGCTATTGATCCATAATTATTAAAATTAATGAAGTACAATTATCGTTTTTAACAATAGTATTAGTATCAGAATTTTGAAGAATAATTTAAATGGGTCTTTTCAAGTGGGTACCTCAACATATGAAGGGTTCAAAGAATAAATTAAGGTAATCAGATGAGTTCCTGAAATCAAACATAAATAGCTTGCTTATTGAGATGCTCTTCATATTGGCTCACAACTCTTTCTTATCTTCAGGTATTGGTTCTTACAGAGATGGGAGAAAAGATGAATGAAATAAATTGTGAAATATCTCACAGGATGAAGAAAGATTTGGACTAGTTAAAACTTCTTTTGTAAAACTGGACTCCTATGCTCATGGCAGAGTGATAAATAGCATTCTCTATTGCAGACGTACAAGGTCTGTTGGGAAAATGTCCAACCACTGTCAATCTAATGGTAACAGTTTGTGCAACATCTATGTAAACCGGAAACCAAGGAGAGTGGACTGTAATGTTCATTCATGAACAATGATGACTTCACTGTACTAGTTAGTGAGGGTGGTAGACACCATTGAGTGAGCATGTGTACTGTGTGGCTATTGCATTCAAAATAACTGAGTAGAGCAACAAATCTACATAAAAATTTTGTGTTAAACTATTCCAATGATTCAGAAGGCTGCAGCTATGGGCAATGGTGATTGGCAGCTTCATCATGACAACTCACCCACTCATGAATCGCATCTCCTGCAGAATTTTTGGCAAAACATCTTATCACTCAGGTGACTCAGTCTCCCTACAGCTAAGATTTGGTGCCCTGCGACTTTTGGCTTTTCTGAAAACTAAAATCTCCTTTGAAAGGAAAGAGATTTCAGACCATCAATGAGATTCAGAAAAATAAGATGGCGCAGCAGATGTCAATTGGGAGAATTGTGTGAGGTCCCAAGATGCCTACTTTGAAGGGGTCTGAGACATCATTGTCCTGTGTACAATGTTTCTTGTATCTTATATCTTCTTCAATAAATGTCTCTTTTTCATGTTTCATGGCTAGATACCTTCTGGACAGACCTCATACTCTCAAGAGAGAGATCAAGATTCTGCAGGCCCATCCAGACTTTGCCAACCTTATCCTCAGTGATTACAGGTGACAGCCATTTAGTGGTTCTCAGTATTCTACTTCTCAAAGATATGAGGCTTTTCAGTGTGACTTTATTGTTTTCCCCTACAACAACATACCCATATCTGATGCTTTCTCACTCTTTTTTTCTACGGTCTTCTGGGAAATAGTTATTCCTGTTAAGGTTCATCACTCTCAAGTATCAAAGAAGCTTGCTTTATCAAGTATTCCTTGTTTCTCCTCATTCTTCAACTTTCTATTTCTCCTTGATTCTTTTTTTCTACATATAAATATATTCATTTACTCTCCTTGTTTAACAAGTAAAAAAAGAAAAGCAAAACTTTCTCTTGATGTTCCTTCCTTCTGGCTATCAGTGTCTTACTCCTTACCTTAATAGTTAAGCATTTTAGAAGAAAATATTTTTGCTTCCTGACTCTGATCCATTACCTACCACTCACTTTTCAGTCTATTGTGATAGACTTTCTGACTTTATCACTCCCAAAGCCCTGCTTAAGTCAAAGCACTCACGACTCACAACAGTAGAAATAACTGGCAATCTTCATATTTTATATGACCTCTCTTGTATTTCTTCATTTAAAAAATAGTACTTCTTTATCCTCTGTTGTTAAGTCTCCTGCTGCATTCTGGAGCTAACATCCCAATCACCCTTACTGGATTTTTCTATCACTACCTGCTCTAAAAACATGGCCCTTGCCAGAGCTCTTTTTCTCTCTTCTTTCCTCTCTCTTTAGGCAAACATAACTATGTTCTCGATTCCACTACCCCATTTAATTTCACAATTTCTAAACCTTTATCTCGAAGTCTAACTTTCCTCATCTGAGGCTCATATATTCAACTGCTTCAATGACATTTCTATCTGATGCCTCACAGTCCAATCAAACTCCACAGTCAAAACTGAACATTGCCTCTCCTTATCTTCTTCAAAGCTGAACACTCTCTCTCAAAATTTGCTAGAAATTGAATATTTCTTTTTAAAATATATGTCTCTTTCTTATTCTTTACTTGTCATGTCCAGGTGCATACCCAGTTCTGTCAAGATCACCAATAAAATATTTTATTTCTCTCCTCCCTGGCAGTAGTGGCATGGTGGTGGAGCTGGAAGCTCTGGGGCAGGCTCCCAACTCAACAGGTGAAGCGAGGGCTCGCTAAGCAGCCTGATTTTTTTGTATAGCTATGGAAATTATTTCTGAAAGCTCAAGTTAAAGCCTGTCTCTTTGGCTTTCCAGATTATCTTATTAGTTCATAGTAAATCTCTTGCTGCATAGTTTAGTTAGAATAGATTCTGTTCTCTGCAATTGGATCTTAATACAAATTGCCAGTGTAATTTTCTTGTAATATCATTTGTTACCCTCCATCACATTTTTGTTGACATGTCCATTTCTTCTACTTGACCATGCACTGCTTGAGGACCATATCCCTGTAGCAGTGCACATAGTAGATATTTAAAATTTCTGAATTTAATGACTTCACAAATAAATGGTATATGCTATACAAAGATAACTTCATAGTAATTGTCATTTTTACTAGAGGCTATTGAATTAACATTAAAATTAAGTATGATGAAAGTATCTTTTTATAATAGAAATTATTTTCCAAGACTTAACACTTTTCTCTAATAGTTGTATCTCTTTCCAAACTTTCTTTGGTCAAGAAAACCTTTTTGTTGTTGTTCTAGAAGTTTTTGTGCATGATTTTATTTTCTTTGTTGCACTTGAAAATAGAAACTGAAGTGATAAAGTTATAACCTTAAGATACATTGATGCTGTCAAACTGAAGGCCATGTAATTTATTCCTCACATCCCTTTGTGGCTCTTAGCATGTCAAGAATGACTTGTCACTTTCATTAAGCTCTATGACCCAGGTATGAAAATCCAAAGATATTGCAGGGCTTGTCAAAACAGCTTAGCTCTCTTAGCATCTTCTGGGGCCATTTATTTTAAAGTTTAAGAAGTAGAAAATAAACAGTGGTTATTGAATAATGACATAATTATGGTTAATAATTATGAGTGGTAAGTTATAAATTTTATTTAGTAGTGCTTATATGAAAAATAGTCATCTTGGAATAAGAGGTACACAATTAAATGTCTGCAGGAATGGGGCAGATTATGTAACCATATGAATTGGGTTAAATGGAACTTAGTGAGTAGGGAGGCCTGAGGAAATAATATCATATTAATGGTCTTAAGGGGTTATCACTGCTCAACAGGAATGCATTGCTGCCTTGAAAAATAGGTGGGCTCAGGGTGGATAGATTTGATTTATAAATCAAAAACAGAACTCCAGAGCTTGTATAAATTCTCATGAATTTTAAATGTTGTTAAATATACGAAATTTAAATAAATACAAAAATAAGCCAAAACTGTGAGTCAGTTTCATCTCACTGGTTACTGGGAACCAAATCTAGGAAAGAATCTATTAAGAGGTGAAGAGTTCATCAGTGCAATACAGATTCCAAACAATATACAGGCATTAAATTTCCAGTAATAAAAATTTGTTTTTAAATACATATGCAGTTACCTACATATCTTTACAAAAACAAATGGACTTTGACCAATGATATAATGAGTTTTCTTTATGGTTAGGTCATTATTTAAAAACAGTATTTTAGTCAATATTATAAAATAAATGAAAAAAATGATTGAGTGAATGAATAGCATATGAGGTAAGACTAATGTTATATGAGTTAATATGAAATATTACATTAATTTCAGGAATATAATGTAATCATTCAATATTAATATACCTAATGAAGTGATCACCATACTCTGTCTAGTAAACTTCTGTCATCGTACAATGTTATTACAACGGACTGTGTTCCTTGTGCTGTACATTACTTCCCCATGACTTATTTTATAACTGTATATTTGTAACTCTCACTCTCCTTCACCTTTTTTGCCCTCCCTCAATCCCTTTTCTTCTGGCAATAATCAGTTTGTTCTCTATGCCTATGAAACTCTGTTTTATATTGTTTGTTCATTTGTTTTGTTTTTTAGATTCCATATATAAGTGAAATCATGTAGTATTTATTAAAAGCACAAATCTTGGTGTCAAGTACTTGACAAAGCCTTTGGAAAAATTGAATACCCAAACACAAACATTAATTTAATATAAAAAGCAATCAATCACTGCATATTAGTAAAATGTACTTAGCCATTATTCTTAGATTAGGCAGGTGTTCATTAGTATATCAAAACAAGTCTGTTCTTAAGGGAAATAATGCTAAGGATAAATACAAAATACAAAAGAGGAAATAATGCACAATGTTTTCTACTAAGAGATATACTTGTGATTTTATATAGGTGTGTGCTATGTATCCATAAATTACTTTAATATTTATTACCAATATAATACAAAAGTAACACCAGGCTCATCACTCAAGCTTAGTAGTTAGACTTCTTGGGCTCAAATGTCAGCTTTACTGCTTATTAAGCTGTGTACTTGAGTATGCTACTTGGCCTAACCCTCAGTTTCCCCATATCATGGGGTGGTTAAGAAGATATAAAGAGAAAAACACTTGTGATAGGGAATGTTACATGGTAAGCACTCAATAAATATTAACAATGTTTAGTTATCAAGCATTTCCTTTAACAATGCTTGATTGGCTGGTGGACTACTTCATTTCTTGCTTCGTCAAATTTTTCATCTGCTGAACAAGTATTTAAGTATTGTATTGTATTGGCAGCCGTCCGTCTCGAGAGACGATGGTGTAGCTTCTTAAGAGTCTATCTGCACCGCCGAGAATGGCCGTGCAGTCCGACTCGGGAGTGACACGGTATCTGTCTCCTCCTGTGTTGAATCGACATCTTGCGATGACGCTGGAGTGTCCTCTCCAGTGAAGCTGAAGCTACAGAGCCTGGGCAGGGAGATATGGAGGGTCTGCTGTTGCCCATGCAGCAGACCCCCCCTCTCTTCGCAGCTGAAGGGCCCAAGGGAAAGACGGAGTCGATACAGCTTGGCTTCAGGTGCGCCGCAGGAGTTGCCGGTGTTGACTACAACGTCAAACCGCCTTAGGGACTCCGGCTCCGGATTTTCTGTCGGGGTTTACTCCCTTAGCCTTTCCCCTGAAGAGGTATGCCGCAAGGCAGCGGAGGTTTTCTGGAGTCAGAGTTTTCCTTCTCTGATGTGCCCTGACTGGAAGATCGAACCAGCGACACTTAGCTCGCAGGCCGATGCTCAATCCACTGAGCCAAACCAGCCAGGGCCAATGGTTAAGAATATAGAGTTACTATTCATATATTTATATATAAACATATACTTATTTAATTATAATATATACAATATACACAGTAATATGCATGTATATATAATAATTTATATAAAATATGCAACAAATGGTATTAAAAGCAAGTTTTTAAAATACCTTAGTATAGACTAATATGTTAATTACCGAATTTGGCTATATTATTCTTTGAGTTGACTCATTCTATGATATAATTTTTTGAAAAATCCGATTAACATGTAAATGATATTTATCTTCACTTGAGAATTTTTGAAGAATTGAGTTCTTTGGCCACTGATGACACACTGTCCAGAAATAGCATTTTTCTCCCTAAGATTTTAAATAATTTCAGACCACAACTTTGCATCAGTTTTCAGGAGTAAAATTTAGACTTAAGGATAGCAGAATAGGCCACTCCAAAACATGCTACTTTGACAAGAGGATTATTTGAGGTGAACACAATTGAGAAGAAACAAGGAAAGTTCTCTGTTCCCTGCCCTCCCCCTACTGACCTAAAATCAGAAACCACTTGTTGTACATGTGCTCATCCACCCTCTCCCAACCAAGAAGAAAAAAAGTTAACCACTGAAGAAAACTCAAGACCCTTAGTAATCCAGAGATGAGAAGAATCTATATAACAAACCTTGTTAAAACTAGCTCTTATCTACCATTAGTTTCCCTGAAATATCTGCTTTCCCACAACTTGCCAGCCCTAGGAACTCAAAGTCCTTTTCCTTTATCCTGTTACTTCTCTACAAAATTATTGTTGTTTACTAAAATGCTATATAAGCTCAAGTTTTAACCACCCATTTGAGTTACCAATCACTAAGTACCCCCATGTGCATGCAAGATGCACCTGCTGATAAACTTGTTTTTCTCTTGTTAATCTGTCTTTTGTCCTTTTAATTTGCAGAACCCCAGTCAATGAACCTAAGATGGGTAGAAGAAAAAGCATTTTTTTCCTTCCCTATCGATTCAACTTTTACTTTATACAAGTTTTTATTTAAATATTCCTGCACTCTTTTCAACACCAAAACTTGTATTAGATATTTCCTGACACAAAATCTAAAATATTTTTATTCTAAAAGAAATTGTTTCCAGTTCCAATATTTATTTCAGTAGGAATAAAATCAGTCAATTAAGTATATATCTTAAGATATAAAAAGCTGAATATACAGTCTATAAGCCAAAAACTTAGATAGCAGTATCCTCTCTTTTGATGAAATTCTCTGTGAAATCAAGAAAGTCCTATTTTATTTTATACTGGCTTTCTATTCAGAGCTCACCCAAGAATATTTCAAGATATAAAAGGTAATTCTCTTTCAAAACTACATAGTTTTAGCTGCCTTTTTCAAATTGTGCACTAAATGTGCCAAAAGCAATTATGTAATATTAGAGACACTTAACAACTGTAGAAATATTTCAACATTACCTGTTAGAGTTTATCTTAACACAAAACTATTTTAGCCTTTTTTTATTGATTGATTTTAGAGAGAGAGAGGTGGGAGAAGAGAAAGAGAGAGACATAGATTTGCTGTTCCGTGCACCTATGCATTCATTGGCTGCTCCTTGTATGTGCCAATTGAATATCAGACTTGCAGCCCTGGGGCATCAGGACAACATGCCAATCAACTGAACCACTTACCAAGGGCCTATCTTTGTCTTTTTAACCAAAATATTATTTTTGTTTAAAAACACTAATCATCTTACTGTGTTGTTTGATATAATTGACTATAACTTCATAAACCCATATTTTTACACATATAAAATATTCTTAACAATTGTAAATAATCCTGGCAAATTGACTTTTTGTCATTAAAGACAGCAAGTAGATAACTGTCTACAAAAGACAATAAGACTATTTTAAATTAATATCTATACAATGTGCCTAGAAAATATTTTTATCTTTTTGATAAGAAATAAACTGTAGTACACAGAGAATTTAGGAATTTGTGAATAATTTCATAAAACATCAGAATTTAGTTTAGAATTACCTTTAGTCAGAGGGTCATAGATAAAAAGTACTTATTTGCTTATTATATGTGAAAGTTTGAAAAACAAGTCTAAAATATCTTTGCTGAAAATGACTAGTCAAACCCAGAGATAGAGTGAAACATATTAAAAAGACAGCAAGTTACATATATATTAATAAACAAGAAAAAATTTTAGATTTTCCATTTAAGTATAGGTACTAGGGAAAGAATGAGAGGAAGATGTAACTTCTATCCCAGAAGTGCTTGGTTACTAGTAAAAAGAGATAAATACATGCCAGAAAATGCCAGACACTACGACTTATGTTAGTAGACAATTTTTTACAAAATGTTAAGGAACATACATGGACCTGAAAGGGTCAAAGAGAGTTTAATACAGAGGTGATATCTTAAGCTGAGTGAGTCTTGTAGGATGAGCAGAGGTTTTCCACATGGAGGAAAGGAAGGAATCAGAGTAAAGGAGGAAACTGAGCAGCTATTATGCTACAGAAACATTGTTTTTTTTCAAGAGCATGTTCAGCACGAGCAGGAAAGGGAGAGTTGTTTAACTCAGTGAATTGTTGGGAGTTGAGAGGTCCAGGAAATTTCCCATGGTCCATTCGCAGATCAAATTAATTTGCCCACATGTACATAAAGAAAACTTTTATTTGAGTTTCTTATGTACTGATGTCTAAGAATTTTGTTTTTATTAACTTCTAATCCTCACAACTCTAATAGTACTATTGATACCACCCCATTATTATAGATAAGAGCAACAGGCATGACCATGTGAAATGACTTTTCCAAAGTCACACAGGCAGTAAAGGGCAGGGCTGGATTTTGAGTCAGGCCGTCTAACTCCATGCTCACCCCTACAGTATGATGATTCTCACAGAGTCTCACTGTCTCTGCAGGTTGTTTTCTCAATGGAAATTTGGTGACTGGTTAAAAATGTTTATGTTTGAAGATGGTCGTTTTATGTGTAAAGATACAGGAAGTAAAGTTAACAGGTCATTAAAGCTTTGATTGTTTTGGCTTTTGTTTTGGCAAAAATAATTATTTTCCAGAATTATTTATAATTCTATGTAATTAGTTACATTTTTATGATTGACTTCTTTATTTTGTGCTATTTCCATGAACATCTCAATATTGCACAAAAGAAGATATGGGATTTCAGAAACTGTATTCCATATTAATTATATTGATGACCTTATCAATAATATTAATATTCATCACAGAATATGTAATAAAATTAGTATGGGTGTTTACACTGAGTGAAATACCAATAGGAAAAGGAGAGATATTTGTGTAAGTTGCTAATATTTTGTTATACTTAACACCGGTGTTGGTATTTACCACACAGTGAAAACAAATATCAAAATCAGTGAAGTCCATTAAGCTCACACTCTTTACAGAGTAAACAGTATAATGTATCATATTAGTCCCTTTCTTCTTTATTACTTTAGCCTTTTTCCTACAGCAACCTTAAAAAAAAAAACCCTGCAGTCTTAGTAATTTAATTTTCTTATTATACTCTTTCTACTACAGATTGCTAGACTTTAAGAGAAAATATTATGAAAGTATGCAAATAGGTATCACTACAAACTTGTGGAATACAGGTTCTCCTGGAGACTTTATCCAACACTGCCTGGTGAACTTAGATTTTCATTTGGTTCTTAAAGCCATTTCTCTCTAAAGCTATTTTCTTCCCTCATTTCTTCAAGTCTTACAACCTCTTCCCTCATCATCAGAATTCTTGATCTAGAAAATAAGATCATTAGGCAAGAGGTTTCTCAGCTCTCCATCACCTACCTACAAACTCTCATACATCCACAGCCACACTTCCCTCCATAGACAAATCACTGCTTTCTGCCTCAGGTGTCTGGGGTCCATTTATCTGACTTGAACATGTTCTCTGCTCAACCTTCTGGCTCTGTGGTAGGCCATCCACTTTCCCAACCATCCACTGTGCCTTCCATCTCCATCTGTAACATCTTTGCACATTCCCCTTAATAACTATTTCTCTTCTCCACAAGAATTACCCAAAAGGTGGATGTGAGGCAGATTTTCTTCTCTTTTTTGTCTTGTGCATTTAGCATTTTTACCCTCACTACATAAAGCTGAATATGAGGATAAGGTATTATTTTAAGGAAAGATCAGGCTTAAGAGGAGAAACTATAATGCAAAAGGGAAAATTGTGTCAAATGTGACTTTTCCTCCCATAATTTAAGGAGAAAACATTTAAGAAGTAAAACTTTCTAAAGAAGGCCCTAATTCAAATAGAAGCAAGATTCTTCCAGAAATTTAAAATTTGGAATTGTGATATACTAAGGCTTTAGAACCGAGTCACCTGAATTTCAGCTCTGTAAGAAAAAGATGCATTTATACATTTATACTAAAGGATATTTGGAGCTGCTCCAATTTTGTCTTTGTCCAAGGCTTGATTGCATAACTTTTCTTTAGATTTGTTTGTTTGTTTTTGGTGTCTTTTAAGTGAAATGTATTTTTGGACATAACTATCTAGTGAGTTTCATTTGCTTGCATTTGAAAGAAGCTAAACTACTAACACATGATAGATATATACATGTTTTGTAGAAGAAAATTTAGGGGCAAAATGGAAGGCAATAAGTAAAGAAAAAGATGTTTAACATCATTAGTAATTAAGAGAATGCAAATTAGGATCACAGAGATATTACTATCTATACCCACTAGAATATCAGATAGATATTACTAAAGACCCACTAGAATATAAAATGTTAAAAACTGGACAATACCAAATGTTGGTGAGGATATGGAGTGCTACATTGCACAGCCACTGTGGGAAACAATTCTGCAGTTTCTTACAACACTAAATACACATTTAACATATAACTAAGCAATTCAGTTACTACCTATTTATCCAAGAAAAATATAAAATCAGACTTGTACATTTGTATTCATAATGGCCCCAGGTGAATATAGTGAATGCCTAGTAAATATAAAAATATGAGTGAATTTCAAAATCATTATGCCAAGCAAAAAAAAGCTACAGACAAAAGAATACACACTGTGTGATTTCATTTACTTGAAAGTTTACAAAAGGCAAAAGATTATTTGGCCTGAAATTTGAGGAATTGACTTCTAAAGGGTCCAGGGGAACTTCTCATGGCAATGGAAATGTTCTATGTCTTGACTGTGATGGTGGTTACATGAGAGTATATATTTGCCAAAAACATCAATCTGTACACTTCAAATGGGTACATTTTACTACATGTGAGTTATACCTCAAAAATTAAAATATAGTGAAAGAAAAAATGGGAGCAAAATTCAGTTATTTTGGGAGTCTATTACCTAAGGTGTACTCATTGGTTCCATATCATTTTAGCATGAAAATTAATTATGTTTTTACTCTAGATGTCTGTTGTCATGTCTTACTACTTCTAAGATCACATAGTAAAATGTATTATATTAACCAAATATACATAAATTAAATATATAGAACTTCTTTCTTTCAAATCATAACTCACAGAGAAGGATATTCCGTCTTTTGGTATATGGATAAAACTTTGCATATGTTAATGAAAATCTCTGCTTTTTTGTTAATACTGTTGTTCTAACTACTACCAGCTCAGATGCTCTGGAAATTGTAAACGGGAATAACAAGTCCATCTCTTGCTCTGCATTTGGAAAGGCTATTTTTGAGGACTCGGCAGATATAAAAGGGTCCTAGAAAGTAACAAATCACATTTATTTCTACCCATTATGTTTACTTTATATTAATGCAAAATTTCTCTATCAAATATAAAATAAAGAAAAACATGTCTAAGTTTTTCTTTATTTTTTCTTATTTATTTATTTATTTATTTGTGAACACCCAAATACTACCTACCAGAATATGATGACCTAAAAGCTCTCTCAAAAGGTGGTCTGAATGACATCAAAAGCTAATGATTTTTGAATTGCATATTTTTCAAGATAATTTTAAAAGTTCTCTGTGATTTCTACCCATATTCTTTTAAAGATCATTCTTGGGTTGTGTTTTTTGTTTTGTTTTTTTTTTATAAAAATCTACTTTTGCTGAAACTAAAGTTGCTGAGTAAGAACTGTTATATGATCTTATGAATATTCTATTTAAATTTCTCAAAAGATTTAGCTGACGTTTTACCTATGATGACAGATGGAATGAGGAAGACAAAGGTGACATTCTTTACTCTGCCCACATTCTGGATAGACAGGATTTATGTTCTTGTTTCCTACAAAGAACAAAAATAATGCCAGGCTTCTCTCATAAATCTATTTATATTTGCTATGGAATGAATACCACAGCCAAATTTTGAGTGGAATAATTTTGGGTTTGAAAGAGTTATTTTGTTTCAAAATGTGAAAAACATGGGGTGATGGAAGAATGGTATAAGTGGTGTGCTGGTTAGTGTTTAAAAGCCAGCTCTCTGGGATTTAAAAAAAAAAATCTTGATTTGTATGGCATTTGTTGATATCCTTAGAGTAAGTACTTTCATCCTAATTTCAAGTCATAAATGGAATGTCAGCTGGCTTACAAATTCCTAAAACTTTACTACTAGCTTTTGCCATAGTCATTATAAGCTGGCTTCCACACTCTGGTAAATAGAACATGAGATTTATTTTTAGCAATCAGATTCAAGCTCATTAATAACATGGTTAAAAAAAGAATTACAGTTCATCTATTTTTTTTTTTTTTAGTATTTTATTTATTTATTTTTGGAGAGAGAGGAATGGAGGGAGAAAGACAAGGAGAGAAACATTAATGTGTGATCAATGTGTAGTTGCCTCTCGCTTCCCCCCAACCAGGGACCTAACCCACAATCCAGGCATGTACCCTGACTTGGAATCGAACCAGCGACCCATTGGTTCAAAGGCTGGCGCTCAATCCATTGAGCCCCACCAGTCAGGGCCATATTTCATCTTTCAACTGAAAGTGGACATGAACTTTGGCCCTTAGTACACAAAATAAAATGATGCTGTATTATTGCTTTAATATATAAGAAAAGTATATCAACAATCCTTGGAAAAATGACACAAAATACATTTTCTCATTTTGAGAATTGTTTTGGGTATGATCCTCCTGCAAATACCTACTCACTTTGGAATCTACATTTAAAAAAATAAATAAGTTAGAACTCACTGGAAACAATCTTCTTCCTTTAAGATCATTGCAGTGGAACATAAAAATTTATTGAATAAACATCATAATAATATGTCAAATAACCAGAATAATTCTTATTCATAGACAAGGCTCAGAGTAAAAGTTAGTGCACAATAAATTTCCCCAAATATTGTCTTGGTCTAAAAGTCCATTTAGTTTTTTTCATAGGAGATATATTTTTTATTTTCACCAATAAGTTTATTAATTTGGATATTTTGAGCATGTCAGTTTTACCCACATAGTATAACATTGATTGTTCTCAATGAATGACTTGATTTGATAGCTATCAACTTCAGGTGGTCTACCCAACTGTGGAGCATCAGCATCATACAACAAGAAATCTTCAGCACAAAACTTTACAAACCACTTCTGACACATTCAATCAATCACAGCACCTTCTCCATACAGTGCACAAATCTTTTTTTTTGCATTTCAGTTGTGTTTCTACCTTTCTTAAAATAATAAAACATGTGTCAAAAATGTGTATTTTCTTCCATCTTCAATATGAAAATGTCCACATACAAATTCACCACTTTTTAAAGATTTTTTATACATGCCTGCTGCTATGACAGCTGACACAACACAATCTAACAAAATTGTTTCAAATGAAATTCAAGACAACTAAGCACTACTAGAGCCACCCCAAGATATAAATGAACAAACCTTTGGCCAACCCAAATTGCAAGGGAAGAAGAAATTTTTCTCTACTCTTTTAGGTTCTTTTGACTGCTCTAATAATTAAATTGATCCCTGGCTGGTTTGGCTCAGTGGATTGAGCGTCGGCCTGCGAGCTAAGTGTCGCTGGTTCAATCTTCCAGACAGGGCACATCAGAGAAGGAAAACTCTGACTCCAAAAAACCTCCGCTGCCTTGCGGCATACCTCTTCAGGGGAAAGGCTAAGGGAGTAAACCCCGACAGAAAATCCGGAGCCGGAGTCCCTAAGGCGGTTTGACGTTGTAGTCAACACCGGCAACTCCTGCGGCGCACCTGAAGCCAAGCTGTATTGACTCCGTCTTTCCCTTGGACCCTTCAGCTGCGAAGAGAGGGGGGGTCTGCTGCATGGGCAACAGCAGGCCCTCCATATCACCCTGCCCAGGCTCTGTAGCTTCAGCTTCACTGGAGAGGACACTCCAGCGTCATCACAAGATGTCGATTCAACACGGGAGGAGACAGATACCGTGTCACTCCCGAGTTGGACTGCACAGCCATTCTCGGCGGTGCAGATAGACTCTTAAGAAGCTACACCATCGTCTCTTGAGACGGACGGCTGCCGACGAATAATTAAATTGACATGAGACAGATTAACAAGAGCAAGTAACAAATTTAATTACATATGTATGCATGGGAACCTCATGTACATAAGTCAGAGGTCCTCACATATGTGAGAGGTTCAGAGACAAAGTGGTAAGATGGGGTATACATGACACGTTTAGACAAAGAATGAGTTGCAAGATTCCTTGGGACTTCACAGGGGAGAAGGGAAATTTGCAGAGTAATAGGAAGAGTAGATGTTCAGTAATTAGAAGTTTGTCCTGCCCTGTAGATAGATCATAAAAAGTTATTTGTGGTAATAACTCTTATTATGTACAAGGCCCCAATTTAGATTCTCCTTGGTAAATAAGGGAGAAGTAGAACTTTCTCCTGAGCCTGCTGAGTCTTAATTGTCTTTATCTCAAAATAATCTATGTGCCAAAAGAGCACACCATGGGGATACCTGTTTTGAATCCCTTCATGATGAATATAAAATTTACTATTCATAATACACTTTAATATTCATATAAATCAAAATAAAAAACAAAATATCCATTAGAGAAAAAAGGCCAATTACATAGACAGGAAATTCTCATGAAGTAAGCCCTATTATCATTTTATACATAAGTAAACTGAAGTACAGAAAGCTTAGGTAACCTGCCTAAAGTCACATAGCTGGTGAGTGTCAGAGACAGGCCTCAGTTCAAAGCCCATACTTCTAATCATTAGTGTTTATTTTATATACTGCCTGAGCATTTTTGCATTGGTTATTAACAGAACATTCTTGCTCAGGTTTCTTCAAGTAATATGGGAATATTAAAAAATAGGAATTGTATTTTGCAGTCTCACTGGGACCTAGGAAAAGCCACAGATCCAACTTTCAGGAAAGAAAGAAAGACTTGCTACAGACACAGCTCATAGGATACGGGAACACCATTCTGACAATGCAGTTCTGGCTTTCACAGGATCCGATTGTCCCCTCTACAACTAGAGCTTATTGATCTCTACTATTGTGTTCTGGAATTGATTTGGCTTCACTGCCTTCTTTTTGTGTTCTTCTAAATTCCTTGTTCAAACTGTGGAAAAAGATAAACACAGCCAGTAAACATTGTCCCTGTGAAAGCAGAGCTTTGTGCCAAGGTATCTTCGTAATGGATATTAGATTATTAAGGAGAGGAGAAATCAGGACTTCAAGCTTTGACAACTGGGTTGATGTCAGTGTCATTCATCACACTAGAAAATACAGGAGAGTGGGGGGGATGATGATATCAGTGTTGACTAACTTGTTTTAGTACCTGTGTAAGCATGCAAAAACTTCATTTCTTTACTATGACCTTTTCTCTTTCTTTCCTTTTGATTCAAACTGGCCTCATCCAGCACTCTGATCATCTGCCTCCTTCTCTCTTGCACGACCCCTCCCTTAATCATGAAGCCCTCAGGACAATGAGGTTCTGATCAGAATCCAATAATCTTAGGAACAAAGCATCAAGTCTACTGACCACAGAGTCAGAGTTTCAATTAAACTAAACATAACATCTAGGCTTTAGTTTTGTTTCAGCTCCATGCTTAGAAAAGCAGGGAAACCAGAGGAAGTGACATATGCCATGGATGACATCAGTATTAGATGCAAGGATGAACCACCCCATACCCTGGCACAAACTAATCAGTAGAGTCCACAACCCTAACTCCCTCTGTCACCATGATTAATGATTTTTCCCTCTATGACCCATCCCCTGGAAGCCATTGGGGAGCCAGATCTCTGAGCATTAGATCACCTCCACCTCCAGGCCCCAGCCACTCCCTAAAAATAAACTCATACTTTCTTTACCGCAAATTCCTGATCCTGTCTTACTGGGCTTTGATGCACACAGGCAAAGGACCCCTTTAGTTTAGCAGCATCTGAAAAATACATAGAATGTGCTACTCATTAGCAAGAAAAATTTAGTGATCCATGAGTGAAGAAAGCCCCTGGACAATGACCCATCTGTGTACTTATCATGGTTAAGTTATAGAATCAGTCATGCAGTAACAGTCTCATATCCCTTCTTTCTTATTTTATTTTTAAAGTAGTGTTTTGATTAAATATTTAAATTAAATCCCAGTGCATTTGGGGTGTGAAGTTTTAATTAAAAGTCAGTACACTGGTTTTCTCATGTAAATTTGTTGCTTGAGGGCTGACTGGCAAATAAAGAAAGGATAAAACAGAAAATGTCTTTGAGGTAAACTCAGAAAAATCATAGATGTAGTTCTGAGCACTGCTAACACTGAAAATCCCTTCAGAGGTAGGACAAAAAATATTCCTCATTCCAATGCTGCGTGTTCCCTAAACTACACATTTTTGAAGCAGTCATTAACATTTGCATCCTTGGAGTATAGCGTTCTAAGGTCTCACTGCGTGTGACAACATTAAACATTGTTAAGAGGGGTAGTTAAAATAAAAATGGAAAGTTCCATATATCTTTTGAAATACATCAGATGTAGTCTGTCCTTGAAACAAAAAAAGGTAACAGTGATAAAGTTAGCTTTTCTCTCTTCTAAAATACATAGGCAGAATAAGAAGGAAATCTCTAGGTTGCTTTAAAAGACACAACTAGTAACTCTATTACAAAATGTTAAAAGGAAAATTTTAATGTTTTGTAAGGTCCTTAAGAAAGTGAAATAATAATATTTTTAAGGTCATAACTAATTTAGCAATACAGTAGAAGAGGAAAGAAAAACAAAACACTTAAATATCTCTTTGAAGAAACCAAAGAGTCAAGCAGAAAAAATTTATTACTTAGTGAAAAATTAGAAAACAATCATAAATGTCCAATCTAAATATAAAACATCTATATCATGAAACATTATATAAACATTATCAGATATATTTTCAAAATGTAGTTAACAATAGAAAAATAGTTGCATTATAACTGAAAGTAAAAAATTTTAAGCTACCCAACCCTATAGAGAATGGTTTAAAATCATAAGATTAAATATTTAGTGAAAATGTCTTACTATATATTCTCTTCCAGAATCATTAACTGGAAAACAAATAATAATACAAAAAAAGTTATTTAAAAGATAAGTTAGTTTTTTAACATTGTGTCTAGTAAATTTTCCTATCAAGTAAACAAAAAGAGTTCTACAGGAATGCTGAGGATGGAATGCAAATTTAGAGAAATGTTATCATTTGTGAATCAACTGAATATAAAGTGTGCTCTCTGCTCCAGAGAAGAGAGATGGAGGTTTAATTAAGAAAATTGTTCTCGTTTTGTTCAGGAAAAGCATATATTTTATCTTTGGGCTTAGGGGAAGTTGAATTGGTTGTGTGTATTTTTGTTTATTATGCTTTGCTCTTCATTTCCACTGTGCTCGCCAAACAATATCCATTGAAAATTCGCTTCCAGTTAAATGGATGCACTATTTATAAACAGCTTTATATAAAATATATAAGAAATGTATTACAAAAATAAAATAATAAATTTAAAACATTAGAAATTCCACGGAAAATCAATATTTCTGACAAATAGATTGATCATTATAAGAAATGATTCCTAAATCAGTTCAAATATTGACACGCTAGTGATGGTTTATGAATTCAGAAGGTACTTTAAGATTGAAAGTCATGATTTCCATTAGGAATGAATTTACATTCTACTTCAGAAGAACAAGATGTCTGTCACTGCTTTATCATTCTGTGAAGTACTTAGTCACAATCTTAGCCTCAGATTTCTATGGGGATTAGGAAGCAGGTACCAGATGGAAAGATTGACAATGCTAAATTGAAAGATCTGACAAAGTCCCCACTTAACAAACAGGTAATTTTTTTTCTTACCAACTTTAAATTTGTAACCAGGATTGTATGTTTATATAAAAAACACTTTGAACGTTAAAGGATAAAGAAGAAATTTAAACTTTAATATACATATGAAAGAAACCCTTGAACATGCCTGCTTGATTCATGCTAGTAAAATAATCTTGGTCACACTGAAGAAAATTTGCAAAGATCCTTGCAAAAGGCTTCCTTTTATGAATCCAGATGGAGCCTAGTCATTTGGTTGATTATCAGGGGATACAACACCTGATCCCACTTCCTTGCTGCTGCTGAGCATCCTTGTCTTCAGCGTGTGCCTTGCAGACATTCATGGGGACTTTTCTACTCACAGTATGGACCAAGGACCAATAGTATATGCATCACTTGGAAGCTTGTTAGAAGAAATGCAAAATCTTGGGCCCTACTCAAGACTTTTGGATAAGAATCTGCATTTGAACAAGGTCTTCAGATGACTTATATGCTCATTAAACTGAGAAGCACTGCTCTAAGCTTTTGAAGGTCTTAGAGTGGGGCATCCCTGCCTTCCTTAAAGATATACCTTGTCCTTACAGGCTCTACCTTAAATCACATCTACTTCCTAAGTGCCACTGCACTCTCCCACTAAAATTACCGAGCTCTGGGTTCCCTCCTATGTTTTAAAGCTCTTCTAAATTATCTGAGTTAAGCTTCTTCTGCTGTGGAATAGAAGGAATGATATTAATGGGAAGATAAAAGGGGGAAACATTACCCTGGCATTTTTGAACTCCCAAGTTATCATTAATTTTTCTCTCAAATACCTATGGTAGCAGACATATCTTGGACTTGGAGAATTATTTTCCCGCTGAAACCCTCAGTTGGTTTACATGAGATGTAAGATTCCCATTTTGCTTATAACTTAGACCCTGGTTTAGTAAAAAAGAATTCCCCTCCGGTCCTACCCCCAAAACATGTATGTTTAAAGAGTGGTTACTTACATGATCTGTTTCTTAAAATGTTTTATTTTCTTAAAGGAGATAAAACTTCTTTCAGTTTCATCAAAATAAAGTATAGAAAAGTGTTCTTGAATAGAGTAATCTGTTATTATACAAACTGAGTTTAATGACTTATTACCTCAAGGAAGAACAACCTCACACTGACAATTCCAAAATGACAGTTTATTATGGTGAAGTGAGATAATTTTTTTTAATGCTTATGGTTTAAGCTCTGGCACTGTTAGAGACAGGTATCAGAAACATGGTATGTCTTTGGCTTGGTTGATTTCTTAAATGAAGGATGGAAGTGAGTTTAGATTCTAAGTGAAGAAAAATTGTTATGAGAATCATCAGACATTGTGGAGGTGTAATCATGAAATTGATGATAATGGTAATTCTGTTTATTTCTCAGGACAATGGAGGGGAAAAGCAATTAAACTAAAATGTTATGATTTTCAAAAATTAAAATATCTAGTTTTGCAATTATTTACTATACCTCAACAAAACTTCAAATGCACAAGATAAAGTACCCAATGCAATGTCATCTTGCCCTCCACAGCTAAAAGTTAGGTTAAATCAGTTCCATTTCTATACTAGTGTTTATGTAAACACCTTGTTTTACTTCAGCATAGGAAGAATTCACTTCATTTCTTGGAGATGGAAACTGAGATATAAAGTTTCCATTGACTCTTCTGAATGAACTGTTCCTTCTTTTCTCTGTGTCCTATGACTGCTAGTTAGCACACAGAATGCCCTGCTTGGCCCATGTTTTCCTATAACAAAATTTAATCAGTGATGATACACCTATCAGCATAAGAAACATCCAGACCTGTAAGAATTTTTATGAGTTATCTGAACCAAACTGATGACAATTGCCAGGAAGCAAAATCTCAATGGATTGAGACAATGTTCTGGAAATGGCTGTTTTGCATCTTATTTTATATATTACAGTCAAAAGAGGAAGTGAAAGAGGGTCACATGAAACCCATTGGTGATAGATGAGGGAGGCAGGAGAAAGCAGACCAGGGGACAGGGGGCCTCTGGGACTGGATACAAAGTAAAATGATAGACACATAGTTCTTTTACATAAGTGGGTACAGGATAGTTAATAGCCAACAATTAACAGGATAACCATAACAATGAGGGAATTTGAGGTCTCTGCTCTGGGGCAGTGCCTGTGCTTTGAGAGGTCTGGAACAAAGGTAATTACTTTGTTATTTCAAAGGCATATTTATCAAGATGTCATTCTAAATGCAAAAAACACAACAGTCTCAATTAAGGTAAAGGTTGACCTTTGTCAGGGAAGACTCTACTCTAGGGCAGGACTGTCAGCCATGGCCTGCTTTTAATTAGGAAGTTTTAATTTCAGACAATCCTAGGTGGTTACTTTAGGTCTTTGAACTTACAAGGCTGCCATGCATGCTTCTCCTGAGTTTGTCAGGTTTAGTATGTGGCCCCTTTTTGTCCACACACCTAAGTCAGTTACATAATGAATATATGATAACGTGTAACAATGTTAAACTTTGCCCTAACCCTGTAATACTGCAAAATAATGCTGGTTTAAATAATCCCCTGTGTGTCCAGGAGATAGTTTACTGCACAAATGTGCTTTCCCTTATGATTTAGGTAAGACACAGACCCTTCAAATTCCCCTTTTTGCCTCATAAATAATTAGATGAACTGCTTATCCCCACTGGTGAAAGAGAACAAAGTGTTTCTTAATTGAACTTTAAGCTTCTCATTTTCCAGGCACCTGAACTTTGACCCACCCTCAGTCACTGCCAACATAGGGCCTCTCCCAAGTATACAGGTGTATCAGGGTAAAACAGTCTTTGGTCTACTATCCAGTCAAGCTTTCTTTTCACCCTACTTCCCCACCGGCTTCTGTATGACCTTGTTTCTTTCTCAATGTAAAAGAAACACCCGTTTTGTCCAATCCTGAGAAGCTTGCAGACTTCACAGTCGGAGCTCTCATTGCAATAGCACCTTGGCTATTGCCTCCACCTCTTGCAATATCCACTCAAATAAAGTCTCTCCTTACTTGGTCCAGATTTGTTTTTTATTTGACAAGTGAGATCAGAGGTTTAGTGAAAGAAAGGCTGTTCTTGAAATCTGTCTGAAAACCTTACTTGAAGGAACACTTGAGCTGGGGGAGGGACTGAGAGTGGGGAGGTGCACAGACAGAAGCCTGGGACATTTTTAACAGCTGCTGGAGAGACCCAGGGGCCGAGTTCTCAAGGCAGAAAGACACAGCGTGAAGCTAGGGAAAGGGAAAGGGGAAGAATGAAAGCTAAACTTCCACTTGGCAAAATAACATAATATTGTATTATAATCATCAAACTTACCCTGGCTGGTTTGGCTCAGTGGATTGAGCGTCGGCCTGCGAGCTAAGTGTCGCTGGTTCGATTCCCAGTCAGGGCACATCAGAGAAGGAAAACTCTGATTCCAAAAAACCTCCGCTGCCTTGCGGCATACCTCTTCAGGGGAAAGGCTAAGCGAGTAAACCCCGACAGAAAATCCGGAGCCGGAGTCCCTAAGGCGGTTTGACGTTGTAGTCAACACCGGCAACTCCTGCGGCGCACCTGAAGCCAAGCTGTATTGACTCCATCTTTCCCTTGGACCCTTCAGCTGCGAAGAGAGGGGGGGTCTGCTGCATGGGCAACAGCAGACCCTCCATATCTCCCTGCCCAGGCTCTGTAGCTTCAGCTTCACTGGAGAGGACACTCCAGCGTCATCGCAAGATGTCGATTCAACATGGGAGGAGACAGATACCGTGTCACTCCCGAGTCGGACTGCACAGCCATTCTCGGCAGTGCAGATAGACTCTTAAGAAGCTACACCATCGTCTCTCGAGACGGACGGCTGCCGACGACGAATCATCAAACTTGCTAAGAAACTAGATCTTAATAATTCCCACCGTTAAAAATAAATGGTAACTTGTGATATGATAGAGGTAGGTGCTAACTATCCATACAATGGCAATTATAGAATATAGTCATGCATTTCTTAGCATTTTGTCCTTGTGTGATCATCATGGACTATGAGACACACCTTCACCCTCTCCAAACCTCAAGAAATGGGCTTGGAGACCAAGAGCACAGCAAAAGTGAGGCTTTAATGGTGGTCTTGCAATATTGAGTGTCTGTCTGGTATGCAGGCACATCCAGTGGAGACACAGCGAGGGGAGTTTTTTTCCTACCGTGGGGGTCCCTTCCTCCGGGTCCTCATTGGCTTAGTAGTATGGGAGGTACAGTCTTTCCTATCGCATCTAAAAAGGATTGGCTATTCCCTCCCATCTTTGTTCTTGAAGGCATTCTCAGCAAGTCTCGGAAGTCTCCAGCCCCTGCCACTCCCTCTCTCATGGATCCTATTCCCTCTTTGTTCTCCAGTTTCATCAAGAGACCCTCTAACTGACACCCTGAAGTTGGGTACATCCCCTATGCTGTTTTCCATTAACTATACTACCCTAAAAATAGACCATTGATGTCTCTATTCCTTACAAATAATACACTTACTACACTTAGATGGTATAGCCTACTACACACCTAGGCTGTATAGTATAGCCTATTACTCTACTAAAAATACTGCAGGCAATTATAACAATGGTATGTGTGTGTCTAAACATAGGAAAACATATAGTAAAAATACAGTATAAAAGGTGAAAATGATATACCTGTCTAGGGCACTTGTCATGAATGGAGCTAGCAAGACTAGAAGTGGCTCTGGGTAAGTCAGTGTAGTGGTAAGTGAACATGAAGGCCTAGGACAACATTGTCCAATTGTTTGATATTGTAAAATAAAATTTTGTGGTGTATATTTTCATGCACATAACATGTTTCTGCCTTTAGATCTTTTTGTTATGAAAAATCCCAGGGAGCAGAATTAGTAGATCAAGATATTCTTATATAACTCTTTTAAAGTACAACATACTTTCCTGTGTCCAGTCAGGGCACATCAGAGAAGGAAAACTCTGACTCCAAAAAACCTCCGCTGCCTTGCGGCATACCTCTTCAGGGGAAAGGCTAAGGGAGTAAACCCCGACAGAAAATCCGGAGCCGGAGTCCCTAAGGCGGTTTGACGTTGTAGTCAACACCGGCAACTCCTGCGGCGCACCTGAAGCCAAGCTGTATTGACTCCGTCTTTCCCTTGGACCCTTCAGCTGCGAAGAGAGTGGGGGTCTGCTGCATGGGCAACAGCAGACCCTCCATATCACCCTGCCCAGGCTCTGTAGCTTCAGCTTCACTGGAGAGGACACTCCAGCGTCATCGCAAGATGTCGATTCAACACGGGAGGAGACAGATACCGTGTCACTCCCGAGTCGGACTGCACAGCCATTCTCGGCGGTGCAGATAGACTCTTAAGAAGCTACACCATCGTCTCTCGAGACGGACGGCTGCCGACGACGACTTTCCTGTGTTAATCGCTTTTTCCCCCCCTCTCTTTTCTTTTGCTCAGATGCTTGCCTTGCAAACATTTCCCATATGTTTTTACTTTATGAAGTGAAAAGACCCACTAATTACAATTTCTTTGGTATACATTTCATAGGCATTTATAGATCTTATATCTTTGTATGTTTTGTAACATTTCATAAAATGGCCATTAGAATTTAGCTAATTGAAATGTTTATGTTTTAACTAAAATAATACTTATTAATATAATTTCTATATTAAAAGCTTTATGGGTAATTTTGGATTATCTTAAACCAGTGCTAAAACTTTATTTTGGATATTTTTCCACCAATGAGTCTTGTTAAGGAGTAGATTTGGAACCAGCAGATTGAGAGTGTAGCCCCGTAGTTATCATTTCTGCTAAGGTGTATCAGCCATGACCCACACTTTGGGTAACAAGAGCTAGAACACTGTTCTGAACTCATATAACAGGCCAGATCTTTAAGAGGGTGAATTTAGTCAAGTCCTTTACTTAGTCCTCAAATCTCATCCTGAAGTTTTTACCTTCCTTACAGAATACAATGGGATCAGGAACCTATATAGGAAATATTTGACATATTTAACAATAATTTTTGGTGCGTCATCATAGATCAGACATTATTATTAGTTAGCTTCTCATCCTTCCAAAGAGCATCCTTTATTTTTCTCCCAGAAACCATCACTAAAATTTAAAAGCTACGTAAAACACCTTGTTATTGCTCACTGGTTGTTAAATTGGGCTAAGATATAAAATATTTCAAAAGAATAATATATTTTAGCACTAGTACTTACTTTTCTCTCTGATTTTTAAACTTAAAATTGAAACTAGAATCACAGCATAGTCCTAGGAGGTATTTGCCTCAGAATAAAGGAAATGCTTTCAATTCCAAATCCTTTATGACATACTCATCATCTTCTATTTTTTTTAAATAAAAATGAAGACAGATGGCTATTTAGAGTTAATAAATATTTTTTTTTAAATTTATCAGGATGTGCACTGTCAGTAGAATTTAGGACAATAGTTTATTGTTTAATATTTAAAATATTACATTAGAATTTTTCTCTTTTTAATGGAACTGAATGTCACTTAAATTAGAAGAAAGTAAATTTGGTTTTAAAAATTTATCTGTTTTATATGGCTTGGTAATATAAAGTAAGCATTATATTAAGTAGGTCACTTAAATTCGTGTCAAAGAAAACTGCAAATGTTACAGAGGGATCTGGCAAGATCACTGGGGAGTAGGGAGGGACCCCAAGGTGACAACCCAGGCCTTGGAGAAGGAAGGTGTGGGGAAGTGCCCCAGGCTTCAGCATTGAAGTAGGCGGCCCGTGCAAAACTTCATACGTGTGGGTAGATACGCTTGCAGCTAGAAACCCTCCTACCCCCTAGTGGCAAGAGGAGGATCAGACCAGCCACACTCTAGCCTGGAATGGCTGAAAAGTTGTACACTTCAGGAGCGCATAGGATTTGGGAGCTGGAGATTTAAATGGAGGGCTGGCAGACTCTCCGCCCATCTGGTTTGCCTCACTAGCGGTTGGGAGTCTAAGCATTCCCAGGCCAGGGGTTCCTAGAGACTGAGTGATCTGGCAGTGTTCCCAGGTCCCTTCCTGCGCCAGGAGCAGGCAGCACTGGGACCAGCGCAGTGCTGCCGGGCCCTCCTGGGCCGGATACGCAGATGCACAAAGGAGCCAAAGCCCGAGGGACCGGCAGGGCCTGGGCCTGCGGCCAGGAGTGGAGGGACGGGCAGCACCGAGGGAACAGAACGCGGGCAGTGCACAGACTCCCAGCCACCGGCAGCTGGACTGCGAGTGGGAGCCAGCTAAAACCACGTGGATGCTGCAGCTGCCGGCTTTTCCCAAAGGAAAGTGTTTTAAATGGGAGAAGGAATTCCAGGCACAGCTTTGAACTAATCTGGAAAAGGGTGGAGGGGTTATTTTTCTTTGAGTGTTTTAGAGAGAATGGGCTCCGAGGCAGAAGCCTGCCTTCCTCCAAAATTATGTAGCATTTAAATAAATGGCCTCTTTCCTTTTTCACAAGCCCTTTGCCTCCAAAGTTTGTTGGGTGGGAGGCAGTAGAACCCCGTTTGCTGTTTGGTAACTCGAGAACCTCATTACAGCCATATGGAGAATGCAGGTCAAAAAAAAGAATGTCTTTCTTAAAAATACGGGGCCGTAAAGGTGAGAGTTGAACCAGGTGTGGAACAGATAGCACAAAATTACAGCAGTCTATTGAAATCTCCTGGAATATCTGAACAAATTTTTGGTTCTTATCTTAGTTCAAGGTAGTCCTATACATTACAGAAACGAGTAAGAGAAATACCTTACCACTGCATTGTAGGTAAATACTTTTTCTGTAGTTTTTAAGTACAAAAAATACAAAAACATACAAAGATAACTAGGTACAAAATGTAAGTAGATCTCAGGAGTGAGAAACAGCAAAAACAATGATAACAGAAGCAACAGAAACAACTCTTCAGATGTGTAAGACATTGAAATTATTGGATTCAATTTATAAAACAATTATGTCAAGTACATTTAAAGAAGCAAGAAACAGGCTTGAAGATACCTGCTGGAAACAGTAATCAAAGTAACACAAAATAAACCAAATACTCATAAGAATAAAAATGAATGATAACTAAAAAATAAAAAGTAATACCTCAGTTTAATAGCAGATTAAATATAGCTAAAGAGAAAATTAGTGAAGTAGAATTTATATCAGGAGAAAATGTTCAGAGTGTAGTACAGAGAGATAAAAAAATGAAAATACAGGAAAGCAGAGAAGTGACATAGAGAATATAGTGAGACTGTATACGTTTAATCAGGATCCCAGAAGGAAAGGAAAGAAAATAGAATGAGGTAATATTTAAAATGATAAAGGATGACTTGATTATGGATGGTGAACACAGAATACAATATACAGATGATGTATTATAGAATTGTACACTTGAAACCTATATAATTTTATTAGCCAATGTTACCCCAATGAATTTTATAAGAATAAAAATAAATAAGACAACAGTTGCTGAGAATATTTCAGAACTGAGGATAGGCTTCACAAATTCAAACAGCCAAAAAGAATATCCAAAGCCATATAATAAAGAAATGCTACACCTAGACACATCACAAAGAAACTGGGGGGAAAAAATAGAAAATCCTTAAAGCAATCACACTAAATATCACTACTTCCAAAGGACTGTCAGTTAAACCAAGGGGAAAAAAGGGAAGTTATTTACATGTGAAAATAAATGAGATCCTGAACATGTATAGAGCAACTGGTCTTTGAATGGAAAAACATGTTCTCTCTTGTACCCAGAGAGAAGAACATGGTTCCAGTTAAAGACATGTTTATACATTCATGGGAGGATAAGAGACTTACCATTGATGAAAATGAGTCAGAGAGTGTAAGACTAGAAAAATATACAATAGGACTGTAAGCAGTAATGAGTGATATTAAACAAGATTTGTGGAAAAGTAAAAAGTTACAGATATAGCTTGAGAAAAGCAGATCCCTAGATTGCAGAAGATCTGAGAGACTTTTGCAGTAGAGTGGATTAAAAGACTGGAAGCAGGAGGATGGCTGAACTGTAAAATGATAATCAGGATGCATTTGGGAATATATTCAATTTTTTAGTGATTTCCACAAGTTCTTAGGGAAGGGAACCTGATAAAATACCATGCTTTTTCTAATCAAAAGTTTTGAGTCTTCCCAGAAATTCTCATGAAATTCATATGTGATTTCACAGACTGGTTAAGTCTGAGGTCTCTAGTTTATATGTGCAAATTAAATATCTACCCAGGAATGCAGGTTGTTTTCTACTCCACACTCACTCATTGATCCTTGACTACTGTCTATATAGACATAGAGTTACTTAATTACATTGTCTTGCCCATATTTGCAGAAGGGCAAACAGTCTTAACATTTCTTTCTAGGCTCATGTTTGATATAAAGTACAGAAGCTCAAAGACTGAATAAGTTCAAAGGTCATTCCTTGGGCATCATATTATCGACTCTCCTTTGTGAAATGACAAAAGTTAAGCACGTTAGAATATTTGAAGTAGTATACTAATACAACAAGTAGTTTAGTTTATAAAAGAGAGTAATTTATGAGCCACGTTTTAGTTATGGTTTATAAAATATTTGAACACCTAAGCAAACATTTCTTAATTGAATAAAAAGGAAGTAAGTAATAATTACTGAATAATGATATATAAATTGATCCAAAAAGTAATGATGGTGGTGATCATTATACTCTGAGGGGACTCTGAGTATTTATTACACTTAACTAGCTTTGAGTTGCTGAGGAAAAAGAACCTTTGTGATGTGTGAGGTAGCTCCAATCAGGTTACATATTTAACATCCCTCAAAGAAAAATGCCATTTAAAAGATCCATAACCAACACCTGGCTGCTGTGGCTCAGTGGATTGAACATCAGCCTGCAAGCCAAGTGTCACTGGTTCGATTCCCAGTCAGGGCACATGACTAGGTTGCATGTCAGGTCCCCAGTTGGGGGCGCGAGTGAGAGGCAACCACACAATGATGTTTCTCTCCCTCTCTCCTTTCCCCTCTCTCTAAAAATAAAATAAATAAATACACAAACAAACAAATAAATTATTTAAAAGATCCATAACCAGTTTTTCCCCAACAATAACAAATTAGTTCATTATTATTGTGCTGTTTAGATTTTTGGTGAATATTCAGCTTATATTGCATATTTAGAATGGTTCAAAATTCCCTGGTGTCTTCCTGTAGGTTGTAAAATGACAAGTTTGGTACTCTGCACAGAGTAACAACTCAATAACTGAGTATCAATTTCAGGCTGAATGGTTTTATTATTTCAGTGTTTTATTCACTATGGTATCTCCAGCACTTAGGTCAGTGCAAGTCCATTTAGATATGAAATAAATATTTCTTGAATTAAATTATTGTACTGAGTGTAGTCATATTAAAATTCTCTGCCCTGGCTGGTGTGGCTTGGCTCAGTGGATTGAGTGGCAGCCTGTGAACCCAAAGGTAGCCCGTTCAATTCCCAGTCAGGGCACAGGCCTGGGTTGTGGGCCAGGTCCCCAATTGGGGGCATGTGGGAGGCAACCCATGAATGTATCTCTTGCATACTGATTTTTCTCTTCCTCTCTTTCTTCCTCCATTACCCTCTCTCTGAGGATAAATAAAATCTTTAAAAATAAATAATAAATAAAGTGTTCAACATTAAAGTTTGGAGCATAAAGTAAGTTTTTAGAAAGATCTGTCCTTAAAAATGAAGTAAAGATGATGACTGTACTCCATATTATTATATATTATGTTATTCTCCCTGCATACTCTATATATAATATAATTTGATATATGTCTCAGGGAAGCCTTGTTCTTTACTAAGTACAGAACTAATCTCCAGAAATCCTCCGAACAGCTACTTAACAGATAATTTTATCCCACTAGGGTATCTTGACACATCATTTCTCTTTAAAGGGTTTGCCAATCACAAGGGTTGGTAATGGAAAAATTTATACTTAGGACTCCTTTCAGAATAATCAGCAAGAACACTGTATGTATTTCTTTACATTCCTCTGTCCCCTTCTCCCCCGTTTTTGGTAAATTTTCATGCAGACCAAATGTTTCGCCTCTTCTTCTCTTGACATGACTTTTTCTTTAACAAATCAATTTTATTGTTCAATTTTATATAAAGTAATAGAACCAGAAAGAAGTTACAATCAGATTTCTAATTTCCTATTTGAAATATTGCTGCTCTCAGAACTCCTTTGACACCTACTCATTTGATCTTAATGTAATGCTCTGTATTTTAAATATACTTAGTGCATCTTAGGCACTGATGAAAAAATAATTCCCACCAGAGGAATAGAGGCAAAAGTAAAGTCTGGAATAATATTCAATATCTTTTGCTTTTAATTCAAGTTGTCCCATAAATGGAAAGGAGAGTTTGACGAAATTAGGTCAGTTATAATGTCTTACATGTGCATGACATGCTATATTTTATAAAGCATACTTACAAACATTACCTCAATATAACTATAAGCTCAGCTCTTCCTGATTGGGACTAGCCTAGTTGTATACATGTGTCCCTGAGGCTCAGAGAGCTTAGGTTATAGATAGAAAATAGAAGATGCACAGAAGCCCAAGAACTGTTGGTGATCATTTTCTTTATGTTAAGATGAATCCTGGTGGACAAGTAGTGAAGTTGAAAGATAATGTCTGTTACAAGGAAGTAGAGTGTACTGATAAGTAGCTGTTCAGAGGATTTCCAGAAGTTAGCAGTTCAGACAGTAAATGAAAACTGTATAAAGTAATGTTGTGATAAGAATTTAATGGAGATAAGAACTAAGTAAATCACTTTCAAAAAGACTGCTATTTTTGAAGCCACACAAAAATGAACTTTACTATTAAGGTAGACTTAAGCATAAAATTTCTCAAAACTCATGTGATATGCATTTGTGCTTTAACCCTTGGGTTTTTTTTTTTTAATTTATTCATCTGACCTTAAACATTCTTTGACACTGTGGCTGAATTAATGGGCATTCAAATTTTGCCACCTTCTTTGTGATTTACCATGCTCATATTCTAAACATAATTTTCTTTTGACCTTTGTTTATAAAGTAAATATTTATCATAAACTTTGAAATATGAGTCTAGGTTCAATACATATTCATCAAATATATCATATTTTATTGGCATTGTTATTATTTCTTAGTTTGTCTCAGATTTGTGAGTGACTATTATCAGAGAATATTGTTCAAGACATTGAAAGGAAGATGAAAATACTGTAAGAATATTCAAGAGTACCTAATAGCTAATAGCTAAATATTATTGTTATAATTCAAATTTAAATAGTTCCAAGTTCTTTATGAGAAAAATAATTCTTACTTAATGTTCTAAATGTAATAATAGTTCCTCAAATAAGACATTAATATTTATCATAATTTTATAAATATTTTATGATGTAAGTTCTCTCTCAAAAAATAATTCCTGAACACCTTTCCAATTTGAAAGAAAGTTTTATGTCTTTGTAAAATCTCTTGAGTAGAAATTTAATTAAAAAAATGCATGCATTAAAAAGTTGCTTAGTATTTTCCATTTCCCTTGATTCCAACTTTTACTCCTAGCATAAATACTATGAATAGCTCAAAGGGTTAGAATTTTTTAATAGTTTTATATTTGTATATGTAGCCAGAATATAATATATCTAGTGTCAAAAACTTCTTGGTTACCAAGCACAGAATTGTTTTATTCCCATTTCTTCCTGTAAGTTGATATAAGAATTACCACTATAGAATAAAGAACTTTACAGCAGACAACTGAAAGTAGACTGATGATCCTTGGCCAAGAACTCTTGTGGTTTGAACTCCAGCTCCATTGTGTCATTCATTATTAGCAAATATAACCCTGGAAAAAATTTTAAAAGTATCTCTATTTCTATTTTTATATACTGATGTAGATATATAGAAATACAGATATATGAATCTATACATATTCAAATATATGTAAATATATATATAATTATTCAAATATAAAGCAAGAGGAACTTTATAAAAGAGAATGAGGATAATAAGAAATTTGGGAGGGCAGATGATAGAGACATATTATGAACCAGAAGCATGGGTTAAAATTCTTGGCTATTTTTGGTTGTCATTGAGGGTACTTCATATCCTTGCATTTTGACAAGATTAGTCTGAGATTCTCCTAAAAGAAGGTTAGTGACTCAGTTTGTCTTTTTTCTTAATAGGGTCTCATTACTCCTACTTCCACAGTTTACTATACTAAATTGAGTGAGGAGATTAAGATGAAAGAAAATCACGACTTTATATTTTTGGTATGTTTTTATAATGTTTGTGTTTACTGTAAAATCTCACTTAAAGGTGACAAAGTTGGTTGAGAATGCTTAGTTTTGAAAAAATCATCGTCGGCAGCCGTCCGTCTCGAGAGACGATGGTGTAGCTTCTTAAGAGTCTATCTGCACCGCCGAGAATGGTTGTGCAGTTCAACTCGGGAGTGACACGGTATCTGTCTCCTCCCGTGTTGAATCGACATCTTACGATGACGCTGGAGTGTCCTCTCCAGTGAAGCTGAAGCTACAGAGCCTGGGCAGGGTGATATGGAGGGTCTGCTGTTGCCCATGCAGCAGACCCCCCCTCTCTTCGCAGCTGAAGGGTCCAAGGGAAAGACGGAGTCAATACAGCTTGGCTTCAGGTGCGCCGCAGGAGTTGCCGGTGTTGACTACGTCAAACCGCCTTAGGGACTCCGGCTCCGGATTTTCTGTCGGGGTTTACTCGCTTAGCCTTTCCCCTGAAGAGGTATGCCGCAAGGCAGCGGAGGTTTTTTGGAGTCAGAGTTTTCCTTCTCTGATGTGCCCTGACTGGAAGATCGAACCAGCGACACTTAGCTCGCAGGCCGATGCTCAATCCACTGAGCCAAACCAGCCAGGGGTTTTTGAAAAAATATTTCCTAAGTTATATTAGTGAATCAAAATGAACAGAAAACAGAAAAATTATCCCAAAGTTACCTGAAACTTGCATAACCATCTAAGGAATTGGATTGTTTTATGGGCTCTGCTTCCTCCTCCTCTTCCTCTCGCTCCTCCTCTTTCATCTAAATACAGATGGATCAATCATCTCCACCACGCCACCAGTGGCGCATGGAAACATTATGGTAAACACAGAAGTGTGATACAAACTGTAGAGTACCATGCACCCAAGAGACACAATTATTATAGCTTGTTCTCCCAAGAAGAGTAATTTATCAAGCCTGAGAATGACAGAGCGTATCAGCTCGCGCTTTAAGAGCTTGCCAGATTGAAGAGAGAGAAGGCATGTGGGCATTGGATAAGAAAGGTGTGGACGAAAAAGGAGCACCTGCTAAAGCTGCAAGCTCAGGGGAGGCCACCATGGTGGGTTCTACAAACTCAGAGACTGAAAGTAACCACATAGGATGGTGTGAACATAAAAGTTCCTCACTATAAGTGGGTCATGGAAAGTAGTCACGTCCTAGGCCTGTAGCTTCCTTGGCAAAGGTCAATCTTTACATTAAGTGAGTCTATTGTCTTTTTGCATCTGAGATAACATACCTTTGAAATGTCACAGTAATTCCCTTTCCCAGACCCCTCACGGCACACTCACAAACCAGGAGACTATAAAACCCCTCATTGTTGCATTGTTCTCCATCATACCACTTCTATGTGCTGTAAATGTTTTAAAAATTATATAATACTATTAGAATAACTGGTTTAGAATTTACTTTAAAGTTTGAAATGCATTTTAATTTTTTAAGTTCCCTTATGAAAATATTAGACATGGAAAAACATTTAAAGATAAATCTTATTAATAAAATGTAAAAGCAAGATGAATGATAGTTTTTAATGGAAACAAAATATGACAAAAACGTGTATGTTTTAAAAACAATTGTTGAAGATAATTCCAAAAGAAGTATTCCAAAAATATTTCAGGAAGTTATATTAAAATAAGTGTTTGGCAAATTAAGGATGATATGTATTTAAATAGAAAATCCTGGAGTTTGTTAAAACAAATATAAATATATTATATGCATGCAGTACTAATTATGACCCCAAATCCATATTTTCTTACAATCTCCAATTTTTATCTGTCAAGCAGTGAGGCAGTTCTTAATGAGCAGAAACTGGTCAGCTTGCCACACTTCCATGAACTTGATTGTTTAGGAGAAAACAAGTCCAAATGACTGTGGATCATTACTCATGACAGAGCAGGCAGCATAACTTCTATTCCCATTGGTTCCCTTTGGTCCCAAATCCCAAGGGCTAGGTTGATACTTTACAAATGGTAGATCTGTGTCACAGCTGAAAAAACTTGAGACTAAGGGGATTTTGATCTTAGAAGTAGCTGGCCAACCTTGCCTTCCTGCGGTCTAGAAAGAGACTATTTTTAATATTGTGGAATGTCCCCAAGGAGGGAGACTTTAGCTTTATTACCCTGAGTAAGCCAGTCTGGCTCCTTTTTGCAAACAGTCTTGAACAAAACTGTAAGTGCCACTTGCGCAGAATTGTTGCAGAAATGGCAGAATTAGCTCCCAACATATCTATGATGAAAATTTTAAAGAAAGGTTTAAAATTGTCCAGGGTACAGCATCTCAAATTACTTCAACTTAAAAACTTCTTGCATGTCTATTTAATTTTATAAACTATTTTCATGTCCTAAAGGAAAACAGCAAATTAAAAATGTGACATATGAAAATTCTAGCATTAATAAAAGGAATGCTACTGCTTTATATTATTATTGGATATACCAAAATTTTATTTTCCTAACATTTTTGGGAAACTTAGTGATTTTTTTCAAATAATGAATATTTAATATTTAAGAATTAAACATTTCCAAGCATTTCTTAAAATTTAGTTTTGGTTTGCTAATCTCTTTATATAGCAAAGCTGGGACTTAAGTTTTCCCATTGTATTAGGCTCAAAAACCCATAAAATTCAAAGTAAATTAAAGTGAATGAGATCAGTTCCAGGGTTTTAGGGGTAAGGCCTTTTTTACATCTTCTGTTTAGATGTTCAGAGACCTTTTTTTCCCATGTATTTTTAGACTTGCTAGTGAATTCAGAAGGCTAAGTTGTCAACTCTATTGCCTCTGAATAGCTTTTGCAAGAAATTATATTTCCTCATTATATTTTAGCATTAAGGCTTGTTACAATTCCTATAAAAAGTTACAAGAAACCAAACGTGTGACTCCCAGCACATGTGTAGCAGCCACAGAGAATGCAGACAGTAAGCACTTGCCAGCTGAGAGATTAACATAAAATCGTTGATCCAGGAAGCTGAGGTGTGCTGCAGGCCAGTCTAAGCATGACCACACTCTCTAACAGACCTTCTAATCTAGCCTGTATTCACACTGACAATAGAAAATAGCACTCCAGACAACTATAAGAACTTTTACAAATAATCTCTATTATTTTTCTTCATTAAAGATGTATTGTAACAGACTTGAACATAAAAACTATACAAAAGGAAATGAAAATCATCCATAAATCCTAGCACCACGGTTCACATTTTGGCTCATTTTCCATGATGGTTTTCTCTCTTTCCTCTGTAAATATGTGTACATTGAACATTCTTGACATAAAATTCACAGTTTCATATCCTATCTTTCTCCCTCTCTCTCTTTTCATTTATGATATCACAAGCACTTTCTTATGTCAACATTTTTTAGCCATTAGCAACTTATGAACTTCCTCTGCATCTCTGTACTCTTTAATCCTTCCCTTCGCTGGTCATCCCTCTAACCCAAGCTGAATTGAATGACTGCCCCTTGTGTTCCCTGGGAATCCTACACACAGCTCTGACAGAGCACTTGGTACACTTCAGTTTGCTATTTCATTTTTTTAAGTATATTTTATTGATTATATTGTTACAATAGTTCCAATTTTTCCCCTTTGCTCCCCTCTGCCCAGCACCACCCCTCCCCCAGAAATCCCCCCCCCGCCCAGTCCATGCTCATGGGTCATACATACAAGTTTTCTGGCTTCACCCTTTCCTACATTATTCCTTTAAAAAAATTTTTAATTAATTAATTAATTTTTTTAACAAAAAAAAATTACAATCCACCCCCTCTCAGACTTAAGACCCTTTATAATCTTATAAAGAACAATGGGCAAAGGTCTCCTGCTCCTCTACCTGTTTCAAGCTGGACATGGTCATTGTCCTACCTACCCTTGGATCCAGAAACCCCTAATAAGAATGGGGGTATGGTGGGGAGGGTGGCCTTCCTACATGGGGAAGGATCGTGCAGACTCCAGGTCAGTTGGCTGTCCCCAGACAATGGCGTCCTTCGTTTAACAGGCTGGCATCCTTGTTGTATTCTGGGGGCAACAGATTTGGCAACCGGATTAAAAGGCATCATTCAATCCATAACCACTAGATGACAAAAGGCAGGTATTAATTTTTCAATGTCCCATATTAGAAAAAAAAAAGGGCTTCTTTGGAGGAAGGTGTGCCAGGCACATCTCATCTGTCCAAAACCCTTTTGCCCATTATACTTAGTTTGGGGTGAGGGAAACAGTTTAGGTTTCCCCCCTTTCAGACCTCTGGGCCCTTTCTGTCCAAGCCATTAGGATAGAAAAGAGAAACCAGTTTTAAAGTGAAGACCACAGACCACTCCATTCTTCACCAACCGAGCCACTTAGTTCAGCCAAACCATTGAGTCTCAGGAGGCAGTGATGCAGACAGGATTAAGTGATGCCTATACGTACAGACAATTACTCAGGTAATAAGATCATAGGCTTATGCTCTTTGAAAACAGAAAACACATGTTAATTTATGCAAAATAACCCACAAACAAGTCTCTAAATCTGTAAGACTGTCTTATTGGAAAGACATCCAGTTGCAAGGCATTTGACATTCTTCTTGCCTGTAAATTAAACATCTTTGATGATACCACAGACATAGTTTAACTATCAAATTAAAACAAATTTTAAATGAAAAGAAACTTTAAAGATGTTTAGCTGTACTACTTTATAGTCTACAACTGAGCATTGTGATTTTTCTTGAATCACGATTTTTCTCCTTAAGATTACCCTCCTTGGCATTAAAGGGACTGCATTAAGTCCATTTTTAATTTATCCTGTTCATTTGCATAAACACAACAAGAGCAGCAAATGATCACGTATGATCTTTAGTTCTGCTTTGCTGGAACTTACACAAGGAACATTTAGGGTGACCTACGGCCTGCCCCTCATGGAACAGAAACTGAGCCACATATCTGGCATTCAGCCTTGCCTGTAAACACCTGTCTTATACAAGTCCTTCTGGTTTTCCATTATGCCTTAAGGTCCCTTCTAGCCATCTTTCAGGAAAACAACTTCATTCCTTCCCTAGAAAGGTTGCTGTGGACCACACAACAAACCAAGGTACCAGGTCTTTTTTCTCGTGGGATTTTATTACCTTCGAAACTCATCCTAGTTCCTCAGGGCTTTTTAGTAACAACCAGAGCCCAAGCATGTCTCCTTTAGGCATGGCATTCCAGTCAAAGTCTTTGTCAAAAAAACCTCTATTAGCAACTGGTCTTCTTAGTTTTATGCAAAGAACCTTACGTCATTACTTACTTCTTCAGGGTGCCAAATTCTGGAGGGATCAGATAGGGAGAAAAATATACAGTGTGAAGGAAAATCCTTGTCCTTCTAATAGTCACTAAAATTGTATTTCCATTCTTTATATTTTCTTCTTTTCCTCCACTAAAATTTTTTTTGTTTGTTTTTCGATTACAGTTGTCCCACTTATTTCCCTCTTGCTTCCCTGCACCCTGCCCACCCCTTCTCCCACATTCAGTCCCCACCCAGTTGTCCATGTTCACAGGTCATTTATACATGTTCTTTGACTAGACCCTTCCCCTTCTTACCCCCTTCTCTTCCTCTCCCCTCCCCCCTTGTTACTGTTAGTCTATTCCTCGTTTTCATACCCCTGGTTCAATTTTGCTCATCTATTTGTGTTCATTAGTCTCCTGTAATAGGTAATAGCATAAGGTATTTTTCTTTCATTGCCTGGCTTATTTCGCTAAGCATAATTCTCTCTAGTTCCATCCATGTTGTTGCAAATGGTAGGAGTTCTTTCTTTCTTTCTGCTACATAGTATTCCATTGTGTAAATGTACCACAGTTTTTTGATCCACTCATCTACAGATGGGCACTTAGATTATGTCCAGCACTTGGCTATTGTAAATAGTGCTGCTATGAACATAGGGGTGCATAGATTCTTTTGAATTGGTGTTTCAGGATTTTTCGGATATAATCCTAGCAATGGAATTGCTGGTTCAAAGGACAGTTCTATTTTTAGTATTTTGAGGAAATTCCAAACTGTTTTCCATAGTGGCTGCACCAATCTGCATTCCCACCAGCAGTGCATGAGGGTTCCCTTTTCTCTGCATCCTCACCAGCATAAGTTGTTTGTTGATTTGTTGATGATGGTCATTCTGACAGGTGTGAGGTGGTATCTCATTGTGGTTTTTATTTTATTTCTGATGGCTACTGATGCTGAGCAGTCTTTCATAGGTCTATGGACCCTCTGTATGTCTCCTTTGCAGAAGTGTTTGTTCAGGTCCCTTGCCCATTTTTTAATTGGGTTGTCTGTCTTCTTGGTGTTGAGTCATATAAGTTCTTTATATATTTTGGAGATCAATCCTTTGTCTGAGGTATCATTGGGAAATATAGTTTCCCATATGGTTGGTTCCCTTTTCATCTTGCTGATGTTTTCTTTTGCTGAACAGAAACTCTTTAGTTTGATGTAGTCTCATTTGTTTATTCTTTCCTTTATTTCTCTTGCCTTAGGAGATATATCAGTGAAAATGCTACTACATGGGATATCTAAAATTTTTCTGCCTATATTTTCTTCTAGAAATTTTATGGTGCCACGGCTTACATTTAAGTCTTTAATCCATCTTGAGTTTATTCTGGTGTATGGTGTAATTTGGTGGTCTAGTTTCATTTTTTTGCATGTCTCTGTCCATTTCTCCCAATACCATTTGTTGAAGAGACTCTTCTCACTCCATTTTATGCTCCTTCTCCCTTTGTCAGATAATAGTTGACCATATAGACCTGGGTTTATTTTTGGGCTCTCTTCTGTTCCATTGATTTATATGTCTGTTTTTATGCCAGTACCAGGCTGTTTTGATTACCGTGGCCTTGTAGTATAGTTTGATATCATGTATTGTGATTCTTCCTACTGTGTTCCTCTTCCTCAAGATTGCTGTCGCTATTCGGGCTCTTTTTTGGTTCCATATAAATTTTTGAAGTATTTGTTCTAGGTCTGTGAAAAATGCCTCTGGTATTATAATAGGGATTGCATAGAATCTATAAATTGCTTTGGGTAGTATGGCCATTTTGATAATGTTGATTCTTCCCATCCATGAACATGATATATGCTTCCATTCATTTATATCTTCCTTAATTTCTTTCTTCAGTGTTATGTAGTTTTGTGGGTAAAGGTCTTTTACCTCCTTGATTAAGTTTATTCCTAGGTATTTTATTTTCCTTGTTGCTATGGTAAATGGGATTTTTCTTTTAGATTCTATCTCTGAAATTTTATTGCTTGTGCACAGAAAGGCCTTCGATTTCTGAATATTGACTTTGCACCCTGCTATTTTGCCGAATTCACTTATTAGGTTCAGTAGCTTTTTTGTGGAGTCTATAGGGTTTTCTATGTACACTATCATGTCTGCAAATAATGACAGTTTTACTTCCTGTTTTCCAATTTGGATGCCTTTTATTTCTCTATCTTGTCTGATTGCTGTAGCTAGAACTTCCGAGACTATGTTGAATAGGAGTGGAGAGAGTGGACATCCTTGTCTTGTTCCTGACCTCAAGGGGAATGCTTTCAGTTTTTGTCCATTGAGTATGATGTTGGCTTCAGGTTTCTCATATATGGCCTTTATTATGTTGAGGTATGCTCCCTCTATTCCCATTTTGCTGAGAGTTTTTATCATAAATGGGTGTTGTACTTTATCCCCTGGCTGGTTTGGCTCAGTGGATTGAGCGTCGGCCTGCGAGCTAAGTGTCGCTGGTTCGATCTTCCAGTCAGGGCACATCAGAGAAGGAAAACTCTGACTCCAAAAAACCTCCGCTGCCTTGCGGCATACCTCTTCAGGGGAAAGGCTAAGGGAGTAAACCCCGACAGAAAATCCGGAGCCAGAGTCCCTAAGGCGGTTCGACATTGTAGTCAACACCGGCAACTCCTGCGGCGCACCTGAAGCCAAGCTGTATTGACTCCGTCTTTCCCTTGGACCCTTCAGCTGCGAAGAGAGGGGGGGTCTGCTGCATGGGCAACAGCAGACCCTCCATATCACCCTGCCCAGGCTCTGTAGCTTCAGCTTCACTGGAGAGGACACTCCAGCGTCATCGCAAGATGTCGATTCAACACGGGAGGAGACAGATACCGTGTCACTCCCGAGTCGGACTGCACAACCATTCTCGGCGGTGCAGACAGACTCTTAAGAAGCTACACCATCGTCTCTCGAGACGGACGGCTGCCGACGACTTTATCAAATGCTTTTTCTGCATCTATTGATTAGATCATGTGGTTTTTGTCTTTCATTTTGTTTATGTGGTATATTACATTTATTGATTTGCAAATATTAAACCATCCTTGCATCCCTGGGATGAATCCCACTTCTTTCTAACGTGTTGCTGGATCCCGTTTTCCAATATTTTGTTGAGGATTTTAGCATCTATGTTCATTAGCGATATTGGCTGGTAGTTTTCTTTCTTTGTTGTATCTTGACCTGCTTTTGGAATTAGGGTAATACTGGCTTCATAGAATGAGTTTCGGAGTCTTCCCTCTTCTTGGATCTTTTGAAATAGTCTGAGGAGGATAGGAGTTAGTTCTTTCACTAGTGTTTTGTAAAATTCACTTGTGAAGCCATCCAGTCTGGGGCTTTTGTGTGCTGGGAGTTTTTTGATTACTGCTTCAATTTTGCTGGTTGTTATTGGTCTTTTCAGGCTTTCTGCTTCTTGATTCAGTTTGGGAAGATTATATGTTTCCAGAAATTTGTCCATTTCCTCTAGGTTGTCAAATTTCTTGCCATAGAGTTGTTCATAATGATTTCTTACAATTTTTTGCATTTCTGTGGTATCGGTTGTGATATCTCCTCTTTTGTTTCTGACTTTATTTATTTGGGTCCTCTCTCTTTTTTCTTGGTGAGCCTGGATAAAGGCTTGTCAGTTTTGTTTATCTTTTCAGAGAACCATCTCCTACTTTTGTTGATCTTTTGAATTGTTTGCTTGGTCTCTATGTCATTTAATTCTGCTCTGATCTTGATGATTTCCTTTTTTCTACTCGCCCTGGGTTTTGTTTGTTGTTCTTCCTCTAGTTCTTGTAGCTGTAGTGTTAAATTTTTTATTAGAGATACTTATATCTTTTTTAGGTAGGCCTGTATTGCTATGAACTTTCCTCTCAGGACTGCTTTTGCTGTATCCCACAGGTTTTGTGTTTTTGTTGTGTTCATTATCATTTGTTTCCAGAAACTTTTTGATTTCTTCCTTGATGTCATTGTTAACCCATTCATTATTTAATAGCATGTTATTCATTCTCCACGAGTTTGAATGTTTTTGAGTTTTTCCCTTGAGGTTGATTTCCAGTTTTAAGCCATTGTGATCTGAGAAGATGCTTGACATAATTTCAATTTTCTTCAATTTGTTGAGGCTTGTTTTGTGTCCTACCATGTGGTCTGTCTTTGAAAATGTTCCATGTACACTTGAGAAGAATGTATATTTTGCTTCTTTGGAGTGAAAAGTTCCGTATATATCGACTAAGTCCATTTGATCTAGAGTGTTGTTCAGTGCCTCAATATCTTTGATATTTCTTTGCTTCAAAGATCTTTCCATTGTTGACAATGAGGTGTTAAAGTCCCCTACTATGAGTGTGTTGCTGTCTATATCTTTCTTGGAGTCTTTCAAAATTTTCCTTACATATTTGGGTGCTCCTCAGTTGGGTGCATATATATTTATAAGGGTTATATCTTCTTGGTGGATTTTTCCTTTAAGTATTATGAAACGTCCTTCTTTGTCTCTTTTTATGGCCTTTGCTGTGAAATCTGTTTTGTCTGATATAAGTATAGCTACCCCAGCTTTTTTTTCATGTCCATTTGCTTGAAATACTTTTTTCCATCCCTTCACTTTCAGTCTGTGTAGATCTTTTGTTCTAAGGTGGGTCTCTTGTAGACAGCATATATGTGGGTCATACTTTCTAATCCATTCAGCTACCCTATGTATTTTGATTGGAGCATTTAATCCATTTATATTTAAAGTTATTACCAATAAGTACGTATTCATTGTCATTTTCCCCCTTTGTACTCGTGTTCCTCTCTGTTTCTCTATGTTTCTTCATCTTCTTAAAGCAGACCCTTTAGCATCTCCTGCAATGCTGGTTTGGTGGAGATGTATTCTTTTAGCCTTCTTTTGTCTTGGAAACTCCTTATTTCACCTTCCATTTTGAATGAGAGCCTTGCTGGGTAGAGTATTCTTGGTTGTAGGCCTTTGTTTTTCATTGCTTGGAATATTTTTTGCCATTCCCTTGTGGCTTGTAGTGTTTCTGCTGAGAAATCTGATGACAGTCTTATTGGAGCTCCCTTGTATATTATTAGTTGTTTTTCTCTTGCTGCTTTTAGGATTCTCTCTTTGTCTTTGAATGTTACCATTTTAATTATGATGTGTCTTGAAGTGGGCCTGTTGTGGTTCCTCTTCATTGGGACCCTCTGTTCTTCCTGGGCTTGCGAGACTCTCTCCTCATGTTAGAGAAGTTTTCTGTCATTAGTTTTTCAAACAGGTTTTCTATCCCTTGCTCCTCTTCTTCTCCTTCTGGAATTCCTATGATATGGATATTATTATGTTTCATGTTGTTCTGCAGCTGTCTTAGAACCTCTTCATTCTTGTTCAGTCTTTTTTCATTTTGTTGCTCTGTCTGGGAGTTTTTGTCTATGTTGTCCTCCAGCTCACTGATCCAGTCTTCTGTTTCCTCTAGCCTGCTTTTAATTTCTTCTATTGTGTTCTTCAATTCAGAAATTGTATTCTTCATTTCCTCCTGGCTCTTATTGATAGCTTCTATGTCCTTTTTCATGCTTGTGTAATTATCAATAAGTTCCTTGTAGTTTCCCTGAAGTTCCTTGTAGTTTTCCTGAAATTCTTTGTAGTTTTTCTTGAACTCACTGAGCTCACTGATCTTCCCCATAATCCATGTTTTGAATACCATATCTAATAGTTTGCTTCCCTCTATTTTATTTAGCACTCTTTCTGGGGACTCTACCTTTCCTTTCGATGGGAGGTTGTTTCTCTGTCTCCCCATTTTTGTGACGCTTATTGTTTTTTGCTGCTTCTTGGATTGATCTGCACTTCCTGGATCTGCCCCTGGTGGCGTCAGATTGTGTACCAGTCTAGCCCTAGGCAGCCTGTTGGAGACTTCCAGGGATCTTCTGCCTTTGTCTGTCTCCTTTAGTTGTTAATCTATTCAATCTGTGATTAGCATCAGGCTTAAGGACCAAGGGTGTGGCAGCTTAATTCCTGTAGGCAGGGCTTTTGCTTCCCCTCAGGCTGACACCACTTGGAGAGGAATAGTCTGCCTGTGGTACCGGAATGAATCAGCACTGGGACCCGGTCGGCTGCTCCTCCAGTTCTCCCCTCAAAGCCACTGTACCAAATTTTCTCCAAGCATCTCTAGTCCTCTCTGCCTTCCCTCTGCTTGAGACCAGAGTAAGTGGGGGCCAAAATATTTTCTTACATGATTTGCTTAAGACCTCTTTTTCTCCAGCTGTTTCTCTCCAGCTAGCAAGAAACCCTGTGGCTTTTTGCTTTTCACAGCTAGATACTATTTTACTTTCTGCTCTGTTGCTGTAGGCTGGGAAGCCCAGCTGGGGCTTAGACCCTGCCCTTCTCAGGGGGAACCCCTGGCTGCTGAGATGTTTCTCAGTGCCTTCAGCTGCCACCTGTGGGAGCCCAGCCAGCCCTTTCGCATCTCCGCACTCCTTACCAGTCACATTGTGATGTAGCGGCCTTTTCTGTTTTCTGTGGTTATAAGACTTCTCTCCAGCTAGTGTTCAGTTGGTTATTCCAGATGGTTTCTCCAAAATTCAGTTGTAAATCCAGATTGGTCCTGGGAGGAGGATAGTGTAGCTTCCACTTACTCCTCTTCCATCTTGGATCTCTTCAGTTTGCTATTTCTTGACTCTGCCATTAAACTGTAGACTTCCTGAAGTCAAGAACAATGTCCTTCACCTACATATCACTAGCACACTAAGCTAAATTTTACTTGAAAGGAGTAGAAACTTGTTAAAAGTTTGTTGAATGGATATGAATCGATAACCACTGTTTCAGAATAAGTTCAAATATTGCCTTTTTTCAGTCATTACTCCCATGAAGACTCACTGTCTCTCTTTTGTGGTCTTTATATTATATTTCTTTGTTTTCCATGTTTTTTTTTTTTCTTTACATATTTTTTTATCATGGAAGTGAAAGTTTCTTGAAAGAATAATCAGTGCTACCTTTAATGTAATACCCTCCCTCCCAGTAAAGAATCTATAATAAAGATCCTGTAGAGGAAACTGTCAAGTGTTAAAGTTGAGTCCGAAGAATATGGTCTACCACATAAAATTCCTTCTATAAAGAACCAGTAGTTCAAATATATTGTTTTTTTATTATTGATCACTTCCTCAAATGAGGATATCAAGACAAAAAAAGGATAAATATTTTTAAATTTTCACAGTTTATATTTTTTTTATGAGAGGAGATTTTTATAAAGATTTTTTGATATGAGATTTATGTACAGTCACGCATCACGTAGTGATGGGGATAGGTTCTCAGAAATGCATTGTTAGGTGACTTTGTCATTGTGAGAATGTCATAGAGTGAGTGCACTTACACACACCTAGAAGGTATAGCTTGCTTAACAACCAGGCTGCATGGTGTAGCCTATTACTCCTGTGCTACAAGCCTGTGTAGATATTACTGCACTTAATACTGTAGGCATTATAATACAGTGGTATTTGTGTACCTAAACAAATCTAAACGAAAAGTTTGAGTAAAAACACATAAAACAGTAACATAGTCATTTATTATTATCAAGTATTATGTACTGTACATAATTTTATGTGTTATACTTTTATATGACTGGCAGCTTAATAGATTTGTTTACACCAGCATCACTACAATCATGTGAGTAAATGTGTTGTGCTATAATGTTATGATAGCTGCATCACTAGGTGACAGGAATTTTTCATCTCCAATATAATCTTAGGGGACCACTGTCATATATGTGGTCTGTCATTGACTAAGGTATCATTAAGTAGCACATGACTCTACAATATTCAGAACTTATATATTTATAGAAAAGGTTGCTCCTTTGCACCTTATTTTGCAATAGACAAACATGTCAATAAAATATCCTTGTGATTATGATGGCATGTATATTTATTTTAAGAAATTCTAAAATATCTCAATTCAAAAGTCACTTTTCTACAATTAGACTTATTCTCTCTTTCTCCATAATCAAAATGAGTGCATTATTTTAGCCATATTTTATAATTTATCTTCTAAAAGAAAATGTAAGTTTATGCTAGATTGTATAATGTTCTCTCTTGTTCTACAAATGCACATTTTAAAAACTGTATATAAATATTATGATTCATATAAAATTTATTAAAAATTCTTTTTCTAAAAATAACTCATATTTATTACATTTTTTATTGAAATTTTAATATCTGGGTATTATAGTAATAAAGCTGTTCACTAAGTATGTAATGGATAATATTGCTATGTTACCCACTTACTTTATATTGCAGTTATATATACTTTGACATCCATAAAAGTGATTAAATATTATAATAAAGTTTAAAGCAGTTACACCATTTTTAAGTTTTATTTCAGGTAACAGAATATTTTGTTCCAAGCATGTGGTAACCATAGTATTTGAATATTTAGTTTTATATATGATGTTCAAATGGTCATGTTCTATTAAAATGTACTTGTACTAGAATTTTAAAAATGAAGTTTCTAAACCAACTTTATTTTTACATCAGCCATATGAATTTAAGCAAGTTCTTATCCTAAGTATAGTTTCCTTTTCTACAATGTTCAATAAACATTTCTGACCACTTGCTATATTCTAAACACTGTAAGTGTAGGGTTAAAAGGCACACACTCTAAGAGATTAGTGGTATAAAAATATAATTTTAAAAATGTTAAATATGTAACTTTCAAATGAACATAAAGTGAGCACATGTAAATACTTAATTTATTAATTAACAATAGAACCTATAAGGCTGTAAAGATGGATTAAAAAGAATTGGAAAGAAGAAACTTATTTAGAGTAGTTGGAAAAAATGAATGTTTGAATAAGATTACTAATTTAGATATAAGACTAATTAATGTCCTATAGGACAATAAAACCACATTGCTCTAGAATAAGCATCATTTAAGTCTACCAGTTAATGACTATCCTTATAGAGTTGTATGTTTTCTAAACCAATAGTAAAATAGTAAATTAAGTAAAGGCACCTACTCTAAGGGATCAGATAATTCCTGGCTGGGCCTGACAATTCTCAGTAAAAACACTGAAAGAAAACACAGCAGGGACTTCCAGTCAAAATGGCAGGGTAGGCAGACATGGCTCATCTCTTTGCACAACCACATCAAAATTACTAAAATATAGAACAACCACCATTTTGAACTATCAGAAATCAAGTTGAATGGAAATCTGACAATTGCAGAATTAAAGAAACCACATCCATCCAGACTGGTAGGAAGGATGCAGGCATGGAATGGACTGTTCCCACACCCATATATGGTGGATAAAAATTTGGAAGGGATATTTCAGGAATGAGGAGTCCTAGTTTCATACTAGCAACCCCCTGCCCCCCTGCAGCCCTGGGTTCCAGTGGCAGGAAGATAAATCCTTACAACTTCTGGCTGCAAAAACCAGCAGGCATTGAGTCAGTAGAAGAAACTGCTGGAGCCCCAAGCAATTCCTCTTAAAGAATCCACACACAGACTCACCTTCTCCGACTCATTCATTCTGGGTTCCAGCACTGGGGTAGCAGCTTGAAAGGTATCAGTAAAATATAGGAAGGAATGGAAGTGTCTGACATCAAGGTGAGCAGAGGCAATTGTCCCTTTCCTACCCTCCCCCACCACAGAGCTGGCAAGCTGGTGCCATATCTGAGACTCCATCAACCTGGCTAACACTGATTGACCCATCTTGGAGATCCCCAGAAACTCCCTCCACCCGACTCAACTTAAGGGCCCACCCAAGCTGCTTTTCCACATGAATGGCTGGTCTTGGCTAATGCTTCACAACTTCCTAAAACCTCTCAAAAAGCAACAGCTGACCTCATTGAGATGTAAACCTGGTACTACCAGCAGCCAGCTTATATTCACAGCTTGGCTTTACCTGGGGATCTCCAAGCCCAGTACAAATAGTAGATATCTCACATTGCTCTATAGCTCATGCAGGGTGCTTTGGGCAAAACGAAGGTAGAAGCTGACCTTGGCCTATACCACCTGAGAAACCCCAGGGCCAGCACACCCAGCAGACAGCTACAGACCACTTTGGAGCACCACCACCCTGTTCCTGCAAAGCTGATCCTTCATGGAGGGAAGAGGTTGGTGGTAAATGGTCACAGCTAATCTTGCAGCTGACTGGCCTGGGCAAATCCCTCCCATTGATCTGCCAATAGCAACCAAGGTACAACTACAAGAGGAGGGTGTACTCAGGCCACATAAAGTGTGCACCTTTATAGGGGAAGCTGTGCCACTGGATCCTACAAGACACTTCCTAAATTAGGCCACATTACCAAGATACAGAGTCAAAGCAGCTCTACCTAATGCATAGAAACAAACACAGGAAGGCTGCCAAAAAAAGGAGAGAAAGAAACATGGCACAAAGGAAAGAATACATAAAACTCCAGAAAAAGAGCTAAAAATAGATGGAGATGAGCAACCTATCAGATGCAGAGTTCAAAACACTGGTTATAAGGATGCTCAAGGAACTTAATGAGGACCTCAACAGCATAAAAAAGATCCAGTCAGAAACAAAGGATACACCAATGAAAAAAGAACAATTTACAGGGAAACAACAGTAGAGTGGATGAAGCCAAGAATCAAATCAAAGATTTGGAACACAAGGAAGCAAAAAGACAATGAATCAGACAACAAGGAGAAAAGAGAATCCAAAAAAAATAAGGAAAGTATGATCAGCCTCTGGGATAATTTCAAGAGGCCCGACATTAACATCATAGGGGTTCTAGAAGGAGAATAGAAAGAGAAAGAAATTGGAAATCTATTTGAAAAAATAATGAAAGGAAATTTCCCTAATTTGGTGAAGGTAATAGATATGAAAGTTCAGGAAGCACAGAGAGTTCCAAACAAGATGGATGCAAAGAGACCCACTCCAAGACACATCAAAATTAAATGCCAAATGTTAAAGGTAAAGGGAGAATCTTAAAAAGGAACAAGAGAAAAGCAGCTAGTTACCTATAGGGGAGTTCACATAACACTATCAGTTGATTTCTCAAAAGAAACTTTGGAGACTAGGAGTGATTGGCAAGAAATATTCAAAGTTATGGAAAGCAAGGAATTATGGCCAAGATTGCTCTACCCAACAAATATATCATTTAGAATCAAAGGGCAGATAAAGAGCTTCCCAGATGAGAAAAAACTAAAGGAATTAATCATCACCATTATATGAAATGTTAAAGGGGCTTATTTAAGAAAAAGAAGATCAAAACTATGAATGATAAAATGGCAAAAAGTACATATCTATTAACAATTGAATCTAAAAAACAACTTAAGCCAACATGAAGAACAGAAACAGAATCATGGATACAGAAAGCATTTTTATGGTTGCCAGATGGGAGGGAAATATGGAAGAATGGTGAAAAAACTGAGGGGATTAAAAAGTACAAATAGGAAGTTACAGAATAACCATGGGGATAAAAAGTACAGTACAGGAAATGAAGTAGCCAAAGAACTTATATGCATGATCCATGGATATGAACAATGGTGGTAGAATTGCCTGATGGAGTGGGCTATTCTGGGTGGAGGAGGCAAAGGGGGAGAAATCAGCACAACCATAATGCATAATCAATAAAACATAATTTAAATAAAGAAAGAAAACATGGCAATCCCTTTAGTATATTTACAAGTTTTGGATACTTTTCGTAGTAGAGGGAAAGAGATCAGCAACTCGGTGATTAAAGGATGATAAGTATTGGGTTGGCCAAAAAGTTCATTTGGATTTTTCCATAAAATAAGACACATTTTTTATTTTTACCATTAACTTTATTGACCTGGGTATTTCGAGTACGTCAGCTATTTCCCACTATTGGCTTCCAGGAGGTAGATGCCAGGGGTGCTTCTAAACATCTTCCAATGCATAAGACAGCTCCACAGCCAAGAATTACTTGGCCAAAATATCAATAGTACCAAAAAAACTTCACAAAACATTTTTGACATGTTTGATCAGTCACAGCATCTTCACCATACACTGCACAAATATTTTTTTGCATTTCAGTTGCATTTTTACATTCCTTGAAATAATAAAGCATAATATGTCACACAGTGCAACAGGTACCACCAATATCTGTGACTCAAATAAATGAAAAACAAAAGAAGACCACTCCATAATTCTGTCTAAATACAGGGAAAAAATTATCAAAAACACAAAATGACCAAATATCCTCCCATCTTGGCTAATATGAGTTAGGGCTACTTCTTCACTAATCACAACATTAGCAATTCTCTATTCTTCTCTCATTCTGGATAAGAAACATAAAGATACCTTTAGCAAACTGACTCCAACATAGCCCCAATTATCCCATCTTCTAGTTGTCATAACTATGTGTAATATCCTTCCCTTGACTGTAGACAGAATCTCTGACTTGCTTTTAATCAGTAGAATATAGGAAAGATTACGAGATTTTACTTACATGATTACATTATATAATATGTAACTCCTTTCTTGCCAACAGACTCTCCCTTGCTGACTTTGATCAAATAAGTTGAAATGTGGAGAACCCCACATGACAAGGTACTGAAGGTGACCTCCAGCTGATAGCCAGTAAGGAATGGAGGCCCTCAGTATGACAGCCTTTAAAGAACTGAATCCTGCCAACAACCACAGGAATTGGATCCTTCTCTCTTGAGCCTTCAGACAGGACTACAATCCCAGTTGACATATGGATTGCAGCCTTGTAAAAAATCCGAGAGCAGAGGATCCAGCTAAGCTATGTCTAGAGTCCTGAACTACAGAATAGTGAGATAAATGCATATTGTTTCAAGCTGCTAAGTGTGTAGTAATTTGTTATGCAGCAATAAATAGCTAATACAATAATCAGAATTGTCTCCAATTCCTGACAACATTCAATGACAACAAAGCATCACTGATTTCAAGGAGTCCAAAATCACCTAACAAAGGCCCACATTTTATAATGCAATCCTAACACACTTTTACTGAGGCACCCCTACAATTCCCCCTGGTGTGCATTTTCTTTGTGGCAACGATTAACGCACCCAACCCCAATTTTGTTCAACTATAGTGTATTTGTGGTGGCGTTAGGCCACCAACACTTGATCTCTGTTTTTCAACACTGAGCTAGTTATGCTATTACCTCCCAAAATGTCTTCAGAGACAACTGTTGATTAAGCAAAACAAAGTTTACTAGACCTATACTGGTTTAACAGTCTTACTAGTGTCTTAAAATGCAGAATTTAGAGGAGAATATTTATAAGCTTATAAGAACCTTGGCTAGGTGATTCGAAAGTGGGTCTTGCAAGGTGGAGAATGAGGTGAAATTGGGCTGAGTTTATGGCATGATAATTTTGGTTAATAATTGGTTAAAGGCAAGAATCTTGAAATAAGCCTTGATAAACAAACATTTTCATTTTGATACTTAAGCTAGTTTAATTTGTTTAGTATTCTTTTTAAGAACAAATATTTTTTGGATGAAGTAGCTAAGCCATTTTTACTTGCTCTCAGCATTTAACACAGGTACATAAAAGTATTTGTCTCGCAGTGTTAGAACAGGGGCAGGAAATCATGTTGGTGTCAATTTTCATATCATTGCATCACAGCAGCTTTGTTGCTATTTGTAGGTAGTGATCTGCTTAATAGCACAGTTCAAATTTCACTTTAAATTACACCTGCTCTGTTCCTAAGGAGGATTGGCCTAACTCCTTACCCCATATTTAATTTCTATTTACGTCTCTTCTCAGCATCTTTTATTCCCTATTTTCATCATAGGGTCCTATGCAAATGCAGCAAGTAGGTCACAGAAGAATAGTTTTTAACCTGTTCTTTTTTTTATGGGATCTTGGACTCAGGCCTGAGTTATGAGAATATTCATCCCTGGGCATCCCATGCATGCCCCGTCCCTATTGAGCAAATTATTAAAAATCCTTACTAGGGGCAGTATTTTAGAGTTTTGCTATTTAACAGTTTCATAGCTTCTGTCCACACTTACATTCGATGATGTTTATACTTTAAAGTTTCCAATGTTAACTTCCGCCTCCCAATCGTCCCCCAGTCAGTGGCCTGCGCAGAGCCCTCTCGCCAAATCAGGGCCGCATCAGAGCAGGTGCTCTCTCTCGTGAGGAGGGACAGCGGTGGAGGCGAAAGTGCCTGCGTGCTGGGCGGCCTTTTCACAAGTTCACATGTCCAGTAGGCAGGACTGTGGGTCTCTCCTGGCAGCTGCTTTGGGAGAGCTGAGGAGGAACCGCGAGGATCGGAGTTATATAGCAGGACAAGCTTGTAGAAAATTTCCCCTCCCTGAGGGGAAATTAGTGGGAAGGAGTACTTCTGCTTCCAGAAAAATCTGAAGGAAAAGATTGCAAGCAACAGTTGGAGATAAAGTTCTTCCAGAATATGGAGAAATCAAATTAGTTACAGATGACAAGGGTTATTTTAGTTAGAGATGGTGACATTCTGGGAAAGTACATAGATGGAAATAGATCACTATTGAAATGGCATCACGTGAAGCTGCCCATTCCACTGAAGTTTTGAAATCTTTCATCATGCAAATAATTTCTGTGTCTCTTTTATTACCAACTAGTAATATCCAAACTAATGACATCCAGTATCTCTTAAATTTTAGTTTCACTGCACTGATATAGACATTTTAAAATATATTTTAAAATGTCCAATATTAAAATCATAGCCTAGTTGATAATGCAGGACCTTTGCTACCAATTAAAATCTCCTTTCCCACTATCCTGAACAAAAATAAAATTATTTTAAAATGCACTGCCTTGGGGTAGTGTATTAAAGTTAGTAGTAATCCAGTGCGGCCTTAATTCAAATCAGCAGCTCATCTTTATCTTCTCGTTGCTTGCATCTTTACCAAGTCTCTCTTTCTCCTTTGGAACTTTTTCAATTGCTAGCCAAACATAGGCAGCTTCTTCCTTTACTAGTCTTATCAGGAAAGTAAGTGCAAGTATGTCAAGTATAAGCTACATACACACATTATGGGGACAATGCAAAATATAATAACTAAAGATTTAATATTTATTATTGATCTGGGGCACATCAAATGCAAGAATATATATAAATATATATATATATTTCAATCATAAATGTGAAGCAATTAATTCTGCTTTATTTCACTGGGAGAAAAGTAATCTTTTTCTCTCTGTGTGTAAGAAATACATCATAATAGGCACAAAATAAAGTTGTTGATTGATTTCAAGTCAAATAAACTCAACAGGCATGACTGAATGCCTATTAAATGCCAGTTACTTTTCCAGGCACTTGTGATATATCAGTGAGGAAAACCAAGATACTCTGCTTCATGGCGCTTACATTTTAATAGGTGGAGTCAGATGATAAATACCACATACAATGATTAAACTATATGGTTTCTTAGAATGATAAGTATAATTGCCCAAGAAAATCAGAGCCTGACTGTAATTAAAGTGGGGGAAAAAAAGATTTTACTCAGGATCTGTTGTAATAGGGGGGAAAGGACCTCTGTATAGAACTGTGTTCAAATCAAAACACAACAAGGAACATAGGAATTTATAGATCAGGGTCAGAATGGGGAGTGGGGGTCAGTGGATGAAATACTAAGATGAAACATTAGGAGTAAAAGGGGATTTCTAGCTAAACTAACTTGACAGGATTCTTGTTGAAGTCAGGCCAGGGTAATTAGATATATGCAGGGGGTAGCTGGAGTGAGGAATTTGATCAGATATCAAGTGTGATCATTTATTGAGTGTGGAGGATTCTTGCTAAACTGTCATAGTAGAATTCTTTCTAAAACTGGGCTCTTAAGGGAAAAAAAAAAGCCTAAATATAGGGCCTAGTCAAAAAAGGGCTCAAAGGAGCCTGCCTAGATTATGGTCAAGGAGGGAGTCTTTTTGACTAGTGAAAAGGAGAAATTAGAGAAAATAAGAGGAATTAAGTGGGAAAGATATTACTGTATTAGAATTATCAGATTTCCATGAAAAGGAAGAATTTGCCAAACCATATTTCATCTCAAAGAAAAGCTTTTCAGTCATAAGAAAAACCAGACAAGGTTTAAGAAACAGTGTCCCCACCAGGTTACAAAATCTGCGAGAAAGCCAGTGTGGCCATAGCAGAGTGAGCAGAGAACAGCAGATGGAGTCAGAAAATTGCTTTATTCACTTGCTTCATTTCCGAGTTAACTTATTTGATAAAATTTCTCTTTTTTCAAAAGTTACTTTTATGACTTGCAGTAGCCAAATAAATATGGGATATATCTTGAAATTTATCATTTCCATGATTATATTAATGTTAAATGTTTAAGGACATATACAGACTTAAAGGATGTGGAAAAAGATATTCCATGTAAATGGAAACAAAAGAAAGCTGACATAACTACCCTTACACGAGGGAAAATAGACTTTTAGATGAAAACTCTAATAAGAGACAATGGGGTAATTATATAATAATAAAGAGGTCAATCCAACATATAACATATGTATATATTTATGCATTCAGCATAGGAGCACTTAAACATAGAAAGCAAATACTAACAGGCCTAAAGGCAGAAATAGAAATAGTAGTAGGGGACTTCAGTGTCCCACTTACATCAATGGATAGATGATCCAAGGAGAAAATCAATCAAGAAACTCTGGGGGAGAGGAGAAGATGGTGGAGGAGTGAGGGGAGGCTGAGTTTTCAGGCTCCTGAGACCCGTCTGCAGTTTGGGCTAATTGCAGACAGAACATCTCAGTGAGCAGCTGGACACTGGCAGGAGTCGAGCCTTGGCACTGCTGGAATAGAGAAAATCCATCTGGGAACAACCTGTTCAGTGAGGATAGCGGAGGAAAAGGGGACTAAACGGGATTCCTGACTGGGGCGGCCGCCCGAGCTGAGGCTGGAAGTACACAAAGGCTTTTTGGCAACCACAGACTTCCCCAGAGAGGAGTCGGGAGGAGAGCGGATCTCTGCCCGCTGGCAGAGACAGGACTCGACCAGGTGGCATTGGCGCTGAAAGACAGGAGACGGCGTGCTGCCGGGCAAGTGAGAACATAATTCTCCTTTATATTTTTCTCTAGTGGACGGTAGAGAGGGGAGGAAAGTTTGGGGGTGGTAGGCCATTCTTGAGGAGCGCAGGAGCAGAGGCACGCTCATCCACTCCCCAACCCTACCCTTGGGTCCCAGGTGCGCACATAGGGAAGTGCTCTCACTCACTGGCCCAGGTGCATGGGGCAGTGAGTCCAGACGTCCCTCAGACACTCCCCAATGGACATAAGATCAGTGCCCCAACGGGCACAGGGAGGGCCCACTGAACACACAGAGGACCATGCGTAGATACCCCTAGCCAGCTCCAGTGGGAGCTGGGCCCCAGGCCGGAAAGCAGACCACTAGCTCAGGCTCTGTTCGTGCCCACCCAGACAGGTGAGGAAAGGCGGGAGGCTGCAGCACGGGAACAGCGGGCAGCAGCGACACTCACTTCCACTGCGCACAGGTGTCCGGGGCCCCACCCTAAGAGGCGAGAGACCAACTCCTGGAGCTTGGCTCAGCGGGACTAAGGGCACGAGCACGCGAGTGTGAAAACACCTCAGCCCGGGGACAATAGGCGCCAATCACGGGGCAAGCTATCGGGCGCCTGCGCATGCAGGGACACCTCGGAGCGAACGCGAAAACACCTCGGCCCAGCAACAATAGGCGCCAATTGCGGGGCAAGCTGTCGGCCGCCCGCCTGTGCAGGGATGTGCGTGTGAGGACACCTCGGCGCGAAAGCAGAAACACCTCGGCCTGGCAACAATAGGCCCCAGTCGCAGGGCAAGCTCTCAGGCCACCCCATCCGTGCAGGGGCTCGCGCGCAAGGACACCTCAGCTGGCTCCAGCGGGCAGCAAGGGAGCGCGCCGTGCCGGCAACCGAGGGCGCACACCATTACAGCAACTGCGGGCACACACCATTGCTTGCAAGAAGCAAGAACCTCTGAACCGCCACACTAGACCAGCTGCAGACACAGAAAAAGAAGGCGACACACCAAGGATAAAACGGAGTAAAAACATCCCTTTTTTTTTTTTCACTTTTTCTCTCTCTCTTTCATCTTTCTTTCTTTCTTCTTTCTTCTTTCTTTTCTTTCTTTCTTTCTTTCTTTCTTTCTTTCTTTCTTTCTTTCTTTCTTTCTTCCTTCCTTCCTTCCTTTCTTTCTTTCTTCTTTTTTCTTGGGATTTTTTTTTCTTCTTTTTCTTTCTTCTTTCTTTTCTCTCTTTCTTTCTTTCTTCTTTCCTTTCTTCTTTTTTTGTTGGTTTTTTTTTCCCTTCCAAAAGAAACACAAACTCTATCTCTAACGTGTTGCATATAACCTCTCCTTCTCATACTTTCTCTTTAATCGTTGTTTATTTGTTTGTGTGTCTAGTTTAGCCCCCCATCACTCTAAATAATAGAGTATAATCACTATATAAACCCAATACAATACAATCCCACTTTCTTACTCTATTATGCATTTTTCCATCCTTCTCTTCTATTTTTATTAACATACAATGTAAATATTACCTACTGGCTTGCATAGTCTCAACTATTATTAATCTATCACCCCATCTATAAAAAATTATATTTTTCCTCCCTAAAATCAACTCTTATCTATTCTTCTTATAGTATAAAAGCTCTAATCTCTTTACATTTATATTAATACGGGCTCGTTGGCTGACGATAGCGGGATAGAGGGTGGGGGATATTTTTTGAGGGTGTGGGTCTCCTGCCTGGGCTGTGTGTTTATGCTTTTAACAGCATCTCCACAAAAGAACTCAAGACAAAGTGGATAGAGTGACTCCCAACCAACTAGCCAGAGGGAAGATCCTACCAAAGAACATCTGAAATATAACCAGACAGTACAAACAAGCGACATAAAGGGTAACTGAAGAACATCAGGCTCAGGATATCAAAGAGACTGCACCACTGAAACCCCCAGATCTCGCATAAAGAATCTCATACCACAAAGGAGGGAAGTCAAAGCAGACCACCCCCCCCAAAAAAACAAACAAATAAATAAAAACAAAAAGAATCCAACATGGTAAGATGCAAAAATAACCCCTCAATGAAAAGAAAAGAGGAATCCTCAGAAAGAGAGATAGATGAAATAGACATAGCCCAAATGTCAGACATGGAATTCAAAACAATGGTGGTAAAGAAGCTCAATATACTCGACATCCTTAAAAACAACTATGACAATCTCCAAGGAAGTTACCAACAGCTCCAAGAAAATTACAGGGAACTTGCAGAGAACTACACCAGCATAAAAAAAGACATAGAAACTGTTAACAAGAACCAGGAAGAATTGAAGAATTCAATCTCTGAACTGAAAAACACAGTAGAATGAGTCTAAAGCAGACTAAACGAAGCACAGGATCGGATTAGTGAGTTAGAAGATAATGTAGAGAAAAACTCCCAGACAATAGAGTAAAATGAAAAAAGATTAAAAAAATATGAACAAGATGTAAGGGAATTACAGTATAGCATGATAAGACATAATATCAGGATTATCAGAATTAGAGAGGGAGAAGAAAAGGACCATGGAATTGAAAAACTGATAGGAGAAATAGTGACAGAAAATTTTCCAAACCTGACAAGAAAAAAAGTTATACAAGTTCAGGAAGCACAGAGAGTTCCAATGAAGAGGAACCCCCAAAAACCCACTCCGAGGCACATCATAATTAAAATGACAACATTTCAAGGCAAAGAGAGAATCCTAAAAGCAGCAAGAGAAAAACAGCAAATAACATACAAGGGAGCTCTGATAAGGCTATCAATCGATTTCTCAACAGAAACATTACAAGCCAGAAGGGAATGGTCAAAAATATTTCAAGCAATGAAAAACAAAGGCCTACAACCAAGAATACTCTACCCAGCAAGGCTCTCATTCAAAATAGAAGGTGAAATAAGGAGTTTCTCAGACAAAGGAAGACTGAAAGAATACATCTCCACCAAACCAGCATTGCAAGAGTTGCTAAAGGATGTGTTCTAAGAAAAAAGAAGAAATGAACAAGAGAGGAGAGGAACAGAGGTACAAAGGGCAATGAATAAATACACGTCAATAATAACCTTAAATGTAAATGGATTAAATGCTCCATTTAAAAGACATAGGGTAACGGAATGGATAAGAAAACAGGACCCACATATTTGCTGTCTACAAGAAACAGACCTCAAAACAAAAGATTTACACAGACTGAAAGTAAAGGGATATAAAAAAATCTTCCAAGCAAACGGACCGGGGAAAAAAAGCCGGTGTAGCAGTCCTCATATCAGACAAAACGGATTTCAAAGCAAGGGCAATAAAAAGAGACAAAGAAGGACATCTCATAATACTTAAAGGAACAATCCATCAAGAAGATACGACTTTGATAAACATATATGCACCCAACATAGGAGCACCCAAATACATAAAGCAAATACTAGAAGACCACAAAAAGGATATCAACAACAACTCACTCATAGTAGGGGACTTCAACACTCCATTATCAACAATAGACAGATCATCCAAGCAAAGAAACACCAAGGATATACAGGCATTGAACAACACACTAAACCACATGGATCTAACTGATATATATAGAACTTTTCACCCCAAAAAAGCAAAATATACATTCTTTTCAAGTGCACATGGGACATTTTCAAAGATAGACCACATGATAAGTCACAAAACAAGACTCAACAAATTCAAGAAAATTGAAATCATATCAAGCATCTTTTCAGATCACAATGCCTTGAAACTAGAAATCAACCTCAGAGAAAAAAATCAAAGACACCCAAACTCATGGAGATTGAATAACATGCTATTAAATAATGAATGGATTAACAATGACATCAAAAAAGAAATCAAGCAATTTCTAGAAACTAATGATAATGAGCACACAACAGCCCCAAACCTGTGGGACACAGCAAAAGCAGTCCTGAGACGGAAGTTCATAGCAATACAGGCATATCTGAAAAAGATAGAAGAATCTCAAATAAAAAACCTAACCATAAAGCTACAAGAACTAGAATAACAACAACAAACAAAGCCTAGGGCAAGGAGAAGGAACAAAATCATCAAGATCAGGGCAGAACTAAATGACATAAAGACTAAACAAACAATCCAAAAGATCAACAAAACTAGGAGCTGGTTCTTCAAAAAAATCAACAAAATCGACAAGCCTCTAGCCAGTCTAATCAAGAAAAAAAGAGGGACTTCCGGCCAAGATGGAGGCTTAGACGGACACGCTAGGTCTCCCTCTACAACTATAGAGGAATACAACTACTTCAAAACAAAGGATAACTAGAAATTCCAGAAAATAAAACTACACGGAAGTCCAACATATGAAGTTATAAACCAGCGGTGCCATTTGGGCAGGTAAGAGTTAAAGTGGGCAGTGCTGTTTGCTGTCGCACCTGGAGCGGCGGGCGGCGAGGAGTCCCGGTGGCCAAGCCCCTGGCGGTGCGCGACCCCGGCGAGGAGTCCCGGTGGCCAAGCCCCTGGCGGTGCGCGACTCCGGAGCTGGGGAGAGCGGCCGCCGCATCGCCTTGAACAGTGAGGCCCAGGGGGGCGGGAGGACGGATCCCGGTCTCCTAGCTGAATAACTGTGTGAATCCATCTTGGACCCCCGCCCCCAAAGAAAGCACCACAGGGCTGCGAAATAGGTCGCGGACAAGCAGGCGCCGGTCGCTAATTTGTGGCGCGTACACAGGCACTGCCCCCGACAGCCAGCCCAAGAAAACAAAAAGCATCTGTCAAAATGAGGCAGGCAACTTTAGAAATACCGGTAACACAACTCACCAGGCAGCAGATAGAGAACCTGACAGATGAACAGATAAGAAACCTGTCAGAGGCTCAGTTCTGGGCCATTGTTATCAGGTGGCTTACAGAATTCACAAAAGAGCAGGAAAAAAAGATATGAAAGAAGCGAAAAACTTTCATAACGAAAGGAACAAAACAGTATACGAGACAGAAGGAAAGGAAATAAAATCCAGAGTTCATTTCAACAAACTGGAATATGGAGAAGGAACAAGCAGTCAACCAATGCAGCGAGAGGTAATGGGAAGCAACAACGAAAGGATCAGAAACCTCTGGGACAGCTATAAAAGGCCCAACATAAGAATCATTGGTTTGCCAGAGAATGAGGAAGATGAACTAGAACTTGAAAAATTGAGTGAAAATATAATAAAGGAGAACTTCCCAGACTTGGGAAAGGGAATAGACCTGCAGGTCCAGGAAGCAAGGAGAGTTCCCAAGAAACTGGACCCAGGGAGAACCACTCCAAGACACATTATAATCAAAATGTCAAAAATTAAAGATAAAGAGAGAATCTTAAAAGCAGCAAGAGAGAAGAAAAGAATTATGTACAAAGGGGTCCCAATTAGACTATCAGCTGACTTCTCAAGGGAAACCCTACAGGCAAGAAGAAACTGGCAAGAAATATTCAAAGTAATGAAAATCCAAAACCTACAACCACGAATACTCTATCCAGCGAAATTGTCATTCAGAATAGAAGGACAGAGAAAGTGTTTCCAGGACAAAATAAAACTGAAAGAGTTCATTAGATCCAAACCACTGTTATATGAGATGTTAAAGGGACTGGTTTAAAAAAAAACAGAAGCTAGGGAGATGAAACAAAGGCAAACTAAATAGGCAACGAGAGGGGAAGAGGAACTGTGGGTACGGGAAGCATATTGGGGGGAGGTCAACAGGGAGGGGGAATGGGGAAAGGGAGGGAGATGATATAGGAATTGGGGATCAAGGTAGGAGGGAATGGAATAGACGGAGAGAGGTTGGGAGGAACTGTATGCATAACTAATGGACATAATCTAAAAGGGGGGGACAACTGGAGGGAGGGGGCCACCGGGTGGAGGGGAGCAGAGGGAAGGGAAATTGGCACAAATGTAATAATTTAATCAATAAAACACATTAAATCTGAAAAAAAAAGAAAAAAGAAAAAAAGAGAGAAGACCCAAATAAACAAAATCAGAAATGAAAGAGGAGAAATCACGACTGATACCACAAAAATACAAATGATAGTTAGAAATTACTACAGACAACTCTATGGCAAGAAATTTGACAATCTAGAACAAATGGACAAATTTCTAGAAACACACAACCTTACAAAACTGAATCAAGAAGAAGTGAAAAGTCTCAACAGACCAATAACAAAGAAGGAAATTGAAACAGTAATCCAAAATCTCCCGGCACACAAAAGCCCTGGACCAGATGGCTTCACAGGCGAATTCTACAAAACATTCAGGGAAGAACTAACTCCTATCCTCCTCAAACTGTTCCGAAAAATCCAAGAAGAGGGGAAGATCCCAAACTCTTTCTATGAAGCCAGTATTATTCTAATCCCCAAACCAGGTCAAGACACAACAAAGAAAGAAAACTACAGGCCAATATCACTGATGAACATAGATGCTAAAATCCTCAATAAAATATTGGCAAACAGGATCCAGCAATACATCAAAAAGATCATACACCACGATCAAGTGGGCTTCATTCCAGGGATGCAAGGATGGTTTAATATTCACAAATCAATAAATACAATACATCACCTAAACAAAATGAAAGACAAAAATCACATGATCATAGCAATAGATGCAGAAAAAGCATTTGATAAAGTACAACACCCATTTATGATGAAAACACTCAGCAAAATCGGAATAGAGGGAGCATACTTTAACATAATTAAGGCTATATATGAGAAGCCTGAGGCCAACATCATACTCAATGGACAAAAACTAAAAGCATTCCCCCTGAATTCAGGAACTAGACAAGGTTGTCCACTCTGTCCACTCCTATTCAACATAGTGTTGGAAGTCCTAGCCACAGCAATCAGACAAGAAAAAGAAATAAAAGGCATCCAAATTGGGAAAGAGGAAGTAAAACTTTCATTATATGCAGGTGACATGATAGTACACCTAGAAAATCCTATAAACTCCACTAAAAGACTACTTGATATAATAAGTGATTTGGCAAAATAGCAGGGTACAAAATAAATATACAGAAATCTAAGGCATTTCTGTACACCAACAATAAAATAGCAGAGACAGAGACAAAAAAGAAAATACCATTTACTATAGCAACAAGAAAAATAAAGTACCTAGGAGTAAACTTAACCAAAGAGATAAAAGACCTGTACTCTGAAAATTACATAACATTGAAGAAAGAAATTAAAGAAGATACAAATAAATGGAAGCAAACACCATGTTTTTGGATGGGAAGAATCAACATCATCAAAATGGCCATACTACCCAAAGCAATTTACAGATTCAATGCAATCCCTATTAAAATACCAATGACATATTTCACAGACCTAGAAAAAATACTCCATAAATTCATATGGAACCAAAAAAGACCCTGAATAGCAAAAGCAATCTTGAGACAGAAGAACACAGCAGGAGGAATGACAGCACCAGATATCAAGCAATACTACAAAGCCACGGTAATCAAAACAGTCTGGTACTGGCATAAGAACAGACACATAGATCAGTGGAACAGAATAGAGTCCAGAAATAAACCCAGGCCTCTATGGTCAACTAATATTTGATAAAGGAGGTAGGAACATAAAATGGAGTGAGAAGAGCCTCTTTAACAAATGGTGCTGGGAGAACTGGATAGGGACCTGCAAAAATATTAACTAGACCACCAACTTACACCAATCACGAGAATAAACTCAAGATGGATCAAAGACTTAAATGTAAGCCGTGACACCATAAAAGTCCTAGAGGAAAACATAGGCAAGAAAATATCAGATATCTCACGTAACAATTTCTTCACGGATACATCTCCTAAAGCAAGAGAAATAAAGGAAAAAATAAATAAATGGGATTACATCAAACTAAAGATTTTCTGCTCAGCAAAAGAAAACCTCAGCAAGATGAAAAGGAAACCAACCATATGGGAAAACATATTTGCCAATGACATCACAGACAGGGGACTGATTTCCAAAATATATAAAGAGCTGATACGACTCAACACCAAAAAGCAAACAGCCCAATAAAAAATGGGCAAAGGACCTGAACAAACACTTCTCCGAAGAGGACATACAGAAGGTCCATAGACACATGAAAAAATGCTCAACATCAGTAGCCATCAGGGAGATGCAAATAAAAACCACAATGAGATATCATTTTACCCCAGTCAGAATGGCCATCATGAACAAATCAACAAACAAGTGCTGGCGAGGATGTGGAGAGACGGGAACCCTACTGCACTGTTGGTGGGAATGCAGACTGGTGCAGCCACTATGGAGAACAGTATGGAATTACCTCAAAAGATTAAAAATGGAACTGCCTTTTGAACCAGCGACTCCACTACTAGGATTATACCCGAAGAATCTTGAAACACCAATTCAAAAGAACTTATGCACCCCTATGTTCATTGCAGCACTGTTTTCAATAGCTAAGTGCTGGAAACAACCTAAGTGCCCATCTGTAGATGAGTGGATCAAAAAACTGTGGTACATTTACACAATGGAATACTATGTAGCAGAAAGAAAGAAGGAACTTCTGCCATTTGCAACAACATGGATGGAACTAGAAAGAATTATGCTTAGTGAAATAAGCCAGGCAAAGAAAGAAAAATAACATATGATATCACCTAATACAGGAAACTAAATAACAACACAAACAAAAGAACTAAATAGAACAAAGTGCAGAATAGCAGTCAATAGGGGGGAGGGGGAGGGAGAGAAGGGGGATAAGTAAGGGAAGGGTTTAGTCAAAGAACGTATATAAATGACTCATGGACATGGACAACGGGTAGGGATATGATTGCAGGAGAGGGGGAGGGTTGGGTGGGGGGAGAGAAATTGGGAGAAAAGGGGACAACCAAAAATAAAAAAATAAAAATAAATAAATGGACTTTGAGCACACAGCCAAAAAAAAGAAAGAAAGAAAGAAACTCTGGACTTAAGCAACATATTAGTTCAAATGAAATTAATAGACATTTACAGAACATTTTGTCTAAAAGCAGTAGAATATACATTCTTCTCATACACACATGGAACATTCTCCACAATAAATCACATGTTGATCCACAAAACAAGTCTTAATAAATTTAAGAAGACTGAAATTGTATCATGCATATTTTTTTACCAACGATGGTATGAAATTAGAGATCAACCACAAGGAGAAAACTGGAAAATTCACTTATATGTGGAGATCAAACAACATGTTATTGAACAACCACTGGGTCAAAGAGAAATAAAAAAGAGAAATTTAAAAATATCTGGAGACAATTAAAATGGAAATAACATATATCAAATGTATAAGATGCAGCTAAATCAGTTTTAAGAGAGAACATAAGGATAAATGTCTACATTAAGAAACATAAAAATCTCAAATGAGCAAATTAAGACTGCATCTCTAGGATACAGGAAAAGAAGAACAAATGAAGCCCACAGTTGGAATAAAAACAAAGATCAAAGTGGAAAAAAATGAAATAGGGACTAAAGAGAGAATAGAAGATATCAATGAAACTAAGAGCTGGTTCTTTGAAAACATAAGCAAAATAGATAAAATGTTACTCAGACTCAATAAGAAAGGCTAGAGGACTCAATTTAGTAAAATCAGAAATAAAAGAGATAATACAGAAATACAAAGATCATAAAAGACTACTATGAAAAATAATATGCCAACAAATTAAACAACCTAGAGAAGTGGATAAATTCCTAGAAACACAGCTACCAAGATGGGATCATGAAGAAATAGAACATCTAAGCAGACTGGTTACTAGTAAGGAAATTCAATCAGTAATCAATCACAGCCTTCCAAAAAACAAAAATTCTAGGACTAAATGTCTTCACTGATAAATTCTACCAAATGCTTAAAAAATAAATAATATCAATTCTTCTCAAGTTCATCCAATAAAATAGAAGAGGGGGAAACATTTTGAACTCACTATATGAGGTCAATATTTATTGATACCAAAATCAGACAAGAACACTACGAGAAAAGAAAATTATAGTTAATATTCCTGATGAACATAAATGTAAAACTTCTCAACCAAGTATTAGTAAACTGAATTCAACAGTACATTAAAAGCATCATAAACCATGATCAAGTAGGATTTATTCCAGTACCTTGTGAGAATGGTTTAACATCTCAAGTCAATCAATGTGATCAACATTAACAAAATGAAGAATAAAATTACATGATTATTTCAATAGATGCAGGAAAAGCTTTGACAAAATTCAACATTCATTCATTATAAAAACTTTCAACAGAGTATAGAGGAAATATATGTCAATATAATAAAAGTCATATATGCCAAACCCACAGCTAACATAATAGTTAATGGCAAAAACATTTTCTCTTAAGAAAGCTTTTTCTTTCAGGTCAAGAACAAGACAAAAGATGTCCACTTTTACCAGTTTTATTCAATTGCTCTAGGCAGAGCAATTAAGAAAGAAAAGAAATAAAATGTATCCAAACCAGAAACAAACATGTAAAGTTGTCTTTATTTGCAGATGACATAATATTATATATAAAAAACCCTAAAGACGTCACCCCCAAAACTGTTAGAACTATTGAAATAATTCAATAAAATAGGATATAAAATCAATATACAAAAATGCATTGTATTTTTATACACTAATAACAGACTATCAGAAATAAAAATCAAGAAAACAGTTCTATTTACAATAGTATTGAAAGAATAAAATACCAAATAATAAATTTATCCAAGTTGGTGAAAGACTTGTACACTGAAAACTATGACATTCATACAAAAAATGAAGAAGACACAAAAAATGGAAAGGTAGTCTGTGATCATGGATTTGAAGACATAATATTGTTAAAATGTCCATACTACCCAAAGCAATATACAGATTCAATGTAATCCCTATCAAAATTCCAATGACATTTTTCACAGAAATAAAATAAAACAAAACAAAAATTCTAAACTTTTCTGAAATTGCAAAAGATCCGAAATACTCAAAGCAATATTGAGAAAAAAAGAACAAGGTTGAAGGCACCATGCTTCCTGATTTTAACCTAAATTTCAAAGCTATGGTAATAAAACAGTATGGTATTAGCATAAAAACTGGCATATAAATCAGTGGAACAGAATTGAGAGCCCTAAAATAAATACACTACATATATGGTCAATTTCTTTAAGACAAAGGAGCCAAGAATATACAATGGGGGAAGGGCATGTCATCAATAAATGGTGCTGGGAAAACTGGACAACCACATGCAAAAGGATGAAACTGGACTACCATTCTGCATGATAGATAAAAAAAAAAAAATCAAACAGATTAATTGAAGTTTAATATAGGACTGGAAACCATAAAATTTCTAGAAGAAAATATAGTGGGTAAGCTCCTTGAGCTCAGTCTTGGCTTTGGATTTGACAGAAAATCAAAAGTTAGCATCAAACTAAAAAACTCCTATACACCAAAGGAAATCATCAACAAAATGGAAAGGCAATGTACAGAATGTAGAATATATTTGTATATTACATATTTGATGAAGGATTCATACCAAAAGTATATGAAGAACACATACAACTCAATGGAAAAAAAAAAATCTAAAAATAGGCAGAGAATTTGCATAGACATCTTTTCAAATAAGATATACAGATGATCGACAGGTACATAAAAAGTTACTCAACATTACTAATCATCATGGAAATATAAGTCAAAACCACAGTGAGATATCACCTCATAATTGTTAGAATGGCTATCACCAAAAAGGCAAAAAATAACAAATGCTGACAAGAATGTGAAGAAAAGGAAACCCTTGTGCACTATTGCTGGGCTTGTAAATTGGGGAAATAACTGTGGAAAACAGTATGAACAGTCCTCAAAAAATTAAAAAATAGAACTACTGTATGATCTAGCAATTTCAGATCTGAGTAAGCATGTGAAGAAAACAAAATCACTACCTCAAATAGATATCTGTACTCCCACGTTCAATGCAGAATTACTTACAATAGGCAAGATCTGAAACATACACACTGTGCACAAACATGCACACCAACACAGAAAGAGGAATAATATTCAACCATAAAAAGAAGGAAATTCTACCATTTGTGATAACGTGAATGAATCTAGAGGGCATTATGCTAAGTAACATAAGTCTGACACAGAAAGACAAATACCGTATCAGCTCACTTATCTGTGGATTCTTAAAAAAGAAAATTTCATAGATACAGAGAATGTATTGCTTGCCAGAGGTGGGTAAAGGTGGTCAAAAGACACAAACTTCTAGTTATAAGGTAGATAAGTCCTGGAGATATAATGTAGGGAATAATAAGTATAATTAACAATTAACAATACTGTGTTGTATATTTGAAAGTTGCTAAGAGAGTAGATCTTATAATTGTCATCACAGAGAAAAAAGTTATAACTATGTGCAGTGATGGATGTTAACTAAACTTGTGATTATTATTTTGCCATATATACCTACACAGCAAATCATTATATAGTACACCTATTACTAATGCAATTTTATATGTCAATTATACTCAAGTTTGAAAATTAAAAAGAGTCCTATATAAAGCCAAAATGCCCCTTTCTGTGTACCTTCATCTAGCTCAGTCCGTAGGAGTGGGCTGTCCTGGGAAGAACATGAGGTCCACATAGGTTGTTCCCTGCAGCTGAGGCAGATGGAGCTATAACTAGAGGCTATCTGTGGACCACCTCTGGAAGGTACACTGAAATGTATACCACAATCACTAATATAAACATCTCAGTTTGGAAAGATTATGAATAAATCTGTTACCAATATATTTTTAAAAGGGAAGTTGGAAAAATTAATTTTTAAAAATCCGATTTTGAATAAACTTTTAATAGACAAACTACCAAGTTCAGGCTCAAGGCAAATGAAAAATGCATACAACCTTGGCCAGGTGGCTCAGTTGTTTGGCATGCAATTGATGCTTGTCTCTCACATTGATGTCTCTGTCTCTGTCTCTCCCTTCCTCTCTTTCTAAAAATCAATAAACATATCCTTGGGTGAGGATTTTTAAAAAGAAAGGAAAAAAACATACAGAGACCCAATCCTACTATTATTTCTCATATTACCGAATACCCTTTAATGTTGGCTATTTCTAAATTTAGGCCGTTTTTTTAGTGATTAGTGTCACCTAGTGTCATTTCTTGGTATAGCAAACAAGAGTTTCAAAATACATGTTTTCTCTGTTTCATCATTTTAAAGAAAATATCACTTGTCAAATTGGTAGAAAAAGAACAGAAATTATAGGTGGGTTGGCAACACTGAAATACTAATTAAACCATTTAAAGTCTGTTAAGATAGTGACAGAGGAAACAACACAACATAACCAGTGAGGGACAAACCATCTGTACATTCAGAGCCCAACTGGCCCAAACTAGACATTAACAGATTTTCAGAAATAGGACTTTGTCTTTTTACAGAGTTCATCAGAGAAAAGAATTTAAGACACTTTTCAAACTGCACAGAAATTACAAATGGCAATCACTCCAGTGTGGGACCAGTTGATGTTACTGCACACTTAAGGGTAGGAAAGAAAATGTTTTAAGAGCATTTAGTCCACAACCACATTAAAAGTGAACCTAACTCATTCCATAGCCTAGCTTAAGTCTTCTCAGCTTTAAATCTTGGTTGACCATTCATGTCAGTAAGACCTCAATTTTTGTTGACACAGTTTGTGGTTTTCGTTGTCCCACTGAAAGTTCACTTTTTAATTAAATCTGTTAAAGTGAGCCTGGGGCTTATTTTTCAGATGTATTTATGTGTTCACTGATTGATTGATTGATTGATTGATTCATCTTTTATACAGTCAGCTCTTCCAGTCTTCTGGAAAGGTCAAGGTATTCCCAAAGGAGCTCTGCTGGGGGAACCATGAGCCCTGGATTCCAATCCAACTCTGTCACTCTTCCTATGAACTAGGGTCACACATGAGTGCAGGTTTCAATAGTCTCCCCTTAAAAATGAGGCAAGAAATATATTGCTTCTAAAATTATGTTGTTATTATAATACTGTATCATACCTCTGCTTTGTAATAATTGTATTATTATTTCAGTGCTATATCATATTATTCATATTATGTTTTACTCAAGCATGCATTTGAATCATGGAAATTACAAAGGTAATCAAATATTTTTCTTTAGGGGACTTTAATCCAGGTAGAAATTCTGGAGATTATCATGGGGACAGAAAACAAAGAGAATAGAAGAATTTTAATTGTTCATTAAAAAATGGCAAAAATGAAAATACTGATAAATGTTGTCTAAGGATATAGAGATCTAAATACATATAGCACTACAAATGTTTTAGTCCTAAATAAAAATACTGTTGTCACTGGGTTTTACTATTAATACTTTGCTGTTGGTTCATTTTTACAAAATTTTAGAGGTGTAAAGTTAGCAAGGCAAATTATTACATGCTTTTTAAAGGGTTGCAATCAGTTGATTTATGAGATTTTACTAACTCATTAATGTTATGTGATATTTGAATGAATAGTTTACAATGTATCACTGTAATATACATTAAATAGTTTAAATAATTTTATATCCACAAAGCACTTTATATCTGTTTTTTACTACATTGTGTATTATAAATTTCACTGGGATATTTTTGTAACAGGGAACAAAATACCTTTTCTACATATGATTTTTGATAATAAAATAAAATATGAAAGCATTCACCTTTCCTACACCACTTGCCCAAATTCTAAAAAAAAGGCAGTATTTGGAAGACGACAGCATGGGTACATGCAGTACTCACATCCTCCCAAACCCACATTAAAATTGCAGCTAAACTGCAGAACAACCATCAGTTGCCAGGAAGAGAAGACCCCATAACTTCTGGCTGTGAAAACAGAGATTGTGGCTGACGGAGATGAAGAGCTTATGGAGTCCCAGGCAGCCCTTCTTAAAGGGCCCACACATGGGCTTGCTCAGACTCACTCGCTCTGAGCTCCAGCACCGGGGCAGCAGCTTTTGAAATGCACCAGGAACATATGAGGAGGTACTAAATTTTCTGGAATCAGGGCAAGAAATGAAGGGGCAGCTTTCTCCCAGTCAGAAATGTAAGCAGATACCATTGTTCCTTTTCTGAGCCCTCCCCCCACAGAGCCAGTAGGTAGGTGCCATATCTGAGTCTCCATCTACCTGATTAAAACTTTTCATCCTATCCTGGTGATTCTCTGAGACCGTACCGCACTCATCTTTCAGGCCCACCCAGCTGTTTCCATTGGCTTCTCATGTGAATAGCCTGTCTTCTCTCATGTTTCAGACTTTCCTGAAATCTCTCAAATAAGCAGCATCTGGCCTCAGTGTGCCCCAGACCTCTTGCTGAGTGGCCTCAGGACCAGCACTAGCAGCTTTGCCTCTTTGGGGCACTTCCAAGCCCAGCACAAGTAGCAGCCATCTGTAGATCACTCTGTAGCTTATGCTACACAGGTCGTGGCTGACCTTGGCCTCCACCTCTCAGGAAGCCCTAGAGCCAGCTCACCCTGTGGACAGCTTCAGACCAAGTGGAAACACACTCAACCACTTCCACAAGCGACCCAATCAAGGGGAAGACTCAGCACGCAACTGAGCTCTGCTGAAGTAAGCTCTGCTTGATAGGGTGGTGCGCCGCAGATTCTCCTCTGCAGTCATGGTCAGTCCTCACAGCTGATTGACCTGAGGGTAAATTCCTCCCATTGATGTGCCAACAGCAATCAAGGCTCTACTACAACACAGTTCACACAGTGGGGGACACCAGGCCCAGCTTGAGTGGTTGGGGAGGCTGTGCCACTGGACCCCATAGGACACCTCCTACATTAGGTCACTCTACCAAGCTGGGAGATGTAGAAGCTCTTCCTAACACATAGAAACAAACACAGGGAGGCTGCTAGAATGAGGAGACAAAGAAACATGTCTCAAGTGAAAGAATAGAACAAAACCCCAGAAAAAAAACTAAACAAAATGGAGGTAAACAATCTATCAGATGTAGAGTTCAAAACAATGGTTATAAGGATGATCAATGGACTTAGCAGGAGAGTAGATGAAGTTGGTGAGAACTTCAAGAAAGTGATAGGAAACATAAAAATTGAACTAAAAATGTTTTTAAAAAACAGTCAAAAATGAAGAATTCGCTAAATGAGATGAAGAATACATTACAGAGAATCACAGTGGAGTAAATAAATCAGAGGATCAACTCAGAGATTTGGAAGACAAGGAAGTATAAGCAGAAAGCACATAATAAGAACAGCAAAAAACAAAAACAAAAAATCATTCAAAAAATGCAGGTAGTATAAGGAACCTATAAGACACTTCAAGCATACCAACATTCACATCATGGGGGTGCCAGAAGGAGGAGAGAGAGAGCAAAAAATTAAAAACCAATGTGAAAAAATAATGATGGGCAATTTCTTCCTTGTCTTACCTTTGAAAATGGAATAGCAAATTGAGTGACTCAAGGTATCAAGGGAAAATGTACTAAGTGCTAGGACATGTTGTTCTCACAGAATGACAGGAGCTTGCTGAAGACTTTCCCAGATCACTACTACCTGGAAGCGGTTCATATATCTTGGTGCAGATCTTCAAGGAGGCAGCAGCAGGACAACAAGGAGCAGCAACTGAACAAAGAGCAAAGACCAATGGATGGAGAGGCCTGGGTAGCAGAGCTCTCAGTGGCAATGAGCCAGATCCAGCCCAGCTAGAGCTAGCCCAGCAGTAACCTTGCAACACAATACAGGTTTTGTGTAATGAAGATGGGTACCACAAGACTAGCTGTCGAGCTGTTACACAGAGTGAGTAATAAAAGGTGAGTTTTCTGAATCCATCCCAGAAGGTGACATACTTCTTAAGTCCTCCAACTACCTGAAAGAATGATCAGAGCAAGGGCTTTCTCAACAGGTTCTTACAGCAAGTTCACTTCTTGAAGGATCCTTACAATACATGGAAAAGTGGGCAAAACAAGAATTTCCTCAACAGATCGTTGGAGAGAAATTCACTTGTTGAGTACTCTGAGTACATGACAGGCAAGCAGCTTTTTCATAGAGAGATACCTAACACTAACTTATTAGATCCTAAATACCATGAAGAATTTGCTAGAAATAATCCAACAACAACAGCAAAAAAAGGAAAAATAAGATGCTGATAGTATTTGTCCTCACAGTGGATTCACAAGACAGTTGAGATGATTCCCTGAGAAGGTATCACCTCCTTGTTCATGGTCCCTGAAACCTCATGTGTGTAGAATGTGGGAAAGCATTTTCTGAGAGCTCAAAACTAAAAATACATTTAATGGTTCATACTAGATAGAGGCCTTTTTGGTGTATCTTTAAAGGGTACAGGAAATGTTTTTCCCTGGACTACAATTTGCATACACATGTATGTATCTACAATGGGGATGAATGTTCTGTGTGTCTCTTTGAAGGTGTCAGAAGAGCTTTGTTCAGTCAACCTGAAATCTCACATCTTAACTCATGTAAAATCAAAAGCAATCAATGAAGAGAAGATGGAAAATAATCTTTAAACAGAATAAGCATTTTAACAAAAGAATGACAAGGACGAATATCCCTCATTAATTATAGTTTTCAGGACAGAATTTTGAATCAATGTTGCAATCCTATAGAGTGCATTTTTTAATGTTCCTGAGATTTTTCTATAGTTTGTGATATTATTTTAAGAACATGCGTACAGAATTAAACTGTGCTTCCAAACAGAAAGGTCAGTAATGAACTTACTTCAAAAGCATAATTCTTACTACATTATGAATTGGATTATTGGATTAAGGCACTTCTTTTCACATACTATAAACATGAAATCAACTTTGGTTTTTAACCTTGTCATCTCTAACAGTTTAACTTTTGCCTTTTAGGAATATAGTTTATGCTACATGTGATAATCCTAGAGAATGACAATTTTATAATAGATTGTCCATAAGTGAATGAGTAAGCTTCTTTAAAAGTTAAATGTAAATTGTAATTATTTTCTTTTTAAAATTATTGTATCAGACTATGGAAATCATATACCTGTATCTGTATGGTTATTTGATAGTGTCAATCCCTTTGAATCATCTCAGATATTTTCAAATGAAATAAAACCCTCAGAAAAAAGAAAATAATAAAGACAGAAAACTTCCCTAATCTGGTGAAGGAAATAGACATAGAAGTCCAGAAAGCACAGAAAGTCCAAAGCAAGATGAACCCAAAAGGCCCACACCAAAACACATCATAATCAAAATACCAAAGGTTAAAGACAAGAGAGAATCTTAAAAGCAGTAAGAGAAAAGCAGTTAGTGACCAACCAGGGAGCTCCCATGAGACTGTCATCTGATTTCTCAGTAGAAACCTTACAGGCCAGAAGGGATTGGCAAGAAATATTCAAAGTAATAAAAAGCAGGACATACACTGAGAATACTCTACCCAGCAAAGCTGCCATTTAGAATGGGAAGACGAATAAACATTTTTCCAGACAAGAACAAGCTAAAGGAGTTCATCAACACCAAATCAGTATTACATGAAATATTAAAGGGTCTTCTTTAAGAAGAAAAAAAGATAAAAGATTAAAAATATGAATAGTAAGGTGGCAATAAATGCCTAACTATCAACAATGGAATCTAAAAAACAAAATAAATGATCAAGCAGAACAGAAACTCATAGACCATTTTGATGATTGACAGATGGGAAGAGATCGAGGGGATGGATGAAAAAGGTGAAGAGATTGAGAAGTACTAATTGTTAGTTACAAAATAGTCACAGGGATCTAAAGTACAGCGTAGGGAAGACAGTCAATAATGTATGTATGGTGTCAGATAGGTACTAGGTTTTTTTATTGGAATGACCACTTAGTATATTTTATGAGTATAATGTCCAATCATTGGATTGTACACTTGAAACTAATATCATGTCGTATATCAACTATAATTGAAAAAAAAAATTAAAGGAAAAAAAAAGTAGTGTTGAAGAACCTGAATAAACACTATTTTGATTTTTATAATTTTTAATATTGGGATAATAGTTTTAGAAATAAGTGACTTTTAAACATTATAAGTAGGGCAGCTAATCTAAATATAACAATTAATCAATAGTTTTTAAGTGAGTTTGATGATAAGAATCATAAGGCACATTTGTTCAAAATACTATAGTTTTCTAGGTTTTCATTCCAGACCTGCTGAATTAGAATCTTTAGGTAAGTAGTCTAAAAATTCATTTAAAAAATTTTACTCTCTGAATATCATTTATATTAAATAATAAAACATAAATCTAATTCAACTATTATTAAAAAACCAGGTAAATAAAAATTCTTGCTAATCTAAGCTTTGGTTTTTCTCCTCTGCAAAGAGGATAACGGGGTTGTATTTAAATAATGATGGGCAGTAAGCATGGAATTAGTGAATGTGAAACACTTAGCACGGTGTATGGCACAAAATAAGAACTTAATGTTAGCTGTGATTATTGCTTTTCATTACAGTATTATTATCACAGTGATATCATTCTTATAATTTATATAGTCATTTAAGAAAAAATTCACAATATGTTTTTTCTTTACGACCTGGGCATGAGGGGTCGCGTTGAGAATGGAAGTGTGAATCTGGTTTGCAGTCTTCAGTCCTCACTCCTCTCTAAGTTTTGAGGCAGAGCCATTTTATTATTTCTGAGCTTTGGGCTTTGGCCTCTGTCCCAAGATATTTGTTGGAAAATATGCATGGCCTCACTTTGGTCTTCTGTTCTGCCCATATATCTACTACAAGACCCTTTCTGGTCTGTCAGCCACGCTCCTACCCACATCCCTTCCCCTCCCAGCTCAGGAATTCTGCTTCAATTTTCCCACACCACCCTGACATTGTAGGGGCATTGTAGCCACATTGCTCCAACTGCCTAGACACTACCCACTGTCATTTCTGCTCTAATGCTCAGGATCATGGATGAATATATGACAAATATATTGAAGGGAAAGTATACTGAGCTCTTTTCAAAGATTTGTTGCCCCTGATCAATTTCGTGGCTCTCCTATAATCTCCTACCATTCTATTCTTGGGCCTGACAAACAAGTCTTACACTATTTCACACTGTCACCTACTCTGTGGGTCCTGCCATACACTCCAGCCCTAAGGCCAAGACTGGTTCTTGATATGCAAAATCAACTTTCTAGACTGAATTCTCACTCTTCTTTAACAAAATCAAGATTCTTGTAAATTAAAGCAACGTTGATTTTTAGACTTTTATCTCTGCTATTACTTAAAAATTCTTATTTTAAAACTAAAAACTGAGCAAAAAATTTGCCCTCACCCCTAGGCAGTGCATTCCACGAGGTTTATGAGGGGAGAGCATGAGGTAACAGGAAATAATAATGGAGAAGATAAACCTAATCTTAAATCTCTAAAAACTTACCTTCAATGAAAGTAGGGATGAATGACCGTTATTGTGTACTTAGCATGTGCTGGGCTCAGGGAGTCTAAGGATGAAAATCAGATAGCCTTTGACCTCCAGGTGCTGTCAATGGTGAGAGATACACCTGCACAAGTCAGAGTATTTCACATTAGAGTCATTTGAAAGTTTCTAAAATACTGATACTTGTGATTTGATCTTTAGGATTCTGATTTTTAAAACTTTGGGATGGGACTTTGGTGTAAGTACTTTTAAAGGCCCACCCACAGGTTATTATAATGTACAGCAAACGTTGAGAACCACTTTAAAATGGGAATGTCTACCGGTCCCGGAACCTTTAGAGATTATATGCTTGGAGAACCAATGAGTCAGTTAAAAATAGTTGGGCAACAACTTATGTGGCTTGCAGAATCGGTTTTTGATAAACTATGATGATAAAACTTTTTGAGTATGCCAAATACTTTGACTTGTAGAGAGAACATCATTTCATCTACTCTCACTGTCACTACAAAAAAGAAGCCTCCAAGTTGTCCCCTGGTCCCAGTAAGTGGCATTACTACCAGCAGCTAAACTGAAATTGTCCTAGTCCTTCCCCTTTCCCTGTCCTCCAGTCCACATCCAAAGAGCATTGCTGATCAGTTCTGTAGGCTTTTGCCTACTAAATATCCTTCCGTTCTTCTCTTCCTCTCCATCATCACTGCTCTGCCTTCCTTCACATACAGTTGCTTTCTTTCTGGTCACCAAGCCCGCAGTGGCCCTGCATACTCACTCTGTTCATCTTCCATCCTTTCATCAGAGGTGTTTTAAAAAAAATACATAAATGCCATTGAGGAATACTGAGTTGGTTTGGCTTTCAACAACAATAGTACAGAACATAAATTACTATTTGTTTATCCAAAAGAAAAAAAAATGTTTTATAATTTTAAAATAAAAAATGTATTACTGGAGGTATCACATAAGTCAGTATTATTTTTTAAGCTATGTTTAGAAAACTTGCAGTCTAGAGGGGTATCTGAATGAATTTCCATATTTGGTTAATTAGATCTAAAGGAAAACAAAAATAAAGGCAATAGAGGCAAGGAAGAGGACAACGTGTGGTCCCCTTTCTCCTTTTAAAAAATTTTAGATGTAGTTAGAATAAGTAACTCAAGAAAAAAGGGTGGCTAGCCTATGGTGACTTCTTTGCACATGTTATGAGTCACATTGGCCGTTTGGAGTGTTGTTTTAAACTCAGCTTCTGAAATCTTGCTTCCCTTAAAAGGCATCACTTGTTTTATTTCTGCTCTTATTTTCTGTCCCCTAAATGAGGTTTGACTCCACTTGGATGTTTTACTCGTTGATCCTGACTACGTAGTTTACAGGAAATTTTAGAAAACTCTAGTTTGCCCCCTGTGTGGCTGCTTATGTAAATATCACTCACTTGCTTTTATTTCTTATTGTAGTGGACCAAATTAATTGCCAGCAACAGATTGTCTTTATGCCCTATTTCTTCCTTTTCTAAGTATCCAGAGCATTTTTGTTTCCTTTAAGAGTTTGTGTATCATGAGTTAACTATAGTTCAACAAACTTCTACTAGACAGTGTTCATGGGCTCCATGTACATCAGCAAATTTAAGCCAAAATTTAAATGAACTTCATTCTGAATTGAATGGACACTTCCATATTTACAGGGAGTTTTTATGACTCTTCTCCAAAGAAAAACCACATTTAGCACTGAATTGTTAAAGTCTTTAGAATCATAGAGTAAATAGTTGCCTCTGATGCCATGTTTGCATTACAGTTTTCCTTGTATAGTGTACTTACATCAGTTTTATGAAAGGCATTTCTTCTAAATCCCCATAAAGTGTTATAAATAAAACAATTTAAATTATAATGAGCCCTGGCTAGTGTGGCTCAGTGGATTGAGCACAGGCCTACAAATCAAAAAGGTAATCAGTTCAATTCCTGGTCAGGGCGCATGCCCAGATTGCAGGCCAGGTCCCCAGTTGGGGGCGTGTGAGAGGCAACCAACTCCACACCAATGTTTTTCTCCCTCTCTTCTCCCTCCCTTTTTCTCTCCCTATAAATAAATTAATTAATTAAATTTAAAAATTTATAATGAAAACTTCTTTTGTAGTAATACAGCTCCACCTATCTCATCAATTCAGGTACTTCTTAGCTCCATGAAGAATTTCTTTTTTGCAGCCCATTCCCTGTACGAAACAGGTTAAGCTGAATTATAACAGAAAATTTTTCAAGCTGAATACAAAGTTTCCTTGTGCACAGAGTGGTGAAGTAGTCTTAACCACCTCCCTCTAAATAGAGTAAGGGTTGAGCAGTACAGTCTATTAATAGTGCTACACCCACATATTTTAGCACAATAGAGCCCTGTTAAAATAAGATGCCCTAAACACATTATCCACACATGGTGAAATAGAAATTGCTCACATTTAATGAGTTGCTAAAATTCTGTTTAAGATTTTAAAGCGCATTTAAAGGTGCTACTGCCATAATTGAATGAACCATATCTGCATAAAAACTCACTAATATTGAATGAAAAGGGTGTTTTAATTAATATGACTGTTTAAACGTTCTGGCTTTTAGCAGTTAATAATTTGAATTCATATTTTATTGCATTTCTTGTCTGAATTAACCATTGAAAATTAAGTTATTAAATAAGATGTCACTTTTATAGAAATAGCAGCACAGAATTAGGTGAAAATAATAAGAGTAAACATAACACAAAGCATTCATTTTTGTGTTCAGTAGGAAAAGTTTTGTAACACTTTCTTTAGTGATTTAGTCATCTTTGAGTTGAAAGGAAAACTTCACTTAAAAGTTTTATTATTTTTATGAATATTTCTTAGATCTGTTTCTGTTATTTTAAAGGTAGAAATTGGTCTCTAAGCAACGGTGAGGAACATTTACTGTAATTAAATTTATCTGTGAATTGATACTGCACATAAAAATTCCCATCGCAAAGAAATATTGTAGAAAATATGTTGGGATCCATACAATATTATAAATTCTACATTAAATAATAATTATGTTTGTCAGATTATTATTACCTATAATTCACTTTTAAACATATTTATCAAGCTGCCATAATGCTTTATAGATGCTAATAAAATTTAGTATAATTTTATAATCTCTTTGAAGTAGATAAGAGGTCATTATACAACTAAGACTGGGAGAACAAACATCTGTTAGATTATTATAGAGCAAGTCAGTAATGAAAGTTGCTAACAAGTCTGAGAAATCTAGAGAGCTAACTTCTGATCTACTTACTAAATTTCACTATAACATACATATTAGAAATTTGCTTTCTCAAGACTACTGGGAAAAGAATCATTTGCAAAATCACATGGAATGAGCTAGGAAAGGGATCAGCTAAGAGCCTAGATGTACTCAGTAGAGTAGCTTGCCTGGCTGCATTAGATAATTGGATGTTATAGGTGCCCTGTAATTTGTACCGGGTGCTAGGTTCTCAGGGCTACTAGCAGGGGATCTCAGCCTTGGGTGAATGCTAGAATCACCTGAGGATTATTCAATAAACACACCTGAGATTACCTGAGGGTGGGGCTCAGGTATCTGTATTTTCAAAAATCACCTTCCTTCTTAGCTAAAACAATCAGAAAGAAAGAGAGAAAGAGAGAAAGAAAGAAAGAGAGAAAGGATGGAAGGAAGGAAGGAAGGAAGGAAGGAAGGAAGGAAGGAAGGAAGGGAAAGAAAAAGAGAAAGAAAGAAAGAAAGAAAGAAAGAAAGAAAGAAAGAAAGAAAGAAAGAAAGAAAGAAAGAAAGAAGAAGAAAGAAAGAAAGAAAGAAAGAAAGAAAGAAAGAAAGAAAGAAAGAGAAAGAAAGAAAGAAAGAAAGAAAGAAAGAAAGAAAGAAAGAAAGAAAGAAAGAAAGAAAGAAAGAAAGAAAGAAAGAAAGAGATGGAGGGAGGGAAGGGAAAGGAAAGGAAAGGAAGGAAGGAGGAAAAGAGGGAAAGAGAGGAAGGGAGAAAGGGAGGAAAGAAGGAAGAAAATGGTATCCAAATTGGAAAGGAAGAAGTAAAACTGTCATTATTTGTAGATGACGTGATACTATATAGAGAGAACCCTAAAGACTCTACCAACACACTATTAGAACTGATAAAAAATTCAGTAAAGTAGCAAGGTACGAAATCAATACTCATAAATTAGTTCCATTTTTATGCACCAATAATAAACTAACAAAAGGAGAAATTAAGAAGACAATTCCCATTTACAATTGCATAAAAATACCTACAAATAAATTTAACCAAGAAGTTAAATGACCCATATATAAAAAATTATGACATTGAAGAAAGAAATTAAAAAAGATACAAATAAATGGATGTATATTCCATGCTCATGGATAGGAAGAATTCATATTGTTAAAATGCCAATGCTACCTAAAGCAATTTATACATATTCAATGCAATTCCTATCAGAACCAATGGCACGTTTCATAGAACTAGAACAAATAATTCTAAAATTTATATGAAACCTCTGAGCACAAGAAAGGAGAAAGTTCTGATAAGAAGAGTATGTCAGAAATATGTACAATAAGTACTAATGCAAATGGGAGGAGGGGTAAATTAAAAAGAGGCAGGGAAAATATCCTCTACCATCAATCATTATTAAACTCAGCTGAAAGGAATATAGGTCAACCCAATGACCACCCTTGATGGAGCCCATAGCAGATGTCTGACATTGTTTTTGTTGCTGTTGTTGTTAGCACCCAAGTTCCTACTTCCTATTAGCATCTTATCTCCCTGTTGTTAAAATTCCCTTTCTATGTATTGTTTATGAAAGGTAATGCCCAGCTCCATAAATATCAAAGGGGAGGGTGTTTCTCATTCCATATCTGCATAGACAGGAGATAACATATAACATGGAAATGGCCAGTTGACATTGTGGCTCCTGAGACTGAATTTTGATGATGTCATTCACTAGTTAGAGTCGGTATTCTCTGAAGTGGCAGACTGGACCAGCCCCTTATTGCTACATAAACATTGTCATACATTAACTAACCTTCCAGAGCAGACTTGGTTTTTCCCAATTTTTCAAATCAAATTCTCCAGGCTATCATGAATTTTGTAAGGTTCCAATAAAATTGCTTTTTTGGCTTAGGATAGCCAGAGCTTGATTCTAATGCTTGAGAGGAATAAATGTGGTTAGTACTGACCCAGGCATTATTTAATCATTTTTTTTCCCCCTCGGTGTCCAAACTCCCTCCAAGCCAACCCTGCCTAATTCTACTTCCCCATTTAGCGAAACTATCTTCTATGTTCCCAGTGTGCGTTCCTCCCCCAACCACAGCCCCAAGAACCACAATGCCTTATGTCTCTGTTTTTCCAACTGAGAACCTACCCCTAAGATACAAAAATTATTAGGAGAAAATTTAAGCCAAAGCTAGAGCAGCTATTCTTTTTTTATTTTTAATGAAGGCTTTTTAATTTTTTAAAAGATTTTAGTTATTCATTTTTAGATAGAGTAGAAGGGAGGGACAAAGAAAGGGATAGAAACATCAATATGTGAGAGAACCAACTGGTTGCCTCTCACAGGCCCCCAGCTGGAGACCTGGCCCACAACCTAGCCATGTGCCCTGACTGGGAATCAAACCAGTGACCTTTCAGTTCACAGGCCGACACTCAACCCACTGAGCCACTCCAGTCAGGGCTAGAGCAGCTATTCTTAAACTTAGTATCCTTAGAGTCTGAAATGGTATGTGTTAAAAGTGTGGTCTCAGAGACCACACTAGGTCAAAATTAAAGCATGAGAGAAGCCTAGAAATTAGCATTTTTTACAAACTAAATAGATTTCTGCTCAACAGGATCAAGGAACCATTTGACTATGAAGGAAAACAGCCATATATGAATGGGTCTCTGTCTCATAATGTATGTCATATTTCATTCATATTTACCTCACCCATTGATTTCTTCAGCAATATGAGATTTCTTTGGCATTCAATATACAGTTTGCTCTGATTTGCCCGTGCTTTCTGGTGAATTTCTTGTTACTATTTAAAGCTTGTTTATTTATTTTGTCAACAGGTCTAGCTTCTTATAATCAACTTTAGAGCATTTTGCAAAGGTCAGTTTCTCTACAGAGACAACTTAAATTCTGCCCCTCAAAGGAATCCTTCCTCTAAGCATGGGAAATGGTAAACATTTGTCATTAGCAACCACTTGCCAAGGAATCCTAAGATAAGCTGAAAATAAATGCTTACTGCTTCAGCATCTCAGAGAACACATAAACCTGTGTTTCCTTTTAATATATCAAAAATAAAGATTACTGGGAGTGAAATATTTTCATACCAAATTGAAATCAAATTAAATTTTTCTCTTTTGAAAATTATTATATATTTACTATTCTGAGAATAATTTCTGTGTAGAAGGTGAAAAAACCAAAACATTTTTTCTAAACTCTACATAGTTTTAATTATAGCTATATAATAAAAATAATTCTGGTTGGAAGTTGAAAACACAAGTTTTAATCTCAAATCTGACTTTTAAAAATCTTATAATTTCTTATTTTATTTTTTTATATATTAAATTGATATAATTCTACCTCTCTTGATTATAGTATTACAAGACAGGATTAAGTCTGTAAACTATAAAAGCATTTCACAAACAGGAAATACTGGAAATACTAAGTTAATATTGTCACAGAACAAGTAATTTAATTTAAATAGTATTGAAAAAATTGGTCTGTGGGGTTCACTTTAAAACTGGTTTCTCTTTTCTATCCTAATGGCTTGGACAGAAAGAGCCCAGAGGTCGGGGGTGGGGTGGGGCGGGGGCACCTAAAATATTTCCCTCAGCCCAAACTAAGTATAATGGGCAAAAGGGTTTTGGACAGGTGAGACGTGCCTGGCACACCTTCCTCCAAAGAAGCCCTTCTTTTCCCTAATGTGGGACATTGAAAAATTAATACCTGCCTTTTTTCTTCTAGTGGTTATGGACTGAATGATGTCTTTTAACCCTGTTGCCAAATCTGTTGCCCCAGAATACAACAAGGATGCCAGCCTCTTAAACCAAGCACGCTGCTGTCCAGGGACAGCCAACTGACCTGGAGTCTGCACAGTCCTTCCCCGTGTGGGAAGGCAACCCTCCCCTCCACACCCCCACTCTTATTAGGGATTTCTGGACCCAAGGGTAGGTAGGACAACAACCATGCCCAGCCTGAAGCATCTAGAGGAGCTCAAGACCTTTGCTCATTGTCCTTTATAAGGTTATAAAGGGTCTTAAGTCTGAGAGGGAGGGATTGTTATTTTTTATTGTTAAAATAATTATTTAAAAAAAAGAAGAATATATGAAAGGGTGAAGCAGGAGAGCTTTGTATGTATGACCCATGGGCATGAACTTGAGGGGGGGGGATTGCTGGAGGAGGGGTGGTTCTGGGCGGAGGGGAGCAAAGGGGAAAAAATTGGAACTATTGTAACAATATAATCAATAAAATATACTTTAAAAAATAAATAACTAAATAAATAAATAGTATTAAAAAACAACAGCAATAGTTTATATAGTTTTATGTGTTTGGGACTATTCTAAACAGTGTGTGGGGGGGGAGAGAAAGAGATTGAGAAAAGGGGGGAGAGCCTCAATTAATACTCAAAAAACCCTATGATATCATGATCCCATGTCTCAGATGAAAAAGCTGAGTCACGGAGAAGTTAAATAACATGTCAAAGACCCCATAGTATTTCACAGGCACTTTGCATAAATGCATCAAGAACAAAATATTTTTTTAATATTCATACCAATCTCCACAAATATTTTGGAATTCATCCTAGAATCTTGATAGTTCCATGACATAAATATACATTTTTTCTCCTTATGAAGCTTAACAATATAAATGCATTATATTTAATTAAGAGGAGTTTGTACTGTGCTCACTTCCCTTCCAAATCCTGTGCCTCTAAGATGATTGCCTGCTTTTACACAGATAGCAAAAATAGCCAACCGGAATGCCATGTAATTGCTGGAATTTTAATTGCCTGGGAGAGAGGAGCATAAAATAGTATTACAGTCAGAGCCAGGGTGAACTTAAAGTTAGTGACTATTCAAGTTTGTGATTTATGAGGCTCCTCTGCAATGTATGCTCATTCCTCAGAATCTTCACCAGAGAACTAGTCCTATATATTTTCTTACATAATCTAAATTCCCATCCCTAATATCACTTCTATGTACATCACTTCATTTACTTATCAAATATATTCTGAAAAAAGACATAGAAGTCATTATGCTCATTGTGCAACACTATGAATTTGATCAATAGTAACCATGAACTTACAATACCAAAGATTTTATGCCAAATGAGATACCATTGCTCACTAGATCATGACGCATACTTAGCAGTTTCAAGAAAAAAAGTTAAAAGTATAAAATTTGATTTATCAGATTCATTTGCTTCTTAAAATTAGAAAAATCTACCACTATTGGATAATTCAAGTAATTCTCAAGTTCAATGGGATAGTTTTACATTCCCAGTATAGATGTAGACTGTTTGGAATGGGGAAAGAAGAGATTCTTGTTATTTCTCTCTTTAGTGAAAAGACATCTACAGTTATTGCTTTACCTATTTTATAAGTTTTCACTCATGGAAGCATGGAGAAGCTGGCCTCAAGATCATGAGATTCAATAGGTTGGTACACAAGTTAACAGAACAGAAAATGGGATTTAGGCAGTAACCTAAGGGTCAGCTGGGCATAGAATGAAGACCTCTGGGTCTTGATTCAGCCCAGGGGCACAATGTGAGAAAGGAGGGCCAGATGCTGGAAAATGCACTGGATGGGATGTGTTAGGAAAACCAAATAATTGTCACTTTTTGGTAACTATATATAAGACATTTATTTTATGGCAGATTTTTGTTAAGGACCTCATTTTTCTGACCTATCTTTCAATGTGGAAGCATTTTTGTTGGAGTAGCCCTCCTAATTTCCTTCTACCCATTAGATAAGCATAGCTTATATGATTAGTGAGTTTATGAGGAAGACATGTTCATCCCATAATACAAGAGGTGCCGGCGGGAGGAGCGGCTCACGGCTGCGGGGTCCGGGCGGGGGGCGTCGAGGGGCGCGGAGGGCGGGGCGGAGCAGGGCGCGGTCAGGCCCGCGGCGGAGAAGGCGGCGTCCATTGTCTGGGGCGCCATCCGGGGCCTGCTCGGCGCCGCTCGCTCGCTCGCTCGCTCGCTCGCTCGCTCGTTCGTCCGCCCGCCCTGAAGGCAGCAGCATGGCGGAGTTGAGTGTGGCCGGCGGGAGGTGGCCGAGCGGCCCGGCGTCCCCTCCGGCCTGGTCGTCCTGGGCGTCCCGGGCCTCCCGCGTCTCCGGCTGCGGCAGCGGGCGCGCGCGGGCCCCCGGCGGGACCAGGCCGCAGCGGGCGGGCGGCGAGCCCCGGGCCGGGGACGGCGCCGAGTTGGGGCCGCGGGCGGACTGCGGAGCGGCGGCGGGGCCACGACGGTGCCCGCGGGAGGAGCGGCTACCGGCTGCGGGGTCCGGGCGGCGGGTGCCCGAGGCCCGGGGCGGGGCGCGGGGCGGGCCGGGGCTCGGCGCGTGGCGGAGCGGGCGCGGCGCAGGCCGGAGCAGGGCGCGGTCAGGCCCGCGGCGGAGAAGGCGGAGTCCATTGGCCGGGGCGCCATCCGGGGCCTGCTCGGCGCCGCTCGCTCGCTCGTCCTCCCGCCCTGAAGGCAGCAGCATGGCGGAGGTGAGCGGGGCCGGCAGGAGGTGGCCGAGCGGCCCGGCGTCCCCTCCGGCCTGGTCGTCCCGTGCCTCCCGCGTCTCCGGCGGCGGCCATTGGCTGGGGCGCCATCTGGGGCCTGCTCGGCGCCGCTCGCTCGCCCGCCCGCCCGCCCTGAAGGCAGCAACATGTGGAAGGTGAGCGGGGCGGGCGGGAGGTGGCCGAACGGCCCGGCGTCCCCTCCGGCCTGGTCGTCCTGGGCGTCCCGGGCCTCCCGCGTCTCCGGCTGTGGCAGCGGGCGCGCGCGGGCCCCCGGCGCGACCAGGCCGCAGCGGGCGTGCTGCGAGCCCCGGGCCGGGGACGGCGCCGAGTCGGGGCCGCGGGCGGACTGCGGGGCGGCGGCGGGGCCACGACGGTGCCCGCGGGAGGAGCGGCTCCCGGCTGCGGGGTCCGGGCGGCGGGCGCCGAGGGGCGCGGAGGGCGGGGTGCGGGAGCCCGAAGGCGCGGAGCGGGCGGACACTCTGCGCGCTGCGCCCCGGGGCCCTGGGCGGCCCTGTCCCCCGGTACCGGTGAGCCCCGGTGAGCCGCGGTGGGGGGCGTCGGGGCGGGACGGGACGCGCCGGAGGGACCAGCGTCTTGGCACTCCGCTCGTGGGATGCGTTCGCTCCTGTCTGGGAAGACGGGCTAGCTGCACTCTGGCCTCCGCTCGGCCCGGACGGGGGACCCGGGCGCGGGGTGCGCAGGTGCTGGGGGACGAGCGAGGACCATACAGGGGAGCCGGGGGTTCGGGGCCCTGAGATGCAGGGTGGTGCCGGGGTTGCGGACCCCCCTGCTCCGGCGGTGATTCCTTGAGCGCCCTGGCCAGCAGCACCCGCCTGTTCTGATTATGTTATTTTTAGAGAAGGGGAAGGGAGGGACCGCAATGTGAGAGAGAGACATTGATCAACTGCTCTTCATAGGCACCCTGACTGGGGGCTCAACCCACAGTCCAGGCATGTGCCCTGACTGGGAATCGAACTAACGACCCTTCGGTTTGCAAAAACAGGCCCAACCAACTGAACCACCCAGTCTTATATACCTCATATGAGCTTAATCATACAGTAATTGTCCTTTTGTGACTGGCGTATTTCACTTATGATGTTCTCAAGGTTCATTCATGTGGTAGACTGTAACAGGATTTCCTTTTTTAAGGTCGCATAATATTCCATTGTATGTATATACCACCTTTTCTATATCCATTCATCTGTTGATGGAGTTTGGGTTGCTTCTACCTCTTGGCTAATGCTATAATGAACATGGGTGTGCAGATATCTTTTTGGGATCCTGCTTTGAATTTTTTTTTTTTTTTTTTAGATTTTATTTACTTTTAGCGAGAAGGGAAGGGAGGGAGAAAGAGAGGGAGGGAAACATTGATGTATGAGAGAAACAGCAATCGGTTGCCTTTTGCACAGCCCCAACTGGGGACCTGGCTCACAACCTAGGCATGTGCCCTGACTGGGAATCAAACTGGTGACCTTTCGGTTCACAGACCAGTGCTTAGTCCACTGAGCCGCACCAACCAGGGCCTGCTTTGAATTCTTTTGCACGTATACTCAGCAGTGAGATTTATGGATTATAGATGTATCCTAGGAGTTTTTGAGTTTCACGAATTTGTATATCCACTACTATTCTCAGATATTGGGAAGCTTTTGGCCATTATTTTTTCAATTAGGCCCTCTCTTCTTCCTCTGCCTCTTCCTCCTCCTCCTCCTCCTCCTGTAATACATATGTTGTTCGGCTTGATGGTGTCTCACAAATTCCTTAGCTGTCTTCATTTTTCTTCAGTCATTTTGCTTGTTCCTCTGCCTCAGGTACTTGGAAGTACTATATTTGAGTTCACTGAATCTTCTTCCTAGTCAGATTTGATATTGAGTCCTGCTAGTGAATTTTTTAGTTCAGTTATTGTTGTTTTCATTTCAGAATTTCTGTTTGGTTCTTCTTTATAGTTTCTGTCTCTTTATTGATATTCTTATTTTGGTCATGTATTGTTTTTCTAATTGTGTTTAGTTGTCTGTACTCTTTTTAATTTATTAACCATCCTTATGATGGCTATTTTGAATTCTTGGTCTGGCAACTCATATGTCTCTTGCTTTAGGGCCGGTTTCAGGAGATTTAAATGGGTCATCTTTGCTTGTTTGTATGTTTTGTTATCTTTTATTGAGATTACAGCATTTGAAAAATCAGCCGTGTCTCCCAGACTTTGCAATCCCGTTTCATACAGGGATGACATTCTCTATTCAGCCCTGCTGGAGATTCTGGAGACCTCTCAAACCTACGCTGGGGATGAGTCCTGCCTGGGCGTGTGTGGACTATCCTAATGGAATAGGTTTTGCGATTTGTACCGTGGCGCCGCTGCTGTTACCGTGTGCCATGGTCCTGGAGACCCAGCTAGTGCCTGTCTGTGGTACTGCAGATTCTCGTGCACGTGGCTTGCTTTTGTTCACCGAGACCAAGCTCCCAACCTGGCTCCTGGTTCTTGGCAGTACGTAGTTAGATTCAGGCCAGATTGATACCCACCCCACTGGGCAGCCTACCTAAAAGTCGGAATGTTGGATGTACATTCCTCCGCAGGGAGAAGACGGGGATTGGGTGTTTCCCACAGTCGCACCACACGGAGCCAGGGAGAGGGGCTCTGGAGAGAGAGAACCACGAATTTTCCTGCCAGGCTGTGATGGGTTTGGTTTTGCGTTAGCCTGGAGTATAAGCACCTCTTAACTGGGTTCCAGATTTTTCACAGAGGCAGTTGGTCCATATATTGCTATTAAATCCAAGTGTCCATGGGGAAAGGAGGGTTGAGGATTTCCTATTCTTTATTCTTGCACCTCGCTGATATCACCTCCAATAGCTCTAGTTTGAATGAGCTTTGGCTCTGCGTCAGACAATGACTTACCGCTTTACATCTATTACTACTTTAATCTTCACAACACTGACTTAGGTACTATCATGATCCTCATTTTCTAAGTGAGGAAACCAAAATCTAGAACTAGATTATGGGTTTGGAGTTGTTTGTTTGTTTTTGCTTATCAGCGTTTTCTACAATACACATGCATTACCATTGTAACACATGTAGCTCCCATTTTTCCTTATACACATGTAATTTGTGGGATAAAGCATAATAGGATAGAGCGTAACCATTTTAGATGGCAAAGACTTAATTTGGGCAGAACTCTTGACTTAAGTGAAATTCATTCCCCTAGGAATCCAGATGAAGTACTCAAGAAAGATACAGACCTCTTACCCCTCTGCCCCTAAGCTTCCGGCTCCTTCTCCCTCACTCAGCTAGGGAAGAGTGCAGAAACAAGAGCAGACGTTCTTCCCGCTGGCTCGTGGTAGCTGCTTCGCTCTGCTCCCTTCCAGGGCCATCCTTTCAGTTCTGCCTTTTCCACTTTTATTTCCAGCACTTTAAAATGGAAGAGTTGAAAGCCTTGCAAATATGAGGGAATCTTCCAAGAAGGATGCTTTAAAGAATGAAATGGGTATATGAGACATTTTACTTGCCCCAAATATTAGTTTATGTTGATAATTATTATTGAAGAAGAAACTGCAATAGTACTCATGAAAGGCTGATTAATATAACTAGATACCACTTGATGCCTATTAAATGGGCAAAAATTAAAATCCAACAATAACAGACATTGAAGTTATAATGTAGAGACTTGTGAGCTGTTGCTAGGAGTGTGGGTTGGTGTGAGCATGTAAGAGAGCCATCTGGCAACATCTAGCAACGTCAGAGGTGCACACCCTTACAGCCTAGCAGCTCCGCTCCTCCGCAGAACCCTCGCTCTTCCAAGTGTGGTCGTGGGACCAGCAGCGGCAACGCCACCTGTGAGCTGAATACAAACGCAGACCCTCAGGCCCCGTTTCAGACCTACTGAATCATAGACTGCATTTTAACAAGATCCACCGGATGACTGTACATGAACACAGGGGTGCGCAAAAGGAGGATTACAGTTGGGAGTACGAGAAAGAGTTCATTCTTGTTTGTTTATTATTGTATTACTTACTATTAGTGTTAGCCTACTTTTGCCCACCCCTGTATATGAGAAACTGTTGCATTTGGAAGAAAGAGACCAGTATAAAACTACATAGTATTGTTTGTAATAGCATTTCTCACAGCCTCTCACTGGCTCTGATCGGGGCTGCGTACCCATCCTGGATCAGTCACGGAATACGCAAAGCCTCTTCTGATATCCTGACCAAACTGATTCAAAGAGCTACCTCCTTTTAACAGCTGTGTAGTATTCCATTGTGCCAATGTATCATAATTTACCTAACCTCTCCTTTGCTGACGGTCATTCAGGTTTCCCCAGCGATTTACTAACACAACCGGTGCAGGATGCCCTTTCTTGGACCTTGCCCACCACATACACACACACAGTTCTTTCTTTACCAACCTCAACGAGCACATGACTGCTGAATTGTGCCTTTTGTGTTTTTAAGGAACTTTCCATCTCACCACCAACATGTCACATTGAATATCCCTGTGACTGCTTTGAGGAAGAGGAGTGGGGAGGGGACTGTGGAGGCTGCAATGTCTAGACTTTTTCTTCATTGTCTTCTGTTCACCAAATGCAGTCCACCTGTCACTAGAGAGGCTCTATGAAACTTCCCCTAAATTAGGGGGAAAGCTTCAGATGTCCATGGAGGCCCCACTTGCCTACTAATTTCTCTGGATCTCCTGGGGACGGGGGCACCTGTCCCCTAACCTCTTCTGCCTTGTAGCTTCCGCTTTCACCACAACAGTGCAGAACTGGTAAAAACCTTGCCGTTTCCAATTGCCCTTCTCTTGCTATTGTCTAAGGGCCACTATAACTCAGGCTACGAAGAAAGCTACTTCCACAGCCCACAACCTCTACCCTCAAAGAGGTGATGTTACCCCAGGCCAATGCCTGGCTCCTCAGTCCTTGTCTCAGTCCTCTGGCTTTGTGGTGGTCTTGCCTCTCCCACAATGCCCTTATCATGCCAACCCATCACCCTGAAGCCATGAATCTGCACTTCAGACAAACTGCAGCATCTCTCAGAAGTATGTCCTATGTCCTTTCTGCTTCTGGTGTCTGATTTTTTTTTTTTTTTTTAATCACTTTACAATTGTCTCTGGGCTAGCCTCAGTTTTGAAGTCCTAGAACTTAGCTCTAACATGGTCCCGATCTTGAGTTAATACCCAATAACCTTTCCCATCCTTGTTTTATTGCTGGTAAACAAGCTCTCTCTCCCTTGGCCTGGCAGAAATTTTATTTTTCTCTTTCGCCTTCACATGCTCAGTTGTGCCATAGTAAAACAACACCAATCCCATTTTTAACCCTTACAACAGAGGCCTTCCTCCTCCTCCTCCTCTTCCTCCTCCTCCCTGCCCCCCACGACCAGCACAGGGTGAAAAGAGACTGAAATATTCTCTCTCCAGCCCCTTTTGGATGGGATCCCCACCCTCTCCATCACCATTCTTAGTTCCACAGGGGTCCCCAGTGAAACTCCCAGCCCACTTTGGAATACAGTCTTCCCTCAGACCACAACATTTGCTGATCTTTTAGAAAAAAAAAAAAAAAAAAAACATTCCTTTACTGGCACTTGATAAACTGAATGAACTTATAACTTCAGCATTGCTTCTAAAGGACTTTGTAAATGCTGTACTATTGGCATTAGTAAACGTAATTGTTTTAGAGACTCCGTTTTACCAGCAGCAGCCTCGAAACAGAAGCAAGAATGGCCTGCAAGTTATACTCATACACCCTAACCTTCTGATTATTTTGGTTCTCCAAAACCTAATTTTTTCCCTAGATGTGTGTACATTATTTATCCTTTATCCTGTGACAGTAGCACTTTATTTCAGCACAGCTCCCTAAATCCCATTTAAGCAAGCGATTTAGATGAAAGCAGTGCACAAGGAAACTTGAAGCAAAATTACTAAGTAATGTTTGAAGCAGAAGAGACACCAGCTGGCCTCCTTACCAAATTTAGAAGGTGGAACTGATATACAAGAGTCTGCTGATTGCATTGATTTGGGGGGTCAATTACATTTATGGCATTCAATGACAGGAATGACAGAAGCCAGGAAGACCCTGCTCTCGCTCATGCTGGTGAAAGCATCATGGTGGTTCATCACAGTTCAGTCATGGGATGTCTAATCCTCACCCATTCTTCTTCCTGCAATATTTCAAATAATGTGCCACAGGCGAAGTAAGTTAACTTAGTGGCTGGCTTTCTGGGCTCCCTGTTTCCTGCATAATTGGTGGACTAATTATGTTTCATTTGGGTATCAGAGAAGACTGTAGGACATTTATCTGCTCAGTAGACAGTGAGTTGATTTGGATTTGTTTCCCTGTCAAGAAAGCCGGTAGTTAATGGGCGTCCCGAAAGGGGCTGGGCACAGCCCAGCCCACGGTCTCCTTCTGCCATTTTCTCCTGCGTGTGAGGCGCTGGGCTGGTGTCTGATGAGCGAACAAAGGCAGAAGGGGCTTGGTTCTGGTGTTGCCAAGCAACGAGTTTCAGGTAGAACTTAACGTGTCAAAGCTACAGTGTCTGTGAGTGGCAGTGGTTGGGAGACTTGCCGTAGGGCGACCCAGACGCCGCCTTGCTTTTGTACACTCCTATGAGTAGTTGTTTTTTTGGCCCTTGACTCAAATATAATTTTTACTCAACGTTGCTTCCAGGGAGAGGCTAGCAACCAGGGTCCGAGTCAGGGCTCCAAATTCTGGGGAAGTCGCGAACTTCTTTGGAAATATAGTAAAAGCGTACAGAGCCATTGCTCAGACGCACATGTTCCTAAAATTTGGGGTAAAATTGGGAGGATAGGATACCCAATGAAGACCTCTGGGCGCCGAGGGAACGGGGCGTGGAAGGGCACGTCGACTTGCTCCCCGGGCCTAAGCCCTTTCCGAAGGGTTCAGAATATTTCATTAAATCAGTTATGGATGGTGCGAAAAGCGCTGTCTTCGAAGAAAGGTAAGACACGAAAACACAATACAACACAAGACTTTAAAGGTAAGATGTATTTTTCTTTTCTTAGAATTGGAACTTGGTCCTGAAAGGTGTCGCAGGATGCTGGCTGCCCCCGACGCACTCTCCCGCCCTTTCAGCCTTGGGATAGTCGCATTGTGGCTTTCACACCTGCTGCCTCTTCTTGAGGACAGTCTGTGTGCATTACCACAATAGGTCTAATGAAATATCCCAAACCAAAAATGAGGGCTCGGGGTCAGGTAAATGTGAATGGACTTCCACTAACCACGGGATGTCATAGTTGACATTCTGTGGAGACTCACTAAATGTAGTGATTAGAAAATAAACGATGAGTGGACAGGTTAATTGAGGGAAAAATGTGTAATGAACTGTGTCAAAGAAACAGTTATTTAGCTACCTGCAGCAAGTGAATGCTTCTGGCATTAATAAGTGTGAAGGCCCAAAGCTGTCTTCAAAAGATGACTTGAATTTCTTGAGCTGTGTCATTCCCCAACGGATTTAAAGCTTTAGAATAAGAGAATGCTATTAATCCCTACTTGAGGGATCTGGTTCAGCTATCTGCTGCCTTTTCTCTTTGGTTTTATTAAGTAGTTTTAGAGTTGGGAGATCAGTTTTCATAAGGAGTATATTTCCCATCACTCCACTTGTTATTACACTTAATGGAATATCTCCAATTCAGTGAGAAACAAGGTGAATTATCTTAGACCCCACTAGAAAATGATGAGTAGTTGAGACAGTTCAAGTGATAACTGGAGACAGAAAGGATAGTCTTGTTGGCTCATTTTGGTGGTTATGAAACATTAGTAATATGCTCGTAATAGAGAAACTCAAATGCATTATTCACATGTGAATTCCCTTTATAATCTCCCCCTGAAAGATCCATGGGTATGTGTTTTCCGAAAGGGAAGACTGAAATAGATTTCAGCATCTATTCAAGGACAGAAGGTGGAATCTAATTGTTTATGCTCAACAGACTTTTTCATACACTCCCCATCTTTCAGAGGTTATTACTATATCGGGCCCAGTGGGAAAGCCAAGACTGAGAAAGAGAGCTTTTGATCCTGAAGGAATTCATGATTTAGGATATATGCCTTCCATCCACTCCACCATCAAGCAGTTATTCACTTAATAAGCCTATGTCAGCTGAACTTAGCAACACATCATTATTTTTCTAGAGCTAACAGTCCCCTCAATCTTGTTAAACAGAAATGCAGTTAGGCCATTATGCGATCTGTTGATATTACACTGAACTATGTAAGTCAGAATGAAGAGTTTTGTGACTTTCCGTAAGTGGAAGTGTTGGATCTTTGCATAATGTGTGTATGGAATAAGCAAAATATAATGATGTTTTCAGAGGTTTAAAAGATGAATTGCCGGTAAAATTGTTTTGTTTTATTGTTTATTCCAGGTCGTGCCAGACGTGGGCGCAATGCCTCGAGCCAGAGAGACTCCAGTAGTACCAGCTTGTCCCAATCTACAGGGTGCGCGGGCCGCCGAGAGCAAGGGAAGTCATCTTCCGGTTCTTCCGATTCCGGAGCTTCAACTGACGGGAACGGGGCATTTGGAGCACCTCAGAACCCATTTGCTTCTTCACCCAGCTCTTACGCACCGAAAGACGAAAACAAATTCCTGTAAGTGAAAGCCCTCAGAAAAGTTACCCATTCGCTTGCTTTTCGAAAAGAAGTAATACATTACCTAAAAATCGGAATAAGCAGAAAGTACCCATGATCCTATCCCTCAGAGGTAACCACGTTTTGCGCGCATATATACATGTAATATAATGGGTATAATACATATCGTACTAGATCTTATTTCGCTTAAAAATGCGTCATCTTTCCGTATCAGTACAGTGTCTTCTCAGAGCTCAGTGTGCTTTTTCCACTTTGTTGATAACGCTGTATTGTGAATAGCTTTGTAAGGTAGTCCTGCTTAATTAAATCTGTTGTAAGTTATGAGACCTTTAAAAAGGATGAGGTAATTTAAAGCAACTTGTGATCTTAGAGGTCACATATCATCTCCTATTTTTCTTTCTAAAACTTTTACTTCATTTGCCTCATTCAAATTGGTTTCATTTGGTTTCCTTCGTTATTGTAGAGTAAATTCCTTATCATTTCTCAAGAACATCTGTAGTAGAATTTGTGACTGGTACCAAAACGGTGCCTGGCTCTCTGTAACTACCCTCGGCTCCTGGCTTCTAGGACAGAACATCAATATAGGTATTTGTTGGTCTTTTACTTCCATAAATTAGAAGTCGGTCAGTAGTAAACATTTTGAGCCATGTACCATAAACTACTGATGTTTCAAAAGAAGAAAAGAAACAAATGAACCCGTTCTTCCTATATTTGATGTTACAGAAACCCTAAATTGAGTATAGATTCTCTGTAGTATCTGTGATTTTATTAATCATAGCATTCTGGACGGCATAGGAGGGGATTGAATTTAGAGCAGATACTATCCACAGCTTTGCCAACCAATGAACTGCATGGCTGTGGGTCTCTTCACCCGTTTGCAAAATGTGAGAATTAGACAAAATGTTCTCTAAAAATGTGATGTTTCTATATTACGGAGTGCTTCCAGTCTTTCCCAGTTAAATACTCATTGATGTGGATGGTAATGAACAAAAACCATTAAAGTTGTGTTGTGTATTTTATTATATCTTAGTTCTTTAATATATGTATGACACAGTTGTTCTCAATGAAATGAATTAGCGAATGGTTCCGTGTACTGCAAAAGCAAAATTATGAACTTCTTTAATATTGTATCTATCACATGAAATGTAGTTTATAGTTCTGTAACTTCTGCTTTAAAGGACACTTGAGAAAACATAACGAGAAACCTAAAATTATATATTTACTACAATTTAACATTTCAATCATTGAAAATGAGAAAAAGATAAATTTTAATAAGCAGATGAAAACTATTTTCTTTTTCTTTGTCAGGGACGAAATGGCAAAAGATGTGGCCGTTTGGGAGTCCTCTGGTCAGTGGCCGTTCTCCGTTTATTCACCAGAGGGAAACGTATCTTGCCTTTCAGGTAACTGAGAAATTGTACATTTTTAAACTACGTTTTACAACTCTCATTCTCTAAAAGCGAGACCCTGCCAAATAAAGAAATGAACCACGAACTTAGCTGTAGTTAGGAGAGGTTGGACATTCTTTAAAGTGCCTGAGCATTGCAGCAGAACTTCATGATTCAGAGATTGAGGTTGAAAGGTATAGTTCTTTTAAGATATGTGGTTCTCATGAGAAAATAATAACATCAGGACCCACCACAGTTCTAATTCTGTAAGCCCAAGCAGAGGCTCTACTCTCTTGGCTCTCCATAGGTACCCCTTCAGAACCTCTTGGCTGCCTGTGGTGAATAGAAGAGTCATATCCTGCCTGCCACGAAGGCCTTAGCTGTCTGATTCTGCTTGCTCTTTCTTCCCTGTCTTTCCTTTTAAGGGTAGTTGTTTTTCATAGAGCATGTGAAGGCCTATCCTGGAGATAATGTTTGAAGGTCAGGAGCTTTAGCTGGGCTGCAGGGATAACACTTCTGTAGAATACTCCTTCCCTTCCCATTTTCTTTTGTCTAGAGTTTCTAAAGCTCCTTCTGGGCTGAAACCTAAACTGCCACACTGCTAAGCCCACCTGGCTGGTCCTGAGTGAATAGCAGGCTCCTAGCGGATGACAGTCCTTGCACTCCCTCAGAACTCTGGCATCTGTACTCTGTCTCAGCTCTGCCTGCTCATTCTCTGCAAGCATTTGCATCACACCGCTCCTCAGTTGCTTCGGTACTCATTCAACAGATCCTCACCAAATTTCTTTAGTGCCAGGCCCTATTCTAAGTGCTGGGGATATGTTGGTGAGCAAGATAGGCAAGATCCCTCCCTTATGACGCTTATGTTCTTGAGGGAAGGAGACAATAAGTAAAACAAGGAAATAAGAGAACTCCAGCTGGTGATTTTTCTGTAAAGAAAATAAAGACGTATTAGCCTTGTAAAATCAGTTCAGCATTGAACCTAATGCCTGTCGAATGCCCTAAAGCAGTTCCTCCCAAGTGTGGGACGTAGATCCCTATGTCGGGTTGCCGGATAAAATATGGGGTGCCCAGTGAAGCTTCAATTTTAGGTAAACAAAGAATAATGTTTTAGCATATGAATAACCCATGTAACATTGGTGACATATTTATACTACAAGTGTGTGTGTCTGAAATTCAAATTGAACTGGGCATCCTGTATTATTATTTGCTCAATTTGGCAACCCTGTTCCTGAGACCCTTGCAGGAGCTGTACGAGTTCAAAAATCTTTTCATAATAATACTAATGCACGAGTTGCCATTTTCACTGTGTTGACATTTGCACAGTTGAAGCAAAAAAATCGATGAGTAAAGCCCCTTATATCTTAGTGTAAATCAAGCTAGAAACAATAAACCGTATTCACAAAGTCTAACAGTAGTCAATGAAAAAGGTTAATGTCCTTTTGACTTAAGATTATGTCCGAAATGAAATGGTAGAAGTTTTTAATTTTATGAGATCTTGACCTCTGAGTGCAAACCTTTTTTACGGGAAGCACACACAGAGTTGTTTCTGCCACATACTCAAGTGTGATGGGTATTTGAAGGGAAAGTCCTGGTGTGCTCGTTTGACTTGGGAGCTGAACCAGCCACTTTTTTCCCCCACAGAACAATGGCTAATGAAAGAATAAGTGGCAACTACGGTTATTTTGACTTAAGTATTTGGTGACGTTTTCTTTAAAAATAAATGAAGGGAGCCCGTTACTTCATAGAGAACAACTGACAATGATAAAATGCAAGCTTTCAAGTGAATATTAGATGATGGAGAAATTTTTTTCTCATGTGAGCTTGATAACTTCTCGATACATAAAGTCTCTTCTGATGAGATGGATAGTGACATTAACAAATATGAATATTTTGATATTGTAAAAGACCATTTGGCCGTGTTTGGGAGTTCTCGATAACTCAGTGAACCAGTATTTTCCAAATATTTAATCTGTAATGTTGCAAAATTATACATACCTAAAAAGTCCATTCGAAGTGCAAAATTATCCAGTGAATTGAATGTGATAGTACAAAAAGTTTGAGTCGACATTGGAGCTAAACTTTTAGAAACTACCACCTGTCAAGTTCTGGTGTGACGTCAAAGAAGAATATTCCAAACTATCTGAAAAGGCCGTTAACATCATTCTTTTCCAGCTACATATCTGTGCGAGAACAGGTTTTCGTCCTCTACTACACCCAGGCGGTATATTGCAACAGACTCAATGCATCTGATTATTTCCTGAGGTTAAGTCCTAGCAATGCTATTAAGATCAGAAGGTGTGAACATTTCTGTGGCAATTGATGCTTAATGACAATTTTCCTCCTGTAAGAGTTGTACATTTTTAGTCCCCTCAATGGCAGTTTAGGAGACTGTCCACCACATTTTTTCTTTTATTTTATTAAAAGATTTCTTGTATTTATTTTTGGGGGGGTGGGCGGATAGAAGAGGGAAACATCAATGTGTGAGAGAAATATCAATTGGCTGCCTCTCACACATGCCCCAACTGGGGACCAGGCCTGTAGTCCAGGCATGTTCCCCGATTGGGAATCGAACTGGCGACCTTTCACTCTGTGGGACAATGCCCGACAAGCTGAGCCACGCTGGTCAGAGCCACTTAACCAAATTCTTTTTTTTTTTTTTTAATTATTTCTTTGTTTGTTTGTTTATTTATTTACTTTTGGAGAAAGAGAGGGAGAGAAACATCACTGTGTGGTTGCCTCTCACTCGCGCCCCCAACTGGGGACCTGACGTGCAACCTAGTCATGTGCCCTGAGTGGGAATCCAACCAGCAACACTTGGTTCGCAGGCCAATGCTCAGTCCCACCGAGCTTCGCCAAATTCTTAAAGCCAATAAATAATATTCACTTTTAATTTTTGCCAGTCTGATGAGTAAAGGCTTTTATCTTAATTTTCAGTTGTATTTTTAAATTGCACTTTTTTACTTCATTTATTTATTGGCTATTTGAAAATTTTGTGAGTTGGCTGTTTGTTGTTTTTGCTCATATTAACTTACTCTTCTCAGTGATTTGTAAAAACTCTTAATATGTTAACATTAGTTCTTCTCCTGTCATGTCGCCATTCTGGTTTTCCCAGCTTATCATCTGCGTTTTAATTTTGCTTATTATAGTTTGACATAGAGAGTATTTTTCTACATAGAAATTTGAATGTATACGTAGTCAACTTTCTTTTTCTGTTAGTTCTTCCTCTCCATTTATATTTAGAAAAAGAACTTCCCCTTCAAAGATAATAACCAACTACATTTTATTCTAATTTTTTCCTTATGATTATGAAAATTTTCTAATATCAACATTAGTGCACTTTCTTGTCTCGCCCCTTTAGCTTTACTATTCTATCAAAAATATTGGCATTTATTTTAAAGATTCCAATTGATTTCTCACTTCAGGTTTCACTGACATTTCACCAGAGGAGCTGAGACTTGAATACCATAACTGCTTAGCCAGCAACAACTTACAGCACTATGTAAGTTTGTTTCCTATTCATCTACCTCAATAACAGATTAGCTGTGAATTACTACTACCTTCTCCATATTTAGAGGCTTGCTTGTTCTGGTAAAGTGGGTGAGGACTACAGTTTTTTCAAGACAAGGCTATTTTTATTTTCTAAATTACTTTATTTGAAATTGATTGGTTATCTAAAATGGTGATAATATATTTTGACTGTACTAACTAGGAATGTCATTATTTTATTACAAATTATCCAACAATCAGTCCCAGAAATCAAACCCTTTCATCAGTTGGCAAACATTTATAGAGCATCTCTTAGGTGCAGATACTGTGGTGAATGTTAGAAAAATAAAGTTAAATAAAGCAGTCGATTATATAGATTAACATTCTCACATGTCAAATATCAAAAATTAAAAAGCTCAGCTTGAGGAAGTTTGTGCTAAAGGAAATGACAAACTCTTTTGTTGTTGTCTACAGTCATGATCATGCGTTTTAACTGGCACACACGCTCTTCTCCCACCCAAATACAACTAACTGTGTGCCGCCAGGTACTTGTGCTTCTGAACCGGGTGATTCAAGGAGCTGGAGAACAGGCAGAGGGGACTAGAGCTGGAATGTCTTTGGCAAACAGGGGCGGGTCAATGCGAACTTTACAAGTGATGGGCCGTAAAAATGTTTCATAAACTTTCTGTAATTTTGGCAAAGATGTGAAGTTGTTTGAGAGATGAAAATAAACACTCGATATTGACTCATCATTTTTCTGTCTTCTCTCTCCAGCTAAATTCCATCCAACAGTTAATAAATCAGTGGAGGAATAGGGTAAATGAACTGAAAAGTCTAAGCACAGCACCTAAAACAGGTTTGGTGAGTACCTGAAAGTTTGCTGAAGGGAAGTGTCTCTCTTATGTATTGCTTTTTTTGCAAGAATTTTACTTTCAAGTTGGAAAGCAAACTTAAAATTTTCTGTCAAGCCCTGGCTGGTATGGATGTTTCTCTCCCTCTCTTTCTCCCTCCGTTCCTCTCTCTCTATTTATTTAAAAATAAATAAAATCTTTAAGAAAAAATGTAGATCGGCCTATAGATACTGAAATGTATTATTAAAAATTATTTTTCTCATTTTAATATGTATTCATTGAAATTTAGAAAACAAAAATTTTTAAAGATTTTATTTACTTTTTAGAGAGAGAAGAAGGGAGAGAAACATCAGTGTGCAAGAGAGAGATTGGTCAGTTGCCTCTTACATGCCCCCTACCTGGGTATCTGGCCCACAATCGAGGCACGTGCCCTGACCAGGAATCGAACCGGCAACCATTTGGTTTTCAGGCTGGCACTCAATCCACTGAGCCACACTAGCCAGGGCTAGGAAAAATTTAAAAGCATAACTAAAATTAAAACCATAATTCATCAGCAATTGACTCTTAATCTTTGAGGTTGGTGTACTTTTTTCTGTCTGTATTCATATTGTGGGCATTTTTCTATGTTAAACATTTCACGTTTTTAAGCACATATTTTAAATTTTAAATTTGGCTCTAAAGTACATATATAGAAAGGTACTTGAGAATTATTCATCAAGTACTTTATTATTTGCCCTTTCTTATAGCTCTCTGATATAAAGAATGGAATAAATCAAGCAACCTCTACGTTTGGATTTGGGAGTAGGCAAACAGCAGCATTTGGGCCACCAGGTAAGTGAGAAAGTAATGCAGGACTTCACTGATTTTGAAAAATAGGATTTTATAGGTTTCAAGTTGTAAAACCTGAAGGTATGTTAAGCACCATTTTAAGTCAGCCTTGCAAATTCTACAGCCTTCCATAATGGAGCTTGAGAGAATTTGATTCATCAAGCCTTAGTGAAAGGGGGGCCAGAATGGGCTGGGCTGTTCTTTGAAAGGCCCTATGGCTCAAGCGTTAGAAGTATATTTTAGGAGTGGCTTTTCAAGACTTTTATAGCTGTGGTAGCAGCACCTTTGAGGACTTTCTTGTCACTGTATAACAGCATAGTGTCCTCCGCAAGTGACAGCTCCAGTGAGATGGGGGGCGGGGCGTGGACAAGCCAGAAGTGTCAGAGCGCTCGCTAATCTCTGAGGCTTTTCAAAGCTGCCTCATTGAGTGAAGGTAAATCACGGGGCAAGTGAGGTCGGTGTAGCAGGAAGACAGTGGGTTTGTTCTAGCTTCTCGTTTTTACTTTTCTCCCTTGTAATCTCTTTCCAACATCCAAACATGGCGGGAATAAGGGGAAAATGAGGGGGGAAAAAGTGGGGATTAACATGGCCACATTTCTGACTGTAATAGGTTTTTTTTTCTTTTTCTGGTTTATTTGTAGGTTTTCCAGTGAATAACAGCATGAGTGATAATGCTCAAAATTTTAGTTTTAAAACAAGCTCTGGATTTGCCAGTGCCCCTTCTGGAAGCCCTTCTGTGTTCGGGAACACGCCCGCATTTGGAGCTGTTCCCTTTCCCGGTCCTGCCGTCACTACTTCTACTCCGGTGTCTGGATTTGGGAAACCTGAAATCACATCTGCTGCTTCGTTTTCATTCAAAATCCCAGCAGCTGCAGGTTTTGGCTCGCCTGGGTTTCCAGGCTTCCCAGCTCCCATGGCAGCAGGCCCTGCTGGAGCTGCGGGGGCCCCAGCCGTCACAAACAGCAGGTCGGTGGCTCGCTTTGGAAATCCAGGCTCACAATCTCACACTACTGTTTCCAAGTCATTCAGTGACAGTTTTGCAAATAGCAGCACATCTACCTCTGTCCCTGTCTCAAATAGTAGCATGACAACAGTTAACGAATTATTCACGCCCAAGCATCAACTAACGGCAGAAGAACTAGAGCAGTTTCAGTCCAAGAAATTTACTCTGGGGAAAATTCCACTGAAGCCACCACCTGTGGAATTTCTGAATATCTGAAAGAACAATTTTAAATAAAGAATGACTTATGAAATTATTTTGAGTGGTTCATATAAAAGAGCAGATACATACACGTGTGTATCATATATGCATATTTATTTATAAGGAATAGAGCTTTCAATAATAAACTGAGGAGTTTGAAATCCATCATTTTTTCTTGAGCTTGACTATTTTTTTTTCCTGTGGCCTAAAGTTTAATAATTATTTTTAACACACCTACTCCCTGGCGCAGGGGGAGGGACAAGAAGCAGGGGTGCCAAAAACATTTACTTTATTCTTACACAAATGCACCCCACCACACAGCGGCACAGAGGCTTCCCAGCCCGTGGCCGGCGGGCGGGCGCCTCGTTTGGGTGCTTCCACCCGCAGTCCTGGCGGGCGCTCCAGGCACCCACGGCCCAGCCTGCCTCCGTCTGCGGCCGCGTTTCTTATTCTTTCTCTTTGACAGAAACCAAAACAGTCGTAGCAGCTACAGGACACTGGAGAGAGATGCAGAGGGCACGGGGTGTCGGAGGGCCCCCCGCAGGGAGCTTATCCAGGCTGGGGGCGGCGGAGTGGGGGGCGCTTGCCCTGGCTGGACACAAAGCTTTTCTCGCCGCAGGGCTCCTCCCACCCACATGCGGCGTGCTGGCGCCTGAGCCCAGGGTCTGGCCCCGAGTGCCCACTCCGTGCACTGGGCTTCTCTCCGTTCAGTCTCGGGGCACAGGTAAGGGGCGGGTCATTCCCAGGGAGGCTACAGGCCCGGGCATCAAAGAGCCAAAATGCCCAAAGTGAGGGTGTCCAGGGAGAGAAGAAGACCCCACAGTGGGGCGTGGGGGCTCCGTCCACTGAGCTGGGCTGAGAGCTTTGGTCCCCTCTGTACACCTCTGTGCTCTGTCGGAAACCCGTCTTTATAGAGGAGGAAACGGGCCCAGAGGAGGAGTCGCCAGCCGGGTGAGGCCAGACTTGAACCCAGGTCTCAGAGGGTCCTGGGCTGCGCCCAACCTGATGCTTCACGCAGCAGAGTGAGGCCCCGGGGGATGCCAGTGCTGGGCAGACCCAGGACACCGCTCCCAGGCTGGGCAGCAGGGACCTAGAATACCTGGGGGACAGTGGGAGCCCCCCCCTACAGAGCCTCATCCTTGTAGCAGCTACAGACACCCAGTTTTCAAGGCCAGCTCAAGTGTCACCTCCTCCTTGAAGCCCTCTGCAGTCACTCTGCAGTCACCCTACCCCCAGGAATCCAAACAAGGGCATCTGAGGACAAGCACCAGCCCCAAACACGGGGACAGCGAACACCACAGCTGCTCCAGTTCCTACTGGTCCAGCTGGGAACTCGTGGGGGGGGGGGGCGGAAGCAGCGGAGAGAAGCCTTCCAGCAGGCGACCCGACCCGGGTCACCCTCTGAGACAGAGGCAGGGCTACCGCCTGCCGCCCTTGGCTCTCCACTCCTTGGCCAATGGCCATCCATCCTCCATCCTCCCTCACCGACCACAGCGTCCCAGGGGCAAAAGGGAAAATGCACAGTGGGAGGGGCTGGGGCAGGAGGGAGGGCCCCTCCGTGTGCTGGCAGCCACCCTGTCTTGCTCAGGGCACCGCTGGGCAGCCAGGACAGGGGCGGCTGCTGCCCCCGTGCCAGGGCACTTGGAGCCCGTGAGACTGGAGGAGAAAGCCTTGCTCTTCCTATTTCCTGCGGGAGGAGCAGCGCTGGATACAAATGGAGACACAGTTACAGACCAGACTGGGATGGTGTCTGGGAGGGACCCAGGGGACCAGCACACCTTCCAGGCCTCCTAAGGCCCACTGCTGGCTCTGCGTAGCTCACAGGCTGAGAGGTTTTCACATATTTAAATGTGAAATGAGAACGAGGGTCCGACTATGAAACTCCAACGGATCAGTCGTACAGAGATCCATTCAGAGTTCTAGATAGAACAATGGATATGATGACGCAAAGCGAGAAATGCTGATTGAAACGGTTTTAGATTCCACACTGTATCTAGCTTCTAAGAAACTACCTCTTATTGAATTTTGTAAAAAACAAATTTATTCACAGATATAATCCCCATATATACTATCAAAACATTCCAGGTGTATAGTTCAGTGGCTTTCAGTACATCCACAGATATGTGAAACCACATCCACAGTCAGTTTTATCACATTTTAATCACCACAAATAGAAATCTTGTACTCTTCAGCTATCATTTTTCTCTTCTCCCATACAGTCCAGCAACCACTTATTAGTGTCTATAAATTTGCCTACTGTGACATTTCACACAAATGGAACCATGCAATATGTGACCTTTTGTATCTGGCGTTTTAAACTTATTACACTGTTTCTAAAATTCATTTATGTTGTATCATGTGTCAGTACTTCATTTCCTTTTATGGTCAAATAATATCCCATTGTGTGGACATACCACATTTTGTTTATCCATTCCCACATTTAATGGGTATCTGGGTTGTTCCTCACTTTCAGTAGTGAATAATGCTGCTACAAACATTCATGTATAAGTTTTGTGTGGACAAGTCTTTTCATTTCTCTTGTGTATATCCCTAGAAGTGGAATTGCTAGATCATGTGTTAGCTCTTAGTATGATTATTTTAGGAACTGCCAGACTGCTTTCCAAAAGTGGCTGCCTCATTTCAGATTCCCACAGTTTCTGAGGGTTCCAATATCTTTACAGGCTCACTGACACTTGGTAAGAGTCTTTTTGGATTATAGCTATCCAAATGGATATGAACTAGTATCTTGTAATTTTGAATTAATTTCCCTGATGACTAATGACGTCAATATTTTTTTCAGGTGTTTTCTGGCCATTTCTATATCTTATTTGGAGACATGTCCTTTTGGGTATTTTGTTCATTTTTAATTTTTGTTAGTTTTTATGATTTAGTTGTAAGAGTTATATAGTGTAGACACAAGTCCCTTATCAGATAGATGATCTGCAAAGTTTTTCTCCCATTTTGGGGGTTGTCTTTTCACTTTATTGCTAGTGTCCTTTGAAGCAAAAAAAAAAAAAAAGAGGTTTTAATTTTGGTGAAATTTGATTTTTTGTTTTTCTTGTGTTGCTAAGCCTTTGCTATCATATATAAAAATCTATACAAACCCAAAGATATGCAGCATTATCCCTATTTTTTTCTCTAAGAATATTATGCTGTTTATTTTACATTAGGTCTTTGATTCATTTTGAGTTAATTTTTATATGATATGAGGTAGGGTCCAATTTCATTCCTTTGCATGTGGCTGTTCACTTGTCTCGGCACTATTTGTTGAAAAGGCCCTTCTTTCTTTTACCGACTGATCTTGGCATTCTTGTTAAATATCAGTTGATCATAAACACATGGGTTTATTTCTGAACTCTCAATTCTATTCCATTGATCTATATATCTACCTTATACTAGTACCACAGTCTTTACGTCTGTTGCTTTGCAGTAAGTTTTGAACTCAGAGAGTGTGAGTCTTCCAACTCCGTTTTGCTTTTTCAAGATTGTTTTGGCTATTTTGGATCCTTTATAATTTCATATGAATATTAGAATCAGTTTGTTGATTTTTTTTACAAAGAAACCATCTGTGATTCTTACAGGAATTGAGTTGAATTTGGAGAGTATTGTCATCTTAAAATTCTAAGTTTTCCAAATCTGTCCTCTTTCCAAACATTATTTTTATTGAATTTTAAAATAGAATTTTCCTTTTCCTCCAAATGTTATAGGAAAAGAACTAAATTGGAAGTATTAACAACATTGAATCAGTGATCTGGACAATTCAAAAATAACGTAAAGGGAAAGAGCAACAAGGCAAGCGAATGAATAGAGTTTTAGAAAGGAAAACAGGCTTCTATGCCTCTGTTCTCACCCATAAGAGATTTCTCCCTCTATACATTTTAAAAATCTGCATGTTAATGAGGAACAGAGGTTACTCCAACATTTCATTTATCAAAATTAGAAATATAAGAATGGAGTTCCCCAGAGTTTAGGCCCTAACTCTTCATTGATTGGGATAAAATATGAATTACAAGATCCCTTTTCAAAAGAGTATAGTAGAGGAAATTTTGCTAAAAAAAAACTTTCAGGAAAAAGATTCCAGAGGAATAAAGAAGAGATAAGAAAGCAACTTGAAAGAGATGAAAAGAAACAAAAGGGTACTATGTTTTATCCTTTCATAATTTGTAGATTTTAGACCATAAGCTAGAGAGAGAAATAATTCTTAAAAGCGAGCTTGACATTAAAGTAAGGCAAAATAAAGAATAGAGACTAACCTACATAAAATTATTTCAGGTATAGTAGGAGCTCTCCTGAAAACAGTTCACTTATAATGTCTGCAATGTTTTTTAATAGGAAAAACAAGCACTATTCATTTCATAATTACTTAGAGGCAAATATAATGCTCATACCCCTTGGGAAGCATGAATATTGAATAAAATTCATACGTTTTAATAAAGTAATATCTTTTGATAATTGCAGAGAGATGAAAGATAAGCTCTGCAGTGGAAGGGGGTTCCTGGGCTGAAAGATGAACAGAGGGATCACAGCAGAGTATGAGGTCAGAGGAGTAAACTGGTGAAACACAAACCTCTAGGGCATATCCTACAGAAAACCCTCAGGTTCCTCAAGATACCAAGCGCCATCAAGAAAGAAGTGAACAGCTTCTTTCTGTTTTAATCTCTTATACTTGATTGCAATGTTTGAAAATAACAGAAGAAATGTAAATGGAGATAGTGTATGAAGGGTCTCCCTATATACCTTCTCATCTCTTCTCTTACTCACAGAACACACACCGTGTGGCCTCTTGTCATGGAACACATGCAACTACCTTAAGAAAAGGCTGTAAAGTAAACAGGACCTAGGGAAGGAACAAGGGTTTTAAGTTCCTTATTGCCAATAATTTTATATCCGGATCCTTACTAAAGTCCAGCAACAGATGATACATTTTATCACTGGCTTTCAGGAGGAATACTGCTGAGAAAGGAGCTTAACATATGCTCTTTGCCTCGTAATATGTGAGGGACTCGCTTGCTGAAATACAGGAAGTATGCTTTAAAGCAATGTTTCCCAACCTTTATTGTCTTTACCTTTATATAAGTTTTTCCCTTACTACTTCCCATTAGACTTAAACATCACACATATGCTATGTATTTGTTGATGTACTGTATGCTTATCTGTGATTTAAATACAAAAAGAGAGATTTTCTCTCCCCCAAGAACCAATCAATTTTTGCCCCACTGAGGGAGATATTTCTTCCACTGAAAATGCTTGTTTCAAAGATTTATCATTGGCTGTTATTGCACAATGCGGCTTACATTCCCTTTATCCTAATTTGTGCAACTAGAATAGACTGTTAAAATTTGTTTTTATCCTTAAGAAAAAGGCTTAGCACCATATTTTTGAAACTACTGTGGAGAAATCGTTCAGATTAAGCGATTAAACACAATGAGTCAACTGGAGTTTTTCTGGCATGAAGTCAACTGCCAGTATGCTTTCACATCCTTCCCACTACTGCAATTTGAAAGAAAATGTGTGATGCCTTAGAAATAACTTACATAGAATTACTAAGTCATTTGTGTTGCAAATATTTCATACTCTTCATATATCTTGTTTAGAATAAAGAGTTGAAATTTCATAGAATCATAGTAAACCAAAAAGGCTACCTCAAGGATAGAATCACATCACATTTGTATTTTAATCAAATTTACTTAATTGTTCTTCATTGTTATATTTACTTTCCTACATATTTTGAAAATAATTTTAAGACTATATTTTATACAACTTCTCGTGTTGTATTTGAATGCACACACACAAAACACAGACACACAGAAATGTTTCCTTCTCTCTCAGTAAATCATTTTATTCTTCTTACAACCAATCAGAACAGCAAGAAGAAAAGAATCCAAAAGAATGAGGATAGTGTAAGAAGCCTCAGCATACTAACATTCACATCATGGGGGTGCCAAAAGGAGAAGAGAGAGAGAAAGAAATTGGAAACGCATTTGAAAAAGTAATGCAGAAATTTTCCCTAACTTGGTGAAGGAAATAAACATAGAAGTCCAGGAAGTGCAGAGTCCCAAATAAGATGAACCCAAAGGGGTCCATGCCAAGACATATCATAATCAAAATGCCAAGGTTTAAATACAAAGAGAGAATCTCCCAAGCAGTAAGAGAAGAGAATTACTTACAAAGGTGCTCCCATAAGGCAGTCAGCTGATTTCCCAGAAGGAACTTTACAGGCTAGAAGAGACTGGCAAGAAGTATTCAAAGTGATGAAAAGCAAGGACACACAACCAAGATTACTCTATCCAGGAAAGCCATAATTTAGAATCAAAGAACAGATAAGTAGCTTCCCAGACAAGAGAAAGCTAAAGTAATTTATCACCCTCACACCAGTATTACATGAAATGTTAAAGGTTCTTCATGAGAAGAAGGAGAGAGAAGGAGAAGGAGAAGGAGAAGGAGAAGGGGAAGGAGAAGGAGAAGGGGAAGGGGAAGAGGAAGAGGAAGAAGAAGGAAAAATATGAACAATAAAATGGCAATAAAGACATTCATTAACAATTGAATCTGAAAAACAAAATAAACAAATAGAACAGGAACAGAATTATAGATACAAAATATATGCAAGACCCGTAGACATGGACAAAAAGTGTGGGGATTGCCTGAGGGAATGGAGGAGGGTGCTGAGTAGAAGGGGAAAAAAGGGAAAACATTGAGACAACCGTAATAGCATAAACAATAAAATGTAATTTAAAAAAAAAAGAAAAGAAATAATAGCCCTTGCTTTCAGTACAATATATAAACTATGCCCTTTACCGTGTATAATAACAAGTTGTTACCCACAGCTTTTCTTTGAAAGGGAAGAAGTAGGAAGCCAGCAATTTCTGTTCAACACTGCTCGCCCTATTCACTTAGAATGTGTCTCTCACTGGCTTCAGGGTCAAAGTACACAGCTTTATGCCTTCATGGTGTATTTCTTCATGTTTTTTGAAAATACTAGAAATAAACTGGATAGGAACCATCAATACGAATAAAACTGTACAAAATCCATATCTAAAACTTGAAAGAGAAAAAACCTTGAATACACACCAATGAAATTATCAATTTTTTAAATTGCCATCTACGATAGAATCAAAGCAGGCACTCAAGTATAACATAAGAGCTTGGGATTTTGTCAAGCATGGCTGGAACGCCAGCCCTTCTACTCACTAGCTATGTGACCTTGGAGAAGTTTACTTAACTTTTCTAGCCTTGATGCAAATTATATACCACTGAGTTACTAATAACACTGGCCTCAAATGGTGGCTTTGAGGACTGCAGAGCATAAGTGGCCAGAAAAGTGTCCAGCATATTTCAAGCATCCATAAAGGATTAATCTTGTTAATCTATTTCTCCTGGTCGTCTTTGTTTTTCCCCAACAGCACCTAACACAGAGCTTGTACGTTAGTACAACAGTAAATAGGAAATACATGTGTTAATGAATTAATGAATGTAATTATGATAAAACTATATGCAACTCCTTAGAATATGTATAGCTAAATGAAATATTTTCTTCTTTCTTTAATGTTCATTATTGACTACTCTATATGGTGCTGAAAATCTCAAAGTTTGATGGTGATTATCAAAAATGAAAATGATCTAGAGCTCAGATGGCAATTCATGTTTTCAACTAAAATTAAAGTATTGGAATGAGAGTGGAGAAAATTCACAAATAATATAGGTTTCTGTTATGACATTCTACAATTTTAATTTTTGTAAGTGTCATAATCCAGGAAACTGATAAATCAATTGGTTAGTTTTATGTCTTCCTGAAAATAAACAACAGGATCTAAAATGATAATTCAAATAATAATGGACAGATGCATTACTAGGGACCTTTGTGTGGACCCTAAAAGGACCTAAAAGGTAGATCTTAAATTACGTGTCTCTGGTATGGGGGCCTGAGATTCCGCGGATATGGATTCAGTGATGACGATGCTGTCTGCAAACTACGGTTTGAAAAATAAAAACTTAGAATCTTGGGATATTCCACATTACTAAGTTGAGAGATAAATAAAATCGTTTTGAGCCACTGAAAAGATATGTTATAATAAGTAATGCAATGTTATCGTCCATTTGCTCTTCAGGGTAAATTTTTAGCTCTTTCTATCTCTATCATTAACTGTAAAAAAGGGATGCTAAACAAATGGAGATTATAACAGATAAGTAGAGACAAGTGACAACTAACTGTGACTTGCAGATTTAGTTTAGCTTTCAACAACAAGTCTGGTAAAAACCAAAAAGGTGTATTTGAAAAAGATTACTCAAATGTCAGTTTTTGACAAAAACTACAAAAAAGCGGGAAAAATAGGAAAGGGTTGAATATTTAAAAGCATAATATTATAGGCAAATGAAAAAGTGGGAAATTACTTGCAATGTATATAATGAACAATAGGTTAGTTTTCTTAATATATAAAGAGGTCTTAGACACAACAAGTTTTTAGATATAAAGAAGTCCAATTTAAAAAATGGGAAAAGGATTTAAACTTGCCATCAAGAGAAGAATAAATGTATATACATTTTCAAAATATAACCATGCTAGTAATCAAGGGATTACAAATGTAAAATATACCATTTATCAACTGTTAAACTGCGAGACTAAAAATGGTTATTTCCAATGTTATCAAAGATACAGTGAAATAGATACTCTTAACAAAATGTGCTTTGATAATGTTTTAAAACCATTCAGTAATCTGTATCAAGGTCTTTAAAATACTTGTACACTAGGTGTCCACTCAGGAGCATAAAATATTTTCCATTCAAAAGTAGAAAGTTTCTCTTCTTATTTCTTCCTAGACACAAAGAGACTAATTCCTAGCCTTGATATTTTATGTAATCTTCTACACTCATCCCTTCTTTGATTTTACTGAAAGCAAAATAGCATTCCCAAAGACTATTGCCTTGAAGAGTCAAGGGATCAGATGATTTGTATGCCTTACTTCATATCCTCTCAGTTCAACATTTTGCTCTGGCCATTGCTCCAGCCACCAGTTGCTTGCGGATGTAACCTGACAACACTGCTTCCTAGCTCTCTGAATGTCTTCTTTTCTGACCTGGAGCTTTTCTGCCACCACCATGTGAAAGGCATCCACTCAGTCTTTCTGAGGCCTGTGCAAGTTTGGATACATGAGAAAATTAACTTCCCATAGGATAACCCTAGGTGAAGGGGTAACAAAAGTACAAATTTTCCACCAAAGCTTCTGAACTACCCACTTCCAGTGTGGAATTCCCAATCTGCCAGCAACAGAAACCCATGCCAATCCCTGCACATAGTCATGCCCTTAGTGGAGTCCAGCCACACTCTCTATGGCAGATTGCTTACATCGGTCATCTTTACCCTGGATGAGGCAGCAATTTTCTCTTGACAGAATTGAAATTATTTCTAGACAATGAGTCGGACTTCCGGCCAAGATGGAGGCTTAGACGGACACGCTAGGTCTTCCTCTACAACTATAGAGGAATACAACTACTTCAAAACAAAGGATAACTAGAAATTCCAGAAAATAAAACTACACGGAAGCCCAACATATGAAGTTATAAACCAGCGGTGCCATTTGGGCAGGTAAGAGTTAAAGAAGGCAAAGCTGTTTGCGGAGCGGCGGGCGGGGCGGCGAAAAATCCCGGAGGCAATCAAGCCCCTGGCGTGCGCGACTCCAATCAAGCCCCTGCCGGTGCGCGACTCCGGGCGCTGGGGAGAGCAGCTGCAGCATCGCCTTGAACAGTGAGGCCCAGGGGGGCGGGAGGACGGATCCCGGTCTCCTAGCTGAATAACTGTGTGAATCCATCTTGGACCCCCGCCCCCAAAGAAAGCACCACAGGGCTGCGAAATAGGTCGCGGACAGGCAGGCGCCGGCCGGTCGCTGATTTGTGACGCGTACACAGGCACTGCCCCCGACAGCCAGCCCAGGAAAACAAAACGCATCTGTCAAAATGTGGCAGACAAATATAGAGATCCCGGTGGCACAACTCACCAGACAGCAGATAGAGAACCTGACAGATGAACAGATAAGAAACCTGTCAGAGGCTCAGTTCTGGGCCATTGTTATCAGGTGGCTTACAGAATTCACAAAAGAGCAGGAAAAAGATATGAAAGAAGCGAAAAACTTTCATAACGAAAGGAACAAAACCACATACGAGACAGATGGTGAGGAATCCAGAGTTTATTTCAACAAACTGGAATATGGAGAAGGAACAAGCAGTCAACCAATGCAGCGAGAGGAAATAGGAATCAACAATGAGAGGATCAGAAACCTCTGGGACAGCTATAAAAGGCCCAACATAAGAATCATTGGTTTGCCAGAGAATGAGGAAGATGAACTAGAACTTGAAAAATTGAGTGAAAATATAATAAAGGAGAACTTCCCAGACTTGGGGAAGGGAATAGACTTGCAGGTCCAGGAAGCAAGGAGAGTTCCCAAGAGACTGGACCCAGGGAGAACCACTCCAAGACACATTATAATCAAAATGTCAAAAATTAAGGATAAAGAGAGAATCTTAAAAGCAGCAAGAGAGAAGAAAAGAATTATGTACAAAGGGGTCCCAATTAGACTATCAGCTGACTTCTCAAGGGAAACACTACAGGCAAGAAGGGACTGGCAAGAAATATTCAAAGTAATGAAAATCCAAAACCTACAACCACGAATACTCTATCCAGCGAAATTGTCATTCAGAATAGAAGGACAGAGAAAGTGTTTCCAGGACAAAATGAAACTGAAAGAGTTCATTAGATCCAAACCACTGTTATATGAGATGTTAAAGGGACTGGTTTAAAAAACAGAAGCTAGGGAGATGAAACAAAGGCAAACGAAACAGGCAACGAGAGTGGAAAAGGAACTGTGGGTAAGGGAAGCATAGTGGGGGGAGGTCAACAGGGAGGGGGAGTGGGGAGAGGGAGGGAGATGATATAGGAATTGGGGATCATGGTAGGAGGGAATGGAATAGACGGAGAGAGATTGGGAGGAACTGTATGCACAACTAATGGACATAATCTAAAAGGGGGGGACAAATGGAGGGAGGGGGGCCACCGGGTGGAGGGGAGCAGAGGGAAGGGAAATTGGCACAAATGTAATATTTTAATCAATAAAACACATTAAATCTGAAATCTAAAAAAAAAAAAAAAAAAAAAAAAAAAAAAGAAATTATTTCTATAATCATGTTGCATCTGGGGGGTGGGGGGTGGAATGGGTACTAAAAAGAAATTATTACTTTTTACTACAAATCCTTCATATTTTCTGGATTTTTATACCATATACATGTATAAATTATTTTTAAATGGTCACATAAAACTCAATTATTTTCATCATTACTCTGACTTCAGCTATCTATTTACTTCATTTTAAAATACTTCTTAGAATTTTATCATAAATAATCTATTCAATCATTTCTCTATTGTTGCACATTTTTTCCTAATCATTGATATTATAGATTTCATATACTTGTACATATTTCTCTTCCATACACATGTTCTAGCCAAGCTGGTCTGCTCACTAACACACTCTGCATATTCTTATCTATAATCTTTTCTTTTCCATTAACCTGACTTGCCTTTCCCTATCTCTTCTCAACAGCATTTAGTCTAATCCATCTTATAGCCTATTTCCCTTTCAAACCCTGACCCTAAATTTTCTCATTCTTTTATTTCCTATATATTTATTACTTCTCTGTACCTATTTCGCTTCATTGATGAAATAGAAACACCGTCATCAAGCCCAGAGACTATTTGTGAACATTAAGTCAAGTTAATATGAGGAAACATGTATAAGTGATTAAACATTACACAAATATAAATTATACCATCCATATTATTATGTAATATATGGTTACATTTAATTATGATTATCTCTTTGTTATTTGTTGCATTAGTCTCACCGTTATATTTATCATATTGTGCATCTTCTGCCTTTTTACTAGATTATCAATGTTCTTAAGAAGAATGTACTGTCATCGATGTCTCTTCCACTAGTACATACAGCTGGCACTTAGCACATGAGAGATCATCAAAAGATGTTGTTGATAGGGCAACAAATGCCATTACATGATTGATTCTAATATTTGGATTTGGAGTTATAAACCTTACTATAAAGAATTTTAAAATTGAGAGATCAGAGTATAAATGAGAGTCCATAACTTGTAGATGAGCTGCATTAAGAGAAATGCACAACCAAAGGGGACATCCCCCTTGCCTGAGTATGCCCCAGTCCACCAAACTCGTATAAATACACATCTTGAAGGAGGCTGTTGAATCAAATACAAAATGCAGTTCAGAGCACAACTTCTCTTTAAATAACCTATAAAGCTCTTAGACACAGTTAATCACATTCTCTGCGACTTATTTCTGTGGCATCTACTTCATTCACAAACTTTGCTTCACCTATTCTTTTGCATATAATTGTTCATTTACATAGTCTTTTCCATGGTTATATGCTGACTCTTTGAGGGCATGATTTTTCATCCTCATATTCCCAGTTCCTGATACAATATCTGTATATTTTATATAATATCATACTAATAGTTGTGGTAAAGTTAGTAATAACAGTACATAAAGATAATATACTACTAAGTATAGAGTTGAAAAAAAAGAATTGCATAGTATCTGCTAAATATACATCAACCAATATCTGTCTGAGGTACCCTTAGTTACTACCTAATTACTACCTACCGGCTAGTATTCAACCATGATGTATTCATGTATTCAATTGATAGACTGTATTCCTGATGATGCTTTTATTTTTCTGTCTAATGGTGTATTAACATAGCTAATGTTGGCTGTTGAGATTAGAATCAATTAGCACATTAGAACATTGTTTATTGAGCATGGCAAATGTTTGCCTTAACTTCTTTGCTTACTTATCTTAAAAATATTTTTTTTAAATGATATTCTAAGGAAGCCTAATAAGAAAAGAAAATTAAATAATTTTGGTCAGAGCAGGAGCATCCTCTGCCCCAATCTCTTGATGTTCAGCTAACTAGTGGGCTTTTATATATACAAACCTTCTTAGATAAAATCGTGGTATGTTCATATGTAGAATTTATTAAAATGCACTTTTTAATAAAATATATAGTTATATGTATAATTTATATCTTTACATATAAATATATATCTGAATTAAGATATTGATGTTAGTAAAAAATACTAGCTAAGAAAATACCATAATTAGGAGGTATAGACTATACTAATAAGCACATTAATTTTGGCTAACATAAGAAGTTTGGCTCTAAGTTCTAAGTTCATAATCAATTAAACACTGTATTGTGTGCATTAAGGCAGGATATTGGCAAACTAGTCCTTAAAAGTAGTTTGATGTGGTGCTTTTCCTCTACTAACTTTCCTTTTAGGCTCTGCTCTAAAATACTTCAGTGAATTGCATTCCTGGGCTCACCCACTCTCTGGCTTATGATTGTATCTGGCCCCCCCCCCCAAAAAAAAAGGCACTGGCAAGAGATGGAAGAAAGGAAGGAGACAGAATCCAGAGAATATATTCACTTGTCCTGGGATACTGTTTGGTTATGCCTGCACTTTTTTTTTTTTTTTTATGGTCCTGTATCTGTCAGAAACTTTATTTCTTTGGCTATTTCCCCAATCAAGTTCTAACACCACCATGCCACTCCTAGTTTCGAGATAATAATACACTGAACGTACACACCAAAATTTCTGGCTCGTATTCAAAATATATTGTAGTTTATCAGTTTAAAACAAATATTGTATCAAGTTTAGAAAAATAAATATTAATACATAGTTATATTGAAAGAAAGAGATGGGATTAAATTGTTCTTATATCAGAAAAGCAATGAACAAAGACTGTCACTACTGCTAGAGCTAAACTGATGACATCACCAAAAAGGTGTTACACTGAAGGCCATGGTGTCAGCAGTTGTCATAACTGAGGACATAGGATCAACATATGACTAAGAATCATCATCATCTGAGAAACACCAGAAGAGGAAGCAACACATTCATGAGTCAAAGAATTTATACCCATAACATAGAGATAATATGGAAACAAAAAGGAGTTGAAATAAGTATAGTTACTACCTACAAAGAAATAAATAAAAGTAATACACCCATGACACAAAAAAGTAAATAGTTATAAAACAAAATTTTATAGTTGTGGAAAAAGAAATTAGTGATCATAGGAAAACCAATTCATTGAAATCAATTAAAAAAACCTAATCATAGTCTGGTTGAATAACAAAATGAACCTAGCTAAAAAACAAAATAGTTCTCACATATAAAATGTATGCATTCCTCTTGGGGACAATTGCTTAATATTTGCAAATTCAATTCTTGCAGACACTTTATAGGATATAACTATGAAGAACAATGAGTCGGCTCTCTAAAGTACCAAAGAGAAGTGAAGAAGCACAAAGTAAAAATCCAAAAGTTTAAGTTTTTATTTAAATGGAATTTCATAATAAAGTAATAGAAAAAAATTAAGCCAATATTTGAAGTAATAATAGCATGATTTTGCATACTGTAAAAGTTAATGCAAACAAAATTAAAACAAATACACAATAAAAGAACAAATAAAACTTCACAGTTGAACATGTTGTGGGTAGCTTCCACATGTTAAGGATAAAGAGACAGTTCGAAAGCTATCAGAGAATAAAACAACACAATAAAGTGAAAAAAATCCGTTTTCATCACTATTTTATCAGGTTCAGTAGATGCATCACATCCATAAATTTTGTCCATTTTCAAAATACTAAGGGGGAGTTCTGCATTAAAATTGCATGCTAACTTGCTTCAAACCAACCTTGCCACCAAGGAAGACTAAGACATGGACAAAATTTAAAGTGGGAAAGAAATGCATGTGTTTGAAAATGTGCAGTAAGGCATTAATCATCAGGCTTAGAGTGTGCAAAGCTTTCACATTCAAATGAAAGGACTGTTCCTTAAAAATCCATCTTTTCAAAACATCTTGCATACATGAGGTCTTGGGGCATGCCACATCAGTGTGGTTTATGGTGGAGAACCAGGGCCAAATTGTATTAGTTTGACCTCTGGAGTTGCTGGAAACTAAGTAACTATAAATTCAGCTCCATGGGCAATCAGCTATGCCTACTTGACTGACCCCCAATAAAAGCCTCAAAACCAAGCACAGGTGAGATCACTCTTTGGCAATACTTCATACATTTTGCCATAGGTTGGTGAGAAAGTAAGTCCAATCAATGACTCCAGGGGAAAGAACAACTGGAAGCTAGTGCCTATTTCTCCTTGACTCTGCCCTTTGCGCCTTTTGCCTTTGCTTCAGCTACTCTGTATCCTTTCAGTGTAATAAACCATAACCGTGAGTATAGCAGGTTTTTTCAGTTCTCTGAGTCCTTCTAGCAAATCATCAAACCTGAAGGTGGTCTTGGGAACCCTCAACACAGAAGATATCAGAGAGCTTGAAGGTAGTAAAGACAAACCATAGAAAATTCTGAAGGAGATCATGCATAAGTGGGAATTCGATGTATTCTGGAAGTTATATAACAAATCAGTGATTGGAACGATTAACTATTTAATATGTCTGTCTCTCCACATGGCCAAATATATATAATATAAATAGAATATATGTGTAAGCATTTTTGCTATTCATTACCTCAAACACAAATTTCAGTTGGAGAAGAGACCTAAGTAAAACAGAAATATCATTTTTTAATAAAGAAAACTGTCTCTAGAATATTAAGGTAAGGAAGTCTTTTTAATAGACTCATTTTGAAAGGTAAATTTGGTAAAAGAAAACATTACCAAATGGTGTGACTATTTCAAAAAGACTAATACTCATTTGACAAAAGAGAGCATAAACGAAGTTAACAAGAAGGAGAGAAATTGGGAGAAAAACATATATAAATACAAATAAAATATTATATATCGATAACACAAAAAAAGGGAGTATACAACATAAAGAACATTAACAAGGCAACAAGAAAAGTACAGACAACTATACAAAAACTGGAGAAAAACAGAGATAATTCTTCAAAAAATGAAACTCAGTCGACTTGAAAATTTATTTTTAGATTATCCAATTGCACTAAATAAGCAAGTGAAATTTGGAAGAACAGTGAGATACCATTCTTTTCTTTTGTCAAATTAGGAAAACAATTGAAATTAATTTCAATGTTGGTTACGTTTCTGGAAACAAACTCTCATAGAGTGATATTATCTACATCGGGGCAGCCAGTTTTCAGGGCAATCTGAGAATGTCTATTAAAGTATGAATGGTGCAGACTCTGTAACTTAGTATTTCTGTTTCTAAACACTTATAGGTTGTTCTCCCTTCATATAACTTGCTCATTCCTCATTCTCCATTGTTGTTTTCTCACTTTTCTGGCCCTGTCAGTTCAGAGTATCCCCAAGCTCAGACTTTGAGCTTCTCCAACTACATTCATTTTCTTAGTTATCTAAAATGTGTGGCTTTAAATGGCATCTGTAGGCAGATGACTTCAAGATAGACCAGCTCACTCTCCTAAACTACAACCTCACACATCCAGTGGCCTGCTCATCAACTACTGTTTTATTAGACAAAAGCCTTCTGTGCCTCTTCAAATTCCTTTGACCACCTTTTTCTTTAGAGATGCTTTCTAACTTAGGGGCCACACTGCTGCTGTCTTTGCCAGCGCCCTTGCCAAGTTTTCTGAGCTCACTGGAAGGCTTCTCCACCCTCGTGTGCCACAAACCAAGCCCCATCTACTTCTGAACTGCAATGAAAAGAATGAGGTGTGGAATCTCTTTTGCTCATTGACCATCAAGGAACTACCTAATAGCATCCAGAAAAGCATTGCGATTGTATTCCCTTGACTAATGGAAAACGAGAGATGGGAGGAAACCGAACAGGTAAATTTTGTCTTTCTTCTGAACTATTCTGAAGTGCAGTTTTTCTTTGAAAACCTTTCTTAGAAGTCTAAACTTCTGAATAAACACATGTGTTTACTACCTGCTGCATCTCTTCCTGGCTCTGAATGATGCAGCCCTTTTAGTAAGCTATTACTTAGTTTGATTTTCATCTGGCTTTACCTCACTTGCTTTCTCCTTCTTATCCTCACGGCCTTGGTCTTGCACTTCCCAAGTCAGCAATTTAATCCTCATCTCGGATTCTGGTTTCCAAATGAGCAGATGCTCCAAACCTGCTCCTCTTTCAGCCTTCTTTATTCCAGTAAATGACAACTTTCAGTTATTTAGCCCCAAGTTCTTAAAGTCATCATTAACTCGTCCCTTTTTTTATGCCTCAACTAATCAATTAGCAAATCCTTTTGGTACTACTTTAAGAATATATCCAGACTCGCACATACTTCACACCTGCACTTCTATTTTCCTGGTCCAGGATACCATTAACTATTGCCTGAATTACTTCAAAACCCTCTTAAGTAAATGAGTGGATAAAAAAAAACCCCAAAAACTGTGGTACATTTATACAATGAAATACTGTGTAGCAGAAAGAAAGAGGGAACTCCTACCTTTTGCGACAACATGGATGGAACTGGAGAGTATTATACTTAGTGAAATAAGCCAAACAGTGAAAGACAAATACCATATGATATCACCTATTACAGTAAACTGATGAACAATGCAAGCAAATGAGCAAGATAGAACCAGAGGCATTTAAACAAGGAACAGACTGACAGCGACCAGGAGGGAGCGGGGAGGGAGAAAAGGGGGAATGTAGGGGAAGGGTCTAGTCAAGGAACTAATATGAATGACCCATTGACATGGACAACAGAATGAAGATTGAATGTGGGAAGCGAGGTAGGCAGGGTAGAGGGGAGCAATGGGGGAAATAATGGGACAACTATAATAGAAAAACAATAAAAATGAGTCAGTATGTAAAAAAAAAAAAAAAAAAGAACCCTCCTAAGCTCTTCTGCTTTTGCCTTCCTACGATCTATTCCATAAGTGGTAGCTAGTATAATACTCTAAGTACTTGCTGCTTAAAACATTCAGTACCTTTCCATTTCATTCAAAGTAAATGGCAAAATCTTTATAATGGCCTATGTGGTCACATACACACTGTGTCCTTCACCCTTCCCTCAACCTCTTCTTCTACTACTTTCTCCTTCCATTTCTCCATTTCAATCACCTTGCCCTTCTTGATGTTCTTGAAACACATGGGAAATTCTATTGCTTTAAGGTCTTTGTATTCCCTTCCTATAACCATTTACTCCAAAATAGCTTCTTGGCTAATTCCTTATTGCCGACAATATTTTTTTCAAATGTAATATTCTCAAAGAGTCCTACCTTGACCACTCTATTTAACACAGAAACTCAAACTCTCACTTTAGTGCTTTTATCCTGTTTACATTATACTGATTTTCTTTGTTTCATAACTTATATTCTCTTCTATTTTTAATTGCTTATTATTTATTGTCAAACTTGTTATAATGCAAACAACATTAAAGTAGAGATTTCTGTCTGTTTCATTCACTGACATATTCTAAGCATTCAGAACAATGTCTTGCAACCCTGACAGGTGTGGCTCAGTGAGTCGGACATAATCCTGCCAAGCAAAAGGTCTCAGGATTGATTCCCAGTCAAGACACATACATGCCTGGGTTGCAGGTTTGGCCTCAACTGGGGATTCATTTTTCAGGGTATATGAGGCAATGAATCAATGTTTCTCTTCCTCTCTCTCTCCCAGCCCCTCTCTCTAAAAATAAATAAATAAAGTTAAAAAAAAAGAAGAGCAATGCCTTGCACTTGGGAAATACTCAATAAAGCATATTTTGATGAGTAATTGCTTACTAAAATATTTTAATAATAGTAAAATTTGAAGGCCATTAGCATTCATAAATCGATTAGATTAATAAAATGCAGTATATTCACATGGAATATTAAAAAGCCAGTAATATGAATGAACCATACTTATACATCTCAATATCAAGAGATCTTCTAAAACAAAACATTGAGTGAAAAAAATCAAGCTGAAAAATAATGTGCAGTGTTAGATTTCCTTTATATAAGACATACATGCTAGGCAAACCACTATGATGAATGTTTTATGAGTGTGAATGTGCCCATAATCTGCTACATATAAAACTCCTGAAGTTAATGATCAAATGGGACTTCAGCTTTACCTGTAAAGTTTTTGGCTTTGTTTTTAAAGAATACACTTATGTGTTACTGACCACAGGATGTAGTTGCAAATTAAAACATATCTTGAAGACAAAAAGACACCTCTGGCTTGTGTATGAGAAATAAATTTAAGTGAGAATGAGATGGGACAAAAGTTAATGTGACTTCATGACTTTCTCTTTTCTGCAGCCTGGAAAATGACCTGAGGGTATTAAATTCAAAGGGGGAGGAGACAGATACCACTGCCCTCAAAGTGAAAGGCACCTGAGTCAGAGCAGATATGTGGTCAGTCACACATTAGTGGATCCTTCTCCAACTTTTCCTGCCCATACTGATCACTTCCCTTTCTAGATTCCTGAACATACTGTAGATCTCTTTTTGTGTATCCCCATAATATTCAGCATCTTGTTCAATACACGTTAAAAATTCTGTACAGATAAGATTGGGTGTGTTCAGGGTGGTAAAAAAATAAAATAAAACAAGAAAGAAAGAAAAAGAAAATAAAAGAAAGAAAGAAATACCCTTGGAAAATACTTTGCATTTACACTTTATTATATTTGTGTTTTTATAACATATTTAAATAGGTGTTACACTCTACATATTTAAAAATGTAGCTCCCCCCACATAATTATCAACTAGATGTGTTAAATTAACACTAGTTATTTATACCCTCCTCTTACCTCAGGTCTTTTCAAGAACATGTCTATTATCTGTTTTACGGTAGGGTTAATGGTTAAAGATACAAATTCATAAATTTCTTCAAACAAGAAAGGGACAGAGACACTGAAAAAGAGATCAGAAGGAAGATTGAGGTGACAGGAAGAGGGAAGAGAATCTGAAGGGTTTCAAAGAAAGAGGAAAAGGGTCAGGGGTTAGAGGGAACAAATTTTAAAGATTTGTTGTGTTATCTATTATGTAACTCTTCTCTTAGCTGCCCCACAAAACCAGAAGTAAAACTCGGTTTTTGGTCAGAAAAAAACTCTGTACAGTAAATGCTTGTTAAAAAGAGAGACAGTGAGGATGGAAGATGGAATGTGTGGAAGAAAAAGAAGAGAAGAAAAAGAAATCAGTTTAAGCTAACACATCCCCTACTCTAGTCTCTGTACAGTTGTGAATACCTAGTGCTTTTTTTCCCCTCTAAGTAATAAAATCCCATCATTTATGTTGGCAAAGGAGCTCAAACAAATATTAAAATTTAGATGTATCAAACTAAAGGCAATTAGATTCTTGACAGGCATGGGAATGTTATTTGTACATCTTAAGTATCCTTCAAGCTTCTCTTCCTCCCATTTGGAATTTATTTTATATAGAACTGACAGGTTACTCTTCCTAATTATTGCTATCTTTGGGCCACTGCCACCTTTCTGCACAAGGACTTTATAGCATTAATTCTCTACTTCTACTTCTGAATTTATGGTCTACTCTTTAGTCTAACAATATCTTAACAATAATCTAAACTTACTCCCAAATAATATTTTTTCTACAGCTCCCTTAATAAATATCCACTTTGTTCAGAGAGTTTTAACTTTGTCCCTTGTTCTGTTTATGTCTACAGGCTCAGGATAATGCTGCTTTATCTTCCCATAATGCATTATCCCCTCACCCCACCCCCCACTTAAATCTATACTAGTGTAAGGACTTTTCCTTCTTAGTGACTATTGGCCTTTGCAGTGGTGGGATAAATAAAGACAAGGCAGAGATAGGTTTGGTTTCCAGGATTTCAGTAACGTAGTTGTTCTCATGATGACTGTCACCGTCAAGTGCTGTTGTAATGCATTTGGTGCTAGGGCCTAACTATAGCTCAAATACACCCTTATAAGATACATAAAATTAATTTTTCCTCATTGCCATTACAAGTGACACAAGTGAGCCCTCTGTAATTGCCACCAGCATGTCTCATCTATTACAGAGTCAGCATTAGTCATTCAAAGCATTTATTCATCAACATATTTTATGTCAGGTGATCTTCAAGGTACAAAGATTTAATGGTAATCAAGATAAACTTGATTCCTGCCCTTTTAGAGCATAAATTTCAGTGGAAAAAAACAAAAAAAACCAATACATAAAGAAGATAATTTCAAGGCTATAAGTGCTATCACATAAACAGAATGATATGGCAGTAAATTGTAAAAAAAAGAAACAACTATAGATTGAGTCATCAGGGCAGATTTTCTGATGTTGTGCGATGTGAATTAAACCCTGATAAAGGTGCAGTATTTCAAGAGCGTGGGAAAGAGTATTCCAGGTAGTGGGATCAACAGAAACAAGAATCCTGAGTTTGGAAGGACATTGGTATCTGGATAATCAGAGGGTTCAGTGAGGTTGCAGTGTAGTGAGGAAGGGGGAAAATGGTACAAGTTGATGTAGAAAAGAAGACAGAAACCAATCATTCAGGACCTCGTGGATCAAGGTATGGAATTTTCATTCTATTGAAAGTAAAATAGGAGGCCATTGGAGGATTTTAGTAGGGGCTTAACATCTGATTTCCATGCCAAGACTGATCTTTTTTCTCAATGGAAAAGGAAGAAGGAAGAAGATGGCATATCAATTCCACTGTTGCTCCTACTTCAGAGATAGGTTCTGGAAAAACATTATGCATTCTGGATAAAGGGGCTTGTAGTATCTGCTAATAATCATTAAAATGATTCTAGGTAGACCTCTGTTCCCCTTGTTACAGAAACAGGGGAGTCCAAAAATCCCCAGAGCTTGCAGCTGGGGGATGGGGAGAAGGAAGCAGCTTTTGAAATGCTTCCACATGCCTGAGGCTGGTGGCTACTGTCTTTCTTATGCAAAATGGCTTTAATGCATCCAAAGCCTCAGGCAGATGGGAGGAGTCTTGAACCAGGGGCCGGTATGGAAAGCACACAGAGCCTACGTAAGGTTCTGTGAATGGTCAGAACTGTTTGCAACGCCCACTGCGTCAGATGACGCAGTCAGGGATATATAAGCAGCTGCAGACATTTTAGCAGAGACTCTCTCAGACTCTCTCTGACTCTTGCTTTGAGACACTCTGGGACTCTCTCAAGCTCTCGTTCGGGCTCGGGCACTCTCGCGCTCTGGCTCTGGCGCTCAGACTCTCTGAGATGCTCGCTCTGGGACTCTCTCTGGCAGGCTCGGGCTCTCACTCAGAGACTCTCTCAGAGGCTCGCTCTCAGACTCTCGTTCGTTCGGGCTCTGGCTCTCACTGGCGCTCTGGCTCTGGCTCTGGCACTCTGACTCTCTCACTCTGGCGCTCAGACTCTCTCAGACTCTCGCTGAGACTCTCTCAAGCTCTCATTTGGGCTCTGGCTCTCACTGGCGCTCAGACTCTCGCGCTCTGACTCGGGCTCTCACTCTAGCTCTCGGGCTCTCTCGCTCTCGCTCTCTCGTGTGCTCCCTCCACGTGGCTTGGTGAAGGGGCCTTCTCCATGTGGCTTGGAGAAGGGGTCTCCAGGCTGCGTTAAGAGGCTCTCGCCATGCGGTTTTGAGAAGGAAAGGAGATCTGCGTAGTTTGCAGGAAGAAGACAGTTTGCAAGGAGGCTGAGAATCCAGGCGGTCCTGCATTGAGAGCTGGAGGGCACCACAGCACAGAAAGGACCTCCCCAATCAGATTGAATGATTGGCAGCTGCTGGTAAAGCTGAACTGTGTTTGGAAAGTAGGGAAACAGTTTCTCTGACTTTCCTAAAACTAGCCTGGTTTGGAAGGGGGGGAGGCAAGGATATGTGTTTGTGGGTGTTTTAAAGAGCATAAGACTTAACAGAAATCCGCAAATAACTAAATCTATATAACTGTTAAATAAACAATTCTTTTTCTTTTCACTAAACTCTGGTATTGAGAGTTATAATTTTGGCGGCGGGCAATCGGGCCCCTAACTAAAGAGCCCGTGGGTTTGTTTTCAACTGGAGCAGCCCAGGGGTTCTGTAACACCCTGACATATTACCACTAAAGGTCTTGCCTGCAGAGTATTCCACATCTGACATCAGTAGATCAAATGACTACCAAACATTCCAAAGTTCTACAAAAAAGTAGGTAAAGCTGAAAGGAAAAAAATCTAAGATAGAGGAAGTTCCAATTACTACTGGGTGAACCAGCTTACTGAACAAGACAATAAAAAGGCTAAGAAAAGTAAAAAAGGCCAAAAAGCTTGATTAAAAAGATACTAACCAGAGCAACTCTGTATTTAAGTAGAGAAATTAGCATAACTTCCCCAATTCTGATTTACCCTCTTTCAATAATAGAGATCTCCTTTGTTCTTTAAGATTAAAGTTAAGTTCCACATCTTATATGAATATTTATCTTACGTTTACCAACACTTTCATAGAGTGTAATGTTGTGTTATTCTTAAAGTGTGTTGCACTATTGCTAAAAACTATAGCTATTGCAATAACTGAGGAAGTAAAATTGATCATTTTGACAATTTATTTTTGGAAACTATTTGCTCATATAATGTACTTCTACCAAAAGCTTATAGCATTCAATAAAAGAAGTGAGTGAGGTTCCATTCAATCTGTTCAAATATTTTCAGAAAGTTACATAATCCTAAGTAGGTTATAAATTGAAAATACTGAATGGCTGTATTTGGCAAGCTCTGAGCACAAGAAAGGAGAAAGTTCTGATAAGAAGAGTATGTCAGAAATATGTACAATAAGTACTAATGCAAATGGGAGGAGGGGTAAATTAAAAAGAGGCAGGGAAAATATCCTCTACCATCAATCATTATTAAACTCAGCTGAAAGGAATATAGGTCAACCCAATGACCACCCTTGATGGAGCCCATAGCAGATGTCTGACATTGTTTTTGTTGCTGTTGTTGTTAGCACCCAAGTTCCTACTTCCTATTAGCATCTTATCTCCCTGTTGTTAAAATTCCCTTTCTATGTATTGTTTATGAAAGGTAATGCCCAGCTCCATAAATATCAAAGGGGAGGGTGTTTCTCATTCCATATCTGCATAGACAGGAGATAACATATAACATGGAAATGGCCAGTTGACATTGTGGCTCCTGAGACTGAATTTTGATGATGTCATTCACTAGTTAGAGTCGGTATTCTCTGAAGTGGCAGACTGGACCAGCCTCTTATTGCTACATAAACATTGTCATACATTAACTAACCTTCCAGAGCAGACTTGGTTTTTCCCAATTTTTCAAATCAAATTCTCCAGGCTATCATGAATTTTGTAAGGTTCCAGTAAAATTGCTTTTTTGGCTTAGGATAGCCAGAGCTTGATTCTAATGCTTGAGAGGAATAAATGTGGTTAGTACTGACCCAGGCATTATTTAATCATTTTTTTTCCCCCTCGGTGTCCAAACTCCCTCCAAGCCAACACTGCCTAATTCTACTTCCCCATTTAGCGAAACTATCTTCTATGTTCCCAGTGTGCGTTCCTCCCCCAACCACAGCCCCAAGAACCACAATGCCTTATGTCTCTGTTTTTCCAACTGAGAACCTACCCCTAAAATACAAAAATTATTAGGAGAAAATTTAAGCCAAAGCTAGAGCAGCTATTCTTTTTTTATTTTTAATGAAGGCTTTTTAATTTTTTAAAAGATTTTATTTATTCCTTTTTTCGATAGAGTAGAAGGGAGGGACAAAGAAAGGGATAGAAACATCAATATGTGAGAGAACCAACTGGTTGCCTCTCACAGGCCCCCAGCTGGAGACCTGGCCCACAACCTAGCCATGTGCCCTGACTGGGAATCAAACCAGTGACCTTTCAGTTCACAGGCCGACACTCAACCCACTGAGCCACTCCAGTCAGGGCTAGAGCAGCTATTCTTAAACTTAGTATCCTTAGAGTCTGAAATGGTATATGTTAAAAGTGTGGTCTCAGAGACCACACTAGGTCAAAATTAAAGCATGAGAGAAGCCTAGAAATTAGCATTTTTTACAAACTAAATAGATTTCTGCTCAACAGGATCAAGGAACCATTTGACTATGAAGGAAAACAGCCATATATGAATGGGTCTCTGTCTCATAATGTATGTCATATTTCATTCATATTTACCTCACCCATTGATTTCTTCAGCAATATGAGATTTCTTTGGCATTCAATATACAGTTTGCTCTGATTTGCCCGTGCTTTCTGGTGAATTTCTTGTTACTATTTAAAGCTTGTTTATTTATTTTGTCAACAGGTCTAGCTTCTTATAATCAACTTTAGAGCATTTTGCAAAGGTCAGTTTCTCTACAGAGACAACTTAAATTCTGCCCCTCAAAGGAATCCTTCCTCTAAGCATGGGAAATGGTAAACATTTGTCATTAGCAACCACTTGCCAAGGAATCCTAATATAAGCTGAAAATAAATGCTTACTGCTTCAGCATCTCAGAGAACACATAAACCTGTGTTTCCTTTTAATATATCAAAAATAAAGATTACTGGGAGTGAAATATTTTCATACCAAATTGAAATCAAATTAAATTTTTCTCTTTTGAAAGTTATTATATATTTACTATTCTGAGAATAATTTCTGTGTAGAAGGTGAAAAAACCAAAACATTTTTTCTAAACTCTATATAGTTTTAATTATAGCTATATAATAAAAATAATTCTGGTTGGAAGTTGAAAACACAAGTTTTAATCTCAAATCTGACTTTTAAAAATCTTATAATTTCTTATTTTATTTTTTTATATATTAAATTGATATAATTCTACCTCTCTTGATTATAGTATTACAAGACAGGATTAAGTCTGTAAACTATAAAAGCATTTCACAAACAGGAAATACTGGAAATACTAAGTTAATATTGTCACAGAATAAGTAATTTAATTTAAATAGTATTGAAAAAATTGGTCTGTGGGGTTCACTTTAAAACTGGTTTCTCTTTTCTATCCTAATGGCTTGGACAGAAAGAGCCCAGAGGTCGGGGGTGGGGTGGGGCGGGGGCACCTAAACTATTTCCCTCAGCCCAAACTAAGTATAATGGGCAAAAGGGTTTTGGACAGGTGAGATGTGCCTGGCACACCTTCCTCCAAAGAAGCCCTTCTTTTCCCTAATGTGGGACATTGAAAAATTAATACCTGCCTTTTTTCTTCTAGTGGTTATGGACTGAATGATGTCTTTTAACCCCGTTGCCAAATCTGTTGCCCCAGAATACAACAAGGATGCCAGCCTCTTAAACCAAGCACGCTGCTGTCCAGGGACAGCCAACTGACCTGGAGTCTGCACAGTCCTTCCCCGTGTGGGAAGGCAACCCTCCCCTCCACACCCCCACTCTTATTAGGGATTTCTGGACCCAAGGGTAGGTAGGACAACAACCATGCCCAGCCTGAAGCATCTAGAGGAGCTCAAGACCTTTGCTCATTGTCCTTTATAAGGTTATAAAGGGTCTTAAGTCTGAGAGGGAGGGATTGTTATTTTTTATTGTTAAAATAATTAATTAATTATTTTAAGAAAAGAAGAATATATGAAAGGGTGAAGCAGGAGAGCTTTGTATGTATGACCCATGGGCATGAACTTGAGGGGGGGAGGATTGCTGGAGGAGGGGTGGTTCTGGGCGGAGGGGAGCAAAGGGGAAAAAATTGGAACTATTGTAACAATATAATCAAAAAAATATACTTTAAAAAATAAATAAATAAATAAATAAATAGTATTAAAAAATAACAGCAATAGTTTATATAGTTTTATGTGTTTGGGACTATTCTAAACAGTGTGTGTGGGGGGGGAGAGAAAGATTGAGAAAAGGGGGGAGAGCCTCAATTAATACTCAAAAAACCCTATGATATCATGATCCCATGTCTCAGATGAAAAAGCTGAGTCACGGAGAAGTTAAATAACATGTCAAAGACCCCATAGTATTTCACAGGCACTTTGCATAAATGCATCAAGAACAAAATATTTTTTTAATATTCATACCAATCTCCACAAATATTTTGGAATTCATCCTAGAATCTTGATAGTTCCATGACATAAATATACATTTTTTCTCCTTATGAAGCTTAACAAAATAAATGCATTATATTTAATTAAGAGGAGTTTGTACTGTGCTCACTTCCCTTCCAAATCCTGTGCCTCTAAGATGATTGCCTGCTTTTACACAGATAGCAAAAATAGCCAACCGGAATGCCATGTAATTGCTGGAATTTTAATTGCCTGGGAGAGAGGAGCATAAAATAGTATTACAGTCAGAGCCAGGGTGAACTTAAAGTTAGTGACTATTCAAGTTTGTGATTTATGAGGCTCCTCTGCAATGTATGCTCATTCCTCAGAATCTTCACCAGAGAACTAGTCCTATATATTTTCTTACATAATCTAAATTCCCATCCCTAATATCACTTCTATGTACATCACTTCATTTACTTATCAAATATATTCTGATAAAAGACATAGAAGTCATTATGCTCATTGTGCAACACTATGAATTTGATCAATAGTAACCATGAACTTACAATACCAAAGATTTTATGCCAAATGAGATACCATCGCTCACTAGATCATGACGCATACTTAGCAGTTTCAAGAAAAAAAGTTAAAAGTATAAAATTTGATTTATCAGATTCATTTGCTTCTTAAAATTAGAAAAATTTACCACTATTGGATAATTCAAGTAATTCTCAAGTTCAATGGGATAGTTTTACATTCCCAGTATAGCTGTAGACTGTTTGGAATGGGGAAAGAAGAGATTCTTGTTATTTCTCTCTTTAGTGAAAAGACATCTACAGTTATTGCTTTACCTATTTTATAAGTTTTCACTCATGGAAGCATGGAGAAGCTGGCCTCAAGATCATGAGATTCAATAGGTTGGTACACAAGTTAACAGAACAGAAAATGGGATTTAGGCAGTAACCTAAGGGTCAGCTGGGCATAGAATGAAGACCTCTGGGTCTTGATTCAGCCCAGGGGCACAATGTGAGAAAGGAGGGCCAGATGCTGGAAAATGCACTGGATGGGATGTGTTAGGAAAACCAAATAATTGTCACTTTTTGGTAACTATATATAAGACATTTATTTTATGCCAGATTTTTGTTAAGGACCTCATTTTTCTGACCTATCTTTCAATGTGGAAGCATTTTTGTTGGAGTAGCCCTCCTAATTTCCTTCTACCCATTAGATAAGCATAGCTTATATGATTAGTGAGTTTATGAGGAAGACATGTTCATCCCATAATACATGAGGTCTCTGTCTTCCAAGTTTAATACTTTTGGAGAGAGCTACAATCTGGTCTCTTTCCTATCATACAGTAAGTGGTCTGTCCCTACCAAGGAGGACTAAGGTCATTCGACCTTGTTGATGACAAAAAGTATTAATTTTTTTCAAGAATTTCCTTGGTGTTAGGATGCCTGGCAGGATCTAGCAGAAATTTCTTAGAGACTATTAAAGAGGGAGCAGCATATCAGCAAAAAACATGACTTCAGGGAGGAGGCAACAGTTGCCCATAGGAAAAGAACTAAAACCGCTGGAGGCAAAGTGACATAACAAAGACAGAAGGAGCCAAGTGTGGTGGCCGTGGTCAGGGACTATCACACATCCAGATGTAAAGATGCTCAGTGAGGACTTTCGATGAAGATGGAGGCATAGACAGACATACTGCGTCTCCCTCCACAACTAAGAAGGAACACAACTACCTCAAAACTAGAAACAACCGGAAGTTTCAGAAAATCAAACTGCATGGAAGTTCAGCAAACAAAGATATAAAGAAGAAGTGCTCATCCAGACAGGTAGGAGGCATGGAGCCAGGGCGGAGAGGATACAGTGTGGTGGCGGCGGCAGCAGGGACAGCGGCCGTTTGAAAAGTCAAGAGGGACACCTTGGGAGCATTCCCAGTTCCTCACCGGACATTGCAACCCACAGCCCCAGCATGGGGGAAAATCAAGCCTCATTGCTTCTGACTGTGCAGACCAGTGGGGTTTGGGGTGGAGGCGGAAACTGCCAGTCTCAGGAGGGTCTGCCTGCTTAAAGGGCCCCCACGGTCCTAGAACATTCTCAGACCCACCCACTCTGGAAACAACGGCCAGGGCAGCAGCTAGAGGGGCGCCAGTCTGGTGCAGAGGTGGGAGAGGTGCCCGGAGGGGGGGCGGTGAGTGCTGGGCAGGTGGCATTGTTCTCTCTTAGACTCCTCTCCTACATACAGCACCACAACGTGGTGAAACAGGTCGCCCTGTACTTCGGAGTCCCTAAGGCTCCGCCCCTTACAACATAACAGGAGCGACAGCTCTGCTTGGGATGCGGAGGCAAACAAACACAGGAACCTGTCAGAATGAGGAGACAGAGAAGTATGGCCCAAAAGGAGAACTGGATCAAGGTTCCAGTGGGAGAACTAAGTGACAAGGAGATAGCCAACCTAACAGATGAGGAGACAGACAACCTAACAGATGCAGAATTCAAAACGCTGATGATAAAGATGCTCACAGGTTTGACAGATATGCTTGAGTATGGCAAACACATAAGAGAAGAAGTGAAGGCTATGCTAAGTGAAACAAAGGAAAATCCACACCAAACCAATGGTGAAGGGAAGGAAACCGGGTTTCAAATAAATGACTTGGAACATAAGGAAGAGGAAAACAGTCAACAAGTGCAGAATGAGGAAGCAATAATTGAAACAAATGAGGAAAACTTCCCAAATTTTGCCAAGGAGATGGACATACAGGTCCGGGAAGCACTGAGGGTCCTGGGCAGGCTGGCCCAGAGGGGACCACACCAGGACGCATCATGATTGAGATACCAAAGGTGAAAGATAAAGACAGAGTCCTGGGGGCAGCAAGAGAGAGGCAGAGAGTTGCCTACAGGGGGGTGCCTATAGGACTATCAGCTGATTTCTCAGAGGACACTTTGCAGAAAGGAAGGGACTGGCAAGCACTATTCAATGTGATGAAAGGCAACCTACAACCAAGAATACTCTATCCATCAAAGCTACCATTTAGAATGGAAGGGCAGATGAAGTGCTTCCCAGACAAGGTGAGGAGTTCACCATTACCAAGCCATTATTATATGAAATGTCAAAGGGACTTACTTAAGAAAAAGAAGATCAAAACTATGAACACTAAAATAACAACAAACTCACAACGATCAACAACTGAATCTAAAAAATAAAAACAAAATTCAACTACGCAAATCTGAAAAGGAACAGAATCACAGGTACAGGGATCATTTGGAGACATATCAGCTGGGAGGGGGAGGGGGGAGAAATGGGGAAATGGTGCAGGGATTAAGAAGCATAATTGGTTGGTACAAAATAGACAGGGGGAAGTTAAGAATAATATAGGAAAGGTGAAGCCAAATAACTTACATGCAAAACCCATGGACATGAACTAAAGAGGGTGGGATTGCTGGGGGAAGGGGTTACTGGGCAGAGGGGAGCAAAGGGGAGAAAATCGGGACTACTATAACAACATAATCAGTAAAATATACTTTAAACAAAGACAAAATTATACCCAAGCAATTATAAGTGTTGCACATAGTTTTTTCATACTGCAATTATGTGTACACAGATTAGATTTATTTTGGAAAAACATAAGGAAACTTACAATCTAAGAACAAGTCACGTTTCATTTCAAGTACTTATCTGTATAACGCAAGAACAATCAAGAAAAGCTAATGATATTTTTTCTGAGATAAAAACTATTGCTGAAAAATAAAAGCAATATTTACCTTACATAACATACTAATTCCCTTGTAGGTGACAAATAGCAAACTCAATATTTCCAGGAAAAAAGTAAAAAAGCCCAATCATTGAATTTGTGAGAAAGCAGTTTATAGACATCTACGACTAAATGAAGGCTTGAGAAAGGTAAGGAGAGTCTTAGAAAAAACTTTTCCTGTTCAACTTTTATGCACATTTTTAAATTCAAACTTGGTGACTGAAGTTAATATTTAACAGGAATTCTATGATAATTATGAAAAAACATTAAGCAAAGGTGTTACAGAACCCCTGGGCTGCTCCAATTGAAAACAAACCCTCGGGCTCTTTAGTTAGGGGCCCGATTGCCCGCCGCCAAAATTATAACTCTCAATACCAGAGTTTAGTGAAAAGAAAAAGAATTGTTTATTTAACAGTTATATAGATTTAGTTATTTGCGGATTTCTGTTGTTAAGTCTTATGTTCTTTAAGACACCCATAAACACATATCCTTGCCTCCCCCACCCCCCCACCAAACCAGGCTAGTTTTAGAAAAGTCAGAGAAACCCTTTCCCTACTTTCCAAACACAGTTTAGCTTTACCAGTAGCTGCCAATCATTCAATCCTGACTGGGGAGACCTCGTCTGTGTTATGGGGTCCACCAGCTTTTAATCCAGAACCTCGTGGATTCTCAGCCTCCTTGTAAACTGTATAGTTAGTCCTTTTGTAATCCGCACAGTCAGTCTCAGCCTCAGTCAAATACACATAGTCAGCCTCAGTCTTAGTTAAATCTGCACAGTCAGCCTGGCTAAAATGTCTGCCACTTATTTTTAAATCTCTGACTACGTCCTCTGATGCAGTGGGTGCGGTAACCAGTTCTGACCATTCACAGAACCTCACGCAGGCCCTGTGTGCTTTTTCCATACCATCCCCTGGTCCAAGTCCCCTCCCATCTACCTGAGGCTCTGGATGCATTAAAGCCATTTTGCATAAAAAAGACACTAGCCACCAGCCTCAGGCATGTGGAGGCATTCAAAAAGCTGCTTCCTTCTCCCCATCCCCCAGCTGCAAACTCTGGGGTTTTTTGGAACACCCCTGTTTCTGTAACAAAGTCTCAAAACTATATTTAACTCTTATAAAGCCTTAAGTATTTGTCACCTATTAGTGTTACCTTTATAGATTAATAAAAGGTTGTTTTCCTGTGAATGCTAATCATGTACATACCATCGCCTGTGGCAGCTGCATGAGAACACATGGCCTTGGAAGCTTACCTGTGTTTCACATAGCAAAGCATGTAGAAATGTGGTGCTCGCTGCGGCCTGTGGGGGTGGCTGTTTGCAGGAGGACACTGTCCTTTTCTGTGGGGATGAGGACACCGTGCTGTGTGGCACAGCTGACTGCAGGTCACAATGGACAACAAAAACTTCTAAAGGTGTCCTGCAAGGGGCTGACGTTCAGACCAAGGTAGAGGTCCCAGAGAGGACGTGCAGCAGTCTTAATGAAGGAGACATGGGTGACAGAGAAGCGCCCAGAACAGCCACGTGCTGCCCATGTTCTGTGGCTGCACGGGGAAGCTGCAGAAGCAGCTGCACAAGGGAGAATTTGCCATGTTTAAAGGCATTCGCGTATTTGAGAGCAACTTCATCCAGACCACCAAAAGCGGGAAGGTGGTCAACATACACAACAGTGCAGAGAACATCACTGTAGGCATCGCATACAGCAGCTCCGACCTCGTCATACCTGACATCATGCTGCTGGCCCGACCTGCTGTCAGCTCTGCAGTCGGCGCCACACACACCAGGGAAAAGGGACGCGAGTCCAGAAGCTTGGAGCTGACCAGGCTGCTTCCTTTGAAGCTTGTCACCTTATCCATTAAGAACCATGGAAGAAAACACAATTTGAAGCTAACCAGGCTGCTTCCTTTGAAGCTTGTCACCTTATCCATTAAGAACCATGAAAAACAACAGCTCCACTTGAAGCTAGCCACTGGCCGCTCTTTTTACCTACAATTGTGCCCCCCTTCAGATGCAAAGGGAGATCTGTTTGCACAGTGGGAAGACCTGGTGTTCTTCCTGAGACCGCCAGTGGAGGCTTACAGCAGTACTCACGCTGTGCCAGCTTGCGACGGGATGGACATACCTGCGTTGGAGGCAGAGAACAGGACGAGCCCACCAGTAAGTTTTGGCAGCCGCTCTCAGAGAGGGTCCCGAGTGCTTCAGGAGAGCAGCTGAAGCTCTTAGGCTGTTCCCTTAGGCTGACGGGGGAAACAGTGCATGTGGGGGGGCTCGGCCACTGTGTGGAGGCCTGGCCACATTAGGGAGGTCCCTGAGTGCTTCTGAATACCCGAGGTCCCTTCGATGCCATTCCTCCTACCCTGTACCCAGTGGTGTAATGCTGCTAACAGCATCCTGAGCACCCAGTCTGTTCTGGGACCCTAACATCCCACTGTGGACTCTGACAGTCTGATCTACTGTGGACATTTTAACTATGAGAAAGCCCTCTCTCCATTTGAGCCATGAACCGATTTTTGTATAAACCTGTGGCAATGCAGCGTGCTTTGTCCGCAGGTGCACAGTTTGTTAGCAGCTTACAGAGTGCAAAATGGACGTGCTCTTGACAAGCAGTCTCCCTTTAGGAATCTGGTTTGTAGAAGTGCTGAGACACGTGCATAAAGTAAAAGCGTGAGGGTGCTCACTGGTGAGTCACATTAGTGCTCTCCGTGGCACTGGAGTTGTCCAAGCAAAGCTGCAGTGACCCTTGTGAGGGAGCCGCGGGGGGATTTCTGCATCCACTGGGAAACGGGACTTGGTCACTTCCAAGGTTCCCTTAATGATAAACACTTTAAGACTGGTGACAGCCCTTTCTAGTCTCTCTTACTTTTTCCTCCTCTCGGCACAGGCCATGGCGCTCCATGGAGAAGGTGACAAAGACCAGGTCAGCATCAGAAGCCTTCCCATGGCTTCTGAGGTGTCTGAGGCCACCTCTCCTGCTTATGCTGGTGGCGAAGAATGTTCCTATAAAAAATAAAGAGCTTATAAATTGATCTCAAAGCAATTCCAGTCTGGCTCTCTTCTTTGGAAGTTGAAGTGGGTATGTGATTCCTAGTATATACTTGGGTTAGACAAGAAAATTAAGATGCCCTAAGAGTTTGGTGTGTTTGGAGCTCTCACTGTGCATCAGATTGCCAAGATGTTGAGCTTGCCCGTGTGTGAGAAATGACTATGTCTGAAGTGTTACATACTGTGTGTTTGTAATAATTTGTGCCCAGAGATTTCAGTGGGTTTGGACTGGTCCATTGGTCTAGAGTGCTCGCCTTTTTTCAAAATGCTGTTTGTCTGGCACAACTGTGAGTTTGAAAGAGTAACTGTCTTGGCTATTACTATGTATAGAATGGTACATTTGTTTGGGTGCATTTTGTTGTTGGCCACACGATTGAATCAACCACCATTTCCCACATCCTTAAAAGTTGACATCAAAACCTGTTCTTCTAGCAAACATGGTGGTGGGTCTTGCGGGGATGAAGTCTCTCAGTGCTCCAGCATGATCCCTGGCACAGATGTTCAGGCCATCAGAAGCGTCCCAGCCACATGGGATTGGAGTCCATCAGTACCTGCCATAACTGTATCCTAATTGCCATAATTCTGAATCACACACTCAGTATTTCCATCACTGTTAATTCTGCCCTTGAAAGCCTCACACTCTAGACTCTAATCCACTCATTGCACCTCTACCCAAGACTCGTCGTCGTCGTCGTCGGCAGCCGTCCGTCTCGAGAGACGATGGTGTAGCTTCTTAAGAGTCTATCTGCACCGCCGAGAATGGCTGTGCAGTCCGACTCGGGAGTGACATATGGTATCTGTCTCCTCCCGTGTTGAATCGACATCTTGCGATGACGCTGAAGCTACAGAGCCTGGGCAGGGTGATATGGAGGGTCTGCTGTTGCCCATGCAGCAGACCCCCCCTCTCTTCGCAGCTGAAGGGTCCAAGGGAAAGACGGAGTCGATACAGCTTGGCTTCAGGTGCGCCGCAGGAGTTGCCGGTGTTGACTACATCGTCAAACCGCCTTAGGGACTCCGGCTCCGGATTTTCTGTCGGGGTTTACTCCCTTAGCCTTTCCCCTGAAGAGGTATGCCGCAAGGCAGCGGAGGTTTTTTGGAGTCAGAGTTTTCCTTCTCTGATGTACCCTGACTGGAAGATCGAACCAGCGACACTTAGCTCGCAGGCCGACGCTCAATCCACTGAGCTAAACCAGCCAGGGCCTACCCAAGACTGAAGGCTTCTAAACAACCACCATTCCAAGAGCTCCCTCCTGCCTTTGCACCTACAAATAGCGAGGGCTTGTGTGAAGCTGAAAACCGGGCTTAAGCAGAGGGGGAGCACAGGCGCCAGCTTTCGACAATTAGGGCTTCACCCCGGGCTTTCCCAGTCAAAGGCTGTCTGACCTTAAAAGTGACATTGAACCCCTCTAAATTGAGAGATAATGATACTAAAACCTAATTAACAGGATGTCGTGAAGGGTCAATCAGTCTCAAGTTGAATTCAGAGTCACAGTTCCAGCTCCCGCGTTGCTTAGCTGCTTCCAGGAAGACAACTGCAGCACAGGGATTGTTCAGGCTCCTCCGAGGAGTTCGGTTCAGGGCGGTGTCAGGAGATCCAGTCCTGGCTTCAGAGTCCCACCTTGGGCTCCATGGAATGTCAACCGGAGGTCCCTGGCGTCAATTGAAACGTCAACAGAAACCCCCAGTTTGAGGTGCAGTGAAGAAGGAAAGTTCATGTAGTGCAAACAGCTCGAGGGTCATACAGCATGGCTGTGCAAACCGCACTGGTGCGGCACGGCTGCATCGTGCTACGGCCCGGCCGCTATGACGCAGTACCCACCTAGTGGGTGCTGAAACTGGGGAGGCTGCTCCCTTGTCTTCTGTGCAGGCAAATTGCTGGAAACATTGACTGACATTCTCCTTTTGTACTTGTTTGTTTTGTAAAGAATAGCTGTAAACATTCTAACATCCACATCTTGGTTATTAGTCTTCCACTTTATTGCTTGGATGTTTCTTTGGTGTTGGTAAGTTTGTGGTCTGCTTTTTGTTTTATTTTTTGAATGGTCATTAATTCATTAGGTCACCTGCTGATGGTGAAGGTGCCTGGGGAGCCTGGTGTCACTCAGCACTGCTCTGCTCGGTGGCCGGAACAGGGTTCTCAGATGGCACTTCACCTGCCTTGGTCTCTCTGCCATCTTGTGAAGGAGCATTCGGAGGGTGGGAACGACGCTGATAGGTCTACGGGCGCCGATATCCACGGCGAACAGATGGCTGCTTTGGACCAGTGGCCACTTGTTGATTCTCTTTTATCTTCAGCCTCTCCCACAGCTGGGGTGGGTCGCAGGAGAGGAGGTCCCCTACAGTACCTGGGACGGTAAGTTGGATTTCGGTGGACTGGACCTTGAAGTGCTCCCTCTGGGACGCCATCCTTCATCTCTCCAATCTCCCCGGCATTACGGGGAGGCCCACGGCGTCTGCTGTAGTAACCACGTCGGTAACGGCGCCGATCGGCAGCATAGCGACTGCCTTCTACAGGAACTCCATCTGGGCCAGTCACATTGGCGCCTCAGCAACCTTCTCTCCTTCAACCACATCAAACCCAACAGTTTCTCCGTCTCCTACGCTGCGCAGGTATTTCCGTGGGTTATTCTTCTTGATGGCGGTCTGATGTACAAATACATCTTCTTTGGTGTCATTTCAGTTAATAAATCCATATCCATTTCTGATGTTAACCATTTGACAGTGCCAAGGACTTTGGTGGCGAGAACTTTTTTTTCCGCGTCTTCACTGCCAGCGGGGGCTGAAGAGCCTGGGGCTGCGGGGGTCGCGTCCCCACCGGGGTTTCGTGCGGCGAGGGCAGCGGGCGCAGTGGCAGCGGCCTGGGGCGCGCCGCCGCCCACCGGGCTCTTGGGCGCGGAGTCCTGGGGGGCCGCGGCGGCGGTGGTGGCCTCGCTCATGCCGCCTCCTTTGCTCTCACTCGGGCACCTCGGTGGCGGTTGGTTGGCTGGTGGTTGGCGGTTAGCGCGGCTGGTGGTCGCGGCGGGCTGGGCGCGCTCTCGGGGAGGCCGGTGCAGATCTCCAAGCGCAGGAGGCGGTGGCGGCGGCCGGGGTGGGGTCTCGCGGCCGAGGCGGCTCGAGCTCTGGGGCTGCGCTCTTGCTCTCGGGCTCCTTGCTGGATCTTACTCTCCCTTCCATTTTTGATGGATGAATAGCAGTTCATGAGTTTACAACAGGCAAAGAACCAGTTTTCCTCCATATAAGTGAATCAAGATGGAAAAAACTGAAAACCAATTGTTTTTCAAATCTCTATGGAAATCTTCATGTAAACTGCCTTTTTAACATATTATTTTTATTTTTTCAGAATGAAGTATGGATTTTAGTTAATAATATATTAATATTGGTTCATTAATTATCATAAGTATACGATAGTAATATAAGATGAGACAGACTCACAGATAGCTAGCAGGCTGACAGCTGTTGGGGTGGTTGTTAGGTCATGGGGGGCAGAGGGATTGAGCAAAAAAGAGAAAAACTAAAAAATAAATAATTTTCAACTTATGATAGTTTTAAATTTAGAAAAATATAATGTGTATTCTTAAGCTTCTTAGAAAAAATAGGATCACTTCTTAATTTCAGTCATATTTATCTGATCAACAATTTTTGAGTGATTTGATACAACAGTTATAGGTATGGAAGAGGAAGAATTTTTACTTTATTCACTAGTTTTTAGATGTCACAGTCAGTATTCTAGCTTGATATTTCAGGTTCAGAAGAAATATGTCTCCTCAAAGTGTTGGAATTTTTTATGTAGATACCTTTTGCGAAAGCTTAGTTTACACACACTGCTGTGAACATAATGCTTTTTTCTCTGAGTTAACACAGAAGGCCCACCTGACCACATCCATATGTAAATCAAGGGAGGGTTGTACTCTTTTTTCTCCACTTGTAGATGAATTTCTTCATATGACCTTCTGAAAGGTTCATATATTGCCACTTCAATTCATCAGGATTTCTTCTGAAATGTCAGTATCACTGAAATTGAGCACAGAGCTTTTTTACTTTCTACAAATGTCTCAGGGTAACATCAGTTAAATCTCAGACAAGGAAAAAAATACCATTTAATTAAGCTTTTGAAATCTCTCCAAACAAAGGACATAGGGAATCAAAGGACGGAAATTGACCTTGAATTCGTCGGCAGCCGTCCGTCTCGAGAGACGATGGTGTAGCTTCTTAAGAGTCTATCTGCACCGCCCAGAATGGCTGTGCAGTCCGACTCAGGAGTGACCCGGTATCTGTCTCCTCCCGTGTTGAATCGACATCTTGCGATGACGCTGGAGTGTCCTCTCCAGTGAAGCTGAAGCTACGGAGCCTGGGCAGGGTAATATGGAGGGTCTGCTGTTGCCCATGCAGCAGACCCCCCCTCTCTTCGCAGCTGAAGGGTCCAAGGGAAAGACGGAGTCAATACAGCTTGGCCTCAGGTGCGCCGCAGGAGTTGCCAGTGTTGACTACAACGTCAAACCGCCTTAGGGACTCCGGCTCCGGATTTTCTGTCGGGGTTTACTCCCTTAGCCTTTCCCCTGAAGAGGTATGCCGCAAGGCAGCGGAGGTTTTTTGGAGTCAGAGTTTTCCTTCTCTGATGTGCCCTGACTGGAAGATCGAACCAGCGACACTTAGCTCGCAGGCCGACGCTCAATCCACTGAGCCAAACCAGCCAGGGGCATGAAGTATTATGTCTGCAACTCACTTTGAACTGTTTTATATATATGGGGAGAAAGAAAGCAAATCTAGCAAAATGTTAAAATATTAAATCTAGGTACAGGGTTTATGAGTGCTTTTTGTACTCTTGCCTCAGCTTAAAGTTTTTCAAAATAGAGATTTGGGGGTGGTTAAATACAAATTGCTACTCTTAAACTATGTTATAGTTGAACCTACACACCAATTAGTCTCTTAAGCAGTTTAAAAATAAATAAACTGTTCTGGCAAAACTATACTATAGTCCCACCTACGCTCCAATTAGTCTTTAAAAAATGGCAATAAGGGTTTCAAGGAAGTTGAGAGCTACATGGTATCGGACGTCACTTTCTGATGCTTTTCAACATGAATCGACTAAATCTGTACGGCATATGAGTATTTTCGTAAACTCGAAGGTAGTTCAACATGAATTGCTTTCTTATTTCTAGAAAAACTGGATCCCCAGAGTTGCTCTACTTTCCAAACAACTGAATAAATTTAAACAGCAAGAGAAAAAAGCAAACACTTTGATAAACACACTCCAAACGTTAAGTCTTAAGTTGGGCAAACACTGTTAATTCTTTCAGAAGAAACGTTTGCCTGAAAGAGGCAACCCACACACTAAGTGCCAAACAACAAATGTGCTCCGGTGTGTTAATTATAGCGCCAAGGCGACACCAGCTATTTTACAATATAAACAGTCCCTCCAAACATCATTGCCTTTACAGTACCACAGTCTCTCCGAATATTGCATTTACGATTCCAAGAAAAGAAAGAAAGAAAGAAAGAAAGAAAGAAAGAAAGAAAGAAAGAAAGAAAGAAAGAAAGAAAGAAAGAAAGACCGCACACATTCGAAATGCGTAAGTGGGTTTGAGTGAGCGTCAAAGATCCATCTCAAAAGTTCTTATATTCTCTTTCTCTGCTGCTACATTTTTCCATCGGTGTTCATGCACTTGGATCTGTAAGAAAAGTCCGGGTCTAGAACATCTCAACTAAAAGCGCTTAACTTTTCACTTCCTACCGGACCGCCCCCAAGCAAGGCGCCCCACCTCCACGGGAGGATAAGGGGGTGGGGCCGTTTCCCGCTCCGAAACTAAGAAATAAATGTCCTTTTCCCTGCTCTAAGTGGAGGGAGAGAGGGGCCAAGGAGCTGAAGACTCCAGGATGCACCTGACCCAAAGGAGGTAGTCGTTAAGAAAGCTTCCTTCTCTCTTCCGAACTCCTTCCTGCCTTTCCCTCCTTTCGGGTCATTCAGTGACTCCGGGCGGGGACAGGTGAATCCCGAGAGGAGAGGAAGAGGGAGGGACAGACCACGCGGGGAGAGCCGCGCTCGGGCAATGAATGAGCTGCGCTGCATCCGCGCCACCTGTTCCTTCCAAGGGTGCCGGCAGGGTTCCCGCACCACCCGGGCCGTGGCTCCTGCCCGTACTGCCGGCTTCTCTCCTAGAGGCCGGGCCTCGCCTCCCTTCGCTCCGTGGGGCGTATAGAAACCGGCGAACTAGAAGCTGGGAGACCAGGGCCTAGTCCGGAATCACGGCCTCCGAAGCAAGAGGACGGGAGGAGGAAGCCTCGGGTCCCCCGCGCACGGGCTGAAGCGGGAACCTCAAGGAGGGGACGAGAGAGTTCGTTCGGCCTGACTAGGAGTAGGAAGGCGGGGTCCCGGGCCGAGGTGGCTCGGTGCCCGTCGGGCCGAGGTTAAGGGTGACAGGCCCATGCACCGGCGGAATCTTTCCCATTGCTTGCCCGGAGCTTCCCACTTACTAAGATCCGCTTGAAGGGAGCGTTCTCCTTGGGCGGGAGGCTCACGGCCGGCATCGTTCCGGCTCCTCCCGCTGCTCCCGCCACCGCCCGGCTCGGTCAGTGTGTTTGTCCGACCGCCGCCGTTCCCTGGCTGCTTCAGCCTTGATTGCCCCGATCCACCGCCGCCACCAGGCCTCGGGTGTCACAGCGTCGTCCAACCCTGACACCCCCTTCCCCTCGTTGTCTTTTTTCCTTTCTCACTTAATGCTACCGCCGCCTCCCCCACCCCCCACCACCACGGGTCTCCGTCGGCGGTTCACGTGGTAACTGAACAGACCGACAGAGCGATCTTGAATTAGAGGCAGCCCAAACTACCATACTAATGCTAAAGAAGATAAATGAGGTGTTGGAGTTTTAAATGCTTGCTGATTGGTTTCTAGCTGCAACAAATCTTTCCTTTTAAAAATTTATCTTTTACAGATCAGAAAAGTAGTATGAATGTACCATCTCTGTCAAATTGCTCTCTTTTCATTGTGAGTCCAGAGCAGTGATAGAAATCTAAAGGGTCTTACCCTGTAATTTGGTCTCTTCATATATGGAATGCATATTGATAAAATGAATATAAGCACATTGAAGAAGGGACAGATCACTGGCAAAATATCTAAACATTGTGTGTTTATTCAAATGTATTGCAATAATTTGGCCTCCCAAACGGGCCAAATAGCAGTCTTTCCTGACTTTTTCTTATGTGTGTTCTAAACCATGATTTGGAGTTAAATTTGTTTTATATCTCAGCAAATTAAGTAGATCAACTATGGAGAAACTGTTAGCGCACTTAAAAATTATCAATTTTAATATATGGACTTCCAAGCTCATTTCTACTTTTGTCATGGATTGTCTGGTTAAATTTAGGGAAGTTATCAAACATATCAAGACTATAGTTTTCTATCTTGACAACAGAGATAACTTTTCTACAAATACTAGAAGTTTTTTTAAATTTAAATGAGCTTTTTGCACTCAGTATTTTGGTAAAGATTGTATCATTTAAATACCCAGTTTACTTATTATCTTATAAATATTTTAGAAAGTCTTAATTGAGGGAGTACATCTATGCTACTACATTATTTCCTGCTGTCAACCACTTTTCCTGATTTTGTACATGTGTACTAAGGAATACTAGACCTCTGAAGGCGGCTATAATCCTTTTCAGTATAGAGGTGTAATACATAGGATGTATATTTTACTTTCATTACTACACCATTCTAAACACTTCTCTCTGACTTTTGAACTAAGCCTTTATTCTTCTGTCTGTGTCTGTTACGTTATTTAATACTTATTCAATTTTATAAAAGAAAACATTCTTCCCCCAAATTTGCCTTTCTCCTATTATCTTCCGTACTTGTTTCAGAGAATGGCCCAAACACTGCCAATGTGTGAAAAGAGGTCTTTTAAAGCTACATAGACTCCTCTTTACACTTCCAATTACCATATAATGACAACAAGACAGATTGTAAGTGAAATTTTGAGTCAGTTCTCTACAGAAGGCCAAAAAAATTTTTTCAGTGTTTTTTATAGAAATAAGCTAATTCAATGGATTAATTAGGCCCCAAAATGGATTCAGTCTTTAGAGCCAAATATCTCTGCAAAACTTCAATACCAAAGCAAGGGTAGTAAAAATTGAAAACAAAAATATTTTCAACTAAAGAATGAAAACAAGCTTCAATTTTCTTAGCGATTCACAAATCACCAAAGCACTGGAAAGTAATAGCAATTCAATGTGCTTGTTTTCAAAATTCAGACATTTGTGCAGTTATAATCAATAAGAACTAAATAAGCTAATCTCTGTGCACAGGAAACACCTGGAACTAATATCAATATTTAAAGTTCATCCTAATTTGTATAGCAATATATGAACGTCGTTTTAGAACTAGATGACTCTTACCATGTTATTCAAAACAAAAGCAAAACAAACAAAAAACTCCACTGGAAGAATGCCCATTTTCAAGGTTCACGTGAGCATTTAGAAGAATATATATCGATGTCTAAACTGAAATTTGCTCAATGGATTATAAATATACAGTGTCTCTTGGTAGATATTGTTATTTGTTTTTAAAAATATTTATTTTTAGTAAAGTTTTTAGAGATGATTTAATTTGAAAAAAAATCTCTGTTTGGCCAATGCCTTTCTAGATCAATGAAGAAACCTAAGAATTATTAACTTCAAGATTCTCTTAGTCTCAATTAACTTTTCTCAGATCTGAGAAAGAGCTCTTCACTAAAATGCTGTTTCCAAAATTAGATTCAGTAAGGCCAAATGCAAAACAGTCCACGTGACAGGAAAATCACAAATGCAAATACAAACCAGCTAAACTGTGGCCGAACATCAATTACATCTTTAGAATAGATCTTGGAAAATTCAAGCTTTCTCTTCAATTAACTGATGTGTTTAGGGATGCAAATAAGAGCTGAAATGCAGATTTCAGAATGAAGTCAGTTCTGGATAAATTCAAATTTCAGCAGAATTATATACTGCACAGACCACGCTGCCAACTGCATCTGTGTGAATGTAACAAATGAAAGATTGTTTGAAAATGGCTCAGGAAAAAGATTGTAAATCACTTGGACATTCAGTGAGTATAGATTCCCCATTACAAATTAATTTTTAATCTAAGAAATCAGATTCAAAATAACTTTATAAAATGTTTTGTGTGATTTCATATTTTCTTAAAGATTTATGTATCATAGTATGTAGATGTGCATTCTGAGGTAGCTGTTATAAATATTTAAATTTTTTAATGAACTGCTTTTTATAAAATATAATTGTCAGAGAAATTAATCTTGGTTACAATCGATTTGTTATTTTTATTTTCTTTATTTTTTTGTTTATCAAGAATTTCCATATCATCTTTTATTGCCCTAGTTTACCATGGAAAATTGAGAGAAAGGACCATAGAAAAGGAATTATGGGGAATGAAGAAGATAATATGATTATTGTCTCCCCAAATACTGCCCATCAGATAACGATATTTGAAATTTTAAAAAATCTGTATTGTTATACTAGAATAAGACATACATATTTTGGACATATTCATACATTCTTTGCGACAGTACAAGCAAAAGCAGTGGACATCTATCATAATAAAAATAATTACTCATTAGGTGATTTTAGTACTGACATTGGCTTTCATGGGCTAGTGAATATACATTCTGTGGATGACTCTGGAAGGCGCTAAACACCATGAATGATGTTGGCAATGCGTGTCAAGTCTAGTTCTTTGCGTTTTATCTATTTTCAATGCCCTTTCAATTTTAATTCTTACTGAAAATATTTAAACTGTTAAATAGTCATTATTTTTTTGCTGGGGTAAACACAGTATGAAGACAGACATGTAATAATATTAATAGTTAGCATTTGTTGAGTGCTTAGTATGACCTTGCCACTGAACCATAAGCCCTTTGAGCACCATGTCTTCTTTATGAAGTAGTAATGACTTATTTACATTTGACCTGTGATGTGACTAAAGTTTTTGAAATAGAGTAAGCTCATTTTAACACACAGATAATTATGCCCTCTGCTGGTGGTTAGAAGTTTCTGTAGCATCTACTTTTGATATGATACTCTTCAGCCTGAACATTGGATGATGTCAGATGTGGATTAATTATGTACTGGTTTTATCACTGTTTTGCTGACCCTCAGATCAGAATTCTACCAAGGCTTTGAAATTATAAACAGTCACTTAGGAGAAGGCAAGATTCTTATACAAAGTTAGTTCCCAGGAAATGATTTTGAAATGTGGAGAAGAAATTGTCTGGTGGGCTTGAGGTGTCGGGGAATGTATTAAAGGATCTTGGAATTATTATCAGGAAAAAAGTATATGGAGGTTGTATACTTAGGGCAATAATAGGAAATAGTTGTCTGCCCCAAGGATGTGGCATTTGCCATTAGGAAAAAAAACAAAGAAAAGAAATAATAGTAACCTAAGTAAAACCTCTATAATCATATTTTTGGCAAAATTGTATAAGAGTGAGAACTGAAAAAATGCCAATATGGCAACATTTTCCTAGGATATAATTAGAAGACAAAACCATCATTCAAATCTTTGGTTTTGCATACCCATAGTTTCATCTGAAGGGCATCAGATTCAAAAAGTAGTCTCTCTGATTTTCTTCCTCGGGGGAAAAGTCTAGTGTAGGACTGTACTTATGACCCAGGAGTTGGCAGTGAATCAGATTTTTCAGGCTATATTCCCATCTACAAGATCATCTGGAGGAGGTATTTAACACCATCTACAAGGAAGAACTAAGATTTGTGGTAGGAGACATGACCTCCTCTTTATCAGCTATTTCTCACGCTATTATCATGTCAGCAGAATTTATTACAGGGATTACAGTAAATGGATTTCTTATAATCATCAGCTATAATGAATTGATCAAAAGCAGAAAACTAACACCAATGCAACTCCTTTTCATATGTATAGGGGGTTCTAGATTTGGTCTCCAAATTGTGTTAATGGTGCCAAGTTTTTTCTCTGTGTTCTTCCCACTCCTTTATCAGACAAAAATTTATGGTGCAACGCTGTTATTCTTTTGGATATTTTTTAGCTTTGTCAGTCTCTGGTTTGCCACCTGCCTTTCTGTATTTTACTGCTTCAAGTTAATAGGCTTCACCCAGGCCTATTTTCTTTGGCTGTAATTCAGGATCCTCAAGTTAATGCCTTGGCTGCTTCTGGGAAGCCTGCTGGCCTCCGTGACCACTGCATCTCTGTGTATCGAACTGGATTACCCTCAAACTGTGGCGAATGGTGTCCTCAGGAATGCCACGCTGACGACGTCTAAATTCAAGATAAAACAAACCAATGAAGTGCTTTTTGTCAACTTGGCACTCGTATTCCCTCTGGCCGTCTTTGTGTCGTGCACTTGTATGTTACTCGTTTCTCTCTGCAAGCACACTCATTGGATGCAAAACAGATCTCATGGCTTCAGAGGTGTGAGCATGGAAGTCCATATAAATGCCTTAAGAACAGTGCTGACGTTCTTTCTCTTCTTCATCTCTTATTTTGCCACCTTCATGGCAAACATGACCTTCAGTATTCCTTACGGAACTCAGCACTTCTTTGTGGTGAAAGACATAATGGCAGCATATCCCTCTGGCCATTCAGTTATAATCATCTTGAGTAACTCTAAATCCCAGCAACCACTCAGGAGACTCCTCTGCCTCAAAAGGAATTAAAGAAAAGGAGGACCAATATATTCATATCGTTATTTTCTTGACATGGGGTCAATGGACTTGTGTTTTGCTTTGTTTACTTTAGATGGATTTTGTGTGCTCTCTCTGGCAATTCCCTGTCCATCTCCCACCCCCAGGACATGTTGGATGGGCAGGATATCTCTTTTTCTAGGGCTACGTACTTTAAAATATTATAGCAGTAGCATATTTTAATAACTAGCACTTCTGTTGGAGTGCCAAAAATGAGAATAAAATACTAAGACTTTGTTTGGCTGACCAGCATAGGTCTGTTATGTCTTCCCAGGTCATTGAGAATGTTGTTTCAGATAAGCAAAATCACATTGGTTAGTCTAAGACTTGGAACAATATAATAATATAACAATATAATAAATATAATATAATATAACAATATAATAACAGCTTTTCAAAGTGAGTCATGAGTGCAATTTTTGTTGAAAGAAAAATATATGTTGAAAGGGCATGTCAAGGCAATGTACCCAGATATACAGGTTAATGTCTTATTTTTGCTTTTGATTTGCTACTAATTTAGATTGATAAATGCTGAGGTGCAAATGAAGCTGTGTATGTGCATGCATACGTAACAGGGTAGGCCAGATCCCAGGTCCAGAAAGCCAGCACAAAGGCAGGGTGCTGCAAAGGGTACAGCCAGGCCTGGAGCTTAATAGCTTAGTAGCACACAGCCTTGAGGCTACCAGCTTGTGACAAAGGGTACACAGCGCCTGTGAGCTGTCGGGGCTGGACACCCCACGGAGGGTGAGTGGAGGCTTCTGCCCGTGCCTGGAAAAGGAGCAAAGACAGACCTGGCCATAGGTTAAAAAGCTGGATGCTCCCGCTGGCTTCCTGTGCATGTGGAGTTTTGGGAGGGCCCCTTTTAAAGCAAAGGCAGGGAGAAGCAGGCTGTCTTGGTTTGGGGCTTTCTTGCTTTGGAGCTTGGTGCAGGCTCCCTCTTGGCTCTTGGCTCATGGAGCTTTGGCTTGGGACTTTTGGTAGCAGGTGCACTTGGATGCTCTGAGTTTCTGGCCCTTGCACCCCCTGTGGATGGGAGCATTGGTGGGACTGGCAGATGCCAGGCCTACCAGAGGCTTGGGCCCCACATTGTTGGAAGCCCACTCCTGGAGGCTGGGTCCCATGCTGGGATGCATGCCTTACTGGGCTCCAGCCTCTGGGACACTATGATCCCGTGCAGGGTGGCACATGGGTCCCGGACTGCGACATGGGGACTGAAAGCAGTGCACCCCAGATCCCGAGAGAGCTGCTGCAAGAAGATGGCCACTCTGAAACCACAGTGCACACTCCAGAGAGGATGGAGATCTGTTTGCGTGGCTGGCTTAAGGACAGATAAGGAAAAGGGGAACTTCTGAGTTCGGTTTTTTGGTTTATCGCCTTTCGGGAAGCAAGAGAAGTTTTGGGTTTTGTGGGAGAGGAGGGCTCAGAGCTGGAGTTCTTTCAGCCCTCCAGAGTTGGAACCCTGTTAATAAAAACCTGTTTTGTTCAACACAAATCTTTGGGTCATGTGAATTAAGGGCGACAAGTGGCCAAACCCCATGCTGTACAGTTACATATGCACACGTAATTCAGGGTCTCCGTTTTTTACAAAATGAAGAAATATTTTTCAACTCTCAGCAGTGTTAAACACATGCCCCGAGAGAGTTGGGGGAGGTTGCTGACTATGAAGGCTCATCAGAAAAGCATTCAGCTGGTGTCTTAACCCTTTAACTAGTGTCTTAATTCTCTCCAACTGAGAATGTCATCTGGAGTATGATGGCAGCAAGTGACGTAAAGATCTAGGGGAAGATTTTGAAATCTATTTCTAAATTCGAATGGATTCTGCTCTTTAAGGATCTTGAATAGTCTTGCTTTGAGGAAGAAAAAGTTTTTATAATATCTTACATCTCAGGGTATTTATTTGAACCTGTGACATTCTCACTGGCTCTTAGAAAACAAAAAGATGTGTAGTTTTTTAATTGTAAATAAATTGTAATTAAAGTAGATTAGAAGTTGCCAGGATGAAAAAACCAAACTGTATGTGTGTGTGTGTGTGATCTTTTTTTTTCTTCTTCTTTTTTTTTTACTTTACAAAATATTTTCACATACAATCATTTACTTCATTTTCAGAATACCCTGTAAAGTAGGCAGTAGAATTATCCCAATTTTACACTTGAAAAAATAAGCTTTAGCTAAGGTCACTCAACTACAACTGGTATTATAGTAAAATTAGTATCGAAACCTGGCTCTTCTGTCTCTAATACCAGTATCCTCTCTGTTTGGTTTTCTTTTTTATTATTTTTATGGCAACTGTAGACTCTGAAAGCCATAACAAAAAATGACGTTCAACCTATGACCTATGACATACTGTAACCTTTCTCTATATGTCCCTAGAAAGTCAGTTAAGAAATATTTCACAAATCTTTGGACTATTTATTATTTGGTCAGATTATTTATTTTCTATTTTATTCATTTAATATTTGGTTTACTAATAGACTGAAGTGATCTAAGCATAGGTGCCCCAACTTACACTTCAGTATCACTTGACTTGACTCATCTAGTAGAGAAATTGCTATGCCATCCTCACTTGTTATAGATCAGGTGGTCAAGGGGGCAAGACAAAACTCTCTGCTAGGAAAAACAGAGAGTTTTTACATCCTGAGTTCTGGATAATTGTGCAGTTGGAACTGACTCCTTAGATTATAGAACAAACCTATAAGCTTTTGCATCAGCTTAGGAGAGCCCCACAAGTCCTGATATCCCATGTCCACGCTGAAGGTCCTTTTCATGCTAGTGCCTGAATGACATAGGTAGTCATGGAAGACACTTCATATTGAGGTCTGATATCATTGGGTCAATTATATTCTCTAATATAGTAACTTTTTTTACATTTAAAAATAATTTTAATAATTATTTGTAAATTGTAAAATAATATATAGTCAATGCAGAAAATTTGGGAAATTCAGAAATATAAGAAGTGAGCCTAATATGATCACAGGTAAAATTTTCACATACATTCTTTCAGGACTCGAAGTACTGCATATGCGTATGTAAGTATGTGTGTGAGTGGGTTGATTTATTTCATATGGGGATCCTGCTGTGTATATACTTTGTACTACCTTTTCATTTAAATCATGGAGAGAAATTTTGCATTTTTAATGGTTTTATAATATTTCATTTTATAGATGTGTTTGTTCTTAATTATTTTTCTATTATTAACTTTTGCACCTTCATTAATAAAGAGTTATAGAGTTAAAAGTAGTGTTTATACTATTGAAGAAAAAAAGAAATGCACCCAAAGAAAACAAAGTAAACCCCCCAAAACAAAATAGAAGTCTCAAGTAAAGAAAAGAGAATCTTTTATTATTATTACTATTTGTACATGAGTAACCAAATAGGTTCTAATTCATTGAAAGACTTTGGCATAGGAACCTTTTGTAACGATGCTGTGAACTGGGAATTCCTGGCGCTGTGGCACAGCAGGCAATCTAAGATTCCATTAAGTCGGTGTAAAGAAACACCAATGCCTTCAGGAACTTCAATAATCATATAATTAATGTTCTATTCCAGAATTGATTTACTTTTTGTGCATATTATCTCACTGATCTTCAAAACCCTGGTAAAGGATATTTTTATCTATATTAAAGATGGGAACATCTGAACTTGGAGAGACAAAAGAATAAGCTACTTATCTGGACCTGAATTTTACCTTCTAAATCTAAAGTCCATATTTTTTTCCTAAACATAATTGTGTATCAAAGTCACAATTAAAAATATTTTTAAATTGTTGATTCCCAGGCTCTTTCTAGACATGTTGTATATAGGCTCTAGGGATGGAACCCAAGAATCTATATCGCAAACATCCATGAAAAACTCTGATACAACATGTTTATGGACCAGATTTTGTGGCCTACCAGTTTAGAGCATGTTAATGCTCCTAAAAGAAGCCTAAAAAATATATTCATGTCAATATAAAGTCTTTGTTAGGAGAAACTTCTAAAGGCATTTAAAATATTAAAATTATAACTCACTCTTTTATTTATACTCTTTTTATTAAAAGAAACTGATTCACATTTGGACACCTAATATAACAGGAGACATGTGGAATGATAAAGAAGAAATCCTGTCTTGGAAATCCAAAAATAGAAGCTGAGACTGACTGAGTCAAAGGCAGCTCTTTAGAGCTCAACAGTCGTTATCTTTGGAACCTTCTCTAGAGCTCATCCAGCACTGTGAGCCAAGCTCTCTCTGCGCATCTACTTCCCTCCCCTCACTACAGACATTTGTTGTTTGCCTTCTCTGTATGTCTTTTCTCTCATATTTTTCTCATTAGTGCTTCTGCTTATACATAATTCTTACTTCATTATATATACAACATACTCTGGGCCTTGAATTTATCTCATGATTTCTCTCAAACTATCCATTATTCTTAATTCATATTAGTATCTGTGATTTGTTATATTTCTCTCAATTCAAGGTATTCTAGAGTGAATCTGATTATGCTTTGTCATTATCAGGCTATCTACTAGAATCAATGCTAAGACAAGTACTACTGTCCTTGGATCAGGGTCCAAGTCTGAACCAACCAAATTGAATCTGGAAGGTGATGCCACTCGTCTTACCAGGACTGTCCCTGTCCAGTTTAGCTGGACTGTGAGCAGGGAAGTTTCTCTGAAAGCATCTTGGGGTAGCGGGCATCACAATTATCATGAATCTATATGCTTCTATAATGCCTTATTTTTTTCAGGACTCAGATAAATCAAGGGATACCCACAGATTCCATGAAGACTTCTCATGTCATTAAAAGTTTAGAATCCATGCCCTGGCTGCTGTGGCTCAGTGGATTGAGCATCAGCCTGCGAGTCAAGTGTCGCTGGTTCGATTCCCAGTCAGGGCACTTTACTAGGTTGCACGTCAAGTCTCCAGTTGGGGGCACGAGTGAGAGGCAACCACACAGTGATGTTTCTCTCCCTCTCTTTCTCCTTTCCAGCTCTCTAATAAAATAAAATAAAATAAAGAAACAAACAAGTAATTTTTTAAAAAAGTTTAGAATCCACAAATAGGAGTTTGACTCATCTTCTTTTTATATTCTAGATAATTATTTTTTATCAAAGAAAACATAATTTATGAAAATGAGTTTTCTTTTTTTACTGTATAAGACCATATACACAGTATTTTAAAAATAATTAAATTCTGAGAGTTGATTATGTGGTCACACTGAGAGGTGCACATTGTTATAGTTTACCATTATTGGGCACATCACAGCTGATTTAAACCTAAAAATGGGTTTGAGGACATCTATATGTACCCTATTTCTTCCGGCTTTTTCCTCTCTAGACACAGCTCTCTCTCACTCATCTCAACACCAGAAAATTTATATTTAATTAATCAATAAAGAGTTTTTGTTTTAGTTACTGGAGTTATTAGAGAGAACCATTTTCCAATTTAATCCTAAAATCTTATACCTCTTCTGTGTGACACTTCTTAAATAGTAAATTATTTTAAAAGATTTAAAAGCTTTCTCTTCACATACACATATATCTATCCAAACTTCTAAAAAAAAATTACAAAGCGTTTTTGCTTAAGAAATTCTTCCCTTTTTTTAAAGCAAACTTCCTGGATTTTACTGAAAGGCTGGATAGAAAAATGACCAATAAGTTCCGCCTAAGTAACTTCAGGATGAGAAGAGATCATATAAACTTCTCAAGATTAAGGTTCTGAATGGACCACTCACTCTGCCAGTGACACCAGATGTTGATAAATTCCTAGCAGAAGGAGATACTCTGATAAGCATGGATTAGCTCCATATCAGTTATTTGACCCCTGATTTCACAGAACAAAGAGAGGAGGTCAATTTCAACAAGGGTATGTTGGCTGGAAAACTATAATAGCTCTGTGTGTTTGGCTTGGATGGGGATGGCTCTCAGTATGAGGACTAGTAAGGGCTGGGATAAGAGAAAGGACAGGGGGAAATAAAGGAATATCTTACTAGCTTTGTAATTTTTGTCTGTGGCTCTGTTCTGTGTCAGAGATTTCATAGAACAGAGGCTCCCTGACACATAGGAAATAATACTGAGATTCCATGCTTCAAGTCGAGGGGAATGAGTCATTGATGAATTTCTTCATATGGTGCTGCACTATAAGCCCATGTTATATGTAAAAGACAAATGAAAGAACATTTTTAAGTGTCATAACACAGAGGTGCTAAAGACAAGCACTCTATGGAAAATTATGAGAATTAGAGAGGACGGGGCTTTATGGACCCAGTTTTCTGTGTTATGATTTTTAACTTTGAACCTTAGGTATTCATTTTTGGAGACTCTTCATTGTTAGGATTTGTCTCAGTAATTAATTCAAAATTGCTAAGTCTGTGCTCATGTCCCTTTTTAAAAACGTTGCTTCCCTGTTGTGGTCTACTGCAGGTTTCCCAGTACTTAGTTTTATGAAAGTATAATAAAATGGCCATTTTTCCTTTCAATTATCTTAAAATCATTCATGGATTTTGTTTTTGCTTTTCAAATATATATTGTTTTCTAAGGAATTTCTGTAGCTCTGCCAGTATTCCCAAGTTTCTAACATACAGTGTGTGTTAAAGTTTCTGTAAAAAAAGAGTTCCCCAAAGATACCGCCTCATTTCCCACTGCCTGTTCTCTCATTGTTCTGAAATGTAACTCATGTGGTTTTATGAGCTTGAATGCATATGAATAACTATTATTATTTTCTCATTTATCTCAAGCTTTAAGTAATTTCTATTTATGTTTGTTATTTTCACCTTGACAATTGTTCCCTTTCCTGAAGGAGATAAAATGGAAGTTAAACTATTTAGCTAACATCATAGCATCTGCAAATATTACTTTTTCTACCTAAGTAAAGAAATTTCTTTATTCTTATTTTTTTATTCTGGCATAATTCAAAACCAGTTTTACTTCATTATTAATTTATAGAGTATTTCAAACTACAGTTACTGGTTATATGATGAAATCATTACTATAGTGAATTTTTAGTTAATTCATTTGTGTACTCATATGTTATTCAAGTAGCTTTTTCAAAAGTCAGCACATTCTTTTTTAAAATTATTTATTTTTTGTTTGTTTATTTTATTAGAGAGAGGGGAAAGGAGAGAGAGGGAAAGAAACATCACTGTGTGGTTGCCTATCACTCACGCCCCCAACTGGGGACCTGACGTGCAACCTAGTCATGTGCCCTGACTGGGAATCGAACCAGTGACACTTGGCTCGCAGGCCATTGAGCCACAACAGCCAGGACTGCACATTCTTTAGTACCTGGAAACATAAAAGTCAGAGAGTTTAGGTTTTAATTTCCCACAACATGTTACCTTCCCAAATTTTAGAAACTGAGTAACAGATCTCTGCACATTCCATAGATATTCATGTGCAGTAAAATTTTGTTATACATTCAAAATTATCTACCTAAGAATAGATTTTTGGATGGTTCTATATATAACTTGAGTCACTTACACATGAAATAATATTTTCCTATCAGAAAACTCTGGAAGGTCATTCATGAACGCATTAAAGAGAATTCCAGTAGTTTTTACGCTGTTCACCCATCCAAACCACACCTTCCTCTCCTTTTTATTAAGAACTCTGCTATTGTCAAGGATGAGAACTGATCTTAGTTGCCCTGAGCAATCTGCAGAGATGTCTTCAAATTTCAGGGATCTTTAATTTCCCACAAGAGGAACTGTTAGGACTGATCATTGGTGTTTAGTACTGTTTTCTTTTAGGTCTGTATCTTTTCTAGCCAATTATTTGTAACTTTCTCAAAATCTAGGGCTATGTTATAAGTATTTTGGTGTCACAAAGAAGTAATGTTAATGAATTCAACATAAGCAGGCACTCGAACATGTCTTTTGAGAAAGAATCATATGCATCTCTGTGGAGAGAGAGAAGTATCAACATAAAAATAGGCTAATTTCATTTCCAAAACTGTGAGAAATTGAGTAAGACAATTCTACTGTCACTTCCATGAGAAAAAAAAAAAAAAAAAACACAATAAAATTGAACACTGATGGAACCATTACCTGCAAATTTATCTTTGTGTCTCAGTTTATAAACTGGGATAAAATCATAACTAACGCACTGCCACCCAGTGGCAAAATTTCACTTTAAATAAAATAATGGTTAAAGTAGTCAAAAGACTACAGCCATTAGGGATCTTGCTTCAGAAACTTTTATACCTTGTTGGGAAAAAATGTGGGAAAAAAGTTAATATTCAGGTCAGGGGAAATTTGGGGCTAAATGAGAATAACTAGCCCAAATCAAACAAACAAGCAGTAAAGAAAAAAAAAAAAAAAACAGAACAAAATTATTATGACTTGAGGAGATAACTGAAAAACTTGAATTTTGCTTGGATGCTCAATATCAGTGGATTTGCATTCATTTTTTAGATGTCGTAGTGGTGCTGTGCTTATGCTTTAAAAATAAAAGCATTTTAATCTTTTAGGGGAAACCTAAAATGATTACTGGTAAAATAATGTGCTACATCAAAGTACTAGGAATGAAGGGAGATACATTGGAGATATATTTGAAGAATCTGGGCTAGAAATTGATTATTTTTTAAGCTGAATGATGGTTAGATGGAGATTCATTACATGATTCTGAATGAATATAGCCTATACTTAGACTTGTAATTCAATACATAACTATGACTCTCACTAAGAGAAAAGAAAGAAGACTGATAATGCAAAAAAAAAAAGTTAGAAAAAAGAATAAATATATTCCAGTAGGAAAATATAGAAGAGTAGTTAAGAGCGTGGCCTCTGGGATGAGATTATCCCTGTTCTTTTACTTTCTAATAATTCTGGGAAAGCTATTAAGCCCTTTTCCTTATTTATGACAGCAAATAGCAATACTATATTTTTATGGTTATTTTAAGTAATGGAGGAGCCAGTTGTATACAAAGTGCTTACAACGTGGTCTGGAATAATAAAAGATATTCAATAAATGTTAACTTCTATGAACTATTAGGATAAAAAATGCAAAATCCAGAACGCCTCAGTCCATAACTCTCTTTATTCAGGGCTTCTAATCACTTCTGTTCATAGTAAAGGAGAATGTTACCTTGGAGGTGTCATCAAATGTCATCGGTTCAGTCAAACATTTCTCTAGTTAGAATTAGAGACTTCAGTGACATTTTCTTGGAGGCAGCATGATATAAATTCTACTACCACCAGGTGTCAGTATTGCTACAAATTAGACTTTAACAAGAAATTTTTTGCAACTTGGCCTCACATTTTATTTAATTAAAGAGTGAAAAACCTTATTTATCGAGTTTCCGTCGTTGTAACTTTTAATATTTTCCCAGCTTGTGACAGGACCTAGCGTCACTCACTAAGAAGAGAATCCTATTTAACTTCTGCTCGATGCCGCAAGGAACTTTTTCAAGCAGAGACATTTCTGGTGTTTTATTTTGTTAGTTTCTGAAAGGGCACAGATTACCTTTCAGTTCAAACTTGTGCATTTAAACTATCTAACAAAACCTCTACTGTCTTTTATAGCTTACTAAAAACAATCACCAGTTACTCTACTCCAGGCTCAGCAAATTATTTTAGCTTTTTTTTTTTTTTTGATATTTTTAATGTCCCTGAAATAAGTTCAGCTCCAGAAATATAATATGTAACTCTGCATGCCTTAAGATTAAGTTGCCAACTTTTCAATAGATTCCTTTATTTTCATCCTCTTTAAAATACCATTTCTGATTTATTTACGCACAAATAAATGAAGTACTGCTCTTCACCATAAAATGAATTGTTTGTACAGTATCTTGAATCTTAGATTACCTTTTTTCAAATTTTCATATACAAATTTTAAGTATTACAACAAAATCCTCAAAGTTGCATTTTGCCAATGAAATATTTATTTGGAAAAATCATATTCCAAATACAGTAAGAAACTGTGTTTATTAGTAATAGTACAGTCTTCTCCTAAGCCCTGGCTGGTTTAGCTCAGTGGATTGAGCGTCGGCCTGCGAGCTAAGTGTCGCTGGTTCGATCTTCCAGTCAGGGTACATCAGAGAAGGAAAACTCTGACTCCAAAAAACCTCCGCTGCCTTGCGGCATACCTCTTCAGGGGAAAGGCTAAGGGAGTAAACCCCGACAGAAAATCCGGAGCCGGAGTCCCTAAGGCGGTTTGACGTTGTAGTCAACACCGGCAACTCCTGCGGCGCACCTGAACCCAAGCTGTATCGACTCCGTCTTTCCCTTGGACCCTTCAGCTGCGAAGAGAGGGGGGGTCTGCTGCATGGGCAACAGCAGACCCTTCATATTACCCTGCCCAGGCTCTGTAGCTTCAGCGTCATCACAAGATGTCGATTCAACACGGGAGGAGACAGATACCATGTCACTCCCGAGTCGGACTGCACAGCCATTCTCAGCGGTGCAGATAGACTCTTAAGAAGCTACACCATCGTCTCTCGAGACGGACGGCTGCCGACGACGACAGTCTTCTCCTTACATATCTAGCATCAATGTAATTTACCAAATTTTGTGATAATTTATAAAAGATACCTGTTGGATTAAAATATAAGTCATGACACTAAATACAGGTAAATCATTATCATCAAGTTATTAATAAGGTAGAAAATAAACTTTCTGCATTACATTTTAATAGTAACAAAATGACATATAACTAAAAAGGTAAATTTTTACTTACCACTTTTAATAATATGGTAATGTTTTAAATGCTAACTTAATTAATGGCAACAGTCCATTTACTTTGTCACCCACACTTTTAATCTATTATTTAAAGTTAAGTTTGTAATTCAATGTATTATGTGTAGAGAAGTGATAGAGTTTGCATGGAAGAGTATGACTCTGGAAGCAAGCTGTGTAGCTTTGAAACTTGGCCGCATTGCCCCAAATTAGCTGTCTATCTCTTGATTTCCCCATCTGTAAATGGGGAGGATAATAATTGAATCTATATCATAGAATTATTGTAAGCATTAAATCTGTTCTACCATATGCAAAGCATGTAGTTAATTATGTACGTAAAGCACATGTTGTCTGGCACATGGTAAATACAAACACACCATTATTATTATTATGGTGCCACTTGTACAGTATTTACCTGGAGATAATTTGTTTTATCCAGCATTCTTTATTTGGATAAGAATGAATAATATATGCACACTATGTTTACATATTACCATTACTTACATATATCCATAAACAAAGCAATATGTTAACAGTGGTTGTCCCTGGATATTGGGATAAAGGTTGAATTTTATTTTCTTCTTTCCAAAATGAGAAGCAAATAGTTTTATAATTGTAAAATTAAGATAATTTCTTTTCAAACAATGTACACATTTTAGCATGGTTTATATCTATGAAAGTCTTGTCCAAGTGTGTAATAAAATGGATCATGTCAGCCTCCCTTAACTGTGCTATGTGCAAGTCAGTATAGAAGATAATGCCAAGGATATTTTATAAGACCCAGCCTCTCATTTCAAGTAAAATATAAGGTAGAATGTAAACTATGCTATTTAAGTCACAAGGCACTAATGAGAAGTTTTAAAAAGAAGGTTACAAGAAAATCAAAGAAGGTGAGATTTGAAGGACAACATTTATTCCAGCAGACATAGCAAAAAAAAAAAAAAAAGAATAGGCCAATTTTATTTAGATTTGCAATTTCCTAGTCCTGGGTCCTAATCTCCAAAATAATACCGTGTTCTGAGACACATCATGAGCAAAGACTTGTGTAATTGCTAAGTTTCTCGTTTCTCTGCATTTTTCTACTACATGGGTGTTAGTTGCTGAAAGATGATAAATAGAAGAACAGCACAGAAAGATTTATCACTGACAAACCTCATAAATACACTTAGGATTCAAAAGTAAATTTACCAAAAGCCCCGCGGCCCGTTAAATCTGCAGTGAGTTTGCCTCTTTCTCTACAGCTGTTGGGAAATGTCCCCAGCAGAGACATGTAATGAATATTTTCCTCTCAGCTTGTGGCAGGATGATTGTTAATAATTGCTCTAATGCAGGGTTTTGTTTTGTTTTGTTTTTTTAATTTATATAGGGAAAGACACTCCTCTCATTAAAAGTAAAGCATGCAGATCTCTGCTTTTTCTTAAAATGCAAGTAGTGGATTATCTAGAATTTTGGATTCTCTTTGCTCATTAAGATAGTTGGTGTGGTGGATTGAGGCCTGAATATTGTGAGTTTTCTCCAAATTTACTTCCACTGCATTTGGAGCAGCTCATTTTGAGTGAATTGCTCTCAAATAAGAAGGCCTGAGAGGAAGACTCTGTCAATAGACTCATAAAAATATATTGAAAACCAGCTTTGACTATGGCTCCAATGGACAAATAAGGCTGCTTTGTAGCACTGTACGGTATGTGCAACCAGAACAAGATGTGCATTTGGCATACAGGGCAACCTTTTAAAGCAAAGATTATTAAATAGCAATTTTAAAAAGATAAACAACAATTAAAGCCAATACATGTTTGCTTTCACTAACTTCCTTGTGCCATCTTCCTTAAGAGACAGAGAAGGCCAGGAGTGGAGGGGAAGTTTACCAAGACATACAAGAACAGGTGGGCAAAATTTTAAGGTTTGCTGGTGAACACTTATGTTAACTCTTTATAATTACTACTCAAATGAGTGTTTTCAATAATATGTACTTTACCCTATAGAAGCCCTACTGTCAAAGGAACTATAAATAAAGTATTTGCACGGTGCTTAAACCATTTTTAGTGGCGCCAGGAAGAATCCAGTCCTTTGATTAGATAATTATCATTATTTTTTTCCTGGGTTTCGGTGGAATTCTGGGTGATTACTAGTGACACGTCACAATTCCAGGTTTGGCAGACACTCTCGGTGCCACCTCCACCCCCTCAGTTTTTATCCTGCCAGAGCACTTCTGCCTAACCTCCTCTCCTTGCTGGAGCTGCCCACGCGTCATAAGTGCTGAGGTTTAATACCACCAGCGACTCGCGAAGCAATAACTGAGGGGACTGTTTTACGGGGCTCCCCCGGGGCGCTGAGCTCCAATTGCTCCACTTCATTGGCTTCTTTCCTTTTCCTGTCTCCCTTACTCGCATTCTTACCTCTGTTTGGGGGATCACCTCTGATTTCGCCAGAAACCTTAAGTGTCTGCTTTTGGAAAAACCTAAATCAAGACACCAGGAGGCGGTATTACGATCTCGGGAGGCAGAAAGCCTTACCTAGCGATCTTGGGCGGATTACTTGACCATTCTCCTCAGTTCTTCACCTTTAAGATGGGAATAATGGGTACTATCCTAGACACAGATGGGGGGTGGGGAGGCAGAGTCTGAGTCACAACATGCCTTATAGCTTCTCTTATCTGTCTTCAATTACTTGTCAATGTCGTCGATGGGAAGGAGGTGTCCGGGAAGGTTATTACAGTGGATAGACTTTGGCCTCTGAGTCAGGTCGAAATGGATTCCAAATTCTAACCAAACTATCTATAATTGTGTAATCTTGGATGATTTGCATAAATTTTCTAAATCAAGCTTTTTCGGGTTTTAAAAGAATTAAATGCATTGGCATATGTAAGTTGCTGCAAAGTCCCTTATATCTTCTGGATTCACTTATTATTAGTATTACTACTACTACTACTACTAATAACTTATTAATATTAATAGTATAGAGATATGACTTTGCATGACCACGAAAATTCACTTAATTTTCTGTGGCTCAGTTCTCTCATCTGTGAAATGACAATAATTATAGTTTAAACTTCATAGAGTTGTTATGAAAAGTCAAAAGTCACACGTAGTAATTGTTATATTTTATGACAAAACACTTGGACCATAGTATATGACACAGACTAATTGCTTAATTTTATGAATAAAAATCCAAAAGCTATGCATTTTCTGTGTACAAAATAAGTTTTATACTATCTCTAGGGAGTGGCCAAGTCAAGAATTGACTGAAAGATACACGTGTGTGTATGTGAGAGAGAGAGAAGGAGGGAGGGAGGGAGGGAGGTAGTTCATGTTAGTTGGTAAGATTAACCTGTGGATCTGTATAAATGGAGCGAATCCAGAAAGTGAACTGTCAGCAGACTCAGCAGACAGCTCTCTTAAAGAGGACCAGGAGACACATTAACTACACAAAGAGGAGAGAGATGGCCAGAAAACTGTCTTCGAATGGGCAGAAATTCATTTTATATTTATAAGCAGTAGGTATGAAGTCAGTCCACCAATGACTTAGGGCAGAGACTTGTCCTTGCAAAATTTATAGCATGGTTATTTTAAATTGCAAGGATCTTGTTGCACATAGGAGAAATTATTAATTGCTACAGTAATAGCAGGGGCTTCTCCTCCACAGACAATACTGTACTTGAACTTAGTAATTAGGAACGCAATGTTAACTACTGTCTTGCAGCCAAATATAAACTCCAACCACAAAGGAAATGACATGGTAGTCCCTCACTAAGTTTCTCAAAGGCAGTTTCAGAAAATCATGGTCTACACCTGATGGCAGCACAATGAATTAATGGCCTCCAGCCTCTGCCTGACCTCACCCTTCCCAGCTGTCACTGGGAAACAGCTCCTTCTGCTGCTTGCTTCAACAGCACATCTACTTTTATGTCCCATGGGCTTCTCAAAATAAAAATGTTTTCATTTAAAGTCATGGTTTCCCCATATGTTTCTCCTTTTAAAAATATTTGTTATACTACTTAGCAAACTGAATCCTGTGAAGCTTCAAACAAAATGGCTTTTTTTTCAAATAATGACTTTTTTTTTTTTTTTTTTTTTTTTTGTTACCTGTCTTCTGCCTTCACCCCGGGGGGCGTGTCTACCAGCCCGAGCAAGCTGCTCACCTGTTTTTTGTTACCTGTCTTCTGTCTTCACCCAGGGGTTGGGTCTACCAGGCTGAGCAAGCTGCTCACCTGTTCTCTGTTACCTGTCTTCCGCCTTCACCCGGGGGGGGGGGGGGGGGCGGATGTCTACCAGGCCGAGCAAGCTGCCCACCTCCTCTTTGTTACCTGTCTTCTGCCTTCACCCCGGGGGGAATCATGACTTTCTAATGTGAGATGTTGAATCTCCCTTCCCTCAGCTTGAGAGCATCCCTGACACCGTAGCATTTCAGCCACTTGGCTTGTAATACCAGCAGTGTCATTTCTGCAGTTTGAATTTGTGTTCCACCATGAGAAAGCCCAGGCTAGGGTAAAAAATATGTGTGAGTCCTACCTCACACCATGCATAAAGAAATCAGTTGACATGAATTGTAGATCTAAATATGAAAGAAAAAGTAAAACTTCTAGAATAATTTTGAGAAATTGAGATTTGGGGACCTATTAAAATCAGTATCCATTAAATGTGCTACTTAAGCATTAGAATTCCAATGTTCTATTTATCAAATGACACCATTAACGGAATGAAAAGGCCGTCACAGAGATCAGAGAAGATATTTGCTACCCATATAACCAAAAATGTTTGTATTAATAATATGGGGTGGTGCAAAAGTAGGTTTACAGTTTGTGAGTACGGGAAACACAGAGTTTATTCTTATATTATTTCTTAATTATTGTATTGTTTTCAATACCAACAGCTGTAAACCTACTTTTGCCCCACCTTGAATGGATCACTGTACAGCAAAAAAAAAAGTACAAAGTGTTGCTATATGCAACAACGTGGTTAAAAGAGAGAGATGGAAGGAGGGAGGGAGACATAAAAAATAGAAAAGAAGTCTCACCTACTCTCAGTTAAAACTTGAATCTCACAACTTCTTTGCTCTCTTCAACAAAAAGCCTGCCCTGCGGCTCAGGGATTTACAACAGGAAAGAGAACATCATCTCCCTTTTTTTCCGCTTGTGCACAATTGGACATAAGACGGTTCATTGTAACACTTCTCAGCACTCTTCTACCCTCTTGTTGTTGGTGGAGGAGATATTTAACTGTGAAACGCAATGTATTTAGCAGTTCTCGCCTTTTGCATCCTCTAGTTGTCTTTTACCAATCAAACTCAGCAGTGCAATCACATTCATAAGCACAACTTCACCATTCTGTCCAGAGCACATAATGTTTAAGTTGGATATTATCATTATCATCATCATGGCTATTATTATTACAATTTTTTAAACTAGGAAACTGAAGTCCTCATCAGGAATTTAATGTTCAGAGCACTTATTCAAGATGACGATCCCAAACACAATACGCTGCAGATCACAGTGGCACGTGCATACTTTCTGATGAATGACAAAAAAAATATATTTGTTTGACTAACATGGTGTAATTCTCTTTTCATATCATAGTGTAGTCCAGCTCCACTAGTCCTTTTTGTTTCAGGCAGTTATGAGCTTGGTTTTAGATGGATATCTCTAATGAGATGAGAGGACTGAGCAGATGACAGTTTGCAATCAAGTTTCTGGTTCTGGGAGTGACAGATCAGGTAAGCCTCACCCTTTATAGAAGTTGATTCAGGAAATTCTGGTCTCACATTTTTCTCTTTTCTTCACTTATATAGCTGACAGATCAAAACAGCACAGGGCTCCCTGAAATCTGTCTTGGATGTTTATCTTCTCTGCATTTCCTTATGAAAACAGATGGAGTTTGGCATTGTCCTGGATTCTGGGGAAATATGCACTCTCCCAGAGGCACAAAAGAGTTCTAAAACAACAAACTTTTCAAACTAAGGTTGCCTAAATTGAAACTCCCTTGTTGTAACAGCAATAAGAATACTGTTTGTGAAAGTTAGATCTTTCAACTACTAGTGGAAATGCTGACAACAGCTGTACTTTCTGTTAGTACCCAGTGTTAAAGTGATGCTCTGGCCTCAGGTGCAGCTCAGCAGATAAGCGAGAATAATGCTCACTAATTTGACCACCAAGCTTCTCTAAAGCAGACATTGCAAATTGCACTTGTTTTGCACCCTTCATAGTAACTAGAAGAATTCCATATATATAGCCATATATTCCCTTAGGGGATAAATATTATACTATCTGGGGGATATAGCTGGTTAAAGGTAAAAAAATTTGACCTCAAAAAGATAGAGAACAATGTAGCAACCAGAGTTGAAGTATATACAGATAAGATACTTTTCCAGGAGGAAATTCCAAACACAAAAAGGAGCAAAGTTTAATTTGTGGTACAGCATCATTTCTTAAGGATTAAATTGTTCCCACAAGTAGATACTTTTTCTGAAATCTTAGGATATTTATCTCTCCAAAAAATTCAAGAGTTATATGTATGAACTTTATGTTCATATTTAAAAGGTAGCATGGGCTAAAACAATCAAAATTTATTTTGTATGGGCACAGCATATTGAATCAAAATCTGAGTCTTTATTTTTCATTTTTTTCCAATACATTTTTGGAAGTTTATTTGAGACACTTAAATATATTAAAATAGAGATCTCCAACTGAAACAAAATAGGTCCTTGAAGATCAGACTTGGAGAATTTGTAGTTTCAGAGAAGGAAAAGTCTTTCCTTTAACATATTAATTAAAATCATTTTCTAAAATTTTGTGTAACACATTGTTGACCGGTCATGAGTTAACTCATGTTTTCATGCCCAAACGTTGTTGACCTGTCATGAGTTAGCTTGTGTTTGCACTTGCATTAGCTATTTCAATTTCTAAAATTCAGGGTGATATAGGATATTGTAAAACCTTTCTTCATCTTGTTCAATCATGTTCACTTTATTATTGATAAAATTACTTTTCTTGATATTTAGGTTTTTGTCACAGTTTTGGTATTACAAAAATTTGAACCACAGACGGATCATGAACAATTTTTCAATGAACTATATGCAGATGCTTTATCTGATTGTCTGATTGATTTTGAAATATAGTAATTTGGAAGCTGATAGTTTATCAGAAAACAGTTATCCGTCTGACATTAGACCACCAAAATGGCAAAAAAGAAGTGTAATAGGATCTGAAAGTAAAAGTGATTTTGAATAAGAGTGGATTGAAAATGATATCACACCAACTTTGCAGGATTATTCAAATATTTCTGATGTAAATGTCAAACTTAGTGATCCACAGAGCATCAGTTAAGTGACAGATTTACCTTTTGATAATGATTTTTTGGGTTTAGTTGTTTCTCAAACCAATTTATATCATCACCAAATGGAACAATTTTGTAAAAACTACTAAAACTTTACCATGGATGGAAGTTACCACTAGTGACATAAAGTAGTTTCTTGGTTTATTGATATTGATGGGACAAACTAAAAAATCAGATTGGAGAGATTATTGGCCAATGGACCCTTTGGTTGAAGCACCAATATTTCCTGAAACTATGAGCAGAAAGAGGTTCAAGCAAATTCTTACATTTTTCCATCTTAGTGATAATTTACAAAATACACCTAATGAAAACAGACTATATAAAATAGACCTCTTTTGGATTACTTGATTCCAAAATTTCAGTCTTTATATATACCTAAACAAGAGTTATTCCTAGATGAAGCAGTGGTACCATATAGAGGATGTATCAGCTTCAGAACATAAAATCTGGCAAAGATAACAAAATATGGAATTTTCATGAAAATGCTTTGTGAAAGTGAGACTGGCTACATTTGCAACTTCGAGATCTATTCAGGTGAAGGCAAAAAAGACACAAGGAACTATATTATCTCTCTTGGAGCCATATCTTGATTCTTGACACCATGTATATCAAGATAATTATTATAGCATCTCTACAGCTGAAATATTATTAGAAAAGAAAACACTAATCTTTGGTACCATAGGAGAATCATAGTTTGCCAAAGGTACTAAAAGAAAAGTCAAAGAATCTTCAGAGAGGGGAAATGATGTTTTCATGGAAAGGACCCGTTGTTCTTACATCATGGAAAGATAAAAGACTAGTGAATATGATATTGACTATTCACAATGCCTCTATGAAATTCACTGGAAAGCGAAAGAAGAATTCTATGGAAGACATAGTTAAACCTGCATGTGTATTAGACCACAACAAATACGTGAAAGGTGTCAATCGAGCAGACCAGTGTTTGGTGAACAGCAGTGTCTTGAAAAGGTATAAAGCAGTATAAAAATGTAGCATTCTTTCTGATCAGTTGCACTTTATTCAATGCATTCAAAATTTACTGTAATTACAATTTTCAAAATAAAATAAGGTACAAAAATTTCTGCTAGAAGTAGCTAGGGAATGGATAGCTGCTGATTCAAATGAATGCAGCACAGAGCCTGGCACTTCTGGTGCCCCTAAAAGAGCTCCTTACATTGATTCACCACTCAGGCTCTCAGGACAACTAAAAGACCACGTTTTAGAAAAAACAGTCACTGATGTAAAAAAGAATTCAACTAGAACATGTTGAGTATGCTCTTCAAAAGGAAAGCACAGCAAACCCAGATATATTTGCAAAACCTGTTGTGAATCATTGCACGTAGGTGATTGCTATAAGTTTATCATACCAAAAAAATTATTAAAATTTATGTAGAAGATATGTACAAAGTCTCATTTCAATTCATTATGTATAAATAAAGTATACTGAAGTTTATTAGATTGTTTCACTTTCATACTCAATTATAAAATAATAGCCAGTGACTTGAGATAGCTTCTGCGTAAAATTGCCAGTCAACAATGTACGAAAGCAAACAAATGACTTCAGATTTCTTTGTTTTTGATCAATATGTGATAATTATCATTTTAAGTAATAAACCAAAAGGGGGTAAGACTCATATCATTGACATTTTTATTACATAAATTATCTTGTCTTTTTTCTTTCCCAATTTCACTATGAAAACTAATTGGAATAAAGTCAAATAAGGATTTAATAGCTCTGTTTATATAAGCAACATTAGGTGGAAAGATGAGGCAATGAGTTATGTCATTTCCCAAAGGAAGTTCTACATAATTAAAATTCCTTGGAATTTTAACAGTTGAGCTGTGTAAAGGAAATGTATTCTTTATAAAAATAAGTGTAAAAAGAAAAGAAAAAGAAATGAAGCAAATACTGATTAAATACATTAGAAGTGAATTTACTCAGGACATGTAAGTAGAAAGGTTGACATGCTCTGGGGCGCAGTTCCTGGCCCTCGTCTCTTTCCTATATATGCAGTCTCTCGGTGATCTCACTCATTCTTGTTGCTTTAAATATCATCTACATGCCTAAGACTTCCTAATGTAAATTCCTAGTCCTGGCATCTCTCCTGAACTCTATTCAGATCCTTACACTCTTATGTATGACAACCTACTTGATGTCTCCCATGAGGTCTACCAGTCCTCTCAAACTTTACCTATCCCCAACTTAGCCCTGATATTCTTCCCCTATCCTCTCAGTCTTGCCTATTTCATTATAGAGCAACTCCATTCTTTCATTTCCTCAGGCAAAAAATGAAAACCTGGAGTCATCCTTGTTTCTATTCTTTATTTTATACCTTATGTCAGCAAATCTTGTACTTTTTACTTTGTATTGTACCATAAACCCAACTGCTTTTATTCACTTCTAGTAAATACACTGGTCCAAATTCCCATCATCTCTTGTCTGAATTACTACAATAGCTTCCTATCTGGAGGTCCCCTGGCGGCCCACCCTCACCTCCATCTAGTCTCAACTAACAGCAGAGGGGTTTTACTCTTGTAAAATGCAATTCCCATCATGCCATTCTTCTGCTCCAAACCCTCCAATGTCTTTACATCTTAAGCCAAAATTCTTTCAGTATCCTACATGGTCCTTTGCCGTTTGTCCTGATTACTTTTCTGTACTCATCTCCTCCTCCTACTCTCTTCATTTACTCTTCTCCATGCCCTGGGGCTCTCTTAGTAACAGGGAAGCTTCATGATAGCAGAGGATTTGCCCTTGTGTTCACTGTTGTGTCCCAGTGCCAAGCAGAATAGTTGTTGTATAGTAAGCACTTATTAAATATTTGTTGAATGCTTGATTTCATTGGAATAGCCTGAGAACTGTACAAGACATAGATAACTTAGTTATTGATTCCCACTCTTAGGAGCCAATGAAGCTGAAGTCATCTGCTAGCATTTGAAGAGTACTGGGTTATATAAATAGTCTATTTATCTCTTCTCTTCTAGTTTACAATAGGTGAAAACCAACTTTGATTTCAAAATTAATACCTTTGTGAAGCAGTGTACCCTTACACTTCTTTGTATGTGTTAAGAATGTTAAAATGTTAAGATTCACGTTCCTTGCACTTGAAAGGGAATTATCATCCAAAGTAAGAAATGAAGCTCTTAGAAAAAATGCTTGCATTTAATGATTGGTATGTCTTTTCATCAGTAATGTTGTTCATCAGGCCTTTTTTTTTTTGAACCAATAATCAGTTATTTTTAATCAAGATCATAATGAATATTGTAGGTATAAATAACAGTGAAAATAATTAAAACTTTATATGCTATAATGTGTTATTTACCAAATTTAACAGAAGAGTAAAATATTCTTCACAAAATTTAGGTAGCAGTATTTTACTTGGTATGAGAAAATTGTCACAAAATGACTGAAAGTATAATCAGTAAACCTTGGACTAGATGAAAATCTCATAAGTGATAAAAATCTTCATTGTAGAGTTTAGCCCAAAAGAACTGATCTTGATAAAAATAATACCATAAAAAAAAACAGAAATGGAAAAATTAGGAATACTTTAAGTACATATAGAACCTTGGTAAAAAAAAATTATAATGATTTAGTAAAATTCTCCTTAGCATGTGTTTTTCTTTAAAAAATGTGGCCAAAACAACAGAGTGAAAATAACTAGATCAAACCTGTGGGGTAAAATTATTTTCACATTTTTATATATCTTATCAGCATCTACTGTAGGATCTTGTTCATCATAAATACCTTACTAAAGTAATATACCATACTTGGTATGCTTAGTTTTCATTCATTTTTTAAAATGAAATTAAAATTTTAGCATCCATAAAGTTTTATTGGAACACAGCCACATTCATTCATTCACATATTGTCTATGGTGGCTTTCCTGGTACAATGGCAGAGTTGGTAGGGTTTTTTTTTTTCCCATTTTTTTCTGTTTTTTTTTTAAGTATATTTTATTGATTATATTGTTACAATAGTTTCAGTTTTTTCCCCTTTGCTCCCCTCCGCCCAGCACGCCCCTCCCCCAATAATCCCCCCCCAAGTCCATGCCCATGGGTCGTACATACAAGCTCTCCTGCCTCACCCTTTCGTATATTCTTCTTCTTTTTTCTAAATAATTAATTAATTAATTAATTAAACAATACAAAATAACAATCCCTCCCTCTCAGACTTAAGACTCTTTATAATCTTATAAAGGACAGTGGGTGAAGGTCTCGAGCTCCTCTAGCTGCTTCAAGCTGGACATGGTCATCGTCCTATCTACCCTTGGGTCCAGAAATCCCTAATAAGAGTGGGGATATGGGGGGGGGCGATGGCCTTCCCACATGGGGAAGGATTGTGCAGACTCCAGGTTGGTTGGTTGTCCCCAGACAATGGCATGCTTGATTTAACAGACTGGCATCCTTGTTGTATTCTGGAGGCAACAGATTTGGCAACAGGGTTAAAGGACATCATCCAATCCATAACCACTAGATGACAAAAGACAGGTATTAATTTTTCAATGTCCCACATTAGGGAAAAAGAAGGGCTTCTTTGGAGGAAAGTGTGCCAGGTACATCTCACCTGTCCAAGACCCTTTTGCCCATTATACTTAGTTTGGGCTGAGGGAAATAGTTTAGGTTTCCCCCCTCTCAGGCCTCTGGGCTCTTTCTGTCCAAGCCTTTAGGACAGAAAAGAGAAACCAGTTTTAAAGTGAAGCCCACAGACCACCCCATTCTTCACCAACCCAGCCACTTAGTTCAGCCAAACCATTGAGTCTCAGGAGGCAGTGCTGCAGACAGAATTAAGTGATGCCTATACATACAGACAATCACTCAGGTAATGAGATCATAGGCTTATGCCCTTTGAAAACAGAAAACACATGTTAATTTATGTAACATAACCCACATACAAGTCTGTAAACCTGTAGGACTGTCTTATCAGAAAGACATCCAGTTGCAAGTCATTTGACATTCTTCTTGCCTGTAAATTAAACATCTTTGATAATGCCACAGACATAGTTTAACTTTCAAATGAAAACAAATTTTAAATGAAAAGAAACTTTAAAGACGGTTAGCTGCACTAGTTTATAGTCTATCACTGAGCATTGTGATTCTCCTTGAATAATGATTTTTCTCCCTAAGATTACCCTCCTTGTCATTAAAGGGACTGCATTAAGTCCATTTTTAATTTATCCTGTTCATTTGCATAAACACAACAAGAGCAGCAAATGATCACTTATGATCTTTAGTTCTGCTTTGCTGGAACTTATGCAAGAAACATTTAGGGTGACCTTCAGTCTGCCCTTTAAGACACAGAAGCAGAACCACATACCTGGCATTCAGCCTTGCCTGTAAACACCTGTCTTTTCCAAGTCCTTCTGGTTTTCCATTGTGCCTTAAGGTCCCATCTAGCCATCTTTCAGGAAAACAACCTTCATTCCTTCCCTGGAAAGATTGCCATGGACCACGCATCCACCCAAGGTACCAGGCCTTTTATCTCATGGACTTTTACTACCTTTGAAAGTCAATCCCAGTTCCTCAGGGCTTTCTGGTAACAACCAAAGCCCAAGCATGTCTCCTTTAGGCATGACATTCCAGTCAAAGTCTTAGTTAAAAAAAACACCTCTATTAACAACTGGTCTTATTGGTTTTATGCAAAGAAACTTATGTCATTACTTACTTCTTTAGAATGCCAAACTCTGGAGGGATCAGATAGGGAGAAAAATATACAGTGCGAAGGAAAAGCCTTGTCCTTCCAATATTCACTGAACTTGCATTTCCATTCTTTATATTTTTATTTTTTCCCCCACTAAAAATGTTTTTCGTTTGTTTTTCCATTACAGTTGTCCCACTTTTTTCCCCCTCTTGCTTCCCTGCACCCTGCCCCCCCATTCTCCCACATTCAGTCCCCACCCAGTTGTCCATGTCCATGGTTCATTTATACATGTTTGACTAGACCCTTCCCCTTCTTACCCCCTTGTCTCCTTCCCATTCCGCTCTTTGTTACTGTTAGTTTATTCCTTGTTTACATACCTCTGGTTCAATTTTGCTCATTTGTTTGTGTTGTTCATTAGTTTCCCGTAATAGGTGATAGCATAAGGCATTTTTTTTCGTTGCCTGGCTTTTTTGGCTAAGCATAATTCTCTCTAGTTCCAAACATGTTGTTGCAAATGGTAGAAGTTCCTTCTTTCTTTCAGTACTTATTCATTGTCATTTTCCCCCTTTGTACTGGCTGGTTTGGCTCAGTGGATTGAGCGTCGGCCTGCGAGCTAAGTGTCGCTGGTTCGATCTTCCAGTCAGGGTACATCAGAGAAGGAAAACTCTGACTCCAAAAAACCTCCGCTGCCTTGCGGCATACCTCTTCTGGGGAAAGGCTAAGGGAGTAAACCCCGACAGAAAATCCGGAGCCGGAGTCCCTAAGGCGGTTTGACGTTGTAGTCAACACCGGCAACTCCTGCGGCGCACCTGAAGCCAAGCTGTATCGACTCCGTCTTTCCCTTGGACCCTTCAGCTGCGAAGAGAGGGGGGGTCTGCTTCATGGGCAACAGCAGACCCTCCATATCACCCTGCCCAGGCTCTGTAGCTTCAGCTCCACTGGAGAGGACACTCCAGCGTCATCGCAAGATGTCAATTCAACACGGGATGATACAGATGCCGTGTCACTCCCGAGTCGGACTGCACAGCCATTCTCGGCGGTGCAGATAGACACTTAAGAAGCTACACCATCGTCTCTCGAGACGGACGGCTGCCGACGACGACGACTCGTGTTCCTCTCTGTCTCTCTCTGTTTCTTCATCTTCTTAAAGCAGACCCTTTAGCATTTCTTGCAATGTTGGTTTGGTGGAGATGTATTCTTTTAGCCTTCTTTTGTCTCGGAAACTCCTTATTTCACCTTCCATTTTGAATGAGAGTCTTGCTGGGTAGACTATTCTTGGTTGTAGGCCTTTGTTTTTCATTGCTTGGAATATTTTTTGCCATTCCCTTCTGGCTTGTAGTGTTTCTGCTGAGAAATCTGAGGATAGCCTTATTGGAGCTCCCTTGTATGTTATTAGTTGTTTCTCTCTGGCTGCTTTTAGTATTCTCTCTTTGTCTTTGAATGTTGGCATTTTAATTATGGTGTGTCTTGAAGTGGGCCTGTTGGGGTTCATCTTCATTGGGACCCTCTGTGCTTCCTGGACTTGTGTGACTCTTTCTCTCCTCATGTTAGGGAAGTTTTCTGTCATTAGTTTTTCAAAGAGGTTTTCTATCCCTTGCTCTTCTTCTTCTCCTTCTGGAATTCCTATGATACGGATATTATTACGTTTCATGTTGTCCTGCAGCTGTCTTAGAGCCTCTTCAGTCTTGTTCAGTCATTTTTCATTTTGTTGCACTGTCTGGGAGTTTTTGTCTAAGTTGTCCTCCAGCTCGCTGACCCGATCTTCTGCTTCCTCTAGTCTGCTTTTAATTCCTTCTACTGTGTTTTTCAATTCAGAGATTGTATTATTCATTTCCTCCTGGCTCTTATTGATTGCTTCTATGTCCTTTTTCATGATGGTGTAATTCTCAGTAAGTTCCTTGTAGTTTTTCTGGAGTTCCTTGTCATTTCTGCTGAGCTCATTGAGCTTCTCCATATCCATGCTTTCAATTCCATACCTGATAGCTGGCTCCCCTCTATTTCATTTAGCACTCTTTCTGGGGATTCTACCTTTCCTTTCGATGAAAGGTTGTTTCTCTGTCTCCCCATTTTTGTGACTCCTATTATTTGTTGGTGCTTCTTAGAATGATCTATACTTCCTGGATCTGCCCCTGGTGGCATCAGATCCTGTACCAGTCTGGGCCTAGGCAGCCTGTTGGAGACTTCCAGGGATCTACTGCCTTTGTCTGGCTTCTTTAATTGTTAATCTAGTCAATCTGTGATTAACAATCAGGCTTAAGGACCGTGCGTGTGGCAGCTTAATTCCTGTAGGCTGGGCTTTTGCTTCCCCTCAGGCTGACGCTACTTGAAGGGGGGGGGGGGATGATCTGCCTGCAGTATGGGAAATGAGTCAGCACTGGGACCCAGTCGGCTGCTTCCCCATTTCTCCCCTCAAAGCCACCACACCAAACTCTCCCCAAGTGTCTCCAGTCCTCTCTGCCTTCCCTCTGCTTGTGCCCAGGGTAAGTGGGGGCAGAATATTTTCATATGTGATCCGCTTAAGAGCTCTTTTTCTCCAGCTGTTTCTCTCCGGCTAGCAAGAAACCCTATGGCTTTTCGCTTTTCTCAGCTGGATACTATTTTACTTTCCACTCTGTTGCTGTAGGCTGGGAAGCTCAGCTGGGGGTTTAGACCCTGCCCTTCTCAGAGGGAACCCCCGGCTGCTGAGCTGTTTCTCAGTCCCTTCAACTGCTACCCGTGGGAGTGCAGCCAGCCCTTCTGCACCTCTCCACTTCCTACAAGTCACGTTGTGATGTAGCGGCCTTTTCTGTCTCTCCATGGTTATAAGACTTCTCTCCAGCTAGTGTTCGGTTGGGTATTCCAGATGATTTCTCCAAAATTAAGTTGTAAATCCAGACTAGTTCTGGGAGGAGGTTAGTGTAGCTTCCACTTACTCCTCCGCCATCTTGTTTCTCTCATCAGGCCTTCTGAGAACATTAATGATTAACTGCTCAAAGCTTCCTGAGAGAAAAGATCTAATTAACATAAACCTCTTTGATACCAGTAGTCACATTCTTGTAGACAAAGGATAAAGGGTAAACTATAAACTTCTGGTTACTTTTCTCTTTGTGAGTTGCTTGTGAATTGTGAATTGTAAAGTGACTTTTAGAACAATGTTATTTTATGTCATACCTGAATTTTAAGAAAAATATTACATAAATCACTTTACTGAAGAAGAGTAGCAAAAGCCAAGCATAATAAGAATTTTTCCATCCAAGTATAATTTTCAGAAAGTTAAAAAAAAATACTTTTTTTTCAGATATATTATTAACTGGAAATAAACCCTTCTAAACCATATATATTAAGTCCACTAGAGTGAATGTATGGCAAATTTTTGCTAACTCATTTTTAAGGAAATCAAAAAGATGGTCAAGCTGGTTAAAAGACCATTTTGAGATGATGGGTATATATACACATTTTTTAAAACATAGTAAGATTCGTAGGTTGGTTGGTTGGTTTTTTTAATATAACTGCTTGCTGTCCTTAACAACAGTAAAATTATAACCTGTAGGGTTATCTTTTCTACAAGAGAGAAATAATTTGCATTCTTCCTGAAACTAAATCTACCAATTAATATATAACTTCAGAGTTTGGGACTTAGTTAATGGTGAATAGTGAGATCTACAAGGCTACATTCTGTAGATCAGCATCATCCAATAGTAATAAAGTACCAGTCACATAATTCAAAATTTTCTAATAAGCTTATTATTTTAAAAAAAGAAAAAGTAAAATAATTTTAATAATAAACTTTATTTAACCAACTATATTAAGAATGTTTCAATTTAACATGTACTATAACAAATTATTAATGAGGTATTGTACTTCTTTTTTCATACTAAGTCTTCAAGATCTGGTGCCCATTTTATACCTCCAGCATGTCTCAATTCCAACTAGTCCCCTTTCAAGTGTTTGATAGTCACATATGGTGAGTGGCCACTATATTAGACAGCGAAGCTTTCAATGATTAAATAATTATTGAACAGGCTTGCTAATGTGCCAGGAGGATGTTGAAAGGCCATGCTGTACTTCTTTGGACTTATTTCCAAATTTTGGGTCATTTTACCTCACATTTCCAAGCAGAAGTTATAGTTTTTTTTTTCATTGGATGTCAGGACATTAAATGATAGCAAGTAGAATCTTTCTACAGCACTACCTCATTTAGTACAATAAAGTTGTTTTTTAAAAAATTATTTTAAAGACATCTTTGTCCATCATATGTATTATGTTGCTTAAACTTTTAACTATTCTTTCAATTATAATTTAAGTGTTCTAACAAAATCTATCACACCACAGATAATAACAAAAATGCATAGAGGATTACCCTGAGCCAGCTACTCTAAATTTCTTTATATTTATCATGTACTTTAATTTTTACAAAAATTGTTTAAGATACCATTTTAAAGATGAGGACACTAAGAGAGTTTATATAACTTGACAAAGGTGATACAGCCTGTAAAGAGGATCTAGAAATAAAATCCAGGCTTCCTAACTGCAAAACCTGACCTGTTAACCATTGTGCTATTTGCAAGGATGACTTCAGAATTAACTCTTTCAAACCATATCAATGAAATAGCTAAACACTTGCTATGCAATTTAAAATTAAGGATTCATTATTCTTTCTTTACATTGGAAGAATTGTTTGTTTTCCACAAAGAGCAGGGAGAAACTGTACACCCCCCCCCCAAATAACGTTTTGAGTAACTGTAGGAACAAACTATTTTTTTTTTCATCAAATGAAAAATTATGTAAGGGAGAGAAGTTACTCACAGTAAATTTTTTGTAGTGGAATAAAATACAGCACTTCTGTTTTATCTCAGTACTACTTTATAGGTTTGGCTTGTGAACTGCTCTTATGTGATAGGTAGAAATCAGAAGAGATTAATTCTGATTCTCACTATCACAAAATATAATTTCTGAAGATTTTTGAAATTGAAATAGACAATTGAAATAGAAATGAAACTAGGAAGAGCTTGTTGCTTAATAATTTTGAAAGGCAGAAGCCTCCTTGAGGAAATGCAGCCATGGGAAATAAAATGTGGCCTCATAATAAAAGTTTAGTGTCTTGTTCTTTTCCTTTCTTATAAATTTAATTTATATAAGCTAGGGATGAGCACTGTTCCCTGAATATATGTAGAAATTACATATAAAATTTTAAAAAATTAATTACAGTTGACATACAATATTACACTGTTTTCAGGTGTACAGCATAGTGATTGGACATTTATATACCTTACGAAGTGATCGCCCAGTAAGTCTAGTACCCATTTGACATTATATATAGTTATTATAATATTATTAACTATATTCCCTATGCTGTACTTTATATAAAAATTTTCTTGTCTTAGAGTGGCCAGAAACCTCAGAATTTGGGGAATGGGACTCAGCTGAGCACAGTCATTTTCCTGGGAGATACCTGGTTTCTTAGTTGTGCAAATGGCTGTGGCCTGCTCCAGGCACCAAGGAGATGGGAGGGCCTTTGACCACAGAATGGTGATGAGAAAGCTTACTGGGCCTGTGCAAGATTCTGCGAGTGGCCAGGACCAGTCACCACACTGACTGTGTCACAGGCCACGGTCAGGGTTTTAAAAATAAGGTGGCAGTCATTTGGGGAAGGGAGCCACGTGGTTTGAAAGGATGTAGAGGCACCCAACAGCCTGCCATGAGGTCTGGTGTGTAAGGAGGTGCCCCACGATTCTGGATTAAGAGCTGGAGAACATCTTGGCACAAGCAGAACCTCCCCATCAAGCACGGGTGAATGGGAGCTGCTGGGAAAGCTGAGCTGGGAAATACGGAGCTATGGACTTCTATTTTCCTAGAGGGAGATGGTACCTCTGACTTTTCTGTTCTGAAACTGGCCTGACTTGGCAAGAGGGGAGGCAGGACTGTGTGCTTGTGGGTGTTTTAAAGGGTGTGGGGCTTAATGGCAGAACCCAGCCATTAATCTAAACCTGTATAAACTTTGAATTAAACAATTCCTTTTTTTTCACCAAACTCTGGCATTGGGAGTTATGCTTTTTGTTGGCGGGCAATCAAGCCCCTTATAACTGAACAGCCTGGGGGTTCTGTTTCAATCATACAATATATTTAGTGGTTATTAGTCTACTCAAGTTGTTTGTTTTTTTCCATCTTTTACTAATTCTGTCACTTCACACTTTTACATTCTTTGTTCACTTAATTAGGTTTCCTAATGTGGCATGAAATTATAATTTACAACATAATTTGGTGTTTAAGTATATCTTTTATGTCTTTAGTTGGTTTCCTTATGCTTGGGTTAATTACTTGGCTTTCTTTGGTGGGCCGTCGTCATCTGAATAGCAAGCTATAACTATGGACTGAATAATCTTCGAAGTTCCATCACCTCTCAATTTCTTTGATTTCACTTTTATTTAACTGTGAGAAAATTGGCTACTCAATCAATAGAAAGATTAGAATTACAAGCACCATGTGCAAAAGTATTTTATATGTAGATCAAATATTTAAAGAGCAAAATCATAGGTAGACAATTGAGTTACAGCCTGTTTAGTGCTGTCAGCTTCTCAGGATCCCAGGAATCCTAGGCTCTCTTCTCTGATTCATTCATAAGCGTTTTGAGAGCTCTCATACATTTTTTAAAGGCTTGGTCTCCTTTTCTTCTCCAACAAATAGGTGGCTGAATGCTCTCCTGGATCTCTCAGTCAACACCTCTATGGAATAAAATGGAGGGTCAGTGAGTTTAAAATGTTAAGGTCCAATTAGATAAGAAATAGCTTTTGGAGAAAATGCTGGCACTTGTATGACAAGAAGCTTTCTATTGCATTCACAATAACACTGATTTAATTCTGACCTTGATGAGAATATCAAGGATTGAAAGCAGTTAGGAGAAATGTTCTATATTTGAATACAGTTGTAAAACAATGGGAGCTAGAAGGGGCCTGTTCACATTCTGAAGTTCATATAATTGCATTAACAATCGGTAAAGGGCCAAGTATAATCTGCTGCTTATTTTTCTCTTTGTGAAAGTTCTGAGCAATCAAGTGACTATCCAAAAATAACGACATCATCATCAGGGTTATGTGAAGATTATTAAGCCCTTATATTAGAAAACAAGAGCAGTGATTCCAAAGGCTAATTCAAACCAGATGCAGTTTAAAACTCACAGAAAGTAGTTTTCTAATTAGGAAACTGTCTCTTTCAGGGAATCTCGGGGACAACATTCAGAATCATTCAGTTGTGTAAATAACATGCTGCATTTTTACCTCATTCTATACAAAGAAATATGTTTCTAAAACTTTTCAAAACAATTACTTTTCCAAGCATGCATGTTTACTAATATATATATATTTTAAAGTAAATGTAAATGTTGTCCCAGAGCACCTAATAACTACTAATTCATTTATACAGAGCCTCCTATGAATGACCTAGTTACTTGAATTTTGTACCTTTTATACAGTCTAATTTAACCTTTACACCAATGTGCATTATGTTTTCATATATATGCATTAAGTATATATTCATCAGCACCATTTTAGAGATGGGGAGGTTGTGGAGGTTACTAATTTGCCAAAGGCCTCACTACGTAAGAATGAAGAATTTGGAAATCAAACCCAGGTAATTTTGTTTTTTATAAATGCAAATTCCAGATACCTAACTACATGTGGAAAGGTCAGGAAATAGGTTTCAAGTGTTTTTCATCTCAAATTTTATCACTGGAAAACCAGTTCAGCTCAACTAGATCTCCTAAACTACAAAATATTTGACATTTCTTGTGTTCATCTACAAAATTTTACATGCAAAAAAAGGGTCGCTATTCTTCTCTTTAAGTTGAATAATGCCTTTTCCTATGTTTTCCAGAATAATAGAAAAAAATTTAAAGCAAAGATAACTGCCGTGTTTTTAATGACTGTGAAGAAACATTCCACTGCTTTACTTGTTAAAACAGTTAAAATATTTAAATTTTAAACTATTTTCATTTTAATGAAGTAAAACTTAAATTTTTTTTCTATTTCAATTTCATTATGTAACTTTTAAACTTCTCTTAGCAGATGGGCAGAGCACTTTGTCTTGTAACCCCAAGTGAAAAAATTGAAGGCTACGTAAAAAAAAAAAAAATCTCCGTGATCATCCAGATTACAAAAGGAAGTTAACTTCTTGATGACCTTTTAGAAGATATCACCCTTCTCTAAAAAATGAACTTAATTTACTTGACATGGGAAGGGAAAGAAGCCAGGTACTTACATTGTTGCCTGAAAATTCTCCTTGGCAGAGACCTCCAGAGATGTTCTCATCAGTCTCTCAGCATTCTCCTTCAGGTGTTAGTATTCGTCATTTAAAATGTTAAACTTATCATAACTTTCAAAATAAATATTACTAATTTTCAACTGGTATTTTAATATAGACAATTCTCCCCAAAACAAACTACCCACAAGTTTAAATTGTGTCAATAACATTGACCAATGTCATTCACTAATTTTTGGGGGGCAATTGTTCTCTATACTGTGTTGGAAATTGCTCTGCTCCCAAAATCTTTTTTTTCCTTCACAAAGTTATTGATTATCATAAATATTCAATGCCTGATGGTTTAATTTTGAAATCGCTGAAGAGGGAAAGCAACGTTTATAGACAGGAGCTGCCCCACACAGGTTTGAAAAGGATGAAGATACTCCAATGATTATCACACATATGGAAAAGCAGCCCCACCTGCCAATTGTTTTGGAAATGGGATACAGGTGTCAGGCTATCCGTCATCCTGAATGTGGCTGGCCTTTTGGATTGGTACCATGAACTCTTCTAAATATACCCAGCCATGCAGCTCTGAAAGTTTTATTCATTTATAAATGTTTCAGAAGGCGATTATATTTAGATGACATGATACTATATAGAGAGAACCCTAAAGATTCCAATTATATGCAGATAACATGATACTGTATATAGAGAACCCTAAAGATTCTACCAAACAACTATTAGAACCGATAAATACATTCAGTAAAGTAGCAGGATACAAAATAAATATCCGGAAATAAGTTGCACTTCTATACACCAATAATAAACTATAAGAAAGGGAAACTAAGACAACAGTCCCATTTACAATTGCATTGAAAAAAAAATGCCTAGGAATAAAGAAAGTTAAGCAAGGAGGTAAAAAACCTTGTCTCACAAAATTATGACACTGAAGGAAGAAATTAAAGAATATTCAGAAAAGTGAAAGCATATACCATGTTCATTATAGGAAGAATTAACATCATTAAAATGTCCATAACCCAAAACAATCTATAGATTTAATGCAATTCCTATCAAGATACCAGTGGTATATTTTTAAAAACTAGAACAAATATTCCAAAAATTTATATGGAACCACAAAAGACCCCAAATCACCACAGCAGTCTTGAGAAAGAACAAAGTTGTAGGAATCATGTTACCTAATATCAAACTATACTAGAAGGCCGTAGTAATCAAAACAGCTTGGTACTGGCATAAAAACAGACATATAGATCAATGGAATATAACAGAAAGCCCAGAAATAAACCCAAGCCATTATGGTTAATTAATATTTTATGAAGGAAGCAATAACATACAATGGGGTAAAGACAGACTATTCAACAAATGGTGTTGGGAAAACTGGACAGATACTTGCAAAAAATGAAACTAGACCACCTTCTCATACAATATACAAGAATAAACTCCAAAATATATTAAAGACTTAAATGTTAGACTTGAAACCATAAAAATCCTAGAAAAAAACAAAGGCAGCAAAATCTCTGACATTTCTCATAACAATATTTTTTCCTAATGTATCACCCCTGGCAAGGGAAGCAAAGGAAAAAAATAAACAAATGGGACTACACCAAACTAAAAAAGTTTTTGCACAAAAGAAAATAAAAGGAGAACGCGTTTGCCAATGATATGTCTGATAAAGGATTAATATTCCAACTTTATAAAGAATTCATAAAACTCAGCATCAAAAAAACAAATAATCCAATTAAAAATGGACAAAGGACCTGAATAGACACTGCTCCAAAGAGGATGTATGGATGGCCAATAGGCATATGAGAAGATGCTCAATGTCACCAGTCATCAGAGGAATGCAAGTAAAAACCACAATGAGATATCATCTCACACCTGTCAGAATGGCTATCATCAATAAATCAATAAACAAGTGCTGGCAAGGATATGAAGAAAAGGAAACCCTTGTGCACTGTTGGTGGGCATGCAGACTGGTGCATCCACTAGGGAAAGCAGTATGGAGTTACCTCAAATAATTTATGAACAAGCGATGCCACTTCTGGGTATTTATCTGAAGAAATCAGAAATACTGATTTGGAAAAAATATATGCATCCCTATGTTCTTTCAGCAATATTTACATTAGTTGAGATATGGAAGGAACTAAGTACTCATCATTAGACAATTGGATAAAGAATATGTGGTACATATATATATACAATGGAATACTACTCAGCCATAAAAAAGAATGAAATCCTACCACTTGCAACAACATGGATAGACCTAGAGGGTATTATGCTGAATGAAATAAGCCAGTCAGAAAGTCAAGTACCATATGATTCACTTACATGTGGAATCTAATGATGAAAATAAACTAAGAAGCAAAATACAAACAGACTCATAGATGCAGAGAACAGGCTGACAGCTATCAGAGAGGAGGGGATAATAGGGCTGGGTGAAAACGGTGAAGGGATTAAAAAAAAATTATAGACACAGATAACAGTATGATAATTACCAAAAGGAAAGGGAGTGGGGAATTTAGAAGAGGGTGAAGAGGAGATAAACGGTGAGAGGGGAGACTTGACTTGGGGTGGTGAACACACACCATACAATATACTGATAATGTGTTGTAGAACTGTGCACCTGAAACCTGTATAATTTTATTAGTAGTCACCCAAAAAATTTAATGAAGAATTTTTAAAAAGCTATTATATATAGTAAAATAATTTTAAAACCACTCAAAGTTGCAGATTATTGCTTTTTAAAGAAAAAAAATAATAATGGAGGATTTTAATCTTATACAAAAGTTGTCCAAAGAAAATAGTGAACCCCTATATGCCGATCATTCAATATCAACAATTATTATTACTTTACCAATTTCTTTTCATTTCTTCCTTCCCAACTTTCTTCCTGAAGTATTTCAAAGTAAAGCCTAGACACCGTGTCATTTTATTTATAAATTTTTACTATATTTCTAAATGAGAATGAGATGCTTTTATCTTTTTAACTTTTTTTTAAAAGTAATATGTACATTGCACTTTTGTCATTTTGCCCTGGCTGGTTTAGCTCAGTGGATTGAGCGTCGGCCTGCGAGCTAAGTGTCGCTGGTTCGATCTTCCAGTCAGGGTACATCAGAGAAGGAAAACTCTGACTCCAAAAAACCTCCGCTGCCTTGCGGCATACCTCTTCAGGGGAAAGGCTAAGGGAGTAAACCCCGACAGAAAATCCGGAGCCGGAGTCCCTAAGGCGGTTTGACGTTGTAGTCAACACCGGCAACTCCTGCGGCGCACCTGAACCCAAGCTGTATCGACTCCGTCTTTCCCTTGGACCCTTCAGCTGCGAAGAGAGGGGGGGTCTGCTGCATGGGCAACAGCAGACCCTCCATATTACCCTGCCCAGGCTCTGTAGCTTCAGCGTCATCACAAGATGTCGATTCAACACGGGAGGAGACAGATACCATGTCACTCCCGAGTCGGACTGCACAACCATTCTCGGCGGTGCAGATAGACTCTTGAGAAGCTACACCATCGTCTCTCGAGACGGACGGATGCCGACGACGACTTTTGTCATTATTTAAATAATTATTTACCACATAATAAAGGCTGTAAATGCTACGGGATAGTAATTAAGACCATTGGGAAGAATATAGCTTAAAGAGAATAAACATTTTTCTCCATTTTTTTGCCTTATTTTACATTTAGTACTCACCAAGCTGTTTCCCCTTTGCTTTTTCCTTGATTCAATAAGTAAACATATTTATTGGGTCATTATAAGCATTAAAATGGACCACATAAAAGGCCAACATAAGTGCAATATAAAGCATATCATCCTTAACAATTATTTGGATGTTTTTGTACTTATGGTTTGTTGGTAAGGCTGCAAAATTACAAGTAATAGAAACAAATATTTTTGTACACATTCTTAAACCAGATGGTAATAAATTAGTAAATCAGTAACCCAGGTTTTACAATTCATGTGAAACACTTCCTGAATTAAGTATTTTTCTGTCACATAAGTTAAAAGAGTATACTACTGGGAAAAAGTGGAATTAGAACCACTATGTTCTTCTCCAATAATTTTTCATATGCCATTATTTAGCCTTCCCCCCAATTTATTCATATCCCTACATAATGCTTATTATAATAGGTCTAAAATTATATATATGCCAACATTAAAATCTCACTTAAATGTAGATAGATGATAGATAGATAAATAGATAGGAAGGTTTGTACATTTTGTTGTTATTTTTATTTTGTTTTGCTTTGGGATTTTGGATCTCATAATTGAATTGATTATGCTCCTTGGTTTGTGGCAAGTTTTTATTGTCAACCAGTGCACCTTCCTCTTTTGTTTTATTTCACGGTTTTTCCCATTCTTCCCTCCAGCATCAATTCCCCTCCTACCCCTACCTGGCACCTACTCACAGTTAATGTACACTCTTCCAACTCACATTCCACGTGGTTCATAGTCAATTCCAAATATGGGCAACCATGAAATTTATTTTTATAAATACTGATATGTTTATAATGGCACAAATGGCATCATACTGTTTCTTACTATTTTATTAAACTTTATCATTTTTTTTTAATCCTCGCCTGAGGATACGTTTATTGATTTGAGAGAAAGAGGAAAGGAGAGAGGGGGGGATCGAACCCACAACCTAGGTATCTATCCTGACTGGCAATCAAAGCCACAAACTTCGGTGTATAGGGACGGGGCAATGCTCCAGCCAACCAAGCCGCTGGCCAGGGCAGCTTCACAGTTCTGATATGCCTGCACTGCCATCCCTTCCATGCTGTTCATTGGCTCTGGTACTACACAGCCTTCCTGTCATGCATGTCCATACACCACATTTTACTCACACATTTACCTGTTTTTGAACTCCTAGGTTGCCTTTAAGTTCTTTCTATCACAATATGCTTTGGTGAACATCATTGTGCATGAGTCCTTGTGCATCTGTGAAGACCATAATTAGAGTAGCCACCCAAGAGTGGAATTTTGAGGTACGAAGTACATGGCTGCAATTTTCACTTAATACTGCCAGATTGCTCTCCAAATGGCTACATTGTATTAGAGCTACCCCCCTCACTATTATGTGAGATTTCTCATTTCCCCACCTCCTCAGCAGCCTTTGATGTTGTCTTTCTAATTTATAGCAATGTGATAGCTATATTAATATGATGGCTAATTAGTGTAACAGAAGCAGTAGAATCATTGTGGGTGGTTAGATGCGTGGACTCAAAGTCATTCCACCTGGATTCAGATTCTAGTTCTACTACTTCATACTTGAGCAACTTTCTGTTGCCTACTTTGTAAAATAAGACAACAATAACACCTAGTTTATAGAATTGCTAAAAGGATCAGAACAGTTACATTTAAAAGTACTTACCGTAGTGTTGAACCACATAAAGCACTCAAATATTGGCTGTTTATACAGTTCCTCCAATTAGTAGTGAAGACCAAATCAATTAGCATTCTTCATATAGTGACCAGATTACTCTATATTTTTACATTTTCCTTAAAGTTCCTTTATTTTTGCTGCATCATTTTTGTTTCTATATATTCTTGATATTCTTAGTCATTTCAGAAGTTGAAAAGATTTTCACAGTCTACCACCCATTTAATTTTGTCTTTGTTTTGTCCCATTTTGAGGCCACATCTTCAGTTCAATGTAGTCAAAGTGAACAGTTTTTCCTTTATATTTATATTTCACAGTATTTTGAGTATTGTTCATAAAAATTTTTTCTACTCAGAAATACACATACAATTCTAAGTATTTTAATTCTTTTGACTTTGCATTTTATTTATTCTAATCATTCAATTATCTTGTTTGGCTTTCTTATTAGTTCTATTAGTTTGTCAGTAGATTTTTTAGACTATTCATTTTCATATTACCATCTGCAAATAATGAGTTTTGATATTTTCTTAACAATTTCTAATGTATTTTATTATTTTTCCTGATCTTACTGTGTTATCTAAGACTTTCAGTACCCTGTTGAGCAGTAGTGAGATAGTGGGGTTCCCATTGTTTTTTTCTTTTATCTTTCCATTCTCAATAAAATCCTTCTAAGTATTTTCCACTTGATAAGTTATTGCTATAATTTATCATTATGCCATTAGATTAACAAGTAGTGTTTTTTTTTCTTTTTGCCTAGTTTTCTCCCTTTGCCAAATTTAAAATACAGAGTTCTCTGAAATATATAAAAGTATCGTCAACAATCCTTCCAATCAATTTGAATAGGCTACAGGAATCTATGATACCAAGGAAGTCTCAAAATATCAAGCTAAGGGGAAGGTAAGATTGAAAGGAGTACCATCTAATTGCTTACTCATATTGAGAGATGTTGAATCAAGAAGAGAATTAGCTTTAAAAAAAGGGAAGAAGAAAGAGGAAGGAGGAGGAAGAGAAGAGAATTAGCTAAAGGAAGTGATTTCTGGTCAGTGGAAAGGAAATCCGGAAGTTGTAACTCTTTTAAACAACCTGCCATTTGGTTTAAGTGAACTAATGAACCTTATTTTTGTAAGTACCTGCACAACAAAATGATCATCTGATCATGTATATGCTCAGTAATTGTTGACATATTCCTTGAAAATTTGAAGCTATTTCTCACAAACTGGTAAAGTCCAGGCTACAAACAAAACTTAAAAGCATGTTAATTGTGATTATTAATAAATAGAGACATTTAGAAAAATTAGGACCAAAAAAGCTGTTATAGTCTCAAGCAGCTATAGCCTCAATTTTATATTTTAAAACTACGATTATCTTCAGATCTCTATTTGCATAAATATAAGACTAAAACAAAAATTATCATTTTAAAATCATAAACCTTCATGAGACCTTGGATTCTCAACCTTTTCTTTTGGCGATAAGCATTCTCTAATATGTAAATTCCTAAAATGATAATGATATCCTCTCAATAATCTCTCAAGTGTTAGCTATTTCCTATATAATAATAACAATAATAATTTTATTTACAGTAAAAATAAAAGAAGAAAGTGCTGAATTAACCTTCTGTGGTAAGCTTGTTTACAAATTATTTATCCAAACAGCAGCCCTGGCTGGTGTGGCTAAGTGGATTGAACACCTGCCTGTGAACCAATGGGTTGCCGGTTTGATTCCCAGTCAGGGCACATGCCTGGGTTATAGGCCACGTCTCCAGTTGGGGGCACGCGAGAGGCAACCACACATTAATGTTTCTCTCCCTTTCCTTCTCCCTCCCTTCCCCTCTCACTAAAAATAAATAAATAAAATCTTTTTAAAAAATTTAAAACAACAGCAGACATTGAAGATGAATACAACCTTCACCTGAGTACTGAACCATGACTATTCCTTTATAGTAATAGCATGTGTAATTTTAAAATGACTTATTAATGAAAGAAAAAGTCCTAGATCTTGACTGATGCTTTTTTTTGTTTTTTTAAGGTGAATTTAAAAAATAAGTTCTAGTTTGTCCAGGGTAGAGAGGAAAGATGAAAATACAATTTCTTAGAGTACATTTTCACTTTTAATCACCACATATCTTTGAGGAGTACTAGAGCTGGGCAGCCCTGCTGATTATTAATTAACCGTGTTTATTGACTGTGTTCCTAGGCTTTGACATACATCATCTCTTTTAATCCTCCAAACACTCAAGCTTTCTCACTTCAGTTTCTATGCTTAAACCCTCAAATAATTTGGTAAATCAAACATAAGTTATTAAAATTTAGTAGGATATGGGAGCTAAAAATATAATACTTTTCCTCCTACCTTCTAAGTTCTCCTAGCTGGGCTAATAATCAACAGAGACAGAGTAACAGGAGAAAATAAAATTTGTCATACATATGCGCAGGAAATTCACATAAGCATAGGAATTCCGAGGACAGTGATGCAAAATTGGGTCTATCTGACATTTTGGACAAAGGAGGAAGCAGAGATGTGGACTTAGATTTTAGAGGTGAACACAGACAATTTGCACGTAACTGAAGAAGAGACTGCAAGTAAATGTTTGCAGCCCCAAAAACAAGGGGATGGGAACAGGTAATCTAGTAAACATGCCACTGCTAGATGCCCTCCCACGCACCAAACTCAGTTCCAATGAGGCCAAGGTGAATACGTTCAGGTTTCTTTCCTGGAGCCAGTTTTTCTATCTGAATCTCTTGGGCAGAAAAGGGGAAGTGGGTCAAACATTCTTTCTGACACATTTTTTTTTTTTTCTTAATAACTAGCTTAAAATCAATATCCCAAAAAGGCACAGTTTTAGGGGTGGCAAAACTTTGGTTTCCTTTAAGGACTACCAGTAAAAGAAATGTATTTTTAATTATATTCTCTCATGATTTATAATCCAAGGAAAGCAAACAAATAGCACAAGGAGCATTTTTTCCTCCTAAGACAAAAGTACACTTCCTGACTTTCCAGTCTTTCACATATATTTAATCTCAACAACTCTCTGGTCACAATGCCGTGATGGAAAGAAAATAGCTTCTCAACTCTAAGAGTCTACAGCTTGGGGAATGAAGATTACTTGAAGCCAGCTGGTTTTTGTGTGTGTATATGCGTTTTTTGTTTTGTTTTATTTTGTTTTGTTTTTTAACCAGTTCATCCCAATAAATTGCATGCACAATGAATCCATTATATTATTTAACGTTGTTATTTATTTCCAAGATTAAACTATGCAACATTGCCCTTGGGCGTTAACATTCTAGAAGAACAGCTACCTTGAATTCAGTCAACCACAGGCCCCACACCTCAAACTTTCTGACTCTTAGTAGCAACAAAAAACATTTCATTCACCTTCACTGTTTCTAGCTGGATTGAGAGAGGATTGGTAAATTGATTTTTTTTTAATGTAATTTAATCCAAAACCAAATATGCAACCACATCTTTTCATCATGTATTTCCATAAGGCCAGGGAATAAAAGAATGAGACCTAAGTCTCTCAGTGAACCCGCAATCTGTGAGAGAAGACACACTTCAGAGTGTGGTAACTGCTATAATTCAAGAGCATATCAAAAGCATTTGGGGCACAGAAGATGCTGGAATTTAGTGAAACCAGGAGAATAATGATGATAAAGATGTGTATCTTCAGTTAAATCTTAAAGAATTGATAAAACTTCAACAGAGAAGTAATAGAAGAAGGGCAATACATGAAGGGGAGAAAATTTACTTTTTAAGAACCTAGGAAGTGAGAGAGAGAACATAAAGGCATAGAAAGGAAATTGGCTCCTCATTTTAGAGATCTTTCATGTATAGAAAACTGACAGTCCTTATCTGAACTAGACTTGGAAATATTTGAAGAAGTGAATTAACCACTCATCGACTTTAGTATACGCAGGCACCATTCCAGGTTTATAATTGTATTAGAAAAACAATCTGTTATTGGTAGGAACAAAACAGACGGGATGTGAGGAATGATATTAGAAAGGGTGAAGCCAAAGAACTTACATGTATGACCCATGGACATGAACTAAGGGGGGTGGGATTGTCTGAGGGAAGAGGAGGTATCGGGAGGAGGAGAGCAAAGGGGGAAAACATTAGGACAACTGTACCAGCATAATCAATAAAATATACTTTTAAAAAAATCTGTCTTTATGACTTTATCTCACTGAGCCTGACATGTCAGTTAGCAACTTCTGCTTAGTCTGGCATGTAGATATGCTAATCATTAAAGGAATCTAGCCTGTAGCTTAGAAATTACAGAAACAATTTTTCTGCTTGAAACTACCCCCCTCCCCGCACGGAGATAAGGAAGGTGATGCTGGAGGGGTGAGTCCCTAGTAGGGACTCAAGCCTGAGCCAAGAGGGTTCTTGGCTTCAAGCAGGAAAAATTCAAGACTGTCTAGACAAGAAGTTAAAATGGAAAAACATATTGAGCAGAGGAGGCAAGCAAGAAAAGCCACTCCATAGATAGAGTAGCAGACTCTCCTCACAAGAGAAGGGAGAGAGACCCCAACCATCTCTAGAGGTTGAGTTTATATGTATCTGTATTGCTGGTATGAAAAACAGAGAATGGGAAAATGTTGAGATTAACTTTGACCTCTACAAGGTTATTTTGTGGCCTTGTGGTTTCCCTCTATGGTATGGGTAAACGATAATAGGGGTGGGTTGCTGTTAATCTCTGTAGGAATTTTCTTTGTTGGGAGGCTCCACATGGTCTGCTTGCATCTCCAGTCAGTGAGTTTCATGTCAGGCAGCATATAGCAGGCCCCTGACTTCACCGTGATTTTAGTTGATTTGTATAGTTTTCATGCCCCTCTCCTATATAAAAGTTATGTACAAAAATAATGATCGTCCCTCAAAAGATTTATAGTAACTTTGTCACTGAGACCATCACAATAGGAGATGATGTTTCACAATCCCCCTGGGACCGTTGCTGATAATCAGATGTTTCCAGTCATCAATTACCTCCTGACCTCCAATTCCTTTGGGTCCCCACTTCTTCTGACGTAAAAGAAGCCTGGGTTCTGTACTTTCTCAAGACGGGTCTTTAGGACACTAGTCCACCATCTTCTCGGTTTGCTGGCTTTCTGAATACATGTAGTCACTTTTCTTGCCCCAAATCCTTGTTGTCACTCAATTTATTGGTTGTTGTGTGATGAACAGAATGAGCTTTCACTCATTACATATTTATTTACCTAGTTACTACTTGTGACAATCCTATGAGGTAATTTCTGTCAGTAAAAATGAGAGACAATAATGTTAGGTAACTTGTTCCTGCTCAATTAGCTGGGACAAGTTACTGTAGGATTCAACCTACATCAAGGCCATACTGTAATCTAAGCCCTTTTACTCCACTGCATGTCTCTCCTGAAGATGAGAATCAAAGAAATAACAAGAAAGTGGGCAGCTGGGATGGATTTGAAAAATATTCTGGATACCTACTTGAATGAATGTGAAGATAAAATGAGTGTTGAGTCAAAATGAAATCATGCTGTTAATGAAATTAGGAAGAATTAGAGAACCATGTTTGGAAGGAATGACGAGCTTGTTTGAGCACGCTGAACTTGACCTTGGCAGAATCAGGTAGCTAGCTCTAGCAGGTAGTTACAAGTTGAGTCCAGAGGTTGCTTAGCCAGGTCGGAGCTAGCACGATGGGAGTGAGCACTTAACTTGGGCACAAAATTTAAGGGGTTGGCAAAAAGAATCAGTAATCAAGATCAATAATATTTTAATGTAATATGTTTTGAAATACCAAAATTAATGCCAAAAATGATAAACCAAATATCAAAAGTCTAAGTGAAGAAAGATCAGTATTTCCTTTAAGGCCTCAGCCTTCAACACAGTCCCATGCAGCACTGCCAACAATCCTGCCTTTATCTTAATTTTCACATTCATTTTGATTTTTTAAAATATTGCCTCAAAATAGTATTGACCTTGATTACTAAGCTTTTTTGGTGTATCCCAGGCATGTGCCTCAGACCTGGTCTAAGTGAGAGGGTATTTCACTTACCTAGTCCAAAATTTTCTTTTTATTTCTTCACTGAAAAGAATCCCTTCACTAAAAGGAAATGAATTATCACTAAAACTGAATCTGAACTTAATAACTTAGATTGTAAGTCCAGAACACAAGTTCTCTTTTTTTTTTTTCCCCCTAGAGAAAGCAAGGAAAAAAATGATTTGCACTTTACAGATAAGGAAACCAAGACATACAATGACTCAGTGACAAAGTTAAAACTAAACTTCTTGGTGCTGCATTTAACTCACTGGATCAGAAGCCTCTCTAGGAACAAGCAGGAATAAAATGAAAACATTACATATACCTATATAAATAAACCTTGGCCAAATAATTTGGATTGAAAAAATAAGTTTGCAAACAGCATGTGCTTTTGCATTAAACACAGTGAGTGGGCTTGAATTCCTCCTTGGGTGCTCTATGACAAGTTCCAAAGCTTCAGTTTCCTCATCTGTAAAACGAGCCTTACACACCTGCCTTTCATTGTCTGGGTTAGGAGGGGAAAGAGAGCTAATGATATTTATCAACCAGGATCTCAACCTATAACAGAAAACACAGACACACACAAAAAAAACAGGAAAATTTCAGATATTTTTAAGTGTCAGGTGAAATGGAGATAAACTTTATTGCACATCTTGTACTTTTGATTTTCTTTCTACCATGGTCATGTAATACCTATTAAACACTATTTAAGGAAATAAGTGAATTATACATTATTAGTAACTTTCTGGAACTCCAGTAATTTGGGACTCAATGACAGGAAATGTACATGCATAAAAATCATCTTTCTTACTCTTTATGTGATAAGCGATTTGCTTTTTCAATAACAGCAATTAACAGTAAACTCCGTTGCCATTTCAGCTTCAGTTAAATGAGTGCAAAATACAGAGTAAACCTACATTTGTATTTAACAGTGCTTCACTGGTGCTGGAAAAGCAAAGTCTGTAGCAGAAACAATGAGAAAATTAGCACTTTGAAGCCTGGTAACAGCTAACTCACAACGCAGGACAAGCATAACGTCACCGGACAAGCATAATGTCACCGCCACAAACAGCCTAGCCTGAGGACACCCCAGGAGGGCGGCTGCTGATTTTTTCAGCAACTTTCTTGGCCAAGAGAGGCAGGTGATGGCTAAGAGTTTAGACACAGCTCCTGAACCCCCAGGGATTACAGACCTCTGTCCTCAGGGTAAGACTGCCAACCTTCCAGGTTTTCATCCTTTCCGAGAAACTTGACGTGCTGTTTTTGAAGGCATATTTGACCTGGGAAGATCAAGACCGAGAGAACATTCAGCCATCAAGAATGGAGAGAAATGACCAATGAAATGATGGCATTGATAATTAGGATGATTGTTATCTGGATAGCCAATTTTTTTTCAAAACGATGCGCCATCCAGGTTTAATGGTTAATCTTCTCCATCTGTTGCCAGGGGAAACATTCTAACTTGGAGGAGGCATTTCCAAGAGTGTTTATAAATTCCCTCCGGATCTCAAGTTTTTTTTTTTTTTTTTTTTTTTGTCTGTCATTCAGAAAAGAATCTTTTTTTATTTCTGTGCCTTCTGAAAATTAAGAAACATTTCTTCTGATCACACTGAGATTTGGGGGAGGATGGGGGTCCAACCCTAGTTAGAGGAATCTAGAGTTTGTTTTTTTTCTGTTACAGTTGTTCCACTTTTTCCCCCACTGCTCCACCCCCCCCAGCCCACCCCTTCTCTCACAGTCATCCCCACCCCGTTGTCCATGTCCATGGGTTATTTATACTAGTTCCTTTACTAAACCCTTCCCCTACTTACCCCCCTTCTCTCCCTCCCCCTTCCCCCCTCCCCCCTCGGATCTCAAGATTTTAAAATTCCGATTTCTTCCTTCCCAGGGGCAGGGCGTAGGAGTTAGGTAGTAGGCGCTGCGTTCCTGCTAGGAAGGGATCTGCTCCCCGAGAGCAACTCCAGCCTGGGCACTTAGCCACACCCGTTTCGGGGCCACGCCTCCCCGCAGGGCGAACCCTATAAAGTCTCAGCGAACAGGGTCCTTTTGAACGCTGTTGGTTCAATCCGACGTCAAGGTCAACAGGTCCTGTGCCTCTTCTCCGGAGCATCGCGTGTCCAAGTCATGGCCCAGGAGCTGTACCACAGGGAGTTCGCCCGGGCGGGCAAGAAGGCGGGACTGCAGGTCTGGAGGATCGAGAAGATGGAGCTGGTGCCTGTACCCCGGAGCGCTTACGGCGACTTCTACATCGGGGATGCCTACCTGGTGCTGTACACTGCCAGGGCGTGCCAGGGCTTCACCTACCGTCTGCACTTCTGGCTAGGTAAGGGCGGCGGGCGCCGGACCTGGACGCGCCCAGGTTCGGGAGGGGCGAGGCCACGGGAAGCTGAGATTTGCCTGCCAGGGGAAAAGAGAGCAAACGGGGCTGCCTGCCCTGGAGACCTGGCACCAGCTGCACCCCCGCGGGGCCGCGCCTTTGGGGCTGGCCACTTTCTCCTCGCCAGAGTCCACTTTGCAAACGCCGGGCGCTGCCAAGTCCGGAGCAGTTTCATCCCACTGGCTTTTATCTTTGCGGAGTTCCTCTCCCGGGATTTGGGACTGGTTCCTCCAGCTGGTTCCTCCTTTCACCTTCCAGCTCCAAGCCCCACTCCCTGCCAGAGCTGCTGATCGGCGCACCTCGGCGCTGGCCAAGTCCCGCTCACCAGTGGACAAGTTCAGTCCTGAGTTTCCTATCAGGGAAAAGATGATTTCAAATTTGTGGGCATCCGCTGCAGCTGGCGAGAAGTTTTGTTGTTGTTACTGTTTGTTAACTAATCCTTTTTCTTTTCTCTGGCGCATGAGCTTGCATTTCTCCACTAATTGCGGCGATTAATGTCTGGCTACTTTAAGTCAGCATCCCACCTAAACCACGTTGCTCGCAGGTGTGGCTAACATTCCTGTTTTTTAGGATGCTGGGCACATTGGCTACAAGCTGGAAACAATGCAGATTTTGTCACTATAAATAAATAGCTTTATATGGCCTATTTATGTATTTTAATGAGCTGCTTTTTTATAGTTAGTTTTAAATGTAATATTTATCTATTTGAACAAGAACACTCTGGAACAAAACTACTCCTTCAGCCGTAATTATTTTGGGCTGCACTCATGCCAGACTGAGGACACTGGGCCTTGTGTGTTCTACTTTTTCCACCTTCTACTTTTACTCGTAAACATCCTGAATGTCCAGCCTCTCCCAGTGGGATCCTGGGCCAGTGGGCACACCCCATCTAACAGCGTGCTGATTATCTGAGCCTCATTGACTTTTAAAATTGGCTTGCCTCCCTTGGACTGTGTTTCTTACTTTTAATTTTATTCCTGAGCTAATGGGAAAACCACACACACATACACGTTTTGAAGACCCTGAAAGCCATGAAAAGGCATTATTTTTACTTCTAACACTTGAAAATTTTAAGGAAAGAAAAGGTAGAAAACATTAAGAAGTGCTGTTCTCAATGTCAGTCAACACTTGGAGCAGATACCCAAATGACAAATACATACATAGAGGGGGAAAGGGCTGTTTTCATTATAGCATTTGATATTAAAATTTTGGGCTTGTTTGAGGATGCTGAAGCTCATTTTGGTTTCCCATTGTAATGTCACTATTTTATACCAAAAAGAAAACAAAACAAAATGCTGAAACCCTAATATATAACCATGTTCATGAATGAATGATGCCAGATAGAATAATAATGTCCTCCCCTTGGTCTTCCTATGTAGAACCTGCATTTGGAATGAGTGAGCATGTCTGAAATGCTGCATTTGCCATTTTGATGAACTGAAATGTGAATTAATTTCAGATCTCGCTGTAGACAACAGCTGAGTTTGCCTTTGTCAGAAGATTGCAAGAGGGCTTTGAATACACTTTTAATTCTAGAGGTTCTTTCTTATCCTAATAAGGTCTTTAAGCATTATGTTTTTCTAAGGTTTACACAGAATCATTATTAATTATTGACTCTTAATTATTCACGTAGCGCTCACCAAGTTCAAAAAAATGTAATAGAAAATGCTTTGGGCAGAAACATGATCTTAAAGATCTGCTAAAACTGAAGTTAATGATTGTTAATAAGTTAATTTCTTCAATAATTATGCAGTATACCCAGCATTATATAAGGCATTTTTACTTATGAATTATTTATGAAGTTTCCCTGAAAATTTATAATCTCAAAGTTACAATAAATCAAAAGATGACATAAGACAGATAAAATGTGATAATCACTGTAAAAGAGGCACTCAGTGTCTGTGGATAGGGGGAAGCAAAGAAACCTTGAGAGAAAGGAGGAAAATAAGGGTAATTGGGAGGGATCTTATGTCAAGAGAAGATCATGGGGAACATGGAAAAGTTTAGAGTAAAATAGTCCAACAGGCCTTAAGATTAAATTGTTCAGCGCTCCTCCTACATCTGTCCCCTGAAGCAAGCTGGATGTCATCCAGAATATTTCACTCTGAGACCTAAATTCAGATGAATTCATGAGGATTAATAAAAGAGAGTGAGTGAAAGTTCCTAGAGGAAGAGCTGAAAGTTCAAGGAAAAAGAAAGTTTGACACAGGAAATCAGCTGGAAGGAAGATGAAAGAGAGTGAAGTTAAGGTCAGACTGGGTGAAAAGAGTGCACAGGTGAGAAACAAAGAAACAGGCCATGTAAGAGGGAAAAGGGGGAAAAGGAAGAAGTGGGACATAAAATAGGAGAATAGAGAATCATCTTTCCTTGTCTGTCCCTCAATGTCTTTCTATAATACCCTTGCATATCTCAGATTATGTCTTTTTTTTTTTTTAATTTGAAAAGAATTTGTTGCATGAGACTGAGTGTTGCATGGGTCCTTCCTAAACATTTCAGCTTTGTACCTAGTGGTTTAAATGCATCTACCTTCTGCTTCTGGTTACTTACACCATGTCTATAAGCAGGGCTAGATGGTGAAGGGACTGACTGTCACATCCCAGAACTATGATACAACACCCACCCTCACCATTTCTCCTTGCCAGTTTTAAACTTTACATAAATATATTTGAGAGCAACAAACATTTACAGTATAACTAGCCTGTGCTGTGCTCTAGGCACTGGCAATGCAAAGAATTGGATTACATTATATAACATACAATACAAGGAACTTATACAAGGGCTGGAGAGGATGCTGAGAAACTGAATTTTCCTTATTGCATGGCGGGGGCATATAAAATGAGGGCTATGAGTATTATGGAAAAGAATTTGGCAGTTTCTTACAAAACTAAACATGCAGTTAGTTACCATATGACCCAGCAATTGCATTTGTGGACATTTTTCCAGAGAAATGAGAATTTTTATATTCATTTAAGAACTTATATATGAGTATCTCCAGCAGCTTTATTTGAATAGATCAGAACTTGAATCAGCTCCAAGATCCTTGAAAAGGTGACCGGTTAAACAAGCTGTAGCACCTCAATAACCAGGAGTACAACTCAACAAGAAAAAGGAACACATTTTTGATACACACGGCAACTCAGATAAATGCTCAGGCAATATGCCGAATAAGAAAAACTAATGCCAAAATGTTCCAAACCATATGCTTTTATTTACATACCATTTTTGAAATGACAAAATTTTAGATTTGTTGTTACCAGAGGTTAGGGATGAGGCGGGGTCAGGGTGATGTAGGAGGGAGGTGGGTATGGTTATAAAAGGGCAACATAAGAGATTTTTTGGTAGTGGAATTATACAATATTTTGACTGTGGTGATCGATACACACATGTGATAAAATTATATACAATAGAGTTAAATATACAAACACACAGGTGAGTACAGGTAAAGCCGGGGGAATATGAAAAAGATAAGTGCCTTGTATCACTGTCAAATCCTGATTGTGGTATTCTGTGCTGTACTATACTTTTATGCTTACACATTAGTATGCTGTGATATACTAAACTATACTGGAGGGGATTTTTTGTTTTTGTTTTTTTCTGGCTGTGTGTCATTTATTTTCCACTTGGTGCAAGGCACATGGTCATGGGATGCCATGAAGGCTTACGTGTGTCTTGAGTAGTAAAGAACTGGGCTCTTCCAACTTCCTTTTTGGTGTTTTGCTGTTTTGATATAAAGGACGAACTTCTTCTGCTTACTGCACCCTGCCTAGTCTGTGGGTGGGTGAGGAGGGGGAGAGGGGAAAGTGGAGGACGTGGGAGTAGAGGGGCTCAAAGAGCCTAGTGCCTCTAGAAGTCAGGTGGCTGGTGGTGGCCACGCAGGATAGGGACGTGACGTTGCTTTGCAAGGCTGGTCACCAGCCTGCTTCCTTGCGGCTTCCTGAGCCAGGTTACAGGTTGTCACGCCGCTGGAGGCCTTACGAGTGCTCTGGGGATTCCAACACTGTGGCCTCGAATGGGAGAGTAGACTTCCTGAAAAAGAAACTCGCCCACCAGTTACCCAGCTCGGCCTTGGGGGGCCCGGGCTGGTGGAGGGTGGCTTTCCCCTGGTACTCGGGACTTCCGCTGAGGCTGTCCCGGAAAGCAGAACCCAGGCGACGCCGGTGGTTGTCGTGGGTGGCACGAGTGAGCCGCAGGAGGGAAGGCTGCCATGGTCTTGCTTGTGGGCTGGTGGAAACCTCGGCCGCAACCCTCCAGGCGCCTCGGCATGACCATGGGTGGCGGGAAGTGGGTGCTAGTCCACCGAGCCCATTTACAGAGGACACGGCAGGAGGCCGCTCCACCATGAAAGGCGCAGGGGTCACTATGTTAGAGTTTTACAAAGTGTTACCACTGGGGGAAAAGAGGTCCACCCATCTGTGTGTCTGTCTTTCCACCAATACCGCCGTCTTAAATACTGTAGCTGTATAGTGGCCATTCATATCAGAGAGAGTTCTTTTTCCTAGCTTAGTTTTCTTTGTCAAGGTTGTTTTTGCTATTCTAGGGCCTACGCCTTTTCATATAAGTTTTATAATAAACTCATATAATTTATAATAAACCTTGCTGTGATTTTGCTAGGAATAGCATTACGCCTACAGATCAATTTGGGGAAAACTGACATCTTTATTATATTGAGTCTTATAGTCCATGACACTATGTTTTTATATTTATTATGGTCTTTGATTCTTTTCATCACCATTTTGTAACTTTTAGCATATAGATCATGTACCAATTTTGTTAAATATATACCCTAGCTTTTTGGAGTGATCATAAATGGTGTGGTGCTTTTTATTTCAAGTTTTTCACATTCATTGTTTCTACATAAAAAAAAGAGACTGCCTTTTTTTAAAAATTAATTTTTATCTTGCTGAATACACTTATTTTGGGAGGTATTTAAAAAAGTTTCTTTATTTTGTAAATTTCTTAAAATTTCCTTTGTAGATGATCCTCTCATTTCAAATAAAAACATTTATTTCTTTCTTTCCAGTCTGTATGCTTTTCTCTTTCTACCTCCTTGCAGTGGATAGAACTTCTTGCCTAATGTTGAGTAAGATTAATGAGTAGGCAGATTTGCTGTGGTCCCAGTCTTAGGGGAAGGCATTCAGTCTTTCACTGTTAAGAATTGTATTAGCTTGAAAAAAATTATCAAGTTGAGGATGTTACCCTGTTTTCCTAACTTGGTAAGAGTTTTGTTCTTTTATACATATACGATAATGTAACATAATATTAAAAAAAACAAAACACCAAACAACATAACCAGTAAAATTAGTATAGGGAAAATAAATGAAGTGAAGTTCTTAAGTTTCTGAGTACTTGCTAGGATTTCATCATGATGCAGTTAAATTTGGTTCTGGTTTTCATATTCAAAGACTGCTATTAGCTTCATTAATGACTTTCAACCTCTTTAAAGCAATGACTCTGGCTTATCATAATGATATTTCCTGGCCTAGCACAGTACATAAACACCAACAAGTGACAGTGTAATTTAATTAATTTACTACAAGTCCATTCATTAATTGTACTGTATATCCATTTACCTAAAGAGACTTGGGTTTCAACTTGTACTCAAATAAGAGTGTTTTTATCAAACATATCCTTAATAGCTTGATATTAATTTTGATTTTAGTTTTCCTTTTAAAGTATCACTATACAATTGTACCTTTATTAGCATTCTCATTTATGGCTGGGAAAGTAGGCTTAAGAATGACACTGGAGTCCTTTTGGACTTCAGAATTGCATGTGTGTTTTCTTAAGTGTGTTACACAATTTCCTTTGACCACATCAAGTTCACTATATATATATATATCATGTCGAATGCTCTTCTAGCTACTGAATATTTTACTAAGAAGATTCTTGCTACACAGGCTCCCTTTGAGAGTAAGAAGAATTGTAAAGAAATCAAATTCTTCCTTCAATTTGGCTGACTGACTTCCTGTCTTCAACATTGGGGAATGTTCTTAACTGGGGTTTCAGGTGAACTACAGGTTCTGTCTAGAAAGTATCCAGCCATGTAATATGAAAAACAGACATTTATTGACGATGATACAAGATACAAGAAACATTGTACATAAGACAGTGATGCCTCAGTCCCCTTCAACGTAGGCACCTTGGGACTTCACAGAGTTCTCCTAATCGCCAACAGCTGGCTCATCGTATTTTCTTGAATCTCAACAATGGTCTGAAAGCTCTTCCTTTTCAAAGGTGATTTTAGTTTTGGGAAAAACCAGAAGTCACAGGGCACCAAAGCTGAGCTGTAGTGGGGCTGAGTCACTTGGGTGATTTGATGTTTCACCCAAAAACTCTGCGAAAGAAGTAATGCATGAGCGGGTGCATTGTTGTGATGAAACTGCCATTCACCAGTTGCCCACAGCTGCGGCCTTCTGAATCGTCGGCAGCCGTCCGTCTCGAGAGACGATGGTGTAGCTTCTTAAGAGTCTATCTGCACCGCCGAGAATGGCTGTGCAGTCCGACTCGGGAGTGACATGGTATCTGTCTCCTCCCGTGTTGAATCGACATCTTGCGATGACGCTGAAGCTGAAGCTACAGAGCCTGGGCAGGGTAATATGGAGGGTCTGCTGTTGCCCATGCAGCAGACCCCCCCTCTCTTCGCAGCTGAAGGATCCAAGGGAAAGACGGAGTCAATACAGCTTGGCTTCAGGTGCGCCGCAGGAGTTGCCGGTGTTGACTACAACGTCAAACCGCCTTACGGACTCCGGCTCCGGATTTTCTGTCGGGGTTTACTCCCTTAGCCTTTCCCCTGAAGAGGTATGCCGCAAGGCAGTGGAGGTTTTTTGGAGTCAGAGTTTTCCTTCTCTGATCCTGGGATAGTAGTACATAAACATTCAATAGGTGTGAGCATGCTAGTTTTTTTCCTCTTCCTTTTCCTTCAGAGGATATTATGCCATTAAGATAATAAAGTTGGGACAATGGGACTCAATGAGGGTAAGGTCAAATTGTGTTCATTTCCCATTCTAACAGCCATTTTCTTTTCCAAAGTTGTTTAACTATGGCCTATCATGTGCATATTTCTTACAAATACTAACATATTGACATCAGATACCTAAATATTGATGCTAATAAAGGCTAAAACAGTTTTATTGTGCTAAGTGAAGTAAGTCAGGCAATGAAAGACAAATACCATATGATTTCACTTATAACTGGAACACAATATAAGGAACAAAATAAACTAATGAGCAAAATTGAATCAGAGGCTCAAAAACAAAGAACAGACTGATAGCTGTAAGAGGGGCGAGGGAGATTGGGGACTGGTTGAAAGAAGGTGAAGGGACTAGACAAAAAGGAGACACATATATGCTTTGCCCATGATATGAACAACGGTGTGGGGACTGACTGAGGGAAGAGGGATGCTGGAGGGAGGAGGGCAAGGAGGAAAAATTGGGACAACTGTAATAACATAAACCATGAAAAGAAATATTTTTAAAGCCTGATCTTATTGATTGAATGATTCTGAATCCTACTAGAATACACTGTTATATCTTCCTGAACGTATTTGGACAGTGGTGTTTTGTTTTTGTTTTAAAAAGAATTGGAAAGCAGGAACAAAATTATTTTTGTTGTTAGCAACGTAATATTTAATATTACACCATTTCTAGTAAAAGATTGTTCATTGAAGATGAGTTGTTCCACAGATACATAATTCAATACTTTTTTCTGAGGTTTTAAATATCAGAAGTTCTGCCACACTCCTTTTCCATGCTTGACAAATGAGGTGCCTTCATTTGCTGTTTCCGGACGGGAGTGTTCTCAGGATGAAAGCACCGCAGCCGCCATCTTCACTGCGCAGCTGGATGACTACTTGGGCGGCAAACCAGTGCAGAATAGAGAACTTCAAGGATATGAGTCTACTGATTTTGTTGGCTATTTCAAAGGAGGTTTGAAATACAGGGTAAGCAGTTCTCTCAAACAGTTTTTGTTATGACCACCTTTCTCTTTCTGTCTTCATTAGAATAAAAGTACAATATTTTTTTAACCGATTCTTTCTTTTTAAATTTTTTATTTCTCCTCACCCAAGGATGTGCTTACTTATTTGTTTATTTATTTTAAAGAGAGAAGGGAGGGAGGGAGGAAAGAGAAACATTGATTTGCAAGAGAAATATTGATCAGTTGTCTCTTGTAGGCACCCCAAGTGGTGACTGAACCTGAAACCTAGGCGTGTTCCCTGCCCAGGAATTGAACCTGTGACCTTTTGGTTTGCAGGATGATGTCCAACCAACCGAGCCCCACTGGTCAGGGTGAGGGTAGAGTTTTTGGGTTTTTTTTTGTTTTAATCTGTTTTGTTCACTGATATGTCACCAGTACCTGCTGGACACATAGTAAGTGCTCAATAAATGTTTGTGAAATGTGTAGTGGCAATATGTGAGCTTTGATTACATTTAATATGTTGACTTTTAAGAACGTTAAGAGCCTTCATCTATGTTGTCACAAATAATTATTGAAGTAAAATTACTTCAATCATTAAAATTGATAAATTGGGTATCAACAGTTTTTGTTTTTGATATTCTGAAGAATCGCTGACTTTGCTGCAAATAATCCATGATGTGGGAATCTCAGTTGTTCCAGAATATCTTAATATAGTATTTATAACAGTTATAACTTCCGTTAATACAAAGAACTATGCACACATTTCCCATATAGTGTGGTTTGATGTTGGAAATGATACAAATGAAACCATTGAGTTGATTATGTGTGGTTCAGCCTCATAAATTCAGATGCACATACACCGGCATGAACACACAGAGTTTATGTGTATTTGGCTTTATTTTTAAAAATTAAAGAAAAAAACAAAGTGTTAAGTAGTTCTGCCTCTGTAAGTCAATTTTCAGTAAAAGATAGCTTTGTGGGGGAACTCTCTCAGTGACCTTTGCAGACTGGCCATCCTTCACCACCCCTCTGTCCCTGGAGGGTTCAGATAAAGACTGAGGAATACCCTTCCTAGACTAACATTTTAGAAACACTCCTTTTCAAAATCAAACATGCTTCAATAGGTATTCTGCAGAGCCTAGCACTGCCCCTTCAAGCATGTTAGCCTAGTGAAGACCTAAGACCTCAGAGCTGAACTAGAATTCTGAATATACACTAAATTTGCCTACTACAGTGCCAGGGTTTATTTTTACTCTTACTTGGTTAGAGACTTAGTTGAATATTTTGTGATGCCATTGAGATAAGGACAAAATACTATCAAGTTCTCCTATCTCTTGGAATCATTTTTCCACTCTAGGATATCAGTCAACCTAAATATGGAACTATTACCTCTCATTTTATTTAATTTACATGAATTCCTACAGTTTATGTCACATGATTGTAAAACCTCCTCTGTGTCAGTGAACCCAACATTTTGAAAAAGCTGGGTGTTACGGTTACTAGAAGCATGTGCTATGTCATCAGACTGGTTATGGACCCCTTTCTTCCACATAATTACTGGTTTGCCTCAGGTCAAGTATGTAAGCTTTCTGTGCTCAGTTTTCTCAAATGTGCAGTGAGTATAACAACAGGTTCTTCATATAAGTGTCATAAGGGTTAAGGATTGACTTAAATAATAAAATAACTGTATAGCGCATTCTCAATCAATAGGAAGTTACGTTCTTAGTAATCCTTATGGCTATTTGCAAGACCTCTGAAATCAAACTTCTGAATACATATTTAAAATTGGATATGATAAAAGTAATTTTATAGTTATTGGATAATTATTTTCTAATTATCAAGATTAAAGCCACTGTGAATCAGCATTTTTTAAGAAAGAGGATATTTGCAAATGGAGGTCAAATTTATCAGCAACAAAAATCAGTTCACTATCTTATCATTAGTGACCTTGAGCAGATGAGGTGTTGCAGTTGCAACAATACTTGATAGGAAATGTAGAAGCAAAGATAATTTACCACCCAGCATAGCAAAGACTGTTATACTTAATTCCACGCTTATAGGATTGCGCTAAGCACGTCATGAACATCATCTCATTTAATCTAAACAACAGCTGTGTGGTGCAGTTTCTGTCATCATCCTATTAAAATAAGTAAAGGGAAGCTTAGAGAGACTGTAGCTTTGCCGAGGCCTAATAGCTAGTATGTGAGTGGGTGGCCAACTGACTCCTGTACCTAAGCTGGTAATCATTATACTGGGACGCTCTCAACGTAAAGAAATGGTTAAAATGTCAGGACAATTTTTTTGTGTCTATTTGAAATAGAAGAAAACTTGGCCAAGCCTACCCTTACTAAGTCAGCAACAACCATATGTAGTTGTCATATGTGATGTAAAGATTCAGGCAGAAACATTAAGACCATCTTCTATCATTTCATTGACCTGAGGTTTTTCCTCTGTGAGGCATTTCAGGAGTTGAGAGGGATGATAGAGGACTATTACCTACCACTGCTCCCTCATGTTCAATCTCCAGTTAATCACAGCTTTTCCACACTCAAGGAGACCCAGCCCTTGGCAGCCATCTGACATCTGTCAACCAGGAAAAGTGTAGTTTTCGTGTCACAGGTTTAGAGGAACTTGTCGAAGGTAAACGCCCACCTTGTTTTCATTCTGTGGAGTAGATAGAAGCAGGGAGTTTCTAGGGTTGATTCAAACAATATTAAAAGAACTACTTACTATCTGATACAGACATGTATCAAACTTAGTTTTTCTTTTTTGCATTTTTGGCATCAAAGAGACAAAATTAGTTTTTCAGGTACTGTTAAAAGTTCTGTTGGTTCACTATATGAAATTAACCTAAATGTTGTATATGCATACTCAGTCTAGTCTATGGTTTATAACTCTTTCAGATTACACTGTTCTTATACTACTTTTCATTAGATCACAATGTACTTATTGAAAAAAATGGAAATGGCTAAGAACAGTGTATATATGATGATAACTTATATGCATTTTTATTATATAATTGTTTAGTCAAAAAATATGGCAATCTTTGTACAATTATAAAATGGAAAATTATTATATATTTCTTAAAATTTTTGGTTATAATTGTCCTGAAGTCATCTAGCCCATACTAACAAAATTGTTCTATTCATGAGGGCCTTTTCCTGGAGAATGGGAAAAATTTAAAGTCAATGGAAATATAAAGAATGTGTTAAGGATTATATATGCAGCTAAACCTTTTTTTTTTTTTGATTCTCTGTATATGTTTATATAATAAATTTAAAAGTTGGATTATTTTATAGGTTTCTTATACTGCTAATTTTTTTACCACATCATAGAAGACTTCTGATCAATAAATAATACATTTATTTATACTGAATCTTTATTATGTACATTACCTCATAATTAATTGTGAAAATAAGTTTATTGTTTCTAACAGGAAAAAATGATAAAAGCTGATTTCAAATAATGCAAGAAGATGTACTTGATGCAGTTAGTATCTTTTTCAGCATTTCTTAATTCAGTGTGGTTGTATTTTATTTTATTTTGTTTTGGGTTGGGGATGTGCAACCAAGATCTTCATCTCTCCTTATGTAGACTATAAATACCTTGCACTGGCATATTTAGTAAACTCTTTCTACCGAAGAATAGATAAATAAGACAGGTGATTCTTTAAAATGTAAAAACAAGCACCATAAATAGAAGCAGCCCATTATCTGGCCAGCACTTAACTCCCTTCTGTGTCCTAACGCTGTGACGGTGGGCACTCTGAGGGGCCTCATTCCCTGGGTGCTCCTCATCCGTGCTTGTTACCTCTGGCTCCTCCAACCTCCTGTTGCCTTTTTCCTTGAAATCCTTGTCTACCTTTGCGCTCTATGACTTGAGAATAATTAGTTCCCAAAAGACAAGAACTACGGCTTCTTTTTGTTTATGTACACTTAAACTTAAGTGTATGCTGACACTTCTCAGCAAATATTTGCAGTTATTAAATTGAATGTTGGGATAGGAAGGACAAAGAACCTAATTTTTTATTTTTGAAAAGCCTGTTGATTTGCCAAGGCATTCTCTTCTTCCTATTTTTCACATGCACTGAGGTGGCTTTTTTCTTGGCTTGACAGACCATTTGGGCACAACTACCTTTGCTTTTATACATGACTGTGTCTGGTTAGAAGCGTCACAGGTTTTGTTTTTTTCTGTCCCCTCCCATGATCAGGTTGGAGGTGTAGCATCTGGACTCAATCATGTTATCACCAATGACCTGACTGCCCGGAGGCTCCTGCACGTGAAGGGTCGGAGAGTGGTCAGGGCCATAGAAGTTCCCCTGAGCTGGCACAGTTTCAACAAGGGGGACTGCTTCATCGTTGACCTTGGCACTGTAAGTTTCATATGAACATGCAGACATCAAAAGAAAAGTAAATTGTCTTCAGATCAAATCTGATATTTGTATCAAGGAAAATAATCACTTTTTCTACATACTGAAAAGAGGTCTTGTTTATGTGAGATGCAATTGTATCATATGAGTAATTGGCTGGTATTTAAATGACACGAAGTGGGACTTCAAAGTTTTTATTTTCTTTGATGGGTTTGGAATGGTATAGTGATTTAGTTCTTCCTACCATAGAACAGAAATTGAATAATTTTTTCACGTATTTCCCCTCCTCTCTGAACAGAGCTTCCTCTAATTATTTTTGTCTCTAATTGTGTGGGAAAACATTACTTGAGGGGAAAATTGGCTTTCTCCACAGAACAAAGGTTCTAGAATTTTAAATGGACACAGTATGAGTCTAAGCAGTCTGCCTGAAGAGTTCTGGGCCATTTCCCTTACACACACACACACACACACAGACACACACACACCATGCTACTTTACATTTTTTACTTATCTTGGGTTATTGGAAGAATAGGCACAAGTCCAAATATCAGTTATCATTTTAACGGGATGGGCAATGGTATCTCTTCTTCCAGAAAAAGAGGTATACTTATAAATTATTATTATTGTGACAAAGAAGTATTATTCCGAGGTTTTGTGCTAGACTCTAGTAGGTAGACTGTAAGTTGTGTCTTTATAACTTTGTAAGGTCCTAAAACTAGAAAGAAAGGGCATTTCCTGTCACTGGAAATTCATGTGCAAAGGCACAGAAGGCAGGAAAGCGCAGGGCCTTCTCCTTTTCTTCATGATTATTGTTCTCATCACACTTCAGATGTCTGCATTTGAAGTGTCATCCTTGACATTTCTGGACTGAGCATCCCACAGAGCCTTGATCTGACCTGTATTGTTTCAGTTAAGCATGAGGCTTGGACAGGCTCAACGTTGCACAGTCAGTAAACGGTGAAGCCAGGATTAGACCCTAGGTCCAGTGTGCTGATTCCCACCAGAACATTTTATTTTATTGCCTCTTCTTGGACACTACACTGGGGGAGAGCAGCAGACAGAGGCCAAAAGAGTTTATTTTATATGCATAGAGAAGGGACACTAAGGGTTTTGAAAGTGAGGCTACACAAAATTCTGTTTAAGCATTATTAATTTAGCAACAGCACAGAGATTAAATGTGCTTAAGTTATAAATGGTTTGGAAAATGACCCCAAGCTATAAGCTTCATTGCATTCCCTAATTTAGAGTACACCTATAGTTTTATTACCACTGATATGTAATTCAGCTGTCTTGGATCACACCAGCTTATGTGTATAGTGCAGATCATGATATGCCCAAAGTATAATTCTCAGTGTCACACTTAGACATCTGCACCCACAATGGCAGTACTCTTGCCCTACATCTCAGAAGTTCATGAAAAAAAGTCCTTTTCCACTTCAAATGCTAACCCATTCCCTTAACCAGTCTTGACTACTGACCGCTCAGATCAAGGCAGAAAACAAATACTGTTTCATCCCTCCATTCCCCTGCCACCAAAACCACAATTTAAACAGACAGATGACCACATGGTGTCCATCAGGCCACACAGTCCCAGAAACAGTGAGTCCAGAAACACTCAGAGTCTTTCAAAGCCTATGCACAATCATTAATTGTCTAAACTTTCATCTCAAACACTTAACATTTAGAGCCTTTTATCCCCCTTTTAAAGTACTTTTACATATAAGATGGTATTTTTTTATAGAAAAAGGGGACCTCATTTTTCATTCAACTTTACTAGTTTCAGGTTCTTACCTGTAAAAGTTGAGTATTTGATTAGATGATCTCTAGGGCCCCTGAATGAGAGATGCTTCCCACTGACAATGTAATTTATCACTACCATCACTTAAAAATATTATTTCTTTTTTAAAAAAACACTTGTTGATAAGGTAATTGCTCTATAAATGTAACAGTCTCTTTATCATGAATAGTGTTGAATTCAACTTTTCAGCTATCTACTCTTTGATCTTGAGCAAGGCTTTAATCTCTTAGAGCTTTAACTTCTTTATTTTTTTTTTATCTTGACTCTGGTTTCTAATGGCATTTTAAACCTTAACTGGCTGTGACTCAGTCTCATCTGACACCCAGTCATATCTGGTAATGGCAGTTATCATACCAGTTTCACAAGAGGAAAAAAAAAGCCTTAGAAGGTGTGAGCAAGTCACTTGCACTGATGCAGGTTGAGTGGTGACCTGGGATACCATCTGGGTTTTTCTTCTTCTAGTTCACATCCTTTTCACTACACCAAGTGAACTTGGTAGTATATAGGATGCTATGGCTCCCTAAAAAAACATCTTGTAACAGTTTCAGAATCTGCTGAATCAGAATTGAGTATGTCTAATCTGGCTTAGAATTCACTGAAAGTAGTACTATTAATGAAATCATTTATTTTGTTGAACAAGTATTAATTGAATTTCCACATGGGCTAATAGTTGGGTGTTGTGGTAGGTTGTTCTTCTAGTAATGTATGCTCTCTTCCCATAGGTAAGGCTGGCCAATGGGTGTACAACCCACAAATCCAGCTCATAAAAAAGGGACAAACTCTCTATTATAAGGTTCAAGAACCTTCATCTGTTTAATAGTAAATTATCCTTATTTAATGTAGTTAATTATCCTAATAACTTTCAAGTTGTCTCCTACTCATACCTAGTTAGAGACATTTGGAATGGTTTTGTTGTAGAGCTTGAGTTTGATGAACTCTTCTGTTGTGAAAGTTCCCTGCACTCCAAAGGGATACCCCAGTAGGAATCAAGCCCTGGATGACTAAGTACACTGGAACAAATATCACATGATCTGTCTTTATATGAACTAACCTTTAACTGGTTGGTATATTGCCAAAAGTTACTAATTGATGATAAGATCTTGGAGTTACTTTAGTGATTTTATTTTTGAGGTGTGTCAGAATAAGCAAAGAAGGTATAGAACCAAAATTTTCTCTACCATAATATTTTAATTTGAGTTCATTGTTTTGACCACTTTCTGTATTAGGCTACACAAAAGGAAATCAATACAGGTTTCTTCGTACTTGTTTGATTACCCAGGTATGAAAAAGGCAGATTAGACGTAGCTGTCTCCCAACGAAGGCCAACTGGCCAGCACTAAGGTTATTGATTGAACATAAATCCTATATCTTGATTGTGTTTGCAGAAGGTCAGCTTTTTTGATAATTAACTATTACTAATATGATATGACAAATGCCTTGAAAATATTTACTATGATAGGATTTGAGACTACAGTAAATACCCACAGAACATGACAATATATATAACCTTCTCAACCTAGAGCATAAGATTATAAAATTATCTGTTTAATCATTTTGAAAATTGTCTGCATTTTAGAGGATAATTTGGATAAATTGACTTATATTTAGTATGTATTCAGAAAATAATATGAAACATGATTAGATGTCATCAATTCAGAATTTACTGAGTCTTTGGAAAATGCTTTTGAACCATATGTTTTGATGTTGACGAATTTATACATCTCTATTTCTCCACTATTTTTAAAGATATGGGGTATTTGTAGACATTGATAAAATCAGATGTAAATATATTACAACAAAACATCCATAACTCCAGAATGTCAGTGAATGATAATGACAAAAAGGCCATATTCTCAAAGTTTGGCATCTGGAGTTAACTCCTTTAGAAATAGATGCCCAGGTCAGCCACTAGTGGAGAATTAGATTTCACAGAGCGGTGAGTTCTGCGTATTCTGTTTCCTTGTTAACTTGTTTGGTCAGTTATGCAGCTTTGCCCTACTCCACTTGCTATTTATAATCTACAACCTCCTCCTCTCTCACTGTTCAGTCATGCAGCCTCCACTTCCTCATTTCCCAGTTAGTCTGCAACCCATGTCTTTGACTTTCACTCCCACTAGTTGTTTGAAACTGTTCTGTCTGAGGGCATGATGCCTTCTTATAAATCCAGTGATATTCTGATCATTATCCACTTGTCCCCTGTGCTGCCATTGACACACTTGATTACTCCCTTCTCTGTCAGCCTCACTTCTCCCATAGCTCTAATCCTTCCCTCCCTTTCAAGCCACTCGTTCTCATTCTTCTCAGCATGGTCTGCTCACCCCCTCAAGATTTTTGTTTGTCTTTTTTTTTTCCTCCAGGATTTCACTTGGATCATTGTCTGTTCTTCATGCATTCTTCCTGAGCAAACTTATCTTTCCCCAAAGTTTCAACTACTCACCCACTGGTAAATCTCACATTTATAGTGTGGTGATGACCTCTCCCCTAAGCTCTATGCCAGTACTTCTGACTACCTCCCAGATACTTCAACTCATGTGCATCATGGGAACCTCAAATGTGGCAAGTCTAAAAATGGAACTCATCAACTTCACCCTCTCATTACAAAATGACTTCTCTTTATTGTCCTTGTCTTGCGAATAGGGCCACCACTCATTCAGACTCTCAAACCCCGAATCCAAAGTCATGCTGACAACTTCTCCCAAATGCTACATGTGCAGTCAGTGAATCACTGTGCCTAGTCTAGTCTACTTCCTAAGCGTCTCTGGAGTCCGTCCTGTCCTCTCGGTCACCATGATACCCTGTGCACGGCATTTTCCAAGTTGTCATGATTTTGCTTTTGTGCATATTGTTTCTTTGCCTAGAATACTCTCCCCATCTGCTCACCTTTCTCCAGCAAGCATCCATATCATCTCATCCTTAAATTTCCAACTCATGTAGTGACTTCTTTACGATGTATTCCCTGACCGGCTCCTCTTCTCCTTCCACTGTGCCATGTCACATCCCTATAGAGTTAGGCACACCTTATCTTAACTTCCCTATCACCTTGCAGAGACTTGCCTCTAACACTTTTTACATTGACTATCCATTCACTTACTAACCTCACTTACTCACTTTGTTCCTAATATGTGGCCCAGAACTTAATATCACTCAACAAATGTTTCAACAGATAGATGGCCGTCCAACAAAGCATACAGTCTCATATAGCCCTGTGCATAAAGGTGTAAGTTTTTTTCATCTATAACTCAAGGTGACTTTACTGTCAGGCTTCTAATTCCACAGGAAGGTTTATAATAAAATAATCTTGCCTCATTAAGATGAAGTTTGTTTACCAATTAAAGCAATTCAAACTCACCCAACCCGTTTCCTTTTCTATCACTCAGGTTGGAATATAGTTATTAAGGCTATAGAAATGAATTGTAAATCAGAATAAGCTGTATCCATGTTTTATATTTGTTTTTATAAATCTTGAAATAAAATAACGTGTGCAAGGTGTTGGTTTGTTTTTGTTTGTTTTTGTTTTTTGGATTTGCCTTAAAGACTTCTACTGCCACCTTGTGGCCAAATGACTATAGAGCATAGTCAACAACTGACCAGCCTGTTTCTTATAGAGAAATAAGAAATGATATACACAAGTGAGGGAAACAGATGCCATTCTACAAATATTGGCCAATAAATTTAACTTACTAAATAACTGAATGACAAATCTCTAAACAAAAAGTAAAATTTAGAAATAAAATTCTAGCTTGACAATTGCAAATCTTTCAGAGGCAATAATCTGTTAAGTGCTGTAATACCAGGTGTGCAAGTTGCCCCTGCGCCTGCAGAGCCAAGTGAATAGCTGCACTGCGCTCGAAAAAGTCAGTGCTGTAGGGGCATTAAGTGTCCAGGTTAGACAACTCACCTTAGGTAGATATTGGACAAGTGTGTAAGCCAGCTGATGCTCACCATAGCATATTTGTAGATATATACATTACACATAAAATGCCCACTCTTAAAAATGGTTTTATAAGTGTGTTTTTAAAATCCTCTTAGAGAAATATTAGAATGAGTTTAACATGAAATCCCATCTTAATACCTCCACAATTTTTTGGAGGTATCCTTACAATTTTTTTAAATGATGGGATAATTAATTTAGCATTTCAAATTTACTGTTCAAAATGAATATATTAAAAACCGAACATATATTTAGCCTATCATTGTAAAATACATTGATATTTTTCTATTTTTTGTCAATTTTATTAGCTCAACTGTAGATTTTATTGTTTATCAACATTTTTCTGAACATTTAAAGTTAAGTTTAGAGAGCCATGTGGTATAAAATAATTAAGTAAATGCTTATCAGCTTTTCAGCATTTTCCTATTTTTTTCTTTAATGAAACTTCTCTGAGCCCACCTTGACATATCCTATTTAATTCTCACTCCTTATTATCCAATTATTACCCTGTTAACATGTACACTCCGAATGGCTTCCTTAATTTACTTTACCATGCTAATACTGAGTAGGGGACTGTCCATGAATGCGGGAATGAAGAGGGGAATAGTTTCTAATTTACAGTTCTCTAAATTTAGAGAACCATGATAGTCCATAAGCCAACATAATTTGAAAGAAAATTTCATGTTTTTTTAAAAAACATATCTTTAAAAATTGAATACAGAAAGATTAATGCTAACAAGAAGGTGAAAGGAGCTTGGCTATTGTATTTGATAGTGAGATGATACAAGGCTTCAACAAAGCTCATTTATTACTCAATGATTATTAAAAAAACTTTCTAGGTATAATGCACCAAGTCACCCACACATACCGATCAAGTTGTACCTTGGAAATATGGCATTTAATGAGCTTCTTGGACAAGGACAAGAAAAAAGAAAACACACTATGGGAAAAAGTCTAATGCATAATAACAACTCCTAGACTTCAGGAGTTTTACTTCTACCTAACGAGGTTTGTACTTTCCTGTTTTTTGCTTCCCTCCACCCACCATCAAACTTCCTGCTCTGTTAGATAAAGTGAATTTCATGAACACAGTGAAGGATCTGTGTCTGAGTGTCCCCTGCATCTCACTGTCACTTTTTGAAACAGATCTCTGTCATTTGGGACCTCGCGATTTGGTGTTCTGAACACCCCATTTCCAATGTATGGAAGAAGGGTGTTTCCTACCATCACGAAATTCTCTGGGAACCAACTGGGTGCCCTACACTCACCTCCATCTGACACTATCTCTTCAGATTCCCCAGTGTTAAGGGCTCAGGAGTAGAAAATTGCTCCCCACCCCACAACACACATACTTCAGATGCAAAGCGCAAGCCCAGGTTTTCACCTGTGCTTCTGACCCACCAGCTGTAGATCAGAGGTTCCAAGCACTGCCCCCTCAGGTTTGGTGGATTTGCTAGAATGCCTCATAGAGTCGGAAAATCTGTTTACTCACTATATCACTAGTTTATTATAAAAGGATATGACTCAGGAACAGCCAAATGAAAGAAATGGATGAGGCAAAGTAAGAGGAAAGGGTGGGGAGTGTGAATGCTTTCTCCAGATTTGCCAAATTCCCCAAATCTCCACATTCTACCAACCTGGAAAGTCTCTGAATGTGTCCTTTAGGGTTTTTATGGAGACTTCATGACATAGGCATGGTTAATCAAATCACTAGCCTTTTTTTCAATTACAGTTGACTTTAGTTTTTTAAATTAAATAAAATTTAAATAAACTTCTTTTTTAGAGAGAAGGGAATGGAGGAAGAAAGAGAGGGAGAGAAACATCAAAGTGTGTGTGGTTGCCTCTCATCCACCCACAACTGGCGACCTGGCCCACAACCCAGGCATGTACTCTGACTGGGAATTGAACTGGTGACCCTTTGGTTTATAGGACAGCACTCAATCCACTGAGCCACACCAGCCAGGGCTAAGTTGATTTTCAATATTATATTGGTTTCAGATATACAGCACACTGATTAGACATTTATATAACTTATGAAATGATCCCCAATAAATCTAGTACCCACCTGACACCACGCATAGTTATTACAAAACTATTGACTATATTCCTTATGCTGTACTTTATATCCTTGTGACTATTTTGTAATCGTCAATTTGTACTTCTGTTCTCTATATGTATGAGTTGGTCTATGTTTGGTTTGTTTATTTTGCTTTTCAGATCCCATATATAAGTGAAATCATATATTTTTCTTCTTCTGTCTGACTTACTTCACTTAGCATAATATCCTTTATGTCCATTCATGTTGTTCCAAATGGTAAGGTTTCATTTTTTTATGGCTGAATAACACTCCACTGTATATATAGCAGTGGAAAATTGTAACAGTGGGAAATTGTAACCACCCCACCATTCTTTTGATATTGTTTCTGTAAGTGCTGACTCTGACTAATATGTAGCTTGTAGATAAACAGCATGTTTCTATAAGAATCCTAGAAACTAGTTTCAAAAGATACAAACTCTGACCTTCAGGCATCCCAGCTCTGGGAGATCTGCTGACCTTCAGTCATGGAGTCAGAATGACGTAAAGCCAGGATAACATGGAGCCAGGATAACATGAAGCCAGGATGACTAAACCAGAATGACGCACACTGGCCCATCACTTGCCTTATCTGAATGGTCTGTGTTCGTCTGCATGTAGAGAACTTTTCAACCCCCTCCCTTGATCTTTTTGTTCTGTTCCCCTCTCCCTCCTTATAAAAACCTCTGTGCCCATTGAGAGGTGGAGATGGGCCTTGAGACATCAGTCCCTCATCTTCCAGATGGCCAGCAACTGCAAATAAACCACTTTCCTTTACATCAGCACCTGCCTCTTGAGTATTGGCTTTTGTAGCAGCAGGCAGTTGGTCTTGCATTTCAGTTACATATATATGTACCTCTTCTTCAACCGAGGACATATTGGTGAGTGAACTCAGTCTTCAGCTTCTCTCCCCTTTTCAGAGGTCAGGGGATGTGACTGAAAGTTCCAACTCTCTAATCACATAATGTCTCCACTGGGAACCAGCCCCCATCCTCAGGAACTTTTCAAAAGTCACTTATTAATATAACAAAAGACATCTTATCTCTATTGTCACTTAGAAAATTTCAAGGGTTTTAGGAGTTCTGTGCCAGGCACTGGGTTGAAGACCACATATGTATTTCATATTATAAATCATAGTTGTCACACCCACCAATATACCTGCCCAACATTACTTTGTAGATTGTGAGCTCCATAAGAAAGGATAACCTGATTTAGTCAGGTTTTTGACCCTCTAGTTTACAGGTAAAACTAATCCTGAATTGTGGTGTTAATGCCACTTGGTCCACTTTTACCTATCAGCTGGTTTCCACAATCCCATATCTTGTGTATAGTTTGCTACAGAGTTTATGCATAGCTTGCAAATAGTTTACTGTGGTGTAGTTTATAGAGAATGAAGGGCATGATTGCAAACAAAAATTCCATTGAGATCATTGTCTGACAGCCCTGCCTCCTAGTAATCTTAGTTCCTTTTATATAAATTGTGTCCAAGTGAAAGAATATAATTTAAATAACAAACCACAAAACTGGATGTGTGTTCTCAGACTGGAAAAAATATAAAACCATCCCAAAGTAGTAGCCAGAACTTCCAGCAGGACATAGGAAGCCTCTGCCAGGGAATGTGAGCAACCCAAGAGGAAAGGTCTAATGGTGCCAACATCAGGACTTCCACAGGGAAATGTCACGGCCACATCACTCCATATTGAAGACTTAGTGGAAGAGCCCCATCTGCACTCAGAGATTCTATTTGGACCACCCTTAAATATGACACATAAACAACAAAACAAGGACGAAAATAAAGAGAACACATAAAATAAGTGGAGAGAAAAAAATCATAAAAACATAAGTATCCTCAGAGCAAGGAGAAGATAGTGCCTTCATAAAGTAAAAAAGGTACTTTGAAAAAGTAGCATTCAAAGGACTAAAATATGTACTTCTGACCATTGAAAACATGATAGCATAAATAAAAAATTCTTTGGAAAATAAAGTTAGCAATTTTTCCATAAACTAAAGCCAAAATAAAGTAAATAAAAACTAGTGAGGAAAACAAGAAAGGAAACAGTCTAGGAGATCTGAAGTAATTTCCGAAAGAGAAAAAAGTACACAGAGAGCATAAAGTCGTGAATAAAATAATTTGCAAAAGATGACCAGATCTGGGTGTTCACAGCTGCCACTGCTTCCTAACACCCACAGCAGAAAGCAGGGTGTACGTGAGGAGGTCTTTACACCATGGCTCTACAAAGCTGACTGCCCGAAATCGACCAGTGGTCAAGCTCCAAGGAAGCAACTGGATATAAAGTTTGCAAGAGTGCCCCCTCTACTGGAGGGGTGAAGAAAAATTATTGTTACTCTGGCACTATGAAAATACTGTACATTGTCAGAAGTCCACTGAACTGATTCACAAACTTCCCTTCCAGCTTCTGGTGTCAGCTCTGTGCTTCCAGAGTGCAGCTATCGGTGCCTTGCAGGAAACAAGTGAGGCTTATCTGGTTGCTCTTTTTGAAGGCACTTGTGTGCTATCCATGCCAAATGTGTAACAAATATGTCAAAAGACAAGTAACTAGCATGCCAAATATGTGGAGAACATGTTTAAGAATCTATATTCTAGGAAACATTTCATTCTTTTTTTTTTAATTGTCTTTCTCTTCTCACTGGTATTTCTGAACATTAGATATATTTTTCCTTGGGGTCAAAAGGTACCTAAGTATATAATTGCAAGTGGAAAATAGGGGACAGAAATCAGGTATTGGCAGTTTTTCCATCTTTATTTGGTGTGAATTTTTAATAAAAATGTGGGGTTCATAAAACATTAATGGAAGTCAAAATGTGTTAGTGAACAAGTTTAAGCAGTTAAACTTTATAACAATTATAAATAAACCTGTTCAGTTTTTCTGGACAATGCCAGTATTTGGAATTTTTTTTAAAACAAGTATATTTCTTATTGATGACAACTAAATGGTATTTGTAGCATTTTTATTTTAGATTCCATCCATTAACTATACTTTTATAACTGAGTTGTCCTACATGCAAAAACACATTTTTAATACAGTATGTCTTCTGTGCCGTTCTTGTAAGTTTGCTATTCAAACAGCCCTGGCTGGTGTGGCTCAGTGGATTGAGCGTTGGCCTGCAAACCAAAGCGCTGATGGTTCAATTCCCGGTCAGGGCACATGCCCAGGTTGCAGGCCAGGTCCCCAGTTGGGAGTGTGCAAGAGGCAACCACACATTGGTGTTTCTCTCTCTCCCTCTCCTTCCCTTCCCTTTTCTCTAAAAATAAATAAAAATTTTTTAAATAATTTTTTAAAAATACACTAAACTATAAAAAATAAAAAGATTACCAAATCTGGAGAATATGAACTTCCATTCCAAAGGAATCGACACAGAGAGTGCCTAACATAATAGAAGGAAACTGAGCTTATATTAAATATCTGGTGGGGGGTGGGGAGAGGGAGAGAAGGCGATTTCAAACAAAAGATCAAGAATTTGAATGATTTTAGTAACACCAGGGGCTAGAAGACAATGGGGAAAAAAAACCTCAAAATTTTGAGACACTAATTTCCAATTTAGTGTTCCACACTTTGCCAGACTATTAAGTGGAAAAACAACAGAATGAGCGCGTATTTATGTGTGCAAATTCTGCATCCTTTACTAGGAATCTGCCAGAATAGCTACTCTACCCAAAACAAAGAAGAATGAAGACAAACAAACAACCTCCTCCCCAACACCACACACACACAAAACAAGAACAACAACAACAAAGATTCTGGGAAACAGGAGATCCCACAAAAGAGAGAAGTGAAGGGAATCAGCATGACAGCAAATAAAAAGCATCCAGGACAACAGGTGTGCATGGAGAGGAACCACACCAGATTCTAGCAGGTCATGGGTAGTCAAGAAAGTCACTTTTTTCTAAGAAGAGAAAATTAGGAGAAGATCTAATGTGCTTGCAAATAATAAGAGGTTTATTGTGTAATGGAAGGAGACTATGGGGTTGAATTAGTGAAGAGTATATATTAAATTAATCAAATTTATAAGAGATAAATATTAGCTCAAAGTAAAACAAAATGTTGCACAACAAAGAAAATGCAATTATAGTATACTGGATTCATTCTTAAAAATAAAAAAAAAAATTTACTATTATTAAATTGAGAAGTTGTTTGCGTGTGTGTGTGTGTGTGTGTGTGTGTGTGTGTGTCTGTAGTGGGGGTATAGAGAGGATTGTGGAAAGTATAAATTCTCATCCTCCAAAAAGGGACATCAACAAATGATTTCAGTGAAAAAAATGCAGGAAGTAGAAGAAACATGTATAAAATACTTTATATGGAGATACAGAGGTAAATACCAAAATATCAGATTAAAAATTCAAAGTGATTGCCGCTTGGAAGCCAGAACTTGAATGGCAGAGAGCCTAATAGAGCCATTGGATACTCTAAGCTCTGATCCAGCACTTCTGTAATTAAATAACAACCAAATGAAGGGAAGAAGGGAAAATAAAGTAAAAAATAAAGGTATCAGGAAACATATCATAAAAATAAAATTCTATGTCTTTATGGCTTTAATTTGCAGCAAGTAAGGTATATTATATTTATAAAAGACTTATTTTAAAAATTAAATATTTCCATAACTAAATAATGCACAAACACACTGGCCTAGTCAGTGCAGTCCATAGTGAAGATTTGATTATTAGCAGCAACTTTTGGACAAGTTTACCTAAGGAAGCAAACCTTATGGTTTCTTTAGTTTTATCATTATGGGATTACACTTCTCCTTTTAAAATACTTTAAAGATAGAAACTTTATCCCCCTACTATAAGTAGTTTTCTTCTTTCTTCTCCTTTTTGGTAATGGTTAACATGTACTTCAACTATAACAATGACTTATATACTTGAATAAGTACTTTTACTTAATTGTCCAATTCTGGTCATGATGCTTCTTTTAAAAATCATATCAGTATTCTGATGGGTAATATTTTTTCATATTCTTTAAGTTTCACTTATTTTAGATATGCTGAGTATTACAAATTCATAGTCTTACCATTTTAATACAGATATAGACTTTGGAATATGACTAAACAGGTGTAAGTACTAGCTCTGCCATCAACTGTGTAACTGATCGAATTATGCTATTCTCTTGAGTTTCAATTTCTTTATCTTAAATTTGTGAGTTCTACTATATACATCTAAGTGTGTTATAAAGATCACAAAATTTGTATAATATAGTAGGTACTGAATAAATTATTATTATTGCTACTTATTTACATTAGCTGGGAAAGGAAAATAAATGCATCTTATTACATCCAAATTTATTAACACATGATGCCTCCTAAACTTTTTTTTTTTAACTTTACAAGTCCTCTTGAGGGCAATTTATTTCTATTTGATATCAGGAATAGCTATCTTTTTTTAAAGTATCAAAACCTATTTTTTAATTTCTATTGAACTTATTGGGCTGATATTGGTTAATAAAATTACATAGGTTTCAGGTGTACAATTCTATAATACATGATCTGTATACTGTATTGTGTTCAGCACCCCAAGTTAAGTCTCCTTCCATCACCCTTTATCCCCCCTTTACTTTCTCCTCTGACTCCACCAGTTCCCCTTTGGTAACCACCATACTGTTGTCTGTTTAAATTCTTAAATATATTTTTTGTTTGGACATAAAATACAATAAAATAACATCAGGATATCCCTAAGAAACTGCAAACAGCTAATTTTCTGTTTTCCACTTGGATGGCTTTGGGAATCTTTTTAAGACAGCCTAAGGGGATATTGGCAGTGTTAAGGTTATAAAGTATTGACTTTTCTTTCTATTAAATGTAGTTTTCTTTAAACAGGGACATTCCCTACATACCCCTAACTACACTCCTTGCACAAAGAGACCTTTTGTGGTCGACAAAGTTCTCCACAAAGTATTGGGAAGTAGAAGTAGGCATGGGTTCATATTTATGGTGTCTATATATATATATATATATATTGCAATTATGGACAGGAAATGATGAAAGCAGAAAGCTGAGAACCCAAAGCTGTCAGAAATATCTGACTAAGCCACATTAGTCATTTAAGGAATAAATCTTAAACAGATCATGTAGAAAAGTTCTAGTCTCTGAGGGACTGCTTAGCACACACTCTGTGGATCTTTTCCATTAGTGAGATCATCACTGACTAAAAGGTTCACTTGGTATAATCATGTAGAGTTGATTCTACCTTAAACCAAACTCGTGGAGCTTCTGCGGAGGGCCATGATTCACAAATGCAGAAGCAGTAGCAGCAGCAGAGAGTGAAAGAGAGAGAGAGAGAGAGAGAGAGAGAGAGAGAGAGAGAGAGAGAGAGAGGACATTTTTGTAAATTGCATTTTTTCTTTAAATTACCTGAATATGTCTCTTCTCTTACAGATATGAGGTACTGTATTGAACCCAAAGTCTGGGGGAGTAAAAAAAATTCACTTTTTATGGCAAGTTAACAGCATATTTTAGGGGGGAAAGTGACTATAGTGAGAAAACACCCATGACTCAATAAGAGTTCTTAATTAATCCCAAACAGCACTATAAAAACAAACAAACAACAACAACAACAACAAAAAAAAACTATCACTGAATAGTAATTAACTTTGCTTCTTAGGTGAGTGTCTTATTATATATGTTGTACTTAAAAAGATTATACCTGGTGTCAAAAGTTTTAAGAAAATATGAGGAGGCTGATGGAAGAGACAAGGAACCAAAGTTCATCAGCAGGACTGCTCAGCCTCCTTAAGATCTCCTGACTTCATTTCCAGTTTGGATGCCTTTTATTTCTTCTTGCAGTTTGATCGCTGTGGCTAGGACTTCCAGTACTATGTTGAATAAAAGTGGTGAAAATGGACACCCTTGTCTTCTTCCTGATCTTAATGGAAATGTTTCTAGTTCTTGCCAATTAAATATGATGTTGGCAGTAGGTTTTCCATACATAGCCTTTATTATGTTGAGGTATGTCCCTTCTACTCCCACCTTTCTGAGTCTTTTTTATCATAAATGAGTGCTGGATTTTATCAAGTGCTTTTCTGCATCTATTGACATGATCCTGTGATTTTTGCCTTTCATTTTGTTTATGTGATGTGTCACTTTTATTGATTTGTGAATATTGTGCTATCCTTGCATCCCTGGAACAAATCCCACTTGATCATGGTATATAATCTTCTTAATGTATTGCTGGATCTGGTTTGCCAGTATGTTGTTGAGGATTTTAGCATCTATGTTCATCAAATATATTGGCTTGTAATTTTCTTTCTTTGTTGTGTTTTTACCTGGTTAGGATAATATTGACCTAATAAAACATGTTCCGGAGTCTTGCTTCTTCTTGAATTTCTTGGAATAGTTCAAGAAGAATAGGTATTAGTTGCTTGAATATTTGGTAAAATTGACCTGTGAAGCCATCTGGTCCAGGGCTTTAGCGTTTTTTGATTACTGCTTCAATTTAGCTAGTTGTTATCAGTCTATTCAGTTTTTTTACTTCTCCTTGATTCAGTTTTGGAACACTGTATGTTTCTAGAAATGTATCCATTTCACTCTGGTTGTCCAATTTCTTGGTATATAGTTGTTCATAGTAATTTCTTACAATCCTTTGTATTTCTATGATACCAGTTAACAAAGTTGGAGAGATCACAATACCTGATATCAAAATATATTGCAAGGCCACTGTAATCAAACCAGTCTAGTACTGCCATTAGGACAGACACATGGGTCAATGGAACAGAATAGAGAGCCCAGAAATAAACCCATGTCTTTTTGGTCGATTAGTATTTGACAAAGGGGGCATGAGCATACAATGGAGTAAAGAGAGTCCTTTAATAAATGATATTGGGAGAACTGGAGAGGTACATGTAAAAAAATGAAACTTGACCACCACACATCATAATAAACTCAAAATGGATAAAGACATAAAGATAAATCATGATATCATAAAAATCCTAGAGGAAAACATAGGCAGTAAAATTTCAGATATTTCACGTAGCAATATTTTTGCTGATATATCTCCTAGAGCAAAGGAAACAAAGGAAAAAATAAATAAATGGGACTACATCAAATTAAAAAGCTTCTGCATGGCTAAAAAAAACCATCATCAGAATGCAAAGAAAACCCACTGTATGGGGGAACATAGTTGTCAATGACACATTAGACAAGGATATAATCTCTAATATATGTAAAGAATTCAAACTATCCCACACCTGGAAGATTAACAATCCAATTAAAAAATGGGCAAAGGACCTGAATACACACTTTTCCAAGGAGGACATGCAGAGGGCCCATAGACATATGAAAATATGCTCAACATCACTAACCATCAGAGAGATGCAAATTAAAACCACAATGAGATACCACCTCACACCTGTCAGAATAGCCGTCATTAACAAATCAACAAAGAATAAGTGCTGTCAAGGATGTGGAGAAAAGGGAACCATGGTGCACTGTTGGTGGGAATGCAGATTGGTGCAGCCACTGTGGATAACAGTATGGAGTTTCCTCAAACAATTAAAAATGAAACTGCCTTTTGACCAAGTGATTCCATTGCTGGGAATATATCGTACTATGCAGCAGAAAGAAAGAAGGAATTTCTGCCATTTGCGACAGCATGGATGGAACTGGAGACTGTTATGCTAAATAAAATAAGCCAGTAGGGCAAAGACAAATACCATATGATATCACTTATAAGAGGAATCTAATGAACGAATAAATAAATGAGCAAAAATAGAGCCAGAGGCATGGAATCATGGAACTGATTGACAGGAACTGAAAGGGAGGGTGAAAGTGGGGACTGATTGAAAGAAAGTGAAGGAATTAGTCAAAGAACATACATTAAAAACCCATGGACATGGACAACAATGTGGGGATTGACTATAGAAGTGGGGGACAGTCTGGGTAGAGGAGGGCAAAAGGGGAAAAATGGAACAACTGTAATAACAGAAATAATAAAACATTTTTTAAAAAGATCTCCTGATTTTAGAACAGCTTCCATACAAATATTTCATTGTGGCTGGAGTCAGATCAACGCAGGTCCAAGTCAGGCTAAATTTCACGATGACTGAAAGACAGAAATTTCCATAAGCTCTCTCGCTTTCCAGCTCAGGATTCCAACATTTGATCATGATGTTTCTGAGAACTTTGGGTTTGAGTTCTTAGCTTTAACTTGTATTTGGCCTTCAGCTCTGCATCTGTCTTATTGTACATAGGATTCATCAGTTCAGAGTGGTTAATATTTAACACAGTGAAGGCAAAGAGATACTTTTAGTAGTGACTTTTGATAATGTTACAGATAATACTGATGAAGATGAAGAACAACATTGGGCAAAAAGAATACTGGAGAATATAGAAAACAAACATCTGTGGAAAGGGCAGTAGGCTAGATATGTTTCAACTGAGGCCCTAGACTTCAAGGGAAAAATATTTCTGTCTCAATTATGATCTGAGTGTACCTAGGTCCTGTTATTTTTTGGAGGAGCAGACACACTTGAATATACCATTTTATGAAAGCACTAAACAATCGCAGAGGTCGCAGCTCGACACCTCCTTTGAGTAAACATGAAGGAGGCATTTATATAGCTACTAAAAGTGCACCACCGTTAAAATCCAATATTAAAATTCCAGCACCAAAAGCATGTTTACACCAGGCTAGAACATTTTTCTCATACATTAAAAGAACATCAAGCGATCCAAAATGACTTTGTTGAAAATGTCTTTCCATGTTTACTCATCAATAAATAAGGCACAGAGCCAACATTACTTTCCATCCTAACATTTTTAGTGTTCTTTTTGTATAATTTTTTAAAGGGAAAACTCTCCCAATATGATAGAACATTTGGTGTCAGAAATAGACTATTGGAAAAAAAATTCACTTGGATTAAACACCTAAATTATACTTAAAACAGCATGTTCAGTATTCTCCAGAATGAAGTAGGAGGTACTTTGGTCTCTAATTATAAACTTAACCTCAATTTTTTGATAGTCTCACATTTTCATCCCCACTAAATTTTCCAGACTATAGTTATCTATTCTACAGTGATTTATTGCTAATTGACTATGGTGGTGGCTGTGGAGAGTCCATGAATTCACGAAAATCTGCTGTGGGGAGTACGTTAGACCACCATCTTTCAGCCACTACTCTGGTGAGCATTGCGGCACTGCATGCCACAAGAAGCTCCAGCCAATGGCTGAGCATGGATACAAGAGCCAGACCATGCTTGTCTGAGGTGACATATTTTCCTTGGAGCCCCCTATCCACTTGTCCAAGGTTTTCTCAGATTTCTTTGGTGTGACCTGGGGCTCTCTTCTTTCCCAATCCTTCTGCTCCCCCTTCACTGTTGTCATCCTTCCATTTCAGTCTGAAGACTCTCGCTGCCTACTCCCTCCACCTCCCCACCAGCTTTATTCTTCACAGGCAATCCCCTGAATCCCTTGCTCATGTATTCCAGCCTAGGCATCTACTGCTTGGGAAACCCAGACGGTCACACATGATTCATAGGGTGGTCTGAGGAAACAAACAGGTGGCAAGATAGGGTTTGGGGATGATTCACTCAGTATCCAGCTGGTAACTGACATGTGAGAAATAGATAACCTCTCCATAAAGTGGCAGGTATGATTTCATAAATGGCAACATAAGAAAATGTCCCCATAAAGAGGATTGTCCTTGCTGATGTGATACAAAGATATTTGAAAGATATAGGGTAAAAAATGGCCACCAGCACAGCATAGTTGTCTGTTTACTACTAAACTGAATATAGGCTTATGGAGGGATAATGATAAATTGAGGATAGTTAACAAGATAATTAAAGTTAGGTATGATAGCCGGAGGGCCTCCATGGTAGTTGACATAGAAGCCCTTTGTTTCCTGCACTGGAAGAGCAGATGCAGTAGAGCAGCTGGCCCAGATTTCATAATCAGAATTGCAGAGCTCCAGAGACATTTAAATGTTTAGCAAAGACAGAACTGGCCCCCTAAGGTCAGGGTAGTGGTTGGGAAAAGCTGGAACCCTGGCAGAACTGGAACACCTGAGTGAATGCCGATCGAGATGGCCTGACTGTGCTCCTCAGGCTGGCTCAACTTGAGACAGGTTTCTTTCCACCTCTAAGCCTCTGGCCTCCCTTTCTTTAGAGCACTTATTTTAGGAAACATGTCACTATATATTTTTCTTTGCCTCTCTGAGACCCCTAGACTGTTACACAACTCAGATCCATTATTTCCAAATCTCATTATGAGGGAAGACAGTTCACCATTTTGAAGTCACAGTCGCTGTGGGAGGGTGCCACCAATTAGCGAACATGCCTAATAACAGAGAAAATCATTTACTAGCTCAGGAAGAAGTCAATGTGCTAGACACATCCCACTGATCTTACTGATCAACTCCCTGCCTCCCCTCCTCCCATTCTCCAGCACTTTTCCACTAGCTCACCCAGAGCCTAAAAACCCTCCTGGCCAATTGTTTCCATGCAGTTAAGCTCAGAATGAATCCTGGCTTCTCTCCTTTATTTCAATAGCTTTGAATAAAATCTTCCTGTGCAGTTATTGCTTCAACAAACTCTGAGAGTTGTAGCTCTTAAGATTCCTCTGAAGCTAAGAACTTGAAGAGGGGTGGAGGTTCTCCCTTTTCTCCCATGGAGGAAGAGGCAACAAGACAACAGGTGCCCCTGTCAAGAATTGTACACTCACTGCCTCCTATCTTCCAGGCTAATAACTGTGAATAAATTCCAGAATAATCTAATGAGAGACAAGATTGGCCTGAATAAGAAATAACAAGATTATATACTGAGAACTGCAAGAATTAACTACCATGTTTAAGCAGAGACCAAGAGAGCATCCCTGGGTTGAAATTTTGACATTGCTTGATCAAGGGGGCCAGAATTTAAAACTAAGAACAATTTATATTCATGGCAGCATTTTCTTGGAACATTTGATTTCATACCCTAGGAAGGACCCCAGAAAATGAAACAAACTCACTGCTAAGAGTGGTTTTTAGAAGCCAGGAATAAGTGATGGTCCACAATGAGCAAAGTGCAAATGCCTGTGTTGCCTGGCAGGCTGTAGAGGAAGAAGAGCAAGATAAGAACGTAGGTCTGGTGGAATGGGTGCTATGTGAGGCCAAAAGACCCATTAGAGGATTATGCTTCCTGGGAGGCCCTGCCAAAATCAAGAACCCAAAATTGGTGTAACAGCAAAGGGGGGTGGGGGCTTGAGCTTCAGCAGTTATAGAGGTTTTTAGTAGAACATGACATCATTAAGTGAAAATTAGAGAGGTAGCCAATGCATGTGCTGTTTAACATCTATAATTAGAAGCAAGCTAGAATAGAGGAGCAGGAAGCTGAGGGCTGTTCCCTCAATAAAACTTGAAATTCTTTGCCCAAACCTAAACCAACTTTGAGATACAGAATCCATTGATTGAAGAGATGACCCTGTGCACAGAAAGAACATGTCTGCAATACCATGGCAAGTATATACTATAATGATTCCCCAAGAGACTTATAGATATTTACTCAGGTGACCATGTACTCGGGAAAAGGAAATACCCAGAGGACTACTGAGCACAGAATCTGAGTTGACATTGATATCTGGAGACTCGGTGTATTATTATAACTCCCTAGTTAGGGTATGGATTATAGAAGTCATATAATAAATGGATCCTTCTGAAGTCTGACTTAGAATGAATCCACTGTGTCCATAGACACAACTCATGGTCACCATCACTTCCTGGTCTCCAAATACATAACTGGGATTGTTGCTTGGTAGTTGGAGCATTTCCCATGTTAGATCCCTGGATCTATTATAAATGCCAAGTGGAAAACTCCAAAATTCTTCCCAGCCAAAATCACAAATCAAAGCATCCATAGAAGATAGGAAGGAATAGTAGAAATTAGCACCATCATTAGAGACCTAAAGGTACAGGGGTATGGCCATATCATATCTCTAAAGCACCATGCTGGAGAAAATGAATGGATCATGCAGAATAACTGTAGACTACTGTAAGCTCAGCCCAATAAGAGCTCTGGTAACAGCTGCTATGCCATATGTGGTATTGTTGCTAGAGCTGATGAATGCAGCTTAGGTACATTGTATACAGGCAAGGGTTTTGCAAAAGCACACTTTTAAAATTCTGATCATAAAAGATCAGGAAAAAGTTGCATTTATGTGGAATGGATTATATTAACTCTTCCCACCCACTGTCATATTTAAAAGAGATCTATACCACCTGTGTATTTCACAGACTATCATATCAATTATTACATTGATGCTAAATTGGATACTATGAAAAACTGGTGGCTAGCACATTGAGGCCTTGCTAAGACATATTTCAGGGAACTGCTATTTCAGACAAGTTTTTAGGTGTCTAGTAATCAGGAACATTTAATATATCCCCTGAAGAGTAAAAGACAAAATGATACATATTCCAAATCTTATAATAAAAAAGGAAGCACAGCACCTGACAGACATTTTTGTGTTCTAGCTGGAACACATTCTACACACAGAAGTACTTTTATGGCCTGTAAGTCCAATGATATGGAAGGTTTCCAACTCTGAATGAGTGCCAGAGTGAAAAAGAGCTCTGCAGCTGGTCAGACTGTGGTACAGGCAGCATGACCACTTGGGCCATATAACTGGTAGGCTCTATATTGTCGAAAATGTCAGTGGTGGGAAAAGATGGAATGTAAGGTTATGGTAAATCCCAGGGGGAGAATCGTAATACATGGTACTGGGATTCTGGAACAAGGCCATGCCATCTGCAGCACAGAATTATACTTCATGTGAGAATCACCTGCTGGCCCTACTAAGAAAAATTAATCATTAGGGAACCAAGTGACCACATGTCTGGACCTACCCATAATGAGCTGAGTTCTCTTAGACCCACAATGTTATAAAGTCAGAAATCTCAGCAGTGGTCCATCATCAGCTAGAAATCATACATTTGAGATTAAGTCTAAATGACAACAGAGGGCACAGGCAAGCTGCACAAGCAGATGGCTCGGACTCTATGTCACTTACACTGGTTATACTAATTCCCCTTTGTGAAGAAATTCCCCATGACCAGCTGAAGAAAGAGGAAAAGCCCAAGCCTGATTTATGGATGGGTAGACTCAGTATATGATTCCACACTGAAAATGGCTATCAGCAGACAGCAGTATTGATTGATGTAGTGGAGAATATCAAGTGATATTGTATTGAAATGACAGATAACACCAATAGTGGAATAACAGGGAGGGGAAAATCCTCCCAGAGGGTAAGGGTGCAAATGGAGAACTCAGTCATCCACTCTTTGTGGAAAGAAAAGTGACCTAAGGGGAGCATGCATGCAGATTTCTAGACATTTGCTAATGAGCCGGTACTATGGCCAGGAACATGGAAGGAAAAGACTGGAAGACCAGAGACAACAAGGTCTTAAATAGCATGCAGACTTTTGGTGGAAAAGTACACACCAAAAAAGAGCCATTGAACAATGAAGTAGAGAAAATGATTTGGCTTCTTGTCACTGGCCACGTTTGTCATTGACCATCCCAGAACTGATAGCTTGGGCACACAAATGGAACACTCATAGTCACAATACAGGTATTTCTTGATCACGAGCAATGGTTAGATGATGGTTATGCTTATTGCTTTCTTTTAATTGTCCCCATACTTTTCCATTGTGCTTAAAATCTAGAAACCAAGAATTATGACAATTAAATAAACTGGTCATCAAGAAAATTACTAATAGCAGAATTATGTAGTAAGAGAATTTTAGAAAGTGAGTCTTATTTTATTGATTACATATATTTAGATTCAGATATTGACTCATAATGAGTGTGCAATCTTGTTTAAAACTTGGCTAATTATAGTGACTTTTGGGTGGAGATTCCATAAAATGGGCAGCCAATGAGTCAATATAAAGCTTTTGTTTAAGAAATGCAATAGAGTTCTCAATTTTGTTAGACCTATAGGGAACCTTGAGGATTATGTAGTCTTTTAGTCTAGGAAAACTGGGGCCTTGAGAAAGGAGAGAGTGTTATGTAATAGCATGAATTAGTGGTAAAACTATGGTTAGAACCTTGTTATTCTGACCATCTAGTGTTTTTCCACTATGTCACAGAATCTCTTGTACATAGGATAATGTCATTTGAAAATTCTGTGTTTACCTATATGACATTCATATTTCTTAAAATAACACTTTGCTTAATGTGTCTTATGATGGCTCTAAATAACTTGTGTTTTCATCTTTCTATAGGAGAATCGAAAATGCAATTTAAGAAAATTGTGGTAATAATGGAAACTGTGAAAAGGGGTAGCAGGTTGAAAATTCCCAAATCACTTATCTATCTACTCACATATTTGATAGTGAATATCACTTGGAAAATTTTAGTCAATGTATTTTACTCCTGGACACTTTTCTGATTACCATATACCTTCTAGCGATGAGGTTGTAGATTTTCTATCCTCAACTCTAAGAGTTCCTATAAAATTTTCATATGCTTTTGTTCACCTTATTGAGAACAGTTTATTTTCTGGGATTTTCCCATTTTAGATTCTAAATTTCAGATTATTTCTGGAGCATTAGCTAATCAGCATTTCACACTGATTTTCTTTAAGCTTTTTTTTCTTTTTCTCAGATTTCTTGCCAGTGCAAGTATTTCATCATTTAGGTGATGATACTGAGATCATAAGGTGATAAAAGCTTATCTGAAAATATTTTTCCTTCTTCCCTATATATTTTAGAAATCAAGTCCTTTATTATGAAATATTTTTTATTATTTAAAATGTACTGTGTAATAGTGATCACTTTATGTGAAATTCACTGAAAAACATTATTTAATTACAAGAAATGTTCTGTCTGAATCTGTTAAGAAAAAAGACCCATTTGCTAAGATTTGACTGAATCCTAGAATAAGGAAGGGACTTGAGCATAAGGCCAAAATAATTTAAGTGACGATTCACCTCTCCCATTCTCTAGAACATTGAGACTCACAAAAGTGTTTACTATTCTACCAATACCATTCTGGTTTCCAGTCCTTTGTCCTTTTCTCCCTCCCCACACCACACTTCCTGACAAACCCTCTCCTTGCTCTAAACCCTCCTACTTAGAGTTCTGAAAGGGTGTAGTTCTCTGTACTTCACTGTTTGTCCTGACTCTGGTTTTTGTATTTTTTATTTACGGAGAAAAGAAAAACATGCCTTCATGCATGTGCACATGTGTACTGGAAATGGGAGTTGGGTGAGAAGTAAGCAGGTGACCAGTAAGGCCTTAACATTTTACTTAGCTTAACTAGACTTTAGACAGGCTTATTCCTGCCCTCAGGGTCTTGATCTCCCTTTCTATATATCTTACTATATTTTTAATTTTGATATTGTTAATGGCTTCATTCATAATGGTTATATAAAAACCACATATTTAATAGATATGATTCAATGAGTATTGACATATCCAAACACCCATAAAGTCATCACCACAATCAAGGTAGTAAACATATTCATCACCTCAAAAAGTTTGTACGCATCCCTTTTTCTAGTGGTAAGAACACTTAACATGAAATGTATCCCCTCAACAAATTTCAGTGCACAAATACAGGATTGTTAATTATAGGAGCTATATTGTACAGTAGATCTCTAGAATTTATTCATCTGGCATAACTGAAACTTTTTATCCATGGAATTACTGCCCAGTGCAAGTCGGGAACTAGATAGGAAACATTTGCCATAGCCCAAGTATGAGAGAAATTTAGAAAAAGAAAAGGGGAAGTTTCTAATGACTTGAATTTGAAGGGGGTGTGAAAGACAAGATAGTGTTGAGAATGGTGTCCAGTTTCGTGCCATGATTTTGGCAATGGGAACCGTTGAGAAGGTTTAAGGAGACACATGTCAGATACGTATTTCATATAGGTCACAAGAGGCTGTGTGGAGAATGCATTTGAAGTGCAGGAGACAGTAAGGCCATTGAGAGTTTGCTCTGGAAATCCAAGTAAGAGTTAATATGGTCTGAACGAGGACTAACTGAATTAAATATTCTAGGCAGCTGCAACTCATTTAGCCTGAAATCTGAACTACTATTCAAAGAAAGTAATTCAGCTCTGGCCAGCATAGCTTAGTTGGTTAGAGCATCATCCTATAGCTGAAGGGCTGCGGGTTCAATTCCCAATCAGGGCACATACCTAGGTTGTAGGTTTGATTCATGGTCAAGGCACATATGATCCCTTGTCAGGGCAGAGTGCTTACAGGAAGCAACTAATTAATTTTTCTCTCTCACACTGATGTTTTTCTCTCTCTCTAAGACAATAAAAAATGTCCTTGGATGAGGATTTTTTAAAAGTTTTTTTACAAGAAAGTAATTCAATAGCTCCCTAGATGATGTGTCTCTTCAGTTGTTTGAAGCATCCTCTCATATCTGAAAGAATATGGGTTCTCTTCCTCTCTCTCTAAAAAGCAATGAAAAAATGTCCTCAGCTGAGGACTTTTAAAAAAAGAGTAATTCAATAGCATATACCTTTCTTTTCAATGTCAGTAGCAATAGATTCGAGTATCACTTTTTAAGAGATTTTTTGAACCATTCAAGGGCTCTAATTGACAATAATAGTTTCTTGAATTTCACAATTAGAACAGCAAATAAAGTGAGTTCTTCAACTCAACAGAATAAAGCTGATCCCCACAAAAGAAACTTTTCATTGAAAGCACAAATGTCATTTGAACATTTTGAGGTCAGTATGATTTTGGTAAAGTCGTCATCGGCAGCCGTCCGTCTCGAGAGACGATGGTGTAGCTTCTTAAGAGTCTATCTGCACCGCCGAGAATGGTTGTGCAGTCCGACTCGGGAGTGACATGGTATCTGTCTCCTCCCGTGTTGAATCGACATTTTGGTAAAGTATTACACAGGGATTAAAAGAAAATTGGTGAGTTTTGCTAATAATCAGTTGTTGTCTCTGGTTCAGCTAGCCTTTGTAAACTTTTAGGTGCAAATCTATGTATATTAAAGAAAATGGTAATCTTATTATTTTTGAAACATCCTCTGAAGTATAGACTCTTCGATATGTCTCTATATCTTTTATTTGCAATTTTTTCAATTTATAAATAAGATAAATTCAGATATTACCCTTTCTGAATTATAACACTCAATTTTAGCAATATTATTATACCAAAAAATGAGAATTTATAGCAGTTTATGTAATTTGATACTAACATCTTATAAACCTCTTTTCAGCTCTTCTTTACCATTGTAAACTATGATTGGGTAATAGAATTTCTTAGCATTCAAGTTATTTCTTCTGAAATAAACATTTTCACAACACTTTACTTACAATATTTCTGAGCTGTAACTCTTTTCCTCTTGGTTCAACTGGTAAACCCTAGTCCCCTAATTAGACTTCATTCATAGTCCCTTGTAATTTCCCTGATCTGCTCAGGAAGAGTTAGTTATTTCACCTCTTTATTCAACTTATTATGTTTCTTTTTCCTATCCCATAGGTCTTTATCTTTTTTTAACTTCCATTTTTAACAATTATACATCCTATGATCTAGTGAAATTGTCCTGAGATCTGAACTTCCTTGCACATCTGTCTTTTTGTCTAATCTATCTGGTAAGACCCAATCTTAAAATTTACTGTGTTGGCTCTCTGCTCTTACATATAAACCAAGACAAAGGTGATGAAAGCCATAGGAAAATATGGATTGCTGTCACTATGTATAGTCACTAAGCTCCTTCAGCACAGCACAGCATCTTACCCTTCCTGCCTCCTTGCTCCCCCACTCCTCTGCAGGACTATTTTAAACCTTCTTTTTTCTCTTCAAACATCTAATCCTTATTCAGTTCATATCATATTTCGCTGAGAAAATCATAGCCATCAGAATGAAATTATCTTAACCTCCTCATATCAAACTTATCTGTCTGTATCAGTACTAATCTTCTCTTTTTCTTTTGGTTTGTTTCATTAAGGTAGTAGTTTTAAACTTTGGCTACACCTTGACAGCATCTGAGGAGCTTTAAAAATATTCTTTTGCCTGAGTTCATCAATTAGAGATGATGATTTAAGTGGTCCAGGTTGGAGTTTGGGATTTCATATTTTTTAAACCTCTTCAGATAAGTTGTAATGTGTAGTCAGGGCTGGGAACCAATGATTAGAGAAATTTTTCTTTCTCCTTTTAAAGAGGAGTTGTTGGACTAATCACATTTCATCTTCCCATATTGTACACTAAAATTTATTAATTCCCTTTTCTCTATATGTAGAAGAAGTATAGGGAATCATTTCCTCTCAAATATGTTCTTCCCAATGACTGTGATTTATTCAGTCCTCTCTCACCTTAAAAACCAAATTAAGTCAACTGACCAACCAACCAAGGAACCAAACAAGGAAAAACTCTTTTATAGTTTTATGTGTCAGCTTGGCTAGGCTGTGGTGCCCACGTATTCACTCAAACACTACTGTGACGGTACAGGCACACCTCAGAGACCTTGCGGGTTCATTTGCAGACCACTGCAATAAAGCGAGTTGTGATCTTTTTGCTGGTGGTGGGTCTTGCCATCAATTTGTAAAACACTCAACATCTTTGAAGCATAATAAAATGAAGTGCAAAACAACAAGGTATGCCTATATTTTGTAGAGCTAGCATCTCTAAAAGCTAATTTTAAGGAAGATTATTCTCAGTAATATGAGTGGGCATGGCCGATCACATCAGCTGAAAGGCTTGAAAAATGTTTCAAAAGCTTAGGTTCCAAAATGAAGGAATTCCACCTGTGGATTGCAGTGTCAGTTTCTGCCTGAGAGTTTTTAGTCTGCCTTTGATAAAATACAAATGTCTAAAAATAATCAAATACTTGTTGAGTCCATTTGTCAAAACTGGTTTTAGTCCCCATCATTCCATGGAAACAGCCTACATATGCTATAATTAACCATATTTTTCTAAACACATTTTCAATATCTTTTTCAAAAAACATAATTGCAGTTAACCATTATTCATTGTTGTTCTTTAGAAAATTTAAACTGTAAAATATAATATGTAGATGTAGTGTAAGCCTGACTTTTTCTTTCCCTTTTTTATAACTCAAGTATGTGATATAAGTTTTGATTGAAAGAGGCATCCATTTCAAAGACTGGAATAAACACATTGCCAGCCACAAGACTAAAGAACAGCTGCCTTTAGAATTGATTTCAATAACTGATCTTTTGGGCTACTTATTTGTTTTCTCTTCCTGAGCTTTAAATTTTTGCTCTTCTGTTTTAAGTTCACTGGTGAAACCCAAGGTCCCACTCTAACCCCAATTAAAGCAGAACCCAGGCCCATGTGTACTCTCTCTACTCGGAACTTCCACTGTGTGGCCCCAGGTGTGCTGTGTAACACCCAGGTCTTGTAAGCAATAACTAGCATGTTTTCAAGGTTTCCTAATGGTTATTGCAGAAAGGCATCCTGAAATTGTAAGAACCACAACATTGATAATGTTGTCCAGCCACAACATTGGTAATTGATAGACTGAGACCAGTGCGAAAAAATAGAAGAGTATATGGTTTAAATAATAATTATACACATATCCATATAATCATAACATAAATTAAGAAGTAAGACCTTGCTAGTGACTTACAACCCTGTAAATACTATTCTCCAATCATATCTCCTTTACTCCTCCATGAGGTACCCTGCCCTTTCTTTTGTGATAAACACTCCTTTAATCCTCTTCATTTTTAGAAACACACTTTTTTTTGGTAGCATGCTACTTTTTCTCCATGTATCTGTGAAATTCACTCATATTAATGTGCATAGCCTTTTTAATTAATTTTTATTGTCTCACACTATTCTGTTGCATTACTATATCATATAACATTCACTTGTTATATTATTGATAATTTCTTGGTTTGTTTAGACTTTGAGACTATAATAAATGCTACTACTATAAATATCCTTGCAAGTACAATATTCAGTATCCTTAATGATATGTATAGCAATGTCACATAACCAATCACAACATTTGGTGAATTCCATAAAAAGATTTCTCTGGTATACTTTACCAGTGTGTACTGACTAAACACCCACCCAGAATACTTGAAAATGTCTTCTAGTCAATATGTTCATGAGTTTTTTCTTATGTCTGTATCTTGTAGAATTAAGTTGTAAGGTATTGGGAGCTTCCAATCAAGACAGCAGCATAGGTAAATGCAGTGCTCAGAACGGCCCATGACCACATCAAAATTACAACTAAGCTACAGAGCAACCATCATTAAATACCACCTGAAATCTAGCTAAACAAAAGTATATACAGAAAAAGCCATATTGAGACTAGTAGGAGGGTCAGAGAAATGGAATGGGCTGGTCCCAGACCCATCTGTGGCAGGTAAAAATTGGGAGGGGTACCTTGCCTTCAGAAGTCCCCCTTGCGGAACAAGTAGCCCCAGACTCACACCAGTCCCTCCAGTCCAGGGGTCTAGTGCCAGGAAAAGAAGGCCACAAAACTTTTGGCTATGAAAACCAGAAGGGACTGTGGATGAATGAGACAGATGATTCCTGGTGTTCCTCCTAAAGGCCCATGCATAGTCTTACTTGGACTCACTTGCTCTGAGCTCCAGCCCTGGGGCAGCATCTCAAAAGGCATCAGACATATGGAGTGGAACTGAATTTCATACCTGAAGGGGCAGCTTTCTCCCAGACAGACGTGCTGTTAGAGGCCATTGTTCCTTTGCTAAGACTTCCCCCTCAGAGCTGGCAGGCAGGCACCATATCCAGTCTCTATCAATCTGACTAACACTGTTTGCCCTGCTGTGGTGATCCCCTGAGACCCTATCCCATGTTATTTATGGGCACACCCAAGCTGTTTTCAGTCACTCTTTCATAAAAAATAAACCCTCCTGTCTTGGCTTATGCTTCAGACTTTCTTAAGATCTCTCAAAGGTTCACAAATTGCAAACAAAGAGCAGATGGCCTCAGTGTGCCTTGTAGCACTTGCCCAGCACTAGCTGCAGTTGGCCTTTGTCCATAGTTTGTCCTTGCCTGGCCAAGTTCAGCACAAGCAGCAGCTGTTTGCAGATCACATTGTAGCTCATGATGGGTGACCACAGACAGGGCACAAGCATCAGCTGACTTTGGCCTGCACCTCCTGGGAGGCCCCAGAACCAGTGCACTGGTGGACAGCTTTAGACTGTGGCAAAGTACCACCCAAACACTTCAAAGACTGACATACTTAAGGAGTCAGCAGGCACCAGATTCCTGCTTTGTGGGGTTGACCACTGAACAGCAGATCCCCTGCTCTGATCACTTCCAATCCTCAGAGCCAATCAGCCTAGGTTAAATCTCTGCCATTGCCAGCAATCAAGGTTCAACTACAATGAGAGGGTGCACACAATCTACACAGGAGGTGGTGGCATGCACCTGCCCAGTTCTAGTGACCTGGGAGGATGTACTACTAAGCCTTACAGGACATTTACTACATAAAGTCATTCTACTAAGATTGGGAAACATAGCATCTCTACCTGATACACAGTAACAAACACATGGAGGCAGTCGAAATGAGGAGACAAAGAATCATGTCCCAGATGAATGAACAGAACAAAACTACAGAAAAAGAAGTCAATAAAAACAACAAAAAAGATAAGCAATCAATCAGATGCAGCCGATCAAAACACTGGTTATAAAGATAGTCAATGATATCAGTGGAAACTTCAAAAAAGAGAAAGAAAACATAAAAATAAAGATATAAAACATTAAAAAGAATCATTCAGAAATGAATGTACATTAACTGAAATGAAGAATACATTACAGGGACTCAACAGTAACTCTACTGATGAAGCCGAGGATAAAACCAATAATTTGGAAGATAAGTAAGAAAAAAACTCCCAATCAGAACAGCAAAAAGAATACCAAAAAAAAAAAAAAAAAATGAAGATAGTTTAATGAGCCTCTGGGACAACTTCAAGCATACCAGCGTTTGCATCATGAGGATGCCAGAAGGAGAAGAGAGAGAGCAAGGAATTGAAAACCTGTTTGAAAAAATAGTGACTGAACATTTTTCTAACCTGGTGAAGGAAATGACATACAAGTCTAGGAAGCATAAAGTCATTAACAAAATGAACCCTAAGAAGCCCACGCCAAGGTGCAGTATAGTTAAAATGCCAGAGATTAGGTTCGGCCAAGATGGAGGCTTAGATGGACACGCTCGGTCTCCCTCTACAACTAGAGAGGAATACAACTACTTCAAAACAAAAGATAACTAGAAATTCCAGAAAATAAAACTACACGGAAGCCCAACGTATGAAGTTATAAACCAGCGGCGCTCTTTGGGCAGGTAAGAGCAAAAGTGGGTGGTGCTGTTTGCGGTCGCACCAGGGACAGTGGCAGGGAGAACAATCCCAGCGGCAGGGAGAACAATCCCAGCAGCAGGGAGAACAATCCCGGCTGCAGTCGAACCCCAGCAGCTTGCAACCCCAACGCTGGGGAAAGCAGCCACCACATCGCCTCGAACAGTGAGGCCCAGGGGGCAGGAGTGTTACAGAACCCCTGGTCTGCTCCAGTTGAAAACAAAACCACGGGCTCTTTAGTTAGGGGCCCGATTGCCCGCCGCCAAAATTATAACTCTCAATACCAGAGTTTGGTGAAAAGAAAACGAATTGTTTATTTAACAGTTATATAGATTTAGTTATTTGCGGATTTCCGTTGTTAAGTCTTATGCTCTTTAAAACACCCACAAACACATATCCTTGCCTCCCCCCTTCCAAACCAGGCTAGTTTTAGGAAAGTTAGAGAAACCGTTTCCCTACTTTCCAAACACAGTTCAGCTTTACCAGCAGCTGCCAATCATTCAATCTGATTGGGGAGGTCCTTTCTGTGCTGTGGTGCCCTCCAGCTCTCAATGCAGAACCACCTGGATTCTCAGCCTCCTTGCAAACTGCCTTCTTCCTGCAAACTGTGTGGATCTTCTCTCCTTCTCAAAACTGCATGGCAAGACCCTCTTAAAGCAGCCTGGAGACCCCTTCTCCAAGCCACATGGAGAAGGCCCCTTCACCAAGCCACGTGGAGGGAGCACACGAGAGAGTGAGAGCGAGAGAGCCCGAGAGCTAGAGTGAGAGCCCGAGTCAGAGCGCCAGAGCGAGAGCGCGAGCCAGAGAGCGAGAGTCCCAGAGTGAGAGCATGAGCGAGAGCCAGAGAGAGTCCGAGAGCGAGCATCTGAGAGAGTCTCAGAATGAGAGCATGAGCGAGAGCCAGAGAGAGTCTGAGCTAAAATGTCTGCAGCTGCTTATATATCCCTGATGCGTCATCTGCCGCAGTGGGCGTTGCAAACAGTTCTGACCATTCACAGAACCTTACGTAGGCTCTGTGTGCTTTCCATACTGTCCCCTGGTTCAAGACTCCTCCCATCAGCCTGAGGCTTTGGATGCATTAAAGCCATTTGCATAAGAAAGACAGTAGCCACCAGCCTCAGGCATGTGGAAGCATTTGAAAAGCTGCTTACTTCTCCCCATCCCCCAGCAGCAAACTCTGGGGATTTTTGGACTCCCCTGTTTCTGTAACAGGAGGACGGATCCCGGTCTCCTAGCGGAAAAACTGCAGGAATCCATCTTGGATCCCCACCCCCACACAAAGCGCCACAGGGCTGCGAAATAGGTCGCGGACAGGCGCCGGTCGCTGGGTTGTGACGACAAAGCACCACAGCGCAGCGAGAAAGGCTGCGGATCGCCGCCGGTCGCTGGGTTGTGACGACAAAGGGCCACAGCACGGCGAAAAAGGTTGCGGATTGCCGCCAGTCACTGGGTCATGACGAGTACACAAGCACTGCCCCCTACAGCCGGCCCAAGAAAACAAAACGCATCTGTCAAAATGAGGCAGACAACTATAGAAATCCTGGTGGCACAGCTCACCAGGCAACAGATGAAGAATCTGACAGATGAACAAATAAGAAACCTGTTCGAGGCTCAGTTCAGGGCCATTGTTATCAGGTGGCTTACAGAATTAAAAGATCTGGAAAAAGATGAGAAAAAATCGAAAAACACCCATACTGAAAGGAACAAAACCACATACAAGACAGATGGTGAGGAAATAAAATCCAGAGTTCAAATCAACAAACCAGAACACAGAGAAGGAACAAACAGTCAACCAGTGCAGAGAGAGGAAACGGGAAGCAAGGAAAATGATGAGAGGATCAGAAACCTCTGGGACAGCTATAAAAGGCCCAACATAAGAATCATTGGTTTGCCAGAGGGCGAAGAAGATGAACTAGAAATTGAAAAATTAAGTGAAAATATAATAAAGCAGAACTTCCCAAACTTGGGGAAGGAAATAGACGTACAGGTCCAGGAAGCACAGAGAGTTCCAAAAAAACTGGACCCAGGGAGAACCACTCCAAGACACATTATAATCAAAATGTCAAAAATTAAAGATAAAGAGAGAATCTTAAAAGCAGCAAGAGAGAAGAAAAGAATCATGTACAAAGGGGTCCCAATTAGACTATCAGCTGACTTCTCAAGGGAGACCCTGCACGCAAGAAGGGACTGGCAAGAAATATTCAAAGTAATGAAAATCAAAAACCTACAACCACGAATACTCTATCCAGCGAAATTGTCATTCAGAATAGAAGGGCAGAGAAAGTGTTTCCAGGACAAAACAAAACTGAAAGAGTTCATTAGATCCAAACCACTGTTATATGAGATGTTAAAGGGACTGGTTTAGAAAAAGGAGGATCAAAACTATGAAATCTAAAATGAAAACTGCATCACAAGAAACAATAACAGAAGCTAGGGAATTGAAACAAAGGCAAACTAAACAAGCAACGAGAGTGGAAAAAGAACTATAGGTGTGGGGAACATATTGGGGGGAGGTCAGCAGGGAGGGGGAAGGGGGAGAGGGAGGGAGATGATATAGGAATTGGGGATCATGGTAGGAGGGAATGGAATAGACAGAGAGAGGTTGAGAAGAACTATATGCACAACTAATGGACATGGTCTAAAAGGGGGGGACAACTGGAGGGAGGGGGGCCACCGGGTGGAGGGGAGCAGAGGGAAGGGAAATTGGGACAAATGTAACATTATAATCAATAAAACACATTTAAAAAAATGCCAGAGATTAAAGACAAAGAAGAAATCTTAGAAGCAGCAAAGGAATGTAATAAGTTACCTACAAGGGAACTCTCATAAGACTTCAGCGATTTCGCAATAGAAATTTTGCAGGCCAGAAGAGATTGACACAAATTATTCAAAGTCATGAAAAGCAAGGAACTACAAGAAGATTACTCTATCCAACGAACTTTCATTTACAATTGAGGACAGACAAAAAAGTTTCCAGACAAGAAAAAGAAAGGAGCTTGTCACTGCCAAACCAGCTTCACAAGATATGTTAAATGGTCTCTTTAAGAAGAAGAAGAAAAAATAAAAGATGAAAAATATGAATAACAAAATGTCAATAAATACATATCTATCACTCTTATGTTCATTGCAGCATTATTTACAATAGCCAAGATATGAAAGCAACTTATATGTCTATCAACAGATGAATGTATACAGAAGTGGTGCATATATACAATGGAATATGATTCAGCCATAAAAGAATGAAATCTTGCCATTTGCGACAACATGGATGAACCTAGAGGGCATTATGCTAAGAGAAATAGATCAGACAGAGAAAGGCAAATGCCATATGATTTCACTTAAATGAGGACTCTAAAGAAAACAATATAAATGAACAAGCAGGACAGAAACAGACTGATAGAACATTTTGATGGTTACCAGAAAGGAGGGATGTTGGAAGGTATGTGAGAAAGATGTAGGGATTAACAAGTACAAACTGGTAGTTATAGTATAGTCATGAGAATGTAGAGTATGGTCGCAGACCTCCGACCAGCAGAGTTCACGGCATTGTGGATGAGGGAATAAATGCACAGCGACTGCAAGAATCCTGTGGAGAAGAGGGTACAGAAGTGGCCACTTTCTAGAGGAGAAAGCGCAGTTTGCCTCTGCCTTATCAGGCTTTTATTGATTTCTTAGATGGATTACATCCAAGAAAATTGTGAATCATAGTGCTAATCATTGCCTTATATGATTATTACTTTTACATATTAGAGAAAAGAATGTTACACATGCCTAGACAATAAGGATAACTTATCTAGTCACATCCTGTTCTTAGAAATTGGCCCAGAATAGGCTCTAAGAGACTGGTTCAAGGTTTCACACTGAACATCTGTTGTTCTCAGCCCAGGATGAGGGGGACTTTAGCAGAAAGCAAGCTTTTTAACTATTATATAAATGCAGGCCTGGTCCCCCGCGGAAAAACCCGTGTGTGGAGTGGGTCCTGCATGCCACCACACTCCCAGTGGTTTTCCACTCTGGGCTGAGCTACATTTGCCACCACCAAGCACCCCGGCTTCCCATAGAGTACAGCACAGGGAATATAGCCAATAATACTGTAATAACTGTATATGGTGTCAGATGGGTACTAGATTTATCAAGATGATCACTTCATAAGTTATATAAATGTCTAATCACTGAGTTATATACCCAAAACTAATATAATATTGTTCATCAAGTGTAATTGAAAAATAAAAATTATTAAAAAGAAAAAAGTTATGTTGTGGTAATTTTTAATAATACAAGGTAATTTCAAGCTATTTTTAAAATATTTGTACTGATTTATGCTTATGTCAATTTATATTTACCTGAGAATTCCATTTATAACAGTCAGCTTTCTCAGGCTAGATTTTTGCTCATTATATAATATATAGCACAGTACATATCACTGTAGTTTAAACTGAAATAGCCTGAAAACTAATGAGGTTGAGCATCTGTTTATATGTTTATTAACCACTTGGGTTTCTTTTCATCTAAAGTATCTGTTTAAGTGCCTCTCTTATATTTCCATTACATTGCTTTTCTTTGTCCTCTGATTTGTTATGTATTATTCACATTAATTTTTTTATGTGACAAATATCGTTTTTGATTTTTTTGCATTCCCTATCAACCTCTTTATGACATCTGAGCAACATAACTCTTTATTTTTCTGTAGTTGAATTTACCAACATTTCCTTTTGTTTAGTATGTATTGTTTAAGAAATCTTTTCCTCCCCTATGTTTATGAGGTTATTTTCTTATGTTTTCCTCTGAATCTTTTATAAACTTTTTTCAAATTATATGGAATTTATATTTGCAAATTGTGAGACAGGATCCATTATTATTTTTCCAAATGGTTACTCAATTGATCCATGCTATTTAATTGAAAGTTCATGCTTTGTCCATTCATGTGTGAGTCTGAGATTTTGTTCCATTGTTCAACTTATCTATCCTGTGTCAGTACTATGCTCTTTTTTAGTTTTCATATTGTTATAAGTCTTAAAATCTGGTAGAAAAATATTCTTATGTCTTGTTCTTTCTTTTTAAGTGTGTTCTGACTTTCTGGCTTTTGTACTTCAACATAAATTTTTTGATCATTTTATCAAAGTCTACACACATTTTAAAAATTAAATTGCATTGAATCAAGGAATTTGTAATTTAGGAAGAATTACTGTAAATATCACTAAAATATTCAATTTTTAAATCAATGAACATTTCATTTAGGTCTTAATATCTTTATAAAATTTTATTATTTTCTTTACAAAGTGCATTGAACTTCTTTGTTAATTTATTCCTAGGTATTTGATACTTTAAATTGTCTCTTTCTTATTCACATTCAGGGAAAAATTATTTGTCTTTTTTATTTTTGTATTTTGTAGTTTTTCTATTTAGTAAATGACAAATTCTCATATATTCTAAAATAAATTGTTGGTTATTTTGTATTTTCTATACACAAAGACATAAAATCTACAAATAACTGTAGTTCTTTTCTTTCATTTCTTGCTACTTTATTTGTATTTATTTCTGTCCTTGACACAATGGCTAAAAACTCTTATAAAAGTATTGAAAAGAATGACAGTAATACGTACACTTGCTTATTTCTGGACGCAAAAGAAAAGCCCTCACTCCTTTTACCAACAAGCTTCTTGTTTGTTTGTTTTTCCTTTGGTAGGTAATATTTATCAGATTTAAAGAGTACTCTTTCACTCCAAGTATGCTATAAAGTTTTTGTTATGCATGGATTTTGAATTTTATCAAAAATTTCCCAGCATCTTATGATTTTATACTTTAATATACTACCAATGTACTGGCTTTCATTAATTTGTTTTCCAACATTGAGATAATCTTGAGTAACTTGGATAATTGAACTTGGTCTTGATTCTTATTACTTTTATACATTACTAGACTGGAATTTTTAAGTTTTGGTTTTGGATATTAGCATCTATGTTAATTTCTCATACTTGGTAAGTGTAACTTGGTCTTCTTTTTCCTTTGTTATTTTATGGATCTTTTCAAATAAATTGTTAGAAATTTATTTATTATTGAATAATTCATTTATTATTTCAAAAAAATGGTGATAGAGGAAAATGGTCCCACTTCCTCTGCTTTTATCCCGACTCTTCTCTACAAACTATACTACTGGGTAATCAAATATTGGTTGAGGGGAAGTTTATCATTTTAAAAGTATTCCATGTAGAACTGATGACTGAAGAGAATGTCACCATTTTGTGACATCTAGATAATTAATTGATCTATTCTAGACGCTGAGCAACAGTGGCCATGAATGGAACAAATGAGACAGCCAAGCATTATGTGTCTCCCGATGGTGGAATACGACACCAACCTGAGAATAAAATCAAATCTGTAGAGCAAAAGACCTCGAGACAGGCTATATGGAGACAGAGGAACTCATTAACTACACTCTGAGTATGCAATCAGCAAAATACCCATTTTGAGGAACCCCACAGGTAGAAAGACCAAGTTTCTTGAAAAAGTAAGATTCATTGAAAAAGAAGGGGTGGGGAGAATATGTAGACTAGAAGATGCTTACAAAACATGTTGAAAATAAAACAGGAAAACTACACTAGCCTTTACTAGGCAGATAACAGTGATAAACCAGGAAATAATTATCATAAATATGAGTATAGTGGTTACATTAAAGGGAACTGTGATAGGAATGGGTTAAATGAAGGTCTTATAAGATGGCTGGCTGAATTCAAATTTTTGATCTGGTGGTGATTACAAGAGCATCTTACATATCATATTAACTTATAAGCTATTTTATTGTGTTCTGTATTTGTGTTGTGTTTAAATTATATTTAAACATGGGAAGTAAATGTATTGATGATATGGTTTCATAGAAAATGTTCAAAAATGTTGTATTTATATATTAAGTATCAATTTATCAAGTTGATAAACACAAGAAGTCAAAGTTGATATTCTCAGTGTTTATTAGTAAGGCTGATGTAACAGCCTTTAAACAGCACATTTTGCATAAGTCATCAAGATACATCTTGTATACAGTCACAAAACCAAGACATATTTTTACATAGAGTAAAACTCAAGACAGATTTACAAGCATTTTTTAACTCAATTCTCATGTATTTCAGTTCAGTTTATACCACCTTTAGCCCAAGAATTTTTATTTGTTCATTAAATTTTCCAGAGAGATTTGGGTAGAACGGAAAAGAACACATCAGCAGATCACCAACACAGCATGCAACATAGAGTTAGAAACAAGACATATTTCCAAGTATTTTATTTTTTATTTTGAAACCGATTTTATTAGGTTTTTACTTTTACAGACAAGAATGTTTTTTCCTTTAACATCAGATGTTTTCGTTAGGATATCAGTACACACATTAATCAGTAGTGGGAGCACCTGAGCACATCACCAAAAAATATATAGACACAATCAAAGAATAATCATATTCACATGCTGAATGCCAAATGAAATCAATACTTCAACTTTGTCTATTTTACCAAATGTATAGATATATACAGGGTAACAAATTAAGAAAATGCTCTCATTCTACCTATCACATAAGGAATCATTTGATTTAATGTGTATCTTTAACAATAACAACAACATGGAACATACAGTACATATCAATATGTCATATTCAATGAGAAAATCTATTTCATTCATTCATTCTTGTATTACATCAAAGGCAAGTAATTATTAAAGAGACAGCTCATAATTATTCATTGAATTCTCACTTCTATCTCAGCCTCAAAAGAGGGAAAACCATTCTGTCACACTTAGAGTTATAAACATATACAGCATAGTTGGCTGCTTTTGGAATATTAGACATTGTAGCAATGAAAATAAGTTTTTAAAAATATTGTTATGATTTAAATAATAAAGTAAAAAAATACTATAAACATCTTTATGATATCTTAATGAAATGAAACATTGATCAAATAATTTCTAATAAATTGGGCACAAGATAATATATAATTATAATTTACTTCACATCACCACCAACCTAGTGTCACTATGGCTATCACCACTATCATCACAACCGTTCCTATAATAAGAATCAATATCAGCTGGTTACCAGCTATAATAGTCCCACAATATGACTACTTTAATGTGTGTGATCCACAAAATTAATTCCACTTATGTGCTGAAAATATGAATTTATTAGTGTGAGTAATTACAATATGGGCAACGTTAAGGAGCAAAGCAATCACTGCCCCTTTGTCTTGTTTACTGTTCTTTTAAACTGCAACGGTAAATAAAAAATTCAGAGTCACCAAAAATCTCCTTTATCCTAAGTAATAACAGGGAAAACAACTTTTTGCAACTCTTGTTATTTAGGTCTGCAACAACCATTCTGTAAATCCCTGTCCTTTGTGAAAATTCTTTCTGTGCTTTTGCTTCTACAGCTAAAAGGTGTTTAGGACCAAATATTAAACCAAGAAGCAACTTCAGTCTCTGATGACTCAATGAAACTGTGGGGAAAATTAAGACGCCTTTCAAGGTATAAGACTTGACTATACCTTGACTAATCACGTGTTATTAAGAGACTACAAACCTTGTCACTATTAGGATAAAAAAAAGCTAGTTCTAATAAAATTAAATTAAAAGTGGAAAATCATGTGTTGTGATATATATACAAAAAAGTAAAAAACACCAAGATCCTATTTGCAATTAAAAAAGAAATTATTTTGTTGTTAGAAGGGTTATCAACATCATTCAGAAATGCATTCATGTAAGGATCAGTGTTGCATAGAATAACTTCAGTACAACCTAGGAGATTGGTTAGCTGCACACTTGGAACACTTTGGCAGGATCTTATGTTCTCTGAAGTGGGATGCTGGTGCACAAAAAGAAGCCCTGTTGTTAACTCTCCTGATTGACCTGGCCTCACCACCAGTTTCTTGGAACAGAAGGGCACCTATAATGGAAAGACTCCCACTCTTCCATGTCAAATAGCTACCAAGGAGTGATCTTTGTTTTGGTGGCACCTTCAATTGTATTATTCTAAAAGAAATTGCAACTGGAATAAAGTAAACTAACTGGTTATACAATGTCTCACGCATACCACTGGATGTCAGAGAAGGAAAACTCTGACTCCAAAAAACCTCCGCTGCCTTGCGGCATACCTCTTCAGGGGAAAGGCTAAGGGAGTAAACCCCGACAGAAAATCCGGAGCCGGAGTCCCTAAGGCGGTTTGACGTTGTAGTCAACACCGGCAACTCCTGCGGCGCACCTGAAGCCAAGCTGTATTGACTCCGTCTTTCCCTTGGACCCTTCAGCTGCGAAGAGAGGGGGGGTCTGCTGCATGGGCAACAGCAGACCCTCCATATCACCCTGCCCAGGCTCTGTAGCTTCAGAAGCTACACCATCGTCTCTCGAGACGGACGGCTACCGCCGCCGACGACCACTGGATGTAAGTGGCTGCAAAAGAGACCTAAGGTGGGCCAGAGTTCCCATTGAAGGGAGCATAGTAGAGCCTTTTTATGTCCAGGGAGCTTTCTGAACCCTTTTCTTCTCCAGTTGTGAGTGATGATTATCAGCTTCCTAAAATGCTAACTTCTTCTGGAAATATCCATGGCAACCATCAACAGATACAGTTATCTCTAAAAATAAAATCCAAGCACTATCAAATCTTTAGTGATCCCCTCCCCGCATGCTCATTTTAAAGAAATATCAATGGTAAACGACATTGCATTGTCATGGCAGGAAGGACAGAAAATAGAGGGAAGAATAAGTGACTATTACCTTCCTTAGACAGAGGAAGAGAAAAGTTATATTTTTTCACGACTATAATAAAGATATATAATCTGGAAGTTATTAGGATTATTTTATTTTTAATATTTTACATTTAATCAATTTCTCTCAAAATTAAAGTATGTTTTTCTTTAAAAATGAGAAAATGCAATATCCAAGCAATATACTGGGAGATGATTTCTCTAAACCTACTGAAATATGACCCTTCAATAAAAAAACAGATTTTAAATTCAGAATGCTCAGAGTAGCAGTTTAATTAATTTATTTTGGGGTAGTATATAGAAATAGAATAAAATCAGTATAATTTATTTAATTTATAATAACCCAATTATAAAGTTACTTTTATTTAATTCTTTCTTTTTTCAGGTTAAATGGAAATTTATATTTTAAAGAAAAAATTAGTTTTGGAGTTAATATACTGCTCTTATCTGCATTGATGTGTGCCATTGGTTAGCAGTATGCTTTTTTGCATATAAAATTTGAAAAAAAAGGCATAACAATTATTCTTCACTTAATATGTATAAAACTATACTTGGAAATGTGCTTTCATTTTCTCTCATAGCTCAATTAGTCTGATCATCCTAACATCCCATTAGGAAGGCTAGGAATATATCATTTTTTTATCCTACAAATAAGAACACTGGGGAAAAGTGAGTTTAAGTGACATGTGTAAGGTGACAGTTAGTCAGAGGCAGAACCAGGACCCGAAGTCAGGCTTTTTAATCCCAGTTGAGTGTGTTTCCTACAATTCCTTGTTACGTCCTCTGTTAATGTTGTTGGTTGATGGAAAAGAGGATGCTTCATTTTAATGACTCAGACATCGGTCTTTTTATTCTATACAATTAAAATAGCTCAAATGATATTTTAACCTCAACATAATGTTGACTTTTCACGTATTTTCTCAACATGGATGAACTTGATCACTGTGATATTGTCACTAAAGGAGGAAAATGGGGCAGAATTTGAGTGGTGTCAGGATTTTCATTATACAACCAATTAATGTGTTAAGGAAAAAAATTATTAAAGAGCAGAAAATGACACCAGTTCAATTAATTTATATCACAAATTACTATGATTTGTTTGCCAGAGGAAGAATTTTCACTCTGTCAATATATCACTCAAGAGAAATGAAATATGTGGGATAATACATTCATTTGCAATTCCACAATGAACAAATTATCATGCATCCTAGAACATACCAATTTAATCTGTGTTCTTTGGTATGTAGATTGAAAATGTCTTGGTTTAAGGGTACATTATGAACATTTTGTTTTCAGCCGAGGTTCCAATATTTTGTGGTGCAATATTTTCTTAACCAGTCCTGGCTTTATTTCTAGATAAATGTAATCCCATTTCTACTTAGTATTATCTTCATTCTACATCATTTCAAATTGTACAAATGTGCTTTTACAACATGGATTCCAAAATTAGTGTCGTTCACCCTTGTAACATTTAGACACAGTGAAAATCTGTACAGTATAGTCTAAAGCCATAATTTCTACATTTTCAGATTTCTTGTTCCTATCACCACAGTACCTTACTTCTAGTCTTGGACACATACTATAGGTGTATCCTATGTAAGTATCTCAAAACAGTAAGTTGTCTAAGAAGATAAGAGGAAGAAAAAAGGTTTGAACTTTTGAAAGCAGATTTGTTACATCAGTTCATTTCTTTCAACCAAGTTTTTTTTTTTTTTTTGCATAAAGGGTTCCTTTTGTCTCCATTAGAAACCATTTTAATCTTTGAGCCTCTGCCTTTAGCTCTCACAACTCTGCTTAAATATTTTCACATTAAGTAACCAAAATTCTTCTCACTGTTTTTCTTGACAGCTGCAAGAAATCCAAGGTCTCAGAGTTCCTTTTTCTTTTTGGCCTTTGAAACATTAATCTTGTTCATTTCAGCTTCTTTCTGGGTTCCACAACACCTTCACAAGGCTTTAAGTATATTTTTGCCTGTCGTTCTTCCTCTCGTGTTTACCCCAGAGAAGATAGCTTAGTACAATACAATAGTATTCAACTATAGTATATTTGAGATCATTTAGTGCAGTTTCTATACCCTGAGCAAACATATTTCTTCAATGGGTTTGAGTAGGACTGACCAAAAGTTTGTGCCAATTGACTATTCTTTTTCTGAGATCCACTTTATCAAGCCAGATACAGGCTTCACCAATCAAGGTCTTTTTCATAAATTTCCCTCCATTGGAGAAAAGTAAAATCTAGAAAAGAGAGCCAAAATTATATGTACATGTGTATATTTTCAACCTCTTTTAGGAACATTGTATCATCAAAGATAAAACACAAACAAGAAAGGGTGAGGGTGAACTGTAGTAGCAGGCATACTTGGAAGTGAGCTAATAAGAATGTCCTCCAAAGATTTGCCTAATATTAATGAATTCACATCATTTACCAAAGGAAAAGACACATGCTGAAGGATATGAGAATTCTAGATCAGACATGTATTCCCAGCTAGTTCTAACCAGGTTTATGCTTAGACTGATGGGAAGTTCCACAAAAGACTTTCCTAGGTATACATTTTTACTAGTGCTGAGTAAATAAATAAGTTCACAAGGAAGCTAGGGCATAACTGTGATTTTATCTAGCATTGAATTTACTGTTGATTTTACTATAGTATGTATTTCCAAAATGGTTTTTGTTACGTGTGGTGTTTTTATTGGTTGAACTTCCACTGGATCTCAGAATCAAGAATTTTTTTCTTTTAGAACTGAGTTGAAGGAAAGATAGAGAACATTAAATAAAGCTAATGATTAATTCATGATAACTTTCTCTCTCTCATTTCAGAATTCTTGTTACTCCTGCCTAGAAATTTACTTTTATGTTCTGACTTCATAATCTACATTTCTGATTATGACTATCATTTTTGGCCCCTGGTTTTGGTATTTCAAATGGCATTGTGAATTTTTACTTGGATCCTGCTTATCTTACCAAATTTATCACATTTCAACAAATTCATTATCTTTCTCTCAGTTTCTTCTCTAACTACTTAATCTATGTAAATGAGACTCTTTTTCATACAGACTGCAGAATCTCCTTTAACTTTTTTATTTACTTTAATATAAATTAATTCTCTCAATGTAGATTTTTCTTTGTAATATCTCTTATATTTGTCTCTACTGCAGGCCTTTATTTTAAGTGCCAGCACTGTGGTCTTCTCATCCCATATTTTCCATCACTTTCCTCTTTTTCTTCTTTTATTCTTTATCTCTACATCTACTGAAGACATACTATTTACAATCATTGTATTAGACTTTGGAACAAAGAACAGTGAACATCAGGCCTTGCCCTAGAGAAGCTGTTAGAATACAAGCAATGACAGGGAAGTTTATAAATTATTGTACAAGGCAGATTAGGATTGGTTGCTTACTAAGGTGAGCAAAATATTATATGAATAAAGAGTGGTGAATTACATCTAGGTGGGTCATTAAAGGGCTGAGTTCACACTAAAAGATGTGGAGTACTGTGATGGATGAAGAAAGATGGAGAAGACCTTTCTGAAGCGGATGAAAAATATGAGCTAAGGATTGGAGGCTTAATCTGATTTGAAAAGATTCTGCTGTGACTGAAATATGGAGTGTGTAGAAATGTATGCAAGGTGATGAGATTAAGTCAATACAATTAAAACTCACTTTAGAGGACTGAGAATGAGTCAGGACACTGGTGAATCATTGAGGGGCTTTAATGTAACCTAGCCAGTGTTTTCAAAAGATACATGTGTTGTCAGTATGACAAAATGAATTAAAATGGGTAAAACATTGATGGCAAGTAGTCCAGGTATAGTGCTGAAGTGATTTGAAAAATAACAAAGATAAGAACCCAAAGAAGATTAGTGGCATTGAGCATGGAAATAGTCCTCTATGAAATAAACTGACAGAATAGAGAAGACTTGGTAGCTAATTGGACAGGGTGTGGAATTGTAAAGGGTTCCTGGGAAGATACCTCTAAGAATTAATTAACCTGTAAAATGTAACACAGTACAAAATCAGCTTATAAATATTGAATAATTGAATGGAAAATAAAAACTGTATGAATAGAAATGTTTAAATAGTAACTGTATATCACAGAATTACCTGAAGAGAATGTCCAGCAGGACTTAGGCTGAATCTAAAAGTTTCATTGAATGAAGGCTCTCGATCATGTCTACACACTCTTGTTTTTTTCTTGATTACCTTTTTTTGGGTAGAAATGTTCATCACATATATTTTCACATATAAATCTGAAAATAAGAATTCATCTTGTAAAGTGTTCATTAATCACACAATGTCCTATTGAAAGCATCATAATCGTATACTGAGAGCTCTCCTACAATTTATACAAAGCCAGGAGATTGTGTTCAGTTTGTTTCAGGTGACATAAAAGGATTAAAAGATACACCAATTGTCTTAGCAAAAAATCTAGCTAAAAGCTATTAAAATATCAACTTATTCTTTATAACAGAAATTAATTCTTATCTCACATTTTTCAGATATATTTGGTGCACAGTCCAAATTTTAGCTCACATTTTCCAAAATATTTAGGACATATTCCTAAAGAATTCCTAGATATATTATATTGCTCAATATCATAAAATCAGATACCTGGTAAATGATCAGGAGATTTAAATTTGTAGGTGATATTTCTGCATTGGAGAATTTCAACTATCAGTTGTTCACCATCTGTCTTCATTTCTTTCTTCAATGCAACCTTGATTTCTCCCATTACCTGAGTTTTAACTGGAAATATAAAAGAAAAAACTGTTAAGGAATATATAATATTTATTAAATGTTTAGTTAAAAAAACTCATTCATAAACTCAGTAATTTAGTGTTTATCAGGTGATAAATACCTTATTGCTTCCTGTGGATACACAGATGAATAAAATATGTTCGAAGCCCTTAAGGAATGAAAGGTCTCATGGGAGACTAATAAATTACATACTTACAACAAAGTATGTAAAGTATAATGATAAGCTAGTAAAAAGAGAGGTATAGAGGACATGCAAATAGATAAATATTACTCAACTATAGATTTTTAGGCAAAAAGAGGTAATAGATGAGACTATAGGAAGACAGAAATACATACAAATAATGGAATTCTAATATAATTTATAGGAATTAATATCATATGAGATACAAGAAGTTGTTTGCCAATAATTGCTCATTACCAGAGTTGCTCATGAGTACCTGTTAGCAAAACTAAATGCCATTGTGTGTTATTTCTATTTCCTATTTCTTTTGTAAAAGAAATAGTGAACAAAAACTTATAGGAGTAAAATTGCACAAAGGAAAATAAATCAATAATTTAAATGAATTCAATGTATTTTTTTCCAATATTTATCTTGGATCTTTATATTATTGAAGAATGTATGCATGCTAGGTCATATTATTTATATATTTACCCTTTCCTCTATTGATTTATATATTCATCTAGGTATTCATTTACCAAAAAAATACTGTATTTCCCACTCCACTCTGTAATAAGCACTCTGTTACAAAGAATGGCTCCAATGGTGAGCCAAAACACACATGCTTATTGGTTTTATGGTTTTTCTGTCTATTGAAAAGAACTTCATTTATGAAACACTTTCATCAATAAATGTATAATTAAAAATAAAGGAAGGTTATGAAGCATCAAAGTATGGTTTTAGAAGAAACTGAGCAAGTGTTACTTGAGTTGAAACTAGAAAGAGAAAGAATTAACTAAGTGAAATGGATGGTTAAGAATATTTTGAAGAGAAGGAACACTGTGTTCACAAAGAAAGCATCATGGGTCTGAGGAACTAAATAAACATCCTTGTTATTATAACATATTGTTAATTGGTGCCACATTAGGAATTTGGTTTTTACCTTTAGACAATAGAAATTTATTCAAGGTCTTTAAAAACAAATATAGATAATTTGTTCTCAAACATATTGGTCTCAGGACTTCTTCATACTCTTTTTTTTAAAAGATTGTATTTATTTATTTTTAGAAAGGGGAAGGGAGGGAGAAAGAAAGGGAGAGAGACATCAATGCGTGGTTGCCTCTTGCACACCCCCAACTGGGAACCTGGCTTGCAACCCAGGCATGTGCCCTGAGAATCAAACCGGTGACCCTTTGGTTTGCAGGCCAGTGCTCAATCCACTGAGTTACACCAGCTATGGCTTATTCATACTCTTAAAAAAATGGAGGGTCATCAAAGATATTTTGTTTGTGTGGATTATAGCTATCAATATCATAAACTTAAAATTTCTAATTAAAGTGTAAAATTGCACACTTAAAAATTCACTTATTGATTTAGTTAAAATGACAATAATGCATGTATAAATATTTAATGAAAAATAACTATATTTTCAAAAATAAAAAAATGTAGTGAGTAGTGCTATTTTATGTATTTTTAAATTTCATGACTGTTTTGCTTAATAGAAGACTGTTGGGTTCTCATGTACTTTACATTATTAAAACCATTCAATGTGTTAGTTTCAAATATATAAAGTCTTGTCTCACACCTATATATATAGTTAGAAAATGTGGAATATTTTAATATCATTTTTAGATTATTTTGGACAATCTTTGATACTATATTACAACTTGACAAATGGTACTTTCTTAAAGATTAGTGGATGTGTGGAATCTAAAATTATATAAATGAGTTTTTTGAACTCTTACTTTAAACTACATGAGTCTACCTTGCACTTTGAATGGCTCTTTTAACTGTGACTGAATTATTAACATATATGTTATTTATTTTGGAAAACACTATTTCATTGAGTTATTCAGGTCTTCAAAATGTTGATACATTTTATACCATATTTAAAGCACATTTGTAAATATCATCACCAATATCATCAAAAAGTATTTTAACAGTGAGAAACTGTCAAGCTCAGGGAGGCAGATACAAGTTTCCAATATTCCATTTTTACTTAAAAGCTGACATTTATCATTGACAACAATTGTCAATTATTTAACTTAAAGTGACAATCTCACTTTATTACTTTTTGAGAACAAGCTGAGTTTGTATATAAGTTATGCTTTCAAGTGAAAATTATATGTCTTGTATAAAAACTCTAGTTTAGCTTGCAGCTCAAAAAACGGTGCACAAATACATTTCCACAAGTCAACCAACATATTTTGGTATGTAGCAGAAGTTTTTTATGTGTATTTCCCATCTCATCATACATAATTTTAACTTCTTTATTGGGGATATCCTTAAGTGAAACTTGCAATTTTTTTCCCAATAAGTGTGTGATGGTAAAAAAATAAATAAATACAGTGATGCTTAGTACAGTTTGGAGTTATTATCTTCATTAGTACTGTCAGCAGAAGTTTTTTGCTTTTGATTATCAACATAAATGTCAACACTAAAGAAAGTTAAATTATATGTTAGTATATTTTTTAAATAATTTTGAACTGATGGAGGCATTTAAACAACCTTGGAAACCCACAGAAAATGACTATTATAACTTTAGTTGAGTAATCTTTGAGAAGAAGCTAAATTAACAAAAGAATTATGTGCAAAATTATAAAAAATATAGCTATTTAATTACTTTGATTTAATTTTGTCATACTTTTGGGATATGGTTGTTTTCATGTATTTCTTTCCTGGATTAATTAACTTTTTGATTAAGTTGATTAGATTTTTATATCTTGATGTACCCTGATGTATGGAATAAATATATATCAATACCATTACTCTGTTCTCTTTCTTCTGTCAAAGAACTAATACTGAGGTCCAAAAATAAACAACCTTCTCCTTTGTATGTTTTATGAACTTAAAAACAAATTTAGATATAGTTAAATTAAAATAATTCAATGGCTGATGATTATAGGTAATTCACAGTAATTGAATGTTAGCTTTACTCTCAAGAAACTCAAGAAAATAAGGTATAAGTCAAGAATTTTAGGTACAGCTAAACTGTCTTTCAAGTGTCAAGTCTATAGCTTTTAGCATGAAAGGACTCAGAAATACTGTAGAAAGGTTAATTCTTTGAGAACTATTTGAGAGGATGCATTTCATCAAACCAAAGGGATAACTAGATAAACTTCAAAAGAACGGATGGTGAGTATTTTGTATATTAAACTGTAAAACTGAGACTAAAACAAGAGTGAGGACATAGGAGAGTAGAAAACAGAGCACACACTATAACAGATATAAATAAAAAGAAAATAACTTTAAAAATACATAAAGATTTAATTACAAAAGATATTTAAAAATTAAATACAGCAAATAAATATAATAAATATAATATAACAATATTTTTTTAATGTGAGTTACAATCAAACACATCTATTATTATCAATAAACATGAATAGGTTTAGCCTACCCTATTCAAATGAAGATTTCAGACAGGTTCACAAAGCAAAGTTTAACTTTATACTAAAATTAGTTTTGTTTCAAGTAGTCAAAAATACAAAATTTATAGCATGTCAGGCATATGGAAAAAATAAGAAAATAGGGGTTGAATTCTTCTTATTAGACAAAACACAATAAAGGATATTTTATAAAGCTAAAAATACATAAATTATGAGAAAAGAACAATTATGTATCTATGCACCATTTAAATAATGCTGAAACTACAAAACAAAATGTATAAGAGAATAATAATAAAAGATTTTAACACAATATTTGTATTATAAGGCAGTCCACATAGACTAAAATAAGTAAAGACATAGAATATTGAGACATCATAATCAAAATAAAGCAGATCTCATGGATATATATTAAACACTACACCTTGATAATTGAGAATATATCTTTTTCTCAATTACATGTGGGACATGCGTTGAATTATGAAGTTGATCATGTGCTGAATTATAAAGGAGAAATCAATAATGTCTATATAATAAAGCTATTTATAAACATTATCTGATCACACACACACACACACACACAAAAGCCTTCTATTAAACAATTCTTGGATGAATGGCAAAGTACACTGGGAAAATACAAAAATTCTGAAAAATAATGATAATGAAAACAGTATGTATCATATAAGAGTTACAGTAATGATAGAAAAAAATCAATATCTTTAACACCTATATCATTTAAAGCAATGAGAAGAAAATACATAAGTATTAACACTCTACCTACAAAAAAATGTTAAAAATACAATTTAAACTTCCAACTCCAAAAACTAGAAAAAGAACAACAAAGTAAAACAAAAGAAATGAAGAAAAACAGAATAAGGTAGGTAATCATAAAGACAGCGATTGAGATTGATGAAGCAGAGAATAGAAAAACAGTAGAAAAAAATAATGAATCAAAATTCTATTACTTGGAATGATATCAACAACATAGAGAAAACCAAGAATGAATTTATTCAATGACCTGTGGCCTCAATTTTATTATTTAGGAATGACATGTGACTTCTTAACTATGATGCTACTATCCTTTCAGTGATTCGGTATAAATATTTTAGTGTCATGAACAAACCTTAATATTGCTGGCTTACATTTTGTTTACACATTCTTGCCAGAAACTAAATATATGATGTAATATATTTCTTCAAACTTCTGAATTTCCAGTTCTGGTTAGGTAATCATTTTAATGAGTATAAACAAGCCCATTTAAATTGATCTGTTTTATTTTAAAGACCTTTGGAGGAATAGGTAAAAATTAGAAAATAGGACAAATCCTAGAATTTCCTTTCTTTAATATCTAAAAACTAAGAAAAAGAGGTAAAATTAGGAAAGTGTTAACTAATAGCAAGCAAACAAGAGTAGGCTACCATCTCCTGCCAGAAACCCCTAAAATGGTGTCTAGGAATGAAAATGCAGATAGATTCTGGGAAGGAGTATTCCTGACTACACCATACAAAATCTTGCCAGGAAAAGAGTGATGAATTGATAAAACCTTAAAAATTATCACTGAATCCCCATCACAGAGAAGTGGATGAGCAATGAGAGGATGCAGCCCCCAGAAAAGTCATACTAAAGCCCTTGAGAATGGCTGCCTTGGCTCATCACTAGGAAGGTCTGTGGGTTTCAGTGGAATCACGAAAAATAACCAGGGCTTCCCATATCATGGAGCTCCAGGATGAAGTAGGAAAAAAGTTCAAAGCTGACAGTATTTTTTTCATTGGAATAAGACATACCTCAGTTTGGAGTGAATGCTGGCAAAATAATAATAATAATAATAACAGTAATAATAATATCTCAAAAGAGAGAGTAAAATCTGCAACCAGGGTGCAAATTTATCTAAAAAACAGCAATATTTCTTTCCTCCAAAGGCACAGAAAAGCAAGTAGAACTATTGTTCTATCTCTCAAACCTTCCCTGGGATACAAGATAAAAAAGATTTTAATATGGTCAGGAGGGAGTCAAGAATAATCCCCACTATTTGGAGCCAACATAAGTTGTGAAGAGAATTGATCACTGTAATGAGAACAATTAAATTAAACCAGGACAAATTTTTCAGGGAGAAATTTAATTTTATAGGTTATATTTCTGTTCTTGAAACTCTAACACACATAAAAAATTTATTGTTGCTTTTCACTTTCTCACTTGGGAGGAAAGGTAGAATTTAAAACTTGCTAATTAAAGTTCTCAGGTCATCACATTGTCTGCTTTTCTTGGAAAGTTAAATTTACATGCTTCACAGTGAGATACTTGTGAAGTTCTTGATAGGTTTCACCTATCTGAAAAAATGTTCCAAATTGTTCTTTAATATTTCTACTAAAGAAGGAAAGGGACATGCTTATTGAAGTGGCCTCAAGACAAATGTATTCATTGTGAGTCATCACTATCAATCATGTCTGCCCTTTTTCATCATTTCAGAATGCCTGTTTATTTGATACAGATGCATAGATAGTGAGACCTCTGGTAAACTAAAATGTCTCAAGAGGGCAGGCAGAGCTCAAGATCTGTTTGAGCCATTAAATCAAAAAAGACAACGCACACATAGAGGGCACATGATAATGTTTTGTAATTTTGTTTGGAATAGAGACTAAATTGGTCAGAAGAAATATGCTTTCACCAAGTCTCCAGGCCCCTTAGTGCCCTGAAACTTAAGCTTTGATTGTATTAAAAGAATAAACATCAATTCTATTCTAGAGAAGATATTTATGCTATAATACAGCACATACCTAAAATTTAAGAATAGAAGGAAAAGGAAGAGATATAGAGGGCATAGTTCAAAAATGAGAGGACAAAATAATAGATGAAATTTGGGTTTGCAGAGCTAAAACACACACTTAAATAGAATAGAGGCAACATTATTGACATAAAGGAAAGAAAAGCTTAGGATGCTATAGAGAGGAAAATAGAGAAAAGAAGTTAAAGAACAGTGATAGATATGTAGAAGTAAAAAATATGATCCAATATAACTGGTTGCTCAGAAAAAGTAAATTCAAGAGAATAGAAAACAACATTTTATTTAAAATATAATATTTCTCTGGAATAACAGAATAATAAATCTGTGGATCAAAAGAGCATCTTATATTCCTGGATATATTGGTAAGTTGATACACTAATATATCCCATTTAAACTACTTCAAGGATATAGAAAACCTTCTTAAAGGATTCAGGGAAAGAAATAAGTCCCTTCAAAGAGCACATTGGGGAGAAGAACCAGAAAATCTTCTAAAATATTTATAAGAGTATGGTAAAGAATATAAAGATTATAGTTATGAGAGGAAGGAAGGAAGGGAAGAAGGAAAAACCTGAGAAAGAAATCCAAGCAACCAATAAAATAATGAAAGAGGAAAGTGTAAGAATGCTGATTTCCTTTAAGAAAAGAATTAATAAAATTCAAAATTAAAATATAGTATTAAAAATTATAATTATGCAACCTCTTCAATTCTCAATGTTAAATCAGTAATATTTTTGCTTCTTAAACTTAGTGAGACCTTTGGTAAACTAATATGGCTAAAATACAAGGTAGGCAAAAGTAGGTTTACAGTTTTGAGTACTCAAAACACCGAGTTGATTCCTGTATTGTTATCCACATAAACAACCTTAAACCCACTTTTGTCCACCCCTGTATCTATTGATATTAAACTATTCCTTTGTTTTTACTCATATATTCTTTTAATTAAGTTAAAAACCAATATAATCATTTTTGACAAAGAGCATAAATAATTTAATTTCATTTTAAGAAAATCTTGCGTCTATCTCTTTAGCTAGCTAAAATGCTTCAACTACAGATAATCATAAAATTGGCCTATTTTTATCTTCCACAGCTTTTTTTCTCTGGTGCTTTTTCTTCATTAAGATTGCAGTGTTTTATTTATCACTCTCTTTTACTACCCCTCCCTTTCTTTCTTCTTCTCTCTTTTTCTTTTCTCCCCTCCCCTTCACTCCTTTCTTTCTCTTTTGCATGTCTCTCCTTCATCCTATTCTTTGTTAATTTTTTAATTTTAATTTTTTTCCTCTCTACTCCATCCTCTTCCTTTTTATTTTCTTCCCTCCCGCTTATCCTCATCCTCCCTCCCTTTCCTTTCTCTTTCTTCCTTCTTTCTAAGTATTTTTAATTTTATTAAGTTTTTTTCTTTATTTCGCCCCCTTCCCTCTCCATTCATTTCTTTTTTCTTCCCTTTCCCTTCTTTTCTTCCTCTCTCTCTATTCTCTCTTTTTTCTTTCTCTCTATTCTACTTTATTTTTAATCTTTTAATTTTAAATTTAATTTATTCCCCTCTCTCATCTCCCTCCCCTTCTTCTACTTTTCTCTTTCCTCCCCTCCCTTTCTCTCTCTCTTTCATGTCTCTCCTTCATCCTATTCTTTGTTAATTTTTTAATTTTAATTTTTCCCTCTCTAATCCATCCTCTTCCTTTTTCATTTCCTTCCCTCCCCCTTATTTTCTTCCTCCATACCTCTTCTTTCTCTTTCTTTCCTTCTTTCTTTCTAAGTACTTTTAATTTTATTAAATTTTTTCTTTATTTCACCCTCCTCTCCCTTTCCATTCATTTCTTTTTTCTTCCTTTCCCCTTCTCTTATTCCTCTCTCTCTATTCTCTCTTTCTTTCTTCCTCTCTATTTTATATTATTTTTTAATATTTTAATTTTAATTTATTCCCCTCTGCCTTCTTCCTCCCCTTTGTCTCTCTTTCTCTTTATTACCTTCCCCTTCTCTACTTTCTCTCTCTCTTTCCTCTCTCTCTTTCTTTCTTGCTATTTTCTATTCTGTATTTTTACTCTTGAAAAACTCTTTCTCTAATCTGTTTCCTACATTCTAACCCTCATAGCCCTCTGCTCCATTTTTTGGTTGTCTGTCTGCTTGGATGTCTTTTGTGTCTATCCTCCCTTTCACACTAAACATATAGCATATAACTACTATATAAACCTAATACTATACACTTCCACCTTCTCACTCCATACTGCAATCCTCTCCTCCTTTTCAAACATACAGTGTAAATGTTAATTGCTGTCTTGCATAGCCTTGACCACAATTGCTAATATTATTACTCTATCACCTTACTCTCAAAAATCACCCTTCCTTCATTTAAAACAACTCTTATCTGTTTCTCCTATGAAATAAGAGTCTTAATGTCTCTACCATTATATTAAACTGGCTCATTTGCAGCTGATAGTGGGATTGTGGTTGGGGGAGATTTTAGAGGGTGTGGGTTTCTTGCCTGGGTTGTGTGATTACGTTTTAACAGCACCTCCACAGAAGAACTCAAGACAAGATGGGCACAGTGACTCTCAATCAACTAGCCAGAGGAAAAGACCTACCAAAGAGTAGCTGAAATACAACCAGACAGATTAAACAAACAACATAAAGGGCAACACAAGAGCATCAGGCTCAGAAGATCAAAGAAACTGCATCACTGAATCCCCCAGGTCCCCTATAAAGAATTTCATTTCATGGAAGTGGGAAATCAAAGCAGACAAATCTAATAAACAAAAATAAACAAGAAAAATTCAACAAGGGGAGACGCAGAAAAAACCTCCCAATGAAGGAAAAGAGGAATCCCAAGAAAGAGAAATAGATAGAACAGACATAAGCCGATTATCAGACACGAAATTCAAAAAAATGGATATTATGAAACTTAATGACCTTGACAACCTCAAAGAAAACTATGACAAACTTCAGGAAAATTACCAACTACTCCAAGGAAACTACAAATAACTGCAGGGAAGCTACAAGGAACTTACAGAGAACTACACCAGCATAAAAAAGGAAATAGAAACTATTAATAAGAACCAGGAAGAAATGAAAAATACAATCTCTGAAATGAAGAACACAGTAGAATCAACCAAAAGCAGGCTAAATGAAGCATAAGATCGAATCAGTGAATTAGAGGACAATGTAGAAAAAAATTCCCAGACAATACAACAAAATAAAAAAAGATTTAAAAAGAATGAAGAGAGTTTAAGAGAACTGCAGGACAATATGAGACAAAACAACATTAGAATCATAGGGATACAAGAGGAAGAAGAGGAGGAAAAATGGATAGAAAACATGATTGAAAAAGTAATGATAGAAAATGTTTCTAACTTGATGAGAGGCAAAGTCATGCAAATCCAGGAAGCACAGAGGGTCCCAAGGAAGATGAACCCAAATAGGCCCACCCCAAGACACATCATAATTTAAAAGGCAACATTCAAAAACAAAGTGAGAATCCTAAAAGCAGCAAGAGAAAAACAGCAAATAACATATAAGAGAGCTCTGATAAGTCTAGCAACTGACTTCTCAACAGAAACACTACAAGCCAGAAGGGAATAGCAAAAAATATTTCAAGCAATGAAAAACAAAGGCCTACAACCAAGAATACTCTACTCAGCAGGGCTCTCATTCAAAATGGAAGGTGAAATAATAAGTTTCTCAGACAAAGAAAGACTAAAAGAATACATCTCCACCAAACCAGCATTGCAAGAGATGCTAAAGGGAATGCTTTAAGAAAAAGAAGAAAACAAGAGAAGGAGAGGAACACAAGTACAAAGGGAAATGAATAAATACCTGTCAATAATAACCTTAAATGTAAGTGAATTAAATGCTCCAATTAAAAGAAATAGGGTAGCAGACTGTATATGAAAACAGGACCCACATATCTGCTGTCTACAGGAGACACACCTCAAAACAAAAGATTTACACAGACTGAAAGTGAAGGGATGGAAAAAAGTATATTAAGCAAATGGACATAAAAAAAAGCTGGGGTAGCAATACTTATATCAGACAAAACAGACTTCAAAGCAAAGGCCATAAAGAGAGACAAAAAAGGGCATTATATAATACTTAAAGGAAAAAATCAATCAACAAGATATAACCCTTATAAACATATATGCACCCAACATAGGAGCATCCACATATGTAAAGACAATTTTGAAAAACTTCGGTAAGAATATTGACAGCAACACACTCATAGTAGGGGACTTTAATACAGCATTGTCAACAATGGACAAACCTTTGAAGCAAAGAAACACCAAAGATATTGAGGCATTAAACAACACCCTACGCCAAATGGACTTAGTTGATATATATAGAACGTTTCACCCCAAGGAAGCAAAATACACATTCTTTTCAAGTGCACATGAAACATTTTCAAAGATAGACCACATGGTAGGACACAAAACAAGCCTCAACAAATTCAAGAAAATTGAAATTATATCAAGCATCTTCTCAGATCACAACAGCTTAAAATTGGAAATCAACTTTAAGGAAAAAACTCAAAAACATTGAAACTCATGGAGAATGAATAACATGCTATTAAATAATGAATGGGTTAACAACAACATCAAGGAAGAAATCAAAAAGTTCCTGGAAACAAATGATAACAAACATACAACAACCCAAAACCTATGGGATACAGCAAAAGCAGTCTTGAGAGGAAAGTTCATAGCCATACAGGCCTACCTAAAAATGATAGAAGAATCTCTAATAAAAAATCTAGCCCTACAGGACAAGAACAAGAGGAAGAATGACAAGCAAAGCCCAGAGCAAATAGAAGGAAGGAAATCATCAAGATTAGAGCAGAATTAAATGACATAGAGACTAAACTAACAATTCAAAAGATCAACAAAAGTAGAAGCTGGTTCTTTGAAAAGATTAACAAAATTGACAAGCCTTTAACCAGACTCATCAAGAAAAAAAGAGAGAGGACCCAAATAAATAACATCAGAATGAAAGAGGAGAAATCACAACCGATACCATAGAAATAAAAACGATTGTAAGAAACCATTACGAACAACTGTACTACAAGAAATCTGACAACGTAGATGAAATGAACAAATTTCTGGAAACATATAATCTTCCCAAACTGAATCAAAAAGAAGCAGAAAGCCTGAACATATTAATAACAACCAGTGAAATTGAAGCAGTAATAAAAAAACTCCCGGCACACAAAAGCCCTGGTCTGGATGGCTTCACAGGTGAATTCTACAAAACATTTAGGAAAGAACTAACTCCTATCCTCCTCAGACTATTCCAAAAGATCCAAGAAGAGGGAAGACTCCCAAACTCGTTCTATGAAGCCAGTATTACCCTAATTCCAAAACCAGGTCAAGACACAACAAAGAAAGAAAACTACAGACCAATATCGCTGATGAACATAGATTTTAAAATCCTCAACAAAATATTGGCAAAGAGGATCCAACAACACATTAAAAGGATTATACAGCACGATCAAGTGGGATTCATCCCAGGGATGCAAGGATGGTTTAATATTCGCAAATCAATAAAGGTAATACACCACACAAACAAAATGAAAGAAAAAAACCACACGGTAATATCAATAGATGCAGAAAAAGCATTTGACAAAGTACAACACCCATTTATGATAAAAAAAAACTCAGCAAAATTGGAATAGAGGGAGCATACCTCAAAATAATAAAGGCCATATATGAGAAACCTGAAGCCAACATCATACTCAATGGACAAAAACTGAAAGCATTCCCCCTAGGTCAGGAATAAGACAAGGATGTCCACTCTCTCCATTCCTATTCAACACAGTCTTAGAAGTTCTAGCCATAGCAATCAGATAAGAAAGAGAAATAAAAGGCATCCAAATTGGAAAAGAGGAAGTAAAACTGTCATTATTTGCAGATGACATGATAGCGTACATAGAAAACCCTATAGACTCCACGAAAAAACTACTCGACCTAATAAGTGAATTTGGCAAAATAGCAGGGTATAAAGTCAATATTCAGAAATTGTAGGCATTTCTGTACACCAACAATAAAATCTCAGAGATAGAAACTGAAAGAAAAATCCCATTTACCATAGCAACAAGAAAAATAAAGTACCTAGGAATAAACTTAACCAGGGAGGTAAAAGACCTTTACCCACAAAACTAGATAACACTGAAGAAAGAAATTAAGGAAGATATAAATAAATGGAAACATATACCATGTTCATGGTTGGGAAGAATCAACAATTTACAGATTCAATGCAATCTCTATTAAAATATCAATGACGACTTCCGGCCAAGATGGAGGCTTAGACGGACACGCTAGGTCTCCCTCTACAACTAGAGAGGAATACAACTACTTCAAAACAAAGGATAACTAGAAATTCCAGAAAATAAAACTACACGGAAGCCCAACATATGAAGTTATAAACCAGCGGTGCCATTTGGGCAGGTAAGAGTTAAAGAGGGCAGCGCTGTTTGCGGTCGCACCTGGAGCCGGGGAGGGGGGGGGGCGGCGAGGAATCCCGGCTGCGGTCAAGCCCCTGGCGGTGCGCGACCCCGGCGCTGGGGAGAGCGGCCGCCGCATCACCTTGAACAGTGAGGCCCAGGGGGGCGGGAGGACGGATCCCGGTCTCCTAGCTGAATAACTGTGTGAATCCATCTTGGACCCCCGCCCCCAAAGAAAGCACCACAGGGCTGCGAAATAGGTCGCGGACAGGCGCCAGTCGCTGAATTGTGACGCGTACACAGGCACTGCCCCTTACAGCCGGCCCAAGAAAACAAAACGCATCTGTCAAAATGAGGCAGACAACTATAGAAATCCCGGTGGCACAGCTCACCAGGCAACAGATAGAGAACCTGACAGATGAACAGATAAGAAACCTGTCAGAGGCTCAGTTCTGGGCCATTGTTATCAGGTGGCTTTCAGAATTCACAAAAGAGCAGGAAAAAGATAAGAAAGAAGCGAAAAACATTCATAATGAAAGGAACAAAACCACATACGAGACATATGGTGAGGAAAAAAAATCCAGAGTTCATTTCAACAAACTGGAATATGGAGAAGGAACAAGCAGTCAACCAATGCAGAGAGAGGAAATGGGAAGCAACAATGAGAGGATCAGAAACCTCTGGGACAGCTATAAAAGGCCCAACATAAGAATCATTGGTTTGCCAGAGAGTGAGGAAGATGAACTAGAACTTGAAAAATTGAGTGAAAATATAATAAAGGAGAACTTCCCAGACTTGGGGAAGGGAATAGACTTGCAGGTCCAGGAAGCAAGGAGAGTTCCCAAGAGACTGGACCCAGGGAGAACCACTCCAAGACACATTATAATCAAAATGTCAAAAATTAAAGATAAAGAGAGAATCTTAAAAGCAGCAAGAGAGAAGAAAAGAATTATGTACAAAGGGGTCCCAATTAGACTATCAGCTGACTTCTCAAGAGAGACCCTACAGGCAAGAAGGGACTGGCAAGAAATATTCAAAGTAATGAAAATCCAAAACCTACAACCACGAATACTCTATCCAGCAAAATTGTCATTCAGAATAGAAGGACAGAGAAAGTGTTTCCAGGACAAAATAAAACTGAAAGAGTTCATTAGATCCAAACCACTGTTATATGAGATGTTAAAGGGACTGGTTTAAAAAACAGAAGCTAGGGAGATGAAACAAAGGCAAACTAAACAGGCAACGAGAGTGGAAAAGGAACTGTGGGTACGGGAAGCATATTGGGGGGAGGTCAACAGGGAGGGGGAGTGGGGAGAGGGAGGGAGATGATATAGGAATTGGGGATCATGGTAGGAGGGAATGGAATAGACGGAGAGAGGTTGGGAGGAACTGTATGCACAACTAATGGACATAATCTAAAAGGGGGGGACAATTGGAGGGAGGGGGGCCACCGGGTGGAGGGGAGCAGAGGGAAGGGAAATTGGCACAAATGTAATATTTTAATCAATAAAACACATTAAATCTGAAAAAAAAATATCAATGACATATTTCTCAGACCTAAACAAATACTTCAAAAATTTATATGGAACCAAAAAATACTCCGAGTAGCCACAGCAATCTTGAGGAAGAAGAACACAGTAGGAGGAATCACAACACCTGATATCAAACTATACTACAAGGCCATGGTAATCAAAACAGTCTGGTACTGGCATAAGAATAGACATATAGACCAATGGAACAGGATAGAGAGCCCAGAAATAAACTCAGGTCTATATGGTCAACTGATATTTGACAAAGGAAGAAGGAACATAAAATGGAGTGAGAAAAGCCTCTTCAACAAATGGTGCTGGGAAAACTGGACAGGGACATGCAAAACAATGAAACTAGACCACTAATTTACACCATATACCAGAATAAACTCAAGATGGATCAAAGACTTAAATGTAAGCCACAGCACCATAAAAGTCCTAGAGGAAAACACAGGCAGGAAAATTTCAGATATCCCACATAGCAACGTTTGCACTGATGTATCTCCTAAGGCAAGGGAAATAAAGGAAAGAATAAACAAATGGGACTACATCAAACTAAAGAGTTTCTGCTCAGCAAAAGAAAACATCAGCAAGATGAAAAGGGAACCAACTGTATGGGAAAATATATTTGCCAATGATACCTCAGACAAGGGACTGATTTCCAAAATATATAAAGAGCTGATACGACTCAACACCAAGAAGACAGACAACCCAATTAAAAAATGGGCAAAGGACCTGAACAAACACTTCTCCAAAGAGGACATTCAGAAGGTTCGTAGACATATGAAAGGTGCTCAACATCACTAGCCATCAGAGAGATTCAAATAAAAACCACAATGAGATACCACCTCACACCAGTCAGAATGGCCATCATCAACAAATCAACAAACAACGTGTGCTGGCGAGGATGTGGAGAAACGGGAACCCTGGTGCATTGCTGGTGGGAATGCAGACTGGTGCAGCCACTATGGAAAACAGTTTGGAATTTCCTCAGAAAACTAAAAATGGAACTGCCTTTCGAACCAACAATTCCATTGCTAGGACTATATCCAAAAAACCCTGAAACACCAATCAAAAAGAGTCTATGCACCCCTATGTTCATAGCAGCACAATTCACAGTAGCCAAGTGCTGGAAACAACCTAAGTGCCCACCTATAGATGAGTGGATAAAAAAACTGTGGTACATTTACACAATGGAATACTATGTAGCAGAAAGAAAGAAGGAACTCCTAACATTTGCAACAACATGAATGGAACTGGAGAGAATTATACTTAGCGAAATAAGCCAAGCAACAAAAGAAAAATACCTTATGCTGTCACCTATTACAGGACACTAATGAACAACACGAACAAATGAGCAAAATTGAACCAGAGGTATGTGAACAAGGAGCAGACTAACAATGACAAGGGGGAAGGGGGCAGGAAGAGAAAGGGGAAAGAAGAGGAAGGGTCTAGTCAAAGAACATGTATAAATGACCCATGGACATGGACAACTGGGTGGGGACTGACTGTGGGAGAAAGGGTGGCCAGGGAGCGGGGAAGCAATAGAAAAAAAAAATGCGGGACAAATGAAATAGGAAAACAAACGAACAATTTTTTTTTCTTTTCCTCTTTAGTGGGGGGCGGGGAGAGAAAATGTAAAGGATGCAAACGCAATTCTAGTGAATATTAGAAGGACAAAGATTTTCCTTCATGCTGTATATTTTCTTTTCTACCTGATCCCTTCAGAAATTGGCACCCTGAAGAAGTAAATAATGACATAAGGTTCTTTGCATGAAAATAATAACACCAGTTGTTAATAGAGGTTTTTTTTTTTTGACTAAGACTTTGACTGGAATGTCATGCCTAAAGGAGACATGCTTCGGCTCTGGTTGTTACCAAAAAGCCCTGAGCAACTGGGACTGACTTTCAAAGGTAATAAAAGTCCACGAGATAAAAGGCCTGGTACCTTGGATGGATGAGCGGTCCATAGCAATCTTTCCAGGGAAGGAATGAAGGTTGTTTTCCTGAAAGATGGCTAGAAGGGACCTTAAGGCACAATGGAAAACCAGGAGGACTTGGAAAAGACAGGTGTGTACAGGCAAGGCTGAATGCCAGGTATGTGGCTCAGCTTCTGCACCCTGAAGGGCAGACTGAAGGTCACCCTGAATGTTCCATGTGTAAGTTCCAGCAAAGCAGACTTAAAGATCATAAGTGAACATTTGCTGCTCTTGTTGAATTCATGCAAATGAACAGGATAAATTAAAAATGAACCTAATGCAGTCCCTTTAATGACAAGGGGGGTAATCTCAGGGAGAGAAATTGGGACCCAAGGAAAATCACAATGCCCATTGGTAGACTAAGTAATACAGCTAACCGTCATTAAAGCCTCTTTTCATTTAAAGTTACCTTTCATTTTTAAGTTAAACTAGATCTGTGACATCATCAAAGATGCTTAATTTACAGACAAGAAGAATGTCAAATGCCTTGCAACTGGATGTCTTCCCATTAAGACAGGCTTACAGATTTAGAGACTTCTTTATAGGTTATGTTACATAAATTAACATGTGTTTTCTGTTTTCAAAGGGCATAAGCCTAGGCTCTCACTACCTGAGTGATTGTCTGTATGTATAGGCCTCACTTAATCCTGTCTGTATCACTGCCTCCTGAGACAGAATGGATTGGCTGAACCAAGTGGCTGGGCTGGTGAAGAATGGGATGGTCTGTGGGCTTCACCTTAAAACTGGTTTCTCTTTTCTATTCCATGGCTTGGACAGAAAAGACCCAGAGGTCTAAGAGGGGGGAAATCTAAAATATTTCCCTCAGTCCAAGCTGAATATAGTGGACAAAAGTGTTCTGGACAGATATGATGTGCCTGGCACACCTTCCTCCAAAAAAGTCCTTCTTTTCCCTAATGTGGGACATTGAAAAATTAATCCCTGCCGTTTGTCATCTAGTGGTTATGGATTGAATGCTACCTTCTAACCCTGTTGCCAAATCTGTTGCCCCCAGAAAACAACAAGGATGCCAGCCTGTTAAACCAAGCACACCGTTGTCTGGGGACAGCCAACTGACCTGGAGTCTGCAAGAACCTTCCCATATAGGAAGGCCACCCTCCCCCCCACACCCCCACTCTTATTAGGGAATACTGGACTCAAGGGTAGGTAGGACGACAACCACAGCCAGCTTGAAGCAGCTAGAAGAGCAGGAGACTGTTGCCCACTGTCCTCTATAAGATTATAAAGGGTCTAAAGTCGGAGGGGAGGGATGTTACTTTTTTTATTGTTATAAAAAGAAATCAATTAATGAATTAATTCTAAAATAATAATAACATAGGAAAGGGAGAAACCAGAGAGATTGCATGCATGACCCATGGGCATGGACTGGGGAAGAGAGGGATTGCTGGGGGAGGGGGGTGCTGGGCCGGGGGGAGCAAAGGGGAAAAAATGGAACTATTGTGACAATATAATCTATAAAATGTAATAAAAATAAAAATAGAACATTACAATTAACGAAGCAGTCAAGATTTCACAATGGTATAAGCCCCATTTTAGACAAGAAAACAGGTGCATGGGTGTTCTAAGTAACTTGCCAGATTTTTAAGTGGCCCAAGTAGGGCTCTATTCTCTTATGAGCACCTAATATTTTCTTATGAATATGATTTTTAAACTATTGGCTCATTCATGGAGATACTCATTTAAAACTATTTATTAAAATCTTATCAGAAAAAAAGGGTTTTCAGGGTCTATGTTATTTTAGCCACAAACAGGACCTTAGGAAGCAGAGAATGAATAGCAAGCAATTATTTCAGGTGTTTCAAACAACAGCTAGAAGTTATTGTCTACATATATACATTAGGTCAATTATGCAGGTTATTTATATTAAACAACAAAATAGCAATACATTATTAAATAATCATAATTACAAGAGATTTTATATGGCATTGACTTAAAATAAAAGTGATTTAAAATAAGTGACTATTGAATAAAAAATATTTTGTTTTTATTTACATTATTGGTATCTATAATAACACTTAACTGGACATAGTATAGATTGAGTTTTACGCTCTCTCAGAATTGTAATAATTCTATTGCAACTTGAGCAGCTTTTACTAATGCAAGACAATTTTGGCAAAAATAAAAATCTCTTTAGAGGCAGGGTTTAATTAATTGGAAGTGAATAAAATGTGGACAAGAATAGAAGGAAAAAATAGTTCTTTGTAAAAGGAATGTCTGTGCAAGGAAAAAAGCAATAGAGTAAATAAAATTCTCATTAACACTTAGATTTCTTTGCATTTGCAAATAAATACTACCTATCAATGTCACAGGTCACTGTCACTAGCTAAAGAAGTCTGAACTGGTGTTAGATAAGCTGTATATTTAGCCCTGATAGTCTATCACCTCATAATGTGTTCTCTATCTCCTGTCACTCATTCCAAATCTGAGAAAAGTCTAATATGGAAGTAAGATGGATTTCAAAAACCAGGTATTCTGTCTTCTAGCCTTGTGCAATAGCTGGCCAGTCTTAACAATCTCTGCTTTATATTTTGTTATAAAGTGAAAATACGTAATAAGATTATTTATAGACTAAATCTCTTTCATCATTACGGTATAATAAATTTCCAGACATATTCTGATAGTACTTGAGTATCACTTAGTCCTGGCCCTCTATTAAACATCTTCTGTTCTAAATAATTTTGTTGTTTACTCAGAGTTTTTAAACCCAGTCATTATAGAAAGTCTTATTAATGTCTTAATACCTGTCAATAGCCAAAGCAATGATGTACATTCCCTCATTTATAATTGAATTTCACCTCCTTTCAAACTTTTCTATTCTATCAGTTTCAGATATAAATGATAATTTTTAAATGCTAGCATAATAAAGGTAAGTTGGTAGTGCAATGCCTGAAATTTTAATTATTCAATAAACATAAATTTTTTTTATTTCTCAATATTTGATGCAATGGAAGATCAATTGACAGTTTACACACAGCAAGCATATCTATACTAGTAGGTCAATTGTTCAGTTTACTCAAGTAATAAACAAAAATATGTCTTCAAATATTCATATAAGTCAATACTTTTAAAATTAAAATTTCAAAAAAAAAAAGTTTTTTTGCACTTTGCTAACCTGTTATAGAGAGGAAATAAGCTGGCTATAATTTGTCCTATTCACAAATATTTCTCTATAATTTACTACCAATCATATTAATCCTACCCTAGAATCTATAATACTTTTATTTTCATGCTGAAATTCCATCTCTTTCTTGCAAAAGTTCCAAGTAGTGCTCAATAATTTGACCATGGTACTCATTAGTTATCTATAATTGGAACTTTTCTTTATATTATGTCCTTGAGTAGCAAGGAAAGTTACCTGATCTTTTAATAGATCTTTTAATAAGTCTGGTAATCTTATTTGTATTGAATTTCATCTCCTGGTATATCCTTGTGTTCCAGTGGCTGTACTGAAGCCACTTATATGTGTTAGCTTAATTCTATAAACATGTTTCCTGGACAAAGGTTCTTACCTGTATAGAACATTTTATACATAAGACTAAATAGAAGGAGTGAAGAAATATAGTTTCTAAAGGTTTATCCTAGTAATGTAATGTTTGAAGGGGGAAGCAATAATGCAATTGGTCTATTTCATTTTATAGTGTATTAAATTCTATCCCTAGTGACTTCACTATAAGAACTCATAAAGTTGATTCGATAAATCAGCTTGCTCTTCCAATGAAAATGACCCCATGAAGCCAGCTCCATTATCCTTTTCACTCTGTACCTCACAGATAACTAAGTGCGTGGGTCCAGCACTTTTTACTAGCATATACCGTTAATAAAGAGTTAGAGAATTCTTAAGATGGGATCTGTTAAATGCTTTATGATCAGATATAAACAATTTTTTTTACAGTGTAATTCAATGAATTTGGTCTTCAAGAGGAAAATGTATCTTCATTACAAATATATTTCAAGAAGTATAAATTTCTCCTCTATTACAGTTTAAGTACACACTCATACATAACCAAGTGACAAGAAGAAAGTTTTGAGATGTCTTAAATTAAATTGCAGCAGGCTGGAGGTAGAAGGAGAAGACAAGGGAGTTTAATCAGTTAACAACTGCAGGGCAAAACCAACAAAAGACCACTTACATTCCTGAACATATGTTGAAGCATTGCACTAACCTCCAAGGTTATCTATAAATTAATTTCCACGATGATTCAGAGAGAATAGCCGACAACCAGACACCACCTCATCCTGCTTATACACATGAACTTTCTGAACTGTTGCCCATAACTGATCCAAAAGAGTAAGAACGTTTCCGTCATGGACTCTTCACCTATCCAGAACCAGGCCAGGTTCACCTTCTCCTACTCATTTTATCTATGGCCAGTGTAAATTCTTTCAAAACAACTTACATTTTTCTTTCCCAAACTCATCATTGTATAAAAGACCCTGTTCACCCCAGGATGGCAGACATGCTTGACTTTTCATCCAGTCCTGCTGCTGGTGGCTCAGATGGAACATCCCAATCTGGTCCTTTTTCTGCCTAGCATATGGTTCAGTAAACCCTTTCTGAAAAACGTTTGGCCTTGAAGGTTATTGTTTAACACAAGTGAACGGTATTATGATATTATGAATAATGAATATCAAATAATTTTTTAAAATAACATAAAATTCTGTCATCTCATTTTCTCTCAAATGTGAAATAGACCAAGGTATTTTAATTTCACTTTAAAGAAAGGAGATTGAATTTTAGGTTGGCCAATTTTCAAAAAGTTTGATAGCTAGATGAAATAGTTCTTATAAGGCAGTCTGAAGGTTATTGTCAAACTTGTGATTATCTATTATGCAACAGTAATTGTGTGCCAGATTCAGGGGCATGTTTGTGAGCTATCATGTGTTGCGGGGAAGGAACTTGGGATTTAGGATGCCCTCAGGATTTGTGCAAAGACCAGATACAATTAAGGGAGGGAGCAAATGCTTACCTATTTCCTTTCCAAAGCATTAATTTATGACCCTATACTTCTTGACTTGCTGTATGTAGGGAGTTATGATTCACCTGAATGGTAACAACAATGCATTCCATGTATTGAACTCTTATGTTCCAGGCACTTTCTGTATTGTTCTCTACAGCCTTTAAAGTGCAAGGACTGTGCATTAGTTACCCTTGCCTTTTTATCTCATTGAAAAGACACCCAGTATTTATTAGAGGTTCAATGAATGAATTCCTAAAATTTATCTCATCTTTACAGCAAATGAATAAGGTGAGTATCATGCCCACCTAGGTCTGAAGGAAGTGATTTAGCAGGTCTGAATCAAAAGCCCATAGATACTCTTTCCACAAAACTAAGCTGAGACCACCAAATTAATATGTTTTTGAATTTTCCTCAAATCTATACTTCCACCAAAAGTAAATGCTTATATGTTGTTTTATTAATTTCATTCTCTGTTTATATATATATGTATATAACCAAGCTTCTACTATTCAAAGCTATTCATTTACATCTGAATACTTTTCACATCCCAGGGCTAAGTGGGGCTGCGGGAGGACACATTCTGTTATATTTTCATTAAAAAATTTTCCAAGGAGCGGGGCTCAGTGGTTAGAGCATTGTCCCAGTCACCTAAAGGTTATGGGTTTGATCCCCAGTCAGGGCACATAGCTAGGCTGTAGGTTAAACCCCTGGTTGGGTGCATACAGGAGGCAACTGATCGATGTCTGTCCTCTCTCTCTCTCTCTCTCTCTCTCTCTCTCTCTCTTCCTCTCCCTCCACCATCCTCTGAAATCAATGAACATATACTCTGGTGAGGATTAAAGTTTTTTTCCAAGGAAGAAGAGTTCTGTAAGCTTTTCATTAAAACCTGTGTTTGAAATAACCCAGATTCAAGGGGATATTTTATACAATAAGGCAGGCATTCTGGCCTAATATGATATAAGAGTTCTGTAAAAGTAGGACAAGCCTGCACATTCTCTCTGTGTTCTGTTACATAAAGAAATCCTTTCTTTCTGAGACAAAGCCAGAACAAACATAATTTTAGGAGGAAAATACTAGATTTTTCTGATTAATTGCCTTTGATGTTTTGGGCTTTTTTTTTTTTTTTTTTGTCCTTTTGGACAAGTTTCTTAGCATTCATATTACTGTGACTGAAAATAACCAGAGCTCTTTTAAAAAAATTAAATTGAAAGCCTCCTATTATCTTGTACAAGACAAAAATACAAGCAGAAGACAAACAAAAAACTTTCACCATCAGAGAAGGAACACTAAGAACCTAAATGGACATTACATTTGAAATATTTAGAGTTCTGAAATAACTGTTAAAAACCTCAGGAAAACAAATTCCACGGGGACTGAAGTAGGAGAGCTGGTCAGTAAGAACAAGAGGTTATGAAGTTCCTTCCAGAGAAGCGCCAAGCTTGAGAAGTCAAGACCGACTTCCGGAGTTCACAAGGCCTTGGCTAGATCTCTCATCTAAGTCGTAGGTCGGAAAAGATCAAGTTGCCCTGACTTTCTAAAAGCAGGCAGATTACCCAGCTCACGGGGAGTGGGTCTACATATATTCTCTGAATACAGAGAATCATTAGCATCACCATGGAATGAATTTAACAAATAAAACAAGAAAATAGTATAATAGAAGCTCTTTGAGGAAAATTGTTTGTAAGAGTGAGGCTACCAATTAATAAGAGAACAACCTCCAGGTTCTTATAGGAGTGGAGGTGGCCAGGCAGCCAAGTAAATAAACTCTGAATGAATGAGCCTAGTGAATATGGCTCAAGGCATTAAATGATAGTTAAATAGGTCATGGAAATCAAATAATATTTCCACTGGCCCACTAAGTTAATTACATCATTTCTTTTTCTTTTTTTCTTTCTTTCTTTTTTTTTTTTGGTTCTTAATTTTGCCACTCTTAACATAGTGATTTCAATCCTCCTTTCAGCTTTAAGTGATTCTTCAGTATTTCACTTTTTACTAACACAACATCTAGGAATATTTTACTGATCCATTCTATAAAACTCTTCCTTGATTCTCTTTTTCCCAGGCACCACACTACTTTTATTGTCCTTTCTGCCATGCAAAATAAAAGAACTAACTAGAATTCCAACTCAACTGTTTATTCTGAACCCACCTTTCTCTGCCCTGGGAAGAAAACACTTGGACTTTATCACCTGGGTTTCCTTACCCTATGACTTCCAGGTGGGGTTGTAGCAATGAAGAGCCAGCAGGAGATGTGAAGGCAGGAGGAGAAACTCCAGGTTATTTATTGCCTTCTCTCATTCCATCCTCTTTTGCTGGCTTGTTTGCAGAGCCTGTGCCTTGCTACAGAGGCTACCACTCCTTTGTCAAATCTCCTATAGCATGGCTGGAGCTCGGGCTGGGTTCTGACAACAGCCTCCTTCTGTATGCTTCATTAGATCCATGGGGATCTAATTTGTATTAGTTCTAATGTTTTTCTATTGCTTATGTTGTATTTTTACATACATATTTTCATTGCCCACAATTAATCTGTTTTATATTTTTCCCTTTCAACAGTTGTACCACTTACTTCATTTTCTTTCTTACACAGTAACCAAGATCAAATCTATGTGAAATACTAGTAGCATAACTGGATATACTTGTTGAGCCTGATCTTAAAAGGCATGCACTAAAATTTCTCCTGTAAGTAAAATTATTTGTTTTAATATAACCTTTACAAAATTAAGAAAAAGCCCTACCTTTTCTAATTAGCTGGAAATTGTCATTAAAAATAGGTGTTTAATGTAAGTACAATGAATTTCCCTCATTTATGTAGTTTCATTTATTATATGACTGGAAAATATATAAAATTATCTATTTGTCAGAAATTTAGTTTTTCAATTATTATTATTATAAACAAAGCTGACATCAACATTTATATGTAACTCTTCGTGCATGGATAAAAGTTTAGATAGGATACAGCAACTTAATTAGATATAATGGAATTATTGTTTTAAACAAGATACAAATTTTCAAATTAAGTTGTTACTATCAAATTGGTCTCAAAAATGTTCGTACTAACATTTTATGTACCACTCTTTTATCAGCAGTATATAATTCCATTTTGTCACATTCCTGCAAATTCTGGATTTACCTAATGATTTTTAGGAAAACAATATATATATACACACACATACTGGATCTTGAAACAGTTCCTCTATATGCATAACAAATATCTGACCTCAGTAGTCATATTTTAAAATTTTGTTTATGGTGTTTGTTTTTGAACAAAAAATTTATTTTAACTGTAACATAGTCAAATGTATTCTTTTGTATTATGGTTTGGCTTTGTGTTTTAACAGTTCCTTCCTATTCTGCCATTAGTAAAGTGGTCCTATTTCCTTCTGAAGAGTTTAAAGCATTACTTTTTATTTTAGATACTTAAACCATCCACAGTTACAACATGAGATATTACTAATTTTTTCCCACGCAGACAATTTTCAAGTCATTTCTTATCTGTGATATAATTTTTAGTATAAATAAGATTTCTATATACATGAAAACATTTTCTGGGCCTTCAGTTATGTTTCACTGATTTACTATATTATACTTATGCTCTACTACAATATTTTATATACTATAATTTTATAATCAATCTTGATAATTAGGAGTAGCCTTACTTTATTATTTTTATTTTAAACATTTCTTGGCACTTAGATTTTTCATACAAATTTGAGGATCAGTTTTCAAAAATTCCTTAACAAATTTTTTGTTATTTAATTAAACTTTTCTGGTATTCACATATTAATTTGGGAACAACAGTAATATTTATGATATTAATTTTTATGATAATCTCTATAAACATATTTTCATCTTTTATGAATTTCAACTGTACGTTGCAATTTTCTCATAAAGATACTGCATTCTGTTAGATTTATATTCTAGAAGCTTAGACTTCATGCTGCTACTGTGAAGTTCTCTTTTTATGTTTTTATTATTTTTATCTTTATTGTATTTATTCCATTATCATTTAGTCCCCTTATACCCTCCTCCCCCTGACAAACACCACACTGTTACTCATGTCCATGAGTCCCTTTTCCTTTTTGCTCAATCCCTCCACCCTCTAATCCCCCTCCCTACTAGCTGTCATTTTCTCTCCATCTATGAGTCTGTCTCTGTTTTGCTTTTTGGTTCAGTTTGTTCATTAGATTCCACATGAGTGAAATCATATGGCATTTGTCTTTCTCTGACTGGCTTATTTCACTTAGCATAATATTCTCTAGGTTCATCCACACTGCTGCAAAGGGTAAAATTTTCTTCTTTTTTATGGTCCAATAGTATTCCATTGTGTAAATGTCCCATAGTTGTTTTATCCACTCATCTACTGGTGGACACTTGGACTGTTTCCATATCTTGGCGATTGTAAATAATGCTGCAATGAACATAAGGGTGCTATGTCCTTTCAAATTAGTGTTTTGGTTACCTTCAGATATATTCCCAGAAGTGGGATTGATAGAGAGAGATCTGATCAGATCCCTGAGGAGAAGTAGGGAGGAGCCATTGGAGTAGTTTGCCAATGGTAAACAGTCTAGGATGGGACTGGCTGAGAAGCTGAATGCCTCCAGAACACATGAAATTATGGGCAAGAAGATTTGAATTAAAAGAAGAGCTCTCTGAAGGGTGGGTATGGGCTCTTTCTGGCTCTCAGGCTCTTCTTCTTCAAGGATGCCTGCATGATCATGCCGCAGCTGCCTGCATTCCCAGTGGATGGTATTGTGGAAGGGAAGAGACTCCAGGCACAGCCTAGAGTCAGGCTGGCTTGGCAGAGGGTGGCAGGGTTATTCTTTAGGTGTTCTAGAGGGAACAGGCTCTGAAGCAGAAATCTGCCATTCTTCCAAAATTGTGTAGCCTTTGTATCTTATATTGTTTTAGTTTGTAAACTAACCCTATAGAAATAAGATAAAATTAACAAGGGGAATGATAGGAGAACTCTGGTGTTAGACTTTAGCCTTAATTAATAGGTTTAAGTAGTTAAAGCTGCAGCTGAAGAGTTAAAGGGTTTGCCTTAATTGATAGGCTTAAGTGACTAAAGCATGCGGGAAGCTGTTATTCTAAAATTGTGATGCTTTTGAATAAAGATTCCTTTCCTTTATCACCAAACCTTTGCCTTTGGAATTTTGCCTAGAGGGTGGCGGCAGGCAGCAGATCCAATTGCTGTTCCACAACAGGATTGCTGGTTCAAAAGGCAGATCCATTTTTAATTTTTTGAGGTATCTCTATACTGTTTTCCACAGTGGCTGCACCAGTCTGCATTCCCACCAACGGCGCATGAGGGTTCCTTTTCCTCCCCATCCTTACCAGCACTTGTTGTTTGAAACATGTTTTTGAAGTAATCCTTACAGGAAACATAAGAAGGTTATTGTTTTTTTAATTGATTTTTCTGTTTATTTTTTCTGACTTTGAAGCCAATTTACCAGCTTTATTTTGAATAATAACTGCATGGTATGTATCTTTCCACCCCATCTAGCATGCAGATACATGTGTTTAATTTACTTGGGTTAAATTTATCATTTATTGGGTGAATTATATACATCAATAGGAGTTAGAGGTGATTTGGAATGAATTCTATTTTCTTTTTTAAAATTTTTATTGTATTTTTCCACCACCATTTAGTTTACTCTATTTTCCATTTAATTTCTTCTTTTTAGTGCACTTGTAAAAACTCTTTTCCTTCTGAATCCTTAAAGAATGATTTCAGCTGTAAATAAGCAAAATTTTACTTATAATGACTAAATAAATATTTATTTTTTAATATAATAAAAATCCAGAGATAAGCATAGGCTTGCCATTTCAGTGATGAGTTGGGAACCCAGCTTTTCTTTATTGTTAGTCTGTCATTTTTAGTATTTGTTTTCATCCTTTTTGTTTAATAGTTGCAAGATGCATGCTGCTTATCCCAGGTGTTGCATTTACTTCATAGTCTCAATAATGTGGCTTAGGACAAAAGGATCTTACATCACAGGGTTCTTGCAAAAATTAAATGAGCTAATACAGTGCCCAGCAAATTAAACTCTCAATATGTGCAAGTTAACAGTTGTCTTTATAATAAGGGAAATTATTCCTTATCATCCAATTTTTGTAACCCCAAGTCATTCCAAACTCCAAGTCCAGGCAATATTTTACACCACATCCTCCTGGCAGGAATACCAATCACTCCAGAGGATACCATGACTAACTGGTTTATGGGAAGTTGTCCTGGAACTGGGATGTGCACATCCTACTTGCCCACATGTGGGTGGCACTGACCTCTGGCTTACTCATGAACAACATACAGTACTCAACATTATTAATATTCTTGATGAATACAAAGTATAGTTACTGTTAAAGTTGAAATTATTAAGTAGAGAATTTCGTAACCTATCTTAAAAGAACAAAAAATATAAAGTTTACTCTGTGGACTAATTGCTACTACCTTCCATCTCCTTTACAAACCTGCCACCAAATTCCATTCTTCCCAAATCAAATTGAATGAAGTTAAGCCCCATCCCCCACCCCACGCACAAAATTTTAATCTCCATGAGTGTTTATATTCTCAATATACCTCAGTCAATCTCATTATTATGATTCATCTATCTCCTATAATTTCAGCCTTCTTTAAAAAAGAAACTAAAGTAAATCTGATTTACTAATTTTAGGAATAACAATGCCAAGCACTTTGGTATTAGACATTATCCGTATCATTTGAATAAAAGAAGCTGGTATTTTCTGAGGCCATTTCCACCTTTGAATTTCACAGAGTAACCAATAAACATTATTTTGTTTTAAGTTAGTTTGAATTATCTTTTGTCTCTTACCAGTGAATAATACTGCTTTTTACAGGTATAGTTGAAAAAATAACACATTAAAAATTGTACCCTGGTTCTGACTGGGTAGCTCAGCTGGTTGGAGCATCATCTGTTCATTACACCAAAAAGGTCATGGATTTGATTCCTGGTCAGGGCACACACCTAGGTTGCAGGTTCAATCCCCTATCAGGGTGCATTAATGTTCTCTCTCTTTCTCTCTTTCCCTCTCTCTCTGTCTTCCTTTCTCTCTCCCCCCAAAACATCCTTGGGTGAGGATTTTTAAAAATTGCGCCCTGCATGTAATGGAAATGAATGTTAAGTTATTCATTTATGTTTTTAATTTATTTTTATTGTTTTTCTATTATAGTTGCCCCATTTCCCTCATTGCTCTCCCCTGCTCCATCCACCTCTCCCTTCTTCCACAGTCAATCCCCATTCTGTTGTCCATGTCCATGAGTCATTCATATTAGTTCCTTGACTAGACCCTTCCCCTTCTTTCCCCCTTTTCAATATTATTTTTAAACTTAAGAATAAAACGTAATTCAGATGAAGCCAATTATGTAGCCCTTCGCCAACTGCATTCTTCTCCCACACACCTCAATTTTGTTTTTTGAGGATTGAAAGCTGTTTTATTACTTTTTTTTCACTTAAAATATATTCAAATTATCTTCCAACACCATATAGCTGGCTCCCTTTACCCTTTACTACCCCTCCCAGCCCCTTCTCTCTGGTAACACCACACTGTTGTTTGTGTCTATGAGTGTCAGTTTTATATCCCACATACGAGTGAAATTATGTGGTTCTTAGCTTTTTCTGATTTATTTTGTTAAGCGCAATATTCTCAAGGTCCATCCATGTTGTCGCAAATGAAAGTTATCTCATCTTTTCCTATGGATGAGTAGTATTCCACTGTATATATATATATATCACATCTTCTTTAACCAATCATCTACCAAAGGACACATTGGTCATTTTATGTCTTGGCCACCATGAGTAATGCTACAATGAACATAGGGGTGCATATATATTTGCAAATACATGTTTTCAAAATTTGGGGGTAGCTACCCATAAGAGGGATTGCTGGGTCATATGGGAACTCAATTCTTAATTTTTTTGAGTACCTGCCATACTGTTTTCTCTAGTAACGGTGCCAGTTTACATTCCCACCAGTGGTGAATGAGGGTTCCTTTTTCTCCACAACCTCTCCAACACTTATTACTTGTCTTGTTGATAACACTTATTTGTACTTGCCATTCTAAGAGGTGTGAGGTGGTATATCATTGTAGTTTTAATTTTCATCTCCCCAATAGCTTTCACATATCTATATCTGTTGGCCATTTGCATGTTTTCTTGGGAGAAGTGTCTGTTCAGGTTCTCTGCCTTTAAAAAATTTTTTTTACTTAATTTTATTTTAAAATATTTGTTGTTTATGCTATTACAGTTGTCCCAATTTTTTCCCCTTAGCTCCCCTCCACACATCCTCCCCCACCCCCTCAGGCAATCCCCTCACTGTTGTCCTGGTCCATAGGTCATGCATATATGTTCTCTGGCTACTCTATTCCCTGTGCTGTACTTTATTTACATCCCCATGACTATTCTGTAGCTACCAATTTGAATTCTTAACCCCTTCACCCTTTTCACCCATTCCCCTACCCCTCTCTCATCTGGCAGCCCTCCAAACGTTCTCTGTATCTATGATTCTGTTTCTGTTCTGCTAGTTTGTTTATTTTGTTTTTTAGATTCAACTGTATTAAATTTATTCCTAGGTATTTTATTCCTTTGGTTGCAATTGCAAAAGGATTTTCCCCCCTTTTTATCCCCCAAATGTCAATGTCAGTATATAGGAATGTAGTGGATTTTTGTACTTTGATTTTGTATCCTGCAACTTTACTGTATTTGTTTATTGTTTCTAAAAGTTTTTTTTTGTTGTTTTTTAATTTTTAATTTTTATTGTTTTTGTTACAATTGTCCCACTTTTTCCCTCATTGCTACCCCCAACCCATTTTATTGTTTGTATTTTTTATCTTATTCTTCTTAAAGATCTTCTTCATATCAAACTGGTTTGGTGGTGACAAACTCCTTTAGCTTTTTCTTGTCTGGGAATCTCTTTATGTGTTTTTCCATTTTTAAATTGGATTAATTATTTGTTTGGTGTTTAGTTGTATGAGTTGTTTATGTATTTTGTATATAAACACCTTGTCAGAGCTGTTGTTTGCAAATATCTTCTTCCATTTGGTTGTCTTTTTGTTTTGTAGGTGGTTTCTTTTGTTGTTCAGAAGCTTTCTAATTTGATATAGTATCATTCATTTATTTTTGCCAAGAACATTTTTCCCCAGGTATCCGCATGGATATATCTCCCTCCTCTGCTTCACTGTGCACACAACAGTCTTGCCAGACAACACTATTTTCAACTTTTTAAAAAAACTGCAAGTGTTCAGAATTGAGTGGCCCACACTCCTCAATTCACAGCATCCTGTACAAGCAGTCAATTAACGTGGTCTCAGCAAGGATCCTTATTTGTTTTGTATTTAATTTAATTTTTTTTCTTTTCATCTCACTAACTTCATTTCATTATCTGTTCAACCACAGGCACCCAGTCTTGTGTATTTATTATAATCCTTTCGATCAACTTCCATATATTTATTTACATGAATATTTACATAGTGGTGTGGCCATAAAAATACCTAGCATTATTTTGTATTTATTTTGAACTGAACTAATATTTTGCTATAAATCTTTTATATTTAACTTTTCAATCTATTGAGTTTATTATATGTAGATCTAGGTCACATATTTTCTGACAGCTACATTATATCCTTTTACCTGCATATACTGTGTTTTATTTACCCATTTTTCTAGTCATGGTTAGAATGGATAGAATATATATGAGCAAATATAAGGAGAGTAGGAACTATCTAGCCTGTATGAAAAACTACAAGCAGTTTTGATATAAAAAGGATGTAGAGTAGGAAAAAGGACATGTCAGGAGATAAACTGGAGAAGTAGAAAGAGGACCTTGTTTTATTAAAACCCATCTAGAATTTGGTAGTTGATATGAGTCCATAGAAATGTTTAATGCTACACAGTGACAAAGCCAGATTAGCCAGTGGCTATAAAAGGTGACGTAGAAAATGATGATACTGAAGGTTAAGAGAGCAATTAGGAGACTAGGAAGTTGTCTGGGTGAGATGTGATGAAAATAAAAAACTGGGCAATCAGGACGGACGGAGCAAACAGATTTTTAAGAATACTTAAGAAGTAAAATCTCCAAGGATCTGGCAATTGCTCAAGTATGGAAATGAGACATAGATTTGAATAAAAATGCAACCAAACCTGAGATACAAAATATAGGAAAAGGAGGAGGAAGAAGAGTTTACAGATTAAGAGCTATAGGGTACTCATCTATCCTATAGCAAAACAAAACAAAAACTAAACTATATTTTTCCAACAATAAATTTGCATTTAAGGTTTTAACTTTTCTTTAAAATTTTATGTTGAAATTAGCAACAAATTATTCTTAATAAAGTAAAAAAATAGTTCTTTAAATAACATAATATTGTGCATTTCCATAACACACCTCTATGTTATTATGTCTGTCATAATAACAATTCAACCTAGATTGAATTATAGGTAATATTTTGTCAAGAAATAGTCACTCTTTAGTTAATAAAGATATCATTTTTAAAAGCAGGTTTTAAAATAACACAATCATACCATTTTAAAATCTCATTTCATTCTCTTAATTTGTAATATAGGGATTTTCAGGAACATTTTATTAGCATGTCTTATTTTGAATATATTTAAACACTTGGTTAAAGAAAATATCTATGAGCAGGAAATGATTAATTATTAAACTTAGTTATATGAGAGTTTAATGTACCAATTCAAATACTAAAACAACCTCAATCTGACATTGCTAATCCATATTCTTAAAGTCACAAGAAAAACACAGCTGCAGGCAGATCATATACCAGAGCTCCAACACATCCACAAACAGATGAGCAACAGCTCATATTAAATTTTCTCAGATAATCTCACTTCTCACCATAGAAAAGCACACTGTAAATTGGCTGAGAAATATCATCGCAGTCTCAAAATCAAACTAAACTGCACAACTTCTCCTAAATTTTGACCCAACCAATTCATCAATAATTGAAAGGAAATGAACTCATACTACCAGACTATCAAAGGTAACAAACACTTGAAGTAAAAGCTATCTGGAAAATAAACTGTTGCTGTTCTTCTGGCCTCTTACAGTAACTGAAATAATTTTAAGTTACCTTCTCCACCAATTAGAGGCCAAAAATACTATGCCCCTGCCCAATCCAACACAGAACCATAGAATGTGAAGTAGACACATATACTATCGGAAAAAAAAAAAAAAAAAAGACTCCTTATTGATTCAGACCATTCAATCAGTAATCCTGTTTCCCTGGTTTAATGAAACATTAGTGGGTAAAAAAACAAAGTTAAAGAGGGCAAAATAATAGCTCAGTTAACGGTTACTTTAGGAAACAGAATATTTTGAGACATTTCATCTCTTCTAGTTCAAATAAATACCTTAACAGTCCCAGAGGATTTTTTAAAATGCATGTATGAACATTTAGGACTTTTCAGTTATGGAATTGTGACTTCTTTTGATTAAGCCTGCCTTCTATACCTATGGTAACATTCTGAATATTTTATTTCTTTGGATAATACCATAGATGTATAAAATAACAAAATATTGAGCCTCACTGTTTTCAGAATACAGCCTGGAAGGATTTCTGTGCGTGTGTGTGTTTTTAATTTTTTCAATTACAGTTTACAATATTATCTTGTATTAATTTCAGGTGTACAGCATAGCAATTAGACAATCATATAGTTTATGAAGTGTTTCCGTAATATTTACAGTACCCAACTGGCACGACACATAGTTATTACAATATTATTGGCTATATTTCTTATGTTAGAGTTTCTATTAATTCCTCTTGAAAAATGTATTTACTATGCATGCTGTAAGATTTTCCAATCAAATAAATATGCATGCTGTAATAATTTATAAATTTGCTTTTATAACTTGAAAAACTGACTGAATTTTTAGCAACAAGATAAAATTGCATTTTGCTGGCTGCAGTTATGGAATAGTAAAAGATTTAATAACATTTAGTACAACCAGATTTTGAAGAAAATCAGGATTACCAACTCTGCCCCTCCTCCTCATTATCACAATCTTTTATCCTTTGCAAATAAAGTAAGTTTTCTCCACCAAGGAGCCCTGGCTGGTTTGGCTCAGTGGATTGAGCGTCGGCCTGCGAGCTAAGTGTCGCTGGTTCGATCTTCCAGTCAGGGCACATCAGAGAAGGAAAACTCTGACTCCAAAAAACCTCCGCTGCCTTGCGGCATACCTCTTCAGGGGAAAGGCTAAGGGAGTAAACCCCAACAGAAAATCCGGAGCCGGAGTCCCTAAGGCGGTTTGACGTTGTAGTCATCACCGGCAACTCCTGCGGCGCACCTGAAGCCAAGCTGTATTGACTCCGTCTTTCCCTTGGATCCTTCAGCTGCGAAGAGAGGGGGGGTCTGCTGCATGGGCAACAGCAGACCCTCCATATCACCCTGCCCAGGCTCTGTAGCTTCAGCTTCACTGGAGAGGGCACTCCAGCATCATCGCAAGATGTCGATTCAACACGGGAGGAGACAGATACCGTGTCACTCCCGAGTTGGACTGCACAGCCATTCTCGGCGGTGCAGATAGACTCTTAAGAAGCTACACCATCGTCTCTCGAGACGGACGGCTGCCGACGATTTCTTATGCTGTATTTTACATCCCCATGACTATTTTATAACTCTTTTATCTGAACTTGTTTGCCAGTGATTTTTCTCCTACACTCAGAGTGCCCTGCACACACACTCACACATTAATCTGTATATAGAAGGATCTGATTCATCAAACTTTCCACATTTGGAATAACATATATACATGATACTGTACATATGATATACACCCCCACAATGTTGAAGCAAAATATGTATTCAACTTCATTCAAACTCCATTTTACTCTTTTAATTCATCTTGCAAATGTGCTCTAAAGTGCATACCATATGGTCTTTCAAAGCACAGCCAACTTCTTCCTTTAAAATTCTGTGAAGCATTAGGTTTGCATTTTATCATTTTCCCAGTTTCCTTCTTCTATTGCTTTTACATTGACCTCTGTGAACACTGTTTTAGTTTCTCCTTTTTTAATTATACTAGTGTTTACCGATCATTTACAAAGTCACCATAATTGCATCATTTCATTTCTATAATGCTAGTGCCCAAGCTGTTTTCTTTGCATTTTGATTCCAAACCAATTTTAGAACAAAGGCATCCTATTTGTCTTCCTAGGTAGCTCTCAGAGCTGTCTTTCCCTTCTCCCACTGCTTCCTCCACCTGCATTCTAGTCCTTACCATTTTCTACTCGGACTATTGGGTTGCCTCCTAACTGGTCACCTGACAGCTAATGTGGTCCCCTATGATCCATCCTTCACAGCACCAATTCTGATTATGTAATTTTCCTTCTTAAAAATCATCTATGGCTTCCAATTGATTATCTACAGCATACCGTCTAAATTCCTCCTCCAGTGTCTGACATTTCATAAATCATCTGAACCACGATAACCTTTCAAGACCTGTCTCTGTCGACCCAGAACTCTGCCATAATCATGCAGAAGTGCCACATGTTCACTGATAATGCATATTCTCTCAAGGTGCCCCTTACTGAACACTTTACCAGCCCTCCTTCAGGTAGACTACTCATTACTTTTGTTTCAAGAACTTCCTAAAAAATAGTCCCTGTAGTAGTCTTCCTTTATCCAATCTCCATCAGAGAGCCTTAATATTCAATGTAGATTCATTCACCTCTACAACTCTTATCCCAATTGCTCATGAACCCAGGGCACTGATTCTTTCTGCTGGAGACTCAGCGTTAATCGTCCTCTATAGATCCAGCTGGGCTTTTATGAAAAAAGGAGCACAACTAATAAAAACACAGTTATCATATTTTTAAGTAGACTATGCAGTTTTTAATTGAAGCAATATCCTCTCTCTGAGTTCAGTGTCAGGGTGGTAATGTCCTTAATGAGATGTACATCAAAATAGGGGATTAACATAAAGGATTAACTACTTTTCAATATGTTTGGGTATGGCATGTATATTCAAAGAACCTTAAGTTTTAAGATTATATCTCAATATTTTTGTGTAAATATTAACTTGAATTTCACAACTATATGACCAGACTTGATTTATTCTTTAGTCTTTGTGGGTCTTGATTTCTTGATTCAGAAAATATTTGCATGATATTTGGTGTCTCTGTGCTAGACACTGGGAACATTATAAATATTATAATATCTATTTTAGAGGTTGTGAGGATTGAGACCACCAAATTTTTAACAATGCCAACAGAGTGCTTAGCAAATAAATGGCAGTGTGATATTGTAGTTATTGTTAAGGAGAGTGTGTTGACTTTTTTTAGAAGGTGAGTCATATATATATATACACACATATATATATTTAGTAGAATGAATTTATACATAATTTATACAGTAGCAAAATTTTATAATAAAATGTGTAAGGTAAAGACCTGCAACTGCTACTTAGTATTCCATTACACAGTGCCAGTTGTCTGGGTTTCGGAGGGCCATGTGAATTACAGAAATCACAGTGGTGTGTTATTTCATGGATAAGTGTACATCTACTGTGGATGATAACAGTCTAAAATTGCATCTGTCTGGTGCAGAAAAATACTCAAATGCAAAAGATGATGAGTAGATAGCAATTCTTTTTTTAAATAAAATATTCAAACAAGTACATGCTTTTTTTTTACAATTTTTATTGTTGCAAAACAAATAACAATATATTACTTTAAAGACTAGCCACTGAAAACTTAATGAAGAAGCAGCATGTGTTTGCCTTAGAGTATATTATCTTATGTCTGTGTTACTTTTTTATCTGTACAACTGATTCCTTCAGGAAAAGTGTTACTTGGTTGAACAAGGGTTTTGTGAAATGTGCTGAATTTTGTCTTGTCATCTGCAATACAACTGAACCTAGATAAAGATAATTTTTAATTCATACATTAACTCCTTGAAAGGTCATTGTTGACATCAGTGAGATGAAAAGACTTAGAAAATACCAACATAATAAAAGAAGTGCTAAATAAAAGACAAAAAGAGATATCACATATTAAATTTGAAAGTACCTTAGTTTAATTAGAAATAAAGCCTGAATAAATGAGAATATCTGGAAAGTGACATGAACTTTTCTTTAAGAATAAGAGCATAACTATTATCTGAGCTGTGGCAACTTTACCAGGAACATATACAGGGCAAGGACTGTGTCACATTCCGCATTGCATCCCCATCTTATCTCAGTGCCATTAATGACAGATGTCCAATAAGTGTTTGCCGAGTGACTTATTGGATGCCTTAAAAACAGTTATTATGTTCTAATTGAGGGTCTTCCAGAATGCTTTTCCTTTTTTCTCTTTAAGGATTAATTTTTTAAAAAAACAGAGTTGGACAAGGAAAGACAATAAATTAAATGAGTATTTTACAGACAGCACATGGGTATGCCAATCTACAACCCCTTAGAGAGATATCCATTACTTACTCCTTTCCCTTTTTCCTACTTAAAAAAAAAAAAACACTTGGAGAAAATAATTTTTAAAAAAATTTTGTATGTGCTTATCAAAAAAGATAAGGTAGAGAACTCCAATACTGAGGACTAAATTTTTATTAGTTTAAGGCAGAAAGTCATTTCAGTTCTACACTGATTTCATAGACTTTGACTCATATTAATTGCTGTGAGAGCTATATATAAAATATATACTTATATAAAACAGACATGAAATGCAAGTTAAATGATATTATTGTGATTAAGATTTGTATTACTTCAATATAAATTGTTATGCTTTTTCAAAAAAAAAAAATCTTCCAGTAAGATATTAAATCAAATCTTATCCTCTGCTCTACCCCACCCCCGACTCCTTAGTTAATGTTATTGGTGATGTGCTTTCAAATGGTCAATTATTTGAAAACATTGCGCGTAGAGGTTAGCATATTTCTGTAATGGTGGAAGTTTATTTGTTTCTGGCTCATTGAAAATGGAAATTGAGTGATTAAGTTCAACCTTCCAAAGATACTTAAGAAAATAAATGATCTATTAGGGTTATTTGTTTTTAAAGGAATGCCACCAGGAAAATTTAAGCTTTATACAAAGTTATGATTTTGATGTCTGATGCTAACCTGTGAACACCTGGTTTAGGAGTATAGGTGGGTCAAGCCAGTCACTATAAGTTATATGCATAAAGGTCCAACTTCAAAAAATAACACTATTAAACACATCTACTAAAAAAATGTAGAAAAGGGGCATGTTGTATGTTTTGAGGGTGTTAGAGGTTTTTAAGTTTTTTATGTAAATTAGGAAAACACAAGTGGAGAGTCTAATTGATTTTATATTAATCTTCAAGAGAAGTGGTCTTGTATAGCTCTCCTAACAAGCACATGATATTTTATCAGTCTTGACCAATTTCACTTTATCAGATGGGACCCAAAATGGCTTTGTCTTAAATGCACTTCTAATTTAATAATAGCCACAATTTAAAGGATGTTAATTATGTGCCAAACATAAAGATTAATTTCACTTTGCATTTTGCACTTACTTAAATTGTGGAAGTTCAATCTTTTCTTAGCAGAGAGAGTCCACAAGAGTATGTTATCTTCCACTGCAACTTAGATCAGAACCCTAGAACCTGAGACTGAGCTCGCACTCTGAGGCCTGAATTAATGTCACACTGGGATTCAGATTTACAAGTCACTACTGTAGAGAAGATGAAACATTATTAGACCAAGTGACTAAGTGGAAAATATTATAGATTTTTGAAAAAAATCAGAATACTGAGTAAGTAGGCTTGCCCAATAAGTAAAATAAGAACTTGGTTATTTAGCATTAATTTTTTTTCATTAACATGTTCAATGCAAAATTTCAACCCCATACAATATGACTTTTTCATATCCTATACACTCTAATTCCAAAACAAAAATAAAAATTTATGAAAGCAAACTGTATAAAGGTGGTTACTTGAAATCTATGATATACCTTTGATTTAAAGTATCGGGTTAGTGCAAAAGTAATGTCCGACTTTTTTAAAAGAAAGTTTTAGATAGTATTTATTAAATTTGTACCTCTTGTAATTTTTGATGTCACAGTGACTAATTTATATCTTATTTTTTCAGATTATCAAAGTATTGTTCATAATCGTCCATCCATGTTCATCCCATTTAAAGACCACTTTAGAAATGTGTTACTCTAGGAGTTTCATAAAGGTGCCAATGCAAGTACAGCAGCAAAGTCTATCAGAGCGCTTATTGGGATGATGCAGTGACTGAAAGACATTGCAGCAGGTGGTTTTCCCATCTCCAAAATGGGGATTTCAGTTTGAAAAACGAGTCAAAAGAGGGTTTTCCAAAAAAAATTGATTCTGAAGTGTTGGAAGCTGTTGTCACAGAAAATCCCACCATTACCTCTAGGGAACTTGCAGAACAATTTAATGTAGCCCATTCAACCATGCTATGCCAACTGAAAAGGATGGGAAAGGTTTCAGTAGTTGGAAAATGGGTTGCTCATGAACTGTCGCCAGAGAATCTGCAACAGCATGTTGCTTGTTGTGAATCATTGCTTTCGCAACACCTTCAGGCACCATTTTTAGGTAGGCTTGTTACGGGTGCTGAGAAGCGGATCCTTTACCATAACGTTAAACACTGACGATCACGGATCAGTTGAGGAGGAAGAAGAGTTCAACAACCAAGAGGAGGATTTCATCCAAAGATCATGTTGAGTGTATGGTGGGGTATGGAAGGAATTGTCCATTATGAACTGTTAGGCAACAATCAAACAATTACTGCTAATCTTTACTGTGAACAACTTTGTCATTTGAAAGCAGCTTTGAACCAAAAGCGATCCTCCTTAGTCAACAGAAAGGGTGTCATCTTCCATCACGATAATGCTCGTCCTCACATAGCTCAACTCACCAATAATTTTTTGAAAGGGCTTCATTGGGAAATATTGCTTCATCCCCCATATTCTCCTGACCTTGCTCCTTCTGATTATCACTTGTTTCAAGGACTACAGAACCATTTGGATGGTCTTAGGTTGACATCAAGAAAAGAGGTTGAAAATGAGTTGGATTCATATTTTGCTTCAAAACCTAAAGAATTTTACAAGCGTGGCATTTATAAGTTAGTTGACAGATGGAATGAGGTTCTAGAAAGCAAAGGAGGTTATGTTAATGAATAAGTATTTTCATAATCATGGGCTTTTTCATTTTTAAAATAGACCTCGAAATCAGACATTATTTTTGCACCAACCTTATATTTTGTCCTAGAACATATTTTGTAGAATAGACTGAGGTGTTTATAAAACAAAGTGCTTAAATTAATTATATAAAAGATTCAAGATAAATGAGAACATTGCAAGATATACAATTTTACAAAAACTGTACTAATCCATAGAGACTATTTTTCTCTCATACCCTGATGAAGAATTAAAAAGAGGAGTATCCAGGCAGGAAAAATAGGATGTCTAAAAAGAAGTTGAACAACTTTGTTTTGTTTTTTCCCATGAATTGACTATTTACATTGCCTGACAACAAAAGGAAGTTTACGTAAAAGAAACGGGAAATTAAATAGCTAAAACTTTGAAAATCACCTCACTTTTCCTTCTATACTTGAATTTTAGAGTCATATAAAATAAAAGGCTATTATATTTATATATGATTATATTACTCAATATTTACTCATTCACTCAACAAACATTCTTTTTAAATTTTTTTACTTTTTATTTTGTTTAAAAGATTTTACTTATTTATTTATTTATAGAGAGAGGAGAAGGGAGGGGAAAGAGAGGGAGAGAAACATTAATGCATGGTTGCTTCTTGCATACCCCCAACTGGGGACCTAGCCAGCAATCCAGGTATATGCCCCGACTGGGAATTGAACCAGTAACCCCTTGGTTTGCAGGCTGGCACTCAATCTACTGAGTCACACCAGCCAGAGCTCAACAAACATTCTTGAAGTTAATTCAAGGGCCAAGGCTTTCTGCTAAGTGCTGGAAAACCACAGTTCTGGTCTGAAAGTTGTTCAGATTTATGATAGAGATAGACAGAGAAGTAGGTAAATTTAAATCAAAGAACAATGACAATAAATATGAAATTCATGGGGTAAATAGGAATTAAATTTGCTAGTGATAGAACCAAACAGGAGGAGAAGGAGGAAAAATAGGGGAAAAGGTGAGTTAACTTCAGGGCACAAGTAGTTTGATGTAACTATGGGATATCCAGGCAAAATACTGTGTTGCCCTTCATCCTCTGTACCTTCAGATGCATTCTTGGTCTTTCTCCTGCCTTCTCAGTGTAGAAGCTCCCTAGGCTGTTTCCTTGTCAGTTGGCTTCCAGCTGGATTTGATCAGACACTGGCAGAGACTGGAGACTGGGAGGAAGGGAGACACTAGGATATTTCTCCCCATCCTGTCTGTCTCAAAATATATCTCAGTATTTGCTGTGTTCCTTCCTTGTTTCCCACTCCCAGAAAGACAGATTTGTCCTGGCTTCAGCACCCCCTGGCCTTCAGCCTACAAGGACAGTAGCTTATTTTGCTACCTTACTATCCCCTGCTTCATTTTTGGTCTCTTCTATGAGTATATAATAATTGCCATGTATAAATGTACTTTAAATACTCAGAGTGGTTTCTATAGATTTTGGATGGTGGATTTGGGACTGATCAACAAGAGCTGATGAGTTCATGCAGAGAGGCGGGGTAAATGGATTGGTGGCTTGAGGATGGAACCTTTAGAATAAATCCAACATTTTTATTTAGTATAGCTGGAAAAAAAATATGATATCTACTTAGTTCCACTAGGCACCTTAGGCATCACTTAGACCCAGCATTTGTCAGATGAGGTTTCTGAAGATAGATCAGGTCACCAGTCAGGTGACAGGACCAGACTTGAAACCCAAGTTTGGGTTTCCTATTTCTCTACCTAGTGTCCTTGTGATACTGCGCCTTTAATCATTTTTTTAATAGCATGTGATTTGGCATCATTTCCCTGGGTTCAAGTCACTTGCTCTTATCTTGTATAATGTTTACACTTCCATTTCCTTTCATGTAAAACAAGTACATGGTATTATTTATCTATATAGGTAATTTTAAGAATAAATGACATAATACATGGAAAGTACTTAGAATAGTGTAAAATAATAAGTATAGTTAAAGTTATTGAGAGGTTGGTATAATTCATTCAGAATAACTGTGCTGTTGGATCTTATCACATTATTATGAAAGATAAGTGAGTCATTGTGGACCTTACAGATACTGGTTATGTGTTTGTTAAGGTGATTTTTTTTTTTGCATTTGTAATAACCTTACCATTTGTTTAGTAAAGCCAAATTTAATTTCAAATTAGGTTTTCACTTTAGAAGTTAGTTATGTAATTGTTTTTTTATAAAATAATTTTTACACCATTAGTTTCATCACAGTCCTATATGTTTAAGAGTTTCTCTGTGTTTTATTGATTATACTGTTACAGTTATCCCAATTTCTTTTCCCTTTGCTCCCCTCCACCCAGCAACCCCCTTCCCTCCAGCAGTCACTCCTCCCCCTCTTAGTCTATGTTCATGGGTCATGCATAAAGCTCTTCTCAACATCCCCCTGTCCATTCTGCACCCTGCTACTATGCTTCTTAATTCCTGTACCATTTCTCTCCTCCTCCCCCTTCCCCCTCACAGCTGACCTCCCCCCAATATGCTCCCCATACCCTATGATTCTGTTCTCACTCTGGTTGTCTGCTTAGTTTGCCTTTATTTTCATTACCTAGCTTCTGGTGTTGATAGCTGTCATACTGTTTTCACTTTAACGTTCATAGTTTTGATCTTCTTGTTCTTAAACAAGTTTCTTTAACATTTCATATAATAATGGCTTGGTGATGATGAATTCCTTCAGCTTTACCTTTTCTGGGAAGCACTTTCTCTGCTCTTCAATTGTGAATGATAGCTTTGCTGGATAGAGTAGTCTTGGTTGTAGGTCCTTGCTTTTCATCACATTGAACATTTCCAGCCAGTGCCTTCTTGCCTGCAAAGTTTCTTTTGAGAAGTCAGCTGACAGTCTTATAGGCATCCCTTTTTAGGTAATTCTCTTCTTTTCTCTTGCTGCTTTTCAGATTCTCTCTTTATTCTTAACCTTTGTCTTTTGATATGATGTGTCTTGGTGTGGTCCTCCCTAGGTCTAGTGTGTTCAGGACTCTGTGCTTCCTGGTCCCATATGTCCATTTCCTTCCCCAAAGTAGGAGAGTTTTCCTTCTTTTTTTTTGCATAATTTTTCAATTTCTTGCTCTCCCTCTTCACCTTCTGGAAATGCTATAATTCGGATGTTGACACATTTAAAGCTATCCCAGAGGTTTCTGAGCCTCTCCTCATTTTTTTCAATTCTCATTTCCTCTTTCTGTACTGGTTGACTTTTTGTTTCTTCCTTGTGTTCCAGTTTGTTGACTTGAACCCTGGTTTCCTTTCCTTCACCACTTGTTTCGTGTGGATTTTCCTTAATTTCAGCCAGGATAGCCTTCATTCTTTCCCGGTCCTGTTTACCTTTTCTCTCAAGTCTGTGAGCATCTTTATCACCAGTACCTTAAACTGTGCATCTGTTAAGTTCTCTATCTCCTTATCTGTTAGGTGCGCTATCTACCCATTGCTTAGTTGTGTCACTGGGACCTTGATCTGCCTCCCCTTCTGGGCCGTACTTCTCTGTCTCCTCATCATGACAGTTTTCTGTGTCTGCCTCTGTGATTTGGGTAGGATTATTGCATCTGTTATGTTATAGGGTGCAGAGCCTTAGATATTTGTTTGTGCTGACGTCTGTTTCACCACGTTTTGGCGCTTTATGTGGGGGAGGGATCTAAGAGGGAACAGTGCAGGTTGCCGCCACTCTTCCATGCACTTCTTCCCCTTCCTGTACTAAGCAAGCTGCCTTCTTTTAGAGACTGGTAGCTTTTTCCTCTGCCCCAACCCCCACTGGCTTTCACAGTCAGAAGCAATGCGGCTCTATTTTTCCTGAGGCTGGAACCACAAGCTACGTGGTCGGGTCTGGGGCTGGGATCCATCTGGTTTGGGCCTGGGATCACTTCTCAGGTTTAAACTGTAGAACTGTGTTTTTTGCCATGGCTACAGCTAGCCGTGCCTGCCAACCTCCCGCCTGCTGAGCACCACTTTGCAGCTGCTGCTCTGTTCCTCTTTGTCTCTGTTCAGGCTCTGCCACTCCTACCTTTCTGGCTGATTGTTTCATCTTCTTTTTTTTAAAGTATATTTTATTGATTATGTTGTTACAGTAGTCCCAATTCTTTTTCCCTTTGCTCCCCTCTTTCCAGTACCCCTCTTCCCTCTAGCAATCCCACCCCCCTTAGTTCATGTCCATGAGTTGTGCATATAAGTTCTTTGGCTTCACCCTTTCCTTTATTATTCTTAACTTCCCCCTGTCTATTTTGTACCAACCAATTATGCTTCTTAATCCCTGCACCATTTCCCCATTTCTCCTCCTTCCCCCTCCCAGCTGATAACCCTCCTAATGATCCCCATACCTATGATTCTGTTCCTATTCTGGTTTGCTTAGCTGATTTTGTTTTTATATTTTAGATTGTGTTGTTGATAGTTGTGACTTTATTTCTTCTTTATGTCTTTGCTGAACTTCCCTGTAGTTTTTATTTTCTGCATTTTCTGGGTTTCTTTAATCTCAAAGTGGTTATAAATTCCTTCTTAGTTGTGAGGAGATGCAGAATGCATATTTATGCCTCCATCTTGGCTAGAAGTCCAAGAATTTCTATTGACTTAAATAAACTTTCATTATTTGTTTTTATTAGCATGATATTTAAAAAATAAGTTTTAAAATTTAGTTTTTCTTTTCCTGAGAGTCTTCATCTTATCATTATTCTCATTCTTCTTCCTCTTTTAATTTTTTTGTACCCAAACACTTGAATGTTAAATGATGAATGAAGAAATTGGAAAATTATTAAATGAAGTTATAAAATCATTCTAATTTAATAGATAATATAGGTACTAATGATATTTCATAGTGCATTTGCCATTAGTACTTAAAAACTAACCACCATAAGAAAAAAAAATCAAAACACTTCTAGGGTAGCATAGATTCAACAAAAATCCAGTGTTGTAGATTTTAACTTACCTTCGGTGTCTGCCAATCCCACTCCTACACCTGGTTGTTTCGTAGGCTCTTGCCCATTCTGCCCCATCTTCCCTCTGTGTATAAAGAAAATCAAAGATTACACTATTTTCAGTTCTGCTCTCTTAAATGCAAGCAAGGAGGCCAAGTGTGCAAAACTAGAATGACATATATTCAGACCTGCAATAAGTTACTTGAATGGCAAATATTAACACAATAAATTACTCTATATAATGTTAATTTTAAAATGGAAACTTGTTTATTATTTCTGCATAGTCCAAACTAATACCTCAAAATTCAGTGTCTTATTTGGTGACTCGCTTATTAAAGATCAGGCCAGCATGAAATTTTCAAGTTTTGTGTTAGAATTTGGGGGTGGTTATTTTTCTGTTTTAAACTCAAAAATAAGAACTGTTTTTCATGTCTTTACCCTTAGTTATGAGGAGTTGTATAGACCTTTTGGCAAGAAAGAAAATTCTGAATTAATAACATAAAGTGATATTATAATAACACAGATTTTTATTTCCCTTAGTGGCTTCCTTTCAGACTCTCTCTGTACTTTCAGCTGTGTGGAGCATACTCGCTTTTGAAGTCTGACTGCTTGGTCTCTGCTTCAGTTCTGCTGCTTCATGCTATGTGTCATTGAAGGCATACCTACATAACCTGGTGAAGAATATTTCTTGTTTTGTAATATGAGGATAGTAACATTAGCTACCTTCTGGTTATGAGAAAACTACATAGAAAAATATACATATATAAAGTACTTAACACTGTGCTTGAAAGAGCATAAGATTCAATAAATATAAAGTATTAATAGGTAGACATGCACATAATTGCCTTAGTATTCAGCCAGAGTCTGCTACTTACTTTTAGTTTAAGACTTTGGAAAGCCAACTAGATAATTTACGATACTTCGAGTGCTGTGGATTCAAAATATTGATAATGTAGCAGCCAAAAGACTATAGGTCATTTCTCTTTCTTTAGTCAGAGGACAGCTACACAGCATACAAAATATTTTAGAATTACCTTCTGTGTATATGTATGTGTGTGTATATATATATATATATAAATGTTCTAAAACTGAAATAAAAATGCAGGTTAAAAAGGGTGCTTGAACAAAAGAATGTCTTGATACTATACTTTCTAGACAATAATTCTAACATAGTAGGAGTTAGTAACAATACTTACTTTCACAAAAATAGTTGGTTTGCCTAACCCACTGAAAATGTAACCAAACTTACTTCTTAAGAACCTAATTATACCATATTACCCAAAGCAATCTACACATTTAATGCAATCCCTATCAAAATACCAATGGATTTTTTCACAGAACTAAAACAAATAAGCCTAAAGTTTATATAGAACCACAAAAGACCCCACGTAGTCAAAACAATATTGAAACGAGAAGACTAAATTGGGAGATATACTACTTGATATCAAACTATATTGATAGTGGCTAGATTGAGGGTGGTTAGGGGTTGAGTTATATGGATAAAAAAAGATAAAAGAATTAAGAAGTACACATTTCCAGTAATAAAAAGTCACAGCAGTATAAAGTACAGCATAGGGAACACAGTTGATAATATTATAATAACTATGTGTGCTGTCAGGTGGGTACTAGGCTTATCAGGGTGATTGTTTGATAAGGTATATAATATCTAACCACTATGTTGTACACCTGACTAATAAAATATTGCATGTTAATTATACTTAAAAATAAAATTTAAAGAATCTAATTACATCTTACTTGAAAACTGCTCTAAAGATCCTTTTATCATTCTACTAAAAATTGTTCTGCACACAATGAAAGAGGAACAGATATAAATTCAGAAATTATTTTATCTTGAAAGCCATTACATTGTTTCATTTCAATAATTCTAGGTTAAAAGATTTAAGCACAAATTTTTATTAAGCAGTTATGTGAAACACAAAGTACATGCAAAAAATCAAAAATTATAATATACACTTAAACATTTATTTTGGTATGTAATGTAAAAAAGTGGTCCAATTTCATTTTTGCATTCATCTGTCAAGTTTTGGCAATACCACTTACTAAAGAGACTGTATTTACCCCATTGTATATCCTTGCATTATTTGTCATAAATTAATTGACCATAAGAATGAAGATTTATTTCTGGGTTCTCTATTCTATTACATTGATCTCTATATCTATTTTTAGGCAAGTACCAAACTGTTCTGATTATTGTAGACATGTTTTAATTTTTTTGTATATATGAGTTTGAGCAAAAGTAGATTTACAGTTATTCATATAGACAATACAACAATTAATAGATAATATTGCAAGAATAAACTGTGTTTTGCATAGTCACAACTACAAACCTACTTTTGTCCTACCTCGTATTCATATGCAGACTATGTATATACACATATACATTTATATACACATATATTTATACATACATAAGTACTCAAATATACACACATATACAAACTGTAGTCTGTATATACACATATATACACAGATATTCACATGTATACTTAGATATACTCTATATATGAACATATATAAAAAATTTACTACAAATCTTCAATAATAAAACACAGTGGTAAATACAGTCTCTTTAATAAGTGGTATTGGCAAAACTGGGCAGATATATGCAACAAATGGAATTGGACCACTTTTTTCCACATCATATACCAAAATAAACTCAAAATAGATTAAAGACTTAAATGTTAGACCTGAAATTATGAAACTCATAGAAGAAAATGCAGTAAACTCTTTGACATCATTCTTAGGGATACCTGTTTAGATACAGCTCCAAGAACAAGGTGAACAAAAGAAAAAAATGAACAAATAGTACTACATTCAACTAAATAGTTTTGGCACAGCCAAGTAAACCATCAACAAAACAAAAGACAACCTACTGAATGAGAGAACGTATTTGCAAATGATACTTCTGGTAGGTGGTTAATATAAAAAATATGTAAGCACTCATACAACTTAACGCCAAAAAATATCCAATTAAAAAATGGGGAAGAGGACATAGAGATTCTCAACATACATAAAACATTCTCAACCTCATTAAGTATCAGGTAAATTCTAATTAAAACCACAATAAGAGAACACATCATGCCTGTGAGAATGGCTGCCATCAATATATTATCAGATAACAAGTGCTGGTGTATGTGTAGAAAAGGAACTCTCATACCCTGTTGGTGGGGTTGTAAATTAGTGCAGCCACTATGGAAAACAGTATGGGGAATCCTCAAAAAATTAAAAATAGAGCTACCATACCATCTAGCAATTTCACTTCTGGATATTTATTTGAAGAAAGAAAAAGCACTAAATTGAGCAGTTTTTGACCAAAAATGGCATGACCCCATGCACCACCCTCCCAATTCAACCCCATTTTTCTCTGAGTGATTTTTTATTTCCCCGGATGAAAAAAGTCCTCAAAGTGAAACATTTTGCAGATGCAGAAAAGGTGAAATAAAAAATAGTAGAAGCACTAAAAAGCATCAAAATCGATGGATTCAAAAACTGTTTTGAGTAGTGGAAAAAAATTACTCAATAGGCACATTGCATCAAATGGAGGGTACTTACGAGGTGACTGAAGTTTAAACATGTAAGAATAAATACACAATTTTTAATAAATAAATTCTGTTTCTTTGGGTTCCCACTCATATACACCCCTATACTCATTTCAGCATTACTAATAATAGCCAAGCTTGGAAGCAACCTAGGTATCCATCAATAGATGAATGGATGAAGATACGGTTTATACAAAAATCTTGCTATTAGTGACAATGTGGACAGACCTATGGGGTATTATGCTAAGTACAGTAAGTCAGACAGAAAAAGACAAATATTGTATGATCTCAGTTGCATATGGAATCTAAAAGCCACCATCAAAATGAACAAAACAGAAAGACTCATAGGTACAGAGAATAAGCTGATGGTTGCTGAAATGGAGATGGTCAGGGGGATGGGAATAATAAAAAAACAAACAAACAAACAAACAAAAACCAGGAGTGAAGCCACTATCCCAGGAAGGAATTGGGAAGGAAGGAAGGAAAAAATAAAGAAAGAAAACACTGACAGATTTTTCTGTAATGTTCTGTGCAATCATGTGATTCACATTGTTAAGCCTTCTTCCTGGGAAGGCATATTACCTCAGGATCAAAAAGGAAAAAAAGAAGTCTTAATTAAGCGATTCACAAAACTTCAATCTGTGTAATCGCTTCTGTGAGATTGAAAATAAGTAGTTGATAAGTAAAGCAAACAAACAAAAAACAGACATTAACTTTGCTCTGTTACAATTAGACAGGGAGAAAAGCTTAATAATTTAGTAGCAATGTCACCTTTAGCAGTACACTATTCCTGTAGAATGAGCCAAACTCAGTTGAAAGTGAGAACCGTTTTGGTAGTGGTAATCTAGCAGATGAGGGTACTGAAAACTTACTATCTTATACTGTGCGAAGCTTTAACAAAATAATTATAATTATAGTAATTGTAATAAAATAATTCTTGATATTTTAAATGATCTCAATTTCTAGATCTTATTTATTTTTAAATAGATTTTATTTATTTATTTTTTGAGAGAGAGGGAAGGGGGGAGAAAGACAAAGAGAAGTATTAACAAGTGGTTGCCTCTCACACGCTTCCAACCGGGGACCTGGCCTGCAGCTCAGTCAAGAGAAATAGAAAAACAGGGAAAAAAAACAAAACTGGAATCTGGTATGTAGTAAAAATACATAATTTACTTCTACTGCAGATATTCGAGGTTAAGGAAATGTTATAGTTTACTCTTCAAAAGTTATAACTCTGTCATCAGCGCTAAATTAATATTTTGAAATGTAAGGATAAATGGAAAATTTGTTAAGGGATGTATGATGCAAAACCTTTACAAATTCAAGTGATATTAGCAATTTACAGAGAGAAATTTAATGAACTTGCTAAAATTCTCTTCAGTCAAACCGGATCACCAGAGTCTGAGAACCAATGAGGTCACACTTCTTTTAGTAATGATTTTTAATTTAAAAAAATGAAGTGATTAAATACAAATAACTTTATTGATTCATGGCTTACGTCTTTTTAAAAAAGACAGGCACATGATACAACAATTACTCAATTTAAGTAAGAAAAATATACCTTGAAAATCTCAAAATAAAACATTTTTTGATATACAGACACATTCCCCCCACTATTTTGCTTTTTGTAAATTGAACCATTATCTGATAGTAGTACTATTCTGGAGATCAAAATGAAAAATTTATTTAAAAGCCCTTGATATTAAAACAATAAGAAATAGAAGTTCCACTCCCAAGAAAATTTCACTCAACACTGGTGAAAATGAAAAAGACCCTCTAACAGGGTTCCAGAGCAAGGGTTTTGCAAGATCTTTCTGGAAAGGGACAGACAGCAAACAATCTGAATGGTCTCTGTTACAACTACTCAATATTGTCCTATAGTGTGAAGTAGCATTAGCAACATATAAAGGACCAGGTGTGGCTGTGTTCCAATAAAACTTAATTTATAGACCCTGAAATTTCAATTTTATGTAATTTTCATGTGTCACAAAATGCTATTCTCTACTGTTTTTTTTTTTTTTATAAAACATTTTTAAAATTCAAAAGCTATTTTTAACTCACAGATCTTACAAAACCAGATGGCAGGCAGAATTCACCCTGGCCTAGATTCTGGAGCTGCATGGACCAATGGTGTTTTTGAAAACCCGGAAAACTAGTACTGGGGAGGAGAAAGGAAGGTCTAAATGTTTCAACTTTTATATTGGGACAGACATAACCTACATATTTAGCTTGGATGCTGCTGAATTTGGCCACCAATATGACTAAACCCATTTTAACACATTCTAAACAACAATCTAGTTTTTATTTGATTTGCAGTATGATTTTCTTGAGGCTTAACATATTATAAATGGACTTTATTCCAAGAGTATCTACTCAGGGACCTGTGTACTATTTGATATTGGCACTAGAAAATATGAAAACACTTCAAAAACCTTCCTTTTTAATTGCAGTGAGATTTATAATTGAAAAAGATGCATGAGTAGCCCGATGTGTTATCTATTTCAAACATGATATATGAGTTCTTTAAATATGTTTAAATTCTCCGGATTCAAAGTAAATTAATCTATGTTTATGTCAAATACCAATAACGTTTATATTTGGTCATTATGTGATTAAAGCACAACTCAGGCAGGGATAACCAGTTTTTTTTTTTTTTTTTAATCACTTTCCCTATTAAATACAAATTGCACTAATTAAGTAATGCTGGTAGTGACCAGAACTCATCCTTGGAATTAACTAAATTCACCCAGTCTTTCCTGAACAGTCTATTATTTATGTAAGCATGAACAGTTGAAGTGCTTCAGGGACAATGACTCAGAATTGGATAATTACTGAGTTATTTCCTGTTAAATGTTAAGAAGAGCTTACTCATGATGCTGTTAGCTTTGTAGTGAGAAAAAAAGAACCACTTACATCCTTGGAATAGGAAATAGATTAGTCTCCCCTGCAGTGCTGCTGCTTCCTTCACTGTCCACGCTATACCCACTGCCAAAGCTGCTGCCCGAGGAGCCGGTGGACACGGAGCTTTCTGCAGGCCGGTGATTGGTAGGCTTTGCTGCATGGTGTGGGAAGAGTCAACACCACAGTCAATCAGTGATGCTCCCAGTGAGCTCCAAATGCATAGTTATGTATTTTCTTCATTCACAAGTATAAAGAAACAGCTCTAGCAAGAACTCCACATTTCTTAACCTGCTTTTCATTTTGCTTTCCTTGGGGATGGTGCACAGTGGCAACACTAGCATACTGGCTTGCTTTATTGGACATAAAGGGGAAAACAATCACTTTTAGGGCTAAACCATCATATTTTTTGACTGCCTTAAATAGTATGTAGCTATTATATTATTATTATTGTTGTTGTTGTGGCTTACTCGTACAGTACTGCAATAATGATATGACAAGCAAATACGAATTTGGGCTACTTCATGGAAGGAATTTAGAAAGAGTTGGGTAGATAGAAATAACAGGAGAAGGAAAAATTGCTTATTTTCCATATTAATAACTAATAATCTATTTTCCTCTTGAGAAGTGAAGGTGCAAAATAGAACAGATAATTTCAAGAAGTGATTGAAAATTCTGTGCTTGTTTGTACGTAGCTCTACCAACTATCTCCATCAGGTTATTCAATTTGAAGATATTTGTTTCCTTTAAAGAGTTCTTAGTTTATGACTGGTACTTATTTTTAAAATTTCATGAGTTTAATTGGGTATAAGAATCCATGTTCCCCTAGAAACATAATAATTTTGTGCTATAAATTATGCAGTAGGAGTATAGTACTAGTATTGTTAGTGAACTTCTAGATTAAAGGAGATTTGGGGAAACTTTTGATATACAAAGAAGAGAAGGTAAGTGTTTATTCTTATTTTTGTAGACAGAAGATTCTCTAGGCAAATTTTGAATTTGTTATTTATCCTCTTGCATCTGGTCAGAGTGTAAGAGCATGAACTTTGATCTTACTAATGTGGTTTTGAATCCCAAATCACTTTGTAGTAAACCTAATAAGTCTCAGTTTCCTCATTTGAAAATCATGGGGTCAGTAAATCCTATCTCATGAACTTGAGCTTATGGGGAGTGAGATAAAACAAGAGTCCAGTAACTTAGTCTTCTTCAGGCACCATACCCCCAACCTCTCATAAATGGTTGTTCCCTACTGACTTTGAGTGTAACTAGTCCCTGACAGTAAATTTGCCTGAGTTCTCTTCTAATTCTAGACTATTCTAGGCTACTAAGCTAAGAGTCCTTCTTCCATGGATACATCTCTGTTCAATCAAGAGTTTTGTAAACAATTGGATAGCTTCATACTAGATGAATAGTTACTAATTTTTTAATGATCCTAAGAACTAGATACAAGCACAATTACTTTGACATGGTGGAACTTTAATGTAATCAATATAACCAAATGAAGTGAAAAATATAAGAGATGGTGAAGGAAACCATGTGAGGGTGGGAACCATCATCAGGGAAATCAGGATGGAGTCTTGCAAAAGTTTTAGCTTTTTCATTTCAGGACAATAGATTCTCTAATGTCACCAGAACATTGTATATCTATTCCAGTGATAGTAGGATCACTTTCTCAGAATAGGGTGGAAAGGAAATATTTATTAGTCAATTACATATAAGGTGTCTGTGAATTGGCAGTAGCTATTTAGAAAAAGATTTGAATCCTGTTAAATAACCAGTGATGAATGAATTACTAGTAACCCACAGGACCAGATTTGCAGAAAGAGAATGTTTGTTTAATATTTTCTTCAATTTATGCAGAAGAAACCCAGATAGTGTACTAGGTGTTAAATAAAAGAATTTTTAAAAAAGTAACTTAAAAATGAAAATATGACATATAAAATTATGAATTTATAAATTAAATTGTATAATTAACCACATAATGAGTCAGATTAGTCCACTGATCATAAACAAAGGAAAGCTGTCATACATTTTGATTGTAATTATATAATCCAACCAACAAGATTGTAATTTTTAGTATGATATTGAATAAAAAACTTTAATTTCATGAACTGGAAAATCACAATATACCATTCTCAAAAATGAATCTTAATTAACATTATTTTTAAATCAATTTTTTACTAAATTAAAACAATTTTCATCTAAAATCAATATCATAATGTATCAAAATAGCTACATTATAGAAATAATGTCTTATTTAATTTAAAAATATTAGATTTTTCTTTTTTGAACTTTGATTTTACCTGGTATAATTTTTAGTTTTATTCCCCTTCTGGGAAATTTGAGATGTGTACAGAATGCAAAACAATATAAGAAAGGAAGAAGGCTAGAACTATATTTAAGGAAAGGAAATTTTTTCGTCTTGTCTAGGTGAATAGAAATCTCATTTGGAAAGCCTGTGCAAATGCTGTCCATTTAAATGCAAACAAATGACATTTTATAATAAATATAAAAAGAAAGAAAACTAAATCTAGGGAACATATACAGGTATTAGAATAATTCTTGTCTACCTAACATATTTGCAAATAAAATTACATGTAAGGTTGACTCTAAAGAAATTTAAAAGTGAGGTAACTAACTTAAGTAAACACCAGGTGTTTGGCATTATCTTAACAAAACATCTGGTGCTTGATTCATATTTTTATTCTTAACCTGGTATATAAATGTAGGGTAGAATTAGCCTGACATTCAGTTAGTTTCTGAAAATAAATTCAACTAAAATGCAGAATGGACCTTCACTTTTTATCAGGCTATATATCTCATAGCATAAGCAGTGCCAGTCAAATCCTTTGGTTTGCCTCTAAAAGTCCTTTATTGTCTGTTCCTTTCCAAATGTATCTCCGATAATTCTCCTTCATATGCTTCGCATGGAAGTCCACTCAGAGCATTCACTCTGATTGCCTTTGCTCTGGCTTTTACCTGAACTCGACTGAGGCTGTTCTTGCCAATTTTTTATGCTTCCTGTGTCCCTATCACTTTTTCGTATCGCCCTGCTCAGACCAGTAAAGGCCCTGCTTCATGCATTTTCCTCATCTTACCAATCAGAAGTGAACTCGCCTATCTGTACTCTCAGAGCACAAGGCCACATATCTTTTCTTGACAAGTATTCCTTTCATCTCTGATTGTAGTTGTTATATTCATGTCATTGTTCAAAGAAGAGCCTGTGTTTTGTCCACCGTAGCCTTCTTAAAAGCTTTTCCTGGAACTAGGCTGAAGCAATATTTAATAAAATAATAGTAAATTAATAATTACTTCCCTTACCAAACTTAAACATCTAAATGACTTAGAAACATTTCATTTTATCCAGCTGTTTTATACAAATCATAAACTTGCCATCAACAGTAAATTTAGTCTGTCTTACTGTATAGAAAAATGTGATTATTCAACTAGATGTTTTGTTTTCCCTGTCACCACAGAAGTGGTACGATTGAAAGAAATATTTAATGATAATATACTAAACATGAGAGAGCATAGCTTTGAAAAATTTATAAATGTTCGTAACAGACCATGGATATTGTATATAAATATTTAAATTGGAATAACAATAGAAAGTAATATGTACAGTAACATTCCTCAGGAACCACAAGAAGGTGTTGTTATAAACACTAGTATTTGTATTACTAATTCTACTTGTCTTTGTACTTCTATGTTTCTGAAGAAAATATTTTAAAACATTAAAACTAAATATGACTTTCCATAAATTTAGGATTTCAAAACTAATAATTTAAAAATATTCTACCTTTGCTGAAGTCTTTCAACTTTTAATCAGAGTTCCAGAAATCATGAGACTATTATGCATGGATACATCATGTATCCGTGTATTACATATGAGAAATGTGTGTTTCACGGAAGAATTAAGACTTATTTAATAGTAAGACAATTTTGGAGACTACATTTTTATGCATATTTTCTTTGTGAATTTTTGTTTGTACTATCAGGTAAATAAGTATATGATAGAATAAGCACACTCTTGTACAGAGGGTCCCTGCTCCCTAGAGGAATAAATTCTAGGGTGCTGAATCTTTTTTGTGACTCAATTAGTGATGGGGTATTTCAGATAAACAAATTTTATCTTCTGTGAGGCAATTTAATCTGCTTTATTTTTGACCTCTTCATTTTCTTCCAATAATAAATTGTTAGACATCATTCTGTTTTATGACTCCATTGTGGCTAATCTTAATTAAACCTAAGTGTGTCTTTGACTGCACATCTGTCTTCAATTAGTTTGTTGGGGCGGGGCGGGGCGGGGTGGGGTGTGTGTGTGGATTCTTTTCTGCCTCTACAATAGTACTTAAAAATACAGAACTATCGCTGTACCTACCACACGATGGCAGCGCTGTGCTCAAAATCCGCAGATCGGAATTGAAGACACTTGATAATTGTGGAACCATGAAAATTAAAAGCTGTTAAGGACACTAGAGATAACCTGCTCCTGAGCCATGGTTTCGCCTATATAAAAACTAAGCCCTGGAAAGATTAAGTGACTTGTTTCAGTTCAATCACTAATTAATGTGAGAAAGAGAATCAAAACTCGAAAACGTTATATCCACTTTTCTATCGTATCCAATTATGTCAGATGAAGATTATCAGGTCTCTGCCTACCTCAGATTCCATGCCAGGAATGTATAAAACCTTGCTGCCTGTGGTATTCTATCACTGGTTTTTATGTCCTTTGGTCCAGTTCAAAGCTATTGACAAATATTTCAGGAATAATTTATAATGTAGGTAGCCTGCAATTTCCCAAGTCACTTGGTTGATACAAGATTAATATTATACTCATAAATACATTCATAGGATTTAAAATCAACTGCTTGAAATTAAGAGAAGTCATTTAACAATTATTCTGTTTATTCAATAGTTCAATGATGGAACTGAAATAACCATTTGGCTATTTTAGAAATTATGTATTTCTAGCACATATTTTTTTCTTTAGCCAGCTTTGACTTTGCTGGTGTTTGCTTTGGTGACCTTTCCTAGCTCCCCACTGCCACTGCCTATCTTTCAGTCTCTATCCATCGTTATTATTGCTGTTGTTTCTGTTACTGACGAGACTGCAGTTTTATCTCATTTGTTGATTTGAGTGTGTACCTGAAAATGTCGGGTTTTAAATTCCATTGTTAACAACATTATTTGGTAGGTTTTTCCTTTAAATTACATCGAATAACTTTTAAAATATGTCCTATTGCAATTCAGGGGTATTAATTTAAGAAGAGATGTGCACCTTACAAGAATTTTAGAAGTTTATTATATTCTCTAACTTTACTTCAGTATATTAATTCTCCATTTTGGGAAGATTTAAAAGAAATCAGATACTAGAAAAGTGGCAGAGGTAGTAGTATTCACATACTCTCAAGTTACAAGTTTTCACAGATAAAAGTATTGAAAATAGACAACTCTGACTTCTATATCAGTCATTTGTAACTTTAGTATGTGGGGGGTGGCAGACAAAGGAAGTAGACATATTTTTTATTTGAAAAATTATTATTTAAGAAAACCAAAGAAATTAAAAATGTATAGAAAACCATGAGAAATGAAATACTGAAGTATTATTTTTCCTTATAAAGATCAAAATATGCTTTGTCTCTTGTCATATTCCATATTCACATAATAGCACTGTTCACAGAGGGAGACAGAGATGTGATGCCTCTACTTGCTGTTTCAGGAAAGGGGGCAAAGCTCTTAATCACGTTCACACTCTTCCCTCTGCATCCACATTGACTTTATGGCTAAATTCTTTAAGAAAATTTTAATGATCAATTTAATAATGTTTTTATCTAATGCTATCAGTAATTTCCATGTATCCCTTCACTCCTTCTCTGTCTTTGTAGATGACAGGTTCAATGATCACTCAGGGAACAGAAGTAATAATATGTGATTTCAATGTAACAAGTGTTTGGAAATGAGAGTAAAGTTAGTTTAATAACACAGTAGATAGGATTTTTTTCTTACATAAATTTATGTGACAGCTCAGTATATTATAGTCCTTGTAGTTATGCTATTATGTTGCCTTTTAAGTGCCTCTTCCTTTTTTAAAGGTGTTTTTGGTTCAGAGCTGGTTTTGGAAGAAGTCATTTAAAGTCAATACAGCTTAAGTGGGGGTAAATAATGGGAAAAAGTTTGATTAAGACATTATCATCAATGAAAATTAAGAAGGTGAATTCACATTATCTTTAATAAATTTAGCTTAAGTTCTAGCAATGTCAAAATAAATAGAAGTAACAAAGAACTCATCAAGTACCAAGTTTTGGTACTTGTGCTGAAAGATCCAAGCAGAATTGTTGTAACATAATAAAGATATTTATCTTCCAAAAATTATTGGTAGGGAGAATATTTGAAATAAAAGTTTCAAGATCTACATCAAGTCTTCAAGAGCAACTATTATTTTTTCTATATTTCATTTTCCTTTGAAGCAAGACTATCTTATATCTTGCAGTTTACTTGCAAAACATGCAGAATTGTTTGAGTAATTATAAAAAGTTTTGAAAAATGTTGCTACATAATTCTGAAACTGATAACTTAGATCATGAATACTTAGATAACAAAGATATTATCCTTAAATGGAATCCAAGTAGCTTGATTTATATAAAAAGCCTGCTCAAAGAAAATATATTTCCAATATAAGTAAAAACAAATGAATAATAGCAGACTGATTGATAAGGCTAATGCTCCAACAAACACTGATTAGTATTTTCACATCTGTCAAGTGTAGCCAATGGCTACAAAGTAAAGAGGAGTTTGGACAATTATTTGATAAAGATGTGTCCAGCCCCGTGGGACTTAACCTCTTGTTAATTTCATTAACCTCTCTACCTTCTCCAAATAAATCATTTTCAAATACTTTTTCTCTTACTGTAGTTGATTACATCCCAGTGGACAGCAAAGATTATTAGTGATAATCAGAGCCAGAATAAATAAAAATATAATTAATTATACTTCCAGATATTTTCTAAACATGATTATGTTTGGTTGCAATAAACGTAAGTCAATATATTTTTCTCTCTCATTCGCAGGGAGGGTAGACAAACTCATGCTTTCTCATTCTTCAGAATTCTTCCCAGATATCTATAATAGGTTACTCAATAAACAATACTAGGATGAAAAGATTCACAGGGACAGTAATTTTTGTCTATTTTGTTTACTACAGTATTGCTAACACTTTGAAGAGGTCTGGAACATAATATTTAAAATTTTAAAAAGGTATATATAAATGTAAATAAATGATGCACAATAATATAGATATATCTGACAATATTTTCTATAAATGATAAATACATATTTTCAGACTCCCCTTTTTAGCTTTAATTATTTAAAAACATGCTAAATTATATACTTGAAAATTAGGAATCAAGAATTTGCTAAGAGGTAAAAATTTAATTTTTCCTTAGATCTGAATCAAAGTGATAATCTTCATTTTTTCTATTGTTATTTCCACCAACACAATTATCTTGCAGTATATAGGTCCAGTAATATAGAGAATACAATAACAAAATTTACAAAAGCCAAATAATATATAAACAATTGTTTTTTCCAATAAATTTTACTTCAAGATAAGGACACATAAAACTTATTCTCCCTTTACAATACTCCCTCTCACTCCACTTAGTTTGGGAACAGCTTGATAAGCTGATAGGCAACTTACCAGTCAGATTTGGAAGAAATAATAAATATGAATATATAATCATAATTTAATCTAAATCCTTTCCCATATAATATTTTGAATAAGAATATGAAATGAAAATGGTCGTCAATCTTATTACAAATTAATACTAAATGAGAAAGAAGAGGCTCTGAAATGCAATATAACAGATACGAGGCATACAAAATTTAGGGACAAATATGATAATTATATCTTGAAAGAAACCTCTAATGATCCAATGTCTTTGTTAGAAAAACTATGATTGTGCATAGGTATAGATTAGTGACTCAAAACATTTTACATTTTTAAAAATTATTGAATTCCCCAAAGAACTTTAAATGAATTATATTTATTGATATTATCATATTAAAAATTTTAAATTAAAAATAAACAAGTACATTTCCCATTAGCCATCAAAGCAAGTGATATCCTGACATCTCATCTAAATGCAGGAAAATTCTACTGTACACTTGAGAAAGAATAAAAGTAAGAAAGGAAAATAACAATATTCTTAAGAATTTTTTGACCTTGTAGACCCCTACCTGCAGGGGTGAATGGACATACTGTGAGAAATAATGGTCTAAATCTACAGTGATAAAAATTAAGTATTAACTGTGAAGAGGAAAAAAGAACCAATTAGCACCATGTTTTTTTAACAGCCATCTTAAACCACTATATACATAACAATTATTCTATGGTGTCTTTTACTTTATTTTTATACTAAAATAATATCAAGTTGTTAGCTTTTCTTGAAAATATTGATATTGTTATCCTTTTTAAAATTTTAAAGTTTCTTCAAAACTTATTCCATCAAGAAGTTCAAAACTCTAGGAGTATAAGATCTGAATTAAAAAATTTATGTATCATGACAATTTACTTGTCTGTTCTATGTTTGCTTTAAAAAGCTACTTTATGATATAAAGAAACATAGAGTAAATAATGAGATTTACCTGCAAAAAATAATATAAATTCATTCCCAGGAGTTTTCTCCACAAAGTTTAAAAAATTTTATTGTATATTAATAGTTGGGTGGAGCCAAAAGTTATTTATGTATATAGAAATTTGAATTATAAGTATAAAAAGTCCATTTTCTATATCTCTCTATATAGATTCTAAGTTCATTTTATATCTAGTCAGATTAAAATATGTGACCAACAGAATTTTAAATAATGTGGTTTTGAGTTTGTAATGAAGAAAAGCCAACTTTCCTTTGGTTTCCTTTTAAAAATACAACAGAAGTTTATTCTACTGTCTTTTTTATATGTTTAAAATTAGGGATTCATGCTCCTGACTTTTATAAAGCATTTTCTTCTCAAAACTCATCTGTTCTTGCTTGATATCAATATCAATATCTTGATTAGTTTTTGTTCAAATTATCAATTTAACTAATTTTCTTTTAGTATCTTAAAGATGAAATACTGAAGTATTAAAGTATTAAGCTATGATTATATAGCTATATTATTCCCATTTGTTCAAAATTCTTTATTTCTAGTGTAACATGTTTTCATATGGAACCCATAAGTGGCTCCTTAATGATTATTTATTTACACATTCCACACAGTAATAAAATAAAATGAATAAAGGATAGTTTCCCAGTCTGCCTTAGTACGCATGAAGATTCTTTTTATCCTACCCCATATCTACCTGTTCCCCCCACCCCAAATTATCTTGTACAATGAAGAATGGGTGAAATATCATGATTTTACATAATGTAATACTTGTGGATGAAAAGTGGGAAAAATTTAAGTAAATCATAGAGAGTTGATACCTGGATTTACGCAATACTCTTTAAGTAGCCAGATAATGCCTTTGGAATTCCTCTGCCTTAGGTAGCATTTCCCTGGTTCCATGATCCCTCCTACACAGGTGATAATGTTCCCAGTCCCATGGCCACATTGTACTCTTTGTCCAGGGTCCCTCCCTGTGTCCCCATCAGCCTTCTCATGCTCCATGCTTCTTATTTCTTTTCGCCATCAGCATTTACTCGTCTGTCTCATTTCCTCAGGGTTCTGCTCCCTGATGGTAATTTCATAAATTAACTTAAAAATAATAATTTTCTTGAGCCCAGAGTAAAATAAGTTGCATTTAAAAAAATTAACTTTAACTTTGTTAAAGACATGTTATTAACAGTATTTAAGGAACTTCATCATGTTAAAATTAGGCTTTCCTCTTCCCAGATAATGTATTAATGGTCGCATCTAATTAAATAGGCACGTAGCTAGATCATTTGACTAAGGCACAGCAATATTGAAGACAATGTTGATACTAAGAAGGGCCAGTTGGTCTTGCTATTCATGTCAGATGAAATGAACAGATTAAGTCTCCAGTGTGAATCAGACATACGCTACGTGGATGGCTCCATGCAGACCCGTGGCTACTACTGGCAAAGAACAAACATATCCAATGATAGTAGGTCAGTGGATTCATGTTTGTGAATGAAGGTCCATAAACAACAGACAGTGTCATATGGTCAGAGCTATTCATCTACTATCTGTGTCTCTGAATGTACAGCAGAATAGTTCTAGCAATAAATGTTACATGACTAGAGAAAGGGTTGAAAATCATAATCATTCTAAGAAAATATGGTAACTCCTAAAAGAACAAAACTTGAGAAAAAAAAACATTTTGATTTTCACAAACACCAAAAACAAAACAAAACAAAAATCTTATTTCCAGAAAAATAGACATAGAACTTTGAAATATGATATCCAATTTGATTCTCTCAGATTTTGTTGGATGTTTGCTGTGTTCAAATCATAAAAGTTTCCATTTCTTTTTATATTAAACTACCCAAGTTTTTACAGATTTTTTTTTGCAAACACATTGATGAGGAATATAAATTTGCTTTTATTAACCTGTTACAAATGTTACAGAAAATTTCACCTCACAACAAACTCATTCTGACTTCTTGAGTTCCCTTTTCGACCCTCTCCATAAACAGGGAATGCTCAATTCCTTCTGACCAAAAGTGACTGTCTACTTCCAGTTCGAAGAGAATGAGACTCTGATTAGCTAACACCTTTTATAACAATTCCCTCACTCCCAGTGCCCACCCTGCTTCCCAACCCAGCCCCCCATTTCCACTTGCCCAAGAGAGCGGCTCCTACAGAGTGATGGCTTAATACGAGTTCCCCACAGCAACATAAGAATATGAAGCTCTTCTTTGACAGGTGCCGCAATGAGCCTTATTGAAAGTGGAGCAGTCTGTGGAAGTAGCTTCAGGCCTGTCTCCTACAATTTGGCCACACCAACAAACTCAATCATAATCCTTCATACATTCATCTTCTCACCTAACCTCACCAACCCAGAGTGGAGGGATATTTCTAGTCACCCTGTGTTGCTCTAAACTTAAAACACACCACTAATCTTAGAATCAAACAAAATAGCTCATGATTTTCAAAGTGTGCTCAATATGTAATATAGTGAATGTCAAATAAATTTATTTTCAAGGTTTTAAGAACACTTCAATTTGTTTTCATTTTGGTATATATATATATATGTATATACATATATACACATATGTGTGTGTGTATTTAATCTACTTTTTAAACTCTCTTCCCCGGTTGGTGTCACCTTCTGAAATGGCAGGGCCTCTGTTCAACCAAAACAACTGGCTTGAAAAACACATTTCCAGAAATCTCTAAATACAGATAGCTGTTTAGGCATCAGGATGTTCTGGCAAAATCTGTCTAATCTTTCCCCTCAGGTTTCCAGACATGCAACTAAATTCCAGAGGGAAAGAAAAAGTTCTTTTTGGCTCACTCCATAATTATGGCCTGACCTATATTTTATGCTACTTCAAGCAGAAATCTGAAAAGCTCAGAAAAAAAGAAAAGAAAAGCTCTTTAGGGACAATTTTGTCCCTCTTGACAGAAATGACTACAGATGTACAGACAGCCTCCTCTATAGAGTGCTTACTGCTGCATAGCGCTCATGCAGTGAGAGGATTTTATGTTCTTGGTTTGTGGCAGCTTAATCATTAGCCTTTGGAAAAGAGAATCATGTAGGTAGAATAAGTCTAAATTGTATTCCGCCCTTATTTCTAGCAACCTCTAATCATTTGTTGGAACTTTGTGTAAGAAAAAAATAAGTAAATGACAGTTGTTTTATTGAAATCAAGGGAGAAATCACGGCAGCTTGACTTCAAAGGAGCCAATGTATTTAAAAAGCAAAGGCTTAGGCCTAGTTAAAAGACAAGGGTTATATTACTGATTTTGAAAATTTCTAGCTGTGTGTTCTTCTATCCTAATCTTCTGACTCTAATTGCTTGCTCAGAAAAATATCTGCAACAAAGACCTCATATACTAGGTGTGATAACATGAGAAAATGGGTGATGAAACACTTCAGAGGATGTGAAGAGTTATTTCGATACAGAGCATTATTTTCAGAATGCAGACGGGATTATATGAACTTGACTTTGAGATCTGAAGTCGGAGACTTTTATCCAGTATCTGAAAATTAATACCACTACTTATTCTGCAGTTAGTGAATAGGAACTTGATGGCTCTATGTTCACATCTCTTACCAATTTTTACTCTCTAAGTTTTGAACTCATTATATGATATTTTACATAAATTTAATCCTTTATTTGCCAATTAGTTGTCTGGCAAAATGCAAGGCTGAATTATATTCCTGGTACATTTATAGTAGCAGGAATATAATATATTATTATTTTAGAAAAAATGGCATTTGCTTTATCATCTATTAGAACAGACTTAAACAAGAATCCATGCTATGGTATCTTGACTTTCATTTGACTGTAATTTCAATAAAGAATGATTTCAAGATTCAATCATAGCACCTTAAATGTGTAAGAATATCCATTAGAGCATTCTTCATAAAAGGGAATTTTAAAAAATTTACTAAACTTCTAATATTTTTTAAAAACCAGGCAAAATGTTATACAGTAATTTAAATTATGATAATTAAACATAAAATGTGAAATAAGGGTAGCAATGAACTACTTTGATATTTATAATTACAAAATATTTGAAGAAAGAAAATGAATACCCTTAATAAATCAACAAAATTTGTTTGATGCAAGAAAAGGGGAGAGGAGGAATTTTAAGTACTTTTGGAAAGTTCTAGTAAGGCTAACTGGAAAAGGGAACGTGTGCTTTGTTGCTAATCTATAAATGGGGCACATTCCTAATTATGTTAATGTTTAAGCTAATTGTTTCCTTAATTACCTGGCTAATTCAAGAAACATCACAATCGTTTGCCCTTCACGCTGCCCCATACATCTTCCACAGTCCCAAATACCTAATTATTTGGGACAAGAGCATATTAAATTTTTTATTTCCTGAGAATAAAAATAAATTCTATAGGCTAGTACAAGACTTTATTTTAATTTTGTGGCAGGTACAGAATCATAAAATCAAGAATTTTAGGGTTGGAAGAGAACTAAAGGGCAAACATTGCTATCCAATTAAAAAAACTTTATTTTATATGTTTTTGAAGATAATATCTAAAGTTGCCCTTGTCTGATTCCTGTCATTGGCAGTGGCAAGTGGCACTCTTTCTCCAAGAAAATTCCACCAATGCTAGGTCATGTTAGGAACAAATATAAATCTGCTTTCTTTTCTAATCACAGCTATGGAATCAATTTCAGATGCATCTCCAGAGCAAGGGCACATAGACTTTGTCTTTCTCTATTCGGGAACCTGAGAAGACTGTGAAGTAGATCAGATGTGGGAGAAAGAAGTAGTGGAAGCATTGCCTAAGAGAAGCCCAACTCCATCATTTATTTACATGTTTATGTAAACTGTGGTGCTTTTATTTGAAAATAATTTTCTCTCTCTTATAATATTTTTGACATGAAACTTTGGTCTGCCCCCACAAGCTCTATCATTATAGTCTCACTAACAATGGAGCAGTAACTATAAATACTCTATTGCAAGGAATCAAATGAGAAAGCAAAAACTGACACACTCATTTTAAGCTGCATCGTATAACAATGGCTCAGAACCCAGTAGTTTATGAATGAAATAAAGATACTTTATTTATTACACAGGCACTTGGATATTCACATGCCCAACATGATACACTTAACAACTACGGAAACATGAGTGGAAAATGTCTGTTTGTAGGATAAAGAGAGAACTTTCACCATGGAAAGGTGAATGAGTGCATTAACAATTTTTCCTTTACTTTCCTCTACGAATTTCCAAAATCCACTGAAGATTTTAAAAGTTACACTTGAAATAATATGTAACAAAAACTGATCTACATATTAGCTGGTACACTAACTTGAATTGAGAGCAGTTTCAAGTTTTATCACAATGCAACATATTTAGAGTCATGCTTGAACAGATTAGGTTAGTAGCATGCATTCCATTCTGCCATAGGAATACTGTTAATCTATTTCCCAACAAAGTCAAAAGATAACCCAGTGCATAGAAAAATACAAATCACTGAAGTCAGTATATTATGGGACTGATCTTGGGACTTACACGGTGATGATGAAGTCCTGAAATGCCATGCCCACAAAAGCACATTAAAAAGTGGATAAACATATTGTATCAGACAATCTCTAAAAATTAAAAGATGAGGGCTTTAAATTAGGGGAATGTTCTTGCTGTGTGCTTTGAACAGCGCCTTTCTGCTCACCTCCTTCTGGCTTGATTGGTCCATCAGACATCACCTTCCTGAGGGCTAGCTGGCTTTGGTCTTGGTTGCCATTGGCTGGTGGAGGCAGATTATCAGACTGAGTTCTTTGAATGGGGAGGACTCCTGCTATGCTGTGCCTGTGCTGCTTCCTGGCATGATTAGACTGACCGCTTTTATGTGCTGCTGTGGCAGTGTAGGTGAAATGGAAACCCAGAGTATGTATCCTCAGATGAGACCGGCTTATGTTAGTCATGCAAACAGAAGTGATCTTTTGCTCTAGTTAAATAAGTTGTGTTTTCAAATGCCAAAATGACACCACATGCACAGCACTGAAGGGGGTTAAAACTGGCTGTTTCTTTAGAAATGATGATTTTGGGGGATAGGGAGAATGTGTTCGTCTCTCTTCATTGTCTGGCTAGCACCTCATGGAAGTTACAGCGTACCTACATTTGTAAAAATCGCTGTATTTAAGTTTTAATATATCAATTAAGTTTTCACAAATCAAATGAAAATGCAGCAGTTAAAATGGGTACATAGTTATGCTTTAAGTTATATTTGACTGTCAAAGGATTTCCAAAGGTTAGGAAAAAAAATAACCTCTATGTTCTCTGTTACCATATACAAGTATGATCCAACAGAATGGACCTGATTATGTTCCTTAATGAGGTTGTGTTGCCTCATCACATAGGCTTATGTACATATTAATATTATATACTTTCTTGAGAATATAAGAAACATGACTTTCTTCATAGATCTCTTTTTTCTAAAAGACCACAAAGTTTCCCATATGGAAAACTACAACATTTCACATGCATAATCTATGAATACTTTTAATCTTAAAATGGCTTTTCCCCCTAGCTTCTAAAACTTGACTCTTTGTCATATTACTCTTCCGCCTCAAATTTTTGAGTGTTTCTAGATGTAAAAATCTCATGGATAACCTGCTTTCAATACTTGTGTGTGTGCTTTTTGGGGTGTAATGCCTGGAATGTTGGCAGTCACTGTGCTTATATGTAATTCCTGCATCCTGAAGGGTATGTAAGGGCACACAGAAGGGACACACAACGTTGTTCGCCTGCAAACAGCACAGACACTGCGACCAAATACCATGAGCCAGGTTGGATGGATGGTGGAGACAAAGTAGAAACAGCCAGTTTTACTGCAGTCTATGTAAATTAAAAAATCTAAAGAAGAGCATATTTATGTACTGATAGTTCTTACACAGACAAAGGGACAGAGAACAGAGTGAGCAGGGTATGCCAAAAACAGAAAGCAAACAGGAGAGGACAGCAGGAAAGAAAGGCAACAGATGAACATTAAGCTGCCATGCTGAGGAATTTATTTGCGTCTTTTACTTGGTTGAAGGCGGAGTTGTTGCACAGCGGCTTCGGCAGCGGCTATAGCAGCCCCTGCGTCTTCCAGGTGGGTCTGAGTGACGCTGGTTTTGCTTTGGCTGCGCGATGGTCCGTGAGAGCGGAGGTGGCCTTCAGAGGAGGATTTCGAGCTACCGGGGCTACTGTGGGATTTCTCAATGGTGGGAACCTGCATGTCTGGTTACAAAAGAGTACAACATGAGTTCAAGTTGCACAGCGTTCCTGTCAAGCTTGGTCTCACATAAATTGAAACTGTCTTGAGATTTGGTTAATCTGTTTCTTTGGCTCCTTTATGGGATTGCTCACCATACAGTAATATGACTAAATATTTGGGAAACAGTTTTGGGGAGGAAAGGCCAATGGATAATAATCTTGAGAAGTCTGAGGAGAAGAATACATTCCAACCAACCTTATGTGAATGAATATATTTAGTTTCACCAAGCAATTCTGCTAATTCTAAGAGGGTCTAGGTAAGAGACAAGAGGCTTGCATTGTCACAGGAGTTGTAAGTAAAAATGTAGTGACTTCTTGGATGAAGGTGTGTGAGTTGCTAGGATATATTAAAAGTGAAGACTGTAGAATCCTCGCCTCAGTTGATTTTGAGAATGTATATATACATCCCGTATAGTCACAGAGATAGAGGTCTTTATACTATTGATCTTCTAGAATGGTCATTAGGCCAGAGCTGATCTGGCTCCATAAATAATCTATAAAAGTCATCCATCTATAATAAATCTATAGCACTCATGGTAGTCAGTGGTTTGTCATATCAATTCAGTGGCCTACTTGTCCTGTACGGCCTCAGTTTCCTACTTCCTAGAACACTTGTCTTCATAATCCATTCCTTTCTAATGGGCAAAGAACCACTTTTCAACCGAATGTGCTTTCTGATTCTAATATAAAAATTTGTATTTAATACTTATAAATCGTTCAGCATATCAAGGTAAGAAGATACTGCATTGTTATCTCATGCAGGCAGTAACTCAGTTTATGATGAAGATTAACGCTGTGTTGTAGGGTGACTGGTAATGAACCTCTCAAAAGAAAAGCTCTTTCCAATGGGAAAGCTGTGCGTGTTTCCAAAGGCAATATATGGTGATGGAATTTTAAAAATTAGTTTGTTTTTTAAAAAATCATAGAAATAGCTTGAGGCAAACATATAGGAAAAGTTTAAACAAACTGCAGCATACCAATTATTTTGATGACAATGGAAAATGTTTTTGATGTGATAAGTTAAAAAAGAGGCAAAACTATACTTAAGCATATGTTATATGTAATACAGTAGTAGTCCCTGGCTGGTTTGGCTCAGTGGATTGAGCGTCGGCCTGCGAGTTAAGTGTCGCTGGTTCGATCTTCCAGTCAGGGTACATCAGAGAAGGAAAACTCTGACTCCAAAAAACCTCCGCTGCCTTGCGGCATACCTCTTCAGGGGAAAGGCTAGGGGAGTAAACCCCGACAGAAAATCCGGAGCCGGAGTCCCTAAGGCGGTTTGACGTTGTAGTCAACACCGGCAACTCCTGCGGCGCACCTGAAACCAAGCTGTATTGACTCTGTCTTTCCCTTGGACCCTTCAGCTGCGAAGAGAGGGGGGGTCTGCTGCATGGGCAACAGCAGACCCTCCATATCACCCTGCCCAGGCTCTGTAGCTTCAGCTTCACTGGAGAGGACACTCCAGCGTCATCGCAAGATGTCGATTCAACATGGGAGGAGACAGATACCGTGTCACTCCCGAGTCGGACTGCACAACCATTCTCGGCGGTGCAGATAGACTCTTAAGAAGCTACACCATCGTCTCTCGAGACGGACGGCTGCCAAATCTCAAAATCTCAGTAGTCCCTCTCTATATCGCGGTTCACTTATCACGGCCTCATTGTATCGTGGGATTTTTAGAAATATTATATTTAATTATTTATTGCAGATTTTTTGCTATATCGCGGGATTTTGCGGTACTGTATACGTATCTTGTTAAAGATACGTAGATTTAAGAGTGTAGAATATGTTTAAGAACATAAGTAGTGTTTATAAAAGTGTGGAAAAGGTTAATAAGGGAGTGGGAAAGGTTAATAAGGGGCTGGGAATGGTTTATAAGTGTGTGGGAAGGGTTTATAAAACCTTAAAATAGATACAAATACTAAAATAAATGTAAGGTTTCTATTCCGCGGATTTTCATCTATCGTGGGCGGGGGGGGGGGCGTCTAGAATGTAATACCCTTGATAAGTGAGGGAATACTGTATATAGGAATATACCTATGAAAAAATGAGTATTTCAACAGAAAAAAATATGTATAAATGATAATGATGATTATGTCTAGTCAATGAACTATTGAGGATTTTTTATATTTTCTTTTTGAAATACCCCAATTCATCTTATAAAGTCATATTATCACAGATTTTGAGAGCTAGGAAAGAACCAATAGCTCATATAACCCAACCTTCTCCATTTTACAGGCTGAAAAATGGAGTCAGAGAGGTGAAAGATTACAAAGTCATAAACCTAATTATGGGCTGATCTGAGACTACATCCCATTTCTCCTCATTCCATATCCATTATTCTTTGCATAATATTACATTAAATAACTTTCTAATAGAATTTGACCCATAAAATATATTCAATAAACAGGCATTCATATTCACAAAGGTACAGAGTGAACAAAAAGACAGAAGCTTTTTCTACTTGAAATGTCTCCTACCCTTGGCTGGGTCAGGGAAGATACCATGGCTTCTGCTTTTGATGACAGATGGCTTTGGGGGCTGCTGGCTGCTTTGCGTGGAGTGGGACTTGCCATGATCAATGCTTTCTGTCTGTTCTTTGAGAGGATACCACCTAGGAGTGTTATCGAGGTGAGATGTGCTGGATAAATCAATCAATACCTGAAAAAAAGTACAATTAGTCAATAAAATTTATAAATTAAGCTATACTACATTCATTACTTTTTTTTCCTATGATCTGAAATTTATTTAAGGATATAAACCCAAGGATAATGAAGTTGTCTTTCTCAAATTTCTTCACCTACAGTATTGGGCATAACAGCTGCTGCATACTGGGTAATGGATGAACATTTGGTTAAATTGAACTGTATACAATCCTGGGCTATTCATTAAAATTTTTGGTGATGATATAAAAAGGTAGAGTGAAAATTCAATCTCCTTATGAAATAAAGCTTTGGTAAATGGATACATTCTAGTCATCAACTTGGCTAGCAGTTTTGAAGATTGTTTGATTTTAGTTACAAGGGTCAAAATAAAAAAGAATGAATAATTTGCAATTACCAACTCATTCTGTCTACTTTAAAACATATTTTAGTTCATATCTGTAATAGGGATATAACTAACAGTTTATGATAAGAAAGCATTGTGTCATGGCTTTCTTAGTGTTTCATCAATAATGGTGCATTACACAGTTGCTAGCATCTTAGATTTAATGAGATATAAAAAGTGAAGACCAGTACAATGAAGATATGTTCTATGTTCATGGAAATATATATAAACCATAAGGACTTCATTAAATCAGTTTTTTGAAACAGATCATTAAGTCAGATATAACTCTATATCCTAGAGTAGTCCTGTCTAAGATCTAAGATCAAGATTAGTCCAGAAGGCGGCACCAGCACAGAGCCTGCAGGTAGAGGTCAAATGGTCCAGTTTGATGGAAAAGCAAGGTACAAGGTCTAGGAATCAAACAAGGCCTCACGTTACCTAGACTACACAAATGTGCTCTGTTGTCCCTATCAAAAGGGCATCATGTGTTTTAGGTGTTATAGCTTTTGGGAGATAATTTTTTAACAATAATTTATAACTTCTGCTCTACGCAAAGATCACTACACAAAATTTTTTTTTTTTTAAATGTGAGAGAGAAAATAAATCACAGGATCAGGCCTACTTTACCAGATTTCATGTTTAGGTTAGATTTCTTGTGAATTTATATAAAACTATTTTTATTGTTTTCTCTTCTAGTTTGTGTCTTAAAATATCTTGAGAGATTTTCCTCTGGATACTTGAAAGAAATCAGAATGTAAAATGTCATATCAAGTCATCATACATGCAGTGAGGAACAGCAGTGAGGAACAGCAATTAATTAACCTGACAATGCTTTTAAAAATATTCCATCTTATTTTTTAATATAATAAATTTATCTTAAATCTTTAACATAATCATTTGAATTCAAAGCATGATCATTTATCTTTTTATCAAACCAATTAATATATAATTTTATTAATCAATGTCACCCCAATATATTAAATTATAAATTTGGAAAAAGCAATTCCTTAATAAAAAGGTAATAAGTGAACCTAACTCTGTACTTAGTTGGTAGCATAATCACCCAGAGTGAGATTATGTCATGACATTTTAAAATACAGCAATTTGTCAAAGAACATGTATGGAGGACTCATGGACATGGACAACGGGGAGGGATATGATTGTGGGAGAAGGGGTGGGCTGGGTGGGGGGGGAAGCAATGGGGGAAAAATGGGACAACTGTAATTGAAAAACCAAAAAATAAAATAAAATAAAAAAATACAGCAATTTGACTCTACATCCATCCCTAGTGTAATATATCCTAAGGACAAAAGAACTGCAAAATTTTTTAAACACATATTTAATGTTTAAATCATAATGTTCATGGTGGTGTTTTATTATTATTCTTTGACTGCTGTGTGTATATTGTGTAATAAAGCAGATGAGTAAAAAGATCTTGCAAATTAATAAGTACATCAAACGGCCAAGTAAAAACAATTTATTAAGTTGTTATTCATCTACTCAAAAAGTAATCAGAAAATAAATTCTATCCACCAAAGGACATTACCTTATAAATTTAAAAAAGTAGTTATCTTATAAACTTAAGAAATATGCTTTGCAGCAAGCTTTTATTGGTAGTTTACAACAAAAGCAAATAAAAAATAAATCACAGGCTCACCTCACCAAGAAAGTCATTGGAAGAAAATCTATCATAATCCCACACTGTCACCTCCAGTGTTTTCTTCTTGAGCTACAGTTCAAATCAAAAGGTCATCACACCATTTCTCATCATAAATTTCCATAACACTTATATTACAGATTCATCTTGAGATCTTTCCCTTTCCATAAAAATACTTCAAATATTATCTAAAACTATGTGGGTTTATATTTAATATTATGTAAAATATCAATGATTTTGTAGTCTAACCTAGTGTAATATGAGACCTTACATTTTATAAATTTTACTAATTCCCTGTTAATCTACCCCCATCTTTAAATGTAAAAATTAAACTCTATCAATACTGTTTAAATACATGGGATTCATAGTTGCAAAACTGTCTAGATTATTTAGATAAAAGTATTTGAATTAGTGTTTTTTGGTTTCAGTAAATTGCCAAAAAACCATAGTAGCACTGACTTATTTCTGCAGGTATATTTAACTTACTTTAAATTCAAAAATCTGTATTACAATTTACATTCAGCTTCACCTTCATAGTCAAATCAGAAATCTTCCAGAGGGCAAATAATAAACCTCATTTCAAAAGACAACTCATCTGCAAATGATTTCATATAGCTGTCTGCTGCCTGTTTACTTGTAGTCTTTTCTCTCTGAATTTAAGATCACAGTCCTTCAGTAATTTTGTCATCACTGTTCTTGTATCAGCCTAAATCTGTCACACAGAAAAAGATCATTGCATACCTGTTCCATGGAGATACTTTTATAAATAACTGTTTGATTCCACTCAGGATTAAGACTTTTCTGAACATATTTAGTCCTTCTCTTGTACTCAGCACTGAATTGGAAGAAAAGAAAGAGTTACCTGATTATTCACCTGGACTGATGACTTCACAGTCAACCTGAAGGGCATGCAGACATTTTAAGATGACATTTTGTTTTGAATCACTGTGCAATCATCTCATCATCCTCATGTCTCAACCTTATTTTAAGTTACATGCACAATGAAAATTTTAAAATATGTTGGATGCCTTTAGGTCTATTTGCCCTAGAGTAGTTTTTTGAAAAAAAAAAAAGGTTTTGGTGTTCTATTGATACTATAATTTTAGAAATTTACTCTTTCCTGAATGAAGGAGATAATTACATGAACCATATAGTAATGTCAGTAACTTCTTGCCTTATAAATAATAATTCAGTATTTAACTTTGAAATAATTTTAAATCTAATCATGTCAGCAAAGCGACACGGTCTTTTAATTCATTTTTCTATAAAAATTGTAATAATTGTTTTGACTGAAGAAACAATGAAAAATGAACATTTATTAACTTATGTTTCAAATGTATTCTGACAGTCTTAGTAAAGTAGAATATTTAATCTAGTTATAAAACAATTTTAATTAAATATATATTCTTGGTTTATGTCAATAGCTTATATTACAAATGATGAACCAAAATAAATTTTTTTCTCATTCATTACAACTTGGGACATTTGAATTTATCCTTGACTTCCCATCCCCTCTGGGCAACAGTTAGAAGATTATATTCTACGAGTTTAAAAATAACTTATTCCCAAAACCTATCCTAATTAAGTCTGACAGGGCATCTGTAGCTGGCATCAACCAGCTGATGCGGTGGGAATTATTGCTATCTGCTATGAGCAATGGTGCCCACACAGACAAGGCCTTTCTCGAACCCTCCCTGCCTTTTTATGATTTTTCTGCTTAGGCTTATGTCTCAGATCCTATGGGCACCAGAATCCTGAAAACCAACCTATTTCTCTGGAATCCTTTCATAAGCCTGGACTTCACAAGCTACCTGTCTCTAAAAGGACTGGATCTTGACCCCTGATCTGTAGTTCTGTTCTCAACTATGAGCAGAATACCTCTTGCTGTATTCCTGACCTCAAGCATCGCCACAGCCTGGAATGCCTACTGTTATTCCCCAGACCACTAGGAAATAATACCTACCCATTCTAGATCACACTACTGAGAGTAACACTCCAGTCCACGACCAACTTTTATCTTTTTCTTTTTCCTCTCTGGTTTTATTCATTTTCTTTATCAGCCATATGCAAGGATAGTAATTCCCAATACTAACTGCATATTGGGATCACTTAGGAGTCTGTGTTCCAAGGGTGGAAGGTGGGGCAACCAGCACCACGCCAACATCTTCCTCCCTGTACCTTAGAGAGATTGGGCTTTAATAGGTTTGTGGTGATTCTTGAGCATCAGAATTTTTAAATCTCCTGGATAAATCTAATGTGTAGACAACATTGAGAACCACTAAACTTACGTCTCCTGAGACCTTGCCTTTCAGTCCTTGTGAACTGAATCCAGTTTAAGAAATCAAGCAACAATTCTGATTTCTAACCAACCCATATAAGTGTACAAAAATAAGAATGGGATTTGACAATTTTGTCATTGCAAAAATTGGGGGGAAATGTTTATATATGATTTAAAGAAACAGGTACGCTCATAGATGGTAGACAGAGTATAAATTTGTACATGCATATTTTAGATAAACTTGTCAATATCTAGTTAAGTTATAATTTATATACTCAAACACCTAGAAAATTCCATTTTGACTTATTCCACTTCTGCCCTAGAGAAATTCTCCCAACCATGCACAAGGAATTTTGTTCAAGAACATTCACCACAACATTGTTTGTAATAGTACATTAATAAGATAATGAATAAATACATTAAGATACGTATAACCATTCAATGAAATAGTAAGCAGAAGTTGAAATGAATAAAATATACCTTCATATACTAATATAGATGTATCTTAAAAATTATTGAGCAATTATTTGCAGAAGGATAACTCTAGTAAGTTGTCATAATTTAAAATTAAAAGTCATGTGGAATGATACTATAAATTATTTATGCACACATGTATATATGAACAACAAGCATTAATTTCATTAGTCTCTTAGAAATTATAGAAATTAAATTCTATTTAGTGACTATCTCAGGTGGACAGGAGAATGGTTTATGAGGGCTTAAGGAATAGCTGTAAAATGTTTATTATTTTTTAAAAAATGTTAAGAGTTGATAAAACTGTATAGTAGCAACACATGTATTAAGACTATTTTCTATACTTTTCAGTAAGTTTAAATTATTTTATAGTAAAGATTAAAAATTACTATGGTAAACTATATCCCTTTATATTTTATGTTTTTGCTTTCATTGTTACTTTACAATTCACGGCTATTCCTCTAGGTAGGTAAGCTTAGGGAAAAAAATGTAATAGTGTGAATTTTAAAGTTTCTATTTGTTTCAGAGTTTGATATCAAGTTGATGAGATCATGGGAAAAACGTATTAAAGATAAGATTCATAATATAGTGAAGAGCAGTAAAATTGTTATTTTCTTCAAATTCTGAAAAATTACATGAGTAATTGATAACAAAATGGAAATTAATGTCAAATGTAAATTCAGGTACTTTCACTAAAATTGTAAATGTCAATAGTATATATAAAATTATATATACTATTTATATAATAAATATAAATTTATTCTGCATTATTGAAATATCTTCAAAAGGAGTTATTAGTTACCATCTTTTCTTAATCTATAAATATGAATAATTGGTATAATTTTCACATGTGTATTTTAGTCATTTTTTATTAACATATTTAGCAAAAACTATTGAATGTCAACTCTGTATGAGGAACTGTGACTTTCTATCAATATATATTTAATGGTATGTATTGACATACCATTATAAATATGATTCATTCATGAAAAGCACTTTAAAGTAAGCAAATCAAAATAAAAACAGCTAACATTAAATGTTTACTTTTCTCCCAGGCAGAGTTCTAAATGATTTTAATATATTAACTCATTTAATCCTAATAGCAATTCTATGAGACAGGTATCATTTACTGTTCTATTTTATAGATTAAAAAAAAACTAAAACTCTAAGAAGTTAAGGCATGTTGGCAAGATTGTATCATTATTAATCAGTAGGACCGTGATTCAAACAGAGGGAAACTGGCTGCTCTTAAACATATGTAATATGAACAATTGATTAGGCTCATAATAAAATGTGAATAAGCCATCAATTTTCTTAATTGCAGGTTTCATTAGCTTAACTGTCTAGTTTGTCTTCTTTTCCTATAAGTTAAAGTTCATTACATCAATTTATATAAACATATTTCCTACTTTAAAAAATATATATTTCATATAGATAACAAATTTTACATGATGTGTGTGTACATATAAAATATCATTAAACAATTAGGTAAGTTTTAGAGTTGCTTGGGGAAATTCTGAATGGTATGTCCTAAGAGTGTTGTAGAATTAAGGATAATTACTATAAATATTTATATTTTTTCCCATATACACTCAAAAAAACTGAAATTGCTTGGGAGAAACTTAGATGTTCATTTTAATTGAGTATCTTAATCTTATGAATGAGTTTGATTCTCCAGCTCCCTCCAGACTCAAGGTATCCACTGCTTTTAGGATTAATGGAGGCAAACACACCTTACTCCTGAGCCCTCGCCACCATCCATGGCCATCCTGTGTAAATGTCAATGAGTTCCTTCACAGTCTCTTTGCCCTTGAATTTCCTGACATGCAGATATGGCCAAACAAAACCATTCCTTTAGTAACATTTAAATAATAATAATTATCACGTACTGACCAACTTGAGCATGATCTCAATGGGCTGTGTTGCCACATTACACAATTGAAAAGTACACATTTTATGAATTTGCAAATTGAAGATGTCCAGGTAAGCAGGGAGATTACTGGTGAGCACAAATTCAGGTTGAGAAAATAGGAAGCTCATTTTCTTTTTTCCTTCCTTGTCTGGTAAACACACTAAATTCCCTCATGGGAATATCACATAATATTATATTAGGAAAATTAGACCATATTTAACAATCAGAGAACTTTTCTAATAAGGATTGAAAATAAAAAGCACGTATGCTTTTAAGACAGGCAGCAAAATATATTTTAAAAAATTTATTCTACCTTAATCTAGCTGAAAAACAGTTCTCTGACTTTCTTTTTAATTTCAAAAGAAATACTGAGAATGAAAAATGGAATAGGATGGCTTCTTTGTATTTAACTTTTATAAAATTATCTAAGGTCCTCATTTAAATTTTTAGTTGGTTTTCCTTTATTGGAAATATATACATATATTCCTTTAATGCAAAAGTATACATCCAATAAAGAAATATGGTATATTTAATTTTTTAAAATTACTCTTAATTTAGAAATGTGAGTGCAGAACTCCGCTTTTCTGTGCAATAATGTGCTTATGGACCATCACTTACTTGTCCTCTGTGTTTTCTGAGGTCAAAGACAACGGCTGTGCTTGTCAACCCTAACTCCAGCACCTAGCACAGTGTCTGGACCAGTCTGTGCTATATAAATATTTATTGGATGCACCCTTAAGCATTCTTGTACTTTTTTTCCTTTGACATTTACTACAATAAAATAATTTTTGGCTTTCAAATTGCAAAATAACCATTACAACACCTGTGTCTGCTTTATACAGGCCACACAGGAAATCATTTATGCTGACAAAGGTGTTTAGAGAAAGTCCAGCCAGGAACTAGGTTTACAGGTATCATGGTAACTAAGATCAGCTTCAATCATTAAAAAATCTCATTAGTGGGAAAAAAAATTTGTACTTTGTCCAACATTGTAAAGAGATCTTTCAGATACCCTTATTTCTATTTCTCAGTTATCCAGGGACAAGTATTGAGTTCACGGTCCCTTCAGGCTCTTTCTCCTTCTTTCAACTCGTCTTGGCTGACATTTGACCTTTCTGAGCTTATGAGTATATTGATCAGAGGGTGGAAAGAGAAAATAAAAGAAGACAGGAACACTGGACCAGTGAAATACTTATTAGTTCACAGGATATATATTTTTAGAAATTTTAAGAATGATGGATGTATTACACTTTATCATTAAAGCAAAGAAAGATAATTGGGTTTTTTAGAATAGTATTCTAAAAAAATTGGTTTAATTCAGTAGCCTAAACATTCTGCATCTCTTTTTTCTCAGAGATAATTGACCATTGGCTACATGAAGCTTATGATATATATTATTAGCGATAATAGCAACTGCCATTTATTGAGAGCTTCTGAAGTTCTATACAATACACTTATCACTTTTGGTGTATTACTCTACATGTTTCACAAAAGACCTGGGAGGCTATTGTAAGTCTTCTCTAGCAGAAAAGGAAATAGTTTTAGAGAAACCTCACAACTTGTACTTGATAGGGCTGAAATTCAAAGCCAATTTTTTAACAACTTGACTCACTGGCCTCTTCAGCTTAACTGGCAATGCATTACATTGTCATTATAATTCTTTCTCACACTGACAGCTCTCAGAAGTTATTAAAGTGACTTCTAGATGAAAGGTATGATGAGAAAGTGATTTCTAGATCTCAATTGTAACCTAACACAACCTAGGGTATTTCAATCATTATTTACACTTACGAAACATGTTCTCTTTGAAGTTAAATATATACAACTGCTGTCATTCTGATAATGTGTCCCCAGTTTCTCTGGAGAAAAGGTAAGAAGGATCTGATCAAAGTGATTGATAATGTCTGTTCTAAAATGACACTGTCTCTTTGAAACAACTAATTATGCACATCAGTCTGAGAGGTCTGGATGGGATCCTGAGACAGGAGAGCCACTCATAACAAGCAACCTGTCTGAGTTCTCATATTTCACTGTTTGCCATAATTATGTGGCTACAAGGAAACAAGAAGTTTCTGGGCACTGGAAAGGCTGTGGTGACTAATCCAACTCTTTAAAATATTTAAATATTTATGCCTTTAAGACTTAGAAACAGCCTCTTTTGGGCACAGCTTGTCAGGATTAGTAAAAATGTCATTTTAATGTCAATGACAAAAACAAATCCTGTACCATTAATATTCTGGATGAGATTAAAATAGTCATCACCCTTTTGCTACAGATGGTACAAAATTCTCCTCCCCAACTAAATAACACATTTAACTTATAATGCAATGAGATGTGCCTAAGAACGCTTTTGGCTGAGTCGAGAGATAGCCTTAGCTGACAATGTAATGATGTAACTGGTAATGAGCTCTATGAGAAAACAGTTTCCTACTATTGGCAAACAAAGAATGTTCATATGTTCCTGATGCACTAGAACAGGCAGATTATGGCATCCTTTGTTGCACAGCAATAATTTTGTGATGCAGAAGGTAGAAGGACATGGAAATGTTTTAATATCAAGGTCTAAGTGAGGTATAAAAGTAGACATCCATTGTCTTTAAGGTGAGAGCTACACAAAGTACTAGACATCCAGATCAGTTTATTCCTTTTGAATAATGACTCTAGATTTTTATATCTGTAATAGAAAACTCAGGAGAACTTAAGGCATGATTATCACATGAGAAGCTAAATTAGTTTTAGTGTGAAAATTATGAATAAACAATTTAGTTATGTCTAATTTAAGGGTGACATTTCCTTATTCATACTCTTCTGTGTTTTTAATATTTTCTGGTTTTCTATATTCTATTGCACACATCTGCTAAAACTACTTAGTAACATTGTGGTTGGAACACTTTGCTATTAAGCCTAAATCAACAGACAATGACATGTAGAAAAATAAAAATTACAGCCCAAGTTGAACTGCAGGTGTATGTACATAAAAAGACAAAAAATAGGACTCGACAATATAGCAAAGCTTAACACTGAAAGAAAACCAACTCTACCTTGCATTCTGGACAACCATGACTTGACTGCATTGATTCCAAGAGTGCGAGTAAAGGATACAACAGGAAGTAAGAAAGACAGGAAGAAAAAAGTTAGGAACAGAAATAAAGAAGAAAATATGAGAATAATAATTAGAGGAGCTATACCATAACACACAAATCATATGGGACAGAAAATAATCTTAGAACCAAAGTGAAAATAATACCTCATGAGTGTAATAAACCCCAAGGCTCTGGCCACTGTAATGATTAGCAGTAATTTACTAAAGGGCTAGGAATTGAATCGGAGTAGTATGTTAGCCACCTTGAGGCCAAATCCCACCAAGCAGGAATGTCTTGTTTGACATTTAGGTGAGAAACTCACTCTTCATTTCACTATAATTCCCACTTGACCCTGCTTCACCAGAATGAACTGACATATTTTTGTTACTTGCCTGCCCTTTCTGGTAATTCAAGTTTGTAATGGTCTAATTGAAGCACAGTCCTGCAATAAATATAAGATAGGGACTCTCATATTGTTTAAAAAGTGATACTCTAGTATATTATTTAAAAAAAAAAAAAGACAGTGCTTTATTCTAATTCATTAGCAAATGTTAATTAGAAATACATCCTGGGCATAGATTTCCTCATATCCCATTATATTGTGATTAAATAACACTGAAGATCTAATGACTCAAATCAAAGGCAGAATGAAGTTATTAATTTGTTGTTATACCCATGTTTGAAGCATGTAGGCAAATTACAATTATAACTAATACATAAAGATACAATTGAATTAACATTAAAATAAAAACACCCTTTTCTTTAACTATATGGCTAGTTGGTGATCTCTAGAAATTAAATCAATAAATTAAAACTATAACAATACCAGCAATTCCAGTTTCTAAATAAAATTATTAGATAGGATAAAATTAAAGGATGTAATTGTATCCTGAATTTTATATAGCTCTTAGCAACTTTCAAATTATTTTCTGAATGTTATCTAATTTGATTCATCTGACAAACTAAAAATTATGACTCTGCCTACGTTGGCTCTCTCCATATCAATAAGAAAACTGAATTTCAAAAAATTGGTGATCTGCCTGTGGAAATATAATTAGTACATAGCAGATTTAGATGCAATGTATAACTCTAATTTGGATCCTGTACAAACAAAGCAACTATAGTCATAAACATGCTTTTGTATGATTCAATGCTTTTAAATCTGTTGAGGTTTATTTTATGGCCCAGAGCATAGTTTATCATGGTAAATGTTCCATGTGCACTTGAAAAGAATATGTATTCTGCTATTAATGAGTAAAATATTCTATCAATATTAATTCGGTCATCAAACCAACTAGGAAGGCAATCCTAGGAAATTAAGGATTTATACATTTAAAAATTATTATGGTTGTATGTGTTATCATGATTATTTCTGAAAAGAGTTATCTTTTCAAAATATACACTAAAATATTTGTGGGAAAAAGTTATCATACTTGACATCTACTTTAAAATAATACGCATGGAGAGAGTATCTGAGGGCAAATGAAACATGACTGACTAGGAAGTGATAATTGTTGAAGCTGAGTTATGGGAACATGCTGGGTCATTATACTGTTTTCTCTCTATGTCCAACAATTGAATATTTCCAAGTACAAAGTAATATTTGAATGTCACTACTCAAATTAAGTAAAAACTGGACAAAAATAAAATGAGAGTCTTCAGTTTCAGTCCCAAACTTTTGTTAATTACTTATGGTTCCATTATGCTAATTTGGCTAATATAAATTGTTCACATAAGGTATAACAATCTGTTGGGTCCAAATCATTGTTTTGAAACCATCCTTGAGTACTGATTTTCATATTAGAGCATAGCAATATAATTTATTATGTGAAAATTAAATATTTCGAAAGAGCACTTGCTATATATGAATAGTTTATATGTCAAATAAATATTCAGAAATAATTTTCATTTACTTATCAAAGTCTACATTTCAACTATTACTCTTGTTTTTTAAATTTTATTAGTGTTTTTAAAACACTGATTTGAAATATACATATAAAGATACATCAACAAGTCACTTCATGAACATTTAACAAAATGGATAATACATGAGTCTTATAAAATAAAATACTAACTTATGAGTCCTTGAACAATGGTTTCTCAAGTAACTTTGGGAATATAAGGTAATTCTTTAAATCTCCCCCAAATAATTTCTTAAATAATTTCACAAACTGATTGGTCATAACAAGAGTGGTTTTCAGAATCGAATTACTGATGTGCTCTCTCTCATTGAGGTGGGTTTTATTATGATCAATGGCTATCCTAGAACACTTTAAGGCATAATTGTAAATTTTAATTCCACCTTACCTACTAATCATAAATAAGTAAACATGACAAATGGATAAAACTAAAAAAATTATATTAAACTCTTTGAAAGAGAGATATTACCTGAAGAGAGATTATATCACTATTTTTAATGTCTTTTATTTTTTTAATTTATTGATTTAAAGAGAGAGGAATGGAGAGGGAGAGAGAGAGAGAAACATTGATTTGTTGCTCCACTTATTTATGTATTCATTAGTTGATTTTCGTATGTGTCTTGATCGCAGATCAAACTCACAATATTTGCATATAGGAATGATGCTTTAACCAGCTTAGCTACCTGGCCAGGGCCCACTGTTGTTTAAATCAGGGGATGCAATACTTAGAAGACATTGCTTCTTTACTTACCCTCGCCCTGGAAGAAGGTACACTTTAACAAAGGGGTCAGAATAACCATTGTTGTCTCGAGGGACTAGGTTTCTTGCTTGGAGAATATGTATTATGAGATTTCCAAGATCATAGTTGATTTGAAGCTTAAAGAAACAGAAATATATCTGGTGAATATTATTTTTTTGTTTTACAAACATATAAGACATTATCATTCAATATTTTATAAGTATTTTTTTCTCATAAGAATCATCAACCCTTGTTTCCATTTTATTTGAAACCAACAGACCAGTAAATGTCTAATTTAATCAGAAACTGCCAAGCACATGTTAATTACTAGTAAAAGTGTCGTTCATTTTTTTTCTTCTGTGAAAGTCCTGGCCTGTCTGAAATTCATTTAGAAGAAAAATCATACAGTGAATTCTAGTTGCATTATAAAACTAAATATCCGGCCTGAGAGCCAAGTGTCGCTGGTTCGATTCCCAGTCAGGGCACATGACTAGGTTGCACGTCAGGTCCCCAGTTGGGGGCACGAGTGAGAGGCAACCACACAGTGCTGTTTCTCTCCCTCTCTTTCTCCTTTCTCTAAAAATAAAAAAACAAATTATTAAAACAAACAAAAAAACTAAACATCTACTTTAGTAAAATAGTAAGTATTTAACATTCATGAATAAAATTATTGGGATTTTGAAAATAAATTAACCAGTTGATAATTTTATTAGAAAATGTCTTGCATTTCACCAAATAATTAGCAGTGGGTAGAATCAGTATTTCAAGATAGAGCTATCACTACTGAAATGAAAGAATATTTTAGAATGTGTAAAATTTCTTTTTCTATTACATTACGTAATATTAAACCTACAGCTTTTCTTTCTGTTCTGCCTGCTGTTCTAGTAGACAGATTAAGATAATGAAATCTTGTTCTTTAATTTTAGAAGCTGAAGAGGAAAGAAGAGGCATTGTTTCATAGATGCCTAATAGCTGTTGCAAAATTGTCATTAAATAGCAAAGGATTTATATTTCTAATAAATATTTGAGAAGACTGAATAATTCAAAATAATTGAATTAATTCTTTCCTTAGAAATTGGGATAGTATTTTGGCATCAGAATGAGACTTAATTCTTTTTGATGCTGTTTCTATTAATTAACAGAAAGGAAAACATTTGTATTTCAAAAGGGGAAATCCATAAATGAAAATACTAACATTTTTTATAACCATACAAGACATATGGTTATGTTGAAAATAAGATAATTTAGATGAGTCAATCTATATCTAAAATTCATAATTAAAATAATTCTTAAGTTTAGCATAATTTTGAACTTGTTATGTTTTGTGGCAAAAAAAAGAGGCATCTTCAATTGTTTTTCTCCAAACAGAAAAGCCTAGCGTATAAGCATCATGAAAACAATGTGAAATGTCACACAAAGTGCCAGGAAGGAAGAGGAGAAATGGGGAGTTTAGAACTGCAGTGAGTGTGTGCTATGATGAACAGTGAAATACACAATTATTATGAAATGTCACTGAGATTGAGGACACCTTCCAAATTTTTACAGAGAAATTCTTCCCTATTTTCTCCTTTCTCTGCTATCCTTAAAGTCCACTTTTAATTGATGATACACTAAAAAGTCTTTTTTTCAAAACCATTTATTATTGAAATGAAAACTTGCAGGCTTCCCTAAGATAGGATTTTCCAAAATTTACTCTGGTAGAGCCTTGGAGAACACTTAAGAGTTGCTCAGAGGTTACTTCCAGGAAAGATTGATATCCCCATGAATCCTCAGCCAGAGCTACTCAGTGCTGGCAGCTTCATTGCTTGGAGCTGACATAAGATTTTATTTAGAATAAGGTTTTGCTTTAAAAAAAAAAAAGTCATTGTCATAAGGAAATTAAACAAAAGGGAAGATAACCCAAGAGTTAGGAAGAAATGTCATTAGTATAAATTTCCGCTATAGAATTAAACACTACTGCTCAAAGGAAAGAAAAGTAACGTAAGAACAAACAACAACAAGCAAACAAACAAACAAAAAACCCAGCAGATATTGGTCCATGGGCAGTACGTTTTTTTAAAAAATGAGAGAAAGACATTATAAAATCAGAAAAGCCATCTTTCTTTTTCTTTGTTTGTTTGTTTGTTTGTGAAATGAAGGATCACAGTATGGCTTTCTGCAAGTGGAAATAGAAGTGAGTCAGCAAGACCTGGAGTCCATACATATTTAGGCTCCGTTCTGCTAGATTCTCAGTAAGATTGCCGCCTGCAGCACTTTTCCTCTATTTTCACTGTCACACTGCACTTTTGCTTTAATCAGTGTGTGTCTAGGTAATCACTTAATTGATTACTTTGTCCACACCTTTAAAATATCTTCTGTACACCACTGCTGTATGGCTTTTCATTACATAGTTCTTTCATTTAGTCTCTTCCTTATGTCAAAATGTTTATTGATCACCTATTATGTAGAGGCTAACTAGCCCTCGGCTATGTTCAAGAATCTTTTTAATTTTTTTTTATTGATTTGAGAGAGAGGTATCTTAGTTTTTTGTTCCACTTATTTATGCATTCACTGGTTGCTTCTTGTATGCACCCTTACCTGAGGTGGAACCCACACACTTGTCATAACAGGACAGTATCTTAACCAACAAGCTACCTGGCCAGGGTCAAGGTTCTTTTTAATTTAGTCTTAACTTATCTCTACAGGAACATTTCAGGGCAGCAAAGCTACCTCTTCATTTCCTTGTACCATTTCTTCTTCTAGGAACATATTCCCCTTTCACTCTGCTTATCCTCAAATTAGTTCAAATGTCTCATCCTTTGTGAAGTCTTTCATGAAAATTTCCTCTAGAAAGTGTTGGAGACACAGCTAAGACTTACTGTTCTCGTTCCCTTTATTGAAACTTACTATCTTCAAAGTTATTATTTTTATATTATGTAAATTCTTTCTATGTGACATTTCTTATCTACCCCAAACTATATTTTGGTACCACCTAAAACAAATGCTCTAATATTTTTGACCATGACCCACAGTATGAAATACATGTTACAATATATTACACAAAAACAGAAACAAACATACATAGAACTAAAAAATAGTGATTTACACTACTTTTCTTCTATTTTCCTGGTTAAAATCCACTAAACTGACTTTATAAATTAAAAATTGGTTATGGCCACCAGTAAGAAAAATATGGCTCTATAAGACTTGTTTAACAATTATTTACCAGCTGTTAGCCAGGAGAAGAAAGAGGATGGCATTAGACTCATGAAACTCTTACAGAGGCAAGTTCAAATTTCCAGGAGAATCTGTCATGTTTGAAACATATTCAACATGTATAAAATACCTGGGGCATAAAATATGTCAATACTGCTTAGGTGCCAGGCAATTTCAAGGTACAGAATTCCATTGATATAATTAGATTTCATAAAACATATTTTATATTAAAATACTATTCCATGAAATTATATTTTTCTTTTATAGATCAGTAGATGTTATAAAACAGTAAAAGATTCTAACAGTGTTTATAACTTCAATAGACCAGAGGGGAAAACAACCAAAAAAGATGGTATAATGATAACTTAAAAACAAAAAGTTTTCATACCTGAATTTCCCCCGTAATTGGATGAGAGACAACCTTTATTGCATCAGTAGGCTGTAACATTAAAAATATACATTATAATAATGGATAAACCCTTCATAGAATTTGCCATTTCAACTTCATTCTGAAATTAATTTCTATTTGGTCAGAGCACAATGCCTGGAAAATATATTTCACCCATTTGTCTGCTTCAGATTATGCTGCTTGCTTATACTTCTCAATACATATTTAATTTTATAGGAATATAAATCTACTTTTCATTTTGTTAAGCCTGTTTTAAAGCTATAATTTTATACCTGCAGTAATATACTTTCAATTACTGAAGGAAATAAATGCTTTTGGTTTAAAGTACTCCATTAAACTATTTACAGGATTTAAAGATCTAGAGAGGAATGAAAAAAGATAACTCTTCACACAACGACTGCCTAGAGATGGAAGTTATGAAAGTCCATCCTTTCACGCCTTTGTTGGGTGTTCAACCCCTCCCTGTTCCCTTCTAGACTGAAGCACCCAGGCAATCACTTTCTAATATCTCACACTCAATTATAATTCCACCCCATTCTATTGAAGTTCTCATTTTTTTAATAAGTCCATTATGATAGTAAAGTCTTAAAAACAGGAGTGTGATCTGGTAAACTTATTCACACTCCTGAATAAATGACTGTTTGCTGAGGTGTTGCATTTCAATGGAATATTTGTAGAAGGGGAGATCTAATAGTAGAATTTCAGGCAATGTGGCACAACATAGGGAGCTATTTACTGAAATAGAGGTCATCTTACTATAAATAAGGCCCTACTATCCCTACATGTACACATATCGTTCTTATTTTAATAATTAACTGAAAAAGAAAAGATCCCACCTTTTTCCTTCAGATTTTTCTCTGAGAAATGAGAGCAACCAAAAGAATACAGCAATATTCTAGGCCTTGTTTTGTGAAATAATTAGAGGAAAAAAGCTAATGTAATCATTGGCAAATGATGGTGTATGTTTTAAATTTTCTGTGCCATTTATCTTCTATTGGTTCAGCTCATTTATAAGAATGGTCATTTATTAACAGTGAAACTATGCTATAAACGATGAAAAGTTAGTTATTGAACAATTGTGTTTAATATTTTTTTTTTTTACTATTTAAATTTCAAGGAAAGAAAACTGAATCTAGAAAAAGGACCACACAAGTTCCTGAAACTATATCTCAGCTATAGATGGGGAGTTTTCTGAAACCAGGTATCCTTGCATCTCAATGAGTAAAGTTGGGGAATAGTTGAGATAAAAAGTCAAAAGTAAGACAAAAGAAAAAGCCAAGTGTGATTATTGGTAACCTATTTTGTTTTGATTTTTTTTAATAGTCATACTTATTGACAAGATCACGTAAACCTAACTAGATTTAACACAGAGAATAAACTTATGGACCATTTTTATTTGTTCAGGGGTATGGCAGGGAACTCATAAGAACACGGAGGGATATTTTAATTAGAAAAGGAAAAAGAACAATATCTCTTAGATACCAGGCAAACTACAGGTAGTTACATGTCAGGATTAGAGCAAACTACTTTTTATTCAATGATGCCATATATTTGTGAGGCTGGTTTTTGATGATTATGGTGACAAAAAGTGTACTGGAACAGGAAATGAAAGTATTAGTGAACAATCTGATTCCATAGTTTAAATAGTTGTGTAATGCCTAGCAGGTGCATATACCCCACTGATAAGTAATTTTAGTTATTAACCGTGAAACGAATACATATTTTTATTTACCTCTATGAGTATTATTTTTTCTAAAGGTTATCAAAATGTTAGGACATAAATACTGATTCAATTATTTGGACCTAATTACTTAATAAATGAAACTATTTTAGGTATTTTGGGGGCATATGAGCACCATAGAAAAATTACAGAGAATGTTAAGTGTGCCATGACCAGCAAAGTCTGGGAATCCAAAGACCTATACCATAAGAACATTTAAAAGTAATAAGCACTTCAGTTGAATTATTTATTTATACCATGACTTGAAAGAAATTATTCAGACTCTAAAGATAAAAAGAAGAAAGTTCGGTTAGAACTTCAGAGACAAATTAGCTTGAGGCAGCAAAATAAACATTCTGAAGACAAAAATGTATATTAAATCAGTGTAAGCAAAATAATTTAAAATAGTCTTATATACATTGCTTATGTAAATTTAATATGTATTTACTAATTTAAATTAATATTATACATACATTTATTCAGAAACAATCATTTAAAATAGTGTATTATTCATATGTTAATAATTAGTTAAGAAAAATCGTTTAAAAATTTTAATAGATGGTGCTCTAAATGTCTAAATATATAATTATGCTAAATATAATTTAAATGTATTAGTTTTAATAAATTTCATTATATTAATATATTATAATATTTAGTCTCATACTTAATGAAAACACAAAAAAGTTAAAACTATAATTCTCTAAATTATCTATAGAACATATGATATTTGGGAATATCATATTACCTCACTCAGGGATATGTAAGCTTCAGACCATCACTTAATGTTTCTATAATTTCTCAATATAAATTTTTTAACATTGTAGGATTTAAAGAACAAATAAAAGTATCACCTTTTATGCATGCTACATGCTACTGGGTCAAAAAATACCATTAAATTATTTATTCATTCATCAAAAATGTTTTGAGAAACTCTATACCAGCTAAACTGAAAGATAAATGCCAAAAAAAGATGAATAGGTAATAGTTCCTTTCTTCAAGAGTGTTAGCATATGGTTATTATATATTTCAATTAAGACTATATATATATATTTCAAAAATAATCAGATTTTATTATTGTTATTATTACTAATAAGCATTAAGTAATCTCTGTACCAACACTGTACAGGAGAATATAATGTGAACTACATAGGTAATTTTAAACATTCTAATGGTCACATTTAAAATGTACAAATGAGGTGATAAAATTAATTTGTAATGATATATTTATTTAATCTCAGTTATTTCACCATGAAATTAATGTAAAATTGTAACAAGATGTATTATTCTTTATTTCACACTACATCATCAGAATTTGGCTTGTAATTCACATATACTGCATATCTCAATGAGGACTAGCTGCAATTCGAGTGCTCAATCATCACATGTGGCTAGCAGATACTGTTATGAACAATATAGCTCTATAACTCTTTATTTTAGCAAAAATACTGAAAAAACTACATAGGCCCCATTCTTGGCATAGAGAATAATTACCACATATCATTAAAATCGATCGAGATCATTTCCTTGATGTTTGTCCTCCAATAGCTGTTTCCATCTTCTAATCATCACCCCCAAAAGTAAAATTACAGGAGATAAAGTTTTGTACCCCCATATTATTATAAAGTGCCATTGATGTTTTAATTTACAGTATTTATTTATTTTGTTCCTATTCTATGCAAGCCACTCTATTATGGGCTTAGGGGGCTAGATAGAAAATAGGAAATGTTCTTGGTTCTTAAGGAGCTCACAGCCCAGTTGGGAGGACAAAATAAGCAAACAAAGTACCTACAATCAAGGTCAAGATATAAATCGCCTTAAGAGGTGCATAAAACATGTGGCATTTCGGAGGGAGGAAAGAGGGAAGGAATGATAACTCTTGACTTTAGAGAAGGATGAGAATATGGAAAGACTTCATCCGGGAAGGCTTCCTGTTATTTTCCTCTTTATTTTTGTTTAAAGCTTATCCCTGGGTCTTCATTTCCTGCAGATTGTAGTGTAAAGGCAGACATGGTGTAGAACGTCTCCCAATTTACAACCATCTAGACTTCTCCTTTACTTCCTTGCCCCTCTACCTTTAGCACACTCATGTCTCTGGCATGCAATGTTCCATTTTTGAGAGTTTTTTACATTGTACTCTCTCTGCTTGGAATGGTGACCCCTTTTTCACCTTTACCAGATTGATTCATTAGCTAAGCACCTGCTTTCCTAAGACTGCTTGCCTAAGTGCTTTCTTTATACTTCTGATGACTCCCAAGGTTATACCTTCATTGAATTTGTTTACATATCATTCTTCATCTGTAATTAGAACTGCACTTCTCACATTTCAAGGGGATTCGAACTCACATAGAGAACTTACTGAAAGCCAGGTTGCCTTGTGCCCTACCCAGCATTTCTGATTCAGAAGGCCTAGGGTGGGATCTATAATTTGCATTTTTAACAAGTTCCTAGATGACGACTGGGAGCACACATCTAGAACCACTGGTCTACATAATATGCAGGGACAGGATTTTATCCATCTTTGTATTTGGGTTACCAAGTAGAACTCCTGACACTGAGGTGGTATCCAAAAATGTCAGTGGAAAGTAGGAATGAGTTGGAAACCTTAATAAATAGCATATTTAGAACCAAGGCTATCATAAAGATCTTTCACCATTATAATAATCTTCCAAGAAAACCATCTGACCAGGCCCTTTGAGAATGAGCAAAATAGGGTCTTAGACAGAGGTGGGGTCAACATGCCAGGTAGCAGGGATACCTTCTAAATAGGATAGTGATTCAGTCAGATCACTGTGTCACAGATTACACAGCTAGAGGATAGTTTAGAAGGAAGAGAGACTGGTGAGTGGAATTACCCTTAGACGATGCAAATGAATAATGTTGGTAAATAAAAATAATGCTTTGCTAAAGGAAATTGGTGAGTTCAAAGAACACATAAAGTTACTAGAGACTTATTAAGAAATTAGAATTCATAGTATTAGCATTCAGGAACTGATTAGACAATGTGAAAAAAGAGAAAATAAGAGGTGATGGTGTTGTTACTTTTTTTTTTTTTTTTTTGCTTAATTTCATGAGAGAATGATGATGTCAATTGCTGAAATCAAAAATATCAGGATGACAGACTTGTAGAATTATAATGCGCTTGCTTTGGAAAGTTTGTTAGCAGAGTTTGTCATGTCTAGGTTTTTGACATGGAAATACTGATCAAGAAATTATCTGCTATGTGGAGATATTGAGAAAAGAAATATCAGTCTGTAACTCAAAAGACAGAGATCCTCCATGAGGCAAGCCTTCATAATTAACACATAATTGCATTTTATGAAATGTAGTTGTGTTAAAATTTATTTTGAAATTGAGTCTAACTACTCCTGAATCAGTGCTCATGAAGGCTTGCTATATTTAGTTTGGAATAAGTCATTTTACGAAGCAATGATTAAGTCATCCTACCTTTCTTAAGTTGGCTTCTGAATGAAAGGAAGTTTTGGTGACATCTACTGTGTTTTTATACTTTGTAAAACAACCTTTTAGTCTGAAATCATATCGTTTTAACCAAGAATAACCTGTCCCTCTCATATATACGACCACATAAAGAAAAACCTTTTTGAATGTTAAATCAAACAAAAATTTTTCCAATATATTTATTGACCATGAGGAAAGTTTATTAACAATCAAATTTGAGGGAAAATTATAAACTGTCTATGTTTTCCTCTGCTTTTTAAAAAAGATTAAACAATTAATTCTATGCTTTTTAAAAATTCTCCAGTAACTTTGAAATAAAAGTGTTAGAAACGTTTGTCTCAAGAAAAGATTTGCATCAAGAAAACATTTATTAGTATGGGATTAGGGATAAAATTCAAAACAGCGATACTATATTACTGTTTTTTTCTTGTTTATTATTATTATTCTAAATTATCTTTATCTGTATTATTTTTTACCTTTAAGTTACAAAGCCTAATGTAATATATATCTTGTGTTTCTAAAAGTATGCAAAGCTAATATTTGATATACAAAAAGGCTGAGATTTACGCAACAGAAAGAAAGAAAAAAATAAGGAAATAACAAGCATCAGATCTATTTTTCAAGTTCCTCATAATAATGACTGCTAAAATACTTTAAGTGATGTAGAAATATGTCATCTTGATAAAACATGAATCAGTTATATACTCAGAAATGGAAAACATTTTTTTCTAGATAATTAGAAAATGAGAAAAAATAAGAGCACCTTATAAAATGACATTGTATTTCCTATCTCCTATTCTAAATAAGGAACAGGAAAGTAACTCAACGGTCACATGGAGCACTTCTCACCTTGCTGCTGCTGTGTTTCTTTTTGCTCACGGAGGGTGACCCTGGCTGCCCCGGGCTGGGCACAGAACTGGATCCTGCCGATGTAGGACCTGAATGCACGTGAGATCCTTTTTCAACAACAGAGGACAGAACCAGTGGTGACTGCTGTAGCGAAACCTTCTGGAGCTCTGCTGCCAGCTGCTTAGGATCGACCCCTGGGGATTTTGCTTTATCCACTACAACAAAATAAAATGTCTTTACAATCCTCAATTTCATAGGCACTTAATACCATGGAACTTATCTGAGTTCCTGATGACAACGTCAAAACATTACTTATACAACAAGCTAAATTTTAAAAAATAACCACAATGTACCTTTATGTACCTATTTCTGAGGAAGTCTAGAAGGCTTGGAGAAGAGTAAAGGAATTCTGAGTTACAGAGGGAAACTGAGGTTCCTTTTACATCTTCAGAAAAATGTTTTTAATGTTTTACATAGAAAATTGTACAAAGATAAAATATTCTATTTTATTCACTGGAATTTAACTTGTATGACTAGCTATTTTTCCTCCAAATCTTAAATATATCATTCTCTAAGTATATTTACACTTACAGAAGTAGGAAAGATTCTACAGGACTTGGTCTGTCCTATTTAGTGTGGTAACCCAGACTCTCAGAATGCTGGCTGTAGCGTGGGAAGCAGTCAAGATATATTTGTTAAACAAGGGAATAAGTGATATTTTTAATCTTACAACTGATATAAATTTATAAACTGTATTTGTTATCTAAGAAAGTTAAATCTCTTCATAATACTTATAAAATTACGTGTTGATTTTCATTTATTATAAAAAGGCAATCAAAAGGTTCAGGTGGAGGTATTCCAAAACCCAGTTATGGTAAAAAGGAATCAATTGTTACCTAAAAATTACACAAGACCAAAAACAAAATGGCTCCTTGGATTACTTTGATGGGATGAATTAAAAATGTGAATTCACATAGCAAGAATTTCATGTAACTTTCTTCAATGGGTCAAACATGCAAATGTGTTTCCCTAGAATGCTAAAAACATAGCTGCAGTGCTTTGACTTTTTTTATATTTACCTAAATATATAAACATCTATCAGCCTATAGCTTTATTTTTGCCTGTATCTATGTTTACGTCTGTATCTTCATCTACAGCTACATCTGCCTCAGTAATTGCAATAGGGTGACTTAATAATTTTTCAACTTTACAATGGTGCAAAAGTGATACACATAATAAATTATATGAGATAGTCAATAATTTATTATAAAATAAGCTTTGTTTTAGATGATTTTGCCCAACTGTAGGCTAATGTAAGTGTTCTGAGTACATTTATGGTAGTCAGCTATGATGTTTGGTAAGTTAGGTGTGTTAAATGCATTTTTGACTTAACAATATTTTCGGCTTGTGATGGGTTTATTAGGGCATAACCCCATTATAAATAGAAAAACATGTGTACTACATTTTTACTCACAGTTGAAAGCAGGTTGCTTTCACCTACCAGATTTTGGTGGTTCATGAAGTTCTAGATGCTGGGGATTTTCAGAATCTGATAACATATTGAGGTCCCTAAAAATTAAAACAAAAAAATTAAGAAAGAAATTGAGGAAGCCTGAGACAAAAGGCCCTTTTCCCAAAATACCCTGAATATTTTTTTCAGTAGGTAAATGAGAAGTGGTTAATGATATAAAGCAATTGCAAAGCATGCTCTCCCTTCTAACCAAATATATATTTGCAATGCTGTTAAAAGTCAGCTGATAAAAATGATTATTTAAGGTGAAATCTTTATGGATTAAATGTAAGTTTATTTTGAAATACTATATACATCCATGAAATCTAAATGGGTTTAAGTTTTCATTTAAATGGAGCATGTTTCAATAAAAGCATGAAAGGAGAAAGCTATTAACAACAATCAGAGACAACATTAGCTGAATTCTTTCTATGCTTTAGACTTTGATTCTGAACACAAGAAATCTAAAAAAAAAAAAAAACTTGTATTCACTTTATTTTCTAATTACAGAAAATCCTGCTGACTGGCAAAGGTTCCACCTTAACAATTTTAAATTAAAAGAGCCATGAATAGCCAAAAAATGGAAACAAAAAGATGGGGAAAAACTCACAGTCTTACACATATTTCTGCTTCCCCACTTTGCTGACTAATGATACTCTGCACTTCTTCATATGTTTTAGAAGTTAAAGGAATTCCATTCCATTCCAATACTTGCATCCCTAAAAAGACAAATTCAAGTATAATGTAAAAAATGAGTGCTGTTTTCTAGTCTGGGTCCATAGGGCATAGAAGACATTGCTTTGCATTAACAAACCAACTCAGCACACCATTTTAGAGAACATCAGTTCAAGTTCTCCAGAACATTAATGCCAAAACCACTTGTAGTTTGATTTCATCAACTTACCTGAACACATAAAATGTATCTAATACAACATGCAAAATGTTGCTTTTGAAAATTTATTAAATATTATCAAACACATGCATTTTGTTCACACTGCTATAAAGAAAACATTATTTAATGTATATTGCTTTAGACCAATTTTGTGTTGCATAAAAATAATTACAATGACCGAATAATTTTTTTCATGGGAACAAGCAACTAGAAGAGTGTAAACTTCCATTTTCTATTGTGGAGGAATGGGAGTTGTAGAAAATCATCAGGATTTTGTTGAGGAGCTTCACTTAAGAAACTGTTATGCCTTCAACTTGGCTAAGATAAATCAGTTTCCACATTGTGTCTTTTCTTCACTGCATGCCAATACACTCCTGAGTAGAAGTAACAGAAATACTACAGAGAGCGTAGCTTCATGGGTGTGTTTGTGGTCTGTGCAGTAGTACAAAGCCCTATGCTCAGAAGGTCCTATGCTTGCTTTAATGCTTTTCTGTTACCATCTTAAAATTCTTAATAATGCATGAACAAAGAACTCTACGTTTTTATTTTGCACTGTGCCCTGTAAATTAGGTTGCTGGACTAGTTAGAGGGCTTTTCATGTTCACTGTCTATCTAAAAAGATAATTTTCATATAAAAAAGTAGTAACATTTAATATTTCAACATTTTACATTTAGTTTTCTTGGGGCATTTTGTATGAACTGTCAAAGTAATTTAGGGACAAATATTTGGCACAAATCTGATGGTACTAATATGTGGCTATGTGACCTGGATATAAATGAGATAAAACCATCCAAAGTTATCATGCCCAAATATTTGTGAATGCTACCAGCATTATCTTAGAAAAATATACGTATGCCAAGTAGGCTACAATTAAATTTTAAAAAATTACTGTTGAAAAATTACATTTTCAATGAGCTTCACAGTTGCCTGTGTGAAACTACCTATTGCTCAACATTGGTTTCAACAGGAAGCTAAGCATGGCACGATTGAGTCTTTAAGTGTTTTAGTGATGTAATATATATTGATAGCACATTACCCGTTGCAAGCAAGTATGGGAAATGCTTTTACTATAGTGAAATGACAAAAGGAGTCCATAAAAATATCCATGATAACACGAACAAGAACAACTTTCCCATAATTTACTCCAAGTAAATATCTTTAGAGGGGCCTTGGGGTTATTTCAACAATCCCAGACTGTTGTACATATAAAATAAGAAAATTGCATAGAAAACAGTGGTGATACCACTAAAGAAAAATTTAGTACTGAAAGAGCAAAAAAACACACTGAAATGCACACTTTTTTCTTTTAGTCAGGAGTTAAGAGTATACTTATGAACAGATGACTCTGAATGGAAAAAAATTAATGGTGTTATAATCCGGAAATTGCATTGTTACTTTTCTGCAGGAGCATAATATATGAAAAAATATATATAGCTGCATTATCTTCATGCTACTTCTGTTGGATTTACCTGTTTTTCATATCTCAAAATAATGGGGCAAATTTATAAGACATAATTATCCAGGGAAATGAAAAATGCTTCTAGTCATAAAAAGGAAAACTATATAGAAACATTAATAATATTGCTGAAGAATATTCAGAAAACATCATGCCTAGATATTTACCTGAAATCATGACTGTATGATCTGCTCAGTCCCATGATACACCTGCTAACCTTTTCCATTCACTCAGTTTCCCCACCAGAGTTGGTGCAGTACTATTGTTCAAATGATTTTCCAGTTCTTTAACCCATTTATTCTTGGTTTCAATGGTGAGTATCAGACACTATAGGGACTGTGACTACGCGGACACAGTCATTTAGTAACACCTCCCCTTTGCATTGCCTCTCCCACTTCCTACGAATCCTACAAGAGCCACACTGAAATAACCAAGTGAATATTCAAATAACTCATTAGTTCATTAGATGGTTTTAATAATTGTGTGAATTAAGTATCTTGTGACTTCAAATACAGCATTTTTGAAAAATGTGTTAATTTAAAAATTCTATAAACTCTTTAAAAATGCATGCAAAAATTTGTTGAAAATGATCGTACTATATGAAAGTTCACTAAAACAGTATTTTACCAGTTAATTGATTTGAATGTAGGCATATTCAAACTTCAGATACTTTTTACTCTGACTTTGAGAAATAATTCCTGGAAGATAGTGTACACATAAATGATTAAATCTATTATTTAGCACTATGAGCAAATATTTACATTTTTTGTATTTAAATTATATAAACATGTATGTCTACCAATTGATCAAGTTTGAGAGTATACAGATGACTCACCAATTGTATCCATAGAAAGTACCTATTCTATTAATAGTTCCTATTAGAAAAACTAAGAAAATCTAAATTTTTGCTGAATGTGCAATAGTGATGATAGGACATGGAGCTCAAAATCTTACACTTGATAGGTTATCAAAATTTAAAGTTATGATAATCAGGTAATATTTGAATTTTAAAAATCAATGAACAGAATAAAACATTCTAAAATGTGTTTCATAACTTCTGAAATTACTTAATTTTGTATGTTCCTCAAACTGGCAAAAGCTATTCTTATCTTTATAATACAAAATTTCATGTATTTTATTTCTTTGACTATACTTAATATTTACCATTACATCAGAAACATCTATAGATTAAAATTGAGCTAACAAAGTCATAGGTCACTATACAACCTACCATATATGACAAAAAAGCTCATGACTTTTATGTACTTAATCCACAGACATTTTTTCAGTACCTAGTATGTGACAGGCAATACACAAATCATTGCTTTTTTAATGATCACCATCTTTATGCTGTATATGCCAATGTTTTATGCTGTCCTAAAACTAATAAAATACTATACTAGAAAAACAGAAATATCTTAGCAATTAGTAAAATGACCAGAAGAAAATTCAAAAGTATTGTAAGTATATGAAGAAGAGCTCAGACTCAGTAGTGATTAGAAAGTACAAATTAAAGCAATAATTACATGTTACTTAACTCTCATCATCTTGCAAAATTTTGACAGCCAGAAAATACCATGTGACCACAATGTGGGATTATGGGACTTTGACTTCAAGAAAGGTTATACTTGCTAGATCGTTTTTCAGGTTTATCCTCACTCTATGATGTAAGAAGACTATAGAAAAGTAAAACAACTGCTTATGTGCAATTTATAAACATCTACTTATTATTTTAATGGAAACACAGATAAGCACATCCTTTGGAGGGGTATGTGGCAGAACATAGTTTAACAAAGCACATGTAAACCCCAGGATGGAGAAATCTCCTTCCTGAGTATCTCTTTGTAGGGAGGTGGCGATTTAAGATACGACAATGAGAGTGCAGTAAATGCTCACAATGAAAACACTCTGCAGAGTTTGCAGGAAACAGACCACACCAGGTGTGAACACTAACAGGTGAATCCATCTTAAAAATCATTTGCCAAGTGAAAACAAGTGAAAAACAGGATCTTATCTAAGTGGCAATGACATTTATGTATGTGAAAATGATATTTACACAAATTAACATTATATATTTTACAAATAAATAAGATCACATAAATTGTAACAGTTGCTTATGGAGGGAAGAAGAGAATGGAAAAAGAAAATAAGATAAAAAAGAATGAGTTCATAAATGGCTGAACAAACAAATTAAAAAACCACACACACACAGGAGACCTTACATGAACCAATGAGACTGGTGTGCTATGAAATGAGAATCTGATGCAGCTGGGGTAAAAACAAACAAACAACAACAAAAAAAATTAAAAAATACATTATATATTTTTTGTAAATTGTTTTAAACCTTTTCTCCACTGATATTATTAATGTGACTATAGGTTAATTTACTAAGTTTGGACATCCACTCTCGAGTCCTTTATAAGCTAGTAGCAGCAGCAAAGATTCAGCCGAACTTGTCATCTTCCCTGGCTTTTTAAATAGTGAACAATTTCTGCAAATGAGTTTCAGAAATCCAATACATTGTCCACATCAGTTATATTAATTACTCATTCATTGTCAAGTTAGGCAGTGTTAATATAAGAGAAATTAATACATAGATGAGTGGATTTTATTATTATTTATTATATTTTCTATATTTTGCAATTTAACCTATTTATACATTAACATGAAAGAAAGGAAGGAAAGAAAGGTGGAAGAGAGGAAAGAAGGAAAGGGGAAAAAAAAGAATGGAAGGTGGGAATCTTTGATTAAAGAAAAAAATAATATAATAAAACATTCAAAACCTAGACATATTTTTTCCAAAGAAACTCATGTATAAGTATAAAATCTTGACGTTGGAAAGTATCTGATGAACAGCAAATCTCATAATATTGCCACTTTTGTCATTGTCATTATTATTGTTATTATTTTTATTCTTGGAACCCACAGTTTAAGCAAAACAAAATAAAGCCTCAGTATTCAAAATATATAAAAATGGAGCTACTTTCATTGAAGCAGGCTCCATGTACCTGGTTTTCTCACCCTCACTTCCCAGTTTCCACTCTCTATGTACCCTTAGACATTTACAGGGAACCCTGTTTCCCAATCTACCTGAATAAATTGTGAATTTAATGTGACCTCACAACTTTCATTAACTAGGACACTGTCTCTAGCAATACACTGGAAAGAAGATAATCTGAGTTTCATTTTATTAAAAATGGTAGCTGGATTACTAAAAAAGATGACCACAATATATTACATTTTATCTTTTAATCCAATAATCATAATAATGCTTTTAAATACAACAGTATGCATTTGTGTGTCTAATATTTAGCATTAAACAATTAAAAATAAAAATCTGCCTGTCTTTCAATAAGATTAGGTACTATTAAAAATAAATATATTATCTACCAGAAATGTGCTTTATGAATCAAAGTGCTGCTGATAGTTGACTGTTGGTATTTTCTCTTCTTCATAATCAAATATTGTTCACATTTAGCTTTATTTACTAGCTGTTATGACCTTCACCAAATTGGTTAATCTACCTTTTTTTGGCTTCTACATGGGAGATTACACTTGCTAAACCACTATTTTAGTTTATTTCTACTGCATCATGTGGAGAATATAATGACTATGACAGAAGGAAAAACAACACAACAGTTTGTTTATAATTAATAAAAATGCAATTTTTGAGCTGCAGGTTTCTATGAAGAATTTAACAAATACTGTAGAATCCTGAAATTTCCATTTGCTTTTTAATTTTCCTAATCTACAATTGTTTATTTTCATAAAAACTAAAACTTTCAAGCATAGGAATTGTGTCAGCTAATTTTTCTTTTTTGTATCCATCGCATTTCTTCTCACTGTCCTCAGTGCTAGTTGCTCAGATTCTTCTGGCTGGTATTGACTCCCGGGGCTCCTACGGCATCACCCTACTAGTTGATCTTCTCTGGGCATGGCTACATTTGTTCCTGGATTGGTTAACTCATGGGTTGGAACATCCAATCTGTAGTTTGATCTAAATTTGGTTTAAATTTACATGTCATGCAGTGCAAGTACCTAATGCTAATGCTATTTAAACTCAAAGTTGATTTCAAGCTAAAACACCAAAATTTTAGTGTATTAAAATATGCATTTTAAAAAATTGATAGGTTGCAATTTATTTTCTTTATAGTATGAAGATAATAGAATTAAACACATTAGAATTTTTTAAGTAAATGTTATAAATTTATATTCTTTCAAATATCAGTACAATTCAAAACACATATTTAGAAGATTTGGAGGTAATTTTCTACTTTTTTGTTATAAGCTATTGTATATTTTATATTGAGCAGACACAAACACTAAATAAATAAAACAGATTGTTAAGCAAAAGTATATACTATGGTAATATACCCTATTTTCATTCTTGGGGAGACTATTGATTCAGCTTAGGTATATTTTTAAATAGCTCAGAATTGGGGAAGTGGAATTCTATATTCACTCATTAATTTGGGGTGTGATCTTGAGGAATTCACTTTCCATGTTTCTTCTTTCACTCACACTTTTGGTGAAGAACAAGGGATTAAAATAAGCAAGAGAAAGTTCACACATATAAATTCTCAAATGAAATTCATTTGCATATTAAAAGAATCTAACATTATGAATAGAAAAATATCTAAGATATATCAAAGACTACAGTTGAACTGTCAGTGCTTATCCATATTTCTTTTCCAAGCCTAAGTACGTTGAAAGTATTTGGAATCAATGACTTTTACACCAGATCAAAAATAGATCGTTTCAATCATAAAAAAATAATAACTGTAAAGAAATCAATTATCACATATCTTGCAATATTAATGGTCATAATAAAAAGGTCATTGAAGAAAGATTACATGAATCAAATTATATGTTTAAAAGCACCATGCAACATTTTATAAACTTGTTATAAATCAGGAAATATCCTTGTAGATGCTCTAGTTTTAGTCTTTTATACAATATATTATAAAAGTAAATTATGAGGTAACACAACTTTACTAGCATCACACAGTTAGTTAATGGTAGTGCATAAATACGAACTCTGTCTCTAAAGCCAATGTTAGTATTGGTTAATAGGAAAGATCATTCAATGTGTGCCAATTAACCCACATTCCAGACCACCCGAATACAGTGTTCAAATGTGTAAAAGATGACACCTACAACACATATATTATTTATAATACCACTTTAATTATAATAAGATAATTTAGAAATTGTATTAATTGTCTATATGACAATATTATTTGAAGACTTGGGCTTGCAAATTGAAGACATTATCAAACAAACAGGAGGTTATTGTGGATTTATCACTGTATGGTGGGTAAATAATGACAATTAGGAATGAAAAAAGCTCATCAGAGTTCTCATCTCTTTTCTCTACTCTATTCCCAGAAAAGGAGTCAGTATCACATTTCTACAGGCACACTGATGGGAAATCAAACTGAGCTCTGCTGGAAGAGAAAATAATTAGGAAGAATTGCTCAATGTCATAAAGATCAGGGAAATGCAAATCCAAACCACAATGACATATCATCTCATACCTGTTAGGATGACTATTGTCAAAAACACAAAAAGTAATAAGTGTTGAAATTGGAACCCTGTACTCTGTTAGAACACAAAATGGTGCAGCCACTATGGAAAATAGTATGAAGTTTCCTAAAAATAAAAATTGAAGTACCACATTATCTAGCAATCCCATTTCTGGGTATTTATCGCCCAAAAATTGAAATCAGGAACTTGAAGAGATAGCAGCATGCCCATGTTCATTGAAGTGTTATACACAACAGTCAAAATGTGAAAATAACCTAAATATCCATTGACAGATGAACAGACAAAGCAAATGTAGTCTATACATACAATGGAATATTATTTAGCCTTTAAAGAGGAGGAAATCTTATAAAACCACATGAATGAACATTTACATTATGCCAATAGAAATAATCTAGTCACAGAAGGGTAAATACTGTATAATTCCATTTATATGAGGTATCTACAATAGTCAAACTCAGAAGCAAACAATAGAACGCTGATTGCTAGGACTGTGGAAGGGGGAAATAGTTTCTAATTAATTTGTACAAAATTCTGTTATGCAAGATATTTAAGTTTTAGATATCTGATAAACAACTTGATGTCTGTAGATAATACAGTATTATACACTTAAAAATCTCTAAAGATTTTTAGAGTTCATGTTAATAGTACCAATTACAATGAAAAAAAGTAAAGAAAGAAAATAAAAGAATGTAGGATAAATGAAAGGAAAAAGAGTTGGAGAGTCTGTTCTAGGGGGTTGACATCCCCCAACATGGTGGTGGGATGTTGCAAAGGTAGTAGGGAGAGGCATCCTGCTTGCTCATATAGATCAGGGAAGATGGAATCACCTCAAAGGAAAAGCTGTGTGGTGCCATTAGAAAAGATGACACTAGATTCTGTGGCTTTCAACCAAGGCAGAACTACTCTCATTAAAACCTGGTCACAGTTAAGGGAGCCAGCCACTCTCGAGAATTGTGCTCTCTTGGACATTGCTCTCTCAGTCGTGTGGCTCAATGTACAAAGACCAACCCCCTGCATTCTAGAATGTGTAAGACTCTCCCTGGGAATTTTTCCAGAGCTGGTGGGGCAGAAAACATCAAACAATGAATGTGATTCAATTCCTCAACAGAATATGAAGGGAAGGCTGGAACTAATTATATTTGAGTTACAGGGGGAAAAAAGATAATTATTTCTTGCCCTCCAATATGACTCTTGCAAAATTGTGCTCACTGAAAAGTTATGGTAAATAGGGGACTATAATTAGCCATGATGTGTTGCTGAACTTGAGAAAGCTCATCATGATAGGATTCTGTTTGTAATCACTATGACCAGTAAAATAATCTAGTATTCCAGTCCAAAAATTCCCAGAGGGACTGGTATAATGTCAAAGTCACTCTGTGGGTATAGTTTATGATGTTTAAAATTAGATATGTTATTTGAAGTAGACTAAAACAGACTATGCTGAATGAGACAGGAGAAGGGGTGTGGGTAGGCCAGTAAAATATTATTGATGCCAAGAAAATAATGTAACAAAGTTATCTAATGATAGGTATATAATATAATCATCCCAGTCAAAGTAGACTGCAGTTATAAATTTATACACTTTTCTTTCTTTAATTTCCCAATCTATTTTGTTAAAATACCCAGAACAAGGTTTTTTGTTTTTTTTTTTTTACTTTCTCTTTAAAAGATATTAACAGATTAATACCATCAAATCTGAAGAATACCATGAGCAGCTGACAGTAACAGACTAACCCAATAATGCCCTCACGATTCTACCGAGATTCATAGTTAATGGAATTGACATAGGAAGCCAGGATAAATGACACAATTGTGCATGGGAAATACCTGCCTTAACAGTTACTCCTCTGCTTTAAGTATCCCCAGTGAATCATTATGTATTTTAACTTCAATTATGTTCTTAACCTTTTTTGATATTTGTGCATTGTGAATTGTCCCCTTTTTAATGTTATTTAAATGGATCCCACTACTCAGACAATACATTTTAACCTAAAATGTCATCACTTCATACTAGGAAAATAGTTTCCAATAAATACAGGAACCTCCTGAACTAATGGTAAAATCTTTATCATCATCAACACCTTTTCCATTGAGCATATACAAGGACAATATAAATTTCATTTCATAAGATTATCTGACAGATAAAATGTGCAGTACTTTGCCTTGATTATTGAGGTATAACTTCAAATCATGTGTAAAATCAGATAAAAAGTAACATATATTTCTGAAAAGGAAAGTTATAAAACCTCCCAATCTAAATTTAAGTGCAAAAGTAAAATTCAAATATACTAACGTGTAATATAAGAAAATAAAGTGTTTATTTTGACGAAGAAGGGAATTTTAAAATCATAACTCAAGAGGTTATCACTGAGAGGGGGTGGGATGGGTAGGGGAGAGAAATTAGGGGAAAAGGGGACAACTGTAACTGAAAAACCAAAAAAAAAAAAGAGGTTTTCACTGGAAATATTACAACTTGGTCAATTGCTACATATAAAAAGTTAAGTTTTATATTTTGCTTATTTTTGAGTCAAAGACACTATATAATTATTATAGACGATTTAATCAATATTACAAGGGTAAACTTCTAATGCATAAATTATTGTATCACTTGAAATGTCAACCAATATAAATAAGACAGAGATGTCATTTCCAATAAAAAATCACTAATAATTTTATAATTCTGAGAGAAGATATAAAATGTATTATGAAATAATTAAAGAAATAAAATGATTTATGTGTTAAGTTACCTCATAAAACTGCCAATGTTCTATTTTTTTTACATCATAAAGAGGAATTAGCAAATAATTCACTTTGCCTGATAGGTGTTCAATAAAAAATAAATATCACTTGATGATAGAATGCCATTCAAAAGTTCTCAATCATTTTTCAATAACAGAATTCAATTTCAATATATATTATTGCCTAAGAAGCAATATCTGCCGACTGATATAGAACAACTTTCCCTTCAGTTCCTTCAAATTCATGTAGAGAAATTATTTCCTTTACCTGATAAGCAAACATTGTTATGACTATAAAAATGGCATAATTTTCCAGATGAATTATAAAGGACTTTCATATGTATACCATCTGAATACAAGAAGTTCTTTTGATTAAAGGGAATAAAATTAGACCCGTTTTACTTGTTTAATAGCACCAACACAGGACTGTTTTTAAAAAAGTTATTTTGCACATTTTTTTCTCATTTTATCTTTTCAGCAATCCAGTAAAATAGGTAGGGTGAGTGTAACTATCTCGATTTTTTTTTCAGATGTGAAACCTCAGCTTTAGAAATTATATTGGTACTTCCAAAAGCTAGTTATCCTGATTCCTTATCTAAGTTCAGGAATATTGACATTTCAAGGGCTTCTTTTATGTTTAAGATATATAGAATATCTAATAATTAAAATTTTGGCTACTTTAATAGCTAATATCTTAGATTTAAGTGTATAATCACTACAAATAAATGTATTTAATTATGATAGAACTACATCAAGTCCACAAATGTTTAGTCAGTATGTGTCAAAGAAAGGACTATATTCTGGGTTACAAATTGTATCAGCTATTATGTCTGAAATGATTTCTCCTACTAAGGAGTAGGACCATACTATGAACAAATGCTCACATAAGGCAAATTAGATCCCAATCCAGTGTATGAGAGAACCCCAATAGAATAGTGGATAGGGAACAAAGAAACGGGAGTGGGAATGTGTAAAGATGAGTTGAACGAGTTGGTGTATGCTGCAAAAGGCCAAGTAGACTACACTGAACTTGGGCTCAACCAATTAGATAATATAAGACATAAGAGGAAAGGTTACAATAATCAAATTATTACTTTAATGACCTGGCTGGTGTGGCTCAGTGGATTGAGTGTCGGCCTGCGAGCTAAGTGTCGCTGGTTCGATCTTCCAGTCAGGGCACATCAGAGAAGGAAAACTCTGACTCCAAAAAACCTCCGCTGCCTTGCGGCATACCTCTTCAGGGGAAAGGCTAAGGGAGTAAACCCCAACAGAAAATCCGGAGCCGGAGTCCCTAAGGCGGTTTGACGTTGTAGTCAACACCGGCAACTCCTGCGGCACACCTGAAGCCAAGCTGTATTGACTCCGTCTTTCCCTTGGACCCTTCAGCTGCGAAGAGAGGGGGCGGTCTGCTGCATGGGCAACAGCAGACCCTCCATATCACCCTGCCCAGGCTCTGTAGCTTCTGCTTCACTGGAGAGGACACTCCAGCGACATCGCAAGATGTCGATTCAACACGGGAGGAGACAGATACCGTGTCACTCCCGAGTCGGACTGCACAGCCATTCTCAGCGGTGCAGATAGACTCTTAAGAAGCTACACCATCGTCTCTCGAGACGGACGGCTGCCGACGACGACGACGACTTTAATGACATTCTGCAGTTTGAGGGAGTATATGCCTTTTTTCCCCTTATTATTCCAACTTTCAGAAAGTTATCGTAAGTCTTTTTCATGCTTCACTTTGTAGTTTTTTTAATATTATGTGAGGATTTAAGCTGTATTTTTTTTTTTAAATGGTAGAGTGACTCTGGCTTACTAAACTTGAATACTATGTTCAAAACAAATGAATGAACATATTGAGGTCATTTCCATTAAGCTAAAGTTTAACATACATGTTGTACTGCATAACATTTATAAATGTATGAGATAAAATATTAATCATTTATCACTAGGTCCCCTGTTCCCACCTTGGTCCTGAACAGCTACGTCTCATGCTTGAGTAATTACCATAGCTTCCTAACTGCACTCCTTCTTTCTACCCTTTACTCCTCCCTCATGATCCTATTTAAATGTCAGTCAGTCTGTGTCAGCCCAATGGATTCTCATCTTACGTTACAGCCCAATGGATTCTCATCTCACGTTGGCAGAGGCTGAAGTCCTTACAATGTCCTACAATACTCTACCTCTGTTACTCCCCTGATTGAAACTCCTGCTGTCCTTCCTCGTCCATGCTCACTCAGTTCTGGCCACACTGGCCTCCTTGCTGTCTTACTGTTCCTTGTGCACACTGGGCACACTCTTGCTCTAGGCCCGGGCCCTTTTTATTCCTCTGCCTTCAGTATAGGTAACTCTTGGCTCACGCCTTCCTTTCCTTGGGAGTTTTGCTCAATTTTGCCTTCTTGGGGGGGGCCTTTCCTGACCACTGCATCCCCACCCTCCCACATGCCGTATCCACCCTCATAGTTGTATTTTCCACCTAAGCACATATTAACCACTTACATTTCTTACAATAGATGGAGGAGACCTGAGACTTAAGTTTTATTAGTGTAATAATTTTCCATTATGATTTTATTTTTTCTTTTATTCCATATAATTGACTTCACATTCTTAATTCTAGTGATTGACTTTCCATCATGTAACATAGTCAGCTTATCATGGCTACGATACTACTCTTTCCCCTCCCTTTACCAAACCTTCACTATATGTTTCTTCTCAAGGCACAATCTCTTCCCCACAACTCTTCATCAGGTGAAGTGCCTCCTGAGTATGTATACATCATACTGGGATGGACAAAACATTCATCTGTTTTTTTCTGTAAGATGGCTTTAGTAGCACTTAATTGTCTTGAACTTTATTTGAAACAATTTTGTTAGATTGTATTGTGACAGCTGTCATATCAGTATGCGTTTTAAAAAAACTTATCAAAGTTGATGAATTTTTGTGTAGCCATTTCAATACTGAAGATGGAAGAAAATATGCAACATTTTCAGTATATGATGCCTTATTATTTCAAGAAAAGTAAAAACACAACTGAAATGCAAGGAAAGATTTGTGCAGTGTATGGAGAAGGTGCTATAACTGATTGAACATGTCAAAAGTGGTCTGTGAAGTTTTGTGCTGAAGATATCTCACTGGACTATGCTCCATGATTGGGTAGAACAGCTGAAGTTGACAGCAATCAAATTGAGATGTTAATTGAGAACAATCAACGTTATACAATAGGGAGATAGCTGACATATTCAAAATATTTAAATCAATAAAGTTATTGGTGCAAATTACTGTGTCTTTTATGTTACAAAAAAAGCTAAACGAACTTTTTGGCCAACTCAATAGAAGGGTCTTGTGCAGGAAGACCCAGTTTGTGTGATTTTTCAAAAGTCACACACAAAAAGAATTGATGAGAAAGATTGGTCCAGACACTGACATATGACACCTATGCCAGTATTCTGTTCAAAAACAAGATGTGTTCAACGTTTTACATGAGCATGTAAGTTACATGAAAGTTACATGAACATATATTCACTTGTATGCATGCCCATAGATTTTAATCAGAGCATGATGTTTACTGATTAGTATCTTGTTAATAAGAAGAAAAACTTAGAAACTTTTTAACAGATTATTCTAAACTACAGATTTATACTTAGGAGGTAATATAATTACATAAAAAATAGCTTAATTGTTGCAGGAATTTTCATGTATTTTTTTATTTATTGAGGTCTGATATTTAAAATAAGATACCATTATGGCAGATGCCTCTAGCATTTCAAGATTCACTTACAGAAAGCTCAAAATTTATAAGATTAATAGTCATCTATGAAAATATCTGTCCTCAACAGAATAGCTTCCATAGCTACACTAGTGCTGTGAACAAAGCACACAAACTATATCAGCATCTTTCATGCTCACTGTTAACCCTGTGAAGTAAGTGAAACAGGTTGAAACCTCTTAACTGTACAGGTGACATAAAAGAAGTCTCAGAGAACATAACTAACTTTCCCAAAGTCATGAAAATGTCATTAATTCAGAGTCTTCTGATTCCAAGTTTGGCTCTTTTTCCATTATGAATAACCTGTCACTGTAGTTGAGAACTTAGGACGTTGGTCAAATATCCAAGCATGTAAAATTATGGAGGACACAGAATTCAAGCTTACTATAGCAAATGTTATACTAAACTTGATATTAGCATCTAATATCTCCCAAGTGAAGGTAAGCACAGTCTTTTCACCACTTATATGAAGCAGTAGGATAAACAGTATATTATATGTTTCTGAAACATTATTTCTAAACCCGATAACCATTTTTGCAAAGACTGTTATTATCCCAGCTGTCCAAAGAGAACACCAAAGTAACGAAAGTTAAACAAGTCATCCAGATAGGATGTACCAGAGCTGGATTTAAATATTGACATTAATTTGCTTGACTCTAAAAGTATTTTCTCTACTTATCAGGGATACTAAAGCACTGGCAGCTGGAGATTTGGTATGAATATTAAATAGAGTTCAGCATCCTTGCTTCAAAAATAACCACTTCAAGTTCACACATGTACAAAATGTAGCTTGGCCTTGTCCAGGTGGCTCAGTTGGTTGTAGCATCATCCTATACACCAAAGGTTTCAGGTTTGATCCCTGGCCAGGGAACATGTCTAGCTTGTATGTTCAATCACTGGTTAGAGCATGTAAGGGAGGCAACTGATTGATGTTTCTCACATCGATGTTTCTCTCTCTCTCTCTGTCTCTGGCTCTTTCTCCCTCTCTTTCTAAAACTAATAAACATATCCTTGAAACAGGATTTAAAAAGGTAGCTTGTTCTATGGCTTATTGATTAGAAAAATCCAGAAATTTAAGTACAGAGGCAATATTACTTGCATATACATAAGTATTTCAAGGTATGTCATCCTTGTTGATAAAAGCAATCAAATTAAAGTTTGGGGTATTATACATACTAAACATGTATATGTCAGGTCAATTATTTAATTTTCTTGATGTCCTTATCAGAAATATTATAACTCAAACATAATTTTCTTCTGATAAATTTCAAAATAAATCTTTTTTTGGTAATATAGCTAATCATTAATATATTCTGCCAAAGTAAGTACGTATGAACATTGTATTGAAAAATAATATATTACAACCTATCCATCCAGATATCCAAATTTTTATATTTTTCTTCCCAGGAGTTAGTTCCCTAAATATATATTAGAAAATCTTTGTAGCAACATAAAATAAGATCTTGTGTCATGTGTACCTAACACACCAACTTGTGGGAATTTTGAGAAATCTCATGCTAGTTACCAATCCGTACCTGGTTATCCCCCTGGAACAAGAACAAGGAAGCTCACTCATCTGTGTGGTATGTTTCTTGATCGCCAACCTTGATCTCTGCCATGCCATCTGTAACATATGCCAAAAAAGCATAAGCAGAAATAGAGACTTTCTTGCCTAGGAACATTCTCCCTTAAGTTACATAGGAGTGTGTCTTCAAATAATACTACTGGAATTAGCTCTTCTACCATATATTTCTTCCTGACAAGGAGCTCCAGAGGCCAACTCCTGAAATCAAAACCACCACTCTAAAAACAGCTAACTTCACCTTCACTCCAACACTGATTCTCCACCATAAATCCAACAGCGACTTCTTGCCAGAAACCCTGTCAAATTTATCTGTAACAAAAGCTAGCTAGCTGGACCAATACCACCTGCATTGAAATGACAACTGAAAAATATCCATGAGTTAGAATTTATGACACAGGCACATTTCCTCACAGAACAGCACATGACAAAAAAAGCTGAACTTATATCTTTACAAGCTTTATTGGCCTGTGAGAAGCTAACTTTCCATATAGGTCTGGCTAAGTCCACAAGCAAACACTGGGAACCACTGGTTTGAACTTTTTGCTCTCCTATGTTTCCACCAATTCATTAATGTTGTTGAAGCTACATTCAGATCCTAACACTATATTCCTACCTTAGCGCCAAACAGCTCTCCAAAAACTTTCCGAACAAATTTAATTACCAATAAAATAATAATAATAATAATAATAATATAGATACAAGTTATCTTCAAAGTATTCTATTAAAGTAACTTCTAACTAATTTGACAACCTATCAGTATAAACAAATAATTGTTTTTGATTCATTAGCTAAAGGATGTTTAGTTCTTATGGATTTATTGTGATAAAATTTTTAAAATTTTAAAATTATCATGCTGTATGATGTTTCAAAATTATGATGTTATGATACCAGGAAAAAATAATTTGGAAAATAAGTTCAAGAAACTCGGTGATTAAGTAAAGCATAGAACCAATGAAATGCACATAAATGATTAAATGTGGACCATTATAGTTCCTAAACAAAATTTTATTTTATTTATAGTATATTTATATTTTCTGCTCCACCTTTTCTAAAGATATAATAATAATGTATAGGTTGATATAAAATGATAGAAATTATTCAATTTAACAATTACTATATGATCTTTTTTTAATGTTCTAACTTTATTGTATTGATTCAGAATAAATGAATAAATCTTTAAGAAGAATAAATGTCTGGCATTACGAACTCACTGAAGACTAAGGTAGGCATGACTCATTATGAATAAAAATTCCAAATTAACCTATATATTCAAATTAATCACAATCAAACTTACACAGAGATTTTCCTGAAAATTGACAAGTTGGTTCTAGAATGTATATGCAAGATCAAAGGTCAATAATTGTCTCCAGAAGATTTTTAAGAACAGCATTATGCAAATTCGCCTACTATATGCCAGCACTTAATATAAAAGATATAATTAAAACAGTGTGCCCTGGCTGGTGTGGCTCAGTGGATTGAGTGGCAGCCTGTGAACCAAAGGGTCACCAGTTTGATTCCCAGTCAGGGCACATGCCTGGGTTGCGGGCCAGGTCCCCAGTTGGAGGTGCATGAGAGGTAACCAGACATTGATGCTTCTCTCTCTTTCTCCCTCCCCACCCCCTAAAAATAAAAATTAAAAAATTAAAGTGTGATATTGATATAGGGACAGAGAAAACAGACCAGCAGGCTAGAACAAAGAACTTAATTTTAAAGACTTCAAGACAAGAACTTTTTAAACAATTTAGAATATTTATAAAAATTAATAGAAACAAAATGATAAATTTGACTATATAAACTTTCAACTTCTGTAAAACAATAAATACAGAAACTAAAAATAAAAGCTATGTGCCAGAATAAGGTATTTACAGCCTACATATTTGACAAAGAATTATGTCCACTGTTTATATAAAGATCCCCTGAATTCAATTTAAAATATATAAACAATCCAAATAAAGAATAAGAAAAAGAACTGGTAAATCACAGATGAGAAAATCCAAGAGGTAACAAGATTAGTAAAATAGTATCATACTCAACATTCCCAAGAGAAGGTAAAGGAAAACAACAATGGGATACCAGGGCACATTATATTTGAAAAGCTAATGTAGAGAAAGAGGGACAAGAGTGTAGCTAAACAAAAACACTAATTTACTACTGATGAAAGTAAAAATATTATACCATTTGGGAGAGCAATTTGGAAAAATCAACTATTGTTGAAGAAACCACAGAACATTTGCCTACATTACCTAACAAGACAGTCATTATAACTCAGAAATTTGACTCTCATTATAGAATAAACTCCTGCACATGTGCACAAAGTGACCACTTCACAAATTATTGGAGTATTGTTTGAAATAGAAAAAAATCTCATATATAACCTAACTAACCAGAGAATGTTTAAATTATAGTTGAGACATACAATAATAGAAATATGCCCCTTAGCTAAAATAAATGAACTACAGCTACACATATACTACTTGAATAAATCACATAAACTTTGTGTAACTAAAAAATTGACAAAACTCTATGTACAGTAAGATATTTATATAAAATTTCATTAACAAACAAAATGAATCCTTATGTAGTTTATGAATACATACATAAAATTACAAAGAAAGGTAAGTGAAAAAGTAGCCTTTAATTAATTCTGGTAGTTTATTCTAGGCTCTAAGAGAGGTTTGGGAGGGGTAAGGTGATTGATTACAGGAGGCATTAATTGATTTACAGGTATTTATCTCTCCTAAAAATATGAAACAAATACAGAAAAATATTAAGACTTAACATAGTATGGCAGGTACATGACTGTTTGCCATATTATTCTCTACAGGTTTTTGTACACTCGACATTTGTAATGAAAAATATAAGTCAGCACTCTCTATTAAGAGTTAAATTGCATACATCAAACTACAAGTGCAAAGAAGCTCCTTCTGCCCCACTCCCATCAGGGACGTTGGAACAGATATGGGGTGTTGAGTTGAGCACCTTCCTGGATGAGGAGAAGAAAAGTGTGAATAAGTTGTGCAAATCTTACAAAGCAGTTTTTCTGATTGGGGAGGAGGCTCAGACTAAGGAAAATCACATCCATTTTTAATGAACTAGTAAACATGAAATTCTGACTTTCTTAGTTACCATGTAATAAAGATAGCAACCACTGAGTTGTTTCAGTAAAAACTTACAAGACTGAGAGCGAAACACGTGGACCATTTAGTGCAAATGAACTAGAAGCAGATGTCAGGCACCAAACACTCCCTCATAGCATTATACTTGCTACTTTGAGTTGAGATTGAGGTTGTAATTTCTAATTTAAAACTTCTGTAATTTGTGCCCATCACCCTTTCTCACCACCAGCAAGCACAATGATTGGGGATATTCTGGGCTAAAGAACTGCCAGAGAGAAACCCCTTCTTATACTTTGCCACTGCACAGGAAGTGGTGCTGCCATCTTCCAGATTAGAGGAATTTTTCTCTTTCAGTTAATAAGCCAATTCCCTACCCACACTCCTCAGACCTGAATTTAAATTCAAAGAAAAAACAAAACAAAACAAACAAAATATAGTAAGTTTATGAACAGTTAAGCTAAAAATTTTATGAATCTGTGCCCAGAGGAAACAGTTTCCACTTTGTACAACTTTTCTGAAAAATAAGCAAAAGTTATATTACCAAGTGTTGAAGCTGTCTCAAGTGTACATGACTCATTACAAATAGTAGAAAGTGACTACATGTATAATTTTATTTGCTTCACACAACCCTATGAGGAGTGACACCTCAATAAGCATCCAATTTTTGTATCTGAAAAAGAATTACTACTCATTTCTATATATATATATCGCTTGACACTTTGTTTTATTAGGTACTGCACTAGGCACTGGACATGCAGAAAAAAATTCAGTGTTAAAGGGTCGTCGTCGTCGGCAGCCGTCCGTCTCGAGAGACGATGGTGTAGCTTCTTTTTTTTTTTTTTTTTTTTTAAGTATATTTTATTGATTATATTGTTACAATAGTTCCAATTTTTTTTCCCCTTTGCTCCCCTCCGCCCAGCACCCCCCTTCCCCAACAATCCCCTCTCCAAGTCCATGCCCATGGGTCGTACATACAAGCTCTCCCGCCTCACCCTTTCATATATTCTTCTTCTTCTTTTTTTAAAATTAATTAATTAATTAGTTAAATATTTTAACAATAAAAAATAACAATTCCTCCCTCTCAGACTTAAGACCCTTTACAATCTTATAAAGGACAATGGATGAAGGTCTCGAGCTCCTCTAGCTGCTTCAAGCTGGACATGGTCGTCGTCCTACCTACCCGTGGGTCAAGAAATCCCTAATAAGAGTGGGGATGTGGAGGGGAGGGTGGCCTTCCCACAAGGGGAAGGATCGTGCAGACTCCAGGTTGGTTGGCTGTCTCTGGACAACGGCATGCTTGGTTTGACAGGCTGGCATCCTTGTTGTATTCTGGGGGCAACAGGGTTAAAGGACATCATTTAATCCGTAACCACTAGATGACAAAAGACAGGTATTAATTTTTCAATGTCCCACATTAGGGAAAAGAAGGGCTTCTTTGGAGGAAGGTGTGCCAGGTACATCTCACCTGTCCAAAACCCTTTTGCCCATTATACTTATTTTGGACTGAGGGAAATATTTTAGGTTTCCCCCATCTCAGGCCTCTGGGCTTTTTCTGTCCAAGCCATTAGGATAGAAAAGAGAAACCAGTTTTAAAGTGAAGCCCACAGACCACCCCGTTCTTCACCAACCCAGCCACTTAGTTCAGCCAAACCATTGAGTCTCAGGAGGCAGCAATGCAGACAGGATTAAGTGAGGCCTATGCATACAGATAATCACTCAGGTAATGAGATTGTAGGCTTATGCCCTTTGAAAACAGAAAACACATGTTAATTTATGTAACATAACCCACATACAAGTCTCTAAATCTGTAGGACTGTCTTATCGGAAGGAAAATCCTTGTCCTTCTAATATTCACTGAACTTGCATTTCTATTCTTTATATTTTTATTCCCCCCCCACTAAAAAATTTTCTGTTTGTTTGTTTTTCCACTACAGTTGTCTCACTTTTTTTCCCCCTCTTGCTTCCCTGCACCCTGCCCCCCCCCACAGTCAGTCCCCACCCAGTTGTCCATGTCCATGGGTCATTCATACATGTTCTTTGACTAGACCCTTCCCCTTCTTACCCCTTCTCTCCCTCCCATCTCCCCCTTTGTTACTGTTAGTTTATTCCTTGTTTACATACCTCTGGTTCAATTTTGCTCATTTGTTTGTGTTGTTCATTAGTTTCCTGTAACAGGTGACAGCATAAGGTAATTTTCTTTTGTTGCCTGGCTTATTTCGCTAAGCATAATTCTCTCTAGTTCCAATCATGTTGTTGCAAATGGTAGAAGTTCCTTCTTTCTTTCAGTACTTATTCATTGTCATTTTCCCCCTTTGTACTCGTGTTCCTCTCTGTCTCTCTGTTTCTTCATCTTCTTAAAGCAGACCCTTTAGCATCTCTTGCAATGCTGGTTTGGTGGAGATGTATTCTTTTAGCCTTCTTTTGTCTTGGAAACTCCTTATTTCACCTTCCATTTTGAATGAAAGCCTTGCTGGGTAGAGTATTCTTGGTTGTAGGCCTTTGTTTTTCATTGCTTGGAATATTTTTTGCCATTCCCTTCTGGCTTGTAGTGTTTCTGCTGAGAGATCTGATGATAGCCTTATTGGAGCTCCCTTGTATGTTATTAGTTGTTTCTCTCTTGCTGCTTTTAGGATTCTCTCTTTGTCTTTGAATGTTGGCATTTTAATTATGATGTGTCTTGAAGTGGGCCTGTTGGGGTTCATCTTCATTGGGACCCTCTGTGCTTCCTGGACTTGCGTGACTCTTTCTCTCGTCATGTTAGGAAAGTTTTCTGTCATTAGTTTTTCAAAGAGGTTTTCTATCCCTTGCTCTTCTTCTTCTCCTTCTGGAATTCCTATGATACGGATATTATTACGTTTCATGCTGTCCTGCAGCTGTCTTAGAACCTCTTCAGTCTTGTTCAGTCTTTTTTCATTTTGTTGCATTGTCTGGGAGTTTTTGTGTAGGTTGTCCTCCAGCTCGCTGATCCGATCTTCTGCTTCCTCTAGCCTGCTTTTAATTCCTTCTACTGTGTTCTTCAATTCAGAGATCGTATTTTTCATTTCCTCCTGGCTCTTATTGATAGCTTCTATGTCCTTTTTCATGCTCACGTAATTTTCTGTGAGTTCCTTGTAGTTTTTCTGGAGTTCTTTGAAGTTTCCGCTGAGCTCATTCAGCTTCTCCATAATCCATGTTTTGAATTCCATATCTGATAGTTCGCTCCCCTCTATTTCATTTAGCACTCTTTCTGGGGATTCTACCTTTCCTTTTGATGGGAGGTTGTTTCTCTGTCTCCCCATTTTTTTGACTCCTATTGTTTGTTGGTGCTTCTTGGAATGATCTGCACTTCCTGGATCTGCCTCTGGTGGCGTCAGATCATGTACCAGTCTGGCCCTAGGCAGCCTGTTGGAGACTTCCAGGGATCTACTGCTGTTGTCTGTCTTCTTTGATTGTTAATCTATTCAATCTGTGATTAGCTGTTAGGCTTAAGGACTGTGGGTGTGGCAGCTTAATTCCTGTAGGGAGGGCTTTTGCTTCCCCTCAGGCTGACGCCACTTGGAGGGGAATGGTCTACCCGCAGTACTGGGGATGAGTCAGCACTGGGACCCAGTCAGCTGCTCCTCCAGTTCTCCCCTCAAAGCCACCGTGCCAAATTCTCGCCAAGTGTCTCCAGTCCTCTCTGCCTTCCCTCTGCTTGAGCCCAGGGTAAGTGGTGGCCAAAATATTTTCGTATGTGATCCACTTAAGAGCTCTTTTTCTCCTGCTGTTTCTCTCCGGCTAGCAAGAAAGCCTGTGGCTTTTCGCTTTTCACAGCTGATACTATTTTACTTTCCACTCTGTCGCTGTAGGCTGGGAAGCCCAGCTGGGGGTTTAGACCCTGCCCTTCTCAGGGGGAATCCCCGGCTGCTGAGCTGTTTCTCAGCCCTTTCAGCTGCCACCCGTGGGAGCCCAGCCAGCCCTTCCACGTCTCCGCACTCCCTACCGGTCACGTTGTGATGTAGCGGCCTTTTCTGTCTCTCCGTGGTTATAAGACTTCTCTCCAGCTGGTGTTCGGTTCGTTATTCCAGATGATTTCTCCAAAATTACATTGTAAATCCAGACTAGTTCTAGGAGGAAGTTAGTGTAGCTTCCACTTACTCCTCCGCCATCTTGTTTCTCCGGTGTAGCTTCTTAAGAGTCTATCTGCACCGCCGAGAATGGTTGTGCGGTCCGACTCGGGAGTGACACAGTATCTGTCTCCTCCCATGTTGAATCGACATCTTGCGATGACGCTGGAGTGTCCTCTCCAGTGGAGCTGAAGCTACAGAGCCTGGGCAGGGTGATATGGAGGGTCTGCTGTTACCCATGCAGCAGACCCCCCCCCTCTTCGCAGCTGAAGGGTCCAAGGGAAAGACGGAGTCAATACAGCTTGGCTTCAGGTGCGCCGCAGGAGTTGCCGGTGTTGACTACAACGTCAAACCGCCTTAGGGACTCCGGCTCCGGATTTTCTGTTGGGGTTTACTCCCTTAGCCTTTCCCCTGAAGAGGTATGCCGCAAGGCAGCGGAGGTTTTTTGGAGTCAGAGTTTTCCTTCTCTGATGTGCCCTGACTGGAAGATTGAACCAGCGACACTTAGCTCGCAGGCCGACGCTCAATCCACTGAGCCAAACCAGCCAGGGACAGTGTTAAAGGGTACAACAGGTATAAGCACAAAGTGGTATAGAACACCAAGAAGAACTGAATCTGGTCTTTTTCAGATAAAAAGTAAAGCGTGTACTTGTCATGAGATAATGAGAATTGTATTGTGGATTCCCCAAATTTGGAGATGGCTGGAACTTTGATGTGAGAAGAATATATATGAAGAGTTACTTATAAAGAGAGTGTAATTTTAAAACCATGCCATAAATTCAAAACTTCCTAAAATTTTAATGATATTCAGTAAGTTTCTCCAGGTAAAAGTCTAAAGAAAAGTCAGCTTATTACAAGGGAAGCATCTAATTTTTTTGAGACCACTATTTCAAGTGTTGAATATACTTAACTTTGTTTTTTTATTACAATACAAATAAGATTTATAATCATTTGCCTAAGGATAAATATTTAAAATGGACGTGACAATCTGTATTGTGACAAGCTGTAAATACACACTGAAAGTCCATATATTTGATGTACTTTTAGATGCTCTAATTAATGAAAGTGAAGTAACAATATCAAATACCCACATGAGGAAATATACAATATCATTTAAAACCTCTATATTGATGAAAATTTCATGGCCCTGACACTATTAGTCTAAAGTTATTAAAATTTTAGACTTAAAGCAAATAGCAAGAAATGGCACTTTACAAAGTTAATTAGATTTGTAGTTTAATTCTCTAAGTCTTTTGCCTTCATTTCCTCAACAGAACGAAGACTGATCTTATGCATTAAAAGGAAGAATAATAGGCAGGAAAAAACAAGTCTTTGTCCAGCATTTGGTTAAGAATGTTTATTAAATATTCATGGGAAATAAAGTTTAAAATTAGAAGATAAAGATTCCTCAAGCACCTGATTGCCTGAATTCTTATAGAAAATCATTGTAGAGTGTTGTAATACTAAAAGATTGGTTCAGGAAATATTGATTAATGAGACATCCTCTAACTATAATTTTTATTTTAGGAGATGGTATACACAGTATTCTTAGAAATGTGAAACCAATTTCTTGAGTATAGCCTGATTTACTACATGTTGTAATAATAATTATTACTAATTCTCAGAATTCTGAAACACAAAATTCTCTCAGATTATTTAACAAGACAGCCTGGTCAGAAAGATTTTTCAAAAAGAGGTTAAATAAAACTTTAAAAAAAAATAACCGAAGCAGTGACTCAGAAATTATACTTGAGATTTTTTTCTTATCCATTTAATGTTAGTTATATGAATCATTACTTTCAGAATAGTATTTGGCTTATGAACATCAGAAAACCTACGTGTTTGTCAGCATGTTTTAAATCCAGAGGTTAAAAAGCTTGAGGAAATTAGAAAATGCTCTTGCTCTCCTCCAAATTAACACAATAGAGTATATGCAAATTGAGTACTGAAAGATTATTAACATGTCAGCCCATATGAGTCAGTAAAGCCTATTACAGGAGAAATGACCCAAAAGAAAAAAACAGTAGACTCAAACTGTTTTTGAACAACAGCTTTATAGTTTCGAGAGGAAAAAAATAGTCTATAAATTCTATAGTCAACCAACTGTCAGTCATGTTTTAAATCAGCTGGAAAAAAATATTGAATCATAAAGGCTCAGTTTTTGTATTCATGAATGCAGAAAGATATAATCAGAAGAGTTCTAATCAACCTGTGCATCTACCTGGAATTCATTGTACAGATGGAGAAATTAAATCACATAAATACAAACGTATCTATCTATTTATATACTGGATATATTATTTTTTCCTTAGAAAAGAATTAAACTCACATTGTTCAAATTAACCATATTTATTGCTTTCAATAACTATGTTAAAGTCAAGAGTCATGAAAAGTATTTGCACAAAACAGAACTCCAGGGATCAAAAATTGGTATTATTATATAAATTTCTCACATCAGACATAAAAAGCAGAGTTGTGTTTCAACCAATCTAGTACTTCGAACATTTTTGATAACCTATTAGGGGTTGAGGCTGAAGACTCTAAAGATATCATGTATAAATGAAATATATAATTATAGCAAAAAACAATTATATAATATGTTAAAAACTATATATAACTATGCACATAATAGTGTATATATACACACACACACACACACATGCACACGCACACCCCAGACGATGTACTGGTCTAAATAAAGTAAGTGCTTATGAATAGTCATTTGGCCTGATGGCCTTCTAGACAGTTCATCTTTGGACAGAAAAAGAATACATCTTCATCATTCAGGCCTGGTAGCATAGAACATAAGGATGAGAGAAGGTAAATGATTTACCATATGTCAAAGTTACTCCTCAAAATATTTAATGTTTCAAAATCAGGAACTAAATATTGACAGTCAATATAATATCATAAACTTAACAGGAATACTATTAAGTGTTCTATTAAAGACCTGTGTTGTAAGAATAGCATAAGCAAAGATGGAAATCATTAATAAAAATTATGGGTGTGGGTTATGAAAGAATTGGACTCTAATCAGAGGAAATACACTAATAAAAAGGCCGGACTTGGCACCTTGGCAAAGCTTCAGGAAAATTAATAAATAATATAATTAATAAAAATAAAAAATCATATGTACATAGTTAATAATTTACCACCTACACCAATTAGATAAACTACACAATTACTAGTCCCACAAAAGATGAGGACTTCAGTGGTGGTCTTTGAGTTTGTCAAATCACAAATAAAATTTTAGGTTCACTTCAATTTTCTCTCTTGAAAAAGTTTGTATTATATCTATTTTTAAATTTATGAACTTAAAGTGACCATCTGTAGATGAGTGAATTAAAAAACTGTGGTACATTTCACAATGGAATACTATGCATCAGAAAGAAAGAAGGAACTCCTGCCATTTGCAACAACATGGATGGAACTAGAGAGAATTATGCTTAGTGAAATAAACCAGGCAATGAAAGAAAAATACCATATGATATCACCTGCTACAGGAGACTAGTGAACAATACAAACAAATGAGCAAAATTGAACAAGGAACAGAGTAACAGTTATCGGGGAGAGGGGGGAGGGAGAGAAGGGGATAAGTAAGGGAAGGGTCTAGTCATGGAACATGTATGGATGACTCATGGACATGGACAACGAGGTGGGGAATGACTGTGGGAGAAGGGGTGGGCTGGGTATGGGGGAGCAATGGGGGAAAAATGGGACAACTATAATTGAAAAACGATTAAATAAATAAATAATAAATAACTAAATAAATAAATTTATGAATTTTAAAATGGTCATATTAGCTACCATGTGCAAAGAGCATTACCTCATCACAGTGTGCTTTGTTGAAATTGTCTTTAAAATCATCTGGATTTGTAGCACTTGCCAATTTCCATGGTGTAAATACAAAGTGTATGAAATTTTATCTTTAAATCATTCAAGTAGTTTTGTCAAATTATATCAGGTGCAGTCATTGCTGCATATTTTATTTTTTAAAAAAAGCACATTCATTTCTTTCTGGATTATGTTATATAAGGAAAATCATATCACTACCATCCTTAAAAATGGGTCTCAGTCCCTGTATATTAACTAGATTGCAGCACAATAAGAGTAGCATTTGTGATGATAGTATTGCTGTCACGGATAATTCATACAGACCCAGTGAACTACTCATGATTGTTATATTTTAATCTATACAGTCTAGTCCTTCATTTAGCTATCTGGCTACCTCTTCTAATGTCCCTATTTTATGAATACTATTAGAATATTTTTCACATTATGCTTTCAGCAACATAATTGATAATATCCTGGTAAAGTGGAAATCTGAAAACCAACAACCAAATAAAGAAACGTAAATGGTCTGACTTATAGCTTTTTTCTATTTCAATGTTGTAAATGCTTTCACTATGGCCAATTCAAGCTATCAATGTGACAAGATTGAATGTGAAGTTGGAAAAAGGTGTGGGAGTTGGTTCCAGCAGAACACTGTGATAAGTATTTCCTCAAGTTTGTATTTATTCTAATAGTTTATCAAAATATCCAGAAACTTTTAGGTGGGTTCCCATACATCTAATTAAAGACAATGACAATGAATAATTTTAATATAATTAAAAATTTTAAGCAGTAACAGGTGACATTTTGTTAAACTATGAAATGACAAAAAACACCTTTCAAATAAATATTTAATTACAGTAAAAATAAAAGGACAGGTTGAGGCTACTTTATGATTAAAAATGTGCATTATAAACAATATCACTGAAACTTGCAAACTATATGTATGCTATGATTTGGAAATTGCAAATGACTGCACCAACTAATTAACAAGTAATTATTATGCATTTTGAGAGCTAAGCTGTAACATTTTAGTGAAAGAAACTGATAAAATATAAACTTTATGGGCTATTCTACATATCTGTAAAATTCATTATTTTAAAATGCTTATCATTGTTTTCAGGGCTGGGGGTGGAGGGGTTAAGCAAAAAGAAAAAAGAGAAAGAACTCATGGATACAGACAACACTGTGGTGATTATGGGGAGGGCTGGTGGGTGATGGTGGAAGAGGGTATAGGGGGCAAAATGGTGATAAAAAAAATAAATTAAAAACTAAATTAAAAATAAACTAAAATGCTAATGATGTAAAGAGGTGGACGTTATCTAAAGAAGATAGTACCTAGCACAGAAATTGGCAAATTTTTTCTGTAAAGGGTCAAAGAGTCTATGTTTTAGGCATTGTAGACTATACTCTTTTGTGTACAGTTCTGCTATTATACTGGAAAAACATCCATGTTCAATATGTAAATTAATAACCCTGGCTGTGCTCCAGTAAAAGAATGTTTATGAACGAAGGCAGCAGATGGATTTGGCCCTTGGCTTGCAATAATTTGCTGACTTAACTTTAACATGTAATGAATCATCTGTTTTAGGGCTCTGATTTCAAAATAATATTTCTTGGAATTCCTGAAGCATTAATCCCTACAACCAAAGTACCTTTTATTTATAATATTGCTCCAGTCAGTAAAAAATCTTGCCTAATTACTATTTCTTCAACAAGGTATATTCCCACAGCAAACCAACTGTCAAAAGGAGAATACAATTGAAAATAAAATGAATATAGTTGTGAAATATCTTCTTTTATATTACTATACAAAAATTTCACAATTAACCATAAGAAAAGAATTTCCTAGACAGCAAAAAAGAGAAATATGCATATTAAATTAATATGTTTATATGAGTTCATTTATTTTAATTTATTTGCAATCCTTATTCTTACCTTCCATAAGTCTCCCTGTCTGTTCTGCACTTCCCCCAGGAAGAATCTTGGCAATATAGGCTCCAATTTCTCCACTATGTCCAGGGATTTCTTTACCACCCACAATTCTAATTCCTAATCCATTGCCTGTATTGAAAAAGTAAAAAAAAAATTATGAGTGAGTTAAGGTGGGACAACCATTATCACAAATTATAAGGTGTACACAAAGCAGGTAAAGTGGGCTTTGGTGCTCAGAAGTTAACTAGAATGTGTGTATTGAAACTGAACAACAATAACAAAAGGACATTATTCTTATGTCAATAGTTTATATAAGATAGAATTTTCTGAGATCTTGGTAGGATCTGTAGTTATTAACCTGATATTAATGCTTTTTAAATTCATCTATATTCAGTAATATACTAAAACTTTCTCCATATTGAACAGATATTTTGTAAAAGTTTTGTATGAATATGTTCCCAGTATAAGAATCTCCAGATGATACAACCCACTTATAAAATTGAGGAGTCGGCAGCCGTCCGTCTCGAGAGACGATGGTGTAGCTTCTTAAGAGTCTATCTGCACCGCCGAGAATGGCTGTGCAGTCCGACTTGGGAGTGACACGGTATCTGTCTCCTCCCGTGTTGAATCGACATCTTACGATGACGCTGGAGTGTCCTCTCCAGTGAAGCTGAAGCTACAGAGCCTGGGCAGGGTGATATGGAGGGTCTGCTGTTGCCCATGCAGCAGACCCCCCCTCTCTTCGCAGCTGAGGGATCCAAGGGAAAGACGGAGTCAATACAGCTTGGCTTCAGGTGCGCCGCAGGAGTTGCCGGTGTTGACTACAACGTCAAACCGCCTTAGGGACTCCGGTTCCGGATTTTCTGTCGGGGTTTACTCCCTTAGCCTTTCCCCAGAAGAGGTATGCCGCAAGGCAGCGGAGGTTTTTTGGAATCAGAGTTTTCCTTCTCTGATGTGCCCTGACTGGAAGATCGAACCAGCGACACTTAGCTGGAGTATTTTGCTTATAAAAAGATAGTAATGGCTATCACAAAATGAGAAGACATAATCCAAACATACAAATGACTGCAATTGATAAAGTGAAATATGATAATATGTGAATTATTATTCACTTTTTAGTCTTACTCATTAAATAATATTGTTTGTTAATTAACATGGCACTTACTACCAGGAACAATAAAATTATACTTGACTGATGAACAACTGAGTAAACTGTTCCTTACTCCAAAGAACAGACTGTTCTGTAATCAGCCATTTGAAAAAAAGATGGGGAGAATGATTATCATGAGAAATATAATTGAGAAAGAAATGGTCTCTTGATATTTTGTTTTTTTAAAAACCAGCTAATAATTAGTAAGTGTATACAACACCAGATGTATTTTTGTTACAAATGTCAAAGAGAAATTACTAAAACCCACCCGAAATCTTCCCCATTTCTGAAGTTACAATTATTTTTTAAATTAAAATATATTGCATTCAGTAGTTGAAGTACCATTTTCAACTCTTTCAAAATCTCAAATATTAAACGCCAGCTCTCTTCAAAATCCTGTTCCCTTCCCATTTTACTCTAAAAACAATCCTTCTAGTCAGCATCGGCAGTTCAAACCTTCAACAAGCAGTGGTATGGAATTATGAAACCTTTCTGTCATTTATCCAGTAGGTATATATTTTGGTACCCTGGCTGGTTTGGCTCAGTGGATTGAGCGTCGGCCTGCGAGATAAGTGTCGCTGGTTCGATCTTCCAGTCAGGGCACATCAGAGAAGGAAAACTCTGATTCCAAAAAACCTCCGCTGCCTTGCGGCATACCTCTTCAGGGGAAAGGCTAAGGGAGTAAACCCCGACAGAAAATCCGGAGCCGGAGTCCCTAAGGTGGTTTGACGTTGTAGTCAACACCGGCAACTCCTGCGGTGCACCTGAAGCCAAGCTGTATTGACTCCATCTTTCCCTTGGATCCTTCAGCTGCGAAGAGAGGGGGGGTCTGCTGCATGGGCAACAGCAGACCCTCCATATCTCCCTGCCCAGGCTCTGTAGCTTCAGCTTCACTGGAAAGGATACTCCAGCATCATCACAAGATGTCGATTCAACACGGGAGGAGACAGATACCGTGTCACTCTCAAGTTGGACTGCACAGCCATTCTTGGCGGTGCAGATAGACTCTTAAGAAGCTACACCATCGTCTCTCGAGACGGACGGCTGCCGACGACGATATATTTTGGTACAGTATTGTTTCTTATTTCCAGGTGATGTAATATTTCCAATGAATTCTCTCGCCCCTTTTGTTCCCGTTCCCTCCTTCCCGTCCTTCCATCCTTCTTCCTCCATTGTTTTTCCCTTTTTCTCCCTCTATTTTCTTAGTACTTGACCACGTCTTTCACCAGCGTAAGTCTTCTGAAGATTTAGCATAAAAACAAAAACAAATCTGCTAAATGCGTCCAAGTTTCCTGCTGTTGTCAAGGGGTCAGAGTTAAATAAGATACTAGCTCTCTCTGGACTCCCTATGGAGCTTTTCTGTTGCAAGTTTCTTGGTCTAGTGTCACTATTCTTAGTAGAGAATGATCTATGATACAAATTAATGACAACTGAATAAATGCAGAACAGCATCTACTATATGACTTGGTCTCAACTAAGTCTAGGTAGAGACAGTTGAGTTTTTAGACATTAGCCTTAAGGATTCATCATAGGTCTACTGTAAGATATTAGATATATGTGTTAAATTGTAGCAGGTGAAGTTTTTAGTCACTCTTCATTCAATTAATTTAGCCTATTTTTGAGTGTAATAAGGACATTTTATAAGTTACAAAATGAGGCTTTAAAATAAAGCTGGCCTGCCCTGACCAGCATGGCTGAGTTTTTTGAGTGTTGTCCTGCAAAGCAAAAAGTGGCTGGTTTGATTCCTGGTCAGGGCACATGCCTGGGTTGCAGGACAGTCCCCAGCTGGGGTGTGTTTGAGAGGCAACCAATCAATGTTTCTCTCTCACATTGATGCTTCTTTCCCTATCATTCTCCCTCCCTCCCCTTACCTCTAAAAATAAATATTTTAAAAAATAGCTGCCATAATTAAAGGGTTATTCCATGGAATTTATCTGTAAAAAACAAAAATAGATTCTTAATCAAAGATTTGGCTTCACTTTCCATGGCTGAATCACTCACAAGCTATAATTCATCACTTGTTACAGATTTTATAAAACCCCACAGATATATTGAATTTCTAATGTGTACAATATGTTCAGATCAATCTTAAGGTATGGTCAGTCTGAGATCCAAAAATATGATTCATGATTATTTCTCTTGTGTAAAGGCATATGTTAAAGACCATGTCTTATATCAAAATTTATCATAATTTATGCTAGAATGTAACAGAGAAGAGTACAGTAGGGTACAGCAGAGTGCTCAGAAAATTGATCCCAATAGTACTGTTTAAGCTTAAATATTAGAATATGCATGTAGCTCAGAAAATTTTTCCAAATACTACCATTTAAGTTTAAAAATTAGAATATATACATAGTCCATAAAAATAATTTCAGTACTTACATTACATGGTACAGCCCTATGCTTAGAATCTATGAATAGAATTGTTACAACCTATAAAGGTATAGCTCAAAAGGTACTGTAGAACTTCAAAATCTATTAACTGAAATAAGCGACTGTTAAAAGAAATTTGTTTATAATTTCATTCTATAGATGACAATGTCTTATGGGGTAAGTTTAGTGCCATTTAGTTTTAAGTAATTGAGCACATTCTAAATAAAAAATAATAAAGGATAAGTGATTGGAAACTATAATTATATCCATCTTCATAAGTAGTACAACACAGTAATTATTAAATTTTATAAAATACAGCCTTACACAAATAAATTCAAGTACTCAAAACAAATCCTAAATATATGTTATAAGACTCAGTATCTTTGGTAAAATGGGAGTAATATATAGTTATGACAATACTATGAGAAATAAGATTTTATGAGCATACAAACTATTTCAGGGACAGAGTAATTTTCAAAACTTACTGTTACTCTTGTTGATGTTGTTGTTGTTGCTACTACTGTTTTTCACATATATAATAAACTAGCACAGAAATATTAAAATTTTGTGAAAGAACAGCATGATAAAAAATAGAACTCAAGAAGGATAATATTTTTTGTTTATTTAACAGTGGTTGCTTGTATCTTAATTTGGATGGCATAAATATAAATTTAATTTAAACTTCCAAAATATTAAATCTGGATTTTTTTATTAAACTTTGAATAGCTGTACTTTGGTATTTTATGTATTAAATACAGATAAAATGAACACAAATATTTTCATAAAAATAAAAATACAGAATTCCAATAAAAGATTTAATAAACTTAAATTCAAAATACAGAATTCCAATAAAACATATAATAAACTCTAGAAACAACACTATTTTTAACTGAAATGCTAAGATTTAAATGGTCCTTGTCAAGTAGTGTTTATATTATCATTATTTTTCAAAGTCTGACACATTTTTATAAACATAAACTTTTTTGTCTCTCTGCTTCTATTCCACCTAGAATCATTGCTAAAATGTTTCCTCAGTTAGAGATATCATAAAAATGCATTGGTCTTCTGCTTTAGTTCACAGTATGCCAGATGAGAGAGGCCTATTGGGAACATAGGAGCATTAGTGAAGAGATTATCAAAACTTATAGTAATATCACAACATATAAGCATAGATGTGGTTAAGTAAGTCTTATAAGGAATCTAAATTTCAGAAATCCTTTAAAGTAAGAAATATTTATAAAAGGAAAAGTTTAATGATAAAGTAGCAAAATCACCAAGAAAAAGTATTACATTAATAACCATAGGAATAAAATTTAAATGTATAGGTATATTCAAGTTGCTATGTATATTATAATTATGTAATACATATACTATTATGTAGTTTTAAAGTTCCAGTCCAAGATGGCAAAACAGAAGTCTCCTGAATTCAACTCGTCCCATGGACCCTCTCAATCTACAGCTAATGCGGAGCAATTTCCTCTGAAAGAAACCGAGAAACTGAGTGACTCCTACACATCAGATAAATGAAAAAATACCCATATCAAAACTGGTCTTGGCACACCTCAAGAAAAATTATGTGGCCTGGGCAATCACAAAGATTTGAGAGACAACCAAGATCTCAGGTCAGATTGAACAACGATGTTCATCTCCTACACAAGACCATTCCATCAAGACAACGGCTATTTTATCTAATGCATAGAAACCAATGCAGAGAAGGAAGAAATGTTTTTTTAGGTAATAATTATTTTCCCAGCTAAAGAACAAGATAAAACTCAAAAAAACAGACTTTAATAAAATAATTCTCATAAAGGTACTCACCAAGGTTAGGAGATCAACGGATGAACTAAGTGAACATTTCAAAAACAAGATAAGAAAATATAAGAAAGTACTAAACGGAAGTCACGGAGCTAAAAAATATGTAACTAAACTGCAAAATTCATGGAAGGGTTCAACAACAGACTAGAAAAACGGGAGAAAAGATCAGTGAATTTGAACACCAGGCAGTGAATTCCTCCATGCAGAGGAGCCAAAAAAATAAAAGTAGAAAAGCATGAGGCAAGTGCTGTGTTCACCTCTTCCCACACTGACATCAATATTACAACTAAACAGAAGAACAGCTATCATAAGACAGAAGTCTTACATTTAAGGATATACCAAAGAAGCCAGGATGAGACTAGTAGGAGGGGAGAAGCTACACAATAGGCAGGCCCACACTCACATGGGTTGGGTAAGAAACGGGAAGGATATCTTAGCTACAGAGAATTCCCCTGAAGATTGAGGGGCTCAGCCCCATACCAGGTCCCCGTGCACAGGGTTCCAGCACAAGGAAGATAAGTCCCCATAACTTCTAGTTGTGAAAACAAATGAGAATTGTATCTCAAACAGAAAGCTGACAGAGTTCCAGGCATTTCTCTTAAAGGGCCCACACATGGATTAACTCACTGACAGAATCACTCACTCTGGGCTCCAGTGCTGGGCCAGTAGCTAGAAAAAAACAGACAGACTGGGAAGAACTAAACTGTTTGGTTTCAAGGAGAGGGATGGAAGAACAGCTTTCTCCCAGACAGAAGTCCTGGAAGACACCACAGTTCCTTTGTTGAGCCCTCCCCTACATTGTCTGCAGACCAGCCCCAATTCTGAGTCTCCATCAAATGTTCATCCCAGCTGGTGATACCCTGAGAGCTCACCAATCCAGGCCACCTCCAAGGCCTTTCCATACAAATGGCCTGTCTTAGCAATGCTGCAGACTTTCCTAAAAACTCTCAAAGGTTTACAAACCTCAACCAAGTAGTATCCAACCTCAGCATGCCCTGTACCTCTTGCTAAGATGCCCCAAGACTGGCACTAGTGGCAGAAGACCATGGTTTGCAGTTTAACTACTCCCAGGTGCCTTCAAGCACAGCAAAAATGGCAACTATCTTCACATCACTTTGCAGATCATACCAGATGGTCCCTAGCCAGGCACAGGCTGACCTTGGTCTGTACCAAAGTCCACTGCAAGAGGCCCCAGAACCAATACACCAGGTGACCAACTTCAGACCACACCACAGCACCACCAAACCACTTCCACAAACCACGCACTGAAAGGGCAGATTCATCAGGCATTAGAACGCCACTAAAGAGAATCCTGCCCTATGGGGTAAGCCCCTGCACAACAATTCCTCTACTGTTGTCATGGACATTCCTCACAACCAGTTACCCTGAGGGTCAATCCCTCTCATTGATGTGCCAATACCAATCAAGGCAAAATTACAACAGGAGGGCACACACAATGTGCACAATGGATATTTCTGGAGCACCTGGCTCTGGTGACCAGGGAGACAGCACCAGTGGGCTCCACAGACGGCTACTACATAAGGCCACTCTACCAAGATCAGGAGACATGAAAGAACTACCTAATACATAGAAACAAACACAGGGAGTCAGCCAAAATTAGAAGACAACAAAACTTGTCTCAAATGAAAGAAAAGAACACCATTCTGGAAAAAAAAACTAAACAAAATGGAGACCAGCAATCTACCAGATGCAGAGTTCAAAACACTGGTTGTAAGGATGCTCAATACAGTTAGGAGAAGAGTAGAAGAACTCAATAAGAAGTTTAACTAGGGCCCTAGCTGCTGTGGCTCAGTGGATTGAGCGTCGGTCTGCGAGCCAAGTGTCGCTGGTTCAATTCCCAGTCAGGGCACATGACAAGGTTGCACGTCAGGTCCCCAACTGGGGGTGTGAGTGAGAAGCAACCACACAGTGATGTTTCTCTCCCTCTCTTTCTCCTTTCCATTCTCTCTAAAAATAAATAAAACAAATTAATTAATTTTAAAAAGTTTAAGAGATATAAAACATAAAAATGGAGGTAGAAATCATAAAAAATAAGTCAAAAATAAAAAATACAATAACAGATGAATAATACATTAGATGTAAGCAACAGAGGAGATGAAGCAAAAGCTTAAATCAGTGATTTGGAAGACAAGGTAGTGGAAAATACCAGTCAGAACAGCAAAAAAGAAAAAATTAAATGAAGATAATTTAAGAGGCCTCTGAGACAATATCAAGTGTAACAGAATGGCATTATGGGAGTACCAAAAGGGCTGAAAACATTTTTGAAGAATTAATGACTACAATTTCCCAAAACTAGGGGGGGAAATAAACATAAACCCAAAGGCCCACATTAAGACACTTCATAATTTAAATGCCAAAGATTAAAGACAGAGATAACCTTTTAAAACTTTTTATTTATTAGAGTGCCACTGGTTAATAAAATTTTATAGGTTTTAAGTGTACAATTCTATGATACATAATGTGTATATTGCATTGTGTGTCCAGCTCCCAAAGTCAAATCTTCTTCCATCACCATATATTTGACCACTCTTAACCTTTACTACTCCCCACGCCACCTTCCTCTGGTAACTACCATACTGTTATCAGTGTCTATGAGTTTTTGCTTCTTTGATTTTGTTTGTTCATCTGTTAGTTTCAGTTTTATATCCCACATGTGAGTGACATCCTATTCTTTTTCATTTCTCCCTGACTTATTTCACTTAGCACAATTTTTTCAAGAACCATTCATGGTGTCACAAATGGTAGTATTTCATCTTTTCTTATGGTTGAATACTATTCCATGGTATATATGTACCACATCTTCTTTATTCACTCATCTGTCAAAGGACACTTCAGCAGTTCCATGTATTGGCCACAGTTAATAATGCTGCAATGAACACAGAGGTGCATATATCTCTGCAAATAAATAATTTCAAAATTTTTAGGTAGATACTCAGAAGAGGGGTTACTGGGTCATATGATAAGTCTACTCTTATTATTTTGAGGATCCTCCATACTGTTTTACATAGTGGCTATAATAGTTTACATTCCCACCAGCAGTGAATGAGGTTCCTTTTTATCCACAACCTTTCCAACTTGTTATTATTTGTTTTGTTGATTACGTATAGCCATTTTAACAGGTGTGAAGTGCTATCTCACTGCAGTTTTGATATGCATTTTCCTAATAGCTAGTGAAGTTGAGCATCTTTTCATAAATCTCTTGGCCATTTGTATGAAAGAGAGAATCACGGGAGCTCTCATGAGAATGTCAGCTGATTTAGCAGCAGAAACATTTTAGGTCATAAGATATTGGTATGAAATATTCAAAGTAATGAAAAGCAAGAACCTATAACCAAGATTACTCTACACAGCAAGTGTATCATTTAGTATCAAAGGACAGATAAAGAGCTTCCCTGAAAAGAAAAAACTAAAGGAATTCATACTACCAAACCAGTATTACATGAAATGTTAAAGGGAGAAAAGAAGGAGCAGAAAGTGAAGGGGAAGGAGAAAGGGAAGAGGAGATGAGGAGAAAGATAAAAATAAAAACTATATGAATAATAAATGGGCAATAATTATTCTTATCAGTAATTTGTTTAAATGTAAATGGATTACATGCTCCAATCAAAATACATAGTATGACAGAATATATTAAAAAACAAGACCCAAACATATGCTGAAAGAAAAGGAATAAAGAAAGGTATTTCATGCAAGTGGATACAGAAAAAAAGTTGAGGTAGCAATACTTATATCAGACAAAACAGACTTTAAAACAAAGGCTATGACAGTAGACGAAGAAGGACCTAGCAATTTTACTTCTAGGTACCTATCAAAAATGACCCAAAACTAATTTAAATCTCTGTTTATTGCAGCATTATTTACAATAGTCAAGATATGGAAGCAGTGAAAGTGTACATCTATAGATGAATGGATAAAGAAGAGGTGGTACATATATACAATAGAATATAATCAACCACAAAAAAAAAGTAAAATCTTGCCATTTGTGACAACATGGATATACCTAGAAAGTATTATACTAAGTAAAATAAGCTAGTCATAGAAAGACAAATATCATACAATTTCATTTATATGTGGAATTGAAAAATGAAAACAAGCAAACAAACAAAACAGAAAGAAACTCATGGATACAGAGGACTTTTTGATGGTTGCCAGATGGGAGGGGGTTGGAGGGATGGGTAAAACAGGGGAAGCAATTAAGATATGCAAGTTGCCAGTTATAAAAACAGTCTTGGGATATATAGTATTGGGAATATAGCCATTAATATTGTAATCACTATGTATGGTGTCAGATAGGTACTGATCTTATTAGGGTGAACACATTGTAACACTTTGTTATACACCTGAAACTAATATAATATTGTATTTCAACCATAGGTAAACAAGAAAAATATTTTTAGAAAAGGATGTGAAAGTTAAGATGAAAAGGCATTCTATAGAATGGGAGAAAATATTTGCAAGTCATATTTCTAATAAAAGTTAACATCAAATTACATACTCATACAACTCAATTAGCAAAAAATCAATCTGATTAAAAAATGGGCAGAGAAACTGAATAGGCATTTTTCCAAAGACATATAAATGGCTAACATGAAAAGATGTTCAACATAGCTCTAATCATCAGGGATGTATAAATCAAACCACATGAGGTATCTGTTAGAATGGTTATTATTTTAAAAAATAAGAAATAACAAGTGTTGGCAAGGATGTGGAGAAAAGAGAACTTTATGCACATTGGTGGAAATGTAAATTGTTAAAGCCACTAGGGAAAACATTATGGTTTCACAAAAAAAAAAAAAAGAAAAGAAAACAAGGGCTACCAGATGATCCAGCAAGTCTTCCTTTAGGTATTTATCAGAAGAATATGAAAACTCTAATTTGAAAAGAAATATGCACCTTTACATTTATTGCAGCATTGTTACAACAGTCAAGATACGGAATCAATCAGAGTGCCCTTGGATTGATGAATGAATAATATATTGTATATGTGTACACTGTGAAAGGGTTCCCTCCATCTAGTTAACTAACACATCCATTGCCTCATTGTTTATCTTCTTTATGTATGAGAATATTTGTTTTACTATTTTAGCAAATTTTAAGTATACAATAGTGTTAACAATTACAGTCACCATGTAATTTTACATTAGAGTCTCAGACTTTTTCCATTCTTAGCTAAAAGTTTGTATCCTTTTACCAAACTATTTCCCCCACTCCCAGACCTTGGCAACCATGTTTCTAAACTCTCTTTGAGATTGACTTATGTTCCACATATAAGTCATACCTTGCAGTATTTGCCTTTCTCTCTCTGGCTTATTTCACTGAGTATAATGCTCTCAAGTTCCATCCAATTTGCCCCAAATGGCAGGATTTCCTTCTTTCTTATGATTGAATAATACTCCATTATCAAGTTTTACACACACACACACGCGCGCGCGCGAGAGAATTATTTAGTCTGTTTGGAAAAAGTCCAGCCATTTTAATTTAATGAAAATGGTTTGAATGATATCGATATAACCTGGCAGCCAATGAGAGTGGCCTGGAATGCACATGTATGAACAATGACGACTTCACTGTACTAGTCAGTGGGGAAAGTAGATGCTGTTGAGTGAGCATGTCTATTATGTGACCATCATATTCAAAATGACTGAGCAAGAAGAGCAATGAATATGCATCAAATTTTCCATTAAGCTTGAACATTTTTCCACAGAAACTATTTGGATCATTCAGAAGACCGCAGCTATGGGCAACTGGTGATTGGCAGCTTTATCACAATAACATGCCCATTCATGCATCTCATCTCATGCAGTTTTTGGTGAAACATCGAATCACCCAGGTGACTCAGCCTCATTACAGCCCAGATTTGGTGCCCTGCAACTTGTGGCTTTTCCCAAAACTAAAATCACTTTTGAAAAAGAAGAAATTTTAGATCATTGATAAGATTTAGAAAAATACAACAGGGTAGCTGATGGCAACTGGGAGAACTGTGTGAGTTCCCAAGGTGCCTACTTTGAAGGGGGCTGAGGTGTCATTGCCCTATGTACAATGTTTCTTGTATCTTGTATCTTCTTCAATAATTGTGTCTATTTTTCATAGTACATGGCTTCTGGACAGACTTCATGCATATATCAAATAACACTGATGTACATTTTAAAGTTGGTTACAGTATTTTAAATCAATTACACCTCAAGAGGGCTGAAATAAAAAATAAAATAAACTGCATAAAAGAAACATGAGCATATGAACAAATCTTATCTTTTTTCTTAGCAAAATAGTTTATGTAGGTTTTGGCTTCCCATTTAAAAACACATTTGACACAGTACTAAGTAATTTCATTTACTACAAAATAAAATATAACACCAGACACTTTTCTGACATTTAGGAGCCATCACTTTTGTAAGGTTACATTTTCCTCAAATTTTTTGTTATTTATTTTTATTGTTTATTCTATTAGTTGTTCCTGCTTTTTCTCCCTTTCCCCACCACCACCCAGCCCCACTCTTTCCCCTTGCTAGGTCAATCCCCATATTGTGTTCATGTCTATGGGTTGTGCATAAATGTTCTTTGGTTAATCCCTTCACTGCCTCTCATCCTGTCCCCCTTTCCCCTCTGGCAGCTGTCTGTCTGTCTCATATATCTAAGCTTCTGTTACCATTTTGTTTGTTAGTTTATATTGTTCATTGGATTCCACAATAAGTGAAATCATGTGGTATTTGTCTTTCACTGACTGGCTTAATTCACTTAGCATAATATTCTCCAGGTCCAGCCATACTCTGGCAAAATATAAAAATTTCTTTTCTTTTCTTTTTTTTTTTTTTTACTGCTGTGTAGTATTCCATTGTGTAAATGTACCAACAGCTTTTTTATCCACTCATCTACTGATGGCCACTTAGGCTGTTTCCAAATACTGGCTATTGTGGGACTTCCGGCCAAGATGGATGCCTAGACTGACACACTCTGTCTCCCTCCACAACTAAGAAGGACTACAACTACCACAAAACCAAAAATAACCAGAAGTTCCAGAAAATAAAGATACATGGAAGTCCGACTTATGAAGTTATAAACAAGTAGTGCTTGTCCGGATGGGTAGGAGGGGCGAAGTCGAGGTGGAGAGGTCAAGCTGTGCTGGTGGTGGCAGCAGCTGCAGCAACGAGCAGCGGGATTGCAGTAAACACAGACACCCGTATTTAAGGGGAGGCGAGAAGCACCTGGGGAGCACCCCTGGCCACCGACCAAACCTGTCAGCTTGTGATTGCAATGCTGGGGAAAGCATACTCCCATTAGCTCGACTGTGAGGCCCAGAGGGCATGGAGATGGAGGAGGCAGCTCCTGGTCTCTCAGTGGAGAGTAAACGGCAGGAATCCATCTTGGACCCCACCCCCACACAAAGCCCCACAGTGTGGTGAGAAGGGTCACCAGGTAGTGATGAGTGCACAGGACTCTGCCCCAGAGAGCGTAGGAGGTGTGACAGCCCCACCCAAGAAAAAAGGTAAACAAACCTGTCAGGATGGCAGGGATAATGATAGAGATCCCAATCACACAACTTACCAGAAAGCAAACACATGAATTAACAGACGAACAGAGAGATAATCTTTCTGAGGCTCAGTTCAGAGCTATAGTTATAAGGCAGCTTACAGAAATAACAGCTGGACTTAATCAAGACGGGGAAGGAATGAAGGCTAGTCCTGCTGAAATGAACAAAAACTCATAGGAAACAAGTGGAGGGAACGAAAACCAGGGATCGGAATCAACAAATTGGAACATAGGGGTGGAACAAACAGTCAACCAATGCAGAAAGAGGAAACAAAAAGTGAGGAAAATGAGGAGAAGCTCAGGAACCTCTGGGACAACTATAAGTGAGTGAACATTTGAATTATACGGTTGATAGAAGGTGAAGAAGAAGAACTAGAAATTGAAAAATTATGTGAAAAAATAATGAAACAGAAATTCCCTAACTTGGGTAAGGACATAGACTTACAGGTCCAGGAAGCACAGAGAGTTCCAAATAAGCTGGACCCAGGGAGAACCATACCAGGACACATTATAATCAAAATGTCAAAAATTAAAGATAAAGAGAGAATCTTAAAAGCAGCAAGAGAGAAGAAGAGAATTACACACAAAAGGGTCCCAATTAGACAATCAGATGATTTCTCAAAGGAGACTCTGCAGGCAAGAAGGGACTGGCAAGAAATATTCAAAGTAATGAAAAGCAAAAGGCGACAGCCACGATTACTCTATCCAGCGAAGCTGTCATTTAGAATAGAAGGGCATAGAAAGTGCTTCCAGGACAAAGTAAAACTGAAGGAGTTCATTAGATCCAAACCACTGTTATATGAGATATTAAAGGGACTTGTTTAGAAGAGGAGGATCAAAACTATGAACATTAAAATGAAAACTGTATCACAACAACCAACAACAGAAGCTAGGGAATTGAAACAAAGGCAAACTAAGTAGGCAACAAGAGTGGGAAAAGAATTATAGGTATGGGGAACATACTGGGGGGAGGTTTGCGGGGAGGGGGAAGGAGGGAAAGGGAGGGAGATGATGCAGGAAATAAGAAGCATAGTAGGAGGGAGTGGAGTAGACAGGAAGATGTTGAGAACTATATGCACAACCAATGGGCATGGACTATGGGCATGGAGTGGGGGGGGTCACTGGGTGGAGGGGAGCAGAGGGAAAAGAAATTGGGACAACTGTAACAGCATAATCAATAAAACATATTTAAAAAATTGGCTATTGTAAATAGGGCTGCTATGAACATACCCAGAAATTGATGGCATTTTCATACACTAATAATGAGCTATCAGAAAGAGAAACAAAGAAAACAGTTCCACTTACCAATTCAGGAACAACAAAAAATAAGGTACCTAGGAATAAATTTAACCAAGGAGGCAAAAGACCTGGACTCAGAAAACAATAGGCCACTGAAGAAAGAAACTGAGGAAGACACAAATAAGTGGGTTCATATACTGTGTTAACGGATCAGAAGAACTAACATTATTAAAATATTCATTCTACCCAAAGCAATCAATAGATTCAACACACTTCCTATTATAATGCCAATGCTATATTTTACAGAACTAGAACAAATATTCCAAAATTTATATGGAACCACAAAAGACCCCAAATAGCAAAAGAAGAATGAAGCTGGAGGTATCACAACTCCTGATATAAGGCCATTGTAATAAAAACAGCCTGGTACTGCCATAAGAACAGACACATAGATCAATGGAATTGAACAAAGAACCCAGGAATTAACCCAACCCTTTATGATCAATTGATATTGGGCAAAGGTGGCACGAGCATACAATGAAGCAAAGACAGCTTATTCAGTAAATGGTGTTGGAAAAACTGGACTGGTACATGCAAAAAAATGAAACTAGACCACCATCTTACACCATACACAAAAAACCTCAAAATGGATAAAAGACTTTAATATAAGTCATGAAAGCATAAATCCTAGATGAAAAAATTTTACACTTGCATTTAAATTTGTAGTTTAATTCTACTTTAATTTTATATATCTACTAAAATGTTACATTAAAAGCTGTGATATTTTTTAATGTTTCCAAGAGTGTTTTTATTTTCATCATTAAAATAATATATGAAAATATTATGATGCTATAATTAGAGTATAAAGTCTGGACAAAATTAAGATAGTTATTTCAACACTATCTTATTCTACATCTAAGCATCAAGGAAAGCAAAATTTGTATCAATGAACATACTATCTTATGCTTAGTAGTCTTTAAATCAATAGTTTATTCTTCATAAAAAGCATCACAAAATGAAGATATATTGTATAGTTTAGTCATGTCATTAATTGGCCTAAAGAAGAAGATATCATATTATCATTAGAAAAGATTATTATTATGTATATTCATGCTAACGAAGTACTAAACTAATTCAAAAGTCCCTGAAAGTCAGTTCAAATCTATTTTTATAGTTTACATGTTAATTATACTTCTGGGTAAGGCTGGAAGGTTTATTTTCATACTCTTTCACCTACTAATTTCTATGTTACAAATTATCTATGTAAATGTTCAGGAAAGTAAACCAAATATACTTAAAATCATAGTATCATCCCCTTTGTATCCTGCCAAATGCTACCTTAATTCATTAATACCCGAACATTCAGACCTAAAGAATATTTCTTTTATCTTTAATAATGTTTTGCTCATTGTAAGAAACACATTCCCACAAACACAACTAAGCATACCAATTGCCTTAATAGCAATCCATACTTGACTGTTTCCAGCAACATTAAAGCGGCAATACCAGGGTCATGCCAAATCTAATCTACCTTTAAGGCTGAGCATGCAAATTATAACCTCAGCAATTTCCATGAGCTTTCTCCAATCCATTCAATTGCTATGTAGTACCATTTTCCCTAGTTTTATATATGTATCCTTTATGTATGTGAAAAATTTGAAGAGAACATTGTATCTCATCTCCATAAGTTAAAGTTCATATTTATCTTTACTAATGTAAGGTAATAATGTTAATGTAAAAATGTTACATGGTATTCAAGGTATGTATAAAAGACTATTTACTCACACCATACTGCAAGAAATGGGTCCAAGCTGGTCTGCCATAGGGTTGAAATTGCCATTTGCATGGGAAATAAGAGAGACAACTCACAAAGACATACCAAAAGACACTGGTATTCTGGTTTGTTGAACATCCTTCAAATGACAGGTGATGCATGTACTGATAAACCAACTTCACTAAAAGGGCACAGAATTTCCCTTTTCTGCAATACTTCAGAAATAATTCCCACTGAGAAAATTTCTTAGCATTGCCACCCCATAAATGTACATTTCACTCATGCAATTACATAAGTATCTTTTTCTTTATTTTAGCTTATATAAGGAAATTGAAAAATTATAAGAATAAAAACCAAATCTGAGGGATTTATATGATACTTCTATAAAAGGCAATTAAAAATAAATTTATTCCCTGGTAGCAGCATGCTTCCTGATTTCAAGCAATATTACAAAGCTATAGTAATCAAAATTTGGTATTGACATAAAAGCCAAAACAGATCAATGGATTAGAATAGACAGCCAAGAAATAAACCATGCATATATAAGCAATTAATTTACAACGAAGAATCAAAGAATATTCAATGGGGAAAAGACAGTTTCCTCAATAAACAGTGTTGGGAAACTGGAAAGCCACATGCAAAAAAAAAAAAAAAAGAAACCGGACCTTTATCTTACAACATTCACAGAAATTCACTCAAAATGGATAAAGAATTTGAATATAAGTCCTAAAACCATAAAACTCCAAGAAGAAAATGTAAATGGTAAGCTCCTTGACATCAGACTCAGCACTGATATTTTGGATTTGACAGCAAAGGCAACACAAAGCAAAAATAAACAATAGGAACTACTTCAAACTAAAAAAACTCTGTACAGCAGAAGTAGGCACCAACAAAATGAAAAGGCAACCAACTGAATGGGATAAAATATTTGCAAATAAAATATCTGATAAGATATGTATCTGAATATACATTTTTCTGAAAAAGGCCACTAGGTACATGAAATAGTGCTCAGTATCACTAATAAGGGAAATGCAAATAAAACCTTTTTAAGATGGCACCTCATACCTGTTAGAATGGTTATTAACAAAAGACAAGACATAAATGTTGATGAGAATGAGGAGAAAAGCAGACCCTTGTGCACTGTTGGTGGGAATGTAAATTGGTACAGCCATTATGAAAAACGGTATAGAATTTCCTCAAAAAAATTAAAAAATAGAATTATTGTATGACCCAGTAATCCCACTTCTGGGTATTTATCTAAAGAAAATAAAAATACTAATTCAAAAGGATACATTCACCCCACCCCCATATTCACTGCAGCATTATATACAATAGCCAAGATATGGAAGCAATCTAAGAGTCTACTGGCAGATAAGTGGAGAAAAAAAATTGTGGTCTATATACCCAATGGCATATTATCGGCCATAAAAGAGGGAAATCTTGCCATTTGTGATACCATGAATGACCTTTGGAGGCATTTTGCTAAGTGAAAGAAGTCAGTCAGAGGAAGACAAATACTGACTGTTCTCACTACGTGAGGACTCTAATAGAAACCCCAGGAAATAAAACAAAACAAAGAAACAAAAAACATGCTCATGGACACACAGAACAGATTTGTGATTGCTAGAGGTGAAAGGGTGAGGATGAAGGGTGTGGGAATGAGTAAGGGGGTTATAAAGTACAAACTCCCAGATACAAAATTAATGAATAATGGGGATGTAATGTACAGCATGGTGACTATTTAATAATACTATATTGTATATGGAAAAGTTGCTAAGAGTGTAGATCTTAATAGTTTTCATCACAAAATAAATGCTTGTAACTGCATTGTGATGGATGTTAATTAGATTTATTGTGGTGATCATTTCCCAATATGTACAAATATATTATGTTGTATACCTGAAACTAATGTTATCCATCAACCATACCTAAATAAAAACAATTCATTCTATTTAGTGATAGTTAGGGTCCAAATCAAAATGATTCGATATAAGTGGATGTTATAAAATTAGAAGATAGGGTCAGTTTACAGATATGGCCTTAATAGTGAGTTGTTCAGGTATTAATCTCATTAATCACCGGCAAGGACTGGACATGGGGTCCTTTCCTACGTGCACTAAAGAAAACTGTTGTGTTGTGGTAACACCTTTGCAACCTTATAATGTCACTGGAAATTTAGTAGTTTAAACTTATATTACAATAAGGCTAAAATGTGCTTTCTAAAAGAAATGTCAGTTTTACTTATATAAACAATCAGGAAGAAAAATACTATTCTAATTCAAAACTGAATAAGTGTTCCTTCTGTACTTCAGGGGTCACAGAAATACACTATTGTGACTCTCAATGAGTCACTTCTTGTGTAATACCCTCGCTCTGAGTGCAGGTAGAATGTGCATCTCGTTTCTAACCAGTAAGATCTGAGGAAGGTGATGTGACAGTCACAACTCCATTCTACAGACTAGCATGAGTCTCTGCTGGCCTTGAAGGAAAGTAAACAGCAATGTGCCAGAAGGTCTGAGAGAGGGCCACATGGCAGAGAGTTGAAGAGTGACTCTAGACGCTGAGTGGCCACCAGCTGAGAGCCAGCCAGAAAACAGGGAACTTAGTCCCACAGCCCAGAAAAACTGAATTCTGCCAACAACCTCGTGAGCTTGGATGAAGAGACCCAAGCTCTGGAACAGAGAACAGTCCACCCAATACACAGATGGCAGCCTTGTGAGATCCTGACCAGGGTACCCCGTTAAGTCATGCCTGGATGCTTGACCCATGAAAATTGTGATACTAAATATGTGTTGTTTTAAGTCATTAAATTTGTTATACATTAATAGAAAATAGAAAAATAAAAGTTATATGCTGAGTCTTTTGTGCACACAATAGGGGCATTATGTTGGTAGCAAAACCTGTAGATGTTTGTGGTTATAGTAGTTACCAGTGATTGAGCAGTGATAGAAGGTAAAAATGAAAGGGAAATTGGCCATAATAAACAAGGTGAAGAGCTCTGTGTATCCTTTCTGCAATGCTGGGGTTCTGGTGTAATGCATATAGCAAGTATATGGCATCTAAGCAGAAATACATATAATTTTGAATGAATAATGAATAAATACCAAAATGTCTATTTTTCCCTGTTGGGCTAATGCATCCATGATAATGATGTTAAAAATAGATTTGCATTGTATTCTATGTTCAAAAAATGCCTGTAAAATTATATTAACTCACCGCATCGTAAATTAAAATAACAAAAATATCCTGTATGTTGTACCTGAGAAAAAGGAGGCTTTGAGATTGGTTGCTCAAGACAACACGTAATGTATAGGAAAGCTAGAGTGGGGCTGTCACTCTCACAGTGAGTGACCCAGAAATGTGACTCCTGTCTGATTAGGGCCAGTGTACTCAGTTGAGAGTGAGAAGGGATGGGTTTGCGAGCAGCAAGCACATCCATCCCTTCCTTTACTCATTCAGTTGTAAAGAAGAGAGTGATGGGATAGATTGAAATCAGAGCATTAAAATAAGAAACTACGGAGATATAAAAAAAAATGTGAGGAGACACCTCTCAGGCAAGACTGAGGAGAAAATGTTTCTACCTTAGGCAGCCCACAAGTCATGAAGTACAACTTAATCTGTAGGACTAATTAGTTGACAAAGATTATGCTTGTTTTGTTAATATAATTTCAATTTTTCTATCAATCAAAAACTTTTATGCCTTATTTATATCATTAGCAAACATTAAAAAGGTAAAATCGTTAATTTTCAGTTTTACATTTTTTATCACTTTCATATTTTAGCACTTGTGTTACAAATATGAAATGCATATAGATATCTGTTAAATGAATAAGTAATTTAATTAATACTTAAATATCTTGGTATGTAAATATACAAGCCTGATAACATAATAATTATTATTATTAGTAGTATTTCTGGTAGGAGTTGAGGAGCAGATTTTTAAAATTTCAGAATTTGCTGAGTCACTTTAAGTATAAATAAAATTTAGGTGTCCAAATAATTTTTGTACTACATGCTAACCTGTTCTCATCAAAACCAACTTGCTATTGGTAAAAGAGTTATTCAACATAGTTAAACTGCTTCTACCTACCTTCAAATATATGGAGCTATTTCTCATTAAAGTGTTATTTACTACAATTATTTTGGTTATTTTCATTACTCTATTAGAAAAAGTGTATCACCTGGAATTAACAAGAAGCATTAACATGTTGTTACAACAAGCTAAGAATATTCTAACAGTCCACTGAAATTATGTTTTAAACAAAAAGAGGGCTGCTTTAATTTTCATCTAATTTTCTATTATGTCATATTTATTAAACTTTTAATTGCCAAATCTCACAAAATATACGACATTGGATTGATGAATTCTATTTGGTTTCTGTACCTTGTGCCAATATTATTTTATATTTAATATATTACTTTATTTTTCCCAATCTCTTCAATACCATTTTCAGGGATAGAAGAAAAAAGGAAGTAACATTTTGAGAATTTCTTCTTTACATTTTATACTATTTAAATTTTTTCTTTATAACCTTTCATGTTAGGTAATGTCCATACCATTTCTGGACAGAAAAGCTGAGGCTAAAGAAATGAAACCAAGGAAGGATAGAAACTTGCCTAGGTTGTCTAGCATGTAAATAGCTAACATTTTTTTTTCTTGACCCCCACACTTTATTCTTTCTATATATATCTAGAAGATAAATATATAAACCCTTATTCTTTAATTGAATCTCATTTTTATTGCCCATTTTCCCAGAGCCAGTTCATATACATTTTATATTTATATCCTTAAATTTCACATTAATATTACCACTCATCTTCCTTTCCTGTAAGTTAAACATCTTGAATGTCTTCATCTTCTCACAGAAATCAATTAATTCCTTTAATTTTCTTTTATTAAGACAATAGAAAAATGTGCTACCTATTCAGTTAGAACCAAAACCTATAATGTCACTTCCTTAGCAAGAACACAGTTGTGCAAGCAGTATTTATCCTGAGAGAAGTCCACAGTAGTTGTGATGTTAACCTAGAACTATCTCTGACAATAATCACTTTCTGATACTGAGGAAATAAATGCAAGCTTTCATTAAAATTTATCAGGGAGAAATTGTGATTTTAGAAGAGATTCTACTGGATCCTTATTTCAATAGTTTTATTACTTAGTTTATTTCTAAAAATAATTTGAGAGGCTTATAATGAAAATTGTATCATATATAATTGCATTGTTAAAATAAAAGTAAGAGGAGAGCCATGCTGAATGGGGAGGGAGAAATTTCGGTGTCAGGGCCCATTTTGTAGGATCTGTTCATCTCCCCAGATGTCCCAGTAGTTAGAATGAAACATGTTTCCAAGGTGACAAATACACCTTCCCTTGTTCTTACACAAGCAGCATAAGAGATGACATCATTGCTTTAACTTTCTATGCTAAGACTCAGCCTGATATGAAAACACTGCTCTCATGAAATGTTCACATAAATGATGTTGGAGGGGTATTAAGTGGGTTTTTTAACTAAACCATATGGAGTAGCTCACCACATTTTTGCCTAGGTTCCTCTGTAATTGTTGTACCACATTTGAGGACAGCAGTGCAATCTCAATAAAAAAATTTAAACTTATTTTTTAAAACTGGTGTACCTTTTTATGGTTAAGCTACTTTCAAAATTCAACTTTGAAGCAAACAATGAAAAACAAACCTCAAAAAGGAAGCTGTGTTTTCCATTTTTTCAATGATGCCCATCCTGCCAATTGAATCAAATTGAGATTTTGTCTACCTAGTACACCATGTACTGGTCCTAACTTTGGTCCCTTTTATATACTCTGTGGTATAGCAAATCAAAACAAAAAAAGTCCTGCACATTAAGGAGGTAAGTTAAATTATGGTCTGAAGCCTAAAATTAAGACTAAATACGTGTTACCTCATTAACTGGAGAAATCAAGAGGACCTTATATGGCCTCACCATAAGATCCCCTTCCCAAACTGGTGAACAAGGTTCCCTATCTGAACAACTCTCCTTATCAAGGAGATCAGGTGCAGTTCCTGCTTATCCTTGAGCAGAAGGTTTCAGTTTCCTACCAGCTGAATATATGTGACTACTAAACTGCTGTCAATCTCGTCTGTCTAGCATCTGGTGTTGTGCTTGGCTATTGCCATACTCTTGGAAGAGATTCCGTCATTGTCCAAGTGAAAAGGAGGCAATTAATCTATTAAATATAGGATGAAATATCAATCTGATAGTAAGTGTTATTGAAATGTGGCTTTTGATTGAAGGAGAAACTGCTGTTTTTAAATTTTGGATTTTGAATTAAGTTAAAAATATTTTTGAAGTAATAAAAATATTTTCTTGAATTTGTATCAATTTAAATTCCCACAGTGAACAGCACATGAAAAACTACATTCTTTGGCTGGGAATGCAAATTGATAAAATTAGTCTGGTAAGAAATTTGATAAGATGTCTAGGAAACATCAAAATTACCTTTTCCTTTTTACTCAGTAATTTCACTTCTGGGAATATATTTTAAGGAAATATTAAATATTATGGTAGCATTTTTCATTGTGGCATTATTTATAGTATGTAGTCAAAAGGAGAAGTCAGAATAATGTCCAACAATTGAGAAATGGTTGAAGTATCTATACAATGTAATAAGAATTAGTCATTAAACATGTTTGTAAAAAAAATTTGATGTAACAGGAAAATGACTTTATCAGATTTATACTATATCAAAAATATGTCAATTACATTACAATGTACCATCAACTTTTAGTGTATGTGTACATGGGTATAAAGAAAACAGGAAGGAAAAGAGGAAAATATAAATTGTTAAATTACGATGTCTTTTATTTCCATCTTTCTACTTTTTACCAGTACTATATTTTACAGAGGACTTATCTACCTAGCTACCTACCTACCAATCCATCCATCCACCTACCCATCCATCCATCTTCTCTCACACACACACACTCATTTTATGCATACATACATACATACAGAAAGGGTTGAGAATGATGTGCATTAGCAACTGCTAGCTGAGAGCCAGATAGAAGGTGTGCTTTTGATGTTTCTAAGAGGAATCAGAGAAATTAAAGTCTTCATGAGAAAATGGGGAAAGAGGTTTTCTCTATCCCATTCATAAACTTAGTGCAAATGAAGAGATTACAAAAGTTGTACATGTACATACATGTACTTTTAGTTTGTTGCATGTATTTTAATTTTAAACATAGTTTCTAGTAGTCATAATACACATCTAGTATGTGTATTAGTTCTAATTCTTCGAGTAACTTACAAATTCTTGGAAGCAGAGTCCTTGCATAGGTTTTTCCTATCTCTGTATTGTATCTAGTATAAGGCTGAATCTATATTCAACATTAAATATCTACTTACTTTTAGTAGCAGATAGTTCTTTATTGTAGACCTCCTTTCTGTAATCTTATATGAAAAACTTTAAAGCTGATTTAACAGTTAGAGAAAGTGGCTAAATTGTGTTTTCAGTAGTTTTATTGAGGTGAAACATGAGGTTTTCTTTTTTTAACTAATCTGTTGATCATAATATTTTATCTTTGAGAAATATTGGATAAGACATATAAAACTATTGTTACCATCTAGAAGATGCTATCTCAAGTCTGAATACTGATATATGTCTAACTCATTTTTATTTGAAGTTTGTGGATTTTCATTGTAAATACTTATAAGAAAAAAAGGAGGCTGATATTATTATTTGGTGGAAATGGTTATACTCTCTAATTAGTTCAGAAACAAATAGAAAATTTGTATATGCAAAGCAAATAATATAATTATTTTTATATCTTAGGTCCCTAACATATTTAAGATTTCTTCTTAGGATTTTTCATATATAATTTATTTGGTTGCATATTGGGACAATATAATGATCAACTTATGTAAATAAGGTCATATCACAAATGTAATTTCCCATTAAAAAATTTACCCAGAGTCAGTATGAGGGTTCACCTGCTGTGTATATAGGTATGCATGTATGTATGTAAATGTCCTTTAATCCTCCATATTTGAAAATATAACTCTCCCAATGCTTTCACATATTGCCAGTGTTTTGAAATTTCCATTAACTATTAGAAGAGAGTGGAATGTCTATTGTTTACTTTTAAAGCTGGTATTAAACACTTCTCAGCTTTTTAAATTTTTAGAGAAAAAAAAGAACCCTTCCAGTGAGTACTGAAGAAGGTAAAGAGCAGAAAGAATTCTGTACCTGGGTTTTGGCAGAGTCCCTGTATTGTGCTCACAAACTAGTCACCAAAATCCTTTAGGAACAAGAGAAGGATGTCTGCTTTCAGTACTCTGCTCAACGTTGTACAAGTTCAATAAGGAACAAAATAAATTAAAATTGTCTCCACTGGAATGGGAAAGTATACTGTCTTCATTTTCACATGACATAATATTGCATAGAAGAAAGTCCTAACAATTTTACAAAAAAAATGTTAGACCTATAAACAACATTAGCAAGACTGTAAGCTAGGTCAATATATAAAAATCTATTGTATTAACTGTATTTCCATGAAATGAAAATGAATAATCTAAAACTGAAATTTAAAAAATAGCTCTTCATAATAGCATCCAAAAATAATAAAATAATTTGGGAGACATTTAACAAAGGAATGCTAGTTCTGTACTTTGAAAACTATAAAACTTAACTAAAAGAAATTAAAGATACCTAAAAAAATGAAGAGATAGTACACATTCATGGATTGGAAGACTCAAAGTTGTTAAGGTTGTAATTCTCTCCAAATTGATCTATAATTTCAATGAAACCTCTATCATAATCCCAGCAGGATACTAAACTTTTATGAAAAGTGAAAGGATCTACCAAAATTATTTTGAAAAATTAAAAGTTGGAGAACCTACACTACCAGATTTCAAAACTTAATACAAACCTATAGTAAGTAAGAAAGTGTAGTATTGTTGAAATAAATTAAACATATAGTCAAACAAAACAGAACTAGGAATCCAGAAATAAATTCTGGTATTAATGATACATTGATTTTGACAAATATGCTAAGACAATTCAATGGGGAATTTTTTTTTTTAACAGAAGATACTTGCATAATTGCATCTCCATTTGAGATTAAAAACTGTACTTACTTGCCTCATACCACATAGAATGAACATAATATAGGTCATAGACCTAAATGTATAAACTTCTAGTATAGAACATATGAGAAAAACACTGTGACCTTGGGATTGTTCTTAATATGCTATTAAGAGCGGCATGATCTATAAAAAATATCAATTAATTGGATTCCATTGAAATGCAAAACTTTTTCCTTTAAATACACCTTTAAGAAAATAAAAAGATAAGATAGACTAAGAAAATAATAGGTGCATCTTATACAAGGACTTACATCCAAGACATATAAAGAAATTTTACAACTCATTAAAAAGAAAAATAAATAATAATGGGCAAAAGATCTGAATAGACATTTCACCAAGGACGACATACACACTGCTTATAACCACCTTAAAATACATTCTTTGTAAGTTATTAAGAAAATGTAAGTTAAAACAAGATATATCCATTCCTACACCAAGACAGACATTACCAAGTGTTGGCAGTGACATGGAGAAAGTAGAACCCTTAGACAATATTTGACATATTTTAGAAATATATTTTATGATTATGCTATTATAGTTGTCCCTTTCCAGCCCTCCACCCAGTACACCCAGATCCCTCTAGCAATATCCTCCTCAGTTCATGTCTATGGGTCATGCATATCAGTTCTTTGGCTTCTCCTTTTCCTATACTATTCTTAACACCCCCGTGTATTCTCTACCTACCAATTTGTACTTCTTAATCCCTATACCATTTCCCCTTCCCCCACCCATCTGATAACCCTCCAAATGATCCCTATACCTATGAATCTGTTTCTATTCTGCTTGTTTGCTTAGTTTTTTTTTTTTTTTTAGATTCAGTTGTTGATAGTTGTGAACTTATTGCTATTTTAATGTTCATAGTTTTTATCTTCTTTTTCTTAAATAAGTCCCTTTAACATTTCATATAATAATGGTTTGGTTATGACTAACTCCTTTAGCTTTACCTTGTCTGTCCTGATTCTAAATGATAGCTTTGCTGGATACAGTAATCTAGGTTGTAGGTCCTTGTTTTTGATCACTTTGAATACTCTTGCCTGTACTTTCTAGCCTGCAAAGTTTCTTTTGAGAAATCAGCTGACAGTCTTATGGGAACTCCTTCATAAGTAACTATCTGCTTTTTTCTTGCCGCTTTTAAGATTCTCTTTACCTGTAACATTTGACATTTTAATTATGGTGTGTCTTGGTGTGACCCTCTTTGTGTCCATCTTGCTTGGGACTCTCTGTGCTTCCTGCACTTGTATGTCTATTTCCTTTGCCAAATTAGGGAAGTTTTCTTTTGTTATTTTTTCAAATAAGTTTTCAATTTCTTGCTCTTTCTGTTCTTCTGGCAGCCCTATGATTTGAATGTTGTTACATTTGAAGTTGTCCTTGAGGCTCCTTAACCTATACTGTTTTCGAGTTGTTGTTTTTTAAATATTTTTCTTCTTGTTGTTTAGATGAAAATTTTTTTTTCTTTCTTATGTTCCAAATAAGTTATTTGATTTTTGGCTTCATCCACTTTACTGTTGATTCCCTGTCAATTTTTTCTTTATTTCATTAGTGTAACCTTCATTCCTGCCAGGGTCTTTTTAATGCTGTTCTAGTACCCAATGAGTTCACTGAGCAGCCTACCCAATGAGTTCACTGAGCAGCCTAACAACCAGTGTTTTGAACCCTGCATCTGATAAGATTGCTTTTCTCCATTTGGTTTAGTCCTTCTTCTGGAGTTTTGTTCTGTTCCTTCATTTTGGCAGCCTCCCTGTGTTTGTTTATATGTATTAAGTAGAGCTGCTTTGACTCCCTGTCTTAGTAGTATGGCCTATTATAGAAAAACACAACCATAAGTTGGATGGGGCAAAGTCTTAAGTAACTGCCAGAGCAGGGCAGCCCATGTGAACCAGGTTGATGGAGTCTCAGGTATGGTGTCACCTCTCTGTGGCTTTGTGTCTGGGAAGATTCAGAGAAGGGACTACAGCTGCTGCTTGGCCTCTGGAGTTTTGTCCAGGAGGAAGCTGTGCCCTCAGCACTCACCTTGATGCCTGACACTTCAGTTTCCCCCTATATGCCACTGGTGCCCTTCCAGCTGTTGCTCTGGTGCTGGAGCCCAGAGGGAGTGAGTCTGCTTAAGTCCTAAGTCTATCGTGAGCCCTTTAGGAGGAGATACCTGAGAATCACACAATTTCTTCTGCCTCCCCAATCCCCAGTGTTTTTTACAGACAGAATTTATAGGGACTTATCTTCCTGACACTGGATCCCTAGGTTGGATGGTCTGGTGTGGGGCTGGGATCCCTCAGTCCCAAGGTATCCCTCCTGTTTTACTCCACCACACATGGGTGTGGGACCACCCATTCTGCATCTCTGCATCTCTGCCCCTAATACCCATCTGGATAAATGTGACTTCTTTAATTCCTTGGTTGTCTGACTTCCATACAGCTCGATTTTCTGATGATTCTGGGTGACAGTTGTTTTATAATTTAGTTGTAATTTTTGCCGTGGTTGTGCGAGGAGATGGGTCGTGTTTACCTATGCCGCTATCCTTACTGGAAGTCAATTTGACAGTTCTTGAACAGTTAAAAAGAATTTACCATACAATTCCACTTCTAGAAAACCATGCAAAAATATCATGTATCTCAACTAAGGTGTGTATGCAAATTTTAAAAACAGGGAAATCCAATGAATAAGCAAAGTAGACTATCCAAATAATGGACTATTACTTAGCAATAAAAAGAGCAAACTACTGCTACATGTTACAAAATAAATAAAATTCAAAAGTTAATGTAAGTGAAAGGAGCCAGGTACAGCAACTGCTTAATGCAAGGTTAAGTTTATATGAACTGTCCAGAAAAGGCAAACTTACAGAGACAGAGTAAATCTCACCTGTGACTCAGAGAGCAGTGTTGGAAGTTGATATTGCTAGCAGGCTCAAGGGAACTTTGTAATAATTGAAATGTTCTAAAACAGTGTTTTAGATTGTGGTGACAGTAGCACAACATCATAAATTTACTAAAAGTCATTGATTTATACACTTACCATGTATACATTTAGGAAATGTACATAATACCTCATTATAGATGTTAACATAATAATAAAAAGAACTACCCGGATTTGGTATTGCTATTGACTCTGATCCAATGAGATCTGGTACATTTGTCTTGTGTTTCTAAAAGCCCAGTAAGACAGTGAACTATTGAGGAACAGAATATCAGCTACTACTTCCACAGAAGACATCGCTGCCTTTCGAAGCTAAACATGTCTAATGTTCTTCAATATTACACTTGCTAATTAGTCTTTTTTAGCCTTGCAGATGTAGCCAGTCCATTATGGAACTATTCAGAAGCAATCTTTTTTTTAAAAAAGATGGATTTATTTTTTTTTGCTTGTTTGAAACAGCTGTGCTTCTAGAGGCATAAGATGGAGTTCTAAGTAAAAGATTCATTTCTTAAGCATTACATTTTTTTCCGATAATGTCTAAGAGGACATAATATTTGTTAGGTGTATACTAAGTACAAGATTGTGTGCTAGGTTCACATGCAATTATGTGAGTCACATAGAGCTGGCCTTACTGCTCTTAAAGAGCAAATTTATTCTCAAAATTTAAGTGACAGAGCTGAATTTCAACTCAGGTCCTTATGATTCTAAAACTCATTACCTATACTCTCCATTTTGCTGCCTTGTGCTTGGTTGAATAAAGATTTTTAAAACCATTGTACTGCCCTGGCTAATGTGGATCAGTAGGTTGAGTGCTGGCCTGAAAACCAAAGGGTTGCTGGTTCGATTCCCAGTCAGGGCACATGCCTGGGCTGCAGGCCAGGTCCCCATTTGAGAGCACGGGAGAGGCAGCACGTCATTTTTTCTCTTCCTTTTTTTTCCCTCCCTTCCCCTCTCTATTAAAAAAAAAAAAAAGTACCATCGTTGATCAGCATCTATAAGTACACTTTTGACGTTTACAGTTAAAAGTTAAAGGATGTGTTTTCTAAAAATTATGGACCAACGAATAAAAAATTGTATTATGTATTTGTCTCTACATGCGTTACAAAAATATAAGTAATGATGCATCTGTATATGTGGGTACACACATAAACATTAATATGTATGGATATGAACTACAAAGTTTTATCAATTCACTTATACATATGTATGGTATGGACAACGAAGTTTTATCAATTCCTTCACTTTCTCTGAGTTGTTCCTAAAATTTTACTTTAACAATTACTTACATTTCATATTCTTCTACTAAATTATGAGTAAGTTTTAGAATAGGGGTTTTGCTATATTCATTCTATTAATCCAACAATCAACACAATGTAAACCATACCATGGATGTTCAATGAATATGTATTAGTGAATAAAAAATTTCAAGTGCACCCAGTATGAGATCTAAAAAGTTACAAAATAATTTATGTTGTATAAGTTTTTATAGAGAAAAGAGGAGCTTACTTCTAACTTTTTAATCTTTTCTATAAATATCTTTAGAGCAGTGATTTTCAAACATTTTGGTTTCAAGGAGCCAATTACACTCTTTAACAGTACTGAAGACCTCAAAAAGCGTTTGTTTATGTGATTTACAACTACATATATATTCTGTATTATAAGTTAAAACAAAAAATTAAAATATTTAATAATGAGTTTTAAATAACAATAAACTCATTCCATATTAAAATAAATCACATTTTAAATAAAAACAACTGTATATTAAAAATAAAACATGAGAAATATGGCATTGTTTTACATTATGGCAAATCTACTGAATCTTGAGCTAAATATAAGACAGCTGAATTCTTATATCTACTCTGCAGACAAGGTGTTTCTGAAAAACTATATATTCACAAGAAATTGAGAATGGAAAAGGTAAATGCTGCCTTAGCATTACTAGGAAAATAGTTTTGAACTTGTGAACCCCATGAAAAAATCTTGGGAATCATGCAAGTTCCTTGTGCATACCTTAAGAGCCACAGAGGAGAAGCAATAAAAATTTCTATTCCTTTTTCGTATGTTAAAATTATTTTTGATTCCAGTAAATAAAAATGTTTTCTCCTTTTTGTGAGATATATTAATTTGATGTAATTCTTGTGAAATATTTTAATGCTATATCCAATTAGAATGGTTTATTAAAATATTATATAAGATACACAATATTTCTACTTTCAATGGATTTATATAATCAAAACTAAAATTCACTAACGACCATTTCCTTCTCTGTTTGGGAAAGCAATTAAACTACATTTTACTTTATTTTATTTTTAAATAATTTTTTATTTTTCAATTATACTTGACATACAATATTATATTAGTTTCAGGTGTATAACCCAGTGATCAGACATTATGTAACTTCCTAAGTGACCACCCAGATAAATATAGTAGTATAATTATACATTTTATTCTTTATGCCTTCCTTGCTTACAACCTTATCTTGTTTTACAAAGGCAGTTAAATTATTAGCTTAGGTAGTTTTTCACTATTGGTAAAGCAGCTGGACACTGTTCTTTGTCTCTAAACATGTGCTTTATAATGTAAAGTTTTATACATTAAAATAGTGGTGATAAGACAATAATAAAACCCATTGTGGTTAATTCCTCAAGTCCAACAGTTGTCAAATCATGGTCAACGTAGTTTAATCTATTTCTCCATCATCTTCCATACAGCTAATTTTGAAGCAAATCCCAGACAAGGTATTGTTTCATCTTTAAATATCTTAGTATGCATGCTATATGATAGCCTCTTAATTTTATTTAAAAAATTTAATATAGGGGGGACCAAGATGGCCGCGGAGTAGGAACAGTGTTCTCAGCTCGCTCCTGTTAAGGAGACAATCCAGGAGGAACAAACTCGGGGAGGAATGACTGAGTGAGTGGGAATATCTGATAACGTGAACGGGGAGGAGATCGTGGGAGCAGCGTGGAGGGGGGTGGAGGGGTTTGTCACAAACTGCAGGCTGAGTCATTCTGAGACTCCGTGTGTTTGCAGTATCAAGCCGGAGAGCTCACTAGCCGGTAGTGAATTCTTGTAGGGAGTTAGGGAGAGGATTTGGCCAAAAAAGCCAGAGGAGGGAGAGAACAGTGAACAACCAGGACTGGGAGAAACTGTGTGACCTGAGTCTAGAGAGAAACATCCTCAGCTGCAACCTCCGACGGAAAGCTCGGCATCCCGGGCGCGCCCAGCACTTGCGCTAGGGCCCTACAGAACAAAGGAGCAGTTTTGGGGCTAGGAGACGGGCCGCACAGAAAAGCTGTTTCGGAACTCCGGACCGGGGGAGAACTGTGGTCTTGAAATCAGTGTTTGCTCTTTAGTCGCGCTAGAATCCCACAGAACAAAGGGCAGGTTTGGGGCTAAGAGAGAGGTGGGACGCGCAGGGTGTGTAGGTAGGGAAGAGGGCGGAGGCAGAGGTCCTGGAGGGGAGACGGTTTTAGGGCAAGGAGAAGGGCCCGCAGGGAAGGACTGCTGCGAAGCTCCAGACTGGCAGAGAGCTCCGGGGAAGGAGAGTGCTGCGCCGACCGACCACACTAGAGTCCCACAGAACAAAGGGACGGTGCTGTGGCGGGAAGAAAGATAGAGCGCGCAGGCGATAGACAGGGAAGCCAGAGGAAGCGGTAGCTCGGAATAGAGACAGTTTTGGGGCAAGGAGAAGAGCACACACAGGAAAGCCACTGCAAAGCTCCAGACTAGGGGAGAGGCCCTGGGCAGGAAAGGGCCACTGGGCCCGGCACTTTGACCGACTGTGCCAGAGTCCTGCAGAACAAAAGGACGATCTTGAGACAGGGAGAGAGGTGGGGTGCGCAGGCATATAGACAGGGAAGAGAGCAGAAGCTGTAGCCTGGGAATAGAGACAGGACCGGAGGCAGGGCGGGGATTGCTGGCAGGCACAGGCTGGACCAACAGAGGGAAGGAGTAGCTGGACAAGCCTGAGGAGGGCTGAGGCTGCCTCAGGAGGGGACTACTAAAGGCAGCTCACAGCAGAGCGGCGGTAGGCCCACGAAAAAAAGACTAGCAACCCCAGAATCAAGCAGAACCCTCCCACAGCCAGCCAACCAACCAGAAAAGATTTGAAACTCATGGAATTTTGAATAGGAGCAGACTCAGGAAGGAAGCAAGGAAAAACCAAAAAACAAACAAACCAAAAACACCCAGAGACTGTGCATAAAAGTTGAATTGAGTTAAAATCCTCATTCTTTTATCTCTCACTCTCTCTCTAACTACCCCTACCGTCAGTCCCTTCTTATTCTCGCTCCTTTTCTCCCCTCCCCTTCCCCCCCTTCTCTCCCCTTAGCATTCTCCCCTGCATCCTATTCTCAGTTAATTTTATAATTTTAAGTTCTCTCCCTTTCTCACCCTCTCCTTTCTCTGCGCTACTCACCTTCAACTTTATTAAATTTCTTTCTTTATTTTGTCCCCCTTCAGTCTACATTCATTTTTCTTTCATCTCTTGTCCTTATTTTCCTTCTCTCCCTATACATAATCTCTCTCTCTCCCTATTACACTTTATATTCTAATCTCTTAATATTCAAATTATAATTCTAATCTATCCCCCTCTCCCTTTACTCTCCTATTCTTACCCCTTCTCTTTTTCTACCCCACCCCCCCACTTCTTTCCCTACCTCTTGTATTTCTCTCCTTCATCCTATCTTTTGCCAACTCTTCAATTTCAATCCTCCCCTCCCTAATATCTCCTCTTCCTCCTGATTTCCTTCCCTCCTCTGAGCTCTTTTCCTCCCAAATCCTCTTGCTTTCCTATCTCCTATTCCTCTCTCTCTATATTCACCTTTTCTCTCTATCTTGCAACTTTATATCATGTTTTAATCTCCTAATCTTTTTTATAACATATAATTTAAAAAAGAATTTTAACCCAGTCCCCTCTCTTCTACCTCCCCTTCTTCTTCTGTTCTCTCTCCTACCCTTCTCTTCTCTACTTTCTCTCTCTCTTTCCTCTCTCCCTTCCTGTCTTGCTATTTTCTACTCTGTATTTTTATCCTTAAAAAATTCTCTCTCAATCTATTTCCTACCTTCTAACCTCCCCAGCCCTCTCTTTCAATTTCTGGCTGTCTGTCTACCTGGATGTCTGTTGTGTCTACCCTACCTCCCACGCTAATCATATAGTATATACCGATTATATAATCCTAATACTGTACACTTCCACTTTCTCTCTCCACACTGTAACCCTCCCCTCCTTTTCAAACAGACAGTGCAAGTGTTAATTGCTCTCTTACATAACCTTGATCCCAATTGCTAACATTAATACTCTATCAACTTCCAGCTCAAAAATTACCCTTCCTTCATTTAAAACAACTCCTTTCTGTTTCTCCTACGAAATAAGAGTCCCAGTATCTCCACAAGTATATTAACACAGGCTCATTTGCAGCCTATAGTGGGATTGTATTTGGGGGAGACATTGGAGGGTGTGGGTTTCTTGCCTGGGTTGTGTAATTATGTTTTAGCAGCACCTTCACAAAAGATCTCAAGACAAGGTGGGCAGAGTGACTCTCAATCAACTAACTAGAGAAAAAGATCCACCAAAAAGTAGCTGAAATACAACCAGACAGATTAAAGAAATATCATCAAGGACAACACAGACGGAGATCCAGGAGGGTGGAGGAGTAAGTGGAAGCTACACTAACCTCCTCCAGGGACCAGCCAGTGCTGACTCAGCCCCAGTACAGCAGCAGACCATCCCCCTCCAAGTGGTGTCATACTAAGGGGAAATAAAAGTCCTGCCTACAGGAATTAAGTTGCCACACCCACGGTCCTTAAGCCTGACGGCTGATCACAGATTGAGTATAGTAACAACTAAAGAAGAGAGACAAAGGCAGTAGATCCCTGGAAGTCTCCAACAGGCTGCCTAGGGCCAGTCTGGTACATGATCTGACGCTACCAGAGGCAGATCCAGGAAGAACTGATCATTCTAAGAAGCAACAACAAACAAAAGGAATCACAAAAATGGGGAGATAGAGAAACAACCCCCCATCAAAAGGAAAGGTAGAATCCCCAGAAAGAGTGCTAAATGAAATAGAGGGGAGCAACATATCAGATACAGAATTTAAAACATGGATTATGGAGAAGCTAAATGAGCTCAGCGGAAACTACAAAGAACTCCAGAAAAACTACAGTGAACTCCAGAAGAACTATAAGGAACTTACTGAGAATTATACCAGCATCAAAAAGGACATGGAAGCTATCAATAAGAGCCAGGAGGAAATGAAGAATACGATCTCTGAATTGAAGAACACAGTAGAAGGAATTAAAAGCAGGCTAGAGGAAGCAGAAGATCGGATCAGCGAGCTGGAGGACAACGTACACAAAAACTCCCAGACAATGCAACAAAATGAAAAAAGACTGAACAAGACTGAAGAGGTTCTAAGACAGCTGCAGGACAACATGAAACATAACAATATCCGTATCATTGGAATTCCAGAAGGAGAAGAAGAAGAGCAAGGGATAGAAAACCTCTTTGAAAAACTAATGACAGAAAACTTCCCTCACATGAGGAGAGAAAGAGTCACGCAAATCCAGGAGGCACAGAGGGTCCCAATGAAGATGAACCCCAACAGGCCCACCTCAAGACACATCATAATTAAAATGGCAACATCCAAAGACAAAGAGAGGATCCTAAAAGCAGCAAGAGAGAAACAACTAATAACATACAAGGGAGCTCCAATAAGGCTATCCTCAGATTTCTCAGCAGAAACACTACAAGCAAGAAGGGAATGGCAAAAAATATTCCAAGCAATGAAAAACAAAGGCCTACAACCAAGAATACTCTACCCAGCAAGGCTCTCACTCAAAATGGAAGGCGAAATAAGGAGTTTCTCAGACAAAGGAAGACTAAAAGAATACATCTCCACCAAACCAGCAATGCAAGAGATGCTAAAGGGTCTGCTCTAAAAAGATAAAGAAACAGAGAGAAACAGAGAAGAACACGAGTACAAAGGGGGAAAATGACAATGAATAAGTACTTATCAGTAATAACCTTAAATGTAAATGGATTAAACGCTCCAATTAAAAGACATAGGGTAGCTGAATGGATTAGAAAGAATGACCCACAAATATGCTGTCTACAAGAGACCCACCTTAGAACAAAAGATCTACACAGACTGAAAGTAAAGGGATGGAAAAATGTATTCCAAGCAAATGGACATGAAAAAAAAGCCGGGGTAGCAATACTTATATCAGACAAAACAGATTTCACAGCAAAGTCCATAAAAAGAGACAAAGAAGGGCATTTCATAATACTTAAGGGAAAAATCCATCAAGAAGATATAACCCTTATAAATATATATGCACCCAACTTAGGAGCACCCAAATATGTAAGGAAAATTTTGAAAGACTCCAAGAAAGATATAGGCAGCAACACACTCATCGTAGGGGACTTTAACACCCCATTGTCAACAATGGACAGATCTTCAAAGCAAAGAAACACCAAAGATATTGAGGCACTGAACAACACTTTAGATCAAATGGACTTAGTCGATATATATAGAAGTTTACACCCCAAAGAAGCAAAATATACATATTTCTCAAGTGCACATGGAACATTTTCAAAGATAGACCACATGGTAGGACACAAAACAAGCCTCAATAAATTCAAGAAAATTGAAATTATATCAAGCATCTTCTCAGATCACAATGCCTTAAAATTGGAAATCAACCTCAAGGAAAAAACTCAAAAACATTCAAACTCATGGAGAATGAATAACATGCTATTAAATAATGAATGGGTTAACAATGACATCAAGGAAGAAATCAAAAAGTTCCTGGAAACCAATGATAATGAACACACAACAACCCAAAACCTATGGGATACAGCGAAAGCAGTCTTAAGAGGAAAGTTCATAGCAATACAAGCCTACCTAAAAAAGCTAGAAGAATCTCTAATAAAAAATTTAACCCTACAGCTACAAGAACTAGAGGAAGAACAACAAGCAAAACCCAGATCAAGTAGAAGGAAGGAAATCATCAAGATCAGAGCAGAATTAAATGACATAGAGTCTAAAGTAACAATTCAAAAGATCAACAAGAGTAGGAGCTGGTTCTTTGAAAAGATAAACAAAATTGACAAGCCTTTAGCCAGGCTCATCAAGAAAAAAAGAGAGAGAACCCAAATAAATAAAATCAGAAATGAAAGAGGAGAAATCACAACTGATACCACAGAAATACAAAGAATTATAAGAAATTATTACGAACAACTGTATGGCAAGAAATTTGACAACCTAGAGGAAATGGACAGATTCCTGGAAAACTATAGTCTGCCCAAACTGAATCAAGAAGAAGCAGAAAGTCTGAATAGACCAATAACAGCTAGCGAAATTGAAGCAGTAATCAAAAAACTCCCAGCACACAAAAGCCCAGGACCAGATGGCTTCACAAGTGAATTCTACAAAACATTTAGGAAAGAACTAACTCCTATCCTCCTCAGACTATTCCAAAAGATACAAGAAGAGGGAAGACTCCCAAACTCGTTCTATGAAGCCAGTATAACCCTAATTCCAAAACCAGGTCAAGACACAACAAAGAAAGAAAACTACAGACCAATATCGCTGATGAACATAGATGCTAAAATCCTCAACAAAATATTGGCAAACCGGATCCAGCAACACATTAGAAAGATCATACACCACGATCAAGTAGGATTCATCCCAGGGATGCAAGGATGGTTTAATATTTGCAAATCAATAAACGTGATACACCACATAAACAAAATGAAAGACAAAAACCACATGATCATATCAATAGATGCGGAAAAAGCATTTGATAAAGTACAACACCCATTTATGATAAAAACTCTCAGCAAAATGGGAATAGAGGGAGCATACCTCAACATAATAAAGGCCATATATGAGAAACCTGAAGCCAACATCATACTCAATGGGCAAAAACTGAGAGCATTCCCCCTGAGATCAGGAACAAGACAAGGATGTCCGCTCTCTCCACTCCTATTCAACATAGTCTTGGAAGTTCTAGCCACAGCAATCAGACAAGAAAGAGAAATAAAAGGCATCCAAATTGGAAAAGAGGAAGTAAAACTGTCATTATTTGCAGATGACATGATAGTGTACATAGAAAATCCTTTAGACTCCACAAAAAAACTACTCAATCTAATAAGTGAATTCGGCAAAATAGCAGGATACAAAGTCAATATTAAGAAATCGAAGGCATTTTTATACACCAACAATAAAAACTCAGAGATAGAAACTGAAAGAAAAATCCCATTTACCATAGCAACAAGAAAAATAAAATACCTAGGAATAAACTTAACCAAAGAGGTAAAAGACCTGTACACAGAAAACTACATAACACTGAAGAAAGAAATTAAAGAAGATACAAATAAATGGAAGCGTATACCATGCTCATGGATGGGAAGAATCAACATCATTAAAATGTCCATACTACCCAAAGCAATTTATAGATTCAATGCAATCCCTATTAAAATACCAGCAACATATTTCGCAGACCTAGAACAAATACTTCAAAAATTTATATGGAACCAAAAAAGAGCCCGAATAGCCACAGCAATTTTGAGGCAGAACACAGTAGGAGGAATCACAATACCCGATATCAAACTATACTACAAGGCCACGGTAATCAAAACAGTCTGGTACTGGCATAAAAACAGACATATAGATCAATGGAACAGAATAGAGAGCCCAGAAATAAGCCCAGGTTCATATGGTCAACTAATATTTGACAAAGGGGGAAAGAACATCAAATGGAATGAAAAGAGCCTCTTCAACAAATGGTGTTGGGAGAACTGGACAGGGACATGCAAAAAAATGAAACTAGACCACCAGCTCACACCATACACCAGAATAAACTCAAAATGGATCAAAGACTTAAATGTAAGCCGTGACACCATAAAAGTCCTAGAGGAAAAAATAGGCAGGAAAATTTCAGATATCCCACATAGCAACATTTTCACTGATATATCTCCTAAGGCAAGGGAAATAAAGGAAAGAATAAACAAATGGGACTACATCAAACTAAAAAGTTTCTGCTCAGCTAAAGAAAACATCAGCAAGATGCAAAGGAAACCAACCATATGGGAAAATATATTCGCCAATGACATCTCAGACAAAGGATTGATCTCCAAAATATATAAAGAACTCATACGACTCAACACCAAGAAGACAGACAACCCAATTAAAAAATGGGCAAAGGACCTGAACAAACACTTCTCCAAAGAAGACATACAGAGGGCCCATAGACATATGAAAGTATGCTCAACATCACTAGCCATCAGAGAGATGCAAATTAAAACCACAATGAGATACCACCTCACACCAGTCAAAATGGCAATCATCAACAAATCAACAAACAACTTGTGCTGGAGAGGATGCGGAGAAACGGGAACCCTGGTGCATTGCTGGTGGGAATGCAGATTGGTGCAGCCACTGTGGAAAACAGTTTGGAATTTCCTTAAAAAACTAAAAATGGAACTGCCTTTTGAACCAGCAATTCCATTGCTAGGATTATATCCAAAAAATCCCGAAACACCAATTCAAAAGAACCTATGCACTCCAATGTTCATAGCAGCACTATTTACAATAGCCAAGTGCTGGAAACAACCTAAGTGCCCATCTGTAGATGAGTGGATCAAAAAACTGTGGTACATTTACACAATGGAATTCTATGTAGCAGAAAGAAAGAAGGAACTTCTACCATTTGCAACAACATGGATGGAACTAGAGAAAATTATGCTTAGTGAAATAAGCCAGGCAACAAAAGAAAAATACCTTATGCTGTCACCTATTACAGGAAACTAATGAACAACACAAACAAATGAGCAAAATTGAACCAGAGGTATGTAAACAAGAAGTAGACTAACAGTAACAAGGGGGGCGGGGGGGGAGGAAAAGAAAGGTGTAAGGGGATGGGTCAAATTAAAAAAAATATATATATATGAATGACCCACAGACAGGTGCAACTGAATGGGGACTAAATGTGGGGGAGGGGAGGGACAGGGTGCAGGGAAACAAGAGGGCTAAAAAAGTGAGACAACTGCAATGGAAAAACAAATCAAAATTTTTTAGTGGGGGAAAAATGAAAATATGAAGAATGGAAATGCCAGTTCAGTGAATATTAGGACAAAGATTTTCCTTCACGTTGTATATTTTTCTCCCTATTTGATCCCTCCAGAGTTTGGCATTCTAAACAAGTAAGTAATGACATAAGTTCCTTTGCATAGAACTAATAAGACCAGTTGTCAACAGAGGTTCTTTTTTTTTTTTTTTTTTTTTTTTTTTTGACCAAGTCTTTGACTGGAATGTCAAGCCTAAAGGAAACATACTTGGGCTCAGATTGTTACCAGAAAGCCCTGAGGAACTGGGAATGACTTTCAAAGGTAATAAAAGCCCGTGAGATAAAAGGCCTGGTACCATGGTTGGTTGTGCGGTCCACAGCAATCTTTCCAGGGAAGGAACGAAGGTTGTTTTCCTGAAAGATGGCTAGAAGGGACCTTAAGGCACAAGGAAAGACCAGAAAGACTTGGAAAAAACAGGTGTGTACAGGCAAGGATGAATACCAGATATGTGGCACAGCTTCTGTGCCCTGAAGAACAGACTGAAGGTCACCCCAAATATTCCTTGGGTAAGTTCCAGCAAAGCAGAACTAAAGATCATAAGTGATCATTTGCTGCTCTTGTTATGTTTATGCAAACGAACAGGATAAATTAAAAATGGACTTAATGTAGTCCCTTTAAAGACAAGGAGGGTAACCTTAGGGAGAAAAATTATTATTCAAGGAAAACCACAATGATCAGTAGTAGAGTATAAAACAGGGCAACTAACCGTCTTAAAAGTTTCTTCTCCAGATTTAGAGACTTGTTTGCGGGTTATGTTACATAAATTAACACGTGTTTTTTGTTTTCAAAGGACATAAGCCTATGATCGCATTACCTGAGTGATTATCTGTACGCATAAGCCTCACTTAATCCTATCTGCAGCGCTGCCTCCTGAGACTCAACGGTTTGGCTGAACTAAATGGCTGGGTTGGGGAAGAATGGGGTGGTCTGTGGGCTTCACTTTAAAACGGGTTTCTCTTTACTATCCTAATGGCTTGGACAGAAAGGGCCCAGAGGTCTGAGAGGGGGAAAAACCTAAACTATTTACCTCAGCCCAAACTAAGTATAATGGGCAAAAGGGTTTTGGACAGGCGAGATGTGCCTAGCACACCTTCTTACAAAGAAACTTTTTTTTTCCCTAATATGGAACATTGAAAAATTAATCCCTGCCTTTTGTCATCTAGTAGTTATGGATTGAATGATGTCTTTTAACCCTTTTCGCCAAATCTGTTGCCCTCAGAACACAACAAGGACACCAGCCTGTTGAACCAAGCACGCCGTTGACCGGAGGCAGCCAACTGACCTGGAGTCTGCACGATCCTTCCCCATGTGGGAAGGCCACCCTCCCCTCCACACCCCCACTCATATTAGGGTTTTCTGGACCCAAGGGTAGGTAGGACGACGACCATGTCCAGCTTGAAGCAGCTAGAGGAGCTTGAGACCTTCGCCCATTGTCCTTTACAAGATTACAAAGGGTCCTAATATTTGAGAGGGGGGGGATAGTTAATTTTTACGAACCAGGGGTATGGACTTGGGGGGGATCGCTGGGGGAGGAGGATGCTGGGTGGAGGGGAGCAAGGGGGAGAAAATTGGAACTGTTGTAACAATATAATCAATAAAAAACATTAAAAAAATTTAATATAAAATGCTAACCATAGCAAAAATAATAATAATAACAGTAAATCCTTAATATCACCAAATATTTAGTCAATCCAACTAGGCTTTTGGTTGAGAAGCAAATGAATCAGATTAGCTACAAGCATGAATGCTCCGCGCCAGGGTTTCCCTATCACTAGTTTAGAACTAGAAACTGTTTGTCAAAGATTGTCATTTCAGGGATATTCATGTATTTAAACCCCTTTAAAATACTGGAGTCTTATTTGAAAACTATACACATTTTTTCAAAAATTTGAGTTTATGTGACTTAAGGACACATGAAAAATATATTTATGCTGTAGTAATCAGTACAGGGTAAATATAATGGGAAATATTTGTATTATTATTTTAGATACATATCAAAAGAAAAAGGGCATTCAGAGAGATATACATATAGTACACTATTAGTAAATTTATTGTTCAAAACAATAATCTTCATTTTTCATTCTGCAGAATCTATATATTGGAGAAAATTGAATTTATTTTTCCAACTACAATACTTACAATAAATTAATAGCTCTTATTTTTGTTATTCTTATATTTTAAAACCTTCTTCCTAACTGTAGTAAAAGAAAGCAAATTGAAATAATGAGTGGCAAAATAAGATTGAGGAAATTATTAACATAGTATAAAAATAGTAATATAGTATAAAAATAGATACATTGTAATAAAGTCCTAATTAATGAGAATCATGGTTTGAAGATTTCTCTTGTAAAAAATAATTTTTGGCATTGCTAGGAAGTATTATGTTATTTTGCCTATGAGCTGTAAGGAACTGATATCATTTCTAGCAAGTAATTTTTTCTACAAAAACAGCTTAAGATTCACCCTGGAATTTTCATCAGTAGTTAAAATACAGTCTGCACGCAACAGAACTATGAAAGGTTGAATTATCTGTCTCTGGCAGAAGACAAATTACCCAATCTTAAAAGGGAAAGAACATTACACTCTTAATCAATTCATTCCCTATGAAAATAAAGAGAAAAGTTGCTCAAAGCAAAACCTGTTCCATATCCACATGCCCTATGGTCTAAAATCTGCATGGAACAATAGCCAATACACCAAAAAATACCTTTTTGTTCATTATTTCAGTCCTACAAAAACAAAACCCCTCTGGCACATAAACCATGTTGATATTTCACCTATAACATATATCAGTATATATCAACCTATATTATGAATATTTTCTCCCGATATACAGTGTCAATGAAACAGAAAGACTAATTGAGTGTAAGAATATAGTTACTTATATAATAAAAATCATTCATTTTTATTAAATGTATATTTTGTCTCATATTTAAGTAACAATTTTTATTTGTAATGTAAAAAATTCTATTTCCTTTCAAAAGCATCAAAGTCGTGGAAGACAAAGGAAGACTGAGAAATTATCAGATTGGAGGAGGCGAAAGTGATGTGACAACTAAATTCCATGAGAAATCTGCATTAACTCCTAGACCAGAAAAAGAAAAAAATTAGTGGGTGAGCAAAGAAACTCAAAATTTAGGTAACGCCTCTAGGTGTTTAATAGTATCATATCGAAGTTAACTTCTTGGTTTCGATCATCTCTTTGTGGTTAGATAGATGCGAACCTTAAGAAAACTGGGCAAAGGATGGGCAAGAGAACTTGGTGTACTATTTTTCTAGCAGTCATAAATTCTCTTGGAATCCAACATTATTTCAAAATAAAGCATTTAAACATTACATCATAATCTTTGGTTTATAGAAGGATAAAATCCAACACACAAAACTCAGCATAATTGATAATGTTCAAATTGATAAGGTATAGAGAAATTTACTCCTTAGAAAAACCCAAGATAGCTTTTTACTTCCTATGTAAGAATGTTTTATATTCCAAAAACCTGTGACCATCTTACTCAATAGACAAATAATTATGGAGCATTATAATGCCATGTACATTTTAAAAATGCAGTTAATGAAAATAATGATCTAAACATGTACCATTTACTAATTTGTCATGTTAACGACCATGCCATTACTGTACTGCCTTTTATGTTTGAATGTATAGCCTGCTTATATTTTTGAAGTTTTTCAAAATACATTTATAACAAAAAAGTGGTGTTTTATAAAATTTAATCAGTCATCCAAACTGAAATCCCAATATATATAACAATCTGATATTAAAATTAGAAGGACTAGATTATTTGATTTTCTTTACCTGAAACTGTGTGATCCTTAGAGTCTCTTGTTATTTTTATCCTTGCATGAGGAAATATGTAGTGCATAGTCTTCCCATTCATCTGTATAATCTAAGACATACAGGTGATAAGGTGAAAAATCAATGTTAAAAGTGCAAATGCAGAATTAGGCCTTTAAAAAAATCACATTCAGTCAATCACTAAAAATGTAATAGAAGTTTTGGAAACGATCCACTGAAGTACCTTACACTGTAAAATACAAGGTGGGGACCCAAAAAACATAATTTATTTATAAAAAATTTATTCTTACAGGTTTAAACTTCAGTCACCTTCAAAGCATACTCCATTTATATGATTGCGGGAGAGGGGGTGGGTTAGGTGGGGGAGAGAAATGGGGGAAAATGGGACAACTGTAATTGAAAAACCAAAAATAAAAAAAATAAAAAATAAAAAGATTAATCAAAAGAAAAAAACAAAAAATAAAAAACACAAATTAAGATTGTTTTCCTAGACACGCTGTGTCTCCCTCAAAAAAAAAGCATACTCCATTTGATGCAATATACCTATTGAGACATTTCCACTTCTCAAGACAGTTTTTAAACTTGTCAATTTTGATGCATTTTAGTGTGTCTGCCATTTTTTGTTTCACCTCTTCCACACCGGCAAAACATTTCCCTTTGAGGACCTTTTTCACCCAGAACAAAAAAAAAATCCAGTAGAGGTGAGATTGGGTGACTAGGAAGGGTGGGATACCATTTTTGGTCAAAAACCACTGAACACTCAGCGTGGCGTGGGCAGATGCACTTGTAAATCAGCCATCATGAAATTGGCCAATGCACGGAGTCTTCAAAAAAATTCACTGAAGCTGAACACAGCCTCTCACAATAACGCCAACTGGCACACTGATGCAGATGGGCTCCTAGAACACTCACCTAGTGGGGAAAGCCTGTCAGCTAGAGGGGAAGGCCTGTATGACACGGGTCATGCCATTCCACTTTTTTAGGTCCCTCCTTTTAATATTACTGGTTTTTGAGCTCATTAGTCTTCAGACAATCAATTTCTTTTTTTAACTGATTTGTTGTAGTTTGGCAATTAACAAGCACATGCAACCAGTTCTAAAACACATGTTAACACAGTAGTTTATAGTCAACAGTGATGACAGTGGATAAAGCATGCAATGGAAATCTGACAGCTGCTAATTTTGCTCTGGTGTTAGTGGAGAAAAGCCAGAGAAGATCCTCATATTCCACATCTCTATCACTACAGTAGGATCACTTTATATTTATGCTGCTTTGGTTTTATTAAGAAATTGTACTTTGCTGAGCACAACTACTAGACGTTTCAGGATACACTGATGCTGAGACTAATTCTGTATACAGTCTTTGCTCATTCTAATACCTTCTGAGGCCTTCTTTGTATTCAAAGGTTGTGTTATTGATGGTGTGATTTCTCATTTACTGTTGAGGTTCAGGAAGAAGAAACAACACTTAAATCTATTGTTGCAAGCCTGTAATTTCAATTCTCAATATTGAAATTTGAGTATGAGGATATCATAAACCTCATTATCTCTGTTTCTACCTGGTGAAGGGAGATTTCTGAAGAGTAAGTTGGTGAATGACAACTGTGCTGTAGATTTTAAGGAACTTTGCTTTTAAAAGAGGTTTTCCACTAAAACATAGTGGAAAATATTAACAAAATCTTATTAGCATAATATCTTATATTTATCACCCTAGAAAAATTTTGACTACAATTATAAATGAAAGTTTAGTAAAGAAACATTTTACACTACCCATTTCAGACTATGTTTAAGAAGTGTGTAGGAATACTAAACCAAAATATTAAATAGAATTCGGAACCAAAGAGATGTACATTTGGTGTAGAAAGATTCATTTGAATACTCATGTGGTTTTAATGTGTCAAACCAGCTGTAAACCTGTTTGAATTCTAGCTATGAAAAGTGAAATACAGGCCCTGCCTGATGTGGCTCAGTGGATTGAGCATCGGCCTGCGAGCCAAGTGTCGCTGGTTCAATACCCAGTCAGGGCACATGACTAGGTTGCACGTCAGGTCCCCAGTTGGGGGCGCGAGTGAGAGACAACCACACAGTGATATTTCTCTCCCTCTCTTTCTCCTTTCCCCTTTCTACAAAAATAAATAAATAAATAATTAAAAAAAAAAAAGAAATACATATTAAAAATGCAAGCTTAAACAACAGCTTGTAGTTTTTATTCTCTTCAGGAAAGAATAAGCTTAATCAAATCACTGATGAATATAAAGCACTCCCCAAACAGGAGAATCCTGTTAAGTCTAGGAATATTATATGAATCTTACAAAATAAAATTTAAATATTGTTTTCAGGATTATAAAAATATTATTAGTGTAATCAGCCAATCTAGATTATTTATAGTTATACTAACTTTGTAAGCCACTGAAAGCCTCATTTATATTCATAACAATTAAGAGTGAACATTTTCCTTTCTTCCTGACTTCCTGTTCTTTTCCTACCTCTCTGTTTTTCTGCCTCTCTCCCTCCCTTTTCTCTTTCTCTCCTCTTCCCTACTTACTTTCTACCACATCTTTTCTCCTTTGTCTTTTCTATTTTCCTTTTCTGCTCTCCTCCCTCCCTCTCCTAATCTGCATTTAAAGGTCTTTACTTTTTACCAAATTTAAACCATGTGCTTTGAAAATTTTATAGCTATTAAATATAACTGAACTTTTTAGTATTGTAATTAAAATGTGGACATATTTTATTTCAAACATCTTCTAATTTCATGTATTATTTAACAAAAATAAACTAAGACAACAAAAAATTGCCTTTTGCTATTCTTTTCATTCTCCAGACTAGGAAAACGTGGATATAATCTCATGGTACATCTATTGCCCCATCTAGAATAGTAAGGCTTCCTAAATTTTTCATTAGAGTTTTACGAGCTCGCCAGAATGACCTTTTAATTTGTACTTATGAAGATGTTAGTAGAAGGGATGTTAAACTTTTTCATTACCATAAATGTTGCTTTCAGAGCATCTCATAGAATCTCCTGTTTCAGAGACTACAACGAGCTTCATGAATTCAGAAACATTAACCTGTCATAAATATGATCATTGTGACTATATGTCTGCACAAAGAAGAGGTACTGGTCTCCCACGTGGACCAGTTGGATCTTGGCTTTTTCCTAACCGTTGTAGGTGAATGTTGAGAGTTCTCCAGCAGATGGGGTTTTCAGGGTAGGTGTTGCTCCTGCCAAATAAGAAAGAGCAGGAGCAAGGCCAGAGGGCAGGACTGATGTCAAGTAGTGGCACCTTTGTCTCCCCAAGAGGCTAGTCTCTGATAGGATTCTCTTTTGGCAATTCTGCATTGAGAGAACTATCCCCTATATGCCTCCCAGGCAAAGGATTCTTCTTCTTTCTTCCCTACAAATATTTCAAAAGGAATTATCTTCATGAATTGAGCCTTCATATATATGAAAAGATAACACGAGTTAACACAGCTTTTAATATATTCCTCCTTCCCTCTACTTAAAAACCACACACTTTAGATTCAGGATAGAGAGTGCTCTGCTGCCATTCTAAGCACTGTGCTAGACCCTGTATATATACCGTGGTGAGTGGAATAGGGAGTCCCTGCTGTCTAGGAGCTCATAGCTGTGAAACTATATGCAGTACTACTGAAAAAATGCTTGCCAGATTTGTGGGGAGGTGGTGGTGGTAATACCAGGAAGTCTTGTAAAATGTGGTATATGCATAGAGACCTCAGTGATGTGTAGTTAGCCAGGAGAAGAGGAGGAAGAGAATTCAGGTAGAGGAGACTAGACATTCAAAGACCCAGAATCAAGAGAGACTGCTTCTTTCAGAGGAGCTTAATGTTCATCAATATAGCAGTTACATGAGAATCACAGAAGCTGTGGGCACTAGTGCAGAGTGGAGGTATTTTTTTTGCTAGTCAAGAAGTGTTGACCCATTTCCCATAAAAAACAAACAAAGTGTTGACCTTTATAACCACCCTATGAAGGATATTAGTCCTACTAATAGATGAAGTGACTGAGGAAAATAAACAAAAATATAAAAGGGGCCAGGTAATATGTTCAATTCAAAAAGCAGAGGTGAATTTACACTAAATAAATGTATATGTGTATATATTTGAAAGAAAATAATACAGATTTACAAATTTGGTTTATTTCTATAGTTAATATAATTTTGAGTCTAACAAGAATTTCAGAAAAAAATACATCTCTAATGTATGTTGTACATAAAGTATTTTAAAAAGCAGATAAATTAGTCAAATTGGTTTGTTACTCCTGCCTCCAGAGCATTTTATGAGCATAAACTCTTGTTACATATAAGTGTGAAAATCAAACCATCTGGGCTTATTGATACCCAGAGCTCAATTTTACCTTTTAATGATTAGAGATACAAAGACATGAATAAAATGATAATGATATTTTGCTATTTTCTCTAGACCAAAATATAGTAAATGACTAAAAAGAGCATTTGATAATATTGATGCAGAAAGGCATAAATTCTGAACTCCATATAAATGTTATCAAAACATATGTTGTCTCTTATGTAGCTTCTATGTAGAAAAAAACTATAAAGAAAAACAAAAGTAATTGTTACACAATAAAGGTTTGTTTTTTGCAGAGGAGGATGAGTATTACAATCTGGAAGGGGCACATGGGGGTTTCTGAGGGCAGGCAATGTTTCCTTTCTTGGTCTGTGTAGTAGTTATATGGTTCTTCACTTTATAACTAATTTATATGTCTATATATTTCCAGTTTTGATAACTATATTACTAGTTTTCTGTTTGCATGTCAGATATCAAAATCAAAATGTAAAATATAACTTTTAGGAAGAAAATAAACATTACTCTATTACATTTACCTATGTATAGTTTGAACACAAACCTTTACATTTTCTACTTTATTAAAAACCACAAGAAATTCATTAAATAATTCTTAAATGTTGGTCACTAATTATACTATTCAATCATGATGTACTATATCATCAGTGACTCAAACTCATAAGTATGTAGATGTTAGAAACAGAATATTAGGAACAAAGTGTCATTAGGGATATTAACGTTTTATCTATAGACAATAGAATAGAATATTGGTAAATGTTTTTTGAGGTGGACATAGATTACTTTAAAATGTATCCTCAAAATATAGTTGTTGAATAAATAAGTTGGATAAGGCTAGTCTGAGTATACATAAAAATAGTAGTGTGGGGGCCCTGGCTGCTGTGGCTCAGTGGATTGAGTGTCGGCCTGTGAGCCACGTGTCGCTGGTTCGATTCCCAGTCAGAGCACATGACTAGGTTGCACGTCAGGTCCCCAGTTGGGGGCGCAACTGAGAGGCAACCACACAGTGATGTTTCTCTCCCTCTCTTTCTCCTTTCCCCTCTCTAAAAATAAATCAATAAATAAACAAACATAAATAGATAAAATAATTTTTTTTTTTAAAAAAAAGAATACTACTGGTATGGTGGATACAGGGGCCTCAGTTCACGCTAAGGCACCAGAATTTAAAAAAATAAATAAAGTAGTGTGGGGAAATAACTATATGGAAGCCATTATTTTGTTAGTTCTCTAGTTCACATAATTCATCTTATTAGGATTATCTTAAAAGAATTTTTGTTTTCAGTGACTTGATCTAGGTTTGTGGGAAATGCTAAACTTCAAAACAAACAAACAAATGCAGTAGTAAGGCATAATAAGAAATTACAAAGAGAATCTTAAAATATATTCAATGAAGTTATTTTCAGCTTACAAATTTATTATTTTAGTAATTGTAGACAAAAACTTGTAAATTCACATTTAAAAAACTTCAGAATAATTTTATTAATTCTTCTTACTCCCCAGAGTTATTTGATGAGATTGAAATATAACTATAAATACAATTTAAGAAGAATAAGGTAAGCTAATAAAAGTATAACTCAATAATCTGATACTTTAAAATAAAGTGCAAAGAAATGAAAGTTTATCAGCATGTGCATAGAAGTAAAACATCCCTAAACCAAAAATGGATTAAAAATATCAAAAACTAAAAAAAAAAAAAAAAAAAAGCAATACATAAGAGAAGAATCCCAAGATTTCTAGAAAATGTAATGCCATATAGAAAAACAAAACACACAAAAAATTCTGAGAAGTGAAAATTCTATTTAACAGCTACAAATTTGTCCATTAAAACGAAATTTGCTTAGGAAGAAACCAAATCTATTATACATAGATATTATCTTATAGACAGTACTTATTATCCATCAAAAGTCTTTTATACCTTAATGTGACAAACACTGAAATAAATTATAGCAATTGCATATGTTATTTTTGTTCAAAATATATTTGTCTTCTATATTAATGAATCAGTAACGAAAGATGATTTACAAGTTATTGTATGTAGTATAAATTAACTATCTCTTTTGTGATTGTATTAGTGATTATGAGTAATAGCCTGTAAATATCTGACCTGTTAAGGCAATTATTGAAGGCCACTTGGCTTACCAGAGAAATCTTTCTCAATTTATCCAACTGATGATCTCCTATGTATTTTTCATAACTCAACCCAAATGTGACCTCATTTGTTCTAAGGTGAGTTCATTTTGGAATCATATTTATCTAATTTTGAAATTTATCTCTAAGTTTTAGTTTTCCATCTATAGATAATAATTAATAACACTTTATGTAAGTTCTGATGATGATAAAATAAAATATAACTATAAAATACTTTCATTTAATAGACTTTAAAATGTTTCTTTTTTTCCCCCAAGTAAAGCCCTCCCTGACCCTTGCTGCCTTGGTTTGGTCATCCTCTTATTTGCTGCTCATAACTCCTGAACACACTGTTATTGGGAAGCATTGAAAGTACCTAAATCTATTTCACCCAATAGTCTGTAAGTGATTCAGGACCTTTATGTATTCCCATTGTACAGCAGTATGGGGTATGATGTACAAGCTTTATCTGTTGGAGAAGTGAATCACTTAAAATTTCCTGGCAGAAGCATCACGACTATGCTGCAATTGCCAGTTGTAGCTGATAAAGAAAGGTACTTGCTACTTTAAATTTGTGCACTCAGCTGACAAGTTTAAATTTGTATATTAGGATGTTGAGCCCATTCTAGGGTGAATTTTTGGAGGAGTGGTAGAAATCTAAAAGAGATTGCTCAGTATAGCACTTACTTGCTCTTGATGTTGACTGAGTGGTCTAGAGTGGACCAATCTTTCTGGCAGTTTCCGATCCAGACCATGTCCATTTTCCAAGCGAGACTCCCTGGGTTTGTCAAACCAATCTGTTTCTTCACGACGGAGGTGATAAGCTTTGGGGAACCAAGGAAATATCAAACATTGCAACCCTGACTAATACATATGATAGAGGGCAGCAGATGTCCTGAAGTACCAACATACTCCAGGCTGTTAACCATTCATGCATTTCAAACACAGCTCTCAATGGGGTGACCAAAATCATTTCTGATATTATGTTAAAAATGTGTACCATGAAATAACCTAGAAAAAAATCATGTGCATATCTGTTTAATCTCTCAGAGCAAAATAAAACAAAACAAAATTAAAATTTTAAATCAGGAAAAAAAGAAATGTAGGTAGTAATTGAAATAAATAAATGAACAAGAGAATATTTCTCCAGTCATTCTACTCAGCTCCAGCCCATTAGTTCCCACTTCCTCACCTCTCCCCATCACCCACCACCGGTCTAAGGAAAATGTGTCTCTTGAATACAGAAGATTCTGTCACTGTATCACATCAAACCAGTACCGAAATAGATATGGGTGATGACTTTGAATGTCAAGTGAGTAATTTTTGAAAATATGTTTTTTATCACATTCATAAATGAATAAAAACTTATTTCTAAAATGATTCCAGGTATTATTGCTAGGAATATGTGTGCTATAATCATCTGGTAGCCTAATATTAAAAATACATTACTTAGACTTTTTAATTAAAAATTAAACAATTATCTTCTCTGAGACTTAGGAGTTAGATTGAATAGTAGATTGACTCCCTTTTGCATTTATGTGACAAAACTTGATATCTTAAAATACCTTTTTTGAAAATGCAACCATGCTTAAGTACACAATTATCACTTCAGTTCTCAGTACTTCTGAAGCTTTTTAAAGCTATTAATTAGTGACCAAAGATTCTGTTTTACTTAATATATAGAATTTGACTTTATACATATCAAGTTTTATTCTTGGTCTAAGGATCCCTAACTAATAGTCACTGGAAATATATTGTTACTTCCTGTCAGATGGAGCAGCTCTTTTGAGTGCTCATCCTGAAAGATTGGTTGATGATCATATCAACCTACTATATGGAAAGTCTAGCTTCTACAATGCCACACTACTGAATTCTATCACATTATGGCTCTCTTTTTACCTCTGCATCCCTGATTGTCTTCTCTTTCAGGACTTTCTTCAAAAAAAATTTTTAAGGCAATTTTCATTATTTCTTTGCTAGCAGGGCTGGCAAACCCACAGCATATACACCCCACAGTATATACATCACTATTTACCTCTAACTACCTCCTGTGATCTCGGGTCAGTGGTAGTGATTAAACACAGCATTTCTTCCCAATAAACACAAAATGATGGAAAATGTGTTATAATTTCGCCAGCCTTCGATTTGAGGAAATACGATGGGGCATACCTCATTTGTGGTCATATATGTGCTTGTCTTAACTCCCTTATAAGATTCTAAGCTGCTTGAAGGCAAGACACATATCTTCTATATTTTTCTGCCTTAACACTAAAATAATGCCTTGCAAATGCCATAACATTCAAGAAATATTTAGAAGTGAATAAAACAGAAAAATTAGTCACCAACTAGAGAAACAAATTAATATTATGATTATGCACATTTAGAAAAGTTATGAATTTGTCCCTTTAACTTCCTTAATAGTTACACAATCATTTCTCACAATCTACTGCATATTTATCATGGCTTTTCATAGTTTTAATTAGGTACAAATTAACTAAATTTATGAAAAAATATTTAGTGTAATAAAATTTGATAAATATAATACAATCCATTATTTAATCATCAGCCTAAAATTTTATTAATTATCCCAACACTAACACTACTTTATATTATTTCTTGTATATATTTATTATAAAAAGAAAAATAATCTATACTGATTTTAATAAATGAATATCTTGAATAATTAGGTACATGATTTCACTTAAATATATAATTCTGCTAATTGCATTTGAAATACAATCCTTTAAAACATGTTCCTTAGCTATGTCTATATAAATAAGGCAGAATCTCAACTTGATCCAAATTTTGTCAATTTATTTTCAGTTTTAATTATATATTTTGATTGTCTGATATTTCTTATAGTAATTCTACATGTAACTAAGCTAGGATATCTACCATGTTTTGTTTAGGAATTATAGACCAACTAAGAAAAGCCAGATTGTATAAATCTGTTTTATATTAAATTCTGTCTTTATCATTTACAGCAAGTTAGATATAAAGGCTAATTGTTTATAATGGCAATTGTCTCATCTTCTATGATATATCTGCACTTTAAAAATTAAAATTTATAATAATAACAATTCCCAAATTAGATTAAATAATTTGCTAGAGATTAATGTACCCCCCCCCCTTTTTAAACTGATGTTTTATTGAATTCTTAAGTATAAAATACAAGTAAGCTATTTTGGAATCTAGCATTACTCACAGCCAACAGTTATATGAATAGGTTAATTCTATTCAGTTTCACAAATTGGTGTGTGTGTGTGTGTGTGTATACATATATATGCTTTTTTTCTTGCATAAAGTATACTTTGAAGTAATGTTTTCAACAAAATATTTGTGGTAAAAATAAATATCACTTGGCTGTTTCTAGTTTTGTCTTCCTTCTAATCTGCTCTAAAGGAAAGCATCCAGCTTTGTACTTACTCAACCATACGTGCATATCAAGTAGTTGACTTCAACCTGCTGGCCATATATTAAGCAATATAAATTATGCATACCTAGATTTTACCACAAGTGAGCTATTTCAAAATTAACTAGAGTCATATACAACACATCTGAAAAACATCTAATGTTCTCAAACCTAGAGTCTGTATTCAAAGGAAACGCACAATAAGCAATTTAAAATCAGATTTGCTTGGTCTATATGGTACCAAATAGACCACTGAAATGTTATACTTTTCAAAATTATCTTAGGATCATTCAAATATAGATATAGCGTTATTGGTAAAAAGTACTTAAACATCCTTAATCTTTCATAAGTTCATAAATAAGTTACATGATTGGAAAAAAATATTTTCTCCTTTTTCCCTTAATTACCCAAGGAATCCAGGATTTCAAAAGAAACGCAGGCCATTAATTACCAGAAGAAAAATAATATGTTTATGTGATATAAAAGCAAAGATAACATATAAGATTTTAAAACATACAACTTTTAAAGATAATCACTAAAATTCACACACATATTACATATGTAAATTAATTTTTTATAGTAGCCCATTGTCTAATTCTGTATCAATATCTTTATAAATAAATGTTTTGACTCCTTAATTTTTAAAAACACTTTAGTCTATTTAATTTCATTTTAATTGTTTATTTCTTTGATATCTTTATAAACACTTCATAATTTTGTGTGCTGCTTATGTCTCATCTACTTTGTCAAATTAATTTCTTCATACAGCCCTTGATGATTGTGAGTACACATCATCCAAATATATAAATATGAAATAAAACATTCAGTTATTTTTATTTAATTCTATGTAAATAAATATCGCACTGAGAATATATGGAAATATCTGTGTGTATGTCTGGCACCATGTTGGTAAAAACATCTGTGATGAATAAATGAATCTGTCAAACTATCTCCATGTATGTGCTCATCATGCACACATAGCCTTTAGGAATGTAGTTAGGCCACAGACCTGTTAGAGATTTTGTTTTATTTTGTTATTTTATGGATATAAATATTAAAGAGCCCTTTTATTTTTTCACAGAAGTTGTTTTATACGTATAAAATGTGTGTGAAATGTGGATTGTGAGAAAATTAAATTAAAAAATAAAGACTGTTTCCACATGACAGTATATTGTTTAACTATGTAGATGCAGGCAAACAAATGGCTAAATAAAAGAAGACTGTTTCATTTAATTGACTAATTATCAATAAAAATGGTCATTCCAATAGCCAGTAGAGAAGAAAACATATCAGAGAGTGATTAGTTATTGGAAGTTCACTAGGAAAAGCAGTTTGTCCTCCAGATCCACTGATTAGTCCTTTTCAAATCTAGATTTGAACCTCAATAATCATATTGGTGCCTAGATACAGAAGTAGAAAGAAAATCCTTTTCATGAAAACATATTTTCCTGTGAGTCTTCAAGGGAAATGTAAGATTTAAATGGGGAGATATTCATGCTAGCTTAGTGCTTTGCAGTCTCCAAACCATGAAGTAATATGCTTTTATTTGATTAGAAATATTTTATTCCCAGAACTCAAACCACACCTATATTCAAATAAACCACAGAGGAGCTAAACAACAATAACAAAAAGGATCCAGGGTCACGAGTCCTCTTGGCACAAGCAAGACTCTTTACATCTCTGTCCCTCACCTCCCTTTGATTTCTTCAAAATTAAGACTTGTACTAGATAATCTTCTAAAATATTTATGGGTCTACACGTTTAAACAATAATAACAAAATACCATAAGCCAGTTTTTAGCTAAGTATGCACTTGCCTTAAATCACTTATTCAACAAAAAACTAGCAAAATAATTTAGGGTAAAAAAAGGGATGATGCAAACAGCAACGTCAAGGAAAAGGCTAAACAGGTACACCTGGAGGAGCTTCGGCTCCAAACAGCTAAACTCATAAAAGCAGTGTACAACAAAATTTGAATTTTAAATCTAAAAAATACTGTATACATACTGATAAAATGATTTGTCAATATCATATTTTCTGCTAAGCTTTCTAGTATATAATGCAAAAGTACAAACTTTTCCATTATGGTATTCATAATGAGGATAAAATGCAAAACTTTTATTTAGGGAGAATTATAAAATTCTACATTATATTAATATCAGGGACTTATCCAAAAATTCTCTGAATAAATATTGGTCTCACAAAACTTGCATAAATAATCTTCTATTACAAAATCTAGCAGATAGTACTCAATGGCTTTAAACCTGAAAATTTTTCAAAAACTGAAAGAAACTGACCAATAACATTAAAAGTGCATTTAAAAAATAAAAGAACCATACAATGAAAAATTTCCAAATATGGATTTAAAGAATGACCTATTTTATTGAGACAATTATTATAATGGTTTTGGAAAAGTGGACATCAAACAAACCAAACAACGAGGAAACAACAATAAAAGAATAAACTAAAAAGAAATAAAGAAAAGCATGCTACAAAATCTATACACAAGATAAAATTTCCATATACAAGAAATAAAATTGAAGTAAACATGCAAAAGACAAACCAAAGGAAACAGAATACATCCCTGGAGAAGGAAAATTAAACATGCAGAAAAATAAAGAGTTTGAGTTTTGAGAGTAACAAGGTAGTCTGAGGCCCAATTTACCTTCACTGTCTGACATGGCATGTTGGAAGTCATCCATAATGAATGCTATGTCACGGTCATAGCCTCGAGTCCGTGATTCTTCTCTCATGTGTTGCTGAACTTCAGGCAGTGAGTGACTTGATCCAAACTGATCTCTGGTGTCTGCAGATATTGGTGGCAGAGGTCCAGCTGCAGCCCTGGCCATTCCCATTGGCTGGCCAACAGGGCTGAGTGGACTTTCTTCTTCAGAATTCTGAGCCACGATTGGGATTCTTCCTCTACTCTGGCTAATTGGCAAACTGGTAGGCTTAGTTCTGCCAGAGGGTGATGCATGACCAAAGGAAACATCTAGAGCTTCAGCCTCTTGAGCTTTCAGTCTTAGGGAAGAGCTGGAAGAATCTCTTTTGATTGATAAATCAAGCCCGTAGACAGAGGAAGGTCTGGATGAAGGTCTGGACCTGCTGCCACTACTGTACGGCTTATCCGCCTCATCCTGAAGAGCTGACCTTATGGTATTTCCTAACGTGCCCAGTCCGGTGCCGAGAGATGATCCCATAAATTTCTGTTGGTCTGTAATATTTTTTCTGAGGCCAAAGGTGATATCATCTTGAAGAAGCCTTGCTCTGGAAGAAATTCCACCAATAGACGAAGTGCTAGAAGTCATATAGCTTGGATAATCAGGTTCAAGGTCTCTACTTTCTTGAATAGGTGAAAATTTTGACATTTTAGGGTCAATTAGTGATTTCTTATGCTTCGACTGCTTTTGATACAGTATGGCTGCTGGTAGTTGTTTCGCTGCTTGTTTTTCAAGTGTGAGTCTACCAATGCTGTACTTTTCAGATTTTGGGAAATGTCTGTAGCTAGTATCAGCGTGGTAATAATGGGAAAGACCAGCAAGATGATCTAAGCTCTCCGCCCCTCTACGGAATTCTTGCTTAATCTGATGTTTCAGAAGCTTTAACTCATAAGGATCCTCCATGGGATCATCCTCTGCTTTCACATAACTATGCAATCTGGATGAAGTCTGTAACGGTGCTAGGAAATCAGTCACTTCCTGAGACCTCCGTGTTTCGGTGGTTCTAAGGAGACGGTCTGTTTTTGACAGATCCTTTTCATGAAGACTAAATGCAGTGGTTAATGCTGCTGTTCCTTTGGTAATCTCTCCAATGTCATCAATCAAGACAAAATTCCGTGAAGTATGGTCAATATCAGTGTAAAAAGAATCTGCAGATATGCTTGATATTGGACTGCTTGCCATGCTACTTCTCTCCTCCAGTCCTATTCTCAAGTCTAAGCTATTGTACTTACTACCAAGATGGGAAACGGCATAGGTACTATCAGTAGACACAGGTGCTATCATCAGGGGTTGGTTGCGAATCACCTCATAGTTTGAAGTTATCTTGGGCTCCAAGTATAACGTAGTTTGCCGTGGTTTTTGTTGTATCACCATCATCTGTGATGGTAACTGATAAGAAGGTTGTGGGGTTGGTGTAGGTTGCGCCTGAGGTGTGAAGGACATCGTTGCCACAGCTTGGAATGTTGGCTGAGTCTGGTAAGGTGAAACCTGCTGGTGGTACAAAGTTTGCTGTTGAAAATGGGATTGTTGGGTATATGGAGTAGGTGCTTGGGTAGGAAGGGCAGGGGAAGAGTATTGATATTGTGTATAAGGGCTTGTAGGAGGAACCAACTGAGATTCTGTTTGGGTCTGTGGGGGTATAAATTGGCTGAACTCAGTTTGTGGAGCAGTTCTCGGTCGCTCTATGCCATGCTGGCTTTCTATTCGGGTTGGTCTGGTGCTGCTCACCTCACTGTCAGACATGTAATCCCGGTCCTCAGCTACTCCCTGGAGGTAGGCTCGCTCCCTTTTTTCTCTCTCCTTTAACAATGCCTCTTTCCTCCTGTTAATTCCCATTTCCAGGTACCGTAACTTGGCATCGATCTCCTTTTCTTCCTCATCAAGTTCTGCTTGTTTCTTTCTAAGTTTTGCAGATTCCCTCTCTACAAGATCGAGTTCTCTGTCTATGTCCTGGAGAATCTTAGCTCGTGCCATAGTGTTGGTTCTGCAGATCCTTCTCCTGGAAACTGTGCTCATTGTGCTGTAAGTCGGCTGAGTTCCTGTTGATGTTTCCTCAGGAGGCGGGTTTGGCAGAGTTCTCTTAACTTTTTTCTGGGTGCCAGAGGGTGTTATGGTCTGAGAACTTTTTGTCTGTAATTAAATAAACACAATATAGTACTTTATTATCAATGAAAAAAATTAAAGACAAAAAATCTTCATAATTGGCAGTTAAATAAGATTTTATATGTCTTAGGTATGACAGTATAATAAAACTAAAATTTTATATATAATTTTAAGTATTAGCCAAATGCAATTAACTGAAAAAATTTTTTTCTTTTTTGGTAAACTGGTTCTTTATCATTATAACTTCTGCATTAGAAATAAGTTTTGAAATCAAGCACAGAACTCATTGCTAGGCAGGCTTATATTTTAGCTAGACTCATACAAGACCTCTAAAAACTGATTTTCCATCCTATTTAATACACACAAGATGATTTCATAAATCTGGGCCTAAAATATTTTTATCATCTACCTAAAATTTAAGTTCTGTTTGTTAAAGTAATGCTTAATTACCACTGTTAAGTTCAATTGTTTACTTCAAACTTTCTGTTCCTACTTTTACCCCCAGAATGGCTGAGTTTTCTATTCCAACTATAAAATGTTTTGAAAATAAATCCTCAAGGTCTTTAATATCTTTTTTTTTTTTTTTTTGGTCCACAAAAGAGTAATCTGAACTAATTTCCCATTTAATCTTTCAATATTTTTATGACTATTTGGGACTTTTATTTTCTTTTAACTCTATTATGTCTTAATAATTTTAACTTCTTCTTAATGCTTTAACAATTCCTACAGGAAGCAAAAAAGAAACAAAATAACCTGACTACAATAAAAACCCATTGAAATCTTTTTTAATTAGATAAAAGTATATCATTTGTGATTGACAGATATTTTCAATTTCACGTGGTTAATCTGTCACAAACTTGCACTCTGAGAAGCACTGGTTTTGAGAATTACACAGTTTTACAATGCCAAAAGACATGAGAGAACATACTGATTATTTATAGTTAAAAACAAATGGATGTAATCAAAGTTAACCAGGCATTGGGTAGCATATTCACTAGATCTTAGGTCTTTTGCCTTCTAGTTGCCTATTTTTTTTTTTTTTTAAGATTTTAATTATTCACTTCTAGAGAGGGGAAGGGAGGAAAAAAGAGAGGGAGAGAAACATCAATCAGCTACCTCTTGTACACACCACGACCAGGGACAGAACCCACAACCCAGGCATGTGCCCTGATCAGGAATTGAACCAGCGACCTTTCATTTTGTGGAACTACAACCAACCGAGTCACACTGATTAGGGCTAGTTGCCTATTTTTATCATTTTTTTCTTTCTCTTACTAATAATCCAAAGACCTTAATTCTCTCCTTTTCCCCAATCACCAAATATTGAGGGCAGAAAAATAATAGAAAGTATATAAGAATTATGTTTAAATAATTAGATCGTATTTGTCCAAGACCCTGCACTTTCAATGTCTTTTATTATTTCTAAATTATTTTCCTCAGTGCCTTTAATCTGCTATTATAATTTTTCTGTTCTCTTTATCTACATTCACTTATTGTTTCTTTAACAGGAATAATAATAATAAGCATAGCCTAAAAGATCAATTAAGGTTTATGTGTATTTCTGACATTTAAAATATTTGCATGCAAATTCAAAATGAATAAATATTATGAGCCTGTGAAATATGGTCAAATGATTTTGAAGTTGTAGACTGTACCTCCTCACAAAGAAATCTCAAGGAATATAGAAAATTGGATCCTCAAAGGCAGCTGTCTGGTATGTTACTCATTCGTTCTCCCCCACAATTCTTTTCATTTTAGTTAATACTCACAATTAGATCACAGACTTATCATGAAGATCAAATGAGACACTGTATATAATCTTTGGTACATATTATAGGCATCCATTAAATATTGTCTTGCAAAATCCCCCTATTTTGCAGAAAACACAGATTCTTCATAAATTCATATTCTACATCTTTTAAAGAAAGTTTATTTGCAAAAAATAAAAACTGAAATACAATTATATTTAATAATTCTCTAAAATACTAATATAGATATGTCTTCTATTTTTAAGAGTTTTCCATAATAACCTTTTCAGTTCTCTGAATATAATGGTATTCAATGGGAAGCTGAAACACTGTTTCTTTTTCCTTAGCTTACATTTGGTATATTTGGTATATGCATGAAAATTTTAAAATACAAAATGTTCATTCATACTACATGATGTGGCTGTGAAAAAGTTTAATAAAAAATTGTTTGATTGTGCTGTAGCATTGCATAAAATAAATATATTTCAAATCAGAATTTTTCTTCCCACCAAGGGAGGATAAAAATACCCACCAATTAATGCAATACTAAATGTTGATCCTGGCAGACAGAAAGCATACAAAACAGAGAAGGTAACCGTGAAATGGAGCAAATAAAGAGAATGAAAAGAAATTAGTTAAAAATACTGAAGGAATCCATTAAATGGGTGCACATACCTGTTAAATGAAAGAATAAGAAAATAAGAGGGTAAAATAAGAACTGTGATTAACTTTAAAGGTTCTGAATAAAGTGAATTTCTCAGAATTCACTGAGAATGAAAGCATATATAAGTCATAGGAAAAACAAAACTACGAGGAACCACGAAAAAGACTACTGCATTAAGAGTAATGGTTAATAAACTAGACTCTGATATTAGCTCTTATTACTTATTTATTATCCATGTGTGAAGTATTTCCTAATTTAACTTCATGACTAATAGTTTATAGTGTCACTTGAGACAGTAGGCTTAGTCAAATTATTATTATTTTGTTGTTGTTTTTTAATGAAGTACTAGGGTAAAGAAGCATTTCAGGTACTGAGGATTCTAATTATCCCCTGAAGTTGCAAATATCTAATCACCCATGACTTGTGTTAATTAATATTTTGTGTGCAATGGATATGAGTCATGCAAGCAAGTGACAAAGCTTTGCTGTTCTCTACTTGGCAACCAATAACTTTTACTCTGACTATAGAAGTAGTCACAAAGTTGGAGATCTCTCAAGGTCTCCTTCCATATTTCTTCCAAATGAGAGGAAGTGGAACATAGTGATTGAAAGCTTAGTCTCCCAGGCCAGACTTTATAGACTTGTAATCCTGGCTCTGCCTTTCGTGAGCTATGAAACCTTTAGCAAGTTGCTTAAACTCCCTGGGCCTCAGTTGTCTTGTGTGTAAAAAAAAGAAAGTTAATATTTATCCTTATATTGTTGGTTTAAGGAGTAAATGAGTTAAAAAAAAAAGTAGAGTCTATATCACTTATTGTCCCAGATGACTGACAGAAATATAATAGAAAATTTAAAGTGATGTCTTGAGAACTTAAATTTAAGAAGGGCTGACTTTTAAGACCATAACTAACTTCTAAACTGGTTAATTTTAATCCAGTTGATATAATGTAAAATAATAGAAAAGCTATATGTGTGTGTGTATATATATGTATATATATACACACACACATATACATATACATATCTATGTATATATATATATATACTTCCTTAGAAAAGATGTATAAAAGAAAGTTTATCATTATTAAGGGTGAAATAGTTGGATGCCATGATTAGAGATGACAACAATCTAGAAAAATCTTTGTGTTTTATTTAATAAGAGTTTCCTTGATGACTAGCCTGATAAAAGTTGTATTTAAATAGATCTGCTTCCCTTAATCTGGAAAAATTATCATATTAAATAACTGTATGTATAAATTTAAATTATTTTCAAATAGTTGTGCCAATAGCAGACCAAAGAAAAGACATAACAATACAATGGATGGAGGTTGAAGGGGGCCTAGAAGAATAGTTCATTCCAATTGTAGTACTTAGCAGGTAATTGTGAAACAAGCAGATGTACTCCAGGGTAATTTTTGCTGTCCAAAGTTATTTTAAACAACATTATTCTCAGGGGAATCAATTTATACCATATATATTATATACAAAGGAAAGAAATTTTTCCTTGTTCTGAGTTGTCCTGGATATTAACAAAAATAAAAGTAGCTCAAGTATATGGGCACACTATCCTAAGGACTTTAAATATATGTATAACACTGGGGGAAGGACCCTTAAATTCCCCACAGCTCATGGTTTTGGGGGTGGGGGAAGGAATGATGTAGCTTTTAAGGTACTTTGCATATCTATGGCAGGCTGGTAGCTAGGGCCCATAAAAGAGCAGATGGTACTGTTTAAGACACTTTGCATATCAATGACAAGGAGACAGACAAGACTTTCCTAAAGGAGAGAGCAATAAGGAAAGGAGCCAGCCATAAGGAAGGACAACGATGCTGTTTCAAAGGATGAAGGGTCCCGCTGCCTGCCATGAGAAGCGCGATGAAAGGAGCATGTTAGAGGAGCATGATGGAGCAGCAGGTTGTAGCAGCAGGTTATATGAAGAAGTAGCTATGCAGTTTGCAGTCAGGATTTTGCCATGCAGCCTAGGCTTGTAGGAAAGCAGGCATGCTGCTGCTTTGGTCGTGCCTGCTCTAGCTGACTCCGAAGCCACCAAAGGCTCCACTTTGCAGACCTGGACTCTATCTGGACTCTTGGAACTTGGGACATACAGTGAGGACACTCTCTTAGGACTTGTGCCTTTCCTGGACTTCACCATGATCCAGTGTACCATGGTACATACTTTTCCTGGACTATTATATGTAAGCTGAAGACAATGTATGCCAGATCCTGAAGGAGAGAGCTGGAAGATTAAGAAATGGGGAACTACCGGGCTTGGTTTTGGTTTATAGCCTGGTGGGGAGCAAGGGAAGTGCTGGGTATCATGGGAGAACCCAGGTCCGAGCTGAAGTGCTCACAGCACTCCCACCCCCGCCCATGTCGGAATCTTTTGAATAAAGACATGTTTTTCTCAACACTAACTGTTGGGTCTTAGATCAAGGCGTCACATGAATGAGCCCCCCTTTGCATGGTAACATATGTATATGCATTACCTCATTGTGAAAATAATCTATACTCAATCTAAGAATGATTAAAGGATACCTATTTCCCCCTAAAGTTGAAGAAGCTAAAAATAGATGCTAAACCAAATTATTTATCAATTGCTATATATAATAAATATGGGAAATTCAGTTTACTCATTTATTCGAGTAGTTGCTGAGTATAATTCTAAAATGCATTGTTCTAGATACTAATGGAAAAGAGTTAAAGGTATGAGATTAAGTGACTTTACACCCTGCTTTCAAAGAACTCATAAGTCAGAAAATTTTTTTAGATGATTGTATGAAGAAACTACTTCAGTCTTTGACTAAATAGCTCTTGTTAATATCAGATATAAAGACTTAGGAATGTATTTTTCGTTTTGTAAATATAGTGTGGAAGAAAAGGGGCCACATGTAAAACCTAGCAAACTCAGGGGAAGCCTGAATGCAGCCTTACAGACTCAGAGACCTAAACTAACCACATAGGAACTTTCTACGTAAAAGCAATTCATGGTGGGTAGTCATGTCCTAAGCCATTATCCCCCCACCCCACCCCAAAAGTCAATCTTTACCTGAATGGAGCCTATCAGTTGTCTTTTTGCATCTATGACAACATACCTTTGGAATGTCAAATTTCCTTTTTCCAGACACCTCAAAATATAAGCACCACAGTAGGTGAGACCACAAATCCCCTTGTTGCTACTGTTATGTTAATTCTTGACAGTTAACTATCCTGTACCCACTTAAGTAAAAGAAGTACGCGTCTATCATTTTACTTTTTACCCAATCCTAGAGTTTATTTGCTTTCTCCTACCTACCTCATATATCACCAATGACTTTCATGTAACCTGTTAACATGTCCTCTTTTGATTGTTTTATATATATATATATATATATATATATATATATATATATATATAAAATAAGGTGCAAAATTTCCTTTCTCCAGTACATTTTCATACCTCGTTGGGATTATGCTTCCTGATAATTGTCTTCAGTTTGGCTCAAACTCACAAAAATTCTCTACCTGCTGTTGGAAATCAATGTTCATCATGATAAAACCTTGGATTTTTAAGCTTGTTCTTCCAGTTAAACAGTAAATATCTTTATGAAAGCCTTTTACTTTTAGATAATGGAGATGTGGATTCGCTTCAAACAGTACAATTCCACAAAGATTTATTGATAAATTAGATACTTTGACGGAGATAAATATCCTATAACTTGTTAAAAGATCATCTATATCACAAGTCAGAAGATGAATTAGGAAATTATATAAACAGAATGTATTGGGACCCAGAATAAGAAGAGTTTACTTTTAGTTTAGGGAAGGAAAGATGGATTAAGACATAATAGAAAGCTTGGGTCTTAAGTATGGATGGGACTTAAATAGGAGAATATTTTCTATGTAGAGGGAATAGTATGAAATATAATTTTTCATAGAGACACCAAAGATTGTCTGGTTTCATTTCATCCTAGTGATGCATTAATACCTGTGAGATGAAAACACATTCAGAGAGTATTTTATGCAAATAGAAAGAGAAAATAAATGATATAGGAAAAAACACTTTGAAAGTCGTATCTCTTTTAAAAGTTCCATTCATCCATTTTCTTTTTTATAGATGGGAAAAGCAAAGCTGCTTATTATATACTGGTCAAACTAACTCCAGTACCGTGTGAAATACCAGGGCAAAGCACGAAAATGTATGTGTGCAATACTCGGCAATGACTTGTAATGCAGTGAACAGGGTGGCAGTGTGGCTTTGTCAAAGAGAAAATTGTGACAGCCCAATTTAAGTTCCTTCAATGCTAATGAGGTATGTAGATCACACAGAAACAGCAGATACAATCTGTAAGGCTTCAGCAAAACTTAATGTAGTGTCACGGCAGAGTTGGTCATAAGAATGAAAAGTGGTCATATAATCTGTCAGAACCACATGCATACCATGGCTATTCATGGTCTAGCATCAGTGTAAGTAATCAAATCATGTTTCTCAACCTTGGCCTAATGACATTTTTGACCAAATAATTCTTTGTTAAGGGTTGGGGTGGCTGTTTTGTGCATTGCAGGGTGTTTAGTGGTAACTTTGGCTTCTACCAACTGGATGTCATGAGCACATCCTTCCCCACTCATGTAAATCAAATGTAACTAAGCACAGTCAAAACCTCTAGGGGAGTGAGACAAAAGAGTTACTGATTGAGAACCAAAGAAGTAGTAGTAGTATATACAAGATGATATTCTCAAAAAGAAATCACTGGCTTATTGTTATTTAATTATATCTATTGATGACGAGAATGCTAGTATTTGTATATCAGAATACTTTAATCTGAATGGAAAAGGTAGGCTTCTTAGAGGCACTGGGACTTGCATGGTGCCTTGAAAAAGAAAAGTCTTGGGATAAAGGGTAAAAGAAAAGAGACATCTCAGGCTATAGTAACAACCTGAGCAAATTAATGAAGTTAAGAATATCGGATTTTTGCCTTGTTATAAATTTGTTTTATGATCCTATAATTAATCCAATTCTTACCTACTGTACTAACATAAACTAATATTCAAAAGATATTCAACTAGGTTTTTAAAAATACAGTTTTATTAGAGAATAGGGAGGAAAAAACCAGATGCCTATAACTATGAGAATTAATCCATTAAGTATAGAAAATTAATTTTTCTAGCCTAACCTCATAAAATTCTTGGGAAATTTTTCACAGCTGCAATAACTAAGAAAAAAATGAGAAGGTAAGAAATTGCCAGTCTGACTGAAACCATATGAAAATGATAGTTTTTGTTAAAGGTTGCCAGTTACTCTAATTAAAAAATAAAAATCAATGGTGTAATTAAAAAGAGATTATAACCTTAAGAGGACAGGACAGTTATTTGATTTAAGGAACTAAACAACATAATAACTAAGGGAGATTAATTACAAAGCTAAGCTCAATTTTAAAATCAAGAAAATTCTTGCCATATTAAAACTAATAAGAAAAAAGAATGAGAACAGTAACAAAAACAAAAAACACTTATAGCTCAGTGAAAAAGATTTTTTAAAAGTTGAGTAAAAATTGCTAATAGGGTTTTTGTCCAACCCTAGCTGAACTTTCATCCACAGACTTTATTTACTTTGCAGATGACAGTAAGTCTTGGTCTTGATAAGAATAATAATACTCAAACACAGCATCCTGCTCACTGACTTTATTTGCTGTGCTGTGTAACTGGTCATTCATTCTTCTTAGGGTATAAGTATCATCTATAAAGAGCTATGTCTTTTAAGTGTTAGGAAGACAGGTGAATGTCTAGAATTTTTCTCCTTCAACCAAGATAGCTCTTTAAAATATATAAACATAAGTTAGGGTGTTTCTTTAACTTTGGGAAGTTAAGGTGAAGGATGATGATGCAGCTGTAAGGAAAACGTAAGGCTGAAAATTGAAAAATATGCCTTTACACTTCCTTTCTTGTAAATTGACTGGAAGAGAGTTATACTATGAAATGTCAATGGAAACATTAATTCACCTTCAAGGGGTCTCTCCCCACTCCAACATCAACAGTTTCCAATTTTAAGACAAAATGGCAGTTGAATGTAAAAATATTCAGCATTCTATTCTATGCACTATATCTTTAAGAACCTATTCCCAAAATAGACCCATTATTTAAAACCACCCACCGTCACCCCCACATAGAGCTAAAACACATAAAATGTTCAGTATAAGAGCTCAAGAATTCCAACTGCTTTAAAAGATATAAGAAAGATAAAACAGAAGAGTGACCTGTGAAAAAGTGAAATTCTAAATGATACTACTCATGGAAAAATACTTCTAAAACTAAAAAAACAAACATTTAAAATCCATTAGGAATTGCAATAGCACACTGCCTGGCATATACAAAATAAAGCCATGAAAGTTCTTCAACTAGAGTACTGAAGAATAGCATAATAATTCTTCTTATGAACCAAAACTGTAAATAAGCATCATCATTGCCATGAGAATATAATTGAATTATTAAAAAATTAGACACTTCTACCAATAAACAGTCTTGACTGTCTATTGCCATGAAAGAGAATTTACCATTTGTGTATGTAATTGAAATAGTTTTTAAAAAGCAGTTTTTCTCTCATTGTTATAATATTCTATTAACAAGAAAAAAAAGAGAGAAACTCATTCTCAGGACCCTATTAATAGACGAATAAAAACAAAGTAACAATATTTAAAAGTCACACACAAGTTATTTCCCAAAGCCTAGTAGTATAGACAAAAATGTTCTCCAAATAATATTGTGAAAATGACACTCAATATTTCATTAGAAATCCTTAAGCTTTTCCTTAATGCACCTTGTGTCCTAGTTTGTTTTGTTTTCTTGCTGAAAGTCATTGCTGTTGGGCTGAGCAGCCAAGCAGAAAACTAGTTTCTACCTCACTAGACAGAAGCATTAGAAATGTCTGTCTGTGCAGCACTTACTGCCTTACATTATAGTTTTTGGACTGTCCCAGAAATTAATTTATTTTCTTTCCTAAAATCTGCCTAAAGTGTTTTGCAAAGTCCTCTTAATAGTTTTTTAAGATGAGCATTTTTGTATGTATGTATGTGTTCATACCATATGTATTTCTCCTTCCTCCTTCCCTTTCTTTCCTCTTTTCTTTTTTCTTTCCTAATGTTAAATCAGATAACTATATTCCAATGAATGGAGCAAAGTACATGCTATTCATACGGTCCTTTGATAAATCTCAGCACAATGGCCATACTATGTGTGGCTTTTGTTTTCAGACATGCAATTGCATTATTCAATTATCAGACACAGATCTAGAATTTAAGGGGAATATTCATATTTCATTACAAATCTCCTCAGAAGATGTTCAGAAGTAATGAGCACTAGAGATTAACTTTAAGGGGATAAAGAAAGAGAACTAGGTATTTATTAGCTCATCATCTCCACAGACATCAGTAACTCAAAACCTGTCAGACCTCTGATGGTGAGATATCAATCTACTGTACACAAGTGAAGTCACATGATAGTTATGCTTATAGATAAAACAGGCTGGACTGGACTGTTGATGCAAATTGTACTCTTGGAAAAAAGCAAATATCCCAGGTTTGTTTTGTTTCCTCTCTATTTTTATTTTTTAAATAAATTTTTAAGTAATTTATTACACAGAGTATATTACTAATATACTCACTGACATTTCTACAGAACAGCTGAATATATGACTGTTCATCTTTCTGATGATTTGGTCTCACACTCTTCAAACACACAGTCCATGCTCTCTGACAAGTACCTCCTGGAAAGGCTGTGTGAGAGACACAGGCTCTTTACTGTTTTGTGTCACCTTGCTTTCTTCTGTTATTTGCTGTTGTGGAGACAGAAGTGACTCCCAATGGAGTCAGCAGGATTCTCTGGGTTATTGCCACAGCCTTCTTTCCTGGCTGACAGTTCCTACCAAGGAAGAGGGGCCAGCCTTTGACGTGTTCCCAATAAATGGAGATAACTTACAGGTTGTTAATCAAACACCAAGGGAACAGTTGAAACACTAGCAATTTAACCTTTGAAATGTATCCTCAAGTTTTCAATTTTCTAGAATGTCAGATTTTTAAATGAAATTCATATTAAGTGTTTCCCACACTGACTATTTAGAGAAAGATAAGTAAGTATTTGAAAACACAGCTTACTCTGGGCAAAACATATGCCTTTTAGGCCTCCTGTGTTGTGAACAGTCTTCAGCCCTCATAGTGTTACCTCGTATGAATGGCTAAATCAGAACATGCAGGGCTTACTGGTACTTAAGAGAGTCCCAGACTATTTCCACTTTTAAATATTCCCGATATATAAGAAATGAAGAAATGTTCCCAATAAGATTACCAAACTGTGATATTTTTTAAATGCTGAGAGCAAAATTATGTTTCTCAATATGCACAATCAAAAATACAAACTGACCTCTACTTGAAAATGACATCAGAAGTCTAAATTTTGAGGTCCTTTCTAAAAATAAGGCCAAGGCCAAATGACCCTTTGATTTCTTCATGATTCTTCATATATGAGTGAATTTTATTTTCTCATAAAAGTTGCAAATTATATCTGTCTTAGGAATATATAGACTTTAATAGGTTGCTACAGGGATTCTTTATTACTCAGATAATTAAATCTCTAATGATGACGTGTCATTCATTGGAATTAATATAGGGGCATTTGGTTCTATTCTCTTCTATAATCATTCCACATGTTCCCCTCACCGACCAGTTCAGAGCATGACATTTTTTTAGAAGTTAGCTTATTACTACTCCAATTTGTCTTTACATATGAAATAATAATATATATGACTTTTAAAAATGATTCACATGAATCACTTTGATTAGCAAAATTATTCAGAATGTTCTTACAAAGAAATAGCCAGAACTTTATGGTGCCCATCCAAAGACATTGAGAAGTCCCCTATCACCCTCATAGGTAGCTAATGATTTTTATTTCGTAACCTAATGATTGAAATTTCTTTAGTTGGGGCTGTTTTTCTTGAAAGTCTAGAAAAAAGGAACTACACAAACAAAGTACATTCAGTGCAATAAGTATTCTAAACAAAACTCAATTTAGTATATTAAATTAAGGTGTACATAGATACATAGATCCATTTACATCTATATTCATGTATCTATGTAGACTGGCAACCAAATAGCACGAAAAATATAACAGATTTGATTTAGTGGTAGTATACAGTTTCAGTTTAAAAATTTTTATTGTCATTTATAAAACAAAAAGACATAATGATTACTTTTTTTTAAAGTTATGAAATACGTGACAAGTATGTGTTCCAATATAAAAATGCAGACTTTTGAGGATTCAGCTAGTTTTTCTATTCTACAGAATGATAGTGTCAAAGCTTGCAACAACTCTCAAATATGTCTGGAAAAAATTTGGTTATATTGCCTACAAAAAATTCAAGATCTCTAGATCTATACCTATTTCTGTCTACCTGTTTTTCCTCTGGTGGCATATAGATATATATGTATACACACATAGTATATATGTATACACACATATGTGTATGTGAGTGTATATGTATGTGTGTATAAATACATGTATGTGTATACATATGGGAAGCACACAATAAATGGCAGATATCAATATAAATGATTAACTGTTATAATGTGCATTTCTTAAAAACAAAAACAATAATTCTTTATTAGAAATGGAGTGGCTTTAAGACTTAGGCAGTTAAGGGCTATAATGTAAGTTCTGACCAAATAATATCAATCTGCCATCTAGGAAAACCTATTAATATAACCACCATTCAAGTCTATGCTCCAATTACAGAGGCTGAAAATGAAATTAAAAGCTTTTACATAAGTATTAAAGGGGAACTAGATCACACACCATGACAAGACATGCTAATAATGATAGATGAATGGAATGCAAAAGTAAAAAATAAAGCAGAATCAAATGTCATTGGAAAATTTGGACTAGGGGTCATAAATGAAGCAGGAAATCAGCTTGTGGATTTCTATGAAGCCAGTCTTGTCCATGACAAACACATGCTTCAGACAACTGAGCACATGACTGTATACATGAACTTCACCAGACAGCCAATCGAGAATCAAATAGACTACGTAATTGGAAGCAGGAAATGGAAAAGCTGTGTTCTCTCTGCCAAAATAAGACCTGGAGCAGACTGTAGTAGTAGTAATTACAAACAGTTACTATCAAACATCAGAGCACTAAAAAAACCACAGTGTCAAAATATAATGTAAATGACATTCCTGACAGATATAAAGTCCAAATAACAGAATAGATTTTCACTGTTATACTAAATAGACCAAGAACTGTGGACTGAATCTAGAAATACTATTAGGAAAGAATGTGAAAAGACAATGTCAGAAGTAATAAGAAAAGAAAAACTGAGAGGGATGACAGAAGAAACACTAAAAATATTGTTAAAAGACAGGGGAGGGGCAAAAGTAAAAGGGTTAGAATCCTGAAGTTTTTCAACAACTGTCATGTATAGAAAAAGAGAACTATTACAGTCATCTTTTAAAGAGACATAAAAGAACAACAACAACAATAAAAATCAAGAGATCTCTACCGTAAGACTCAAGAAATAAAAGGGAAATTCAAATCTAAACTTGGAATGCTAAACACCCGAGGAGGAAGCACATTATCTGACCAGGAGAAAATAAAGGTGGGACCAGTGTCCTGAAAATCTATACAGAAAAGATAAAATATGTGCAGAAGAAGATTCCTATGAGGAATGTCCTATAATTCTAGAAAAGAAGTAAAGCTGCCCTGAAAGTACTGGGGAGAAATAAATCACCAATGGTATGTGAAATACCAACATAATTATTTCAAGCCACAGAGATTGAATCTGTCAAAATTCTAACAAGAATATGTCAACAAATATGAAAAAAAAAAAAACAATAGCTACAGATTGGAAACATTCAATATACATCCCAATTTTTATAAAAAGAGAGATGTCAAGGAGTGCATTAACTACAGGACCATTGCTTTAATTTCCCACACAAGTAAATTGACACTCAGATAATGTGACTAAGCTATCTACCTTAAATGGAGCAAGAAATGTGGATGTTCAAGCTGGATTTAGAAAAAGAAGAGGCCCTTGAGACATAACTGAGAACACTCATACTGGATTGTTCCAAAGAAGTTCAGAAGAAGGTTAGTCTATGTTTTATAGGCTACAGTAAAGCCTTTGACTGTGTGGATCATGAAAAACAGTGTATGGGTTGCCTAAGCATTAACTGTCTTGATGTGCAACCTGCATTGTAGACAGGAAGGCACTGTCAGGACAGAATAGAGAGAGACAGTATGGTTTCCTATAGGCAAAGGGTGCATTTTATCTCCCTATATGTTTAATCTGTGTGAAGAACTTGTCATACAAAAAACTGGGATAGACTCAGGGGAAGAAGTAAAAATTGGGAGAAGAAATAGCTTCATATTGGCAGATGATACCATCTTACTGGTAGAAAGCAGCAATAATTTGAAATGACTAATGATGAAAGAGAAAGAAGAAAGTGTCAAAGCAGCACTGCATTTGAACATCAAGTAGACAAAAATCCTGACTACAAAAGAAATGCACAACTTTATCACAATGAGAACACTGAAACTGTTAAAAGGTTTTGCTTACCTTGGTTCAGTCATCAATTCAAAAGGAGGCTGTGGCCAAGAAAGCAAGAGATGCAGAAGGGCAGCAATGACAAAATTAGGAAAGATCACAAGGAGCAAAAGATGTGTCTTTAGAGATCAAGGCTAAGATCATCTGCACCCTAGTATTCTCAGTTACTATCTACAAATGCAAAAATTGGGCAATGAAGAAGGCTTGCAGGGAAAAAGTAATAATTTATTTGAAGCATGGTGCTGGAACAGAGCTCTGTGGATACCCCCAGACCACCAGAAAGACAAACAAGTGGGTCCCTAGAACAAATTAAGCCCAAAACATCACTGACAGCAAAAATGACAAAACTAAAGCTGTCCTACTTTTGGCACATTCTGAGAAGGCAAGGTTCTTAGAAAAGATGAGAATGCTGAAAAAAACAGAGCAGAGCAGGAAAAGAGGCAGGCCAAATATGAGCTGGGTTGACTCCACAAGAGAAGCCATAGGCATGAGTCCAGTGTACTGAGGACAGGACATAGCAGACATCAGGCACCAGGAGTCAGAGCCAACTCATAGCAGGTAGCACACGTGATATTACCAAATATGCATAGGAAAACTCAATGGAAGTTATGATTTATTGGTATCAGGAGTTCAGAAATTTATAAACTAAATGTTTTTCCTAAAATATAAAGCTTTTTGAACTTCACCATCTGATCTAATCATTCATTAGGTAAGGCTATCCTGGTGAATGACTAAAAAGAGGCTGAGTATGCTGAAAAGAACGTAAGATTTGGATTCAGTAACTCCCTACACTTCATTGGCTTCCTATAAGATAAAATGAGCTTAGTTGTTTCAAGTACTCAGTAGAAAATAGTTAATATTATAGTTTCTGTCATTGTGGAGATCAAATGGGATTATATAACCACCCATTTGCCTCCCAGAAAACAAAAAACAAGAGAAAGCTCTACAACATAAAATTCACACTTTTTTTAATGTTAAAGAATGATCCATGTCTATAAACAGATAAGCTTAATAAAGTTAACTACATCTTTATGTAAAGCTAAAAATGAAATGGGTAAGCTATCAATTACTTTTATTACTTATATGCCGAAAGTGAAACAGAAAAAGTTATAAATTAAAATTCTATGCCATGATTGGAGTGACATCATGGAAGAGGCCAAGTGGGAAATTTTAAGAATCAATCCTTCCACTGAATCAACCATTAGGCTGGCAAAAACAGACAGAATCCACCTTTTTGGAACTCTAGAAACTAATTTAAAAACACAAAATTTAGAGCAAACAGGGGAATGCTTAATGAAAAAAAGTCGACTATAATTCAGTAAGAAAGCACAGAGGTGTTTTTGCTTACTGTCTTACAATTCCGCATACTCCAGCTCAGATACAACATCTAGACAGATAAACCAGAAAATAGAGAACTTAAAAAACAGTAAGCCTATGAGGATTAATAAACATATATAGAACACTCTCCCCAACAATTACAGAATACACATTTTTCTCAAGTGCACTTGCAGTATTTTCCAGATGGCCACAATAAAAATATCAACAAATTTTTTTAAATTGAAATCATATAAAGCCTATTCTCCAATCACAGTGGGATGAAGACAGAAATCAATATATAAAGAAAAACTGAAAAATTCACAAGTACATGAAAATCAAACAATACATTTTTGAATAGCCAATAGATCAGCAAAGAAATCACAAGGGAAATGAAAAAACACTTTAGAATGAATGAAAATAAAAAACCAAGATACCAAAACACAGCACGAAGTGACAGCAGTTCTCAGAAGTAAATTTAGAACTGTAATGTACACATTAAAAAAAGAAAGTTCTCAAATCAATATCCTAACCTGACATCTATGGAACTCAAAAAATATAAAAAAAAAAAAAAAAAAAAAAAAAAAAAGAACAAAGAAAAATAAATAAAATAGAGAATAGAAAATAGAATCAAGAACATCAAAACTTGGTTATTTGTAAAGATCAAGACAACTGACAAAATTTTAGTTAGACTAAGAAAAAACAGAAACCGCAAATAAATAAAATGATAAATTAATGAGAGGGGAGTTTACTGGCAAACTTACACAAATAGAAAGGACTATAAGAGAATTCACAAAAAAATTCCATGCCAACAAACTAAATAACCTAGATAAACTGAAATGGAGAAATTCCTAGAAGAGGGTAAATCACTAAATCAAAATTATTTTTTAAATTAAAAAATTTTGAGCAGATCTATAAAAAGAGACTGATTCCGTAATCAAAAACCTCCTAACGGTAGCCAAAAATCCCAGGATGACATTACTTTCCTGGTAAATTCTACCAAATACTTAAAGAATGAACACCAGTATTCCTGAAATCTTTTGAAAAATAGAAGAGGAGTGTACACTTTCTAATTTATTTTATGAGAATATTAACTTGAAACTAAAGTGAGAGAAATATACCACAAAAGTGTAAACTATAGGCCAATATCAATTATGAAGATAAATGGAAAATTCCTCAAAAAAAGTACTAGTAAACCAAATGTAACAGCAATGTGATTTAACATACTAGATAACAAATATGATTTAACATACTAAATACTAAAATCAATCAATGTAATACAGAACTACAATAGAATGAAGAAAAAAATTCTGAGCACCTCAGCTGACAGAGAAAGCCACACCCTTTCATGGTAATAACACTTAAAAAATGAGGAACAGAAGGGACTTTCATCAGCACGATAAAGGGCACTTATTAATACTCCATAGTTAACATCATATTTAACAGTGAAAGACTTCATGGTGAAATACTGAAAGCTTTTTCCATGAGAGCAGGAGTAAGAAAGTCTACTTTTACCACTGCTATTCTTCATTGCATTGAAAGTTTTAGTCAGAGAATAGGTAAGAAAAATAAATAAAAGACATCCAAACTGGAAATGAAGAAATAAAGCAATCCATTCACAGATGATATGATCCTACATATAGAAAATGCTACAATGGTACAAAGAAACTTAGCTAATAAACTAATTCGGCAAAGTTGCAGGGTACAAGATCAATAACACCAGAAAAAAAGAATGTCAGTTGTGTTTCTATATGCACACATTGGTCAATCTAAAAAGGAAATCAAGAAAATAATTTCTCATATATGTATTCAAATAATAAAATACCTAGGAATAATTTAACCAAGGAGGTGAAAGACTTTTATACCAAAGCTACAAAGCTTTGCTTAAAAAGATAAAGAAGAGCTAAATAAACGGAAATATATCCAGTGTTCATGGACTGAAAGACTTAGTATAAGGTTAAGATGGCAATAGCACCCAAAGTGATCTGCAGATTCAATGCAATTCCCATGGAAATTCCAATGACCTGCTTTCACAGAAATGGAAAACCTGGTAATCAAATTCATATGTAATTTCAAAGAACCCCAAATAGTCAAAACAATATTGAAAAAAAAATCAAAGTTTTAAGACCCACACTTCACTATTTAAAAACAACTTCAAAGCCATAGCAACCAAAACAGTGTGATAATGGCAAATGGGCATATATTGATCAACAGAACAAAACTGAGAGTGCAGTAATAAACCCTTACATTTATGGCAAATTAATTTTCAGCAAGGGTGCCAAGAATGTTCAATAGGGAAAAAACAGTCTCTTCAACAAATGATGCTGTATATCCAAATGCAAAAAACAAAAAGTGAATTTGGACACCTACCTCATACCCAATACAAATATTAACTCACAATAGATCAACTACCTAAATAAAAGAGCTAAAACCAGATAATTGTAAGAAGAAAGCACAGGGATAAATCTTTGTGATTTTCGATTTGGCAATGGATTATTAGATATCGCACCAAAAGCATAAGAAACAAAAGGAAAAAAATTAAACTTCATAAAAATCTGTACATCAAGACCATTGTATAAAAGGTGAAAAGACAATCTAAAGAATGAGGGAAATACTTTGACATCACCTATCTGATAATGGCCTAGGATCCAGGATATATAAAAAATTTTTACAATTCAACAACAAAAAGACAAACAGCCCAATTAAAAACTGGGCAAAGAACTTCAATAGCCATTTCTCTCAATAAGAAATACAAATGGTCTAGAAGCACATAAAAAGATTCTCAGTATCATTAGTCATTAGTGAAATACAAATTCAAAGCATGGGATTCTAATTCCTACCCACTAAGATGGTAATAACAACAAAAAATGGAAATAACAAGTGCAAGGAAGAATATGGAGAAATTAGAATCCTCATACATTGCTGGTAGGAATGTGAAACGGTTCACCTTAAACTCCTTAAAAAGCTTTTTATGAAATTACCATATGACCCAGCAATTCTAATGATAGGTATGTACCCAAAGGACCTGAAAATATGTGCTCAAACAAATACATAATTACTGCAGCACTGTTCTCAAAGCTTAATTTGTTTTAAGGTATTAAATAAATATGACATTTCAATACTTTAGCATTGTAAAGTTAAACATTTATTAATGACAAGGGTATAAAAAATAAAGCGAGGCTAATGATAATGGTCTCAGAAGGGACATATGTTTCTAAATTTTACATTTTCATTTAAAAGATGCATTGCTATGTAAGAATACAGATATATTTCTTAACTAGTTTGTTGCTTTGTTAAACATTACATTCTTGATTATTTTTCTAGAAAAAAAAATGCTTGAAGGTATTGATGACCTTCTTTTCCTTTCAATCTCCTAATATCAAGTTATTATTACTAGGTTTAAACTCACTCTTCTTGTAGTTAAGATTTCAAAAATTTATTGGGACAGCAAAACACAGTTTGCCTGTATGCTCTTAGCTAGACAGAAAGACCCACCCATAGTCTAAAGAGAAATTGACAACCTAAAAACTATGAAAACATAATAACACAAGAATTGAAATATCAGATCAGCTCACTGGAAAATGAACACAGGTACTGCCTATTTTCTCAGTTAACTTTTACTTGGTGCTGCTGGAGTAGGATACTGAATGCTATGAACAACTTTCTAATTCTGGTTCCTTCTTCAGGGTCAAAAAATCATTTACATTTCTAATATCCTACCTTGACATAATGACTACATTCCTTTACCAAGAAATGTGAAAAAAAGGTTCATGCAGGCAATCAGAAGCAAAATAATAAAACGAATAAAATTTATTTTAAAATGTATCCTAAAACATAATTGTAAATTAAAATATAAAGCATCTTCTCCTTTTTCTTTTCAGCAGTCATTTCTTATACTCTAGCATGCTGAGTATTGTATTACTGCCTGCCAGTGAATATCCCATTTTGAGAACAAATTATTGATCCACAGGAGAGATTGCAGTTACTCCAGTGCTTCTACAAAATATTTTTTCATTGGCTATCTCTCCTCAGAACAAATTTAACTTTATTTCAAATGCTGTAAAATATAAAATTCTAATTCTACACATGGATATTAGAATCATGATTGATTACTATGTGATATGTTTTCTAAAGCCTCAGATCTTTAGCAATTTGAGGAATAACTTAATAACTACATATCAAAAGCCATGGGAAATATAATGACCATTTCAATAGTGGTACAAAGTTTTCACTAAATTATCTTGAGATAATAAAGGTATTTTACATTCAGACTCTTGAAATGCCTAATCATAAAAATCACAGGAGTCTGTATTGGTTTTTGTTTCTCTCTTATTGATTACCCTCTGGACTAGAACACAAACTTGGAACATGACGTTAAAATAGTTCAGAGTTGTTTTTATCATGCATGCTTGTGATGAATAAAATACTTCTTCATAAACCCAAATCATGTAAAATAAGTCACGCCAAATTAAATTAAATTAAATTTTCTTATAAAGTACTGGACCATGGCCCTATTCCATATAAACTGCAAAACGATTTGGTGTTTTAGAAGGTAATACCATTAATGATGGATAATATATAGCAATTAAAATATGGCAAGAAATATTTTTATTCAATCTTCCGAAAGATAAAGCTCATGGGTTTATATAACTATGAAAATGCTTTTATTAAATGTCATTTAAAGAGATTAACTGCTCTTTTCAATTCTCAATTCTACACATTCAATTACATGAGAATAGAAGTATACTTGATGGGTGATGAAGATTTTCCTACGGATAATTAATGAAACCTGAGCTTAATGATTGTTGTGCATTTGAGTATTTGTAGGCATCAGCTCCTGCATTAAGGCAACAACTGGTTGAAACCACCATCAAAAAAGCTTTTTAAAAAATACAATAATATTGCCATTTTGTTAGAAACATTCGTATCATTTTAATACCCACAACAAATTTAAGAAATTCATGCACATTTATTCATGTCACAAGGAAAATTAATGTTGTGATGTCAAGTCTTTTATGAAGTATAAAACTACCAACAATTCGCATTAATTAGTACTTTAAGTAGTGATTTTATCTAGAGGTTCAAAAAAGTAAATTACTAAAACATACAAGTAGCCTCTATGCCTTGAGACTGAGATTTATTATTTAGGGTTGAGTTTTATCCAAAAAACAAAACAAAACAAAACAAAAAACAATGAGGACTTGCCTTGTCCATATCATGCTCAAAATACACGACCTACTAGATAAGAAGTTAATATTTGGTCCAACCTAAATGGGTAATTTATTCATGTAGATGAAATAGTTTATCAGAGAGCCCAAACAATTTTTGTATTATATATTTTTCATACACTTATAATTAATCATTCATTTGAGGAGGAAGAAAGAGGGGCAGGAATGATGAGTGTAATCACCTTTAGCTTCAAACCTTCTATTTTTACTGACATTTTATTCCCCCAAGAGAGTTACGTATTGTTCTTTACAAAACTGTTTCTATTTGCCTTTCATAAAACTTTTTCTGTTAAAAAAAAAAGAAAACTAAGATAGCAGTACTATAATCTAGCTTAATGACTTCTTATATTGTTTTCAATTATTATTTTTTCAACTGTTTTAACTAGTTCTTGAGGTTAAAATAAAAATAGATAAAAATTCCCTTTACTTTTATAACTTCAGGCTATACTACGTCAGTTTATTTAGTCAATTCATTTAAGACTCAGTTTAACTCACCACACTTGTTCTATTACTCTCCTAATTCAACTCTGCAAATAATCCAAGATCAGAATAGTATTTTTAAAAATTCTGTTAAATATTGGGGCCTCATTTGATGCAAATATTGTCTGGGTAAGTGGGTGAAAAGAACATTGACCTAGACTTCAGGTTCCTCATCTTTCAAATATAGAAGAAAACAAACATAAAGCCTACAAAAAAAATAAGTTGGTTTGGAGCTCAACCTAGTAAATACATGTGAAAATATTTTGTTAGTTATACAAAGTTATAAAAGCATTAAGTATATTATGTTTATATGTTTATGTATGTGTATGCATATATGCCTATTATAAATGTCTATTTGATGTTGAATACAATAGGAAAATGTCAAGCAATGATTGAAATACACTGTAATGCCACTATATACTTTATACCTCAAAATATACCTCAAATGTTCCGAAATTTTTATTTCATAATCATTTTAATTGATTGGTATATTTTTTAGTAAAAGCTAGGACAGTAAGAGAATCCTAAATTATTAGTAAATTTGAGAAATATAAACAAATATACAAAAGTGCATATATGTGTTGGGAGAAGATATATTTGGGAAACTATGTATGTAGCTTTATTGTAGAGTTAGTTACAAACTACAATTTTTTGAATTAGTAAATATAGTGAACTGTTAAGAAACCTATACTATGATAAAATACTTAAGAAGCTAATGAATGTTTTTACTGTGTCAGTGATAAACAATGCTCTGTTAATTCAGAACTCCCCTGTGTGAAACTGACATGCCCAGACATTTAGTGTGATATTTTCACAGAGGTCTTTTATTAAATATTAGGAACATAAATCTGTTTCTAATAGTTATGCTTATCTGCATATTTTGATATGTAATATCTGGAAAGGATAACACAAATAATCGGATTTTTCTCACTTCAGTCTTTAAAGCTTTGTTTTAAAATTAATACTTAGATATTAATTATAATGAAAAAGCAATGTTAACTACTAATCATTAAATTAATGAGATCAACTTAAAAACTTTCTAGTTTTCACTCAATGACATTTATGTATGTATACATTTGTTTTGATTTTGATCATATTCTAATAATTAAATACCACACATTATTATTTTACTGCCATGCATTTTAAAAATTATTTTAAAATATTTTCTATTTCAATTTTGAATCAGCCAATGTCATCTCAATAAATTTAATAAAAAAGAAAACAAAATAAAAGAAACAGCTGAATTTTAAAATACAAGATTTTAATCATAAAGAAAAAATATCATGAGAAAAATGTATTAGTAATGGAAAAAGTAAGAGCTATAGAAGGAATGAGGCTTTACAAAGCCAGTGTTTAATATAGGAATAATCTTTCTGATATACATAAATACATCATTATAAAACAGATATTTTCATAAAAATCAGTTTTAAAAGACTGATTTCTTACGTTGCTTTTCAAAGAGAGTAATGAAAAACAACACATAATAATTATTCTTCTTCAAATCATACTTGGACATCATAGTCATTACTTCTTAAAACTCTACATTCTGATAGAAATAAAATTGACAGAAATATAAAACTTTCTGTTTAGGTTATGGAAATTCCTCAGAATAGACATTAAATGTTTTTAAAAATAGCTATCAAAACATCAATCAGTGAAGCAAAACATATTCTTATAAAAGCACTTCATGAATACCATCTGCTTAACAATAGGATCTTGGCTTAACTCTAGAATAAAATCATGTTAATAAGGAGTTTGCCTATTATTCAAAAAGCTCCAAACTTGTACAATAAGTGTAAGGATAAGACAAGTCAGCTTATCACTTAACAGCCTATGTATTTTTAAGAGCTTGTAGAGATGACAACATTTTATATGTAGCATATTTTAGTACAACAGTGGTTGTATCATCATTGATAAAACATGTGCTATTTATGAAATATATGCTTTTTTTGATAGAGAAATCAATTAAGACAGAGAAACCTTGGAATGACTTAGATCCCTTCCAGTTCCAAACAAATTCTTTGAATTTAGACTGCTATTTCTCCCAATGGATAATGTTATCTTATCCCCAGATTTTGTAAAGAATGTGCTACATTATCGTTTTTAAAGAACATGCTATATTATTAACCTTCCTTCCTGAAGTCATTGATCATCTGAAGTTAATGATGTATTCAGTTTCATTGTGAAGAAGAAAGAGAAAGAGCATAGAAAACACATTTATTTCACTGGTTTATGAAAATCACATCCATTCAGCAAATGGAAGAAAAAACAGTAGAAAACAAAAGGAAAAACTGTAATGCAACACTACACAAAAAAATGCAGTGGGAGGATGAATAAGATTTTGTTTGTTTGCTTTGTTTTTATTTTTCTGTTTGAGGTGGGAGTGAGAATTGATGAATTCCCCCAAACGGAAAGCACTTTGATGGATAAAGAGGTCCATTCATTCACTAATTTGTCAAATTAATTTATTGCTATAGAGAACCTACTATGAATAAGCTAACTTTCAAGGAACTGGGGATATAGCAGTGAACACACTAAACAAAAATCCTCACCCATTAATTCTGGTCAGGGAAGAAACACAGTAAGTAAAATTGCAAAGAAACAAACAATATTTTTATGATGATATGTGATATGGAGACAAACCAAGAAGGGCATAAGCACAGAGTGTTTAAAAAGGTGGGTGATTTTCAACTAATAAATAAAGGAAGGTCTCATGACCCAAAAGAGTAAAATAAAAATGGTTCTGTTACAGAAACAGGGGTGTTCCAAAAAACCCCAGAGTTTGCGGCTGGGGGATGGGGAAAAGGAAGCAGCTTTTAGAATGCCTCCACATGCCTGAGACTGGTGGCTAGTGTCTTTTTTTTATGCAAAATGGCTTTAATGCATCCAAAGCCTCAGGTAGATGGGAGGGGACTTGGACCAGGGAATGGTATGGAGAAAGCACACAGAGCCTGCGTGAGGTTCTGTGAATGGTCAGAACTGGTTACCGCACCCACTGCATCAGAGGACGTAGTCAGAGATTTAAAAATAAGCGGCAGACATTTTAGCCAGGCTGACTGTGCGGATTTAACTAAGGCTGAGGCTGACTGTGTGCATTTGACTAAGGCTAAGGCTGACTGTGCAGATTTAACTGAGGCTGAGGCTGACTATGTGTATTTGACTGAGGCTGAGGCTGACTGTGCGGATTACAAAAGGACTAACTATACAGTTTACAAGGAGGCTGAGAATCCACGAGGTTCTGGATTAAAAGCTGGTGTACCCCATAACACAGACGAGGTCTCCCCAATCAGGATTGAATGACTGGCAGCTACTGGTAAAGCTGAACTGCGTTTGGAAAGTAGGGAAAGGGTTTCTCTGACTTCTCTAAAACTAGCCTGGTTTGGTAGGGGGGAGGCAAGGATATGTGTTTATGGGTGAACATAAGACTTAACAACAGAAATCCGCAAATAACTAAATCTATATAACTGTTAAATAAATAATTCTTTTTCCTTTCACTAAACTCTGGTATTGAGTTATAATTTTGGCGGCGGGCAATCGGGCCCCTAACTAAAGAGCCTGTGGGTTTGTTTTCAACTGGAGCAGCCCAGGGGTTCTGTAACAGTTCCAGAGAATGGAAATCTGAAATTTCTAGAGAAGCAGCATTATATATTCCACAGAATATGAAAGGCACACAGTAACCATGGGATTTAATTTTTTTTTTCCTCCCCAGCCATAAAGTAAAGCTCTTTAAAGATAATTGGCACATTTATGTGGAGAAAATACAGTATCACCAAATATCAACCCGAAGAAAGGGAAACCAACTGTGCTGGACACATTTGCCAGATTTAGTAATGAGAATGTTATGTTACTTCATTCATTCAAACAGTTTCCACCCCATTTTAACTGTTTGGCTTCCATAAAACATCTTAGTTGAAAAAGAGTTCTATTGATAAAAGTTAAAAAATCACTGTTTACACAGTGTCTTTCATTTGAAACCATACTTCCTCCTGTGTTTTTCTAAATCATGATGAAAACAAATTATTACTAAATCATTTCTCGTAGCAAGCTTAAATCCATGGAAAGGAGTAAATTCTGACTTTGTTTTAGTTGTAACCATTGAGAATTTTCCTGGGTAGCAAACTAGCAGATTTAAGAAAAAAGATGGTAATTTTTTCCATTTTTACTTGGGTTTAAAAATTTGTATTTGTAAAAGAAAGAAGGCTGCAAGACAAAACCGTTTGGTTATATAAACGTTGTCAAAAACTAGAATTTGACTTTGGGGCTACGACTGATATGAGAGTATGGAATCTGGAAAAGGGAAAGAACTCACCTCTTATAGACATTGGGGAATATTACATAACCAAATAAAATGATCTCAGATACCTCCCTGCTCCAGTGATGTCCATTGTGCCTATTATGATGTTATGTTAATTAGTGCTAATTTTAATCAATTGAATGTTAAGATATCTTAGTGGGGAGCAAGTACTCAAGTAACTGAACAATATATGCTCCTGCCTTGGAATTTCTGTGTCAAAGATGTGACCAAAGTCTATAATAAAACCATATGAGAGTTAAAGGATCTTATGCCACAGAACTGAATTCCTATAGAGTGGGAATGAAATAAAATTTAAATATCTGATGTTCCAAATTGTACAATTAAGACAAATGCTTGGAAGCTTCAGGAAAGGAGAGATATTTTACACAAAATGAAAAAATAATAATTAAAGCTCTCCAAAACAGCTTGCAAGATAGACACTATGAAAAAACAGATGTGTAGCGGCATGTTACTCTTTTTAAGAAAAATATTTAAAATGTTCAGTTAAGTGTCAGAAGAGACAAATAAAGGATAAAAGCTGTAACGTGCAGTCTAATATTTGAAATTTGGCTGGATTTTGGTTTATTAAGGAACCATAATACCATATAAATAGATGCTGAAAAAGCATTAGATAAAATCTAATACCTATTTATGACAAAAACACTCAGCAAAGTGGGGATAGAGGGAGCATACCTCAATATAATAAAGGCCACATATGACAAACCCACTGCCAGCATCATATTCAATGGGCAAACATTGAAAGTGTTTCCCTTAAGATCAGGAATAAGACAAGGATGCCCACTCTCACCAGTCTTATTCAACATAGTTCTGGAAGTCTTAACCACAGTGATTAAACAAGAAATAAAAGGCATTCAAATTGGAAATAAGGAACTAAAACTGTCACTATTCACAGATGACATGATAGTGTACATAGAAAACCCTATAGTCTCCACCAAAGAAAACTACTCACCTAATAAATGAATTTGGCAAAGTAGCAGGATACAAAGTCAATATTCAGAAATCGATGGCATTCTTGTACACCAATAATGAATTATCAGAAAGGAATTTTTTTTTAAAAATCCCATTCACTATAGCAACAAGAAAAATAAAGTACCTAGAAATAAATTTAACCAAGGATGTAAAAGACCTACACTCAGAAAACTATAGAACACTGAAGAAAGAAATTGAGAAAGATATACATAAATGGAAGCATATACTGTGTTCAAGGTTTGGAAGAATTAACATCATTAAACTGTTTATACTATGCAAAGTAATCTACAGATTCAAAGCAATTCCTATTAAAATACCAATGGCAGATCAAATACCAATATCACAGATCTAAAACAAATATTCCAAAAATTTGTAAAGAACCATAAAGACCCCAAATAGCCTCAGCAGTCCTGAGAAAGAAGAACAAAATTGGAGAGATCACAATATCTGATGTTAAACTATACTACAAGGCCACTCTAATCAAGATAGTCTGGTACTGGCATAAGAACAGACACATACATCAATAGAACAGAATAGAGAGCCCAGAAATAAACCCAGGTCTCTATGGTCAATTAATATTTGACAGTGGGGAGACAAGCATGCAATGCAGTAAAAACAGTCTCTTTAATAAATGATGTTGAGAGAACTGAACTGGTACATGCAAGAAAATGAAACTAGACCACCAATTGACACCACACACGAAAATAAAGTCAAAATGGATAAAGAATTTAAACATAATTTGTGATACCATAAAAGCTCCAGCGGAAAACATAGGCAATAATGTTTCAGACATTCCACATAGCAATATTTTTACCAATATATCTCCTAGCGGAAGAAAAAAATAAAGAAAAAAATGGACTACATCAAATTAAAAAGTTTCTGCAAGGCTAAAGAAACCATCATCATAACGAAAAGGGAACCAACACTATGGGAGAACATATCTGCCAATGATACATTGGACAAGGGTTTAACTTCCAAAATATATAAACAACTAATATGACTCAATACCAGGAAGACAAACAATCCAATTAAAAAACGGGCAAAGAATCTGAACAGACACTTCCTCAGGTAGGACATACAGAGGGCCCAGAGGCATACGAAAGAATGCTCAATATCACTAGCCATCAGAGAGATGCAAATTAAAACCACAACACAGTATCACCTCACACCTGTCACAATGACCATCGTTAATAAATCAACAAATAGTAAGTGCTGGGGAGGATGTGGAGAAAAGAAAACCCTAGTGCACTGCTGGTGGGAATGCAGACTGGTGCAGCCACTGGAGAAAACAGTATGGAATTTACTCAAAAAACTAAAAATGGAGCTGCCTTATTGAGGCTGAGCTGCCTCCAACGCCCCAGCTCGGTTTGAAACTTCTCTGTCCAGCAGAGGTTTCATGACCACAGCGGAACAAATTTATCCAGGACACTGTATTTTGTCTGGGGGTGGGGAAAGGAAGTGGATGTTCCCTCTAGTGGAGAAAGTGCAAGACCTCCGTTCCTCATGCCTTTTATTGAGAAAGGTATGCATGGGAGATACCAAGTCAAAATTCATAAATCATCAATAGCTTTTGGGCGTCAGGATTACAGTTGACAGTTGCAGACTACAAGTATCAGTATAGAGGGCACAGTGACCAGTCTGTGTTAGAGTCTATTAAACATCTTGACGCCACACTGGCATTAGGTGCAAGGTTTCATACATTCCCTGCTAAGAGATAAGAAAAGCAGAGCAAGCTCTAAAGCGTAATATGTATTCTTTAAACCCCAATTCCCATGGGAACCCTCTGAGTGCCTTTGGTCTTGTCTGCCTCAGCCTTCCAGTTTTCTGTTGAAACTTAAATGCCTCCCGGGGGTGGGGTGGGGGTGGGGGCTGGCTCATGGCTTGGGCTACAATTCCTGAAACCACAAGGAGCGTCCCCCCTCACCTTATGACCCAGCAATTCTACTACTGGAATTATACCCAAAGAATCCTGAAACATCAATTCAAAAGAAGTTATGCACCCCTATGTTCATAGCAATACTATTTATAATAGATAAGTGTTAGAAACAGCCTAAGTGTCCTTCGTAGATGAGTGGATTTAAAAACTGGTACATTTACACAATAGAAAACTATGCAGCAGAAAGAAAGAACTCCTATCTTTTGCAACAGCATGGATGGGACTAGAGGCTATTATGCTAACTGAAATAAGCCAGACTGTGAAAGACAAATACCATATGACCTCACTTAAAACTGGAATCTAATGAACAAAACAAACTAATGAGAAAAAGAGAACCAGAGACATGGAAACAAGGAACAGCCTGATAGCTGTAGGAGGAGAGAGGGGAGGAGGGAACGGTGGAAGGAAGGAGAAGGGACAAGTCAAAGAACATGTATGAATGACTCATGGAAAATGGAGAGTGGATTCACTGTGGGAGAGGGGTGGGCTGGATGGAGTGGGGTGAAAGGGAAAAAAATGGGACAACTGTAATAGAATAAACAATAAAAAAAGACAATGAGAAAAGAAAAAAGGAACCATGACAAAGTCAATAGCCTATTTTGGACTTTGTTACTCATTCTTAAGGTGGCTGGACTAGCTAGTTAAATATAACAGTCATTGTTGGTGGGAATGCAGACTGGTGCAGCCACTGTGGAAAACAGTATGGAATTTTCTCAAAAAACTAAAAATGAAAATGCCTTTTGACCAAGAAATTCCACTGCTGGGATTATACCCAATGAATCCTAAAACACCAATTCAAAAGAACCTATGCACCCCTATGTTCATAGCAGTGCTATTTACAATATTAAATGCTGGAGACAGCCTAAGTGCCCATCTGTAGATGAGTGGATCAAAGGGCTGTGGTACATTTACACAATGAAGTACTATGCAGCAGAAAGAAGGAACTATTACCCTTTGCGAGAGCATGGATGGAAATGGAGAGTATTATGCTAAGTGAAATAAGCCAAGTGGTGAAAGACAAAAGCCATATTTTCTCACCTATAAGTGGAACCTAATGAACCAAACAAACAAATGAGCAAAACAGAACCAGAGACATGGAAATAAGGAACAAACTGACAGCAACCAGAGGGGAGAGGGAAGGGGGTTAGTGGGGGAAAGAAGAGGAAGGGAGTCTAGTCAAGGAACAAGTTTAAAGGATCCATGGACATGGACAACAGGGTAGGGACTGACTGTGAGAGCCGGGGTTGGGCAGGGGAGAGCAATGGGGGAAAAACTGGGACAACTGTAATTGAACAACAATAAAATAAAATAAATTAAAAATAAATAAATACACTTCAACTTGTGTTCAATGTTTCAGGTGTCTACATAAAAATAAAGAGGAATTGACATTTTAAGCAAAGGAGATATCAGTTTAAATATCAACAAGACTGGCTAGCATCAGTCTAGATTGTGGTAATTAAAAGGTAAGCAGCCAGAGTCTTTTAATGAATGTTTTATGCCATTGTTTCTATGACTATACTGGTCCCTTTAACACTTTTATTCAATAAATACTGATGGCCTACTTTGTTCCAGGTACTTGCAACTATAGCAGCAAACAAAGCAAAATTCCTGCTGTTGTAGAGGTTGTGTTCTACAACATGAAAGATGATATTTGATTAAATAATATATACAAATGAGGAGGGGGCAGATATGGGGACCCATGGTGACAGGTTGACTCATTTAGAGAATGCGGTAAAGAGAGCCTCTCTGTGGAAGTGAAATTTAAGCAGAAACCTGTGCAAAGGAGTTAGTCAGGCAAAGATCTGGGGAGAGAGATGTAGACATGAGTCCCGGGTGAGGGTGAGGCTGGCACACCCAAAGAAGGAAAGAAGAGCAAGGTGAGTAGTGGGAGCAGAGTGAGAAGGTGCAGGGGGTGGGAGGGAGGCAAGTGCAGTGAATGACCAATGAGGCTGTGAGACAGGAAGACACCTGACCATATGAGTCCTCACTAAGAAATTTCTGATATATATTCTGAATCTGATTAAAATCTGTCAAAGAGTTTAAGCTATAGAATGCATGATATAATCTGATATACATTTTAGAAAATCACCCTAGAGATGCAGTTGAGAGAACGGTCAGAAAGCCAAGAGTAGAGGGAGTCCAAGGGCTAGTGCATAGTGTAAATTAAAAAATGATGGTGGCTTTGATCCAAGTTCTCTCCAGCCATGGGAAGTAAATCTAAACTCTAACTCAGCAAATTAGATCCCATAAACCTCTTTCTCCTTCTCTTTGCTTTACAATCTGTTCACCAATCTGAACATTCACACATTCTGTTCCCTCTATTTAGAATGATCGTCATTTTTCTCTTCATGGTCCACAGAAATCTCACATTCATCTTCCTGACACTTGCAGGAAGAGATCCTACCACAGAATCTCATATAGTATAAAACTTATCTTCCATGCTGAATTATAAGTGTTACTGTGTTGTCTCAATTCCAGTTGAGTGGTGTGATTATTTTCAGCTTTATTGGTCTGAGAAAATTGACAATATGTACACTACTGAGCTAGACTTCTTAAGTTCATATCACTGTGAATATCACTTAGAAGATTATTCTTTTCAGTACAACTAATAATAATCCAGGCTTATAATTTAAAAATTTAGATTAAAACAGACTCAAAGTATGACTAGAAATTTACAAAGAAACAAACTGTAAAATTCACATGCTAAAATCAAAGTATCTATAGTGCTAAAAACTTTGCATGTATATAAAATGGCCTACCTTGCCATGTGTGCAGTAAAACAATATATTTGAGTTTGTATACAATTTTTCCATCTTAGAACATATGTTGAGTTTGACCAATTAGAAAAATGAGTTATTAAACTGTGTTCTAAGGCTCAAAACACCTAGGGTTTTTCAGAGTCGGAGTGTTATTTAGTAATTCTACTCAAGTTCTTTTATGATTTAATAGTTAATCAATATTACTCATACAATACAACCCATTGTAGCTTTCATTTCATATTTTCAAGTCCAAAGTGCATTCTGTGAGGAAAATATTTTGACAACCTGAATCTCTTCTTTAACTGAGTTCATTTGAATTAAGAGTACAGGGCCGTATAGTAAGTAGATGATCAATACATCAACTGCAAAAGCCTATTCTTTCTAATGACAGAAGCCTTGAACACTACTTTCAAATACTATTAAAAAACACATTTCAAGTTTTCCAAGTAACTCTTTAGGTGAATTTTTAGGCCACAGTTGTAAAAATATTTATATTTTATAGCTGAGTTACAGTAACATCTCACAATAGTTTTAATTCTATGGGGAAAAAGCTACACAAAAAGTAATTATCTGTAAATTGAATGAAATCCCAACGTATCAGTGGTTCCCTGACTTAATAGTTATGACCTCTGTCCCCCATATGAAAAGTTTTATATTTAGGATACACTGTTTGAGAAAGTACATAATAAAAAAAGTGCCACCAGAAAACTTAAACATGAATTTGTAGTTTATTTATATGCCTACTGATATTACTATATACCTATAAATATATAATGGCAGATTTTTAGTTGACAGCCAATGTTTAATATACAGGGTGGGGCAAAAGTAGATTTACAGTTGTTTGTGTGGAAAATAATAAAATAATTAATAAATAATAATAGAAGAATAAACTGTGTTTTGCATACTCACAACTGTAAGCCTACTTTGGCTCCACCCTGTTTATGCGTCAGGGGAAATATAGCAATATCTCAGAAAAACCTATTCAGAAGTTTCGGGGTTTAGAGACCTAGAGTTCAAAAACCAATGCATTAAGGGAAACTTTTAAATTGAGCTATTATATTTAACAATAACCTTCTAATGAGTTATACATTAGATTTTAAATAGGGTATAATTGCTTTTATAGCTCATTATTAACATTTATTTTCAGCTATAGAGCTCTTCACAAATGAGTTCCATGTATCTATGTTCTTTGCCCTTCAAAGCATACCTACATACACTAAATAACTAATATTTATTAGTTAATCTCTATTATTCAAAGAAACATACAATTTTTTGTACTTTTACAACCACCAGAACTAAGGCTTACCTGAGGTTAGATTAAGACAGTTGTCAGAAACAAAATAAGCATGGATGAACTATGGAGATTATATTACACATTCTCCTGCCTACCAGAAATGTTCTCTTTTGAGCAGTAAATGTCCTAAGCGCTTTTATGAAGACATATTGGCTGGAGGGAGAAGAGACCAATTAGGTAACCTACAATCACCTTCCCACTAAGAATTCCAGTATCCATGGGTCTAAATTTATGGCCACCTTTGCCTTATCTGTTTATATCCAATGGTATAAACATACCATCATTGAGTATGCATATTAATTACATTCAGTGAAATTACAGTTTACAATAAACACCTGGGAGATTTCAAGATCAGAACAAAATTTGCAATCGCATTGTCATAAAATAATAAACATCTTTCTCATCTTGCCTCACAAAATAGTACATATTCTTTCTGTGGGAACGTATACATTTCTATTTTTTCCCCAAATTACTGGTAAAACAATACTCACTGAAATTTGGTATTAGGTTCCTAAGGTACCAGGAGATTTATTGCTTCCTAATGTCTGCAAACACATGGTTAACATCAACTCATCCATTGTCTTCTAACTGAAAAGAATCACTCTTACCGTGTAGCCCTCGGTATACTGAATAGGAGCCCTGGAATTCTCATCTGCTGTTGGACTCAGAGGCTTGGGGTCAGACATGGACCGCTGCATCATCTTGGCTGTCTTAGGACTCGCTGGGGGAACTTTAGCCATATCTGGATGCAGTACTTTCTGTGGACTTACATCATCAGGGAGGGGTTTTTCATAAGGTACAAAGGCTGATTCTAAGGCTTTGCCTGGTGCAAGTGGTGAGATGGGTGAATAAAGGACTTTTGGAGATTTGGGTGGGGAAGGAGCCAGCTGTAGTGTGGAATCTGCCCGAAGGTGAGATGAATAACCAATCTCTAAAGGTATTGGGCGTTTCTTGTCTTTGGGTGGAGATGTGGCACTCAAATATTGAGGACTCTGTGTGTCTGAATCTGCTTCTGTTTGACATCCTAAACTGCCCCCTTTGTAAGTCTTTTCAGGTGCTGAAATGTGTTTAATTATTTCTACCTTGGCATCCACGCGAGCCCGTATCGACGGTGTTCGGATGGTTCCGACCGGTTCAGTTTGCACAGATATCTCTGCCACTGTTTGAACTGCTATACTGGAGACTTTGGAAAGGGGTTTGGTCTTCTCCGCCTCTGTAGTGCTGTCAGCATATTTTGCCACACGAGCTTTTCTCCTCGATCTAGTAGGCATGTCCCATTCATCCTGGTCTTCATCATCAGTTTGGACACTTGTGTCAACACTCTTTTTAGTTTTCCTTCTCCTACCTGCATAACTCCGATCTGCCACATCTTCATCGTCAGTTTGTACACCACTGTCTACTATCTTTTTAAAAGAGCGGGGATCATCTGCCATATTTTCCCCTACCTCATCATACTGTCCACGGACTTTAGCTCCAGAACTCCTCTTTTTGGGTTGTTTCTCATCTTTTACAACAACGTCTGTTAAAGGTATTTCTGAAACTGTACTCAGGATGCCAGGTGGGGCAATGTACTGAGTAACACCATCAGACTGAACTGTGTACCATCCTTGGCTTTGTGGTATTTCAATGGCCACAACGGCTGAGGCTGTGGTGGTTGCATCTTCAGCCGCCCAAAACTGACCACCTTCTGGGGCAGCATACTGACCTTCCAATGTTGCCTGCTCTGTCGTGGTTTGTGGAGAAGCAGTTCCAGAAGCATCATAGTTATACTGGTAGATCTGGCGAATCTTTTGCTCCTCTAGCTGCTGGTGAAGCTGTTGCTGCAACTGCTGGATTTGCTCCAGCTGTAACTGTTGCTGAGCTAACGTCTCCTGCCTCATTATGAACTGAGCTTGGCGCTCTTCTTCCTGCTGATAGAGAAGGTGCTGCTTCATAGACTGCAGTTCCTCCAGCTTTTTTTGGACCATGATCTTTTCCTGTTCTCGGAACCTTTGAATCTCCTGACGTTCCCACTCCAACTCCTCAGCAAAACGCTGTTGCTTAATTTTCTCTAGTTCCAAGAGCTCACGCTCCAAGTCTAGCTGCTGTTGTTGTTTATCTTCTTCAGGGACAATTAAAACAGCACTTTCATCTCCCACCACTTCAGAAAACACTTCAGACGCTGTGGTTAAAGTGGGAACTGAGTCTATTGTCTCAGCAGTGAGAGCTTCCATAGTAATAGTTTGCAGACTGGCATTGATATCAATACCAGTCACTACAATGTCTGTTTCAGATGCACCTGTTGTCAGGAAATATGATCTAGGAATTGGCTGGCTCTGGTGCAGTGCAGATAATGAAGTCACTGTGTCAGCTGTATGCACACCAGACAGATCCCTCACAGTGGTGCTGAAAATGGAGCCAGGTTGTGTGGTGATAGCAAATGTGGAGGGGATTGGAGTTGCCACTGAAGAATAGACAACGCCATTAGTTGACCTCAAAACACTTCCCACACCATACTGGGGTCCTGGAGGTGGAGTCAGTCTTGCTGAGGAATACTGTGAGGTACTAATCCCAACTCCAGAAATGACTTGTCGTGTTTCTGGATATGGACCTGTAGTCTTGCTTGAATAATCCATTACTTCACCTGAAATATAGGGTAGAGTTATAGTCCAGTTCCCAGAATGAATGATGGTTTTTGGGTTTGAAAGAGCTCTCAGTCTTGATGGACATAATGAATAAGACTGCATGCAAATTCACTTGTTAACCTAATCAAATGCTGAATAAAAGCAATGTTGAACATGCAGGCACATGCAGGTGACTTTGGACAGGACAAATTTTTTAAAAATGAAGAAATAAAAGCGCACATGGACTTCAAAATATGTTTCCAAAATATTCAAAGAAAGAGAAAAAGTAACAAAATGGAAAAGGGAACACATTTTCATCCTGATATGAGATGAGGAACACCATAATGATATTTCAAGGAAAGGTCTGATGCTACATCATACTGACCTGTAGAATTTCTCCCTGAAGTTAGATCTACTGCTGCATCAGTTTCTCCTGAATAATCAAAAGCATTCTTACTTTTATAGAAAAAATGTCCAGCTTCTGCTAAGTTAGTGTCAGACATGGAAGGCTTCATTCCCCCAACCCCTCTGTAACCATATGGCCCTGATCGGTCATACTGATAGTGGTCATCCCTGTAACCAAAACGATCCTCAGGAAGAGTAGTTGCAGGCTGTTGTGCTGTGCAGCTCCGTCCAAAAGGTAACTTATAAACCACATCACAGCACACAGCTCTTCTCCCTGCAGTCAGATCAACAGGTTTCTCCTCATCTTCTATTATCTTGGTCACCACACTTGAAGTAGAACCATCCATTGTTACAACAGTTCTATGAGACTTTGCTGTACTGAGATCCACTACTTCATCAGTGATTCCCCGGGATATGGTGCTGTCACTCCATCCATTTGTGACACCAACAGGAGGTGCGGTAACAGGCTTTGTAGTAGCCAGTGCTACTGCATGTGCTGAAGCACCTAAAGATAGATTTATTGGTGCTTCCTGCCTAACTGTAGGGAAGGACTGGCCACTTGGTATCCTATAAGGGAGCTCAGTATGCTTTGACGTAGTAAGCTGAAGTGGTGGTGTTGTGGCATGTCCTATACCCGCAAAGGTTTCGGTGCCTGCGGTGTAACTTGCACCAACCGTGCACGTGACAGCAGTGACTGTCTCGGTGACCAGGGATATTGGAGTCACTACTGATGATGTTGCACTGAGATTTATAACAGAGGGCTGGACAGCACTGATCTGTCTCCCATAAGCTTCCTTTGTCGTGGTCTGCCTTTTCAAATCCATTGTAGAAGCAGAAAGATCCATGCATTTTTCAGTTACTTTAATTTCCACTTTTGGTACTGTACGCAAATCAATGGCATCACCGGTAAGTTGCAACTTTCCATTTTCTTTATGCTGATGCTTCTCTAAATGTAGGTTGTCTAAAACAAGAGGCTCTGGAGGAATTGTTATAGAGACACTGCCAAGACCGACACTAGGGCCTGTACTTCTGGTTGCTGAAACCTCAGCCTTAGAAACTTCAGTGGTAAGAAACTGTGTAATTGAGCTTGGGGCTGCTTGACAAGAAGATAGTGTTGTGATAGGGACAGCAGAAACTGTCTCCAAAGCTCCTGAGATGTACAGGCTCTGTTCTGACAAATGTGAGATTTCTGAGGCTGTCACAGGAGGAACCACAGAAAATACTGGTTCAATGGAAATCAGATCTTTGGAGGGGGATCCTAGGGGCCAACTGGTAATTGCCTGACTAGCTGAAGTATCTGTTGGAGTCCCAGGTTCAGATGGCAATGTGATAACCACATAAGTTTCCATGAGGGATTTGGAAAATCTTGGTGAGGACTTGTTAGAGTGAGGAGAAAGAGGGGAGGTAGGGGAAGGCAATTTATAATCTGCTGTAGTGACTAAATTTAAAGTCATACCTGAAGTTGAAGACAGACCTGTTGGTTTGGGGTGTGTATCTGTTGGTTTTTGTGTAGTTACTGGAAGCTGAGGAACTGCTGGTTTAGGGGCAATGGGAGGTTTGCTTGGCTCAGGTCTATGTGTAAATACAAGTCCAGATGGAATTGAAGACGGCTTAGGAGGAACAGGTGGAGGTGCTGTGCTACATATTTTTGTTACAGGTAACCCATTACTTCTTGGAACAGCTGTGGTCTCTACGGTAGTAACAGTGTCAACTAGAGGTGTAGCTGTCATAGTTAGAGTCACTGGAGCTGTAACTGTTAACTTTTTTTTAGGATGAATAGTGGTTTTAGGTGAGGTTGGTGGAGGAAGTGGTGGTGGAGGAGGAGGAGGAGGAGGAGGTGGAGGAGGAGGGGGGGGAGGAGGAGGAGGGGGAGGAGGTTGAGCTGATTTGTCCAAAGAAGAACTTCGTAAGAATGGATGTGTTTTAGTTGGAAGAGAGGAAGCAGAAGGAGTGGCAGATGGTAACTGAGATGCAGGTTTTGCTTGATCAAAGACTTCTCCAGATATAAAGCGTGCAGCTGAAACTTGCTCCTTCATTGGAAGTCCTATTCCAGAAGGTGGTTGATCAAACACAGTTTTAGATAAGTTAATTTTTGTCTGTTCAGCCTCTGGCTCCTTCCCTTTATCTCTGTAAGCTTCCAAAACTTCCAGAATAATTCCATTCTCAGTTTCTTTCTTAGCTTTCTTCATTGGGTCTTTTTCAGATATAGATATGTCAGTGGAAATAGTATCATCAATTAGCCCCTTGGATTTAGTTTCTTCAGATTCTAAGATAGAAGGTACTATATCAGATAAAGAAATATCAATATGGTCAGCACTAGTTTTACCATCTGCCGTGGCAGTCTGATCTACAGATATACTTATTTCTTCGGGATAGTCTATAATGCTGCCTGGAAAATATGTTGATGAAGAAATCTCAGAATTGTTAAACTTAGTTAGTATGTCTACTGGCTCTGTATAAACTGTGGTTATGCTCTCAAGGGTGGTAATGGGTGAGGAGCTATCTGTGGTACAAACTGAAGAAACAGATGATGTGAGGGAAGGTGTGTCAGAGGGTAGAAAAGATGTAGCACTTTCTGAATGCTCAGAGTATGTCAAAATCAATGATTCATGGGCAATTATCTCTTGAATCTCTCTGGTATAATCAGCTACATATTCATCTTCAATTTCCTCTGTTGAAAAATGTTGGGTTATTTTAACATCTGGAATAGAGAGTGTTGCACTGCTAGTTGAATCTGTAAGAGATGCTCCTGAAAGAATACTTGATGTCAAAGATGCATCAGGCAACCTATCAAAGTCCATAGTGGACTCTGTCATGTCGTCTCTGACGGGGGCCTGTGTTGGACTGGATTCGGGTGTTAACTGCATCTGTTGCCTCTTCATGAGTTCTTCATAGGCAGCATCAGCATCTAGTAATTTCTTTTCTTCACTAGTAGAAGTTACCATACTACCCAAATCTACTATCTCATGGCTTTCTGGGATAATATAAGAACTTGAAACAATATCTTCTTGAGGCACAACAGAATGTAAGCATTCTAACTCATAAAACTCTTTCTGGAGGTCTGTAATTTTCTGCATAGGATCATCATAAATCTGTTCTGGAAGTCTTATTTTTTGCTCTCTCCCTCTCTGCTGCATAAACCCATTTTCATCTTCTTCCCTTGTTAGCAGACTGCCATCAACTGAACCATTGTATGTGTCCTCTACTAAAGATTCATAAATGTAATCTTCTATTAGCATCCCACCATACAAAGGCTCCTTTTCAAATATTTCATCTCGTTCATTTGCAGCTGGAAAAGTTTTATATTTGTGGGTTTTATGCATCATTTCTTCATATATCTCCTCAGCACTTTTTAACAGCTTTTGGCCACCATCTTTCTGCATAATAGAGTGCTCATCCGTTGGTGAGTATAAGGACACAGCTGTGGGCAATTTGTAAACTTTCTGCACTTCTATTATTTTTTCTGGGCTTATTTCAAAACCTTCTGGATCTGACTCTATGCTGGGTGAATATTCAGAACAAGAAGATCGGTGGAGCTCCTCCATTTCCGCAGCCTGACGCAATTCTTCAGTTGGAGATGCATCTTCAATGGGAGAGAGATTACTGGGTGGAGTCTTTGGTCTTTCCCTCCTTCTCTGAGCTCGAAGTTCATCTTTGTCTTTCTTTGATTTTTTACTGGAACTCTTTCTTTGTTGCTGCTCTAATTCCCGCTGCTTTTCTTGCTCCTTCAGTAACTCTTCTTCCTCTCTCAATTCTTCTTCCTCTGAAGAATCTTCGATAGTAGGCAGAAGAGGGCCATGTGATCTGTGCCGAGCTTTGCGTTGCTGTTTGCTCTCTCCTTTTTTATGGCTCGGGCTACTGTCACTGTCCTCATCAAGTGATGACACGGATGTAGGGGATGTTCCAGGTGTGAAGCTGGAAGCATGAAGACTAGACGAACCTTCCCCCCTTGACCTATCTTCTGGAGAGTCTGTCAGGCTTTCCATTTCTAATTCTGGTTCTTCATCAAAATACAATGCTGTTTTTTTCTGTGATGACTCTGCAGAATATTTATCTGCTGTCGTGCTGTTGAGTTCAATTGTTTTAAATCGACGTAGCCCTCCCCCACCAGCAACTACAAGTTCTTCACTCTCCTGGCTTTTAGTTTCTCTGTATTTAATTTCAGGGCTTTCATCAAATGTCTCATCATCTTCATCATGCCATGAGTGGCGTCTCCCTGCGTCATCATCAAAGCTTGTGCTACTTTTTCGCGTCAGTCGCTTGTGTTTTCCTGCTGTTACTTTCCCTTTGCCTTTTGTTTCATCCTTCTTCTGGCTTTCAATATTGCTACTAATCTCTTTAAGCTGCTCCCTAATGAACTCATCATCTTCCGAAGCTGAAGCATCTTCATCAGCACTCATTTCTATGATTTGTTTGCGTATAAAGTCCTCTTCTTCACCTGACCCTTGACTGTCTTCCTGTTTATACTCATCACTGCTTGATGAACCAATACTAGTTCTACGTTTTCTCTGTGGAACAGGTGAGTTTTCACTTTCACTACTGTCTTCAACTGAATCATAAGGCTGTCTTCTTGTGGATACGTCATCAACAAACTCCGACTTTTCTTTGGGGTCCTTTTTGGAAGGAGCATCTTTCTGGCCATGTTTTGTAAAAGTATCTTTTTCTTCTTGGCTATCTTTGAGCTTTTCCTCTGAAATTACAGTTTCCAGTGTTTCAGCTAAACTCTGAGTTTTCTGCTCATCCTTAGGCTGCTCAGGAGAAAGCACTTGAGGTTGTGTTTTCTTTCCTGACTTTTCTTCAATAAGTGTACTTGCCTGGGCTTCCAAAATGGACAGCACAGTACTTTCTAACTTAGCCAAATCTGAGGGGCTGGAGGGGCCACTTTCTTGTAAAAAAGAGTCCTTTTTGAGTCCCTTGAGCAAATACTTTTCATCACTTGGAATAAGACTTGGAATTTCACCAAGTGAACCTGATATGCCATCAGAAGAATATCCTGTGTCACTCAGACCTTGTGGGCTCTTGGGCTGTTGAGAACTTGAGGTGTCTGATTTGTCATCTTCCTTATCCTAGCAGAGAGGAAAAGATACAGGAAAGCTTAACGTGATTAAACTAATAAAATGGCCCTTCCATTACTCACAAATAAATATTAAGAACATGGAAAAAACATTGAAAATGTTTTCAACTATATGCCAGTATTTTTTAAAATAAATCTTGAATGGGAAAAAAATAGTTAATACATATTGATTGATTAATTTTCCTTTAATCTAAGTTTAAATGTCAATTCACAATGACATTTTTAGTTCATTAATACTCTATTATTTACATTTCAATACCATTTTCCTTCAAAAAATGTGATTTTATTTCTCAGTATATTTACTTTGGGTTAGAATTCAAATTATCAAAGAAAAAATTTAATGACAAGTTTCCAGTGACAACGTTAATACTTTTGGATTATGAGGACAGGCAAAGAAAGAAAGAATCAGAGGATAGGCTTTTCTCTGTCTACAAGACTTATGGGATGTTGGAAAATTTACTTAAGTAAGTATATATCATTATGGGGCCATAATGGTATTTGCCCCACCTACCATCAAGGAGTTATTTTTTATTTCTGAGAGAGATTCAAACAAAGCACTGTTTTTAAAAGACACTTTAAAAATGTAAAACACTACACTTACTTGGTATTGAGATTAATATTATAATGCTGTATCACTTGAATAGAATGCTTAGAAATTATAAACTGTGAAAAAGTAATGCAATAATTGGTCTGACTCATGTCTTCAGTAAAAGAGAAATAGATACTATTTTTGTAGAGTTGTTAATTACATTTATCTTCAGTATCCCACCCTCAAGATATTTAAGAAATATTGTTTACAAATGTCTTCTGACTTTGAAAATACTTGAATTTTTAAATTCACAGTATTTCAAAGTCAGCTCCCTTCAACCAGAACAATAACTTTGTGAATGGAAACAGGGGCTTTCCAAGGAGCTAAGACAGAGTAGACAAATCACAGGCTTGAACTACTGCTTTCCTATGATATGGTCGTGATGACAATTTGATTCAAGAATCAGAGAGGCCTTGAATAAAAATGTTAAACATAGAGACTTTTGCATAAGTCCAAATTTTAAAAACCTACGAGCAAAATGAAACCCAACTGATTCAGTTAGTTTCCATGTTTAAAGGAGAACATCAAATAACCCCACATCCCTTTGAAAGGAAGAAGTCAGAGGAAGAGCTGCACAAGTACATATTCTATTTAATGCTCTCCTATAAGGTCACCTCAGTTCCACTAAGTCTGTGTCTTGAACAAACCATTTCAATATTTTCATTGGGCATGGGTTTCTCCATCCTATGTACAGATCAAATGAACAGATGTCAGGTTGGATAACAAACAGCAAACACTCAAAAACGTAGCTCCTCCCTTCCTTCCTTCCTTCCTTCCCTCTTTCCTTTTTTCTTCTAGCTTCTCTACATCCTTCCCCTCATCCTCCTTCTTTTACCTACAGAGCTCTCAAATATAAAAGTTGTTGGCTTGATATTCATTTTATATTCATTTTCATCTCAATATCTGTCTTTATTATGAATGGTTAGGGATGTATCTTGAACACATTGTAGAGTAAAATGCTTTTGCTGAATTTACAACATAACTCAATTTTAAAAAAAGGCAGTCTGATATATTTTTCACAACATCGTTCAAAAAGCAATGCCCATTCTTTGGTTTCCCAGGAATTAATTTCCCCGGACCATTTCAAATGTCTTTGCAGGAAATGGTTACTTATTTGCAGTTATGAGACTATAGTAATAGGGCTAATGAGCACCCAACAAACTTGGTTCCTTTCTCTTAAAAGAGCTACCTACGGAAGAGGTAAGCACAGGCAAAGCAGTTTTCTAATAAAATCTTTCTGGATGGTCACAGTGGAGGGATATTTCCATTTCCTCACTTCCCACACAATGCCAGAGGCACATTTTTTGAGTCTACTATGCTTTCTATGTCTTTTTTGTGTTCTTTCCCAATCTTCACTAAATCACAGTAAACACCATAAGCACAGGGGCGGAGTGAGTATCTAAGCTTCTTGTGAATAAAAGGTCAAGAAAATGATATTTCATAATCAAAATTTGGTGGATTCATTTGCATTCTTTATATTGTGTCTGCACATATTATAAAATATAACAATGTAACAAGACTATACATAGATAGAAGACATGTTACTATTGTTTCATTGAATATATTAAAGATAAGTTATAATTTTACTCAGTAGATTCTGAAGGTTCTAGCGACATTTTACAAAACTAAGATTAGGACCAGACATATATAATATGACAAAGGAAATTAAGATACATTAGACAGAAGACTAACACAAATAAATAACAAAATACCTACCCTACAATCCCTTTTATGAGGCTCCTGTGTTCATGCTTTCCTTCTTTCTTCAGTAATATGTTTTAGCCCCTTCTCCCTCCTGCCTCTATCTTCTTGGTCTCTTTCCTCCATATTCATTACAGGATTCAATCATAATTTAACTATGATGATGCTGTGATGACCCTCCTCCCCACCAAGGACTCTTATTCTCCATATTACAAGGTGGCAAAATCTGGGAAGAATTTGTCTACAGGTTTGTGGGTCTAAGATAAATGTTAGGATTGGTTAGTAAAAAAGTCAAGTTAGGTAACAAAAGGTCATTTGGCCAAATTGTTCAGGTTTGGTCATGTACTTATTGTATAATAATATATTGAAAAACTCATAATGTCCATTTTTATCATACTAAGTAGCATAGGTATAAAATCCCTTGACACAGGTGAGTGACCTGCTTCTTTATACTGTTAACTTGTTAATAATCAGATCACAGACCAATTAGGCCCTTTGCCTCTTTGATTTAAGACTCCTATACACTCATCTTTTCACCTGCTGCTAACCTTTGAACACCAAGTTTTTCTTCATATACAGAGATCGGCACACTGAGGTGTTCATCTGTTCATCGATTTAGCCTTCCTATGGCTCTCCACACTCCTTCATGTGATACCTGGTGCAAGTACACTGCAATTTGTACCAATGTAGGTTAACCAGTCTGTACAGATTAAACATCACAAACCCTTGCTTCATAAATAACCCTTCTTAACAAGGAAATTATTTGATTAAACATGAAAGAGTAGTTGGAACTGAGAAGAATGTAAAACAGAGTGTAAGTTGGGTCTGAATTTCTCTAATTATTCAAACTTCAAATGGATGTCTGAAGTACTGTAACTCTGGAAAAAATATGATCAAAGTATTTATGTGAGGAAACAATAATTGGGCTTATTTTCTCCCAAATGTCTCTACAACTCAAAGATGGAGAGTTTTCTCTCAGTTGCTTCGAAAATGTGTGGCTGTATACTTATTTTTGAGAAGAATATTAAGCAATTTAATAACCTATTAAGATTTAATGAAATAAATTCAAATGGTGCTTTCTAACTTACATATGTATATAATACACATACATGTGTGTATAAACATCACTGAATTTTCTTATTTTCTATTATTTTTTTCACTTAGTCAGATTAAAAATAATTATCCATTTCATTTTTTACAAAATGCTTCTAGAATGACCTCTGAAATTATTATATAAGAATCAAATTCCAGTAGCTACCATTTGCATGAGAATTTTGTCATCTTAGATGGAGGTAGTGAGTGGGAACAACCATAATTTAAGCATTCTTTAAAAAAAATAGCAATGTTATTTTTCAGCTCCCCTGAGGAACATTTTCCTGTGTTTTTCTAAGTATATTTTCCATTACATTCTATTATACTGACTTTTATATTTTATTATGTATTGTGCATTTCCCATGTATAGAGTTATGGCTACTTGAGCCTTCCTAGTTTGTGTATATGAAACAATAACAACATTTTTAGAGGCTAAAACTCATATTCTTTTACTTGCCAATATAAAGCAAAGAGTAGAGAATTCCTTTCCCTTCCAATATTACACTGCTGAAAGGCAGTAAAGTGAGACCCATTTGAAACTCACTGCATTGTGTCATATCTTGAGACATCTGTAGTAGTGATGAACATACCAAGACACCTCTGCAAAACTTAGTTCTGCTATTTTCCCCCAATGAAATTTTTAGCCTTCCATGTTGAGGGTAAATAGAAATTATTTGAATATTATTGAGGATAAGAAATGAATTTCTGGTTAATATAATATTGTAGAAAGAAAGGATGCAATATTAAGTTTTTGGTTAATTTACCACAAGTCATTTATTTTAATGGGCCAAAGCAAAACAACAAATGAAGAATCTTTAATCATTTACAGAATGTTTGGGTCAAAATGGCTTGCTAGTCAGTGTTCCAAACACTCTAAACGTGATTAAGTCCATAAAATTGACTGAGCCTGGAGAGAAAAATCAGACAGTCCCACCTACATAGGAATCTTTTTTCACTACAGAAAACATCATTATTTTTCATCCTATCTGATTATGATGCCATTATATAAAGAGGCTATATATAATTTGAATGCTAACCCCTGGGTCATTTTAATCAGAAATAAAAGTTTATGCTAAAGGATGTTCAAATTTTGTTTTTTATTCGGAAAGCTATAGCGTTTCAATGTAATGTATCCGAGGTAGCCAAGCAGCATTCTGTTAATTATATAAGTAAAGAGAGAGAATTCTATAGTAATATGTAATTTTAAAGTATTATGCTAAAAAAGTAAAGAAGAATATACCTTTCAAATTATTTATTAGATTTCAGAATAAACTTTAATGCCATTTGGCAAACACATTTTTAAAGACAGGAATGAATGGACAGAAAATAACGTGACAACAAAGAAATGCAAATGATAGACTATATTAATATATGTATGACACAAGTGAAAAATAAATGAATAATAAAATTAAAAATATATAAACAATGTAAAAATTACACACAGTGATTGGGATTACAGTGGAAGCTGCCAAATGATATGAATAATTATAGTAGTGGAAAGGTAGTATGTTAAAAGTAACATAGGAAAGAAGCATTATATATAGTGTTTAAGAAGCTCAGCTTTTATAATCATAACTGAAACATAATCTTAGTTTTGCTGTTTCCCAGATATGTGAGCTTGAGCACAGAAATTTAGCTTCCTCCTCTTTAAACCAGATATAATATTTACCTTATCATTAGTTATGTGGATTAAATGATAGAAAAGGGACTTGACATAATGCCCAGAATATAGTAAAAGGTAAATTAAGAGTGTTATTTTGATTTCCAATGAAAGCTAATTTAAAACTTATCAATATAGGGAATTCAGCAGCAAAAGTGATCACTACTAAGAAGAGAGGCCCAGAGGTCCAGGTGGGATTTTTCCGATAGGTTTGATGTAAGGGTGCAGCATCAGTGCACAGAGAAGAACTGAAAACAGGTTCAAAAAACACATAGCGTAAGCTACATTCAAGAATTATACAAAGGCCTATTTAGCTGGTTTTCTATTTATCACTTGTGGGAATATTAGGTTGACTGTAAGTTACACTGGAGGCATACTTCAGAGGGTTGAGAAAGCCAAGCTAAACTGTTAAGTCAAGAGTCTTGACCGTGGGATGCAGAAACCATGCAAATATACCAAATAATCAAATGGACTGTAAGAAGTAAACATTAACATTTTTTGTTGTATTTTCAATGTAAAATTATAATTACTACTATTTAATAAAAAGATTTACACCACCATTCAGTTATTTCTCATGTCAGTTGGTCGCATGGTCTGTGAGAATCCTGGGAAATAACTGGAAGTTACACTGTAAGGAGAAGATATAGCGAGGCACCTCTACACTGAAGGTTTTGCTCAGTTAGGCAGATTTGTGGCTCATATTACCCAGTTTCAACTAAACCAACTTTCCTATATTAGGTAAGTGATAAACAAAATATTCTTTAAGAAGATTTTCATGAAAAAATCATGTGTTACAGATAATACTGATAATGTAAGAAAGACATGAATAAAGAAGTTTATGCTCCATATTGTTACTAGCTTTTCATCAGCTAATTTACAAGGTATAAGCGATGGTGACCAAGTTAAATAAGATCTGACACAAATTGGCCAAAAATGTTTGACATTATCAGAAAAACTATTTAGTATCTGTATTACCTCTATTATCACTAATAACGCATTGCCTAAAAACATAATGTGCTTTCGCATCACAGTAAGTGATATTATGACACCACCACAAATTTATATTATTTTCACCAAATAAACATTCTGGTAACTTATAAATTTTCAATAAATTGAATAACAAAGACATAATCTTCATTTGAGTTTTCTTATTCAATAGTATAAGAAGAAAGTCACATATTTTGGGGAAATTGTTTTTTCTGCCATGGAAAAATGGCTAAAGCAATATGTAGAAAATGATATGGTGACAAATCAAACACCATGCCTTTGTCAGCAAATATTGTTAGAAGAAGCAAAGCTATAACTGTGGAAAGCTTGCGGGGGGTGGGGGGGTGGGGGGGCTCAAACAAAACAAAAGGTTACATAATAAAAGAAGCATAGTGTAAATATTTCTAACATGTTCAGTTTATAATGTTCAACAATCTGTTTCAATAGTAAAATCTTTAAAGAATTACTATTGTGAGACACTAAGAAATAATGTACCAATGAAGACAGCTTCAATATTGAGGGATTATTTTAATAAAAGTATATATATTTTCAATGAAAAAACTACATATTAAGTACTGAGGAGTGGCTTTTCTGATTGGATTTTTTTTTTTTAAAGACTATAGAGATAGCAGTACATAAGAAATTCATTTACCTGTATCTGATACAAGTAAGTCAGAATTGCATAGAGTGTCTCAAGGTTTTACAGATATAGTACATGCTCTATACTATGAGACTTTGAGACCTTTATATTCCAAAAAATATCTTTAATATTTTGTAATGATAGAGAATAATTATGAATTTATTTTAACCACGGAGGTTTATTATGTTGAAAGAAATTAATTTGAGAAGTTGTAAATGTGAAGATTTAATTATTTCTAAACAAAAGTAGAAAGATCCCAAAGTTGCCCAACTTTTTGGTGATGACAAATGGTTTTCAGTAATATACTACTTACTAAATATTTAGGAAAAAATTAAACACTAGTTATTAGCAATATGCTACATTTTAGTTATTAAGGAAAAAATAAACAATAGGTGTTTCTTTAAAAAATCATGTGAAAACACTCTTTTGAAGACAGATATTTGGAAATTATATGAGTATGCTATATAAAATGACATGTCATTTTTAAAAGCTGTCATATCTCCTCATTTAACCAACTTTAAAGAGAATATTTTATTCTCTTTATAAATCTTCTAGATGAAGAACTCCAGTGGGTTTTAAAGCCATTTGTTTAAAAGGTATTTTAAAACATCTCATTTTCTGGTGATTGGTATCAGGAAAGATTAGCATTTATTTGTGGAATTTTCACAATTAAGAAAAAATTTTGTTCTCAATTTTAAACTTAGAAAAGAGATAGCAAGACTGGGCAAGTATGATCTTTGATCCACTTCATTTCTTTTTTTTTTTTTTTTGTTGGGCATAAAAAGGGATGCGAAGGTGCAGGTCCACCCACACGTGTAACCGTTAGGTGGCAGCCGGCCCCCAGACGCAGTTTTACTCACACGGCTTACACAGACCATCTGCAGATGCTCCCCTTTTATCAGCACCATTAATAAATGCCAAAATAGCCCAAATAATTGGCCCTGGAGGTGCTCTCAAGTCATGGAATACTTGGTAAAACTTTGCACAATGTGCCTAAACCTGAAGCTCTGGACTGCTCACAATGACATAACGGTGCAGGGGCCACGCTAGCATGTACGTTTTTGTAACTAACGTATTTTTACCTCTTTTATTTTCTGGCCAAAATAACCCTCATCCATTTTAACCCTCTGTTATAGCAAAATGAAAACAGTGAGTCAGCACCTACTCCCTCCAGGTCTTTCATCTGTCACTTTTTCTCAACTTCGGTGGAAATGCTGAAGAAGAAAAGAAAAGGCAGGCCCTGGAGCATCAGCACCCAGGGAGTTCAAGACAGAGACATGCCAGGAGGGAAGGGCCAAGGCCACAAATCACAGAAAACCAACCAGCGGGGCTAGACTGGCAGCATCTGCAGACAGGCCTCGGTGCAGACTTGAAATGTCTTACATTCTTACGGGATGGATGGGGAAAACTGCATTACAAATAATGAAGGAAACAGTGGCAGCTAACAATACCTGAGACGAGCGCATATTAAAAAAAAATGACCAGTGGGATTTTCCTCCCTTCAGAAAACCATTAAAAAAAGAAACAGGTAAAGGAAAGCTACATCGGACGAACCTGATTGGCACTTTGGGCTTCATGGGGCCGGAACCCCAAGGCCTGCGACAGGTCTGGGCTTGGCACCCACCTCCCCAAGTGTTTCCACTGCTGAAGCAGATCTACACCTGCAGTTATAAAAATATATTAAAGTGCAGCAAAAACATACAAGAGGTTAGTTTCTGAACAGATCGATTGCTAATTTTCCTTTGAGCAAAAATAGTTTACTGCCTCTGTTGTAAGAATTTTAGTTGCTGTATGAAAACCGGAGCTCTTGGAGTCCCTGACTTGCTCTGTACGCCACAGAAGTGGCTGCACCAGGTTCTCTGCACTGTAGTTTGAAAAATAACCTAGTGCGATATCCAGACTTCTAAAGTTTACCCCTAAAGGACTGTTGTTTTTAAGACTCCTTAAGTATAAACATGTATCTCATTAGATAACTGTTTCATTTGGTAAAAATGATTAATGTGCAGATGAATGAAAGGTACTGAGTTATAGCAGCAAAACTGGTCTTTGGTGTTGGGCTCCATCAAAGGCGAGGCCGGGAAGCATCTCCACACGTGGTCTGGGTGAGCAAACGGCTGTTCCCTCTCTGTCACTAGGTCTGCATCTCTGTACCACTCAGGAACACTCTGCGTAAGTATGAATGTTCTGGAAACAAATCAAGAGCACTCCTCCAGGACTCATGGGTTAGGCCAGCCAAGTCACGTTAACATGCTGCCTGATCCCTGGAAATCAAGTCTAACTAATGTTAGTGGTTACATAAGGTAGAAGGAAATGAAAATGCCAAGTTCACTCACAAAATATAAAGTCTACCCTCTAGTACTGAATACAAATGTTAGAAGTACTTCATAAAAAGAACACATCAGAAGATTTTTAAAAATTAAAATTTTGAGCCACAGGCACTGTGAAGTGTGGATGGGCACCTCTTCAACAATGTCTTGAAAATGCAGAGCTGGATTACTCATCCGGAATGTTTTATCTTGCAAAGCATTTTCTCACACGTGGTGCCTGTGGACCCCGCCGTCGCCGTCACCGCCCTGCAGCTGCAGCTGCATCTGCGCCTGCATCCTCGCGATCATCTCCTGCATGCGGCGGAGCTCCGCTTCCTTTTCTAGCAAGATCTGGTCTTTATTCATGTCCTCATTTTCCACTTTCCTGCCGCCTCTCTTTAGCCTCTCTCAGAGCGGAAGTCCTCGTAGTGGAGGTCCCGGATCACCTCCTGGAGGTCCTGCATGTGAGTGATGAGCATCGTCCGCAGCTTCAGGAAGTCGTCGTGCTCCGGGTTCTCCACCTCCACGACCCCCCATGGGTAGAGGCGGCCTCGAACCTTCTTGCCTTTGGCTTCAATCAGCTGATTGGATCCAACCACAGAGAATGGGATACTGGCCTTAAGAAGCCGGGTCTGCTCTTTAAAATCCTCATCTTCATCTGACTCGGCATCAGGCAAGTGGTAGATTTTGATGCTGTGTTCTTCGATCTCATCCAGAATCCTCTTCTTCAGGCGCTCCCGCTCCTTCAGCGTGAGCGTGTCGGCTTTGGCGATAACGGGCACGATGTTGAGCTTGTTGTGTATGGCCTTCATGAATGCGACGTCCAGGGGCTTCATCCCGCGCCCGAAGGGCGAGATGAAGTAGAAGCAACAGTGCACCCTGTTGTCCACGATGTGGGGGCAGTTCAGGCCGCTCTCGTCGTGCAGGTAACGCTCAAACTGCGCGTCGATGTAGGCGATGATGGTCTTGAAGAAGTCCCTGCAGTTGATGGCATCACCATAGCCAGGGGTGTCCACCACTGTCAGGCGCAGCATGACCCCTCGCTCTTCAATCTCCACAGTCGAAGCCTCAATCTGGACTGTTCTTTCAATTTTCTCTGCAGCTCCAGGTATGATTCTTTCTGGGTAGAGATCCGTCAGGAACAGGCTGTTTATGAGAGTTGATTTTCCTAGACCCGATTCACCAACTACCATTAGTGTGAACTCAAAACCGTTTTTCACTGATTTTCGGTGAACTTGGTTGGGAAGATTTGCAAATCCAACATAGCCAGGAGTTTCTGGATTTATAAACTGGGTTGGTTGTTGCTTAGACATCTTTAGTCAAGTTCCGTCAATCACAGAGAAGCCGTAAAGCAGGAGCCAACCGACCCCGCCAGACCCACTCAACACCCGCCGTCCCACTTCATTTCTGATATATGCTTCTGGGTTATCATTTTCTTTGTTATTGTTGTTATGATAGTCATTAAAACTAAATGTCAAAATATAAAAATCAGCTCAACTTAGAAGTTCAATTTCAAATAATTCTATCAAAAAATTTCAGACCCAGAATTTCTAAAACATTAAACTGCAATCAATGCTCTCTATAAAACACTATCATTAATCATACTTTAATGTGGTCAAATATATCTACATTTAAATAAATATAATAAAATGAGAATTTCTCATTGATTTCACTGATTTTTATTTTTGTCAATATTTTATATTGTAAATAATATATTAGTTATGTAGTACATATACTTAATCTAGAAATGACATAAATATATCCATATTGAGGTTGTAAAATAAAAGAAAAAATATGATAAAAGGAAATGATAGGAAATGATTTTTAAAAGTGCAAATTAATATTAAAAAAGCACTGCATTGACAAAATATTATGATACATTGTTTAGATTACACTTAACAAGCAATAGGGAATCATTAGAAGTACCTGAGTTAAACAGTCTGAAACCTGGAAAATAATTATGTGACAATTTTATACTGGCGAAGGGAGAAACAGAAGGCAGAGTGACCAGTAATAGGATTATTCAAGTCAATGGTGAAAGGTCATGAAGGCCATAAGCAGCACAGTGTCCTTAGGCATGGGAGTTAATGAACTCCTGTGTGATAAACTGGATGTGGAGATTAAAGAGCGTGTAAGAAGAGACCTCAGATTACTCATACTGGGACAGTCTATTGAGTATTTGACAATGCAGGTCTGACAATTAAAGGAGTCAAGGTATACAAGTCAATTTAAGAATTGTTCATGTGACTCCACTAAGAGGAAAGAAGACAGAACTCAAAAAAAAAAATCAACAAGAAAAATCTAATCATATGGAACCTGAGAAAGTAAAAGCAAGAGCCATAATCAAAGAATTCATAAGGGATGATCAGAAAAACAAAGAGAGAACAATAAAGGAAGGGTCATGAAAGTCAATGATAGTTTCACAAAGGGAAAAGTGGTGAAAAGCATCAAGATCTGACAAGTGGTTATCTAAGAGAAGCTATAGGTGGAGGTGGTGGTGGTGTTAGTAGTGGCTTGATCCAGCCATTCGAGTAGAGAATACATATATGGGCATTTGCTTTCTCTGACTCTGATGAATTCATTTATATTACAAAAGAAGATCAAAGTTCATTTAAGAAGGTATGCATCCTATACCAGAAGTAGGTTAGTAACCATGTGTTAAAAAATGCAAACACCACCACTAAGAAAAACAACTGAACCAGAGTCTGGATGGATTATAGGTTCTAATTAGAGTTCTAATAGTAACTTTAAATACTAATAAATCATTTCATTTTCCAGCAAGTCACTGCTATCATTTGTGAATTAAAATTATTCTACTAGATATATTGTTAAGACCTCTTATAATATGAAAGATCAGAGTTCTCCTAAAAATGACAGCATTGCTTATATAAATATTGGAAAAGATGGGGAACTCTTAAACATTTCTACTTAAGAAGAGGAAAAATATATTATTGCAGATTATGCTTGGATTATAAATAAGCCTACAGTATTAAACACATTGAACAAAAGCTGTGACAATACATTAATTAAAATTATACTAAATACTAAAAAAAATTAAAAAAAGAGAGACAAGTCTTAAGCTTTTCCATATTTGTTTGTAGTCACTGTTATATAATTTTATGGTTAAACACAACTTAAAAGACTTTTAAATGAGAACAAAAACTTGCCTCATTTAACCAAGTGGATAAGTCAATAGAAATTTAAAAACACAATATTTAAGGAGGATACTGATTTTATGTTCATAGTAGACAGAAAAAAAGAATAATTTGAAAAGGTAAAAAATTCTTCTTTATCATGCTATAGGATTTGGATAAATTATTTGGTAGACATAAAAGCTAGAAAAGTAAATTTTATATCTATGCTTTATTAAGTTAGATTGAATCAGAAAAACACAAAGTTCTTCATTTTAGCAAAAAACTGTTTGACTTTTATGAAAACATTATTAATGGTGAGATCTTATATAATTAACATTAAGCACTCTGTGAAATTAGGTATAAATTAGTAAATTATATACATACGACTGTGTAAGGTTAGTTAAACATAACTTACTGTTTTCTCTTTCCCAGGTTTCACCTGATCAGGCTTTGCTGTGCATACTGCTTGTGGCTGACCTTCCAATTTTTTATTTGTCCCATCATCTTCCTCAGGCAAACTCTGAGGCATCCGAGATGGTAAACCCTCCATCTCCATCTGTGGTGGTTTCTTTTCTTGCGTTGCCTGTGGAGACCCTCTGCCTTCAAGTGTTTCTTCAGTGATTTGTACTTGAGTTTTAAGTAAGTCATGTTTCTGCTCCTCTTCTACAGCTGATGTTTTTTCTCCTGGGAGAAACTTCTTTTCTTCAGGGTTTGCAATTTGGTCTTTAGGAGTGGACTCTTTTATTTCAAGAGGTGGCTTTTTTTCTTCAGGAGGTGGCCTTTTTTCTTCAGGAGGTGGCCTTTTTTCTTGAGAAGGTGGCCTTCTTTCTTCAGGAAGTGGCCTTCTTTCTTCAGGAGGTGGCCTTCTTTCTTCAGGAGGTGGCCTTTTTTCTTCAGAAGGTGGCCTTTTTTCTTCAGAAGGTGGCCTTCTTTCTTCAGGATGTGGCCTTTTTTCTTCAGGAGGTGGCCTTCTTTCTTCAGCAGGTGGCCTTTTTTCTTCAGGAGGTGGCCTTCTTTCTTCAGGAGGTGGCCTTCTTTCTTCAGGAGGTGGCATTTTTTCTTCAGGAGGTGGCCTTTTTTCTTCAGTGGTTGACTTTTTTTCTTCTGAAAGTAGCTTTTGTTCTTCAGAGATTGACTTTTTTTCTTGAGAGGCTGAAGCTTTGACTTTTTCTTGTTTACTCTCTTCTTGTTTTTGATCTGTGGTTACCTTAGCGGACATTTTTTCAATTAAAGGTCGTTCTTTTACTTTTTCTGGAGTGATTTTTTCACCTTTTGTTTTTACTTCTTGTTCCTTCTTTTTAACTTTTACTTGACCAGGCATTGCTGTTTTCTGAGGTGACTGCTCCGTAGGAACAGGCACAGGAGAAGCTTTTGGCCCTGACGGTGCAGGGGGCATTTTGCCTATGTCTCCGAGCTGTCCTGATACCGCTCTCTGGGTCTGGCAATTTAAACAAAGCCATTCTTGAATCTGCAAATAAAACAGCATTGAACAGATTAATTATATTATAAAGCATTTGCTTTGGTGCATTTACCAAGGTTAAAATTTAGCAATTTCTAGTTCATTTTTGTATATGGAGAAAGGCGATCATTGTTTTCTAAATAAATAAAAGTGATTTTTAAAGAATATTGCAAAGAGACTATTTGAAATAAAAAATATGAGAAATCCTTAAAGATGAGTAATTCACTCTCTTCACCATAAAAAAGAAAAAGAAAACCAATCTTTAACATTACAGATGGACTCAGGGAAATACCTTTTTTTCTTTTCTTTTCTTTTTTGTGAAAAATCTCCATCTGTTCCAAATATAACTAACTTCTTAAGCCTGGTGCCTTCAAAATTAGTATATCCATCATACACTTATTCAAAAACTATTAAGTTTCCTAGTAATTTTTATTTAATCTCAATTAATCAAAAGCTTTTGTTTGTTATTTTTAAGGATTTAGCCTATAATCACCTATCTCCTGACTTGGGTCTAATGTAGGTCTATGTACCACAGTAGAATTTTACAAGGTACATTGAGAGTTTTCAAGAATCACTTAAACATAATTCTCTATCTGCTTTTAGATTAAAATAAAATTTCATTTTTAATAATATTCATACTTCTCATTCAATTGAGCAAGAAACATTCACAGGTTCAAACTGTTTGGTACCTTGATCCCCAGAGTTTTCTGAATTGCTGAACTAAAACTGTTTCTTACATCTTGGCTCCTCTGTGTCAAGTCATGTCCTTAGACATCCAAATTCCTAGGAATCACACCAAAACTATTTTTAACAGGATCCCCATCTAGAATAAGAGGATCTGCCCTTTTAATAAGCTGTTGGTTAATTCTTTTGCGAACTAAGGACTTAAAACTACTCTCTCATAACATGTACAAAAAATCACACAAGATACAGATTATGTTAGACAAATAAAGTTGCAGAATTCTTCCCTTATTGATATATGTTGTGCTTTTTCTTACATTACACTTGTTACAATATAAAAAGTAAAGCCTATGAATTCAGTTTCTGTTACCATTTAATGAGTACTTATTCTGTAAAGTGTACAGTTGGAGGGTCATGCAAAATAGTAAGGCATTCATATGTTGCCTTGTCTTCTGCAAAGTTCAATTTCAAACTGCTTTTCACACTACATCACTCTTTTCAGTTGTATAACTTGAAATTATTTAGAGGCAAAAATCACTTATTGTTCTAAGATATTATCAGACATGTTTCATTTCTTACTACAGCTTCTAATTCTTTAAAGACATTTAAAATGTTGCTTAATTATGACTCTTGAAATCTGTAAGCTGTAATCATTCTTATTTGCTGATCTAAAAAAGTAAAGACAAAATTCAATTATTTAACTTCAGTAAAATGCTGTCTACGAAACATTAGTATGTATGATGGATTAATTTGCTTTTTGTGTTTATGATCACTTAGTACCAATTCCCATCTTAATTTCCTTCTTAAGCAGCTCTGAAGTGAATTGTGGCTTTTTTATGTAATAACTTTATGCAAAAATATTAGGAAAGAAACTGATTTGATCCCTTACATCAAATACTAAAAGCTCCAGCTCTTGTGTGGAATTGTTCCTGGAGGAGATATTTCCGTATTATCTACAGAAAATCAATCTTAATCTGCGCTGTGGTTTTAAAAACCATTACTTGGTTGAGCTACATTTAGCATATCTTCATTCAGAGTCTATTGTTTTTTAAAAACAAACAGGGACACAGATAGCTGCATTACTGTACTGTTTTGTCAAATGGATTCTAAAAACCAAATGCAGGTGTGTGTTAAGCACTTTCATCCAGGGCATATTCTAATGTAAATAACAAAATTTTTGGTATACCAGGAGTACAGGTTTCACTCCATTGGAAATTTTTGTCAATTATAAAAGTATGATTATTTTATCTGCATTTTGGAGACAAATTATTCTTATAAAGTTCTCATTTCCTGCTACTTATAGCATATGATACCACAATGGTACACAGCTCTTGTTAAAAGGTAAAACATGTTGAAGAAATAAACATAGTGCCTATTTCAATATATTCATTATTTTCATACATTTGAAGTTTAAATAAGAGGATAATAGGTATAATCTATTTATTCTACTATGTCAAATAAAAATCTTCATTATCCTGATTTAAAATAATGCTTGATAAACATACAAGCAATGATAAGCGACACGCTACTAAGATCTCAAGGCAAAGAGAAGGAAATAGGGCCAATCTAAGAACAAAGGATATTATTCTTAAGTTGCAATGGCTAGTTCAAATTCATGTTTTGCTTAAAATCTCATACATATTCAGTTAAACCTAATCTTTTTAATTATTGCTATTTTATATTTTTAAAATGATCTTGTTTTACTTGCTTGGTTGCATGACTGACTTGCAAAGCCTAATTCTTGTGACTTTGCACTTCGTTTACCAAAATTAATTTGGAAACTGATGTTATCATTAAGTCAAATAATTATGAAAGCATAATTCATATCAAATAATTATGACAGCATAATTCACTTATGCATCTATTCTGTGTATCTATATTCTATTTATACCTTTGGAGTACATACATCATTTTAAAGGGGTATCTGTAAGTTTATTCCACCAAGGAACTCACATTAAAGTAGAAGAAATATGACATGAGTACAAATAAGTATAACACACATTAAAAAATAAGGAAAATGAAATGTGATGGATTTAACAGGACTGTCTGATGAATCAATTTAGAACATAAGAAATTTCATAAATTATGAGTCCCACAAGAGTATTTTTTCACCAGACAATTAGAAACGCTGAATGGGCAGTCTCATATATGTGTTTCTTCTTTCTGCAGCCCTAGAACCAAAATTAGAATTGTTATAGAAACAGGGAGTCCAAAAACAAACCCCAGAGTTTGCGGCTGGGAGATGGGGAAAAGGAAGCAGCTTTCAGGATGCCTTGCATGCCTGGGGCTAGAGGCTGGAAACTTTGTTGCACGAAGATCAGCTTTGAAACTTCCAAGGCTCAGGAAGATGGGAGGGGTCTTGGACCATGGGCTGGTATGGAAGGAGCCCACAGAACCTGTGTAAGGTTCTGTGAATGGGCAGAACTGGTTGCAACACCCACTGTGTCAGAGGACGCAGTCAGGGATATATAAGCAGCTGCAGACATTTTAGCGTGTGCTCCCTCCATGTGGCTCGGAGGAGGGGGTCTCCAGGCTGCTTTAAGAAGAGGCTCTCGCCCACAGTTTGCAGTAAGAAGGCAGTTTACAAGGAGGCTGAGAATCCAGGCGGTCCTGCATTGAGAGCTGGAGGGCACCACAGCACAGAAAGGACCTCCCCAATCAGAACTGAGTGATTCGCAGCTACTGGTAAAGCTGAACTGTGCCTAGGAAGTAGGGAAATGGTGTTTCTGACTTTCCTAAGACTGGCCAGGTCTGGGAGGGGGAAGAAGAACTATGTGCAAATAAACAATTCTTTTTCTTTTCACCAAACTCTGGTATTGAGAGTTATAATTCTGGCGGCGGGCAATCAGGCCCCTAACTAAACAGCCCGTGGGTTCTGTTTCAATTGGAGCAGCCCGACATATTCAGTAGAAAATGTTATAATATCAATAAAAAATTGAAAGGGTGGGGCCTATAGTAACACCCCAAATTTTATATTCCTTTAAATATGTAAATTCAAATTTTGTTTATTAAGAGAGAGGGTAGAAAAGGTCAGAGGCTAAAGTAAAATCAAAAGTGGAAATGAGAAAAGCAACATGGATCAACACAAGTAAAAATGAAATTCCATTTTGGATGAGTCATTGTCATTATCATATATACCATCATTAATTACACACAATTTCTACAATAATCTGCTTCACAAAAATAATTTGGGAAATGCTCTACAAATACATAAGAAGATGTAAAAATCTGTGCTTTACAATTTTTTTTTACCAAAAACAATCCCAAAGATTTGTATCAATGTAGTCAGGAATTCAATTAAGAAGTATTATACCATGGACATGGACAATGGGGTGGGAACTGACTGTGAGAGAAGGGGTGAGTGCGGTGGGGGGGAGCAATGGGGGGGAAAATGGGACAACTGTAATAGAAAAATGATAAATCAAAATTTTAAAAAGTCACAAAATAGACATTTTAAAAGGATAAAATATAAATAATTAAAAATAAAAAATAAAATTAAAAAAGTATTATAATGTAGGTCCAAAAAATGTTATCTGTACTTTTAGTTACTCAATAGCTACAAGATTAAATACTCATAATGTTTCTAGTCCAGTAGCTATCTGAAAATTATATAAGAATTCAACACATAATATATCACTGCTATATATGACTTTTATTAGCTGAAAATATTTTATCAGACCAGCATTAACTGTTTATTTAACAGCTGGAATTGTGAAACACATCATTACTTATATTTTGTCTTATAGTTAAATATCAAGTAAGTTATAATTTTCTCTTTGAAATATTAAACTAACAATAAAAAAATGAATATATTATAAATAATATAAGGTATTATGTATAATTTATATATACTGAATGTATTTCTATTACATTACTTAGTTTACTACATAGAAAATTACAAAATATAAATGCTTATCTGGGGTTTTTAACATACTAGTCACCATTATGGATGCTCTCAGACCATTTCCATTTGTTTTTGTCTTTAAAATATATTTTATTTTCAGTATACTCATAGTATCTTATCTCCTAATAGTATAAAACATAACTTAAGTTTGTATTTCATCTATATTATTATATGTATTCAGAAGACTCTATATATAAGATCACATTTTTACTTAATGTTCTAACATTAATAACTAGTATATCAAAATTCATCTCCAAGTAGGAAAAATTCTGATAAACAAAGAGCTCATTAAAAAAGTAACTCCACTTTGATCACAATATACTAGAACATACTCATTTGTCAGGTAGTACATGTTAATAAAATGCATTATTTTAACATCAAATGATCAGAGCTTGTTCAAAACAAAACAACGCTCTAAAGATCCATTAATCTTAAGAGGCGAGTGGGAAATGAAGGCAATAAAAACCCAGAAAGAGGATGCTGCTGTGCTACTCAGCATTTTCCCATCAATAAGCAATTTGCTTTATGTAACATTTCAGCTGTAACTATAGCAACAATGCCATTAAGGAAAATCTCAGAACTTCAGGCCTGTCTCTTTATTTCCCCAAGTATCTTTCAGAAGCATGATAATAAGGCCTACAGCAGGCTGGAAGTTTGCCATCAGACTTACAATGGTAGGGAGGTGATGATAACAAAACCTACAGGCATATATGTATCTAAAAAAAACTTAACATTTTAACATGAATTTTTATTAAAAAAAAAATTGAACTGATTTGGAAGTTTATGTGATTTCCACCAACAGTGGTATTTTAGCAGAGACTCAGTGGCCCCTGCTCAAAATTCTGTTAAGGGAATCCTAGCAATGAAGGGAATTGGTACCAATACCATTGAGTCTGTGGCTTACTATCAAGCTTTTGAGTCAACAATAAAATGTTTACACAGGTTTTTATATTTCCTTGTAATTCAGAATGTTATTTTTAAGCTGATAAATAACTACACTTGTAATCTTAGAAATTCCTATTTGACTTACTGACAGATCCAAAAATTGGGGAGCAGTGTTACCCACAACCTGTTACTTATATCAATATTAACTATAGCCTTGAATTAGGATTTCAATTTATTGAAGGCACATACACTCTTACAACTCAATCTGCATCCTGAAAATCATATTGTTAGCTTATTCAGTATCTAAATTATTTCCTTATGTCTTCTGTGAAAAGAAATGACAGAATTCACAATTGATTGACTCTTTTTTCAGACAGAATTCACAATTGATTGACTCTTTTTTCAGACTGCACAATCAGTTGTTCGGACTACACTATCAGGATATTAGAAACCTGTGATCATTCATGAGACTGCACTCTGCAAGTGTGCGCAATAACGCATTTGTGATGTTGTTATTCTTACTCTGGGCCTCCTAAAGATGAATGGGATGTGTATCAGGTCCTTTGCTTATTATACTCTTTTTGACTACAATATATTTTTGTGCCTTTCACAATCATTGAAACAAAACTAACTCATCCAAAGTATATAATTGAATAATTGAGACTCATCTTCATTTACTTCATATGTATTTATAAGAATTATATCAGAATGTATTAGAACATAATTAGTCATATGAAAACTAAGAAAAATAAAATGGCATTTTAAATATTAATTTTCAAGGAATTACTAAATGTGAAGAGTAGGAATTGTAACAGTGGGGATGTAACCCACCCCACCATTCTTTTGACATTGTTTCTGTAAATGCTGACTCTGACTTATATGCAACTTGTAGATGAACAGTATATTTGTATAAGAATTCTAGGAACTAACTTCCAAAGACATAGACTCCAACTTTCAGGCATCCCAACTCTGGAAGATTTGCTGACCTTCAACCATAAAACCAGAATGATGTAAAACAAGGATAACACACACCAGACCACCTGACTAGTATCAAGGTCCTTATCCGAATGAACTGTGCTGGTCTGCATGCAGAGAACCTTTCAAGCCCTTCCCCTTGATCTGTTGGTTTTGCTTTCCTTCTCCCTCGTTATAAAAACCTCTGCCTGCACTGAGATGTTAAGATGGGCTTTGAGACAGAGTCCCCCATCTTCTCAGGTGACTGATACTTGAATAAATCTCTTTCCTTTATACTAGCACCTATCTCTTGAATATTGGCTTTCAAAGCAGTAGGCAGCCGGACCCACGTTTGGTTAGAGAATCAATAACAAATACTAATAAAATACTGGATACTGTTAGCAATTTGCACTGGGGTTATCACCCTTGGGTCTAAATTTATCAGTGGTTTTGTCCTTACTCTTCATGTGTATGCATATTTCTGTAAGACCCTCGTCGTCGTCGTCGTCGTCGGCAGCCGTCCGTCTCGAGAGACGATGGCGTAGCTTCTTGAGAGTCTATCTGCACCGCCGAGAATGGCTGTGCAGTCCGATTCGGGAGTGACAATCCCTGCCGCACTTGGTACAGGTGAAGGCAGATGGCTGTTGTTGCTGCTGCTGACGCTGCTTCCGCCTCGATCTTTTCTGGGCCGCCTCCTCGTTGCGCTCAGCCTCCGCGCGTGACGTACCTTGCCTGACCGCGAGCCTCCAGGCTAGGCGGTCGTCTGCTTGAACTTCCCATGTGTTGAGATTGATGGAGCATTGTGTCATGTCCTTTTTGCAGATGTCTTTGAACCGCAGTTTTGGGCGCCCTGTCATCCTCTTGCCTTCTGCTAGCTCGCCGTAGAGGAGGTCTTTGGGAATACGGCCTGCATCCATTCTTTTGACATGGCCGAGCCACCTGAGGCGTCTCTCACTAAGAACTGCATGCAAACTGCTCATATTGGCTCGCTTCAGCACCTCGGTGTTGGGGACCTTATCCTGCCAGGCGACATGCAGGACGCGTCGCAGGCACCTCATGTGGAAGCTGTTGAGTTTCCTTTCGTGCCTTGCGTAGGTGGTCCACGTCTCGCTGCCATAGAGGAGAGTGCTGAGTACGCAGGCTTGGTAGATGCGCAGTCTGGTTTTCTCAGTGAGGCTGGAATTGTTCCACGCTCGCCGGTTCAGTCTGGCCATAACTGTGGCTGCCCTGGCGATTCTCCGGTTGACCTCCAAGTCGACTGACAGAGAGCTCGAGATGGTGGACCCGAGGTAAGTGAAGTCATTGACAACCTCCAGGGTGTATCCGTCGATGGTGATGCATGGGGGAGTCCCCGTGCCTTGAGCCATAACATTCGTCTTCGTCAGGCTGATGGCTAGTCCGAACTCCTTGCATGCGTGGGAAAGGCAAGTGACTAGCTGCTGGAGTCCCTCTTCGGAGTGTGATGTCAAAGCTGCGTCGTCGGCGAAGAGCATCTCACGGATGAGCACCTCTTTGACTTTGGTCTTGGCTCGTAGACGGGCCAGGTTGTAGAGCTTGCCATCGGATCTGGTGTGAATGAAGACACCCTCGCTGCAGTCCTTAAAGGCGTATTGGAGGAGCATGGAGAAGAAGATTCCGAACAGCGTAGGCGCGAGGACGCAGCCCTGCTTTACTCCGCTGCTGACTGGGAAGGCCTCAGAGGTTGCGCCGTTGTAGGACACCGTGCTGTGCATGTTGTCGTGAAAGGACATGACCACAGCAAGCAGATGTGGTGGACAGCCAATCTTCCGTAGCAAGCTGAAGAGTCCGCTTCGACTGACCAGATCAAACGCCTTCGTGAGGTCAATAAAGGCGAGGTAGAGTGGTTTATGCTGCTCGTGACACTTCTCCTGCAGCTGGCGTAGGGAGAAGATCATGTCCACTGTTGATCGGCCAGCTCTGAAGCCACACTGGGACTCTGGGTAGACGCGGGAAGCAAGGGTCTGCAGGCGGGCAAGGGCGACCCGGGCGAATACTTTGCCGACGACGCTGAGGAGAGAGATGCCCCGGTAGTTGTTGCAGTCGCTGCGGTCTCCTTTGTTCTTGTACATGGTGATAATGTTGGCGTCTCTCATATCCTGGGGGATGTAACCCTCCTTCCAGCAGAGACAGAGTAGATGGTGGAGCGGCTGTAGCAGGACTGGTTTCCCGCTCTTTAGGATTTCTGGAGGGATTCCGTCGCTTCCTGGTGCTTTCCCGCAAGCAAGGCGGTCGATGGCTTTGCCGAGCTCTGCCGCAGTAGGTGGGGTGTCTAGCTCCTCCATGACTGGTAGGTCTGGGATGGCTTTAAGAGCAGTGTCTGTTACGGTGTTCTTCGTTGCGTACAGCTCGAGGTAGTGCTCGGTCCACCGCCGCATTTGCTGTTCCTGGTCAGTGATGACCTCACCTGTCTTGGACTTAAGGGGGGGCGATCTTGGAGGGGATTGGGCCTGTTGCCTTCTTGATACCCTCATACATTCCTCGTGCGTTGCCTATATCGGTGGCTTCCTGAATGCTTCTGCACAGGTTTAGCCAATAGGTGTTGGCACAGTGGCGGGCGGTCTTCTGGACTTTGTTCCTGGCAGCCCGTAGAGCTTGAAGTGTACTGGGAGTGGGCGTGACCTTGTAAGCCAGTAGGGCCTTCCTCTTAGCCTCGATCACGGGTTCCATTTCTTCCCAGTGAGCCTCATACCAGTCAGCGTTCTTCCGCTCTTTCTTCCCGTAAGCAATAATGGCAGAGTTGTATATGGCGTCGCGGAGACGTGGCCAATTGGATTCGATAATGTCATCTGCCGCCACTCCCTCGCCGAGTGCATCTTCCATCTTGTTGATGAATTGCTGGGTCTTAACTGGGTTGCTGGCACAACTGGTGTTGATGCGTGGGCGACCCTTCATCTTGGAGTGGTGCAACCTCTTCGGCATTATGCGCACCTTGCTTACCACGAGGGCATGGTCCGTGTCGCAGTCTGCACTGTGGTAGCTGCGGGTGAGGAGGGTGCTGCCAATATCCGTTCTTCTGGTGATGACGAGGTCAAGCTGGTGCCAATGACGGGAGCGGGGGTGCCTCCATGACACCTGGTGGATCTCTTTGCACTTGAAGAATGTGTTTGTCACGCACAGGCCGTGGTGACACAAAAGCTCAAGCAGTCGCTGACCATTCTCATTGATCTTTCCTCTCCCAAAGTTTCCAAGGCAGGTGGGCCAGGCCATGTGGTCGGCTCCTACTCTTGCGTTGAAGTCTCCAAGGAGATAGAGAGCGTTACTTCTGGGGATCTTGGATAACGCTTCGTCCAGTGCATGGTAGAACTGTTCTTTCTCTTCGGTGGTGGCGCAGAGGGTTGGGGCATACGCGCTAAAAATGCTGACTGGGCCGAAAGTTGTTGACAATCGGAGGGTAAGTAATCTCTCTGTGCCTCCTGTGGGTGGCTCTATGGAGTTAACAAGCGTGTTCTTCACAGCGAACCCAACACCGTGCTGTCTTGGTTGGTCCGGAGACTTCCCTTGCCAGTAGAAGGTGTAGTTGGTTTCTCTGATAGTTCCGTTGTCGGCCAACCGGGTCTCCTGTAGAGCCGCAATGTCGATGTTTAGTCGTGCCAGTTCCCTATCGATGACAGCGGTTTTCCTGGCACCCTTGATCCACGGAAGGTCTGCAGTAAGTCCGGGGCACATGGTCCTGATGTTCCAGCTAGCGAGGCGAAGAGCCGGAGGCTTCTTTCTTGTTGTTTGCTTGGAATTAACTGGTGCGGGTGTTTTGTGGCCCACTTTTCGAGAGGCGCCTCTCTGATCCCCACGCACCCAGTGGGGCAGGCGAGCCATGGCGAGACAGTAGCTGTCCAGTGAGGTGCGATGACCTCTCCCACCGTCAGAGGAGACCCCTGGCGCTCGTTTCCTTCGCCAATCAGATGAGTTTATAACCGGTATCTGTCTCCTCCCGTGTTGAGTCGACATCTTGCGATGACGCTGGAGTGTCCTCTCAAGTGAAACTGAAGCTACAGAGCCTGGGCAGGGTGATATGGAGGGTCTGCTGTTGCCCATGCAGCAGACCCCCCCTCTCTTTGCAGCTGAAGGGTCCAAGGGAAAGACAAAGTCAATACAGCTTGGCTTCAGGTGCGCCGCAGGAGTTGCCGGTGTTGACTACAATGTCAAACCGCCTTAGGGACTCCGGCTCCGGATTTTCTGTCGGGGTTTACTCCCTTAGCCTTTCCCCTGAAGAGGTATGCCGCAAGGCAGCGGAGGTTTTTTGGAGTCAGAGTTTTCCTTCTCTGATTTTAGAGATGTCCTTCCTCTTTCCTCCTGTAAGACCCTCACACCCCTATATAGCCACATGAAGTTGAATCTTTAAATGCAACTTTCTATATAATGTAAACTACATTAACAGAATTTTCCCTAACAGAAATATGCCAACTAAAATCATGTTTATTACACCAAGGACTAAAGCTATATTTGGATTAGAATTGCATACTTCAATTCACATTCTTTTTCGGTCTATTCTTCCTTGACTAAATCAGTATAATTTTTCTAGCCATTTTCTCATCACAGTTCATATGATTTTCCTAAACTAAAAGAGTAATCTTAAGAGTACTTGATGTTTTAAATACATTACATAAATAATTTTAAATACATATATGCATTAATTCAAACACGTCCGAGTTATTATATTAACACATTTTTATCAGAACTTGAAGAAAATCAGAGGTTTAGTTTCTTTCTAGAAATATGTATATAGAAATAAAAATACAGTTATATTTAGGCAAAAGTATATATTTATTTGCTTGGATAAGAACTAACTAGGGTTTATTTCTCTAATGTATTTCTTCCTTCTCTTGATCTCACACTCTCTCCCCCAACTTCTCTCTCCCTCTGTCCCCCATCCTCTTTGTCTAAACAGAAGGTAGCAGGAGAAGAGAGTAAGGTCCTAATGTGACTAAGTAATCTACTCAATTTGGGTTCAATCAGAAAGAAGCAATAAGATAACTGAAGACCCACCAGTAAGTATAAAGGACAACTTCCATTCCAAGGACAAAGCTATTTTGCACTAGTAACCAATGATAAACTAAACTTATGGCTAATCATACATAATGTGTTGGCGTTAGCTAACTTGGCTCTAGCAAAATTGCAAGGCTCAAAGGAAAGGCTTACTTGTGTATTCATGGCATTTCTATTTGTGATTAATTGAAGTATACTACATTTTAGGTTGATGTTTATATATTATAAATCAACCAACAACCAACCATTTAAAAACAACCAACCATTTAAAAATATATAATTTATGTTATATGAATTTCAGGTTCAACTTTTATATAATCAATTCTCACCTCTGTTTTCATGTAGTTATTTTTATAATATCCCTTTTATAAGAGGTATGTACTGATTTTGCATGTGTTAATAATTACATCAAAGCTGAAAAAAAGTCTTTTAAGTCTATCGTAGTCACTAGTTAGCACTACAGGTAATGAGTGAATTTTACACAAAATTTATTTTGAAAGTTTTAACATATTTTATCACAGAGAAATTTTACATTTGTCATGATACAAAGCTATATGCATTTGAAAGACAGATTATTTAAGGCATACTACAGCTGAATAGAATTTGTAGAATATTTTATAGGGTAAGTAAAATAAATAAGTGAAATGATAACAACAATAAGTCTAGTTAATCTGTCACCTTACATGGTTACAAATTTTTCTTTACGTATATTTTATTGATTATATTGTCACAATAGTTCCATTTTTTTCCCCTTTGCTCTCCCCTGCCCAACATCCCCCTCCCCCAGCAATTCCACACACACCACCCCCCCAAGTCCATGCCCATGGGTCACGTATACAAGCTCTCCAGTTTTTCCCTTTCCTATATTATTATTATTTTTATAATTAATTAATTTTTATAACAATAAAAAAATAACAATCTCCTACAAATTTTTTTTTCTTGAGATGAGAACTTTTAAGATCTCTTTAGCAACTTTAAAATATGTAATATGGTATTATTAACTATAGTCACCAAGCTGTAAGAAAGCAGCATGATAGAATCTGTCGTCTTTTAAAGAATCTGATAAAAAGAAATGTAACCTGAAAAAATCAACACCGATTTTGAGTGTGCACAGTGCACTTGGGTGAAAAATATAACTATAAAACCAAATTGCCATTTTTAACAGATAGCCGATTTCCATTTTGTACATAACCTCCTCCCTAGGCTATTTCCATTTGAAGAGAACACGTTTTCCCTGAAGGAATGGCAGTGCACTGCAGAGGTTACAAGCTCACATAAGATGACTATGGTGGCAACAGAAGACTGAATGAGGAAACTGATATTGCCAAGAAAAGCTGTTTTAATATTTAAGAAACCCAATGACTTAAAAGTGGAATGGGAACAGGTTCTGGGAGCCAGTGAATATGCTTATTTCATTTAATTCTCATAACAATTCTAGGAGAGAGTTTCTATACTTATGTTTCTTACGCAGATGAAGAAATTGAAGCATAGAAACTAAAAAGTAATATCCTGCTCAACAGCTAAAGCTATTAAGTGGCAGATTGCAGTGATAAGGCCATAAATTTAGACCTTAAAGAATATAGACAGCATAAACCAGACTTAGAGATGGTATTTTCCAGAAATGACATAGAAAATATGAAAGCAGAAGCAAATTCTTGGAAAATAGCTCCATTTTGACAAGAAGAGAAACCAGAAAAGCATACTAAACACCATCATTTTTGAAAGTGGGAGGAAAACCAGTAATTATGGATAAACTCAGAGAAGAAATATGAGAATTTAAAGGAAGTGACAGGCAATGCCACCAAATATTGCACTTAAGTTAAATAACGTATATCTCAAAAAGGTTAGCAGACATGTCTTTTTCACAACCAAACAAAGCAAAATGTTTTATGATTTAGGCAGAAGATGCCCTAGTTCCTGAACCTGACAGTCCTATGTCTTTTGAACCAGTAATAGGTTTTCATATCAATGCAGTTTTCAAAAGTGTATAGAATAATGTCATAACATAGTTTAACATACCAGTAAGAGTATATACATGTTAGACAAAAAGGAGGTTTAGACTGTAATAAAGAAGGAAGACCATTTATTTCAGCAAAAAAAGGACTGCATTCTGGGAGTCACAGATTCAGAGAGCTAAATTTTCCTCCAAAGAACACAAAGAAAGGCAGGGTTTTATAACAGCAAACCTGAAGACATCGTTTCCATTTAGGTCCTCCACGCAAATAAAGGGTTTAGGCTAGGTTAACCAACGATTGGTTCGGTAAATACGCAAATAAATAACGTTGGTCGGTTATATGGACTGCTTCCTTTCAAGGTGGTGCATTTTGCAAATAGTCGTAGGGAGGAAGCAAAGTCCAGAGGGTGGTCTTATGGTGAGCTTAAAAGTTCAAAGGTTCATGAGTGGGGTGTGCATAAGGCAAGCTTTTAATGGCCTCCTAGATCCATTTTAGTCCCCTTAACATAAGTGACTCTATCCTGGTAATTTTTATTTACATAAGACAGAGGCCTGAAGTAATTGTTCCATGAAACTAATTTAAGTAAGTCCTGGTACTGAGAACACTTTTTAATTGCTCCCTCTGGAAAGGGTGACTGGTAATTGTTACGTGGCAATATGAGAGTGGTGCAGTGTAGTTACTTGGTGTTTTGTTTTGACAATGAACTGTGTTTCCTCTGAATAGGCTAAATTATACTACAAAAGATTTAAAAATCACTGTATACTGTATAAACGTGCAGTATTTAGAATTTGCATATATTCTTACCCAGTGTCTAACTTTGAAAATTCACTTATAAAAAGTCCCAAGAAAAATTTTATCTAAAAATATTAAATTATAATAGCATTGATGTAGCCATGACAAAGAATTTACAGGGTTTCTGATAAACAGTAAAAAGAAATGGGGGTCCCAAAGAATATGAATAAATTGCTGGAATAAATATAGCATCAAATCAGGTTCTTAAAAGTAAATCAACTGTCACTGATATAAATTTCCCAAATAACAAATGTATACTTTTTATAATTTTTGTTTATCAAAGATGTTGATTAAAGGATAAGAATAAAAAAGGACATTAAGGCTTTGATAATGTACATAATAAAGTTTTTTTAATTAAGATGCATAAATTATTATAGCTAATTCATGATATTAAATTTTAATTGATGCTGTTAACTTTTATGTTTCATGACACAATTTAAAATTACAACATAAAATAAATTTGAAGATGTAAAATATATTGTACTGTATAAAAAATTAATGTATAAAGTCGTAGCATTACAATGGTATGGTAACAATACATATACATGGTAGAAATATATATACATAGATATCCATATAATGATACACAGTAAACTGAGGAAAAAATTCACATCTAATTCACATTTTATTCCCAAGGGTTGGTAAGAGTTCTTAGAACATCATTGTTCATATTTCTTAGGAATAGCAATATTGTTCATAAGTATTCATTAAATAATTAAAAGAAACAAATAAATGACTACCTTTTGCAGAACTTGGGTAGATATTACTTCTGGTTTACTAGCAAGTACTAGCTGATTTTTAAATTAGTAAGCAAGAAATAAATGAATATCAATTTTGAAAACTTCAAAACAATTCATCATGCGTCATTTGGTCATTTGCCTTATTGTTATAGATATACATGGTGTTGATGGTGATTTCATTAGCCTATTATAATATGATGTGCTTCCCTAATAACTTTTTCCCAATGTATGTGACATAAGTAATTATGTCAGTGATTAGTGATATTTCTCAGAGTATAATCACATTTAGGTTATCTTTGGGAAGACAGCATATTTAATTAATAATAATACTAATCATGCAACAAATATTACATTATTATACAAAATGAAGTCTTTCTTTAAAACATGATAGAGGGCAAACTCTTTTCTATCTGTTGTAATTATGAATTAGAATTGACAATCTTCAACTTGCAAATAACAAATTTCACTAGATTATTTATTTGTAATGAAACTCAAGTTCTATTTTGGACTTCATTCCTTTAATAAGTAAAAATTTAATTATAGTCAATTTGGAATCCCCTTAATATAGTTAACACTGTGTACAAGATCTAGTAGGTTTATAAAGAGTCAGGGCATAGGGTGGTAATTAATTATCGGAGTTACAATCAAGTTATATGTCTATAAGGTAAATATTGAAAAATCTATCTTGTACTTGGTCTTGGTCCACCTATTTTAGTAAGCCATGTCTTTTCTGTTTCCATGGTTCTATGAATTTAGGAAGCCATAGAGGAGTCACAGAAATGTTTCTGCTGCTGTGGTGTAATTCTGGGGCAGATAAAACTGCCAGATGCTCCACGGCCCAACAGAGCTGCACAGTGAATCCAGCGACTCACTGGGTCTTGCTGTCAATTCCCACAACTTCTCTGGTGAAGGATTTCTTCATGCCTACCTGTTTCAGTGCTTTTCTACAGAATATAAATTAGGGTATCTCTCCCCCTCTCTGTTCAATACTTCCACTATTCTTTATAAACTTCCTTCAATCTCTTTTACCCTCTGAGAATAGAAATATTTTTCTAGTCACAAAGAAAATTCCTTACTTACAGTTTTAATGTTTTCTTATCTGAGGTGCTCCCTACATGATGCACCAGACATACCTAACATACTCTCCTTAATGGGCTGGGAAAATACAATTAAGATATTACCAGAAAACTAATTCTTTTGACCATTTCAGAACTTTTCCCCATGACACTCAACAGAATAAATCATATGATGGAAATAAAGGGAAAGGGTAAGGAGAAGTTTCACAAGAAGATACTAGCTGATATTTCAAAAATAATGTCACTGGTTACAAAAACATATTTCTGATAACTATAAATGTTTGACCTTTAATAACTCGAAGTATTAGTAGATTTAAGATCAGATCAAAAGACGAAATGTGTTTAAAATTTATTCAAAACCATATGTAAAAAACAAACACAGCAGTTAAAAAAATATTGGCTTTTTCTTCTTTTGTTGAAAACACTATAGGACTTCTGGCCAAGATGTAGGCTTAGACTAATATGCTCCATCTCCCTACACAACTAAGAAGGAATACAACTACCACAAAATCAGAAATAACCAGAAGTTCCACAAAATAAAGCCACATGGAAGTCCACCATACGAGGTTATAAAGAAGTGGTGCTCGTCTGGACAGGTAGGAGGGGCGAAGCTGGGGCAGAGAGGTCAAGCTGTTCTGGTGGCAGCAGCTGCGGTGATGGCGGCAGGACAGCGGTAAGCACAGAAACCTGTATTTAAGGGGAGGCAAGAAGCACCTGGGGAGCAGCCCTGGCTGCAGACCAAACCTGTCAGCTTGTGATTCCAACACTGGAGAAGGCAACCCCCATTGTGTCGGACTGTGAGGGCCGGAGGTTGTGGAAATGGAGGAAGAGGCTCCAGGTCTCTCAGCAGAGAGTGACTGGCAGGAATCCATCTTAGACCCCTGCCCCCATGCAAAATGCCTCAGTATGGTGAGAATGGTGGCCTGGTAATGACGAGTGCACAGGGCTCCGCCCCCTATAGTGTAGGAGGTGTGACAGCCCCGCCCAGGAAGCAAAGGTAAACACAAAACTGTCAGGATGGCACAGATCATGATAGAGATTCCAGTGATGCACCTGACCAGCCAGCAAATATTAAATCTAACGGATAGGCAGATAGGAAATCTTTCTGAGGCATAGTTCAGAGCTTTGGTTATATGAATGCTTACAGACCTAATAGCAGATCTTAAACAAGACGGGGAAGGAATGAAGGCTAGTCCTGCTGAAATGAACAAAAACACATAAGAAACTAGTGGTGAGGGAAAGAAAAGCAGGGATCAAATCAACAAATTGGAACATAGGGAAGGAACAAACAGTCAACCAGCGCAGAAAGAGGAAACAAAAAATGAGGAAAATGAGGAGAGGCTCAGAAACCTATGGGATAGCTATAAGTGGGCCAACATCCAAATCATAGGGTTGCGTGAAGAACTAGAAATGGAAAAATTATGTGAAAAAATAATGAAGCAGAACTTCCCTAACTTGGGGAATGAAATAGACTTATAGGTCCAGGAAGCACAGAGAGTTCCAAAACAATTGGACCCAGGGAGGACCACACCAAGACAAATTATAAACAAAATGTCAAAAATTAAGGATAAAGAGAGAATCTTAAAAGCAGCAAGAAAGAAGAAGAGAATTATGTACAAAGGGGTCTCAATAAGACTGTCAGCTGACTTCTCAAAAGAAACTCTGCAGGCAAGAAGGGACTGGCAAGAAATATTCAAAGTCATGAAAAGCAAAAACCTACAGCCACGAATACTCTATCCAGCGAAGCTGTCATTCAAAATAGAAGGGCAGAGAAAGTGCTTCCAGGACAAAGTAAAACTGAAGGAGTTCATCAGATCCAAACCACTGTTATATGAAATGCTAAAGGGACTTGTTTAGGAGAAAGAGGATCAAAACTATGAACACTAAAATGAAAACTGTATCGCAACAGCCAACAACAGAAGCTAGGGAATCAAAACAAAGGCAAACTAAGTAGGCAACGAGAGTGGGGAAAGAATTATAGGTATGGGAAACATTTTGGGGGGAGGTCAGGGGGGAGGGGGAAAGAGGGAAAAGGAGGGAGATGGTACAGGAATTAAGAAGCATAGTAGGAGGGAGTGGAGTAGATAGGAAGATGTTGGTCATGGACTAAGGGGAGGGACAACTGGAGGGAGAGGGATCACCGGGTGGAGTGTAACAAAGGGAAAAGAAATTGGGACAACCATAACAGCATACATTAGTCCCTCTCTATATTGTGGTTCACATATCACGGCCTCACTATATTGCGGGATTTTTAAAAATATTCTATTTAATTATTTATCATGGATTTTTCGCTATATCACTGGATTTTGCCGTACTGTATACATATGTTGTTAAAGTTATGTAGGTTTAAGAGTGTAGAATAAATGTAAGGTTCCCACTTCGTGGAGAGGTCTAGAACATAAAGCATATTAAAAAATAAATAAATATCATCAACTCAAAAAAAAAGAAAACACTATATTATTATTGAATAAATTATATCCTAGAAGCATAGAGTAATTTTAAATTTGCTAATGTGTTTTGAAATAGATTAGATTTTAGGATATTATTTTTCTGCCTTTAAAGAATTAAGAAAATGGTGTAAGCTTTCTTGACTACAAATAATTGATCAGGAAATTCAAGTGCTTTCTTTTTTAATTTTTGTACCTCATTGGATTGCTTTTTGCCCTAATACAAAGAAGAATAAACAACTTTACCAGATAGCAACTAGCAGTAATCCCAGCTTTTATTTTATTTTATTTTTATTTAGAAAGATCTATACATAATTTAGAAATGCAGCCCCTTGAGAAGTAAGTGCTCTAAAAAGAAAACCCTGGTTCATCCAACTCAGTGTTACCAATGGATTTGTAATGGCCCTAAAGATAAAATATAAGCTTCTTTGGTGAACACTAAAAACATCTTATTAAGTATGGATTAACTGAAAAATGGTTAAGTAATTTTTGTCATGTTCACATAGTAGAGTATTATATTGCTCTTTTCAATGATATAAGCAAAGATATTAACAGCTTTGAGTGTACTAATGCTATAAGTTTAACACATTGACTGCCACATTAGAAAAAAAACAGTTTTCCCTGGAGACAAAATGTTTTATTACAGAAATAGAATAAAAACATTGAAAGCAAAATATTTCTTTGTGATTTGACGAAAAAGTAATGGGAAAACTTGGAAACAGTTCATAAAGGAAGTGTTTTTGTTTACATGTCAGATTTAGTGAAATTTAAAGATTAAAATTTGTAGAAAATAAATTAATTAACTTCTATTCATTTGATCCACGTTTTTAAATTGCTAGTATTAATTTAACAGTAACATCATCAGTAATTAAGATTTTCAGGGTTTTATCCATGAGGCCACTCTTCACGTAAATATGTATGTTAAAGCATGGTAGCATGAGTTACCTGTGTACCATGAGGCACCCAAAGTAAAGTGACATGTGAGTTGTGTACGCTTCACAAGGCTCCAGGCTTAAAACTAGGGTGAGGTAAATATAAGTCACATGGCAATTAACGTATTAAGTGGAATTATTAGGACAAATTGTATATGTACAAATGAATATGTAATTCACTCTGCTGAGATAATTAGAGTAAATGAGTTCTATGTAATGTCAACTTTATTAAAATAGAAAAGCAGATTAGAGTAACATAAAACAAATTACAAGCTTATGTCTAATTTTCTTTTTATCCTCTATTTTCTGTTACCCTAATTTTTATTTACTATCTTTAAAATATCAACTTTTTCTTTAGTATTCTCTCAGAATTGTTAACAGCTTCTGAGATACAAGGAGTAGGAAAATAAGAGACCAAGATAACCTAAATATTGTAAAAAGTATACAGTAACAAAGAAAAAAGTGTATAAATGTTGGGTATGATATTTACTCATTTTGTTTCAAGTTATATTAAGTAATTAAAATGACTTACACTGAATTATGATACATTGGTAATAATGATATAAAAAGTATATGGGAAATACAAATACATTTGACTATTTATATGATATGATTTGTTTTTCAAAGTAAACAAAATGAACACTCTTTTCTAACCTTAATATATCATTCAGACATAAAATATATTAAAAGTATACATGAAAATAGACAGACGACAGTGTGATTACCTCTATTTTTTAGGCATATGGGTAAAATGCAGAGAGATATTTTTAAGTAATTGCATTGTACATACTATGAGATTTTTCAATCAGTGAAAAGTATTACTGTTCTTCCATTACTCCTTAACATTTAGGGCTTTTTTATTTCTTCTCTATTTGGCTTACAATATTTTCAGTACTTAATAACATGTGCATCTTTGCATTCGTATCAGTTTATTGCCATGTGCTTTGACAACTTTAATCAAATATTTACTTAAAATTTTTTATGACTCAGTGATAGACACTACAGAAAGAAAGAAGAAAAAGACACAGCCATGTCTGTTCAGCATTTGCTCTTGTTCTGCTAGCCAGCATTCACAAGATGATATCCATACATCAGTCCTAACCCCAGTTTGGCTAAAGATTAAAACATATGGATCTCCAACTAATGGGCTGCATGGAATAATTTCACTCCGGGTGCATGTCATAGTATAAATCCTGAATTAGCCCTAGGTCAATTTTTTCTAAAGCTTGGACAAAGTAAATACCATGGAGACTTGCTTGAAGAGTTAAGTCTATTCATTCTTCTTCATCCTCTATAATGTAATGTAGGACCAAAACAGAGCATCAGAAAGCCATCTACCTGGACACTGTTATCTTGCCTGTCCTACTTCCATTGCTTTTCATGAATTGAACTTTGGCACTATACCATAAGTTTTTATTGATAACATTTTGGGAAACATAGTTATGTATCAGATCAGTAGGATCCATTTCTAGTCTCATACAAGCATTAGTTTGACTAAATAGTTTTAGTCAGTTTTAGGGAGAAACTATCAGAGATGAAGCAAACAAAGTATTATGTTACGTCCAAATAGAGAGAAAAATAGGACCAAATGTAGCTAACTTCACAATTAATATAAAATAAAACAGTAATTAGTTGAGATGAGAAAATAGCCAAGACCTTCAAACATTCTACCAGTGTTGTAATAATGAAACCTACCTATCTACCCAACATTTTTAAGTCTTCATACTAGGTTGATAAGCCTCGGGGCCTTATAAAATATACATAAAAAGTGATGCCTTACTTTTTGTGAATTCTGAATTCAGAAAGAATGCTATTTGCATTGCCAAATTTTTAAAGTACATTCACAAAGAAGTTGTTTTAAAAACAATTTTCTTGAAGTAGGACAGGAAACCATATTATTAATCTACATCAAATGTCTTGGTGGGGAAGTACTTAAATGATTAAGTAAGCTTAATGATATAGCTGGTAATCAAGATATAAACTCAGTGTTGGTTCTGTAACATGCAGCCATACCATTAGATTCACCAAAGATGTATTTGTTATTACCATACAAGGTAAAATTCTAACTGCATAATATTTAAACCATGTAATTTTTTTCCACACCAATATATTATAACTTTAGAATCAAATATATTTTATGTGACTGAATATCTCAATAGAAAATTGCTTACATAAATGGTTAAATTTATTCATGTATCTTACTCAAAAACAAAATTTACCTAATGAGATAGTGAATGTAATAAATTCCTATAGAATTTTTAAAAGTTTTTAAAAATCCACATTTCTACAACAAAGACATTCTTAATTCTTAATTATAGGATGTTTCATTGCTGAACTCACTATATAATTACCAAAGTGAGGCTGTAAGCTGAATTGTTTTGTTTTATATCAGGAGCAGATCAAGAATGTGGAATTGGTTTTGTAGTCTTTTATAAAGTCCTGAATTTTGTCAGATTAATAACTCTATCATTTTTGTCCTAAGAAAAATGGTGAAAATAACTTAAGCAGTAAAATGAGATTTTAGAAACTGATTAAATATTATAATTGACTATATCTTGTTGTAATGAGAAAAAAACTATTAAGGAGGAAAAAAGTGAATTAAGACTTGGGAAAGCTGGTTAGTTGATGCAACAATACCTCCCTAACTTGGGAAGTACAGGTTGAAGTTGAGGACATCCAAATTACTGAAAAAGATAAAATATTGAAATTTTTAAGTGAGAGGAAGTTTTGTCTTACTACATGAAGTAATTTAAACAATAAACTTGGATTCAATATAATATATAAAAAGTATTAAAAAGTCTCAAAGAACAGCAAACTATTTTTAAGTATTATTAGTCATTAAATAGCTCTAAATTGATTTACAAATAATACAACAGTGAATAAACAAACAGTTTCTACCACCAGAAGGCTTACAATGTTGCAAGGGAGGCAAGATGGTAAACAGATATTGACAGGATTAATAATTAATTAAAATCGTGAATAGAGTTTGCAAGAAGTTCTCTGTGTTTTGAAATGGGGGATGCAACTTAGACTTTAAAGAAAGAGATCTTCTGTATGGAAGTGATGCATTAAGTAAAACTAGGTAATGAAAAGGGTAAGGTGGTTAAACTGGGAGATTAGAGTTTGTGGAAAGAAGTGATAATGCCTGTGAGGTGGAGGCCCTAGGGCATGGGGCCTTTAGTTCAAGGAAAGACTTGAAACATAATATCAAAAGCAGTTAAGAGGCCACAAAGGAGTGCTTATACAGGCAATTACTTAATCAGAGATCTATTTTCAAAATATCATTCTATGTGGGAAATGGAGAGAAACAAAAATGAATGAAAAGACCAGAGTACAGTAGTCCTGATAAAAAATTGTGTCAGCATGGATGGAAATGGAGAGTACTATGCTAAATGGAATAGGCCAGTTAGTGAAAGACAAATACCATATGATCTCACTTATAAGAGGAATATAATGAACAAAGTTAACTAATGAGTAAAATAGAACCAGGGGCATGGAAACATGGAACAGACTGACAGAGGCCAAAGCGTAGGGGTAAGGGGAATACTGGTGGAAAGAAAAGAAAGAGACTAGTCAAAGAACATGTATGAATGACCCATGGGCATGGACAACAAACAGTGTGGGGATTGACTGTGGGAGAGCACTGGGGGAAGGGGCTTAGCAGAGGAGGGCAAAGGTGAAAAAATTAGGACAATTGTAATAGAATAACTAAAAAAATTAAGGCTAAAAATAAAAAAGAAATGGAGGGGTAGGTTTTGATAGTGAACAAAAGGAATAAATAAAAGTGAAGTGATTTAAAGAAGTTAGAAGGTACAATTGATAGAATTTATTGTTTGACTAAACATGGACAATGAGAAAGGGAGGAGGTATAAAGATTACTCCCAAATTATTGGCTCCAATTTCTGGCTGAATTAGTGTGTCATCTACTAAGATATCAAAAACAGGGAGAAAGATATTTGGATATTCAATATTTTAAAAGACAGCCTATAATAAATTAAGTGATGATACTGAAATAATAGTGTGAACCTCAGAAAAATGATATAAGACAGAGATACACATTTGAGAGTAACAGTGAATGTATAATGTTTTAATCTATGGAAATAGACTAACTCCAAGGGAAAAGAGGTAGAGTGAGAAGACATGAGGAGCTATAGCCAAGCCCCAAAGTTATAAACATCTGGAAACTGAGCTGAAGAAAAAGGTCTAACATCACAGCGCGAGAAGGAGCCAACAACTCATAGGTAAAACAGAGACAGAATGTTGTACCATGGAAACCAAGAAAAGAGAGTGAAAAAGAAGTGGTCCTTGCCATGGGTGGGTTGATGGTGCAAATAAATTGGGTGCCCAAAGTGTCCACTGATTTGAAATTAATATTAGACTTTAGCAACAACCAACAGTTTTAGAAAACGGATATAAGAAAATGTTGGATTAGATGTGTTACAGAGTGGTTGGGATATGAGGAAATGCAACCACAGAATATAAATAACACTTTAGAGAAGTTTGGTAGTGAAGAGTGGGTGGAAATAAATAACTGCATACAGTGAATATAAATTCAAGGCTGTAAAATCTGAAAACAGATCATCTGGGTTTGGACACTGGCTCTGCCAGTTCCTAGTTGCTATATAAGTTACTTAATATTTCTGTGCCTCAATTAATTCATCTTAAAACTGGTGAAAATAATAACCTCATCAGGTTTTGTGAAAAAAAAATTGACATGAATACTTAAAATCATACCTGGTATATAGTGATTACTATAAACATTTTTTATTGTTTAGTTAGATGTGTAAAAATATTTAGTATGCTCAAATGTTGATTGGCAAAATACAATATAGGAGAAAAAATAAAATATATTTATCATTAGCTTTAGGGAACATATTATTGATTATTATAATCATCTTATTTTTACTTAAGAGAAGATTCTATTTTAAGACCATTTTATTACTTTTATAATAAAAATACTAAATATTATTTTAGAAAAAATGCATAGTCATAAAATTATGCATATTATATATGTTAGGAAACAAATAACCATGATAAAAACTAGTATTATAGTGATTTACTTTTGTTGAAAATCTTTTATGTATATAGTACTATATGTATATGGGGAGGGTGTGTATATATAAATAATATTTGCTAAATTAATAGTAGCAAATTATAAATGGTAGGGTTATAGAGTTTTCAATTTTATTTTTTATGCTCCTGTTTATTTTCCACATTTTCTGAAAATAATATTATTTTCTGTAAGTGGAAAATGCTATTTAAAAATATTTTCCTCTGGAGCTGAATGTCTATAAATTAGGTTATCATCAAAATCCAAAGCTACTTAAGCGGACACTGAAGTACTGAACCTGGGCCATCAATCTTGGACCACTGAGTTAGGACCAGCCTTTCACTTCATATCCCTGAGGTAGAAGCAAAAATCTCGCTAGCTATATTTTATTGTCCAAAAAACCTTCATAAAATGCAAATTTGCATATGCCAAACTCCTATAATGGCTCTCCTCTCTTATAAATAAAAGAGTCCATTTGGAATCCCCACCACACTCATTCAGAAATAGAAGATTAAGTAAATACACTTTCTCTCTCATGGTTTGATGTTTTTCATTTTTCAAGCAGTTTACTTTCTCAGAGGGTCTTCCTTTCTTTTCTCATATAACCAAGTTTTGCCTATCTCTCAAAAAACTGTTTTGTTAGCTGCATGCTACAGTAATCTTCTCTTTGTGTAGGTCTCCTCTAGCCTCTTAACCACTTAAATACAATGAAAAGCACACATGTTCACACAAACTCACACAATTTCTATATATGAGCATCTAGCTCAATACATTTTGCTGAATTAAGTCAATTTGAAGTAAACTTGTGCTCAGTAAACCTAAAGATTCTAAAGATCACTTCCAGTCAAGAGAGAGGCATACGTAGTCATGCTTCACCTCCTTGTGCAATTACAAAAAGATTTACAACTAAATCTCAAAACAAGTAACACCCAGAACTGTCAAAAAATCGAACGATATGGAATTCCAACAACCAAGAACTTAAAGAAGACACATTCATCCAGATGGGTAGAAGGGGTAAAGTCGCAGAGATGGGATGGAGAGGTGGTATGGCTTGGATAAGGAGCAGCAGCAACAGAATGGATGGTCCAAATTCACATGTGGTAGATAAAAATTGGAAGGAATACCTTGGGAGTAAGCAATCCCAGCCCCAGCCAGACCAAACAACCCAGGTTTCCAGTGCCAGGAAGATAAATCTCCAAAACTTTTGGCTGTAAAAATCAGTGGGGGTTGGGGCATCAGAAGAAACTGTCAGATTTTCAGGAAACTCTATGTATAGGGCCCACATAGTTTTAAAAGGTACGCAAACCTACCCACTCAGGGAATCAACACTAAGGCAAGAGCTGGAACGGCACCAGTTGCATATAGTGAGTCGGTGAAGTGACTGGAAACAGGCTGAGTGCCGGGCAAACCTCCAGATGTTAGGCAGCAGCACATTTCACTCTCTGATCCCTAGCCCCACACAGAGCCACAAACAAGTGAAGCAGGTTACTACATCTTGGCAATTACTTAAAGCCCCACCCCTCACAATTTCCGGGTGCCTTTTCTACAACAGGCCACGCTACTAGGACAGGGAGTCAAGGCACCTCTACCTAATACACAAAAATAAATTGAGGAGACAAAGAAATATAGTCCAAATGAAAAAGAAGAATAAAATCCAAGAAAAAGAACTAACCGAAATGGAGATAGCCAACCTATCAGATGAAGAGTTCAAAACACTGGTGATAAGAATGTTCAAAGAATTCATTGAGTATGGCAACAACATAAAGGAAGAATTGAAGGCTACACTAAGTGAGATAAGGAAAAATCCACAGGAAACCAACAGTGAAGGCAAGGAAGCCAGGATTCAAATCAACAATTTTGAATATAGGAAGAAATAAACATTCAAGCAAAACAGAATGAAGAAACAAGAATTCAAAAAAAAATGAGGAAAGAATAAGAAGACTCTGGGACATCTCCAAAAGTGCCAACATCTGAATCACAGGACGCTAGAAGGAGGAGAGGAAGAGCAAGAAATTGAAAACTTACTTGAAAAAATAATAAAAGAAAAATTTCCTAATTTGGTGAAGGAAATAAGACATATAAGTGAATGAAACATAGAGAGTCCCAAACAAATTGGACCCAGAGAAGACCACACCAAGACACAACATAATTAAAATGCCAAAGGCTAAAGATAAAGAGAGAATATTAAAAGCAGCAAGAGAAAAAAAGAGAGTTGCCTACAAAGGAGTTCCCATAAGACTGTCAACTGATTTCTCAAAAAAAACTTTGCAGATAAGAAGGCACTGGCAAAAAGTATTCAAAGTGATGAAAAACCAGGAATTACAATGTAGATTACTCTATCCAGCAAAGCTATCATTTAGAATGGAAGGGCAGATAAAGTGCTTCCCAGACAAAGTAAAGCTAAAGAAGTTCATTGCCAACAAGCCATTACTATAAGAAATGTTAAAGGGACTTATTTAAGAAAAAGGAAATCAAAACTATGAACATTAAAACAACAACAAACTCACAACTATCAACAACTGATTCTAAAAGACAAAAACGAAAACAAACTAAGCAAACAATCAGAATAGGAACAGAATCATAGGTATAAAGATTATTTGGAGGGTTATCAGTGGCGAGGCGGAAGGGTAAGAATGAGGGAAAAGGTGCAGGTATTAAGAAGCATAATTGGTAGGAACAAAATAGACAGGGGGATGTTAAGAGTAGTATAGGAAATGGAGAGGCCAAAGAACTTATATTCACAACTCAACATCATGAACTAAGGTATGGGGGGTATTACTGGAGGGAAGAGGGGTATCAGGTGGAGGGGGGCAAAGGGGGAAAATTGGGACAGCTTTAATAATATAAGCAATAAAATATATTTTAAAAGATTCTAAAGATTTGTGGAAAATTTTAAGTAATTATTAAACTTTCAAAAGAATTGTTAAAAAAACAGTCCTATACATTTATACCAAGGACAAATCTAGAGTTCATTTTATTTTATTATTAATTCTTTAGAAAAAGAGAGGAATGGGGAGAGACAGAAACATAGACAGAGAAAGAGACAGAGACAGATATCAACTGGTTGTTTCACCTAGCCATGCATTCAGTGGTTGTTGTTCCTTGTTTGAGCCCTGACTGGGGATCGAACCCACAACCTTGGTGTATCGAAATGATGCTCTAACCAACTGAGCCAGGTGTCCAGGGCTTAGAATTCATTCTAGATAAAAAGATTTAAACAGGAAAGACTAAACTTAAGAATGGAAGGTAGATTCATAGACTAAGTACATTAGGATCATAACTGCACTTCAATGGACAATTACACCTAAGCCTCAATGAAAAGAAGTCTTCTCACTAGTAACATTGAAAACTAAATGGAGAAATTATTGCATTAGCTGATCCAACCATAGTACAGGCAAACAGGATAGCAACCATCTTAGGAAATGCAATTAGAAGTGTACAAGGTTGAATACTATTGGATCCACTCCAAATTGAATCTAAAACCATTTAGCTGGTGGCTCACCCACTGATATCATATCATTTTTTCACAAACAGAAAGATAATTACATAACCATCATACTCTTCCAGTCATTTTTAGGGTGAAAAAACTGAAAAATAAATCTTTTTGTCTTTTTATGGCCATCTTTCCTCAAATCTTGAATTTTTTTATTTATTTATTGTGGTGACATTAGTTAATAATATCATGTAGGTTTCAAGTGTACAATTCTATGGCACATCATCTGTATATTGCATCATGTGCCTACCACCTAAAGTCAAATCTCTGTCACCATCTATTTGACCCCCTTTACCCTTTACCCCTTTCTTCTGGGAACTACCATTATACTGTCTGTGTGTATGAGTTTTTGTCTTATTTGTTTGTTGCTTTTAGTTTTACATAACTCATATGAGTGAAATCAAATGGTTCTTGACTTTTTCTCTCTGACTTATTTCGCTTAGCATGATAATCTCAGGATCCATCCATGTTGTTGAAAACAGCAATATTTCATATTTTCTTATAGCTGAGTATTATTCCACTGCAACCTAACCTAATCATTCAGGTTCTTACCTCCTTCCCCTGCAAAAACATTATAAATTATTTACAAACAAGTAGAACTGTAAAAAAAGGTTTTTATGACTCAAATGCATACACCACAGACAGGTTTCTAATGATCACACTTACAAATCAACCACACGCCTTGCCTTCCTATCAAATTCATGAGATTCTTCTTCAAACTTGGTGAAATTAGTCAAGATCTGGCAGGAAACTGCCATTAGCATATGAAGAGCCAGTTTTAATTTATTCTAATCTGTCAATTAGATTCTAATTCATATGGAGTCTTGGACTTACATATACTTTTGTATTTCTGTTATATCCCAAAGAGACACTACCTGGTTAAATCTCAATGTGATAAACACTGAACAACTAATACCAGACGAAACACAAAAATGAAATAAGGGGAGAGAAAAGAAAAGCAGAATAACTCAAGTTGAGTGGAGTCACAGAGGTTAATCATAAAACATTTGCCTTAGCTTTCCATAAGTCAAGACAGAAAAAAATGAATTTGCTTGCTAAATTAGTAGGGAAAAATAACAACAAAAATTAATATGTATTACATACTCACTATATTCATATTTAGTGTAAATACTTCACATATAGAAGTTATTCATTAATTACAAATAATTGCTTTTTGGATAGGAGGAAATTAGGGCACAAATTTGAGTAACATGCTCAGCTGATAGTATTTTTTTACTTTATTTTTTAATTTTTTTATAGTGTTTGTGTCCATTACCATTTAGTTTCTATATAGCCCCCTCACCCCTCCAATCACCACACTGTTATCTATATTTATGATTCTTTTTCCTTTTTGCTCAATCTCTCTACACTCTAATATACCCCACTCTTTAGCTGTCATCCTGTTCTTTATGTCTCTGTTTTGCTTGTTAATTGTTTGTTCATTAGATAACACATATATGAGTGAAATCATATGGTATTTGTCTTTCCCTACTGGCTTATTTCACTAAGCATAATGATTTGCAGGCCCATCCATACTGTCGCAAAGGGTAAAATTTTCTTCTTTTTTATAGCCGAGTAGTATTGCATTGTGTAAATGTCCCATAGTTGTTTTATCTAGTCAACTACTGGTGGACACCTGGGCTGCTTCCATATCTTGGTGATTATAAATAACACTGCAATGAACATAGGGGTGCTTATGTTCTTTCAAATTATTGTTTTGAGTTCCTTCGTATATATTCCCAGAAGTGGGATCTTTGGATCAAAAGGCAGAAACATATTTATTTTTTTTGGTTTCCCCATACTGTTTTCCACAGTGGCTATACTAATCTGCATTCCCACCAACAGTGCCAAAGAGTTCCGCTTTCTCCACATCCTCACCAGCACTTGTTTGTTGATTTATTGATGATAGCCATTCTGACAGGTGTGAAATGGTATCTCATTGTGGTTTTAATTTGTATTTCTCTGATGATTAATGACATTGAGCATGTTTTCATATGTCTATTGGCCATCTGCATGTCCTCTTTGAAGAAATGTCTCTTCAGTTTTTCCTTTGCTGTGCAAAACCTTTTTAGTTTGATGTAGTCCATTTTTTAAATTTTTCTTTTGTTTCCCTTGCCTGGGGAGATATACCCAATAAAGTTTTGCTACGAGCAATGTCCAAGATTTTACTGCGTATGATTCTTTCTACAATTCTTAAGGTTTTGGGTCTAACACTTAACTCTTTAATCCATTTTGAATTTATTCTTGTGTGTGGTATTATAACATGGTCTAGTTTCATTTTTCTGCACATATTTGTCCAATATCCGAACACTATATATTGAATAAACTGTCCTTAGCACATTTATGTGCTTGTTTCCTCTGTCGAATAATAGTTGACCTTGAAGGTGTGGGTTTATTTCTGGGCTCTCTATTCTGTTCCATTGATCTATGTGTCTGTTTTTATGCCAGTACCATGCTATTTTGATTACTATGGCCTTATACTATAGTTTCAGATTAGGTAGCGTGATTTCTCCAACTTTGTTCCCCTGTCTCAGGATCTTTGTTCTATGGTTTCATATAAACTTTTAAAATATTTTTCTAGTTCTGTGAATCACTGGAATCTCGATAAGGATAGGATTGAATCTACAGATTGCTTTTGGCAGTATGTACATTTTAATGATATTAATTTTTCCAATCCATGAACACAGTATGTGCTTCCACTTATGTGAATCTTCTTCAAATTCTTTCCTCAGTGTCTTATAATTTTGCAAGTACAAATCCTTTATATACTTGGTTAGGTTTATTCCTAGATACTGAATTCTTTTTGAAGTGATTGGGATTGGGATTGTTTTCTTAATTTCCCTTTCTGTTAGTTTGTTATTGGCATATAAAAATGCAACTGATTTTTGGATATTAATTTTGTATCCTGCAACTTTGCTGAATTCATTTTGCAGACAGCTTTTTACTTCTTTTTTCCAATTTGAATGTCTTTTATTTATTCCTTTTGTCTGACTACTGTGGATAGGACTTCCAGTATTATGTGGAATAACAGAGGTGAAAGCAGATGTCCCTTTCTTCTTCCTTATCTTAAGGAGAACACTTGTAGTTTTTTGTCCATTGAATATGATGCTGGTGGTGGGTTTGTCATATATGGCCTGTATCATGTTGAGGTATGTTCCCTTTAATCCCACTTTGCTAAGAGGTTTGTTTGTTTTTAATCATAAATGGGTGCTGGATTGTATCGAAATCTTTTTCCGCATCTATTGATATAATCGTGTAGTTTTTATCCTTAATTTTGTTCATGTGATGAATCACATTTATTGATTTGCAAATGTTGTACCAACCTTGCATCTCTGAAATAAATCCCACTTGATCATGGTGTATGATCTTTTTGATGTACTGCTGTATTTGGTTTGCTAATATTTTGTTGAAGATTTTAGCATCTATGTTAATCAGAGATATTGGGCTATAATTTTCTTATTTTTTAGTATCTTTATCTGTTTTTGGAATTAGGATAATGCTGGCATCGTAAAATTAGCTTGGGAGTCTTCACTCTTCTTGAATTTTTTGAAATAGTTTGAGAAGGAGAGGTGTTAGTTCTTCTCAGAAGGTTTGATAAAATTTCCCTGTGAATCCATCCAATACAGGGCTTTTGTTTCTTGGGAGCTTTTTTATTACTGCTTCAATTTCACTATGTGTAATCTGTCTATTCAGATTCTGTAATTCTTCCTGATTTAGTTTTGGAAGATTGTATGTTTTTAGGGATTTATTCATTTCAGGTGTCCAGGTGTCCAGCTTGTTGGAATACAGTTGTTCATATTATTTTCTTACAGTCCTTTGTGTTTCTTTGGTGTCAGTTGTCATTTCTCCTCTTTCGTTTCTGATTTCACTTATTTTTTTCCTTGATGAGTCTGGTAAAAGGTTAGTCAATCTTCTTTATCTTTTCAAAGAACCAGTTCTTGGATTCATTCATCTTTTGTATCATTTATTTAGACTCTATTTTGTTTATTTATGCTCTGATCTTTATTATTTCCTTCCTTCTATTCAGTCTGGGCTTCGTTTGTTGTTTCTTTTCAGGGTCCTTTAAGTATGAATTCAGAGTATTTGAACTTTTTCTTGATTTTTGAGATAGGCCTGTAATGCATGAATTTCCCTCTTAGGATTTCTTTCCCAGTGTCTCACGGATTTTGGACTGTTGTGTCCTCATTTTCATTTGTTTCAAGGTATCTTCTGATTTCTTCCTTAATCTTGTTGTTGACCCATTCTTTGTTTAATAACATCTTATTTAGCGTCCATGTCTTTGCATGCTTTTCAGTGTTATTCTTGTAATTGATTTCTAGTTTTATAGCATTGTGGTCAGAGAAGATGCTTAATATGATTTCAATCTTCTTAAATTTATTGAGATTTGTTTTATGTCCTAACATATAGTCTAGTCTAGAAAATGTTTCATGTGCCTTAAAAAGTACATATATTCCACTGCGTTGGGGTGAAATGCTCTGAAGATATAAACTAAATCCATATGACCTAGTGTGACATGTAAGGCCACTGTCCCCTTGTTGATCTTCTGTTAGTAAGCTCTATCCCTTGAACAAACAAAACAGAGTATTGAAGAGGTGCTGATCCACTGGTCCACGGGTTACTATCAAGCCATTTTATTGTTACTAGTCCTAGCATAATAAAAACAAATTTTAAAGTGAGAAATGTTTTTTGTTTGTTTGTTTGTTTTAATCCTCACCAGAGGATTTTAGAGAGAGAGGAAGGGAGAGGGAGAAAGACATAGATGGTGTATGGGACAATGCTCCAACCAAGTGACCCAACTGAGCCAACCAACCAAGGCTCAAGTTAGCAAGTTGTTCATAAAGCCAAACATTTTCAATTAAAGGATACCAATTTATTTTGAGATTATATCCTTCTTACATTTTTGATGTTAACAATATGCATACCTTTCCAAAATAATGATAATGGCATTTGGTCAGTTTGTTTTTTTAATGTTTTCTTTTTCTGACTTCAGGTGGCAAAATAAAAACTTTAAAAACTTTCATTATTTTTCTCTTTAATTTAAATATTGTGTAAATTTAAAAGCCTATTAACCATGACTCTAAGTTATGTCAATGTAGTTTTATGTAAGAAGATCCTGAAATGAGCACTTGTATACAGAGAAATAACCAGAAGCATAGATATTCCTGTCATAGAAAAGAAGCTATACCAATTATATGAAGGGGGAATATATATATGTATATATATTCACTCTAATATATATGAGTGAAAAAACAATCTATAGCATATACAGAAAATCTTAACTAATTCACACTCCATGTTACATAACTAAATGCATTAGAGATGTGTCAAAAATCATCAAGCCTATGCTGAGACTTTTCCTTCATTCTCAAATTAAAAAAGAATGTTGGGGTCTGAATCAGATATCAATTACTGAATTTCAAACCTCCCCAAAGTTGCTCAGAAAACGATCATTTGTATTTGTCACGATCCTGCGTATTCATGAAATTTCTCATGTGGCTTCCACTCAGCTTGGGCAGTAGACTGGGCTGGTCAGGTTTATTATAGCAGCATTCCAAAAGGCCTTGATTTATTTTCTCCACTTGCACCATCATATTCTCTGATGTACAAATCACCAAAGTCACTGGGATGAATACATAAATACTTGTATTCTGAGTGATGCTACTGGTGGGGGCATATCATTACAACATTCTACCATGGGTATCCTATTCCCAGATCCCCTATTTTATCCCAATCCTCTGTACAGGTCTCTCTGAAAATATTACAAACATATATACACCCTAAGCTCTTTTGTCTTGGCAAACATAACACTGATTTTAATTGTACAAAATGCACATGGTGAGAGCCTGTATTTAATGCAATAAAGCCCCTTGGAAGGATTTAATTAAGATACCTACACATCAATCAGGAGTGTGGGATGGAAAAGAGTTTCAGCTTTATAAGTAGTTTCTTCTATAAAATTTTAAAAGGGGTCACATTTACATTAGACTGCAAAATTCAAGAGGTGTTGACAAGTTAATAACATGGATAGAAATTAAAAACCTTAATTTTAACAAAATTGGAATCATATGTTTTAAATACAACAAGAAAAGTAAAAGTAGCATTAAAAATTGAACATGTTTCACATAACATGGCAAGGTTAATAGAAATTTTAAGGGTTCATTTCCAAATATTTATAGAAAAATATTTACTTTTATGGATTTGAGAATTAGCGATGTATTAGCAGGAGAAGGAGAACAGGAACAACAAATTAAACTATTTACAGTTCATTATCTTAAATGCTGTGTCACAAAATATACTACACAACAAAACAATTTATTTTCTCATTGGTCCCTGGGAATATAACAAAGAAAGCAGTATTTTTATTCATTTCCTGAGTATATTTGTCCTTTTCGTTTGCATCAGGTACTCCTAAGGATAGTACCATATGGTTGAATTTCACAGTGCAGAGAAGGAGAAATCGGATGAATCACACTTCATAGATGAATGTTTCTTGCAAAGTTACAAACAGTCCCATAATATTTATAAAATCATAGATTGCTTCCTTTCCCCTCGTTTCTACTACATAAAGTCTCTTTAAGTATACTCAACCACCAGCTCTTCATTGATGAGCACCTTTTGAAAACTGATTTTCCCTCATTCCTTCACCCTCACAATCCCCTTTTTACAGGCCTGCTTTTTATTTTTACCTTACCACTTGCCGTATAATTTCCATAATTATTATATTATTTTTTTTTATTGTTTTTGTATTACAGTTGTCCCACATTTTCCCCCATTGGTCCCACCCACCCACCCCTTCTCCCATAGTCAATCTCCACCCCACTGTCCATGTCCATGGGTCATTTATACTAGTTCCTTCACTGACCCTTCTCCTTCTTATGCCCCTTCGCTCCCCCCCACCCCTGGTCACTGTTAGTCTGCTCCTTGTTTCTGCTCCTTGTTTATATGCCTCTGGTTCAATTTTGCTCCTTTGTTTGTGTTCATTAGTTTCCTGTATTAGGTGATATCTTATGGTATTTGTCTTTTATTGCCTGGCTTATTTCGCTAAGCATAATTCTCTCTAGTTCCATCCATGTTGTTGCAAATGGTAGGAGTTCCTTCTTTCTTTCTGCTACATAGTATTCCATTGTGTAAATGTACCACAGCTTTTTGATCCACTCATCTACAGGTGGGCTCTTAGGCTGTTTCTAGCACCTGACTATTGTAAATAGCACTGCTATGAACATAGGGTTGCATAAGTTCTTTTGAATTGGGGTTTCAGGATCCTTTGGGTATAAGCCTAGTAATGGAATTGCTGGATCTAAAGGTAGTTTCATTTTGAGGTTTTTCAGGAAATTCCATACTGTTTTCCATAGTGGCTGCACCAGTCTGCATTCCCACCAACAGTGCAGTAGGGTTCCCTTTTTCCACATCCTCTCCAGCACTTGTTGTTTGTTGATTTGTTGATGATGGCCATTCTGACTGGTGTGAAGTGGTATCTAATTGTGGTTTTGTTTGCATCTCTCTGATGGCTAGTGATGTAGCACATTCTTTCATCTGCCTATGGGTTCTCTGTATGCTCTCTTTGGATAAGTGTTTGTTCAGATCCTTTGTCCATTTTTTAATTGGGTTGTCTGTCTTCTTGATGTTGAGTCATATAAGTTCTTTATATATTTTGGGTATCAAGACCTTGTCTGAGGTATCATTGGCAAATATGTTTTCCCAAACAGTTGGTTCCCTTTTCATCTTGCTGATGTTTGTCTGTCTACTGCCCTAGAATGTAACTTTCACAAAGACGAGACATCTTCTTGTCTATTTTGTTTGCAGATGTATTCCAAGATCCTTGACCACTGTTTGTCAAAGAGTAGGGCCTCAAAAAATATTTGTTAAAATAATTATGTTGATTCGAATGATATGTATGTTTCTCCAATAGAAAAACAATCAAGGCATATGAACAGGAAATTCTCAAAGGAAAAAAATGTAAAGAAATATAATTAACGTCAATGAAAACACTCTGAAAATTATAAAACAGGGTAATACATAGTGTTGTCAATGTGTCAGGGAGATAACAATTGAATATATTCCAGAAAGCTATGTAAATTGTGATTCTATTCACAGGCTGTTAAGCAAAGGACAATGTAGAATTGCATTTTTAAATTGTAGTCATCATTGAGAAAGAGGTATTTGAGAAAAGACTTGAAAAGATTTTGCGGAATAAAAACAAAGAAGGAAGAAAAACAGGCTGTAAAATGTGTATATTTGATATGATAATTAAAATTTATAGGAAAACATGATAACATAATTGGTTATGTCCCAAATAATTAAAAACGGATGGTATTACCTAATTTATAGATGTGAAAAAATAGAAACAATGCAGATGTTTAACAATAGTCAATTACTTTGGTATGTATTATGCAGCGATTTAAAAATACACAATGGTGAATTCACATTATTTATTACCAAGTGAAAAAGATATAAGAAAACATACATACCCTAAATGCTTATTGGCAGAGGTCATTTACAGGAGAATGTAAGAGTATGGGTCTGTGGACTCAAGACTATCTGGATTTGAATCTCTTTTCCATCACTTACCGTATATGAAATAATGACACATTACTTAACTTCACAGTACCTCTCTAAGCCTTAGTCTACACAAAGCTTATATCACAGTATAATGTGAAATACTTTTTTCTTAGGTAAAGATTTGGATTACATTAGAAGAATTTACATAAGAGTATTTATTCTAGTTAGCAAAAACAGTATTGGGTTACACACTGGTTGCATATGGATTACCCACGCATGATGTTTAAAGGCATTTTCCAAGTAATAGAATCACTGTCTTAAGGTTAGAATATAAATGAAGTCACATTTACTAAGTATTATCTAAGTATTCAATTAAAATATTTTTCAAAAGTACACTAATTTGTAATACATGTTCTGAACACCACTCAATGCATTTTTTTTTTTTTTTTTTTTACATTTCTGGACTCTAGTTCTCACCATTGAGCAAGTTAGCTGGCCTCTTTGTGCCTCAGCTAGTTTCACATTACACTGTGTGTAAGGCCTGCACCACCTACCTCATAGGTGGTAATGCTGACTAAAGTAGTAATTGTCACACAGTGATGTATGCATTCCATTCTGCATGCCCTTATATATCAGTGTTCCCCAAGACTCCATTTTTGGGCCACTTGAAGAGGTACATCCTACCCCTCTGTTGACTAATAGCTTGAGTTTCAAACCACTTAAAACTTTGTACTTGACATCCCCAGTTGAATATGTTTCAGACATGTCAACTCATCATACACCAAACTAAACTAATTATCTGAATCCACATCCTCACAACAAGATTCTCCTCACCCCACTGTATCTCCAAATTCAAATGTAGTGAAAAGCACCAACATCCATCCCAGCTGGCTGACATCAATTCTACAAAAATGAAAATTAACCTTCACTTAGCACCAATATTATTTGGGCCATCAAACATGATAAACTGCCTCCTAAATGTTGATTTACTTATACTTCATCACCATCCTTCCTTGGCCCTCACTCCTAAACTACTTAAATTATCTCCTAACTTGTCTCCCTGCCCCTGGTTTATCACTCATCTGTAGCTCAAACCATTTACCCTTCACATATCCCCTCAGTGATATTACCAAAGTACTAATGTTATCATGTCACTCCCTGCCTATGTTACATGAGTGTCCCTCCTCATGTAAAGAATAAATTCCCAAATATTTGGTTCAATAAATCTTTCAATAATTCTCCCTACAAAACTAAATCTTTAAATTTTTCCAGCTGTATCTCAGTTTGTATTTTTTACTATATTGTTGTATTTTATCTTTAATTTCCTGTCATTAGTAACTTCCTCCCATAACCTAACCTGCTGTACTTTACATTTTCATGTTTATCACTTATTCTTTCTCTTTTATCGTTTATTTGATTTATCTTGTCTTCCCAAAACTACCATGTAAAATTTATCCAACTTAAAAAGAAATACCTGTAATTTATAAAAGTTAACTACGTATATGTTTCATACCCAGTTATGTACTAGCTAAATTTTATATTTTTTCCCAAAAATCAGATTATATTAGTTTTAATAATTCTATATGTTTACTTTTTACTTAAATTTTTTATGTTACTTACTTAATTTTTTCTTTAATCTGGTGCTTGTTAGAAACTTTTGGATACTTGTTGGATAATGGGAAATATACATATCCTACTAAACAGCAAAAAGAGCAGAATAAGAGAATATTTTTATTTTCCACCAATTTTATTATGTGATTTTATTCTGAGAAACTTACTATCAGAGTCCGGACAAATAAATAAATAGCACAACGTAAAGATATGACACTCTCATATTAAAACTGAAAAAACAAAGTCTGAAAACATTTAAGAAACAGATTCCAAATTTAGTTTCAAACTGCTACTTACCTGTCCTAAATTTGACTTCCTAAAATCCAACCATGACTAATTTTCATCTTACTCTAATCCTGACAAAAAATAAATGAGAAACCAATCAACATATCAACAGTGGTTGATCAGTACTATAAAGATCCCTAAATTAGTTCTCTATCCCTAGAATAGATAACATTAAAACTTACAATGAGAATTCATTAATGCCTTCATTTAATAAACACTGAGTACCTCCTGAGTGACAGATTGTGCCAAGCACTGAGAATGGGAGATGAGTGTACCATAGTCACTATCTTCAAAAACCCACACTTAAACCATGATTCACAAACTCAAAGATCATGGGGGACAGGCAGAAGACACAAACAAGTAAATCAAATCAGTTACAGGATAAAACACTACATTAGCATTATAAATTTTATGGATATTTTTAGGGATATAATAAAAGTGGTAAACTGGAGAATATGTGTCTTTTACAAGAAGGGAAATCACCACTGAGAGCCTACCAATCGCTGCTTGAGGAAACAGGAGCACAGAGCTGCCTGAGGATCCAATATATAAAAAATTTAATTGATTTTAGAGAGAGAAAGGGGAGACGGAAGGAGGGAGGGAAGGAAGGAAGGAAGGAAGGAAGGAAGGAAGGAAGGAAGGAAGGGAGGAAGGGAGGAAGGGAGGAAGGGAGGAAGGAAGGAAGGAAGGAAAAAAAAGAAAGAAAAGGAAAGAAAAAGAGAAGAGAGACGATTGCTGTGTTGCTCCGCCTATTATGCATTCATTAGTCATTTCTTGTATGTGTCCTGACTGGGGATTGAACCTGCAAACTTGGCATATCGGATAACACTCCAACCAACTGACCTAGCTAGCCCAGGGAGGACTCAATATTTACAGATATGTCAGAAACCCAGATTTTTCATACAAAACAGCTTGGGGTTCAAATATTCATAATTAATTATATCACTCTAAAAACAAACAAACAAACAAACAAAAACACTACAGGTACCAGTGTAGTACAGCTCAAGGAAATATCCCTGTTGACTGGTTCTGCCTATAGCCCATCAGAATAAAACCTCTAGGTTAAACTCTAGTCTTATCTATCTAGTTATATTTTCTTTCGATTCCCCACAAAAATGAGTTTTATACCTTACTAGATCCTATGGAAGTTGAGTCAAGGCAGAGAAGGGAAATCAACTTGCCCATGCCGCCCCATCAGAGAGAGGGTGAAGGGTTTCAAATTAGCTATGAGCTGAATGTTCATCCTTCATTCCACACCTTCCTCCTCTTATTACCTAGCTTGCTAGTCAGCCTTCATATCCCTTCATCCTTTGGTGTGTATACATTTTCCAGATAGGAAATATGAATAAACATGAATATGCTATTTATAATGAAAATAAAAATCAGTCACATGTGAAATATTCTATGATGATCACAGAGTACATTTTCTGAAGGAGTCTGATATAACCTAAGAACTCAATACATATAAATAATCTTTTACCTCCTAATTTGGCAAAAGGTATATAAAAAAGTTTTCAGAATTTAAGAGCAAATTTTCTTGATGTACTACAGTGTACTATCATATGACGCCTCATAAAATCAATATGCCTTCTAAAATATTCTGATCCTGAGGCAAATATTAGGAACTCTTTCCTCCTTCTCCTTGATAATGGTGCCTTAGTGCCTTGTATCTTTATAATAAATCAATTTGGGGAAAGAAAAAAGAAACCTCTATCACCATTTAAAATACTATCTCTCACATACATATACAATATATATGTATCTTATATTGAAACAAACAATACAATGAAGTTGAGAAACTTTGGTAAACATTTAAGGCTTCATCACTTTCTGTTGCTTAACAGCCTCTTAGTAGTTGCAAATCACCAAAAGATCTGAAGTTCAATATAACTTTGGGACAGATAAGTGGCTTGATACATCTTAGAATCCTGAGAGCAAGAGACTGTTACATCATTAGACACTTAAAGGTGATACAGAGGGGGAAAAAATGCAACAGAAAAAAGATAATCTTAAAAGACAATTTTCAAAAGTAAAAGGCACAAATATGATTCTCATACAGATATAATATAAAACATGATAAAGATTTTAACTAGCTTGTTAATGAGGGGATTAACAGATGTTTCACTGATTCAAAAGAAAACTCAGCCCCGGCTGGGTTGCTCAGTAGGTTGAAGCATCATCCCTTCTACCAAAAGGTTGCAGGTTTGATCCCTGGTCAAATTAAAAGTTTATGCACAAAAGTCTTGCAAAATATCTATAACAAGGTGCATCTATTTACCACTGGGTAAATGAAATTTCTGTATGCTTCCTAGAGTGGGAGCTGAAAGTCTGATGCCAGAAATGTCAACCTAAATAAGGCACATCAATACCCAAGAAGATTTCACAATATGAAACCCTGATACTTTAAGTTCAAATCAATTTTTTAAAAAGTTTTTCAGGACTGGCAGGTATGGATCAGATGGATGGAGCATCGTCCTATAAACTGAAAAGTTGCAGGTTCAATTCTCAGTCAGGGCACATGCCTGGGTTGCAGGTTTAGTCTCCATTTGGGATTCATAGAGGCAACCAACTGCTGCTTCTCTCACATCAATATTTCTGTCCCTCTCTCTCTTTCTCCTTTCCCCTCTCTTCGAGATAAATAAGTGTGTCCTCAGATGAGGAGAAAACATAATAATAATAATAATAATAAAGTTTTTCAAACTTTCCACCTAAGGAAATAATATAGAAATGAAACTTCTGAGATTGTATTCCTAGTCTTATAATGGATTTAAAATTAAACATTTTTTGTGAATAAACAAACTTGAAAGACAAAATGCTTGGGGAAATGTCAGGATAACTACTACAGAAGAATTATAAAAAAACTATGTCAGATATTCATATTATGTTTTTAAATACTAAAAACATAGTCTTTGGGTTTTATTGTGTTTTTCCTGTATTCATCACCGCACATCAATTCTTATGAAAGTCTTGTTGTACTATCTTATACCACAGGCACTTGCAAAGCAAGTGGGAACAACTCATGGTTTCATAAAAACAAGCAAATATTTTTTGAGCATCAATTTTGGATCCAGCTTTAAGCTTGGCACTATGAAGAAAGACATTAGTATTAAAAAGTCTCCTAAGAAATTTACAAGCTTGCTAGGAAGGTAAATGACACACGTGAAACAGATATAACAAGTCAGCAAGTGAACAAATGCCAGAATGAGTGGTATAATTGAGAGGTCAAACCACACCCAGAAAGGTCATTTAAATATCTAGCCTAATCTACCACCAAATCCAGCAGAAATACTTACTAGTGGCCAGAAATTTACAAGAGTGATTAACTATAATTTATATAAGTGTTAAAGAAAACATGGGGGTATAAAAATAAGTCCCCCTCAAGAACTGGGAAATAAGTCAGGCTGTCTTGCAGAGGTTTAACTATAAGATCAGTGGATAATAAATCAATTAATATAACATTCTTTGTAAAGCTTTCAATCAAAGCAAAATTTCCTGAAACTAACATACATATAAAAAGAAGGCACGAATCACAACGGAATGGAGGGGGGTGAGGCTGTTCAACATTGGAAGACAGAAAAAGGGGGAGAGTAAAGGCACAAAATTAGTAGTGTTCCTCTAAGCACCAAAGAGGAGAGAGTCTTCCCTGAGGCAAGACTGCACCATAGATGTATCAGGCTACCTCTTCTTAAATGCATTAGACAGTCATGTTATGTAACTAACATCTTTGTTCTAATTTCCTGCTTAAAAGAGCAAACTTTGGATTCCAACAGAGGGGGAGAAAAAAATGCCAGAAAAAAGATGTTGTTATAGAGAACATTTTTTGAGCAGCTGCTACGTGCCAGACGCTCTTCTAAGTCTTTACCTGGATTAACTCTTTAAACCATCACAACAACCCTATAGTTATGCCAGGTTATTGTCCTCATTTATAGATGAGGAAACTGAGGCACAGAAAGATAACAGTAATTGACTGAGATCACAGAGTAAGCCACTGAGACACAAGTCAGGTCAGGCATTCTGACCCCTAATTCTCTGATCTTTCTTAAACACTACACTTACACTGCTTCTCATAGTAACTTACTGACATTAAAATGTATATAAAATACTTCTTTATTAATTGACATTATACAGTTTATACAAAATACTTCTGTGAGCTGGGTGGGCATAAATCAGTAACTCTAAAGCCACCTACAGGTCTAGCCCCTGTGAAGATTACATTTTTCTGCTTTCAATGCCAGATCTAGATTTTATTTTTAATCACTTTTTAGGGTGGGTGGCCAGTCACCCTCCTCCATGTATAAATTAACCTCAATGCTTTTATTACTAAATCTGTTTGTTTAAAAAATGTGTTTTTTTTTATTTCAGAGTTTATAGTATTTTTTTACTTTCCTACACACATGCACTCTATGAAATTCCATATATTTTATTTGTTTCTATAAAGTATACATGAAACATAATACTTTGTATCTCTGAAATAAAATATATATTTTTAAATAAACAGATTTAATAATGAAAGTAACAATGGCTTTTATAAATGAAATACTGCTTACTGATATAAATAGATGGTATAGACAATAATCTACAACAAATTATCATTCAAAATTTATTATTATAACAATCAGGCTAAATGAAAAATAACACATTACCCATAAGTGCATCATTGTGAAATAGCTAAATGATGCACACTCATTATCTTTCCATTTCCTTGGTATGATATATATCACAATCTTCTACCACATTATGAATTAGTTCCTTTTTTTTTAAGTTTGTTTTTTTTCCCCCAACAACAATAAGGTTCTTAGAAACGGTCCTAAAATATAACTCTCTTATTCAGCCAAGGTTTAAAAAAAAAACCTTTCCTTCACACAATTGCTCTTCACAGATTCTTTTTATTTTTAATATTCTACACATTCTTACATCTATTTCCTTTTAAAAATGTAGAACTTGGCAGTGTTCTAGCACCAGCTTCCCATTTGTTTTCATGAAATTGCACAGCCCGGGTATAAAATCAAACATTGGGAAGCAGGTGATGTTCTTCCCACTATCACCGAGTTCCTCATGTAAAAGGACATGGCACAAGGTTGGACACCCACTATCAGAGGCCCAACAACAGATGGACCGGCTCAGATGAGCACTGCTGCCAAAATCTGGAAATGTCAAAAGTAAAATAAAACACGGAGGTGGAGGAAAATGGGGAAAAACGTGTGAAAATGGGAACCTGAAATTAGAATAAGTGTTGAAGGAAGCAAGATTAAAAATGTGTTTTCAACTGCTGCAAGAACTCACTTCACATGTGGTGGTTTAAAGAGAAAGAATGAACCATGTATGTGCTGCTGAAGGGAGCTCTATGTTTATTTTTGATAGTCTGCTTTGTCTTAGCTTTCTTCTGTTTATTTAGCTTATAAGTAAATAATGAGATCTGCACTATTAAAGAATGTGTGTTTTGATCTTGGCTTTAAAGGAAGGTTATTGTTTGGACAACTGGTAGATAAAGGTAGAGATGAAGAATTACGATGAGGTTGGAGAAGTAGGTCTATTATGGTGAGCCTTGCAAACCAGGTTCACCAACATGAAAGTCATCTTTAAACAGTATCTGAGTAGAAGTAAGTAGTGTATGACATGAAGAAGATAAATATTAAGAAAACTGTTTTGAGTGCTGAATCGGGCAGATTGAAATGAGAGAAATAGAGGCTTGGTACTGAATCAGCTGAAAAGTATGCTACATACAAGGAGGTTGGCAAAAACTGCGTATCAACTTTCCCTTACAGGCTCTGGGAAACATTCAACCAGCAATCCTAGGACAGAGAGCAGAGCCTAGGGCAATTTATGTACTTTACTTATTGGCTTAAACCACGTGAGTCGTACCCATCTGGCTTGAAGAGAGTAGAATGGGAGATTGGCTCTGTTGCCCGCTTAGGGAATAAACTTTAGCTCTGTGAGAGTCTAAAGGAGAACAAGAAAAGTGAAAATCTTTCTGAAGAACTGGAAGAAAAATAGAACTCTAAAGATGATGTATTAAAGAGTAAGAAAAAAATAATTAGAAAACAATTTAGCATGTTAACCCAATGTTCAAAAATGCTTTTTATGAAGTGGGAGGGGTAAGATCTAGACATAAAAATACATCTTCTATAAGGTAATGAAGATGGGAGAGGAAAGGAAGAAGTAAAGTGAATTAATAATGCAGTCAAAGAATTAAACTATTTCAATGTCAGAAAAGAAAGTATAAACATTAAAAAGTTGAGAACTTTGTCAGAATGCAGTTGAATAGAACAAATAAAGAAAAATCAGGATGGTCAATGAAAGGATATAAAATCATTGTAAATACTCTAGAGAATAAAGCCAGAATAACTTAAACAGGAGTATTAATCACAGAGGCACATTTGCTTAAAAAGTACCAGATTATGCAGATGGGTTCACTGAGCTCCAAGAAAAATCAATGCAAATAGATAAAACTATATTTATTATTTTAAAATCATACCATCTTTTTTTGAGGAGATATTATAACTCATATCCATTTACTGCCACAAAAATCAGATTAATCTTCTGGATCACTTCATACTAGAAAATATTTTTACACATTTTCAGAGAAAAGTGACATTAATAAACAAACTATAAACAACCAAGTTTCTATATGACAGGGAAATATATTACATAAATATAATATATAATATACAGACTCATAATATAATATTAACTATAAGATTTTCATGGGAATATTTTCCTAACATGTTTCAAATTGCTAAGAAATAAATCTAAATAAAGAACTCCAAAATGGAATAGCTGTATTATAAATGAACTGAATTTATTCCCCCTTTCTAAGAATCTTTCCTAATGAAACACTCCAAAATGCATAAAATTATTTATAGTAGAATTATTTATTTTAAAAAGATAAATTGGAAGCAAGCTAAGGGCTTGAAAATAAATTGTCATATACAAAATGTCTTTAATGCGACAGAAAATGTCTACCACAAAGTCTGTTAAGTGAAAAAACAAAATATAAAGTTGCAAATGTGTAGAAAGTAATTAATATGTACAGGATGCCAGAATAAATGTGAGGGAAAAGGAAAATATGTAGTATTAAGAGTAGCTGCTTTATTAGGGGAATTCGTTATGATACAGTGTCTGGTTTTGTTTTGCTAAATAATTTTATGTATTTTCTATATTGTCTACCTTTTTTTTCTATTATAACCAGAGAAAAAAGATTAAAATGTCAAATTCTGGTATTCTGTTGCAAACATTTGTGCATTTTGGTATTTGAGCTGTAATATATCAGATGGAATTTCTTAGTTCTAAAAGTATGCCTACTGGTGGTATATTTAAATCATTCTACACCCCATTTCAAGTATGGATCTACAAATCACCTTGCAAATATGTATGTATTAAATATTGATATTTTAAAGGCAATACTAATTTCCCTTTAATTACAGGGAGGAGTTACATGGTAGTTTGAACCAGTGGTTTATTTTTTGCTTTGATTATTATACAAATGTTTTTGAATCTCAAAATAGAAGTCTAAAATCAGGGAGATAACTGAGGTGCATTTAGTGAAGTACTGCACAATATCAAAGACTTGATGGCAAGTTTGAAATCTAATACATTTTAATCATTATTTAGAATTTAGTTAGAATACAAATGGAAGGAAAACTCCTTTTTCAAAATTGGAGTTATGCAGAAAACATATCTGTGGAAGTTGAAATTAAGGAGCTGAGAATGAAAGAACCTAATGGCACACACAAAGGTTCATGACATCTTCCTAATTATTTATAATTTACACCTATTAATGGATATAGTTTCAACAAATATTCCTGGAATCAATGTATTTATATATGAATGAATGAGAATGAATGAATGAAAGTGTAATATAAACTTGGTGAGTTGCTAAAAATTCTTAAGGAAATTTTAGTTTTCTCAACATATGTGTGCTTTGCTTAGATTGTAAATAGTGTAGCTATTTTAACTTAAGTAGACCAAATGAATTTTAAATCTTTTAGGGGTGGAGTAAGGCAGGAAGAACAGCAGAAATAAAGAATTAAGTTCTTTTTTTCAATTTTAAACCCCTTTAGTCAAAACTATGTAAAACCTATATTTTATAATCTTACATATTGGATTTAGTCTGTTGTAATAAGTAGTCATCCAATATGAATGTTTAACAAGAAGATGATTGCAAGAGAAAAACAAAATAATATAAAGTTATACATGGGATATCCTATGTTGCACGTTTTTAATAATCAGATTTGTTTTGCCAGAAGAGTTTATGCAATGAGCAAATGTTCTAGGTTAGTCTTTGAGGACAACAAAAAACTCTCAGCCATATAAGATCATGATGAATTACAGGAATACACAAAACTTTCAGGTAGGAGAACCAGTGCCTCATTTTTACTATATAAACATAATTTACATACTAGACAGTAAGTAGCCTTTATTATTCTTTATCTCTATGAAGCAGTATGTTATTTTCTTACATATATCCTAAGTCACTATTTCTATGGGATAAATTATTGCTAGAAAATCAGATTCTGGGGCAAAGACTGAAACATCACTAAAAGAAATCTAAATACCAGAAAGATGCAATATATTAATGTAAAAGAGGGACAGGAAGAAAGCACTTGAGAATGACTTTTAGAGCATTTCAAAATCACTATCAGTTAAAAATGCTTTGTAGCTCTCAGAAGTAAAAGAGAAAGAATCTAAAAGGGTGAGGATGATTATTGCATCTTGGTTTCAAGTCTTGTTTTTAATTAGATGAATTAGAATTTTTAAAGTAGATCACTGAAACTAGCCTAGATAATGTATCCTATTTAATTATTCACAAACTGGAAAACATTAGCATAGTTTTTCAGTCAAAAATTATTATATAAATGGAATACATCCAAAGAAGACCTGTAATTACTCAGATCCAGTTTGATCCCTAAGTGTTTACTGTGACTGATGTTTTTGAAAGAACCAAAATTTTTTTTTAAATCCATGTTTTTGTTTTTGTTTTTGTTTTATTGTTGCATTCTGTCATATCCCATCTTTCATGGAGGTGCAGAATTCACTGCCAGTGGATAACACACAAGTGATTTATCCCAATGTCCTTGTGACCATGATACTGAGAAGAGCCAACAGAGCCTAAAACATCTGGCTAGAGAGTCCTAGATGTAAACTCATTTTTCCACTTACTGGCAATGTGATCTTGGACAAGTTATGCGAAGTTTGTGGCCTTCAGTTTTTTCATCTATATAATAGAGACAAAAACTTCCTGAATCTATATTGAGAATGAAATAAGCAAACATGCTGAAAGAACCAAGCACACTATAATATGAATTACATAGAGAGTCCCTCCTTTCCCCTCCTTGACTCCTCCCCTTTCTTTTCCTCTCCTCTCACATACACATTTCCTGATATAATTACCAGGCTATGAAATAAAAACACATTTTGCTATATGTGGAGCAAGACCAGCATGCATTAAAACAAGGTAAAATAACATTATGATTAAGAATAAAAGGAAGGTGTCCAATTTTTAGGATGCTTTAAGTACTTTGACATATTATTTTATTTTATTTTCCTATAAAGTGTTAATGTACAAAAAGTAAAATTATATCTTTATTAAAAGAAAAATAAAATAATTCATAAGGATTTCTTAAGAACTGCAAAGAATTGCAGTGTATGTGGTATAAAGTTATTTATATTGATTGATAAGCATTCTAAAATTAAAGCTATATAAGCTAAGTTTTATTTTGTATATGAAATAATTATTTTTAAATCATATATGCAAATATTTAGTTCAAAAGCAAAGTGACTTCTGTCAAGGTAGCTTGAAAATGATGGCAATGTTATCAATGATCAAAAGTTAGCAGGATCTTATTCTTCAGGACAAGCTAAGTCTTCAATGGAAGCCCATAGGATTGTGTTAAGAATCATCATCAATATTGTTGGAAAACCCTATCTTCTATAAATATGAAAAAGACATATAATAGGTAAACAACAAATGTCTCGTTGAATGAAACAAATTATTCATTTTTCATGTATTTGTTATCCTACTATTTCATACTTTACCCTGGCTGGTTTGGCTCAGTGGATTGAGCGTCGGTCTGCGAGCTAAGTGTCGCTGGTTCGATCTTCCAGTCAGGGCACATCAGAGAAGGAAAACTCTGACTCCAAAAAACCTCCGCTGCCTTGCGGCATACCTCTTCAGGGGAAAGGCTAAGGGAGTAAACCCCGACAGAAAATCCGGAGCCGGAGTCCCTAAGGCGGTTTGACCTTGTAGTCAACACCGGCAACTCCTGCGGCGCACCTGAAGCCAAGCTGTATTGACTCCGTCTTTCCCTTGGACCCTTCAGCTGCGAAGAGAGGGGGGGTCTGCTGCATGGGCAACAGCAGACCCTCCATATCACCCTGCCCAGGCTCTGTAGCTTCAGCTTCACTGGAGAGGACACTCCAGCGTCATCGCAAGATGTCGATTCAACACGGGAGGAGACAGATACCGTGTCACTCCCGAGTCGGACTGCACAACCATTCTCGGCAGTGCAGATAGACTCTTAAAAAGCTACACCATCGTCTCTCGAGACGGACGGCTGCCGACGATTTCATACTTTCTTTCAGCACAAACCTATGTTTTAGATATAGAGCAGAAACAGGCTGTCTTTATACTTTTAAGGTTTTATTTGCTTATGTTTAGAGAGAGGAGAAGGGATGGAAAAAAGAGGGAGGGAAACATCGATGTGAGAGGGAAACATCAATCGGTTGCATCTCGTAGGCACCCAAACCAGGGATAGAACCCACAACCCAGGCATGTGCCCTAACTAGGAACTGAACTGGCAACCTTTTACTTCGCATGATGATACCCAACCAATGAGCCGCACAGTCAAAGAGGCTGTAGGTCCTTTTTAAGCCTGTGCAAAATGAAGTGTTTAAATTGGAAAAGGTTATATAGCACATTTATCTGCCTTCTGTGAGAAACACACAATAGCCTCTAAGTGCCTCTAGCATGAATGGACTATCCAAAAGCCTAAATATAGGGGATAAAGGTATATCTTATTTGTTTACCCAAAACTGTCATGGACAAAAGTTGAAAACTAGGAAGCTAACTTTGGATCTTACTGCACCCTTAGACATATGACCCTATTTTTAACTTTGTGTGAAATAAATATCGTTTGTAAAATGCATATGCAAACTCTCTCAGAATCATACTTTTAAAAACTGTTACCACTAGCCATTTTGATATGCAAAATTTACTATTATAAAGGATCTCAATTTTAAACAAATTATTGATGGCATATAAAAAGTTGACATTAGTATATAGCAAGATGAATTTATAATTTCCAAAATCTCTTCACTTATTGATTTTAGATTATAATACAAAAATCAAAGCCAAGGTTCATTATGACTTAGATTAAATTTAGTTTCAAATTTTTCCTCCATAAATCATCACTCTCTCTCACTCTTTGCCCTTCAGAAACCTAGCCTTTCCCCTGGATAACCAGCAACCCCCGCGGCTGCAGAAGACAGTAGCCCAGACCTGACTAAAGGTCACAAGGTCTGGACCTCTGACAAGCTAAAGATAAAATCTTGACCGAAGTTATGTTTCAGTTCCTGAGCCCTGAAGTGGAACAATCCCCTAGCTATTTTCCAATGAGGCCTACAGAGGGATACTGGAGCAGACCTCAGAGCTGTTAAGACCTGAAGAAGTGACTCATTTCCCTTACTTCACCTCCAACCAATCAGCTCCCAGCATGACCCCAAACCCCTAATCCTCTATGTCTTGTGATTTTGCCCCATATAATATGTAACCTACATGCCATCGGGGAGTTCAGGCTTTTGAGAATTAGCTTCCCGTTCCCCTGGACAGCAACATTCATAACAAAATAGTCAATATTTCTCCACTGCAATTTTTGGTGTATAGTGTTTGGCTCTGCTAGCACCGGTGGATGAACTTTTTCTGTTCTGTAATAAAATTACAGCTGCATGAGAACAATACAAAAAGTTATTATTCTTAAAAAATAAGATATTATAGAGCATTTTACAGTATCATGATTTGGACATGGTAATTCAGAAATAATTTGAAATTCAACAACATATTCTATTGGTTTGCTCCATTTATCCATACATCCTACCATCTGAAACCCTATTCATAGAGTCAAGTATATGACATTGTAATTGGGAATTAAGAGAGCCAGAGAATAGGGCATATCTTTGTGAAACTGATGACTATGTAAAAATACTAAATCTTAATTGCTCAATGCTTTTGCACAAAAGATTGTACCCCTGAACAGCAAAATATGTTTTATCTGGGTGCCATGATTAAGAAAAGATTAATACTCTTTGGGGCCAAGCTTTAATAGTTCAGTCAAAAACCAGGTACACGTGACTAATGCCAGAGGGGCACAGGTAGGGAGCTAAAGTAATAACTCTCTAACTTATTAATGCCATTGATAGTAGTGACAATGGTGCCTGGAAATCTTATGGTTTCTCAATCATGAAATTTCAATAACCATTCTTGGAAACTATTTTCTGGAATGCCCATCAAACTAAGGAGACAAAAGCTGCCTGTTGAGAAATTCCTATGAGTTGACTCACCTTAACCATTCTGTCACTCAATGATCCATTGGCTGCAGGCCAGTCACCACTTAAGTGCTAATGACAGATCTCAGATAAGAAAGGCTGGGCTCAGCTTTAAAAGCCTCGCAATTGGTGGAGTAAGACTGACATTTAAAACTGTAATACAATTTGATAAGGCTAGCCTAACAGCTGGGATCTGTACAGGGATCTATGTATATGGCAGAGATATGCAAATATTTTGTCTGAGTATTAAGAAAACTCTATAGAGGATTTACTTTTGATCTGGGACTTCAAAAATTGCTAGGACTTTTTCAAAATAAGAGGAAAGAAGATATGCCATATATGTAATGGCATGAGTAAAGGTACAGTCAAGGGAGAGAACACCTGGAATGATCTACTATTATTAGCTGTCTTTTAAAAACAACTGTAAATCAGTCTTCAGACTCTGTCTCTTTGGCCCTTTTGCTTTTGTGCAATTTATACCACAGAGTACCATAAGAGAGAATTGTGCTGCAGGGATGGGAGAGAGGGTTGGAAATGAGGAACACACTTTGGAGCAAATTTACAGGGGCATGAACACACTGGTAGTTACAAAAGAGTCATAGGGATGTCAAGTACAGCATAGGGAGTGTAGTCGATAACATTGTAATGACTATGTATGGTGCCAAGTGGGTACTGGAAATATCAGGGAGACCACTTTGTAAAGTATATGACTGTCTAACCACCACGCTGTACACCTGAAACTAATACAAAATATTTCATGTAAACTGTAATTGAAATAAAAAAATAAAGGATGGAAAAGCTCAGTAGCCATGTAGCATTTTTAAAATTCAAAATTAATGCAAAAAAAATAAAACAACTCATGATGAATAAATAGAACAACATTAAAGACAGGTGGTTGTTATCCGTTTGTATTACAACCTCATTCCAATCAGCCCAAGGGTTCCCGGATGGCAACAGCCCATTTAGGTCCCTGTCAAGTCCTACAATGGCTGGATTTATGAAGACAGCGAGTGGAGGGCAAACAGGTTGGACAGTACAGGGCTTTGTATATACAGTCACTTTAAAAAATATTTAGAGATTTCATTAACTTTTTCCTCTTGGCTCAAAAAACAAGTCCTCAGGCCCCGACTTCACTGAAGGAATCTATTCCCAGCTCTACTTCTGACTTGCTATAGAATCTTTGGAGGAAACACTGAGGTCCTCTGACCTGCAATGTCCACACTTACTCATATATTAGAGGTAACAGTAACTGCTCTAAGTGTGGAACTGCTGTGAGGAAAAGAATTAGAAAGGGCTTTGTAAATTTAATTTATAGCTCATAGTATATCAATTTAACAATCTCTAATCCACTGAAATTCAGACATGTCATATGCATGTTCTGAAGATCTATTTCACACAACCTTATCAGAAATAGGTAACTGTAATCTTCCCTTAGTAGCCTGGGCTCTGGGCATGAAAATGTGTGTTTTACTACTATACGGAAAGGATCCAAAGGCCCTTTACTTCTAAGTCTCTCAGCAATTAGATGAAAAATCTTGGGAAGTTTTTAAATTCAGGACAAAAGCTACCATTTTAAATGTTGTTCCACATATTCTCCTTTGCTAGTTTCTAATATCCTGGATGTCATATGGGGATAATTTCATATCCTCATTGATAAAATACCATAGTACAAGCAGAAAGGAGATGGCAAATTAAGGTGGAGTCTGAACAAATGCAAAGGCATTCTGAAAAGTCTTCAAAATCAGATCTGAAATGTACCTATAATGTTTTCTCTTTTAAAGAATCACCAAACAATTAGATATGGAATAAAAAGCTACACGAAGAAAAGATACTTCAAGGCAATCACCCTTGCCTCCCTCCCTCCTGGCCTCTCTCTCCATATTACACCTCTGTATCTCTCTTTCCCTCCCTCTCTCTCTTCCTTCATACACACACATACATATATATACCTGTTATTCCATTACATAACAGAAAATCAGAAAAGAAACACATCACAAAAAAAAAACTATAAATTTCTTCTATATTTTTTCTCCTAAGACCAAATTGTGTCTACAAAATACTTCTGACAAAAAAAAAAAAAAGAAAGAAAGAAAGGATCCACACTGAATGTTATACCACAAGAAACACCACTATAAAATCCTTATAACCTTGGTTACAGTTTTACTTTGAATAAGCATGTTTCATATATCTGATAATGTTCCAATTAGTTTTTGTTGATCAATTATAATGAAAATATTTTCAAATCAAGGGTGAATTTCTGTTCTTTTATAATGTATTCAATGGGGACACCCCCCAAAACATAATTGTCTTCTGGAGGTTAGGCCCCTTGTAGTACAGGCTTCCCTTACTAGCTGAGTGTTCTAGGAACCCATCTATCAGTGTACTAGCTGGCATTATTGTGAGAGGCTGTGTTTGGATTCAGTGAATTTTTTCTCTTTCAACACATTTGCCCATTTCACAATGGGTGATTTACAAGTGCACTTGCCCACGCTGAGTGGTCAGCAATTTTTTTACCAAAAAGGGCATGACCCTCGTGCCCCACCCTCCCTATTCACCCAATCTCACCCTGAGCAACTTTTTTTTGTCTCCCCGATGAAAAAAGTCCTCAAAAGGAAACATTTTGCTTATGTGGAAGAGGTAAAATAAAAAACATCAGAAGCACTAAAAGGCATCAAAATTGATGAGTTCAAAAACTGTTTTGAGCAATGGAAAAAATGCCTGATAGGCATATTGCATCAAATGGAAAGTACTTTGAAGGGAACTAAAGTTTGAACATGTAAGAATAAATACACAATTTTTTATAAATAAATTCCAGGGGATTTTGGGTACCCCCTTGTACATATTTAAATGCTGTAATGTTCACTCAGACACTCTACTCTAGCAGCAAGTCTCTTTAATTTTCACAGGTTTTTTTTTAAACCATTATCAGCCCCATAATGCTCCAGGGTTCATAAATACTAGCCAAGCCTGGCTTTTACACTATTTCTTGTGAAACATACAGCATGAAAAATTATTCTGAACTGAAAGCAAGTAAAATCAATTACTGCTTGTTCTTTCAGAGTAGTGATGGCTGCATCTTTGATTAACTTTCTATTGACTAAGCTTTTCTTACAAGTTTATAGGACTGGAGGTTATCCTGTAGACAAATAATATCAATTCAAATGATCCTTACCTGGGAGTAATGTAATGCAAATGATTCATATCTATAATAATTATAAATACATATAGTTGGTTTTAGATGCCATTGGTTTTAGCCTGTTAAAAAAGATAACTCCCAATATTACAATGTATTGCTATGTATGATATTATCTATTAGAAAAATTTCAGCATTCTTGATATAGTATATAAACTCTGACTTCCAAAATCCCCTTTGAACGCAGTTTTGACATTTTAATAGTTACCTCATTAATTAATAAATTTTAAAAAAATCTTTGACACATATCTATTTTATGTTACATGAGAGGCATGTGTTTAATGTTTTAAAAATTATAATATGCCTCTGGTTCAATTTTGCTCATTTTTTTGTACCACTCATTAGATTCCTGTATTAGCTGATATCATATGGTATTTGGCATGTAACAAGGAGCAGACTGACAGTGACAGCAGCAGAGGGGGTAGAGGGAGAAAAAGGGAAAGGAGAAGGGGCTAGTATAAATGACCTATCGACATGGACAACAGGGTGGAGACTGACTGTGGGAGAAGGGGTGGGCAGGGTGGGAAGGAGCAATGGGAGAAAAAAATGGGACAACTATAATAAAATAAATAAATAAATAATTATAATTATAATACAGAGACACAGGAGCCTGTCAAGATAAGGAGACAACTTCCGGCCAAGATAGAGACCTAGACTGACACGCTCTGACTCCCTCCACAACTAAGAAGGAATACAACTACCGCAAAATCAGAAATAACCAGAAGTTCCACAAAATAAAGCTACATGGAAGTCCAACATGTGAAGTTATAAAGAAGTAGTATTTGTCTGGACAGGTAGGATGGGCGAAGCTGGGGTGGAGAGGTCAAGGTGTGCTGGCAGCAGCAGCTGTGGCGATGGCGGTGGGACGGCGGTAAGAACAGAAGCCTGTATTTAAGGGGAGGTGAAAGCGCCTGAGGAGCACCTCCGGCTGCAGGCCAAACCCATCAGCTTGCGATTCCAATGCTGGAGAAGGCAGACTCCCATTGTGCCAGACTGTGAGGGCCATAGGGCGTGGGGATGGAGAAAGAGGCTCCCCCGGTCTCCCAGCGGAGAGCGAACGGCAAGAATCCATCTTGAACCACCGCCCCCACGCAAAAAGTCACAGTGGTGAGAAGGGTCACCCAGTTGTGACGAGGGCACGGGGCTCCACCCCCTATAGTGTAGGAGGTGTGACAGCCCTGCCAAGAAAGCAAAGGTAAACACAAAACTGTCAGGATGGCACAGATCATGAAAGAGATCCCAATCACACAGCTGACCAGACAGCAAATATCTAATCTAACGGCTCAGAAGATAGGAAATCTTTCTGAGGCACAGTTCACAGCTTTGATTATATGAATGCTTACCGACCTAACAGCAGATCTTAAACAAGACGTGGAAGGAATGAAGGCTAGTTCTGCTGAAATGAACAAGAACTCATACAAAACTAGTGGTGAAAGAAAACCAGGGATCAAATCAACAAATCGGAACATAGGGAAGGAACAGTCAACCAGTACGGAAAAGAGAAAATGAAAAGTGAGAAAAATTAGGAGAGGCTCAGAAATCTGTGGGACAGCTATAAGTGGGCCAACATCTGAATCACAGGGTTGCTAGAAGGTGAAGAAGAACTAGAAATTGAAAAATTATGTGAAAAAATAATGAAGCAGAACTTCCCGAACTTGGAGAAGGAAATAGACTTACAGGTCCAGGAAGCAAGAGAGTTCCAGATAAACTGGACCCAGGGAGAACCACACCAAGACACATTATAATCAAAATGTCAAAAATTAAGGATAAAGAGAGAATTCTTAAAAGCAGCAAGAGAAAAGAAAAGAATTACGTACAAAGGGGTCCCAATGACACTCTCAGCTGATTTCTCAAAAGAAACTCTTCAGGCAAGAAGGGAATGGCAAGAAATATTCAACTACTGTAAAGAAAAGCAAAAACCTACAACCACAATTACTCTATCCAGTGAAGCTGTCATTCAGAATAGAAGGGCATAGAAAGTGCTTCCATGACAAAGTAAAACTGAAGGAGTTCTTCAGATCCAAACCACTGTTATATGAAATGTTAAAGGGACTTGTTTAGGAGAAAGAGGATCAAAACTATCAACATTAAAATGAAAACTATATCACAACAACCAACAACAGAAGCCAGGGAATCAAAACAAAGGCAAACTAAGTAGGTAACGAGAGTGCAAAAAGAATTATAGGTATGGGTAACGTTTTGGGGGGAACTCAGTGTGGTGGGGTAAGGGGAGAAAGGGAGGGAGATGGTAGAGGAATTCAGAAGCATAGTAGGAGGGAGTGGAGTAGACAGGAAGATGTTGAGAAGAACTATATGCACAATCAATGGGAATGGACTAAGCGGGGGGGCAACTGGAGGAAAGGGAGTCACTGGGTGGAGGGGAACAAAGGGAGAAGATATTGGGACAACTGTAACAACATAATAGAGCATATTTAAAAAATAATACAATAAAAAATGAAAATATAAATGAAAATTATAATTTAGGAATCCCAAAATATATCACAGTTTTAATAATATAAAAACCATCATGCTGTCCATCTATGAGTCTGTCCCAATTTTCCTTGTAAGTTCAGTTTGTTCATTAGATTCCACATATGAGTGAAATCACATGGTATTTGTCTTTCTCAGAGTTTCTGGACTGGAGGGATTGAGCAAAAAGGAAAAGGACTCATGGACATGGACAACCCAATGTGGTGATTGCTGAGGGGAGGAGGGTAAAAGAGGACTAAAAGGTAATGTAAAAAAAATACAATAAAGATTTAATTTAAAAAATCATAACGTTAACAACTATTCTACCCATACTACATGACAAGCATATTCTGAGTGTTGTCTCTAAATCACTTAACTTTAATAATACTCCTAAAGGGCTATGGTCATTATCATCACACTGATTTAGAAATGAGAAATTGAGACATAAGAAGTCTAGCTTGTTGAAATCTATATGCCTCTATTTGAAGCCAAAATATTTTTTATTTGATTGTCTATTGTTTTTATAACTGCATTTTTCTGAATTCATGCCTTCCTACCTAATAGGTTGGGATTTTGTAGGGGAGGGGTACTGAGGTCCTATCTTGATTCCTTTCCTTCTAAGACTCACTGCCAACTGCTGTTATATCCCATTCCTTCCTATGCAATCTATGCAATGCCTAATGTCTAATCCGTAAGTGACCTTCACATTTTATGAAAGATCTTAGCACAGTGGTTCTCAGACTGTACTATGCATCAGAAACGCCTGGAAGGCTTGATAAAATATAGATTTGTTGAGCACCACCCCCAAAGTAGGTCTGGGTAGGGGAAAAAAATCTGCATTTCTAGAAAGTTCCCAAATGATGCTGACATTTTGTTTAGAGGCCACACTTTGAAACCTACTGTCTTTGTATATACTGCTAAATTTCCTACAGGTTGATTGCTAATTAATCTAGGTTAGATATCATCTATTTCTTGATCATGATACTTCTATTGTTCACCAGTATCCCTGAATGAGTGGAACCTCACTTCTGCCTCCTTTTTTTTAACCACAGAAGCATTCGACCTCAAATGCTATAACTATAGATGTAAACATTCTAAAAGTACTGTGTAGATGACCTCAGCATAGCAACTAATTCCGCTAAAGACTCCAGTACATAGCCCTATTTGTCACACCTGCCTTAATCTGAATATAGGACAGTTGACACTTTTTGGAGGGTAAGGGAGTAGGAAGTTCTGAGATACCCACTCTCCATTGTCATAAAGTCTGCAAACCACTGCCCTTGAAGCAGCTGCTAATTACATTGCTCCTACTGCCATTACTATCGTAATTGCTTCAGTAGTATCCCCTACTGCTTCCTAGCTCCAAGGCTGCTTCTTCATGGCCAAATAACTTTATGGGCACTGTGTCCTCCTTTCAAAGTTACTCCTGGTCTGCTGTTGATGATTTATGGGGTTAAAAGAATACTGGCTGAATAGTAACAAGAAATAGAGAGAAAGCGATTTGACATTAAACTCTAATGCTATTTCCACTGGTTTTGAAGAAAAGCAAACAGAAAAAATATATATTTATTTTGAAAAAAGTTAAATAATATTGTTTATTATTGTATTATTGACAAAACAAGCATTTTTTAAACAGTTAAGCAAACCTGTTTGTGATAAAACTATAGCAGGTTGCTAGGCCATATTAAGCTTAATGCAGCATTATTGACAGAAGCTGGGTTTCTAAATGTGCTTATAAAATGGTTTTCTTCCATATCATTTTCTTATTAGGGAATTTTATAGTAGCTATCCAGCCCCATTACCACATCATGAGACCAAAGTATATGACGATATAAGTATTAATATATTTAGATGGAACCTGGTTTGAAAGGTTTGATAGATTCTTGCTGAAATATGTTTTTTTTCTGGAGCTTGTGAGAGAACCAGATTCAATGGATGCCAGAAAGTGTCCTCTACTCATTCCTGTTGAGTAGCAAAAAGGAACGAGCAATAGTCTTTGATCAGAAACACACCAAAGGGAAAGAAGTAGCTATATTTTAAGTGATATCTCTAACTTACAACTTTTATAAATGGGATGTCAGTTCTGACTTTTTTATAGTAAAGGAAAAAAGAAAAGGAATATCCTGGGGTTCCAGTTTCCTCTGACTTCCCTCATGATTCTCTTTAAAAAATATCATCCAGAAAAATTCAAGAGTGGCAGCTATTGAAATAATGTTTATTTACTTCCATTTAGAAATTATATAACTTATAATTCACCTACCATAAATATTTTTTAATCTACAAATTATCTTATGGTAGTGACTATTTTTATTGGGATCACTGAGGGATACAGTGCATTTTATTTTATTTTTTTTTAAATGCATATTAATTGCTGCCAAATAATGTTGGTTTTCTCTACAACTTGCTGAACTATGGATAAAATTTTGAGGAAACTACCTGTGTTACTGAAGTGTAAGGTGTGAAGAAGGGGCTTTTGTTAATAATAATTTTATTGAGATAAAATTTACATGCCATAAATTCATCATTTTATTATCCTCACTGAGGACATTTTTTCATTGCTTTTAGAGAGAGAGGGAGGGAGAGAGAAGGAGAGAGTAAGACATTGATTTGAGAGAGAAATAGTGTCTGACTGCTTTCTTGTACCCACCCAGACCAGGGATGGAAACTGCAACCTGGGTATGTTCCCTGACTGGGAATCGAACTGGTAACCTTTCGCTTTATGGGACGATGCTCCAACCAACTAAGCCACACCATGCAGGGAAAATTCATCCACTTAACGTATATATTTAATGGTTTTCAGTATATTCACAGATATGTGCAATATGACCACTATCAATTTTAGAACATTTTCATTTCAATAAGAAACTCTATGCCCTTTTGTTTTCATAACCCTATCTTGTTCCTGCCCCATCCTATCCCCATCCCTAAACAATCAGTAATCTACCTCTCTCTCTACAGATCTATGCTAAATTTCACATAAATGAAATAATATGTTGTCTTTCATTACTGGTTTCATTCACTTGGAATAATGTTTTCAATGTTCACCCATTTTTCAGCCATGTATAAGTATTTCACTCATTTTTATGTCTGAATGATGTTTCACTGTATGGAATGATGTTCCACTGTATGGATATCACATTTTGTTTATCCTTTCACCCACTGATGGACATATGGGTTGTTTCCACCTTTTGGTTCTTATGAATAGTGCTGCTACAAACATTCATGTACAAGGTTTTGTGCAGACATATGATTTCAGTTCTCTGAGGTATATATGTAGGAGTGGAACTGCTGGGTCATTACTCTATGTTTAAGCATTTGAGAAACTGTCAGACTATTTTCCAAATTGGCTACACCATCTTATACATTAGACCTTGATCCGATTTCTCAACATCCTCACTAATACTTGTTAATTTCTGACTGATTCCAGCCATCCTGTATTCAAGTGGTATCTCATCCAGGTTTTGATTAGCATTTCCATGGTGATTAAAGATGTATGTACTGACCATTTGTATATTTTCTTTGAAGAAATGCCTATTTAGATCTTTTTTTTTAAAGATTATACTGCCTTTTCTTAAGGTTTTATTTATTTTATCTTTAGAGACAGGGAATGGTTAGGGGGAAAGAGAGGAAGAGAAACATAAATGTGTGGTTGCATCTGGTGCACACTCAACTGGGGACCTGGCTTGCAACCCAGGAATGTGCCGTGACTGGGAATAAAACTGACAACCCTTTGGTTCACAGGCTGGTGCTCAATCCACTTAGCCACATCAGCTCTATTTGAATCTTTTGCCCATTTCCTAAGTGGGTTGTTTGTCTCATTATTGAGTTTTAAAAGTTCTTTATGTATTCTGGTGTAAACCCCTTATCACATATATGTTTTGCAAAAATTTTCTCCTACTCTGTAGAATGTCTTTTCACTTTCTTGATAGTGTGATTTGAATCATAGAAGTTTTAAGTTTTCATGAAGTCCAATTTATTTTTTGTTGTTGTTGCTTGTGCTTTGGGGGTCAGATCTAGGAATTTACTGTCAAATTTAACTTCATGAAAATTTACTCTTTATGTTTTCTCCCAAGATTTTTAATGTTTTAGCTCTTGCATTACATTTGAGTCTTTAACATATTTAGAGCTAATTTTTGTATATAAAACGAAGTGTCCAATTTCAGTCTTTTGCTCATGAATATCCATTTGTCACAGTACATTTGCTGAAAATTCTCTTCTTTCCCTATTAAATTGTCTTGGCCCTCCTGTGAAATTATCAGTTGACCATAAACACATGAGTGTATTTCTGGACTCTTACTTAAGAGTCATTGATCTATATATCTATCTAATTGTTGTATTAAGCTTTGAAATTAGAGTGAATTCTTAAATTTCAATCTTCTTTTTCAAGATTATATTATCTATTTTGCAGTTTTATATTGTCTATATTTGCAATTCCATATTAATTTTAGGATGTCTCGTCTACTTCCATGAAAAAGCCAAATGGAATTCTGACAGCAATTACACTGAATCAGCAGATCATTTGGAGGACTATTGCCATTTTAGCCATATTACACCTTCTAATCCAATAACATGAAATGTTCCATTTCTTCAGAATCTTGTCTTTCAACATTGTTTTGTAGTTTTCAGAGTATAAATTTGGCATTTCTTTCATTAAATTTATTCCTAAATATTTTATTGTTTGTAATTAATGATTTAGAACTCTAAACAGAATTGCTTTGATTTCCTTTTCAGCTTGATCACTGTAATTGTATAGAAACACAATTTATTTTTGTGTATTAATCCTGCAATCTTGCCGAAATCATTTATTAGTTCTAACATTTGTAAGTAGATTCCTTAGGATTTTTTATATACACGATCATGTTGTCTAAGAATATAGATCACACACTTTCCTGTTTCTTTTTATGTCTCATAATTTTTCTTAGAAACTGGACCTCTTAGATGCTATAAAAAATCTGAGTAATGGTCACCCTTCTGGGATTTATTGTTTACTTGTTTAACAACTGGCTGGATTATTTTAGTGAAGTCTATTCTCCCTCCCTTCCCTGCTTGCATCATGAAGCCTCTGATCTTGCTCCTCAGGGAGCACTCACTACCTTAGCAATGCTGACAGTCACTCTGTGCTGACTGGCTTTAGTGGGGCTCTCTCTGACTCACTTCCCCTAGAACACAGCTGTTAAACTCCACTAATCTCCAGCTGATTCTTTTGCAGCAATACCTGGGGCAGTAATTGTTTCACAGGCTAATGTAATCAAATCGGGGACTCCTTTGAATGAATAGTTGCTAAAATCAGTGTTTGAAATTTGTTCTGACCTCAGGAAGGTTTCTCCCAGCTATCATTCTCCCCTGTTTCCCTCCGCAGATTCCCAGGTTTCTTTGGCTTGCCTTTCTCTGTGTCAGGTATTCTCAGTGGTGTCCCACCCAAAGCTGAGCCTCCTGACTCAGAAGTGACAGACTGGTCATAGAAGGAAGCTACCACCCCTCAGCCACACTGCCAGGGAACTCAGTTCAATAATAGGTAGCTGGGGGCAGGATGAGTAATGCTGAGCTCCTACCCCTTCCAGAAAGACAGCCCTCCCTATGAGAGCCCAGGAGAGGGAGCCTGTGTTCTCGGCTGTACCCATAACCTAGTGGAATTTCCATCTCACTGAGCAGGGAAAAGAAAGGAAAGTGGAAGAAGGTCTAGTTAAATACCACAGACTTGCTCAGTTGTTAACTAAGATTTAGTAAATTTCTTAAATAACATTTCTTTATATAAGTTGGATGTCCTTAGGGCCATTTTCAGAGACTTTAATTAGTTGTTTGTTTTTCTTACTTTTCACCAGTTTCACCAATTTTGAGCAAAGTGTCAAAGCTCCACATACTATCATGTAAAAGGTGGAACTCCAGGGATTTTATATTTGATAAGCTTGAATTACACATCTTTTACCAACTGGAGACTCTCTTTTTTTTTTAAATCAAGTATCAGAATTGCAAGTACTTACAGTACATGGGGAAAATAATAAGCATGTTGTATATTGATCCTGAAACCTTGCTGAACTCATTTATTAATTTTAACAGTTTTAGTAGATTCCTAGAGAGAAGTTCCTTTCATCTTAAGCCATGAGGCAATGCTTAATATAGCCTAACACATATAGAAATCTTGTAACTGTGTGTGTGTTCTGATTTGTTGGATAAGGTGTTAGTAGTATACCCAAACTGATGTAATAAATGATACATTTTAACATGATGTTTTCTTATTAATAATTTTCGTTTCAATACCTTTTTAGTCTCTATGACACTAACAAGTTTCTTTCACTTTAACATATATAACTAGTTGTATGGTTTTTCTCTATATACTATTAACTCACAGGATGAAGAGCCAGAAATTCATAAATCTTCAACACAGGTAAAATACTAGCCAACGTTGTGATTTACTGACTAAGTAAATTATTAAACCAAATTTTATTCTTTCAGAGGTAGGCATTAACCTTAACCATGGAATGTAAACTAACTGTATTGATAATACAATTTCCATTAAGGGAGCAAATAATTCATTTTGAGATATATTTTGCTTCCTATAATGTTTCTAGTAGAATATTCAGACACAAAATTCTTCAATGCTGCACTAATCACACAGAAAACAGAATAGTATTTTTATTTATCATGACCTCTCAGTTCTCCTGCAACTTATACCTCTTGACAACGTTTAGTTTAAAGAACAATTGGGAATGGTTTTCAGATGAGAATATCATTTAATCAGGAAATTTAACTTCTCTGAAATGACATAGCTTTAATAACAAACATGATGACAAACTATTTTTCCTTTAAAAATTATAACTGCTGATTTTTATCACTGCTTCTTTTAGAAATACAGTAAAACCACCTATATTGTGCTAATGTTCAATGCATGTTCAAACATAAAGGAAAAAAAATAAAGTGTGTCCTTCAAAAATATGAAATGACCTCGTTGGTTATGAGACCAATATGAATTACATATCAAAAGAAATAAATATTCAAGAAATATCAAAATATAAGTGTATATTTGAAGTGCATCTGCAGTTTCTTGTTTCAAAGCAATTCTATTAGACTTGCCGTTTCACCTCCTACCACAGACTGTTAAAAGCTACACTTTAAAATGGACTGAATTTTTTATATTTTCATATGAGCAAAGCCCATTTTTTAGTTCTGTGTCTTAAAAACTTCCTCATGTTAATGTATTAGTTTAACTTTCAATTATTTGCTTCAATAGGAAAAGATACATGGTTAATTAAATCCAAAAATCACAGCCAAATGACCAAATTCTATCATCCAGATCTTAGGAAAAAATCTAGTAACAAAACTTTTAATATCTTTCCCTAGCAAATCACCTGTAATATAAGGTCATTCTAGAAGTACAAAACATAAAAGCGGGTTAGCCAAGGGCATGAAGTTCCAATACAGTATTTAATCAAGTGACCCAGAATGAATGACAATTTTAAATTCTACTTTTTGATAACTTTAATCCCCACAACTCCTTTTTTAAAGATATAAAAATATGGAGCTTGGTCTACATTTATCATTACATACTAATAAATTAAATCAGAAAGTGTTTCTGAATAATAACACATGATCATCATCTAGGACTTCAAAAGACATGTGTTTAATAGGGAAAGTCAAGTCTAAAAGAAGTAATAAAATCTGTTGAAACCCATATTTTAAATATTAAAGTCAAATGCATTTTTACAGTATCAACATTGACACATTCTGTGGTGGCACAGATAAACTTGAAGTTGTTTTCAAAAAAGTTAGTCTTTGTAGATACATCTGATTGAAAGGAAGGGTTAGTGATATTGTTTCAAAAATTAATAGACTGTAACACTGCAGTTACTTCACATATAAACACTAACTCTTATGTTTTTAAGCTTTCAGTTCTTGCACACTGATGAAAACAAAATGTGCATCACATTATTTATTTATTTTTGGCAAATAAAAATATTATTTATATATATGAGGAGCACAATGTGGTGTTATATGTGTATACTTTGAAATGATTAACACAATCAAACCAATTAACATAACCATCATCATAAATAGTTACCTTTTGTATGTGTTTGTGTAGTAAGGACACTTCAGATGCGCTCTTTGAGCATATTTCAAGTATACAATATATTATTATTAATTATAATCACCATGCTGTCCTTTAGGTATCCAAAACATACTCCACATATAAGTGAGATCATATAATATTTGTCTTTCTTTGTCTGTCCTATTTCTCTTGGCATAATGTCCTTGTCCTTCAACTTTAGCTATGTTGTGGGAAATGGCAGGATTTTATTATTTTTTAACATGGAATCCACTCTGTTTATTTATGACCCCACTTCCTTTACCCCTTCATCTGTCAATCAACACAGGTTGTTTTCATATCTTGGCAACTGTGACTAATGTGGCAATGAACATGGAGTTCAGATATCTTTTTTGAGATACTGATTTCATTTCCTTTGGATATATACCGAGCAGTAGGAATGCTGGGTCTAATGGTAGTTCTATTTTTCTTTTTTTTTTTTTGAGAACACTTCATACTCTTTTACATAGTACCAATTTACATCCAAACCAACAGTGCATAAGGGTTTCCTTTCTCACATCTTACCAACACTTACTATCTTTCATTTTTTTAATAGTAACATCCTAACAGGTGAGGTGATATCTCCTTGTGGTTTTGAGTTGCATTTCTCTGACCATTCATGATGTTAAGCGTCTTTTAATGTACCTGTTGGTCATTTGTATGTCCTCTTTGGAAAAATGTCTACTCAGGTCATCTGTGCATTTTTTTAATAAATTTGGGTTTTTTTGGTTCTGTATGAGTTCTTTATATACTTTGGATATTAACCTCTTATCAGATATTTATTTTGCAAATATGTTCTCCCATTCTGTAAGCTGCCTTTTCATTTTGTTGATGGTTTCCTTTGATATGCAAAAACATTTTAGTTTGATGTCATCCCATTTGCTTACTTTTCCTTTTGTTGCCTGAGCTTTTGGTGTCAATTCCAAAAAATAATAATAATAATAATTGCCAAGACTAATGTCAAGGAGGTGTTCCCATTTTCTACAAGGAGTTTTACGGTTTCAGTCTTACACTTGTTTTTAATTCCTTTTAAGTTTTGGTTTTGTGTGTGTGTGTGTGTATGTAGTGTAGTGTAATATATAAGGGTCCAATTACATTCTTGTGCATGTGGATATCTAGTTTTCTAATATCATTTATTGAACAGACTACTCTTTCCTCATTGTGTATTCTTGATGTCTTTGTCAAAATTTGTTAACCATATACGCATGAGTTTAATTTCACAGCTGTCTAGTCTGCTCTATTGGTCTGTGTCTACTTTTATGCCATTCCAATAATTTTGATTACTATAGCTTAAATATAGTTTGAAATCAGGAAACTTTGTTCTTTTTGCTCATAGCTATATAGGGTCTTATGTGGCTACATAGAAATTAGGATTGATGTTTCTTCTATTTCTGTGAAAAATACCATGACATTATATAAGAGATTGCATTGACTCTATAGATTGCTTTGGGTAAACGGATATTTTAATAATATTAATTCTTCTAATTGATGAACACTGAATATCTGTTTGTTTAATATATACCTAAGTATTTTATTCTTTTTTTGCTATTGCAAATTAGATTGTTTTCTTAATATCATTTCAGATAGTTCATTGTTAGTACACAGAAATGTGTCTGATGTGAATCACATTTGTATCTCTGCATTGGTGAATATATATTGGGTATTTTTCCAAGATTATAACCTAAAAATGATTATAACTTGAATATGTTAATTAAATGATCCCTTATAATAATCCCACATATTTTCTCCTCTCAAAAAAATAAAGAGAATTATAAATAAATTTTAAAAGATTTATTGATTTAGGGCTCTTGGCAGATGATCTAATAAAAATATTCACTTCATAAAGAAGTAAACTAAACGAGGGTAGGGAAATTACTTGTTTAAAATGACAAGGCATCTAAAGTAAAGTAGATGACAGAACTGGGAACAACAGTCTTTCTATGTCATGCTCTGTCCTCTAAAGTTGCTTCTTTTTTTAAAGCAGATAAAACTCAACATGATTGATATTTGAGGTTAAATGATTCATTGTAGAAGGTTGTTTTGCGTTTGCAGAATGTTTAGCTGTATCCCTAGCCTCTACCCACTAGATGTCATATTCAGGAAAGGGATACAACTGGCAATCAAAAATGTATCCAGAAATTGTCAAAAATCCCCCTGGGTGATACAAAATCTACTACAATTATAACCACTGCTTTAAAATTAATGAAGCTGAAGTTCTGGACAAAGCCTTAAGATAGTAATAGTCAAGGAATAAAAAGAAATATATATATATATATATATATATCGTCGTCGTCGGCAGCCGTCCGTCTCGAGAGACGATGGTGTAGCTTCTCAAGAGTCTATCTGCACCGCCGAGAATGGCTGTGCAGTCCGACTCGGGAGTGACAGTGTCTCCTCCCGTGTTGAATCGACATCTTGCGATGACGCTGGAGTGTCCTCTCCAGTGAAGCTGAAGCTACAGAGCCTGGGCAGGGTGACATGGAGGGTCTGCTGTTGCCCATGCAGCAGACCCCCCCCCCTCTTCGCAGCTGAAGGGTCCAAGGGAAAGACGGAGTCAATACAGCTTGGCTTCAGGTGCGCCGCAGGAGTTGCCGGTGTTGACTACAACGTCAAACCGCCTTAGGGACTCCGGCTCCGGATTTTCTGTCGGGGTTTACTCCCTTAGCCTTTCCCCTGAAGAGGTATGCCGCAAGGCAGCGGAGGTTTTTTGGAGTCAGAGTTTTCCTTCTCTGATGTGCCCTGACTGGAAGATCGAACCAGCGACACTTAGCTCGTAGGCTGACACTCAATCCACTGAGCCAAACCAGCCAGGGCCACACACACACACATATATATATATGAATTTGATTGCCTTCTTCTCCATTTCCTTTGTCTTCCAATATATATAAGCTCTTTGAATATAGTACTATATCTGATTGCATATTGTTCCTTCATAGCCTTAGCACACTGACAAGACAGTGGATAAGCTGGTTTGATATGGCACATTTCAAAATTGTCAGAGGGGAAAATGTGCTGGATATTTTAATTACGTGCAACCTCTTGATTTCCAAAAAGGCATAAAATTGCCAAAATATTACACTTAAAAGTCATATGGCAACTTCTCTTTAAGTGTTGAAATGGCAAATTGACAGAACTGAAGTGGTGTGGTTTCTCCTTCACGCACCATTTGAACTGCTCTCAATTTTCATTTGCATCCCACATACAAAATTTCCTGCATCCTCTGACAGAAACTGAAAATTTCAGGCTGTGACTGGGGTGGACAAAAGTTTGCCATAGCAAAAATGATTGCAAATGATCACTACACACATATCTATTTTTAGTTAATTATTTTAATTCCATGAAAGAAACTGGAACTTTACTTTCTTCACATGAAGCATAAAAGGTAACTTTAAGTTAACTCTATTAAATTTTTTTACCTTATTTATTTTTATCCTTAATATCTTAAAGTATGCAAGCATAAGAATTTTAGGTAAAATAACAAAATATTTCCACTATAAAACAGAAAGCTAAGTAGTTAAATAGCATCTTCCCTATAGTAGATGATCAGTAAAATATTAACTGGTTGTCTGAGTGGTTGCAATTTAACAAAAATTATTAAGAAAAATTAAACTATAAATGTACATTTTACCATTAGAATTATAACAATCCTGCCCTGGCTGCTGTGGCTCAGTGGATTGAGTGTCGGCCTGCGAGCCAAGTGTCGCTGGTTCGATTCCCAGTCAGGGCACGTCAGGTCCCCAGTTGGGGGCGTGAGTAAGAGGCAACCACACAGTGATATTTCTCTCCCTCTCTTTCTCCTTTCCCCTCTCTAAAAATAAAAATAAACAAATAAATAAATGTTTTAAAATTAAAAAAAAAATTATAACAATCCTAAACTGTTTTTTTATTCTTTTCTTTCTTTCTTTCTTTTCTCTCTTTTTTTTTTTTTTTTTTTTGGTACATAGTCCTGTATAAACTTGCTGCACATGAAAAATTTTGTTTAGGATTATATAATAAAGAAAAACAAGTAAAGATTAGTTTATATAAAACAGGAAAAGAAAGTAACTTTTCCTGACTGATCATTTGGAATGCTAAATTGCAGACATTACATGTATAAAAAGCACAAGAAGTGGTCAAATATATATCTTGATTCAGAGTCTAAAATAAGAATCTTCACAATACTGTGTAAACTATTTCTGCCGACAACTGGTGGGGGTGTAGTTAGTGGAAGGACTTTATTTAGCTCACGGAAGTCAAGGTATTAGAAGGTGTTTCTTTTGCCATTTAACATGGCTTCAGCTAAAAGCAAGAATGGAATAAAGTCATTTTCCTAACCACAGTGTATAGCAAAAATATTTCTAAAACTAGCATATACTCTTATTATTCAATGTTTTTTATAAACTGATGGTAGCTTTAAAATCTAACAGTAAAGTAGTAAATTAATATGATTAGGATCTGATTATCCTGACACATAGGTATGCCTGATGCAATTCAATTTTAATGGTGTCATTTAGCCCACCATTGAGTTAATATACCAGTTCAATAGTTATTAGATGCTAGTTTTAACAGTGTCTACTTTCTTCTCAGATCCAATCTATAACCTTTAGTAAAGATCAGTACTCAAGAAAAGAAAAAAAAGTAGAAAAATGATTACATTGTTACATCATGCATAGAAATATCTGGTTTTCTATGAATGTACTTTTGCTTATGCATTGATAACGCATAAAATGTAATTTGCTCTTAAAAATCCTGTCAAAATTCTACTCATTTGTTATAATCCAGCTAAAATGCCCACTGCTCCAAGGAGACTTCCTAAATCTGACCCCTGGAACAAAGAATACAAATTATTAACTTTTCCTCTTCAGAACTTTCTCCACCTGCATTAAACTTTCTTATGGACCTGAGCATATTTTGGCTCACTTTATAGTCATTTGTATTTAGAGATTATCACCACTGCTAGTCTGTAAACTCTTTAGGTACATCAATGATGTTATCTTTAATCAGTTATTATTTAATAATCTTTTTTTTCCTTTTGCCTGGCCCAGACAATGAATTTTCTAGAAGTCTGGAAAAATGATAATCCCTGAGAGAAACATTCTTGGGCTCATTCATGGAATTGATGGTTTATTATACTTGTTCAATATTCCAACAGAAGAAGATATTTTTCAGAAAAAGACCACCAAGTGGGAAATCTGAGAACCATATATTAATATTATGAGAACTAGGATACCTGTCTGTATTACTTTCCTAGGGCTGCCATACAAAATAATGTAACCTGGGTAGCTTAAAAACAGAAATTTATTTATCACAGTTATAGAGGCTGGAAGTGCAAGAACAATGTGGTTTTTTCTGAGGCCTCTCTCCTTGGCTTCCGGTGTGTTCTCACATGGATGCCCTTCAGTCTGTGTAGCCTGTGTCTTAATCTCTTGTTACTAAAGACACCAGTCATTTGAACTAGGGCCCATTCTAATGGCACCTTTTTAACTTAATTATATTTTTAAAGGCCTTATCTCCTATTACAGTCACATTCTAGGGTACTGGTAGTTTGAACTTCAACATATGAATGTCAGCGTCGGGGACACAATTTATCCCATGACACTGCATAGTTGATTTTCTAAATTTCTAACTATACTGATACCTTAATATTTCCCCACGTTAAACTCGCAGAATTAACAGACATATCTTTTGCTTGGTTTCTACTGTATTTACTTACCATATTGCTTTAGATTTTCTAAGTAGGTTTAAAAAATGTTAATTTTTAAATAAGAAAAGGTATTTCCTGAAGAATGATAATAATTCTAGTTCTCCAAAACTTTTACAAGAATGAGATTCTGAGAGCATTTCATAAATACTGTTTATCTAAATGGGTTTCTAAAATACCTGAATTACATTTTTCTTTGCTTTTAGATCTAATATTAAATTTCTCCAGATATCAAATATAAATCACAGAATATGAATACACACATTTTCTGAATTCTTTTTTATTCTTATTAATTCTGACTAAAAAATATCTTTTCCAATAAGAATAAAATTTTGTTTATATCTAAGGCCTTAAAACAAAAATGTGTGCTTCGAATTTAGGTATGTGATTCCTTGGCTGAGGAGCTTATTGTTAAACATAAGAGATATGGCTACCTTTGCCATTTCTTACACACTGTGCTTTAACATTTTCACAAATATGGAACAATAAAAGAATAGTTGTGTTTGCCCAGGAGCAATTATTTTAAGGCTAGAAAGAAAAATCAATATGAGACAAAAAATCTGTCCAAGTAGCATTTAAGAAATAGAAACAGCTATTTTTAAATGCTCCAGCTAGATATTATATCCTAATTTGTGCTTTCTCTTCTTGGGAGCTACTAAAGCTTCACTATGAATATAAAACAAACGTAAAAATAGGACACAACTCAGACTCCAAATACCAATTATAGAAAAGCATGACAAAGAAAGCTTTTTATTACATAAATTGCATTTGTTTACTTCCACTTCTTCCTTTTTTCTTTGCCAGATAACACTAGCACCTCCTTGAAAAGAATGACAATTTGTAATTTGCCTAATTTGCTTTTATCTGTTCAGATTCTGAACATCAAAAAATTATGAAAGAGTAGCTTATTATCTACCCATAAATGAATGTATCTTTATATGCACAGGTATGACATTTGTTAACATCAGAAAAAACATATGATTAAATTTTCAAAAAGCATCATATACAATTTCCACCTAAGCCCAATATAACACATTAGAAATTAAGATATTAAAAACAAGCTCCTTCATATCTTTTACAGCCCAATGAATACTGGACTGTAAAAGATATGAAGATGCTGGTACTATTTTTTACATTTTCTTAGCCAGTTTGATTTGCATATTAAGTTCAAAATCCATTTCCCGTGATTTTCTTATTAATGATGACAGAGGCCACCAAAAAATCCATAATATACGTAAATGACTGCAATCTTGCACTTTTTATCACAAGTGTTAGCAATTCCCACTTACTGAGAGTTTACTATTTTCAGGCAGTATACAGTAGTCCCTTGCTATATCGTGGTTCACTTATCACGGCCTCGCTGTATTGTGGGATTTTAAAAAATATTATATTTAATTTATTTAACGCGGATTTTTTGCTATATCGCAAGATTTTGCAGTACTGTATACATATATTGTTAAAGTTATATAGGTTTAAGAGTGTAGAATAAATGTAAAGTTCCTACTTCACGGGGGGTCTGGAACATAATACCCGCAATGAGTGAGGGAATACTGTATTAAATGCTTAAACATGGTCACATATAATCCACAAAAATCCTTTGAAGAAATATTTCACTCCTTATAAAAGAAAGAAAAAGATAATTAAAGAATTGAAATAATTTTCTCTACATCACATAGGAATAACTGGCAGTTCCAGGATATGAACTTAGGTTTGTCTCACATCCATCCACCTCCCCAAAGAACACACACACAAACACACACACCTCAAGAAACACACCCACAGAAGGGATGTTGCAAGAACTAAATTAACTGTTTTAGATAATCACAGGAATATAAGCAACAGATTTTTTTTTAGTGTGAGGACCAGGCCCAACATCTAAACTTTATTTCAGAGACCAAGGCCCAAATCTGTTTCGTGACATTAAACCCACTACTCCAGTATCCGCTGATGTCTTATCTCTCTAACTTTGACAGTTTTGTAATCTAAACCATATATGTTAGCACTGAATCACACATTGTTTTATCAGAGAAGGAAAACTCTGACTCCAAAAAACCTCCGCTGCCTTGCGGCATACCTCTTCAGGGGAAAGGCTAAGGGAGTAAACCCCGACAGAAAATCCGGAGCCGGAGTCCCTAAGGCGGTTTGACGTTGTAGTCAACACCGGCAACTCCTGCGGCGCACCTGAAGCCAAGCTGTATTGACTCCGTCTTTCCCTTGGGCCCTTCAGCTGCGAAGAGAGGGGGGGTCTGCTGCATGGGCAACAGCAGACCCTCCATATCACCCTGCCCAGGCTCTGTAGCTTCAGCTTCACTGGAGAGGACACTCCAGCGTCATCGCAAGATGTCGATTCAACACGGGAGGAGACAGATACCGTGTCACTCCCGAGTCGGACTGCACAGCCATTCTCGGCGGTGCAGATAGACTCTTGAGAAGCTACACCATCGTCTCTCGAGACGGACGGCTGCCGACGACACATTGTTTTATTACTTTGGTGTCTTATATGGATGTCTTGTCTTCCCAACTTCATTTAGCACCTAAATTTCAGATTGTTATATCACTGTGATACCTAGTATTATTATAGCATTATATTTACATTATGTGTCCATAGCTTTTATAAAAGGGCATTGCATATAGCTTACTCATTAATAAAAATGTTGATGGCTTGCTGGATCTGTTGATCCATAGAGAGAGTACCTAGAAAGCCAGATCAGTTCAGATTAAGTTATCCTGCTACTTAAAAGAACAAGAGGAAACAAGAGTTGAATCAGATTATTTTTTAAGGATCTTCTTCACTGAAGCAAAATGAACTGCTCTCTAGGTTAGCTGGAATTTTGATCCACAAACCAGGTCATCCAGGAAACAATCTATCACTGGAGATGTTAAAACAATTAGAGTATTTTCTTTCCCCCCTCCATTTTCCACTAATACAGCAGATAATTTAGCAAATTTATTTGATGGTCTTTAAAAGCAAAGCAGTAATCCCCAAAGAAGATAGCTAAGTAGCTGATGGGCAGAATATCCTTATACGTATAATTACGAGCTTCTGAAGTATTCTGGGATTCTTATTGACTTCTTTACTTAAAATAGCTTTTACAATGTCCACAAACTTTATTCTCATCCTACTCATGGTTTAAAGAGCATAGTATTATAAAACTTCACATATTCTTTCCTGTTTTTTCAAATGACAGCTCAAAAAACCATTCTGAGATGACTATCATCCACTTGACCATTTAACATGTGCTTACCTATATTTTAATGATAACACATTTCTTACATTATATTTTTACACACTTGAGAACGTTAAGTATTCTGCATACAGAAGCTCTTAGGACAGGTGGCTTAGTCATGGTCAACTATCTTCCCAAATGACAATGACGCACCCTTTTGTATTCTGAGATAGCTGACGTAGCCACCTGCTGCTGATTTCTTACTGTCTTAATTTCTCCTGGTGTCATTAAGTTCACGTCTTCAGGATAATAAAGAAAATGACAGCTAGCTCGGTCATTCTCTGATATTTTAATGGAACCCAGCAATGATGACACGGATGATGAAAGCTTTAATGTGTGAAAGGTAAATTCACTGACCTCACATAGCATGGTAAAAAGGCATTGTGTTCTCATAATATGATACAAGAGTGTTATACCGTACTAATATAATAAAATAAGATTAACCGGTAACTCCCCAGCTTATTGCTAAAAGATGGTACAAAAATTCTGGTCCCAATTTGTTAGATGGAACAAGGGTCTCAGGGTTTGGGCCATTCTTACTAAATGCTATTCTTACTAAATATTAAAATGTAGCAGACCAGCTATAAACAGGATGAAACTAACAGGAATTCAACTGGATAAATGTAGCCAACTGCAAAGAAAAAATCTACATGCAATTGACCAAATAGTGTATATAAACAATGACTAATCCTCCCTTCAAGGAGACAGAGCTTTGGATGTGAATTTCCTGTCTCCTCTTCTTGCCTGCAGTAAATTAAACTACCTTGCAACACCACTTATTCATTCCTGAATAAAACCCCTTGTGTTAAGCGACACTTTCTCTCCTGTCTTTCCTCTAAATCTAAGGTTATTTCATTCATATAATCTTTCCCTTGATAACCCACCAATAAATCTGTTTTCCAAAGCTCAGACCTCATTCTTCTGTTCTTCTTAGTCTGTGTTAAAAGATCATAATTGTTAGTATTTTGTGGTAGTTGAGGGATTGAATTCTTGGGAATGTCAATTAACTCTCTGGTACTTCAGCTTTAACTCATTTGTAAAATGGGGATAAACATAACAAAACCAATAGTGCGTTTTTATTTTTATATTTTTACAAAAAATTTGAAATATGTTAATTATTGATTTTTGTGGGAGAGGAAGGGACAGAGAGAACCATAGATATGAGTGAGAAATATTAATGTGAGAGAGAAACATCCATAGGTCACCTCCCATACACATCCTGACTGGGGACTGAACCTGCAACCCCAGCATATGCCCCAACTGGGAATCAAATCCCCAGTCTTTTCGTGCACAGGATGATGCTCCAAACAATTGAGCCACACCGGCCTGTGCCAAAAGTACATTTTTAAAGAATAAATACTTGTTAAACAACTTACAACATTACCTGGCATTAAAAGAAAGCACTCAATAATGTAAAATGCTATTATTATTAATAATACTATCGGTCTACTTACTATTAATTCTTGGCTTCAAACACCATAGATTACTTTTATTCCTTGATTTAACAATCATAGCAACAAGAAAAATAAAGTATCTAGGAATAAATTTAACCAAGGAGGTAAAAGACTTGTACTCAGAAAACTATAGAACACTGAAGAAAGAAATTAAGAAAGATACAAATAAATGGAAGCATATACCATGCTCATGGTTTGGAAGAATTAACATCATTGAAATGCCCATACTACCCAAAGCAATTTATAGATTCAATGCAATTACTATTAAAATACCAATGGCATATTTCACAAATTTAGAACAAATATTTCAAAAATTTATATGGAACTAAAAAGACCCCGAAGAGCCTCAGCAATCCTAAGAAATAAGAACAAAGTAGAAGACTTCCGGCCAAGATGGAGGCGTAGACAGACATGCTGGGTCTCTCTCCACAACTAAGAAGGAATACAACTACCTCAAAACTAGAAACAACCAGAAGTTCCAGAAAATCAAAGTACATGGAAGTCCAGCAAACAAGGATATAAAGAAGAAATACTCATCCAGACAGGTAAGAGGGGCGGAACCCAGGCGGAGAGGACAGGGCGTGGTGGTGGCAGCAGTGGCAACAGCAGCAGGCCGGTGGAAAGTGCAGTTACATGTTTTAAAACATCAGGAGGGACACCTGGGGAGTGTTCCCAGCTCCTCACCAGACTGAGAAGCTCACTGTCCCAGCTCCGGGGAAAATTAAGCCTCATTACTTTTGACTGTGCAAACCAGTGGGGGTTGAGACGGAGGCAGAAACCGCTGGTCTCAGCAGAGTCTGCTTGTTTAAAGGGCCCCCATGGACCTAGAACAACCGCAGACCCACCCACTTTGAGAACAACAGCCAGGGCAGCAGCTAGAGGGGCGCCAGTCCGGGTGGAAGTGAGAGAAGTGCCTGGAAAAGGGGCGAGTGCTGGGCAAGCAGCATTGTTCCTTCTCAGACCCCTCCCCCACAGAGAGCACCACAACGTGGTGAAACAGGTCGTCCATTACGGACAAATCCCTAAGACCCCTTACAACGTAGTAGGAGTGACAGCTCTCCCTGGGAAACGGAAGCAAACAAACACAGGAGACATCCGGCCAAGATGGAGGCCTAGACTGACACGCCCTGTCTCCCTCCACAACTAAGAAGGAATACAACACCGTAAAACCAGCAATAACCAGAAGATCCAGAAAATAAATGGAAGTCCAACATATTAAGTCATTAAAAAGTGGTGCTCGTCCGGACAGGTAGGAGGAGCAAAGCCGGGGAGGAGAGGTCAAGCTGTGCTTTCCGCGGCAGCAGCAGTGACGGCGGCAGGACAGCGGTAAGCACAGACCCCTTATTTAAGGAGAGGTGAAAAGCGCCTGGGGAGCACCCCTGGCTGCAGACCAGACCTGTCAGCTTGTGATTCCAAAGCCTGGGAAGGCAGACCCCCACAATGCCTTGGACTGTGAGGCCTGGTGGGGGTGGGGACGGAGAAGGAGGCTCCCGGTCTCTCGGCAGAGACTGAATGTCAGAAATTCATCTTGGACCCCCAACCCCGCAGAAAATGCCCGGTTATGACGAATGCACAGGGCTCCCCCCGCCCCATAGCGTAAGAGGTGTGATAGCCCTGCCCAGGAAGCAAAGGTAAACACAAAACTGTTCAGGATGGCACAGATCATGATAGAGATCCCAGTGGTGCAGCTGACCAGACAGTAAATATCTAATCTAACGAAGCAGCAGATAGAAAATCTTTCTGAGGCACAGTTCAGAGCTTTGCTTATAAAAGCACTTACAGACCTAACAGCAGATCTTAAAACAAGACAGGGAAGGAATGAAGGCTAGTCCTGCTGAAATGAACAAAAACACATACAAAACTAGTGGTGAGGGCAAGGAAACCAGGGATCAAATCAACAAGTCGGAACATAGGGAAGGAACAAATAGTCAACCAGTGCAGAAAGAGAAAAGAAGAAGTGAGGAAAATGAGAAGAGGCTCAGAAACTTATCAGACAGCTATAAGCAGGCCAACATCTGAATCATTGGGTTGCCAGAAGGTGAAGAAGAACTAGAAATGGAAAAATTATTTGAAAAAATAATGAAGCAGAACTTCCCGAACTTGGAGAAGGAAATAGACTTACAGGTCCAGGAAGCAAGAGAGTTCCAGATAAACTGGACCCAGGGAGGACCACACCAAGACACATTATAATCAAAATGTCAAAAATTAAGGATAAAGAGAGAATCTTAAAAGCAGCAAGAGAGAAGAAGAGAATTACATACAAAGGCATCCCAATAAGACTGTCAGCTGACTTCTCAAAAGAAACTCTGCAGGCAAGAAGGGACTGGCAAGAAATATTCAAAGTAATGCAAAGCAAAAACCTACAGCCACGAATACTTTATCCAGTGAAGCTGTCATTCAGAATAGAAGGGCATAGAAAGTGCTTCCATGACAAAGTAAAACTGAAGGAGTTCATCAGATCCAAACTACTGTTATATGAAATGTTAAAGGGACTTATTTAGGAGAATGGATCAAAACTATGAACATTAAAATGAAAGCTGTATTACAACAACCAACAACAGAAGCTAGGGAACTGAAATAAAGGCAAACTAAGTAGGCAAAGAGAGTGTGAAAAGAATTATAGGTATGGGGAGCATTTTGGGTGGAGGTCAGCAGGGAGGGACACGGGGGTAAAGGAGGGAGATGGTACAGGAGTTAGGAAGCATAGTAGAAGGGAGTGGAGTAGATAGAGAGATGTTGAGAGGAACTATATGCACAACCAATGGGCATGGACTGGGGGGGCAGACAACTAGAGGGAGGGATGTCACTGGGTGGAGGGGAACAAAGGGAAAAGAAATTGGGACAGCTGTAACAGCATAATCAATAAAGCATATTTTAAAAAAAAGAACAAAGTAGGAGGGATCAGCATACCCAATATCAAACTATATTACAAAGCCACTGCATCAAAACAATCTGGTACTGGTATAAAAACAGACACATAGATCAATGAAACAGAATAGAACACTCAGAAATAAACCCATGTCTTTATGGTCAACTAATATTTGACAAAGGACACAGGAGCATACAATGGAGTAAACATAGCCTCTTCAGGAAATGGTATTGGGAGAACTAGACTTAGTACATGCAAAAAAATGAAACTAGACCACCAACTTACACCAGAATTAACTCAAGATGGATAAAAGACTTAAATATAAGATGTGACACCATAAAAGGCCTAGAGGAAAACATAGGCAGTAAAATCTCAGATATCACACATAGCAATATTTTTGCCAATATATTTCCTAGGGCAAGGGAAATAAAAAAATAAACAAATGGGACTACATCAAACTAAAAAGCTTCTGCACAGTTAAAGAAACTACCATCAAAATGAAAAGGGAACTGACTATATGAGAGAACATAAATTTGCCAATGATACATCGGACAAGGGTTTAATCCCCAAAATATATAAAGACTCATACACCAGGAAGACAAACAACCCAATTAAAAAATGGGCAAAGGACCTGAACAGGCACTTCTCCAAGGAGGATATACAGATGGCCCACATACATTAGAAAAAATGCTCAACATCAATAGTCTTCAGAGAGATGCAAGTTAAAACTACAATGAGATATCGCCTCACTCTGGTCAGAATGGCCATCAATAACAAATCAACAAACGAGTGCTGGCGAGGATGCAGAGAAAAGAGAACCCTAACTAGTGCATTGTTGGTGGGAATACAGACTGGTGCAGCCACTGTGAAAAACAGTAGGTAATTTCCTTAAAAAACTAAAAATGGAACCGCCTTTTGACCCAGCAATTCCACTGCTGGGAATATATCCAAAGAATCCTAAGTGAAAGACTTCAATGTGAAAAGGTGACAACTGTATAATTCCAACTGTAGGGTATTCTATGGTAGAAAAGGCAAAACTATGGAGTCAAAAGATCAGTGGATGCTTGGGTTTAGAAGCAGGATGAATAAGTGCTGCACAGAGGTTTTTAGGGCAGTCAAATTCTCTGTATAATACCATAATGATAGATACCTGTCATGTCATATTGTCCAAAACTATAGAATATATATGACCAATATTAAACTGTAATGCAAAGCACGAACTTCGGGTGATAACAAATAAACTGCTCTGGTGTGGTACGCTGATAATGGGGGAGGTTATTCGTGTGTTGGGGCAGAGTATAGGAAATTTCTTTACCACCTCATTTTTGCTGTGAACCGTGAACTACTCCATATAAAAGTCACCACCACCAACAACAACAACAAAAAGAAACACAGGCTCTAAAGTTAGAAACATTTGAAATCCAAAACTTATCTCCATTACTTTTTAGCAACTGGAGCTCAGGTGTTAACTTCGCTAAAACTACAGTTGCATCTGTAAAAAGGGAACATTCGTAGTCTGACTTACGAAAATATTGATATTTAAATAACACTGTATGCTATGTGTTCATCACAATGTCTCTAATGCTTTAATTCCAAGCTCATATTTGTAAACTACTTACTGAATATCCCACTGGGGTCAAAAAAATGACCATGACCACACACTCAAGTATGATCATTTCACTGCTTTCTCTCCTGCTGTGCTTCCTATGTTCTGACCTTGTCTGGTATTACACAGCCCTCAGCCAAAAATAGGAATGATCTAGACTTCTCCCTCTCAACCTCACTGCACACAGATTTTACTGTGTAATTAGGTTTATATGCCAACACTCCTCTCCTTGTACTTTACTGTATTGATCATCTCTCATCTAATTTACTACATCATCCCACATACTGAAGGCTCGAGCTTCAGTTTAACATTCACACTTCCTATTCATTCTTTACACTGCTGTATGCATGATCTTTTTAAGGTAGATAATGCCTTACTTATCATTTTTAAGTTGGGATCACATTACTATCCAGAAAAGTTTTGGATGACATTTTCCCCAATAAAATGTAGATGGCTTTTTATGGTCTGGTCTTCCTATCTCTTTGACCTCTTCTGCCAGCATCACATGTCTGCGTCACTATTCAGACATTTTTCTGTAGATTCTCTACTTTCGTGCCATTTCCTCTTCCTGATGCATACTTCATGTACTACTTCATCTGGATTTTTTTTTTTCTTATCCTTTTAGACCCAGAATAAGCTTCATCAAATTATCCTTTGAGAACCAGATTAAGCTTCACCAAATCATTTCCCTTCTCAGCCTACTCTGACAAATAATATGCCTTGGCATATCTTCACCGCCTCTGTAAACCATCATACTACTACAAAGTTCTGTTTTCTTGTCTGGCAAACTTGATACAGGCAACTTGACATCAAGGGTTATGTTGAATTCAAACCAGTATCCTAACAACTAGCAAGTCATTAGACTATAAAGTGTGCTGATTTAATATTCATGAATATTGAAAGAATAGAATGAAGGAAAGAATAGATGGAAAAAAGCGTGGAAGAAAGGTAACAGTAAGTAGGGAGCAATGGTAGGAGGAAGTAATAGAGATAAATTAGAGCAGATGTTATAATAGAGATAAATTAGAGCAGATGTTATAATAGAGATAAATTAGAGCAGATGTTATTTTGGTAAGATCATTTAAACAAATAGAAAGTAAAACATATAGAGAGTTTTACAGAAAACAAGGATGAGCTATGGTTTAGTTATCTGAATATATATACAGTAATCTAGGAATTTATTCTAAATCCACCCATTTTGAGTTTTAAATAACATTGTTTTTTTCAGTATAGATAAGTATTCCCTAAACTGCTATAATATTGTAATATTTTATTTCATTGATTCTAAGATGACATCTATTTTAAGATTACAATACTTGAATGTATTCACAAAAAAGTAAGAAATGAACTCTAACAAAATTACAAGGTACATCTTCACTTCAGCAATGTGAAAATGTTGTAGAATCTATGAAATATAAGATGTAAAGTGACACAGTTCTTAGGGACCATTACTTACATACTCCAAAAGGGAAGAGAAACATTTAGCATTGCCTTGTAACCCTGGGGTCTACAAACATCAATTAAAGAACCACAGAATAATTTCAATTTGGGTCTAAAACTTTCAGTAGTTACTGCCAAGAGAGAAATGTGGTATCTTACATGACTCAGAGGGCCTATAATACATTCCGAATTCAGTTAAAACAAGTCATTCTAACTACAAAGATAAGAGAAACATTCCTATGACAGGCAGTAGTCCATTCTTAGGAGCTCTCTTATGCAAAAAGGTATGCCATAAAACAAAGTCCTGGAAATGTTCTTATGCAATACACAGTTCACCTTAATATTGAAAATCCAACTAAGCTTCTAGAGATAATTTTTCCCTGTTTTCCCTTTCAAAGATTGGCATAATATATGCCCAAATATAGTTATTATTTCACAAATATTTTCTTCAATATTGTAATATTGTTTGAAAAACTTGTTTAATAAAATAGATAAACATTATTTTAAAACAAACTGAAATAAAAAAGATATTAGTTCTACCATGAGATTCAAGGAATCAAAGCAAGGTTTAAGCCAGATACAGAGGGATCAAATGTGGAATAAAAACACTCTCCTGTGACCTAGAAAGGGACATCCATGTAAAATTTGCATAATAGCTCATCAGCAATTGACTCAAAACTGAGTATGACTTTAATACAAATAATTGCAAGGCAAGTGTGCACTAAAGTAGAAGCAGTGAATGAAGCTGTGAATGAAGCCAGGTGGAGTCATTTTTTTTTATGTCCAGGGAATTAATATGGAGCCTGGAGGCCACGAAATTTGTCTTACATATGTTCTACCCCACGTTTCCCCATGAACTTTTAAACTTTTCACCCATGCAATCTCCTCCTCACTATGACAACCAGACCCATCTGCATTTCTTACTTTGAAAGGAGCCAACACATTTTGACAACCAACATCTTTCATTTGCATATTGGGCTAAAAGAATTCCTAACAATTTAGCCAGAAAAACTTCATTTACATAAAGAAGACTGGGCTGAAGACAGTGCATGCAGCCTAGCCTTATAACAGAATACAATTAGGCTGTTACCTGAATCTATGCCCTGGATTGCAGTCCTTCCTTTGCTAAAATAAATGCCTTTTTTTTTTTTTTCAGATTTAATGTGTTTTATTGATTAAAATATTACATTTGTGCCAATTTCCCTTCCCTCTGCTCCCCTCCACCCGGTGGCCCCCCTCCCTCCAGTTGTCCCCCCCTTTTAGATTATGTCCATTAGTTGTGCAAAGCAGCGTCAACAGCAGCAACAACAGCCATCTGCCTTCACCTGTAACAAGTGCGGCAGGGATTGTCACTCCCGAGTCGGACTGCACAGCCATTCTCGGCGGTGCAGATGGACTCTCAAGAAGCTACGCCATCGTCTCTCGAGACGGACGGCTGCCGATGACGACGACAGTTCCTCCCAACCTCTCTCCGTCTATTCCATTCCCTCCTACCATGATCCCCAATTCCTATATCATCTCCCTCCCTCTCCCCACTCCCCCTCCCTGTTGACCTCCCCCCAATATGCTTCCCGTACCCACAGTTCCTTTTCCACTCTCGTTGCCTGTTTAGTTTGCCTTTGTTTCATCTCCCTAGCTTCTGTTTTTTAAACCAGTCCCTTTAACATCTCATATAACAGTGGTTTAGATCTAATGAACTCTTTCAGTTTTATTTTGTCCTGGAAACACTTTCTCTGTCCTTCTATTCTGAATGACAATTTTGCTGGATAGAGTATTCGTGGTTGTAGGTTTTGGATTTTCATTACTTTGAATATTTCTTGCCAGTCCCTTCTTGCCTGTAGGGTCTCTCTTGAGAAGTCAGCTGATAGTCTAATTGGGACCCCTCTGTACATAATTCTTTTCTTCTCTCTTGCTGCTTTTAAGATTCTCTCTTTATCTTTAATTTTTGACATTTTGATTATAATGTGTCTTGGAGTGGTTCTCCCTGGGTCCAGTCTCTTGGGAACTCTCCTTGCTTCCTGGACCTGCAAGTCTATTCCCTTCCCCAAGTCTGGGAAGTTCTCCTTTATTATATTTTCACTCAATTTTTCAAGTTCTAGTTCATCTTCCTCACTCTCTGGCAAACCAATGATTCTTATGTTGGGCCTTTTATAGCTGTCCCAGAGGTTTCTGATCCTCTCATTGTTGCTTCCCATTTCCTCTCTCTGGATTGGTTGACTGCTTGTTCCTTCTCCATATTCCAGTTTGTTGAAATGAACTCTGGATTTTTTTTCCTCACCATCTGTCTCGTATGTGGTTTTGTTCCTTTCGTTATGAATGTTTTTCGCTTCTTTCTTATCTTTTTCCTGCTCTTTTGTGAATTCTGTAAGCCACCTGATAACAATGGCCCTGAACGGCGCCTCTGACAGGTTTCTTATCTGTTCATCTGTCAGGTTCTCTATCTGTTGCCTGGTGAGCTGTGCCACCGGGATTTCTATAGTTGTCTGCCTCATTTTGACAGATGCGTTTTGTTTTCTTGGGCCGGCTGTAGGGGGCAGTGCCTGTGTACGCGTCACAATTCAGCGACCGGCGCCTGTCCGCGACCTATTTCGCAGCCCTGTGGTGCCTTCTTTGGGGGCGGGGGTCCAAGATGGATTCACACAGTTATTCCGCTAGGAGACCGGGATCCGTCCTCCCGCCCCCCTGGGCCTCACTGTTCAAGGCGATGCGGTGGCTGCTTTCCCCAGCGCTGGGGTCGCGCACTGCCAGGGGCTTGACTGCCGCCGGGCTTTTTCGCCGCCCCGCCGCTCCGCAAACAGCTTTGCCCTCTTTAACTCTTACCTGCCCAAATGGCACCGCTGGTTTATAACTTCAGATGTTGGGCTTCCGTGTAGTTTTATTTTCTGGAATTTCTAGTTATCCTTCGTTTTGAAGTAGTTGTATTCCTCTCTAGTTGTAGAGGGAGACCTAGCGTGTCCGTCTAAGCCTCCATCTTGGCCGGAAGTCCCTCATAAATGCCTTTTTAAAGTAGGTATTGTCTCTGAGAAGCAATTTCCTTCTCAGGAAATTAATTTTGTTGAATCAATTGACCAACTTCACAGGTAGGTACATTAGTTCAAATAAAATTTAAATGTTCCAACCATAGCACAGTAAAATAAGTATACATTTGAAAATCTAAAAATTTGTAATTGTTTCTAGCTCCAATTCCATAGTTAATTTTAAAAATGCAGTATCTTGTATATTTTTATTTGCTCAGAGAACTAAATCAGAACCATCCTAGTTCTAAATTCAATCCTCTGATACCTGAAAATCTCCTGAAAGTTTTGGTTTTTACTGCACTGCCATCATAACTTCATAAATAGGAAACAGCATATTTTTGATGACTTGTTTTGATACTACCTTTTTTTTTTTTTTTTACAACATCACAAATAGTCCTAAAACAGATTCAAACCCTAGAGGGCCACATGAATTGTGGGAAAAAATGGGACACCTTCCTACCCATTGGGCAATAAGGAAATATGGAGAAGAAAGTGCCTAGAGAATAATTTTAAAATGAGATATGTAATGACCTGTGACATTCCAGCACAATCACCACAGGCTTTGTGGAAAAAATAAATTAAAAATGATGACCTTTTATTTGGGGAGGGGGACTAAGGGAGCCTTCTGAATAATCTATTTTAACCCGAAAACATCAGCATAATTTATTTAGTTGGTCTATTATCCCCAATATTACATTTCCATTATGCATGTGGACCTTTTATGATTGTCTCCATCACTTGGACACTATTTGAGTCTGCTTTTGAAAGGCATCATTTTCAAAGCTGTCAAAGTCAATTATTTGCAGAGATTAAAAAAAAGGCTAGCATATGTATAAATGCTTTAGAAATTGTGTGAATTTTCTAGAAAACAAGAAAAATATTGTTGATTATTTTTTAATTTGTGGGAGCTAAGTACTCTCTATATTTTGTTTTACTCAGATTTGATTTCATACAATAAGAAAAACAGGAAGATAATTTAAAGTAAATAAATAACTTTCAAATTTAAATTCAGGCCAATTATACAAATGCTACTATTCTTTTACTTCAGGTCATACTTGGCTTCTCTCTTGGGTAGGTGCAATAATTTGCATAGATACAGACATTTTAATACAATAGTTTATAAGTAACATATTTGTTTTCTTGATCCAAGCAATTTAGCAGTATTTTTCAAAGTATGGGTCCTCTGAATCAAAATTATTTAAGAGTGTTTATTAAAAATTGAGGTTTCTGAGACTTACACCACAGATGGAATCTCAATCACTTTTTGGAGTATTAGACATTAATAATTATATTAATCTTGCCTTCCCACAATCTCACCCTGAGATATTTATGAACAATAAATCTGAGAACCACTGCATTAAAACAAATAGTATGTGTGCTCCCAGAAATGCTTACTCCACATTTTCATAAAGAAAGGACGTGGTTTCTGCATTGAAGGATAGGAAATAAAACTCAGACCTTTCAAATCTTAGGATTTAAATTAAGTTACACTCAAACATTTTTAGGAAAAAGTATGTATTTTTATACATAATTGCCCCCAATCAAATATTAAGTAATTCAAATAGTCAATAATTCTCTACATAGGATGAGAATAAAAATGCATCTCTCCTCAGAATTGCTGAGTGGCCTCAAATAACCAACAAGCCACTATCACTTTGAGATTTAATCAGTGAAAATACTTATATACCACCCTTATTTGAATGTATATTCTGAGGTTATTCTCAATAGCCTAAAAGATTATTTTGACTTCCAAAATCTACAAATCTAAGCTAATTGAAGATGCAGACTTTAGAACTACAGAGATTAACATTCAAATAAAGCTCAGGGATTACATCAGTCCAGTCACCTCATTTTACAAAGTTGAAATCAGATGGTGACATTAGGGTAAGCAAGGAGCCAGAATTCTTGATGTTGAACCTTTTACTCTTTATTACTGTCTAAACCACAGCGTCCTTCCATTATTGTCTTATACGTATCTCAAATAATAAAATTTCTCTGTCAACAGCTTTTAATTGCTTGTTTGGGCTACTACAAATAATCTTTCTCATGTCTACTTTTTTATAATCATCTAGCATGCATTCTAAATCATGTAACCCATAAATGGAATATACTACAGAGATGTTATGTATATCAACACCCAACCAATGTTTGTAGCGTTATTTTTATTTTTTGAACAGTAAAAAAGCAATGCTTTTATTATATAATTATTTTTAAATGCTCATTATTTAATTACTAAGGTTTTTTTAAAAGTTTTTTCTCAGGATAATACACACATAACTATCACTCAACATACTCCACTTTAAAGACAAAATTAGGTTTGGAACTTACAAAGGACTGTAATAAAAAGGAAATCCAAATTTTATAATGTGCACATTTTATGGTTTCACATAATTAACTCAAGGTATGATGTATAAATCTCAAGCAATTAAGACTTGGGTGTTGTATATTCACTTTTGAAATTTATTTTTATGATGAAAAGAATACAGATATTGCTACTTCACATCTTTTGGACATAATACAATTTACTAACTTGATTTTATAATAATTAGAGATCAAGAAACTGGATCCTGAATTTATTGCCATTTCCAATAAGACAGGACAAGATGAAATAATTTCTTGGGGGAATAGAAAGCGGGCAGTTTGGGGCTCCTGAAGCTTAACTAGAGAAGTCTGCTTTGAAGAAGAGAAGACAGGTAAGACCTGATACCAGTCTTCACAGATATTGATGGCTCAGGGCTATTTCATGTGGCTACAGAACTTAGAACTCTGGGTAGAAGTTATAAGAACATAGATCTCAGTTCATTATTTGGAAGAATATTCTCACATGCAGAGTTGTTTGAAATCAGAACAGTCTGCTTCGTGTTCTACTGATGATTTAGGCATTTCATGTGGAGTTGTTTGTTTTTATGTGTCATTTGCTGAAAGTAACCTCCCAGGAAACAGCCTCTGCAATGCAAACTCACAGTGCAGATATTTTGAACCACTGTCATGGAACTTAGATCTGACAATACTGCAAAAAGAATTCAATCTTTTTTGAAGAATCTGAAGCACTTCCCTTACAGACAGTCGGACATCAGTGTAGCATTAAACAAGAGACAAAACTAAAACTCTATTATATGCAGTGCAGTTTACAATTCTCAAGGGCCAAATGTGCATTTCACAAAATATATCAATATGGGTCAAATATATATACATTTGCTAATATTTATCAAACACTTGACATGTGTCAGGTATTATTCCAAGAACAATGCATGAATTTATTTAATCCTCACAACTACTCTGGGATCATTTCCTATTTTACAAGAAACAGATAGATGGGGGAAGGGGAGTTATGTTCTATGACCAAATTTGTAGCGTCAGTGACGGAGTCAAAATTTGAACCTCAGCAATCTGACTCCGGATCTTTTCCTTTCAGCAACTGTGCAACATCACATCCATGTAGGCAGTCAGGGCTTACCAGATATTAAATAATGGAATTAATGAAATGTCAACATTTATGAACAAAAATTATAAAACATGAACAATGACAATACTCATTTGAACATGCTATTATTTCTTCCTTGAGAAATGGCAATTCCCTCCCTGTCTCTAAAAGGAATGCAAACTACAAATAACCTCAGAACTTTAAAAAACAACAACAAAAAAACCTAAAAATTACTTTTATTTTGTTATAAACACAATTACCAATTTTTATAAACCACAGCATCTTAAAAATTTAGAATACATATTTTACACACTATATGATATGTACACATATATAACAGTATATATAGTATAGCACATGAATATAATTTTAAAATAATAGTATCAATGAAAAAAATAAATGCTTCGGTTAACATACAATAATTACTATAAAATTCCTTGCTTTAAAAATATTGCAAAAATAAAAATCATGAGAAACTTTCATTCTAGCATAAACAAAAGTAACTATCAATTGATTTTTTTAATAAAAAAATGACAGTAGGCCTAAAATACAGTCATGACAGAAATATAACCAACAAATCTCCTATGCATTATTGATAAGCAATTTGCCAGAAAAGATGGATCTGAGATAAGTGCTAAATCATGAAATTCACTCAACTTATGCCATCCCAAAGGAGTATCAAGATGGAAATCTTGAAGACAGATGAAAGGGAAGTCAACACAGAAGATAGCAATCAAGCTTCCCCAATCAAAAGGAAAGCAGGAAAGGCAGCAGAATGGTAAAACATACAGAAAGGCACGTTGTAACATAAATTAATTAAGGAATGTTTAAGTCCTTCAGAAGCATGCTGAGTGTGAACTAGTATGTGAGAGGGTGCAAGCATTATTCTCTTGGCCTTTGGGATAATTTGAAAAGAAACAAAAGCTATCTAAAGATTTCCATGGCTTCTAGTGAGTTGCAATTAATATTCACAAAAAGAGTTGTGTGAACATAGCACATGTCTGAATAAATAACCCCGGGTAAAGTTATGTTTTAACCTGTACAACCCAATGCTTACATAATTCAAAGATAGCAGGTAGCAGATAACACCTTAGAAATCCAAACCCAAAGACCTCAGCCCTCTTTTAACTAACCCCTGCATACATCTCTCTCCCTCTCCCTCTTTCCCTCTCCCCTCCCCTCTCTCCCCCTCTTCTCCTATCCCTCTCTCTCATGGCCCTGTCCATAAAGCATCCCATATGCTCCCAGGGATAAAATCAGGATGCTGCTCCTTCCTGCTGGGCTCTGGCTGGTGCTGAGGCTGCGGTTTGTAAATGTGCTCTCAGTAATTGCCAGTGGCTCTGCCAGAAATACCACCTGACCTCCTGCTCATTACTTCTCGCTCCGCTGCAGTTTCCACCACATAAATGCTTGAAACCTGCCCCAGACTGCAGCTCACAGCGCTGCCCCTTCCCTGAGTGTGATATTACCACTCGATCCTCGACCCTCCACCTCAGCAGTTTCTCTTATCAGAACTCACCCAGTCCTCTAAGTACAACACTCTTAGAGCGCATCTTTGCAGCAAGACACAAAGAATCACGATTCTTCCAATTTTACTCAGGAAACTGTTTCTCCTTGGTACATAAGTCACTCAGGAGGGTGGGTACTGACTGGTCTGGACAGATTCTAGTCATCTTTGCTGAGTCAAATTCCACAAGGATGATACCATTGACAGATTTTTTTTTTCTTTCTTATGGGCAACACATCCTGATAACTTGTTTTCTGTTAGTGCTGTCAACCACAAATTGCCAGCAGTTTATTAGATATACCAGAATATGTCTAATATTCAACTTCGGAAAGTTTTTATTTATTTTCCAAAAGTTTTTTTTCTGCCCCCATATGAACTGGGTAAAATGAAAATAGATATGTGGGTAGCATGTTAGTTTCTATTGGTGTATGAAAATTACCAGAAATGTAGTGGCTTAAAACAATGCAGATTATCACCTCACAGTTCTGGGAGGTCAGAAGTCCAGGAGTGACATAACTGGGTTCTCTGCTCAGTCTTCGCATGTTGGAAATCACAGTGTTAGCTGGGCTGCATGCTCACTTGGAGCTTGGGGTCCTCTTCCAAGCTCATTCAGGTTTTGGCAGAATTCAGTTCCTTGTAGTTACAGAACTGAGGTAACTCAGCTACTAGTAGTCTTCAGTCATTACCTGCCATTTGGCCCTCTCCAAAACATGGGAGTTGTCCTTTTTTTGAAGGCCAATTTGTAAATATCTGATTCTGTTTCTTGCTTTTTTAAACATTTATCTTATTAGGTCAGGATAATCTCCATTTTTATTAACTCAAAGTCAACTGATTAAGGAAATTGTTACATCTACAAAATATCTTTTGTCATATAGCATAATATAATGGAGTAATTACAATCGTATTCTCAAGTCAAGCTTGCACTTGAAGGGGAAAGGACTACACAAGGCATGTGCACCAGGAGGCAGGAATATTACAGACCATCTCAAAATTCTCCACAGGTGTATTCGTATTCAAACTGCATGTGCTAACTACACATGCAACTCTCAGGTCCTTTTCTAGGACGGGTAAATGTATTTGCTCACTGAATATAAAACCTGTTCAGCCTTTGCAGTGAAGCTGTGAATTGTATATTCTACTTGCCCCATCAGCTAGGCAAAGTCATAAACCATTAGCTTTAAAGCTAAAAATAACCCTAAGTCAACTCAGGATTCATTTTCTGATCATTTGGGCTGACTCTGGCTCGTAGGGTACTTTGGAAACATACAAAATGACTTAATCCAATCCTACTCCTGAGAACATGAGGTTATTCTGAAAGCAAGGTCATTTATTTTAAATATTTTGGCATTTTTAATTTGACAGTGAACAGAAAACAGGGAACTTTTCCATTACCTTACCCAGATTATCAGAATTTATATGACACTTGGTGACTAAAAGCCAATAGGCATAGGTTTATAGTTCGCAAAGGATTGTGCCCCGGGCTTTAAGAAGTATGTCTTTGGATATGTCAAATACAAATTTGGTTTCATGTTCATGACAGGCCCTCTAGGAAGAGTATATGAATACAACTCTTATAAAATACAAAGAATTGTATCTGCCATCGGACCTAATTCCAAAGTTCTCATAGAGTTGTGGAAACTATACAATTATGGAGAATTAATGCTACTACTAATAAGTAATATTTGCCTTCACCAATATGCTATGTCATGGGTAAAATAAAAATATTGTAAAATATAGCAGTCAATGTCTCTACATAAAAGGCAAGTTATATCTAAATCCTATATTAAAGAGACAGAGAACAGTCATTTGCAACTGAACAAATATTCTGGGTTGAGTGAAAAAAATCAGAATTTACATTTCCTTCATTTTCTTTCATGATATGATCTCTAGGTTGCATATAAAAATATCTGAGTATAAGTAAAGTGATTATTTAAATAAAAGCAAAAATAGCCTCACCACTTCCTGGTGAAAAATGAGAGACCGCACTAGTCCTGCTCATCAAAGGCAGATTTTCACTGAGTGACTCCTAGGTGTGAGGCATACTTCAGGTTCAGTAACACAACACTTGAAATCAACTTTTAAATTCAACTCCACTTCTGTTTCATCCTGTTCTACTATCATACTTTGTCCCTCAAACTCAAAATTTCATATTTTCTTTGAAACCTCACATTACTCTTATTCACCATAACTAATCCTGTTCATAAGATTTATTTTAATGCCCACCATACTAGTTCCTGAACTTTCTCCCGGCGCTCTTGTAAAGAAAGAATCATGTACCACAATCTTATATGAAGCATTAATTTTCTAACCCTGAATTATATTTTCTGCTTAAAATTGGCCTACATTCCCAATGTTCACATATACACAACTGCTAGATTAGTATTATCAAATTCCTAATAGAAGCTAATGTTTTCTGCATGTTGTATTTGAGTGCCATTGGACAGAGTCTCTTTTAGTTACTTCATATGCATTTTATAATTTAAATCTTGCAATAACCAAGTTGAATTTATTATCTCAATTTTTCAGAAGAAGAAAATTAATAAAACAAGTACCAAGGACGTTTCCTAAAGGAAAGCCAGGTATCTGACCCCAAAGCTACTTCTTAACTGCTACTGACTGCCTTGTCTTCCCACATAAATTAACAACCTGCACCAATGCCCATGAAATTCAGTCTGAATGTTTCAATCTAGAATTCAGATCTGCTTTTCTTAATCCCTGAAGCTAACTGGATCACTCTCATCATTGCACTTTTCCATCATCTGGGACACCTTCTTTACCCATCTACTCAAATGTGACTTATCTTCGAAGCTGATCTCAGGTTCTGCCTTTTCCATGAAGTCCTGTCTGACCACCCTGGTTATTGTGGCATCCCCCTCCTTTAAATTTCTTGAACCTCAATCACACTTGTGCACTTATAAAATACCTTTTTATACTGATGATATTTGACTTATTTGACTGCACTGTGTGACATTTGCTTTGTTAAGGCAATATACTTGTCTTTATACTCTCTTTTGCCTTCACAGCATATACGGTACTACCACCTTACATTAAGAAAGTGCTTTGCATCCCTGGCTGCTGTGGCTCAGTGGATTGAGCATGGGTCTGCAAACCAAGTGTCGCTGGTTCAATTCCCAGTCAGGGCACGTGACGGGGTTGCACGCCAGGTCCCCAGTAGGGGGCGTGTGAGAGGCAATCACACATCTCTCCCTCTCTTTCTCCTTTCCCCTCTCTCTAAAAACAGATAAATAAAATAAAGTAATTCACAGCTCTCATAATATTAAAAAAAAAAAAAAAAGAAAGAAAGAAAGAAAGTGCTTTGCAGATAGCAGGCCCTCATTCAATACAAACATATTAAGGAATTTCTATGGGCAAGCTCCTAAAACGAGAAGGGTTAGGTTTATAGAGATGGGTATATATGCTACTGGAAAGGTCTTCCTTGCTGTGAAACAATTTTTTGTCGAATTATAAGATCAATACATGTAATTTGTTATATATTTACAAACACAATCACCACGGCAAAAAAGATACTGGCATGTACCACAGGAAAGACTCAGGTAAGTCTTTTTAAAATTATATTTTGGGTGATAATATATCATATCATGGAAACTGCAAAAAAAATAATAATAAAAGTAGAGAAGCACAGGTGTTATACTTTAGGAGGAGTAAATAGACTAGCTTGAAAAAATATTAAACAGAAAGTGAAATACTAGAAATTAATAAAACAAAAGATAAAGCAGAGCAGGGAGCATCCTGAATGGCAGGCTATGGATTTTGGATTCTCGTTGAAATGCGACATGATTTTGAACACCAACTCATAATAAACACAGCACCTTGCCACACTGAGTAGCTGTTATAATTTAAAAATATACAGTGTTTGTAAAACCCCTAGTATCAGGCCTGGAAAATCATAGATATTCACCAAAGGAAACCTTGTCATTGTTCACTGATCAGAATTCTGCTTTATAGTGATAAATCTGCCATGATTCCACAGAACAGGGACAAAATAAAAAGAAAATGGAGGCAAACTTCCAATTAATGTGTCCCGAAAAGAAGAGAGAGCCTCTGAGGTCACAGAAACTCAATAAACATTTTTGGGTGCAATTAAAAAAAAAAAAACATAAGTTAATTTGTCTTTCCTTTGATGCCATGGACATTCATGCTCCCTCAGAGATGTTGAAAGAATGGAAAACAATACAAACTATTAATTCTAGATAGTCCTTCCATTGTAAATTGAAGCCATGTTAAAATAGAGCTAGAGCAGCCATTCCAGAGGAACTGCCTTGAACATTTTATGCCTTGGACTGGGCCAAACCAACACTGTCTTACAAACAACTGGTTGTAAAGACTCAGGAAAACAGACATGACCACAAGTACTAATGATTATGGACATTCTTTATAATTAGTGACCAGCCATGTGAATCTAAAGAGTAACCCAGTTTGTTAGCACCAACAAAAATTCCTTTCTTCCACTCATGAAATTATTTCCCTTCCTTTCTCATTAAAAAAAAGAAAAAATTTTCTTTCTCACCCCATAATTTAGGTTTCTGCCCAAAGCTATGCCCCCAAATGTAATTCTTTTCTTTAACTCAAATAAATGCTTGTTGCCTCTCATTTGGAATTTTATTTTTAGGTTAAAAAATTTTAAGTCATTTTTTCCCCTAGGAGTGTACAAGAAACTTCAAAAGGTGGGAATCAATTCTTTCAACAATACAGAATATGATTGCCTTGCCTTTTCCAGCATCTCAAGACATTTTATTTCCTTCACAGGAATAATTTTGCATAAATTACCTGGGTCTTATCTTCTTTACCAATGCTTACTTCAAGACAGAAACTAAGTGGAAACTAAGCATCTTGAGCCCATTATGAACCATTTGGTCTTCCAATTTCCTGAGGCTGACATTTCACCAAGAGCTTGAAAATTTACTGACTGCTTTTCCCTTTCTTGCAGAAAAGGCTTCTTATGGTCACAGTCATCTCACTATTTACTCTCTTTTTTATTTTTCTGCTCATTTCACATAAATTGTTTTCTACATAATTCTCTTTCTGTAGTTATCCTTCTGCCCTGGCTGGTTTGGCTCAGTGGATTGAGCGTCGGCCTGCGAGCTAAGTGTCGCTGGTTCGATCTTCCAGTCAGGGCACATCAGAGAAGGAAAACTCTGATTCCAAAAAACCTCCGCTGCCTTGCGGCATACCTCTTCAGGGGAAAGGCTAAGGGAGTAAACCCCGACAGAAAATCCGGAGCCGGAGTCCCTAAGGCGGTTTGACGTTGTAGTCAACACCGGCAACTCCTGCGGCGCACCTGAAGCCAAGCTGTATTGACTCCGTCTTTCCCTTGGACCCTTCAGCTGCGAAGAGAGGGGGGGTCTGCTGCATGGGCAACAGCAGACCCTCCATGTCACCCTGCCCAGGCTCTGTAGCTTCAGCTTCACTGGAGAGGACATTCCAGCGTCATCGCAAGATGTCGATTCAACACGGGAGGAGACAGATACCGTGTCACTCCCGAGTAGGACTGCACAGCCATTCTCGGCGGTGCAGATAGACTCTTAAGAAGCTACACCATCGTCTCTCGAGACGGACGGCTGCCGACCTAGTTATCCTTCTGCTATACCTGTGACTCTTTCTCTAAATAATTAACTGAATAAAAACTTTCATTGAAATGCCAGTATCATTAGAAAATTAAATACACATTAGAAAATTAAACACACAATCTTGTGGAGTTTTTTTAATTGTTTCACTCAAAAGAACTAAACTCTTTTGTTACTGAAAAAGTTTATTCCCATTTGGTTTGAAAGTTATCAAGAGACCATATTTTTTAATGCAGCTAAAAATAAGTAAAAATGGGGACTATTCCCCAGACTTTAAACTGTATGTTGAATGTTCTAAAAAGAAAACTAAACCTCTCCTTTGTCCCATGAAATATTTTATTTTCAAGCAAATTTTATTATTAAAATATAGTATAAAGTATAATATACAAAGTATACTATATGAAGATAAAATGAAGAGACTGAGGTAAATTTAACCAAAACTAAAGAACTGTGATTATTTTTATTATACAACAGAAAGAAAAATAGAAGTATGCTAGCTTTTATTTGTCTTTCCTGTGTCCCAGAGAAATGAACAAATATATGAAAATCAGAACATCAGTAATTACATTTGAATTTTGTTGAAAACAATTTAGATCAGTTATAACAATGGTGAAAGGGATGAGTTTAATATCTTCGTGTAGCTGTTTTTCCATCATATCTTCAGTGAACTATAATGGAAGATTCTATTTCCTTAAATGTATCCTGCCTCTTGTACTCATGTTTCTGGGACAGAACTAATTGAGAAAATGTTGTTTTAGCACTTATATTTTCTTCTGAAGATCTCTGGCACCTTCATGAGTTTACATTCTCATGAATAAATACAGTGTCCTAGTTCTTGCAGCTCCCCTTCTATGAAAAGTTGTTGATAACCCAATGATTTCTAGCTCTATTGATCAAAGAATAAATTTGAAAAACTTCTAAAACCCTTTAAGAGTCACTAGACAAACCTTGCTAAAACTAGTCTGATTTGTTCCATTCATACTGATTTCTGTATTTATTATACTGATTGTATTACATTCTAGCCCTCACTGTGTCATTTCATTTCTCCAACACTATAACAGAACTTGAAATACTTACTCAATGAAAAAACCATACACACACATATGTACATGTACTGAAGCACACATGTCTAAAATATGAGTTGAAGAAGACTCAGGACCAAAGATACAACAAATTTTGTCCATCTGTAATTCCACATCCCATTTTAATTTCTTTTTTATTTCCCCAATAGGCTTTTCTTTTTGGTAAGCCTATTTTATTTATTCATTTATTTATTTTTGATTTTCTAAATTATTGTTCTATTACAGTTGTCCCATTTTTTCCCCCATTGCTTTCCCCTGCCGTGCTCACCTCCCCCTTCTCCCAGGCAATCCCCACCCTGTCGTCCATGTCCATATGGCATTTATACTAGTTCCTTGACTAGACCCTTCCTCTGCTTTCCCCCCTTTCCCCTCTACCCCATCTCCTCTGATCACTGTCAGTCTGTTCCTAGTTTCTACGCCTCTGGTTCTATTTTACTCGTTTGTTGTTTTGTTCATTAGGTTCCTGTATTAGGTGATAATCATATGGTATTTGTCTTTCGCCAACTGGCTTATTTCACTAAGCATAATACTCCCCAGCTCCATTCATGTTGTCGCAAAAGGAAGGAGTTCCTTCTTTCTTTCTGCTACATAGTACTCTACTGTGTAAATGTACCACAGTTTTTTGATCCACTCATCCACAGACGGGCACTTAGGCTGTTTCCAGCAAGTGGCTATTGTAAATAGTGCTGCTATGAACATAGGGGTGCATAGGTTCTTTTGAATTGGTGGTTCAGGATTCTTCAGGTATAATCCCATCAGTGGAACCCCCAATAGTTAAATGTAGGATAATTTTGATATTTTTCTTTTTTAGCAAATGAACATCTGTACCTTTAAATGTTAGATTTCTAGTAGATTTATATGAGCAAAAATATCTGTTGAACATGTTGATCTTGAATTATGATTGATAAATAACCAAATGTACTTCATTACATTGTCAGTTATACAACATGTGTTCTGTCAAGATGCCTCACTAAACTTAGCTCTGAGGAACATTTGTTGAGGCAGAAGGGAAATGGAAATAATCTGGACCTTAGGATATAACATTTGGGTTAGATCACTGCTCTTCATATATAAGATTCATGAGTATTCTGTAATCCATTTTCTAATCTGTAAAATCACAATGCTAACACGCACTTCAATAAGCTGCTCTAGGACTTATGAGATTACATGGGAAAAGGGCTAGCCTGTGCTTCCTCCTTGTGGCTTCCCACTCTTAATTTACTCATTTATATTTATCCATTTATATCCATCCATTGAGTTGGTTGTTTGAGATACACCTCAAAATAAATTTTAAATCAGGGTTTTTATTTTCCTTCTCAGCAAGATTACTTTAAAAAAATTATTTTTTCCTCTTGTCTGTCTATAGCTGCATCTTCGAGCTGGTTATTGAAATAAAGAGAAAAAGTGGAGCAGCAAGAGGGTGTGTATCATTGATTCCTCTAGCAGAAGCCAGAGTGAACACCCCCCTTGCTGGGGCCTCACTCCACCAGCCAAAAACTGGCGAGTGGCCTGACTCCCACAGCACCACTCTGTTCAGCCACCCACTTGCTTTGTGTTGGTATTCAACGTCTGTACCTTTCCTTATTGACACGTTTTGTTTTGTCATGTTTGCTTTTCTAAGTAAGATGCACCATCTTTGTACCTTCCCTTCTGCTCTGAGCCGATTTGGTAGGAAGTTGGTCTACCACATTTAAATTACAGATATATACATAAATGTCTCCTGTGCAAAGAAATGTCAAAGAAACTAATATGCAAGACTTCTAAGAAACCCTTCTAAGATACACCTTACATACTTTGTATGCATATCTGAAATCAAGGAGAAGTTTCCATCTATGTTTTAATATAATTACTTTTTGTTTACCTTTAGTTACGTTTTTTAAAACAGGTAATATATGGAGATAATATTTTAAGAGAGGTTTAAATAAAAATTAAGAACTTTTCTCTTAACAATGTCAAATAATATACATGGTCGGGCAAAAGTAGGTGTACAGTTGTTTACATGGAAAATAATACAATGATTAATGAAAATACAAGAATAAACTCTGTGTTCTGCATACTCACAACTACAAACCTATTTTTGCCCTACCCTGTACAAGTACAAACTTTTAGATTAAAACTGAATTTCAGTCACCTTTCCAGACTATACAAACTCATCCAAAGTAAGAATTTCTTCCTAAAACTAGGCCCTTTCAGATGAAAGAAAATGCTTGACATCCAAGAGTTACAGATAAGAAGTTACCAAAAAAGAAAAATATTAATGAGAATCTTCAGTACATCAAAGCTATCACAGTTGGATCAGTTAAAGGGTAGGTGGAGAAAAGCACCGTTTCTTTAATAAAACATGTTTTTTTAAGAATTACATGCTTAAAATGTATTAGAAACTTTACATTTTTAAAACGAATGTATATATGTATATTTACCTACACAGATATATATATTTTTATTCAGCATGAGTTTGGATTCTAAAACTGTCACCTATAAATTATTCAACTTTAGATAAACTTTAACTAAAACAGGAATACCAGTGTTCTAAGAAAAAAGAAGAAAAAAACAAGAGAGGAGAGGAACAGAGGTACAAAAGGAAATGAATAAATACACGTCAATAATAACCTTAAATGTAGATGGATTAAATGCTCCAATTAAAAGACATAGGGTAACAGAATGGATAAGAAAACAGGACCCACATATTTTCTGTCTACAAGAAACACACCTGAAAACAAAAGATTTACACAGACTGAAAGTAAAGGGATATAAAAAAATATTCCAAGCAAACGAACCGGAAAAAAAAGCCGGGGTAGCAGTTCTCATATCAGACAAAATGGATTTCAAAGCAAGGACAATAAAAAGAGACAAAGAAGGACATTTCATAATACTTAAAGGAACAATCCATCAAGAAGATATGACTTTGATAAACATATATGCACCCAACATAGGAGCACCCAAATACATAAAGCAAATACTAGAAGACCACAAAAAGGATATCAACAACAACACACTCATAGTAGGGGACTTCAACACTCCATTATCAACAATAGACAGATCATCAAAGCAAAGAAACACCAAGGATATACAGGCATTGAACAACACACTAAACCACATGGATCTAACTGATATATATAGAACTTTTCACCCCAAAGAAGCAAAATATACATTCTTTTCAAGTGCACATGGGACATTTTCAAAGATAGACCACATGATAGGTCACAAAACAAGCCTCAACAAATTCAAGAAAATTGAAATCATATCAAGCATCTTTTCAGATCACAATGCCTTGAAACTAGAAATCAACCTCAGAGAAAAAAATCAAAGACACCCAAACTCATGGAGATTGAATAACATGCTATTAAATAATGAATGGGTTAACAATGACATCAAAGAAGAAATCAAGAAATTTCTAGAAACTAATGATAATGAGCACACAACAACCCAAAACCTGTGGGACACAGCAAAAGCAGTACTGAGAGGGAAGTTTATAGCAATACAGGCATATCTGAAAAGGCTAGAAGAATCTCAAATAAAAAACCTAACCACAATGCTACAAGAACTAGAACAACAACAACAAACAAAGCCTAGGGCAAGAAGAAGGAATGAAATCATCAAGATCAGAGCAGAACTAAATGACATAGAGACTAAACAAACAATCCAAAAGATCAACAAAACTAGAAGCTGGTTCTTCGAAAAAATCAACAAAATCGACAAGCCTCTAGACAGTCTAATCAAGAAAAAAAGAGAGAAGACACAAATAAACAAAATCAGAAATGAAAGAGGAGAAATCATGACTGATACCTCAGAAATACAAATGATAGTTAGAAATTGCTTCAGACAACTGTATGACAAGAAATTTGACAATCTAGAACAAATGGACAAATTTCTAGAAACATACAACCTTTCAAAACTGAATCAAGAAGAAGTGGAAAGTCTCAACAAACCAATAACAAAAAAGGAAATTGAAACAGTAATCCAAAATCTCCCAGCACACAAAAGCCCTGGACCGGATGGCTTCACAGGCGAATTCTACAAAACATTCAGGGAAGAACTAACTCCTATCCTCCTCAAACTGTCCCAAAAATCCAAGAAGAGGGGAAAATCCCAAACTCTTTCTATGAAGCCAGTATTATCCTAATCCCCAAACCAGGTCAAGACACAACAAAGAAAGAAAACTACAGGCCAATATCACTGATGAACATCGATACTAAAATCCTCAATAAAATATTGGCAAACAGGATCCAGCAATACATCAAAAAGATCATACATCATGATCAAGTGGGCTTCATTCCAGGGATGCAAGGATGGTTTAATATCCACAAATCAATAAATATAATACATCACCTAAACAGAATGAAAGACAAAAATCACATGATCGTATCAATAGATGCAGAAAAAGCATCTGATAAAGTACAACACCCATTTATGATGAAAACACTCAACAAAATGGGAATAAAGGGAGCATATCTTAACATAATTAAGGCTATATATGAGAAGCCTGAGGCCAATATCATACTCAATGGACAAAAACTGAAAGCATTCCCCCTGAACTCAGGAACTAGACAAGGTTGTCCACTCTCTCCACTCCTTTTCAACATAGTGTTGGAAGTCCTAGCCACAGCAATCAGACAAGAAAAAGAAATAAAAGGCATCCAAATTGGGAAAGAGGAAGTAAAACTTTCATTATATGCAGATGACATGATAGTATACCTAGAAAATCCTATAAACTCCACTAAAAGACTACTCGATATAATAAGTGAATTTGGCAAAATCGCAGGGTACAAAATAAATATACAGAAATCTAAGGCATTTCTGTACACCAACAATAAAAGAGCAGAGACAGAGACAAAAAAGAAAATACCATTTACTATAGCAACAAGAAAAATAAAGTACCTAGGAGTAAACTTAACCGAAGAGATAAAAGACCTGTACTCTGAAAATTACATAACATTGAAGAAAGAAATTAAGGAAGAAACAAATAAATGGAAGCAAATACCATGTTCTTGGATGGGAAGAATCAACATCATCAAAATGGCCATACTACCCAAAGCAATTTACAGATTCAGTGCAATCCCTATTAAAATACCAATGACATATTTCACAGACCTAGAACAAATACTCCATAAATTCATATGGAACCAAAAAAGACCCCGAATAGCAAAAGCAATCTTGAGACAGAAGAACACAGCAGGAGGAATCACAACACCAGATATCAAACAATACTACAAAGCCACTGTGATCAAAACAGTATGGTACTGGCATAAGAACAGACATATAGATCAGTGGAACAGAATAGAGAGTCCAGAAATAAACCCAGACCTCTATGGTCAACTAATCTTTGATAAAGGAGGAAGGAACATAAAATGGAGTGAGAAGAGCCTCTTTAACAAATGGTGCTGGGAGAACTGGATAGGGACCTGCAAAAAAATGAAACTAGACCACCAACTTACACCACACACAAGAATAAACTCAAGATGGATCAAAGACTTAAATGTAAGCCGTGACACCATAAAAGTCCTAGAGGAAAACATAGGCAAGAAAATATCAGATATCTCACGTAACAATCTCTTCACGGATACATCTCCTAAAGCAAGAGAAATAAAGGAAAAAATAAATAAATGGGATTACATCAAACTGAAGAGTTTCTGCTCAGCAAAAGAAAACATCAGCAAGATGAAAAGGAAACCAACCATATGGGAAAACATATTTGCCAATGACATCACAGACAGGGGACTGACTTCCAAAATATATAAAGAGCTGATACGACTCAACATCAAGAAAACAAACAACCCAATTAAAAAATGGGCAAGGGACCTGAACAAACACTTCTCCGAAGAGGACATACAGAAGGTCCATAGACACATGAAAAAATGCTCAACATCATTAGCCATCAGGGAGATGCAAATAAAAACCACAATGAGATACCATTTTACACCAGTCAGAATGGCCATCATCAACAAATCAACAAGCAACAAGTGCTGGCGAGGATGTGGAGAAACGGGAACCCTACTGCACTGTTGGTGGGAATGCAGACTGGTGCAGCCACTATGGAGAACAGTATGGAATTACCTCAAAAGATTAAAAATGGAACTGCCTTTTGAACCAGCGACTCCACTACTAGGATTATACCCGAAGAATCTTGAAACACCAATTCAAAAGAACTTATGCACCCCTATGTTCATTGCAGCACTGTTTACAATAGCTAAGTGCTGGAAACAACCTAAGTGCCCATCTGTAGGTGAGTGGATCAAAAAACTGTGGTACATTTACACAATGGAATACTATGTAGCAGAAAGAAAGAAGGAACTCCTGCCATTTGCAACAACATGGATGGAACTAGAGAGAATTATGCTTAGTGAAATAAGCCAGGCAAAGAAAGAAAAATACCATATGATATCACCTAATACAGGAAACTAAAGAACAACACAAACAAAGGAACTAAATAGAACGAAGAGCAGAATAGCAGTCAATAGGGGGGAGGGGAGAGGGAGAGAAGGGGGATAAGTAAGGGAAGGGTTTAATTAAAGAGCCTGTATGAAAGACTCATGGACATGGACAACGGGGAGGGATATGATTGCGGGAGAGGGGGTGGGTTGGGTGGGGGAGAGAAATTAGGGGAAAAGGGGACAACTGTAATTGAAAAACCAAAATAAAAAAAAATAAATAAAAAAAAAACAGGAATACCGCTATATATTTTGTAGGAATATTCTATAAATTAAGATAATATATGTAAAGTGCCTAGTTCAATAACTGTGACAAAGAAAGCTTTTAATGAATACCTGAATATATAAATATACATGATCATTATCATCACTATTACTATTCTTTGAATCCTGAGCTCTTCACCATATATCTTGAAAATTCTCAAAAAAAAAAAGAATATATATATATATAAAATAGACTTGAGGACACAAAATGACCATAAAAGTGAAAATATACCTCAGGAGAGAGGATAGAAAAATAAATACGCTCTCAAGCCCTGTGGTGGCTTTAAAGATATGCTCACCAGTTCATTGATATTCCTCCCATTAAGAGGTAAAGATTTATTCCCATCCATTAGAATGTGGATTGGATTTAGTGTGATTCACTTCTAAGAACAGGATACAGCAGAAGTGATAGGAAGTTACTTCTAAGCTTAGGTTATCAAAACAGTATGGCTTTCAACTTGGGTGCTCCTTCTGTCACTCTATGATCAGTCACTTTGAGCAAAGCTATATCAGGAGCCACCCTATGGAGGATTCCACACATTGAGGAACTGAAGTTTCTTGTTAGCAGTATCACAGTGAGCCTGGAAATGGAGCTTTCAGCCTCAGTTAATTTCCAAAGAATACAGGCAAGGCCAACAGCTTCAGTGCTCCTCATGAGAGATCCTGAGCAAGAACTACCTAGTTCCTGAATTCTTGATCCTCAGAAACTATGTGAAATAATAAATGCTTGCTGTTCTAAGGTATAAATTTTATGATAATTAATTATGCATAAATAGGTAACATATATACCCTAAAGAGTGACAACAGAAGCTGAGCCAAGGAAATGGTGATATTTCAGACCAGAAAATTTTGTATTCAAGAGTTGTCCTAGACTCAAGACATTTCATATGGAATACCAGCTTTCTGACCCCTATGACTTTACTCAACTCCAGCTTCTCCAATAAATTCTGCTAATATGTCATCATTCTACTCAGCTCATGGATTATTCAAATGGACAAAGACAAACATTACTATTGTTAAGACCTATGTTTTAATTTTAAATAAAACAAGCCACTTTAAAATATTTCTAAAATATAGTAATAGTTACATCTTCTGCATCCCGTATTATTATTTTCCATATAATGGTAGTTAAATCTAGAGATCTTTTGCATGTTAAAAAATATGTATTCATTGCACCTAAATATATACATAAGCTTCAGGAAAAGATTTGTCAAATGTCTCTAAGTGTATCATTCCTCTAGTAATAAAACAATAATACCACACTTCCAAGTCATGAATCATTATTTTAGTCTCGACTTATTTTTCCTTCTCTCATTCCCTCTGTTCTTCTCTTTTCAGAGAGATATATGGGACAACAGAGCTTCCTAATTGGATAATAATGAAGTGTTTGCCACTAACTAACGTATCAGTAATCTCTCTACTATTATTGAAAAGAAGCTTTCCATTATGAGTATGAGAAATAACAAAAAGTGAGAACTATACTTTCTCTCCAATTACATTAACTTCCAAAGAAATACATGAGGGTTATAATGATCTTTATTTGATCATGTTATTTGAAGAAGAGCAAGTAAATACTTCATAAGGATATTCACAAAATTACATATACCTGGATTTACAATATGATTCTACCAATGGTTGCTTAAGAACTGCCTGGAATGTGAGAGGAAAGCTATTAAATATTACATATGTTTTATATAAAGAATAATCCACTTAGATTCAAATGGATTATTTTATTCAAATTCTTTAAGTTTAATTTTGTAAATTTTTGCTGATTAAAATAACAGCTTAATGAGAGTTAAGGAAATGTTTTCTCAAAAAAATTAACAATTTTTCATGGCCCCCTAATCATTACAATATTATATTATAAAGTGTTGGGGACCGCCCTGCGTGGTTTCGGGAATTGTAGCCAGGCCGCAAGCGAGGCCCCCCAGGGAGGCCTTTAAGTTTTGACCAGAAGACTGGGAAGCCTCAAGACGGACATGACCTGAAAGCCCATTCAGTGGTCCGCGTGGGAATTGGATTTAAAGAATGAATATTCTGCTTTGAAGCTTGCTCTTGAGTTAGCTACAGACCCAGTGTAAAATCAAGTACCCAGAAGGTGAATTCACTTGATGTCCATATAGTGCCAGGATGCCTAGTGGACTGTGACCCAGAATGCTCTCTGTGTTCCTTACATCGATATTAGTAACCAGTGACTGTTAACAGTAATTCAAGCATTTGAAACTGATTGATGATTTGTGTATCCTGACTCTGTATCCCCCGGATACCCTCCTCAATAAAAGAAGCTTGGAAGGCTTGATCAGTTCTTTTCTCCCTTAGAGAGATCAGCCACCTTCCCTCCTCCCAGACAAAATACAGTGTTTGGCTTACTTAATGTCTCTCATCTATGATCCTGAGGCCATTGCTGGACAGTGAGTTTCCACCGAGCTGAGGGCATTGGGGGTGACCCGCCTAAATAAAGGTTTTGTTGTAATGATTTTGTTGTTATGGGTTCTAAAAGTCTTAGTTTAAAAAAAAAAAAAAAGGAAGAAAAAATTTCAATTATGGGAATACTTCCTTTATGAAGAATACATATTTCACATTAATAACTTCACTACTTAAAATAAAGACTTCATAAAACAGCTAGAGCCTAAAAAGAAAATGAAAATATCTCTTCTCTCTTGATTTTCAGAATAATATTATTCAACATATTCAGTGTTCTTTTTCTCTCTTTGGCGAATAAATTGTCTCTCTGGCCTCTTCTTTTACTGCATTCTTCACCGAAAAAATTATATATTTTTTCTATATCTTTAATTACATGTAAGAAACTAGAAAAAAATGAATTGAGAAGAGATGAAGATTCTAATTTTCACTTTGCCATATCTCTGGGACCTTGGCTATATTATTTCATTCTTCTGGTACTCACTTTTTTCAGCTATAAATTTAAGTTTTGTGCCAGTTCTTGTTCAGTTATGACATTTTATAACTCTCAAATCTGATACTCAGATCTCACACATCTCCTGAGTTGAAAAATTTTTGGCATTTCTCTCTTTATGTATATCCTCCCACTTGCAGTTGCCTCAAATTCAAATTTATTTAAACTAATGAAAAAGCTCTACTACACAGCCATTCCCTGTGTGCCCTGACAAGCACACTGAAATTCTCTATTACTCAGATCTGGAAATCTATAATTATCCATAATTCTTGAGTCTTCCCTTCTCTGTAGCTTCAACATCAAAATCAGTTGCAAAATTCATTTGAATTTTTCATCTCTGTCTCTCTGTAGTCAATTACCTTTCCATTTCCATTTCACCATACTATTTCTGATTTTTATTGCAACTCAACTGACAACTGTAAGGTTCCAATTTAGTTTCTCTGGTACAGTGTCCCCATCAGCCAGTGATAGATTGGAAATATCACTTAATTGAAGGGATAATGTTATTTTCACCTCTGAGCCCCATGGCAAGTGGAACAATATTTACAATGGAAAATGATGTCAATTAGCCCAAACTTCTTAATATCCCATACACTGACAAAAAATACTCTGGTACTGAAATTAAGTTAAACTAAGATTCATTATAAAGTGGCATGAAACAAATATTTTCCCACCTTGTTAGTCATGGCTCATTTCAATTAAAATTTACTGAAAATATTTCATTGTGCGAGATACTGTGCTAGAGGCTAGGGAAATAGAGATTACTATTTTTTTCTTTAAATAAATTACCGCCTTGTAAGGAGGATAGAAATGTAAAAAAAATAAATCACAATATAAACAAAACAAAATCCTGCACTGGAGGAGAAATAAACTTTACACCTTGTATTTAGTTTTTTTTTCCCAATCACCAAACAGAACATTTTAATGCAAACAAAGTAGCTACCCTGTATTTATCTTGTTACTTTGCTGTAACAATTTATAATATTAATTCTCAAATACCCAAGAATGGCACAGTAATAGTGAAATGCAAATACAAATGCTGTGATAGTGTAAGGCTGCAATCCAAAACTGAGTTTTATTTTTAAGTAAATTATGATCCCAAAAATATTTAGTATCAATAATATAATCATACAATCAAACAATACATGAAGGTGACAGATAAAAAAAACTGAGTAATTAAAAAAAACATTTAGATATTTGTTTCTAAACTTTCTACTATTTAATTTCAATACCATTTTGGTGTTATTAGATGTAGAAAGTTAACTCAGCATATTATTAAATACAAATTAAACACATTACAATACTGAATATGACCTGTGTTCCTTGAATATGTCTAGGTTACCACTTTATCAATGCCAAAAAAAATATCATACGGAATTTCAAAATAATTCATTATTAAAATAACATTCCTCTTATACCCTTGTAATATTCTACCACCTAATAGATACAATATATTCATTACTTTTTATTTTAGAGGTCATTCAGAGAGAATATATATCTGAACACCTAGAGTTGTCAACATTCTTACAGTACTTGATAGATAAAACTATGTATGCAAAATTTAGTATATCCCAGAATAATATGTGGAAAAAATTTGTTACCCAAGAAGTAATTAGATACCTATCAGATGAACTACTATTAAACATTAATGAAATGAAGTTACCTTTGATAGAAATTTTCTAAGAATAGGGCCCAATTACACGTAAGTGTAAGTATGCCCAGATAAGATAAATTGACATCTCCAAGACCTAGAATGAGGGCCAAAGAACACAACACAGGCTCCACTAATCTGTGCCACAGCAGCAATTAAAATCTTCTAAAAGAGCCTTTTTCATAGGGGAAACTTGATGAAGCAATGGTTTATCAAGTTCTATTTATTTAAGTGCTTAATGGTATAGACCAATTGGGAAAATCAGATGAACTGTCAAAAAATGACGCTTCAAAACCAAGCAAAAAAAAATTCTATTTGGGGAAAGAGGATGTTCTTGATTGACCCAGAAACTGTCTGAAACACACATTTCTTCACAATTTGGCATTTCCCATTTGTATATTAAAAAGCAAAAGATCGGGGACATGTACCACTAATGAAAGAATAATTCTTTCATGTTTTATAGCCTTAATTATAACCAAATATTTAGCAAATTACTTTACAGGTGTTAAATCACAGAAAATTATCTGAAATAAATAAAAGACAAAAATCTAAGTGCTCCCTAAGTGGAAAGATAAAATCAATGCAATAAACAGTTGAATAGACTGCATCTGAAACAGTTTATTGATCTTATTATCACCAAGTTGGTTTTCTGACCCCATTAAAGACCCTTACTAAAATCATACATATTTAACAAAATATATTTCCTTGAAAAACATTTTAAAAACTAATAAAGCATTCATTTTTCCATTAAAACTAAACATATTTCAAAGAGACATAGAAAAATTGAAATACATCACCAGATGTAAGTACTAAGTAGCTTCAAGTGCTTTTATGGAATAAAAATGCCAGAGTATTTTATTTTTTAATGGTCAAACTTTTTGTCCTGTGTCAGCTAATAACCAAATAGATTTGGGATAGGAGCCAATCAAGCTATAATGCAGTTGGTTCATTTCTGAGTGCCTTGATTCAATTCTCAAATGTCCCACCTAGTTGAACTGGACTTTTGTTTTAGACTTTCCACCCAAAGAAGACTAAGCTCTAAAGTATATCCTACACATTTTAAAATATAAAATGATTGCAAAAAATAACAAAAACTTCATGAATTATAAAATATGATAAATGTTGTTTTTTGTCAAAAGTAAATTAAAGGATATTAAGGGTTGATAGGATTCAAGTAGTATAACACTGGGAAGTAATCATTGGATAATTATAATGCATTTTAAAATCCTGGACATAAAAACAGTAAGCCACCATGATATTCTCTCTATAATGCCAAGTTAAATCCAGCATATCAAAAGAGAGTATTGGGAAATTATTCATGTGGTGTATAAACTTTTGAGTGGAAATAATTAGAAAGTTTTTAATAATTATAAATGTTAACACAAGAAAGCTTAATTTAATTTATGTCCTCTAAGTAACCATATGGTAAGTCCAAAGAATCTTCTTTGATGTTTTTTATGGTTTACGGGGAAATTAGAGTTAACAATAAGAGACAACATATGTGTATAAGAAAAGAAGGTTAAAAATTTTTAATGCAATATTTTTTATCACTTTCAGATAATTTTCAAAGTATCACAAGCATAATTTTTCCATGGACATTAATATGCTTATATGCTCTGAAGTAAACACTGATGTCTATTTATGTTTGGTCTTTAATGCCTCTGCATTACCTCAGTGTGCCTCCTCAAACCACTTTTAATTTCTCAGGCTTTCATAAAACTAAAAATTTTCATAAGTCTCTTACATAAGTTCATACTGAAATCTACAGATCATTATATTCTCATATTTTATCCCTGCTATACAACTGATTTATCCAAGGAAACCTACAAAAGGTTGAGAAATTCACGTCTTAAAATCTTCATGTAAAGAGTATTCTGAAGGTTTTCACCCCTATGTTCATTGCAGTAGTATGCACGGTGACCCACAGATGGAAACACTGAATGTCTCTGGATAGATGTGACTGGATAAAGAAGATGTGGTGTGTATATATATTGGGATACAACTCAGCCATAAGGAAAGATGAAATACTGCCATTTGCACCAACATGGATGGATCTTGAGAATATTCTAAGCGAAACATCAGACAGAAAAAACCAAGAACCATATGATTTTACTCATATATGGGATTAAAACTGAAAGCAACAAATCAACAGACAAGGCAAACAAACAACTCACAGAAACAGACAACAGTATGGTAGTTACCAGAAGAAAAGGGCAATAGAGGGGAGGGGAGGGGAGGCAGAGTGCATGGTGTGACATAAAATGATTTGACTTTGGATCATGGGCACAATGCAATATGCAGATGATGTGTCACAGAAATGCATACTTGAAGCCTATATAATTTTATTAACTAATGGCACGTCAATAAGTTTTATAATTTTAAAAAATAATAATATTATCTCCAAAAAAACCCCATTCGTATTCAATGATATGTTCCTCTGGCCAGAAACAAAGTAAAAACAAACAATAATATATAAAAAACAAAACACTGTAAAATTTCTAATTCTCTGTTCTTCAATGAATGATAATTGTCCACAGAACATGTGAAATCCTTATGGTTAAAGAGCTATCTAACAATCAGATGTCAAATCTGGGGTTGCTGTAGATATAATAAGGTATACATGTGGAATAGTTAACAGTATAAGTTTAACATGGTTACTGTCAAGATATTTTTGTGCTCAACTTCTATATTTAGAACATGGTATCCTGCTTAAACAATTTAAAAGTATAATTTCAGCCCTGGCTGCTGTGGCTCAGTGGATTGAGCGTCGGCCTGCGAGCCAAGTGTTGCTGGTTTGATTCCCAGTCAGGGCACATGACTAGGTTACACGTCAGGTCCCCATTTGAGGGTGCAAGTGAGAGGCAACCACACATTGATGTTTCTCTCCCTCTCTCCTTTCCTCTCTCTCTAATAAAATAAAAGAAAATAAACAAACAAATAATTAATTAAAAATAAAAAATAAAAATAAATAAAAGTATAATTTCAAAATTAAAAGTGTACTGATATATGTACATATGTATGTGTGCCAAAATGCTAAGGGTTTTAATAATGTCTCATATTCTTCTTTTAGACTACAGTGTTATTATGTTCTGCATATAGGAGGCCATTTCATAAAGTCTAGTATATAGAGTATAACAATGAAGTGTTATTTACACTTACATTAAAGAGATCTGCTCTTCTAATAATTGTTTCCACTTCTCCTGGGCTCTGCTACTCTATTATATTTTTGTCCAGTTTGTATGACTGAAAGAGGTTAGTGGAAGAGGGGGAAAGGCTAGATCTCAGTCGATAATAACAGGATTAAATTTTAAAAAGCCAGCATAAATTCATGAGTGCTCCTTAAGTCTTTCTCTTTGAATCACCACCTCTTTCCCTGGACTTATCCCTGACTCCCAGCTATTGTTATCATTATTGGGCTTTTTAAGTGGTTTCATCATCAAAAAATAAAGTGTGGAGGCTGAAACCAGCTTGTGTCAGACTTCATGTAGAGTTTTAAAAGTGAAAAATAATTGGTAGCTCTAACTACAGATAATGCTTGAGAAGTACATGCATTCTTTTAGCAATAAAGATAACCCGGTCTAGATAAAATTTCAATCAGATGAAAAAGAGTTATTCATTATTACCATAAGTTCTTCCTGCTGTGTCTGACTTGAGATTACAGTTCACATAGAATCTAATTATACCTGGATTAATCTGTCCCACAAATGGATTACTGCTTTTCATATGAAGTCAACTAAATAAACATCTGCAAAGATTTATTGAGGGAGATAACAGAAACTCCTGAGAATCATCAAGGGGAAATGTTCTACGTAGAACAGGTAAGTCCAAAAAAATACAGGAGCTTAGAAGACTTAATGGGAGAGATCCAAAGTATCTCAACTAATGGAAAAGGAGGGCAGGCCAGAAAAGGCAGTCAGAGGTCAAGATCGGCGATTTCATTTTATACCTGAGCCATTTCCAGAACTCAGAGTACAGGAAAAAGCTATGCCCTGCCTTCTGAGCTCTTGAGTTTCTCACATTCCTCCTAAAAATGGCTATTTAGAGAAATAAATCTTTAATTTCTCAAATATAACCAGATAAGTGCAAATTGAACCTACCATTATTTTTCTGTAATCAGCAAACATACATTATTAAAACATAAAAATGATGACATTTAGCCAAGAGATTTGCTAGATACAAAAAGCACTCAAGCCTTACTTTCAAAAAGTTATTTTCAAATAGAATTATACGTTGGTAGCTCTGAGCCAATTCTTATTTATTCCCAAAACAGCATGTATCAACCTTGACTACCCTATTTTTTAACAGAAATTGTGAAGATGTACACACAAAAAAGGAGAATATTATTTTATGATATATGAAAGTAGAATTTTTCCTGCAGTTTGTGCAAAATCACCCTACCTGGCCAAATTACCATGAGTAAAATGATACTCCCTATGTTGCTAGCATTAATTGTTAATACAGTGGAAAAAAAGGAACCCTAGTGCACTGTTGGTGAGAATGAAGACTGGTGCAGCCACTATAGAAAACAGTATGGAATTTCCTCAAAAAATTAAAAATGGAACTGCCTTTTGATCCAGTAATTCCATTGCTAGGATTATACCCAAGGAAGGAATCCTGAAACCCCAATTCAAAAGAATCTATGCACCCCTATGTTCATAGCAGCACTATTTACAATAGCTAAGTGCTGGAAACAGCCTAAGTGTCCATCTGCAGATGAGTGGATCAAAAAACTGTGGTACATTTACACAATGGAATACTATGCAGCAGAGAGAAAGAGGGAACTCCTGCCATTTGCGACAACATGGATGGAACTAGAGAATTATACTTAGCAAAATAAACCAAGCAACGAAAGACAAATACCATATGATATCACCTAATACAGGAAACTAATGAACAACACAAATAAACAAGCAAAACTGAACCAGAGGCATGTAAACAAGGAGTAGACTAACAGTAACCAGGGGGGAGGAGGAAGGGAGAGAAGAGGAGTAAGAAGGGAAAGGGTCTAGTCAAAGAACATGTATAAATGACCCATGGACATGAACAACAGGGTGGAGATTAACTGTGGGAGAAGGGGTGGGCAGGATGGGGGTGGGGGGGCAATGGAGTAAAATGGGGAACAACTATAATAGGAAAACAATTAAAAAACAAAAAAGAATCCTGAAACACCAATTCAAAAGAATCTATGCACACCTATGTTCACAGCAGTATTATTTTTAAAAAATTTGTTAATACAAACCTATTTAGTGGGACTTGGCATTTATAAATTAATACACGCAAATTAAAACATAAAAGCTTATTAATAAAGCTACCTTAAAACCATTGAATATTGTTAAAACTATACAAAGATGATGTTTAGAAAAAAGTAAGTTATTGAATGTTTCTCATCAGAATTCTCTAAATCTAAGCCAAATAGCAGAGGCAAAATTAATGTACAAATATAAATAACATGCCACATATCATTATTTTAAATTACCAGTTGTTATACTATTGCTAATGAAGCAATAGTATTGCTAATGTATTTGTGGATGCCATTAAAATTAAGGGATACAATAAAAATGATTTCTGTATTTCGATGTAATAACATAATTCTAACAAAAGCTAAAGCAATATATTCATCAAAATTGTTAACTACTTAGGAAGCACTAACTTAAAACCAACATTAAAACTGCAGAATGGCCAACATAAATATCCAGAAATTATTTTTCTTCTTATTTCTAAATTGGGTCAACTGAAATAAAAATAGGAGTGGTGATGAATAATCAGCTCTCATCTTCCCTTCCTGCTATTCAGGGGGCAAAAATAAGTCTGATAGAACCATTGAGGAAGAAGAAGGAAAAAACACTGTTTTTCAGCATTTCTCCTCAATTTCCAATTTTTTAAATTTTTCTAAAAGTCATTTGGTTGAAAATAAATACGTAACTAGAAACTCAAGGCCTTACACTTGCAAATAAACTCTCAAGTCTGTGTTTACTCACATGTTTTATTAGTGGATAGGCTGTGTCTCAGTATGCTCAGCACTTAGTCTAATATTTATATTATACACACACACACACATATATATGAACATATGTGTATATGTATATAATTAAGAGAGGGCTTAATTATTTTGTATTTAATGAATAAGGCAATGCTTAATTTTTCCTCAAAACACATTAATATAAACTCAAAATTGTCAATCATAAAGGTTAATTAAAAAAATCTATTTCCCTGTATAATTTGAATGATCTAATAAAATAGACTCACCCAAAGGACAAAACAGACCATCTAGAAACAATGTCAAAAAGTTTGATGCATTTTATGTTTGATAAGAAATTTTCACAAATCAGTGGGGAAGAAAATTGTTACTTAAGGAAAAACACTTATACAATCCTATTTGAAAAAAAAAGTCATTGTAGAGCTTCATTTTGTACCCTATATACAAATAAATCTCAGGTGATTAACGTGGTCAATGATAAAAAAAAGTTTAAAGTAACATGTTTATTGAGAAATAGGCATGTTTTAAAAGCAATATAGAAAATCTAATATGATCTCAATTTCACTAACCCATATGTACAAAAAGTAAGCAATTCAACAAAAATGTTAATTACATTGGATGTGCAACCATTTTTGTTTCTGAAGGTTTCTTTTTACACTGAGCAAAAATATATATTATGAGGTTTCTTATATCGCATAGTATATACAAAATTAATCTGGGCTATCTGTTTTCCCTAGCTCTTTGTTAAAATCTAGTTCTGTATGTTCATTGATTATTCCCAAGTTGACAGGGCAATATTCCATATTTCCATAGACAAATTATAATCACCATTGTAACGGCTGGATCCCACCATTTTAAGCAGATGGGAAATTATCCCATCTGTTTCCTATTAGTGAACAGATTTTAAAAATGGTAAAAAGAAAAAGTATGTGCTTTAAGTGTACATGCAGAGAAGGCAGAGTTCAGTTCTATGTCGTGTTTTCAGACAGTACTAGCAATGACCCTACCCCCTCAAAAATATTTCCAGCAAATGAATCAAGTTTGTAAAATTCCACCATTAATGATCTATTTCTTTGATACAAATTTCTTCTTTTAAAAAAAGCTGTTTAGAAGCAGCTAATTTAAGTTTCATCAGCCATTTGTAATAATAATAATAGGGTGAATATAATTTTCAAAATTCTTCCTGAGAACAAGTTGTAAGGAGGAGTAGGACAGGGTTAACACGAACGCCTCTTCTGTGTAGGTAACAGAAGTCAGAGCAGTTAAGGGGAAAGAGGAAGGCTGGAAGAAGAGGTGGGAACAATGAAGAGGATCTCTGCTCAATGTACATTTTTGTGAATTACAGATCTTAAAAATACAGAACACGGAACTGTCTTTCAGTGACAGGAAAAGGACTGTGTTCACCTGGAGCCCAGGGACAGGACATGCAGAGAAAGAAAACAAATTGCTCCAAGAAGTTCCTTTTAAGGTCCCTTAAGTCACCCCAAAAAGCTGAGAAAAATGATCATCTTCCTTTTTATCCCCATACCTTACCCACTCTATTGTTTCAATTCTAGGTGTTTCCAGACCTATGTCATCACAAGTATCTATATTCAAGTGCTGCTGGGTTAATTCCACCAATACATCTCACAAGCACTTTGCCCCTCACTGAGTCATCACTTTTCTCACATTGAATATAGCGCACCTCTTACCCTCAGCTTTCATTGGTTCATAGTTCTGTAGTTCCTGCCTCACAAGTACCTCTCAAGTCCTTTTTCTCATTTTCATCACCAATAACACTGCCTGAGTGGAGATGCCATTGCTACAGAGAAAGTGCGTCACCTCCCTCAGAAGGTCTCTCCCTACCGTATCTCAGTCTCCTCTTGGCTATTCTCCACATTGTTGACAAGATAATCTTTTGAAAAATCCAAACTGATCATAAAAACCCCTAGTAAAAAATCCTACAATATCACTCCATTTATTCAGGATAAAATCCAAAGTCTGTATTATAAGCCTTTTCAATAGAATTGTATTACAATACTAGTAGACCAAGCATGTGTGGGAGTCAAGTTCAGCTATGAGTAATTTGTCTAAAATTATACAACCAAAATTTGGAGAGAAACTAGCCTCATTTCAGTATACAAGGTAAGTTCTACAACTTATATAAAGACTAGTGTCATTTTTATTTTGGATTCCATACTGAGGATGGAGAATTTGTAAGTGCCGAGCCTTCTGAACCATCTGAATTCAGCTCTGCCATAGTGAGATGACGTTTTCTATCTCACCAGCTTTATCTCCCTCCACTCTATGACCCTTTTTCAGTCTTCCTAAAATACTTTCATACTATATAACATATTGTGTTCTCTCACGCCTCTACATCTTTGTATTTTTTTTTCCACCGGAGTGAAATGATGATCTCTCCCTTCTTTTGGGAGACTTACCTATTAACTCACTAAGCCCATTTCAGCTCTCATCTCTCCAGAAATGCTCCCTTGGCTCAGGCTTCAAACCACACACTATTGGAGGTGTGCTTCCCACTCATTTTTCTGCTATAAAGTCTTTACTAACGACAGTTCCCAGCATTTGTCAAACTCTCTACTCAATATTGAATATAGCTATCCACTTAATTGAAAGAAGTTGATACGGTCCACCACAAAACTCAAGTGCCATCACCACGTGGAGGGGCAAGCAGAAAAAGTAGAAGAGGCAGCCTCAGTACTAATGACCAACAGTCACTGAGGCAAAACCTGGTGTGCCACGGTACCAATCAGGTCAGTCATCTACCTGGCATGTCCCTCAGCCTCCTTAAGTTTCTGAATAACCTACCCTATGTTTGTCAAGACTATAAAGTAAAGGCACTTTACTCTAAAGTCAATAATTCTTTCAGTTCATTAATATCCAGGAGTTTGTGTTCATGTAATATTTATGACCAGCTTTCCAAAATTAACATAGAATGTAAGAAGCAATTTTAATTTTTATGAAAACGTCATTGATATTATCTGTATAAAATAATGTGATTAGTTGATATTTGCTGAAGACATATTTCAAAATACATACAGTTAGAAATCCAAGAAGCAAAAACATCAATGAAAAGTGACATTTGTTTGTCCCTCAGAATAAATAAATAAATAAATATTTTATTTTCCTCAAATAATCAATTAGGAAGCTACCAGCATGATTTAATAAAATAAAAGAAAAAAAATTCTACCAACAATAAACATTCTGCATTCACAGACAATATCACCAGTTTCAAATCAGTTCTAAATAATCTATATGCAATGAGCATGACATTAAAATTCTGTGAGTCTCGCTCTGGCCAGGTACCTCAGTTGGCTGGTGTGTCAGCCCACACAACAATAGGTTTCAGGTTCCACCACCCACCAGGGCACATACCAGGTTGTGGGTTCAATCCCCACACAATGTTTCTCTCTCACAGTAATGTGTATATATGTCTGTCTGTCTGTCTCTCTTCTTCCCCCCTCCTCTCTCTCTAAAATCAATGAGAATATCCTCTGGGAAGAATTTTAAATAAATAAATAAATAAATAAGCTCAACTCTGTGAGTCTCAGCTTTCTAAATATTAAATATTAATGAAATTAAATTTTCATTAACATCCTTTTCCATATCTAAAATCTTTTAATTCAGTAATACATAAAGCCCTGTAATGCATACGAAAGGAAGACAGGAGTTTCCAGAGGAACCAAGAAAACATACAACTTGACTACTATTCTCATTTTTAAGACAAAAATATTCCATAAGCTATTTTTTAAATTAATATAATTTCTGATAAACTTGGAACTAAAACATTTAGTTGTATTTTCAGTGATATTTCATTTTTTCCAAATAAACATAGTTGTCTTAACCCTATGCTAAATGCAAAATATTATATCATCCTATTATTGTCACCCTTCTCTCAACAGGAGTATTAGTGGAGTCACTGAAAGTTAGATTCTAGTCTCTGAGGAATACACATATGTACCAAGTACTTTTTTTGTACCAGTTAGAGAAACAATCTGTTTATAATGTAAATCCCTTGCCTAAATAATGTTTTATAAATAATAAAGTATGCTAATCAAACAACCCATTTTTTTAGTTTCCTAGAAAATAGATAATTTTTTAAAAAGATATACCACCTTGATTCTCTGAAGAGTTCAAGTGTGTGTGTGTGTGTGTGTGTGTGTGTGTGTGTGTGTGTGTGTGTGTGTGGTCCTCATTGCTAAATAATGATTTGTGGAATAAAGGACTAAAAAAATGTGCATCTCTTTAATGTCAATTCATGTCTGAAAGCTAGAAAATAACATGTCAATTGAATATTAGAATAGAAAACAATACTAATTTCAAAGTATGTCAAAAAAATAATGAGACAAAAACAGCTATGAAAAATAGAATAATATTCTCTTTGCCAGTTGAAGAACATAGATTTTTTTTCCTCTAGTACTTTGCCGCTTCTATGAGGGCTTAGGAGGAATATAACTCTGGATTTTGAGATTTACTGAGTAAGAATGGTGCAACCTGACAAGTAAGGGCTGAAGTGATTGCTGGAGCTAAAGCTCTAATCAGCTGCCAATTTTGTACTTTTGCTAAACAGTCTTGGGAAGGAATTGCTCCAAATTTTCCTTTCTTCATTTTCCCCCTCTTACTGATATAGATCTTGCACATTTGGATTTGATTGTAACAGATATTCAATTGATTTTGCATTTTACAAAGGTCAGAGCTTGAAAGAAAAAAATGAATTTCAATAATGTAAGAAGTAATGCCATTCAATGTATTACCAAGCCCTTATAAATATTTTACCATGCAGGTTTTAATCATGTGTCATATTTTTTAAAAAATGCCTTTAGTTCAGTGAAGAAAACTTCAAAAAATGTACTTATTGATGGAAGTTACTACATGCCATAACCAAAAATCACTCCGGAGTTATAACTTGAAGATAAGTAACACGAAACAATGTACATGTCAATTCCAAATTTCTCCTATCTCACACTTATTAAAAATATGCCTTATTTCCCAACTGAATTTAATGACTATTGAACATACATTTGGAAAGGAGAGAAAAGGCACTGCATATATTTAAAATTTTTTCAACTTAGAAAGCTCTGATGCAATATGTGGAAAACTTTTAGTCAGGAATAACTTAGGATGTCCCATAATCGGCAGCTGCCCATATAACATGGTTTGTGAGTCACTACAGGGGCCTCCTGAACATCCTCTTCAGTATCTGCCATTACAGTCCTGAGAGCCTTTCAATCTTGGGAGATTCTCTATTAAAATAGAACCCACTGAAAGGTAAAACATCTTAAGCCATTATCCCCAATTCATACATGGCAGAGAGTTGGCAACCACTTGAAAGCCCAAGACTCACGTGAATTGGGGAAAAAGTCTGAGAATGAGGACAAGGAGAAGCCCAGAAAAAACGGTGACAGGATAGCATCAAACATACAATTTATCTATTTTGCCACTTGGCCTGTGACCAGCCCAAAAAGTTGATTTCCAAAAAGACTTCTTTGTTTAACAAATAAATATTATTTCCAAGTTTCTCACTATCCAGTGCTTTACTGTTACAGAACGGGGGTGTCCGGGGGTCCCCAGAGCCTGCAGGCTGGGGGATGGGAAAAGGAAGCAGCTTTCAGGATGCCTTCACATGCCTGTGGCTGGTGGCTGGTGTCTTTGTTACACAAATGGCTTTGATGCTTCCAAGGCACCAAGAAGATGGGAGGGGTCTTGGACCGTGGGATGGTATGGAAAAAGCACACAGAGCCTGCGTGAGGCTCTGTGAATGGTCAGAACTGGGTACCATGCCCACTGCATCACAGGACGCAGTCAGGGATTTAAAAATAAGCGGCAGACATTTTAGCGGGGCCTTCTCCATGCAGCTTGGTGAAGGGGGCTCTCTCCATGCGGTTTGGAGAAGCTAGGTTCTCCATGTGGATTAAAAAAGCTGAGTTCTCCATGCGGTTTGAGAAGGTTCTCCATGCTGTTTTGAGAGGGAAACACCATGTTGCTTTGAGAAGGCAGTTTACAAGGAGGCTGAGAATCCACGTAGTTTTGGATTGAAAGCTGGCAGGCACCACAACACAAAAAGGCCTCCCCAATCAGAATTGAATAATTGGCAGTTACTGGTAAAGCTGAACTGTGTCTAGGAAGTAGGTAAATGGTATCTCTAACTTTTCTAAAACTAGCCTGGTTTGGTAGGGGGAGGCAGAACTATGTGTTTGTGGGTGTTTTAAAGAACAGAAGACTTAACGGCAGAAATCCGCAAATAATCTAAATCTATATAACTATTAAATAAACAATTCTTTTTCTTTTCACTAAACTCTGGTATTGAGAGTTATAATTCTGGCAGTGGGCAATCGGGCCCCTAACTAAACAGCCTGTAGGTTCTGTTTCAAATCGGAGCAGCCCAGGGGTTCTGTTACATTATAAATATATTTTCTCCCAATCTCAATGTTTATAATAAATGACACTTGCATTAACACAATTTTCTGATAAAATCAAAAGATGAAAAAAATAAAGTATTAAAAAGAACTTTAAATTACCTCATATTTCCACACTGTTAATAAAGAAATGAATGAGAATATTTCTATAATACAATTCAGACAGCTCAGGTTTTTTGGGTAAGAAAAGTGCTTCTCGGTATACCTCATATAGATACCAAAAATATTCTAATTTGTGTTACCTGGAACACTTAAGAGGAGCAAAGCTTCTGTTGTTTACTAATCCAACAATTAAGGTAATCAGAATAATGATCATTAATATCCATCCCAGAAAATAATTTATTTACAAATTGATTTCTAATTTGGGGGAGAAATACCACCCTTTTTGTAAACGTTATATAGTGAGTATAGACAGTACCCTCTTCTTTCAGATGCACCACATGCACCTATATATATGAGTGTGTGTTGTCAATAATCAAGTAACTAAAATATAAATTAATTAAGCATCTGCTATACACAAGGCCTTATGCTGGACACCAAGAAAAAGAAAAATTTTTGCCTTTACAGTTTACAGTCTAGCTAAATTGACAGCTGTATGTCATAACAATGAATCTTAAATCTTATGTATCTATGGAATACCTTTGAATATTAGAATTTTGGATGGCAGAACTAAAGAAAATAAATGACTTAAAATAACGCTAGTCATATCAGTAAAAATCCTAAACAGTTGTTCCCCTTGGGTGCCTTAGCATATATCCAGTAAATATGTGATCTTCCTTTGTTGTTGACTTGATGTTTTAACATGCCTCTTGGGTGACAAGGATTATAGGAGACCAACATAAGATAAGACAATGATGGGCTGCAGTAGTCAGCAATCATTCTACAAAAGAGGAATGCAAATTGGGTCCTGAAGGATAAATAGAATTTGGATAGGAGAGGAGGAGTTTATGATATCAAGAGCAATAAAAGCAAAGGCCTTGCAGTAAGACAGCACAAGACATATTTGAAGGTCAATGAAGTACATCTGGAAGACTGAGGTGGTAAATTTGTTACACTGAATAGCTTACAAAAATGCCAAGCAGGTAATAAGTTAAATACAAATTTAATAGATTTAAAACACCAGGACAAGATATTTTAAATCTCCTCTGTAGACAAAGGACATGTACTGGCAATGCTTTGTTCTAATGGCACCATGATGAGGCAAGGGTAGGAGGACTAGTAGAGGCATCCCAAGCAAATAAAATACTGAAGGGCAGTGTACAAGAAACTAGGTGGGAGATGAGAAAGCTCCAAACAAGAATTATGAAAGGAAAAAATAACTGGGTAAAGAAACAATAAAGAAAAAAAGCAAACAACAGGTTTTGAGTTGTAGTGTTAATATATAGGATTCTTTACTAATCTTTTTTTATTAATACTTATTTTTCTAGCTTTACTGAGGTGTAGTTAACAAATAAAATTGTGTATATTTAAGGAGTAAAATGTGGTAATTATATATGGAAGCTAAAAAAAGATGAATTCATAAAAGCAGCAAGTGGAATCTTTCTTGATTACAAAAATAGCACGTTTTTCTACAAAAATGTATTAATATTCCAAATCCCATCCACCCACCCACTCAATGCAAATTACATGAGCAATGTGGCTGAGAATCAAATGCTACATTTTATTCAAATGGTCAGTTTCCTATCTTTTATATCATTTTCCCCAAACTCATACCCCCAACATACACACACATACACAAATAGAGAAATAGGTTAGAGAAATAAAAATAGAAACTTTGGAATTGGAAAGACCTGAGTTTGAATTCTTCCTCTGCCACTTTGTGATATCAAGAAGTTAATTAAAACCTCTAACATTCAGCTATTCAATTGTAGAACTGAAATGGAAATACTTATCTTATAGCATAATGATAATTTAAATTCTGCCTCCTAAAGTAATTGTCATAAAGTCAGCACACAGTCAATAGGTGTTGAATGAATTTCTTATTTAAAACTATATAGAGTTGTTGCTTATAAAATCAAAAATTTTTTATCTCTAGCTAAAATATTACTTTTACTTTCATTGATTTTTTAAAAATTCTTATTTTTCACCTCTCTCTGGTTTAACAGTTTTGGTATAGAAAAAATTACATCCATTGACAAATGCTTCCTCAACTTAATGGTTTATTTACTTGATGGTTATTCTCCTCATTAAGAAATTTTATTGTTGTTACGTAATCCACATAAAATGATAAAATTGTTCATGAATGTTACATAACGTTAAATAAATACCTTACTTAACTTTCATTTGAAGTCTCTGAAACAGGCAGAAAGAGTATATTTGTATACAAATATAATTTTAAATTGAAAACATAATTATTAACAGAAAAAAACCTACAAATTGGCACACTGTTAATAGACGTTAGTTACCTAATGTATGCAGAAGTAAAGGATAATTTGAATGGTATGTGTTTTACTTTTGGCACAAGAAACTGTGACATTTCAATGCAGCAATGGCTGAAATATGTTGCTTCTAAGAATAAATCTTCTAAAGTTAACTTTGACAATCGTGTGACATTTCTACCCCACACTCCAAAAAATTCTTAATTTATTTTGGGATTATCCTCTCCAGAACTATCATGAAGTCTATACTTCTTAGTAGAAATCTAAGTGCTTCACTAATAAAAGCTTAAATTCAAATAAACCCAAACTTTATTTCTGAGAAGATAATATCACTACTTCTTTTTGTGACTCAGAGCCAAAAGAACAATGTGATTTTAATCAAGTAAATAAGTAGACCTGAAATAACTCAAAGGAATGTATTTGGTATTTCAAGAACTTAAGGGAAACGTTAGAGTTGAAAAACTGTTATGTATCATGTCAATTCAACCAACATAGTTCATTATGATTTTTCTAATCATGGAGAATGCATAATAATTTACTTCTGATTGTGCATTGTATAGCACCTTCTATAATCCATCTAAGTGATGAGTGTGGTGTTTATCAAAAATGAAAAGATAAGATCTATTATTTCAACAAACCTTAGAAATTTATTTATTTGTATGCTTAAAAGGCATGTTTTGTTTTCTTATTTAAGCACATGTCATTCACAAGTTGACTATGTCTATTAAAATCAACCTTTCCAAAGAATCTGAAACCTTTATTATATTGAAATTCTTAAAAGTAATAACTAGAAATATTGATTGGATAACCTAAGAAACACACACGAACAGGATCTTTCTAAACTTATAAACATTTGGCTATTTTTTTTACCATTATTAAAGAGTAATTATTGATTTTGAGAAAATCAACCAACTGTAATATTTTCCAATCTATTTTACTAATATTACACTAATGAATTAAAATGAAATTTAAAAGTTACTTATATTTGTCATATAAGTAAAGTTAGGTTATCATCATAAAAAAATACCTTCTTCATAAAAGAGACATTAATATGGGAGGCTGTAAAAAAAAAAAAAAAGACAGAGAGACATTAAAATTTGGGGTAGAGGAAAAAATGAAGCAAAAGGAAAATATACCAAAGGACAAAGACAGAAGTTAAGGGTAAATTAGACTTGGAACCCAACTAAATGTTCATCACCAATAGAATGTATAAATTACATGGTACACTCATAAAAGATTTATACAATAGGCTAGCCTATCTATACAACAGTTAAAATGAATGAACTAGAGGTATATGTATTTTCATGGATTAAAGTTTAAAATAATATTTTATAGTTTATGAATACATATGTATAATAAAAAACCTTGTTTAGCATGAAAAATATCAAATTTAAGATGGCAGTTTTTTTTTCTGAGAAGTGGGGGAAGATAATGGAATCAAAGAATACATAGTATGTTTGGCCTGGACGCATAATGATAATGTTCTAAAGCAAATAAGGATGCATACTAAGACCAGACAAGATTGGATGGGGTGTTCATTATGTTCTGCTTTTCATACTTGAAATAATACCCAACTTTAAAATGTCTTTTTTTAATAATCAGTTTTAAAGATTATAATTAGCATAAGCAAGCAACAGCAATGTGAAGGAGTACCTGAATTGTACTGAGATGTCTGAGGAGCCCAAAATATAAAAGTTTTGAGAATCACAATCGTGCCCACAAAAATACATTCTCAATGTATTTCCACCTGGACATATGCCACAAATGATATTCACATTCATGCTTTCATGTTCATCCCAGAAACTATTTGTGGTGAAATAAAGCATTAAGTAACTGCCACAAATAGGAAAGGGAGAGAGAATCCTTTCCTCACTAGAAATGATAGGGAGCAAATTGAGTTCAATTTCTGCTGCTTAAAAATAGTTAATCTCTAGTTTTACTCACAAAACAAATTTAACAGAAAACATGCCCATTAAAATAAGGAGGTAAGTCTTGGGGAAACATCAATCTGCACTAAGTTTCTTGTTTACAAGTTAGTTAGAAATATTAGTCTTCTATTATCTGGAGATTGTCATCTCATGACACTGGTTTCTAGCTCTCTCTACTTAACATCAGAATTGGGCGTTATTGACAACTCAGAGCCTTTACATACGCCATTCCTTCTGCCTGAATTGCCCTTCATGCCCTGTAAGCCAACTACTTCTCTCTTTATTAGTCTCAGCTAAAACAATCCAGCTTCAAAGAGGCCTTCAGGGAACCACACTGTTGTACTGTTTTAGTAGTACTCTTTCATTTACTGATATTCCTCTCTTGCCCATACACTGGAACTGGAATACTCACTAAGGGAGAGTCAGAACCCAATACAACATCTGGTATATCATGAGGGCCCAACAAATGTAGTCTGATTATATTTGAAACTCATATTTTTAACTTACTTCACAATTAATTACAAATCCCCGTATTGTGGGAACTTCTACTAAAAAACATTTGTAATTTACTCCTGTTGTTACTATTTTTTTCTTAAGAATTATAGAACTAGTAATAGTTTAGTGAGTAGACAATGTGCTTAAAACAGTGCCCAGAATAAAAGGAGCGTAATAAAAAATTCTGACCAGAAAAACCTTCAGAGATCATCTATTTACTCCCTCCTCTTGTAGCCATCCTTATTTTTAAGGGAAAAAAAAAGCTATTTACGCACAAATCATTATATTTTCCAGTATTTATGAGACATGCAATTATGAGTATGACAACTGTCTTAATATATTTGTATTTAACTTAGAAAAGGAAAATTTACTTAGAAAAGAAAATTAAAATCTTAACTAATGGCAACTCTGCCAACACAATAAATACTTCATTTCAATGTTCTTTTCTGCTTATCAAACTGTCATAGAAAAAATGGTGACTGGAATTTCAAAATAGTATTAATTATGCTATCATATAAAAGTCAAGAAAGTCTAAATCAAGCAACATCAAATGCAAGGACTCCTTCCTCACCATCATTACTTATTATGAAGTCACAAAACAGTTGCATCATATTAAGTTAATGCTTCACTGGTCTTCCCAAAGAAAAATCTCATATTCTCCAAATAAGGATATTTGCTTATATCTAATAAAAATGGAATTATGAATTCAGGTATATCAATGTGCTTAAATTAAGAATTGATGGATGACAGAGACTCATCTAAAAAATTGTGCCCTTTGGAAAAGATTATTTTTTAAAGTTAAAAATTATTTACTTTATTAAGTGGCACATTTAGAGCCTCGTGACTTCAAAGCCATTTCTTTACACAAACACAAATTCTAAGGAAACATAGTAATAATATAGGAAACTTGAGAAAGAACACTGTTTTGTTTCAATTTACTATCTGGAAATACCTTAAGGTACTATGAGTTTTAAGAAGATAAAAGAAAAACATAAAACAATAAAAATTATTAATAGATAATATTTGTATACATGTCCTAGGAATGTGTGTGTACATTTAGTCACACAAGTAAATTCAAAAGACTTATTTGGTCTTATACCTTACTGTGTGTTAAGGGAAAATATCTTCTTTAGGAGGAATAGTAAAATAAATTATTTCATCAATTTTAATAATATACATGGATATTTCATTTTACTTTGTTTTCTTGCATATAATTCTATGAATCAGATTCTTCACTAAGATATAAAAACCACACAAACTTCATCTAAAATTTTACCTAATACGGCTTTCAATTATAGTCATAACACTGCTAATAAAATCACACATTGGTTGAAAAACTGTCACCTAACTACAGAAGCTACCTAACTCTCAAAATTATTATTTTCATAAGCAATGAAAAAAAGTTGGTTTTAATTACCTGAAAAATGCATCTACATTTTTTCCAAATTCAGAATTGGAGAGTCTAAAGTTTATAATATAACAGTATAATTTTTGTAATTTCTAGATTATCACCTTAATATTTTACTACACTCTGCTTTCTTTTAATTTAATATCCAGAAAAGAAGTGATACAACTAACTACATAGGTCAAAACACAGACCTGGATAAAGGCTTCTAACTCTTGGCACTCAAACGTCTCAATAATATGAAAAATTTTGAGAGGTACTAAATAAATATCTGTCAGTTAAATAAATAAAGAATGAGCAACTGAATCAAGAAACAGAATTCAAGATCTTTAGTAGCAGTTCCTAATCACTCCTACTGTAGCAGCAATATTACCAGTGTAAAATGACATTTATCTACAAAGTTCCAATACAAATAGAAGTTTAAATTAAGAAACATATATTGAGTAGCCAGTATATACGTTCCATGGTATGAGAACGATACTAAAGTCTTTATGTTTAAGTAACTTATGATCTAAAACTATTTGAAATCAAAAGATCAGTTACATGCATCATACATCACACAAACTGCTACCATTATATTTTTGGACCTAATTTCCTTTAAAAAAATCCACTGTTAGATACTTTGTTTTGCCTAAGGTTACTGTGAAAAAAATTAATGACAATGAAAGGTGTCATAAACCCAGAAAGTATATAACGCTCTGTTTTGGACTCATAATTTCCTGCCATCTTCCCTCCTCTCTGGTTTGACAAAGCCACACATACAGTATTTGTTTCTTTGTCTTTGCTGAACTTGTTCCTTAGAAATCAAGAAATACCCTTGCCTGTATATTCAATTTTTAAAGCTGAATTAGTATGGTCTTTGCTGACAAGTAACAATACCTAATTCTGATAAAAAGGCAGAAAAAAAGAGGAATGTATGGTGGGATGTGATATAGTTCTCAAAATCAGCAAAAAAAAAAAAAAAAATTGCAGAAACAGTCTGAAAACAAAGAGGAAACAAGGAGACAGGAAATTAGAAATCAGAGTCAAGATCAAGATCAGAAGCTCCAGGTAGGAATGCTACATTAGCATTGTTGCCACCACAGCCGTGCTCACAGCAGGGGCTGACCTCCAACACCAAGGGCAAATGTAAATTCTACACTGCCACATCTTAGCATTTAAGGTGCCAAGTCCCTTGAGAAGGTCCCTTTAGACCAACCTTAGCTTGCATGCAGTGGTGGAGGCAGGGGGTGGGAGTGGGGGGGTGTATCTGCCTTTCCCCGTCTGTAGTATGAGGTAGTGTTGTGTCTCCCACCAAAATTACCATATGAAACTTATCATAAACTAGAATGATGCTCAGATTGCGGAAAAACAAAACAACACAGCAAATTTCCATCACAAAAGCCCCTGCCCACCTATATAGGCAAGTCAAATTCCACTTTAGCAAAGAGAACACTTTAATTTGCTCATCAAGCCCGTCATTCCCCTATATTTTCATGACCACATATTTTTGGACTTTAAATATAGTCACTACTGCTTTCTAACTTTTATTAGCCATTTTTGTAGGTTTTCCTATTTTATGGGGTTACGTGTTTCGTGAGAACAGATGCTATATCATTCCTTTTTTCTAAAATTTGCCAAAGCTTTTAAAATTTTAATTGAATTGTATATAAAACAATAAAATATCCAAGTAGAAAAGGAAAATATAGGCGTGTTTTAGTTCTCATGGTTACTCAATTTTAATAGACGAACAATTTTGACTAGGTCCACATTTCTAGAAGCATGTTTCAATTAACATACACAAATCCCTAGATACATTCATGAAAACAAGTATGAGAAAGGAATAAACAGCTTTTTACTGGAAGTTTTATCATTAATCATATTTATAAATCTTGATAATTATCTGCTATAAAAAAGAATATTTAACTTAGTTTAGCCAAGATGATCTAACATATCAAACATATGTGCATATCAACAGTGTGACTGATCATTTCCACCCAACTTTCTATAATCACTTAAAAATTTTCTTAGCCCAAGGATTTTTACCAGCCACTTTCATACCTGAAGCACTATACAATAAGCTAGTAAATATAGCTAAATATTTGAAGACATGAATCAAATACAAACTCACTGAATTTTAAAAGAAGAAAAGGAGTAGTCAATATATATACATTGATTTAAGCTCCCTTCATCTTTGTCCTGTGATCTTTTTTTTTTCTTTCTGCTCATCCTCGTATCTCTGTGTAGCCATATCCTGCCTCACTGTGGAATTCTGTACACAACCAATTGAAGAAAGAACATCTAATATTAATTGTAGAATAATTTTATTTCTTTTTTATCTAAATCAGTATTCCACATTTTTCCTTTTAGGATTTAGATGCCACGCTGGGTGAATATCAACTACTATAGTTATGTTAGCCAATAACTACACCAAAGAGTTATCAAAGATTATTTTATGGGTCATATTCTTAGCCTTTGTTGCCTTTGGAAGTACTTTCCTCTTTTAAAAAACTCCATAACCTATTATATGATCATATATACATTTTGTAACACTAAAACAAGTGTATTTCTTACCAAGAGCCATCCCACTTTCTCTAAAGGAATGGTACAAGCAATATTAAAAAGAAACAAATTTACTACCTATTAATTGCAAGTAAATGTTCCCCAGAACTATACTAAAGAAGCTGTATTATCATCAGCCGGCACCTGTGTACCTAGATTTATCCTGTCACTGGCAAATGTAAAAGGAAGAGAATACATCTGGACATCAGCACTTGCACGTCACACTGTCATGCCTGGATGAATTCGATTTAGCACCTGCCTGAGTTAGTGTTGTGAAAAACAAAATTTAATATTCAATTAAGACCAACGGAAATCCATTTCACCCAAGTCTACACTTCCGTCATTTGTCAAATAATAACAAAAATAAACCACAAAAATGTTTGCTTTACTTAGGCTTTAGGCTGAGATTTAGATGACTTAAATTATACATTAATCATTACAAAAGTATTAAAGTCAACCCCATCACCTTTAAATTACCTTTGAGCTGACATTTAGAGTTTTTAAGTACAGAGATATAGCCAGTTGAATTCATCATAAAGATACTTTTAGATAAATTTTAACTCATTAATAAGCAAAACTATCCATAAATAATATATATTAAATATATTACAGATACATTATGTATAAAGTTTCAAATTATAATTGTTTTAAGATATTCTTTGGCAACAATTATAGCCATAGATGAACCATCATACATAAGGTAACATAAATTATATAAAGTCAAATAAATAGTTTTTGTGTGCATGTATGTGTGTAGAGATGTCAGTGATAGTAAAAAAAAAATGTTTAAAAAGTCACTGAATTCAGAAAGGAAGCGGCAAAAATGATGATTAGTTAAGAAAGTGATGGATTTTCTTTCCTTTGCTCTGATTTGTATATTAGATCCAAGTCTGTATTTTGGGGGTCATTTTTCAAAACACATATTAGAACTATTATCCTAACATATAGCATCTGTCTACCTATGGATGTAGTTACCTGACTACAGTCATTGGCTTCAGAACTGGTCAAACCTGGTACTCATCACATTTTGACAAGAAAAAGTGTTTCAGCACTCATCCTTTGCTCGGGGCTTGTTGCACTTGGTAGAACTTTATGAGTCACAACACCGCCCCAGGAGAGAAAATGCTTCATCACTCATTGCTTCCTAGTGCGAGCTGGTTCTGGCATTTATCACAAGCTCTGGAACAAATTAACAATGAGTACCAAGGTACCACTGTATTTATATTTATACCTGTCAGTCTATCTATAATAATTAAGACATTTATCAGGGAAACTGAAATAGCTTCTTACGAAAAGTTTAACCTGAAACTACATTTTTAAAAGTTCAATTTCCCACTGTAAATGTGTGAAAAATTAAATGTAATTTATACTCCAAATTTATCTTTAAAAAGTAAAATATTTTATGAGTTCTTAATACAACTACATAATTCTAAGAATGAACTCCATCCTCAGTTCTTAATCATTAAAGACAGAAAGGAATGAATGCTCAGTATTTTTCATGAGCTATATTGTTTCTATTATAAAAAATATTTTCCGTCCCAATTTTTAGGGGGTGATTAATCAATATACATCACCACTGTATTAATCAACCTCCTTCATTAATTTTTATCTAAATCAGGATTACGCCTGCAAATCATTCTGGACCTAGAAATGTGTGTATGGCTACTTGAAATGGCTCTAATATAGCTAACATTGCTTTTAAAGTTTGTACTCTCTGGACCTGTTCCCTGCCTCTGCTCCCTTGCTTTCAGCCTCCTCACCTTATTGTATCTATAAATAATAATCAGAGATCTAAGTACCAAATTCACATATTCACATCTACACCCAGACCTTAACTGTGAAGATCACCACATCAACTAAACAAGTGCTTACAATGCTATTAGACTTTCAATGTGTTGCAAGCAAATCCTTTTATAATTCTACAGCTTTCCCCTCTGTTCTTAACTACCAGATTTTCTTTAATTATGCTTTTTTTCTTAGACTGATCTCCAAAAATGTGCACATGGGAGTGTGATAGTAAGGGGAGCAGCACATTTCTTGCTCTCCTTGCTATTTCTCAACCACTGTTCACCCCCTAACAAACCCTCTTTTTTTTTTTTAATCTCTGTTGTTTAGTGTTCTTGCCAATGTACAAATCCCATTTTCATAGACCTGCAACTCCCTAAAGCTTTAAACCTGACTTACATCCCCTTTTCCACTCTATCTTCTGTGGCATTGATGTTAATGCAGTTCGTCTTTCCAGCTCCCTGGCTTCACAATAGGTAAAATGTATCAGCTCCAAAGACTGTTATTTCAATGATGCTTTTGCCACCTACACATATGCTACTTCTCCAATGTTAACATTATACTGTTCACATTCTAGCAAATGATTCCACAGTATGAGCTATAGACAGCCTCTCATTGCCATATAATTTTAAAAGATTAAAGAAAAAAATGAATATAAATCTATCATCCTAATCCATCTATTTTCATCTGAGAATGGTCTTCCCAGTACTTACAATAATAGCAAAAAACACATTTTAATTAATATTACATTCCATTAAACTTTAAAAGTCAATCATGCATATAGATTAAGATTACAGTAGTCCCTCTCTATATCGTGGTTCACTTATCATGGCCTCACTGTATCGTGGGAGTTTTTAAAATATATTTAATTATTTATCACGGATTTTTCACTATGTCGTGGGATTTTGCGGTACTGTATATGTATGTTGTTAAAGTTACATAGGTTTAAGAGTGTAGAATACATTTTAAGAACATAAGTAGTGTTTATAAAAGTGTGGAAAAGGTTAATAAGGAAGTGGGAAAGGTTAATAAAGGACCGGGAACGGTTTTTAAGTGTGTGGGAAGGGTTTATAAAGCCTTAAAATATATATAAATATTAAAATAAATGTAAGGTTCCTACTTTGTGGATTTTTGCCTATTGCGGGGGCATCTAGAAGGTAATACCTGCAATAAGTGAGGGATCACTGTACTAAATTTGGAGCCAGGCTGGGTTAAATTTCCTATTCTGCAACTCATACTACAGTGGGAATTTAGTCATTTCTCTGTGCTCAGTATCTCCCTATGTAGAATTTAAGAACAACAACAATGCATACTCATGTGGTTTTGTATATTTGGTGCTTAGAATCTGGCACCCAAACAGGTACTTAATAAGTACTAGAGTATATAAATTACAATGTGCCATGTTTGCTTTGTGTAACCATATCTATTGCTGGAAATATAGATCTTTATTGTTTTTCTTTTTCTATCTGTTTTTACTACTAAAGAAAGGGGTGCTAAAAGCAGAGGACCTTCCTTCTGTTAAATCATTTGTCTGGTAAAACTCTCAGGAATATCAACCAGTTCCAAGAATATAAATGCTCCTGGACTCTGAATATGCCTTTTATTTTTTCAGATTTATAACAATTTATAATATAGCTATTAGGAGATCAATTTTATTACCATATTTTAGCACTTAATCATTTTTTTCCTTAAAAATCTCCCTCCCTTACCTTTTCAAAATTTGCTGTATTAGTTTTATTTTTCTCTAATCACTCAATATGCTGTTTTGCCTCCTTCCTTCTCCCCCACAAAGTTTGGCCTTTCCTAGCTCTCAGGCCTCTATGTTCTTTACTTCAACACTGACATGTAAATTCATGATTTTTACATTCTGTTTTTTCTATTCTGATGACATCCAAAACAAGATGGCTGTTCTTGATATATCTCCCGAGATCTAGAATTGAGTAATTTAACTTCCCTCTTAATAGCAAAATTCCAATAATTGAACTTCACTTTTACTTAATTTCACAATCACTGCCCCAATCTCTCAAAATGAAAACCACTCCCAGATACCCACTCCATTGATAAGCCCTGTCCAGTCTATATCCTCCTCGAGAGGAAATCCTACACTTTAATTTCTTATATAATCTAGTCCATTAAATAAATTAATGATAACATTAAAAAAATAAAGTCAAGCATTTAACTGTAGATTCATAAAGACCTTTCATTACTATCCCAAATAAAATAAACAATGCATTATTATTTTTATGTGGGAAGTCTTCAAGGAGCGATGACACCACATAGACCTCTTATGGTACTGCTTTAACTCTTCTTCTTGCCTGGGATTTCAGATAAATTAATTCTGTTTTACATCCATGTGTCAAGGAAGTGCCTGTGAACACTATGTGCACAAGCCCTGTGACAAAAATCAATTAAACAAATGTGCCATCTTTTACAAAATGTTTTTATTTTAATACATTCAATAACTTGTTGCTGTGGTAGGAGAATTCTAAGATCTATACTTAACCCCCAGATTTATTTTTCTTGTATACACATCTTATTTTTAATTTCCTCCCTTCGGTGTGGGGCAAAAATTGTAAATACCATGGGATATCTCTCCATGATTAAGTTACTAATCGGTTGACTTTTAAATTAAATCAAAAGCAATACTATCCAGTCAAGCTCAATCCAATCAACTGAGTCTTTGAAATATCCTGGATCCCTCTTAAGTCAGAGACTTAAAGTGTGAGATGGATTCCATGTTAGGGAAATTCTTTTGTTACCAGCTTTAAGGATGGGGAAACCACTCAGAGAGGATTGCCAGCAGCCTTCAAGAACCAACAATGGCCCCTGGCTAACAAGGAACCTGAGACCTCAGTCCTATAAAGACAAAGAACTGAATTCTGCCAACAACCTGAATAAACTTGGAAGCAGATTCTTCAGCAGAGCTCCCAGATATGAACACAGATCCAAACATATCTTGATTTCAGTCTTATTAAGATTGTGATCTGAGAAACCAGTTATACCATACCAGACTTCTGAGCTATACAACCGTAAGGTAATAAATGTGTGTTGTTTTAAGCTGCTAAGTGTGTGGCAACATGTTACACAGCAATATACCAGTTTCACTGCCACTTCAAGTCAGAGTAATGTCAGTTTTAAATGGGACTCTGTATTTTGGTTTCCTTCAAATGTTACATAATATTTTTAAAATAGAGAAAATAACATTTTTAAAACTACAAATGATATGATTGTTTATTTTTGTGTCATTTAAGTAACATTCTGTCAAAAACATATATTTACAATATCCATGAGGGTGACAGTGTTCTAATTAGAAAATATATGCTTGTTTTTAAAGTACTGGGATAAATCATTATAATAATTCTAGCTACTGAGCTTCATTTAGCAAAAGTCATAATGATATAAAACCTTTATTTAATTCAATTTTTTTGAAATACAAATATGTGAATAACCTATTTAAATGTCAGGAAAAATAAATAAATCCCAAACCACAACTGACATGAATTAAACCATTTATCCATAAAGTTTCAGTGAGAATGTCTCATGTCAACATATTCTCACTGGTAATCACTTCTTAACAATTTTCTAAGGTTTTCCAAAGTATATTCATTTTAAGAAAATCCATACTTTAAGAACATATGCAGTAAGGTACCTATTAGTATGTAAAACTTTTTAGGACTTTAAAAATCCTTGCAGTCAATAAGTTTCAAACTATTTCTAAATACAATTACAATGCTACTAACATAGAGCATGTATTTCATTCTACATGCAATTTCACTAAATTCTGTTTTCCTCCACTACACAAACATGTAAACTACCTACCATGTGCTCCGGGGGTCACATTCTGGCTAGGTTACACAAACAGACAATTGCAGAACTACATGAAAGGGCTGACTGGTACATAAAACATAAAGTAGGGGTTCAAAGAGAAATGATGAATCTCAAAGAATGGATAGAAGAGAAATATGTAAAGAAGTAAAGGATGTTGGGGCAATTGCAAAGGTAGGGAGGATTGACAGTATCTACTTTGCTCATGGCATTAAATATAGTTCAACAGAAGAAAGGATTATAAGGGATGCTACAGAAGGTGATAAACAAGAAGACTGCATTTCCACAATCTCACCCTGAGATCTTTATGAACAATAAAATCTGAGAGCCATTGTATTAAAATAAATAGTATGTGTGCTCCTAGGAAGGCTTACTTCACATTTTTATAAAGAATGAGATTTAACCAGTGAATACCTACCACCCCTATCTGTATGTATATTTGAGGTTATTCTCAAGAGCCTAAAAGACTATTTTAACCTCCAAAATCCACAAATTCAAGCTAATTGGAGGTGTAGACTTTAGAACTACAGAGATTAACATTGGAAGAGAGCTCAGGGATCATTAGTGCAGTCACCCCATTTTACAAAGTTGAAATCATAGATGGTAACATAAGAGTAAGCTTTCAGCAGTGACAGAATGACAAATAAGGACTGGTACAAAGCTGTCATAGCGAAGATAAGGAGGTAAGAGAGCAGAGATGTTGTTAGCAGGTAGAATTGATCATAATTAAAGGCATTGCTTCTGGCAGGTGAAAGAGAAAGAGAAGTCCAGATGGTTCTCAGGATCTGTGATACTTTTCAGTATGACAGAAAACACATAAAAGGGAACATGGGGAAAAATGATGATTCCAATACAGGGCATCTTGAATATGAACTGTATATGGTATATTTTAACAAAAAAAATTTCTTAGACCTTGTAATTTATGACTCTGGAGGCAAATTAAAAATTCTAGGAATAAAAGATGCAGGTATTAATTTAAATGTTTTTAACATTTAAAATACAACTTCTTGAGTAACATGTGTCTTCTAGAATACTAGTTCTGCCAAGTAAAGAAAAAGATTACGTGGTGAAATAAATTTATACACTTGGTTAAATAAAGTCCTATACTAAAAGGCCAACTTGCCCATCTCCCATAATGCAAAGCTTTTTTACTCTGCTCTTTTTTTTCTTTTGTCCACAGCACTTATTAACTTGTTATATAAAATTTTATTTATACATGTATTATTTTTTTGAGAAATTATTCCTTTACCTCACTAGAACACAATTCCGTGAGTGCCAGGCATCTGACATACAATGAACTCACAAAATCCATGCCTGGCATATTGTATACTCACAAAATCTTTGTAGAATGAATGAATTCATCCTATATAGTTATTTCAGATACTGCACAGATATTTACTCAAAGATAAAATGAGGTAAGTCAAAGAGTGTTCACTTGAAAGAATGTCCAATGTATAAAGTCTTGGGAAAAAAAGGAAGTCAATAAAAATTTGTAGACTTCTGGTTATGATGGGAGAGTACGTAAATGCATTGCTCCCCGCCTCCTATGACCACATCAAAATTACAACTAAGTTACAGAACAATCAACCTGGAGAACCATCTGAAGACTAGCTGAACAACATTCCTATTACTAAGTATATAAAGAAGAAGCCATAACAAGACTAATTTTTTTTATCTTCCCATTTTAATTCTATCTTGATCTCTAAGTATCAATAAAGGCATCAACACCCTGGCTAGGTAGCTCAGTTGGTTAGAGTGTCGACCTGATAAGGTTGTAGGTTCAATCTCCAGTGGGGCACATACTGGAAGCAACCAATGAGTGCATAAATAAGTGGAACAACATATTGATGTTTCTCTTTCTCCCTCTCTCTCTCTCTAAAATCAGTAATAAATTTTAAAAGCTTTTAAAAATAAAGGCATCAACAACCAAAAATATATATGTATAGTTAGATCACATGCTCATTTCATAATACATTACTTTAAAAAACATAACTATCACATAAACCTTTTTTTTATTTCAAATTCTTCTACATTTTACTGTTTGTATAACAATTATAAAAAACCGAAAGCAAAAACAAGAAAAATAGACATGTCAGAATAGATGCCAAATCATTAACATGAAGCACAAGGGAAGAGAAAGCTACTCATTTCTCTTCAGAAACTTTAGTACTCTATGGATTGTTATAAAGAATACTACTTTTATAATTCAAATTATTAAAATAGAGTTTTAGAAGTAAAATGAATGGCCATCAAGAAAAGAGAGAAAACAGTGGTCCAGATAATATATTCAAGTTCTAAAATTCTGTATTGCTGAGTCTTCTGCTAGCAACTGACTTTAAAACTGATGATTTTTCACCCAAGGCCATAGGGAGACTATAGAAAGACCCAAGAGTTCTGAAAAGAACTAAAAGAGAAAAAAAAAACTAAAAGAGAAAACATTTCGAACCAGAGGGGTCAGTAGTGAAGAGAGGATATCCTGATGCTAATAAAGAATATACACATTTCTTACTGATGATTAGCAGGACATGAGAATATTGCACCTCAGGCCAAGCAAACATCAGCACTCTCTTGAGATGAGAGCCTTAACACCTGTCTGATTAGTAGAATGTGAAAAAAGATCCAGCTATCTTGCATAACATGAGAAACAGAGCTCTGCAAGACATCATCAGAATGCAACAAATATAGTCATGTTTTTCTTGTATAGAAAGAATTATGTCCTACACAGCAGTAAACCATAGTGCATGCATATGCAAATGTAAAGTTACATGATAAAAAGGCAGTAGCAATGGCAAAATCTAAGGGAGAGAAGCCTTATACAAAGGTAATCAACATAAAATTATTGAGATATTTTACACTTTTGCATATAAAACTTTGAAATCCAATGTGTTTTTTGCACTTAAAGTACTCTTAATTTGAACTAGCCACAGTACTCATTAGCCACATTTGTCCAGTGGCTATCTTATCAGACAATGCATCTCTAAAGAAACAATAGCATGCATGCAAACTTGGTCAGAATATAAATAAATACAACTGCTGTGGAGAACCAATTTAAAATATACATAACTGTTCAGCAATTCCACCCCTGAGATGTAAGAAAGGAGGCTATACAAAAATGTTGGTAGAAGGAAAGATTAACAACTACCACTAACACCAATGGAACACTCTGATGTTCATCATTTTCAAGGAATAAAGTTTTTGTATGCATTGGCAGGAATAAAATAGTACTTCTTGCAGCTGTAGCAAGTATATTTTATGCCCTCACATTCATTATATAAGAAGGCTGGAACTGCTGTGGCCTGGCAGCTCAGTTGGCTAGAGCATCATCCCAGTATGTAGGTCAGGGCTCATACAAGAAGCAACCAATGAAAGCATGAATAACAGATCTCTCTCTCTCTCTCTCTCTCTTCTCTCCTCCTCTCTCTCTCTCTAACTCTCTCTCGCTCTCTCAAATAGATTTTTAATAAAAGAAGGCAGGGACATCATTTCATCATTCAGCCATACGCTTTCACCTATAAATGCTGACCAATCAGTTGACTTAACTGGAAAAAAACTAGTGGAATGATGCTGATTTCTATGCACATATTATGAAATTTAATTTTATTAAAGCCCTACTAATTACCAACTGACACAACTTATAGGTAGGAAAGCACAGAATGAGTAGCAATTTTACCCGGTTCCTTGAATCATGTCTATGGCTTGACAGCTGCACCTCTCTGTAATCATTCTCCTGATCCTAAAATAGCAGCAAAACCTACCCTGTAGGTTGTTGTGAGTAAAATGTGTGGTACAATACTTTACACATAAGCTTAGTCAAATACTAGCACCAATAAAATTTTTTTTAAATCGCAACATTATTTATATCAGTTTACCTTATCCCACAATGTCTACAAATATTTTATTTGGATTATAAATAAAATTATCTGTTTACATTTTGTAACTACATAAAATTTCTGGTAATCAAAGGAATACATATCAAAGGAACAATACTATAGCATTTTTAGAGTTCCAAACTAACAAATACCATTTTAAATTATATTATTCAAGTTTGGAGAGGCTACAGTATGAAAGCAACCACGTATGCTAGTAACTGCTATCAGATCTCCAGAGAGAAGTTGATACTTCAGGGTCCTTATCCCTTAATTTAGTAATCTTACTACTGAAAAGCTTTCCTTACGAAGCACTTAAAAATACAGCTATATCCGAAAATGTTCATGTTATTTAAAATGAAAATGACCTAAACCCTTAATATGTGGACAATGTGTATTAAAAAAGCATACACATCCATAATATTGAGTATACTTAGTCATTTTATATAATATTTAAGAATCATTTAATCACATGGGAAAATGATGTATAATCATATGTTAATATTGGGATACAGGACTATCATATAGAGTAGAATATTAACTATGTAAAATGCATTTTAAAAACTAATGAAGAAATTACTTTTCTGATTAAATTTGTTTAAAAAATATTTCTCTCTTAAATCCACATTTGCATTTTTCAACTAAATTTCACTTAATAGAAATGTAACATCAAATTTCTCCTAAAAAATAATAACTAAAAAATTAGTTTCTGCAGACAATCTACTAACTTTTTTATGTTGGTCAAAAAGTGTCAAGTGTCACTTTTGCCATATATGAGAGAAATTTTTACTCAAAGGGTAGATCTCCATCATATGCAACTCTTCTGAAACTAATTAGTATAATTCTCTGTATTAATTTTGATCACTTTTTAGTAACATGTATGATTTCAAAGTCTTAAATAATAATCTTTAAAAAAAGGGGGGGGTATTATGTGTTTGCCAAGCTAAGAAATGCAGAGGGTCCCCACTAGGCCTTCCTGAATATTGTGACAGACTGCGGAAGCTTCCCTACCTGAAGGGATGGTTACTCTCCAGTGTTTCTTAATTGGTTCAAAAGACCCATTTGGTGCTTAGTGACAAATTTTAGTAGAAGCAAAGTGACAAATATATGCTGATTATTTAGGCCATGCCTAATTATCTTACTAAAGAAGCAATAGTATGATTCTAGGACTTCCTGAAACCTGAGGAAACATAATTTAAGTCTTATTTTTGTAGTAAAAAGTTACTCTTAAAGAAGGTAGTACACTCAATAAAATAAATACCCACTATGAGTACTTGGATTCCTTTTTGCAACTGAACTGAACCAGAATGATTAAAATTCACTAGGTAAATTGGTCCCCAATTTAGGCTGTTTTTCTTAGTTAGCACGCTTCCAAATTCTATACACTAGCTTTTTCAGAAAGCCTTATATAGGTGCTTTTAAAACTCCTTCCAAGATGAGATATCCCTTGAGTTGGCAAAAATTAAAGCCTAAAACAATTGTTCCTTGCTAGCAGAGGTTAATGAATTATAATATCATTTATACAAACTGGACAACAAATTGTTAAACCATGAGGCTTGGGCTGCAGCCCAGCTACACCGCAGGGCTCTGCAGGCAGCCTTGGCACTCCACAGGTGGCATGGGGGAGGCTGACTGTGAAACACAGGAAACAACCCCAGAGACAGGTGTGTTTGATTAACGAGTGGATAGCTCCCTAACCCATGACACACTAGAACTGGTTCTTCAGGCCACTGGAGAAACAGAACAGCAACAGTGGAGGGCAGAGCGGCAGGCACCAACAGAAAAAGAAATCATGCCTCCCAATGATGAGCGTGGTAGGAGCAGAGGCTTATAGTAGTTACATGTGTTTTATTAGAAAAATAAATGGAAATAGTTTAATCCTTTCTTAAGGAATAGCAATATCTTTATATTGCAGGCATAAAATCTGAAATTAGAATGTTTTCTGAAACTACAATGAAAGTACAGTTGCCAGCCCAGCAGAAAATGTTGGGTTCCACACAGAATGATACCATAAAAACAAAACGAAGATCAAGGAGGGTATATGCTTTCCTAATCACTCAAAATAAAGATTAGTAGTATGAATACTGGAACAGCACCGCAAGTTAAGCCTATATATCACACTTACAATTTCCTGGATACATATGTATATGTATGCACACACACATGAGCCAACAGAATGTACCTTTTCTTCAACTAACCATTTTATCCAGTCCTCCAAAGTCATTTAGGTAATAATAATAAAAAACTATTTGAACATGGATTAACTTAACTTTATTCACTCACTCCATTGACAGCCTGTCAGCCAATGAACTTTAGCTAGAGACCAGAGGGCATTAAGGCCTTATTCTAACTGAAAACTTCTTGCAGATTTGCATAGTCAAATTGAGCCGGGAACACCAATTCACAGCTTTTGTTCCATCAAAATTTTTTCTCCTCTGAAACACGATCTTCCAAATTCAAAGAAATTACCACACAGCAAAAAAATCTGAATAATGACAGATCATCTAAATTTCACTGATCATATTTAGAAGTGTAGAAAACTCTGACTCCAAAAAACCTCCGCTGCCTTGTGGCATACCTCTTCAGGGGAAAGGCTAAGGGAGTAAACCCCGACAGAAAATCCGGAGCCGGAGTCCCTAAGGCGGTTTGACGTTGTAGTCAACACCGGCAACTCCTGCGGCGCACCTGAAGCCAAGCTGTATTGACTCCGTCTTTCCCTTGGACCCTTCAGCTGAGAAGAGAGGGGGGGTCTGCTGCATGGGCAACAGCAGACCCTCCATATCACCCTGCCCAGGCTCTGTAGCTTCAGCTTCACTGGAGAGGACACTCCAGCGTCATCGCAAGATGTCGATTCAACACGGGAGGAGACAGATACCGTGTCACTCCCGAGTCGGACTGCACAGCCATTCTCGGCCGTGCAGATAGACTCTTAAGAAGCTACACCATCGTCTCTCGAGACGGACGGCTGCCGACGACTTCGCCTGAATCATTTAAAAACTTGAAACCATTTATATTGTCAAACCATTAAAATCCCATACATACCCTAGATAATTCTCTGCTTTAGTCAAGAAATCTCCTTTCTAAATTACCACCTGTAAAATATAATTGGTCAACACACACAAAAAAAAATCAATTATTTTTGTGAAAGGTCTATTGTCTCTCTATTCAGCGCTCTCATTTCATATCTCCAAACACTGACAAAATTGGTCCAGATGTAAACATATAAACATATACGCACACACACACATATATGTTATAGTTATCCCTCTGCAAATTTGACATTTTTTAATGTACCCAAAATACACTTTAAACACAGACATTATTGTTTTGTTTTTAGTGGTGTATTTGTTTTATAACTATTTAAATGAACTGCATGCTGTTGATACCATATGGCTACTCATTAAATGGTACAATTTTTAAATCTATTAAATTAATCCAGTTATACAGTAAGTCCTCGCTGAACAATGTTTCTACATTCTTAGAAACTGCAACTTTAAGCAAATAACATATAACAAAATTAATTTTACCCTAGGTAAATTGATAAACATGAGTTACGTTCCTACATTATATTTCTGGTCACAAAAGCATCACCAAACTTCTAAATAAAGACCCAAAACACTTCTAACATTAAGCACTGAAATAAATATGAGTAATACATACATTTGAGAAAGATTAATAAAAATAAGACCATGATTTTCCAACGACCTTATTCAGTTTGGGGTTGTAGGTGACTGGAGCCCACCCCAGCTCAGAAGGCAAGGTGGGACCCACTCAGGACAGGACACTCTTCCATCCAGGGCACACTTACACACAGTCACACTCCCTCACACTGAGACAATGTCGACACACCAGCTGTCCTAACGTGCACATCTTTGGGCTCTGGGAAGAAACTGAAGACTCCAGAGAAAACCCCAGCAGACGTGAGGAGAATGTACAAACTCCACACCAGACAGTGGCTCTGGCCAAGGGTCAATTATTTTTCTCTCTCATCAACATTATAACAAAAGGATGTTGAATGAAACAACATTATTCAAGAAGCTGCTTACTGGGAAAACCAAATTTCCGTCTTCATGAATACACAACCAAAAGCAAGTCTTCTAAAAATATTACTGTAAGTAATAATTAGTTGTTACCACTAATAACATAATGAAAGAAACCAAATTTTAGCTACTTTTAAAATGAATCTTAGTTAACATTATTCATCACAGTTAAAGAGAATAAAAACCTGGTTAAGTCTGTACAGACAATATTTTGATATGGTGCTAATAATATCAAAGCAACTTAGTATCTTTATTTTTTTTTTGCAACTTAGTATGTTTAGTAAAAGTATCATATGGTTTGTTCTTAAAAAATAACTTGAAAATGATAGCAAGAACCTCTATTTGTACAGTTGCTAAAAATCAGTTCAATTTTTCATTCCAATGGATTACAAAGTCAAGCAGAATTAAATAAAATAATACTTAAGTATTTTTGATTTGTATTAAAACAATGAAAAATTACTTAAAATTTAACCCCAAAATGTTTAAAACATTGTTGTTACTTATCTAAGACAGCAGCTATCATTTAACCCCATCAGTCTCCCAAGATCCAAAATTATAATAGCTCTAACACATTACAGTACGTACTGAGGCTCGTAGATTTATTCTTTTATAACTATATTAGGTAGAGAGAGAGTTGCTATCTACTTTTGGTCATTTACTTTGTGGAACAAGTATTCTTGTTCCATTTGAAAAGAAAAAGTTCCTTGACATTAGTCAGCTAAATCCGTACCTTTTTATCCTTACAACAGTTCTTAATAAAGTACTCTATTTATGCCAGAAAACAGCTCAAACAAAACTATAAAAAGTCTAGACATAATATATTGGAACTGAAATTTTCTAGTAGACATTACTCCTTTCACAAAGTTCTGAACAATTTTTGTAAAAGAACAGATCTCATGATCTGATATATTTTTTATAGATCTGCAATCAACCAAACTTTTTTTTTTTATGTATTAAAGAAACTGAAAGGATTAGAAAGATTGGAAATAGTAAATTACTTCTCTTATTTGATATGTATAAGTGAAAACCAGATAGTCCTCCAAAGCTATAGGTAGTTCACTCATAAAGAATTGGGATAATTGTTATTTTAAGTGGTCAGCTTATTTCATCTTCTTACTTCTGGTACATTAACCCAGAACAGTATAAATTATATGAACTTGTAATAAGTAAACCTGTAAAAAGTAATTGAAACGTCTTCTAAGATATTAATATTGATTCATTTTCTTTACTAGAAATATATTTTCTGCTCAGAAATTTGGCTAACAAAATATTTGATAATAAACACAATAAACTCACATCCACATGTAAATATAAATATTGCTTACCTCAGTTAAGTGTGGTGTCGGGTTAAATCCACAGAGATTACACACTTGATTCTTGCATTCAGTGCAAGTGTTGAAGTTAGGTGGATCCTTAGAACCTATGTTGAGTTCAGTTTTGCAGAGAGGACAGGCTGATTCTGGTTTGGGGGCTTTCTCCAGTTTGGGGGGCAGGGCAGCCTTTTGAGGCTCAGCTGCTGAAGGCTTGCTATCCTTAACAGGCAGAGGCTTCTTTTCTGTTTCTATTCTTTTTGCTGCTGGAACTTGTTCAGCTTTGGGCTCTAGTTTTTCAGCTACAGGAGCTTTTGTTTCCTTTTTTACAGGTACAACCTTCGCAGGTGCTGGTGGTAGCTGACTGGCAGATTTGGGTGGCCCCTGGGAAGGTGGTGGCTGTGAGGGGGACTGGACTGGTTTTGCTGGACCCCCTGGCCCACTCTGAGAATGAGATCCTGGCTGGCCTGCTGTGGAGATGAGATTTGATGCCTGGCTGAAGATTGATGCTCCAAACCCAAAGAGTTTCCCAGTCACAGTTTCTTGAGGAGTGGTGGGCTGTGACTTAGAAGCATCAGTAATACTTCCCAGACTCAGGCTAAAACGTCTTGTCTGCTCCTGAGGCTTTGGTAGCTGTTGAGATGGGGGGACAGTTTGTCCAGTGGTAGGTCGAGGGCCCGGAGGTGTCGGTGATCCTTTTGGCGATGGCTTGGCATCTGGTTTAGGATTGATTTTGGTTTGTGCTTTCTTGGGTTCTTCCTTCTTTTGAACTGGATCAACTTGTTTTTGACCTTTGCTCTCCAGACTAGGCCCAGGATGTGAAATAATTTTCGAATCTGATGCAGGTCGAGGTATGACTTTAGAATCGAAGGGGGTGACTTTTTCTCCTATTGCTGGAAAACTCTGTGAAGATTTGGCAGAGTCTGTTTTTAGAGGAGGAGTTGTTTTCTCTTGATCCTGTGACTGTACTTGGGAGCTTGGAATAACATCAGGTCCTGTTGTTGTTGACGAAGAAGACACAATGTCTGTGGCTGACTTTGCCGTCTTGGGCTGCTTTGGTTTCTCATCAGCCATGGGGACCTTGGCCTGCTCAGACGGGACAGAAGGCTCTTTGGGAGGGGCTGGCTTGGATGAGGACTCTGCCATAGGAGGCTGCTTGGCTGGGGCCAGGGGAGAACCATGAAGGGTTGGTTGTTTCACTAGTGGTGGGGGCTTTTTAGACTCAGGTGCCTTTGAGATATCCTGTTTTGGTGCAGCATCCTTCTTTGGAGAAATCTGCTGTGACTGTGGGGATGGTTTGCTCACCACCGATGCAGGAGTAACTGGGGCTGTCTTCGGTTTGGGCTGGGGTGATGGTGGAATTGGAGCTAGATCACCTCCTAGAGCTCTTTGCATCTGACAGTTTAAACAGAGCCACTCTTTTACCTAGAAATAAAATTTTAAAATGGTCACTGAGATAAAAATAATGTAAAACATTTTCAAAATGCCTGGTACCATCTGAAACTATGCTTCTCATGAAAAATATAAAATATAGATCAAATTACTAAAATTAAATTTTATTCAAGTGATAATTAATTAAAATATAATTAATGAACCTCAGAGAACTAACCACTCTATATTTTAAGAAAAAGAAAAAGAAAAAAGAAATCAAGAGTTGTATTTTTCTTCTAAATTAATTTTGTTATTCTTTGCCCTTGATTTACTCAAAATGTGATCACTCCAAGAAACAGAACGCCATGTGTCACAAAAAAACATGAAGTATAACATATTAGATTCCATAAATCAGTTATGTTACATACTTTCTCTATTGATGGCTCATAACAGTTTTTCGTTATACAACCCACAGTAGGCTTGTCAAATTACTAACATATTGCTAATTTCTTAAATTAGCAGAGCATTACTCCCCCCTCTAAGAAGACATAATCAAGTGTGTGAAAAACAAAAAATGGTAACCATGCTGGGTCAAATAAAGACCAACCTCTGTTAAAAAATAAAGAAAGAAAAAATAATGGCATCCCCTTAAATTAGCATAAATAAATAACTTCATATATACATATAAAAATTTGAATTCCAAAGCATAATCAAGCAATTGTTACTTATGCAAGTACCGTGACTAAAGTGAGCTAGAATGTAAGTCACTCCACTTTATCTCCTTGATGGAAGGAAATTCCTCCATAATTATGCATCTACGCACTCAACCATTTCCCATCTCCCCTACTGTCAGCATCAGTTGTACTGCTCTATTATTTATTTTTCTCAGCTGCTTTCTTTCACAGCTTTCAACGATACATCACCTCATAATCACACAGCCAGACAAGAAAATAGAAGAAAATATAATTAAAAGGATAATTCTTTACCTATACTCGATCACTGATATGTTTCCTATAAAATATTATGAGATCAGTACCCATATTAACCACTTTAAGTTACAAACTACTAGGGTCAATGACTTTCATTGTAGCTAAATCACTTACTCTTTTTGGCAAGTGTCATAGCCAAAAGAGATGAAAATCTATTCATTTCTTTATTCAAATATTTATCGAGCAACTTCTACTATCACCAAATAAAAGAGAAAAATTTCTGTCCTCATGGAGACTACATTAGGAAGAGTCAGAGAAGAAACAAGGTAATGCATAGTATAATTTCAAGGTTATTATAAATACATAGCATCTGATGATGATATTGTCATGATTCCTTCTTTCCTTTCCACCCCCCTTCCGCTCCTCAACAAAAAGATCTCTTTGGATGCATTTGGTTTTAGCAATAAAATTTTAAGTCTCTTTGCAATGTGAATGTTGGGGCTTCATGAGTAGCTAGCCAGCAGGCTTTCACTCCCTCTTGGGCCCACTAAAAAATTAGAACACTACCATGGCGTATCTAATGTATGCTTTACATCAACACTGGGAAACACATGCTTTACTGTCTGTATTACAAAATCAATGTTTCCTTGTATAGATGTATATGACTATGTCTCCATAAGCAGAAAAGGGAATTAGGAAAAGAGAGGGGAGATCACAACTGGTTGCCTCTTCATAGGGGCAGAATTCTGCTTTTCTCTTAATACACCTTTTTTTTTTCCCCCACAGACTCCACTGTGTCATTTTGTCTTTTAATGACCACATTTTCTTTATTTTGAAAAACATACATAAAAGACATAGGATCCCTCAACGTCCCTCCTCACTGCTAAAATGCAGCTTACAATCATTGTCTACAGTTATCACAATATGAAAAGCTTTTTACCCTCTTAGGATTTTTTTTTTTTTTTTAGAAAGAACCTCCTCCTTTTAATTTAATTCTGCTGTCCTAATCTGTTGAATATAGAAATGATTTTTATCTCCGCATTTAACAATCTAGTACTGAAAACAGGGGAACTTTCAAATTTCCTGATTAAACCAGAAAAACAAAACAAAAGCAAAAAAACTCCCTACGCATTGAGAAAGTGAAAAAGAACGGCCACAACCAGCCCTCGAAGTAACATGAACCCCCTTCTACTTCTTGCAATGCACTTAGGGAGCATACCAAATGGTAACAGCACCTCTGCCCTCTCAGTCATCTGAGTTAGACTGTCTGTCATATTGTTACTGCATTCTCAGTTATGACTCGTGTGTCTTCACTGCTTGTGAAAGGTAATTTCCCATTCATTCTTTCACATTTCCAAAGCCACTGTCCCTCATTTGGTCCTGGTCATTTCTCAAATAGTTTATACTTCCACCTAATATGAACTTTCAAACAAACAGCCACAGAAGGCGTTATCTTTAACTACTTGCCCTCACATCTCAATACTTCTCCAATAACTGTGAAGTGAAATAAAGTTAATTTTTAGCAAGAAATTACAGACACACACACAGACACACACACAATTTTGTTAGGGCTCTTATACAAGCACTTATTGAATTCTATTTCCAGATCTCTATCCCCCAAAATACTGTAAGCAACAAATGGTACAGACTTCCTGATAGTGGTCTTTTTCTTCTTCACCATGCCCTTACTGACCCTTGAAACAAATGTTCACAAATATTTTTTGAGCTGGTTTGAATGAAGTAAATAAGTTGAAAATGTTTGTGCTCTTCAAGCTACAGTATTTTTGTGTTTACTCTGCTAATCCTCATTGCTTACCCACCCTGAACGACAGGCTCTGCCTTCATTTTCTGGTTACATGTCATTCTCCTAGAACCTCAGTCTACACCTCTACCCACAGTCCTCATTTTGGTTCAAACTGAAAGTGCCCCCTGAATTCCACACCTGAAAACCATACAGATTTTCCCTGCATGGAGAAAATCACTGCCTTGTTTCTGTTCCAAAAGTAAATGTTCATCTCAAACTGTGAGCAGAGATGAAGCTGAATTTACTACCATCATTGCCTTACATACTTGCTGCCAAATCCATCTGGTACCCAGGTCTATAATACAATTGGTTCCCCTAGTTCTGCATGATTGGGTCTTCTTCCTCTGATGCCATGAATGAGGATCTTAGAAGATTTTAGTCCTTATCATTTCTTCCCCATGCCACAGATTCAAAGAGTCTTCCATCCATATTTTATGAACAATCTCCCAGGTCACCTGTCATTAAGTAGTACCCACTCCCTGACAAAGACTCTAATTAGACCTAACTATATTGCACTCTAATCATACACATCCCTTTTCAGACATGATGGGAGAAACACCACCAGGGAAGCCTACAACTGTTTCAATGTGTTCTGGAAGAACTCTTACCTTCAATATACCAGTGTTCAAGTGAAAAATTCTAACTGTATTAGGTAAATATGCCTCCACTACTACTAAATTTTAGGTGTTATATAATAAGTAAAAATAGTCACCTTTTGCTTTCGCCACCTTACTTACAGAATTCAAGGTCTGGAGACACAATTGTTTAGTGAACTATTCTAATTCAATTAGCCCTATGGAAAGGAACAAAACAATGGCATAAGGTTATTCATTCAATCTTCTGACTTAGCATGCTACAAAAATGGGGTTAAGAGAGTGGTCAGCCAGGATTTCAGCTAATTCTGAGGTCTCTGTATTCTAATATAGACTTGCATATAATTACTATAACACATCTGTTTAACCAATCCCCTTGGTTCCCTTTTGTTATGTATCAGAAAGGTAAAATATAGTAATGCAATTCTCTTGGCTAAGGTCTTTGCTGAATAATCAGAAATAGCTTATTTAGGTGTTTCAAGAGGTACCACTTGAAAGTTTACCTGAATTACACATATAGAATTTTAATAAATGATGCCACTTTCAAAAAATATCGAAACTATTGATTACTAAAAAGTTATATTCTGATGTTTTAAGAGTGCCTTCATAATCATTCAAGATAGTTAAGTCAATATATCTAAGCAATGAGGTGAATCAGCAAATGTTGGGGTTTCAGAATTAAAGCATACTCTTGCTCAGGACTATCAACCTACTTAGCTTCAAAACATAATGGAAGCCTCTCAAAAAAAAGAAAGTGTCCAGCAGGCTTAATGACTAATATCCATCCTTCGATATGCTCCAAAATGGAAATTTTAAACACAAAATTTATATAAAATTTATAATGAAATCTCTGCTTAACAACATAGCATAGTACTTGGACTAATGGACTATCAAAACAATAACCACATGGAATTTTTATTTGCTGGTGTTCATACCATTCACATTAGCCACTGAATCACTTTCCTTCAATCATGCTTTCATCTTGTCCTTTACAATAAAAGCTGTTGGGTTCCTTCTTCTTGATGCAACACAATTAAACTTCTCTGCAAACCATGACATCTAAATGTACCATTTACTCCATTAAAGTAGTACTCTCATTCTTTTTTTAAAAATTTTATCTTTACTGTATTTTTTTTCCATTACAACTTAGTCCCCTTCTACTCCCTCCTCCCAGCAATCACCACATCTCATTCTCTTTTATGAGTTATGATTCACAGTCCAATTTGTACTCTCCCATATATCTAAGTGCTACCTATCCTTTATGGTCCACACTGAATTTCCTCCTTTATCACTTACTAGTCCATCATCAATTAAGGTTTGCCCCTTCTCAACTATTAAAACAATAGTTTGAACCACAACATTTAGGCTCAGTAGTTCACTTTTTTTTTTCCAATTATTTCCTCTCCTCATATAGACTCTTAAAAGCAGTGACCACTTCTCATGATTACTCTTATCCCTGTACTGGATACCAAGAAAATTTTATATATTATTTAATGATAAGTTATTCTAAACTTTTTTTCTATTCCTCATCAAATTATATCCAAATATTTATTGAATGTATCATTTATATTATAGTATATTATCTTGAATGACATAGGAAATATAATCATATCGTATGTATTAGATAATCATGTAATATATAATATCACACAGAGGAAACCACGCTAAAGTCTGATAACAGATTACGCTTTCTGTTATTCATGGACTGCCTAAACCACATGACCTCCTCCACTAACAGCAATTTGGCTGCAGATGGCTCACTGCAGGTGACATCTTTAGCTGCGCATATTAATGCACAATGTATTTTGGTTAAAAGCTAGACACTAGCATTTCTCAGAACTGTATAACATGCCCAACAATTTGGTGAAACAATTTTATTAAAAACGGTCCATCCAGAAGTCATGGATATTCTCTCTCTGAAACTGTGGATTACAATTTCTGCTGCATAATTCAGCAACCATTAACAAAACCTTGTGAAACGTAAACTAAATGGGCCCTTTTTCCTTCACACAGCATATTAATATTCACCAAATGCTAGCAATAACATTTGTAAATCCTTACAATGTAGGATCAAATGATAAAAACATATTTTAATATGTTCGTCAGGGCAGTCTAAAACAAGAAGATCAATACTTTCACCAAAGCAATTTATAAAATAATTACAGCACACAAACAAAACATATTCATACTCTATTACAGTTACATAGAGGAAGATCCCCCATTCCTCAAAAGAGAGGAAGATCCCAAATCAGTAAACTAAACTTACATATATTATACATTAACACTTCTGAACAGCTCCTCATCTGGGAAATTCAAACTTTTATACCTCAATTAGATTAACACATACATTTTGTAGCCTGTGATACAATATATCTAATTAGGCAGTGTTTGTGCAATTATTTGAATAGCTCATTGAACTGTACTAGTATTTCATTTAAAAATGAAAAAATAATTTACATTAGTGAAAACAATTAAAGGTCTTATAAACTATGTGAACTCATTAATTATGCTGAAAGCTACATATCTCATTAAATTAGATGCTCACTGGAATTAGGACAATTACTTGCATGTTGACTTGGAAAGAAAAGAAATACTTTTGAAAAAATATGAAATATTAAAAGAATATTAAAGCTTGTGTAAAAAGACAAAGTGTCATAAGAGATTTGTCTCTTTTAACTTTCTGTGACTAGAAGCCCCTTCTAATTCATAGTTTATTCATATTTTATATAGTTGTATGTATGTACATTTTCAAGAATATATTTAAGGGAAGTCTGACTTTTAAAATTATATTTAATAAGCTTCACTTTTTTTTTTTTCAGAGATCCTATCTACATTTTTTAGTAACATTTCTTTCTTATCACATCTTTAATCCTTCCTTGGTACAGTTAAAAAACACAATGATCTACACTTCATTTGCTAAATTATTGACTCTCCTTCTAGACATTGAGTGTTACTCTTGACAGTGAGCAGTCAGTTATCAACGTTGTCATCTGTTTTTTTTCAAAATCTAACGGAGTAGCTGGCTCAGTGTAGAAGCACACAGCTTTCTTAACAGAGCAATATAAAACTCTGGTTTGAATAAGAGCAAATAGTAAGGTATAAAATCAGGTTCTTGGACTTTGATTATTTTTACACTTAATTCCAAAAATAATTCCTGCCAAGAGGGTTGACTTCCTTTTAACTTTAAAAATATGTAAAATTTACACACTTACGCAAACACACACAGTTTCTATAACCTAGAAATGTAGGTTATACATTTCTATCTATTTAAAGATAATATGGCCTCATATTTTAAAAATGCTAAAATTTGGGTCAGCAGCTCTAGTTTCTTGAAAGGGATCCATTGCAAATCAATTAAATTCTTCTTCAGTTTTTTCATCTATAAAAGCAGGCAACAATGATGGCAATACTATCCCTACTTGCTTATTAGAATTTTTACAAAGATTAATAATAATAAAAGATATTTATTAGTTTCAATTTAAAGCACTTCTGCTTATACCGCCAAATGCGATTTTTCCTTTATGAAAATTCTCGTATCATAAATAAGGATATTAAAAACTCAGGAAAAAAGTGACCTGATCCAATCACAAATAAGTAAGTGGCTGAGCTGGGGTTCATATCCACATTGTCCAAGTATAAAACTCCATATTTTTTCCACTTTCCAAAGGGCCTCTGATGATTAATTTATAAAGAAACACTGCAGATATCAAATGCTTTCAGGTACGAATTCTGATTTTATAGTCTCTTTACTTATCTTTAAAATGTGGATACCACATCATTTAAAAGGCAGCAAATAACAAAATGCATACAAAGTGCCTCTTGTGCAGTCTGAAATGAATAGTGCTCAAAATCTCTTCTTCCTGTGACTAAAGACCTATCTCCTTTCTTACTGAAGTAAGAAAAAGGTGACAAACATTGCAATGAAGTTGTTGCTTCCTTATCACGGGTCCCTAGAACTACTTTTAAGTAAATTCATAGTGTTACATAGGACAAGGGTCTCAACGTCTGGCAAGGTCTGGGCAGTTGTTACTAATACTAAACGCTATTCTTGCTTAATGTTAAAATGAAGCACTGTATTTTTCAGATGCAACTGTAAACAGGATAAGCTTAAAGGGAACCCGACCTGATAAGTGAGCCAATTCAAAAAAAAAGATTGACATGTAACTAACCAAATAGTAAATATAAACAATGCTAAGCCTCCCTTGGAGGAGGCAGAGCTTTGGATGTAGTAAATCCCATCTCCTTTACTGGTTGCAAATAAATAAAATTACCTTGTGATAAGCACATCTCGTTAACAGAACACCACACCCCAAACCAGTGAACCTTTGGAGTTTGTTAACAGTAGAAATACAAGCAGGAGTGTACATGTATGAGCAACAGAGCTAGGACTACAATCCAGATCTTTGATGCATGTGATAAAGGCATTTCTTTAATGTAATATGTTTGAAATTTTTCTAAGTATGGGCCAATTTTTATCTAAGCCAATTAAGATATGGAATAGGGGAGAATGTTAGATATGTGTGTTTTCTCAAGGGATGTAAACAATAAGAAAGTTAACCCACCACTGTATTAAGTTTACTGATCTATTACTGATTTTGTTAAGTGTGGGTACCTGCATTTACAGCAGAAGGTCTGTTCTTTAAGCTATACTAAACAACTGTTCATCATGCGAGTTGCAATAATATGTAATAATAGACTTAACAGATATAAAAGCTGAATATGCAGAAATTCACCTGAAACATCTAGTTAGTTAAAAGCTGAGAGTGAAAAAAAGGCTTTGGTTCTAATGATTATACTTACAAGTAAAGCATGAGGAGTATATAATCATTTTATATAGGGAACATCCAAGTCATGAGGATTTAATGCAAATTGGACCTCATCAGAAATGAGAGCTAAAGAAATATGATTCTTATAAACATATTTAAGTAAAACTAATTTTTAAAAGATTAATCAAGCATTTCTTGTCCTTTAAATTCATTATCAAAACTATTTTAAGTGAAGATAAACTAATTTTGTTATAGTCAGGGTATTATTCTTTTAAATACTATAATAACATATGGGTTATCAGAAACTATCAAAAAAAAAAAAAACCAGTACCTTTTATCTTCTAAATACCTTAAGTTTAGAATTAAGGGACTTTCTCTTTATTGGATTCATATAAAAATGGTGATAGTTAAAGTACACTGGGCTGTGGAAAGCAAAACATGTTTTAAGAATTGACCAAACTCTCATCACAGGCATATGGCATTTCAGCTCATCACTGTTATTTAGAACCGAAATTTCTTGACATTTCATCAAGTATCAATAGAATGCCAAGGCTGAAGATATAAAAACAAATAATCTAAATCTTGTATCCATCCCTTCACACTATATAATTGTTTAATCAATCATTTGATAAATGAGAATTTTTTAAAATGTTAATTTGAATACAAATTTATAAAATAAAAAATAGTACAAAAGTTATGACATTAAAAATAAAAGCCTCTTCTACCACCAAGCCTTACTCTCCAGAATCAATCACTGTTAACTGTTGCTTTGAGGAGTTTTGGGGTTTGTTTGGTTTTTGTTTGTTTGTTTGTTTTTGTCATTGCCATTATAACATCAAATAACAAGATGTGAATCAAATTTAAAATATTATGTATTTTCACCTTACTATAAAAGCTACACCCTTTCAACAGACAACCTTACATTATCACCTATTTTAGGACTGTCTTAAACACTATCCAAGAAATCATATTTGATGTACAGTAGGCCCTCGAAAATGGTTGTTTCATTCAACATATTTTTTTGTTATAATTTTGGCAAAAAAGGAATTAGTTTATGGTATAACTGGTTTCATTATACATCATTTCACCACAGTTCCAAGAACCTATTAATGGTGTTAAATAAGGACTTACTGTATTATATATTTTAATACACAATAAAATAATGCATAGTTTTTTGAGTTTGGTTTGTGTACCATCTAATATCTCATAGTTCACCACTGTTACGCAATCACATTTTGAAAAACACTGATTTAATGTCCTTCTAGTTGTCTTCATTTCTGAGGTACAATCAGATACTCCATCCTATTTTTTTTTTTAATTAGAGGAACTCCTAAAGTGATTGTGAGATATATACACACAACCTATGCACACACATTTATACATGTATACATGTATGTAGAGATAGATATTTTAGATAACAGATAGATGGAAGGAAGGAAGGAAGAAGGCGATGACTGTTAGGCATTCTTTCACGGATGAAAAATTCTTAAACTACCCTCATACCCTCTCTTAATATCTTGCCTAGAGGCAGAATTTATATTTCATCTGGATATCTTTATCAGTCATTTTACCAATATTTCCTGGCCACTGATGGGGCTGTACAATCTGAATACTTAAATCTTTCCTTAGCTCAGGAAAGTGTTCTAGAGCCTGCCTCCCTACTTGATTCCAGAACTCCTATTAGAGCTTTAGATGTAATCTCCATGATTTTTAATATGTCTCTGAGCCTCATAACTTCCAGAGTACTAAGGGAGCCCCAGTTATAGATAACAACCTCGAAGAATGTCTACATGTCCATGGGCACAGCTCCCAATACTGAGGATAAATCCCATCCTCAGCCTCCACAACAGTAAGGAAGGAGTAACAGGGAAGTAAGTAAAGCACAAGAAATATAGTCAATAATATGGTGAAAACTTTGTGGTGCCAGCTATAGTGCTGGAAACATCAAAGAGAACACTATATGAAATATTTATTGTCTAACCATTAAGCTGTACTTCCAAACCAATACATAATATAATGGAAGGAAGGAAGGAAGGAAGAGGGGAATCTCTGGATTCTATACATTCCTAGGTACATTCCTACACTTTATTACACTAACAACCCCACCCCCTCAAATCCTCAGCTTTAGTTAGGATTATACAGACCTTTAGTCACCACTAAAAATTCCAGATTTCCAATTCATCCCTCAACTCCCAGACTTTAATTCACCAATGGGAGGGAGGGAACCCCAATACCCCATCCTATCCTGCCCTTGATCTACGCCGTAACCTTCTCATAACTCAGTTTTCTCCATAACACTTATTACCATCTGTTACACTGTATGTTTTTTGTGTTTGTCACTCTTACTAAAATACAAGTTCCATGTGGGAAGATTTTTTAATCTGTAATATTTAGTTCCCTGCTCTATCCCCAGAGTCTAGAACAGTGCCTGAAACATAGCAGGTGCTTATTAAGCAGTTGAATAATTTCTTATTGTCTTCTGGCTGTATTATCTGGGAAAATTCTGGGTCATTCTTTTACAGAGCATCCACTGAGCCCACCTTCAATCAGCCCATTGAAATCTAAACCTGGTATTTATTGATAATAACTACCTCTTAAATATTTCTCAGGAATAATAGGAATATTTTTAAGTTCTTTATGTTTTCTAAATGAATTCTTTTCTGTGAGGTCAGGTGTTTTTTCTTTTGTTTCATTCTTCACTAGTTCACCTCTGTCCTTGATGTATTATTATTGTTAAAATGTTAAGTTAGTATCTTCAAACCATTCAATTAATCAATGTTTCCATCATTTAGTAAAGGTAATCAACAAAGGTTTTTCTGTATTTGTGGACAGTCTGCTTTCCCATTAGTCCTTTCCTTTGAGTGAGAGGATACAGAGTGATAGAGAGTCAGGGTCCAACTAAGGATAGTTTTACTAAGATGCCAGCAGATTTACTGCATTTGACTCAAGGTTGAGTAGTGTCTCCTTTGTTGGTTTTTTCCTTTGTATCACTGTGTTTTAGGAGAAAAGTGTTACTTCTTCTGACCTTCTTTTGAGTGTCCTTCCTCATGCAGCTCATCCCTTCATTTGGAGAATTCTATGGTTTTAGCCTCAGGGAAAAAAAATAAGGCCTCGCCCTACCCCATCTTCCCATTGGAGATTAGGAAAGAGCCCAGTTGTCATGCATTTTTCCTTCTGTAGTTCTTTAACTATTTGATCACTACCCACAACCCACTACTGCTTTCTGTGTGTTGATGCCAAGCTTAGAGCTTCACTGAGCTCTTCCTTGGGAAGCCCCCTGTACAGTGGTTTCCTTGGCGCGTTCTCTCTCTTTGTCACCATTTTCATTCTATCTTCTAGGAATTCTTTAACCTGCCAGCTTATGCCATTGGTGGCCATTCCCATTTTCTGGAAAAACCATACTTCCAATCTTTTAAAAAGTGGGACCTATAGAAAGAAGAGATGAATATATGTGTGCTCAGTCCTCCTTTTTTCTTAAAGAGGAACTGTGTTTCGGTTTTTGCTTAGAATTTGGGGAGACAGAAGACCTTTGTGCTAAAATAGCAAACAACTAAAAAGAGGCTATCCACTTTTCTAAAAATCTTTTAAGTTACGATACCATCAGAAATGTCTCACTGGCTTTCTTTCTCTACAGGTTCCAGCTTCTGGACACTTCACATGGCTCTAGTCTTTTCTTACCAGGTGTTCTTAACAGATTTCTGCCATTCCCTCACCAGTTTCTCTTACTTGAAATGGAAGAAGCAGCAGGCCTATCCACCTAAGACATAGCAAGTTAAATCATTTGACAGACCTAAAGAATTTCAGTCATTTTTGGTTTGGTTTGGTTTTTTTAATAAATGGAGAGTTTATATGTAACTCTGGGTACATTTGTTTTTTTGAGTTTTTAAGCTGTTAAAATATTGTCAAGTTTTTGTTAAATAAAATATCTGGATTCAGCTGAAAGGCTTATTAACATATGGACCATAATAATAAAAAATAATATGACACAAAACACTTTAATCACTAACATTTTGTTCATTATAAACATTCTGAAAAGTGACAAGTCATTTTATATATTAGAAATCTTCTTAGGAGCCAGGAGAGTTATCAGACATTAGGGGAAAATCTTTAAATGTGTTCCTAAATCTACTGTGTCCCAGGCTACACATCAAAAGTGATAAATAAATCCCCAATAAGAAAAACAACAAATGTTTTTGTTACTAATTAGAAAGCAAATATTTTTTTCTGTGTCAGAAAGTAAGACCAAAGAACAAGCCTGTATTGTTGAAATTTATTCCATTAGGGGACTGGCAAGAAGAGATAAAGCTATAAACTCCTCTTGGCATCAAAAGTCTAGGCTTGCAATCAGTGGATTCCTAAGGTCTATTTGGAAAAGCACACATCCTGACAGCTACCATAAAGGAGAGTTAATTAAAACACCATGTTCCTCGTGTGTGTGCGTGTGTGTTGTGTGTGTGTGTGTGTCTGTCTGTGTGGCGTAAGGGACAGGGAAAAGTGACAACTTTAGTGTGTGTGTGTGATGCAAGGGACAGGGAGAAGTGACAACTTTAGTTAAGGAAGTAAAAGTCTCCTTCCCTAAAGCTCTTACCTGAGTGTTGGTAGCTTTCCAGTCCTTCCTTTCCAAACCTGGAGTCATTTAAGAGCCAGGATGTTCATTAGCAAGTATAGTCACAACTCTGATGTATTAGTAACAAAAAAATGTATATAAGGGAAATCCCCCTAGTCTCTTCGAGCAACCAGTATTTTGTTTTACTCAAAGTCTCCAAAAATAACAATATAGCATTACTGCATATAAATACCAACCTGAAAATAATAAATTCATATAAATTTAAGTGCTAAAAAAGATTCAGCTTCTTCCCCTGTCATGCATGGAAAAACTGTTCACTCAATCTGAATATTTCCGTACAATCCAATATACAGTCCTCTTTGGAAGATGCAAAGAAGTTAACTTTCTCATGAAACATGTAACAGTTTAAAAGTGGAGATCTTTCTCAAAATTTCCTCTATCTTATCTCTTAAAACAGAAGATATCGGGCTCTATCCAGAACTCAGACTTCCTGACTCTGACCTCCTAATAATTCAGATGTTTGAGGAACTAGCTGGCCATTTGTTGAACAGGATTAGGAAAGATGCACTCCCGGAGTTCAGAATTAGAACTTGAATAGCATTTTTCCTTATGGGGAAAAGAATGAAAATTAAAATCAAATGATACTAATAACACTATAGATCGAATGGCTTTTGACTGCAACCTCAGAATCCGACAATTTATGATACTGTATCTATGGAAAAAACAAATTGAGAATAAACTTGGAAAGTCAAATCTGTTTAAAATAGAATATCCATGTTGCATTATAACTTCAAAAACACTTTATATACTTAAAAAACACGTCCTCATACAGTCAGTTAATCTTCCTAACAACCCAATGTGTCTAGCAGAGAACATGCTATTTACTTTTCAAATGATGTCGTTGTCACAGAAAGTGTAAATGACTTGCCCAAGTTCATCTCGTCATTAATGGGGATGTTTCCTTTATTGCAAGTGAGGCCCTCTACCTGTCCCCACATTCCCAACTCTTTTCACATGTGTCCAATTTCATATTATTCTTCACAATCCCAGCTTAAATATTTCTGTTCTCATGAAGATGGCCATGATACTCCCCTGCTGATAGTGACAGTTTCCTTCTTTGACCTCATAGCACTTTCTCTTCTTACCATGACTAAATGGATTTGGAATCAGCAGATTTGGTTTGGTATCTGCTTGGCTATTTATTATCAATATGACCTTAAAAGTAAACTAACCACAGTAATCACCTGAACAGCAGTTTGCGCATTCGAGGAAACAGAATATATGCCCTTAGAATTATTTGGAAATACAATTTTGATAAAACAAGTAGGAAAGAACTATGTGAACTATAAAGCCCTTTGTATAAAGTTACTCTACATAAACACACACAGATGGATATACAGTTTTTCTTTCTTATATACAACTTTTATTTCCCCTATTTCCTGGCTGAAGAAAGACTATAACTAATGAATAAGTGATTTTGTCATAGCACTCATTTGTGCCTCACAACTAGATACTTTATACAAATTTCTAAAATGAATGAAGGATTGAGAGGATGACTACATCAGTCAGGGTAAGTTTCATAAAGAAGAATGTTCATCACTACCTGCTAAATGTAGAATGCCAAAATCTGACTTTGACTTCTCTCCAATCTCATTGCCTATTCCTTCTCTGCCACAACTTCAGTCACCCTAGATTTATCCCTGATTCCATAAATACTCCCTGCAATAGTCTGGCTCTAGGTCTTGGACCAAATCATTACAGCCTTTCCTGTTGAAATAGAATCCTATTTCTGTTGAACCAGAATACAGTCTTATATACCTAGCTCATCCAATTTTTCTATGAAGCTTTTCTTAATCTCATCCACTGGAAATAACACCTCCTACTCTTAAGTCCACAATATTTGTTCATATGTCTCACAGTCATTATCATTTGACCACACAGTATATTTCCTGGTGCATGTATTATCTAACCTAGTACATTTTGATCATGTTAAGATCAGCATTATGTTTTAGTTATTTTTATATCCCACAAGACATGTAGTAAAATGTCTTCCATATGGTATGTACTCAAATAATACGCGGGGTAGGGCAAAAGTAGGTTACAGTTGTTTATATGAAAAATAATACAACAAATAATAAATAACAACATAAAAATGAACTCTGTTTCACATGTTCACAACTGTAAACCTACTTTTGTCCCGCTCTTTATGTGGCTTCACTGTGCAACTGCATGTTTCTGCCATATAAATTGCCATAAAAACAATTTTACAAAGTGATATTCTACTGTCTGTAGTCATTATTACTGGACATTCCTATCAAGATAGCATGTTATGGGCAGAAACATACTTTTCCAACATTTAAAAAAATACAAATACATAAACAAACTACTTAAATCTGATTTCCTCCATAACTAGAAAGCAGCATGTTCTTATTAACTACAACTTTATAATTAAAAAGTGATTTATTAAAAAGTTAAAGTACTCAATATGACATTTGGTTAAAAGCATAAGATACTTTATAAATAACATGCGGTTGACACATTTTAAAAGCACGTCATTTTCATCTTTCATCACCACAAGTATCCATACTAACATAATAGCTACCAATAGTCCTCATTCTTGTTATTATCATAACATAAATTTCCTTTATAACAAGGGTGCATGAGTCTCCTCTCTCACAGATGTTTAAATCGCATAACCAATCCTTCATTGCCTGCTGTCATTCCCCCCCTTCATCTCCCCACCAGGCAGTTCCAGGTGTAATGCACACAGAGCCCACCAATAGCTGTCCTCTAGACAGACTTAATGGTTTCTGTGCCTTCTCATTGGGTGGGGGGCTATCAGATTTCTTTTAAAAATATAATCTTTTTGATGCTAAGCTTCTATATTCTCATTTCATTTGTTATTATATTCACTCTATTACTTCTTAACTGCAGAGAATTCCTGAGTTTTTCTGCTATTTGCTTCTTTTCGTTCCTACCTCACCAATAAACAACCTTGAATTCATTTGTGGCACTACCATCCCCTTTATAATTTGGTATGTCAGAAAGCCTTCCCCAAGTCTTGGGAGATCAAATAGTAGTCCTTCTAAGAAGACACCCATCAATGTTGAACCTTCTTCTCTAATGACTTCTTCATTTTCTGAATTGATTTATGCTGTTATTAATGACTCTCAACTAATGAAGAAAGCATGCCTTCTTAGGGGATAACAAAATCACTGTCAAGGAAAAGGGATGTGTGGTTTGGAAAAGTGTATTGAACTGAATATTAAAATTATATTCAGAATTTGGAAACAATGTGTTTTTCCAAGCACAAATATGATCCCAGTTAAGAGTACCAAATTTTGATAGGAAAGAACATGAATTTAAAATTAAATATCACTGTATAGTAAACAAGTAAATAACGTGGCACTTACAGAGTGCAATGAGTAAAGGCTCAGCATCTTTCAATAAATTTGTATTTTCTTTATATACCAAATTTATCAGGAATTGTGGCAATGTTTTAGGCTTATTATTAAATATTGTTTTTAATTCTAACTTACAATTGGCAGAAAAGAAAAAGAGGACAAAAGAAGATGGGAAAGAAAGAACCAGAGAAAAACAATATCATCCCATAATATTAGCAACGAATGAAGCACTTTTTGTGGAAGATGGTAATACAGTTTAAGAGCATGGACACAGCAAATAAATACACTCACCTCTGTTATATGAGGATTGGGATTAAAACCACACAGACTACACACAGTGGTTTTACATCCAGTGCATGTGTTAAAATTAGCCTTTTCAGGAACGTGCAACAGCAACTCAGTGGTATTGCAAAGAGGACAGATGGTTTTAGGGGGACCTTGCACCGGAATCTGAGCTTCAGCTGAAGAAGTAGGCGTCTGAGGTTTCCCGGGTCCTATCTGGCTTACTGGTTCTGTAGATTGCTGAGCTGAGGGCTTTGCTGGGCCAGGCTGTTGCGATGGGAGCTTTGCTGGGCCAGGCTGTTGCGGTGGGGCCTTTGCTGGGCCAGGCTGTTGAGGTGGGGGCTTTGCTGGGCCAGGCTGTTGAGGTGGAGGCTTTGCTGGGCCAGGCTGTTGTGGTGGGGCCTTTGCTGGGCCAGGCAGTTGAGGTGGAGGCTTTGCTGGGCCAGGCTGTTGTGGTGGGGCCTTTGCTGGGCCAGGCAGTTGAGGTGGGGGCTTTGCTGGGCCAGGCTGTTGAGCAGGAGTCTTTCCTGGCCCAGACTGCTGGGCTGGAGTCTTTGCAGGCCCAGGTGGCTGAGCCAAAGACTTTGGTGTCCCCACATGCTGTGCTGGGGGCTTTGCTGGTCCTGGAGGCTGAGCTGAAGGTTTTGGCCCAGGCTGCTGAGCTGCTGGCTTTGCGGCCCCTGGGAGATGGGCTGGGGGTTTTCCTGTCAGCTGCTGAGCTGAAGGCTTCGCTGTCCCAGGCTGTTGAGTTAGGGCCTTCGCTGGCCCTGCTTGCTGAGCTGCGGGTTTTGCAGATCCAGGCTGTGGTGTGGAAAGTTTTTCAGGTCCAGGCTGCTGGGCTGGAGGTTTTCCAGGACTTGCTTGCTGAGTCGGTGCTTTGGATGGGCTTTGCAGTATTGGTTTGACTGATCCTCCTTTCACTGTATCTGCCTGTTTAGTCTGAGGCCTAGTTGCATCTCTTTGAAGTGGCAATTTTGTCTGGTCTGTCTGAGGAGCCTGGGTAAGCCCCTGAATTGGCTTTCCAGTCCCTGGAGGTTGTGATTTCATTTTTTCTGCTTGTTGAGAAGATACTGATTTGGGAGAGCCATTCTGCTGAGGTGGGGCACCTATAGGTCCTTGCTGCTTAGGAACTGACTTGGGTGACTGTTGTGATGGAGGCTTCGTGATTCCTTCAGGTTTTCCTTGTTCCTTCTGAGCTATATTTTGTTTCTTGGCGGTTTCTTCCTGGGATGCATCAGAGTCTGATATCAAATCAAAAGGACTGAATTTATTTACAACAGAGGAGACAGCACTTAGAGGGTTAACCTCTGAGAGGAAACCAGGCATCATACTAGACTTGTGCTCTTCCTTAAAATCAGTTCTAGACTTTGATTCTTTCAAACTAATAGTGGAAGGACTCCTTCCAGGCAATTTCTGCTCTGACCTTAAAGTGTCTGTAGTTCTACTTTTACTGAGACCAGGCTGAGCCGGACGCCCAGGGTCCGGCGGTTTTCCCGGTGGCTTTGGAGGGTGACTATTATCCAACTCTTGTTTCCTAGAAGAGTGAAACAAAAATATGTGAAAACACTGAAATTTATCACAACTAAAAGTAGTATAAAAGTTATAACTTTCTTAAATCCTCATAAATATAAATGTATAAATATAATTAAAATCTATTTTTGTAGCATCTTATAAGGGATCATAAAACTTTTAATGCTTTTATTATTTTCTTTATAGGCCCAGAGTAAAGATTTTCAACAAGAATGCAAATAATAGGGAGAAAAAAACAATACGTACTAGAAGTAATGAAAAAATAAGAAAGCTAGTTGGAAAGTATTCATAATAAAATTAATGTACATTTACACTTAATTGAATCTGGCCATACTTAAAAACTAATTAAACATATTAACTCAATAAATCAATGCAATGCTATAGTCCAGTATATTCATGTTCACAAGGTGTATCCTTTTTCATTAAAAGTTATGGTCAAAGAATGTTAGTCTCCCCAATACTAGCAGCACTAAGGAGTAAAAATATTCATTTTAAAATGTGGGAGTTCACTGCAACTATTTTTTGTTGTTTTTGTTTTTACTTGATAATTACAATTTAATTAGTTACATAAAGCAGGTGACATCAGGGGTATTTCTAGTAAAGACGATTACACTTAACAAAGATTCTGAGAAAGTTGATCTACTTATTCTGTACAAAAAGGAAATATCCATCAAATATTAACTTTATAGAATGAGAACTCCTACTTAATTAGCAATTTTTGGGAAACATTTCTATCTTTCTTGTGGAAGAATGCTATCTCATTTAACTGTATTTTTCTAATAGCTAATTCTAAAATCTCCTTGCAGAGTTACAAAAGATGCATAAAGCATCCTGAGATATAGCCTGCTGTGCAAACAGCAACAAGCTAGCTACCACCCCACTTTGAAATGCATTATTCCTTTCCTTAGATGAAGAAAATACATAATGACCATCTTCCTTAAAATTTTCTACATTTACTATTGCTATTCTTAGATTATTAGTAATATTATTGACATTGTGTTTAAAATGTAACCAGTTGCCCTGGCCAGGTGCTCAGTTGGTTAGAGCATCTGCCCAAAATGTCAAGGTTGCGGGTTCAATCTCCGTTCAGAGCACATACAGGAAGCAACCAATGAATGCATAAATAAGTAAAACAACAAATCTCTTTGCTCTCTTCTTGTTCCTCTTTCTCTCTCTCTCAAATAAATAAATAATGTTAACAGTTTTGCTAACAAGATCAAATTTAAATGACTATTTTAAAGAACTAAAATAGTTGTTTCTCATACTTTTAGCCAAAAATCAAGCACATTAATTTTCAAAATAAGCCATTCTTTACTGATAAATTTGAAACTAATAACATGCTACATTAGAACTACAGAAAAAATGAAATTATAAGTATTTTGTTTGATATATGTACCTTTTTCATTTTGAAAAAGATTTACTTCTTTTTAATTTAAAGAAAAAAAAGAAAAAAACAGTGACTCAGTAGCACTTCAAATATGAGGTGATCACAATAAAAGTTCTACAGGTTTTTAATTTGTTTCATCAAAATTTACCGGCTCATGGACAGGCTAATTTTAAATTTCAGATCACTTGTTAGTTAGTAATGTAAAGCATAATAGAAAGAAACACAGATGTATTACTTCTAATTAGCAAAGGGTCAGAAATAAAATAATCTATAAATGGCAATGGGTACAGAAAGTGATTTTCTAAAAGAAGAATAAATAAAATTCTTAGTTCTAATGCTTTCCTCGAGAAAAAAAGTTACAAAACTTAAGATAGTACCATGTCTCTGAAACCTTTACTTTAACAAGAAACTAAAATTAATCTCCATATTAATTCCAAGAGTTCTAATATGCTTTTAAAATGCTCTGCAACATATTTCCATTTAGGGACAATAATTTTGAATGTTTTTTTATAGGCCTCCCTATTTGTTCTCTTCCATATGAAGGCAGAAAAGCCACTGTAAACCTGTAATAGATTTCCAAAAAGTTCCACTGTTTAGATCTTTACATTTTTCTTGCAATGTTATGAATTCAATTAATAAAACAGACCAATCCTTGAAGAGCAGATATTCAGGGACTCTGTTATAGAAGAGACTATCCTATGAGTAATTATTTAGACAATTTATTGAATCAGCCCCCTTGTACAGAACCCTTGAAATCAATATTTAAGCAAAGTACCAAAACAATCTATTCTTAATTTAACTAAACTGTCCTCTATTAAAAATACTATTATACTTACTCACTGTTTTGTGATATTTTACTTAATCCAATATACGTACTGAACAAATAAAAAATAAACTTCATGAATACCAAGTATTTATAACAATAAAAAATAATATTTAAAGCTAGCAGCTTGTATCAGAAATTATAATTGCATGCACTTTCTACAAATATGATGTACTGTATTATAGAGTCCCCCTGTGAGAAATACCTCTATAAAGACTGCCCTACAATTTAAATCTTAGTTGCTAAAATTATGTAAATAAACATAAAATATGGAGATCTCAGAGTGAGAAGTAGAAAATTAAGAGAAGATGTAGGCTTAATACCAAACAAAAATATAAAGATGTCTTAGCAAATTGTGGTTTTTTGGTAAATTTTTGTTTGGTATAACAGTTGTTCTGTTAAAAAGAAAAATGGCTAAAATGTGATATGTGTCTTGTTTACTTGACTATGAACTCCTGAAGAATGTGTTTCACTCATCCTTGCCTCTAGAACAGCGGTTCTCAACCTGTGGGTCGCAACCCCTTTGGGGGTTGAATGACCCTTTTACAGGGGTCCCCTTAAGACCATTGGAAAAACACATATATAATTACATATTATTTTTGTCATTAATCACTATGCTTTAATTATGTTCAATTTGTAACAATGAAAATACATCCTGCATATCAGGTATTTACATTACGATTCATAACAGTAGCAAAATTACAGTTATGAAGTAGCAACGAAAATAATTTTATGGTTGGGGGTCACCACAACATGAAGAACTGTATTAAAGGGTTGTGGCATTAGGAAGGTTGAGAACCAGTGCTCTAGAACCAACCCTGGTAACTAGTGGCTGAGCATTAATGATTGATGAATAACAGTGAGTAAATGAATGAATGAACATGGCAGGTTTTGTATCATTATAGATTAACGTTTCTTGAATTCTCTCCACTTCAAATTCTTATACAGGCCTTCTGAGATATAAATGGAAACATTCCATATTCATTTTAGATCCTGGATTTGGCCTGCTGTTCTGGGAAGAAAATCAGTTGTGGAAGTGTCTAACCAGTAGGAGAGACCCAAAGGAATTCTAAGGAAAATAATTGAGTAAGTCAGAATTCTTCTAAGATATTCTACTAATCATTAGTGATTTTTTTAAGCCTTGGCCGGATAGCTTAGCTTGTTAGTGTCATTTCAATACGCCAAGGTTGCAGGTACCATCTCCTGTCAGGGCACATACAAGAATCAACCAATAAATGCAACAATAAGGATCTTTCCTCTCTCTCTTCCTTCCTATCTCTCTCTAAAATCAATAAATTTTAAAAACTTACTAGAAGTGCTTTTTAGTAAAGGCCTTTTCACATGACATACCTGTAGCTGTAAAAAGAATGAGTAGAAGGAGTAATAAAATTGCATTACCCTTTGTCTATAATGAATCAAAGATTCAGGAGCATTTCATTTGTAACTTATAGCTTGTAACTACCTATACTTTATACAACATCACTGCTTTTCTATTGTCATCCCCAGATTAGAATTTTTCTTTCACAGCTTAGTAGAAAAAAAGTGGTTCAGCTACAAATGAAGTAAACATGTATTCAAGTATAGAATGTAACCAGTTGGAATATTAAAATTTTGTTAAATGTAACACAATAGGCAATGACACTTAACTTGACAGTGCTGAGTCACATAAAATTTTACATTAGGAATATAAGCAACTACAGGAATTCATTTTTATACTGTAGTTGATACTAGAGCTTAAAGAGGCTAAGAGATTAATCCAAAGCTATAAAATTAGTCACAGATATATAGTGTCCTGGTTCTTGAGGGTGAAAGGGGGGTGGATTTCCACCACAGTGCACTGACTTTCCCTTAAGTAAAATATATAGTTAGATCAAATTAACTCATAACAATGAATAATTCAACATACAACTTATCTATAGCCATCATTGCTGGTGCCATTCACTGCTGATATTAATATTACTACTTTATTTATAGGGTTTCTTCATATTAAAATTCAAACAAACTAAAACATTCCTCTCAATTTTTAATTGATTTTCATAATGACTTTACAAGACAGCTAAGACAAGTATCGCTTTCCTTATTTAGAGGCAAGGAAACTGAGGCACAGATGACTGAGAACTATTTATAATCTACCATGAGTCAGTTAAAAGTAATAGAATAAGAAACTAGGTCCCTGGGTTCACAACATTTCTTAAAAAGGAAAAAAAAAAATTTTTAATCAAACTTCAGCATGTCTAATTCACAGCACTTAATCTCTCAAAACTTCAAATAATTTGGATATACTTACTCATATATACTTAAAATTAATGTTTCTAAATATTTAAATGAAAAACCAAGTGTTTCTTTGGTTATTGCCTATGGGGATAGTAACTTTCCAAAAGTTATGTTCTCATATATTATTAGAAATCGTTCAGTAAAACATAAGCAGTTTGTAAAAATTAGAAACATATTGTTTATGTATTTAGATGGAGCTTTCACCAATAACAGGCCACAGATTACCTATTAATGAGAATTCTACCATTAAATTATCAATTGAGAGCTTTAAAAATATACTATCTGATACAAATACTGCATAAAATATCAGCATTTCAGAGGCTGAAATAATATTTTTAGACACCCTCTGAAAGAAGAAAAGTTAGGAATTTAGAAATCAAAGCTCACACTCTTGTTGGAATATGTAACCAGCATGCTAAACCTGTTGCTTGTGGCACTTAGGAAAAACTACAGAACAGACATACATTTCTAAAAGGTTAATAGAAGTGTTGTGCCTCGTTATTATCTTATGAAAATCTAGTATACAAACATTCAGAACACTTTCCAAGTCAAATTTTCATCAGCAGAGAAAAATAATACATATCATAAGCTGTGCTTAAGATAATGGATGAGAAAGACTTTTTGCCAAAGAAATAGCCCATGTTACTAGTTTAAAAACACAGAAAAACATATCCACTATAAGGAGCTAGCTTAACTAGCAGTGGTGGTTTCATTTCACCTGATATATTTTAGACATTTATGGTTTTATGAGAAAAATATTGTCATAAAACATTATATGTATCTATAGAATATTTTACATCTCTCCTATATTAATATAAACTTAATATTATAAACACAATCGTATGCATATGCTTATGTGATAGTTCCTAAGTTAAAATATTTTACTTTATAAAGTATAGTATAAGAGTATACACCTATATACCCAAATCTTTCATATTTTCAGTACCTCCAATCAAAATTGTATGTTTCCCTTCAGTTATCGTTACGCAGTAAGTTTCAGGACCACGGACAGAGAACTATTCTCTATGGGAGGGTGAAAAGTTATAGAGTTTGTTTACAATAATAAAGGCAGAGAAGGCACAATGATTATACCCTCTTAGTTCTCTAATTAGAAAACAACTAATTTATTAGGATGAAGGAAAATGGAGAACTAGAGAAGGAAATGAATATGTTGTTACAGACTAGCTCTTAATTGCCTGTACAAGTTGTCATTTATTTGTCTGTAAAAGTATGTACTGGAAACTAATTTTAATATAACACAAATTCACATGCTCTTCCATAAACTGTATGGCTTTCATATGTAAAAGAGAAGTGGCATAAAAAAATAGCATATGCTAATTCAGAAATACATATACAGCACCTGCCTTGCTGTGACCAAACCATCTGTTTAATGCCACAACATATTTTAGGGCCCCACACTGAAAATAAAAGACGTATTCATTTTATACCTTCTACCTAAATCGCCCCAGTCTCCTCTGGGGGTAGGATGGGAAGGAAGGGCAAATCACCTCCAGAGGAATTAATGGTATTGTTACAGAAACATTTAGACATCATTTACAGAGGAAAAAGACCTCAAAATGACTGAGGAGGTTTAAACAGAGACAGGTAAACACCCTTATCTATCCAATTCCCAACACGTCTGTTTTGTATTAATGGAAGACTTTCAGATTAGTGAAACACCGGAGGGCGTCTCTTCACGCCATCCTAGAGGGAAAAGGTTCCAAAAGGCCAAAAATTACAACCTAAAATCACAGTTCCAAGAATGCAACCCTTGACTATCCCACCAGCAACTCTACAATGCATCGTTTTTATTCTGACCATCGGAAAGAAGGCTTATGATTTCTCTATCGTAACCCCATTAGGGAGAATAAAACGAACGGGGACGACATATATGTACTGCCGTGCCGGCACCTATGTGCAAGAGAAGCTGTACATATATGCCCGAACATAAGCATCATGCGGTGCGTGCCTGTGCAAGGAAGGCGGCTCCGCAGCGGCCACCGGAACGCTTCCCTTGGGCAGACCCTGCGCCCTTGACATGACAGCGGCGATCTGTCTCCTCTCCTCTTCGCTCAGCTGGCTCAGATCTGCCTCCATGCCGGCCGGAATCACGGTGTGCAAGGGGCTCCCCGCCCCGCCAGCCCCTCCTCCGGCGGCCGCCGCGGCTGCTGCCGCCAGCCCTTCGGGAAGCCCTTCCCCTTCCAAGCTCGCCTCATTGCCCATGGCTCAGGGAGACTCGGGGCCGCGGAGCTTCCTCCTTGCGCCACGTCCCGGTCAAGAAGCCGGGGTCCGCCGCGGGGCGTGCAGGCAGCGGAGTCCCTGGCGGGGCCGGACGTCGCTGCCCGGAACGACAGGCGGGGATTAGTCCCGCTCGCAGGTGACGCCCTCGGCCGGTGCTTCCTCCATGTTGGACAACGCCAGGCAACCTTTGCAGAAGACAACTCCTGGCCGCCGCCTCAGCGCCCCGAGCCGGGGAGAAGCAGATCTGAGCAGTGCCAGCCGCCCGCCGTCCGCCCCTCCCACCGCGCCCCGCCTCCTCGCAGTGCGCATGCCCGCCTCGGAACAGGCGATGTCCGTGCCCACGCCTATCCCGTCTGCGTCGTTCAGCATCCTTCCTCACTCCGAGCACCGATTTAAAGGAGCCCAGCGTGAGCACAGATTAAAAATTTGGGTGAAACAGCTGTGGTTTCTCTCAGGCATGTTGCAGAGTGCCTCAAACTGACTTTTGGCGAACTACATTCAAGAAGGGCGCGAGGAGACTGATGAGGATGTACCTGTTTCCAGCTTTGATTCATGGGATTTGTAGTTTAAACTTTTTTTTTTCATGACCCCTGATTACATTCTACCTACTTTAGACATAAATGGTTTGTTTGTTTTTTAATTCTGAAATTCTCTTTCTTTTTCTTTTCCTTTTTTACTTCTTTTTTTTTTTTTTTTGAGTGTTTTAAGAAATACTAGGAATCGGTTCAGGTAAGTGGAGATGAACAGGAAAAACCTGATATCTTGATATTTTTGGGACAGATTTCCCAAAGGAGCTACAACTGGCCCCTTTCATTTAGATCTTTACCGGAACAATTATTTTAAAACCTTATATACATAGAAGTAAAGGATTATGGGAAATTGTGTATAGGCTACTGTAGTAAGATAGATTGTAAAATATTAAAGTGTTATAGCATGAAATTTTGAAAACATGACTTAAATAAATTTTTTTGTAAAAATGTGGACAGAAGAACCCCAAAGATCAATTAATTTGTATAGAGTCACACAGCTGGCACAGATATATTAATCACTCTTTTGGACCCACTCCTCACCCAACCCCAACACACACCCTCTTATCTTATCTTGCAACTACATTTTTTAGAAGGGAATGATTTAGTTCAGCACTGGATCTGCAGCCCCAATTTTGCTACCTGCAGCTCCAATTTTGCTACTTGCCAACAATAGACTTAAGATCCTGATTTTTGAGGCCCAAGAAAATAAAAAGCTAATACCTGGAAATGAATAAATACATTAAACACAAATGAGGAGGTTGCTCACATAATAAGTTTCCAAGGTTTTGCAATAATCATAATGATCTGACATTGTGCATTTCACTCACATCAGAACTAAAAAGTGGCACAGTCATAACAGTGTGTGACTACGTGGCTATAGCTCATCATCAGACAGTATAGTTACTGGTTCAGTTCCTACAAAAACTTTACATAAACTTTGACTCTTTCATAGATAACCAAGATGTGCCTTCCAAAGTCAAAACTAAAGAGAGTGCTCTTCATACAAACAAATTAAGCTGAGGCAACCTGACATTCTAATGGCAAGTCCATTATGACCATGAAATGTTTGCTTCAAAAAGGAAGATCATCTGGCACACAATCCTGAATCACCATGCCTTCTCTAACAAAACAAGTTAACTGCTCCATGCCCAGGCTGTCCTGTGAATCAGTAACACTCTAGATGAAGGTGAATAAGGATAAGACTCATATGCTAGCTGTTTTCTCTTAATATGCTCAAGGTTTGTGAGAATAAAATATGTTTGATGTATGCACACCCACAAACCACAATCTTAAAGATGGTAAGAGAAATATGCCTTCAAACTCGTGTCGGAATTATTAAATAAGAAAATATATTGTTAGCTCTATATTCTCTTCCACTGCAGATGAAAAGGAGCCTGTGAAGGAATAAGAACTAAGAAATGATAATCAACATGCAAAGTAATGTTCCTAGGCTAAACAAAAAGTAATCATTTGTAAGATGGGAATATTATAGCCCATTGTGTAAAATGTGCATTCACCTTCTCCTACCCTCCTCTCTCCTAGGAGCAAACATCATCAAAAAAAGGGAAATTGGGATATATGGTGAGAATAGCAAATAAACTGTGGAAACAAATGATATGATGCTGACATTTGGGTAACATTTTGGTTGTTGATTTTTTTAAATGATTTTTGCCTTTAGGATCTTTATAACTGTGAGTTTTGAATAACATGTTTTTAATCCTCCATTTGGGCTTAAGGTTTCTTGTGCTTGGGAGGTGTTTCTGATCTAAAGAGAAACAATGCATCCCTTTTGTGTGGCTTCTCAGAAATCTAAGTGTACAAGAATGAGGCCTTAAATGCTGTAAATTACTTTATCAATTTCCTCCTGGTTTGCCCATAAAAAATATCATAATTTGTTTCATTCTGAAAATTAATGGTACTGAAATCAATAGATTTATCATTCTCTGTCATATTGTCACTCTAATGATTATTTATTTAAATTTAGATTTAATTTAACAAGCTGTTAAGTGGGTCATGAAAGGAATCAATTTCTGAAAACCTCCACTGTTATATACCATCTTGTTTCCTAAAATGACTTCTCAATTCCAAAAAATCAGATCTTTTCCTATTGTATCATTCTTGCCTCAGTTTCCCAGGTAATTTCTATTTTAGTAAATTAGAACGAATCCAAATGCGAGAGTTAACAATTAAACATGACTCCATAATGATTTTTTAGATTTCAAAGTCCATGTATTTTAGTATATGTGTGGATGTATATCTTTATGTTTGTGTAACTACATACAATATGAAAAATTTTATATAGACTTATATCTTCTTTAATGTTTCTTCTCTGATAGAGGGTAAAAGAGGATTGTGTTAATTTAGTGGAGCAAAAACCTGCTGGAGGTTAAGGTACGTCATTTTTGTCATGGCTGAGGTGCTTCTCAATTGCTATCCTGAGCCATTTTTGTTAGCTCTGTTTTAAAATGAGATTTGCAGCTAGAGTGAAGGAAATTCAAGTGAGATTACCGTTGATTATAAACTGCCCTCTCAATTTTGAGGGAAAAATCATAAGTGCTTTAGAGAAAACTCTGATAATTTTTTTTTTTTGAACTCTGACATCTGGAATATCAGGGAGTTTCTTTCCCTTTATATTTAGTCCAAAATAAGTCTGTAATTTAAAATAAAAGAGAAAGTCTCTTGTATAATATTTAAAATACATTCCTATAGACTGGGGTTGTATAAAATATTAATAATAAAATTAGTTTCTATGTCACCTTACAATATTACTTTGTACTTTTAAAATTATGAATAAATATTAAGGCTATAACTTAGATGGTTCAACATTATTTAAGCATTTTATATGTAATCTTTAGAATTAGGAACCTAATCTTTGGAAAATGGGAATACTGTATGTGTGCACATCTTAGTCGTGATTTTTGATTGACACTATTTGACTTTAAATGCTAGCTCTGCCATCTTAGACCAATTTGTGTATGTCATTGACTTTTCAGAACTTGAGATTCCTCAACTCTAAAAATGAGGAAAATAATGTACTACCTCTCAGGGTTCTTGTGATAATTAAATAAGGAAAAAATGTGAATGCACTTGTAAACTAGGAAACATTATCTCAACTGTGGTAGATGCTTATAATACTCATCCTCAGTGAATCAGGTCTGCCTGACCACTACCCTCTAGATGGGACTGCCACATTTCCCATCAAGAGGTAGGATTTGCTTCCTCACCCGTTGACTGGAACTGAACCCCGAACTTATTTTTCCAAAAGAATGTGGTGGCACATAACTTCCCAGGCTAGCTTTCCAATCTGGCCCTCTTATTTATTTGAAGATGTTCCTGTTCACACAGGAGGTGGGACTCTATGAGGATAGAAGACCAGCTGCCCCAGCTTCCAGCCATCTCAGCTGAAGCCTAAATGAGTCCCCATAGAACAACCTGCCTTAGTGGAGGTACCTACTGGCTACAGTTACATTAGTGAACCAGATGAAGTCAGCAGAACTGACCAATATACCCAAAAGAATCATTAGAGAGAATAATAATAGTTATTATAAGATTATTTTAGGTCACTAAGTATGAGGGGTTTCAAAATTACAGTTTTTACACATTGTGATTATGCATAATCTTTCAAAATTCCTTTTTCATTCTTTTACATCCAGTGACTATTTTCCCACTTACTGTCCAGTTGGACTTGAGTTATTTGTTCACAATTTCCAAAAAACATTCTTCTCAATGATAAATTAGGAAGAGCCCAGTTATAGTGAATACTTACATGCTTGTTTCATGAAAGATTCAAACAAGAAAATATATGAGAAGATGATTTTTGAGTCATGTAACACTATCCAAATAAAAAATATATCTAAAATGATGGAAAACTTATTCATGCGAATTATTCTGAAGAAGACCAATGTATTTATTGGAGAAACTGCTGAGGAAGGAGGGTGACACTTTTAAGGCCCTCCTCGAAATGGTGTCTAAAACTATGGAAAACAGTACTGAGATTCCTCAAAAAACTAAAAATAGATCTACCATACAACCCAGCAATTTCACCTCTGGGTATTTAACGAAAATGAAAACACTAATTTGAAAAGATGCCTGCATCCCCATGTTTACTGCAGCATTATTTACAGTAGCCAAGCTATGGAAGCCACCTAGGTGCCCATCAATAAATGAGTGGATAAAGAAGATGTAGTGTATATATACAAAATGGAATATTACTCAATAAAAAAAATTCTGCCATTTGTGACAACATGGGTAGTCCTAGAGGGTAGGTATTATGCTAAATAAGTCACACAGAGAAAGACAAATACCACATGATTTCACTTACATGTGGATTTAAAAAAAACAAAACAAACAAATGAACAAACAAAAACAAACTCATAAAAATAAGAAAAATCTGATTATTGCCAGAGGGGAGTGGGATGGACTGATAGGTAAAAATTTGAAGGAAATATAGTCAATAATAGTGTGATAACTTTGCACAGTGACAGATGGTTACTAAACTTAGTGTGGTGAGCACATTGTAAGATATATTAATGTCAAATTACTATTTGTACACCTGAAATTAATATGTTATATACCAACTATATATTAATGATAAGAAATGGTGGCTAGAATACAGATTTAGAGATCTCTGTGTGAAACACTTGGGATGAGGTTGAAAATATTGGGGGATTCTTATAAATTTAATGTGACACATATGTCATATATTACATAATAGTAACTTATATACTGTGTAACCAGGGAAACCTGTTAATATTCACATTAACTTCTAAAGGAGTCAGGATCAACTAGAAGATACTCAATTTTATCCAGCCCGGTGATGGATTATGTCAATTGATGGTTGTTGGCACCAATTCTACACCAGGAATCCTCAATTTGGGGTGCAGTGAAGAAGCAAACTTTATTCATTGCAAAACATCTCAATTGTGATACAGCATGGCTATGAAACTGCATAGCTGTGAGGCAGACCTGGAGCCGGCAGACCTGAAGCCAGGCACTTCTCTGGCTAGACAGCTGTGCTCCTCACTGGCCTGCTCTGCTTACTCTGTTCCATACCAGTCTGCTTTGTGCTTTGCTGGTCTGCTCCACTCTACTTTTGATCTGCTCTGCTGTGTGCCAGTTTTCTCGGGCCTGCACTGGTCTGCTTTGCTCTGTTCCAGTGAGACATCTTCAGTGTTTCAGCTCAGCCAGGAACATGCAGTCTTCAGTCTTTAGTGGAAAGGGAAAATGTCCACCCAGAGCCAGAGGAAAGCTAGCTTATATGGACAGAAGTCCTCTTCCCTGGTCCCTAATTGGGCCATCTTCATGCAAATAAGGACTCCAAGTCATCACAGTTTGATTGGTCCAAAGGCATTGTTCCGATTGGTCAGAATGGAACTGCTCTGATTGGTCATAGCTGTGCAGCTCCAACTGGATGGGGAAAGCTTCAGTCCTATTGATTGAAAGAGGATTCCAGGAACTTCCTTATAAGGGCTGGCTCAGAGGGCAGAAACAATGCAGGCAGGCAGTTTAGTGTAGGCTTCTCCCTGAAATGCAGTTTGCATGAGAGATCCCTGTGTAGAAAGGGCTGCTGGGAAAAATTTGAGCCCAGTCAGCCACCAGGCGACCTTCTTAGTAGGTGACTTCTTTCTCAGGGTTCACAATAGGAATTCAGACATTTTTAAAAGAGAAGCTAGGACTTACCTGAATTGCTCTGCAGAATAAAAAAGCATTTGAATTAGTTGAGTATCACAGATTGGAAGAGAAAAGTATAAAGAATGAAGGCTATCTTGTGCCACTTACTTGGTAGAAAGGAAAAATGGAAATGTCTTCACTGCTACCCCTAGTGGTGATGTGGCCTTGGGAACTTGACAGGACTGACAAGTCAATGAGGCTTCCTGGACGGTGGAATGCAAAGCCCAGCTTTGTCTCGGGCAAATTCCAGGAAAGTCCACGTTGCTAAGGCATTTCTACATGGATTCTTTGAGAGAGGAAAGGGGTGGGGGTGGCACAGAAAGAGATGCAGAGCCTTATATCCAAGTTGGTCTACATTAAAAATGCAGGCAAAGTAGATACCATGTTCATATACAGAAGCTGGGGGACAAAGAGTATTTGATTTCTGTGTTTCAGTCGTTATTATCATATGTGCTAAAGTGCAAGGTTCATTATGGTTTTCAGAGAGCCCTACAATTTTTTCATGTGCTAATTCCAAACTATTGAGAGAAATCTTTGGAAAGATTTGATCTTTTCTGTCTGCATGAAGGAAAAGAATACATAAACTTCAATAGACATATGTAAAGTACAATAAGAAAAAATTACAAATCACTCATACAACAATGGTTTAAAACTCTGAGAGGATATTACAATTACCTAAAGATCTTTTGAAAAAGATCAATAGCTATGCCTCATCTCAGACAAACTGAATAAGAATCCTGAGGGAAGGGGGTGGCATTTGTATTTTTTAAAGATCCTTAGATGACTGTATCATACAGTGTGGGTTGAGAATTACTGCTTTGAAAGGTTAGTGGATTTTAATGTCAGAAATACAAGAGTGAAGACAAGAAAAAGGCACTTGGGGATCAGTGTAGACTTTTCTTTGCAGCTGGAGCCAAAGGCGTCAACAACATTGTTGCCACCATCAGCAATTATTTTTGAGGAGAAAGTAAAAAGTACAGATTTAATTTGTTCAGAATGGTAGTATTCTGCAGTAGGAATATGGTATACAAATTCTGGTCACAGCATTTCGCAAAATGTGTAATAGAGCTAGAAAGGCACGGCAAATCAAAGAAGATATGTCAATCACTTCTCTTTAGAAGACTGAAGAAGGAAATCTAGAAAGATTAGACCCTTTTACTGAAATGTATGAATTTAAAGTATTCATCCAAATTTAGTAAACTAAATCTAAGAGGCTTTTTGCATACATGGAAAAGACATGCTTAAAGAAAAAAATAACAGGATATAGTACATTTATAGATTTGTTTACATCCTGTATTGGGATGAAAGATGCTAACTCTTCACCAGCATCAGTTTTCTCCCCTATTGGGCAAGTATCATAACTTGACCACAGTTGCCAACTTCTCTTGCAGTTAGGTCTAGCCTGGTGATCCAGCTCCACCTGATGAAAATGTGTTGTTTCCAGGCCTAGTCCAGTGGAATTTTGGTGTGTACACCTCCGTGGCTGACAGGGATGCAGACAGGCATACCTCAGAGGTTGCATGGACCTCTAATGGCAGAACCATTGGACAGGTTTTCTGGATGAACAAGTGTTTAATTCTGCCTTCCCCATATAAGACCACCTTCCATGGACACTTGTAAAAGAGGGAGAAAATATCTACTGTGTTTGAGCTATAGTATATATTTTTTAAATCTTTTTGTTAAAGCAGTCAGTATTATCTTACTAAAACAAGATAGTAAGAGGTATTTCTGTACAAGAATAATAAAAATAATTTGAAACTACCATTATAGAACACAACCCTTTTTTTATCCATTCCACACCAATGATCCTGGTCGTACTTTTCTTTAGAAAGAGCATGAAAGGCAAATCTGAGTCCCTCATTGATCTCCAAAATGCCAAGCTCACCTCTTTTCTAGTTTGTTTTTCCTTAATCTGGAAAGATTGTCCCTTTGCCTTTATCCATCCATTCATTTCTCAAGGCCAAGCTCAAGGTCTCTTTACCATAAAAAGGTCTTTTTTTCTATTCCAAAGTCATATTGTTCTCAGCTAGTATTTGGGAATCTTATTCATTTGACATTTATTTACATATGGTCTTGCTTTATTTGGTAAGTGTTTTAGGACTGAATTATGAGAATGATGAAATAATATTTTTATTTCTCTCACAGTCCCATCAGTATCTACTTCACATAGTGAATGCTCAAATCAACAGACATTAAATGCATTGGTGAGAAGTCTTCAGATGAAAAATGTGAATAATGCAAAAAATACATTAGGTTATTTTGTACAGAACACCTATAAGGGGGAATAGGGAATGCTTTATTGAGATTAAGGAATATCCTTCTATAATGACAGAATTTTAACCTGAAAATATTATATTTAATATACTACCAAGGCACTCTTACATATTTTGCCTATTTTTATCTCAGTTAATCCTCCTGACAGTTTTGTCATCTAACTACTATTTTGTCGATTTTATAAATGAAAAATAGAGATTCAAGAAGGCTATTTAAATTTCTTAAGATCACTTAACCAGTAAATAACAAAAAAGAATTCAAACTTAGCTCAGTCTGAATCTTATACCTACTACTTTATCCCCAAAGTAAAACACTACCAATTTCTATTAACAAAAGATAGTTTCTACTAAAGAGTGCATAGGCTTTTTGTGTGATATGTATTTGACCACTTGCAGAAATTTGATAATAAAGTATAGCAGAAGTGTATATACTTTCTTTAACAAACTGGCCAAAAAGTTAATTACAATTAGAAAGTGGCATTTAGTACTATAATTATCTAAGAAATATTCCATGTATCCAAAGAAGAAAATAAGAATACTGGAAAATGTAATCAAATTATTTTTATTATTCTGATTTTATAGTCTAATTTAACTTAAATTATCATTATCAATTTATCATTTTTTATTTGCATTTAGGGCTAGATGTCTTTACCTCAAATCATAGGGTGATAATTTTATTGTTTACCATTTCACGAGTCTTTTAGAGAATGTTTAATTTTATTCCAACCAAGCTCTAGATTTGCCAGGTTAATTATTGCTGAGTAAGTGGAAAATGGAAAAGATTTTATATAATTCTGCCTGAAGCTTTCCGTGTCTTCCTTCATTTGACTTAATACTCGTATAAAAAGATCAGTGTCTGCTCTTGGCAGATGGCCCATAACCTGCCTATATAATACTACTTCATGTTTTTTAATGGCCTTCACTGCAGGGATCTCAAACTTTTGAAAACTTAGGGCCGTACAATACTGCAATAATCATCACAGGTCTGATTACAAGTGAATAAACTGCCAAAGTGAATTAACAAGCCCTGGCAGGGTAGTTCAGCTGGTTAGAGCATCACCTCAATTTGCCAGGGTTGCGGTTTGATCCCCAGTCAGGGCACATACAAGGAACAACCAATAAATGCATAAATAAGTGGAGCAACAAATCGAAGTTTCTCTCCCGCTCTCTCTCTCTTTCAAAAACAAAATGAATTAATGAGCCAATCTCCAGCATAACTCTTGTGTCTTACACTTGACACTAGAGAAGTTTAACTTTTCACACATTTGATTCTCATCATCCATCTCATAAAACCAAAGACATACCAATCACGTTTTCAAAATCTGAGCTATTCAAAGAAAACAAAGTATTTATATCCATCTAATAAGTGGCATTCCAAGATAGATAATCATAATCTTTTATTGATTTCTTTGCCATTCTTGGCAGGAAATGGAAGCTATTTTTAACCATAGATAGTAAAAGATTCAAATAGAAGCTCTTAGATTCCCCACAAGGAAAGGCTCCTTGTGAAGAAAACAATGTACAGAGTTTCTTTCTAGTCCAGCAATTTTCAATTGGTGTGCCACAAGAATTTTTAAAACGTGCAATACTTGACTAAGTCAAAGGCACTGGTCCCTCTTTTCCTAATTTTGTTTTGTCAGGTTGGCAAAAAAATATGTTTGTTAGTGTGCCACATGCCGCAGAATTTTAGTAATTAGTATATGTGTGCCATGAGATGAAAAAGGTTGCAAGTGCTACCTTACAGCATGAACTGGCCTACTACCAGTATCCTGGGGCAATGAGTTATTTTTCATTTATAGCATTAGTCACTACACCTGAAAAAGACTCCGATATTATGCTCAGCAGAGTGATTGCTGCTTCTGGACTCAAGGTACATCTCCACTATAATCCAATCGATGCTCTGTTTAAATACCCACATTCTCTAAGCTAAAGCATCAAGTGGAGAAAAAAATGAAAGAGATAAGGAAAATAGAAAAGGATAAAAAAAAAGGAATAAATAAAAGAATAAAAACTAATAAAAACAAAATTTTTAAAAAAGTGTAAATAAAATAAAAAGCCTGATTGGCTTTGTGTGTGCCATAGGATTTGAAAGCATGTTGAAATGCCATTTTTCTTTGTGCTTAAGTTAAAAATCACAGCCTAGTAATCCATGGCCTCTAAAATCAGAACTTTTCCAGTACTCCTTCTCTCTTCCCACTTTCACTGATTCTGTTTAGTCTTCATTATCATTCATTATTTCACACTTCAAGGAGCATACAAATCACCTGGGGATTTTGTTACCAAACTCAAGGGGTTCACCACTTGGGGTGCCCTATTCAAGACCAAGATGCTTGGCGTGTTGTTCTATTCAAAAACAAGACAGGATTGGCAGAAGGTAGTTTTATTTAATTGCAACAAGTAAAGGAGACAGGGGGTTCATATGTAAAGATCTGTCTCCCCAAGGGGAGGCTTAACCATTACTTATATATACTATGTGTTCAATGACCTGTTGATTTCCTCTTTGTAGTTAACTACATTTATCTGGTTGAGTTCCTGTCAAGCTCATCCTGTTTACAAGTGCATCAGCAAATAGTAGTTACTGTGCTAAAATTTAACATTTAGCAAGAACGACGTTCAGTGAAAACAGCCCAGGCCTTTAGACTTTCGTCCTATCTAACAATTTTGTTTAAATGCACGTTCTGGAGTCAGGCTGGAGAGTCTGCTTTTCCACAAGCTCTTTATACAGTACTTACGTGGAAGGTGAAGAACCATGCTTTGCCAAAAAGACCTCAAACAGTTGCTACAATTTTTGGCTCAAGGATCAGTTGGGCTCCTCAGTGTTGTTTTGTTTTGTTTTGTTTTTTAATTTCATTCTCTACTTTCTTCTCTCATTCTTCTCATGAGCCATTTCAATCTTGAGCTACAATTTACCAGCTGCCCTACAACAGAGATCTAGTGTGAAAGTCCCTCTCTCCAGATAAAGCTTTCATTTGGTTTTACCTTTTATCTAGAGATACAAAATGAGCCACTTTAATACTGGAAACAAAGTTTGAGACAATTTTTCCTGCAAAACTTAAGGCAATTTAAAGAACAAAGTTACGCTCTTTCAGTTTACCCTTGCCCTGTAGCCCTCTGGTGTTTCAGCTCATTCCTGGGAGCATCTCGTCAGACCCTTCACCATTTGCAGACTGGGCTTTTATTTTCGGCCTCATTACTCAACAAGGTTGTTCAAAGGAGAGTTAAACATTTTCTGAATCAGCAAATGCTCTCAGCACAAAAGCAGCCTGCGGGTTCCATTTCCCTTCAGCTTGGGCCTGCTAGTACTTCACTGTATTGTCGGCTCTCTGATGCACCTTAATATTCTTTTAAATGTATTTTTCTCAAGTCAGTTTTTTCAACAAGAAAGGACTTACCCAAATAAGCTAGCTTGCCATTTCTGAAAATATGAAATCTGTAATTACTTAAAAAAAAAAGTCAACCCCACTACACTACACATTCTTTAAGAACAGAAACTGGGTCTCCTTTGTATGCCACTATATTTCTAGCATCATCACATAGTAGGTGCTCACAATGGTTGCTGAATGAAGGAAGCCTACTCTACAGAGCAAAGCCAGGAGATCATCTATAGCTGCGAAGGCTGGCAAGCAGGCAGGTGAGAGAGATGACTCTAAGATGGGCATCTAAAGCAAACTGGTGAGCTGCAAGGTATGACCTTGCTTCTGGTGCCAATGGTTCACCTTTCCTCAGGATACGTTTAATAATGAAACCTACAAGATGACTAGAACGGCGATTTTCAACCTTTTCATCTCATGGCATACATAAACTAATTACTAAAAACTCTGCAGCACACCAACAAATATATTTTTTGCTGATCTGACAAAAAATAGATGTAATTTTGATTCATTCACACGAGATGGCTGTTGTCTTTTTTTTTTAAGATTTTATTTATTTATTTTTAGAGAGAGGGAAAGCGAGGGAGGAAGTGAGGGAGAGAAACATCAATGTGTGGTTGCCTCTTGCACACCCCAAACTGGGGACCTGGCCTGCAACCCAGGCATATGCCCTGACTGGGAATCGAACCAGTGACCCTTTTGGTTCACAGTTCAGCACTCAATCCACTGACATGCAAGACAGGGACTATTGTTATTTTTTACTTTGATAATATAAAGGAAAAGATCTCAGTATCCCTGACTCAATAGTCAGGTGTTGCATGTTTTAAAACTTTTTGTGGCACACAGGCTGAAATTTGCTGCTCTAAGGTAATGATGTGAGATCAAAAGGCAGTGATCAAAAATGTGGACAGGACAGAGGAGATGCAACAGGACTTGGTGAAATACACTACTTGGGCACTGAAGAGCTATAGCATATGGATAAGGAGTATGGTAAGAAAGACATCCAACCCCTTCGAGCACTGCATTGTGAAGAGGAACTTGGGTATTTTGTGATACATACAGCCAGCCACATTATCTCTTTCTACCTGAGCCAAGTTCAAATCTGACTAACATCATGAACTGTGCCATGCACACAGTGATCCATCAAAAAACAACAACAGTAGCCTACATTGTAAATACCAGAGACTGGAATTTCCAGCTTTGCTAAGGGAACATCTTGACCTTTGGACATTTATTATGTTGTCTTATACAGGGCATTCTTTGTACTATTTTGTTGTGGTTATAAAAAAGAAAATCAAACAAAAACCCAAACAAACAAAAAGACAAAAATTAATTTAACTATGTTTTAAAAATTAGAAATGTTTGTACTACCCTGATACATGTTACTTTAAGCATGAAAATGTGCTATTAAATATTTGACTTTTTTTACCATTATTTCTTTGACAATACTGTACTATAATTTGTTCATAAAACATCATTTAGAGAACCAATATTAAAAAATTAAATGAAAAACTAGTAGTGAACAATTTCTTGAGTTAAACATCTTGAGAATTGGACTGAATCTTTGGGAAGCTTTACAAATCCTTATCTAGGTATTGGCCAGGGTAAAATGGTGATCACACTTCCGTTTTCTCTTCCGGTAGTGACTACAGTGACAAGTCAAGTAACTAGAGGAATGAATGTGGCCCACAGATGGTTTGTCCTTTTTATGTAAATTTTTTTTTAAGATTAATTTTATTTTTATTTTTATTTTTTTTAATGTTTTTTATTGATTATATTGTTACAACAGTTCCAATTTTCTCCCCCTTGTTCCCCTCCACCCAGCACCCCCCTCCCCCAGCAATCCCCCCCAAGTCCATACCCCTGGTTCGTAAAAATTAACTATCCCCCTCCTCTCAAATATTAGGACCCTTTGTAATCTTGTAAAGGACAATGGGCGAAGGTCTCAAGCTCCTCTAGCTGCTTCAAGCTGGACATGGTCGTCGTCCTACCTACCCTTGGGTCCAGAAATCCCTAATAATAGTGGGGGTGTGGAGGGGAGGGTGGCCTTCCCACATGGGGAAGGATCGTGCAGACTCCAGGTCAGTTGGCTGTCTCCGGTCAACGGCGTGCTTGGTTTAACAGGCTAGTGTCCTTGTTGTGTTCTAGGGGCAACAGATTTGGCGAAAAGGGTTAAAAGACATCATTCAATCCATAACTACTAGATGACAAAAGGCAGGGATTAATTTTTCAATGTTCCATATTAGGGAAAAAAAAAAAGGCTTCTTTGTAAGAAGGTGTGCTAGGCACATCTCGCCTGTCCAAAACCCTTTTGCCCATTATACTTAGTTTGGGCTGAGGTAAATAGTTCAGGTTTTTCCCCCTCTCAGACCTCTGGGCCTTTTCTGTCCAAGCCATTAGGATAGAAAAGAGAAACCCGTTTTAAAGTGAAGCCCACAGACCACCCCATTCTTCCCCAACCCAGCCATTTAGTTCAGCCAAACCGTTGAGTCTCAGGAGGCAGCGCTGCAGAGAGGATTAAGTGAGGCTTATGTGTACAGATAATCACTCAGGTAATGCGATCATAGGCTTATGTCCTTTGAAAACAAAAAACACGTGTTAATTTATGTAACATAACCCGCAAACAAGTCTCTAAATCTGGAGAAGAAACTTTTAAGACGGTTAGTTGCCCTGTTTTATACTCTACTACTGATCATTGTGATTTTCCTTGAATAATAATTTTTCTCCCTAAGGTTACCCTCCTTGTCTTTAAAGGGACTACATTAAGTCCATTTTTAATTTATCCTGTTCGTTTGCATAAACATAACAAGAGCAGCAAATGATCACTTATGATCTTTAGTTCTGCTTTGCTGGAACTTACCCAAGGAATATTTGGGGTGACCTTCAGTCTGTTCTTCAGGGCACAGAAGCTGTGCCACATATTTGGCATTCATCCTTGCCTGTACACACCTGTTTTTTCCAAGTCTTTCTGGTCTTTCCTTGTGCCTTAAGGTCCCTTCTAGCTATCTTTCAGGAAAACAACCTTCGTTCCTTCCCTGGAAAGATTGCTGTGGACCGCACAACCAACCATGGTACCAGGCCTTTTATCTCACGGACTTTTATTACCTTTGAAAGTCATTCCCAGTTCCTCAGGGCTTTCTGGTAACAATCTGAGCCCAAGTATGTTTCCTTTAGGCTTGACATTCCAGTCAAAGACTTGGTCAGGAAAAAAAAAAAAAAAAAAAAGAACCTCTGTTGACAACTGGTCTTATTAGTTCTATGCAAAGGAACTTATGTCATTACTTACTTGTTTAGAATGCCAAACTCTGGAGGGATCAAATAGGGAGAAAAATATACAACGTGAAGGAAAATCTTTGTCCTAATATTCACTGAACTGGCATTTCCATTCTTCATATTTTCATTTTTCCCCCACTAAAAAATTTTTGTTTGTTTTTCCATTACAGTTGTCTCACTTTTTTAGCCCTCTTGTTTCCCTGCACCCTGTCCCTCCCCTCCCCCACATTTAGTCCCCACTCAGTTGCACCTGTCTGTGGGTCATTCATATATATATATATATTTTTAACTTGACCCCTCCCCTTACACCTTTCTTTTCCTCCCTCCCGCCCCCCCTTGTTACTGTTAGTCTACTTCTTGTTTACATACCTCTGGTTCAATTTTGCTCATTTGTTTGTGTTGTTCATTAGTTTCCTGTAATAGGTGACAGCATAAGGTATTTTTCTTTTGTTGCCTGGCTTATTTCACTAAGCATAATTTTCTCTAGTTCCATTCATGTTGTTGCAAATGGTAGAAGTTCCTTCTTTCTTTCTGCTACATAGAATTCCATTGTGTATATGTACCACAGTTTTTTGATCCACTCATTTACAGATGGGCATTTAGGTTGTTTCCAGCACTTGGCTATTGTAAATAGTGCTGCTATGAACATTGGAGTGCATAGGTTCTTTTGAATTGGTGTTTCGGGATTTTTTGGATATAATCCTAGCAATGGAATTGCTGGTTCAAAAGGCAGTTCCATTTTTAGTTTTTTAAGGAAATTCCAAACTGTTTTCCACAGTGGCTGCACCAATCTGCATTCCCACCAGCAATGCACCAGGGTTCCCGTTTCTCCGCATCCTCTCCAGCACAAGTTGTTTGTTGATTTGTTGATGATTGCCATTTTGACTGGTGTGAGGTGGTATCTCATTGTGGTTTTAATTTGCATCTCTCTGATGGCTAGTGATGTTGAGCATACTTTCATATGTCTATGGGCCCTCTGTATGTCTTCTTTGGAGAAGTGTTTGTTCAGGTCCTTTGCCCATTTTTTAATTGGGTTGTCTGTCTTCTTGGTGTTGAGTCGTATGAGTTCTTTATATATTTTGGAGATCAATCCCTTGTCTGAGATGTCATTGGCAAATATATTTTCCCATATGGTTGGTTTCCTTTGCATCTTGCTGATGTTTTCTTTAGCTGAGCAGAAACTTTTTAGTTTGATGTAGTCCCATTTGTTTATTCTTTCCTTTATTTCCCTTGCCTTAGGAGATATATCAGTGAAAATGTTGCTACGTGGGATATCTGAAATTTTCCTGCCTATTTTTTCCTGTAGGACTTTTATGGTGTCACGGCTTACATTTAAGTCTTTGATCCATTTTGAGTTTATTCTGGTGTATGGTGTGAGCTGGTGGTCTAGTTTCATTTTTTTGCATGTCCCTGTCCAGTTCTCCCAACACCATTTGTTGAAGAGGCTCTTTTCACTCCATTTGATGTTCTTTCCCCCTTTGTCAAATATTAGTTGACCATATGAACCTGGGCTTATTTCTGGGCTCTCTATTCTGTTCCATTGATCTATATGTCTGTTTTTATGCCAGTACCAGACTGTTTTGATTACCGTGGCCTTGTAGTATAGTTTGATATCGGGTATTGTGATTCCTCCTACTGTGTTCTGCCTCAAAATTGCTGTGGCTATTCGGGCTCTTTTTTGGTTCCATATAAATTTTTGAAGTATTTGTTCTAGGTCTGTGAAATATGTTGCTGGTATTTTAATAGGGATTGCATTGAATCTATAAATTGCTTTGGGTAGTATGGACATTTTAATGATGTTGATTCTTCCCATCCATGAGCATGGTATACGCTTCCATTTATTTGTATCTTCTTTAATTTCTTTCTTCAGTGTTATGTAGTTTTCTGTGTACAGGTCTTTTACCTCTTTGGTTAAGTTTATTCCTAGGTATTTTATTTTTCTTGTTGCTATGGTAAATGGGATTTTTCTTTCAGTTTCTATCTCTGAGTTTTTATTGTTGGTGTATAAAAATGCCTTCGATTTCTTAATATTGACTTTGTATCCTGCTATTTTGCCGAATTCACTTATTAGATTGAGTAGTTTTTTTGTGGAGTCTAAAGGATTTTCTATGTACACTATCATGTCATCTGCAAATAATGACAGTTTTACTTCCTCTTTTCCAATTTGGATGCCTTTTATTTCTCTTTCTTGTCTGATTGCTGTGGCTAGAACTTCCAAGACTATGTTGAATAGGAGTGGAGAGAGCGGACATCCTTGTCTTGTTCCTGATCTCAGGGGGAATGCTCTCAGTTTTTGCCCATTGAGTATGATGTTGGCTTCAGGTTTCTCATATATGGCCTTTATTATGTTGAGGTATGCTCCCTCTATTCCCATTTTGCTGAGAGTTTTTATCATAATTGGGTGTTGTACTTTATCAAATGCTTTTCCCGCATCTATTGATATGATCATGTGGTTTTTGTCTTTCATTTTGTTTATGTGGTGTATTACGTTTATTGATTTGCGAATATTAAACCATCCTTGCATCCCTGGGATGAATCCTACTTGATCGTGGTGTATGATCTTTCTAATGTGTTGCTGGATCCGGTTTGCCAATATTTTGTTGAGGATTTTAGCATCTATGTTCATCAGCGATATTGGTCTGTAGTTTTCTTTCTTTGTTGTGTCTTGACCTGGTTTTGGAATTAGGGTTATACTGGCTTCATAGAACGAGTTTGGGAGTCTTCCCTCTTCTTGTATCTTTTGGAATAGTCTGAGGAGGATAGGAGTTAGTTCTTTCCTAAATGTTTTGTAGAATTCACTTGTGAAGCCATCTGGTCCTGGGCTTTTGTGTGCTGGGAGTTTTTTGATTACTGCTTCAATTTCGCTAGCTGTTATTGGTCTATTCAGACTTTCTGCTTCTTCTTGATTCAATTTGGGCAGACTATAGTTTTCCAGGAATCTGTCCATTTCCTCTAGGTTGTCAAATTTCTTGCCGTACAGTTGTTCGTAATAATTTCTTATAATTCTTTGTATTTCTGTGGTATCAGTTGTGATTTCTCCTCTTTCATTTCTGATTTTATTTATTTGGGTCCTCTCTCTTTTTTTCTTGATGAGCCTGGCTAAAGGCTTGTCAATTTTGTTTATCTTTTCAAAGAACCAGCTCCTACTCTTGTTGATCTTTTGAATTGTTACTTTAGACTCTATGTCATTTAATTCTGCTCTGATCTTGATGATTTCCTTCCTTCTACTTGATCTGGGTTTTGCTTGTTGTTCTTCCTCTAGTTCTTGTAGCTGTAGGGTTAAATTTTTTATTAGAGATTCTTCTAGCTTTTTTAGGTAGGCTTGTATTGCTATGAACTTTCCTCTTAAGACTGCTTTCGCTGTATCCCATAGGTTTTGGGTTGTTGTGTGTTCATTATCATTGGTTTCCAGGAACTTTTTGATTTCTTCCTTGATGTCATTGTTAACCCATTCATTATTTAATAGCATGTTATTCATTCTCCATGAGTTTGAATGTTTTTGAGTTTTTTCCTTGAGGTTGATTTCCAATTTTAAGGCATTGTGATCTGAGAAGATGCTTGATATAATTTCAATTTTCTTGAATTTATTGAGGCTTGTTTTGTGTCCTACCATGTGGTCTATCTTTGAAAATGTTCCATGTGCACTTGAGAAATATGTATATTTTGCTTCTTTGGGGTGTAAACTTCTATATATATCGACTAAGTCCATTTGATCTAAAGTGTTGTTCAGTGCCTCAATATCTTTGGTGTTTCTTTGCTTTGAAGATCTGTCCATTGTTGACAATGGGGTGTTAAAGTCCCCTACAATGAGTGTGTTGCTGCCTATATCTTTCTTGGAGTCTTTCAAAATTTTCCTTACATATTTGGGTGCTCCTAAGTTGGGTGCATATATATTTATAAGGGTTATATCTTCTTGATGGATTTTTCCCTTAAGTATTATGAAATGCCCTTCTTTGTCTCTTTTTATGGACTTTGCTGTGAAATCTGTTTTGTCTGATATAAGTATTGCTACCCCGGCTTTTTTTTCATGTCCATTTGCTTGGAATACATTTTTCCATCCCTTTACTTTCAGTCTGTGTAGATCTTTTGTTCTAAGGTGGGTCTCTTGTAGACAGCATATATGTGGGTCATTCTTTCTAATCCATTCAGCTACCCTATGTCTTTTAATTGGAGCGTTTAATCCATTTACGTTTAAGGTTATTACTGATAAGTACTTATTCATTGTCATTTTCCCCCTTTGTACTCGTGTTCTTCTCTGTTTCTTTCTGTTTCTTTATCTTCTTAGAGCAGACCCTTTAGCATCTCTTGCATTGCTGGTTTGGTGGAGATGTATTCTTTTAGTCTTCCTTTGTCTGAGAAACTCCTTATTTCGCCTTCCATTTTGAATGAGAGCCTTGCTGGGTAGAGTATTCTTGGTTGTAGGCCTTTGTTTTTCATTCCTTGGAATATTTTTTGCCATTCCCTTCTGGCTTGTAGTGTTTCTGCTGAGAAATCTGAGGATAGCCTTATTGGAGCTCCCTTGTATGTTATTAGTTGTTTCCCTCTTGCTGCTTTTAGGATTCTCTCTTTGTCTTTGGATGTTTCAATTTTAATTATGATGTGTCTTGAGGTGGGCCTGTTGGGGTTCATCTTCATTGGGACCCTCTGTGCCTTCTGGATTTGCGTGACTCTTTCTCTCCTCATGTGAGGGAAGTTTTCTGTCATTAGTTTTTCAAAGAGGTTTTCTATCCCTTGCTCTTCTTCTTCTCCTTTTGGAATTCCAATGATACGGATATTGTTACGTTTCATGTTGTCTTGCAGCTGTCTTAGAACCTCTTCAGTCTTGTTCAGTCTTTTTTCATTTTGTTGCATTGTCTGGGAGTTTTTGTGTACGTTGTCCTCCAGCTCGCTGATCCGATCTTCTGCTTCCTCTAGCCTGCTTTTAATTCCTTCTACTGTGTTCTTCAATTCAGAGATTGTATTCTTCATTTCCTTCTGGCTCTTATTGATAGTTTCCATGTCCTTTTTGATGCTGGTATAATTCTCAGTAAGTTCCTTATAGTTCTTCTGGAGTTCACTGTAGTTTTTCTGGAGTTCTTTGTAGTTTCCGCTGAGCTCATTTAGCTTCTCCATAATCCATGTTTTAAATTCTGTATCTGATATTTTGCTCCCCTCTATTTCATTTAGCACTCTTTCTGGGGATTCTACCTTTCCTTTTGATGGGGGGTTGTTTCTCTGTCTCCCCATTTTTGTGATTCCTTTTGTTTGTTGGTGCTTCTTAGAATGATCAGTTCTTCCTGGATCTGCCTCTGGTAGCGTCAGATCATGTACCAGACTGGCCCTAGGCAGCCTGTTGGAGACTTCCAGGGATCTACTGCCTTTGTCTCTCTTCTTTAGTTGTTACTATACTCAATCTGTGATCAGCCGTCAGGCTTAAGGACCGTGGGTGTGGCAACTTAATTCCTGTAGGCAGGGCTTTTATTTCCCCTTAGTATGACACCACTTGGAGGGGGATGGTCTGTCTGCTGTACTGGGGCTGAGTCAGCACTGGCTGGTCCTGGGAGGGGGTTAGTGTAGCTTCCACTTACTCCTCCGCCCTCCTGGATCTCCGTCTGTGTTGTCCTTGATGATATTTCTTTAATCTGTCTGGTTGTATTTCAGCTACTTTTTGGTGGATCTTTTTCTCTGGTTAGTTGATTGAGAGTCACTCTGCCCACCTTGTCTTGAGATCTTTTGTGAAGGTGCTGCTAAAACATAATTACACAACCCAGGCAAGAAACCCACACCCTCCAATGTCTCCCCCAAATACAATCCCACTATAGGCTGCAAATGAGCCCGTGTTAATATACTTGTGGAGATACTGGGACTCTTATTTCGTAGGAGAAACAGAAAGGAGTTGTTTTAAATGAAGGAAGGGTAATTTTTGAGCTGGAAGTTGATAGAGTATTAATGTTAGCAATTGGGATCAAGGTTATGTAAGAGAGCAATTAACACTTGCACTGTCTGTTTGAAAAGGAGGGGAGGGTTACAGTGTGGAGAGAGAAAGTGGAAGTGTATAGTATTAGGATTATATAATCGGTATATACTATATGATTAGCGTGGGAGGTAGGGTAGACACAACAGACATCCAGGTAGACAGACAGCCAGAAATTGAAAGAGAGGGCTGGGGAGGTTAGAAGGTAGGAAATAGATTGAGAGAGAATTTTTTAAGGATAAAAATACAGAGTAGAAAATAGCAAGACAGGAAGGGAGAGAGGAAAGAGAGAGAGAAAGTAGAGAAGAGAAGGGTAGGAGAGAGAACAAAAGAAGAAGGGGAGGTAGAAGAGAGGGGACTGGATTAAAATTCTTTTTTAAATTATATGTTATAAAAAAGATTAGGAGATTAAAACATGATATAAAGTTGCAAGATAGAGAGAAAAGGTGAATATAGAGAGAGAGGAATAGGAGATAGGAAAGCAAGAGGATTTGGGAGGAAAAGAGCTCAGAGGAGGGAAGGAAATCAGGAGGAAGAGGAGATATTAGGGAGGGGAGGATTGAAATTGAAGAGTTGGCAAAAGATAGGATGAAGGAGAGAAATACAAGAGGTAGGGAAAGAAGTGGGGGGGTGGGGTAGAAAAAGAGAAGGAGTAAGAATGGGAGAGTAAAGGGAGAGGGGGATAGATTAGAATTATAATTTGAATATTAAGAGATTAGAATATAAAGTGTAATAGGGAGAGAGAGAGATTATGTATAGGGAGAGAAGGAAAATAAGGACAAGAGATGAAAGAAAAATGAATGTAGACTGAAGGGGGACAAAATAAAGAAAGAAATTTAATAAAGTTGAAGGTGCGTAGCGCAGAGAAAGGAGAGGGTGAGAAAGGGAGAGAACTTAAAATTATAAAATTAACTGAGAATAGGATGCAGGGGAGAATGCTAAGGGGAGAGAAGGGAGGGAAGGGGAGGGGAGAAAAGGAGCGAGAATAAGAAGGGACTGACGGTAGGGGTAGTTAGAGAGAGAGTGAGAGATAAAAGAATGAGAATTTTAACTCAATTCAACTTTTATGCACAGTCTCTGGGTATTTTTGGTTTGTTTTTTGGTTTTTCCTTGCTTCCTTCCTGAGTCTGCTCCTATTCAAAATTCCATGAGTTTCAAGTCTTTTCTGGTTGGTTGGCTGGCTGTGGGAGGGTTCTGCTTGATTCTGGGGTTGCTAGTCTTTTTTTCGTGGGCCTACCGCCGCTCTGCTGTGAGCTGCCTTTAGTTGTCCCCTCCTGAGGCAGCCTCAGCCCTCCTCAGGCTTGTCCAGCTACTCCTTCCCTCTGTTGGTCCAGCCTGTGCCTGCCAGCAATCCCCGCCCTGCCTCCAGTCCTGTCTCTATTCCCAGGCTACAGCTTCTGCTCTCTTCCCTGTCTATATGCCTGCGCACCCTACCTCTCTCCCTGTCTCAAGATCGTCCTTTTGTTCTGCCGGACTCTGGCACAGTCGGTCAAAGTGCCGGGCCCAGTGGCCCTTTCCTGCCCAGGGCCTCTCCCCTAGTCTGGAGCTCTGCAGTGGCTTTCCTGTGTGTGCTCTTCTCCTTGCCGCAAAACTTTCTCTATTCCGAGCTACCGCTTCCGCTGGCTTCCCTGTCTATCGGCCTGCGCGCTCTATCTTTCTTCCCGCCACAGCACCGTCCCTTTGTTCTGTGGGACTCTAGTGTGGGCGGTCAGCGCAGCACTCTCCTTCCCCGGAGCTCTCTGCCGGTCTGGAGCTCCGCAGCAGCCCTTCCCTGCGGGCCCTTCTCCTTGCCCTAAAACCGTCTCCCCTCCAGAACCTCTGCCTCTGCTCTCTTCCCTACTTACACACCCTGCGCGTCCCACCTCTCTCTTAGCCCCAAACCTGCCCTTTGTTCTGTGGGATTCTAGCGCGACTAAAGAGCAAACACTGATTTCAAGACCACAGTTCTCCCCCGGTCCGGAGTTCCGAAACAGCTTTTCTGTGCAGCCCGTCTCCTAGCCCCAAAACTGCTCCTTTGTTCTGTAGGGCCCTAGCGCAAGTGCTGGGCGCGCCCGGGATGCCGAGCTTTCCATCGGAGGTTGCAGCTGAGGATGTTTCTCTCTAGACTCAGGTCACACAATTTCTCCCAGTCCTGGTTGTTCACTGTTCTCTCCCTCCTCTGGCTTTTTCGGCCAAATCCTCTCCCTAACTCCCTACAAGAATTCACTCCCGGCTAGTGAGCTCTCCGGCTTGATACTGCAAACGCACGGAGTCTCAGAATGACTCAGCCTGCAGTTTGTGATAAACCCCTCCACCCCCCTCCACGCTGCTCCCACGATCTCCTCCCCGTTCACGTTATCAGATATTCCCACTCACTCAGTCATTCCTCCCCGAGTTTGTTCCTCCTGGATTGTCTCCTTAACAGGAGCGAGCTGAAAACACTGTTCCTACTCCGCGGCCATCTTGGTCCCCCCCCTTTATGTAAATTTTTTACATGCTTTTTTTGAATTGAGGGCTTTCCCATTTAATTATTTAGATTTCTTGCTTTATTGGAAAAATGAAACTGACCATGCTGAGCCCATTCCTTCCTGGAAACAATCAACCATAGTGTGGTAGCATCTTTAGACCTGCTCATGTTAGGTAAGATAGATAATAAACAAAGGCAGGGAGGAGGAGGAAGACATGTCTCACCCACTAACTCATCTGTCCTGAGCCTGGTCCAAGAAGACTGTGAGGTGTTCAAACATCAAGAGCACAACTGATATAGCACAGGAGGAGGGGAGCCCTTGAGATTCTGTGTGCAAAGCTTTCATGGGAAAAAAAAGCCTTTGTAACAATTTCTCTAGCTGGGAAAGAAAGTCCAAGGTCCAGAGATGTGAAGAGGAGGGAGCACCTAGAAGCTGGCTAAAGTATATAACTCCTGGAGTCCCAATAGTTCGTGCACTCAGATTACCTGGGTACCCACTTGCAGCTTTGGGCTCAAGTGTATAGAACAAACTTATTAACAAATTTATTGCCTCTATATAGGGGCATTCAGACTAGCTGGGTGCCTTCCTTAGTTTCGTGCTCAAGTCTATTTCATAAATAAACTTGCTATCTTATTTCCACTATACCTGTTTGTCTTTCACCTGAATCCTTCTCTTGCAGGCAAGGCAAGAATCAAGGAGGGAAGAAAGCCCCCTCACTCAGGTCCCCCGGTAACGCTCCCACCTGGCTTCTCAGTGTATTTTTCCTGCATGCCACCTGTAAACATTTGGTATTTGACCTATCTACAGTCTCCACTTCTCACCTAGAGAGGACACAATCTCTCTACCACTTTCAAATGACTAGTTAGGGCTCATGAAATTCATAATTTATTTCAGACCTGTCAACTGAACTGCATTTTGAAAAGATGAAAGACAAGATGTTCAGTATCTTGCAGACTTCAGCCACATTTTCTTCTTTGCCTCTCCAGTATTTTCTACTATTCATGTTCCTTTGAGCACATTGGTTTGTGTACCTGAATTATAAGTAGTTATAGGTTGAACTTTCTCTACACTTGAATGTGTCAGAGTTGCAATTAACAATCACCCAGGTAAAATAATAGTGATATCAATATAAAAGAAAAAACATCTTTCTAATTTAGTATCTGGAGGTTTTCTGTTATGAATCTCTTCCTTTAGCTGGGTACACATTTCTCTTCCAAAATAATTTTTAATAAATGTCACACATAAGTTCACTTTCCATGTAACTGTTCTTATTTCTAAAAATCTGTTTGAGGTCAAGAATTAACATTGGCTTCTTTTCTTTTATGAATCCTGTCTCTGGTATTCATAAATTCTCCAGGACTTACTAACTTTGGAAGACATTAGAAATATTTTAATATCCCTTATAGACAGTTTGAAAGATTAACATGTTATATGTATTTAAATTCGATATTAAAATAAAATTCTATTTAATTTTAAGACCCAGAATGCATTTTTAACTTGTTTCAGAAAAGATCTGTACCAAGCCAGAAATATCAGTTTACCTTCATTTCCTGAAGGTTGTTAAGTTATATGTTTCATAATCTCTAGCAGAAATATGCCTTTCCCAGCTTATTTTCCCCTTGCCACTTATGTGAACTATTTTCCCTTTCAATATGTGTCTCATATTGTTAGGTAAGATAATTAGTAAACTAAGGCAGGGAGGAGGAAGGAGACGTGTCTCACCGGTTAACTCAGCAGTCCTAAGCCTGGTCAGATAAGATTACAGGGCTTCCGAACATCACAAGCAGGGATAGTTCAGGAGGAGGGCAGTTCTTGAGACTCTGTGCTGGGAAAGGGAGCCTCTGTAGTAATTTCACTAAGACAAAGAGCCTTTACTAGCTGAGAAAGAAAGCCTTTGTGACTGACTGTACATTATTCCCAAGGTTTGGAACAGGGAGAAAGAGGGGGAACCTAGGAGCTAACTAAAGTATATAACCCCTGAACCCAAACAGCACACTCAGATTAGCTGAGTGCCCACTTATAGCCTCGGCTCAAGTGTATAGAACAAACTTAATAACGAACTTACTAACGACTTTATTTACTCTATATGTGGGGCACTCTGACTAGCTGGTGCCTGCTTGCAGCTTTGTGCTCATGTGTGTTCCATGAATAAACCTGCTATCTCACCTCCACTATACGTGGTTGTCTCTCACTTGAATTCATCTCTTGCAAGTGAGACAAGAACAGAGGAACAAGCTTCGGGGTGGGGAGGCCATGACTCATGTCTCTCCCAGTAATAATATCACTACCATTCTCCTTTGCTGGTAATCATATATCCCCAAGTCTGTGTTCTCATCCCCATCCCAGTCTATCCAAATCTTACCCAAGATTCATGGACCTCTGTAAATGCATGTCTTCCCTGAAACTGGTGTTGCTTACTCTATTACTATCTGAATCAATCATGCACCAGATTGAAATATCATTTCTCTTATTAAGTAAATATGTTTTAATCCTTTTTAGTAATTTGTTTACAAAAGAAGTGAACTGTATCTCATGTTTTTATGCACAGAATTGCTTTTTACAAGAGAGACTATAAATACCCATCAACAGCCTAGTTCTGAGATCTAACAGATCTAATGAACCATCAAATTTTCTCTCCATAGATAATCTTTCCTAGCAGAAGACAAACATACTTCTATTCCAAGTATTTTTTAAATCCCCTGCTGACTTCACTTCTCCCTCTAGCTATAGCCCACTTCTATTCTCCCCTTTATAGCTGATGATTTCACCCAATATTCAAGGACTTAAATAAATGTCCAGCCTAAATATATGTAATACTTATATTAAACTTACCTTGTCCAAAATCAATACTGATCTCCACCTCTGCCCCAAACCTCATCATATTCCCTCAGACTTTACCTGTTGTGTTATACTAATTACCTCAATAAATAGCAACAGTTCTTGCCCAAGCCAGATATGTGGCAGTTTTCCCAGAATCCTTCATCTGCTATAAGCATATCTCAGTTCCCCAATGATAAAAATTTCAGGAATATTCCCAACTTTTTCTTATTTTTTCAAGAAACTATGGCAAGATAATTTTTTAATTTTCATCTGAGGGTGTGTTTATTGATTTTAGAGAAAGCAAAAGGGAGAGAAAAAGACAAAGAGAGAAAAAGAGTGAGAGAGAGAAAAAGAGTGAGAGAGAGAAAAAGAGTGAGAGAGAGAAAGAGAGAGAGAGAGAGAAAGAGAGAGAGAGGGAGATCGATAAGTGAGAAACACCGATCAGTTGCCTCCCATATGCACCTGGATTGGGGATAGAACCCACAATCTTTTGGTATACAAGAGGATGCTCCAACAAACTGAGCTACCCAGCCAGGGAAAGATAATTTTTGAGAAAGGAATGGGGGAGGGGCATTCAAAGTAGAAGCTGAATACTTGCCAGGGCCAGAAAAAGTGAGTGAGTATGGGGGTGGGGGGTAGAGAATGAACACAAACCAAGACATTAGAAGAGATAGTTATACTGAGTACATGGTGCTTCCAACGAGGCTCTGTCATAGTCATAGTGGCATTCAGACCTTCCAAAGAGCCACTTTTTAATTAAAACCTGGGAGCTAGAAAGTCTCTGGACTGAAAAGAAAACTGCATGAAGACTAGAACAATGACACTCTTAATGAAACCAAGAGGACCATTGACCAGTGACCTCCCTTGTTTCTGCAGAAGATCATGAAGATCTTGAATGTCAGCAAACACATGGAGTCCTGAATCCCAAAAATTGAGATCGAATGTCCCACCAGTCTGCAGACTTAGGCCCTATCAACTTTAAATTTATATAAAGAAAATAAATAGTTATGGTATTTCAGTATTTGGAGACTGAGATTTATATCATTTAATCAACCGTTTCTCTCCTTCTCTCCCCCTCCCCAATTAAGACTCCATGCAAGAATACAGTCTTTCTTTTCTACTTTATCAAATAACATTCAATATGCAGAGTTATCCACTGACACAAAAGAGAGTTCTGCAAAAAAACAGCACCAATTAATTTGGGGCCACAATCTTCCACAAAACCTAAAATCTTAGAAGAGCAATAAAGTACAAAGAGCAGGAGCTGGCAGCATTGCAAAGGTGATTGATAAGGGGAGGAAAGGATGAACTTGAGCAAATGAGTCTTGCCTTTAGCATCTTAATGCAGCCATTTTGACTAAAGGGCATTTTTAATGCAGCCTAAATCAGAAAATTGTAACTGCTCCTATTGCCCAGAATTATGAGAGACAGGTGTCCTCTACGCTTATCCCTCACTGCCTCCCACCCCTGTGTATAAAGTGGAAGGAAGATATTGATTGTGGAAAACAGACAGGATGTTAGGTACTAATAGCTACACAAACTATCTTTAACTAGGATTCCTATGGTTACCATACTCATTTATCTCTAAAGTTCCATAAGTCATTCTAAGCAAAGAATGTTTGTCTGAGAAGCCCTTTTTACATTAAATAATCCACCTTTTAAAGTCTCTAACTTCTTTCTCAAAATTAAATCATTTTACTAATTCCAGCTTATAAACAGAGTTGCATGCTTAGTAATCTTATTTAGGTGTTTTATTTGAAGCTTTAACGGGAGACATATCTCCCCTTTTTTTTTTCTTTTTGCCTTCATGACTATGTTGACTTTGCATGATTAGGAACAAATATAGGACCCTGGATTACAGGAAGGGTTGTAAAAAAGAATTATTTGTATCTTTTGAAGAGTGCTGATAGTGTTTTTTTTTTTTTTTTTCAGACTACCCTCAATTTTAGTTTGACATTTTCTCATGATTATATTTGGGCTATACATTTTTGGCAAGAATAAGATAGAAAAATGCAATAGAAATGATGTGATTTTTCTCAATGTCCTTCTGTTCCAAGATCCAGAACGCATAAAATATTCCCAGTAAATGTTCTCTCATTTTACTGGTTAAAAGACTTTCTCTGGTTTTGTTGTTTAACTAGTCTATGCAGCTAGTTTATTCCTTTGTAAAGTCTGGATACCAATTGTGTCTTCCACATACAGCTATTGTGTTTATTAAACAAGGTTGTATTTATAAACTATGTAGGATAGTATGTAGCACATAGTAAGTTCTAAACAAGTAGTAGCCATTATTAATATTCATTAATAAAACACATATAGTTAATATGTATTATGCATTTTCTCGCTTTCATTATTTAACTTGTTTAAACCACTGGACAACTCCATCAAATAGAAATTCACCACTAGACTACTAAAGTACTGATGCAGGTAAGATCTATGGATGCTAAAATTAGTGGGTGAAAGTTTGAGAAGAAATTGGATATTTACATAGTCTCAATGTACCTCTCCCAAGATATTTATTAATTAAAAAAGGAAAAAACAGTAACTTTAGAATTGAGAAACCCACTGAAACTAAATAACATATCAACATCATGTACAGCCTAATATATGCAGTAAAAAGAGCAAATATTAATGGCATTCTATCCAAAAAGAATAGCCTCAATCTAACTATGAGAAAATATAAAGCATATTCAAACTGACTGATATTTTGCAAAACATCCAGCCAATGTTCTTAAAAATATCATGGTCAAAAAATAAAAAGAAATACTTGAGAATCATTACAAACTGGAGGAAATTAAAGAAATATGAAAACTAAGTACAGTCTGGGATCCTAGATGAATGTTGGGTCAGAAAATGTACAATACTGGGTGGTAAACTGGTGAAATCTGTATAAAATATGTAGTTTAGTTAATTGCATTGCACTGTTTCCAGACAGGCACCGGCCAGGAACAGGTCCACCTGCAGCACGTGGGTTCTTACTACCCTGCCTGAGCACCAATGTTAATTTCTTACTTTTGATAAACACAGTGGCTATATGAGATGTAAACATTAGAAGAGGGTGAATGAAAAGCATACAATAACTCTATTAACTTTGTGACTTATCTATAAGTCTAAAATTATTTCAAAATAAAAAAATAGATTTAACAAATCCAGTAGGTACTGCCATTTCCAGATGAGTATGTGAAGGAAAATGTGTTAAGAACACACATCTAGTAAGTGTAAGAATTGAAATTTTAATCTAGTCTTTTGGACTATCTTTACACTATTTTATATTGGGAAGCTTTAAAAACCTGCCTAAAAGCTAATCCAAATATATATATATAAAATATTTATTCAATTTTTACACTTCACTGTTTTTTGTGATTATATTAGTAATGCATATTAGACATCTTGGCTGAAAGACACCTTACTATGTAAAATTACAGTCTCTGGAAATGGAGATTATTAAAGATGGCAGAGGAGTAAATGGAAACTACGCTAATCTTCTCCTAGCACAACTCTGGAATTACAACTAAATTGTAGAGAAATTATTCTGAATAACAAACTGAACGCCAGCTAGACAGGAACATTATAAACAGGGACACACAGAAGAAAACATCTCACCACAATGTGGCTGGGAGAAATGGCTAGAGATGCAGAGAACCTCTTAAAGGACCAAGGCACAAAATTTCATTTGCAACCACAGAGGGAAAGTGGAGTGGACTACAGATGCTTGGAGAGTGTCTGGGGTTGGTGGCCCTGGGGAGAAGGCTGAGGAAGTGGCATCAAGGATTCCACTGCTGAGTCACCTCCCATATTGCAGAAGCCATCTTTCTCAGGCAGAGCACTCCCTTCCAAGTGGCATCAGCTGGAGGGAAAGCAATAGTCCCACCCACATGAATTACTCTGCCCTACTCTGTGGAGCATAAACTGGGCTGTTTAGTACAGCATGAGAATATCACTGATTAGTTTAACAACTAAGGTGGAGCTGAGATGTCAGCTGACCTCTTCCTGGGCATGGTGTTAATAAAAGCTGGCCTTGGTGCAGAGCCTGCTTATTTCTGCAAACAAACAGGCACAGCAGAGGAAGCCACACAATGTGGATCTCTGATAGCTCCAAATAGGTTGACCAGGGCCAGTCACAAGCAGTGTCTGACAAATGCATACACCAGAGTCTTTGCAGATCTATCTGATACATAGAAACAAACACAAACAAGCAGCCAAAATGGGAAGACAAAGAAATAGACCCCAAATAAAAGAACAAGAGAATTCTCCAGAAGAACTAGATGAAATGGAGGCAAATGATTTATCAGGTAGACAGTTTAGAGTAATGATTATAAGGATATTCAACAGGTGAAAAAAGACATATAAATCATTAAAAAGGACCAGTCAGAAATAAAGAATGCAATATCTAAAATAAATAATACACTGGAAGGAATGAACAGAAGATTAATGAAGAAGATCATATCAATGTTTGGAAGACAAAGTAGAAAAACAGAGAGAGCAGCAAATAGAAAAATGAGGAGAGCTTAAGAAGCATTTTGGACAACATGAAACATAACAACATCTGCATAATGGGAATACAAGAAGGAGAAGAGAGCAAGCAAGGGATTGAGAATCTATTTGAAGAAATAATGTCAAAAACTTCCGTAATCTGGTGAAGGAAAAAGAAATACAAGTCCAGGAAGCTCAGAGAGCTTAAAGACAAGGAGAGAATCTTAAAAGCCACAAGAGAAAAGTAGGTAATTACAAATAAGGGAGCACCAATTAAACTGTCATCAGATTCCTCAATAGAAACATTTCAGGCCAGAAGGGAGCATTGTGAAATATTCAAGGTATGAAAGCAAGGACCTATTATCAAGGCTACTTTATCAAGCAAGGCTATCATTTAACATCAAAGGAGAAATAAGGATCATCCCAGGACCACAACAAATATTAAAGGGTTTGCTTTAAGAAGAAGATGAAAACGAGAAAAACAGGAGAACAGTATAATAATAAAATGGCACTAAATATGCATCTGTCAATAATGACCTTTGATGCAAAAGGCTTAAATGCTCCAACCAAAAGACATAGAGTAGCTCAATGGTTAAGAAAACAAGACCCATATATTGCTGCCTCTAAGAGACCCACCTCAGATCAAAAGATACACACAGACTAAAAGTAAAAGGCTGGAAAAGGATATTTCATGCACATGCAAAGGAACAAAAAAGCTGAGGTAGCAGCACTTATATCCAACAAAATAGACTTTAAAACCAAGGCTATAGTGAGAGACAAAGAAGGACACTACATTAATGATAAAAGGAGCAATCCAACAGGAGGACATAACCCTTGTAAATATTTGTGCAAACAACATAGGAGCACCTAAACATGTGAGACAGATCTTGATGGACATAAAGGGAAAGATTGATAGAAATACAGTCATAGCCAGGGATTTTAACATCCCATTAAATTCAATGGATAGATCTTCCATACAGAAAATCAACAAGGAGACAGCAGCTTTAAACAACACACTAGATCAAATGGATTTAATTGATATCTTTAGAGAATTTCACCCCAAGGAGCAGAATATACATACTTCTCAAGTGTACATGGAATGTTTTTAGGACAGAAAACAAGTTAGGACACAAAACAATTCTCATTAAACTTAAGAAGATTGAAATCATATCAAGCCTCTTCTCCGAACGCGATGCTATGAAACTTTAAATTAGTCAAAAGAAAACATTGAAAAACATGCAAAGACATGGAAGCTAAATAACATGTTATTAAACAATGAATGGGTCAGTGATGAGATCAAAGAAGAAATAAAAAGATACCTTGAAACAAATGAAAATGAAGACACAACAATCCAAAATCTGTGGGACACTGGGAAAGCAATCCTAAGAGGGAAATTCACAGCATTACAGGTCTATCTCAAGGAACAAGAAAAAGCTCAAATAAACAATCTGAAATTACACTGAATGGAACTTGGAAAACGACAACAAACAAAGCCCAAAGTGAATGGAATGAAGGAAATAATAAAGATCAGAGCAGAAATAAATGAAATAGATTATAAATAAACAATACAAAAGATGAATGAATCCAAGAGCTCGTTCTTTGAAAATATAAACAAGATTGACAAGCCTTTAACCAGACTCATAAAGGAAAAAAAGAGAGGACCCAAATAAATAAAACCAGAAATGAAAGAGGAGAAACAGCAACTGATACCAAACAAATACAAAGGAGTGTAAGAAAATATTATGAACAACTATATGCCAAAAAACTGGACAACCTGGATGAAATGGATAAATTCCTAAAAACATAGTATTCCGAAACTAAATCAAGAAGAATCATATAATCTGAACAGACAGATTACACCAGTAAAATTGAAGCAGTACAGTAATTTAAAAACTGCCACCAAACAAAAGCCCTGGACCAGATGGCTTCACAAGTGAATTTTACCAAACATTCTGAGAAGAACTAACACCTCTGCTTCTCAAACAATTTATCAAATTCAAAAGGAGGAAAGGCTTCCAAACTCATTTTATGAGGCCAGCAATATCTCAATTCCAAAACCAGAAAAAGCCACTACAATCAAACCCTGTTCCCATCTGTATTGTTTTTCTTTCTTACACAATGGAAAGGCATTTTAACTTTAAACATTTTCTTCAATCATCACCCAATGATATTTTTATTGATTTGAGAGAGAGAAGTAGGAAGAGAGAGAGAAAGAGAGAGAGAGAGAGAGAAACATTGATGTAAGAAACATTGATCAGCCTCCCTTACTGGTCCCTACTGGGGACTGAACCCACAGCTTAGGCATATGCCCTGACTGAGTCAAACCTGCAACCTTTTGGTGTACAGGATGGCACTCCAACCAACTGAACCACCAGGACAGGGCTAACTGTTTAAAAAATAAAAGTGCACAGCCAGTCTTGCAAGTCAACAGGAAAGAAGGGGGTTGCTCATAGAGAGACAGTTTGAGGGAAATTATGTGAAGCACGCCCCCTTGTTGTTGAATTTCATGTTTCATTGTTCACTTTGTTGGTGTCATTTTAATGAAACTGTCTTTTTTGTGAATTATTAGTTATTAAGTTTCTGACTCTTGACGGAGCTGAAGAAGTATGTTTTTACCTAAGTATTTAAAAATCTATTTATAAATCCACGAGTAAGAGTAAAAACAAAGTCCAGGTAGGAAGAGAAGACATCAGGAGGAGAAGGAAGGAAACATGGGAAAAACCATGAGAATGCGAAGCAATTGCCTCGAATCTGTAAAGACCATGGGGAAAGAGAGTAGCAGACATGAGCTAAGAGTTCTAGAAAGCCGGTAAAATTGTCACAGTGGTTCTGGTACTGGTACTGGGCAGGCACCAACCCGGAACAGGTCTGCCTCAGGCCAGTCTGTAGTGTGTGGGTTCTTGACTTCATGTAGGAGAGATTTCACAACACAAGCCCAGGTGATTTTGAGAATGCATTTATTAAGGCTGGGGACAGTAAAACAAAGAAAAGACTTAGGGTAGAAAAAGTAACAAAAGAGAACCTAGGCAGAGCTGCTTCGGTCTCTAGAAAAGTTACAGTAAAGGAGTGAACCAAGGAGAGGCTGCTGTTAGCTCACCTGGAAGTCAGATAAAAGGAAGGTTCTGGAGAGAGGATCAGGGCATAAGCCCAGGTGGAGCTGCCACTGCTCACTGCTCCCCTGACTGCAATTTCCTTGGGACCCTTAGAATTTAGGAGCAAATAAAAAGGTCATGCCTGAGAAGGGGCATGGGCATGCTCTGGCTCTGGAGTGAGCCCACACTGCATCTTTGTTCTCAGGGCTTTTTATCTTTTTCCGAGGGTGATAATCTTAGGGAAGGGTTTGAGTAGAACATTCATGGTTTTGCATTTTTAATATGCTGATGCCTCAAAATGATCACATAGGGGGTTTGGGAATATTCTTTGGTCAGCTATACTTTTTTACTTTTATCTTGGGTCTGTCCAGCTTTTAATGGGTTTTTTATTATTCTTTCTCTGACTTCATTTGTCCTTGGCACAAATGACATTAATTGGGTCTGTTCTTTATTTCCCAGGCCAGGGAGATTTTAGTTATGTATTTTTTGGTTAGGGAAGAGAGGTACAAGCCATTTACTCTCAAATGTCCTTGGTTAGGGGAGATAAGTTCTTGTGATTCACCAGTTGGCTGTAAGTTGCTCAAACTGTTTGGCCTTATTTGATCTTCTTGTCTCAGTTTCCACATTCCACTTGCCCAGGAATTTTCTTAGCTTCTTACTATTCTGCCTTCATATTACTCCACCCTCTATTTCTCTTCTGCATCCTTTAGAATGTATAAATTTCTATGGTCTTAGAAATAAAGTTTTAAGAAACTGGAAATAAATTAACATATCTACTCACTCTTTTTATGAGGTCACTGAGTTTTATACCTCCTTTTGCTCAGCTACTATGCAACATAAATGATACAAGTTTTAACTTCTATGATGAAAATTTTCTGAAAGGCTGGTTAATTAAATTAGTGTTTCCATTAATTTATGTAGTTTTAGTAATTTTCAATTTAACTGTTTTGCTACTGACTGAACAAACAATTAAGAAAGCTTTCTAATTAGTTGAATATATATTAGTGGAAATTCACACTAAGAATACATTAGGTCCCACATAGCAACAGTGATCTTGAAAAGAACAAAGTTGGAGGAATCATGCTACTTAATATGAAACTATACGATAAGGCCATAGTAATCAAAACAGCATGGTGCTGGCATAAAAACAGACACATAGATCAATGGAACAGAATAGACAGCCCAGAAATAAATCCACATCTTTATAGTCAATATTTGAAAGAGAAAGCAAACACATAAAATGGGGTAAAGATAGTTTATGTAATAAACAGTATTGGGAAAATTGGACAGACATGTGTGAAAAAAAAAAAAAAAAGAAACTAGACAACTTTCTTACACCACACACAAGAATAAATTCAAAGTGGATTAAAGACTTAAATGTTAGACCTGAAATGATAAAAATCCTAGAAGAAAATATAAGCAGTAAATCTCAGACATTGCTCATAGTTATTTTTATAAAAAATATATCTCCCCAGGCAAGGGAAACAAAAGGAAAAAATAAATAAGATGGACTGCATCAAAATAAAAAGATTTTGCACAGCAAAGGAGACCATTAGCAAAGTAAAAAGACAACCCACAGAATGGTAGAACATATTAGCCTATACATCTGATACAGTATTAATGCCCAAAATTTATAAAGAACTTACAAACTTGTTAGGAATAAAGAAGCAAGCCAGTGACTCTCAAACCAGTAGGAGATAATTAACAGATGAATCATGGAAAAGAGGTGAGGAAATGACATTCCACAGCTCCTCACACATATCTCTGGCATCAAAAGGAGGAAGATTGTTATCACCAAACACAAAGAAATGGAATGATATAGCTAGATAATTTTGCAAATAAGTTGGGGATAAACCTACAACTAGATTCGTCGGCAGCCGTCCGTCTCGAGAGACGATGGTGTAGCTTCTTAAGAGTCTATCTGCACCGCCGAGAATGGCTGTGCAGTCCGACTCGGGAGTGACACGGTATCTGTCTCCTCCCGTGTTGAATCGACATCTTGCGATGACGCTGGAGTGTCCTCTCCAGTGAAGCTGAAGCTACAGAGCCTGGGCAGGGTGATATGGAGGGTCTGCTGTTGCCCATGCAGCAGACCCCCCCTCTCTTCGCAGCTGAAGGGTCCAAGGGAAAGACAAAGTCAATACAGCTTGGCTTCAGGTGCGCCGCAGGAGTTGCTGGTGTTGACTACAACGTCAAACCGCCTTAGGGACTCCGGCTCCGGATTTTCTGTCAGGGTTTACTCCCTTAGCCTTTCCCCTGAAGAGGTATGCCGCAAGGCAGTGGAGGTTTTATGGAGTCAGAGTTTTCCTTCTCTTAGTTAATTACACCTTGAGTTAAGTAGTTAATCGCATTAGATTTGTGAACCTGGATTAATCAGTAATGGAGAAACAGGGGAAAAGGAGATGGGAAGGAGAACTAATCGTATTAGTATAAAACCAGTTTGCTTTGTCTGCTCTGCATGCTGTGCGCACATGCTCTTGGCTGGCGGTGTGTCTGACTCTGCAGACTTGTGAATAAATGCCTCACTTTGCTGCTTAAGTTCTGCGTCCTGGTTTTTTATTGTGAGTGTTTCTCACAAACTCTACACCAAAAAACAAACAAACAAACAAACCCAAACAATCAAAATAAAATATGGGCAAAGGTCTTGAATAAACACTTCTCCGAAGAGGACATACAGGTGCCCAATAGATATATGAAAAGATGCTCAATGTCACTAAGCATCAGAGAAATGCAAATTAAAACCACAATGAGATATCACCTCACACTGGTCAGAATGGCCATCACCAATAAATCAACAAACAACAAGTGCTGGAGAAAATGTGGAGAAAGGGAAACCCTTTTGCACTGTTGATGGGAGTGCAGATTGGTGCAGCTACTGTGAAAAGCAGTATGGAGATTCTCAAAAAATTAAAAATGGATCTACCTTTTGACCCAGCAATCCCACTTCTGGGAATATATCTGAAGGTACACAAAACACTAATTCAAAAGAACATAAACACTCCTACATTCATTGCAGCATTATTTACAATCACCAAGACATGGAAACAACCCAAGTGTCCATCAGTAGCTGAATGGATAAAACAACTATGGGGCATTTACACAATGGAACACTGCTCAGTTGTAAAAATGAAGAAAATTTTAAATTTGCAACAGCATGGACCTGGAGAACACTATGCTAAGTGAAATAAGCCAGTCAGTGAAAGACAGATACCATATAATTTCACTCTTATGTGGAATATAATGAACAAACTGCACTAACAAGCAAAATAGAGACAGACTCATAGATAAAGAGCAGGCTGAGAGCTAAGGGGTGGGGTGCGGGGTGTATGGGGCGGAGGGATTGATCAGAAAAGAAGGACTCATGGACATGGACAACATTGGTGATTGTGGGGTGCAAGGACTAAAAGGGGGCTAAATGGAATAGAAAAAATACAATTAAAAAAAGAAGAAAAATATTAATGAAATAAAAACAAATACATTGTACTTGGTTTGTATAAGCCATGGGACAGTATACAAGAGGCTTTACTAGAATGTTTGAGGATGTTATATCAGTAACTGTACTTTCTATTAATTCTTCCTAAATTTTGAGCATGAAAAATAATTAGTACAACCAAAAAAAGCCATTTGTGATGTCAACAGTATTTTTCCAGACCTAAGATTTAGGTATTAATTGTCTTAACACTAGATGTGTAGGCTTACTAATTTTGCTTTTTAAAAAAGACTTTATTGAGACAAGATATTTTACAAGCAAAAAGAATGTCAAACACTCAATTCCTGTGGTTCCACACATTCAAATCTGCTTTTTTCTCTTAGTGAGATTTTGTTTGTTTGTATTATCTTAATTTTTTTAAAGTATATTTTATTGATTATATTGTTACAATAGTTTCAATTTTTTCCCTTTGCTTCCCTCCACCCAGCACCCCCATTCCCCCCACAACCCCACCCCCCAAGTCCATACCCATGGGTCGTACATACAAGCTCTCCCACTTCACCCTTTCATATATTCTTCTTCTTTTTAAAAAATAAATAAATGATTAATTAATTAATTATTTTAACAATAAAAAATAACAATCCTTCCCCCTCAGACTTAAGACCCTTTATAATCTTATAAAGGGCAATGGGCGAAGGTCTCGAGCTCCTCTAGCTGCTTCGAGCTGGACATGGTCGTCATCCTACCTACCCTTGGGTCCAGAAATCCCTAATAAGAGTGGGGGTGTGGAGGGGAGAGTGGCCTTCCCACATGGGGAAGGGTCGTGCAGACTCCAGGTCAGTTGGCTGTCCCCGGACAACGGCGTGCTTGGTTTAACAAGCTGGCATCCTTGCTGTATTCTGGGGGCAACAGATTTGGCAACAGGTTTAAAAGACATGTCAATCCATAACCACTAGATAACAGAAGGCAGGGATTAATTTTTCAATGTCTCACATTAGGGAAAAAAAGGGCTTATTTGGAGGAAGGTGTGCCAGGCACATCTCACCTGTCCAAAACCCTTTTGCCCATTATACTTAGTTTGGGCTGAGGGAAATAGTTTAGGTTTCCCCCCTCTCAGACCTCTGAGCCCTTTCTGTCTAAGGCATTAGGATAAATAAGAGAAACCGGTTTTGTAAAGTGAAGCCCACAGACCACCCCATACTTCACCAACCCAGCCACTTAGTTCAGCCAAACCGTTGAGTCTCAGGAGGCAGCGCTGCAGACAGGATTAAGTGAGGCCTCTTAGTGAGACTTTTAAAGAAAGAATTGGATGAATAGTTATTCTTCTTGTGACATACATTCAGTACAAGCAAGTAAGACTGTGATACATTGGTCTTGCTAATCTTTTTATATTCTCGCTGGAACAAATGAATGCATTATCTTGCTCTAAGTACTATATATAACCCTGGCTGGTTTGGCTCAGTGGATTGAGCGTCGGCCTGCGAGCTAAGTGTCGCTGGTTCGATCTTCCAGTCAGGGCACATCAGAGAAGGAAAACTCTGACTCCAAAAAACCTCCGCTGCCTTGCGGCATACCTCTTCAGGGGAAAGGCTAAGGGAGTAAACCCCGACAGAAAATCCGGAGCCGGAGTCCCTAAGGCGGTTCGACGTTGTAGTCAACACCGGCATCTCCTGCGGCGCACCTGAAGCCAAGCTGTATTGACTCCGTCTTTCCCTTGGATCCTTCAGCTGCGAAGAGAGGGGGGGTCTGCTGCATGGGCAACAGCAGACCCTCCATATCACCCTGCCCAGGCTCTGTAGCTTCAGCTTCACTGGAGAGGACACTCCAGCGTCATCGCAAGATGTCGATTCAACACAGGAGGAGACAGATACCGTGTCACTCCCGAGTCGGACTGCACAGCCATTCTCGGCGGTGCAGATAGACTCTTAAGAAGCTACACCATCGTCTCTCGAGGCTCTGTAGCTTCAGCTTCACTGGAGAGGACACTCCAGCGTCATCGCAAGATGTCAACACGGGAGGAGACAGATACCGTGTCACTCCCGAGTCGGACTGCACAACCATTCTCGGCGGTGCAGATAGACTCTTAAGAAGCTACACCATCGTCTCTCGAGACGGATGGCTGCCGACGAAGTACTATATATAGGCTAGGAAATAAGCAATCCTTTGATATAAAATATGTTTGCTTTATTCAAATAAATTTTTTTTAGAATAGAATTTATCAAACAAAACTAGAATACATAATTACTCCTCCAGTTAGTATTAGTAAGAAAACCTGATAAGTAGATAATCCTATGTAATTGAAATTCATACATATCGTAATTAAAGAACACCAAACATATCATAACTAACTTTCTAAATGTACTGTTTTCTAAAAGCATATAGTCACTTAACCACAGCTATGTCAGAAATACTATGTATTCTTTTATTTATGTATGTAATAGAAATGTAGTTAAATTAGACAGAAAATGAACAGGAATGTTATCAAACAATATACCAGTTTATGAGTGGGATGTAAGTAGTGACAAGGGAAAATTCCAAGATTTCCTAAATTAAATTACTGCAAGACAAAAATAAACCAATAAATAAATAAGCAAATAAACAAATAAATAAATGAGTACGGAGAGCCAGAGGCTGGGAGGAAGAGACAAAGGAAATTAATCAGTTAACAGAGACTGGGGCTGAAACCAATAAAAGACAGCTCACCTTTCTAAATGTATTAATATGATGAAACTTGAAATGAACTTCTCAGCTTTTATTTAAAAAGTAATAGCCAACCACCAAATGCCACTGCGTCTTTCTTATGCATGAACTTTCTGGATTTTGCCCACAACCAATGCAGAAGCATGAAATATTTCTTCCTCGGGGATTATTCCCCGAACCCAGAACTAGCTTCATTTCACCTTTTTCTGTCTCCTTTGTTTATAGCCAATACAAATTTGTCAGACTCAGGATGGGAGAAATATTTGTCTTCTCTACCCAGCCCTGCTGCTGCTGGTTTATATTGCATGTCCCAAGACCTGGGCCTTTTTTCTGGCTAGCATACAGCTCAGTAATTTTTTTTCTTTCAGGGCAGCCGTTGGCCTTAAAGGTTTTTATTTAACAGCACATATGAGGTGTTCATATTAAAACTATATTTTGTGAGTAATATTAGTTTTAAAAACCTGATTTCCTGATTATTGTCTCATTTCAAACCAGTTTGAATGAAAGTGTTGATTAAATAACCACGCTTGTGGATTTTAGTAACAGCTATGTAATTTTTGTCTTGTTTCCCTTGCCCAGAGCTTAAAGGAATTTTCAATATTTTTGTCATACATTCATTTACAAGTAGGAAAAAAAGTAATTAAAAGAGGAAATAAAAATCAAAGAGAAAGGAAAACAACTTCACATGGACATAAGACCCTGTGCCCTTCTAATGAAGAAACTGCGATCCATCTGCACTCAGATAACTACTTCTTAAACATTTTGGGATGCATTATGTATTCTGCTAAGAGACATGGCATAGTTAAATTAAAAAGCGGGGAATGGAGAGCAGCAACAGAGAGGTAGTAAACCCAGTGCTTCAATTCACGGCTCAAACCCAACTCTGTTCTGAGACCTGTGCAATTGACTGAGTAGTAATAATAACTCACCTACCCTGGGATCCAGGGTGCTTAACAATGAGCCACAGGCTGTTCTAAGCTCTATATCATTTAAGCTTCACAACAGACTTATTTTATGGGATAGGAAATTAAGGTTACTTTGCTTCTCCATGTCCACTGTAGTAATAGAGTTGAGATTTTAACCCACGTAGTCTACTTCCAGAGCCCATGCTTTTCACCACAAATCCAGACCACTTTAGGCTCTAATTTTCACCCATACAAAAAGATAGCATGGGTGAATACAACTGTACACTCAGCCTACCGTCATAATATAATAAATTTAAGTATTGCTAAATGAATATTGAAAACCTTTCACGTAAGTTTTAGGTAAGTGTTGACAACGGCTAAGCTGGTGACAGAGCAGCTACAGTGTCTGCAATCATTAAAATGGAGATTTAGAGATGATCTTGTTTCTATTAAATTTTGATTTCCAAATTAAATAAATCAGACCTAATCTTGAAAGAAAGTAGTTGCCAGGGCCATTGACTATGTTAATTAAATAAACTAATTTTTAAATATCAACTCCATAGAATTTCAACTTGAAAAAAAAAAAAGAACATTTAGTGTGCAATAAAGTATTCAAAAAATAGTTATCCACTGGTAAAATCATGAATCAGTTTTAGATTTTGATTGGCACTGACAATAATGTTCTAGGACGGAATTTACTTGATTGATAGCCTGGTAGGGTCCCAGTGGTATTGAACCCGTAGCATCTCAAGTCACATATACCATTGGGTGTCATATAAATGTTGGCTGTCACAGGCTTTCACAGTAGGGGTCTGCGTGGTGAAATTTAGAGGGCAGTGTCCTGGGAGGCCATACACTTTCCTCTAGACACAGTCTGCACATCTTTGTGTAAATCATTAACCGTTTGTTGAGCCTCTGCATTAACACTCTTTAAAGAAAGATGTTAGCACCTTGATATACCAGAAACTTGTGCAAGGCAGCTTTGATTTGTGTCCTCAGTGTGTGCCAAGAAATTTACAATCACATATACTGAGGAACTTACACTAGTTGGGTGAATTTTTGGTGAATGTAGATTGTGAGGAAAAGTTGAGAAATGAAGGGGCAAAAAATAAACCAGATACCAATGGACTGGCTATGTGCCTAAAATGGTGATTGTATGTGACATGGTATGTCTTTAAGTCAATATATGTTTGGTTCCAGGGCCCAGAAGTTAGTATACCCAAACTGAGATCTTCTATTAAAATATTTGAACAAGAGGCCCCACATTTTTGTTTTGTACTAGGTCTTGCAAATTATATACCCAGTACTGTTCAAATGTCCATTCTTTTTGTGATCGTAATATTGCCTGTTTTAGTAAAAGAGCTATAATCAATTTAAGCATTGTGAATAAATCACCTATTTTTGGTTTTCCAGCCTCTTTACTGGAAGAATAGCACACTCAAGATTGGGTTCTATAAATCATACTGCTGTTTCGAGACCTTGACCAAAGCAGATTTTTCTCCTCTTTCACCTTACCTAGATTTGACTCTTTCAGCTTCCTGGGATTGCAAGTGATATCCCAGGAACTCTCTTGGGGGTAGGGTCTAAGTGGAGGTGGGCGAAATGTGGGAATATGAGGAGGAAAGTGACTTTGCTTTGGGTGATGGGCATAGGATGCAGTGCACAGATGATGTTTTATTGAGCCACTGATGTTTTGTGAACCACTGTCACTCCAATAAATTTAATTTAAAAATAAAGTGCAATGGACTTTATTAAAGTTACCTGTTAGCTTAACCAAGCCTGTGAAGATTTCAGTTAAATTCATCCAAGTGACATTTAACCAATATAAAGATTAAATGATATTTAACTAATTTGAATGTTACCAACAGGAATTTGATTTAAATAAATAATGAAAACTCATTAAATATAATATAATGTAATATTAGGAAAAATGAAATGGAGGTATGAATATGGTCAGAAAAGACACAATGTGTCAGGTTTTCTTTTTTAAAGCAATTTGCAAGGCAACACTTAGGGCAATGTCTCTTTTATATTGTATTTTTAAAATTATATTTAAATGTGAACAGGCTTTAAAAGATATGTAGTCAAACTGTTAAGAGGTGGAGCTATATACATATATTTATTTATACATGGGGATTGGCTATAGGAGCATTTCTATATATTTCTATAGAACAAATTTTATTTTATTTAAAGTTTTACTACAAATTTTTTTTTAATTAGAGAAAACTTAATGATGATATTCTTAACAAAATAAATGTATAACTTAATATCACTTCCCTTTCTGAGGAAATTCATCCACATTTAAAAAAATATTTGGTCATTTTCATAATAAATGTTTTAAATTGTAGTCTAGTAGGGTTAGTAAGTAAATTATTGCTATCACCTACACAAAAGTTTCCCTCTAGACCATGTTAATTACCCAACTATTTTATATTTACGAAAATTAATGCATATGTTCAATTATAGTTCACAGCCAAGAAAAATCAATTAAGTAACCCGTTGGAGTGATAAAGTATAAAAATGCAGTCCTTGTCCTCAAAACACTCAGTTTAATGAACCAAATATTGAGAAAAATATATTTAAAGTCATCTATGAAATAGATAAATGGCCTTTTGGGTTGAGAATTGTTGTAAGTTAGATGGCAGAGCCAACTCCCTGTTTGCTTTCTTCCCAGCCTTAAATGAGACTTTCTTCTAAGAGTATCACAAAAGTAATGACTGACTTGAAAGTAAGATAAAGAAAGAATTTTGTGTTGGGAATATATTTGGAGTAATTATTTTGTTAAACCCCAAATCATGAGCCCAAATGTAATGATGATCTAAAAAAATAAGAACAACGAACTGTGACATTCTAAACAATCTAACAATAATAAATTATATTCATCTAAGAAATTACTGTTAGTAGTAAAGGTAACTACACATATCAGCATGTATAATTTGTAATGCTGTTCACAATTTGGTCAGTTTCTATGAAACAAACAACTAACAAAAAATTTTTGGAGTATACTCATTATCATTTGCAAGCTCTCTTTGAATATATTTTTCAAAACTCCCATGCTGCATTTGGAAGTTACTATTTGTCATCATTCACCAAACTCAAGTATGAAGTGTAAGTGTCACCAGTAGTGGAGAGTAAACATATTGATGCATGTTCCAGTTAAACATGCTCAGAAATAACCTGATAACATGTTGTTCCAGAAAGATATGATGTATCAGATCCCCTCTATAATCTCCTTTTATAGTGACTATCTTCTAAGTAATTTTATGAAATTGTAGAATCATTAATAGAAAAATTTGCAAATAATATTGACATTGCTCAAATATTTTCTAACCAGTACACATGGAAAATGATATTGAAGTTATGATGTTCATGCTGGAAATCACAGGAAACCCCACATGCAAGAAAAGGTTGTTGTTAACATGGCTAATAACAAAAGTTGAGCCCTGCCAGTGTTTATCATATTTTTATGGAATATTAAAGTAAATTCTAAAAGTACCAATTTTTACTTCTAATTTCAAATATTATATATTTGAGCAACCTTGTAATTCGACCAGAATTTTACATACACACACATTACCCATCTAATAAAATATAAGATAAATTGTAAAAATATTTATTTGAATACTTAAATCTGATTCTTATTTCTAAACCTAAAGACATATTTTCAAACTGTCCTTCTTGATAAGCATTGTTATGAGCTGAATTATGTCCACCCCCATGTTCAGATGTTGAAATTCTAATCCTCAGTACCTCAGAATGGAAATATATTTGGGAAAGGGTCCTTTAAAGAGATAATTAAGAAACAATGAAGTCAGCCCTGACCAGTGTGTGTCAGTTGGTTGGTTTGGGTTGTAAATTTGGTCCCCAGTCTGGGCATGTACAAGAAGCAACCAATCAATGTTTCTCTCTCACATCTATGTTTCTATCCTTCCCTTTCTCTCTTTCTTCCCCTCTCTCTAAAAATAAATAAGTAAAAAAATCAATTAATTAATTAATTTAATTAAAAATATTGTGAGGTCATATGAGTAGGCCCTAATCCAAAATGACAGATGTTCTTATAAAAAGAGATTACGATCCAGGCACACACAATACATAGGAAGAAGACCATGTGAAGATACTAGAAGAAGACAACCATCTATAAGTCAAGGAGAAAGGCCTTTGAAGAAACCCTGCCAACACCTTGATTTCAGTCTTCTAACCTCCAGACTTATGAGAATATACATTTCTGTTTTTAAACAACCCAGTCTGTAGTACTTTGTTATGGTAACCCCAGCAAACTACTACAAGCCTCAACAGTGCTGTTGAAAAATATAATGCTTTTAATTTATATTTTGATACCAATAGCACTCAGAAGCACAAGTCCATTCTTAAGACATAGCAGAATAAAAGCTAAATAATGATTATTAATTCAAGTGACTGCAATATCCTCTACCACGACAAGCCTTCAACATAGCCACCCAACCAATACATCATCTCAATTACATATTTTCTGTGACAAATGCATCTTTCAATGAAGGACTCTGAAGGCCCTACAGAGTGGAAAATATTTAGGACATATTAGATATTAAATGTAATATGCACATATTATTTACAATTTGGGATACTGGTCAATGACTTGATTATGCTGAAGGCTTGTCATAGTAAAAAAGCAATTTGCAGAATTGTAAGAAATACAGTTTATGCTTTGTTGGTTATTATACCTGTGAAGACTTAAGACTTAAATATTTGATATGTGATGATGTCTTTCTTGAAAAATTTACACTATTTGTTAGGAAGGGGATAGAGATATCCTCTGTGATTGTATCCTTTTGAATATGCATAAGCTCAAGTTTTTGAATCATTTGTGCATAAATTATCATATTTTAATTTTCATCTATTATTACGTCTAACAATTAAAATACTCTAGAGACACACAAATTTTTCTGTTTCAATATTTTCATGCAGTTTTTCTCAAATCTCAGAGCTAGCCTTTTAGACAGCCAAAAAGAGTTCTTCATTCTTTCTCCATAGTTAAAAAACAAATCACCCTGAATTATATAAATGGGTTTTTTAAACTTCATAGGCTTCTCTGTTAAGGTCTATCAAAGTTTTCATTGTCCTTGCTCGAGAACTTTCATGTAATAAATTTGTTTATAATGCAATCTTTTCTTTTAGATTAAATTGAAGTCTCTAACAACCTACCACTATTCTACTGAATAGACATGCTTCTGCAATCTTCCATAAAATTTACTTTGTCAGTTATAGAGCCCATTAAGATTTTTTATCAAACCATATCATGTGATTACTAAGTTAGAGAATTTGGACTTAATAGAGGTAAAATAATTATTGCAACTTTATGACTGAGGCTATATTAAACAGCTCTGTGATTATGTGGGCTAAGGGAACTACACTACAGTCAGTCCCATTGGCTTCCCTCAGCTGTGTGGTAATAAATTTACGTGTTAGGAAAAAGCATTTCTGTCTACACATAGAAAGCAAAGGTTTGAAAACTGTTAATTACATTTTTATAATGGCCTTAAAGTAGCCATCAATTTGTCAGAGTTAAGTGAGCCAGAAGTGTAAAACGTTGTCTCCATTAAATTCCCCTTTTTGGTTGGGTGCCATATTGTAAGATAAACCAGTCATTGACCCAAAGAGAAAGGATGTTTATAAACATTCAGACAAATTAATACAAACAAACAAAAAAACCCAACTTTTTAAAATTGTCTGGTGCTTCCACACAGTAAGAGAGAGAAAAGAGAAAATGGCAAAATAGTAAAAAGGAAACGTGTTGCCATGGAGTTGCACCACTCAGAACTCCCTTCAAGAGAACCTGCTGTACGGAGCCTCGCCAGCTGACAGCCTCCAGCAGCTCCATCTTCGCACTCAGCAGAGTGCTCAAGCAGTCAAGGACAGCCCCTGACCACTGGCTGAGCACAGAGCTGGCTCTCTGCTGCCTGTACCCTGGACTTCTCTAATGGGCAACCGGTGCTCAAAAGTGCTCCATAGGCTGAGCAAGACTCTCAGAACTGCGCTTCAGTGTGAAGCTCTTCCTATCCAAACCTCCCTCCTTTCCTTTCTCTTTCCATGAGTGTGTAGTGGCAGGCATCAGGCACAAATCTATCTGAAGGCTCTCCACACTTTCCTCTGCTCCCTCCCCTCTTTATCCTTTACACGCATTACCCTCCATAAATTATTTGCACGTCTAGTCTGGACTTGGCATCTCTTTCGCAGAAGACCTGAGCAAACCCAGGAAGTAAATTTAATGAAAGAAAAGAAATTGTTTTTACTTTAAGATATATAAATTTTTACCTTAACTATTTGGGCTCCTTGCCACCCAAAGATGAGGAAAACCTATAATTTGAAGAATATTTGACTTTAAGTTAATAAATTGAGAACAGAAAGTTTTTTGGTGTTTCTTCCTTATTTTCTCCCTTCTTCCCTCCTGCTTTCCCTCACTGTCTCTCTTTCTTCCTTCAGTTTTAAAAATAAAAATGAAAAACTGGCAAGAAATTTTATTCAAATATTTTGTTCTCTCTATTATAGATATAAAAACTTGCAAACAACAATTTTTTCAGGGTTCTGTGTAGTATCGCTTATGGTGATATTTTGGTAGGCTATGTGTATGTGGACACACAACCAAACAGAGACTGCTACCACCAATGTGCTTTAATGAAACTTATTACTATCTGATAATAACTAACATGTATACATTTTTAAAGTATATCTTATTGATTATGTTATTATAGTTGTCCCAATTTTTCCCCTTTGCCCCCCTCTGCCTGGTAACCCCTTTCCCTCCAGCAACCCCACACTTAGTTCATGTCCATAGGTGATGCATATAAGTTTTTTGGCTTCCCCATTTCCTATACTATTTGTAACATCTCCCTGTCTATTTTGTACCTACCTATTATGCTTCTTAATATCTGTATCTTTTCCCCCATTCTCCCTCTTCTCCCTGGTGAAAATGCTCCAAATGATCTACATATTTATGATTCTGTTCCTGTTCTTGTTGTTTGCTTAGTTTTTTTTTTTTTTTTTTTTTTTTGGTCTTTTAGAAGCAGTTTTTGGTAGTTGTTTGTTGTCATTTTAATGTTCATAGTTTTGATCTTCTTCTTTTTCTTAAATAAGTCTCTTTAACATTTCATATAGTAATGGCTTTGTGATTAACTCTTTTAGCTTTACCTTGTCTGGGAAATACTTTATCTGCCCTTCCATTATAAATGATAACTTCGCTAGATAGAGTAATCTTGGTTGTAGGTCCTTGCTTTTCTCACTTTGAATGCTTCCTGCCAGTCCCTTCTTACCTGCAAATTTTTTTTTGAGAAATCAGCTGATAGTTTTAGGGGAACTCCTTTGTAGGTAACTCTCTGCTTTTCTCTTGATGCTTTTAAGATTCTCTCTTTATCATTAAGCTTTGACATTTTAATTATGATGTGTCTTGGTGTGGTCCACCTTGGGTCCAACTTATTTGGGACTCTCTGTGCTTCCTGGACTTGCATGTCTGTTTCCTTCACCAAATTAGGAAAGTTTTCTATCATTATTTTTTTCAAATAAGTTTTGAATTTCTTATTCTTCCTCTTCTCTTTCTGGCATCCTTATGACTCAGATGTTGGCACATTTGGAGACAGTCCATTCCTAAGCCTATCTTTGTTTTTTGAAGTCTTGTTTCTTCATTCTGTACCGGTTGACTGTTTATTTCTTCCTTATGTTTCTACTCATTAATTTGAACCCCAGCTTCCTTCCCTTCACTGTTGGTTTGCTGTGGATTTTTCTTTATTTCACTTAATGTAACCTTCATTTTTTTCCCTTATGCTTTTGCCTTACTCAATGAGTTTTCTAAGCATCTTTACCACCAGTGTTTTGAACTCTAAAATCTGATAGATTGACTATCTCGGTTTCATTTAGTTCTTTTCCTGGAATTTTGATCTGTTCTTTCATTTGAGCCATCTTTCTTTGTCTCCTCAATTTGGCAGCCTCCTTGTGTTTGTTTCTGTATATTATGTAGAACTGCTTTGATTTCATATTCTCATGCACTTGTTACGTTGTATGGGGTGAAGCTTTAGGTAACCACCAGGGTGGGGTAACCCGCTTCATGGCTTTGTGGCTCTGTATGTGGGGGATGGGTCAGAGAGGGGACAATGCCACTAACTGATTGCTGGAGACTTGCTTGGCACTTGCCCCATTTCCAGTCACTTCACCCACTTCCTGTATGCAACTGGCACCCCTCTAGTTGTTGCACTGGTGGTGGTTCCAAGAGTGAATGGATTTGCATACATTCTAATACCATGAGAGCCCTTTAAATGGACTCTTCTGAGAGACAGGCAGTTTCTTCCACTGCCCCAACCCCCACTGGTTTTTACAGCCAGAAGTTATGAAGCTTTATTTTCCCAGCACTGGAACCCTGGTCTGCGGGGTCGGGCCTGGGGCTGGGATTACTTGATCCACCACCTGTTTTGTGGGATAACCCATTTCACCAGCCACTGTCACTGCCACTGCTGCCTTGCCACCACCTTGTTGCAATACCACGTCCTCTCTGCTATGACTCCCCATCTTTGCCCCTCCTACCCTTCTGGATGAATATTGTTTTTTTAAATCCTTGGTTGTCATACTTGTATACAGTTCAATTTTCTGGCAGTTCTGGTTTTTTGTTTGTTTGTTTGTTTTTTGTTGTTTGTTTGTTTGTTTAGAGGTTAGTTGTGATCCTTTTTCTGGCTGTGCAAGGAGGCAAAGCATGTCTACCTATGCCTCCATCTTGTCCAGAAGTAGGAAACTAGGAAACTAACTTTAAATGACACAAAGAAAATAAAATGCCAAAATCTAACTTCTTCCCTCTTGAGTAATGTAGGTTACTAACTGATATTTTCAAATTTAGATCAAATATACCAGAAGAAAATCTAGATACTTCCCGTTAATGGTGTATTTCTTTGGGAGCAAAGTCAGGGGTTTGCAGACAAACTCCTCCCCTATCTTGAATATTTCCACCTTCTGTAATAGTGCTATGTGCATAGGATAAGTGGCAAAAAGGTTTAAACATGCAAATAATTTTATAGTGGGACAATACGTTTGGTCTTTTGTGATGCATACAAGGAAACCAGAAGTTTCAACATATTCATATGAGGGGATGGAGACATTCTGTGGAGGCTAGTAGATTAGTATGGGCCTGCCTGGATCTGAAGAAAAAGACAATTTAGTCAAGGACATTATGGAAGAAGAGGAATAGATAGGACTATAGTTTCCAACATGTTATGCTAGCACATTGAAATTTGAGATCTTTTTCACTCTAACCATAATAGAGCTCTAAGGAGATACGAAAGACTCTAACAATAATTCCATGACTTTCTTCATCTCTTTTTTGCCATACAATTACATAACCTCCTACTATATGTACATTGACACCATCTAGAGAGGGGCACAAAAGAACTAAAACACTAAACACATACCTGAGACATCCAAGCAGTGGGCGAATTACCTGAAAAGACTATTTGAATAATTAAATATGTATTTATTTATTCATATATATATTAAATATATTTATTGAGACCTATTATGTGCTCAGTAAATATATTAGAAATAGAGTGAACAAAAGAGAAAAAAATTCAGAGCTTTTATTTAACTGAAAGTATTGGGTCATACTAAACACACCAAGATTGGACCAAACATATCTTCCCTGAGCACTGTAGCATTTTTTTTTAATTCAGTTCTTTGGTAGCCTCCTGGATTTCTTTGCAACTTTCCATATTCTTTGTAGAGCACAGGACACTTTAAGTTCCCATATATGTGAGCTAACAAAAAGATCAGATTGTCAAATCCACTGACACAAAAATCAAATATTTTATCCGATGTCAAGCTTTACTATTAATACCAATAATACAAGTAATCAGGACCAGATGAAGAAAGAAGAGTTATGGATACAGCAGGTGGCAGGTCCTTCCTTCACACATCAGTCATGCTCTGTGACCGAGAATAATACATGAGGTCTTTAATAAGGTGCACAAGCCTACCACACACTATGGAGGGCATCACTAGTTACCAACATTTCCATTTTATACCCAGATAGTTGCATAGCTTACATAACACTGTTTGGAGTTATATTTCATAAATCCCTAGAGCCTATATTTGTTTACCATGAGTGATACTAAATGAGGAGTATCCTGCTAAAAGAATTCAATAGGTGAAACTCAACTCCTGATAAATTTGGCTGTATTTTCTAGAGATGAGTCATTATTATATTTAGAAGATTAGACCAGGTGTTTGCTTTCTTTCTTTCCTTTACTTTTAGAAAGGGCTCCCAAACCTGATATTTAACTCCATTCTTTCCAATATGCCATATAAGCTTTGAGGAACCAGGACCACAGCTCAGCCCTTCTAGTTACCTGCTTTCCCATGCCATGTTCATGTTCCTACTGACAGCGCATTTTGACATGGCTGAACTGAAGGCAGATATTTCCTAAGGACTTATTGCTTTCAGACACTCTCCTCCCCTTACAGCATCCAACCTGAGATGTGGAAGAGTAGAGGATGAGGAAGGATGAGAACTCTGACTTTTGACATCCTTGCTCTTCCTTGCTTGCTTCCGTTATCCGCAGTAATCTAACAGAACTTGAAAGACTGATTTATTTCTCCCTCTCTTCATCCTTTATGTAAAATTTGATGCTGTAGCATATTCTTAATAAATTAAAGGGATTTGCTTAGATTTTTAAAGTTTTATGACAAAAACATGGTTTTCATATCTCAGAGGAGTCAAGAAAGTCAGTCCTGTAACTAAAAGTTAATATCGGTACTCTTTGTTTTAAAGCTAATGGATTTATTTTTTTTGAATATCAAGCAGTCTGGGAAAAGATTGCTTCTGAGACTGGTCCAACAGCTCAACACTGTAAGGGCCAGTGTCTGATGTTCTTTAGCCTTGTCCTTTTTTCTTTCTCTTCATAGCCAATGGATGGATGCTTCAGCTCCAGACACCACATCAACCCTAAAGGCAGAAAGAAGGATAACAATGGAAGTGTCAATCTTATTTTCCCATTAATTAAAGAGAAAATATTTTCCTGGACATATAGTAGGATGCTGTTTCTATTTTATAGTCCTGAAATAAGTTATATGGTAAACATAGGCTAGAAAAAATGATTATTTTGCCTAGGATAAGAAATAGCATTGCTCTGATCAAGATTATATTTTGGTTGGTAAAGAAGAAAAAGGAAATTTAATATTTGGTTTAAAATTAACTTTATGTGCCACAGGCCTAAATATTTGTTTCTACTACATCACTCATGCACACAGTTTCACACATACTAACATAATCTCTCATCACATTTTGATAATCTGGGTGTATTTAAATACCGTTATACTGCTTTATATGAGGTCTTTCCAGAAGGTATCCAGCCATATAATATAAAAAATAGAGACATTTATTGAAGAAGATACAAGATACAAGAAACATGGTACACAGGAAAATGATGCCTCACTCCTTTTCAATATAGACACCTTGGGACCTCACACAGTACTCCCAATCACCATCAGCTGCACCTTCATATTTTCCTGAATCCCATCAATGGTCTGAGATCTCTTCCATTTCAAAGATGATTTTAGTTTTGGGAAAAGCCAGAAGTCGCAGGGTGCCAAATCTAAGCTGTAGGGGGGCTGAGTAACCTGAGTGATTTTATGTTTTGCTAAAAAACTCTGTACAAGACGAGGTGCATGAGTGGGTGTATTGTCATGATGAAGCTGCCAGTCACCAGTTGCCCATAGCTGTGGCCTTCTGAATGATCCAAATAGTTTCCTCAGAGGGATGTTCAAGCTTACTGCAAAATTTGATGCAGACTTGTTGCTCTACTCACTCAGTCATTTTGTATGTGACTGCCACACAGTACACATGCTCACTCGATGTCATCTACTGCTCCTCTGACTAGTACAGTGAAGTCATCATTGTTCACACATGTACGTTCCAGTCTGCTCTCCTTGGCTGCCAGGTTACATAAATGGTTGAACTTTTTCTGACAGACCTTGCATAAATCATGTGAACAAATTTTTCCCTCATGGATTGTACATAATCTTATGTCTCATAAGTGTTTTTTGCAAGTTGAGTTCTCCAGAAAGCAGACTCAGAAAGAATTGCATGTGCAGGATGTTTATAAGAGATGTTTGGGATAAATATCTGTAGAAGAGAAGGGGAAGAAGCAGAACTGGAAGACTACAGCCTTAGCTATTTGCACAAGGAGGGAGATTTGGAGCTAGAGTGGTCCTCCAAAATTGTCTTGAGTTAAGAGATGACTGGTCCTTTGTTCTTCCATGTCCATAATTCACTGGATGTGAATGTGGCCTTGGTCAAGGAGGTGTTCTTTAGCTGAGACAATCCCAGAAGGGCTGACAGCTAAAGGCTGTCTCTTGACAGCCACAGCCACAAGGGAAATGAGCTTTTTTTCTTTTGAAATCTTCACCCAAGGATATGTTTATTGATTTTAGACAGGAAGGGAGAGTAATAGAGGAAGAGAGAAGAAGAGAGAGAGAAACATTGATGTGAGAGAGCAACATTAATTGGTTGCCTCCCTCACAAGGCCCAACCAGGGATTGAACCTGCAACCTAGGTATGTGATCTAACTGGGAATAGAACCCACAACTTTTTGGTGTATGGGACAATGCTTCAATCAATTGAACCACTTGGCCAGGGCAGGGCAATGAATCTTCTGTAGTATCTTTGAAGGGAAATATGAGCTCTGCATCATCAGATAACAAGAAAATTATTTGCTACAAATAAAGATATACAATAGTAATATTCTGGCCCTGTAGCTTGACATATTTTATTATATAATTACTACTTTATTCAAGCTGGGGACTCATAGCCTTAAACCTTAAAAGCATATACTATATTGAATGTTGGCAGGAAAAAATGAAATTGCATACAATAACAATTACATGGCTAAGAGTTAAGGAACTAATTAGAGTTGAGGTTTATCCTTTGTAAAAATATAACTGTGTAGATCTGCTATCTATGCATCATGGTGAAACATTTATTATCTCTTCCATAGCTAAAGAAGTTGAGGTTATGTACATACCCAAATAACCTTTCTTTAGGATGAAAATATCATTTGTAATTTATGAGATTTATAAGACCTGGGAACACAGTGAAATAAAGTAATACATGTGAAAAAGCTTCATTAACTGCCAAACCCTATACAGACAGTCGTTATTTTTATTACTCCAGGAAAGTTAAGTGACAAAATTTTAGTGACTATTTAATCTACCTCATTATATTTTATACAGGAGAAAACATTTTAAAAGGCTCAGAATCCTTGTGATTTCTTTATTTATAATTTTGTAGTCATTGCATTGAAGTGTTAACTCCAATGCCCAGCTTGTCATATTCTGACTCATGCTTTTCCCTTTGCCCATACCAGGTTTTAAATAGGCTTTCTATACATTATTAAGAAGGTGACAATTTAAAACATGAAGAAAGTAAGAAAATATATCCATGGTGTTATAGTTTAAAGTACAAAGGTGAAAAATTATTTTCATGATGCTATTAAGGTGCCATTGTAGTAGGAAAAGTATACATAGTTCCTAACAAATGCCATGTTATGCGAATCCGTGTTATATGAAACAAAGAACTAGTACAAAAAGGAGGGTTTGGTTCCAAAAATTTAAAAATCATACTATTAAATTTTTATAACTAAGAGAAATATCTTTATTAAAGCAATTTTCATCAAAAGTATTACATATAAATAGGAATAAAATAATGTTTTCTCCATCACCACTATTAAGCTCCATTAACAAAATGAGTTTTCTTTTTGAAAAGATATCCGCATCCTCTGAACTTTCTTCAGTATTATCTTTATTTCTATGCTCTACTTTCTGCAAAAAAATCTGTTATTTTAGACTGCTTGCTTTTAGCTGAGAGATCTTTATAAATTTCATTGTATAGTGTTAAGCACTTTTGAAGTTCCCTCTTAAACTTTGTGCTGCTTTCAATGCAAGGATCTTCATTTAAGAAATATGACTCCAAATGTTCAGCTAAGTCTAGGCCTTTCTTTATGCTTTTTAGAGTTAACTATTTAACTTCTTCATTTTCATCAGTGCTATCATCCCCTGAGTTATCGCTGCACATTCCAGATGTTATTTCCACCAAAACTGCTTCATCAGTTTTTTGTTCTACCAGCAATTCTTAAATATCTTCTACAGTTATATTGTGTTAGAGCAAAACTGTGTTATAGAAGTACCATGTTATATTGGGGATACCTGTACTAATTTTTTAAAAATTGAGGATGTAAAGCAGAGCTGAGAAAAAAAGTATCACTATTTCTCTCTGCACAAATCAGGAGAGAGTGTTCATATTCTAGAAAAAGAGTCTCAGTTTTTAAGCAAATAAATTCCAGGAATGGAGAAAACAATTTATTGGATTGTGTTATCATGATGACAACACATGCAACACTTTGTTCTAAGTCTGTTTTTATCACCCATTTTCTTTTATCTTAAACTCTGAATTATTATTAATAACATGCTCCATAGAAAAAAGATGCCCTAGCAGATATGGATTCTGGTACTTAGCCAGGTATAAAATTGGAAATGAAGAGAGAACAGTCTATATAAATCATTCTATCAAAGGTGATCTTAATAATAAGTCATAAGCATTTTACGGGACAGATCACCTTAAGGTAAATGAGCCTGAACCCAAAGGGATGAAATTCTAGACTTCATATGACCACAAGAAATAGCTATCTAAACCTATGTTTACATTTCATGTATTTCATAAGTTTCTTATTTAAAAGCTTAATAAATATTAGGCAAGTATCTGAATTATAGTAGTATATCCTTTATCAACAAAAGTTTATACTTGTAAATTAGATAACTTAATGTGTTTAATCTCCATTATGAAATTTTTCAGTACATTAAAGTTATCACTCAAGTTTTAAAAATATATACCTGTTTGAAACACATCTCTTATATCTACTATTTTAAAATTCATTTGATTTACCCTGTAAATTATGGAAGAAGTCTTCCTTTCTTATGGTTAGAAATTCCAAAGCCTAGAAAATATATTACAACTTATGATGACCTATTTAGTTGCTCAAGGCACATGTATACCAGAGAGGTAGGAATTTTGGAATGTAAACACTAAATAGGTAGATTTATTAATAGATTGAAGTAAAGTATTACTAAACATACACGTTTAAATATGACCCCCAAATAATCATTGTACTATTAAAATCTGTAAAGAACTTTAAAATTTATTACAATAGGCAGTATTATTAAGTCTTTCTGGAAAAAGTCCAGCCATTGTTAATATAATGAGAATGGTTTGTGTGACATTGATGTAACCTGGCAGCCAAGGAGAGTGGACTGGAATGCACATGCATGAACAATGAGGACTTTACTGTACTAGTCAGTGGGGATGGTAGACGCCATTGAGTGAGCGCGTGTACTGTGTGGCCATTGTATTCAAAATGACTGAGCAAGTAGAGCAACAAACCTGTATTGAATTTTGTGTTAAGCTTGAACATCCTTCTGAGGAAACTATTTGGATCATTCAGAAGGCCACAGCTATGGGCAACTGATGATTGGCAGCTTCATCATGACAATGCGCCTGCTCATGCATCACATCTTGTGCATAGTTTTTTGGTGAAACATCAAATTACCCAGGTGACTCAGCTCCCCTACAGCCCACATTTGGCACCATGTGACTTCTGGCTTTTCCCAAAACTAAAATCACTTTTGAAATGAAAAAGATCTCAAATAATCAGTGAGATTCAGGAAAATATGACAGGGCAACTGATAGTGATTGGAACTGTGTGAGGTCCCAGGGTGCTCACTTTGAAGGGGACTGAGGCGTCATTGTCCTATGTACCATGTTTCTTGTATCTTCGATCTTCTTCAATAAATGTCTTTATTTTTCATAATACATGGCTGGATACCTTCCAGACAGACCTTGTATATGCTTTAAACTATGAACCTATGACTGTGCCTACACATTAAAAAAAAAAAAAAAAAAAAAAAAAAAAGCCAAATACTGTGTTTTTAAATAGGTGTTTCTATTTTTCTATATTAATACATGTGGTCATAAAATGCTATCAGTAATTCTAACATAATTCTAATATACTTAATAATGACCAAAAAGTTAGGTTAGAGTAAGTTAGATACGTATACTTTCATGTTATCTTCTGTACAGAGTGGCTTGCTAAGTTATGGCTCATTGACAGTGCCAGAAAATTAATATATGGAATGAAGAGCTTTTCTTTCTAAAGCAGATATGCTTTTTGGTTGCTATTACCATTGCATCATTATTCCTGTATGGAATCTCAGCTAAGGTGCTAATATTCTTTTACTGTGTTTTCAGAGACTTAGTACTAATCTATATAGTTTATATGCCACATTCTTTTAAATAGCTCTACAAACATTGAAAAGTATAGTCATGTTTCATTAATTAAGCTGAGAATTATAGAAACTTACTTGTTTTTCAGCATTCTGAGTACCAGTGTGTCAGGGATGGGGCCTGGAGGAAACTATTTTTTAAGATAAAAGCTTAAAGGAATTCTTTAGATATCCATTAAGGAGTACACAGATTTGTGTGTGTTGGTGGGAGCACTTATAAATTTGGTTTTGCCTTGTACTTATTGTAAAATACTTGCACAAAAATATAAAAAGCATGGCTTGATGTTTAATGTCTGTGCTTTATTTTTGCTGACACCAGAAAAAGCTCATATTCTGTGTTATGTCACTGTACATACTGTAAACAAGACTTCATTAATATTGTTTTTTTATAAGTTTTTGTTTCAATGAGTCTAGATTTAAAAAAATACATTCACAAACTACCTTACATTTAAATACAATTTCTTTTTATTTCTTAACTTACTTCAAATCCTACAATTTAAAAAATTATTAGAAACAACTTTCATGTTTTTAATGAAACCTTTTCTTGATTCACTTTGATATTTTGATAATGCACAAAGATCAAGATGGCAATTCTGCTTTGGGAAAGAGCAATAATTGAAATAGTTTTTAAAAACTAAAAGTTCTCTACTCATTCAAAAATTACAGAGAATAATTGAAAAAGACAAACATTTGAGTATTTATGATGCATTATTGCCATTTCAAAAAAAATTGTTAATACAAACTATTCTTTTAGGGAATGTCACTATGGATTGCGGTGGAAGCAGAGAGTGAAGATTTATGAACTGTTTCAAGATCAGCCTCTTTGCAGGCTGGCACCCAGAGGCCTCTTCTGCACCACATGCCAACATCAAAAGGAGCAGAGGTGAGAACTGCTGCCAGTGATTTCATAAATCTTGTAAAAAAATTGATGTCAAGGAAAACTCTTCTTACGTCTTTTCAAAAAACATAAAAACTTCTAATTAAGGGAGGCCTCTAACAGTTCTCACTTTTAATTGAAAACAAAAAATAGAATAGGAAGCTTAAAACACTGATCTATGTTTGGTGTATCTCAAATATTTTTCAAAAAGAAATGAATTGTGGTATAAATAAAAATAAATGTAGGTTACATGACTGGGAAACTCCAAAATCACCTCTGATAAAGAGGAAATTACTTTATATTTAGGTCCTAGTTTAAAGTAATGTTTGGGAATTATACATTAGCCTGCAATGATATTAACTGATATATTTTATGCTTGCAAAAGATGGATGTCACTATTAAAACAATTATTTTAAAGATCCTTTCTAAAGCCATATATTAAGTAGCATATTATGGAGGTAGAAATATTTACCAACAGGAAAAATGTTAAAAACAAAAACAAGAACAGAACTATGCTGTTATATAAATTAGCAATTGACCGGTATAAAGTTTCCAATGATAGCATCATATGCTGATTCAAAAGTACTGAATCTCATTAATTAGGCAATTAGAAATAAAGACAACAGGTTGTTAAAAATTGTTAGATGAGTCCAAAGATTATTCTACTCATTACAAAGGTACCAGTGTCTAGTTATGTGTCAAGACATCTAAGATCTAGTCTCTTACCAACTTTGAAGATTATAATACAGTATATAAGAGAGTATAATCACAATGCTGTGCATCAGATTTCCAAAACTTATTGATGTTAAAACTGCAAGTTTGTACCATTTGACCATCTCCCCAGTTTCCTCACTTCCCAGCCCCTAGCCCCTGGTAATCACCATTCTACTCCCATTTCTTCACATTTTTTTTTTTTTAAGATTTCACATATAAATGAGATCATACAATATTTGTCTTCTTCTGTCTGACTTACATCATTTAGGATAATGCCCTCGAAGATCATCCTTGTTGTCATATATGACAGAATTTCCTTCCTTTTAAAAAATGGCTGACTAATATTCTGTTTGGATATATACACCACATCTTTTTTATCTTTGTCCCTCCATTGATGGACAATTAGGTTGTCCATATCTTGGTTAGTGTTAATGCTAAAATGAACATGAAAATACAGGTATCTTTTCCATATCCTGTTTTTGTTTCCTTTGGATATATACCCGTAAGTAGGACTGCTGGATCACATGCTATGCCCATTCCACACACCAGACCACTTAAATCTGAGTCCGTGGTTGTAGGGCCCAAGTGTACCTCCTAAAGGTCAATGTATAGACAAGTTTTAGGGGTTTACTTGAGAACTGACTCAGTTTGTGCCTTCAACTACTGATTTTGCTTCCTTGTGCTTTTGGCTTTCCCTTTTTTGCAGAAACTGTTCCAAATAAATAAGAAACAAACAGCAACAAATAAATAGATGTCTTTTATTTGCGAAGGTAATGATACTATTTTATATGACTTTATTTTACCCAAATTTCAGGCTTGTTCAAATATCTGCTCTTTGGGGAAGTGTTTACAGATACTTAGGTTTGTTTGCATGCTCCACGGTGTGCTCATGTGCTCCGAGCTCTCCCTTATGTGAGGTACTATGTGCACTGTGGAGGAATTGTCTGTGTGCTTTTCTATTCCCTCCACTCGAGCACCATTTTTTTTTTTTCTAGATTCCTTTAATTTTTTAAAAGCCAGTGAGCAGCTACAGATGCAATTAAAAAGTAGACAAGTTACAAAAAGGAGACGAGAAACAGCAAAGACACACCCTTCATTCTACAAAGCAGAGTCTACTAGTGTTCCCCCACTGACACCCCATTGAAAGCCTAGCTCCCCATGTGCTCAGGAGTTCTCTCCATTCCTGTGTGGGGATGGCATTCAGGCATTGCTGAGATCAAAGTTTACTGTTCGGGTCCTAGACTTGAGTGGCGGTTCATCACTCTTAGCCTGTTTCAGGTTGTGCTGCATTCCATAGCCGAAGTAGATAGCAAAGCCAACCACCATCCAGACTCCAAATCTGGCCCAGGTGCCAGCTGTCATCTGCATCATAAGGTAAACGTTCACAAAGATGCTCCTAAGTGGGAGGAGAGGCAAAGCAGGTACCTCGAAGTTAAGGGGAGTGGAGCTCTGTGACTGCATCCAGATGACCCCAGTGGCCCCAGTAATGAGTGTGAGGAGCAGCACAACCGCTGCAATCCACACTGGATCTCCAGAAAACAGTGGAGCCGACCACTGCGCCAGCATCAGGCAAAGGACACTCAGAAGCAGAGCAAGCAGTGAGGAACAAACATAGACAACTCGGCCAGAGAGTGGAGTGGGGGCGGAGTTGCGTGGACCCAACCAGTGCCTGTAAGTCAGCTTTTCTGTTTCTTGTGTCCCCTCCTGCAACTCCAGTTCATCTTCCTCAATCCTTGGCTCCTGGCCAGGCTGATGCCTGAGAATGAGAACACCAATCGACACCAGGGAGTAAGCCAGAAGGGTCCCAATCGACATGAGGTCCACGAGATCGGCGAGTTTAAGGAGGAATGCCATCAATGCTGCAATAATGCCAGAGACCACAGTGGCTACGACCGGGGTGTGTGTGCCGCTGTGGATCCTGGCAAGGAAACGGAACCGGAGGCCATCCTCTGCCATTGCGCAGATCACCCGAGGCATGGGAAACATCGAGCCCAAGAGGCTGGTAGAAAGAGCACAGAGGGATCCAATAGCCACAGCATAGCAGGGAGGGGCCAATCAAACATGGAGAAATACCTCAGGCAAGGGACTCTTGGTTGAAGCTGATAGTAAGGCATCATTAGTGTAAGAGCCGAAGAAACGCCAAAATACGCCAAGAAGCAGAGGGACCGTGAGATCACAATGCCCAGCAGGATGGAACGCTGAGGATTCTGGGCCTCTTCCCCAGTGGTAGCAATACAGTGGAAACCAACAAATGCACAGAAACAGGTATCTGCTCCACGGAGAATCCCCTCGAAGACGAAAGGCGCAAATCCTCCAGAGCCCAGAGGGCCCAAGCTGTGGGTATTATTGTATGTATCCACGGCCAGTGTGTAGTCCTCTTGTGTGAGCTTCCAGTTGTGTGGGTTCCCCTTAACGAAGCCAGAGACGATGACAAAACCTAGGACTAAAAAGTTCATCACTGTAAACACTTTGGTAACGAAGGCCAACTCGCTAGCCCCCAGAGCCAGCAATCCAGTGAGCAACAACACAAGGCCCAATGCAAAGAAGTCTGGATATTCTGTGAGGACATGGGAAATTTCAGCGAGACGCTCCCCTGCAGGCTGTCAGAAATGTGCTTCCCAACCAGGTTGTCAAAAGCTGAGCTCCAGGCCCGGACTACGCTGGCTGTACCGAAGACATAGGAAAGGATGAGGTTCCAGCCAGCGGTGAAAGCCCAGAGTTCACCCACAGTAACATAGGTGCAGAGATATGCAGAACCAGACCCGGGAACCCAGGCACCAATCTCTGCGTAGCACAGCAAAGCCAGCACAGAAGATAAAACGGCCACCAAAAAGCAGATCACAATGGATGGTCCTGCTTTATCTTTGGCCACTTCGCCAGCCAGTACATACACGCTTGTACCCAATGTACTGCCCACACCCAGGGCCACTAATTCCACGGTGCTCAGCCATCTGGAAAGGTGAGTCTCAGCCATGCCTGGCTCCGGTGTACTTTTGCGGGCCAGTTTAAGACCAAATCTGCGAAGTTTCTGCAATGGCATTTAGCTGGGATTGAAGAGGATGCTAGATGAGGGAGCGGTTACTCTGGAGTCGGTTTCAGCGAGACTGAGTTAAATTTGGAGGTGCCCAGTTTGCTTTCTCAGGCTTCAAAGCCGCTGCTTCCACTCAAACAACACTTCAAAGAAATGTGTCTTAGTTGTTATATCATGAAGCACATAATAGATACCAAAAAATATTTCTCTGAAGTAATATGAATAATCCAGTTTAGGAAGTGGTATTATTTTATTTTTATCTTTTTGTAAAAGCAATGTATCCCTCATTGCAGAGATCGTGTCTATTAATATAATGATACTGAATTTATTTATTTGATTTTTTTATTTTAAAATAACACAATTTCGCTCTATTATCTCCTCATACTGGGAACCTGAAAGCGCTCTCCTCCCTGGGGTGATCACTTATAACATGTACTGAAGCACTATCAGTTAAATATGACCAAGTGTGTCTGCATGTGTCCTTTGACCAAAATCATGGTCAAGGAATTTTTTTCCAATTTCTTATTGTGGAAAAATACACATAACATAAAATTCATTTTAACCAGTTTTAAATGTAAGTTCAGTGGTATTAGGTACACTTATATTGTTGTGTAACCATTACCACTGTCCATCTCAAGAACCCTTTTCATCTTTCAAAACTGGAACTCTACCTGTAAACAAACAATTCCTTATTATCCTCTCTCCCTAGCCTCTGGCAACCACTATTCCACTTAAAAAGAAAAGAAAAGAAAAGAAACTCCTCTTTTTGCCCATACCAATGGAATATCTTTCAGCCTTTAAAAAAATAAAATTTAAAATTTGGTTTTTATTTTTCTTATATTATCTACACAAAGTTTTAGGGGCTACACAATTTTAGAAAGATTCTTACCAAAAGTCAGTTTTTCCTGCCCAGTACTATTTTATCCACCCAGTGGCAGTCACTTCTAACTATTTCCTATTTCTTTGTATCTTATCATTTCTATCATTTAATCAGATAATAAGACTCATTATTTTTCAATGTTAAGCACCTTTACTAAACCCTTGCATCCAAGACACATACTCAATACATATACCCACTGCAAATACATGCATATAGTGAATTCATCCTCCAAAAGAGTTATAGCATACTTTTGGATAGATCAGCATTTACATTATATGATAATAAATGTTTTTCTTTGATGAGTTATTGTTTTTTCTAATTATTTTTTCTCTTTGTATTTTTTTATTTCAGTCTCTATTTTATGGTAGGTAATTTTCTAAAATGTTTAATGATCTTTGACTGCCTACTGATAGTTGGACTTCAGAATACCAACTGGAAGTTTTATGTGCATGGACAGACTTGTCAAATATGGCTTCATGGTAGAATGGTACAATCGAGTCTTTTTGAAGAAACCACCAATATTAGTAAATAATGTTTTAGGTTTCCTGGAGAATACTTTTTATATCACTCGCTTAGAGTGCGTAAGCCTAGTTTGCAAAGCTCTAGGATCCAAGGGATGGACACAGCTGGGAGAGTAATCAACATGGGAGACCTTTTCAAACTCATTAATCATCAGAAAAAAGCAAATTAAAATTACAATGTGATACAACCATATATATCAGATAATAGCATGTACTGGTGAAATAAGGAGCAATTAAAACTCTTAAGTAGTACTGATGGAAGTATAAATTCATACAACCACATTTGAGAATGGTTTAGCAATATCTACTAAAGCTGAATGTATGCATGTCATGATTCAGCAATTCTGCCTCTTAGTATGTATTCAACACAAATGTGTATATACATTCATATATATTTCAAATAAAATTAAATGTGGATGATTCTTACAAATATAATGTTGAGAAAAAGAAGCTAGAACAAGGAAATATATATAGTAATTGCATTTCTGCAAAGTACAATAACAAGCAAAACTAGTTTATGTTGTTAGAAGTCAGGGTAATAGGAGCTGGTTGAGAGCACAAGGTAGGGCTTCTGGGACACTAGTAATGTTCTGATTTTTTTTTTTCAGTGTTATTTACTTAGCTATTTTCAGTAACAAAAAGAAGTTCTCATGCTCCTAAGCAACAACTGATTTTTCTATAGCTGTGGTAACAAGTAGCCACCAGAAATGATTTATACTTCTTTAAATGATCAAAAACTTGCCTCAGTGACAGCCTCTTGTTTCCAAAAGTCAGTTTTTCAGGAATAAATTTTCTGCAGTAAGCTCACCTCAGACAACTAATCAATAAAAAATCTCGCCTGGGTGAATACTACAGATAATGTTAACTCACTCAACCTCTAAAAGGTGTCAACCAGTATTTCACACTTCCCAAAAAAGTTTATGTAAGATCAGTGGCCTGTTCTGCTCAGAGACACTGTGCCTGGCAAGTGTAACTCTCCTTCATAAAAATAAGCAATGAGTTCAACCTCTTTTATTTTAGATATTGAGTGGTAGTCTTGTCATTCTTTGATTATAGATTATGAACATTTATTTGATCACATACTTAGGATAAGTCGTCGGCAGCCGTCCGTCTCGAGAGACGATGGTGTAGCTTCTTAAGAGTCTATCTGCACCGCCGAGAATGGCTGTGCAGTCCAACTCGAGAGTGACACGGTATCTGTCTCCTCCCGTGTTGAATCGACATCTTGCGATGACGCTGGAGTGTCCTCTCCAGTGAAGCTGAAGCTACGGAGCCTGGGCAGGGTGATATGGAGGGTCTGCTGTTGCCCATGCAGCAGACCCCCCCTCTCTTCGCAGCTGAAGGATCCAAGGGAAAGACGGAGTCAATACAGCTTGGCTTCAGGTGCGCCGCAGGAGTTGCCGGTGTTGACTACAACGTCAAACCGCCTTAGGGACTCCGGCTCTGGATTTTCTGTCGGGGTTTACTCCCTTAGCCTTTCCCCTCAAGAGGTATGCCGCAAGGCAGCGGAGGTTTTTTGGAGTCAGAGTTTTCCTTCTCTGATGTGCCCTGACTGGAAGATCGAACCAGCGACACTTAGCTCGCAGGCCGACGCTCAATCCACTGAGCCAAACCAGCCAGGGTTAATTCATAAGGTACATAAATGAATTAGTATATTATAAACCTGAAACTAATGATATATGTCAACTAGTTTTAAAATTTGAAAATAATGAAATAAAAACTAAACTTAAAAAGAAGCATTATTTGAGTAGAAATTTAGATTCTAACTCAAACAAAACTATATAAAAACAAAAACTAAAAGATAAACAAAAGTGTTTATCTTAGGATAAGTACACTTCTCTTTATATATAAAGATAACCAACAAGAAAGAATGGAACCAGACTTACTCTACACCTTAAATAAACAAAAATACAGACAATATATATAAATTGCTGGGTTTCAAGACATTGTACATTAGTCAGTGAAGGACAGAGAACCCCGAGAGAAGGTAAACAAATCAACCCCTAAGGTTGTCTTAGCTTAGTGCTGTGAGGGAGTATCCAGGCCATGGCAAAAGGGGGAAGAACCCAACTGGAGTCTGATGGACTCTGACTTGAGGAGACAAAGCTAGGAATCTGCATTTCTTCAAAGTACCCAGAAAATTCTGATGTATATCATTCAGGAACCACAGTTTCAGCTGTTCTATAAATGGCTATGTTGCATTCAGGCTTTTTCCAGTAATTGGTGGACTAATTATAGCTTGTTCTTCTTGGAGAGTCATTTTAGTTTCTTCTATAAAAATGGGAATAATAATAGCAATTACCTCATGAAGTTACTTAATAGTAAACTAATTAAGAGATATAAAACTGACAGACTATAGCCTAGCTAATAAAATTTTGTCAGTGCAATCTATTATTAGCAGTCTATAATCAGGTTGCAATCAGGGGTTGGCATAGCTTTCATGCCTGAGGAGAATCCAGGGTTAGCCATAGGGCATTCGATTGCTGTTTAAGCTCCGCATAATATGCTGTGAGAGACTTTGAGATTATCTGGTAGACATCAGGGGATACAGATTTAGATCTGGGAAATTTTCCCTTTAGTAGTGATACAACATAGAGACTTGCAAATGTGCTCATTACAAACTCAGATCATCTATAATATACTCTTGAAATTCTTAATGGAAATTATATAAGTATTGACATACTGCATATGTCTTTTCTATGATGACATCTAAAATATTTGTTTAATTTTTAAGTGTAAAATACCCTCAATACTCTGACACTATTTATAAGACAAATTACTTGCCATTGTTTGGAAGAAAACCTTTTTAAAATAATGACAATATAGGCAGTTCTTTTGCAGCCTTCTTTTGTAATGACAAAAGGATTGACCAAAATTTTGTGAAAATAACTTAGCTGCATTATACAACCATACTGACATATGCTTCTGTCTAGAAACCTTGGACCATTTTGAACTTCCTCTAAAACCTTACTGAATGGATTAGTTGGCAGAAAGAAGCCAAATGTCATGGGCATCTAAAATGAATTACAAAGGTTTTACTAGTTGCTTTAATTACTTTAACACAATTTCGAACTGTTACATGGGATTGAATGCTTTAGACACTTGAAATTTTTACAATGGGATTTCCCAGAAATCCTGGAATTAATCTAACAAAAAGAATCAAGCATGAAGCCAAGATAGATTTAATGTTCTACTTTCCCCAAGAGACAGCCAGATGGCTGTGTAAATCTTTAACCTGAAAGTGCTACCACTTCTAAACAGTTTATGTATGTTTTCAATTTCAGGCTGGATGTCAGTTCCTAGACTCAGCATAAGAGATTCTGTTTAATAATTATATTCACATGCAACCTTCAGCTCAATTTACAGGTTTGTCTAAAGTTTGCTTAAAGCTCTCTTGAAATTATTTTTGGCCCTTGCTGGTATAGCTCAGTTTGTTGAACCACTATCCTATAACTGAAAAGTTGTGGGTTTGAGTCCCGGCCAGGCATATACTTGAGTTGCAGGTTCCATTCCTGGTCCTGGTGCAGTCATGTGCATGTAGGATTCCCAGTCCAGCTGCCCATCCCTGGTTCAGGTGCATATGGGAGACAACCAACTGATGCTTCTCTCTCACATTGTTGTTTCTTTCTCTCCCTTCTTCTCTCTCTAAAAGCAATGGGGAAAAAAATGTCCTCAAGTGAGGATTAAAAATAAAAGAAATTATTTTTTGTCAAAGTCAAAGAATTTTGAAGAGAATAGTACAATAGTATTATGATGGTTTTGCTCACTGATTCCAAATTTTCTTGAATGTCCCTTGATTTTTTTATTAGGTTGATATTGTCTATTGATTATTGGTGGAAAACTTTGGATCCTGTGGATAGTACATTATACCAAATTTGATTCAATGTTAGCAGAAATTTACTTATAGTGAATAACCTTGAAGTTGAAAATGCTTGGGTTTATGATTTTCTAAAACCAAATCTGTGAAAAGTCCAAGTTATTTCCCAAGTCCCTTTAACTTGGTGGGACTCAATCCTTAAACTCTGTCTCTCTTGTGGATTTTATTAAATCTTTTTGAAACATTATTAAAATATCCATACTGCCCAGAGCAATGTCCAGAGCAACTCAACATAATTCCTATCACAATACCAATGGTGTATTTCACAGAACTAGAACAAATATTTCAAAAATTTATATGAAACCACAAGAGACTCCGAATAGCCTCAGCAATCTTGGGAAAGATGAAGAAATTAGAGGAATCATACCAGCTGATATCAAACTATACTACAAAGCCATAGTAATCAAAACAGCATGGTGCTGGCATAAAACAGACATACAGAACAATGAAACAGAATAGAGAGCCCAGAAATAAATCTACACCTTTATGATCAATTAATATTCAACAAAGGAAGCAAGAATATACAGTGAGGTAGAGATAGTCTGCTCAATAAGTGTTGCTAGGAAAATTGGACACATATGTGCAAAAACATTGAAGTTAGTCCACCTTCATACACCATACACAAGAATAAAATCAAAATGGATTAAAGACCTATATGTAAGACTTAAACCCATAAAAATTCTAGAAGAAAATATAGGCAGTGAAATCCTGGACATTTCTCAGAGCAATATTTTTTTATGATATATCTCCTTGGGAAAGGGAAACAAAAGAAAATAATAATGGGACTACATCAAACTAAAAAGGTTTTGCACGGCAAAGGAAACCATCTACTGTTTTCAACAGTGGCTGCACCAATCTGCATTCCCACCAACAATGCATAATGGTTGCCTTTTCTCTGCATCTACACTGACCCTTGTCATTTGTTGATTTATTGATGATAATCATTCTGACAGGTCTAAGGTGATATCTCATTGTGGCTTTACTTGAAATTCTTTGATGGTTAGTGACATTGAGCATCTTTTCTTGTGTGTATTGGCCATCAATATGTCCTCTTTGGGGAAGTGTCAATTTAGGACCTTTGCTCATTTTTTCACTGAATTGCTTGTTACTTTTTGGTGTTGAGGTGTATAAGATCTTCATCAATTTTGGATATTAACTCTTTATCAGGTGTATCATTGCCAAATATGTTCACCCATTCAATGGGTTGTCTTTTCATTTTGTTTATGGTTTCCTTTTTTGTGCAAAACTTTTTAATTTGATGTAGTCCCATTTTCTGCCTATGTCTTTCTGATCAATCAATATTTCACAAAGGAAGCAAGACCACATAATGAACTAAAAACAGTCTATTTGCTAAATGGTTGGAAAAATTGGACTGGCATGTGCCAAAAAAAAAGAAAGAAACTACACCACCTTCTCACATTATACACAAGGATAAACTCAAAATGGATTAAAGACTTAAATATTAGATTTAAAAACCATAAAAATCCTACAACAAAAAGCAGGTAGTAAAATCTCAGATATTTCTTGTAGCAGTGATTTTTTTCTGATATATATTCTCTTGCAAGGAAAACAGAATTTTTTAAAAAAGTACTTTCTCAAGATCCTTAGGTTGGAAACTGCCTGAGAGGGCAAAATTTAACTGAAGGTGTTTTTGTTTGTTTGTTTGTTTTTGTTTTCATTTCCTGAAGTTACTTCTGTTTTGAGTTGTGTTGAAAGAAATAAACATGGAACTCAACTTTTTAGCCAATTTTCTATCATTCTGAAGTTCCTTTTATCTATTTTCATAGCTGTTGATTTTCAGGTTCTACCATTTCTAGATTCCAATGGAAAGTTTTATTATTAGTAACTTATTCCAAAACCTTTGTTAGGTAACCATCCAGCATCAAAGTTTATTTTGGTCTCCTTTATAGAAGTATCATTTCTATTTTTAAATAATTATTTAGTCATATTTTCAGTAAACAATGAACCAGTGGTCTTCTAATGATCCCATTTTGAGACCAGCTGTGTTATTGAGCTGAATAAGACTTGACATGACAATGCTGACAAATCTACAATTTGTTACAGGGAAAACTATATAATACCACACCATCCTTAAAATAATGATATGCATCACAGCCGATCTAGAGAGGTCAAGATACAGTCTAAAAATATAAGGTCCAAGTGCCTCCCTTAGTAAAGACAACTATGAATTCTTTTTCTCAGATAGAAATCACTGTTATGTGCATATAATACTTCAGAATGAGGAAACCCAAATGTCTCAACCAGGGTATCTTATATACTGCTGGTCTGGTCGGCATATTCCTATTATATGACCAGTCTCAATGACAGAGTCCTCAAGGTGTTTCACTGAGGCCAGCTGCAACTCATCAATTACACTGTTGTCAATAAGTAATACTGAAAGCTGATGTAAACTGTCCAAATTTCCTCACACCCATGATTACAGAGCACAACTATTAATTAGTATGATATATGCTTTGACCAGACATCAGTGCCTTAGATATTCTTATTTCAGTAAAACATCTCAGGCTAATTTCTATCCTGCTATAATTAACCCTTATAACCTAACTACTATATTAATATCTTCTTCTAATATTAATCTAATGATGATTAACTCTAATCTGCATTATCCTGTAAACATTCTTGGCATAAGACGTAGTGAGATTCTCAATCGATAAAAAGCTATATTTAACAATAATAATTTAGGTAAGGCAATGTAAAAATCTTAAAATGCTCTCTTCACTCTATGATCCCCATTTTGTGTGTGGGTGTTTATCATCTTATTCATTATGAAGATATAGAGAGACTTTCCATTAGAACTTCATCATCAATAGAGCACAGCCTATTATGCTTTAAACTTGTTGGCTGTTCTGCTACTGGGACCTCTACTCTTTCTCTCCCTCTCTCTCTCTCTCCCTCTCTCTCTCTCTCTCTCTCTCTCTCTCTCTCTCTCTCTCTCTCTCTCTCTCTCTCCCTCTCCCATTGCTTTTAGAGAGAGAGGAAGGAAGAGAGAGAAACATCAAGGTGAGAAAGAAACATTGGTTAGTTGCCTCTTGCACACACCTGGACTACGGATCTAATCTGCAACATAGGTTTGTGCCCCAACCAGGAATCAAGCCTGTAAACTTTCAGTTAGGGGTAACACTCCAACCAACTGACCACACCAGCCAGGTCTGGGAGCTTTATTTTTGTCCTTCTGATCTATAATCAGGTAGCATTTGTTGTCTATTCTCAACTTCTTTGCCTAAAATATTTATTATAAAGCTCTAATTGCACCTATAAAATACATGAATTTGCTAACGAGATATTCTTCTGGATATTTCCATTGCTGATGTGTCCACCCACCACAACAAGGAGTATAGTCACCTCTCTTTTTGTCTTTTGTCTTCAATATCCTGTTCATGAAAAATATTTCTGTTGTGAGGCACGCCTGTTTATTACCAGGTCACAAGGGTACATTTTAAAAGCCTTTATAAAATTTAAAACTGAACAAAACAGATAGCCCTCACACATGATCTCATAGTTAACATTTTATGGTCAATTTCAGTTTATTCTTCCATGAATTTCTTTTCATTCCATCTGTATTATTTACCAATTCTTGAACTAGTGACTGTGGCAATCAGGGTTAGGCAATCTAACTGGCCAGGCTAAAATAATGAGCTAGCCCTATATCTGCCACACTCAAACTACAGGAAATGATTATCCACTATTTACAAAGATACATTTTTTAATAATAAAAAGGGGAAAGAAGACCATGCTGGGCAGCAAAACTATAGTTACATGGCTCTATATATAGAAAGAAATTGTAATAGAAAGGATGTAGCAGTAGGAAATGAGACATGTTCACAGCAGGAAGATGCTCAAATAAGTAAGTTTTGGGTTTTCTTTTTTTTTTTTTTACTCCTCTAAGTGCTAGGCTGAAACCACAATTTTCTAGGTTTGACTTAATCTTCCTCTCAATTTATTTCCAAAGAAATAATGTCTTTTAAGCTTATTACCCAAGAAATTAAAAATCCTAAAATAAAAATTCAATATTTTCATTAAATTGAAAGAATGATGCAAGTCGTGCCCTAACTCAGATCTCACCTTCTGCTCAGCTATATTTTAATTCCTTACTTAGTAAAAGCAATAGAGTGAAAATTTAATAGAAAAAGATGCTGGGGTAGAGATTAAAATGTGGAAGTGATGTTAGGAAGAAAATGGAATGGCTTATTTAATTATCCAAAATACATCTCAATTTTTCCTTTATCAGCTTTTCTCATGACTCACTAACGAATCTGACATGAATTTAAACATGTTAAATCTATTAGAATATGGTCTTTAATGAGGCTTATTGTTTATAAAGATGAATATTTGTATACAGTCATTAGCACTTTACAACAAAGAGAGGAAGCAAAAAAAGGCATAATTTTTAAATCAAAGTTTATAATTCATTGATAGTTTATATATAAATATAAATTTCTGTAGTAGTTTTACTAATATTACTGTATACTAATATTTTTACAACATTTACTTCACAAATATAGAGTGGTAAGTCCGATTTGTTTCCAAGTTAACATTTCCAAAATATCCCTGGTTAGTCATGAACTAAAAAACACTTGAATCTGCTTGATAAAAGTTTAGTAAACTTTTAGAGAGGTTTCAATAGGTACCTAAGTATGTTTGTACTATAATTAGCAAAGATTATCTATAAAATATTATAAATTCAATGGGCTGCTTTTTTATTTCTTATGAAAGCTATCTTAAATCAAGCTGAAGAAGCATGAGAAATTGTGATTTGTGCTACTTCAAATCCTTTGACCTCTTAAAAAATACATATTTTACAGTAAATTTTGAAAATAAATATAATGCAAATCTATTTATTATCAATTTAATAACATTTTAATTTAAGAATTTAATCTATTAAAGTTCATATTCATTTTAAAATGGTCAGCCAAACATGTAAATCTATATATGATTTTAATGTACATGTATACTTACATATATGTACTTATAAACGTGACACACATATATAGTATGAGAATCTGCATGTATAGTCTCACAACATTCTTACCTATAACTCATGAATTTAAATAATATTTATATATTTATTTTAAAGTTTTATGTTAGAAAATATTACAAAAATATTTAATATATGTTAATTAAGTATAGCATGGATAGCATTTTCTCAATATAGTCTCTACTCTTGATAGGAAATTGATTACAACTAAATTTCATAATATAATTTATATCTGCCTCATAATTGCTTATCATTCATGCATTTATAAACATCTTCTGAAAGAGACTGAGGATAAAACTTAAGATAAAATAAAAAGAGGCACTATGAAAAGCCCAACAAATATACTGAAGCATTTAAAACATTTATTCTATGTCAATATTGTCCATATAAATTTCAGAACATTATAAAATATACTTATTATAATAATTTTAAAATAATTTAAAATTTATTGATATTGACAACCCTTTCAGTTCATTCATATACATACTTAGTATTATCAATATCAGAAGATATTTACTAGAGTGTACAACTCACAAAAAAATAGAAAAATATTTAAAATGTTAAAATGAGGCCATTAGGATGATTTCCTAATTAAATATGTCTGATGATCTTATAGAGAAGAGGAAGAGACACAAAGAACAGGCTTGCTCAGAGGAATGGCCAGGTGAAGATACATCAAGAAGGCAGTCATTTGCAAACGAAGGATGGAGGCCTCAGAAGAAAGCAAACCTGATGACACACCTTGAGAAATGTGAGAGAACAAATTCATTGTTTAACCCACCCAGTCTGTGCTATTTTGTTATGACTGCCCAAGGGAACTAATATAACTACTTTCTCCCATCTCAATATGTGCCAAGTTCTATTGATCCAACAAAACCTGTGAGAAACCTGTTCCACAATGCCTTCTTTATTCCCTTCCTCTCATAACTTCTCAGAATAATCATTCCATTTTTTAATTCACAGAATAGCTTGTCACTTTAACTTCTAATGATAAACATATTCTTTGAAAGCATGTCCATCTAAGAATCCATCAAAATGCTTAAACTATTTTCTTGATCCATCAAACCATGCTGAATGAACAAATTGAGAGACATATGATGGCAGCATAAATGGAGAGAAGGAAAAGTCTGTTGAGGTAAAAGATAATGATAGAGGCTGAAGGTGCAGAATGACTTTAAGATGGGTAAAAGCAGTTGTAGTACCTGTTGAATGGCTTCAATTTTAATAGATAAAATATTAATATTTTTTGCTTTCAGTAGAGGGTGAGGTTAAGGCTAGGGATCTGAAGGGAATTTGGAAGCAACATTTAGGAAAATTTTAAGTAAAATGAATAAGCCCTGGCCGGGTAGCTCAGTTGATTTGAGTCTTTTACTCATACACCAAGGCTGCAGGATTGATCCCCGGTCAGGGCACATACAAGAAGCAACCAATGAATACATGAATAAGTGGAACAACGAACCACCCTCTGTCTCTGTATCTTTATCTCTTTCTCTCTTTCTCTCAAATCCATTTTTAAAAATCTGAAAAAATAGAAAAAGAAAATAAATAGCAGATAATTGACTACTGTTGATCAATAAAGAAAACATTTTTTGTTAGTAATGTGAAAAAGCATATAATATTGAAAAATTCAGGTAATATTTCTTCATGACTTTCTTTTTTTTAAATTAATTTATTTGTGTATTTATTTTTAGAGAGAGGAGAAAGGAGGAAGAGAGGGAGAGAGGGAGAGAAACATCACTGTGCGGTTGCCTCTCACTCGTGCCCCCAACTGGGGACCTGACGTGCAACCTAGTCATGTGCCCTGACTGGGAATCGAACCGGTGACACTTGGCTCGCAGGCCGATGCTCAATCCACTGAGCCACGGGAGCCAGGGCTCTTGATGACTTTCTATAAACTAATTTAGCAATTTGTTCTCTAGAAAATATTAACACCTCATTCCTTAATAGTAAAAACAGAACTTTATATACAGAGGGGTTACAGCATGCTAGGTATTCAAAGCCTGGAATGCTAGCTTCAAGGAAAGCCAGGACCATGAACTTTGCCACACTTTTGGGCTTGAGCAGCTTAAAGAACCTTGGGTATTTACTGACTGAAGAAAGGAGAAAGGTACATTGTTTATGAAAGAGTTTGGAAAGTGGAAAAAATATAATTTTTTTGAAGAATTATATCCATTGAGGTTATATAAAACGACAGCTTCCCAACTTGGAATTTCACTTTATTGCAGCTGCAACTGAATCTGAAGAGTAAATGATTATTATTCAAGGTATCCTTTGAATAACAAGAGAGGCTGAAGGTAAGAAAGGACAATGTTTAAACATCATCAATATTAAGGCTTAATTTTATGAGCCCTCTGTAAAAGTTGAGGTCGGCGTACGTATTGTGACAAAGAAATGAGGGACGATCAGAGGTGAGGGATATAAGAAGTTATGTGTCACGGAATATTGCAAAGCATGCACTTAATATATTAAAATTCTTAAAAAATAATTATAATATATTCTTATTTAAAGAAATATGTTTTATATGCATTTACATATTTTCTATGGATTTACATACATATACATATATAAACACTCAGAAAAAGTACTAGAAAGATACACAGCTTCTGACCAGGGCAGTGGAATTGAAGGCTGGCAAAGGAAGAGGGACTTACAATTTTCTTTTTTTTTTTATTATTATATTTTTTCCATTACCACCTATCCCCCTCATATCCTCTTCCACCTTTACCCACCCTTGGCCCCCGACCCCACAATCACCACACTGTTGTCCACACCCATGAGTCCTTTTTCTTTTTTACTCAATCTCTCCATCCTTCAATCTGCCCAGACCTGCCAAGCCTGCTCTCTATCTTGCTTATTAGCTCAGTTTACTCATTAGATTCCACATATGAGTGAAATCATATGGTATTTGTCTTTTTCTGACTGGCTTATTTCACCCAGCATAATGTTCTCCAGGTCCATCCATGTTGTCACAAAGGGTAAAACTGTATTCTTTTTTCATGGCTGAGTAGTATTCTGATTTTAAAACTGCTGTCCTTTCATTTACTTATATTTGCACATGCTTCCTTTAGTGGGAGAAAAAGATAGAGTCATGATCTTCAAACCATGATTTAAGAAACCCTTAAGGCCTCTAAGACCTTTAGGGGCCTCAAGGTTCTCCTTTCCCAGATTCATATATGTGTGAGGATGAATTTTATTTATTACACTACAAGTATACAACATATCACCACACTTTAAATAGAGAAGCAGATATCATCATTCACTTATCTTCTACTAAGTTGTCTTTAAAGAGATTTGCACACATGTAAACAATCACATTCTTCTCATATTTTTTGAAAACACTTTTTGACCAAGATATGTTCTTTAGGTTAACACATAATAGGTTTCTTCTTGTTATTTAAAGATCAGTTAATAAGTGCTTTAATTTTCAGAATTGGTGAATATCAATAGTTGTAACTTATATAAGCAAAAATTCCTTGAGGTCCTAAAAAAATTTTTAGAGCAAGACGTTTGAGAATTGCCTGTGTATTTCTCCATGAATCACACTTATCTTGCAGTCTGTTTTATCTTTGTGAAAATGCTAACAGGATTTGCTTAGAGGAGCACACTGTGCATGTGTACATCATCCATCCTGAGCATGAATGGGAAAAATGATGCTTCTTTCTACTGGTGTATTCTATGAAGAAACTACCAAGAGCTGGCTTTCACCAAACTTTGAAAGAAAGTTTCATTTTAGTGTATACTTTTGTGTTATTTGTGCATGGTTGTCTTCCAAGTGGAATAAATATTCTTTTAAGGGAAGATATAATGACTTACTTTAATAGCCATATGCCTTTACTCATCCCCCTTTTCCCATTAAGGAATAGTGGTTGTTGTAAAATAAAGCACTAAGAATTATTTGTTAATTAAAATAAAATCAATGCCATGTTGAAATAGTGTCTAGAGAAGCTCTCTGGAGAATATAAACCTGAAAACTGGAGAAGAACTGTACCTCAAAATGTTACATAAATAAAAAAAAATGTAGTGAGAGGGGATACACATCTCCTGAGAATGAGAAAGACATGGGTAATGGGAAAATTCATTTGAAAATACTTAAGTTTTAAAATATAAAAATACTGTTAATACACATGATTCTGCTTTTACCAAAAAAAGCATTACACAATCTTTCAGAATATGTAGAAATCCCTAAGTGACCATTGATTAATTGCAGCATTGGCATTTTAAAAAATTAAACAGCGAGGTATACAATAGCAAATTCACTATCATTCAATCTTTTCATAAATAAAATTTTAGCTCATTTTTTAGTTTTTCATCAAATACCATTGTGAGTGTGGAAATTGGTTCATTCTTGTGTTATTATTTATTAATTATTGTATTATTTTTCATACAACTGTAAACCTACTCTTGCCCCTCTGTGTGTGTGTGTGTGTGTGTGTGTGTATGTGTGAATCCTTATTCTCCAAAAGGCACTCCAATTTTATTCCCTCCCTTCTAGATTACCTAATGCTGCAACAATCAAACATTTTTCCCTTTACTTTCCTAAAAGTTATTGAGGAGCCTATAAAGGCTTTATTTATGTGGATTCTATTATATATATATATATATATATGTATACACACACACACACACACACACACACATATATATATATATATATATATATATATATATATAAAATCAAAGCAAAATTAGACTTTTTTGACAGTGTTCTTTAGCTGCTATCTTTCTCCTGTGACATTAATGGGTGTACAGGGTGGGGCAAAGGTAGGTTTACTGTTGTTCCTATGGAAAATAATGCAATAAATAAGTAAATAATAGAAGAATAAACTCATGTTTTTTTGCATCCTCACAACTGTAAACCTACTTTTGCCCCACCCTGTATTATTGGCTATATTCCCTATGCTGTACTTTACATCCTTGTGACCATTCTGTAACTACCAATTTGCACTGCTAAATCCCTTTACCTGGGCCAGCCAATATGGAGGGGTTGATGGACATGCTTTGCCTCTTTGCACAACCAGTAAGGATTACAACTACCTCAAAATGAAGAAAGAAAAAACAGAACTGCCAGAGAATTGAACTGTATGGAAGTCTGACAACTAAAGATTTAAAAAAGTAATATTCATCAAGATGGGTAGGAAGGGGCAGAGAGGATGCCTGTGGCTGCAGCAGGCAGAGGTGGCAAGGTAGAGACTGTGACCAGCTGACTGAACAAGTGGTCCCACATTATAAAAGCCAGGAGGGACACCTGGGGAGCAACCCCAGCCTTACGCTATACCATACAGCTCATGGCTCCATTGCCAGGAAAATAAAGCCACATTGCTTTTAGCTGTGAAAACCAGTGGGGGTTGGGGTGGCAGAAGAAACTGCCCATCTCTCAGGAGAGTTTATTTAGAGGACTTCCACAGTTCTAGAATGTACACAAACCTAACTATTCTGGGAACCATCACCAGGGCAACAGCTAGAGGGTCACCAGTAGCATATGGGAAACAGGTGAAGTGACTGGAAATAGGGCAAGAGCTGAGCAAGCCGCACTGTTTACTCTCTGAACCCTCCCCCACATACATCCCACAAAGCAGTGAACTGGGTTGCCCAGCACTGATGAATACTTAAAGCTCTGCCCCTTGAACATAATAGGTGCAGCAGCTCTACTTAATATTCAGAGGCAAACACTGGGAGGAAGTCAAGTTGAGGTGAGAAGTATGGCCCTAATGAAAAAAACAGATCAAAACTCCAGAAAAAAAGAATTAAGTAAAAAGACAGCCAACCTGTCAGATGAAGAGTTCAAAACACTGGTAATAAGGGTGCTCAGAGAAATGCCTGAGTATGGCCACATAATAAAGGAAGAGTGAAGGTTATACAAAGTGAAATAAAGAAAAGTATACAGGGAACCAACAGTGAAGGGAAGAACATTGGGATTCAGATCGACTTGGAACATAAAGAAGAAATAAATATTCATCCAGAACAAAATGAAGAAACAAGAATTAAAGAAAATAAGGAGAGTTTAAGAAGACTCTGGAACATCTCCAAAAGTGCCAACATCTGAATCACAGGGGTACCAGAAGGGAAGAGCAAAAAATTGAAAACTTATTTGAAAAAATAATGGAGGAAAACGTCCCTAATTTGGTGCAGGAAATAGACATACAAGTCCAAAAAGCACAAAGAGTCCCAAACAAGTTGGAGCCAAAGAGAATCACACCAAGACACATCATAATTAAAATGCTAAAGGCTAAAGATAAAGAGAGAATCTTAAAAGTAGTAAGATAGAAAAAGACAATTACCTACAAAGGAGTTCACATAAGACTACCAGCTGATTTCTCAAAGGAAACCTTGCAGGTAAGAAGGGACGGGAAAGAAGTATTCAAAGTGATTAAAAGCAAGGGCCTACAACCATGATTACTCCATCCAGCAAAGCTATCATTTAGAATGAAAAGACAAATAAAGCGTTTCCCAAACAAGGTAAAGCTAAAAGAATTCATCATCAAGCCCCTATTATATAAAATGTTAAAGGGACTTATATAAGAAAAAGAAGGTCAAAACTATGAACATTAAAATGACAACAAATTCACAACTATCAACAACTGAATCTAAAAAAACAAAAACAAACTAAGCAAAGGACAGGAACAGAATCATAGGTATGGGGATCATTTGGAGGGTTATAAGCTGGGAAGGGGAAGGGGAAGGGGAAGGAAGGAGGAAATGGTGCAGGGATCAAGAAGCATAATTGGTAGGAACAAAATAGACAGAGGGATGTTAAGAATAGTATAGGAAACAGTGAAACAAAAGAACTTACATGCACAACTCATGGTCATGAACTAAGCGGGGAGGATTGCTGGAGGAAAGGATGGTATTGGGTGAAGGGGACAAAGGGGAAATTTGGACAACTGTCATAGCATAATCAATAAAATATACCTTAAATAACTAACTAACTAAATAAATAAATAAATCCCTTTAGATTCCAAATCGTCATCGGCAGCCGTCCGTCTCGAGAGACGATGGTGTAGCTTCTTAAGAGTCTATCTGCACCGCCGAGAATGGCTGTGCAGTCCGACTAGGGAGTGACACGGTATCTGTCTCCTCCCGTGTTGAATCGACATCTTGCGATGACACTGGAGTGTCCTCTCCAGTGAAGCTGAAGCTACAGAGCCTGGGCAGGGTGATATGGAGGGTCTGCTGTTGCCCATGCAGCAGACCCCCCCTCTCTTCGCAGCTGAAGTGTCCAAGGGAAAGACGGAGTCAATACAGCTTGGCTTCAGGTGCGCCGCAGGAGTTGCCGGTGTTGACTACAACGTCAAACCGCCTTAGGGACTCCAGCTCCGGATTTTCTGTCGGGGTTTACTCCCTTAGCCTTTCCCCTGAAGAGGTATGCCGCAAGGCAGCGGAGGTTTTTTGGAGTCAGAGTTTACCTTCTCTGATGTGCCCTGACTGGAAGATCGAACCAGCGACACTTAGCTCGCAGGCCGACGCTCAATCCACTGAGCCAAACCAGCCAGTATAATACCTTCTAGATCCATCCATGTGATTGCAGATGGCAAGATTTTATTTTTTTTATGGCTAAATCATATTTCATTGTATATATGCACCACTTCTTCTTTATCCATTCATCCATTGGTGGACACTTAGGTTGCTTCCATATCTTGGCTATTGTAAATAATGCTGCATAGAACATATGGATGAATATGTTTATGATTAAGTGTTTTGTGTTTCTTCAGCTAAATACCCAGAAATGGAGTTGCTGGGTGCTTCTTTGTCCTGAAGTCTATTTTGATATAAATATTTCTACACAAGCTTCTTTGTTGTTGTTTCCACTTTCATGAAATATCTTTTTCCATCCTTTTACTTTCAGTCTGTGAGTATCTTTTGATCTGAAGTTAGTCTCTTATAGACAGCATGTGTAAGGATCTTATTTTGTTATCCATTCAGTCACTATATATCTTTTGATTGGAGTATTTAATCCATTTTTATTTAAGGTAACTGTTGATATATATTCATTGACATTTTAGTCTTCATATTTTTTTCTTTTTTCTTCTTTCTCTTAAAGAAGACCCTTTAAATTTCTTGTGGTATTGGCTTGGTGGTGGTGAACTCCTTTGGCATTTGTTCTTTGAGAAGCTCTTTATCTGCCCTTCCATGTTAAATGATATCTGAATACAGTAATCTTGGTTATTGGTCCTTGCTTTTATCATTTTGAATATTTCACACCAATCCCTTATGTCCTGCAAAGTGTTGTTGAGAAAGCAGCTAACACTCTTATGGGAGCTTTCTTGTAGGTAACTAATTCCTTTTCTCTGGCTGCTTTTAAGATTCTTTGTCTTTAACCTTTTGCATTTTAATTATGATGTGTCTTGGTGTGTGCCTTTGGGGCTTATCTTATTTGAGACTCTCTGCACTTGTATGTATAGTTCTTTCACCAGGTTATGAAAGTCTTCCTTCATTATTTTTTCATATAGATTTTTAAATTCTGTCACTCTCTTTCTTCTCCTTCCAGCATCCCCATGTTGTTTCACTTGAAGTTGTTCCAGACAGCCCTTAAACTATACTCATTTTTTGGATTCTTTTTTTTCCTTTTGTTCTTCTGATTGGGGTTTTTCTGCTTCCTTATATTCCAAATTGCTGATTTGATTCTCTGCTTCATCTACTCTGCTGTTAATTCCCTATAATTTATTCTTCATTTCAGTTAGTGTATCCTTCATTTCTGACTAGTTCTTTTATTCATTCTGTCTTCTTTTTATGCTGTTGAAGTTCTCCCTAAATTACTTGAGTATCCCATAAGCATTGTTTTGAACTCTGTATCTTGTATTTTGCCTGCCTCTACTTCATTTAGTTCTTTCTCTGGAGATTTCCTCTGTTCTTTCATCTGGGACCTGTTACTTTGTCTTCTCATTTTAGATGCTTTTCTATGTTTGTTTCTATGTATTAGGCAAAAGTGCTACATCACCTGGACTTTGAAGAGTGGCTTTGTATAGTAGGTTTCCTCCAAGGCATAGTGACAGAGCCTCCTTGGTCACCTGAGCTGGGGGCACTGGGTGCACTTACCATGTGGGCTGTGTGCATTGTCCTGTTGCAGTTGAGCCTTGATTGCTGTTGGCATGTCACTGGGAGGGATTGACTCTACCACTCCCCACCCCCTGCAAGCCAATTGGCTGTGAGGACTAGCTGCGACTACAGCAGATAAAATGCTGTACAGGGGTCAACCCCACAGAGCAGGACTTGCTGCAGTGGGGTGTTGGTTCCAGCTAAGTGTGTTGTTGGTGGAGGTGGTTCGGTTGCAACCTGGTGTGGTCTGAAGCTGACCACCAGATGCTTCAACTATGGGTCTTTCTGGGAGGTGCAAGGTCAGCCACTGCTTGTGTTCTGCCCATGGCCTCTTGGCATGAACTACAGAGCAACATAAAGTGGCTGATACTTGTGCTGGGCTTGGAGGTGCCCAGGAGAGGCCAAGTTGCTAACCAAAGCCAGTAGCTGCTAGTGCCAGGCCTGGGGCCACCTAGCAAGAGGCACATGATACATCAAGACAAGATGCTGCTTGTTAGAGAGACTTTAGGCAAATCTGCAGTGTGAGCCAGCTGAGGCACTTTGTATATAGCTGCAAGTTGGGTGGGGGTCTTAGGGAATCCCCATAGCAGACAAACAGTGTTAGTAAGCTTGATGGAGACTCAGATGGGGCACCCTCCTTGCTGGCTCTATGGGGAGAGGGTTCAGCACTTTTATTGGGAAAAGCTTCCCCTACAGCTGTCACCCTGATGCCAGACAACTCAGTTCCTCCGCATGTGTCCCTGGTGCCCCTGCATGGAGGGAACTCAGAGTGAGTCTGAGTAAGTCCATGTGTGGGTCCTTTAAGAGGATCACCAGAGACTTCAGCAGCCCTCCGTCTCACTCAGCCACAGTCCTCCTGGTTTTTACAGCCAGAAGGTTTGGGGACTTCTTTTCCCAGTACTGGAACCATTGACTGGGTGTTCCGATGTGAGGCTGGCACTATTCAATCCACAGGGGGGAACTCCACAGCTGAGATATCCCTCCCAATTTTTAACTATCACACATGGGTGTGGGATTAGCCCCTTCCAAGTCTCTGCTCCTCCTACTAGTCTCGATGTGGGTTCTTTATATCCTTACTTATAGGACTTTGATCGGCTAGATTTCAGGCAGTTCTCATTGAAGGTTGCTTTTTTAGTTTGCCTGTGATTTTGATATGGTTGTGGGAGGTTCTGAGTATGACATTTACCTATGCTCCCATCTTGACAAGATACCCTGATCTCTACTTTTTGATTAATGAACCATTCATTGTTAATCTTCAGAAATAAAAGTCCAGTACCACTGCCTTTTTAAAAAGCTTAGAAATGGTTTCCCCAAAGAATATAGAAAGCCCTTAATAAATCAAAGAAATGAAATTATAGATATGAAGCCACACTATAAACAGCTTTTCAAGAACAAAATCCTGAAGGAAAGCAGACTATGACTGCCTCAAGAAATGTACTTCCCTGATCTGTTCATGGAGGATATATCACGGAAAAATTCAACTGCAGCCTTATTTTGAGAGAATCAAAATGACCAGAAAAAAAAAACTCCAAAAAAGTAATTTTCTATCATCTTTGATTCAAACTGACCCTTTGAATCAAAAGTCGTAGAAGGATATTTTCTCTATTATCTATCTCTTCATACTCTAATACTTGACTTAAAATTGTGTGGCAATTTATTAGGTGGATTCTGCTTAATTATAAAAGCTGCAAGTGATATATATATATATATATGTGTGTATATATATATACACACACACATATATATGTGTGTGTGTGTTTGTGATCTCAAATATACAAGTTATGTGTAGCCTTGTACACAATTTTCTTCTTGGTCTGTAATAATAACAATCACCATCTATTTGATGATATAATTCTCAAGTTAAATATCAAAATGAGCAACAATATGCCTTATACAAAACAACTTATCTGTTTATATCAGTTCTCAAAATAAGAATCAAAGAGGCATTCTTACTTCAGTAAACTTTTACTGGCAACAATAAATCTCTATGTTTAATTGCTAAATCTAGAATGAGTTCTTCAATAAATTTTGTTTCATAATTCATTAGCAACTAAATGGAAAGATTTCAGAGCTTGCAATGAATGAATGTATCAGTATAGCAATAATTGACTATCATTATTAGGCTCTTTCTAAATGCATCCATAGGTGTAAAAAGCTACTTATTTGGCATCAGTCTTGGTGTTGAAAATGGATACAACTTTTTCTTTCACTGCCAGTGGCTTTATCAAGAGAAAGTTTAATGTACAATATTGTGATATTAAATTATATCCTATTTTCACTGCTTTATACATTTTGAAAAAATATTAATTTTGTTTTACTGTATTTTTCTCTCCATTCTAAGAATATAACCAGATTTTTGTAGAGTTGAAAATAGAAGCTTGTGAGGACAAGCTTCTCAAACGAGTTTAACTCACTATCTGCATAAAAAGCTTCTATCTCTCAAAAAAAAATCTTAAAGTCACTGAGAAGTTTAGACCTAGTCACTTGTCCTCAAAATGTATCTGGGGATCTCTGGGGGTCTGTGAGACTCTTGTAGAGAATCACGGAGCCATTACATTCTGTTATTACTGGCTACATGACAGGTGATGTCATTATGTTGCCAGCTAATAGAATACATGGTATGCTTGCATATTCTTTTGCTCTAAAATTTTCCCAGTTTTAGTTTCTAATAGGGTAAATATAGATAGGATGGGACCAACATAAATAAGTCTTTTCATGATCCTTAATAACTTACTTTTAGGAGAATAAAAGGCAGGGGGGAGTTTGACAGTCACAACATTAGGTAATCAGGGAAGGAGAAGAGTAAAATTGGCATGCCTTTTGGAGACTAAGAAGGGTCATGGTGAGAGAGAGGAAATAAATTTTCCATAATTGGGGAGTAACATAGATCAGCTTGCTCAATTCTCTAGCAAGGTCTCTGGGTGGTGGTGGGATCTCAGAAGGCTGAATAATAAGCCCTAAGCACTCTGCCTCTGCCAAGAGGTAGGCACTGCAGCTTTGGAAGAATGTAGCTGAATTGCCTGCCTCATGTCAATAGATGAGCATGAGCATCTAGAATTTAGGAAAAACCATGATGTACTAAAGAATAAAAAGGTTTTCTTTCTTTTTAAGGCAGCTTGTGTAGTCATTTTTTATTTTTTATTATTATTATTTTTTTGTCCAGTAACTCCATTTCTCTTTGGGAAAAATTAACTGGTTTGTCTAGTCTTGGCAAGAGAAAGATTGCATGTGCCTGGTTTTCATTATAGAAGTCAGAGTTCCCCTCCCCTCATACTTTGGCATAATCAGAAGGTAAGCATGATACTAAACTGAGGCCTGACAACTACATGTTCTCTCCTGGGACTATCAATATTGAACCAGTGACACCAGGATAGAAAGAATGAACACTATTCATTATAAAGAATCTGGTGGCAATAGATATTCTGGTTGCTCTGCTTTCTGCCTTTCCCTCCAGGACTCCATGAATTCCTATCCATCTTGTGGCTGCTGCTCTAGCCACATTCCCATAACCTTCCAATAAATTCTTTGCTTAAGACATCCAGGAATCTCCCCATAACATCACAATCCTAAGGAGATAAAAGCTCATTTCTATTAGAACAAACATAGAACACAAACTCTCAAACCACTGAGACTAAATATTTCTCAAGCTCATAGAGATGAGGACATGGAGCTATACTTAGTTTAATTTTCAAAACAATTAAGAAAATATCACAATCTATTAATTAAAAGGTAGGAAACATTCACCAATTTTAGTAATTTAATATTTATTGTCAATAATTAGCCATTTATGTAATATTGTAGCTTCTAGATTGAGTTTTATATACTTTATAATCCTTTTATGGCATGAATATAAAGATGATGGACTCGCCAATCAGATATATACAACAAGGTGCATAGAAATGTAAATTTTTAACAAAAAAGGTGTCAGAATTTGCAGCCTTCTTTTTCTTCTGAGTGGAAAGAGAAAAGTACTTTAAAAAGAGATTTTCTACAAGAAAATCAGGTTTAAGTAATCCTTTATATATGAATGCAATATCTGGAGAAAGAACTTGTCAGTTTAGGTATTGACAAAACACCTCTGCCTAATATTCTTTGATATGCTTGGTGGGTTTTACATAGCATATGAGCAAGTGTGAAGTGCAGCACCATACAGTAACAGAGAGGGTAAGGTTTGGAGTCCATCTGTTTATGAATTTGGATGTCACCATATAATTACTAAATATAACTTTTGGGGAATTTTGTTCATTCTTCAATCCTCAGTTTCTTTATCTGCAGTATAGAGGTATAATAATACCTATATCATATGGTTATTGCAAAAATGAATAGGAAACACACATAGTTAAATAAAATTCAGCTATTTTTATTAGAGGTTATAAAAGGTCTTAGGAGAAACCTGTTTAAGACCTCCAACATACCCTTTGCAGTTCAACAATTTTTAGGGTCTCTTGAGTACTTCAGGAGGGGACTGACTGGGGTGTACTGATATGGACTAGGGATGGATAGCTCCAACTATAAATTCATAGAAAGTAAAGAGGAGTCTATCAGGTGACACACATGGAGGAATCATTAATCTAGTTAAAGGGAAAATTCACAAGCCATTCAATTTTAAGACAGATTTTGTTTCTTCAAATCCAGATTTGAATTATATTTGCTGAAAAGATCTGAATGAATACTTATCAGAAGAAGATAATTATTCAATAAGAAAGCTGACTGAGCAGAAAAGAATTTGCATTGAAGTTGGCAAAAAGTTCTTGAAATTTAGTAAGGACTAAATAAACACCATCTTGTTGGTAAGGTTGAGCCATTCTGTTCAAAAAGAATTTTCTGCTGATTTATGTGGAGAATGAATTTGAATGATTCATGAAGAAGCAATTTAAGAAGAACAAAAGGAAGAAAAAAAAGAAATGTCTTTGCTAAGCTGGATAAGCAGTGAATTTTGAAAGTAAAAGCATACAAAGATAATGGTCTCTAAAATGAAGGAAATGTATAAATTTCAGAATGCTGGAGTTAGATAATTCTCAGATTCATTGACTTCTTAAACTAAAATAAAACTAGTGTAAAAAAATAAGTTTACTGTTGAATAATAAAAATAAATTTATTGATTTAAGGCCAGCATATATTGTTATGTTCATAATGTTTTATTTTTAAGCTGCCTTAATAACTTTCTCTTTCAAGATGAAGTGCTACAATGCATTTTTTAATCTTTGTATTTCAATAGAATTTGATGAAATGAAGAAAATATCATAAGGCTTTCAGTATTTTTAAATTTATTTTCAATAATAGAATTAATGCCATAATAAAATCAGTACTCTAAAGGCACTCTTTCAAGAATTTTTGCTTCCAGATGAGATGAACATAGTCTAAACAGAATATCCTTCAGTCAGAAGACCCCCCCCACCAAATATATACTGTATAATGTATTTAATAAAAACAACACATATATGTCATAAGGAACTAACTCTAAATAGTAGATAAGTCCTCTCTGGGCTAGCAGTAATCTGTGGATATTGCTCACCTAGTCTGGATCCAGGTGAGTGAAGAATTGGAACTGTCACAGGCAGGGGAATTCTGCTGGATTAAAGAGAATCTAGAGGATCTATTAACAGCCACATGACCAATGTAAAAGCCCTAGCTGAAGAACTAGATCTCTTTATTTCCAATTCTGCTGTAAGGAGCTTTTATTGAGTTTTGCAGCACTCCTAGTACAAAAAAGATTTTGGGATCTTGGCTAGAAAGGGCAGAGAGAATTTCAGATATTTCTAACTCTTTCATTTCCTGCTGGACAGAGAACCTCTGATACATACACAGGGCATGTGTCCCTTAATAGCTTTTGAAACAGGAGGTAAAATAAAACAAATATAGCAGTAACACAGCTCTGATTCAGGTTAACGACTGATGACATTGAATCAAAAATGTTGCCTACCCCACACCACATGAAACTACCTACATTTGCTTTATATGTATCATAAATTAAGGTTTTATTTAGTATTTTTGAGTTTAATGGGAAAATTACAACATAGCTTTAAAATGTGTAATCCGTAAATTTATCCATGTTACAAAAGTCCAGTGTGGACAGAGACTGTAAACACATGTTTATGTCTACCCTCTTTCTAGCAATTTGATTCAAAGTGACTCCCATAAAGTCAGAATGACCCCTAACCACTTGGATGAGAATATGGTATTTATTGTTTTGAGAAAGAGGGAAGGAGGGTGATAGGGAGGAGGGAGGGAGGAAGAGATTTGAATTATACCATTTACCTAGTGAAGGGAAAGGGGTATGTGTGGCTGGAGGTCAGGCCGCTTTCAGCCAGTTTGTCTGTCTTTACATTGTTTACATAATAGGCTCATGTTTAAACTTTTATTTGAATGAAGAGTCCAAAAAAAAAGTATGAAAACGACTTTTTAACATATGAATTTACCAGGCTAAATGACAAATTAGACAAATCCACAAGTATAGTTAGAGTCTAATTGGAGAAAGTCATGTTTGAGGTTATAATACATTTCATTCAGTAATTGACAGTACAATCAGACAAAAATCAGTGAGGACTTAGAAGATATAAACAACACTATTAACTAAATTGATGTGACTAACACTTACATAACATTAAAATTCTAAACTATAGAATTTATTTTCTGCTGCAAAAAATATTTATGAAAATAAGCTATATGCTAAACTATAAAGCAAGTTTTAATAATTTTTAAGAAAAGCAATCATACAGAATATAGGTTCTTATTACAATAAAAATAAAGTAAAACTCAATGTTTTCAAGGTAAGAAATATGCTTCTCAGTAGCACGTGTCTCAAAACAAATTACAATAGAAAAAAAATTGAACTGAAAATTTTTTTACAAGTACAACTTATGTGTTAAAATTTGTGGGATGAAGATGAAGTGCTGTGGTAGCAAAATTACACTTCTATAAAATGTATGGCTTTAAATTAATGTATCAGAAAAAATGTTTGATATCAATAAACTAACTTTACAGTAAAGAAATTTAAAAAACATAACTCAAAGAGAAAGGAAGAAAATATTTAAGATAGCAAAAATTAATTAAATTGACATTAAATGCACACTAGAGAAAATCAACAAAGTCAATATATACAAAGCCCATATACAAAAACTGAGCCATTTTTTTGTTGGGTTCCAGGACTGTGGGAACTCTATCTAGTCATTAGATTAATGAAAAAGATTTCAGTGGACATACACCACAAGGGGTGTAGATTTTTACAAAACTAATTCAGAAACAAACAACTAATGTAACAAACAGCAACAAAAACCCTAAGAAGATGGCAAAATCTAATTTCAACAGTTGTCATACTATCCAAAATGTCTAATTTTCAAAAAGCATTATAAAATATGTAAATAAACATTTTGCTATGACCAATACATGGGGAGAAAATAAGGAATCCCACACAATGAACTTACTAGACAAAGACTTTTAATCAACTATATAAATATGATTAAAACGGTAAAGAAAACCATATGTAAATACTTTTAAAAAAATGAGAACAATGTTTCATCAAATAAGAAATATCAGCCTCGACTGGTATGACTCAGTGCATTGGGCAATGTCATGCAAACTGAACGGTTGCCTATTCGATTCACAGATGGGGTGCATGCCTGGGTTGTGAGCCAGTTCCCAGGTTGGAGGCATGCAAGATGCAGCTGATAGATGTTTCTCTCTCACACATCAATGTTTTTCTCCCTCTCTTACTCCTTCTCATCCTCTCTCTCCAAAAATAAATAAATAAAATATTTAAAAAATAAATATAAATAAAGAGATAGAAATTATTAAATAATGAGTCAAATAGGAATTCTGAAGTTCAAAAGTACAATAATTGAAATGAAAAATTCACTGGAAGGGCTCAACAACATATTTTAACAGGCAGAAGAATGACTGACTTCAAGATAGGACAATTGAGCTCTGGTTGGTGTGGCTCAGTGAGATGAGCAGCAGCCAGTGAACCCAAAGGTCATTGATTTGATTCTCAGTCAGGACACATGCCTGAGTTGTGGGCCAGTCCCCAGTTGGTGCTGTGCAAGAGGCAACTGATCCATGTCTCTCTCACACATTGAGGTTTATGTCCCTCTCTTTCTCCCTCCTTTTCCCTTTCTAAAAAATAGATAAAAATCTTAAAAATAAAAATTAAGGCAATTGAAAGTATCCTGTATGAAAAACAGAAAGAAAAAAAAAAACAGTTAAGATAAATGAACAATAGATTAACAACTAAAGGAGACAGACAAAGGCAGTAGACCCCTGGAAATCTCCAACGGACTGCCCAGGACCAGACTGGTACACGATCTGATGCCACCAGGGGCAGATCCAGGAAGTGCAGATCATTCTAAGAAGCAGCAATAAACAAGAAGAGTCACAAAAATGGGGAGACAGAGAAACAACCCCCCCATTGAAAGGAAAGGTAGAATCCCCAGAAAGAGTGCTAAATGAAATAGAGGAAAGCAAACTATCAGATATGGAATTCAAAACATGGATTATGGAGAAGCTAAATGAGCTCAGCAGAAACTACAAAGAATTCCAGGGAAACTACAGTGAACTCCAGAAAAACTACAAGGAACTTACTGAGAATTACACCAGCATGAAAAAGGACATAGAAGCTACCAATAAGAGCCAGGAGGAAATGAAGAATACAATCTCTGAATTGAAGAACACAGTAGAAGGAATTAAAAGCAGGCTAGAGGAAGCAGAAGATTGGATCAGCGAGCTGGAGGACAATGTAGACAAAAACTCACAGACAGTGCAACAAAATGAAAAAAGTCTGAAGAAGAGTGAAGAGGTTCTAAGACAGCTGCAGGACAACATGAAACGTAATAATATCCATAACACAGGAATTCCAGAAAGAGAAGAAGAAGAGCAAGGGATAAAAAAAACCTCTTTAAAAAACTAATGACAGAAAACTTCCCTCACATGAGGAGAGAAAGAGTCACGCAAATCCAGGAGGCACAGAGGGTCCCAATGAAGATGAACCCCAACAGGCCCACCTCAAGACACATCATAATTAAAATTGAAACATTCAAAGTCAAAGAGAGAATCCTAAAAGCAGCAAGAGAGAAACAACTAATAACATACAAGGGAGCTCCAATAAGGCCATCAACTGATTTCTCACCAGAAACACTATAAGCCAGAAGGGGATGGCAAAAAATATTCCAAGGAATGAAAAACAAAGGCCTACAACCAAGAATACTCTACCCAGCAAGGCTCTCATTCAAAATGGAAGGTGAAATAAGGAGTTTCCAAGACAAAAGAAGGCTAAAAGAATACACCTCCACCAAACCAGCAATGCAAGAGATGCTAAAGGGTCTGCTTTAAGAAGATGAAGAAACAGAGAGAGACAGAGAGAAACACAAGTACAAAGGGGGAAAATGACAATGAATAAGTACCTATGGGTAATAACCTTAAATGTAAATGGATTAAATGCTCCAATCAAAAGACATAGGGTAGCTGAATGGATTAGAAAGCATGACCCACATATATGCTGTCTACAAGAGACCTACCTTAGAACAAAAGATCTACACAGACTGAAAGTAAAGGGATGGAAAAAAGTATTTATAGCAAATGGACATGAAAAAAAAGCTGGTGTAGCAATTCTTATATCAGATAAAAGAGATTTCACAGCAAAGGTCATAAAAAGAGACAAAGAAGGGCATTTCACAATACTTAAGGGAAAAATCCATCAAGAAGATATAACCCTTGTAAACATATATGCACCCAACTTAGGAGCACCCAAATATGTAAGGAAAAGTTTGAAAGGCTCCAGGAAAAATATAGACAGCAACACACTCATAGTAGGGGACTTTAACCTACTGTTGTCAACAATGGACAGATCTTTGAAGCAAAGAAACACCAAAGATATTGAGGCATTGAACAACACTCTAGATCAAATGGACTTAGTTGATATATATAGAACTTTTCACCCCAAAGAAGCAAAATATACATTCTTCGCAAGTGCACATGGAACAGTTTCAAAGATAGACCACGTGGTAGGACACAAAACAAGCCTCAACAGATTCAAGAAAATTGAAATTATATCAAGCATCTTCTCAGATAACAATGGCTTAAAATTGGAAATCAACCTCAAGGAAAAAACTCAAAAACACTCAAACTCATGGAGAATGAATAACATGCTATTAAATAATGAATGGGTTAACAATGACATCAAGGAAGAAATCAAAAAGTTTCTGGAAACTAATGATAATGAACACACAACAATCCAAAACCTATGGGAAACAGCAAAAGCAGTCCTAAGAGGAAAGTTCATAGCAATACAGGCCTACCTAAAAAAGCTAGAAAAATCTCTAATAAAAATTTTAACCCTACTGCTACAAGAACTAGAAGAAGAACAAACAAGCAAAGCCCAGAGTGAGTAGAAGGAAGGAAATCATCAAGATCAGGGCAGAATTAAATGACATAGAGATTAAACTAACAATTCAAAAGATCAACAAAAGGAGGAGATGGTTCTTTGAAAAGATAAACAAAATTTAACCAGGTTCATCAAGAAAAAAAGAGAGAGAACCCAAATAAATAAAATCAGAAACGAAAGCAGAGAAATCACAACCGATACCACAGAAATACAAAGAATTGTAAGAAATTATTACAAACAACTGTATGGCAAGAAACTTGACAACCTAGAGGAAATGGACAAATTCCTGGAAACATATAATCTTCCAAAACTGAATCAAGAAGAAGCAGAAAGCCTGAATAGACCAATAACAACTAGTGAAATTGAAGCAGTAATCAAAAAACTCCTGGCACACAAAAGCCGTGGACCAGATGGCTTCACAGGTGAATTCTACAAAACATTTAGGAAAGAACTAACTGCTATCCTCCTCAGACTATTCCAAAAAATCCAAGAAGAGGGAAGACTCCCAAACTCATTCTATGAAGCCAGTGTTACCCTAATTCCAAAACTAGGTCAAGACACAACAAAGAAAGAAAACTACTGGCCAATATCACTGATGAACATAGATGCTAAAATCCTCAACAAAATATTGGCAAACTGGATCCAGCAACACATTAGAAAGATCATACACCACGATCAAGTGGGATTCATCTGAGGGATGCAAGCATGGTTTAATATTCACAGATCAATAAACATAATACACCACCAAAAAATAAAATAAAATAAAATAAAAAAATAAATGAACAGAGCTTAAAAGCTCTTGGAACACCATCAAGTATACCAATATATGCATATGGGAATTCCCAGAAGGAGAGGAACGAAAGGGATAGAAAGATGATTGAAGAAATAATGGTTAAAAACTTCCAAAGTTATATTAGAAACATTAACAGACACATCTAAGAAGCTTAAAAAAACTCCCAAGTTTGAGGAAATCAAAAATATCCACACTGAGACACATTATAATCATACAATTGAAGGCCAAAAGCAAGAAATCTTGAAAGCATCAAGAGAGTAGCAACTCATGCATAAGAGATCCTCACTAAGATTAATCGCTGATTTTCCATCGGAAACCATGGAGACCAGAAGGGATTGGGATGAGAGAGTTTAAGTGCTAAAAGAATAAAATTCAAACTGACAACCAAGAATTCTATTCTTTAGAAATTTTATCCTTCAAAAATTAAGGCAAAATTATAGCATTCCCAGATAAACAAAAACTCAGATAGTTAATCACTAGAAGACCCAAGTTGCAAGAAATGCTAAGGGATGTCCTGCAGATTAAAATAAAAGAACTTGATACTACATAGAAAAATTTTAAAAATCAATAATTTTATTTTTATTGTAAACTTCTCTTTTTTCCTATGTGATTTAAAAGGACAATACATAAAACAATAATTATAAATCCATATCAATGGCCACACAATATCTCGGCAGCCGTCCGTCTCGAGAGACGATGGTGTAGCTTCTTAAGAGTCTATCTGCACCGCTGAGAATGGCTGTGCAGTCCGACTCGGGAGTGACACGGTATCTGTCTCCTCCCGTGTTGAATCGACATCTTGCGATGACGCTGGAGTGTCCTCTCCAGTGAAGCTGAAGCTACAGAGCCTGGGCAGGGTGATATGGAGGGTCTGCTGTTGCCCATGCAGCAGACCCCCCCTCTCTTCGCAGCTGAAGGGTCCAAGGGAAAGACGGAGTCAATACAGCTTGGCTTCAGGTGCGCCGCAGGAGTTGCCGGTGTTGACTACAACGTCAAACCGCCTTAGGGACTCCGGCTCCGGATTTTCTGTCGGGGTTTACTCCCTTAGCCTTTCCCCTGAAGAGGTATGCCGCAAGGCAGCGGAGGTTTTTTGGAGTCAGAGTTTTCCTTCTCTGATGTGCCCTGACTGGAAGATCGAACCAGCGACACTTAGCTCGCAGGCCGACGCTCAATCCACTGAGCCAAACCAGCCAGGTCCAGCCACACAATATATAAAGAGGTAATTAGTGACAGTAATAACATAAAGGTGCCAAGGTGATTTATATAGGATCAAGGTTTCGTATACTCTTTAAATTTGCATTATTAAAACTAAATATTTATAAATTCATATATGAACTTTAATTCTCAGGATAACCACTAAGAAAATATTAGTTTGGTCAAAAAGTCCATTACATTTTTTCCATATGATGGATCTAGTAGTGCTTAGTTGCTATGTTGATAATCATATATACATAATCAAACAGTAACCAAAAGAGAGCTTGAGTACTATGCAAATATCAGAGAAAATAAAGTTAAAGACTAAAACCATAATAATGTCATTTATACCTCAATAAAGCTGGAAAAATAACTGTTGCAAGGGACAAAAGATGACAATAGTAATGATAAAAGAGATTTCACCAAGAAGATATAACAATTATAAACATGTGGTCACCTTAACAACTGAGCACCAAAATATATGAAACAAAAGCATGACAGAACTAAAGGAAGAAATAAGCCATGTAACAATAATATTTGGGGACTTCAATAGTCCACTTTTAATAAGTGATAGAACTAGACAAATGATAAAGAAACTAGAAGACTTCAGCAACTCTCTAAGACAACTAGGTCAAAAGATATACCAGGAGGACCACAAAATACTATAATTATTGTCTGGAAGGCAGGCCCCTTGTAGTACAGGCTTCACTCACAGGGTGAGTGATCTAGAAACCCATCTGTATCAGTGTACCAGCTGATGTTGCTGTGAGAGGCTGCATTTGGCTTCAGTTAATTTTTTTTTGAAGACTGTTTTAACTCATTTGCCCATTTCATGATGGGTGGTTTACAAGTGCACCTGACCACACTGCACTGAGTGTTCAGCAGTTTTTGACCAAAAATGCATAGCCCCTATGCCCTGTTTATCCAATATCACTCTGAGAGACCTTTTTTCCCCCCAGAATGAAAAAAAGTTCTCAAAGGGAAAAGTTTTGCTGATGTAGAAGAGGTGAAACAAAAAATGGCAGAAGTACGAAAAGACATCAAAATTGACAATTTCAAAAACTATTTTGAGCAGTGGAAAAAACATCTTCATAGGTATATTGTATCAAATGGAGAGTACTTTGAAGGTGGCTAAACTTTAAATATGTAAGAATAAGTACACAATTTTTAATAAATAAGTTCCACTTTGGGGGTCTCCCTCATATACAGAACAACAGCAGAATATACTCTCTTCTTGAGTGCACATCTCCAGAACAGACCAAATGTTAGATCACAAAATAAGTCTCAATACATTTTTAGAATATTTAAATAATACACAAAAAATATCTATTTTTACCACAACGGAATGAAAGTAGAAGTGAAAAACAGAAGGAAATCTGGAAAAGTGACAAATATGAAGACTAAGCAATATGGTCAATGGATTGAAGAAGAAATCACTAGGAAATTAGAAAATACTTTGAGATGAATAAAAACAAAAACAAAGCATAAAATTTATGAGATATAGCAAAAGCACTGGTCAGAGAGAAATTTATAACAATTAATGTCCATATTAAAAAATAAGAAAAGTCACCACTCGATAACCTAACCTTCCACCTTAAGAAAGTAGTAAAAAAGAGCAAACCAAGCTTAAAGAAATCAGAAGGAAATAATAGAAGATTAGTGTAGAACTAATCTTAGCAGAACAACTTGCAGCACTTTTCTCAAGACTGATTCTAGGTATACTCACAGCCATCAGATCTTTATCTATTATATTAAGTCTATGGTATAAATATTTAAAATATAATGTGGTGTCTATTTTATGTAACATATACTGATATAATAATATAAGAGAACACTGAGTATAATATGATACTAAAATAAAAACAAGACTGATTCTTAAAACTAGAAAAGTAGCAGGTTGTGTTTAACAGCCTTTTGTTATGAGAAATGAAAAATGCCTTTGAGGGTTATCTGAACCAATGAATAAGGACTAAGGGGGCAAGTTAAAGTGACCACCAGCCACCCTGTGAGTATATAAGGTTAAAAATTTATTTATTTTTTTTGAAGGGGCAATAAATAGTACTAGTCTTCTTCTTCAAGTTAAAAAAAGAATAAATAAGCACAAAGCTAGCATGATCAATTTTATTATTGATAATGAATCCACTGAAATAATTTGGCATTAGATATATGACTCAATACATTGGATGCTTCTGTACTTAAATTAGACTGTGCACTGTGAAGCAGCTGGTTCAGGACAGAGCCTGCCCCTCTATGTTTATACAAGGCATCCTTCCTTCTGCCTGGCTCTGATACAGAGAAAAGCTCAGCAAGGGTGTGTCAGAAAATGGCAGCAGCTGACTGCCCATCAGGACTTTTGATGTATGCAAATGAGCCATATGCAAACGAACCACATGAAAATTAACCTGCCAAAAGTGTTGATGGGTAAACTCACCCTAACCCAAATGTAAGTTTGGAAAGGTGTGGAGATGACACCTGCAGCTGCACGGGCAAGCAATTCCTATGGGCCCTCCTGGGCGATCTGGAATCTCCACTCCTCCTTCCTTCCCCTCCACCCCATCATCAAGATCAGGGCAGAATTAAATGACATAGAGATTAAACTAACAATTCAAAAGATCAACAAAAGGAGGAGATGGTTCTTTGAAAAGATAAACAAAATTTAACCAGGTTCATCAAGAAAAAAAGAGAGAGAACCCAAATAAATAAAATCAGAAACGAAAGCAGAGAAATCACAACCGATACCACAGAAATACAAAGAATTGTAAGAAATTATTACAAACAACTGTATGGCAAGAAACTTGACAACCTAGAGGAAATGGACAAATTCCTGGAAACATATAATCTTCCAAAACTGAATCAAGAAGAAGCAGAAAGCCTGAATAGACCAATAACAACTAGTGAAATTGAAGCAGTAATCAAAAAACTCCTGGCACACAAAAGCCGTGGACCAGATGGCTTCACAGGTGAATTCTACAAAACATTTAGGAAAGAACTAACTGCTATCCTCCTCAGACTATTCCAAAAAATCCAAGAAGAGGGAAGACTCCCAAACTCATTCTATGAAGCCAGTGTTACCCTAATTCCAAAACTAGGTCAAGACACAACAAAGAAAGAAAACTACTGGCCAATATCACTGATGAACATAGATGCTAAAATCCTCAACAAAATATTGGCAAACTGGATCCAGCAACACATTAGAAAGATCATACACCACGATCAAGTGGGATTCATCTGAGGGATGCAAGCATGGTTTAATATTCACAGATCAATAAACATAATACACCACCAAAAAATAAAATAAAATAAAATAAAAAATAAATGAACAGAGCTTAAAAGCTTCTTCCCCCTTCCCCATTCCCCTTCCCCATTTCACCATTACCCCCCTCCCTATTCCCCCTTCCCTTGCTCCTATGGGCCCTGGAGTTAGTCTGGGAGTTTTCTCTTACCTCTAACCTCTTTCCCTCTCTTCCTTTAATAAACCTAGTATAAAATCCTAGACTGTTCTCTGGGTGATTTCTCAGAGCAAGGCTACTTGACAGGGTGAAATGACTACAACTGGTTCTTCCCCATATTTATTACTGAATCAGAATCTGTTTATATAAACAAGCCAGACTCATCTGCACATTAAACTTTGAGAAGCACTTCAAAATGCAGATTCTATTAATCTTCATACATGACTTTCTTTTCCAAATCCTGACACTACTGACATTTTGGGTCCTGTAAGTCTTTGTTTTGGGGAGTTGTCCTGTGTATTATAGGATGTTTAGTAGCATCCATTACCTCTAATAGATACCAATAACTTCCCCCCTCCAAAACTGTGACAAACAAAAATTGACAAATGTCTCCTATGGGACAAAATTGCCCCTGGTTAAAAACTACTGCTTTAGATGTTTGTATTAATTGTACTGAGACAAGAGAAAGAGACATATGTTTCCCACGATAGCTACAGACCAGGCCAAGGTATAATGACCTGGCAATAGTTTAGTTATCATCAGTGAAAAAAAAACCAAAAAGTATATGCCATTTCATGAAAAAAAAATAGCGTGTTTAAAAATTAAAAAATAAAACTTAAGCATAATTTTAAATACTCAAATATATGGGTACAGAAAAAATAACCAAGTGTAACAGCCAACTGAGCATCAATTGGTTGATAACTCAGATCCTGAATCACAGGTATTATTTCAAATTTGAAAACACAACTAAATAAGTGAAACTTCAAATTTTAAAATGGGTAAAAAATAATTAAATTTTTAAAAATGGGTAAAAAGTAAGAATAATAAAAAATTAAACATGCTTGCTCTGAAATTTTAAAAAGGTTTTAGTGTCAATATAGTAATGATTCTAATAGTTATATTTTAAAATATTTATCTGTCCTTTAAAAATTTGAAGTGTTCAAAAGAATCAAGCAAACTAAATTGGATCTCTATTTAAATATATTTTTTAATTTAATTAAATTTTCATCACTACTTAATATCCATAAAAATAATTTTATATATAAGTTTACTGGATTATTAGCATTAAACAACATGCCAACAGTTCTATTCCTTTTCTTATGCCCAAAACCCTCAGACAATAAGGACTCTAGCTGAATTTCAGGATGCACATAAGAGTTTCAAGGGTAGTTTTATCCCTTTGTTAAGAAACCTGTTTAATTTATTTAACCTATCCTTTCTAGCTCAATACAATAAAAACCATACGTATATGACAAACTCTCAGCTCATATCAGAGTCAATGGTAAAAAACTGAAAGCTTTTCTTCTAAGATCAGGAATAAGACAAGGCTGCCTGCTCTTGACACTGTTATTCAACATAGCATCAGAAGTCCTAGCCAGAGCATTCAGGCAAGAAAAAGAAATAAAGGGCATCTGAATTAGGAATGAAAAGTAAAACTGTCACTATTTACAGAAGGCATGATTCTACTTATAGAAAACCCTAAAGACTACCAAAAGACTCTTAGAAACAATAAACAAATACAGTAAAGTTACAGGATACAAATCAATATATGTTTCTCAAATGTATGTTGTCAGGAAATCCTTTTAGTTTGTACCTAAGAAAACTTATTAACATCAACATAGCACATTTAAAAAAAATATTAGAGTGCTTTCTCCCTTTAATGGGCTCTGATGCCCTGGCCTAGCAATGTTCCATACATTCTTCCAGTACTATAATAGTAACACATACCTTCCCATTATTCAATAAACATTTTGGAAACAAGATCATGTCTTTTGATTTTTTAATACTGACTTATTTTTTCATGAGAGAGATGAATCAGAAAGAACACTAGGCTTTTATGAACTCTGAAATACTCAGAAAACTTCAAAAAATATATTGATTTTATACCTTTATACAGTATAAATTCCATAAGACAATATGAGCATCTGCTTTAAAAACTTCTAGGGACTTCCGGCCAAGATGGAGGCTTAGACGGACACGCTAGGTCTCCCTCTACAACTAGAGAGGAATACGACTACTTCAAAACAAAGGATAACTAGAAATTCCAGAAAATAAAACTACACGGAAGCCCAACATATGAAGTTATAAACCAGCGGTGCCATTTGGGCAGGTAAGAGTTAAAGAGGGCAGTGCTGTTTGCGGTCGCACCTGAGACAGCGGCGGGGCGGCGAGGAATCCTGGCTGCGGTCAAGCCCCTGGCGGTGCGCGACCCCGGCGCTGGGGAGAGCGGCCGCCGCATCGCCTTGAACAGTGAGGCCCAGGGGGGCGGGAGGACGGATCCCGGTCTCCTAGCTGAATAACTGTGTGAATCCATCTTGGACCCCCGCCCCCAAAGAAAGCACCACAGGGCTGCGAAATAGGTCGCGGACAGGCAGGCGCCGGTCGCTGATTTGTGACGCGTACACAGGCACTGCCCCGGACAGCCGGCCCAAGAAAACAAAACGCATCTGTCAAAATGAGGCAGACAACTATAGAAATCCCGGTGACACAACTCACCAGGCAGCAGATAGAGAACCTGACAGATGAACAGATAAGAAACCTGTCAGATGCTCAGTTCTGGGCCATTGTTATCAGCTGGCTTACAGAATTCACAAAAGAGCAGGAAAAAGATAAGAAAGAAGCGAAAAACATTCATAACGAAAGGAACAAAACCACATACGAGACAGATGGTGAGGAAAAAAAATCCAGAGTTCATTTCAACAAACTGGAATATGGAGAAGGAACAAGCAGTCAACCAATGCAGAGAGAGGAAATGGGAAGCAATAATGAGAGGATCAGAAACCTCTGGGACAGCTATAAAAGGCCCAACATAAGAATCATTGGTTTGCCAGAGGGCGAAGAAGATGAACTAGAACTTGAAAAATTGAGTGAAAATATAATAAAGGAGAACTTCCCAGACTTGGGGAAGGGAATAGACTTGCAGGTCCAGGAAGCAAGGAGAGTTCCCAAGAGACTGGACCCAGGGAGAACCACCCCAAGACACATTATAATCAAAATGTCAAAAATTAAAGATAAAGAGAGAATCTTAAAAGCAGCAAGAGAGAAGAAAAGAATTATGTACAAAGGGGTCCCAATTAGACTATCAGCTGACTTCTCAAGAGAGACCCTACAGGCAAGAAGGGACTGGCAAGAAATATTCAAAGTAATGAAAATCCAAAACCTACAACCACGAATACTCTATCCAGCGAAATTGTCATTCAGAATAGAAGGACAGAGAAAGTGTTTCCAGGACAAAATAAAACTGAAAGAGTTCATTAGATCCAAACCACTGTTATATGAGATGTTAAAGGGACTGGTTTAAAAAACAGAAGCTAGGGAGATGAAACAAAGGCAAACTAAACAGGCAACGAGAGTGGAAAAGGAACTGTGGGTACGGGAAGCATATTGGGGGGAGGTCAACAGGGAGGGGGAGTGGGGAGAGGGAGGGAGATGATATAGGAATTGGGGATCATGGTAGGAGGGAATGGAATAGACGGAGAGAGGTTGGGAGGAACTGTATGCACAACTAATGGACATAATCTAAAAGGGGGGGACAACTGGAGGGAGGGGGGCCACCGGGTGGAGGGGAGCAGAGGGAAGGGAAAGTGGCACAAATGTAATATTTTAATCAATAAAACACATTAAATCTGAAAAAAAAATAAAAAAAATAAATAAAAACTTCTAAAGTATTAAAAATATGAAAAGATATTCTCCTATTAGAGTGCTTAGGTACATTTCCCTAAAGCAAACAAGTGCATTAATATTATATATTCTTTCAAAAATATTTGATATTCATTAAGAGCATATAGAAACATATTTTTTCTTTGAATACAAATAGGAGATTACTATATTTATAATTCTTCACTTTGCATTTTTTCATTTTATAATAAATGTTAGTGATATTTTCATATAACCTCATGTAAACCTATCTTAATCTTTTTAATAGTTGCAAAGTATTCCAATGGATAAATATACATCATTTAGTTGTGTCCCTTTGATAACTGTTTTTATTATTAATAGTCCTTTATAATTACAATAAAAACTGCAATAAAATTCCTGTCCTGTAGAATTTTTGTGCACGGCCTATAAATATTTTCCCCAACACCTACAGCATTATTTTATACATTGAATGTTTTATCTTTTGCCAAGTTCACTGCTCAAAAAATAGCTCATAGATTATTCAATTTGATTTTCTTTCTTTATGAATGATGGTGGATAGCTTTTCAGACAGTTTTATCTATTTTTGTGAACTGTATATACCTTCCCTCTGTCTACTTTTCTATTGGCTTTTTGAAAATTCATGGTTTAAAATATTTAAGTAGGTCTTCATATTCCAACTTTGAGGCTTAGGACTGCAACATGCAAGATACTATAGAAATTGCAATATACTCAAGCTCTAGGAGAAAGCATTCAAAGCAGTGGTTAGTAGCTTAGAATTTTTTCCCCAGCTCATCACTAAAGTTATTATGATAATAATTTGGGTGAGATCAAGTGACTCCTGCATCACTTATAGATGTAAGAGGAGGTATTGAAACACCAAAAAAAAAAGTTTCTAAATTTGAAACGGATTGTCAAGGATATTTGCCATAAATAAATTTAACATTTTCTATTAAATGCAGCATGGCATCATAACTAGCATTTATTTTGGCACCATCAACCCATGTGTCTTCAGATTAAGCAGATGCTACAGGCTGCCAGTTGCAGAAATGCATGATTTGTAAGTTTTCCAGCCAAAAATCAAGAAAATTTTCTCAGCATGGTAATTACTGAAAATGTTCATGACTAATTATGACCCTCCAGGGAGTCTATAAAACAAAATTTAGAATATCACTGTAAGATCCTGAAGAAGTAAATGGATTAGCACTAATAAAATATTGTTACAAGATTTTCTTTGTTTAAAAGAGAACATTAGGTCTATTAGGTATCACAATGCATTTTCAAAAATCTAAAGCATATTGTCAGAACAGATATTCTATACTTCTTCCATATTTAGGGAGACCAAAATATTGGAGACACTGATAGGTCAAAGAAGTTATATATTTATAGTCCCCTTTACATCAGGGATGATCTTACATAATGTTCTATAATCCATCACATCAACTCAGTTACTGTCTTGATAATACAAACTTATTTTGGGAGAACAATCTACAGATTACTCAGAAACTTATCCTATGAAAATCGGCCCACCTTCCAGACTGTGTCCTTCTTGATTCAATTTTTAGATATTTCTTCAATAAAAGCCACAATAATTATACTTAAGTGTAATAAATTACACAAAATAGTTATTCAGTATAAAAAGAATTAGTGAGAAAGCTTTTAAAATGGCACAAAAGAAAATTTCCTAAATACATGAGTGACTGATTACCTTCATGGAATAAGTGTTATATTAAAAATTTCTTATTTAAGAAATATTTATGAGTTGATTACCATCACTGATTTATGTGCTAGGGTACAGATATGATAAAAATGGAGAAATATCCCTACCTCATGAAATTTTCATCCAGTAAGGCAGAGAGAAGAATAAGGTTTAACGGAAAAGAGAAACCTAAATAAAAAGAAATATTTAGTGCGGTGATGATAGTGTAAAAGAATAACGATTTTCTCAAATACCTCCTCTTGACACTTTTAAGATTAAAAATTGATCTTCTGAACAAAACCATAAAGCAATTCAAGATTTTGAAGCATCCAAAGAAATAAGACCACTTTATACTAAATATGCTCCAGTTGGCAAAATCTGGTTACTATACTGAGTCTGACATTTTTTCTAAAGTTAGTACATATTTACATTGTCACTACATATAGGGCCTACATGACCCTTTGTATAGCATAAGTTGACATTAAAATTATAAATTGGATTCCATGATGTGTCCCTAATTGCCTAGCTGCCCTGACACCCAGTATGGAGAACCACTGCTACAGGTTTCTTACAGAGGCCATTATGCATACTCAAGTAAGTGAATTACCTCCCTCATTTTATATGCACAAAAAGCCCAAATAAAATATCTGGCATTCTGTGACTTCTAAAATTTACTTAGCAAAATATTATGGACATTTCTCCATATCAATTTATAAGGAGATTTCCCAATTTTTAATAAAATTGCACAGGATACCATCTTATGGATATATCATGTTTTGTTTTTAACCTTTCCCTGATAGTTGATAGCCAACTGTTGACCTCACTTTAACTGAATATATTGGAGCATTTTTAGTGGCTTTTTATTGTAATTACTTAAAACATTGCATTTTACATTTGTTTCCATCATTTTTAAACCTGGCCAAAAAAAAAAAAAGCTCTACCAATGTTACTATTAATTTTGAACATATCAACATTATTTTAGAAAGTATGTTGGAACTTGCTTCTTTCATCTAATCTGTTTTATTTTTTAAATAAAAATAACTATACTGCAAGTTCTCTCTAAAATGTTATAGAAAGGTCAAGATGGCAGCATAGGCAGACACGGCTCACCTCTTCACATAGTCACAGCAAAATTACAACTAAAATATAGAACAACCATCTGCCAGAACCATCAGAAATCAAGTTGAATGGAAATCTGACAAAACAACTACAGAATTAAAGAAACCACATCCATCAAGATGGAGCCAGAATGCTGATGCCATATCCGAGGCTCCATCAACCTTGCTAACATTGTTTGCCCCACCATGGAGCTGCCCAGAAACTTTGTCCCATCCAACTTATGGGCCTATTCAAGCTGCTTTTCCATGTGAATGGCTGGTCTTGGCTCATGCTTCACAACTTTCGAAATCCTCTCAAACAAGCAACAACTGGCCTCAGTGAGCTCTAGGCCTGGCATTACCAGCAACCAGCTTATATTCACAGCTTGGTTTTTTTTTGCCTGGGAATCGCCAAGCCCAGCACAAATAGCAGTCATCTCAGATTGATTTACAGCTCAGGCTAGGTGGCCCCAAGCAAAACACAGGTGGGGGCTGACCTTGGCCAGTATCACCTGGGAAACCCCAGGGCCAGCGTACCCAGTGGACAATTACAGACCATGTCGGAGTACCACCACCCTGCCCCTGTACAGCCAATCCTCCACAGAGGGCAGAGGTTGGTAGTCAGTGGTCAAAGCCAGTCCTTGCAGCTGACTGGCCTGGGTAAATTTCTCTCATTGATCTGCCAACAACAATGAAGGTTCAACTACAAGAGGGAGGTGCACTCAGCCACACAAAGGGCATGCCTCAATTGCTCAGTTTAGGTGATAGGGGAGGCTATGCAACTGGACCCTACAGACAACTATTACATTAAGCCACATTACCAAGGCACAAAGTCAAAGCAGCCCTACCCAATACACAGAAACAAACACAGGGAGGCTGCCAAATTGAGGAGGCAAAGGAATATGGCCCAGATGAAAGAACAGAACAAAACCTAAGAAAAATAACTAAATGAAAATGAGCCAACCTATCAGATGAAGAGTTCAAAACATTGGTAATAAGGATGCTCAGAGAAATGATTGAGTACAGCCATAAAATAAAGGAAGAAGTGAAGGTTATACAAAGTAAAATAAATAAAAATATACAGGGAACCAACACTGATGATAAGAAAGCAGGATTTAAGTCAATCATTTGGAAGAAAAGGAAGAAATAAACATTCACCCAAAACAGAAAGAGGAAACAAGAGTTTAAGGAAATGAGGAGAGGAGTAGGAACATCTGAGACAACTTTGAATGTACCAATGTCTGAATCATAGGGGTGCCAGAAGGAGAAGAGAAAGAGCAAGATATTGAAAACTTAGTTGAAAAAGTAATGGAGGAAAACTTCCCTCATTTGGTGAAGAAAATAGATATACAAGTCCAGGAAGCACAAAGTTCCAAACAAGTTGGACCCAAAAGAGGATCACGCTAAGACACATCATAATTAAAATTCCTAAGATTAAAGATAGAGAATCTTAAAAGCAGCAAGAAAAGCAGAGCTACCTACAAATGAGTTCCTATAAGACTATCAGCTGATTTCTCAAAAGAAACTTTGCAGGCAAGAAGGGGCTGGCAAGAGGTATTCAAAGTGATGAAAAGCAAAGACCTACAACTAAGATTACTCTATCTAGCAAAACTATCATTTAGAATGAAAGGGCAGGTAAAGTGTTTCCCAGGTAAAATAAAGCTAAAGGAGTCTATCATCACCAAGCCATTATTATATAAAATGTTAAAGGGACTTATTTAAGAAAAAGAAGGAGATCTAAGCTATGAACAGCAAAATGACAACAAACTCACTACCATCAACAACTGTGTCTGAAAAACAAAAACAAACTAAGCAAACAACAAGAACAGGAACAGAATCATAGGTATGGGGATCATTTGGAGGGTTATCTGCTGGGAGGGGGAATGAAAGAAAGGAGGAAATGGTGTAGTGATCAAGAAGCATAATTGGTAGGAACAAAATAGACATGGGGAAGTTAAGAATAGTATAGGAGAGGGTGAAGCCAAAGATCTCACATCACATGCAGAACCCATGGACATGAACTAAGTGTGTGTGGGGGGATTTCTGGAGGGAAGGGAGGTACTGGGGTGAGGGGGGCAAAGAGGAAAAAATGGGACAACTGTAAGAACACAATCAATAAAGTAAATAAAAGTAAATTAAAATAATATGGAAAAAAGTGGAATTCAATTCACCTGGGTGAAAAATGATTGGATAGAGAGAAAACAGAACCATGTTACAATAAGCCTGATAGAGTGTTAGGGCTAGGTAAAGTTCTGTACTATTTATGATAGAAAGAAAACAAATATGATGGGGAGATTGCTCTACCATAGAAATTCTCTCTTGAAAAATATATTTCATACATTGATGAAATAAAAATTTTATGATAACAAGTTCTCTTAATGGAATACAAAGACATGGAAGTCCATGGGTGAAAGATGACAAGGTGTGCAGAAAGAGGAACATCTGGTGGAAATGAATATGAATTTATTTACAGACCTATCTATTCCTCCCTTTGCCTGTCCTTATTAGCAGCCAGTTTTCCTTTGGGGAAGTGTCATTTACACTAACTTTTTATTTGCACCACATTTACCTAACAGTGTGACAGCTATACTGTTGGAGGTAAGGCTGAATTCACCTTTAATTCTGGAAACAGAGTATTTCTCTTACCAAAAACTTTGTTCTGGTTAACCAAGCCTAAGCAATTGGGAGAGAGCTTGAGGCCTTGGCCAGTAATACTGTACCATAAACATTTATCTTCCTCTACACAATATTGCCCCCATGAAAAAAGCCTCCTGTGGTTGAAGATGGCTCTCAGAGGCACATATCCCAAGAGATCATGGGGGCTGGCACTAGAGCCTTATTCAACTGTGCCTGCACAGCACACTTTCTCTGGAACTTCTGGGAATATGAGCCAAAAAAAAAAAAAAAAAATCTCCATTAATATTTTAGTAAGTTTGGTTTGTGTTTTCTATTTCCTTCAGTTGAAAGTATCCTCACCAATATAAATAAAGAGGAGAAAGAGAAGAAGGGAGTGGTAGACAGAAGAGTTGGAAGTTAAACTTGATCTATTGTTTTTATTTGCTTATTTAGAAATTCTCTTGAACTTCTCAGTATAATTCTCCTAAAAAAGGACAAGTAAACAAATTCTGGTTATATATCGCATTTCTGAATCTATCTATTTCTCTCTCTCTCTCTCTCTCTATATATATATATATACATATATATGTGTGTATATATATGTGTGTGTGTGTGTATATGTGTGTGTGTGTGTGTGTGTGTATAATGACATCTATACAGATCTCTAACCTACTTCTTTGGTTTTCTCTCAATACTAGTGTTCCTATGCCAATGCTTTATCTTATTTAACTTATATGCCTGTATCATAATGAATACACCCCTATAATCTTTCTCAATTTATGCCCTGGAAGATTATGTTGTCTTCCTATTAAGTTTGATCCCTTTGTCAAAACATTATATAAAAGTATGCAGTCATTAACTCATCCTATAATTATTAACCACTTCAGGGATATTGTGATGAAATCAGAAAAAATTCACAAAGCAATAATATGTTATACTGTATTTCTATCTCCTATTAGTTAGTGAGAACCTGAAACATGCATTATAAAAATAGCCATGTAATAATACAGCTCAAATATTGCTTAGCAGAGAGAATACTGAATATTTGAACCAAGTGCCCAAAACCATTTTCAAAATTCTCTAGATTTATGTCATATCAAAAAGAGACAGGCAGTCTTGATAGGCCAGAAGCACTGAGGAAAATTGCCCCAGAATTTGAAATTGGATAATATTGCCATTGATTCTTGAGAGTTATGAAAGAAAAGTTGCTTTCTAACTACCTCAGCCCTCAGACCCTTATAAATAAATAACAGTATCATGTATTTTACCACAAGGTAAAGAGAGAGAGTCTTTGAAGAATGTACACAAAGAGTGTTAGTTGTACTCTACAATATTTATTACCAAGCAATGATATTCTACATTTGTCAGTGAGGGTATATAGAAGGTATTATGGTTTTGATTTTAATCAGCTTATATGACCAGAAGTAAGACACTCATACATTACAGTTTGCCTGGTACTGTTCCTGTACATACTTATTTTGTCTGTGTTATTAATTATGAATAATGCCTTTTCACTTTTAAAGTTTTCCTGCCTTAGAAAATGAATTACACGGTCACAGTACTTATGGAGGTTAGTAATCATGTCTAAATATAAGAAAGGCTAACTAGAGGTAAGATGACTACTCTGTTAATACATATAGCAAAAATAATCTTTCCCTTGCTTTCAAAACATCTGCAATAGATTATGAAATTAGAGAATTTATTGACAATTGAAAGACTTATCCCACTAATTTTTTTCTCCAGAAATATTCTTCTTATTCTTCCCTATCATAATATACATTAAAGTAAAAACTTACAATGTTAAAATAGCCAACTAGTTGTTGATCATGTCGATAGTACAAATAGAGAGATTTCTGTGATCAGGATTGGAAAAAGGAGGGCAGGTCAGGTAGGAAGGGAAGACACCAGGGAGGAAGGGAAAGCTGAATAACATCGGGTGTAATCAATGTGTTACAATAGGCAGTTAGTTAGATATTAACAAAGGGAAGGGAGCAAACAGAACCAGCTGACTAAGCCTAATTAACTAGGAAAAAAGTTTCACAATCACTCCAGGGACCTGAGTGGGCAGGAAAAACACTTCTCAGTCACCCCAGGGAGCAACCAGCACTGTTCCTCTGGATTTAAGGGAGGAGTGAGAAAACGGGAAGAAAAATTTATTTCACCGAACGCATGTGCAAGAGGCAAATGCCAAGCAAAACTAAGAGGCATGTGCAGTAGAAGCTAAAATGGTGACCATAAAGGGGGAGGAGACTAGCCTGGGAAAGTCTGGGGGGAAAGATTGGACTGAAGAAGGGCACAAACCCTGGAGAATCCAAGAAAGGAATTAGAGGGGGGAGGGCGAAAGCACAAGCTCAGGAAAAGCCAGGAAAGAGACTGGGTAGTTGGAAAGAAAGTATGCTCTTTTCCTGAACTCAAGAGAATTTATGCAAGCTACATAAAGAACCCAGTGTGTGCCTCCTTGGAACATCCCCATTCCTTTCTCCTGAGCATGTACTTTTGGCCTTCTTTTCTCTAAACTCTAAGGGTCTGCACAAGACTTGCATCTGGGGAAGCAGCGAGCAGCAGCACCGGACTCTCCTTTTGCGTCTGGAACTTCCTTTCCTGAGTCCACACAGCCACTTTCTGCCCACTCTCTGCCTCTCTGAGAGTGTACTACCTCTTTTCACTCTAATTAACATTGCCATTATTGCTTAAAATCCTGTGTGTGTGTGTCCCCAAAATGCTTTTCCTGTAATACCATAGGAGAATCCTATTTCCAGACTGCCAGGGCCTACCCACCCAGTCCTGGTCCTCCTCCCATAAAAATATATTTTATTACTTTACTAACAAACTTTTATATTGTGATGGATAATAAAATAATTAGTATATAAGAAATAACCAAGTGAGAACATCCTCCAGAAACGGGTTTATTCATTCAACAAATATTTATACTCATTGGTAAAGTGCCTAGCAATCTAATCTTGCTTTATTAAATTTTATCCTGCTTTATTAAAATTAATAAGAAGCTAGTGGAATTTTCCTTTTAGTCTAATGACTCAGATGCTGTCCTTAGCATCCCCGGATGCACACCCTGAAGACCTCAATCAAAACTTCTGTAGGCTCCCTATAAAGTAAGGCTGATGTTGTGTTTGAAAAGTGCTTTCCATGGAAACTTTATCGCAGCTTTGTGTCTTTATGTGTTACCAGGAACATCCACTTACACAAATTAAAACTTTATGAGTCACACATTGCACTCTAGGCCATGGATATTATGTGATTTAGAGCTTTGGCTCTTAGGCTGAGGATTCTATAGTCTGTTTTATTTGTTTAACATATTTCTACTGTTAATCTACATTATGGAGAATATCCTCATAAATGGAGCTACTCCTATATCCTTCCCATTTATTTCCCCTCATTTGCTTGTACGTGTAAGTAAAAGTAGGATTGAGAATGATGAAATGGCAGTGCTGCTTGGATGCCTGACTGACTCTGAAATGCTGGACACGAAGGACGTTGCTAAGGAGCTGCAGCTGCTGTCACTATAAATTAGCCTCTCATTTCAGCCAATCAGATAAACAGTCTTACATGGATGACTAGGGGATTTTGAGCTCTTTACATTATTTGCTGATGATCACATTCTTAGCTGTATTTCCTTCAGTTTGATTTAAATGCATATATTTCTCTTACCATCTTATCTTGTCATTTGGCTCTACAGTATGTTGCTAAGAAATTGTCACAAAGAATCACTAGGCGGGATGACTTCAGTAAGGGTAAAAATTCATCTATTTTCTTCATTGCTTTTAGCTTCCTCTTAGAATGTGATTTTCCGAGAATTTATGACGAAGAGGAAGAGGGTTGGGTTTTCTTTCTTTTTTTTAAATCTCTCACCAAGAAAGGCGTCTGTAGTTGAGTCAAAATTCTTCTATTTAAACCCCGGTGCTGCCACCAATGTGAAGTTGGTGAGTCAACTAAGTAGCTGTCTCTCACATCCTGCATCCTGGTAATGGCAATGATGATAATCCCTCTGCACCTCTTTCTCAGAATCAAGTAAGATATCATAGGGAAAGGATTTTGAAAAACATATTGTACTACACATATGGAAGATAGACAATACAGTTTTGGGGTTTTTCATTTTAGTCATTTCTGCAGTGGTCAAAGAAACACTTGAAAATGTGGCTATAAACACTTGTGTGAGTGACGAACTAAATTGTATTTAATCTTAATGAAACTTAAATGGACCCATCTAGTAATTGGCTACCATATCAGTTAAGCACAGCTCTAAAACATTAAAGTTTTATTAATTTATTACTTGTATCAACCTAATAATAAAGGCCAGTCTAGAGGAGATAAGAATTAATGACACATGGATTAAAATTTAGCCAGGGTAGAGCATTCTAGGTGAGAGAAACAGCATGATTGCATTATGACGTTACCTCTGCCTTTTTCTTCCTCCTCCGGAGGGTGAAAACCTCTAGCTGATTGTCCCATCTAACTCACCTATTGCCACTTTAGAAAGCAATCCCAGAACCCTTCCTCACAACAAATCTTTCTCTGTCATAGAACACATCAGTCTGACACATTATAATTGCTTGTATTTATGTCAACCTCCCCTCTAGACTTTGAATATCTCCAGAGAAACATTCTTCATATTTATATCCTCTAGTATTGATTTCTTATGGGGGCCCTAAATAATTTTGAATGAATAACATAAACTCCCTCCCCTTTAAGAACTCACTAGAATGCAGAGGGAGATATTGAAATAAATCTTTGTTATTCTACTTGACCTACCAAAATGCAATGAAATAATGAAGAACAACTTTCTGTAGGTAGGAGTGGAGAAAAAGAAAGCAGATATCCAAATAAATATTTTGTGTATTCTGATAAAATTTAGTCTATGCTAGTTTTAAAAACAGCTACTGGAATAAAGATCAGTAAAAACAGTCTAGTGAAATAATTCAGTCAGAGAAATAACATAATTTCAATTATATATGGAATTTAAAGAACAATATAAATAAACAAAAAACAGACACATAGATACAAAGAACAGACTATGGTTGATGGTTGAGAGAGGGGAGGGGGGTTAGGGGCCTTGGTGAAAAAGGTGAAGGCATTAAGAAGTACAAATTGGTAGTTACAGAATAGTTATGGTGATGAAATGTATAGCATATATAGTCAATAATATTGTAGTAACTATGTATGGTGCCAAGTGGGTACTAGAAATATAAGGGGAGACACTTTCTAAAGTATATGATTATCTAACCACTATGTTATACACCTGAAACTAATATAAAATTATATTGAATATAAACTTTAATTGGAAATAATTAATAAAATAAAATTAAAAAGCCAGCACAAATACAGTAAAACAGTAGTAATAAAAAGTAACAGTGGCCTTGGCCAGGTAGCTCCATTGGTTGGAGCATGATTCTGATACGGCATGATTGCAGGTTTGATCCTGGATCAGGGAACATACAACAATCAACCAATGAATGCATCCATAATTGGGAAAACAAAATTAATGTTTTTTTCCCCCTCTCCTTTCCTCTCTCTCTCTAAAATCAATGAATAAGATTTTTTTTTAATTATAAATAATGGTTAGAGTGGGATCAGTCACCGTGGAAATAAATCCTCTGTCAATATGACTGTGTCCATCAAAGCCACACTGTACTATTATTAGCTACATTTATAGCATGGGCAATCACTAATCTGAGCATGTTTCATCTTCTATAAAATGCAGAGCTTGAATGGATTTTAGTAGTGTTTTCTAAAAGTTCTTTTTCCATGTAGCTTCCTGAAATGTTAATACTAAAAGTAATTTTTTGGAAGCTCTGAATTAAAGTTCACTATAGGTTTCTTTAAAATATGACTTCCCAGAACTTATCATAGGCTAGTGAACAATTAGCTCACTAGAGAACCCATCATATATGTCTTTCTCAAATCTATCTGAAACACAAAGCCTGTGCATTATTCATGCAGATACAGGGTGGGGCAAAAGCAGGTTTACAGTTGCGAGCATGCAAATCAGTTTATTTTTTTATTATTTATTAATGTTTGCATTACTTTACATAAGAACAGCTGTAAACCTACTTTTTGCCCCACTCTCTAGTTATGACTTATGATAATAGACATAAAAAGCATAGGTGCAGTCAAATAGGATAACCAACTATAGATTAGATGGCCTGGGAATACCGCTATAAGATCAGAAGTGTGACATGAAGGATGGTGACAGACAGAAATAGAAGCAGTATGCAAAGATGCTTGAATCATGAAAAACAACCTGGTTCATTCATTTTAGGTGCTGAAAAGTCATAGTGCATTGAGCCTATGAAACAAGGGAGAGAGTCTGAAAAAGCAAAGTGGCAGGGTAACGAGGGCACTCTATGTTAGTGTGGCTGTGCTTATAGTTAATCAATGTAGTGCTTCCTTTATTGAAAAAGCCTGATGAGAAAGAAAAAGGTCAGCTGAATTGAACTCTGTTTAATGACATGATTGATTTTTTCCATCTGTCATAAGTACATCACGTCATGGCAAACCTGTAAAAACCGTTCATAGTCTGGTACTAATTAACTCCAGGAGCCTGAATTTAATTATGAGTGAAATGGAAAGCCACTGAAGGTCTTTAAGCAGAAAGTGATATTAACTCTGCAAAAATTTACTGCAAATGTGATAAAAAACCAGAGATGAAGTTTTCTACCCATTGCTTACATTTGCATATCTAAAATGCAATCATAGCTGATTCTATTGCCAAGTCTGATTTTCTACTTAGGTCCTGTGAGGAAGGAAAGGGAAGAGAGGATTCTCCTTTTGGCAATTTAATGCCCCCACACGTTTTTAAAGCACATCCACGGTGCTCAAAATTGCCACTTAAAATTTTTTTTTTTCATCCTTCCCTTTCCTTTTTGTCTTATTTCTTATGTTCAAGCCCAAACAAAAGACTTATTTGGGCAGAATCTTTTACAGTTGTATCTCCTCTTTTTCTTGTTTATTCCACATTATAATTATTCTGAAAAATAAAGTTTATTTCTTCTATTTCTTTTGACACACTTTTGGAGTTTGGCAAGTCATTCTTTCCTTCTGTGTGGCCATTCTATATTCCTTCCCAATGTCCTGGAAGCAAAGCAGGAATGTTCAAGGGCCATGCTGATTTCTCTTGAATGCTGTACAATGTCCTCCCCTGAGGAAGAATAGCTCATTTAGAACTGTGTGCAGTGCCATCTTATGATAAAGGAAGTAACTGTTTTTGGTGAACAGAGCATCTGCACATTACAATCTGATGCTTTGTATAACTCACACCAAAATTTAGAGATTTTATAAAGTGGAAGTAAGGAACAGATATGGGTGTCTTAGTGGTTACATACTGATTTTTCCCATGAAAATGCGAAGTTAGAAATGTAAAACAATAACAAAACAATAACCTTTGAATTATTTGATTTTAAGAATCTACTCCAAAAAGTTATGCCCTGTTTGTACTAAAAAAATATTTTAGGTTAATGCAAAAGCAAGCCAGAAGTTATATGACTTGCTTAAATATTTAGCATCTCCTTGGGGAAAAGTTTCTAGATATTGAATCATAATTATCTTATGTTGGAGAGAGTACAGGTAATGACACTTTTCCAAAAGCTTTCCTTCACCAGCAAGCTAGGAAATTCCATTCTTGATTTTCAGTACATGTTTCATTGTTGGCACATAATTAGTCTCAATAAAACATACAAGTTACATTATGGAACAGGGGTCTTGCATACATGCAACTGAACACAAAGTTCTGATTTTATTGTTATTATGGCCCTTGCCCCACATAGTACTTTTGTCTGGAGAACATTCAAGAAGTATAGAGAAGTTTTAGATTTTACTGAAGAAAAATATTTTCTTTTAAAATGGTGGAAAACAGTTTCCTGTTAAATATTATTGAATGTATACATTATATTAAACAGTATTCTGGGTTCTCCTATTTTAGTCACAAAGTTCTCAAATTCTGATATAAAAGTCCAGCTTGCAAAAAACAGGATGGAGCAGTAGAGCATTCTTTTTTTTTTTTTTTCTGGGGGCAACAGGGTTAAAGGACATCATTCAATCCGTAACCACTAGATGACAAAAGACAGGTATTAATTTTTCAATGTCCCACATTAGGGAAAAGAAGGGCTTCTTTGGAGGAAGGTATGCCAGGTACATCTCACCTTTCCGAAACGCTTTTGCCCATTATACTTAGTTTGGACTGAGGGAAATATTTTAGGTTTCCCCCCTCTCAGGCCTCTGGGCTCTTTCTGTCCAAGCCATTAGGATAGAAAAGAGAAACCAGTTTTAAAGTGAAGCCCACAGACCACCCCGTTCTTCACCAACCCAGCCGCTTAGTTCAGCCAAACCATTGAGTCTCAGGAGGCAGCAATGCAGACAGGATTGAGTGAGGCCTAAACATACAGACAATCACTCAGGTAATGAGATCGTAGGCTTATGCCCTTTGAAAACAGAAAACACATGTTAATTTATGTAACATAACCCCCACACAAGTTTATAGATCTGTAAGGTTGTCTTATCGGAAAGACCTCCAGTTGCAAGGCATTTGACATTCTTCTTGCCTCTGGTTCAGTTTTGCTCATTTGTTTGTGTTGTTCATTAGTTTCCTGTAACAGGTGATAGCATAAGGTAAGTTTCTTTTGTTGCCTGACTTATTTCGCTAAGCATAATTCTCTCTAGTTCTAATCATGTTGTTGCAAATGGTAGAAGTTCCTTCTTTCTTTCAGTACTTACTCATTGTCATTTTCCCCCTTTGTACTCGTGTTCCTCTCTGTCTCTCTCTGTTTCTTCATCTTCTTAAAGCAGACCCTTTAGCATCTCTTGCAATGCTGGTTTGGTGGAGATGTATTCTTTTAGCCTTCTTTTGTCTTAGAAACTCCTTATTTCACGTTCCATTTTGAATGAGAGCCTTGCTGGGTAGAGTATTCTTGGTTGTAGGCCTTTGTTTTTCATTACTTGGAATATATTTTGCCATCCCCTTCTGGCTTGTAGTGTTTCTGGTGAGAAATCTGATGATAGCCTGATTGGAGCTCCCTTGTATGTTATTAGTTGTTTCTCTCTTGCTGCTTTTAGGATTCTCTCTTTGTCTTTGAATGTTGGCATTTTAATTATGATGTGTCTTGAGGTGGGCCTGTTGGGGTTCATCTTCATTGGGACCCTCTGTGCTTCCTGGACTTGCATGATTCTTTCTCTCTTCATGTTAGGGAAGTTTTCTGTCATTAGTTTTTCAAAGAGGTTTTCTATTCCTTGCTCTTCTTCTTCTCCTTATGGAATTCCTATGATACAGATATTATTATGTTTCATGTTGTCCTGCAGCTGTCTTAGAACCTCTTCAGTCTTGTTCAGTCTTTTTTCATTTTGTTGCATTGTCTGGGAGTTTTTGTGTACGTTATCCTCCAGCTCGCTGATCCGATCTTCTGCTTCCTCTAGCCTGTTTTTAATTCCTTCTACTGTGTTCTTCAATTCAGAGATCGTATTCTTCATTTCCTCCTGGTTCTTATTGATAGCTTCCATGTCCTTTTTGATGCTGGTATAATTCTCAGTAAGTCCCTTATAGTTCTTCTGGAGTTCACTGTAGTTTTTCTGGAGTTCTTTGTAGTTTCCGCTGAGCTCATTGAGCTTCTCCATAATACATGCTTTCAATTCCATATCTGATAGTTGGCTCCCCTCTATTTCATTTAGCACTCTTTCTGGGGACTCTATCTTTCCTTTCGATGGGGGGTTGTTTCTCTCTCTCCCCATTTTTGTGACTCCTATTGTTTGTTGGTGCTTCTTAGAATGATCTGCACTTCCGCAGTACAGCATTCTAACTCAGTCTTTTAGTGAGTAGACTCAAAGAGGAAGAGAGACTTCTGCTAATTCAGATGATGACCACGGCTGCAGAGAACCATTAAAACATTTCTCCTTTTTTCCCCTTTTCTAATGAAGTAGAATGAATACCTGATTAAATAAATTTCATAACTGACAGTCTAATAAACTATGTTATAATTTTATAGACACATTTTTACTAACAAATGCTTTGGTGGTCTAAAATTCTGAAGGAGACACCAGAGGAAATTTCAGAAATAATACAAGTTTTTCAAATGGAATTTAGACTTTAACAACCAGAAAAAAATGTAAATTGATGTATATCTACACAACCATTCCCCTAAATTCCTTGTACATTATTATATTTTTCTAGACTCAGAAAATAAAAGATAAAGGTATTAAAATTTTTCTTAATTTCTACTCTTACTCTATTTGACAAATGGAATTTTCCTATACAAATAAATATGGGCTCTGCTACAGGAATTGAACAAAAGAGAACATTTTTCTAAGAAACTGCTTACTTATGAAGTCTTTTGATAATTCAGACATCTGGACAGCTGTGTTTACTTTGTACTGAGTTTAACTACTTGCATTCAAATTCTCTATAAAAATTCAAAATGTAAAGCATGGCTATTCGATTTCATCTTTAAACAATTTAATGTTTTAATGAATCAGCTAATTTAGATACGTGGATAAGACCTAGGCTTAATTTCCAGGATTGCAGCAGGCACTCCCTTGTTTCTGGGGGAGAAGGATCATCAAGATGGTAGCCATAATTTTAACCAAGCTACTAAAGCTACTAGCATGGCAGCAAGTTACTTCTGAGAAGAATGGAGGTATCAAACCAACAAGAAAAGCCTACAGAAATTTGAAATCAAAATTGTTTTTTATGCCCTGGCTGGTGTGGCTTAGTGGATTGAGTGTTGGCCTGCAAACCAAAGGGTCGCTGGTTCGATTCCCAGTCAGGGCATGTGCAGGCAACCACACATTGATGTTTCTCTCCCTTTCTTTCTCTCTCCCTTCCCCTTTGTCTAAAAATAAATAAATAAAATATATTTTTAATTCTTTTTTACTACCATTTCTACCCAATGTAAGTTTTAAAGATTAGAAAAACATGGATTCTCAAAAAAAAAAACCTTTGTCAAGAAGCAACTGTCAGGACAGAGCTTGCTTCCCCTCTCCCCTATCACCATACAGGGATGCAAGGAGAGGCTGACAGTGTGTTACCTGGAAGATGGTACTCACCAGAACCCCCCCGGTGCTAGCACCCTCAGACTTTCAGCCTCCAGTGCTGTGAGAAAGAAATTTATGCTGTTTATAAGGCACTTGGTCTATGGTAATTTGTTTTTTTTCTTTTTCTTTTTTGATTTTTTGGTATGCTTTATTGATTATGCTGTTACAGTTGTCCCAATTTCTTTTCCCTTTGCTCCCCTCCACCCAGCAACACCCTCTTTCCAGCAGTACCCCCACCTTAGTCCATGTCCATGGGTCATGCATAAAGCTCCTCTCAACATCCCCCTGTCCACTCCGTACCCTCCCACTATGCTTCTTTATTCCTGCACCATTTCCTTCCCTGTCAGCCCCTTCCAAGCTGACCTCTCTCCATACGCTCTCCATTCCTATGATTCTGTTCCCAGTCTGGCTATCTACTTAGTTTGCCTTTGTTTCCATTCCTTAGCTTCCGTTATTGATAGTTGTGATACTGTTTTCATTTTAAAGTTCTTTTGATCTTCTTTTTCTTAAATAAGTCCCTTTAACCTTTCATATAATAATAGCTTCACCTATTCTGGGAAGCACTTTACCTGCCCTTCCATTCTGAATGATAGCTTTTCTGGATAGAGTAGTCTTGGTTTTAGGTCCTTGCTTTTCATCACATTAAATATTTCCTGCCAGTCCTTTTTGCCAGCAGTTTCTTTTGAGAAATCAGCTGACAGTCTTATAGGTACCCCATTGTAGGTCTCCTCTTCTCTCTTGCTACTTTTAAGATTCTCTCTTTGTCTTTAACATTTGGCATTTTTATTATGTGTCTTGGTGTGGTTCTTCCTGGGTCTAGTTTGTTTTGGACTCTCTGTGCTTCTTGGACTCATATGTCCATTTCCTTCCCTAAAGTACGGAACTTTTCCTTCATTGTTTTTTCACATAATTTTTCAATTTCTTGCTCTCCCTCTTCACCTTCTGGCAACCCTATGATTTGGATGTTGGCTCGTTTATAGCTGTCCCAGAGGTTTCTAAGCTTCTTCTCATTTTTTTCAATTCTCATTTCTTCCTTTTGTATTGGTTGACTATTTGTTTCTTCCTTATGTTCTAGTTTGTTGATTTGAACCATGGTTTCCTTTCCTTCACTACTTGTTTTGTATGGATTTTCCTTCATTTCAGCCAGGATAGCTTTCATTCTTTCACTGTTTTGTTTAAACTTTGCTGTCAAGTCTGTGAGCATCTTTATCACCAATGCCTTAAACTGGTGTCTGTTAAGTTTTCTGTCTCCTCATCTGTTAGGTATGCTATCTGCTCATTGCTTAGTTGTGTCACTGGGACCTTGATCTGCCCCCCTTCTGGGCCATACTTCTCTCTCCTCATCTTGACAGCTTTCTGTGTTAGCCTCTGTGATTTGGGTAGTGCTGTTGCACCTGTTACATTATAGGGGGTGGAGCCTTAGTGCTGGCACCCATTTCACTGTTTTGGCACTGTATGTGGGGGAGCGGTCTGAGAGGGAACAGTGACAGTTGCCACTGCTTTTCCAGGCACTACTCCCCCTTCCTATACTAAGCAAGCTGCCTCCTTTTTGAGACTAGTAGCTTCTTCCTCCACCGCAGCCCCAACTTACTTTCATAGTCAGAAGCAATGCAGCTCTATTTTCCCTGACGCTGGAACCGTAAGCTATGCAGACTTGTTTGGGGGCTGGGATTGCTTCTAGGGTTTAAACTGTATGGCTGTGTTTTTCCCCATGGCTACTGCTAGCCACGCTGCCTCTAGCCATGCTGCCGCCAAGCACCACCCCGCAGCTGCTGCTCTGCTCCTCTTTCTCTCCATCCTGGCTCCACTCCTCCTACCTTTCTGGCTGATTATTTCTTCTTTATTTCTCTGATGAACCTACCTGTAGTTCCAATTTTCTGGATTTTCCATTTTTTTTTTTTTTTGAAATGGTTCTAAATTTCTTAGTTGTGAGGAGATGCAGCATGTGTACTTACACCTCCATCTTGGCCAGAAATCCTATGGTAATTTGTTATAGCATTAACAAATTTTTCTAGGAAACTAAGAAATGATTGATAAAACTAAAACTATAAGAAAAATAAAAATGAACAAACAATAAATAATACCTTCCCAAAAGGTAAAGATGAAAAGTTTAAATATAAAACAAAAAAAAAATTAAAAGGAATAAAAAGTAATATATGTGTGTGTTTTTGTGCAGTTGTGTATATACGTGTATATGTGTGTGTGTACATAATGAAGAATATCCAATTTAGGAATAATATAAATACCTGAAGACAAAAACAAAAGGAATAAAACCAAACTAATATTAAAAGATAATTCAAGCAAACATTTACGGTTTTTAAAAAACTTTGAAACTAAATGAAAGAATGCACTGCATAGTTAAGAAAATTGATTTAATGTGAACAACAGCAAGACAGTATAAAATTACGGACATTAAAAACAATCTTTTAGTATCAAAGGAGTTCTTTGGTCTTGCAAAAACAGCAAGTGAATCATAAAGGAACTAAAAATAGCTTGTTATCAGACTTTTCAACAGAAGAATTTGAAATAATGTGTTTAAGATACTAAAGGAAAGGAAATGTGGACCAGATATTTTTATATAAAACAAAACTGATTTTTTATTATGAAGAGCAGAGATAAACTTTTATTATCATGCAAGAACTCAAAGAATGTATTTTTTAAGAATCCTTCTGAGGTACTTCCTAGATGAAAACCTTCAGCAGTTAAAACAACTAGAGAGTCATCTACATGAAAACTAGTGATGTATATCAAACATACCATTAATTACAGAATTAAGCCAAAATGAGAGTTAACAAGAAATATATAATGGTTATATGATTTGAAAATATAGACATAATACAACTACTTTCAATGGTTAGAGAAAATGCAAGATATTTTATTAAATTTAAAAAGTTTAAAATGTTTTCAAGATGTTTATTAGTAGTGGTGGTATTCTGAAATAGTTGTGTGTGCAGTACGTTGTAAAGCAATGAAATTACAGGAAACTCTAATTCCATTCTGAAATAGTTGTGTGTGCAGTACGTTGTAAAGCAATGAAATTACAGGAAACTCTAATTCCTTTCATCATGTGTTTCTTTGATAACCAAAAATCCTGGTTGGATTAGTGGAAATGATATCTGCCGGCAGACACCCCCCCCACCCCCCCCACCCCCCCTCCCCCGGCAAGATGGAAATAGGAGGAAGCGATGCTCTGAGCATGCGCAAGGCTAGTGAAAAAACTGTATGGTGTGGAAAGCCCTCCTACCCTCTTCCAGTACTTGATTGAGGGTGAGACCAGGGAAGGCAGGTACTTGTGCCATAGAGGTCAGAAGGGCAGCAGGGGGAGGTGCTGAACCAGAGAAACCTGTCAGTCCAGCCTGAGGGGAAAAAGGGATTGGTTGGGGGGCCGACCCTCCCAGAGCACAGGGAAGTTTGGGCTAAGAAAGCACTTGGTCTGCCCCACCTGGGGAAACTAGTATAAATGCAGGAGAAGGAAGGGACATACTCTTGCCCACCTCACAAACTTACTGGCCAGTGCATTTGCTGGACCTTCTGGTCCTGGAAGCCACATGGCCAATGGTGGTGCTGGTCTCACATTTGGGTTCTGAGAAGGAAGCCTGAAGCCTGACATTTGCTGGGAGAAAAGCTGGGCTGCCTGGATGAACACTCAGTGACCCCCTGTGATTCCAAAGGGACAGTATCTTAAATGGGAGGAGGAACTCTGGATACTGCCGTTGGGTTTGGTCTGTCTGAGACTGGCTGGGGTTTCCTCTGGGTTTCTTGGAGGGGATGAGCTTTGAGACAAGAGTCTGCCATTCTATGAGATTATGCAGCATTTGACTAAAGACTTCTTAACTTTTCACCAAACTCTGCCTCCAGAATTTGCTTATGGGGAGGGCAGGCAGCCTTACCTCAGCCTTGGTTTGATAACAGAGGTACATACAAAATACTGAAGTTATATAAAAATCTTATAGTTCTGAATTTGAATTAAAATAATAGTATAAATTCATGAGTTTTGTTGTATGTAATATTATATACGTATTTGTTTATAATACCCCCCAAATCCTATATTGGTTATGCAACAAAACATTAATCTAGATATTGCTAAGATGGGATTTGCAGATGTAACTAAAGTCCCCAAGATGTGGAGAGTATCCTAATTAGCTGACCTAATCACATGAGTACTTTAAAAGCACAGAGTTTTCTTCTGCAGGTTATAAAAGGGGTCAGAGATTCAAAGCACAAGTGAGGCATATATCAAATCATCAGATTGTACACTTTAAATACCTTAATTGTCATTTGTCATCAATAAATCTGGAAATAAAGTAAGTAAGCAAACAAACAAACAACCCCACAAAGCACAAGGGACACTTAGCATGTCATTCCTAGCTGAAGATGGAGAAGTGATCATGTGAAAAAATGAGGCCTTCAGGACCTGGGAGTGACCCTCAGCAAGAACACAGGGACCTCAGTCCTACAGCTTGAAGAAGCTGGATCTGCCGACAACTTCACTAAGCTTGAAAGCAGGTTCTTCCCTGAGTCTCCAGATAAGAATACGGCTAATCCAATATCTTGATTTCAGTTTTATAATACTCTAAGCAGAAAACCCAGCCACACAGTGCTGGACTTTTGAACTACAAAACTGTGAGAGAATAAACATGGCTGTTATTTTAAGACTTGAAATTTGTGGCAATTTGTTACTGAGCAATTAGAAAACTAATATAAGCTTGGAACATTTTGTTATACTAGATAGCAGGGAAGCCACTATACTACTAGAGTCGTGTCAAAAAAGACTCAAGAGCCAATTTCAGGAAACTGCATTAGCCAAAGATAGAACAACTTGAGCTTCAATAATAATATTAAAAGAGGTAGGTAAATCTAGCAAATATGATCATCACAATGTAAAATAACTGATTATATATGTAGAAAATAGAAAAACAATTTGTTCTTGAAAACTGGAAAATAAAAAATAAAACCTAGCATGCTGCCTCCTCTCTGTAATTGAACTCTCAGTAAAGAATAGATGAGACTTCCAGCCAAAATGGAGTGCATTTCCCTCCACAACTAAGAAGGAATACAACTACCTCAAAACTAGAAACAACCAGAAGTTCTAGAAAATCAAACTGCATGGAAGTCCAACAAACAAAGATATAAAGAAGAAATATTCATCCAGACAGGTAGGAGTGGCAGAGCCTGGGCGGAAAGAACACAATGTGGTGGTAGCAGCAGCAGAGGCAGGCCAGTGGAAAGCACAGTTACACGTTTTAAAAAGTCAGGAGGGACACCTGGGGAGTGTTCCCAGATCTTTACCAGACCACGCAGCTCATGGTCCCAGCACAGGATAAAATCAAGCCTCATTGCTTTTGACTGTGGGGGTTGGGGTGGAGGCAGGAACTGCTGGTTTCTTAGCAGAGTCTGCTTGTTTAAAGGGCCCCCACAGCCCTAGAATGTCTGCAGACCCATCCACTCTGGGAACGACAGCCAGGGCAACAGCTAGAGAGGCACCAGCCCCATATGGAAGTGGGAGAAGTGCTTGGAAAAGGGGCGAGTGCTGGGCAAGTGGCATTGTTCCTTCTCAGACCCATCCCCCACATACAGCTCTACAATATGGTGAAACAGGTCACCCTGTACTGACGAATCCCTAAGACTCTGCCCCTTACAATGTAACAGGAATGACAGCTCTACCTAAGACACAGAGGCAAACACACACAGGAGACTTCTGGCCAAGATGGTGGCCTACACTGACACGCTCCATCTCCCTTCACAACTAAGAAGGAGTACAACTACTGCAAAACCAGAGATAACCGGAAGTTCTAGAAAATAAATGGAAGGCCAACATATGAAGTTATAAAGAAGTTGGTGCTTGTCCAGATGGGTAGGAGGGGTGAAGCTGGGGCAGAGAGGTCAAGCTGTGCTGTCGATGTCAGCAGCAGTGATGGCAGCAGGACGGCAGTAAGCACAGACACCCATATTTAAGAGGAGGTGAGAAGCGCCTGGGAGCATCCCCGGCTACAGACAAGACCTGTCAACTTGTGATTCCAACACTGGGGAAGACAGACCCCCCATTGCCTTGGACTGTAAGGCCCGGAGGGCTTGGGGATGGAGGAGGAGGCTCCTGGTTTCTCAGGGGACAGTGAAGGGCAGGAATCCATCTTAGACCCCCACCTCCACAGAAAATGCCACGGTGTGGTGAGAAGGGTCGCCCGGTTGTGAGCAGTGCATGGGGCTCCGCCCCCTTTAGCATAGGAGGTGTGACAGCCCCGCCTAGGAAGCAAAGGTAAACACAAAACTGTCAGGATGGCACAGATCATGATAGAGATCCTGGCAATGCAGCTGACCAGAGAGCAAATATCTAGTCTAAGGAAGCAGCAGATAGGAAGTCTTTCTGAGGCACAGTTCAGAGCTTTGGTTATAGGAATGCTTACAGATCTAACAGCAGATCTTAAACAAGACAGGGAAGGAATGAAGGCTAGTCCTGCTGAAATGAACAAAAACACATACAAAACTAGTGGTGAGGGAAAGAAAACCAGGGATCAAATTAACAAATCAGAATATAGGTAGGGAAGGAACAAGCAGTCAACCAGTGCAGAAAGAGGAAGCAAAAAGTGAGGCTCAGAAACCTATGGGACAGCTATAAGCAGGCCAACATCCAAATCGTAGGGTTGCCGGAAGGTGAAGAAGAACTAGAAATTGAAAAATTATGTGAAAAAATAATGAAGCAGAACTTCCCTAACTTGGAGAAGGAAATAGACTTACAGGTCCCAGAAGCATAGAGTTCTAAAAAACTGGACCCAGTAAAAACCACACCAAGACACATTATAATCAAAATGTCAAAAATTAAGGATAAAGAGAGAATCTTAAAAGGAGCAAGAGAGAAGAAAATTATGTTACAAAGGGTTTCCAATAAGACTATCAACTGATTTCTCAAAAGAAACTCTGCAGGCCAGAAGGGACTGGCAAGAAATATTCAAAGTAATGAAAAGCAAAAACCTACAACCACGAATACTCTATCCAGCGAAATTGTCATTCAGAATAGCAGGGCAGAGAAAGTGTTTCCAGGACAAAGTAAAACTGAAGGAGTTCATCAGATCCAAACCACTGTTATATGAAATGTTAAAGGGACTTGTTTAGGAGAAAGAGGATCAAAATTATGAACATTAAAATTAAAACTGTATCACAACAACCAACAGCGGAAGCTAGGGAATCGAAACAAAGGCAAATTAAGTATGCAACGAGAGTGGGAAAAGAATTATAGGTACGTCAGCAGGGGGTAGGTCAGCAGAGAGGGGGAAGGGGAGAAAGGGAGGGAGGTGGTATAGGAATTAAGAAGCATAGTAGGAGGGAGTGGAGTAGACAGGAAGATGTTGAAAAGAACTATATGCACAACCAATTGGCATGAACTGAGGTGGGGGGAACAAGTGCAGGAAGGGGGGTTACTGGGTGGAGGGGAACAAAGGGAAAAGAAGTTGGGACAACTGTAACAGCATAATAATAAAGCATATTAAACAATTAATTAATTAATTAATTGATAATAAGAATAGATGAAAGGAGTCTTTTTATAGTGGTTTCCCAGCTAATAAATTACAAAGAAATAATAGGGTTAAAATAGAACCATTTTGTTACCTCTTAATTGATCTACGCATTGAGCATCAACATCTGCTGTAGTGAAAAGAGAGACAACCAGACAGCATTCCTGATGAAAGGATATCACACCACCTGTGGCCTTGTCAAATCTGACTCTAGTCAAGTCTTTGGATCCAGCTGCCAATTATAAGGGTCTACAAAGCACATCGACATGTGGAAATGGATGATGAGTTTCCAGTGTCTAAAACCTAGTCTGTGGGAAATTCTAATATCACGGAGACCTGTTTCTTTAACAGATAACAGATAAACTGTAAGAAAGTGAAATGGGTGGAGCAGGAAACTAAGATTTAAAGAAAATAGAGAGGCATATCAAATTTTCAGCATGGACAACACTAACCTGTACTGTTTAGGGAGGCACACTAGAGTGAAAAAAACTGTAGAATAAGGCAAGGAAGTGACTAATGTAAACAGCAGGCTAGTTGTTTCTTTTGGAAAAAGCAAGTACTTGTGATTTTGTTAGGCCACAGGAACAGGCTTGCTGGCAAAATTTTATTTCTTGATCTGGTTGGTAATTACAAGGCTGTTTGCTTTATAATATTTCATTAACTTACACATTTACTCATTTACTTGTTGGTGTTTTCTGTTATAGATGTCTTATTTTATAACAAAAAGATGTTAAAAGACAGACTGTCCCTAGCATCTGTTTCATTTTCACCATGGGTAGTGCTCTGTTTGGGTTGTGGCTCATTCCTTTGGATTATAAATAAGAAAATACTTGGTATTTCCTGCATGCATTCAGACTATGCATCCATCTGTACAATGTTGTTAATTACTTCAGTTTAAGACTTCTTGCTGATGTAATTATAACTCACCTAACCTTTTCCATATTGCTACACATATTAAACATGGATATTTTGATGACTATGAGTTTTACTAAACAAGGTGATATCTTGCCCTGTCTGGTTTGGCTCAGTTGGTTGGAGGATTGTCTGATAAACTGAAGGGTTGCAGATTCAATTACTGGGTTGCAGGTTTGTCTCTGGTTGGAGAGCATGCAAGAGGCTACCGAATGATGTTTCTCTCCTTCTCTCTCTACTTCCCTTCCCCTCTCTCTAAAATCAGTAAGCATGTCTTCAAGTGAGGATAAAAACAAAACGAAACAAAACAAAACTAAAACCCCCCAAAACAAGATGACATCTTATATTGCCTGTGTTTCTCTCAGATCTGTCTGAGAAAAACAACCAAGACAACCTGGAACTCCTCCAACCTCACTGCTTTCCTCTGTGACTGAGCCACTTTTCTAAGGTTGTGTCGAATCTATGAACCAAATCCCAGGCCTGGTTAAAAACTTCAAGAAGTTGGGCATCCCAGGTTCCTCTGCATATGTGTACCCACTTTGTCCTATCTGGGAGTGGTTTCCTTGAAGAAGGGTCAGTGCCAGGATTCTCTTCCCTGACTGCTCATTAAAGCCAACTGTAGGAACTTGTAGAAAATATCTGCTGCTCCTGCCTCAGACCAATTAAATCTGAGTCTCTGTGGGTGGTCATTTGGAATTTTTTTTCAAAGCTCCTCAGGGGGCTTTACTGTGCAGTTAGGACTGTGAACTACAAGACTAATCATGTGTAAGAAAATTGATTAATACACTTAATTCTTTTGTGAAGTGAATCATAGATCAATTAAAATGGAACAAACTTCTATAATTTTTCTCAGTGTTAACATTTTGCCTATTAGTTACTCTTAAAGGAAGATATTTTAAAAATTTCATTATATGTTAAAATGGAAGGAGAGAAGGAGAAAATGAGACAAAAGCATCAATTGCATTATGTAAGTTTGATTACGGCCTGGTCAGAACCCGTGAAATACTTATATCTCTTATAACAATACAGTTTAATTTATATCTTCTCTACTACTGTGAAGGTTTTTTTTTTTAAAAGATTCTATATACAATTATACTATAGATCTATGTTCAGATAACTGATTAGTACTGTAAAATAGGAGCCATGTGTTAAGATTATACAGTTTTTGTTGTATGGACCGTGTTTTTGAAACAGTGGCACTAGAGAAAAACAGTTTTAATTCATAATGCTGACCAGACAATTTATATCTCTCCATGGTGATCTGAGGTAAATCAACTGAATATAGGCTGGATCATTTAAGATGCTTTCAGTTGCAAATGGTACATTTCTGATCCAAGGTGGCTTAAACAATGGAAGCTTAATATATGGTGTAACAAGAAATCCAGAGTATATGGTTCTAGACATGATTTAATGATGTCAGGCCCCTCGCGTAGCTTCTCTTAACATTCATTAGATGTCCATGAGTGGCAGTGTCAAGCACAATTACACAAAACACTCAAAGGAGAGAGGAGAAAAGAGGGTTCTCTTTAAGTATGTCTATGTATCAAAGAAAAAGCTCCTGAGAAGAATTCTCCATTTCCCTTCCCCAAATCAGACTGAAAGAACAGAAAATGAAACTGGCATTTCCAGCCTTTAAAAGGGAAGTGACTTCTGCCAGCAAGGAATAAAATCTTTAAGTGTCTGTTTTCAGAGTACAAGTTTTGCACTTATTTTGTTAAATTTATCCCTAACTGTATTATTCATTTAAGTGCTATTATAAATGGAATTGTTTCTTTAAAATTTCATTTTCAGGTTATACATTGCAAGCATTATAGAAATACAACTTGTTTTGGTATACTGATCTTTCATCCTGCAAGTTTGCTGAATTTGTATATTAGTTCAAATGGTTTTAAGTAGATTCCATACAATTTTATAAGTTAAAAATGTCATATGAGGAAAAAAACAAAAATTCCTCAAAGCTGAGATAATTTTTGTCCAAAATACAGATCTTAGTAGTCAAACTATATTAATTGAGTAAACAATTTTCTGCATGATATAAACATAAAAGGGACAAAATCAAAACGTGCAGTGTGATGAATCTCTATCTACTTACAGGGTGGGGCAAAAGTGGGTTTATAATTATTCATATGGAAAATAATATAATGATTAATAAACAATAACACTACAATAAACTCTGTGTTTCACATACTCACAACTATAAACCTACCATTGCCACACCCTGTACATTAATATTTTTTAAAGTTCATGTGCCTAAAAATACTCAGGGCACTTGTTAATTGCTCCTGTCTGAAAGCTACTATGGTGGAACTCAGTATAGAGTTGAATTCAATCAAGAATAAGAATCAGATGGTTGTCCTAAGCTTATATTTTGGTATCTATTCTATATCAACTATTAATAATTTCAAAGTAATTAACCTTTTCTTTTCTATTTTTTTTCTTTACTAATGTCTCAAGTTGTTGAAATCCTCCAGAATCCTCCAGAAGCACGCTTATTCCAACCCAGGAGCATTCATAGCCTCCGAAGTGGTTTTCACCTGCTGGTCGATCTTGCCTGTAATCAGTTAACCTTCCTTACCACACAGACTAAGTCATCCTTATTCAGCAAATCTCTGCAGTTGGCCACAGCCCCTGAATGCACCTGGTCTAATGCCCTCTGGTTAAAAACAGAATAATGTTCACTGCTTCACTGTCTCCCCAGTTTTAATTAATTAAAAACTCCCTAGTCATCAGGAAGTCATATGCTCTGTGTGCCCCTGTGGCAGCAGAACTTGCCAAATACCCTCTTTCTTAGAGAAGTTAATTGACCATATTGCTAAATTATTTCCTGTTTTTGATTCAAATGCCAGGGTTGTCTTTTTTCCCCACTCTGCCTGATTTAGATGTCTTAAGGGTCTAAAATATTTTTATTTAATATCGTAACCTGTAAGACACAGCCAATGATTTTTGATATTAAGAGAATACTATTTTCTCACAATGTCCAAATAAAATTATATCATTGACATACCAAGTGATTTGGTAAGGATGCCAGAAATAAGTTGGATTGCTTTCCAGTGGCACACATCTTACCATGCAAAGACAGCCTTCTCTTCATTATTTCTATTTCAATGTTAGCTCATTTTCTCCTTTATGTCTGTCACTCCGAATTCTGATCATGGGTTGCATAGGCTATTCATCCATTATTCAACCAGTTGTAAATGTAAATACAAATAAATGCTTTAATGCTCCACCACTCCCACCAAAAACATTACTCAGAAAGAAAATTTGATTTATTTTAATTATGTATGTAAACTCACAAAGAAGAGTTTTTTTATGCGTTCTAATGATGTATGATTCCACAATGCTCTATGCTGATAATAGCACTTAGAGCACTGTGCTGTTTATATTCCTGATCTCCTATGATTAGTTAATAAAGGTCAGGGCATCTGCTGCTGTCTCTCACCTCTGTACTGCAAGGTGAGCACATTACCTGCCACAAACATGCACATACCAAGTCTCTCACTTCTGTGTTTTCTTCCACAGTGCAAAGATTTTTATATACCATATAATACTGTATTATAAATGTTATTGAATCATCCCCTTTTAGCTCTACTCAGACTCAAGGAAAAATATATTATTTTATAGAAGTAATCCAGAAGAAAACCAAAAGTTCAATTTTTGTTTGATTCATTTGATTTATTGCTGAATTATGAAATTAGATCTACTGACCACAAGCCAGTTCCTTATAGTTAACTCAGTAATAACTCCAAAATTGCCAAATTCAGGTGAGCTTTTAGTTTTGAAGAGTCTTGAACTATCATAGGAGTTTCTAAGTATCATATTTATATTTAAATTTAATATTCCATTTAGCTGATGGCCAAGAAATGGAAGTATTGCTCATCTATGAGAATGCTATTATTCTCTGTCAGAGTTCTTCAAATTCTCTGTCAGCAGCGAGTTGTTTCATAAACCATTCACAGGAACAGTGGGAAAAAAGATTAAATTGTCAAATGTGTGAAATAAGTTTGCTTAGACAAAAACTAACTACTTTTTTAAAAAACTGCAGGACTTAGTTTAAAACATGTGAGCATACATTTTGAAATTCTAATGTGGGTGTGAGTACGTGGATGTATATGAATAATATATGTAACATCAGATTATTTGACCAGAACTGTTTTGCCCTATTTAACTTCAAAAAATTATTTTCAGCTGTCTGTTACAAAAATTGAAAAAAAATTTAATACTAAAAATATGGTCTGATGTTACACAATGGTCCCTAGGCTGGGGCATAAGCAGATTCTTCTCAGCCGTGATTGCATGTGAGTTCACATCACAGATAGTGGGAAATTTGCTGTGAGTCACCCTGGGGTAGTGGGATCATGAACAAGGTGGGAGGTGGTTCATATCAGAAAAAGGTGGGATTTTTTAATATCTAGACGACCACAGGAAGCAAAAGGGGGAAGAGGTTTGAAGAGCACTATGATTCACATAGCATTGTTCAGGAGGGAAGATGTTAAGAAAGAACATATTTATGTCCCAAATATAGGGGATTACAATGATATGGGATTTTAAGAATTAGAGGAAAATAGTTTTAATCTGAAGTTATGCAGTCTAGGATATTATTCTTTCAGAGTAAAGGTCCAAGAGCTAACTCTCTCTTGGCCTTGCAGATAACCACTGAAGAAGAACAGCAAGAGGGCTGTTGTCAACTGAAATGCGTACTCGAACTGTGGATCTATCTTACTGGTCTGAAACTGAAACTGAAATTCATTTATACCAGAGTTCCTCGAAGTATGATTTTGAGATCACCTGCAATAAGAATAACTTTTCAGAACTTTAAAAATGCCCATTCCACAACTAGAGTTGTGATATTAAATCTCTGAGAGTAGATGTGAAAATCTACATTAAATTACAGGCTTCTGTGTTATTTTCAAAGAACTACTTGATATTAGAATGACAGGCTTTAAGTTCCTTAACATTGCTCAATATATGAGGAGGGACCCCAGAATACCTGGAATTATCTTCTGGAGGGTTGTCCCCTTGTAGTACAGGATTTGCCCTATACGTGAGTGTTCTAGAAACCCATCTGTATCAGTGTACCAGCTTGTGTTGGCCTCACTGAATGTTTTTTGAAGACTCTATCAACATGTTTATCCGTTCATAATGGGTGATTTACAAGTACACCTGCCCACACCACGCTGAGTGTTCAGCAGTGTTTGACCCAAAATGGCACAATATTCATGCCCCACCACCCCAATTTACCCAATCTCACCCCAAGTGACATTTCTTTTGTTTCCCTCAGTGAAAAAGGTCCTCAAAAAGGAATATTTTTGCCCATATTGAAGAGGTGAAACAAAAACATCAGAAGTTCTAAAAGACATCAAAATTGATGAATTCAAAAACTGTTTTGAATAGTGGAAAAACATCTCAATAGCTATATTGCATCACATGGAGAATATTTTCAAGGTGGCTGAAGTTTAAACATGTAAAATAAATACACAAGTTTTTAGAAATAAATTATGTGGGTTTTTTGGGGTCCCTCCTCGTAACAAAGGGAGCTTTACTAATTTAGCAGAAATTCTTCATGTTTCCTTCCCTGGATCTGTAAAATGAATTGACCCTATATTTATCTTCTGTTACAACTAGAAACGTGTTCTCACTCCTATCAAATGTGAATTTCTGCAGATGCCTCTGGATCCCATCCAACTCAATTTCTCCATTTCCTTTGCTATCTTCTCTGTCTTGTATCATTAGACTACTCTCCACTTGATTAGACAATCAACATACCTTATGAAAATAAGCTGCACCTCCTAGGTCAGTTGTCTGTTAACAAATATTCTTACTCTGCCATCAGCACAACCTCCAACTTCCAAATGTATGTTTTCTTATTTGTTTACATTTAGATCTTTCCTTTTAGAATGTAAGTTTACATGTCTGAGGGTAGATTCCACTTACCTAGTGTCTATGACATAACAGTCACCCCCAATAAGTGTTTGATGAATGAATAGATTGCTGATCTAGGTGCCAGATACTGTGAGTGCAGATAAAGCCCTGGTCTTCTTTCCCAGTAACTTTCTATAAACAGTATGTACACATAGTGCATGTAACACCTGGGGCAACACAAAGGAGGTCTGTTTACAACTGGAGAAACTGGTATAGTTATGGTTTCTATTCTGTCTGGTCCCATGAACTGAACCTGAGCTTCTGTAGCTAGAGGAGAGAAATCCAGAAATAAACATAATTAGAGTTAGTTTTATTTACTTGTTTATTCATTTGTTTATTTTTATGAGAGTTTTGGGAATCATACAGGTAAGAAATAAAAGTCAGAAGAAAAAAAATGCGTGAGACTCTAAAACTAATAAGATCTGCTTAAAGTCCTGGAGAAAAACGTGTGGTAGTAGTGATGGGAAGGAAAACCTTGGCACCTTGAGGACTGGAGAACACATATGTCAGTCATGGACAGGCAGTAGTAAATAGGCATTATCTAGTGGCTTTGCAGCCAGATAAGTGGACAAGAGAGAACCAGAATAGGAAAGAAAATAATGGGGTGCATATTGCAGTGATCACAGTTGACTAGCACTGAATGTACATGAGAAACCCTTTAAGCAACACTTAGAAACAACAACTAACACTTTGTGAGTGGAACTAATTTCTACCTGTCAAACTAGTAAGAGTTAATGTTGCCATAATTTATTCATTAAAATTAAATATGAAAACATGCACATTTATACACATATGTACACATGTATATATAAACTATGTATACTAATACATATATGAACACACATATATAAAAATATATATACCATATACAATATGACCTAAAAGTCTCAGAATGAAAAGCCTGGGACATCTGGAGGACACTGGTTAAGATCACATTCGAGGATAGATTTTCATCTTCGAGCATCGTGACTGTTTTCTTTGCCAATTTTCAATGTGTGTTTCCCCTCAGTTTCCTTCATCAATATGTCACTGTTTTAGTATCACTTTTCTAGAAAGAGCTGTATTCTAAGGTTATCACCAGGCCAAGGACCAGTTGAAAAGAGAGTTGCTGGAACTGCAGGATTTGTTACGTATGCCTATGTGTCACTGAAAACCTTGTTAAGAAGCTTGCCCTCCTACCTATAGATCACTACCTCTGTGCTTTTTCTGACACAAATCTCATAGAAGTATTTTCTCATGCTCAATCTCCTGTATATCCAGCAGATAATAACAGATGGAAAATCATTAGAATCTGTATATAGCTTCACAAATCTGATTTTGTAGTACTTTCAATTATGTCAAGAGTGATTTGAACCTCTATTAAAATTTTAATATGCTCTAAATAAAAAGCATAACAATAGCAGTTTTTCTGGGAAAGAGGGAGAGTCTGACAGCGATGAGTTAAAAAGAAGATAGATATATATAAAGCTAAATCTCATATTTTCCTAGAAGCCAGAATAATTATAGTTTAAAGTATATAGATTTTATGATATTTATTAAAGGTAAAATACAAAGAACAAAATAAACATCATGTATTCAAAATGCATAATTAGGACCAAATATATAGCTTTCTGATGCAGTACAGAGAATAAAACTAATTCATATCCAGAAAAACATTCAATTCAAAAGCCATGTCTCCATTTCAATGATGGAGAAAAAAAGCTGGCCAGCTGTGTTAACTGTACAACAAATATAAATTACAAAAATGCTCACAGGTAAGATTTCAAATTCCACCGGTTTTATAAAGGTCAACTATAGTCTCAAACTAATTGGCCCTTCACTTTGAAGAAACTTAAATCATAGTATTCTCAAAGGAAGAAAGTTTTGGTGCTTACAGTAACATTTTTTAAAAAAAGTATTGAGAGGAAAGAAAGGAGATGTATTACTGGTCACAGTGAATTAAGAAGAAAGTTAGTGGGCTTCCTAACCTCTCCTTATTTCAAGTCTTGCTTAGTAAATATGACATCTGTTTTCAGCATTATGCTTGACAAGATCTCCTGAAAAGTACCCTTAAAGTAAAGGATAAAACACAGAGAGACCTGAAGGGAGTGTTAATGGTAATAATATATATTAATCCTTAAGCTGGTTGGTAAGCTTGAGGTTGGTATTTATTTGGCTATTATGCTTTATTTCAAATAAACCTATGTTTATAAATGTGTATGTGCATATCCTACATTTTGATAACAATTTTTCATGATAGTAAAAAAAAATTCAAGATACAAAATTTTACTTACATACCATAAACAAAACTATTTATAAACAGCAGTAAAAATCTTGTGCATAGAAAGAAAAGCAACACAATAGAAATAGTAATTGATGTTCATTTGTGGGAATATAAATGATTGCTTTTCCTCTCTTTAAAAATTATATGTAGTTTCTGCCCTGGCCAGGTGGCTCAGTTAGTAGAATGTTGTCCTGTACACTGGAAGGTTTAAGGTTCAATCCGTGGCCAGGGCACATACCTAGGTCTTGTGTTTGAATGAGGTGCATACGAGAGGCAACCTATTGAGTTTTCTCTCTCACATTGATGTTTCTCTTCCTCTCTCTATCCCTCCTTTCCCATCTCTCTAAAATTAATAAGCATGTCCTTGGGTGAGGGTAAAAAGAATTTTATATGGTTTCAAATTTTTATAATGAGTAACTTTTCATATAAATTTTACTTATTTCATTAATAGAAATAAAAATAAAATAAGAAAAAGCTTATGTCCATATAAAAATGAAAGTAAAAACTATGCACAAATCTTTAAATGCTGTGAATAGCAACATTGTTTGTAATAGCTAAAAACTGGAAACAACCCATATATACTTCAATGGGTGAATAATTAAACAAACTATGTTATACTCTTCAGTGGAATACTACTCCACAATAAAAACAAACAAACAAACATTGATAATACAACAATATGGAAGTATCTCAAGGTCATTAGAATGAGGTTTTAAAAAGTCAGTCTCGAAATGTTGTATACTGCATGATTCTATTTATATAACATTATCAAAATAAGAAAATTATAGGGATGGAGAACACCCTAGTGGTTAGCAGTGGTTAAGGATGGTAGTGGAGAGGAGGGTGAGTGTGACTGTACTACAGAGGGACATGAGGGAGATCTTTGTGGTAATGGACTAGTGCTGTATCTTGCTTGCAGTATCAGTCACATGAATCTACACATGTGATAGCATGATATAGAATTATTTACATGCACTGTACCATTGTCAATTTCTTGAGTTTGACATTCTACTATAGTTATATAAAATGCAAATAAAACATGTGAAGGGTACACGGGACCTCTTTGTACTATCTTTGTAATTTCCTATGAGTCTATAATTATTCAAAAATGTAAAAATTTTCCTGTAGTTTCAAATTCTTTATAGTGTTTATTTTGTAATGAATAAAGTTTTATTCATTTTGTTATTTAATAAGAGAAGTAGCATGTAGAAAGATTGTACAGGTATTACCTTTTTTCCTACTTTCTGCTTTGATTGTGACTCGTCACAAGTGAAATAGAAGTTAATTAAAAAATATGTCATGGTATTATCAAATTAAAATATAATACCATATTTGAAACTATGATTTTGTTGAAACCCTAGATGAAGACAAAGTGAACTTACTTTGGGGCAAACATAGTGCTGAATGCAAAAGTTACAGTGGAAAATACTACAGATTTGGTCCCTGATCTCAGGAAGCTTACAATATAGTGAGTAGACAGAAAATGAAAGACAAATTGAAATCGAATAAATATTTGAAACTATTGATATTGTGAGAACTGACATCATAAATAACAGTGAAGTTCTAATTTATAAAGGTTGGTCAGGCAGGGAAGACGATTATGAGGAGATACTGAAGCTGAGATTGAAGAAATTGGCCATGGTTTAATTAAAAATTTTTATAGGACATTGGAAAAAATTCTGCCTCCCTAGAATGTGGCTTTGACACAAGTAGGAGCACGTGTATATTTAATACATGTTTCTACAGGATATTTCTGCATCTTCCTCAACTGGAAGAATTCCTGGCATTTAGTAAGCACCTGTGTATTGCATAAATTCCTAAGAATTAATTCCATTTGCAGTATTTCAAAACCCAGTCCTTTTTAGATAAGAAAGATAATAAATAAACAACAACACCAAAAGGAATTAAAAATAGAACTTGTATTTTTTCCTCAAAATTGAAATAAAACATTTTGAAGTATTTGAGATAATATTCTCACAAAATTATTTTAATTTGTTTTTATTTAAACTGTGTGCCCCAGATCAGCTTTATTATCATTCCTGTGTCTTATGCTTTTATATTTAGAAGATTCTTTTGTAAAGGAAGACTTATTAATGATGTAACCTTTTTAATGGATTTCATTCTACCTGATACAAAAAAATGTTTTTAACACTTCAAGGGAACATTATTTAAAATTTAAAAAATAGACTTCCGGCCAACATGGAGGTTTAGACTGACACGCTCGGTCTCCCTCTACAACTAGAAAGGAATACAACTACCTCAAAACAAAAGATTACTAGAAATTCCAGAAAATAAAACTACACGGAAGCCCAACGTACAAAGTTATAAACCAGCGGCGCTCGTCGGGCAGGTAAGAAGAGCGAAAGGGGGTGGTGCTGTTTGCAGTGGCACCAGGGACAGTGGCAGGGAGAGCAATCCTGGCTGCAGTCAAGCCCCAGCATCTCCTGACCCCAACGCTGGGAAAAGCCGCCACTGCATTGCCTCGAACTGTGAGGCCCAGAGTGCAGGAGGACGGATCCCGGTCCCCTAGCAGAGAATAATGGCAGGAATCCATCTTGGACCCCCGTCCCCACACAAAGCACCACAGCACCTCGAAATAGGTTGTGGATCGCCACCAGTTGCTGGGTAGTGACGACAAAGCGCCACAGCACGGCGAAAAAGGTTGCGGATCGCCACCGGTTGCAGGGTTGTGACGAATACACAGGCACTGCCCCCTATAGCCGGCCCAGGAAAGCAAAACGCATCTGTCAAAATGAGGCAGACAACTATAGAAGTCCCGGTGGTGCAGCTCACCAGGCAACAGATGAAGAATCTGACAGATGAACAAATAAGAAACCTGTCAGAGGCTCAGTTCAGGGCCATTGTTATCAGGTGGCTTACAGAATTAACAAAAGATTTGGAAAAAGATGAGAAAGGATTGAAAACCACTTATATTGAAAAGAACAAACACACATATGAGACAAATGGTGAGGAAATAAAATCCAGAGTTCAAATTAACAAACCGGAACATAAAGAAGGAACAAACAGTCAACCAGTGCAGAGAGAGGAAACGGGAAGCAAGGAAAGTGAGGAGAGGCTCAGAAACCTCTGGGACAGCTATAAGAGATTGAACATAAGAATTATAGGATTGCCAGAGGGCGAAGAAGAAGAATTAGAAATTGAAAAATTAAGTGAAAATATAATAAGGCAGAACTTCCCAAACTTGGGGAAGGAAATAGACTTACAGATTCAGGAAGCACCGAGAGTTCCAGAAAAACTGGACCCAGGGAGAACCACTCCAAGACACATTATAATCAAAATGTCAAAAGTTAAAGATAAAGAGAGATCTTAAAAGCAGCAAGGGAGAAGAAAAGAATCATGTACAAAGGGGTCTTAATTAGACTATCAGCTGACTTCTCAAGGGAGACCCTGCAGGCCAGAAGGGACTGGCAAGAAATATTCAAAGTAATGAAAACCCAAAACCTACAACCACGAACACTCTATCCAGCAAAATTGTCATTCAGAATAGAAGGGCAGAGAAAGCGCTTCCAGGACAGAGTAAAACTGAAAGAGTTCATTAGATCCAAACCACTGTTATATGAGATGTTAAAGGGACTGGTTTAGAAAAAGGAGGATCAAAACTATGAACACTAAAATGAAAACTGCATCACAAGAACCAACAACAGAAGCTAGGGAATCAAAACAAAGGCAAACTAAATAGGCAATGACAGTGGAAAAAGAACTATAGGTATGGGGAGCATTTTGGGGGGAGGCAGCAGGGAGGGGGAGGGGGTAAGGGAGGGAGATGGTATAGGAATTAAGAAGCATAGTAGGCGGGAAAGGAGTAGACAGGAAGAGGTTGAGAAGAACTATATGCACAACCAATGGACATGGACTAAAAGGGGGGGACAACTGGAGGGAGGGGGGCCACTGGGTGGAGGGTAGCAGAAGGAAGGGAAATTGGGACAACTGTAACAGTATAATCAATAAAACATATTTAAAAAAATAAAAAAAGAAAATTTAAAAAATAAGTCAATAATAACAGTAATAGTAGTTTGCTACTGTGTGTGCTGTGAGAAAACTTATATGCTAGGTTGGCTATTTTCCGTTATCAGCCTCCGACCCCCAGTCATTTTCTGTGGCCTCTTCTGAGCCATTTGGTTCTAGTTCTAAAATCTAGACTGATGATAAATTACTGGGGTTCAAAATGTTGCTTACTCAGCTTCTGACTTTAAAATGATGAGGTTCTTTCAGGCTCAGCTTTAACGCTAGCATTTGGCTCCTTGTTCTTCCTGTTGCTAGTGGATATTTTTCTGTTTTACAGCAATTCTCAGTGAAAAATACAGGCCTATTGCGCAACTCTTTAAACATCTGGAAGTGCAGAAGCAGATTAAAATTCAATAGACCTCAAGTTGTTCATCTACCCGCAGTAATAACCTGACTAGTATTCATAATAGAATTGCAAACCTAGTAACTTCTGACAGCTTATCTGATGCAGGTATTATCTATTGTATTTTGGAGCTTCATTTCACAGTGTGGTGAGCCTGCCACCCCAAACCACTGCTGCTCCTCATCTCCATCATGAAATGCAAGAAACGTGAATAGAAATGTTGGATTGAGGAGATAGAGTGTTTAGACAAAATGGTGGGCTAGGGAGATTTTATCTCAATTTTGAATTTTTCAGTCTGCTGTGGCCAAAATTACTTCTGTATTCTTAAGTTTTTATAAATCAATGTCATTTTCCTTAGGTGATAAAGATGTGAAAGACCTAATCTTATGAGTTATCATGAAAGCATAAACATGTAGGGAAATTCCCAATAAAATATAAAAGTAAAAACAAACAAGAAATGCAAAGAACAGAAAAGAGAGTAAAATAACTATTAAGTGGTACTGTTTCTCAGACATATTGTTTAAACCATGCAGCAGTAACTGTATATACTTTTTTAGTGTGCTCCAGTTTTGCTTGCCAATAGTGTCAAGCAGAAACACAAAAGAGAGAGAAGGAGGGAATGAATATTGACAGTAGCCTCTCTAATGTGATAGACCATCAATTCTAAAATTAACTACTTTCATAAAATATACACCCTTGCATTCCTAAATAGTATTATGCATTTCCACAGTCCATTTAAAAAATAATTGAGTATACAGTGATTTTACAACCTTAGTTTAATATTAGCATTTTCTCATGGGTTGCTCTTCTAGCGGTTATTTTTAAAACAAAAATAAATCCAGAAAATAGATTATTTTAATTTAATTTAATAGATGAATTATAGATTAGAATATATTTTTAAAGACAAATTACTGACCTACTAAAGTCACATTAGTACAGATAAAATACTACCTTTTCTAACTTTCCTGTTTTATAGCCAATTAATGACTGGTATGGTCAACTATAAAATATGTATAGTTGTACAGATTCACTGAGAGATGAAAAATGTTTGTTCAGTGTGCAGTTCTCTTCTATAGATTTTTATAATCTTTGAGCTAAAGAATTATTTAAAGCCTACTGACTGAAGGTCACAGGAAACAAACTTGTAGCTTTAGAAAAAAGGTTTTTGATTTATTGACAGTAAGAGATAACTCATATCATAGGAAGTGGACTTTAGAGTGTTGTTAGAGGTTTGAATGTATGCTAGATTATTCTACGGAGGGATGAGGGCAACTTTATATTGAATATCATCAAGAATTGGAGGCAATTCAGTATCTTATTTATGTCTTCTAGGTGGGAGAACGAAGAGGGACTGGGGATATCATTGGTAAAAAGGCAGCAGTTACTCAGAAGTAAAGATGGTTAGTCATTTTGTATTTGGGATGTGGCCTTAGATTTTTCTTTAAAAGATGCTGTGTTCTGTTCTTGCCTCTGTCCTCTCAGACATATTATTGATATTCTCTTAAGAATAGTATAATCTCAACAACTATGTTACAAACAACACATTTTTATCACATTTGTTTATGTCCTCCATGAATCACAAGATTGTAACATAAAAAATACTAACAATTGTAGGTTATATAAATGGTGTTGAGAAAGAGGAATTAAGTAAAGTGTTTCTTAATATTAAAGTAAACCCTCTAAATGCATTGACTCTACCAAACTATGAGAAAGAGCTAAAATATTTTTTCTAACTCCATTTTGCTGACTCAAAGAAAATCACTTATTTTTTACTTAGCCATACTTCACAAGGTTAAAATAAAGAACTGAAGAAACATATAGGATCAGTATATTAACAATAGTTACTTATTGAAATAATAATACACATTTATTTGTTGTTCTTAGTACATATGTCAGTATGTTCTAAACACTTTACATAGATTAATCTCCTTAATACTCAACAGGTTTTGTTGCTGTTGTTATTGTTGTTGCTGTTTTTCCAATGAGAGGCAGAGTAAGTTTCAAGATCCCACAGCTAAGTGATGAATCTGCTATTCAGACCAAAATTGACTATCTCCAGAGTCCTTGCTAGTAGAGGTTACAAAAAAATGACGTTCACATTGCAAAAAGTTTTCCATAATGACTGCTTACTGAGCACCCAACATTTGTTTCAGAACTTGTAGATTCAGGAGAGTCACCAAAGTACATTCAAACGTTATATTCTCACATATTGGGTTTGGGGAGAGAAGGGGAAGGGAAGAGCTGGAAGAACGGAATGAAATTTCTAGTGCATTTGACACTGGGAAGGGGTCAGATCATTTTTTATAACCCTCATTATGACAAAATTATGTTTGGTAACAATCATGACATGTAATTAATACAATAATGGCTAGGAAAAAGATAAGCAGTGAAAATTTTTTTATTGAAATATACATGTGTATATAAAATCATGCCATGATAAGGTAAACAGACAAACAAGTAATAGCATAGTACAAAAAGGGAAACTAAAATAGTGGATTAATATTTCTTAATTACACTAATGTATGTATGTGTTATAAAGTGGGAAAGACCGACACCTATATATTGGTCTGTTGTGTAATGAATAACAACAGTATGGTTTAATAATAACTAAGAATAATAACTTTAAAAAATTTGATTTTAATTTTAAAAATATTCAAAAATGTATTGGTAAACTAAAATATTCACTTATAAAATAAAAGTATTACACTTTGCATGTTCTGATCTGTTTCACTGTTTTAATTATAAATAAAAATTAACTACAAGTGGTCACATCAAATGACAGGTTTGGAGTGACTCAAGTTCTTTTCTTCATCTTTACAATAACTCTGCTGTCCCGGTTTGAATCTAGTGTTTAAATGTGGAAATACATAATATCAACTGAGAGTGGAGACAGAAATTATAACCAAAGCTAACTCGAGTGATTCTAAACCGTTATAAGCTCACTCTCCAGATGAAGCTGAGTTCACAAATATATCACAGGGAGTTCTCCAAATTAGCTGCCGAATAAAATATAATGCGGGGATTGACTATGGCAATGGGAGGTTGGCTGTGAGGAAGGGGGCTAAGTGGGAAGTTATTCAACAATTGTAAAACATAAAAAAGAGAAAATTGTAATAAAACTGTGCTAACTTGGAGTTTACATTTTATGTTTTTAAAACTGAACAGTAATCACAACATATCATTTACAACTCAGTCAACAAAAACTAGTATCAGAGTGAAATAACATCACTTTCAGAATTGATCAGCTTTTTAAAACTGGTACCTGTAATTTAAAAGTCAAATTGACTTTACTGAGTTGGTTTTATTATTGATTTTATATTACAATATATACCCTTCTTGCAGCTGCTCTTTTCTCTTAACCTTTGGTAAGACACTGGAGGGAGGTGGGGAGGGAAGGAAAGAAGTTATAATAAAAGGAGATAGTTTTACTTAGTCTATACTGATGGGTTGAAATAACGGAGTAAAATAAATGTTATTTTTTCAAATTAAATCTGAAAGAAATCTGAACTTTAAAATTAATGTAAATTAGTTTATATTTTAAATAAATTAAAATTCTAAACTGAATTTGAAAAGCATCTAAATTAAGAATTTAAATTTAACTTAAAATCTAACAGTCAATTTGATTTAAATTATTTTAAGTTAAATTAAAATTCAGAATGAACTGAAATGAATCAGGATTAGCCATAACATTCATCTTATATATAAAATGCTTTTGATTTCCAACAAGTTTTAATTAGGTTCTGCTTAAATTGGTAGCAGTCTAAAGAATGGTTTCACACAAAAGGTTAAAACCATCAAAACAGAGTAACAAAAATAAAGATGGTTGCTTGGGAGACGTTATTATAATAGGTTATATGATTAATGCCTCATCAAATTTACATGAGCTTCAAATATAAAATTGTGGGATTGTAGAAAAGCATTATAAGATGATATAAACTTCTCCCGAAATGATAAGAATCTGATCACTTCTGATAAAACAGTTTTTCAGAATCTCTCTCCATCGCGGTGGGGTGGGGTGGCCGTCCCCCTGCTGGCTGCACCTAGCCCACCGCCGGGGTGAGGTGAGGGTGCACGGACCTCTCAATGCTCCCAGGGCAATTCCTTGGACCCATACTATCTGCTTCACCACTGGAAACTTCCTGAGAGAAGAGTTTGACGAGAAAGTTGCAATTAGAACCTATCAGAACCTGCCATTCATACCTTTTTAAGAGATCAAGAAAATTCCATCAAGCTCTGTGTTCCTATTTATGCCAGTCACTAATGGAGACCCAAGTCGCTCAGTCCTCACCCCCTGCCCCAGCTCACATCCCTCATACCTCTGTAGAGCCTCTAACCTGACTCAAGACCCACATAGCTCATAGTTAATAAGAACCTTGTTTTCCCAGCATCCGTCTTATCTAGGTGTCGTCTTGTGTCTTATTTACCAGTATTGTTTGATTGTTTGTTTCAAACCCAGGATCATTGGTGGATTTTGTTCCATTCTTGTTCTTCATGGCCACTCCCTGGTAATTACTGCTCACTCCAACTTTTAAAAAATAAAGGGAGCAGACTGACAGTTGTCCTAGGGGAGGGAGGCTGGGGGCTGGGTGAAAAAGGTGAAGGGATTGAGAAAAACAAGTTGACAGTCACAGAGGTGTGGATTATAGGATAGGGAATATTGTCAGTTATATCGTGGTAACTATGAAAGGGGGCCAGGTGGGTACTCGAAACATTGGGCAAGGGGACCACTCTGTAAAGTACATAATTTTCTAACCACTATACTGTACATCTGAAACTAATACATAATAATAGTGAGTGTAAACTATAATTGAAAAATAAAAAAGAGAAAAAATAATAGAAGAAAATATATTTTTTTGAAAACTAAAAAATATCTAGTAAGAGAGAAACCAGAGATTGTGAGTGGTTTAAGAAAAAATTAAGAAGTTTTTTGGCAAATGTTATTAGAATATTAAATAAAAAGGTAAAGCATTTATCTTTCATCCTGAATTGTAATAACTATTATTCAATATTTCAAGTTACAAAGTGTGTGGACATTTGTGGGTGGGTGCCATTCAGTTCAGTCTTGGGCAATTGAAATGGCTAAATAACACCCATATGAGAAACAGCTTGGTACGCCCAGCACAAAGGAGAAGGAGTTGGCAGGGAATCTGCGAACGAGTTATTCTTCATTTTATTGATAAATGTGATGTAGATGTCCAGCTTCCAGGGCTTTGTTGTTTTAGGTTTCTTCTTCTTTTTACCCCCTTTTTTCCTTTCATTTTTGTTAACATGTTAAACTTTGGCTAGGTTTTCATAGAATGGAATAATTTTCAAAAATAAATGCTCATGCTTGAAAAATAAAACTGGAAAAAATAAGTTGGCAAAAGTAAGTTTACAGTTGTATCACAAATAACTAATACAATGATTAATAAATAATAATACAAGAATAAATGTGTTCGTGTGCTCACTACTGTAAACCTCCTTTTGCCCACCCCATGTGTGTGTGTGTACTTGTATATATATTTTGACTATTCCATTTCATCCATCTCCTTATTTCTATATTTCCAGTAAAGGTTCTATCACAGAGATTTGCAAGGTTCACTCACTTTTTCTTCACATGTTTCTTTCTAGGTATATTTTAGAATCAAAGTTCTTACTGGGTATAGTAATTTAATAATTTTTCATAAACAAATATTTCTAGATAAACAATTATATTTAAGTAATTACAAATTTTTGTTTTTGAAAGTATTCCTTATTTGTCCTTCTTTTACTGATGGCTTGACTTTAATCTTATAATACAGTTGAACCGCAGTCAATATATCAACTTTTTTGTCTTGTTCATGTCTTTTAAAAATTACTCTAATTGGCATTACTTTGGTGGTGTTTTTTTTTGTAGAAAGTTCTTTCTTTACCAGTTTTAGGGAAATATCTGTTATATTTAACCTGTTAAAAGGCTTATATGAGAAATGATGCTAAATTTGACCAGTTCAAATTAGTCATCCTGAACCCTACATCCAATCTCTAGACCTAAAATGTTAAAAACAAATTCCATTAATGTGCCTTTTCCCTATCCAACCTCCTACCTTCCTCAATGCAGCTATCCATTATCCTTAATCTATGTTTATCATTTTGTTGCCTAAACATGAACACACATATGTGTGTGCACATGCATGAGTTCTTAAACAATAATTTTTAAAATTAATATTGTTTAAATTTTATAAAAAGTCATGAAATCCTGGTCTGGTAGCTCACTTGGTTAGAGCATCATCCTGATATACCAAGGTTATGGGTTCAATCCCCAGTCAGGGCACATCCAAGACTCAGCTAATGAATGCATAAATAAGTGGAACAACAAACCGGCGTCTCTCTCTCTCTCTCTCTTCCTAAAAATTAATTTAAAAAAGTCTTTATGCAGAATGTAATCTCTGTGGCTCACTACTTGCATTCAAGTACAACCTTCCCATGTTGTTATGTTGGTTGATTTATCTGTAGTTATTTGTTTCCTACACTGTGTAATATTTCATAATGTAAATATATTATTGTTTTTCTCTTTTCCTGACTACCGTAGGTTCATTTTCTGCCATTATTAATGATGTTACTGTACACGTTTCTGTACATATCTCCTGATGCTAGTGTACAAGAGTTTTTCTTAAGTATGTAGCTAGGAATAGGATTACTAGGTCTTAGGTTCTGATCAACTTTATAAAGCAAAAATAAGTTGTCTTTCAATTTGTACTCCTACCATCCATATTCAAGGTATTCTTTAAGCCTACATCATCTAGAATAGTGTTGTAAAAAAAATAATTGATATTTGTCAGAGAGTGAGTATAAAATGGTATTTAATTTTGGTGGCATTTTATTATTTGATAATTTATTATCTGTTTTTTTTCCACTAGAAATATTCTTCATAAAGTCTGGTACTTTGTCTTCTTTATTGTGTTATCCCCAGAACCCATGATAGTATCTGATCTATAGACATGCTCGATCAAGTATTTTTAAATGAATTAATAAAAATTATGCATAATTGGTTATAAAAATGAATCTTTGGTACTATATTTATATGTGAGATTGTAAACATATAATCAGCACATATAATAAGTTACTAAAAATAGTGTTTATGATGAAAACAATCACAGTTCACTTCTTCAACTTTATATTGATCTGCATGTATATACTATATGTGTGTATTTATATTGTTAAACATCTCTATCCTGCCTACTAAACCTTCTTTGGGGATTTTTTTAACAGAAAACTATGAGGGCATTTAAGTTAAAAACATTAAGTGACATTGCTAGGATTTAATAGTGCCTCATAAGTATGTAAAACACAGACAGGCAGACAGGCAGACAGACACACACACACACACACACACACTATCAGTAAAAAAGGTATTAGTTCATGGTTGGTTTTCAGAGACCTAAAAGAGTTGCCACTCATAAACACAAACTATTTTAATATCTATTTAAATGATTATTTAAAGACAGTTCAAAGTTACATAGTACTCATTTATCATTATAGATACAAATTTATATTAAGAACAGATAATTATTTATCAGAACTTATAAAATAATTGTTCAATTCCTCATCTGTAAGTTTGGATTCAGTTAATGCAGAATAAAATGTTGCTAAGTCACTTTTAATGAGATTTGAATATAGATTCTTTAGAGCAGTGGTTCTCAAAGTATGGTTTGAGGACCTATGAAGTTCTCTCAGACCCTTTTTGGGGTTCTTGGGCTCCTCTCTTTTCCTACTATATATCTAAGTGAATCCAGATGTTTTTCATATACTTTATGTAAGGTAACAGTATGCAACAGATGAAATGCTGAAGCATATATGAGATGAGAGGTGGTATGTTTCATGTTTGGGAAACGGCAAAATGACTTTTGAAGAGTTAGATCAACTGTTAAGTTCTAAGTTGTTTTCAGGGCTGGGCTCCTACCAGCATTGTATTGGCCAATGAAAAGGCTAAGAATATGCTTAGAGCAGTCTTCAAAGAAACGCATTCAAAGAACATAATTTTATAAAACTTTACATTTGCTAAGTTTCAAAACTTTCAAATATAGTTTTCCTGTGGGAAAATACACAATAAGAAAATAATTTGGGTTGCCTCTGGGAAACAGGATTGTAGTTGTCTGGGAAGTGAAGTGGGAAGAATTACTCTTCCTATTATATTCTTGTTCATCTTTAAAATATATCACTTCTCGTATTATCTACTGAAAAGCAAATTAAGCAAAAATAAAAATCTAATAAATAATCATATAAGGAATTAGTGCTTTGTTGGAGTTCATTTACTCATTTAATTATTTTCCCTATTTTAAAATGCCTGAAGGGAGAGAGCAGCATAAATTTTTAAGTGTTTTGAACACTGAGTTATCCTTAATCCCTAAGAAAAAGAGGCTCGTGTATTAAGCAGCTTTGTGTTAATGGTTCTTTTGGGAATTAAGAAGGAAGGGAGTTGGCCAGGCATGAAGAAAAGTGTTATGGAAATAGGATAAGAGCCTCACAGAACAGACCCAGATATCGGAATTTGTAATTCAGGAAAAAAAGCAAAAAGGTGGAATAAGAGATAAACAGGGAAGTAAAGTTCCCTCAGGAAAACTCACAATATCAGGAACTTTGATGGACCTCCTTCACTCCCAGAACTGAAGGTTAAGTCAGTTTATTACATCATTGAAGGATGATACCACAGGGCTGAATGACTTGGAAAACTTCAGCTTCATTTGTTTTTCAGCTACTTCAGAATCCTGCTTTATTCTCTTCTGAATATACACAATTTTGTTGATAACTCTAATTTCTGGCTACCAGATTAAATAATAACTTAAAATAAATCTGTTTTATCTAGTACAGAGCACAGTGGAAATTTTATGCTTTTGATATAAACATTACATTTTTAATGTTCCTGCTATATGTTATATCTAACATTCCATAATAACTATGGCATAGCATTTTCTTTGGTTTAAAAATGGACTCATATTATCATTTTAAATATTTGGTCTACTGCTAGCACAGTGTCCTTTCTTATCTGAATTTCTGGTAGTGTGATTACTTCAACATGATACTTGTGTAGAATTACATTTCTCTATAAATGGAAGAATGTTTATTTAACCCTTTTACTTATTCTCTTGTTTAATATTAGTCTGTGGAAGTCACTTTTTTTTACCTTGTTACCAATCTACAATTAAAGGGTTGTTACAAAGATTAAATAAAATGATAAATGCAAAGCATTTAAATTAATGGATGGCACAAATAAAGACTCAATAAGTTAATGGTTATTATTACTTTCTTTATTTTCTGAGGGAAGCCTTTTAAGGTAAATTACAAATTTATCAGTTGATTTCTCTTCAGCAGCAGAATACTTCTAGCTGATGTCTTTATGGTTGAAATATGCTAATATCACTATAGTTTGCTCATTTTATAGCGGCATATAATCATAGTATTGACCTTGTTTCTCTAGAGACCAGCACGTTGCAGTACCTTGGGAGTTTGTTAGAAGAAATGCAGAATCTCATACCCTGTCCTAAAACTACTAAGTCAGAATCTTCACTTAAAAAAACAAATCTCCTGGTAATTCATACATGCATTAAACTTCAAAAAGTACTGCTCTAGAGATCTCATTTGCCACATTTTGCAAAATTGAGTTCTTTTATGTTTTGCCATTTAACCTTGATATTGAAATTGTTTGACTCATTTTCCTTTCAGTACAGGAGATGTCCTTTGTTTGGGGTTTCATTTGTTGAGTCATTCATAATTCTCATTACTTGTTTACTTCCTTTAGAAACTGTATTATGTATGTAGTAGGTGAACATTCATTGCCTGCATGCATGGAAATAGATCTGTGCTATTGCACAGTTTTAATTTTTTCAGCCATTACAAGGCTATTGAATGATTTGTAAATTTAAGAAGTTTTAAAATTTTTTGCTGTGTTATTTATTAGCTGGGAATACATTTAAACCAGCATAATCTTGATAAATATTTAGTATGGGGCTCTTTTAATATTCAGGAAAAGCTCAGAAGTGTATCTTTGATGTGGACATAAGAATATCTTCTCCTTTTACTTTCCAATATTTCTATGTATTTTATGTGGGAAACTTGTCTGTATTGCCTAATTAAAATACTTCGGCTAAGAGGATACAAAATCCATTATTCAGAATTTTACTATTTTGGATGAGACTGATACATACCCTTACTCTGCCTTCCCTAACCTCAGCCTTGAGGTCTCATGAGGTCTGTGTTGTTCTGCCCTGCCCTTTCCTCTGAGATTCTCTCGGTTTTCCAGCACTGGATGAAACTAAAGTGGAGGTATATTCACTTCTTTGCCTCTCCCTTATGTCTTACAAACCTGTGTAATTTCTGTCCTTGGAGAATACACAGAGGCCACTCTAATTTCCTCCCCGAGCCTTTTAACACAATCACAGAGCTTGCTGCCTCTCAGAAAGATGTGGACATGAATGGCTCACACGGACAGAGGCCCCAGAAGAATAGAAAACAAGTCTCAAAGTAAAGGAATACTCAAACCTTAAGAATACGAATTCCTAACTATCTCTTGGGAGCAGGGAGTTTGGGGAACTACTTTGTATTACATTACTGCCTGAGGAATTTAAAATAGTAGAAACAGAGCTCAAGGTGGTTTATTCATTATCTTTTTTCATTAAATTCTTAATAAATCACCCAGCAACAATAATTTAGCATCTGGTTGTTAGGGACAGCATGATTCTGCTGCAGTTCAAGGTTTTTCTCCTTACATAGGACAAAAATAATCCTTATAGATTACACAATAATTATCTATTTCATATCATGATGCCTTTAGATTACTGAGAAAGATAATTTAAATGTCATTCATAGTGTATCATAAAAAACTACAAAAAATTCATTAAAATATTTTCTCATCCTTTTAGACAAATGGAGAAACCAACATTATTCCCATTGTCCTCAGCACTTTGCCAGTAAAAACACATGACACGAAGTGATGGCACTGGATGAGACAGTTTCTGAAGTGCTTTTGCAAATTTGTAAATAGGTGAAAGAAAGTAATACATATTTTCCCTTTTAGTGTTCACAAAATGAATTCCGAAGGGTGACAAATATTATATTATCAGTACCCTTTTATGAAATTAAGATAAAAATTGAAGAAAATCAAATACTATTTTTTCCATGATCTTGGATAATACTTCTTAACATAAAGTTCGTACTATTTAAATTCCAATCCATTCCACACTAATTTCTAACCTCCCAGGCACAGTCAGGATGACTCACCGCACTCTGAAGCACACCAGTGCCGCTCCACATTTGCTGGCATGTGCTCTCCATCTGGCTGGCTCCCTGGGACTGCACCCACCTCACCATAAGTGTAAAAGTTGAAACAATATTTCTGTGTTCTCTTCAAATGTTTACTTTAAAGTTTTCTGTTATTCTAAAAGATTTAAATTTCTTTCTGTCTCATCTAAAAACACTCATGATGATCTGATAAAGAAGTTCAGTTATAGAATTATTTTTCAAGCATTTTATTATAGCTTTATGTATAAGCAATGTTTTATTTCTTCTGCTCTGTTTAACTTCACTCAAGATGGGTTATGTATATGATTCAAATGATAAAAACAGGGTAAATAACACTGTTATTTATTCTGTTAATTATGGCCAGGGGGAGGAAACAGATGGAGCACTCAAAGTGTTTAAGTGGAGGATTGATTTCAGGGATTATTTACAGAGGTGAAGGCAGAGGTCTGTGTAGTAAGCCAACAATGGATAGTCAAGTAGCAAGCACCACTCACAGGTGGCAACTGGGGAAGCTGTTACCATTCTTTAGTTTATAAAAGGGAAGGGAAATATATGGAATTACAGGAGCCCAGTGAGAGCTAAACCCATGCGACAAGGAGCACCTTATTGCATTTGTCCTTGTAGAGGAACACATTCCTTGCCAAAACCTCAGTGAGGCAGCAAGATAAAAGGGAGAAATAATGTACCAAACTTGTTCTTTCCTCCTACTCTCTGTTGTCATGCTCGTGACTTCACTGGAAAATTCAGCAAGTTATCAAGGGCAATAGTAATTGGTTCCTGGAACAAGTATTCTTTTCATGGTGAACCATGTATTTGCTGCTAGATTAACTACATCCTTTAAATCAACAACCCCACAGGATATTATCCCATGGCTCAGGCCATAACTGACTCCACTAGGCAAGGCCATGGTTCTGTTGACTAAGATGTTTCCAGGTAACAAAGCACACAGTAAAACGAGATTTCTTGAGTCTGACACTATTGTTGCATTTCTTTCAACATATATTAAGATCCTTGGTTGGAGAATATGTATGTTGTAGAAGATACCACAGTGACAATTCAGGCATTCTAGAAATTTGAAGTAACCTGATTGACAGAAGCATTTCAGTCAAGAAAGAGAAATATGCATGCACAATGCGCATATATTCCTATGACATTAAATTCCTGCCCCGTCTTTGACAGAAGTTGTCCAATGTAATCAACCAGACAACGGGGAATGGTGTCACATCAGGGACCCAGCAACACCCTGCATTGAAACAAAGCAGAGTAGTTAGCCTTGTAGGGGCCTGTTGAGCCTTGGTGAGGAGGTGTGTTTTTCATTGTCTGGTCCAAACCTGGACTTCAGCCCTCCCTCCATGGCCACTGTTCTCACTAATGCCAGAGAGACCAATTTTTTCATGGCAGCTCCTACTTTCATCTCCATTCTACAGAGGACAGGCGACCCAGAACCTTTCTATATGCTAGTGCCCCTCTCACTATATGGATTTCCTTTTTTTTCTTCAATGTTCAGATTCCTTAAATGACCCCTATCTCCCTAAAGGACCTTGATTCTCCAAATGCCTTGATCAAGGAAGGGTTGTCTGAGCCCTCCCAGTGCAAAAGATAATGCTGAGCAAGATGTGAAAAATGGAGTTACCCCATCAGTCCTTTTATCCTGCATGCTAGCTCCTTCTTCTTAATGTGCCCAGGATGTTCCATTATCCAGTCAGTTTCATTGACTGTAGCCACCTGCTTTGTCTAAGCTTTAAGTAACTAACATGGCAGATATTTAAAGCCACTTTTAGGGGGTCTAACAGCACTTTCAAGGATCACTTCTATTTATGTATGTATTTATTTATTTACATTAAATATTATTTTGTACTAGTTTCAGGTGTATAACATAGTGGTTAAACAATCATATACTTTAAAAAGTGTTCCCCTGATATTTTGAGTCCCTGGTCCCCACCGGCACATTGCATAATCATTATAATACTAATGACTATATTCTCTGTGTTGTACTTTACAACCCTGTGACTATTCTATAATTACGAATCTGCACTTTTCAATCCCTTCACCTTTTTCATTTAGTCCCCCACATCCCTCCCCTCTGGCAACCTTCAGTCTGTTCTCTGTACTATGGGTCTGTTTTTGTTTTGTTTGTTAATTTATATTATTCTTTATATTTCACATATAAGTGAAATCATATTCTATTAGTCTTTTTATGACTGAAGTATTTCACTTAGCATAATAACCTCTAATCTATTCATGCTATTGCAGATGGTAAGATTTCATTCTTTTTTATGGCTAAGTAATATTCCATTGTGACCATATATGCAACCACTTCATTGTTCAGTCATCTACTGATGGGCACATGGGTTGTGTCCATATCTTGGCTATTGTAAATAATGCTGCAGTGAACATAGGGTAAACCTATTCTGTCAAATTAGTGTTTTGAGTTTCTTTGGATATATACCTACAGGTTGAATTTTTGGGTCATAAAAAAGTTCAATTTTTAATTTTTTGAGGCACCGCCACACTGTTTTCTATAGTAGCAGCACATTACTTCTTAAATTCTGAATGAACACATCTATATTAACAAATTTAGCCAGATTTAACTTATATTTCATTCCCCTTGTTTTTACATCCTTAGATTATATTTTTGTACATGCTCCCCAGTCCTCCATAACAATGCAGATTGGCAAAGTGCTGCATCTTTAGTGTATTGAATTTCTTTTCCTGAAGGAAACCTCACTCTTACCTTCACAGATTATAAAGGAATCCAACCTATGAAACATGACCCAAGAAAATAGGGCATGTCTGAGTGTGTGTGTGTGTGTGTCTGTATGTGTGTTGGAGATGGGAGAGGCTGTTACTGAGAATAGTCATTCTCTTGAGATAATTTCTTTATGTGTAGTAATGAAAAGGGTTTTTGCACTGGAAGGCCAGCTTCCTCAGATACTAGCAAAGCTTCAAGAAATTTAAACTGTTAAATTCTCAGCAGCATCTAAATCTATTCAAATGTCCTCATGACATGCCTCAGTCTCCCTCTTTAGCTAATAGTTAAGCCAAAGGTGGTCAGTGCCGTATGTTTGTGCAGTTATTCTCAAACTTTTTGTCTCAAGCTCCTTTTACCCTTTTAGAAGTTTTACTTATACCCTCAACTAGTGTTCACTCTGTGGAGTGTATCTTTTGATATTTAATATTTCTAACTTAGAACATTTTCGGATACCAGAATACACCAACACACATCCCATGAGGTGTTAAAGCAGTGACTTTATATCAACTCATGTAGCTTTTACCAAATTCCTCCGGAGACTTAGAAGAGAATAGAAATGACAAGGTAAATACTGTCTTTGTTTTAATATAAAAATAGTTTTGACCTCAAGAACTTTCTGATCAGTAGATAAGTGGTTAAAACAATTATGGGGGACTTACACAATGGAATACTACTAGGTTGTAATCATGAAAATTTACACTTTGTGATACTATGGATGGACCTGGAAAACATTATGAAATAAGCCAGTTAGAGAAAAACAAATACCATGTGATTTCGTCATATGTGGAATCTAATGAACAAACTGAACTAAAAAGGAAAATGGGGACAGACTTTTAGGTGGCAAGCAGGATGACAGCTGGGGTGGAGGAGGTTAGGTGGTGCAGGGATTGAGCAAAAGGAAAACGGACTTATGGGCATGGACAACAGTGTGGTGATTGCTGGGGGAGAGAAGTATAAGGGGAATAAATGGTAATGAAAAAAATATAATGGAGATTAAATAAAAAAGAAAAATAATCAAATTGGTTATTTAAGACTTGCACATTTCAATGTATGTAAATTATACTTTAATAAAAAAGGAATATTATTATTGGTTTCTTACTAATAATTCATAAACTATGAACTCGTTATGATGTATAAGATTAAAATTGATTCATTGAAAAAAAAAAAGAAAGAACTTTCTGAAACGTCTCAGGGATCTCCAGTGATTCCCAGAAGATAATTTGAGAAGTGTGGTTTTAGCATAAGAAATGGGGTGGAATCTCCTGTTTAGCTGGCATGACAGCTCTACAACCCAGACAGTCACGTGGGACAGAATCTTCAAACTTGTCTCTCCTGGAGTCATCCAAGTTACAGGATTCGTCGTCATCATAGTTTTTCTGATTTTCTACCTGCACCTTGAATTGGGGGCTCAAGTTCCTAAGCATATTTTTTTCTTTTTGTAATATTTCCAGTATAATAAGAAGCAACTATCCAACCCCATTATCTTTACCATCACCACTTTTGATGACAGCTAAATGCCATAACCTCTTGATCTTGCAGCACCTTGTTGTTTGAAAGAAGCACTCTGCTCTTTGATTAATTAATTGTTCTACTCACTGATACTATGGATTACCACTGTTCCATCTCTCCTGGGAAGGTGGTTATTCATGTGTTCATTAAATGTAGGATTAAACTGATACCAGATTCTCAATTAAAGGGCTTGTTTCCTGGGGCCACTCCTGATACTGTGGTAAACTCAACGAAGTGACTATTTTCAGAAGTGTGTGAAGGGTTAAAGAAGCTGTCAGTGGACAATGAGACTAGAATCCATTCCCACTTGTAGGCCTGACAGGTCAGGAGAGTAAACTGTTATCTGAGCTTGGTGAAAGCTGGAGCTGTGGAAGAAGGATCTGTGGCAGCTGAGGAGCTTTCAGAATCACAGCAAGGAGCGCTCAAGGAAGCAGAATAAATGCTCTCAGTCCCCTGCTTCCATCCAGTGGCCTCTTTTTGTTTCCTGCTGTTGTCTAAACCCAACTGGAAACCAGACAGGACAGAGAGCCTCAGTGTTAGTCTGTAGAGAAGAGGGAAGTAGCCACAGATTAAATTTCCTCTTGATCCATGAGAAATTTAAGGTAAAATAGGTTCAAATGTTTACATGGTAAAATAGTATTTTTAAAATTAAAAATCTGTTGTGAAGATTAAAACTGTATTAATAACTGCAAATATTAAATGAGCAAAGTCCTTCAACTATGATTTTTTACTTTTTAGCAGTATTTCTATATATGCAAAAATACACAAATAACCTAATAATAACAGAAAAGATCTTGAGAACTCAAAACTATTTTTAATAAAAAACTTGTTTTATAATAAACAACACAGATAATTAATGTATCCCATGCTTGTACTATAAACTGCAACTCTCTTTTTTAAGGTAGAATAAAACAAATGATTCAATATGATCAATTTGTTGATAGGATTATAAAAATTATTAGAATGAAAATACTAAACACATTTTTATAAGTGTTTCAATATGTATCATTCTACTAAGTATCAGATTTCTAAGTCTCAAATCTTAAAAATTTTCTTGTTCAAAAAACTAGAAAATGTGCTACGTTCACCCACTGTGCTTTGTTATCTTCTGATATAGCACAATGCCTCTAAATCCTTTCTGTCACAGTCTGAAATTGTAAGCTTTCCGAGAGTGAAAAGGTATAAGAAGTACAAATTCACAAGAAGGATCTAAGTATCATAAAACACTTAAGGATGGCTGGTTATCCAGGGAGCAAAAATGTGTCCAAGCTATTATGATATCAATATTCACTAACAAAAGTTGCTGTCTGTGCTAGAAATAGCTCTCCCAAGGGGCACCCACCTCGTCATTTTGCTTTACATATGTGATAAGTGCAAATTAAATCAATAAGTCAATGGAGGGAGAGAGATGCTTTACTTTCTTAAGATGAACAACTTTGTCAGCATGACAGTGAGTTTTAACTCTAGTGCAAATTTATTTTTAAGTACTTGTCAGAAATAGGTATCAGCAATAAATATGAAATGTGATCACAATTTGTCAAGGCCAAGTGTGTTGGGTTCTTGGAGAGAGAGTGTGTGCATGTTTGCTTTCCATGTGCACAGTGGCAGTAACTTTCCAAAGTGCCTGGCACATATCCAATGCTCTCTAAAAATATTTTTATAAACAGTAACAACAACCATAGAGTTTTGAAAGTCAGAACTTGTTACAAATCAATCAACCAATCTCTCTCTGTCAGGTACTAGAGCTTGAAATAGGATACCCCTTCCCCGTAATGCTATTTGACTACCTACCACTGGAAGAGCCAAACTATATCTCACTCCATCATGATACCTGCGGGGGACAATTTCACCTCCAACCCACTGGAACTAATTTAGATGGGTTTTCTCTAATAGTGAGATTATCACAGAGCTCTAGTTGCTTATTGTATTATCCTGTTTCTTTCTCAATAGTTTCAACAGGAAACATCCTTAAAATTTTTAGAATCTCAGTGTTTCAGATTCTGTCCTATCATCAGCCTTGCCTAGCTCTGAAACCTCTAGCAGCTCCCATGCATCATCTATAGAATGGAGCCCTCTGCAGCCTCACCCCAACGACTTCTCCAGTCTCAACCACAGTTTCTACATATGCTTATCTGCATGCTGTAGTCTAGCCACACCAAATTATGAAAGAAATTGGAATCAAATACAAACTTCCATTTTTCATTCTTTGATTTCTGTCTCAGATCTTGTTGGTACAATAGCACTGATCATCATGTTAGTATTCAGGTATCACCACCATAGATTTCCCACACATAATGGTATGTCATATATGTAATATCTGTGAATACATGCATGTACATACTGCGCACATTGAAATAGGATTACTGGGTTTCCCCCCCAAGATAGACTAGCATCCAGGGGCAAGAACTCTATTTTATTTATTTTAAAAAGTACTTCCCAAAATGCCTGGCCCATGGATCTCTAAAATTATTTTTATAAATAGCTATTGATCAAATTCTGCTAGCTTGTTTAGCTAAACATATACATCTGTATTTTTGAATCCATTAATAACATGGTAATGAATAATTCAGGTAGCATCATCCAGATTACTAATGCTGGACTAGAAAGTTAGAAATTTAATTCTCACTTGGAGGAGCAAATTTCTGAAGCCCAGAAACTTTACAATGTTTAACTTCAGAAATCCCCAGATGCTTATATTCCTACAGATTTCCACTCTAGCCTTCGTTGATAAGGCATAGAGAGGCAATAAGATGCACTTCATGGTAACCAGGCAGAGGAAGAAAAGTATTACATTTTGGGGGGACAGTCATTTGTAGCGCAAACCACCTTTGCCACCATGCATATTCTATCTTGAAGAGATACAACAGAGGTTCTGTTTTAAAATTGCATAGCATAGGGCGAAATGGAGTACTTCAACTGAACTCTTTAAAATAGGAGTGAGACCTACAGATTTTGGTTCCTGCTGCTACAAAATAGCCATTGTGGTTAAAAAATAAAATAAATACTCAGTCCACCAGATCCTGAAGTTCATCCTGACTCTCTTTACTGCCCTCACTGGACTTCGGGAGCACGTGCCCCCGGCCCCAGTGTTAGGCAGCAGGATGGTGTGGTGTGGTGATGTGGTTCAAGTGTGTGGTGGCGGCAGGAGCAACATTCATAGCTCCAGAGTCAAGTGGGTTCACAAGGCTCTTAACAAGTCAGACCTCTTGATTCTGGTTTGGAAAGGCTGTAAAGAGAACAAATGTATTTAAAATGTCGTGTTATAATATTCTAACCCTCAATTTTTAAATGTCCAAATCTGTGTAGAAAGAATAAAAAAATTTCTAAGGGGACCTAGAAATATGTTTAGTTAATGATGGACCAAATTCTGTATTTAAGAAGAAAAACACTTTAAAAATAACCAGTTTATAGATAGATTATAAATTATAATTAGATTATATATTTATGGTCTAAATTCATTAGTTTTATGAGAAGTCATCCTCTTTCCTTAGAAAAAAGACATTATTACATGGACAAAATAAAAATCAATTAAAACCATGGCATCATCGCAAGGGGGCTTGGGAGTGGATAGACGGTTTACTTCATTGTTGAGCCCCAAACAAATAAAATTCAACTCCATGCATATCAAGTGTGGCAGCCATAAAATGCTTCCCTCAAACCTCCTAATGCAGAGAACATAGTTGTCTGGCTGCTCTTCCTCTTGTCTCCGAATTTTCTGCTACCCCCGTTTTCCCTGTCTTCTCTCTCCCAATGGTCGCTCTCAGCGAATGGCTAAGGAAGGCCCATTCTCCTAAGACGTAGAATTGCTTTAATGGGTAATTTTGTCTCAAAAACTCCCCATCGACCTGGATGAAACTTTCTTGGAACTATGCGCCGTCTGAGTCTCTGTCTACCTTACCCTCCTTCCTTTCCTTGTTTCTTCACATGGTCAGGTCTCTCCTTACCTTTTCCACCTCTCTTCTTTTCCTTCATAGGTGTTTCCCCAATAAACCTCTTGCAGACCTACGTCCTTCTTGGTTTCCTCTTCTCAGAAGACCTGAATTAATGTATCAAGTGACGTTACTCCTGCCTGAGATTTTCTGTATTAACTACATTTCTTCCAGTACAGAGGAATACAGGGTGAGGCAGAAGTAGGTTTATAGTTTTTTGTATGGAAAATAATACAATAATTAATAAATAATAACACAAGAAAAAACTCTGCATTTCACATACTCACCATGGTAAGCCTACTTTTGCCCCACCCTGTATACATATTCTTTGAGCTTAAAACTGAACATACATAATTCATTTTAAAAGACAAACAAAATTCAAGCCTTGATGGGTTCTTTAGTGGTTTCCCCCCACAGATACCTACTGTATACCCTAACACCTAGAAACCGTGAGTGTGAGCTTATTTGAAAAAAGGTTTTTTCAGATGTAATTATATTAAGGATCTTAGGATAAGATCACACTTGATTATGTAAGTGACACCTAAATTAAGTTTCTTTTTTTAAGTTTTTATTTTTTATTGTATTTTTTCCATTACCATTTAGTCCACTGTATCCCCCTCCCACCCTCACAATCACACACTGTTGTCCACATCCACGAGTCCTTTCTCCTTCTTGCTCAGTCCCTCCACCCCTAACTCGCCTCCCTCTCCAGCTGTCATCCTGCTCTCTACAAGTTAAGTTTCTTATAAGGAATAGAAAACACAGAATTGAAGGCCTTGTGAAGAGAGAGACAGAGATTAGAGTTGTGTAGCCAGAAGTCAGGGAATATCTAGATTCACAAGAGGCTAGAGGAGGCAAGAACGATGCTCCCCTGGAGGCTTCTCAGGTAGTGCGGCCTTGCTCATACCTTGATTTAAACTTCCAGTCTGGAGAACTGTGACAGAGTATATTTTTTGTTATTTGAAGCCATCATGTTTAAGGTTTTTTTTTTTTGTTTTTTTTTTTTACATCAGCTAGAAACTGGTACAACCTGCCAAGATAGTACAGTGAGATGATCAATGTTTTATCTCCTTTGAGTATTGAAGAGGTATCTGGATGGTGAAGTAAGATAGATTGTAAAGTTCATAGCAAATCTGATAAGAATGGTAAAAAAACAATTACAAACATCATTCATGAACACATTGGAAAATCTATAACAAAATATTAACAAATTAAATCCAGAATATACCAAATGAGAATACGTCACCAGGAAGTGGAATTTTCCTCAAGAATACAAGTTTAGTGTGGTGATCAGTTCATGATGTATACAAATAACAAATCATTATGTTGTACAACTAAAACTAATATAATATGTCAATTATACCTCAATAAAAAAGAAAAGAATGTAAATGTAGTTCAACATTTGAAAATAAATAATGATAATTTACTATACTAATAATATTGAGGAAAAAATTACCTATGACTAACTCAATTGATGAATATTTGAACCAAATGAATGCAGAAATATGCCATGTTTGTGAATTTAAAGAATCGATATTATCAGTTCTCCCCAGGTTTTGCCCTAAAGTTTCAACAAAATATCAGTTATTATGCCAAAAGTTTATATAGAGAATATAACTGGCTATTTCTAAAGCATATGAAAACGCTAAGAGCTTAGCAAAAAAAATATTGAAAACACAATTATGCATCTCTTGCCTGATTTTACTTTTTCTCCTTAATTTTAATCCTCATGATACAGCCACAGTTATAAAGATAGTGTGTAATTGCCATCAAGATATATAAGATCAATGGAACAGAAAAGAGAGAGACCATGACCAGACCCAAATATATGTTTTATTGTCATTCAGCAATAACACCAAGGTAACTTAATGAGGAATAGATCATATTTTCAGCATAGTGTTGGAACAATTGGACATTTGTAGAGATCAAAATGAAAATGAATTCCTATATCTCAACTACACAAAAAATTAATTTGTGATTGACCTTAGACCTAAATGTAAAAATTAAAACCACAAAACTTCTCAAACAAAATGTTGGAACATATCTTTGCAAACATGGAGTAGACAAAGATTTCTTTGACAGGACACAAAACAACTAAGAATAAAAGAAAAATGATAAATTGGGCTTCAATAAAATTAATAACTTCTGCTCTTCAAATGACAACATTGAAAAACGAGAAGTCAAGCCATAGACTGAAAGAAATTATTTGTAAGACACATAGTTTTTAAAAAAGACTTGTATCCATAACATACTAAAGAAAATGTATCCAGAAAATATTAAAGAAAAAACTCTTATAACTCAATAATATAAAGCAAAAAAGCTAATAAAAATATACACAAATTATAAAAGACCCTTTATTTAGGACTATATGCAAATGACCAGTGCATGAAAATGTTCTTAGCATCCTAAATATGAGAGGAATGTAAATTTAAGCCACAACTTAATAACATTATATATCATGTTTTTAAAAGACTTGACAATTTTCAATTGCTTGCAAGGTTATTAAGCAGTTTGACTTTTCATACTTTGTAAGGAGAGTGTAAAATAATGTTATCACTTTGGAAAAGCAGTTTTTAAAGTTTTAAACATAGAACTGTTATGTGTTTTTACCACAAAATTAAAAAAGTGTCGTATATGTATTTCACCATAATTTAAAAAATAAATAAATAAAATGGAGTTAAAAAAATAGAGCTATTCTGTAATTCAACAATATCACTCCTAGGATATTACCCAAAAGAAATCAACACACATGTCCACAAAAGACTTGTACAAGAATATTCAATCATAATGACCCAAATTGGAAAGAATTCAATGTCCATCAATGGATAAGTGAATAAATACGTTTTGGTATACCTTTGAAAAGGAATTACTATTTGGCTATGAAAAGTATGAACCACTGATAATTATAGCAATATGGATGAATCTTTAAGACTTTTTTTTTCAGTGAAAGAAACCAGATACAAAAGAGTACGTATTGTATGATTCCACTTATTTCAGTTCTAGAACAAGTTGAAATAACAATAATGACCAGCCCTGGCCTGGTGGCTCAGTTGTTGGAGCATTGTCTTGTGCACCAAAAGGTTGTGGGGTTGATCCCTGGTCAGGGTATATGCCTGGGTCGTAGGTTCAATCCCCCATGGGGCATGTATGGGAAGCAACCAATGGGCATTTCTCTCTTACATCCATCTCTTGCTCTCTCTCTCTCTCTCTCTCTCTCTCTCTCTCTCTCTCTCTCTTCCTCTCCTTCTCTCTATCTCTTTCTCTTAGTCTCACTCTCTGTCTCTTTCTAAAATCAGTAAACATATCCTCAGGTGAGGATTTTTAAAAAATTAAAATAATAGGAAATCAGATCATTCACTGCTCTAATTAGAGGGTAGACGCAGGAGAAATGACTAAAATGATACATTAGGCAGCTTTCTGGAGTTATTCATTTTAGCTTGATTTGTATGGTTATTATACCATGTATAATTTATAAATGTTTCTTAGGACACTTAAAATCTCTGTATATTTTGGGATGTAATTTTACCTAATTTAAAAAAGGGATTACAAAGTGGTAAGCAACAATTTCTTAAACATCAGTGTATACAGTAAAAAATAATGCTAAAATTAAAGCAAAGAGAAATCAAGGTAGGATACATTTTAAAATAGATAAATTTTAAAAATACAAACTTACTGTAAGATCATATGAACTCATAAAGGGTAGACTACAATTTTACATCTTAAGTTTTCTGTAAGTGAGAAAGTATCCTCAATAATATCTTTAGAGTAAATTCAAGAACAAGTTTTATAGAGATGCTTCATCAAACAAATCCTCATACAAGACAGCAACACAAGTTGAAGGCATGATGCCAAACATAATTCAGTAACTGTATTTCTACAGAGTGGTTAACGGAAAAACTTTAATTTGTTACTCTTGCTGCTTCAGATTAACATAGAAGCAGATTTTAGGGCATCTAGAGAAACACAAAAATTGCAGTTTCCTCAGACAATTATTCATGAAGATTTGTATTTTTGAGGAACTTGTATATTTTTAAGATCATACTTTTTAGCAAGTACCTAAATCAGAGCTAATTTGTATTGCCATTTAAGTGCCAATTGATACAATTTGTCAGTCTGTTAATATTAGTTTACATGTTCTAGTGACAATCAAGAACTTAATTTAAATTTAAGATTGGCTATGTTGAATTTCAGTCAGAAATCAGACATGTAAATGTCAATTTATATTTAGTAATTATAATATTTGCTATAAAATCAAGCCTTTGTTTTGAAAATTATGATTTTTTCAGAGACAGGCTTTTGCCTCTCTACATTCACTTTTCAACCACTTTTCTAAGTGAGGGTCTTTAATGTTTGTAAATGATAGTAATGTGAATATGACACCTTTATAAAATACCTTAAGAAGGGAATAGGCAACCAAACAGACTTGAAATGGGAACAGAATTTGGGAGAGCAAAGATTTTGATATACGATGAGCAGATTGTATTTTCATATCCCACAATCCTTTTCTCTCTTTTTGAGTACAGAATAAAAAATCAAGGGGCTTATTAATCAAGCACTCAAAGGGTACAAAGAGGCAAAGAAAATCTAACCTATTAAAGTCATTCCCTTCATGCTGACTCTCCCTTGTGACTCCACGAACTTCCTTAATTAGTTGGCCACAACTTTTCATCTATAGAAAGAAATTTAACTAAATCAAAGACCAAATAATTTGTGAAAAAGTGCCACTTACACTATCATGAATAACAAGACAAATACATAGAATGACCATAGAATGACCATATGTGTATCCAATTCTGGTAGGAACACCAGAAAACCACAGAAAATGGCACGTAAAGGAGGGGCAAGTGGTGGTCATCATCACTGACAATTAGGCTTTTAGGTTTTAATATCTCCTGATGGATCATGATCCACTTTTTATAGTTCTTTGGATTAGATATTTAAGTTTAATGATTTTTTAAAATCCATAAACTGATTTTCTCTTTATTAAACATTAAGATGCTACTTGGATGAACAGGAAATTTGATAGTTTATTTAACACCTTTTATCTGTGTAATTATTCCTTTAATATTTAATTAATATATTTGAGGTAAAATTGATAATTTTGGACTATGCAAAGTGGAACTAGCTACACCATATAGAAATCAAGCAAGTTAATGTATGTAACTTCTGCCAGACATCTCTCTTAATTAGCCCTTCAAGAATATAAAAGTCAGAAGTAGATCTGTTTAATAGCAATAAAAAAGCAAAGAAAGTAAAAGCTTTGTATGTTAACAGTAACAAAAACAACAAATAATTCTCAAAATAATTCATTTAAAGGTCAAAATATATGTTTACCCATTTCTCAAATATAGAAACAAAAAAAGCAATTATTATAGATCTATTCACTTATGCCAGTTCTCTTTGCAACCTGAGACTTCTATTCCTTTATAAACACACATATATATTATATATACACATATTATATATATATATATGAGATATATATATATCTCATATATATATATATAATGTTATCATTCTGTTGGGGACCACTCTGGTTAAGACTCGACCAGAAAACTGGGAAGGTCAGAGGCAAGCATGACTTGAAGGCCGCTTAGAGGGTTCCCATGGGAATTGGATTTTAAAAATGCATATTATGCTTTAAAGCTTGCTCTACTTTTCTTATCTCTTAGTTAACTATAAACAGTGTGTAGCAAAAAAATGTATGAAGCTTTGCACCTGATGTCAGTATGGAGCCAGGATGTTTAACAGACCCTGACACAGAATTGTCACTGTGTTCTTTGCATTGATATCTGTAATCAGTAACTGTAAACTGTAACCCAAGCATCTAAAGCTAATTGATGATTCATGAGTCTTGACCTTGTATCTCCCAAATCCCCTCCTCAATAAAAGGGACTAGGAGGGAGCATTCAACACTCTTCTCCACTAGAGATATTTGTTACCTCTCCTCCTCCCAGACAAAAGACAGTGTCTGGGTAATTTTGTTCTCTCTCATTCATGATCCTGAAACCTCTGCTACACAGGGAGTTTCCACCAAACCAGGGCACTGGAGGCAGACCCCTTCATTATTTTTTATATCTTTTGAAAAAAAATACTGTCAAATATTTTATTTCTCCCAAATTTACAGTGTCTAACTCTGGGTCTAAAGATACTTAAACTTTAAAGAATATAAAATAGGTAAAAATATAGAAGTATACAGTAGAATGATGGTTACCAGAGGATGATGGGAAGGGGCTATGAGTTGTTTAATGGAATAAAGTTAGTTCATATAGGACATAGTACCTGGAGTTACTGTACAACATAGATCTGCTGTACAAAGATCTGCTGTACAACATAGTATGTGTTGTACAACATAGATCTGCTGTACAGCATAGTACCTGGAGTTAACTAAGGTATTGTGTACTTAAAATTTTGTTAAGAGGGTAGATTTTATCACGTGTCCTTATACTACAAGAAAAAAATGGCAAGAACAAAGGGACACAAGGAAACTTTGGGAGATGATGCATATGTCTATTACCTGGATTGTCTGGATTGTGTGATAGTAACACAAGTGTATATGTTTGTCCAAATTCACTAAATTATGTATGTTAATTACATGCAGTTTAGTATACAAATTATACCTCAAAACAGTTGGAAAAATAGTATCTTGGTGGCTGAGCAATTAAGTAAGAGACTTCTTAAATTTAAATATCTTAACAAGGATAGTCAACCAACAGTGTGAAGAGTCAGTTGCCTATTGGTACTTTCCAACATTCTAGCAAATTCTCTTTATTCTAAAAAATGGAAGACTTAACTGTCTGATAGTTATGTTCTCAGAACATTTAGATTTCCTGTTCTTTTCCTGATTGACCCTGTACTTAGATAAAGTTTCCTCTATCTTAGGGCTACACTCCTTCAAATTAAAAAGGTGTAGAAAAGATTTTGCAAATGACATCCCAAGTGAGAAAATTATCTGGTCAATGACTCAAAATGAGATCTAGCCACCAACTTCAATGTTAAGTACTGTAAATCCAAACTGTGCCTCATAGGTTATTAACAGAGCTACAATTAGTTCCACGAGATTAAAATAGCAGCAAGAGAAAGAAAATTTTATATTAAATCACCTCCCAGTAAACTATATTAAGTCACTGGAGCTAAGTTCTTAGAAAATAGCAATAAAAACCAAAACACAAAAAACAAAAACCTTGCTGAAATAATAGAATTATTGCCCTATGTAATACTTTCCAACAAAAATATCTAAGTTTGCATCATTATACAAGGAGGACCTCCAAAAAACCAAAATTTATTTATAAAATTGTATATTTATTCTTACATGCTTAAACTTCAGTCACTTTCAAAGTACGCTCCATTAGTGCAATACACTTATTGAGATGTTTTTTCCACTGTTCAAAACAGTTTTTGAACTCATCAAGTTTGATACTGTTTAGTGCTTCTGCTGTTTGTTTCACTTCTTCCACATTGGCAGAATGTTTCCCTTTGAGGACTTTTTTTATCTGGGGAAACAAAAATAATTTGCTTGGGGTGAGATCAGGTGAATAGGGAGGGTGGGGCACAGGTGTCATTCCATTTTTGGTTAAAAACTGCTGAACACTCAGCATGTTGTGGGCGGGTGCCCTTATAAATCATCCATCATGAAATGGGCAAACACATTGAAAGAGTCTTCAAAAAAAAATTCACTGAAGCCAAATGCAGCCTCTCACAACACCAGCTGGTACACTGATACAGATGGGTTCTTAGAACACTCACCTACCAGGGGAAACCTGTACTACAAATCCCGCCCTCTAGAAGATAATTCTTTTTCTGGGGGGTCACCCACATATGTGCTCGAATTCCTTCTTCACATTTTTAGAAACCCTTTAGATGTTGTAGTATCTACATGAAAGTTTTCTCCCTACTCTGGACAAATCTGCTTTTCCTATTTGTGTGTGTGTGTGTGTGTGTATGTGTGTGTGTGTTGTATGAATACTGTTACTGTCTCCCTACTTCATGCTGAAATTCAGCCACTAAATCCTGTCAATTCTGCATAGATCCACTGCTACAAACTCATTTCAGGCTCTAATCATTTTGGTCCTACACTGTTGCCTGGGCCTTCTATTGCCCATCTTACTTCACTTCAATCAAAACAGCAACGTTACTACTTAACACATTAACCCTACTGTCTTTCTACTTTTTACAAAATAAAGTACAGTTTCCTTGACATCATGTTTAAGTACCTCCTTATAGAGTCTTATCAACTGTCTTTCCTGTCTCGTCCCTGTTACTCCTGCACATGCCTGCTGTGCCCCAGAAACAATGAATTTCATTGTTGCTGGGACCAGGTGGGCTTCAAAAAACACCTAACCCTTCTACCTCTGCACTTACTAGATTACTACATACTTGTTTGTGTCCCTGTCTTTCGCTCTAGAATGTGGGTTCTTTAAGTTTAGAGACCTGTTTTAATCATATTTGTTATTATCCCATTAGCATAATGCCTTGGATATAACTGGTTAAAAGTGCTCATGTGTGTGTAATACCAAAAATTTTGATTTGGTGCCCTTTGAGCTTTGTGTTCATTACCCTGTTTTTTTTAACAATCTCATTATTGACGCTTTCTTCTTCCCTTTTTTAACAATGTGATGATATAATAAAGTGTAGTACTGATGGGTAGTAAATAAAAAACTAGCTGTGGGTGAACTTTGGAGACAGTGTAGTGTTGGGTAGAAACTGTAGAGTAACTATGGGCTCTAGAATCAAGATCCCTGACTCTGAACCTTAGCTCTACAAATTACCATTATTTGATTGAGCAAGTTATTTAGACTATCAAACCCTCATTTTTATTCTTCAACTGGAGACCATACAACACTTTGGAAATATTTCTATGTACCAGGTTCTATTCTAAGTGGTATGGATAGAGTGGTGAAGAAGGCAGACAAATTTTGTGCCCTCCAGGATTTTCTTTTCTAGTAATTAACTCAAAGTTGTGTTGGGAGAGTTAAATGATATAATGGACATGAGGCCCTTAGCACAGTGCCAGGCACATAGCAAATGCAAGTAAATGTTAAATGCCATTATTACATTATTACTACTATTGATTAGTAGTAGTGGCATCATTACTATTTTTTATTGATAAGCATGTATATCACAATGTTAATGTGTCATCCACTGCCTATAGTCCTCACAATCCTTATTTCTAGGTGTAGTCATGTCCCCTTTTCTAAAGTGGCTTGGCCTACTATTTTTTCCCTAAAACCTAGATTTAGTTAGGATTGAGAGTGAGGCTATGAGAAGCTGTTGACAGAGACAGAATTACACAGAATATGTTTCCTTGATGCTGTATCTCTTTCTGTGAATCTCTTGTTTCCTATTTACAATAACTTCTGGTTCAGTTTTTTTTTTCGATGTAACTTTTATTTATTTATTTTGAGAGAGAGAGAGAGAGAGAGGCAGAGAGAGAGAGAGACATCAGTTTGTTGTTTCACTCATGTATGTATTCATTGGTTTCTTGTATGTGCCTTGACCAGGGATTGAACCTGCAATCTTAGCTTATCGAGGACAACGCTCTAACCAACTGAGCTACCCAGGCAGGGCAGGTCTAGTGTTTTGCCTTGTCCTTCACTTTATGTCCTGATTCTCATGTCCTGCCCACCTGGTGTCCTTCTCACAGCTGGCCAGAGCCTCCATTGTTTATGGTACCTGAGAGTTTTGTTACTGCCTTGATCTCTGCAGTTTGATTACTTGTGCATTTAGCCTGTTGAATAACAACCTAGTTGATTACCAACAACCAGACTAATTGAGCTTCGTCCTGTAACTCACACCAGATATTTAATCTTACACTCTTTAACTTTAATAGTAACACTAATCGAGGATTTACTAACTGCTGTACATATAACAACACAAGTAACCGTAAATCATCCCTTTGAGGTAGGCACTGTTATTATATCCTTTTACAGTTAAGGAGACTGAGGTACAGAACAGATATACAACTTGTCAATATTTCACAGTTAGAGCTGGGCTTTGAATTCCTTCAGTCTGACTCTAGCCTCTGAATTCTAAGGCACCATGGCATATGGCTTTCCCCTGGCTGGAGGGTGATAGCAGTTTCACGGGCTAGATCTTACACCCCGTTCTGCTGGGTCTCTTTCTGGGAAATGAGTGTTTAAGAAATACATGTGGCGATGTTTTTCATTGTAAGCCCTTCGGTGTTCGTTCTACTCCCAACTAGTGCCCTGAGATTTTCTTGGGAAGTTATGTGCAGCCCTGGTAGGAAAACAGGTTAGGATAGGAGGCTCTGCCTTTCCCTTCAGAAACTTAAGGGGCACCAGGAGCCTTCTCCTTTCAGATCTTTTGTTTTCCTTTATTGATATAAAGGGAGGCATGCCCAGCTGACCCATGCTTTCCCAACAAATTCTCAGGACTTTGAAATTTGAGTAAAATGTCACAAATCAAGTACACAACAGCAACAAAAACAACAAATCTATTCAGTCATTTACTCATTCTAGCAGTAGTGCCCAAATAGGACTATCCAGTGGTTCTTGCTATGGGGACCTTCTCTAGGTGCAAAGTTCCTTTCCTTTCAGCCTGGTTTTTAGTTCTCCCTTCAGTCCTGAATGCCTTCTCATTGTTCTAAAGATTCCCTTTCTACTTAACACAGAATTGGTTCCATTACTTTCATAAGTGACATATTGTAGGTACGGAATAATTAGTAATAACGGGACTGCCATTTTCCAGGAAGAGGTACTTATTTGCTAATAACGGTGTCCTCTCTTCCTCTCTTACTTGGCTTTCTGGCACTGGCTGCTTCAAAACACCACGTGATGATTTTGAAGGATTAATCTAGGTTAAAATGTAATGCCAGATGAGAGGAAAAATCAATGTGGAAAAAGATACAGCATTTTTACCAACTGATATTTCAGACAGGAGGGAAGGAAGGCAGGAAGGAGAGGGAGGGAGGAAGAGATGAAGGGAGGGAGTGAGGAAGGAAGGAAAGACAGAAGAAAGAAAGAAATAGAAAAGAAGGAAGGAAAGAAGGAAGAAAGGAAGGAAGAAGGAAAGAGGAAGAAACCTCCAAGGTTATTTGGAAAATGACAATCCTGTTTCAAGCAGCCCCAACAAAGCAGAATTCAACTAGGATAGCATGCCACAGACTTAGATTTATATATGTGGTGAAGAGTGGGTGTTAAAATGAATTTCATTTCTGGAATGTGAACTCCAAATTCCACACTTGGAAGCAAATTAGGCATGTTCTGACTGTGATTAGCAAATCTCTCACCCCAGCACCCATTATGGTGAAGCCTTAGTGCTCAGACAGCATCCCTCACAGCCTCTAAGATTCCTGTGAGCACCTGGGCATTCATTATTCAAATACGGAGTAGCCATAACTACTGAATGAGACTCTCACACAACTGTATATGATTCTTTTAAAAAAGGAAAATTAAATCAAAGAGGTAGGATCCAGGTACTACACTGGGTAATTTGCATACATTTTCTCCTGTCCAACAATCCTAGGAGATGGGTAGTACAATCTTTCTTGTAGACGTACAGAAAGAGAGGGTAGGGCAGCCAAGCAATTTTCCAAAGTTCACCTACCTAGTGAGTAACCAAGATAAAACAGACATACCTTGTTTTACTGAACTTCACTTTATTGCACTTCGCAGGTGTTGGGTTATTTACAAATTGAAAATGAAACCCTCTGCCAGCAAAAAGATTACTTGCTTTATTGCTGTAGTCCAGAAGCAAACCTGCAATAGCTTTGAGGAATGCCTGCATATTGTATGTAGCTGTGTGTTATGTTTATATTTTGAAGAGTCGTTGAATATCTTAAAACTAATTATAATGGCCATTGGAATTGGTCGTGTTCATACATCTTGTGTTGATACAACAATGAAAAGGATTCCCCACCAATTAACTTTGTCTCTGGAGTTTTTTTCTGATTGAATTGCTATAAAGCTCTATTTCCTTTGGCTGTTGTCATTTATTTCACTTGATTCTCAATATTTTGGCTGAGGAAAAAGATGCCTATGATCATGAGTCTAATCTGCCCTCCCATGATTCAGCCATCCTACTTTATCTTTCCCACTTCTCTCCACCACCTTATTTCAGAGCTAAAATCTTTACTTTTAACCTTAGGAGATAAAAGTGTGTATTAGTTATCTGTTGCTATGTAAGAAATCACCCCGAAATGTGGTAGTTTATGCCATGGTCATTGTCTCAGTTTCCCTGGGTGAGGTTTCCAGTGCTGCTTTGCTGGTTGCTCTGACTTAGGGTCTCTCACGCGCTGCAGTCACAGTGTTATCCAAGGCCACGATCATCTCAAGGTCCAGCAGGGACAGAATCTGCTCCTGAATCTCGTGCACATGGCTATTGGCAGGATTCAGTCCCCCATGGCATGGTGTGCTGTTTGCTCGAGGCTGCCCTGTTCAGGCCTCTCCCAAAGGGTAGCTTACAGAAGGGAGCTGGATTCATCTGCATATGCCAGTGAGATCCAAAGGGAGTACCGGTATTTTTATAACCTAATCTTGGAAGTGATGTCACTTTTGCTGTATTCTATTCTTTAAAAGCAAGTTACTAAAGGAGAGGATTTCACTACGTTGTAAATACCAGAAGGCAAGTATCATCGGGAGTTATTTTAGATGAGCCTACCCCACTAGTACAGAACTGTAACAGACTCCCATCTGCCTAGTAAAAGGCTCACTTGCTACCCATGCAAGTGTATCAGGCTTCACGCAGGCTTTGGGAGCAGTAGAGAGCCTGCCACCTCCATTACCTGTAAGTGGGCATGTTCACAGAGTTACTTGATAGCTGTTTTAAATAGCTTGGAACAGAAGGCAATAAGAGTGAGTTAGCACTAATTAGCATTTCTCTGTGAACTATTTGCCTTGTATGTTTGATCTCTTAAAGGCCACCTCAAGTGAAAGCAGTATGTGTTTCCTAAAGCATTTCCTTCACTAGACACAGAGTTAGAAATGAAATATTTAGACATATTTATGTCACTTAAGCCTTAGAATAACATGCACACATTATGTCAGTTATTTAGATGACAAATTATAATAACAGAGGAAATAACTTTTTTTCACCCAGCAGAATGTAAATAACTAGAGGATGATTCATTATATAATGTAAGAATATAAGTGACATTGTTCTTCTTTTTGTAATTCCTTGAGAAAATATAATAGATCATCTCTTTCATGACTGTATTCCCAGAGTCAGTGCCCCTCCTCCATGCTGGGCATTTAAGAAATGACTGTTAAGTGCATGGATAAATATTTTATATTTTATAATGCAATAAGAATTACAGTTTTAATATTTATGAAATCTACTAACCAATAGTAAAATAATTTTTGCCATCATAACTTGCATGTAGACTAGATCTATGTTTTATAAGTTTACCAGAAAAATATATAAATAAGTCTTGGTACAACTAGTACCTGTTTATATTGTGAAACATAAACCAAGACATAAAAAGACTTCTTATGGGAAAGGAGTTTATCTGTTTGGACTCTAAAATATTGAGGACATCCAAGATATGCTCAAAGCTCATATCACAGATATCCAAATATGGCATTTTAAATATAATATACAGTTCACATTGTTAATTTTATTAATGTAGTTATTATTTAATAGTTTATGACTTGTGGAAACTTTAACTTGAAACATAATGTTGCTTCTGTAGGTCACAAATGATCAAATATAAACAATTTCATTCATTTACTAAGTAGTCTGTGGCCAGGGAGCAAAAGAGGAACACTGGGTAAATAAAGGAAAAAAATTCTTCAGACTACCTAAAAGAAAGAGAGGAATCATTCCCCCTTATTATTTAATAAGTCTATTTACATACATCTACAAAACACTAATCTCAGGAACAAACAAATATAAATTTTACTGGGAATCTGAGAAACTGAATTCCATAGAAATTGTAAAATTACTGACATATGTGTAAAGGAACCATATTATGAGGCGCACCATGGTTAGTCTCATGAAGAAAGCATGCCCCAATTCCTACAGCTCAGTGGATTTAAAAATCACATTGGTCTAAGTGTCACATGTGAAGTCAAAGAAGCTTGTTAATCTCCTAGAAATCTACAGCACCGTAAATTGTGCTAATCTCAGCACCATCAAAAATCAAGGACTTCACCCCATTCTTATTTAGATCAGCCATCAGCATTCTTTCAGTTTTAGGAGAGGGCTCAGTATTCAGAATCCTTCTTCTCCAGTGAGAGACTTGAACAGGTTTCTCATTCCGCCATTCAGCCTTTATCTAGGAGAAGCATGCTGGTGAATCTCACAGAGCTGAGTCACAGGCGAGCACTCAGAGCAGCTCCTCCTCGTATCTGACAGTCACACGCACTCCGCTGGAACCAGTTTCTGGTTCATGCCCTTTCTATTATGATAACTCGGAAAATAAGCAGCTCATTACAGAGCCTACTCACTCGAAAAATTCACAGCCAGACCCACTGATTAAATCACAGGGGATGGCGAGCTGCTCTGGTTCCTGCACTCGGGTCATTTCAGGTTTTCTTTACATATCAAATTCAAATGATCTAAGTGAAAAAAACAAGTGGTATAATATATTTAGAAGGAAAGTGCTAAATATCTATTTCAAAACTTTAAGAGAAACTTTCAAAGGAAAGGAAAATGATCCTAAACCTGGATTTGCATTAATTTTTTGTTAAGAAACTAACTTGGTTTATAACTGAGTAATGAAATGAGAGTTCAGGCTCAGATGTTTTTAGAAACCGCACATCACTTTTATGTATCAAACTTTGATTTTACTGTGCATGTACTTTCTTCTCATTAGGGCCTCTTTCCACAGTCAGGAATAGTAGCACTCTGACTAAAACAACATTATTGTTCTGCCATATCACACCAACTGCTTCCAGATGAGGAACTTATGCTCAATGGTTCTAAGGCTGATTCCATGCCACACTGAGAGGTGCGGATAAATGTACTCAGCTCCTCATGTGAGCCATGAAATGTTGAAGTAATATAGCGAGTAGGTTAAACCAAAAACTATAAAGCCAGCCTCACTGGGTTTGAACACCAGCTCTACCACTTATGGTGACTTTGAGAAAGTCCATCCACCTTGGTAAGCCAGTGTCCCCATTTGTAAAGTGCAGGGAACAGTAGAAGATGTCATGTTTATCTTGGGCCTTGGCCATTGTAAGTGCTAGCTGTTGACAAGGAACTTCTGAGAGCACTCTTCACAGAACCTCCTTTGGAGGGGAGAAGGCCCATCAACCAAAGCTCCAAGGAAAACTGAATTACTTTGTATCTCCTCTTCTGACATTTTCTCACAATGAAACAATTTACCTGGGCAAATAGGTGATATATTAGAAGACTCTGGCCTTTTCTCTCTTCTAGGGGTCATGTGAACATTAGCAATGTTTTAACTAAAAGTCCCTAGCAGAAGAGCTAAGTTACTGTGGTAGGAATATAAGAGGTGTTTTGTGCCTGGTTGAATATCACATCAAAACATGGTTGCCCTACTGATACTAGAAGGCAATACTACTGTTCCAAAGCCCATTAGTTTTCTAAAAGATACCATCTCTCCAGCTCAGAGAGAAAGAGTAAGAGATGTCTTTTCATGCATTTATGTTATAATATTGGCCAGAAAAAGCACTGGACCAGAGAAACTGTGAGGCTCATCCCAGCATCAGTGCTAGTTAGGGCTTGAACATGTTTCACGATAGCCTTCCTTCGATGGGTGTTATTTATTTTTGGCAGAGCAGCCTTGAGCTTTTCATTCACAAATTACTCCTAAGTCTTCAAAAGCTCTTCATTAATAAAAACATAACTTGGTGTAAAAATGCAACCCCCAAACAGAGGCTATGATGAAAGTTTACTGTTTTCTTACATAAAAGCTCAGATATTCAGGACTTACAGGGTGCCCTTACTGTTCTTGACATCGATTCTAACTTGGAGTCCAAGGCAGCAGACCCAGGGCCTACTATTTACTGCGAGTACAGAAAGGAAAGAGAAAGGACAGAAACAAACAAACAAACAAAACAACAATAACAAAGCACCCACTTGCTTGGTTAGGGGTTTTGCTCACCAATCGCAGATATAATTCATCTGGCTTGAGAGTGGCCATGTGTCTCTACGTAACTGCAAAGGAGTCTAGATTGGTGTATGTCCATTTGTAACTGAAAGGATTCAATTATTCCAAGGAAGAAAAAGAGTAAAAATGAGGGATAATCAGAGATTTCTTGAACAAGCTCCTTCCCTAGCCAGAAGCTACACTTTGGTTTCTATGGCATCCGAACCTGCCTTGCTAAATAAACTCTCCATGAACCATTCTAGCTACAATGGTCACAATGGGCAACTTGCAGTTTCTTGAGTTCATTTTGCCCTTTGTACTTTTGCTATTGATGTTTCCTTTAATCTTATTTATCTCTAAGTTCTCATTTACCTTTCTTTTAAAACTTGGGAAGGATTATGTCTAGGTGTCAAGTAATCCAAAACCTTGTCATATTGAAAACAGTAGGAAATAGAAGCAAGCCAAATGGAGACTTGCATTTGAAGGCAAATACTTTGTCTGCCCTAGTGAAGGCAGTCAGACCATCCAAACATCTACATAAAGCTCAAGATCATCTGTACTTGTAGGATGCAGCTGTAGACGTACTCAACATTGTGACTGTAATTAAAGATACAAAGTTTAAAACAGGGAGATTGGATTATCTGAATGGGCCCAATCTAGTCACACAAACATTAAAAGTGGAGACATTTCTCCAGCTGGAGGAAGAGAATTGTAGCATAAGAGAAAGTCAAAGAGATTCCGAGCCTGAGAAGGATGCAATAGTCCATTGCTGGCACTGAATATGGATAAAGGCAGGGATCTCAGTTCCAGAACCACAAAAACAGAATTCTCCCAATTACGTCAGTTGATTCTTCCCCACATCCCAGGCAGCTGATGGTTGATGTTGGTCTTTTGAGATCCTAAGCAGAGAATCCACCTGAGACATGTCGTATTCTGCCATGTCTTTCTTCAAAGCATTGTCAGTAAATGTCTACTTCCACAATGCTTGAGATAAAACTCCCCCAAATGAGATTCATTTAACCCTCAATCTCATTTAAATGACCTCTCCAAGGTCTTATAAAAATACCAGAGAAAACGAGAATTAAGACAACTCAAGAGAGAAGTTGAGACTTGCCAAATCATAGCCATCTTGCTCGTCACCATTCTAAAAGCACTCATTTCATTTTCACTATCTCTTACCTGGATAATACCATTTAGAAAGGAATTTCTGGCTGCTGGTCCCAGAAATGTACTGTGGCATAAATAAACCCAACTGCTGCAAGGTCGTGAGATAGACTTTTTCCTCCTTAAGAAAGTTAACTTATGAAAGCCCTGGCTGCTATGGCTCAGTGGATTCAGCATCGGCCTGCAAACCAAGTGTTGCTGGTTCAATTCTCAGTCAGGGCACATTACTGGGTTGCACGTCAGGTCCCCAGTTCGGGGTGCAAGTGAGAGGCAACCACACAGTGATGTTTCTCTCCCTCTCTTTCTCCTTTCCCCTCTAAAAATAAAATAAAAAAACAAATAAATAATTATTTTAAAAAAGTTGACTTATGAATTTCCAAGGAAAGAGAACTGAATTGTTTCCTAACTTCTTAAAAATAAATAGTGCTACACTAAAATTCTATGTTTACATTTGGCTTGACATGTTATGAAACTCGAATCCAACTGGAAAAAACTTAGAAAACACTACTCAGAAAGCACATAAGGGTTTAGCAAATATTTATTTATCATTTAAGTTGGATTAAATAGAAATTGTACATAATGGTACAGAAAAATTGTGCAGTGCACAGTGGCAGATCCATGTGAGAGTCAATGAGACACATTGTCAATGGCCTTTCCCTCTTGCCACCAGAATGTCTCATGGCTTATAAACAGTGAAAAGAAATAACCTGGCACATGCTGTTATGGACACAGGCAAGTACATAAAAGGAAGCCATACAGACAAGAATACCCCAATATAGTACTCTAGCTTGTAACAAACACAACACATTCCATTTATAACGAAAGCCAAAATATATGCTATCTTCCCAGAAAAATAAAATAAACATGCCCGCTTAAATAACAGATTACAATCAAGAGTGTTTGTGGAAATCTAGTATTTGTATCCGATTTAAATGCAACAGTGTTATCCTTAAAAATGAGCAAGCACTGCTTTAGAAAGAGGAGCTTGATGTGCTATTCCTCTGTAAGAAAAAGAACATCGACTTCCTGCTATCTCTTAACTGCAGCAGTTTCCTTTGGGATCTCAGATACCCACACAATGCTAAGTAATTTTCTTCCTCTATCAGGCTAAAGACGATTCATTTTTAAGGACAACTGCTGTGTTTGTTTCATGCTTAACACCAGTACTCAAAATGATTTATTGTATTTTACAAATTTTACAAATGTTCATCATCACTATTAAGATTTACAAAACCCTACATCTTATAGCAAATATTAAACACAATAAAAACATTGTTAAGTACTTAACTACTTTTCGGAAGGGAAAAACTCTAAAATATATGTGAAATTGCCACTTACTAAATAGGCAAAGGCTTTCCATTCCCTTTTTTTCTAGAGCCCTTATTAGTGTTTATTTCTATTTTTAATCCCTGTTTTCCCAAATTGATAGCTTTGTGCTGAAATATTCAGTAATAAACATCAAAAGTAAAATGAGTAATGTAGTATGTTAGGCGTGGAAGAGTCATCCTAAATCATGATGGAAAATACCTTCAAGTTGTAATCCTCCTTGCTAACAGACTTGCATTGCTAGCTCAGCAGGTGGTGTAGAACTGAAAGAGGAAGTGTACGTGTGATGCTAATGCTCATTCCATCCACAGGTCCCCCCTCTTAACAGAGAATAGTGTAGGACAGGTCTGAAAAAGCAGGAGACTGGCCCTGCATGGAGGTGCCCCTTTGGAAGTAATGCTGGTGGTTATGATTTTTCTCAGCTCTGTCTCCCTAGAGGGCGTTTCTCTCCTGCACCAAGTTTGTCTGGGGAAAATGTGGTGGGTTCTGGGCAAAATCTTAATTTTTCCAAGAGTTGCAGGTGATTAAGCATGTGCTCTTCCCAAGTGGGCATTTCTCAGCTGAAAATCTGAATCTGAATTTTAACTTCACAAAGAAAAAAAAAAAGACTAGAAATATATTTTGGTTGTACAGCTCAGATTCTCAAGGATAGAGCAACAAAGGTTGTTGGTTTTTTCTTTAGAGAGGGCAATTAATTTTTTTTTAAGTATGCCAGGATGTGTGTGTGTGTGTGGGGGTACACCACACACCTGCATGTATGGGGGTGAAAAGAGAGTGGGGGTGGGTAAGGAGAGAACAGGAAAAAAATTTTAAGAGCATACTAAATTGTGGACTTCAGTCTTCAAGGGTTTGGGAATTATTTATTTTTCTTGAATCAAGTTGAGCATGTTACTTAAAATATTTCTTTTTCTGATTAATTCATTCTAGTCAAACAGAGTGTTGGCTCATTCGATTCTTAAGCCCTGCCATAGAAAAATTATTTTCCTCAGTTTTATTATTTCAGTTACCAGATATTTCAGTTGACAAGTGACATTATTGTTGTCATTATTATTAACTGCTCATATGTGTTGAGATTAAAATGTTAACTACTGCTTGTATGTGTTGAGATTAAAATGTTAACTACTCATGCTATATCTGCCTTACTTTTTTTAAAAAAACTCAAATACAGGAGAAAATTCTGCTTTTCTTTCTCTTGTGGTAATGAAAGAATATTTTCAATAAATTGTGTTTTATTGATTTATCTGTTCAGTTTGAGTGTTTCTGACTTAAATTTTGCTAAAGGTCCTGCAATCTGTGGTTATGGTTCTGTTTGTCTACATTAGGTAGCTTTTACTGAAATGCAGTTCTTTTTTAAAATCTATGACTTTCAATACATTCTGTTTTTAGTTAATATCAGTGGGCAGCGATGACCTCCAGTGGATTCTTATGTAAATAGCAACTGGGTTTTTTAGAGAATGTTAATTTTCAATATATTTGTATCCTTTAAACTTGGGCAGCTTACTGAATGAACTTTTTAAGCTTTCTTAAAACATTTATGTATTTGTTTATTTTAGAATAAATTGAAAAGCCATTACAAGTTATCAGTACTTTAACTTTCTTGTTTCTATAGGTTCTAAGCTGATTGTAAAAACAAAAGTGATATTATTTAGCATTAACTTTAAATATTCATACTTGTTTTTAGGCATAATTCACTTGCTTTTAATTTTTAAATGAAAAATGTCAAAAATTATATTTTAAAAAGGTAATTGCTAAATAAAATAGGATAAAAGACTTTAGGAGATAAACATTTTCAAAAATAAAATTTCTTGATACTGTTTATAAGAGAAAATTAAAATAAGCTCTGAACATTCTGGTAGTTAAAATGATCTCATGAAATAATTTCCCACTTTTTAATATAAAATAGAGAAAATTTGATATCTGAGAGCAAAATGCTGTAATATTTATTTCAGAAATAAAACATTATGTTTCAGGAATGTATTTTATATTTCAGGGAAGATTATTTAGAAGGCATAAAATTTAAGTTTTTATAGAACTTCAGTGCTGTAATATCATTTTGGCTTATGAGGTAATAAGTTATTCATAAATATCTTAAAGCATGACATAAGCATTAGCAAATTTTTATTTCAGTTAGATTTTTCTGAAAATGGCTTAAATGTACTTACTGAGACACTGCTTTCAAATCTTTATTAGACAAACTGTAGTTAAATATATATATATATTTATATATATACTTTTCTACCACAAGAGGGCAGCAGAATTTTTTCAATTAGAGTTCTAACTGTAACTCCATCTGTTGACATTCTTTGAGATCTTTCTGAGAAGTTACCTTCACTTCATTCTAGAGTGAAATTGAAAGGAAGTGTTTTCATCATGAAACATGACTACTGCAAATGTGGTTTAATGAATGTTTTATGAAGGGCACAAATTTCAAGGCGACTACAGTTTTTTTTTCATGGTTTATAATAATTACTACACACCTGCTTCATCAAACTCAGGGCTCTGACAACATTAATACAATAATTCTTAAAAAGTACAGACAGTTCACATGAGAATATTAAAGTACCTGATGTTATGTATATTTTACATGGTGGTGGAAAGGCAAGATTTAAAAAGATTAAAACATTTATTTTTAATTTTTTACATCAGTATTAAAACCTCTAAATTTTCACCAATATTCCCATTACCTTAAGTCTTGCAAGGGTAAAGTAATACTTGCCATGGAAAAGCAGTCAAGTACTCAAAACTACAGCTATGGTCACTTTTTCATAAATATAATGTGAAACCATTGAACCAAACACTTAGCTAAAAAAAATTAGTTAATTTTATGTGATGTTTAACCAGTAAAATAAGCGCATAGAATAATTTATCATAATACCTTCACAGTCATTTCTGTATTATGGAAATCTCTTTAATGCAAAGAAGTTGGATGATTTCTCATTCTTTTTTTCTTTTCTTTTCAGGTTCCAAATAGAAATTCTTCAGAAGCCCATTGATGGTCTTGCCCCATCAGGAGTCCAGCGTGTGCCTGGGCAGGCGATAGTGCTCTGCTTTGGGACGGAGCTTCTTTTCCTGTGGGTTGGCATACTTCCACTTGGAAGGTGACATTTTATGCTTTTTCCTCCTCTTATCTGTGCACCATACCTTTTCACAGTATTCTTCCACTCTCTGGAAGTTGCTATAACCAATCAGCTGCAAGAATTCCTTGTACCAGGGTTTTGTTCCCTGCGGGATACTGCTCTGAGCAGGACAAGGCATCTTGTGAGGCCTGCCCTCTTCATAGTCTTTGTTAAACATCTCCTCCACTCTCTCTTCTTCCACTACCTCCAGGGTGATTTTACGGACGGTATGGACAAAACTATGCTCTACTGTCTGGCAAAAATAGGTACCAGCATCCATTTTGCGTATCCGTAGGAAGAGTAAACCGAGGTCCATTTTAACCACTCTGTCATCTGTCTTCACCTGCAATAAAAACAAACAAACAAAAAAGAATGGCACTGGACTATTATCCAGAAGACTGTATATATGAGATAGGAGGGGGCTAAGCGATTAAATCAGCTCTCTCTCTGCCTTAAACTTTATTACATTTGCGGTCACTTCATATCAATGACTCTGAGGTCATTTTACATCAATATTTTTTAAGAGCAAAGTGAGGGAGCTTTCTGTCTAGTTGACTTCAATTAATCATTAGAGAAGAAAAACATCCAGTTGTATATAGCGCTCAAAGTTACAGTGAAACAACAATTTGTAAAATTTATTTAATTTCTTTTTTAAATGGACAGAACAAATTCCATTTCTCAAAGTATTAGTTCAGAGGTTCCTATGCCTTCCAGATCATAATGACCGATGTTTCTACAAGGATCTGTGTTTAAAGAGCTGAGCTACCTCCACCCTCTCTCCTTCCAAAAAAAAATTCTATCTGTCAATTCAGTGAGCATTTTTTACATTTCTACAAGGTTGTCCATTTAACAAAGGTTAAAAATAACAAGTAGAATACCAATATCCAGATTCTGCTCTGAAAGATCTCAGTCTCATAAATATTAAGTTTTCATAAACCTTCACTGCTCAAATACCTCTTTTTATGTTTGTAGTATACTACATTGTGTTATTGTTCCATAAATAAATAATTACAATTTAAAGTAAGAAGACCACAGTAGGCTTTCAATTAATAGCTCACATTTTATCACCAATAGTTGTACTAGTAAGTATATGATTTGACATTAGACGAAACTAGATTTGAATACTGGCACCATTGTCTACTCATTGTGTGATTTTGGGCATTTATGTATAGTTTCTGCCTTAATTTTATTTGTAAACATGAAGAAAATGATGCTAATGTGACTTGAAGAATTATGTGAAGTTTAAATAACACAGGTGAGAATATTTTGCACAGTGCTATCAATACTTATCTATTTCCTTATATACATTCCTTGACCAAAAAACAAACTAATATGCATTTTCATGTGGCCCAATGTAAAGGTGACTTACATTATACTGGCTGACCTCCCCTTCAAGAATACAAAACAAAAGCAATAATCGCCTTTGCTAATGTAGAAAGGGTGTAGCAGCAACAAGCACATCCATGTTGGCAGTGAGGCCATTTCAACAAGCATGTTTTTGTACCAGGGTAGATGCTGGCATGGCCCACTGGGCTCAGCTCTTCCAAGCCTTGGGCAGTTTGGGCACGTCCAAAGTTGCAATGCGATGACTCATGTGCGGTCATTTATATAATTGGTGATTATGTGGCAAAACGGTATTAATGGTTTAGTAAAAGATTGTACCTCAAATAGAAAGCTCCATGAGGAATTTTTTTTTCAGCTATGTAAGGTAAATAAATTATTCAGAAGCTTCAGAATGACACAGTTGGATAATAAAAGGGGCTCCACATGTCCCTCACAGGTGCTTTCCTTGATTTGGAAGGGCCATGCCCTGGCAGACAGAATGCTATAGCCATGAACTCAAGAAGTTCTCCAGTGAGAAACCAGAAAGAGCCCTCAAACCAAAACCATCTTCACTATATGGAAACAATCTATTTATTGATAGGTTTTGCTGAGAATGTATCCTTAGCACCTGCCACAGACAATAAATAACTCTTAAAGGACTTTGTGTTGCCCTGACCATTTGAAGTAGGCCTCTTGCCACTTTTCTCTTCACCATTAGCTTTCTCTGTAAATTCACCACCTATTGCAGTCTGCCTGTGACTACATGACATGCAGTCTACCTCATGTGATACTGACTCTGGACAGCCTCCATTGTTTTAAAACTTGGGGTGGCATTTGACATAGATGGACCAACCTACATGTGTGTATGTGGTGGTGGTGGTGGTGGTGGGGCGTATAAGCCATTACACTGTCCTGGGTCTTTTCCTGGTGTCTTCTGTAGATTTCTTATTTCCTCTAAGGCACAATCCTCTGTCCTCAGGTCTCATATTTAATTTGCATCCATTGGTAACTCTTCTATTTCCCCATTTCAATCAGCTTCTCCAAGATGGTGCCTCTTACACACAGATAACCCACTGTTTTCTGTTCTCTATAAATTACAAAGCACTGACGGAGACTTGCATGATACGTCATTACCTATAATTCAGTTCTTTCCACTCAAACTTCTCCCCCATTTCCTTCCCTAATTCTGACAATTACATTATCATTCTTCTACTCACTATCTGTAACTGTTGATCATATATACTTCTCTCTTATCATTGTCCTCATATCCAAAACACCCCAAACTGCCATCAACATTTCTTCAGTAGTGAGCATCAGAAACATTCATTCCATTTCACTGTTTTTTCCCCAGTGCTAGACTCTTATACTTCATGACTGATTCTTTGATGTTATCTCATGGAAGACTCCCTCAAATCTTCCTTTTTTCTGCCCCTGCTTTCATGCCCCACTGGATTCTGTTTCAGGACCTATGCTCTTGTCTCTGCCTAAAGAAACTTCCCTACTCAGAGGCAGATTTAATGGTGGGCACAAAGGGCATGCACCCTGGGCCCCGCCTTCTAAAGGGTCCCACAAATTAGTTTGTGGATAGGTATTTGTTTCATTTACAGTTTTAAAAAGTTTTATGTGCGTATAAATAAATATTTTTATTTTTCCTGTCTCTCTCTTTTTTTTAAGGGGCCCAATATTTTCTTCTGCACCCGGTGCTTCAGCCAACCTCAATCCGCCTCTGTCCCTGCTCCTGGTTCCTTCTCATTCAGAAAGGCTGACCGAAATGTCCTCTCTTCTAAAAGGCCTCCCTCATACCCCTGTAAAAGTGTCTTCATTCTCTTATTATCATTATTTCACCTGTTAACCTTAATACACCTGAACAAGCAACATTATTTACAAATATAGAACATCCCTTGAGTTAATTTTCTTCTACTGATGTTTTTCCCCTTTATTTCAACACATGAGTACTATTTTAGTCTCCTTCAAAGTTGACTTCCTGTTGTCATGCTCCTGGTTGAGTGGTTATTTAGACTCTGTTACTTGACTGAGCAAGTAAAAATTGTTCAATTAACCAGACCCTGCTTTTCTAAGTCTATGTGCCCAACAGCTCAAGTAAGGCAGAGCTTTTTAAACTGGAATTGATGTAATAGGTATCTTCTCAGATCAATGAGTTTTCTATAAGGATTTCTTATATTAGTTTGATTATTTCCATGATAATCAATATAATTTTAAAAAAAAACTACATTTGGGATCATGTGGAAGAACCTCATCGTTAGTATTTGTTTATCACATATCTGAGCCATTTTCAAAGCTTTGATAGTTTCCATCTGCTAAGAACAAAGGTGGATTTAATATGTTAATGCTAGATCCAGCCAAATGAAAACCAAATAGAATCCTTATGTAGTTATATACATAAAAAGTTTTGAAGTCACTTGAATAGAGTGTTAAGGCAATTGAGTCATCACATGGCACATAGTGATATAGGCAGATGTTTTATACATATACACACACACACACATATGTGGTAGTCCGTGTCCCATATTACATTCATAGAAATGCCTTATTTCAATGAAAAAATCACATTAAACATTTAAATGATGTATAGATTCATTTATATTTGAAAATATATTTTGTTTTTATATTTGAGTAAAAGTTACAAGTATAAAGGATGCATTTCTTGTGTGATTCTTGTGAGCATTTAATAGATATTGTAATAGAGGTCATGCTATCTGCCCAAGAACAATGATTTAATTTTAGGGCAAGTAGTGAGCTTAAACATTCATGACCTAAATGAATACTTTCTATAAAGCCCATAAAGATGTTTTGTATCTTTTTGTAACTCAGTAGCATTCACATTTGTAGCACACAAGCTGGTATTTATAATCCTCTTCAAATAATTTTTCCGTATAAGTTTCATCTCTTTCATTACAGGGTGGGGCAAAAGTAGGTTTATGGTTGTGTGGAAAATAATACAACAATTAATAAATAATAATACAAGAATAAACTGTTTCACATACAGCTGTAAACCTACTTTTGCCAGACCTGCATTATACGTTTCATAAAAGTAAAGGTCTCGCTCTTAATTATTATGAATATTCCATAATGAGTAGAGTGCTCAGAACACAGTGAAAGTGAAAACTTATTAATTTGTTCAGAGTCTACAAGCACGCAAGAAAACGAGGTTTACCAATAAGGATATAGCCAAGTTATTCACCATTTCTATGTAAACACAACAATGACTTGCATAGGCACAATTTCAGGAGCAGTTAGCAAGTACTGTCAGAGGGCCGCGTATGCAGCACAGATGGATAGGACAAGCATCTCCGGGAAACCGCCTGCCCCTGAAAAGAACGTGCATGCCAACATTCTCACTGAGTATGACCCCCGTTATCTCTCTACTGTATCTCCTGTGAGAGGGAATAACACGCGAGAAAATATAAGTCATCTAGCCTAGTTTCTGGCATATAGCAAGCTTTATGAAAGCATTTTAAAATAAAGCAAAAAGCAACAACTGAAATAAATGCAAATCATTAATCTCTGGATTAGGAGTGTTATTTTAAAAAAAACCTGGCAAACAAAGAAGGCATGTATGTCATGATTAGAAACCCATTTGGGAAACATGGCATTGTGTGTATATGTAAAGTCCAGACTAGTGGAAGATGTGGAAGCATGACAACTACAATGGGAATTGTTCTACCTCATTTATTTGCATGTTAGAGATAGGGCCTGTCTCAGAATTCAGGCCTCTCACCCTGGTTATGGCGAATTATAAATTCAAGAATAAAAGATGTTTTAACTCTCAGATCTGGATGGCTTTACACTATGTAGGTTACATCACCTTGAAAGTTAAATTTATCTCCCATGGCCTAGGAAGACCTAAAAATAATAAATGACTTAGAAATTTGTATTTGAAGTCCTTCCACAATTTAATCTTTCCACTTTAGTTAACATGGGTACCTCCAACATCAAATCTTGATTACAGAAGTGTTTTCATCCAGCTGTTCTATTTCTGCGTCTGCAGACCAGATTTCCTTGGTCAAAAAGATGATACATAATACATCATTTTATCAAATATTCTTATAGGCAATCTAAAAACATACAGAATTTCTTACTGAAAATGGTTTTAATATTCTTAGCTATAAAGATTGATTCCATATGTTTCATAATGTCAGGTAAAAAAAACTAATTGAACAAAGAACCCTGCACATGTGGTAGCTGGTCAGGAAGAAGCAGTGACTTCTATGTGTCATACTTTTCATAGGAAAAAGACATACAGAGGCCTAGAATGGGTTTACTTGAGAATATTTTTAACAATAAAATCAGCTTTTGTCAAGAAATAAAGGCCAAACATTTATATGTTTGTTTGTTTATCTGGCCGGTGTTCAATACAAAAAAATTTTGGTTTACTTACATAAAATATATCATGTTTAACAGCATAAAAATAAAAATTTCTTTTTATTAAAAACACTTTCCAAAATGAACCTGCTATATGATACAGACAATTATCCAATATAGACAGGGTGAGTTACTTAATAGTTCATTTAAGAAACCTATTTCACTATATACAAAACAAATAAAGTTGTATATATACTTCATATTAAAGACCCAAATGTGGAAAATTTCTATCATAAGATAATGAGAAGAAAGTTATTATAAATAAGAATTCAAAACCATACTATGAAAAAATGGTATATTCAAAGATGCCAAGTAGATCAAAGAATAAACTTCTAATATTTATATCCAAGAACAGATTAATATACAGAAGATACAAAGAACTCTTGAAAGTCAACAAAAAGAGAAATATAAGAAAAAAATGGGGAAAGTATATAAATAGACAATTTGGAGAAAGATAATCCCAAATGTTTAATAAATATTCAATTAGCAATAGCAATTTTAGAAATGTAAATTTAAAGACAACACTACCTTACACAGAAGAAAAGCCAAAATTAGAAAGTGCTAAATATTGGTAAGGACTTGGGGAAATGGGAGCCCACATGAACTGCTTGAGAGTGAAAAGGATGCAGAAATTCTGGCAAGTAAGCCAACAATAATTATAGAAACGAAAGGTGTTGACAGTTAATATTGCGGAAATTTGTACTCAGATCTATATGGGGTTGTTTGCAAAGATGATAGTTAAAGACAAGACAGTGGGATTAAGGGTACTTTTTGGACCATTCTGAGGAGCATGGGTCAATTAAGAGCAGTAAGCACATGCCATGGCCTGTGCAGTAGCAGAAACCATGAAATAGAGATATACAGCAGCAGTGATTAGGCCATAAAAACATGGTGTTGAGTTTTCAAAAAGTAAGCAGCAGCAGAATAAGATCTATACCATATTTATTTTTATGGCTCATGAAAACTCAAAATGTTATATACTTATTCAATATACAAACGTAGTATTGGACATATTACAATCATCACAATGAATGCATATGAGGAAGCAAGATGAAAGTGGAGAGAGGTGGTTCAGGAAAAATGAAGTCAAACAAGAGAAGCCTTGTGTGTGTGGACAGATCATGACAAATGTAAATAAGTGAAGTAATATGTTTAACTAAATTATTCATCTGAAGGCAAAAAAGAAAAGAAAGAAAGAAAAAAACCAAAACATGAATCAAAGTGAAAAAAATATATCCCCAGTTGTTTGCAATGATTATCCTGGTTTGGCAACCAATAAACTAAGCTTGTCTGTAATCTATTTATGCTCAAGTATATTCCAGTCATAAGATTTTTACAAATACTGCTCAAAAGTGAACAAACAGCATTTGTTTAAGAGCAATGTTTTATTAAAAATTTCAAAAGATAAGAATAACAGATGATCAGGATGAAGAGAAAGGAAGAGGATAAAAGCAAAAGTAACGTGTGAACACAGAAACACACACCACAGGGCACTGAACCACCACTGTCACTGGAGCACAAAGTTGGTGCTACATTGCCTACTAATCAAAGGCAAGAAGAAAGTATGATACATTCTAAGGTCCAAATGTCTCCTAAATATATATTTTTAATTATTCCCTGTGAGAAGTACATCTTTTCCTGGCACTGAGGCCTGAGGACAATCTCTTCTGTGTTTTCAAAAAATGAGACACAGGCATCCAAACAACAGCAATACAATAAATACATTTCCTTAAGGTAACATCTCAGTGTCCAGCGAGGACAAGGTACCCACACACAGTTCAATCTAAGCTATTCTATGGGACTAGAAAGAGTGGTATATATTCACAGTTCTAAGCCGGTATATCTTAATCAGAGATACATATTTTTTACTCTATACAAGACTATATGAACTACAGTTTATGCTAGAACAAGAGGAATTGGAAAGTGAAAGGAATTAGTATTTTTGAGTACCTACTGTGTGCCAGACAATGGACTTGCTGCTTTACCATGTTACTTTGTTGAATCAGATTCAACAAAGTCAGAGTGGGTCTCAGTGGGATAAAACATAGATTTGTATTTGATTCCATAGATTTAGGAAGATAAGCTTACTTTTCAAAGGTGTTTAGTTTTCTCTTGGAAAGTTAGCAGAAGAGAGTTCTATCTAAAACTCTAGATCCATTTCTATTCTTATGACCATAAGTTGCTTTATATTTTTCATTCATACAACAGGAACTGTCTGTGCTGTTGTGAAGGAAAAAATAAAATTAATCTGCTCTACTAAAAATGATTCCAAAACTAAAGTACAGGGCATATGACATTGTAAAACTATGCCTGTCAAGGCTGAAAAAATGTATATTTTGAATATTGATCTATAGTTCAGAAATGATGAGAATATTTTAATATAATGAATTAGAAACATCAAAACTACTAAACATGTTTCAAATGAGGCAAAGAGTTCATGCACGTTGTATGACAATAAGGAAAACAAAAAATTATGTTAATGTGGAACAAACCTGAGGCTTCCAGGTACATGTGTAAAAGGAAAAATGTAAACTTATGGCTGTCATAGATTTTTTAGATTTCCTGTCATAGGTTAGCACTGGTGCAAATCAAGAAACTATGAGTCATCTCAGCAAACAAGATGGTAGAATAAGAATGAGATGACATAATACATATGCAACATTAAAAGATATAATTCATGTACTCCATTTTCTTTCTTTTATTTTGGCAAGAGAAGCTGTTCACATAATGCATTGAATCATCAATAAAATTATGTTTTAATTAAAACTGTACATATTTATCATGGATGCAATGAGCTGCTGATTGATTAGTTAACCAATATGTAGTCTGAAGTCAGAGTTGAGAAGTGACAGCTTTGGAATACAGTCAAAAAAGAATTGAGAATGAAGTGAAATGGAAGTTTGGGAGTTTTGATGTTTACTTACATTCTTTCTCTCCTGAATTTTCTATAATAAACATGCACATTTGTACATTACTTAAGCAGTCTATACAATGCATATAATTAGCTATTTTAAAGTGAGCACTAATTATTTTTAAGACATATAAACACAAAAATATAATTCCCTTAAAAAGAGAATCCACAATGGAAAAATCAATGTAGGATTGAGGAGAAATAAACCTTCCATGCTTAGCGAAGGATAAATTATAATGCTCGTCTTAGGGACCAGAGCTTACTTGCTTACCTCACACTACCTCTTCCTTATATCCCTCAAATATATCTTGCTATTCCAAAAGTTTCTTTTGTGCTTTTTATTAATAAATAAGCATGTATCAGAAGGAGAGTTCCATTCGAATGCTTTCCAATTCAAAATGGCCGAACATGAACTTGATATCTTCCTAAATGTTTTCTTCCTTATATTCTTGTTTGTTTTTTAAAAAACATTTAATATATGATTTGATACTATTTTAATCTGGCTGGGAGAAAAATTAAAGATGATCGTATGCTGTGAATCATTTAGGAAAATATAAAATCAAAGTTTACTCTTTGCATGATACATTAGAATATATTCTGAACAAACCAAAGATGTAAATGTATAAGGAAGAAAAGGGTTACATTCTGGGATCCAAGATGATGGCAAGGTAGGTGGACGCTACACTAACCTCATCCCAGGACCAAAATTACAACAAATTATACAACAAAATTATAGGAAAATCATTCTGAATAGTCAACTGAACACTTGGTTGGAAAGAAGCTTTATAACCAAGGACTTATAGAAGAAACTGTATCACCATACTGAGATTGGTAGAAAGTGCAGAAGCATGAGAGAGCTGGCTTGACTCCAACAGGTGGCAGCTGAAGTTCCAGAGGGATATTTCAGTAGCCAGGGTGGTTTACCCCTGAGAAGTGTGAGATCTAAAACTCAGAGTTGGGATTCCCTGGCTTGAGTGCTAGAACTAGGAAAGAACCCAGATAACATGTGGCTGTGAAAAGTAGCAGGGTTTCTGTCCACCAGGGAGAGATGGCTAGAGATGCAGAGAGTTTCTTAAAGGTCCAATACACAAAATTTTATTCATAGTCACTTACCCTGGGCTCTGACAGAGGAAGGGTAGTGCAGACTTGAGCCACATGAGGTGAGTCTGGGGTTAGTGGCTCTCGGAAGAAAGCTGAAGGGTCAGTCACCAGTATCCCTGTGCTCAGTCACTCCCTCATACTGCAGAAGTCACCTTTCTCAGGGAGAGCACTCCCCTCCATGCAACATCACCCTAGGGAGAAGCAATAGCCCCAACTGCAGGAAAACCTCCTACCCAACCCTGTGGATCTCAAACTGGGCTTCTGAAGAGTATAGCTGGAGGCTCTTTTATTGATTAAGCTTAACAGAAAGCCTGCAGATGCAGGAAGATCTCTGGGAGTTCTGAGACTTTAGATGACACTTCCTTGGACCCAATGCTGGCAAAAGCTGGCTTAGTGTACAGCTTATTTTTTTCTATACATACACAGGACACATGCTATGTATCCCTGATAGCTACAAACAGGTTGCTCAGGGCCTGTTACAGGCAGCATCTGACACAGGGTTGTACCAGAGTCTTTGTGGATCTACCTAATACATAGAAACAACCACAAAGTTGCAGCCAAAATTGGAAGACAAAGAAACAGGCCTCAAATGAAAGAAAAAGAAGAAGAACTAAATGAAAGGGAGGCAAGCTATTTATCAGATGTAGAGTTTAGACTAATAATTATAGTAATGTACAACACCATGAAAAGACATAGAGACCATAAAAAAGGACCAGCCAGAAATAAATAAATAATAAACAGTAAGTTAGATGAAGCAGAGGTTCAAATAAGCCAGTTGGAATACAAGGTAGAAAAAAGAAACACTCAGAACAGAGAAAAGAAAAAATTTTTAAAAATATGAAGAGTTTAAGAAATTGTGACAACCTGAAGTATGACAACATCGGCATAAGGGTATGACCAGGAGAACAGAGTGAGAATGGGATTGAGAACCTATCTGAAGAAATAATGGTCAAAAACTTCCCTAACATAGTGGAGGAAAATCACACATAAGTCCAGGAAGCACAGAGAGTCCCAAACAAGATGGACCCAAAGAAGCATATACCAAGACACATCATAATTAAAATGGCAAGGCTTAAAGACAAGGAGAGAGCTTAAAAGCTTCAAGACAAAAGCAATTAGTTACCTACATAGGAACTCACATTAAACTGTCATCTGATTTGTCAACAGAAACATTACAGGCCAGAAGGAAGTGGCATGCAATATTCAAGGTGATGAAAAGCAAAGACCTACAATCCAGGCTACTTACCTAGCAAGGCTATCATTTAAAATTTAAGGAGAAATTTAAGTTTCCCATACAGGAAATCTAAAGGAGTTTGTTACCACCAAACCAGTATTGCAACAAATGTTAAAGGGTTTACTTTAAGAAGAAGAAGAGGAAGAAGAAAGAGAAGGATGAGGAAGAAAAAGAGGAGAAGGAGGAGAAGAGGAGGAGGAGGAGGGGAGGAGGAAGAGGAAGAAGAAAAACAGAGAAAAATAGTTTAAAACTAAAATGGTGATTGCTTGGGAAATTCAGAAATGGTGGCCAAATAGGCGGAAACTGAGCCCACTTGCTTGTGCCTCCAGCACATAATTTTGGGTGATTGTCCAACAAGTAACCTGACCATTCAGCAGAATCTCAGCTGATATAAATTTTTTGAAGCCAACGAGTCCAGAGCATCCTTTGCACTGTCTGTTCTGGCAGTGCCTTTACAATAGCATACAAGGCACTGTGGATGGCATAATTCTCAGTCAGCCAGCCGAAGGAAGAACCCACCAAAGAATGACCCAATAACAACCAAAACCCAATTATAATAAGAGAACCCACATAAATGGCATAAAGGGCATCTCAACAGCACCAAGCTCAGGAGATCAAGAAGACTGCACAATTGAGTCCACTGGTCTCCTACCACAGGAGGAAGGCCACCCCATGAAGACAGGAAGTTTAAGCAGATCAATCTAAAATGAAGAAACAAACAAAAAAAGTCACCTAAAATGGGGAGACAAAGAAATCACCTCCAATTGAAAGGAAAAGAGGAATCTCCAGAAAGAGTGCTAAATGAAACTGTAGCAAGAAATTTATCAGACACAGAGTTCAAAATAATGGTTATAGGGATGCTCAAGGAGCTCCATGAGAACTACAAGGAACTCTATGGAAGCTACAAGGAACTTACTGGGAACTACATCAGCATTAAAAAGGACATAGAAACTACAAATAAGAGCCAGGAGGAAATGAAGAATATGTGAAATGAAGAATATGCTAGAAGGCATTAAAAGCAGGCTAGATAAAGTAGAGGATTAAATCAGTGAGTTGTAAGACAAGGTAGAAAAAAACACCCAGACACAGCAACAAAACAAAAAAGACTCAAAAAGAACAAAGATAGTTTAAGGGACCTGCAGGACAACATCAAACGTAATAATATTCTCATCATTGGAATACCAGAAGGAGAATAAAGGGAACAAGGGATCAAAAACCTGTTTGAAAAAGTAATGACAGAAAACTTCCCTAACTTGCTGAGGGAAAAAGTCAGCTAAGTTCAAGAAGCACAGAAGGTCCCAATCAAGATGAACCCAGAAAGGCTCACTCCAAGACACATCATAATTAACATCCACGGTTGGTTATAGAGGAAGCATATAGGTACCCTCATTCATTGTTGAGGTGTGTGTAATTGCTACAACTTTTCTGATGAGGAAAAAATAAACACCCCACAATGGTTCAGTCCATCGAATTCACATCTGGGAAATTCTCCTAGGAAACTATATGTAGATATGCGCAAAATGCACAGAGAAATAAACTGCAATATTGTCTGTAATAGCCAATGGCTTCAATCAACATAACTCCCAAAAAGGATTTGTTAAATTCCTTATTGTGCATTCATAGACTAGAATATCTCATATCCATAAAATAGTTTTAGATGATAGTTAATGACTTTGGGAAATATTACCACTATAGTAGATGGAAAGGCATATTTAAATGTGTATAATATGATTCCAATTTTGTAAAAAGAAGTTTAAACACATACACCTACATATTGTGCTACCACCCAGAGATAATCAGCCCCCTATATTCTTTGAATCATGATACTTTACCATTAACCACACAAACATCCAAACAAGGAACATGCAAATCATTTTCTATTGCTTCTCTTTTATTTCAGATATTAAATGTGCTCAATGTTATCTCATAAAAATTAAAATGCCTTTTCCATTCCTGCTACCACTGTTTAGTTTTGGTCAAAAATCCTTCAATTGACTATTGAAATACCTGCTTAGTCTTCTTGACATCTTGCTCATCTACTTTTATACCCACCCCCACACACTATATTCTTAATACAATTACCAAAGTGATCTTTTTAAAACCAAATTTTGATCATGTCATGACTTTGTTATTAACCACCCAAGGATTTCCTATTAAATTTAGAGCAAACACTAAAGCCACCTTATAAAGGTTCATAAATGCCTGCTTGAGCTGCTCTTTCCCTCACCCTGTGACTCAATTTACTATTAGCCCTAGTGCTCATTCCCCTCCTGCCACACCACTCTTCACTCTGATGTTCTTTGAATACATCAGGTGCACTCGTACCTGAAGGGACTTTGTACCTTCTGTTCTCCTAGTACAAAAACTTCCCCAACACTATCCCAAGACCTATTACCTTCCCTCTTTCCCCCTCTTTCAAGTCTTTTTCTAAATATCACTTTGTTGACAAGCTTCTTAGTAAGACCTTCCATGGCCATTTTTCTCCTTTTAATTTTCTGATACATTAAACATAATTATTATTTAGTGGTATTATTATTGGCTGTCATTGTTGTTATCATCATCACCATCTTCTCTGTTCTCCAGAATATAAGTTCACAGAATATGTGGTGGGTGCTCTATGATAGATGCTCAATAAATAAGTTTCAAATCAATGAATAAAGCCAATGAATAAATAAACCCAAGAAAATGAGGTAGAGTGCTCTGAGTTTTATATCTACATAGACTCAAATGATGGGGCACACTTATTTTGATATATAATTGTTCTTATACCAACAGGCATAGAGCAGAAATCTGAAAAGACCATTTGAGACTGGAAATACATTGATGTACATATCATATAATGACTCCTTGTATTAATGCTTTGAGTGGGAACTGCTTAAATTAATGGCAAGTTCTCAGACATCTAAACATGAGAATACTGCCTTTGCACCAAGGCTACAGCTGTATACTCCCCTAAATTCTGATGGGAAAAAAAAAACAAAACAAAACTATATCTGTACCTATACCTTCATCTACATTTATATCTATGTCTACATCTGTATCTATGTGTCTCAAGCTGATATTAGGAGCATTTTACAGAAATCAGATCTCAGAACTTCTGCTATGAACAGTTTTCCACTTGCCCCATGTCCCAAAGAATTATGACTTCAGAAGTTTCGGTGGTTTAGTAAAAAGAAAAGAAAACTGTATTTGAATCTGCTTTACTAGCTGTGAGTAATTAGAAGAGCTGTGTCTCAATTACCTCATCTACAAATATAATTTTAGAATAAAATGGCATATTCTACAAAAAGCATATAGCAAATTCCTAGTTATTTAGACAACAACTAAATGTAAAATCACTCAGCTTTGGAGCCAGGAATACCAGGACCAGATCTTGGGTCCGTCTTGTTTATGAGTTATAGCTCTTTTAGTTTTATGAGCTATACTTTGTTTTGAGCTGCTTATGGGCTATGCTGACTTTGTTTATGAGCTATGCTTCCTTGAGTTTCTGCCTTTGTAAGATGAGGATTAGTATGTCTAATGTGTAGTTGTGAGATCTAAGAATAATAAGGTAAGGCACCTACCACAATTCCTGTGTGCAGTAGATGCACATTAGAAAACAGCCCCATCTTTCAAGTCATTTCTGTTAAGTCTTTTCCCTCAGAACATCATAATAACTGATACACATCATTATTAACTAGATCATCAAGCCAAAGGGAAATAAACATTTAGAAATTCATAAAAAGTATATAGATTATGTTTCATATATGGTATTTAAGGAAACAAGAAACTATAAAGTACATATTCAAGAGAACTGCAATAATCCAGTTTAGAAACTAGATTACTAGATGCTATCTAAAGCATTTCTAAAGATTTATTTGGACAAAAGTATTACCTGCCCAGATATGTGATTTCTGTGTAACTTCAGAGGGTAGAAATTGGATTTGCAGGCAGATACTCCAGATTCAAAAATTTCAGTTCAATAAAAGGAATGTGCACATATGATAATCAATTTTTACGAAGTCTGTGGTGTGACTGCAAATAAATGACTTCTTATGGCTTACAGTGTCCATGATGAGCCTTGATGGCCACCTTATGGGTTCTCTAATAAGCATTTCCATATGAGGTAAGGACTGGACTAGGTGAACTTAAACATCCTGTACCATGGTTAAGATTGGATAATAAAATAATTATCTTAGCTGCCTCATAGTAACTATAATAAATGCAAAATAGTCTTTAAATAAAACTCTGACCTTTAAATAAACACACACAAAAATACAGCAAACAGACTTTTAAAGCTTTAAAAGGCACATATGCAAAGTTATTCTGGTTGTGTATACAGCATACTCATTCAGCTTCTGTTGAAGTCAACAGTTTCATTTTGTCTTATTTTAGGTTGCAAATAAATCTATCTATCTATCTATCTATCTATCTATCTATCTATCTATCTCTATCATCTATCTATTGCTATGTCTGTAGAAATTAAGTTCGGTCTTAATTTCTTATGGCAAAACCTTCAATGAAAAGAGTACATTCAAAAATTTAAGTATCAGTAAATACATCAGTTGGGGATATTTAAATGTAGTTGAAAATAGGGACTACAATTTGGGCCAAGAGAAGTAATTATATCAACAATGTAAGAAAGAAGCTTAAAAGTGGGTCTTTAGATGGATGCAGCCTGTCAAAATTATCTGGTAAAGATTTCCAAATAAGATAGTTTACGCTGAGTTCCAAATTAGAAACAGAATAATCTAATTGAAGAAAACTACTGATGAAAGAATTACTTTTCTGTCTTCTGAAGTCATTCAACTGGAGGAGGTCCTCTCTTGCCAAGTGAGTTATGATAGAACTTAAAAAACATTTTCATCTCAGATTTGTGGAATGGGAAATATGTTAGTGTTAAATCAACTATTTCAATAAAATATATTATAACATTTTGGAAATGTGTTTATTCTTATGACATCATAAAATTTAGGAGAATCTGCCTTTCCTGATTGCCTTACTATATTATTTCTAATAGCTTTTATTAAGCAGAGGTGCCTTACTCTCCAAAAGCTATTCTAGGAACCTGGGATTTACAAGTTCAATCATCTTTCAGAATGTACTGTATAATTTTGGACCAAAATCATGTTGGATTCAATGTGCTCTATATTTAGAATCAATATTTTGTGTTTCCAATGACAAATGTTTTGTCTTCATTGCCAAAATGAGGTGGAAACTTCATTTACTCACTCTATCCAGTATGTACTTATTAGCTCTCTCTTGTGTCTGAAGGCAGGTCTCTGGACTTTCTTTCCCTTATCCAACTTCCAACCTTCTCTTTCTCAAGGACAATTATCTACCATTAATATAAGCCAATTTTCTTCTACTCTCTGTTTTAATAATTTCACGTTTGTGAAAACTGAGTTCAAAGCCTATATCAACATCAACAAAGCTTCATCTGCTTTCCCTAAATGCTTCATGCCCCTGACCTTCCTCTATACAACCAGTTCCCTAGCCCCATGTGCTTTTATCCAGTATCTGCCTCCAGATATTCTCTATGTATGTTTTAAATGCTGCCTATCTTTCTATCTATAAAAGTAGCCCAATTTGTTCTTCTTTTATTATTTAAATGATTATAGAAATATAATCTCCACCCCTAAACCTGCTTTAAGAAACAAAAGAGATGATACCTTTGTTTTGTTCCCTGTAGACAATAGTGGAACCCCTGTGTTAGCCTCCTACACGATTTAATAACTATATCAAACAACCAGTTTAATATTGCTATTATTGTTGTTGTTTTAATCTGATTATCCATATGTCTTATATACAAGTGTTAATAATATTTCACTTCGCTATTTTTCTGGAACATTGCCTTGGGAGGTACAATTTAAGACTATTATTTTGACAATATGATACTATAATCATGAAGCTATAAGTACCTTCTGAATAAAAATCCCATTTCCAGGATCTCGTCGTCGTCGGCAGCCGTCCGTCTCGAGAGACGATGGTGTAGCTTCCTCAGAGTCTATCTGCACCGCCGAAAATGGTTGTGCAGTCTGACTCGGGAGTGACATGGTATCTGTCTCCTCCCGTGTTGAATCAAGTGCGATGACGCTGAAGCTACAGAGCCTGGGCAGGGTAATATGGAGGGTCTGCTGTTGCCCATGCAGCAGACCCCCCCTCTCTTCGCAGCTGAAGGGTCCAAGGGAAAGACGGAGTCAATACAGCTTGGCTTCAGGTGCGCCGCAGGAGTTGCCGGTGTTGACTACAACGTCAAACCGCCTTAGGGACTCCGGCTCCGGATTTTCTGTCGGGGTTTACTCCCTTAGCCTTTCCCCTGAAGAGGTATGCCGCAAGGCAGCGGAGGTTTTTTGGAGTCAGAGTTTTCCTTCTCTGATGTGCCCTGACTGGAAGATCGAACCAGCGACACTTTTTCCTGATGTAGAACCCACCCAACCCCACCTCCAGGCCCAGGACGGACTGGCTGGGGTCTCTCGGGGTTTCCCACCACCACCACCACCAGGTGTGCGGGGGTCAGCCCGGAGCTCCCACGCCAGGCTGGGCCGCTGGGATCCTGGGAGGCTCAGCACACGGCCCACCCTCGACCTGGGCGGCGGGAGCAGCATGGCCCTTCTTGCTTTCTAGTCCCCATGTGCTGCCTGAAGGTCTGTCACACTCTCCCCATGACTCCCTCACTACAGGGATGTGCAAGGCAGGCACAGGCCCCTTCTCAATGACCTGCCAGTATCTTGGGGTGTCCGCAAGGGAGCCCCTCTCGTGAGGGCAAGTGAGGAGGGGAGTGGTGGGGACGACAGCGGAGAGCCGGTGGAATAATGGATGGGGGCCCGGGGCCCTGGGAGGGGCTGCGATAGAGCACGAGGGCAAGCACAGGAGGTGGCATCCAAAGAAACAAACGTGAGGGAGGGGCTGCGACAGGATAGCAGCCGTTGGCGGCCTGACGGGGTTCAGGCTTTCTGGGGCATTTGCTTGGGGACGAAGCGGCACCTAGAGGAGACCAGGGGTCGCTGGATTGGCGAGGTGAGTCCACTAAGGCTCCGGAACCCCTGGTTCCTTGGTCCCGGTTGTCATGCTCGTGACAGTTCTAGGAAAAGTCATTCAGTCATACGTGGGAAGAGCATGGATTTTCTCACTTCCCTGTCGGGTTTCTACCACTGTCCAGGGAAGTCTCCTTGAGGTCCTTCCTGAGATCCGGGGAGCAGGGGACGTTAGTGAGTGTGCGACTGAGTGACAAGGGACTGCACGGAGGGGTCTCCACCCTGACCGTGGTCACTGGGCAAGGGGGAGGGAGCCAGGGAGAACAGGGGCAGCCTTGGGGCCTGTGCTGCCTCACTGTGTCCTCGCACACAGCCCCAGGAGGACAGCTCTCCAGGCTCTTGCTTCGTGACCAACACTTGCTGCTGCCCCTGTGGCCCTGGCCCCCTCTTGGCCAGGGATGCCCGGGAACAAACATGACTGTCCCTGTTCCTTCCAGGAGATTCCTGAGCACAGCCACCTGGGGCCCCTCCAGAGCACCAGCCAGACAGGCTCTCAGGCAGTCTGCCCCGGGGTGCAGCCGCAGCCCAGGCTGACTGAGGCTGTAGGAGGGGCGTGCCCTGGTTCTGGCCCAGGCCATTGCCTTTGACAGTCTCCATCAAGAGACCGTGTGCTTATCCCTACAGCACACTATTGTGCCGAGGGCGGGGCCTCCAGCTCTCTGGACTTCTCTGCCTCTGTCACAAAGACAAATCCTGAGGGAACAGAGGCAGAAAACACAGATTCTAGAACCCCACGCTTGGGTCAGACTCTCACTCTCTGCCTTGGCAGCAATGAAAAAGAAGCGCGTCCGTTTCTCTACTGTCCCCAGATCACCCTCTCCCACCGGTCTCCCCTCTTCCTCCTCGCCCTCACCTGTTCCCATCCATCCCTGCCGCTCACGGCCCCCCACTCCTGTGCCACCCACTGTCTCTGCTCGTCCCCGACCACCTCGCCAAACCAAGTTCCCTTCTCTCTTCAGCGGGCCCCCTCCTCTCCTGGCAGCCCGCAAGGCCCGCAACCTCCACCGGGCCTCTGGGGTCCCCTGCTCCCCTTGCCCTGTCAGTCCCCCTTCCTCTCCTTCCCTGCACCGTGTCCAACAGGCCTCCCTCTCTGCCCTTCATTGTCCCTTTCTCCCACACCTGCCTGCTGGCCCTTCTCTGGCCTCTGGCCGTAAGGGCAGAAAACTCATCGGCCTCTCCCCACCTCCTGCCGGGTCAAGACTTCCCAACATTGCCCGTCCTTCGGACTGTCCTGCAAACTGTCCCCGGGGCCAGGAGCCCCTGCCTCTGGGGGCATCTCGAAGAGCCACCTTTCGGACACCTGCTGGGCACAGGGAGCAGGATACCATGGACGGAAGCTACAGGTAATCCTGATGTCTGGCCCGGGTCACCGGCTGGATGCCCCTCCACAGTCCAAAGAAAATGTAACAAGCTCCTGTGTGTTCACACTGCCCCCCCACTCACTCCACCCGACACCCCACACCCACCCCCCCACCCCCGCCCACCGCCAGCCAGGCTCTCCGAGCCACCATTAACAGGGTGGCTGAGCTTGGTGGACTCAGAGCCTTTCCACCTGCGGGGGCCTTGGCCCTCCACCAGGCCAAGGCCAAGCTCAGTCCCGCTCGTTCTGAAGGAGCCACGATGCCCAGTTTATGTGTACCCCTTTCCCCAAACCAGCCTCCCCGGGCGAGAGGGACTAGAGGTCTGTCTGGCAGAGACTGTCTGGGTTGAGAGGGTGAGGGGGCTGTGGCAGTGGGAAGAGAGGTGAAGCCCCGCTGTAGGCACTGGGGCCTGGAGGCTGGGTGCCCGGAGCGCGGCTGCTGAGCGCTGTGGGTGAGCTGGGCGTTCCAGAGGCAGGTCAGGACCGTGTTCCTTCCTGCAGCCTCCCTGCGGGCAGCTGTACCTTCTGTGGGCTGTGGGAGGAAGCTGCCCCTGGAGGTGAAGGCTGTCTGGCAGGGCCTCTCTGAGGCCTCAGGGCCCCCACACCCTCTTTCCCTCCCTTCCCCGCAGGCCCCAGGACAACCAGGCCTACTCCCACTTCCCAGCACTGGGGGAGGCACGGAACGGCCTGACTGGCCAGGCATGGGGGGACACCCGTTCCAACTCTGGTGTCCGCCCAGCTAGACCGAACCATCGTCCTACGAAGGTGAGTGTTAGCAGTGCTGAGTGTGGCGAGGCGGACCCCTGAGAACTCACAAGCCGCCTGCCCCTCAAAGGGGGCACATCCGGGGCTGGCTTTCCTGACCACAGCCTGCTGTGCTCAGGGTCCAGAATTCTGCCTTTTCTTTTTTCTTTTGGCCCCTGTCGCCTTCCCAGCTTTGATCACTGCCTTCCTGAGGGGTTAAGTCGTGTGCTGAAGACGCACTCTCACCAGCAAGCACCAACTGAATGCAGCCTGCCAGGAGACCCCGACCTTGGGGTCTGCTTTCTAATGCCGAGAGCGGATGGGGCGCCAGGCAGGGTTTGAAGACCTCCTCCACAAGCCCCATCCTGAGCGGTTAGCCCCCTTCCTCTCTCCATCCACCCGGCTCGGGAGAGGCCCCACCCCTGGTGGATCTAAGTTATATATATACACACACAAACATACATATATATTATTTATTTATATTCTATATATAGCTGTATATAAAAATCTATGTGTATATGTATTTAAAGCCTTTATATGTATATACATCACACATAATAAATCCTCTTTTTAATGTCATGTACAGTACAAGACTGTTCCTTTTTAAGCACCCAAATAAACAATCACCTATTCACTCATTGCGCACTGTAAGAAAGACACCATGGTATGAATGCGCAGCTATGACTTTACCTCCTCTCTTCTTGTGTCACGTCCTTTCTGTACAAACCAGATGACTTTTGCGTGCAAGGAGCGTGGTGTGCATTCCAGCAGTGTGCTGTTGTTCTCTATGCCATATATCAGTTGCTCTTCAGTCATATCCAAAACATCCCCTACAATATGAATGTTAATATCAGACTTGAGACTTTGATTTTATTGGGAGATCATATTTTAAAAGATTGTGTATTCAGATCCCTGCAGCAAAGTGATAACTTTCATTACTTATTGCTAATTTCAATACAAGGACATTTAGAGGAGTTTTTATTTTTGAGTGATTTTTACGACACACCAGAATTTCAGCATTAAAAAGACACAGTAGGCTATGGGGTGGTACAGAAGGAAGTAACGGGGAGTTTGGCTTCAAAGGATAAGACAATCAGCAAAGTAAAAGGGTGCATCAGTGGTTAAATTTATGAGAAATCAGTGGCAACTGCATGTCTAATAGGCAAGCGAAGGTGAGCACCAAACGTTCAGCAAGGAATATGACTAAATTCATGGGTAAAATAAAAACAAAAAGTAGAAATCAAGGTGATATGGCACCCAATAAACACAAGTGTGAGTAATATCTTGACGAGGGATTGCACTTATCCACGTATTGGGCTCCTGCAATAAGAATCGTATGAAACTGAAGGGTTTTGTCAACCAGAGCTTCTTGATTATAAACTGTATCTTGGATCAGAAAGCTCTCACCGAACTTGAACCCAAATTTGCATGCAGGCCAGTATACCTAACTGCAATGGGGAATAGAAGCAGGTGGTTTCATTTTTGTTGTTTTAACCAAGGTTATATTTAATAATTAGATCCCAGAATTTTTTCCCTATACCTGTGTCCTTACTTTTAAATCTGACTCCTAAATTCCTCTAAGATTAAGATCCTGCCTTTCTCTAGTGAATATTCTCAGAGGCTCATATCCTGCACCAAATCCAGAGTCAGGCCGGGGTGTAGCAAACTCTACCATGATTTCTGAAACTGTGTATACACACCAATGGGCTCCCAATCATGGTGCCTCTTCCTCCTGTTACTTCCTGGTGAAACTGGCGACACTAGGCACAGCCTGTTCACCAACCACCATCATTAGGGTGAAGAGTCACAACTGTTCCTACCTACCACTGATCCTCAGGAGCCCACATCTGCACAACCAACTCCAACTCTAAGCTTATTCTACACCAGTGAAAGGGTAAGAGGTTTTCACTTTATTGTATCCCCAAACAGTAGATAACTTTACACAAGTTGTATCACTCTTGATAAAAGTTCATAGGTTATATAACAAGAGAACGATATTCCTTGATGTTGAAATGGAAAGATAAGTTCTACAAAATCACTGCGGCATCAGCCCCCTACAATATGCAGCACTGCTGTTCTAGGGCTTCCCTGTTTTGAAGTCTAACAGTGAAGGTTGGTGTTAGTATATAAAACTTAATTACCTAAGTATGCAAAAATTGTATGTCAAATCCACAACATTCTAACTATGTGGAAGAAAAAAAGAATACTTTCAGTAACACTGTACTTTATATCAGTCACAAAGAAAACAAGGACCCTTTCAAAGAGGGTCACAGTTTCTCTTCAATGTGCACTCTGAGTCACCCAGAGCAATCAATTTTCTATGGATTACCGACAAACTGCTGTCCAAAGCACTGCTGAGCTGCGTTTCCATGCCGTACGTCTTGTCTGCGGAACCGCCTGAAAGAAAGTAAATGCATTGAGGAGATGCTCAGATTTCAATTTTCCAGACTTTAAAATATAGCCAACTACATTAAAGATTCAAGTAGTATTCTGCCACTGAAAAAAATTGATCAGTCATACAAAACAAGGATAAAATCCAAGTTTCATTGCTTTCAATATTTCCATTGAATATTATTCAATGGATAAGATCCTTATAAAATTATTCTTCAAATGTTCACGTAAGTTTGGATTCTGGATACTGAAACAATAATTTAAGAAAAGTCTCTTTCATTTCACTTAAAATGTAGTTCAGCAAGAAGTCTGATTTGAAATGAGCATGCTGGGGGGCAAGGCACGTGTGTAGAGAATGACAGTGGAATTCAAGGCAAAAATACATAAAACTCCTCTGTAATAAGTGCATGTAAAAAAAGGCATTTGAGTCTGAATATTTTGTTCTATAGCTATCATGATCAATTAGTACAAACACAGTTACTCATCAAAAAGATAAACTAGTAACATATTTAACTTACTCTTTTATTTGGACATCATATGTAGAGAATATATGCCTCTATTTAATGTGGTGGTGCATTATACATTTTTAACAGAATATCTTGCAATGCTGTCTATTAAAATCAGGATCATTTCTAGTATATTTTCACATTTTATAGATTGCCTAGATATATAGTTAAAAATAACATCTTTTATTAAAAAAGAATTTCATTTTATATATCTTGTTTTAAAATTACAAGCAGCTTTCTGAGGAATTAAACAATGGAAGTTATTATTATTGGTACTGGAATTTTAAAATCAAAATCATCAGCGTATTAATTCAGATTAGAGATTAAAATAGAACTATTACATAAAACAGAAAATACCACTTGCTTCTCTAAATCATGGCATTTCTTCAAGATTATGGGAAAAACAGAAGGCAAAGCAGAAGTTTTACCATAGAGTGAGATGGTGAAGTTTCCTAAGTGACAATGAGAAGCTTGAACCATATGCAAGGACAAAATTTGGAAAAAAGAACCAGATTCAAATCCCAATACCACCATTCACATGCTATATGATCTTAGGCATATTTCTTCCATTTTCTGGTTCTTTTGTGTCCTCCTTTGTAAAATAAAATTGGTCTGACACCTAAAATCTATTTCAGTTTCAATTTTTTTCATTCTAGGTTCCCTTCGATGCTTCAATATAATGATAATGGAACACTATTTCAAGATATGGAGTTCATTCTCACATATGAGTTCAGATTTTAGTTAAAGACTCAATTCTTAACAATTATTTAAGTATTTCCTTATAGTGAAAGTTATGGCAGAGGGACACTTCCACTCAAATTTTAGAATAATAGCCTATGTTTAAAAGCATTGTGTTTTGTTTTTTTTTAAATAACGATTGTTGTATGGAAAACCTTACCTACAGACCTGAGATTTTACAACGTTAAGATTAAATCTACCACATAGATCATTCTGTTGAGCTGAACTGAAAATAGAACTTGACAAAAAAATAAAGAGCAAAAGTAAAAAGATTTATGCTCCTATATTAATTTATACCAACATGTCCAGCTATCACACAACTGGTGGCAGCTCTAGATGAGATTCAAACTGCTCTTGTTAAATCTTCACTTCACCGAGTATTTCACTGGTACTGGGGATCCAGAGTGTTTTGAGCAATGAGGAATAATGCAGCAGGGGTAAGTCACTGAAATGGAAAATAGTTTCCACTTTTCAGAGATGATGTTGTGTCATGTGTATTATACAAGTGATGTGAGAACAAAGGGAACTACAATCAGATATTTCTAGGTAAGTAATGTGAGTAACGACCATGTAAAGATCTGTTTAAAATGATAGGAAACGTGCATTTAAAGAGAAAGAAATCACATCCTCCAAGGCTTCCATTTATTTAAACATTTTTAAAATTTATTGATTTTAGAGAGACAGGGAAAAGGAGAGAGGGGGAGAGAGAGAGAGAGAGAGAGAGAGAGAGAGAGAGAGAGAGAGAGAGAGAGAGAGAGACTGATTTGTTGTTTAAATTATTTACTTATTTATACATTTATTGTTTGCTTCTTGGCTTCTTGTATGTGCCCTGATGGGTGATTGAATTCCTAGCCTTGGTTCATTGGGGACTCTCTGCTCCAACCAGCAGAGCTACACAGTCAGGGACTGTTCATTTTATACTCTTCTAATATAGATGTCCTTTATTTCAGCATTTAAAAAGGAATGTAAATGCTCCGGAGTTTCAGAAAGGTTATCCAAAGTTGCCTTTTATTCTTAAGGTTGCCTATGTTTCTTATATCTCTTGCCTCTTAGACACTTCTTAAGAGAACACTGGAAATAGACAAATTACAAGAGCAAGGAGAAGAAAAAGACCTAGCTCTATAAATTATAGTGCCTTTTGGAAGACTATTTTAAACAAGTGTTTTCGATTGAGAATTAATTATTTTCCTCTGTTGACTTATTTTCACACTAAGAACAGAAAATTATTTATTTTAATGACCAGTTTTTAATTTCTGCTGTTAGTCAGGTCTGAAGCCAAATGATCTGCTATAAAAACAAACTATTTTCCCTTCACGTACTGGAACTTATCCAAAAAGTTCTCCTCCAGGGGTGAGTGATGGTGAAAAGCATCTGACACCACTGAAAGATCTCCATTACATGTCACTGAACTGAACTAATTCATTCATGGGCACCGCTCCTGACTCCAGCATTTCACATCTTCTTGACTACAAGGTTGCCCATTCACTTAGCGTTTTCCTAAGTAACTCTTTTTGTCTACCCCTTTTAAAATATATTACCAAGTTTTGGTGTACACCCTTAAAAGATATTCCATATACCAAGAAATATTTAGCAATGGAAACTGTTCTGTTAAAATTCATAGTCACTATTAAACGCTAATAAAAAACCTTGTTATTCGTAAGTGTTTGATGCAAGGCTTGTAAACATTTTTGTCGTTGTTAATAACAATACAATAATTAGCTTCCCACCCTTAGATCCTGCTACTTCACTCCTAACCTATGGAACTACAAATTCTTCCTGAACATCTATGTCTTTGTTCAATTAGTTCCTTTTAACTGGAATTGCTTTATATCTCTATCTTTAATATTGACTATAAAGGTTGGGTTTTTTGATAATTAAATAATACATTATATGCATTGCATTTAGTCCAGTACATTATACCTAGTAAGTACCCAGTAGTGAGGTACGTATTTACAATTCCATTCTCCACTTTATATTCTTATTTCCTATAGACACGGGGCTGTGACTGTTTCTCTATTGCCCTCACATATAATATAGTAATTGCCTTAATGGGTGAATAGCCATTAAGTAATATATTCAAATAAGATAACTACATTCTTCAAAAATTGTTTTAGAATATCAATAAACATTTGTACAAAATCAATTAATCTGCCCAATCTTTAACACAGTTGATAAGTTATTTAGTTCATAAATGTCTTCTGAAAACATCCTCTCACTCTTGGCTAAGTATATCCTTTCTTTGCACTGAAATCTTAATTTAGCTAAGGTCAAATTAATAAAAGTTTTTAATTAGTGACTAAGTTTTTTTAAAAATGAGATTCCACTATACGTATGAACTTATAAAAATAACAACTGTATTTATATTGGGTTAAATTAAATTTTGAAAAAAGTTTAATGTAAAGTAACCCAAAGTGAAAGAGTAAGAATAATTGAAGTTAATGAAAATTGCCTTTCAGCAAGGAAAGTGTATGTAGTTCTATGTTTTTGCTTTTTATTATCTTGGGTCACTTTATTAAGACAAAAAACTCATTGCTTGTTCTAAATTAAATAAAAATATTTCCCCTTTTTCCCCTAAAGAATTCATATGACTTGAGTGAAGAAATATTCTTATTCTTCAAAATACTTACTACACTTCAAGATCTGTTTAAAGAATCATGAGATTTACCTTCTGTAACAAGTGGCAATGACCTTGCTGAATTGCAGTCATTAAGAGTTTGGAGGTCTTTATGCACCCTTCATTTGTGTTGAATTAAATCACATGTTTCATTAGTTATACGGGTCATGCATTTGCCTAGGAGTTAAAATATTCACTTTCAAAATGAAATAAATGAAGACCAGCTGGTCAAGAGGACATGTGGCTAATGCAGGATGTATTTTAGAATTTATTTATTTATTTTCCTTTTAAGTCTCTGAATTCCGCATGTGTGGTGGCTTGGCGTTTCCACATTTTAAGTTTATCTAAACTGGTTTCATATCTTGCAGCAAAAGTTTCAGAAGGGGGAAGAGCTGATTCAAACTTGGTAGAAAAATAAAAATCCAGCAGCACACTCAGCTCCAATCCCTAGACAGTAATTGCTGGGAATTATTTTCAGAAAACACTTAAGTTTTCAAAGATTACATTATGCATAAAATATGACTATGATGATTAATTTAAACAAAATAACATGGTTATTTTTCATGGAATGGATGCAGAAAGAAAGAAAGAAAGAGTGTTAGCATTTTCCTAAGCAAGGGAAATATTCCATCAAGGACTGTCTCACCGTTTTGCATGTGTGCCTGTTGGGTAATACCGGGAACAGGATATGCCATCCCAGGCACAGTAAGGGTCTCGAGCCAGGCAGCAGTCAGCACAAGCACTTCCATACATGTCACACTGATGGAATTTCACTTGGGCCACAGCAGAAGCAGATCCAATATACAGCTGTTGCTATAGACATCAAAGAAGAGATGGCCCACTAGCGGAACTGGACAGAACTCATACTTAGAGCCCTTACAGTTATATTTTCACATTTATACACAATTACCTCTGTGAATATTCAGTTAAACGACTGCTGTTACTCAGGATAGGTAATGAAACACTGGTACTTTAGTTTCTCCAAGATATGAAATACCTTTATTGACTTGGCTGCATGAGTAACAAAATTGCTAGAGTGACTTGACAAGTTCTCAAGTCGTTGACTAAAATTTTATTCATTTTCTAAGTAGAGAGACTCTTTGATCATCTAATATTGTAGGTCTTTTAAAAGATCTATAGAAATGTTCTGTAAGAGATTAAATAATAAAACAGTCTGTTTTGCATCTTAAAAATTGTGACATAATTGACATGCAACACTGCATTAATTTCAGGTATACAAAGTAATGATTCGGTATCTATACATAGTGCAAATTGACTGTCACAACAAGTCTAGTTAACATCCCTCTTTATTCTTGTGATGAAAACTTTTAAGATCTACTCTCTCTGCAACTTGCAAATATTCAGTACAGTATTAACTATAATCACCATGCTGTACATTACATCCTTCCCCTGGCTGGTTTGGCTCAGTGGATTGAGCGTCGGCCTGCGAGCTAAGTGTCGCTGGTTCGATCTTCCAGTCAGGGCACATCAGAGAAGGAAAACTCTGACTCCAAAAAACCTCCGCTGCCTTGCGGCATACCTCTTCAGGGGAAAGGCTAAGGGAGTAAACCCCGACAGAAAATCCGGAGCCGGAGTCCCTAAGGCGGTTTGACGTTGTAGTCAACACCGGCAACTCCTGCGGCGCACCTGAACCCAAGCTGTATTGACTCCGTCTTTCCCTTGGACCCTTCAGCTGCGAAGAGAGGGGGGGTCTGCTGCATGGGCAACAGCAGACCCTCCATATTACCCTGCCCAGGCTCTGTAGCTTCAGCGTCATCGCATGATGTCGATTCAACACGGGAGGAGACAGATACCATGTCACTCCGGAGTCGGACTGCACAACCATTCTCGGCGGTGCAGATAGACTCTTAAGAAGCTACACCATCGTCTCTCGAGACGGACGGCTGCCGACGACGACGACGACGACATTACATCCTAGGACTTAAGTGTTTTATAACTGGAAGTTTATACCTTTTGATCACCTTCACCCATTTTGCTCACCTCACCCCAAGCCTCTGGCAACTACCAATCTTATCTCTGTACCTATAAGCTCTTAAATTTTTTTTTCACATCTAAATGAGTTTTATGGTATTTGTGTCTTTCTCTGACTTATTTCACTTAGCATAATTCCCTCAAGCACCAACCATGCTATCACAAATGACAGGGTTTCCTTTTTCATGGCTGAATAATACTTTGTTGTATATAGGATGTGCCACATTTTCTTTAGCCTGTCATTCTTTGATGGACACATTAGCTCTTTCCATGTTTTGGCTATTGAAAGTAGTGCTGGGGAGTGCAGATATCTTTCTGAATTAGTGTTTTCATTTTTTTCAAATAAATACCCAGAAGTGGAATTACTGAAATATATGATAATTCTATTTTTAACTCTTGGAAGAACCTCCATACTCTTTTCCATAGTGACTGCGCCAATTTACATTTCCATCAAGAGTGTACATTGACATATAACATTTAGAAGAGTGATGGAGAGATATATATGTATATAGAATGACATGGAATAAATGGCAAGATACATTGTTAAGTAAAAAAGATAAGTAGCAGAACAATTAACATTTGGTGTTCCCATTTGTCTAAACATAAAAGATTGTTTATTAATAAATTTCAGGAATATATGCAACTATTTCTGAGAAATTTACACAAGAAACTGGTCCCAGTAAAATGGAAGGGAGGTTTGTGTTTCACTGCACAAACCTTTGGTATTACCATTATTTCTGCAAAAACATTAGCAAAAAATTATGGAATAGTATTATTTAATTGTAGATGTCAATTACTCATATCTACCTTTTTAAAAATAAAAGAATAAAAATCTATTACATGGGAATCACTATATATTTTTTGTTAGGATAAAACTGTTACCTTTTCAGATATAAGCACATGCACTTATACTCTTTATCCTTTGACCTTAACTCACATATAGAACACACACACACAACTTACTCTCTTTGAAGAAATCTCCATGGAAATAATAGGAACTGGATCCTGAAAAATTAAAATATATCATTTTTAATAAAAATATATAGGGACATACTTTACTATGGTTATAAATCACCTGAAATCATATTACATATGAGTGGTTCTATGCCAAATAGTCTATAGCTTTCCTTTTAGTAAATTGGTAGGCAAATGGAATTACTAAAATATAGCTTTCTATTTAAAAACCTTTTCTAAAAGAGTGGGACAGATATGTAGCTGAGAAAATTAATGAATAATTTAAGCAGCTTATTTGTTCTGGAATGTACTTTTTGTATTTGCATTTGAATATTATTATGCTTTGGAAACTCAAGTATCTTTAAATAAAATAATCAAGTTGGAGGGTTTTTTTTTTCTTATACAGTTGAACCATTAAAAATAAAATAGTAATTATGTTTTCTCATAGGTGTCATTGCTAATAAACCATGTCATTTTTAATTGTTTTAACCCAAGCCTAAACAAAATGTTTCTGTTGAGTTATTGTGGTTAATCACAATGCACCCAGGATGCTTTGAACAGATGGATAACCTCATTACCTTCGAATTGTGCCAGAGAAAGTGCTATTGATAGCATAGCCTTGAGAGCCTGTGCATTATTCTAGGGATGGTGATTAAGACTAGAATGTCTCTGGGGAACACCACAAATTCTGATCAATTCTGTAAGTGAAGAAGCAATTGGCTGATGGTATTCACTCTGGATGATTACCCTTAGAGGAATTATTATAGGAAAGAGAAAATTTGATCTCCTTTGTCAATTTTGAAAAACATTTTAAACTACAGAACTTTTTATGCATGCAGGCATACATTTGTGTATTCATTCAGGCAACTGTGCTTCTTAAGATTTAATATGAACAAGATACTGTTGTGGACGCTGTTAATATGAGCAAAAGCAGAGCTGCTCTGGTTGAAATAGAAACGTGCTTAGCTTTGAGTTTGGTTATGGGGAATCTAATCTCCAAGACAACTAAGGAGAAATGGACTGTTTTTCATCAATAAGAATATTGTCATATACATATATATTCATTACATACATATACAATCAATCTTCATTATTTAGAGTTTGTGTGTCTGTAAATTTGCCTATTTGCCAAGTTATTTGTGACGCCAATACCAATATCTGTGGTGTTTTCCAGTTACTCAGGGCAATGTGCATGGCAGAGGGGCGAAAAGTTTGAGTTGCCCGATGTGCAGTCCCAGCTGGTGCCGATCCAAGCTGCCTTCTTATTTCAGCTCTCACACTGTAAATATGTCCTTTTCATGGTCTATTCAGTGCCACATTGTTCACATTGTTGTGCTTTCTGTTGCTGTTTTCCGTGTTTAAAATGGCTGCTCAGCATAATGCAGAAGTGCCGTATAAGGTTCCTAAGTTCCAAAAGGCTGTGTTATGCCTTATGGAGATATTAAGCATATTAAATAAGCTTTGGTCAGGCATGAGTTATAGTGCTGTTGGCTACAAGTTCAATGTAAACTGAATTGATCAATGATATTCTAAATAAGGAACACACATTAAACCAGGTTATATATTGATCAGTTGACAAAAAGTTGACTCACAGGAACCCAACCTCTATTTCTCCTAGGACCAATAATCAGAATTCACTAATTCAGTGTTCAAGGTCTCTTCAAAGAATAAAACTGCCACAAATATTGAGACTTGACTCTGTGTATGTGTGTGTATGCATATATACAATTGTTTTTGTCATTTCTAATTTTTCCATTATTATTTTGCATTTTTTCTTTTTAAGTAAATTCTCTGTGTAATTGATATGTTATAATGTGCTTATCGCACCACAGTGTTCCCAGTAAAAAACCTACTGTTATTTTTTAGTTCTTCTTATTTTACTCTTTTACAAGATAAAACTTTGCAATAGTTTTCTGGAATTCATTTGTGGTATAAGTAAGTGTTGTTTCTTTAGTCACAGTTCATCTATTTAAATTTTTCTTGTGTTAGGTAATTACTGGTCTCTTCATTTGAATAGTCTGTGACAATAAAAGAGATGCACCAGGATTTTAAATCATTCCTCATTTCAAATCACTCTGAATTCACAACATACCTGTTAGAAAAAAATTAACATAATGTCTTTTCTATTTACAACTCACTTGGAATTGTAATACATAAATGTTGAATACATATGTGTGTGTGTGTTTTATTTTATTTTATTTTTTTACTAAAAATACCTTGAATATCTGAAGTTCTTCTAGAATTACTTCTTCCATCGATTCCGTTTCTTGGTTGTAAATTGTTATTACTTTCAGCACAATTCCATTATCTGTAAGGAAAAAAGAGAGAGAGATAAACTAGAAGTTTTCTTAAAATCTGGTTTCAAACAATTCAAAACCATGTAGGGACTATAGATTCAAATAAAAATTTGAAATCTAGATGCATAAAACATTTAATTATTGCTGGTTAAAACAATGTATTTATGTCTTATACTAGCTACAAATTCATTTTTAATTAGCAAAAAAGAAAACTTTATATGCTTGGTAAAAAATAAATAAACCAAATTATATATAATTATTTTTCAAATAATTTGATTCAAAAATTCAACTAAAGATTCAGAAGTCAAGGAGATCCAAGATGGCGGAGGAGTAAGTGGAAGCTACACTAACCTCCTCCCAGGACCAGTCTGGATTTACAACTTAATTTTGGAGAAATCATCTGGAATAACCAACGGAACACTAGCTGGAAAGAAGTCTTATAACCACAGAGAGACAGAAAAGGCCGCTACATCACAACGTGACCGGTAGGGAGTGCGGAGACGCGGAAGGGCTGGCTGGGCTCACACGGGTGGCTGCTGAAGGGACTGAGAAACAGCTCAGCAGCCGGGGATTCCCCCTGAGAAGGGCAGGGTCTAAACCCCCAGCTGGGCTTCCCAGCCTACAGCGACAGAGTGGAAAGTAAAATAGTATCAGCTGTGAAAAGCGAAAAGCCACAGGCTTTCTTGCTAGCCGGAGAGAAACAGCAGGAGAAAAAGAGCTCTTAAGTGGATCACATACGAAAATATTTTGGCCACCACTTACCCTGGGCTCAAGCAGAGGGAAGGCAGAGAGGACTGGAGACACTTGGCGAGAATTTGGCACGGTGGCTTTGAGGGGAGAACTGGAGGAGCAGCTGACTGGGTCCCAGTGCTGACTCATCCCCAGTACTGCGGGTAGACCATTCCCCTCCAAGTGGCGTCAGCCTGAGGGGAAGCAAAAGCCCTGCCTACAGGAATTAAGCTGCCACACCCACAGTTCTTAAGCCTGACAGCTAATCACAGATTGAATAGATTAACAATCAAAGAAGATAGACAACAGCAGTAGATCCCTGGAAGTCTCCAACAGGCTGCCTAGGGCCAGACTGGTACATGATCTGACGCCACCAGAGGCAGATCCAGGAAGTGCAGATCATTCCAAGAAGCACCAACAAACAATAGGAGTCAAAAAAATGGGGAGACAGAGAAACAACCTCCCATCAAAAGGAAAGGTAGAATCCCCAGAAAGAGTGCTAAATGAAATAGAGGGGAGTGAACTATCAGATATGGAATTCAAAACATGGATTATGGAGAAGCTGAATGAGCTCAGCGGAAACTTCAAAGAACTCCAGAAAAACTACAAGGAACTCACAGAAAATTACGTGAGCATGAAAAAGGACATAGAAGCTATCAATAAGAGCCAGGAGGAAATGAAAAATACGATCTCTGAATTGAAGAACACAGTAGAAGGAATTAAAAGCAGGCTAGAGGAAGCAGAAGATCGGATCAGCGAGCTGGAGGACAACCTACACAAAAACTCCCAGACAATGCAACAAAATGAAAAAAGACTGAACAAGACTGAAGAGGTTCTAAGACAGCTGCAGGACAACATGAAACGTAATAATATCCGTATCATAGGAATTCCAGAAGGAGAAGAAGAAGAGCAAGGGATAGAAAACCTCTTTGAAAAACTAATGACAGAAAACTTTCCTAACATGACGAGAGAAAGAGTCACGCAAGTCCAGGAAGCACAGAGGGTCCCAATGAAGATGAACCCCAACAGGCCCACCTCAAGACACATCATAATTAAAATGGCAACATTCAAAGACAAAGAGAGGATCCTAAAAGCAGCAAGAGAAAAACAACTAATAACATACAAGGGTACTCCAATAAGGCTATCATCAGATTTCTCAGCAGAAACACTACAAGCCAGAAGGGAATGGCAAAAAGTATTCCAAGCAATGAAAAACAAAGGCCTACAACCTAGAATACTATACCCAGCAAAGCTCTCATTCAAAATGGAGGGTGAAATAAGGAGCTTCCAAGACAAAAGAAGGCTAAAAGAATACATCTCCACCAAACCAGCAATGCAAGAGATGCTAAAAGGTCTGCTCTAAGAAGATAAAGAAACAGAGAGAGACAGAGAAGAACACGAGTACAAAGGGGAAAAATGACAATGAATAAGTACTTATCGGTAATAACCTTAAATGTAAATGGATTAAATGCTCCAATTAAAAGACATAGGGTAGCTGAATGGATTAGAAAGAATGACCCACATATATGCTGTCTACAAGAGACCCACCTTAGAACAAAAGATCTACACAGACTGAAAGTAAAGGGATGGAAAAATGTATTCCAAGCAAATGGACATGAAAAAAAAGCCGGGGTAGCAATACTTATATCAGACAAAACAGATTTCACAGCAAAGTCCATAAAAAGAGACAAAGAAGGGCATTTCATAATACTTAAGGGAAAAATCCATCAAGAAGATATAACCCTTATAAATATATATGCACCAAACTTAGGAGCACCCAAATATGTAAGGAAACTTTTGAAAGACTCCAAGAAAGATATAGACAACAACACACTCATAGTAGGGGACTTTAACACCCCATTGTCAACAATGGACAGATCTTCGAAGCAAAGAAACACCAAAGATATGGAGGCACTGAACAACACTCTAGATCAAATGGACTTAGTCGATATATATAGAAGTTTTCACCCCAAAGAAGCAAAATATACATACTTCTCAAGTGCACATGGAACATTTTCAAAGATAGACCACATGGTAGGACACAAAACAAGCCTTAACAAATTCAAGAAAATTGAAATTATATCAAGCATCTTCTCAGATCACAATGGCTTAAAATTGGAAATCAACCTCAAGGAAAAAACTCAAAAACATTCAAACTCATGGAGAATGAATAACATGCTATTAAATAATGAATGGGTTAACAATGACATCAAGGAAGAAATCAAAAAGTTTCTGGAAACTAATGATAATGAACACACAACAACCCAAAACCTATGGGATACAGCGAAAGCAGTCCTAAGAGGAAAGTTCATAGCAATACAGGCCTACCTAAAAAAGCTAGAGGAATATCTAATAAAAAATTTAACCCTACAGCTACAAGATCTAGAGGAAGAACAACAAGCAAAGCCCAGATCAAGTAGAAGGAAGGAAATCATCAAGATCAGAGCAGAATTAAATGACATAGAGTCTAAACTAACAATTCAAAAGATCAACAAAAGTAGGAGCTGGTTCTTTGAAAAAATAAACAAAATTGACAAGCCTTTAAGCAGGCTCATCAAGAAAAAAAGAGAGAGGACCCAAATAAATAAAATCAGAAATGAAAGAGGAGAAATCACAACTGATACCACAGAAATACAAAGGATTATAAGAAATTATTATGAACAACTGTATGGCAAGAAATTTGACAACCTAGAGGAAATGGACAGATTCCTGGAAACCTATAGTCTTCCCAAACTGAATCATGAAGAAGCAGAAAGTCTGAATAGACCAATAACAGCTAGTGAAATTGAAGCAGTAATCAAAAAACTCCCAGCACACAAAAGCCCTGGACCGGATGGCTTCACAAGTGAATTCTACAAAACATTTAGGAAAGAACTAACTCCTATCCTTCTCAGACTATTCCAAAAGATACAAGAAGAGGGAAGACTGCCAAACTCATTCTATGAAGCCAGTATAACCCTAATTCCAAAACCAGGTCAAGACACAACAAAGAAAGAAAACTACAGGCCAATATCGCTGATGAACATAGATGCTAAAATCCTCAACAAAATATTGGCAAACCGGATCCAGCAACACATTAGAAAGATCATACACCACGATCAAGTAGGATTCATCCCAGGGATGCAAGGATGGTTTAACATTCGTAAATCAATAAACGTAATACACCACATAAACAAAATGAAAGACAAAAACCACATGATAATATCAATAGATGCAGAAAAAGCATTTGATAAAGTACAACACCCATTTATGATAAAAACTCTCAGCAAAATGGGAATAGAGGGAGCATACCTCAACATAATAAAGGCCATATATGAGAAACCTGAAGCCAACATCATACTCAATGGGCAAAAACTGAGAGCATTCCCCCTGAGATCAGGAACAAGACAAGGATGTCCGCTCTCCCCACTCCTATTCAACATAGTCTTGGAAGTTCTAGCCACCGCAATCAGACAAGAAAGAGAAATAAAAGGCATCCAAATTGGAAAAGAGGAAGTAAAACTGTCATTATTTGCAGATGACATGATAGTGTACATAGAAAACCCTATAGACTCCACAAAAAAACTACTCGACCTAATAAGTGAATTCGGCAAAATAGCAGGATACAAAGTCAATATTAAGAAATCAAAGGCATTTTTATACACCAACAATAAAAACTCAGAGATAGAAACTGAAAGAAAAATTCAATTTACCATAGCAACAAGAAAAATAAAATACCTAGGAACAAACTTAACCAAGGAGGTAAAAGACCTGTACTCAGAAAACTACATAACATTGAAGAAAGAAATTAAAGAAGATACAAATAAATGGAAGCATATACCATGCTCATGGATGGGAAGAATCAACATCATTAAAATGTCCATACTACCCAAAGCAATTTATAGATTCAATGCAATCCCTATTAAAATACCAGCAACATATTTCACAGACCTAGAACAAATACTTCAAAAATTTATATGGAACCAAAAAAGAGCCCGAATAGCCACAGCAATTTTGAGGAAGAAGAACACAGTAGGAGGAATCACAATACCTGATATCAAACTATACTACAAGGCCACGGTAATCAAAACAGTCTGGTACTGGCATAAAAACAGACATATAGATCAATGGAACAGAATAGAGAGCCCAGAAATAAACCCAGGTTCATATGGTCAACTAATATTTGACAAAGGGGGAAAGAACATCAAATGGAATGAAAAGAGCCTCTTCAACAAATGGTGTTGGGAGAACTGGACAGGGACATGCAAAAAAATGAAACTAGACCACCAACTTACACCATACACCAGAATAAACTCAAAATGGATCAAAGACTTAAATGCAAGCCGTGATACCATAAAAGTCCTAGAGGAAAAAATAGGCAGGAAAATTTCAGATATCCCACGTAGCAACATTTTCACTGATATATCTCCTAAGGCAAGGGAAATAAAGGAAAGAATAAGCAAATGGGACTACATCAAACTAAAAAGTTTCTGCTCAGCTAAAGAAAACATCAGCAAGATGAAAAGGAAACCAACCATATGGGAAAATATATTCGCCAATGACATCTCAGACAAGGGATTGATCTCCAAAATATATAAAGAACTCATACGACTCAACACCAAGAAGACAGACAACCCAATTAAAAAATGGGCAAAGGACCTGAACAAACACTTCTCCAAAGAAGACATACAGAGGGCCCATAGACATATGAAAATATGCTCAACATCACTAGCCATCAGAGAGATGCAAATAAAAACCACAATGAGATACCACCTCACACCAGTCAGAATGGCCATAATCAACAAATCAACAAACAACTTGTGCTGGAGAGGATGCGGAGAAACGGGAACCCTGGTGCATTGCTGGTGGGAATGCAGACTGGTGCAGCCACTATGGAAAACAGTTTGGAATTTCCTCAAAAAACTAAAAATGGAACTGCCTTTTGAACCAGCAATTCCATTACTGGGATTATATCCGAAAAATCCTGAAACACCAATTCAAAAGAACCTATGCACTCCAATGTTCATAGCAGCACTATTTACAATAGCCAAGTGCTGGAAACAACCTAAATGCCCATCTGTAGATGAGTGGATCAAAAAACTGTGGTACATTTACACAATGGAGTTCTATGTAGCAGAAAGAAAGAAGGAACTTCTACCATTTGCAACAACATGGATGGAACTAGAGAGAATTATGCTTAGCGAAATAAGCCAGGCAACGAAAGAAAAATACGTTATGCTGTCACCTATTACAGGAAACTAATGAACAACACAAACAAATGAGCAAAATTGAACCAGAGGTATGTAAACAAGGAGTAGACTAACAGTAACAAGGGGGGAGGGGGGAGGGAGAAAAGGGGGTAAGAAGGGGAAGTGTAAAATCAAAGAACATGTATAAATGACCCACAGACATGGGCAACTGAGTGGGGACTGAATGTGGGGGAAGGGAGGGGCAGGATACAGGGAAGCAAGAGGGGAAAAAAAAAAAAAAGAGAGAGACAACTGTAATGGAAAAACAAACAAAAAAATTTTTTTTAGTGGGGGAAAATGAAAATATGAAGAATGGAAATGCCAGTTCAGTGAATATTAGGACAAAGATTTTCCTTCACGTTGTATATTTTTCTCCCTATTTGATCTCTCCAGAGTTTGGCATTCTAAACAAGTAAGTAATGACTTAAGTTTCTTTGCATAGACCTAATAAGACCAGTTGTTAATAGAGGTTCCTTTTTCTGAACAAGCCTTTGACTGGAATGTCAAGCCTAAAGGAGACATGCTTGGGCTCATGTTGTTACCAAAAAGCCCTAAGGAACTGGGAATGACTTTCAAAGGTAATAAAAGCCCGCGAAATAAAAGGCCTGCTGCCATGGTTGGTTGTGCGGTCCACAGCAATCTCTCCAGGGAAGGAACGAAGGTTGTTTTCCTGAAAGATGGCTAGAAGGGACCTTAAGGCACAATGGAAAACCAGAAAGACTTGGAAAGGACAGGTGTGTACAGGCAAGGATGAATGCCAGGTATGTGGCCCAGCTTCTGTGCACTGAAGAGCAGACTGAGGGCCACCCTAAATGTTCCTTGGGTAAGTTCCAGCAAAACAGAACTAAAGATCATAAGTGATCATTTGCTGCTCTTGTTATGCTTATGCAAATGAACAGGATAAATTAAAAATGGACTTAATGTAGTCCCTTTAAAGACAAGGAGAGTAATCTTAGGGAGAAAAATCAGTATTCAAGGAAAATCACAATGATCAGTGGCAGACTGTAAAGTAGGGCAGCTAACCGTCTTAAAAGTTTCTTCTCATTTAAAAAATGGTTTCACTTGAAAATTAAACCATATCTGTGATATCACCAAAGAGATTCAAGTTGCAGGCAAGTAGAATGTCAAGTGCCTTCCAACTGTATGTCTTCCCAATAAGACAGTCTTACAGATTTAGAGACTTTTTTGTTGGTTATGTTACATAAATTAACATGTGTTTTCTGTTTTCAAAGGGCATAAGCCTATGACCGCATTACCTGAGTGATTGTCTGTACGCATAAGCCTCACTTAATCCTCTCTGCAGCGCTGCCTCCGGAGACTCAACAGTTTGGCTGAACTAAATGGCTGAGTTGGTGAAGAATGGGGTGGTCTGTGGGCTTCACTTTAAAACTGAATTCTCTTTTCTATCCTAATGGCTTGGACAGAAAGGGCCCAGAGGTCTGAGAGGGGGGAAACATAAATTATTTCCCTCAGCCCAAACTAAATAAAATGGGCAAAAGGGTTTTGGACAGGAGAGATGTGCCTAGCACACCTTCCTCCAAAGAAGCCCTTTTTTTTTTTTTTTTTTTTTCTTCTCCTAATGTGGAACATTGAAAAATTAATCCCTGCCTTTTGCCACCTAGTAGTTATGGATTGAATGATGCTTTTTAACCCTTTTTGCCAAATCTGTTGCCCCCAGAACACAACAAGGATGCCAGCCTGCTAAACCAAGCACGCCATTGTCCGGAGACAGCCAACTGACCTGGAGTCTGCATGATCCTTCCCCATGTGGGAAGGCCACCCTCCCCTCCACACCCCCACTCTTATTAGGGATTTCTGGACCCAAGGGTAGGTAGGACGACGACCATGTCCAGCTTGAAGCAGCTAGAGGAGCTTGAGACCTTCGCCCATTGTCCTTTACAAGATTACAAAGGGTCTTAATATCTGAGAGGGAGGGATAGTTATTTTTTACGAACCATGGGTATGGACTTGGGGGGGGATGCTGGGGAGGGAGATACTGGGTGGAGGGGAGTAAAGGGGAAAAAATTGGAACTACTGTAACAGCATAATCAATAAAATATATTTAAAAAAAAAAGATTCAGAAGTCAAAATATCTTTGGAAAAAATATAAGACAAATTATTTGAGTTTCTTCTGTGATGTATGATGAAAGAAAATTTTTTTACGTAAATCACCTTCCCAGGTAAGAAAATATAGTTTCAATCTTAGGGAACAGCACATTATGGTAACACATACAAACACATACACACACACACTTTTAATATACACTGTTGAGAGAATAGTATAATGAACCCTCCTATACTATCCATTTAGTTTCCATAATTACCAATAGTTTTAAAATTATGGTCATGTTTTAAAATGATCCCTTGTTTTTTTATTCCTGATATTCTACACTTGTTATTTACATTGAAAATTTTAATAAGACACTAATTTGCCTATAAAAATAATTTGGTATAGTGCTAGAAATAACTCAGGGGAAAAAAAAAACACTTTTGAGGTACTGATCCAAGAGTTTCTATGGTATTTGTCAATTTGTTTAAAACTTATTGAATCTTGTATTTAGGTTAATAAACTTTGATTAAAATAAAGCTGATAACAATTACCTGTATTGTACACTAAAAAGAATACAAATTACCATGATTTTTATAACCAAGCACACTAAAAAAAAATACCACAATTATATTACATCAAGCAGAAAGCAAAAAAAGAAACTCAAATTATTAACTTGCCACTAATTATTTTTCAATAAGCACGTCCTCTATAGATAGATAAATAGATAGACAGACAGACAACACTAAAGCATGTATCTGGTAAACTCGAAGAAAATAACTATCATTTGTGGGATTTTCCAATGTTGTATTCCTCACACATTCATCAAATACATTCTTTTGTGTTGAAAGGCTGTGGTATAATATAATTATGAGTTAAACATGCTTTTCAGCATAACGTAAGTATATGCCTGATATTTCTGAAATTCTCTCAAATAGCTTTGGTTAGTCTACAAGAAAGTATTTCTAAAAATGTTTTTTGGATTACTTTCTAGGACATTTAAAAATAACATACTTTTTTTTCCATGATTGATTTTATCAAATATAATCTTGCTTATAGAACTTTTTAAAAAACTCTGTTGGATGCCACTATGACTGTATTCATGGCTTAGGTAATTTTAAATTTGTTAAAGAAATCTGATGCTTTGTTAATCTCGATCCCACAGTGCAGAGCATATTATTAACATTAATCTCCTAAAATAAATGGATAAAATGTACTCTGTGCCAGAGATCAATTTCTGAAAATCAGATGACTGTTTCCTTATTTAAATGTTTGCTTTTTCAAAATGTATGACTGCAATAGCCCAAGTACCGATATTGATATTATAACCTGATTTCTGATCTGGGCATATCCAATGTCTCTGTAGGATTATATGTCTATGACTAAAGTTATGTATGGTAGAATGCTTACCCTTTAAATAGCAACTGCTGTGGCAATTACTATAGTGCATATGAAAAAAGAAAAAGTGTCCATTTAAAAAACTCTTTAAATGACTATAGAATTTTAAAGTACTTGAGGGATCTGGTCAAGATGGCAGTGTAGGTGGACATGGCTCGCCTCTTCGTACAACCACATCAAAATTATAACTTAAATATAGAACAACCATCAGCCAGAACCATCAGAAATTGAGTTGACCGGAAGTCTGACAACTATGGAATTAAAGAAACCACATCCATCAAGATGAATAGGAGGAGCACAGACATGGAATGGGCTGGTCTCTCATCTATGCATAGTGGATAAAAATTTGGGAGGGATATCTTGGAAGTGAGGAGTCCCAACCCCACACCAGGCCCCCCCAGCCCAGGTTCCAGTGCCAGGAAGATGAGTCCCCACAATTTCTGGCTGCAAAAACCAGCGGGGATTGAGTCGGTGGAAGAAACTTCTGGAGCCCCAAGCAATTCCTCTTACAGAACCCACACATAGACTCACTTACTCAGACTCATTCCCTCTGAACTCCAGCAGTGGGGTAGCAGCTCGAAAGGCACCAGTGGTATACAAAGAGAAAGTGAAGTATCTGGCATCAAAGCGAGTGGAGGCCATTGTCTATTTTCTAAACCCTCCCCCACTGAGCTGGCAAGCTGGTACCATATCTGAGACTCCATCAACCTGGGTAAGTCTGTTTGACCTACCTAGTAGAACCCCAGAGACTCTGCCCCACCCAATTTACGGGCCCTACCCAAGCTGCTTTTCCATATGAATGGCTGATCTTAGCTCATGCTTCACAACTTCCTAAATCCTTTCAAACGAGAAACAGCTGTCCTCAGTGAGCCCCAGGCCAGGGACTAGCAGTAGCCAGGCTAGATTCACAGCTTGGCTTCACCTGAGAATCTCCAAGCCCAGCACAAGTAGCAGCCATCCCAGATTGCTTTATAGCTCAGGCAGGTGCCTTGGGCAAAACACAGGTAGGGACTGGACTTGGCCTACACCACCTGGGAAACCCCAGAACCTGCACACCCAGTGAATGACTACAGACCACATCAGAGTATCACCATCCTGCCCCTGCGCAGCTGATCCTCAACGGAGGGCAGAGATTGGTGGTCAGTAGTCATGGCCACACCTTGTTGCTGAATGGTCTGGATAAATCCCTCCCATTGGTCTGCCAATAGCAACCAAGGCTCAACTACAAGAGAAGGGTATACTTAGTCCACACAACGGGCACACCTTGAGTACCCAGAATGGGCAATAGGGGAGGCTGTACTACTGGATCCTACAGGGCATCTACTACATTAGACCACACTACCAAGACATGGAGTCAAATCAGTTCTACCTAATACACAGAAATAAATGCAGCAGGCTGCCAAATTGAGGAGGCAAAGAAATATGGCCCAAATGAAAGAACAAAACAAAACCCCAGAGAAAGAACTAAACGAAAGAGAGATAGTCAGCCTATCAGAGGCAGAGTTTGAATACCGGTGATCAGAATGCTCAGAGAAATTACTGAGTACAGCCACAAAATAAAGGAAGAGGTGAAGGTTATACAAAGTGAAATACAGTATTCCCTCACTTATAGTGGGTATTACATTCTAGACCTACCTGCGAAGTAGGAACCTTACGTTTATTCTACTCTTAAACCTATGTAACTTTAACAACATACATATACAGTACTGCAAAATCCCGTAATATAGCAAAAAACCCACGATAAATAATTAAATATAATATTTTTAAAAATCCCGTGATACAGTGAGGCCATGATAAGTGAACCACGATATAGAAAGTGACTAATGTAAAGAAAAATATACAGGGAACCAACAGTAATGGGAAGGAAGCTGGGATTCAACTCAATGATTTGGAACGAAAGGAAGAAATAAACATTCACCTGCAACAGAAAGAAGAAATGGGAATTGAAAAAAATAGGGAGAGGACTAGGAGCCTCTGGGACAACTTTAAATGTATCAACATATGAATCATAGGGATACCAGAAGGAGAAGAGGAACAGCAAGAAATTGAAACTTATTTGAAAAAATAATGAAAGAAAACTTCCCTAATTTGGCAAAGAAAATAGTAACACAACTCCAGGAAACACAGAGTCCCAAACAAGTTAGACCCAAATAGGACCACACTAAGCCACATTATAATTAAAATGCCAAAGGTTAAAGATAAAGAGAGAATCTTAAAAGCAGCAAGAGAAGACAGTTACCTTCAAAGGAATTTCCATAAGACTATCAACTGATTTCTCAAAAGAATCTTTGCAGGCAAGAAGGGGCTGGCAAGAAGTATTCAAAGTTGATGAAAAGCAAGGCCCTTTGGCTGAACTAAGTGGCTGGGCTGGTGAAGAATGGGGAGGTCTGTGGGCTTCACTTTAAAACTGGTTTCTCTTTTCTATCCCAATGGCTTGGACTGAAAGGGCCCAGAGGTCTGAGAGGGGGAAAACCTAAAATATTTTCCTCAGTCCAAACTAAGTATAATGGGCAAAAGGGTTTTGGACAGGTGAGATGTACCTGGCATACCTTCCTCCAAAGAAGCACCCCTTTTTTTTCCCCTAATGTGGAACATTGAAAAATTAATCCCTGCCTTCTGTTATCTAGTGGTTATGGATTGAATGATGTCTTTTAACCCTGTTGGCAAATCTGTTGCCCCCAGAATACAACAAGGATGCCAGCCTGTTAAACCAAGCACGCCGTTGTCCGGGGACAGCCAGCTGACCTGGAGTCTGCACGATCCTTCCCCATGTGGGAAGGCCACCCTCCCCTCCACACCCCACTCTTCTTAGGGATGTCTGGACCCAAGGGTAGGTAGGACGACAACCATGTCCAGCTTGAAGCAGCTATAGGAGCTTGAGACCTTCGCCATTGTCCTTTATAAGATTATAAAGGGTCTTAATATCTGAGAGGGAGAGATTGTTATTTTTTATTGTCAAAATAATTAATTATTTATTTATTTATTAAAAAAGAAGAAGAATATATGAAAGGGTGAAGCGGGAGAGCTTATATGTACGAACCATGGGCACGGACTTGGGGGTGGGATTGCTGGGGGAGGGGGGTGCTGGGTGGAGGGGAGTAAAGGGGAAAAAATTGGAACTATTGTAACAATATAATCAATAAAATATACTTAAAAAAAAAAAAAGAAAAGCAAGGCCCTACAACCTAGATTACTTTATCCAGCAAAGCTATCCTTTAGAATAGAAGGGCAGATAAAGTGCTTTCCAGACAAGGTAAAGCTAAAGGAGTTCATCATCACCAAGCCATTACTCTATGAAGTATTAAAGAGACTTATTTTAGAAAAAGATCAAAATTATGAATATTAAAATGACAACAAACTCACAACACTCAACTGAATCTAAAACAAACAAACAAACAAACAAACAAACAAACAAATTAAGCAAACAACCCGACCAGGAACAGAATCATAGGTATAAAGATTATTTGGAGGGTTATCAGCTGGGAGGGGGGAGGGGGAGAATGGAGGAAAGATGCAAGAATCAAGCAGCATAATTGATAGGAAGAAAATAGACAGGGGGATGTTAAGAATAATATAGGAAAGGGTGAAGCCAAAGAACTTACCTACATGACCCGTGTACATGAACTAAGAGGGGAGGAAAGGGGGTACTAGGGGTAGGGGGTAAGGGGAAAATATTGGGATAACTGTAACAGCATAATCAATAAAATATTTAAAAAATAAAGTACTTGACAGAATTTGCTACACATATTACTCTAGATGCTAAAAGATTCCAATTTCTCTTTCACAAGCTAGATCTAAAGTATGGCATTAACTGAAATTATATGAAAATTTCACTTTTAACATATTTATTATAATTTCTTTTATTAATGCAGGATATTATAACTTAGTTCTAAAAAGTTTAACTCTATTAGAGTAACACTTGACCTGTTTGGTACAAATGGTTGATTCTGATGGAGCCTGATAAACATTGCTGTGATTTTAAGTTCAGGTGAAGTCAATGTCCCAAATGTCAAAAAATCTTGAGACCTTACTGAGCAGCCAATGTTGACAGTGGCCCTGGGGAATGACAGGAGAACCATATACAGCCCTTACTTCCTCTATGATAAGTTCTACTTGGAATCAGTATTGTTTATTAACATCTGTTATTTGTTCATTTACTTATTCACTTGTTCAAGTGTACTAAGTATTAACCATGTATTACAATTTAGATGCTGTAACTGCACCAAATCCTCTCTTCCATTACAGCAAATAACATTGTAATAAGATAATATATCAAAAGGATATTTGTTGATAGGTAGTATTTAAAAAATACTAATAACGTTATGAGTATATGGTTCAATTTAAATATCTCTGAGCCTTTCTAACCTCTTTACCTGTCCCAATAAACAAGACATCATATTGGCCATCCTCCGCTTCTACTTGATCCACTGCTATTTGTTTCAGGTTATATTTTCCATCTGTTTTTACCAGTATTGGTTTTTTATGGACAGGTTGTATGGGCTGGTACATAAGTGGATGGCTTCTTGCAAATCGAATAGCATCATCAGGATAGTCTTTCGTGGTTCCGTACCTCCCTCCATTCACTTTGCTGGCACACTAAAATATAAGCGAATGAGGTCATTTTTTTACCTTAAAGCTAAAGAGCAAATTTAAAATTAATTATAAAAAGAATTGGAAAAGTGGGAATGTTAGATTAATTAATAGTGCATTTAGAAATATTTATTAAGCATATATTCTTCATTTCAGAAATGAAATTAAAAACTGCAAGGAGATCCTGAATTATTTTAAACATACAGCACTAGAAATAGAAAGTAGTGAAATCCTGGAAAAGTCAAGTATATATTTAATACTGGAACAGCCTGAAGGTGGTAAAATGTATAGGATCATAAATATTGTAATTTTTGTTCCTGTTTTCTGAAATTCATTTTATTACATTGTAAATTAAAATTTGAAGGTAAACAATGTTTTGTTCAGAGCAAAACAAAAGGCCACTTTTTTGTGCTGAACCTTCCCCTCCCCTCATTAAGGATCACAACAGCACAAAATAGCTTTTCCAACTTGGAGACAATGATATGATTGGTGATGGTTCCAATAAGTGGCTCACTGACTATAGCCTTTAGTGCTGTAATATAGAAACCTACTCATATTCCATTATTAGTGGTAAGAAAAAACTCCTCTCTGTTCTATGGTAATTTGTATGAGTTATTATTTTTGTATGGATTAGACAGAATACATTGAGAAAACCAGAAATATTTGCTAAAACATGTCTCAATTCTTAAATCACTGCCTCCAAAAATAAATATCCAACAGCACCATGGTTCTTTCTTGGACTGAATACCTTTAACTGTTGAATCATGCTTGTCATTAAGCAAGTGCTCCCTCATTTTGCATATTTTCCTCCACAATCAGCAGCAATTGCAATGATTATCTTGATAAAAATTTTCCACTTTACAGTATAAATACAGTAGTTTAGTAATCAGATTCTGCAAAGAGGGCATTTTTAATGGTTTGTGTTAAAAATTGAGGCCATGTTTCTTAATTGTGCCTGAATTTTTCACTTGAGTATACTTTCATGATATATAATTGGAAACATTTTGGACAAGCCTGGAAGCAGTTCAGTAACCAGTCACTTCCTCCAAATCTCCTTTAATACCATGTGGTTTCAAGAAGCTTTTCCAGCAAAGCCACAGGAGTGTGTTTTCTCCATTTAAATTGTAATTTCAATCAATAGAATGAAATAAAATATACTTTATGTCTTACTGGAAGTCATAATTTTAAGCTAGTGAGAGAGTGTGATTGAAATGGTAGAGCCTTACACTTGTTAATGGAGGTAAGGTTTATTTCCACTTTGGATTTTGGCTCTGCAAAAAGGTTTTCTACTCAACTTGCAAGTACCTGTGGAATCAGCATAGTGATGGGTTTTCACCAGCTGCTCATAAAGACTAGACTTTGACTTGCATGACAAGTTAAGTGTTCTCTGTGGCTCACAGAGCTCATAAAATGATCAAACATTTTCCCAACTTAGTTGCTCACAGTATACATGATACAATGTCGTCATTGTCATCACCATCACCATCGCCATGGTCACTATCACTTTTAGATATAAGCACAAAAGTTTGCATGGCTGGTGAGGAAGAATCTCAGTAGCACCTCTTCAGAGGCAGGCAGTGGAACTTCTTGTGCTATAGCGACCCTTACATTGGCACTTCTAGGAACCAGCAAGTATGGTAAACAAGAAGTTAAGTGTTTTGAAGGGGCAGAGGAAAAGCTGCTTTTAGATATGCTGAAGTGAGAATCCAGGACAAAGTTTGGCCTAGGGAACTAGAAACAAAATATTAGAATATAAAAGTGTGTCCTGCTTGGAAATTGTATGAGGCTCTAATTCTTCTGAAGAGACTTGGAGGAATCTGATGTTCCTTTGATTGCTTGTTACTGTATTCACCAGTATTTTTAAAAATAAAATTTTAATTGGGGTTACTTAGTCAAAATATCAATGATAATACATACTTCATAATGCGGCTAAGATGTACCCACCATAGAGTCTTTAAAAAACAAGCATGAAGTAACTAGATATAAGAAGTGATTTTTCTTTACCATGCAAGGATATTTTTAGGTGTAGGACTTATCTGTTTAATGCAAAGTTTTGTAAAGCATCTGAAAATAGTGAACAGAATATTACTAAAAGCCTTTAAAATATAAGAATATTTTGTTAAATGCCTGAACTTACAGAACCCGGTCGTGGATAAGGGACTTTCCCTTCATAGAGTGACCAGTGGTATTCAGGTCCTTCCTTATGTGCATAGGGTCCATTGAAAGCTGCCCGGATGCTAGACATATGATAGACACATATAGCATGTCCTCTAAATATATTACTGAAAAATACAAAAGAAAGGTAATTACTATAATGGAACTGACTTGGATGACACCTGGTTAAACCCTTCAAACTACCCATAAGAATAAAATCTTTTTGGTAAGAATGTTAGGATTTCTTAAGCACAGAATATTATAGAAATATTAACTATTGTAATATTTTAATAATTAAAACTCCAAAACAATATATTTTGTCTAATTTTTGTATTAAAAATGACATTGTTAGAATAAAAGAAGTACATAGTTATGTCACTTCACTTTATTGTTGCTAAATTTTATATTGTTTTTATATTTTTATTAAAGAATTATGGGTTTAATATTATAAAAGATTCATTCCCAAGCTGAATTATTCACTTTAAGGTTTTATCTCCTTGTATGTAATTCCATATTAAGAATAGACAGTGTTCTATTGCTTCAAATTCTATTCAAATTTATTAAGATTTCTTAGTGTATATTGTCTTAATAACAGGCTAAAACCTCATGAAAATTTGAGGCTTTGTCCCTTTCTTTACCTTGAGGTCATGTAGATATTAAGCAGTTTGATCCCCAAAAATAGTGCTAGAGTGGAAAGATGACTACTAAACTGGATTAATTTTGGGGAAATTACTTAAACTATATAGAACCCAGATTCTTTACCTCCAGAACTAGCAGCAACTGAAATTATTTTCTAGATAAAAAATTTCTACTTGTAGAGGATAAAGACAGTAGCTGACTATGGTAAATTTTACTGGGGGCATATGTAATAAAATTCTGCAAAATGACATTTTTAAATGATCTGCTTTAAAATTCTGGCCCTTTTCTTAGTTTCGCATGATCTGAATGAATTCTCACATTTCTCTAGTCTCCTCTTTGTGAGTATTAGAATAATCAATGTTTATAAAAGTGCTTCGCAAGATAAAAAGTTATTTATAAATATAAAAGTTCCCGCACTGTGAGACACCTGTAGAACAGCAGTATGATACTGTCTTAGGACATCAGTTCACACATTTTATAACACACCTTGAAGCAATTGGAAATGCCTGCAATAGTGAGAAAACCACAGATAGTCTCCCAACTGAAGTGGCAATAAACCTTTGATCACCGTGCTATGAATATCAACAATTATGTCAGGTAACAGCTGGGAAACCTTTTTCTCTGATTTATGTATATATTGCACATTCAACATTGAAATTATGGGAGAAAATAATGTCTTGTCTTTGAAATCTAGACAAATCCATTATGCTATCATTTAGGAAAGTAGCTTACAAATTGATTAACTAACACAAAGAAAAGTATACTGATTATCCCCTAGCTTATATTTATCACATAAAGCCACAGAATTATCATGCAATGCAAAAATTCTCGACTGGCATAAAGGGAGAAGATGAAGTTTAAAAAGTAAAGCATTTTCTATGGACTATGATAACCACCAATCTATATTAACTACTTTTCTTTGCATCAAGGAACAATTGACAGCGAAATTGTTTCCATGTTTCTCTGTTGAAGAAAAGGTCGCATTACAGTATCAGGAAACTTTTCCAAAGAGCTTTATTATTTTTTCAAAGTGAGCATATGAAACACTTGCTAAGAAACTAAACAAAAGCTTTGCGGAGAGACACTAAGCAAATAAGTTTAACGTGATTATATCACGGTTTAAGGCCGGGGCAATGCAAAAGAGAAACTAAATTATATCATTTGACCCCTTTCTAGAAAACTGAGGTATATTTTCTATTTCTCATTCCAGTCATCTCACTTTCCCGCTGCCTTATTTGGAAAGACACACAGCAAATTATATATACACATACATAACTTTCAACCAAACTCATTTATTTTCCCATCACTCTGCAATGCATACAATACATAAAAACATAACAAAAGAAAAATAATAGGTTATATACTCTAAACATGAGCAACTTATTTAAATTTTAAACATGGAAGGCAAATTTCAAATGTGTTCTCTGCAAATCTACATAGAAGTATGACAACCAGAGCAAAGGGTAAATCAAGTGTTTTATGATTAAGAACAAAGGACTATTTCTTGAAGATGAAAATCTACATGTATTGAAGAACTGATATAAATAGTGTTGTAAAAGAAAGTCATTTGAAGCAAGGGAAGTGGACAAATAAAATCACAGTGATGGAAACTAATGAAGTAGACACTGGGAAGTGTTACCTTGTCAAAAGCCAAACTTTAGAGCTTGGAGGAAATACTTCCAAAGCTGAATGGGTATCAGCTAATAGCTTTCAGAGCCTAACTTGGAAAATGTTATATGACAATTAAAAGAATTATCCTATTTGTTTTCTTGCCATTGAAATCAAATTCACAAAGAAGTCAGACAGAAAAGGTCAAAAACCACATGATTTCACTCATGTAGAATATAACAAAATGAAAACAAACTCATAGATAAAGACAACAGATTGGTGGTTATCAGAGGGGAAGGACTGGGGATGGGCAAACTGGGTAAAGGGGGGTCAAATCCATGGAAATGGATGAAAATTAGATTTTCAGAGTTGAGTACACTATAGTGTATACAGATATTGAATTATAATGTTGTATACTGGAAACTTACATAATATTATTAACCAATGTATACCTCAATAAAAAAATTAACCTAGACTCTATAGCATAGAACTAGTATCTTATAAATGATATGACAAAAAATATCATTCTGCTCTAGATCAGAGAAGAAAGGAAACAATTAGGATACTGAGCATAGGAGGATGCTGGGATACTTCAAATAAGAGCAAATGAGGATCTAGATTGAGACCATGGCTTTAAAAATGAAAGAACAATTGTTAATATAGGATAACAAAGAGAAATTGGTGACTTACAAAATATAGAAAATGAGAAAGAGAATGGGTCAAGAGTATTTCCAAGAAAGATACACAGTGAAGGGGAAGGCATATTTTGTTCTGTAATGTATTACTGACATATAGATTTCTTACCTGGTAGTGTTAAATAGTCCAAATATTACTGGGTTCTTGTGATCTCTGGTGTGCAGCAAAAAAACATCCTCTGAAAAATAAAGGACCATTACATTATTTAGAATTTTTAGTTCTCTTTACATGTAAAGAAAATATATTGACATAAAATAGTTTAGAACTCAATGAATGCATTTTTGTATACAGTCATACGACCATGCACAAATCACAACAGGGTGAAATACTCAGCTGTTTAGCATGGCTTTGAGCTGAGCCTCAAGGAAGGATTAAGAAGTGCTGACTCTAAGTTAATGGGGTCTCTTTTTGCTCCTGTTCCTTTGCCCTGCCACCTGGACTGGGCCAAAATGAAAGAGCAGACACTTGCTCTAAGTAGGAAGTCAAACACTGCAGAAAGCAAGTGTTCCATAAGTGCAAGAGACAGTGAGGGCTATGAGTGGCATATACATCAAAGAGTAAAATTTAACTCTCCCAATATTTACCTAATTCATCAAAATACGTATCAATTCCATTCAGTCCGGGTACTGAGCAAACCAGTCTCGCTTTTAGAAAAGTGCTCCACTTATTCACCAGTATTCTCTGTCCTCCTACATCAGTCTGTGAAAAACAAAAAGTACGTAAGTGGGTACTCAAAGAACTTTTACCAACAACAGATTTGCACATTTTACCTGGTCAGCGAACTTCACTCTAGTCCATTAAATATACTCTATGAATATTAAACAATATTAATAGTTTCTTCTAAAGAAAGTAGTGGCTTTTATGATACAGTAACCTTTACTGTTTTACTAATTAATAAACTGCTTATCTCAAAAATATATATATTTGCACACACACACTATATGTATGTGGTGACATATATACAACTTGCTTCTTAAATGTACTCTTAAATACCCTAAATATCAGAGTACCTTTACTATTGCAATATTACTAGCATTCTCTCAATATATATTGCTACTTCAGTTGATTTTAAATGTTCTCACTCTATCTGAATACCAACAAACTACATTTTTTTTTCTACAGAATCAGCCAACTGCATTGTTGAAACATACTTATGTAAATTATACTACTTAGAATGTAGACGAAAGAAACTAAAAATTTTTGCTTTAGTTAATTTTTTTAAATGGAGCTCAAACTTCTGTGGGGGAAGAAGAACAACCTAATTATAACTATTTATTTAGTATGGCTTTGAAAATGGGGAAATCATATAAAATGCAAAGCTCTTCTAAGAGAATACTTTCACTGCGTATCAAGTATAAAGATGAGACAGTAAATACAAATTTTAGGCAGCCTACAGAATAATGGAAAATATTTTAAAGTAGAAACCTACTCTAACATTAACAGAAGTCTGACCATAAACTATGAGATAAGAAAGCTTCTAGAGAGAGAGAAATGCATTTGTCACCATGCAAAGTCGCCCCACTCTGCTATAAATGGCATGGGCGTTGTTTTCTGCCTCCAGGGCCTTCTCAGTGAAAAAGAAATATACTTTGTTGTCATCTTGGTCTTCATTGTCAGGAATCATATATGAACCTACAAATTTGGGTTCTATAGAAAGAAAAATAGAAGAAAATTAAAATAGTTATTGCCACAAAATAATGTTCTTTTAATCAATTATACATCACATGAAAGCTTCAGTTTAACTTTCATGTTTTACGAAGAAATATTTTCCTTGAAATTTTATATTAAACATCAAAAATCATGTAGCTATCTCCATTTTATTTGCAATAAACAGGGTTTTTTTGAAATACTAGAGTACTATTTAACTGGAAAATAAAAGTCAAGGTGAAAATAATTATTGAACACCCTGTTTTACAGGCTTGAAATACATTCATTGAAGGACACATTGGACATACCACAATGGTAATCTCCATAAATAATTTTCTCCCATACATATAAAAGGTCAATGTAAATATATGTAAAATATTTTAGTAAAGAAGTCCATTTGTAAATTCATAAATTATTTAGCTGTCTAGTTCATGAAAGACCATTTTAAGATAGAAAATTTAGGTTTTTGAGTTTGTAGTCTAAAGGATCTCAGTGACTAAAATTTGATTGATAGGGTAAGTGAAATATTTTAATAACATGCTGCCAATAATAACCATGCACTTTAAAGCTTGATAAAAAGGCTGAACAACAATGGCAAAGCTCATCATAAAATGATGTTTTAGTCCTTAGGTATACCATGTGCCAAAATATATGATATTTCTTACAAAGAATTCTATGTCAGTGAATGGCTAGTAATTTTCCTAGTGTTTTATTTGTCTCTAAAGTGCAATGTGATCCTATTAAAACAAGCAAAACAAAGCAATAAATTCATACAAAATGATACCAACTGACATAACAACTTATTGGATGAAAGGGTTTTTTACTTTTCATGTATTTGCCCTGTTTTCTCCATTTGAATCCTTATTTCTAAACAATGCTATAAATATATTCAGTTTTATAATAAAGCCAAATCATTTTGATATAAAATGATATACACATTATATTTTAATTTCCAAATATTGCTAATTTAAATAATCCCAAAATTTGCAGAAATACACACTACATTCGTAATTATTATTATTAATAAAATGGCAAATTCCTCATGAATTCTAGACTTAGGTTCAGTTTTGACTTACATACTCGTTTCTGCTCAGTCCTACCTTTCAACAGGCGCTCGTCATCGTGCTCCGTGCGGATGTGGGCCAGTCGTCCCATGCTGCGGAACACCGCGGCGTCTCTGCCCCAGTAGTCGCTGTAAAGGCCGGCAAACAGTTCACTTCCTACAGGGAAACATCAGTTAAAAACTAGTCAGTGCTTATTTCTGGATCTGAAGACAGTGTATAAACCACAATTACATTAAGCCACATCTAGGTTTACTGTAAATACAATCTTATGAAATTAATATTACTGTTGAGGTCATGCACAGTATAGTCAGACTGCCAGTTTCAAGTCTGACTCTGCTACTTACCAGCTGTGTGAACTTGGGCAACTTGTTTGACCTCTCAGTTTCCTCATTTATTAATAGGAATAGCACTCAAAAGAGTTAAGAGTAAAGAACTTAAGAGTAGCTGGCACATGCTAAGACCTATATGAGAATTTGATAAATAACCTGGTTTAATCTTACTTTATTAAACTTTTAAAAATCATATCATCAGGTTATTATTATTATTATATGTGAGTCAGCTAACTCAAATCCTTTTTATAACAAGAAATTGCTCCCATCAACATGGTTGTAGTGTGGAATCCACAAAGTCTGACAAAGTTGTGTATAATCAAACTAGTTGCCATTTAATTTATAAGTTTGTCATTTACATAGGAAAGCTATAGAGTTCATAATTTAATCTTGCAGTCAACATAATAAGTGAAGTTAGCCACAACAGGTGGTGGAGACTGCAGACTGATATCAGACTGAGAAATACAAAAATGAATGCAGTATCTTTGGAGCCAGCCACAAAGAAAGATGTTATGAGAAAAGAAGAAAATGTTTAACAACAGAAGAATATGTAAGGTTATAACTGGAACCCCAGAAAGACCAACACCTCTCAGGCATAGGGATTTGGGTGTCCTCTTTTGTCAAAGTGACAACAAAAGATAATCAGTGTGCCCATCAATGATGCCATGAGGACTGTTTTTAGCTTCTGCAGCTTTGAGGTCCTGTCCCATGCAAAATCTCTGATTAAGAAAAAGAAATGACAGCAGCAGATCACTGGAAATAGCACCCTCAATTTAGGATGGTAAAATTATTTTCTTAATGAGTGTCTTATAACTCTGGTCAGATTTAAAAATACAGAGATGAAGACTACACTAAACCCAAAATATAAATGCTTTTCTATTAAATTGACAATGTGTACATGTGTACACATGGCATGTAAAGTGCTGACGTTTAAGAGAATTCAAATGAACTGTATTTCCAATTTCATTTATGTTAACTGTATACCTAATTTTGGAATTCAAATTATTAAAGGTACAGATATATAAATTTGACCAAGTATATAAACAATTTGAAAGATGAATGTCATGTTTATAAATTTTATTTTGTGGAATTTACAAACTATTTCAATATCTATGAAGGTTTTTCTAAGGCTAAGCCTTTAAAACTTTTAAAAACTTAAATAGATTGAATATATTTTTATGGTTTAGATTTTGAGAAAAAAAATCAACTGAGTTGTAAATGTGACACTTTGTAAGGAAGTTTATTTTCAACTTTAGTTAATTGACTTAATTTTTTAAAAGTAAAGATGATTTTTTTTGTTATACCAGATTTAGAAGTAGAATAATGAAGTATAAATTGAATTCAAAGGCTTAAGATAAATAAGATTTTAGAAATGTAATTATAATAAAGTTTACATTTATAAAAGTAATTGTAAATTGTTTTTCTGTTGTCAAAATTCACTATGGATTCTTACAAATTATATAAGATATAAACATATATACAAGTTTTCCACAAATATTCACTTTTAAACTATATATATTATTTAAAAAGGGAGGGAGGGAGAGAAAGCACAAATGGGATAAAATAGAATCAAGGTTAATGGCATACAGGTATAAATTTTACTCCTCTTTCCATTTTTCTTTGTATTTAAATTTTTTCAAGATAACAACTTTGAAAAAGAGCTGTATTTGTTGAGTTTATCCTGTATGCTAAGTGAGAGGTGTGATAAGAAAAGTAAAAACTATAAAACAAAGATGCTTGACATCTGGACTTAAGAAAATGTAACTTGATAGAGAAAATTATATCAAAACTTTTATTTTAACATGTTCTTTGGTAATAGAAGGGGAAAGAAAGCAAAATAATTTACATCAAAGTCAATGATGCTGTCTTCACCAGAAATTTTAAATCCAAAAGTGAAGAAAGAGTATTTTGAGATGAAATGTATTCAGTGGTAAGAGACCTGAACCATAGGTGAGATTCTGTACTCCTAGAACTTGGATCACAGAGAATCATGCTGAATTCATAATAAGGCCTTGGGGACCATCATCTTTATGGGATCAATGAACAAGTTGACCATAAAAGAGTTAATTAATGATCAAATCACCAGAGTGAGGATTTGTCTTAGATATTTTTGGTTTTATTTATTATATTTGATTATATTTCTTACCTAAAAATATAAAGTTTATTATATAAAATTTTTCTAAGTGTGACTTATTTTTCTACTATTGTCTAGGCTGAATGTTTATGCATACATTGGACAAAATACAGATTTCTTAAAAATCATGACAGTTATCTGTTCTGTAAATTTTTAATATTTCATTTAATTTTCTAAAATATTTCTGGAACTTTCATATATAAAATTGTTATTATGGGGAAACTAATATTATATTATTTCACATTTATTTTATTCTACTGAGCCCAATTTGGAACATTGCTTCAAAGTTCCACTTATTTTAACTGATTCTATCAAGCTAACAAACAAGTACCTCTAGGAACCACTAGATGGCAACCCTAAGATACAAATAATACTATATTCAAGGCAGGTTTTCTATACAAAGGAAAAAAATAATGATATATTTCCCTGTTAGTCAATTCATATTAACACATAATAGTGATGTTTGGTAAAATACTCCCCTAAGAAAACATAAACATTCTAATAAAAAATAATAAATCAGAGTAAAGTTTTAGGCACAAATGTTACCTAATAGTAATTAAATGAACAAAAGTACTCACCATCATTACAGTACTTGATATTATTTATAGTAAATATATAGTTTACAACTAAACCCTTTACTCTTAAACTATAACCATTTGGTATAGTTAGAGAAAATCTGTAAATCAATATTTTATAGATAGCAAAATTAACATCTGAATAAAACATACTTTCATGAATAAAAAAATGTTTCATATACATAGTAAAATATGTTTTAGAGTTTCAGTGATAAGAACAGAATTATCCAAGTTTTTGGCTTTCTATGTCTATGGAGACATGCTGATTAATAACTACTAACTTAGCCAACAATTAGGATATAATCTATTTTGATACTTGATTTGTAGGCCATATTTTTTTTTCATTGTTAGAGCACTGGCTTCTGTTGATTACTCATGTCATGTTCATTTTAAATGGTCAGGTGTGGTTATAATTAAAAAATAAAACACATCTGCAGGGTATTTTGACAGGTGAATGTAACTTATCATTGTCATGCTCAACAATAGTCTCTATGTACAGATACAAGAATACAGGGAATAGTTCTGCATTGGAAATCTGGCAAAGTAAGCCTCCAGCTCAAAATCTGCTGTTTGACTTGGCAAAACCATTCAATATCTAATGGTCTCAGTATCTGTAGAATTAGAGAGACCTGCAAGTGATTTCTTAAGCCTGCTAAGCTTTTATGGTCTCTCTGCTGTACAGCGTGCCCCACCTCCTTCCTCTTGCCTGGAATTCTTCACTCCCTTTCCCCCTCTACCTCACATTTACCTAGCTATTGCCCATTTTCTCCTTAAACCCTTCCAGGACAAAACTTCTGTTAATTTCATGGTGCCTAATACCGCCATAGCCCCCACAGCTATTCTATCATGTAACTCGTCCTACTATATGTTATTTAACTCCTTATGTGTTTGACATTACGCCTCACTAGAATGCATATTTGTTGATGTGTCTTATATATTCTTTTGTCTCCAGTACCTTGTACTGCCTCTGGAATACATAAAATGCTCAATAAACATTTGTTGAATCAATTAATGACATAATGAATTAATAAACGAATATATCCAAACCCCTTTTAGGTGTTTAAATGAAAAAGCTATGAAATATAATAAGAAAAACTCAAGATAAGATTTTGATTTTTCAAAACTGCTTCAGGGAGAAATATCATAAGAAAGAAAAACTCTTAGGGATTTATGAGTTAACAGAGTAGTGTTTTTTGTTTTTAATTTTTGCTCCTTAAGAAGCCTTGTTATTCAGTTATACTAATTAATGAACATAGGGACTCCATTTTCTTCTATTATTTGTTCCCAATACTTTCAGTCCCTTCCAAAAAATTCTGTTTACACTAAATTTTTTATATGAAAGAAAATGATACACTCATTTGACTCCTGGTGATATACACAAACAGTTTCACTGCAAGTAATTCTAAGTTAAAATGTATCATTAAAACTTCTGGCCAAGATGGAGGCCTAGATAGACACACTGGGTCTCCCTCCACAACTAAGAAGAAATACAACTACCTCAAAACTAGAGAAAACCATAAGTTCCAGAAAATCAACTGCATTGAAGTCCAACAAACAAAGATATAAAGTAGAAATACTCATCCAGACAGGTAGGAGGGGTGGAGCTGGGGCGGAAAGGATGCAGTGTTGTGGGGGCAGCAGTGGCAACAGTGGCAGGCCGGTGGAAAGTGCAGTCACACATTTACAAAGTGGGGAGGGACACCTGGGAAGTGTTCCTAGCATCAGACCAGACCATGAAGCTCACGGTCCCAGCACCAGGGAAAATCAAGCCTCATTGCTTCTGACTGTGTCAACCAGAGGAGGTTGGGACAGAGGAAGAAACTGTTGGTCTCTCAGCAGAGCCCACTTGTTTAAAGGGTCTCCACGGTCCTAGAACATCCGCAGACCCACCCACTCTGGGAACAGCAGCCAGGGCAACAGCTAGAGAGGCGCCAGTCCCATAATGAAGTGGGAGAAGTGCCTGGAAAAGGGGTAAGTGCTGAGCAAGTGGCATTGTTCCCTCTCTGACCCCTCCCCCACATACAGTGCCACAACGTGGTGAAATGGGACGAATCCTTAAGGCTCCGCCCCTCACAACGTAACAGGAGAGACAGCTCTACCTGGGATGCAGAGGCACACAAACACAGGAGCCTGTCAAGATGAGGAGACAGAGAAGTATGGCCCAAAAGGGGGAATGGATCAAGGTTCCAGTGGGAGAACTAAGTGATGAGGAGATAGCCAACCTCACAGATGAGGAGATAGCTAACCTAACAGATGCAGAATTCAAAACACTGGTGATGAAGATGCTCATAGGCTTGATAGATACGCTTGAGTACGGCAAATGCATAAGGGATGAAGTGAAGGTTATGCTAAGTGAAACGAAAGAAAATCCACACAAAACCAATGGTAAAAGGAAGGAAATGGGGGTTCAAATCAATGATTTGAAATATAAGAAAGAAAAAGACAGTCAACCAGTATGGAATGAGGAAACAAGAATTGAAAAAAATGAGGAGAGGCTTAGGAACCTCTGGGACAACTTTAACCATGCCAACATCCAACTCAGGGGTGCCAGAAGGAGAAGAGGAAGAGCAAGAAATTGAAAGCTTATGTGAAAAAACAATGAGGGAAAACTTTCCAAATTTGGTGAAGGAAATAGACATACAAATCCAGGAAGCACAGAGAGTCCCAAACAAGCTAGACTCAAAAAGGACCACACCAAGATACATCATAATTAAAATGTCAAAGGTGAAAAATAAAGAGAGAATCTTAAAAGCAGCAAGAGAAAAGCAGAGTTACCTACAAAGGGGTGCCTATAAGACTATCAGCTGATTTCTCAAAAAACACTTTGCAGGCAAGGAGGGACTGGCAAGAAGTATTCAATGTGATGAAAAGCAAGGACCTACAGCCAAGATTACTCTATCCAGCAAAGTTATCATTTGGAATGGAAGGGAAGATGAAGTGCTTCCCAGATAAGGTAAAGCTAAAAGAGTTCATTATCACCAAGCCATCAATATATGAAATGTCAAAGGGACTTATTTAAGAAAAAGAAGATCAAAACTATGAACACTAAAATGACAACAAACTCACAACTATCAACAACTGAATCTAAAAAATAAAAACAAAATCCAACTAAGCAAACCAGAATAGGAACAGAATCATAGGTATGGAGATCATTTGGAGGGTTATCAGCTGGGAGGGGGGAGGGGGAGAAATAGGGAAATGGTGCAGGGATTAAGAAGCATAATCGGTTGGTACAAAATAGGCAGGGGGAAGTTAAGAATAGTATAGGAAAGAACTTATATGCATCACCCATGGACATGAACTAAGGGGGGTGGGATTGCTGGGGGAAGGGAGGTACTGGGCAGAGGGGAGCAAAGGGGAAAAATTGGGACTATTGTAAAAATATAATAAAATATACTTAAAAATGCATCATTAAAATACTTTTGTACATAACTCCTTTTTTATAATACAAATTCTAATTGAAATTTTAGCTAAGAGTATTGCATTGCCTTAATATTTTTTGGAACTTACCAAGAGCTTTTTATTAATCAACTGGAGGTTCTAGTCACCATATTGGAAATATAGATTTCACTTGTTTAGTGAGAAAAATTCACAGTAGTTTTTCATGCCTTCTTATCTTTTTATGGTTTGCTTAAGCGTTTCTCCTATTTATGCTGTAAATGTCTCCAAATCTACCGTGGAATACATTTGTTTCATGGGAAGCACACAGTTCAAGACTGATTTAACTGCCTCATTTCATAACTAAACTGCACAATTTTGTAAAAAAATTATTCTACTTTAGATGTGCTATTATGCAGAATGACTATGATACGCATAACTGCAAAAAGAAACAAGACGCATTTGAGAAGATAAAGAGGGATAAAAATGATCCATAGAATCCATTATCTCTTTTCACCCTCACATTGTGCTGGAAAGAATGTGTTTTTGTTTTGTTTATAGTTATGTAGTTGTCAGGTTTTTTGTTTTGTTTTGGCAGATAGCCAGCACTAGCTATCAACGTTGAGAAGGTGGTTTCTGAGGCCTGAAGGAAGAAGAAAAATATATGGAGCCTGTTCATTTGCATCTGCTGACACCCAAGGCGAGACTCGGTATTCCTGGTGGCAAACCAGTGACAGTGATGCCACATGGTCAAGTCAGATTCCCAAGGGAGAGAAGGTCAACGGGGAATTGAAGAGTAGAACCTTTTTCTTCTCATTTCTTTGATTTTGTTATGTTTGTTTTGAAGAAACCATAAGCAAAATATTCAAATAGCTCCTTAGAGACTAGCAATTATGGCCAGAAGCAACAGTAAGCATGTGGATAACAGGCATCCTGCCAAATGTGAGAGAGCAGAGTCCTGGATAAGAAATTGCAGATATTCTTTAGGGACAGAAACACAGTAAGAAAATAACTTTAAGCCTAAGTTTTTATATAGTTGGGATGAATTCAAGAAAAGAGCTAGCACATTCACTTGTTACCTTTATACAGGTTGTAATTATGAAGCTATTTTTTACCTTCATTTTGAGTTTTTCATTTTTTGATATTATCAAGTCCTATTTTGTTGGAAAACTATCCATTTATATCTCTGCCCTGAATTAATTTAAAAGAAACATTTATCCATTTTTAAGAAGTTTTAATGTTATCAGGAGCTTAAAATAATCACTTAAATTATTCTTGCATGTATTCCAACTCCCTTTCATTCAATCAAGACTGGCCTTTAAGTCAAAGAATTCATAATGAGGATATATATTCACAAAGGTCTTGTTATTATAGATGAAAGTGCAGAAAAAAATTTTCAGTGGCTGTGAAGTTTTGTAGAATTATTTCCTTAAAAATGTAACATAAGATTCATGCTCTGAGGCCCTGAGAAGATAAGCTGCAAATCCTGACCCTGGTCAATCCAGTTGAGAAGTAGAACTGTAGTCTGGTTAATTGCCTCCTTTCCTCAGAATTCCTTTAATTCTGCTCAAGTCTTCACTGTGACAGACCCCCATCCACTTCCCTTTCTCCGGAGACTATGTCTGCAGAACTCAATTCACCCACAAGAGAGGACAGCCCTGGCACGGGGCCCAGTTTTAGGTCCCATCAGAAGAAGATATTAAACCTGCTCCTGGAGAGAGACATTTCCTTTGCCATCTGTCCAGATCTCCCTAGAATGCCAGTGAACAAAATCTTTGGTGACTCTGCAAACCTAAGCATTTTGTCTGGAGGAACCCCAAAACGTTGCCTTGATCTTTCAAATCTCAGCAGTGGGGTGATGTCTGCCACTCAACTTGCCACTCTTGCAAACCTTGATGGGACTGGTCCTTTGGATTCTCCAGGATCTCAGGAAATACAGTTAGCTCAGATGAATCATCACTAGCACCTTATAAAATGCAGCCCAGCACAGCTGCTTTGTAGCACTCCAAATGCTTTGGGTCATGGTAACAGGAAGAAAGATGCAATATGTAACTCATCCACAAATAAAGAAAATGACAATGGAAACTTGGTGGAAAGTGAAATTAAATATCTGGGCAGTCCCATCATTACAGTTCCAAAATTGGATAAAATTCTAGAACTAGAAAAAGAACAGGCAAAGGAGATTTCAGATGAATTGATGGAGTTTTCCCTGGAAGATCAAGAAGAGGCCAAGGTATGTGTGCTGCCAACTGTGTCAGGGAGACACCAAGATCTGAAGTACATCACCCCAGAAACAGTGGCTGCCTTACTGTTGGGGAAATTCCAGGGTCTGATTGAGAAGTTTTATATCATTGATTGCTGCTATCCATATGAGTACCTGGGAGGACACATCCAGGGAGCCTTAAACTTATACAGTCAGAAAGAACTGTATAACTTATTTCTGAAGACACCCGTTGTCTCTTTGGATGCCCAGAAAAGAGTAATCATTGTGCTACACTGTGAATTCTCCTCAGAGAGGGGTCCTCGAATGTGTTGCTCTCTAAGAGAAGAAGACAGGGCCCTGAACCAGTATCCTGCATTGTACTACCCAGAGCTGTATATCCTTAAAGGGGGCTACAGAGACTTCTTTCTAGAATATATGGTGCTGTGTGAACCACAGAGTTACTGCCCTATGTATCACGAGAGCCATAAGACAGAGCTGCTAAAGTGCCGAAGCCAGAGCAAAGCATGGGAAGGGGAGCGGCAGCTGCAGGAGCAGATTGCCTTGCTGGTGAAGGATGTGAACCCACGATAATAGATCAGCTGCTGGCTGCCTAGGAATCACCAGGCAGAAAGAGGCCATCTTCCTTGTGGCTAAGCTTAAGATTGTTAAGATAAACCAACAGGCTACCAAACTGATGCAATCCTAGACCTGGGAATTGATTTGGTTTCAGTAGAGCTGATGGCTGGTGATGAAGTCCTGAAGCTGGCTCTGAAAGCTGTAGCCTTGGGTTGCACTGAGATGTGTGTTGCTTTAGGGAGTATTTACATTCTCTTTTTAAATACTTGTGTCTTCTCACAAGCCAGCCAGCTCTTTCTCTCCCTGAACGTCTGGCTGTATAAGAGAGTTGCTCACCTTCTTTCTCTGTATTACCCTTGTTTCCCCCTCTTTCTTTTTCTTAAATGGGAAAATAAACATTGTAGAATGAGAAATGTGAAGAAAAAAAAAAAAAAAAAAAACCATAACATAAGCCCTGGCTGCTGTGGCTCAGTGGATTGAGCGTCAGCCTGAGAGCCAAGTGTCGCTGGTTCGATTCCCAGTCAGGGCACATGACTAGGTTGCATGTCAGGTTCCCAGTTGGGGATGTGAGTGAGAGGCAACCATACAGTGATGTTTCTCTGCCTCTCCTTCTCCTTTCCCCTCTCTCTAAAAATAAATAAACAAATAAATAAATTATTTAAAAAAAAAACGTAACATAGGGCAAAAAGGCATAAAAATAAAACGAGTGACTGTAAAACATTCGTGGTTATTTGTTGAAATAATCTTTAGTGAGTCTTTAATTTAAGAAGTATCCTAAAAATATCCTGACAACAAAGCACACACTTTCAAAACAAAGTGTCAAAAAGCACATGACAAATTAATATGTTCCCCTAAAACTAGTAAAATGTAATATATATTGTATAACAGGAATATCAGTAGTATACCTTAGGCACTTCAGGTATGGTAGGTACTTACTTACACCTGGAACTGATAATACAAATCTAGCTCAGAATGAAAAGTTATAAAAAAATGACCATAGAACTGAGAAGGCAAATTATAAGGGAAATCTTAAAATTATTGAAGGCGTTATCAACTTAATAAGGATAATAATGCAATAATACATCATATATAACTGATAAAAACGTCAACTATTATTTTTCCTTTTGGCCAAAAAACATAAAATATACAGAAAATGTGTCCAGAATTTTTATTTGACCAGTCACGAAACTACCGATTCAGTGGCTAGTTAAGTACTTATAAGTATCCTAGTATCTCTGGATGAATTGAAAGGTATAGGCAAGTAATGTAGCAATTTATTTACTAAATATTAATTGTTCCAACAAGCTTTTAAATATCAGGCTGTAATGTCTTGTATCCTTAAAACTGCTTTAAATATGGTATTAGTAAACATGGCTAAACTTGTAGAAATATTACTTCTGAAATATGAACTTATATGCCACCAAAATAAATTGTTAATATCAAGTGACTTTTGAAGAGTAGGCCTAATTAATAGATGATTTCATTTTGATTGGTTTCTGAACATACAGAGAAGATAGCTCAGGAAGGAGCTTGTTTTACTCTTTATATTTCACATAGAAACATTACAAGTTACTAACATTTTATTAGTAAATTAAATTATAGTTTAATAAAAATGTATTCATTAATATGTTTCATCTAGCCAATAATCTTCATTCTTTTATTCAATTTTACAGTAAGCTTTTATTCCATGTCAATTTAAAGTAAGTGACATAAAAACTGTATCTAAAGTAAAGAAATTATAAAAAAGGCTGTGATTTGCAAGCACATATTTTTCTTTGAGAGCCTTGTTAGCTTTATGAGTTTTGTTACAAATTCAAGTTTTTTTTTTCTTATCATGAAAGTGCATCTTAATGAGCAGACATTAAATGTCAAGTGTGAGAAACGATTAACAAAGAAACAAAGAAGGAGCAATGGCCTGAAGATGGTCATCTTTTTCACTGAAGTCTTGTCCTGACCCATAGCAGAGAATGTGTGTGGTCAGAAAATAGCATATTAATGCATTCTTTCCCCGTCAGAGTAACCTATACTGAGCTTGCCAAATTTCAACTCAGGTAGCTCCATTTTTCCAGCCCAAATTCCTACTGCTTTTTGAATTGGGTAAGTTATTTCTACTTCCTCTCCATTAAAGAGTTGCTGGCTGACATAGGTTATCAGGTTTCCATCCCAGTGGCTGCTGCATTTCCACAGTGAATGAATGATCTCTCAAAGGTACTTCGGGATGAAAGCTAGTGGATAAATGAGAAGAATTATATTTTTATTTCTTCTCTTTGGAGGCATTATCCTATAACTTTTCTGTTTAGCTTGGAGGGCCCTTATGATTTGATTTCTTTTCTGAATAAGCGAAACAGCCACCCAGATGGCAAGTACTTCACATTTCAGCAGAGTATAATTCGATTTGGAAGGTTCAATGAAACTCACTTGGAAATATCCCTCCAGTAATGTTTCCCCTCTTAAAAAATTCAGTTTTAAATTTCTGGCTTCACGCATAAACAAGCTCCAGGGAGTCTGAGTAGTGAGTGGCAGGGCAGCAAAAAAAAAACCCAAAACCTACTTTTAACAATTTAAGTAAATTGTTAAAAATAAATGATGTTCTGATCTTTTGAGAATATCACTATGAAATTGCTGTGTACTTTCTGACTTTCAATATTATTTGTAATATCCCCAAATTTGTTTTGTTTTTTTGCTTATTTAGAAACCCTAGTGAGTTTTCCATTCAGTCAATATTTATGGAGGCCTTTTCTGTACAAGATACTGTATGGTAAAAGAAAGGTGATAAGACAGTCTCTTTCATTCAGGCATATTCCAATCTTAAATATTTGCAGCTAAAAAATCAATAAAACATTAGGAAAATATGTATAAGTCCATCAAATGCATGTATATTAATTTAAATGCTGCCAATCTACAAGAATTTCTAATATTTATGGATCTGGCATTCTCATTCCTAAACTTTTGACTCCCCCTAAGTCTAAAGTGACTTAGGCAACACTATTCCCATATTAAAAACCTCCTTTCCTCAATATCCTGTTTACACACACACACATACAGAAGTCAGCAGAGAAATACAATGTATCTTAAAATATATTTTTTACAATTTTATATTCTTTAAAATATTATGTCTCTGTATTCAAACCCTTGAAGAACTTAATTCTATGTGAAATTCTCATCTTGTGAAGGTGAAGTAAATAAAACTTTTCCTATTAATTAGAGCTAATAAAATTTTGCTCTATAAATATATGTATTTGTAGAGTGAGGTGTGGGGGGCGGTTGTGGAGGAAGGGAGATGCAAAGCCCACCAAAATCAATTGTCTGAAATAACGTCAGCGAACACATAGTCTCTAGAGTACACAGGAACATCTACATCCGCTCTAAATCAAGTAGAAGATATTTTGATGAATAATCAATAAGGAGTTTTAAAATTTACCATTTATTTAAAATAGGAAGTCTCTGCATGTGTTTTACACATTCTCCTTTTCTGTAAACAGGCTGGCCTTATGTTAGCATATAACTCTATGCACTGCAAATGTTAAAGAGAAATTTGTACATCGCACTATACCTACGTCAGAACCTCTCAATACTGAGAACACAGAATGATCCCTAACAGCACCCATGTTAAGTGTCAGGGATCCCCCTCTTCCACTTTACACTTGGAAACTCATCCATCTGTCTGTACCATCACAGTGCTGGAGTGCTTTAACAAGTGTGCCATTTTAAACCCCAAGTAGTATAAAAGATAAAAAAAAAAGTATTTTGCTGTTTCTTAAGTAAGGTTCTTGGGTACTTCATCTGATTTAATTGAATCAAACTGAAATCTACAGGCATGGCCAGCTTATTCTATTATTCTAATATGGACATTTAGTGGTCATTTGAGCTGGCTGACTTCTATAGTTTATATTCTAGATTAACACGAATTTATATAAATAACTTTAAAGTTTTCAATTAGGATGACTTCTCTTGAATTCTACTGATACAGGGAAAGGCACTGAGAAGGGAATATTAAAGTTTCCCTAAAATCATAGAATAACTAAAACATAAAGAACTGATATATGCTAAAATAATTTAGTTTCTCTAGCTAAACTTTCATAAAATATTCATATAATTGAAATTTTTACAATAAGTGATACAATACAAAAATGCCTTATATCAGGTATTAAGTGACAATTTGTGTTTTCAGAATGAGACACACACACTTAGTAGCAGTTGCACTTATTTTACAGTTAAATTGGCTCAAGTTATCATGGCTTACACTTTAATACCATTGCTCCCAGCAAAACAGATAGATATGACAAGGCAACATATATAAAGAAATACCAAAGCAATATAACTGAAGTTTCAAAATCAGTATGATGACCACCTGATGTGTGCAGCAGCAATAATTACCAATTAAAGTGGAGATGAAAGAGGAGTCGGGATCAAAAGGACACCTGCCCCTTCCTCTCTCGGTCCTGTGCGATTCCAGGTGAAACACGGGTTCCTTGAAAGAAAACCACAAATACCATTATGTGTGTACCAACTTTAATTATTGACAAAACAGGTACTGTAAATAGGGTACTGGAGAGTAACATCAAGTTATTTAGGAACAAACTGGGTTTTATAAATAAATGCATGGGTTTTGCAGGTCCACATGGGTTTTTTCACTCCTCCTAAAAAATATGCAGTCAACGAAGTAAATGAAATTGGCAGTTTTTATCACTTGATCAGACAGTATTAGTTATTCTGAGATGTGTCAGTTAAATGTTCCAAAGAAATAAAAACTGCTAAAAAAATGTTACTAAGAAGAAGATTCAATGATAAACATGTAAATATGTGTGTATGTTATGTGTGTGCATATATATATATACATATATATATATATATATTTTTTTTTTTTTTTAGACAGCGAGGGGAAGGAAGGGAGAAAGAGAGGAAGAGAAACATCAATGTGAGGTTGCCTCTTGCATGCCCCACAACCCAGGCATGTGCCCTGACTGGGAATCAAACTGGCGACCTTTTGGTTCACAGGCTGGCACTCAATCCACTGAGCCACATCAGCCATAGTGGGAATGGGTTTTTATTCCACAAGACCATTATTGATTTTTTTGAATAGTCTTAAAAAGACAATAGTAAAATTTTTCATCAACAACCTGAAATACTTATTTCCAATCACTTTATTCTTCATCACATATTCTTTGTATAAACATCTAATATTTAGTAAGTTGGAGACTAATTACTGTATAATTACCTGAATATATATAATATATACACACACACACATAAATGTCATACTGTGAGCAACATTTCAGTCTGGCTTTATACAAATGAGGTACTGAAATAAATATTTCCATGTAAAACTACTACTTTATTGGTTCTATTGCAAGCACATAACCACAGAAATATTCTTGGAATGTTTTTAGATTTAAAGGTTTTCATTAACATATATTTTATAAATAATTACTACTAATGCTAGAAATGATTTAAATGAAAGAAAGCTTGGAAAAGTGGCAATAAAATTTGATATTGAAAATCTGATAGAAAGAATTATAGTTGACTTGTAAAACACAGGGTTGGAGCACCTGCCTCTGTGCAGTTGAAAATCTGCATATAACTAGTCAGTCCTCTGCACCCACGGATCCCTGATCACAGTCCAAAAATACAGTGGGTGCTTGATTTAAAACAAACAAAAAAAACATGTCTAGTTGGACCCAGGCAGTTCAAGCCTATGCAGTCCAAGAGTCAACTGCACTTTGTAATCGCATACTGCCGATCCTGCCCAGTGTAGCATATATGAGTAGCACTGTGCATCCATCAGTTATGAACCTATAAAAATCCTGTGAGTCCTGAGTAACCTCTGGGAATTACAGGCACTTCTCTCGAACTTGATCTTGATTCTCCTAGCCACTCCAACTACTTCACTTTATCTTTTCTGGCCCTCTGTTGCCATTCTTACTTGGCACACTTTCCTCTTCTCTTTATGATATCCTAAAATCACCATTCTGATTCTGCCTTTCCTGAACTTCCTGGTAAATGCAGAATTCACTTGCCCCCTGTCACCCTCCACTTGTATCCTAGTAATGGAACAAATTCTTATAGAACAAGTATGTCCCCCTCACACAAAATGTGACTAAACTGTTCTTTTAAGTAAAAAAAAATGTTTTATCTATTTGGAGTCTTTACACAAATTAGTAGAGAGTAAGGACCCCAGTAAATCATTTGGGACATTTTTGTGTTCCCTTTCCATAGATAAAAAATTTGCAAAGACATGACAAGAAACAGTTTGTTCAAATGAGTTATAACTAACTATTGGTCTGCCCTGCTAATACCATGCTGAAGGGGTTTCATCTAAATTTGTGAAACAGATCCATAGTATTCATTGTACATAGGATAAAATGACCAAGTCTATGAATATAACAACTGCTTGCCCCTTTAATCACTGTCACTTCCTAAAATTTTTGAAAAAAATAAAATTCTATTATAGTCAAAAGTCCAAATTTTTTTATATAAAGCTGTTGAAGAGATATAGTAAACTTCTTTTATTGGCAAGGGGGAATGGTTATTTACTTTTTACTGTACACTCCTATACTGTTTGAATTGTTGTCTTTTCTTCTAATTTTTAGTTTATTCTTTTAATTGACATATTAGTTTCAGATGTAAAACATCATGATTTGATATATATTACAAAATGGTCACTGAAATAAGGCTAGTTAACATTCAACACCATGGTAGTAACAAAACATTTTTTTTCTGTGATTACAACTTTTAAAATCTACTCTCTTAGTAGAACTGCTTTCTTAAATTAAAACTTCTACAGCTTCAAAATTCTGTGATAATTAGCTTTTTATCAATAATAACTGATAAACTTGATTTATCTAATGGATATAATTAGATACCTTAAACCCGAAAATTGAAATTGCAAAAGAAAACAAGCACACTGCTTATTTATTCAAATAAAATACATTTATTTAAATTTAAACTATCAAGTCGGTGAAAGAGTAAATACAAGCTGTAAGAATTCTAAAATCAAAAGCATCTCAAATTTTGAAGAATTGTGGAGTTTAAGGAAGTAAATGAAGTTACAATTTCTTAGAAAAGTCACAAGTTTTTATAAATATAAAACATAATCTAGGACCCCAAGGCTATGATGATTTGTGAATTTCAGCATATGAATGAAGTATCAATCTGACATAGCAGCATCTTCAACTTTGAGGAAAAGAGACAACTTGACAGGAAATTATATTCAAAAAGCTTATAAGCCTAACATTTTGAAAATTATTAAGTGAAACCCAGAATAATCCTGGGATTTTAGTTATGTATGAGGCATGATTCTGTGCAATATATAAAAAATAAATCAATTTGAGTGTAAAAAGACATCCTTTTTTGAAAGCTTCATCTTTGATGCTGAGAATACACAGCACTGAGTAGTAAATATTGATCTATTTTCAGAGATCTATGCCTCAGGTCCAAACTTAGATACACCTTGACTGAACCCTTTCCACCTACCTCCAGAGACTTCAAATATCTTTTTCTCATTTATTTGATTAATAGCTAAAACTACCTCAAAAAATAGTCGTTTAAAATAAACAATTAAATTTTTTTGCCTGAGTTTTACATGACTACTAAAAAAAATATTTTAGTAGCTTAAATGATAGGCATAGCTATAATTTTATTTTAAAAATACATATGTTCTCCACGTATAAATATATACATATATCAAATCATCATGATGTACACTTTATCTCATAATTTTGTCAATTATACCCCAATGATGATAAAAATGCAAGGGTTTTATGGTTTCTAATTTTTTAGCCCACTAATGATTTTAAAATAATAAACTATTGGAACATTCCTGCTTTAGAAAAGCACCATTATCTTTATGTACAAAGAGAAGAAAGGTCCAAATCTTCACAGGATACAGTCACCTTGTCCATACATAACACCAGGTTAATAATACTCCAGGAGTCAAATAATACGAAGATGGAAGACAATGATAATGTTTATTTCAAAAACTATAATATTTGTAACAAAATCATGAAGAGTTGTTTTAAACATTTGTACATTCTGTAAATCCTCTTTCTTATTACTTTACATAGATCTTCTTTGACCCCATCCCCAACTTGGCAGATTGTTAGATAAATATTTTAATTATTATTTAAGATGGTATTACATAGCACAGAAAGCTCTATATTTCTTTTTATTAATCAGAGCATATCTTTCCCCAGGAGTGTAATACAGGTATTATCAGTATTCTTGATCTGGATCATTGCATGCCTGGAAAAACAGTAATACTGTATCTCTGCTTTTTTACTTATTTTAAATTACTAAATTAAATGAAGTTGTCACAAAAGTATGTTGCCCAGATTGTACTTTATAAACAAATGCTATTACGCTGTTATTACTAAAATAATATTTGATTGTAAAAGCTAGTAAATAATTGACATTTTTTATATGAGTGACTGAGACTCTAAGTATGGCTATAATCATATGCAACTTTACATTTTTATTATTTTGAGCCCAGTCTAGTTTATTGATTCAAGTAATAACTTCATCACAACTGTTCAGTTGTACCTCAGTAAATTTCATCTAAGTATATTATGTGCAGTCATAACCTTAAAGCATATTTACATGATACCTCAGGGCAGTTAATCAAAAAAAGCCAATGTCAGCATAAGTAAGAACATGAAATTATCTTTCACTTACTATAATCAATGCTTTATGACGTTGTTAAAAAAATCCGTCTGTGGTTAAGGCTAATCGAACCTAGAACAGGTTTGCCTCTTTTATGAACAAAGTGAAAACTTCCATTTTCTACGTATTGATCTTTGGCTATAATTTCCATTGACTAAATAATGAAACATGAACAAATTTATAATGATAATTCCTACTGGAGATAATATATATACTAAAACTGTATTTCTGGACCAATTTTATTGGCCCTCCCAAACTTTTCCACCATGCCTTCTGAAATCCTTACTTCGTAGTAAGTAAACCCCTAAGATGACACTCAATTTGCAACATGCTTCATCATCTCTTTGCCTGAATTGACCCAGACCTCTCATCCTAGGCAAAGTTACAGAGCCTCAAAGATGTCTATGTCCTAATCCCTGGAACCTCTGAATATTTTACCACATCAAAAGGACTTTGCAGATGTGATTAAGGGCCTCCAGATATCAAGATTACCCTGAATTATCCAGGCGGGACTAATGTAATCACAAGTCCTTTAAAAAGTCAAAGAAGATGTGATGGTGATAGCGGAGAACCAACTGAAGTGATGTGGTGTGAGCAAGCCAAGACCTGCCATTCATTGCTGGCTTGCAAGATGGAGTAATGAGGCCATGAGCAAAGGCAGTATGTGTGGTCGCTAGAAGCTGGAAAAAGACAAGGTAACAGATTCTCCCTCTAGATATTGTAGAAGGAATGCAACCCTGTTGACAGCTTAATTTTAGCCCACTGAGAATCATTTCAGACTTCTCACCTACAGAGCTATGAGATTTTTAAAATGTGTTGTTTTCAGCTACTATATTTTTGTTAATTTGTTACAATAACCACAGAAAACTGGTAATACTCCTATGAGGATACTGTTTCCTGACGAAATTCTTTTAAATGGTGGCTCCCTTTTCACCCACACTCTACATTCTGCAAGGAAACACTAATATAATTCAGGCTCCCCCATCTAAACTCCAAACTACTATACCATCAACCATTCTATCAAGACCCAAGCCATCAATCTATGCAATCCTTCCAGTTTGTCACTCTCCTTCACTGACACATGTATCATCCACTTTTATAATCACATCCACCTTCACAGAGTTCTTCCGCATCCTCAATCCACCCGTATGTGGGAGTTTCAAAGTCCATGTGCCCATTCCATAATCTGGCCTCATGGCTCCTATCTCCTCAGTGGCAATGATCTTCAGGGCCTCTACATTTCAGTCACAACACCAAGGCCATACTTTAGACCTCATTGTTCAGTGTAACTGCTCAAGTGTGGAATAATAAGCTTGATGTTCTGTTCACTACCACAGCCTCTTCCCCTTCCAGCTTATCTACACAACTATTCATAACACTATAAATATTTTTCAACCTCATGCAAGCCTCCAGGGTTGGGACTCTTGTATTTTTTTCAAAATACAGAAGTCCTTCCCCCTTCTGCCCCTTAGTAAGGCCCTCAATTCCTTTGTCCCTTGTTCCCTCGTCCATGTGTCTGCCTTTCCCATTCTTAAACGTAGGATACTGATAACTGTTAAAGAAAACCATTCCAAAAATATAAAACAATAACTAACAATCCTCCAAACTGTCAAGACAGTTTTATGTTTCTCGGGTTGTGTCATTTTACAATTCTTCTGAGTAGCTATTTACTCAAGCACTGTAACTTATGACCTCTCTCAGCACTCAGCAGACAATCTTACACCTTATATTGGACAGAGAAAATAGGTTTACATAATTTATGTAATTATTTTAAAAAACTCAATGTTTCCTGCATGTCAGGGCCTCACCCTGGAATTGAAAACACAGTTGTAAACAAAACAAAGTCCCAAACCCCATTTTTTACTATTCTCATAAAATTACCCCAAATAGAGCTTTCTTTAACTTTTTTTTTTTTAAAGCAATATTCAACATTGTTTGCCTGCTCCTCCGCACTTATATGATTCACAACTTTACTACTTATCACTTTAATTTTAACACCAGCCTCCTGGGCAGTCTCCTTGGTCCCAGTCATTAATTCTCCACAATGCTGCCAGCGTTCTTTCTGAAATCTGAATTTGCTCTTATCATTTCCCTGCTTAAAACCTTTCATTGATTTCTGTTAGCCTCCATAGAACAAACTAAAGTCTTTAGAATTTTATATAAGAGAATTTAAACATAGGACTTCTTTATCTCTAAAAGGCTATCCTGACTCTCTGTGTATAAGCTTTTCTGAACTACTTGAAGGTTTCTGAATATCTCTTACCTGGGCCCATTATTGTGTTTAGAATAACAATGACTAGACTTTATCAGTGGCAGGAGTCCTTATAGGATCGCATTGCCTGACCTAGTATTGATTCCTTACCTTTTTTGTCTCCCCATAGCATCATATGGATCCCTCTATTCTATCATTTGCTTCTCTGTATTATAATTGTCTGCTTGACTTTCTTCCCTACTGGTTTGTGGGGTTTCTTTGAGGAAACTTCCCATGAGACATTTATCTTTGATCACCTGTGTCAAATAAAGGTGGCACTTAAATGCACAGCTGTTTATGTCATTTGAATAAATGTTACCTTTACAGAAACAGATAGTTTTCTTATCTCCTTTCCTGCACAGCCCTTGCCTATTTTCTTATAGCTCTAAAACAACTCACAATACATAGCTACAGATGGATGTTTTGATTTGAACTAGGAAATGTGTACAAATTATTTATGCTGTGATATGTTGTGCATGCTTTCTTGGGGCTGCTTATACAGCAACATCATGGTTCTACTTTTTCTATTCTGATTGTCATTGTAAAACATTAAATTGCTTTGACTAAAGGAAGAACAGAGATGTTCTTCATTTCCCCAGCTATTCAATGAAGGTAATATATTTTTATATATACTTTTACAATTTATGATGGACTCTTGCCAGGATTAATATATTAAAGTTTAGGATAACTATAACATAATTTAATATCTCATGGTAGTTATTAAAAATAAAATATTGAAGAATTATAAAGGTGATTTATTTTATCTCCCAAGACCTTATTAATGGCATTATGTAATTGAAGTAATACGGAGATGAGACAGAGAGGTAAAATCATTTGCTGGTTAAGGCTTTCCTTTTCCCAGAGGACTGATTATTTTCTTTTATAAGAAAAAGGTATCTTGTGCTGTTTGGTAATGAAATTTCGTTACTGAATTCAGAGTAAAGACTCAGTTATTACTTTTTCCAAACAATTAAATTATTAGTTTTTAATAATTTAATTGAGATTTTGGTCCATGATATTAGAACAGAGGCTTTCTTTATCTTGTTAAACTACATATGACAGATACGCTGATCCAATTCATCTTAATTTCTCAGGACTCATTATATTATTTTTGCAACTTTATACAACTGAGGTGTGAAAATTGTTAAAAGCAAGTACAAAGGAAGAAAATTTATTATACTAAGTAGTACTGAAACTATGATGAAAAGCAGGCAAATTCCAAACTTTTATTGCTTTATTTTGCAGAGATCAAGATAACATCAATAACTACAAATTCAAAAAGAAAGTTTCTTACTTTATCTGAGAGTTCAATGTGGTCTTAAATGCAGTATATAATTTAGCGTACAATCCAATAAAATACTAAAAAGTGAGTAATACAATTTTCTTCCATGAAGTGGAATTCAGCAACCAAACCAACCAGAAAACTTGAGGCATGATGACATTGTCAATGACCCCAAAGCAATCGAGTTTATGGTTCAAGTAATGCGTAATGTTGGTGTTAACCCTACTGAGAATGTTGGTCATGACTTACACTGGCTTTCCATTATCTATGTTTTAACAGCTGGAATTTCTGCCTGAGTAACATGGCTTAAATTTACAAGACATAGCGAGCATTAACAGCGTGGGCTGCGCTTTTTGTTTCAGTGTGATGTGAAGTTTTTCAATAGATCCTCCTGTGCTTGAGAGAAAGCAGGACATGTAGGTTACAAACGTGGACAGAAGCATGTGCTTTTCAGAAAAAAAAAAAAAATGTTTGTAAAGAATAAATGGTGTATCTTCCCAGGAGAATTTTCCCCTTTAGGACTTTGGAACTCAGCAAGCCTACTGTAAGCTATTTTCAGTAGGTGCGAGTCACTGCTTATCAGGTGTTAAATACGATAGCAATTAAACAAAATGAGAATGTCCCATATAAAATAGGTAAAAAGTAAACCAGAATATTACAAATACAAGACAAAACAAAAATCACTTATTATGTTAGCTATTGCTAATGGTTAGAGAAAAAGTAATATACACAAGGCTCATACACATATATCTGTCAACAATAAAAACAAAACAAAGATGCAGTTTTGGTACATAAATGTCTAGAATAAATAACCATAATATGCACTTTAATTCTTTACCAAATAGCTATTTAATAATGTCTCACAAATTAATTTTAAATGATTTACTTTTTTACCATGTGTTTGTTTTCCCTTTTTTTCTGACAAGCAATAAAAACTTATTAAAAAATATTTGAAACATTTCCCAAAGACTGAAAAAACAAACAGAAAAAAAAAATACAAAAAGGGAATAAAGTTGTTAGTAAATGTTTTGACTTTAAGGCTAATAGTTTTGCATTTTGATTGCTTTGGTTTTCACATCTTTTTCTCTAAAAATAATACACTATATTTGAATAATACCTTAAAATTTAGAAAGCATTCTTGCATACATAATCTTATTTCATCCTGAAAATAAGTCTGCAAAGTAAGAGTCAATAATATTGTTCACAAATATCATTTCTTTTTATAGGTGAGGAATCAGAGGCAAGGTAAGGCTTTGCAAATCTCAGTCTTCTAGTTCCATATTCATTTTCCAGTATTACTGTCCTATCTGCCATTGTAAGTGGGTGGAGAGGGGTGTGTACGTTTGTATCGCTGGGAATGGTTGAGTGTCTTTTAATGTATAATCAAGGTTTTAAAATGTATATTAAGATTTTTTAAAGAAGAAAAATATTTATTTCATTATTTATTTACTAAATATGTTCCGATGTTTTTTCCTTTAATATTCCTAGAAGAGCTTGTGGATACTAGCAAAAAAAAATTTTAAAGCATATAATACATCTAAATAAAATTCTAACTCAACCTTCTCTTGCTGAATCATAAATTGGTATTTGCGTAACCCTATATTTGAAGGCAAAATAATCTTTCCCTCTCTTTTGTGTATCTTTTAAAGATTACTTCAGGATTCCATTCTCCTCCTCATGCTGAATGCCCCAACCTTACGCCAATATTCTCTTAAATTCCACACTGACAGCTCCGTCTACCAGATATATATACCTGGGTGTGCTAAAAGTATTAGAAGCAATTACTTTTTGAACTTTAATAATTATGCTGTCCTGAAGCCTGCTTTCACTACAAACAACATCATCACTGCTGCCTATCTCTTCCTCATCATCTTCTCAAATATAATCATGTTGTTCTCTGTCTGCATAAAGCGTTGGTGCTTCCTCGTTATTTAACTAACCTTCACAGTTTGACTTCAGGCTTGATCCCTCATGACTCCCACCATCCAATCAAAGCTCAGCAGCATAATCTAACTGACTTTCTTTAAAGGTTCTTTGCATAATAATACTGGCAGCTCTTCAATTACACTTCCCCTTTGGGAAAAGGAAATTCAGTCTTGCCTTGTACTATAACACTAACTTCTACTTAATGGGAAAATGATATTGAAAAACGACTTTACTGATATTCTCCAAGACTTCCCAGGCAAAACTTTTCTCATGGACTAAGCTATGTATCTTTTGTATCTTGTGCAACATTATTCCCACTGCATTGTGATTAGGTATGTATGGATAATCCAACAAACACTTAAGAAGCCTACTATGTTCCAAGTATTCAGTCAATACTGAATTTAAGAAGCATGAGGCATACTATTTATTTTAAACCCCATAAAAATTAAGCAAAGTAGCCTAATTGTCGGTTTAACAAATAGCAAAGCCAAAATGAATAGGTCACTGCAAGTAATATGTATTGTGATATAGCAGGCTAACTTTCTTCATTAATAACTCTATTAACTATATTTCAATTTCTAGTAACTACACTTTAATAGTTGAATCACATTAGAAAATACATCATTTCAATGGCAGAAATAAAATTAGGTCTCATACTGGTTTCTCATAAACTAGAAAAAAAGACAAAGAAGGAGAATGAGAATAAAAATAGTAATAAGAATTAGAATAAGAGTCAAGATGTTTTACAAAGATAGTTAATCCAAAATAGAGATAACAAACGTTTTGATTTGTTCTTACTTAAGTCCCATAACATCTTTCAACCTCAATTCCATTACTTATAATAAAGAAGAAATATTATTTCTGTGCTGCTATCTCCTATGACTGTTGTGAGACTCAGAGAAAAAATGAAGACTGGAAAACTACAAGAACTAGAAAATTTTAATATATGACATAACCTTATATGAAAAGAAAATTGATCTCTTACAAATCCAACGGTTTGCAACTAGGTTTCACATCAAACCCAATGGTGTACAATGCTGATATCATTCAGCATTTTGTTTTTGTTTTTGTTGTTCTACAGTTAACTTTAAAATCTTGCACTCTATTATAAAGTCAATTTTGTGTAAGAGTGAACATTAATATGGATAGAATTTCAAAGAACTGTGGGTAAATGATGGATTATTCAATAAATGGTGATTGGACAACTGGACTGCCATTTTTTATAAAATAAAGTTTGATTACTACCTCATGTCCTATAGCCCTATAAACAAATTCCAGATTGATCAAAAATTTAAACATAAGACACAGGAGTGTACAAGGAACAGAAAAAGATACAAAAGTTTTTTATATAATCTTGGGTATTGAAAAAGTGCCTTTACAATAAGAGGAAAGTCCAGAAGACATAAAAGAATGATTGTAAATAATATAACTTAAAGTTTTAAAGAAAAATACCACAGGGAAAAACACCACAAATAATTTTCACTCAAATAAAAAACAAAGGCTTTCTTTTTTCTTACTATATAATGAACTCATACAAATCAACAAAAGACCACAAAATAAAAATTTTAAATGATCTGGAGCCATAGATGTACAAAGTGGGCTTGGAATAACTTTTTATTCTAGAAAGCAAAGAAAATTATCAAAACTATTAGGGTTATATCACAAAGACTTAGAAGTCAGCTTGAAGAAATATCTACTGGCCAAGGATGAGATAATTTTTCCATCAATAAGGATAATAACTGAAAGGGATTGAACTGATCCTCAATAACCCTAAAAATATGAGTGGCTGAATGTTGGCAATATTAGAAAATGTCATATTATAATAAATATCTGGTTCTGAGATTAAGAAATTGGTATTTTAATTATTTGAAAGATGAGAACACTCAGCCTTCTTATAATTATATTATAGTTACTGACTTGATTCATTTACCTTACTATCACTTATGTTTGATTTGATAGAAAGTCAAGTTTGATGTGATAAAAAATTAAACACATATGTCAACTCAATCCCTTCCTGAACTACCTAGTTATTCCAACTTTAAATTTACAACTCATATTGAGACCAAAACAGCATTTCATAACAAATTACTCAAGCTGCTTACCTGGAATCTCTTTACACAAATAAATTACACAATATTCAAAATAGAATTATATGTTGAAAGACTGACAAAAATAAAGTTTTGCAGTAATTGGCATCATGGTCTAGATTTCATAATATCAGTTCCTGCTTAATAAAAGTGCCAAGAATTTTAGTGAATATAACTATGGATTTTTTTTTGGACAGTTATGAACATGCTATCCTGTATGGCTATTTTACGGTGACTTTTGTAAAAAAAAGTAAACACTTGTTTGGTGTAAACTTCAGGGGTAGTCAATACTTGTTCAGTACACTGCATGATAAAATTACTGGCACAGCATATCCAACCACTAATTGGATTGAACTGTATCTGTTTCTTAGATAAACTATATGGTATAGATATAATTTGTCTAGGTATATATAATAATCTCTATATAAAATAAAAGCATTTATATATTTTAATTTGCAAAATATGAAATAGGAGCTACTAACATTAAATTATTCTTTACTATCAATTTAATATTGATTTAATATTAGTAGTATGTAGGAATATGCTAGAGATAATCATGAATAAATATTTATGTATACTTTCAAAAATTTAAGTGAAGAATAGAGGTAATTATTTAGACATTTACACATGACAAGAAATGAACCATATGATTCAAATTAGCTTTATGATCAAGATTTCTCTTCTGCACTGATTTTCCCATCTACCTTCTCTGAGTTTGACTATTCTCACTGTTATTCTGACCACACACAATGAAGCAAGAATAAAAATTCTTTTTTGAGGACAAAGATGCATTTTATAAAACTATGAATATCTACTTTTCATGGGAAGGAAGTCAGAGCCCCTTTTTAATATGCAGACAGCCCTCGGAGCAATTCCTCATTTCTGAAACCCTGGTCCCTTTCACTTGGACACATTTGAAAACTCCTCAATTCTATGAGTGTTCCTGCCACTGACTGAGTCATACATGATCACAAAGGATCACAGTCCTGAGTGAGGAAAAAAAAGAACTGCTGGTAAAAGGAGAAATAAATCCCCCATCTGCATAGTAAGAACTAGACAGCTGCAAGGGAAAGGACACTTTGTAACCACGGATCTGCCATCCCGCCCTGGCTAGAACCACACAGCTCTTGGAGTTAATATTATCAACAGAAGATATTTTGGAAAGTAGGGTTAATGTGAAAAATCTTTCATGGTTATCAAAGGAGTCTGCGCTATGGATTTCTGGCTTTTTCTTATGGAGAGAGGAAATACATATACTTATAAGGAAATGTATTCACATTGTAGTATTCTATAAATTAGAGGTGTATTCCAAAATTATTTTCAGAGCCAATAACAATGAGACCCTTTCTGACTTTCTCATTGCCAGGCCACAGTCTGATCTGCCGGATACCTGAAATGGGAAGTCCTGCTCCATAACCTAGTCTTGAGTATGACAACGTATGTTCCACCCTTCTTTTTGTATCTCACTTCTCCCTTTATCCAAACACAAAAATTAGCTTATTACACAAAAGCTAAAAAGGGATGTGAGCATATTCTTAGCTTGTTTTTTGTATGATTATTCAGGAAGCTAATACCAGGAGACATAAAATAAATTGGAAATAAAATTAAGAGACAACCAGTATGTTTTACTAGGACCACATGATGATAAACAACAGAATGTAGAATAAACACAGTACCTAATATAACCTCGATGTCATCATTTCAATGTGCACTTCTATTCAATGTACACTTGAACACTGTGTGAACAGAGCTGTGTTAGGTGTCGTGAAGATAGTAACAACTCATTTCTGCAGAGTACTTAACAAGCTTCAAAATACTTTTGCCTAAATGTTCTTTATGGCTTATCACAAATCTTTAAGATACATATTTAAATGTAGTGATCCTTCAAAGAATACCATGACAAGAATTGTGTCTTCTGGGCTCTAGATAGGGAAATACCATTAGTATAGTGAGTACCTCAATGAAAAAGTCTTATAATGAGGTACAAATAGGGGAATAGGAAATTGGTACCTAATTCGAGTTCTTGGGGTAGAATGGTCTGGGCTGAGGGAGACAGTGGTGATATTTTTCTTAAGAATTTATATTAGACCCTGGCTGCTGTGGCTCAGTGGATTGAGCATCGGCCTGTGAGCCAAGTGTCGCTGGTTTGATTCCCAGTCAGGGCACATGACTAGGTTGCATGTCAGGTCCCCAGTTGGGGATGTGAGTGAGAGGCAACCACACAGTGATGTTTCTCTCCCTCTCTTTCTCCTTTCCCCTCTCTCTAAAAATAAAGAAATAAACAAACAAATAAATTAAAAAAAAAGAATTTATATTAGGAATACTATGTCTCAGGTATTGTGTTAACAAAACGGCCTATTTATTTCTTGTTACTACAACCTTATGAGACAATTTTATCCTCATTTTACAAGTCAGGTTTCTGAAGCTCTATGATATTAAACTTATCCAAATGCACACAGCTAGTAACAGGAAGATCTAATTCCAGTCTCTTAACCACTCTCCGATAATAGGGTATTTTAGGTGCAGAACAAAACATTTCATTCAAGCCTTAGAGGAAGGGCTGGGTGAAAAAGCAGTGAATGGCTCTGACTGATTGTAACCAAAGTTGTGTGGGAAGTTTAATAAGCGGGAGGGAGAGAAGACTGAGAAAGTACATTACAGCCAGACTGTGAAGGATACCGGCTTTCTTAGATAAGGCATTTGTATTTCCTTCACTTGATGTTCAGGGGTAAATCATGAATGTTTTTAAAAGACTTATTGTTTAGTAAGGTTAATTAGACAGCAGAGAAACAGCTGGATTGAAGAACAAGTGAAAATTGTAAGGAAGCTAGTGGAGGTAGTCAGGGAAAATAATGGTTCTGTCAAAAGGAACGGAGAATGGACTGGGTTGGAAAGATCATTCTAAGATACAGCTGAAAGAATTTTGCCACTGATTCAACTTCGAGGGAAGCTAGGTTGATAATACAAGGTTGAAATTTTAAGCACGGGTGTAAAGGAAAGGAGTAATATCTCTTAACTGTAATAAGGAGCACAGTAAAAAGGAAGGAAAGAACAGGTGTTGAAAGAAACATGATAAATTTCACATTAAGAACGTGTTTGATTAATACATTTGGATAATTTTTAAATGACACAGAATAGCAGAAATGCAATATAGGTTATCAAAAATATATCAGGACCAGGAATTCGGATTCGTGAATGAACGTGTGATGACAACAGTTGGTGCTAATGGAGAAGGAAAGAAATAAGGTGCTGACGATGCTGCTGCTGCTGCTGCTGCTGGTGATGCTGATAGCTGACAATCACGCAACCTTTATTACTCACCAAGCATCACTCTACCTGCTTTACTGATATGAATTCAATTCTCAAAACACTCCTGTACAGGAAGAGGAGTGACTTGCTCTAAATCACTCAGCCTATAGGCGACTGGTATTAAGCCTACAGGTGTGAAATTATGGATAGGTAGAAAAACAGATATAGATATTGATGTATATATCTGAACCACTAGCATCAGTCTGCGTATGTCATTCCAGAGAGAAAGAGAGGGGCTTGAAAGACACAATCCAAAGTGTTGGTGGTGATTTAGTCTGGGAAAGGGACCAATCAAGATTGGGAAATATTAAAAAAATACTTTCAATTTGCCTCTGTATTTTGAATGCCTTATAAAGGAGAAGGCAATGACTTGTAAGACTACAATGACTGAAACAATATCATTAGTTACATATTAAATCAATATATCATTATAACCACTGTTGAAGCTATGTTATATTTCCTTCCAGTCCTTACAACATTATTGATATTTTATTTCATAGAGCTTACATAGAGTTTTACCTGGGTGTGAAACTAATGATATTACATTCTTTCCCCATTTCTTTAATACATATGTTTTAAATTCCAGTGCTATGGTATTTTACCTGCAGAAACTTTTCTTTAGCCCTGACATTTGCTGATTTTTAAGTAGATGTCACTGTAGTGAAGAGGTGTCTATCACCCTTGTTCTGTCCAGAAACAAGGTAAGCATTCTCCACTTAATCATCTCAGTGTCCTCTTAATTCCTGTTCCTTTTGCCCTCTCACATATTTAGCTGATGTAAATTTTATGTTATCTCAACATGGATTTAGTCACCGGTGGGGAAAGAAATGGGAGTCCTACAGAAAGTTCTAAAAGGAAAACACCATTAATGCAGGATTTGTTTACCAGTACATTTTCCTCCCTCCTGTGTTTACCAAAGCTGTTACATTGATGGGCAGTTTTTTGTATGTTTCTGTTTGTTTTATCGCCTTTTTTTTGTTCAACATTTTCTCTGTAGGCCAGCCTCTATATCATGTGTGTATTGTCACCTAGCCCCTTTCCAGATGTTCCTGGCAAGGTCCTGAGAATTTCCCAGAAACTTTTTTGCTTCCTATGAGGAGGAACTGCTCAATCAACAGTACTATGTGGTGCTAAGCACCTTCCTCCAATCTGGTTGGGCATCAGATCTAATAAAATGTCCTTGGACTTTCTAGCATATGGCATCCCTCTCCTCCTTAGCGGCAAAAGCCCATGCAAGTTTTCCCTTTAGTAAAATCCTTTTAGTAATTTCAACAGAAAATCAGCAAGTAGGTGGTTCTTAAGAGGTAGAGGGAATAGGTCATTATCTGTATAGAGCTGGATCCAATCAAGAGACAAAACACCATACAGTAAGTTAAACAGGGGCCACTAATATAAATAAATATTAAGTGACGATAGGAGAGCAAGTATAAAGATGAATCGGGGGCTGAGGAAGGACAGACTGGGAGGCGGGGGTTCGAATCTCATTGAAGAATGTGTGGGGCCTGCCACTGAATAGTGGAGAAGCTCATGGTGTTGCCCCGTGAGAGCTGGTTCACTGTGCCCAGGTCAGCGGAACAATTTCAGGCACACACAGAAAGGCCCCCGTGCACAGGGCACCAGCGGGAACTTGGAGTTGGCGAGGCTTCTGTCTGCAGACCCCAGCGCGCTGGTATGGCGTCGTGGGTGGGGTGGATCACGGGATTAACAGCCCCACAGCCCCAGCCTTTGTATGGGGCGGAGAGAAGGTGCGGCCCCAGCCTCTGTATGAGGCGAGAAGGTGCAGGGAAGCAGTGAACTGCACTGTCTAGGGGTCCGTGGGTCTCCGCACTGCTCTAGGGCTCCGGTGCTGTCCCTGACTAAATTGAAAGCTGCAGCCAGATGCTAGAGGAGTCTGGTGCAGCAGGCACCTCACCCCGAGGAAAACCACAGGGGCAGGCAGTGGAAAAAGAGTGCACTCTGCAGAAGCTTGGTGAAAGAGGTCCTCTTCCTACTGGAATGTCTCTCATTGCCATCTACTGGCACCTGATTATGGACAATTACATCCCCAGAATCCCTTCTTCCTTGTCACTTAACATTACCTAATCACAGGGAATGATATCACATCACTTTTGTCATATTATATTGGGTAAGAGCAAGTTAGAGGCCTGACCCACTCAAGGGCAGAGGATAATACAGGATGTGGATTCTGGGGCTTAACTTAGAATTTGACCTATTACAAGCTGCAATATTCATAATCACCCAAAACTGGCAATGACCCAAATGTCCCTCAAAAAATGAATGGATAAGCAAACTGTGATATACCCCGTTATGCAATAACTCCTCAGCAATGAAAGGGGATCAACTATTGACATGCATGCCACTTGATGCATCTCAAAGGCTTTATGCTAAGGGATACAAGCCAGTCTCAAAGTTTGCCTATTGTGAGACTCCATTTAAATGGCATTTTCAAAATTATAAAACTATTGTGACATATAACAGGTCAGTGGTTGCCAAGGACTTGGGGGGGTGGGGGTCAGAAAGACTGACTGATTCCTAGTAGTAATGATAGTTAGCAGAATGTATCTATGTGTTAAAATTCATAGGGTAAATTTAGAATACATTTATCAAATAAAAGTGAATTATAGACAGATATAAAATTAAATAATAATACTTCAAAACAAAGACAAAAATGTGTACATTTTAATGTTCCCCCAGAAAGTAATGAGTAAAAAGTTCCTGTCTCCAGACATCCACAATTGACTAAATACATTTAAACTTTTTATAATTTTCATAGACCAAAATGAACTATTTTATTTTCCATATATTTGATTATATATTTTCTCATTATATCTTTTTCAGTGAATGATTTCAATGACAACTATCAGGATTAGGTTGGGCCATGAAAAAACAGGGATAGAAATGACAGTCTCTTCCCTAGAGGCACTCCAGCATTCATACAGAAATCATAATTCATAATTCAAGTTTGTTTTTAAGTGAAATGAAAATGCAAAGGAAAAGTAATTAACTTCACCAGGTGGAGGCTGAGATAAGCACACAGAGGAGGTTACATATGAGCTCAGTCTTGAAAAATGAGTTAGGATTTTTCAAGCAGAGAATAAAGATGAGTTGTTTTTTTGTTTTGTTTTGTTTTGTTTTAAGTAGAGTATCTGCATGAGAAAATGTGTAAGGACATGAGAGAATACAATATATTTGAGACATGGCACAAAATGTTGTGATTGCCTCATTGATCTCTTAAAATAAAGGGAGTCGTGGGGGTAGGATCTACCTACCACCTCTTCCTGTCATAAGATTCTCCCTCTGTCAACCTGAAGTTTAAGTTTTATTACTTTAAAAAAGTTGTTTCTTTGCAATGTCTCTAGGAAATTATTTTATGGATTTTCAGTATGTATGAGAAATATGGATGTAGACAGAGTTGTGGATAGAGGTTACAACTAGGGATATGTTTTTTGAGTGAGCAAATAGATAAAAAAGAAAGCTAGGTGAATTAATAAGAACATCAAGGAAAGCATGTTCCATAGGAAAACACATACCAAGGAGAGAATTTCTGCATTACCATATTTAAAGGGCTGAAGAGGAAGACTATTCAGAACATTGAAACTATGAAAAAATAAAATAACAAAATAAAAAGGAAATAGAAAAGCTTCTACACAAAAAATGTAAGTACCATCAAACTCTGCAGAGAAGTATCATAAATGAGAGTTAAAGAGACACTTATTTGGCAACTAGAAAGTCATTAGCAGTAGTATGAGAGCACTTTTAGCAAAGTGATAGACATATCTGGGGTGAAGAACAAAAGGAAGTTGAGGAATTGAAAAATACACAAGGCTTGCAAGAAATTTATAGGAAAAGTCATAGGAAATTCTAGCATTAACAAAATCAGAAAATATGCATATGAGACAAATAGAGGTGAGGCTAAATTTTTGTTTGTCTTATAATTTTTATTTTAGAATGAAGAAGTCTAAACATTTCAATACACTGAAAGAAAAGTGAGTAAAAAAGAAAAAATATTTGGCAGGTTAAAGTAATGAAAAAGGAAAGAGATAGGATAAAGGGTATAGATGGAATCTTGGTGTCTTCATCTGAGACAGAGTAAAAAGGCAGCATCGAACACTTACATTTGAAGTAGAAAGAGGAGAGGTTGTGAGTTTTTCCTTTATGGCCTCCATTTTCTTTTTTTTTTAATAGGAAGATATTTCAAATGCTGAGAAGTTAAGAACTAGGAAGTTGACATTGAAGACTTAATATGAAAAAAAGAAGTTAACATCAAGTGTGCGTTACTATGTACCAATCCCTAGGGCACCTGCTTCCCCAAATATCATATCTCATAAAATCCATACAGCTTTGGCAAGCTTCATATAAAAATAGAGAATTTAGTTTACAGATGAGGAAGTTGAAGTCCAAAGACATTAAGTATTGACCCAAAGTCAAACAGACAGTGGGTAGCAGAACCCAGATTTGAAATTTCATCCGTCCAATTTCAAAGCCTATATTCTTTTCAGTACATTATTTTAACCCCTCTTCCACCTCCGCTATGGTAGTGTCTTGGAAAATTCGAGGAGAGTTAATAAAGGAGTAAAAATGTGACTGACTGCACCTAAGTGGGCTCTCTGAATAACAATGGTGAGAACCAACATCCTCTAATGTAGTGGTTCTCAACCTTCCTAATGCAGTTCCTCATGTTGTGGTAACCCCCAACCATAAAATTATTTTTGTTGCTACTTCATAACTGTAATTTTGCTACTGTTATGAATCATAATGTAAATATCTGATATGCAGGATGTATTTTCATTGGTACAAATTGAACATAATTAAAGCATATTGATTAATCACAAAAACAATATATAATTATATATGTGTTTTCCATTGGTCTTAGGCGACTCCTGTGAAAGGGTCATTCGACCCCCAAAGGGGTCGCAACCCACAGGTTGAGAACCGCTGCTCTAATGATATTCATCAGTTGGGGAGCAGCAGTAGAGAAAGCAAAAGCTTCAAATGAACCAGGGTTAGTAAATTGTAAATGTGAATACATAAAAAAAAAGTAGTTTGTGGTGATGTTTTGTGAATCATGGTAGTGAGGTCTTTACTGTATCAAGAAAGAAGTAAATGCTGGAGGGATTGAAGAATTGAGAAAATGAGAAGATTTCCACAGACATCTGTGGATGAAGATCATGTGGAAAAAGACTGGAAGACATAGATTCATGCAGAAGATGCCTGCAGAGACACAAATATTACCATTATCATTAAGTTCTTCATATGGCACTTCACAGTTTTCAAAATGCCTTAATGTGTGTATTGCTGCATTCAGGAAAGAAGCACTGCATAATGGAAAGAACTGCCTTGGACCATGAAGCCCAAGTTTGGCCACTTACTGTACAGCTTTAAGAAGCAACTTACATATGGGAAAACATATTTGCCAATGATACCTCAGACAAGGTATTAATCTCCAAAATATATAAAGAACTTATACAACTCAGCACCAAGAAGACAGACAATCCAACTAAAAAATGGGCAAAGAACCTGAACAAATACTTCTCCAAAGAGGACATACAGAGGGCCCATCGGCATATGAAAGAATGCTCAACATCACTAGCCATCAGAGAGATGCAGATTAAAGTCACAATGAGATATTACCTCATACTGGTCAGAAAAGCCATCATCAACAAATCAATAAAGAAGTGCTCGCAAGGATAAGGAGAAAAGGGAACCCTAGTGCACTCTTGGTGGGAATGCAGACTGGTGCAGTCAATATGGAAAACATTATGGAATTTCCTCAAAACACTAAAAATGGAACTGCCTTTTGAACCAGCAATTCCATTGCTAGGATTATACCTGAAGAATCCTGAACCACCAATTCAAAAGAACCTATGCACCCCTATGTTTATAGCAGCGCTACTCACAATAGCCAAGTGCTGGAAACAGCCTAAGTACCCATCTATAGATGAATGGATCAAAAGACTGGTACATTTACACAATGGAATACTACACAGCAGAAAAAAGGAACTCCTACTATTTGCAAAAACATGGATGGAACTAGAGAGAATTATGCTTAGTGAAATAAGCCACGTAACAAAAGACAAATACGTACCATGATATCACCTAATACAGGAAATTAATGAACAACACAAACAAACGAGCAAAATTGAACCAGAGACATGTAAACAAGGAACAGACTAACAGTGTCAAGGGGGGTGGGGGGAGGGAGAGAAGCAGGGAAAGAAGGGGAAGAGTCTAATCAAGGAACTAGTATAAATGACCTATGGACATGGACAATGGGGTGGGAATTGACTGTGGGAGAAGGGGTGGGCAGGGTAGGGGGAAGCAGTGGGAGAAAAAGTGGAACAACTCTAATAGAAAAACAATAAAAAAAAAAAAAAGATACACTTCTGCTGGCAACACAAAACTGTTTCCACCTCCCTGCCTGCTTTCCGACAGTTGGTGTTATCAGATGATCACAATTTGCTGTTCTTATTTATATTTCCTTGCTTATTAGTGAGCTTAGGGATCTCGTCACATGTTTATAGACTACCTTGTTTTTCTCATTTATGATTTATTTGCCTGATGATATCCTGACCACTTTTTTATTAGATGACTTGTATTTTTCTTATTATTTATAGTAGTTTGTTAATTATTCTAGATACTAAACTTTATTTGCGGAGGTGGGGGGGTTATATGAGTTGTAAATATCTTCTCCCACTCGGTGGATTGTTTGTATTAGGTTGGCCAGAAAGTCCATTTAGTTTTTTCTGTAAAATAAAAGACACATTTTTCATTTTTACCAATAAAAAAAAAAGAAGCAATTTAACTTCTTTTCACTTTCCTCATTGTTAGATAAAAGCAATAACTCCTCCCTTGAAATTTATGAGCATCAAAGCAAATGACCAACAATATCTGGCATATAGAATGTACTCAATACAGGTATTATATTTATTAAGATTCTTATTAAGATGATTTAATTCTTACCGTCAGACTGCAAAGTAGATGGTATTACTTCACTGATATCAAATTTTAGATTTAGAAGATGCCTTCATCTCATTTTACAAATGAGGAAAGTGTGAGATTAGAGAGAAGAGCAGACTTTCCTGAGAGGTTGAATGAGGATAAGGCTACACAACTTGTTAATTTTGTTCCAAAATTTCATTCCATAAAAATAAATTGTATCTACATATTGATCAGTCTATATAAACCACGAAAACCTGACAAATGTTTCAGATATGAGAATATGAGTAGATATATAAAACCACATTTAACATTTTAATGTTAGAAGAAGAAAGGCTATTGTTGGAGAAAAGAGAAAGGTTGATACAGAAATTTCTTTATTCCAAATGCAAAAGGGAAAAGTTATTTAAGAGAAAGAGGAAAATTGGACCTCTGTGCTATCCAATGGTGCTGAAGAGGCAGTGTAGAAAATGGAGATGAAGATTGTCAAGTCAGTTTAAGACAGGGGGCGGGGGGAGACACAGCACCAAAGTGCCCTGCCAAATATTTCCCCCCAACATCAGGATAATAAAAGGACTCCATTCTGTTTGAGTCTGTTATATTACTTTTCTCCATTTTCTGGTAGGAAAATGATGGTGATAAATAACACATTGAGAATCCTATATTCCTATTGAACTTCTCTCCTCCTCTTTCTTATCTTTCTCTATACAGCTGTTTTATCTGTACACATGCTCAGAATAAAGTTTTCTGGAAAATATATCTACATGATTGAAGAATTTTAAAAGTTAACACAATAAATAAGTAAAATTAGAGTTACTTACTTTAAAATATATTTTAATTTCCCTTTGGAAAATAGAACCTGACAAAATTCAATTTGCCTGACTGAAAATATGTGTCATTTTAATTAAGCCAATATTTTAATTAGACTACCAAATTTAATTCTCTGTACATCTGTTCTCTATCAATAGTATAGCATGTGATTGAATTTTTAACTAATTTAACTTGAATACATGAATAAAATTCATCTTAGTTGTATGGACCCAACATATTATTCAATCACCTAATGTTACTCAAATGTCTTAGTGAAAATATTCTTGAAAACAATAAAGTCCAACCAGGTTAATATGTTTTTTCCTTATAGTCATTAAGTTTCAACGAATGTCAAATGTATCTTTGGAGTTAGAGAATTTTATTAACATCTTAAGGAATATTTTTTCAAAATTTCTGTCAGTTCAAGAGAATATTTAACAACTTAGTTCATTTGACATTATTTCCAACCTAAAGAAGACTAGTGTAGCTACTACAAAACATCCACCATTACTCAAAAGCCATTATGTAAGGAAAATAAATCATCTGGGTGCCAGAGCATTATAAATGCACAAAGTAATAAACTATGATAACCAGTTATTGACATGAGGTATAAAAGTCCATATGAAGAAAGTATCTACTTTTTTTATGTAATGAACTTATATTGTGAACATTGTCCATTATGTTGTTAATGTCCTTTATATACAGAGTTATGTCATAATTATACCTGAAAGCTCACATATGGAAATGATAAAAGTAGTTAATTTCATTGAGTACTTACATCACTAGTTGGCTAAAATTTTAATATATGTAATTTTAATTATTTTTTATATTCAAAAATTATTATATTTAAATATTATATATATTTATGTAATTCTCACTACTGATTCTATGAACATAGTACTATTTAAATCCTTGTAAGATAGCTAGTTAAGTTACAGTGAAAAAATGAAAACTCGGGTATTCCGAAATCCAAAGCTTATGCCATTAATGTCTATAACTTGTCCCTCCTAATAAGAAGCGTATAACACAGCTTCTTTGCTGGACTTATTTTGTTAACAAGAATATCAATATCATAATAAGTAAATATCAGTTTTATTCTCCCTCCCTATTCTTGTTTTCCTATCACCTCTTTATACCCAACTGTTCTCTTTCACCACTTTGCCCAATTTTATTTTTGACCCTTGTTTTAAATTTTCTACCAGTTTACAAAGGCAAAAGTATCTCCCACTGACTATTTTCTCTATGTTCAACACTAAACTGAATATTTTACATTTGCTCTCTCATGAAATCGCCAAGAAACCCCATTTGGCAAAGGCCAGGCATCTCTTAAATGGTCAACAAAATACAACAACTCAAGAGTGACTAAAAATTTCTAAGCCTCAATTAATATACAAAAAATGCTCAATTTTTTTAGTCATCAAGAAAATGAAAATTAAAAGCACAATGCGATACCACTACACACACACCAAAATGACTTCGGAAAAAGACAACACTGTATTTTCTGTGGAGTACGGAGTAACTACAACACTCATCCATTGCTGGTGGGCAGGAAATTGGTATAAGAGCTGGAAAACAGTTTAGTAATATTTGCTCAAGTTGAACATATGCATCCTCTATGACATAGTAATCCCACTCCTACAATATACTAAGCAAAACCATGTACATATGTTAATGACAAGACATGCATAAGAATGCTCCTGTCAGCACAGTAATAGCACAAAAGCTGTAAGAACCCAAGTGATCAGCAAAGGAAGAATGTGTAAATATACTGAGATATACCTACAAAGAAATACTATACAGCAATGAGAATACATGAACTACAACTACACCCAACATAGATTATTCTCACCAGATTATTAAGCAAAAGAAGCTAGAAACATACACACAAAATATGTGCTGTGCGATTTTATTTACATAAAATTGTATAAGAGACAAAACCAATTTATGGGTGATAGAAGTCAGAAAAGTCCTTATTTGGGGGGGGGGTGACTTTAAAGGCGGAAAACAGAGATTTTGGGTTTCTGGCGATGTTTTTATTTCTTGATCTGTATGCTAGTTACATAGATGTGTTCAATTTGTCAAAACTAATCATAGGTACATTTTTGATCTGCACAATTTTTTTGTATGAATTTTTTTAAGTTGCCAAAAAAGTGCACCCGAAGTCTGTTTCTGTTCTCTATGCTATGCTGCTTAATTTATGTTCTAGAGACGAGACAATTTTTAAAAAAGAAATATATATATATATATACATATATATATAAGTATAATTATGTTATCACCAAACTTGTTCAAAAGTTGGCAAAATTTACATAAATAAAAGAAAAAAATGTGTGTGAGAGAGTACTTATAAATTCTACCTTATAAACATTTTAACCAATTTCTTACTTTGGATTTGTTAAGATCTTAAATAGAGTTCTACATCAAATATTAATATAACAAAACCCATTCATGCATTAATTCACTCACTGACTCAAAGATTCCATGATTACACCACTAACTACAAGATTCTAAGCACCTGAGGGTTTTGAGGAAGTTCATAGTGCATTAGTGCTTGAGGAACAAATGCAAATGCCTGATCAGGACCAGGCGGAGATAGCAAACTGGCAAAGAGGTTGGGTGCAAGTGTGCATTGTGCAAGTGGTGGGGACTATGGCATACTGTTCATCATGAGCCCCTATTGAGGAGAGTGGCAGCAATTACTTAGCACCAACTGATTCTTTTCTTGTGGGCCCAACGGAAATCCCAGTCTACTATGTGAAACCAACCAGTTTTCAAATGTAGGCTCTATAAAAGAAAACAAACAAGAAATACTGTTTGTGACAAACAAAGCCCGTCTGTGAGCTGAATCAGGCATATGATGCTAGTTATAATGTCTGATCAAAATGGAGACATGAATGCTGACCGGTCTACACCCATGAGCATCTCATTCACCCTTAGATGCCCAACTACTCAAACATCTCACTCATTCTCTGCTTCACTGTAGCCTTAGGATTAACAGTTAAAAATAAATCACATTATGATTTATTCTTACTAAAGAATACTATGCAGCCATTTAAATAAATGGGAGAATTATTATACCCTAACATATATATATAGTAATGCTCATGAAGTTTTTTGAGTAAAAATAAACGAAATAAGAACTTCAAGTAGAATATGAACATTTTTTGTTATTATACAAATATGCACAGACATTTCAAAACATAAATATCAAACTATTAACAAAAAGTGCCATGGAAGAGGTGGGCAAAAGTTGGTAATGGAGCACTTTCATGTTTTTTTGACTCTTTCCATGTGTTCATATTTTTAAATAGAAAACAAGCCCTCACAGCAGAGCTCACTGCTCCTTAAGGCTCTGACCTGCTGCTGTAGTTACCGTTCAGGTCCGACAGAAGCCTCTCCTGCCTCCTCATTCCCCAGTGGCCAGCAGGGAAGTTGCTCAGCACACAGTATCACCCAATTGCTCTCTTCACCTTCTCTTTGCTCACAGGCACCTGGTGCTGGACAATGAGGCTTTTTACTCCCTGACGGCACACGCACAGAGAGGGCAAAGGAGAGCTGTGAGCCAAGTGTGGCAAGCAGTCTGCCTTTTCAAGCGCTTCCATATAATCACTGTCAGACAAAAACCAGCACAAGGAATCCTGTTTTCCTTCCCACCAGAAGATCATGTCACCAGCTTCCACTATTAAGACTGACAGGAGAAAACAAACTGAAGGAACAATTTTATTCTGAGACATTTTAAACAACCTTAGGGATTTTAAAAACCACAAAAATGATAGACTGCAATATGCTGGAGAAAGTGTCATGTTCATCCTTTAATGCCCCGGGATTGTAACACTGCCTTTTCTATCACCTGCACTGAAAAAACAAACAAACAAACAAACACAAAAAAACCCTTTTGATTTGCAGTAAATAAAGCATAAAAAACAATGTAGTAAATGGCTGAGTGCCCAAAGGACAAAATATATCATTTTTTAAAAAACACTGGTTCAATTTAAGTCTTCTAAGCCTTCTTTATCTACTCAAAAGTTTTTGTCATTTTCAAAGAACTACTGATATACTGTTTTTTTGATACTTAGTGCAAACAATTTGTTCTTGCACATTTAACTTTCAATATTTATTTCAATGTATAAAATATTTCCATTTTCCATCCTTCAAAAAAAAAAGTGTTGTCAGGTAATTTCTATTTTCACTGCTAATAATTTCCATTACATTTTCAGTCAAAAATACATATACAACACCTGATCTGCAGAATGAAAAACTCAGACTGAGGCCAAAGAAAACATAAACCTGACTTTACTGGGTGATACATTTTAATCACTTATTTGAAATGAGAATATAAAAACTGCCATAATTTCAAAAACATAAAAAATTTCTATATATTATTTTCACATAAGTGGATCATGAAAATACAAAACAGGTGACTAGTAAAGTTTACAAAATTATCTTGGTGCAAGTTATAATCTGTACATTTTTGTTAACTAAAACCACATTTAATATGTAAGAATTATCCAGAAATATAATTGTTACTAAATACTCAATGCAAATTTTTATATATCTATTCGATTGAAACTGCTAACAGCCACGCTAATTTTTTTTAATTATATAAAAATTATTACCTTTAACATTTTTTCACCTCTTAAGATAACTGCAGCTAAACAAACAGAAATAAACAGGGACCTAACAAAAACCTATTGAAAGAACAAATCTGGAAATCTTTGGAATTTTGTGGGTTTAGAAGCTGGGTGTGGCAGGAGTTGACATGAAACAAAATAATTTATTAAATCAAGATATGAGTATTTCTTTGTGAAAAACACAGAGAATATTAAATGCATGGCATACTGATCTCAGTTGTGTGAAAGAAGACACAAATATCAGTCATAAAACCATGCTGGGTTACCGTTTAAACCTCTAGAAATTGTTTCTAGTTTTATTGGCTATCCCAATGAAATTTTTACTCTGTACTCTAAGTAGAAAGTAAAATTTAATCTACTAAGAAACAAATATTAATTAACTGTGAGAAAAATATATCTGATAAAAATTCATGTATTTATAAAATGTCTATTTCAATCTATTTTGTATACTAAAGTATTCTTGCCTGAAAAGGTATTTTCAATATTTATTAAAAATAAAGGGTTATTTTTACATGGGATAATATATAAAATATATGACTCTAAAAAGCATATTTCTAAATAGTCATCTCTTACAGCACGCTACAGAAATTTAACTAGTGACTACAAACAACTACAGACAACTAGAAAAATAAATCATTTCTAGCCTATGATATACAAATATGAACTAACTTGGTAAGAACATTATTTGGATACAGCTTCCAACATATTTTCAAAGAGACTTTATACTGGACTAATATATATATTCTTATGATTTTAAGGCTGATAATGTTCCAACTTAAATAGCTGAACTACTACTTTCTGCACAAGAGAAAACTTGTGTCAAAATCATTACTGAAAATCAGAAAAGTGAGTTATTGCTTTTTTTGGTGCCAAATACATTTGCATGAGTAATTTACTCAGCATAAATTAAGGTACACTGAGAAAATAAATGCTACACTAATGCAATATGGCGGTAATTTATAGTCAAATACTTATGCCCTCAAGGACAGTCAGATTTTCCCATTTTGGGGTAGACAAATTCTGGAGAGGCCCAGACAGACCTTAATGTTTATGGTCCTTGCAAGAAGGAATGCTGGATTCTTTTAAGAGAAGAGCCATGGACAAATTTAGAAAAGAATGACTTCATTTCTTACCCTTTACTTTGTGCCTTTGCCTTACAGTTCCCAGAAACATCCTCTTAAAACACTTGTACTAATACAATCTCTCTTTCATACATGACACATGTAAAGGATAGTATATAGGCAGAATGCTAATAGTACTCAAGATTCCTTCCCCAGGTAAAGATGTCTTGTATAATCTCCACCCCTTGTGTGTGGGCAGAACCTAAACATACAATAAGGTGAGAAACAACTGTCTAGGTTTTAGCAATTTTTATGGAGTCACTATAGTAATTCTTTTGATTAGATAATGTTAAATAACTTCCTCATAGTAAACTGGACAGGCAGATTCTCCTGTCAGCTAAGCAGTGCCTGGATTCCTGCCCCACAGAGACCATGAGATAATAAATGTGTGCTGTTTTTGGTAATTTGCTTTGCAACACAGGAAACATAGATATAGTAACATGCTAATGCCATTGTGCTTAAGTCATTGTGTTCTAAGTGAAACTTGGACTGTTAAATCATCAAAGTAATTTTAATTTTCTAAGAGTTCAAGGCCTTTGCCAATTCCCTACAGATATGTATTTTATACCTGAAACTGTTTTTGTTTCTGAACTTCTACATCCAACACATAATTTCCATGTTCTTTGAATGGTGAGTAAATCAGAGGTAGACATAAACTTGTAGTATTTTATGTAGTACTTTATATTTATATAGCATTTTATTGTTCAGAAAGTACTGTATGAAGTATGAGAGGACAGCAACAGAGGTATACATTTTATTCCCCAAAAATGCTCCCCCCAAAATCATATGAATCAACTAGAAATGCAAAACCAAAAGCTCACTGGCAATGTCTACAGCAAAACTAGCTATTAAGAATCTCCATGAGACCCAAGTACCAGCAGGTGTGGACAAACTACTACAAGCTATAAACCAGAGAGGACTGATATTTTACAGGAAAAAAGAGAGAAGGAATGAGATTTTGTTAAACTTGAGGAGAAAAAGAACTCTCAGATTCCCAATAAGTACTCACTGATAGTATAGCATCACTTTAGAATGATAGCTGAACCTGGGAGAGATTTTTGCTGATTTAATCTGCAGGTGAAGAAGCCCTATGAACCCTCAAAATTAACATGCTCACCTCCCTCCCAAGAAAAAAATGCAAGAGTAGAATGCAATTTTTTCAAGAAAGGGATAGAGAAGGTCAAGGAAAAAGTAACATCCAGATAAAAGAAAATATCATAGCCAAAAAAATAATAGTACGTATGTACATAAACATAAAAAGTATATATGTATATATGTGTGTGTGTATCATCTCTATATTTTTAAAATACTTTACAAAAAAGCACAATGCTGGGTTCTAGAATGTAAAGCTAGATGTCTACTCTGATCTAAAAGTTCAGAAAAACTAACTTTATATAAAAAGAGCAATAAAAAACATCCTAGCTGAATTCAGTAAAAGTTATTATAAGAAAAAGGAAAATACAATGACATTTCTTGAAAGACATGCCACAGAATGGGTGAGAATCAAGCATAAAGTAGTACTTCAAAAGAGGCAAAAGTAACTTAAGATACAATAAAAAAAAACATAAATCTAATTTGGAAAAACTCAAAAATGAGGTGACAGAAATCAGCATTCTTGGAAATAAAAAGAAAAACACATTTTGAAAATAAAGATTAAACAAGAAGGGCATGTGGGCTAAAAAAATCCCAAGAGTTTATGCCCTCTAAGGGGAAAAAAAAGTAAAAATTTAAACAAAAATAGAAATAAAATAAATAATTCAGTCTGGGTCCTTGTTGCATAAAGGTATTTCATTTGTGGAAATGATCTAGAAAGATAATGACATACTGTGTACGGACTATTTATGTTATACTTCAGTAAAAAATTAAAAGTAATGAAATGAAGAAGGAGATAATGATTCAAGAAAAAGTTGGCTTCAATCTTTTATGCCAGAAGACCACGGTTTACGTTCATTTTACTGAAACTCCTCTCATAAATGTCCCCTAAGACTTTCTAGGTCCAATGACACTTTGCCTCTTTGAGGTGTCTCATAAGTAACCACTCCCTAATTTCTGTGCTATCTCCCTCTCCTATTTTTCTCCTAACCCTCTTAGTCAGTCCTTATTAATCTCCTTTGCAGGGTTTACTTCCTCTGCCAGCCTTTCAAACATTACTGTATTGGTGATTCTGCACTCCATATTCAGCTGCTTTCCCTTTTCATTCAAATTTTCTTCCTAAGCCATGATATCATTCATACCTAAAGATTTCAGACTTCTCTGCCTCCCTTCCTCTCTCTCTCTCTCATCCACACACACATGCATTCACACACACACACACACACACACATTATTCTCAAACATACATTTCTAGTTCCTGTCTCTCTACTGTCTCAAACATACATTTCTAGTTCCTGTCTCTGTACTGATGGACAGCCCTTTATATCCACCTTTTAAAGACATCTCTTCATTGAATGTCCCAGTCCCCTCCTTGGCAAAACTACCCCCTAACACCTTCCCCTTAATGCCAAGAAGGTAAATGGTCATACCCTCTTTTTTGATAAATAATGTAAGTCTCTGTATCTACTATGCAAAGAAAATCTTCTTTCAACACCCCTACACATTTTTATATCCTCCCCAATATTTTGGTTCTTTAACAATTCTGTTTCTGGATTAAGTAGGTAATTTACTATCATTATTTTGTCATTTTTCAGTCACTTCTTAATCTCCTACATTCTAATTACTCATCCCTTTACCAAAACAACCCTCTCTGTAGCATTAATGATATTGTATATCAATGCTAAGTGTTTTTTTCTTTTTCCAAGTGTGGTTCTGAATTTGCAATAACTTGTTTTGCCTTACACTACTCTGTCTGCTCAGTCTGTTTACATTGATATTCCTTAGACATCCTACTATCATCTAAATAATGGCATTTTCCAAGTTACTTTGATAAAGTGAAAGGGGGAGAGATAGAAAAAAGCAAGTGAGAGGAAAAAATAAGACAAGATAGAGGAAACAGACTGGTTCAGGGACCATTAACTCCCTGGGGTTCAATAATTCAATCTATTGTAATAGTCAATCTATTCTGAGAACACACTCTCCTAGCTTCAGGATCATTTTTTTTAAATAACTGTATATGGAAATTAAAGAATCACAACTGATATCAGGGAAGGGACTGAATGGTAATGGAAAAAATATAATTAAAAAAAAGAACAAGGTTGAAAAAAATTACAACTGAGAAATACTGAGCATTTTTTATGGTCTCATAAAAACCTACTTTGCCTCCTTAGCTCCCTCTTGCTGTTAGACCTTGTTTTTCTTCAAAATCAAGAAATAAAGTGGAATTTTAAAATTCCCTTTCATCAGCAACATCAAATAAGATATTAAGTTACATAAACTCCCCCTGCCGAGCGGCTTCCCACATCAGTTCCACACTTCCTGGCCTTGACTATTGTGGCAACGCTATTAAATATCCTCATGAGCCTTTAATTTCTCTCTGCCTTTCGTCTCTCTCTGCTTGAATCAATCCAAAATATGCCTAATGTCACGTTAATCAAATACTACTTTGCTCAAACTCCTTCATGGTTTTCATGTTATCTGTAAAATAACTACAGAATGCCACTGTCTAATGTTAAAATCCTCCACCAATTTGTTCTGGCTTTATGTCCTACTGTTTTTGAACCAACTAGACTAATGTCAGCAAACCTATCCCATATGTGCCTGCCTCTAAATTTTTTAATCAGAGTATTTGGCTTGCCTATAATAATTTGTAATTTCTCATTCTCTCAGATGAAATTTTATCAAGCCTCCAAATGGGGTTTGGGTAATAAATCTCACTGCTTTCATTGCCATATGTCCACAAGTTCCTCTTATGTCATATACAGAATTTTTTTCAAAATATGTTTTCAATCATATTTAATATTTAGATAATTATATGAGAAGAATATTCAATATCATGCATATAAAGGTGAAATACACAGAGTTCCACTTCTGTTAATGACAATGCAGCTTGTATTGAACTACTTACTGTCTCCTAGATAATGATGATGAACTAAGTAAAAATATATAAAAACAATTATTTGAAGGCACTGGAGATTAGTTAAGGGCAGACAAATACTGAACAGTTTCTAACTTAAGGAAACCACCAGTTGCTGTCATGAGAAAGGCTATAATCAAGCAGAAAGCTAGAGACTTTTTAGCTTGGGATGCCATGGAACAGAGATATGATGTACTGGATCAGATAAAGAGAGAGAAGACATATCCAGAAAATGGGGGAGGCACCCTGCGTGTAGGTTCTCTCCCAAATCCTTGGCTGACACATGACCTGCATGTATAAGCAAACCATGAAAAGCAGTGGCTGGAGATCTGAAAGAGATTTTTGGCTGCTAACCATCGCAAGAGAGATCTGAGTTTGAGTCCAACCAAGTAAATTGCCTAATAGAATAAAAATCAACCCTCTTCAAAGACAACAGAGCCAGAGGCCAAAATGAGAGAAAATGATCTATGATGTCCAGTACATCAAATTATTGGACATGTAAAGAATCAAGGAAATATGATTCATATTCAAGAGAAAAGAAATCAATGCAAACTTACTCTAGGCTGATCCATGCGTTAAAATTAAAGCACAGGATTTTAAAAGTTATTAAAAAAATCTTCAAGGGATTAAAGGAAAATATACTCATTATGAATAAAAACTGGGGGAATGCTCAGTATGGAAATAAAAAATATACAAAGTAAAAGTTCTAGAACTGAAAAGTACAATATTTGTATGAACCATTATGGGCTGGGCTTAACAGCATATTAGAGATGTTAGAAGAAAAGATTAATAAACTTGAAAATAAATCAATAGAATTTATCCAACTTAAAAAAAAAAGCTTGAATAAAAACTGACAGAATCTTGCTGATCTGTGGGACAATGCTCAAAAGTTTCAGTCTATCAAATACATATAATTGGCTATTATATTAAACAATATTTCTGCTTCATTCCCTCTTCTCCTTCAGAAAGGAGATTATACACACACACACATAGATATATGTGTGTATATATGTATACATGTATTGTGTATATGAATGAAACCTGAATTACATCAAAAAGAGATTAGAATACCATAGCATTTTGAGATGCTTAAAGAAAAACAAACTGTTAAGCCAGAATTCTATAAACAGAGAAAATATCCTTCAAAAATAAACATGAAATAAAAGCATTTTCAGATAATGAAAACTGAGATTTATCTCCAATAGATCTGTGTCACATATGTACATATCATGACACTGTATACAGGTATATGTGTTTGTATACATGTGTGTGTATATGTGTATATTTGTATATATGCTTTTCTCTTGAATATGAATCATATTTTCTTAATTCTTTACATGTCCAATAATTTGGTGTACTGGACATCATAGATCATATGCTCTCATTCTGGCCTCTGGCTCTATTACCTTTGAAGAGGGTTGATTTTTATGCTATCAGACAATTTACTTGGTTGGACTCAAACTCAGATCTCTCTTGCGATGGTTAGCAGCCAAAAATCTCTATGCACTGGACCTACTTTTCTTCCACATCTCCATCTAAAGTTCTCCTATTGTATCATCTGTCCTACTCTTTAAAATAATTCAGTAAATACACTGTGATATGTTTACACATGCTACTTAACTTTAGTCTACTCCTAGGGGTGATTAGTTAACATTTTAAATATGCTAATCAAAACCCAGCCTATAAGGATACTTAACAGATGAAGTACCTCAATCAGGGCTCTCTCCAGAGGTAGCTTAAAATAAACACTTAAGATATTGTTAATTATTTGTGCACCTGAATTTTAACTAGTATAAGAAATATCAGACATAATTTTTCACTAGAGAAATGTGTTATTCTCTACATGAGCTTGCTGAAAATATGTTGTAGTCATAGATGCCCCTCATAATTGGGATACAAGAATCAAGAGAGTCTAGCTGCTGAACTACAGAATAAGTAGAGCTCTGTTTTATCTGTGTCCCACCTTAAGGCAGGATTCTGCCTAAATGACAGATAACAAACAGATCCTGACTTCAGAATATTGTTTAATAAGCTTCAGAGAGAAACTGTGATAGAAGGTGCCTGAAAAGGTGCCTCAAATAAATAAGACTTGAGAGTTTACCAAGTTTTTGAAATAGGTTGTATAACTGATCTGTAAGCCTGCTTGTTAGTAAACATTAAGTGTGTGGCAGAATTCAGTTGCGACTCACGCTCATACTGTATCACTTAGTGATGGAGTATCAGGGCAAGAGATGTATAAGTTCTCCCCCATTTCTACTTAGCTTGTCACTTCACAATCTGTCCCCACATCCAAATCTACCTCCTCACCTCACCTAAGGAGTAATTACATGTCCTTTATAAAATACTATATGTAGGAATTTTATTCATATAAATTTATTTATATCGTCGTCGGCAGCCATCCGTCTCGAGAGACGATGGTGTAGCTTCTTAAGAGTCTATCTGCACCGCCGAGAATAGCTGTGCAGTCTGACTCGGGAGTGACACGGTATCTGTCTCCTCCCGTGTTGAATCGACATCTTGCGATGACGCTGGAGTGTCCTCTCCAGTGAAGCTGAAGCTACAGAGCCTGGGCAGGGTGATATGGAGGGTCTGCTGTTGCCCATGCAGCAGACCCCCCCTCTCTTCGCAGCTGAAGGGTCCAAGGGAAAGACGGAGTCAATACAGCTTGGCTTCAGGTGCGCCGCAGGAGTTGCCGGTGTTGACTACAACGTCAAACCGCCTTAGGGACTCCGGCTCCGGATTTTCTGTCGGGGTTTACTCCCTTAGCCTTTCCCCTGAAGAGGTATGCCGCAAGGCAGCGGAGGTTTTTTGGAGTCAGAGTTTTCCTTCTCTGATGTGCCCTGACTGGAAGATCGAACCAGCGACACTTAGCTCGCAGGCCGACGCTCAATCCACTGAGCCAAACCAGCCAGGGACAAATTTATTTATATAATCTTATATAAATTCATGTATATATTCATCACAGTTTGGTGGTTACATTAATAAAAATGTATATAGTAACACAACAGAGAACGTAGTTTCATATTAAGAAATATTTTTGAGTAGACACATTAAGTAAATAAAATTGTTCATTAAATGAATACATAAAGAATTAATTGGTTCATAAATTTCACAGTTCACAAAGATTTTCAAGGGCCGGAAAGAACGTTTCTCTGACTTAAGCAAACTGAATCAATATTTTACAAGTGCTTCTTTTCTTTTCCTTTCCTTCAAAGGAAATGCCCAAACCTAACTATAAGAAAACAGCTCTTTCAGTCATTATTTTTACTGATAGCAGTGAATGAAACAGTCTTACCTCCAAATGGTATCCGACTCTGATGAAGGCACAAAGTGGGTCAAAAGCTCCGGTGCCACAGGCGAGAAGGTGTGTCCTGTTATAATGATGCAAAACCCGGACAAAATTTGCGCATTCACTCTAAAGCACACACAGAAAAGAAATCAGTTAGTAGATGTTTAGCAGCACCACCCCCATTTTTTCCCCTAACCTCAGGAATCTCATGTTTAATTCTCCCTTGGCCAAAGGAGGCAAGAGGGACAGAAAAAAAAGTACAAGGACCAGTGGAAGAAGGCACCTGGGTAATGGATAAACATTTTTATTAGCAGCGATGTAGAATTACATTTAATAATGGAGGTAAATGATTTTCAATAATTCTAGTACACAACTGAGAAGTAAAAAAGCACTGTTCAGAAATGTATTTAAGTGTACAGATTTACATGGTAATGTGCTCCACTAAGTAATTAAGTTATTCCCAATGCTGTGATTTTTTTAAAAAGTATATGTAAACAATGAATCAGCATAAAGTCAGAAAACCAATCATTAGAAAAAAAACTTCTTTACTTATAAGAAAACATGCAGACTTTAGAGCATTACAGAGTTTTAATGTTTGGGAAAATAAGTCATATCTTCAAACATAAATTCACACAGAGCACTTTCATAGACAATTTTCAAGTAAATAGGTAGAAAGTTAGCCAATAAAAGTAACATTTTATAGCGATTACACTAAGATTTTGGTCCACGGATCAGCAAACTTTTCTATAAAGGATCATATAGTGTATATTTAGCTTGATGGGTGATCTGATCTCTACTACTTACATTCTGGTTGTGACTACTTACCTCTGCAGCTATAGCATGAAAGCCGCTATAGACAATACACAAATTAATGTGCATGTCTGTGTTCTAATAAAACTTTATTTATGGCAGGCTACATTTAGCTCGGGAGCTCTAGCTTACCTACACTGGTATCAACGGTAAAGTTCTTGAGGACAGAGTCTTTATTTTATGCATATTTCCATTTCCCAGTAAATTAAACACAGTACCTAATATATATTACATGCTTAACAAAGTTTTAATACATCAGTCTCCAGGCAAATTTTATGATCAGTATGTTAAATGAAAAAAAGTTTAAAATTGCTTCAAACTAACTTGGCTAAAATTAATTCTAGCAAACACATTGTTGGCAAATTTGGTATTGCTACTTTGTTTAAAACAAATTATGAGAAATACTCAACTCTTTGCATGTTATGTATTATTTTGATATTAACACATGGCATAATGCAATAATCAGTAAATGTAATATTTTAGAAGGACAGATTGTGATGTTAAGGTCTCTCATATAACATGTTAGGATAAAAAGCCAGCAGAACCATGTCACCATAAATGGTTCAGGTTTTAGCACTACTGAACTGATTATCCAGAGCGCATATTTATTTCTTCAATTTCCCACTTATGTAGCATTTTATTCTATGGGTGACCCATATAGCTGAAATAATCTATTTCCCCCAGGCATGGGGAAAATATCCTCATATTGCTATAAACACCTGCTTTTCATCTCTTGAAACACTGTCACATCTTGAGTGAACCAATGAGACCATATTTCGGCTTAGCTGGGCTTAAATGGACATAGTCTTAGAGTGTGTTAAATTAGTCAGCATCATGCTGAGGATGATAAAGCCAGCAAGAATGTCTTGACTCATTCCTTGGCAGTGACCCAGCTGCTACAGAGAACTGAGTTGGTATAATGTGTATTATTCTTTTATACACCTCCAAAGATGTGTAAGGCTGTCACTGGCCAGCTTCCCCTAGCAGGTGAAGGTCCCTCTTTCACTCATATTTAAAGGTGCTAATAAATTGTACAGAGATGGTGCTACTCACAACCTTTCTCACTCACACACAGCAGAGAAGCTATGGAGAAATGGAATATTGGATCCGAAAGCAGAAAAGACCCTTTAATGTTTGTGGAATATATAAGACATGTTTACTGCTTTTGCCTTCTTTCAAACATTTTCTGCTTTCTCCTTTTGTTTCTGCACATCTCTAATTTACTAAACAAACAAAATAAAATCTCACAGAATGTGAAATTGGATTTTCTCAAATTAAAAAATTACCTACAATTGTTTTTTCACAAATATATAGGAAATAAACATTATTATAAGAAATATATATTTTTATTCCTAAAATAAATTGCATGTATAATTATTAAAGCAAATAAAAAGTCAGGGATTCAGTCCTTTGTGATCGATGAGAGATATAATTGATGATTTGCTTAATTTACAATAACTAATACTTACTGCATCTTTTCCTTTCATTATGCATTCTTCTATTTTTAGTGATGTACTCGGCCAATGTATCTGAAATAAAAGATAATGTACCATTATGCAACTGCATATAAAAATAAACCACACTGAAAAACCATTTCATTTCTTTCTGCAATTCAATAAATTTTCATTTTGTTCTATTTTTCTGAAAAGATAAAGTAAGACTATCTTCTTTACACTGTTATTCATATAATTAAGACAACTATCTTTGAGATTTCACTTCATGCTAAACCTTAATTTAAAAAAATGAAATAAAAACTTTCTGAAGGTTGAACTCATGTGTAAGCCCTTCAGAGGCCACACACACTTTAACCAGGCCGGCTCTGTACTTAACCTACCTTACAAAACCTCTGCAGTCCTGTCTGTCTCTTAAACCTGTCTGTCCCATTAAGTGAGGCACCTCCTTGAGTTCTCTGCATTTTTACCACTTAGCACAGAACCTGATGTGTACTGGACTCAGTAATATTTGCTGCATGAACGGATTTAAGGATTAATGACTCTAAGTGCTTGTTTACAGTGTGTCACCTAATAATAAGCCACATGAAGGTCTTAATTTTTAAATCCTTAACCCTACCAGTTTCTCACTGTACCTCCGGTATCCTTCACTATATTTCAAGTTTATTGGGTTTCTTCCTTGAAGAGAAATACTTCAAGTATTTCTGTTTTATCTCCAATTGTACCCCAATTGCATATTGTTGGGGGTCACAGGCTGAAACCATTCAATACTTGTTATCTGATGCCTCAAATTTGTGACTGTGAAGTGTAGTTCTTAATGAAATAAATTTCTCTATCATTTTCTTTCCTTTTAGCAGACTGCTTCTGTTCCTCTTTTTGCTCAAATGATGGAATTAATTATACTATATGCCAGACAATGTGGTAAGAACTTTATTTCAGTTTTCCTTTCTTTCACATGATAAACCTAAGTGTAAAGGTTTGCGTTTACTCGGTTCCTGGCTCATTATTATCACTGACCTTAAAGGATTCCTCTCTTATTGTATTTATTTCCTAACTTTCCATCATGTTCTACATGCATCTTTCTGAAGGGCTATCACTGTAAACTGTTACTTCGTACTATTTTTTGTTTTCACATGTTATAAAATGTATATTATTGCTTTTTGTGCACATTTTAAAATTTATGTAAATGGTATTTTTTTATTTATGTAAACGGTATTTTTAAATTTATGTGAAGTATTTCTCATCATTTTCATTAAAAACTGGGTTTTTGAAATTGCTCTACATACTTCTATGTATACATATAGTCTGCTGTTTTTAATTGCTTTGTTATATTCAATGTATGGATCCCCCCCGCCCACTTTCTTATCTACTCTCCCAGTGATGGACACCCATATGGCCACTAAAACTCTACCACATAAAACACTGGTGCATCTTTGTACACATCCCTTTGGGATCTGTATACGAATATCATTGATATGTATAACCAGAAGCGGAATTCCTGGGTCATAGAGAAAACATATATTCAATTTGAATGTAGTGCCAGATTGCTCTCCAGAATGGTAACATGTTTATATTCCACTAGCAATCTTCACAGACACTTGGAATTATCAGCTTTCTAAATTTTGTGCTGAGCACTTTAGATTGAACATTTAACTTAATCTCTGCCACAACTTTATCAAAGAAGTAGTGTTATTTGGAGGCTTCTTTACAAAACTGGATATTTATCTGTCCAACACCACAATGTAGAATAGACGTAAAGGGATGTGATCCATTTAAGTAACTGTACCCATTGCTAAGTTCCCAAATGTTTCCAGTACCCCAAGACCTGAAGCCTCCTAGTTAATAATTTAATAGGGGCATCTACTGCATCAAACACCCTATCCTACCACACCGAAACACTTCAATCATCCAGCTTTCTGTGTCTCTCAAGAGTTCAATGGCTCCTACTCAACACTAACGTTATCATCTTCATGGGCTCCGCTAGTAAGGTGCTGATGGGTTCTACTTTGAAGGTGTTGGCTCTCAGCAGAATGCCTTATCATTTTTCTTCATTACCACTGAAGTCCTGTACCTTGAATCTACATGCACTGGCCTAAGGAACTCCTAAGATGTTTTCTCTTTCTCTCCTTCCCACATGGCTGCTTTGAGCCAGACAACACCGTATTTGTTTGTTTCCCTTTTTTTTATGCAATCATCTTCCATTCTCAAGTCAACATTTTGGTGAAAGAATTGAAATTTCCCAGTAGAGTAGTTGGACCTCTCAAGATACTATTTCTAAAAAGAGCCTTTTTCTTCTCAGCATGGTTAAGAGTCCTCAGGGCCTAGACCGAGAAGTTTATGCACAGCTTCCTAGTACCCAGTGTCAAAGTTCACTGTTGGTAGACTCCATTCAGTATTCCAGACTTTTTCCATGGTGATTTGTTTGTTCCAAAAAAACTCCTGTTACTGCCTCTGATATGTCCTTTGCCTCCACTCCCCACCATTCCATCCTGTGCTCTGCTAGCCTGGAAGGATGTTATGGTTATCTAACTACATATTAGATGTTGCTGATTGAAGGTATTTTTTTATTTTGTGAGCACATTATTTAACTATTTTTAATTAGTGCCCAACATTCAAAAATAAGAACTTTTGCATCAAAAGCCACATTTCTGGTTTCTCTAGAAGAACGTGAGGACAGGCAACAGGCTTGTGTTCCTGTGTGGCAACATTCCTCTGGAGCTGAAACTCTGAAGTCTTCTTTCACTGGAATAGATGCTCTGATTTGTGTCAGACTGTCTGTCCTGTAGGCATTTTAGACTTTGAAATATGATCTGTATGTTTGAATCCCACATATGATCAAGATTTAAACTTTTTAAAAAACTGTGTCCCATAAAATATCAGGCTAGGCACTTATATGCTAGAAATGGAAGAGGCTTGTCATTTACTTCACATATTATGTAGCCAAATCCAGTCCCTGATACATGAAAAATATTGGGAATTTACAGAAGTGGGGGCAACAGCATTTTATTATGATAATCCTTATATGATTACATTTGTTACCATAGGCACAAACATTCCATGCTTTGAATTATAGGCACATGATGTTACTTTTATGTTCTTATTAGTGCAGTAGCCACCACCCCCCACCAAATTTCTTACTAACAATATTGAGCATAAGGTGTTCTTTTGATTTCCTAGTACAGTGTATAAACTTTTAAATGAAAATACCTGAGATTTTATACTTATGTTGTAATAGAAAAAAGACAAAGAACGTAGGTATATAAAAGAAAATCAACTAAAAAGCAAAATCCCATGCATAAAATGCAAGAATCAATTTTCTTGATTGTAGCAGTGAATACATCAGTGGATTATAGATGATTCAGGAAAAATATCACATAACTACAACAATGGCAGGTTTAGGTGCAGCCTTGCATTAGCCAGAGGAGAATCACTAATACCATTGTTAGAACAGGGATCCTGGAACCGAAGCTGTAGAATTAACAAACTTCACTGATCCATTATTTTAGAGAAAAATTTTTCCTGCAAAGGGTAGATTTTCTCAGATAATTTTAAAATCCATTCTAACTTGAGATTTAGTTTGGTTTTGGAATTACGATTTTACTGTGGATACATAAATTATTCAAAAGGATATGCTAGAAAATGTGTGTGTAAAGAAAATACAAATTCATTTAAGGATCATCTATCATTGTAAAGATTTTCACAACTAACTCATTTAGTCCTATGAATAAATTAGAGAACACCTCATCTGTAATTCAGAATAATGCTTTATATTCTTAACTCTGACTCCAAAAAACCTCCGCTGCCTTGCGGCATACCTCTTCAGGGGAAAGGCTAAGGGAGTAAACCCCGACAGAAAATCCGGAGCCGGAGTCCCTAAGGCGGTTTGATGTTGTGGTCAACACCGGCAACTCCTGCGGCACACCTGAAGCCAAGCTGTATTGACTCCGTCTTTCCCTTGGACCCTTCAGCTGCGAAGAGAGGGGGGGGGGTCTGCTGCATGGGCAACAGCAGACCCTCCATATCACCCTGCCCAGGCTCTGTAGCTTCAGCTTCACTGGAGAGGACACTCCAGCGTCATCGCAAGATGTCGATTCAACACGGGAGGAGACAGATACCGTGTCACTCCCGAGTCGGACTGCACAGCCATTCTCGGCGGTGCAGATAGACTCTTAAGAAGCTACACCATCGTCTCTCGAGATGGACGGCTGCCGACGACGACGACTTAACTTATGAAATGCAGGGCTCTTTCTTCTTAGAATATTAGCAATCCTTCTTACTCATTTTTCATCACTATGGAAATAGTATTTTACACTATATTTCCACAATTTCAATGTATTAGATAACAATCAATTCTTTGGAAAAATATACCAACTTCAGGTTTTCAATAATGAAATAATATCCAGGCCAACAAAAACAAACCTAAACATATAGTCATATATTTTCCTAAATCACTGCTTCATAAGGATTATGTCCAGGGCTATATGAACACACTGTTTGAGGATAATTCTATATAGCATTTCTTGTATCTACTTTTGTTCCACACTATCTTTTCAAACAGCCTTGGAAGACAAAGATAGAACTTCTTCCCAGGGCAAATGGAATATTTGTTACCCAACCAGGATAATAAAGATAATGTCTCCCTCTGGGCAAAGGCTGGACATGCTTGCTAGCAGCCCCCTTATAAGATTGGGAGTTTTCTAAGCTTGAAGTTGGTTAATTAGGTGTAACACGTATTCACTGTATGTGCAGCACCTACCTAGGCTGCTAGGCATCGTGCCCTGTGGGACCAATGGAACAAAAGCTCACGTTGGGATACCTGTGAAGAATAAAGTCCTTTGTCTCTGACCCAGGAATCTTATGTTTTCTGCCAGCATCTGTGAAACTCTTACTGGCTAACTTGTCTTGAAAGAGATAAAATCTCAGATGCTTTACAGTTTTTGACAGAAAGGATGGATAATATGTAACATAATGGTGATGAAATAACCTGCTTTTCTAGAATTGTCAGAATGAGCTGTTTCAAGTAGAAAACCTAATAAATGACAGCTGTACAAGAAAAAATAAAATTATTATTTCAAGCACATTTTATAAAGTGCTTCACTACAAAACCTTTCCTGATAACTTTCTCATAGATAGTATTATTACCTCCTGTGATTCTCTATATTGTTTTTCTTACTTTCTCTACTTAGGCCTACAATGATTTGTATACTTAAGTTTTGCTCTCTAACTCTATCCCAGTCAATGCCTACCTGGCACAATGCCTTAAATGAGGTCACTATTTATTCAATGTCTATTGATTCATTTTTAGTAATCTACATATCTTTATCACATTCTTTAAAAAGTCAATTCCCTAAAGGATATTACAGTAAAGTTTGAGAAATAAGATTCATTTACATGAAAATGCTATAATCAGGGTCAAATTAAAACAGGGTATAGATATTCCCCACAGTCCATCCTTTGGGGGTTGAGGGAAGGAGATAATAGAGCTTTTAAGGTACTTTGCATATCTATGGCAAGATGGTAGCTGGATAATAGCTGTGTTACTGCCTCAGGGCAAAAGGTATAGTGACTTTCAGGATGAAGGGTGGGCAGCCTTGAGGAAAGTGCACCATGATGTAGGAGGATGTTGTAGCAGCCATGTGGGAAGCAGCAAGTAGCTATGCAGTTTGCAGTCAGGATTTGGCTGTGCGACCCGGGCTAGTAAGACAGCAGGCATGCTGCTGCTTTGGTCATCCCCACTCCAGTTGACTCTGAAGCCATCAAGGACTCTGTCTTGCAGACCCAGGTTCTTATCTGGACTCTTGGACTTGGGACATAGAGAAAGGACACTCTCTTAGGACTTGTGCCTTTCCTGGACTTCACCATGATCCAGTATAACACAGCACATGCTTTTCTGGACTATTATATGGAAGTTGATGACAACATATCCCAGATCCTGAAGGAGAGTGCTGACAGATAAGGAATGGGGAACTATTGGGCTTGGTTTTAGTTTATAGTCTTTTGGGGAGCAACAGAAGTGCTAGGTGTCATGGGAGAACAGGGCTCCGAGTTGAAGTGCTCCCAGCACCCTCAAGGTTGGAATAATACTGTAAATAAAGACCTGTTTTTCTGAACACTAATTGTTGGGTCATACAGTAAAGTGCCACGTGAGCCCCAGTTTGTCTGGTTACAAAATGAATGAGAAAAGTAATTTCCAGTTTAATCAAGAAGAAAATCCTATAGGATTGTAGCAATAATCTATACTTTGAAAGAACAATAGAATTTCTGAGGGAGAGAAAAGTACCTTATCCAAGTAACTTTGGCTAGATGAAAGCTAGGAGATAGAAGATTAAACTATGAACACTCACCACTGTAAAGTTCAACACATTATAGAACTATCCAAAGGAACAATGTAATTATAGATTTACACAAGTTTTGTCTGGTTTGTTTAAATTTTTATTGATTGAATGATTTTAGAGAAAGAGAGAGAGAAACACTGATTTGTTGTTCTACTTATTCATTTGTTGGTTGATTCTTATATGTGTTCTGACCAAAAATTGAACCTGCAACCTTGGTGTATCAGGACAATGCTCTAACCATCTTAGCTATCTGGTCAGAGCTAAGGTGGTTTGTTTAAAACAAAATTTAACAGGTTCAGTATTGCATTCAAATATTCACTCAGGTGAGAAAAAATGAAAAAGAAAGAACTCACTGGAAATGGAAAGTTATTTTTAAGCCATCATGTACAAATGTTAGTAAGGAAAGATAGTAAGGAAAATTATTTTCTTCATTTGTTTTGGCAGTCAGGATGTCTTTTGGTTCTGCTCCAGAGTTTAGCATCAACAAAAGTCATAAAATTAACATATTTTTTCTGCATAAAACATTTTAAAAGGCAATTAAACAACAGGGTATAATTATATTTTCAAATCTCTGCACCAAAAAGGTGCAAAAAGCAAAAGGTTAAATACACATCATTTCATCACAGTACTCCTACAAAATAATTTAATTGTTTCAATGCACATTAAAAGGCCATTTTACTATTCTTATATAACTCAAAGGAGAAAAATAAAATGAAATAAAATAAAATAAAAATTAAATTACAAAGTAATTTTTTCTGGACTCTATAGAGTCTCATAATTATAGCAGGATGAACAATTTAACAACTTATTGTTACAAGTAGTTGTGACATACAGAGATTTAGTAGAGCAAGAACAAATGAATAAAGAAGAAATAATTTTACTGTCTAAAGAAAGATGATTTCTCTATATTTAAAATAATAAAATTAGGCTAGATGGGGGGTGGAGGGACTGAGCAAATAAAACAAAACAATCATTCAGTTAATACAAGTCTCTTTTCATGGAATATATTTAAGTGACTAAGACACAATTATAATTTATTCTCATCCTAATTCTATTATTCTAATAAAAATGTGTTTATATTTTAATTTTTCTTTCTACATTTTACATATGACTGTATAGTACCAGTGTCAATCAATGTCTATACTATGTCCTACAAATACCATTTAAATCAAGAGAATATATTTTATTTTTACTCTGTCTAAGTCGATATAATGGCTCATTTCATAGAAGAGAGAGCACATGAATGGGTTAGACTTTGTTGCTATAGGAAGCTCAAATAGTGTCAAACAGTTTTGATTATCTGCCAGAGTGTTGCTTGCAAAGAATACATTTTAAATATAACACATTAAGAGTCCTAATGGTTTATAAGTGGTAGTCTTTAACTTGACACATATTATTCTTCTTAGTGTTTATGCTTTTATACTTAATATAATGACTGTCATTATTCAAGTAGTTTTATGCCAGATTTATAATTTTTTGGATTATAGACACAATTTGTACTTGAAACGCTTACACTCCAAAGCATTTGCATTAGGACAATTTTATAACTACACAAATACTAGTGGCCTGACACATGCCCTTTTTAATGGATAAAATTTACTCAATTGCTGTCATTAATATGAAATACCATTTGCCATTTATCTACAAATTGTAATGTAATGCATTTGTCCCACTCAATAAAAAATTAAACTCTAAAATACAATATTATTTCACCTTTGATGCAATCAAGTTCAATAAATGAGAAAGTATAAATATTTTTACAAATGTGTTTAACAGCGCTCTATCTACAGATATCATATTAAGTAGTGTAATTTTAGCTTAAAATAATAGTGGGGAAATAATTGTAGGGAGAAAGGCTGAAATTTAGAAATAGAAAAAGTATGGGTGAAAATTTGTTTTAAAAAGTTCATTACTAAATATGGAATATTCTATAAAGTCCCATAAAATATAGCTCAAATAAACAAACATTCACTTGTGCTTTCTTTATGGAATAAAATAAATTGTATACCTCAATCTAGTTAATAATCTTGATTTATTTTTTAAAAAGTCTTAGTAATTCTTAAATGTGCACAGGTTACAAGGGTCTATATAGACATAACACAGACAAGCTAATCTCTTACCTGTGGTTGAATACTATTAGGTTGGCCAAAAAGTTCGTTATGGTTTTTTCTGTATGATCGTTCCAGTAGTGCTTAGTTGTTTTTAACTTCATTCAAAACAATTTTGTTAGAGTGTATTGTGACAGCTGCAATAACAGCGTGCATTTAAAAAATATTATCAAAATTGTTGAATTTTTGTGCAGCCATTTTAATACTGAAGATGGAAGAAAATATGCAACATTTTCAGCATATTATGCTTTATTATTTCATGAAAGGTAAAAATGCACCTGAAACTCAAAAAAAGATTTGTGCACTGTATAGAAAAGATGCTGTGATTGATCAAATGTATGAAGAGTGGTTTGTGAAGTCTCTTGGTACTATTGACATTTTGGCCAAATAATTCTTTACTGTGGGGCTGTTTTACGCATTAGAAGGTGTTTAGCAGCACCCCTGGCCTCTACCCACTAGGAGCCAACAACAGGAGATAGCCAACATACTCAAAATATCCAAGTCAATAAATTTACTGGTGAAAATGAAAACTGAGTGTTTTATTTAATGGAAAAACATAACAGACTTTGTGGCCAACCCAATAGAACATCCTGGGCTCTCAATCTTTGTCATAGTTAAACAAGGAGGATACAGTTTCCTCTCCTGGTCAGTGATTTTGTCTGCCACTATCACCAACATCTAACTGCTCCACTAGTTTCTTAACCATTTCTTAGGTAAAGAAAGTGTAGTCATGTAAAGCAAGTAAGAACTGAAAGAAAAGAAACACCTCATAACAAAAAGCAGAAATAATGGTATACTAAAGACCAATTTGGGAGACATGAAGTTCTCACCAAAGCAGTAATCTGGTTCTCAGTAACGTGATATATGGTAGTGGGAAGAGCATAGTCGGCTAAGAGAGATGGACCGGCTTTAAATTCTAACTGCTATGTGGCTTCCTGGCTGTGTTCTCTTCTTTTTTTTTATCCAACATGATGCTGCTAACACAGTCACACTAAGCTACAATCTCCCACTGGTTCCTGCATTGCTTAGAATATTAAGTTAAAAAACACAGCAGTCATAATTGTTCAGGATCTGGTCATAACCACATTTCCATCCTTAACCCTCACTCTGTACCCTCTTCCCATCCACATGCCCTCATTTTACCTATTTACTTCAGCCAAGAATATTAGTCATTATTTCAAACTGTCCCAAAATTTCTGTCCTTCTTGTCCCTACTTACACTATTCCCATTACCAATATGTCTGAATCAAAAGTCCAACTATTATTCAAAATCTGACTTAAATTACACCTCCTCCAGGAAACCCCAACTCCCAGCTTTTGTGTACTTTCTTCTCAGCATTTTATTTGGACCTTAATTGAGTTATATGTTATCTATAAAATATATATATATGTATATATGACATATATATGTACATGACTTCACCTCTATATGTATATATCTCTTCTCCATTACATTATACATATTTTATAACTTGCACCTACTCTTCCATGGTTCTGGGAGGGGCCTTGGCAATTTCAAAATTTATAAGCTTGAATTAATTATATTTCCTGAAGAGGTCTACCAAATTATATACACTTCAGGTCCCGCAAAATGGCAATTTACCCTTGAGTGTAAGAAAGTTATTCAATTTGATAATCTGCGTGGCTATATCCTTGCTGGATGGCACCCTGGAGCCTCAATGACCACACTATTTTATTTAGCTCCCTAAGTAAGATGCAGTTCATAAAACCTCGTCACTCTTCAAGTCTCTTACCCGTGTATAGTTTTCACAGGTCATTTCCTCCATAAAAGCCAGTCTTTCGACCATTAAAGGCCTGAAGGAACAATTAGGCCAAAACAATAAAGGAGAAAAAATAGGCGATTCAATTTCCTCCACTTTAAAAGGGAATCACATTAGAATGGAAAGCTGTTATCTCTTGGTTTTCATTCCACATAGGAGAAAACAGCTCAGGAAAATTGTTAAGAGATTTTGTGTACATACTGTCATCTCGAAAGATTGTTATACAGGTGAATTCCAGGCACCCATTCTGGAAGAGTTACATGAGCCTCATCTTACAACTATTTAAGAACTACTTCCTTAATGCAGATTCTTAATCTTTTGGGTGTCTGATACCTTGAAGGATCTTTCAATAGCCACATACTCATAACTTTAACATAGGGGCTGCATTAGTTTTGCTAGGGCTGTCATAACATTACCACAGACTGGGTGGCTTAAACAACAGACATTTATTTTGTTCTGAAGGTTAGAAGTCCATGATGAATGTGTCAGCATGATTGGATTATTCTGAGGCATCTCTCCATAACTTGCAAATGGCTACCTTCTATGTCCTCAAATGGTATTTCCTGTGTGGCTGTACATCCCTGATGCCTTTTTACGTGCCAAAATGTCCTCTCTTAATAGACATCAGTCAGCTTGGGTTAGGGCCACACTAACAGGCGCATTTGAACTTCATCACATCTTTAAAGGTCTTATCTCCACATACAGTCATATTTTGTGATACTGGGTAGGTTAGAGCTTAAACATAGGAATTTGAGGAGACACAATTCAGTCCATAACAAAGATTATTCTATGGCCCCCATATTTATGATTCTTAGCTTAGATATTCCTTCACAGAAAATCAGAGTATGTAAATGGCCTGAGAGAGAAAAAAGGAAGCCATGTGGTGAACACTACAGTTAGTGGGAAAAAGACCATTCAAGGAAGGAGAGAAAAAGCACTGAATTTGACAGGAAGAAGAAGGTCATTGATGGTCTCAGAGACATGTGTGTATATGTGTGTGCATATAACATATATATGAGCTACTTCCTGAATGCATATTCTTAATTTTCTAGGTGTCAGATTCCTTGGTATATATCTTCTGGGTGTGCTTAAACACACACACACAGCAGGTCCTCAAATTATACCATTTCATTATAATTGTTGATTTACAACAATTAGCCTATAGTAAAACTGGTTTCATTATATGTCTTTTCTCCACAGTTCCAAAAACCTACTGATGGCATTAAGTGAGGACTTGTGTATGTTTGTGTTCGTGTGTGTGTTGTATGTAGAGAAAGGGAGATCAATCCATCCTCTCTTTTGAGAACTACAGAGAAAATGAAATCAAAGACAGGAAAAAGGAGTTAAATAGAAACACAAGTTCTTCCACTCCATCTTATGACTACTAAAACAAAAGTAAAAAGACATAATCCAAAAAGGACAAACCTAAGTTAAGTAGAGTTGCCAAAGAAATACCAGCAACATTTTGGAAGTTCAACAACAAATGGACAAGTGTTGACTGGCTTTGCACACTAAAAAGCCAAAATCTAAATGCCTGGACGGTGAAGGAAGCCAGTAAGCAAGATGATTCATGAAGGAAACTTCAAAAATTCTCAGAAATTGGCAGCTAGGGTCTCTCTAAGAATAAGAAGAAATGGTTCAAAGTCTGTATGATAAACAGAAGGTCAGACAATTGAGAAAAGAAGCATCTGGCTATGCTGTACACCTGAAACCCATACAAAATAATACTAATTGTAAACTATAATTTAAAATTGTAAAAAATAAAAAAGTTTAAAAAAAACCCTGAATTGCAGGAGTCCTAGAAAGTCAGGAAGACAAGGAAAAGAAGAAAAAATATCAAAGTAATAACGTATGCTTCCCAGAGCTGAAGGCCACTGAAATCTCCCAGAGCAGGCCCTTTTCATCCCAGCACAGTTAATGAAAAAAGATCAAATCTAAGAGAAATCTCAAAAACAGAGGCTCATGAGGTCAGCAGGAAACAGGTCATGTACAAAATTCTAAAATTAGACTTCTCAGCTATTGAACTGAAAACATAAATGCATTGAAGCAATAGCCTCAAAATCCTGAAGAAATTATTTTTTTATTCTAGAATTTTATATCTAACAATTATGTTTGAAGTTTGAATAATATTTTCTAACATAATTCAAAATTTTACTTTGGATCTTTCTTCAAGAATGTGGCAGAAGATGTGTTCAGTAAAATGTCAGAATAAACCCAAAAAGAGAAGACATGAGTTATATACAAGTTGGAGATTGAGGGGGATGCTCAAGGATGATGGTGAAGTTCAAGTCCAAGTTGAAGAGAAAATCAGGAAGAATACCTCTAATTTAAAAACCAACAACTTGGAACTGATAGAAACTGATGTTTTTTACTATATAGAGAGGAGTATAAAAAATCCAGTAGAAAGTTGGGTCAAAAAATAGAGTAATATTAAAGTCTAAGCAAATATAAATGAGATAATATTTAATCCCAGGAAAAAATAGAAGATTGCAAAAAAAGAAAAAGAAAGAAGTGGGATCTATTTTCCTAGTGACAATAATGTAAATAATTATTACTTAACTTAAAATTACGGCATGGCTATGTTGGGATGGGGGACTGATGATGGGGATGGGGGGTGGGAGGGGTTGGTGGTGAAGTGCTGCATAGTAATAGGACCTAGCTAGAGGTCCTGCAAGGAAAGAAAACTCATCTTCCTTAACAGAAAATCAACAGAGAGTGTGTGTCTAAAATCAATGGAACTGAGAAAGCACAGTACACAAATTTCATTTAGAAATATGTGGGGAAGTACCAACAGAAACAAGTGAATTTTAAATGATTTCCTCTAAGGATAAGAAACTGGAACAAATGAAGGAATGATGCTTTACATCATAAATTTTTTTAAATGACTTAGAAATATGGACATCCATCATTTCGACAAACATAAAAATAAGTAAGTAGCTTATAAAGAAAATATATTGTGTAATACATACATTTATGCCAGAAAATACTATGGTCTAAATATTTCTACATAATCTATGTAAGGTAGATATAGGCCTAAAAACAACTTAGCTCATTTTAATTCTGCATAAGCATAGACTATATGAACTATTTTTTAAATCATAGCTAATCTTTTCTCAAAAATATCGGACACTTACCTATTTTAATACTATACTTTAATCCACCTGGTTTAAGGACTGTCCACCTGAATTAGTGATATTAACCAACAGGAACACAGGGGACATAATAGAGCCTGCAGGGACTATTGGTAAGTCAGCATGTTCGAAATCCAAGTCTCGGAATGAGGAATGTGGTGACAAGGTCCATCATGCAAGAGAAATGTCAAATGCACCTATCTGAGGTCTTCGGGGAATTCAGAGACCAGTGCTAGAAAGTTCAATATTATATATATTCAATTTATAAACTTTTCTCAAGGTGATTTCATTTTAATGAATATTTTTTTAATAAAAGCATTACTCAGGCAATAAAAAATATCCAAATAACACCCATACAAGATATCTCCCTCACCACTTTTCCTTCTCTCTTGAAATGGTTTAGTATTTTCATACCTCTCTATAGCCATTGCTGATTTGTTCCAAGCTGAGGGAATACACAAGATCCTTGCCTCCCACGAAGAGTCTCTCTTGATATTCATCTAGGAGCATCGTATGGAGGTCAAGAAATCCAAAAGGGCTATGAAAGACTGATGTTCTGTTTAATTCCAAGAGCTCTGAAATACAAAAGGAAATGAATGCTAAACACGAGAGAAAACAAAACAACTTTATAGTATTTGTCTTACAGCTCTATTTTTATACCTGTTGAAACTGTGTAGTTAACATTCATTTTATCAGAAATATAAAGCCTTTAAAATTTATTACTCAAAAGATTAAAAATACACAGTGCATTAACAATACTGTATTGTATATTTGAAAGTTGCTAAGAGAAAAGATCTTAAAAGTTCTCATTACAAGAAAAAAATTCTGTATGAGGTTATGGATAGATAACTAAGATTTTTGTGGCAGTCATTTCATAATATATAAATTTCAATAATGTTATCTATCAACTGTATCTCAAAACTGGAAAATTTTTTGAAAAATATTTGTGCATTATGTAAAAAAATAGAGTACAATCTGTCATTGGGGGAAGATGAGTTCTTATGGTGTCACAAGGAAAAGAATTTCCTGAGACCTGCACAGGAGGATGGGGTTTGTAGTAAACTTTATTGATGATATAAAATTAAAGGGGGTCCCTTCTGCCCTTCCCAACGTTCCATCTCCATTTGTCCCACCATAGAAAAAGCCCAACTGTGTCCTTAGCAAGGCCAAGACAAAAGCCAGTGTCCAGAGTTTCTGCTCCATATTAAAGTACAATCCAGTCAGCATTTGGCTAGCTTAGTGTGTGTTTCCAGCTGCAGTCCACATGCCTCTGGAGAGAGTTGGTGAGAGTACACGGTGCCAGCGCAGGTCACAAGCAAGGGAGGGGGGTGGGGTAGAGAGCGAGAGAGAGCGCCCTTCTTTGTTTTCCTGGGATTATATTAGCTTGGGCTCGAGACGGATCAGGTGCTTTTTCAAAATGACCAATCAATTTCCCAGGGTTTTTAGCAGGCTTTGGATGGGTCCATACCCCTAGTTAGACTGACAGGCCTCTATGGTCCAGCACCTCCCCCTGTGCCCCACAACAATCCCATCCTGTAGGGAGGAAAGGAGGAATGTTAATTCCCTTGGTGGAACAATGCTATGATCCCTGGGGTATAAAGCTGTATCTTCCTGGTTAAGCAAACCAGCTTATGCTCCCCAGTTTATTAAACTCAATGTCTAGTTCCCTTCCCTCACTTTTTATTAATACTTAGTAAAATACTGACAGTAACACAACTGGGAATAAATTTTAATATGCATAAATTAAAATCTTTTATAAGTTTATGAATCTAAAAACTTCAATTCAAGTTAAGATATATACCCTAAGTTTTTAAATAGAGAAAAAGTTATCCTTGGCAATCTTTAAAGTACAGTGCTGTATGGAAGAGTCATTTTATTATGACTTCTATATTTACTTCTCTATTTATAACAGAAATCCAAAATCTACAGTAAATATTTCCACTTACTTCCAGGTTGGCTTTGAAAATCATGTCCAAAATCAAATTGTTCAAATCTGGAAATTATCAGGGTTGTTAATACAATAAGGTAACGCATGGTAGCATTCAGTACAGTGGGGTGCCTAATAAAACTAGTGGGGATCTACTTCCTACCAATGTGTTTAGGCTAGTGTTTATGCATTCATCTATATACCAGTGTTTTAACTGATGTACATTTAATTTTAGGAAGCTAGAATCTGGAAAACATGTTATGTGTGCACATTTGTTTGTTTGTTGAAGGTATTTAATTGCATGTAGCAGTTCAGTACTTATGACTGGTAAATGACATACAAGAGAGACTTCGATGATGAGCATGAATACAGTCCCCAATACTAGACCTTGTGTGCTGAAGAATTCCTGAAGAAGGCCCTTTTGGAAATATTAACAAGTTAGAGAATAACTTCATTTTCCCAAGGTCAATGCCTAATGCATCTGATACAGAATGTAAAATACTGATAGCCAGACTACTAACATCCAGAGAACCATATGAAATGCAACAAATCTGTAGTATTCTTCCCAACCTTATACTGACTGTTTCTGGGAAAGAGAGATGAAGTATTTTTACCCTCTATTAAGAGTATATGCACTGTATATAGTTCTACTATGTGGATGCCCCAAATTTTATGGAGCAGAGTTAACTTTTAATCCTCAATTTAAAATAAGCAATATTGCTAAAATCAAAGTATTCCTTATAAAGGTAAAACTTGTGATACAGAGTCATTTGACTATTCATCTAATAAAGAATCTGAGAACAAGTTTTGAAGTGATATGAAAGGAATAATTGGGTACTTTATTTAGGGAGAAATAAAATAGAAATTTGAGAGATTCAGGTGTTCTTGAACTTTGACAGACAAATTCGTCAAAGTAGAGCCATACTCTTTTCCTTCCTTACTAGGTACTCACAAGTAGCAAGACACATACATTTTAGGGATCCAAGCCCATAACAAAAATATAGATCAAAGCTATGCACTGACATTACACCTTTTGTTTATATATAATCACTTCTGATTTTACAACAGGACTGATAAATGGTTTCTTTCCAAAAAAGTTTCTCCAGTTATTCCAATAGGTTGCTAAAATTCTCCAAGTTTTATGCACAGTAAAATCATTATCTGCAAGGATGCTACTGATCAAAGAATGGTTATACATTATCTAGAATTAACAGGTTTCTAAACTCTAGAGTTACCAAACATACTTAGGTACAGAGCTTAGGATATAAGTTTGCTAGAAAATAGAGAAAGTCATGAAATATGAGGATTCTATCCTAAAGTGTTGTTACAGTAGAGAGGTCCATGCCCATATTAAAAAGTCTGAATTGGAATGAAGTGTAGGCCAATCAGTAAAGAAGGCATCCCATGGATGAATTCCTTTCAGGGATGACTCTGCCTATTCCCAGTGAGGTCATTAGGACCACATTACCTCCATGTGCACAAAGAGTGAGACAGACAGAGAGAGAGAGAGAAAAAGAGAGGGAGGCAGAGAGAGATATTTTTACTTTTTTTTTTTTTTTGACGACAATTTCTGATACCTACTATAATTCTTATAATCTAAAGGTGGTAGCTACTATTTTTTTTGTCAATAATAGAAACTAATTACTGACTCATCAATCTTATTATAACATGTTAACTCTTATTCTCACCCACCTTCCCATCTATGGCCACGTCTATCCCATGAGATTAGAAAGATGCACTTATGTACCCATGGAGATATAGTTAAGAAACTGCAAAAGAAAAGAAAACTAAGTTTGCATTCAACAAATGAAAAATTTTAAGTGTTTATGGCCTTTACATTTATCATTTTTTCCACAAAAGTAAACAAACACAGTGTAATGGGTTAAATTACCATTGTCTTTTACTTTATCTGTGAAGAAACTCATGTGTCTGGAGTTTATTTTTTTTATTTTTTATTTTTTCAGATTTAATGTGTTTTATTGATTAAAATATTACATTTGTGCCAATTTCCCTTCCCTCTGCTCCCCTCCACCCGGTGGCCCCCCTCCCTCCAGTTGTTCCCCCCTTTTAGATTATGTCCATTAGTTGTGCATACAGTTCCTCCCAACCTCTCTCCGTCTATTCCATTCCCTCCTACCATGATCCCCAATTCCTATATCATCTCCCTCCCTCTCCCCACTCCCCCTCCCTGTTGACCTCCCCCCAATATGCTTCCCGTACCCACAGTTCCTTTTCCACTCTCGTTGCCTATTTAGTTTGCCTTTGTTTCATCTCCCTAGCTTCTGTTTTTTAAACCAGTCCCTTTAACATCTCATATAACAGTGGTTTGGATCTAATGAACTCTTTCAGTTTTATTTTGTCCTGGAAACACTTTCTCTGTCCTTCTATTCTGAATGACAATTTCGCTGGATAGAGTATTCGTGGTTGTAGGTTTTGGATTTTCATTACTTTGAATATTTCTTGCCAGTCCCTTCTTGCCTGTAGGGTTTCCCTTGAGAAGTCAGCTGATAGTCTAATTGGGACCCCTTTGTACATAATTCTTTTCTTCTCTCTTGCTGCTTTTAAGATTCTCTCTTTATCTTTAATTTTTGACATTTTGATTATAATGTGTCTTGGAGTGGTTCTCCCTGGGTCCAGTCTCTTGGGAACTCTCCTTGCTTCCTGGACCTGCAAGTCTATTCCCTTCCCCAAGTCTGGGAAGTTCTCCTTTATTATATTTTCACTCAATTTTTCAAGTTCTAGTTCATCTTCCTCATTCTCTGGCAAACCAATGATTCTTATGTTGGGCCTTTTATAGTTGTCCCAGAGGTTTCTGATCCTCTCATTGTTGCTTCCCATTTCCTCTCGCTGCATTGGTTGACTGCTTGTTCCTTCTCCATATTCCAGTTTGTTGAAATGAACTCTGGATTTTTTTTCCTCACCATCTGTCTCGTATGCGGTTTTGTTCCTTTCGTTATGAAAGTTTTTCGCTTCTTTCTTATCTTTTTCCTGCTCTTTTGTGAATTCTGTAAGCCACCTGATAACAATGGCCCAGAACTGAGCCTCTGACAGGTTTCTTATCTGTTCATCTGTCAGGTTCTCTATCTGTTGCCTGGTGAGCTGTGCCACCGGGATTTCTATAGTTGTCTGCCTCATTTTGACAGATGCTTTTTGTTTTCTTGGGCCGGCTGTAGGGGGCAGTGCCTGTGTACGCGTCACAAGTCAGCGACCGGCGCCTGTCTGCGACCTATTTCGCAGCCCTGTGGTGCTTTCTTTCTTTGGGGGCGGGGGTCCAAGATGGATTCACACAGTTATTCAGCTAGGAGACCGGGATCCGTCCTCCCGCCCCCCTGGGCCTCACTGTTCAAGGCGATGCGGTGGCCGCTCTCCCCAGAGCTGGGGTCGCGCACTGCCAGGGGCTTGACTGCCGCCGGGATTTTTCGCCGCCCCGCCGCTCCGCAAACAGCTTTGCCCTCTTTAACTCTTACCTGCCCAAATGGCACCGCTGGTTTATAACTTCATATGTTGGGCTTCCGTGTAGCTTTATTTTCTGGAATTTCTAGTTATCCTTTGTTTTGAAGTAGTTGTATTCCTCTCTAGTTGTAGAGGGAGACCTAGCGTGTCCGTCTAAGTCTCCATCTTGGCCGGAAGTCCCATGTGTCTGGAGTTTAAATGACTATTTTACAGACAAAGCCCATTACAATAAAAAATCACTCAAATTACCACATACACACAGATCAAGTTTGCCCAGATATTCATCTAAACATTATTTCTAGGTGTATCTGCAAGAGTGTTTCTGAATGATATACTAGCATCTGAATCAGTGAACTCACTAAAGCAGATTGTACTCCCCAGTGTGGGTGAGCATCATCTAATGTGTTGAGAGTCTGAGTAGAACAAAAGGTGGAGGAAGGAAGAATTCACTCCTCTTTTTTCTTTTTCTGCCTGACTGATTGAATTGGAACATCATTATTCTGCCTTTAGACTGACACATCATCAGCTCTCCTGGTCCTTAGCCCTTCAGACTCAGACTGAACTACATATAGTAGCAGTTTTCTTGGATCTCTACGTTGTAGAAAATAGATTGAACAGACTGTGGGACTTCTTAGCCTCTGTAATTGCATAATACTAATTCCTCATTACATAAATATATATATATAAATAAATATATAATATTACTTAAAATCACTAAAAAATAAGTTATCAAGTACCATACTTCTGCTTATAATTACATCGATGAGTCAATACAAGTCAACAGAATTCATATCAGAGTGCAATCTACCAACAGTGACTTTATGGCCATGGGTGGCCATATTAGTCAGAAAATTAATGATTGCAATGAATAAAGATTAATTAAATCAAAGTAATGTAAATCCAGTAACAGAAAACCAGGGCTAATGGTAACCAGGCAACCGACAGAGAAACACAAGGTAATTTGTCTCTTAGGAGTTGGCACATCTATGTTACTTGCTTCTTTTAATGCCATTACTTCTAAAGAATTTATTCATTAGTTTGCTCATGGCCAAATAGGTCTACATAGCCCCCAATTATATGACCTTCCATCTTCCATCCCCCTCCACTGTATGAAAATAGCTTTTGAATCTTTCAATTCAAAATCTAAGGAAAAGAATGTAACTGACTTAGCCACTGTTCATAGATTCATAGATTGCTGGCTTTCTCTAGATTGGATGCTTTGAGATTAATTATCTGTCTATCGTCAAATATGGAAGCCATGTGGTAAATAACATGGTCCCTATAATTTTGGGGGATCAGAGCTGTCACCATAAAACATGTATCAATCACATAGGTAAACTTATCCAGTCTGTCTTAACTCATTAATACATTTATAGTAACACATTCATTACAATCTGTATTACCTGTAGGCTGAATTAGTTGACCTGTTACTTATAGATGTTCAATATAATCTTATTAACTTTGAAACAAATAACTACAAAAAAGAAATTTGGGTTTTTATTATTAGTTGATCTTCAATCATCCTTCCTCATAATAAATGAATTGTTAAAGTCACTCACAATTGAAGAATAAACTTTCTAACTTCTGGCCAAGATGGAGGCATAGACAGACACACTGCATCTCCCTCCATAACTAAGAAGGAAGACCACAACCTCAAAACTAGAAACAACCAGAAGTTCCAGAAAATCAAACTGCATGGAAGTACAGCAAACAAAGATATAAAGAAGAAATACTATACTCATCCAGACAGGTAGGAGGGGTGGATCCAGGGTGGAGAGGATGCAGTGTAGTGGCGGCATCAGCAGCAGGCCAGCAGAAAGCGCAGTCACATGTTTTAAAAAGTCAGGAGGAACACCTGGAGAGCATTCCCAGCTCCTTCCGGTCCTAGCAGCTCACAGTCCCAGCATCAGGGAAAATCAAGCCTCATTGCTTCTGACTGTGCAGACCAGTGGGAGTTGGGGTGGAGGCAGAAACCGCCAGTCTCTCAACAGAGTCTGCTTGTTTAAAGGGCCCCCACAGTCCTAGAACATCTGCAGACCCACTCACTCTGGGAACAACGGCCAGGGGGCAGCTAGAGGGGCACCAATCCGGGGAGGAAGTGGGAGAAAGGCCTAGAAAAGGGGTAAGTGCTGGGCAGGCAGCATTGTTCTCTCTCAGACCCCTCCCCCACATACAGTGCCACAACTGGTAAAACGGGTCGCCCTGTATTGACAAATCCCAAAGGCTCCACCCCTTACAACATAACAGAAGTGACAGCTCTACCTGGGACACAGAGGCAAACAAACACAGGAGCCTGTCATAATGAGGAGACAGAGGAGTATGGCCCAAAAGGGGGAATGGACCAAGGTTCCAGTGGGAAAACTAAGCAATGAGGAGATAGCCAACCTCATAGATGCAGAATTCAAAACACTGATGATAAAGATGCTCACAGGTCTGACAGATATGTTTGAGTATGGCAAACAAATAAGAGAAGAAGTGAAGGCTATGCTTAGTGAAACAAAGGAAAATCCACACAAAATCACTGGTGAAGGGAAGGAAACTGGGGTTCAAATCATTGATTTGGTACATAAGGAAGAAAAAAACAGTCAACCAGTGCAGAATGAGGAAGCAAGAATTGAAAAAAAATGAGGAAAACTTCCCAAATTTTGTGAAGGAGATGGACATACAGGTCTGGGAAGCACGGAGGGTCCCGGGTGAGCTGGACCCAGAGGGGACCACACCGGGACGCATCATGATTGAGATGCCAAAGGTGAAAGATAAAGAGAGAGTCCTGAGGGCAGCAAAAGAGAGGTGAAGAGTTGCTTACAGGGGGTTGCCTATAGGACTATCAGCTAATTTCTCAGAGGACACTTTGCAGACAGGAAGGGACTGGCAAGCACTATTCAATGTGATGAAAGGCAACCTGCAACCAGGATTACTCTATCCAGCAAAGCTATCATTTGGAATGGAAGGGCAAATGAAGTGCTTCCCAGACAAGGTAAAGCTAAAGGAGCTCATTATCACCAAGCCATTATTATATGAAATGTCAAAGGGACTTACTTAAGAAAAAGAAGATCAAAACTATGAACACTAAAATGACAACTAACTCACAACTATCCACAACTGAATCTAAAAAATAAAAACAAAATCCAACTAAGCAAACCAGAATAGAACAGAATCAGAAGTACGGGGATCATTTGGAGGATTATCAGCTGGGAGGGGGAGGGAGAGAAATGGGGATATGATGCATGGATTAAGAAGCATAATCGGTTGGTACAAAATAGCCAGGGGGAAGTTAACAGTAATATAAGAAAAGGTGAAGCCAAAGTACTTATATGCATGACCTATGGACCTGAACTAAGGGGGGTGGGATTGCTGGAACGAAGCGGGGTACTGGGCAGAGTAGAGCAAAGGGGAAAAAAATTGGAACTACTGTAACAGCATAATCAATAAAATATACTTAAAAAAAAAAGAATAAACCTTACTTTCTACACAGAGAATACTTCCATTTTTGTTCTCTTTTGGGATGGAGAGAATATTATCTATCCCATACTTACAAAATCTATAGAAATTGTAGTGTGCTTTATTTGTAAAAAGCATTGAAAATATAAAAGCAGTAAAGTTTAATAAATCAAGTAATTCTAAAGTTTAAAAGTAGAAACATCATTATTAGAAAAAACTTAAAAAGTATTTATTGATAGCATAGATAGGGAAACAAATTATTGCTTCTTCAAGATGTTGTGAAACATTATTATAAAGAAGAAAAAGCCATCATCTCTGTACTGTAAAAAGATGTCATAATAGCAGACAAAAATAATTTACATAAAAGGAATTCATTTCATTAAATATACAAAGAAATGCATGTGAAAATATTATCAATTTTCCCATTGAACATGTATTACTTTATTAAAAATAAAATTATGTCAGCCTCAGTTTTGGTCCCCAGGGTTAAAGAGCAAATAAGATCTTCTGACTTACTAAAGCGTCTTCCTTATAAACAATGACTCCATAACCTATTATACATAAAACTCTACACAAGCAACTAAGAAAAGTCTGTTAAGGGATTATGTGTCTGAAATCAAATATATTTTGCAGAGCCTAATATAAATAGCAAGATAAAATGGAAGGTTTTCTCATTATTCAATAACTGGGCTGGATATAATTCAAAATAACTCAACAGCAGTATCAATAGGAAAATCCAAGTTAATATCAACATTATTTTTATTACCTTTAATTCCCACTTTATAAACTGTCTCAAATAACTGCAGAACTTTTCATGTCGCTTCTATTTATCAATTCATACATTCCCATTCACCTTACTTTCGAGAAAATTTAAATGTTTTTACTTGATTTGCCATAGAGGTTCAAAATAGAAAGTTTTTTTGTGTGTACTAAAGCCAAATGAAACTCAAGCGGAAAGCTTTCCTCCTCAATTGTTTATTTTTATTTTTCAAGCCAACACTTTAAGTAATGCTATTACTGCTCTTAGTTCTAAATGATAGTCCGCAGACTTGGCATATTTACCGAGCAATGGCTAACTTCTTACCCCTTCGCACTGCTTCAAGCTGCCTATTTGAAAGAAGCAGAAAACATACAGGAAGAAGGGAACAAAAGAAACTTGTATCTCAGGTAATCTCCAGAAAACACAGCCCAAATAATGGACAGTGCTGACTCCGTGAGGAGGAGGGAGCTCATTTTAAGTTCTTCCTCCTCTAAAAATAACACGCATTACTTGGAGGAGGGAGAGGACAAAGAAACAAGACAAAACTGAGATGTACCAACTAAGAGTACATCCGGAAATTTTCTCAAGAGGGAACTAATTATTATTGCTAAACTGCATGCTAATTATCAGCTGTCAATGAAGATATACAAGGGATTTAGTCATTTCCTCTCATGGACTGTCTTCTTAACCTGCAAGGGAAGTAGTTTTAAATCTCATTGACAGAAATATATTACAGAGACAATTCTCTTCACTTTGACAAAATATTTTTAAATTCCACACCTCCATGTGTAAATGCAGGTGGAGAGAGTGCACGTTTTTTAGTTTTCAAACAAAAAAAAATTTCCAAGGAAGGGGTGTTTCCTTCTTGAATGTACACTTCTACTGTCCCCTGCAAAGTAGTGAGTTCCTAAGACTCAGGACTTTAGATATCATTATATTTTTAATAAATTATTTTATTCAGTGCATTTCTTAAAGTTAAATCAACAAGAAAATATTGGATTGCACACATAGTAAGCACTGATAATAACAATGAAATATGGAAATAACCATTAGACATTTTCTTCAATTTCTTGACGGTTCAAAAGGAAAAGATTTATTGCAACATGCTTAATGATTTTGACAGATTTGATAAATGATCACTAATGGCTTGTAATAATGTTGAAACAGAGTGGTAAAGATAAGCAATTAACTTTAAGTGTAAATGGGATAACTCAATGGTTTGCTAATTGGTCTTTCTAGCAATGGACTGTGACTGGCCTTTCATACGTTCTCTGAACTTTTAGATTGTATCTTTCTTATAAGTCAAAGGTCTATAACAGGCATTGTAATTGTGGTGTTCCAAGTTTTTAGCATAAACTTCTTCCAATGAAAGAAATCAAGAGGAGTTCAAATAAACATATGAATAGCCTAGAGAATAAAGAGCCTTTTATTTCCTCAGTCAAGGAAAACAAAAGTGTTAAAATTTAAAAACTTCTCATTTCCTATTTAGATAAATTATTAGTAGTATTATACATGATATTCTAGTGTATTAGTCTTGACACTCTTCTGTAAACATGAGGTCACATGGGGCAAGGTTACACAGAACATAGACTATCAAGTACTGTATGTGTTTGTGTGCATGTATTTAAATTATTTAACTAAAAATCATAGAATATAAAATGCTACTATCTAAAAAGTCAATTCATTTTTTTATTGCTTAATTGTATAATTATGATTATATTCTATTTCTTCAGAGGCCAAAGGAGCAGATTATGTGAATAGCTTCCTAAACTGAACCTGCATACCAGGGGTGGGTACTCTGAACTGAGACCACAGTATCCTTCATTCAGCACTCCTTTCGATTTTCCTAAACTACAACATGTTATTCTAAATGTAATGAGAGAGACTATGAAGGTTTTAAGAGCAATTACATAGCCACATTATTTTTAAAAATACCAACTGGTTATGAAGTGCATGATGGCCAGAAGTGGGCAAAAGTTGAAAGGAGGTTGAAGACTATTTTTTAATAAATAAGCATGTGAAGAGAGCGGTAGTAGCAAAGCAGGTACGGCGGGGTGGTAGAGACCTGGAGGATCAAATGGAAGAAAGCTAGGCATCAAATTTTACACAATAAGGTAAAAGTATTTTTTAAATTTATTTAGGATTGGGATAACAGATTGTGATTTAATTTGATGAACAATTCAATATATATTGACATCCACTGTATTAACTACTACATCTAAGTTTTAGAGGGATATTAAGAATTAATGCAATTCTATATAAATAACACAAATCAGATTTTGGTATCCCTCATTTTATTTCTGTAAATCAATTTAAGAGGTAAACATTTTCAAATTTATGTACTTGATAATTTGGGCCCATTCACTTTTTCTTTTAAAAAAGATACATTTTAGGTTTAAAAACAGAAAGAATATAAAGGTTTATGATGGATGATAAACTCCCTTACTTCTGGAATCCCTCTTCCTGTATAGCTCTCATTCCTTAGCCTTCAATGGCTTACCTCTGTCTAGTTTCTTGGGGATTGTTCCAGATTTTCTAATGCATATACAATAAATAAGGCATGTAGATCTTTAATACCTTTCCAACTTACATGAACGAAAAGAATAAATAATTTCAAACTTATTCATTACTTTGCTTTTCTTCACTTAATATATTTTGGAAGTCTTTCTGTATCAAAACTTAGGGTACAGTTGCATGATATCCCATTTTATAAATCACCTATTGTCAGACATTTGAATTCTTTCAAAATCTTGCTAATATAAATAGCACTACAATGTATAAACATGAATATGTCAATTAACACACATAAAATTTGTAAGATATATTTATAGAAGTGAAATTAATGAGTCAAAAGATACATGAATTTTTTTCATTTAATATTTAAAACTTAAATTATAATAAAATGCAACTATTCTATAAATGTATATCATATTCTATCTTAGATATGGCTTAAAATAAATGAGTGATAGTACTTCATAATTCATTCTTTCTAGTACATATTTAATAATTCTGACTTCCGTTGCTCAGTTTATACCCTCAACCCCCACAAAATGCATTAGTAAGATGCATTCTGATTTTTGAGCAAAGTTGGCTAATGTATACACAATAGTAATTAGTATAAGTAACTATTAACTTAATTATATATTTCAATATTATCTTAACTAAGAAATGTTCTATGCTGTAAAACTAATGTATTCTATACAATCTGTATATTTAATTGAATTAAGTGATGGTAGGAAGTTGAACATGCTTATTATCTTTTTTTTCATTTCACATATTATCATTTGAGTTAGAGTAATATAACTTGCTAAAACAGCATAATTTTTTCTAGTTTTATTGAGATAAATTGACATTTTGACATATAGCATTGTGTTAGTTAAAGGTATATGACATAATAATAAGGTTATACTGCATAATGATTCCTACAGGAAGTTTGGTTTACGTTCATCATCTCGCACAGTTTTTTTTCTGCCTTGGGATGGGTACTTTTATGACCTACTCTCTTAGGAACTTTCAAATACAATATAGTCCTGTTAACTATTGTCATCATGCTGTACATTACATTCTCATGACATTTATTTTATATTTAGTTTGTACTATTTGAATATATTCACCCATTTCCCCACATCTAAGTTTTTATGTATTGTTTAAATTCTGTTTCATTTTTTAACAACTTTATTGATCTTTGTTCTATAACATATTATATTTTCTTTAATAAATAATCTATCACATAAAAAGACAAGCAAATTAGCTACAATTGGAATTGCATTTTACTTTATCATATACTGATTCAAGCAATATTTGATATTTGAAATTCTTCAAAATAATATGACTCAATATTTTACATCCTCTATTGACCCAAAAATCCATACTTATTTAGCCAAGTGCATCCTTGCCATTTTCTGTAGTCTAATAAACAGGCTTCTCCAATTTAGCAAATGAAGAATAAAGCCTTGATTTCCACCCATAAACCAGTCTTCCACTCTTAGCAAATGGTTCTTTAGATTTTGCCAAGAATCTAGGATTTGTTCTGATTCTCTTTTCCCTGAATGCCACACTCTCTATCCTCAGTATCTCCACTACAACTACTAAATTAGACCAGAAAAAGAGCCTATTTTCCTGTTTCTTCTATTCTCCCCCATTTCTCCTTTAACCTAGTTGCTTTACCTCACAGTAAAAACAGAAATTAGCCCACGGGGCTCAGTTGGTTGGAGCATCGTCCTGTGCGCCAAAATGTTGACGGTTCAATCCCTGGTTGGGGCTCGTATGGGAAGCAACAAATCAATGTTTCTCACGCTTCCTTTTTGTTCCTCTCTGTCTCTCTCTCCTTTCCTCTCTCTTTAAAATCAATGGACATATCTTTTGGTGAGAATTAAAAAAAAAAAAAAAAAAGGAATTAGATTTCTCTTCAAAAACCTTCCCACTGTTTCCCAACGTCCTTAGATTAAAATCCTGGCTCAGAATCTGTTACAGTCTGTCAGCTGCCTAACTCACTCCAATGTTGCTCCACTTTCTCCCTTGCTCATGCAGCTCCAAGGCACCTGCTTTAGAGCTTTGCCCTGACTCTTCATTTCTGTCTGATGTGCCTCCTGACCTCCACAGTGCTGGCTCCTCCTGTCATTTGGATCTTCCCTCTGTGAAGTCTGTCCCATCTATGATACCTTAAATTCCACTTAAGGCACTCTCGTTTATAACACTCCCTTAATTTCCTTCAACTGCATAAAGCTCACTTGGTTTTGTTTTTTTGTTAGTATTTTTTTTTACTTACATATTTTCTTCCTCCTCTGACAGGAAACAAGTTTCCCAAGGAGTGATTTGTTCCATCCTGGTCACTGTGATATTCCCAGGGCCTAAACCAGTGCTTGCCTTTTGTTCAGTGGACACTCCGTAAAGATGGGTGAGAGAAATGAAGTCTGAACCTCAATTTCATGTGTGAAAATGGGGGTAATAAAAATTAATCAGTGGGTTGCTGTAAGAATCAAATAATTCATAGTATGAAATGAATGGCCAATATGTATGGGTTTCTTTCCTCTTTGACGTTGATAAATTATTGGTCAACAGCATTGAATGAAAATTCCCCCTGCAAAAACAGGCCTTTCCTAATTATATTCTGTCAAGTGGACATAGTTTCTCTCTAGGCTTATTATATCAGCTTAAAGTGAAACAGGAAATTTTGCACGTACCCAATTACTACAATCAGTGTAAACAGCTAGTCTATTTTAAATTAAAACCTGGCTTTCCTACCAACAGTAGATTGGTATAATTTCCTTCTTTCAATCCACATCTGTCTCAGCTTGCAAGAGAAAATTTGCCTTTATTTCCTTAGAAAAATTGCTTAATGCCCTTTTCATCTATTTATGCATAAGTTCAATAAAAAATGCATTATATACAAAAGTATCTCCCCTCCACTCTTGAAATTTAAACTCAAAGTACCAGAATAGCAGGCAAAAATTCTTCTAACATTTTGCTTTATTACTATTAAATCTTAAGTTTTTATGAGTTTTCCTGTATTTCACTTGGTAGTTGTTTTTACAAGAACAGAGATGTCAATTTCTAGACAGGTGCATGGCTTGACATGGTGTTAAAGCATCATAGTCTCTGCATTCCCCTCTCTTGACCTCTAATAAATATCCTTAGTCTCATCTTTATAAAAATAAAGCCTCTCTCAACCCACATAATTTAATCATACAAAACATTCTTTCTAAGAAAAAATTACTTCCAGATGTACAAGGAGTTTGCAGTCTGACAATCTGACACACTGAACATTTGCACCTTTTAAAATACGTAGTTTTCCAACTGACTTATTACAATAAAAAATGACTACTGTGTAATCTGGACACTTTCTCTGTTAATATCACTTTTCCCTATAGTTTCAATACTGACAGAATAATGACTAAAGTTCAAATTTAGGCAGAATGAAAAGTAACTTTATAGTCTTTTCATATCTCATTAATTGAATGGAAATTGAATCTACTCATCATTATTAATGACAAAAAATAACACCAATAATACTGCTGATAGATGTATATCTGGATATAGAAATGAAGCTGTGTGTTACCTACCATCATTTGAAAGGTTTGGAAATGCTAGACAACCACTAAAAGCTCATTTGCTCTTAAATTACATGCCTCAATTACAGTAGCTGCTGCCATGTGAACCGGATGCCTCTTAATAGGTAATAGGCCCCCTGGGTTGGTGGGTTCTCTTCAGATGTGGCTAACTAAGGGAAACATATGGAGAGAAGACAAGCCAATGCTCTGTGTACAATTCAGTGATGACTTTCTTTCACAAAAATGTTGCCTTAGTGACTAAGCTAACAAATTCTTCTGTTTTCCTTTTCCAGCAATCTTGAATAAGCACTGATTCACCACCCAGAAAACCTGTTGTTTATAACCTGTCACAAGGCAAATAGTACCTGCAAAGATGGCCCAGGTTTTCTCTGGAAATTATGAAGGGAGGAAAACTCAGATTCACAGAAAGGCTCTTGTGTGGTAGGTACCACATGAAAAATATTCAATTTACATAATTTCATTTGCCCTTCACATCACTCCAGCAATAAGTGCACAATGCAGCCCATTTCACAGATTAGGAAACAGAAGCTCAGAGAAAAAGTTAAAAACTTCCTAAGGTCACACATCACTTAAATGTTGATAACTCTGGATCTGGTACATTATTTTGCTCATTTTGTTATTTGACCATAAACAGTGACTTTGTATAAATATACAGCTTGACTCAGATCAGTCATAGGGTTTCAGTATGGTAAATCACTTGGGAGTTATGTTACAGGTGTCTCCCACATTTCATGCACTTATCAAATAACATTTACCCATAATAAATGGTCAAAGACACCTGTGGAGGTAGGCATTTTTTTCAGATTGTACTTCAGTCTTTTCTCATAATTTGCCTCAGGTGTCCTAAAAGCTATCTCATGGCAGCCATGTTTATGTTGTGTAACCCGATCAAAACAAACAGACAAAAATGGGACCTGGAATGATCAGACGATACTGAGAACAGAAGCAAAGCAAAGCAAAGGAAAACCTATATATGTTAACTTCAAATAAGTAAGAGAATAAAATGTTCTTAAATATAAAATTAATTTAAAATGTAAGTGAAGACATCTGTGTTTTTCCCCAATTTTGCCACTGAGCATACCATCTACAGGAGATTAAGCTCCCCATTTGCAGGATGAGAGGTGTAGGTGAGTTTTACCAGCTCGGTTCCTTCTAGCTTCACCAACTGTATCACATCATGAAATATATCATCTCCAGTTGAGGAAAACACAAACTGGAAGTATCCTAAGGATGCTTACTAGAACTCTTAAATTTATTCATTTTTGCAAACCATGAGAACTGCAGAACTATTTCTCATTGTATGGAGACATAAAGGTTAATGCTGAAAATACAATTATATATCTGCTCAGTCCTTGTGTCAAAAAAGTATATCATTATGAGTATAAAAAATAACAAATTTATTGTTGCTCTGCTCTTCTGTTCTTTAGATAGGCTTTAAATATAAGGGGGAAGTTATAAATGAAATGAATTCTAACTTCATACTGGTATAACATACTTATTAAGAAAATGAAAAAATATGAATCAGGTCATGCTAAAATTAAAAAAGCTAAAAGATTTGTCAAAACCTTTATAATGTAATTACCTAAGTCCAAATGATATTACTCAGGAAACAGGTAACTTGGCAAATGAAAACACCTTTCCATATGCTGAGAACAAGAGAATAGATGATAAAGTATGACCCAGCAATTCTACTTCTGGGAATTTATTCAAAGAAGCCCAAAGCACTAATTCAAAAGAATATATGCACCCCTATATTCACTGCAGCATTATTTACAATACCCAATATTTGGAAACAGCCCAAGTGTCCATAAATAAATGAGTGGATAAGACAATTATGGGACATTTACACAATGGAATATTACTAGGTCATTAAAAAAAAAGAAAACATTACCCTTTGTGACAGCATGGATGGACCTGGAGAACATTATGCTAAGTGAAATAAGCCAGTCAGTGAACAACAAATACCATATGATTTCACTCATATGTGGAATCTAATGAACAGACTGAACTAAGAAGCAAATAGACAGACTCATGGAGAGGGAGCAGTCTGACAGCTGGGGGTGGGGTGTGGGGGGATTGAGCAAAAAAGAAAAAGAGCTCATGGACATGAACAACAGTGTGGTGATTGTGCGGAGAGGGGGGTAGGAGGAGGCGGAAGAGGGTATAAAGGGGGAAAATGGTAATGGAAAAAGGACAATACAAACAAATTTTTTAAATGCATGCAAAACTTAGAAGACATTTATGAGATAAATTAAAATGTCTTTTATAGAACTCACTGGAGAAACTTCAAAGTATAAAATTAGCTCTAGACAAGTAATTTATTAGGAGAGTAAGTTAAAAGAATGACACCTGAGTTCTGTCATGAAATTCAAGATCAGGTCCTTATTTTATATTTTATGATAGGACTGCCCATCATCCCCACTGGGAATCAACTGAATTCCTGAAAATATCATATTTGCCACCTGGAGGCATGAGTAAAATGCAGTAACACACAGCTGCCCTATCCCCAGCCCCCACCTTTATCAGAACAGATGCTTGCACGTAGGTAACTGGCCATCCATCATCAAGTCAAATATGATTTTACATGCACTTGGATCCTTCTGGCAGGGTCACTGCCCCTATCTGGGAAAAAATTCCATATGAAATTGGGAACAGGAGGTCAATTTTCCTGTCCTGCCATGACTAAGATGAGATAGCCTCTGCCACTGAAAAGGAGCAAATGCATTAACCTCTCTGATTGGCAGACGCCCTTCAAAGGGATGATGCAATGTTTTCGAGTGCTTAAGGTTAGAAACTGCGCTAGTGACTGCGTTAGTGACTGTGTGAGTGACAGCCAGGAATTATCACCTTAAACAGAGCTCTGTATGTGTGTGTACGTGTGTAGAAAAGAAAGACAAAGCAAAGAATGTGAATGTAGGGGGAGGATGGTAAGCAGAGGCAAACAGGAAGAATAAAATCTTTCACTTCAAAGTTTTCTCTCACTTTACAACAGGAGAAAGAAAAAATGGTAATTTAAACTGAAATAAATAATATCAAGAAATCATAATTTGTTACCGCTCATATTGCTAAAGATAATATAAATTAATAGACATGATAGAGGTATTTAAAGCTACCAAATCCCTACTTTTTGTAAAATTTATCAAATACAGACCTCAGAGAGCCTCCTGATTTCCCATTAAAAATAGAAACATATACTGTTATACCTAAATTATTAAATGCTTTCAAATTGTTAAAATGTTTATAAGAGAATTCAAGAACATTTTAAAAGTTAACTAAACGATTGATTGGCAACATAATTTTATGTGCCAAAGTCAAAATTTCTAAGTGAGACTATAACTCCTAAAAACTCAATTGCAGTATTTAAAATTCTAGTTAATTCATTAATGTTTTTATATTCCTTGATTTTACATAGAATTATTACAACTTACGTAGTATTTTATAAGTTATCTAGAGCAAATTAAAGCATTTTTAGTGCATCAGCGGCAAATTAACATGGGTAAAATAATAATTATTTAATCCTAGCATAAGTAACTACCCTACTTATATGAACAAAGAGACACCATATTTGGAACCAAAAGAAAAACAACAAAAAAATTCTCCCTTTAAAAAAAAACAGGTAATAGTAAGTTTTCTGAATTTACTATGAACAGAAGTTTAATGTTTTCTAGGGGGGCAGATCTAAGAGGTAAATCTGCCTACATGGTATAATTTCAAGAAGGGTAATAAAGAGGGCCCTTTGAGTCCAATTATTTAATCCTCTCCCAGTTACACCTGTCATTAGTTTTACAACTTTGATATTTCTGGCTTTCAAGAGACCCTATTAAAATTTTGGAACCTTTGGGAGGGATTAAACCTTAAACTAACTTTATCAACTAATAACTTATTTCTTGCCAACTGGGTCTAGGGTAAATATAACATTAGATAAACCTAGAGGAGGGGTGTTTCTCATGTGGAAAAAAGAATAATATTAGTTTAGGGGGTATGTGGGGGCGATAGGGGTGCAAAGGTTGCCACCAATACAACTTTCATAGTGCTGCCCTAACAGGCCTGGCTTCCAGGTCCTGGCACACAGCTTTGCCATGTTGCCAAAACAGGGACTCCAGAGCCAACTAAATTGTTCACTTTCAGCCTAGTTTTCTGGAAGCAATCAGACACACTCCATGACATGTGAGGGTGTGTCTGAACGGTGTTACAGAAGTCTAAATAATTTGGTCAAAAACTTGGGCACCTATCACCCTGACAGAAAAACATTATTTGTTTTAAAGTTTTTATTTATTTACTTTTACAAAGAGGGGAAAGAGGGAGAAAGAGAGAGAGAGAGAAACAGCAATGTGTGAGAGATACATGGATCCGTCGCCTCTTGAACACCCCCAACTGGGGACCTAGCCTGCAACTCAGGCATGTGCCCTGACTGGGAATCCATCCGGCAACCATTTTGTTCACAAGCTGGCAATCCACTGAGCCACACCAGCCAGGGCAAAAAAAAAAACAGGATTTTAATGATAAATTTAGGGCTCAGTGTAGAGGACTGACTTTATGCTGAGTTTGATTATTTCTGCTTCTTCAAGAACAGTGATTCCCTCCCTTGGTTGCACACTGGCATCTCCTGGAAGCTCTAAAACAGGCTGATGCCTGGGTCCCTCACCAAGAGAGTACGATGTATTTCATCTGGCACTGGCATTTTAAAAGATCTCCCCCATGTAATTCTAATGTGACACAAAACTGAGAACTTCTGCTCTAGGAAAACAGTCTTACTTGAACATTATAACAACAAACTAATAATGGAAGCAAACATGGCTATTCCAACGTGTTTATTATACACACTTTCTATGATGTGATTAGTTGATACGTAGTGGAATGTCCTTCATCTGCCCCATAAGACACCACTCATGTGATAAATCTATTTTGTACAAGGTTCAAGAAAATAACTTTATTTAAGATAGCACATATTTTGTATAATGACTAACTTGGAATATTTCAGCTGGAAGAAAGTTCATTTTTAAAAGACGGTGCTTTATTACTCAGGTTTATTACCATTAAAAGGGGAATCAACTCAAAAATAAATGTCTGTGTTGAGTGCTACAAGTTTGATTTTGAGTAGCTTTCAACACTCCAGATTCCTTAATAAACTCTGTGTCTCCTGTGATCCATGAAGTTTTTAAGGCATTGAGGTAAGAAATCTAGCTAGTCTGAAAGACTTCAGGCCATGCCTAACTCATGCACTGCAACAATGTGGTGGGAAGTTGCATAACGTGCCTGTCAATATTAGAAATGAATCATTTCTTTGGGTCAGGTTTACATGTGTTTGTTTTAGAGTGTGAAATAAAGCAGACCTTTTAGACATGTTCTGTACTGAAAAAAGTATCAAACGACGTTCATCGTTACTCCCCCAAACTGCAGTCTTGTACTCAGTAAATGAGTATTTTGAAGAGGTCTGAGCACATCTAATCTCTGCCCACCAGCAGCTGAATTTTCTAAGGGGAAAGGGTCTGGACCAATGATGTTGGCATTTGTCCATTGAGGTCACAGTCAAGGTAAAGGCCCCTCTCTTTTCTAATGGCAACATTAAAACAGCAAGAAACAACTTCATGTTCTCATTGTTGCAATAAATGAAGAGTTTTTCTGAGAAAGGGGTATATGATGTCACTGTTACTTCAGTACAAAAGAGAGAAGTCACAATTGGCTAATTCGTTTGTTCACCCTGCACAAATGGAAAAAATATACAACTGATTTTAAAGTGAACATTAGGAACCATTTAGGCCCTTAAATAAGCTTGACCACAAATCTTCTAATACTAACATTTCCACCCATTTGATTCCCATGATTAATTTAACTGACATGGTCGTCCAAATGGCAGATCTCTTCCACCCTACAAAATCCACCCCAGCAAACACACTTCCCAACTTCCCACTCAAGGAGAAGAAGAACAGATCTCTCAGGCTGGCAATGCCGAAGAAGCTGCATGTACACTGTTAAAACTACTTGAGGCTGAAACTTTTGATCTGAGTCTTCAGTTAGTGGATTTCACAAACCAGCAAACCCTTGAGAGACACAGGCTGTGGCTTACATTCATTTTATTGTATGTATAGACATTGGATAAAACAAGGTAAAGCAATGGGCATTGCATTCCAAAAAGGCATTATATTTTGTTTGGATACTCTGTAAAGGAAGCAAATGGGGGAGGGGGGAGAATCAACTATGCATATTTTAAAGATAATTTTGTTAAATATTAATTTGAGTCTAACAAGAAAGAATAAAAATATGTCAAATATCTTTATAACTGAAAATTATTTTGCATTTGTAAAACTTAAGTCTTATTAAATAGTATCTGAAATTAGTAATTTATCACCTGAGGTTTGAATATACAAGAGAATGCGCTGAAAGGGAATTGGAGTCATAACAAAGGCAATTATATTAAATTAAATAAGGTAAAGTGTTTTAAATATCCTAATGAGCTACTTCTGTACTTTGAATATGACAATATGACATAAATTATACCTTCTTTTTAACTTCGGTATAGTGCAGCAATAAAAATAATATGCACTAATACTATAAATATAATTTTTAAAACATTAATATATAAAATTGAAAATGCTCTGGATTCAAAGCTTCATTACTTATTGAAAGCATTATTTTAATTTCTTACATAAGGACAATGTAGAAGATAAACTATTCCTATTTTTGAAATATGAATAGGGAATTTATATTTTTAAAATATCAAAGGAAGAGTACACATCAACTGTAATATGAAAGTATTTATTCGAGTGTTTGTTTTAATGAACTGCCATTCCTATTTGGTTGTTCTCATTCTTTGTTTCTGGAGTTAAGCCCCCATGCTCACTCATTTCCAATTAGTAAGATGTGTCCTGATTGGTAATAGGTGGTTACCACATCACAGCTTTCTAGTTTTCAGACTCAATTAAAAAAGTGATAGTGAGTCTTGGCTCAAAGTCAAGGCTGTGACCCTGCAACCATCACATCTCCTTTAATCTGGCACAGCTCTGTTCCCTGACAAATTCCCTGGACAGCGTAATTACCTCTTCCCATAACACTTCCAAATGCTCCACAGAGTTCCCAGGGGAATCAGCACCAAGGTGCCATAAACATTTTAAGGAAGAAGCACAAAAAGTAATTGTTTTTTTCTAAAAATAGATTAATTAATACAATAATTGTCCAATGTTGATTGCACAAACACGTTTTTAAATCTTATAACGTTAGTTATATATTTTATAGTGAAAGTGAACTTGCCACAAAACTAAAAGTCTATGAGATCATATTTGGTTTTTATCATTAAAAGCAATGCTATCACTGGGTCTTCTTTTTTAAAAAATACACCTTTACATATATTTTCATATTATAAGAGAAATTATTTAGCTGGGTGACTTTACTATGCACTTTGAGGAAACCAATAAACGTATTGTGTTTTGGGAACTTATAAAATTAGCTTTTCAAATATCATTAACCAATTATATGTTTGAAATAAATGCCAGACTATTTTGATCCAGCTGTCAAAAATCTTGTTTTTGGTAGAGAGGTACCAAGGGTTCAAATTCAGGATTTAACAAGTTTGTAATACATCTATCATAAAATTTTTTTTCCTTAAAGACTTTGTTTTCTTAAAAATGAAGTAACAAAACTTTATTTATTGTCCCACGTAACTGCATACGAAAGTTGACTTTAAATATAATGTATAAATTTTATTGTCCGATGGACTATCAAAGTTAATGTACAATCTAGGTTCCATTTCCCTCTTTAACTAGAAACTACCCAGCAGCAGCAAGAGAAAAACATCTTATTCTAAGGGAGAAAAATGATTAAATGAAGTGAAGTTAGATTTACACTGTCTTTATGAAGCAGACGTTCTGTAACAAACTGTGAACAATTAATTGGAAATATGCTGCTTTGGTAATACCTGCATTTGTGGAGGTTTTGTAAAGAATCAGGACAGTTAGAAAGAGGAATGGGGAAAAAAACTGAATCTTATTTTGGGTAATCATTTAATATAATATTTACTTAGATGCTTCACCTGCCTACAGGCATGTATTTTTATAAGGTAAGTAAAAAAAAAAATGAAGAAAAAATATTTTTCCCACATATTATTCCCTCCTCTCCCTTAAAGCAGCAGAAACCTGACTACCTGAAATGTGCTTTGTCCTTGCCGGGGCAAATAAGAGATTAAATTAAACTGAACAGCAACCTTCCTTGGATGCGGCAGTGGGGAAACAATGAGTTCGCAGGGGCTGCCTCCACCCAGTGCCTCCCCTCCCGAATCCTGCCCTCTGCCCTCTCATTGCTCCACGGGGAGGCAGGGGCCTCTCTGGCAACCTCCTGCCCTGCAGATGTTTTTCTTTGTGTAGCACTTTTTAAACTCAATAAAAGGCTTTTTTTAAAAAAATGAAAAGAAGAAATGTCCTCAATTCAAAAATAGATGTTGTTACAAAGTACTTGGGGCTTTAAGCATGAGCTGTTCTTTTGCACTAACAATGATCCAAAATAGAGGCACAGACTATCAGGAAAACTAGCAGAAATGACACTGATTTCCTTTAACTGCTCTTCCTCCATCCTTCCTGTACTGCTTGGAAGAAGATTGCAAGATATTCCTAATGTGCATTACCATCCCATCACAAAATACTCCTGGAAGTCCAAGATGTACCTGTACCATGATTTTTAATCCACCTGCCTAATCCTTAGAGGTTACTACAGAAATCATTTTATCAGAGATCTCTAAGATAGACTGCTCCCCTCAGCCAGGGCAAGGCCCCCAGGCTATTAAAAAATGGATTTCATATATTTTTCTCAAATGCTGAGTCTTTATATAAAATGACTATGTTTTTATATAGTTGTTTTGATTCTCTTAGGTCATTAAATTGACATTTTTAGTGATTCTACTTTTCGATATTTTAATATAACATATCACAATCAACCATGAACTAATTTTCCTCCATGTAAACTTAGTATTAAGTTTCATTAAGTATTTTTATGCACAGTATTAATTTCTGGGTATACTAATGTATAAAATAGTTATGCACCCTGGCTTCTTAGAGTTTCCATCCTTTAAACAAAAATTTTTCTCCTTTAAAGAGAAAACATTTTTCTTTAAAAAATGTAAAGATATTTTTGTTTACTCTTTCCAACATTGATTTTACTTAGAAAAAAATCTCAAAAAGACTAAATTATTTAGGGAAAATATGCACCTATCACAAATAAAGATAATGCAAATTTGAAAGCTCTCAGAATGTAAACAATGCTTAGCAAATCTTACCATAAAGAGGATTTTCTGTTATTTGATTCTGACATTGCTGAGAGAGAACATTTGCTTAAGCAGTTGAAGAGGATAAGTCAATATTATGTAGACTCAATAATTACTAATGATATAAATGCTTAGACTGGACAGAATACATTTATTATAACCACTAAAACCAAAGTGCTCTGATATTATCAGCACCTAATTTTAATATTGAACATCAGTGGACACAAAGGAGTACTTACAAGCAGTAGTCAGGAATTAATAATTTCTTTACCAGCCACATTGTTTTTAACTGGATGACAGTCAGACACGCTTGAGAGAGTTGAGTTCTTAACAGTGCCTTCCAGGGAGCTACCATAAATTTTAGCAATAAAAGTAAGAATGTATAATCACAGACATCATATATACATGTCTTGAATATTTACAGCATATACAAAGGGAATCTGTTATATCAGAATATTGCATCCATTCATGAAATGTTTTATTTCCTGGCATACAATTTTAAATTCAATGTATGCTTGTGACCACCAAAATGAAACACCGCACATCTTCAGTATTCCTAGAGCAGATCAACCCTATTCCTTTCAGGGTCTCCAAGCACATGCATTTAAGTTGAACATCTGCATTGACAAGGAAAGACTTCAGCAGTAGCCTTGATGCTCCAAATCATGTGTTTTTGCAGCTGCCTTATGCTAGACAGAGCATGAAAGACTCTACTCCATGGCATTTACACTCCATTCTCTAAATAACAAGGTGGCTTTGTAGAGAAACGAGAGCGAGTAATGAAGCACTGTCACTTCCAGAGCTTGTTCTAAATGCATCAACAGCTTTACAAGCTTTATTTCCCCGAAAGTTTTGAAAGAGAAAAACTATTCATATTTTGGGATTTAATTGCAAGCGTGCTCCAGAAAATGCTGCTTTTTGCTACAGTCCCTCCAACTGGATAGAGATAAATAAAAAATATTAATTTTTAAGAAAAGAATTTACAATGCACAGTCTCTACCAGCTTCATCATAATCATCTCACTCTCTTATAAGGAGACAGAATATTTTACTTGACTAGGTATTCTTTTACCATATCATGAGGAATAGAGTTAGGGTTAAGGACAAGAATAACAGAAACCTAGAGCAGCAAAATTACCATGAACAGAACACAGGAAAAAGGAAAGTAGGAGATGGGGGGAAGAGAATCAACATATGAGCAGAAATACTTTGGAGAGCAAATTCAAGCACTAACAGCACATCCCATGTACCTCTCATGTGACAGAAAATGAGATTTTCCAGCTTTTATTTAATCACTGTTGGAATCTGAAGGAAGGGCAATTTCAAAGAGAATGGGCAGTGGTACATTTTAGGTGGGGGTAAGTGGAATGTGTTTATGCAGTAGTAATAAATAAGAACCATGGTGGAGGAGAATGGTTTAGGGATTCTGGGTGAGCAAAGTAATTGAGGTAATTCCATTAAGAGCTTTGAAATCCCAAAACTATTGTTTCCATTAGAGGCACATAGATATGTGTGGGTTTGAAGGAGACAACAGAGAAAATCTACAGAAGGTATAGAAATTTGAGTAAGTGACCACGATGGTTTTTTTCATGAAAGGAGAAAGGTATGACATCTGTGAGTTTGGGGCAGGTATGTAGTTAGAACATTAGGATATAGTCTCAATTTGAGAGGTAGTTATGGGGAACAGGTCACAGAATGGATACAATGCATGTAGAAGTATCTGGAAAACACTGTAAGGACTCAGCCCAAATTGGATGACATGAATTAACATTGTGGTTTCTGCCAAATATGTTCACAAATAAGAGAAAGAAGATGAGTGAGCATTTACGAATCATAGGTAAGGAAAGGAAAAGGTACAAAGAAATTTGGTTGAAACTGGATATTGGAAAGTATGACACATGGACATGAGCGATGGTGTGGGGATTGCCTGAGGGAGTGGGCAGTGTTGGGTGTGTGAGGGCAAAAGGGGGAAAACTGGAACAACTGTAATAGCATAATCAATAAAATATAATTTAAAAAATACATATAAACAGGAAAGAGGCTTATAGCTTGGAATAGCTGTATAGAAATCCAATTTTGATTTCAGTGTGAGATGAATTCAAGTTTAAGCTTATCTTCTTACCAGTTACTTGATCTTAGACAAATAACTTATATTCATTTTGGGTCAGTTTCCTTATTAACACAGTAATTATAGCACTTACTTGATATAATCATTATAAGGATAAAATTAAATGATCATGTAAAACAGCAGAATATATTCATTAATAAAAAGAGAAAATAAAGGCACAACAGAGCTCAGTGAATGCCGAAGGTAATGCTAACCTGTCCTCCATATCTTCCTTTCCTTGATAACACCCAGAGATGCTATTAGTCTAGTCTCTAGCACAGCCCTCCCTGTCAGGCAAATTTTCTACCTCCTTCTTTTATTCCACGGCCCTCAAGTTGAGCCATTTTTCCACTGATGCTAATCTCTCTGCTTTACAAGATAATGAAACCTTTCACTGCAGTTCTTTTTTCTCATATTTTTTGTCTTGGCCTTCAAATCAGATTATCAACTGAAATAGATCTTTTTCAAGAGCAATCTTTCTAGAATCTGACTTGTCTAATATCCTAAAACAAAAACTGACACTTTTAGTATGGCCTGGTCCTTCCTATTGCCCCAACTTTATTCTTTAGCATGCCCCCAGAATCTCCTGTGGTAATAGATATTCTAAATTATGTAGCATTCCTTGAAGAGATCACATGTTCTCTGCTTTTCTGCAGTTCACATGTTCTTGCCTCCTTGGAAAATTCCTTCCAGGCTCATACCAACTCTAACATCATCTCCCGCTGCTCAGACTGAGGAACCCTTATATGAGAGCCACAGTTTTGGAATATATTTTCTGCTATAGCACTTTTCACTCTGAGTTTTCATCAACAATTTTCTTATCTTCAGACCCCAGCAAATTATGAGATGACTGGAAGCTTTGTCTTATTGCTATTTTTGGCATAATAACAATAACAAAAATTATTACCTTGAAGGACATCTACCATATGCCAGACTCAATCTGCACAACTACCCCATGACATATGTATCTTTCTCATCATTGCCATTTTATGAAGGAAAAAAAGAAAACAAGGTTCTAAAGAAGAAAAAAATCTAGCACAGACCAGATTATTTAATCTGTCCAATCCTCCCAAGCATTAACTAGTCTCTCAATCCCAAAGCTTGTTGCATAGTAGGTGCTCAATAAATATGTGAAAGATCAATGCTATGGAAGCTATAGTTGAAAAAGTCTTACAATAAAATAAGCCCTGATTTTTGCAATGGCATTGCTAGGACTCTCTTCTTTGGGGCATTTTTTCTGATATCTGTATGTAGAATAAGACCCAAAACTATTCTGCAGCAGAAAGCTTGCACTCTTTTTAATATTTATTGAATGCCATTTATAATTATTCTTGCAAATTATGCCTAAGATAATAGAGTTAGAAAGGTACATTGAATAGTAGAGTAGGGAATTTCAGAAACAGGCCTGGCTAGACAGCTGCTCCTGTCTTGGTTACCAAGCCTGTCTCCTAATGAAAGGTCCCTCAAGAGAAATGTTTGACTACAGAAGCAATGTACATTTTCTCCATACTTTCCTCTCTCCTTATCAACCAGACAAAAGTTCTCCCAGGGTTCTCCAACACCTCCTGCCTCTACCACCACTGTCATTCAACCAGTGGGAAAAGAGACTCGATTAGAAATGAACTCAGAGAAAGGCAGGTGAGGATCAATGAGCAAATTCAAGACTTGTTCTGCAGCAGGAAAGGGTAAGAAGCCCCCTTAGGAATGAAATACACCTCTTCCGTTAGTTCTAGATCGCTAACTTCTATTTCATTTAAGAAAAAGATGCACATTTAGCATTTCCAATTCAAATACTGTTTAAGGGATAGATACGATAAAAGTTATCATTGAGTCATTGGAAAGACAATTTTAAACGAAATTAGCTTTGTTGATCACAGGAAATTGGCAAGTTCAAATTGTTTGTAACTGGCCAGTTACAGACACCTGCCCTAGAGAATAAGGTCCAAGGCTGCCAGATCCTGCTGGCTGGCTCCCCAATGGCCCCCCAGCCTTGCTCTGTTTGGAGCTCTAAGATCTAAGAATCTGGGGCGTTAAGTTATGGGGTGAATGAAATGTTAGCCACACAGCTAGCTCCCTCTTCTACAGTGTGCCTGTAAAGACAGTGTTTGCATTGCAGTTAATAGATATAATACTTTGGTTCCCTGTTCTGGGAAGCACCTGGACCTTTTAAGATTTTTTTAGATCCTGTGTATGGATGCCAGTGGGAGTTTTGTAGATACCTCTGTAGCAATTCTTGCCAGTGAATATTTTTCTTCAAATTATAGTCTTTCCTGTAGTGTCTTAGAGACCAATTTGGCAGGATGCAGGTGCTACCTTCTAAGCACAGAAAAAATACAGTATTAGTCTGTTCTAGCTGCTACAACAAAATACAAAAGATGGGGGGCAGGGAGGGTTAAATAACAGAAATTTGTTTCTCACAGTTGTAGAGGCTGGGAAGTGATAGGATCAAGATCCTGGCCAGTTCAGTTTTCTGTGAGAGCTCTCTTTCTGGCTTACATTGGCCTTCTCAATTTGTCTTCATACGGCAAAAAGCACGCGATATGGTGTCTTTTCTTGTAAGGACACTAATCCTATCAGGGCCCTTCCTTACAAACTCATTTAACCTTAATTATAGTAGTCCCTCCTTATCTGAGGTTTCGCTTTCCATGGTTTCAGTTACCTGTGGTCAACTACAGTCTGGAAATATTAAATGGAAAATTCCAGAAAGAACCAATTCATAACTTATAAATTGCGCACCATTCTGAGTGTCATGATGAGATATCATGCCATCCTGCTCCGTCCTGCCTGAATGTTTGTCCAGTATATCCACGTTATATCTGCTACCTGTCTGTTAGCCTCTTCGTAGATATCTCAGTAATCAGATCAGCTATCAGAATAAGAGACCACATTCACATAACTTTTACTACAGTATGTTATCATTGTTCTAGTGTATTATTAGTCGTTGTTAATCTCTTACTCTGCCTAATTTATAAGTTAAACCTTATCATAGGCATGTTTGTATCAGGAAAAAAATACATATATAGGATTCGGTACTATTTGCAGATTCAGGCATCCACTGGAGATCTGGGAATGTATCCCTTAAGGGTAAGGGGTTATACTCTCCTTTCTTACTCCAAACACAGTCACATCAGCAGGTTGGGTTTCAATATATGAATCTGGATGGACACAATTCAGTCTATAGCAGGTACCTTTACAAAAACTAAGTTATATGTTACCAAACGTAATACTACAAGGATATTAGGGAAGAGACAAGAATTAGACAGATGTGGCCTATTAGAGCATTGTACAGATGTTTATACAGAAGCATAGAAAAGATGTGCTACTCAGAAGTGCCCTATACCTGCTTATTCTTAAGAAGTTATAAATTAGTTTTCTTTTAAATTTCAGTGCTACCTTAAGCAATCATTTTAGCTAAAGACACTTGCTAGCATTCCACCTATATCCTCTCAAATCAGTTTTTCTACTTTTTGTTAGTTATGTGTTCTTTTAATTTAGTGAGGTTTTTATCTAACATCCTGTATCCATGGCTGACTTCAGATCGCTGCCCTCTCAGCTACTGGAGCTATTTTGCTAACACAACAGAGAACAAGATGTGCCTGGAATGCATTTCTTCAACCAGCCACTAACCAGTATGTGAAAGATGCAAGGATATAGAAACCCAGAACCCCAGCTTCAGTCAATTAGGAGTTAACCCTTTATGAGTTAATTTACAATTTAAAGTTCCATGGTGGGATCAGGCTTATTTTCCCCATTTCTGGTCTTGAAACTCCCAACATTATCAGTATGCCAGGGGACCACTTCCTTAATAAATCTGTTACACACCAATATTCATCTTAGGGACTTCTGGGGAATACAACCAAGACAGCATTTGAGATAACATCTATAACATTATCAAAAGATACAATGGGGAAAAACAGGATAATTAAGTGTTGCCAGCTTTTAATACGACATCCTTCTAGCTATCGTTCTGTTACTAATTCAAATTTAATCCCTCATCCTTTGGTTCACTGTTATCATCCAGGACTATTGTCTCCCCCTTATACTTTGCTCCGCCTGCCTGAGACACTTTGTCTCATCTGATTTTCCACTTTTTCCCTAACACTTCTCTTAGCCTTAATGAACCCCAATGCACAATTCTCAGGGTTGAGGAGACAGTGCTGGGAAGGTAGTGAGGGGGCAGTGTCAGGCTACAGTGCTTGATCAGCTACTTACAGAGACCTGAACAGCACAAGTTAACTGTCACAGCCGCATAGAGTGAATGAATTCAAAAAAGCAGAAGGCTGGCAGATGGCAGTGGCAAAAAGAGCTAGAGGGAGTGTGCTGGTGGAAATGAGTGTCAAAGATTCATGTTCAGTGTTGCACACACTGTGTGTGCGCTCAGTGGTGGTTCTGCCTCTTTTTTATTGTTTGTGGTATAAGGCCTAACCGGCCAAACTGCTTTCTTCCTAACCTTGACCTTTGGTGAACTGGAGACTGAACAGTTTTTGCTTGTAATTCCACAGATAAGAGTGATTTCAGGAGAGAACTGGCTTTCAATTAGGTCAAGGCAGAGAAATTCTTCAGGAAAGAGGTCAGAGAATGGACTCAGAGTGGGTAGGAGACAGTCAAGGTGCTGTGCTTTTTATAATATGATAAAAGCCATGTAATATAATAGGCAAGTTCACCTATTCAGGAAGGTAATCAAACAACCCTGTTGTCAAATTTACTATTAACTCTCCTGCCATGACCATCTTTCTCTCTCAGTGCCATCTGTCCTGCTGAGCCATTCTGCCATCATGAGCTCTGTCTGTCCTTGGATTTCCTGACACTTTCCTTGTGTCTTCTTCTCCAGCTCTGGCTAATCACCCTGTCTCCTTGGAGATTTTTCTTCCTCAACTTTCCCATAAATGATTATATTTTAAGAGCATCTATTCTACATATTTTCCTTTGGTATACCTATATTACATTCGATACTTCCAAATGCATTTTATCAAATAATAAGGAATAATATTGATGTATTTTTCTTTTTAAGACTAAATATGCCATTGTTAGGACAAGACCATGTGTTGGTTTTGCATTTCCATCACCTTAGACCTAGAAGGTAACCAGTAACTAATTTTTGAATTTATTATTTATAAATGTGTTATAATAAATTATAACTAACATGCAAGCAAAAAAAGTTTATACTTCTTTTGAGAAAATACTTTAAAATCTCATTAAGAACTCTCATAGGAGGCTGAAGAGAAAGCGGTGGGAGGAAAGCCAGAGAGGGCCTCTGAGGGGACCCTGGAGCAAAGGCCCAAGGAGGTGAGTGAGGCTGCCAGCGGGCGTGTGGGGACCAGTGTTCCCAGTGCCACCGTGGTGGAGGTGCTCTTGGAAAACAGGGGAAATCAGGGGGAGGAGAGTGGCTGGAGTGGAGTGGATGCCCGGGGAGCAGGAGCGGGGGAGGCGGCGAGGCCCGCAGGCCCAGGAAAAAAAAAAAAAAAACTCATAAAAGAGGAGCATTATAGCTCTCGGTCCCATATTGAACTCGAGGTGGAAGAGGCAAGTCCGGTCTCAAAATGGAGGGCCATGATCCAAAGGAACCAGAGCAGTTGAGAAAACTGTTTATTGGTGGTTTGAGCTTTGAAACTACAGATGATAGTTTAAGAGAACATTTTGAGAAATGGGGCACACTCACAGATTGTGTGGTGATGAGAGACCCCCAAACAAAACGTTCCCGGGGCTTTGGTTTTGTGACTTACTCTTGTGTTGAAGAGGTGGATGCAGCAATGTGTGCTCGACCACACAAGGTTGATGGGCGTGTAGTGGAACCAAAGAGAGCTGTTTCTAGAGAGGATTCTGTAAAGCCTGGTGCCCATCTAACAGTGAAGAAAATTTTTGTTGGTGGTATTAAAGAAGATACAGAAGAATATAATTTGAGAGACTACTTTGAAAAATATGGCAAGATTGAAACCATAGAAGTTATGGAAGATAGGCAGAGTGGGAAAAAAAGAGGATTTGCTTTTGTAACTTTTGATGATCATGATACAGTTGATAAAATTATCGTTCAGAAATACCACACTATTAATGGGCATAATTGTAAAGTGAAAAAGGCTCTTTCTAAACAAGAAATGCAGTCTGCTGGATCGCAAAGAGGCCGTGGGGGTGGATCTGGCAGCTTTATGGGTCGTGGAGGAAACTTTGGAGGTGGTGGAGGTAACTTTGGCCGTGGTGGAAACTTTGGTGGAAGAGGAGGCTATGGTGGAGGTGGTAGCAGAGGTAGTTATGGAGGAGGTGATGGTGGATATAATGGATTTGGAGGTGATGGTGGTAACTATGGCGGTGGTCCTGGTTATAGTAGTAGAGGAGGCTATGGTGGTGGTGGACCAGGATACGGAAACCAAGGTGGTGGATATGGCGGTGGTGGAGGAGGAGGAAGATATGATGGTTACAATGAAGGGGAAAATTTTGGTGGTAACTACGGCGGTGGTGGGAACTATAATGATTTTGGAAATTACAGTGGACAACAGCAATCAAATTATGGACCCATGAAAGGTGGGGGCAGTTTTGGTGGAAGAAGCTCGGGCAGCCCATATGGTGGCGGTTATGGATCTGGTGGTGGAAGTGGTGGATATGGTAGCAGAAGGTTCTAAAAACTCAGCAGAAAAGGGCTACAGTTCTTAGCAGGAGAGAGAGCGAGGAGTTGTCAGGAAAGCTGCAGGTTACTTTGAGACAGTCATCCCAAATGCATTAGAGGAACTGTAAAAATCTGCCACAGAAGGAACGATGATCCATAGTCAGAAAAGTTACTGCAGCTTAAACAGGAAACCCTTCTTGTTCAGGACTGTCATAGCCACAGTTTGCAAAAAGTGCAGCTATTGATTAATGCAATGTAGTGTCAATTAGATGTACATTCCTGAGGTCTTTTATCTGTTGTAGCTTTGTCTTTTTCTTTTTCTTTTCATTACATCAGGTATATTGCCCTGTAAATTGTGGTAGTGGTACCAGGAATAAAAAATTAAGGAATTTTTAACTTTTCAATATTTGTGTAGTTCAGTTTTTCTACATTTTAGTACAGAAAATTTAACAAAATGCAGTTTTGAAGGTGTTTCCTTGTGAGTTAACAAGTAAAGAAGATCATTGTTAATCACTTTTGTATGAATTTTGCTAAAGTTAACTGCAAAGAAACACCTGCTGACTTGCAGTTTAAGGGGAATCTATTCTCCCCGTTTCCAAACCATAAAATGAATGGGCTCTAACATGTGGAGAGAATAGATACTTGTATGTTTGCATTGTGTTTTAGATAAATAGAATTGGGTATTTAAATTAGCATATTTGTGACTTTAATAGAATTAAGATATACCTTCAAATGAAAAAAATCTCAAAATTCAAAAAAAAAAAAGAGGAGCATTATATTTGCTTTATCATATGTAAACGATGAAATCATTTTATTTTCTATGTTAGTTAAAACACTGTTATCTAATATTTCATAAACTATGAAACCAAATTACGTTGGTGCAAATAATGTACAGACTTGAGAAAAAAATACATTTTTAATTTATACTTCACTAAGTCTGCCTTACAGAACTTGCAGGAATAACTTCCCTTCTCCCTTAATAGAAAAGTCATGTTAGTAGGGAGATTTACAAAATCCATAGTGCATTAATATTCTGTGAATTGCCCTGAAGTATATTAGAGGAAATGATATTCTCAAATCTTCCACAGCAGGGCAAAACAAAAGGGCCAAAACTGTCTCTAGGTAATTTGGACCTGAAGTTCCAAAGCTAAGAAATTTCTGATATCTTTTTCAGCACTTGCGTCAAAGGGAAAAGAAATTTGAAGTTGCTTCATTACCCACTAAGTTAGCACTTCCAAGAATGCAGAGAACACAATCTGTGCAGGAACCATGCCACATTCCTGGAAGCAGGTGGTATGTTTTATGAGCTTATCCAGTCATTGTACCTAGCACAGAACAGCCGGTTCTTAGGCTATTAAAATATTGTGACTTTTTAAAAGTTTGTCTTTGAACAAAGTTATATTTCTTCCTGATCTTTTAATTAGAGGATTTAACATTCTCTCTCTCTCCTGCCTGTTTTTAATATTAGTTTTCTATATACATATCCCAAATCCAACCCTTCTCCAGCAGTTGTCTACAGTTCCTCTCAACACTCTTCTCTGCATCTGGTAGCCCATCAGTTTCATTGCCCTGAAGAAGTCTCTTTGGATCCCTAAACTAGCAGCCCTGGGGACTGGCTTCCCTCTCTTGGCACACACTCTCACGGGGAGATGGCTTATCACTCTTGTTCAAGGAATTCCTTTTATTTCTTTGTTGCCAGAATCCCTTCTTTCTGGATCTATCTCTCTGTTGGCCTACTCGCCAGCTTTGGTGGGCAATTCGTCTAAGGGTTTCCTAAGAAATGGTGCATCAGAGTTAACTGTTTGAGATCATGCAAGTCTCAAATGTATTAAATTAATTGATACATTAGTTAGATATAGAATTCCACATTGGAAATCATTTCTCTCTGAAATTTGAAGGCATTTTTCTGTTGTTTCCTGCCTTTTAGGGTTGAAGCTATGAAGAACAAAAGTGCTAATCCCTGAAGAGTATGTAACCCATTTATTTTCTTTAGAACCTCATACAATATATTTCCAAGGTTCTAAAATGTTATGATGATCTACTTTAGCATGTTTGTCAACTATATTGGTCCTTTCACTTCGGAAATAAATTTATTTAAGCACTAATAAATTTTCTTCAATGACTTTACTGATTAATTCTCTCACATACTCCCTATTTCCCTATTTTCTCTTTCTTCACAATTATTTTTTTGAACTTCTGGATTGACCCCAAATGTGCTTATGTTTACTCACTCATTTTTTTTTCTATCATTTTCCTCTTTTTTTTTTTTGTCTACTTCAAGGATATTTCCTCAACTTCACACTCCAAAACTTCTTTTGTGATTTTTATTCTGCCTCACAGATGTTAAATTAGAGTTGTTATATTTTTGGCTTCTCCTTAAAATAACATTTATTCTTGTTTTATGGATGAAATATTTTCTCTAATCTTTATAAAGATCTTTTCTTTCTCCCAGTATGCTTTCTGTTCCCACCAAGTTACTTTAATTATTTATTTGGTCTCTACTTACTTTTTCATTTTAATAGGTTTTTTCAGCTGTCCAGCGGTCTTAGGTTGTATGCTTATATTTAAAAGGGAGGCTTAAGAATGGAAGCTCTAGAACATGAGTAGGACTTGTCAGTTGAGACCTTTGCTGTGAAGAAGGTTGGTAAATTGTTTCTTTAAGGAAGCCCAACATGAGTGTCTTTCTTTATACTGGTCACAATTTGAAAGCCTTTGGAGAAGATGGCTAGGCAATTTTCAATCACTAATGGGCTGAAACTGATATGAACTCAGTCATAAGAGATGATTATGTACATATTTTATACATATTTTCCCAACTTTAAAATCAAGAACATCATGTTTATAGCTTAAAACTGGGCGTGTTGGCGCTAACTACAAACTATATTATCAAGAGCAAAAAGTTTAACACAGATAAATAATATTGCCAAATGTCAATTCACTATTCATTTTCATATTAAGTAGTCACTCATCTATACAGGCCAAAAAAAACCAAGACTGGATAAATAACTCTCCATGATTTCATTATGAAAGCTATTCCTCCCCAAACCTTTGTTTTAACAATTTTGCGTACTAACTTCATTTGCAAACTATGACCCATAAAATAATATATAATTGAATATAATTCAGTTCTCAAGTTATTTTTTAAAGAAAAATCTTTAAAATGAATACATTTTCAGAAAGAGTATTATAAAAATAAAAATATACAATAAAATTTAATTGACATTGCAGTAACTTATAACTTCTCTATCTTCAGAGTCTTTTAGATTTCCTTAAAAAAACATATTGTAAGGGTTAAAATATGTGAAAAATATGCTCAAGTGGAAAAGTAAGTATGTTTTAGATAATGAGTGTTATATCTTTACAAAAACCTTCCAGACAAGGTATGAGATTAGAAGAATATTCAAGTTTCCTATTCAACCTTCATTAAGGGTTATCTTTTTGGTAAAGTATTTTAAATCATGCACACAGTGGTCATTGGAATGTAACATAAGTATTTTAAATAGTAACTAAAGAATTTCATAAATGCTACAAGGAGCAGCTCTTGAAATGACTAAAAATTTTCATTCTTCATAAAAGGGAAGAAAGGCCAATTCTCTTCTACCAAAGAGGAGTGTTACTGGCATATTCTTTACTGATAACATCATGGACTAAAACTGTACTCTAGTAATTGTGTTGATATGTTTGCTTCTGTTTGCCCATGACTTTGCTTTCCTGGTAAGGGTGACTTATTCGGAAGGACCTGTCAAGGTGTATAATAGTTAGTAGTTATCTTTGTATACTCTAGGTAATACGTGGAAAATTGAGCTATCCCACTCAAAACCTAGCAAATATGTTTTATAAAATAATATATTAGTGTATGGTAAAGAGAGTCAATTTCTCATAAAGAAACTAGATCCTGCTTCACAAAAATTCACAAACATCTCATGAGCCTAGATAGTCTATGGATTCTAAGGGTTTTTAGACCTAAAATATGCTGTGAGTAGGTAGGTGGCTGTTCCAAGTGACAGAGTACATACTGGACCCTAGCTGATATGGATCTAGGATCTCCTGTTACATGGAAGTGGGTCAGGAAAAAGCTAAGCAAGGAGATGGAGACCTCATCAAGGTATCTGGAATCCACAGAACAGAAATGCTAGGCTGAGATACTGAAGCAGAAATCAAGTATCAGTATTCTTTCAGTGATGGAGACACACCTTTAAATGGATTAAGCATTTTATAAAGGGGATTTGTGTGATTGACATGTATACTGGGGTATTTCTCAGAATCAAAGGAATCAGAACTTCAGGGACTGAAGTTGGGGACTACACACTAGTTTGTGTCTCTTTTCTAACACCACACACATACTCTTATATAACTGATTATATTTTCCTCTCTGATCTGGAGTTAGGTCCACTCAATATGGTGAGAACAGCTAAGAGCAAGACCAAGGCTGAACTGTATCTGGACAGATCCCTTTCGATCCAGGAAAAACTACCTTTCCTCCACCATTTCAGAGGATTAAAGGTTATAACTCAGATTATTCTGACTTAGGTCTCATGTAATTTTATATTTAGGAGGTACAGAGTACTGTAATTGTATAAAGTACTGTGATTGTATCATTATGTCATGACTAAGGGAGGGATTTGGGGACATCTTGATTTTCAGACTCTACATGGATTTGAAAGTAGCTCCCTAAAATAAAGGAGTTACTCTTAGCTGAAAACAGAAATAGAACAACACCTACTACATTTATGCTCAAACAATAAAATTAGGTAAACAGAATGGGCAAAAGGAAAAGATTGTTCATTTGAAATTAGGTACAGGCCCAGCCTTTCTTTGGAATACTAAGAATTGGCACTATAAAAAAAGATGAATTTCATACCTGGATGATCATTTCAAGGTGCTGTTATGACAACCACTCAAGTAAGGGTTGCCTGGAAATGTGTGAGACAGACTGCTTTCCTACCACTACAGACTAGAGTAGAAACGTTTCACTATCTGTCATGCTGCAGCTGGAACAGGACTTTCAAAGATGCTCTACATCTTAGCTCCACTGCATCAATTCATGCTGGCTAATTCATGATTAGTCCACATGTAGTTGTTACAAGCCCTGCTTTCTTCATTAATTGCCCTGATTAAGGGTGTCAGCTCCTAAATTGTGGGCTCCTTGAGCAGATAAAATGTGCATTCACATTTGTATTTCCCATAGTAAGTGGGCACCCAGGAGATATTTGCCAAATAAAATAATCATCAGATGTTCTATTCTAGGTAGAGGATCTAAGAGGTAGGTGAAGGGAGATACTTTTAAATTGGTTCTCAACTAAATATTTTAAAAGTGAATGAAAACAATAACAGTAAATAGATTGATGGAGAAAAATAGTATATACAGGGGTGTAAAAGATAAAACGTTATACATATGCTTCAAACTTTTTCATTATACATTAGAACAAATATATAGAAATAAAAAATAATTTAAATTAGACTGCATAATAGGAAAAAACTTCCATTTTGGTACATTTTTAATATCATGTCTTATTATTTAAAAATTTTAAATAGACTATAAAAGATAGATGAAAATATCTTAAACTTAGTCATACACATTTCAGAAGAGGATCAATATACTTACTTATACCATAAATTACTTAAATCAATTGTATGTATGTATTTTTTTTTAAACAATTTTTAAAAAATATTTGTTTGTTTGTTTGTTTGTTTGTTTGCTTTAGAGAGAGGAAAGGGCAGGAAAAACATTGATGTGTGAGAGATACATTGATCAGTTGCCTCTCAAATGCCCTCAACTGGGGACCTGGCCCACAAGCCAGACATGTGCCCTTGACTGGGAATTGAACCAGTGACTTATCAGTTCTCAGACCGGCACTCAATCCACTGAGCCACACCAGCCAGGGCTGTATATATTTTCAATATACATAAACAAATTCTCAGATTTGAATTCAGGTTTTATTTGGGCATATCTATGTGCTGCAAATTTTTCCAAACCCTGAAATAACACAGTGATCAAAAAAATGGAGTCTATTTGAATGGAACTTACATTTCAATGGGCACAGATATAGAGTTCATATTGCTAATTGCTTACTACAAGGCTCCTGTCACTATTCTAAAAATTTAGAGTATTAACTTGCTTGTTCCTTACAATAGCCATATGGGGTAAGTAGTATTATTTTCTCCATTTTACAGATTAGAAAATTGATGAATAGAAAGGTTAACTTGTAAAAGGTCATAAATAACCAGTAGCAGAGGGGAAATAAGCACCAGGTATTCTGGCTCAAAATATATCTTCTGAATCACTTTGCAATACTGCCTCTCATCGTAAACAAATACTAAGACATATGTACCTTTTCTTAATGTTATCTCTATCTTTATGGATGTCGAAAATATTATTCTACTTCATGTTCATACAAAATAAAACTTATTTCTTCAAAATTACATGTCACCTGTTTTGAATCGATAAATACTGAATTTCAGCACCCTATGAAAATGTCTGACTTCTCCTGAATGTCCCTATTACCAACTTCAGCTCCATGCCTTCACAAACTTCTAGGCTCATTGCTTCCTTGTTTGCTTCAGTTCTGATGACAGGCACCTTTAGGAAAATAGGAATGTTCTCACAGTCATTGGGAGTGCTGACAACAGAGTTCAGCTGCCAGACCTTTCAGGGAATCCCAGCTGAGGAGAGGAAGAAAGCCACCTTGCCCAACGTCAAGCCCCTTCCCAGGGTGGCCCATATCTTATGCCTGATCCATGTGGGGGTAAAATACAGGATAAATCTGAAGAATGATCTCAATTTCAGAGCTTCAAATATCTCTGTTTTTCCTTCATGTTTCTATGACATTTACTTACTTATTAAAATTTTATTTTTTCAGTTTAGAACAGACACTAAGTATGAAAATGCATACATTTTAAGATACTAAAATATTTTATTTAGCTACTCTCCATTTTTTGCTGTAAAAATTATGAAGGAAAGAGTTGTATATTTTCTCTTTGATTAATTTGAACCACCTTAAAACATGAGAGGCACCTTGAAAATACATGTAATTTCAATATAAATATTTGCATTCTACTGTTCCATATGGGCATCCTCGGGAGATGGAACATTTGGCTTTTGGCTATCAAACCAAAGCGTGATAAACGTGACTTTTTAAAATTAGCACATGTTGCTCTTGTTATTTCTGTTGGCAAACAGCCTATACAAGTTTAGAAAATTTGAAGGAGCTCTTTTCAATGCAAAAATTTAGGCATAATTTAAAAATAACAAATCAGGGATCTTTTTAGGATTTAAGGTTTATTCATTTCATTACATCTTTATTTTCTTGTTATATTCTTTGACTCCTTTTTAAATTTGAGGACATAAAACAGAGCTAGGAAACTCTTCTCATATTATAGAGAATAGGATTTAATTAACACTGTCAGATATGAGAATTTAGGAAACCTGTATTCAACTGCATTTCCTCTCTAGAACTTAATGTTTTCTATAAGATTTAATGTCTGTCTTCATGAGACCAGACATCAAGTCTGTTTCACGCTCAAAGAGAAGCACCTAGGAGTGACTGGCACACAATAGGAATTCAAACAATAGTTTTTGAAAGGATGAATTGATAAATATATGAATGAACTGCATAATAATATATAGCAAAATATAACCTTTTCCTTTAGGAAGAAAACGTTTGCTGTAATGGAAACAGTCTAACTAAGGAGGCCACATCTTCAAACCTGGGCTCTAGTTTCTTCTCTGCAGTTACTCTCTCTCTATAAATGCTTCAGTTTAAAAAGAGCATGAAATAAAAAGGGAATAGATTATTGTGTACACTTTTGAAGTCCTGCCCAATTTACAGATATATTCTAGGTGAAATTATTACCTCTTTGAAAAAAAAAATCTGAGGCTATAGTCTTGATGTGTCTATTTGTGTTCATTTGTTAATGAAGTATTATTCCATGTGATCTCTAATGTGAGCAAGTCTCACTGGAGCATCTTTTCTGTTCCTTCAATGAAGATGAACACTAAATCCAGAACATAAATTAATTTTTACATGGTTTTCTCATTCACCCCCTACAAATATCTAGAATATCGCTATCTTCCAAATATCTTAACTATACCAAAAGCCATTCCCATAAGCACTTCCTTCTCTATCTTTCTCTCCTTTTCCTCCTCCCCCTGCACTTGTCTAACTGTCACCACCTGAATTTCCTTAAGGCATCATGTGGTGGTCTGAGGATATACAACCTAAAATGGAACCTCCCTTTTCTAACCTCATTTGTGTGAGTCACACGTGGGGGAAAAAGAAAAAAAAAAAGAAAAAAAGCAAGGCCAAGAGGCAGAGAAAGACAGAAAACACATGCCACAGATATCTTTCGTCTGAGCTGAGACAGAGATGAGTAATTTCAGGTCCCCACTGAGCCTCAGCCCTAGGGGAAGTCACTTCCATCTAAAACTTTCTTCCCTTTGCTAGTCTGCTTAAATGAGATGTGAATAATTAAAAAGAAGGAGGAGAAGGAAAGCAGTGAGTTACTGGAACCAAGGCTGGTCAGATGGCCCAGGCACCACCACTGAGCGGTGGCTCAGTCCCCACGCTGCCTCCCCTGCTGTGCTGAGGCCTCCTCCCAAAGAGGAGCGCCCTCTCCTCATAAATATCCATGACTGCATTCATGCAAGGGCTTCTTGCCCCTGGAGCTCTCCCCTTTACCCTCACTGCTATCAACAATTCAAGTATTGTTCTATGTAACATATTCCATGGTAAGACAATGTAGCTCCGATTTTAAGCCTATGCCAATTCTAGTTAATTTAGGGCAGCTTTCTGACTTTTTAGACCACACCCCCAGGTAACAAATCCATTTCCCTTCACAGCCAGTACACACACAAGACCATATAAAATATATATCTGGAAAACAAGGCTTCATAAAACAATACTAATTATCTGCAACATACACAGATCTTTTCTGATTTATTTTATCCCTTTAAAAATTGACTGGCCCAATTAAATCAGTCTCTTGGGGTGCTACTCAAGTATAAAGATCTGTTTTGGGGCATGGGGCATTCCTCAGGTGATTCCCATGTGAGGTAACTTTGGGTACCACCATTCTGTTAGGCAGGATAGACAGCAAACCAAGGCAGGGAGGGGAAGGGAGACATGTCCTACTATTAATTCAGCATTCCTGAGCTTGGTCAGATAAGATTGCCAGGTGTTCCAAAGATCATAAGAGAGACCACGATAAGCGCAGGAGAAGGGGAGCCTTTGAAATTCTGTGTATCATTTCCACTATCTGGGAAAGGAGCCTTTGAAACTGTGTTAATCCCAAGGTCCAGAGAAGGGAGGAGGAGGGGGAGCGTAGAGGCTGGCTGCAAGCATAAAACCCCTAAAACTCCAGAAGGCAGGTGCCCACTGTCAGCTTCATGCAAAAGTGTATTTCATGAATAAATTTGCTACCACGTTTTTGCTATATTCTTTGTCTCTTGCCTCAATTTATCTCTCAACAGTGAGACAAGGACAGAGGAGGAAAGTCCCCTAATTTGGTGCCCCCAGTAACAATTCTAAAGGGTTTTCACGTGATTATCTTAAATTTTTGAGAAATATGGTCTTATCACTTGTAAATAATAGTTTTACTTTTTCATTTACAGTCATTATATTTCTTAATCTATTTCTTCTTTTATTATATTACTCAGAATTTAAATAATACTAAAAACAAGCATTTATTTAGAAAAAAAATGGCCTTATCCTATTGTGGGGCTGTGCTATGAGGAGCTTTCCTCTATGCCTGTAGCCAGGGGTCCAAGGGCTCTATTCAGTCTGTGCAGGTCTTCCGATGCCAGAAAGGCTCCCCAACCTTAGAACGTAGCAAACGGGCAAAGGTCTCATCACGGTGAATGGGCCTTCCCTGACCCAGCGCCCACACTGCAAATCAAGCTACTGGCACCTGCTCTGCTTATGTGCAAGGGATGATCCCCCTGCTAGATGGCATGTTGGTGTGAAGGGTGCTAGCCACACATGGCCCAGATTTACGCAGAGCACCAGTTCATCTCCAAAGCCCTGGAGGCCTATTACCTGCAGATGTAAATGAGGCTGATGGAAGTGATGGATGTCCTCATCCAGCATGACTAGAACCTGCTGGCCCCTGATCCCCACTGCTGCTAATCCAAAAAGTTTGGAGGCATTGGTGCAGCATGTTGGCTCTCAGAAATCCTACTGATAAGTTCATCATGATGATCAGGGTGCATTTTTGTCATAAAAAATGACTGTGGGACTTAAGGTTAAATCAATCAATCAATAATAAATGGCTGTGGCCTCTAAAATTGACTGCATCCTCTATTAAACATTCACAACTGGAGTTAGCAAACTGCGTTCCCAGGGCCTAATCAGGTCTGCCACCTGTTTTCGTACATCAACTTGTATGATGCACAACCACACCCACTTTTTAATGTACCATCTATGGCTGCTTTCCTGCAATAGTAGCAGAGCTGAGTAGTGTGACAGAGACTGTATGGTCCCCAAAGTCTAAGCTCTTTTTTTATCTGACCCTACAGAAAGTTTTCTTACCCCTCTTGTTTAAAGTGCATATTTTGCCTTAGGAAGAGTAGTGTTAGTGTAAGAAGCAAAGAGGTTAGAAAGGGAATCAGGACCTTGAATGGTCTTGTATTCCAGGGCAGAAATTGGATTTTATCCCAAGGGCAGTAATGAGCCATTCCCATGTAGAAGTGAAGCTCTTTCTGATCAGCAGTTTCCAGCTGGGTTCTGAAACCCTGAAAGTAGAGCGTATCAGGCAGGGATGAAATTGTATCCTGTGCCTTGTGCGTTTCTAGCCTCCAATACTGTGGTCAATGTTCCCTGTGAGTCCACTAAATGTGCACTTAGTTTCTGCCTCAATGTGACTATGAAACTTCTGGAATTTATAACCTTCTGCCAATTTTAATTTTTATTATTTTAAAGGTTTATTCTCATTTAAGAGAGGGGGGAAGGGAGAGAGAGAAAAAGAGAGTAAGACACCGAGAGAGAGAGATATTTATGTGAGAGAGAAACATCAACTGGTTGCCTCCTATGTGCTGCCTGACCAGGGATAGGACATGCAACTCAGGCATGCGCCCTCACCCGGAATCCAAGCGGCAACCTTTCCATATACCGTGTACTGAATACCATGCTCCAACCAACTGAGCCCACTGGCCGTGGCCTTCCTGCCAATTTTTACGTAAATATTCCTGCCTGAGTCTCACCAAACGGTTTCATAACTCTGGACTATATATGGTAGGCATTCTGGCTCCACCTAAAGATGTGTCTTTCTTGTTCTCTAAAGATAGGTGGTATTGGAGATTAACTACACTTCTTGCCTGAAGCTGGTGTGGTTTTGACAGAACATGAATTAAGCAGCAAGCTCAATAAATTAAAGGTGGTCAAGAGACTAGTAAAAAAGCTACTATTTTTTAAAAAGAGGTAATGCTTGATGTATTCATTAAGCTGACATGATAAACATTTACACTAGTCATCTATCAAGTGTTTTGCTTTAAGTAATCACAGCAGCCATGGAGTTCTTCCTGCAACTTCAACCCTATTCACACTTGCTTCAAAAGCAGCACTAAAGAAACTGCTGTGGTCTGGAGAATGATTACTAAAGCTATAATATTCTGATGTTATCATTTAAAGCTGCATTTAAAAAAAATATCTCTTTATATTCTAAAGGTACAGCAAGAAAATATTATTGAGGCAAAATGTCTCAATTAATTATTTTAAGGTTTTATTTTCTTTGCCATGTGGGTTTTATTAACAGAGGTAAGAAAAATAGAAAGATCTTACAATATATAGTAGAGTAGAAAAGTATGTTTAGCTTAGACATAAAGGTCCTATAAACGGTTTATGAAAAGACTTCTAAAAGAAAAAAAGATTCTAAACCTAAATTATGATTAAATCTGCATTATACATAAAGAAAAAAAATGGTGGTTTCCAAAGAGAATGGTTATGTGTCAAAAGTGAGATGTGAAAAACGCCGGAAGATTAATAAAACCAAGCAGGATCTCATTACTCAAACATCCCCAAGTGGAACAAATGATTTGATTTTGCTTTGCCTCTCTATACACCAATGATGGAATCTGCTTTTTTTGTGAAGCAGCCAAAATGTCAGCTTGATAAATGGGGTAATTCTTTTGAAAGTACCTACTCATGTTTTTTTTTTTTTTTAATATGTTGAGAAATGTATGTTGTAGAACTAAGATTAATTATTTGGTAAAAATCTAAATAAAGCTTTGCGCATTTTGACTAAAATCATTTGAAATTTTTGATAAATTGACCACATAAAATTTTTAAAATTGAATTTCTGTTTAAACGATTGAACATACAGGGACATAACCATGACATCAAATGATTTTAGTTTGCCATGAGAACACCTTAGAACAACTAAAGCTAATATCTGTTACTAATACCATATTTAGGACTTGAACAATTAGTAACAATTTGTAAAAGTAGTGTTAACTGTCTATATATTTTGGGTATGATATGAAAATCCTTCTAGAGTTATTTGGATAATCTTTCATTTATATGGCACCTTTTCTCCCAAGTCACTTGAAAAATATGGTAAAGACTTATGTCCAAATATACCTAAAGCTATACAAAACAAGTCAAGCAAATAATAAGAAAATCTTGCCGATAAAAAGAGCTGTTAGGATTTTTAATAACCAGCTTTAAAAACCACCATTTACAATAACAGTTTGAAAAGATTATTGCCAAATGAATATAAATATCCACAACAAAACAGTATTCCTAGGGACCTCATTGATAGCCTAGTTATCTTGTGGCTAATTTTAGCCTAGGTTTTCTGTAAAAATATCCAGTATTTAGTTTATATTTTATTCAAAGTTATACATTGGTATGGATTGAATTTTGTTTCACCCAAATTCATTTATTGAAAACCTCCAACATGATTGCATTTGGAGATCGGGTTTGGAGGAGGGAATTAAGGTTATATGAGCTCATAAGGGTGGGCCCTAATCCAATAGGGTTATGGCCTTATAAAAAAAGGAAGAGAATACAATCTCCTTCCCCCCTTCACTTTGCTAGTACACAGCAAGGGGGCAGCCAACTAAAAGTCAGGAAGAGCGGGCTCATCAGAAACCAAATCTTGATTTTGGGCTTCCTAACATCTAGAACTATGAGAAATAAATTTCTGTTGCTTAATCTTTCCTGTCTGTGGTACCTTGTTATAGCAGCCCAAGCTGAAAAAGACATACCTGTTCACAATTTAAATAGTCAAATCATTCTTCAATATTTGTTATGAAAAATAGCCATGCCTGCACGTTGCAGCTCTTCCCAAGTCCAATTCCCATTCCCTAGATAGTGGTCGGGGTATCTGGCAATGTCTAGAGTCATTTTTGGTATCACAAATGGAGGAAGGGGGAGAGGGTTGTTATTGACATCTAGTGGGTAGAGGCCAGTGATGCTTTTAAACGTTTTTCAGTACACAGGACAGCTACACACAGCAATAAATGATCTGGCCCCAGATGTCAGTAATGTCCAGGTTGAGGAACCCTGCCTTTGAGGCAATCACTTTTATGCCGTGACTTTTTAACAGTTATTTTCAAATCCCTAAATAATATGGTTGTTTTTCTGCTTATTTTTTAAATTGAGGTAGAATTCACATATCATACAATTGTGAATCGTCGTCGGCAGCCGTCCGTCTCGAGAGACGATGGTGTAGCTTCTTAAGAGTCTATCTGCACCGCCGAGAATGGCTGTGCAGTCCGACTCGGGAGTGATACGGTATCTGTCTCCTCCCGTGTTAAATGGACATCTTGCGATGATGCTGGAGTGTCCTCTCCAGTGAAGCTGAAGCTACAGAGCCTGGGCAGGGTGATATGGAGGGTCTGCTGTTGCCCATGCAGCAGACCCCTCCTCTCTTCGCAGCTGAAGGGTCCAAGGGAAAGACGGAGTCAATACAGCTTGGCTTCAGGTGCGCCGCAGGAGTTGCCGGTGTTGACTACAACGTCAAACCGCCTTAGGGACTCCGGCTCCGGATTTTCTGTCGGGGTTTACTCCCTTAGCCTTTCCCCTGAAGAGGTATGCCGCAAGGCAGCGGAGGTTTTTTGGAGTCAGAGTTTTCCTTCTCTCATGTGCCCTGACTGGAAGATCGAACCAGCGACACTTAGCTCGCAGGCCGACGCTCAATCCACTGAGCCAAACCAGCCAGGTAAACAATTGTGAATAATCTAATGCTTTTTAGTATATTCATAGATAAATAATTACAACCATAACTAGTCAATTTTAGAACATTTTCATCATCTCAAAAAGAAACCCCTTACACCTTTTAGTGTCACCTCTCTACAACTACCATTTCCTTTCTTATCCATCCCCAACCCTAAGCAACCACTAATCTACTGTTTGTCTCTATCAATTTCTCCATTCTGGACATTCTTATGCATAGAATCATATAATATGTGGACTTTTCTGACTGGCTTTCTTCACTCAGCATGTTTTTATTGTTTATCCTAGTACGTTGCATGTATCCGTACTTTGTTCCATTGTACAGATGTACCATATTTTGTTTATCTATTCTTCCCTTGATGGACATTTGGGATGTTTCCACCTCTTGACTTATTATGAATAATGCTACTATAAATATTTGCGTACAAATGTTTTTATTTCTGTGTGGACATATGCTTTCATTTCCCTTGGGTACATACCTCGTAGAATTGCTGGGTCATATGGTAATTCCATGTTTAATCATTTGAGGAACTGTCAGCTGTTCTCCAAGGCAGCTGCATCATTTTACATTTCCACCAGCAACATATGAGAGTTCTGATTTCTCCAAACCCTTGCCAGTGCTTATCTGGCTTTTTGCTTCTAGTAATCCTGATGTAGATGAGGTATTATCTCATTGTGGTTTTTATTTGCATTTCCCTGATGAATAAGGCATTGAGCATCTTATCTTTCCATGTGCTGATTGGTCATTTGTATTTCTTCCTTGGAGACATATTAGTATTTCTATCTGTCTCTCATCCATGGCAATCCCATCATGCACATGCATACATCCCATTCCCTTTCTTCCAGTATACTGAAATTACACTTTTGTTAAATCAATATTTGGTTTCCACATTTTTTATTATTAGAAGTATATAAATGTTTTTGATAACTGAATGATTTTGACAGCTTCTGCATAACCTCTCTTCTTTCTAACTTGCTTTTCTTATGATTTCATAACTTTTCTCCCTCTGGAAAAATTGTATTCTTTAAAATATTTTTTATTGAACTTATTGAAGTGACATTAGTTAATAAAGTATATAGGTTTCAGGTGTACAATTCTGTAATACATCATCTGTATGGTATTTTATGTTCACCACCCCAAGTCAAGTCTCCTTCCATCACCTTTTATCCCTCCTCCCACTCCCCTTTCCCTCTGGTAATCACCATACTGTTGTCCATGTCTTTGAGTTGCTTTTTTTTTCTTAATCCTTTCACTATATCATCTACACAAATATTATTTAGGGATCTCTTTATAATCTCTAGGAATTCCCTTCCCTCTCTGATGCTGAAGACTGGTTTTCTGTATCCCTGACTTTCACTTTCTTGGTTTCTCTTGTCTTGGTAGAACAATCCTCTGAAGCTTCCTGAGAATGTATACATGGGAAGCATAATGTGTGAGACTGTCATTCTCTCCTCCCATTCAATTGTTAATTTCACTAGGCCTAGAATTCAAACTTGGAAATAATTTTTCCTCAGAACTTCAAAGAAATTGTTTTGCTGCCTTTTACCCTAGTATTGCTATTGAGAAACTTGACATTCTGACACTTGTCTTTTGTATGGCACTCTTCTTTTACTTTGGAAGCTTCTGGGACCCTATCTTGGTCCTTTAAAGTGTAATGATAACATGTTTAGGTTTGTTTGAGTCTTTTCATCTTTTATACTAGCCTTTGAATGCTAGGAAACGTTCTTTAATTATTTTATTTTCTCTTCTCCACTTTCTGTCTGTCTCCATCTATTTGTCTTTTTGTTCTCCTTTCACTGAGATGTATTTAACCCTACATCCAACTCATTTACTGATTTTTTTAAAACTATCACATGTTTAATGTAAAGAGCTCTTTTTTCCCAAATTTAAAAAAAAAAGAGTATCATTTTGTTGTTTCATGACTGCCATGGTTACTATTATCTCTGAGGATATCAACGAGTTTTTCCATCTTTTCCTGTTCAGTTTTATTGCTTCTGAATACCTCGGTTTTCTCTAACTTGATTTTTATAGCAACATAAATTCTTTAATTTGGGTTGTTTATTAAAGTTTTCCTCAGATACCTGTCTGCTCATATATAAGACTGGGACACTAAAAATTGATTAGAAGCTCCAATTGGATAGGTGGGGACTTTTCAACCTGAGGCCTACAGGGTGGTTTTGCTTGGCAACTTTCTAAGTGTCGGGTCTTACCTTCGGGCTGGCCTCATTCATCATAAAACATTCCTTTAATCTTTTTCTGTTAGGTACAGGCCTGGTGCCAGGCTCTGAGACCACAGGGGGAAGAGAGCTGAAATTTCAACATACTTTAGTAAAATGTTTCTTTATCTCCAAATTTTTTTAGAAGAGTTATCCTCCCTCTCAACTGTGCCTGGTATCCCTCAGTAAGAAAGCCTCTGCTTTATGCTCTTTAGGTAATAAACCATAATTCTTCTGATGACATAGAAAGTGGCAAATATCTGGTTGTAGCGAAGGAAGAAAAGTCTGATACTCTACTTCTTAAAAAGACCTTAAACTTATCTTCCTAATGTTAGCCTCACCTTATCCCAATTTTATAGAATCTGGTACTGCCAATTCCTAATGTTTGGGATGTTCCCTGGTAACTTAACTTACTCTCAGATTTCCTTACTCCAGTTTGGGGTCCAGCTTTCTTGGTCTCTTAAATTAATTACCATCTATTTCTTTGGTTTGCAGCCTTCCAACGTTTCTAAGTCCACCCTCCTTGTCTTTTCTTAGTCATTGTCGCCATGTTCCCCACCCCATTCTCTTACTAATGTCATTCTTACTAAATTTTCTATTGGCATTACCCACATTTAAAGAGTTTTAGAGAAAATTTGGTTAATGTGCATATTCAAGCTGTCATATTTAACAACAACAAAAAATCTTCTTTCCATCTTTAAACTTAAATTTAGCCTTGAAAGATGTTGGTGTCTTAGCCTTGAAAGATGTTAGTGTCAACTTTTAGATCTGATACTGCCCACTAGGTGTATTTTTTAAATCTGGACATTAATCAAGTAAACCATATTAATTTGGGGTGTTAGAGCAATGAGTATGTAAAACAATACTGCTAATCTTTGAACTGGGAATAACCCAATAGATAGTATAAGAATACTCTTCTAAGAACATATATGGCCAAAGTGTATTTAATAATATTTCTTTCTTAGACTCTGTTTTACTTCAGGTCCCTAGAATGAATATATCCATTCTAACTATATCATTCTAAAACGTGTAATACTTTAATGAATATAAACAATATCCTATCAGATATTTTACTTTTGTAATTATGGTATTTTTTTACCTAAATATTTCTCAGTGGTTGACCTGCATACTATTTCAGTAAAAATGCAAAATTGAAAAATAAAGATGTAGATTTCTTAGCCCATCCAATGGACCTCTGAGGGTAGAGGCTTCTTTTTTCTTTTCTTTTTTTTACTTTTATAGGGAAATCTGAAGCACAATAAATTTGAGAATCACACTGAAAACAATGTGTTTAATGAGGTTATGAAATAAATTTTACATGTAGGTTGTAATAAATTTTTTTATACCTCAGAGGCATAAAGCATGAGATGTTTGTTTAAATATAACTGTTTACTGAAGAAAAGATTTGGAAATTTTGTATGCAAATGCCTCAAGAAGTCATTTTCATGTTATATCTTGAAAAAAGAGTTAAAGGAAGGAGATGAGTTGCCTAGATCCTCAGTAAAGAGATGACTGAGTTTTTACAGATGCTCTGACCCTTAGGAAAGGGCTTAAATGATGACGCCATTCAATTTATTGGGGGCAAAAGAGTTCCTGGCATTTGTTCCACCTCATTAATTTATGGGGTAAGAATTCTAGAGTCTGAGAACATGAATTTGCACATACAACACTCTTACTTTCTGGAGGGAAGGACCAAGCAGGACACACTCACCTCTTAAATCTTCAAATTTTCTTTGAAGTTAATATAAAGGTTGTAACTAGTTTCTATACACTGTGAAGGAAGGGTATCATTTCTATCAAATTCCTTGTTTTGTCTACAGCTCCGGCACCGGGCCTGCCACACACTGTAGGGATCAGGAAGTATTTGTTGAATGAATGAACTGATATGGACACCGGATGATGGGAGGCCACAATACTAAGAAAATATATCTGTTGTACAGGGTAAATGCTACTGGATTCAACCATAGTCGGCACTGTGAACCTAATTCTCTTCATCAGTCCTCCTTTGCTAAGAGGGGCAAACATAGAGGTTACTGTTAGCTCATCTAAGACCCATTCTCAGAGACCAATGAAACATGAGCATGATAGCAATGGGAGATTATTAAAGAGTATGATTTTGGCTTTTCATTTTTAGCCAACAGGGGATATTTGGGCAACCAATGCAGTGTTACCCACAAACACAGGAAAACTCAGAGCAGTCACAAAGCCTACCTCCTTCAGAGAATCTGAGAAACTCTGACTCTGGTGGAAGACCTTAGCATGAGACCCCAGCCAGCCATGGCAGCACAAACGTAGAGAATGACATGGTGGCTTTTTATAAGTCAGAAGGAATATATAACCTCTCATATTTCTAAGTGTTCTAAGAAGAGAACTGCATGGAAAAACATCCTCTAAAAGAGGCCTTCTAAGGACTGCATTAAAGAAAACAGAATCTGTGGAGAGCAGGTTAAATGAGCCTAGCATCTCACTGCTATAGTCAGCAGCGTCCTTACAGGACGTAGCTTTTGAAAACTGGCGCTGTGTGGTGACTCAGCAACAGCCAACATGGAAGCCTGACCCCAATGACCAGAATTAGTTAAATCAGTGGAGAATTATGAGGATTTTAGAAGAGTTAATGTTCACATAAATCATGTTTTGTAGTTGTTAACTCTTGTTTCATATTTTAGAAGTCTGAAAGCTTAAATTTAAAATATTTTAACAGGAAATGATTTCATTTTGTTTTCTATGTAATAGAACTAGTTATATATGTGTATATTATAATTATATATTGTATAAATATATACAATAGATTTTATGTAAACCTTTATATATGTACTTAATGTAATATGTATACACAAAATATATTATATGTATATAGATTATATTAAATATACATTTTTATTTTATATATAATAGAACTATATATAAAATATGTATACATTTATAATAGTATAGTTAATAGAACTTTGTAGTGTTTGAATAGTTGAATGAGCAAAATAAAATCCATAGAGAAAAATTTGACCTTTTTGAAAACATAACATCAAATAACATGTACTAATTCACCCTAGAAAGCAAACAGAAGATACAGGATTTTTATTCCTGTCACAGATTGTGTCTTTACCTTTTCATTACACTTATTTGATCTTATAATCAACTTAAATGCTTGTCTCTCTCACTACACTATAAACTCCTAAAGGGCAGGATTTAGTTGGTAATTTACTTATTTTCATGTGTTTTTCTGCCTCTAAGCAACTATAACTGGTAATATATACTCAAAACTTTTTACCAACTAATTAATAAGTTAATACTATAATTAAAAAGTGAGATGCTTTCTATATATACAGACTATTTAAAAGCTAACTTGTCTTGAGCCTTTGGGAAAGTTACTTCCTATGTTAATATTAGCCTTGGTTTTTCCTGATTATACCTATTTGTAGGACTGGTGTAAAAGACAATCTATCAATGCCGTGTACATAGTCTGTGTTCAGTAAGTGGTGGTTATTAATTATGTTATGGATAGTCCTGTACTGATAAAACACTGGATGGACTTTCAGTTTGTGTAAACTGAAACAAATAGATGTAAATCCATTTGGAAAAGGCAGCCACCCCACCTCTCACAACCCCTCCCGCGCCCCCCCACCCCCCGGCAAAATAAAAGACAGCTCGCCAACTTCAGTCTTAGACATAGCAGTTAATTTCCATGGACCCTCTGAAATATCAAATATATTATTCCAACAGCAACGTAACAAAATTAAATAGAATTCTCTTTGTTTTTTAGGCAAGACAGAAAGCCAAATCTGTTAGGAGTTACAGGACTAAAATACAACTTCTGTGATTCCAAGGAACCTGCGTATGTGTCTAGACTCATATAAACTCAAGTTTGTGTTTTTGGTTACTTAACATGATAAAGTTCCAACTCATGTCATCCTCTTAATAAGCTCCTTTGTACTGGAAAATCTATGATGTAATGGCTAGAAAAATTTAAGGTGATACATACATGCAAAAAGGATTGTGGGGCATCAACAAGCTAAGACAGTTCTATTGTAACTGAAACAGTAACAAGAATTCCTCTGGGCAGAAAATGAGGAGGGGGAGGGAGAGGATTAGTTAAATATTTCTTTTCTTCAGCAGCTATATAACTTATTTTCTTTTACTTGTCTTGCATGCCTATAAAATGATGCACTAAACAACACTGACTTCACAACTGCAAAGACACTCTATTTTGCTAAGCTATAGGGAGAAGAAGAAACACAAGCTGAAACCTCAGTATCAGAGTGATGTTTCAAACTTCTTGATCAATTACCTTAACCTTTAAACTTCAGTTAGGTTAATAATTATTTCATCATTATATTTGCCATTTATCCCTCCCTCCTAAAAATCCTCTTTAAATTTTCTGTCCTCTTTCATAGAGTAGGTGTATTTTAGGATAAAGATATTAACAAACAAATTCTGTAAAGTACCTATTAAATTATTTCCTAAGACATCATAACATACCTTGTAAATAGGTACGTGTATGATCCCCTAATAGAATATAGTAACACTTTACAGGCCTTTAATGGCACGCTGGTAAAAATATGTTTAAGCAGATGCTATAAATTCTTTACACTGTTCCTTTCTTACATCACCATTTATTTAAAACCCTGATTACAGATAACCAAGAACTGTAGTGCTTGAACAAATGCAGTATATCATATAAAATAGTAATATTGTTTAGAAGTGGTGTTATTTATTCAAGCAGCTACATATATAAATAATAATCACTTCTAACCCCCATGTTGTTGATTCTTTACTGGAATAATTTGTAGGAGACGACAGAGCTCCACTTGGGGAAGGTATAAAAGCTTCATCGATGAGAAAGCTTTCTGCTGTGGTGTGTTGAGAAATCCTAGCTAACATAAGTGTCAGATGCCAGTGCCTACATATATACTTTGGCCGAAGTTCTTTACAGGGATTACCTTATTTAATCATCACACAACTCAATACAGTAGGTACGAATTATTTTCTTCATTTTATTATTGGGTTGCAGTAGTTTTCCAAGAACGCACCATCTATGCACAGGTAGAGCTGATATTCCAAGACAGGTATATGTGAATCAAAGCATTGAAAGTGGCTTTCTTAAACTAAGCCGGGGGGTTCTTGTGCTGTGGCTTCTTAACATTTGTATCTCACCTATGTGGGGCCCTTTGTCTCATTCCTTTATAGCCTACTGGATTAGTTATGAGTTTTTAAAATCATGATTTAATAGTTTCCTTCAGTTGGACAAAAGATGTTTACTGATAAAACCTTAAGTTTCTTTTTCTTTTTTTCTAATTCACAGGAAAAAATGTGGCTACTGGATAAAAGCATTTTCAAACTTAAAGCTTTGGTGTTATCTAATAATGCTACCAGTTTAAAAAATTAATGAACTAGCATCATAAATCCATTAATAGGAAACTCAGGATCTACTGACCTTGCTAAATCCAGCAACTTAGTTATCACCTGTTGCTCATGAAATAAATATTTAAAGATGTGCTTTTACTGTGCACTGCATTCCCCATTTAGTGCTAGGAATGTTCAGAAATGAGAGCTGTAACTGAATAAGCTCTAAGGGGAGACAGTCCTTTTCGAATTATGTTCATTTTCTAAGATGGCAAATGTTCTTCCTTTTTCTTTCAAACCTCTGAAGTCAAGATAAACTCCTAGGGCCATGGCTTCACCAGGTTCCAGTTCTATCCATTTTGGGCCAATCCTCTCAGGCTACAGTGACCTTACTGTGTCCTTCTTAATGACAAACATCTACTCCCAATCCCCAAGTGATTTTTCTTGAAAGCTTTTCAGGTGCCTATTAGCCTTGCAGTTTTATATTCAGTGTAATGCTCTTTTTTGCTAGAATTTTAATTTTTAACCATTAAGGATCAAAACAGTTCAAGAGAAAGGAAAAAATGGCAGAGACCATAGCAGAGAAAATAAATATGTGGGCCAGTAAGAATCAAGCTGAGGCAAGTGCTGTGCAGTGCAAACTTCTAGCTACTAAGGACATAGGACAGGGCTCTGTGGATAGGTTAGGAGAAAAGTACATGCTAATGCTTCTTTCCAGTAGCAAATGGAGATATAAATATCTATGTATTTATACTTCTGTTTCTAAGATTACCAGTATTATAATGTAACAGCATTAGATATTGAATGAGGCAGAACTATATGCTCTTATTTTATGTTTTATTCTTTTCACTTAAGAAAAAAGTTCTATTTTTAGCTGATAGAATTAATGATATCAGTATGTTAATGCTGCACTAAAGCACCAAGATTTAGAGGGATCTATAATCCAAACAACTACATGCTTTGATTTGATTTGATTATTTGATGACTTAGCTAGTTGAATACTGTGTGCTTATCAGAGAAGGAAAACTCTGACTCCAAAAAACCTCCGCTGCCTTGCGGCATACCTCTTCAGGGGAAAGGCTAAGGGAGTAAACCCCGACAGAAAATCCGGAGCCGGAGTCCCTAAGGCGGTTTGACGTTGTAGTCAACACCGGCAACTCCTGCGGCGCACCTGAAGCCAAGCTGTATTGACTCCGTCTTTCCCTTGGACCCTTCAGCTGCGAAGAGAGGGGGGGTCTGCTGCATGGGCAACAGCAGACCCTCCATATCACCCTGCCCAGGCTCTGTAGCTTCAGCTTCACTGGAGAGGACACTCCAGCGTCATTGCAAGATGTCGATTCAACACGGGAGGAGACAGATACCGTGTCACTCCCGAGTTGGACTGCACAGCCATTCTCGGCGGTGCAGATAGACTCTTAAGAAGCTACACCATCGTCTCTCGAGACGGATGGCTGCCGAAACGAAACTGTGTGCTTAATGGAATAAGGGAAAGATACTTTGTTTATGTGGGGCGGGGGCGAGCATGGTAGGGAGTGTCGCACAAGTGTAGGGCTGGTTGCAGTCTCGGGTAAGGGAGGGGAGGATGGATGCGCTTCAGTTTCTTGGCAGCAAAAGAGTGAGAACAGGCAAGGAGGGAGACAAAGACATTTCCTATGTTAGTTTTACTCACAAGTGTTACATGCATTTCTTTTTCTTCCATTAGCTCACTCAGATTTCACTGTAGGGTCAAGATTAGATTCGTATCAATATCCAGTGATGTACTTTGAAATCACTTTTTATCAGTGTCTATCAAACTTGTCAACATTGCTTGCTGAGGCCATGAAAATATCTCATGTTTATTATCCTACTATGTCTCACATTTCAATGAAGAATAAATGGATGACAAATAACACAACGTATATATGAGTTATGTGTGTATCTATGTCCTTAGCATAAAGATGTGGCAGATCTGTATTAAAACGCAAAGCAAACTAGTTAAGGTAAATGTTACCAAATCTGAGGTCAAAATTCTACTGATGGAGATGTTTATCTATCTTACTTGAAGTGTTTTTAACAAAAGGTATATGACACAATATACTGAAAACAAAATTAAGGAAGCAAACTGTTTGAATGTGTAACAAGAATGGCAGTAGCTGAAAACTGTAAGCAACTCAAAACAAGGCTGTGAATGAACCAAACATCCTAAATTTTCCAACATCTGCCTATGAGAATACCTTAAGAGTTTTGAAAAACTACCAAATGTTAACTGGAGCCAAATTTTCTTCTTAGAATACTAAATTAGAGTCCTAATGGTATTCTAATAAACATTAAAATTTTATATATGAGTAAATCATGTATAATAATATAACCTTATTAATGAAGTAAATTTATAATGTTTATATATTTTCTTATTTTATTTTTGAATAATTTATAGCTTCCTTTTTGTCAATTTCAACATCATATTGAGTTATTATTAATTAATAATAACCCAGAGTCAGAAATCACAGTCTATGGAACTGTACATTATTCATCCATAGCACCACATAAGGTCTAATATTCTGATACCAGTTCATAAAGATGACAGCCACAGAGTCATTGGTCTATAACCTTCCCTTATTCTTTTCCAGTTTGCAAAATGATTGCTAAAATTTTAAGAGAAAGTTCAGACTTCATGCAAAAGTACCATCAACTCCAATTTTCCGTAGGGGTGTGCTTTCTCTTCACAATGGAATCACTCATTCTGCCTTCTGCACAGCAAATAAGGAAGTAACCCACGGTGGTTTGGCTTGACTGGTCTGCTGTGGTCAGCACACTTTGCTATAAACACCCCCCCCCCAGACACACAAAGAATGTATGTTATTATTATATTTTTATCAAATCATATTTAAAGATTTATGTTTAACCTTAGAAAACTGGCTGCTTGCCAGAATCTCTTGGTCGCTGCTAGAGGTGGTGGTGAGTAGGTTTGCTTAATGCAAACACAGGCCAAGGCAAATTCTCGTCCACCCACAGAGTTCCAGAGGGGTATATCCTGCCTTTCGGCTGCCAGGTAAGGCAAGCTGCCAGACTCCAGTAGGCTTGCTAAGACAGACATATGAAAAAATTCGCCCACTCTGATGCTAGAATCATCATCAATCTTTCAACAGAAAATAAAATATACAAGAATGAGGAATTGGTAGCATTTCCCAGTCTGGATGAGACGGCCAGATCCAGACGGGTGAACTTTGCTACCCCCAGTAGAATATCTTCTTCCATATTTGGCTCCAGTGAGTCTAAGGTGGGCTCAGGATCCAGAGCTTTAGTTTTCTTTATTTCCTGTCTTTCTTCCAGGATTAATCTCTTTCTACTCCTCTTTTAATGCAGGGTCTACCCCCAAGCCTTTCCTTTCTCCATTTTCATACCTATGTTTAAGAGCTGTCAGAGAAACAGAGACCTGGGGTGAACTTGATCACTCCTCACACCCACGCTAACGCTGTAATTGTGCAGATAATTAAAAATCTTTAAGTTTGCCCATACTTCAAGTTCTCATTGCTTGCTAGAAGCAAGCCAACAAATAAAAGCCTGTGATTTATTCCTTCCCCAGAATTTATTTTTAATAGAAATTGTAAGTACTTCAGTACTCTAGTTAGGTACAAAAGTATCTCATTTATCTAAAGAAAACTATATATGACATGATTCTGAAACTCCACTAAACAGAAAGGAGGAGTTTCAATTTAATGCACAATTGAGACTTCTTTTTCTATCAGTTCTTGAGAAGATCCTTCAAGTGTTTCCTATCCAGAAAAAATATTTGGTGGGCAGATTCTCTGCTCTTTGATCTATACTCATCACCTCTAAAAGGACCCAGGTCCCAGGCGGCATCGTCCCTCAACCAGTTGTCATTCCTCTGGTGTTTCCCAAACTCATGTGGTAATTCTTAGGATGAGAATCCCAGTGTCTAGAGCACCAAGAACATTTTCCGTAAGTATATACCACATGCATTTCTCTAAGTCTGGGCACCTCCCTGGTAGGGGACACATAAGGAGAGTAAGAGCCTCCACTACTCCCTGGATGCCACAACTCCCTTGTTCCTTCTGAGCTAAGGACTGTTCTCATCCACAAATTCAACTCCTACCTCTCCCCTTCTAAGCATAAACCCTCACATTTTAGGTTTTGGAAAACCAAAGCCAGGAAGAGGGTTTATCTTTGTCTGGTAACTTCTTAGAGCCCACCAATGCCCCCAAGACAAAGAATACTAAAAGCCTAGCTATTCTCTGAGAATTTGGAAGTATGAAAATAGAACAAAACAGAATCTGATATCCCATTTTAAACTATATTTCTTTCCCACCAGATAAGAGAAAATTTTGATATTGAAATTTATATTCTACCACATTATAAAGATTCCATTTTCAAGTCATATAGAAATATTCTTAACAATAGCCTGTATCAACTTATCCTTTTAAATCTTTTTAATTTACAAAATATTTTAACATATTATCTCTTTCAATCCTTCAATAAAACATACTATCCTCATTATCTCTAAACAGTCTCTATGATTATAAACTCTAAAAGATACAGCTAAGTATAAAAGGAATAGCCTTATCACATGGACCTGAGTTAGAATCCTAATTCCACCATTTATTAGTCTGATAATCAAATCCAATGACTCTCTTCCTATTTTGACATTTGGCACTATTCATTTTCCTTGAAACAGTCTAACACAGCTTCTTTAATGATTTATTTAAAATATTTTATGTTTTATTTTTATTTTTATTCAATCCCTATTATTAAAAATTCTTGGAAGTTCTGCTCTTAACTATTTTATCAATTCCCACTGAATCACTATTGTCTTTGTGTGTACCCTCTTATGTTGAACTCACCTTTATTTAATCTTACATCCATTAAATATATCCACCAATATGGTATAAAGATAAAAAAATATTTTAAAATGAGTTTATTCACTTTCTTCCATCTTCTGTTGGATCTCAAGGCAAATGCTTTAACAACTTCTAAGTTTTCTCTTTAGTGTCAGTAATATGAATGTTTTGTGATTCCTTACCATACCAATTTCACCCCAGAGATAAATAGTAAATAATCATATTTAAGAGTTTTTATTTTCAAAATTAAGGAGGCTTTCTACTTTAATGCAAACAAGCTCGATCATCTGCACTATTAACATTGGGAGGTCAGAACACCCTCCCCTATTCTGCAGTAAATTTACTCATCCATTACTTATGCAAAGTAAAGACCACAGTTTTATTTACACTACTTGAGGTTACACAGTTGAATCCACAGAAAGTATGTTAAAGAAACAACCAGAGCCAAGAAAATCAACTGGCTTCTTTTATCTAATCCCCCTTCAATATTAAACACATGTGGCTATTGAATATGTAGGTCACCTATCAGTTGAAGTGGTAGTACTTACATTCACCACTGCCTAAGACAGATGCTAGTTTGTGTTGATCTGAAATCCCTGTTGAAGAACAGCTTATCTTAAAAAGGTTATTCTATTCAATTCCCATAGGTTAACTTCTGAATCCTGTACATATGTGTGGTATGCAATAATATGAGTGAAATTCATGTACATAATCAGGCAATACTTATGAATCATTTCAGCATTTTACACTTATTCTTTTCAAACAGGGGGAAATACGGTTGTTGCTCCTCTTCCTAGACCTTTTTTTTTTAATGTATTTTATTGATTATATTGTTACAATAATTCCAACTTCCTCCCCTTTACTCCCCTCCACCCAGCATCTCCCTCCCCCAGCAACCCCCCCCAAGTCCATACCCATGGTTCGTACATACAAGCTTTCCCGCTTCACCCTTTTATATATTCTTCTTCTCTCTCTCTCTCTTTTTTTTAGTAAATATGTGATTAATTATTTTAACAATAAAAAATAACTATCCCTCCCTCTCAGATATTAAGACCCTTTGTAATCTTGTAAAGGACAATGGGCGAAGGTCTCAAGCTCCTCTAGCTGCTTCGAGCTGGACATGGTCGTCGTCCTACCTACCCTTGGGTCCAGAAATCCCTAATAAGAGTGGGGGTGTGGAGGGGAGGGTGGCCTTCCCACATGGGGAAGGATCGTGCTAGACCTTTTATTGATTCTTTAAAAGTTGTGACATTTCTTTTTCTAAAGATAAACATAGTAATACATTCTAAGTGTGAACAAGAAGTTCTGACATTCTATTCATTTATCAAGGAAACATATATTTTTAAGGGATTTTTTTGCATGTGTTTTATATTACAGAATAGCCCGAGTTTCAGTATCTCACTCTCTATTGTTACACTTGATAGATTAAAAATAAACTATTTAAAATCAAGAAATAATGTATTTCAAAATGGAATCTCTTATCTTAACATTCTATAATCTACCCATCAGAGGATTAATTTTTAAAATCTTGACTTGAGGATATGTTTTTTATTGATTTGAAAGAGAAAGCCATCGATGTGAGAGAGAATCATTGATTGGTTGCCTCCTGTACATGCCTTGACCAGGGATTGAACCCACAACCTAGGTATATGCCCTGACCAGGCATCAAACCCTCAACCTTGTGGTGTATGGGATGATGCTCAACCAACTGAGCCACCTGGCCAGAGTATATTAATTGTTTTTTATCAAGTTTTTCTAATGAGCTGACTAATAGAAACTCTAATCATGTCCTAGGATCATTACTCTTCAACACTGTGTAGAACTAGGATACAAATCAGCAAGATAAATCTAAACATTTCAATAGTAAAATAGACATGAAATATGCTTAGGCGTCCATGGAAGATGAAATGTAAATGTCAATATACATATGAAAAGTTTGCAATCTCATTTGTAATAAAATAATAACAGAATTAAGACCTCAATGAGATATCATTTTAGACCCACTAGGTTGGAAAAAAAATTAAGAAACCAGATAATACTAAGTGTTGATAAATATGTGAATCAAAAGGAACACTCCTATACTCATTTGGTAAGACATAAATTGGTATAACCTTTCCAAAAGTGGGGAATTACCTAAACATTCACATACTCTATGACCCAGCAATTCCACCTCTAAGTATATTTCCTAAAGAAACTTGTGTATATTCATCAAAACACCTACAATAATATTTACAACATCATGTTTATAAGCCCCAAAATAATGAAAATAGCCTAAATGGCTCTATAAATTTAGCATACGCTCACCATGTGGTAACATGCAGCAGTAAAAATGAATAAAATGACTGTTCTCAACAATGTTAAAGAGCTTCAAAACATAATATTGAGTGATATTATGTTCATAGAAGAACACACAGATTATGACACTGTTTTTATAAAGTGCAAAACAAAGCAAAAATAAACTATTATCTAGGGATATTTTTAAGTAAAAGAATAAAACAATATTCAGGAAAATAATTATCACTTGGGAAAAAATTAAGAGGATGAGTTGCTGTAAGCATATAGGCAGATGACATAGAACTGGGACAGCTTTTTTTTTTCTTAGACTTTTTAAAAATAAAACATTACCAACAGTAAATCTAGAGATGAGTTTCTATACTATTGACATTTACATTTCATCTTTTGTAAAAGCTCAGCACTATTCACATTTTGTACTGCCCCCACCACCACCCTTTTTTGTGGTGTGGGGTCATTTCTGCATTCTAGGATGTTTAGCAGCATCCCTGATCTACTCACTAGATGCTAGTAGCAAGCTCCCAGTTGTAACAACCAAAAATGTCTCCAGACATTGCCAAATATCCCTTGTGGGCAAACTCACCCTGGTTGAGACCCACTGTTTTATAGGGATAATGTATATGAGATTCACATGAAGTAAGATTGGATTCACTTGCAGCCAAATGCTAAATCCTAATAATCCCAGTGCTACCACTATTACACATACACACAGTATGTTTTATATTAGATACACTACTTTTAATCTGTCGCATGTCTTGGTATTGTATGTGAAAGGTGTCAGAAAGAATCTGCAAAGAACATTCATACTGATACCCCACCATAGTTCTGACTCTGATAAACATGCATATATTCTTCCACTCTTTTATGGACTTGCACATATTATTTTGTCTGACGACAATGACTTTTATCTCTGCCTAAGTAACTGCTGTCTGACTCCACAAAGCGGAACTAGTCACTCTCCTCATTTATGCTTCCACAAAACTTCTTGACAGCCCTCAACTGTAGCATTCATTTACAATATTACAATTGTATCTGTGCATCCAGTTTCCTCTAGTTATTTTATTTAAAGTTGATACCATGCCTTCTTCATCTTTATATTACCCAAGTTTAGCTTAATATTTGAACTCAGTAAGTAATCAATACATGTCTGTTGAATATATATGAATTAATTAATTAATCTGGGGCCTTGCTTACTCCAAAATAGCTGATAAAACTCAATTCTTTTACTTATTTAATACTGAAAATATAAATCAAACAGATTTTGACATTTTTTTTACAAGAGCTTTAAACATTTTATTTAAATATTTCTTCTTATGTCATTATAAGTTTATAGTTTCATAGGCAAAGTTATCAAATGATGGTGTTCAGGATATGCTATTCCAAATTATGGCACTTTGGCATATTGAAAATTTTAAGCTGAGGGAATCTGGAAAATGGCAGGTCTTGAAGGATTACTGAGCTCCACCTCCTTCTCCCCTGAAGCAGGTTATAAGACTCTCATGTGAAAGGTGCCCTTCCTGTACTGGACGAAATGAGCATCTGTATCTCAAAGCTAGAGGGATGCTGAGAGGACCCCAAATGTACAGGCATTGCTAACTTTCCTCTAGTTCAGTACACTTAGTTCATACTCTTGTTTTCCTACCACATTTTCACATGACTTTCCATTTTTCAGTAAACCTTAGTATAAAAATGCTTGGGTTTACCCCAGTTCTTAGGGTCTTTGTTTTCTTATGAAGATTCCTGTGCCTTTTGTAACAGAGCCCTAGCTGATATCTAGAAGAGTAGACAGAGAATTCTTTTTTCTCTCCCCTATACAATTCTAATCCATAAATTAAGTAGACAGTCTCTTGGTAACTCATCTTTGAAGAACTATCCAATATCTCTTTCAGGTAAAGAATTTTTCATTTGTAGCATGCAAAATTTCAAACATACTGAAGAGTTGAGATATTATAGTGCTATGAGTCTCCATGTGTCTATCATTTAAATCTAATTTTAAGATTGTGCCATTGTTTCCTCTATCCTTTTTTATTTTATTTTCTTTGCTGAATTATAATTTCAAAATTCTACACATAAGTATTTCACTCAGGCATACTTAAGTGGGCCACTATTAACACTGAACGTGTCAAGAATTTATTCACATAATCACATTATTAACAGAAATTAAGAAATAAATATAATGAAGTTTTTTAATAGCATGACTTTAATCCAGAGTCATGTACATTAAATGTATAAAGCAGTTTCCACATTTTATGACCAAAATGATCGACTTTCTTTGTAAAAATAGGTGTGAACACCCAGTAAAGCTTTCAAAATCTATACAGAGCTGAGCCAATTTTGCTGGTCATTCTAAAAATATAGATATACTTGAGAAAATGTAAAAGAAAAGCATTGGGACTTTTTAAAAAAATCCAGTTTACAAAATTTAGTATGTCCATATAGTTTTCTAGCCCAGTAATGTAAACATATCTTGCCATTTAAGCTGAAAGGAAGTCTTTCATACATTATTATTATTGCATAATTCCAGAACATTAACCATATAACAACTATAATAACACTTTACAGATTTGAGCTTTGCACATAATGTAAACCAGAAGATCATGGGTTTGATTCCTGGTAAAGGCATATACCTAGGTTGCAGGTGCAGACCCCAGTAGGAACATGTACAAGAGGCAACCAATCATGTTTCTTCCTTGCATTGATGTTTCTCTCCCTCCCTTTCCCTCTCTTTAAAATCAATAAGCATGTACTCAGGTGAGGATTTTTAAAAATTAAAACAAAGGCTATAATAAGAGACAAAGAAGGACCCCGTGTCAAAAAGACACTTGCATCCATGTGTTCACTGCAGCATTGTTTACAATAGCCAAGATATAGAAGCAATATAAGTGTCCATCAACAGATGAATGGATAAAGAAGAAGTGGTACATATAAAAATTAAAATATTACTCAGCCATAAAAAATGATGGATTCTAAAAAGCAAAATAAACAAACAAAACAAAAACAAACTCAGAGATACAGTGAACATTTTGATAATTGCCAGATGATAAGGTGGTTGGGGCACTGGCAAAAAAGGGAAGGAATTAGAAGTACAAATTGGGTAATTACAAAATACACATGCAGATATATAGTAGAGCATGGAGAATGTAGTCAATAATATCATAATAACTATGTACGGTATCAAATAGGTGTTAGATTTATCAGACTGATTACTTCAGACATTAAATAAATGTCTGAACATTATACTGTACACCTGAAACTAAAATAATATTGTATGCCAATTGTAATTTGAAATAAAAAGTATTTTTTTTTAAAAGGAAACAAGCTGAAGCTAAAAATAATTATTTAGAGGAATAAATATTTTTTCTGAGTACCCAAGTTATAGGAGAAAATTAAGGTTCTTATTTAATTAAACACTACATATAACTTATCTCATATATATGTTCATAATAACTTTTATAATATTTGTAATTTAATAATATAAAAAAGAACACGTAATATATAAATACAGCCATTTAAAAGTTATTAAAAGTTATCTCATTTACATGTGGAAGTATAGAAGTCAAACTTACAGAAAAAGAATCAATTGGTAGTTATCGGAGGCTGGGGATGGAGAAATGGGTGAGTGTATTCAAAAGGTACAAGTTTCTAGTTATAAAACAAATAAGTTCTGGGAATGTAATATAGAACATGATGACTACAGTTAACAATATTGTATATTTTACAGTTGCTAAGAGAGTAAATCTTAAAAGTTCTCATCAAAAGAAAAAATGTATAACTTTGTGAGGTGACGAATGTTAACTAAACTGATTGTGGTAACGTTTTTTTTGCAATACATACATGTATTAACTCATTGTGTTGTACACTTTAAACTAATACAATGTTATATGTCAATTATATTTCAATAAAACTAGAAAAAATGAAGTTCTATCTGATGCCTGCAAAGCTTTACTTTAAAAAAAGACAAGGATTTGAAGATATCACCAGTGATGGTTGATTTTATATGTTTATTCAACTGAGCCATGGGGTAGCCATACTTTTCATCAAGCATCATGCCGAGTGTGTCTCTGGATATTTCTCCATGAGATTAACATCTCAATTTGTGGACTGAGTAAAACAGATTGCTCTCCCTAATGTGGGTGGGCTTTATCCAATCAGTTGAAAACCTGAATAGAAAATAGAAAAGAAAAGAAAAAAAAAAGGCCAAGGACAAGGAAAATAAGTCTCCACCCGCCTAACTAAATAAGCTGGAACATTGGCCTTTTCCTGCCTTCAGACTGGGCTGAAAAATTAACTCTTCTTGGGTCCTGATCATGAGATCGTGATTTTTCTGGCTGAAACTGTACCATCAGCTCTCCTGGGTCTCCAGCTTGCCAAATGCAGATCTTAAGACTTCTGAGCCTCCACAATTGCATGAGCCAATTCCTTAAAATAAGTCTATTTCTCTGTCTCTGTCTCTCTCTGTCTCTCAATAACATTCTATTGTTTCTATTTCTCTGTCAATTCCTGACTAACACACCATTAAGTGTGCCCCATTCCACCATGAATAATAATTCAGGAAATAATGTATATAAAAAAATACCAGCCTTGACTTTTCAAAACAACACACACATTTATCATATTGTCTTAATTTCTAAGGACTGGTACAAAGATTTTACTGAATAATTTTTGTGCTCTTTTATGCTACTGGTGTTTGGTTTCAAAGCACAACTGTAGGATAGTTTAAAGAACATTTCTTTAGTAATTTCCCTTTAAAATTTAAAATGTGGCATTTGGGGAAGAGAAATAAAGTTATAAATACATACTTTTATCCACTTTTTAAAAAGTGCAGTTGTCAAATTATGAACTAGGAAAAAAATAATAGTCACTAATATTATCAGAAATATATTCCAGATGGGTTTCTCAAATTATGGTTACATTTCAGAACTGAACTAAATATTTTTATATATTTTAATAAAAACATGGTTACAAATCAGTGCTACAATGACAAACCACAACGAGATAATAATCCTTCTATTTTAGCATCCTAAAAATGAAAGAATAGAACTCATGTTTAGTGTAATGCAAAGTGACTAATAATGTCATTTCATGCAAAAATCAAATTTTCAATAAATACACAATATTTTCTTTAACAAAAAAGATGTATAACATAACTGAAATGCAAGCTTCCACATTCAGCTCTCATTTCCTCTTATTTTGAATTGTTAACTGCAGTTAGCTCACCAGTTGCAAGTGATTATTTTTTTGAACTTATTTCTGCTCACAGGTTTTGAATAAAGTATAAATTTGCCAACACAGTTAGTTGATGATTGAAAACTATTTAGTATTTAGTAATCATAAGAAAAGTACCAATAATTATTGCTCTTCTTTGATTGTATCACTTTTGTAACAAAACTATTGAACTTGGAACAAGAGAACAAGTCCCAATCCTCTCTGGGATAGTTATAGGCTCTTGGGCTTCAGGAAGGTTATCTTCTCGAGCCTTAGTTTCCTTTTCTGTAAATGAAAGTTTTCCTGAAAGGTATTTGACCAAATTGAAGCATATATATGGCATTGTGCCAAAATAAAAGCAATCATTAATGGAGTCTTAGTTTCATTTTGTCCATATTTGTTTTAATATTCTAAGTATTATTCCTGTCAGACAATAATACTTTAAAAACAAGGGGAATTGTGGTATCACTTGTTACACATGTGTTATAATCTGACGGTAATACAAATTATTCTTGTCCATAGAAATGCAAATTTGTGTGATGATATGCAATTGATTGTGTCTTTTAGTTAGATGGGTTTTGTATCTATTTGTAAATTCATTTCAAAACTTCTTGTACCCTATACATGAGGGTTCTTAGAATTCTCTTTTTAACTGCTTATTAATGTCTTGCTATTTCTGTCTTGAATAATGATATTAATTAATCTTTGACGTGTGCTTACTTAATATTTGTATTAATACACAACGCTTCATCTTTTAAAAAATTATTCTTTAAAATGGCTCTCCACCCAGGCTGGTATGGCTCAGTGAATTGAGTGCCAGCCTGCAAACCCAAAGGTCAGTGGTTCAATTCCCTGTAAGGGCACATGCCTGGGTTGTGGGCCAGGTTCCCAGTTGGGGGTGTGCGAGAGGCAACCCATCAATGTATCTCCCGCACATCAATGTTTCTCTCCCTCTCTCCCTTCTCTCTAAAAATAAATAAAATCTTTAAAAAATTTTTAAAAATAAAATGGCTCTTCATTTTTAATATTGTATTTTCTATATACCAATGGAAATGCACACTAGGAAAGAATTTTTTAGAAGACTACTGTGAGCATAGTTTTTTGCTCCTGTTCTAATCATTGTGACTTTCACACTAAATAATCTTTTTTGAAGTGTGTAACAGTTTCAGACTTATGGATTGGGATAAACTAATCTTGTCAATTATATAATAACTACTTTTAAAAGCATAGTTCTTCTATTTTTTAAATAATTTTATTTTCTTTTAGCGAGAGGGGAAGGAAGGGAAAAAGAAAGAGAGAGAAACATCATGTAAGAAAGAAACACTGACTGGTTGTCTTCTGCAAGTGCCCTGACTGACTGGGGACAAAGCAGCACGGAGCCTGCAGCCAGGCATGTGCCCTGGCCTGGAATCGAACTGGTGACCTCTCAGTTTACTGGATGACACCCAATCAGCTGAGTCATGCCAGCCAGCAAAGCATAACTTTTCTTTTTTAAAAAATGTAGTAAGTATGCATGATAAACTATAATTTCATTGACTAGCATTTCCTAATCTAGAAAACCTAAAGAAATTATTATATTTGATATGGGAATTTTAATGCCTTTTTATTGTACCCACTGACTGTGCTAAGAGAGTACAGCTGTTCTCAAGAACTAACAAAACAAATATGGAATCTGTATTTACCAAAGTGTGTACAAGGTTGTCAGTGTGAAAAAAGAGGGTAAATTGAGATATAGTTATACTTTTTCAATATGATAGATGTGAGAACTCACCTTGATCTCCAAAATAACAATACATTTTAAGTGAGATTTAATCTTCCACAAAATAAACTAGGAGTTTAGTCAAAGAAAAAAAATACTCATTCCTTTATTTTTCATTTATAATCAAACATTTTCCATGGGGTTCTTTTAGGAGTCCCTGAGAATTCTGACTGCCTACTTCTCTGTTGAGCCTCTAAAATTATTTCACAGTAGAATTTTCAGGTTTTTACAAACACTTTAATTTTCTCTTTCTTGTTTTTTCAATCTTGCCTGCCTCCTAATTTCTGATTACAGTCTTCCCTCTGGTAGGCAACTACATTCTTAGCATCCTGCCCCTCAATAACTCAAGTGATGCTTTGAATGAGGCTGCTAAAAGTATTTGCCCTTTGCAAAAGAATCTTATTACAGAGTCTCATGACCTCTTACAGTAACTACTGATAGCATTTTCAATGCGCTCTGGAAGTTGTGTGTCAATCTCACCTGCAGCAGCAAAATGACAAACTGATTTTAGAAGTTAACCTATTCATCTTGGGTAAGTATTCCATTTATACACTAACATGGCATCACTGATTTTATAGTAAATAAAATTGAAAATATAGACATTTTGGCTTAGATAAGTGGGGAAATATACTAAATAATAGCTGAGTATTAAATTTCTAAGTTTTTAGCTTTTGAACCCCTCTTGAAAGAAAACTGTACAAAAATACCCATTAAGCTTATTGTTGTTGGGAGCTTGGTGGGAAAGGGACATGTAGTCCAGGGCTTTTACCAGACGCCTAGGTACACACTGTGGAAAATACAACACCAAGGAATAACCAAGCATATTACTCACAATTCATCAGTCTGACGTTCAGCATTTTAGTTAGAATTGAATATGCATATTTGAAATGAAACTCTACCAAAGGAAATATTTCAAAAGCATGTTTTTAAAAGAACAATCTAAAATCACAGAAGTTTTTCAACTTTAAAGCTGAAAACTTTATTTTGCAGGACAATTTCTAATTACATTTTTTGTGACTTTTATTTTTTGACTGAGAGTTTTAAATTGAAAAGGCCCTGATTTTTCTGAACCCTGACTATCAGCTGCATTTCTACAATGCATTGAGAGTGAAGCTGTCAGCACATTTTCCCATCTAGCTATGGCTCCTGCTAAGTAGCATTCAGAATCCCAGGTAGACATCCAGGGCTGTAAGTAGTGGCAGCCAGAGTGGACTTTCTAGAATCTCCTTTTTTCAGTTAAATATATAAAATGACCACTGTCTTAGAAAGGCACATTCTACCCAAACTATTCCTTGAAACAGGTAGGCATTGACACTTAAAACAGGATATCTTATTCAAAGCATCTTTCCTTAGAGAGACCAGTTCGTCTATAACAAAGTGAATTTGATTGGTTTCAGATGACAAAATTGTCTTTTGCAATCTTCACAAGAGACTATTATTTGCAACCTATTCCAAGGAAATAAATCTTTAGGTGCTAGTGTGAGTTTCTGGTAGTATGAAACAAAGATGTATCCAACTTAACTGCCAAACAAGGGGAGAGAAGGGTGTTACTCTATAGATATTGGAAAATCTGGTAAGAATCCAATATGAGGAAATAAAATACAGCTAATTTCTGTGACCCAGGAAAGTCATCAGAACAGACAGACCAGTTGCTCTCAAGGATGGTGTTACACCTTCTCAGCTCTCTTCTCTCTACCTGCTAATTTCCTTGTTTACTCGTGGTTTCCACTTTCTGATGATTTTGGTGGAATCAGTTCCCTTCATAGCTCCAGCTGCCACTGTGGACAGGCATCTTCTGCGTGCTTTTGATTTCCTGAGACTCAGAATCTGGTCCTTAGCCTGTGGATGAACTAAACTATGCAATCAGAGACAATGTTACAGATACAATGAGGAACAAGACAGGTAAAGTCCTTGGCCTCATGAGTATCATGATTATCACTTTTAATTGGACACAGTCATGTAAAGGCAGCAGGACTGTGGGAAGGACAACTTCTCTACAAATAGGTTGCGCACAAAGCAAGCACTGAAAAAAATCCCTAGTACATGTTGTCTGCAGATTTTTCTTTTGTCACTGCTTTGCCTCTGCCACTACTGTTGCTAGCTTTGCCTTTGTTGTTTTGATGACTGTTTTTCACTCAAAGACTATTCACAGACATATACTTTATGCCAGTGGGTCTCACAGTATGGTGCCCAGATGATCAGCAGCAGCATCTTGGAATGTATTAAAAATGCAAATTTGGGCATCCTAACCCAGACCCACTTAATCAAAAACTCGGGAGTGGGGACTCTGGGTTTTCAAAACATTCTGATGCATGCTCAAGTTCAGAACCTCTGCTCTATGCCATCACTCAAATATGTCCATCCGCCTTTATTCTGCCTGCTTCCTAATAACGTCAACGAGTTCTTTAATTTTTTTTCAATGTGTAAGCTGTATGAAAATATAAATACAGAACTGTTTAAAATTCTCCCATCCTCATCTAGCTTTCCTATTTCTAAGTTAAACAAAACTCATCTGCATCATTCTTCCTCTTGCCCACAAGAGTCAAGGCTGTTAATCAACTCCTACTTGGTGTTTGTCTGGAATTGTGCCTAAAATTCAACTCACCAGAAAAGAAACATAATCAATCAATCTTAAGTTTAAGATGATAACAATTCTACTAGATTTATCATTTTCCCCTTCATTTATCAACCAATTTAACCTATCATGTATAGTAACAGTCCCAAAATAAGATAGCAGTCAAACTTCCTGGAATCTATATATTTAGAAGCCATCCTTGAAAGTATAATACAGGATGAAAATATTATCTCTCAGTGGGCAGTGAACCCACTCTCTCTAAAGCCTTGCTTTATATAGCCTCTCAAAATATATTTTGCAAATGAAGCCATTTTTAAAAAATGAACTATAATCTAGAGAAAAACTGTATTGCAAGGAGTTAAAAAAAAAAGATTCAAGTGTTACAGAAAATAAATACATTCATAAAATTGCACATGGAGTGCTATAACCAGGCCTTTCTGGGTCTGTGTTCTCCACATTCTACTGTCATTAGTATATAAAAAAGGTTTTTCATAAAATATTTTTAGTAATTTTTTTCTTCCGTCACTATCGTTGTTTAATAATTGCTCAATTATTTATTTATGCAATCCTCTTTTGCCTAACTAACTGTCACTCCATGAGAATAGGAAATTGTCTGTCTTTTTACCAGCTATAACATTAGCACCTGATCCAGTACCTGGCTTATATTTGTTGTTCAATCTCTTTGCAGGAATGATGTAATAAAGAGATCATTATGTGGTGGCAAAAAAGAATCAAAATATTATTTCAAAAAGGAAATAATAATAGGCTTAGAAATTATTATGAACTCAAAATATTTATTGGGAATAGACAACAAATACATAAAGAATTCATGTGATTCATTATCGACTGGTATATAGGTATCCAAAATATTTATTTGATATCTACACTTTAATATTGCTTCTGTGGAACAGATTTTGAGAGCATTTCTGATCCAGTTTCCTTGCCTATAGGCTACAGAAAGAAGATCTAAATAGAACAAATAGCTGTCAGTATTTTTCTCACTTGCCAGGGGTGGAAATTTTATGACCTTCTTTGGAATTCTTCTTGCATTTTATCTTCTTGACAGGAACCAAGTCCCTCCTTTTGCCCCCTAGCTTCTTCACATTATTTCTTTTAAAAAGTTGTTTTTCCGAGAATTGAAAATCTTACCATCATTCAGTTCTGTGAACACATCTTAAAGCTGTTTCAGATTTATACACTTCCTTACTTATCATGTTTTCACTCTTTCATATGAAAAATACTTAACTAATTTAACCTTTTCTCATATGCTATATTTGACCTTATAATCAATTATTAATTCTCCTTTGGACTATCTCATTTTTCCCCCCCAAAATCTATACCATATATAGGCTTACTATTTTATCATACTTCACACATATTAGCTTTTGCCCATCATCTTATGTAAGTTCTAATATGAGCTAATGTGGTATGGCCTCTTTTCCCTTCAACAGCAGTGAAATACTGATTTCTTTCTATTTTTAGCTTGCTTCTTCAAGAAGACCATCTCCTTCCATTATACCTTAACAGCTGTCACTCTGGTGGAAGTGTTAATTATTTGCCCCAACTTATTCACTTTTCTTAAATTCTAGTGTGTTTTAAGGAACTACTCTCCCCCTCTCAATTTTGTCAATATCATTTTATATTTATCTTGGTTCTCCAGCATATTGAAAACTACATACTTTTATAATCCTTGCCTAAAAATATGTTTATGGCAATCTTAATTTTCTATACAAGAAATAAGTTATTGGACAAAAATTTCTGTACAGTTGAACTCTTCTAATTTTGGTTTCAACACCCTACAGCTATTTGATATTGGGCATGTTAACTTCTTGTTCTCAACAACCTCATTTGTACAGGACTACTGGCAATATTGTGAGAACTATGTATGATGAATGATGAGTACATAAGACATTCTCACTAAGCGTTAGCTATTTTACTTTTGGAATAGATTTCAAAATTGTAGGGGCTGCTCAGAATTGGTTTCTATGGGATCCTTATGTCAATAGTTATTGTCTTTAAGCATCTTGATTTAACTATTTTAAAATTAATCAAATTCATACTTTCATAGACTATATTTAATAAAATTAAAATTCATACCACATGTATTAGTGTGGACATATATACAAATGTTTAATTTGTCTTAAGATACATTTTGTCATAGAAAAATTGATATTTTCTGGCAAAAAAAATTGCAATTATAGAAATGAACAGGAAAATCTAGTTTGTTGCTGTCACTATTCTAAAATAGTCTGGTCAGTGATAAAAATAACAGAAGGATAAAAACATTTTGACTTAAGCATAAATAATGAACATATGTTTGTAATTTTCTTTGACCACTGCAATTAACTGTTAAAATCAGGGAATTTAGCTTGTTTAGTATCTATTGTTTTGGCTTCCTTACCTTACCTCTTTAAGGTAACTAGTTCATCATAAATAGAGAAATGTACACATTTATGGTATCCTTTTTAATTTTGGAGTAAATAATAGAAATAGCTATATATTACATATCAGATCCTCCAGTTTTCTTGGGTTCTTATTTTTAAGAGAAAACTATTTTAATCTTGTATAATATTCTCTTCTAGCATTTTATAGAATAAAATAATTTTAAAAATAGCTCTAATCAGTTTATTACTGGCTTCTGTAGGCCAGTAAAAAAAGAATTTTAAAGTTCTGAGTAAGGCTTGAAAAATGAACCAATATTATACATTTTAGAGCTATAAGTCCTTCTTCCTCTCATCAATGCTCAACACTTTATATGTAAATACTGACACTGCAGCTTGATCTTCAATTATTAACCTTAACTTCTCCTTCAATTTTTTATTACATAGAAATGCAAACCAAATCCTCAGTGATTAGCATTTAAAAATCTTAGTGCAGAATTTCCTTCCCTCAAGCCTTGTTCTGCCTGAAGGACCTCTCAAGTTTGTTCCTAATACTCTTTAGAATTTTAGAACAAAACTATGGAAGGGAAATAATTCGGTTTTTGTAATAAAAAACTTTTACTTTTTTAGAAGTAGGAAAATCAAATCAAACTGAATTTTCCTCTCCTCAGGAAAAGAGAGAAACAGTAAAAGAAAATGGGAAGGCATAGGATCATGGAAATCTCTAGCGTGTGAGATTCATGCAATAAGAAAGAGAAGCCTTACTCTGAGGAAAAGAGGAAGAAGGTAAAAATAAAAGTTAAAAAAAAAAAGAAAGAATGCGGTAGCTTGCTAGCAAAATAGCCGCAAGAACTGTCTTACCTGTATCTGCATCTTTGGGTTATCCTCACCTACATAAACCAGGGCCAGGCTATGTGATTTTTCTTGGCCAATGAGATAAGAGCATACACTATACAAGTAGAGACTTCAACAGTGTTTGCCTACTGAGACTTCCTCTCTCTTGCTGTGTAAACCTTAGACCACTAAGTGAACAAGGCTGGGCTATTCTGATGGAGAATGAGAGGCCATGTGGGAAACTGAGGTCCACTAGTCAACCATTTGCCAACAGCCAGAGGTGTGAGGCCATGCTAGATCATCCAGCAGCCCGCCAGCCTGAGAGAGCCCAGTACAGATAAGCCAAGCTACCACAAATGAGGAATACTGCCTATTCTAGCCACAGAACCATGAACTAAAGAAACTGAGGTATTTTAGGTCTCTAAGTTTTGGATACAGCAGAAGCTAACTGATAACAGGGAACAATAAACAGAAAAGGGGGACAGTGTTTTCTGAGACATAAAACAAGATAAACTTACTTATTCAACCAGTTGGTGGTTCATTTCACTTGTTGGCTTCAAAACAGGCTATAATCGCACTTCCCTTGGAAATGTGCATTTGTTAGATAAGTTTGTTTTACCCTAAAAGATAGCCTTTCTGAGAAAGCTATAAAATAATAGCACACACCTACCCCACTACCCTAGTTGAAGGAGAGTGGCAGGAGGAATGGGATACCTTAAAATTGTGTTTTGGATATAAGCAGATCACAGTATTATTACCTGCTGACAAGACAGCATCAGACCAAAGATTAGACCTGGCATTATATTCTATGGACTATGAGAGCACAAGGTATCATTCAGACACAAAGTAAAAAGCAGTAATTGTTATTAAAATTTAATAATATTATTAAATTATTAATTTACTTGCCTATGCTATTGAATACAAGTTTTATATGGTTCCACTAAAAGTTCAACAAGCATTTATCAAATGTCATTTTCAATGTACCTGATATTTTATTTATATTTATATTTTCTACCCTATTTTTAGGTTTAACATACAAAACTCTCATGCAAAACTATTTGGTTTCTTTTCTTTTTATGTCAGCCCTTGGGCTCATTATCTGAAACAGCCACAACTCAGTGTGCTATCAGTGCTAATTAAATGTTATTCCAAGCTGTGGGTCACTTTCTTTCTGAACTACAAAGGTATATACTATCTCCTGTCTTTGATTTTTCTACCCTTTGAAAAATTGAAGAAGAGATCTCTTAATATTTTTCCTTGAATTTGTTGGAAAAATACAATTTATAAATTCTTGATGGAAGGACAATACATGCTATCACCTTCAGATTATAATTTCATCAAATCCATAAACAACTAGATAAATTCAGCTATTTAGAGAACTATGAAGAAAGTTTTATTCATATCATTAAGCACTATAAATGATAAATTGAATTTATCATTTTCTCACATATGTTTTATATTCACCTCACATATATATCACTCATCCACCTAATCATCTAATTCAAAGCACCAGAGAGATCTAAATTTAAAAATAACTATATTAAAAGTTATATGTGTGTATCATCATATAATATGTATATATGTCAGATTAGATAGATAGCAAGAGAGTTGAGACATTATTTTATGTAAAACAGGAAAATTGAAGGGTACATAATAAATTAATAGACATTAGAAAAACATAACTCCTTTATCCAATGGGAACAAAACTTTGAAGAAAGTTTAAAAATCATATGTTGTATAGTAGCCCTTTGTTGTATAGGTTCAATTTTTCATACTCATTACTATTTTAACTTAAGTTAGAATTTGAACAATGGGATGTCAGTAACTTGCCAAGACTCAAGATGCTATTTTAAAAGTACTAGGGGATAATATAATGTCCAACACATAGCCTAGTGGTTATAGAAGTCATATATGTCTTGCAAGTTAGTCACTTGATCAGTACTGCATTTATTTTACAGATTGATAAGATCAATGTAATGTAACAGACATGTAATGCTTTGCCTAAATAAGTTATAGTCTAATAATTCTCTAATATACACAAACTAGATGAAATTGAAACAATAAAGAAAGTGTTGGCAGATTATATACTCATTTTAATTCTAGATGAAAGGTGACAGATAACAGGTTTCAAACAAGAACAGAGAAAACTTGGCTCTAGGATAGAGAACGTAGTGTTTTTTTTTTTTTTTCTTTCTTAATTATAAAAAAGAAAAAATATCAATTGAGAGGATAAGAAATAATATAAACATCTTGTTATTCTTTCAGATCATATCTACCATAAGTATAGGTAATCTTAGAGAACATATTTTAACATACCATATTAAATTTACCTCTTAAATTTAAAATTTAAAAATTACACTTTTTATTTTTAAATAAAGAAACCTAAAATACATTGAGTCTGAGGAACATGTGTAATTCACATAGCTGCCAGAAATTTAAAAATAAATATTAACTCAGAATGCTAGCACATGTAAGAAAAGGGATATGACCTCATCAGTTCCACCTTTCTAAGTTTTTGTGAAACATTGCCAGCATCCAGTGATGACTGTGACAGCTTTCTTATAAGAAAACATTGCAGTGAAATAATAAGTCTTTCACATATTCCCCAAAATAATTTCCTTAGGTTCCTAATATTTAATTTATTTTAATGGCGACATTGTGTGACACTGCTATGCCAATTATCCTTCATACTGTTGTAGTTATTAAAAGATAGAATCCATAGCTGGACTACTAAAAGAAATTATTCAATGCAGACAACTGTTCTGAGCATTCATTACAATTCATAAAATAACTAAAAGACTAATATTAAAATTAAAGAATATTTATTTTCTTCCACAACTATTCCAAAACAAACTTCCTCTAATAGTAGAACCAGTTGCTAATTAAAAAGAGAAAACCTACAAATGAAGGACTCACTATAATAAAAAGCAGGTAACTTCAGAATAAAAACATATTATGCCTCAATTTGATTAAATGTAGACAGAACAAAGAAGTTTATTCAAATATCAGCCCTTTAGATTTGTGGAGCTTTGTTACATCCTTGAATAATGAAAGTACAGAAATTAGGGAATCGGTACCATTATTTGAAATAATCAGAAATGTATAGAAATTCAGTTAATAATTACACTGTCGTATTTAATACATAAAGAGCTAAGTTTGACCATACTTTATAAAGACAGATTCTGAAAGATACAATTTATCCTATTATAAAATTTAACTGTTTGTAGATCTACAATGAAGTGGATAGAAATTTTGTTAGATTTTGCTATTCATAGTTAAATGACATGTTATTAAATAATAATTAAATCTATTAGGACAGATTAAAAAAGTAAAAGCTATTGGTTTTTTATTATGCATAGCTGTGTACTATGTAATCTACTTATATGTTTTTGTTTAGTATTTAATTAAATAATTGTATGCTTAATGTGATAATCTCGGTTTAAATTAGCAGAAAATTTTTGAGTGTTCTTTTAAAAAGTTACACTCAATTTTCAAATTCAAATTTAAAATTTGAAATTTAAAATTATCTTAGAAAAATTTTCATAAGAAATCAGCCTATCATTTGTAATAGATAAATATAATTTACAGTTGCATAACTACCTAGTATATTTTTTAATATGCTTTATTGATTATGCTGTTAAAGTTGTCCCAATTTCTTTTCCCTTTGTTACCCTCCACCCAGTGACATCCCTCCCTCCAGTTGTCCCTCCCTTAGTCCATGCCCATTGGTTGTGCATATAATTCCTCTCAACATCTTCCTGTCTACTCCACTCCCTCCTACTATGCTTCTGAATTCCAGTACCATCTCCTTCCCTTTCCCCCTTCTCCCTCCCTGCTGACCTCACCCCAGTATGTTCCCCATATTTTCACACTCTCGTTGCCTACTTAGTTTGCCTTTGTTTCGGGTCCCTAGCTTCTGTTGTTAGTTGTTGTGATACAGATTTCATTTTAATGTTCATAGTTTTGATCCTCTTCTCCTAAACAAGTCCCTTTAACATTTCATATAACAGTGGTTTGGATCTAATGAACTCCTTCAGTTTTATTTTGTCCTGGAAGCACTTTCTCTGCCCTTCTGTTCTGAATGACAGCTTCACTGGATAGAGTAATTGTGGTTGTAGGTTTTTGCTTTTCATTACTTTGAATATTTATTGCCAGTACCTTCTCGCCTGCAGTTTCCTTTGAGAAATCAGCTGAGAGTCTTATTGGGACCTCTTTGTAGGTAATTCTCTTCTTCTCTCTTGCTGCTTTTAAGATTCTCTCTTTATCCTTAATTTTTTGACATTTTGATTATAATGTGTCTTGGTGTGGTTCTCCCTGGGTCCAGTTGTTTTGGAACTCTCTGTGCTTCCTGGACCTGTAAGTCTATTTCCTTCTCCAAGTTAGGGAAGTTCTGCTTCATTATTTTTTCACATAATTTTTCAATTTCTAGTTCTTCTTCACCTTCTGGCAACCCTATGATTCAGATGTTGGTCCACTTATAGCCGTCCAATAAGTTTCTGAGCCTCTCCTCATTTTCATCATTTCTTGTTTCCTCTTTCTGCACTGGTTGACTGTTTGTTCCTTCCCTATGTTCCAATTTGTTGATTTGATCCCTGGTTTTCTTGCCCTCACCACTAGTTCCATATGTGTTTTTGTTCATTTCAGCAGGACTAGACTTCATTCCTTCCCTGTCTTGTCTAAGATCTGCTGTTAGGTCTGTAAGCACTTTTATAAGCAAAGCTCTGAACTGTGCCTCAGAAAGATTTCCTACCTGCTGCTTAGTTAGATTAGAAATTTGCTGTCTGGTCAGCTGGATCACTGGGATCTCTATCATGATCTGTGCCATCCTGAACGGTTTTGTGTTTACCTTTGCTTCCTGGGCAGGGCTGTCACAACTCCTACACTATAGGGGGCGGAGCCCCGTGCACTGGTCACAACCAGGCATTTTCTGTTGGGGTGGGGGTCCAAGATGGATTCCTGCCCTTAAATCTCCACCAAGAGACTGGGAGCCCCCTCCTCCATCCCCACCCCTACTGGGCCTCACAGTCCAAGGCAATGGGGGGTCCGCTTTCCTTGGCTTTGGAATCACAAGCTGACAGGCTTTGTCTGCAGACGGGGGTGCTCCCCAGGTGCTTCTCACCCCCCCTTAAACACGGGTGTCAGTGCTTACTGCTGTCCTGCAGCCGTCACTGCTGCTGCCACGGACAGCACAGCTTGGCCTCTCCTCCCTGGCTTCGCACCTCCTACCCATCCAGATGAGCACCACTTGTTTATAACTTCATACGTTGGACTTCCATTTATTTTCTGGGACTTCTGGTTATTGTTGGTTTTGCAGTAGTTGTATTCCTTCTTAGTTGTGGAGGGAGACAGAGCATGTCAGTCTAGGCCTCCATCTTGGCTGGAAGTCTTCTGTCTCTGTTTGCTTCTGTGTCCCAGGCAGAGCTGTCGCTCCTATTACATTGTAAGGGGCGGAGCCTTAGGTATTCGTCAGTAAGGGGCAACCTGTTTCACCACATTGTGGTGCTGTATGTGGGGGAGGGGTCCGAGAGGGAACAATGTCGCTTGCCCAGCACTCACCCCCTTTCCAGGCACTTCTCCCACTTCCACACCCTGGTGCCCCTATAGCTGCTGCCCTGGTTGTCGTTCCCTGAGTGGTGGGTCTGCGGATGTTCTAGGTCCATGGGAGCCCTTTAAACAAGCGGACTCTGCTGAGAGACCAGCAGTTTCTGCCTCCACCCCAACACACACTGGTTTGCACAGTCAAAAGCAATGAGGCTTGATTTTCTCCAAAGCTGAGACAGTGAGCTGCTGTGGTGAGAAGCTGGGAACACTCCCCAGGTGTCCTTCCTGACTTTTTAAAATGTGTAACCGCACTTTCTGCTGACCTGTTGCGGTTACCACTGCTGCCACCACCATACCGTGTCCTCTCTGCCCGGGCTCCGCCCCTCCTACCTGTCTGGATGAGTATTTCTTATTAATATCCTGTTTGCTGGGCTTCCATGCACTTTGATTTTCTGGAACTTCTGGTTGTTTCTAGTTTTGAGGTAGTTGAATTCCTTCTTAGTTGTGGAGGGAGACGCAGCGTGTCTGTCTATGCCTCCATCTTGGCTGGAAGTCTATTATCTAGTATACTTTGACATAGATTAGTAGAAACCAAATTATGATTAAAACTGGCCCTTCACATTGACAGATATTTCTACATATTACTTGTAGCAAAACAACCATTGGTATATACTAAGAAATATGGAAAACATGGTTAATAAAAATTCTGGGTCAATGAAAATGTTTTGTGTAAACAATTAATAGATACAATGGAAATTTGAATAAAAACAAGTTTCATCTTTCACAATTTTGTTTTTCCTTTTTAAATTCACATTTATCATAGGCAATTTACAGTTAGCTAGAAAAGTAGCTAACTGTAGTCCAAAATTCTGGCTCGTTAAATCTGTGTTTGGAAGACTAGCAATGAATGAACTCACTGAAAGAGTGAGTCATTCTTAGGAACATAATAAAGTCTTGCTTTTGCCCAATTCAGTTAACCAAAGCACACTCTACTCTGTGCCTAACCTACCAATTAATTTAGTTCTTCGGGTGTGTGTATGTTCATTTCCCCTTTTTTTTTCTTTCGTGCTTAATTCTCCTACCCCCCAACCAGTCCTCTACCTGCTGACACATGTCAGCCTGCTCTCTATGAGTCTGTCACTATCTTGCTTGTTAGTTCATTTTGTTCATTAGATTCTACATATAAGTGAAATCATATGGTATTTGTCTTTCTCTGACTGGCTTATTTCACTAAGCATAATGTTCTTCAGATCCATCCATGCTGTTATAAAGGGTAAAATTTCCTTATTTTTTTACAGCCAAGTAGTATTCCATTGTGTAAATATACCACAGCTTTTCTATCTGTTTATTTACTGATGGGCACTCGGGCTGCTTCCAAATCTTAGTCATTGTAAATAATACTGCAATGAACATAGGGGTTCATATAGTGTTTCATATTACTGTTTTGGGTTTCTTTGGTATATTCCCAGAAGTAAGATTCTGGGTCATAATGCAGTTCCATTTTTAATTTTTGAGGTAATTCCATACTGTTTTTCACAGTGGCTGCACCAGTCTGCATTCCCACCAACAGTGCACTAGGGTTCCCCTTTCTCCACATCCTCACCGGCACTTGTTATTTGTTGATTTATTGATGCTAACCATTCTAATAGATGTGAGGTGATATCTTACTGTGGTTTTAATTTGCATTTCTCTGATGATTAGTGACATTGAGCATATTTTCATATGCCTATTGGCCATCTGTATGTCTTCTTTGGAGAAGTATCTATTCAAGTTCTTTGCCCATTTTTTTAATTGGACTTTTTATGTTTTGGGTGCTAAAATGTTTTATAAATGTTGTATAGTAACCCCTTATCAGATGTGGGTTATCCTTTCACTTTGTTGATAGTTTCCTTTGTTGTGCAAAAATTTTTTAGTTTGATGTAGTCCCATTTGTTTTTCTTTTGTTTTCCCTGCACAAAGAGATATACCAGGAACAAAACCAAAAAACAAACAAAAAACACTGCTATAAGAAATGTCAGATTAATTTCATTCTATGAATCAATTAATTTTAGTTCTATGAGTCAACTCCATTAAAAAAATCACATAAAACAATAACAAATTCTCAACTTTGATAAGGGGATGAATTAGACATTTTAAATCCCTTTATCCAAATTTTGTTTCTAAGACTCAATAGGAACAATTATAAATAGGCAGACTACTCCAATCTCTTTATTTCCTATTTTTAAAATGGAAAATTTTTGGATTGCTCAAGAAATTTTATCATTTCTTAATTGCTTTCAAATTCACTCTCCTTACATTAATCACTTCTACTGCAAACTAAGTAATGGGCTCAAAGGTGAATTTACCCTCATCACTACTTTCATTATAGCTAAATCTTAGACTCAGGTTGAGTCATTTTAAATGCCTTTCTCTCAATCAGCTCACTCATTTCCATTTTTATCAAATCTGTATGTTCTATCTATTTGTCATGTTCATCCCTTCGTATTTACCTTCACTGGTCCTTCCTCCATTTGGATGCTGATCATTTCCTTGTTGTATCCTATTGAGAGATTTATTTGCCACTTGTTGGGAAGGCACTTCCCTAACTCACTTTCATTACTAATTCCAACTCTTTCATCAAATACAGTTCATGAATTTTCTCTGGGAAGCCTTTTTTAAACTTTCAATCTCATGAATTTATTTTCTGTATTTCCTTAATCCTCTCTATATCAGTATTTATGCTATTGAACTGTATTTGTTAATTTATATAACCTTCTCCCCTTTGCTTTGAAGGCAAGGGCTACATTATTTTAATTTTCAACACCTGTTCCAAGCGAATATGAAACATTAAATGTGACTATTCAGATAATACATTTGCCAACATTTTTTAAAAGTCCTTGGTCCTTGTACCTATTAATGTGTTGACTTCCATGTCAAAAATGATAATATCAGATATTTATTATTGCATAATTTATTACATCCCCTAGATGATGAATTTAGATTTTAGGAAAGAAGTTAAATTATTTTTTAATCAGTTTAATGTTTCATAAACTAAGGCTTGTACATATCCACTCTGAAACTGATTCATTATTGTAGCCTTTCAAAAGTAATATTAGAATACTAAGGTCATTCTCTAGGGTAACTGGAATTAAGACTTACAACTTCACAAGAGTCAGCATCCTTCAAGGATCCCTATCATGACTGAGGTCTTTAATTTGTCTAATAAAATTTTAAAATGAAATCCAGTACATGTTTTCTAAGTCTCTACTATTGTGTATTATTTTACCATTAAAGATTCTAAACCGTTTTTTTTTTAAATGTTCCATGCATAATCTATTGCAGCAGATTGCTGCACTGCTTAGAGTAATGTTTACTGCCATGGACTTTGAATTAGTTTTCTTGTAACTTAAACTTCTGTGTTGCAAGAAGAGGAATGTTAATTTTATTACCTTTCCTGTATGAAAGACTTATTCTAATGAATAAACAACAAATCATGCTTTATTTTGGTTTTAAGGATATATTTATTTGTTTAACCTGTATAGCATTTGTTTTATTCTTCATTCAATTTTCAATTTAATAAAGTTTGCACCATGAAAAAAATATTTTTTAAACATCTATAGATTAAATCTAAAAGCGAATATGGCATAAAATGACATATAGCTTAAATCACTTCAAGTGATCATTAAAATCTGGAAATCTTTTAAAAATATTTTAATTATTTACTTTTAGAGAGAGAAGGGAGGGAGAGAGAGAGGAAGAGAAACCTAGCCCATAACCCAGGCATGTGCCCTGACTGGGAATCAAACCAGCAGCCCTTTGATTCACAGGCTGGCTTTCAGTCCACTGAGCCACACCAGGCAGGGCTAAAATCTGGAATTTGATGAAAGCTGCTGGCTCACCAACTGATCATTAAACTGCCGCTGAAATCTGAGTATTAGAAAGTGGACTGAAACTCCATGTGAAGCAGTCGGTCAGCATGTATAGGTAGAAATGAACTGGGAACATTTTAATTTCATTCACAAGAATTTTTGTCTATACTTCCAATCAAGGTTAATGGTTGGGGGACTTTTCTTAACAAGAGGAAACCCTGTCACCATTTTCACTAGTGGAAAGTAATTGAATTAACTACAAAATAACATTATTTCTTTTCATGTGCTGTGAATAGATATAGAATATACATCTTAAAAATACTGAAGTGTTTAAGGCAGGTCTAATGAGGAGTCATAACTCTACTAACCTTTAACTTCTGAGTCATGGAGAGAATATTGCTTTCTATTATAACCACCAATGCAAGTATTTTTCTCATGACTCTAGCTGTAAAAAATCAAATCACACAAGTCTGCACTCATAATAAAAAGTAGAATTGAAAACTAAGTGCATTAGAGGTTTCCTGAGGCACAAACTGCAAATCTATTTTTAGACTGTTCAAGACCAAACACATGAAAATTTAGACAGTAAGATCACATACCACCTTTCCCATTGGTTGGATGAAATTCTGGCACCTACCAGTCATTCTGCTCTGTAGACTGCCACACCTCTATAACTGTTCAAGTTGGAAAAGTAAAACCTCTGGGACAAACGGCAAGTGAGAGCAAAGCTGCACAGCAGCACAGACCAGGTAAACAATAACCACCATTTATCAATGACAAATTAAATTCTATTTGGATAGCTGGATGCTGGAAGATGGGACTGTCATCTAATCTCTTCCTTGAGAGAAATTATTTTTAGATACATTTTCTTTTACATAACAAAGAAACAGCTATGTCTACCCCACTTTATGTGTGTGTGTATACATATGCTATTGTTGATTATGTGAAATCTGGTTGTTACTTAACTTCCTGGGTTTCAAGTTCTTCGTCTGTAATCAGCACTCTGCTACCTACTTCAGAGTATTTTGGTAAGATCGAAAAAAAAGAATATATCCAGTGCCATGTGCCTGACTAATGGTCAATAATAGTAACTATAGTGGGTTGAATGGTCACCCCCAAGACATATACTCACATCCTAGAACAAGTGCATGTAATCTTATCAGGAAATAAGTTTTCCTTATATAGAAAAGGGTCTTTGCAGATATAATTAAGGATCTCAAAATGAGAGCATTCTGGTGGACTCTAAATCCAATGACAAGTATCCTCTTATAAGTGACACACAGAGAAAAGGAGAAGGAAGATATGAAAATGGAGAATAGATTACTTAAACTCAATTTACACATATTACAAAAAGTAAATAGATCACTGCATATATATGTAACTAGATAAATGAACTCATTAGAACACAGATTGCTATGTCAGCATCTGTTTCTTTCAAATCATTTTTATTATCTATGAGCAAACAATTGTATTGGTAGGTTAGAAGGTGTGAATCTGATTTTAGTGGACTCTGGGACATGTGGGATATCCTGAATCCCTGCCCATCAGCAAATGTTGCAACTGTAGTCAAATGTAATGTTTTCTAAGGAAAGCAAGCATATCTTTCATCAGATCTCAGATGTGTTTGGGGCACCAAAAGAGTAATAATATCAGTTTGTGAGACTCTTGAAGGTCCTACCTAGTTGTTATATTGATACAGTGTTTCAGGTTTATATAACTTTAAAGCAGTCAAAGAAATTTGGCATGCTATTTTAATCACTAAGATCCTATCTTTAAAGACCAAGAAGAAGCCAAAAAAGAGACTATAATAGAGGTTGTTTTAAGTAAACTTATCTTCCTTCAAACATTATAATAAAAATCTACAGGTTTCCGTTTCTTCATGTGCAGCCTGTCATTACCCACCATCCAACAGCAAAGGAAATAATCTCTATAGTCAACAATATAAATACAGACTCCAGGTTTCCTTGAGCTCGGAAATTGCTATATTCAAGTTATTTCTTTCAGCATAGGAAACTTCAAGGTCATTCTTACTGGAACAGCCATATTTCTGCATTTTCCACATTGAAGGCTATAAAATAAAGGTTAGAATGAATGTATCTGAGAAGAATTGGGAGCTATGAAGTTCTTAAAATTCACTGTTTCTCTTTTGCTCCTTTCTAGAGTTTACCAAACAAAAACTGAAGAACTCTTTGCAGAATATCATTGCATGAAGCAAATATCAACAATAGAAAAATGTGTCAAGCAATTTCTTGTAAAAAAATTATATATATTTCCCACTTCTTTAAAGTTAATAGAATGTTAAGTTATTTGAAGCTGGTAAGAAATATATTATTCTCAGGCAGCATTTCTTGAAAATTAAAGCAAACTTAGTTTTCAGTTTATTCACCATAAATGTATGTGAATAATATGGGAAATACAAACAATTACATTAGTGTTGTAGATCTGGCATAACAGTTCTACAACATGAACAAAGTGTCCCTTCATTATTTGAAAAGCACAGAAATAATTATGTAGAAAAGTCTTCACTTAAAAGTCGTCAAATCAGTTTAAAATTGTGCTTTACAAGAGTGATTGCTTTCCCCTCAAAATGAACTTCCGCTATGGCTTTTAAAAATAGGTTGGATTAACTGTTGAGGAGGCAATAGTGAGTAGTTAAGACTGCAAGCTCTCACACCACATTCCTGGGATTCAAATATTGTTTCCACCACTTAGAAGTTGGGTGACTTTAGCAAGTTAATTAACGTATATGTGTCTCAGTTTTCTCTAAAATGTGGGTAATAATAGTAACTAACCTTTAGAGTTGTTTGGGGATTAAATGAGTTAATACTGTATGTTACTTCCAATTTAGCAAATTCATGGAATATAGTGTCTAATAAGTATTAACTAAAATTTTATTTAAAATATTATGAAAAAGTTTTTTGTTCATGCATACTTTCCTGAGGCTTTGAGGTTTATAGGAAATACATACTTAATATATTATGAATCATGTTGATCACTCATTTTTGTATGTAACTTTCAGATATTTGGGGTATCTGCTTAAAAAATACATAGGATATACTACTAATTCCATTTTACATTTAATATTTCTCATAGAAAGAAATCTTGTTTAGGTTAGATATTCAATCATGTGCCTGCTATTTATTGCCTTAAAATGTTAGTATTTAATACAGTTGACCCTTAAACAACACAGGTTTGAAATGCACAAGTCTATTTAAATGCGGATTTTTTTCAATAAACATATAATTGGTCCTCTGTATCCCTGATTTGGCATAAGCAGATTCATCCAATCACAGATTGAAACAGTATTTTCCACCCACCACTGGAAATCTGCCAATGCAGAAGGCCACATGCATGCATTGGTCTACGCCATTTTATATAAGGGACTTGAGCATCTGTGGATTTTGGCAACTGCAAGAATCCTGGAACCAATCCCCCATGAATATAAAGGGACAACGGAAGTTTTGGAGGAGTCAGAAGTTTATATATTTTTTTTTACTGCATGGGGGTTCACAGCCCCTAACCCTCATGTAGTTCAGGGTCAACAGTAGTGTCCATAGGAAACAGTTAACTCTTAATTAATCACATTTGTTTCACATTAGTAAATTCCTATACAGTTTCTATTTCTCTTCAGTTACATCTGTGCTGCAACTTTCTAAAAGATTTCCTTTCTTATTATTTAGTCTTAATATGTGCCCTTTCTTTCATGTTGAAATATTTTAAGAAATCAATACTCCCAACTGACACTCATCGGTGTTTATTTTAAGGCTTCATTAACAATGCATGTGTATTTCTCTTTTAATACTTTTTATCTATCCTTATTATTATTTGTTTATTCCAGTTGTTTTGTTCAGTTGTATACACTTAGTAGTACCCTTTATTCTGCATCCTAAATACTTTGTCAAATTAATTAATTCTATGTTTTTAAATTATTCTTTAACAACTTAATTTAATATTTGAAAAATCATAACAAGTTTACCAATCTTTGCTAAAGTCTTTTTAAGTGGGGGGGAAAAAAAGATCCCATTCATAATGTACAGGCAAACTCCTTCTTGTCTTCTGACCTCATTTATACTGAAGCTTCCCAGAAAGATAGGTCTTTTCTCCAAATGGTTAACAACTTTCTTCCCTTTCCATTCTTTATAAATGTATTACTTTTCTCTCTCAGAAATAAAGCTATTCTTTCCAATTCAATGTAGTACTCCTGGCAACTTTTTTTTCTACCATTACCCTAATTAAGCTTAGTAAAGACCAGGAGCCAAGCTAGCAGACTCAATTTTTTTTAGCAGGCAAAAAAGAAACGGATGGTGGATATGCATATGCTACTTCCTTTTTTACACTGCACAGCTCTAAAATGTGCCTTCAAATATTAATCATAAAGAATTAAGAAGAATTCATTATAATTTTCGGTAGAACTTGCTGAGTTCAATCCTTTGAAAACAGAATGCTGATTACTTAGATAGATTTTTAAATATACACAGGTAGGCAAAAGTAGATATACAGCGGTGACTACGTGAAACTCAGGATTTATTCTTGTATTGTATATTTTTCCATATGAACAGCTACTATTAAATACCAGTTTATCCAAGTGGTGTATGTGCACATATTTTGAGTAGTTGCTGCCATCCCATCATAGACACTTAGGGATCCCTGATTCAATTTCATTTTAATAGCCATCACAACCTATATTCCATAATTTTTATCAAGAATTTATTTGTTTTTTTTCCCTCAAGCAGAAATACTGCTTTATCACAACTATATATTCAGTTCATAAATCTAATTCTTTTGTACCATTAATGGGAGGCTGTCAACAGATACCATCACACAATTTACTAACTGTTTGACCTAGCTCTCTGGACAAGGTTTCCTTATATGTAGATGAACATGTTAACACATGTGAACATCTCATATCTGAAATCCATGGAAGCTCACATGCTCTAGGCTAAAAAAATAAAGTTTATTCTTTCTTAAGTAAAGCAACTTGCTTTCTTCAACTTTATTAAAAGTTAGTTTTACACTATTTAATATGTTTTATCCACACTATGAAAAGCTAAGTAGCCCTTTTAAAAAATAAGGTAGACCTAGATGTGCTGAAATGGGGAGGTTCTCAGATTTATTGTTGATTAAAAATCAAGTTCCCAAATATCCTATTATTATATGGTATCAGTCCATTTATATATATTTAAAAAACAGCTAAAAGTAACACATAAGTAAATTAAAACATGCATATATGGTCATGCAAATATATATACATGTTCACATATCATAAATAGCATATTTGTAAATACATGAGATTATTCAGAAAAATGTTTGATAGTATACCATGAAATTTAAAAAGTATTGACTATATAAAAATAAGAGAGGCATATGAGTCTTGCATAATTTTTTAACCCAAAAAGGTATTTGAGAACTATTAATATAATTAAAATATTTAAATGCTGCTCTAAGCAGAAATTTCTAATTTTTATAACCTTCAATACTTCAATTATCATTGGATTACTTTGATTTTCATATATATGTTAATTATATTTGATTAGTGTGAAACTAATAATGTTTATACTAATAGCCCTTTAGTAGCTTATTTTTATTAAATGTCTTTCAGTTTTTATGTCGACTATAATAATTGATTTCCATATGCCTAAAGAAGCTGAAAAGCTGTTTATTTAAAAAATAAGAACTGTGGCAACCTCTGTAGCTGAATACCTGAGCAGATGGACATTAAGAAACTGCCATTTGAGGAAACTTCCGGCCAAGATGGAGGCTTAGATGGACACGCTCGGTCTCCCTCTACAACTAGAAAGGAATACAACTACCCTGAAACAAAAGATAACCAGAAATTTGAGAAAATAAAATTACATGGAAGCCCAATGTATGAAGTTATAAACCAGCGGTGCTCTCCTGGATGGGTAGGAGGGGCAAAATCGGAACCTGAATGGAAAGGTTGGGTGGGGCTGTTTGCGGTAGCAGTAGGGAGAGTGGCAGGGGGAGCAATTGAGGCTGCAGTCAAGCCCCGGCAGCTTGTGACCCCAATGCAGGGAAAGGCAGCGCCCCCCACTCCCCCACTGCATCAGACAGTGAGGCCCAGAGGGCGGGAGGATGGATCCCGGTCTCTCAGCAGAGAATAACGGCAGGAATCCATCTTGGACCCCCACCCGCACACAAAGTGCCACAGTGCGGTGAAAAAGGTCGGGATCGCTGTCAGTCTCCGGGCAGTGACAAGTACACGAGGCTCCGCCCCCTACAGCCTGCCCAGGAAGCAAAGCAAAACACAAATCTGTCAAAATGAAGGAGACAACGATTGAAATCCTGGTGACACAGCTTACCAGGCAGCAGATGAAGAATCTGACAGACGAACAAATAAGAAACCTTTCAGAGGCTCAGTTCAGAGCTATTGTTATAAGGTGGCTTACAGAATTAACAAAAGATTTGGAACAGGACAGGGAAGGAAAGAAAGTCACTCATACTGAAATGAACAAAAGCACATACGAGACAAGTGGTGAGGAAATAAAATCCAGAGATCAAATCAACAAACTGGAACATAGAGAAGGAACAAACAGTCAACCAGTGCAGAAAGAGGAAACAGAAAGTAAGGAAAGTGAGGAGAGGATCAGAAACCTCTGGGACAGCTATAAGAGATCGAACATTTGGATTATAGGATTGCCAGAGGGCGAAGAAGAAGAACTAGAAATTGAAAAATTATGTGAAAAAATAACGAAGCAGAACTTCCTGAACTTGGGGAAGGACAAAGACTTACAGGTCCAGGAAGCACAGAGAGTTCCAAAACAACTGGACCCAGGGAGAACCACTCCAAGACACATTATAATCAAATTGTCAAAAATTAAAGATAAAGAGAGAATCTTAAAAGCAGCAAGAGAGAAGAAAAGAATCATGTACAAAGGGGTCCCAATAAGACTATCAGCTGATTTCTCAAGGGAGACCCTGCAGGCGAGAAGGGACTGGCAAGAAATATTCAAAGTAATGAAAAGCAAAAACCTACAGCCACGAATACTCTATCCAGCGAAACTGTCATTCAGAATAGAAGGGCAGAGAAAGTGCTTCCAGGACAAAATAAAACTGAAAGAGTTCATTAGATCCAAACCACTATTATATGAGATGTTAAAGGGCCTGGCTTAGAAGAAGGAGGATCAAAACTATGAACATTAAAATGAAAACTGCATCACAAGAATCAACAACAGAAGCTAGGTCATCGAAACAAAGGCAAACTAAATAGGCAACGAGAGTAGAAAAATAACTATAGTTATGGGGAACATACTGGGGGGAGGTCAGCAGGGAGGAGGAAGGGGAGAGGGAGGGAGATGATATAGGAATTAAGAAGCATAGTAGGAGGGAAAGGAATAGACAGGAAGAGGTTGAGAAGAACTACATGAACAACCAATGGAAATGGACTAAAAGGGGGGGACAACTGGTGGTGGTGGGGCACCCAGTAAAGGGGAGTAGAGGGAAGGGGAATTGGGACAACTGTAACAGCATAATCAATAAAACATTAAAAAAAAAGAAACTGCCATTTGAAAGAAGTCAAGAATGTCTCTCTCTGGGTGGAGATACAGGGAGAATGAGGGAATGCACAGCTCATGTGAAGAGTCTCTGGTAATTAATTTGAATATTAAATCACTGTTATTCATTAGTACTCTAAGCTAGCAAAGTTGATGAGAAAAAGTCACACATTATTATAAATGCCTTTGCTAACAGCTTCAAGTTTAAAGGTATTAGGCACTTTTTGCTCCATCTTAATGATCTTTAGATGACCATTGTAATCCACATTTGCCTAGATCACATTAGCATGAAAAGTAAACAAAGGTCATGATAATAAAAGAACAATACAACATGACATTTTAGCCATGGCCCCATTAATGTAATCTCTGGAAACCTTGTCCCTCAATCCCTATGGCTTACTTCCTGAACTTCCTGGGAGAATCTTTCAGCTACAGGGTCCTGCTCCTCAGGTGCTCCCAACAGAGACTGACAAGCCTGTGTCTCTGTGGTGACCTCCTGTGCATGTTCCAAAGGCAATGGCTTCTTCACTTCTCACCTGTGGCAGCTCACTAAATTGAGGGTGCAAGTTGGAAATGGGTAAAAATCCCCAACTCCGAATCAAGTGCACCCTCAGCTCTCAAGAGAACTTCACTGACTCAGCCAGTTACCATTTTCTTAGGTTAATTGTAATTTTACTCCGTCTTTATTATGACTATTCCAGAAAGTAATATGATTGCCAAGATTTTCTGTTACTTTCAACACCATTTCTTTCCTCGGGCTTTTAACAAATAATCACTCCTTATTTGTTTTCTTGTTTCATCAGAGTGAGTTTCTTTCCTAAGATGATTATTTACCTCGATTCTGCCTAGATTATGTATACCTAGAATATAATTATCTGTGAGATAAACTGTTCTTGTTCCTGTGAGACTTAAAGATTTGAGTTTGGCAAATTTCACTTTAATCCCAGTATGTCCAACCACTGGTCTTTACATAAGAGTCCTTAGCTCTCATACAATTGAAATCTAACCAGCCCTCCTCATGAGACATCTCAGTCAATGCTATACAAAAGAAATAGAATGTAAGTCACAAATGTTAGCTACATATGTAACATTACATCTTTTATGGGCTACATTTTAAAATAAATGAGTAGGAATCAGGGAAAAGTTATCTAATAATATATTTTATTAACTCAATACATCCAAAATATTATTTCAGTATGTCATCAATATAAAATTTGGTGAGATATGTTATTGATATTGAGTATGTATTGTACATTTAGAGCACATCTCATTTTGCACTGGCTACACTTCAAGTCCTCAGTAACCACATGAGGTTAGTGGCTATTTTATTGGACGATAGAGATTTGAAGTAGTCCAGAAATGCCAGGGTTCAGAGTGGCTCAACAGTTTTAACTTAATCCAAAAACCTTGTTTTATGTTAATATCAACTTCTATTGTCCAACAATAGGCTCCTTATACCTTGAAAAATGGTTTCCTCAGATCAATACATAATATAGCATGTTACCTAACAATATGTGCTCTATTCTGTTTTCTGTTAAATTGCAGAAATAATATTTCCTTTAATATAATAACTTTTCTGATTTACCACATAGCAAGAAAAAACTATTTTGTTTTTAAAAGATTAACATCAAGCACCATAGAAGCACATTAATTAAAAAGTGAGAGTACTTTCCCCCTCATATTCCCTTATCCTGTCCTAGAATTACTCAAGGTTTACTATGTATCACTCTAGATACTTTCCTATATTAAAGAGGTGTTTAGAAAGAGATATTACGTATCCAGATTCATTCTGAACATTTTATGTAGATTTTCTTCTAAATGAGGGTAGGTAGATTCATTAACAAGGTCAGATGCGTAACCATGTTTGAAGACTACTGGAAACTCTACACTGCACAACTTAAGGCACTGTACGCTCATCCTTTCTTGCTGACAGAGCCTCTATTTTGTCTTTGTTCATTGTCACCAGTGTCATGTGGACAGAGAATAGCTAAAAAGTGAAATATTGGTTAGCCCCTTTTCCTACCCAATGATTGACTTTGCCAGAGTTATGTGATATAATTTTGTCCAATGAAAACAAGGTACAAGGACAGGATTTAGTTGCTCATAAAATTAGCTACATGGGAAGGAAGAACCTTCTTTTATCTTGGGCCTTGCTGTGTACCTGGGATGCCTGCAAGGACAGCAACCATGTGAGCTCTGAAAGGAATCAGCCTAAAGGTAGAAGTTAACATCAAGAATCAGCAGGTGCCTGGCTGCTATGGCTCAGTGAATTGAGCGTCGGCCTGTGAGCCAAGTGTTGCTGGTTCGATTCCCAATCAGGGCACATGACTAGTTGCACGTCAGGTCCCCAGTTGGGGATGCAAGTGAGAGGCAACCACACAGTGGTGTTTCTCTCCCTCTCTTTCTCCTTTCCCCTCACTCTAAAAATAAATAAACAAATAAATAAATAATTTTTAAAAAAAGGATTAGTAGGTGCAGTGATGGACAGGATACTTGATATAGTCACAGAACTGGTGTCTTCCCAGGATGGGAGATAATACTTTTCTTAATGGCTACTCACTGTTAGTTGTGTTCTCTGATACTTGAAACTTAAGGCATCTTTATTGATGTAAACATTGAGAAGATGGTTTCATAGACTTGTCAAAATGAAATAGGAATTATTTTCATTAGTGAAATGAGAATTTAAGCCACCAATTCTTGATGAGGAAGTTATTAGTTTTCTTTTGGTCTATTTCTATATGCTACCCACACATTACAACTTCATCTTAGAATTATTTGCAAAGAAAGATGAATTCTCCAAAGGATAGATAAATACATGTTTAGTTTTACTGCCAGTAGAAATAAAGTTGACAATTTAGATAAGCAAAATGTAAACATACAATCAGAACTTTTTATTGAGTTATAGGATATTATGGAACCTGTTGTCAGTAGCTAATTATAATCATTTATTTTTATGAATTACTATAGTCCATATTTGCTTACAGAGTGTCTAGTGTTCCATACATCAGTTTTGAAAAGGGGATAACATAAAAATCTGTGATATATTTATGAATTTGTATATGTTTATCATATATAATACAATATTAACAAAAACAGTTTTAGCTACCACTTGGTAGTTAAATTCACATATTCTTTTGAAAGAAATTTTTGGGACTTCCAGTCAAGATGGCAGTACTGGAAGACATGCCTTGCCTCTTTGCACTACCATATCAAAATTACAACTAAAATATACATTAGGCCACACTATCAAGACAGAGTCAAAGCAGCTCTACCTAATTGTGTTTGCTTTTATGTATTAACATAAAAGCAAACACAGGGAGGCTGCCAAAACAAGGAGACAAAGAAACATGCCCAAATGAAAGAACAGATTAAAAACTCCAGAAAAAGAGCTAAATGAAATGCAAATAAACAATCTATCATACAGAATTCAAACAGTGATTATAAATAAGGATGCTCAAGGAACTTAGTGAGGACCTCAACAGCCTAAAAAAGTCCAGTCAGAAATGAAGGATTCACTAATTGAAATAAAGAACAATTTATAGGGAAACGACAGTAGAGTGGATGAAGCTGAGAATCAAATCAATGATATAAAACATAAGGAAGACGAAAACAACCAATCAGAACAAGAAGAAAAAAGAACGCAAAAAAAATGAGGATAGTATAAGCAGCCTCTAGGACAACTTCAAGAGGTCCAACATTCACAGCACAAGGATGCTAGAAGGAGAAGAGAAGGAGCAAGAAATTGGAAATTTATTTGAAAAAAATAATGAATGAAAACTTTCCTAATGTGGTGAAGGAAATAGACATGCATGTCCAGGAAACACAGAGAATTCCAAACAAGACGAATGCAAAGAGGCCCACTCCAACACACATCATAGTTAAAATGCCAAAAGTTAAAGATAAAAACAGAATCTTAAAAGCAGAAAGAGAAAAGAAGTTAGTTACCTACAGGGGAGTTCCCATAAGACTGTCAGCTGATTCCTCAAAAGAAACTCTGCAGGCTAGAAGGGATTGGCAAGAAATATTCAAAGTCATGAAAAGCAGAGACCTATAGCCAAGATTGCTCTACGCAGCAAAGATATCATTTCGAATCGAAGTGCAGATAAAGAGCTTCCCAGACAAGAAAAAAGTAAGAGTTCAGCATCACCAAATCATTATTCAATAAAATGTTAAAGGAATTTATTTAAGAAAAAGAGGATCAAAACTATGAACAATAAATTGGTAAAAATACATATCTATCAACAATTGAATCTAAAAATAAATGAAGTAAACAAGAAGAATAAAGACAGAATCATGGATACGGAAAGCATTTTGATGGTTGCCAGGTGGGAGAGGGTGTGGGGGAATGGGTGAAGAGGTGAGGGGATTAAGAAGTACAAATAGGTAGTTACAGAATAGCCATGGGGATGTAAAGTACAGTATAGGGAACAGAGTAGCTAAAAAACTTACAGCATGACGCTGGATATGAACAATGGTGGGGGGACTCCCTGAGGGAGAGGAGGGTACTGGGTGGAGTGGGGGTAAAGGGGGAAATATCAGGACAACTGTAATAGCATAATCAATAACATTATTTAAAAAATATTCTTTCACCATTTATATTTAATGTACAATTTTTAAACATAGAAATTAAACAAATAGTTTGAGCAAATTTAATGGAATAGGATCAAATCATGTAAATCAATTGTGTAAAACCATGATTCTTGTAGGCAAAATGATAAAATGCTGGTGATTTTATATGGTTTAAACTAAAATAAACATTTAAAACTTTTTCAGAAAACATAAAAACTGGTATTGTTTTATATTTCAAAGGTTGTTTTGTTTTGTTTTGTTTTTCCCATAATGATCAAAATAGCCCTGGCTGGTGAGGCTCAGTGGATTGAGTGCTGGCCTGTGAACCAAAAGGAAGCTGGTTTGATTCCCAGTCAGGGCACATGCCTGAATTGCAGGCCAGGTCTCCAGTTGGGGGCACACAAGAGGCAACCACACATTGCTATTTCTCTTCTTCTCTTTCTCCCCTCCTTCCTCTTTCTCTAAAAATAATTAAATATTTTTAAAAAATAAAACAATAAAAAGGAGTACATAAAATCAATTAAGCTAAGACCTAAAAAGTGTTCCTTGAAGTAGACTTCTGCTGTGGTTAGTGGCCAAATTATGGAGAGCCTTATTTAATAAACTTCATTTTCTAGCTAGCCATCAAATATTTTGAAGCAAGAAGTGACAAGAGCAGGAAGTCAAATGTATGTAGTATTAATAATCTCTGAAAGCTGTGTGTTAACATGTGTGCATGTATGTGTATTAGTGTTTTGCGGGAAAGGGATTGCTGAGGCAGGGAGAGAGGTTTGGATCAGCTAGAAGATATGCAATCTGTTGTAACAAGATGGTCATTGTGGGAATGGAAGGGAAAGCACAGAGTAAAAGAATACTTAGATATGAAATCAAGAGCACTTAGTAACTGTATGTAGAGGCTGAAAAGCAGCTAGAAGGAATTAGAGATGACAGGGGGATGGAGGTGCTTTTAACTGAAAGTAGATATGCAGGAAGAACAGGTTTGGGCTGTATTATAATAAATTGTGTTGAACAAGCTAAGTTTGAGCAGTCAAGGTTTCTCCACATTGAGAAAGCTAGCAAGCAGTAAGTACCGGGTCTAGAGATGAAGAGTTCAGATCTACAGATGTGGATCCAACTGATAATCAGTGCAAGAGTGAGTTATCCATATATTTTTAAATATACACTATTAGAAATATATCACAAAATGTGTAGCACATAAATGAAAGTTTGTTTCCATTGATGGTATCTGCAAAACCAGAATTACTTGTAGGGCCCAGGATGGGTAGCTCAGTTGGTTAAGAGCATTATGCTGATACACCAAGGTTGGGGGTTTGATCCCTGATTAGGGCAGATACAAGAATAATAAATAAGTGGAAGCATAAATAAGTAGAGCAACAGCCCTAACAAGTGTGACTCAGTTGACTGGTCATTGTTCTGCAAAGCTAAAGGCCGCTGGTTCAATTCCTGATCAGGGCACATGCCTAGGTTGTGGGTTCAGTCTCCAGTCGGGGCACATTTGAGAGGCAACCGATCAATATTTCTCTTGCTCTTTCTCCCTCCCTTCCTCTCTAAAATTAAAAAATAAAATCTTTAAAATATATAAATGGAACAGCAAATTGATATTTCTCTCTCTCCCTCTCTCTAAAGTCAATAAAAAATTTTTTAAAACTAAAATTATTTGTAGCTAATATTTAAAATATTTGAATGCCAAAAAGTTAAAAATATTTTATTTCACATTTGTTAGAAGTTATGTTTGTGTCCTTTCTTTACAATGCATTCACTACTATCAGTGACCTTAGTATTCATTAATACTATTATTATATTAATTAGTATTCACTACTTTTAGAAGAATGAGGTTTTTCCACATAGTGAAGGTTGCTGGTCTAGAGAACTTGGCTGGCTCATTCCAATTAAAATTGTTTCTCCCTAGATAACATGGAATATTTTTACCCTCTCTGTCAAAAGACACTCTTTTGTTTGGTCTTTCATACAAATTTTTTGTGTAAGAAGGTGAGGAGCTTATGTGAGAACAATTTAAATTTTTCAGCCAGCAGGAAGCTTATGTAATTCTTTGTTCCTTAATGAGGGCACCTGAATCCTCAAGTGAAATTACCATTTTTCCAGATGCAGTTGATCAAATTAGGAATGGGAAATACGCCAAATGTATGTAAACAAAAGAACTATTTGCAAGGATGCTGATTGAAACAAGTGGAAATGGATCAGACTAATCAGTGGTGGAATTTAAAGGGCTAATAAATTAACCTACTGAGTCGCACCAGATTGCTGAAATAATTATAGCGCTGCCATAGATAGGATGAGTGAAGAAAATGTTCCCAACCTTTAGAGAAAGATGTGAATTGCAGATAATCTTCCTTTTGTTTCAATATTAGAATATTTAGTAGTACCAGATACATGTACAATTTTTATTTTGAAAAATGTGTTATATTGGACCATTTCATTCCTTCCTAATAATCATTTCCTCTTTCTAAACTTGATTAGTTCGTCTAATTAAACCAGCTCCATCTAGCTCAGCAACCCACCCTCAGCTTTGGCATAGAAGTTGAAACTCTGGTCTGTGGCTTTTAGAAACCAAGCCTATGGCAAATGCTCTAAGTTATTCTCTTTGCACCTGCAATTAACTTAATAGAGTCCAAACCAATTTATTTCAGTTAGATCTTTTGGGGATGAAGTTTTCTGGAAACTTCTGGGAAGGACAGGCCCTTACTTTTTTAAAGACGTCCATTACAATTGGGTCCACTCTGGACACCAGTGATCAGCCTAGAACTCCTGTAGCTTTCTCATTACAAGGGTAAGGATAAAGTGGCTTGTGAAGGAAAGCTTAATTTAAGAGAATTAAGAGAAGCCAGATTCTTGATGGATCGATATCTTGATTGAGAACTTTTAAGATTTCTTCAGTTAAATCAGCAATTATTGCCCTGGCCGGTGTGGCTCAGTTGGTTGGAGCATCATCCTGTAGACTGAAAGGTTGGGGGTTTGATTCCCAGTCAGGGCACATGCCTGGGTTGTGGATTCAATCCCTGGTTGGGGCGCATGTGAGAGGCAGCCTATTCATGTTTCTCTTTCTCACATTGATGTTTCTCTCCCTCTCTCTCTCTCCTTTTCTCTCTCTAAAAATTAATTGGTATGTCCTCTGGTGATGATTTTAAAATAACAATAATAGCAATTATTTAAGACAGTTAAGTTGGTCCTCTGTTACCTATAGTCAAAGCATTCTAATAGTAGTGTGCTTAAACAGCAGTTTTTCACAATTCCATGCTGTATAAACTATTTCTATTTTCTTTTTTTTTCATTGAATATTAGAGGGGGTGGGGTAGGAAGGAAGAGAGAGAGAAACCTCAATTTGTTGTATGTGCCCTGACCTTGGTTCAAACCTGCAACCTTGGTATATTAGCACGATGCTCTAACCAACTGAGTTACCCAGACAGGGCCAGATATCAATTTTCTTTAAGAGTCTTATACGTATTTCTTCTTGCTGTATTTTGTAGTGATTTTGGATGTACAGGAGTTGCTAACACAGCAGAAAGTTCCCATACAACTTTCATGTGGCTTTCCCTAATGTTAAAACCTTACTGTGGTATATTATCAAAACTAAGAAATTAACATTGGTGCAATGCTATTAACTATAGACTTTATTCAGATTTCACCAATTTTTCTACTACCATCATTTTTCTATCTCAGGACCCAATTTAAGGTCCCAGATTGCTTTTAGTTGTCATATGTCTTCTATCCTGTGGTATTTGTTCTTCATTCTCTTTGTCTTTCATGACCTTGACATTTTTAAATGAGTACTAATCTGTTACTTTTCACAATGTTGCTCTATTTGGGTTCGTCTGGTGTTTTTCTCAGAATAAGATTAAGGTTATGCACGATTAGGAAGGATACCACAGAGATGCACTGCATCTCAGTGCATCATCATAGAATGTTCATGATTTGATAAGTCTGGTGGTATTTACCCTGATCACTTGGTTAAGGTGATACTTGTGAGGTTTCTCAACTGTGAAGTTATTAGGATTTTATTTGAAATTGGTATTTGCAGGGAAGGGATATTTTGGGGCTATATAAGTCTTCAGTTTCTTCTTAAACTTTTTCCCACTAATTTTAGCATCTATCACTAGTCTTGTCTGCTGCAATCATTACTATAGTGTTCTAATGGTAATTTTCTATTTTCCTCATTTCTTCTACATTTTTAAAATTCTTCTATAAGAAAATGTTCTTTCTCTCATTTACATAGTTATTTGTATTAATAGGGACTCACAAATATTTATATAGTTTTGGGGGGTATAATCCACTACTGTCATAATTTATTTGTTGCTCAAATTGTTCCAACATTAGCCAGAGTGAGCTATTTCAGGTTGGCTCATGTGTCTCTTAGACATTTTACCCTTCCCTTTTTCCCTTCCTCCTTTCCCTCCCACTCCCCCTACCCCACCCTCCCCTTCTCTTTTCTTTCTTTATTGCAATTTATACTCCAGGTTCATCTTGTATTTCCTCTGCTCCAGTCCAACCACTCCAGCCATTTCTCCAAGAAACCCTGGTTCCTTCCAGCAGAGGATACCATGTGCTGGCTATGCTCAATGGAACTTGAGGTTCCCTTGGTGGATAAATACAGGAGATATATGTGTATATATTAGCACATTCACACTAGGTTATTTATATGTATCTTACTATATTAATAGATCTTAAAAATTCATGAAGAAAACCTATTGATCTTTACTTTAAAGCCAGCTTCATTGACCTGTTTTTAATCCCTGGTCAGGAGATGTTGCTCATCAGCCCCTAGGTGTCCATTTTCCATTTCACTCCTGACACAAAATCTCTTCTTTAATTAATGTCCTAGTGTCTTTTCTAAGCCCTCTTATCTCATGATGGCATCTTCAACTTTCCTATATTAATATAAACTTGTGTAAATTTTTTAGCTGCTTCCTAAAATTTTCCCTGGCAGAGTGAAACAATATCATTTGGGTTAAACAATCTAAATGAAAATGGTCATTTCCTAAAGTAAGGCTTTAGAGAGCTCTCTTACCTGACAGTTCTATCAATGGTCCTTTGATTTACCCCAATTACAGCTTGCCCATTTAACCCTCAACACAATGACCAGACTGGTCTCAATAAATCTATGGAGTGACAGCTAGAACAACTGACACTCTGAGAAAGAACAGTGATACTCAGCTTATGAAACCATCAGCATGACCACCTATTTTATGGATAGCACCCACATACTTTATAGTCCTGGCAAGGGACACATTTGCCAAAGTATTTCTTCTGACACTAACACTGTGATTCACAGTCTCACAGCCATAGTGGGCCAAACTAGACAGGGGAAAAAGCCACTTGAAATCATGACCTAAGCCCCTTGACCAAGGTCATTGTAAGACTTGGGCTTATGTAAACAACAACAACAAAAATGTGATACTTCTTTATGATAGTTATTTTTGCTAACTGAAATGTGTCTCTGCCAAGAATAACCTTTAGTGACATTTGCTCTGTAATCTTCCATCCCTATGAACTCTCTGGTAAGAATGCATCAGATCAATGTACTGCTTTGCACTTAGTTCTTTATGTCCATCCATTTCACTATCTACTGTGCTTTTGCTCAACACAAGTTCTTTTTACTAGCTTTCACTCCTTAGTTGTGGCTTCCATGGAGCTACTGTACCCATTAGAAAGTAAGAAAGTATTCTATGACCATGTTCATACACAATGTTATAGTTAAGCAAGCTTTCTAATTTTCTTGTCCATTTCCAAACAGTAATTAATGCTACATTTTTATTGGACTATATTCAACTTTGTAATATAGCATAACTATACTCCTCTTTGTTATTGTTACAGTAAAATAATATGAATTCATGAAAAATTCAGTCTATAATAGTATAGGGTCAAGTTGTTGTAATCTACTATCAAACTCAATCCTAATACCCCACCAATATCCTCTGCTGTTCCTACAGAACTAATATTCCATACACTGATATAAAAAAGAACAATTCTAATGGAAAAATATATATGTATAGGCATAAAAAATATATATGAGATAAAAAATTAGAAATAATTAAAAGACTGATCAGTTGCATTTAGTGGCTATTTCTGGAAATTGAGAGGAAAAGGAATATTTGAATGGCACTGTAAGTAACTTTGCACTGTTATAAAGCCTCATATTGGTATATAAAGTAATTTCTAAAATGTTCTCACATATACTATATTCTTTTATGAATATGGAAATTTATGGTACTTGGCTCTAATGAAGCCTGGAACACTAGAGCACAGGTGAGCTAGACCCACCTGCAGCGGCAGGTGTTAGGGTGATCATCCAGATGGCACAAGGACTGTTCCAAAACTTAAATGTAGCAAGATCCTGGATCCAGCATTTCTCCAGTGTTGTTTTGTGTACTTCAGGTTTTCACAATATCAAAGTCTAATTGCTCAGAGATCCTTTAAAAGATTATATGAACAACATGATAAATGATGTCATTTTCTTCTATTGGTCAACTTTAGTAAATGAGTTAGTGAGGAAAAGCACTGAAATAATAATATAAAGCATTGAATACTAATGGCTTTTATAAAGTGACTTGGGTTTTATTCATCCATTCTTTGCTTGCTCATATGGATAATTGAGTCAGTGTTTATATATATAAATCAATAGTGATTCAATGCTATTATACAGGCCAGAGTCTCCCTTTGGAAATATGCTGCATTTATAAACTTGCAGTTTGCTGCTCTGAGCATTTGCAGAGCTTAAGCTGGGAGAATTCCAACCCTCTTTTAAAGGGACAAAGTGTTCAGAATCAACAAGGCTCCTAAGACTTAACTACAACATAATTTACCTCCAGAAAACCTGTTGTGATATCCCTCAGTACTTCTTTGGTACCTCTACAAGTCTTTATCAGCACTTACCCACTTACCACATTGTGTACTATATATTTAACTGCAAATCAATTTTATTATTAAAATAAAATCTGTATGTTATGTATTTTTATATCTCTAAGACTTCATATTTCTGTAAGACTATATTTCTAAATATGTGGCACTTAATAAACATAGTCTAATAAATGAGTAAGCTATTAACGTTATGGAAAATTTTCTCTATAAACATAGACACTAGGAAAATTTTAGTAGGAAACTGTTCTGAGTTAAATTTGCTTAAATGGTTTATCATTTATCATACTTCAGAAAATTAATTTCAAATATTTAAGTTCTAAGAATTACAGTTTTTAAAAGTAAAAATTAAATTGGATAAAGACTTAGTGAAGTATTAAGGACACATTTTAATTAAATACAGAATGATGTCATTGTAAGGCACTAGTGTCTAATATTTTCCGCTTCTAGCCTTTTCTAAAATAGTAAATCTAGAGGAAACATCAAATTACACTTAACACAATGTCCCTTTCATTAAAAATCTATGGGATTACTTTTTCCCCCTTTTAGAGGGTAAAGTAGTCTATGGTTAAGCAAAAGTACAAAACTTCCTATGTGAATGTGAGACACAGGAGAGAAGCAATTTAATAATTTTAATCTAATGGGTGCCAAAATTGTTCATTTATATGGTGAGCTTAAATTCAATAACCTATTTTTGCACCAAGGTTGATTTACAGGTATTAAATACTTTCATAGCTGGTTAATTGGTCCTCAATGACTGTGAAATTAAGCTGAGTTTTGTTAACATCAATATGAATAGTTCTACCCAAGATGAACACAATAGAAAAAAGTATGTACATGGCGGTTCAAAACGTACTACCTAACGATTTACATACAGACTAATTTACACATTCTGAAAACCATCCAGTGCTATTAAAAATCACTTGAATTACAGAATGAGATAAGCAGAATAGACAAACCCTTTGTTCAAAAGTGTATGTCTAAGGGTTCCAGTCCTGTTTTACTACCAGGGTTGCATAAGGTCCTACTAATGTGTTGGTGGCTTTGCATGTGTCTGTCTGCCTGTTTGTCCCAAATAATTTTTAAAAGTACAATTTTTTAAAGACCTTTATGGAATTTTGTTTCATTTACTACTTTTTAATCTTCACCCAAGGATATGTTGTTTATTGATTTGAGAGACAGACAGCAAGAGAGAGAAACATCGATAGGTTGCTACCCGTATGTGTCCTGATGGGGCACAGAGCCTGTAACCTAGGCATGTGACTTGAACTGGAATGGAACCTGCAGCGTTTTGGTGTGTGGGGTGATGCTCCAACCAACTGAGTGATCAGGTCAGGGCCCCTTTTGAAATTTTAAAGGTAGAATGCATGTATATGTAAAGAACGACAAGCTTTCTAAAAAAAAGAATGGGCATTTTTCTACAACATGAACACATTGTAAAGTAATGTATTTATAGAAAACTTCATTTTGAAATGATAATTTTTCCATTGGTCATATTACATAAGTAAACTACTGATTAATTCAAATAACTCCCAATCCATTTTCCCTCTCTCATCCTTCTATCACATGTTCCCTGAAGACCTATTTTGGCTATACTGTGCTTATCTTGCTCTGGCCTTTTTTCATGAAAATCTTCAAAATAAAATACCTTTGCTCCCATCTCTGTGAAAATTAAAACTTTGATTAAAGCCCATCCCCCCAAAATGGATAGATTGCATTAGAAGTTAAGGATCTATGAATTACTAAGACCAAAACACATTCATTATTGGAAGCTTTGACAGAATCTAAAGCAATCTAAAGGTTCAAGTTCTCACAGTCAAATTTTCTTCTGTGAGAATTTGGACCTGGGTTTGAGAGACAGCCATTAGTGCTGGTTAATCTCCTGAGCTGTAGAGTGACCACCATTCTCTAGTCACATGTATATAAAAATAGAGAAAATAAAGCTACCAATATACAGAAAGAAAGCAAAGATAAGAGACTGTGTGAGCCTCCTTCCTGAGTCCTTCATATATTGTCAGGTCTTGATTCTTCTCCTTTCTTCAGGCCTGATTACGCTGCCCTGCTCTGGTTCATGAATCGTCCCCTATCTTGTAATAAATTTGCAGCTTTGTTTAATCTAGTACAAGTTATTTTCTTTTACTTGAAAAAAAAATCTGACAGAATAATGTACCTTCAAGTAGAAGTGTAAGGATAAATGATAATGTAATTAATATTGTAATAGTTTTTGTCATATAGTAAGATTTCAATAAATGGTGATAGCATTGATTTGTATACTGCCACTGTTACTAGCTCTACTATGAGGAGGAGGAGGAAGAGAGGAGAAAGAGGGGAGAGAATATTTTTATTAACTGGATAATAGAATTCCTGTATGCTCTAGGTTACACTGGGAATGAGGTGAATGGAAATTTTGTGTCTCAGGTAATTCTGTTTCAGGATAGGAGCAATTCACTTTGTTTCCAGTCCAGTCTAATCATGAAAAGACACAATAAATTCAATAATACCAATGTCATGAAGTAGAAATAATTGAGAAAAATAAACCATATTCTCCACAGCTTTGAGATGGTAACAAATCATGACTCACAATTACTGTATGAACTACCACTGACTACCTTCATAAAACCTTTCATGATACTATACCTAAAAGTCCTTTTCACATAGTAAGTGTTCAATAAACTTCAGATGTGCACGCCCCTCTCCACGGCCCCTCTCCTTCTCAAAAAAGATGTCTTCACACATTACTTTAATGAGTCTAAAACACATGACACTTAGAAGCACTCTTTTTTTTTTTCTTAGATTAGTGCTTAATTTAATAGATTCTAATCTCATGGCATAATTAGAAATATGCCAGCACTAATAATACCTTTTGCGGGTTCATTCAAGAGCCAACTGAAATACTGAAATCAAAGCAAAACACTCTTGACTGTATCGAAATATTAAAATTGGTTGTTCTTTTGCTCGCTTCAGTAGCCCATATACTAAAATTGGCTGTTCTAGCCTAATTTAAGGATCAGCACTATTAATATTAGTTTCATTTCTCCTCTTATGACTCTCCTTACCTTTTGTTTGTAATGTCCCTGTGGCATTACATTTTGCCCATGTCATTCATACTTGTTTACATGTATTGTTATTTCCTTTAGAAGTCCCTTAATGGCTAAAAGTACATGTGGCCCATTTGAGAATCACTGATTTTATAAGTATGTCCTCTAAATATTTGTTAAATTAAATTAATATAGAAATTTGCCCCACCAAAAATGTATAATTCTATATTGTTTTATGCATATTTACTTTCCTAAGACAAAGTAGTTATATTGGATAGTATTTCTTCAATAAGATTTTAACCCAACACTGTTACTACTTTATGAAATACCATTAACGCACTGGTCATGGTCCCATACTTTGGGGAATAATAAAGCACTTAGAAATATAATATGGATGTGTATATCATTCTCTCCCACCTGAAAAGAACTTTGAAGTTCATGTGTTAATATGAGTGTTAGGTTATTTTCAGTTCTTGCTGGCCATATCTAGGAGGTAAAACATGGAAAGAGAGTATAAAAGCATAAAAACTTGGGGCAGATCCTCTCTGCTTTATACCATCAATGAGAATATCTGTAAGTTATTATCAGGTAGAGGGAGTGAGAATAAAAGAAAAGGTTTTGTATTCTTATGACATTAGTGCTAAACTACTTAACTCATAACTACTCATATAGAAAAAGGCACCTCTTTTTAGACCAAAACTAAATCCTGCTGTAGACATTTTATTAAGAAGATCAGCAGGTACCCTGTCCCTAATGTGAGTTTAAGTTTAGTTGTTTAACAAATTAATTCTAATACCAAAAGTGAGATGGGTACAGTTCTCTTGAAAGTATAAAGGAAAAGACCAAAAGCATAATGATTTTCTCACAAAAGCAAGTATCTTCTAATCATTTAAGCCACAATTTTTCTTCTATAGACCTTTGCATTATTCTAAAAATCCTACCTATTTAGTCTTTGGGGATGTCTATTGTAACCCAGCACAACAATACTTATAACAAGTATTTATATTGTAGAAGAAAAGGGGTCACATATTAAACTTGACAGGCTCAGGGGAGGCCTGAGTGGTGGCCTTATAAACTCAGAGACCTAAAGAAAGGATGGCCTGAAACTGAAACTTTCTAACTAAAAGCAGTTCATGGTGGGCAGTCACGTCCTAGGCCAGTTTTTTTCCTTAACCAAAGGTCAGTCTTTAGCTTAATTGAGTCTTTCTATTGTCTTCTTGCATCTATGATAACAGACCTATGGAATGTCAAAATTCCTTTTTCCCAGACCCCTCAAAGTACAGGCACTGCAACAGGAGGAGACCACAAATCTCTTCATTGTTATTGTAATCATGTTAATTGTTAACTGTTAACTGTCCTTTGCTTTCTCCCACCTCCCTAGTCTATCACCAATGGATTTCACGTAACTCCCTCAAGCCTCCTCTTTTGATTGTAATGTACAAAAAAAGGTATTAAACTGCCAGTCTCCCAAGCATTATCTCAACTCATTGAGATTTTGCTTCCTGGAAATTGTCATCAGTTTGGCTCAAATAAACTCATAAAAAATTCTCTACAGGTTTAAATGTTTCTTACATTAACAATACAAGCAAGCACTTTCACGCTTTTCTCTGGATTTGGCTACTCCTCTTGCACATGTGAGTGTTTTTTAAAGGCTGTAAGAAGAAAATTAAATTGTTAAAAGTCTGAACAGAAAGTTAAGTTTGCGTAGAGCTTATCCTGCCAAATCATCTACTGTCAGAAATTTTTTCAGGTGTAGAAAAAATTCCCCTAATTTTATGGTTCTGGTAATGAACCCAACTATAACCACATTTTTGGGACATGAACACTGTTCTAAGAATGAATAAAGAGCTGCTTCTTTAACTCACAGAATGAAGTGCATTAGTGCATTTGCAAAGCAAGTAAGTTAAAGGAAGAGAACAGAGAAATTTCATCTCTGCCCATGAAAGTGGAACAAAATTAGTTTAATAAGTATATATAGAGAAAAGTAACTGCTCCCTTCAGATGTCTTGTTCCACTTAAGTCCTATGTATATACCCAGAATCAGGCTGTCTACAGTTTGGGGAAAGTCACTTGGCTTTTAGGACTCTTCCTGAATTGAAGTAGAAATGATGCCATTTTTATATGTGTGCGTGTGTTTTAAACCTCAGTGGTCTCCTCTTAATCTTTAGATATACATAGAGACCTTTTATTATATGAACCCTTAAGAATGTAAGGAGGTATATTTTAACATTAAGAACAATTCAAACAAATACATTTTCATATCCAGATATTCTAGTAAACATTTTTGCAAGCCAGCATCCCAATTACCTTTCAGTGAACAGCAATCATTACTTATCTATTTGGCATTCAGCCGCTTTTGGTAACTGTACTTGATGAGAAAATTGAAAACTTGCCGGTTGCTGTCTTGGATGCATTTCAAACTGCAAAACCTTTGAAAGCCTTGGTTTATAGAATAAAAAAAAAAAAGTAGTTAAAGATTCTTCTTGGTGTGATCTACAAAACCCATTGACTTGTTAGTCTTAATATCTTAATAGCTCATCCATTTCCTGGGCAACCTCATGAGATTTTTTTTAAGTCAGATTAAAAATTATTGTTTTAAGCAAATAAATTTATTTTCCTATTTGCATATTACACTGTAACCAATATTACATTACAGAATAGGATCTACTGAAGTGAAGCTTTCCAAGATATATTTAAAGTTAAAGCTAAAAACAGTGTAATTTCATGTTCTTTGTGTTGTATTCAGACAATTTGAAGCCTAATGCAGGGTGTGATACAAACTCCCATCCCTTAAATGTTGAGTCCACTGGCATGAGGCCATGTCAGATTGTACCAACAATTTCTGGTTGGTGCAACTAGAAATAGTTCAGGAAGACCTAACTTCTAAATGAGCACTCAGGAGTGCTATTCCAAACTTTGAGATGATGCTGAAATTAGCTCTCTCTGAGCTAATTTTTCTTTCCTTTTGAAACTCCCACCCCCTGTGAAATGACCTGAAGACAATACTTATATAAATTCTAAAAAGTACAGACTAACTCAGTCAGCTATCTCTCCACATGACAACAAATAACATGATTAATGCAAAAAATTTTTTTCAATTTAATTGACTTTCTTTTTCTCTGAATGTATGAAAACAGCTGAATATTTTGGTATTGTGTGATCAGCCTAAATATCTTCTCTACTCACTAAGCACTTTCTTTATCCTGGTCATTTCATTACTGCATTATCAGGGAGAAGCCTTGCCTTACATATGTTAATCTTAAGGGAAACGGACTGTCTATAATGATTAAATTAGTCAGACAATTACAGTGCTTTCCCTTTGATTTTATTTATATGGAAAACACTATGTTTTTAATATTTTTAATACTTTATAAAAATATGAACTTGCTTGTGGGGTTCATTATCTTGATTTTATTTTAGAGTTCATTTTAGCATATTTTAAAATTTTCTATTCAAATAGAGGAGAGTCTGACTTTCCTTAACTTACTGTCCACAACTATTTACTTTGCAACATTTAATTTTATTATGGAAATGTTTAAAATACATTAAAAAATAAAGAAAACACACAGCACATTAATCAACTGTCACTTAGAAAAAATTCTGTTGTCTGATAGTCAATGTAGGATTTTTGTTTGATTTCAGATAATGAAGTAATAAACAATTTGTTCTGTAAAGATTTTTACTTATTGAAAACCAAGTTGCTTGAAACTCAAAACTCTCCAATAGTTTCCCATTCACACAGACTAAACCCAAACCTAAGCGTGGCAGACAAGGCTCACAGACCAGTTCCCCATCTACCTCGCTGATTTCACCTGTCACTATTCCTCCCTGTTCACATCACTGTTAGAATGGACAAATAACACTTTGGCTTCAATGCCCATGCCAGTCTCTCTGACCATATTTTCCTCTCAGGTTTCCACAATCCCTTTAGTTCTCTACTAAAATATCACCTTATCAGAAACACTTTCCCTGACCGCCCTATGTGAAATAGAACCCCTGACAAACTCCATCCTCCTTAACCTATTGTATTTATTTTTATTCAAGTTATTATTCAACAATTAGCATTTATACATACACACACAAAATATATATTTCAGAGATAAAGCACAATAATAATACAGTGCCTTTCTTACCATATGTTTTAATGCTTTCAGTAAATATAATTTTAAGCTCTTACTATGACAAGCACTGTGATTTAAACTTTTAATTTAATATTCAAATTAATCAAAAGAACAATCCTATGTAGGAGATGGGTACATTGTATAGATGAAGGACTGAGACTTACCTAGCACTATACCCAAGGTCACACAGCCATAATTTTACTTATTTTTAATGGAAGAGAAAAATAAGCAAACAAAATACCTGTCCAATCTCCACTGCCTTCCTAAAGCTAAGGGTAGATTTTGATCATTGTATGTTTATCAGCCTCTTGCCTAATTTTAACCTTGCATTTTAAAGAACAGAGTGTTTCACTGTTACTAAGAAATTAGGTAGAAGACATAACTGTCTATTTCTGGGATAAGTGTACTCTTACCTTGAGAAACAAGTTCTTTGAAAACCACATTTCAGAGTTTATATAGTAACTCCCCAAGATATCTCCATCCTTAAAACAGAGTTATTATAAAAGCTAATATTTCATGTAGAAAAATATAATGAAGACTAATCTATACCACTGGGAAAGACAGCCTGATATACTAAGAGGAAGTAATCTTTCAAAACCCATCCCCATAATTCAGTGTATTGTATTCAAAAAGTACTGACAGACACTGGGCTCATGCCCAGTTTTGTCATTTGCTAAATATCTGGTTGGTTCTGCTTGGGCAATACATTTAAATAATTGAAGCTCTTTTAGCTTATGCATGAAATATGAATAATACTACAAAGTTATTTGGAGGATTTGAGGTGACATATATAAATCATTGGACATACACTAATAGATATTTTAAAATAATTTTTATTTGTATTGGAGGAAATGCTCTGACACTATAGCCATTCTAAAACCTGAATGCATTGGAGGCTGTTTAACTTTTAATGTCTTCCAATGAATCTGCTTAACCTATTCTGCCCTTCTCCCATCAATTAGAAAATAACATACAAGAGTAAATCTAAGATTTACAGAAATAAAACATGGAAGGAGCCATAACTGGTTGGCCCAGTTGGTTGGGCATCGTCCCACAAACCAAAAGGTGGCCGGTTTGATTCCCAGTTAGGGCACATGCCTGGGTTGTGGTTTCAGGCCCTGGTTTGGGTGTGTATGGAGGGCAACCAATCGATGTTTCTCACCCTCCCTTACTCCCTCTCTTCCCTCTCTTTAAAAAAAAAATGGGGAGAAATAACCAATTCTTCTTTGTGAATCATACTGTATGACTGTAGGCCCAACAATACAGGGCTATTATTAATGGAGCACTGTAAACCACAAAACAATATGAAATAACTACTATTTTCAGAAAGCACTCTTTTTTTTTTATTCATTTCATCTAAAATTGAACTAATAAGGAGTTCTGTTTACCAGCTACATGGAGAAATAGGCTTACTCAAATATCACATGAGAATAACAATTCAGACCTAAAAATAATCCATTAATATGGTTAACAAAGCCTTCGAATTAAGATTAGTATTTTTTCTGCATTTAATATTCTTTTGTATCCTATACTGCACATTTCTATTTTTATCATAATTCTTTATTCTTACCACCAAGATATAAAACCAGTGTAAAAGTTAATAAACTCAAAACAATACTCTTAAGGATGGTGTAAACAGAATGGCAGTTCTTTCAAAATAGTATTTTTCTCACATATCTCTCTTAGTTGCCACTAACACTACATATTTCATCTTAGTTTCCTATTCATTCCCATTAGAGAGTAACAAATGTACTTTTCTTTATAATAATTTACTGAAAATGTAACAAACATGACTGCTAAGGATGGAGCATCTTTTAAAGCATTTAAAGTACACAATAAGAATTACTAAGAATATAATATAGAAGAACAAAAATAAGGAATATTTTCTCCAATCTTTGGCCTTTCTCGCTGTTACTAAGAAGATTTGCGCTGCTTGCCCCTGGAAGTCTTGTGATTATTTAACAGTTACACCTTCACAAGTTGTCATCTATACTTTCTTCACTCTGTAGTTTCCCATGCATAAGAAGAAAGAAAAAGGAGTGCAAGGTGCAATGATATGAGTAAGTCTAGCTCCTCACATTGCTTCCAATGGTTAAGTTTCAGGACATAAACAGCCAGCAGATTTGACTCCTGGTTCAGCACTGTGGACAGCCAGCCAGAAGCTGTGTTCCTGTTCAAATATAAAAAATGCTGTGTTTCTTCCTTGTAAGGAAAAAAATTCACCACATTTAGTGCACAGAAAATTGACATGGCACAATCAGTTATGCAGTGACACCTGAGCATAATTTATTTGTGCAGAAAATAGTTTGCTTAGGCATGTCTTGTAGCAAAAATGTTTTCTTCAATATAAATGTGTTGCCAATTGTCAAGAGAGCACAGGTTATGCTACAAAAAACAAAGACAAACAAACAAACAAACAAAAAAACCCTAGAAATCTCAGTGCCATGAAACCACAGATGTTTATTTCTAGCTCAGTTTGTATATCCAAAGCAGGTCTCCAAGTGGGACCTTGCTTAGCAGGCAACTCTGGGACCCAGGATAACAGTCTCCACCTTGGCAAGTGCACTTTGACTGCTGAGTCAAGAAAAGGGATGTGAGAAATCACACTCTTAGTCTCAGAGTTCACAGCTTCTACACAGAAATGGAAGTTGTTAATTCTGACCTCATTTATTGGCCAAAGCAAGTCACAGAGCCGTCCTAACTTCCAGGGGGAGGCAGGCAGGGAATGTGTAATCCTGTCGTGTGCCCAACACATCAATTAACAGTTCAAAGGATACTTCACCACAGCATACATGTTTAAGTAACTTCCTATTTTTTGTTTTTAAATAGAGGCTATTTTGATTGAATCAATACATACTTATTGAATAGATGTACGACTATGTATTGAATATATCTATGAATAGAACAAAGCACTATGTTCCATGCAAATGATGAAAATGAATAAGATGCAGCTCCTGCTCTAACATATTTAGACAATACCGGTACCACCAGCGTCTTTCTCGGCTATAACTAAAATTCACTGAGCATTTCCCCTGTGCCCAGCACTACGCTAAAGGCTCCTGTGGCACCTATACACCTTACATATGTACAAGTGACTTAAAATTAACACCATCGTTCTCCTGGACTTGGAATGTAATCCCTCCAAATAGCGCTAAAATGTGAATATACTATCATACAGTATATGTTATAAATAGCATGCAATTCACATAAGGTTGTTTTTCAACCCCCTACTTAGCAGATAGTACGGCACTGAGAGACCTGGAGATTGAATAGAATACTGGTGATAAGAAAGACTTGGGGAAAATTAAGAAATTGGACTATGACCCAGAGAAAAAAACAGATTCAGATGGGCTCTACCACAATGTGGGCCGCCATGGGTGAATGTGGGGGCTCCTGGACGTTGGCAAGGGAAGAATGATATTTTTGTTTTTAAAGGCAGGTGTATATAAATGAAAACAATATGAAACTTCTAAGTTCATAAAAAGAATAACATTAATAAGCCACACCTTATATATTGCCATCATTGTTTTAATCACTGGGGTAAAGAGATTTGCACACATACACCCACACCTTCCCACCTGTAGACGAATTACAGCAACTCTAAAGCAATTCTACTGTTGTAGAGAGAGTGGCTTTACACAGAAGAAGCATGAGAAGTTACCTTAAATATAATAACAAATTTGTTTTCATTAAGCTTCCTAAACACTAAGCTTTGCTAAATACTAAGAGCTGTTGCGGAATCTCACACTCTCCAGAGAGCTTTATTTATTAAATGGATTTTTTCCTCAGGAAAGGTTAGAAACACTCCTGCTTAAAGTTAGTAAAATGTATTAAATTGACTAAGAAAAAAAAATTTGGTAATACCTGTTTGTGGCAGGTTGGATGTATGCTTTTGAGAAGATTACACCATGAACTAGATAACCTCTTTGGGTTCCTTCCAAATGTATGTTTTTGTGATTTCAATAATTATATTCAGTTGGGGGAAAATAAATGCTGTTATGTGTGAGTCTATTTTCTCAATCTTTTGGTAAGTGGAGTATTTATACTGCAAACATATTTTGGACTATGGCAGTAATTACGATGCATAAGGGAGGAATATTTGGATTATTACAAAATTTGCTCTAGCTAGAGCAACTGTCACTCATGTGATGAACTCTTTTACATAAGATAAAAACTTTTTTTTTTTTTTGGCATTTTCTCCTTTCATACAAGTACACTGTAGATCAAATAGAAATACCATACATCTCATGTTAGAGAAAACTTGTTCTGAGATGGGACATTGTGACAGAATAGGAAAAAGAAATTAATTTGAATTTTTATTTGTACAGAATCACAATTAGTCACATTTCAATATTTTCTAGTAAATAGGAATAACCTAGCAAAGTGGCCCCGGCCTATTTATTCCCTACTCTTTTTCAAAAGTTCTGCTTTCTCCAAATAATGCATTACAACTTCCACTTCATTGTTGCCCTTTGCAAAGAGCCTGCAATGCCCTCCTCCTTGTTCTCTCTTTACTAAGTCCTACCCAACCTTCAAGGCCCAGGTGAGATCCCACCTCTGCCAAAAAGCAATTTTCAAACATTCCAATTCACAATCTTTACTGTCTTCATTTTAGTACTTAATTTAGTTAAAATTCCAAAACATATATTAAGAATTATGATTTAAAATAGAAAATACAAAGTGCAAAATATGTTTCAGTATAATTTTAAGTATTTTTGTGGCCAACAAATTCCTTCTCATTATTAAAACATTTTAAATCTTTTATGTTCCTATATAGTCTTCATTTTGCAATGATATTTATATATAATTCTTCTGTAAGAATGACCAATTTCCAGTTCATATATAAGTTCTAATAAGTGCTATAAGGAGATAAACTATAAAGGGAGGAAACCCCACCAAATATTTTTCCATAACCATGTCACAGAGTATAAAGAGCTTCCACTTCCTTTACTAGAACTTATAATATGAATACATTAGTAACTAAGTGATTTTATGAAGGAGGAAATTATAAATCACTGTTAGAGAGGCTTTTTCAAAGACCACTTCATGTAGTAGGTCTTTCCAAACAATCTGGAATTCACAAATAGTAGAATAGCACCCCCAAAAAATTATTTCACAACAACAAAAATAGTATCAACCTGAGATGATTATGTTTATGAATAATATATTTGTGAATAGTTCTCAAGTTATCTTTAACAGGCTATTTTTGGCTCTACTAAGATAACGATGTCATTGAAGTATAGCTTTCCCACATTTCTTATACAGAATGAGCATCCAGAAAAGACAAGTTGATTGTAGCACAACCACTCATCCACATATTGAGTTTTTACTTTTGCTAGGTATTGCAATATGTGCTTGTGATACAATGATGAATAAAATATTGTCCCTATTCTCAAGTATATTCTAGTGAACTTAATACATAAACTGCAACATAGTACAATAATTATAATATTAATATAATAAAAAAGTATGCATGGAGTGCTGCTGAGATTAAGAGAAAACTGTCCAGACATGTCAAAACTGGATCTTAAAAATGAGCACACATTTACAGCAAGCAGAGTAGGAAGGGCAGATGGAGACAAAAGGCAGAGACATTCTAAGAAGCAACGTATAAAGGCCTGGAGGCAAGAGAAAGCTTGACAATCTCTAAAATGTCATGGAGTTTTGTAGCACTTAAGATTGGAGCTCAAAAAGATATATAACTAGAAGGAGGGGGAAGTAAACATGATTCAGATCACAAAAAGCCTGGTGTACCATGCCAAGAAGTAAGCATTTTCTCTAAGAAGCCATGTGCATTCTTCCATTAAAGAGTTGTTTAGGAGAGCGAAACAAGCAAGACTTACATTTTTAATGATCACTCTTCTTATAATATGAACAGTAGATTGAATTGACAGTAAGGTAATTGCAATAATGCAGATGGGCCATAAAAACATTAGTGGGACCAGAGAGACATAAAGTGATTTAAGAAGTATAATAAATATGTAGTGCTCATTGGACAAGATGACCACCTGACTCAATGCAAACAGTTGGGTTGTTGATGGTAAGGTCTTGTAAGACAGAAAGCAAGATCAAGGGTCACTTATGTATTTGTGGCCGGGCCAGGTGAGTTAATGCATGCACAACCCACTGTGATAGGAAACACAGGAGGAAGAGCATGAACAATGTGGAAGACAGAGAATTAAATTTTGGATATGCTGAGTTTGTGCACACTAAAGAAGGATCACTAGTACAAGTTCTTAGCAAGTTGATACACAAGCCTGAAACTTATGAGAGGGGTTTGCTTCCCAGGATGTGTCATTGACATTTTTTTTCCTTCCTCTCCTTTCTAACTGGCTAGAGGGGAGGGGTGAAGAGGAGTAATAGCTCTCCACCATCCTCTTGCATTTCGCTTTACTCATCACCTGTCCCACACAGAGTTGGGTGGTAGATGAGAGAAGAGATGGTGCCAGCAAGGGAGCAGTTAGAAGTCACAGTAAGAAAGGTAATGGGAACTGATGGAATGTACATTTTTGAGTACCTAATATGAATCACAGTTTTACCTGTGAAGTAGGTATTATCCATTGCAACTGAAGTCAAGAAAACTGATGTTGCTGGAAGTGTAAGTAATTTACCCAAATTCACACAGTTAGAAACTAAGAGTTGAGGTTAACCACCACACAATCTTTGCTTCTCTTTGACCTCATTATGGCAGTTTAGCTTTAGTGATGTTTGTTTACTAATTTTAGTTGTCCATTCTATAGATACTACTTCATTCTGGTAATACGTTTGCAGAAACTTATATTTAATAGCATCTGCCACTCTATTCGCAGCTACCCAATTTATATAACCAGCATGGCCTTACGAATGGGATGGAATTAAAATCTGTTGGTCTGGGTTTATTCTCATTTGGACAGTGTTTGACTAAATATTGGTAAAATTTATCTCTGTGACCTTTATTTTTCTATTCTTTGGTGGATGAATAGCATTTTAAAATAAAATAGCTTTACAGGCATTCTAATTATAAATGTTAACATAAAAGTTCAACTAGGTATTAAGGAGAAAGTGAACATAATTTATATGCTGCCACCCAGAGATAAATACAATGGGATATACAATTTTTCAAAATTTTTTCATTTACATACATACACAAACATGAGATTATGTTATACACAATGTTTGGTCAAGTGTCTTATTTTTTTCTATAAATTATGTTGTAGACACATACATAAACACATGTATATATATACACACACACATATATCAAGTGGCTCAAAGATGATTCAAAATTTTATATTTTAAAAAATGTTATAAAGTTATTTTTTAGAAAACCATGACTCCCTCTGTTGGACATATTCTTTAATTTTGATATAATAATGCCTTTTATCACAAAACTTGCAGGCCTTGGAGTCATTTAGTCCCTTTTAAATGCTTTTGTTTACTTTTGTTCTGATCCATTATGTGTTAAATTCATGATGTAACCCTCAGTTGGTCATTTAATTTCATATTCTTGTGGTCATTTTTCTAAAATATAGATGAATCATACTTAGATTTGCCATATTTAACAAAAACAATAAAATTTCCATATAAACAAATTATTTTATAATATGTAAGTCTCCTTGCAATATTTGGGCCATACCTGAGCTATTATAAAAATGATTTGTTGCTTACCTGAAATATAATTAACTGAAGTGTTCTGAATTTTATCTGGCAACCACAATTTGAACCCTCAGCTTACAAAGACCTGTTATTAACCCATTTCTGTCATTTAAAATAGTCCAATTCCTGTACTTGTTTTTAATACAAAAAGAGAAATAAAGACAATAATAGTTTACTTGAAGCACTGTATTGAGAAGGCCATGCCTGGTCTCAGAAGTAAAGAAAGCTATGTTCCGTTTCTACTATGAATAGACGAAGAAGAAGTAATCACAGTTGCCTTGAATTTGTCACATGTGAGAAAATACTTCTTTCTCTCTCTGAAATTATTTTGAAAGGGGATACAAAGCAAAAATATAATAGAAAACATGTACTGCTGTTAGAAAAGAGGATATAATATTATTAATTGTAGATTTGGAGATAGTGGAAACATGTTTATTGTTTTATCCAAAGCCCTAGAAATAGTACCCTGGCATTCAGTAGGTGCTCAATAAATAAGTATGTGCTCAACAAATAGTTAAATGACTTATGCTTTATTTAATCAGTCCTAGGAGAAAAGAAGGGGCTCTCATCATATATGTCCTAAATAGCTTGGAATAGAAAGAATAAAGTAATAGAAATGAAGCATTTCCTCTAAATTCTGTAAGATTGTCTGTAGACTTCCATACTAAAAATAATCCAAATGATGAATGGAAAACATTTTGTAAGAAAATTTTTTCCTAAATTTGATGGTATTTATGGATTATGTTTACTAACCAAAGATAAAGCAGAATTGATATTATACCTAATATTGACAGTAATAATGTAAATGAATCTTGTTTTTAAAAAGTAGGCATTTTTAAGTGTCCTGATATCAAAATAATGCTTGGGTAAGAATATGGTGGGTTAAAATTAAAAAATAATATTACTCTTAATTTTTACTAGTAGATTCCCAAAATACCTTCTCATCTGACTAATCAATCTTACTTTAGAAATTTATACCTTGCAGATAATCAGGCAAGTATATAAAGGGACATGTACACTAATGATCACAACAATATCACTTATAATAAGAAAATAAAACTAAAAACAACTTAAATGTTCTGTAATATACAGTTGGGTACATAAGTTATTGTTCATTCAAATAAAGTAATACTATGGGATAATTTTAAAAGATGTATATATCTCTATACTCATTTTTGACCTGGAAAATACTTCATAGCATCAATAAAAGCAGATTTATAAGCAGCATGCACAGTATGAACCCATTTTTATAAAAATCATGTGTGTGTTCAAATTTATAAATACATATCTGGAAGGATGCTATTTACCAAAATATTAATAACTTTTAGTTGAACTTGTAAGTAAGCAATGTGACTTCAGGTAGTTTTTGTACTTTGTCCTAACTTACACTTTTCTTTACTATCAAAAAAAGCAATAAAATAACTTTGCTTTATAAATCTCTACTTGAAAGAAATGCTACTTCATTCTTAACAAATTTAAGTTTAGAAATTATATTTGCTATTATATTTTTTAGAATATAAGAATCTATAGTATTATAGAATATAATCGGTTTAGTCAATGCATATAACTTAGAGGGAAAATACTATATTTAAATATGCTTGAAAATACATGAGGATAATTTACTAATTAAAACTACAAAAACACTCCAAACATACCTTACAAAGCAAATTTAAGTTATGGTAGTGTGGTGAGTCTGTTTGTTGTGTGTTATATTCTGAGATAGTATGAGGGGAGACTTTCCAAAAAACAGAATTATCTTCTGGAAGGAAGGTGCCTTGTAGTACAGGCTTTCCCCACTAGGTGAGTGACCTAGGGACCCATCAGTGTACCAGCTGGTGCTATTGTGAGAGGCTGTGTTTGACTTTAGTGAATTTTTTTTGAAGTCTCTTTCCATGCTTTTGCCCAGTTCATGATGGATGATTTATGAGCGCACCTGCCCACATCACGCAGACTATTCGATAGTTTTGAACAAAAACAGCATAACCCCAGTGCCCCACCATCCCTATTCACCACATCTCACCTCAAGAGAATTTTTTTGTTTCCCTAGATGAAAAAAGTCCTCAAAGGAAAACATTTTGCCAATATGGAAGAGGTGAAACAAAAAAAGGTAGAAACACTAAAAAGCATCAAAGTTCAAAAACTGTTTTTGAGCGGTGAAAAAAGTTTCAGTAGGCATGTTGCATCAAATGAGGAGTACTTTGAAGGTGACTAAAGTTTAAACATGTAAAAATATACAATTTTTAAAATAAATTAATTCCTCTCTTTTTTGGGGGGGGCAGGGTCCTATCTTACACAGGCATCCTATTATAACATTCTGAAACATTGTCAGCTAGTGTTATATGAACTGCAGTATGCAGAGATACAATTTTTACTATGATGAGTCATTCTTCCCCTTATATTCAAAATCCCAAAAAAGTGTAAACAGCTCATAAACCAGTATTACAGCAAAAGAGCCTAGATGAACTTAACTCTTTACTAAAATGAAACAGAAACCACAAATAAATAGGTAAAAATACAGGATTTAAAAAATTTTTTAATTTGAATGATGCGTATTTTTATCACAAAGTTTTCTACAGAATTATCTTTCTGTAATTTGCCCGTCAATATACAAGGAGTTAATGAAAAATAAATTATTCGAAAGAATCATAGGATTATTTTTAAAGCACAGGACTTTCTACAAATACCCAGAGAGACTGGCAAATCTACAAAATGTCAGCAAATTCAAGTTACAAAATTAAGCAATCACTGCTATAATGGTATTTTAATCCTGTCATTCTGTTGTGATGGCCATTCCAGATGCATTGAAAATAAAAATTGTTAAGACGTTTAAAAAGCCTCCTGTTTACCATAAAGAAAGACTTTTATTTGTTCGTATTAAAGAATTTCAAATTCACTTTTCATTTGCTCTAATTATGTAAATTCTTTTTATGATAGAAAAAAATCAGCAATGATATTTATTGGTCTAGGTCTTTCCTGAATGCTAAAAGCATATATTTTACATATTCTAATTTTAAAATTGTCTTAAATGTGCATTTAAGACTTCTTCCAAATACTGACATTTCAGAAAGAGCCTCCCAAAATATATATTATAAATTTTAAAATTCTTTAAAAGAATTTCTACAATGAATGCAAGTTTATCCTTTCTAATTAACTAGTTCCCTAAAAACAATAAATGCGGAAACTAATATTAAGAAAATTAAGCAGAAACACACAGTAGCAGAAATAGTCTTTGAACATAGGAATGTCTCACTCCAGAGCCCCCGTCCGTTTCCAGTGCACCACACACTGTCACTAAGCTTATGACCCACATTCAAGACAGGAGAGAGTAGGACAGGGTTATCCTTAACTTTCGCAAATAAACCACACATGTGAAATAAAGGAAAGGGCTGGCTTAGAGTCTATATGAAAATCCCTTAGAAGTGCTGACAGCAATCTCAACATAAACCAATAGTGGGATATTTGCCAAATAAGCTGCCGTCAACTCAGGTGGCTTTAATAAATGAAAGTCATCAGTTAACAGCGGCACCATTCTGTGAACCAGGCAGGCATCTCTTGAGTACTGACTGTGATGCTCTGTTTTAAGGGGAATATTGCTAAAGAGGAGCATGATCAGAGAGCACTGACAACAGTTGGAAAGTCAGAATAACCATGGCATAAGGAATATTCACTGTCCACAAAGGGGTTTGAAAAACTATCTTTAAGCATTTGGAGCTCTGTTAAGACTTATGCTCTGCTGGCACCAGAGCAAAGAACTAAGACTAAAATGTGTAAGATAATCTAGTTAAGTCAGACTTGGAATTAGGTGGGTAAGTACTTCCTCCTTATTAGAACATTCAAAATGAAATGGACTTCCTTATCAAGTAGTGATTTCCCTTTCCATGAGAAGGTACAAATTAAAAATAATGTGTCTGACCACCTGTCTAGATGCCATGGACATGATTTAAATCCTAAAATTCTTACCTTCAGAGAAATTCTGTGATTTGAGCAATATTTCACAAGTTTTCCTAAACTCCAATCTTTTTCTAATTAGTGACTTTGGTTGATAATTTGTGTTGGAATAAGATGTATAAAATGCTAAGTGAATAACATCAATTATCACATAAATGCAATTAATGGTTTTCCCACATGTCAGCAGTTATTCCTCCATCTCTTCTTCCCTTCCTCCCTTTCTTTACCCCGCCCCCTTTCTCCCTCTTCCTTTTTCTCTCTCCTCCTTCTTGCTCCACTCTTGCTTTAGTGTGCTCTCTTCTGCTCTACAGATATCCTCCATATAACACAGTACTTCTATAACACGGTCTCGCTCTAACACGGTTAGAGAATTGGGGAAAACTCCCATATAACATGAAATTAGGGAAATCCACATACAATACTGAATGTGATAAAAGTTTTTAAGAGTGAAAGATAACTCATTTAAAAATTTTCAATTGAGCTTGTATGCCGTATCAGATTTGCAGGTAGAATTTTAAAATTAATCAGAAATTTAAATCCATTTTGTTTATGGAATATTAATTACAATTTAAAACTTCATGTTTTTCTTTTTGTTACATAACACATACATATATTAAAATTTCTCAGGTGAGTAATATCCAACCTTTTTTAAAGAAATGGTAATTATGTTTTTATTTTTGTGAATTAATTTGTAGCCCTGAACTATGCCTGACAAAAATAAAAATATTCCTCTTAAAAGACATTTCATCTCGCTGGGACAAAAATTACCAATTTTGAGTCAGCTTGAAAAGGGTGAGAAAGTATCATATGTCACAAAAACCTTGGATTTAAATGAATCTAAAATAACAGATTTTTTGCAAAAAGTAGAGCATAGAAATCAAGATAATGCTGAAGAAAGTTCAGAGGATGAGACTACCTTGTCAAAAAGAAAAGGCATTCGGTTAATGGAGCTTAGTAGTGATGAAGAAAACATCACTTAATTCATATTAATATGTAATACTTTTGATGAAAATTGCTTTAATAAAGATATTTCTCTTAATTATAAAAATATAACAGTTTTTTCTTTAATTTTTGGAACCTAACCCCGCTTTTGTACTAGTTCTTTGTGTCGTATAACACGGATTCCCATAACAGCATTTGTTAGAAACCTAACAACTGTGTTATATGGAGGGTTTACCTGTATTTCCCTGTCCCTCTCTCTCTTTGATTTTCTTTCTATCAGAAAATCACTTAGCATTTACTATGTGAGAGGCACTATTCTAAATACATTCAAATGTTCCTTCTTTGAATCCTTATCACAATCAGTGAATAGGTGTTATTATTATTCACCTCTTTGTGCCAAATAAAGGTTTAGTAAGTGTCCAAATCACACCAACAGATTTGCTTCTGCTGCATTAAGTTTTCCAGAAGGTGCTTCAAAGTGGAAAAAATAACAATGTGCAAAATGAACCTGTCTGTTTGCCTTGAGCAGCCAGGTATAAGAGCCACAGCCAGATGAGGAAAACATTTTGGAAAAACAGCACTTATTTTTTAAAAGTTCAGCAAGAGGAAAGATTATAAATTAAATGAAATAATAAAATTAGGAATGGACCCACCCAAAATTATTTAGATGCCAAAGTAAGCCAATCCCAGCTGTTATTCTTTGCTCTGGCTGCCATCCCCAGCAAGAGCAGCATGGGGGAGTGTGGGCAACCGGCTGCAGGAGCAGCTGGGCCTATTTGTATAAGAGGAAAAAATAGAGAAGACAAAGGGAAATTTCAGTAGCTAGCCGTATGAATGGCAACTGGGGGCCTGGCTGGAGGAGCCTCAGAGTGAAGTGCAGCAGAGCTGTCAGCAACAAATTTTGATTTCAGAAACCATTCACAGACAGAGTGCACCCTACACCAATGACTTTGCTGGCAAGAGATTTATGCTTACCGATGACTATAAATTTTCTCATTTACCAGTATTCTGGGCATTCAAAAATAAAGTAATATCTAGGACTGTTCTAACTATGCAGTGGGTGTCAATTAGCAGACTGAGGGGACAAATGGCATTTCTCGTCTAAAAAAATATATATTGCTGTTATAATATGTTCACTAAGACAGAAATGTAAATGCCTTGTAAACATAATTATGTATTCTAAAACATAACTGTATACAATAAAATTCTAGTATTCCATTTATTTTATATCCCTAAAACCAAAGTTATAAAGGGCATCTAATGTGTTTCAGAGTGATTACTGCTTTAATTACATGTAGATTTTCTCATTGGTATAAATTTCTTAATTTTATTTTTCATTTTTATTCTTGTCTACTTTTATTGATATTTAAGTCTTGGGGACTTTTTTTTTAATTCTCCAGATAGGAAAGATTCTTTTACTATTCTAAAATAAATCAGATTTTAGTTTGGGCACACACATTTTGGAGCAAGTAAAAAACATTTGGCAAAAAAAATCTGTCAAAAACGGTTCCCAGTACATAACTTTTGCTTTACTTCTGAAAAATACAATGACAAAGATACAATTACATTCTTTTAATTGTAAGCATAATCAACTTAACTATAATATTTCTCTTCTTCCTATGGTTATCTAAATAGTATTACAAGGTAATTTTGCTTTGGGAAGTTATTAGAAAAATCAAAGCATATTAATGTATTGAAGTTTAAACATTAACTTCCCATAATTGTAACAATATAGTAAAAAATTTGATTTTTTTAAAATTTTTTTGTTGCTTGTAAAATCCATTTCAGTATTTAATAATCTTCTCTCCTCTTTTTCTTCATCTCGACAAATGAAAAGGAAATATTTTGTGTTCCCTTATTTTCTGGTTAATTGAGTACACCAAAGACTAAAATTATATCATTTAACTTTGAAGATACAGTTTTTTCTTTTTGGTTTAAATTTTAAACATGGGTGATATGGCTATTCTGAGAACACAACATATGGTTAACGCAAGTTTATGCAGACCCTTAAACTGCCAAGCTCAATATTCTAGAACTCATTCTAAGCAATTATAAAGTAACTGTCAGATACCAGTCCTCTGACGAGAAATGTGTGTAACATTTACTCATTGTGATGATGCCAAACTTGAAATTTCTTTTCTCCTTTCTTTTTTCTTTCTTTGCTTTTGATAAGGAAATATAAGATATATCAGTTTCATCCATAATGATACAACTATTTCCAAAGAATCATTTTTATTTTCCATTACTTTTCCCATTGTCTTTTAAAAATATATTATTTATGTCCTGCGCAGAATTATAAAAACGGCCATGACCAATGCGACTAAGTTGGTTGGGCATTATCCCACAAAGCAAAAGGTCACTGGTTCAATTCCCGGTCAAAGCACATGGCTGGGTTGCAGGACAAGTCCCCAGCTGGCGGCGTATGAGAGGCAGCCAATTGATGTTTCTTTTCCTCTCTTTCACCTTCCTTTCCCCTCTCTCTAAAAATAAAGAAATAAAATCTTTTTGAAAAAGAATTATCAAAATGATCCTATCTTCTACATATTTATTTTGACAAGCTTACTTTATTTACTAAAACTAATCAAATGTTTCCCATTTCCATATCTATTTACTCCTTATAATAGTAAGGAATGGTGACAAATTTGTATGTTCTCCTGAATTATCTTTACTTTTGACGTTTCTGTTTATGTCTATTAATTTCCTCTTTCATGTTAGGTCTATTATATTTGATTAATTTGTATGGTGCTAGAAAAAAACTCAAGGATACAACATTTCAAAATGTATTGTCAATTTTAAAAGGAAAATTTTCATTGCTTCTTTCTCAATTAACTTGGGTTAGAAAAATAAATTGAAAATACCTTACATAAACTATAATTATAAAACTGGCAATCATTATTTATTCTCCTCCCTATATTATTACCTACAGCTATACTTTTAAAATGATAAATCCACAAAACAAAAACAACATAGTTAAATTATTTATAAAACAACATTCACACAGGGAATGAAAAAAAAATTTAGTTTTTGTCATTGAAGGCATTTCTCTAAAACAAAGATGTCAGGTTAATTATTATGATTTAATAGTCCTGTCTTTGCTTTCTTTGTCGCTAATTACATACATTAATTGTTTGTCTCCCTTCATAGTTCATCACTCTAGAAATGAATAAGATGCTACATTGGACAGTGGGAGATCACAACTGAAACAAATGGGAAAAAAAGGTGACTGAAATGTGATATTAATCACATAATGGGCCAGATATATTTAAAGTACCCTCTGCCAAAGCCTCAAATTGTACCTTTCAATAAAATGTGGGTATTTTCTGTACAATTTTAAAGCAGTTCTGGGTTTCTGTTCAGATCATTTGTAATAGAAGACCTGAAGCCAAACTAAGGCCTACCATTTTGGAGCAGGGGCAGAGAAAAGTATTATGAGCCTTTTAACTGACTTCTGAATGCTCCAACATCCTCGTCATCTCAATTTCTAAGATCTTTATTAGGAATCTTTTACATGTGGCATTTGAGAAAAGAATTGATTGTTAATACTAATGCTAATAGAGCTAACAATTAAATACTATACATTAAATACAATAGATAAAATAAGTTTATTAAGTACCTAAAGTCTGTTAGATTCTAAGGATTCAAACAATAAAATGCAATCAACTTGCCTTCAAATATTTCGAAATCCACTTGTGAATTTGCATTAATGACATATTACTTATACAATGTAAGAACTCTTTAAAGTCATGGAGAAATAGGAGTGATTTAATTTCAAATGAATAAACATTTCTGATACTATCATGTGTAGCAGAACTATGAACACAGTGGTATTCGGTTAATTGAATATCCAAGGATAACTGTTTCAAGGAGGATATGGTGCACTCCATACAGTGGAATGGCAGTAGGAGGATGGTAGGAATGATGGCAAGACAGGATCAGACACATAGGCAATTTGCTCACTGCTTCTTGCCCAGGCTCTTCTACCCATCTCCCCATCTCCAAGACTGAGCTCCGGTTCTCCTTCAACTCCCAACTCCATGCTTCTATAGCACTTTGTTTTAACTTTACACACATACACACACACACACACACACACACACACACACAGTCTGTCCAGAAAAAGTCCAGCCATTGTTAATAGAATGAGAATGGTTTGTGCAACCATGATATAACCTGGCAGCCAAGGAGAGTAGACTGGAATGCACATGCATGAACAATGATGACTTCACTGCACTAGACTGTGGGGGCAGTAAAGGTTACTGAGTGAGCATATGTACTGTATGGTCATTGCATTCAAAATGACTGAGTGAGGGACTTTTGGCCAAGACGGAAGCGTAAGTACCCATGCTGCATCTCCTCACAACTAAGAAGGAATTTACAACCACTTCAAAACTAAAACAAACAAACAAAACCAGAAAATCCAGAAAATCGAAACTATAGGGAAGTTCAACAAAGAAATAAAGAAAAAAGAATCAGCCAGAAAGGTAGGAGGGGTGGAACCAGGACGAAGAGAAAAATGAGCGTAACAGGGGTTGTGGGGGCAATGCTTGGCAGGCAGCATGGCTAGAGGCGGTGCAGCTGGCGGGCGCAGCTGGTGGTCATGGCTAGCAGCAGCCGTGGCAGAAAACATAGTCATATAGTTTAAACCCAAGAAGCAATCCCAGCCCCAAACCAGACCACATAGCTTGTAGTTCCAGCTCTGGGGAAAATAGAGCCGCATTGCTTCTAACTGTGAAAGCCAATGGTGGTTGGGATGGAGGAAGAAGCTACCAGTGTCAAAAAGGAGGCAGCTTGCTTAGTATGGGAAGGCGGAGAAGTGCCTGGAAAAGTGGCAGCAGCTGGCAATCTTCCCTCTCAGACCGCTCCCCCACATACAGCGCCAAAACATGGTGAAATGGGCACCAGCACTAACAAATACCTAAGGCTCCACCCCCTATAATGTAACAGGTGCAACAGCCCCAACCAGATCACAGAGGAAAACACAGAAAACTGTCATGATGAGGAGACAGAGAAGTACATCCCAGAAGTGAAGGCAGATCAAGGTCCCAGTGACACAACTAACCCTTTGAGTGCCAACATTGCTGTGAGCGACACTGACACATTTTCCCAGAAGTGCCAGCGTCGTTCCCAGCAACTCTTTTTTTCTATGGCTATAAATGTAAATAACAATGGAATAATTTGTATTTTATGTTCTGTTCTCCTTTTTTTTGTACCTCAGGTTATATATTGATATAATTTTTTCTCATGTTGATCCAAATTTTGAATTATGCATGGCACTCAAAGGGCTAAGCAGCAAGCAGATAGCACATCTCACAGATGAGGAGACAGACAGCTTAATAGACACACAGTTTAAGGCATTGGTGATTAGGATGCTCACAGACTTGACAGCAAAGGTTAAACAGGATGGGGAAATAATGAAGGCTACCCTGGCTGAAATGAAGAAAAATCCACATGAAATAAGTGGTGAAGGAAAGGAAACCAGGGTTCAAATCAACAAACTGGAACACAAGGAGGAAACAAAAAGTCAACCAGTACAGAAGGAGGAAACAAGAATTGAAAAAAATGAGGAGAGGCTTAGAAATCTCTGGGATAGCTTTGACTATGCCAACATCCAAATCATAGGGTTGCCAAAAGGTGAAGAGGAAGAGCAAGAAATTGAAAAATTATGCAAAAAATAATGAAGGAAAACTTCCCTAATTTGGGGAAGGAAATGGACATATGGGTTGAGGAAGCACAGAGAATCCCAAACTAACTAGACCCAGGGAGGACCACACCAAGATACATCATAATCAAAACATCAAAGGTTAAGGATAAAGAGAAAATCTTAAAAGCAGCAAGAGAAAAGAGGAGAATTACCTATAAAAAGGTACCTATAAGACTGTCAGCTGATTTCTCAAAAGAAACTTTACAGGCAAGAAAGGGCTGGCAGGAAATATTCAAAGTAATGAAAAGCAAGGATCTGCAACCAAGATTACTCTATACAGCAAAGCTATCATTCAGATTGGAAGGGCAGGTAAAGTGCTTCCCAGACAAGGTAAAGCTGAAGGAGTTCATCATCACCAAGCCATTATTATATGAAATGTTAAAGGGACTTATTTAAGAAAAAGATCAAAACTATGAATATTAAAGTGAAAAAGTATCACAATTATCAACAACAGAAGCTAGGAAATGAAAACAAAAGGCAAACTAAGCAGACGACTAGAATGGGAACAGAATCATAGGTATGGGGAGCATGGTGGGGGAGGTCAGCTGTGAGGGGGAAGGGGGGAGAAGGAGGGAAATGGTGTAGGAATTAAGAAGCATAGTAGCAGGGTTCAGAATGGACAGGGGGATGTTGAGAAGAGTATGACCCATGGACATGGACTAAGTGGGGGTGGAACTGCTGGAGGGAGGCAGGTTGCTGCACAGAGGGGAGCAAAGGGAAAAGAAATTGGGATAACTATAACAGCATAATCAATAAAGCATACAAAAAATAAATTAAATAAGCTGAAGCAAAAAAAAAAAAAAAGACTGAGTAGAGGAATGAATCTGTATCAAATTTTGCGTTAAGCTTGAACATTCATGCACAGAAACTATGCAGATGACTCAGAAGGCCATAACTATGCGCAACTGGTGACTGGCAGCTTCATCACAATGCACTTATTCATGCATCATGTCTTGTGCAGTTTTTTGGTGAATCATCAAACCACCCAGGTGACTTAGCCCCCCTGCAGCCCAGATCTGGCACTCTGTGACTTCTGGCTTTTTTCAAAACTAAAATCACCTTTGAAAAGGAAGAGATTTCAGACTGTTTATTAGATTCAGAAAATACAATGGGGAAGCTGATAGAAATTGGAAGAAGTGTGTGAGGTTCCAAGGTGCCTACTTCGAAAGGGACTGAGGTATCATTTTCCTATATACAATGTTTCTTGTATCTTATATCTTCTTCAATAAATGCCTCTATTTTTCATGTTACATGGCTGGATACTTTCTGGACAGTCTCTGTCTCTGTCTCTCTCTCTCTCTCTATATATATATATATACATATATACACACACACACACACACACACATATATATATTCACACACACACACATATATATATCCTGCTTTATTATGATTTGTCTCTCTTTTACAATTAGACCTTAAGCTTCTTGGGGAAAGGGTTTGAGTAGAGGTGGTGGTAGTGGTGGTGGGGTGTGTGTGTATGTTAATAAACTTATTTTAGAATAGTTTTAGATTTACAGAACAGTTTTAAAAACAGTGCAGTTTCCACATACCCACATCCAGTTTCAATTATTAATAGCTTACATTAATATAGTACATTTTTCACAGTTAATAAACCAATATTAATACATTATCATCAATGTTTAAAGTCCATATTTTATTAAGATTTCCTTAGTTTTTACCCTAACATCCTTTTACTGTTCCAGGATTCCATTTTACATTACATTTAAGAAACTATTTTCTTTTTATATTCTTAAATCATTAGCATGATGTTTTGTACCTAAAGCTTTGAAGATGCTCTGCAAACAATCATAGAATACATGAATGACTGAATGAATAAACATGGCTTAAAAGACACAGATGCTTCCAAATCCCTGAAGAAAAATATCAGGATACATAACAAAGGAATGAAGTGGACCTAATTTCACTAGTCCAAGAAAACTTTTCATTGAGAGAAAGGAATTCTGAAATGTTACAAAATGCTATTTCAATAAACCAATATTAGATGTTTTCTCATCTGAACTCAATGATAGCATAATGTATCACATTTTATATCATCATTAATTTAAAAATATTTAATTTGTATATTAAACTATTATCAGTAATTCTATATAAAATCTTATTTACTATACAAACAACAGATATAGAATAATACAATGGTTAGATATTTATTAAGTTAAGTATATTTATGAAGACCAAGGCTATCATTTGGAAATTTGAATAAATTACATCCTTTTAACCTGGGTGATACAACTAAAAGGGAAAAAATGAAAAAGATAATATGAAAGTGAAGCTCCTTTGTAGCATCACCCCAAACACTTAGCCCAGGGTTTCTCATGCTGGAGTATGCATCAAGAATCACCTTCAGGGCTTGTGAAAAAACAGAGCCCCAGGATCACTGATGCAGTGGTCCTGATTCAGTAGCTCCCAGGAGAGGCTGATGCTACGTACGCAGCCCTGACCACTTTGTACAGAGCTGGTTTAACCCCAGCTTCTATCATAAACAACATCATCTCCTCTGCAATGGAATTCTACTAAGCCTTTCCTTACATGAATAATTTAGTATTGTCTCTACCTCTGGAAAAATAAAATAAGCCTTTTTAATTTTATCATTTTGACCATGTATGGAAGGCAACAACAGCACAAAGTTTTACTTAGTTTTTATTAAGAAGATACTAAACACTCAGCCTTTAATTACAGGCTTTAGGAATAATCTGAATAAATCATTTTATTCTGTCCACAGGATCTTACCAAAAAAATAATCCTTGCCCTCAAAAACCTTAAAATATATTTAAAAACATACACAAAAATTAGAGGATATTATAAGCCATCACAACACAATGCCATCCATCTCCATGGTAGTTAAATTTTCTAAAACAATCACATGAGATAGAAAGCCAGTGTTCATTAGCCCCAGAAGTTCAATGATTAACAAGAAAAATACAGCATAAAATAGTATACGCTGTAGAGTCAAAACCCAGAATTGTAAAGTTGTATGCCCATACTCTTTCCGCTAGGTCATGCTAATAAAATTTCCAGAAGTGTTTTGGAGAAATTAGCCACACTGGGGGGTCTGGTAAGGAGAGGCAAATTGTCCTACTTTTCTAGAATTGAAAGGATCACAGAAATCACTTAGTCCATAATAAACTTTTTGACTCGGGGTTAGGAAAAAAGCAATCAGGAGGCATAAATAGCTACAATGCAATGTTGTCAGCCTCTTTGACTTCAGTTTCACAGTGTATCTTGAGCTTTGACTTTAAAGCCCTCCTCAGTTCCCATTATTTCCTGGGAGGGGACTGGTAGAAAGGAAAGAGACAGTGTCCCCAGCTGACCTCTATTTTCTTCCTCTTTTATTCCCATTTTCTTTGCTGCTGTTCTTTTCGGGTTCTGAAATTGGTCAAAACACCCAAAATCACCACTGTGACTTGTCCTTCAGGATGCTGCTCCTTTGTTCTATGCTGTGAACAAAAAACCCTCTTCATTCTGCTTTCAATGAATTAAAACTCAAAACTCAGAGAAAACACGACAAAACTGCATAGAAATAGACAGCTTTACATAAATAATATTCTAACTTGCCTCAAGTTTAGCCACAGAGTGAATGGCAGACAGTGTTCTCTCCTATTTAGTACCCTAATTCCTTCCCTCTTCAATTCTCAATAGTCCCATGGTACCTGTGAGCAACAGCTTCACACTAGAAAAATGTGCTAGATAAAGAAGACAGGTTCCAGGTAGCTAGTAAGCTATTTATTTTAATATTTCTTTTCCTAAGTCATGAATTTCAACACATTTTGAATGTCTAATAAGTGTAATTAAATTTTTAAAAAATTTAACCATCACATTTTCTATTCATTAAATTAGACAACAAAAATGAAATCTCCAAGGTAAACTGAGAACCAGTAAATACATACCATTCACTAACAACTTTCCTTCCACTTTTGGTTTATGAAGAGGAAGAAATAAAAATATCTTTCTAGAAGAGAAGCAGGGGAGGAGAAAAAGGACGAGAGGAAGTCACAACACAGATGGGTAATCAAAGGATAAGGTGATAAGGAAAAAATTAAGGGGTTATGATCATCACCCAGGAACAAGGGCACCAGAAAGCAGATTGTCAGGGGCTGCTGGTGGGTGCTAACTAGATGGAGCATAGAGGTTTTCTTAAAATGACAGTGAAAATATTCTGTATGATAGTATCAAGATGGGTTCATGTCATCATACATTTGTCCAAACCTATAGAATGAACAACACAACAATGAACCCTAAGATAAACTATGAACTTTGGGTGATTAAGATGTGTCAATGTAGGCTCACCCATTGTAACATATGTATTGCTTCAGTGGAGGCTGTTGACAATAGGGATGCCATGCATGTGTGAGGACAGGGGTATTTAGGAAATCTCTGTTCTTTCCTCTTAATTTTGCTGGAAACCTAAAACTTCTCAAAAAAAAAAAAAAAGTCTTTAAACATGGGGGAAAAATAGATTTAAAAGCAACAACAACAAAAGAACACTGATTTCAGATGAGAAAACATGGCTGGTGTGTTGGGAGGATGTCTGGAGGCTCCAGCTGCTTCACGACAATGGACACCGAGGGACATGGAGGTGAATAGGCAGAGAAAGCCCTAGTTTTCCCCTAGTGTATGTTTTACTACAGGAGCCATAAATAGTTGTTCAGGATTCCTTAGTTTCCTTGGTACTCCTCACCCCACCCCACCCCTCAGATTTTCCTTTAAAAAAACTGTTTAAATCATTTTGTTTTAGTCATATACCCACTTAATAGCATTTACTGAACACCTACTAAGTGTCAGGAACAGTGCTCCACACCAGACACCTTACCTGTTTGTCCAGGGTAGGGTAGAACAGAAAGCATTCTTTCACTTTCAAAGCAAACAACACAAGCTGGGCTGGTAGCTGTTTGTAGGACGTTGTTTAGTTTAACTTTTAACAGTGTCGTCTGGCCTTGGTAATATTAGTTCTTTTGTGCTTCACAAAGCTGGGCCTACAATTACTTTTGTTAGTAACTTGTTTACTTTGTAGCTTTGGTCTGCTGCCTCCAAGGTTCCATGAGACAAAGTTCCAACTTTCTTTAAATTATCAGCAAAATTCTACAGTAACTTACAAACATGAGAGGTGCCAATATTCCTTGTTCTTTCTCGTCATCTATTCCAAAAAGAGCTGGATTTCATAAAAGAAAAATCTTTGCTTTTAAGTAAAAAACTGATGATTAAGGATCTTCCTTTGTTTTAAGTTATAAATTAATAAGTCATGATTGCTTTTAGAACAAAAAACGAAAGGAGGGTAGGCTAATTCTCTCTAAATCTCTTCTGATTTCTTGAGGAACTTATATAAAGCTTCATAAGGATAAAGTTTTTGCCACATTAATTTGCATTATCTTACGTAATCCTTTGAGGGTGCTGCAAGTTACATATTATCCCATTTTAAAGATGAGAAAACTATCCTCAGAAAAGATAAGTAAAGTAAATTGTTTAGGTCATACCACCAGAAGCAAGATTCACATTAGGTATGACTCATCCAAAGTCTAGAATCTGAGCGTGTTTTGTATCTAATACCTGGGCCTAAACTACTTTTCTGTGTGTACTGTGCCAAGGCTAAATCCTTGAGCAGAAGCAGTGATAGCTGAGAGTTTAGTTACCAGGGAGAGAGGTGGAAATACATTTCTAAAGCTCAGAAATCAGGCAAATCATGGATTTCTCTCTCTCTCTTTTTTTTTTTTCCTGATACTAGTAGTGGAGGCAATATTACCAAAAAAAATGGGGTCATAGGGTGGGAATATCCTGTAATAGCCATTATAACTAGGGCTGAAAACTTCAGTCATCAATTGCCTGGGCCAACACCAGGGCCATATGAAATCAAATAATCAATTCCACAGACATTTTGGTTCACGAAATCACTACGTTCCTTGACAGAAAATGTTCTCTCAATATCACAGACTGTAACACTTGGTTCAAATGAGGTATTAACATATCCTTTTCACTCAAGAGTCCAGAAAATCCTGCCTATAAAACATCCAGTTGTCATTATCATCCTTATCATGAGTATAAAAAATAATGTGTGCTTAAATTAACTAATGGCCTTGATAGCTTCAAATGTTACTTAAAACCACACTGTGAAAAAAGTCATTATTAAAATAATCATTATCCTCTGTATAATTTATATAATATCCCACAGTGTCAGATGTTGTGATAAAGACTTACAACATTTGGCCCTGTATATTGAAATCAAGAAAATAATTTGAATCTTCACTCTGCACCTTTTCGGGAAATGATGAATGGTATAACTTCAGTTATGTTTTGTTTTAATTTCTTTGAGAATGAACTTACCAGACCACTTTAACATTGCAGTGGCTGTGTATGATGGGGCATGCATGCATGCAGAGTGCCGCTTCTGGATTCCTGCAGACTAAATTCCTCTACTAAACCATAGACTGGTTTTACACACAGAGATAAAGGAGTAAGTCCTTACACGCTCTCCCACTAAGAACTCCCAGTGATGATTCCAGTAGATAACTCTGATGAAATAAAACTGGCTCAGCTGATAGTTAACAACAGTTTTCACCAGCAATGACCAATTTGGTGTTTGATGCCTTATTATGTGGTCATAGAACTGAGGCCACCAAATGATCTCATCCCCAACAGAAAGAGAGGTCCCCCTCTGTGAAATGCTCTTAGACTAAATAACAAATCCAACATGGACAATAAAATAACACTATGACAACACACATTTTTGAAAGAATATTTCATTGTAACAAAATGACCATTGCATATATTGGTTAGTCTAGAAAGTACTGGTTCTTTATTGTGTTTGGAACACTGTCCCCCAAAAATTTTTCAGAAATGATTTTATATAATTAAGTTATTTTTCAGTCCAAAATTGGCCCAGTTAATTTATTTACAAATTTCACTTACTGCTTTTCTTAACTCTGATCTCCCCTCACCCTATTTCTATATTAAAGGATAACTGTTTTCCCAATGTAATACCCAGCGTTCAGATAAGAATTAAAAGATTCATAGAACCATTAATAGGGTTTTTGTATATCCAGATACACTTCTGTGATGCACAGGCAGTATTTGTCTGTAATAAACATAAAATACAAATAATATCACTAGCCAAAATCCTTACATAAGTTTCTTCTATATGTACATTCTATGTAAACCTAACTCAACAAAACATACTATAATTCCTTTCATCTTACCCAGCAGCTTGTGTGTGTGTGTGTGTAGTTTCTTAATGCCCTACTTAATTCTCAGTAATTCTCTCTGAGATCTGGGCATGAATTTTTATATTTACTTCTGGGTTCTATTTTAACTATTTTCTTTATAAGTGATGCCTTATGGCCAGTATGTGATGAATGTCACTATTGATAATACCTAGTTATTGCTGAAGAAACTAAGCTATTAGCCGGGTCAGGAAAAACTGGCTTGGTCACTGCCTATTTTTATTTGCCCTTGATATAAAATGTATGCCACAGCCTCCAGGATGATAATTCAAAAATGCTCTTCTAAAATCTATCTCATTTTTTTCCATATATATAAATAGAAAAAATTCTAAAATGTATGATATAAAGTAAATAAGTGTAATAAATGAATATATACACACTTTTATAGCAAAAAAAATATTGGCTGTGAATCTTGGAAAATGCACAGGTAATATAATCATCTTTAAATTAGTATAACAAGAGGTAAAAGGTATGAAAAATGGGATTTGGAGTACATGAAACCTATCAAGATAAACCATAGATTTTACTAATTAGGACCAACTTCTCTCTTTTACAGCACTTACTGATATCCAAACTCATGTCAGTCCCAAAGGTTTTTCTCTGTAGGACACATTCCTTTCAACCTTCTCAGATTATAGCAATCTTCAGGAAACATTAGTAATGTAGTTTTTAGGTTAAAAACTGCTTTCCCAGATACTGTTGCTCCATGTGATTATCTCAAAAAACCAGTAAAACACACAGAGAAAGCACCATAACTATCCCTATTTTCAAATTAAGGTAACTGAAGTACAATTACCATTAGTGTAAGTGGAAGAACTTGAGCTGTAGAGACCTCTGACTTCCAATTCTGAGCTCTCTGAAACATGACAAATCTGTATAAAATGCCTATAATATCCACATAGACTAACACTCTATCCCATCCCACTTTCTACATATATGGATATATATTTGATGCTGAAATCTACACTTACAGTGGCAATACATTTTGGGAGTGACTTTTGCCATATCCATGCCTTTATTTAGCTACTTTTTCACCAAACGTCCTCTGCTTAAGCAGCCATTCTCCCTTGGCTTCTGTGCTTGTGTTATTCCTTATTGGGACTTTGAACACCTACCCTATCTGTCAAGCTCCCTTGATTGAATTTCTGGGGCTTTGCGTGTGCATTGGGATTTCTTCTATGACATGAGGCTTTGCTCCTTTGTTGTTTTCTTCTTTGAACTCCATTATCAAAAAGGTTATTTTTGCCTTCCCTGTAACCTCATCAATGCAGGATGGTGAAAGATAAGGTGAGAACAGACATCAACAGAGGGAAGTGGCCGAATCCACCAGGACTCTTTCCCTTTATTCTCTTTTCCTTCATCTTTGTCATGAGGATCATAGCTATTTTGCAAGAAAATTCTTGGAGTAGAACATTATAAATTTGTATTAATCACACCAATGTTATCTTCTCTAGGGTACTGGCTCTAAAGTTGGCTATATTCTTAAATATTCTTAAACTTTTAAATAGTTTCCTGATATAGTTAATCTCAACTCAAATGTTTACTGGAAATTCTTACAGAGTAGGACAAAAACTCACCATTTTAATCTCTGCTATGTCTTTATTTGTTAATGCCACTTATCTTGTACCTATAAAATACATTAAAGGATATGCATTGCCCCAACAAGGGTAAATATCTCATTTTCTAATCCATTAGTCTTGCCCTGTGTTAGCATATTGGCTTAAGATGGAGTGGAGTGAAAATTCATTAAGAAGAGGGGGCAATTCAACTTCATCCCACTGTGGTTAGAGGGCAGTGGGAAGTAAGGCAGAAGATGCTCCATGTCTGACACCAACTTTCTGCCTTGTCTCCCTCCTTTGCCTTTTTTTCCTTTTAGTTTTAATGGTCTCTTCTCAAGCTCTGTTTAAGAGCATGCCACTTTCAAAGATACAGATGGATGGAGAATAGAGAAAAATAGAATTCTTGGGCTTTTTTCCCCCTCTGAACAAATTTTCATATAATTTAACTCAAGCTTTGTGTATGATTCTCTGGGGAGAGACCTAGGCTTGTGGTCTCAAGAGTCATATTGATAATGGAGGATATAAAACAAATGCTTGTCCTTCTCGCATATGGCATAGACCACTGCTATGAAATGAATCCTTGGATTAATTCAGTAGGCCACCTCTAGCAGCAGTGCAGAAGTACTACATTACTTAATCTGGAGCCTCTTATTCTGAAGGATCTAGCACTTGTTTATAATTTTAATGACCTAATTCACCAATTACGTACCGTAATTTTACCATATCTGATAACATTTAAGATAGCAAAAAATTATACTCTGAAATACCCTACCCATAGTTTTTGGATACCTCTCGATGTACATTGAATTCCAAAGTGTAGAGTGGTAAATAGGCTCTTCATATTTCATTGATGGGACTGCATATTCCTACTCAGACAGTCCACTGCTTTCCCTTTCAGGAGGCATTTGTTGCGCTGAGTTACATCTACAGTGTGATCTCTTAGCTGACTGCTAACTAGACTGCACAAGTGAGAACATTCTATTTTCAGGTAACTACTATCTTTGTATAAAAGCACATTGTTGCACATTCTCAGTTAGTGGCATTAAAGCCAAAGGAAAATTTTGTAGGAGTTTTCAGTCTAGCACACATAGATACAAGAAGTTCTACGTCCATACCATTTAACACAATTCATAAAATCAGTTACAGTTATTCCTTTATTAAGAGAGATTTACTGAAGGTGAGCCCGGTAACTATAGTATGCATAGTATTTAGTTGCATTAGAATTTGGATATTCTCTGACCAAATTATAAGCCCTTTAATGAAATAGTAAAATGAGATTATCTTCGAAAACATATTGATATTGATCTATCAAACAAACAAGAACCCTAATAATAAGGCATAAAAGGTTAATTCCAGGTATAACAGAATAGTATCTTGACAAAACTGACAGCTTATCCACTTGTCCACATAAGAAAAACAACCCATTTATTATGTTTTTTCCTGATATCTTTATGTGTTCATATTCCATCATGTCAAATTTCTACATTTTGATATATTTTATCATTACCTCAGAAATATGCATTTTGATACATACCACGATACATCTTCCCAAATCAAACGATGTCCATTAATGCCAAGTACTGTATTTTTTTTCCAAGTACTGTATTTTAAAACTTTACAATTTAAAACTTTAAAATACGTGTCTCTTAAATTCATATTACCTACTGGAGAGTGTTATAGAAAATCTATTTAGACTTAAAAAAATACACAGATTTTTAGCTATTCTAAAAATGAGTTTCTAGAGTCAAAATTAACTGTTGGTTGTCCAAGAAAAAGACAAAAAGATCATCAACCGTGTCATTTAAAACTGAGACAGGCCTTCCTTTTTGTTTCTCCTACTGATAAATACTACACCTGTCTTTTTAAAATACAGGCTTCTGTTCATTCTACAGTGGGGGGCAATTTGAAAGCTTACACAATTGAAAAATGGTTCTTATGTAATTTCTGGTGTTGCATCTTTTATCTGTGTCACTGTATGGGAATAATAAATACTTCTTTCCTGAAAATGTATTCCGGATTTCTTTTAAATCAGCAAAGTCACTTTTCTCAGAGTATGGGTTTTGTTTGTTGCCCTTTTGTTTCTTTATAGGAAGAATCACCAAACCTATTCATGACTGGCTTTTACTGATCCTGATGCAAGAGCTTTCTTTTGATCATTTATTTATGACTAAGAGCTGCTTAAGAAGACATAGTTGCAGAACTAAATATTTAAGTATTCTGATAGATCAGCAGATAAGCAATATGAATTTATATTAAAAAGAATAGATGTAAATGATTGGTATCTAATATTTCAATATATATCAATTTGTAAGAATTTCTAATAAACTGGATATTTTTTGTCACACGTAAAAAATTCTAATAATTAATTCAACAAGAAATTTAATTTATTTCAGTTGTTAGTCATTTTAATTACTTGATTATCACTTTGTTATGATGAGTAAGGACTCATTTTTTCAGGAATTTTCTTTTTTCCTCCCCTCATCCCCATTATGGACAACACAAAACAACAAAACAATCGTACCTCTACTTCTAAGCCCTTCCCAGACATCCTTGTTTCTCATAAATTGGTATTTACATACCAACTGATAACTTGGTGTATTCAGTCCCTCAAGGCTATTAACAACCTTATTTATACCTTCTTCCGTTGTGTCTGCTAATGAGTGAACTTCTCACTAGTAAAACCTAATATTTACAAGATAAAAATAACATCTGTAAGTTGGCACGCGATTTTGCACTACCTTCAGCTCTGCTAAGACGACCTATTAATTAGAGGTACTTAGAATCTTCAGTCAGTTTCGCAATAATTTTTCAGGTGCATTTTAAGGGTCTGTGAAGACCAAAGATCTGTGTAGAATGACTTGTTATTTATTTATTTTTAACAAAAGGATCTGAAAAGGTGACCTACCTTTCTGTGTCAGGCGTAACCGGGGGTGAGTGGTATCAGCTGTGTGACCTCCCGTCCAAAGCTCCAGTAAGTAACCCCACAGGAGCCAGGTGAGAAGGTATCCCGCGGATGCCATCCTGCCGCTCCCCGTGCGAGCCCTCCGATCCGGAATTTGAGGCGGGTTTGAGTTTTACTCAGGACTCCCCTCCAGGGGCAGCGTGGGAGAGGCTTTGTAAGAAATCGAACGCGTTATCATCAGAGAGCACAGTTCCAACGTGCCATTTGTCAGGCGGTATTTAGATATGCAAAACCTTTCTTTCCTCGGGACAGTTGTTTATAAGCCGGGAGCAAGAGGACATTCCAAGGAGTGAGTGCTCAGAGCCATGTCCTGCACTCTCTTCGGTAACTACGCCGGTAGACTCAAGAAGAAACTGGGTATTTTAGTCACTTCTGCAAGCGGTTCATTCAGGAAAAAGCCCCCGAGCACACGCACTGCCTCCCTCCAGCGGAGCTCTCCTCTTCTGGCTCCGTGAAGCCTCTCAGTCAGCCTTTGCACTGACTTGCCAAACAGCTAGTTTCAATTCACCTTTCACCTTGCTAATTAAAAACAAGAAGTGCCGTTCCCCCTAGGAGTTGCAGGATCCACCCTGCAGGGAGGGATGCGGTTCCGTCAGTGAGCTGTGTTTACAGGGAAAGTTCAGGCAGGGTTGAGCAGCGTACTTGGTGTTTCTAGGAAGTGTTTCTGATGCACGTGCCCTGCCCGCCCCCCGCCCCCGCCACCTCCACCCCACGAGTATTAAGGCCGCGTCACTCAGAGGCTGGAGGAAAGTCTGAGCAGTTGTGATGGAAAAGGGGCAATCAGGAGCGAGAATGGTATATACAATAAGCGGATTATTTAAGAATATATAACCGAAGAGGAAGGGCGTTTAAATGCTCAGTCACCAAGAGTAACCCTTGAATAAATACTAATTCATTTTAAACCATCAATGTGTCATCATGTAGTACCCAAATCAATTTTTTTTAGCGTTTCCATTGAAAATCTTTTCCACATTTATGGCTCTTCATATTGATTACATTTTACAACTGTTACTTTTAACTCTCGTAAGAGGAGTGTGTCTCAAGGACCTGAAAAAATGTGTTCTGTTTCATGGAAATGGTAGAATAACTAATTATTTTACTGAGGCAAATTCTTCAAATCAATTAAAAGCAGATCATAAGTGTTGTCTAAAATTGAAGACTAATTAAATCTTCATGTAATTTTTTCCTAGGTAACTATGGTAAAGTTGAGATTTTTCTATCCAACAGACAGGTATTAGAAAACTCAGGGTGTGAAATACTTTAAGATTCAACTGCTATGCACTTTCAGAGTTTATTTTCCTAGACACTACTTTGTGTAAATAAGCTTAACACAATAGGTCAACTTTACAATCTACTTTCAATCAATCTCAAAAACTAAACCAAACACTCTGTACTGTTGGCATGGAAATGAACAGTATTATTTTAAGATATCAATGAACTTGAATAGATATTTGATAGTTAAGAGTTAAATGGTAAACAAATTTTAACTATGATAAAACTTTCTTATTTCATAGTTTAAATGATAATGATTAAGGACACTTTTTGAGAGGTATGTTTTTTAAATCATGTAATTATTACAAAAAGATAATTTGGGTTACTGTGATATTTTGCATTATGCATGTATATAAGCAAATATAGAGCTAGCACTCTCTACCCATTTTCCTAGGCATGATATATTATTCTATTACAAGCAGAGTATATTTCGCAAAATGTAAATGTCACTGGATAGTATAAATAATTAGATTTCCAAGCTCTAAAAAAGATAACAAACGCCAAACATTTTTTAACAGTAAAGCAACACGAAGTATTTAGAGACTTTTAACCTGGGGTGGTCTCTGTAGGCACTTGCATACTTTAAAAATCAGTCAGATGAGCTCCAGAGCTAAAAGTTGTTGTAAATGTGATATACTGTACCTTTGGAATCCTCTTTCACTTTCTTCCAGAATTGAAGTAACTAGAAAGTAAATAGCAGCTTTCATATGTATTCTCTAATGGTAGGATTCTGAAAAAGTAAATATAACTTTTATTACAAATATATGGCTACTCTCATACAACTAAAATTATACTTAACCTTATACAGTGCATGTCCTAAATCAGTTTTGGAACTGAGGCATTGTAAGATGTATCCAATTTCATTAGGATACCAAATGCACACCTGTAAATATCAATGTGAGAATAAATGTTATGAATGCCAGTTATATACATAGAAGGTACATACTGCGATTCATCTTTTTTACATGTTATCCTTCATATTAGAAGAGTAAAACAATACGTTCCATGCCAGACTAATGAGTTTCTTTGGTTTTCTCAAAATGTACTTGGGTTTATCCTCTGTCATCAATGCCATTGCATATTCCCTTTAAGTCCTTTCTCTATCCTTCTACCTTTCTCTCTAGCCTACAGAAAACATGCCGATGATGCTCCCCAAAATATTATTTAAATATGTAGACATCCAGGACTACCCATGTGGCTTCAGCCACTGCCAATGGAATGAAGAGTCTTTGACACCAAATCCGTCATTCACATCATAAAATAAAACAAGGACTCTCAGAAGTAGGGTAATCATATAATTTGTCTTCCAAATAAGACAGTTTTGATAGTAAAAGAGCCTTCTATTCATAATTACGTGCAAACTAAAATATTACAAACCAATCAGGATATCAAAGTCACTTTACTAGGGAGAGATTTCTAGGTATCATTGGAAAACATGGGAAAAGGAGTGGGAGGAAAACTGACTTGCCATGAACAGAGAATGAAGAATTTTAGTGAACAACAGAGCTTTGGTACTAGCAACAATACCTGTTGATATTATTACATTTGATTTGAGAAGAGCTAGACTACCAGTTTGAATACATTAGACAACATAAAAAAACAAACAAACAAACAAAAAAACAGGTGAGGTGGGAAATGGCAATTCTGAAGGTATTGCCTGGCAGGTCAAATGTCTCATTCCAAAATCTTAACTGTTTATTGCTAGGGTCACAACATTTTTGGAATAGCAGTGTGGTAGTAAGAGAAAAAAAGGGAAATTGATTAAGCCTCAGGAGTTCCAGTCTCTCCCAAGGTGGCTTCTGTCATTAGTTTCCTCAATTGTAACAGCAACTGGCTTCTGAAACAATCCCTCCCAGTATGTGGTCGCCGACTATCTGGGCTGCATCCTGTGAGGTACTTGTTAAAAGGGTAGATTCCTGTGCCCCACCCCATGTTCCCAGATTGCCAAGTGGTATGTACTAAAATTGGAGTTTTACTGTGATTCCTTTCAGTCAGTGTTATTCACACATTAAACATCTGTTCACCACGTTCACCATTTTTATCAGAATAGCATAGCTTCTGCAATTAAAATTTAACAACTGAAATGAATCATTTCCTCATAGACTTGATGTGCTAGTACTTATATTTTTCAAATAAACTTGCAAAACAGCAAAAATTGTAAAAGGTTATCTCTGTATCACTTAAAATCATCTCACATACTGTGGGAGGCGGTAGTAATGGCCTGAAGAATATCCATTCTTTTTTTCCTTCCTACCAGAAAGATGGGAGAGATAGATATAGATATAGATATAGATATAGTTACAGATATAAATATACGGGAAACTGTACTTCCCAGCCCCTTGGCAATTTGACTAATTTTGACCAAATACAAGCAAAAGTGAGTGTGTCGCATGTGGCCTGAGGCAGTGAAATACTTCTAAGTAATTGTTGTCTCTTTCACGTTTTTCTACAGTGAAAGAGGTAGCCTCATGTTGAATGGTAGAACCAAAAAATTGAGGCATCTTGGATTACTGAATCACCACATTAGGGATAGTGTCCTAGGAAGTTACCCAGACCCACAGCCAACTTTATATGAGCAGAAATTAAACATATGTTATGTTAGGCTGTTAGGTTTGTTACAACATACCACAGCCTCTTCTGACTAAATGCATACATTTTCCCTTCTACACTTTAGGAAATGTGCCCTTGGACACACACATAGCATGAATGAGTAATGATACTGTATTTCTTCCTATCTGTCTCTAAGACTACTTTAACAGAAGTGACGACGATAGCCAACAAGAGATGTGAATGTTTGCGGGGTTAGTGATTGATTCTCTGTACCATTTTTGGAATGAGATGGGATATACCCTTTGATTTTCAGGTTGAATTGTTCATAAAAATGATTTGTAAGCAATACTAATAGGTGAAGACTATAGCACTACACTCAATATCATTATGATTAAAATCATTAAATCAAAGTTTCACAATAGCAATGATGATAAACTTTATCGGTAGTGGCCATGGCGTTTCAGGTTCACTAATCTTTCTTCTTCTGCTAGCCCTGCAACATCTCAAATGACCCTGTGTGATCTGCTATTACTGTTGGGGCCACCATCACTGCTTTGGGTTTTGCAAGCAAAGCTGCTGATCAGTCAGTTCAGATGCCTTTATCACAGAATGTGCGAGGGTTCCAGAAGTCTGAATTGACCATTTCCCACATTCACTGATTCAGGAAGACGAAGAAAAATAGACAACTGAATCACTCCTGATTTGTGTGGAGTATGGCATCCCGTCAATCAGTACCATCCAAGAGCCAGTCCAGTCGCCTGCCTGAAAGAGATCTGACTTGATGCCATTGTGATGTCATCATTTAGATAACTAACAATTTGATACATTTGTCTTTTATTTTTTCATTGTGCTCATCTATTCACTAAATTTGAGCAAAAATTATATTTTATAATTCTTTGTTTCTGACTTGCACTAGGTTTATTTGCATTTTCTTTTTGGTCCCTGACACTAAAGAAAAACAGAAAAAGCATTTTGAGCATTTTATGCCAAGTGTTGGCTTTAACCGATTTTGATCAAAGAGCAGTGATAGTTCTCAGGATCTGTCTATGGAAAAAATAAAATTGTTATGTGTGTCATTAACACTGAAAATCCTTTAATTTGTCAGTCTTGAGAGGTTTCCTTATACTCTACTTTATAGGTTATAGAGAATTCCTAAAAAAGACAGAGAGCTCCAATCAGCAGCTGTAAAAAAATGTAACAGAAACCTCCATCGTATATTGTTTCTCATGTCTGCTGTATTACGTATTTCTGTATTATTGGTGCCACCAATGGTGAGTTGTTTATAATACATGACCAGTATTCTCAAAACCTAACAGGATACATCAAACCGATTCCATTTTAATAGAATAAAAATAATAATTGCTGTTAATTTTTTATTTTCTGCATGCTAAGCCCATGAAAGGCATAACTATACAAAATTTAATTTAATTCAGACAACAACCCTATGCAATAGATCCTATTTCTATTGCCACTTATATATAAGAAGGATCTGGAATGCAGATGTGAATTAACTTGAGTGAGGTAAAATACTAGTAAGCAACAAAACGACCAGTTTAAACTCAGACTCTAGGGCTTATGTTCCAGCCATTACACTTGTCCTCTTGGAGAATATTATTATATTTAGATAAGATGTCATGAGGATGCTTCGAAATTCTACACTAATAGAAACTTGTCTTTAATAATTTTTAATAATGAACAGTATATGGTTTTAAAATAAAAACCTTTCAAGGCAATTAACAATCAGTCACTGTAATTAAACTCACCAGACAAATTCTCCATCCAAGCTTGTGTCAGATGGCTGAGAATACTTTGTTCATCCATTTCAGGTTAAAGACTGTCAGCTGTACAAATTTTAGTGTTTGTTTAATTGACTAGATACTGGCCCTTGTAGGCTATTATGTTTGCCAAGAGTCTTCTTAGCTTGGCAATCAGGCACAGCACTGGAGCTAAATACAGGAGGCAAAATTATTAAAGAACAATTTCTAAGAAAACTAATAAAATAAATATTTTAAGAAAAAATATTAGGTAATAATAGTTATTCTTATTTGTGGAAATATGTATAAATATACATGCATATGTATATATGCATACACACAGGCACATTTCTAGTTACGGTTATGAGAGAAGGAAGAAATTTGCAAGAAAGGATTTAAGGGAAATAAATCACTTATAAATAGTTACTGATGTTTATATTGTTTTTTCCAAAAGATTCCAAGATTTTCAAACAATGTTAACACTAATGTATCTAAAATAAAGTCAACATTTTATACTCAATGTACTTAAGAAATAGACTCAACATGAGACCAATAGTAAGTCCCATAAACTGCAGTAAATTTGTTACCCATCCACTGGCTTCTTTGTTCTCATTCTAGAATTTAAAACCACATATATTTTTTGTCTTCCTGGAAAGAAGTGACCTAATTCTTTGAAGGTCATTTTCTGTATTATTTACTTTTTTTTAAAAAAGAGGGAAGAAAGGAATGGGCAAAAGAAAGTAAGAGATGATCCGATGTAATTAAAATTACTTTCTTTATTTCAAGTTTTAAATCTTTGTTGATTTTCTCTATGATCTCCATTGTTTTTAAGATACAACTGCTAGAGTCAGACCAGTTGGCATGGAGTAATTTATTTAATAAGTTATTACTGAGTAAATGAAATTTGCAAGTCACTCTATATAGCTAAAGAGATTTAGAAACAAAAAATTATTATTAATTATTTGTATTTCTTTAGTTGTTCACTTTGTCTTGACGGAGGATGAATGTCCAATGTGTAAGCATTAAGTGAAAAACAAAACAAAACTATATCCCATTATGAAAGAAGAAAAGAGAGAACTTAGATAAAGCCAATGCAATTATCTATTAGTGAGTTGACAAGAAACTAAGCACAAGAGCCAAATATTTTGCAATATATTATATAGTATATTCAATTGTCATACAGTTGGCAGATGGATATAAAATTTTATATATCATAAAGCTTCTATCAACTCAATGAATATACCTGTTTCACATTAAAATAAATAGAAACAAGCACTGACTTTAAAGTTGTGAAGAATCTGACAAAAACAGAATATTCAAAATAAATCATATTTTTTCTATGAGAGTGAATTTTAGAGTTCAAAGGAATTACAATGACCAAAGAAAAATCCTGGCAGAAGTCCTATGAAGACTCTTTTCCCCCAAGGACTTCTTTTCCTTAACACAATTCCAAATCACCATCTATGGAAGAGAGAATATAATACATAGAAAAAAAAAAAAAATCCACTGGTGAGTTCGCAAAGATGAAACAAGAAAACTAAACTCACTATTTCATGTCATCTATTATTTAGCTTTACTTCAATTTCCACACATGATTTGGCAAACTTCTTACTGTGCATGAGCCAGATTTTTCATAAGACAGAATTTCAGGTATAGTGCCTTATTATTTGAATCCGTTGTTTCATTGTTGGGGTTATTTTTGATGGCTTTGCATTACCACGTAGTTCTGGCCTGTTGAGCCCCAGTACATAACACTAGCACCATGTGGAGGCCAAGACTGGAACTACATGTGTTGTTGTAAACAAAACCAGATTACAAACCTATTCATTTGCAAAATTTGTTTATTACAAAATAAAGAATGTGCTTTCTGTAATAATAATGTGACACCTTATGTTCTGAGCACAGCTGTTTTACATGGCTGATAGAATGGGTCTTGCCAGTTAAGGGGAAAAGGATTTAAATGTTTCTTGTAAAACTTTTAAGAATTTGAAAATTTCTGTTCAAGAAATATTTTCTGAACAAAAGGCTTAGAATTTTGAAGAGATAACCATAAATGTGTCAGAAACAAAGGTACTCAATAAATAGGAAAATGTTTCTTGTGAAAATGTGTTGATAGCAAACTTAGTTGAAAATTTGATAGTTTCAAGAACTCTAAAATTAATCATCCCTGATTTTATGACTCTTACGTCTCATACTGAAAATATCTCTAATATTATCACTATTATGATGAGACAATGATACAATTGCATATAAGTATGTCTTCTTTCTATTATCCCATGTTTTTAAGAATATAAAGAGAAAATATCAGTTGCTCTAATCCTCAACCTCACTCCACTTGTTTGCCAAAATTAAAAAATAAGAAAGTAGTAAATAAATAAATAAATAAAACAATGTCTTTCCCCAGAGATCAAAACAGAAATATTTCAAAAAAGAATTTGACTTGGTGTTACATAAGACTAAGAAATTAGCATGTTTCCAAGGATAAATTACTTTTTGTGCATAGAGCTTTACCTAAAATTAACTGCAGGAGAAATTTAGTAGATTGGTTAATAATCGCAGGTAGATTAATTATCATTGTAACAAAAAGTATAAAAGTGGAATTTCAATAAAAACTGTACACTTTGGATGAAATTTTAATAGCTGAGCATGAAAGGTTAATTGGTATATTGTATACTTCTAATAAGCTTGATAAGCTTTATCTGAGACTAAATAAAAGAAACGTGTTGCAAATAAAGTTGAAATCAAATGAAAGATTTTGTGAGTGATATGTTTCAAAATGAAAAGTCTACAAAGTATTTTCAATGAAGTCAGCTTCACAGCATTAAAAACATAGCATAACATCTTTTCCTGATAACCTGATTAAAAATTATACTGATTTGCCCTAGCTTGTGTAGATTGAGCACTGGCCTGTGGACCGAAAGTTTGCTGGTTTGATACCCACTCAGAGCACATGCCTGGATTAGAGGTCAAATCCCCAGTTGTGAGAGAAGCATGAGAGTCATGAGAGAGGCATGAGAGAGTCAACTGATCGCTTTTCTCTTGCACATCATGTTTCTCTCCTTCTTTTTCTCCCTCCTTTCCCCTCTCTCTAAAAGTAAATAAATAAAATATTTAATAATAATAATAATAAGTGGATGCAAAAGACCCTTTTAAAAAATTATGCTAATTTGCTTACATTTACAGGATGCTGTTTCCTATAGTTGTTAACTATAACAATATTAACAGCTAAATGATATGAAAATAATTCAAATATAATTGTACCCATTCTAAAGAAGCAGTCAAGTAAACTAAATGTTTCTCCTAGAATTTTTTGTGATTCCCATTATTTGGTACACACTCTTTGCATCAATCTCATTTTGTATAAAATCAAATAATTCCTCTTTGTTGGATAATCTCTAACCTTATAAAAAATGTAGTACTAACATTTCCCATCTTTAAAATAAATCTTTCCCTATCCTCACTTAACCTCTGGCTAAAGACCCATTTCTGAGTTTCAATTTATATCAAAATTTCTTCCAAATATCGTCTATGCTCTGTCTTCATTTGTTTACCTTTCATTTACTCTTGAATCTACTCTATTAGTTTGAAATAGGTTAGGTTGAAGGTGGTAAGAAAATGAAAACAACAGTTATTTAATTATGACAAATTCAACTTCTTCTTCTTATAAACCCAGTCCAGGGGTGGGTCCAGGTCTGGTATGACAGAATAATGAACTAATACTAACATAAGCACCTTCTGTCTTGCTTATCCTTCCTCAATAGGTGGCTGCCATTTCACAGTCAAAGCTTCAGCCATAACACCCTCTTTGCAGCCAAAAATAAGTAGGAATGAATGAAAAAGGACATGCCTTCTTCATTTTATGATACTTCTAGAAAAACCTACTGTTCCTGACCTCTAAATTTTGGAGTGTCACACCTACAATTGCATGTCTTCTCTGTCTACATTCAATCCCTGTGATGGATTTGCAAGGTGTCAATTTAACTAAGCTAAATTGCCTTTCTGAGAATTTCCTTTCTTATCCATTTCTGATTAGGCTGAGTCAAAAGGGAAACTCTTGGGGGATTTGGAGGATGGAAGGGAAGCAGAGTCATTTTGTAACACACACATTTTCCTGTATTTGCATCTGTAACTATTCACCTTCCCAGGAACCTCCTTCAGCTTTTCTGTTTCTTGGAACATGTATTTGTGTTTTACTTCATGCCCTGGCTTCTGCTGGACACCCACAGCATCAAAGTCAGAGGCAACAATTGCTGGCATGGGTTCAGACTGTTCTTATTGGGTGTAAGTTGTATTTGTCGGTTCCAGCTTGTTTTTCTATCCCACTTTACAAACAACCTTCTCTTTTGACTGCCTGCTCTGTGTACTTAGAAGTCTAGCATCCGACATGAATATAACAGTTTTACAGAGACTTATTAACCAGCTTTCATAAAAGTACAAGGTTAAATCCCTTTTATAAGTCCATATATATCTTCTGTAAGTTTTATTTCTTTAACTAAACCCTGGTTGATTACACTCTCTAATAATCTCAACCAAGTCCATAGCTTTTCATAACATCTATATGCTGAGAGTCCCAAATTTGCATCAATAAAGTCAACCCTTCAAGCCCCACTCCCAGTAAACTCAAAGTAATTTGTATATTCAATTGCCTTCTAGATATTTCCACTTGGATTCTAATGAACATCTTCACTTTAACATGGTCAAAGCAGAACTGTTAGTTTCTTGCCCTTTCCCCTTTAATAGGCAAGCCTACTTCCCCCATTCCAACAAATGGCCATGTCTAGGTCCCTTACCACCAATATTTTTCTGCTCCGTATCAATTAGGATAAAAGTCAAATTCTTATAGTGGTCTATGAGTTCCTTTTTGATCTGGGTCCTGCCATGTCTTCCTACTTATCTATCATTCATTCCACTGGAACCACATGACTTCCTTGATAGTTCTCAACCTGCCTGGTAAAGCACAGTCCCACATCAGAGCCTTTGTACTTGCTGTTTCTTCTTTCTATAATGCTTTCTCCCTTTGGAAATCCATGTCTTACCTCTTTAAAATTTTTTTTATTTATTTATTGATTTGAGAGAGAGAGAGGAAAGAGGAGAGAGAGACAGACATCAATTTGTTGTGCCACATATTTATGCATTCATTGGTTGATTCTTTTATGTGCGGTGACCGGGTATCAAACCCACACACAAACTTGGCATATGGGGATGATGCTCTAACCAATTGAGCCACTCTGGCCAGGGCTATCTTACCTCTTAATAATTCTAAATTTTTATTACAAGTCATAAAGTTAAAAAGACAGAATTACTAAAAATAAATGCTGAACATAATTTATTTTTTCTTTCTTTTTTTAAATAAATATTTTATTGTTGATCTATTACAACTGTCCCAATTTTTCCCCCTTTGCTCTCCTCTCCTCAGCCTTCCCCCTATTCCCACAGTCAATCCCCACCTTGTTGTCCATGTCCAAAGGTTATATGTACATGTTCCTAAACTAGTCCCTTCTCCTTCTTTCTACCCTTATCCCTCTTTCCCTTCCCTCTCCTCTCTGGTCACTGTCAGTCTGTTCCTTGTTTCCATGCCTCTGGTTCTATTTTGCTCATTTGTAATTTTGTTCATTAGGTTCCTGTATTAGGTGAGATCATATAGTATTTGTATTTTGCCACCTGGCTTATTTCATTTAATACAATATTCTGCAGTTCCAACCATGCTGTTGTGAAAGTAGAAGTTCCTTCTTTCTTTCTGCTGCATAGCATTCCATTGTGTAAATGCACCACAGTTTTTTTAACCCACTCATTTACTGATGAACACTTAGGCTGTTTCCAGCACTTGGCTATTGTAAACAGTGCTGCTATGAACATAGGGGTGCATGGGTTCTTTTGAATTGGTATTTCAGGACTCTTAGGGTATAATCCCAGTAGTAGAATAACTGGGTCAAAAGACAGTTCCATTTTTAGTTTTTGGAGGAAATTCCATACTGTTGTCCACAGTGGCTGCACCAGTCTGCAATCCCATCAGCAGTGCACTAGGGCTTCCTTTTCTCCTCATCTTCACCAGCACCTATTGTTTGTTGATTTGTGAGGTGCTATCTCATTGTGGTTTTAATTTGCATCTCTCTGTGATGTTGAGCATCCTCTCATGTGCCTATGGGCCCAATTATTATAACTTATAATGCTAAACACTGATTTCTTATATTTCAATCATCTACAGATATCTACAGTGATGTTTTTAAATGAAATAATTATTTTCAGACTGACCAATATTTAGAGTAAAAAATCATATTTAAAATCCTACTTTAACATTATGTAACTTGGAGCCCTTAATCAAAATATTAACTATTTCTGATCATTGTTTTCTAACATCTGTAATGGAGATAGTCATGCTACGTAAGCTTAAGTGGAATAAGTATATTTTGAAACTGTTATGATTATATTCAAAGCTTTAATATAAAAACATTTCTATAATGTTCCTATATTGTTTCGTATTAACATTAACACATTAAAATATTTAAATAAGTACTCCTGTTTCAATATTTTGGTGGTATGAAAAGATCTGCATGATGGTCTCTAAATGTGTTAGCTTTTTTCCCTACAATTTGAACAATGGGTTAAAATATTTTTCCTTTTACAAACTCTCTCCTATCAGATACTTCTGGAAATAACATTACAAAAAGGATAATTGATTTTTATGAGATTCAAATAAGTTGGCTCTTGTGTCATTTCTAATGTTCTGTATAGTCAGAGGCATTGCTGTGGATGTAGAGTGTCTCCTTTGTATTGTTGGAGAGATGCAGGTACTAGGCAACCCAAAACCTCGCCAGGCCCACTAATGAAATGAACAACCTTTTCAGAAAGACAATATTGCCTCTCAGAATAAAAGGGAGCTAATATCGTAAATCAATATAGAAACAATCTTTAAAACATTTTCAACAAGGTCAGAATTTACAGCAGTATAAACTGTTTTTGAAAACTATGCCGAACAACTTAATCTACAGAACAAAATATTTTATAAAATCTGTACCTTAGTCTAGTTTCCTTTATGTTAGAGATTTGTTTCTTTGTAAAAATAGACTCATTTAGTAATTTTTTAGAAAAATCGTCGTTGTCGTCAGCCGTCCGTCTCGAGAGACGATGGTGTAGCTTCTTAAGAGTCTATCTGCACTGCCGAGAATGGCTGTGCAGTCCGACTCGGGAGTGACACGGTATCTGTCTCCTCCAGTGTTGAATCGACATCTTGCGATGATGCTGGAGTGTCCTCTCCAGTGAAGCTGAAGCTACAGAGCCTGGGCAGGGTGATATGGAGGGTCTGCTGTTGCCCATGCAGCAGACCCCCCCTCTCTTCGCAGCTGAAGGGTCCAAGGGAAAGACGGAGTCAATACAGCTTGGCTTCAGGTGCACCGCAGGAGTTGCCGGTGTTGACTATAACGTCAAACCGCCTTAGGGACTCCGGCTCCGGATTTTCTGTCGGGGTTTACTCCCTTAGCCTTTCCCCTGAAGAGGTATGCCGCAAGGCAGCGGAGGTTTTTTGGAGTCAGAGTTTTCCTTCTCTGATTTAGAAAAATATTCATTACTAAAATAATATTCATTACTTACATGTGGGGAAAATAATATTTATTCTGGCCAAATTTATACTCCATGACTAGGTTACATTATCATGACAAGCCTGGGTATACTCAACATAATATATTCATCTTAATGTACTCATTTCCTTATTACTGAAGAATGAAAAAACAAATGAATGAAAGAAAATATATCAAATACTTCAAGTTAGAATTTAGTTTTATTATTATCAAAAAATAATAATTAAACATAAAAAAGTTGGGGGGACGGATATATTCCCTATCTTGAATGTAGTAACTGTTTCATAAGTGTATACATGTATCAAAAATTATCAAATTCTACATCTTTTTGTATCTTGATTATACCTTAATATATCATTTTAAAGTGAATAACATATTAAGAATACATTTTTTTAATTTATAAAATGTTTTTAGAATATAATTATTCAAGATAAGCTTAGTTTAGAGAAATTATGGAAAGACAAACAAAATTTTAAATCATCATGCTCTCTTCCTTTTAGCTGTAATCAAACCTTGTTTTGCTGAAAAGAGAGCTTCGAAATTCCTCTTTTCCTCCCCACAACAGGGAACTGGGTTTTCCACCACTCTGGTCTAGAGAAGCAGAGATAGCAGCCACAAGGCTGCATCATGTTCAATACCCATCCATCTCAAACGCAATTGCTCATTCTTCTTTTTAAAGGCTCTGCTATTCTTGAGTTTATACCTTTGAACTAACCACTCTATTCTCATTGATGCTGCCGACAACCTTTTTATCAGCTCCAATCTTTCATCAAAGACTATGGCGCTTACTATGGCATTCTAAATGATTTCAATATTCTGATGACTGACTTATCCAGCATTTCCTAATCCTTGAGTTTCTAATTACCACTGATTAGCACCTTTCTCTAAGCTCATATCTCATGGTCACAACTTAGATATGCTTACTACAAAATCTCTCCATTTCCAAAAGCAGTAGTTCTGTAACCATCCTCAGAGAAAAACCTTCTCTAACCCAAATTTAATTTCTCAATCCTTCAATTTCTAAACCTCAGATGCTAGAGAACAAGTATTTTAGGTTTTGCACCTACAGGGTCTCTGCCTTAACTACTAAACTCTGCTGTTGCAGTGCAAAAACAGCTATAGGCAATATGTAAACAAATGGGCATGGTTGTGATGGAAATATAAGCTTTTTAAATGGACACTAAAGTTTGAATTTCTTACAGTTTTTACACATCTCAAAATTTTATACACCTTAGATTTTTTTTTCCAACCATTTAACAATGTGAAAAATTTGTTTTAGTAGCAGGCTATATGAAAACAGGGCCTGATTAAGCCTGTACGCTCTCATTTGTAGCCCCTGCTGTATCTGATCAGTGCATTTAGATATTCATCATTTTACTTTCCTCCAATTCATCACCCTTTTCCCATCTTTACTTCCCTCTTTATCCTGCTTTGATTCCAAGGGTGCCCAAATTTTAATAATGCTATTACCAATAAGCTAAATTCCTTAGTCTCTCTCTTTTATTCCTCAAACATTTGGCTAAACAACAGCCTTGCATTTACTTGAACCATATTTTCTCTGTGACTAAACCCAAGGTAGCTAGGCATGGTTGCAGAGAGTAATGAAGTTTTAGACTAAGTATATAAACTAACCCAGCTGGGCTCTCTACACTGCTGGAGCTGAAGTCTATCTCATACTTCATTAGGGAAGGATCCACTTTCAAGTTCGCTCAGGTTGTTGGTGAAATTCAGGTTACTGTAACAGTGGCTGAGCACTTCAGTTTCTTGCAGGCTGTCCATGAAAGCTGCCCTCATTCCTAGAGTGCCCCCATAGGTTCTTGTCATGTAGGATTCCCCAACATAGCCACTAGCTTCCTCAGAGTGAGCAAGGGAGAAAGAATCTCCAACCAGGCAGTCGTCGTCGTCGTCGTCGTCGGCAGCCGTCCGTCTCGAGAGACGATGGTGTAGCTTCTTAAGAGTCTATCTGCACCGCCGAGAATGGCTGTGCAGTCCAACTCGGGAGTGACACAGTATCTGTCTCCTCCCGTGTTGAATCGACATCTTGCGATGACGCTGGAGTGTACAATCTCATATAACATAGTCACACAGTCAATACACAAAAATTTGTATATCCCATCACCTTTGCCATATTTTATATGTTATATATAGTTATATCACCTATAAGGTGACAATGCATGCAGAGTCAAGAAAAGCATATTGTACTTAAAGGGAAATTTTAAATATTTGTTCTGTGGTATATGAGTTGCCTTCTATTTGCCATTTATTCTATTCTTTGCACAGCTGTTTTGCTCAAGTTTTGCAATAATTTATCATTTGAGGAGCACTCTTCATTTTAAATATTTTCCAAACAGTTATCAGTAATCTTTTGATAAAAGGATAACATAATAAAAAGGGTAATATTAAGATCTATGTATGTTCAAAAAATAGATTGGTCATATTTGCTTTGGCTTATTAAAAAAAATTATTTTGTTGAGATTGCCTCTATTGAAAACCAGGTTTAATGCTTAGGCAATTTGCTGTTGTCTTTTGCAGGTAGATTCTAACCAAGTTGTTATCAAAGTTATGTCTGACCTAATAATTTCTGTTTTCATAAATACTATGACACTCTTTTGTCAAAGTATTCATAATTGTACCTTGGACACTGTAGTAGGATTTTGGCTTGCCCAGTTATTCATCTATATGGCAATCTTCACAGAATAAATACCAAGATAGCTTTATAATAAAGAACAAATGATGCACTCTGTCTCTCAACATACTCAGGGAATTTGAAGAAAGTTTTGAAGAAATGTTTATAACTTGTTAGATTAAAAGGAATGCATATGACTTATTAATTCTATAAAATAATAAGATTTTTGGAGTTTAGACAATTTTTAAATGATTAAAATTTAACTAATATTCTACATTTAGGTTCTTTCCATTTCTAAATCATAAGACAATAAATTTTCCTAATAATAACAGTGGTATCTTTCACACATAGCAATAAGTGAGGGTAAGTCAGAATTTCAAATGGTACCATTTTCATCAAGAAGCCAACACAACTCCAGAATTCATTTCAGTGGTTTTGCATTTGATGAATTATCACATTGCTATAAAGGTCTTTATTATTATTATTTTAAAACAGGAGGAACTATGCTATTCACATGATTTTTGTTTTTCTTCATGCAGGCAATGTGCAATGAACATCTTAGCCAACACTTCAGTATGATTACAATAATTTCTTTTTGTCTTAAATTATGATTACATTAGGTTTAATTTTGATTTCCTTTGTTTACGTGTGTAGAACTTCTTTTGTATTTCAGGAACACATTCAGAAGAATTAAGGCTTTTCAAATATCGTTTGTGTATTTAAAAAACAAATTTCTAAATATTCATTAATTGTACCACCACAACAAAAAATATATTCCCAGGTGTCTTCCCTTTATGTACCCAAGTGCCCACCTTCCTATGAGGTGATCCTTCAATTGATACTTTTATTTGTCTTTTGAAATCTAAAATTAAGATATACCTGTAGCTGTTCTCTTTTTAGGTTTAGCATGTTAAATGGAGTAATCATTACTTATTTTCCAAACCTACAATTATCCTTACTATGTTTTCCACTAGTCTCCTTAAGATACCAAGGACTAATAGAATGTGATACACTCTAATGTTAGAATGTTAGGCTGCCATTTAAAATCATCTTTTTGGGATGCTCATTTAATAACATGTAAAATGTTTATGAAATAATATTAGTGAGTAAATTAGAATATTAAGTTGTATATAAAGTAATGTTTGAATGTATACAAAAATTTTTGGCTAAACAGAGTTTAACAATGCCTGTCTCTGAAGGAAATGATTTTCATAAATTAAAATTTCTTCTTTATACTTTTTAATAGATTCTATAAGCATATACTATGTACATAATAAAGGACATTTTCTTTTCTTTCCATGATTGTCTCATTTTCTTTTCTTTTATTATTGTCTCATATAATTTGCATGTATTTGAGAATAGGTTCATTCTATTTACAATTCTATATTTTGCTTCTCAAATATTCTATTACTTTTAATAAAAAGTCACCTTATGAAAGATCACTATGCTATACAATTGACGTCATCAAATTATATCACAGGCTGAGGCAGCCACAGTGAGCTAGGAAGGGTTTTTTATTTTTTAATGTCGGGGAAAAAATCTAAAGGATAATATTTTGTGATATGTAAAAACTAAATTATATTTAAACTTCAGTGTTCATAAAGTATTATTGCAACACAGCTGTTATCAGAGAAACACTGGTTCTTCTTGCTGATGCAGTAAAGAATTACAGACCAGGAAGCCTATTAGTGGGCATGCAAAATTTATTAGTGAATGGGAGAACAAAAACAAGGGCGGCCAAAAGCCAGGGTGGCAAGTTCACCCTAGGGTGGCTCAAGCCCTGCAGCCAGAAGGCCAAGAGCACCAAGAGCACCATGAAAGCCAAGAGAGCCAAGAGAGCCAAGAGAGTGGGTCCTTTGTTCTGAGGACTATATAGTTGGTGATGGGGTGAGGGAGTTACATTTTGATTGACAGGTAAAGGTGGTGCCAGTTTTCCAGGACTGGGGTATGAGTACCCACAGGTGTTAATGGGCTTCTTCCTTTAGGCACTATGGGACCTTTTCTGCCTTTCTGGCCTTGGGATGTAAACACAGTTTCAAAAGCTTGCCTTCCCAGATAGTGGAAACAATATAGAATTCCAAGGACTTTTCTCCTCCCATGCTAACATAGTGTTTCTTGTGATACAGGAACACCTGGCAATATTGTCAGGCCAGGCCCAGGACTGCTGAGGTAGCAGGTGAGGCATGTCTCCCTCTGCTACTCATTTGACTGTAACACAGCCACACACATTTGTTTCCATATTATCTAGGACTGCTTTTACACTACAGCTACAGGGTTGAGCAATTGCAACAGAAACTAAATGGCCCACAGAGTCTAGAATATTTACTATTGGGCCGTTCATAGAATGCTTGCTAACCCTTAGTCAAGAGCTTGTCTTCTAAAATGTTTTATGCATATGGATCACAAAGAGGATCTTTTTCAATATAAATTTCGATTCCGTGGCCTAAAACTCTGCATTTTAAACAAGTTTCTGGTGCTGTTAATGCTGCTGATCCACAAACCACACTCTAAGTAGTAAAGCTTTGGGTTACCACTTTAATGTAATATGCAAAATGTACTAGTTACAAAAAATAATTTCTAAAAACCATATCATTTCCAGAACATTTTTAAAAATCGTGTTTCTCTGTATGTGTGTTTGTGAGACCTCAAGTCACCCTTTTATTGAAAATCGGTGATAATGGATCTGAATAGATTGTAAGTAGAAGCAGAGAGAAACATATAATAAAAGAAATTGTTATAGAACATTAATGTACAGTTAATTTTTAGGGGAAAATTTCTAAATATTCCATCCTATATAAAGTGTTCAGTACAGTGACACACAATTGTATTTTCTGATATAATAATTCATGTAATAATAGGAATTAAACATACTGTATTCCCACAAAGATATTAAAATATCCAATAACATATTTATTAATAAATGCACATAAAACTATAATAGTTATTAGGTTATAATTGCTTAGTTCTTTCCCTTTTTGAGAAAATTACTCAAGTTCTTTTAAAAATCACAAAGAAAGTAGCTCTGGTAAGTTATTGTTAAGTATTGGCTATACAACATAAGAGTAGCCCCTAAGCCTCTCTTTCTCAATAATGATAGAATGACAGTAGGCCATTGTGTTGGAAGAGCTTTCCCAGGGGGAACTAAGGGGTTACAATCTTTGCTGTGTAGAGTGCTCTCTTACAAAATTGCTTCCTCTCCATTTAGGCTGGTATAGTAAGGATGGGTTTGTGATTATCTTCGGAAGGTCTGTTTGTCCTTGTAAAATTTAGCAAAACCTGAGAAAGGACCCCTGAGGTGGTCATTTTACAGCAGCTCTTCCCTAAACTTTAGTTAGAAGTATTCTTTTATTTGGGTCAAGATTCCTTGCCTCTGGTTAAAAGGAGAGGATGCTTTAGGAACAAGATCATGAAAAACACCGCTAAGCCTGGTTCGAATCTAGACCTTAAAACTAGAGGGATAGTAGAATTCCCACATTAATTTGGGATTAAAGCCTTGGTAATAAAAACAAATACAAAAATAAATTTACATTTCTGTTTACATTGTAGTTGCATTCCTGGAAGATCCCAAATCCTGTACATTTTAAACTCAAAATACATTTTGTCTAAATGTAGAATAGAACGAGACTCTATGTTCAGATAATATAAATAAGTATTTCAATTATATAAATGTTTAGCAAGCTATTTCAAAGTTATGTGAGAAATTTTCCCTTGTGCCAAACTGTTCTTGTATCCCAATATGATTATTATCCCTGGCTGTCAGCCAGTAGGTGCTGGGTGTGCCCCGAATCATTGTTTAAACCAAAAAATACCCTTACTAATCCCAGGTGTCCTCTGGTGGTACAAAACCTGTTAAGAACCTATGTTATAGAGCAAAGAGTGATAATAATATTAGACAATAATAATAAAAACATTTAGGTTTTCAGGATACAGTACCTTAATTCTTTTAGCAATGAATTTATTTCAGCTGCTTAAGTTATGTATTCTTTTCAAATTGTATTTTAAAAGCACAAGAATGCTCATTTTTGTACATTGAATGTTCTCAAATCCAAGTCCTAACGCCCACTTTGGGTATGATGGTGAAGACCTCGCACTCCTTCAGACTCTTCTGGAAAAGATTGAAGCAGCCACCCTGGACAAGGAGATGCCACAGGACTTGAGAACCTGAGCAAATCCCGGCTTCGGAGGAGGACACTACCAGAGCAGACGCCTCAAAAACCAACGAAGAAAGCAGATGAAAGGAGAACACTTTGAAGCTGTGCAGGTGCTTCTGTGGAAAAGCCATTGAGCTCTATCAGGCCCACCCTGCTGTTCTGTAAGGGAGCTGCGGCAGCAAGCTTGGAAATTAAGCCGGGTTGATGAAGCCAGTCAGAAGCATCTGCATAGACCTGTCCTACCCCAGGCACAGTTTACAGCACGGTGGGCCTAGCGCTTCCCAGTGTGAACATGCACACTGAGGCCGTGGCGACTCCAAGAAAACCTTGGAGTTCGATAAGTAGAGGCATACAAGTCATATCTCAACGTAGCCAAATTCAGGGTGAGAGAGACACCAGTCCCACGGGAGGTGTTGGCAGCTTTGACGTCAACTTCGTGCTGAGCAACCCTAATGAACAATCCCTACGTTCAACAGCTCATGTATGGACGATGTACGGCGGGTTCGCTCCCGGCACCAGCATTTGGCAGAAGGACCTGGCCGGTCTCATCCAGGCAGACCAGCAGTTCAGTCAGCAGGTGCAGCCGCAGAATCCAGCGGTGACTGAAACAGCTCTGAAGTCATATCCAAAGTCAGATCGCCAGAAATGACTTCCCACCTGTTGTTTCAGGGCCTAAATTTCCTTTTCGGCCAACTGGATGCATTTTTTGCGTTTTGTCGTTTTCTCCCATTGGACTGACCAAGAGAGAAAGAAAAGAAAATTGGACCTGCAGGTTATTTTTATTTTAAATGAATATCATTATATATTATTTAATATAAATATGGGCCTACCTATCTGTTACTTTTTAAGTCTTCTTTTACTATCTCTCCTAAGCTTGGTTAACAGCTAATTTTCTTTTTAATTTTATTCAACAACTACCAAGCACAGGTCTTGCCTAGCACAGCGATTACTTTCTTAATCTGGTTTAGCCTGTAAATCAGACAGGATTATCTAATTATGATATCTATGGGAATGAAATTGGGCTCTTTTTTCTTAATGAGTATGTTCTAATTTTATAAATTAATGGAAACTTTACAGTTTATTTTCACTAATTCTATTAAAATTATAGATTTTATACATCTAAAATTTTTATACACAGGGAAAACACACTCCTACTATTGGTACCTGGTCTTATTCCTTTACATTTTAAGTAGATTTCTCTTTGAAGGTCTGGTTTAAATTTCAACTAAATTCGAGACACCTGCATGGGTAGCATCAGAAACCGATTATGATGCTTTCCTTTATAGATAATATATTTTCTGGGAAATAAGCCAGAGTCTGACCTAACTCATCTCTAGCACTTCTAGTAATTTTACTCTGCAAATGCTAATGAAATATAGTCTTCCTAAACAAATTCATTGACATTTAAATATATTTACTAATTCTGTAGGACTATCTGTTAGAGTTAAAATCATTTTAATTCCATCAAGTCCTAAATTGTGACCAAATACTCAATTTGAGATGTTATCATTCTTACTGCATTTAATGTCTTTCTTCTTTTCTTTTTCCTCAATGTTAGAATGTACTGTTAAATCAAAAAAGTCCCAGGGCAAGAGTGGTTTCTAATTGTAGAGTTGGAGTAACTTTTCTCCTTTTCTGTAATTTAGGATCTGGCTCCCAGGTTGATTCATAAGTCTAAAAACAGGGCAGAATTTATTTTGGGCCTTTTAAAGGTAGAAGTCACTTCAACAACCTGTAGTCAAGAAGGTTCCTACAGCTGTGGAAATAAAAACAGTTGGACTGGTTAAGAGGCGGTGAGTCAACCTGAGTCACAGGCCCACGCCCAGATGGAAAATGCACACCCTGCGGACTTTCGGGGATCCACACAGCCTGGGATACCCTCTGGGACATATTATTGTGTCTGGACAGCCCCCGTCAGAGAGTATTATGATTCCCTATCCTTTCCATCATAATTGATAGGATTCTTTATTTACATTTCCAATAGACACTGGTGAGTAGGAGTAATTGCAGAATAAATTAAGATATGCCCAGCACATACTTGAGATGACACAACTCCAGAGAAAACATCAACCTGTATATACCTTCCATTAGTCTGGAAGTCTGGAGGAGTCCAGATGTTTCTGGAGTCCCCAAAGGCAATAGCACTCCATGTCTAACACCCTGACAATCAGAATTAATGAGATATAGATAAAGGATATGCAGTCCTACTTTCCTGCCCACCTAATAGCCAAACCTTATCTTATAAGAACTCATATATTAAGTATTGGAGACTTTAATTTTTAGATAATTAGAAAACCATTCAGTCTTTAATCATTTTAAAAGACCTAAGTTAACTAAAGCTAAGATGGAAATAAAATATATGAGAATACCAAGAACTGGCCTCTATTAGCAACTCCGGCTAGGAAATGCTCTAATACATTTTTGACTTGAGGGAGTCATAATTTATGTTCATTAAATTAATCACCCATCCGGTTTTGACTCCAGTAAACCTACAGCCTTAATAAAACCTACACTCCTTGATTCTACCATCTTTACACTGTCTCTCCCGGCCTACCTTTCCTGAACCATTCTCTTTTATTCTGTGGTCAATTATATTCTGCGGTCAATTGTTTATGATCATACTGCATACTTTATCAACCTCTTTGATCATCATATTTTCTCAGAAAGACATCTCAACCTGTTATATCTACCATTTTCTTGTTTTGTTTTGTTTTATTAATATTTTATTTATTTATTTTTAGAGAGAGGGGAAGGGAGGGAGTAAGAGAGGAGAGAAACATCGATGTGCGAGAGATACATTGATTGGTTGCCTCTTTCACCGCCACCCCCGCCCCACTGGGGACCTGGCCTGCAACCCAGGCATATGCCATGTCTGGGACTTGAACTGTCAACCTTTTGGATTGCAGGCTGGAACTCAGTTTACTGAGCCACACCAGCCAGGGCTTCCATTTTCTATACCTTGGCTAATAAATCTTCATTCTTCCAGATGCTCAGGCCTGACTTAACTACTTACCTCTGACCCCATATCCAGTTGATTAGCAAATCCTGTCTATTTCATTTACAAATTATGTTCAGAATCTAAATCATTGCCCCCTGCTTTCAATACTGTCTTTCTGGCCCACTTACCCAGTCTGTTCTCAATTAAAAAAAATTAAAAAGCCAGAGTAATCTCTTTAAAAACATAGTGCAGACTATATCTCTCCTCTGTTTAAAACACAATAGCTTCTATTCTCATCAGATTAGAAGCCTCTAAGGTATCATTTCCCATTCTTTGCTCTTGCTCATTTCATTATAGCCCACAGATCTCTGCTGTTTCTGGATTATTCTAGTAATGATCCCAGTTGCCTCTAGGCCTTTAAGTTTATCCCTGTGGTGTGGAATGCTATTTCCCAAGGATGTTAGGTTGGACTGAGAATGGAGAAGAGCTTGCCTTCTCACCTCCTTCAGATCTTTCTTACTGAACAAATTTTATTTAAATTAAACTTAATATTTTAACATCTTCATAATTCACTTTATTTTCCTGATTTTTCCCTCTGTTGCATTTGTAATTCACCACAATACAATTAATTTACTCATTCATTTTTATTTTTATTGTCTTTTTCCCCTTAGTGAATATAAGCTCCATTAGGTCATTTGTTTGTGTTTTTCACTATTGGATCCTTTAGTAACTAGAACTGTGACTGAATAGCACAGTAATCATGCTTCTTATTTCTTAAAATTTAAATGATTTATTCAGGAAAGAAGTACAACTGGTTTTTAACCATCATAATTGGTAAGATCTTGGGTTTTGGAATCAAAGGTCTTGCGTTTGCATTCTGGCTCCACCAAGTACCAGTTGTATTACCATAGAGATGATAACAATGTCTACTTCTCAGTGTAGTTGTAGTATATTAATAGAGATCAAGCATGTAAATTTGCAGAGTTCTTGGCCAAAGTAAATACTGGTCATTGTTGGCCATTATTTTTATAGTATTCATGACTTTCCAGTAGGATGTGGAAGAATTTTCATCATTGTTCCTGTTATAAAGGATAACACAATATTCTGTACTAACAGAACTAATATCATATCATTGGGACAGGGGTGTTGAGATGCCAGATAGCTCCCCTTTCCAAAATATGACATTCCCCAACCCACTGAAATACTTATCATCATGCCTGTTTCCATTGTAAACTCAGAGACCTCCTACTATAAAATCTACACACTATTTCTGAGGTTTAAATGCTGAGTCAGAATTTATTTTTTATTGTCATCTAATTATAAAGCAGAAAAATCATGGAGAGAATAAGGATTATCAGGTATACTTTGCTGGACACTATGGAAAGGAACAGATCTTGAGGAAGGGCGTTGGCCTAAGGGAGACGTGTCCAGCTAATGTCACAAAGGGACAACGTATTAGCACTTTGCATCTATCAGCTGAAATACTCATTTAAGGAAAGGAAGACAACATTTGCATTTTAAGAATTTACCACACATTGACACTGGTAGTAATGTTTTTGATTAAAATACAACTACTATCGTTTTTTATAATATGATTAAAATATTATTTGTTTTCTTAATTTTTTGAGAAAAATTAGCTAATTATCTACTACCTACAATAATAAAAGAATAATTGAAAATTCAGTGATTTGTATTTTTGGGACAATGGAAGTAATTTTCTTTTTTAATAAAAGAAAAAAAGTTTTTAGGAAAGGAAACAACATATAGGTTTAATTTTATGAATCAGGAATGCAGTGTAAAGGGCAAGAAGGCTTGATACTGTGTATAAAAACGTTATCTCCTTGTTATTATTTTTACAGTATCAATAAAATAATTTAGGGTGGGGAAGAAAATACATATTTTAAATGGGAGAATTTATTTGTGTCTTAAAATACTGGGAGCATATAATAATATGTTTTGTAATATGTTTATCTGTATTATTGTATTATATTACAAAATTATTATTACACTCTCATTCTTTAGATGGCATCCTGACTTTCAAAAAACTGAAAAATTGAGCCCTGATTGATGTGGCTCAGTGGATTGAGTGCCAGCCTGCAAACGAAAGCATTGCTGGTTTGATTCCTGGTCAGTGCATGCACTTGGGTTGTGGGCCAGATCCTCAGTTGGGGGCATGCAAAAAGCAACCAGTCAATGTTTCTCTTGCACATCATGTTTCTTTCCCTTTCTCCCTCCCTTCCCCTCTCTAAAAGTAAATAAATAAAATCTTTAAAAAATAAAAAATTGATATCTGGTTTTTGAATAAGTCTGTTACATTTCCATTAGGATAAATTCTTATTACAAGTTTCCTTACAGGTAAACTTGCATACTTATACAGACAAACCATGTACATCAACTCTCAATAACAATGATAAAAGTGATGATGGGTTAGGAGCTGCTTTCAACAGTTTCCATGTGTTATACAAACTGACATAAATTACATTATTATACTCATTTTAAAGACAAAGAATCCAGGACAGTCAAATAACTTGCCAAATTACATAATGATCAAGAACCTAAGGTGTGTTCACATGTGATAAAAATATACATGAAGGTGCCAACATGGTCAGATGCCTTAGATAATTCATTTTTTAAAAGCCTATCTTCATTGCCTGACAATTTTTCATGTACAGGTCTTTTACATCCTTGGTTAAATTTATTCCTAGGCATTTTATTTTATTTTTTTAAAGCGATTGTAAATAACATTGTTTTCTTCATTTCTCTTTCTGATAGTTCATTATTGGTATATAAAAATGTAAGCCCTGGCTGCTGTGGCTTAGTGGATTGAGCGTCAGCCTGCAAACCAAATGTCGCTGGTTCGATTCCCAGCCAGGGCACATGACTAGGTTGCACGTCAGGTCCCCAGTTGGGGGTGTGAGTGAGAGGCAACCACACAGTGATGTTTCTCTCCCTCTCTTTCTCCTTTCCCTGTTCTCTAAAAATAAATAAATAAATAAACATACAAATAAATAAATCATTTAAAAAAATGCAACTGAATTCTGGATATTTATTTTGTATCCTGCTACTTTACTGAATTCACTTATCAGTTCTAATAGTCTTTTGGTGGAATGTTTAGGGTTCTCCATATAGAGTATCATGTCATCTGCAAACAATGACAATTTTACTTCTTTCTTTCCAGTTTGAATGCTTTTTATATCTTCTTCTTGTCTGATTGCTGTGGTGAGCACTTCCAGTACTATACTGAATAAGAGAGGTAAAAGTGGATATCCCTGTCTTGTTCCTGATCTTAAGGGAAATGCTTATAGTTTTTGCCTATTGAGTATGATGTTGTCTGCAGGTTTGCCATATATGGCCTTTATTATGTTTAGGTATGTACCCTTTATCTCCACTTTACTGAGAGTTTTTATCATAAATGGGTGCTGGATTTCATAAAATCTTTTTTTTTCTACAGCGATTGATATGATCATGTGGTTTTTACCCTTCATTTTATGTGGTGGATCACATACACAGAGAAACCCAAAACACAAATTCAAAAGAATGTATACACCTCTATGCTCATTGCAGCATTACTTACAAGAGCCAAGATTTGGAAGCAGCCCAAGTGCCCATCAGTAGATGAGTGGATAAAAAATCTGTGGTACATTTATATAATGGAATACTATTCAGTCATAAAAAAATGAAATCTTACCTTTTGTTACAGCATGGGTGGACCTGGAGAGTATTATGCTAAGTGAAATAAGCCAGTCCAAGAAAGACAATACCATATGATTTCACTTATATGAGGAATCTAATGAACAAAATAAACTAACAAAGGGGAGACAGGTTCATAGACAGAGAACAGACTGACAGCTGTCAGAGGGGAGGGGGTTAAGGGCTGGGTAAAAAGGGTGAAGGGATTGAGCAAAGAAAAAGAAGAAAGACTCACAGCCCTGTTTGGTGTGGCTCAGTGGATTGAGTGCCAGCCTGTGAACCAAAAGGTTATTAATTTGATTCCCAGTCAGGGCACATGCCTGGGTTGCAGACCAGGTTCCCTGTTTGGGGGGTTGGGAGGGGGAGCGGTATGTGATAGGCAAACAATCAATGTGTCTCTAGCAGGTTGATGTTTGTCTCCCTCTCTTTCTCCCTTCCTTCCCCTCTCTAAAAAGAAATAAATAAAAATCTTAAAAAAAAATAAAGAAAAGACACATAAACATGGACAACATTATCATAATAAAGGAAGGGGTGTGTGGGAAGGTACAAAAGGGGAAAAGGGGGATAAACGGTGGTAGACGGTGACTTGACTTGATATGGTAAACAAACAATACAATATGCAGATAATGTATTATAGAATTGTATACCTGTAACCTATAAAATTTTATTAACCAATGTCACCCTAATAAATTAAATTGAAAAAGAAAAAGAAGTTTTTAAAAAGTTGTTGATTGGCTTTCCTACTAGCCTCAGTGGGATCGAGTAATAAAAGCCAGATTTTGGTAGGTTAAGGCCTGAATTGGAATTTAGAAAGTGAAGACATGTATTTTAATAATATGACAGATAATATTAAATTTTATTGAACACTAAGAATATCAGTTCCTGGTGGGAAAGGAAGTGGGGGGTGGATCAGAGAAGACTTCCAAGGCTAAATAAGACCTTTTATGAACTTGAAAGACAAGTAGGAGCTTTCCAAAAGATGAAAGTCTGGAGGCAGGGGCAAATCTGTGTTGAAGGAATGGGATAAGCAAAGAAGACAGGCAGGGGCTGAGATTGAAAGGGGAAGTAGGGAAGAATGAACCTGGAGATGTAGGAAGAGGTAAGATTAGGGAGGCTTTCGATGGTCTGCCAAAAAGCTTTAACTTTATCCTCTAAGTAATGGGAGGCTTTTGATAATTTGAAGCAGAGGCAAAATATGTTTGGGTTTGGTTTCATATAAGGCACTTTGGCAGCTTTGAATAGGATGTATTTGAGAAGGGGAACTTTGGTATTAGAATGATCCAGGAAAAAAAAATCACATGTGATTTTATGGGAAATGACCGTGGTGATTAGAAAAAGGGAACACATGTATAAACACGTAACAGGTAAAATCAACAGGTCTTGATCATTATTTGGAGATGAATAAACAAGGAGTCAATATCTCCTGGTTTTCTTGCTTGTTGGCCTCAAAAATAAGACAGGAAACACAACAGGAAGTGCAGAAGGATGCATTAAATTCTGGACATGTTGAATTTGAGGTCAGTGTAGGACATATACTGAGATACACAGCAGAATGAGCAATGTGCAGGAATCGGTTCAAGGAGTTATGGACTGGAAGGTATTGTCTGCCAGCAACTGGTCTGTGGATTCTAGTAAGAACCTGAGATTGGAGTTGTGTGGGTGAATGTGAATACTCAGTAGAAAAAATGCAAGAACAGAAGCTTGCTGAAGAATAACTCAGGGAATAGTAACATTTAACTTTCAGACAAGGGAAGAAGATCCCAGGAGGAATAAAGAAACTGTAAACTGAAGGTTAAGCATAGAAGAGAAAAGGTAGGAGACAAAGAATTTCAACAAGGAGTAGAAACACTTTAAATACAAATGCTAAGTAAAACAAGAACATTGGCTTTGGAGATGGGGGCGGGTGTCATTGATTTGCTTCATGGTGCACTTGCAGTTGATGTAGAGGTCAGGTTATTGTTGCTTGAAGAGAGAAGAAAATGTTTAGGATCCCATGAATCTCATATTTCCCCAAGTTATTTTCACCTTGATCCTACTCTGTAGATGCCTATCTCTGGTTTCTGGTAGAAGAGAGGTTCATGATTCCTGTCACTATTCACAGTTTCACAACCAAACCTTTTAAAGTTATTATGCAATATAACTAGGTTGTAAATATAATGTGGTAATTTCTTATGACTTGGTAGTAAACTCTGGTATCCTTAGAAACAGTTAACATTTAATAGAAAACTAGGTATCAATTCATGTTCTGTATTTTCCACCACTGAGAGAAAAAACAATGTTAGACTACATACTTAATTGTTGGATTCCTTATTAAAACACAATATAAAGATTTTAGCAAACAATTTTCATTATTTATTTAAGAAAGGCAGGCTTGTAATTTTGTCATTGCTCCTTTAAAATTATTTTTAAAAGGTGATCGTGTCAGGCTCTATGATTTTTATTCTTAGAAATAACCAAATCTGTGCAGTTGTCATTACTTCACTCCATAATTGTACAGCTTTATAATCTGAGGATGTGATTATTTGCACACACTGACAAGCATTATGAAAACCTAAAAAGCAGAAACCAATATCTCTCAAAGATGATTTGTTTTTAGAGTTCCTATTAGGAAAACTTCCAGCCACCTTGTGTCCTTAAACTAGTCATGGAGACAGAGAAAACCCCAGGGTTATGTAAGCCTTAGAATAGTTACTTAGGAAGCAGTCTGCATTACATAACATCAATTTCTCTTTTAAAGAAAAGCCTTCAAGAACATGTAGCCATCAACTTTAAGAATGAGCAAACCCCGGTCAAGTACATACACCTCCGAGTAAAAAGGCAAAACAGAAAACAAGATGGTTATGTTTAGCCAGAATGCTTTCATATTTGGTGAAGATTCAGAAACTATATATAATTATTTCACTGCTTTATACATTTACACTTTGGAGACATCATTAGAAATAGTGGAATACTTATGTTACACATCTTGTGTACCAAACACTATTCTGCCAATGTAAAATTATTTAATATGGCAACAATATAAGCCATTGAACCAAGGAATGTTATCTTGTGTTCATCTGTGCATTTTAAATATACTTGATTGAGAATAATTGTATGTTTTCTCAAGAAAAATATTAATTAATATTAGCTGACAAATGATTTAAAATTCTATATAGTTTCCACTGTAGTGTAAGTTAGTGGCTGTCTTTATAAAACATCCAGAATTTCTTTAAGAGTTATAGGAAATTACAATTTTTGCCACAATTTTGACGTTATTTATTTCCTAGATTTCAAATTTCTGGAAGTTTGACACAACTGAGTAATAAAAAACTGGGTGGGGAGTACTTGTTTGCTTAAGTAAGTATTAGAAACTTGGTTACAAAATGCCTTGAGTTTCCATTTGATTCAGAGAAGGGAACGTGGGGGGTCACAGTGGGGGTAGGGTAACAAGTGAGAATGTGGGATCCCTGGTGAAATCCTGGGGGAGAGCTTCTGAACTACAAGATCTAGAGCTGTGCGTCTCTCTGTGGTCTTAGCAGTTGTGCTCTGTATGGAAGCCCTGACAAGTTACCTCCTTGGGAGGAATGAATGGAATGTGGATACACCACTTTACCTTGGGCTGTGAAAATATGGGAGCTCTTTACCATTTCAAAAGCCTTAGTCAGTTGAAGGCATTCAGGACTCATGGGGAGGGGTCCAGGGTTTCTCCATAAATCAAAGTAAGACTGCAGTAGTGCAACCTCACTGATCATATTATCCTGGCATTATTTCAACAAATTAAAAAATGAAACTAAACAACAGACTGAGGAATAGGGGAAGAGGTAAAAGAGTACACTGTCTAAAAGCTAATCTATAGGTTTGGCGTGGGCCATACCTTTGCCTCAAATTATGGTGTTGCACAAAATGGTTGTGTAATCTTTAAGGCCATAAATAACTTAAGCATGTGTAACATCTGTTTAATTATTTGGAATGAAAGAACGCAAACTTAAAAAACATTGTAGAATAATCACAGAATTAGCACGAGTATAACGCAATGCATTGCTGTTACAGAACCCCATCAGTGGTGTCCTGAAACATTAGTACTTACTAATATGAGGTGCATAATCTGGGAGATAATTTTACCTCTCTGAGCTTCAGTTTCCTTATCTGAAAAATAAATAAGTTGGACTAGATATTTAAAATCCTATTTTCTCAAGTTCTTGATTTCCTTCAAAATGTAAGTATTGGTCTGTTTTAAATACTATAAACATCACATGATTCAAAAATGTCATTTTATTTTAGTTTTCTAAGCAAAAGTAATTTCTGCTCTATAAAAATATCTAGGAACTATTAAAAAATTAGGAAAACCTATCAACCCATCACCCTGAGAAATCACAACAACCTTTTTTGTGTTTGTAATGCAAAGTTCTTATAACATATATAATTCTATATACTATTGTTAAAAAATAAATTCAGCTGGGTATATTTGAAGATCTAATTGGCTTTATTAAACATTCATGAATGCAGCATCATCCCATCTAGCAACTAGAAGGGCCCTCAGGGGTTGTAGTAATGGAAGGTTTTTAGAGGGAGAAGGGTGGGGGCAAGGGAGTTAACAAAAGCAAAAAAAGAGTTATTTTTAGACTAGGTTTTTTTGGTCCTGCAGATTGCCTCTTCTCTCTGGGGGATGGAAGAGGGCCCAAGGGACAGATTACTTGACTAGTACTTGACCAGAAAACAAAAATCTTGTTGATTAAAGTTACATTTCTAGGAAAGGTTAAAGCTGTAAATAGATCTATTAAATCTAGGTTTTGTATCATGGATTTTTTGGTATGATTGATGTCATTTTGGGCCTGTAGTTCTTTTTTTAAACACTACTCATACTGTTTTATTATTTATCTTTTTGTCTTTAAAATATTGTATATATTTTAGATGACTAGGTTAGTTTTCCTAATCACTTTAATGCTGATCAACATTATGTATTAGTAATATTTTACAAAAAAGAATAAATAGAAACCTCATCTAAAGTGCAGCGTTGTGGAGGGGAGGGATACTAGGTAAGATATGCCCTTGCACGTATCACTCAACAAACACTACTGACCCCAATGGAAAGAGATGTGCCTTCTATCTCTGACAGAAAATACTATTTTTCCACCCCAATAGGAGGAAAAAAAGATACCTCTTTGCCCTGTAATAACTCAGCTAATGAGAGAGTGCCATAACTCAGCAAATGAAAAGTCATCATGTTACCATAGGTAGTTAGCTAGATATTAGTAAAAGAAGCAAAGGGAATTAGACATTAAGTTTGATAAACTGGGGAGCACGAACCTGTTTGCTTCACCAGGAAGCTACAGTCACAACCCAAGGGATTACAGCATTTATCCACCAAGGGTTTGAACACTCCTCTCTTCCTTACTCCAGCACTGAATTGTTGAAGGGAGCAGGGGGAGGTGGTTGATCCTAGAAGTCTGTCGCTCTAACTAGGGGATTGATTTATCAAAAGCCCTTGAAAGCTTGGGGAATTGATTGGTTACTTTGAAAAAGCACCTTGTCTGTCCCAGACCCAAGCTAATACAATCCCAGGGGAACAACATAGAGCTCACTCATTCTCATTCTCTCCCCCACCTACTCCCTGTTATGTGCACTGACTCCATTCTTTGACACATGCTCTCTCACTTGGTAGCATGGGACCATGTGGGTCTAGCAGCTACCAGGGCCCACAGCAGATGGCTTGAACTCCAAAGGACTAAGCTTTAATATGGCACAGGATCTCTGCACATTGCCTCTATTTCTGGTCCTGATTTTCCATGGTGGGACGAAGAGATGGTTCATTGGAGGGGCATCCTTTTGATTTTGCTTTCCACATAAATCTTACCACCAGAGGTCATCCTCTTTTGTGGGTCCCCTGAAACTGCTTTTTCTCATGATGCTGCAAAAACCCCACTTCCATTTGCAACAATCATATTTTGAACTTTCATTTCCATCTAATGGAGTCTGTTTACAATAGTTGCTCCCAAGTTCATAAAGGAGTGTCCCTCTCTTTTGTTTCTCTGTATTTGCCTGAGTGGTTTGCCATTAGAAGGCATGTCCCAAATTGCAATTCTTCATTGCTCCTGAAGAAACCCATTTGCTGGAGGAAAATCTAGCTTTCTACATTTTTAAGGACAACATTCAATAACATAATCTACTGATATACCTTTACATTGCTTCTTTCTCCTGTTGTTTATGTTTCAGTAGGTATATTTATACACTTCTCTGAATATTTTCTTAAGATAAAGTCCAAGTAAAATAGTTATATCAAGGAAAATGTGAGTGTTTTAATTTGGCAGTTGTTATTTTTAAATTAAAAAACATGAAAAAATTTTGCATAAATGTATACAGATCATGGTTAGTCATTTAACATTTTATTGGTTTCATTACATGATTTTTTAAATGAATATATCTTTTAATAAAGCTGAGATTAAATATATTTGCAAGAATATATTCTGAAAGTAACAGCATGTTTCCCTCTCTGCAGACAGGCTTTAAGAATGGAACCAGTGTTAAAACCCAAGCTATAAATTACTGGTCCCTGGGCTTCTCACATGACAATTAGCAGAGGGACATGTACTGAACATGTCTCTGGAAACTGGCTTTAGTAGCAGTGAAGAAACATGGTGTGCTGTTCTTCTGAGCCCATAGGAATTTAGTTCTCCCTTTTTTTCACATGGTGTGGGTAAGTGATCCTAGAGGATTTTAATAGTTTAAAGTTATGGAATTAATCTAATTATGTTACCATTTTGATTGGTTCCAATCTAGACATGTCTAGTTAGTTACATATAGGTCAAAACTACTTTTTAAATTTTTTAAAAAGAATTTATTTATTTATTTTTAGAGAGAGAAGAAGAGAGGGAGAGAAACATCAATGTGTGACTGCCTCCCACATGCCCCCAACTGGGGACCCAGCCCACAACCCAGGCACGTGCCCTGACTGGGAATCAAACCAACAAATGCTTGGTTCACAGGCCAGCGCTCAATCCACTGACCCACATCAGCCAGAGCAAAATACTACTCCTTTTTAAACAACCTATTTATCAGACACCATGCTCTGTGCCTGAAAGGCATTTTCATTAATACACAGGAAGAAATAAAAGAAGAAAGAAAGAAAGAAAAAAGATGCATAGAATTATTAAATAATATGCCCAAGTTCAGAAAGCTAATAACTGGAGGACTGAAGCTAGGTCTGAGGCACTCATGATCCCATTATTATTTTTAAATTATCATGTTTTATTTATAGTGAGTTTAGTGAACATCAAAAATTCATCTCAGCACAAGGATAACTACTTACCATGTGAGTGGTTACATTCTTGCAGTTCTTGTAATGTTTGTTTTAATGTCATACTCGCCCAGTCTAAAAACAGAAGGTTTGCTTTCGGGTGAATTCTGTTCCTTATCCTTCATCTTGCCAATGCTGGGATGAACGAATTGCTCTAACTTGCTACTTTCCTACCATCCCAGTTCCCTGGTTTTTCAAATAAAGTGATATTACTTATCTCACTCATATTTATTTATTTATGTGGGGTTCTTTTTTTGTCACTAATTATTTAACAGATGATCCCTTTTCCCTAAGAGTCCAAAACATGTCTCAACATTATTAATGATGAAGATGTTGGTTTTTTTCCCTTAAAATTGATGAGGAATTTGAGAACTACTAACCAAGACTACAATTTTGTTTTATAAAAGATGTACACATATTAAATATCTTCCATTATGCAAATCTTAATAATATTTTATAGAACATGTATATCCTCTCTGAGACCTCTGGGTAATTTTTTCTCTTTAAATAGTTGAGAGAACTGAAATCATAGAAGTATATTGTGACTTCTCCAAGGTTATTTAACAAACCAGCTACAGAAATTGCAGAGTTCAAACCTGCTAAACTTAAAACAAGGGAGTACTTTTTAAAAATAAAGCTGTAAAAGCTTTAAAATAACCAGAAGAGTAGATTAAAACTACTCAATATGTGCTAAACAAAGAGGTTGTTTTATTTTTAATAAAAGGCAGATATTCTAAAAGCACATAGCTGATCTTGAAAGATAACTGAGTTTTCAATCATAACATATTCTCAGATAAATCAGTTTCACACAAGGGATTAAATCCATTCAGTCCTGCTCAAGGTTATGGAGCACATAGAATAGAGAAAGGCTTTTAGAAGTCGACTTGAGTAAGCCATTTTGATCTTTTTATCTTGATTGCTTTTTATCTCTTGGTAGTTTACGTCTTAGCTTTACGGTCGGTAAAAAAAAAAAAAAAAAAGCTTGTCCATCTTTACTTTGTTCTTGTCTACTGCTTGTAATGGCAATTCTGTCTGTAATATTCACTCCTAAGTGTATTGTATACACTCTTTGTCTAAATGGTTAGTTCCAGAAATATTTAAGAAGCTTTCTCTACTTAAAATAAACATTTTGAAGGTCCATTAAGGAAAAAGAGATGATGAGTGGTGTGTTTTGTGTTATGCAGAACTATGGCTCAAAAGATGAAATCTTTGCTACGTTGTAAAAATAGTTTCAATTCCTCTTCATTAAAGCAAATAATTTGGTTGCCTGAAAGTCTAAGACACCCATATCATCCAGACAATCCAAGGGCTGCAAGAGCTGAGATATGTGTGGCATTTGTTATTTGGATTCCTACACCCTTTCATGCTACAGTGATAGCTGTCAGATACATTGTGAAGTGCAATCAAATATAAAGCTTAAAATAAAATCAGGTCATAAGTTGAAATATTTATAAGTTGATATAATATTAACAAATTCTCACTGAAATTTATATGACATTTATTTAGTGCAGAAAAGAAATTAATCTTACTCTGAATACCTAACACATGTAACTGATTATTCCATTAAAAACTTGATCCCTTAATGTAATGCCTTAATATTTGACTCTTTGAGTAAAAAAAGGAAAAAAAGAAATATCATATACGTTAAAATACTTGCGGTCAAGGACAATTTAATCAAAGTAATGCTTTTAAAATGATCTATCATCTTTTTTTTGTACAGTTGTTAGAATAGTATTAAATAATCACTAAGTTAAGAGCAGTGTATCCTAAAACTCAAACTTTCTTGACTCTCATTCCGTGGCAGCGTTCACTATGGAAGTCTGGAACATGAAAAAGAACTTATTAAAATCAGGGTTCAAAAATGGGCTGTCTCAAAAAATCTGGTAGTTCCATGACTCTAGAGATATCCAAATTTATATAATATATTTTCACTTGCTTGCATGTGCACGTGTATGTGCTCTAGAGAGAATTCTGTCGTACATTCACTTTACGTATGAGCACATCCAGAGTTCATAATTGGTTTTGGTAACTTTAAGATCCAATTTCTTACAAAAAAAGATGTTTCTTATTTAAGAAGTCCATATTATATAAAGAAGATATGGTATTAAAGAAAGAAAGAAAGAAAGAAAAAGAAAGAGAGAGAGAGAGAGAGAGAGAGAAAGAAAGAGAGAGAAAGAAAGGAAGGAAGGAAGGAAGGAAGAAGGAAGGAAAGAAAGAAAAAGAAAGAAAGAAAGAAAGAAAGGAAGGAAGGAAGGAAGGAAGGAAGGAAGGAAGGAAGGAAGGAAGGAAGGAAGGAAGGAAGAAAGAAAGAAAGAAAATACCCCTGGCTTCTGTGGCTCAGTTGGTTGGAGCATCGTTTTGTAAATTGAAAGGTCACAGGTTCTATTCTTGGTCATGGCACATGCTTAGAATGTGGATTCAGTCCTTGGTCAGGGCATGTATGAGAGGCAACCAGTTGGTGTTTCTCTCTCATATTGATGTTTCTCTTTCTGTCTTCCACCTGTCCCTAAAATCAATAAGCATGTCTTCGAGTGAGGAAAAAAATTAAAGAAATTTTAAAAATTAAAATTATAAATATATTACTTGGATCATCACATTAAGTTAAAAATCAGTGTCAAGCTTTATAAAATCAGGCAAAAGTACGTTTTGATTTATATTATTATTATTTACCAAAGCAATAACCTTCAATAATTTTTTTCCAAAATAAATAAAGATAAATATGTGGTTACTATTTAAAAAAAAACTGATAGTAAGTGGTATAAAAAGAGCAGCTTTATTATTTTACAAAAACTTTAAAACTTACTATTATCTAAAATTACATATGGCAAAAAAAAAATCACATAGCTGGCAATTATAGCACAATTTTTAACTATAGTATAAAATTACCAATTTTCATAGCTGCAATATTTCACATAGCATGTTCCATAGATATAATTTATTTTCAAGTGAATATAATGAGTTGACTATTTATTATAACACTTCTAACCCCACTAAGTTAGAAGTGTGTAGGGAATTCTTAAAGCCAGAGTTTTCATTTAGCAAATAAATGTGAATAGAAATTATTCCTTAATGTAAATCTCAAAGTAATATAAATGCTACATTTGATCTAATTTTTTCTAAGAAAATTATATCTTGAAAATTTATATTATCCTGATTCTTTAAAAATCTATTTAACTTCATCATTAGTTTTATAATGTATTCATCAAATATTTTTAGACATCTATTATTTGAAATTCTCTGTAGGAATGAATATTACTAAGAGTCAGAAGATATGAGATTCAGCCACTAAGTTATTATACTGCCTTCTAATCAATCAACTGCTCTTTCTCTCCTTTGTTGCCCTTATTTGTGAAAAAGGTGGTTTGGAGCAGATAAGCTCTACAGTTTCTGGTTTTATTTTAAAAGCTAACTATTTAATAGTCTTTTGTTTTAGGTGCCTTTCATATCTTTAAATTTTTATTAGGCTTTTGCAATTAATCTTTTAATGAAGCTGTTATAGAAATCTGAAGCCTTTTGGAAGCTTCTGCCTACTAATTAGAATAAGTATCCCATTCTGTTTATTTGATTTGGGAACCCTTGCTTTTAAGTGTGCTTCTTAAATGAACTTATCTATTTAAAACCTTCCTCATAATGGCCATTAGAATTCTAATTCATTTTGGCTAAATTGGTCCATTTTATTAAAAAGACTCAAGAGATGAGACCAAAATATTTGTACATAAAACCACACTGGAGTCCCCAAGGAAAGAACCTCTAGAAACAGAGAGTCCATAGCTGGAAAAATACCCCAAAAAGGAAGAATACTTGCCAAACAGGGAAACACTTAAAGTGCAGTGACTGCAAGCCAACATAGCCAACAATCATCCCCAGTGCAGTCTTTCCTAGATCCCAAAGCAAGCTGGTGACCTTGACGAAAAAGAAAGAGGTCAGAGCCTGAGGGGACTCATGGCCAGAGGAGACAGTGGTCCACAGAAGCAGTGAACACAAGGGATTTGTGTGGATACTGAACCCAGTTGCATGGATATCAGCCCATAAAGGTCAAATTATTTTAGGTCCTACTTCTGATGCCAGAAATTATCAGCAAAAAACCAAAACCACAAAACAAACAAGCAAAACCAAGAACCTGTTCAAGAGGCAAAACATTTTTTTGGGATCAAAGAATTGCAACTCAGGGTATATAGATTTAAGTAGAAACCCAAATGGTATATTGATTACAGAGAAGGCTTTTTAAGGGGGAAAAAACAAGGAAGATTAGGTAAGTTATTAACAGGTTAAGTTCCTTGGTGCTGACAGACTAGGTTTGTATTTCAGAGTGGTCAGGCAAAACAGTTACTTGGCAAAGTTCACTTTTATCAGTACTTTTAGATAGGATATTCTCATTCTTGCTGCCTTCCTGAAATGCTGGTATTTTGGTCCTGTTCAAAGTTCCAGAAAATAGGGTGTGCAGAACCATTCCTCTGAAATGGCTGCTCCAGCTCCATTTTAAAGTGGCTCCACTTACGTTAACTTTCAAAACGGAATGAAATGTGTGGTAGACCGAAGTTAAAGCCAACAGCTAGGATGATAATACACGGTCAGGCATAGAGTAATAAAGGCTTGAACCTGGCTGGCATCAGTGAGAATGAAAACAAAAGAGAAAATTAAATAAAAGATTGTACAGCCATAAACTCAAGAAAAGATGATGACTTGCATACATCAGATGGAGACATGGAGGAAGGAGTCAGCTTTAATTTTTAAGTTTTAAGTATCAGAGAATAACAGTTAAAAAGTGCTTCTAATACATACAGAACAATTTGGAGGATTAAACAAGGCCCTTTCCTGAGAACACCAAGATTTTAACTCTTTGTTTACCGACCATCTCTCTTACATTATTTCTCCTGCCATAATTCTAGATAATTTTAACAGATTTAGTGAATATTACAATCAGTAAGCCCTGGCTGGTTTAGCTCAGTGGATTGAGCGTCGGCCTGCGAGCTAAGTGTCGCTGGTTCGATCTTCCAGTCAGGGCACATCAGAGAAGGAAAACTCTGATTCCAAAAAACCTCCGCTGCCTTGCGGCATACCTCTTCAGGGGAAAGGCTAAGGGAGTAAACCCCGACAGAAAATCCGGAGCCGGAGTCCCTAAGGCGGTTTGACGTTGTAGTCAACACCGGCAACTCCTGCGGCGCACCTGAAGCCAAGCTGTATTGACTCCGTCTTTCCCTTGGACCCTTCAGCTGCGAAGAGAGGGGGGGTCTGCTGCATGGGCAACAGCAGACCCTCCATATCACCCTGCCCAGGCTCTGTAGCTTCAGCTTCACTGGAGAGGACACTCCAGCGTCATCGCAAGATGTCGATTCAACACGGGAGGAGACAGATACCGTGTCACTCCCGAGTCAGACTGCACAGCCATTCTCGGCGGTGCAGATAGACTCTTAAGAAGCTACACCATCGTCTCTCGAGACAGACGGCTGCCGACGACGACCATCAGTACAAAATTTATTACTACCTAAAGGAACCATTCTAAGTGTTTTACATATATTAATTGTTTAACTCTTATAACGACGCAGAAATTAGATATTATAATCATCATTCTCATTTTACAGATGGGGAATTGAGGCACAAAACAATTAAGTACATTATACTGTTAGAAGTCTAGGCATTAAAAATCCAGAGTTCCTGCTCTTATTTACTCTGAAATATTGGCAGGTAGATGGTTTTTCAGTTCCTGACCTCCTCTCCTCTAACAATTTTACTCTTGATCCTACTAAAGATGCTCACTACTCTGGTCAGAATTTAGCACTCCTTTATAATTTCAATCCCTTTAATCTTATTTTAAAATATTTCACACTCCAACCATTACCTCCGAACTTTCTAGCTCCAAATTAGAAGCAAATGAAATAAATACTCCTTTGACCCTACTCAGACATAGCATTCATAGCCCTATCATTAATTTTATTACTCCTTACTCCATCACATCTTTACTTTTCTCCTTCTACAGTTTAAATTTAAGCACCAATCCTTATCACTCTTCGGCATTGTACATTCAATTCTTTTGACTTTCTCCCATCTATGTATTTGTCCAATCAAACTATAATACTGTTTAATTGAAACATTTGCTAATCTGTACCGATATCCACATGCTTGAACAAGGTTAGGGAAAAACACACAACCAGATCTCCAGTTTTCACTCGCTCATGCCAAAGTCGTGAATGCTACCCGATGATCATGTATTTCCCCAGTACATTCAGTCTCCCAGTTTCCTGAGCCAGTGATTCACGAAGTTTGGTCCACAGTGTCCTGGAAGTCCCCATGACCTTTGTAGGGGGTCTGTGAAATCAACACTATTCTCGTAGTGATATTTATAGGTTCTTTGCTTCTTTCACTGTGTTGGCATTAGTTCCAAAGTTACAAAAGCAATAGTTACAAAATAGAGGTATTGGCCCCAAACTATAGGGGAAGTCACCAACAAACACTTTTGGTTAAAAGAAAAAAATGTCAGTTTCATTTAAGAATGTCCTAGAGGAAGCAATAAGAATATTAATATTAAATCTTAACCCTTGAGTGTATGTATTTTTAATATTCTGTGTGATACATAAGCATTCGTGCTGTATACTAAAATATAATAGTTGTCTTTAGGAAAAGCACTTATGCTTTTTTTCCTGGAATATCATTTTTATTTGAAAAACAACTGACAGACAAATTATTGCTATTCATAACTGGGTATTTGGCAGACATTTTCTCACAAATGTAGAAAGTGAGTCTTTCATTTCAAGAAAAACAACCGACATAATTTGTTCCAAGTGATAAATTTTGAAGCTTCAAATGAAAATTCTGATTATAGACAATTTGCACTTGTCACTTTGGGCTTCCTAATACTCAAGTTTTTTCCTGATGAGATGTGGATGATATAAATGAAAATGATATTTTAAAACATTAAATAATAAAATATGTCAACATCTGGAATGTTTGCATAACTCAGTAAGCCAATATTTTTCAAATGACTAAAACATAATATAAAATTATGCACGCATTAAAAAAAGTACAGGATAGATTCATGGACTTTAATGTAACTGTATAAAACATTTATTGATGTGGTTTCAGATATCTTATTACAACTAGCCTTTAAAAGACTGCATTTTACTCATCTGTGGTGTAGTGACGAAGAAGAATACCATTATTAATTATTTAAAAAGTGAAATTTCTTCATTTCTCAACAAATCTGCTCATGACCCTTTCTTCTCTGTGATTTAAATGCAGCTGCTCACAATCTCGTCTTCTCTTTTATATACTGAGAGCTCAGCAAATTGTTTCTTGCAGGTAGTTCTCCCATGCTCCCAAATTTATTTTGTTTTCACTTTTGCACTTAAATTTTTTTTTGTATCAGGTTATGCAGGGTTATCCTTCTTTATGTGACCACAGTCAACTTTCTTCAGGACTTTCTCCTCTCAGTCTCATCACAGGGACCAGAACGATCTTGTAAAATACACAAATCAGATTATGGCACGCTTCTGCTTTAATCCTAATCATTCTAAAACTCAAGTCTTTAGCATGACTCAGACATCACACACTGAGGATCTGGCTCCCTGTTAACTTTCTGCCCTGGTCTTCTATTGACTGCCCCTTCAGTCATCACACAGTCACTACACTGGCATCCTTGCTTTTTTGAACACATCAGGCAGATTTTTGCTTCAGGATCTTCACATTGCTCTACCCTCTGCCTGTAATGCTCCTCCTCTGGAGTCCCACATGGTTTTCTCACTCCTTTAGGTCTGTACTCAAATAGATAGAGTCTCAGTGAGAAAGTTGATGACTCCCCTTTTTGAAACTGAAACTCTCTATCCAACAATTACTGTACTTATTCACAGACCTATTTCTTCCATAGAACTTACAAATATCTACACTATGTTTTCACATTTTATGATGAGTTCTGTTATTTTAGAATGCAAGCCCTATGAGGGTAGAGATTTTTTATTTTATTTTTATTTCTGTGTTGTACATTGATATAACCCATTACTGACAGCAGAGACTTGCAATGAATGGGACTCAATAATTTTGTATTAATTGGATAAATTGAATAAACATCCATGACTGTCTATCATATATAGACACTGTGTCAGACTCTAGAAACTAAATGATTAACAAGACATAACATTTAAAGAGCTCAAGGACTATGGGAAAAGAGTGAGAGGATATAGGGTGTATGGTAGGGAGAGAATTAGATAAAATTGATTTACTCTATGTGACTTTATTTCTATTCAATATTTCTCATTAACACCTGAAATGTATAATGCTTTCCTAAATGGCATCCAGATTGACATATTTTTTTTATGATAAAGGACTCCATAACCATACTCCGAGGAACATATATAATTATGTCTGATATATAGAATCATGTTGATATACAGAATGTACACATAATTTTCAATAAAATTACTTATAGAAGAGTGAACTGACATTAGTGTTATTTCAGTTAGAGCTGTAATGATATAGAGCAGCTATCTGGGGCAGAAAATTAAGATTTAAACCTTCTGCATCAGCCAAGCTATCCCAAATCAATGAAATGTGCCTATTTAGAAACATAACTTGGTTGACACATTTAATCCTTCAAACACATTACTCAAAATTACGTGTGAATTATGTATATAAAGCACAAATAAGTTGGCTTGAGGATTTAGAATGCCATTTCTTTTTTTTTCACTGCAATATGCTAACTGTGAGAACTACACTAGCTATATGGACATTGTACATACTGAAGTGAGGGTGCCTTAAAGCAAGGTTTTGGGGAAGCTATATCTGAATATGATATCAGAAACGGTCATGCCCTTTACTAAATTATTCTGTGTGATGGTAAGAGGAGATTGCTGAATATTGAAATGCAAGAGTCAGATGAACAAAATAAACTGGAAGATGTTCATTCTTGGCCAAAAGTCTACAAAGAAGTGCAAACAAATTGTAAGAAAGTTATTAGAGATTTTCTGCTTCTTTTATTTTTATTACCTAATTCAGAACTCCAAAATCTTTATAACTTTTCTGTATTTCTCTATAAAAATATTTTTAATCCTTGTTTTATATCAGTATTCTAATTAAGTTTTTCTTTACCAGTTCTCACTACTTAATCCTTTTAAATTTCTAATATATGTATACAAGTTAAGTATTATGTTTATCCTTTAAAATATTTTTATTTAAAATAATTAAAGTTACATTTCACATTCAATACTATTCTGTATTAGTTTCAGTTGTATCTTTATTCTTTGCTGCAGACATTTGAAAAAAATATGCTGAATTTCAAATATAGATGTGTTTTGTCTTAAATTTCTATTTTAGAGGATTAAGTTCTACTATTGATTATTTTATACTTCTTTGTAATTACAAATATATCTTCTGTGACATAATTATTCCAGAAAAAAGAAAACCCTGTATATTCCTGTGAAATAACTTAGATTTTTAGAGAAGAAATAAGAATAAGAATTACTAGTTGGACTGGTATTTTTTCTTATTGATTTCCCATCATATTCATAGATGTTTGCAGGTTGCTGTGTGATAAACAATTTATCATAAGTTGAATGATTTTGTCTGATATTCTCTAATAAAAACATATTATTTGATTATGAATGATTATATGACTCCAATATAGCAGTAAATAAACAGTATAAAAAGCCAGACTTTATATTCAAATAGAGCACTCCCTAAATCTCATGGATCTGGGCCCTTGTACCTGTCAACTCTTTGGACTGGACAATGTATTCCTCCCTTCTTCACATTCTTTCTAACCCTTCTTTTTATTTTTATTTTTTTTCCATGGAAGCCAAAAAGTAATTTTATTGAAAAGATACTGCTGTATTTTACAAAAAGCAGAGCTGCGAGGCCTGGAAGCAGGAAGGAGGAAGCCATCAGTAAGTAACTCAGCAGTATTTGCTTTCCATTTCTTATCTTTACTCCTCTCAGGGTATCATTTTCTTTTATCCCCCGCCCAGCCCAGCTTTCTAGCTTCTACATATAGATAAAAGAAAATGGCAGACCCATAATTTCTGATTTTACACCCCTCAGTTCAAGTTACATCCATTGAGACGGATTAAATCCAAATTTCTAATTCCTAAGAGAGAACATCTGGAGCAGTTTGAGTTTGGGCTTTATTTATTGTCTGGTTAATTGTGGTAAGCAGAGAGGATCTAATAATAACAACATGCCTGTCAAGGGCATATCCCTGGTGGATGGTGTGAGGAAGGGAAGGGTGATTCCAGAAATGTACCTTCTATTTGGCTAACTTCCTATGAAACCATCATGGCTTACTTTGGTGTCATCTTTTCCGGTAAAATCTTTCTACCACCCCACTAACCCCAAATCTGGAATTAAATTCATAGGCCTTCATACCACTAATTCAACACTCATCTTGCCTCTCTCATCCACTGTACAAATGCTTTGTCTCTCAACTTTATATCTTTAACCCTGCTTTGTATTATTATTAATCATTCTATGGTACCCTAGATATGTTTGTTGAATAAATATATCAACATAGGAAGGAACAAAGATTTATATTTGACCATGGTTATTTGCATTTTTTCATAATAAAAAAACAATTTAGGAATATGCTGGGTGTAAGATTTTTAAAGAGAATGGACTCTATCTTATCTCTTAAAAATAGCTTTATTGAGCTACAATTCACATCTGACACAATCTGCCTATTTTTGTGTATAATTCAGATTCAGTGGTTTTTAGAATATTCACACTTATGCAATAATCATCACTTTTTTAAAAGAACATTTTTGTTATCCTAAAAGAAACCCTGTACCTATTAGCTCCCATTACCCTTTATTCTCTTAGCCCTAGACAACCACCAACCTACTTTCAGTCTCTATGGATTTAGCTATTTTGGAACTTTCATGTAAGTGAAATCATAAAAAATGTAGTCTTTTATTACCTTTTTCTTCCTTCCTTCCTTCCTTCCTTCCTTCCTCCCTTCCTTCCTTCCTTCCTTCCTTCCTTCCTTTTTTAAGATTGTATTCATTTATTTTTAGAGAGAGGGGGAGGGAGAAAGAAAGAGGGAGAGAATCATCAATGTGCAAGAGATACCTCAATCGGTTGCCTCTTGCACGCCCCCAATTGGGTACTGGCCTACAACCCAGGCATGTGCCCTGACTGCGAATCAGACCAGAGACTTTTTAGTTTGCAGGCCAGCACTCAGTCCATTGAGGCACACCAGCCAGGGCAACCACTTCTTTAATGTGACATAATGTTTCCAAGGTTTATTCATGTTTGTAGCGTGTAGCAGTAATTTATTCCTTTTTATGGCCAAATACTTTTATATTATATGCATGTACCATATTTTTATATCTTTTCATCAGTTGATGGACATTTGGGTTGTCTCCTCCTTCAGCTGTTATGAATAATGCAATTATAAATATTCATGTACAAGCTTTTTATGTATTTTTATTTTTATTGGGTACATATATAACTAGAGGTAGAATTTTTGGATCATATGGTAACTATGCTGGCTAAAGGGCTATACTGTTTTATGAAAGGATCTGGATGCACATTTGTTTAAAGAAGAAATTACAAACTGCCAATAAGTATATGAAAACACTCAACATTATTCATCAGAAAAATGCAAGTTAAAACCACAATGAAATGCACTTTACATCTGCTAGGATGGTTATAATTAAAAAGACAGATAATAGTAAGGGTTGGCAAGGATGTGGAGAAGTTGGAAGCTTCTCTTTGTTTTTATAAACACTCACTTAGCATTCTGTGGCCACCCAATGGTGATATTTATGAACTGATTCAATGCTATAAGACATTGTACTATTTAAATCTCATTATATCATTATTTTAAAACTTTTGACATCATTTTAAAGGAATAATACCCATTGTAGACAGATGAAATGGTAAAGAAATGGAAACATTATAGTATCATAATTTTAAAAATTTGAAGTTTTTTTGAAGGAACAATATCTGTACTTGGTTAAAAAAAAAATCATACAATGTAGTGTCCGAAATGTGGCTTTCCATTCCTTATCATGAGTCCTTCAGTCCTTCTCCTTAAAAAAACTGTTTCAATTTTTGCTGTCCAAAAACATTTCAGTCTCCCAAGGCTCGAAGTATATATTAACCCCTTTTAAAAAATTTACACCAATGATAGGATATTATTCATTATATACTGAACCATGCTTTTTTACTTTTACATACATACAAATATTTATTTTCAAACATGGAGAACACAAAACTTGCTATACTTAGAAATTGCAAAAATAATTGCAAATAAGATAACAGATTTGGTTACCTTAAAATTACATAGGACAAGGGAAAAGATGCAGATGTATTCCTTTTTCCATTAAATAATTCATATTAAAATTATTCTTTATTATTTCTGCTTCATTCCTTGCAATGGCTATATGACATTCTCTTTTAAGTTCTACCATAAATGAGTTCACTGGAATTTCAGTATCATCTTATGATTTATTTAGTTGGTTCAGATAGTCTACAAATATTTTTAAATGACTTTTATATATTAATATTCTATTCAGACCTATTGGTGTATATGCCTTTTGTGTTTTTATCTTGCATTTTTCAGTATTAAACTATATATAATCTGATTGTCTCTGCTTGGCTCAGTGAAAAGAGGATGGCATATCCCTTACAGAAGCAGAGGGAAGCAAAAGGGTTTTCTTTGATTTCCAAAAACTATAGAGCATAAGCAACAATTCTTTAAAAACTTTATAAAAAGATTTTATATATTTATTTTTAAAGAGATGAGAAGGGAGGGAGAAAGAGAAAGAAAGAAACATTGATGTGCAAGAGATACATATATCAGTTGCCTCTCACATGCCCCCACCCAGGGACCCAGCCCAAAACCCAGGCATGTGCCCTCACCAGGAATCGAACCTGTGACCTTTTAGTTCACAGGCCAGCATTCAATCCATTGAGTCACACCAGCCAGAGGTTAGGAACAATTATTAACCACATATATAACTTTTGACAAGTTCTTAAAAATAATAAGTTCCCATACATAGTTTGGAGACTTGGACTCTTAAAAGGATAAGAGATATAAAAAATATAAAAATATATCTACTTACATTTTGCCTGTTTTTATATTCTTTCAGAAATTTAACACACAAGAACTATTGTCACTTATCAGGAACAAAACTCAATAGATATTATACAAAAAACTTACTTAAGAGGGGCAACAAGAAAAGATGGTGGGTGACAGTCTAGGGAGTAATTACATTGAACGATTGTGTTTACGAGCAGAGGTCTAAGAGATTGAAAAATGCACAGGAAACCCAGAGAGGAGAGTTTGAAGCAACTCCACCCTGGCCCAGTTGTCAGGTCACTGGAAATTGCTGCCTTTTCACTTAGAGTCTATGACACATTGCCTTTCACATACCTAATTCTTCAGGTCAGTACATGTCCCTCCATGATTTTCCAGTCCCCTAGTAACATAAAGTCAACCCATCTTGAGTTTCATTACCTTCGTGCACTGCTGAGTGACTGGATAATTAATGTTTTCAAGAAATTTGAACTACTGAGTTAATGATATGCTAGATAATACTTTTATTATAGTAACTGCACTCTCAAAGGAGTGGTAATGTTAGAATTCAGGCCCCTCAGCAGGGTCCCTTGGTAGGAGGGTGTATCTTGACCTCTCTCAAATTGTATCAAATAAATACTTCACCATATTCTGTTCAGATTTCATATAACCTCTATTTCTCTTCACATTAAAAATATTTCTCAGTTAATTTATGTTGAATTAAAGTCTCACTCAGTTCATACCAAAATGATCAAGTTGACATTCATAGTTTACAGTATAATTTTCATGTTAAGTATCTTAGTGCAGTGATTTATAGTTGAAAAATATCCTTTTTTATGAGCACTCAAGCACATAGAAAGATATTTAATCTATACTTAGAAAACTTAAAGTTAGGACAAAACAAATGTTACCTAGAAGTTTACATTTTTATTTTTTCATTAGTTAATAATAAAATGTAATCAGATTATATCTACCATATAGTTCATGCATTTCATATTAAATGATTACCTTTGGGTGGCTAATTTTATATTTTAAGATATTTTTTAAAACTATTCATCATTAATATAAGATTATCAAGTACAATTTTATAAAATGTCTTAATCCCTTTATCTTTCAGAGCCTCAAAGTTTACTTGCAGGTTTTGGTAAAATTTGTCACTTTATATAAATTTCTCTTTTAAAAGGTTTCTTCTTTAAAATTATTTTTACTTTAAAATAGCCTTAATCCAAAGTAAGCAACGTAACAATAACTTTGAATCTCATAGAATATATTCATTTAGTAGGTCAAGGTAAAACATTCTCATGAATTAATGCAAATCTTTCCTCTTTACAGGTGTTTCCAAGGCTACTGTTGTAGGATGTCTACAGATAAGGCTATTTCGTGTGGTTTTGTTTTTTGAATTTTGAAGAAATTTGACTTTTTCCATATCATATTTCTTATTAATACCATAGTTCCTAAAATTCACTGGTCAAAATATAAATATATGCCAACAATTGTTTTGGTACTAAAAGACAATTTCAGACTGTTCTAAAGACATTAATATAAATTTGTTAAAGTACTGTAGGAGATTAATCTTAGTTTTGTTCTCTCTCATCTAAATTTATTTTAGAATGGTTAAACTAATTATTTTTATGGAAAATAGCACATATATATTTTATCTTCTAAGCAATCATAGTTACCACTTAAGTCACAGATCTTTTTGTTACTTAAAAATTTATTAGTCTGTATTTTAAATTAGAAACATGGTAATGTGCTTTGTGATATAAGTGAAACAATAAAATATAAAAATGGGTATATGATAGGTGATCATCCCTCTCACATCCTCCTCCATACTTTACTCTAAATTTGCTTAGATTTAATTAACAATATATGATGGATATTCCTACAATTCCATATGACTATCACCTATATTTTACAAAGGCTCAAGGAACTCAAAAAGGGAATAGACAAAGGCTATAAATAGAAAATACAAAGAAAAACAAATATAAATCTAAAGGACTGGTAAACATGAAGTAATCTCAAACTCACTGGGAATAAGGGAAATGCTCATAATATGGGCAAATATTTTTAATGAGTTAGGATGTTTGTCACAGATGAAGATGCAAAAGAGAAGAGTAAATTATATTCTTTAAAAAGTCGTCGTCGTCGTCGTCGGCAGCCGTCCGTCTCGAGAGACGATGGCGTAGCTTCCTGAGAGTCTATCTGCACCGCCGAGAATGGCTGTGCAGTCCGACTCGGGAGTGACAATCCCTGCCACACTTGTTACAGGTGAAGGCAGATGGCCGTTGTTGCTGCTGTTGACGCTGCTTCCGCCGCGATCTTTTCTGGACCGCCTCCTCGTTGCGCGCAGCCTCTGCACGTGACGTACCTTGCCTGACCGCGAGCCTCCAGGCTAGGCGGTCCTCTGCTTGAACTTCCCATGTGTTGAGATTGATGGAGCATTGTGTCATGTCCTTTTTGCAGATGTCTTTGAACCGCAGTTTTGGGCGCCCTGTCATCCTCTTGCCTTCTGCTAGCTCGCCGTAGAGGAGGTCTTTGGGGATACGGCCTGCATCCATTCTTTTGACATGGCCGAGCCACCTGAGGCGTCTCTCACTAAGAACTGCATGCAAACTGCTCATATTGGCTCGCTTCAGCACCTCGGTGTTGGGGACCTTATCCTGCCAGGCGACATGCAGGACGCGTCGCAGGCACCTCATGTGGAAGCTGTTGAGTTTCCTTTCGTGCCTTGCATAGGTGGTCCACGTCTCGCTGCCATAGAGGAGAGTGCTGAGTACGCAGGCTTGGTAGATGCGCAGTCTGGTTTTCTCAGTGAGGCTGGAATTGTTCCACGCTCGCCGGTTCAGTCTGGCCATAACTGTGGCTGCCCTGGCGATTCTCCGGTTGACCTCCAGGTCGACTGACAGAGAGCTCGAGATGGTGGACCCGAGGTAAGTGAAGTCGTTGACAACCTCCAGGGTGTATCCGTCGATGGTGATGCATGGGGGAGTCCCCGTGCCTTGAGCCATAACGTTCGTCTTCGTCAGGCTGATGGCTAGTCCGAACTCCTTGCATGAGTGGGAAAGGCAAGTGACTAGCTGCTGGAGTCCCTCTTCGGAGTGTGATGTCAAAGCTGCGTCGTCGGCGAAGAGCATCTCACGGATGAGCACCTCTTTGACTTTGTTCTTGGCTCGTAGACGGGCCAGGTTGTAGAGGTTGCCATCGGATCTGGTGTGAATGAAGACACCCTCGCTGCAGTCCTTAAAGGCGTATTGGAGGAGCATGGAGAAGAAGATTCCGAACAGCGTAGGCGCGAGGACGCAGCCCTGCTTTACTCCGCTGCTGACTGGGAAGGCCTCAGAGGTTGCGCCGTTGTAGGACACCGTGCTGTGCATGTTGTCGTGAAAGGACATGACCACAGCAAGCAGATGTGGTGGACAGCCAATCTTCCGTAGCAAGCTGAAGAGTCCGCTTCGACTGACCAGATCAAACGCCTTCGTGAGGTCGATAAAGGCGAGGTAGAGTGGTTTATGCTGCTCGTGACACTTCTCCTGCAGCTGGCGTAGGGAGAAGATCATGTCCACTGTTGATCGGCCAGCTCTGAAGCCACACTGGGACTCTGGGTAGACGCGGGAAGCAAGGGTCTGCAGGCGGGCAAGAGCGACCCGGGCGAATACTTTGCCGACGACGCTGAGGAGAGAGATGCCCCGGTAGTTGTTGCAGTCGCTGCGGTCTCCTTTGTTCTTGTACATGGTGATAATGTTGGCGTCTCTCATATCCTGGGGGATGTAACCCTCCTTCCAGCAGAGACAGAGTAGATGGTGGAGCGGCTGTAGCAGGACTGGTTTCCCGCTCTTTAGGATTTCTGGAGGGATTCCGTCGCTTCCTGGTGCTTTCCCGCAAGCGAGGCGGTCGATGGCTTTGCCGAGCTCTGCCGCAGTAGGTGGGGTGTCTAGCTCCTCCATGGCTGGTAGGTCTGGGATGGCGTTAAGAGCAGTGTCTGTTACGGTGTTCCTCGTCGCATACAGCTCGAGGTAGTGCTCGGTCCACCGCCGCATTTGCTGTTCCTGGTCAGTGATGACCTCACCTGTCTTGGACTTAAGGGGGGCGATCTTGGAGGGGATTGGGCCTGTTGCCTTCTTGATACCTCATACATTCCTCGTGCATTGCCTATATCGGCGGCTTCCTGAATGCTTCTGCACAGGTTTAGCCAATAGGTGTTGGCACAGTGGCGGGCGGTCTTCTGGACTTTGTTCCTGGCAGCCCGTAGAGCTTGAAGTGTACTGGGAGTGGGCGTGACCTTGTAAGCCAGTAGGGCCTTCCTCTTAGCCTCGATCACGGGTTCCATTTCTTCCCAGTGAGCCTCGTACCAGTCAGCGTTCTTCCGCTCTTTCTTCCCATAAGCAATAATGGCGGAGTTGTATATGGCGTCGCGGAGACGTGGCCAATTGGATTCGATAATGTCATCTGCCGCCACTCCCTCGCCGAGTGCATCTTCCATCTTGTTGATGAATTGCTGGGTCTTGACTGGGTTGCTGGCACAACTGGTGTTGATGCGTGGGCGACCCTTCATCTTGGAGTGGTGCAACCTCTTCGCCATTATGCGCACCTTGCTTACCACGAGGGCATGGTCCATGTCGCAGTCTGCACTGTGGTAGCTGCGGGTGAGGAGGGTGCTGCCAATATCCGTTCTTCTGGTGATGACGAGGTCAAGCTGGTGCCAATGGCGGGAGCGGGGGTGCCTCCATGACACCTGGTGGATCTCTTTGCACTTGAAGAATGTGTTTGTCACGCACAGGCCGTGGTGACATGAAAGCTCAAGCAGTCGCTGACCATTCTCATTGATCTTTCCTCTCCCAAAGTTTCCAAGGCAGGTGGGCCAGGCCATGTGGTCGGCTCCTACTCTTGCGTTGAAGTCTCCAAGGAGATAGAGAGCGTTACTTCTGGGGATCTTGGATAACGCTTCGTCCAGTGCATGGTAGAACTGTTCTTTCTCTTCGATGGTGGCGCAGAGGGTTGGGGCATACGCGCTAAGAATGCTGACTGGGCCGAAAGTTGTTGACAATCGGAGGGTAAGTAATCTCTCTGTGCCTCCTGTGGGTGGCTCTATGGAGTTAACAAGCGTGTTCTTCACAGCGAACCCAACACCGTGCTGTCTTGGTTGGTCCGGAGACTTCCCTTGCCAGTAGAAGGTGTAGTTGGTTTCTCTGATAGTTCCGTTGTCGGCCAACCGGGTCTCCTGTAGAGCCGCAATGTCGATGTTTAGTCGTGCCAGTTCCCTATCGATGACAGCGGTAATTTGGCAATATCTATCAATTATATATAAAATACTCAAAATGTAACCTATCAATGATCTATTTATATATCTATTTTTTAAAATTTTGAACCCAGAAATCCTAGGTATTATCCATTTTATAAAAATGAGAGCACTGTCATTCAAAAATATAGGCACAAGATGTTCATGTGAGATGTTGCCACAGGTTATGGAAAGCAAGTTGCTTGACAGGGGTTGGGAAGGAAAAGGATGAGTAACATTTAAAAAAAAGGAAAAAGACTACCATAAAAACACGTTATGATTTCGTTTATGTAAAATTGTTGCATGCATATGCATTCTGCATTAATAATTTAGAGAAAAGCTATTTAGTTCTATATCAGCCTAATATATTACCCAAGGCAAGACTATCTTATATACTTCTGTAACATATTTGATTTTTACTAACTGCAAACAATTATAGTAAAAATAATCTTATGAAAGCAGTCGAGAGTGTCTTATCGGTGCATAATATCATGTATAAACGTTTTCTAAGGCTCACACAATCAGGATATTTATTGTTTCATTGTGGTGTTCTATCTGCCAGTGGTATTAAAATGAGGAACTTAAATATGTTTAACCAAGATTATTTTGTTCAATAAACTAATGGGTTTCTTAAAAGAGCAAACAGCAGATATTTAAGGAAGATAAGACTAATTGATTTCATGAATTCTCATTTACTTTTTATCAATTTTCTTCCAAGTAATGTCAACATATTTATGTTAAAGAAAACATGTAAAGGATCTATGATTCTAAAAGTGTAATTATATTTTTTAATTTTTAAATTTTTTTATTAAGACTTTATTTTTTGGAGCAGTTTTAGGCTCACAGCAAAAATGAGGGGAAGGTTTAGAGATTTCCCATGTACCCCCTGCCCCACACATGCACAGCCTCCTCCATTATCAACATCCCCACCAGGCTAGTACATTAGTTACAAAAGATGAACCTATTTTGACACATCATAATCACTAATCATCCAAAGTCCCTAGTTTACATTATGGTGTTGCATATCTTAAGAATAAACACATTTTCTATACTTCCTCACCCTTCACCCATACTTTTAGGGAAGCTCTGGTCCCTTAAGATCTCTTTCACGTTTTATCACAGTGTCCTTGTGGGCCATTTCATGCAGGCACATTTGAAGTTGGCCTTCATCAACTGTTCCCTGGTACCACTCACTGTAGCTAAGGGCTGATGTTGATGCTTGTGGCTACCACTGCACTGCCAGCCTCCCATTGCTTTAAATGCAGGTGCCCAAGTGCCAACACTGTGCTGCCAAGTCAGACTAGATGCTAATGAAGAGAATGAGGTTACCTAGCAAGGCTGGGGAAATATGCTGGAGTGTGTGCTCTAAGAACCCTGTGCTGTGAGATACATATGCTGAAACCACACTGCATTATTCATCAGTCAGCAGACTAGGACTCTCACTGACTTTGCATTCAGCCTCCAGATATCTCACACTGGTTTTAGTTTGAAAATAATTCTCAAACATTTTATTTATAGCTCATCTGCTCCTAAATGCATATGCAAATCTGTAGGAAGCTTGGAATAGGACACACACTACTGTGAATATTAGTGTGGATACTGTTATCCATCGATGAAAACTCCCTCACCCAAAGGTTCTCTGTCTCTTTTAAAAACTAATTCACTAAGCCAACTTGCATAGTTAAACTCAAGCTGGGCCCCAGCCAATAGAAAATGGTAGCAATGTTTCTTTTATAAGAAGTTGTTGCCTGTAAAATACCCCAAGCTACACTGGAGGGTTTATAGCTCTGAACAGAGACATTCTTATTACCTTGGAGTAACTTTGGAATTTATTGCCATCACGAGTTCCTAATATTTTGCAGAAAATAAGATCCTAATTAAATTCTTCTACATCATATGTGTATTTTAATAAATGTTTTCACCAATGTCATAAAATTTTAATATGATTTTGCCTCTTTTCTAAGCAAGATAATAGTTAATTTCCTACTGGAATGAGTTTTTTAAATTGGTTATTACTGATTATTAAATTAAATACTAACCTTTTTTGAATAATTTTATAATATACAAATTTTGATATGGGAGTACGAAATGGATCATTTAAGAAACAAATAACATACAGATTAGATTACAGAATATATTGAAGTAACACAAGTCTTTAATTTTTCATATCAGGATTTTAAAGATTCTATTTTTCAACCTTTGGTTTATGACATCAAAGATATTTTCAATGAAATTAGAACCTTGTAATTCTGCACAGGGTGTACATTTTCACTGCATAATAAATGTAAAACTGTACCTGTATCTTGGGTCCTTTAGCAGTTCAAGGAGGGGAATAATTATCCATACAAAAACTTTAACTGCTTAAAGTATTGAACTCTTTAGATTACTTTTTGTATGAGTAATAAAACTAATTGTGAAACTAAGCCAGTGAAACTAAGTACATATTCAGAGTAGTGCTGATGTAAAGCTAATCATTTGTTACCATGAAAAGCCTATTTGTTGAACAGCTAATAAAGTTCAAAGAACTTGGTTTTTGCAGCCCTATACTTCCTCTATGGAAAAAGGCGTTTACTGCAAACTGCTTTCTCTTTGCCAATTAGCACCTGCCAATGATTCAGTCAGAAGACCCATGCCAAGTAAAGTGTTTGCTGAGAATTTCTTTCTTGCTGATAAAATGGAAAAGGTTATATAAATTTTGTATTGTGTTTCTATTGAAAATGATCCAGTCATAACACTTTATATGGACTGCATATTGGTTAAAATAAATGAATTTCTATCAGTTTTTTTTCACTAATTTTAGAGAATACTGACAAACTAAAATGTTAGTAGATGTTTTAGGAACACATGATTTTTTCACACAAAATTTTAATACCCTAGCTAGTGTGGCTCAGTGGATTGAGCACTGGCTTGAGAACCAGAGGGTCACCAGTTTGATTCCCAGTCAGGGCGCATGTCTGGGCTGCGAGCCAGTCCCCAGTTGAGGGTGCGCGAGAGAGGCAACCACACATTGTTTCTCTCTCTACCTCTTTCTCCCTCCCTTACCCTTTAAAAATAAATAAATAAAATCTTTTAAAAAATTTATTAAAAGGAAGTTTTAATGAATGCATCCATTTTCTATGTTGATATCAGTAAAAGTGTTATAGCTGTATTTTAAAGTGTACCTAATTATCATATCAATGTCAAGAAATTAATATACCAAGTGATTGTTTGCAATGCAGATGTCCTTCTGTCTGAGTCTTTTAAAAATTTTTACAGTTGATCTCTAATAAAATAAAATTTTCTTTTATTTGGGTTGAGACTTTTTAGGGGGCCCGAGTTTTTCAACATGTCATAATGTAGTAAACAATATGTATATTTTATAGTTATAGAATAGTAATTTTATGCAATAGTATGTCATAAATAATAACCACGTAAGAACAGATTTTAGTGTTTATAATCATATTTAATACAATATTTTGAATTCTGGAAAAATGAAGTCTGTTTAACAATGCATTATTATATAACTGAGTTCCACTGTTTAACAGCCAATTTCAGTGGGTTGGAGTTTCCATTCTTGTTTAAGAGATGGCTGGATTTCAACTGTAAAAGAGTGGCATTTAGGTGATTTCAAAAAAAGAGATATGTAAATCTACCAGATGGAATCAACAAATTTTGGAAAGTTCTGATTATCGTAGTCCAAATTAATGATTTTTTTTAAAGAACTAAATTTAAAATTAAACACATCTTTCAAAAGAACTTGTTAAGTTTGCCAATCACATTAGTATGCTTCAGAAAACCATATTTCCATTACTATAACTTTTTAAACAGCATATCAAATACTATATAGTAATACCATATATTAAATGTTTAGTATGTCACATTATAAAGAAAAAGGGGAATTTTTGTTCAATTGTTACTCTAGTAAAAAAATGTTATCCTGTTTATTTTGTTTTATGGTTTTACTAATTTCGTGTGTCTCATTGGGACTTCTGGGTATTAGTTACTGCCTGTCCAACAATTCTGTCAAACTTCAGATGGTGAGGTAGAGAAATTATCCATATAACCATGGAGGGTTTCTTATGTGGGAAACCAAAATAAGTTGGGAGGTCTTAGACCCCCAATTGAGGTCTGAAACCATACATAATATAGTACCCTATATATACTATGTTTTTTCCTATATATAATACCAATGATAAAGTTTAATTTATAAATTGGGCATGGTAAGAGATTAAGAACAATAATAAACAGAACAATTCTAACCATATACTGTAATAGAATTTATGTGAATGTGGTCTCTCTACCTCTCAAAATATTTTTGTATTGTACTCACCCTTCTTCTCATGATGGTGTGAGATGGTACAATGCCTATTTGATAGGAAGAAGTAAGAAGATTGACATAGACATTTTGATGAAACATTAGGCTACCAGAAGAGTTACCTGAAATAAACACTATGATACCTGGACAGTGATGACAGAGGTGGCTACTAAATGACTAGTAGGCAAACAACACAAACAGTGTGGATACAGTGGACAAAGGGATGATTCATGTCCTGGGTGAGATGGAGCAGGACTGCAAGATATTTTATCACACTACTCAGAATGCTATGCAATTTAAAACATATAAATTGTTTATTTCTGAAAATTTCCATTTAATATTTTTGAACTGTGGTTGACCAGCAAAAATGAAACCTCTAACAAAGAAAGACTGGTGGGGGGAGACTTCCAGTCAAAATGGTAGGACAGGTAAACATGGCTCATCTCTTCACACAACCACCAAGATTAAAACTAAACTATAGAAAAACCATCACTTAGAACTTTCAGAAATCAAACTCAATGGATGTCTAACAACTACAGAATTAAAGAAACCACATCCATCCACACTGGTAGGAGGGGTGGAAATGTGGAATGAGCTGTTCCCACATCCACATGTGGTTGATAAAAATTCAGGAGGAAAATATTGGGAGCAAGAGTCCCATCAGCACACCAGGACCCCAACCAGGGTACCAGTGCTAGGGAGGTAAGTCCCCTTAACTTCTGGCTGCAAAATCCAGTGTGGATAGAGTTGGTGAAAGAAACTTCCGTAGTCCAAAATCAATCCCTCTTAAAAGACCCACACGTGGACTTACTCAGTCATTCTCTCTGAGCTCCATTAGTGAGGTAGTAGCTTGAAGGCACCAGTGGCATACAGGGAGGAACTGGAGTGTCTGGAAAAGAGGCAAGAGCTGGGGGGCAGCTTTCTCTTAGACAGAAAGGTGAGCAGAGGCCTATGTCTCTTTCCTGAACCCTCCCCACACAGAGCCATAGACCCAGCAGGCGGGTGCCTTATATGAGACTCCATCAACCTGGCTAACACTGTTTGCTTCACCCTAGAGATCTTCTGAGACATAATTCCACCCAACATATGGGCCCACCCAAACTAATAACAGTGACTTTTCCATTTGTATGGCTGGTATTGGCTTATATTTCACAACTTCATAAATCCTCTCACAGACGCAATGCTGGCCTCAGTGTGTCCCCAGCCCCCATATCTCTTGCTAAGTGGCCCCAGGCTTGCATTAGCAACAGCCAGTCCAGAATCACAGCTTGGCTTGACTTGGGAATCTCCAACCTCAACACAAGTAGCAACCATCTCAGGTTGATTTATAGCTCAGGCAGAGTGGCCCCGGGCAATACAAAGGTGAGGGCTGACCTTGCCTGCACCACCCAGGAAACGCCAGAGACTGAATACCCAGTGGAGAGCTACAGACCACATTGGAGCACCACCACCCTGCCCATGCATTTGATTTTCCACAGAACATGGAGGTTGGTGGTGAGTGACCACAGCCAGTCGTTGCAGCTGACTGCCCTGGGTAAATCCCTCCAATTGACCTACCAACAGCAATCAAGGCTAAACTACAAGAGAAGTGTATGCTCAGCCCACATGAAGGGCACACCTTGAGTACTCAGCTTGGGTGGTAGGGTAGGCTATGCCACTGGACCCTATGGGACACCTGCTACATTAGGCCACACTACCAAGACAGGGTGTCATAGCAGCTCTACCCAATACATAGAAACAAACACAAGGAGGCTGCTAAAGTGAGGAGACAAAAAAAATATGACCCAAATGAAAGAACAGGTCAAAACTCCAGAAAAGAACTAAACAAAATGGAGACAAGTAGTCTATCAGATGCAGAATTCAAAACACTGGTTATAAGGATTTCAAGGAACTTAGTGAGGACCTCAACAGCATAAAACCAATCCAGTCAGAAAAGAAGGACATGCTAATTGAAGTAAAGAATAATTTACCGGGAAACAACAGTAGAGTGGATAAAGCCTAGAATCAAATCAATGATTTGGAACATAAGGAAGATGAAAGCAACCAACCAGAACAACAAGAAAAAAGCAGAATCCAAAAACACAGGATAGTGTAAGCAGCCGATGGGACAGCTTCAAGAGGTCCAACATCATAGGAATGCCAGAAGGAGAAGAGAAAGAGCAAAAAATTGGAAATCTAATTGAAAAAAAAAATAATGAAAGAAAACCTCCCTAATTTGGTGAAGGAAATAGACAATCAAGTCTGGGAAGCACTGAGAGTCCCAAACAAGATGGATGCAAAGAGGCCCACTCCAGGAAACATCATAATTACAATGCCAAATGTTAAAAATAAAGAGAAAATCTTAAAAGTAGGAAGAGAGGACTTCCAGTCATGATGGAGGCATAGGTAGGCATGCTTCACCTTCTTGCTCATCCTCAAAAGCTCAACTAAGTCTCAAAACAATACCCAGAACTGTCAGAAAATTTAACTGTATGGAAGTCCGGCAACTGAGAATTTAAATAAGGCACACTCATCCAGATGGGTAGGAGGGTCAGAGATGCAGGGATGAGGTGGAAAAGCAAGGAGACCTGGTGTGGCATGGAGAGATGGCAGCAGTGGCTGAACAAGTATGGGCAGTCCCACATTCATATGTGGTGGATAAAAATAGGGAGGGATACCTTGGGAGTAAGCAATCTCAGCCTCAGGCCAGACCATACAACCCAGTGTTCCAGTGCCTGGAATCAAATCCCCATAACTGCTCTGTAAAACCTGTGGAGTTCAGATGGAAGAAGAAACTGCCAGATTTTCAGGAAACCCCACTTAAAGGGCCTGCACAGCATTAAAACATATGCAAACCTACCCACTCTGGGGATGGAACATGATAACAACAGCTGGAAGGATATCAGTCATATACTATGTGGAGTGGGTGATGTGTCTGGAAAAGGGAAAGTGCCAGGAAAACCCCCAGAAGCCAGGCAGCAGCATAGTCCCCTCTCTGAGGCCTCCCCCAACACAGAGCCACAAAACGATAAAGTAGGTTTCCCCACCTTGGCAATTAGCTAAGGCTTTGCCCCACAAAACTTACAGGTGGCTTTTACAGGGAGTGAAAGAAGCTCTACCTATACACAGAAACAAAACACAGGGAGACTGCCAATATTGAGGAGTCAAAGAAATATAACCCAAATGAAAGAACAGAACCAAACCCCAGAAAAATAGCCAAACAAAATGGAGATAGCCAACCTATCAGATGTAGAGTTTAAAACATTGGTGATCGGGATGCTCAAAGCACTCATTGAGTATGGTAACAACATAAAGGAAGAAATGAAGGCTACACTAAGTGAAATAAAGAAAAATCCACAGGAGAACAATAGTGGAGGGAAGGAAGCTGGGATTCAAATCAATGGTTTGGAACATAAGCAAGAAACAAATATTCAACCAGAAAAAAAGATGAAACAAGAATTCAAAAGACGAGGACAATATAAGAAGACTCTGGGACATTACCATATGTACAAACATTCGGATCATAGGTATGCCAGAAGGAGAAGAGAAAGAGCAAGAAATTTAAAACTTATTTGAAAAAACAATGAAAGAAAGATATCAATTCCTTTCCTCCCTCAACTAACCTGTAGGTTTAATGCAATTCCTATCAAAATATCAGTAAGATTTCTTGTAAACAAAGATGTAGCTATTCTTTTTTTTATTTTAAACATTTCATTTATTTATTTTTAGAGAGAGAGGATGGGAGGGAGAAAGAGAGAGAAACATCAATGTGTGGTTGCCTCTAGCTTGCCCCCAACTAGGGACCTGGCCTGCAACCCAGTCATGTGCCTTGTGACAGGGGATCAAACCAGCAACACTTTGGTTTGCAGGTCAGCATTCAATCCACTGAGCCACACCAGCTAGGGCTGAAATGTATGTTTATATTCATGTAACAAGTGCTGGTGAAGATGTGGATAAAAGGGAACTCTAGCGAGCTGTTGGTGGAAATGCAGACTGGTGCAGCCACTATGGAAAACAGTATGGGATTTCCTCAAAAAACTAAAAATGGAGCTGCTTCCTGATCCAGCAGTCCCATTGCTAGGATTATACCCAGAGAATTCAGAAACACCAATTCCAAAGAACCTATGCACCCCTATGTTCATAGCAGCATTATTTACAATATCCAAGTGCTGGAAACAGCCTAAGTGTCCATGAGTAAATGAATGGATAAAAAAATTGTGGTACATTTACACAATGGTATACTATGCAGCAGAAAGAACTCCTACCTTTTGCAACAGCATGGCTGGAACTGGGGAGTATTATGCTAAGTGAAATAAACCAGGCAATGAAAGAAAAATACTATATGATCTCACCTATAAGAGAAACATAATGAACAAAACAAATAAATGAACAAAATAAAACCAGAGGTGTAGAAACAAGGAACAGACTGATAGTGCCCAGAGGAGAGGGGAGCAGGGGTGTAAAAGTGGAAAGAAGGGGAAGGGTCTAGTCAAGGAGCAGGTGTAAATGACCCATGGACATGGACATGGACAACAGGCGCGATTGACTATGGGGGGCGGGGGGGAACCAGCAGAGAACAATGGGGGAAAATTGGGACAACTGTAATTGAACAACAATTTTTAAAAAAGTATTTAAAAATAAATTTCAAACTCTATTGTCAAAGGCTCATGTACACCTTAATAAGCAAAATAGATATTAAGCAGATGATTATAAAATGTCTATATAGTTATTCATAATAGAGATATGTACAAAGCAGTTCTAAGTCAGAGAGAATAATCAAAGACATAGCATGAAAAATAACAAGAAGGCTAAAAACTCTTTCATATGGTACAGCATATGTAAGAAAAAAATATTTAACAGCTTCAAGGAATATTCACACAACCTATAGTTTACCTATTTAAAGTACAAAATTAAATGGTTTTTATTATATATACTGAGTTGTACAACCATCACCTCAATCTAATGTTAGAGCATTGTAAGATATATTTTTGAAAGACATTAAAAATATTATTTATAATTATAAATATTTGAAACAAATAATTTGAGATTTAGAAGAAATATTTGAAACACAGGAATTCAGGTTAGGTTGTCTAAAAACAGTTAAGAATTATTTGGTATGTTTCAAAAACAATGATAAATGACATATAAATCTTATCTCCTTCAGATTAATGCTAACTAGGCAGGTTGACTTAAATATATATATTTTAAACTTTAGTAACATTCAGTTTCACATCTAATCAAAATGGAATAAAGTAGTGTAACAATAATTGGAATATAATACTTTTTTTTACTAACCTGCATTTTGCCAGCTTTTTAGAACAGAGACAAATTATTTTATTATGGGATATGCAAAACAATGCTGAATTTATTTCAGAACTAAGAGGATGCTTTATTTTAAGATTAGAGTTATTTATTGTGTAAATAAAATATTTTATCACAACATATTCATCTAAAGTTTTATTTTGTAGGATATTCTGGTCTACTTTATTTATTTTTATTTTTTATTTTTTAAATAATTTATTTGTTTGCTTATTTACTTATTTATTTTTAGAGAGAGGGGAAAGGAGAAAGAAAGATAGAGAAACATCACTGTGTGGTTGCCTCTCACGTGCCCCCAGTTGGGGACCTGACGTGCAACCTAATAATGTACCCTGACTGGGAATTTAACCAGCGACACTTGGTTCGCAGGCCAACGCTCAATCCATTGAGCCACAGCAGCCAGGGCTCTGGTCTACTTTAGATGCTTCTGTACTTGTTAAGCATAAATTTAAATTTCACTGGTTTGAAGCTCAAGTTTCTCACACACACACACACACACACACGTGCACACACACACACACACACTCAATTTATTTTCTTTTGCCTGTACCCACTTGATTTGATGTAAAGAGTAAGTAGTATAAGTCCACTGTAGATATATTTTACTTCTATAGTTCAATACAAATTTTAAAAATTATAAGTAGTCTACATCAAACCCAACACCTTGACATAAATTTTAATCAGCCTTCTCTTTTTTGGGGAAGTGAAATATAGGTACTGGTTTCGAGAAAGACAGAAACTAAATTGTACTTTAGTTAAAACATGCTTTAGTTTATCCATGATGCTCAACATGTGATGCTGAGAACTAAACTAATTAGCTCCTTAACTATGAATTTGTTATCAATAACCACTATCATCACCACAACTTTTCTTACTGAATATAGCAACAGGGAAAGAAAAATATTTACTCTTGTTCTTAATTCTCAAACAGTTGTGAAAATTTCAATTAGTGTTTGCCAAGATATTATATGCCTACTAAGGGTGTTATGTAATGTGATCTTGGATGATGTATAGAATAATTGTTTTATGTTAATAATTATGTTAATAGTTATGTATATTAGAAAGCAATAACTAACACAGCTTATTGGTCACTTCATAAACATTATCATTTAGGACAGTATTAATGTAAAATTTGATATTAAAAAGTGAGTCAACTTGAACATTCATTGCAGTATTATTCATGATGGCCATGACATAGAAACAACTGAAGTGTTCTTCAATAGATGATTGGATATTCAGCTATAGGAGATGAAATACTGCCATTTGTGACAACAAGAAGGGACATTGAGAATGTCCCACTAAGCAAAGTAAGTCAGTTAGGCCCTGGCCAGGTAGCTCAGTTAGTTGGAACACCCTCCCAATATGCCAGGGTTTCAGGTTAAAATCAATGAATGAATGCATGGATAAGTGGAATAACAAGTCCATGTTTCCCTCTGTCCTCTCTCTCTCACTCTCTCTCTCTCTCTCTCTTTTTCTCTCTCTGTCTGTCTCTCCCCCACTCCTTTCTCTCCCTCCTGGAAAAAGCTAAGAACCATGTGATTTCACTCATATGTGTGGTATAAAAGTGAAACTCATAGACACAGACAACAGTATGGTGGTTACCAGAGGCAAGGAGAGGTGGGAAGTTAGTAGGTAAAGGAGGCTAAATATATGGTGACAGAATATAATATGACTTTAGATGGAGGGCACACGATGAAATATACAGATTATGTATCATAGATTATACACTTGAAATTATATAATCTTTTTAACCATGTCACCGAATAAATTTAATAATAAAAAAATGAGTCAACCTACAGAAAAAGTGTGTTAGTACATGTGACCCTCATATAAGATGATATATGAAAAAGTGAAATTTGGCATGATGGTTCTCTGCTTTTAATTGTAATCCACATGTGAGTTAAAAATGTTATCCTTCTCTTCAAAGCAGTGAAAGGCTGGAGCAGAATAATTTTTGATTTTCTAAAGAGAAACATCATTTTAGGTTTATTGCACTTTTTACACAGATCTCTTTCCAGTGGGTTTTGCTGCCTCAGAAATTCACAACAGACTACGAAGGCAAATTTTTTAGTGCCTAATAAATCTGGCCTAATGAGGAATTCTCTCTCTATGGACAAATCATGATAGACTCTCTCTGTAAAACAAATTGGCAGGAAGTACTCAGAAGAATGCATTTGCTGGTAAAGTTTTAGAGGATGAAAGAAAGCATTTTAAAAGAAACCACCCTCTCTTTAAAATTCATTTATTTAATGTTTCCTAAGGCAATAATTTCTTGTTTCTGCTTAATAATGTTTTTTATCAGCAGCAAAAAGAAGGGTTTCAACCTAGGAATGATTTCTCAATGAATATTTCTCCTTCATTAACAACTACAGTATTTTTGAATGGATTATCCTATTTATCTAGATAATTGTCTCAAGTAATCAATTCACATTAACTATGTGTACTTCTTTGCCTTCTCCCTGTTAACTAAATAAAAATTAAATGTAATTAAAATGAAAAGGAATTAGGTATTTTGTAAAGTATCAATTTTATATAAAATATGTAATTCTACTGGCATGCACATCTGAGAAACCAGTCCAGACCAAAAGAACTCTCCAGTTCAGGTGATCCAAATTACCCAACTGGGGAATCATGAGCTAAACAAATTGTTGTTTTAAGGCACTTATTTGTGGAGTGATTTTGTTACTGTGTAAAGCTAACTACTACAACATTTAAACTTCTCTGGTTGATTTGAGACCCTGGGAGTGAAACAAACATCTGATCAGTTCAATGCCTGGAAGCAAGTAAAACTCTTACAATATCTTAAGTTGTAGATAAGAAACAAATAAGAGAAAAAGTATAACAAAATAATAGTGATATAGCATCTGGATTTTCAGTATGCATATTATTGGAGTTAGAAATAAGTATTGACTACACATAAAACTAAGGAGGATGATAGTGAATCTGTACAAAGATATAACAAAGCTCAGTCTTTTTTTTTTTTTTTTTACGTTACACCTAATTTAGAACTCTGATCACAGAAACCAGTGGCCATTAAAAGAAGATAGAGACATTTTAAAACAATTATTCAATGGAGAAAGAATATTCTATAGGATAAGTGAATGAAAGTTATAATGAGGGACCATACATAATTTTCTTTGGAAAGTATATATTAAGAACAACTTGTTTTCAGTTGGGAAACAGAATAAACTATATTCTTGCATTTTGATCTCAAGTAATAGTGCTAGAGAAATAGTAACCCTAAAATCATAGCAGTTATTGATAGCAATAATTTTTAAAAAACTATAATTTTTCTGCTGTTAGAAAATAAATTATGTCAGCATCTACCTCCAATGTTTTTATTATGAGGTTGGCAACTAATTTATATAAGATTATTATGGCAATTATGCTAAGCAGTGTGGAAAAAATAGTTTTATTATTTTATGTTCACATGCAACATGTGTGCTAATTTTATCATATACTGTTTTTTCTGTAGTTGTGTAACAAACTATCCCAAGCAGTGGCTTAAAGAATAATAACTGCAACAGCGGGAATTCTAACAGTGGGATTGTAACAGTGGGGAACTGTAAAGCCACCTTATCATCATTTTGACATTCTTTCTGTAGATGCTAACTCTGACTAATATGTAGCTTGTAGATAAAGAGCATGTTTGTATAAAAATCCTAGAAACTAACTTCAAAAGATATGGACCCCGACCTTCAGGCATCCCAGCTCCAGGAGATTGGCCGACCTTCAACCGTGGAGCCAGGATGACTAATCCAGGATGACACACACCGGACCATCACTTTCCTTATCGCATGGACTATGCTCATCTGCACGTAGAGAACTTTCCAACCTCCTTCTTTGATCTCTGTTTCCTGTTTTCCCTCTTCCTCCTTGTAATAAACTCTTTCTGAACTGAGATGTGGAGATAGTCTTTGAGTCTAGAGTTCCTCATCTTCCTGGTAGCCGGCACCTAAATAAACCACCTTCTTTTACATCAGCACCTGTCTCTCGAGTATTGGCTTTTGAAGTGGCAGGCAGCTGTACCTGCATTTGGTTACAAAACCATTTATTTTGTTAGAAAATCTGGGGTTCGCTTCAGCTCAGGTAGCAAGTACCTGCTCAGGGTCTCTCAGTGGATTGCAGTCAGTGGATTGCAGCAGTAGAGGACATCTGAATGGTTCCTCACTCACAGCTGGGGAGACTCAAAGAGCAAGAGCTCTGTGGGCATCTCTCTCTCCCTCGTGATGGGATCTATCTATGTGGTCTTTCCACATGGTTGTCCAAGGCTCCCAGAGCAAGAGAGATGGCAGCAGAAGCTACCTGGCCTTTTCTAACCTAGCCTCGGAAGTCACAGCATTACCATGTCATTTGAGTTACATTCTGTTTGTCAAAGCAATTGTGTAGCCTCATATAGTTTTGAGGGGAGGGATTATAAACACTGCTTGTTGATGGGAGAAGGATATCAAAGAATTTGGGGACATGTTTTAAAACTATCATATGTTTATATTTGTGTTTATTTTTATCTTTATATACCTGTCTTCCTGCCTACTCCTACCCCCAACATACACATCACTGATATACTCTAGTTGAATAGATCAAAGGTCATGGGTTCATTTAAATTTATTGCTTTAACTGTGTACAAAACTTTTGGGTTTCTTCTTCTGTGACTATTTAAGAGTTACTTCACATATCTTTGTGGAATAGCCCCTTGGGGGTACGTATTTCTATGTTTTCAGCAACATTTGTAAAAATAATTTTCTTTTACTTGTCAAATGTTGTGTGAAATCTAAGGAAGGCTACTTGGAAAAATATTAAGTTGGAATATTTCTTTTATTAAACATAGTGATAACTAAAAGAGACAAGAGAAAATGAATACACTCTGTCCTAGTGAAAAGAACAAGGATATGTGTTTCATTTACAGAACAAAATTCTTATCTTTGTTTTGAATAAAGCTTATCCAGTGTGAAAAATAAAAATACAGCTATTTCCTTAAGTACATTATTATAATGACTAACTAGATCAGTAATTTCAAAACTTTTAACCAGCGATTTCATAGTTGTTTGAAGTGTTGTTTTGATGTATTATACTTCTAACATCTCCTACTGGCATTTTTTTCTTTACTTAAAATTAAATACTTTGTGATTCATATAATAAAAAATGATAAGTAGAATAAATTGGTACTTAAATATGGAGTTTCCAGTTTCCTCTTCAGCTTATATTTGGGTCAGTCAGACTCTAGGAGACTATACTGAGGAAGTATGGTTGCATTCATGTGGTTGCTAACAGAACTAAAATTTTGGTGACTCCAAGTAAATATTTTTGATAGTGAGCATTTTTCTTTGGTTAATTGCCAAACAAATAGTTACCCTAGCTTTCCCTAACATAAAGGCTGTGTTAGTATTAATAATGAGAATGAGAGAAAAGATAAATATGTGGGAGGATTTTTTACACTTTCCGCATTCAGTCTAGAACACGAGTAAGGAATTTTTAATGAGGAGAAAACTGCTATAAATTTAAATAATGGAGCTGAGAAAAGTACTTTGTGCAAATATAGTATTTTAGGGCTCTTAGGAGGAGGCACTCATGCCACACCTGTGAGTAAAGCCCTACAGACAGGAAAATTCTGGGAACTTGACTCTACCTTGAGCTTCCTCAGAGAATATTATTGATCCAGCTTCTATGCCATGAGATTCCAGGTCAGTATAGAAAAGTAAATGTGAACCATTCCATGTGCAGCAATTGCCCATCCTCACTGTAAATGCATTTGCAGAGGGCCTCCTCTTTATTATTAACTGTGTCCCTTGTAAGTACTATGTATGACTAGGGATCAATGGTTCATTCATTTGTCTTGCTTTTAGTCCGCAGAAAGGACAGTTTTACAGCACATGATTTCTTCAAGATCAGAGTTAAGTTCAAGAATTCTTATTCTGTAGGTAATGAAAAGTGATGATCTACATGGATTATCACACCTTACCTAATCTTCCTTCAAATTCTGTCTAGTTTTCAGTTCAACTTTTCCTACAAAAGTAAATCCTGGTAAAAGTTCACATGATGGTAAGACAAAGAGGTGATCTATGGTAGAAATATCTGAAGCTAAGACTATTTATGGTTAGCTGTACCCTGATAAAATTTCTTCATAATATCCTTGGTCATGACAAGAAAGGCACAACATTGAAAGACCAGATGCCTAAGTAAATAATTAAATAAAAAGCTGAAAGGCTGCTGATTGGCCTGTTTTCCTCAGCTTGTACCTCAGTTTTGTAAAAAAGTTACCTCTAGGCCTCAGCAGACCTGCCTACACACACAAGTGAGCCAACTCAGTTATCCTACTACATCATCCAATTGATAAAACGCAGGGTGGTTGGAGGAAGCATTATTGAAAAGTACAAACAAAGACCAAGACCTAAACAGATTAAGACAAGTAGGTCATATTATTGATAGGATATTCTATATAATAAACATATCAATTCTTCCTATATTTATATATAATAATATAATAGAATTCTAATTCTTCACAAAAACTGGTAAGTCATTCTTAAGTCATAAGGAACACTGAAGGTTCAAAATTAATTCACATACTTTTAATAAAAAGAATAATAGTGAAGGACACTATTGCAAATAACAAGTTATTATAGTACTATAATAATTAAATTGCCATGGATCAATGAAAGAAAATAGAGAACTCAGAACAAAACCATGAATATAGGGAAATTGAATATAGCATGGCATCTCAAATCAGTAAGAAAGCTTAGAGAAATTTAAACAGCTACTAATATGAAAAAATAATAATTTGATCATCACCTCAATTATACATAAATTCCAGATAGGTTAAAAAATGTGGAAAGTAAAATTAATATATAAAAAACAAAGCTTTATAACTTTGAGAAAAATATAGAAACATTTTCATGATAATAAGTTAGGGAATAATTTCTTAAGAAGAGTCAAAAGCACAAATCACTAAAAATGCTTTAAATGTATAAAAAAACTTCTGTTCTAGTGAATGTAATTTTGATTTTGTGACTTGATGGTGGATACATGGGTGTGTTCACTTTAAGAAAATCATCAAACTCAATCTTTGTATGTTTTCTGTACATATAATTTAAAAGTTTTTTAAAAAGTTAACAAAAGACACTACTTAAAATTTTTCAAAAGAAAGTCATACCCCTCAAGAAGCTATATTCAATACATGTAATTATAAACCTAAGGATAGGATAAAACCCACATCAAAGAACTATGAAAAATAAAAAACAGAAATTATCTCTGGCAAATTATTGAATAGACAATAAGCCTATGAAAAGGTATTCATTTTTCATAATAGGATAATACAAAGTAGTAAAACAATTTTATTTCACATTTATCATATATATTGTGGCAAAAATTAAAGTTGTTTACTATCAGTTGTTACTGAGAATAAGGAAAAATAGACACAAAACTACTATTAACAGCAGCAACCATTATGAGTAGAATTGCTATTGGTGTCTAGGATGTGGAGAACACAGCTCTAGGGGATGCTGTTTACACAGACTAAAATGTAAATTGTGCCCCATGGAGTTGCGACACATACACCTCACATCAGATATTATGACTATATATATAATTATTATATAATATTTATATTTAATATAGCATTACTATTTAGATATTAATAATATACAAATAATATATTTTATATAAATAATCTATATATTATAAAATATTTATACTTTATACAAAAACATATAATTTTTTTAGAAAATATTACACATATACAAAGGCATGGTCCAAGAATAGCTATTGCTACATTATTTATCAGAAAAATTTTTCTGTTAGGAAAGAACTAATAAAAATTTGTAAATAATTGTTCATAATACAGTAGTCCCCCCTTACTTGTAGAATATATGTTCTAAGACCCCCAGTGGATGCCTGAAACTGCAGATAGTACCAAAGCCCTATATATACTATGTTTTTTTCTTATACATGTGTTTCTATGAGAAAGTTTAATTTATAAATTAGGCACAGTAAGAAATTAACAACAACGATACTAAAATAGAACAATTATAACAATATACTTTAATAAAAGTTGTGTGACTGTTGTTTCTCACGCTCTCAAAATATTTTATTGTATTGTGCTCACCCTTCTTCTAGTGATGAGGTGAAATGATAAAATGCCTACGTGATGAGATGCAGTGAGGTGAGTGCCTGCTGTGAGGGTTACTTAAACAAAAGCACTGTGATATTGTGACAGTAAATCTGATAACTGAGAGGGCTGTAAGTGACTAACAGGCAGGTAGGGCATACAGTGAGAATGTGCTGGACAAAGGGATAATTTTTTTTTTTCTGTGTGGTTGCCTCTTACTTGTGCCTCCAACTGGGGACCTGACATGCAACCTAGTCATGTGCCCTGACTGGGAATTGAACCAGTGACACTTGGCTCTCAGGCCGACGCTCAATCCACTGAGCCTGAGCCACAGTAGCCAGGGCTCAAAGGGATAATTTATGTACTGGCAGAAAGAATTAGGATGGTGCAAGATTTCATTTTGCTATTCAAAATGGCATACAATCTAAAATTTATTAAATGAATTTTCCATTTAATATTTTTGGACAGTGGTTGACTGTAGGTAACTGAAAACATGGAAAAAGATAACAATTGTGTAAAACAATATATAATAATTAAATTGATGAATTAATCATGACACATATTCATAGATCTCAAAAACATAATTTTGATTGAAAAAGCAAATTATAAAAATTTTTAACACACTGACAGTATTATATATTTGTGGACATAGGTATTAAAGGTATAAAAACATAAATGGAATGGATGTACATACATTTAGTACAGTGATTACCTTAAAAAAGAAAGGAAAGATATTGAATAAGGTATCAGTTTTCAACTCAATGTAAAGCATTTCTTTCTGAACAATAATTTAAATCAAGTATGGCAAAACTTCTAATGTGTGTTAAATTGCAGTGGTGAGGAGATGAGTATTTCATATTATTCTTTGTACCTTTAGACTTTGAAATATTTCACAGTTAAATAAGAATGTTTAAAGTTGGAAGTGGTCAATTATAACTTTTTTTTCTCTGAATGTCAAGTGAGATGAATATGTGACATTGACAATTAGCTTTGAACAGAGCCTGATTTTCAAACTTCAGTGTGCATCAGGAACACCTGGAGGACACTCTAAACACAAGTTGCTGGAACCCAGAGTTTCTGATTAAGTAAGTCTGAGAGGAGCTCAATAATATACATTTCTAACAAGTTTCTTGATGATATTGTTACTGCTTGCCTGAGGACCACATTTTGAGGATCACTGGTGTGAGTCATAGATGACATTGACAAGAACTTTTTCCAGAGTGAGTTGAAGAGAGAATATAAAGTATTGTTTTCTAAATTAGAAAGCAAATTTTATTATGGTACCACTGTCAAAACCTAGCTTAAGGTTAAACAACTATATGATCATTGCCTTAAATATGGTTTATTTTTAGTATTAGAACCAGAAATCACTTAGTGTATTTAATAGTGTTGATACTGGAAACCTATACCTAATTTTTAATCCTTTATAAAAAACATTAGAAAACTAAATTTTGTAAATTTAATGTTATCATAATAATTTGTCCAATGGACATTCTGAAATACAGGTAGCACATATGTATATACATTTATACATACCCCTATAAACATATATTTAGAACTATATAGTGGCCTTTGAAATTAAAGCAATGTTTGACATTTAGGAAACTAACAGCAAATGGATATTTAATATGCAATTTAAACAAGTTCTTTAAAATGAGATCCAAATTTCAATATCATACCAGTTTGAAATACTAAAAATATTGTAAAATTACTTGCATTTAACTTGATAACTCTCTGGGCTGTGTCCTTTGGGACATAAATATGAATTAGAATTACTCTATGGCTTTTCAGCAAAACCCATTAAGGGAAATGTAGCCCAGAGAGATTCTCTTACATATGACATTGTTCAATGTGCCTACAGTATTAAATGGATACTGTACAACTAAAGATTAATTTGTTATTAAAAAGAGTTGTTAATGTGGATTTTTCTTAATTTTATTATCATATCGAAAACTCTTCATAAGAAAGTTGAACAGGATTTATATTTTTAAAATTCCTTTTAATTGGAAGAGCTTTAATTTAGATTTCAAAGTAATTTTTAAAGCATTTTTAAAATTTAAAGAACTTTTTTCCTAAAAATTTAAGTTAATAACTTACTGTCACTTTCTGACTATCCCTCACATTTGTAATTTTTTAATGCAAAAGAGAGGCAATGACTACACAGTATGAATCTGGAACCAAGTCTACATTTGGCAAAGTATCAACATTACTCCCATGTAAAGAGAGTTTTTCCAGATCACATCTTTAGACCTTATCTGTTCTAATTCATTATGTCTAAGAAATGACCTGGAAGTGTGATTCTTAATCTAATGTTGCCTGGCTACACTGGGAATTGAGGAACCTTAGGGAATATAGGGGACATTTGAAAACATAACAAATGTTTCAAGGAGGACTGACCTACACCAAACTCTTGCATTATTATTTTCCAACTGCTGAAGTCATGTAAAATGCACTTTTGCTGATTCTGGGCCCCATTGATACCCAGCCATTTTAGAAGAAGACAAACTTCTGAGAAGTAAGTCAGGCTTGAAAATAGTAACCTCAAGGATAATAGCATTTGTCTCCATAAAGAGTAATCTTGCTTCTTTATGTTCCAGCTGTTTCTCCTTTAGAAAAAAGGTTAAACATGCTCCATTTCTTTGCCTAAGGCAATACACCTGTGTGAATCTTTTTTCCTCATGCTTGAAATCTCTTGACAGTTTCATTGTTACCATTGTCTCTTCAGGTTTGATTGGGACACAGCTAATACTGTGTTCCCTTCATAGCCTCTAGCTGCTTTACCAGTTTTGGCTTTTCAGGACAAAAAGATTCAGAAAGATGGAAAAAGGCAATGATGACATAGTCTAACAAATAGACATTACTAACTTCTTTAAAAAAAAAAAAAGCCAAGAGCAAGCCAAAAGTATGAGTGCACATGTGTTGGGTGGATTAACGCCATGTGCACATCTCTTGTATCATGCCATTATTTTAGAATGATCTGGGTACATGTTTGCATTCTCCACTAGGCAAAGACTGCTTAAAACTACAGGCTGTCATTAACTTTAGGAACAAAACCAGTAGCAGTAACAGCGTAAGATTATTAGGTAACATTTTTTGAATGCTGATTAATGTTTTATTTTATTTAGCAAAATCTTATACAGCACATACTAGGGGCACCTTACAAATAGGATCTCATTTAAATCCTTATCACAGTCCATGAGATAGGTACAATGCTAATTTATGTAGGCTATTTCTTTCAGGAGTTATCTAAGGTATAGATCAATATTATTCCCACTTCACAGATGCAGGAAGAGGAGTTTATGTTAATGGTTTTAGAATCTCATCTGTTTTTAAGCTTCCCTTATTTTATGTGCACATACATGTTGCTGGTTACAACGTAAGTAAATAATAGAACTGTATTGGTCCTGGCACTGAGCAAATGCTGGTAATATAAGTTAGAATGTTTGTTGGGAGAATTTTGAATGTGTTAGGAGTAAAGTAACGACTTGTTGTTGAGCAACAAATTTACAGGTGTATACCAGTGCTACCCTTTTCTCTGCTGTGAAAATATTTTAGTTCCCTTTTCAACTGTGGTGTTGACTTTTGATGTAGGGAGGAAGCCTGAGGGAGGAAAAAAAAGAAAGAATACCAGAGAGAAATTCAGCACCTTCAGTGTCTGTGTTTGTGTAAACAAACAGGAGAAAGACACACCATCAACTAAGAAAAACAGCCCCAGAGAAATATGTGTTTTATGAAGTATTTGATATATTTTGGATTCATTAATATAAATATTTGTTCTGCCTCCACAGATCTTAGTTATGACAAAGCCCTGAGCTGTTCATCTGTAAGGCATCTCAGCACCCCAAGTAGCTTGCTATTGTTCTCTGATGTTGCTAATATTTTTTAATGAGTTTTAGTTAGATTAATTATCTGTGTGCTTTGAAATTCTATTGTTGAGTTCTGAGGGCCTTTGTCCAAAAACTTAAAATCAAATAAATAAATAAAAGTTTCTTTACTTAGTGCATTAGAAATGAGGGAATATCCTAAGGGAATAATGAGATAAACTTTGTTCTTAAACTATTCTGGTTACCTTTCTCTCTTTTTCTTTTTATGTTGTTCAAAACTTTCAAGGATTTTGTCTCTAATGTTTTTCAGAACAAACTATTTTTCTAAAGCAGAATTAAGGAACAACATTGAGTTATCCTCATGTGGCATTTTCACACTATTTTCAAAATAAATAATGGAAATGCACACACGCCTGTATATTAATGCAGCATTTTACATTTTAGTAGAGAGTATAAAAGTAAATAGTTAAAATTCTTTTTAATAACCCTATTTTCAGGATCTTTCCCTAAGTACAATACCAATTCCATAAATAAATTAAAAAAAATATTTTAAAGAAAAAATTGTAAAAGCAAAAGAAAAGACCAATCTCAACAATGATTACTAACTCTCTCTACTGTCTGTCATCCACTAGCAAAGCACTAGGACATATAAAATAAAGGAATTACCTCTACTCATCTTCCATTGTACTATTCATAACTTCTTAAGTCATTATACTCAATTTAGGCTCTGTAGTTAAGGGAACATGAAAAAAATACAAGAAATGAGGTGATTCAGGTTGCCTAAGAATATCTAAGATAAATTTAGCAATGATTTTCAAGCTCAGAGAGACTATGATCTGCAATTTCCCCGAGGTTGGGAAAGGACAGAGGAGACTTAAACCACAGAGTCAGAGGATTATGTTGGATCTATAATCATAGCAGGCCAGGGTGAAAAAATTATAAAATCATCCAGTGCAACCTCTTCTCTTTCAGAAGAGGAAACTGAAGCTCTCAGAGGGAGGCTCAGGTTACATTGTGGGTGGCGGACTAGAACCTGTGGACTTCAAGGCCTCCTGTCAGTGAAAGTGGCCAGATTTGGGATGACTATTAGGAGGCGATGGGCTTTCTCAGAATGATAAGGATTTATAAAAAATCCAAGGGACATCATTATTTTCATTTTTGCATTAATCAGCAAAGACCATTTTACATTATTTTCACATGGCTCTTGTAAGAAAAACAAAGATATCTTTTTTTTCCCTCTTTGGGTATGGAAATTTGTTTGCATGAGTCAATTATTTGACAAATATATCTTGAGCACATTTTCATATGCTGTTTTAAGGAGAAAAATATAGTGAGCCTTCCTTGAGAAATGTATAGCTCAGTGCACTGATTCCCAGAAAATAATTTGTGATATGGTCCATGATTATTTATAAAAAGTTTAAGCATTTTTTGGGATGACAATGTTGCAAGTATTTCATAAAGCTAAATTCTTTTCTTAATTGTCATTCTTACTTTTTTGGTGTTAAAATACTTCTCATTTCACTTACAAAATGATAGTAAGAGTAGATTTTATGTTAGTATTTTGTATTACTTGATATATTAAAGAAAAAGTACTGCTTTGTGAAATTTAAAAATCTGGTCATTCTGAAATATGTGCTATGATAAAAGTACAGGTGTTGTGGCAAAACACAGAAACACTGTATTAGTTTTTACTATTAAATCTTATTTGACAGAAAACAACATAATATTACATAAGGTAACACATATATCTCACATAAAAGAAGTCTAGAATAGGCAGTACAGTGCTGATATCTCTTTCCAGCTCACCGCTTTATCATCTTAGAGCTTAGTTCAAAAGAACAGTTGGATTCCAACCATTCTTTTTTTCAAAGAGGAAGCAAGAAAAAAAAAACAAAAAACTTTTAAATCTTTTTATCTCAGATTTACACAAGATATTTCTCTCAGAAGTTCTACTCTGTGAACTTCATATATTTTATTAATCAGAACTAAGTCACAAGTTTACTACTAGATACAACACAGTTTGAAAATCTCATCAATTTTTACTTGGGCCCACTGCTGCCAGAAACAAGACTGGGGTTCTCTTAGATTGCAGCTATAAACAAGTTAAGACGGTTTTATCAGTTATCTAGTTTTTAAATACAGTAGTTTATGTGGGGAATGGAGAAAACTAAAATATGTGGAATAAAACAAAGAAAATTTACATTAACAAATCAACAAGCAAGTGCTGGTGAGGATGTGGAGAAATGGGAACCCTAGTGCACTGTTGGTGGGAATTCAGACTGGTGCAGCCACTGTGGAAAATAGTATGGAATTCCCTCAAAAAACTAAATATGGAACTGCCTTTTGATCCAGTGATTCCACTGTTAGGGATATACCCTAAGAATCCTTAAACACCAATTCAAAAGAACATATGCACCCTTATGTTCATAGCAGGACTATTTACAATAGCCAAGTGCTGGAAACAGCCTAAGTGCCCATCTGTGGATGAGTGGATCAAAAAACTGTGGTACATTGACAATGGAATGCTATGCAGCAAAAAGAAAGAAGGAACTCCTACCTTTTGCAATAGCATGGATGGAACAGGAGAGTATTTTGCTTAGTGAAATAAACCAGGTGGCGCAAGACAAATATCATATGATCTCACCTAATACAGGAACCTAATGAACAAAACAAAAAAATGAGCAAAATTGAACCAGAGTCATGGAAACAAGGAACAGAGTGACGGTCACTAAATGGGAGGGAGCAGGGGGCGAAGGGGGGAAATAAGGGGAAGGGTCTAGTCAAGGAACTAATATGAATGACCCATTGACATGGACAAAAGGATGGGGAGTGACTGTGGGAGAGGGGGGAGGTGGGTGGGATATGGGAGAGCAATGGGGGAAAAATGGGGCAACGGTAATAGAACAATGATAAAAAAAATTAAAAAAGAAAGTTTATAGATTATTATTTTCAAAAACTATTAAGTAACCTTTTCCTCTTTATGAATAAATTTCTGTTTTTGTGTTTATCCAGAAAAAAATGTAACTTTTTTTCAGATAAGGATGACTAGCTGGTGCTTGATATTTTATATAGAAGAGGCTTAGAAACCCAGTTATGTGTGTTCTTGAGTGAAATAAATGTTAGCTTTCATAGAATTAGTAGTTTCTTCTTCCTGCTGATGTCTCTTAAGAACAACTAAATTGTTAGCACAACATCTGTTAATGGTAACTTGTCTAAAGATTATTCTATTTTTGTATATACTTAAGCATAGTTCAATCTTTGCTTTTGTAATTAAAGAGAAAACCTTTCTTGGTTTATTGTTAATAATTAAATTAGGTATTTTAGTTTAAAAAAGAATGAACTTTTTTATTTCTATTAATTATATGGTATATAGATATATATTATGGTTATTTATTACATCAACTTATATTCTCTCTAGAAGTAAATGATATTTCATTGACTTTGTCCATTCTCTATAGTTGTTGCAATGCATGCTAGAAAGTGGACCAGAAACTCATCTTCATAGAAGCAAAGCCACAGTCCTTAGTAATATTTTTTTTCTAATTTACAGTTTCACATTCAGATTACGTAAAAGGCATCATCAGGAAGAAATTTCTTCAAGAAATAACACACTAATTTTATGGAAACTCAATACTCCACTTTGAAAATATCTAAGTTACTAATAACTATTCTCTGTTTTTTAGATTTGAAGTACTTAGGAATATAAATTTTCAAAGTTTGATAAACAGTTTATTTTTTAATCTTTTTCTTTTTAAAAATATTTTTTTAATTTATTTTTTAATTGTAACTTTGTCCATTACCATTTAGTCCCTTTGTACCCCCATCGTGACCGCCACACTGTTGTCCATGTTCATGAGTCCTTTTTCCTTTTTGCTCAGTCCTTCCACCTCCTCCTCTCTCCCCACTCTTAGCTGTCATCCTGCTCTCTTTTTAAATTACATAACATTTTGTAGCTGGAATACACAATCAAGATAATCTTCAAATTCTCAACATATTTTATAATCATACCTATAGCTATTTAAAACGGGTTAAGAAAAAATAGGATTGTTTAATTTTCTGAGTTTCATGGCTGGTATCTGGAGATGTCTAAACTCCATTTTTGTTTTATTTTGTTTTGTTTTGTTTGTTTAAATCATACACAATTTAATCACAGGTAACCTCAGTTTATTCTAGTGCAATCTTCATACGAAAATAGCTTGATATTGTTGTTTGTGTTCCATTGTAGTAATAATTGTAGGTATTTCATTTAGTTCCAAGAAAAACACCATTGGTGTCTTCTTTTGCAATTGAAGATTAGTATGTGTAGATAAGTGTCATCATTGTATGGGGCTGTGTATTGTGTATATGTGTGCGTGTGAGGTGTGGAGGGAGTTCCACCACTTCCTGTTTTTTATTCACAGCCCCAGTGTAAATTGACAATACTTTGTTGTAACCTTCCAAAATCCAACTTTGATCTCATTTCATGACCCATCCAAATTACTCAGAAGGACAAAAAGAACATGGAAGAATGAGTAACTTTGTTTAAAGTGAACTCTGCATCTCTGTTTTTAGAAATTGGCATACCTTGGCTTTTTTCCTTAGACTACAACTGGAATTTGTAATTTAGATGTGTTTTGGTTTTCTTATTCAACCTAAAAGTTTATAAATTAATGTCAGGGTAAAATTTTACAGTAAAGTTATAAGAAGTACATTAATATTGAAGTGAATAAAATGAGTTTTTTATCAGGCAATCTGTGGGAGAAGAAAACAGATTGAAATATAAGGTTCATGGCAAGTTTCCCCATAAATTTGTATATTTTATTTAAGGGTGATCTTCTCCTATTTGCATTAGCAGGTAAAAAGTTGCCTTTGAAAATGTGGGCTATTTGAATATTAGCTTACAAGAAAAGAAAAACAATTTTGATTGGTAATATATTCACAGGGTTCAAAAATAATAAGCCATAAAATGATGTACAGTAGAAAGTCTTTTATTCATCCCTGTCTCCATCTAGACATTATCTACCCCACTCCTACTTATAACTGCGCTTATAAATTTCTTATGTATTTATCCTTCCTGAGTTTCTTGAAGCATATAAATAAGAATAAATATGTGTTATTATCTCCCCCTTCTCTACACCAAATGTACTATGCACACTTTTTAACACTGTGTTTTTCTCTTAATGATAGATATATTATGAAGATCTTTCAACATCAGTCTGCACATAGACCTTATGCAAAGGTGTTAGGAATGTAAAGTAGCAATCAGACTAGAGAGGAATAAAGTTAGGATAACTCCTGAGCCATACAGTGATGTGATATTTATTCATTCATTTATTTTTAAAATTATATTTTATTAATTATGCTATTACAGTTGTCCCAATATTTCCCCATATGCACCCTTCTACCCAGCATCCCTCTCTCCCTCAGATAATCCCCACACCGTTGTTCACGTCCATAGGTTTTTTGATTACTCCATGTCCTACACTATACTTTACAACCTCCTGGCTATTCTGTAACTACCTATTTGTACTTAATCCCCTCGCCTCTTCACCCATTTCCTCACACAAACTTCCCGTCTGGCAACCATCAAAGTGCTTAGTTTGTTTTTTAGATTCAATTGTTGATAGGTATGTATTTATTGTGATTTTATTGTTAATAGTTTTGATCTTTTTCTTAAATAAGTCTCTTTAACATTTCATATAATAATTGTTTGGTGATGATGAACTCCTTTAATTTTTTCTTGTCTGGGAAGCTCTTTATCTGCCCTTCAATTCTAAATGATAGATTTGCTGGGTAGAGCAATCTTGGCTGTAGGTCCCCGCTTTTTATGACTTTGAATATCTCTTGCTTATTCCTTTTAGCCTGCAAAATTTCTTTAGAGAAATCAGCTGACAGTCTTATGAGAACTCCCCTGTAGGTAACTTAACTTGTTATCTCTTTTTGCTTTTAAGATCCTCTCTTTATCTTTAACCTTTGGTAATTTAATTATGATGTGTCCTGGAGTGAGCCTCTTTGCATCCATCTTGTTTGAGACTCTCTGTGCTTCCTGGACTTGCATGTTTATTTTCTTCACCAAATTAGGGAAGCTTTCTTTCATTATTTTTTCAAGTAAATTGTAAATTTCTTGCTCTTCCTCTTCTTCTGGCACCCCTATCATTCAGATATTGGTATATTTGGAGATGTCCCAGTCTTCTTATCCTATCCTCATTTTTTTAAATTCTTGCTTTTCTGATTGAATGCTTATTTTCTCCTTATGTTCCAAATTGTTGATTTGAATCCTGGCTTCCTTTCCTTCACTGTTGGTGCCTTGTAGATTTTTCTTTATTTCACTTAGTGTAAACTTCATTTCTTCCTTTATGTTGTTGCTGTACCCAATAAGTTCTTTGAGCATCCTGATCACCAGTGTTTTGAACTCTTCTCCCAATAGGTTGGTTATCTCTGTTTCACTTAGTTCTTTTTCTGGGGTTTTGTTCTGTTCTTTCTTTTGGACCATATTTCTTTGCCTCCTCAATTTGGCAGTCTCCTATGTTTGTTTCTGTGTATTAGGTAGAGCTGCTTTAACTCTGTGTCTTAGTAACATGGTCTATTGTAGAAAAGGCATCTATAAATTGTATGGGGTAGAGCCTAGGGGTAATCGCTGGGATGGGGCAACCTGCTTCACTGCTTTGTGGCTCTGTTTGTGGAAAGTGCTTAGAGAGGGACAATGCTGCTGTCTGCCTTCTATAGGTTTGCCCAACACTTGCCCTGTTTCCAGTCACTTCATTTACTCCCTGTATGTAACTAGTGCTCTTCCAGCTTTTTCTCTGGTGCGGAACCCCAGAGAGGGTGGGCCTGTGTGAATTCTAAGTCTGTATGGGTCCTTTAAGTGGAATCTCCTGAAAGTCCGGCAGTTTCTTCTATTGCCCCAAACCCCACTGGCGTTTACAGCCAGATGTTATAGGGATTTTTCTGTCTGGCACTGGAACCCTGGCTGTCTGCTCTGACCTGGGGCTGGGATCTCTTGCTCCAAAGGTATCCTTCCAGGTTTTTATCCACCACATGTGAATGTGGTACTGCCTGTTCTACTGCTGCCACCTCTTCATGCCATACCGAGTCTCCATGTCTCCCCACCTATCTCCGTGTCTCTGCCCCTTTTACCTATCTGGATGAGTGTGGCTTCTTTAAATGCTTTGTTGTTGGACTTTCAAGCAGCTTGATTTTCTGATGGTTCTGGGTGTTATTTGTTTTGAGTCTAGTTGTAATTCTGTAGTTGCATGAGGAGGCTAGATGTGTTATCTAAGTGTCCATCTTGATAAGAAGTCTACTATCCTCATTTTGTTAGATTCTTTTTTCTTCTAGTTGTTCTGATTGGTAGATTTTTGCTTCATATGTTCCAAATCATTGATTTGATACTAGGCTCCATCCACTCAACTTTTGTCTCCCTGTACGTTGTTTTTTATTACAATTAGTAAATTATTTGTTCCTGACTGAATCTTTTTTATGTTGAGGTCCTCACTAAATTCCTTGAGCATCCTTATAATTAGTGTTTTGAACTCTTCATCTGATAGATAGCTTATTATGTTTTGTTTAGTTCTTTTTCTGGAGTTTTGATCTGTTTTTGTTTTTGCTTTTTTGTTTTTTGCCATGATTCTTTGTCTCTTCATGTTGGCAGCCTCCCTGTGTTTGTTTCTATGTATCAGGTAGAGCTGGTATGACTCCCTGTCTTGGTAGCATGGACTAATGCTGTAGGTATCCTGTGGGGTCCAGTGGCACAGCCTCTCCTATCACCCAAGCTGGAAACTTGAGGTGCACCCTTCATGTGGGCTGAGTATACCCTCCTCTTGTAGTTGAGCCTTGATTGCTGTTGACAGGTCAATGGGAGGGGTTACCAAGGTCAGTCAGCTGCAAGACTCGCTGTGACCACTGACAACCACCCTCCATCCTCCACCCTCCCATAGAGGATCAGTTGCCCAGGGGCAGGGTGTTGGTGCTCCAACATGGTCTTTAGCTGTCCACTAGGTGTACAGGTTCTGTGGTTTCCCAGGTAGTGCAGGTCAAAGTAAGCCTCTACCTGTGTTCTGTCTGGGGTTACCCTGCCTGAGCTATAAATCAATCTGAGATGGCAGTTACTTGTGCCAGGCTTGGAGATTCTGAGGCAAAGCCAAGCTATGAATCTAGGCTGGCTGCTGCTAATGCCAAGCCTGGAGCCACTCAGCAAGAGATATAAGGGCTAAGGTCTGAACGAGGCTGGCTATTGCTTATTTGAGAGGATTTATGAAGTTGTGAAACATGAACCAAGACCAGCCATTCATATAGAAAAGTCACCTTTAGCAGATTGAGTGGGCCAGTAAATTAGGTAGAATGAAGTCTCTGGGGATCACCAGAGTGGGGCAAACAGTGCTAGCTAGTTTGATGGATTCTCAGATGCAGCATCTGCCTCCCGGTTCTGTGGCTCTGTGAAGTGGTGGGAGAGTTCAGAACAGGAACATAGTTGTCCGCTTGCCTCTCTGTCTGGGAAAAAGCTATTCTCCAGCTCTCACTCTGTATGCCACGGGTACCTTTGAAGCTGATAGTGTGGTGCTGGAGCTCAGAGGGAGTGAGTCTGAGTGTCTGTGTGGGTTCATTAAGAGGTACTGCTTGGGACTCCAGAAACTGATGCAATCTCTGCTGATTTTTGCAGCCAGAAGTTATGGGGACTTACTTCCTGACACTGGAGCCTTTGGTTGGTGGGCCTAGTGTGGGGTTGGTACTCTTTGCTCCTCAGATGTCTCTCCCAAATATTTTATTCACTACACACGGATGAGGGACCAAACTTTTCCATGTCCCTCATACCAAAGAGGTTGGACATGGTTTTTTAAATTCTGCAGTTGTCAGACTTTATTCAACTTGATTTCTGATGGTTTTTAGTGATGTTTGTTCTATAGTTTCACTGTAATTTGATGTGGAGGAGAGCTGTGTTTAGTTATGCTGCCATTTTGATCAGAAGTTCAAATATGATATTTAAATTATAACCCCCAAAGAATAAAATTAGCCATTATCTTTGAATTTAACAAAATATAATATCCATGTATTTGTAGATTTTTACTGACCTGAAGTCTTAGGATAAAAAATGAACCTCAAATATTAACATTAATTAATTTTTGTCTTTCAAGAGTTATTTTAGTTATACAATAAATGAAATTTAATAAGCAGTTAATAGTCTCTGCTGTCTTAAGGTAATTATCTCATATCAAGTAAGAGAATGGGAAGGGTTTGCATGGATGCATCATATAAAATGGGAATCTTTGAATAATGGACTCTAGAAATGGAGGGAATAAAAAAAGAAAAGACAAAGAAGTGAAGAGAATCAAATTATTCATAATAAAAGTCTTCATTTAAAAGATAGTGTTCATTGTTTAAAGAATCACACACCTTGTATTTAATGTTTAATGCATCATTTTATTTTTAACACTGAGCACTTTTATAACTTTTAATGAAAAAAAGTGAAATTATAAGAAACTTATTTTATGTTTACTCTTAAAGAAAACACAGGAAGCTTTTGCTGTTTAAGATTAATATATTTTCTTTTCTAAAAATTGATTTTAACTCAGTCTACAAGAATAAATAAACCTAACATCAAATGTATAAAAATAAATTTCAGAATATTGCATGTAGCTAAAAGACTAAACATCAGAGTTTTCAAATTAAGAAATATAAACCATTTGAAAGACCGAGTTTAATGAAAATTAATTTAGGATTTAAAATAATTTTTCCTACACCACTTCTTAAAATACTAAATATGGTTTTTGAGTAATACAGTACGAGTATTTACTCTAAATGATCATCTAGGTTCTTGATGTTATTTTTTATTACATCTTTTTAAAAAAGTGGTCATAGGAAGGAGTGCTAAAATTTTTTTTAGCCTCAAAAGGAAATTGAAATTCTTTAAAAAGTTAAACATGGACTTACTATATGACCCAGTATTGTGCAGACATTTGAGACCAGGCAGGCCAGTATGGATTTGGGCAGCTGGAAGAGAAGACACGGAATCGAGGGGAAATCTGACATGCCTTTGTTGGGACACTTCATGTTTGCTCTTGTTTGTTCCTACCAGTGGGGGTCCCACCCTCCCTATATACTATGTATAGACAAAGCTGGCTGCTTGCCAAAATGTGACATCGTTGGTTACATAATGACAAGTGCTCTGCACGTGCGAGTCTCTATTAGCTCTAAGCTGCTTGTGCCCAGACATCTGGGTAAGGGAGCCTGACTGACTCCATTTTCCCCACACCCAGCAATTCTAGTTATGAGTTATATTCCACTAACTGGATACAGGTACCATATATACATGGCAACTCTATGAACACTAGCCAAATGGGGGAAAAAACCAAACGTCCATCAATGAATTGATGCATGAATAAATTGTGATATATGCCTACAGTAGAATATTATTCAGCCATAGAAAGGAATAAAATATTATACATGTACAATAGTGGGTAAACGTCAAAAATATTACACTAAGTGAAAGGAACTAGACACTAAAGGTCACATATTGCATGATTCTGTTTATATGACATGTCGAGAGAATGCAGATCCACAGGGACAGAACACATTGTCGTTGCCAGGGGCTATTCGGAAGTGGGGACAATGGTAAGAAATTGCTTATGGGATAAGGGGTTTGTTTTGAAGTAATGGGTATATTTTGAAACTAGATAGAGGTGGTAGGTGTACATCACTGTGAATGTACTAAATGCCACTAAATTGTTTATTTTAAAATAAAAAATTTCATGTTATGCAAATTTTGCCTCAATAAATTTTAAAAAGTTAATTCTAGAATCTTGGCAAGAGATAAAAAAGGTTAATGTTACAAAAAAAATTACTTTTTCTCATTTGTTGTACACAAAGGAATAGACCATCTAATAAGTATATGGCTTTATATTTTCTTGAGGTGCTTTGTAAACTTCATTAACTTTTTCTACTTTGTTCAAAATATCACACAACACTAATATGTTGCATTAAAATTTGTAACCCAAGGTGTTTTTGATTTTAACATAGTATTTTTCATTTAATATTATGAATATCAGAATTTGATAAATATTAATTGGTGTAGGAAATGCCCTGATCATATTTGTACTTGATGTCAATTGGGTATTCTTTTGTTTGTTTATTTGTTTTAAGATTTTATTTATTTATTTTTAGAGAGAGGGGAAGAAAGGGAGAAAGAGAAGGAGAGAAACATCAATGTGAGAGAGAAACATCAATTGGTTGCCTGTCCTATGTACCCTGACTAGAGACTGAACCCAGAACCCAGGTATGTGCCCTGAATGGGAATGAAACTGCTGACCTTTTATTTGGCAGGACAATACCCAAACAACTGAGCCACACAGGTCAGGGCAATTATTTTTATGTTTTTATAAAGTAGTTTTTAGAACAGATTCGAGAATATCTGTTCATTGAATTAAAGATATATCTTCTTTGTATAATATATTAAAATAGTATCTTATTTGAATTCATGAAAGCAGAGTTTTAAAATCTGAACCGAGGAAGGCACAAATTTGGCATAATCATTTTGGGGTTGGGGGGAATGATTAATGGCTTCTAACCTTTTATATACCGGTCATAGTCCCTCCATTTTTATATCTATGGTCATAACTTTTTAATGTTAATACCATTTTTTTTCTAATTTACAAAAAATTTCCTAAACTAGACCATATCCATGTTTTTTCATATTAATAATGTTAGTAAGTCTAGCAAAAAGGAAAACAAATCACTTGATTAGTAGTTATAAAGGCCACGCAAGAAAATTATTTTTCCTGTAAAGACTAATTCAGGTAAGAAAGTGGTTTGCTGAAATAAATATTTTGCTTTGGCAAATTAAGTGCTAATTTTCAGGAACATTTCCCCTCATTTTTATAATTTAATTTACTTAGCTCATGTAGCTTCTTAACTATATAATGGTCTAGTTTTGCATATATTAAAACAGTGGTATATTGTTCTAATTTACATACTATGTGTAACTTTTGTGTACACCTACCCTGTTTTCTTATGAAAATGGCTTATGTTATGGAGGTTATTTTTATTAAAACAAGACTATTGTCTTCTTTTAAAATACTGGAAAGCTATTTCTAGAAACAAAAAACAAACAAACAAAAAAAACCCCTATTATTAATATATGCTTAAATATGTAGCAACTTTTATTGGCTACTAGATGACATTCAAAAATTCATTAACGAACATGGATTTGTAAACTTTTAAGAAGCTCAGGTTTTATGTAAAGGTAAAATTCTAGTGACGTCTTGACAGATACTGACCCCTACAGGCTATTATCACTTAATGCAGTTGAAAAAAGAAGAGCAAAGGGTAGGAGGCAGAAAGGGATGGAGGGAAGAAGCAGAATAGTAATATAAATAATCAACTACACAATTTTCCCACCTCTGTATGCTTTCTACTCTCAGATTTTCCAGCAGACAGTTCTAACCTTAGCACTGAAACCAAGTTCTCATGTGTATAATTAAGCTCTAACTTTTTAAAATGCCTCTTCTGTTGTGGGACTTGACCTGGTCAATGATGTTAGGCTTTCATTTCAAAACCAGGTCTATTTTCCAACACCTGGCAGCAGTCTGACTAAGTGATGCAGACCTCCTTGCTTTTTTGAGGAAAACAAAGCTAAACTAAAACAAAACTTGACAAGAACAACTCAATGTAGGCTGCATTCTTTTTTTTTTTTTTTTTTTTTTTTTGTCTTCACTTGAGGACAAGATTTTATTGATTATAGAGAGAGAGGAAAGGAGAGAAAGAGAGAAATATTGATGTGAAAGAGAAACATCAATCAGTTGCATACCATACATGCCTGACTGGGGATCAAACCTGCAACCTAGGTATGTGCCTTGACCATGGATCAAACCCGCAATCTTTTGTTGTACAACTCGATACTCCAATCAACTGAGCCACCTGGCCAGGGCTAGCTGCATTCATAATTAGTGTGCTGAATTATAAGACTAATTTTTAGGGGAGGAGATCCCTGAATATTATCCTCCAATATTGAATATAAAAGTACAATGGAGGCTATGAGACAAAAAGTATGTAATTTCCACAAAAATGTAAGGAAAATTCCTACATGATGTTTTATCTCAATATGTTATATAAATTATTGATATACGTAATTCATGACATCTATTTAAAACATATTTTACTCTTCATAACTTCATATCTCCTATGTATTCTTTGTGAGTTTTTACTTATCACCACCTTTAGTAGGTAAAAGTAGAGGTCAACCAGCACTACCGCTTACTGAGAAGTGTTATTAGCAACCAGTGCAAGGCTTCTCTCATTTGTTTCACTTTATTTCATTGTACTTTTTATTTCCTCTCTGATGGCCACTCTTATCTACGTCCTACATAGGCATTTTCTTTTATATGTTTGCTATATGTCCTTAAAAGTTAGTACATTATTGGAAAATATTTAATAATTTTCCTCCTTTTTAAAAAGTGCACGTATATATTTTTTATTTACTCAATACTGTCTTTGAGATATATTTTTGCTGTTGTTAGGTATTTATTTTCTTTTTTAAAAAAGCTTTTATTTATTTTTAGAGAAAGGGGAAGGGTGAAAGACAGAGGGAGAGAGATATCAGTGTATGAGAGATACAGCAATCGGTTGCCTCTTGCATACCTCCAACAGTGGACGAGGTCCACAACCCAGGTATGAGCCTTGGTCCAAAATTAAACTGGTGACCTTTCTGTTCACAGGAGGGCATCTAATCCACTGAGCTGTATCAGCCAGGGTGGGTTTCTTACTTATATTATTGTATTGTATTTCATAGTGTGCAGCTACCATATTTAATTTTAATACCTTTCTATTTCCTAGTGGTTTCCCTCAGGTATTTCCAACTTTCACGACCACAATCAATGTCATGATAAATGTACTTGTACAAGTGACAATATGAAACCATGTGAGAAATTTGCTATTAATTTGATAAGAGCACATTGGCTCTTAATGTGCTCACTATATATATTTTAGAATTAAAATGGAATGACTAACGACTGCTATGTTTATCTCATTCCCTCACCTTGGTGAACAGAAGAATTTAGTTTGATTTCCCTTGTTCTACCAGGGTATATTGGCCCCGTGGGAGGTAGATAATCTTTCATGTCTATGGATTGAGAAGAGATACATCTGGACCTGGTGTAGAGACTACTATATTCCCAGATATCCTGGATTTTGAGCTTGGTGTCTATGACCAAATGAAACTTGTGGACTAAGTATAGTTTGCCTTTAAGAGGGAGAATGAGCCAAATGATCAGAGGCCAAACTGTGGTTACCACTAATACTGCCCATGAAATATTTCTGGTTGCCTGCCTTTTGGACAAATGATAGCGTGGGATAATGTGAAAAGGTGACATCTGTCAATTCTGGCCTAGCCATTGAGTTTTTGATGTTCTAAAACCTCCATAAACAATCTACCACATTGACCAACAATATAAATAGTATTTCTCTGTCAGTCTGTGTCCAGATGTGAGGATGATACAAAGAAAACCCTCCACATGACCCATAATGGACATGTAATGGAAGAATAAATCTGTGTTGGTTTAAGTCACTGAGATTATGAAAGTGCTTTTTACTAGAACATAACCTAGCCTGTTACTGATATAGGTGTGTATATCTAAAGAGTAGGAGCACTGGTCATTGGGCATAAAGACACCTATTTTTGCTAAATACTTCCAAGTCTACCCCATAAATTCTTGATAACACTTGGTATTTTCACTTCTCTAAGTTTTACCATTTTTTAATGTGTAGGCTTTAACAATTTCCTGCATATTCTATTAGGTTAATTCCTAAATACTTAAAATATTTTCATTGCCATTATGAATGTATCGTTGCGATTATTACAATCTCACATATATTATTGCTAGTATGGAGAAAACATTAATTTCAGTAATTTGGTCTGATATTGGTCATCATTTCTGAATACTCTTTGGGGACAGTGTTTCTGTGTAGTTTACAATACAATAATAGTGACAACATTATTTCTCCTTTCCAATCTATAAACCTATTATTTTCTTGTCTTATAGTATTGATGAGAAGTTCTAATATTGTATTAACTCCTAGAATAGTTGTCCTGTTTCTGAATTTAATGAGAATTACTCTAAATATTTTTATTAAATGTAATGTTTGCTATAAGTTAAAGTGGTTGCCTTATATCCCCATTTTCCTAATATGTTTTTAAATATAAGTAGTTTATAAATTGCTCTTTTCTTCTCATTTAGTCTATTAATGTAATAGACTACATAAAAATATTTTTAAAAATGTGGAAATATATTTTCACTTATGGGATAAACCCAATAGAAAAATACATTGTTTTGATATGCTATTGGGTTCATTTAGTAAATATTTTACTTATGATAACTGTATATTCACAAATAAAATGAACCCATCATTAAAAAAATATTTTCATAGTGCTGGAATCAGGATTAGACTAGATTTACAAATACGTGTTAAATCAATTTTCTTTAAAAAATAAAAATTATGAAATTCCAGCCAAGATGGAGGCCTAGACTGACATACTCTGTCTTGCCTCCACAACTAAGAAGGAATACAACTACCACAAAACTGGAAATAACCAGAAGTTCCAGAAAATAAAGCTACATGGAAATCCAACATATGAAGTTATAAAGAGGTGGTGCTTGTCCAGACAGGTAGGAGGGATGAAACTGGGGCGGAGAGGTCAAGCTGTGCTGGCAGCGGCAGCTGTGGTGATGGTGGCAGGACAGCAGTAAGCACAGACACCCATACTGAAGGGGAGGCAAGAAGCGCCTGGGGAGCACCCTCGGATGCAGACCAAACCCATCAGCTCACGATTCCAATGCCAGGGAAGGCAGACCCCCATTGCCTTGGACTGTGAGGGCTGGAGGGCGTGGGGATTGAGGAGGAGGCTCCCAGTCTCTCAGCAGAGAGTGAATGGCAGAAATCCATCTTGGACCCCTGCCCCCACACAAAATGCCACAGTGTGGTGAGAAGGGATGCCCGGTAGTGATAAGTGCATGGGGCTCCACTATAGCATAGGAGGTGTGACAGGCCCGCCCAGGAAGCAAAGGTAAACACAAAACTGTCAGGATGGCACAGATCATGATAGAGATCCTGGTGACGCAGCTGACCAGACAGCAAATATTTAATCTAATGGCTCAGCAGATAGGAAATCTTTCAGTTCAGAGCTTTGGTTATATGAATGCTTACATACCTAACAGCAGGTCTTAAACAAGACAGGGAAGGAATGAAGGCTAGTCCTGCTGAAGTGAATAAAAACACATACAAAACTAGTGGTGAAGGCATGAAAACCAGGGATCAAATCAACAAATCAGAACATAGGGAAGGAACAAACAGTCAACCAGTGCAGAAAGAGGAAACAAGAAATGACGAAAATGAGGAGAGGCTCAGAAACTTATTGGACGGCTATAAGTGGGCCAACATCTGAATCATAGGGTTGCCAGAAGGTGAAGAAGAAGGACTAGAAATGGAAAAATTATGAGAAAAAATAATGAAGCAGAACTTCCCTAACTTGGGGGAGGAAATAGACTTACAATTTCAGGAAGCACAGAGAGTTCCAGAAAAACTGGACCCAGGGAGAACCACTCCAAGGCACGTTATAATCAAAATGTCAAAAATTAAGGATAAAGAGAGAATCTTAAAAGCAGCAAGAGAGAAGAAGAGAATTACGTACAAAGGGGTCCCAATAAGACTCTCAGCTGATTTCTCAAAAGAAACTCTGCAGGCAAGAAGGGAATCAAAAGAAATATTCAAAGTAATGAAAATCAAAAACCTACAGCCACGAATACTCTATCCAGTGAAGCTGTCATTCAGAATAGAAGGGCAGAGAAAGTGCTTTGAGGACAAAGTAAAACTGAAGGAGTTCATCAGATTTTTATATGAAATGTAAAAGGGACTTGTTTAGGAGAAAGAGGATCAAAACTATGAACATTAAAATGAAAACTGTATCATAACAACCAACAACAGAAGCTAGGGAGTTGAAACAAAGGCAAACTAAATAGGCAATGAGATTGGGAAAAGAATTATAGGCATGGGGAACATTTTGGGGGAAGGTCAGCAGGGAGGGGGAAATGGAGAAAGGGAGGGAGATTGTACAGGAATTAGAAGCATAGTAGGAGGGAGTGGAATACATAGGAGGATGTTGAGAAGAAGTATATGCACAACTAATGGGCATGGACTAAGGGGGGCAACTGGGGGTAGGGGGGTCACTGGGTGGAGGGTAACAAAGGGAAAAGAAATTGGGACAACTGTAACAGTATAATCAATAAAGCATATTAAAAATAATATAAACGCGTTAGAGATTATTTTATCATTAAATATTTAGAAAAACTCACCTGTGAAACTGTTTAGAGAATTTTGGGGACCATTTTAGGTAGATCTTTGACTACACTTTCAAGTTTTTTGAGGGATATAAGTCTACCCAAGTTTCCCATTTCTTCTTTTGTTAGTATTTTCTTGCTTATTGTGGCATTTTATTTTTATTTTATAGAATTATATTTTTTCATCTAAGTTATTTAATTTATTAGTTTATACTTTTTTATACTTAAGCATTTTTATCTCTATCATCTAGAATAATCCTTTTGTTATGTAGTTTGTACTTTGAATCATCTTTCTTGTTAATGTGATCATAATTGCAATATGTTTATATTTTATCCACTTTTTCAAAGACTTTTGCAATCTTCTCTCTGTGTTCTGTTTCTTATTTCACCTATATTTCTAAAAATACCATTTCCTGCTTTCTTGTTTTTGTGACTCTATTCTTTTACTTCCCTCCAACTTCTTGATTTGAATGCCTAAGAAGTTTATTTTGTTTTATTTATTTTGAATCTTGTTTCTTGACATAATTTTTTATTTTATTATTTTATTTTTAAAGTATATTTTATTGATTATGCTGTTATAGTTGTCACAATTTTTTCCCTTTGCCTTCTTCCACCTGGTACCATCATTCCCTCCAGCACTCTCTCTACCCTTAGCTCATATCCATGGGTCATGCATGTAAATTCTTTGGCCTTACCCTTTCCTCTACTATTCTTAACATTCCCCTGTCTATTTTATTCCTACAGGTTATGTTACTTGATCCCTAAACCTTTTCCCCCATTTTCCCCCTTCCCTCTACCCACTGATAACCCTCCATGTGGCCTCCATATCTATGGTTCTGTTCCTGTTCTAGTTGTTTGCTTAGTTTGTTTTTGTTATTTCACATTCATTGGTTGATAGTTGTGAGTTTGTTGTCATTTTATTGTTCATAGTTTTGATATTTTTCTTTTCCTTAATGTGTCCTTTTAACATTTCATTTAATAAGGTCTTGGTGATGATGAACTCCTGTAACTTTACCTTGTCTTGGAAGTACTTTATCTGTCCTTTCGTTCTAAATGGTAACTTTGCTGGATAGAGTAATCTCTGTTGTAGATCCTTGCTTTTCATCACTTTGAATACTTGCCAGTCCCTTCTTGTTTGCAAAATTTCCTTTGAAAAATCAGCTGACAGTCTTATGGGAACTCCTTTGTAGGTAACTCCATGCTTTTCTCTTGCTACTTTTAAGATTCTCTCTATCTTAAACCTTTAGAATTTTAATTATGATGTGTCTTGGGTGTGGTCCTCTTTGGGTCTAGCTTGTCGAAGACTCTCTGTGCTTCCTGGACTTCTATGTCTATTTCCTTCACCATATTGAGGAAGTTTCTCTTCATTATTTTTTCAGTTAAGTTTTCAATTTCTTGCTCCTTCTCTTCTCCTTCTGGCATCCCTATTATTCAGATGTTGGTGTACTGAAAGTTCTGTATGTGACTGGTGCCCATCTAGCTGTTGTTCTGGTGATGGTTCCCAGAATGTTCTAGGACTCTCTACATGGACTTTCCTGAGAGGCCAGCAGTTTCTTCTGATGCCCCAGCCCCACTGGTTTTCACAGCCAGCAGCAATGAGGCTTTATTTTCCTGGCACTGGAACCATGAGCTGTACAGTCTAGCCTGGGACTAGGATCACTTCCCAGGTGTCCCTCCTGGCTTTTATAATGTATGATTGCTCATTCTGCTGGCCAGCTGCAGCCACTGCCTTGCTGCCACCACCACGACCGCCACACCACATGGTGTCCTCTCTGCCTGGCTCCCCGGTTCTGCCCCTCCTACCTGTCTGGATGAGTATTATTTCTTTATAGCTTTGTTTGTTGGACTTCCATGCAGTTCAGTTTTCTGGGAGTTCTGGTTGTTTTTTTGTTTTGAGGTGGATATAATCCTTCTGTGGTTGTGGAAGGAGGTGAAGTGTGTCTACCTATGCGTCCATGTTGGCCGGAAGTTGACATAATTTTTTAAATTATAAATTTCCACAATCAGGATATAGTCTTTTCTTGATTATTTTAATAAGTATTTTGAAATTTGCAATTTCCTTTTTTTAATAGCTCCTCCTTAATTATAAGTTAAAGTTCTTAGAAGTACTTTCTTTCTACATGAGGTTTTAAAACACTATAATTTTATTTATTTAACAAGTATTTCTTGAGTACTTACTATGTTTTAAGATTGGAGTACTTGGTGCACAAAGCAGACAAGCTCTTGTCTTAGTGAGACATTCACATTGGGAAGACAACAAAGAAGTAATAAATATATAATTAAGTAAATTATGTAGTATGTTGTAAGAAATAATGAGATGAGAAAGGAAGATTGAGAATCAAGGATGAGAAGCTTGCAGTTTTAAAAAGAGTAGTCAAAGTTTCGCCTCACTGGGAGAATATCATCTGAACAGGAACAATTTCAAGGGGTGGAATAGAAGGGCAGCTGGTGGGGGTGGAAGTGAAGAGAGCATTAGGGAGAGTTGTTTTTCACTTTGTGATGAAATTAACTGACAGGAGGGAGGAAGGGAAATAGTAAGAGGTCATGGCTCTAGGAAAACTATGAAGGTTTGAAATAGTTATGTGGGCCATGGAAGAAGAAGCTGATTTTTGATTCACAGATGCATTTCTGGACAGGATCAAGAACTCAGCTTGTGTTAAATAACATGGACTTCTAGAAAAATCACCCCCAAAATGTGGCATTTCCCCCAAACACTCAGTAGCTCAAAAGCCTACAATGGATTGATTAAGAATTGGAATTTTTCCAGATGACTGGGTCTAAGGGATAAAGAAACAAGGGTGTTGAGTTGGCAACAAATTGAATGAAGTGTTTCAATTCTGTTTTCATACAGGTGGGTAGCTTTGTATATGGAAACAGGGACTTCAATAATGCAAAAGTCCCGTGACAAAATTTAAAAACTGATGTAGGGATGTGCTCATAGGCACACCTGTGGGTACTTCTTTTCCTGCTAGAGTAAGAAGCCTTTTTGTCTATACTTGTGATGGGAAAGGATAGTATGGTAAGGATTACATAGCAAATAAGTCACTAGAAAGGAAGCATATCTCTCCTCCAGAGAGGAGAGGCTATTTTTTCTTTTTTAATGTAATGACTAGTATTATTGATCTTCAAGGGAGGGCAAACCATTTTTTGTTCTTGTCATTGTTAGTGTTAGGGATGGAGTCCAAAGTAGCTTTTCCAATGAACCATCAAATCTCATCATTCAGAACAGAATCAGAATGAACTTTTAAATCTTCATAACTTAAATAAATAGAGAGAAAGAAATCAGAAGAGATAGTGGGTTGAGGTGAAGAAAATGCAAAAGGACACCAGGTCCAGGGAATGTAAAGGACTACTGTGCCTCTTTCTGACAGTATTTCTATAGATGTTGGCCGAGACTCCAGTCCAGGAGCTGTGCTCCATTAGATGACTCACCTCAGGTCTCCTATCAAGTCTCTAAGTCAGGTGTTCTATCATGAGAGAGGAAATTGGTCTGCCTGCTCAGTGTCCATCTTTCATGTGAGTGGCTCAATAGTCTGTCCTTATTTTTAGACTTCAGATGCCAGGTTGTGACCACAATAGAGTACCTACCTGAAATATTCTGGGACATTAATTCTCTCTAGAGGTACATTAGATGCCACTATTTCTATTCCTATATAGTATGTTGATTGAAAAGATCACACAAATATCATGTAATTTTAAGGATTTTTCCTAAGTTTTAGAACAGCAGATTAAAATATGGTAAAAATTAAAATGACAAAGTAAGTTCTCTGTAAAATAACTATTAATTTGTATATTTAATAGAAAGGACTACACCTTTCTTTAAATGTGAATACATGGTTCTTTCTTCTTGCTGTATCATACTAAAATATATTAAGTACTAGGTTGTGGAAAATGTATGTGTATGTTCAAATTAAAGTCAAATACAATTGCCTCAGATATAGATATTAATGTATATTTTTTCTTTTTAATAATTTATTAACCTTGAACTGTGGATAAGTTAATTATTTGCAGTTCTCACATGCAAAATTCCACTTCTACTTCAGCTAGCTTCTGTAGTTAAATTCAACATATGGATTCATAACTTAAAGAATGTTCTTAATCAGAGTCTCTAGGATAAAAATTAATGTCAAACAGATCAGGCATATACTCCAGCCCATACAGAATTCATTAGTCTAGACTCACAATTTATTAATGTTATAATATCGTTCAGAGTAGTGTTTTAGAGTTATGTTTTTTTCATTCTTGCCAGGAGAATAGAATAACTCTTTGACTCTGTGTGTATGTGTGTGTGTGTGTGTGTGTGTGTGTGTGTGACTAGAATCATCCAAGACAACTTAAATCTTATCCCCTTAGGTGTTCAATAGGACTTTTATTAGGACTCCTTGGTAAATGACCCATGATTTCTAGTTTATCTGCCTAATTGAAATGTTCTACTTTGTGATGGCTCATGCAATTAAACAAATCAATCTGGAATTAGGTGATAAAGAGATCACAATTTATTTAAACCATTTTTATTTTTATTTCCTTTAAAGTTTTGATATAGTATATTTTATATTTTAAGATCTATTTTTACATAATTTGTTTAATTCACAGAAGTCTATTACTCACATTATCCATTTCACTATTAATTACCCATATTTAGGACTGATTTGTACATAAACCAATGTTCTGAAATAGAGTGTTGATGATCAAGAGTCTGATGCCTGTTATTGATGGGAGTTACTAGTACTATAATTTGATATATTTTTGTCAAATTGTTATTGAAGAATATTGCAGTCATGTAAGCAATTTGTTGATTTGTCAAATAAGTGATTACATGCAATCTTTGACCAGATGTAATATTAACAAAGACATCATATGACCTCTAAAATAAACCCAGATTTTTATTATTAACATACAGCTGTCATCAAATGATTTTTAATTTTTCCCTAGTCATCCTATAATGATGAAAACTAATTGACATAATTTTAAATGTGCTAATTCTGCAACACTAATTTCACATTACATGTATTAGCCATTTAGAAATCTAGCCCATTAATTCCATCTACTTTAGGATAGAGTATCAGAATTTTTTTTTGCTAAGTTTTATGTATTATTTAGAATATTATGGGTGTTAAAAATGTAATTATAAAAATATTTGTGAATTCCTCAACCTTCAAGTAGCAAGATATTTAAATGGATAGTAGATTGCACATTCAGGTTTTGTGGTTCAGAATCACTTTTAGAGTTTAATTTGTATATTTTTTATTGGGTAATGTGATGCTCAGACTCTTCCTGGATGTTTATTTAAACCAGTGATTTTCAAACTTTTTCATCTTGTGGCACAAATAAACTAATTATTAAAATTCTGTAGCACACCAAAAACGTATACTTTTTGCTGATCTGACAAAAAATCGGTATAATGTTGCTATTGTCATTTTTAAATTTGACAATCTATGGGAAAAGAGGTTAATGCCCCCCACTAAATAGTCAGGTATTACATGTTTTAAATATTCTTGCAGTATATGGGTTGAAAATTGCTGATTTAAATGAAGATTTTTCTATCCTTTAAAGAACAGATAAAAATATCCTTGACACTTTAATCTCAAATGCAAAATAATATTATAGTAAATAAATGCATTGATCCATTTATTTAAGGCTTATCACATGTGCTACAAAAATATTTCTTGCTAAACTCTCTACTTATGTACAATAGTGTGAAAACATCATTGAGTTTTAAATAAGATTCATTTAAATCCTTGCACACAGGTATATTCCCAGATTTAGAAGAGAGTTAGTTTCCTATATAGAGTAATTTTCTTGACCAGAGGCGTTCAGCAGCAATACTGACAATATTTCATAAATGAAAACCTGAATATTCAAGGGATATGATTACTGTTTTGAAGTTGGTTCTTATCACTAGTCTGTGATTCTTATAGGATGCAGAGGTGCCAAAGACCTGATATGCACTTGCATACACCAACCTCCACATCCCTGCTATTGAGAAACCACCCCACACCTTTTTCTTGGCTTCTGGTGGTTGATAACAACCCTTAGCATTCCTTGGCTAAAGTTCACACCACTCTAATACCTGCCTCTATGTTCATACCATCTTCTCTATTCCTGTGTCCTTTTCTGCCTCTTATAAGGGCACCTTCATTGGATTTGACTCATACCCTAATCCAGTACAATCTCATCTTTATCCTTACCCCAGTACATCAGAAACAACCTTATTTTCCAAATAAGATCACATTTTCAGGTTATGAAATTTAGGGGGACACTCTTTAATCCTCTACAGGTATGGAGAAATATTCTCATTGGTAAATATTAGGAAATCACAACTTCTGTTTCTAGGTATTAAAAATATCTGAAATTTTGGAACCCTTATGATAAGCCAGGCATTACTCATTATTATATTCTTTAATACTTTAGAAAGCTCTATAAATACTAATATTATCATTCTTAATGTACAGATGAGCAAACAAAGAGAAGTTGAATATCATTGCCCATTTATTACAGCTATAAATGACAGAGATACCTTTACCCCTGAATATTCTAAGACAAAGGTCACAGTCTTAGCTATCAATGAATTACCAAGCCTTCTTGGTAAAAAGGAGGGGAAGAAATGAAGTGAGTAAACCAACAATTCTGAAGGGTTAATATGTCCACATGCATATGTTGTGTAGTTTAACCTTAGTAACAGCCCACTCTGGTAGATTTCACCTTATCCCCCATTTTCCAGATAAAACAATGGCAGTTAAAGGATAGGAAATTGTATAAGATTCCACAGATGCTTTCAAATCTCACTTTGTTTCCCATGTATGTTGCCTTCCATGTTCTAGAGATAATGGGTTTCAACAACCATTAGCATCTGAATTAGCATTTATATTTCTAGATAAATTAACTTCTAAATCCTGAAAATAATGTGCTGAACATAGAGTTCAGTTCTCAATTAATAAATGTTTAATCACATTCTTTAAATGTGTTTGCTCTTTAATAGTTTCCAAAAAATATTGTAGAGATAATGCCAGTACTCATAAATGGGAAAAATAATTAATATTTTATAGGTAGTAGATAAATATAGAATTAAAATAATTAACTGTTTTTAAAAAATATATATAACATTTGAATATATTACTGTATATATCATATATAAAATATTCCTAAGGTATGGAAATACGCATGCTGAAATTATAAAATCTTAAAGTAATGACTTAATTTTGCAGAAGTACAAAAATAAATATGCTTTTGAGCCAATTTTTTGTATCATTCCCGAAAACTTAAAATTGGAAGTAAGTCCTTATAGATATTTCTAGACTGATGATTTTAGAAACCAAATGGAAACCATAAAAAGTGAAAATTTGACCTTTTATTATGACATTTTTTATCAGGCAACACTGAAAAAAATCATCAATATTTTGTTTATATTGTACCTCAAAAAGTCCTATTTTAAAAATCAATCTGACAAGTTTTGTCTTACATTTTTTATATTCTATTGAAATTTTTACCATCCAGCATATTATCTTATCATTGCATTTTTGGAATTAAAACCTTTTTACATTTTATGGAGAATAATGTATTAATAGAAGCCATGCAATTAATTTGAAAAGAAATATCATTAATTTTGTGCAAATTCCTAAAAAGTCATTTAAATCACTATGAAAAAGAATAAATGAAAATAATCTTTGGATGTTGAAAGAAAACGAACTAGAATAGCATATTTATATTCTCTACTTTAATTTCAATGTTTGTAAAAGAGTGCAAATTTACATCATATTCTCCTGAACAAGAAATACACTTTGTCACATATTCTGTTTGGGATTCCAATACAATGTTAATGGTCCATTGAACATTGTGGTCATTTATGGAAATTAAAAAAAAAAACAATTACTTAAAGGTTTCAGGAGAAATTTCTTTATACACCATAGTTTGCACACTAAGATGACTCTGATATAATTACAATTAAAATTCTGCTTGATCATATGACATTTAAACTGTCATTCACATCTCTGAAATAATACATAAGCAGCTTTCTCCAGTAGGGAGTGGTATTTAAAAAAATTGTTGACTAAAGATAGCATAAACAAGAAATATTAGATCTAATTTATGAATATGCTAAAGAACACTTCTTGGCATGTGACTTGACACATTCCAGACAGGGTTGTTTTGTGGAAAGGGCTTTTATTTCTCTCCTTTTGAGAAAGGCAGGATGTGTGTGTGCATGAAGGAACAAGTACAGACTATTGGCCTTTTCCTCCCCTTGTGAGCATGATCAGCAATGATTATAGAAGGGGAGAGATGTCCTTCCAACTAATACTTAGAGATGTATGTCCTTATACTAAGCTTTAATCCAAATATAAAGATGACACTATCAATGACTGTTAGAGAGGGGTCAAGAGGCCATGAATTTGCCAATAAAACTCCAAACTCTGAAAAGCAAGTATATTTAGCTTTTGATATTAACTTGATTACATATCAAATTTTTGATATATTAATATTTTTACTGTTTCTGTTCATAAATTTTCCTGGGAGAATTATGTTTTAATTAATTTTTCATGTTAAAAAATCAATAATTTAGGGGCTAATGTTTGCCTTGCATTATTTTTGAAGGTCAGTATTTGATTAGAGAAATAGATTTAAAAATAAATGTATCTGATTAATATAACAGCTAGAAACAAACACAGCAAACAATTTTAACTGTTTGGATTTTAAAAGAAATTTAGGAAATTTGTAGGGTGAAAAATGAGAGTGTTTCTCTGGACTTTAGGAAAAAATTTTAATTCTAGTTTTTGTTGAATGATTACTCAAGATTTATGTTTCAATGATTTTTATTATTAACATACAGCTGTCATCAAATGATTTTTAATTTTTCCCTAGTCATCCTATAATGATGAAAACTAATTGACATAATTTTAAAAGTGCTAATTCTGCAACACTAATTTCACATTACATGTATTAGCCATTTAGAAATCACGAAAGACTATTGTGGAGTTATGCTTCTATTTTTCAATGAATACTGGAAGTTTTATAGCTGCAATTCACTGAATCAACTGTGTTTTTGGTTCAGTGACTTGGAGACCATCACCAATAATGTGGTTTTAGAGCTAGAATTTAGAACAAAAGGGCATGAAACAAAAGGGCAAGATGGTGCCCAACATGCTAAAGCTGCACCCTAACAAGTTTTGTCTGTCATATTTTGTATTAATGTGCTTTATGAAATAGTATGTGTAGATTGAGTTAGTTGCTATTCCCTGGCCCATTTGGGGGCAGAATTATGTTTCCTGATATCATAGACATTAGTCTTGAATATGTAATTGTTGGGCATGTAAATGTTATTAACTAATTTAGGCTTTAAGAATTACTGCATGATTGGCCATGTTCTCTTTGTCCTTGGTGGCAACTCAATCAGCATGGAGTTAATGACATGTAATAGCCATGCAGTACAGCTATGGCAAAACTTTCTATCTTTTGACAGAAATGTTTTTTTCTTGTTATAAGCCATTGGGATTTTTAAATTGTTTGTTATTACAGTATAATCTTGCCAACATTTATATAATAAAAACTATGATTTCTGATTTAATCAGAATATCTAATGACTTCAGTACTGAATCGTAGTTGCCTCTTTAGGTAATTGAGACTGGTAAAAACAGAAGAGGTATATTGTTTAGTGTATAGTTGCAGGTGGTTAATTTTTAAAGAAAAACATGAAATAAATACATATAGCATGATTTTATAAACATGTAATTACCCAAGGTACAATTTGTAAAGGTTAGACTCAATTGCATAAAGATGTAAAAGTTAAAAATCATCAAAACTCATAACAAAATAAAACTGCAATTAGAAGTAAAGAGAATTCTTATAAACAAATGAAAAAGGTATACTCCAAAAGCAAAAGTGACAAAAATTATGAATTCTTTTTAATGTATTTTATTGATTATGCTATTACAGTTGTCCCAATTTTCCCCCTTGTTCCCCTCCACCCAGCGTGCCCCACTCCCCTTGGCAATCCCTCCCTTAGATCATGTCCATGGGTGATGCATATAAGTACTTTGGCTGCTCCACTTTGGATACTGTTCTTAACATTCCTCCCTCACGTTCAGTAATTACCAATTTGTACTTCTAAATCCCTGCACCTTTTTCCCCATTCTCCCCCTCCTCCCTCCAAACTGATAACCATCCAAATCATATCTATGATTCTGTTTCTGTTCTGCTTGTTTGCTTAGTTTGTTATTTTGATTTAGTTGTTGATAGTTATGAATTTATTGCCATTTTAATGTTAATAGTATTGATTTTCTTTTTCTTAAATAAGTCCTTTTAACATTTCATATAATAAGGGCTTTCTGATGTACGTTTTTTAGCTTTACCTTATCTTGGAAGCACTTTATCTTCCCTTCTATTCTAAATGATAGCTTTGCTGGATAGAGTAACCTAAGTTGTAAGAGCTTGCTTTTCATCACTTTGAATACTTCTTGCCAGTCCATTCTAGCCTGCAAAGTTTCTTTTGAGAAATCAGCTGACAGTCTTATGGGAACTCCTTTGTAGGTAACTCTCTGCTTTTCCCTTGCTGATTTTTAATGTTCTCTCTTTATCTTTAGCCTTTGGTATTTTAATTATGATGTGTATTGATATGGTCCTCTTTGCATCCATCTTGCCCAGAAATTAGATTGTGAATTATTGCAACAGTCAAGAATTTTTCAGTATTGATATAAAAACCCAACACAAATTATCTTGAATAGATAGTAGGGGTATTTTTCTCATTTAAATGGAAGACCTATGCATTCTGGATTCAACTGCTTAAATAATGGCTTCTGAGCTTGGTCTTTCTCCATCTCTCAGTTCTGTTTTCCTATATGCTGGCTTGCTTTCAGACAAGCCCTTTCCCATGGTAGCAAGGGGATTGCCAGAAGTTTGAGGGATATATTCTACTTTCTCAGCAACTCCCAACAAAGAAAGGCTTCCCTCCATAAAATCTAAAATAAGCTCAGATTTTCTCTGATTGGGCCATGTGTTCATCATCCTGGACCAGTAAGCGATGAAGTCAAACATGAGTTCTTTGATTGGTCACACGTTAGTCACATGCATCCTTTTAGGTGGTATCAGTTGGCCAAGCTAGACAGTCTGAATGATCACAGGAAATGATCACAGGACATAGGAGTTCTGTTCTTGGAAAGTGAGGTCTTGGCTAGACTACAGAGGACTGGTCCAAATACATGTGGACAAGAGCGACAACTTAGTTGAAAGTTTTTCACTTTAATTTTTAACAGGACAGTAAAAAACAAAAACAAAAAAACCCCCAAAAACCAAAAACAAAAAACAAAGAATAAAAGGAGCTCTCCAATGTTTTTAAATTTCTTGCAGAGACATACCTAAAGTTTTATATATGATCCTACGTGAGCGGCAATAAGTTAGTGTAACTGTATTTCAATTTTATTGTCAAAATTATACTATAATTCGGAAAAAGGAGACATATCAGCACCCTGGGGTCTACCTGTCATTGCAAAGGGAAATCTTCCTGCCCTATAAGAATTCTTCCTTATACTCTGTGTTATATTTCTTACAGTGTCCTTAATCTACCCTAAAGGTGAACTGCATGTGAGGCATTAAAGGGATACTACTTAATGTATACTAAAACAGAGAAGCCACAAGAGAAAGAAAAACAATTACAAATACATAGAAGATAACAGGTATTAGTAATGAAATAGTTTAAATTAATGAAACGTTGTGGTGTTTGTTTGCTTTTTTACCTACAGCTTAGCAATGACTTTAAAATTTATACTATTCTAGTTGGAAGAGTATGGAAAAATGAACACTCTCATAGACTGTTCAAGATATTTTAAATTGGTAATATTTTCTCAGCAGGCAATCTGGCATGAATTTATCAAGCTTTGAAAAAGCATTCTTTAAAAAAAGTATTTATTTATTAAAATACCATTCTTTACTCTTAGAAAAATTATATTTATAGAAATATGTATGTGAAATATACACATATTTTAAATATAAATTACACACATTATATAAAAAATTTAGTAACTAATGGGAAAAATTAAATATAGATATAACTGACACTCGATAGATCTGTATTAAATTTCCATAGCTGAGAAGTTATTTTTATAATTTTGAATCTCTGTATTTCAAATTTTGATAATTGATATTTAAAGTTCATTTTGGAGAATAAGTATTTACCCTTAATTATATTTAGATTTTTTCCAAATACTTTCAAAGAGAGCATTAATTCTTTTACATTAAGAAAGTGCATGTTTAATCAATGATCTTTAATATGTTTTGAGAAAAGAGGCATCTTTAACATTTAAAAGATATACACTAAAACAAGTGTATTGTTAGTGGATTTCTACATTCTGAAAAAGCGTCGAGGGAAGTATAATGTGTTCTAGTTTATAAATTTATGAGGTGATATTAAAAACATAATTCACGTTCTGGCCCACAAAATACTGAAATCACATACATCTTAATGAAACACATGTACTATGTAATGTCCTTATATATTATTTGGTACCTGTATAGTAAAGTTAAATCACCAATCTTTTTTCCCAACATATAAATAAGCTAATATAAATTACATCAATACCTATTATGAAAATACTAACTCAGAAGCCCATAAAGTTATGTAAATACTAAACTAACAGTTTATTTTGCATACAAAATTTGACAATTAAACACAGATTAACCACAGGTTAATCAAGTAACTGAGAGAAAACAACAATAACAACAAAATTAACAGATACAGATAAAGCATTTTTTAGCAAATATTTAAACTTGTAAATTTGTAAATTTGAGATAAACAATTATTTTTAAAAATTAAGGTAATAGCTACATTTTTTCTACAAGCTAAATTTTCTTCTATTCATTTTTCTATTAAATAGAATGAATTTAGGAATGTGACATAACTTTTTCCTGAAACAGAGAAAAACAGTTTCTTTGTTTCTAGGATACTGAAGAATCATCACGTCAATTTAGAGTGAAATAACCTAGATGACTAAAAAAATGAATTTCACCCTTCTGTGCTATGCAGATCATGTAATTATTAACCTGACACAAAATTAGTTTTAAGAATTTTCTTCCTCCTCCCTACAAATGTTGAAATTATAGTCTTTGCAGTTAGGTTTGATTGTAGGGCACACTGTTCTTCATGAACAGCCAGTTAGGGTGAGTTATTTTCCCATACATTGCTTCTAAATAGCAATCTGGTTGACCTGGTTAATGACCCAGACATTACCATGAATGTTTTTAAATACTGCCACCATGCACAGCAAACATAACACAATGCTCTGAATATTACTCTCTGTGATCAAAAGCCCACATTCCATTTATTGTTCATTGTACTCTTACCTGGTTATGTCATTATCTCAAAGTGCCAATTGAAGCATATTCCTTCCTTATTAACCAAATTATTTCTTCTCAGAAAATTTTTTGGAAGTCATTAGAATTAGCATACAATCAAGTTTTGAATAAAAAATGAGATAATATCTAACTTCATATTTTCCAATTTAGATCCACAAAAAAATTGGTGCACCTGCTTTATGCAAAATATTACCCTCATTTATAGAGGTGCAAAATAATTAAAGTGTGTGCTTGACTTCAAGATGCCTTAATCTAGAATAGTGGTTCTGAAGCACTGTTACACCTCAGTGGTCCTTCCGAATGTAGTAGAACATTCCTGCTTCTCCAGTAACCAGGCTGCCTCAGAAAGGGCATCTCAGAATTGCCAGGATTACTGGAGGACTAATGTGGGCATACTGTCTGCATCCTGTACCTGCCCACCCCCAACCAAACTTCTCACTTGAAAGAGGCAAAATCATCTAGTAATTATTGGGTTGGCCAAAAAGTCCATTTAGTTTCTTCAGTAAAATAAAAGACACATTTTTTCATTTTCACCAGTAACTTTATTGATTTGGATCTTTTGAGTATGTCATCTATCTCCTGCTATTGTCTTCAATGGGTAGAGACCAGAGGTGCCACTAAACATCTTCCAATGTATAAGACAGTCAGATAGCAAAGAATTATTAAACCAAAATGTCAATAGTACCAAGAAACTTAGCAAACCACTTTTGATACATTGGATCAGTCACAGCACCTTCTCCATACACTGTACAAATCTCTTCCTTTTGTATTTCAGTTATGTCTTTACCTTTCTTGAACTACTAAAGCATAATATGCAAAAAATGTTGCATATTTTCTTCCATCTTCAATATTAAAATGTCTGCACAAAATTCACCAATTTTGACAAGATTTTAAAAAATGCATGACGATATGACAACTGACACAGAACAATCTAATTGTTTCGAATGAAGTTAGACAATTAAGCACTACTAGAGCCATTGTATGGAAAAAACTAAATGAAGTTTTTTACCAACCCAATGTAACATTTATTGAATACTTCTTATTTCCTGATATTTTGTTAAGAACTTTATAAAAATTGTATATTTTAAAAAGCACAAAACATATAAAACAATATCTGAATTAATAGAAAATTAGTTTTCCTGGGAAACTGAGTCTTAACAAAGTAAATAATTTTCCCAAGTTCAAAGTTAGTTTTGGTTGCATTATGATTTATATTAGGCCTATCTGTTTCCAGAGCCACTCTTCTTATTCACTACATTGTATTTCTTTGATAATAGCAATACTCTGGGTTCTTTTTGATATGTACAGTGTTATTGAAGGACAGAAAAGGAAAATACTCTCTGAAACAGAAAAGAAAAATAATTTTGTGTTAGTCGTCATGCACCAATTGTTTCTTAATAGGAATGGCATTTGAACAGAATCTTAGAATATTTAGAAATTTAGCATATGGAACACAAGCCAGAGTGTTTCAAGATACATCATGAGAAAAATTGTAAGTGTATTTGATAAAGAATAAACAACCTCTAAAGGTGGAAAAATAAATTGTGCTTTGTAGTGGGACAATGTAACTATTGAATTTTGCTTGCTCTGACTTTGAAGAATATTAACATCTAATGGATAAACATATTCTCAAATAAAGATTTTAATATACTTTGATAATGTTAGAATAAGTGTGCTTAACACACACAAGATTACTGAGAAAAGAGGCTTTAACTCTTCTTGTTAGAGCAGTGTGAAATTTTGTGAATGTGGGGCTATTTGATTATTTCCATTCAGAAAAGAGGGAAAGATTATTCCAAGTAACTGGAACATGAGCAATGACATAAAAGTTTAGAGTATCATTTGGATGGATAAAATGCTTTAAAAGTTTCTTGTTTGTTTAGACAATATTAGGGAGCATAGGGTGGTGAGAGATGAGGACTGTTGGATAGGAAGAATTCTATGCTCCAAAGCCCAGTCTTTGTGGAAATGATAACATCAGATTTGTGTTTTAGGAAGTGTGGCAATGTTAGGTTTGTGAAGTGGGAGAGATGTTGGGCAGAGATACCAACTAGAGGAAACTTAATACAGTAGCACAGATCTGAGACAGTGAATATAGCATTAAGGAAATAGGACGAGATATAGGAAATGCAAAGCTGAGTTAAAGGGATATGAACAAGGAATGGGTCAAAGGGACAGTGATTGGTGGTTTGTATGATTCTGAGGCAAAGGATCAGGTAGACAGGAACAGAGTAAGCCTCCAAGGTTGACTTGAGGTGACCTACCCATGGCTGGCACCAGGGTGTCTTGTAAGGGCTGTAGTAGCCAGCCAGGGAGCTCTATGCCTCCCTTGTGCCGGGGACCACACTTTTTCCCACTGGTGTTGAGCAAGCACCTTCAATGATCTGCAGTGAGCACATTGTCTGGTTCCTGTTATATTTCTAAAGACTTTGCTCATTCTTTACTGGATTTACCCTCATGTTGACAATCCTTATATTATTTTGGGATAATAACAAGAATCAGAAAGTGGCTCCTGGACCCCTAAGTTTATGAAAAGGGCAGCATATGTTTAACCTCCTCATGCAAGTATTACTACATAAGTCAGTTTGATATTCTCTCTGAAACAAGACAATGGAGAAGCACACCCATACTGAACTCAAATAGAAATGGATCTGGAAAAAAGGAAGGGAAATAATAATAACTCTTTCTACCTAGTTTAGTTTTGATGAAGATTAAATGATACGATATATGTGAAAGAAAAGATACTTTAAAGCATTCTACAAATATATTTTTGTTATTATTACTCCTTTGGCACCTCTAATACATTAGTTTCCTTTGCTACTTTATCTCCAACTAAATAGAAAAGTTTTGGAATAGAATGTGCTGCATTATAGCTATTTGTTTCTGTGAGCTTTTAGCATAGCGTCTCATATGGTAGGTTCACAGTTAATATTTTGTTGACTAATCATGGGAATCCTTTAAATGTGTTTGGTGGCAAATGTCTTGGAACCTAAATAAATAGGAGGAAATGTGAAGGGAAACTTTGATTTTAACTGTCACTGCTATGAATACTGAGTCATATTATAAAATGTGCAAGGCAAGTCTCTTTGACATTGCCAAGGAAATAAATACAGTTTTAACATAAAATAATTTCTGGTTTCTGAAGAATGACATCTAATTATAAAATCCAGTTCTACATTAACAAGTGAGCTTATTTTAAATTTATTTCTTGGTTATGTCTAAGAGACATCAATTGTGGGCAAAGCAGGAGTTTATAGATGATCTTATCTCATCTAATTGCATTAATGACAAAGAGAAGTTAATTTTTACACTTTAAAAACATTAAGAATTTAATCAAAGTCAATTTTTAATTTTCAATAAGACTAATACAGGAATAGACATGGGTTCATAATTCCAAGCCCCATGTCTTCTTTAAAATTAATAATGTGATTTGATTTTGAATCAAACTGCTTTAGGCTTCTGATTTAGTGTTGTACTAACAATTAGTCTATATTAAAATTGTGTTCTAGTTTTGTCTGGGGTGAAGAATGACATTACTGCTGTTTTTCTCCTTCCTAGAGAAGACTCCTCAGTCTGTCATAAACATGGCTAATAAAGTTATCATGAAGAAAGTATAAGAACATGATAAAGTATAAGACAGAAGCTCTGCCCAAAACAGGTTTTTTAGGTGAGTTCAACAATGAATGAAGAGATTATAAAATATAAGATAGAAAAATATATAATAGAAGAAATTTTCTAAGTATGTTCTTCAATGAGAATCTACTTTCATGAGTTAATTAACTGTATAAACTGGTCTACATGATTAATGTTTTTGTTGGTACTTTTTCCTTTATTATATTTAGTACTTATGAAGATGTAATTAATATGGACTACAAACTATGCTAGGAAATGGCAACATAAAGGTAAATGACATTTTTTTGAGGAGATATTTGTAATTAAAGATATGTATGAAATATTTATAATAAAATAAGAGAAATAGGTAACATATGCTATGAGAAAATGAAGGAAATAGCAACCAGACCACCTCCCCACCATCCCCACTCCCAACCCCAACCCCCACCCCTGGAGACAACTGAAAAAACCTTCACACACAAGACACCTGACAAAATGAATAGAAAATTTCCAAATAGAGAAATGATATTAGGGAGGGATTCAAAGATAATAGAAAACATTGACATGTAGGGAATAATTAAAGAATCTTTATACCCTATGTAAATAATTCGAACATGAACCATTAAGTGAAAATTTATGAAATGTTTATAAGTAGAGAAACAATACAATCATACCTGCAAAGTTCCTCTGTAGTTTGTGTGGAGACTACTTTATAATAGAGAGGTAATGCAGATTGAATGGCAATAGTGACAATGGAGGAAATGGATCAATGATACATACAGTGTCAGAAAATGTGAGGTTTCTACACTTTTGAACATTACATGTCACTTTTACTTGTTCCTTTTCACATGCAATATATGTATTTCCTCCCAAGCCAAGTTCTTCCCAGTGATTGTATCAAGCTCAAAGTGCTCTGCCTTTTGGAAAGGTGCAGTGCTCTTGAGAACAGTACAGATATAGTTTATATTGTATTAGCAACTTATGGACTAAATAAATGAGTTCTTTAGCTCCCCCCACCCCTCCTCTCTCTCTCACACACACACACACACACACACACACACACACACACACACACAGCAAATGCTTAAACATAGAAAGAATAAAATTTCCATTCAGAAAGGGGAAAAAAAGATACACAGTGGACACTTACCCATTACAATTCTGAAATCCCGCTGGCAAGACATTTTTGGTCTTTGATCTTGAGCCTGGAGTGGGGGGACCTGGATTAGGCTCTAATTTGTCTCCCTAGAAGAAATTATTTTTTTCCATTTTCTCTTCAGCCCCTGATCCAGCCATAAGGAGACTACTCTTAGTCCATTTTGCTCCATGGCTACATCTGAAATGAATGTTAGAATTCCTTCTTTGGGGCCATATAGCCTTCAAAGTCTGCCTTATGCTGATGGAAAATTTGGATCTCAAAGCTTTATTATTATTATTAATTTATTTGTTTTAGGTCTGAAACAGTCCAAGTATTCTTTAGTTAAAATATATGATTTTTGGCAATAAAATGATCTCAAGCCAGTAGGCTGCTGATTAGATTTATTATAATTTAACATGTACCATTAATCACATAGCCAAAGTTCTTTTCCAGATGTAGTTCTCAAATAACTTTATTTCTTTGTTTTTCACTGACTTCTTTTCCTCTTAATTTAATGGTGACCACATATCTAGGACAATGAGTGGGAAGGGTGTACATAAACTTACTGATTGTAGCCTTGATTGATTCTATTCCTCTGAGTCATTTCACTGGATCTTTGTTGTTTAATTCTTCTAAAATATCAGCACCAACTGCTGGGAGTCCATAAGCAGCTAGCTTTTCCAGCTTTACAAGACACATAATTTCAGGACTATTTTCTTTTATTCTGCTTGTAAAAAGGCCAATTTACTCCCAAGTTTCTCTCTTTGATGGTAATAATTTATTCAAAGCAATCAACGTTCAAAATGTATTAATTCTTTGATCTTTCTCAACCATCTCCCCTAGAGTTCCTAGCTGAATAGGCAGGCTGCCTTTCAAGTTACTGCATACAACATTTTTCCAAGTGTTTGCCTTACATAAAATGGATCATCATCTTTCTCATTTTAATGTCAGTTTTCTTGCTGTCCATTACTTGACTTCTAAACCTATAACAAATATTTTAGGTCTTTAGTATAGCAGTAACCCTCACACAATACCAATTTATGAATTAGTCAGGATGAACTAAGATATGCTATCATTAAAAATAAAGCATGAAATCTTTGTAGCTTAGTAACAACAAAGGATTTATTTGTTTCTGTCACAGTGTGATGTGTATTGAGTTTGGCTCTCTTTGGCTGTTTATCATCAAACAAGTACCCAGGGATTCAGTCTATTTTTATTTTAATGCTGATAATTTAAGCCATTGTTCCCTAAAGAGCATCAAAAAGAGTTTCTGGAGGTAAATCAGGAAGTACTTTTTTCTTCACCCATTTTAATTGGCCAGAAACAAGACGCCAGGACTCGACCCAGCTGCAAGAATATGGCATCTTTCTGTGTTTTCAGAAAGAATTTGACGAGCATCTAGACAGTATGTGCAACACATCTCCTACGGTTATTTTAAAAAAATAATGAAAATAATCAATGTAGCCTGGAAAATAATCGTTAAAGTATAATTGATTTAAAAGATCAGCTAGCTCTCTTTACCCTTAACACATTGTCATTGAAATAATGTCATTCTCTTCCAGTTTTCTGAAAATAAAGTTCTTTCCTCCTTTTTTTCAGTGACATCAATTTTTATTTCTTTTCATTCCTCTCTTCAGCATATCATTATGTATATTTACTTAGCCTTAGTGTTTAATTTATTCCTTCACATTTGAGTAAAAAAATTTCACCCTTCTTCCTTTTGTAAGACTTCACAATGTATGGGGGGGTGGGGGGGGGTGGGAGGGGGATTTCCTAGGAAGAAATCACACCTACTGGAGGGTTGATTCTTTAATCTCCTTGGCTCTTTTTCTTCATTACTAGGAATAAATGATTTTATGTTAGCAGTTATCGCTGTATCTATTTGCCAAAACCAAAGCCAGTGCTGGACCACATTCAGGACCCAAGTTTTTGAGGAATATGGGAATACCTTTTGGAGATGGTGGATTTATCTCAACTACATTAGCTCTTATACCTGAGAAATGTCAGGGGATGAGTCACCAAATCAGTCATAATTATAATTTGATATTTGAATGTTGTCCTTTCTAGAAAAGAACAAGAGCATGAATGGCCTATAAAGAATGAATCTTCATGACAAGTCTACAAATTAACTTTATAGAGTAATTAAGATGTTAGAGATGTTCACAGAAATGATAGCATCATTCTGGCTCTACATTTATTCAACCTTTCTGGTTTTATGTTGAATATCCTAACCACCATTTAAATTTCTAGATTTTGTTTCCTAGAATTGAGTTCCTAAGTTCCTGAACCAGATGTCCCAATCCTGCTTACTTGCAATAGCCTCTACTGATAGCCAAGATTAGGGCTACACTGTTAACACAGAGAATTTGAATTAGCCCAATTGTAGCTGTACTGAAAGTCTTTTCTTTGACACAAAGAAACTCTGATTTAGTAAGAAACTGAATTTCTGGAGATTAATGTAGAGACTCACTTATAGTTTGGTTTTACAAGGCCTTTATTATTAACAGGAAAATAATTTCAAATAGTAAAATTTTTTATTAATATTCTTTTAAAAGTTAATAAAGGAATAGGTTATACTAACCTGAGTCTGAGAGAGCACATTGAGTTTTTGAATACATGATTAGATGTTCATCAAAAATGAAAAGTCATAAGATTTTTATTATTTATATATTAAAGTTGAGTTTTATTTATTTATTTTTACGTTTCCACTTCCAACTATTATAACTCAATTCATGTCATATATTTTATTGCATCATTTTATAACACAAGTAAATGAGAAGTATATTCTGAGACTATGAAAATTTTTAAACCAAGTTTTATTACAGATCATAATATACTTAGTAATCTAGGATATTCCATAAAAAATGAGAATCTACATTTTTTACACTAGCAAAGTGCATAGTGATTTTGCAAATTCAACTACATGTATCAATTTGTCTGTGAAGAATGGACTAAAAATAACAGTGAGAAACCTGTTTCTTGTTAATATGTACGTTGCCAGATTAAAGTCAACAGTGCTGAAATAACACATTAGTTGTACACTTTGGAGGCTTTCTGCATTTATGAATTGATGGCCAATATCAGCATCTTGTCATTAACCAAGACCTCCTTCAATATCAATAAAGTTAACACTGCCTTCTCTTTATTATAATTAAAAGATATTGAAAGTGATTTTTAATGGTCACATCTGCTGCACATTTAAAAGAATACTGATGTCAAAAGCAGCATATTTTCTAGAAAAATACCTTTTACCGGGCAGGTGTGGGCATTGCCTGAGAGTCAATGTTAATATTATTCTTTCAAGTGTTTTTAATGTATATAAACATAACCTTTTATTGACTCATTTAAGACTCTTAGTGGAAATCTTATAGCTCATGTTATAATAACGGAACTTTAGAGATTCAAGTGGGCAATTACTCAACTAAATAAAGAAATTGCTTTTCTAATCCGATCTTGTAATGTTTAGTTAATATGTTCAAAACAAAGCACATGGTGACACTATTTCTTGTTTCGTTTTCTTATGAGTCATATGGGACTATCAATGAACTCCTGCAGTGCTGTTATAAATTGGATTTGAGAAATGCATGATGTTAGAAGTTCTGTGCACATTTCACAAATGTGAAGCAGAGGAAAGAAAAATTTGGAAAATGTTATTTTAATATTCCAATTGCCAGATCAAATTTTTCAAGGCTGTGAGAAAGAACATATTTTCTCCATGATTTTAAATTTGTAATTAAAAGCTGTGCTTCATCTGTTAGACCAAGGTTTCATGACATACTCAATTTGAGAATCAAATCATTATAGATATTCTTCATGCATATCTGAGATATGGATCCATTCTTGGAACTTCATGTATCAATGCTGTCAATATATTTAAATGAATATTCTGGAGTACATTATCACTGTCACTGGAGGTCCAATATCAAAATAGAAATATGAGTTGGGTGAGAGTTTTGGATCATGTAGCTACAGAACCCAGAGGGCAGGTTGTGAACATTTTCTAACACTTGTTCAAAGAACATACAATGAAATAAAATGTTTCATTTGGTAAAGTCGAGACAGATGGTGACTGAGAGAGGAAACATCGAAATAGCGAGGGCACATGTGTATAAACATTTTGATTCCTGAGAAAGGAGTATTCACTCAGGATTACTCTGGAAAATCTGGGAGGTAAATATCAGTGTGTTTTCTCTCAGTGGTATAGGCTTAGGAAAACTTCCTCTCATGTTCTGGGGATGGGGACTTGGACTTTTTTAAAAGTGATTTCTGAGTGGGTAATAAGGATATATCACACTTATATGCAAGGTATTCAAAACTTATGGACAGAACAGAGATTCTAAAGTAAGATATATAGGTCAAGAAGTGTTGTTTAATTCTCACAAAAAACCTGGTTTTGCAACTCCTTACTTAAACACAAACTCCTATGTTTGCCTCACCAGGGGAAAAACTAATGGGCACTTGACCTTTTGGTTAGACAAAAAGCCTTTAACACTGGCTTTTATATTCAGAGAGGATGTTCTAAATTCTTCCTCTTTCCTTTTAGTTTTTCAAGAACCAAGACTGGAAGACTCAGCTGGAAACATTCTCCCATGTTATAGGGAAGAATTCAATCTAAGTCTTTCTGTTCTTTGTTGGAAAGTAGTCATGGGGATTGGGGAAGAAAATAGAAGTGAGAAATGTAGTAAGTTTCATATATAATGTTTAAAGTTCAGACTATTTAGAGATATTCAGTATTCACATCTATGGAGACAAATTGGCTTCTTTGGACTTTCAGGGGAGTATGGTCCAAGGCCCAAGATTAAATCCTGATATTATGTGTCCCTTGACACCTGGGGAAAGCTTAGATGGACTTGAATCTCCTAACCACAAGTTTCTCCTGTGGCTAAGCTTCCCTATCAGATCCTAGAATTATTCAAACAAACCAGTCACATTCTTCTCCTGGAAATAGGGGCACTCCACCCTCTTTATACTACAAAGCCTGACTCCCACAGTGCCCTGTACAATTATCCTGTGGTTCTGTTTGATGTGTGATATTCTCTTTCTCCAGGCTATGAGTAGATGGGACTAATAAGCATTGTCAATCTTATTTGCCCAGTGTAGGGTGTCATGAGTTCAGCCATCTCTATAAAACTAGGGAAAGAATCCCTCCCTTACCAATAGGATGAAGAGGAGGCAAAAGAAAGGCATATTAGATATGTCTGGGGATTCCATAGGAATATAGATTTTGTTCTCTTTTTTTGCATAGGGGGCTTTGGAAAGACATTTCTGTGATATTGTTACAGAGTGGAAGGGGGTTATTTCATGTGGTGCCTTGGTGTAAAACCCAACAACCAGTGTTGAGGAAAACAGGTCTTTATTTACAATATTCCAACCTGGGGACGGCAGTGAGCACTTGAGCTAAGAGCCCTGTTCTCCCACAGGACCCAGCACTTCCCTTGCTCCCCAAAAGGCTATATGCCAAAATCATGCTCATAAATTCCCCATCCCTTATCTGTCTGCTGTCTCCTTCAGGATCTGGGGTATGATGTAATCAGCCTGCCGTGTTGCACTGGATCATGCATGGTTCTCTCTCTGCTCCTTCAAAGCCACATGGATCTCTCTTCTAACTCCTTGCAAACTGTGTGAATCCTTCTACTTCTAAAGTCACATCTCCTCATCTCCTCCTTCTACCTCCTTGCAAACTGCACGGTTCTCCCTACTCTACCTCCTTGTAAATCATGTGGAGTTACCTACTCTGGAAACTGCGTGGTTATCTTCTCTTCCTTCTTTCCCCACAAAAATGGCTGCCACCTTATTTTTAAATCCCTGACCATGGCCTGTGAGGCAGTGGGCATGGTAACTGGTTCTGACCATTCACAGAATCTTGTGCAGGCTCTGTATGCTCTTTCCTCACCATTCCATGGTCAAAACCCTCTCCCATCTCCTTGAGGCCTTGGAAGAACCAAAGTCATTTGTATAACTAAGACACTAGCTACCAGCCATAGATATGCAAAGGCATCTTGAAAGTTGTCCCCCTTCCTCTTCACCCCCCATCTGCAGTCTCTGTGGATTTCCTGGGAGACCTGCACTGTAACAATATGTAACAGAATTAATAACCCAGAACAGAAAAACAGGAAGGGACAGAACAAAATGACCACAAGAACAAAGAAGAAAAGTGGTTACAGAACACTGAGAACGATCAAAACACATTCCAGGAACAGAAAGAATACAGGGCAGGGGGTGAAATGGGTGGTGAACCCTCCTGGCCAATAAGGGAACCACAACTCACTAAAATATAGAAAGTAACCAATAGAAACTTATACAACATACACATACACTTCCCTCCGTAGTGAGGTTTGTTGCTTTAAAAACTTGTATCCGAGCCCCTTTCAGGTGGGAATTGGTCCTGATCTGGCTAGGCACCCCTCTCACTGGAGAGTCCCGCAATAAATCAATTGCTTTGCTATAAGCTTGATGCCTTCTCCTGATTTTCCGGGCAACACCGGACTCACACTCTGCACTAAGGAAAAACAAAGTATTACATGTCAAAGAGAACTTGGTGACTAAGTGTGTTGAAATATAGGGAAATACATTATTTTTTTTAGGAAAAATTCCTGGGTGACATGTTAGGAAACAAGTCCTTCTGCCTTTCTCACTTAAACCTCCTTGTTCCCAGCCTGGCTTTTTTGATCAAATTTGTGCCACACTAATATTATCATTTACAATGTGTGCCATTGAGACAGGCTAGTAAGCCAGGGAAAGTGGAATAGGGAAACTGAGACAGATAGTTAAAACCAAGGATTTTACAGCAGTCTGGTAAATTGCAAAAGCCTATTTTCTGTAACCAAGGACACAAGAGTAAATGATTTATACTTCTCTCCAACCAGAGGGTAAACAGCTTACATCACCCAACTTGGGGAGAGATATAGCAGAAATCTAATTAGTGTTATTTGCCAACCACACCCAAAGACAGATGAACTAAGAGAATCAATCTCATTTTGGCACATTAGCAAAAAGCTGATGAATATTTTATTGATATTCTCCCCTAAGACCTCCCCCAAACTCCCATCTTTTAAAACCCTCAAGACCAAAGGCCCATCATGCACTGTCTTTCTGGGGAACATGGCCGTGCCTTTCCCTTCCCTCTCTTCTTCCCCTACAGGCATGCATCTCCGAAACCCTAAGGGTCCCCACGAGACCTGCAACCAGGAGCAATGTGGCAGTGGCAGCTCATCCCAGGCTAACCCCTGTACCTGCCCCCAAGGTCCCTTTTTCTCTGACTCTCCATTGAGCTCACAGCAACCCCACTTGGATCACTTCTTTCCCATATGTTTCTAGAGGCCTAAAGCAGTACTGTCTAGCCTCTCTCCTGCTGCTTCTTCTGTCCTAAGCCCTTCCTTCTTCTACTGTCCTCAGCTTTAATAAACATATTCTCAAAATCACCTGGAAGTGTGGATGTGCAGGGAAATGGGCAGATGTGAAGTCAGCATTCTGGTCAGTTTCCATAAGGACCTTGGCATCAGCCAAGTTCTGTGGTCAGGCCATCCTAGATCCAAGCAGCAGGATCTAGAACAGCCGGTTCCTGTAATAAGCTTAAAAAATAATACTGGTAGTGACTTATGGCAGCCATGACAAACCAGGCCTTTGTTTTAAGGCATACAGCTTTTCTCCCGATTTGAGGAGAAGCATTTTTCATCATATGTTATTTAATCAAGAAAGTTCTTTTGTTGGTTAGTATAAGATTTCATAAAGCCTCCGTAACACAATCAGTATTATCTTTTTAATTTGTCAGTATCACATTTTTCAAAATTTATTGAGTCAAATTTAAAATTAATGTACATGTAATTCATATGCAGAACTCCTGACCTGACTTTGGTAATTCTGTTTTGGTCCTTTTCTGGTTATTCCTTATATGATAGTTATTTTAGTACCTGTCTAATGATTCTTTGCAAGGAAGGAAATTATTATAGTCATATTTATGCCTCTATATTCTTTAATACTGTCCTCAGCACACAGAAGCTTCCAATAATTTGTTTACATTAAACTCAGTTTGTGGAAATTGCAAGCATGAAGTTGTAGGATTTTCAATTTTCTATTTCTCATATCATGAAAGAAGTGGACTGAGACTCTCCTATTCATTCCTTTAATCAAGGGAATAATCAACTCTTATTGTCAATGGAGAATACCTGCACCAGACAAGTGATGATTTGGGTTAAATATGGGAACCAAGTATTATGGGGGATGCACCTTGTGAGTAACAGAAGGTCACACGTAGAATGGTGCTCATTAGTATATATTCCAGATAGTATATATAGTACTACAATCTTCTCTTTGGGTGATTAATATTAAAATACATTATGAGCCATGTTGTTTTATAAATCAAATTGAAAAGTTATTCATGCTCAACATTATTTTGTGGTTTATTTTGATATTAGTAGAAAAAAAATAAAGTTTTAGTGAAGACTACACATGTGTAAAGAGTTTTTATTATTTGTTAAATGCTTAATTCAATTTAATAAATGTTTTTAACTCATAAAAATACTGTTAAACATATATCATAAAACATGGATTTCTTTATTCTTAAAACCCACATTATTATGACTTATGAGAAAACTGATACTTTTTGGTCTATTAATTTCATTTCTAGTGCATTTAAGAATATAATTACTTTTGCTACTTCTTTTTTAATTTCTAATTTTTACCATATAATATATTAATTATATTCAAGTCAGACCATGAAGTACATCATGATATGAATGCATGAAAATGAAAGATTTTAGGATACTGAATTAGTTGCATATGTATTTGTGCCCACAAATATGTCTAATATTATTGCTAGGGCATAAAGAATGTGGGGAGAGCTCCCCTTCAGAGCAGGCCAGAGTGATTCATGACTCTCACAGGGAAATGCTCCTGAAAAAAGCAATTCACTTCTGGAAAGAGGAAATAAAGAAAAATTAAGACAGTTTTTCCTTTTTGTATTGCCCTTTTTTCCTTTAAAAAAATTAGCCAGAAAATACTGAATTCAAGAGAACAAGCTAATTAAAGGGAAAAAAAAAGACATTTAAGCCGAAGTATTTTGAATCACCCTTAAAAGTTTCCTAACTTACATTCTCTTTCCTTATTTGGTGACACTCAGAATTAACTTTTTACATCAAAATCTCGCAAAGTTGGGAAAGTAGTAACAGGAAATTACTACTAAAATTCTTTATAAGGTAATGGAGTTTATCTTTTTTTTGTACCTAACAGTATTGCTTGATTTTCACATAGCATTTTTGTTGGTTTTGTACTGTTCTCTTTTTTCTCTGCTTCCTTTCCTCCCTCCCTCCACCTCTTTTCTTTCTTTTATGCCCATAAGAAATGCCATCTATGACAATGTCCACACCACCTGTCTGGCTGCCTAAGGTAATATTGGCATCAGAGGCTACAGTCGTCCTAGGAACCATGTTTAGACTGCAGGGACACCACCTGTCAATGCTACATCTACTCACTCCTAAAAACACCAGAGATTTATACCACCATCTGGTACATAAGATTCACCCAGAGAGTTAAGTGAAGAACCATTTTTTAGGTATTATATTTTTGTCTTTTATCTAACTCATGTTTGGCTCTCAGCTAAAAATAAACCATGAAGACCGGACTTGAAGACATTCTGAGCTACAGATACAGCTCTCCCACCTGTAGCAGCCCATATCCATGGCTCTTTGTTGGAGGATAGCATCTTCCTTTCTTTACTTCACAGGAAGTTCCTCATTCTTTCATGCAAACTGATTCCTAGTGAGCCCCAAGAGAATCCCTTTGAGAAACACTGTGGTCTCAGACACCTGTGATGGTTATATTTATCTGCCAAACTAGGACCCCTGCTACAAGTTAAATTTCTATAGATGAAGGAGCAGGGTGTTTGAATGTGACATAAATTACCACAGATTTAATGATTCTGTCTCAATGTTGAGTGCATTTGCCTACTACCTCCTTTTTTTTGGAAGAGACACTGTTACATGAGCTGATCAATGTCAAACCCTTGAACTAGATATGGCTAGATCTGGGCCAGAACAGAGATTGCTTCCTGTACATCCCATCAGAGACTCTGGTGGACCTCTCCCATATGCCCAGGCATGCTGGTTTCTGGAAGGGGCCTTGCCTTGCCCTGGGCAAGAACATAAAGTGGTTTCCCTTTATCTGGGGCAAGTAAGAGCCCAGTAACCCTATTCATCCTGCCATGTCCTATATAACTCATCAGTCCCAATCACTCGGAGTGGAGAATATCCATGTCCTCTTGCTGTCTGAGAGCTCCCTTAATAAACTTTCGATGTAATAATGGAGTTGTTAGCTTCTTTCTTTTATTTGTCCACCCTGGAAAATTTTACATAATAACTTTCAAGATGATATCCTCTTTCTACCTCTAATGTATACTCATTCAGTAGATACACAAATAGTAGAACAAAGTTTCAGAAAGAGAAAATACAAGATAGTTTCATTCAGCTCTACACAGAGACACACTGGGCCTAGAAATTGGTAACTAGCAAAGGCATTTTTCAGACTGTATTAGAAGCAGAAACCTGTGTAAATAAATGCAAAGATTACTGGGCCAATAAAAATGGAGGTGATGGAAACTCTCAAATTAAATTTGAATTGAGAACAACCATGTGTGTAGCTAAGTGGGAGAGTGTAGGGGTGGAGTGGTGTGTATGGAAAATGACAGGACTTTTTACAGCTGGTTTTAAATGCCTCAATAAGAAACAAGTGACCATTCCTTTCAGACTCCTACCCCCAAAGAGTGAAGAGAACAATGAAAAAAGATTGTGTAATGGAGACAATTACTTTTTTTCCCACTCATCCAGCCAAGTATTCTGAATTTTCCTTGTTTCCTGAATTGAGAAGTATTGAAAATTTATGTGGGAACAACCATATATTTTTTTCTATATCTAGTTTGCCGTATCAATCTCTCTGTCTAAATAGCATCAAATACTACTCTCTAAATAAATTTGTAAAAATATATGTATGCACACAATCTTGTTTTAGTGTTTGTAAAATTCTGATTAAAGAACACTTGTTCATATATTTTTACCTTATTGGCATCTGGAGATGAAACTTAACTGAAGATTACAATCATGATTGTTACAAAGTAGCCTAAACAGGTAAATAAGACTATTACTAATGCTCTACTCTAAATCTCTACACTAAACAACCATTTGCTAATGGTTTCATATATTCAATTTTTTTTCAATGCTGTCAAATTACTGGAAGGTGAAGGTTATTTATGAAAATAAGTTATGCATCACATTAATGGTAGCAAATATTGACTATATTACAAAAAAGGTTATTTATAATTCTCTACTTACTTTTATAGAATATTGGGTACTGGTTTGTAGAAAATCTTTTGTCTGAAATAAATAAATTTTGTCTGAGAGAAAATAAATTTAGTTCTTACAGTATATACTTTCATGTGGGTGAAGACAATAGTAAATGAACGTAAAAGGATCAAAATTTGGAGAAGCTGGACAAAGTTACGTTTTTTGACGAAAGAAATGGAGTGATGTATAGTAGTGATTAGTGGGCATGTTATTTTAGACACGGAAGGCTATGGAAACTTATGAGAACAGAAGGGGAAAAAGAAAGGAGTAATTGGGCATTCAGAGAAAGGCTGCAAGGGAAAAGCCCAGAAAGAGGTAAAAGGAGGTGCTTGAGAGAGATGAAATAATGTGCATGTGTGTACATGACGCAATGATGTACGCAATGTACGTTTTCCCTCATACCAGATTTGGTGATAATAAAGTAGCTAATGCTTACCTAGCATGAATTATGTGCCAGGCCCTGTTCAAAGGTTTCACATATATTTAGTCATTTGTCAAAACCTATTAATTGAGTAAATTATTTCCATTTACAAATGAGGAAACTGAGGACAAAGAGGTAAAATAATATGCCTAACGTTACTCAGCAAGTAAGTTGCAGAGCTAGGATTGCAACCCAGGTTCTGGAAATGGTAGTCCTGACCTTGACGCTGCACTGGGCTCTTTTGGGAAAAGAAGAAAACTTATGTATTGCTACTTGGTTGGCACATAATGGATTTAGAGGTTGTTTTCCCAGGCTAAGCACATCTTGGTGTCAAGATTTATATGTGAGCTCTTTGCGTTTCAATTGTTTAAGAATTTAAATTCTGTGCCAACTAGTTTGCTACAACCTCAAAAACAATCAAAGCATTGTTTCTTCTGAACAGCTCTAAACTTGCTTTGGTTTCATCATGCTATGTCTTTGAAAAACTTACAGTGCCTCTGGATCATGAATGTAGTTGAGCAGACCAGCTCTTAGAGACTTTAAAGTAGAGTTGGAGCCTGATCCTTATTGTAATTATTATTAAATAATTAAGTTGGTCATTTATGTATTGAGAATTAATTGCTTTATTATGGATTAATTGCTATACTGCTTATTTATAATCTATGGCTTTATCAATTTTAATCCTCATGATAGATGGAAATCTAAAATAATTTTCTCTTTTATTAAACCTAATTAGCTCATTAAACTTAGCGAGCACGTGTGCTCACATGTGCCTTTTTACTTTCCCTGAGGTGATAGAAAGTAATTATATTTAGTTTCCTGCAATTGTCTTTTTTACAAGTAAATATCAGAACTTCAAGGTTACACTCACAGATACTCATTCTGGAAGACTACTCCCTTATAAAAATGGACACTAAAGGATTTTATAGTGGTTATGAGATCCTAAGGGTAAAGAATCCTGCAATTATTTTTGTAGATTTCTTTTTCCTCTTAATTATTCTTTCTTCTTCTCCCCCTTTTTCTATTACTACTTGGCTAAGTATGATGTGATTTAGAAAATTAAATTTATTCATGGCAATTCTCTTGGGTGGCACACTCTTTCAATACCAATCTGAGGGGCAGTGTCAATTAGTATAGACTTGCACAAAAGAAGGGACTCAGAAGAAGCACCATTTTAGGAGAAGCCGACTGCTGAATGGACCCATGTAGTTGGGTGGCAGATGTTGTGAATAAATCACTGGGATGTCTACCGTCAGTCACTCAAATATTTTTTAGTTCCCACTGAATAGTCATAAATTACTAAGAGTGCTGAAAAGTCTGTCGACAGTGTCGCATGCCTGGGGTAACCAGGCTTTCATCTTTTCTTAAATAAACAAAATAAAGATCAATCTAAATATGATTAGTATTTTAAAGTGACTAGTTTATTTGTTTATTTATTTAACTTGGGAAATAAAAGGAGACTGCCTTTATCAGACCTTTATAATCAAAAGATCCTATGTCCCATAAATACTTGTTAAATATTAGTCTCTTTATTCAAAATAATACTTAAATAACTACAAAATATAGAAAGAACTATTTCTTAAACTGGTTAGTTTTCTCAAATAAATACATGCAATACAGAAGACAATAAATAGTCAAAAAATTTAAGCTCTGCTTATAAATAAAATGACATAGTACAGTTTGCTGTTGTTACCTGATTCTTATTCAACACTAAGAGTTTCCAGTCCTTAGGTGCATTTCCATTATTTAACAGAAAAAAAGAATGGCATTCTTTCACCTCCTTTTGACTATTAGGAGGTTATTTTTATTTTATACAGTTTAAGACACACCTGTGCTGCTATTTACATAAGTAAATTTAATATATTACAGTCATAAAATACCTATGATGGTTGGAATTTGGTTCCCAAGAGATTACCTAAATACTAAGTTTCAGAATTTGTGTACCAGAAATTTCTGCTGTGCTTGCCTCCCTTTTCTGCTTGTCCTCTGCCCACAGCCCCTAGATTTCTCCTAGTCGGATTAGCCTCAAAGGCCTAATAATGACTTTAAATTATAGGCCCAGGAGCACAAAAGTGTTTCAGCCATCAAATTCGCTTAATATTGTCCTTGCTGCTGTTCAGTGTTATGCTGCATTTGAAGGCTGCCCAATGAGTGAACAATTTCCCCAGAGCCAGGAAGAAATGTCTGCTCTTGGGTTAACAAAATTCCTTATATATTATTTTGTTGTTCTAGTTTCTGTGCTGTGATTTGCTTGGCAATGACCTCCTTTTCAACTCCCCATAACACTTGTGCCTTTCTTATAGCACTTATCTAACTTTGCCTTTTATTGTAGTTATATTTTTACTTATTTTATCGAACCATTAAATGTTATAATCATAGAGGGAAAGCAGCACCTGTCTATCTTTTTCTATACCCGCCCAATAGCATAATTAAATATTTATGACTTTCAATTGACTTTTGCTTTGCTGGATGAACTGAATTTTGGAAATTTTAGTTTTGGTAATTTATTTATTTTTTTATGAGGAAGGGGTTAAAATGGATGGTGTCTTTCCTTTTCTTAGAATATTATTATCTGATTCTCTAATTTTGAGGGTAATATTCTGAAAAACAGCCTGTTCCAAGTCCATCCTAAGATGTATATCCTATATTTGATGTTCTGCTCTCAAACATGGTAGTTATCTCATATCATACTGCTCCAATTTTAAGTTTGCTCTAATGTTCACCCCAACAGTTTTGCGATAACCATGGCTATGTGTCATTGGACAAAGCAAGGAAAATATTGCAGGCTCAAGAGGGCAGCTGAATCCTGATGCTTCACAGATCAAAAATAAGTAGCTCCTCAGTTATGAGAAAGGAGAACAGGAGAATAAGTTGCCAAAGAGAGGCATCTTTGTCTTACAGAAAATTAAGAGTGTTCTTGGAAGCTAATTTGGCTTCTACTTACTAATTGAAATATATCAAGATTAAATATAATCTTTTTTTCCCATTTATGAAACAGAGATGATAATGCATACCTCAAAAAGTTGTTGTAAAGATTACAGGGTCCATTCAACCTACTTACCAAGATGCTAACACATGGCAGGCTCTGGTCAGACTATGACGAGGCATGTCCAATAGGTATCCAGTCATGTAATATGAAAAAGAAACATTTATTGAACAAGATACAAGATACAAGAAACATTGTACATAGGAGAATGATGCCTCAGTCTCCTTCAATGTAGACACCTAGGGACCTCACACAGTTCTCTCAGTCCCCATCAGCTGCCCCATCATATTTTCCTGAATATCATCGATAGCCTGAAATCTCTTCCCTTTCAAAGGTGATTTTAGCTTTGGGGAAAGCCAGAAGTTGCAGATTCTCAATCTGGGCTGTAGGGGGGCTGAGTCACCAGGGTGATTTGTTGTTTCACCAAAAACCTTTGCATGAGATGTGACACATGAGTGGGCACATTGTCATGATGAAACTGCCTATCACCAATTCTCCACAGCTATAGGTTTTTGAATCATCTAAATAGTTTCTGTGGAGGAATGTTCAAGTTTAATGCAAAATTTGATGCAGATTCATTGATCTACTCGCTCATTTTGAATATGAAAGCCACACCATACACATGCTCACTCAATGCTGTCTACCACCTCCACTGACTAGTACAGTGAAGTCATCATTGTTCATACCTGCACATTCCAGTCCACTCTCCTTGTCTGCCAGGTTACATCCATGTCATGCAAACCATTCTCATTATATTAACAATCGTTGAACTTTTCCCAGACAGACCTCATATATCTGGACCACTGTGATAAGTCATAGGTTAAAGCTGAGTTTCGCTGACAGGTCCAGAGGGAAGAGTAGACCAGGGTATCTATAATAGAGAAGCTATAAATTAGAGAACTGGAAATGTTAATCTTATTAAAATAAATAGATTACAAACTATGTGATAGCTATCATTTGGCTAATTTCTATGTGCTCATCTTGAAAAATACCTTTTTAATATTGGGAATCTCCAAATAAAGCTTTATAAGTAGTAATGGATGACTATTGTTAATATTGCAGACAGAGAATGTTAGAAAATGAGTTCTAAAATGGTTTTTAAATAAGATTTCTTATAATAGTGTTTTTCCTACACTGCAGTGCTTTCTCATACCAAAAAGTAATTCTCCAATTCTCCAGACAACAATGGTATGTCCAAATATTGTATTTAGTTCTGATACTAATGACCCAGAGTTAGTACAGACTCAGCAAGTTAATAACTTACTCCCACAAGACTGTGTCCACTTCACAGAACAGTAGCAAGTCCAGAGCCTCTGGTACTTCTGATTAAATGGCTACAAATTAGCTCCCCCATAACTCCTCCTCAGGTTCAATAATTTGCAAGAATGGCTCATGGAACTCAGAAAAGATCTTTAATTGCCATTTTTGCTGTATTATAAAGGACACAACTCAGAAACAGCCAAATGAAAGAAATGAATAGAGCAAAGTATAGGAAAGTGTCATGGAGTGTCCAGACTCTCTTCCAGCATGACCCCTCTCAGCACCTCTACATGTTCATCAACCCTGCAGCTTGCCAAATTCTATCATTTAGAAGTTTTATTGAGATTTTGTCATGTAGGCAATGATTGGTTATTAACTCAATTTTCAGCACTCTTTCCTTCTCAGAGGTTGTGGGAGACGGGGCTGAAAGGTCCTGTCTTCTAGTCAAGGTTTGGTCTTTCTGGCAACTAGTTCTCATCCTGAAGTTGTCTAGGGGCATGAGAACAAAAGATGCTCTTCTCTGGAAATTCTATGGGATTTAGGAACTCTGTGTGAGGAACTGCCACATCTACCTACCTACCCATATACACACACACACACAGACACACAGACACACACACACATGCGCACAGACATGTGTTGCTATAGATGTATATATGTTATTGTTAGAACAGGTCTAATGTTACACATGTGTAAATATCACCTTGAATCACAGAAAATTAGAATGTCTAGTTTCATTCATCAGTACAGAGGAAGAGAACAAGGACATTTTGACAGTGTCTATACAGGCAAATGTGGCTGATTGTATGCTCCAAAATGACTACAACAATGTTTCTCATCTCACCTGCTTTTCTTACAATGTCACTTGACACTCCTTCATAAAGAGGTGGGTGCATGTTCCCTTATTTGAAACTGGGTGGGAGTTTTATGTTTTATGATTGCTTCAACCAATACAGTCAGTGGAAGTGATGCTTAGTGACCTCTGATGTTAGGTAATAAAAAGGACACAGTTTCCACCTGGCTTACTCTTTTTGATATGCTTACTCTTTTTGATATGCTTACTCTTGGGAAGCCAGCCACCATGCTGAGGAAACTCAAAGTATCTTATGTGGAGGGATCACATAGAAAGACCCATAGAGTGAGGACCCGAGTCTCTGAATGGACAGCTAATATCAACAGATTTTCAGATAGTCCTATCACATAGTCTTCAGGACTTCTATCTGAAGCTTTGGACATTTTAGAGTACAGACTGGTCATCCCTGTTGTGCCTGGTTTTAATTCCTGATGCATAAAGTCAGTGGGCATAATAAATAGTTATTTTACACCACTAAGCTCTGAGATAATTTGTTACCTAGTCATACATATTAGGGTTCTCAAGAGAAACAGAAATAATAGTGTGTATGTATGTATATATAGCACAAGTACGTGTGTGTGTGTATATACACATATATACATATATAGTTATATATGTGAATATACAGAGAGAGATTAATTTATTGTAGAAACCAACTGAATCATTTGGTCATGTGGTTATAAAGGCTGACAAGTCCCACTGTCTACTGTCTGTAAGCTGAAAACCAGGAAAGCTGGTGATGTAATTCAGTTAAGACTTCACACCTGAGTATCAGGTGGAGGGCGGCTGGTATAAATCCTGGAGTCTGAAGGCTTATGAACTTTAATAGAAAGGGCAAGAGAAGATGGACATCCCTGCTCAGGAAGAGAAAGAATTAACCCTTTCTCCATTTTTTTGTTCCAGTTGGGCCTTCAAGGAATTAGATGGTTCTTACTTGCATTGGTGCAGACAATCTCCTTTACTCAGTTTACTGATTCAAATACTAATCTCTTTCAGAGACACCCTCTCAGATATATTTAGAAATAGTGTTTTACCAGCTAACTGGCCACCCCTTACTCCAGTCAAGTTAATATATACAATTAACCATCACAGGTCTATCCCTTGTCAACTCAACACACACATTTCCATAAACAACACTTAATCTCCAAATCGTCGTCGTCGTCGGCAGCCATCCATCTCGAGAGACGATGGTGTAGCTTCTTAAGAGTCTATCTGCACCGCCGAGAATGGCTGTGCAGTCTGACTCGGGAGTGACACGGTATCTGTCTCCTCCCGTGTTGAATCGACATCTTGCTATGACGCTGGAGTGTCCTCTCCAGTGAAGGTGAAGCTACAGAGCCTGGGCAGGGTGATATGGAGGGTCTGCTGTTGCCCATGCAGCAGACCCCCCCTCTCTTCGCAGCTGAAGGATCCAAGGGAAAGACGGAGTCAATACAGCTTGGCTTCAGGTGCGCCGCAGGAGTTGTCGGTGTTGACTACAACGTCAAACCGCCTTAGGGACTCCGGCTCCGGATTTTCTGTCGGGGCTTACTCCCTTAGCCTTTCCCCTGAAGAGGTATGCCTCAAGGCAGCGGAGGTTTTTTGGAATCAGAGTTTTCCTTCTCTGATTTCCTTCTCTGTCTCCAAATAAAGACAATAAAAAGGTCATATTTCTGCATGACATGATACAACTATTATGACCAAAAAAAAAAAAAAGGGCAGTAATCTCTTCCTAGAAGAGGAGGTAAAATTTTTGAATGATATTTACTGTTCTATGATATCCCATAACTTGAAATCTTTGATATAAAATTAACAATACCTAAATACTGACACAAAGTTACTAAATTTTGTTACATGATAAAGAAGAGAAAAAAACAAAGATATTTGCTTAATATCTGTATATATACAGTACTCACAGACATAATCATAACAAAATAAGGGAGAGATATGCATGGTAATTATAGGATCTGGCAATGTAGTTGTAGCTGGTTTATAGAAATCCCTTTTTGTACTTTGCCTTTATCAAATACCTCAGCTGGTTGTGTGGCTTTTAATCTAGTGGAGTGACAGCAACCTTCATTCCTAAAGGAACTGGGTCATTGTTAGTCCTTCCTGGATTGGGTTGTTGTCATTTTTCATTGCCTTTTATCACAGGGCATAGTAATGCTAAGAGACACCCTAAAGGATCTGTATTCCAGACTTACTCTTCCTTTCTTGTGCTGTGGAGTGGTAGTTCAATTTCCCCTTGGAAGACAGGATCAATCACCCCAGCCAGCACAATGACTCGCTTCCTTCCCTGTTGTTACTGAGGTTTAAGGAGTCCAAAGTGGCTGGTGGCAATTTTAAAATGGAACCATTGTTGTGTCTCCTGGTAGAAGCATCCCTCCTTCTGGGATTAAAACCTCTTAATGGAGAACAAAACAGACAAAAATATTTTTTCTCATAGATGATACTCCCTAGCAGATAGAGACAGTAAAAACCCAAAGTAACAAAATATACTCATATAGTATTTTAAATGGATAAAACTCTTAAAGAGAAAAATAAAACAAGAGACAGAAGCAAAGATTGCAAGGGGAGAAGGAAGCGGTAGAGAGTTATCTTTAAACACAGAAATCAGGGAAGTGTCACCGAGAACGTAAACTTTGAGGTCTTTGGAAAAGCTTTATGGATATTAGTAAGAGGAGGAGATATATTCTAGTCACAAGGATGGCAAATGACAAGGAAAGAAATTGTAATTGGCGAGTGGGCTAGAATGAAGTGAGCAAGAGGCAGGCCGGGAGCAGATGAAATCAGGGAAGTGAGGCAGGGGACAGGTAGGTGAGTTATCATTGGTAAGGTTTAAGGTTATGCCTAAAGCCTGGGAAACCTTTGAAGATTCTGAAGAATGTGACATGATTAAATTTATATTTTAACATGCATATGTGGCTAATGTGCTGAGAATAGATTTTGCTGGGGGAGGGCCATGATGGAGAGAGTACAAAAGAAAGAAGAGCAGTTGGGAGGCTGTTATGACAGTCCAAAGGAGAGAGGACTTTGGTAGAAGGTGAAAGATGTATTCAGTCTGAAGAGAAACCAGAGTATGGAGAGATGACTGGCTTAGATTAGTCATGTAACAGTGGGGATAGGCAAGAAACGGTGGTTTTGGGTTGATTCTAGAAGTAGGGAAAAACAGATAACAGAGAGTGTGGATAAAAGAGAAGAACCAGGGATAATATCTAATTTCCTTGAGTAATTAGAAATATAGAAAGGCTACATATTCAATAAGGAAGACTGTAGGAGAAACAGATTTTTTGAGAAACGATTGAGTTCATTTCCACACAAGTTTCATTTAAGATGGCAATTAGGCCTTCCCATTGGGGAGTTGAACATTCGGTTGGATGTAGAAATTTGGTGATGAAGAAAAAAGCCTGAGCTGGAGATAAAATTTAAGAGCCATTTATATGTAGATGGCATTTAAAACCATGAGACATATTGAGACCATTAAGAGAGTGAATAGATAGACAGAATTAAAGACTCGTGGGCTGAGGCTGGGGGCATTCTAATCTTTAAAGAGAAGCAGTAAGTGCAAAGGTAAAAAAGGAAACAAAACATAGTTTGTCACAAGGAAATTGAAGAAATTGGTTCAAACAAAAATAACAATCAACCATATAATCAATCAAAGCAGCAGGAGTAATTACTTCTGAGATAGAAGTAAATTGAGAATTGAGACTGGATCATTGGATTTAATAATGTGAAATTTATTAGTGACTTTAACAAAAGCAGTTTTGGTGATGTTGTGGGGCTTTCAACAATAGACATGTGTTATTGAGACAAAATAGTAAGTGATGTTAGAGAGCATAAGTCTAGACTTGTTCTGAAAGGGGGATATAAAATGAGTCTCACTCTCTCTCACATTGCTTACTAGAGATAGAAGAAGGTTTATTGTAAGGGATTGGCTCATGTGATTATGGAAGCTGAGAAGTCCCAGGATCTGCACACTGGGAGCTGGAGGTGGAGGAAAGCTGGTTGCAGAGTTCCAGAGCAAATCTGAATTTTTGAGAAGCAGGGGGTGATGGGGTGGGTTGGGGGAGGGGGCAATGTTGTATTAGTCAGAGCCAGAAGGCCTGAGAACCAGGAGAAGGTAGGTGTCCCAGTTCAGGAATACAGCAAATTTGACCTTTCTCTAACTTTTTCTTCTATTCAGGTCCTCAGCTGATTAGGTGAAAGCAATCTTACTCAGTTTATGAATTCAGATGGTAATCTCTTCCAGAAACACCCTCACAGGCACACCCCAAAATAATGTGTTTACCAGCTTTCTGGGCATCTCTTAGCTCAGCCAACTTGACACATAAAATGAATCATCACAAATATTCAGCCAGAAATTAAAATGTCAAAGAATTAGAAATGTTACCAAGGGATCATTTGCTTCTAATGTTCCAGAGAAGTTTTATGTGTGTTTGGGGATAGGGCTGGGGTGGGGTTCAGCATGTATGAGACACAAGGAGATAAAAAGAAAGGACACACGTGTAGTGCTCTATGATGAAGTGCCAAGAGACACACCCAGATGTGGGTTGCCCAACAAGAGTTTTGAAGAACATAAATGTCTGAATTGTCCTGTAAAGGGCCTTATTATCTATCCACTAAACTCTGTGACTCTATCATGCCCAGCTTTGTAGTAAATTCTACCAACTCTATTAAAAATGTCTTGTACCTATTTTAATGTTAGTATTTTGTAGAATCTTGTGAAGTACCTCTGCTCCATATTTTGGTTCATACAGGGGTGAGCAGAGACTAATAGAGATAAGAAAGAACTTGGGAGGAAGAGGAGGCTAAGAGAATATAACTCAAAGTTTGAGAGTATCAACTCAAAGTTTGAGGAGTGCTTTGGAGATCACTGGGTTGAAAATTTGGTGGGCTATGAATGAGGGGTGTTTTAGCCACGCTTCCTTATTGAGCAGCCTGGAGCATGGGTTCAGCTCTCTTTTAGTCTATATCTCTACATCTTATAGTTTGTGAACAGCAGTAATATCTTTTTAAAAATAATTACCTCTCGCCATGGCCATGTGGCTCAGTCGGGTGGAGCATCACCCTGTAATCAAAAGGTTGCAGGTTCAATTTCTAGTCAGGGCACATACTTAGGTTGCAGGTTTGATCCCTGGTTTGGTGTAGGCACATCTGACCCCCAGTCTGGATGGGTGCGATCCCGGTCAGGGCACCTATTCCGGCCCATGTGTGTATGGGAGGCAACCAGTTGATGCTTCCCTCTCACCTCGATGTTTCTCTCTTTCCCTTCCTCTCACTCTAAAAGCAATGAAAAAATGTCTTCGGGTGAAGATAATAAATAAATAAATAAAAATATAAAAAGAAATGGTTCCTCTCTAAGAAACCATTGTAGGTAATTGCCCTTATCCTCACCCAATGAAATTGTAACACCACAGATACACTGTATACCTGTTTGTGTATGGAGGGCCTTTGCAGGGCCACAAACCTCTGGTAAGTGTCTAAATACTTCTTACTTTCCCCAAGAACCAATTTTGCCCCCTTGGAGGTGATATCAGGCCTATTGAGTTTGCATGACTTATAGAATAAATTTCCAAATGCTCAATATTTCTGTCTAGTGTTCTTTTTACTATAACCATGTACTTTTGCTCAAGGTAAACTTTCTGCTTTCTAGAAATATTTCTTTAGGGAAAATTATCTGTCATGTGTCCCTGTCACAAACCCTATCTTGCCATGTAATTTTTTTCTCATAACTATCTTCAATGGGGATTTCCCAGTAGATTTTACAAAGCAATCTAATTTCTTATTAGTGTGGTTGATTCATGAACATTTAAGCAAGTTTCTACTTTCCTTGGGGGCCTAGGGACATGTTAACTAGTTTGGTATCATCACGGTCTAATCCTAACTAATAAAACATGATCCAGGCACAGCTGCCTAAATGACTTGGCCTCCCAGTACAAGTTTCAGTTTTTCTAGGACCATAAATCTGCAATCATTTGTAGCAAACATTCTATTCATTCACACCAGATGTGGGTGAAATAACAGAATGAAGAAGAAAGGAAGGTAATAAAAATAATTGAATAGTATTAGCCTCTTTCAAAACTTGGATTTCCAAAGTCTATGTACAATGTATCTTATTTTTCCTTTGGTGTCATTGGTTGGAATATAAATTTTTACCTCAACATCACAGTATACTTTTTATTTTAACTAATGAATCTTGGACATTTAAGCCTCCAGAACTGTGAGGAAATAGATTTCTGTTGTTTAAGCCACCCAGTCTGTGGTATTTTGTTATGGCAGCCTTGGTAGATTAATATATATTTTATAGCATATATAATTGTTGTACTCTATATAACATTATATATATACATATATATAATATATAACACATATTTATAATGTGTATATGATATATACTTTTTCTAAAGTGAGCAGGGATCTTAGGAATTGAAAGGAGGACAAGAACTGGTGATATAACTTAAACAGCTGTACATCTCTCTTATTCTATTGTTTACCATCTGATCAGAGATGTTGAAGAAAAGTGTATGGTTTTTCTGGCTATTAGGAGAGGAACTGGATTTTAAGAGGTACCTGTAGTCACCCAGTGCCTATTTTAGCATTTGAACTTTCTTTTTTAAAACCACTATACCCAAAGAGAATAATGTATTCCTATGTTTCTCCTGTATAAACATTAAATACTTAAACAAAATGTCTACATGACAGCAATATAGAGTGCTAAACCAATCCAGATGTTTAGATCTTTTCATATTTGATTTGACTTAAATAAAACTTAGGTAACATAAATATGGCCTTACATTATAGTTATGCACACTGTTATATATTGCCCCCCCCCCCCCGCCAGCTTGTTCTTACAAAATGACACCACACTACACGCCTTACAAAACAATTTGCCTTTTTCTCCTCTAAACAATATCTTGTAACTACTTTCTTCTCAGGTCAGTGTCTATAGATCTAAATCGTGTTTTAAAAAATGTAGTAGCTGCAAATATAATTTATTCAATTTTTCTGATAGTGGCCAGTACTGTTTCTATATAGCTTTTGTCACTCCAATTAATGCTTCAGTAACTACTGTTGTAATATATTCTTATTTGCTGTTGCATTTATTTCAGAAGAGCAAAGTATTGGAAGTAGTTCTGCTGCATCAAATGTGTGCATATTTCATATTTTATTAGAGTACCAAAAATCTTTCCAAAAATAGGTTAGCAAACATTATACACACACCAGTAATTTTTATGATTATCAGCCCATCCCTTCCACCTCATCAACACTTGATATTATCAATTGTTTTATATATTTTATTTCTCAACACTGCAACTTTTTAAATTAAAAATTATTAGGAAACATACACATAAAAATAATACACGATAAAGGCACATTTTAAAAGGTGAACATTCATGAAGTTCACCACTCAAGTGAATCAATAGAGCATTGTAATGAACTTTAAATTTCCTGTGTATCCCATTCAGAATGTATCCACTTCTCTGACCATAACAAATGTGACCACTACCTTTAATTTTTAGTTAGTCATTTTTACTTTACTTTCTCAAATGGTTATAATAGTCAGGGTTCTCCAAGAAACAGAAACAATTATACCTATTTATATCTATCTATCTATCTATCTATCTATCTATCTATCTATCTATCTATCATCTATCTAATCTATCAATAAGGAATTGGCTTATGACATTGACACTGCAAATCTCAAGATCTGAAGGATGAATCAGCAAGCTGGAGACACAGGAAGGCAGAAAGTATAGTTTCAGTCAAACCCAAAGGCAGAGAACCAGGAGAGCTCATGATATTACTTTAGTCCATAGGCCAGCAGGCTTGGGACCCCAGGAATAGCTGATACTTTAGTTTGAGTCTGAAGGCAGAGAAAAGCCAATGTCCCAGTTCAATGGTTACCAGACAGGAAAAATTTCCTCTTAATTGGGGAAAGGTCCATCTTTTTGTTTTATTTAGACTTTCAACTGATTGAATGAAGTCCACCCACTCAGGGAGGACAATATGCCTTACTCAGTCTACTGATTTAAATGTTGTGTTATTTTCTCCACTTTGTTGAGATATAATTTACATTTATCATTATGAAGGTTGAATATATAGAACATATTAATTTGATACACTTACAGATTGCAAAAGCATTACCAGTGTAGTGTTAGATAAAACCTCTATCCTATTGATAATGACCACTTCTCTTTTTTGGTGAGAACATTTAAAATCTACTCTCAGCAACTTTCAAGTATATAAAACATTATTAACTAAAATCACATGCTGTACATTGGATTCCCAAAGTGTATTCATCTTATAACTGGAAGTTTGTTATCCTTTAACCAACATTTCTCCATTTCTCCCACCTTCCTGCCTCTCTGGCGGCCACCATTCTACCCTCTTATTCTATGATTTCTACTTTTTTAAGCCCACATGTAAGGAACATCATGCAGCATTTGTCTTTCTGTGTCAGACATTTCACTTAGCATAATATCTCAAGGTATATCCATGTTGTCTTAAATGGCAGTATTTCCTTCATTCTCAAGGCTGAATAACATTCCTTTGCATGTATATACCATATCTTTCTTATTCCTTCATCCACTGACAGACACTTAGTTTGTTTCCATGTCTTGGTTATTGTAAATAATACTGCAATTACAATTTTAATGGGTAAATGAGGTATCCAGTCATGTTGGCATTTTTGTTTCCCCAGGTTGCATATTCATTCATAGATTTATAGTCCATTTTTACTTTTATCTTTTGCTAAAATAATTTGTTATAAACCTGGTTTCACATTGAATTTAAATGCAGATTTTATTATGTACAAACACATAATTATACCAATGTCTGTCTAGAAAAAGTCCAACCTTTGTTAACCAAACCATATAATGAGAATGGTTTGTGTGACATTGATGTAACCTGGCAGCCAAGGAGAGTAGGCTGGAATGCACATGTGTGTACAAGTCGGTGGGGGTGGTAGATGCCATTGAGTGAGTGTATGTACTGTGTGTTCATCACTTTCGAAATGACTGAGCCACTAGAGCAATAAATCTGCAACAAATTTTGCTTTAAGGTTGAACATCTCTCAGTGCAAACTACTCAGATGATTCAGAAGGCCACAACTATGGGCAATGGTGATTGGCAGCTTCATCACGACAATGCTCCTGCTCATGTGTCACAGCTTGTGCAGAGGTTTTTCGTGGAACATCAAATCACTCAGGTGACTTGGCTCCCCTACAGCCCAGACTTGGTTCTCTGTGACTTCTGGCTTTTCCCCAAACTAAAATCACCTTTGAAATGGAAGAGATGTCAGACCATCAATGAGGTTCAGGAAGAGAGATGGGGCAGCTGATGGGGACTGGTAGAACTGTGTGAGGTCCCAAAGTGCCAGCTTTGAAGGGGACTGAGGCATCATTGTCCTATGTACAATGTTTCCTGTATCCTGTATCTTCTTCAATAAATGTCTCTATTTATCATACTACCTGGTGGGATACTCTTTGGACAGACCTAGTATACATAATTGGATATGCTTATGCACTTGATTCTGTTCCACCAATTTATGTGTTGTGTTCTGGTTATGTATATATGTGTGTCTACCCAACACTTTTTTGACTATAGCAGCCATATAGCAGTTTTAATCATTATAATTTAATACCTTAAAGTACAATAGGTTTCCACTGCCAAAATGAAGTAAAAAAATAATTATATTATCAGAATAATTTATTAAAAATATGCTCACAGTGTAGCCTTAATTCTCTAGGTAATTACTCACTTTGCTGTTCAGGTCTTCAGTGGTGGTGACATATTAGAATAAATGGGGAACTCTTTTCCTTCAATATTTAATATGATGGCATTGTGCAAATGACAACCATTAGTTTTGCAAATATGGTCTTATAAAATGCAATTTGAAATAAGCCCCTTGAGATTAAAAAGTGCTTTTATTGTAACAATAAATTTCTGCTTTAAAAATTAAGTAAATTTGTGTAATGACAATATATGCATGACAAAATAAACTTTGAAAACCAAATGTCCATTTCAGCATGACAGAGAAAGGAATGCTCTTTCTTTCCTCTACAGACCAACTGTCATGTTAGTGTCACCTTGTTCTGGTGGGGAATTTGATGATGGTTTATAAAACCTTGAAGTTTCCAAAGCAATTTAAATATAATCTTTAATGACTTTGGAGTGGATTAGCCCTTGACCTTTCTATTCCCATGGTATTTTTCTCTACTAGTTTTGACATATGTTACAGAAAATTGTGCTCTTGAGATCTCTTTGAAACTCCTAATTATGTCAAGAGGCTTAACTTGATTTTTGATTGACTTATAATGGCAAGAGCTAATCTTTGAAAGGGGTTACAGATGCAAATCAGTGCTCTTTGGGACTTCATATATTAGCCCTAATTCTGTTAATACTAAAAAGAAACACTTGAAAATAATAAAGTTTTAAATAATTTATATTTTTTGTGATTTAAAATAATAGAACTGATTTCCAAATGAGCCCAAATTATATGATGAATTTTGTTCCTACATTACTTATTATTGCCCATTTAGTATTAAAGTCTATATAAAAAGCATAAAAAATACAGGAGTGAGAAGTAGTAAGTTTATAGTTGTAATACAAATAAATAATATAAGAATAAAATCCGTGTTTTGCATACTTACAACTGTGAACCTATGTTACCCCTCCTTGCATAGTGTATCATAAACATCACAACTTCAAAATGTAAACATTTTATTCAGTGTAATTTGGGAAAATGTAATTATAAGAAGAAAACACACTTTCCAAAATAGATAACAAAAAACAATATTAAATAAGTAACTGACAAAGTTCTTATAAAGCAATTTCAGGTGCAAATAGAAGTGAAAGGAAACAAATATTGAAAGTAAGCTGAGACATGAAAGAAGAAATAAAGAAAATATTGAGATGGTAAATAGAAACAACTGAATTGCTCACTAAAATACTCTGTGCCTTAAATAGAATAATGCCAGCTTTATATGAACATTTTTGAAGAGTGGAAATAACTATATATATTTGCTGAACTTTAAAAATAATTTTGTAATTTAATTATTTATATAGAGCTACATAAGAAGAAAGTATAGACTATAAAAATGGGTAATTCATATTAAGAACGTAGAATTTGAAGGTAGTGATAGTGAATAGAATATTTTCATATAAGTTTATAACTATTGTGTATAATTCTAAATAAAACAACCTAAATGAAGGATAAATCAGAAAGGGGGCTTACTGTCACTCCTGTGAATTAAGAACTTAGATTTGAAAAGGATCTAGTTCTTTAGCCAAGTAAAAATCTGTTAGGTTATGATATTATGTTGATTTTAATTCTTATGTACTAACAAAATAGCCTCTTATGGGATTTACAGTGAAGGTGTCAGACAAGTGCATGACAATTTCTTCTAGTTAAATTTATGCACTTATTTAATTTCTGTACATATTCTTGCATTCAAAGATAAAAAATGAAATGGGTTAAATTATGTTCTGAAAAAATTCACATGTTGAAGTCCTAATCACTATTACCTTAGATTGTGACCTTATCTGGAAATACTGTTTTTATAGAAGTAATTATTGGGTTGACCAAAAAGTTTGTTTAGTTTGTTCTGTATGATGGCTCTAGAAGTGCTTAGTTATCTTTAACTTCATTTGAAACAATTTTGTTAGATTATACTATGACAGCTTTCATATGAGTGTGCATTTAAAGAAAAACATCAAAATTGGTGAATTTTTGTGAAGCCATTTTAATATTGAAGATGGAAGAGGATATGCAAAAATTTTTTTGTGTGTATTATGTTTTATTATTTCAAGAAAGATAAAAATGCACGTCAAAAGCAAAAACGTATTTGTGCAGTGTATGGAGAAGGTACTGTGACTGATTGAACATGTCAAAAGTGGTTTGCTAAGTTTCTTGGTACTATTGACATTTTGGTCAAATAATTCTTTGCTGTGGGGCTGTCTTATGCATTGGAAGATAGTTAGCAGCATACTAAGCCTCTACCCACTGAAGCCAATAGTGGGAGATAGCCAACATAACGCAAACATACAAATCAATAAAGCTATTGATGAAAATGAAAACTGTGTCTTTTATTTTATGGAAAAAAACTAAACAGGCTTTTTGGCCAACTCTATTTTTAAGCTAGGATGAGGTCATATAGGAGTAGAGTGTGTTCCCAATCCAGTCTGACTGGTATGCTTGTAAAAGAATGACTAGTGAAGAAACAAATACACACCCAGAAAGAATGCCATGTAAAGACAAAGGCAGAGATGAGGGTGATGTTTCTACAGTCCCAGAAACCACAAAAATTGTGAACAAACCCCCAGAAACTAGGTGGAGAGGCAGGGTACGTATTCTTTCTCATAGCCCTTGGAAAGAACCAGGCTGCCAATATCTTGCTATTGGACTTGTAGCCTCCAGAAGTGTGAGGTTAGTTCTGTTGTTTAAGCCATTCAATTAGTTGTGTTTTCTTACAGCAGTCCTATCAAATGAACATAATAAACATCCATTAATCCTTGTAATTTTTCTGTAATGCAGTTCAAACTAATGGAATAGAAATAAATAGTACAGAGTAAAACAGTAAGCTTAGAACAAAGACAGCATGAGTTACAATGCTTGCATGAGATGAGAAGACTAGTACAATTTCAACAATTCAAGTGAATATTTACCGACATATATGCAAAAACATAAAATTAACCAAATACATGTAATCAATTAGGACTAATGCTGGTATCACAATTTCTTTGTTCCTGGGTGAATAGGTAAAATTTCATAAATATATACCATTTTTTATTCTGCTAGCATAATATATAATTCTTCAGTTCATCCATAGCATATTTGTCTTCAGATACCCTACTTATTTGCTGGCAATGATAAATTCTGTTAAAAATTAGTATGTTGAGTATGCTACAGATATATTACTCCAGCCTAAAACTTCAAGCATACAAATAACTCCTTACTAGAGAGGGTTTTTAGGTCAGGGGAGAAAAGAGAGACTAGTGGCATCACAGTCCACTAAAACTGAAATAGAAGCTGTTGTTATCTACCTAATGCTTAACCAGTTCAGGAGATTGATTGACATCATCTGAAGAGTCTATTCATTCTCTGAAATTTACAGTGTGCTGAAATGTTAGGGTAATGAGCTGTTCATTAAAGTACCTGGATATTTCTCCTCACCTGTAGAGCTGCAGTCTTACTGAAAGTCAGGTGTTTTTAACTTAAGCCCATTTAAGCAATTTTACTTGTTAATGTGATTATAGAATTCAGTTAATGCTATGCAAACCAATGAAATATGCATACAAACAATTAAAAAAGATGTGGTTTCCAGATCCAAGATGGCGGAAGAGTAAGTGGAAGCCACACTAACCTCCTCCCAGGACTAGTCTGGATTTACAACTTAATTTTGGAGAAATAACCTGAGAAAACCAATCGAACACTAGCTGGAGAGAAGTCTTATAACCACGGAGAGACAGAAAAGGCCGCTACATCACAACGTGACCGGTAGGGAGAGCGGAGACGTGGAAGGGATGGCTGGGCTCACACAGGTGGCATCTGAAGAGACTGAGAAACATCTCATCAGCCAGGGGTTCTCCCTGAGAAGGGCAGGGTCTAAACCCCCAGCTGGGCTTCCCAGCCTACAGCAACAGAGTGGAAAGTAAAATAGTATCCAGCTGTGAAAAGCGAAAAGCCATGGAGTTTCTTGCTAGCGGGAGAGAAACAGTGGGAGAAAAAGAGCTCTTAAGCAGATCACATATGAAAATATTTTTGACCCCACTTACCTTGGGCTCAGGCAGAGGGAAGGCAGAGAGGACTGGAGATGCTTGGGGAGAGTTTGGTGTGGTGGCTTTGAGGGGAGAACTGGGGAAGCAGCCGACTGGGTCCCAATGCTGCCTCATCCCTACTACTGCAGGCAGACCATACCCCTCCAAGTGGCCTCAGCCTGAGGGGAAGCAAAAGCCCGACCTACAGGAATTAAGCTGCCACACCCAAGGTCCTTAAGCCTGACACTAATCACAGATTGAATAGATTAACAACTAAAGGAGACAGACAAAGGCAGTAGATCCCTAGAAGTCTCCAATAGGCTGCCTAGGCCCAGACTGGTACACGATCTGACGCCACCAGGGGCAGATCCAGGAAGTATAGATCATTCTAAGAAGAAGCAACAAACAATAGGAGTCACAAAAATGGGGAGACAGAGAAACAACCCCCCATCAAAAGGAAAAGTATAACCCCCAGGATGAGTGCTAAATGAAATAGAGGGGAGCAAACTATCAGATATGGAATTGAAAGCATGGATTATGGAGAAGCTCAATGAGCTCAGCAGAAACTACAAAGAACTCCAGAAAAACTACAAGGAACTTACTGAGAATTACACCAGCATGAAAAAGGACATAGAATCTATCAATAAGAGCCAGGAGGAAATGAAGAATACAATCTCTGAATTGAAAAACACAGTAGAAGGAATTAAAAGCAGGCTAGAGGAAGCAGAAGATTGGATCAGCGAGCTGGAGAACAACGTAGACAAAAATGCCCAGACAGTGCATCAAAATGAAAAAAGACTGAACAAGAATGAAGGGGTTCTTAGACAGCTGCAGGACAACATGAAATGTAATAATATCCATATCATAGAAATTCCAGGAGAAGAAGAAGAGCAACGGATAGAAAACCTCTGAAAAACTAATGACAGTAAACTTCCCTAACATGAGGAAAGAAAGAGACACACAAGTCCAGGAAGCACAGAGGGTCCCAATGAAGATGAACCCCAACAGGCCCACTTCAAGACACATCATTATTAAAATGGCAACATTCAAAGAGAGAATCCTAAAAGCAGCAACAGAGAAACAACTAATAACATACAAGGGAGCTCCAATAAGGCTATCATCAGATTTCTCAGCAGAAACACTGCAGGCCAGAAGGGAATGGTCAAAAATATTTCAAGCAATGAAAAACAAAGGCCTACAACCAATAATACTCTACCCAGCAAGACTCTCATTCAAAATGGAAGATGAAATAAGGAGTTTCCAAGACAAATGAAGGCTAAAAGAATACATCTCCACCAAACCAGCATTGCAAGAGATGCTAAAGGGTCTGCTTTAAGCAGCACTATTTACAATAGCCAAATGCTGGAAACAACCTGAGTGCCCATCTGTAGATGAGTGGCTCAAAAAACTCTGTTACATCAACACAATGGAGTACTATGTAGCAGAAAGAAAGAAGGAAGTTCTACCATTTGCAACAACATGGACGGAACTAGAGAGAATTATGCTTAGCAAAATAAGCCAGGCAACAAAAGAAAATTACCTTATGCTATCACCTATCACAGGAAACTAATGAAGAACACAAACAAATGAGCAAAATTGAACCAGAGGTATGTAAACAAGGAATAAACTAACAGTAACAAAAGGGGATATGTGAGGGAGAGAAGGGGGTAAGAAGGGGAAGGGTCTAGTCAAAGAACATGTATAAATGACCCACGAACATGGACAACTGACTGGGGACTGAATGTGGGAGAAGGGGGGGCAGGGTGCGGGGAAGCAAGAGGGGGGAAAAAGTGGGACAACTGTGATGGAAAAACAAACAAACAAAAAATATTTAGTGGGGGAAGAAATAAAAATATAAAGAATGGAAATGCAAGTTCAGTGAATATTAGAAGGACAAGGATTTTTCTTCACACTATATTTTTCTCCCTATCTGACCCCTCCAGAGTTTGGCATTCTAAAGAAGTAAGTAAGGACATAAGGCTCTTTGCATAAAACTAATAATACCAGTTGTTTTGACTAAGACTTTGACTGGAATGTCATGCCTAAAGGAGACATGCTTGGGCTCTGGTTGTTACCAAAAAGCCCCGAGGAACTGGGAATGACTTTCGAAGGTAATAAAAGCCCACGAGATAAAAGGCCTGGTACCTTGGTTGGATGTGTAGTCCACGGCAATCTTTCCAGGGAAGGAATAAAGTTGTTTTCCTGAAAGATGAATAGAAGGGACCTTAAGACACAATGGAAAACCAGAAGGACTTGGAAAAGACAGGTGTGTACAGGCAAGGCTGAATGCCAGGTATGTGGCTCAGCTTCTGTGCCCTGAAGGGCAGACTGAAGGTCACCCTAAATGTTCCTTGTGTAAGTTCCAGCAAAGCAGGACAAAAGATCATAAGTGATCATTTGCTGCTCTTGTTGTGTTTATGCAGATGAACAGGATAAATTAAAAATGGACTTAATGCAGTCTCTTTAATGACAAGGAGGGTAATCTTAGGGAGAAAAATTGTGATTCAAGGAAAATCACAATGCCCAGTGGTAACTATAAAGTAGTGCAGCTAACTATCTTTAAAGTTGCTTTTCATTTAAAATTTTTTTTCATTTAAAAGTTAAACTATGTCAGTGGTATTATCAAAGATATTTAATATACAGGCAAGAAGAATGTCAAATGCCTTGCAACTGGATGTCTTTCCAATAGGACAGTCTTACAGACTTAGAAACTTGTATGTGGGTTATGTTACATAAATTAACATGTGTTTTCTGTTTTCAAAGGGCATAAACCTATGATCTCATTACCCGAGTGATTGTCTGTATGTATAGGCCTCAATTAATCCTGTCTGCAGCGCTGCCTCCTGAGACTCAACGGTTTGGCTGAACTAAGTGGCTGGGTTGGTGAAGTATGGGGTGGTCTATGGGCTTCATTTTAAAACTGGTTTCTCTTTTCTATCCTAATGGCTTGGACAGAAATAGCCCAGAGGTCTGAAAGGGGGGACACCTAAAATACTTCCCTCAGCCCAAACTAAGTATAATGGGCAAAAGGATTTTGGACAGGTGAGATGTGCCTGGCACACCCTCCTCCAAAAAAGCCCTTCTCTTCCCTAATGTGGGACATTGAAAAATTAATACCTGTCTTTTTTCATCTAGTGGTTATGGATTGAATGATATCTTTTAACCCTGTTGCCAAATCTGTTTCCCCCAGAATACAACAAGGATGCGAGCCTGTTAAATCAAGCACGCCATTGTCCGGGGACAGCCAACTGACCCAATGTGGGAAGGCCACCCTCCCCTCCACACCCCCACTCTTATTAGGGATTTCTGGACCCAAGGGTAGGCAGGATGATGACCATGTCCAGCTTGAAGCAGCTAGAGGAGCTCGAGACCTTTGCCCATTGTCCTTTATAAGATTACAAAGGGTCTTAAGTCTGAGAGGGAGGGACTGTTATTTTTTATTGTTAAAATAATTATTTATTTATTTATTTATTTATTTAAAAAAAAGAAGAATGTATGAAAGGGTGAGGCAGGAGAGCTTGTATGTACGACCCATGGGCATGGACTTGGGGGGGTCGTTGGGGGAGGGGGTGCTGGGCGGAGGGGCACAAAGAGGAAAAAGTTAGAATTATTGTAACAATATAATCAATAAAATATACTTAAAAAATAATAATAATAAAAATAAATAAATAAATCAAAATTAATAAAAAAAAGAAAGATGTGGTTTCCACTAATGGAATGCTTTAGAAAAATATTTATAAGGGCAAGTCAATAAAAACTAAAATTGCTGTTAAACTTAGTAAGGTTGAAATAACTATTAAAGATCAGAAGAAAAGATTTAAAAAGGTAGAAGTACTATTTTTTCACAGAATTTTTAAAGTAACTTTAAGTTCTTATTAACAAATTTTGAAATAAAAATCATAGATGACTATGGGTATGCTTTATATAAGATATCTTTAAAAACTTTATTTAATGGATCATACTGGAAAAAAAAACAAAAACGCTTGGCTTGGCTCTACATCACAAAATTGGTAAATGAACACATATGCTTATGCCTTGTATTAAAACATTTTATGTTGATGTTTTAAAATTTCCTGCTTATACAAAATATCTTAATTATCCAACCAAACTGCTAGTTCTGATATAGTCAGAAGAATGAAAAACTTTTATCTTCAGTCTAAAATGATCTAACCCCCTTGTCTGCATTGACAGAAAACTGAGTGGAGCCAAATGATTGAAAATCTTGATCTATTTGGGAGGATTGAGAGATAAAAAGGATGAAAATAAACATGAATGGAGGGAAAAAAGAAAGGTGAGTATGTGAAAGAAAACCTCAGCATGAACTTTAAAGTTACTGGATGCAAAACAGAAAACAAAAATTTTGCATTTCTTTCTGACTTTAGATGTATTCGCGGTAAGATTTCTAAAGTGCAGATTTCCACTTCTTACTAACTAGCACTGCCTGTTCACCTAAAGTTAAATGGTAAGGGCATACTTAAGCTGTTACAAAGTAAAATTAATCTTATTTGGCTAAGGGAACAAAATGGACTAACCTCCAAAGACAGTCTGATCCAGAGCCCACACTCCTATTTTGCTGTGCTTCTTCATCAACAATTGCTATTAGGGAAATGATACAAGATATAAGTCTACCAAGAAATTGCATAGGTACTCATAATATAAGATTTTTGTTTGTTTATTTGTTTATATTCATAATTCTTTGCTTTCACATTGGGCGCTCTCAAAAGATTGAAGTTACTCTGTTGATAAAAAGAATGGAAGAAAGGCAGAGGGAGCTGAATTGAGACCTTTGGAAACAGAACCACAATTTGATTTGAAACCTTTTGAAAGAAAAATAAAGTGAAAAATGCCATCCCCAAACCAATGTTAAGTATTTTAAAATAAATCTGTATTAGAAGATTTTGTTTGATTTGGCTAGCTATGCTCAGATATCAAGAAATGGGTTTAAAGGTTTGCTTCAATTTTCTTAGCGTGGAGGAGACAGAAACCAAGTCTGGAGAGAGAAAAGTTGATACAAATTTAAAAATTATTTAGTTAACATATTTTATATCATTAATAATGCCAGAAAAATAGACCTCTCACTATATGTCACTTGATGCTACATAGGCCTTTCACAGGTCGGTTTATATTCTGAAAGTTTCTTAGATACACAAGAAGATATACTACTATATAAGACAAATAGTTGCTTTGAGATAAGCATGTCTTATTGAAAATTACTATAATTGTATTATTTTAAAATATTTTTTGAAAATTTCTCAAACTAAAGATATTAAAGTATACAAAAATGATAAGAATATCATGGCATCATTGTACCTGAATTAAAATGGACCGTACCATCTTGACCTTAAAAATCTGAGTTCACTGGAGAGTCAGATTAAATCAGGAATATAAACTGAACGCAAAGCTCCATTTTTGTGATAATAATTTAATTTTTTAAAGAGAAGTGTTGCATTGAATTAATACTGGTTGAGAGTGAGAAAGCCAACCAATGAGAGGATTGGAATAATCCAGGAAAGAGAAAATGAGTGGTGGTCTGGTACTAAATTTCTTCGGATATTAGGTATATTTTGAAATATTTCCTGATTATCTGTGGAGTATGAGAGAAGGAAATTCAAAACAACTCTATGATATTTGAGTAACCAGAAGTATACAGGGGAAGGTAATATATGTAGTTTGGGCATGATATTTAAGATGTTGAGATCAGACATCCAGATGTCAAATAGATATTTGAATTTGGAGTTTAGGGGAGAGAGAGAGAGAAAGAGAGAAGGAGTGATATGGGCAGAAATATAAATTTAAAAATATCTGGCATAAATATGGTATTTACATCAGAAGATTTGATAATATCACTAAAGGAATGAATATAAATAGAAAAGAAAAGAGAAAGCCTGAGACTTGGGTACCCAACATTAGGAGATTGAGAATTAGAGAAATTGACAGGGTTGTTTAGGGAGATTAAAAAAGGGGGGGGGGTTGTTCTGTAAGCCAAATGATGAAAGCATTTCAAGAGTAGACATTGAACAACTCTGTAAAATACTTCTTTTAAGTCAAGTATGATGAATACTAAGAACTGGCTATTGTGCTTTGCAAAACAGAGATCATTGATAATTTTTACTATTTTTTTTGTGAACCAGTACAAACAAGGCCCTCATTGGGTATAAGAAATAATGGGAGGAAGGAATTGGGTAACTCTTTCTAAAACCAAAGAAATTAAGAGGTAGATGGTGGAAAAAGTGAAACTAAGAGAATGTAGGGTATTTTTTTTATTTTTATTTTTTATTTTAGTTATTTGTTTAAATTGAATTTATTGGGGTGACACTGGTTAACAAAAGTATACAGGTTGCAGGTGCACAATACCTCCACATATCATCTGTTCACCACTCCAAGTCAAGTCTTCCTCCATCACTATTCTCCCCTATACCCTCCTCCACTTTCCCTCCACTCTACACACCCTGGTGATCACCATACAGTTGTCCATGTTCATAAATTTTCTCTTTTCTTTTTACTTTTTTTAAAAAAAGTATATTTTATTGATTATGTTGTTACAGTAGTCCCAATTTTTTCTTCCTTTTGCTCCCCTCTGCCCAGTTCCCCCCGTCCCTCCAGCAATCTCACCCCCTTAGTTCATGTCCATGGGTCATGCATATAAGTTCTTTGGCTTCACCCTTTCCTATATTATTCCTAACATCCCCCTGTCTATTTTGTACCAAACAATTATGCTTCTTAATCCCTGCACCATTTCCCCATTTCTCCCCCTTCCCCTCCGAGCTGATAACCCTCCAAATGATTCCCATACCTATGATTCTGTTCCTATTCTGGTTTGCTTAGTTGGATTTTGTTTTTATTTTTTAGATTCAGTTGTTGATAGTTGTGAGTTTGTTGTCATTTTAATGTTCATAATTTTGATATTTTTCTTAAGTTAGTCCCTTTGACATTTCATATAATAATGGCATGGTGATGATGAACTCCTTTAGCTTCACCTTGTCTGGGAAGCACTTCGTCTGTCCTTCCATTCTAAATGATAACTTTGCTGGATAGAGTAATCTTGGTTGTAAGAGCTTGCTTTTCATCACCTCGAATACTTCTTGCCAGTCCCTTCTTGCCTGCAAAGTTCCTTTTGAGAAATCAGCTGATAGCATTATAGACAGTCCTTTGTAGGAAACTCTCTGCTTTTCTCTTGCTGCTTTTAAGATTCTCTCTTTATCTTTAACCTTTGGCATTCTGATTATGATGTGTCTTGGTGTGGTCCTTTTTAGGTCTAGCTTGTTTGGGGCTCTCTGTGCTTCCTGGACTTGTATGTCTATTTCCTTTGCCAAGTTTGGAGAGTTTTCCTTCATTATTTTCTCACATAAGTTTTCAATTTCTTGCTCTTCCTCTTCTCCTGGCACCTCTATAGTTCTGAGGTTGGCACATTTAAAGTTGTCCCAGATGTTCCTAAGCTTCTCCTCATCTTTTTCAGTTCTTGTTTCCTCATTCTGTACTGGTTGACAGTTTTTTTCTTCCCTATGTTCTGAATCATTTATTTGAAACCTGGTGTCCTTCCCTTCACCATTGGTTTTGTGTGGATTTTCCTTAATTTCATTTAGCAAAGCCTTCACTTCTTCCCTTATGTGTATGCTGTACTTAAGCATACCTGTCAAGCCTGTGAGCATCTTTATCAACCAGTGTTTGGAATTCTGCATCTGTTAGGTTGGCTCTTTCCTCACTTGTTAGGTTGGCTATCCCCTTGTTGCTTAGTTCTTCCACTGCATCTTTGATCCATTTCCTCTATTGGGTCATACTTCTCCGTCTCCTCATCTTGACAGGCTCCTGTGTTTGTTTGCCTCTGTGTCTTAGAGCTGTTGCACTTTTTACGTTGTAAGGGGTGGAGCCTTATGTATTCATCAGCATAGGGCGACCTGTTTCACCATGGTGTGATGCTGTTGTAGGGGGAGAGGTCTGAGGGGAAACAATGCTGCTTGCTCAGCACTCACTCCTTTTCCAAGTACTTCTCCCACTTCTGTATGGGACTGGCACCTCTCTAGCTGTTGCCTTGGCTGTTGTTCCCAGAGTGGGTGGGTCTGCGTATGTTCTAGGGCTGTGGGGGCCCTTTAAAGAAGTAGTCTCTGCTGAGATAAGGGCAGTTTCTTCCTCTGCCCCAACCCCAGCTGGTTTGCACAGTCAAAAGCAATGAGGCTTTATTTCCTCTGGCTTTGGGACCATGAGCTGCTTGGTCCGGTCTGGTGCTGGGAGTGCTCCCCAGGTGTCCCTCCTGACTTTTAAAAATGCATGAGTGCACTTTCCGCTGGCCTGCCACTGCCGCCTGTGTTGCCACTGCTGCCTCCACCACACCGTATCCTCTCTGCCCTGGCTCTGCCCCTTCTACCTGTCTGGATGAGTATTTCTTCTTTATATATATTTTTTGTTGGAATTCCATGCTGCTTGATTTTCTGGAACTCCTGGTTGTCTCTAGTTTTGAGGTAGTTGTATTCCTTCTTAGTTGTGGAGGTAGACACAGTGTGTCTGTCTAGGTCTCCATCTTGACCAGAAGTCTCTTTTCCTTTTCTTTTGCTCAATCTCTTCACCCTCCTGACCCAGCACTCCCCCGATCCAGCTGTTGGATGACAGTGATCATTGTATATTTGAAAGCTGATTAGAAGGATCTAGTAGATTAGAAAGCATTGATGATTTGGGTTAGAAATCTTTTTATTGCTGCTCTTGAGCTAATGAAAGGTGATAAAGCATAATGCACACATGGAAGGATTAGCTTCAGACAGGGGCAAGAGTATTTTAGTTGTGGTTATATAGGCTGCTTTTAACTACTGAGAATTCTGTAGCACAAATCAATGAAAATCAGTTGGTACCTTGTAGGCTTCTTCTGTGCATATTTGATTACAAGGATTTTCATTTCATAACTTGTTTTCCACCTTTTAAACTTTTGTTGATATCTTTTATATGTCATTATTCTCCTGTTTGTCTTGTTAATTTTTATTTTACTATCATTTCCTTGAGATTTATAGAGATTATAAAAATTTAAAACACATTCATATCAGTGGATCTTTATGTTTTTAATTTATTTTTATTGTTTTTCTATTACAGTTGTCCCACTTCTTCCCCCATTACCCCCACCCCCAGCCTACCTCTGTGGATCTTTAAATTTATTGTTTTGTATTGACATAAGGTTTTTCATATTTAGAACAATAGAAGGCAGATGATTTCATATTCTCTTTTCTTCTCCAGCATGTGATATTTTAGGCAGCACATGGATATTTTCAACTTCATATTCATTGCCTTATTTTATGAATATTAATCTTTACTACTTATGACAGGTGACACTAGTTTCCATTTACCATTGTGATATCCACTTTCTTTTCTAAATAAATTTATTAGAGCCAGAGTGAGTTGACTTAAAATTTAAAAATTAACTAAATACCAGTACATGTGGCATACAGATATGGCAAAACTCACGAAGGTAAACCACAAAAGATGTTAGTTTGGAAATATATGTATGTGTGATGAGTAATTTTATGTGTCAGCTTGACTAGGCTAAGGGATTGCTAGGTAGCAGGTAAAACATTATGTTTGTGTGTGTCTGTGAGTATGTTTCTGGAGGAAATTAGCATTTTAATCTGTAGATGGAGTAAAAGGTGATCTGCCATCACCGATGTGGTCAGGCATCATCCAATCCCTTGACAGCAAATCAATCAAAAAGATAGAGGAGGTATGAATTCACTCTTTCTTTCTTGAACTGAAATATCTATGTTCTATCATCAAATATAAGAGCTCCTGGACAAGAAAAAGTCACATGGTCATATCAATAGATGCTGAAAAAGCTTTTGATAAAGCTCAGCACCCATTTATGATGAAAACACTCAGCAAAATAGGAGTAGAGGGAGCATACCTCAACATAAAAGGCCATGTAAGAGAAACCTGAAGCCAATATCATACTTATTGGGCAAAAACTGAAGACGTTCTCCCTAATATCAGAAACAAGACAAAGATTTCTGCTATCGCCATTCCTATTTAACATAGTTTTAGAAGTCGTAGTCACTGTAATCAGACAAGAAAAAGAAATAAAAGGCATCCAAATTGGAAAAGAGGAAATAAACTGCCATTATTTGCAGACGACATGATAGTGTACATAGAAAACCCTATAGACTCCACTAAAAACTACTAGATCTACTAAGTGAGTTTGACAAAATAGCAGGGTACAAAATCAATATTCAGAAATCAAAGGCATTTCTGTATACCAACGAGGAAATATCAGACATAGAAACTAGAAAAAATCCCATTTACTATAGCAACAAGAAAAATAAGGTACTTAGGAATAAACTTAATCAGGGAGGTAAAAGACCTGTACTCGGAAAACCACAGAACACTGAAAAAAGAAATTAAGGAAAATACAAATAAATAAAAGCATATACCATGTTCATGGATGGGAAAAATCAACATCATTATAATATACATACTACCCAAAGCAATTTAAAGATCAATGCAATCCCTATTAAAATACTAGTGATGTATTTCACAGACCTAGAACAAATACTTCAAAAATTCAAATGGAACCAAAAAAGACCCTGAATAGCCACAGCAATCTTAAGGAAGAAAAACACAGTAGGAGGGATCACAATACCTGATATCAAACAATGCTACAAGGCCACTGTAATCAATTCAGTCTGGTACTGACATAAGAACAGACATATATATCAATGGAATAGAATAGAGAGCCCAGAAATAAACTCAGGTCTATATGGTCAACTAATATTTGACAAAGGAGGAAGGAGGAACATAAAATGGAGTGAAAATAGTTACTTCAACAAATGGTGCTGGGAGAACTGGAAAGGGACATGCAAAAAAATGAAACTAGACCACGAACTTACACCATACATCAGAACAAGCTCAAGATGAATTAAAGACTTAAATCTAAGCAGTGACACCATAAAAACCATAGAGGAAAACATAGGCAGTAAAATTTCAGATATCCCACATAGCAATATTTTCACTGATATATCTCCTAAGGCAAGGGAAATAAAGGAAAGAATAAACCAATGAGACTACATCAAACTAAAGAGTTTCTGCTCAGCAAAAGAAAACATCAGCAAGATGAGAAGGGAAGCAAACATATGGGAAAACATACTTGCCAATGATACCTCACACAAGGGATTGATATTCAAAATATATAAATAACTTATATAACCCAACACCAAGAAGGCAGACAACCCAATTAAAAAATGAGCAAAGGACCTGAACAAACACTTCTCCAAAGAGAACATACAGGGAGTCCATAGGCTTATAAAAGAATGCTCAACATCACTAGCCATCAGAGAGATGCAAATTAAAACCTCAATGAGATACCACCTCACACCGGTCAGAATGGCCATTCGACAAATCAACAATGAGTGCTGGTGAGAGGATGTGGAAAAACGGGAACCCTAGTGCATTGTTGGTGGGAATGCAGACTGGTGCAGCCACTATGGAAAACAGTATGGAATTTCCTCAGAAAACTAAAAATGGAGCTGCCTTTGATCCAGAGATTCTACTGCTAGAATTATACCTGAAGAATCCTGAAACACCAGTTCAAAAGAAACTATGCACCCCTATGTTAATGGCAGCATTATTTATAATAGCCAAGTGCTGGAAACAGCCAAGTGCCCTCCAAAGATGAGTGGATCAAAAAACTCTGGTGGGTTTACACAATGAAATACTATGCAGCAGAAAGAAAGAAGGAACTCCTACCTTTTGTGACAACATGGATGGGATTGGAGAGAATTATGCTTAGTGAAATAAGCCAGGCAATGAAAAACAAATAGCATATTATATCACCCAATACAGTAAACTAGTGAACAACACAAACAAATGAGCAAAACTGAACCAGAGGCATGTAAACAAGGAGCAGACTAACAGTGGCTGGGGGGAGGGGGGAAGTTGAAAAACGGGGAAAGAAGGGGAAGAGTCTAGACAAGGAACCCATGAACATGGACAGTAGGGTGGGGATTGACTGCGGGAAAATGGGTGGGCAAGGTGGTGGTGGGAGCTGTAGAGGAAAAAGTGGGACATTATAATAGAAAAACAATAAATAAATTAAAAAGAAAAAAGAAAAACAAAAAAGAATTCCTGGCCTTTGTATGTGTACTAAATTACACCAGCAATTTTCCTGATTCTACAGCTTGCACACAGCAGATAATCAACCTTCTCAGTCTCCAGAGCTTCATGAAATTTCATATTTCTCCTTTTGATTCTTATTTTCTAGAGAACCCTGACTAGAACAGTATTATTGGTTTAAAAAGAGATTCCCTTCTCTGAAAACAATACCTTTCCATAGACATTTCTCTGTTCCCTGGTATATAAGGTATATATAAGATAAAAAATATATATATTTGCTTCTCATGTTGTATAGGGTGATCATCTGCATGCTATAATACATGGCAGTTAATGTTGATGTAAGCTATTAAGCAATGCACAATCACCAAGCTACTAACACTTTGTTGTAAATAAGACTACCAATCCCTTTTCAATCTGCTAGTCAACTAAGGGGGATGTGATAAAAACCAAACAGAATATTCAACATTTTACATGGAAGGAGGTATAACAGATCCAGAGAAATATTCAGAACAGATGAGCTAAATGGAATGTAGAGGAGAGGGCAGAGTACGTTGTGGTAGAGGAAATGTTTGAAGGTAGGAAAAGTGTTGAAGGATTAGGAGTGAAGATGATGAGAGGAACAATTAAGGAATACATGAATAACCTTGATTTAGTTCAAAATTTTTGCCAGTGTTAATACTGCTAGTAAATATTGATGTTAATTCATACATTTTTCAAACATGAAGCTTATGTCATTTATTGTCTAATTCTCATTCATAAAAGAATAAATGAAAATGACAATTAGTAGGAATTATGTGTGTATAATCAACTTTGTGTAGTTCTCAGAATCTCTTTTTTAACTATAATATTTTTCTTCTGAAAACCTTTCAATTTAAAACAAATATTTGTAAGATTATTTTCAATCAACTATGATTTTTTGTAGACTCTCCTGTAATATTGCACTACTTACTTAGCAGTGAATAAATTTCTCAACTTCATTTAAACCAAGTTGATAACATAATTTAAACAATGCATGTGATGGTTTGAAGGCATAAATTATATATGTAAAAGTAACAAAGAGCTACATAAAGTACTAATCAGGGAAAATGGGTACCTGCAGTTAAAGGTGATCTTTTGATTCTCCATCACTTAAATTAATTACAGTACCTGAAACTTATGGAACATATGAAATCTGTCTGGAAAAAGTCCAACCATTGTTAATATAATGAAAATAGTTTGTGCGACAGGGATGTAACCTGGCAGCCAAGGAGAGTGGACTGGAATACACATGTGTGAACAATGATGACTTCACTGTACTACTCAGTGGGGTGATAGAGGCTGTTGAGTGAGCATGTGTACCGTGTGGCCATCACATTCAAAATGATTGAGCAAGTAGAGCAACAAATCTGTGTCAAATTTTGCATTAAGCTTGAACATTACTCTGCAGGAACTATTTGGATGATTCAGAAGACCACAGCTATGGGTAACTGGTGATTGGCAACTTCATCACAACAATGCACCTGCTCATGCATCACGTCTCATGCAGAGTTTTTTTTTGGCAAAACATAAAATCGCCCAGATGACTCAGTCCCCTAAAGCCCGGGTTTGACTCTGCCAGTTCTGGCTTCTCCCCAAACTAAAATCACCCTTGGAATGGAATAGATTTCAGACCATCCATGAGATTCAGGAAAAAATGATGAGGCAGCTGATGGGGATTGGGAGAAATATGTTAGGTCCCAAGGACCCACATTGAAGGGGACTGAGGCATCATTGTCTTATATACAATGTTTCTTGTATTTTGTATCTTCTTCAGTAAATGTGTCTATCTTTCTTTCATATTACATGGTGGGATACCTTCTGGATATACCGTGTATAAAGCAATGTAATGATCATTAGGAACACCTTTTTTTTCCCACTTATCATGTTTCATTTGAATTATATAGTATACCAAAATTACTTTATATATAAATATTTATAACAAATTACCCAAACATTTTCTTTTCAATTCAAATCTATTAACCGTGCAATGTTATCATTGGGAATTTAACTGATTAAATATTCATACTTAGTATTAAACATTTATTGTAGAAGATATAACACCATATTAAATGAACAGCATGTTGCAGTTTTGTTTTGTAATGAAGCATTCAATCAAATAATAATGTTTAAACAAATTGGATATTCAAAGGGAATCTATGGTTTTTAATTCATTTATTTTCACTCCCAAATGGCTTACTCAACACTCACATTTCTCTTCAGATGGTACAAATCTTTTGCCTTTAAAGGAATGGTTTACCCATTATTGCTATTGCCTGCCTAATTTCAAGTTTTTTTGTACATTTCTTACAAAATTAAACTTACTTTAAAACGGTTTAAACAGTACCAAAATCTATATTTTTAAGTTACAAAAGTAATATAAATTATAATGAAACAAGATATGAGATATTTATGTTTTATCTGGACTAGAAAAAGATGATTTCAGTTTTCAGATTTTTATTCTCTAATGTCTAGTTTGAGTTAGATGCTGCTGAGGATGTAAAAAAGACACAAAGGTTATAAGTAATTTATAAGAAATCTTTGACATTTTATTATTTTATGGTAATTTCAATATTGCCATTTCAATGACGTAGCTAAAATGGAATGAAAAACAAGTTCTTAAAGGGACTTTTATTTGAATTTCAAGATCAGTATTTACCACTCTGAAAGACCTAATTTTCTTGTATTAGAAAAATATGCAGAGTGGTTTAAATTGCAATATTAGTTTTAAAATTGCTCACCTTTATCACCCAGGGTCAAGGAGATCTATTGTATCTTGCTCTCCTATTTCGTTTTAAATATACTCTAATCAAATTTTCATTATCATGATGACACAAACTATAAAAGGAACCAATGATCTTCATGTGATTAAATCCAATTGACAATTCTCATATTATTTGGCTAACACTTAGTCACTCTACAGTGGATTAAAAATGGCCATGGATTCTTTTATACTCCTCTCAGTGACGGTTGAAATTTATGTCCCCTCCCCTGGGTGGTGGAGGTCGCACTGTACCAGTTTCTGGACCCAGACCTTAAGGCACAGGCAACTTTACCTCATCTTAAAAACACATTCCTCTGGGAGCCATAAACCACCAATGATGTCTGATTACACTGAGACTACCATGTTGGAAATGCCATTGCAGGTGTTCTGGTAGATCGTTGCAGTTGAACTCAGCCTTTCAGACATCCTACTAAGAAGCCAGACATGAGAAGGAAGTTGCATTGGAGTCTCTATATCGGCCCTCCGCCAGCTAGATACCACAGGGGATCTTAGTGCTATGAAGAGCAAAATAATTACCCATGAGAGCCCAAATTATTGACCTACAAAATTGCAATTATATAATAAAATAATTGCTGTTTTAACTGGCTAAATTTCAAGGTGGCTTGATTTACAGCAATAGATATATGAAACACAATGCCTTTTTTCACAGAGATTTAATTGATCTAAATCACAGACAAAGAGAGATTTAAAATTATATTAGGATCCTTTGATTTTTTAAGCCAATCTGTTACATTATGTCGTTAGCTTGACAGTTTCATAAGCTCTGTGATTTGTAGTTCTGTACACATTTTAATATATTTAAATAACACATTGAAGGATTTTTGACTTTACTGTTTGATAGAAAAATATGTTTAAAATTTCTCAAATATAAGTTATTTATGAATATATAAAATAGATTTAATTTGCATTCCTCTGATGGTTAGTGACATTGAGAATCTTTTCATTTGTCTATTGGCCATCTGTATATCCACTTGGGAGAAGTATCTATTCAGGTCCTTTGCCTATTTTAAAAATTGGATGATGATGATGATGATGATGATGATTTGGTGTTAAGTTGTATAAGTTCTTTATCAATTTTGGAAATTAAGCCCTTATCAGATGTATTATTGGTGAATATGTTCACCCATTCAAGAGGTTGTCTTCCCATTTTGTTGATGGTTTCCTTTGCTGTGCAAAAGATTTTTATGTAGTCCCTTTTGTTTATTTTTTCTTTTATTTTCCTTGCCAAAGAAGATATATCAGAAAAAAAATTCTGCTACTAGAAATGTCTGAAATTTTACTACCTATGTGATTTTTATGGTTTTGCAACTTACATTTAGGTCTCTAATCCATTTTGGGTTTGCCCTCGTGTATGGTGTAAGAAGGTGGTCTACTTTCACCTTTTTTGCATGTATTTGTCCAATTTTTCTAACACCATTCATCACATAGACAGTCTTGACAGTCTTGACTCCATTGTAGGTTCTTGCCTCCTTTGTCAAATATTTATTGTCTCTCTGTTCTGTTTCATTGATATGCCTATTTTTTTGCCAGTACTCTGCTGTTTTAATTACTGTGGCTTTGTAGTATAGTTTGATATCAGGTAGCATCATTTCTCCAACTTTTTTTTTCTTTCTCAAGCTTGCTGAGGTTATTGGAGGTCACCTTATACCTGTCAGAATGGCTATCATTAATAAATCAAGAAACAACCAGTATTGGTTGGCAAGGATGTGGAGGAAAAGGAAACTTTATGCACTATTGGTGGGAACATAGATTGGTGTAGCCACTTTGGAAAACAGTATAGAGTTTCCTTCAAAAGTTAAAAATAGAACTGCCTTATTACTCAGTGAGTTCACTTCTAGGAATATATCTGAAGAAACCAATAAACTAATTCAAAACAGTATATGTTCATTGCAGTGTTATTTATATTAGTTAAGTTTTGGAAGTAACCTAAGTGCCCATCAGTAGATGAGTGTATTAAAAAAAAATTGTGGTACATTTACATAATGGAATACTACTCAGTCATAAAAAAGATGGAAATCTTAGCTTTTGTGACAGCATGGATGGACCTGGAGAGTATTATGCTAAGTGAAATAAGCCAGTCAGAAATAGACAAATACCTTATGGTTTTACTCATATGTGGAATCAAATGAAAAAATACTAACAAAATAGAAACAGACTCATAGATATTGAGAACAGACTGTCAGCTGTCAGAGAGGAAGATGTTGGGAGGCTGGTTGAAAAAGGTGAAGAGATTAAGGAAAAAAAAAAGCAGATACAGGCAACAGTATGGTGATCGCCAGAGGAAAGTGGGTGGGGGTAGGTGGATGGCAAAGGGGAGATAAATAGTGACAGAAAAGGATTTGACTATGGACAGTGAGCATATAATGTAATATGCAGATGATGTGTATAGAGTTGTACACTTGAAACCTGTATGGTTTTATTAAGTAATGTCACCCAATAAATTTAATAAAAAACATTAAATGGCTATATCTTTAAAAGAGTAACTTTTCTCTTATTTTCACGTGTGTGTGACTAAATACTGTCTTGATTTTTGCCTAACCTGATGAGGCTATGATGTGCTCACTTTGTAATAGATTGACTACCATAAAAACTGAGTAATTTCTTAGTCACTTTTTAAAATATAACTTTTTCTGAAAATATTTCTTGGCTCTGATTAAACTGTACTCAAGTAAGGTATTTATTTTGCAAAAGGAAAAGTAGTTATTCATTCTATAAAGGAATGCAAATGATGTAGGTTTCATAATTGTTTTCTTTTTAATTTATTTAAAAATAACAATATTCATAAAATTAATTTTGGTGATGTTTTAAAAGATTACTGAAGTTATTAAATATAATGAAGAAACAATCGGCTGCTTATTGTGCATATATTATTCAAAATTGAAACAACTCATTATTTATATTTTACAACAATTATGATTCTTTAGGTTTATTATGTATTTTTTGCTCTGATAGTAGTTTGCAATTAACTTTATCAAATTTAATCAATATTTCTGTGGTTTTCTAATGTTTCTCCAACTAAACTGTAAACTATCAAATATATAGCTAATGAATAAATTTAAAAAGTAAATATGTTGATTATCTCTATAGGTGTTCAAAAATTACATTAATACATAGTATTTTTAATGTATGTGTTGTGAATATTCAAAACATACTTGCCAAAATGCTGGAAACCTAACAGAAAACACACATGTACATAAATATATGGAGTTACAAATTTCCCAAATATGCTGAGTCATAGGGGCCTTACACAAAAGAGCACAAACTATATGATTTAATTATTATACTTAGTTCTATAACAGGTATAATTAATCTACGTTAGGGAAGAAGTCAGAACAAACTTCTGGCCAAGATGGAGGCATAGACAGACACACTGCATCTCCCTCCACAACTAAGAAGGAATACAACTACCTCAAACCTAGAAACAACCAGAAGTTTCAGAAAATCAAACTGCATGGAAGTCCAACAAGCAAAGATATAAAGAAGAAATACTCATCCAGGCAGGTAGGAGGGGCAGAGAGGATGTGGTGTGGTGGTGGCAGCAGCAGGCCTACAGAAAGCAGTTACACAATTTAAAAAGTCAGGAGGTACACCTGAGGAGCATTCCCAGTTCCTCACCAGACTGCACAGCTCACGGTCCCAGCAGCAGTGAAAATCAAGCCTCATTGTTTCTGATTGTGCAAACCAGTGGGGGTTGGAGCAGAGGAAGAGACTGCCAGTCTCTCAGCAGAGTCTGCTTGTTTAAAAGGGCTCCCATGGTCCTAGAATATCTGCAGACCCACCCACTCTGGGAATGACAGCCAGGGCAACAGCTAGAGTGGCACCAGTCCCATATGGAAGTGGGAGAACTGCCGGGAAAAGGGTTGAGTGCTGAACAAGTGGCATTATTCCCTTTCAGACTCCTCCCCCACATACAGCACCACAACATGGTGAAACAGGTTGCCCTGTGCTGACAGATCCCTAAGATTGTAACAGGAGTGACAGGTCTACCTAAGACACAGAGGCGAACAAACACAGGAGCCTGTCAAGATAGAAGACAGAGAAGTATGGCCCAAAAGAGGGAATGGATCAAAGTTGCAGTGGGAGAACTAAGCAACAAGGAGAGAGTCAATCTAACGGATGCAGAATTCCAAACACTGGTGATAAAGATGCTCATAGGCTTGACAGATATGCTTGAGTATGGCAAACGCATAAGAGAAGAAGTGAAGGCTATGCTAAATGAAACAAAGGAAAATCCACCTAAACCAATGGTGAAGGGAAGAACACCAGGGTTCAAATAAATGATTTGGAACATAAGAAAGAAAAAAAAAAAGTCAACCAGTATAGAATGAGGAAATAAGAATTGAAAAAAATGAGGAGAGGCTTGGGAACATCTGGGACAACTTTAAATTTGCCAACATCCAAACCATAGGGGTGCCAGAAGTAGAAGAGGAAGAGCAAGAAATTGAAAACATATGTGAAAATATAATGGAGGAAAGCTTTCCAAAATTTGTAAAGGAAATAGACATGCATGTCCAGGGAGCAGGAGAGCCCCGGGTGAGCTGGACCCAGAGGGGACCACACCAAGACACATCATGATTAAAATGCTAAAGGTGAAAGATAAAGAGAGAATCCTAAAAGCAGCAAGAGAGAAGCAGAGAGTTGCCTACAAAGGGGTGCCTATAAGACTATCAGCTGAGTTCTCAGAGGACACTTTGTAGGCAAGAAGGGACTGGCACGAAGTATTCAATGTGATGAAAAGCGAGGACCTGCAGCCAAGATTACTCTATCCAGCAAAGCTATGATTTAGAATGGAAGGATGGTTGAAGTGCTTCCCAGACAGGGTAAAGCTAAAGGAGGTCATCATCACCATGCCATTATTATATGAAATGTCAAAGAGACATACTTAAGAAAAAGAATATCAAAACTATGAACATTAAAATGACAACAAACTCACAACTATCAACAACTGAATCTAAAAAATAAAAACAAAATCCAACTAAGCAAACCAGAATAGGAACAGAATCATAGGTATGGAGATCATTTGGAGGGTTACCAGCTGGGAGTGGGGAGGGGGAGAAATGGGGAAAAGGTGCAGGGATTAAGAAGCGTAATTGTTTGGTACAAAATAGGCAGGGGGAAGTTAAGAATAATATAGGAAAGGGTGAAGCCAAAGAACTTACATACACAACCCATGGACATGAACTAAGGGGGTTGTGATTGCTGGAGAGAAGGGGAGTACTGAACAGAGGGGAGCAAAGGGGAAAAAATTTGGAACTACTGTAACAACATAATCAATAAAATATACTATAAAAAAAAGAAGTCAGAACAATGGTTGCCTATTAAAGGATTGGGTGAAGATAGAGTGGGAAGAAATATGAAAGAAATTTGGATGAATGTATTGTTTAATAGCTATTTGTATTACACATCTGTACAACTGTCAAAACCTATAGAATGGTACAATTAATATTTTGTGCATCAACTGTATGTAAATTTTTACATTAAAATGTAAACAAATATTGAATTTTTAGTTAATGATATGCATGCTAAAGTGTTCGTGGTTCTTTACTATAACTTTTTTCAACGTTATAAAATTTTATAGATTTTCATATGAAAAAAGAAATATTTCTTGAGAGAAATTTGTATATTAATTTTTCAAACTGATTTCTTGAAGTATTTTTAGATAAAATTATTATCATTGTTTTAAATTATGTAAAATCATGAGATATATGTTATCAAATGTTAGTTAAAATTCTCTGAAGACAAGAATCTATATAAGTTCAGTGTAAGTTACATTTTATATTAAGCTTTCTCAATCTCTATTTGTTAAGAAAATTAATTTGGGTCCTTGAATAACATAAAAGCGAATTAGAATGTTTTGTCATAAATTACTACATAAAAATTAACTATATTTTCTATTAAAAAATGATATTTTTAGCTTTTCTACCCCAGAAAACTACATTGTATACAGTCTTAAAATTATAGTATCTTGACCAAAGTGTTTTATATAATCATTGATTCTTATGTAAATAACTGGCTTAAAAATAGAATCTTTTTGAATCTCAGGTAAGTACAGGGTTGGGCAAAAGAAGGCTTACAGTTGCTCATATGGAAAGTAACAGAATAATTATAAATAGTAGTACATAAATAAATTGTGTTTCACATACTCACAACTGTAAACCTACTTTTGCCTTACCCTGAACTGGTATTGGTATAACATTTACGCAAATAGAAAATACTAAGTATGTATTTGTTCTGATAGGTCTAACTTGATGCACCGGTCTTGAATCAGCAAGATTGCAGTCTACTGTTATCCTTCTTTTTTTTTTTTGCACTAGCTTGTTAAAAAACCGTGGGAAGCATAGAAAGAGTTATAAAATATTATATGCCTTAAAAATGAAAGGAAAATCAATGTTAGTAAACGAATGATATGATAATTGGCCTAGAAGAATGATATGATAATTAATTTTATGTACTAAATTGGCTATGCTGTGGTGCCTCCTTATTTGGTCAAATAATACATGATGTTGTGAAGGTATTTTTTTTTTTGGTGCAATTAACATTTAAATCAATAGGTATTGAATAAAGCAGATTATATTTCACACCGTTGTTGGGCTTCACCCAGTCGTTTTCGGCTTTTAGAGAAAAGATTGAGGTTCTGAGTAGGAAGGAATTTTCCATCTAGACGGCCTTTGGACTCAAGATAGTAACATCAACTCTTGTTTGCATTATGAGTTTGCCACTTTCCACAATCACAAGGGCCGATTCTGTCAGGCATATGTGCACGATATAGTCTTTTCTATAAGTCAGCCTTTGGTTCCCTCTTGGGTCATCTGACCCAGGAGTTAAGAACTGAACGTGCTGAACTGCCTGTATGACCACTAGTCCTACAGGTGACTCCATCACTGAAGAATAACAGGGTGACTGTGCTATTCATTTGGATTTTTATTAATGAAGATTCACTCAATTTTTATTAATGCAGGTTTAATATAATTTATACTAGCCTAATAGTATTAACCACTCAGAAACAATCAGTAATAACATCACACAAGAGAGAATTGGGGGATAATAAACCCGAGTCCCAGAGTCTCAGTATGTGGGTCTGGGAGACAGCATAGTGGGCAAGCTAGTTGTCAGTGACTTGCAAGTAAGGATCTCTGGAGTCAGGTGGGCAGCAGGGCAGATGAAATCCTTAGTCCCGCAAGGCAGAGCCTCTGGAGGCTGATGCTGAAGGAGATCAGGGTGGCATGGAGCAGCATCTTGATGTGTAGAGCTCAGCTTTATCAGCAGTGGTCTGGAGCCTGCCTCAGTTAAGCACTTGAGAGTGGTGTACTCCACCCTTCTGGGTCTCTTTATAAGTGTCTTGGCACCCTTGATGCCAAGTGGGGACTTGACACAAGAGCCTAACTATGGGTGGTCCCACCCCGTAGACATAGCTGTTCTGGTCATGTGTGCAGATATTTAGGTGTGTTTTCTTGCCAGGTGTGTCTAGCATGACTTAGGTAGTTTCCTTCTTGAACCACAGTATCATGGTTGACTGGCAGCCATCTTGGTTGCCATGAGTGACTCCACTTTGCTGTATATACTTTATGCTATCTTGACCAGACCAATGCCATTTTATTGGTCCTGCTTTCCACAAATTCTGTTAAATATATCTCTCTTTATGTTTTCTCTCATCTTACTGGTTCCATTTTTCTGGAGAACTCTGGTGATTACAGATGATGAAAGTCTAGAGAAAAATGTGGCATAGATAGCAGACTATACTTTCTAAATGTCCACTTTTTGCATAGTCCTTTCTTACACCTGCACTAATTTGAATGTGAAAATACTCTACCATAAGAAAAGCACTCAAAAAACTGTATACAGTACAAGAAGCAATAGAGACTAGTCTTTCAATATATTTCCTGAACTGGAGATATGCTGATTGAGCAGAATGTTTAAAAGGAATACTTCACATCCGACTTGAGTTTGCCAGCAATATAAAGAATATAGACTGCCTCAGTCAGTTTGGGTTGCTACAACAAAATACCATAGACTGGGTGACTTAAACAATAAACATTGTGAGAAATATTATAGTTCTCTGGACAAAGAAGTCCAAGATCAAGGCATCAAATCAAAGCAATCTGTGAGTTATTATCAACTTCTACCTCTTCTAATGCCGAAATTTATTCAACTAAAAAGTACCACCAATTTTATCTCCTAGATATATTTGAATACTTTTTCTGATCTCCTTTTTTATTATTTCAACTCTGCTTTAGACTTCCATCAATTTTTACCTAAGTTATTTTAATAGTCATTCCTTTTCTGCTTTTATGCTGAGATTGTCTAGTTTATAAACAGTGTTGTTTTTCTCTCATTGCTCTGATCTTAACTTCTTCTCTCTCATCAGCAGTATTCTATTTCCGTATCCTAAAAAGTAGCCATTTTTAATACATCATTTTCAACTAAATTAGTTGATAATTTTTTACCACTTGTGTTCTAAGTAGTAGCCTAGCATAGAATTAAAAGATGTAGACTCTGGCTTTAGAAAAAAAGTATTTTAGTCCTGGTTCTATTACTTTGTTGCCTTATGTGAATGAATTGGACAAGATTCATAATCCCTCTAAGTCTCAGTTTTCTCATCTCTAAAAACATATGTAAAAAATCCCCTTACTTCATGCTCTTGAGAGGACTAGAAAGGTAATGAGGTAATTAATGAAAGATGCTTATTTATTTACTAGAGTTCCTGATAAAAGTAAGGCTTCAGTAAATTACAGCTGTTGTTATTTAATTGAGAATACAGAGAAATGTTTGCTCTCATAGATTACATTATTTCAATTTTTAAAACTTTCACATTGACTGATTTAAATTTGCTGTTATAAAATAAATAAATAATTGGCCTTAACTCCTTGACCAACTAGAGTGTAACTCATTCATTCTTTCAAATGTTTACTTCTTCCATGCCTCCTTCCAAAACTTGAATTCTTCTAAGACCTTTTTTTGTTTCATTTTTATAGAAACAAATCTCTGAAAATTTCCCCTAGAAACTGGGTTTAAAATAATTTTAACTCATTTCTAAAATTTTTACTAGTAATAATAAACCTTAAAAGATAAAAATATGTAGTGAATAACTACACACTACTTCTAGTTGAATTATCTAGGAACATACTAGGTAATTTCATTTCATTGTAATGACTTAGTAAATGAACTTTTAAGTAGTTGTGTCAGGATAGTATTCAAATTTGGAAAAGCTGATTTGGGGCCTTTTTTTTCATGTGAAATTTATTTGGGTGTATAATATGTATATAGTTATATGGTTACAAAAGAGCTCTAGAAAACAGTTTTGAAAGAAATAATGACAACATTTCCTTCTGCTTTATTTAGTCACTGACATCGAAATTAAACTCAACATCAGGTGTTATTTTTGGTTAAGAAAATGAGTTATACTTAAAAAAAGAGGCATATGTGGGTAATTAAGTCTGGAATGCTTATTAGCATGTAAAAATGCATTTATATTTTGAACTTTGTTACTTGGTTTAAAGTTTTTAAAAATTTTGTAATGGTGTAAATAACAGTGTGAAAAATGACAAATTTGGTAATGATGTGTTTTTATAAAGTAAGATATACTTTATTCTATAATGAATAATTTAGGTATTATAAGTTGTATTTTTAAGAAAATTACCTTTACTTTTTATTTTTATTTATTTATTTATTCATTTTGTTTTTTGATTTATTTATTGTTTTTCACCTTTGATTTTAAAGGTTTTGTTGTTAAAAGCAACGTGTCACTAATTTGTTCTTATAGTTTTTCAATTACTCAGTATTTAAAATAAAGCAAGTTAATTTATGAGCAAATATTTCAATTTCAAATTATTTGCAGTAAGTGAAAATACATTTTAACATGTTACATAGATGCTATAGTTGTATAACTCATGCAAATAAAGGTTGTTAATAAATATTGACTTAAATCTAATCTCTAATCTCTGGGTTATCTCATGTTATTTCATACAGTTACCAATTATGACCTTATAAAAGCTTTCAACTATAAATTTACTAGATTCTTTATTCTATTAGTTGGCTGTCATTGTGGTCGTTCATAGTAATGGTCCCTATGTTCTCTATAGTATCTATATTTCAACAAGTTAATTATATGCACTACAGGAAAGTAGAGTCTACGATTGGATGAAGAATATCTTTCACTTGGGAATATCAATAAGCAGTATATACAGCCATGTTAATCCAGAACCATATGGTAAGAGGATGTTGTGCTAAATTTCATACTTAGAATAGAGAAGGACCTCTTCCTGTATTCAAAGTGATTTATCAAAGCTCACAGCAGCCAAGCTACTTATAATGTTTGTTATATTTATACTATACCAGATGTTTTACTAAAAGAAAGATCATTTGGTTGATTAATCATTTTTATTTCCTTGAAGAATAAGATCAGTTCACCTTTGCATATAAATCTTTAGGATAGAAAATTTCCAAGCCTGTAAGCTATAAATTTCTATGTTATAAAAATCTGTGAACTTAAAAAAAAGTTCATTTTGTTGGATTCCACATTTGTATATAGGAATAACACTTGGAGTAACTATTTGTATATTGAAGATACTTAATTCTTTTGCAATGTTTTATAGAATATATTAAAATGATAGATTTTAAAGTCATGTCCTTAATTATAAGTAATCAGACACTGAGTGGATTGCATGCAAAATACATCCTAATAATCACCAACAAATTTTCAAACATCTAGGAATGCAGAAGTGTAAATGGATTAAAAACATGGAGTTTGGAGTCAGACTAACCTGGCCTCCTTCAGTTACTGTGTAACCTTAGGTAAGTATCTTTATATCTCAGAGCCTAATCTTATTTGCAAAATAGGCATCAAAAGGCACACCTCATCACAATATTTTCCCACTTAAATAAGCTTATCAGATGAAAAGCTCAGCACAGTAAGTTAACTCAGTAAAATTGAGTTTATTCTCCCTATCATTTGACTAGCAAGAAAAAGCAAAACACACAATAGGAAAACAAATCTCTGAGTATAAACAATTTTAGATTATTTTATCATTCAGCAATAGTCAGAATTGGCCCTTGTCCTCTGTACGCTTCAGTTTTAATTGTGTTCGCTTCCTGGAACAAGCAAATGCAGTCACTTTAAACAATGCACTTGTTCAAAACCAATTCAAGTAAGTGCTCAAACTAATTATTTTGCAAGCAGTCTCGGACCTCTAGGATATGGCCGGCATGTCTCATTACGTAGTTTGTGATTATAGTTCCCCCTTTCTAGAAACCGCACATCCCCACATTTGTATGTGGTGTTCCTAGTCAATCATGAATTATATTTGATGATCTGTTCTCTGCATTTTCTATAACATTCATCATACAAAGTGTGGAAGAACTCAGATCTACCATTATTAGCATTTACATTCTTGGTATTTTGAAATAAAAGCACTATTTAGTATGGGGCTTCTAATTCATACAAAATTCATTTGTTTATAATGTTCTAATTTTGGTTGTTGGTTTTAACAATGCCTGTTTAAGCTGAAATATGGCTCTGCAAAGAACCAATGATTACTCTATTAAATACCAATTACTATACATTGTGTACAGCTCTGATCCTCACAAAGGCAGGCAGGTCACTCGGAATCTTGTCTCTAGAGTGAGAGGGGGTTCAATCCAGTGCAGTTGCCCTAATGAGTTGGATGTGGCTGGAGTAAGTCCAGTAAGTCATGTACTGAATGATCTGCTAATTTCCCCTTGGTGTCAGCAAGCACCATGTCTGCTTAAGTAATCTGTTTTTCTGACACTAAAATCCAGGCCATCATCCAAACTGCTTGGATCCTTGACTCCTTGCCTAATCCCTGTGAAGTACTAGTCCCCAAAGTCAGTATTCCTTTCTGCCTGTCTTGGGGGTCTCAATCTCAATGGCTTCATAGCTGAGTTTATTTGAATAGTGATAATAACAGAATTCTGTTCTTGTGTGGATGTGTTGTGGTTTGCAGTTCTTGTTTCTTTTTAGGTTGGTTCATTTATTTTTGAAAAGTTATTGTGAGATGAATGATAGAAATAATTGGATATTTTCAAGGAGGTTTCATTCAAAGACCACTGATACTTCTAAGCCAAAAAAAAATTTCTTAATCTACTAATTGACAAGTCAAGGTAATATAGAGATAAAGATGCATATGAAAAAATATAAAATTCAATCTATATTAATTTTTGATAGGAAAACAATAAAAAATCAAGCTGTAATAATATCAACCACATGAGTTAATATTGGGAAGTTGATATTGGTGCCCTTATGTAGTTCCTTATTCACTTGATTACCTATCATGCACATTGTGTGAAAGGAAAGTCATATGACATATTGAAGCTATTGTCTGCTCTGTTAGATGGGTGCTGATGTGCTATCCAGCATAATATAAAATATCCTTACAAGATATACATGATTTTTAAAAATCCTCTAAATAATCATAGGTTGAAAATGATACTAATAATGCATGAGTTAGAATAAGAATTGTTTAATTTTGGCTTATAGAAAGGCTATTATGAAAATAATTCCAACATTCAATATTTTTGTTTTTATTTTCATTTTACATTATCAGAATAAAGAGATTTATTTAACTAGAAAGTCTTCTAAATAGCTAAATTTCTCATCTAACATGATATTACTAAAAAATGAGGTAATTATTATTAACTCAATATAAACACATGGCAGGTACTGTGACAAGTATTTTAATATTATCTCACCATTTACATCGGATCCCCAAATATAAAGGTAATCTTTTATAGTTGAGAGTTCTCAATATTAGTTGAGAATGCACCCTATGGTATGTAGTCTCCAAGGTGATCCCCAATAATCCCTCCCTTCTGAAATTCACATCGTGAGTAGTCATGCTTCACATTGTACCAGGATTGGTCTAGTGACCAATAGGTTACAGTGGAAGTGATGGCATGTAACTTCCAAGTTTAGGCTATAGAAGACTGTGGTTTCTACCTTGGACATTCTCTCTCTCTCTCCCCCATCTTCCCTTTGGATCACTTACTTTGAAGGAAGCCAGTTTCCATGTTATGAGCTGCATTACAGAGAGGTCCTTAGGCAAAGAACTGACGAAGGTCTCTAGCCAATAGCCAGAGAGGGACTGAGACATAGTTCAACAGCCCATAAAGAACCAGGTCTTCACACAAACACATGGATGAGCTTAGAAGCTCATCATAGGTGAGCTTTGAGATGGCTGCAGCTCAAAAACACAGGCAGCTTCTTTGTAACTTCTTGAGAGACTCGAGATATATATTACTATAGTTCTTTGCTTTTTTATTTTAGTATTTTTTTATTTTGCATATTTTATTTATTTATTTTATTTTATATTTTGGTTTTTCAATTACAGTTGTCCCATTTTCCCCCCATTGCTCCCCCCAACCCAGCCCACCCCTTCTCCCACAATCATGTCCCTCCACATTGTCCATGTTCATTAGTCATTTATACATGTTCCTTGACTAAACCCTTCCCTTACTTATCCCCTTTCTCTCCCTTCTCCCTCCCCCTTATTGACTGCTATTCTCCTCCTTGTCCTATTTAGTTTGTTTGTCTATGTTGTTCTTTAGTTTCCTGTATTAGGTGATATCACATGGTATTTTTCTTTCTTTGCCAGGCTTATTTCACTAAGCATAATTCTAGTTCCATCCATGTTGTCGCAAAAGGCAGGAGTTCCTTCTTTCTCTCTGCTGCCTAGTATTCCATTATGTAAATGCACCACAGTTTTTTGATCCACTCATCTACAGATGGGCAGTTAGGCTGCTTTCAGCACTTAGCTATTGTAAACAGTGCTGCTATAAACATAGGGGTGCATAAGTTCTTTTGAATTAGGGTTTTAAGATTTTTCAGGTATAATCATAGCAGTGGAATCGCTGGTTCAAAAGGCAGGTCCATTTTTAGATTTTGAGGTAATTCCATACTGTTTTGCATAGTGGCTGCACCAGTCTGCATTCCCACCAACAGTGCAGTAGGGTTTCCGTTTCTCCACATCCTCACCAGCACTTGTTGTTTGTTGATTTGTTGATGATGGCCATTCTGACTGGTGTAAAGTGGTATCTCATTGTGGTTTTTATTTGCATCTCTCTGATGGCTAGTGATGTTGAGCATTTTTTCATGTGTCTATGGACATTCTTTATGTCCTCCTTGGAGAAGTGTTTGTTCAGTTCCTTTGCCCATTTTTTCATTGAGTTGTCTGTTTTCTTAAAATTGAGTCATATAAGCTCTTTATATATTTTGGAGATCCGTCCCCTGTCTGAAATATCATTGGCAAATATGTTTTTCCATATGGTTGGTTCCCTTTTCATCTTGCTGATGTTTTCTTTTGCTGAGCAGAAACTCTTTAGTTTAATGTAGTCCCATTTGTTTATTTTTTCTTTTATTTCTCTTGCCTTAGGAGATGTATCTGTAAAAATATTGTTATGTGGGATATCTGAAATTTTCCTGACTATGTTTTCCTCTAGGACTTTTATGGTGTTATGGCTTACATTTAAGTCTTTGATCCATCTTGAGTTTATTCTCGTGTGCGGTGTAAGTTGGTGGTCTAGTTTCATTTTTTTGCATGTCCCTGTTCAGTTCTCCCAGCACCATTTGTTAAAGAGGCTCTTCTCACTCCATTTTATGTTCCTTCCTCCTTTATCAAATGTTAGTTGACCGTATAGTCCTGGATTTATTTCTGGACTCTCTATTCTGTTCCACTGATCTATATATCTGTTCTTATGCCAGTACCAGACTGTTTTGATCACAGTGGCTTTGTAGTATTGTTTGATGCCTGGTATTGTGATTCCTCCTGCTGTGTTCTTCCGTCTCAAGATTGCTTTTGCTATTCAGGGTCTTTTTTGGTTCCATATGAATTTTTGGAGCATTTGTTCTAGGTCTGTGAAATATGTCATTGGTATTTTAATAGAGATTGCATTGAATCTGTAAATTGCTTTGGGTAGTATGGTCATTTTGATGATGTTGAATTTTCCCATCCAAGAACATGGTATTTGCCTCCATTTATTTGTATTTTCCTTAATTTCTTTCTTCAATGTTACATAATTTTCAGAGTACAGGTCTTTTATCTCTTTGGTTAAGTTTATTCCTAAGTACTTTATTTTTCTTGTTGCTATAGTAAATGGTATTTTCTTTTTTGTCTCTGTCTCTGATATTTTATTGTTGGTGTACAGAAATGCCTTAGATTTCTGTATATTTATTTTGTGCCCTGCTATTTTTTCCAAATTCACTTATTATATCAAGTAGTCTTTTAGTGGAGTTTATCGGGTTTTCTATGTATGCTATCATGTCATCTGCATATAATGATAGTTTTACTTCTGCTTTCCCGATTTGGATGCCTTTTATTTCTTTTCCTTGTCTAATTTCTTTGGCTAGGACTTCCAACACTATGTTGAAAAGGAGTGGAGAGAGTGGATAGCCTTGTCTTGTTCCTGATTTCAGGGGGAATGCTTTCAGTTTTTGTCCATTGAGTATGATGTTGGCTTCAGGCTTCTCATATATAGCCTTAATTATGTTAAGGTATGCTCCCTCTATTCCTATTTTGCTGAGTGTTTTCATCATAAATGGGTGTTGTACTTTATCAAATGCCTTCTCTGCATCTATTGATATGATCATGTGATTTTTGTCTTTCATTTTGTTTAGGTGATGTATTACATTACTTGATTTGCAAATATTAAACCATCCTTGCATCCCTGAGATGAATCCCACTTGATCGTGGTCTATGATCTTTTTGATGAATTGCTGGATCCTGTTTGCCAATATTTTGTTAAGGATTTTAGCATTTATGTTCATCAGCGATATTGGCCTATAGTTTTCTTTCTTTGTTGTGCCTTGACCTGGTTTTGGAATTAGGGTAATACTGGCTTCATAGAAAGAGTTTGGGATTTTCCCCTCTTCTTGGATTTTTTGGAATAGTTTGAGGAAGGTAGGAGTTAGTTCTTCCCTAAACGTTTTGTAAAATTCACCCGTGAAGCCATCCAGTCCAGGGCTTTTGTGTGCCGGGAGATTTTTGATTACTGTTTCAATTTCCTTCTTTGTTATTGCTCTGTTGAGACTTTCTACTTCTTCTTGATTCAGTTTTGGAAGGTTATATGTTTCTAGAAATTTATCCATTTCTTCTAGGTTGTCAAATTTCTTGCCATACAGTTGTTTGTAGTAATTTCTTACAATTCTTTGTATTTCTGTGGTATAAGTCATGATTTCTCCTCTTTCATTTCTGATTTTGTCTATTTGGGTCTTCTCTCTTTTTTTCTTGATGAGCCTGGCTAAAGGCTTGTCAATTCTGTTTATTTTTTCAAAGAACCAGCTCCTAGTTTTGTTGATCTTTTGAATTGTTTGTTTGGTCTCTATGTCATTTAATTCTGCTCTGATCTTGATGATTTCCTTCCTTCTTCTTGTCCTAGGCTTTGTTCGTTGTTGTTATTCTAGTTCTTGTAGCTTTAGGGTTAGATTTTTTTATTTGAGATTCTTCTACCCTTTTCAGATATGCCTGTATTGCAATGAACTTCACTCTTAGGACTGCTTTTGCTGTGCCCCATAGGTTTTGGGCTGTTGTGTGTTCATTATCATTAGTTTCTAGAAATTTCTTGATTTCCTCTTTGATGTCATTGTTAACCCATTCATTATTTAATAGCATGTTATTCATTCTCCATGTGTTTTGGTGTCTTTGATTTTTTTTTCTCTGAGGTTGATTTTTAGTTTCAAGGCCTTGTGGTCTAAAAAGATGCTTGATATGATTTCAGTTTTCTTGAATTTGTTGAGGCTTGTTTTATGTCCTATCATGTGGTCTATCTTTGAAAATGTCCCATGTGCATTTGAAGAGAATGTATATTTTGCTTCTTTGGGGTGAAAAGTTCTATATATATCAGTTAAGTCCATGTGGTTTAGTGTGTTGTTCAATGCCTGTATATCCTTGGTGTTTCTTTGCTTTGAAGATCTGTCTATTGTTGATAGTGGAGTGTTAAAGTCCCCTACTATGAGTGTGTTGCTGTTAATATCCTTCTTGTGGTCTTCTAGTATTTTCTTTATGTATTTGGGTGCTCCTATGTTGGGTGCATATATGTTTATCAGAGTTATATCTTCTTGATGGATTGTTTCTTTAAGTATTATGAAATGTCCTTCTTTGTCTCTTTTTATTGCCCTTGCTTTGAAATCCATTTTGTCTGATATGAGGACTGCTACTCAGCTTTATTTTCATGTCCGTTTTCTTGGAATACTTTTTTATGTCCCTTTACTTTCATTCTGTGTAAATCTTTTGTTTTGAGGAGTGTTTCTTGTAGGCAGTAAACATGTGGATCCTGTTTTATTATCCATTCTGTTACCCTATGTCTTCTAATTGGAACAGTTAATCCATTTACATTTAAGGTTATTATTCACATGTATTTATTCATTTCTCTTTGTACCCGTGTTCCTCTCCTCTTTTTTTCTTCTTTTTCTTAATACATTCTCTTTAGCATCTCTTGCAATGCTGGTTTTGTGGAGATGTATTCTTTTAGTCTTCCTTTGTCTGAGAAACTCCTTATTTCACCTTCCATTTTGAATGAGAGCCTTGCTGGGTAGAGTATTCTTGGTTGTAGGCCTTTGTTTTTCATTGCTTGAAATATTTTTGACCATTCTCTTCTGGCTTGTAGTGTTTCTGTTGAGAAATCTGTAGATAACCTTATCACAGCTCCCTTGTATGTTATTTGCTGTTTTTCTCTTGCTGCTTTTAGGATTCTCTCTTTATCTTTGAATGTTGCCATTTTAATTATGATGTGCCTTGGAATGGGTTTTTTTTTTGGTTCCTCTTCATTGGGACTCTCTGTTCTTCTTGAACTTGCATAACTTTTTCTCTCATCAGGTTGGGAAATTTTCTGTCATTACTTCTATCAGCTTTTCTATTCCTCGCTCCTCTTATTCTCCCTCTTTATTCTGATGATCCTGATATTATTTTTTCTCATGCTATTCTGTAATTCCCTTAAATCTTGTTCATATTTTTTCAATCTTTTTTCATTTTGTTGTATTGTCTGGGAATTTTTGTCTACATTGTCCTCTAACTCAATAAGCCGATCCTCTGCTTTGTTTAGCCTGCTTTTGATTGATTCTACTGTTTTTCAGTTTAGAGATTGTATTCTTCATTTCTTCCTGGTTCTTGTTAATAGTTTCTATGTCCTTTTTTATGCTGGTGTAGTTCTCCATAAGTTCCCTGTAATTTTCTTGGAGTTGTTGGTAACTTCCTTGGAGGTTGTCAAGTATATTGAGCTTCTTCACCACCATTGTTTTGAATTCCATGTCTGACATTTGGGCTATGTCTATTCCATCTACCTCTCTTTCTGGGGATTCCCTTTTTCTTTTCATTGAGAGGTTGTTTCTGCATCTTACCATGTTGGATTGTTCTTGTTTGCTTTTGTTTTTTGGATTTGTCTGCTTTGATGTCCCACCTTTGTGGTATGAGATTCTCTATAGGAGATCTGGGGTTTTCAGTGGTGCAGTGTCTTTGATCTCCTGACCCTGATGTTGTTGTGATACCCTTTATGTCATTTGTTTATGCTGTCTGGTTATATTTCAGATACTCTTTGGTGGGATCTTCCCTCTGGCTAGTTGATTGAGAGCCACTCTGTCCACTTTGTCTTGCGTTCTTTTGTGGAGATGCTGTTAAAAACATAAACACACAGCCCAGGCAGAAAACCCACAGCCTCAAAATTATCCCCCACCCTCTATCCTGCTATCATCAGCAAATGAGCCAGTATTAATATAAATGTAGAGATATTAGGGCTTTTAAACTATAGGAAGAATATATGAGTTGTTTTTAAAGAGGAAAAATATGGTTTTTGAGATAGAGGGTGATAGATTAATAATAGTAGCAAGTAGTGTCGAGACTATGCAAGACAGTAGGTAATATTTACATTGTATGTTAATAACAATAAAAGAAAAAGAGGGAAGAATGCAGAATATAGTAAGAAAATTGAATTGCATAGTATTAGATTTATATAGTAGTTATATTCTATTTATTTAGTGTGAAAGGGAGCCTAACTAGACAGACAAACAAATAAACAAAAATTAAAGAGGAACGATGAGAAGGAGAGATGGTATAAAACAAATTAAAGAGATAGTTTAAAAAAATAAAATAAATAAAATAAAAGTAAAAATTAAAATTAAAAATAAAATTAAAATAACAAATTAAAAAATTACAAATAAAAAAACTAAAATAGAAATAAAAATTAAAAAATATATATAAAAGGAAAGTTTTTACTCAGTTCAGCCTTTGTGTGTTGTCTTCTTTTTCTGGATCCACAGCTGGTTTAATGAGGCGGGTCAGAGGTTCCTGTTCCTTGCAGCAGTGGTGTGTGCCTGCGGTGGCCAGCGTTCATTTGGCGTCTGTTGGAGCCTCCCGGGGTGCTTGTGTGCACGTGCATGTGCATGCGTGAGGTGGTCTTTGTGCTAGCCTCAGGCCTGTGGAGCCGCGTTCCGGGAGTTGGTCTCTTGCCCCTTGGGGTGGGGTCCCGGACACTTGTGCACAGTGGAAGTGAGCGTCTTGGGAGTCGCTGCCTCCCGCTGTTTCAATGCTGAAGCCACCCACCATTTCCGCACCAGCTTCGGAGGGAACAAGCAGAGCCTTTGCAACTGGTCTGCGCTCTGGCCTGGTGCCCACTGGGGCTGGCCAGGGGTGTCTGCGCATAGTCTTCTGCATGCCCAGTGAGCCCTCCCTGCACCTGTTGGGGCACTGATTTTATGTCTGTTGGGGTGTGGCCGAGGGGCACCTGGATGCACGCCCTGAGCACCTGGGCCAGTGTATGGGGGCACTTCCCTGTGCGCACCCACGCGACCAAAGGGGAGGGTTGGGGAGTGGGCAAGCGCACTTCTGTGACTGCACTCCTCAAGAATGTCCTATCACCCCTGACCTTTCCTCCCCTCTCCGAAGTTCACAACAGAAAAATATAAAGGAAAACCACGTTCTCACACGCACAGCAGTACACTGTTTCTTGTCTTTCAGCGCCAATGCCACCTGGCCCAGTCCTGGCTCTGCCAGAGGGCAGAGATCCGCTCTCCCTATTCCTCTCTGGGGAAGCCTGTGGTTGCCAAATACCCTTTGTGTACTTCCAGCCACAGCTCGGGGAGCCAACCCAATCAGAAATCCTGTCTCCATCTTATTCCTTTTTCCTTTGCTATCTTCACCAAACAGGTCATTCCCAGATGGTTTTCTCTAATCCAGCAGTGCCAAGGCTCAACTCCTGCCAGTGTCCAGCTGCTCACTGAGATGTTCTGTCTGCAATTAGTCCAAACTACAGACAAGTCTCAGGAGCCAGAAAGCGCAGCCTCCCCTCACTCCTCTGCCATGTTTGAACCTATTTTAGTATTTATTTATAAGATTTTATTCATTTATTTTTAGAGAGAAAGGAATGGAGGAAAAAGAAGAGGGAGAGAAACATCAATGTGAGAAAGAAACATCAGTCTGTTGCCTCTGATATGTGCCCCAATCACAATGTGGACATATGTCCTGACCAGGAATCTAACCATTGACCTTCTACTTTGTAGGATGATGCCCAAGCAACTAAGTCACACTGGTCAGAATTCTTTTCTTTTTACTTTTTTTAAAAGAAATAAAGTGAAAAGATTTAATTCATGTCCTTAAGGAGCTACTTTTTACCTTTCACTCTGTATCTCTTCTCTTTTGTTTAATTTAATTGGATGCCAGACAATTTGGGATATACTTCCTCGGGAAAGTCACCTAAATTAATATTACTTTTCCCTCACTTATAAAATGGAACTTGACTTCCTGCAAAGATAAAGGCATAGATAGATACACTTCACCTCCTCGCAAAACCGTAAGAAGAATCACAACTAATCTCAAAACAAAAAACAAGCAGAACTGCCAGAAAATAGAACTGCATGGAAGTCCCACAACCCAGGATTTAAAGAAGAAATATTTATCCAGATGGGTAAGAGAAGTGGAGTTGGGGAACTGGGGCAGAGAGGATTCTGTGTGGCAGCAGCAAAGCAGCAGTGAGGTGGCAGTGGTGACAAGGCCATGCAGTAGCGGCCAGTGGAATGGGTAGTCCCACATTCATATGTGGCAGATAAAAGCCAGGAGGGATATCTGGAGAGCTATTCCAGCCCCAGGCCAGACTGTACATCCCAGGGTTCCAGCACCCAGAAAATAAAGCCTCATAGCCTCTGGTTGGGAAAACCAGTAGGGGTTGGGGAAATGGAACAAACTGCCTGTCTCTCAGGAGAGTCCATTTAGAGGGCCCCCACAGTCCTAGAACACACACAAACATCCACTCCAGAAACCACCACCAGGGCAGCAGCTAGAGGGGCACCAGTTGCATTTGGGAAGTGAGTGAAGTGACTGGAAAGGGGACAAGTACCAAGCAAGCATCATTGCTCCCTCTCTGACACCTACCCCACATACAACACCACAAAGCAATGAAATTGGTCACCTCACACTGACAAATACCTAAGGTTCTGTCCCTTATAACATAATAGGTGTGCCCAGGCAGGGAGTCAAAGAAGATATACCTAATACAAAGAAACAAACAGAGAGGCTGCCAAATTGAGGAGATGAAGAAATATAGCTCAAATGAAAGAACATATCAAAATTCCAGAAAAAGAAATAAGTGAATCAGATATAGCCAACCTATCAGATGCAGAGTTCAAAACACTGCTGATAAGGATACTCAGAGAATTCACTGAGTATGAAAAATGCATAAGGGAAGAAATGAAGACTATATTAAGTGAAATAAAGAAAAATGCATAGGAAACCAATAGTGAAGGGAAGGAAGCTGAGGTTCAAATCAATTAATTGAGACATAAGGAAGAAATAAACCATCAACTAGTACAGAATGAATAAACCAGAATTTGGAACAATGAGGGTAGTGTGAGGAGTCTCTGGGGCATCTCCAAATATGCCAACATCTGAATCACAGGGATTCCAGAAGGAGAAGAAGAAGAGCAAGATATTGAAAACTTATTTGAAAAAAAATCTTCCTTAATTTAGTGAAGGAAATAGACATATAAGTCTAGGAAGTGCAGAGAGTCCCAAACAAGTTGGACCCAAAAATGATCACACCAAGATACATCATAATTAAAATGGCAAAAGGTTAAAGATAAAGAGAGAATCTTAAAATCAACAAAGAAAAAGCAGATAGTTATCTACAAAAGAGTTCCAATAAGACTATCAGCTGATTTCTCAAAATAAAATTTGTAGGCAAGAGGGGATTGGCAAGAAATATTCAAAATGATAAAAAGCAAGGACTTACAGCCAAGATGACTCTATTCATCAAAGCTACCATTTAGAATGGAAGGGCAGATAAAGTGCTTCCCAGACAAGGTAAAGCTAAATGAGTTCATTATCACCAAGCTTTTATTATATGAAATGTTACAGAGACTTACTTAAGAAAAAGAAGATCAAAACTATGAACAGTAAAATGACAACACTCATAAGTTTCAACAACTGAATCTAAAAACCAAAAACAAAACCTGAGCAAACAACTAGAACAGGAGCAGAATGGTAGATACTGAGATCATATGGAGGGTTATCATTGAAGAGTGGGAAGGGGGAGAATGGGGGAAAAGGTACAGGGATTAAGAAGCATAATCGGTAGGAACAAAATAGACAGAGGGATGTTAAGAATAGTAAAGGAAATGAAGAAGCCAAAGAATTTACATGCATGACCAATGGACATGAACTAAGGTGGAGAGGATTGCTGGAGGGAAGGAGGGTACCAGGCAGAGGGAGGAAAAGGAAAAAAAATGGGACAACTGTGATAGCATAATCAATAAAATATATTAAAAAATAAAATGGAACTTATCAGTTCCCATTTATTACCAACCATTTCCTAAACATTTACCATTTACTATCTCCTTTATTCTCATAAGAACCTTTTTGAATAGCTATTGTTATTGTCACTTTTCAATGAAAAAACCTGAGGTTTAGTGATTATTCACAGTATGTGATGAATAGTTGAGACAAGCTCACTTAAGTCTAGTTTTAAATTTTTTACAACCTTCTTTGTTATGCATTTTGTTGCTGAGATTTCAAGGGTTTTACTAGGAAAATTGAGATATTAACTCAAATCTTGCATTTTTCTAAGGACAGAATGCACATCCTCCCAGAACAGAAGAGCAAACACCTCACTGAAAACAGATCTGTCAGATTACTTTGTGATTGAACCCAATGTTGATGAAGATCAAGAAAATCTGTGTTTTTATCACAGTTACAATATTTTATACAAATATAGTAGCATTTTTCCTAATAATTTCTAAATATGGGAAGAGGCCTGGTGATATTTTTCCTTCAGCTTGAAAGGGTGAATAAATTCCTCTCACTTCCACATGATCCCTTCACTTTCTGGTTCTGAGGTAGTACATCTTAGCAGAAAGATCACAGTCAAATGTGGTTTTGAATCAAGAAATTGGCTTTACCCACTGAATCTCAACTTCCCTATCTACAAAGTGGGATGAGTAATCCTAGCCTTCAGGATTGTTTTGAGGACTAAATGGGGATTAAACAAATAATAATGTGTAAAAATGTTAAATATACAGGTCCATAATTCTGAAATCCAAAATGATTAAAAAAAACAGACTTTTTGCAATTCATTTGGTGACTCTTAGGCATAAGACCTGGCTTCTGGGGATCCAGGCCTAGTTTTAGCAAGCCCCCACAGTAACTGCTGGTGTCAGGGGCTGCCTAATCCCCAATAAATCTGCTGCCCCTGGTGCCAGTGACTGTTTATGTCCTTCATAGGTATCTGTGAAGTTGGAGCCCACCATTCCAAACAAAAGCTTGTCATGAGGCAGCTCAGCTCCCCCTGTCCCTAAATGACCTAGACTAAGGCGACTATCAGGAGATGACAACTGTCCAACTGCCAACATGCTGCCTGTGTAAGGGGGCAACTTAGCCTATCCTGTACTGCTTACATATTCCAAACCTCAGAATTTCATAAAAACTCACTCTGCCCTGACTCTAGTTGCTGGTGTCTGCCTCCAGCCCAGCGATTGTATCACATGCTCAATAAACCATCTTGTTCAGTATTTGGCTACTGTCCTTCCCTACCTCTGCTGAACACCCCCTCGCCCTGAAACCTAACAGTGACAATATCTAACCTGAATTAATATAAGGCTACTTAAAGGGTGAATGATATATTTTCTACTGCAAGCATTTTGATGAGTTTAATTATAAATTGTAGCCCCAGACTCTAGAGGAAATATGATATGATATGACATATGCATTATTTAACTTTTTAAACCCTTAAATCCAAATTCCAAAAATATCTGCCCCTAAAGTTTTGTAAAAAATATGTGGGCATATTATTATTTTATTAAGTATAATAAGATTCTATTTTAAAACTTCTATGTAAAACATGAACCTGCTATGGGTAGTGCTGCTGTTCATTCAGTTTTACCGGGAACTGTCAAGATTTATATTAAAGCACTTTTGACTTGAAGTGACAAAACTATCATTATAAGTGGCAATTGGTAAAATTAATATGACCTTTTCAAAGCTGAAGAAACTGAATCATAGAAAGTTATATTTAATTTTAACAAAATTAAGTGAAGATTAAGATCACAGTTGGAATTAGGAATCCTTACTTTTCTTCCTTTGTGTTTAGCTCCTTGATTAGAAGTTTTCCATATTCAGCTCAAGTACTTTCAGAAATGATCAGTTTCACAAAAGGATCTCATTGACAACAGGGAATAGCATCTTGTCTTTTCTATTTTCATTTTCAAATTAGGCACACAAATTAAAATTTTGAAGGACAATGTCTGTACCTGACCCTTCTAGTTGCTCTAGCAAATAGTTTGAAAAATATGTTATAAGAATATGTGTGATATATAAGAAAACACACATATGCAAATCTACATATCTGTTCTTGTTAGCCATGTAGTGGCTTCAAAATAAAATTTATAGCCAAAGTAGAAATTACTATGTTATCTTTACCACTATTGAATATTTATTGTTTAAATTATAAAGTGTTTCTTAAATTCTTTAACAATCATTTAGAAATATTTTGCTGTTGAGTTTTATTTAGCAAGTCCTGCTTTCAAATTTTTATAGACTATTTCTACTCACTTTACTCATAATTTCTGATTGACAAAAAAATCAAACTACTTGCCATTTTAACTTAGTTTCATTCCATATTGATGTCTATGTCAGTGGTAGGCAAAATGTTTGCTTTTTTCTTATGTTAAAATATCTACATTTTCTGCCACAGGATTGCTATAGGATAAAAGCAGAACTTACACACTGTTTTGTATCAGAATAAAATAGTAAAATAGAATCATAATTTGGAGTTTACATACCCTCCCATCATTAGACTTTTTATTTTTGTAGAGACTACCCTATATACCATAAAGTTTCATATATTTTATAACATCAAACACCCAAAATTATGTTCAGATGTAAAAAATAAAGGATGTTTAAATCATTTTTTTATTTTGGAGCTCTTACTGTGCTGCTGAATTCTTGGCCTTGTCTAATGAAAGGTTTACTTCTCTTAAGTTTATCCCTTAGTTTGTGGTCTGTTAGATTTCCTGTGAGTGTGTATGTGTGATTTTTATAACTTGGCGGGCTTAGGTGCTCAGAGATAGAAAGAACTACATTTGCCACACAATGTATTTTACTTTCCTTAAAGAATGTACCATTCTTTACTCTTGTGGAGTAGCTATATTTTACCGAGCAAAGTGAGGCTCTTTCACCTGGCACCTTGGTGTTGACACAAGGATTAGTGTTGAGAAAAACAGGTCTTTTTCACAATATTCCAGCCTTGGGGGGCTGGGAACACTTTGGCTTGGAGCTCTGTTTTCCCATGGCACCCAGCATTCCTTTGCTCCCCAAAAGGCTATAAACCAAAACCAAGCTCAATAGTTTCCCATTCCTTATCTGTCAGCTGTCTCCTCCAGGATATGGGGTACACTGACATCAGACTCTGTATAATAGTCCAGAAAATCATGCACCATGTTACACTGGATCATGGTGAAGTCCAAGAAAAGCACAAGTCTTAAAAGAGTGTCCTCCCCATATGTCCCGAATTCCAAGAGTCCAGATAGAGTCCAGGTCTGCAAGGCAGAGTCCTTGGTGGCTTTGGAGTCAGCTAGAGCAGGCATGATCAAAGCAGCAGCATGCCTGCTTTCTTACTAGCCCAGGCCACATGGCTGAATCCTAACTGCAAACTGCATAACTATTTCTTCTCACATGGCTGTTACAACCTGCTGATCCATCATGCTCCTCTAACATGCTCTTCCTATTGTGCTTATTTTCATGATGGACGGGACCATTCTTCACTCTTTCAAACAGTGTGGTTACTTCTTCCACACCAGACCTCAATGGTGGGTCCCCTTCCTTCCAACCACATGGTCTCCCTACATCCTTTCAAATGGCAAATGCCCTCTACATTCTTTCAAACTGCAGCCCCCTTCTTCATGGCTCCCCCTTATTTTAATGCTGACCAGGAACACCATACCTTATTGTTATGAAGATATCTTAAGCTGTATCATCTGCCTTTTTACTCAGGCAGTAGCATAGCTTCCCTTCAGGAAAAGCTTGGCTATCTCTTTGTCGTTATTATGCAAAGTACAGTATTCTCTCACTTATCGCGGGCATTACATTCTAGACTCCCCTTTGATAGGTGAAAATCCGCGAAGTAGAAACCTTACATTTATTTTAGTATTTATATATATTTTAAGGCTTTATAAACCCTTCCCACACACTTATAAACCATTCCCAGTCCCTTACTAACCTTTCCCACTCCCTTATTAACACTTTCCACACTTTTATAAACACTACTTGTTTTCTTAAACATATTCTACATGCTTTACAATAGATGTATACAGTATCGCAAAATCCCACAGTATAGCGAAAATCCATGATAAATAATTAAATATAATATTTTTAAAAATCCCATGATACAGTGAGGCTGTGATAAGTGAACCGTGATATAGAGAGGGACTACCGTATCTTTAAATTTAAATGAAATAAAAAAGAATCTTGTGACAAAATCTTTATTAATGTAAACCAATATAAAAAAATTATTGTTTCATTCATTACTACCTAGCTTTATAGACCATAACTGAAAACATGTTGATCTGTAAGTTTGCACTTATTTCTTAGCCACTATCTTAGCAAATTCCTAGGAATTATATGTGTGTCCAATGTGGGGATCAAAACTACTCATGTCATCTCATGTAAGCTTCTGGGTCATATCCCCTTAAGGCTACATTGGTGTGACCAGCTCTGTTTGGTTAATGTCACTGTGTAACGGGGTGTAGAGCCAGGTGTAATGCCTCTGTGTCAAGGAACGTGAAGTGTTCCCCACATTTCTTGGTTGGGGGAAAGGGGAAGTGGAAGAAACGGTGTTTAAAGATACTTTGCATAACAATGGCACACCAATAGCAGAGCCTTTCTTGACTGGAGAGGACTGACGCACAGGGCAGAAAGTTTACGTGACTCTAAGAGTGTATAGTGGCTTGTGACATAGCCAAGGGAGGTGAATGCTCCTGTATCATGGTGTACTCTTGCCCCGACTAAAGATGGCAGCCAAAAAAAGGTAAAAGATATGGGGGAACTGGCAAAAGTAACACATCGTAGGAAGGGCCAGATATGAGGTCACATAGGAAGTTTCAGGTTGAGGATTTAAAATAAGGGTGGGCTGAAAGAGAAGGGGGGTCCATCAGGTCTGGTGTGTAAGGGGATGCCACGTGGAAAGAAGTAGAAGCCACAGGAGCTGAAAGGGTGTAAGAGGAAGGCATGTGGGCTGAAAGGGTATAGGAAGACATTGGCTATGAGATCTGCTTTGTAAGGGGGAAGCCATGTAGTCTAGAGTAAGAGCATGCCATTGGGTTTGAAGTAAGAAGGAGAAGACTGTGGCAGAGCTGATGGAGCTGTGTGGGGACCTGCTTAAGCAAGCATGGATTTGTGGGATGTGCTTTGAGATGAACTGTGAATGGGAATGTTGAGTTGCTGACTTTTGCTTCTCTGAAGGACATATGGAGAAGCCACTCTCTTGAGACGTGTCCCTCCCTGGACTTCACCACAATCCAGTGTAACATGGCACATTTCCCTGAACTACTACATGGAGGCTGAGGACAACGTACCTCAGATCCTGAAGGAGAGAGCTGCTGGGAGAGGATGGCAACTCTGAAACTCACAAGTGCACATTCCAGAGAGGATGGAGATCTGTTTGCACAGTCAACTTAATGACAGATAAGGATATGGGTAACTTCTGGGCATGTTTTTGGCTTATAGCCTGGTGGGGAGCAAGTGAAGTGCTGGGTCTCATGGAAGATGAGGGCTCTGAGCAGGAGTGCTCTCAGCCCCTCTGAGGTAGGAACCCTGTAAATAAAAACCTGTTTTCTTCAACACTAATTGTTGGGTAATATGTTAAGGCACCACATGGATGAGCCCTGATTTTCTCAGTTACAACTGAACTTCTTCATCTTAAAAAGAAAACACTGACTAGGTTCTATTACAAAAATTTAGATTCCAGGAAAAAAAAAAAACTAAACTAAAAACTCCCTATACTTTATTCCAGCAATTGCTATATATAGAATTAATATTTTATTAATATCTCATACATTGTTATCTTTACCCACTGCCACACGACCCTGCCTCAGAATGATAGTTTTATTAAATAAGAAATAGAACTAAATATTCGTTATAGCAATTTTAAAGTTTATGTGTGATTTAAGTGTCATATTCTTATGCTTTCTAAGTTTGTATTAATCTAGGGAATGATTAACCTTTTTTATTATTATTTTTAGGAATTTTGAGTTATACATTCATTTTCTAGGGGTTACAACTTACCATACAACGATGTTCAGTTATGAGTTTTCCACAGTGGAAAGACTATCTGATATCTTGATGGTTTTTTCCTTTTCTTTTGCCTGAAATGTCTATAGATTACCAATACTATTTAAACAAAAAAGTTTCATTGTAACAAGTTAAACTAACAGGTGCCCTTCTTTAGTGTCATTGTAGATATATGTATTTTTAAATTGCATAATGGGAATTTTAATCTTCATATCTCAGTTGAAATTAAACTTAAATGCATAACACTTTTAAAGGTTAGAAATCTAAGCTACCTATATTAGGGAATATTACATTTGTATTACTTAATCCTTTTTACAAAGAACTTACATGTCATTTCTTGAAAGAATACTGCCTGTGAGCTAATTACATGAATTAGATATTTATGCTCATGGTTTCTTGGCATCATATGGATATTTACCTGGGATTAGTTTAAGGATTTAGAAAAGAGACACATAGAGAATAAATTTAAAATATAATGCTTCTATTCAGATGGGGCAGAACATGGAAAGCCTCTACCTTTGCAGATGAACAAAAGGATTCAGGAAATCAGAACCCTATCTAGGAAAAATAAATACAAATTTAGAAAATAATCATCTTGGAATATGTATCTTGCTTGTTAAAAAATGTCTCTTTATCTAATTACAGGAGGGGAAAAATAAAGAAGAAAGAATTTGTAATACATCCAGAAAACTGTGGCAAAAGAAAAATAAAATTCCTACTCCTTTGAAAGGCACTGAAATAATTTGGGACATAATTTACTCACTAATTATAGACAGTTAATATTATCAGTGACATATTGTTTGGCAGAATGCTCAGTAACAAGGTGTTCAATGCTATGTACTCCCGCTGAGCTAATAAATGCCACTCCAGGCATTAATTAGAGGGTCCATTTTCAACAGAAAGATAACCTAAGCCATGTATTACATTTGATTCCTTGGTGCTAGAGCAACTGAGTGCAAAACTGAACACTGAGATTGCAGGGTTGGCAGCACCTGTTACACATTTCCACATTCTCTTCCACTAAATATAAGAGTTTCAAAAACTAAGTGTTAGAATGACATTTGGTAACAGACTGCCAGTGCTGTCATTTGGGTATTAAAATAATCAACTGATATTTTTTAAAAAATTAGCTTGTCTCTTTTACTCTAATATCAATTGAATTTGAATTTAAGAAAAACAGTGATGATGAGCCATGTTAGCATCCGTCTGTTTTGAGCTGTTGGAAGCAGTCACATTACTACAAATATAGCATAACTTATAATGCATGGAAAGTATGTATGCATCATCCAAAATAATTATGCTTATTTTGGTGATGCCATGAGATAAGAAATTATTACATGTTATCCAGCATACTGACTAATTTCACTTGGGAGTCTAAATGCAGTCTTTTTAAATGTAAACTTGTTCAATATTAGTTACTTATTAGAAGAATGTAATAATGAATAGGTAGAATAGAGGGTGTCCCCTGAAATCATTTTAGAATTAGGCATACTTTGGTTTAAATTTAGTTCCTCAATTTACCAGGTAAACAAATTAATATCTCAATTTCCTTCTTTGTAAGATGGTAATAATAAATCAGAGGTTGTTTTAAGGATAATTATTAGGTGCCATGTAGTATTTAAAGTGAGTAGTACATAGCAAGTACTAACGTGATGATATTAAACCTAGTTTAAGTAATATACTCATAGTTATAATTACTACAATTAAATAACATAAAATAACTTCTTAATGAATGACATGCTACAATAACATTTTAAAAAATATGTCAATGTTAATGTATTGAATATATTTTATAGTACAATATAATATACTATTAACATATCATAGTCATATAATACAAAATCATATAAAGTATATTTGATACTAAAATTGGATTATTAAATTTAATAATACAAGGGGGACCTCCCAAAAAACAGAATTATTTTCTGGAGGGCAGGCCCCTTGCAACAGGCTTCCCTCACTATGTGAGTGTTCTAGGAACCCATCTGTATCAGTGTACAAGCTAGTGTTCTGAGAGGCTGCATTTGGTTTCAGTGAATTTTTTAAAGGTTCTTTCAAAGCATTTACCAATTTCACAATGGGTGATTTATGAGTGCACCTGCCCACACCATGCTGTGTGTTCATGAGTTTTTGACCAAAAGTGGCATGACCCCCGTGGCTCACACTCTCTATTCACCTGATCTCACCCTGAGGGATTGAGTGACATTTTTTTTTTCCAGATGAAAAAGTCCTGAAAGAGAAACATTTTGCTGATATGGGAGAGGTGAAACAAAAAACAGCAGAAGCACTAAAAGGCTTTAAAATCAATGAGTTAAAAAAACTGTTTTGAGCAGAGGAAAAAACATCTCGCTAGTATAGTGCATCAAATAGAGAGTACATTGAAGGTAACTGAAGTTTAATCATTTAAGAAAAGATACACAGACAGAAGACTTCCGGCCAAGATGGAGGCCTAGACTGACATGCCCCGTATCCCTCCACAACTAAGAAGGAATACAACTACTGCAAAACCAGCAATAACCAGAAATTCCATAAAATAAATAAGAACTCCAATGTGTGAAGTTATAAAGAAGTGATGCTCATCCAGACAGCTAGGAGGGGTGAAGCCGGGGAGGAGAGGCCAAGCTGTGCTGTCCGTGGCAGCATCAGTGATGGCGGCAGGACAGTGGTAAGCACCGACACCTGTATTTAAGGGGAGGTGAGAAGCACCTGGGGAGCACCCCTGGCTGTAGACCAGACCTGTCAGCTTGCAATTCCAAAGCCAGGGAAGGCAGACCCCCATTGCCTTGAACTATGAGGACCGGTGGGAGTGGGGACGGAGGAGGAGACTCCCAGTCTCTCAGCGAAGATTGGACAATGGCAGAAATTCATCTTGAACCACCCCCTGCAGAAAATGTCCAGTTGTGATGAGTGCACAGGGCCCCCCTACCCCACATAGCGTAAGAGGTGTGACAGCCCTGCCCAGGAAGCAAAGGTAAACACAAAACTGTTCAGGATGGTATAGATCATGATAGAGATCCCAGTGATGCAGCTGACCAGACAGCAAATTTCTAATCTGATGAAGCAGCAGATAGGAAATCTTTCTGAGGCATAGTTCAGAGCTTTGCTTTTAAAAGCACTTACAGACCTAACAGCAGATCTTTAAAAAGACAGGGAAGAAATAAAGGCTAGTCCTGCTGAAATGAACAAAAACACATATGAAACTAGTGGTGAGGGCAAGAAAACCAGGGATCAAATCAACAAATTGGAACATAGGTAAGAAACAAACAGTCAACCAGTGCAGAAAGAGGAAATGAGAAGTGAGGAAAATGAGGAGAGGCTCAGAAACTTATTGGACAGCTATAAGCAAGCCAACATCCGAATCATAGGGTTGCCAGAAGGTGAAGAAGAAGAACTAAAAATGGAAAAATTATGTGAAAAAATAATGAAGCAGAACTTCCCTAACTTGGGGAAGGAAATAGACTTACAGGTCTAGGAAGCACAGAGAGTTCCAGATAAACTGGACCCAGGGAGAACCACACCAAGACACGTTATAATCAAAATGTCAAAAATTAAAGCTAAAGAGAGAATCTTAAAAGCAGCAAGAGAGAAGAAGAGAATTAAATACAAAGGTGTCCCAATAAGACTCTCAGCTGGTTTCTCAAAAGAAACTCTGCAGGCAAGAAGGGACTGGCAAGAAATATTCAAAGTAATGCAAAGCAAAACCTACAACCATGAATACTCTATCCAGCGAAGCTGTCATTCAGAATAGAAGGGCAGACAAAGTGCTTCCAGGACAAAGTAAAACTTAAGGAGTTCATCAGATCCAAACCACTGTTATATGAGATGTTAAGGGGACTTATTTTGGAGAAAGAATCAAAACTATGAATATTAAAATGAAAGCTGTATCACAACAACCAACAACAAAAGCTAGGGAACTGAAACAAAGGCAAACTAAGTTTGCAACGAGAGTGTGGAAAGAATTATAGGTATGGGGAACATTATGGGGGGAGGTCAGCAGGGAGGGAGAAGGGGGAAAGGGAAGGAGATGGTACAGGAATTAAGAAGCATAGTAGGAGGGAGTGGAGTAGATAGGAAGATGTTGAGAGGAACTATATGCACAACCAATGGGCATGGACTAAAAGGGGAGGACAACTGGAGGGAGGGGAACAAAGGGAAAAGAAATTGGGACAACTGTGACAGCATAATCAATAAAGCATATTTTAAAAAAAGAATAAACACACACTTTTTTAATAAATAAATTTCAGGTGACTTGGTCTCCCCTTGTATATATCTAATTATTATTAGTAAAAATTAAATAAACAAGGGAATGATAAAAAATAATATAACATATTTGATTTATTTTTTTTCAACAAAGAGTATATTAGAAGCTTGTTTTATATCACATTAGTGCTAGAAATAAAATGTAAATTTCATACTGCTAATCTCTGACCTTGGGAATCTATAGGGGATATAGGATATCTGTATTATAAAAGATGAAAATAATGCATCAATTGAAACATCTCATTCTTTTTTCAAGTTAAAATTTTCTTATGCCCCAAGTGGGAATTAATCTTCAATGGCCTTTACAAGCCCAGAATGAAATGTAAAATGGCAGCTTGTTTTGAGGATTCTAATGATAATTGAGAATTTAGCTACTCAGGAGAAAAGGTCAAGAAAACACAGTCACAGTAAGAACAGATGTTCCTTGAGGCAGTTTCTGTTCTGTGAAGTCAGGAATTTCTCTTTCAATATAATTCTCTCACTTTGTATGAACCTTGCCTCTAAACTAGTCTGTAATACTTTTAATGATTTTTCTGACTTTCTCCTGAACTCACAACCTAAACTTAAAATTTCTCTCAAGGACTCTGATATTAAGCAGATCTGAAGTATTACATGTTGGCAATAAACAATTAAAATTCATGCTGATCTAAGTTGGCACTGTTCCGGGTTTGTGGTGTTCGTTAGGCAACACCAGGACAAATCTTGGCAGTTTGGCATAATCATTTGACCCATATTGACAACACTTGTATCAGCCAATGAAGAAAATAGAAAATTTTATTCAGAATTTTCTTTTAGTAAAACATGTAATTTCTTTGTAGGTTTTACTATAAAAATAACTTTCTTAGAAACCCAGTGATCAAATATTTATCTGGTATTCTGGCCTGTTTTCTAATTGGCAACTCTTCGATACAACTGCTTGCGATGTAAGTCATACTTTATTATAACTGCAGCTTCTTGTCCACAGGAAAATAAGAAAATATTAACAGGCTATTTCTAGAACATTGTCACATTTGGCAGTCACAAGTACCCTCCAAATTCAGGGTCAGTCAGCAAAGTGATTACAGGTAGCTGAAACTATGTGACTCACTGACATCTTTTCATGGATTAAAGTTTAGAAAAATAAAAATTGGTTCACAAAATGGTATTAAAAAATTACTGAATATTAAAAGTCTCTGTGGATGAGAGTCAATGCTGAGAGAAATTACACTTGGTTGCTCACCTCTGATCTTGAGTGAGTTTTCAGTACTGTGGCCTGTCCATTGTATTGTAACACCTGCCCACTAGGTTGTACCATTCTCAGATGAGGGGAAGTTGATCATAAAGAATCAGCCCTGGCTGGTGTGGCTCAGTTCATTGAGCACTGGCCTGTGAACCAAAGGTTTGCCGGTTCGATTCCCAGTCAGGGCACATGCCTGGGTTGCGGGCCAGGTCCCTAGTTGAGGCCATGTGAGAGGCAACCACACATTGATGTTTCAGCCCCTCTCTTTCTCCTCCCTCCCCCTCTCTCTAGAAATAAAATATATTTAAAAAAAAAAGAATTAGTGCTATTTACCACTGTGCTATGTGAAAAAAAATCAGTAAAGGACATAAAGCCTCATAGTCTCGACAAAATATAATGGAAGTAATACCAACCACTGCATATTTCAAGGATTGTTCTAAAGTCTATGACTGCTGTCATAGATAAGAAAGATCAATTCTCTATTTGATTGTTGTTAATATTTATAATATAGAGAATCTATCTTATGGAAGTTTCAATCTCCTTTGGTCCTTAAACCTCTCAAAAGTCTTACTTGTGAAGAACAAAACTCTTCAAAGTAATAGCATCAATAACACTATAACACTAATGTAACATAACATGTATTACCAATGTAAGGTTTTCTATCATCTATCTATCTATCTATCTATCTATCTATCTATCTATCTATCTATCTATCATCTATCTATCTATCTATCTCCTATCATCTATCTACAGAGTGAGGCAAAAGTAGGTTTACAGTTGTGAGTACACAAAATGCAGTTTATTCCTGTAATATTATTTCTTAATTTTTGTAGTATTTCTCATAAGAACGACTGTAAACCTATTTTGCCCCATCCTATATATATGTTTTAAGTGTTTGTGAAGTATAAAAGGCATGTTAATGTATTTTGTTTATAAAAATAATAAGTAAAATGTCAAACACAAGTACAAAGAAAGTTAATAAAATATTTTAAGTTATACAGAAACAGATGCAGTGTATGTTGCATGTGGAAAATGTCCAAATATATAGAAAAAATGATTTTACTACAACAGAGAAGTGCTTCAATATGAGGATAACATTTTTTATTTCACTATTGGGGAATAAAGAGCTAAATAAACTAAATCTTAAAAGAGAAAAGATACAAGAAGCTTAATGCACAAACGGATAGATTTGTGTATTGTTTTCCTTTAAAAAAATAACTCACCACACTTATGATTTTAAATAGATCACTAATTAGTGACTTTTAATAATAGGATGCAATTTTCATAAAATAAAACTAAAGTAAAATATGTTATAGCTTTAAAGTTCTCGTATGTTCAGTAAAATACAAAAAGGTGAGCCTCTTCATGGATTTTAGATCGTGGGGAAGTATTGGCCAGTCACACTCTTTCTTCTTTTCCCTGATTGTAAATGATGCTGCAGTTTGTCAACACAGATATTCTGACCAGTTAGGAAGGTGTGCCCTTAAATAAAAAAGGGTAACTAGCATCATATTTAATTATATTTAATGCTTTTTAAAAAAACCTACTATCACTAGGTAGTATGTTACTGTCCCACGTAAGTTTTCCTGTTGAAAAGAAGTCATAAGATCATACGATATGAAGATCTTAGGTTGCTTGTGGAGCTGAGTTGAAAATAAATAGCCTTATAACAAAACCACCTCTTCAGGGTTTGATGGCCATGGGACCCCAGTACTCACACAATAAATAAAAGTACACATACCTAACACACATATGCACACAAATGTGCACATCCACATATTTAGGAAACTTCCAAATAGGAAGGCAAATTCTAGATGGTCAAAGGAAACCATTCTAATTTACAGCTATATAATATCATTTTAATAATGGAGCTCTAAAACAATAGTGAACTAAATCAAGTATAGGCTAAGTATATATCAATAATTAGCCACACAAAAAAGTGTACAGAAATAGAGCATAATTGATGGTTCTAAAACTTACAGCAAACAAACCAATCTTCTCCTTACTAAAATCAATAATAAAATATATTTTATTCTCTATCCATTATGATGTTCACTAATTTTACTTTATTATATTGACTGCATTATACAGTATGATTTTTTTTCACCTATTTGTTTTATTTTTATTGCTACTTTAATTTAATGCTCAATTTCTGGATCAAGGAATCATTTGTATATGCTATTGTATCTTCAGGAGCTTAACTTTAGCTGTACATCCTAGTACCAAGTATATGTTTGTTGAGTGAAATATGTTCATAATGGTTCATCAGACCATATATTATTGAAGAAATTAAACAGGCATATTGCTCTGACAAAGAAGAAAGATGGTGCATAGTTTCTTTTAGTTACCAGAGAAGTCAGACAACTTAATAGAGATATTTAGAGTAACAGTTTAGAATGTTTACTTCTAAATGAATATCATATCTGGAAACAACTATTTAAATAATAGATAATGATATCTGTCCCATTTGTTGATATTTATATGAATATATTATAGCAATAAACCTTGCCGAACCTGCAGCAGCACCAGCCTATGCAGGTAATAAATTTTTCAAAGCTCTTTGAAGAGTAAGCATGGCTTATCACACCTTCGAGAATTGTTAACTGAGATGACTCATTATGACAATTTGACAGATGGAAAAATAAAAGGCCCATTGAAGTACAATAACTCCTGATCTCACACTAGAGACACTAAAAATACAAAGAATATTATTATGGCTGCTTACTATATACAAAAACTTCACATTTTCTTGACAAATTTTTACTACAAAATAATTTTTCCAAAAAAGTTATATTGTGGTATTAATGCAGTATTTATTTGTTTTCATGTCTATTTTTTACTATCTAATGTTTTGTACTTCACAGAGGTTTGAATATTTCAAGTTCCTTTGGTTTTCTAATGTTCTATGTTGTGACTTGAAAGCAGAGATGATGTCTGTATTGTTCACCTTGGACCCCCATCGATGAGGATAGTGGCCGGGACACTTGACCAACAGTAATGAACTCATATTGTTAGCCTCAGCCACTGGCCTTAACTTTCAAGAGTACTGTTTTTTAATATAAGTACTATTATCTCTGGTAATGAATTCTATCTACATGCTTTTTATTGTTTAAAGTCTAATTCCATTAAGTCTGCCCATGTTTTGTGCCAGCACTTTCTCCAAGTCTTCTTCCTCTCTGATTCAACTAGCCATAGATGTTAAATCTTAATTAAAGACAGGAATAGAAGTTAAGTAAATAAAATATTATTTTCAAAATAATTAGTGCCTACCTTTTTTTAGTTTAATACTTTAATAAAAAATTAGTGTAAATATTCTTTGGACTATGTTGTCATTTTATTCTGTAGCTAGGATTGTTTAAAGACTGTCTATAATTTATTAATAAACCAAATGTGTTTATCAGCAAAATGCTGCATTCTTTTTTATTATTTATTTATTTATTTATTATTATTATTTTTATTATTTTATAGATTATGCTTTACATTTGTTCCCATCCTTAGTCCATGCCCATTGGTTGTGCATATAGTTCTTCTCAACATCCTCCTGTCTACTCCACTCCCTCCTATTATGCTTCTTAATTCCTGTACCATCTCCCTTCATTTTTCCCTTCCCCCTCCCCACTGACCTCCCCTCAACATGTTCCCCATACCTATAGTTCTTTTTCTCCTTTCGTTGCCTACTTAGTTTGCCTTTGTTTCGATTCCCTAGCTTCTGTTGTTGGTTGTTGTGATGCAGTTTTCATTTTAATGTGAGTTCATAGTTTTGATCCTCCTTCTTCTAAGCAAGTTCCTTGAACATCTCATATAATCATGACTTGGATCTAACAAACTCCTTCAGTTTTACTTTGTCCTGGAAGAACTTTCTCTGCCCTTATATCCTGAATGACAGCTTCGTTGGGTAGAGTAATCATGGTTGTAGGTTTTTGATTTTCATTACTTTGAATATTTCTTGTCAGTCCCTTCTTGCCTGTAAAGTCTCCTTTGAGAAATCAGCTGATAGTCTAAATGGGACCTCTTTGTACATAATTCTTCCCTTATCTCTTGCTGCTTTTAATATTCTCTCTTTGTCTTTAATTTTTGACATTTTGATTATAACATGCCTTGGAGTGGTTCTCCCTGGGTCCAGTTTATCTGGAACTCTCTGTGCTTCCTGGACCTGTAAGTCCATTTCTTTCCCCAAGTTAGGGAAGTTCTGCTTCATTATATTTTCACATAATTTTTTCATTTCTAGTTCTCCTTCTTCACCTTCTGGCAACCCTATGATTTGGATGTTGGCCTGCTTATAACTGTCCCATAGGTTTCTGAACCTCTCCTCATTTTCCTCACTTTTTGTTTCCTTTTTCTGCACTGGTTGACTGTTTATTCCCTCCCTATGTTCCATTTTGTTGACTTGATACCTGGCTTTCCCTTCCTCACCACTTGTATGTATTTTTGTTCATTTCAGCAGGACTGGCCTTCATTTCTTCCCTGTCTTGATTAAGTTCCACTGTCAGGTCTGTAAGCTGCCTTATAACTATAGCTCTGAACTGAGCCTCAGAAAGATTCTGTCTTTGTTCATCGGTTAAGTCCTTTATTTGCTTTTTGGTTAGCTGTGTGATTGGTATTTCAATCATTAATTTTGCCATTCTGACCATTTTGTTTATCTTTCCTTCTTGGGCGGGGCTCTGTCACATCTCCTATACTATAGTGGGCGGAGCTGCATATACTCATCACAACCTAGCGACCCTTCTCATCACACTGTGGTGCTTTGTGTGGGAGCGGGGGTCCAAGATGGATTTCTGCCGTAACTCTCCACTGGGAGACTGGGAGCCTCCTCCTCTGTCCCCACACCCTCTGGGCCTCACAGTCTGAGACAATGGGCGTCTGCCTTTCCCGGTGTTGGAATTGCAAGCTGACAGGTCTGGTCTGCATCCAGGGCCAGCTCCCAGGCACTTCTCTCCTCACCCCAAATATGTGTGTCTGCTTACTAGGTCCCACTGTTTGTTGCTACAGCTGCCGCCTCCAGCACAGCTCGATCTTTCAGCTGAGGCTTCACCCCTCTACCTGTCCGGACGAGCACCACTTGTTTATGACTTCATACGTTGGACTTCCATGTAGCTTCATTTTCTGGAACTTCTGGTTATTTTTGGTTTTGCGATAGTTGTAGTCCTTCTTAGCTGTGGAGGGAGACAGAGAGTGTCAGTCTATGCCTCCATCTTGGCTGGAAGTCTCAAAGTACTGTATTCTAAATCTATCATCATTGATGCTGAAAAGGATTTGGTAAAGCTGATGTGGTACTGTTTCATGTTTTGACAAAGGAATGTCACTCCTGCCCTGGAGGTATTTAAATGTACCCTGAAGAAAGGTCTGTTCAGTGTTTCTTTTTTTTTTAAAGTATATTTTATTGATTATATTGTTACAATAGTTCCAATTTTTTACGCTTTGCTCCCCTCTGCCCAGCACTACCCCTCCCCTAGCAATCCCCCCCACCATGTTCAGTATTTCTATGTTATTACCCCAAAAACGTAATTCAGTGTTTTTAGTTATCAGTACTGTTGAAATAGCTAAGAGGGCTAATTAACTGAATTGGAAAAATGTAAATTCGGAAAGGTTGATACCTTATTTAGGAAACTGAATTTTCTCATCAATACACATCAGGGCTGTGGTTCAAAAATGTATTTAACATTTTTCTGTTGGGAAAGTCTTGCTTGACTTGCATCACAAGCCCTTTTTGTGGGATTCCTGTCTTAACAATTAGCATAGAGTGTACCTAATGTCAAATCAACAACCTGCAATATTTAAAGGAAACTATAAAGAGTTGAGCAACCTCAAATAAGAAAGTCAGTATAAACTGCTAAGATAGTGAAATCTGAAGTCAGAGTCCCTGGGTTTAAATATGCCTTAACCATGTGTTATTTTGCATGACATGTTACCTAAGAGCCTACTGTCTCTGTTTCTTCATCTATAAAATGGTGTTAATAATTGTACCTAAATCTCAGGACTAGTGTGATGAATAAATGAATAAATACATGTTATAGTATCAACATGGTACATGTTAATATTAACAGCTGTATAAATATTTGTCACTTTGATATTACTATATTAATTCTTGATAATTTCAATGCACAAAATACATTCACAAATAATCCTTTCAACACTCTGGCTCTGTTTTCTGAATTCTTCTTCTCCAATAAACTTATCCTCCAACCTATTTCAGCCACACAGTCTCATAGTGATACTATGGTGCCCAATATGGTAGACATATGTGGGCATTTATATTTAATGTAAATTTGTTGAAATTAAATACAATTTAAATTTCATCCCACATTTCCACTAACTACATTTTAAGTGCTCAATAACCACATGTGGCCAGTGGCCATTATATTTGTACAATCCAGATATAAACAATTTGTATCATCACTGAAAACTTTATTAGATAGTAGTGCTGTAGACCCTGCATTCAATGACTTGAAACAACCCAACCCAATCATGCACTTTACTCTTTTATCAACATTTCCTGTCTTTCCAGATCACTCTTTGTTTTACTATGACCTCAATAATATTTTTACCCTGTCAGTTACTCTAATTTATAAATTCTCAAACTTTAATTTTAAGTACATTTTACACTTTTAAAAATTATGAGGATACCATGAACTTTTATTTATGTATGTGATATCTAGTGTTTTATGTTGTATTACAAATTAAAAGTTAAAAATAAAAATGAATTTAAAAGTTTATTTAAAATATCAATAATAGACTCATTATATGCAAAGTTAAGTATGTATTTTAACATCAATTTCCTCATTTGGGAAATTACTAAATTTCCCAAACAAAAATAAATTTAGATAAAAGTAGCATTGTTTTACATTATGAAAATCTCTCTAGTATTTTAGCTAAAAGAAGGTAGATAAATTCTCATATCTGTTTACATATTAAATCTGTTTATTATGTATTAAATCATGAGCTTCTATAAAACTCCATTGTTGATTCATGAGAGAATTAGAGTGAAAAAAGGAACTAACATCTTAGTAGTGTTATGAAAATAGTTTGGACTCCCTGAAAGTTTCTTAAAGAGCCCCAGGGATGCCCAAGTCACACATTGAAAACCACTGTTCTAGATGCTACCATATTTTCATTGTCCCTAACTCCATGAGGTCCTCTATCTTCTTTTCCCATTTTAAGTAATCTATTGTATATAAAATTAACTTCCTTACCTATATTTCTTTATCATACTAGTTTGGCAAAGCCACAACCATGGGGCCCATTCCACAGTTGCATCTGTGCAATGAAAGCTGGGGACAACTCTCACAATCGTGGACCTCTCTCACTTTGTACCTTTGAACCTCAAAGGGATTCTCAGTATATCCATGCAATAATACTATGTATCATAAAGTCCTAAATGTCTACTTAACACTTTTATCTTTAACTGCTATCCCTCCAAATATCTCCCCTTATGCTCAGTCTCAATCAATATCCTCCTACCTCACTGAGGAAAGCAAGCACTTAAAAGAGAACCTTCGTAGACTTTTTTATCACCTTCTGTAGCTCCTCCAGCATCTATTTGTTCATGTATAACCTCTGTCACCATTTATTACGTTGGAAGAGCCCTTCATAAGCCTGTCTAAACTCAGTTGCTCCATGGGCTCATGGTTCCTATCTCCTCTCTTCTATGCAAGGACCTCTCTCCAATAAGTCTCATCTTTTCCCCTCATATTACCAATATTCCCTCTCACTTGGATCATTTCCATCACGATACACACAAGTTGCTGTCTTCTTATTTAAAAAGTTCCTTTTCTTGACTGCATCTACCCTGCTAGCTACTATGCTATTTGTAGCAAAAATCTTCAAAAAGTCAAATAAACTCTCTTTCCAAACTCCCCCTCAAATTTATTCTTAATCATACTCAAATCAAGCTTTCACCCTTATTTTCCTCAGAAACTGCTTCTGTCAATTACAGCTAGGTTGCTAAATCCAATTTTTTATTTCCAGTTCTCATAGTTGACTTATCAAAGTACTTGACACAATAGATTATTTTTCCCCCTTTGATACACATCCTTTCTTTCAGGATACCACTCTCCTATACTTTATGCTCAACTTCTAGTTGACCTCTTAATTTTGGCATGTCTAAAGACCTAGATCAAGTCACCCAGGTGACTCAGTGCCCCCTACAGCCACATATTTGGTGCCCTGTGACTTTCAGCTTTACCTAAAAGTAAAATAATCTTTGAAAGGGAAAAGATTTCAGACCATCACTGAGATACAGGAAAATATGACAGGGCAGCTGGTGGCAATTGGGAGAACTGTATGAAGTCCCAAGGTGCCTACTTTGAAAGAGAGGTGTCATTGTCCTATGTACAATGTTTCTTGTATCTTGTATCTTCTTCAATAAATGCCTTCATTTTTCATGTTATATGGTTGGGTATCTTCTGGAAAGACCTTGTATATAGGCTCACAGGAGAATTTCACCTTTTCAACCTTATCACATTTGATTTTTATTTTTTGATGTCACAGTAAATAACTATTACATTTCTAGAAAAGCAAGGGTAACAAAAATAAGATTTCTTAATCATGATCATGATGTTGCTAGGCTGGCATAACATTTGCAAAGTTGAGTCCTTCCTTGCTTTGAAGCATAATCTTTGCTGGTATAACTGCTCACACTCATACATGTCATCTACTCATTCTCAGGAAACATAGTGACTGTGACCTTGTTTACATCTATTTGCATAAATTTAAAAAATAAGTTGCAGAGCTTGAATACAACTTTATTGTTTGTAAAAACAATTGTAGAGATTAATATAATTTAAAAATAAGGTTTTTTTTACATGATTACAAATCTAAATAGAAACTTACCAAAAATATCCTTATATATTTTATAAAATATCAATCTTAGCAGTGAATTAAGAAAAGTTATATGTAAATTATATGCTCTCTTTTAACCAAAAGTAGGTCAAAGCAAATGAGAATAAGGTTAAAATTGTTGGTTAGAACAAATGTGAAATTACACATTTAGTTTTGGATGCTACTTTTCAAGTTGTGTCTATAAACTAGGATGCATTAGGAGACAGTGGCAAGGAAAATGAGACGACTCCAAATCAAATTAATTTATGTGTTTATTTATATTCCTCATATTTCATCCCATAATTATTTTGGGGTAGCTTCTTCAGATATATGTAAGAGGTGAAAATTCAAATAGAATGAAGTGTCAAGAGCAGAAGGAAAATTGAAACATGTAATGATTATGTAGTACTTCAAGTTGTAATGACTGTATAAGACATTGTAGATACATGGGCTTTAGAGTTCTAGGGTTTCCTGGCATCCACTTAGGAAATATGGTATCAATCTGACTCACATTGTCCCAACAGAAAAAAATGCATGCATGTTACTCAGCCTTCTCCTGGCACTAGGCCTAAGAGAAATGACTCACAAGGCTTTTTATATTGGGAACGCTGAGTAATGTAGAAAATAATGTCCTCAACAATATCTCTCCAAATACAAAATAACATATTCCATATGTTGCTTATGGTATTCCATAGCATGAACCCAGGACAAAATACCATGAAAAGCTTCCCTCCAAGAAGCCATGCCCATGTTATAGAAATGCAGAATTTCCTGCACATTAACTTGATTAAGAGATAAAACCCAGCTATCAAAGATGATTTGAAACCAAGCCATTGGGCACGCGGAGGACATTAGGTGGTGGAGATAGTAGGGCAGTTGCGTGAGCCATACAGCAGAGTGCTTAACTGGACAAGGCTGGGCCAGTGTCCTGGATTTAATCCCATCTATGCTCATTACTGACAATGTAACTTGAGCAAATCATGGAATCTCTCTATACTTGTTGGTTTCTTTTTGAAATAGGGATGCTAATCATGATAATTTTACTTCATACATCTGTCATTAGGATTGAATGAGTAAATACAAATAAAGTCCTGTGCAAAGGTTGGCATCTGTCAAATGCAAAATTAATGTTAGCTATTACTTTATCTTCAAATTTGAAAAGGGCTATTCAGAAGAGTATATAGCCTTGTTCTGTTTGATACTAAGAAGTGGGATCAGGGTAAATACAATAGTAGTAATTATCCAAGAACTTTTTAAGAAGTTATAGTTTGGAGAAAACTATTGCTATTTGTCATTGTCATTTTATCTTGTTTTTATTGTTGGTGCTGAACTGCTTTTTTTTTCAAATATTTGTACTTATTGCTGTGTTAGGGCAAGTTTTGTTGCCTGATTTTACATACATTGTCTAAGATGTCTCAAACTCTAAATTAACAAGGTCTTAATCAATTAGTTTTATTTTACTTAAGTAAACCTGTTGTGCTTGCTGTAACCATAACACTTTCCTGTATACCTATCACCAGTCCTGTTGAGTAAGAAGAATTGCCTAAATATGTAAATACTGTAGCTTGACACCTGGTTATAAACTGACTTCCTGGTCTATAGCTTAACCAGTGTATGCCCACACACCCATAGCTTAGGGGAGAAAGTGGCTTAAGTGTTTTTATAATTTACAATTCCTATGCAGTTGCAACATTGTTTCCAGAGATTGGGACTTTCCCTAAAATAAAATGTATAAAAGAGCAATTTATGGTAGGGTAGGAGAGATACCTTTTCTCTCTCTATATGAGGGATACATTTTCTATAAAGGAAATGTAAACATTACTTATGGCTCTTTCTTAAAATAGATTTATTTATAATATATATACATATTTTCTGTTTGCTCATAAAAATATTGAAAATACTTTGATGGAAACAAGTTCAGCTCAACTTTGAATGCAATTCAATTATTTTTTAATAGATAATTAAAAAGTACTCCAGTGTGGTGGCAAAGTGTTCTAGTAGAGATACACATAAAGTGTAGTTACGTATTATATAAGCCATATTTCAGTTTGCCTAGCCCAAATTGTCTTAGTTTCAATTCCTAGTAAATTGAGGGAGTCTCTCAAATAGCTATTTTCTAATCTCCAGTGTTACTCTGGAAGAGGAAGCACAGGCAGGGCTGGTATGTGAGTGACTGCTGTTTTCCAAAATCTATTTTCCTTAGAAATCAGCAAGTGTAGTTGAACCTTTCAGCTTTTAGCATATCTGGGCCAAAACAAAGAAAGTCAAGATGCTAAGACTGCATAAGACATCCACTGTGACAAAGTAGACACAAGCCTATGATGATGCGAACTAGAATCACAAACAGTGGTAGATTCAGCATTGGTTCCAATCACGGAGGAAATGGATCAGCCTGGATTAAGGTCTCAGAGTGAGGTGACATGCTTTGTTGCACTTTTCAACAAGAGCTTCTCCTGAAAGCTATCATATCTCTTTCTAGAAAGTCTAAAATTGAGAAAAGAATATGTTGATATGTTTATTCCTTTATTTGGATGAAATAAGCTTTAGGGTAGAGTGTTGTTCAGTTTGGATTTAATCTTTAGAAAAATGAATTGCTTGTTCACTGGTTTGATTACAATTTTTTTGCTATCTTTAATAGGTAAAACTGCAAGGTGATTAGTGTGTTCTTTGAATCTGCCATTCCCCAAATTTTATAAATATCTGTTATTTTACTAACAATTGATTACTGCAATTAATGGATACCATTAAAATGCATCTGCACTCCGTGTAATTCCTCAAAAAATATGTAATATTCACAGAAATTAGAAACCTGAATAATAAAATGTACATCTTTTATTGTCACTGCCCAGTTTGGATCTAAATCATTTAAAATTCCTTACATCCACCTGTGTATGCTTCTCATTCTACCCTATTGTCTCACCTTCAGACTTTATCCTTATTCTGAATTTTGGGCTAATCATACCTTTTCCTTTTTTATTTTTTAAATCATTTTACATTTTTGAATATATATAGACAGCCTATATGTTGCTAGATTGTTTTTTGCTTTTGAGCCTAATAACATTTTTATTCCTCCTGTAACTTGTAATATCATTCTTCAAATATATTTCTAATATTATTCTATGTTGCTGCATATAGTTATATTTAACTTATTTTTATTTAATAATTTCACTAGTAGCTGTATAATACTACTTTGTTTATATACCATGATTCATTTATATATTATACTTTCAAAGGGCACCTGTATTCTTTCACATCTGTGCAAGAGTAGAAAACTGTGGAAAATGCAAATGTTCATCTCTACAGACAACGTCAGATTATCCTTCAAAGTGGCTGCATAATAAAGATACCTACCAGCTACATAAAAGAGGTCTATTGATTCACACGGACACCAGTCCTCAACTTCATCAGAAATTTTAATTTTTGCCAATTTTGGTGTATGAATGGAAACAGTGATTAATTGCAGCTTGAATTTTTGTATTTCTAATTATTATTAAGGGTGAACAATTTTCCTATGTTTAAGGTCTTCAGTGTTGCCTTTTCAGTAAAATGCTTGTTCATAATTTTTAAAAATAGCCTTTATTTTTTAGAGTATTTTTAGGTTCACAGCAAAACTAAGGGAAGGTATAAATATTTTTCATACACTGCCTGCTCCCACATACATGGCCTCCCTCACTATCAAAATCCTGCCTTTTTATGAATTTTGTACACTTTTCTAGTGGTTGATATGAGTTCTTTCTGAACAGTCATTTATTTCCTAGTTTCTGGCTTCTTCTCTTACTGTTTTATGTTGTCTTTCAAGAAATGGAAGTTTTTAATTTAAATGAAGTTTATCAACCCTTTTTAAAAAATGGTTATTGTTTTTCTATTGTGTTTTCAGAAGCCTATTCTACCCCGAAGCCATGAAAATATCATCTTATATGTTCTTACAAATTTCTTTCTACTTTCATCTTTCATGCATGAGCTTTTGATCCACCTGGACTGGGTTATTGTATACAATAATGTAAGGTTCTATTAGAATGCTTCGTAATAGCTATGATAATTTCTTCCCACTAGAAGTAGAAGGGCTTTAATAAACATTATTGGAGTTGGGAAGAATTAATACCATGTCCAAAATGGGCCAATGGTGGGAATCGAGCAATCAAAATAAGTACACTTTGGATACAAAACAAACATCAGAGATATTAAAAATAAGGGCCTTGAGTGCTAAATCATGTGACTACCATGGAAAGAATGAGAGTCTGTGCATACAAAGGCTCAGGTGGACTTCTGCTTGATAGACAGGTATTGTGTTTTGGCTGCCTTTTATTCTGATTGCCAAAGTTTTCATCCCTGACCCTGACCCTGACTTCGGCCTTTGCTAGAGGGTACCTTAAAAGTGGCAAATGCCTTGCACACAACAGCTGCTTAATAAACATTTATTTCTTTTAACCAAATTGTACATTATAATATAACCAAATGAGAAAAAATATGTTTTAGATCAATAAATAATTGGAATGAAGGAAGGAAGAAAAGAAGGGATGAAGGGGAGAGAATAGAATAAGATTTTCATTTTTTAAGTCTTATGTCACAATATTATTAAATATTTTTTTATTTTTCTTAAAATTTTGAAGAAGAATCCTTTTTGTAGAAGAATCATATGACAAGAATTAGTCACACTTCCTAGCTGGCATAGATCTACAGAGTGAGGGGTGAGTGTGTAATAGGGGCAGGAATATCTGGATGCCAGAGATGTAAGGGCACCTCTCATCAGACATTGTAAGCTGCACAGTTTTGTTTTAAACACAAGAAAGCTGTCTTACACAGTTTCTGATTATTTTGTTGCTCCTTCCCTCCCATGTTCTCATGGGTTGTGAGACATCATTCTCTGGTTGCTTGTCTACCATTACCCATAATGATTTTTTAATGGTCTTTTTCTACCTTCAGGAAATGAAAATGGCTTAACAGTGAATGTTCCATAACTACTAATGATCTCCTTCTTGCTTAGGTACTGAAAGAAGTTATGTGGAAGAGGAAATTCATTCACCCTAAACATCTTTGTCATAAAATAATACTTATTTGAGCTGCTTACTGGTACTAAGGTGCAGGTACCATTTAAGTGCATTAAGGTTAATAATTTAAAAGACATAAAAATAATGGTAATCTTGAGCAGGATGACTCAATCTGTGTGACACAAATACTATAATTAGATGTGGCTCTCCACAAACTCACTTAAATATTTTTAGTTAAGTGTTTTCCCTGATGTATAAATAAAATAAATTTCTTCCTGGTTATTTCATTGATGAATACAAGATTAAAAACTTATTTAGAAATTTAGAGCCCAAGGAAAGTAAATATCATACTTTCCTAATGTTTATAATTGGAATAGATGAGTAATAAATATAAAAAAAAGAGACAAACACCTCTTGAAATTGAGGAAGCCTATTGTTCCCGTTGGTTAAATGAAACAAAGCTTTATTCTGTTAAGGTTTTCTGTAACTCACACACACAGTACTGCTTTGTAAATAGAAGTGAAAAAACATCCCATGAAGACCCACTCCTTAAAGATATCTGAGGGTATTTCAGAATAAATAAAAAAATTAGCTCAATGCCCATAAACACTAGTAGTGGTTTAAGATTAGATAACTTTTTAAAAATTCTATATTTTTCTTTTAAAATATAGACAAAATTGAAAGGAAAGGCAATAAATCACAATGTAATCAAATACTGAAAATAATTATTTCTTAGCTGTGATATGTGCTTAAATCGACAGGGAGGGTTTGGGATAAAATGGAACAGAATGGAGAAAATGAATGTATGATTGTTTTCAGATAAAGGAAGGATGACTAAAATATTATCAGTTTTCCTTTGTTTCCAGTAAGAATAGGAAAATGAGGAATGTTAAGTCCCAACAAAGAGGAATATAAGTAAAACAGAATAGGAAGACTCTGAGTAAACTATGTTTAACTGTTTCTTCCACTGTGTTTGTAAAATTAGTACATAATTACATGAGTAAAAAGTTGAACTGGTTGGGCAACTGGTAAAGAAATGATGGTAAAGATGTAGTCTGGAGCTCTTATCAAAGCAGAATAGATATAACACCAGATTCACCATAGACATGAACAAAAATCTTAGTAAAATGAGAGTAGCTGGGAATAAGGCTGGGGCTTACTTCTTTTGAGAATTATTTAAATACATTCCTTTTGGAATTTTGTACCTCTGCATACAAGTCTATTTGTGAAGTTCATTGTGGGGTGATCGTTGTGGGGTCCAAGAAACAGAAACAAACTGAAACCGGAGAAATCAAAGAGTAACAATGAATGTGTTAGGTGTAAAACTAATAAAATTATTTAAAAATCTTATCAAAGTATCTTTGAGAGGGAAGTGAAATCACATAGGGAAAGAGATAATCTATGTTTGATTATGAGCCTTAATTGTAAAAAAGTTAGTCCTATAAAAATTAAATGTAAAAATTATGCAATATACATTATATATCTGAGTATTTGTGTATGTGTTTACACACGTGTACACATGTAGTTGTATGTATATAGGTATGTGTGTATACATGCATATATACACAGGCACACACACACACACACAGTAACTGTGAATTGCCTCTGTTGAGCACAGTGCTAGACACATAGGACAGATACCACAAATGCATTCTCACAAACATATAACATTGTATCTGGGAAGAGTAACTGAGACTCTCCCTTACACTCTAATGAACATGCAGTCATCCAAGAGGAAAAACATTGTCTAAACAGCACTCATGGCTGAGCCACATTTTGTTTGGCAGTAATACAGGTAAACAGAAAAAAGGAGAGGCGGAGGGAGAAAAAAAGGAAAGTTTGGTAGGAGGGACCTGTGAAGAAAGAAGTTTGGGCAGAAAGAAAGGAAAAGAATAAAAAGGGTGTCATCCTTAAAGAATGGAACATATAAACAAGCAAGATGTTCTTGAGGAAGGTTTTCCGGAGTTTTGATGTGATATGTGATGATGCTGCCTTTACCTCCACAGTCCCAAGAATCATTCATAACAATTTTCATTATCCCTTACTGCTTTGGGTGTTGCACTTTGATTTTTTTCCATCAGATGTAACTCTGGGTTGGTTTTGCTGTACCCTCCTCTTCTTCTCTTCACCTCACAGAATCTCTATCATCCTCACTTGCCTCCTTGAGACAAGGTACAATTTCAGTCTCCTTAAGATACAGGGAACCAACCAAATTTGCTATATTTATACATTTATATACTTCTGTTCCTTCTGAAGATACAATACGGACCTCACACTCATTAAAATGTTTAAATATAGAGAGAAGGATATATGTCATTATAATAGAGTGAAATATTTCAAATAGAATTTAATGCTTAACAAAGAATGTAATTGTTTATTGAATTCTATCTAAAATATTTTGTGCAATTATGAAAAATAAAATGCTAAATATTTTGGTTTCATAATTTCTTAGATGCCATTTCTATTGCAAATAAAATGGTTCCAATTTCATCTATATTTTTATAAGGTCTTGGAAAAATTTATCTCAAAATTTATAAAATAATAAACTCAAATATACATATTTACATAAGAGTTATGCTTTGATCAGGGGTGCAATGGCAAAATAAAGGAATAATAATTTTTAATATTCATAAATTTAAAAAACTACATATAATTATATATATAATTATATAAAATTTTCTAATTTCAGGATGATACTACTGATTTTTTAAAAGTGCTTATAGTTCAAAAAATTAGAGAAGTGACTCATAGTCTAGTACATTGATCATTCTTACTAGCTTTTTGAATGATTAGAATTGTTTCAGTCATTGATAACAGAACGTTTTAATTACATTCCTCTGTGTAAATTCTACAATTAATTTATCTGTTACATATGTATCTTAACAATCTGTCAGTTGGTACTATTACTTGAGTTAGAGAAAAAAATTGTTAGGGTTGTTTTAAACTATAGAATTGAAAAGGTAAAAGTGAATTCTGCTTGGAAGGTAAACATACCGAGTTTATAAGGCAGAAGTAATTCTGCAGGGGTTTCATAGGTTCACAGATGCATGGAATTATCATAGGGTAATTGCTGGTCACTGTATAGCTTAGGAGAGCCCATTAATGTGACTCTGTTGTAAATGATCACTATTTTTAAGAGTCTAAATCAGAAAGAGGTGCTGACATCTGAAATGGATAAAATCAACAAAGATATAAAAGATACTAAAACTCAGTGTTATCACTGGTCATTGAGAAGCTATTTTCTTGACTTCCATATTTATTTGATAAATTATATTAGCATCTGTTATGCCCACAAATTATACTTGATGGTGAGATTAAAGCACACAAGTAAGAAAGGTTGCTGCTAAAGCCCAGCAATGCACACCTATAGAAAACTGTAATGTTTGTTGCTCCCCATCTTTTTTCACCCTTATACTCATATATATTTCTACTTCTGGTCTGAGAAAAGGTTACATCCATAACTTGAAGTTGGCCTGTTTCTTAGCGTTGGACTCATTTTCTGATAAACTTCATATGTCAGAATGCTTACAGCCGTAAATAAGGCTACCCAAGCAACAGTGGCAGAGATATCCTCTTCATATAATAAAAAAGTTGAGCACAAGGCATTTTTAGCTTGTCTCCTGTGGCTGAAGATGGTTGCCAGTCAAAAGCATTATATAGAGTAAGAATATTTCCTTTCCACATCATCTGTACACTGTATTGTGTGTTCACCACCCCCAAGTTAATCAGTGTCACCCTAATAAATTCAATGAAAAGGGGGAAAAAAGAGAATTGTCCTTTTCTGTGTTTCTTTCTAGTAGAAAAGAAAAGAAAACAAAACACAAAACCCAGTATCCTCAGGTTCTATTTATCTGTACTAGTTTATATGCCCATGTTCCAGGTATATATTGCTGGGAAAGCAAGTAGCTGCTATTTTCAACCATTACAGTGGGATTCAGGCTCTATTAGGGAAAAAAGAAATAGGCAAGGATAATGGTGTAGATTTGGCACAAAACCTGTACTGCCCCCAGCCATGTACAACAGTACTATGAGTTGTCAAATTTCAGATATTCCCTGTCTGATAAATAAAAAAAGGTACTACAGTATAATTTTAATTTGATGTTTCTTTTAATAATAAAAGACTGAACAAACATATTACCAAGTATTTGCTCCCAGAGAAGTGGAAAAACCCTTTAATTAGCTTTAATTATGTGTGAGTGCTACTGTGTCATTTTCTGACTTTTAAAATTTTGTAATTGTTTGAATAGGTAATGTATTAATATGGTTGCAAATCTGAGATGTAAAAAAAAAAACATGTAGTAATTTTTTTTACTTAAGAGATCTTTTAATATAATAATTGTGGACTTTCAGCCAAGATGGAGGCATAGACAGACATGCTGTGTCTCCCTCCACAATGAAGAAGAAATACAACTACCTCAAAACTAGAAACAACCAGAAGTTCCAGAAAATCAAACTGCATGGAAGTCCAGCAAACAGATATAAAGAAGAAATAGTCATCAAGCCAGGTAGGAGGGGCAGAACTGCGGGGGAGAGGATGCGGTGTGATGGTGGCAGCAGCGGCGGCAGTGGCAGGCCAGGAGAAAGTGCAGTCACTTGTTTTAAAGTCAGAAGGGACACCTGGGGAGCTTTCCCAGATCCTCACTGGACCTTGCAGCCCGTGGTCCAAGCACCAGGGAAAATCAAGCCTCATTGCTTCTGACTGTGCAGACCAGTGGGGGTTGGGGTGGAGGTAAAAACTGCTGATCTCAGCAGAGTCTGCTTGTTTAAAGGGCCCCATGGTCCTAGAACATCTGCAGACACACCCACTCTGGGAACGACGGCCAGGACAGCAGCTAGAGGGGCGCCAGTCTGATGCAGAAGTGAGAGAGGTGCCTGGAAAAGAGGAAAGTGCTGGGCAGGCCAGACTGTTTCCTCTCGGACCCCTCCCCCATATACAGTGCCACAACATGGTGAAATAGGTCGCTTTGTATTGGCGAGTCCCTAAGGCTCCGCCCCTTTAACGTAACAGAATCAACAACTCTACCTGGGAAGCGGAGGAAAGCAAACACAGGAGCCTGTAAGAATGAGGAGACAGAGAAGTATGGCCCAAAAGGGGGAATGGATCAAGGTTTTAGTGGGAGAACAAAGCGACACGGAGATAGCCAACCTAACAGATGAGGAGATAGACAACCTAACAGATGCAGAATTCAAAACACTGGTGATAACGATGCTCACAGGCTTGACAGATATGCTCACGTATGACAAATGCATAAGGGAAAAAGTGAAGGCTATGCTAAATGAAACAAAGGAAAATCCACACAAAACCAATGGTGAAGGGAAGGAAACTGGGGTTCAAATCAATGATTTGAAACATAAAGAAGAAAAAAAACAGTCAACCAGTGCAGAAAGAGGAAACAAGAATTGAAAAAAATGAGGAAAACTTCCCAAATTTTGCAAAGGAGATGGACATACAAGTCTGGGAAGCACAGAGGGTCCTGGGTGCTGGACCCAGAGGGGACCACACCAGAATGCATCATGATGAGATGCCAAAGGAGAAAGATAAAGAGAGAGTCCTGGGGGCAGCAAGAGAGAGTTGGAGAGTTGCCTACAGGGGGGTGCCTACAGGACTATCAGCTGATTTCTCAGAGGACACTTTGCAGGCAAGAAGGGACTGGCAAGCAGTATTCAATGTAATGAAAAGCAACCCACAACCAAGAATACTCTATACAGCAAAGCTATTATTTAGAATGGAAGGGCAGATGAAGTGTTTCCCAGACAAGGTGAAGCTAAAGAAGTTCATCATCACCAAGCCATTATTATATGAAATGTCAAAAGGACTTACTTAATAAAAAGAAGATCAAAACTATGAACATTAAAATGACAACAAACTCACAACTATCAACAACTGAATCTAAAAAATAAAAACAAAATCCAACTAAGCAAACCAGAATAGGAACAGAATCATAAGTATGGGGATCATTTGGAGGGTTATCAGCGGGAGCAGGGAGGGGGAGAAATGGGGAAATGTTGCAGGGACTAAGAAGCATAACCAGTTGGTACAAAATAGGCAGGGGGAAGTTAAGAATAATATAGGAAAGGGTGAAGCCAAAGAGCTTATATGCACAACCCATGAACATGAACTAAGGGGGTACTGGGCAGAGGGGAGCAAAGGGGAAAAATTAGAACTACTGTAACAACTTAATCAATAAAGTATACTTAAAAAATAATAAAGAATATGGAGAATCCAAATAAAAAAAATTTGTATATTGTCTTACATAGTTTTATACATAACGAATATATGAAATATTTTAAAATTATCTTGAATTACCATAGTCAATTTAATTGGTAATATGTTGATGGATATTGAATTGTTTGAATTGTTTCCAATCATTTGCTACTCTAGAGATCGATATATATAAGAAATAAACACTTGTTATACACACACATGCAAATAAACCTATGGGATGAAATACTGGGTCAAATTTAAATGCATTTGTAATTTTGACAGATATTGACTAATTGTTCACAGGGTTTGTAAAAGCTTATACTCCCATTCATAATGTATGAGAGTATGTTTCTCCACAGATTCATCAATAAAGCATGTTAGATGACGTTTGGCATTAGAATGTAATTTAAATAATGAGGATTGGGAATTTTCAAAAGTTATATTCTGTGACTAATCTTTGATCATATTTCTTTGAGGTTGTATACCTTTAATTTTATGAGCTCTTTATATATTAAGAGATTAGTCCTTTTCTGTAAAATACATTGCAAGTATTCTTCATAGTGTTTTGTTTGTATTTTGATTTTATTAATGGTATATTTATATAGGATTTAATTATATGTAGCCAGATTTAAAAAGTGTTTTATAGCCTTTTTTGTTATTTGACTTTATAATGCTCTTTTCTATGAAGCAGTTTTTATGAAAACAAAAAACTGAATTTGATTTGTTTCTTGAACCCCATGCTACCTAATAGTGAAGTCAGCTGCTTCAAGTTAACTCAGTCAAATCAGGATATCCCAGTCAATTCAGGCCTTTTCGTCTTCTGAATCTCCCTAATTTAAGTCTAAGCTCTGAAGACAGACACGGCCATATCTTTGTGGGCATGTCTTTGATTCTGTCATCATGTCAAGTGTCTACCAGGAAGCACAATCTTTTACCTGGTCCACGGTTCTTATTTCTCCACTCTGACACCTGTTGAATCATCCCTGTTCCTTGGTGTCTGGTCACAGGGCCAGGAGGCTCTCTCCAGGTCCCTCTCTTCAGATCTGAAGATTTTCTCTTAGCTACTTCTTTGGTGAGGCTTCCCACTGATGTGAAATTATACTTAATGAATCCTTTCTTTCATGGTTTTTTGGATTTGAGTTAGAGACAGGCCTTTCAATTTCAATGAAAATAAAAATTATTTCCTTTTATCTTCTAGCTCTCTTGGTATTCTATTTTTTACAGATAAGTATTTTATCCATTTTATTTTGTTTCCAGGTATGATGCATAAAATGGGTCCAAGTTTGTTTGTCTTTTTTCCCAATAGCAGTTATTGATTTAAGAACCCATCATTATGTTATAATAACTATTCAGACTTGAATCTGTTTTTGGATTTCCTAATATTTTTTATTATTCTGCCTATTTATAGAGCTATCAGTATACTGTTTTGATTATTTAAGCATAATATATTTTTATATCTGCCAAACTAGTCTGCCCTCATATTCTTTTATTTTCCAGAGCACACCCCTTCAGCTGCTCTTATTCTTCAAATATAAATTTTGGGTGATTACACACTGCAGTATATTAAAATACCTACCTACATACATACACATAGAAAGTCAATGGATTTCTTCATATTAGGTTTTTTTTCTTCTTTACTTACCAAATCTTATTATTGTATGTAACAGGTTTTTATTAGATATAACCATTTTATATTTTTAAGAAAGACAAAGAACACCTGGCTAAATTGTAGTTAAATCATACTAAATCCACTGAAGCATAGACTGCATGGAGAATTTTTGTGTGACATAAAATAAGCAATTTAAATGGGCTTTATATTATTGAATAAACATTGTCATTCTTGGGTATACTATACCATAAGCTACTCTGATCGATGCCACTCTTTCAATTTATGTTGTTGCTGCTCCCCACCCCCATTTTTTGACTGAGGAAATATATTGGTATTCTATGTTAAGCTTTAGCTTTTTATAAAGGTAACTATTGAAAGGGTAATTTCCCATAGGTAATATAATAAATGCAACACTGTCAATAAACAAGTTATTGCTATGCTTAACTTTCACTGAATGCAGTTTTATATACCAGGTACTACAAGTACTAGTATTTCATCGCAAGATGTCGATTCAACACGGGAAGAGACAGATACCGTGTCACTCCCGAGTCAGACTGCGCAGCCATTTTCGGCGGTGCAGATAGACTCTTAAGAAGCTACACCATCGTCTCTCGAGACGGACGGCTGCCGAAAAGACTATAAGTACTAGTATTTCATAATTCTTAAGGCAATCCTCTGCAATAGGAATTATTATTTCTATTTTATAGATGAAGAAATAAGAGACGGGTGAGGTCACGTGTTTCAAAATGTACTGCAAGCACCTGGGAGCACCAGGACTCGAACTCATATAGTCTATTTGCAGATTCCATACTCTTTACCACTACAAAATCCTGTACTAATCCAACAGCAACTTCCGTTGTTACTGATGACTTTTCAGCAAGCATTTTTCATCCTAAGGCTCAGCTGTGCTTCCTTCCTTTGGGTTTCATGATACATCCCTGTGAGTGTACAGTTTTAATCCTCTTGAAATCTGCTTGAGCAGGTTTCAATTGCATTCTATCAAACGTGCTCTGATGGGGAGGGCAACAAAGACTGTGAACCCAAGTCTGCTTGTCTCATTTGTCCTGCCCTTTTTAAACTTCAGCAATAAACAGGTACTCATGCTGTGTTATAGAGAAGGAAAACTCTGATTCCAAAAAACCTCCGCTGCCTTGCGGCATACCTCTTCAGGGGAAAGGCTAAGGGAGTAATGTTGCAGGAAGACAGATCTCTGGGTAGGGGCATTCTCGTGCCCCACCACCCAGGTGGCATCCCGTGACTCAGGAGACGATGAGCAACTCTCGTCTCCGCCTTCGGCTTTAGGCTGTCGAGGCCACTGAGTCATGGAATCCTGGGTAAAACAGGTTCTGTTGTGTACTCCATCTGCTTCCTTGTTAATGAAGTCTTGATATGGAGCTGGCCTTGAGGATTAGTGGATCTGCCTTGCTTCCTTGATAGGTGCTAGATAAAACAGGTGTTACCCTGGCCGTATTTTACATATTAATGCTACTGTAAGAATTCTTTCACTTGTAAAATTCTCCTGTTGTTGGCTGGAATGTCACACCCTGTTCTATTTTTAGTAACTTTTGAAACCCTAATAAAAAGAGGATGAGGCTTCCCGCTCTCTGCTGATGGTCTGAGCGAGCCACAGCCCTCCGTTCGTTACTGGCCAATCATCCTGCCTGCCGGATTTATTTCAGCATCCGAAACCACAACCAATGCAACAGAGTAAACCCCGACAGAAAATCCGGAGCCGGAGTCCCTAAGGCGGTTTGACGTTGTAGTCAACACCGGCAACTCCTGCGGCGCACCTGAAGCCAAGCTGTATTGACTCCGTCTTTCCCTTGGACCCTTCAGCTGAGAAGAGAGCGGGGGTCTGCTGCATGGGCAACAGCAGACCCTCCATATCACCCTGCCCAGGCTCTGTAGCTTCAGCTTCACTGGAGAGGACACTCCAGCGTCATCGCAAGATGTCGATTCAACACGGGAGGAGACAGATACCGTGTCACTCCCGAGTCGGACTGCACAACCATTCTCGGTGGTGCAGATAGACTCTTAAGAAGCTACACCATCGTCTCTCGAGACGGACGGCTGCCGACGACGACGATGCTGTGTTAAGAGGCATCCTTTGAGAAGAATATCTGTAACTCTGAACTAGGGGTAATGGGCACCTCTTTCATTTCCCAGAAAACAGCATCCAGTCAACTAAGAGTGACACCTTCTGGGAAACAATATAAATAAACAGATTTCTTTATTCAAAACTTCATGTTGTTTCATTGCTGAGAATTGTGAGATCCATGGGTCTTTGACACCAAAATACTGCCATTATTGTTTAGAATAGAGGCTTTGTGCATGGGTCTAAATTGGATATGTTGCTCCTTCCCAGTTAAAGATTAGAATCTGGGTAAAGTTTCAAACCTTAAAGATCAGTTAGGTTTTGCTACTGGTAACAAGTTAGTCTGATTTGCTTTAAGAAAGAACTACAATTGTTCACCTATGCTTTTCTGAAAAAGAAGACAAAGTTGATGGATGTGAGTTGACTGAGTTTCTAAAAGACAGTCCTGGAAGAACCGAATACGTTCAAGATTCTGACTATGGACTCATTTTATTAGAACACCCAGTCCTGGGGAGAGTGTCCCATTTATATAAATGATGCAGGAGAAATCGGAACCTGGTTTTAAAAAAATGATAATGTCAGAACACAAATATATTTTCTTATTTCAATTGATGGGAGATGTATGTATGGTTATAGTAGAAAGAAACTCCATATCTCTGAGGGACTTAATTTTGAATTAAGAAATCAAATGCCAGACAGAAAGGTAAAAAAAGAAAAAAAGAATTAATGCAGTGGCTGTAAAAACATGCCTCCCACAGAAGGCATTCTGCCATTACAATTCAGAATAAACTTGTGAATATGATTTCTGGAACAATTCTGGAAACCTGCACCAGTAACCCAGAAAAAAAACACTGACTAGTAAGTACAGCCAAACATATAATAATCGCTGGCCACCTTTACATTGGAAACATAGTTTACTGAGCTTGCCTGTGCCATGGTTTCTGCCATTTTAAATTCTACATATTTCATGTCTCCCATCTCAATTTGGAGAACCTGAAATTACCTGAATAAAAAAATACAATTGATTCTTGGTTTCTTTCCAAGATGCAGTAGCTTCACTAGATGCCCCTAAAGAACAGAGTCCCCAGCAATTACCATTATAGGGAATGTTCACTAGTAGCAGGGGACAATAGCCAGAACTCCTTAACCCCCGTGCACTGAATTGATTTAAGAGCACCAGCTGCTTAGAATGCCCCTTAACTCCAGCTTGACAAACCACTATCTTGTCATTATTTTAAAATAAATCTCACATAAGATTTAATTTATCTTTCAGATATGACAGAAAACACTCTCAATGCCCCCTGGGCATATCCATCTCTCTCATAACCAAGTTTGAGCTGGCGTATCCATGATTCTTCAGCCACATGTGCAGTCTTGAAATGCGTAATGCACTTTAAAAATATCCTATTGACATTTCATTATCTATTAATTTTTTTCTTTTTTAGGGTGAATGAATAACTCATCTCATAATGTCTGTGAATTATTGTGAAATCCCAGAAAGCAGAGACTGGATCTAACTGAGTAGCATTTTATGCTGCATTGCCATGTATAGTCAGAAATAACTAATTTTTGGTGACATTGAGGATTTGTATTATAGTAAAATATTTTTCATTTTAATTCTAATCTAGTGATTGTTTTCTCTGCTTCAGATATATTTAAATTTTAAACTAGTTATAGACATGTTACAGAGTTATTGGTCACTCAATGCAGACTTTGATAAAAACCTAGATTTTTTTCCTATATGTATATTTCCTTAATTTTTAAATGCATGTAAAATTTAAAGAAAGTATAACTCACATTGTTTCATTCATTTGCATTGACATTGTGAAAATGTTCACTTTAAGAGCTCTTTGAAGTTTAAGAAGATTTTTAATAGCTCGTTCAAACCTTTTTATCTCTAAACTAGGATTATATTTTGCCAAGAATTAACAAAGACAAACACCTAAAGGTTAGGATTCAGCTGGAAATTTCAAACTCTCATATTTCTTCCCATGTGTTGTAAACTTAAAAATTCAAAACAAAACCTCTTTTCTCTAGTACCAACTGGACAATGAGCAGTTAAAATGTGGTAGGTGTCCTCTTTTCTTGACTCTATTTATTCACATCTAAAGGTGTGATTTGCTTTTTATATCAAAATTATTTAATAAGCATTATTGTTTAAAAATATACTACTAGAAAACTAAAAAATATTTTATTTGAATACTGACTTAACTGAAAATAATGTATAACTGTTTTATTTTAGTACATAGTAAAAACACTATTTTAAATTAAATTTATTGGAGAGACATTGGTTAATAAGATTATAGGTTTCAAGTGTACACATCATCTGTATACTGCATTGTGTCAAAACCATTATTTTATACTGTAATTGTTTTATTTATATGGTTCTAAGTGCCAATGATAAGGAGAAAAATCCAGTTTAGTAGGAAAGGTGGTCAACCAATAGGAAATGATAAAGACCTTACAGAGGGAAAGCACCCTGTGCTGTTAGACAAAGTAGGACACTTTAAGATCAATGATTCTTGACTAATGAATTGCAAAACAGTAATCAATATGTATTATAAGATATGTGATCAGATTTCCTTTGCTCTTGTTTGATCTGTTATTCATATCCCCTTCCCTATACCTGCCGAAGTTGTTCATCATTTTTATCTTCAAATCAGTCCAAAAAATTAAATGGTGGCATCAGAAGTAGAATGAACGGGGTTCTTAATTAATAGAAATATACCATATAATTAGATGCATAGATGGGTAGAATGAGTTATGCCCTACATGTAAAAATGTCAATGGTATGTATGATAGCCACTTGAGCTATGAAGTTAGTAAAGAAGTAAAATGATCTAGTTAAATTGTATTGTCTTGTTGATGCTCATGGTCATTACAAACAATTAAGTTATGAAATATACTAAAGGTGAGTGCATCTGATAAAAAAAATGGAATAAAATGTGAATAGGAAAAACTGCTACCTTTTAAGTAATAGTAGGTTTACAACAATACATAATGGTTACACAATTATGTAACCAATACAAATATCAATCAAACTCCTTTACATATTGTACCTAAATTTTATTCAGCAACAAATTTTTATTCTTTTCAATACAATATTTCTGGAGCTTATTTTAAAATTTGGCAACATTTAACTATGAATATTTGTGACAAATATCTTAAGTAGAAATGGAACAACTCTTACATGATTTTTTATAGTACATTTTTCTTTAATGATTTTGAGATAGTCCATTTTATTAACTAGCAGAACCTAAAATTCTGTAACTTCTGAAATTATATTAATAACAGCACTCTGTCTAGTTATTTGCCTTTATAAGAATGCTGAACTTAATTTAGAATAATTACACTTTTACATATAAAATATAATATACTATATAATTCCTCAAATTTTTGTTTCTATTATCAGAGAAATAGTAAAACATACTGCAATGTACATTGATCTTTGCTCTTAAGAAAAAAACATTGAAAATCACCAAGCTGAGCTATCTTTCTGTACTGAGTATAAAATGGAACATCTATATTTGTACTTCCTATTTTATTTTTCTCTGCAATATTTTTGTTTTTATAATTTACTTTGCAGGTCCACCCCACCCCCAAGAAGGCAGGTTTGCACATACTTAGGAAGTTCAGTCTATTATGAGCTTAACCATGTGACTGAAATGGTTCTCTTATGTGCATTAGCAGAAAGGTCCTATTTTTTCTCATCCATATGTTTCTACTATATGTGGATAAAAAGCAAGTAAGGCAAAGCATGCTGCTCTTAAAAGTGACCTCACTGTGGACACAAGTGCACATTGGAACTTTCTCAACTAACTGCCAAGCAACTTAATGATTACAGAGGACAGAGTCCCTAACGCATTTTGAACTGAGAGTCCTGGAGTGGACTGATTCTCTGTTCTAAATGAAAAATTGTGCTCCATCTCAAGATACATGGGTATATTAAAATGAAAATGTTTTCATCTCAGATTATTTGAGCCATTAAGACCAGAGATTGTACAACCAGAGTTGTTTCAAAGTGAAACAACTATGCAGAACTGTCAAATACAGGTGACTGAAAACCTGTCAGAAATCTCTGAAACCTTCACCAATCTCTAGGGCATCACAAATTCAAGAGTTAAAGATAAAAGAAGAATGAAAAGAATTTTTAAAGATAGCTATTGCCTGTGACTATGAGTTATCCATATATGAGTATGTGCTTTGGCTAATTCCTTCACCTTCCTTTCATCCAATCACTCTCCCCTCTGACAGCTATCAGGCTGTTCAATGTATCCATGCCTCTGTTTCCTTTTTGTTCATCAGTTTATTTTGTTTATTAGTTTCCACATATAAGTGAGATCATATGGTGTTTGTCTTTCTCTGACTGGCTTATTTCACTTAGTGTAATAATTTCTAGGCTCATCCATGCTGTCACAAAAGGTAAGATTCCCTTTTTTATGGCCATGTAGTATTCCATTGTGTAAATGTATCAGTTTTTCTACCCACCCATCTACTGATGGACACTTGGGTTGCTTCCAGATCTTGGCTCTTGTAAATAACAGTGCAATGAACAGGATTCTTAGGATATATTCCCGGAGGTGAGCAGAGGAAAGGGGTGGGGGTGTGCGGCCTGGGTGGAGGTGGGCAGAGCAAGGAAAAATGGGAACATCTGTAATAGTGTCAATGATAAAAATGAGGTGGAAAGAAAAGGATAGCTGTTGCTGTGCTATAATCTGCAATATTCTTTTCACTAAAGGATTGGTGAAAATGGTTTTAATGAGAACACAAGGAGTTTGATACATATTCAATGAAGTCAGAAATATGATAATAGACTGATCTTAGATACCTGACTGAGAAACTTAAAGAATGAGATGCAGCCTCATTAGATGCTACTGATACTGATGAAGTCCAGTGATTACTTTTCCAAATTGGGTTTAGTGGGTTTATGTTGATGTAAGATGGATTACTGAGAAAGTATAAACAAAGAACATAGACATTATTTTTGGATGAGATATTCTATAAGGGGTGCAGAGAAATGTGGCAGGAAAGATGGGCTAGTGGAAAACAACTTAAAAAATATGTGACCTCTTATGGTGTATTTATATTTTTATAGGAATAATTCAGTAGGAAAAAATAATGATTCAGGAGCGAAAGAGAGAATATGATTGCCAAAACAATGTCTTTATTATGCTAAAGGAGATGGGATACAGTGCATAAGATTGAATGGCTTTTCCTTAAATTAATGCTATTTTAATTAAATTTGGAGTACTATTAATAACATATTTATACTTAAAAAAAAAAAAGAGTGAATGACTCCTGATAATTGCAGGAAGAATCCATCCTTTGAGGAGGAGAGAGGGTAGAGTTCCTGGGATCAAGTCCAAAATCCTGAAGTCAATTATAAAACCTCAAATTACTTTGCCCTTATCTCTAATTTTACTTATTCCAGTGTTTCTTTCATTGTTTCCATTGCAAAAATGATGACATCTTTTAGTTTATTTCACAGTCCCTCATTGTTCTCTTGTCTACAAGTCTATGCTCTCCTCATTTAAAAATTCATCTCTCTTACCTTTATTACTATGTTCAGCTAAATATAATTTGTATTTTAGGACTAGGCTTAAATATTTTATCTTAGAGATATCTTTCTTATCCCTAAACTAGAGAAACAAGCTCTAGTTTTACAAATATACAGTACTATTCTATAGCATTTATCTCACTAACATTTATTTGTTTACATTTCTTGCTTTGCTGTCAGCTCTATGTGGGTGATGATTGGGACTTTCTTTTGACAATGCTGCATCTTACAATAGTTGGCATATATTAGATATTTTATAAATTTGCTGACTGACAAATCATCTTGCATGGTCAATATAAAGGAAATGCAGCCCTTAGTTTATCTTTAATCAAGTGTCTCTATGAAATATGTATTTAATATAATGGGAGTTATTATATTATATCAATTAACACAAAATTTAAGGTGAGTAAGCAACCAGTTAGCAGAGAACAGAGCAAGGCAGGAATGAAACAAGGAATAAATGAATGGGAGAAGAGGTATCAATAAAGATCTAAAGCATTGGCTAAGATTTGACACAAAATTGTCTTAATGGAAGGAATAAAGTTACTCTGTTTTCCAAGGGAAGAATACAAATTTCCCTACACTCTGTTTTCAATTTAGTCAAAATAACACTGACCTTTTCTTTTTTGTTAATTTGATCATGCTTCAGACTTATGCTCAATTTAGAGAACTTGATTACTCTTAAAGATGGCTTGGCAATAGCATTTTCCATCTTGCTCCCATTAACTGAGTATCTGCTTTATATTATTTTATTCAAGTTTGTAGAAAATGAGTGCCAACCAATTTTCTAATGTAAATATTAAGTTTTTGTTTTCCTTCTATATTTCTGACATAGCTACCTTTTTCAAACTGTCCTTGAGAAATTATTAACTATTCAATCCATATTTTGTGCACATGGTAAATATTTGAGAACTTATTACACAAAAGGCATTTTTCTTGGTATAGAGGTGTGTAGACGGAATTTACTCCCTTCATAGTAACACAAATGGGTATACAATTAATTATATAATACAACAGCAGATGATCAGAACCATTGGAAGATTGGAAGTGGGGTGCCTTGGGAGCACGGATGAAGGAATAATAGTCTCCAGAGAACTGAACAGGGTCACAGAATTTTGAATGAGGCCTGTGCTAAGATTACTGGCTTAGGGAATTCAAGCAGAAAGAAAAGCATGATTTCCAGCACAGAGGTGTCAAAACATGTTTGGATAAGTGACTTCTCTGGTATAACAGGAACACTATGTCACAAAGGAGAAAGATTGAGGACATGAAGCAGGAAAAGGAAGCTAGAGTCAAAGTTCACAGGGCATTGAATGGCTCTCTCAAACTTGGAATTTTACTCTGTATGTGATATCAGGTAATTAAATTTAGATTTAAAAATATAATTTATTTGAAGAAATGGATGGAAAAAAAGTGGGAAAGAATGAGACTAGTGACATGATCATAGTCTAGGAAAGAAAGAAAGAGGCTTGATCTTTGGAGATAAGAATCTCTGATTCAGCCTTGGCTGGTGTGGCTCAGTTGATTGGAGCATGATCCCATAAACTGAAGGGTTGTGGGCTCAATTCCTGGATAAACTATTATATACAAAGAATTTATGACCTCCAGTCCTTAACCTTCTAAGGCAGATGGAGGCCAAAGAAGATCCCTGATTAGTAAAGTAGCCAGTGGGTGGGGCTGTGAACAGCAGAAGCTGAGAGATAGCTGAACTAATACAAAAATAAATGGTTGGGAAAATATGAATGTGAATAAGAAGGCAGAATTCAGCCCAAGAAGTATTGGAAATACTCCCGGAAGGGTTAATTCTGCAGGCAGAATAAGACTACAGAAGAGATGTAGTAACTAGTTCGAGGAGTTGGATATTGGTCAAAAGAATTTTAAAAGGGATTTTAATGACTGTCTGTTTTACATGTACTCTCACCCTCTCCTCAGTCTTATCCAATTTTCAGAAAAATCTTCATTTTCTTTTAATGATTTAAAAAATTTTTATTTACTTGTTATAAGAGTGTAACTATTTTTCTTCTTCTGATTATTAAGGTGTTATTTATAAACAACAAACATGACTAATTTTAAGTGTGGGGGGAGTAGATGGTGTTGAACAATGCCTGATGCTTCATTGTCTCCCCTTTGGATGACTCTGAAGGGCCACTCCTGCTCTAGAGCTCCCAGCAGAGCCACTGAAGTACAGTTATTGTTACTGAATTACTCTTTAACTTTTTTTCTTCCTTCCCAATCTGCTTTCTTCACAGCCTTACAGGAGTGGTCCTGAGTGTACTACCAATATACATCCTGTATACAAATCTCTACTGCATTTTGTTTCCAGGAGAACATAGCCTAAAAGAGTTGGTGTCAGAAATGGTCCTAAAGAAGCTGACTCTAAAATGAAAATTAGGGGCTTGACTCACCTGCCAGCAAGAAGACAATGAGCACCCATATCTGATAGTCAGGAGATTATGCATAGCCTTTGAGCTTCTCTAGTGAAGTAATTGAGAAATCGCACTGATGGTAAATGGGGACAAATACCCATGAAAGGAATGTAGGGACTGATGGGACATCTTGAGAGATATTGGGAAAGTAGTAATTTCAACACCTATGAAATTGGCTGATTGTTACTGAAAGTTGTTGAAGTATTAGATAAAACAATACTGGAACTGAATGATCACCAGTTTAAGGGAAATATGAAAGTCAGATGATTTCTTTGGTGGCCTGTAAAGATATTCCCATCACTTGCAGCCAGAGGGCAGAAAAAAGATCACTAGGCACAGAACTTAATCAGAGCTCTAGAGAGATTTGAAATCTAAACTTCAGCAAGTTTGCTACATCAAGGCTAGGCACTCATTGGAATAAAACAGAGACTTGAGATTTGAGATCTCTGAAATGCCAGATCTCCCTGAATTCTCTGAACATGCAGAAGTTCACTCATCTCTTAGTTAAACATTAGTTTTACCCATTGCTTTCAGGCAATGCAATGGCTTCTGCTCTGCAAGACACTATGCTTTGCCTTACTGTCATGGAACCCAATGCAGATTCCTTTTGTCTGGCACTCAGAAGAATATGTGAGGCAAGATTGGGGTCTCTGACAGTTCCTTTATTGCAGCCATTACAGTATTCACGCGTGCACCCTTGCCATTTGCTTGTTTGGTGCTTGGTGCTGCTGCTTGGCGCCTGCCAGTGGTTGGTGCTGCTCCTCCATTTGCTCACCGCCCACTGCCCAAACATGAACCCTCCCATGTGGTTTTCTGCCCCTTATATATCATGCATAGACAAAGCTGGCTACTAGCCAAAATATGACATCAATGCTTATATAAGTGCGAGTGCTTTGCACATGCAAATCTATTATCTCTAAATAGCCCACAACTGGGCATCCAGAGCGAGGAAGCCTGACTGGACTCCATGGTCCTCACACCTACAGAATGTGTCCTTCCTGGCCACCAGACCCACAGTTGGGATCAAATGCAGCATACCTCAGGAAAGGATTACACTCCAAGGAAGCATCAGATTCTAGGTAAATACACCAGAAAAAAAAAAAAGAGAACAGATAAGGGCACAGGATCAAGGACAGAAGCATGAAGTTGCATAACAGAATTCTCCCCTAAAGTAAGATTTAATATTTTGGCAGGGACCTTATGAAACAGTACAAATAAGATACTGGGATGCTCTTGGAAGTTTAGAAAAAGTGATGACCTAAAATACATGAGGAAGAGTTGCCTTAGTTTGCTCGGGCTAGTATAACAAAATATCATAGACTGGGTGGTTGAAACAGCATGGAAGTCCAAGATCAAAATACTGGCACGTTCATTTCTTGGCGAGAGCTCTCTTCCTGGCTTTTAGACCTCTGCCTTTTTGCCATATCCTCACATGTCAGAGAGGAAGCTCTTGTGACTTTCCATTTTCTTATTAGGAAACAAATCCACTTATGAGTTCTCCACCCTCATGATCTCATCAGAATCTCTCTCCCAAAGGCCCAACCTCCTAATAACATCACATTGGAGTTAAAGCTTCAACAGGATGGGGAGGGGACACAAACAATCATTTTCTAACAGTCTCTAAAGGCTCAAACAGGTGTGTATGCTGTAATGGCTACACTAGATAAGGTAGAAAGACCCATCAGTCAACTGTGCTCCTGGGAGGGCCCAAAGGACCCTCCATTTATCAAAGCAGAAAAGAGTATGTTAGTGAGAGTGAGCCAGAATCCCTGAGAATCCCCTTGCTAGTTGTCTCCCTATAGGCTAGGCTCATTGTAGAAAATGCTGATTCAGAACAGAAAGTAATGAGGAGACTGAAAAAATAGAGTCCAGCTGGTAGCACTTAACCAGCAGAATTCAGGTGGGAGCAATTAGGATAATGAATAGCAAGACCTGAATGGAAGCCTGTGATCCTGACCCACAGAGAGCTATTGAAAAACAGAACACTGTTCTGGGGCACAAGGTAGTAGGAAAGCCAATATACAATAAAAAAATTGAAGATGGATAATGAGGATGCTGAGGACAGCTTTGGCAATCAATCCTCACATTCTCAGGCCCAGTGTCCAGACATGAGTTGGGTCTACAATTGGAATATGCTGACTAAAGGAGACATACTGTGGCCCCATGAGGAAGGACTCTACACCAGGATTCTAAGTGTGTACAGTAGTGATACCCCAGTGCTTTTCTAATCAAATGTATGACCCTCTACTTGGCAACTATATCCTGGGAAAAAAAGGGAATAGTGATTTTAGAACTAGTACCCAGGGTCTGAATTGATACTGATAACCTGGGTCACTTGTTAACTGGTGCCTGAGGACTCAGTGATAAATTAAAGTCCTGGCTGATCTGGCTCACAATGTGTCCTCTAGGACCACAGAGCCAACAAGTGTGTTTTACCCAGTCCCTGCATATCCCTGAAGCTCTGGAAAAGTAGAGTTAAGGGTGCCTTTTAAGGTGTACAGTGGCAAGGTCAGCTTAGAGAAGATACTGTGTGCCATTCTCCATGAGGACATGATACTCACCCTAAATTATCGAATATTGTTTTGTAGCATGTACCCAGATGATAGAAAAATGCAAGGGTACTGGAGCCAAGGGCTAGAAGTACTGTCATGGTGCTTCCAGTGAGGCAGCTGGGGAAGCTAAAGATTATTTTTTGCCTCCCCTCTTGGTGCAAGGGTGAGGTGGGGGGACGTTTGGCAATGTTTACAGACATTTTCAGTTGTCGTGACTAAAGGATGCTATCAGAAACTGTGACTTTAAGCAAAAACAACATCTAATATAACAAAAACCAATTTTACCATAAGCAAATTGATATAAACAAGACCCAATTTCCTATGGCATATTTCTGATCACAAAAACATCACCAAACTTCTAAATAAAGACCCAAAACACTTCTAATATTAAACATGAAATGCGAGCTGTACATACATTTAAGAAATATTAGTAAAAACAAGTTAGATAATTCTTTTCCAACCTGCTTATTCCAGTTCAAGGTCTGGGTGGCCAGAGCCTATCCCAGCAGCTCAGGGAGCGAGGTGGGAGGCCACCCTGGATAGGACACCCTTTTATGGCAGGTATGCACACACACTCAGACTGGGATAATTCAGACACACCAATTCACCTCACACATACATTTACACATCTTTGGGAGATTAGAGATAACCAGAGTCCCTGGAGAAAAGGCATGCAGATGTGCGGAGAGCATGCAAACTTTACACCAACAGTAGCCGCAACAGGGACTCAATTTTTATTTTCTCATCAATGTTGTAACAAAACTACATTGAGTGAAATGACATTATTCAGGGACTTGCTGCACTTTGGATTGAGAGGACAGTTGTGAGAAAGGGTTTATACTGATTGAGCACTGCATTCCCAAGCAGGCTTCTACTTTAAGTGCCTAATTCTCAGGAGTTCTTAACTTGATAAGCTCACTTTAAGGTTTCAGAGACAATTAGATACCAGAAAAAAAAATTTTTTTAATGTGTTTTATTGATTATAATGTTACATTTGTCCCAATTTCCCTTCACTCTTCTTCCCTCCACCCGGTGGCCCCCCTCCCTCCAGTTGTCCCCCCCTTTTAGACCATGTCCATTAGTTGTGCATATAGTTCTTCTCAACCTCTCTCTGTCTATTCCATTCCCTCCTACCATGATCCTTAATTCCTATATCATCTCCCTCTCCCCCTTCCCCCTCCCTGCTGACCTCCCCCCAATATGCTCCCCATAACTATAGTTCTTTTTCCACTCTCGTTGCCTGTTTAGTTTGCCTTTGTTTCAATTCCCTAGCTTCTGTTGTTGTTTCTTGTGATGCAGTTTTCATTTTAGATTTCATAGTTTTGATCCTCCTTTTTCTAAACCAGTCCCTTTAACATCTCATATAACAGTGGTTTGAATCTAATGAACTCTTTCAGTTTTGTTTTGTCCTGGAAACACTTTCTCTGCCCTTCTATTCTGAATGACAATTTTGCTGGATAGAGTATTCGTGGTTGTAGGATTTTGCTTTTCATTACTTTGAATATTTCTTGCCAGTCCCTTCTTGCCTGCAGGGTCTCCCTTGAGAAGTCAGCTGATAGTCTAATTGGGACCCCTTTATACATGATTCTTTTCTTCTCTCTTGCTGCTTTTAAGATTCTCTCTTTATCTTTAACTTTTGACATTTTGATTATAATGTGCTTGGAGTGGTTCTCCCTGGGTCCAGTTTTTTTGGAATTTTCTGTGCTTCCTGGACCTGTAAGTCTATTTCCTTCCCCAAGTGTGGGAAGTTCTGCTTTATTATATTTTCACTTAATTTTTCAATTTCTAGTTCAACTTCTTCGCCTTCTGGCAAACCAATGATTCTTTTTTTTTTTTTTAAATTTTATTTTTTGTTATTCAATTACAGTTGTCCCATTTTCCCCCCATTGCTCCCTGCTCCCAGCCCATCCCTTCTCCCAAAATTATATCCCTCCCCGTTGTCCATGTCCATGAGTCATTCATATACGTTCCTTGACCTGACCCTTCCCTTACTTATCCCCCTTCTCTCCCTCCCCCCTCCCTCCTACTGACTACTATTCTAGTCTTTGCCTATTTAGTTCGTTTGTTTGTGTTGCTCTTTAGTTTCCTGTATTGGGTGATATCATATGGTATTTTGCTTTCTTTGCCTGGCTTATTTCACTAAGCATAATTCTCTCTAATTCCATCCATGTTGTCGCAAACGGCAGGAGTTCCTTCTTTCTTTCTGCTACATAGAACTCCATTGTGTAGATGTACCACAGTTTTTTGATCCACTCATCCACAGACGGGCACCTAGGCTGTTTCCAGCACTTAGCTATTATAAACAGGGCTGCTATGAACATAGGGGTGCATAAGTTCTCTTGAATTAGGGTTTCAGGATTTTTCAGGTATAGTCTTAGCAGTGGAATCACTGGTTCAAATGGCCCAATGATTCTTATGTTGGGCCTTTTATAGCTGTCCCAGAGGTTTCTGATCCTCTCATCACTTTCCTTGCTTCCCGTTTTTTCTCTCTGCACTGGTTTACTGTTTGTTCCTTCTCTGTGTTCTGGTTTGTTGATTTGAACTCTGGATTTTATTTCCTCACCATCTGTCTCGTATGTGGTTTTGTTCCTTTCAGTATGTTTTTCGATTCTTTCTCATTTTTTCCCAGATCTTTTGTTAATTCTGTAAGCCACCTGATAACAATGGCCCTGAACTGAGCCTCTGACAGGTTTCTTATTTGTTCATCTGTCAGATTCTTCATCTGTTGCCTGGTGAGCTGTGCCACCGGGATTTCTATAGTTGTCTGCCTCATTTTGACAGATGGGTTTTGTTTTCTTGGGCCGGCTATAGGGGGCAGTGCCTGTGTACTCGTCACGACCCAGCGACCGGCGGCGATCTGCAACCTATTTTGCAGCCCTGTGGCGCTTTGTGTGGGGGCGGGGGTCCAAGATGGATTCACACAGTTATTCCGCTAGGAGACCGGGATCCATCCTCCCGCCCTCTGGGCCTCACTGTTCAAGGCGATGTGGTGGCTGTTTTCCCCAGCGTTGGGGTTGCAAGCTGCCGGGGTTCGACTGCAGCTGGGATTGTTCTCCCTGCCGCTGTCCCTGGTTCGACCGCAAACAGCACCGCCCCCTTTCGCTCTTCTTACCAGCCCAAAGGGCGCCGCTGGTTTATAACTTCATACGTTGGGCTTCCGTGTAGTTTTATTTTCTGGAATTTCTAGTTATCTTTTGTTTTGAAGTAGTTGTATTCCTCTCTAGTTGTAGAGGGAGACCGAGCGTGTCCGTCTAAGCCTCCATCTTGGCCGGAAGTAGATACCAGAAAAATTAATTAGAAGTTGGACTCTGACCTACCCTACTGAGTTCATTACATTAGGTGTCATATTTTGTGGGTTATAACATCTAATTCATTGGAATTAATAGAGGGATTTAAAAAGAGTGAGATACCTATGGAAATTCCAATTTAGTAAGGGAGGTTCAGAGCCCCAAAATCTGGGTTTTAAGTCAGTTTCCTAGTTCCTTTCTATTTATAGTGTGATTCTTGGACAAGTAGCATTGGTATCACTGGGAAACTTTGAAAAATGAGAATCTGAGGGCTCATTTTAAACTTTCTGAAGCATTTTAGTAATATCCTCAGGTATTTTGTATGCATATTAAAATTGAGAAGCACTAATCTATGGAGTCTAATAAACACCCAAGTTTGTTAACATGATGATGAACGGCCAGGGAAGACGTGACAGTAAGACGTTATTTTTAATTATGATTTGGTTGCATGAGCCTCAGACATATTTGGTTTATTCACTGCTTTATCAGGATGACCCATGAGTAATTAAATTTGGGGAACTGTTTACCATTAAAAATAATCTTAGCACTAGAAGGAATGTGTGTCATAGCCACAGGAGAAATAACTATTGTACCCAATTCTCCTCTACAGGATATTTATGACCATATATAACAGGGAATATATAAAGATATCTACAGAACTACTTGAGTGAACTAAAGTGGAGGAGCTAAATTACAACACTAACAAAAACTACTGGGACATAACTCATAGCAACATGTCTTAGCTTTGTTATATCTGGCAGTAGCAGCAGCAACAGAGTCAAGTTAGTTGAGGACTCTTTATACTACGCAAATGTAAAAAGATCAAGAAGCCAAGAGCAACAGACTGAGTTTTCAGCAATAAACCCCTGTAGCATCAATTCATGTTTATAAACTGCTAAGGTAGTATTTGTTATGTATCCCAAAGTATTATAGTACCAATATAATAAGCCTCATGTTCTATTACAAAATAAAAAGCAATAAGCTCTAAAAACAATGTGATAGAATCAATTTGTAAAATCATTTCAATAGGAGCAAAATATTGTATGATCAAATTCTGGCATGTTTCAGGAGAATAATTAGCACAATTACTTTAGATCTGATCATAACATCATAAAATCTGGCAAATCACAGCTGGAATTATACTGGAAGGATGAAGAGTGAGGTAGAGAATGAAATTGCTTAGTTTTGTTTGCATTATGAAAGGTTTAAAGATGTATGTCAGCTGATCTGGAAGTAAATCAATTTTTTCATATATGAGGCCATGTTCTTATGTTCAAGTATCTTAATGACTGATGTCATGTAATTTATTTACACAGAGGTAACTTAATGTTGATTTGGTTCTCTACTTACACTAGGGAATGGACATTTCTCTAAAAGCAGAAGACATAAGTGAACTGTGTGGCCCATTTTTTATGAGACCACATGTGCTTTAAGGTCCCGAAGAAGCTGCATTCCTTTGTTTGGTTGGGTTTGTAACCATTCTTGTAAGCTGAGAGAGATTGAAGTGGTTGTTGTGCCAGCAGTTTGGCAGAAGATGGGGCACAGAGAGATGGGAAACTTTCTGAGAAATTTCTGTCCACTCTAGAAGAAAAGACAAACGGAGGCATGGCGGTTCTGATCAAGGGATGGTGTCGTCGTCGGCAGCCGTCCGTCTCGAGAGACGATGGTGTAGCTTCTTAAGAGTATATCTGCACCGCCGAGAATGGCTGTGCAGTCCAACTCAGGAGTGACACGGTATCTGTCTCCTCCCGTGTTGAATCGACATCTTGCGATGTCGCTGGAGTGTCCTCTCCAGTGAAGCTGAAGCTACAGAGCCTGGGCAGGGTGATATGGAGGATCTGCTGTTGCCCATGCAGCAGACCCCCCCTCTCTTCGCAGCTGAAGGGTCCAAGGGAAAGACGGAGTCAATACAGCTTGGCTTCAGGTGCGCCGCAGGAGTTGCCGGTGTTGACTACAACGTCAAACCGCCTTAGGGACTCCGGCTCCGGATTTTCTGTCGGGGTTTACTCCCTTAGCCTTTCCCCTGAAGAGGTATGCCGCAAGGCAGCGGAGGTTTTTTGGAGTCAGAGTTTTCCTTCTCTGAAGGGATGGTGTACACCATCTGTTTTTATGCATCTAGAAATCACTAGCAAGAAGGAGTCTTTCAATAAATAACTACTATAGCAAACAACACATTTACTTGATAAGGAATAGTAACACCAACATCTGATAGCTGAAAGGGAAATAAAGTAACAAAAGAGCTTCATGTTATTTAAAGATGAAGTTTCTAGGGAATATAATCAGCAATAACTATGTGTGGTGCCAGGTGGGCACTGGAAAAATTGGGGGTGGGAGCACTTTGTAAAGTATATAATTGTCTAACCACTATGTGGTACACCTCAAACTAATACAAAGTAATACTGAATGTAAGCTGGAATTAAAAATAAAAGAAGGATAAAGTCTAACTTTTGAGAGGTTGTATGATTTTTTATTGAAACATAAATTAGGGTAGCACAATCATGGATTTGTTGCAGGGATAATAACTTTTAGTCAGAAAAGAATGCTGAATTTTTTTTATTATGTAGAGTTTATGTAAATTTATGTGGATTCTTCTCTGTAGTGGCATTAAACATCATTTTTAACTATACAAAATTGCCACAGCCTGCAGAAGAGCTTGGATATATTTATTAAAGCACAAGTCCCCCAAATATATTTCCAGTGATATAAGCCCTGCTGTCTTCAAGTAATAACTGCCCCATATAATACAGACACAAATACATACATATATACATACATACATGTATACATGTCAGCATATGTTCTGGAGTTTAAACCTTCCCAGGAAAATACCTAGGAGAACACAAAACACATATCAAGTGACTGCAGTGGTTTTCAACCTTGGATGCCCATTGAGATCAGCTGGGCAGCTTTAACAAGTATTGATGCCTAGTACCTGTCCATCCCAGTAATGCTGATTTCACTGGCCTAGGCTTTTGGATCTTCTTTCAAACTTCCCAGGTAATTCAAATACACACCTAAAAAAATTAACAGCTATTGGGCAGTTGATCACAAAATGCCTTGATTTTCTTTCCTTTGATAAAACATACCAGAAAGCTTTCTGTTTTTCAGATTTGCATCCCTCTTTCTAAACAAAGCAACTGACCCCGTCATGAAGGCTTTTTCTCCTCTAGGACTGTCTTGACTATAGTTTGGGTGAAGAAAAGGGAGCTGAAAATCACCATAAAATGTAGGTGCATAAATGATAGTGACTCTGTCTTGGTCTTATTGTACCCACAATATCTCCAGATGCCTGCACATATTAGTCACTCAATAAATATTTATTGACTTAATGGATGAATGAATGTTGCTGTTAGTTACTTTGGTTCTAATCTTGTCTCCTGTGACTCTCCACTTCACTTTTGGCCAAGAGTGGCAGGATTCTCTGCTCTCTATTCTGATTATGTCCTTTTCTATGTGTTCCAATTTCTGTCACTGCAACTGGAGAACAGATTTTTGAGGTAGCTGCTTTGTTGAAAATGTTCTCCCACATCACTGGGGAAAGCTCCGAATACACAGGATTGGGCCCCCATTCCTTGGCTTACTGTTTGAGGATGGGGCAACTAGTCCCAAAAATATGATTTTATTTATATTTATTCATCAGTAGAAGTTTCATTTGGAAGTAATGACTCTTAAATGTGGAGAGTGTCTCATTTTCAGAGTTTCTGGTTGCAAACAAGAAACCAAAGGAAGTTGCCTGTGAAAATACAGCTGAATTATGCCATGTGAATGGTTCAAGGAGAGATCCAAAATTGCTTAAAATCACTAAGTAGTTGCTACCATGTTTCCCCCAAAATAAGACAGTGTCTTATATTAATTTTTGCTCCTAAAGATGCCCTAGGTCTCCTTTTCAGGGGATGTCTTATTTTTCCATGAACAAGAATTCACATGTATTGTTGAACAAAAAAATCAACATTTATTAATATACTGTAGTCATGTCATCACAAACATCAGCATAACCAGCCAAACTCTGAATTCCATCAAGAATTTGGGGGGAGCTGTAGCAATGACTGCTGCTAGGTATTATTTTCAGGGAGGCCTTATATTTCTAAGCTTGAAAAAAATTGCACTAGGTCTTTTTTCGGGGAATGTCTTATTTTGGGGGAAACAGGGTAGTAGCACCACCAACTTGGTCTTAATACCATCATACCCTTTGAAGCTTCACAGTACTCAGCTTCAAAGTCAATGTCTCTTGAAGACAACAACAAAAACTAACAAATAAATGCTCTTTGTATTTTGGGGTTAATATCCAAGATTCAGAATTCTAGATATGACAATTACATATATGACATTTTGGGAAAAAGCATATATATTTAATGTTTTAAATACCTGTTGCATTGACTCTAACTCACAGTATAAATCACATTTTATCAGTTCAGTAATTCTGTCTATTTTAACTTATATAAATTGCATAAGTCAGATAATATCTCAGCTGACTCCCACCTTTCAAAGGCTTATCATCATACTTAAAATTTAAAATCCTTTGTGTCCTGCAAGATCCTACAGACACCCGACCACTTCTCTGAGCAAGGGGAAATTTTTTTCTGCCACATTTCCTCTTGCTCAGATAGTGTTAACTGTACTTTGTTCTCTTGCATAACCAAATGGATCACTTCATTTGTCTTTTCAAATATAACTACATCATAGAGTCTTTCTCTACCCAGGGACGAAAATTAATACCAATTAAACATCTTACATATTCACTATCCATTACTGCTTCAATACACACACACTCACAGGAATGTAAACTCTAATTAAGAACTTTTACTTTTACTGTGGTATCTTATGTACTTATAAAATTACTGTAGTACATACCCAATATGCCCTGGCTGGTTTAGCTCAGTGGATTGAGCGTCGGCCTGCGAGCTAAGTGTCGCTGGTTCGATCTTCCAGTCAGGGTACATCAGAGAAGGAAAACTCTGACTCCAAAAAACCTCCGCTGCCTTGCGGCATACCTCTTCAGGGGAAAGGCTAAGGGAGTAAACCCCGACAGAAAATCCGGAGCCGGAGTCCCTAAGGCGGTTTGACGTTGTAGTCAACACCGGCAACTCCTGCGGCGCACCTGAAGCCAAGCTGTATCGACTCCGTCTTTCCCTTGGACCCTTCAGCTGCGAAGAGAGAGGGGGTCTGCTGCATGGGCAATAGCAGACCCTCCATATTACCCTGCCCAGGCTCTGTAGCTTCAGCTTCACTGGAGAGGACACTCCAGCGTCATCGCAAGATGTCGATTCAACACGGGAGGAGACAGATACCATGTCACTCCCGAGTCGGACTGCACAGCCATTCTCGGCGGTGCAGATAGACTCTTAAGAAGCTACACCATCGTCTCTCGAGACGGACGGCTGCCAACGACAACAACGACATACCCAATAAATATTGGTTGAATGCCAAGCAATATGGCAACAGAATATTGCAAGAGATAATTTTTTGAGATGTAAATCTCAGGAGCTTTTGATACCCATGCCTCTTGATATTCTAAATCCTTTAGTTTTATAATCAAAGAACCTGATGATCCAATCAGTGAATACTGTATCACAGTCAAACAAAATGGAAGGTAGGATTTTGCCTGGATAATCAATCATTTTTGATGTACACGTAAGGCAATTATTTGGGAAAATTATGTATAAACATGCAAATAACTAACTTTCGTCCTAGTATTTTCAGTATTTGACTTGCAAATTATGGTCTAAGATCAAAAGAGATGAGGGGAGTTTCCTTTGTATTTAGTATCTTATTTGCTTTAGCAGAATATGTCACAAGTTAAAATATAGAGCAAGATATTTACATTAAAAAAACAGATTATTTTCTGAGAAAACTTATGTTGCAAAAATTTACCAAGGATTAACTGATAGAAGGCTCTTCAAGAATTGGGGGATATAAAGAGATTTTAGATAATGCCTCACTTTCAGGTAGCTTAAAATCTATTTGTAGAGCTAATACATGCACAGGCAAAGAAAATTGCAGTGCAAGGTAGAGAGTGACAAATTAATGACAGAGAAAGCAAGTTAACCTCTGAACAGAGAAGGCAGCCTGCAGTCAGAAAAGACTTTATAGAGGAGGTGGGAAAGTGGCAATGAAATGTAAACATTTTCCTAAATTACCCAAAATGAAAGCCAACTTAAGAAATTTAGGCATATTAACTATTCAAAATTGAATTAGAAAAAAAAAAAACAATGAATAATATAAATAAACTCAAATTCACCCAGGATCATATGTAAACTCTAGGTGATTAATTGACTACCACAAAAGACATAATAATTCCTATTTACTCTAGACATAAAAAGTTACTGCTTACACAGCTTCTCTTTTGAAGAGGAACACATACCTTTAATGTTTTAAATGCCTGCTGAGTTGACTATAACTCACAGGTAGAAACCATGTTTGTGTTTCTAATGAACCCCCCAAAGTGATGACATTTCAGAATAATGTGAACAAACAGTCCTTTTAATGCTCACAATAGTGAATGGAGTTGAGCAATTTGCATTCCAGGTCAAACTGAAAAAGAACCTAATCAAAAGCTTCATGGATCAGTTACATCAATCCAACTTCAGATCTGATCTTTGTTATTCAAGGAATCTGAAAACTTGGCACCCGCAGGTGTCAGGCTGTATTATTTTGCTATTTTTTAAAATTAAAATTTCTAATGAATGTAATAAGACAGTTCTTTTCTAGAAACTGCTTTATTATATATCCACTCCAATCTATTTGCTGTACTATTTTTACACAACATTGTCATTTTCACCAGCCAATTTTAGAAATATTTATTTTCTTTTCCTCCAGCCATCCCTCAGCCCCAACCCCCAGGCCCCATACCCCTGTACATTACAGCAGCAGATAAGCAAATAAAAATTTTTCATTTTTCTTATAATAGGAATCAGCATAAGGTAAGGCTCAGGTATCCATTAACCAGCAATAATCACTTTAGATATTGAGTATAATGTTTTTTATGTAAACGCAAACTCAAAATTGTCAGAAGAGTTGGTTTCTCCTAAGTTCCCTTCAAGTTACAAAAAGCATTTTCTACAACTCCAAATGAATAATTTTCAATAAACTCATGTAATTTTATTCTCTTGTCCTTCTCTTACTATTGCTCATATAATTTTTCACAAATGTATCTGATATTCCAAACCACAGGTAGAGACAAAGAACAAGTAAGGTCAGGACACTGTAAAAGTCCAGAGAAGACTTAAGAAATTAAATCAAATTAAATATTCTCAATTAAAAGAGAGGAGGTTCTGGTTCAAGATGGTAATGAAGAAGACCCTGAACTCACCTCACCAACCATGGACAGACCATGTCTACGACTACATGTGGAATAATTCCTCTGAAAAAAACCTAATGGCTACCTTAGCAAAGACTACTACAAATTGGGCAAACAAATCCTGTAGAAGATGCTGCAACACAATCTCACCATAAACCCACTCTCACCACAGAGACGCACAATTGGAGGGAACACAAAACCCAGAGCTCCTCCCTGAGAAGATGCTTCTTCAATAAATGGTGCTGGGAAAATCAGAAAACCACATGCAAAAGAATGAAACTAGACAATTGTTTGTTCCTATAAACGAAACTTAACTCAAAATAAATAAAAGACCTAAAAAGGAGACCTGAAACAGTATATTACATAGAAGAAAACATAGGTACTAATCTAAAGAGTCTTGGTCTTAGTAATTTATGAATTTGACCCCAAGGGCAAGGGGAGTAATAGCAAAAATAAATGAATGGGACTACATATAACAAACTAAAAATGTAAATCAAAACTACAATGAGATACCACCTCACACCTGTTAGAATAGCTATTCTCAACAAAGCAATAACAAGCATTGAAGAGGTTGTGGAGAAAAAGGAACCCTCATTCACTGCTAGTGGGAATATAAACTGGTACAACCAGTATAAAAAACAATATTGAGGCTCCACAAAAAAATTAAGAATAGAGTGACCATATGACCCATCAACCCCTTTTTTGAGTATCTACCTGAATACCTTGAAAACATTTATTCACAAATATCTGCACCTCTATGTTCACTGCAGCATTCTTCACAGTGGCCAAGACATGGAAACAACCAAAGCACTCTTTGATAGAAGACTGGAAGAACAAGATATGATACATATATACATTGAAATGCTACTCAGCCATAAGAAAAGATAAAATACTGCCATTTGTATTTTGATTCATTTTTGGATGAATCTTGAGAATATCATGCTAAGCAAAATAAGTTAGACAGAAAAAGCCAAGAACCATACGATTTTACTTATATGTGGGATATAAAACTGAAAGCAACAAATGAACAAACAAGAAAAACAAACAAGCAAAAACCTATAGACACAGATGACAAGAGGGATAGGGATTTGGGGAGCAGTAAAAAGTAAAGGGAATCAAAGTTATGTTGACAGAAAAAAAATTGACTTTTGGTGGTATATCATAGAATTTAACACTGGAAACCGATATAATTTTTATTAACCAGTGTCACCTCAATAAATTTAGTGAAAAAATTAGGAAAAGTAAATAGGTTAAAAATAAAAAATGGGGGCGCTGCTCTCAGGAAACAGAGGCCAGTGAACACTTCTGCCTCACTCGGCCGGGCCAGTATCTCTGAAAAAGAAGCTTATACTATGTCTGACATGGCCCTCTGATTTTTTGTGGCTGCCATCAGGGGAGACCCTTACCATGGCCTGACTCTAGTGGTAAAATTTCAGACTTGGGGGAACACCAGAAAGGCTTTATATAGACTCCAGTTAAGACATTTGGGTGTTTCAAAATTATAGTATTTAATGTGTTAAGACAACTTATTCAGGAATTTCCAAACTTCTCCATATCCTAAAAATTTTTTAAAAGATGTTTTAGAAGTTTTCACTGGAGGTAAAGGTGGGGTGAGATTGGCAGTGAATAATGAACTCTTGATAACCCCAAATTTTGCTCCAAGAAGAAGAGACCCATTCTACGACTTCTAATATTGAATTTTATTTAAAGAGGGGATTTCTGTCAGTTTTGTTCTTCTAGAAAGCAAAGGCCAATGTGAAACTAAGACTATAAGATATTGATTGGGGAAATACCTGTGAAGGATAAAGGTGGGAAGGAGCAGGAAGAGACTGAATGTGGTATCTGAATCCTCAGAGAAGCAGATGCCAAGTGAAATTTAAAATATCAGGATTTTGTCATGGAAATGCCTGTGTGAAAAAAAAAGCGGGGGCATGTGTTTGGTTAAGGAAAGGACAGCCATTGGACAGTGATGTAAATCTTACCCTCAGGAAAAAGAGAGGGAAGGCTAATGGAAGTACTTCAGAGAGTCAGCAAGGCCTTGGGGAGTTCTCAAGATAAAGTTGGCCTTCAGAGGAATCTTATGTCTACCAAGAATAGGCTTGCCTTAACATTCCCCAGTCATTGGTGAGCAGCATCCCATGGAAAGTGCAGTCTTCGTGCAAACTTGGCAACGGGTGCCAGAGCACAGCAGATGGGGCCCTCGGTCAATTAATTCTGTCTGTAGTTGGAGGTCTGTGAAGTGCATTCTCATGGCTGCCTCATGGGTGAGCACCAGACATTAAGGTTAATCTTAATACCTGTGAAGAAAGCGAGGACGGAAAAAGGATTGAGTGATAAAAGCCTCAAATAACAGTGCAGCTCTGAGAAACTCCATTAGCCTGATGGAGAAACTGAACAAGATTACCTGGTAGAGGAAATTACCTTCATTAGGCACAAATGATCCAGTTCTTGTATTCCCATTGCTCTCAGTCTTTGGGAGTAGACAAGGAAGAAAGTGGCTTTGGCATAAATGCCACATCAGATTATAAGATGCAGCAACTGGGAGCTGTCAGCTAACTACATTCTTTAGAGAAGATTTTTTTCTTGAAGGGAGATCTGGGTGGTGCATCTTCTGGCTGCCACAGAATTTTATGAACAAAACTGTTTGAAAATAATACACCTATCAAATCCCTCATTTTACAGATTGCAAAATTTAATAACTAAATAAAATAAGTTTCCCAGATTGAATCATTAGTTGTTTTATGGCCAAGACTAGAACCAAAATATCTTTATCCTGTCTCCAGAATTATTTCTACCATACTTCCATGCATTTCCAGCACTCAGCTCCACAAGACAACCAATAATTTACTATTATTACTAAAGTTTTCAAATGATTACAAGATGAAGAGAAATCCCAGTCTGGCTTGCATCCTACCTTAATCTTTCCTTTCTCTCTTTACAGATTTTGAAATTGTTAATGTAATTCTCATTCAGCAAGCAAGAACCTTAAGGTCAATAGGTAAAGATTCTGCTTAAAGAAAAAACAAAAAGCTTCTGTTGATTTGCAAATGAAGAAATAAATCATAGGTAGAATTAAATTGTCTGACTTGGTCTGAATAGTGAGTGATGATACAGGATAGTCCAATTTGTCTAATTGAAAAACGTCTAAGGAAATTGCTCACTTTTGGTGTATGCTTATTTTCATATATTTAAAGCTGTTCCTGTTGGTAACATTTCTTATCTGTTAACAAAAAGAGAGTCATAAAAATCATGTATCTATAGTCCATGAACCAGTACATACTCTTCAAGTCCTGCTTCTGGAATTTGAAATTCTGGTTTGTAAAAACACTTTATAGTATTTTCTTTTCTCTTTTTAAATTGAACACAAATAAATACAAGAGTGTTGAGTTTTAAATAAAGTAGATTCAAGAAATAAAATTTAATTAAAGAAGGTGAATTTGCGAGCTTTTACTTCAGTGATATTTAGTCTCTCAATATACCTAGTTGAAAAACGAGGGTATTTCTCCATATTTTTATCTTTTCCCTTAATTTTTTTGGTTGCCAAACAGTATAAATCTATTTTGTTTATTCAGTTGGATTTCCTTTTGTGCATGCTAATGTGTATAATTTATTGTCAAAATATAAAATATCTTAACTCCTTTATGAGGGCTTTCCTAACAGTATGCTCAGTGCTGTCTTCTGCTTATTGTCAGATGAAAATACAATGAAACACGTCAGCAAGATCAAGTGAAACTGAGATTAGCTATGTCAAACGAGCCAATTTTATAAGGGGATATGTATAATATTTTTCCTGGTGTTGGAGTTTTGGTTTTACAACCTATATCACCAGATGGTAAGTATTAATAAACTATTAGGAACTGTGCTACACATTATGGTCTTACAGCAGAAATTTATGACTCTCCTTTGGCTCACTAAAGGCTTAATCACCAGGATCTCAGATACAAAGTGAGTTTAGAGATCATTCAATTCATTTTCTTTCCTGTGCATCTTTCTAGAAAATAGCCAGTACATTAGCAACTGTGTGGTGAAGAACAACTCTTAACTGTGAAGAGAACATCTTTCATTGTATAGGCTATGGCTATCTCATCCACTGGCTTAGTTTATTCTCTGTGAAGCAGCTGAAAATTGTTTCAATCCCCCTTTCCATGTGGTTTCACTTTAATATTAAAGAAAACTTTTATGCCTCTTGTCTTCACGTTTTAGCCACATAATTGTAGCTAATTGTATATGAATACAACTTTCTTTTAAGAATAAATATATTGCTACTGTGGCTTTAAATATATCCTGGGGTTTCACTAAAAGCCTTGCCTAAAGAACACATATTTGAGAGAGTCAGTAGGAGTTTTTATTTCCTTGGCTGCATTAAAAAATAAGATTCTTGATAAGACTCAAAGGAGAGGGAGGGGTTTAGCCCCTTTAAATCTTTTAGACTCAGAGTGCAATCTCTGGGGAAATGGCAGTAGAAATGACAGAGAAGGATGAGCTTTAAAAATAACAAAATCTGCTAATTAGATTGAATTGGGTCACCTCCTAACTATCATCACAATCTCAACTCCCATTTCGTATTATTACACATACCAGCTGAAATGATGAAAACAGTTTTGTAGCACACACACCGAAAGTCTGTAAAAAAATGAGAATATTTTTAAAGTAGAAAAATTCATTATTATATCTATTTTAAAGATTAGTTTATGTTTTTGTGTGTATGCACCCTAATGTCCATTATGTAAAAATTAGAAAGCATTATGTAAAACATAGATAATGGTGAGTGAAATTTACAATTCTAAACTAGGATTTACCCCTTTTTATCTAAATACATTAATTATTTTAAATAATGAGATAGAGTAACGTTTAAGTTCTGCTGAAATTAAGTTTACACTAGCATATATGACATCTTGTAAAACCCAGGAATTACTTTCAGCCATGTTTTAATAATACCCCTTTACAAATTGAATATATTTGGTTTTAGTTACATAGAAACCTGTAGTAAAGTTAGAACCATCATTTGCAAGTGTTTTTATGCACAGAGACAACATAGTATTTTGTCAAAATGTACACTATACATATTTTAATTTTTTTATTGTATATTACCTTTTGGTAATGTTATTTTGAACAAGTCTTTGTGATGATATTACTATTGAGTACTTCAACTTAGTTAACTCTTAAATTATATTAAGGTGCACAGCAAAGGTAAAAGATTTGTATATTAATCTAGAGGTATTTCAAATTTGACCAGAACAGAAAAGAAGAAAAGGAAGGAAGGAAGGGAGGAAGGAAGGAATGTTCAGATAAAGCAAAATTATTTTCTATGTTAGTATTCTAGCTTCCTACTCCATAAATGCAAAATTATTCCATTAAAATAGTAAAATCTTCTCAAAACATAATAGATAAAAAAATAGATAAAAACTTACTAAGCTGGAGATTGAAATTTCTAATACATTCACTCCTCTGGCTCTATTACAACATCTCATTTTCATTTTGATACATTCCTTCTTCATTTCACCTGGAGATAGTACCCAAACTTATTTCAAGAATCTTACTGGCTGTGAGCTTTGGTGCTTAATGGCATAGAATTTTATTTCTTGACTAAAACTAAAGTTAGATATTCTTACATAATTCTCTTTTAACACTGTCTATAATATTTGTCATGAGTAAGATTTAGAAGTTATTATAAATTATTCTTAGTTCAGGGACACATGCATGTAATTTTTTTATTACAATTAGTTATATATAAAAATTTAAATAATTTTAATGCAGAATAAAGAGCAAATATATTATTCATTGTATATAATCAAAGGAAGACTATACAGCTTGTATATTTGAATAAAGTCTAGACTGTGAATACTAAATGAGTTTTAGGATTAATTTTGTATACAAAACAAAGTATTGTTATTTTCCAGATACACTTGGCCTAATAGTCATTTTAAGTTTGCTGTCTATTGTCATTGTCAATAGAAATTCCTTCTTTCTCCATTTATTAGGTGGATTAATATACAGAGTTGAGGCAAAAGTAGGTTTTCAGTTGTGAGTATGCAAAATAGTGTTTATTATTGTATTATTGATTATTATTGTATTAAGTTTGCCCCATGCAGAAAGATAGGTTTTGCTTTGGCCATAACTTTTTGGCACATATTGGATCTACTGGCAGTAATATAGGTTAACCTAAACTCGCATTTTTTTTGTACTTTATGCTGCACAGAGGTGAGGGTCCTTCAGAACATATGCCTTATCCAGTCGTCACATGGGAATTGCTATCTAAAAAAAGTGTATTTTTTATTTCTGGTTCGAACATTACATTCTAGGTTTCATCATGCAATTTTTGGTAAGTCCATTTTAGTGGCTTACCAATTAGAAAGATATAAACAAACAATTCATTAGTTATGCAGAAGTCAAATTCTTTCAGTTTTTAATGGAAATTCTGTTCTATAAGAAAAACATTCCAAAGATGGAAAATAGTTTCGTGTTACAGAGAAGGCAATAATTTATTATAAATCCACACAAACAGGCATTTTATACCAAATTCTTCATGTTGCCTTAGAAAAATCTCATTCATAAATCTAACTATGTAGTATTATATTTCACTTAAGTCTCAGTTTCAAAGTTTTCCTGAATTAATACTGTTTCAGCAATAAATCACTGTAACATGTACCTTGTTCACAACTGTTATTCAGGGTAGTGTTTTGTGGCATTACTGTGATTGCCTGACAGATCATGTAGTGATTTTCGAGAGCCTTTCTTGACATTACAACCCAAATAGAGACTAGGAAATAAAGACCGCACTAGAGTCCTAGACAACTGAAGTCTATAACTGGGAAGTTCATTGCTTTTTGAATTTCCACTTAGCTTTGAATAATGAAATTGTGTATGACCAATTCCTAAAACACACTGATAACCAAATATATTGGACATGATTTCTAATCATGTAAAAATATATAATCTAGTTTTCTTAAAATTAATTTTAAAAAATGTATTGTTGCTTCCTTTTAATTAACTTCAGAATTCATATTATTGTACTTATATTTGCTGCTACTATTACTACTGTTACTAGTAATAGCTAATATTTTTGTATTTTTTATACCCTAAATCTGATAAGTGTGGTATCAGTTCTTAGAACAGTTCTATCAAGATAATATAATTAGACTTCCGGCCAAGATGGAGGCTTAGACTGACACGCTCGGTCTCCCTCTACAACTAAGAAGGAATACAACTACCTCAAAACAAAAGATAACTAGAAATTCCAGAAAATAAAACTACATAGAAGCCCAACGTATGAAGTTATAAACCAGCGGTGCTCATCTGGATGAGTAGGAGGTGTGAGATCAGAATCAGGATGAAAGGGTCAGGCTGAGCTGTCCGAGGTAGGAGCGGGAATAGCGGCGGGACTGCGAGAAACACCAAGGGAGCAACCCCGGCTGCAGTTGAGTCCCGGCAGCTTGCGATTCCAATGCTGGGGAAGGCAGCACCCCCTTGTCTTGGACGGCGAGGCTGTGGGGAAGGAGCCTCGTGGTCTCTTGGCGGAGAGTAACCGCAGGAATCCATCTTGGACCCCTGCCCCCACACAAAGAGCTGCAGAGTGGTGAAAAAGGTAGCCGATTGCCACCGGTCCCTGATCAATGCAGATCGCCAGGCAATGATGAGTGCATGGGGCTTCGCCCCCTATAGCCGGCCCGGGAAGAAAGCTAAACAAAAATCTGTTAGGATGAAGCAGACAATGATTGAAATCCCGGTGATGCAGCTCACCAGGCAGCAGATGCGAGACCTGACAGACGAACAAATAAAAAACCTTCGGAGGCTCAGTTCAGAGGTATAGTCATAAGGTGGCTTACAGAATTAACAAAAGATTTGGAACAAGACAAGGAAGGAACGAAAGCTACTCATACTGAAACGAACAAAAACACACATGAGACAAGAGGTGAGGAAATAAAATCCAAAGATCAAATCAACAAACCAGAACATAGGGAAGGAATGAACAGACAACTAGTTCAGAAAGAGGAAACAAACAAACAAAAAAAAAAAAGTGAGGAGATCAGAAACCTCTGGGACAGCTATAAGCGATCGAACATTCAGATAATAGGATTGCCAGAGAGCAAAGAAGAAAAACTAGAAATGGAAAAGTTATATGAAAAAATAATGAAGCAAAACTTCCCGAACTTGGGGAAGGAAATAGACTTACAGGTCCAGGAAGCACAGAGAGTTCCAGAAAAACTGGACCCAGGGAGAACCACACCAAGACACATTATAATCAAATTGTCAAAAATTAAAGATAAAGAGAGAATCTTAAAAGCAGCAAGAGAGAAGAAAAGACTCATGTACAAAGGGGCCCCAATTAGACTATCAGCGGATTTCTCAAAAGAGACCCTGCAGGCAAGAAGAGATTGGCAAAAAATATTCAAAGTAATGCAAAGCAAAAACCTACAGCCACGAATACTCTATCCAGCGAAGCTATCATTCAGAATAGAAGGGCAGACAAAGTGCTTCCAGGACAAAGTAAAACTGAAGGAGTTCATGAGATCCAAACTACTGTTATATGAGATGTTAAGGGAACTTATTTAGGAGAAAGGATCAAAACTATGAACACTAAAATGAAAGCTGTACCCCAACAACCAACAACAGAAGCTAGGGAACCAAAACAAAGGTAAACTAAGTAGGCAATGAGAGTGTGGAAAGAATTATAGGTGTTGGGAACATATTGCGGGAAGGTCACCAGGGAGGGGGAATGGAGAAAGGGAGGGAGATGATGCAGGAATTAAGAAGCATAGTAGGAGGGAATGGAGTAGACAGGAAGATGTTGAGAGAAACTATATGCACAACCAATGGGCATGGACTAAAAGGGGGGGACAACTGGAGGGAGGGGTGCCACTGGGTGGAGGGGAGCAGAGGGAAAAGAAATTGAGACAACTGTAACAGCATAATCAATAAAATACATTTAAAAAAATTCAAAAAAGATAATATAATTATTACCATTCCCATCTTCCAAAAAAGAAACAGGAGTAAATAACTTTCTCCATTTGACACATATCAATTACATGGTGAAGCTAAGATTTGGACAAAGCTAGTCATGATGTTAACAAATAGCCAAGAAGATGTTAGAAGCACTTCAGCATTCTGGTGAATTTTGGGGGTAGAGGTAAAAGAGCGTCACAATGTGGTTGCTATCAGACATATCATCATTTTCATAGTGGCCACTTGTCTCTAGGTACAATGTATATGCATCATGAGGATTCTTCAGGTAAAATGGTTATAACTTCCTCAATATGACTTCTCAATGGTGCTTTTATGTGCATATAAAGTATTTAATATAGTAATTAACTCCAATGATCAATTTTTATGGGCTTTAGCATCAAAATATATTCATGAATATATCTTAGTTTGGCATTTGCAAATATACATTTATACTCTAGTAAATAAATATTTGCTATGGCAGAATAAATGTTAAATATAATACCCCTTCCCATGTCAATAATGTGATAAATCAAGAAAGAGTGCCATTTTCATCCTCGCGACTATCAGTTTTGGTGACTCATGCTTCTATAGCTAGAGCCAACCATGCCCCCTGGTGTACAGGGTGGGTACTGCCACGAAGAGTGAGAAAACAGTCTCATGAACCCAGAAACCCCCAATCTCAGAAGTCAATAAATTTTACTCATTATACATACTTGATGAGTTTGAAAGTCATAAAAAAATTATTTTTTTCTGATAAGGAATGGAAGGACATAGCTGTTCTCAACAATAACAGACATTTATCCCCATGCCCTGTTTTCCTCCTCCCCCTCATACCACACATGCGCCTCTATGGTATTATCTCAAAACCGCATACACTGATAAGGCACCACAGTTATTTTTTCAAGTGAAATGGTAGAAACATTAGGAAAAGTTAAACAAAAGGAAACTTTGGTCTTTTTAAGGGAAAAATCATAATGGTGACTAAATACAAAAGGACACAAGCCCATCACTGAAAACCTCTTGTAAACGGGTTGAGAAAGCACAAATACAAATACTTGGTGATAAGGTCATTAGTATGTATAACAACATCTTAAAAGCACAGTAATCCTAATTATATCAACAGCCTCAGCCTGGATTCACATCTATGCTTTATCATTTGTTATCCTGCTCAAAACTCAGCTTCACTCTGTTGTTAAAATGGAGGTGACTGCAGTACTCATTTCAAAGAATCATTATGAGGATTCAACTGGATAATACACACACAACAAAAAGGATGATTCTTAACAGATAGTCAAGATTTAAATGTTTAATACTGAACAAGAATTCATCAGAAAGGGATACACACTGGGCTGGAATGACAGCTCCACCAAGTTCTCTCCAATGCAGTCCTCTACGATCTGTGGATCTAATTCATTGGCTGGAATTTACTCCTACAGGCACACCAAGCTCCAGGGAAGACCGTGAATTGTAACCAAGGTTTTGTTATAATAAAGAAGAGAAAAACATACATTGGAAATACAACTAATGATCTCTGACATAAGAATGTTGCTACTAAAACTAAATTTGAACAGAACCTGTTGCTCATTCATAACAATAAATCGAATATTCAGCTATATTTGGACTTTTGATATATAATGACCAACTGTAGCATCATTAAGTGTTCTCCTAAACTTTTTTCTCTCTACTCATGACTATAACTTTAAAACAAATAATGCTGGAACAATACAGACACTTGTCTGTTTCCCTATCCCTTGATTTTCACCTCAAAACATATTGGGTTGGCCAAAAAGTCTGTTTAGTTTTTTTCTGTAAAATAAAAGACACATTTTTTATTTTCACCAATAACTATTCATTTGGATATTTTGAATATGTTGGCTAACATTGATTGTTCTCAATGTCTCGATATGATCACTATCAACTTCAACTGATCTACGCACCCATGGAGCATCATCCAGTGAGAAATCTCCAGCATGAAACCTGGGTATCAACTCAAAAAACTCAAAAACATTTATTCACAAAGATTTATGCACACCTATATTTATTGCAGTATTATTTGTAGACAACCAAATTTTTTGATACATGATTGGGTAAAGAAGATATGGTACATATATATCCAATGGAATACTACTCAGCCATAAGAAAGATAAAATACTGCCATTTGTGACAACATGGGTGGTCCTTGAGATTATCATGCTAAAGAAAATAAGTCAGAAAGAAAAAGCTAAGAAGCACAGGATTTTTCTCACATGTGGGATATATAATTTTTCTCACATGTGGGATATACAATTGAAACTCATAGACACAGACAACAGTATGGTGGTTACCAGAGGGAAAGGGATTGGGGATTAGTAGAGGGATTGGGGATTAGTAGAGGGTAAAGGGGCCAAGTATGTTGTGACAGAAGATGATTTGACATTAAGTGGTGGGCACATAATTCAATATACAGATCATGTATCATAGAAATATGCATTTTAATCCTATATAATCTTACTAACCAGCCTCTGGTTAATAACTCCAATAAATTTAATAAAAAATAAATATATATAATAAAATAAAAACCCCAGGAAAATAAATGTACACTTGAAACCTATATAATCTTAAGCAATGTCACCCCAATAAATTTAATAAAAAATAAATTAATAAAATGCTTATTTTTGATGTATTACTTTATTCAACAATTTTTATTACATATTTATTATATGTTATGTGATGTTAAGTGTTGATTTATGGGTGGTTGGTAAATTTCTAATTACTCTCTTGTGCTAAAATAATACTTGGTGTTTATTTTCACAACATAATTTAGCATGCAATTTATTAATTTTGAGTAAAGAATCCTCAGTTGTGTATTTCACAATTTAATGTATAAGAAGCCATAGGAGAATAATGTGTTAAATATTATTTTTGTCTTATAGTGTGATCTTTTTCAGTTTTACTAAGAAGTAATTGACATGCATCACTGTATAAGTTTAAAGTATACACCATGATGGTTTAATTTACTATATTATAAATGATTACCACAATATATTTGGCTAAAATCCATCATCTCATCATATCTCTCTGTATCACTGGCACATATTTTAAATAAACCAAATAACTTGCATACATTTGTATTTAATGCAGTGTAATCTACTATTATGAACATTGAAAATCTCTCAGTTACCTTATCTACTTTCTAGTTGTTCTTTGATCAGATGTTGAGCATCCTCCCAGGTTTTAGCTACTGAACAAGGAGCTAACTTGTTAACTAGTACAGAGACTATCCCAGCAGAGAGTTAGCTTCTGGAAGCCAATTTTCAGTAAGTTTGTCCATCCAAATACAGTAATTTTACACAGATAAGACTTTTCTATTTTTTACTTCTTTTACTTAAATCTAAACCAAGTTCACCATCTCTTTAGAAGAAAATGAAGATTGGTATAATAATCTTATCTTGTTCTAGTTCAGTAATTTTCAACCCTTTTCATCTCATGGCACACATAAACTAATTACTAAAATTCTGCAGCATTCCAAAAAATATATTTTTTGCCAATCTGATAAAAAAGATATAATTTTGATTCATTCAAACTGAATAGCTATTGTTACATTGACTGTTGTCATTTTTTTATTTGACAATTTAAGGGAAAAGGGGTCAGTCAGTTCATCTGACTAAATAATTGGTATTGCATGTTGAAAAAATTCTTGCAGCACACTGGTTGAAAATCATTGGTCTAGTTATTGGCAACTTTAATTTTAGGGATTCACAAGTCACTTAAACAAATACCAGGTAGAGGATTGTTGTTGTATAAGAAACCCAGACTCAGAGACTAAAGAATGAATATTTTAGAGGTTGTTCTTATAGGACCTGGCAAATTACCAGAAATTGAACTTAATCTATGTCTCTCAGAGCTTACATGTCTCCCATTTCTGACTCTTTCTGTTTATTAGCTGTACTTCCCTATTTCTGTTAGTAGAATGGATTCTTCTGCTTATTTGCTACCCTTAAATGATTCAGTGCTAGCTGCCATAGCCACAAAGTAGTCATTTGGCTGGCATTCATTATTGGTTGACTACAGTCTGTGTTCTTCAAGTTCTTGCTAGAAAAAATCTGATTGGCTTAGCTTAGCCTAAGAATCCCTCCTCAACTTGTGGGTTGTGTGTCTCTCCCAATGTAAATAGTAATGTTCAGGGCTGTATGGATTCATGTGATGCCAGGACAGCCAAATCCAGGAACTCTACGTGGGGTATATCTTCTGTGATGGCCCATCTGGTACAATACTGTATCAATTTAGAGAGTAGTTGCCCATATTCCCTACATAACAGGATGTGAGCCTATTCCTATTCTTTCTTCCTCTTCCTTTCTTTCTTTCTTTCTTTCTTTCTTTCTTTCTTTCTTTCTTTCTTTCTTTCTTTCTTTCTTTCTTTCTTTCTTTCTTTCTTTCTTTCTTTCTTTCTTTCTCTCTTTCTTTCTTTCTTTCTTTCTTTCTTTCTTTCTTTCTTTCTTTCTCTTTCTTTCTTTCTTTCTTTCTTTCTTTCTTTCTTTCTTTCTTTCTTTCTTTCTTTCTTTCTTTCTTTCTTTCTTTCTTTCTTTCTTTCTTTCTTTCTTTCTCTTCCTTCCTTCCTTCCTTTCCTTCTTTTCTTTCTTTTTCTCTTTCTTTCTTTCTTTCTTTCTTTCTTTCTTTCTTTCTTTCTTTCTTTCTTTCTTTCTTTCTTTCTTTCTTTCTTTCTTTCTTTCTTTCTTTCTTTCTTTCTTTCCTCTCTATTTGGAAACTTCCAGGATAAGCTAATTTAGCACAACATTTAAATAGTTTTGAATTATTTTTATTTCTATTGTTTACGTAGAGTGATTCTTTACCCTTACTCATATTTGTTCCTCCCCTTTCAGATACCTGTAACCTACATAATGTTGATGTAAAAATAATTATAAAAATATATTTTAAATGTAATATTTCTAAAGATTTAGGTTATCTTAGGTTATCTCTTATCTGTGCTTTCATCCACCCAAAAAATGATAATAATGGTGCAAATGAAGGCTGTATTGCACAGTGGCCACCATTGCAGTCTCTGGAGTTAGACAATTTAGTTTCTCATTCTATCTCCTCCTCATTCAAACATTATGATCTTGGACTATATGTGTAATTTATGTAACTTGCTTAACACATATAATTCATTACATATATTAGGCATAAAGTAGGTGCTTACTAAATAAAAAATATTACTATTATTACTAATTACTACTATATAATTATTACAACAATTGCTATCACTACTAATTAATTATCTTTAAAGCTTATTAGTTTCTTAGAGTTTGTAAATTAATAAAACATATTAAATTACATTTTTTGTGGTTTTCCTATGGAAGACTATGTAAAATTTGAACATAGACTTAACAATAATTTTCTGTCAACTTAGCCTTTATGTAATATTTATCCATTGAAAAAATTCTAACTGCTGAATTGATATTCACCCCCAAAGCTTTTGCTTATTATAAGAATTGTCATTTTCAGAGCTGCATCACTGCATTTACTCTCTAAATATTTCCTTCTCAGGTTTCATTCTAATCTTAATAGGCAGTTTAGAATAATCTAGATTAGTAAGGGAGGGATTAAAGGATCTACCTTTTACTTTTTTACAACTTTTATTTTTATTTAACTTAATTGTTTTCAGTTATCTTATATAAAAAGAATTTTAAAATAATTGAATATATAGCATTCCATTGGAATGAAAACTGTGAAACCTTAGTTGTCTATTTTATAAGAACAGTATAGATGGCTCAAATATAAATTAAAAAAAGGCATATCTATTGTAAATGCAGAACAACCTTAATCCATTGAGATAATTCACATTGTAGCAACCTTTGATTTACCTCAAATCTTGGTTTTATGTAAATGTTTACATCACAAGTGCAAACCAAGAGGAAGGTCTTTTTTAGATTAGTGTTAAATTTTAGGATACATGACAGCTCAATTGGTAGAAAAGAACATTGCTTGGTGCCTCCAATCTTATTTCCAAGTATGGCAGTCTTCAAGAGTGCTACTGAACTCTTTCCAGGAAGAGTTCTTTGAGCATGGCAGCTGGTTTAGAGTCGTGATGACATTTAAATTTTTAGCTAGTCATCCTGAGGAGGAGGATTATGAAACAGATGCACAGGAAATCTTATATTTATATGTGATAAGAGTAACTCACATGGAGATGATAGAGATTAGACTTTTCTTTCATGTTTTTAAAAGTCTACTGTTATTTAACTAAAGCAATATACATTGCTCCAAATAAGTAAAATAAAATTACAAATATTTTAAAATATTTGACTTGACTTGAAATCAAATATGATAGATGTTTTCTTAATCTCAGCTAAATTAGCGTCTCTCTCTCTCTCTCTCTCTCTCTCTCTCTCTCTTCCTTTCTACTTCTTTGGTCAATGAGACTTACATTCAGACAGGTAGTAGCAAGTTTATAGAGTGTTCTTCTGACACCACTGAATTAAGTGGTTTTCACCAAAAACTCCCAAAACCCAACAGTGTTTTTGTTGTTATTGCTTCTATTTTCACAGTAGAAATAATGTTTTTGTTGAAAGTGAGTGATTTTAGAAACTAATTGTTTTGATGTCTCTGTTTCATTATAAATTGTATACTTTGGGCAGGAGTTGCTCTTTTAGTAATTTAAAGAGAAATGATAGTTATGTAAATCTAGCATACTCTGGGAAAGTATTATTAAATAGAAGGCAATGCAACTACATTTACATGGCCTTCAACTTATTTGCAAAGAAAAGGACAATATCATAGTGTTTTGCACTGCCACATCTGATGGCACATTCCACACACTAATCTTTCTGATATTAAGTGCCAGAGTCTGTACTATTGGACAAGACTTGACATTTAATTTGAAACTCAGACAACAAGAAACATAACTAAGAGAAGGGGTAGAAGGAGTAGTTATAGAAAAAGAGAATCAAGTTATTAATTTATTGATTTATTCATTCAATGTATCTTTCCAAAATATCATGCTGTTTTACTGGATACTAAGAGAATGATTAGAGCAATTAAAACAATATACTTCCCTTTAAGTCGTTTGAATGATAGAGGAAAGAATGCTCATCTGCATGATTAATATAAAGAAGTGTACAGATAAGTTATAAGAAACATTTTGAATAATGAGCTGAGCCCCAAACTGGCAGCCTCAGAGTTCCATGTTGTTCTACAAGTTTCCCTGAAATCTCATCCCAGGAGCAAGGCTAGAAAGAATGCCAGATGGTGACATGTCATTTAAATCTCATCCCTGGGTCAAAGTTTATGACCAGATCTGGAAGAAGAACTTTAGGACAGATGGAAAGGACTTTTTAAACATTTATGCTTAGGAAGGTTATGCATTTTAGGAAGACTAGAATCCTGTTGTTTCTTTAGTAACTTGTGACTATTGTATTTACTTTCCAAGTAGAATATTTAAAAGTTAAATGTACTAATATTGATATTTATTAGTTTTAAACTTATGTTAACAAAGTTTCAGAACTTCATTTGTTTAAAAACATTGTAATATACTAGCTTGATTGTTAATCAATCAGGTGGTAGTGACAGTAAGTCTTGATGTGTCAATATCAGTGACCTTGAATCAAACTTTTTATTATATTACAAAAACATACAGATGACCTTTCTTCCAAATGCTCATGCTTTTTGAGGCAGTTAGGTCTGACTTGTTCTCAGTATCTTATGTGGACTTACCTTTCTTAGGTGTTACTTTGGTCTATCAGAATTCTTCTCCCTTTATTGTACCAGTCATCCCAATCAAAACACTCTGCAAACTCCACTTCCCTGCAGCCTATGGTCTGGATATCTGAAGAGCCCTCTGAAAATAAAACAAGATCCAAATCAATGAAAATATACATTTAATTCATTACTAAGCTCATAAGAAAACTATAAAACTTTCTAGGGACAAACAAAACAAACAAAACAAACTACAGTAACAACAACAATAAAAATATTGAGTCAAATGACTAGAAAATAAAAGCCAAAATGAATATATATTAAGTAGACTGGCAATAAAGAAATATCCATCATATGTACCTAAGGAAAAGGGAAAATGACCAGAGATGCAAAAAGTAATAATGAACAAAGAAATAAGTAAAATACGTGAGCAAACTGAAATATGTATTGTCTATATAAGATAATAACACTATAGTCAAACTTGTAGATGTAACAAAAACACACAAGTAAAATTCTATTAACAATAGCACATACATCAGGAAAGGAAAGATCAGAATTTAAGTGTTCTAAACACCTTGTGCTATATATTAGAGGATTGAAATACTGAATAACTTAGGAAGTTGTTAAGTTAAATATATGTAATAAAGTTTCAAAGTTGTTTTTATTTTCACAGTAGAAATAAAATTTTTGTTGAAAGTGAGTGATTTTAAAAACAAATACTTTGTGTCTTTCGTTCATTATAAATTGTATACTTTGGGCAGGAGTTGCTCTTCATAATAATTTAAAGAGCAAAACAGTTATGTAAATCTAGTATACTCTGTCAAAGTGTAATTAAGTATAATGCAATGCAATTACATTTTCGTGGCCCTCAACTCATTTACAAAGAAAAGGACAACATCATGTTTGTGTTTGCACTGCCATACCTCATAGGAAAAAGAATTTTAAAAAGTAAAAAACAATCAGTATACTAAAAAGTAAAATATAAGAAAAAGGGAGACAGAAAAAGTGACATTAAGAATGTAAAGTAAAAATGGTAGAAATAAGCCTAAATGTGTTAGTTATTGCAATAGATGTAATAGGCCAAGCTTGACAGATAGAAGACATAGGTTATCAGATAAGAGAATGAAGTAAAATCCCTTTATGTGTACACTACCTATGTAAGGATAATATGGGAAATGCAAAAATACACTCAGTGAGAAAACTATAAAGTAATTAGTTAACTTCAGAAAATAAGACATTCTGAGAACAACTTTCCTTAAGTCAATGACATGAAAATGCTAGTGAAGGTGGCATGGGAGGGATCAGTTCAAGAGCAAAATCAATGTAGGTATGCCTTGAGAGATGTACAACCCAACTTAATAATTGTACTTTGTTTCAATCATGATTTAAATAAGCCAAGTGTAAAGAGACATAGTTTAGCAATAAGGCAGAATTTGAAGAGGAGAATAATGACAAAGTCAATTTGAGTTGCACAATCTGTTTTAAGGCCTGAATTACTGAAGGTTCAGTGATTGGTTCAGAAATGGATATTAAAGATCTAGGGTGCAAAGACAGATATCTACAGAGACAGACAAAGAAATCATAACCCCAAAAGTCAACTATTTCACATAAATGGTGCATACATCTGAAATATTTTATATGTTTATTTGTCTATATGTTGATTTGTCATATTCAATGAGACTATAAGCAGGTTATTTAATTTTTCTAAATTCTATTATGAACCTCCCTATAGATGGAGCTCTAAAGTTACACCTAATAAATTTTATTATATTCTAATGATCAATAATTTTTAATAAATAATCAAGGTGTAATTCCATATGACCTCTAAATAAGTATAATTGAGTTAATTCCTTTACTATATTAGAATAAAAATTATAATATATTGCAATAGTTTATTGTTACATAAAAATTGACTATCCCAATATATTTCCACTAATACAGAGCTATTTTAACATCAAAGAATATAACTGAAAAGCTTCAGTTTTATAAGGTAAAATTTCATTATCAGCACATTGTGTCTTTAAGGGCTCCCTCCTTACTCACAGATTAAGTCACTATAGACATCCATTACAACTTTCCTCCACAGCCCTTGTTTAGGTTGTATTTCCAGGCTGGATTCCAAGATTCAGCTCACTTCTCGCATGTGTCACTGATCCTTGAATTTGCTCCTTGCCTTTTCCTTTGGGTTTAGCATTGAACATTTTGAGGGCTCGTTTATGTCTTTGCATGAGACTCCAACTGCATTTTACTCTTTGCTTTATGTTCTCATATTATACAAAGTTCAACCCCAGTTATAGTCACCATAAAGTTCAGGCCTAAGGTTCCTAGACCAGGAGAGGGTCCAGATATTCACTTGCCCAATAGAAAAGAATTTCATTCTTTTTCATCATCATCATCACCATAATTATTATTATTATTTTAAAAAGACATACTTATTCAGCATCATGCTCAGACTGTTACTTTTAGCAATCCACAGCATGAGTGAAAAAAAAAAAAACTACCTCAAAACCCTTTGTTGAAATGCTTTATACTTTCCACAGAATAGAAACTAAAATAACCTGTGATGCAATTAGTCAGAAATACAGTCTTCGAGCTTTTTGCTCATTGACATGAGTATTGTCTAAAACACCTTCTTTGTAGCAGTTAGGCCCTGCCACTGGTGTGCTTGGCTGAGTCTAGAAATCTGTTGTAACCTGTATGTGGCTTCCATGCCACTTCTCTGGTCTCCCTCTACTGCTAAGCTTTATTTCCTGGAAGTAATTAAAATCTCCTAACACTGCCTTAGCTACTGCTGCTGATGGAACCAACATAGTCACCTTGGGTTTATGGTTTGGCAAATAATTGGCTTCTATCACCGTAAGGGTCTTAACTTTTGCTTCCAAAGTTTTCTCATTTCATGGGTCTAAAATTTGAAGGTTGTTGTAATTGCCCAAATCATTGGAGCTTCTGCCACCTCCAAAACTACTTCCATCATTACCAAATCCATTATAGCCATCCCTATCACCACCGTCACCAAAGCCACCTTGACCATGAAACTTTCCTCCATGACCAAAGTTGTCATTCCCACCAAAACCACCTCCACGACCACCTCCAAAGTTTCCAGAACCACTTTGACCTCTTTGGCTGGATGAAACACTAGCCACTTCTTGCTTAGATAACACTTCCCTTACTTCACAGTTGTGGCCATTCATAATATGACATTTCTGAATGGCAATCTTGTTTATAAAGTCATGGTCATCAAAGGTTACAAAAGCAAACCTTTCTGCTAGCCACTGGCTCAGTCAGTCCTGATTTCAATCACTTCAGTTTTCTCATACTGTTCAAAATAATCTCTTAAGTGATGTTACTCAGTGTCTCCTTTGATACCACCAACAAAAATCTTTTTCATCATGTAATGGGCACCAGGACGATGAGAATCTTCTGTTAAGACAGCCCTCTGTGGTTCCACAACTCTTCCACCCACCTCATGTGGCCTTGCACTCCTTGCTGCATCCACCTCCTCCACAGTGGCGGACGTGACAAACCCAGGGCCTCTGCAGGGCTGTGTTTGGACTTCTCATCACCAGTCAGTCTGTGAGCATCCCCCATTGCTCAAAATCTCTCCTCAGACTCTCATCCATTGCTTCAAAGCTCAGACATTCAATAAAGAGCTTCCACAGCCGGTCTGGCTCTTTGGGAGACTCTGACTTAGACGTGATGACTGTGGGAGGGGAGACTTTAATGATGCAGAAAAAAGAATTCCATTTTAAAATGCGTTTATTAAAAAAAAAATCTAAATCTATTCTTTTTTATAGGTCTCTCTGGCAGGATTGCTATAATGCTTGCATATCATGTTCAGACAGTCAAATATGTGGAATTTTCAATTAAACTAAGTTGATATTGACCATACAAGGGAAAAGATAGGTGAATATTAGGTATGGAAGGTATTCTAGGCTGTTTCCTATACCATCTGTGACATAAACCAAGTCTCTTTATCTTTCTGGGATTTTTTGATTTATTTATACAGTATACTTATACTAGGTTTTTTTTTTTTTTAAAGATTGCTGCTTATTAAATTTTATCTAGCTTTTTATCTTTGTTAATGATGAATTCTATATCTGAAAACTTTCCCTGAGTGGTCTGGACTATAGAAATAACACCTACATATGTGTTTCAATAGCAACTTATGTTATATAACTTGCTTAGATTTATAACTAAATTGTCATCATTTCTTTCGTCTCCCATTAAACTTGAACCCTCTTGTTCATCCTTATTTTCTCAATGTTCATCCTGGAGTCAACACATAATGTGTGTTCATTAAATATTTATTGAAAGTATGAGTGAATTATAAAGAATATTTTCATAGTTTAAATCTGTATCATATAGTTTTTAAAAAAATATGCTGTGTCGACTCAGTTTTGAGGTCCTCAGCAGAGGTCAATCTGTTTTTTTTCTTGAGCAGCTAATCAAGTACACACCCAGCAACTTTCCTGCTAGGGCACTCACACTCTAGGCCACTGCACATCAGCCCAGCCTTCTGTTACCATGTCCCTGGGTGCGAAAACCCTGTGTGGCCCTCCCCAGCAGCCTTCTCTAGTTCGGAGCTCTAAGTAACAAAAAGTTCTGCCTTTTGTCTATCTAGTGTTAGTATGTTATTTCTTACCATCAAAAAAATCTTTAAATCTTATAACACATGCCAACCCTTGCATAAAAGCTATGTGTGCCAAATAAAAATAATTAATTAAGCAGAACTGAAAAAAAAAGTGTTCCTTAGAATTTGGGAGAAAAATATTTATTATCAAAAACCTTAAAAAACTGCTTTAGAGTAGACAAAGAAAATGTATAGCTCACTACCGTTTTTTAAAACTAACTTTAAAACACTTTAAAAAAAACAATTATGCCGATTCCACACTTACCTCACATATGCCTAGATGCATAATAGGAGCTTAAAGACAATTACCAAGTGATTGTGTTCAATACGTATTATAGATCTTTTTTTATATTGTCCTTTCTAAAAAATGATACTATTTCTATGAGGACAGTTTAGTACAATCTAACTATATTAATTTAAGATTATCTTAATAAGCCTAAAACAGATAAAATAACATAATAAAATAGATCAAATAATATAATTGCAACCAAATTCAGACATAAGTGGTATGTTATTTTAAACTAAGTTGGCTGCAACTAGTGTTCTTTTTTGCAGTTTCCAGCATCTGCTGAATTTACTATATAGGTTGTATTGTCCTTACATTTTGGCAGAAACATAAGAGAGAACATATTTTCCTTACTGCCCCTCACACTCTTTGATTGGAAGGTTCCACTACTTTATTTGGATATTTTCCATCATACTTCTTATAGTATCCATATGCTAGCTTTTTATGCCTATTAATGTTTTCTTTACTCTGGGCACCCTTCCAAACACATTACTTTGAAATATGGAACTTCTTATTTAGTTATATAGGCAATATCTAAAAACCTCAACTAAGAAAAGATTTCCACCAGAATTTTCAAAGGTGCTGTTAAGATCAATCAAGGCAGCCACTCACTGAGTGTGGAAAAGGGTCTTATAACAGCTCAGGAAACCATCCCATAAAGCCTCTAGCAAGGAGAACATATCAGAGGGCAGACACTACAAACCACCACAAGGGGGAAACCAGCCAAACTCAGCAGCAACAGATGGAGAAGAAATGCTCTTATTGACTAACTTCCTTGTGAGGTTGTATTTATGTTTCTACTTACTGGGTGCAGATTATATTTTCTGCCAACTGTAAATGCTATTGATTTAATACATGTGAGCTCTACACCACACTATAGCTCTCTGAAATACAGGAATGGAAGAGAAACATAGAGTTCTTTTTTCTAAGATACAGAAGATAACCCATAGACTGACTATTCAGGCACTTTTGCTCCCGAAGGGCTCATGGCTAAGGAATTTGTATATTGTCTTTTGAAAAAAGCATTGCTTTTGAAGCAAAAATACATTTTGGATGGAGATGGGTGATGCTGCCTTTTTCCAGATGTCTGCCTAATTTTTTTGCCAGAAATTTCAAAGATTTATATAAAATTTTCCCTAAAAAAATGCTTACCAATGTACTGTGAAGAAAAAGCAAAGCACAGAATGACTTGCTCATCTCAGAGTGAGTTGTAATGAACAAGATACCATATCATTATTGTGAAAATATGAGTTCAGAGAAACCAGAGGTCAGGGTCCTCTGGCCTTTGGCAAAGCCATTCTGGCTAACATGAGCAGAGGCTTTCTAGCTAATTATGAATTTGCTCCTTTGTGATGATGACATTCCATCTCCAGCCTTCAGGAAGTAAACATTTTAAAGTAACTGGCTATGTCACTTGAAAATCAAATCCCAGAGATGCTGGCTGAAAGCCAGCGAGTTACTCCCAGATGCATAAGAAAAGTGGTTGCAGCATATAATTAGGTTAATGCTGGACTAGACCCTGCTTTTGATGAGTTGGCAACTCCCATGACTGCTTTGCTTTAAGTGGGCTGGTGCCTGGGAGGAAAATATACCTATGGGACTTAACAGGAGACAAGCGCCAGAAAGCAAGTGAAGGGCTAGGATTTCACAAACGGTTCAAATAATGGAATCATAGAACAGAAAGGTCGTCTGTATGGGTTCCTGACAGTACAAGGGTTTTAAGCCTGAAAGATGAAATCCGGCCTACATTTTTATTTAGATCTTCAAAAAAGAGGAGGCTCCACCATCCTCTTCGGTGAAGTTTTTAAGGTTTAATATATCAACAAGTTCTTCCATATGCCGCCTCAAAGTCTCTTTGTTATAGTTAAACCCTAATAAATTTCCCCCATAATATTCTTTAATATACGTGTGTGTGATTCCTTCATATTAACTCTTACAATATCTGCATAATTTTTTCTTTAAAGCCACTTTCTCCACTCTGAAAATTATAATTTCTTAGTGATCAGGATTCCATAAATTCTCAATTCTAATAACATGGAAAACACTGCACTCTGGTTCTTGGGTTTCCTGTTCAAGTTATGATCATTTGACATAAATAATGCATTTTGGTCTATTTGACACTTCTATTAATTGAAAGAAACTATGAGGGGCACTAAATAAATCTGTTACCCAATGTTAAATGGTTATGTTACTTAAAATCAAAGTTAGCTGAAAGTGAGAATGAAAAAATCAACATATAGAATGAGTTTATGGTATATAAGAAAAAATGTTGATTTTCTAAATGTAAAAGAACGTAAAATATCATTCAGTTTATTATTCAACATATAGAATCATACTTTCTAAAAGTTTACCTTACACTTCAGGAATATATATTTTTCAAAAATTTTAACTTCTATAATGTGCCTGAGTCATATACTAATACTAAATATTAAATAGGCAGTCACCAAAGAGCACATTTAATAATATTACTAAGATATATTGTGTACTCTGGAATGTGATTCCACGAATTCTTTTCAATAGCATGTTTTCCAGTCGGCCAGTGACAGAAATCAATACTGAGTCCCCAATATGCTACAATTTCCCAGAGTCATTAGTTTTTTACCTGGTGATAAGTTGATTACATTGGACTGCTAATCATCCTAGAAAGGGCAGCATTTTGTTCCTATTGGAATACAGACCTGCCGTTCTTGCATACAATGCTTCTTCCCAAACTACCATCCAAGAACTTACAGAATGCCTTAGACACTGTCATAGTATACCACACAGCATTGCTTCTGATTAAGGAACTCTCTTCACAGCACATGGAGTGCATTACTGGACTCATGCTCGTGGAATCTGTTGGTCTTACCATGGTCCCCATCATCCTGAAGCAGCTGACTTTATAGAATGGTTAAACAGCTCTTTGAAGACTCAGTTTACAATGCAAGATAGGTGGAAATATCTTTTAGAGCTTGGTTCATGTTTTCCAGAAGGCTATATATGCTCTAAATCCGTTATCAATATATGTTGCTGTTTTTCCAATAGCCAGAATTCTGGAAATGGGAGAGACACCGTTTACTATTATACCTTGTGATCCACTAGCAAAGTTTTTTCTTCCTGTTTCTAAAAGCCTTTGAGGGTCTAGAGGGGTATTTTCCCCAGAATTCGCGCTAATGATTCCATTGAAATGGAAGTTAAGATTACCTTACAGCCGTTTTGAGCTCTTACTGCTTCTGAATCTACAGGCATAAAAGAGAGCTTGTGTACTTACTGAGGTTATTGAACCTGATAACCAAGGGGCAATTGAACTGTTACTCCACAATGGAAATAAGGAGGAGCATATCCGAAAGATAGGAGATCTCCTAGCTGTTTCTAAGTTCTAACATGTCCTGTCATTAAAGTCAATGGACAGCTACAACTATCCAATTGATGAAGGACTACTAATGTCCCAGAACCTTCAGGAACAAAGATTTGGGTCAGTTCTCCAGGCAAACAACCATAACCAGCTTATCTGTTTGCTGAGGGTAGTGAAAGAAGGTAGTTATAAATATCAGCTACAACTATGTGACTAGTTGCAGAAAAGAAGTTCATAATTGTTAAATGTTATGAGTATTTACTTCTTATTGTGTTGTGAACGTGTGTGTGTGTATTTTTCCTGAAAATTCTGGCCAATATAAAAATATAGGTAAGAAAAATGATGAGATAAAGATATTATGAGAATTAGGAGATGTATACAACAAGAAATAAAAAAGTAGGAAGTAAAGTTAATAATTTTAAAAATGCTCTGAATGAGTACAATCACAAAAGTGAGTTGCAACTTCATACTTTGACTTTGACAAACATAATCTTTTTTACAGATTGTTGTGCAGAGCAATAACTATTCAAAATATTTAATAAAGGAGAGCTGATTTTTCATGATTATTATCACATTAATACTTTTAAGGAATCAAATAGAATACAGAATTTACTAAGATGTCACTTTTTATGTGATATTTAAAATAACATTTAAAAGATTCTAATTAGTTTTACCCAGAACCAAAGGTTACTTATTTTGTTTTGTGTAAATTATTCTCAACAAACAGACTTTATTTTGAAATACTGAAAAGAAGTTTAGGTTTACATTTTTAGGCAAAATATGTTTGCTTTCAGTGGTCAAGATGAAAAGTGATGTTCTACAAAAAAATGGAAATTTCATATGAAATATTGAATTGCTGAATATAAGACAATTTTCATGGTCATTTGGAAAATATCAAAAGGAAAATATGTATATAACTAACTTAAAATACTCTAAGATTAATTGAAATTATGATAAAGTATATATGAAACAAACAATGGTCCAAATACTTAAACCAGAAACTAATTATAACTCATAGCTGTAAATTTTACATTATATAATAAATACCAATTATTGACAATTACCTATGCTACTATTAAAATGAAAACTCTTTTGAGTAATTTTTAAAAAATGATTCGATAAAAATCATTATGATTGTAACTTACCTTTGAATAATATTCATAGACTGTTATAGGACAATAATACTTTTAAGAACTGCAAGCATTCCATGAAACAGCACTGACTGCACAGAATATGCGGCATAAATTCCTAACTTTGGTGTCCTTAAAGAAAAAAGCTACTGGTAGGATACCAGAAAACCTGCTTTGGCATTCTGCTATAATTACAAGTTTTGTCTTTGGTTTATCTTAAACACATTCGACAACTTGGATTTTTCTCTAAAGAGAAAATCTGCTCCTTATTATAAAGTTGTAAATGTATTTTTGAAGATTTAAAAGTGAAACCAGAATATAAGAAAAATGTGAAAATGTATTTAAAAGTTTAATTTGGAATGTTTAATAAAACGAGAGAAATTACAGATTCCTGACATGGGCGTATTTGAAGGGTACATTTTTTTGTCACTTCACAATTTATTTATTAAAAAACTGAGAAAATTCAGATAAAAAATGAAATATAAAACAGAATGATGGAGATGCACAATAACATCAGTAGAAATCATTCTGATATCCAGAAATGAAGTGTAACAAAAAATTTTAGATCAATATTCAAGCTGTAAGAGGAAGAGATAAATTTTGAGTGAAAGTAATGAATAAACTTTTGATTATATGATGATCAAGTTATTTGAGATAAATCAATCATATTAACACTTTGAAAATACTTATGTATAAATAACATAAAACCCAGAACATACTGCTATAATAAAGAAATTGAATATTTAAGAAACCCTGATATGCCCTGTAATAGCATGGCTTCTATGGGAAAAAAAAAAAAAAAAAAAACTTGATAGATGCCTCTCCAACTTGACAATAATCCTAAAAACTTTCATGATATTAATTGTGAGGCTAAACTAGTTCTAACAGATATTTTTTCTATTATCTCTATGATAAATTCTATTACAAAATTGTTGTTAACTTAAGATGCAATCAAAATGTATACAACTAAAAGTATAAAAAAAAAACATTATTAGAAGTGGATCAGACCACTAACAAAATAAGTCCTAGACTTGCTTGCTAAGGTGGTTTTATACAATAGAAGCACTTTAGATCACTTACCAGTTGAACAAGGAAGAGTCTCTGCCATAGCAAATAACTTTTGCTGCACCTGGATCAACACCTCTGGTGTTGTAGCAAATATAAGAAATTAACAAACAAGCCACTTGGCTATAACAGGTTAATGCCCCTTTAGTTACATTCTTTGATTTATTTGATACCAACTGGCTTTGTTCAAGAGGACCCTGGCTAGAGAGTATACTTCAGGCTTTAAGTATTGTCCTCCTAATAGTCTCCCTGATGCTCTGTGTTCCTTCAAAGGCCTTAAATACCTATTCACAGCCATCAGCTGCACATCAGATGCCTGGAGAAAGAAAAACAAGATGAGGAGCAAAAATAATCCTTCTACGGATCTGACACCATAAGCTATGAGTTGCACAATGAGACAAGAGCAACTTAACTTTGAATGTGACAGAAAGTGATACTAATAACAAATTTTTGGTCAATCTCTCATGTATGAGAACATGAGCAAAATAGGGGAGTTGTTCAGTTATTTAAATCAAGAGGCCATTAAACTGATGTCTCCCTAATGTCATGGTGGTCTACATAAGCCAACTGAAATCTTAAGTGTGTAAATACCTCAAGGCTATGAAATCAAAATGCTAGGGACAAACAGCCACGAACAGCCAACTAGGCTTCTGCTGTAGTCACTCAAATAATTTCTTTTCTTTGACTCTGCTATAGCTCTCTCTGTCTTTCCCCTGATGCCTGTTGTGGGGAGTGCTCCTAACCACTTCCGGTTTGGCATTGTCCAATTCAAAAAGACTTTTGCTCAAATAACCTTAAATAACCACACTTCTGATCTGATGGACTTCGCAACTTGGGTTCAGGATTCCCAAGGAGTACAAAGAAAACACTTTGAGAAACGTGCTCTAGTGCAATAACAGATAAAAATTTACAGAATAGAGTGACAAGTAAAGAAGAAGATCGTAGAAAAGTTAAGTTACGGAGGGCAACATTCTCAATGTTAAGTTGTCCTTCCTAATTTTTGCCATGAAAGGAAAAGACAATAATAAACTCAAGCTTGTATTTATTTCATGTAAGAGTAAATTTAAGAAACCCCAATTTCTTAACAAGTGGTTGTCAGGAAATGTGTTAAAATTTTATTTTCTTGATCTTTACCAATTTATTCTTTAGATTTCTGACCCATAGTTTGGAAATGCTAATGTTCTTGGGTTTTCAAACTTGTAAAAAACCATTGTTTTTAAATTGACACTTATTTTAGTAGAGTTAGATTTTCCATAAGCTCGTTTAAGCTGTCACTTACTTTCTATTTATAATAAGTTACACATAATTTCTTTGAAAAAACTTAGGACCACTCCTTTTTTCTCTGCAAAAACAAAGAAAAATATTGAGTGATGGGCATGACATTTTAGTGGGTGTGTACTTAGAATAATTTTCTCCATGATTACTGACAAACTCTCTGCCCTCAGCTCTGTGAGTCAGAGTCCTGTTAGAATATTTAGTTTCTAAACATGATTACCTAAATTCTGAGGGGAAGAATGATTTAAGGAACAAAACATCCAAAAATATTTCTATTACTCATGTGCCTGGACCTATACTTTAGGCCTTCTTTTATTTTCACCTATAATACATGTACTGTGAATTATTTATTTACCTGGCATAATAGTAGAATTAGGTGCTCCCTTGAATGCTTTATAAGCTAGAAAATTAAGAGTGGCCTAGCATTCTTTGTGAGTCACTAAAAATATTGGTGCTCTATTCAGAGCAGATGGGAAGAAAGCAACACTTATTAAGAAACATGCACAGACACAGCACATCATGGACAAATATGTTCCGAAAATAAAGAAAACCAAGTACTCTTGTGGTGTGATAATGAACTCTTTCCCTATTTATTATCATTGATTCATCAGTCATTTATTATTTATTAACAGCACTTGATCCTGGGTCAGGCACTGGGCTGGGCACTGAGATTTTATTAGTGAAGAGAAAGCATACAATTAGGTACTATTAACTTAACCTTGCTGATGGAGTTCCAAAATGGTAGCAACCCAAATCTTCCTTAAAGACATCCTAAATCAGTGTGTGCTTTAAACTAGCTTCGTAAAAATACTTCATTTTATGGCATAGTTTTAGGTTCACAGTAATTTTGAGAAAAAGGTAGAGAAGTTTCCCATATACCTCCTTCACCAAAACATGCATAGCCTCCCTAATTATTACATCCTCTATCACAGAGGTGCATTTGTTATAATTGATGAACCAACAGTGACACATTATTGTCACCTAGGGTTCACTCTTGGTGTTATACATTCTCTGGGTGTGGACATGTGACCATCACTGTAATAGCATATAGAATAGTTTCACTACCCTAAAAACCCTGTGTGCTCCATCTATTCATCATACCCACCCAGCCCCCGGCAAAAGCTGGCAACCACTGATCTTTTTATTGTCTTCTGGTTTACCTTTCCTAGAAAGTCATGATTTTGGAATCACACAGTGTGGAAGTTTTTCATCTTGAATACTCTCACTAATACTCATTTAAGTTTCCTCCATGTCTTTTCAGGGCTTGACAGCTCATTTCTTTTTAGCACTGAATAATATTCCATTGTTTAAATGTACAATGTTTATTTATCCATTCACCTACTGCTACCATAAACATCTGTATGCAGACTTTTGGGTTGGCATAAATTTTCAGTTACTTTGAGTAAACAGCAAGTAGCACAACTGCTGAATCACATGACAAGAGTATGTTTAGTTTTGTAAAAAACCACCATAGTTTCTTCCAAAGTGGCTGCACTCTTTTGCATTCCATCAGCAATGAACGGGTGAGTGTTCCTGTTGCTCCCCCTCCTTTCTAGTATTTGACGTTGTCAGTGTCTGGATTCGACCACTTTAATAGGTGCATAATGACATCTCATTGTAGTCTTCATGTGTGTTTCTCTGATGATATGATGTGGAGTATCTTTTTGTATGTCTATATGCTCGTGTGTATCTTCTTTGGTGAGGTGTTTGTTTAAGTATTGGTCTATTTTTGATTGATTGTTTCTTTTCTTATTGTTGAAACTCAAGAGTTCTTTGTGTATTTTGGAAAGCAGTTTTTTATCAGCTACGTCTTTTGCAAATATGTTCACCCTATCTGTGACTTGTATTTTTATTCTCCTAATATTGTATTTCACAGATCAGAAATTTTTTATTTTAATGAAATCCAGTTTATCAATTTTTTCTTTGATGGATCCACTCTTTGGTGTTTTATCTAAAAAAAACCCTGAATCCAAAGTTATCTAGATTTTATCTTCTAAGACTTTTATAGTTTTGCATTTTACATTGGGTATGTGACCCATGTTTAGTTTTTTGTTTTTTTTTTTTTTTGTGAAGGATCTAATCCTGTAACAAAAATTGAAAGTCCAGGGGATATCAATAATGAAGGCAGTGACATCTTGTAGAACCTTAAAGTTTATTTTTCTTTTGCCTAAAACTCATATAATTGATAGAATTTGGGGAATGTCTGTAAATTCTTGTTTTTTTGTTTTTTTTTTTCCCCTAATAAGGTTATGTTCTGTAGTGAGAAGAGGGCTCTAAATTATTATATATTTGTGAATCCCTTCTACTGGCAATACAATAAGTTCCTCCTTACCTCTTGTTATTTTGTAAAACCTGAAAAATTCCTATATAAAATTTTAGATGTTGTATATATGAATTAGTATTCCAGGATCTCTCTAGGCCAATGATTTTCAACCAGTGTGTTGCAAGAACTTTTAAAACTTACAATACCTGACTATTTAGTTAGGAGCACTGACCTCTTTTCCCTTACATTGTTAAATAAAAAATGACAATAGCCAACACAATATTAGCTGTTTAGTGCGAATGAATCAAAATTATGCCTATATATATTTTAGCAACTTAAAAATGTAATAGCAAAAATATGTAATGTATTTTTTGGTGTGCTGCATAATTTTAGTAAATAGTTTATGTGTGCCATGAGATGAAAAAAGCTGAAAATTACTGCTCTAGATAATTGATTTAGCTCTGAGTCCTCTTTAGAATTTGAGATTTTAGTTTCATATACTCACAGGCCTTCAATGTTTAAAACAAAGCAACAGCAACAATGACAAACTTGTTTTGTCCACAAATGATAAATTAGACGATTGAATCTTTCTACAAATAAAGAAGTGGTATTTGATGATGAAGCAAGTTTCCCCTTGCTGTTTCTCTTTCAGAATCCTGTTTGTTCCCTTCATCTTATTCACTAAATATACAATTATTTTAATTGTTTTGTTTTTTACAGTTTGTCTCTCTAACTAGAATGCACATTAGAAGAGGTTTTTTATTTTTTTTTCTAGTTTATTCATAATTGTATCTTGGGCCTCACACAGCACCTAACACAGAGACACTTATTTGTTAAGGTATTGAGTTTAATGTTTTAAAATAAAACACTTTATTAATATTTACCACTAGAGGGCATTTTCCTTCCATTTTAAAATTCTGGTCCTTGTTTTTTTAAACTGGAGTTACTGAGTACACTTTATTAACTTGCAAGGGTAAAATATTTCACATAAATCAATTGTCTCAAATTACGAGTAATATGGCAAATATTACTCTAAAATATATATTTTAAGTATCCATATCCTATAGTTTAAAACATTGATCTAAAAGAGTATTCAGATTTTCCAATTTAGCTCAATATATCAATACACACATGTAAAGATATTTCAGTGATAAAATAGACATAATGGCCAAAACTATGCATCTTATAGTATTTTAGTTATCTTAGAATATATTATGTACATGATACAATTTAATAAGAGATAAAGAATTTTAATAGGGTTAAAAGTAAGTCTTTTTCCATAGAGAGCACAAAACAAAATGGTCACAACGAGGCTCTCCAGCTTGAGTTGCTGTTTAGATTTCCCGTGGAAGGAGCCTCAGAGATGGATTTAGCCCGCAAGATGTTCGTTAGTGAATACCATTGGGATTTACACCTGTGGACCAGAGGCTAAAGAAGCAGGATTGGGCCAAAATTGAATTCAAACTTTGAAGGTTGACAGAAGTCAACCCTATAAGTTGATCTGAAGCTAAGAAGGTCCATTAGAGTAATTCAAAGTAGGCTCCAATGGCTGGCCTTTATATTTCTCTATCCACCAGTCATTGGGTCTGTCTGGACCATGGGGAATTGGGGCAGTTTGGAAGAGTCAGTAGGTGTAACTGAGGAATCTCTAAAGAGGTTGGAAGCTGAAGCATGGGGCAATGAGTCCTTCTTTGGAGGGAGATCTGGGAAGTGCTTGGCTGTCCATTACAGTTTAGTTTTATGGTGAATTTATGTGAAACATTAGTTAAGTGGTGACTCTGGAATTGGTATGTATGGTTATGAACAAAGTACATTTTGTAGAGTAAATGAAATATTTGCAATGTAATGATTAAAAAAAACTAACACATGGATGTTTGAACCATATTGTTAATATCCAGGTCAGGAGTTGAGAAAAATATATTTACCTTGCATAAGTCAGTAACATTTTAAGTGGAACAAAGAAGTTACTGAAATAGGTCAGCATTAATAAAGCTACTATACTTTGTTATATTATTATATATACTTGGTCCAATTCTAAATGTTGATGTTTCTCAGTAGCGAACATTATGTTTTAAGCATCAAAAAATTAAGATTTCTATTTTATTTTTAATTGATTTTACAGAGAGAAAGAAAGGAAGGAGCAGAGAGTGAGAGTGAGAGGGAGAGGTTGATTTATTGTTCCACTCATTTATGCATTCATTGTTTACTTCTTGTATGTATCTTGACCGGAGATCGAACCATCAACCTCGGCGTATTGAGATGATGCTCTAACCAACTGAGCTACCTGTTCAAGGTTAAGATTTTTAAATAAATAATTTACCCAAAGAAATTTTTAGAAAATATAAATAACCTGGTGTGAAAAACAAACAAAAACACCCCCTCTCAACTGTAAAGTTTATAACAACTCTTGTTAATGTTCTCTGTCAAAAGACATCCCTTTGTCTTTCGTATCCTTCTAATTTTAACTTTTAGAGTGAATTACTTTATGTAATTTAGAGTGGAATACAGTTCTGAAGAGGAACTATTTTCAACAATTCTATAATTCAGCTACAAAGAACTGAAATTCTGTAATAACTTTCCTAAAAAGTTCAAGGAAAGCCTTCTGTATGTTCTCATTTACCAGAAGATGGCGCTCTTGCTCCTCAGCAGCGAACCTGGAGGATTTTTTTTTTTTTTTTTTTTTTAAACTCTTCGGAGAAATATAATAAAGAAGGCGCCTTCAGCATGTTTATCTGAACCGATTGAGACTCTTCATATGCAGGTGCAACTAATCCTTTCAAGATGTAATAAAGCTCAATAAATGCTCTTTTTGCAATACCTTCACTGGTCTTCGAGGCTGACTGCTTTCTGTACGAAGCAAAGTGCGAACGGGCTCTGCACAAACACTGTGTGTTTAAGCAATAAGGAGACTGTCCCATTGTCTCATGTCAAGCAGCCTGGGACGCAATTTCCTTTTTCCTGTTCTCAAAATTAGCTGATGAGAGCAAGTTCCCAGGTGAGCATAAATTCTTCAGGTTATTTTTTTCCCTGAAATAGGTGATCAAGAAACCATTCATTCACTTAACTGTTACACTCAACGTGTGAGCTAGCAGATTCACTGGGGCACAATAACCCTTCTATATTTCTGTCACTGCTTCTTATTAGAACAAAGTGTTTACCTGCTACTTATTTTTCTTTTAGTGACTGTATAAACACTGAATCTATAAATTAGAAAATTTTAGAAGTATTATAAACATTAAGATAACTATGAGGCAAGTTTATATATATGTAATATTAAAGTATATACATAATATATGGGTAAATTATTTATTTGTTTATACCATGCAAGATAACTTGTCCTTTGAACTGGATGTCTAGTAACTATCATTTCAGGCTAACATTTTATCATTTCTTAGGTAATCTGAGATTCTCAGATGCAATAGTTAGAACTGTTTCTGCTATTTAGCTATGTTCTGTGAGAAATAAGTATATATAATACGTGACTTCTCTAAGTTATTCTTAGCTCAAGAGATTTACAATAATATCAACTGATAGGCTACAGGTCTTAGCCCTTCAATCTTAGTTTAGAAAACAAGCTGCTAATGAGCGTGAATGAAAGCAAATGTTAAGAGGCTTCTTATTTATGACAATTCTAATATTTTTCAGCTTTCCTATTGCCATTGCATTGATACTAAAGCATGCTACCAGTGACTGGACTGAGTTAGATATGGAAATAACATGCTGAGCCTTCCCTAAGGTATGCCCCCCTTATGACTACATGCTAGTTGTTGAAGGACTACCCGAACACATACATAATATCCAAAGCAAACAGAGAGATCTTTTACAATTCTCCATCAGATTGAGTTCATTTTCTACCTATTTTGAGATTTTTCCAACATTTAAAAATTGCACTTAAAATTAAAATCTATGTAAGTCCCTATGTTACATGCATTTTGAATTCTTCTCTAATATGATCTGCTACACTTTTTCAAGCTACACTGGCCTTGTTTTAGTTCCTGCAATGTAGCGTCCTTGTTACAGCCTTAGTCTTTGCTATAGCCATTTCTTCAGTCTTGAACATTCTTACTGCTCACGTGTGTGTGTGTGTGTGTGTGTGTGTGTGTGTGTGTGTGGCTAGCTCCTTATTTACATTCAAATTGCAGAATCAGTGGCATTCATGGACTTTCTATCCTACCGTTCTCTTCTGAATTAATCTACAATGGATCACTACTGTGTTAGTTTTCTAGGAGTGCCATAACAAATTGCTTCGAACTATCTGTTCCATTCTGGTGACCAGGAGTATGAAACCAAGGTGCTGGAGAGGAAGAATCCTTTCTTTCCTTTTTCACCTTCTGGTGGCTCCTGGTATTCCTTGCCCTGTGGAAGCATAACTTCAATCTCAGCCACCTCTGCTTTTGCATTCCTTTCTCCTCTGTGTCTTTCAGTATCTGTTCTTTTTACAAGGACACTAATCTCTGATTTCGGGCCCACCATAATCCAGTATGATCTCTGCAGAAACCTTATTTTCAAATAAGGTCACACAGTTGGAGATTACAGGGAGACATGGATTTTTGAGGGACACTGTTAAACCCACTGTATTCACTATTTGATGTATTTCATGATTTATGTATTGATTTCTTAATCTTTTTCTTCCCACCTCCCACTAGAATGTCAAGTCCCTGAGATAAGAAACATTGTCTATATGTTTATGTGCAGTACTGACACATAATAGAATTTCAGTAAATCCTTTTTATTTTTAATAAATGAATAAAAGGATGCTTCCAATCATCATAGCTGAAACCCTCAAACATTTGAGGCATATGACTATCTAATCTGAGGCATATGACTAAACTAATTGGGCAGATCAATTTTCTGAGCATATTAAACCATACATAGGACCTTGCTGAATACAAGCAGGTAATTCTGCTTTACATGGCTTTGTTTGGTTAATCTTTAGAATATCCCTTGGAGATCGCTAATTTCACACAGCTTCTCTGTATTCAAACCTTTTTCACTCCCAATAACAGTCAGTGGTAACAAAGGAACACTAGCAAAGATCCTTTTGGATCTTTGAATATCACAAATGCACTTTCTCCTTTAAATCTACAAGGGACTATATGTGTTTTAAATTCCTGTTACCAATACCTGTTCACAAAAGATTTCATCCTTGGCTGCACATTAATATCACATGATAAACTTTAAAAAAATCCTGATCCCCTGGTTCCCCTGGACCAAATACATCATAATATCAAAGCTTCATTTATTGAGGTCTAAACACTTTTTAAAGAGATTCCAGTGCAACAGTTGCTGATATTCACTTCTGTATTGGATGCTTTCTCTGGTTTAAGTTCTCCTGATTGTTGTGTCTCATGAGGATGATTCTCCTAAGGTTGTCTTGTGATCAATTAAAGTGTTCCTATTTGTAATTCAGTCTTTCTTTCAGGAGTCTTGCTCTTTTAGCTTATGAAATCTGAGGGTTGAGCACTCAGCAACACTGGCTTTTAACTACTCAAAGTTTTCAGTGATTCTAGTAGAAGGGCAAGATTAATTTTAAACAGAAGAGTTCCTAATCTTTCATTCTGGCCCTTCCTCTGCTTCCCACCCCATTTTTCTCTAGCATCACCAGCTGCCTAGAGCATTGTCTTCTGTCTCCAATGCTGAAGTCTATCTTGAGATGAACACTAATAATATAGCTTGTCTCGGTGGAGAAGGATGTGTTGTGTGGGATGAGAGAGGGGCAGGAAATATGTGTGGGCTATGGATAGACTATTGTCTTTGTGGCACCCCAATGAATCCTTCCATGGTTGCTCCAGGTCCCTCCCACTCCAGGAACCCACCATGGAATTTCTGTGGCTTTGCTCCTACTGAATTAAAAAAAATCATACTCTTCCAAAAGTTTGTTGAGCTGACATTCTTCTACTTGATCAAAGTTTGTCTCTTCTCAGTCTCTCAGGAATAACTCAGTTCTGACCTTCTGAAACTTTCCTTCCCATTTCTGAGTATGGTTCTACATTTATGCAAGTAAAAATATATATACACACATTTTCTTGCAGTCCTAGGGTATAATATGAAGGAAAAAGACTAAGGTGTGTACCCAGTATGCCTTTTTGTCCCATTCAAGTTATATATACTTGATACTAATATATATTATACTACACACAAATTTCTCATTCATACCCAAGGACAGCACTAGTGATTTTAATACACTTTTTAAGGAAATTTAACATGTTCCTAGAAGTATTTTAACTAAAAATTTATCAATTAAACATTTATTGAGAACTTACTAGTCTTTGTCTAAAACTGAGCTGGAAGCTTCAGATATAAAGATAAATAAGACATGCTTTTATTTTCTCTCAAAAAGCTCACCATTTGGTGACAATACCAGTCATATAAAAATATAGAGAATATATCCAATATATAATACAATGAATACTAGATTAGAATCATATTCAGGAAGTTTTTATTTAAGATTAAAAATAAATGACATGACCTATGCCTTTAAAGGAAAAAGATTTGATATTTTTCATTCCTTTTTTTGGTTTGTGTTCATTGTCAATTTCATTTGTGTTCTTTGTCTGAGTTCAGGAACTCTCTTACTGGGAGGATAGTGGTGCTTTGCTTAAGATTTCATAGTTTGAGTCTCTGCGCTTCGTATGGTCGTGTTATCTGAGCACACAAGGCCTTTCTGTTGGCTTCTCCATTCTTTCTACAATCTGACATTGACTACGCCTCTTTGTTTTATAAGCTGTGTGAAATCTTTGTTTGAAATATGCCACTTTATCTTAGTTCAGTGTCAGACTGACCTGCCTCTGCCATTGTCTTACTGGAGACTAATCTCTATAACAGGTGCATTTCCTGAACAACTTGATTATGCTGTTTTCTGCCTGGGGTTACTATATTTTATTTTAGAACCAATCTTGTTACTGCCTTACATAGACCTAAAGTGGGTTTTCTTTAGCCAGATCTTATTGGAGAATCCTGGTTGTGTTTTCTCATGCATGGCATAGTTGTCTTATGCTTCTATCATGTTTTCTTTCTTTTCTTTTTTTTTTTTTTGAGAAGAAAATACATTTTAAAAGATTGCTCTATCTAATTTAATTATATGAAAGTATTAAGTTGTAGTTTTCTTTTCTATCTATTAGATAATTTGGGGTATTCAGTAGCTGGTGACTGTCAGAAAAATGGAAATTGTTCCACATAACATCAATGTACATTTTACATAGCTTTCTAAAATTTGTATTTGATAATCCACAATACTACTAAGATAATTGTATGCTTATTTTGTATAAACATTTTAATATTCTTATCTTTTCCTATTTTATTTTTGCATTTAGTATGCTGTAATTGTGATCAAGGTAATAAAAATATTAATTAGAAAGTACTGACTAAATTGAGAGGTGGTTGAGATGTTGTGAAATAAAATGTTAACTTAAATAATTTAATTCCAAGTTCGGTTTGCCCAAATATTTCAATAGTAGATGTTTTTGTTATGTAGCTAACTGCAGATATATAGCTGGCTAACTTTCAGAGTTGAATTAGCAGTGAATAAGAAGCCCAAAGTTTTTAAAATAAAACAAGCTTTAAATACTTTAGAAAAAAATACACTTTATTTAAAATATAATCTTGTTGTATTCTAACGGAAAAGCCTTTTTAAAAAAAGTTACATTTTAATCTTTTTAAAATTAAACCTCAGTTTAAAAATATTCGTCGTCGTCGGCAGCCGTCCGTCTCGAGAGACGATGGTGTAGCTTCCCAAGAGTCCATCTGCACCGCCGAGAATGGCTGTGCAGTCCGACCCGGGAGTGACACGGTATCTGTCTCCTCCCGTGTTGAAGCTACAGAGCCTGGGCAGGGTGATATGGAGGGTCCGCTGTTGCCCATGCAGCAGACCCCCCCTCTCTTCGCAGCTGAAGGGTCCAAGGGAAAGACGGAGTCAATACAGCTTGGCTTCAGGTGCGCCGCAGGAGTTGCCGGTGTTGACTACAACGTCAAACCGCCTTAGGGACTCCGGCTCCGGATTTTCTGTCGGGGTTTACTCCCTTAGCCTTTCCCCTGAAGAGGTATGCCGCAAGGCAGCGGAGGTTTTTTGGAGTCAGAGTTTTCCTTCTCTGATGTGCCCTGACTGGAAGATCGAACCAGCGACACTTAGCTCGCAGGCCGACGCTCAATCCACTGAGCTAAACCAGCCAGGGCCATTTAAAAATATTAGGTGCCATAATAAATATAATTAAAATTAATAGTGTTCTCGTTGTATAGTAGAGGAATTAAAGTTCTTTTACCACTCATTTGAAACCGCAGTCATTTGAAGAATTCATACAATATCAGCTTTCTCAGTTAACAAAGAATTTGGCGAATTAATCCAAATAAGAAAATATAATATTCAATTCCACTGGGATTTCATAGTTAAGAGACAGAGGCAGGAAAGAGCTGTTGTTAAGAAAATGTTCCTGAATAAGTAAATTGTCTACATTTTTCCATGTTAATTTATTTCATTTATTCATTGGATTTTATTTTATTTTTTTAAATGTGTTTTATTGATTACAATGTTACATTTGTTCCAATTTCCCTTCCCTCTGCTCCCCTCCGCCCGGTGGCCCCCCTCCCTCCAGTTGTCCCCCCCTTTTAGTCCATGTCCATTGGTTGTACATATAGTTCTTCTCAACCTCTCTCTGTCTATTCCATTCCCTCCTATGATGTTTCTTAATTCCTATACTATCTCCCTCCCTCTCTCCCTTCCCCCTCCCTGCTGACCTCCCCCCAATATGTTCTCCATACCTATAGTTCTTTTTCCACTCTCGTTGCCTGTTTAGTTTGCCTTTGTTTCAATTCCCTAGCTTCTGTTGTTGTTTCTTGTGATGCAGTTTTCATTTTAGTGTTCATAGTTTTGATCCTTCTTCTTCTAAACCAGTCCTTTTAACATCTCATATAACAGTGGTTTGGATCTAATGAACTCTTTCAGTTTTATTTTGTCCTGGAAACACTTTCTCTGCCCTTCTATTCTGAATGACAGCTTCACTGGATAGAGTATTCGTGGTTGTAGGTTTTGGATTTTCATTACTTTGAATATTTCTTGCCAGTCCCTTCTTGCCTGCAGGGTCTCCCTTGAGAAGTCAGCTGATAGTCTAATTGGGACCCCTTTGTATATGATTCTTTTCTTCTCTCTTGTTGCTTTTAAGATTCTCTCTATCTTTAACTCTTGACATTGTGATTATAATGTGTCTTGGTGTGGTTCTCCCTGGGTCCAGTTGTTTTGGAACTCCCTGTGCTTCCTGGACCTGTAAGTCTATTTCCTTCCCCAAGTTTGGGAAGTTCTGCTTTATTATATTTTCACTTAATTTTTCAATTTCTAGTTCTTCTTCTTCGCCCTCTGGCAATCCGATCACTCATATGTTGGATCTCTTATAGCTGTCCCAGAGGTTTCTGATCCTCTCATCATTTTCCTTGTTTCCCGTTTCCTCTCTCTGCACTGGTTGACTGTTCCTTCTCTATGTTCTGGTTTGTTGATTTGAACTTTGGATTTTATTTCCTCACCATCTGTCTCGTATGTGGTTTTGTTCCTTTCAGTATGAGTGTTTTTCAATTCTTTCTCATCTTTTTCCAGATCTTTTGTTAATTCTGTAAGCCACCTGATAACAATGGCCCTGAACTGAGCCTCTGACAGGTTTCTTATTTGTTCATCTGTCAGATTCTTCATCTGTTGCCTGGTGAGCTGTGCCACCAGGATTTCTATAGTTGTCTGCCTCATTTTGACAGATGCGTTTTGTTTTCTTGGGCCGGCTGTAGGGGGCAGTGCCTGTGTACTCGTCAGAACCCAGCGACCAGCGGCGATCAGGCGCTGATCCGCAACCTTTTTCGCTGCGCTGTGGCCCTTTGTCGTCACAACCCAGCTACTGGCGGTGGTCCAGCAACCTTTCTCCCCACGCTGTGGTGCTTTGTCGTCACTGCCCAGTGACCAGTGGCGATCCGCAACCCATTTCGCAGCACTGTGGCGCTTTGTGTGGGTGCGGGGGTCCAAGATGGATTCCCGCAGTTATTCCGCTAGGAGACTGGCATCCGTCCTCCCGCCCTCTGGGCCTCACCGTTGGAGGTGATGCGGTGGTTGCTTTTCCCAGCGTTGGGGTCGGGAGCTGCGGGGGTTAGACTGCAGCTGAGATTGTTTTCCCTGCCGCTGGGATTGTTCTCCCTGCCGCTGTCCCAGGTGCGACTGCAAACAGCACCACCCACTTTCGCTCTTCCTACCTGCCCAAAGGGCGCCGCTGATTTATAACTTCATACGTTGGGCTTCTGTGTAGTTTTATTTTCTGGAATTTCTACTTATCTTTTGTTTTGAAGTAGTTGTATTCCTCTCTAGTTGTAGAAGGAGACCGAGCGTGTACGTCTAAGCCTCCATCTTGGCCAGAAGTACTATTCATTGGATTTTATATTACTTCCCTTCTCCTACCCAACACATTTTATTCTTTTTTTTTTTTTTTTTTTTTTTTTAAGTATATTTTATTGATTATGTTGTTACAGTAGTTCCAATTTTTTCCCCTTTACTCCCCTCCACCCAGTATCTCCCTCCCCCAGCATCCCCCCCCAAGTCCATACCTATGGTTCGTAAAAAATAACTATCCCTCCCTCTCAGATATTAAGACCCTTTGTAATCTTGTAAAGGACAATGGGCGAAGGTCTCAAGCTCCTCTAGCTGCTTCAAGCTGGACATGGTCGTCGTCCTACCTACCCTTGGGTCCAGAAATCCCTAATAACAGTGGGGGTGTGGAGGGGAGGGTGGCCTTCCCACATGGGGAAGGATTGTGCAGACTCCAGGTCAGTTGGCTGTCTCCGGACAACGGCGTGCTTGGTTTAGCAGGCTGGCATCCTTGTTGTGTTCTGGGGGCAACAGATTTGGCAAAAAGGGTTAAAAAGCATCATTCAATCCATAACTACTAGGTGGCAAAAGGCAGGGATTAATTTTTCAATGTTCCACATTAGGAGAAAAAAAAAAAAAAAAAGGGCTTCTTTGGAGGAAGGTGTGCTAGGCACATCTCTCCTGTCCAAAACCCTTTTGCCCATTTTATTTAGTTTGGGCTGAGGGAAATAGTTTATGTTTCCCCCCTCTCAGACCTCTGGGCCCTTTCTGTCCAAGCCATTAGGATAGAAAAGAGAATTCAGTTTTAAAGTGAAGCCCACAGACCTCCCCATTCTTCACCAACTCAGCCATTTAGTTCAGCCAAACTGTTGAGTCTCCGGAGGCAGCGCTGCAGAGAGGATTAAGTGAGGCTTATGCGTACAGACAATCACTCAGGTAATGCGGTCATAGGCTTATGCCCTCTGGTTCAATTTTGCTCATTTGTTTGTGTTGTTCATTAGTTTCCTGTAATAGGTGACAGCATAACGTATTTTTCTTTCGTTGCCTGGCTTATTTCGCTAAGCATAATTCTCTCTAGTTCCATCCATGTTGTTGCAAATGGTAGAAGTTCCTTCTTTCTTTCTGCTACATAGAACTCCATTGTGTAAATGTACCACAGTTTTTTGATCCACTCATCTACAGATGGGCATTTAGGTTGTTTCCAGCACTTGGCTATTGTAAATAGTGCTGCTATGAACATTGGAGTGCATAGGTTCTTTTGAATTGGTGTTTCAGGATTTTTCGGATATAATCCCAGTAATGGAATTGCTGGTTCAAAAGGCAGTTCCATTTTTAGTTTTTTGAGGAAATTCCAAACTGTTTTCCATAGTGGCTGCACCAGTCTGCATTCCCACCAGCAATGCACCAGGGTTCCCGTTTCTCCGCATCCTCTCCAGCACAAGTTGTTTGTTGATTTGTTGATTATGGCCATTCTGACTGGTGTGAGGTGGTATCTCATTGTGGTTTTTATTTGCATCTCTCTGATGGCTAGTGATGTTGAGCATATTTTCATATGTCTATGGGCCCTCCGTATGTCTTCTTTGGAGAAGTGTTTGTTCAGGTCCTTTGCCCATTTTTTAATTGGGTTGTCTGTCTTCTTGGTGTTGAGTCGTATGAGTTCTTTATATATTTTGGAGATCAATCCCTTGTCTGAGATGTCATTGGCGAATATATTTTCCCATATGGTTGGTTTCCTTTTCATCTTGCTGATGTTTTCTTTAGCTGAGCAGAAACTTTTTAGTTTGATGTAGTCCCATTTGTTTATTCTTTCCTTTATTTCCCTTGCCTTAGGAGATATATCAGTGAAAATGTTGCTACATGGGATATCTGAAATTTTCCTGCCTATTTTTTCCTCTAGGACTTTTATGGTATCACGGCTTACATTTAAGTCTTTGATCCATTTTGAGTTTATTCTGGTGTATGGTGTAAGTTGGTGGTCTAGTTTCATTTTTTTGCATGTCCCTGTCCAGTTCTCCCAACACCATTTGTTGAAGAGGCTCTTTTCACTCCATTTGATGTTCTTTCCCCCTTTGTCAAATATTAGTTGACCATATGAACCTGGGTTTATTTCTGGGCTCTCTATTCTGTTCCATTGATCTATATGTCTGTTTTTATGCCAGTACCAGACTGTTTTGATTACCGTGGCCTTGTAGTATAGTTTGATATCAGGTATTGTGATTCCTCCTACTGTGTTCTTCTTCCTCAAAATTGCTGTGGCTATTCGGGCTCTTTTTGGTTCCATATAAATTTTTGAAGTATTTGTTCTAGGTCTGTGAAATATGTTGCTGGTATTTTAATAGGGATTGCATTGAATCTATAAATTGCTTTGGGTAGTATGGACATTTTAATGATGTTGATTCTTCCCATCCATGAGCATGGTATATGCTTCCATTTATTTGTATCTTCTTTAATTTCTTTCTTCAATGTTATGTAGTTTTCTGAGTACAGGTCTTTTACCTCCTTGGTTAAGTTTGTTCCTAGGTATTTTATTTTTCTTGTTGCTATGGTAAATTGAATTTTTCTTTCAGTTTCTATCTCTGAGTTTTTATTGTTGGTGTATAAAAATGCCTTTGATTTCTTAATATTGACTTTGTATCCTGCTATTTTGCCGAATTCACTTATTAGGTCGAGTAGTTTTTTTGTGGAGTCTATAGGGTTTTCTATGTACACTATCATGTCATCTGCAAATAATGACAGTTTTACTTCCTCTTTTCCAATTTGGATGCCTTTTATTTCTCTTTCTTGTCTGATTGCGGTGGCTAGAACTTCCAAGACTATGTTGAATAGGAGTGGGGAGAGCGGACATCCTTGTCTTGTTCCTGATCTCAGGGGGAATGCTCTCAGTTTTTGCCCATTGAGTATGATGTTGGCTTCAGGTTTCTCATATATGGCCTTTATTATGTTGAGGTATGCTCCCTCTATTCCCATTTTGCTGAGAGTTTTTATCATAAATGGGTGTTGTACTTTATCAAATGCTTTTTCTGCATCTATTGATATTATCATGTGGTTTTTGTCTTTCATTTTGTTTATGTGGTGTATTACGTTTATTGATTTACGAATGTTAAACCATCCTTGCATCCCTGGGATGAATCCTACTTGATCGTGGTGTATGATCTTTCTAATGTGTTGCTGGATCCGGTTTGCCAATATTTTGTTGAGGATTTTAGCATCTATGTTCATCAGCGATATTGGCCTGTAGTTTTCTTTCTTTGTTGTGTCTTGACCTGGTTTTGGAATTAGGGTTATACTGGCTTCATAGAATGAGTTTGGCAGTCTTCCCTCTTCTTGTATCTTTTGGAATAGTCTGAGAAGGATAGGAGTTAGTTCTTTCCTAAATGTTTTGTAGAATTCACTTGTGAAGCCATCCGGTCCAGGGCTTTTGTGTGCTGGGAGTTTTTTGATTACTGCTTCAATTTCACTAGCTGTTATTGGTCTATTCAGACTTTCTGCTTCTTCTTGATTCAGTTTGGGAAGACTATAGGTTTCCAGGAATCTGTCCATTTCCTCTAGGTTGTCAAATTTCTTGCCATACAGTTGTTCATAATAATTTCTTATAATCCTTTGTATTTCTGTGGTATCAGTTGTGATTTCTCCTCTTTCATTTCTGATTTTATTTATTTGGGTCCTCTCTCTTTTTTTCTTGATGAGCCTGCTTAAAGGCTTGTCAATTTTGTTTATTTTTTCAAAGAACCAGCTCCTACTTTTGTTGATCTTTTGAATTGTTAGTTTAGACTCTATGTCATTTAATTCTGCTCTGATCTTGATGATTTCCTTCCTTCTACTTGATCTGGGCTTTGCTTGTTGTTCTTCCTCTAGATCTTGTAGCTGTAGGGTTAAATTTTTTATTAGATATTCCTCTAACTTTTTTAGGTAGGCCTGTATTGCTATGAACTTTCCTCTTAGGACTGCTTTCGCTGTATCCCATAGGTTTTGGGTTGTTGTGTGTTCATTATCATTAGTTTCCAGAAACTTTTTGATTTCTTCCTTGATGTCATTGTTAACCCATTCATTATTTAATAGCATGTTATTCATTCTCCATGAGTTTGAATGTTTTTGAATTTTTTCCTTGAGGTTGATTTCCAATTTTAAGCCATTGTGATCTGAGAAGATGCTTGATATAATTTCAATTTTCTTGAATTTGTTAAGGCTTGTTTTGTGTCCTACCATGTGGTCTATCTTTGAAAATGTTCCATGTGCACTTGAGAAGTATGTATATTTTGCTTCTTTGGGGTGAAAACTTCTATATATATCGACTAAGTCCATTTGATCTAGAGTGTTGTTCAGTGCCTCCATATCTTTGGTGTTTCTTTGCTTTGAAGATCTGTCCATTGTTGACAATGGGGTGTTAAAGTCCCCTACTATGAGTGTGTTGTTGTCTATATCTTTCTTGGAGTCTTTCAAAAGTTTCCTTACATATTTGGGTGCTCCTAAGTTTGGTGCATATATATTTATAAGGGTTATATCTTCTTGATGGATTTTTCCCTTAAGTATTATGAAATGCCCTTCTTTGTCTCTTTTTATGGACTTTGCTGTGAAATCTGTTTTGTCTGATATAAGTATTGCTACCCCAGCTTTTTTTTCATGTCCATTTGCTTGGAATACATTTTTCCATCCCTTTACTTTCAGTCTGTGTAGATCTTTTGTTCTAAGGTGGGTCTCTTGTAGACAGCATATATGTGGGTCATTCTTTCTAATCCATTCAGCTACCCTATGTCTTTTAATTGGAGCGTTTAATCCATTTACATTTAAGGTTATTACCGATAAGTACTTATTCATTGTCATTTTTCCCCTTTGTACTCGTGTTCTTCTCTGTCTCTCTCTGTTTCTTTATCTTCTTAGAGCAGACCTTTTAGCATCTCTTGCATTGCTGGTTTGGTGGAGATGTATTCTTTTAGCCTTCTTTTGTCTTGGAAGCTCCTTATTTCACCCTCCATTTTGAATGAGAGCTTTGCTGGGTATAGTATTCTAGGTTGTAGGCCTTTGTTTTTCATTGCTTGGAATACTTTTTGCCATTCCCTTCTGGCTTGTAGTGTTTCTGCTGAGAAATCTGATGATAGCCTTATTGGAGTACCCTTGTATGTTATTAGTTGTTTTTCTCTTGCTGCTTTTAGGATCCTCTCTTTGTCTTTGAATGTTGCCATTTTAATTATGATGTGTCTTGAGGTGGGCCTGTTGGGGTTCATCTTCATTGGGACCCTCTGTGCTTCCTGGACTTGCGTGACTCTTTCTCTCGTCATGTTAGGAAAGTTTTCTGTCATTAGTTTTTCAAAGAGGTTTTCTATCCCTTGCTCTTCTTCTTCTCCTTCTGGAATTCCTATGATACGGATATTATTACGTTTCATGTTGTCCTGCAGCTGTCTTAGAACCTCTTCAGTCTTGTTCAGTCTTTTTTCATTTTGTTGCATTGTCTGGGAGTTTTTGTGTAGGTTGTCCTCCAGCTCGCTGATCCGATCTTCTGCTTCCTCTAGCCTGCTTTTAATTCCTTCTACTGTGTTCTTCAATTCAGAGATCGTATTTTTCATTTCCTCCTGGCTCTTATTGATAGCTTCTATGTCCTTTTTCATGCTCACGTAATTTTCTGTGAGTTCCTTGTAGTTTTTCTGGAGTTCTTTGAAGTTTCCGCTGAGCTCATTCAGCTTCTCCATAATCCATGTTTTGAATTCCATATCTGATAGTTCGCTCCCCTCTATTTCATTTAGCACTCTTTCTGGGGATTCTACCTTTCCTTTTGATGGGAGGTTGTTTCTCTGTCTCCCCATTTTTTTGACTCCTATTGTTTGTTGGTGCTTCTTGGAATGATCTGCACTTCCTGGATCTGCCTCTGGTGGCGTCAGATCATGTACCAGTCTGGCCCTAGGCAGCCTGTTGGAGACTTCCAGGGATCTACTGCTGTTGTCTGTCTTCTTTGATTGTTAATCTATTCAATCTGTGATTAGCTGTCAGGCTTAAGGACTGTGGGTGTGGCAGCTTAATTCCTGTAGGCAGGGCTTTTGCTTCCCCTCAGGCTGACGCCACTTGGAGGGGAATGGTCTACCCGCAGTACTGGGGATGAGTCAGCACTGGGACCCAGTCAGCTGCTCCTCCAGTTCTCCCCTCAAAGCCACCGTGCCAAATTCTCCCCAAGTGTCTCCAGTCCTCTCTGCCTTCCCTCTGCTTGAGCCCAGGGTAAGTGGTGGCCAAAATATTTTCGTATGTGATCCACTTAAGAGCTCTTTTTCTCCTGCTGTTTCTCTCCGGCTAGCAAGAAAGCCTGTGGCTTTTCGCTTTTCACAGCTGATACTATTTTACTTTCCACTCTGTCGCTGTAGGCTGGGAAGCCCAGCTGGGGGTTTAGACCCTGCCCTTCTCAGGGGGAATCCCCGGCTGCTGAGCTGTTTCTCAGTCCCTTCAGCAGCCACCCGTGTGAGCCCAGCCAGCCCTTCCGCGTCTCCGCACTCCCTACCGGTCACGTTGTGATGTAGCGGCCTTTTCTGTCTCTCCGTGGTTATAAGACTTCTTTCCAGCTAGTGTTCCATTGGTTATTCCAGATGATTTCTCCAAAATTAAGTTGTAAATCCAGACTGGTCCTGGGAGGAGGTTAGTGTAGCTTCCACTTACTCCTCCGCCATCTTGGATCTCACACATTTTATTCTTTATAGCTCATGAGATGTTTGGAAGGAAAAATGTATTTTCTTGTGTGTGGTTTCTAAGAAGTACGGTCTTGGAGGCTACAGAAGTACCTTTTGGGCACAGAATTAATTATTCAGTATTTTCAAGTATACTTATTCACCTGTTTATTTTGGTTCTCCAGCAGTGAAATATTATAATTTTGTGATTTATGGCACCTATTTACCTTTTAATAAAAATAGGTGAATTTAGTACATGAACTGAATCCTGTATGGAGTGTACACATGTCAAACACTTTGTCTCTATTTATGTAATTACAACCTCAAGTTGCATTGGTGAAGTTCTAACAACTGACACTGTCATAGATTTACAGTGTGTCATTTTTTCCTCTGTAGGTTTTTAATTTGAAGAAGGGCAGATGTTGAGGTTTAAACCAAGCGGGACCAGTTCTCCTTGAAATGTTTTCCCCTTGATTCTATGTTATGGCACAAAATTTGCAACTGAAAGCTCTTAACTGGTTTGACAACAGGCATCAATTTAAGTGGAAAGAGCATAAGAGTCAGCTAGCTGAGAATTTATGTTATGATAACATCAGGAGGTGTTTGTCTCATATGGAAGGATTGCTGTGTGGTGTTATAGCTTAAAACATGCATACATATGCTAGATATTAGAGGTACTCAATAGTTATTGAGTGAATGAACTAAGGTGGACATTATAATCAAAATTTAATTATTAATAATGCTAAAAAGGGGAAGAGATACAGAACAAATAGTAAAATTTTCAAATAATGTAACTATCATCTTTAATACTTGTAATGCATTTTATTCTCCTACTTGGTACATTTGCTATTCTGAGTACTTTCACCACTTTAATTTATGTATTAAAACCACATGGAAAAGACTAATTTGCAGCCACAGCTATGGGACTGCTTGGCTAACCTTTTAAGCCATCATACCAATACTTATTGACGTATTTCCCATTTCACAAAGCTAACATCATTACTTGTCAAGATCATTCAAATTATTAGCTAAAATTTCTTTTTACTCCTTTATTTCTTTTGTTTTCAATTCTAAACTTTCAGGTACCATCTTTAAAGGTAGTAAGAAATAACATGTATTTATTTCAACCTTTGTGATACATTCAGAAGCAGCCAACCCTGCTTAGATGTATCTAACTGCCTATCACAACACCATTGACTCCTTCCCTCAATTCCTGTAACACCTACAGTGCACAGTTCATAATTTTGTGATGATGTAAACTGACACTTTCCACCATTTACTACATGTAAGGCACTGTGACTTACATATTAAATACATTATATATTTAAATCTTTATAGAAACCCTGTAGATACCTATTGTTAATTCTCATTTAGCCAAGATGATAAGTAGCTTGCTAGTAGGTATCAAAGCTAGGCTATATTTTTAATTTAGCCAACAGTTATTAAACACGTACTATGTGCAAAGCACTTTGCTTGGTGCTAAAGAAAATAGTGAGCTACTAGATACTACTTGTTTAATTGTGTTACTATCTGTTTCATACACTGAAGTGTAGAACCCTTTAGTGTAGGAATTTTGTCTTTTTTTAAATCACTAAATATTCAGCACCTTAGAAGCATTTGACCTATAATAGTGATCACTAAACATTTAATGAATAAATGAATAAATGAATGAATGAAATATGTTCTCTTTGGAGCACTTATAAATGGATCAGAGGCATAAGAGGAGATATCATATGCAGAAGAAATTATTTGCCCAGAACTGCAAACTCAATCTAAAAAGAAGAGCTAATAGTCACTTTACAATCTATTTTTTATGCTTATTAATTAATTTTACGACTTTTCCAATAAAATTAGGTAAATTCAAAATTTAAATATTTCCAAAGTGCTGGAAGTGGAAGGCAAAAAATAAAAAAAATAAAACCATGAAAGAATTTCACAAGTCTATAACATTTGGGATTTACTGCAGTACGATCTATAAAAGTTTTACTTCATGTAAGAAATTTGCACAGGTGTGGGTCTCCAGGGAAGATGGCAGGTGTAGGTTGGCTAAAATCATGGAACTTTTAAAAAGTTTCTATGTTCACCTGGACTTTTGTAATGTTACATTCTTCAATATAATGACACATCGAGATGTCTTTCAATTGAAAATAAAATGTCAAAAGCACAAGTTTCCAAGAAATTCAGACTGAGACATTTTATGATGTGAAAATAGCCTTTGCAAAACCCCTAGATACTCATATACTGAGAGGCCTTTACTTGAGATGTTAACAGCCACTGATGCTTTCTCCCAGTACAGCCCTTTCTCAAGTTGGAAGTATTCCTGAAGTATATTTTAAAAGGTGAACACACTTAGTTTAATATAAATTGTGCATAACTTCAACTTATGTGAAGAAAATGAGTAATCTAAATTTTTAGGATCTTTCTACACAACAACAAAACAATTATTAAGAGAGAATAATAGGTATGAAGTAATAGAAGCTACTGGCAGGAAGATTGAAAAGCAGAAAGTTATCAGGCTGAAATACTTACTTCTGAAATATCAAAACTATTTACATAGAAACATTTTATATGACTGAATTTGTATAAGTATTTTAATCACCATGGAAAAATATTTACATTAACTTCATACATCATAGATAGAGTGATATTTAGTATGAAACATACTCTGTAAGGAGACATGAGCTCTAGTCTAGCATCGAAGCCTTCTACTACTTATCCATTTCTCTGTATAATGGTTAAGAATGCTAGATCTCACTAAAAGGGAGCTAATCCAAAACTGCTTTTGAGATCTGTCTAAAACAATGTGATTTATGAATTTCCATAACACATAAATCACTCACTCTCTTAAGATCATCATTATTTACTCTTATATATTTCAGTATCAACTCTTAACCTATAGGTTGTAGCTTCCTAGAAGTCAGGTTTGTATCTCTTGTGTCCAGCGCATAGTAAGGAGTTGATAAATAATTTTTGAGTGAATAAATGAGATATATCAATGCCTTTTGGTCTTCCTAGTGTCAATTCTTCCATAACATATATTTCTTTGTGAATTTTTACCTATTCTAAGCATGTGACAGATGGTTATCTCTCCTGTGCATTTCTTCCTGATAAATACAGCTTAAAGTTAACATTGCCTGAGCATGGTGATGTTATGAGTGTATTACAGGTGATAGGATATATTATTTTTAAAGTTGGCTCAGATTATAGCCACAGTACAAGAGCCTGCCTAGCCACATTTATAAACAGAAATGAAGAGGTCTCTCATGTAAGGAGAGAGTGAGGTAAAGTGTACTTGGCAGTCAGACAGAACAAACTCTCATCTGAGTGATAAGATTTGGGACAGAGCTTTCCTGCCTCCCGAACACTTCCCTTTTAATGTTTGATAGTGTCCCTTAGAGTTTTTTAAATTTCCCTTGCTTACAGAAGTCAATGTATTTATGTTAATTTTCACAACCTGGGAGTTGGTTAAAAGTCACATTACTAACTATTTTTGGAAGAGTCCTTGAGATTTGTAGCATGTCTCAAGGGACTTGGTTTAGATTCTTTCCTCTGAAATTCATGGGAGGAGTTTTAGGAAAGATTTGGAGGCCTATTTTTAGTGTCTCCTTTAAAAAATGCACTCTTAAGAAGTAAATGAGAAGAAACGCATTTGAGTACTCTCACCTGAGACAGAAGACAATCTGACACAAACCTTCATCTTGCCTGAAGTCTGTTTGGGTTAAATTAAGACTCTTAAAAAAAGAGTATTAAGAAACTCAAAAAAATCTGTGTCAACTTCCTGCATCTATTGTTCAGTTTATGGAACACAGCAGGAACTAGAAATATTCCAGGAGCATTGGAGCAGGTGTAGTAGAAGAGTTGAGATGCCACCAATGAGTGGCCCCAGGGACAATTGTGGTTTCCTAGAACGATGCTGGCTCTGGATATATAACAATCAGCTGAGATAGCATCTAAGTAGTTCAGGCAGTAATGTCTGAGTTAGCCTGGGGTGAGTGCAGATATGTAGGAATAGAGGCTTGAAATTCAGTTGGATGCAGAAGAACAGCAGGAACTGAAGGTCGGTTGCAGCCAGGATATTAGACCGAACTTGGAGGGCAAGCCTGTATAGGAGGGATTTATACCCATGAAGTGCCATATCACATTTTATTTTTCCAAATGAGTTGCCTGCGATTTTGGTGGTAAAGGTGGAGTTGCTGGGTTTGTTCCCCCTGAAGTGCACATTCCTAGTGAAGGAGGAGTTAATCCATTCTATTAGCTAATGGTACAGGGAATGCAAAGCTGAGGAAGGAGGGTAGGTGCATGGGACATAAATGCCACAGATTCCAATCAAACAATTTTAGTTTTGAAAATAAGGGTTCTTCAAGTTACCTGCTTCAAATTTTGAATGTAGAGAGGTCTGTAGATAGTTTGGACATGTTTGAATTAGTTAAAAGACATACACACACATGCACACACGCACAACTCCTTAGAACCCAGATAAAACAACCTATATTTGAGAATCCAACTAAATAAGCAACTCCTTGAACAAATCCCTTAACCATCTCCCTTTTCAGATTCACCCAAACTCTAAAATTACCTTTCTTCCAACTTCACTGTAATTTTCCTTTCGAAAGTTCAGATTTCCTAAAGGAAGGAAGGTAAAGTTAATTACCGTTCCATTGTCTTTTTCACTTTTCTTTCTGCTTTCATTTCCTGGTATCTGCTCTGAGCTCTCAACCACATGTAATTCTTTTGCTTTGGCTTGGGGAGACAAACTTCCTCTCCGAAAGTGGTCAGAATCCTCCTGCCCATCCTCTGCCATTGTCCTCTTTTTAGCTCCAAAGTGGAAAGGCTGAAGAGCCCCCTGGAAAAATGCTGTTCTTCTGAGCAAATTTACAGCCTTTCTGAATAATTAAAGCCTTGACAACTTTACATAACATTTATAAGATGTAAGCTACTGGCCACTACTCTCATAGTCAGCAAAGGAATTGACCAATAAAGGAATTTGGATTCTTCACTGTACTTGGCCAAGAAAACAGCTCCCTAAGGCTTATTGGTCTTCAAGGACACTGTCACAAATGTATCACAGGACAACACATTTGCCAATGCAGACCTGAAACTGGAGTGGATTATTTGCTGTGAATGGAGATTTAGATTAGAAAAAAATTTTGGCATTGGGTTTTGGCTACTGACATAGCTGTTGACGCTATATGAGATTTTATACAAGGGTTACCCTTTTATGTTAAAAATATGTTAAGTCACATCAAGAAGCTTATATTCAATGGCACCTCTTTGGAAATGACTTTATTTTGTCCTTAAAGTTGCTCAATTTGTTTATCATATCTGCTTTGAAAACATTTTTGTGCCTCATATTGTCCCAACAAAAATTTAGGAGTTTGTGTTACACAATAGCAAATTAGCAGTATTTTAAGATGATTTACAGATTACTTAAGCAAAAACTGTACTTTTCAAAATCCATGGCTGGAAACTCTCCTGAGCTTTAACTGAAAGTCCCTGCTTTCTGATATCTCATTGGCATAATATATCTGGAGCATCAGTTCTAAATGTTTTTTTGGAAATGATTTTTAATAGGCCCACATGGTGATGATAATCAATAAACTATTTTCATAGAAACAGTAGCATAGAGTCTTTTTTTCTTAAGGACAGTATTCTGGTTGATAAGAATGTATACCTGGAACAATAGATAATCTAACAAGAAGTTCATGGGCTGTTTGGAATAGATAGTATTTATTGCTTTGACATGCAACAGTGAGTGCAATATAACTAAATTCATTCCTTCACAGTCATACTTGGGGGGAAGTTATCAAGGTGAATTTAACATTACAAAAATATTTGTGATTATACAACTAATGGTAGACATTGTTAATTTTTGCTGGTAGCAAACTGGCAGAGTTGCTGAAACCTTTGTAAGTATCATCTGGAACTTAAACAATGCACAGATGGATTTTATTTATGATGCTTTTCAGTAACCCTGAACTTGGGATCAGTTGGTTGTGGTGTAAAAAACAGTAGTAAGACCACCCAAGATGGAGTGAAAATTAACCTTAAAAAGAGATGGCATATACACATGTGTACACTTTAATGTTGGTTGTGTTTTTAAATATTGGCTCTACACATCATTGTGATTTAACAGCACCAAAATATTTTAAGGAAATGGCATTCGATTACTATTTTTTCTAAATTACATATTTTATTATAAAAAGGTTTCTGTTGGCAATCCAAATAGTTCTACTTATAGAAAGTATTTAATTACTATATTCTTTTCACAGAAATAAAATACTATAAAATTACTGGGAAAAAAAAGGTTGAGAAATTCAAGCAGTTACTTCATACTGCTGCCAAATTTCAAGAAACCTAATACTGAAATATTATAAAAATTTGTACCTTCACAATCCTAGGAACCTAAAGGAAATGAGATGACAATATTATCTATAAAGTATACCCTCTGATGGCATTGCACCACTTCTCCTAAAATCATATTTAAAAACTAGATAAAACTATTTATATGATTGAGGTTTTTCATATTTTTTAATCCAAAACAACAATAACAAAAACCCAAATACAGAAAGCCTCACTTTTGAAAAGGTGAATAGTAGAAATATCTTCTAAATTGAATTCTCTCACTTTCAGTTCAGCCTGGATCATTATTGAGTCAATATTACATAAAACACAACAACTTTCTATAATTTCCATGTCAATCATTCTTAACATTTGTAATAGTTCCTCTTCATCAATAGTCTAAGTATATTTAACCTGATATACCACGGCCCAGACACCTTAGTATCTGACCTCTGCACCTACTGCCAACAAATCCTGGAGGCAGGTTAGCCTTCCTAGGACTCAGGCAGCAAAGCCCTGAGTGGAGTTGTTGGGCCAGTGAAGTCTTAGGAAATCAGCCATAAAATCCAAAGGATTATCTAAATCTGTGCCCTTGAAAGAGAATGAGATCCAAATATATAGAAGTGAGTCACTTAGAATGTTGCTGCAGGAACGTAAATGTATGCAAAAGTCATCGAGGGATTTTGCTAATTCTGAATCAGCCAGGGATTTTGTTAATTCTGATTCAGAAATCTAGGGTGTGTCTCAGGTATCTGTATTTCTCATAAGCTCTCAGGTGATGCCTGTAGTCCGCACTTTGGCCACATGTTTTCAGTAGCCTGAACTTAATGGATGGTAGATCAACGTGCACAAGGTCAATAACACATAAGTGGGATCTCCAGAGGAGTAAAAAGAGGAGGTAGACTGGAACCCATGCACCTGCAAAGTTAATAAAAGAGATGCTGGCTGTGTTCCTTTATGCTTTTATTTCTTTGAGAATCAATGTACTTTCATCTCCTGCCTTCTCCAGCTGCTATTCTCTTTCTTCATATTTATGCAACCTTTTGAGATTTTTCTGTTCCTAATGCTCTTAATTTTTGTTTCAGTCCTGAGAACTCTCTTTCAGTCCCTTAGTGTTCTATTAAATATATTATGTCATTATGTGGCCAATAAATGAAAGTTGCATGTGTGAGGTAAGCTGTGTTGTATTCAGTGCAAGACATTTAAACATGGCAGGATTGGCCAGAAGCGCAGAGAAACACAGAATTCAAAAAGATATCAGGAGAGGAGACCTAGATTGAAGGCATAAAAGAAAGTCTAGTTCAATTTTCTCTGAAAATTATCTTCAATGCTACCATTAATATACAAGGTCTGTCCAAAAGTTAACCAGCCATGCCCTATGAAAAACAGCGACATTTATTGAAGAAAATACAAGATACAAGAAACATTGTACATAGGACAATGATGCTTCAGTCCCCTTCATAGTGGCACTTGGGACCTCACACAGTTCTCCCAATCGTCATCAGTTGCCCCATGTATCTTCCTGAATGTCATGGATAGTCTGAAATCTCTTCCCTTGCAAAGGTGATTTCAGTTTTGGGGAAAGCCAGAAGTTGCAGGGTGACAAATCTGGGCTATAGGAGGGGGGAGGACTGAGTCACTTGGGTGATTTGATGTTTTGTCAAAAATTCTGCACGAGACACGATGCACAAGTGGGCATGTTGTCATGATGAAGCTGTCAATCACCAGTGACCCACAACTGCAACCTTTGAAATCATTGGAATAGTTCCCACAGGGGAATGTTCAAGCTTAATGCAAAATTTGATGCAGATTTGTTGCTCTACTTTTTAAGTCATTTTGAATGTGACTGCCACACAGTAGACATAATCAGTCAACTGCGTCTATCACCCCCCACTGACTCGTACAGTGATGAAGTCATCCTTGTTCACACATGCACAGTCCAGTCCATTCTCCTTGGCTGCCAGGTTACATCAATGTCACATGAACTATTTTTATTATATTAAAAAACTGTCGGACATTTTACAGAGTATAAATGAAGTTTTTTAAGAAAAGATTTTATTTATTTATTTTTAGAGAGAAGGGGAGTGAGGGAGAAAGGGAAAGAAACATTGATGTGAGGGAGAAACATCAATTAGTTTCCTCTTAAATGTGCCCCATCTGGGGACTTGAACCCAACAACCCAGGCATGAGTCCTGACCAGGAATTGAACCAGTGATTTTTATATTTGTGGAACTATGGCCAACCAACTGAGCCACACCAGACAGGTCTCAAACACCTTTGTACAATTATTCTTTTTCCAACTACCAGCTTGTCTAATACATGCAGTAGTCTTTACGGGAAAACAATCAAAATAGTTTCTTAAAGTTCCTATAAACAGAATAATTATACTTCAAAGCCTACATTTTAATTTCATCTCCATGCTGCTCTTTAAATCAACATCCAAGATAGTTAAAGCTGAAAGATGACAATACTTCAAACAAAAGCAATTATTTTACAAAAATTACCAAATAATTGAAGCCGATCAGTGTTCACAGCTATGGAACTTTTATCCTTTCCTACCAGACCTTGAAGTTTGTCAGATTTTGCTGAGACCTTCCTATTAGTGAACATCTGGATTATGTCATAGTTTGTTCTTATTTCTGCCTAAGAGTTTCCTTGTGGATTTGCCTCCACAGCACATATGGTTTATTTCTCATGTTTATCCTTAGCTTGGCAGGGTTTTTGGGTCTCATGTCTCTTTTCATCTCTACTTTTAAAAGGGAGTAATTTTGCATAAATTATTATCTTTCTAGGTGTGAATTATGGTAGTGCTCTTTTTCATGTGTTCTTTAGAGACTATGATTAAGTGCTTGATCTTCCTGTAAATTATATCTTATTACAAGAAACTTAATTTCTTCTCCACTATGTTTTCAACTTAATACTATTTTTGACAGCTCTTCATCTGCACTTGCAATTGCTTAGACTATGTCTCAAGATTTTTTAAAATACAAAAGCACACTTAACATAATATAGTTTATTTGAGCTTATAGGAAAATATTTATTTTGTCTTCTTGAAGAGAGTTTATGAAATAATGTATAGAGATGTGTTTTCCCTCCAAGCTTGAAAATGCTAACTTTGAAAATTGTATGAAGTGTGTGTTCACAGGTGAGTACTTAATACAGAACGATTGGCTAACTCACCTGTAGAATCTTTGGAATATATCCTTTGGGGAGATGATGGCAGACAGTAGCCCTGAAAATTAGAAATAAAAGTTGACCTAATTAGAAATTAAGATAAATGCATTGGTATCTTAATTGAATCGAGTTTTATGAGAGGATAAAAGTCAAACACATAAATTCTTAATCTTTAGGTGTTCCTTAGAATTATTTTTGAGAATTTTTATGAGTAAAAACATGTAGAAAAATGCTCAAATAAGTGATACAACCAAAATTATTATTATTGTTACAATTTAGAATTTCTGAAATATTCTTTTATGCTCTTTCAGTTTGCTGTTCTTAAATTACATTATCTAGATATATGTACCAAGTAAATACATAGTTTAATAGAAAATTATATATATTTTAGTTGAATTTATGAACATGAGATGATTATAGTAACTGCTGTTGAAGAATTTGGATTTATACAGGATTTCTTCTGGAAACTATTGATAAACAGTATTGATAACTGTTATATGCTAAAAAGTAGCAATTCAACCTGCACAATTTCATCAAAATACCATTTTGAAGTGTGCTTTGTGAAAGGATTAATTTAAAATTATTCAAAATAGAGATAGTTGATGACAAAATTATTTTCAAATAAAAAATCACACTTTATAAATACATGTATAATTCCAAATATATATATATTTTTCTGATTTTATTTATTATTTTTTAATGTTTTATTGATTATACTGTTACAATTGTCCCAATTTCTTTTCCTTCTGCTCCCCTCCACCCAGTGACCCCCTTCCTTCCAGTTGTCACCCCCTTTTAGTCCATGTCCATTGGTTGTGCATTATAGTTCTTCTCTACCTCTTCCTGTCTACTCCACTTCCTCCTACTATGCTTCTTAATTCCTATACCATCTCCCTCCCTTTCCCCCCTTCCCCCTCCCTGCTGACTTCCCCCCAATATGTTCCCAATACCTATAATTCTTTTTCCACTCTTTGTTTCAATTTCCTAGCTTCTGTTGTTGGTTGTTGTGATGCAGTTTTCATTTTAATGTTCATAATTTTGATCCTCCTTCTAAACCAGTCCCATTAACATCTCATATAATAGTGGTTTGGATCTAATGAACTCCTTCAGTTTTACTTTGTCCTGGAAGCACTTTGTCTGCCCTTCTATTCTGAATGACAGCTTCGCTGGATAGAATATTCGTGGCTGTAGGTTTTTGATTTTTATTACTTTGAATATTTCTTGCTAGTCCCTTCTTGCCTGTAAAGTCTCCTTTGAGAAATCAGCTGATAGTCTAATTGGGATCCTTTTGTACATAATTCTTTTCTTCTCTCTTGCTGTTTTTAAGATTCTCTCTTTATCTTTAATTTTTCACAGTTTGATTATAATGTGTCTTGGAGTGGTTCTCCCTGAGTCCAGTTGTTTTGGAACTCTCTGTGTTTCCTGGACTTGTAAGTCTATTTTCTCCCCCAAGTTCAGAAAGTTCTGCTTCATTATTTTTTCACATAATTTTTCTATTTCTAGTTCTTCTTCGCCCTCTAGCAATCCTATAATTCAAATGTTCGTTCGCTTATAGCTGTCCCAGAGGTTTCTGAGCCTCTCCTAGTATTCCTCATTTTTTGTTTCCTCTTTCTGCACTGGTCGACTGTTTGTTCCTTCCCTATGTTCCAATTTGTTGATTTGATCTCTGGTTTTTATTCTCTCACCACTCGTCTGGTATGTGTTTTCATTCATTTCAATATGACTAGCTTTCATTCCTTCCCCATCTTGTTCAAATCTTTTGTTAATTCTATAAGCCACCTTATGACTATAGCTCTGAACTGAGCCTCAGAAAGGTTTCCTATTTGCTCATTGGTTAGGTCCCTCATCTGCTGCCTGGTGAGCTGTGTCACTGGGATTCCAATTATGGTGTGCATCATCCTGACAGTTTTCTGTTTACCTTTGCTTCCTGGGTGGGCTGTAGGGGGTGGAGCTCCGTGCACTCATCACTAACCATCCTTTTCACCGCCCTGTGGCGGGGGTCCAAGATGGATTCCTGCTGTTTCTCTCTGCTGAGAGACCAGGAGCCTCCTTCCCCATGCCCTCCAGGCCTCACTGTCCAAGGCAATGGGGAGTTTGCCTTTCCCAGCACTGGAATCACGAGCTGTTGGGTTTCGACTGTAGCCAGGATTGCTCCCCTGGTGTTTCTCGCAGTCCCGCTGCTATCCCCACTGCTACTGCGGGCAGCACAGCCCAACCTTTCCATCCTGATTCCAATTTCGCCACTCCTACCTGTTCAGACGAGCACCGCTGGTTTATAACTTCATATGTTGGGCTTCCATGTAGTTTTATTTTCTGGAATTTATGGTTATCTTTGGTTTTGAGGTAATTGTATTCCTACTTAGTTGTGGAGGGAGATGGAGCATGTCAGTCTAAGCCTCCATCTTGGCTGGAAGTCCACCAAAAATATATTTTTAAAAATTTTGGTTACATAAGCAAATATGTGAATAAAACATTTTGTATCAGTTATAATATTCTTTTTCTGGACTAATTTCAACTGTTTAAGAAAGATGCATGAAGAAACCAATAAATTTTCTCTGGTATTTTTTGTTATAAGAAGTAAATTATCGACATCGATTCAAGTGTTTGATAACTGAACACTCGACCAACATTTTATTGGTTCATTCATCTTCCATATTCATTAGTATCTTATATCACCAAGTCTCCAAGTTAATAAATTGTTTTCTTAAGCATATATTGTTTTAGATGATCTAAACTAAAATAATGCTTATTACATTGGTAATTTATTAAAAGTGTAACTGATTATTTACTTTCACTATATGATACAACATGGTAAAACAAAAGGTTATGTTCTAATTGGATCAAATAATGACATTTAAATCTGGTCATTAAAGTTTGCTAAATGTTCGATCTGGACAAGCCATTTGTTACATTTGTCTCCTACAGAGCTGGGATAATAAAATTGCCCTACTCCATATAAGGAAGATCAAATGAGATCATGAAAATACTGTGAACATAAAATAATATAAAAAATGCAATATACTATCAAGCAGAGTTTTAGTAAGGCTTTGTTACACTTCTGCTTGTATTGATTTTATTTACCATTATATTAATTATAATATAATACAATGCAATATATAATAAAGTCTCTATAATTAGGTTTAATATGTACTGATGTAAATAAGATTTTACAAAAATGTATAAACATTTTAAAAATAAACTCAAAAATATTATTTCTCAGTGATAAATATAGAGCTACCTGATATTACATAATTTTAATAAACTAATGACAAAGAGGATCTTAGAAAGAGACTAGTATGGCAACAATTGTAGATTATATTCCAATTTCCATTAAGGATAATAGGACATGCTATTTTTCAAAAGATTATGAATTTTATAATCTAGGATATTTGTTGTTTGCTTTTTAAATTCTAGGGGAGTTTAAAAATTAAAAGAGAAACCTTAATAGTAACATATTTCTAATGTCAATGACTATTGTTGTGATCAAAATACAATAATCTTGGGATGAGTATTTAATCAAACTTTTATATGTGCATATATTTCATAATTGTAAGAATTCAATACACTCTTTGGTAGTACAGTTTTCCATATGGATACCAGATTTTATTTTTGATGTAGTAAGTATACTTTCAGTAGGTAATAATTTAACTTGTTTCCCAAGTCAAATAAAATATAACTAATTTCAACAGAAGTACTATTAGGGTCAAGAGGAATGCAAGAAGAAAATGAGTAATGTTTCTGAAATTGGTAGATGCCAGCAATGCAAATTTGAAACATTGTTGAACCATTTTTACTAAGTATTTAAATTCAAGTAGGATTTATTGAATGCTATATAGAAACCTATATTAATTTGTTGACATTTATCAGCAGTTGAAAACATTGCATGAAAAACATTTAACGATTGATAAAACTGTCATTCTTTTTTAAATTCAAAGCTGCAAACCTCCTAAAAATAACCCTAACATGGAAAAGCTATTGGATATTAGACATATAACTTTGTCTAAAAATGCTGAAGCCTCTCTCAAATTAGTTATAGAAACAGTTAAAGCATTAAGAACTGGACTACACAAATGACATGGATTTTTAAAAATGTATTTACTTGAGGTATAATATTTCGGTGAAATGTACAAAAGAAAAGGATGAAAGTTGAGACTTCAAAATTAACCAAATTGTGATGACTTGAACACATTTATGAAAACTTTTATGCAGGTATTGTATAAATAAACAGTGTGTCTGCAAGTATAATGTTTAGATTAAAAGAAATAAAATACATTCTTTTGTTATACAAGAAAAATCTTGACAGTTTAATATAATGGTGAAGTGGAGCTGACAAATTCAAGACGTAGCTAGGCCTACTCATTTTTTAAAACGTGTGTGTGTGTGTGTGTGTGTGTGTGTAAAAATGTCATTGCTTGTCAACTATATGTACTAACCTCACATGTATCATTGTGTTAGCCATGAAATGCTCCATCTAGGGTAACCATGGGATAATGATAACTTTCCTATTTTAATGATAACTTTGGTGAAGTCTTAGTAAACCAAATAAACTATTTGCAAATTAACAAGGTGATGTTGGAACCTGTGGCTAAGCAATCTAATACTAGATGAGTGAGAGAGTACTGAAGGAAGGTGAAATAGAAGAGAAACTGTCTTGAACTGTTAGAGCACAGGGAGGTCAACCTGATGAAGCTCTCTTTTCCCAGCCATCCATCTGTGGGTTTCCCTGTTCTAGCTGGAGCACGGGCAGCTGGCCTCGGGATGAAATCATGGCATACAAATCAGCTTGAAGATGGTGGTGGGAACACTGTCCATTACTGATTTCAGCAGAGTCAGGATAAAAGAAGTCGACATTAAGGAGGAAGGTAGGGAAAGAAAACCAAATGGGTAGGGGGTGGAAGGAAGCAGAGTGAATGACATCATGTGCCAGTGATGGGAATGTGTGGTACAAACAGAGGGAAATAAACCAAAATCTAGGAAAAACCAAACAAATGCACCATTTTGACTCTTAGCAGTGGGACATTTTACTTTTCTTTATGAACCACGTGCTCCATCCATTTGAAATACTTGTTTCCAAAAATAAAAACATTTTTCACACCTCTCCTCCATTCTCCTTATTTCTTCTATTCAGATTTCCCTTCTTTTGCTTTTTTGGACACATCTTTCTCATATTTCGGCTTATAGCTTGTATGTTATTTCTTTTCTGAAGTTTTCCAACTCTAACCAAATTCCTCTTTGATACTACAGCACTTTTATTGTGAGCTTGCTTTTGGAACTTACCACAATATAACTTGGTTCTTTCCAACAATGTTTTATTGAACTCTTCCCCTGAGCCAGGAATCATGCTAAGCCCTAGAGTCAGAGATAAATTAGATACAAACCCTGCCTTCAATGAGCTCACATACTAGAAAATGAGACCGTGATAAACAGAAAAATTACACTTTTGTATTAAGTGTGACAAAAATATATATATAAGACCCACACTTAGTGTTGAGAACGTGGTGAGCTTAATTTAGGGGTGGGAGGTTCAGGAAACGCTTGCCAGATAAGATGATAGTAAATCATATTACTATCTCTTTCCTTTATTTTATTTCGAGCTCTCTGAGGTCAAGGGTGAAGATCCTCTCCTCACTTACCAGTGCCTAGTACATAGTAAATAGACAAAATCTACCTGTGGAATTTAATCAAATAGGTAGAAATCTGGTTTTAAAGAGCAAAGCATCTAGAAGCACAATTTCTTTATATTTGAAATCATCTTTTGTTTGGTTTCATTTGCTAACTCTGCCTTTGCCTGTGTGTGTTTGCATGTTTGAAATTAAAACCAATCTCTTTTTCTTGGTCAGGTTGACTATAAAAATGGTCTTCCTACATGAAGTATGATATCTGTGGCTTCATTTATAGCTCCTCTTAATATATTAACTTAAAAACTTATGTTTCTTTAATTAACTAGTATAAGAAATTGTTAGGAGTAAAATAAACTAATAAGATTTTGCAAGCTTTTTGAAAAATAATGTTTTCTTCTTGATAGAAACATGTATTTTGTAAATATAAACATTGACTTTAAATAATTATTACAAAGTCAAAATAGAAAGGATGGCTGACTTTGGCATTAGGCCAGTTTATGTTTAACAGCTTACATCCAAGTAAGATGATTTAGTAGTATCCTTGAAGCCATGAAACTTGATAGATTTCCATTAAAGTGAAAGCAAATTGTGTGTAAAGAATGAATTCATAAAACAAAAATCTCAAAATGTTATACTATTCACTCCATATTAATGCTTGCTATGACCTTCAGAATAGGCAATTTCAATGACAAATTATAAGGCATCTTTGTAGATCCTAAATGAAACCAAAGTGATTATGATCATGACACATTATAGAGTTTCATCCCCACATTTCCTTTTTAGGTATGACACAAAAATAACATTTAATTTAAAGGGCATGAATATTCATATCATCACCATGAATATAAAACCCAGGTTACAGATGACGACAATGCAGAAACCTGAATAGCCGATTATGCAGCAACCTGACTGGTTCTCAACATTTTCTGAACTTAGGTTCCTTGACACCATATGCTAGCAGGAACAGTAAAGACATCTGAATTCAAATATTTTGAAGAAATGTGTATTTAGCAACTGAATACATGCTAAAAGGAATAATTTACAGCAGCAGTTTCATTACATTTTCTCTCCAGTTTTGTAGTTCCCATCTGAAATGCAATGATAAATACAGATATGGAACACATTTACTACCTGGAAAAAACATGCTTATCAAATGCGCACACACCTTTTGTCCTTAAATAGCACATCAACCACTTTGTCGCCTGTGTGGGAACTCTGGCATTTTAGGGTAATGCTGAACACAATGAAATGGAGCACCTATGAAAGGCTGTGTTTTACACTCTTCTTCTTTGCAAGTCATTTACATCTCTTTGCCTATTGTGTAGGTAGCGAAAATATTAAACACATACCATTGAAAATCACTAAATAATACATAAAAAGTAGTATTAAGTGTGCATTTACATGCATTTACATTTTATATTTGATTTCAACTGGGCCATAATTTCTCTGCTGCAATGTACCTTTTTCCTACCTTAAGATTGCTGTCATAATTTGCATAAGGACACACAGATCCCTTAGCATAGTTTCAACTCTGATGATCCATGCATATGTCAAAGTCTATTAAAAGTTAAATGAGACATTCTTTTTCGTGCAACCTGTCCCATCTCAATACACATTGGCAGAAGATTATGACTAATAAGAGTTAGTTATCCACAAGTTATACCTATAATTGTCTTTGAAAACAGACCTGATTGCATATAAAGACATGCCAATAGATTTGTTAGTTCTTGTTTCTTTTAACTGAAGTCTAGACTTTCTTTCTATGGGTATTTTATAATGATAAACAAAATGCGTTCAGATTTTGGAAGACAGCCTGAAGTTATTATATAACCTCTATTCCTTCAAATCCTTTATTTTTGAGGACTAATAAGAAATAAAATACTTCTGTTATTGCAAATAAATTTGTTTCAGTTGTAAATATAGAAGAAAATGCAGCACTGAATTTTGGTACAGTTAAGATACACTATAAAAATAAAAGAATGACCTATTTTTGGAACATTCTTTGTTCTTTGACTTATATTTCACACTTTTGTTTTCTCCACATGAATCTGTTCTTCAAATAATTTAAAATTCAGCTGGCATTTAAGGACATACTTTTAAAAGTAATACTGTATTAATCAATGGAGCTTAAAATTAAATGTAGAATATTTTTAGGTTTTCATTTGAAACAAGTGTGAACAAATTGTTTATTCAAGGTGATCATTAAAACTGTAAATTGAGCCTCTATCTGTGAAATGTTACAGCTGATAGAGAATTTTTAGAAAAATTCACTGTAGTCTCAGGTGAGAAATTAATGCTGAGTTAATTAGAATCCCAAGTCAGAGTTAGAATTTCAATGCTGCTTTCATTAAGTAGCAATAGGATGTTTCTTTTGCATTTTTGTCATGATGTAGGACCTAGGGCAGGATTTCTGGCAAGGGGAATGCAGTGCAAAAGAAACTATTCCAATGCTGATGGTTTTATACACCCTGAAGTCAATGATTCGCAAGAAACCATCTTAGGACAATAAAGCAGGCAAGCCCTTAAATAATAATCTTTTAACTCATTTAATAGTTGTAAAAGACAAAGAGTTTTACATGTTTAAAGTGTGGATTGTGTCCTGCAAAATAGTTTGTATAAAAGTCACTCCCACTGACATGAAAATAATTAATGTTCTTTAGACAGATAATTGTCTTAATGTGAGATAAGAGACAGTACACGTATAAACAGAGTTGAGCAATTTGTTTTTAAGATGTTCTGAATATTACTGATCTTTTAAAAAATTATGTGACACAGAGGTAATTCCTAATGGAATCATAAGAGATAGTTTTTATGTCTCAAATATGCAGGATTCAAATATAGAATTAAGAGACTTTTCTGTTAATATTATATTAAGATAATGCTTATTCACTTCATGAAATATGCAGTTCCTTTTCTCATTGACTCATTAAGTACAACAAAATGCATTTAACAAATCATTTTGTTTCTTCCCTTTTGGGGGAGGTTAAATGCTCTGTTTTTCTAAGAACATTATGTATGTCAAAATTAATTTAGACAATACTTGAGGAAGGGGAGGTGTTATTTATTTGAAATCCTCAGAGTAATAAAACATAATTTATATCCAGGTTTTAGGAATTACTGCAATGATGTGTATATATATTTCTAAAACAGTACTAGCTATCCCTCTGAAAACAAAAAGTTGAAAAAAAGCAGCACAGAATTGGAATTTTTAAAACAAAAACTATATAGCACAATAACTGTAAGATGAAAACCTACTCTAGCTTAGAAAAGAGCTAAATTTTACTGCATATTTGTCATGGTACATTTAAATTATAGTTTTAATAAAATACATCTTTAGATCAAAGCTGAAAGAAGACATCAGTAGTAGATCAGTGTATTCCATTTTTCTTCTGGATGATGGATGGTTTATGTTTTTCATATTTCTACAGACCATTTCATTTAGTATCATTTTACTCCTCCAGTACATATAAACACGAGTGCTGGTAGACAGAAAAATATCCTTGGGTCCAACCACATTTTGGAATATTCATCAGCTTAGTAAATCCATGCAGTTTATTTTAAAGTTTTAGTTCAATAAATGGCTTTGCTGATGCAATTTTTCTTCTTTAGATGGCAATATGGCAAATGACATTTTTATTTCTCAGGCAAAGAAGAAAGCGAAACCTGTACAGTGAAATCCCATAGGAAACATTAAGTCTGCTAAAGTGAACATCTGTGTTCACCTGACCTCTATTATGTGTTGATATTAGAAAGAAAGCCTGTTAGGAAAGTTACTCATGGACTTAATTTATAATTGGTGGAACTCAGTTGCATTTCCCACCGTTGTAAACATCCACATAATGCCATGAAAAAAGTTCATGTATATTGCATTTTTTCCAGTTACTGTCTTAGGCAAGTTTCTACTTGTTTGAGGTTTCTAGAGGTAATGCAGCTCAGACACTCCTAGGTGCCCTCTCAAATTCGTGGGTCCTCCTGTTTCTACCTTTCTTATTTTCCTGTAAGTGCTTCCACTTGTTGCTATTCCCTTGGGTGTGTCCTGGCCTCTGCCTGCGTTGTTTCCTGTCCCTTTTCCAAACTTGTTCACAGAACTCATCCATAGTATTCAGGTTGGGGTGGTTAATGAGCTGCATGAAGTCTCTGTACCAGACCTTCTGGCTAGGTGTCATGCTGTTGGACATTTCTTTGGTCTTAGAGCCATCTCCATCATCATCTTTATGAAGAAGTTCTTCCAAATGCTCTGTGTCAATGACTTCCAGGGTCACTTTAAGAAGAGTTTGCATGAATCCATGCTCCACGGCATGACACAGGTAGTTGCCTGAATCCTTCCGCTGCAGACTACGCAGGAGAAGGCCTTGCTCTGTCCTGATGATGTGGTCATCCACTTTAATCTAGCAGAAGAAAAGAGAACAGTAAAAAGATATATATTTAAAAGAAATAAAGTTCTGAAACTCTGTCTCAGTAAAAATCCAGATTATGTGTCGAGGCACATTTTAAGTCAATAAAATTTCTAGGTTAAGATAGCATTTTGTTACCAGAAAAAAAGTGATAAAATTCATGTCAATTGTTTTTAAGATGCCTTGCAAACTATTGGTTGCCTATGGTTTTAATATATTATTTCATTATAGTAATTTAAAATATTCAAGATAATGTGAGGAAAGTACAAAGATATACTTTATTCTGTACACTTGATAGAAGGCATATAAACATAGAGAAAGTTAACATTAAATATTCAAATTGGAAATACAGAACCATGATACTAGAAAATAATGTGGCATTAGGTGAACACATAAAATCTGAAAAAATAAAATACAAAACTCAGCAGTTGAACAAGCAGAAAAAAGCATGGGACTACATGCTTAATAATTAGTTATTTAATTTCCTGGGTCTTAGATGTGACATAAAAATGCAAATATGTTCTTGAATATATTTAACCTTACTTTTATTTTGAATACAGTTTATAACAGAGACCTCTGAAAGTCTATGCTGGTAATGTATAAAATCAACCTTGACATTTGTGTGATGTAATTCCATATATAGAGACTTCTTCAGATGTCAAAAAAGATAATGGGAGAATTTTTATCTCTATATTCAGATTATGTTTATAAAACTGCACATAATACATTTAAAAATCACATAGTCTGGTTGCTCTTATATAATGCTTTTCAAAAGCTTTGAGTTCTTACTGCGATTTTCTCTGCACAACTCTTTAATTTCACAGAGGAATAAATGTATTCATTGAGGAGAAAACTGTCTGATATTATATGCAAATTTCATATCAGAGTTCATACTGGGACCTTAGATACTTCATCCTAAATCTACTACTCCCTTTCCCATTTGAGGTGGAAGTTAATTGAGAAATACACATTCAGATAGAATTAATTGAACAAAAATTAAAATTAATAGGATGATTTTTTTGTATGCAAACGTAGATAATATATTGCCTTGTATATAACTATAGAAAGAAGAAAGGAGATTCTAAAATATAGCTCCAAATTGCTTCTGGGATAAAACTCACCTTTGTCTCTCCCACCCCTAGTATATAGCCTGCCATATAATCAGCCTTCAATGAATATTGTTTAATGAATGACCTATTACTGGGTTTAGAAAAGGATAAAGATTCACAGTAATTCCCCCCCTACCCCTGCTAGTCAGCCATGTTGGGTCACTTAGCATGTGTCAGATAAGAATAATCCAGTCCATTTCATTCCTATACCTCCTCTTTGCGCTCTTCATTTCGCCGCTGGAACTGCCAGTAGACCAGAGCTCGCTGTGATTTTGGACTGCATTCCAGGAATGTGCTACTATTTTCTACTCCGTAGATGATTCTTTCTTCAAGGCTGTGGCTATGGTGATTATCTGTTCAGTGAAGGGGAAAATGAAACGAGGAAATGTTACAGAAATAAACTCTACTTCCCAAAGTATTTGTTTGGAAATTCAGGAGGTAAATTTATTGCCAAGTTGGAAGTCTTTTCCAAATTGTTTGAGGATGGCAGAAATGTCAAGGATGTAAGGTTTCGGAACCCAAGCGTTTATCCAAATACATTAGTTTGTATGGATTGTATAAGACATGGGCAGATATTTGTCTTCTAGGAAATAGCATTATAGTAACAAAGTCAGTCATGTGTGCAATATAACTACATTTTTATATACCATGATAATAGTCTCAAAAAAAAACTATTTTCACTCGAAAACTCTGCCCGGATTAACGGGGCCAGTTCATACTGTACTATTTTCCAGCGGAAAAGTTTTTCCACAGGGCTTTGAAAATAAGGTTTTGCCTTTTTCTATTTGTTTTTTATCTGTAAAATTAAATTCACCAACCAACATTTATCTCATATTTTACAAAAGGTAGAGTTCAGGAAGTTTATACTTCTTGCCAATAACCCTTAAATAATCCTCCACAAGTTTGTTCTGAAGATCAGTTGGTGTGAAATGTTTGGAATGGCTCAGAAGAAAGATGCATAGTTCTAATGCAATGTGGTTTCAATTGTCCTTATTTTAAAATGACACATCTTTTAATATTTTCAAGAATTAGGCTAAAGAATATGGCAAGAGTATATAATAAAATGCAGCAATAAGAAATCCTGTTTCCTGATTAAGTTTCTATTATTTTACCCTTTATCTAACCTCCTTCAATGTGGTAAATGAAACACAGTTAAGATCAAAAGTATGACATAGGGAGTGTAGGTAAAACTCATTTAGAGGAAAAAAGAACTCCTTATTATCTTGTATAATCCTGTTTCCATTATGACATCCTGTACAATCTGGAACTCATTAAATTAGTTTAGAAAATAATAAATATATTTTCACATGCACAGAAGGCTGACAGTATAGACAGATAAAAATATTTTGTGCTCTATTTCAAACTTGGCTAGATTTTGAATTTTAAAGTTTTCTCCCTTTTTTGGCATCATGTTGACAGTTTCACTCTCCTTATAATCTACTGAGTACTTTTGTCTGTCATAGATAATATGATTTGCTCTCACTAACTTTAAAACTTTCCAAAATCCTGCTTGCATCCAATCCCTGTACACGGCTGAAGTCCATCATCTCCGAGCTCACCCTGCCTACAAGCAACCTTCTGCCTCCATTTGTTATCTCTGGGGACATCAAATTCAGTGTCTTTTTGTTTATGGCCTGCTGAATGAAATAGAACTCTCCTAATATTGAGAAATATCTGTCCCTTCTTATTTAAAAGATCAATCTTTTAGAATTAGGGAGAAACCAGGAAATCACTGACATGTAAAGAAATAATATTTAACTGATTTAAAGTCACTTTTTTTTCATATTGGAGATATATGTCTTTTTCAATATCTATATTGAATATAGTAGCATTTTTCTTTTTTTCTCTGAAATTATTAGTATATCTTTGATTGAATAGATATGACACATGTTGCTCTACTATTTTGCAAGATACCTACTTCCCTGGATAGAAATAAATTGAATGTCTCCTGTGATTCCGGAGCTACCATGAAAAATTAAAATGCCTTGTCACAGAGGTCAATGCAGCAGGCATGGAATTCTTTTTTTCCTCCTGATAATTGCTGTGCAGTTTAAACTTTTTGGATTTAGAAATCCTTTAAGTTGGAATATTAGCCTTAAAAAAGAAGGAAATATGCAATAAGCAACAACGTAAGTGGACTTTGAAGACATGCTAAGTGAAACAAGCCAGTCACAGAAGAACAAATACTGGATGATCCTATTTATACGATAAGTCTAAAATAGTCAAAACCCTAGAATTTGAGAGTAGAATGGTGTTGGGCAGGGGTCAGGGGAAGGAAAATGTGGAGTTCCTATAAATGAGTATATAGTTTTAATTATGCAAGATAAATAAGAGTTTGAGACCTGCTGTACAAAACTGTGCTTATAATAAACAGCATTGTACTGTACACTGAAAATTTGTGACGAGGGTGGCGCTCATGTTGTGTTCTCACACCAGTACAATTTTGAAAAGTAAAAAAATTGATATAGTAAACATTATTTTACTTTTAGGAAGAGAGTTTTCATTCAAGTTCAATATTAATGAATCATAAGATATATGACTGCATGGCAACATAGAATAAAATCCATTGGAATAGAAACAAACAACATGGTGATCCACTAATAGCTTCTGATTCACCAACCATGCCTCCCAGGCCTACTACTTTTCTTGTAGACTTTTCTGTCACTTAATCTATGTGATTAAAAATATCTATAGGAATATAAGGTATAAGTAAGTTATTGCTCTCAAACATAGAACTCTTTAAATACTCTAGTATAGTAGTTGCCCCACAGCTAAGAATAATGTAACTTGTACAATAAGAAAGAACAGATTTTAACATTGTCATAATATCAATTAAGTACCTTAAAAAAATCACTAGTTCTCATCTTACCAATTAATTTAATTATCCCATCTGGTCCATAGAGAGCTTTTGGTTAACCTTTCTTACAGTCCTTAGAAACCAGCTCAGTTTTTAGTTTCTCTTCAAGATTTTTCAATATTTCTCTGGTGAGAGCAAACATTTCCACACACACACACACACACGCACACACACACACACACACATGCACAGACACACATATTTTATTAATGTTTTCTTATATTTAAAAACATTTCATTTTAACTACTACTTATCAATAAGACAAGAATATATTTGATTTAATTAAGAACTTACAAGTTGTATTTAGTTTAATATAGCAAAAGTTCATGGACTTTTCAAGACAAATCATGACATTATGTACGTTTCCACTTGAATAAGAAAAGAAACACAACTGCCGAATTTGGTACATTGGCTTGATGCCTTTCATTAGTTTACCTTGATAAGTACTTTTGCCAGTACCTTAAGGATTCATTCCCCTCTAACTTGGCCCTTTTTATCTCTCGTTTGTCGAAATAAAAAGCAAAAGACAATCTTCTAGTTAGTAAGCAGTGTCATATCAACCTTAATAATAGTATGTGGAGATACTATTGTCTTTCTTTGGTTTGACACCCCCTTATTTTATGTTTGGTTGGGTCCTGCTGCCATCAGCAATAATTTCAAAAAGTAAAGCATCCACTGAATACAGTTGTTTCTGTTGATTCCACTGCAGCAGAATGTTTCTATCATCAGTAACTTTTAATTTCAACTGGAACTTTCATTTAAAGTGGCCTAAGCCAAGCATTCATTAATTTGGGTGCTCAGATGTAACAACCTGTACATGTTTTTCTGTTAATTTCCCCACATTTGACATCTAATGAACATATATCCAGTATTTTAGAAAGAATGATGAGAAGACACTCAATACCCATTCTTTTTCCTAACCATTGTATCCCAACCACTTGATCAAATTTTGTGCAACATCAGAAACATTAGATGTTGAACAGCCATGTTTCTCTCTCCATCCTTTAAAATCTTCCCTCTTTCTTCTCCCTGCTCCTCAGTCAGTCTCTCTCTCTCTCTCCACCCCAACCCTCAATACCCTTCGCTCCCCCTCAAAAGATTACAAACAGGAACAATATTTTGATTGTCTTCTAACCTTACTAGATTGTCAATATTTTCTTGGAATACAAGCATACTCTCATACTGACTGTTGTTTAAAGCAAACAACTGCATAGAAACAGCAGCATAGTGTAGTTACACTATTTTTTCAAAGCATATACTATTGAACTCATAATTACCCAATATAAATCAAAAGCTCAACTGAGAAAGCGTTGTTGATTAAAGATTTCTTGAAGGATAAGAAATCTTGCATATTCATAGTAACTATAAACTATAATATCCCCTTGGATTAAACTAGTTGATCAGAGAGCTGTTTACATGGAACACATTATGCAAATCCCATGATATAATAGATTTTATTGAATTGTATGGGGTCCCTCTGATTTTCTCACTGTGTTTATTTTGTGATGTTTTTGAGTATGGTGTTCATTACATTGTAGTGTTTCTTGATGTTCATCTTTAATTTTTTTCTCTCATGTTAATTTTTAGGAATTATTTATATTCTCTTGAATAATTTACTTTTTCATGTACTCTGTGAATCATCAATTGATCATGTTTCCTCCTCTACACTGACTACAAATATTTGTTAGAAAAATGTATATCTTACCCTTAAAACTTCTTGGTAAATATGTTCCTACTAAATGCTTGCTTTCGTTCTCTGTCAGCATACTTGCTCTGCCTGTGTGACATTATTGTTCTATCTTATGTTTGTTTTTAATCAAATAACTGAAAATTATATGAAATATATTAGGTAATTTAATAATTATAGGTAACAAAATATTTATAAGCTTTTTAAAATATCCTTTTTGTTGTCCTTAAAATATAGCTATATAAAAATAACAGTATAATGACAAAAATAATAATAAATATGTGAGGTGTTATTATTGCTATTACCAGTCTTGTGATAGTTACAACTGTTAATTCATTTAAAACTTAAAATCTGTTGTTGAGAATTCATACTACACAAATGATGAACCCCTTCCCAACATCAATCTTACTCCCTCATCACCATCAAAGAAAGTATTTCCTCTTTTATGCTTTCTAAAAATCTTTTCTGTATATATCTTCAAGCACCTGTAGTCTTTTTATTATAATTATTTATTAATCTAGTTATTTTTCTCCATACTGTATATTCTATAAGATAGTCATTAACCCTTAGCTGAAGTCTGCTGAATAGCAAATTCTAAACTATTCAGTTTGCGTTTATAAGCTGAAATCTCACGTAAATTTGATATCTTCAAAAGTTACCATAATTTTATTTAAAAATTATTTAAATGTTAACCAATTAAAAAGAGCATAGAGTTTATAACCCTTATTATGATACAATAGATTGTTAAACCACTGTTAACTGTAAACATTTCAACTATTCTAAATTTGTTAAGTTTTTGAATTTTACAACAGTTGATTTGAGATATGGTGGGAGAAAATAATGACTAATCAAGTACACTCCAAAACCAAAAATTCCAAATAGGAGATAATAAGAAGAGAAAGAAATTTGGTAAATTTTATGGATATATTCTCATATCCCCAACAACCCTTAAATCTCTAGAAGATGTCCTTGGCGATGAGTAATCTTGTAGATTTCCAGAAAGAAAGCATTTCAATTTAATCCATTTTAAAGTACATTTCACACTTAGAAAGCAACTATTTTGAATACAAACTTTTGTCATAAAAATTACCAGTAGACAAGAAGGGTTTAGTTGTTAAATTTGCATAATGAATTCTCATGGGCTGAACTGAATATTTAGAGCAAAATAATTGAGAGCAACAAACATTAAAATAATTTAAAAAGCACCAGTGTGTTTGAATAACACAATGTTACAATATGTTGCAGCTGTTAATGACAAGAAATACTGTTTTTAAGGAAGCAATCCTCAATTAATCACTTCCTCTTTTAGTGGAATAATTTATGGAAATGAAATTGAGCCTAATAAACCAGAAAGAATGGGAGGAAAGAAAGAAGTTAAATAAATTGCTTCCTTTTGTAACAACAAAAATCCATGATATCCATCATTTGGCTAGAAATATCATATGGCCAAAGGCCTTATTTAGTATCTGATTCCCTTCCAATAAAGCAGAAACAGAAGGCATCACATTTCAGCTTTCCATTTATTTCACTCTCCATTTTAACCCCATAAATGTCTTCCAAGATTGAAATGTTAATAATGTAAGAATCTCAAAAAATTAGATGTCATGTAGAAAAGACAAAGAGGAGTGAGTTAGTGAACATTATATTTATCAGCTATTTAATCTCTGTTATCATTTTTGATGTCTTCCCATTATGATATTGAAAAGCTGAATTCCATAAATAAATATAAAAGTAAAACAATTTGGGTGAGGGGCAAATGGTTGTAAATTATTTTAAAAAAATATTTAGCAAATATGACTAATTGCTGAACTACGTAAAGAGAAATATAATTCTATTTTTGTCACATTGTAAGTTTATATTTTACAGTATAAGTTTTTTTCTCAATAATATTTACTGCTAAAGGTAAAGCAAAGAAGGATAAGAAGTGTTGCCCAGCAATTCTTGGTGACATAGAAAATTGCAGATATGCATTTCTTCAGTAAAACATCATTACTTAGATTTTCCTTACTAGATTCTAGATGATTTTCTCCAGAAATAGAACAGGCACTTTATCACTAGAAAATATTTTAATTTGGCTTCAAGTGGATGAATTGTATTTTTAAGGAGCAGTAGCTAAAAAGGCATTTTATGGGTGAGCAAAAACTCTTGGGAAGACATAAAATATTTAAGAAAAAAATTGAAGACAAAAATTTCATGTGTTTCAACATGCATGCATATTCTTGAATCCGACTACTAAGATGGCTAACAGTTGATTTAATTTCATATATTGTAGTGCACTTAAATTCTGCAGTCTGTACTAAGCTATATAACAGGGATCCTGTTTGTTTATTTATCATGATAGTACAGTTTTCTCCAATGTTTTATATGATATATACCAACTAGTTTGTTTGTAAATGCTGAATATTAGTTTGCATGCATGCATGCACCCCCAAATTAACACATATGTATATATTAAATCCATGTGCTTACTATGTCTACTTGTCAAGTTACACAAAAGACTCAATTAATAAAACTTTAGAGAAAATTTAAAGTTAGAATTTATTAACTTTTTAAAAAGTTTAAATTTTAAACTACTTTGACTTATACCCTAAATTAAGATCTGTCTCTGGTTCTGGGAAATAATTATCAACTAACACAGCATTTAAAATTTTATAACTCAAATAGATTCCAATCTTCCTTGAATCCACTGATTCTTGTAGATTTGTGTTTAAAAGTTCTTGTTGGTCCAGAGATAGGTAAATAAATCACAGACAGATATGACCAGGGCATTTTAATTTTATTGTTCATAGGTAATTATTGTTTCAGAGATAATCACTAGTATCTTACTTTTTAGAGATTTATTAAGTTAAAATGTGAAAATGAAATTAAGGTATTAGGAAGTTCCTATGAAGTGATCTGAATAGTTGTATCTAATACTGTGCTTAATATCTTGTGATGCCAGAGTCTCCAATATTTCTTGGCATAGAGCAGGCCAAAACTCAGTTACTTAAAAAGCAACACCAATATGAGGATGTGTACTGTAAGATTAATCAAGTCCATATCAAACCTCTGATATGTATTATTTTCATAATATGATAGCAAATGTTTTTGAAGAAAACACACAATTTATATGCCAGAGTAAAATTATCACAGGAATGTTTACTTTTAAAAAACATGAAACATGGACTTTGATGTTTAATTTACTTTTTCCCAAGAGATATGATAGGAGATGATAGAGAATACCCATTTGCTGAAGCAGAAAATTTCTGTAAACAATAATGAAAAAAACACCTTCCATTTTAATATATTCTCCTTAGAGGTGTTGAATATTAAAAAATATAGCATGCCTAAAATGTTTCCGCTTACAATGGTTAGATTATGGGTGTAAAAACACTTAGGTAATGTCTGATGGCATATTTAAAAACTTTAATGAAGAACAAGGATGACATAAAATATTTCAAAATTGCTTTCAGGTATATATGTATGTTTTGCACACAGATACTATAAATAATTGGATTATTAGCTTAAGGTAGTATCAGAAGATGATTACCGTAGTGATTATTTCCAATGAATATAGTTTCAAAAACGGTTTACAAAAGTTATAGAAGATAATACTGTAGTAAGTTCATTCTAGATGTACACTTCTTGATATTTTAAGATCTCTGATATCAGAATGCATCTTGCAGTTGCTTTTGATCTGAGCTGAACTTGCTTTCTTTGGGAAAACATTTGTTCTTCTGCAACACACTTGAGACCCTACTAACCTGATACCTCTTTAAGTTAAAGTCTTGTTTGAGATTTTTGGGCCACCCTGTTGGTGATTTCAGAAAGTAAATCTTCCTCTGACTGGTGTGGCTCAGTGGATTGGGAATTGTCCTGCAAACCAAAAGGTCGCTGTTTGGATTCCCAGTCAGGGAACATGCCTGGGTTCCCAGACCAGGTCCCGGGTTGGGAGCGTGAGGCAACCAACTGATGCAATGTTTTTCTCCATCTCTTTCTCCCTCCCTTCCCCTCTCTTTAAAGATAAATAAATAAAATCTTAAAAAAAAAAAAGAAAGTAAACTTGATGGGTACCATCTTGTGGTTCAAAGAGTATCCCTCCCCCTTCAGTACCCATAATTATGATTGAAACAAAAAATTTACTTGCTATCTCCTACATGGCGATTTATTTTGCCTTCATACTAATACTGAAACATATTGTGTCTTGGTTTGATACTGGGAGCAGCTATTAGACTGCTCATCTTAGGCAGTTTTTCTTTTTTAGAAGTACATAAAATAATGGTGTATCTTACATTCAGTGACATTTAAGACGATACGATTTAGTAATTTATTAAAGTTAGAGTTTTTTTAGGGCTGACATCATATTCATCTATCAAATCTTGAGGCGTCTCTTGGGGCTTAATGCTCAGATTCATAGTTGGATTTTTACACATGAATAAAATAATCCAGAGCATAGACCAGATTAGCATCGCTACAAAATACTAAATTTACAACTCTGCTGACCATAAAAATGACACTGCCAAAGATATTTTATGAAATTTTGATGCCAGCCAGAAAGCCATAAATTGATTCAGTTGGGATAATTAAGAAGATTGAATTTTGTGAATGTTTTATTATGGGACCCTAGAAAGGAGATACATGTATGTAGAACAGCCATGAGAAATATTGCAAAGTAAAATTCAATGATGGCATTCAACTAGAAGTTAGGATATAAAATATTTCAAAAATTCAAAAATCTAAGATGATAAATTTAAAAAAAGTGTTACTTATGGTGTAGGTTTTTCTTCTCTGGATATGTAGGTCATAGTATGACTCATTTTTGTTTGGCAAGGATAAGGTCATGGGAGGTTGTCTTAAAGGTAAATTGACTCAGATATTCATGCTGTTGAATGCAGTCAGACCAGCTCAAATTTTGTTCACAGCAGTTATTTTGGAGAAGGAAACATGTTGCAAAAACCTGAGGTTTGTCTTTAGCATTCTGTATGAGGTGTGAGTGGAAAGACAAGAAGATCTGGCAGCACGTGTACATTTAGGGGCTTATACTAGAATTTCCCTAGGTGAATGGCCACCAGTGCGGAGGAGAGCGTCCTGGGTCAGGGAAGGGGAGCTGGGTTTGTCTGCATCACCGAGGCCAGCTCACCACGAGTGCTGCCTTTACTCAGAGGGCACAGAGCGCTGAGTGAGTGCTAAAGGTTTCATCGAGAGTAAAATTCCTTCCACTTAATTCTGAATTATTTTATATAGTCTCTCTATTACAACCTCAGGATATGTAAAATATGGAGTGTTACAAAATCTGCTTAGCATTACAGCTGGAATTGATTGTCCTGAAGTGTATAATTTGGCTTCAAGTTGCTTAGCAGCTTTCTTGAAAACATCTCATATCTTTATATGTTTCCATATGAGCACAAATATTTTATTTCATGTGAGATGTAACATTAGCAAGACAACATACATGACTTCATAGGGCTGAGCTCTGGATTCTTGCCCATTTTACTTTCAAGTATTGATAGCACCTATTCCAGGGTAATTCACTGATTCCCAGTGGTAAGCCTCAGCCTGGCCATGTGGGTATGCCTGATTTGGTTTCCAAACATTTAAAAGTTACTATAAACTTTGATGTATAGTTTTTTTAAGTTTGGTCAATTATCATACAAGCAGACAGGAATAAAGAGGCCTTCAAAAATAAAAGGAATGTTTTACTGCTGCAGAGCTTCTTAGAGTATTTTACCATTGCCTCCCATGTATCACAAGCATCTACTTAGACTTGTGTGCGCACACACGTGCATGCGTGCACACACACACACACACACACACACAAACAACAGGACACTGAACCACAGCAATCTTTTTCCTCTCTACAGTATACACTCCAATGGAAGAATCAGGGAGAATGTGATTCACATTCATTTTACTTTGTATAGCTAAGCAATTCCATATTACCAATTTTTACAGGCTTTCACCAACCTAATTTTATTTAAACACAACTTTAAAATTGGAAGCTCTCTCATGCCTAGTCAATCAACAGTCAATAGCAATAAGTTATTCACAGGTTCAGTTAAAAATAAATAGGTATTTGGGAAGCTTTTCCTTGTATATGTACACTTGTAATTCCAGCATATATATGATTTAAAAAATACTAATTGGATCTAATAGAGGACTGAATTGCTAAACAAATGGATATATCAGTAAAACATCGCACTAAAAACTGTATTAAAATAGTAAAATATTGTATTATATTAAAAATTGATTATTGGTAAGATATAAACATATATTTATAAATACAATTCTTTAGTAGTCTTCAAAATATAGCCTAGTTCCTTCATAGAGTAGTGCATAACAATTATTTATTAGTTAACGTATTGATGGTATTTCTGGACATCCCACTTCTAAATATGATGAAATTAATAACAGCATATGACTTAAATCATTTATAAAAAGAATAGATGTTATTTAGTTCAAATTTCTATTGAAAAAACAAAACCATAAGTACAGCTTGAAATATTAGATCATTCCTTTAACAAATATTTATTTAATATATATGATATTTATTATCATGGTTTTCATAATATTGCTTCTGCTATAGCCCTTGAGATATAAGAATGAGCAAAGTAACAAGGTCCATACTAACATGGACATTAAAGTTTGATTAAAAACAATCTCTAGTTACATCATCTTACTTCTATTCCCAGTTATTATTAGCTTCTTCCTAGCTCAGCAAATAGATTCTTTAATACAATGACTTAATAATTTATAAGACTGAATAGCTTAAATGTGCTTATCATAATTCAATATCTTTACATGAAATAGATGAACAGAAGAGTAGTGAATGTATTGCTGTCTAATTGAATTATGCCATTTGAAAAGTTTAAAGAGTGTAGGTCAATAAAGCACTATATATGTACTATGACAAAAATTTATAACATTTGCTCTAATATGGTGACTTTTTTTGCTTTATAAAAAGAACAATAAAAGACAGGAAAGTCTTTGGCAAGAAAATTTCCAAGTATAATACATCCCAAACAGGGTAAATTCGTGTATACCTGTCTCCTGGTATTGGCATCCTCCGAACAACCCTGTGAATGCTCATGAATAAGATACCAGTATATATGGGATACCTAACAGGGGATGTGACTTTCAGAAAAGTAGCTAGGTTTTGGAATATATGCTAGAGTATTTCTTGTGCAGTGTGTTTTCTTTTGTAACATTCATGAAACATGAATATTCTACGTTCAGAATGAGTAGATCAAATCTAAGTTAACTGATAAAAATATTAGACCTTCCTTTAGGTTTAATGTAAATGGCACCGAAAAAGTTAATAGGATAATTATATTCAATTACATGTAAAATGTTTACATTTTATATTTTAGCTATTTTTAACTATGAATTGTTCATTATAGTGATGTCATTGATCAGTTTCCCCAGCAGGGGGAAGCACAGCTTCATTATTATTTTTGTAAAGGGTTGAAGTAAGGTAGTAAGATATACTACAGTTTTAGTCCATTTTAAATGAAGATTGGTTGGCATTTCAGCATTAAATAAGCATTTTGACATTAAATAGGCCTTGACATCTTTAGTAGGCATAAAATAAATTTGGTCTAAAATCCCCAGTTCAGGAGAATATCATATTAGTAAATAAGTGTGAAGACACTGGAATTATTTTCTACTTGTCTAGGATAACCAGTAACAATGTATTGGATCTATTTGAGCATATTGATGAGTACTTTGCATGACTTCTTTTAAGAATACACTTTCTTCTTTGATATATTTAAATAAATAAATACATGTGTGTACACACATACACACACACACACACACACACACATTTGCCTATTATTCTCAGGTTGCTCCTATACATGAACACATGTACTTAAACTGTTATTTTTTGTTAATATGAGAAAATTGAGCTTTTAGTCTCATAAGGGTTTTTTAAAGTCTTGAATTTATCATACCTGTAATAATAAGACATACTTCATTTCTTTGTGTTCTTTAGAATTGTCTTTCTCTTAAATTTTCTTTCTCTTTAGTTGCATTTCTATAAGTATTCTGGGAGAATTGTGAGCCCTATATGTATGTAGATATGCATTTATTTTATCCAGGTGGTAGCAGGTTAAAAGATGAAAAATGTTGTCACTTACCATGGTGTTGTAAATCTGAACAGTGAGTCAGTGGGTCTCCATTTCTTATATCTTGTCGTCTTGTGCGTCTAAAACAATTCATTTGAAAGGCATTATTGCATCTCTATTCCCTCTTGGGAATTTGTCATAAGAATTAATATGAATCAAAAATCAAAGACTCCAGGTGTATGTAAAAAGAGATCATCTATGTCTGGCTAAAAGATTTTTTAAAAGCAGCCTATTATACCAGTAAGAGCAGTCTCCAAGATGATCAAAATGGCAAACAACATGCAAATGTATTAACAATGCCTTAGAAGTCTTTCAAAGATATCGAATAACAGAAAATTCATGTTCTTTTTTTTCCTACTGGATATTAATCAATAAGAACATAGCATCTAGAAACTCCTAAATTTTTAACATTTTAAATGTTAATTCTGAGCAAAAATCATGAAATAGAGAATAACAACCTATTTCTTCTTAAACAGATAAATGTTTTTTCTGATCACTAATGAGGGAGTAAGATTGAAAATTAAAATTTACGTGAATGTTCTCTTTCTCTTAACACATATACATAGTTTCTTAAATAGATTTTGTTAAGTTTAAAAGTATTAAGACTATGAATTATATTTTTAAGTTAATTTCAAGTTTTCTTTTATGGTTGTTATATTAACCTTTTTAAAACATTTCTTTTATGATCACAGGACTATGATTGCAAATTGATTTACTGTGCAGTGAATAAAAGAAGAAATTCAACAACAAATATTAAGGGTCAAGGCCTCCTTTTGTCAGAGTAAGACTAGAGAGAAGACAATGAACTTACCTTTAAATGAAAAGCCAAATTTGCTACAAAAATCTAAATGAGTTTCTCCTTCATTCTACTGCTCAGATTATGTTAGTTGCGGTACATTCTGGGTGTCCTGTCTGCATTTGGCTAATGGTTGACGGGAAGGAGGAGATTGGCTCTAGCCATTGTGGTGCAAACAAGATGTGTAGCTCCAGAAAGAGGCTAAAAATGGAGATTGGCTATGTGTAACAGACTGGAAAAGATTGCGGACACTTGTTCAACTGTGTTCTGCATCTATTTTAGTGGGTATTGTCTTCCTGCAAAGTTAGTTACCATCCTGAAAAGAGCTCTTACAAAGGCCATTGAGAATTGCAAACATGGAATTTGTTACTGTATTCATAAATTTAGAAGTCCAAAGTATTTATAGATTCCTATTTGTAGAATTGGTGAGAATATCAACAGATGTTGCACATTTCAAAATTGAGCCAACGAGAAAACTTGTGAAACCCGAACCACAAAGCACTTTGGGAAGGCATATTTTTTACTGCATTTTAAGCTTTTGAAAAATGCCATTACAAAGAATATATAAATATGAGGTCTTGAAACATCCTTTTCAAAGACACATGAAACTGGATTAAGTCAAATCTGCAAAGCACAACATTTTTGAATAACAATTCATTCCATCGTGGATTGCAGGTATGCAATAAACACATTTAAAGTATGTAATAATACACAGCTTTTTAACATATGATAGATGTAGTGATGGTTTTAATCTTTCTTATTAAAATTGGCTTAAATTAGAATGGATTATTACTAAATTAGCCAATGTTATCACTCACCCATGGAAAGGAAATAATACTCAATTTTAGTTCAAACATAAATACACACTATTTGAGTAACATTAGGAGTCTCATAGACCTAACTGATTCAAATAACCATAAAGTTTTTAATAAAATAATTAATTTGCTTTAAAAACTGCATTTTCATTTATTAAACTATCCATAGTTTCTTTAAAAAATAACACATTTTTATACTGACTTTTTTGTTTTAAACTTAAACTTCCAATGAAGTCAATAGTAAATGATACAAACATGTCATCTCAATTCTGAATGTTAAAGGCTTAAGAAAATTATATTTATTAAATGGAATAGGTTAACACTAAATTTTCATTCAATATTATTAACAAGATAACTATATAGATTTTAATCCATATGGACAGATTATGTGATAAAGGTGAAGATTATTTACCACTACAGTCAATGTTATCTAAAGTGTGTAATTAACAGATTTTAGTAGATATTAGGATTATTTTTCCCCTAATGTTTTCCGAATATTTAAAATAAAGAATATATTGTGGAATATACCTCATTAGCACTGAAAATATCTACATTCCTAGCTTCTTATAAAACATTAACTATAATAATAAAATTTATTTCTCCTAAAATGCAGTTGCTTAATAATGTTGATTTCTATTTTATATTTCAACAATTTGATGTGCACACTGTTAACTTTAGGTTTATATTAGCAAGATATTGTATGTTACTTCCATCTATCATTGTTTGATTTTTAAACAGTGGTAAACATCAAAAGAGAAAAGGAGCCATGAGTTAGGGGTAGAGAACGTGTTGAGATAATGATTTTGTCAAAATAAGAAAACACTTTTTTTTTTTAAAGCAAAGGTAAAACAAATTTGTATACAACTTTCAGATTGTACAAAGAGTTCCCTGAAGTATAACTGAGCCTCCTTAATGTAACACTACAACGAAGTGATCAAATGTTTGTTCCCAATATATCCAATCTTCCAGATAGTGACTTACAGTTATATGTCAGTATATTTTAAAAAATAACTCCTATGCATACCTTAGCAGTTTTTATTCAAGCATGACCTAAAAAAATATTTTTAAGTAGTGTTATCAAGAGTATACATAAAATATTTTTATATTATATATATCCAGAATGATAGTTATTTTTTATGTAGTTTTATATTTGAAATTCAAACATTGCAGCTACATGAAGATACTATGATAGTACAGTAGCCTTAAATTTGGGACTGGTCAAATAAAGATATATTTGGGTTAAGTAAAGATGTATTTCAACATTGTATGAAAATGTGATATCTTCACACCTAGAAACAATTCTTTTAAACTTTTATAATTGGGTTCCTGTGTATTCTCTAATACTCTAAAGGTAAATAAAGTCTTTTCTCTGAGAATTTTCTGTTCATCTAAGGACATAAATTGCCTTATAAAGTTTAGAACCAGGATAAAATGTTGCTGGATAAAAGAATAAAAAATATTTTTTTGACAAAACAGCATTTTCATCAAAAAGTACAAGGCTCAGCCTAGATTCTGTCAGTGACTTTTTCTGTGACTTTGACCTTCAGTTTTCCCTTGTGTAAAATGAAGTTGCAAAATTTTATAATTTCCAAGTATAAAACATTCAAGGATATTATTGTGATGTTTTAGATTTTCCTCAGTAATTTATTAAAACTATTGTCCCATTCATTACATTTGCACCCAACTATCCTATTATACATTTTTCTGATGATTTTGACTCTTTAAGGAAAAGGGGGAAAATATCTAAACCTCTTTATTCATTGAAAAAAGTTGGTACACTCATATGAAGAAAGCTGTTTCAAAAATAGAATCAGTTACAATAAATAGCAAATGCTTGTGTTTATTTCTAATGTCTTTCCTACCTCTTGGCGGTTGGAAAGTAGCGAGAGCAGGAGGAGCCATCCCAGGCACAGTAAGGGTCTCGGGCGAGGCAGCACTCAGCACAGGCTTTCCCATAAATATCACATCGGTGCAGAGGGAGCTGGGCCACACCCACCATGGAACCAACATAGAGCTGTTGCTGTAGAAAGAAGCTACTGTTACAACAAAAAGCATCTTGCTTTTCAGATCTTTTTTTTCTTAATAAAGTTTATACATATCTTATCAAAGGTAAATTTATATTTGTGCATTACAAAACCTAATTATTGGTAGTTTCTTCAAAGGCCTGGCAGATAATGTGACCATTTAAAATAGAGCAAGATCAAAATTTAAATATTTGACTGAAACAGGTGTAGTTTATAAGACCAAGGGAAGATAAGGAAGACAGTAATAGTTATATGTCAATTATACTTAAATGAAGAATTAAAGACAGTAAGACATTGAGCAATGCAATGTTCAAACTTTCAGTTTTTTGTTCTTAGCTTGTTTGTTCTGACTTCTACTGTTCATAATTTTAATTAATCAGATTACTTACATTGCCATGGGTTCCTGAGGCAGGGACCGTTTGCTTCTCACTCTTGGCTGCCCTATTATACTGCCTACCATGTAATTTCAGGGCTTGCGTTTGTGAGACATTTTGCCCAACACTGTGTTCTTCTTGCACTACCTCCAGGGGGATTACTTTAAACAAAACCATTAAATTACTTCTCATTTGAAAGGTCATCAGTGAAGAAGATCAAGGGCACACTGGCTGGTGCAGTAGACTTAACCCAAAAGCTCAGGTGCTGTAATGGGCATCAAAATACCTGCATTCTAGGTCTTGCCCTACATTTTATGTGATCTTGGGACAGTTACATAATATTTCCAAGACTTATCCATAAAATGAGCACATTTAACTAAATTTTTAAAGTATGTATCCAGATAAAATGTTTTACAATGCCATTGTCTTCAGTGAGTCTGGAGTTACCCAGTAAGGTAGAATATGGGGGAAAAGCTTTTGAGTAGCAACTAATTCAGGATCTCAGTACAATATAAAAAATGCCTTTAACAAGGTTAAGTCAACGTAGCATATCAGCTACAAATTTATCAAAACACAACATGAAATATAAATAAAATTATTTTGTGTTTTCTCTCATTTATGGAATTGGTGCCATAGCTCCCTTTCTTGCACTAAAGAATTGAGTAAAAGCTGTGTAAATACTGCCCTTACTAGTGTGGCTCAGTTGGTTGGATATTGCCCTGCAAAGTGGAAGGCTGCTGGTTCAGTTCCCGGTCAGGGCACATGCCTGGGTTGTGGGCCAGGTCCCTGGTTGGGGGTGTGCAAGAGGCAACCAATAAGTGTTTCTCTTCCTCTCTTTCTCCCTTTCTTCCTCTCTATCAAGCAATCAATCAATATATATTTTTAAAAAGTTGTGTAAATACTAAAACATGTAACAGTTTGCATGGAAAAGATCTTACAAGTGTATTTTAATTTCTCAACTATATAAATAAAAATAAGCTACAGAAAGGCTGTCTCAGAGTCACGTGTGCTCTTTTAAATATTACAAATTGCCTGAGAGTCAGCAATGGATATAAATAAAATTGTATTTCCAAAAGACTTTCAAAGATAGGCTACATATATATGAATAAACAAATAAGTTGAATAAAAATTGAATGATCTATTAGAATTAAATAAATTATTAATGCTATAAGGAGTACTTACATAGAAAATAATTTTGTGCTTCAAGCTAATCAATTAACTTTTATCTTAATACAAGAAATGGAACTATGGGGAAAGAAGTACTACAGTAAGAAATAAACCACGGTAGAAGCAGTTGTTCTGATAAATATTGCTCATTCCACTCCAGTAAATGAAAATTACTTATAGTATATAGCATTATAATATAGTATAGAGCATATATTACAGCTGATCAAATTTTTACAATATTCATATTTTATTACTATATATTGAAAGATGATACAAACCATGGCAAATTAAGAAATGATAAGGTCCTGGGAGGAAAATATGAAGTATTGTCTCTCAGTTTTTTTGTTGAGTGACAATTAGGTTAAACTGTATCTTTCTTAAAGCATCTACAGTACACAGTAACAGTTGACCATAATTTGAAAAATATTAACAAAAAACTTAATAGAAAAAGCTTTTCCCCCTTCTATCCTTTATTTCTTTCTTTCAAAAAGCATCATTAAAAAAATAAGCTTAGATTATATTGAAAGCAAGCAGTCTCAACGTTAATTAGTCAAGATGGGGAAGCAATATGAAGAAGTACAGTTGCCACTGGTAAATATGGACATGCTGAAACATATATTGTGTTTATAACTATTTTTAAAGTTGGTCATACCTAATCAAAAAATCTGTCCAATAGCTTTTAAGAAGCATGAGCAAAATTCATACTCATAGATTTTTAAAAATATGACATTTGAGTAGAAAAAGAGTTGTTATTATCTAATATTTAAATCTGTCATATCCCTTTAAGAGAAAAACAGAAAACCCCAAATATGGCAACTGAGATCACTGCAATGTAAACCTAAAGCTAATAAAATGCCAACAATTAAATACAGCTCAATGGCTAACATATTTAACAATTATTCTACAGTACTGTTAATGATTTGCAAAACCAATTATGCTGTCTTCATGAAATACAGAGGAGGTTTGCAGGCACCATTGAGCATAATCCAGTTGCTAGCAAGTGACCTGATGTGCTTTTTCTGCCCAATTTAACACCACCATAGGCTTTCTCACTATCCTCCTTAACAAGTTGCAGGTCATAAAGCAGGAGATGAGTCTATTTATGCAGAAAATTAGTTGCAACATTGCTTGTCCCTTTTGAAACTATTGCCTCACGTTTGAAATCTCCATGAACATTAAAGAAATTGAGTCACATCTTCAGGAAATGAAACTTCCACTATTTGAAAATAAAGCCTAGAGACACTTTCTTCTATTATGGTATTTTAAATGGATATACTGTTTTTTGGTGAAGTGTATTATATTTAGTAGTCAATTCCTAAGACAGCTTTAACATTTTTTAAACAGAAAGAAATGTTTTATAATACTAGATATAATGTAATTAAGACTAGTAATGAAAACCAGCAGAGAATAAATAACAAATCATTACAGGAGAGAATATACCAGTCTCACTTCCATCCTGGAAATCCTCAGATTTTCTTGCCAACATTTGATAATTTTTAGATTATAAAAACAGGTGAAGACATACTTATGAAATATAAGATAACAGTATCAGGTCTATAATATCTGCACTCTGAGTTTCTGTAAATATCTTGAAAATTATCAATCTATTTTGACATGTATGTGTGGAAAGAATATACACTGAGTTTTACTGGCATAGTATTTTAGTGTCTTGTACAGGGGTAATGCATGGTCAGAGATAAAACAAGTCAGAGATAAGATTAGACGAATGATTCTCATATTAAACAATATTGTATTTGTAAGTTCTTACTGCAGTGAATGAAGGGCTTCCAACTCCCTTCTGTTTTTTTCCCCCATAGGGTTATTTAATAATTAATTTTCTTTTTCTATTTTTTTTAATTTTATTTTTTGGTTTTTCAATTACAGTTGTCCTATTTTTTTTCCCCATTGCCCCCCCCCCAAGCCTACCCCTTCTCCCACAATCATATCCCTCCCAGTGGTCCATGTTCATGAATCATTTATACATGTTCCCTGACAAAGTAAGGGAAGGATTTAGTCAAGGAATGTGTAATAATTAATTATTAATTCAACTCAATATTGTCATTTAAAGAAACATAGTTACCAGTCATATATAGGCTAGAATGGTCAGAAAATGTTCATGGGGAAAAGATAAATTTGTTAGAAGTTAAAATTATATTTGTTTTGTACATGTCATTTAGCATTTACAAGTCATTTGTTTCAAAGTGTCTTGCCAAAGCATTAATTCAATGTTAATGGAAAGACTATTAACATGCTCCCCATAACCTAAGAATTCATGGAGTTCAATGACATCATTTGGTTATGACCATTTTTCTGTTTCCCTTCGTATTTAGCCAAACTAAATGTTTTCTCTAGAATATAATACTACTGAAAGAGTAAAATTACTTTAAAGTCAATTTCCCCAAACACATATAGTCCAGTGCATTATTTTATTAGCCCATAAAATGTATTTTGATTATCCATGCAAATTAAATTACAAACTTATATTCAGAAATATCCACCACTGCTATTTTAAAGGACAGAGAGATGAAAATATTATTGAGTACATTTTATTACAATGATCAAAAATGTTATAAATGAAAATTTACAACAAATGCTAAGAAATATTTTATAGAACACTTATGAGATTGGTCAAAACATGAGGGAAATAAAAATATCTTTAATTTTCATTTTACTAGCTTGTTGTAAAAACATTCTTTCCTCTTTGTTTAAACAAATGTTAATATATCTGTAAAATTTGATGGACTATAACGATATTTACTTATTCGAAACACAAAATTAACACAATGTACTATACTGATTTTAATACATAGTGACAGTACCTGCTTAGTGGAAAGTTCCATTGCTGAAATAATAGTTGGTTCCTAAAGAAGAAAAAGAAAATGTAAACCTTGGGTCAATAATAAAAGTTATTAATTAATTAACATAGAACACAAACATAACTTATTAGAGAGGAAAGAAACATCAGTGCTCCTTAGAAGCAATATAATTGGGAAATAAGATGTGTGAAAGAAATTGCATAGATAAGTGTTAAATGTGTAGAACAGACAATAAGAGTGTGTTAATGCCCTCCAGGCAAAGACCTTAGGAACACACCTGTAGCTGATCAAGTTGGGTTTATTTCTCCTTGCAATAAGGGAGACCATGGAACTGCTCAGTAAGTGCTGGAAAAGAATTAAACTTTTGGGTTTGTGTCAGGTGAATTGATAGAGTGTTCAAGGAAGTGGGGCTTTGCTCTGCATTAGAAGCTATCAAAAGCAGAGATAGTTCTATAATTAGGTATCTTTATAGATCTTACTTAGAAGGAGGGAAGGACAGAGTGAGGATAAAGCAGTGGTTGGAAAAAGGTAGCAATCACTCATACAGGTAGGATAGGGGGTTTGTTCATTTTTTAGGTTTTGGACAATGTTTATGTTCTTGTCTGTGTTCTGCCATAATTACAGAAAGGTCTTGCATTCTCTTGATTCATCATGGTCCTAGTGTGGCCTTCTCTGACATTGGCATTCTGTGAAAATGTGTATATTCAGCTCGAGTATACCTCCTACCACCACCAATGATGAGCTGATAGCTTTATGCTAGTTTCCAGCCTTTGAGGACTATGTGGGCTCAGTTGGGATTTAAACACTGTTACATGTTCTACTGAAGCCTATCGTGAACACAGGTAGTTAGCATTAATAACTACTGTTTTTTTTTTTTTTAATGAACTTAGACCATCAAAATGCTATTCACCTGAACTCATAAGCTTATTCCTCTTAGTTTCGCTTTCATGGAACTATGCTCCATCGTTTCATTCATCAATGACAACACTAAGAGATATGATATTGCTTAGGGGTTTCAGAGGTGGCTAATGAGAATGAAGCTTAGGTAAGAAAAATAATCTTAAAAGGCCTTACTTTGTAGGTGGCTGAATCTGTGCCATAAACAGAGTATAAAGAGCTGGACTCTGGAGCCAAACTGTATGGATTCAAATAGTAACTCAAACCTGACCGGAAGTGTGATATTGGGTGAGGTACATAACCTCTTTGTAATTCAGTTTTCTCATCTGAATAATAAGTATGATGGAACCATACTTATAGGATGGTTGAGAAGATTGGGTTAATAAATGTAAAGCACTTCTACAAATGTGTTTATTTTCTCTCTCTCTCTCTCTCTCTCTCTCCACACACACACACACACACACATCATTTTCTTACTTTAGCTTTTTTCTTTAGTGCTTATCACTATGTATATAGTTTATTTTGTGTCTTATGAGTTCTCCCAACATCCCAGAGCAGAATCTGAAGTAAGCTCTTATCTGCAGGTGGAGAGCAAGAATAAGGAACTAAGAATTGAGAGGAAGGAGGAAAAGTCAATAAAAGGATGAGTTGTTGAAGTCACCACTGAGAGAAAGTCTGAGAATTGTGGGCAATGACTGTCAAAACTGTCCACTGAGGTTTTTACCAGGAAAAGTATTTATTCGTTTCATGATTCAGTGGGTGCCCACAGGGAAGTTAAATCTGCCATACTCCCAGCTGTGACTTGTTTGCCCTTTTGCCTGCTGTCAGAAAGTGAAAAACACACAGTGAGAATTAGAGGTAGGCTGATAGGACATGAGGAGGGGCAAATTTAGGACAGGAGCTTTTATATTTCCACTGCCATATCCCTGACACCTGGGATTGTTCCTGGCATTTAGAAGTTCTCCATCAATGTTTGTTGAATGAATGAAGGATATAGTAAATTAATGAATAAATGCTCTATCAATTTTCTCTGTTCTCTCCTATCTCTTCTACTTTGCCCAATGTAGTCTGTTCCTTCCGCTGAATATGTATGTGAGATAAAGGCAGCTATCATTTTAAAACTCCTTAATTCTTCAAGCTTAGCTGGAATTTCTTTGAAAATAATTTAAATATTCTATACTCGCTGTTTTTACTTGTTCATATCCCATTTAGTGCCATTCATCTCTTGGCCTACTGAGTCCAACCCTTACTCTAGAGAAATTGTCCACCATTATCAGAGGCAGAAATCACCAAAGAACTGTATTGCTGAATAGACAAATTCAAGTCTATATTATTATTTCTGGGCTTTGTTTTATATGGCACTATTGTCCACTTATTTCTTTTTGACTGCTTCCTGTATTAAATTAAATTTCCGTATGCCTTGGAACTCTTTATTGACTTTATTATTAGCCTTTATAAGAGTCCTCTCAACCTCTAGATGTTCCTCACATGTTAGCTTTCCCTTGCAGTATCCTATCCACTCTCCTTTGGATGCTACATTTTTTTCCTGGAGAGTTCATCCACTCTAGTGGCTTAAATTACCCCATTATGTGCCACAGAATTGCAAATTTCCATTTCAAATCATGAGCTGACCACGAGATTTTCTTAACAAATTTAAGATAATCTGCTTGAGACAAATGAGAAAAATAATGTAGCAAGTAATTTAATTTAATTGGAGTAATATAGAGATTTCCCATTTTCATAGTTTAAATTAATGATATTTACAATTTTTCTATAGGAATTATAAATCATAAAGAATTATGAGAAGAGGAATGTCTATCAATTTTCTCTATGCAGAGATACAATCTTTAGAATTTAATAGCATCAAATCACAAAAATCAGGGGATACTTCCTCAATGATTTTTACCTTAAAAGACAAAGATGACTACTTTATTTAGTTTTATATAATATTGGAATCAATGAACCCAAACAGAGAATTAGAAGAGTTTGGAAAAATTTCCACAGTAAGTTCTTCTAATCCAAAAGTTTTACATGAAAAATGATTATGTGATTATGTAAGTAGCTAACTTCAAGTGGACTTTCATAAAATTTATAGTCAAGGTGCAAGAAAAGTACTTCTTAAAGAATTATTAAGAGCTTAATATAATTGAAGTGAAGGTTAGATGTATATAAGTTCTTTTAAAAACTTAAGTGAAACTATATAAAAGTGAAAATATCTATAAGGTAGATGAAAACAAATTAATTAATTCATACATAAATTGTAAGACAAAACTAACCCCAATCCACACCAAACTCAGATTATGTCATATTACGTTTTCAACATTCTTAAATTAAGATCTTAGAATCCCTTAATTAAAAGAACCTTATTTAGTTTTTAGACTAGAAAATTACATTTTGGAATAAAAGGCATACTATCATATATACTGCCTGTGGTTGAATTAATAGACAATATATTAAGATGACACCCATTTAAAGAAGCTACATATCTTTCTGAGAAATAACTGGTGGTAAGTGTAATTTCCATTTATAGTAGATATAGCTTTATAAGCATTTTTTCACGCAGATTCACTTGCAAACATAATTGGTATTCATGTAATTAGCATCTTTTCAAGATATTCTATGATTCTAATTTACTATATTTTTTCATATATTTTAATCTAATGCTTTTTAAATTTTTGCACTTGCTTAGTTTTTCAACCTGCTGATCCCTGACAGAGCTTCCTGGATGCTAAGCATGTGGGCACTCTTTTAGTATGAGTTATTAGTCTAGGTTTGGAAAGCATCAATTAAGTTTTACATTTGAATGAAAATTAAACTTTTTCATTTATTTGCTCTGCTGTTCATGGAATATTCCATAAATTTGGTTTAAAATGCATGTGTTATTGATGTAACTGCCTTGCAATGCTCTGCAGTCAATAGGACTATAAATAAAACCCATTGTACTAAATGTACTGCAACTTGATGTAATACTCCACTGTCTCAAAAGGAAAACTCTCTTCGAACTGGAAAGAAAATTCCATATGGAGTACAGTAAAAATCAACACATGTCTGGCTTTTATACCTTTTCAAAAATCTTAACATGATATATATGTGAAATTTTCAAGCATAACTAGTTAACAATAGCTACCATTTACTAGTAATTTTAATTTAAAATAATCAAAAATTATGAAGAAGTTGAGGATCAACTAATTGTAACCGACATGTTCAGTGGCACAGTAAATATAATTTAAATATCGATTTATGACTACAATAATATTTGAATTAAGTTTATCTTAGTCTTTTAATACCATTTTGAATATATAATGGCAAGTCAAAGTCATTTCTAGACTCTTATAACAATGCCAATTTTATTTTACTTATTAGCTATTAAAATTTTACTCTAAAGTGTAAGTTTTTATTATGGAGAAATATTTTTTTCTATACTCTGATTGGGATTTGATTTAACTCAAATAAAACTATCTTGGATGTAACTGAAACCACTGGAACATTCTGTGAATAGACAGGATGCTTTCCTTAAACCAGTCTCTAGATGGTAATGGACATGATACTGGCTCCAATTCAGGATTTTATATGAGATTTGGTCATTCATTCCAGGAAGGGCACATAATGAACATGGTCTCCTGGAGATATTATGGTAAAATTAATGATTGGTTGATATTAAATGTCTTTTTAAAATCCAAGAGTATCAGATACTTCCAATATACTAAATTTGTTCCTTGTCTATTTACCTTGTCACACTACTGTAGTGCTCAGGTCAACACTTTTTAAATTTTATTTTATGTTAAGTGGAATGATTGGCAAGGCCCAAACAGAAAAAGACTGTAACATTTCTCTTCTTTTTTCATTGTATATAACAACTGCTTTAATGTGTTGTGTTTTTTCCTCCCACTACAAAATTAAACAAAGTTTGACAGTGAAATATTCCAATTGCTAGACCACAATATATGTATGAACTTTGCTTGATAGAATAGAATGTTGAAAGTAAATATTTCTCTAAACTCTGCCCAAATATGTTTTGTCTACTTGAGGACCAAAGAAATAATAATGCCAATATTGCATAGCAGAGAATATAGGAGCAAACTGGAACATTAATCTATAGAAAGAGATGTGTTCTAAGATGGAATTAACCTTTTTATAAAAATCATAATCTTGTAAACATTATTTCTATGCCAGCACAATACTTAAATTTAATTGTTATAGACTGATAAAGGGACTTTCTAGTGATATCTTAAAAATTACACACATTTAATAGTTCTCATAGGTGTAATTCAGTTGTATATTTCTCTAGAAACTGAAACATATTAACAAAACCTAATAGTATTAAATATTTGTGCTTGCAACCTCTCAAGCTTTTGTTAAAAGTCATTAAAGATCAGCATATATTAGTATCTTATTAAATTAAAATTTTTATTAATGTACTAAAGAATGTAGCTAAGATGAAAAATGTAAACTTAAAATTCCAGAGATATGGCAATGAAAATTAGCTAGAATACAGTATTACTACAAAATTATGCATGTTCTGATTCATAAAATCCCAGAACATAATTAAATAATTAAAAAGCTTAATTTTACAGTGGCATGACATGACTTGTTACAATTCCACAAGACAAAACTTATTTGTACTAAGAGATAATAAATTAAGTCCTTAAAACTATGAGGGAAAACACATATGTGTCTGTAAGCTGGATAAGGTCAGGGACCATGTTTATTGTGTTCAATTCCGAACCATCAGAACTTATCATTGTGCCAAGTCATGGAAGATACAATATATTTGATTACAGTAAATTAATAAATAAAACTCAAAGAAAGTAATATATAACAACTGAAGAGAAATATGACATGAACCATGACAAATCTGTAAGTAAAAATTCTAAAAACAATTAAGAAATTCTTAAGTTAGAATAATATTTCAGTATCTCCTGTAACTTCATATGCAACACTGGTGGCAATATTAATTTTCAATATATAGAATTGGTATTTTTTCTACTACAGAGTAATATAAGATATAATCAGAAGTATAACTTGTTGCTGTTTCCAGTTTATCTTCTTCATACTTTGGACCCTCACTTTAACATGGCCTTTCTGTGGAAGACTGTCTTTACTTTCTCATAGTTCATTTTTTCATCAATACTGATTCCTTCATTTACTTAATAAATGTTAGTTAGAAACATATTTTATTGGACCAAGCACGCCGTTGTCCGGAGACAGCCAACTGACCTGGAGTCTGCACAATCCTTCCCCATGTGGGAAGGCCACCCTCCCCTCCACACCCCCACTGTTATTAGGGATTTCTGGACCCAAGGGTAGGTAGGACGACGACCATGTCCAGCTTGAAGCAGCTAGAGGAGCTTGAGACCTTCGCCCATTCTCCTTTACAAGATTACAAAGGGTCTTAATATCTGAGAGGGAGGGATAGTTATTTTTTATGAACCATGGGTATGGACTTGGGGGGGGATGCTGGGGGAGGGAGATACTGGGTGGAGGGGAGTAAAGGGGAAAAAATTGGAACTACTGTAACAACATAATCAATAAAATATACTTAAAAAAAAAAAAAAAAGAAACATATTTTAGGTGCTGAAAGACACAACGATGTACACAAGACAGCGATTTATTTATCTGCCCTTCAGTGCCCGTAATTGTTTACTAAATCTAGATGGACTCAATATTTCTAACACAGTCCATTTGGGTAATTGTATTCATGAATATGCAGGTTAAAGTGTCAACGTGAAAATACTAAAATGGGACTTAGTGAACAATAGGGATTAGTCATCACTTTATACCAGACATAAATAAAATAAAGCCTAACTGCCTGATTTTAAAAATCACAATATGACTATAATGGTTTTAGTATTTTAAAGACATACCAATAGTTAATAGAAAGTGCTACCGGATATGTGGCTTATTTTTAGTGTGGCTAAATTGAAAGAACAACATTAAAGTAGCAATAAAATTTAGAGCACAGTACCTAGACTGTCTTGGATGCTTTAAATATACTATCTTTAGTTCTTTTAGACTCCTTGTAAATTAGGCATTATTCTCACTGTTTTACTGATGCAAAATTTCAGAGGGATCGTATAAGTGTTCCTAACTGCAGCATGGATAGGACTGAAGAGTCTAAACTCCTTTAACTAGAGCATTGCTGAGTTCTTATTACAAGATGGCTATGTCATGATTTACCAGTTACTGTTTCAATGCTAATCATAATTTTAATTGAATGAATATATACCAGGAGCTTGCCATATTGTACTTCATTTTTCTTCATAATAGTTCTGAATAGTGAGCAAGAGCCCAATTAGGTTAACAAAGTGGTTTAGAAATATGAGGCTAATAAAAGTTTTGGGAAAATTGTGTTTACAATTAAAATAGTTAATCAACTGAAAAAATTCTATTCAGATGCTTCATCTTATAGATAAATTATCTGAGACACCTGGAGACTAAATGAGATACTTCTGAGTTATAAGACTATATCCAACATTTTCTTATTCTGTCCACAAAAGTTTTCTAACTCTAGTTTACTTTGCAGTCTTATATGATTGCTCTAGCATTTTATGAACAAATTGAAATAACACCTTTCATAGGCATCTACTTCCCTGTCATATCACAAATAATTTCTACCAAGATGTTCTTCAATTCAAACTTTTCCTATTAGCTTTCATTCTGAATGTATTTCTCTTAATACATTCGTGAAAGTTACCTAGCATCCCAGTTATGCTGTAAAGTGTGAAAAAAGAGAAGATTTTGGAGGTGGGGGGCTCATGAAGTTTGTTCATTGAAGTAACACACATAAATAATATAAAATGTAAATGATATATATTATCAGTGAGAAAACAATATATGAGCCAAGAATACATTTCTTTACATTTTTAGATTTAACTAGCATTGAGAATTTCAAGGTTTATTTTGACTAGTGTCTGGCTTTCTAATTGACAAGCTAATTAGAATGGTATGGTAGAGTACTTGTCCATACCAAGTTTAGTGTGCAGCTGTCCTGGGGGAAAGACATGCAAGTGAACTTGTTGACACTTGAAATTAAGCAGCACTCACCCGAAAAACTGTCATTTCTTCCAGCAGAACTTCTTCTAAATCATGCCAAGTCTCTTTAGGAATTGAAACTACTTTGAGGACGGTTCCAACATCTTTGAAAGAAAGTGGAGAGAAGAGCACAATTTAAATAGATCTGAACAGAATGTGGTGCTAATGAATGGAGTCACTATATGACCAGAAGAACGTTTTGACCTCAGTCTTCCTTTTCTTTTTTTGTTACAGCATCAGTAAAATATATATTCATATGCATTTCACGCAACTAGATAAACTACAAGCATAGCAAGAAATTAAAAGGATTGAAATTTTAGAATATATGATGATTTAAAAATGATATCACATTGAACTTGCATTATCAAAAAATATATAATAATCACTAGGCTGGACTATTATTGTTTTTAATCTCAATTGTCAGGTGGATCAGAAATAAAAAAAACTAAAATAATACCAATTTTGACATGACAGGTTTTGTCACTTTTGTTTGAAATCAGGAACAACTATGAAGATTTAATGTAAATGGAAAAAACCAGGAATGTTATCAAGCAACAAAAAGTAGAACAGTAGTTAGAGCTTCAGAGCCTGACTGCTTATTTTGTCACCTGAAAATTCAGCTCAATGACCATTAAGTGATGAGTGACAATAACTTGATTTCTCAAAATAAACACTGTGGATTACTTACTACAGTGTTTTTTCAATAAGTGGTTAATCAACTTTGGTTAACATATTGGGTAATCAATTTTAGAATACTAAAAAATTTAAAATTCAGAAACATAAATCATAAAAACTATTTGAATACATTTTATAGAGATTTCTATCATTTTTTATTCTAATTTTTGTTGTTAAAAGAGACAAATTCTTTTAATGTCAAGAGCTGTCACTTTTAATTGGGTTAAGCACATATCAATTTTCCAGTGTTTACTGGCACCTTGATAACATGAAAAATAAGGCCTTATTAAATTAAAACATTTGACTCCTCAACAATTCAATTCTAATCAGCTGATCAATTATATTTATCTTCAACTGGCTCATTTTAATCAAGTTTAACAGACTTACTGCTTGAGAAAAAATCTTGCCAGTAAAAAAATAAGCTACACCAGAAAAATAATTCAATGTATTTATATCATTGATAACCATTTTCAGGGTATCAATATGAGATCAAAAAGGTTGTTAGTGTATCCCTTGTAAAGTTAAAAAAAAATTCATCTTTTAAGAGGATCCTTCTCTGTTTACAGGACCTTAGACTCCTCATAACACTAAAGATTAAAGGCAAATTAGATTGACCTACTCAGTGCCTCCCATCAGTCTCAAGTATCCAAACACAACTTTATCTGTGTTCCAGATCAAGTTTTACTGAGTAGTATTTCAAACAATTTCACACAAATTGAATCAGATTACTCAACTAGAATCAATACATTATGATGTACTACTTAGTAAAAAGATAAAATTACTGTAATCAATTTACTTTGCTGACAGATGACCCTGGTCTGTGCTGACCAATAGCCATTCACATCATCAGACATTCAACATGCTCATGAAACTGGTTCCTTTAAGGACAGCTTGTGTTCAGGTGGAATTAAAAACTCATGATTGCATTACTTTGGTCAAATAGCTGAAAGCAAGCTTTTGTTGCACTGACAATGAGTGAGGGACTGGTTAACATGTTTCAGCCAGAGGTGAAGAAATAGGCAAGGGTGACATTGGTGAACAAAATTATTCTGTAGAGAGACCTAATTATAATTTGACACTAAATGATAAACTAAAATATATAGAAAACAAATCCTATCACCTTAAAATTTCTAAAGATACTTATAATCAGAAGTTGATATCTGCAATTCATTGATTTTTATCAAACACTGAGTCTCACTGGGATCCTTTTATCTATTAGAGATTTTTTTTTCACTCATAAAAGTAGACTGTAATGACTTGCTCAGAACCTGACGCTCTTACACCTGATAACATAAATATTTCACAATTTTGTTATAAAACTTTAAGTCTTTAAAGCACTTACTGCAAGGTTGCCATTCCACTGCAGTTAATGCAATTTTTTCCCCTGTTTCTCACCAAGGGAAAATAAATGTTATTATACAAGGTTTCAGTGGAGCACTCACTCAGTTTCCCATTGATTTATGTAAGTTAACAATGCTAATGGAGACTAGGAATTTATTACCTTGGAACCTGATCCTAAGTAGCAAGTTTCAAATTTGTAACTGGTACTTTTAAAATAGTATTATTAAAGAGAGTAGGGGAAAAATAAAATAATATGTCAATATAACAATGGAATTCTTTCTGAAAATATATCTGCCCACAAAAAGTGTGTTTCTAATAGTAGAATTAGTAAAAATGTGTTGTTAAATTTCTGTAGAAATAGATCTAAAATGCATCTGATGATTACTTAGGTCCATTTTGTTGTTTTTCTGATAAAGTATTTTTTTTCTAATTGTATGGCAAAAACACTTGAAACATTTTGTTGCCAAAATTTATTTGGTGGAAAATTTGCACCCTGTGGTAATTTTAAAGTTTGGATAATTTTGTATCAATTCACTTGGAAACCATTATTAAATGTCTTGGCAATTTTAGGTACGGTTGAACAATACATCTTTGATCTAAAAAGCCACTGTCCAGAAAAACTGTAATTCAATTATAGACATTAATTGTTCATCTAATCCTTAGCTTTACTTGACTGTATTTCTCAGTTTTCGATTGAAACAAAAACTTAATATGTCAACTTGCCCCAAAAGATAACACATTATCATGGTAGAATGTTCATGTTTTTAGTCATTTATTAGAGTTTAACAATACCTTGAAAGCAACTATAAAAACTTCGTGTAATTCTCAGTATATGTATTAGTTAAACTGAATGATCCTGAAGAAAATGGAGAGCTGAAGTTAAATATTTACCTGTTCCAATAAACATGACATCATACTGGCCATCTTCTGCATCCACTCGATCCACTACAATTTGTGTAAACTGATAATTTACATCTGTTTTGATCATTATTGGGCGGTTATTAATAGGAAACACTGGATTGTACATGGCTGGATGACTTCTTGCAAATGTTATAACATCATCAGGAAGGTCTTTGGTAGAGTCAAAGCCACCGAATGTTTTGCTGGGACACTAATAAGATAAAGAGAATATCTTTTGATTAAATTATCATGAATAGGATTATAACTTATCTAATAACATATGACCTAAATGGTATGGGAATCTAAACCTGTGGTTATATATATTTTTAATTAACTGATCATCTAAAAATAATGTTAATTAAATTAGTAGATGTAATATATACCATATATTTTCTGAACATATCTTAAATCTCAATGGGATTTAATCATGCCACCCTTTCTTACCAAAAATTGCAAGTGCATCTAATGAATTCAGTGCACGGCAGGATCTGATGCCTCTATTAGTGATAACATCACATATTTTATTTTATTTATGTAGTACATGAAGTGTTTGAGCTAATGAATGGAATATGTTAAAACTACATGTAGTTTATCATTAGATTAGAGAAACTCAGCATAATTGTCTTTGATATATTTGATTTTTATCCTACGGCCAATGCTAAAATACAAATGCTTTTTTCAAACTGAAGGCCAATATAGACTATTCTTTATTGCTTTGTTCCTGATATAACCCTGAAAGAGTAACAGAAAATATGCCAAAAGTACTATGGCTTTAATGATTAAAGTTATTTTAGGGATCAGGAGAGATATTATTAAGTGTTCACCTTGCAGGGCACAGAAACTGACCAATCAGGATAGACCAAGTAGAATAGATAGAGGCCACAGAGACTCAGAAAGGATGCCCTGTGGCACACTTGCAAAATGTCATCTCTGGATGTCAAAGTTCCACATCAGGCGATAAAACAAAAATGGGAAAATTCAAATTTCACTGTGTCTTTTCATTGCCTTTAATTATGTAGTAGAAGCATTCAGAGTACAATATCTCCAGTCTCTTTCTTTTAGTCTTACACTGACATAGTTTCTGCCACTTAATATAACAGCTTGGAGCTGAAAGGAATATAGAGGGGTTCTTACAAGAGGCTTAGAAGGAGAAATCGATTGTCTGTAATTACCTTGATATAGATCATTAATAATTCATGAGAAACAAAATAAATAAACCTGTTTTGAAATGGGAAGAGTATCTATTTATGAGTGTATATGTATATACATGCTTGAATATAAATGCATGTAACATAAAGGATTTAAAGAATTTTTGTTTAAATTGTAAAATTATTTTATGTTATAGAAACATAAAGAGCTAAAAAATTATTAGAAATAAAACAATAAAACAATTTTATAACATTTACTTTTTTTGCTTTTCTGTTTTTCAATATACCTTGCAATAAATTTAGAAATGTGTGATTAAAAGTTAAAGTAAGGAATTTATTTATTTTTATATATGTCATTGTCTTGACTTTCTGGCCTTTTATTTTTTATCTAGTACTACTTAGCTATAGGCTTTTCTTTAAAAAACAAATACCATCTACTGACACAGTGTTTGAAGGTCACAGTATGTTTTTCTCCAGTAATTGATGAAATAAATTCTCAGCTGCCACCTTTTGGGGTTAATGAAACTCATCCATGTTGCTGACTTAATTTCCCATGTTATAACAACTTTCTATGAATACTGGTTAGAACACAGGCCTAGAACCAAACTGTCTGGACTGAATCCTGGGCTTATCCTTGCCTAGTGTCCTCATTTGTGAAATGGGAACAATAATTGGGTTATTGATTATAGTATATATAAATAGGTATAAATCTCATGCAATAGGGTCTGGCACACAAAAATTTCTAATTACCAATTTTCTAATCCTCACCCAAGATATATTTATTGACGAGAGAGAGAGAGAGAGAGAGAGAGAGAGAGAGCGAGAGAGAGAGAGAAACATCGATCGGTTGCCTCCCATGCAGACCCCGAATGGAGATTAATCTCTCAAGTTTTTGGTGTACGGGATGTTGCTCCAACCAACTAAGCAACCCAGCCAGGGCCTGAAGTCTTTTCTTGTTTTCTCTATACTTTAAATTAAATAACAAGATCTGGTTTTGAGTTCTGTCCAATTTTATTCATTCATTTTTTAAAGCCTGAGTGTGCCCAGGATTGCTGGAGGGAAAAGGAGAGGCTGGTAATGGTAGGCAGCATCTGATAAAATAATAGGTCCTGCTTACTCTATGAGATATTTTCACATATCTTCTTTACCTACAATATCAACTAAAAAGGCTTTTTCTCCTATTTAATGTGCACTTATTGGGCCTTTGCTATGATCCAAGAGAAGAAGTCCAGATGTACCCGAATTGTTTCACCTCTCCATAAAGGCCATTTTCACTATATCTCATTCAGAAAAGAAAATAAATAAGCCTACTCATTCAGTTTCTATTTCTCAAAAACTATGGGTTTAAACACTGGTATTTGTAAAGCACATGGTTTTAAACTTGGAATTCCATGGTACCACAGAAAATCCTTGCCTTGCTTTCATTTATAGTCTTGGAACCTTTAACATTTTCTATATTTAATAGCTGCGTATAGCTGTTATTTTTTAACATTTAGCAAAAACTCATTTATTTTACATTTTAAGCACCTAGACCACTTACAGTTCCTGGTCGCGGGTAGGGGACTCTTCCTTGATAAGGCACCCACTGATAGTTGGGACCATCCCTGTGAGCATATGGACCAAGGAACACCCTTCTCACATCACTCATGCTATACATGCACACAGCTGACCCCTTGAAGATGTTACTGAAAGAAAAAGAGAAAGGAAAAACACATTTTCACCTTTATACAATGGCAGAACTGTTGATACTGAGTTCTTAAATTTCAGATATCAATTACCGAAATGAACATAAATTCTTAGCAATCTAAAATAGTGGTTGAGATTTTTTTGTCTTTTTTCCCCTTTTTTTGGTTTATTGGGGTGACATTGGTTAATAAAATTATACAGATTCCAGGTGTACAATTTTATAATACATCATCTGTATATTGTATTGTATGCTCACCACCCCAATTCAAGTCTCCTTCCATCACCATTTATCCCTCTTTTACCTTCTTCTACTTCCTCTCACCAACCCCTTCCTCTGGCAATCACCATACTGTTGTCTTCATTTATATATTTTAACAATATACAAGAGAACAAATTACGACTCTCAAACATAGGAGGCAAAGATGAAACCATTTTTTAAATTAACAGAATATATATATTTATATCATACATAAACTTTGATAGGAAAAACCTATATACTAATCTTCTAAAAAGTAATATTTAATTTGATATCAACTAGAAAAATAAAAAAATTTAACTTCGGTAATTTGTTAAGCGTCAAGCATCATAAATCAAACTAGGGCATTTTTAAGCAAGAATTCTTAAGAACTCATTTTATAAGCTGAAACTGATGTGTAAAATGAGTGGTTGATGTCATATTATGTGTTACAATACATTATTTTTAACTCCCAAACCACCATAAATACTAGAACAACTAATTTTTGTGAAAGCATTTAAAATTCTCTCTTCCCAACATAGAACATCATTTTAAGTTAGTAGCTATTACACTCTAGTCAAAGTATAGTATTATAGCAATTATATTAATTTTTTGCTAGGCAAAAATAAGGTAATTGAAGCAAACTAAAAATTTGCCATGAGCTGCCACAATTTTCCATTTTATTTTACTTATATAAATACAGCTTGAAGGTTGTATTTATACAATGATATAAACCAGTTGTACACATTAAAATATGGAATGCTTATCTCTTAACCAATCTTCCCCATAGAAAAATACATATAAATCAGACCAAATGAAAAACATGTGTTTATAGTTTATATGAGTTTATTATTAGAAATTGTTGCATATAGATAATGTTTAGTAAAGCACAAGCTCTATAATGGAAGAAAGTATGCCTGGCTTCTTTTCTGTAACTTTAAGTACATATTTCATGGCACCTGACATGGAGTCAATCTCAGTAAAAAGCTACAGAATTGAATAACAATATTTTCATAATAGAATAGCAAATTAATACACATTTGATACCTCATAGTTTCTAATGTTTATATGTCCCTTTTCCATTGTTATATACTTTACTCATCTATTAGTGAAATCAGTCATCATTGAAAGACTTAATAATGATTTATAGCTGTTAAGACTAACTTACGTACAAACATCCAGCTCAATGAAGTAGACAGGTGAAATAATTTTATTCATGAACTTAATGATTTTCAAGCTGTGTTCCCTAGGGCTAACAGCATGGGCATCACCTGGGAATTTGTTAGAAATGTGAATTCTTAGATCTTGTCAGATTCCTACTGAATCAGAAACTGTGGGGGCAGGGCCTTGCAATCTGTATTTTAACATGTTTTCTACTCAAGTCAGAGAATCATTTTAACAGGGATTGAGGAACCAGAGGAACAGATTAAAGTTTAATTTAGACTGCTCACATTCTTAGTTATCATTTTTTTTATACCAGAGGGGGAAAATATTTAAGTATGTACATAGTTTTAGAAATATATGTTTCTATTAAGTCAAAATATCCAATTAATTTGTCACATATTAATATTTACAGAGTGAATCAGTGTTAGACAGTTAATCTTTCTGTTTATGCTATTACAGTCCCTTCCAGCAGTTAACCTGACTTCTGATTTAAAATTATTTTTTAAAACATTTTATCCATATAGGAATGCTACAGGGTGAAAGAAGGCTGTCCCCCAAATCCCCACAGCCTATGGTTTGGGGAATGGAGGATGAGACTCAGTGGAGCACAGCCATTTTTCCTAAGAGATGCCATTGCATATCTATTGTGGGTAGCTAGTGTCTTAGTTATGCAAATGGCCATGGTCTTCTGTGGCACCAAGGAGATAGGAGGCCGATGACAGATCCTGAAGGAGAGAGCTGACAGATAAGGGATGGGGAACTTCTGGGCATGGTTTTGACTTCTAGCCTTTTGGGGAGCAAGGGAAGTGCTGGGTCCCGTGGGAGAACAGGGTTCAGAGCTGAAGTGCTCCCAGCCCTCCCCAGGTTGGAATATTTTAAATAAGAACCTGTTCTTCTTAACACTAGTTGTTGGGTTTTACACCAAGGTGCCACGGTGAAAGAACCTCCTTTTGCTAAGTAACAGAAATGCATATCCCTGTTTATTTACATGTAAAGAGGTTTCCTTTATCAATTCCAATAAACTTTATACTGAATGTAATAGAAGATAATTGCTTATTCATTTATACCAAGAGCCTTGGGGGCCATGCAGAATGGGGTAAAAGGAGGAGCATGAAGGAGAGGAAGGAAAAGGAAGAGAGAAGGAGGGGAGGGCCAGAGGGTGAGGGAAGAAGAGGTGCTCTGAGTACGTGCATGGGGAAGAGATGGGAGAAGGGAGGGAGAAGTTTTTTCACTCAGTTTTTGTCATTATAAACCTATCAAAACTCAGATTTTTATTTTTACAATATTCTACATTGCACTCCAGTTTTAAAGTCAAAGCTATACAGAGGGTATTACATACATTTTTCACCATTATTCTTATAGTGATAATATTTTGGCTAAAATTTATTTTAAAAAGTTATTTAGGTCATAACTTGTTTCTGCCACCAAAGAATGCACAACACCTCAAAGGTTAAGCCAACATTGTTTCTTCAAAAATATATTTTCATAAGTTATGGATGCTTGAAAAGCACCTAAAGGACAGGATGTTTCTATGATAATAAGATAGTAAAATGTTGTTTACCTGGAAGTTGTAAACACTCCATATACAATTGGATTTTTAGGGTCTTTAGAATTCATTAGGAATACATCCTCTGTTTGAAAACAAAATTAAGAAAAGTTGCATTTTTGATGATTATGGCAAAGTCTGAATAAGTATTCTCTGCAAAATATAATCAGCTATACTTACGTAATTCATCAAAATGAGTGTCAATGCCATTTGGACCTGGTACTGAGCAAATCAGACGAGCTTTGAGGAATGTCGTCCACTTATTCACCAGACTTCTGTGCCCCCCGAAGTCATTCTGAAAGGAGAGAACACTGGTTTTAGGAACTGTACATATAAAAGATATATTGTTAGCATATCTTCATGCTGATAACTAATCCATAAGTATTGATTAATTTTTGTCCTATATATCTAACATTATAATGCAATATTACATTTGATTTTGTGCCACACAGTAAATGAATTACTCAAATAAAGTTCAGAGCTTCATAATTATGTGTGAATGTTTATGTACATGAAAACAAACTTTAATACTTTTCTCTTATAATAATACTGTAGTTATCCTAACAAAAATTCATTAATTCAAAACTTACACATTGTAGAAAAAATATGCTAGGTCTGAGAATACAGAAAAATATATTCTCCTAGAATGTATTTCTCCAGAATTTCAAACTAAATCATTTAATGTAATGTAATTTTGAAGTAATGCCTCATAACCTCCACCTGCTTGTTTGACTATGAAGAGTTACTTATAAACAATGATGTATTTTCAATCATTTTTTTATCATTTAAATATATATAATGATCAGTCAAGTATTTTTGTCAAATTTTTTTCATTGTATATGCACACAGGTGGAAAGGAAAAAGAAATAAAACTGTGATCGAACAAAACCCTCCTCAATTTTTTTTTCTTTACCTCACCTTGCATATCTGACCTATTCTAGCATGAGTGGCTTTTCCAGTGTGTTCTCCATCTATCGCATTTTCACGGAAGAAAAAATACACTTTGTCATCTTCAGGGTTGTCACTCTCTGGGATGAGGTGAGCACTAATGAATCTTGGATCTAGGAAACAAATTATAGGATATACGTTAATTAACAGTTGGAAAATAATACCATTCATTGTGGTCCACTTTCACTTTCTCTAACTCCTGTTTGACATATTTCAAGAACAATCTTTTCTTAGTTCACTTTTTTCAGTATATGCAAACCATTCTTTATGCATTTTAAACTTTGTTAAAAATTGCCTTATTTCTCATCAAAACATTAGTTTTTTTTTCATCAGGAAGTTAGGAGTAGGTACAGAAATCTGCAGTGTGACCACATAGTGCTAATGCATTACTGGGTATTAAAATATTTTGCAAACTTTAAGTGCTATCATATATTATTGCCATCACCACTGTTATTCTTCCTTTCAAGCATAAAACAGTTTAAATCAAACTACCAATTAGTCTATTCCAATTTCCAGCAAAAATTGGGTGGGAGGGGAGAAAGGATTCTATATAAAATATTAAAAGAAAACAAAACCAACTCCTTTCATGCTGTTTCCATCTTAGTAAATAGCAACATCATTCGCTAGGTACTCCAGCCAAAAACTCTGGAGCCACATGTCTCTCACATCCCACAGTCTATCAGCACATTTGTATCCATCACCATTTCCTCCCACATCCTTTAAGACCAGTCTCTCCTAGATGACCTTTACCAGTAATAGACACCTCATAGCCTCCTTGAGTCTATCTTACCAAACTTGGTCTACTTCTCCACACAACAGCCAGAGTGAACTCTGACATGTCACTCCCCTTTCTAAGCCCTCCTGTATCTTTCCAGGTCACTCACAATGAAATACTATTATTTTAAAAATTAAATACTTTATTGTTCTATTACACTTGTTCCAACTTCCCCCATTTGCTCTCCTCTGCCCAGCCCACCCCCTGCTCCCATAATCAATCCCCACCCCATTGTCCATGCCCATGGGTCATTCATACATATTCCTTGACTAGATCCTCCCCCTTCTTCCCACCCTTACCTCCCATCCCTCTCCCTGTGGTAACTGTCAGTCTGTTTCTTGTTTCCATGCCCCTGGTTCTGAAATATTAATTCTTATAGTGAGCAGAAGCTATTCATGATTTCGTCCCTGCTACCTCAAATGCCTTTTTTTATATCTACCCTTCCTTCCCTGTCGCACTCCTAGTCAGCCCTACCTTCCCCTCATGGTTCTCAAACAAGTCAAGAACTCTCGGTCCTGCCTCAGATCTTTCCTCCCTCTGTAACTCTCTGCCTTCACATATCCTCAGGTTTGGGCTCCTACTTTTACTTGGGTCTTTGTTCAAATATTACATTACCAAAAAGGTCTTTGTTGACTACGCTCTTTAAAGCATTGAAATCCTTATTTCAGGGTTTAACAAAAAAATTTAAAAAAAACACTTATTTTTATGCATTATTTTTTTCTTAACATGATTCATAATCTGCTAGGATACATCTCTCTGTCTCTCTTTGTCTCTATATAACTAATCTTCATTTGATAATTGTCTTCTTCCTTTCCTCAATGGGATATAAGTTTCATGAGAATAAGAACTTGGCATGTTTTGTTTCATGCTATGATCCTAGAGTTTAAAACATAGTAAGTATTCAATAAATATCTGTTCTAGGAGGGAAGGAAAGAAAAAAGGAACAAAAAGTGAGACTGCCTAGATTATGCATAAGGTATATCAGCAAAGTTTAAAACCCTACTTCAAAAATACTTCTGTAAAGACTTGGGTTGATATGGTTGTGGCTCATACAAACTGTATAAAAATATGTACTAGTTTCATGGGTTTAATATGTAATATACTAAGAACCTGCATTTATTTCACTGAAAGCACTTAGGACATTGCAGGTACTTAAATTCTTCTGGTAATCTACCTTTACTCCCATGGTATATTATGTAAACAATAAAATATATACGCACAGGCCAGTATCATACTTAAGAGACCAGGAATGAATTCAGAATCCTAAAGCTAGATTTATTCATGGTATTGAGTCCTAATCTTTACACCTGTGAAAAATAATTGTTATCATGTTTTCCATGACTGTAACCTTTCTTTGACATTTGCTCTGGGACCATGTACTTAGTATATTTCACTATCCATCTTAGGCAAATTATACATACTCTGTAAGTAATGCAAAACATATGAAATATTATCTATTCACATTTAAAGTTCAGTGTTCCACTGGAATAAGAGTAAGAAAATAATAGTTTAAAAGTTTAAATCACTTAGTGCCTAAGTTTTTAAAAGATACATAATATAATGCATTACTTTAATCTTAATAATTGTTGCCTTGTCTTCATAAATTTGTACATATTCATATACATAAATATATTTGTATACATAAATGTTTGTTTCATAAGGAATGATGAGAGGAATACTTAATGTGACATGGTAGGAATTTTAATGTACAAACCAAGAATTATTGCTTCACTGGTGAAGTTAGGCTCCTAGAAATAAGATGGGTGTGTATGAAATAACTCAGTTCAGTCACTCACAACTTTTGTGACCTTTCATATTACTCTGACTTCTCAGATCACAGATGCCTAATTTTCAAGTTGGATTTATTTCAAATTGAGTTATTTCAAACTGGGTTCTATTTACCTTGTATGTCATAAAAAGTTTATATAAAAATTATTTTAACCTTAAATAATGCATGTGAAACAACTTTGTAAAATGTTAACAAATATATTATCATTAAATGCTGTTTAAGGAATCACATTATAATTCAACTACATAATTTAAAATTTTAATTATAAAAAATCATATGTTCTTTTGCTTTAGTCATGGAGCAGTAGAGAATTTGGTTTAATATTATGTCCCAAATTAGTGTAGTTGTTCATATGAACACTTGAATAACTTAAAGAACTTAAAGAATTTCAAGTAATTAACTTCAATTGCCTTTCATTTTACATAAATACATGCAAGAAACAGTGCACAAAACAATGAAAAAGTACATATACACCTTCTTCTCTGTAATCTAGCAAGAGTGATCTTAGAAACACAAAATCAATACAAAATAAACAATTTTTTACATGTATAAATAGTCTCTTGGTGTTTGGGCAGGAGAGAAGGCATCATTGAGCATCATGTTTCCCTCTCTAAAATATATAAGGATAATTATCACCTTATAAATGTGGACTCTAGAGAGAAATAATGCAAGCAAGTTATCAGGTATATTAATTGGTAAAAGGGACTTCAATCCTAATTTATTCTTCAAAATCTGATACTACAGAAATAAAGGATATTGCAGGTGAACTAACAGTTTGACATAACTGCAGATATAGCCAAAAATAAAATTATGCATATAAAATAACAGCCAAATTTATTAAAATGTAAAAAGAGAATATCAAAGAAAAATAATGTCAATTTAATGTAACTTGTCTTTAAGAAATTTAGGTTATATCTTATACTGGAAAAACATTTATTCTTATTTCAAAATAAAATAGGTGTCTAGTTAATCTCTTTCAAAAATTTAAAAGTAATAGTCCTCTAATATTTCAAACTTAGAAATTCTTCTTTTTGGTCAAAACCTTTGCTCATTATTCATTTTCTACCTCTTCAATCCACCAATTTTTCCTCCCCTTTCTTTGCTATTTTGTCCTTTTACCTTCTTTCCTATTCTTTAAATCTATTCCTCTCCTTACTGGTGAATTCCACATTTTATCCAATCAGAACATTTTAATCTGTCATTCTAATGATCTTTTCTATTACCCTAGGACTTCTCAGTCTTATGAACCTTCACTGAATCTGCTGTGCAAACCCCCAGAACTTTCTTCCATTGTTCCTATACCTAAGCAAGGATGAAGAAAATAATATCATAATAGTAAAAGGGTGTGCTATAAATTCACTGTATCTTAAATAAGAATCTTGGTGTCACTAAGGAATTATTTTACTTATTATAGATGTACTAACAATGACTTAAAAAAAACATTCTTATTATCTTAAGGTACTACCATGTTTCACTTCATTTTCCAAAGATGGACTTGTTATTTGCTATAGTGATAAGATCAAAGCCATTTAATAAAATCTCCCTCTATTTTACACACACACACACACACACACACACACATATATATATATAATTTGCTCTCAATCCAATAATCCACAGAATAATAGTCCAATAACAATCTCTATTCTTCATGCAATGACTCACCATTTTTATTTTCACTGTTCAAATATTTTGTAACTGTGCTGTGGATTGTGGAATATTAGGGGCTATTATGGTGAAAAGTGTTATGTTCACTTTTGCTTACTGTCTGTGAGGGAATACCAACAATTAAATAGAGACATGAAAACTTCACAAAAAGAGCAAAATTAAGAGTTTGGAAAGAATGCAGTAGAAAATCGAAGAGACAATTAATCTTGCCTTGAAGGAATTTGGGAACGTTTTTCTTGAAGATATAAATATATAGTTTAAGACCTGAAGAATACCCAGGAGTGTCCCAGGTAGAAGGAACATGTGTGCAAAGTCACAGAAACAACAGAGAATGTTGTGCACGCAAAGAGTGGTCAGTGAAGACAGAGCTAGTCAGAGATAATGAGAGAGTTAAACAGAGGCCAGGATAAAAAGAAAGTGTTGTTCAGCTGTTTATTGTCCTAATGTTATGAGGGAAACCCTTGAGTGTTTTAAACCTAGTAATGCCATTATCAGATTCGTATTTTAAGAAGATCATTCTGGTTGCTATAGAGAAAAAACTTATAGTGAGGTAAGAATGAAGATGGAACAATTGGTCTGGAGATTGGTGAGAAATGATGATGACCTTGAGGTATATAAAGAAGGAGACATATGTAGGGACTATGTGATAGTATAGTTGAGAGATTACATGGATAAGATGTTGGTAAAAGAAGTAGTGAGGAAAATAGAAATATTAAAAAGATGTCTGATTTAAATAACTGGTTGGATAGAATTTATTTACTGAGAGAGGGAACACTTCAAGGAGGATAGATATGAGAGTGTGGAAGAAAGATGAGCTCAAAATTCAAAATAATGACTAAAATTTTCTACCTAGATATATCCCACTGCAACTTTGATTCACCCTACCAAGCAAGACACATATCAACTTATCTTTTAAAAGTGCTTCTGCTCCTTCCTACCTTTCCATTTTGGTTAATGTCAGCATAAATATGTAGACATAAAATGTTATCTTACCTTGAATTTCCTCCATCTCCTGCAGGACTTCTCCTTTGCACTCTAAATTTACCATCATGCTATCATTTTCACTGCCTTTCCCTGTTTTATAGTCTTCACGTCACCCTCACAATTCATGTCCTTTGTAATTTACAGTTATATTTTTGGAATCATCTAACTGTTCTTCTACTTGTATTATCTATTTCTTCTAAGCCACCCATGTGGTGCTTTAGAAATAACTATGAATGCATTTATAACATGCATTTTCCAGATTTCAGGTGTCAGAGGATATGACAAAGTAGCATAAATTAAGCATACATTAAGCATAAAGTACAATACATAAGGCAGATGTTACTCTGAGCCAGAAACAAGGCTGAGAGCAGTTACTATAGATATATATTTAAAATGAGCCTCAATTTCAGCTTCAAGCTCTCTAGCACAACAGGAAAGTAGAAAACCTTGTCAGTTACATTATTCACACTGTCTCTAGTATAGAAAATATACTAAGGACAATCAGTGTCATCCATAAGCTAACTGTGACCTATATTTCCAGCAAAATTGAAAACCATTTCTTCTTTACTTCCTTAGTGAACCTGTTTATCATTCTAGAAAACACCATAGCTATCTTTCTAAGCACGAAGTTTACATAACATGAATGAAAGTTTGTTTCTACCTTACTCATAACATTTAATTCTTTTTCTATTATCCTCATTTTCATAGTTGTTTTGATAGGCATTTGTCCTATGTTCTTCCCTCTCTTGCTTTCAGTTTCTATATAGAACAAATCACTTCCCTAAACATAATTTTGCATCTTCCCCACAGCAACTACTCAGATACAGGTCCCTATCTCTTCTCCCCTGGCAGGCCCATGCAGTTGGTTTTCCCTGCCTCTGGCCTCACCTTCTCCTAACCATCTTGTATTGTCTATTGCCTTTAACACAAAAAAAAATTGTTCTTTGGTGCATATATTTTCCTCAGTTAGAATCTATAAAATTCTATTTTATTCATTTGTTTTCTTTCCCCTTTCTTTCTGTAAGCTGACCTTTTTATTAATGCTGACTATTTCTTCCAGGCTAAGCATAATTTCTGAAACAGCTTTGTCCTTAAAAGGTGAATACATTAAAATCTCCTAAACTAAAATGTGTAGTTTTTTTTCTTTTTTTGTTCTGTGACTTTCTTTTATAAAAGTTACTTTTCCATTACAATTAAGATACAATATTACATCAGTTTTAGGTGTATAACAAAGTGATTAGACATTTATATAACTACAAAGTGATCACCCTGATAAATCTAGTACCCAACGGACACCATACACAGTTATTACAATATTATTGACTATATTCCTTATGCTGTACTTTATTTACAACCCCATGACTATTTGGCAATATTTGGCTCAGTGGATTGAGCGTCGGCCTGCGAGCTAAGTGTCGCTGGTTCGATCTTCCAGTCAGGGCACATCAGAGAAGGAAAACTCTGACTCCAAAAAACCTCCGCTGCCTTGCGGCATACCTCTTCAGGGGAAAGGCTAAGGGAGTAAACCCCGACAGAAAATCTGGAGCCGGAGTCCCTAAGGCGGTTTGACGTTGTAGTCAACACCAGCAACTCCTGCGGCGCACCTGAAGCCAAGCTGTATTGACTCCGTCTTTCCCTTGGACCCTTCAGCTGCGAAGAGAGGGGGGGTCTGCTGCATGGGCAACAGCAGACCCTCCATATCACCCTGCCCAGGCTCTGTAGCTTCAGCTTCACTGGAGAGGACACTCCAGCGTCATCGCAAGATGTCGATTCAACACGGGAGGAGACAGATACCGTGTCACTCCCGAGTCGGACTGCACAGCCATTCTCGGCGGTGCAGATAGACTCTTAAGAAGCTACACCATCGTCTCTCGAGGCTCTGTAGCTTCAGCTTCACTGGAGAGGACATTCCAGCGTCATCGCAAGATGTCGATTCAACATGGGAGGAGACAGATACCGTGTCACTCCCGAGTCGGACTGCACAACCATTCTCGGCGGTGCAGATAGACTCTTAAAAAGCTACACCATCGTCTCTCAAGACGGACGGCTGCCGACGATGACGATAGTTTCTTTTTAAAGAAAGAATCACATTTTCTTGCTTTCTGACATAGTTCATTAAAGCTTCTGGGGTGAGTAGAACTCACCATAGGCTCAATGATGTTTAGGTTTCTGGTTAAAGAAATGCTTAGACATTCTCCTTTAAATTGCACCCATAAGGGTTTATTACACAATAGCAGATTTTCAAATGGTCTTGTGAAATTTTATGAAGTTCTTTTAAACTAGAAAAAAGGGTTTGTTTTTTTTTTTTTTTTTTTTGATTGTATCCTTCTGGGTTAGACAATGAATAAAGTAAAATTAATGATCTGTTTGCAGTTTTTCAAAACTAGTTTCCATCGATAGGATTTAAGTACCATAGAGCATGTTTCTCAATTTTATGACGCTAAAAACAGTGCATATATGTTGCAGGTCAGAAATTACCAATATCCTGAAAAACTACAAGCAATTCAATAACTTGTCCTGTTATCAAAAACTCCCCATGGAAAAAGTTTTACCAAAACTCACTCAGACTGATCTACGTTATCAGTTCTCCTTAGGAACCTAAGAAAGTTCATGGTATTCAAAAAGAAGCTATTCTACTTCCAGTTGCTTCTATCAAATGGCACACAGAAATTAAAAGTCCAAGATTACTAGTTCCTTTTTCTTTTAAAGTAGTGTCTGTAGCCTATTAAAGCAGAGAATGCCTATTTCCAATCTGCAGATACAAACTCCTGATTTCAATGTGGCCAAGTCTATTGAAACTAACAGCTACACATAAACAGATATTTTCATAATGTAACGTTACAGTGTCCCTAGATACCTTGCCACATTGCAATGTTCTCTACTCTGTTCACAGAATCTCAAGTGACAAATCTTTGAGCTTGAACAATTTGAAAATATTTCTTGCAATGTGAAGCAGAAAGTGAATGTAGGTGTATATTAAAGCTGACATCAAAAGAATGAGGCAAAATCCATTTAAGCAAGATCAAAGTGCATTAATCCCACCAGCACAAAACTACAATGCAAATACTATGAAAGGTAAATAGAGTTGGAAAGGAGTCTCTCATTTGGAAAGCTTAAATATTATGCCTCTGGGGAAGAAACTTTGTCTTTACAGGTACACTGGTACTTTTGGAATGCCCCGAGCCCATGGTAGAAGCTGAACAAATAATCATATTTAATAATCTTGGGCCAATGCTATTATGTGAAGCATGGAATCCTTAGTCGTGATAATAGCAATAAACACTGGGTAAATACACTTCTTTTTTCTTTCCCCCTTTATCTCCTTTACTACCCCTTGGACATTCTTCTACACCTTATCCCACAGATGGTATTTCTTGCAAAATTCACGTTTGGGCACCACCTGCCACCCACTTGTAACACTACTACTCTGTCGAAATATTTTTAGCAGCTGCAAATTAAACTGTCCTTCAGGTGCAATCTCACACTTAATGAAAATGACACCTTGGCAAAGGACACGCAGCTGCCTTTATGATTCACTTGGCAGCTTGAGCTTATTTAAATAATGAACACATTTTGCTGCTCTCAGCATTAGAATCAATCTGAATTTCTAGTACAGCAACACTTTGAGCAGCATTTGGCTGGAACTATCCCTTCCACGAACAAGCCTACAAAGTACAAGAACACACAACTAAAATTGTAGAAATACTTTTTTTCTGAAAATGAATAAAAGGATAATTAACTAAGGCTTTTAGAGTATCTATACATTAAAAAATTAGGACATATATTTGGTTTCTAGGATATAAATTATTTATAGTTCATTAGAATAGAGGGTGGAATGAATGCTTATATGCTGTCTTGTGTAACTGCTACAAGGACTAGTTTCACACCATGAAATAATCAACCCACTTGTAAAGCATGCTAGGAGGCTCCAGAGTAGAGCAGGAGGAACATAAACCATCAACACACTGTGGAAAAACAACCCAAATTAACTACCTCTGAATTAACTGTGATAGCATTTATAAGAGTAAAAGGAAGGCTTGAAAACTTGGTGGTTCACTATATATAGGATCTGTAAAAGGTGATCCTACTGACGTTATGACTATTCAGGAAGGAAAATCCTTACTAAATACTACCTTCTATTATAAAAAAAAATTTCCTTCAGTGTACATATATAAAAACTATTCTGTGGTAGGAGTCAGAGAAGAAAATGGTAAAAACCAAGCTTCTTCCATTCACTAGATATGTACCTTCAAAAAATTAATTATGTCAGCTGGTCCCAGTTTCCTTATCTGTTAGAAGTGCATAAGTAGACATACCTAACAAGTGCTGGCATAATTACATCTACATACAGGTCTTCCATCCCTCCTTCCTTACTTTCAGTATATCTTTCTTTTTTACTTTCTTTCTTTCTACCTATCTACCTACCTACCCACCTACCTACCTACCTACCTACCTACCTACCTACCTGTGTCAGCATATCATTGGCCTTCAAAATTGCTAGCTGTTATTATAACACTATTTATAAAAAACTTGGAGAGATATCCTGTATAATTATACATTCAAAAGTTAATGTTACCAGAAACCTTGATTGCTAATGTAAGCAAGTGGAATCAGAAACCAGCTGATGAGGAAGCGATGTTACAGATAACCGAGAAAAACAAATTCCACTTTCGGTAAATTGTAAAACTTTTTTTTAATTAAAAAAATATTTCTAGTATCACAGCCTCAGGCTTCAAAATACTTACAAACTAACTAGAGGGAAATTGAGGATGGGGAAAGGATAGCAGCAGATGACAGCCAGCACACCAGGCTGATAGCCACGGTGACTGGTTTCTTCCTTTTCCTTTGGAGCAATGTAAGGGGGGAAATGTCCCCCGAAGCAAAAGACCTTGAATGGGAACTCCCAGCACATTGGGAATGTAGAGAATGCAGCACAAGGTCATTTTAACTAACAGCCTATGCAGAATGGATATATCATTTTTGGCTGTGGAATAGAAGAACCTCTGGCTGCCAAGGAACAGGCCTGGAAAAACTTTCGATGCTTAGCTGGCTGGGAAACTATGAATAGCTCTTGGGATAATTTAACCCGAAGAGAGGTTGAAGATGAGTAATGTCAGGAAGGAGAAAAGGGCTGATTATGACAGAAGATGAGCATGAATGTTAAGTAATTGGTACTATTTACTGTGCTCTTTCCTTGTGCTTTTTATACATTATTGTAATCCACACCCATCCCAGAAGAAACCATGACATTAAGACCAAGCAAATGCCCCAAATTGCAAACTAGTACAAAAACAAGAACTGAGTTCTTTGTATTCTGTCATGTGACATCAAGTATTTACACATATATTTTGCACGATGTCTCCAAGTTGCATATGCTTGTACACTATTAGTAATTTTGTTTGCTATTTCAACAAGAAATCAGTTTTTAACATTAATAAAAAAATGAGTGGAAAAGCTTGCTGTTTTCTTCTGCAACAAAATAAGTCTATTTGAATTAAGTGGTCATAACCAAATCAAACTTTCCACTGCTTTTCTCAACTAAAGGCAAATTACTGCAGAGGAAATGAAAAGCCTTTGGGATATTAAACTCACAAGAAGAAACATATGAAGTAATTATAGACATCACTGTGGAGTGTCATGCCTCCAACTGTACGTGTCAAACCAAATTAATGACCTGATAGTTTCCCTTAGTTGGTCCTGCAAAGAGAACATGTTTTTCCATTTTTACCTTTTCAGTTTCATCTCCTGTATCAACTTATATAGCATTTCTTACTAATTCTACTCTGAATACACTTTTTAGAGTAACTTCTCCTTATTTTTTTTCCTAATTAAAGTTATTTCTTCTCTCTCCTAAAGTACCTGTTTGTCTTCTTTAAAGATCCACCTGCCTCAAATCATTCTCCTCAATCAACACTTCACTATTTTACCACTGTGAATTTCTAAATACACACTCAGTTTTATTGATTGTTTTCCAATGGCTAAACGAATAAATTCAGGCTGAAGCACTATTTACTTATTTATTTTAAAATTTATGTTAAGTTGATATACAATATTATATTAATTTCAGGTATGCATATAGTGATTCTACATTCATAAATTCAGACTCCTTTAAAAGGTATTCAAGATCTTTATTATACAACCGCAGTATATAAGGTCTGTCCAGAAGGTATACAGCCATGTAATATGAAAAATAGAAACATTTATTGAAGAAGATACAAGATACCAGAAACATTGTACATAGGGCAATGATGCCTTAGTCTCCTTCAAGGTAGGCACCTTGGACCTCACACAGTTCTCCCAATCACCGTAAGCTACCCTATTGTATTTTCCTGGATCTCAGCGATGATCTGTGATCTCTTCCATTTTAATTTTTGGAAAAGCCAGAAGTTGGGTATCATCAAATCTGGGTGGAAAGGGGCCTGCGGCACCTAGGTTATTTGATGTTTCACAAAAAACTCTGCACAAGATGTGATCCATAAACAGGTATATTGTGTTATGAGGCTGCCAATCACCAGTTGCCCATAGCTGCAGCCTTCTGAATCATCTGAATAGTTTCCCTGGAGGAATGTTCGAGCTTAACACAAAATTTGATGAAGATTCATTGCTCTACTTGCTCTGTCATTTTGAATGTGACAGCCACACAGTACACATGCTCACTCAAGGGTGTCTACCACCCCCAATGACTAATACAGTGAAGTCGTCATTGTCCACTCTCATTGACTGCCAGTTTACATTGATGTCACACAAATTGTTCTCATTTTATTAACAATGGCTTGACTTTTTTCCTGACAGAGCTTGTATAACTCTAGGACCACTTCCCATTGCATTTCCCCCTATACTCTTCTATCACATCACTCTGGATTCCCAGAACTTTCATTTTAAAATGACTACTAATGCAAATCCTCTATGAAGAATTTCCAGTTTTTCCAGAAACTTCAAATTTTTTTCCACAAGTGCATCATTTACATTCTTGAGGTGGAAACGTGTCTTCTGAGTTTCCATATATTTTGTTTGTATTTCAATTAAACTAGTTATACCTTCCCACCAGCCCTAGATTATTCTTTATAGTGATCCATTGTATTTGCTCACCAAATTCTTTTGATTCATGGTTTTGTTATTCACCTTAGAATCTCTTCTACTTCTCAGGATAGTATATTATAATTTAAGACACTGCTAACTTGAATTCAGTTGAGCAGTATTCTATTTATACACTCATCTTATGGTTTGTAAACTGCCTTCACATAGATGATAATAGTGTAATGGCTCAGTGGTTAAGGGCCTGTCACAGTATTCAGTTTTGCTCCATTAATTACTCCCTATGTTACCATAAGGTGAGAATATAGAGATGTTATAAAAAAAATGACAACAGAGTTAATATTCATGGACTTGGAACAACATGCTGTGGTGCAGTATGAACTGTGTTTAATGTTAATGCAAGGTTGGTTACCTCTGCTTCATTGTTTAGCCTTGTACTATTCACCAAAAATCATTTAAGAAGAATATCATCAAAATGGTATCATTATAACAAGTAGAAGTCAAAGATAAGAGAAGCAACAAAGAGTAAATCAAGAGCTCCTTTTTCAATCACTTTGTCACAATGAAAGAGATGATCAAAATGAGTCAGAAACTAAAAAGAGCAGCCACGACATTGTTCTTTATACTGATATATAAAGACACATGCAGTTAAAATATTCAAGAAGAGGCTTTACTCTCAGTGTTGAGGCTTGAATAACTAAGTTCTTAGTCAAGCAAAACTAGGTTTGCTGCCATATTTGTAGGAGTTTCTTTGTATTCTCTGTTGACAAATTAATTTACAGCATAAGTGTATACTCAGCATCTTTGCAATATTTTAATTACTATTATTTTAAATTACATTCAGTATAAATACAATTATATGGCTGTATAACCATGATGAATAATTTAAAATTATTTTAGCTGCTAAATACTTGAATATAAAAAAGTAGAGAAAGTAAATACTTGAAAATATACCACTTGATGGAGGTTGCCACTTTCCCTTTTCTATAATTTTTTTGTTGTCGTTGTAATCTTAATCTATTTGATGCCCTGATTCTCGGGCTATTCTATGCTTGAGCAACATTTTTTTTTGGCTCACTTTTGACCATGTTCACGTAGTATTGAATATTTAGCTCTTCAGGATAACCTGCTTATCTCCATCTTTTCCATACCTGCTCATCCCGGTTCCTTTGTGGTTCAGTCTTAAATTCAGACTACAGTAAAATTAATAAGTTCAATTATATAACTGAGCCTGAGACTAAGCATCACTGAGATTTTCTTAGACACACAAATTTGATATCATATAATCTTCAGTGTATGGTTAGCTTTCTACATTTATATAGCATGTATGTTCCTTTTACTTAAATATTATGGTCTCTAGCATCTTCTATTTAATCAGGAACACTTTCATAATGTAATTGTATACATGTTGTAGAAAGTAAATTGGAAATAAATATTTAATTGAGTGTTTTAAAAGAAATCATTTTGTCGCATTTTGGTTTTGTCTTTCTGTTTTGCTGACTGATTTATGTCTGCATGTATATCTTCCAATCATTTTTCAATTTTGTTTAATTTCACAAATTGCAGGACATAATGTTGAGCACAAAATAGGTTTTAAGAAAAATTATTGAAATATTAATCTAATTAAACTAAATGGATATATCACAAGTTAATATGAGTATTTTGTTGCTATTATTGAATAAGACTATACCAAAATGTGATCTATGTTTCCACTCTTGTAAATAATGTAGTCCTTTGTTGATTGGTTATAAGAAAAGCAATTCTTCAAAATTTCAATGTGGGAATGATATAATTGTTTTGCTTATTCATTATATAGTAGAATGACTTTTTCCAGTGTAGATTTTGGGAATTGAATATAATTTGCTGCTATTTATAAGAACACTATGCATAATGATTTAGATGTCTGTGCTTTATCATTTTAAATATAAATTATAAATATTTTGATGTATTTAGATTTAATCCAGTTTCCTCAACTATAACGTTTTTAGGCATTTCTATAGCTTTTGCAAAAGGCTGCAATCTTTATAGATTATTCCCTGTATTAGGTCTTCAATGAACAAATTCATTCTATTAATGCACTCATCTATCATCATAAACAGTTTTTGTAATGTACATTATGTTTTTGAATTCTGTTATGTATAAACTACTGTATGACTAGATTAGATGATTTGCTTTTTGAGAGGATCAGATGGAATCTGATCTGAAGACCATAATCTCCAGGAAGAATATTTTTATTACCGCACACACATGTATATAATATATGCATATTTGCAGGTAATAATATTGATATTAATTTTGTTTAGTTAAAGACATTAAGGACCAAATACAATTTTTTTCCAAAAACCCTAAAAATTGAAAAGATTTGGGAAAAAAACAATTATCCTTTTATAATGTCATTACAGGCAATGTCAACAGGAAGGGGAACTAAGTAGAACATACATAATATAAACTCTGTTCTCTAAACACAAAATTATGTTATCAATAGTCTATATTCATAAAGTAATTATGCTATTTTGCATATAACATAAATTAAAAATAACTTTTGGACTTGGATGAAGAAAACCAAGACAGCTAACTTTCATTTTCTATTTAGAAAAGTGACTACTCCATAATAAGAAATAATTTATATGATCTTAATCAATGACTTCACACTAAAGCTTTCTCTTAAAGAGAAAATTGGTAGAGATTCAAAAATATGGTATTACCTAACTCTCCTCATTTTAAATCAGAGCAGGTTTTTCTTCCCTTTGCCAGAAAGTTCATCATTTTTTAGACAGTGTTCTTACTCTGCTTTATTAAATGAGATGAGACAAGAACAATTAAGTGTGTGATTTATTTTCTAAATGTTTCAGTGCTTAAGCAATGAGCTAAAAAATTTCATCACACCAAAGAGATATAGTACAGGTGTGACTGAAATCTTTGAGAAAGCAAAAAAAAAAAGAAAAATTAAAAAAATAACATGCCAATGCTTTCTTTTAACTATCTCCAATCCAGTCATATCTCACTCATGGGTTATGTTTAAATTCTTTTCTTAATTAAAAAAATCTTCATCCACGTATATGCTTCATTGATTTTAGAGAGAAGGGAAAGGAAGCAAGGGGGGAGAGAGAGAGAGAAACATTAACGTGAGAAACATCCATCAGTTGCCTCACATACATGCCCAGAGAATAAAACCCGCAACCTAGGTACGTGCCCCAATTAGGGATCAAATGAATCCACAACCCTTGTGCACAGGGTGATGTGCCAATCAACTGAGCCACTCAGCCAAGGCCTTCATTTTATTAGTTGAATTTTTTTGAGAGAGAAAGTGGGGTGGGTGGGGGGAGAGACATCAAGTTGTTGTTTCATTTATTTATACATTCATTGGTTGATTTTTATATGTACCCTGGCCTGGGAGGGAACCAGTAACTTTGGACTATTGGGGCAATGCTCTAACCAATTGCTCTATCTGGCCAGGGCTCATTTAAAATAAAGGGAACTCTATAAGTTTAAGATGCATTTCATAGAACTAAATACATCTTTAAATGGTGATTATATAAAGAGAATGAAAATTGAAGTCATTGACTAAGAGAAAATAAATATTTGCAAAAGACATCTGATAAAGAACTGTTATCCAAAATATATAAAAATTATTAAAATTAAATAAAAACCCCCAACTTGATTAAAAAGTAAGACAAAGATCTTAAAAGACATCTTATCAAAGTAGATATTTGGAGATGTTGGTAATGTTGGCAGCATAGGTAAATGCAGTATTTAAATCCTCCCTCAACCACATCAAAATTAAACTAAACTATAGAAAAACCATTATTCAGAACTGTCTGAAATCTAGTAGAACAGAAGTCCTACAACTGAGAATATAAAGAAGCCAAGTGGAGTAACTGGTAGGAGGGGTGGAGATGTGGCACAGGCTGGTCCCACACCATGTGTCCAATAAAAACCTGGAGGGATATCTCGGTTGCAGAGCTTCCCCCCTGAGGGTGAAGGGTCCCAGCCACATACCAGGCCTTTCAGTCCAGGGTTCCAGTCCAGGAAGAGAAGTCCCCATAGTTTGTGGCTGTGAAAACCAACAAGGATTATGGCTGACTTAGATGGAGGGCTCCTGAAGTCCCAGAAATTCCTCTTAAAGGGTCTGTGCACAAACTTACTTGGCCTCATTTTCTCTGACTTATACCTTGGAGAATGAGAGACATATGGAAGGAATTGAATTTTCTGTTATCAGGGCAAGAGCTGGAGGGGCAGCCTTCTCCTGGACAGAAGTGCTGACAGAGACCAGTGTTCCCTTGCTGAACCCTCCCCCAACAGAGCTGGCAGGTGGTTGCCATATTTGAGTCTCCATTAAACTGGCTAACACTTTGAGACCCACCCTAGTGATTTCCTGAGACCCTGCCTCACCCAACTTGTGGGCCCAACCCAAGCCTTTTCCAGTGTCTTTTCCATACAAATAGTCTGTCTTGGTTCATGCTTTGGACTTTCCTAAACTTTTTCAAACAAGCAGCATCTGGCCTCAGCCTGCCATGTACCTCTTTCTAAGTGGCCCAGGTCCAGCACTAATGGTAGCTGGCCTCCGTTCCCAGCTTAGCCTTTGCTGGGCACCTTCAAGCCAAGCAGAAATAGCAGCCATCTTCAGATTGCTTTGTACTTTATGCTGGGTGGCCCCAGGCAGGGCACAAGTGGAAGCTGATCTTGACTTGTATACTGCCCAGGAGGACCCAGAGACACCACACCCAGTGGACAGTTTCAGACCATACTGAAGAACAACTCAACCTCCTTCATCAGGGACCAACTCAAGGGGTAGACTCAGCAGGCACAAGAGCCCTGCTGAAGTAAGTCCAGCTTCATGGGGTTGGTCCCTGCACAGCTGATCCTCCATGGTCACAGCTGGTTCTCACAGCCAATTAGCCTGGGAGTAAATCCCTCCCATTGAGGTGTTAACAATAATCAAGGCTCAATTACAACAGGAGAGTGTATTCAGCCCACACAGAGGGAGGATCACTTGGGGTGCCCAGAGCTGGTGACTGGGGAGACTGTACCACTGAACCCTGTAGGACACCTATTACATAAAGCCACTCTACCAAGCCCAGGAAATGTAACAGCTCTACTTAAAATATGCAAACCAATACAGAGAGGCAGTCAAAATGAGGAGACAAAGAAACATGTCCCGAATGAAAGAACAGAACAAAACTCCAGAAAAAGAACTAATAAAATGGAGACAAGCAATCTACTAGAAGCACAGGTCAAAACGCAGTTATAAGGATGCTCAAAGAACTAAGAAGAGTAGATAAATTTAGTGAGAACTCCAACAAAAATATAGGAAACATAAAAATGAAAATAGAAAACAACCAAACAAAAAACAGTCAGTGATGAGGAATACATTAATTGAAATGAAGAATACATTACAGAGAATCAGCAGTAGAGCAGATAAAACAGAGGATCAAGTTAGAGATTTGGAAGATAAAGAAGCAGAAAACAGTGAATCAGAGCAGCAAAAAGAAAAGAAGATTTTTTAAAAATGGGGATAAGGAACCTCTGGGACAACTTCAAGCATCATGGGGATGCCAGAAGGAGAAGAGAGAGAACAAGGAATTGAAAACATATATGAAAAAAATGATGGAAAACTTCCCTAATGTTTTGGAAGAAATAGACATACAAGTCTAGGAAGTGTAGAGATTCTCAAACAAGAGGAACCCCAAGAGGACCACACAAAGACACATTATAATTAAAATGCCAAAGGTTAAAACAGAGAGACTCTTAAAAGCAGCAAGAGAAAAGCAGTCATCTACCTATAAGGAAGCTGATTTCTAAACAGAAACTTTTAAGCCATACGGGATTGGCCTAAAATATTTAGCGATTAAAAGCAAGGAGCTACAACCAAGAGTATTCAGCTCAGCAAAGTTATTTAAATTGGAAGGACAGACAAGAAGTGTCCCAGACAAGAAAAAGCTAATGGAGTTCATCACCACCAAGCCAGTATTACAAGAAATGTTAAAGGGTCTTCTTTAAGAAGAAGAAAAAAAAAGGTAAAAATAAGAATAACAAAATAGTAAGAAATAGATATTTTTCAACAATTACTTTAAATACAAATGGATAACATAAGAAGGCCCATATATGTGCTGTCTACCTGCTTCAGACTGCAAGACACACACAGACTGAAAGTAAAGGGATGAAAAAAGATATTTCATGAAAATGAAAACAAACAAACAAAAGCTGGGGTAGCAGTACTTATACTAGAATAAAACAGACTTTACATCATGATGGACCTGGAGATTATTTATTATGCTAAGTGAAATAAGCCAGTCAGAAAAATACACATACCATATGACCTTACTTATATGTGGAAACTTATGAACAAAATAAACTAACAAACAAAATAGAAATAGACTAATAGAAACGAAGAACAGACTGACAGTTAATAGAGGGGAGGAGAGAGAGGGGTCTGGATGGAAGAAAGTGAGGAGATTCAGCCAAAGAACATAAATACAGACAACACTCTGGTGATGGTCAGAGGTCAGGGGAGTATGGGCTGGGTGGAGGTGGGCAAAGGGGAACAATGGAAACATCTGTAATAGTGTCAACAGTAAAAATAAAGTTTAAAAATAAGTAAACAAAGGGTTATTTTTAAAAGGGTATATAACAAGAAACAAAGAAGGACCCAACAATTTGAGTTCTGGATATTTATCCAAAGAAACCAAAAAATACTAAATTGAGAAGGCATATGTATTCATATACTTATTGCAGCATTATTTATAATAACCAATATACAGAAGTGATCTAAGTGGCCATCAATGGATGGATGGATAAAGAAGTGGTGCATATATACAATGGAATATGACTCAGCCATAAAAAAGAATGAAATCTTGCCATCTGCAACAACATGGATGGTTGAAAAGGGTATTGTGCCTAGTGAAATAAGTCAAAGAGAGAAAGACAAATGCCATATGATTGTATTCATATGTGAACCTAAAAAAAAAAAAAAAAAAAAAGGAGCACACATAGCAGAAACAGATTCATAGATTCAGAGAACATTGTAATGGTTGCCAGATGGGAGGGTAGTTGGGGAGATGGGAGAAAACTGAAGGAATTACGAAGTACAAATTGGTAGTTACAGAATAGTCATGCAATGTAAAGTACAGCATAAGGAATATAGTCAATAACATTGTAATAACTATGTATGGTGTCAGATGAATACTATTTATCAGGGTGATTGCTTAGTAAGTTATATAACATCTAATCACTGGGTTATGCATTTGAAACTGCTATAATATTGTATGTCAACTGTAATTGAAAAGTGAAAAACTATTTAAAGTCAAATAAAAAGACATGTTGGTGGCAAATAATCACAGAAAAGATGCTCCACATTGCAGGTAATTAGAAAGTGCAAATTAAACAACAATGAGATACTACTACACACCTAGTGGAATGACCAAAACCAGAACACTGATAACACTAAATTCTGGTGAGGATTTGTAACAACAGAAACTCGCATTCATTACTGGTGGGAATTCCAAATGGTACAGCAACCTTGGAAGACAGTTTGGTGGTTTCTTGTACTACCATATGGCCCAGCAATTGTACTCCTGGGTATTTACCCAAGAGTTGAAAAGTTATATCTACACACACAAAACTTTACACAGATGTTTATAGTAGCTTTATTCAAAATCACCAAAACTTGGAAGCCACCAAGATGTGCTTCAGGAGGTAAATAGATAAATAAATTGTGGTGCACCCAGGAAGTGAAATATTTATCCAGAGCTAAAAAGAAATGAGCTATCAAGCCGTGGATATACATTGAAGAAACTGAAACGTGTATTAGTAAGTGAAAGAAGCCAATCTGAAAGTGTTGCATGTTGTGTGCTTCCAGCCATGTAACATTCTGAAAACAGCAAACTATGGAGACAGTAAAAATATCAGTGGTTGCCAGGGGCTGGGAGTAGGGAAGAATGAATGGGTTCAGTACAGAGGATGTTAAAGTCAGAGATATTTGTTGGCAGCCGTCCGTCTCGAGAGACGATGGTGTAGCTTCTTAAGTGTCTATCTGCACCGCCGAGAATGGTTGTGCAGTCCGACTCGGGAGTGACATGGTATCTGTCTCCTCCCGTGTTGAATCGACATCTTACGATGACGCTGGAGTGTCCTCTCCAGTGAAGCTGAAGCTACAGAGCCTCGAGAGATGATGGTGTAGCTTCTTAAGAGTCTATCTGCACCACCGAGAATGGCTGTGCAGTCCGACTCGGGAGTGACACGGTATCTGTCTCCTCCCGTGTTGAATCGACATCTTGCGATGACGCTGGAGTGTCCTCTCCAGTGAAGCTGAAGCTACAGAGCCTGGGCAGGGTGATATGGAGGGTCTGCTGTTGCCCATGCAGCAGACCCCACCTCTCTTCGCAGCTGAGGGATCCAAGGGAAAGACGGAGTCAATACAGCTTGGCTTCAGGTGCGCCGCAGGAGTTGCCAGTGTTGACTACAACGTCAAACCACCTTAGGGACTCCGGCTCCGGATTTTCTGTCGGGGTTTACTCCCTTAGCCTTTCCCCTGAAGAGGTATGCCGCAAGGCAGCGGAGGTTTTTTAAAATCAGAGTTTTCCTTCTCTGATGTGCCCTGACTGGAAGATCGAACCAGCGACACTTAGCTCGCAGGCCGACGCTCAATCCACTGAGCCAAACCAGCCAGGGCTAGTCAGAGATATTAGTCTGTATGATACTATAATGGTGGATACATGTCATTTTACATTTTCCAACATGTACAACACCAAGAATGAATGTTAATGTAAACTACAGACTTCAATTGATAACGATGTCAGTGTAGGTTCATCAACTGTAACACATATACTATTCTGGTGGGGAATGTTGATAATAGGGAGGCTATGCATATATGTGAGTAAGGTTAAACAGAAAATGTATGTACCTTCCACTCAATTTTGTTGTGAATCTAAATAAAATTGCTCTAAAAATCAAAGTCTATTAAATAATTACAATAGCAGATTACCTACATTAATAATATTAATATTTCTCTATGCATTAAGAACTTTAATTAGAATTCTTCAAATCTTTCTTCTTTAGCAGGATAAGAACATTTTCTTCTACTCCTAGCTAACATATTTTAATTAATCAGGTAAAGTAATTTGATTATTTTTATTTTTAACATTAAATAAAATAAAGCACATATTTCATTGTTAAATATTAAGTTAAGAGATTTCCTACTACTGAACCATTCTTGTAATACTAGAATTTATTTAATACATTAGGAATACTTGGATACTCAAACGTATTTGGTTCTAGTTGTCCAGTATTTTTACTGGGAATGCTATAGCTTCATCTGACTTGAATGACTTAAAAGCCTTGAATGACTTAAAAACCTTTTTATCTTTGTCTATCTTCTCAGCATTTCTTAAAGGTTTCATATAATTTTCTCACCCACATATTTTATACATGATTCAAAGTTAAATTAATGAATTGAAATTTTGGTCCAGAACAAACAACAAACAAAACCCTTAAGCAAATATGGAACACAAATTTAATTTTTTCTATAAAATTCTTTTAAAATTTATGTGTATACTCAAGTTGTTCTTAATATTTCTTTTTCTCTGAAAAGTACCTCAAAATCTACAAATGGTAAAACTGGTATCTGTGAATGCCAGTAACAGTTGTATCTATTTATTAAAAAAATTTTTATCTTCACCTGAAGACATCTTTTCATTGCTTTGAGAGAGAGAGAAAGACATTGCTGTGAGAGAGTAACATCAATTGGCTGCCTTCTTGAATGGGTCCCTACTGGGGTTTGAACCTGTAACCTGGATATGTGTCCTGACCAGGAATTGAACCCATAACCTTTGGGTCTACAGGATGACACACGCACGCCAATCAACTGAGCTACATTGGCCAGGGCCAGTCTTATTTATTAAAAATGCCAATTTTTACATAACCATAAAATTTACGAAAGATTTTCTGAACATGTAATCTCAAAATATTTCTTACTCTGTGAAATAAAGTTAATTTTATAAGTTAAATAAAAGAAGTTCTATTTTGATATTTGCCCATTCCTTAGGGCGTCGTAATAATCTAAATCCTAATTCAAGTGCTGCATTGACAGGAAGTTTTTCACTGAATTGCCTCTCATTAGACCCCTGAGTTCTAGGGAAAAGCAAATATCTGTAAGAATGTGGCCTGAATCCTGATATGAAATAGTGATTAAGGACTAGGGAAGATTTAGGTCAATTTTGTTTGACACAGACCTTGGCAACTTTTTACTAACTTGAATGTTATTATAGATAGAAACTAATTATACTGATTGCAACACCAGAGCAGCTTCAGCCAGTCTATCCTGCTCTGGTCAGAAAATGTTCTCAAAATGCCAGAAATTCAGGGTCTCTTCAAAGATGTAAAACATGTTCAACTGTGATATAATTAGCAGTTTCTATGGCTTTTGTCTTAAAAGACAATAATAGTTTTGATTCTTAAGGATGTCTAATTATATGGGGAAGAAAATTCAAGGTAGAAAGGAATATAATTTATAGGATAATTTTCAAAGTAATTAAAATGTGCAGGAAACAATTCTTATTATAAACCCTGCTTAATCTGTAAGATCTTATTATACTTTAAGAAATAATAACTCAAATTTAGTATTAGCTACCATTTTTTGGACTTCCCTAATCTCAATATGTTGAAAATAAACAATCACTGTTATTTTAATTCAGCTTTCTCTTATTTTGAGTTTTCTCTTTTTTAGAGTTACATCTATGTAAACTGAATAGTGAGAAGTTGTTAGTTATATGTATAGACCGTCGGAGCGGGGTGTGAGGCAGTGGAGAGCAACAGGGGAAATATTGGGACAACCGTAACAGAACAACAATAAAGAGAGAAAGAAAGAAAAGAAAATGGTCAGTTATGTATACATAAATTTTGGAAGTTCTTTTAATATCAAAAAGGCCCTATTTCATTCTTACAATTTATTTATTTATTTTAGTTTTCATAATTTTTATTGTATTTTTTTCCATTACCACTTACTCCCCTTATATTCTCCTCCCTTCAGCAAACGCCACACGTTGTCCATGTCCATGAGTCTTTGTTTCCTTTTTGCTCAATTCCTCCTCCCCTACCCTCACCCCACCTTAGCTGTCATCCTGCTCTCTATCTATGTTTGTCTCTGTTTAGCTTGTTAGTTCAGTTTGTTCATTAGTTTCCACATCTGAGTGAAGTCATAGGGTATTTCACTTTCTCTAACTGGCTTATTTCACTAAGCATAATGTTTTTCAGGTCCATCCATTACAAAGGGTAAACTTTTCTTCTTTTTATGGCTGAGTAGTGTTCCATTGTGTGAATATCCCAGAGCTGTTTCATCCACTCATCTACTGATGGACACCTGGGCTGTTTCCTATCTTACCGATTGTAAATAACCCTGCAATGCATTATGTCCTTTCAAATTAGTGTTTTGGGTTTTTTTGGATATATTCCCAGAAGTAAGATCTCTGGGTCAAAAGGCAGATGCATTTTTAATTTTTGAGGTATCTCCATATTACTTTCCACAGTGGCTGCACCAGTTTGCATTCCACCAACAGTAAACCAGGGTTCCCCTTTCTTCACATCCTTGCCAGTGCTTGTTTGTTGATTTACTGATGATAGCCATTCTGAGAGGTGTGAGGTGATATATCATTGTAGTTTTAATTTGCATCTCTCTGACGATTAGTGATGTCGAACATCTTTTCATATGCCAATTGGCTATCTGTATGTCCTCTTTGGAGAAGTGTCTGTTTAGGTCCTTTGAACATCGCCATACCAAATTTAATGTTGTTACATAAAAAGTGTAATTTTTTTGTTTTTATTTATTTTTTATTTTGTTTCTTTGCACTAAAAATCTACCTAGTTTTCATTACTGGATGCTTTTGACAAAAAGATGTTTACAGGGAATTAATAACCGTTTATCATATGTTTTAAATATCATGTAGCTGTTTTATCATCCAATTTATTACTTAAAATAGTATTAGTCCTAGTGTAGCTCTAGAAAGGAAAGTTCACTTACTTGTTTTTAAATTCTTATTTATTGATTTTAATGAGAGAGATGAATGGAGGGGCAGGGGAGGGGAGAGAGAAAGAGAGAGGGAGATTGAGATTGACTTGCTGCTCCACCAATTCCTGCATTCACTGGTTTCTTCTTATGTGTGCCTTGTCTGGGGATTGAAACCACAACCTTGGCATACTGAGATGTTGCTCTTGCCAAATGAGCTACCCAGCTAGGGTGCATTTAATTTATATTAAAATATTCTGAAAATGACTTAAAAAAACTGAGGCTTCTTTGAACCCTAAAAGTCATCACCTTTATCACAATTTAAAAAATTTTAAAAACATTTAACAGAACATGTAGTTGTGGGAGACCAGTAGAATGATTCAAGCAGAATAGGGTGGGTCTTCTAGCCTTATATAGAGTTCCTGTAAGTGGTTATTGCATGAAATTCCAATCAACCTATTCAAAGGGTATATAATATTTCTATTTCCCAAGTTTAAATGGAAACAAAAGTCCCTAATTTAAGAAGGTTGCTATTAGAAGAATTTCAGTTTGGTTAGACCATATCATGTGAAATAAACTTGAGTCTAAATAATGAACACACTCACATACAATTTCTTTATGCTCACATCAATTGAAGTAGAGATATAAGATAGTCTACTCAGGAACACAACCATTGTGTCTCTATGTCTCCTTTAATAATCAAACATAATATATTTTGGTAGTTTAGTTTACCTCAAATTTTAATGTTGAATTTTAATAGAGTGAAGATTCTGATTTGGTAGGTCTGGGTGGGCTCTGAGATTCTGCATTTCTAACAAGCTCCCAAGAGATACACATGCTGCTAGTCTGCAGGCCAAACTCTTTGTAAAAAAGTTCATACCAGCAGAGTTTTTAGTGATTTGAAGTATGCATAAATAACACAGTTCACTTTCATTGCTTTCTTAGAAATATGTGGCTGCTGGGTTAAGAGAGATTGCACATTCTTCTATATTTGTAGTAATTTGACATAATTAGGTAGTGTCATTTTTCCTTTCTTTAAAATTCTTACGTAATATTATGAAACCAGCTAACATTAACTAAATTTTGGGTTTTTTTTATTTGTTTGTTTTGGGTAATAGTAATAACTATTCCAAATGCTTTATATAAATTTGCTCGTACACAGTACCCATAGCAACTGAACAAAGAAGGAATTATTATTATTGCATTTGAAAAAGGGAACACTAAGCACAGAGAGCTTACATTAAATGTCTATAGTTGCTCAGTTAGTGCCCATGTCAGACGGTCAGACTCCATACATTCATTCTCTTAACAACTATGCCAGAATTTACATATGATGTCTTCACACAGGAAAACATAAAAGATTAGCTGTGATACAGCAGGATGGATGCTTTTCCTACAGTCATCAATGTAGTTAATGTCACCTAAAATACTGTATTGAAAAAAATTAACCTAAAGTTTTACTTTTTAATTTAAGTGGTGATTATTGCACTTACCAGAATGAAGTTAATGCTTAGAATAATGTATTTATTGAAATTTAGCCTTTGTATGTTTCATTTTTTCACATGCTCATTTTGTTGAGTTCAGTTTCATTCAACATTTGATTATATTAATACTAAAGTTAGATATTTTATATATTCTTGATGTACTAAGTGATTCTGACAATAATAACAATAATAGCTAAGCAAAACAAAACAAAATAACCTGAGAGCAAATTAAGAAAGCAAACTACTGCTTCACTGTAACAATTTGCCAAATGTGCATTATGTACTATTAATGTATTAATTTGTATTGTTCACTGTATGGATTTGCCAAACACGCATTATGTGTTATGTATAGAGCTGATATACATGTGATAGCAGCAGCAACCATAGTTATTATGAGCATTTGTTATATTATCAGACACTGTTCTTACTACCTTATATAAACTGTCTTATGCATCCTCAGCAAAACAGTATATTAGAATTAACTCCATTTTACAAATCACAAATGGGTGATGAAAATAAGTAAAGTAAAAACCACAAAGGTTGTTAAGTGGAGGACCTGGGATGCAAACTCAGGCAAGTTACCCCAGAGACTACGAATCAGATTCATTGAATTGTTTGTTAGTCAATAAATCTAGAATATAAGGCACTGTAATAGAAATAAATGTGCACCTGTGTGTACTTGGGATTCAAAGGTGGGACAGATTGAAATCCACTGGGAGAATGCAATGGTTAAGTGAAAAAAGATAGTAAATTTGAGGACAATCAACTCTACTTAATTGGACTCTGTTACTGTTTAATATTGGAGAGGTCACTTAGGATTAGATGTCAAAGGACTAGGCAGGGAGTGAAATCTGGATTCAGTTCACTTGAAAACTGAGAGACATAAATAATTTTTGAGTGGAAAACTGTTGGGATAGCTATGTTTATGAAGATCTCTGCTAATGTTACATACAAAGGAAAAGTATATATGGCTTATTGTTTTAGGTGGTCTTACAAAATTAAGCATAAACAATGATATTGACTAAAACAAATTTTCATCAGTCAACATTTATGACTCAGAATTAATTTTATTGGGCATTTGAAGAGTCTTGCTCAACAATATTTTATCAACATGAACAAGCATTATTTTATAAACTTTTTTCATTTAAATATTATCATATTAGTTTTTGAGACATTATAATTAAAACCTTCCAGTCTGGAAGCTTCTGAAATCTACCACTACAAAAGTATTTGTGTCAAGCATACATTTAATAATGCCATAAACTTATTCCTTCCACTGAGGCAATTAGAATATAGTATGATTTTTTTAGGGGGGGGGAGCAGCATGTTGGTGAAAACTATCCGTTCCATTAAAGTTCAATGGCATTGCTTGCCACCATTCAGCTTTATCTGGCTAAAATCCTTTAATTCCCCAGCTCCTGCTGTTGGGTGCTCTAGACTCATCACACTTAACCTCTGCCTAGGTTTCTCAGAAAAGAATTTGTTTCAGTCCATTCATACTTTCAATAGTTGAGCAGCCACACGCAACTGCACACTGGTCTTTTACCCTGAGCACACTAATCTGATTGTTTTTCCACTCTACAAACTCTGGGTCAACAATCAAGCTGCCGCCAGAAACTAATTAATTTGCAAACAGGCTCCTGTTTTCACAGAGGGAAACCTTTTGAGAGCCATGTCGGAGAGGCCAGTCACACCATGGTTACACACATTGTGATGGCATCCACTTCTCTGGGTAAATCCCTTGCTTGATGTCACTGCACACATGAACCCAGATTACCCAGTCAGCAGTAAATCCCTATTCAGGCCCCCTGAGCTCTGAATGTAGTGGCTCTAGGAGAGGAAATTGGTATAGACAGGCTCTGTATTCATTAAACTGATGGTGAGGCTAGAGAGAAAAAAATTAAGAACTAAGGGGAAAAAGAAAGCTGGCTTTAATTTAAAGAATTTTCCAAGATATTGTTTCATTTTTATACATTTTCATAAATTTTAATTTAAAAACAGTGGATGCAAAGGAGGAGGATGGAACAACTGTAATAGCATGAACAATAAAATATAAAAAAATAAAAATACAAATAATACAAATAAATAAAAATAGATTACCTTAAATGAGTGTAATAATATCGTTAAATGTTATTTTTCTAGTCTAACCATTCAACCATAAATTCTAAAATAAGTGGTTCAAAATTTGGAACTAATAGTCCATTCTTGACAGTTGTATTTTTTTAGCCCATAATTAAAAATTTTTTAAAATATCATATCCTGTTTTACTCAGGTACATTTTCTCAGACTTTTGAAAAACATAAAATCACCTTCCAAACATTGTCACTGAGTTAACTTCTATTCCAAATTTTTATTTATTTTTCCTCATTAGTGTCATGTAATTTTAAACAAAACCACTTGAAAGAGATTATGTGCCTTAAACAATGTGACAGAGAAAGTAGTTTCTCTAAAAAGAAGATCAAATGTATTGGTAACATTTTGCTATTTTTGAAATAAAAAAGCATATTTAATGAACTTATTAAATATATTATCATTTAGAGAGTAGAATAATTTCTGGTGTAAATATTTTGAAAAAATATAGTTGGGTGTGCACAGTCTTTACTGGGATGAAAACTTTTCTAGGTAATAGATTCACAAGAAAAAAGCAGATAACTATTAGTTTGTATTTAGGTTAAGGTATGAATAATCTTCCTTGTTATTGAGGTTTGTTTTTACTTTATTTTTCAATTACTGTTACTTTCAATATTATTTAGTATTGGTTTCAGGTGAACAGCATAGTAGTAGGTACGAATACTTTAAAACTATTATATATCCATGTTTTGGCATCATTTCAGTGAAAATAACCAAAAATATGATTATTTTTTTCTGTGACTCTATAAAGTGATACCTCAGAAGTGTTAACTAACAGAATATAATTCACAGATGTAATTCAAAAGTTAAAAAGACTGCATCCTTGTTGTGTCTTTCACAAGCTATGGAAACCAAGAAGGCATTTGTGGTTGCTGTTGCTGTTGCTGCTTTAACTAAGTGGTCACTCTTCTTCCGTAACATTCACCTGCTCATATAAACATAAAATAAGCCTTCCAGAGCGCTTTTCTTCTCCAAGGTCAGCAAAATATATTACTAACTTTCTTAAGCCAGAGAAATAATTCAAAATGGTATCATTGAGAAGTCTGACATTATGCAAAGCTAGATAATTCATTTTACTTATTTAAAAAATCTAATTGAATACTCTGACATAGTTTATGGCTTTAAAGATAATAGAATTAAAATAGTACAGCAAAAGAGTTGTACAAATGATTTGAAATTAGGTATCTGGTACCATGTAACATTAATTTGTACTCTTATAATTTATTTGCAATCATATTTCTTGGTTTTATTTACGTAAAAATATGTCTTGTGGAGAAATTTGAATCTTCAGAGAACATGAAATATCCTGGTACAGGACCACAGAGGAAGCTATGCTCATTCCAATAAGGGCAGGCCAGGCTGGTGTGAGAGAGTTACAAGTGAGAGGAAGTGGAATGATGACTTACATACCATTTCAATTACAGAAAAAAGCAAGTGGGTTGGGCTATCCACAGGCACAATCCCTTTAGGAAATCCACTAAAAGAAAACAGGTCTTTCTGAAATGAGTGGGAAGGCCTCACACTCTGGGCACTGTAATTAGGTCTGTTTGTGTTCACTGGGCCTTGGCTCACTCAAGGATCCATGTGGTTTTATATTAAACCCTACTGTGACGGCCCTTTCACCCTGACTCAAATATAATCACTTGCAGAATAAATATGACAAAGCTTCCTAAGTATGCTGCACCCAATGGAAATGGAATAAGAGATACAGAGAAAATTCAGATTTATTAGATGCTTACCACATGCCAATCACTTGTTTTGTACTTTTTATAGATTATCATATGGTCTTTTTTTCACAACTATAAATCGTAGGTAGTATAATCCCATTACAAGTAAGGTCCAATGCCCTGGCTGGTGTGGCTCAGTGAATTGAATGCTGGCCTACAAACCAAAGGGTCGCCGGTTTGATTCCCAGTCAGGGCACACGCCTGGGTTGCAGGCCAGGTCCCCAGCTGGGGGCATGTGAGAGCCAACCCCTCAGTGTATGTATATCTCACACAGTGATGTTTCTCTCCTTCTCTTTCTCCATTCCCTTTTCTCTAAAAATAAATAAATAAAGTCTTTAAAAAATATAAAAGTAAGGGCCAAAGTAAGGTGAAATTTTGTCTCACTTTAAGGATTATGTTCTTTCCTCCATAGCATACAGCCTTCTACTATTAGACCAAGACATAAACAATACTGAATATAGCGTCCATCAAATAGAAAAATAAATGTAGGTTAGCCATACATGTGCTCTGTACCAAAACTAGGCAGTGGTAATTACATAATAAAGGTTAAGAAATCATTACTATAACAATAATAGCAAAAAGTTATTTTGTACCTTTGCTATGAATATATAAAGAACATTTTTACCTAATCCTCACATTGTTAGTAAGCCAACAGTGGAACTTAAGTTAAAAAAATATAATATTGACAGAATTTATGAAGCACAAGGAAAAGCACATCCTAAATTTGGGACATCATGGAAAACACATACTAGTACATTTTCTGAAGTTGTTCTAACATCTATCAGCCTTAAACCAGGAGATAGTGCCAATGATGTTTTTTTAAAAAGCAGTTTTTCTTCTTTACCTAAATGTATTACTCATTCCTAATATTTCTTGTTAAAATAAAACAGAATTTAACTATTATGAAAATGTAAATTTTACTAACTATGAAAATAGTAAAATTCTATTAAAAATTAGATATTTCAAGATCTAATTCTAGGCAACTGTCTTTTAAATTTTACTTAGAAAGATATTAAAATCATTAAAATAAGGCAACTAATTCTTCCAAAAATAAATGGTTTGTTTGAATTAATTTGAGAAAAGTAAAGTAAGTCTTGTACCAAAATTAATTTAATAGACCTTTCATGAAGTACCATGCAAGGCAATTTATTACTTCTGAAAGCACAAATGATTGTGTAGTCTATGTTCATGCCTCCAAACTCATTTATTTTATGCATGAATGTGTAAACATTATGTTTCTAAATTTATTCTGAAATGGTACTTAATTCCACGAGACTGTGATTCACACAGTCCCTCGGTTCTATCTCAGATGTGTCTACATCCCCCATCTCACAGCAGTTCTGGTTTCTGCACCCTGTCAAACATAACCTTTGTGCTAATTTGGTAGAATCAGTTCTCACATTTAGTGCTGAGAGACTGATAACTGAATTCTCAAATGAACTGCACATTTGCAGAGATGAAGTACAGAGCTGTGGACAATGACTGTTTTCCCACAGTGTAAATTCTTCAGACTCAGCTGTCAACATGTGAGTGTGTGCAGCACAAAAGCAGCTTTAACTTGATGGCTTTTCTCCTCCAAGACCATAAAAATGAAATGGATACTGTATTCTCCTTTCTGTGATTCCATCTTCTAATGAGGTTTTCTTTCTCATGGACAGTGAAAGCCTGTATGCCTTTTAGAGTTCCTGGTAGATCAGTCTCCTTTTTGCAGAATAAAAACAAACATTTGTCTTCCTAAATAAATATTTCATTTGGAGAACAGACCAGATAGCAACAGTGGGTATTCCAGAACTGTCCTCTGGGAATTTGGAGTTAGGTTCTTGCATAGTTTTGCACAGATAGCCTTATCATGATCCCAGCATATTTTCTCTTTCTTGGTGAAACACATAATTTCTCTGATGGTCACCCAGCTACCACTGTATTTCCTCTCTCCCAGGGGAGGTGTTTGACTCTGTCCAATCTCCTTTGACTATCACAGTGTCTGTACTTAATATCAAAGGTCTTAGGCGTCATTTACATTAAAGAGAACAGCAACAGGAAAGTGAGTGATATCAAACATTTAAAACTTGGGAGAGCAGGAAAAAAGGGAAGGAAAATGAGTGACTTTTGAAGAGAAAATGTTAGTTAAGGGTGGCAAATATGGCAGGAGAGGTTTTTCTAGGTGGAGACTGATAAAATGCTACGGGAAGTCATCAGTGACCTTTGGAGGAGCAGTTTCATGGGATCCAAGTCAGGTAGGAAGTGGATAAAAGGATAAAAATGTTGAGAAACAAGTTTGTAACCAGGCTGTGAACTTAGATATACAGGAACATCATGGCACACCATGATTAAAGGAGGTGTATGAATAAGATAGATGAACAAGTTTTCAGGTCAGAGGGAAAAAAGTGTGGTGAAGGAGAGGTAAAGGCAGCAAAGGAGATGTCAATTGGGTAAGTTTATGAAAGATCATCAATGTAATTAAGAGCAAAAGTAGAGGGTAAAATGTGGAAAGAAAGAGGCACAGCTTTCATACTAATGCATTAAAAATAAGATGATCATCACTGTTTTGCAGGAGGGAAGAGATACTGATTAAAGTTACTTGCAGTATGTTTTATGTGTTGAATAGTCACTTAGAATATGAGATATATCAGAACAAAGATTGTCAAACACAGTTCATGGTCTCCTGACATTTCAGTGAGGTTCTGAGGCAATGTTATAATTTTTTCCTCTAACAAATCAATGAAGGACTGAGGGATGAAATGAATTTTGTGGTTCTCTTAAGAAATGGCAGGGAAAACAATTATGGTAGAAGTTCAAAGAAATGAGATAAGCAAGCATCTTACTAAAAACATATATGGACTATAAACCAAGAGTTTCATCCTCATTAATGAGGCATGTGAAACCAGGCAAAAGGTCATGAGTGGGAGATTAGGGACTTGGCAGCTATATTTTATAAGACTCAAGGCAGATGTAAAAGGAGATAATTATTTAATAATAAAAAATGACCATGATAATACTGTGAGAACCATTATGAAAACCTTTGATGAATGTGCAAGTGAATCATCAAAACAAAATCAAACTCTAGATATAAGAACATATAAGGATTACTTAGCTCAAGATCTGAACAAAAATAACATTTATTTATTTTAGGCATATAAATTTTGTATATTTTCTCCTCTGCTAAAATCATTTATTTACTAAAGAGAGAAAGAGAAAAAAAGCGGTGAAGCCAGTGACTGAAGTTAGAGAAACTGGGTTCTTGTTCCAAATATTTTACTACAGGGGTAAATGTAATCTTAGATATTAGGCTCAATTTCCTTACCTATCACATGGGAGATAGGGTTTTAGAAAGATTAAAGGAGAATCAGATTGAATCTCACAAAAGTCCTTTGAAATTTTGAAAATACTATCAATGTGATGTTGTCATTAGCACATTTTTTTTTAATGCTAAATAACATATGATGTTCTGAAGGAAATGTGAGAGGTGTGGGGGAAAAAAAAACAAAAAAAAAAAACACTACATCATGAGATACGTCATAGTGTTCCTGTAAGACTGTATTGGTTAGTCATCTTATCATTTTCCATTTCCTCCCTTCTGTAACTCCAGCCCAGATCTATTTCTTTCCATAGTTAACTACTGAGAAATTTCACTTTTGGCACAAAGCAAATATTTCCCTGAGTCCTTAATCTCTTTTTTCTCCTTTGCCCAACTTTCTCACACCCACAGTCGTGAAGTCACCACTGTGAGTTTAACAGCATACTAAATCTCAAGTCACATTGTTTATACTATACAAAGAAAGTTCTCCACTTACTTACTTCAGCTACACCTGCTACCTGTCTGTTCTTACAAGCACCACCTACCATTGAGCCACCTGGAATCATGCTGCTCTGTCCTGATTGGGTGATGGTGCCCAAGCGTTCGGAAGATAGCAAAGTCTCGCCCCATAAAATCAGCTGCTGTTCCAGAATATAATTCTCCATCTGTGTTGTGACAAAATAAAACCACATATGCATACTTTAATTCAATTAAGGCAAGAAAACCAAACCAAACAAAATGCAAGTTTGATGTTAAGACCTCGATAAAAGGAAAACAGAAATGCTCTCTGCACCATTATGCAAAGCTACTTATTTTTAGATTCTATATCTTTGTTAAGAAATATTTTATTAAATGATCATTTACTAAGTACTACCTGACTATTCACTAAGTATTAACTTTGAAAAATTGCCTAAAATATCATTCAGTAGACATTACTAAAACATGAAATTTTATTCTTCTCAACTATAATTAGACACAAACTTACAAAGGCACACATTGTTTGCTTTTGTATGTGTAAAGATACTATAATTCTAATAATCTTGTTCATTAGGATAAGGAATCATTGTAAAATCTTGCTTACAGTTCTTATTTTACAGAAATGAAATTTCTAAGATAGTCCCTTTTAATTGAATCTTGTATTTTGCTCTAACTAGAAAGTACTAATATTTTCTTTGTCATTTATTCTTGCTATTTATAACTTGGAAAAGTGTTTTAATTTAGTATAAATACAATCAAAAAGAAAAGGTTCACTACTTAACCTCATATTTGACAGAGATGTGTTTGGAGAGGAGGACATTTTACAAACACAGCTCATAATCACTACAGTTCAAATTCTGTTGTCTTTGACTCATCCAAATTAAACTGAATTAACTCTAGGTCATAGTTTAATAATGGAAGACACCTAATCAGAAGGTAAAGTATAGAAAGGAAAAGGAAAAAGGGAGGAGAAAGAGAAGTCAATATTTACTGACTACTACTGTGCTTGCTGGGCAGTCAGGCCCTAGCTTGACACTTTCAAATGATCTCATTTGTTCTGTCAACAATCCCATGATGTAAACGTACCCCTATTTTACAGTTCAAGTAACCCAAGGTTTCTCAGCTAATGACTAGGCAAGTCAAGGTGAAAGTTCAAACACAGGCCCGTTTAATCCCAAGCCTCTTTTATTAAAACATAGGACCTTATAATAAACTGAAGTTGGTAAATGTTATGTTTTCTTTCCTCTAAACAGAAAGTGTCACATATTATTTCACCCAGAACATACATTATTGCTTGTCTCCTTACAGTGAATTATCAGCAAAACAAAATAACAAAAAAATTAGATGAATGGAAAACTTTCTGTAAATTTTCAGTTATAAATGCCCCTGGGAAATGTTATGAATCTGATTGCTTTTACGATATTCTTTGTCTACACCCTCAGTTCTTACTTGCAAATAAGGGCTTTGCAATAGAAAGTAGACATTCTCAGTGCTCCAACAAAAATCAATTTATCTGGTAAAACCTGTGGTCCTTTGATGTGTTTGAATACACCAAACCGGGCTTTGAGAAACCCCAAAGCAGTGAAGAATAGTTACACAGAGAGAACCATTGAACAGCTCCAACTTATGACTTCAAATATGAACAGAAAGACACCTTATCTTGGAGAATGAGTTTAAAAACACTGATCATTGATTTTAGACTGATGTGAATCAAATACAAATAAAAAATGTTGTATAATATATTAAGTAAAAATAAGCAGTTAAATAAATAGAACTCATCTGACATCCTAAATTGTGATAGTATAACATCTTTAGGATTCAAAAGCATCTATATTTCTCTTAATTAAATGTGAAGTTCAAATTTGACTTATTCTCACTATCATTTGCTGCAATATTTTATCTAATCACAACTTAAAGAAATAACACTCTTAACCAATGTCGCCCCAATAAATTTATTTTTAAAAAAGAAATAATCCTTTTCTAAGGGCACAAAAACACTATGAATATGGTAGCCATAAGTTTAAAAGGTAGTTTTAAATATTAAATGCCTATTGTTTCCTTAATTTAAACCTATAATCAATTGTTGTAATTTAATTTTTTTTCATGCGAGGTTTGTGTCCTCTTTGATGAACCATTTTTATTGTTTGGTATTTTATAATTTTACAAATAATTGATATACAAATATATTTTTAAACTTCTGGTAAATTATTTTTCTTGCTCTGTGTGAATAATGGACTGTTAATTTAAAATATGTTGCGAAAGTAGCCTAAAATGTTTATGTCAATTTCAAAAATTTTTGTCCTGTAACACCTGTCACGGGATGCTTTGTATGCTCTTTATCTTCATAAATAATAAATATTAAATTATTAGTTGAGCCTCATTGACCTTTTAACCACATGTTAGGTGGTGAAAATAAGGAAGGGTGAAAATAGAACCACCAAAAAGTGAAGACTGAACAATATCATATCAGAATGTAGTCAGATAGATCATGCTAAAGAGAAGGTATAATTAGGGATGTAGAGTAAAGATTGTCATTAATTAATCATTCCTTTTAGTTGATTTAGCTTTTTTTGTGAGTAAAATATATAATTATGGCTGTTATTACATGTAAATTCTATTCAGGAGAGAGTTGAAATAACGACACAAGAAACTGTTACTTGGATATAGATAGGTATTTGTTTCTCTTATTCATTTGGTTTATGGTTTTATAATTTACACTTATTTTTTGTTAACCACTCCCATATGAGGAAGGCAAGAGTCAAATCAAATACAAGCAAAGGAAGCATGACTGATTTGTTTCTCTTTTAACAACAATAGGTTGGTCAATTCACTGAAAGTAGGAGAGCTATTCAGTAAAAGGGGCTATTAACTCAATTTACCACTAAAAACAGAATTAAATTAAACAACTGATTTATAAACCAAAGGAAGGTTGCAGTTTGGACACCAGTTGCCTCCAGTTATAGGAAATTACCTCTCCCACCTTAATATTATTTTTGGCAAGAGTCAGAGTGAGTTCTGTGAGCTGGAGGGCACCAGATAATTAGGTGGCCATGAGGAGTACATTCCCATAGTGTCAGTGCTCAATATCAGTAACTATGCTTTTAAAACAGGTCTTCGATCAGATTTTCTGCTGAGGTTTCTATAAGATCCTTATCAAGGATAATCACTACAGAAAATGTATAACAAATTAGTTGTTTTGATGCAAAATTATAGGTGGCGTAATAACCTACTCTTGCATTCTCATTAAGCAGAAATATAATTTCAACTCAGAGTATCTTTCATTTAATATACGTGTGCATTTTCACCATGTGTTAAAGAGTACATTCTGTGATTATCTCAAATGATCTAATGACATCTGAGCATAAGAAATTTACTACACACTTCTGGTGGCATGTTTACAAATATGTTTAACAGAAATGCCTACTTGCCAAACTTCTTTTGTAGTTTCTAGGTCAATCATCAAGTTACCAAATTATATGTTGACCCTCGGGCATAATGATAATTTGCCACTTTTCTGATCATAAATATGCCTTCCTGTGAATCTGAAATAGTGTATCAGGTAAATGTTGTCTTTGATAGAAATGACATTATGGTTAAGACAGATACTTTGGGGTTTTCCATATATACTAAGTTACTAGTGAAGGAAAATATAATATTTGTTCAAGTTTTAAAAATTTATTATGAAATAATATACTCAAAGAATTGCTATATATATTAAAAGATAGTTGTGGACACTCTTCCAACAATATTTTTAAGTCTTTCCACAAAAGAAAACATAGGCAGTTTGGTATGTCAAAAATAATACATCGGAGTAAGATACATTAGTGCGGACAGATGTAACTAACCATTCAAATATTGTCAAATCTAAAAGTTGCTATTTGAATACATGCCATTCTTTCTTAACTGACAGTTTTTTAAATTGTCTCTAAGGAAAGCATTCTTTACTGAGATGAACAAGGACTTTAGTGTACTGCACTTCCACCATTGCAGAGCTATCTGGGAAACATGTGCTAAAAAATAAAAGTTCATGTGTAGTCTGGACTTTCTGTTCACAACTCAAAATGGAGTAAAAATGTGCCTTAGATCAGTTAATGTATTAGATTACAATTCCTAAGAAGGGTGTGGTGAGGAGAAACAGAAGGTGAAGAAAACATTTCCTGATGAAACTGAAGCATTACTAACACAGGTGTTAAGTGTGACATGGATGTGAGCAAAAATCAAACAAACATAAAGACCAAGCCCCATTATGTTGTTAACACCTTAAGTACATTCCACTCAGAATAGAGAGTAATTAGAAACAGAGGAAAAAGACAAATCTCTCTCACTCTTGTTCTATTGCACACACATGGACATACACATACACACATGATGATGAAATCTATTTCCTGAGAATGAAAGGGTATGGGAATAATTTTATATTTTTAAATTTATCAAGCTCCTTTTTCTATACCGATAAGTACACAGTGGGACAAAAGTCAGTGTACAGTTGTTCATATGGAAAATAATACAATAATTAATAAATAATAATACAATAATAAGCTCTGTTTTGCATACTCAATTGTAAACTAAGTTTTGCCCCACCTTGTAAAAGATTAAATGTGTTGGTTTTGTTACTTATGTTGTCTTTTAAAACTGGCATTTTTTGAGTAGTTAATAAGTTCACATACTACAAAATTATTAAAATACACCGTTTATAAGGTACCATGTCTGTCTCCCAGACCTCACATAGGCGGCCACTGTTACTAGTTGTTATTTTGTTTGTTTGTTTCCATTTCACATATATTTCAGAAGATCTAAGCACTCAAATGTAGTATGGTATTTCACAATAAATCAGTGGAATTAGCATGGCCAAGCCATTTTATACACAAAGAAACTGATACTCTGAGAGTTTCAAATAATTTTCTCAATTATAGTTAATTTAAGGAGTATCTTGTTTGTTCTAATACAAAGTGATAGTATATCCTAATATAAAATTCTGTTCTTTCTTGAGGCCTAAAAAAATCTAGCTTGGGAAAACAAACCTTAGCTAATAGTCTAGACCCTTGAGACAGATCTCAATAATATCTCTTAGAAATGGAATATTTCTAAATTATTAGCACTGCAATGCCTAGAGAAGATTTCAATGAGGAAATAAAACTGATTTCATGTTGACTATTCCTCTCATGTTATGAAAATGTGACATGATACTTACTGAGAAATTACTAAGTTTCATTTTTTTGTTGTGGTCACACGTATTTATTCTAAGCAAGACAGCAACTACTATTTTTAATAGAGAACTATTAAAAACATCATAAAATATTTACAAGTTGGTAAAATAAGAAATAATTAAAAAATAAGTACTAGAGCAATTTCATATTGACAATGGTTTTTATTAAAGGAGGTTTGAAAAATTAACTTGACTAACGTGATTTTTAAAAACTTACATTCATTGGACTTGGGGACATAATTCAGTAGCTGTGTGTTGCTCAGGAGATAATCTATATTTCCTATGAACATCACTTAAAAAGCCATGGCATTTTGTAAAGAGGATATACTAAAGCTTGATAGATTTCATAAACTAAATTTCAAGCTGTCATCTGGTTTTAAAGTTTACTACTAGTTGAAACTGCTTAATAGAGTGTATAAAAAGTATCTGCTGTCAAGTTTCACCTAGCCACTTTATAGGTATCTTGTGCCAAACATGAAATTTTATTTCCCAGTATTGGAAAAAGAAGCAGCCCAGAATCACCTTGAAAAAACATTTTTATGTGGTGAAATGAGGAGAACATATGCAAAATCTTTTAGTAGATAGGTTTTCCCAACAACCTATATATTTCAGAGACAGTAGTTAGTCTTGTATGTAAAAGTGTGGGAAGTGCAGTGGAAAATATTTATGTTTAAAAAACTCCATTTAATTAGTAAGCATTCTTTTTAAAGCAGCACAATGGAAAATGCCAAGAAAAATCCAATAAGGGGAATTAAGTGTACTGTGAGAAGAAGAATTTATGCATAGTTATAAGAGATGTATATAACCTTAATAAAGTAAGTCACAGCTGTTGAATTAAAATGGTGTTGCAGATATTTTAAGAGAATTTACCAAGTCTAATATGGCTTGCTGATGTTTTTGTATCTTGCTAACCAACTGATTCAGAAATTAATTTATGTTGGCTTCAATAACCCTCCTTGTCAATAAACACTAAATATCTATGAAAGTTACTACATTATTTTACCATATTAGATAGATGAGGTCTTGACTTCCATTTTAAAGCAGCTTTTCTGAAATGCCTATGTTTTTTCTTTCTTTCTTCTTTTTTTTTTCAGTCATACATTCTCTCCTTGACTCACAACATTTCCCTCACTCTCTTTTTCTTTTCACAAGCTTATACAGTTTTTTTCAAAGACTTTCTAAGATAAAACCCGAACTGTGGAGTTAAATATTCTTTGTGGACTTTGTGTGGTTGCATACCAAATGAACTATGTAATACTTACTTGTCATCATCCTTTCTCAATGGAATATTAAAATAAATAATCAAGCAAATCCCTACTGAGCAACATACCACAAATTAAAGCTGCTTTGGGCACAATTATACATACTGCTTTTTGAGGAAAATCTATCCTTTTTTCAGCATGCAATTTAAATAAGTATAGGCTACAAGTTCAAACAAGGTTGGATTCTTCTCCTTTGTGTAAGACAACTTTCAAATTTCTGTGTGTGCCCTTAAGGAAGTACCCACATGTAATCACTAGGCTATCTGTGAATAGGGAAATTATAAGTGTGCTAAATTTGCTGCATTTCTTTAGGTCTTAAACTTTTGTTAAAATGCTTTATATATGAATCAAATGGACTGAAATTGCCTACATCTGAAAAGCAATAGAGGAGATAATTCACATTGTAGTGGTGTTATTCATAATAGGAAAGAGATCAATGATATGTAGTGATAAACATTAGCGAATATTGGGAGAAAATCTTCACAGTTAATGTAGTAGTCAATATGATTAGTTTTATTTTTTGAGTAGAAAAAATTATTTTTTAAATAGGAAAGCACTGGCAAAACTTTATGGGCTTTTGACACATAAAATAATAATCTAAATTTACATTTAAAAAAATCTAGATTTAGCTTGGCTGGTGTGGCTCAGTGGACCAAAAGGTTGCCGATTGGACTCCAGTCAGGGCACATGCCTGGGTTGCATGCCAGGTCCCCAGTTCGGGGCGTGCGAGAGGCAACCAATTGATGTTTCTCTCACACATCTATGTTTCTCTCCCTCTTGTTCTCCCTCCCTTCCCCTCTCTCTGAAAACAAATAAATAAAATATTTTAAAAAGTTTAGATTTGTTATTCAAACTTCAACTGGAAATTTTTACACTTGAAGAGTTTTATTATTTTTATTGTTATCAAATAATTATTTTATAAAATAGTAAATAAGTTACATAATTTCTAATGATTATATAGCAAAACACATTCAGGAACCGAGTAAAAACCAAGTATCTTTTGTATTTTAGGTTGTTGGTATACTCGAAAGTTATGAAGGAAAATTGTTTAATGATGTCAATCTTTTGTTTGTGTTTTTTTTTAACTCCAGTCCATAAGCAATAAAAAATATGGAAAAATTATCTTTTAATATGAATTCAAATTTTCTCCTTTATCTACTTCTATCTTCCCACCTCCACCTTCTCAAAATCTGACTAAGCATTCATTACCCATCTTCAATATTGAAGGAAAAAAGTAAAAAAAACAAAAAAATCTGGAAAGAAAGATGGTTTAGAAAAAAGGACAGAGACAGTATGCAAAATGTTTTGTTTTATTTTAAAAAGAGTAGAAGATATAAAGTTGAAAAAGATGACTATAGAAGACCTTCTTCAACTCAAGGTAACACCATGGGATCTCTGCCAACTATACCACCAATTAGACTAATCGTGCTGATTAAGTTTCCAAATATTGAGAGTGTGAAAAATCTTGGAACTACAATTCATAAGACAATCATTCTTTTCTTTTGATTTGTTAAAATCTGCCATTTAAATGTACCTTTCATAAAATGAAAACCAAAACCATTTCTTTCAAGACAAAAATTTTAAAGTTCTAGTGGGGATGTATGTATAGTATTGAGCTTGCAATTTCAAAGATACTATTAAACCACTTGGAGTAAAAAGAATCATAGTCTAGACAGTGCAATCATCAAAGCAGCATTTAGTGTTTCCTTATTTTCAAAATAGTTTTGGTCAGCAATGGAAAATATTGGCATATAATAAATAACATGAAATCTGGTTATTATCTATAGAAATTCACTCTTTCATTGTTTTCTACGCACCTATTAAAAGAGATGCTGTCGGCAGTTTAGGGTCATACGGACTCTTCCCACGGCCATTTTCAAAGTGTGAATCTTCCAACTTAAAAATGTTGTCCTGTAGGTAAAAAAAGAAGGACTGAATTTATTTATGAAAAGAAGTATTTTTAACAAGCAAGTTTATCAGAGAGAGATTGAGTATTCATGTTCATTATCAAGGAGTGTAATTATTTGTGTAAACTTTAGATATGGGAAGATAACAGAGTGAATTAAAACCTAGCTGGTACTAGCCAAAAATCTACTTAACTCAGTGATTTTTAGTAATGTTTAGCATGCTACAAGTAAAATGTATAAATGAACTCTAAAAACAACATGTCGTGATAAGAGTGGATGGATCATTTCATCATATGGGTATGCCAAGAGCTATATTAATGACTCTTGAAAGAAAGAATTTTAAATTTAAGTGACTCATTTTATTCCTACACAAAAAGAACAAAACCAATCCACTATATTGAATTTCTAGAATAAAATACACTATTTTACTTTTCTTTATGCTCCAGAAGGAACTGCTAAATAGCCATAGCAGACACTTTCCCCATTCTTGTTATTACTACAACTTTGCTACTTACATGTTTCTAAGCATTTAAAAACAAATTTTAAAAATATCTTATTTATTTATTTTTAGAGAGAGGGGAAGAAAGGGAGAAAGAGAGGGAGAGAAACATCAATGTGTGGTCACCTCTTGTGCACTCCCAACTGGGAACCTGGCCTGCAACCCAGGCAAATGCCCTGACTGGGAATTGAACCAAAGACCCTTTGGTTCTCAGGCCGGCGCTCAATCCACTGACCCACACCAGCCAGGGTAAGCATTTTTAAATTACTTACATTGAAAGGTGGAAGGTACCTGAAAGTACCCTTAACCAGTTTATCTAAGTGAGGATGTAAAACTGTATGTTAGGGGAGGTGTTCCTGGAGGTAGTATCATTAGAGCACCAAACACACATTTTTATCACTGGGAAGTCTGATCAGTTGACTCAAGTACCCAGAAACTCAAGTGAATATTTGACTAGTATAGAAATATGTTCCGAGGTAGAAAGGATTCCAGAAAACCCTGCAAGAAAACCCTTAATAAGGAGGCAACTAACTTATGCCTGAGACCCTGCCCTCAGAACGTGTCTAGCTACTGCAACTTCCATGTGACAGTAAAATAAACTGTGGTGGGGGTGGGCCATCATTTCTGAGTTCTTTTTTCAGAACAAGGTGCACTAGGGAATAAATTAGGTCAGAATATGTATGCTTTTTCCAGGAGCACATTAACTTGTCCACAGGCTGAAATAAAATAGCTTCTTTGGCAATTTCTCTACTATCCACATAAAAGTATTTTCTATCTTCTTAGAATAGTAAATGATGTTCATTTTATGGTCAGGGGAACACTTTATTTATAAAGTTTAATATTTCTGATGGAGCTAATGGCAGAGTTTCAAATTATCACTCTTAAAATTCATTTGAGTTGGGGAAGAAGAGTGAAATAAAAAGAAAGCCAAATGTGTTCTCCCTTTTTATTACTGTGAGTAGGAATTACTGATTTTATTCTTCCCTCACATTGATTCTGTACTTGGTAATTAGTTATCCCTTAGCAATGATGGTTTTTTAGCTGGGTTCTAAAATTCATGCTGTGTGATGATTTATGGGGTTTCTCAGAATTGTGCTAAGTTGTAGTGGGAAGGACAGTGATTAGGGAGCCAGGTCCAGCGAGGGCAAAGGTTAGCTCTGGTTCTTTGGTCACCAGTTAATATTTTGAGCTCCCGGTTCCGAAAAATCAGTGCTGATAATTGACTTATTGTAAAAATTTAAAAAATGAAATAAACCCTTTTTAAAGTAGCAAAATAAAAACAAATAAAATTTATTTTTATTCTATTAACACTGCTCATATCAGCACTATAACAAATGAATATGAAAATTAAATATACATTACCTTTATTGTAAATTTTCTTAGCATAATTTGAAAGAACTAGTACTTCAAGAAAATAAGTCACAAAATTACTAATTTGTTTACAGAACAAATTTATCACAGCACTTGACTTAAATATTAAGATTATAATATAAAACTTATTGGCATACGCTAACAGAAAGTATAGATGAACCTCTTAAGAAATATTTAGATGCATTTTGAAAAATGTTATGAACTAATCCAAAAGAAATATGCTTAGGAAAAGATACATACTCTACTGCCACAAGTCATAAAAGTATTATTTAGATTTGCATATATGATTATTTTTCACAGGTTAGAGGTAGCAGCAGGGAGAAGTGGTGGTATGGTTGAAAACGTTGCTGTAGATACTATTATAAATTTCCTGTCCTCATACAACATTTTCTAATACTGACATAGATGGAGGAGCTATCCCTCAAAGTATGAGATACTTGATAACTGGGATCATGTGTACAAGTTAATAAGACAATGCCAAAATGGATGAGAAGTACTTTCAACCTCATGGTTAGTATTTGATTTACAAAGTAAAGGATTTGACTTCATAAGAAGAGAGGTTAAGCATGTTGGTTATGGTTCAAGAGAAGATGAAAATCTATCCTTTGTCACAGTGTCAGGCAACATGCTCAAAGCTGGCTTCCTTTTCCTTTCCTCTTTTTTTCCCTTTAAATGTAACTCTTACCCAAATTTCTGGGTATCTACCATTCAATTGTTCTACATTCTTATATGATTCTGTTGAAGGGTAAAGAATTGAATTTCCTTTCCAGCTTAGTGAGTTGGGGGCCTGGAATAAATAAATTTGGTTTCTGGATAGGGAAGTAAAAAAAAGACATTTCTTATATACAAATGTTTGTAGTGTAAAATTCATACCCATTACACATAGCAGTGGGGTTCAAGGGAGCTGTAATCAGACAAAGCTGTGGGCTATCCTTGGCTCTGCATTTTATTAGCTCTGTGCCTCAGGCAATCCCTACACCTTTCTGAACTCAGATTCCTCATCTGTAAATGGAGTATAAGAAAATCTCATAGCATTAATATGAAGATTTACTGTAATAAAGTATATAAAATAATAGTATGTTCTTAAAAATGTTAATTAATTTCCTTTTTCTACCATTTTGTTTATAGTTGGCAAAAGAAAAACACTCTTTCCTATACTGATTGATGTATCTTGTGCCACAATGAAAACACCTGCCTATATTTTCATCAGTGGAAATTAGAACAGCTGTTTAAAAATATATATATATGTTTTGGACACAGAAAATGCATAGAAAATTGTTCTTTTTTAAAACTAGACAGGAATCTAGTTCAAAAGCTTTCCTGAAAAACAGTATTAAATAAAATATGTATAACAATTCTCAACAAGTCTGTCTTTTTGATATTTCTGGTAAATTTAATGTGATTGATACAAAGAAACACAAATATTTCTCTTTCTGTTATCTTATAAGTGAGACTTATTAGCTTTGTGAAGATATTAACCTACTGTGAAAGAATTTAAAACAACTGTGTTAATACAATTGATTATTAGCATTTTATGTTGTCATATGTAACATGTCTCATAGAAACTCTCCAGCTGTATTCATTAGGCCTTTTGAAATCTTATTGCTACTCGAATTTTTGTTTTAAAGAGTGTTAAACAGATCACACATGCAAATATTAAGACCAAAAAATCCTAAGAACAACGTTCAGTACAAAATTAAACTGCATAGTTTATAAGTCTTACCTGGGCTGAAACAGTTTTCATTTTTAGGAACACATGAACAAAAATCTAGCTGCATGGATTCTAATTGCTTTAGCAGATACTATGAGCATATCATTTAAGTTATTATGCCATATTTTTTTACATGATTGCATCAGTTTTCAGCAACTAGTTTTAGCTTTCAAGACCACTCTTTCCCCTCTGTCTTTTGGATTTCCTGAATGTTATTAGACTGTGGTGAGGTAAGGTATTAGAGGAAACAATTACTGTGCTAATGTCTAATCCAAAATCTTATAAATTACAAACCATGGCTGACATCATCACAATGTATTTCCTAAATCTCAATCCTGTCCAAGTAATAAATTTAGATAACAGGGTTGAAATTTTTATTTTTTTTTATGTAGTAATTAAAACAAAGAATATTTGTAAAAAATAAAATAAAATCTTACATGTATGTGATGGACTGACCATTTTGGGCAAGGAACAAATAAAATGGTGTCAAAACCAATTCTTAGTATTTAAAAATATAAACTATTATATTATTTTCAAAAAGTTTTTCTCATCAAGCTCTTCACGAAAGACACCTTGGTTACCAGTTACACTGAATTATCAAGTAGTACTCCCTGATCAAGCCATACTTCCTCTTGTCTTTGCCCAGAAACCTCTTCCTCTTTCCCCACCCACTCTCAGCTCTCAACCCCAGGTGAGCTTCCTCTCCCTTATGAGTAAGTTCAATAGTCACTTCCTAAAGAAGTCTTCAGAGGTTCCTGTAGATATAATTTATTATTTTCTTTTGTGCATGCCCTAATTAACAATAGTACACAGGCAGTGACTAAACTGAGCAAAACTATTGGTTTCAGCAGAGAAGGGATGTAACAGGATCTCACAGGAAATATTGTGGCATACTGTACTTTGCCCAAAGGAGATCCTTTTGTGGATCCAATTCATTTGGAATTTATTTTTCCTGAAAAAGGTGACTCTATGATCTATGTTATGTAACACTATAGCCATGAGTCACATGTGGCTATTTAATTTACTTAGCTAAAATTAAAATTACCATTCCTTGGTTACACTAGCTACATTTCAAGTGCTCAATAGTCACAGAGGCTTGTGAGTACAACACTCTACAGATGCAAACATCTCCACTGTCAAGGAATTTTCTTGGACAACAAAGCTCTAGATCCAGACTCTTATTCCCTAAACGATAAAGAGTAGAATCAGAAATCAAAGGGCCTCCAGGGGGAGAAAATTTGTCATTAGATCACAATCACAGCTGAAAAAGTCCATGATTTATATGAGGGATTATACTAAATACACTGATTTAGCTTTTGATTTTCATTAACCAGGTTTATGCTAAGTAACATTTAATGGCTGTGCAAATGAACAAATAAATGTTCTGTATTTTTCATATGTCTTTCTTTTTTAATTTGAATCACTTTTCCCTAATCTATGCGGGTACAAATTTTACCCATAATTTAAACTTTAGGTCATGGTACCCAGTCCACTAGATGGTAATTGATTTCCCCCAGTAGAAAAAAAAAAGTTTTATTCCAAGAACTTGCATACCAACCTGTTTATACTCTCTTTCTGTCATTTGTTACCTTCAACCCTGATGTTCAATAATGCAGGTGTTCTGTGTTTCCTACTAAATTATTTTGAGGAAAGGGATAAATCTTATTCAATACATTTCTATTAATACCAGGATATAACTTTGCATGTGATAAATCACAATAGAAGAATCAATGAAAAAAAGACAGCGAATAAATAAGTGACTGTGTGACTAAGTGTAAGAGGCTTGATAGAAAAACTATATTCAAGGAATAGCGAGGACACAGCCTTGGCTTCTAGGAGCTAATAATTTAAGGATATGACACAGATTTGAACATAATTATGCAGTAGGTGCCATTCTGTGAAATCCAAATATTAAATCAAGTTTTAAAGTAAGTTTTAGGAAATATAATAACTTTTTGTGTTATGTGTGTTATTATTAATATACTATTGATACTTAATATGTACTTCAAAGATAAGTTTATTCTTATTTATAAAATATAAAAAAATAAAACTTGATGACAAAGGGTATAACCTTACAGTCCCTTTAGTTTTATACCCCTGTTTCTCTTTAATTTTCATGGGTCCTTGTAATTCTTCACTTATTATTGATATTAAGCTTATTAATAAACTATCCCTCTAAACAGAGCAATCTTCATAGAAAGGTAAAGTTATCATAATATCCCTTTGTAAAACTTCAAAAATCTTTCTGATCAATGCAGTATCTGTCCTGTGTATCCCATTATTCCATAGTAGCTGGGTTCCCTGATTAATTTTTACTTCTAATATCTCTGGAATATAAACAAGTATAACAGCAAACTGGAGATGCTGTTTAACCTTGCAAAACGTAATTTTCTACTTATCAATATACATAATTATTATTGGTATTTTCATTTTTGTACTTATTTTAGAATTTTCTAGTTTATCGTCGGCAGCCGTCCGTCTCGAGAGACGATGGTGTAGCTTCTTAAGAGTCTATCTGCACCGCCGAGAATGGCTGTGCAGTCCGACTCGGGAGTGACACGGTATCTGTCTCCTCCCGTGTTGAATCGACATCTTGCGATGACACTGGAGTGTCCTCTCCAGTGAAGCTGAAGCTACAGAGCCTGGGCAGGGTGATATGGAGGGTCTGCTGTTGCCCATGCAGCAGACCCCCCCTCTCTTCGCAGCTGAGGGATCCAAGGGAAAGACGGAGTCAATACAGCTTGGCTTCAGGTGCGCCACAGGAGTTGCCGGTGTTGACTACAACGTCAAACCGCCTTAGGGACTCTGGTTCCGGATTTTCTGTCGGGGTTTACTCCCTTAGCCTTTCCCCTGAAGAGGTATGCCGCAAGGCAGCGGACGTTTTTTGGAATCAGAGTTTTCCTTCTCTGATGTGCCCTGACTGGAAGATCGAACCAGCGACACTTAGCTCCCAGGCCGATGCTCAATCCACTGAGCCAAACCAGCCAGGATATTTCTAGTTTATACATCTTTGGAAACACTAATTTAAATGTTAATTGATTCAGTAAATACATATTGAGCTGTGACTGTAAGAAATACGTTTGGAATATGAAAGTGTGAAATGCCTAATTGTTTAACTCAAGAACCATAAAAGAACTCACAATAAAATTATATAATGATGATACAGATGATATTACAATTTTTATAAAGTCTTCTGTAGCTATTACACTTAACATTGAGAACAAAGTGCTGATGTTCTAGGACTTCATGCATATTATTTCAGTTAATATTCAAACGACCCTACTATTATTTTATCAGTTTTACAGATGAGAAACTGAGACAATTTAAATATAATTCTTAAAGTGGTAAAGCTAATAAACGATGTAGTAAAAATTTAATAACAGCACTGTCTTCCTAAATTTGTGTTTTTAACCATATAAAAAGGTAGTTTACCATAAATATTATGTGAGATGTACCCTAAATGTGGAGACTTACTTCTCTATTTAAGTACATGAAAAAGAATTTATTTGATTTAGTTCTCGAAAAGGGTATTTTGGTGGGAGATGAGTATATGAGGGCGCGCATATGCGCATGTGTGCGCATGTGAATAAGGGCTGGGTGCAAAGCCAGAGGAGCTCATGGAGAGAGGACAGAGAAAAGCTGTAAGGCAGGTTATTCTATCTAGAGGAAACAGTACGAACAAAATCTCCTCAGAATATATAACTCATATTTAAGTTAAAACTCAAAATTGAGCTTAGACAATGAATATATATGTGTATTAAGAGATAAGGCTGAGTATAACTTTGAAACGAAACTGTGGAAAGGTTGTACCAGAACAAGCACTTTAGTCTGTATTCAGAAGGTGTCAGTGACACAGTGATAATTTTAGTCAGAGAACAATAGAATCAAGGAGGTACAATATTATGATGAATGTGACAGTGATGTGTAGGATGATTTAGAGACATATAAGCCTGGAGGCAGGGAAAAACTATTGCCCTATACTGGAGAGGAAAGAACTTGGTCTTTTTACATAGTTTAAAGGAATTTTGTATGTTGTGACTTGGTCATGTTATTAGCTTCTTTGTCGCTCAAGTTTCTTAACTTCAGTTGCATCAGAATCCCCTTTGATATTCTAGCAAATCTATGAATATTTTCCTTATGAAAATTGAAGCTCAGCATATGTACAGTATATAAGCAATCTTCAGGGTTTATTGACATATGTAGTCATGCTAAGAGGTTCTAAATTAGTTCTCCTTCAGAGACCTTTTCATTTCTAACATGATGTGATTCTGTCTTCCTGTCACTCTGACCCTGAGCATTTGCTTCTGTTGTTCTTTGTCACCTTCCTTGAACATAAATACAGAGATTAACCAGATTTTTAAAACCCATTTTTAATTGCATTCTCCACATACTACTATTGGGAATTTAGTTATTTTTATAAATCCATCCATTAAACTTCAGCCCAGTCCCTCTGCTATTATAATCATTCAAACTGGGGTTTCCTGGCCTGGATGGAATCTGCTTATTTTCCATAGTTGTTTCAAAATTGAGAGCTATTAAGAGTCCTTGGATCTTCAAGAGTATAGGAGCAATTATGAATAATAAGCTTCAAAAACTTACTGTCAGAAATAGTTATTTCACAATATACATTGTGGAAAGATACAAAGGAAATGTAACCTGGTCTTTGTCAGTGAGTGCTGAGAAATTTAAAAAGTACTGCTATGAGAATAAAGCAAGTATAATTTTCTGCCCTGATTATAGAGTATTAGCTCTGCCTTACACTTAACTAATATTTCAGTCATATCCTATTAAAATTTTATATTTTACTACAATAAAACAAAGAGAAAATGTGCAAGTAAATGACTGTTGATTGGGAAAAAAGAACTTGGTAAAAATAAGTTCAAAGAAAAGATATACATGTAGAAATTTTAGGATTGAATATATTAATGATAATTTCCTTTCATATTAACTAATAGTTCTGAGTATTTTTAGATGTACAATAATATAATATTTAGTTTTAAATGCAAATTGTAGTTTTTTGAAGATGAAATATTTTGACACAATAGTGGCACTTATTAAATATAGTACTCATATTTTTAAGTATATACTTAGGAAAAAAAATTCCTCAGCAAGTACAGCTACAAAGCTGTACATAATTGTTTGAGAAAAATGTATTTTATCTCTTAAGTTAAATAATAAAAATATTCCCATTCTATAAAATATGACAGTTTAATGTTCATGATACATATGATCAATCTCTAGTTACATCTATGCAGATTTTTAAATACAATTTTAATTAAATTAAAATTTCTGAAGAATTCTTAGGATCTAAAATGGAAATAACAATAATATCATCAGAGTAGATAATATTCCCATAAAGTTCATCTATTGTTTGAACTTAAGTAGAGATGATTGGCCGCTGGCTTCATTGATTTCAATTTCTACTGTGTCTGTTCAAGCACTGCTTTAGTAGAGTGGTAATCATACCTCAGAAATTGGTCTCCATAGATTATATGGCTTTTCTGTGACCCAAAATTTTCTTTGTATTTGACCATTAAGGTAGATGTGGTAAAAGTATTATTGTTTATGAATTATGAAATCTAAATTCCATGACTCATTGTGCCAATTATTGATTGTGTTTTAAAACAAGTTTTTAAAATCTCTGAAGTGTCAATATTCTTATTTATAAAATAGAAACACTCTACAGAATTGCCTCTAGGATTAAATAATATTTTAAAAGAGAAACATACTTGAGCCACATAGAAATTTATCTCATTATCATTTTAATTATTATAAATATACTCTTGATGGTATATCTTTGCTATGGTAGCATTTTGATAACTCATTGTCTATAATAATAATAGCTAATATATTTTAAGCAATCATCATTTAATCACACTTTCTTGTTTTGTCAGTATTTAGTTTATCCTTACACTACTTCTTGAAATAAGGTGATTATCCTAATTTTGTAGGTGAAGTAACAAGGAGAGAGAAAAAAGGATCTACCTAGGTCACACAGCTAATATACAGCAGATCCAGGTAACCTGTTTCTAGGAATTGTAAAAATAGAAGAATTTTAAAAATTAATTTTTGTATGTTTCATTTCCACAACCATGTTACTTTATAGACACACATCATACATAAAATATTATTATATACAATGTCTACCAACTTTGCATTTGAATTGATCATAACAGATAATACTGTCTTTCCTATAGTCCTCATATTATATTAATAAAAACAAGTAGAAGGAATTAACTGATTTCTAACTTTATTTGCAGAAAAATATGTGAAGTCACTTTGTTTTCAAGTGTGTGTGAAGTTAGTATCACTTTATTTATTGTCCTACTAACAATATGTACACACATACAGTTCTTACAGCTGGATTAAGTAGGATTTGCCTTCTAAATTTAAGGGACATGAATTTATCTGGGTTCCCCAGACACCAGTGACCTAATTCATCTGCTTTTTGTCATCATTAAAATTAATGGTATAAACCAAGAAAAAGAAAAAGCACATGTGTTCATACTTTATGTAGATTGTATTTTTAATAAGAGCTTAATTTGAGTTTATGCAGATATCACAAACCTGTCACAGTATAATTATTCAAATATAAATGCCTGTTAACTCCCAAGGCATATAACAAGGAAAGAAAAAATTCTATCTTGGCTAGAATGAGAAACTCCAGAACATGAACAATTTACTCTACAATGTTTTACCCCAGTGAGACCTGGTAGAGTAAGCTCAGTCAAAAGAAAATCTATGTTCTAACAAAAAATAAAAGTAGAAAATTCACTTGATCTTTCCACTTGAATTTTAAGTCTTCTATGTTTAAAACATTGTAATTTTTATTTGCCATCTCATAATTTCAGAAAGCATCAGAATGTTTTTTAAACTTAAATTCTGAAAGGACAGCTATTACTTTTTACCAATTCTTTTTATTCATGTTTTGTCACATCCACAATTAGACAACACTGGGAAATTTTATCAATTGAAATGCAAATTTGTTAATACATGGACATATGTATTGTAAAGGAATTGGAATCTACTTACGTGGTTTCTTTACATTTTAAGATATTTTGGAAAGTAATGAGGCAAAAATAATTAATGCTTTATTTATACCAGGTTTTTTATAAGCAAAGCCTTGTTATTCAAGTCTTGTTATAATCAGATGATGTAAATATATAATTTTCTTTCAACAAGTTAGCAAATATTTTAAAAATAATTATTATCTAGGTGTACAGGCAGCAATCCTGTCTGGAGAATAATTTGGAATTTAGAAAGATTATTAAGTTTCCATATACTTTACCTTGATTATTTTGCTCTTGGGAATAAATACAAATGCAAAGGACAAATAAGAAAAACTATAAAAGAAGAAGAGGTTCATCATGGTATTTAGAATTCTGGAAAAATATTTAAATGCCAATAAGAAGGAAACAGTAAGCTATGACATATGTATAGAATTGTATACGATGTGGGTATTAGAATAGATATTTATATTAAATATGTTATAATACATCACTCCTCGGTATACATGAGAGATGGGTTGCAGCAGCCCTGTGATTATGAAAATCTAAGGATACCCAAGTCCCTTAACAGGCCCTCCATATCCATGGATTGTGTATACATGTATTCAACCAACTGCAAATTCAAGAAATGGCCAACATAGAGGACTAGCTATTCCTAGAACTGATACTTCTGTTAAATCATTGGAAGCAACATATAGTAATGTAACAATTATGTAAGATAAACAAGAAAAAACTTGAAGAAAATGCATTAAATTTTTTCTTTAGCTTATGTTATTTGGGTATTTTTTCTAGTTGTATTGTTTTTTTCTATTTTTAATATTTTCTATAATAATCATGTAACACATAAAAAACTGGGTCTCTATATCCTATTATCTAAGTAAATAATTAAATTGGCAGTGTATGGACTGAATCTGGCCCACAGATATGCCTTTCATTGGACTTAGGACTTTTACTCCTTATGCTTTTTGCATTTCTTTCTTCATCTTTTTATGTCACCTACATGGCTACTGTAGGCATTTGATTTTGCAACCCCTGTAGAGCATTGCAACTTGATCACCAACAACCACATCACATTCACTATTTATTAATCCCAATTTTTCAGATTTATTTCAAATAACAAAAGTCCTCAGAAGGACTGCAGTCATACTCTCATCTCGTGATGGAAATACTACAAGCTTTAGCACTTAATCATGGTTAAACATAGACGTTAATGGGAACTTCAAAGTGACCTGAAACTTCTGTAAATATAATAGTGTCATACAGCTCCATTGCTTTTCACTCATTATTTTTATATAATTAACTTGATTTAAACATTAACTGCTTTTTAATAATCTTTCTGCTTTATTAGAAAAGATACTGACCATGCCAAATATTTATATCTAAATTAATTTTCCAGAATCCTTAAAAGTTGAACTTTAAGGCTATGTGGTTAACTATTGAAGTATACAGGCAGACCAATACTCAGAAAAGTACCTATAGGGTCCAGACTGACACGATCCACAACTAAGAAGGAATACAACTACTGCAAAACCAGATAAAACAAGAAGTTCCAGAAAATAAAGCTACATGGAAGTCCAACGTATGAAGTTATAAAGAAGTGGTGCTCATCTAGACGGGTAGGAGGGGTGAAGCCAGGGTGGAGAGGTCAAGCTATGCTGGTGGTGGCAGTTGTGGCGATGGCGGCAAGCACAGACACCCACATTTAAGGGGAGGTGAGAAGCGCCTGCGGAGCACTCCCCACTGCAGACCAAACCCATCAGCTCACGATGCCAATGCCAGGGAAGACAGACCCCCATTGTCTTGGACTGTGAGGGCCAGAGGGCTTGGGGACAGAGGAGGAGACTCCTTGTCTCACAGCAGAGAGTGAATGGCAGGAATCCATCTTGGACCCCCGCCCCCACACAAAGAGCCACAGTGTGGTGAGAAGGATCGCCCAGTAGTGATGAGTGCACAGGGTTCTGCCCCCTATAGCATAGGAGGTGTGACAGCCCTGCCCAGGAAGCAAAGGTAAACACAAAACTGCCAGGATGGCATAGATCATGATAGAGATACCAGTCATGTAGCTGACCAGACAGCAAATATCTGATCTAATGGCTCAGCAGATAGGAAATCTTTCTTAGACACAGTTCAGAGCTTTGGTTATATGAATGCTTACAGACCTAACAGCAACTTTTAAACAAGACAGGGAAGGAATGAAGGATAGTCCTGCTGAAATGAATAAAAACACATATGAAACTAGTGGTGAGGGAAAGAAAACCAAGGATCAAATCAACAAATCAGAACATAGGGAAGGAATAGTCAGCCACTGCAGAAAGAGGAAATGATAAGTGCAGAAAATGAGGAGAGGCTCAGAAACCTATGGGGCAGCTATTACCGGGCCAACATCCAAATCATAGGGTTGCCAGAAGGTGAAGAAAATAACTAGAAATTGAGAAATTATGTAAAAAAATAATGAAGCAGAACTTCCCTTACTTGGGGAAGAAAATAGACTTACAGGTCCAGGAAGCACAGAGTTCCAAAAAAACTGGACCCAGGGAGAACCACACTAAGACACATTATAATCAAAATGTCAAAAATTAAGGATAAAGAGAGAATCTTAAAAGCAGCAAGAGAGAAGAAGAGAATTACATACAAAGGGGTTCCAATAAGACTATCAGCTGATTTCTCAAAAGAAACTCTGCCGGCAAGAAGGGACTGGCAAGAAATATTCAAAGTAATGAGAAGCAAAAACCTACAACCACAATTACTCTATCCAGCTAAACTCTCATTCAGAATATAAGGGCAGAGAAAGTGCTTCCAGGACAAAGTAAAACTGAAGGAGTTCATCAGATCCAAACCACTGTTATATGAAATGTTAAAGGGATTTGTTTAGGAGAAAGGGGATCAAAACTATGAACATTAAAATGAAAACTTTATCACAACAACCAACAACAGAAGCTACAGAACCAAAACAAAGGCAAACTGAGTAGGCAATGAGAGTGGGAAAAGAATCATAGGTATGGGGAACATTTTGGGGGGAGGTCAGCAGGGAGGGGAAAGGGGGGAAAGGGTTGGAGATGGTATAAGAATTAAGAAGCATAGTAGGAGGGATGGAGTAGATAGGAAGATATTGAGAACTATACCCACAATCAATGGGCATGGACTAAGGGGGGCAACTGGAGGGAGGGGGGTCAATGGGTGGAGGGGAACAAAGAGAAAAGAAATTGGGACAACTGTAACAGCATAATAAATAAAGCATATTAAAAAATTATTGATAGCAGGAAAATCCCCATTATAGTGTAGAATATTCCATTTTGTACAGATTTCTCCTGAATGTCAAGGACTGAGCTAAAGGACACAGCCAGCACCTGAATGCTCAGAGTTTAGGGATAAGGAGAGAAAGGGTATGGAGCTGGGTTAGCAAAACAATAAGCACTGGGAAGCAATCCTACTGTTACAGAGTGAAAGAAACTTTCATGTGGTGCCTTGGTATAAAACCCAACAACTAGTGTTGAGGAAAACAGGTCTTTATTTATGATATTTCAACCTGGGAAGGACAGTGAGCATTTAAGCTCAGAGCCTTGTTTTCCCACGAGACCTAGCACTTCTCTTGCTCCCCAAAAGGCTAGAAGCCAAAAATATGCCCAGAAGCCCCCCCCCAAAAAAAAGAAAAAAGAAAAGTAACTATATATTGGATGGCTTCTTTTACTTTAAAATTAATGAGGATAGAGATATTCTATGTCACATGTTGAGTTGACTATTGGGTCATTATCTGTAATCTACTATAGTGAACACTTGAATTATTTATAATTGAATCTTTCTTACTCCTAGAATTCAGTTTCTGCTTATAAAACACCAGTTTTTTGCTTTCACATAAACACTTATAATTTCATAATCTGGAATAAATCAAGCATTTTTATTTAGTTTATTAATTAGAATAATGTTAAAAAGTACACTTTACTTCTAAAATTACTGTTCACTTTGATTAGAAATATATATCATTCTAAATATTTTTAATTAGAGAAAACATAATAAATCTCTATTATAAATTATTTTAAGAGTAGTTGGTAGCTCAATCAATATTTTGCTTAGCTTGTCCATGGCCATTTACAATCCTTAAAAATATACTTTAATCCTTCCAATTAAAAATTATAAAATTTGAAATGTGGGGAGAATACTAACACAAATTGATTACCGTAAGTTATAACATATGTTTGTACATACTTTGTATTATAAAAATTCAAAATGGAGGGATGGAAGAAATAGTTTAAATAAGTTGAAACAAGAATGTGATGAAGTATTTGTGGCATACTCAGGAAACTGGCCCAACTTTAACATTGGATTGAAGTAGGAATAATAGAAAAGGAAAAATGAGCAAAATTGTGTTTTCTGATTGTGTAGACACAACTAAACTTTTAAAAAGTCAACATTTTCCCAAGTTTATGTTTAATTAATGTTGATGGATAATACATAATTACAGTCAGAAAGCCCTAAATAAATAGGTATTCAAATAATAAAACTGGAAGGTAATATCCAGATATAAAAACGTTATGTTGGAGAAACAAGATGGTGGAAGAGTAAGTGGAAGCTACACTAACCTCCTCCAAGAACTAGTCTGGATTTACAACTTAATTTTGGAGAAATCATCTGGAATAACCAACCGAACACTAGGTGGAGAGAAGTCTTATAACCACGGAGAGACAGAAAATGCTGCTACATCACAACGTGACCGGTAGGGAGTACAGAGACATGGAAGGGCTGGCTGGGCTCACACGGGTGGCAGCTGAAGGGACTGAGAAACACCTCAGAAGCTGGGGGTTCCCCTTGAGAAGGGCAGGGTCTTAACCCCCAGCTGGGCTTCCCAGACTACAGCAACAGAGTGGAAAGTAAAATAGCATCAGCTGTGAAAAGCGAAAAGACACAGGGTTTCTTGCTAGCCAGAGAACAGCGGGAGAAAAAGAGTTTTTAAGTGGATCACATACCAAAATATTTTGGCCCCCACTTACCCTGGGCTCAAGCAGAGGGAAGGCAGAGAGGACTAGAGACGCTTGGGGAGAGCTTGGTGTGGTGGCTTTAAGGGGAGAACTGGGGAAGCAGCCGACCGACTCCCAGTGCTGACTCATCCCCGCACTGCAGGCAGACCATCCCCCCCCTCCAAGTGGCCTCAGCCTGAGGGGTAGCAAAAGCCCTGCCTACAGGAATTAAGCTGCCACACCCTCGGTCCTTAAGCCTGACAGCTAATCACAGATTGAATAGATTAACAACTGAAGGAGACAGACAAAGGAAGTAGATCCCTGGAAGTTTTCCACAGGCTGCCTAGGCCCAGACTGGTACAGGATCTGATGCCACCAGGGGCAGATCCAGGAAGTGCGGATCATTCTAAGAAGCACCAACAAACAATAGGAGTCACAAAAATGGGGAGACAGAGAAACAACCCCCCATCGAAAGGAAAGGTAGAATCCCCAGAAAGAGTGCTAAATGAAATAGAGGGGAGCAAACTATCAGATATGGAATTCAAAACATGGATTATGGAGAAGTTCAATGAGCTCAGCGGAAACTACAAGGAACTCCAGAAAAACTACAAGGAACTTACTGAGAATTACACCAGCAAGAAAAAGGACATAGAAGCTATCAATAAAAGCCAGGAAGAAATGAAGACTGTGAAGAACACAGTAGAAGGAATTAAAAGCAGGCTAGAGGAAGCAGAAGATTGGATCAGCGAGCTGGAGACAATGTAGACAAAAACTCCCAGACAGTGCAACAAAATGAAAAAAGACTGAACAAGACTGAAGAGGTTTTAAGACAGCTGCAGGACAACCCGAAACGTAACAATATTTGTATCATAGGAATTCCAGAAGGAGAAGAAGAAGAGCAAGGAATAGAAAACCTCTTTGAAAAACTAATGACAGAAAACTTCCCTAACATGAGGAGAGAAAGACTCATGCAAGTCCAGGAAGCACAGAGCGTCCCAATGAACAGGAACCCCAAAGGCCCACTTCAGGACACATCATAATTAAAATGGCAACATTCAAAGACAAAGAGAGAATCCTAAAAGCCGCAAGAGAGAAACAGCTAATAGCATACAAGGGAGCTCCAATAAGGCTATCATCAGATTTCTCAGCAGAAACACTACAAGCCGGAAGGGGATGGCAAAAAATATTCCAAGCAATGAAAAACAAAGGCCTACAACCAAGAATACTCTACCAAGCAAGGCTCTCATTCAAAATGGAAGGTGAAAAAAGGAGTTTCCAAGACAAAAGAAGGCTAAAAGAATAAATATCCAACAAATCAGCACTGCAAGAATGCTAAAGGGTCTGCTTTAAGAAGATGAAGAAACAGAGAGAGACAGAGAGGAACACGAGTACAAAGGGGGAAAATTACAATGAATAAGTACTTAAAGAAAGAAGGAACTTCTACCATTTGCAACAACATGGATGGAACTAGAGAGAATTATGCTTAGCGAAATAAGCCAGGCAATGAAAGAAAAATACCTTATACTATCACCTATTATAGGAAACTAATGAACAACACAAACAAATGAGCAAAATTGAACCAGACGTATGTAAACAAGGAATAAACTAACAATAACAAAGGGGGAGATGGGAGGGAGAGAAGGGGGTAAGAAGGGAAAGGGTCTAGTCAAAGAACATGTATAAATGACCCATGGACATGGACAACTGGGTGGGGAATGAATGTGGGAGAAGAGGGGGCAGGATGCAGGGAACAAGAGGGGAAAAAAAGTGGGACAACTGTAATGGAAAAACAAACAAAAAAAATTTTAGTGGGGAAAAAATGAAAATATAAAGAATGGAGATGCAAGTGCAGTGAATATTAGAAGGACAAGGATTTTTCTTCACACTCTATATTTTTCTCCCTATCTGATCCCTCCAGAGTTTGGCATTCTAAAGAAGTAAGTAATGACATAAGTTTCTTCGCATAAAACTAATAAGACCAGTTGTTAATAGAGGTATTTTTTTTTTTTTTTGACTAAGACTTTGACTGGAATGTCATGCCTAAAGGAGACATGCTTCAGCTCTGGTTGTTACCAGAAAGCCCTGAGGAACTGGAATTGACTTTCAAAGCTAATAAAAGCCCACAAGATAAAAGGCCTGGTACCTTGGTTGGATGCGCGGTCCATGGCAATCTTTCCAGGGAAGAAATGAAGGTTGTTTTTCTGAAAGATGGCTAGAAGGGACCTTAACGCACAATGGAAAACCGGAAGGACTTGGAAAAGACAGGTGTTTACAGGCAAGCCTGAATGGCAGGTATGTGGTTCTACTTCTGTGCCCTGAAGGGCAGACTGAAGGTCACCCTAAATATTCCTTGTGTAAGTTCCAGCAAAGCAGAACTAAAGATCATAAGTGATCATTTTCTGCTCTTGTTGTGTTTATGCAAATGAACAGGATAAATTAAAAATGGACTTAATGCAGTCCCTTTAATGACAAGGAGGGTAATCTTAGGAAGAATAATTGCTATTCAAGGAAAATCACAATGCTCAGTGGTAGACTATAAGGTAGTGCCGCTAACCATCTTTAAAGTTTCTTTTTATTTAAAATTTGTTTTCATTTGAAAGTTAAACTATGTCTGTGGTATTATCAAAGATGTTTAATTTACAGACAAGAAGAATGTCAAATGCCTTGCAACTGGATGTCTTTCCGATAAGACAGTCTTACAGATTTAAAGACTTGTATGTGGGTTATGTTACATAAATTAACATGTGTTTTCTGTTGTCAAAGGGCATAAGCCTATCATCTCATTACCTGAGTGATTGTCTGTACGTATAGGCCTCACTCAATCCTGTCTGCATTGCTGCCTCCTGAGACCCAATGGTTTGGCTGAACTAAGTGGCTGGGTTGGTGAAGAACGGGGTGGTCTGTGGGCTTCACTTTAAAACTGGTTTCTCTTTTCTATCCTAATGGCTTGGACAGAAAGAGCCCAGAGGTCTGAGAGGGGGGAAACCTAAAATATTTCCCTCAGTCCAAACTAAGTATAATGGGCAAAAGGGTTTTGGACAGGTGAGATGTGCCTGGCACACCTTCCTCCAAAGAAGCCCTTCTTTTCCCTAATGTGGGACGTTGAAAAATGAATACCTGTCTTTTGTCATCTAGTGGTTATAGATTGAATGATGTCTTTTAACCCTGTTGCCAAATCTGTTGCCTCCAGAATACAACAAGGATGCCAGCCTATTAAATCAAGCACGCCATTGTCCGGGGACAGCCAACCGACCTGGAGTCTGCACGATCCTTCCCCATGTGGGAAGGCCACTCTCCCCTCCACACCCCCACTCTTATTAGGGATTTCTGGATCCAAGGGTAGGTAGGACGATGACCATGTCCAGTTTAAAGCAGCTCGAGACCTTCGCCCATTGTCCTTTATAAGATTATAAAGGGTCTTAAGTCTGAGAGGGAGGAATTGTTATTTTTTATTGTTAAATTAATTAATTAATTAATTAATCTAAAAAAGAAGAAGAAGAATATATGAAAGGGTGAGGCAGGAGAGCTTATATGTACAACCCATGGGCATGGACTTGGGCGGATTTTTGGGGTGTGCTTGGCGGAGGGGAGCTAAGGAAAAATAATTGGAACTATTGTAAAAATATAATCAATAAAGTATACTTGAAAAAAAAGTAAAAGGAAAAAACGTTATGTTTGCCTTGTCTAGTGTGGCTCCATGGATTGAGTGCCAGCCTGTGAACCAAAGGGTCACCGGTTTGATTCCCAGGCAGGGCACATGCTTGGGTTGTGGGCCAGGTCCCAGTTTGGGGCATGCGAGAGACAAATACACATTGATATTTCCCTCTCTTTTTCCCTCCCTTTCCCTCTCTCTCTAAATAAATAAATAAATCTATTTATTAGTTATGTTGGACAACTACTTATATCTTTATATGCATGTATATTTATAAATATGCATATATATGTACAAATACACATGTATATATATTTGACCTCAATATATTATATATTACAGATAAATCTATGTACTAGTTAATGTTAGACTTTAAAATGTTCTTAATTATGCTATTTGGTTTACAATTATTTAAACATAAATACCCACACAAAAACTACAATGTATACATTAAAAATTAAGAAAATAACACCTTTATTTAATTGTGAGATTAATTAAAGTTCCCCTGTTTTAATTAGTGCCCCCTTCCTTTTTCTAATTTCTAAGATTATAAAGAACACTATTGAGGTTGGCTTGCCGCATGGTTAGAAGAAAAATACTTAAAATAAATTCTAGCTTTTAGCACCTTCTCTGTCTGCCCCACAGTTTTTATTTAATGCTGCTCCTTTTCTGTTTAATTATCATCTTAATTATTTATGTTACCATTGTGTGCCAGCATACATAGAGGCAAGAAACAGTAGAATAAATTGTATGTATTTCATTCATTTTCTAATTGCAAATTATTTATTTGAGATGTATTCTAGCTGCAAAGTTAGATAACAACAATAAGTGGCAGGAAGTGAAAGTGGAAAGAGCTCAAGATGATTTAACAAGAATCGGAAAGATAATGAAAATGGCATTAGGTATATTATGGGATAGTAAATCTCAAAATTTTAGGTAATTTCTAAGGTACTGACATCATTGAAGAATCCTGTATTACTGGACACAGCAAAGGCTGTTTTAAAAATACATTTTCTATAAGTCATCTTTAATCTTTATTTATGATATCACATAACAAGTGTTTCTTAATTTCTAAAGAAAAGTTATGTTAAGCTTGTAAAAATTTAGTCTTGGGGTCCCTTTTAAGGGAAGACCAAAGGAAATCTATGAGCACCTTGAATATAGAAAATCATCAGGAAAAGTCTATAATGATATTAGCTTCTGAGTTAAACCAATTTCTATGAATTTTTTATTAACTTAAAATCACAAGATTCAAGTCATCTGAAATCTGCACATGGACAGGAAAACTAAATTTTGATTTTGTGGCAAAATTAGATTATAAATGTCATGCCTCAGAGTAGTCATCTATACCTTAAAAATTACACATTCAAATCTAGTCTGGTTTTCACAGATCACTTAAATATATATAATAAATTGCCAGTGCTATTAATTACTGTTATTATAGTTGTAATAAAATAATTTTATCCTTAAATTTAATATTAAAATTTACGTAGTTGAACACCTCTTCATAGTATATAAAATTATTAGAAAACAATTGTTGAAATGTATACCAGGTCAAAATTTGATTGGAAACTAATCATTGAAAATTATTTTGGTAAACCAATTTCTGATAATATTTTCTGCCATTGAATTTATATTAAAATACATTAAATTGTGGGAACTTTTAAAGAGATGGTTCACAATATATATTTATTATATATAATTTACATATTTACTAACCTTCACTATTATAATTAACTAAATACTAATATAATTAAAAAATAATTTGAAACCACATTTCTTTAAAATGTGCATAGTTCTTTTTAAAAAAAATAATTTATTTATTTGTTTGTCTGTTTATTTATTTATTTATTTTTAGAGAGAGGGGAAAGGAGAAAGAGAGTGAGAGAAACATCACTGTGTGGTTGCCTCTCACTCACGCCCCCAAATGGGGACCTGATGTGCAACCTAGTTATGTGCCCTGACTGGGAATCGAACCAGCCACACTTGGTTTGCAGTCCGATGCTCAATCCACTGAGCCACACCAGCCAGGGTCTTAAAATGTGCATAGTTCTTTAAAATTTTAGTTAATGTAAATAAAACCAAAATGTCTACTGACTCAAATATGAGTGAAAACCATAACTTCTACATAGTTTAAATTTATTAAGATCACTATTTATACAACCCATCAAAATTCAGAGAAGTTCAGAGAGAAATAAGTGATTATTCAATATCTCAGTTTTAGAATCTTTTTCATTAAATAAGCCTGCCTTTTTTCATGGCTACCTTTGTGTATTACTCTTAGAACATTTACTTGTACATTCATAATTAATTGTACAAAAGGCATCATTTTTTACAAAATATAAGCTGCATCTCAAATTTCATTGCAAATTATCTTATGTTTATTATTGTTGATTGAGCTGTTTTAAGCCAAGAATTCTGCTTGGCTGACATCAGTGCTCATGCAAGTGGTGCGTATGTGGTAGGCTTAGATGCATGACTAGTTCATAGAAATTTCACCTGATTATACATTTAATGTCTTTTGATTTTTTGAGTGAAATTTAATTTTATAAAATTATTTACACTTTTGCTAAAGTTTTCTATTTATGTCTTTCAAGTATCTAAGATTTATTTTCATAAAGATGCTTTAAAAAAACTGATCATAATAAACTGAAACTAACTATGGGTTACCATTTCCATAAAATCTTCAAAATTATATACATATTTTGAATAATGACAAAGTAGCTCTAAGATAAAATTAGATTTATATTTTGTGCAAAAGTAATTATAAAATTAGGGCGGTAAATGACATTAATGCATTGTAATTATATACATTTCACTTCAAAATTTTTCACTCAAAAACATTTGAAAACATAAAGGAGATGATACAATTTGCTGGATAATTGAACTGAGACAGTGAATTGAGAATAGTTGTATTAAGAATTAGGTGAAATTGCTTATAGCATGATCTAGTAATACCAATTTTAAAATAATCCCTTAAACTCATCTTGTTTAGCATAATACATAATTGCAAAAACTTGGCAATGTGTGTGTGTAGGGGGGGGTATTCATCTATTGTGTTTAATTGTTAGTATAATACCGCTGTTCTAGAGAGTATTATGAAATCTTTCCTAAAAAGGCAAAACACTTTCTTTACAGAGATGCTTCACATTGTGATTTTTAAAAATAAAACTTTTTCCTGATATTTCAGTTTAGCCTTCTATCATTTAAATGTATTCTCTCAGATATGGCATATATTAGAAATCCAGCTCCTTTTTATTTGAAGATGATAAAATTTGCCAATGCCAAGGAAGTACATTTAAGAAAAAGTGGAAAGTTAGGCAGCTCTCTAGTTGATCAATAAAAGGACACCACACTCATTTGATCAAAATAAGGTAAAAATCTGTTCTCAACAGTAAATGGATTACTTTTGTCTTTATAGATATAGACTGTCAAATATTCTGGAAACTGACTTGTAAGCTGTTATTCATTGTTGTTATCCATTGTCAAAGATAATGCCATCAGAAAAATTTAAGTTACAGGATGTTGAAACCTGGAAATGCCTGTGTAATGTGATTTCTAACAATGTGAGTTTCTGGAGGGATTTGAAGAATTAAGTATATGTCAATCATAGTGAAGGAGGATGCTACATTTGGAATGAGGTATTTTTTGGCTAACTGCATCAATGGACTGACTATAGTGAAGTTTAGGAGGACTAAAGGGAGGATGAGAGGGGGTGTTGTAGGAAATGAGAACATAGAAGTAGGAGGATATTATATTACATAGAGCTTTGAAATTGATCATAAAATCTTAGACACTGTTCTGGGGGAGAAAATAACTGATGAGCTGGGAGGAGGGCAGTGAGTGAACATAAATGGAAATTAAAAACTGCCGCAAGATCAAGTAAGGAGAAATATGAGAGGAACTAAGTTGAGGAATATTCTGAATCATGCACTAAATGTTCTAAATTATAGCATAACTGGAAATTTTGAAATTATGATTTTTGGCAGACAAAAGTCCAATAACATTTAGCAGAAGACAATTAGAAAACATGGATACATTTGTTGTATAAACTATATAATTAATTTATTTTGAATACCCCATCATATTACTCACAATTTTTGTACCTTCCTTACCTTTTTAAAAATAAATAAAGCCATCATTCTCCACTAATATTTTGTAGCCCTCTTGCTCTTTTAAAAATAAATAAGGCAAAAAGGAAAAGTTGCGTATGAATGGGTTATCAGGAAGACACAGCTGTGTGTTGGTCAGAGGCTTTGATGCTGGTTACTTTGGAAGAGAGAAGTACAACTGGAACTTAAGTGTATGGTTAACCCAGACTACTTGCCTTCCATATTTAAATATGTGTGTTTTTGTGTGTTTGTTTTTGCCTTTGTAGGACACTTTAAAATTGCTTCAACTCCCAAAGATAAGCAGCTGTAAGAACTCAGAGAAGAGGTTAGAGCAATGCTGCTTTTGTTGTTTTCCCTACCCCTGTTGCTGTTATAGGTTGTCTGTATGTGCTCTGTTTGATTATTTCACGGAACTAGAGCATGAACATCAAAGGCATAAAGCCTGCTTCTGTTGATATAGCTACTACACTCACCACTACTGCTGTCAACTTTGCCAGCCCTCTCTCCAGGACTTGCATTAAAGCACAGCAACCCAAGGTCAGAACATAGGAAGATGTTACGTCATGCGCGGCCACTTTCACCAGTATCTGAAATTAGAGCACTTGTGTTTGAGTCCAGGCTCTGGGGCTCTGTAGCTGTGTGACTATGACTTTCACTTCCCAAAAGCTGTTCCCTCCTGTGTGACAATAACATACAAAATCTTTGCTACTACTTTTATTATTGTTATTTATATATCATATCTATATACCTCAAAAATGAGCTATGAGGCAGATATTATTTCCTTCATTTGACAGTTAAGGAGACTGCTTATGCTCCAGAGGGTACAGCTAGTAAATAACAGAACTGAAATTTACAATAATAATATGCATGGCTTTGGTATTATATTGGAAGACAATAGGCTTAACTGTTCAAGTTGTTGCACATTAAACAAATGATTTTTAAAATTCATAGCAAAAATAATGTGATTTGTGTACTGAGAAAACATCTAAGAACATGGACTATTACTTCTATCTTGCTTTATTACAAGTTGTCTTAACTTGCTTCTTCCTATCCTTAAAAATGATAAGCAGGGACTTGTGTAACAAATGCTAGGCCTAAGAAACAGGTTTCAATATATAATCATTGATTTCTACAGTATTTTTCATGATTCTACTTCATGCAAAACTGAATAAAACAGAAACAGTATCAGTCCTCTGGCACTTATAGATTTACAGAGAAGACAAGCATTAAACACACACATATACAGCGTTCATGTAATTTTAATATATAGTATTCCCAAAAGACAGTATCACATGAAAATTAGGATGGTGATTTAACTTAGGTGGGGACTGGGAGTGACGCAGCTGGAGAAAGCTTCCCTGAGAGAAGGAGAGCTAAGTGGAGATCGAGGGCATAAACAGAAGTTATGTTAGAAAAGTGTTCAGGTACAACTCAAAAAGAGTAGCTTATAGTTGTTGTTTTATTGTTATTATTGCTATTCTGTATTGAATTAAACTTTTCCTGAATACTTTATTCCCACTGACCTCTGTTCTTGAAAACCTATTGCTCTATATCATATGCTTTCACTGATGTTGGCTTTCATCTATGTTTCGCATTTTGTTTTACTGTTGTTCCTCTATGCTTTGCAATGTTTGTCCCATTTTCTCTAATAACCTTATTCATGTCTTGGTCTCTTTTGGAAGTAGGTCTAATATTCTTCCGCAAAATCAGATATTACAGAATCAAGACTTCTATGGGACATTATACAAAACTATATTATAACAGGTCATTGCTTTATGTTTCATATTATTTATTTTCCTAATGCCCATACAGCTCTAAGGACAGAAATTTGTATTTTATCTGTAAATCCATAATGTTTCTATCATTATAAAATGAGAACAAAAAAGGATTTGTTGAAAATATGTTTGTTGGTTATGATAGTTCTATGTCTATAACAGGCAATGAGGGTAAGATTCCTGTTTTATATAGTTCTATTTTATTTACCACTATCATACTATTACACAAGTGGTATTTGTGTATGTTGTAGGTTGATTATGAATATGTTTTCACATCTATTTAAAGATATTGGAGTATTTCATTTTCCTTTGACTATCAAATTTGACAGATTTAGAAAAATGGAGTGAAATGCATGATCTTATTTTTCCCAACTTCCTGCCCAACAAAATGAAATCACCATAATATGAATTATTAATTTGAGGACTCAAAAATAAATATAACTTAATTATCCCTTAGTTAGAAGTTTCTGTTGTTGCTCTGAGTATTCTTTAATGATACTTTTTTGGCATTTGAAACAATGAGGAGGTTTTATCAGTTCAAACAACTAAAGTTATTTGCTTAATGTTTTGGGCTTATACTGAATGAAAAAGTTGTTGAAATAAAGGTCCTCCTAAACTGAAGGATGAGTCAATTTAGATCCGTTAGGAAAAAGAATGCCACTTGGTGAAAAATTATATGTAAACACACATCTCAAGCATTATTTTGCAGCATATTTTCAGAGTAGTATAAACTTGTTACTCTTGAAAAGGAACAGAATTCTCAGGATCTTAGTATTCTGTTCATTATTCCACTTGCAGAAAAATATACGCTATACATATTGCCATTACATAAGTGGTACAAATTTTCTTATTTGAAAAATAAAGCAAGTCTTTATTGGTGGTAAAGTCTTCAACAAGAGTATTTTTGAGAGATACAAGATGGCGGAGGAGTAAGTGGAATCTACACTAACTTCCTCCCAGGGCCAGTCTGGATTTACAACTTAATTTTAAAGAAATCATCTGGAATAACCAACTGAACACTAGGTGGAGAGAAGTCTTATAACCATGGAGAGACAGGAAAGGCCTCTACATCACAACGTGACCGATAGGGAGTGCAGAGACATGGAAGGGCTGGCTGGGCTCACACGGGTGGCAGCTGAAGGGACTGAGAAACAGCTCAGCAGCCAGGGGTTCCCCTTGAGAAGCGCAGGGTCTTAAACCCCAGCTGGGCTTCCCAGACTACAGCAACAGAGTGGAAAGTAAAATAGTATCCAGCTGTGAAAAGCAAAAAGCCACAGGATTTCTTGCTAGCTGGAGAGAAACAGCTGGAGAAAAAGAGCTCTTAACTGGATCACATATGAAAATATTTTCGCCCCCAGTTACCCTGGGCTCAAGCAAAGGGGAGGCAGAGAGGACTAGAGATGCTTGGAGAGAGTTTGGCATGGTGGCTTTGAGGGGAGAACTGGGGGAGCAGCTGACTGGATCCCAGTGCTGACTCATCCCCAGTACTACAGGCAGACCATTCCCCTCCAAGTGGCCTCAGCCTGAGGGGAAGCAAAAGCCCTGCCTACAGGAATTAAGCTGCCACACCCTCGGTCCTTAAGCCTGACAGCTAATCACAGATTGAATAGATTAACAATTAAAGGAGACAGACAAAGGCAGTAGATCCCTGGAAGTCTTCCACAGGCTGCCTAGGACCAGACTGGTACATGATCTGACGCCACCAGGGGCAGATCCAGGAAGTGTAGATCAATCTAAGAAGCAGCAATAAACAATAAGAGTCACAAAAATGGGGAGAAAGAGAAAGAACTCCCTATTGAAAGGAAAGGTAGAATCCCCAGAAAGAGTGCTAAATGAAATAGAGGGGAGCAAACTATCAGATATGGAATTCAAAACATGGATTATGGAGAAGTTCAATGAGCTCAGCGGAAACTACAAAGAACTAAAGGGAAATGACAAGGAACTCCAGGGAAACGACAAGGAACTCCAGAAAAACTATATGGAACTTACTAAGAATTACACCAGCATGAAAAAGGACATAGAAGCTATCAATAAGATTCAGGAGGACATGAAGAATATTTGAATTGAAGAACATAGTAAAAAGAATTAAAAGCAGGCTAGAGGAAGCAGAAGATCGGATCAGCGAGCTGGAGGAAAACGTAGACAAAATCTCCCAGACAGTGCAACACAATGAAAAAAGATTAAACAAGAATGAAGAGATTCTAAGACAGCTGCAGGACAACATGAAATGTAATAATATCCGTATCATAGGAATTCCAGAAGGAGAAGAAGAGCAAGGAATAGAAAACCTCTTTGAAAAACTAATGACAGGAAACTTCCCTAACATGAGGAAAGAGTCATGCAAGTCCAGGAAGCACAGAGGGTCCCAATGAAGATGAACCCCAACAGGTCCACTTCAGGACACATCATAATTAAAATGGCAACATTCAAAGACAAAGAGAGAATCCTAAAAGTTGCAAGAGAGAAACAGCTAATAACATACAAGGGAGCTCCAATAAGGCTATCATCAGATTTCTCAGCAGAAACACTACAAGCCAGAAGGGAATGGCAAAAAATATTCCAAGCAATGAAAAACAAAGGCCTACAACCAAGAATACTCTACCCAGCAAGGCTCTCATTCAAAATGGAAGGTGAAAAAAGGAGTTTTCAAGACAAAAGAAGGCTAAAAGAATACATCTACACCAAACCAGCATTGCAAGAGATGCTAAAGAGTCTGCTTTAAGAAGATGAATAAACAGAGAGAAACAGAAAGGAACACAACTACAAAGGGGGAAAATGACAATGAATAAGTAACTATCAGTAATAACATTAAATGTAAATGGATTAAATGCTCCAATGAAAAGACATAAGGTAGCTGAATGGATTAGAAAGCATGACCCACATATATGCTGCCTACAAGAGACCCACCTTAGAACAAAAGATCTATACTGACTGAAAGTGCAGGGATGAAAAAAAGTATTTCAAGAAAATGGACATGAAAAAAAAAAGCTGGGGTTGCAATACTTATATCAGAAAAAAACAGATTTCACAGCAAAGGCTGTAAAAAGAGACAAATAAGGGCATTTCATAATACGTAAGGAAAAAATCCATGAAGAAGATATAACCCTTGTAAACATATATGAACCCAACTTAGGAGCACACAAATATGTAAGGAAAATTTTGAAAGACTTTAGGAAGGATATAGACAGCAACACACTCATAGTAGGGGACTTGAACACCCCATTGTCAACAATGGACAAATCTTCGAAGCAAAGAAACACCAAAGATATTGAGGCACTGAGCAACACTCTAGATCAAATGGACTTAGTCAATATGCATAGAAATTTTCACCCCAAAGAATCAAAATATACATTCTTCTCAAATGCACATGGAACATTTTTAAAGATAGACCACATGGTAGGACACAAAACAAGCCTCAATAAATTCAAAGAAATTGAAATTATATCAAGCATCTTCTCAGATCACAATGGCTTAAAATTGGAAATGAACCTCAAAGAAAAAGATTAAAAACATTCAAACTCATGGAGAATGAATAACATACTATTAAATAATGAATGGGTTAACAATGACATCAAGGAAGAAATCAAAAAGTTTCTGGAAACTAATGATAATGAACACACAACAACCCAAAACCTATGGAATACAGCAAAAGCAGTCCTGAGAGAAGAGTTCATAGCAATACAGGCCTACCTAAAAAAGCTAAAAGAATCTCTAATAAAAAATTTAACCCTACAGCCACAAGAACTAGAGGAAGAACAGCAAGCAAAGCCCAGAGTGAGTAGAAGGAAGGAAATCATCAAGATCAGAGCAGAGTTAAATGACATATAGACTAAACTAACAATTCAAAGATCAGTGAAAGTAGGAGCTGGTTCTTTGAAAAGATAAACAAAATTGACAAGCTTTTAACTAGGCTCATCAAAAAAAAAAAAAAAAAAAAAGGGAGAGGACCCAAATAAATAAAATCAGAAGAGGAGAAATCACAACTGATAAGACAGAAATACAAAGGATTGTAAGAAATTATTATAAACAACTGTATGACAAGAAATTTGCAACCTAGAGGACATGGACAAGTTCCTGGAAACATATAATTTTCCAAAATTGAATCAAGAAGAAGCAGAAGCCTGAATAGACCAATAACAGCTAGTGAAATTGAAGCAGTAATAAAAAAAACTCCAGGCACACTAAAGCCCTGGACCAGATGGCTTCACAGGTGAATTCTACAAAACATTTAAGAAAGAACTAACTACTATCCTCCTCAGACTATTCCAAAAATCCAAGAAGAGGGAAAAATCCCAAACTCTTTCTATGAAGCCAGTATTACCCTAATTTCAAAACCAGGCCAAGACACAACAAAGAAAGAAAACTACAGGCCAATATCACTGATGAACATAGATGCTAAAATCTTCATCAAAATATTGGCAAACAGGATCCAGCAATATATCAAAAAGATCATACACCACGATCAAGTGGGATCCATCCCAGGGATGCAAGGATGGTTTAATATTCACAAATCAATAAACGTAATACATCACATAAACAAAATGAAAGACAAAAACCACATGATCATATAAATAGATGAAGAAAAATCATTTGATAAAGTACAACACCTGTTCATGATGAAAACTTTCAGCAAAATGGGACTAGAGAGAGCATAGCTCAACATAATAAAGGCCATATACGAGAAACCTGAAGCCAACATCTTACTCAATGGGAAAAAACTGAGAGCATTTCCCCTGAGGTCAGGAACAAGACAAGGCTGTCCATTCTCTCCACTACTTTTCAACATAGTCTTGGAAGTTCTATCCACAGCAATCAGACAAAAAAGGGAAATAAAAGGCATCCAAATTGGAAAAAAGGAAGGAAAACTGTCATTATTTGCAAATGACATGATAGTGTACATAGAAAACCCTATAGACTCCACAAAAAAACTACTCAACCTAATAAGTGAATTCAGCAAAATAGCAGGGTACAAAGTCGATATTCAGAAATCGAAGGCATTTCTGTACACCAACAATAAAACATCAGAGATAGAAACTAAAAGAAAAATTCATTTTACCATAGCAACAAGAAAAATAAAGTACCTAGGAATAAAGTTAACCAAGGAGGTAAAAGACCTGTATCATAAAAACTACATAACACTGAAGAAAGAAATTAAGAAAGATACAAATTAATGGAAGCATATACCTTGTTCATGGATGAGAAGAATCAACATCATTAAGATGTCCATACTACCCAAAGCAATTTATAGATTCAGTGCAATCCCTATTAAAATACCAATGACATTTTTCACAGACCTAGACAAATACTTCAAAAATTCACATGGAACCAAAAAAGAGCCTGAATAGCCACAACAATTTTGAGGAAGAAAACCACAGTAGGTGGAATCACAATACTTGATATCAAACTATACTACAAGGCCACGGTAATCAAAATAGTCTCGTACTGGCATAAGAACAGACATATAGATCAATGGAACAGCATAGAGAGTCCAGAAATAAACCCAGGTCTATATGGTCAACTAATATTTGACAAAGGGGGAAGGAACATCAAATGGAGTGAAAAGAGCCTCTTCAAAAATTGGTGTTGGGAGAACTGGACAGGGACATGTGAAAAAATGAAACTAGACCATCAACTTACACCATACACCAGAATAAACTCAAGGTGGTTCAAAGACTTCAATGTAAGCTGTGGCACCATAAAAGTCCTAGAGGAAAACATAGGCAGGAAAATTTCAGATATCCCATGTAGCAACATTTTCACTGATATATGTCCTAAGGCAAGGGAAATAAAGGAGAGAATAAACAAATGGGACTACATCAAACTAAAGAGTTTCTGCTCAGCAAAAGAAAACATAAGCAAGATGAAAAGGGAACCAACCATATGGGAAAATATATTTGTCAATGATACCTCAGACTAAGGATTGATCATCAAAATATATAAAGAACTTATACAACTCAACACCAAGAAGACAGACAAGCCAATTAAAAAATAGGCACACCAAGAAGACAGACAAGCCAATTAAAAAATAGGCACACCAAGAAGACAGACAAGCCAATTAAAAAATAGGCACACCAAGAAGACAGACAAGCCAATTAAAAAATAGGCAAAGGACCTGAACAAACACTTCTCCAAAGAGGACATACAGAGGGTCCACAGACATATGAAAGAATGCTCAACATCACTAACCATCAGAGAGATGTAAATAAAAACCACAATGAGATACCAACTCACACCCGTCAGAATGGGCAGCATCAACAAATCAACAAACAACGTGTGCTGGTGAGGATGTGGAGAAATGGGAACCCTGGCGCATTGCTGGTGGAAATGCAGACTGGTGCAGCCACTATGGAAAACAGTTTGGAATTTCCTCAGAAAACTAAAAATGTAATTGCCTTTTGAACCAGAAATCCCATTGCTAGGATTATATCCAAAAAATCCTGAAACACCAATTCAAAAGAACCTATGCATCCCTATGTTAATAGCAGCACTATTTACAATAGCCAGTGGTAGAAACAACCTAAGTGCCCATCTCTAGATGAGTGGATCAAAAAACTGTGGTACATTTACACAATGGAGTACTATGTAGCAGAAAGAAAAAAGGAACTTCTACCATTTGCAAGAACATGGATGGAACTACAGGGAATTATGCTTAGCAAAATAATCCAGGCAATGAAAAATACCTTATACTATCATCTATTACAGGAAACTAATGAACAACACAAGCAAATAAGCAAAATTGAACCAGACATATGTAAACAAGGAATAAACTAACAGTAACAATGGGGGAGGCAGGAGGTAGAGAAGGGGGTAAGAAGGGAAGGGTCTAGTCAAAGAACATGTATAAATGACCCACTGACCTGGATAACTGGGTGGGGACTGAATGTGGGAGAAGAGGGGGTCAGGGTGTTGGGAAGCAAGAGGGGGAAATAAGTGTGACAACTGTAATGGAAAAACAAACAAAAAAAATTTTAGTGGGGAAAAAATGAAAATATAAAGAATGGAGATGCAAGTGCAGTGAATATTAGAAAGACAAGGATTTTTCTTCACACTCTATATTTTTCTCCCTATCTGATCCCTCCAGAGTTTGGCATTCTAAAGAAGTAAGTAATGACATAAGTTTCTTTGCAAAAAACTAATAAGACCAGTTGTTAATAGAGGTTTTTTGTTTTTTGTTTTGTTTTTTTTACCAAGAATTTGACTGGAATGCCATGCCTAAAGAGACATGCTTGGGCTCTGGTTGTTACCAAAAAGCCCTGAGGAACTGGAATTGACTTTCAAAGGTAATAAAAGCCCACGAGATAAAAGGCCTGGTACCTTGGTTGGTTATGCGGTCCACAGAAATCTTTCCAGGGAAGGAATGAAGGTTGTTTTCCTGAAAGATGGCTAGAAGGGACCTTAAGGCACAATGGAAAACCAGAAGGACTTGGAAAAGACAGGCAAGGCTGAATGGCAGGTATGTGGCTCAGCTTCTGTGCCCTGAAGGGCAGACTGAAGGTCACCCTAAATGTTCCTTGAATAAGTTCCAGCAAAGCGGAACTAAAGATCATAAGTGATCATTTGCTACTCTTGTTGCACTTATGCAAATGAACAGGATAAATTAAAAATGGACTTAATGCAGTCCCTTTAATGACAAGGAGGGTAATCTTAGGGAGAGTAATTGTTATTCAAGGAAAATCACAATGCTCAGTGGTAGACTATAAGGTAGTGCCGCTAACCATCTTTAAAGTTTCTTTTCATTTAAAATTTGTTTTCATTTGAAAGTTAAACTATGTCTGTGGTATCATCCAAGATGTTTAATTTACAGGCAAGAAGAATGTCAAATGCTTTGCAACTGGATGTCTTTCCAATAAGACAGTCTTACAGATTTAGACTTGTTTGTGGGTTATGTTACATAAATTAACATGTGTTTTCTGTTGTCAAAGGGCATAAGCCTATCATCTCATTACCTGAGTGATTGTCTGTACGTATAGGCCTCACTCAATCCTGTCTGCATCTCTGTTTCCTGACTCAACGGTTTGGCTGAACTAAGTGGCTGGGTTGGTGAAGAGTGGGGTGGTCTGTGGGCTTCACTTTAAAACTGGTTTCTCTTTTCTATCTTAATGGCTTGGATAGAAAGGGTCCAGAGGTCTGAGAGAAGGGAAACCTAAAATATTTCCCTCAGCCCAAACTAAGTATAATGGGCAAAAGCGTTTTGAACAGGTGAAATGTGCCTGGCACACATTCCTCCAAAGAAGCCCTTCTTTTCCCTAATGTGGGACATTGAAAAATTAATACCTGCCCATTGTCATCTAGTGGTTATGAATTGAATGACGCCTTCTAACTCTGTTGCCAAATCTGTTGCCCCCAGAATACAACAAGATGCCAGCCTGTTAAACCAAGAACGCTGTTGTCCGGGGACAGCCAAGTGACCTGGAGTCTGCACAATCCTTCCTCATGTGGGAAGGCCACCCTCTCCTCCACTCTCCCACTCTTATTAGGGATTTCTGGACCCAAGGGTAGGTACGACGACGACCATGTCCAGCTTGAAGCAGCTAGAGGAGCTTGAGACCTTCGCCCATTGTCCTTTATAAGCTTATAAAGGGTCTTAATATCTGAGAGGGAGGGATTGTTACTTTTTATTGTTAAAATAATTAATTAATTAATTAATTTAAAAAAGAAGAAGAATATATGAAAGGGTGTAGCGGGAGAGCTTGTATGTATGACCCATGGATATGAACTTGGGGGGGGTTGCTGGGGGAGGGTGGGTGCTGGGCAAAGGGGAGCAGAGGGGAAAAATTGGAACTATTGTAACAATAATCAATAGAATATACTTTAAAAAAAGGAGTATTTTTGACTTCATAGGTACAGATCTACCGGATTTGTCAATTATTAATCAATTGATTAGGCAAATCAGTTTAAGTATCTAAAGGAAAAAAGTTCAATATGTGTGTTTAATAAATCTCTAAAAATTCTACAATCAATCTACTAATCATGAGAAGTCCCCCTTTCCACTTCTAAAACATGTATTCTTTGCCCTGGATGGTTGTGGGTTTGATTCCCAGTCAAGGCACATACTTAGGTTATGCGCTCCATCTCCAGTCATGGTGCATATGGGAGGCAACCAATCAGTGATTGTGTCTCTTACATAATTATTGTCTCTATTTTTCTCTCTCTCATTCCCTCTCTCTTTAAAATCAATAAACATATCTTTTGGTGAGTATTAAAACATGTATTCTTTAATGTTTGCTCCTTAAAAACCGTGTAGATAACACAATGGTTACAGATGATCTGCCTAAGTATGTGCAGGAATACTTTGCCAAATGGCAATAGCATGTTTTCTCTGCAAGCAAGATGGATTCAACCCAGAGGAAATGCACAACAGAGTTGAAGAAGGAAAGTTAAATGGCATTTAAGCTTGTGCCTAGAAGAAAAGAGACAAAAAAAAAATCAAAGCAGAATCAGATGTATGTGTTGCAGAAAGACAGATCTCTGGGTAGGGGCATTCTCATGCCCCACCACCCAGGTGGCATCCCGTGACTCAGGAGACGATGAGCAACTCTCGTCTCGGCCTTCGGCTTTAGGCTGTCGAGGCCACTGAGTCATGGAATCCTGGGTAAAACAGGTTCTGTTGTGTACTCCATCTGCTTCCTTGTTAATGAAGTCTTAAAATGGAGCTGGCCTTGAGGATTAGTGGATCTGCCTTGATTCCTTGATAGGTGCTAGCTAAACCAGGAGTTACCCTGGCAGTATTTTACATATTAATGCTACTGTAAGAATTCTTTCACTTGTAAAATTCTCCTGTTGTTGGCTGGAATGTCACACACCCCGTTCTATTTTTAGTAACTTTTGAAACCCTAATAAAAAGAGGATGAGGCTTCCCCTCTCCGCTGATGGTCTGAGCGAGCCACAGCCCTCCGTTCGTTACAGGCCAATAATCCTGCCTGCCGGATTTATTTCAGCGTCCGAAATCACAACCAACGCAACATGTATGGTTTTAACTAAGGGATTTTTTGTATTATAAACAATCCTTTAAAAGTATTGACTTTAAATAGACAATATTGATTAACTGATACTAGTGGTTATTTGTTTTCTTAAAATAATAAATATTACCAAGTATCTAAAATATATCAGATATTATGCTGTAGAAAATTGTGTATGTAAGTAAGAAGAATATGCTTTTACACAAAATACTGTATATTTCACATCTAACCTAAAGAGAAAATCTCTGAACTAAAAGAACACATTTTATCATATGGAATTCTATATTAGGGAAAAGGGGGCAGATTTAAAATGAGAAGTATGTATTATCACAATTCAGAATTTATTAGGCAGAACACTTTACTAGGTTGAACACATTTGATCCCAATATCCCTTTGAGGTAAAATGATAGAAATAAATCTTAATCTAGTTAACACTGTGGTTAATTTAAAATAGTTTCTAGAAACTCAACCAGGCTTAGAGAAAACCGATTTACTTTGACTAATGTTTTAGGCAATAAGCCATACTTCTCTTACAATGACTATCCAGAACTTTTTAAAGTTTTTAGCAACTCAAAAGTAAAGAGATTTTTTCAATATTTTCAATCTATCAAAAGCAGGCAGTGATTTTGATTATAATTCTCTTTTTCTAACCTGCCAAACACTGCCCAATTCTAAGATGTTTTATGTATAATCTAAATCATTAAGTTATGAACAATATTAAATGTCATAATATTATATAATGTCATTTTTGCACCAACAGACAAATATGCAGGTCGCATTTTTACATAATTCCATACACTCTGCCAAATTCTAAAGTCTGAATTCTAGTCACCTCACCATCATTGCTCTGAGAGCGCTAGTGTATTAATGTTTTACACATGCCAATTGCATGTTGTTCACAAAGAGGGGGAAAAAAAGCATTTAAAGAGAGTCAAGAAAACTTGCTCCCTGTCAAATTGTTCAACTTCTGAAATACCTGATTGTTAAGCAGGTTGTGTCATCTCCTGCCAATTAAATCTTGGTGGAGGAAGATGAAAGGCAATTCTTTCACCAAAATAAAATTTGTCTTTATCCTCAGAGAGCTTGAATTCGAAACTCAAACAATGGAGCACAGTGTTCTTGTAATACTACCTCCGTTATCATTATTTGAATGTTAGCGTGCACACATTTCTGCCTTTGCCTTACTTCCATTTGTCTCCTTTGCCCTCTCACCTTAAATCTGCCCACTTCCCTGCACTGTCAGGAGGAGGGCTGCTGCCAAACATTGCTCATTATATTTATTGCTTCCCATGTATTAGTCTTCAGGAGTGAAATGCAGATTTTGACATAAATGTTATATTAGGAGTGAGAACATCCAAAGCATCTTTAAGAATATTTGATCCAGAGTGTTAAAGTCTACAAAAATTTCTAATCTATTTTGAACAAAAGGCCTCAAACCAAAATTAATAGACATGCTATTTTTATTACTATTATTGTGCAGTCAATTCATTGTTAGTCCAACTTGTTTCATCAAAATGAATTTTGAAATATATTTCTTTCTTAATTCCTTCCCTTTTTCCCCCTTCTTCCCTTCTTTCCTTCATTTAAGTTTGGTCATGTATACCATCCAACTACGTATTTCTTTTCTAACTTGCTACATAAGGGCTTTAACAGCGAATAACTTTCAATGGCAGATCTGTGTAAATGTTACTGTGAAAATTTAACTTAAATCTGTTCTCTGCTAAGGCCATATGCATATGAGGGATAAAACAATTTTATCAACAACAACAACACAAAAAAACTGCTAAAATTTTAGCATAGTTTTATGTTAATCAGTATGGATTATTCCTGACATAAAAGTTGTGATATATGTCAAATGTATAAAATGGCTTGTACTAAAATATGAGTATCTATTTACAAACTTTTAAAGAGGCTCTACTGTTATTTATCTAAGGTGTTCACTGGCTGTGGACTTAACTTTATGTTCTCAGTCTAATTTTCATCTTGTGGCTTTTGCACAAGAAAAACAAGAATAATTAACCGTTGAGAGATGAAGAAATAATTCTCAGCAGTTTAGAGTTTATGACATGAATCCTACCTGCAAATATATATATTAGACAATCCTCTAACCCCTATGATAGAACTTATCACAATGTATGTATCTATTTACTAAACTTCCTCCTCATTCACATTACTATGACAGCATATACACTGTATAATAGTAGTATTACTATAGTCAATAGAAATTAGGAGAAACTTGCTCTAAGGAAGTAATGTTTTAGGGATTTATTCAAGCAAATATGTGAAGGAAAATCTGTCCAGGAAACAGAAGCAAGTGCAAATACTTAGAAAAAGAGAGACTCAGAATGAAGGAAAAAATAAAAATAAACTGAAAGGAGAAAAGGAATTTCAGAATGTCAGGAGAGGGAAAGGGGAGAGTGTTTCAAGTAAAGATACAGAGATAGGAGGGTCCAAGACCAAAAAGCAGATTTCCCTAATTGCTAGGGTTAAAAGGGGGCAAGGTAATGTTGAGGTGATAGGCTACCATTTGCTTTCTGAGAAGATAGCTCTGACTTTGGTGTGGAAACCAGATTGAACAGGGCCAGTGGTGGTAATGAAGGAGGCATTGGGAGTGGCATGTGAGTTAAGAATGTTATTTCATCAAGTGTAACCATATGTCCAGGTGGGCCTTTATACCTCTGGTCGTGTGCAGCAAAAGTGTCTATTGCATACAGGCATGATCTTCAAGGCAAATATTTTTTTCTGTTTGTTTGTTTTTCACTGCATCTAAGCTCATGAACTTTTGCCATTTTTTTTGCCTATTATTCTGTTTATCTGACCTGAAACATGGCTCAGTTTCCTAAACTTAAAGTATGTACCTTTTCAAAAGTTTTCTTTTTTATTATATCTTAAAAGAAATAATGGCCAATTCAAGATTAAGTTTCCTCTGTCATTAATTTTCAAGGTTAAGGCTCAAATGACATTATTATACCCATGTGTATTCCAGAATATTTTTATGTATCTAATGATGGGCATGCTCACAAAGGAATGTCACACATGTGCATGTTATTTACAAGATATAAGGTTTGGAACAGCTGCTATGATATTTAGAATCCTAGAAAACACCGAGTTACATGATAGCAAAGCTTATATTTAACAGCATAATACAATATTGATTCTAAAAACAAAACCACCACCATTCACAGCACCACCCTCTGGGATACCAAAACTCACAAAACTGAAAGTCCCCCAAATATATAAAGTACTGATGAAAATATGTTTGCTGTGGATATTTGCAATAGTTGACTGATGGACAATGTCCAGGCTAATTCCATCTGTATATAGAACTGATCTGTTTCAAAACAATCACTCTGTCCACAATAAATATTATTTCCTTAAATGGGAAATTCGCTAAAGTCTATATTTATGACTATTTCATATATTCAGGCAGTCTAAGTTGACTTTTAAAAAAAAGTTCTAATATGTTGCCATGCGCTATGGATAAAACAGATTACATATAATATATATCTTATATAGTATTATATACCAATATTGTATATAAACACATTATATATAAATATTTTTCATAGAAAACATTTACAGAGAACTACTACAGGAGTTATAAGTACTTTAAATATAAATCAAATTACGTTTATTACTTTTTTTCTAAAGAAGACTTTCTTTGTACCTATTGAAGTCTGTGACTCTCAATAACTTTGTTTCCGCATTTTATCTTTTTATTTTCTCATGCTCTATGTCAACACTCCACCAGAATTCAGCCTGTTCATTAAATCTTCTTTTCTAACAGATGTTGCCTCTTTTCCTTTTTCTCTTTCATCTCATCCAGAAGAGATCAAAGCATTTAGTCATTCTTGTCCATTGTACGCAGAGGTGTGTGGGTGTAGCTTTGCATGATTCTTGTGTTCAGGTAGCTTTCCTAATGTTTTCAATTATTTTCTTTGATAAAATTTGATGTGTGTTGATTGCTTCAATAGAAACCATCTTATATCCAGCTACTTTTATGAAATAGGATAAAATAATGTAAAGTATTGAAACCACATTTAAATTTTATCTATTTTGAAGAGACCGTTGACTCATTCACAATAGACAAATGTTACTTTTGTGAAAAAAATTAGAATTTTCCCTGAAACTGCATGATATAATTTATAATTAGACCATGAATGCATGGATAAAAATCATATAAAGGACAACTATATTTTAAATATAATTGTCTGATGTTCTTTGTTTATTTTATTTTAATTTTGGGTAAAAGAAAATATAAGCACCTTAAGTACATGAAAAATTATGGCTTCCATGTGCTTTTACACATTTGACAGTGAGGAAAAAGGCAATGTACTAAAATGGAAAGGGCTCTGAATTAGCTGTCAAAAGTAACGATGGAATTTTAGAATATTATTTAACTAATCTGTTTAAATTTCTTACAATATAAAAAGAAGAATAAGAATTAGAGTAACTATAAGTGGTAGTGTTTTTTAAATATATATTTTTGAGCAAGAATTTTATGATTTTATGAAAATTGTGGTCACAGTTTAATCCTGGACATATGTTTTTAAAAAACTGGATATCAGATATTGCTGGGTTTTGTGTTCATTATAGTGTTGTGCTTAAGTAGTTATGAGTATATCGATTTTTCCAATTTAATTTTTTTGTATTCAAATGTTCCAAATCAAAATATTTCAAAAATGTCTTAAGAGATCATTGAAAATTTCAGACTTTAATAGGTACGAGGTAGATACTTTGGCCAAGATGGAGGCATAGACAGACACACTGAGTCTCCCTCCACAACGAAGAAGGAATACAACTACCTCAAAACTAGAAACAACCAGAAGTTCCAGAAAATCAAACTGCATGAAAGTCCAGGAAACAAAGATATAAAGAAGAAATATTCAACCAGACAGGTAGGAGGGGCAGAGCCGGGGCAAAGAGGATGCAGTGTGGTGGTGGCAGTGGTGGCAGCAGCAGCTGGGGAAGCAGCAGCGGCAGTGGCAGGCCGGCAGAAAGCACAGTCACACGTTTTAAAAAGTCAGGAGGAACACCTGGGGAGTGTTCCCAGCTCCTCACCAGACCTCGCCGCAGCTCACAGTCCCAGCACTGGGGAAAATCAAGTCTCATTGCTCCTGACTGTGCAGACAGTGGGGTTTGGGGTGGAGGCAGAAACTGCTGGTCTCAGCAGAGTCCACTTGTTTAAAGGGCCCCTGCAGTCCTAGAATGTTCGCAGACCCACCCACTCTGGGAACGACAGCCAAAGCAGCAGCTAGTGGGGTGCCAGTACAGTGCAGTAGTGGGAGAAGTGCCTGGAAAAGGGGCAAGTGCTGGGTAGGTAGCATTTTTTCCTCTCAGACCCCTCTCCCACATACAGCACCACAACGTGGTGAAACAGGTCACCCCGTACTGATGAATCCCTAAGGCTCTACCCCTTACAATGTAACAGGAGTGACAGCTCTACCTGGGATTTGGAGGCAGACAAACACAGGAGCCTGTCAGAATGAGGAGACAGAGAAGTATGGCCCAAAAGGGGGAATGGATCAAGGTTCCAGTGGGAGAACTAAGCGGCAAGGAGATAGCCACTCTAACAGATGAGGAGATAGATAACCTAACAGATGCAGAATTCAAAACACTGGTGATAAAGATGCTCACAGGCTTGACAGATATGCTTGAGTATGGCAAATGCATAAGAGAAGAAGTGAAGGTTATGCTAAATGAAACAAAGGGAAATCCACACAAAACCAATGGTGAAGGGAAGGAAACCAGGGTTCAAATCAATGATTTGGAATATAAGGAAGAAAAAAAAAAAAGTCAACCAGTGCAGAATGAGGAAGCAATAATTGAAAAAAATGAGGAAAACTTCTCAAATTTTGTGAAGGAGATGGACATACAGGTCCGGGACACACAGAGAGTTCCAGGGGAGCTGGACCCAGAGGGGACACACCAGGATGCACCATGGTTGAGATGCCAAAGGTGAAAGATAAAGACAGAGTCCTGGGGGCAGCAAGGGAGAGGCGGAGAGGCTGAGAGTTGCCTAGAGGGGGGTGCCTATAGGACTATCAACTGATTTCTCAGAGGATACTTTGCAGGCAGGAAGGGACTGGCACGAAGTATTCGATGTGATGGAAAGCAACCTACAACCAAGATTACTCTATCCAGAAAAGCTATCATTTGGAATGGAAGGGCAAATGAAGTGCCTCCCAGACAAGGTAAAGCTAAAGGAGTTCATCATCACCAAGCCATTATGATATGAAATGTCAAAGGGACTTACTTAAGAAAAAGAAGATCAAAACAATGAACACTAAAATGATAACAAATTCACAACCATCAACAACTGAATCTAAAAATAAAAACAAAATCTAACTAAGCAAACCAAAATAGAAACAGAATTATAGGTATGGGGATCATTTGGAGGGTTATCAGCTGGGAGGGGGGAGGGAAAGAAATGGTGCAGGGACTAAGAATCAGAATTGGTTGGTACAAAATAGACAGGGGAATGTTAAGAATAATACAGGAAAGGGTGAAGCCAAATAACTTATACGCACAACTCATGGACATGAACTAAGGGGGTTGGGATTGCTGGAGGGAAGTGGGGTACTGGACAGAGGGGAGCAAAGGGGAAAAAAATTGGAACTACCATAACATAATCAATAAAATATACTTTTAAAAATAGGTACAATGTAGAAAAGTTAGTAAGATGAAAATTTTTGTCATTCATATGGCAAATGCAATGTTTCATTTTTTATTTTTATTTACCTGAAGTTGTTACTAATCAAGAGAGTGGAAACTCCTGACTGCCCCTGGTGTACTTTATAAGCTAGGGTGCATCAGGTTCACTTCTATTTTTTTGGATATTTGCATCATAAAAATGCAATATTATGTTTATCAGTTATATAACCTGTTCTTATTCCTCTGTTATTACACCTTATTCTAGAAAAAATGTTTTTGCATCTATTTAATATACTGTGAAATTTTAGGTTGAATTAAACACAATTCCATATTGCTATCAGAAAAAAATTGTTGTAGTATCAAAGAGTATCTGGAATTTCTATCTAGTATGATATAATAGAAAAAATAGGCATTTCTTTTTGCAAATCTTACATTTGCCTCCAAAACTTAGGCCAGCTAAGGCCAAGTAAATATGGGACACTAGACATTCATCTTTTCCAGGTTAAGTAATTTAAATATGAGGTAAGACAGTTATTAAATGCCAACAAAATATAAATCAGAAAAAGAAAAGTTTGCCAGGATAAAAGCACTTACAGGGAGCTTGATCCCTGGCATGTATACAAAACTGCATTAGCAACATTCGAGAGATCCAGACATTTAGCCTCTGTGTAAAGATTTGTGATAATTTCAAGTGAGGTAACTCATTGAAATAGAAGCTGGTCTTGTACTTCTTAATCAGTAACCTACTTCTTAAGTGTATTTGCATAGTGTGTGTGAGGTAAGTATTTTTAAATCACAGGAGAAATCTTGATGTATAGAAATGTTGAGGAGACCAGTTTAATATGATTTCAGTGGCAGCAAAAGTCACACACACAATGAATCAGTGACAGACTTGTGAATTGATTTTAGATCCCATTAGACTCCCTTTTTAACCACTCAGCAATTCCTGAGATTGATTTCAGTGACCAAAGATGCACAATTGAATTAAAATGGCAGACTGGAAAATAAAAATAAAATAAAAATGGAAAGTAGTCATTCTATGTGGTTTGATATCTGGCAATTTGAAGTGATATATGTAAATATACAAATCTCAAAGCTGTATTCATATACTACTATCAAGTTTTCTACCATTCACATAAGAATGAATTTCAATTATTAAAGTATAATAGCAAAATACACAAAGATAGAGTTAAAGTTGAAGGCTTACGCCATTCAATTTTTAGGCAATGATTAAAAGATGTCCCTTCACATAAATATATATTTCTTCTAATATATTTTTCTAGCTGAAATTTCTAGACTCGTAAATAATTAAATTTGAGTAAAAATGAGACTTTCCCTCCAAATGCTAATATTTCAATATCTTTATAAGCAGAGATAGCTTGTAAGACTCATTTACAATTGGAATAAAGAGTATATTTATCATTAGTTAATTGATAATCTGTATGCTATATAAAATTATTTTCTGTTTATTAGAGAATTTAGAATTCTATTGATATAAATAGATCAGTACTCAGACCTCTCTGTGTTCTTGAAATATTACATGATCAAAATAATAAGAAAAATAGAAAGGACATGTTTTGGTGCTAAACATATGTTAAATGAAAGTTGTCAAACTCATTAATTTTATTTTAAATAGTTTAAGAACTTTATTTCAGGTATATTTGTATCAATGGTATAGATTTCAATTTTCCCTTTGAGGTAAAAGTGAATTGCAATTTTCTTTGTTTGTAGAACATTACTACTCTTCTGTATCTAAGTGAAAAATGAGCCAGTGGGTTTTATCTTCGCTTGACACCTAGATTAAATATACAGAGAATTAGTGGAAACAGAAAGTATTCTATGGGGTATCCCAGCACTTATTTTACTGACACATGACTCCTGGTTTATATTATTACTATATCCTTTTAAAGGACTGCATGACTTTGCCACTCACTGCATGAAGTTTTACCAAGCTGATATGCACTGTCACATCTGCAGCACAAGGAATGTAGTGCTTTTTAAAAGAAGGTCCCAACTAACATAATACTAGTTGTAATGTATTTCACTTGAAATGCAATGTCTGAGAGGGTTTATACCTGAGTATTAATGAGCACATAATATATATTGTAGCATATAGCAGGATTTCTTTTATAAGCCTTAGTAATATTCCATTGTATGTTTATAACACATTTTCTTTATCCATTCATCAATGATGGTCATTTAGTTTGTTTCCATATCCTAACTATTATGAATAATGCTGCCTGAACCTGAAAGATATTATGCTAGGTAAAATAAGCCAGTCACAGGAAGACAAATGCCACATGATTTGCACTTCTATGAGAATTTTAAAAATAGTCAACTCACAGAAAGAGAGTAACATGGTGGCTGCCAGGGACTGGGAGTTGGGGGAAATGGGGAGCTGCTGCTAATGGGTCTCCAGTGTCAGTCTTGCAACATAAATAAAGTTCCAGAGATCAGCTGTACAACACTGTGCCTATGGTTAATGATACGGAATTATACACTTGAAGTGTTGTTAAGAGAGATCTTGTGTTACGTATTCCTACCATATAAAAAATTAATTAAAAACCCACATGGTGCAGCATCATACAAATGAGGTATAACTGGTACAATATTGACATTTATATTAAATATTATTATGGTTATATAATAGTTTCTAGTTGTGTGATGATGGGTAGGCTGTTAGAACTGAGACTGAGTTTCCAAAATTGAAAAATGAAGATAACATTTCCATCACAAAGCTGTAAAAACCAAATGCTATACTACTGATAAAGCCCATCCAATATGTCAGTGATAGTCATTAATATTCATAAGAAATAGTAAAAAAAAACATGGAGAGTAGTTACTTATAGCAGGAGACAAACTGGGCAGAATAAGAGATAAATCAAGTATATAATTTTCATTAAAAAACTCACAGAATCAGTACTAGCTATAATGTAAGAATAATATTATAAATATAGCATGGCTTAGTAATTTTTCACTTAAAATCACTCTAAGTACTGTACAAGAGTACAGTTATAATACATATAAATAATATGATAATTAATAAAAAATACTAGAATAAACTCTGTGTATCTTGTTTCTTACTGGTTAGTTGTTATTTGGTTGTTATTTTTATTTTTTAATCAAAACTTATTTAAATTGCTTTCACACATGCATTACACAAAATAGAATTATCTGGATTTACAAGCATGAAGAAACCACACTTCAGTGATACAATATGGGTGAGAAATTCACATAATTTTGCATATTATAGCTTAATGTTTTAGGCACAACATAAATTCAGCTTATTAGCAGACTCATGAAGTGAAAATTGAGTGCGCATGAGCCACAATATGCTACAGAACATGTTTGCCTAGTTATCACAAAAGAATTGGAAAACCACCTTTCCACGGAAGAGTTTTAACAGTGTCATCATCTCAGTTGTATTTGAAATGGTAGCTTGGGGTATTTGGAGGTTCTTTTTAGTTGTTATTGTTTTCCTATGAAAATTTTAGGTTATACTCAGTATCTTTCACTCAGGATCAGTCTAGGTTCACATAATGTCACACTAGACATTCACCATAGTCTCAAAATAGATGTATCAATATGTCTATTCATAAAACCTATCATGGCAATAATAGTAGTCTTCTCTTACGCATTTGTATAATTGTTAACTAGCATCCCTGAACTCATCTTGATCCTAATTTTCAATCTTCCTTTTTGAAAATCATTATACTCTATGCACAATGGGATATCCTTCCATTCACTGTTCTTATCATCTTGATTATCTTCCACATCCACTAATATATCACTTATTTTTCAAATTCCAGCTTACATGTGAAGGCCTTTGTTCACTTTATCAAGTGTTCCTTATTTACACTCATCACACTCATCACCTTGTTCAAACTAGGCACATGTTAAGAAATTTTGAAATATAAAATAAAAATAGGACAAAATCCCTGACCTAATCCCCTAAATCAGAATGAATGATTTTACCCTTTATCTCCCACTGCATGCTGCTGTTATTTCCTTTCAAAGGCGTGACTTCTAGAATCAGACATATACCACCAAAATAGCATGCTTGCCTTGGGCCCATTACAAAGTATCCATGGAAACCTTAATGTTTTCATCAGTTAAATGGGGATACTAAGAATACCTACTTCATAAGATTTTGTGAAGATTGAGGTAATATATTCAAAATAAGCAGCATAGTGCATGTATTAATTATTTGGCAACTCTTATTTATTGGGAGTATGTATAATTGTTATTACTGATGTCTTCACCTATGTTAAAGTTAGATATTTACACATATATGAACCATATGAGGCAGCCATTTGCATTTCTATTCCTCGACAATACTATTAGGACCTCGCTTACAAAATGCTTTCTGTATTTTTACTAGTTAATTTTATCTCTGTTGAATCATTCATCTGAATACAAATTGCTTCCAATATGACCTGGGCATTGATAGTAGCAGCAGAGCAGAATTGTAGCTATAAATATGAGGAACTGTCTATATAAATGCCTCCATTACATCCTAGTGTTCCCTAAATCTATTTAACAAAATCTCTTTTCCAGAAGTCTGGGTTTATATCTTTTTTGCATCTCGGTCTGTGTGCAAGTAAGCGAGTGTGGAGTGCCCCTCTGCTGGGTCCGTTAGGTTGAGAACACAGCCGGATTCAGCCACGGGAATCAGCTGAGGATGGGAAATGGAAATTTTAGGCCTAGGGGTGGGGACCAAAAGTAAGGAAGAACAGACAATGGTAAATTATTGTTGTTTCCTTTGGCCAAAGGAACCCATTTAGGGGAAATCTGTCTTCTAGCCCCGATTTGGGTCTGATGAATGTTGGGTTTGTTAAGCCCTGGTCTTATATATATGACCCTGGCTGGTTTGGCTCAGTGGATTGAGCGTCGGCCTGCGAGCTAAGTGTCGCTGGTTCGATCTTCCAGTCAGGGCACATCAGAGAAGGAAAACTCTGACTCCAAAAAACCTCCGCTGCCTTGTGGTATACCTCTTCAGGGGAAAGGCTAAGGGAGTAAACCCTGACAGAAAATCCGGAGCCGGAGTCCCTAAGGCGGTTTGACATTGTAGTCAACACCGGCAACTCCTGCGGCGCACCTGAAGCCAAGCTGTATTGACTCCGTCTTTCCCTTGGACCCTTCAGCTGCGAAGAGAGGGGGGGTCTGCTGCATGGGCAACAGCAGACCCTCCATATCACCCTGCCCAGGCTCTGTAGCTTCAGCTTCACTGGAGAGGACACTCCAGCGTCATGGCAAGATGTCGATTCAACACGGGAGGAGACAGATACCGTGTCACTCCCGAGTCGGACTGCACAGCCATTCTTGGCGGTGCAGATAGACTCTTAAGAAGCTACACCATCGTCTCTCGAGATGGACGGCTGCCGCCGCCGCCGACGACGGGTTTATATCTTTTCTTTTCACCTTCATCCTGTTTTATTATGTCATGGTGATTCTCATCACCAGTCTTTGCTATTTCTACATCCCCAGTTCGAATCCTGTCTAGATGGACGACTCCTGCCATGCTAAGGGCCAGTCTTACCTCGACAAGGCCACTGCTGACTACTCTGGCTGCTGGGTCTCTGCACCCTGTGCACTCTCTCTTTGTTCCATGTAATTCCTATTGTATTTACAGTCAGTGCAGTCAAACACACCTTAGCAACTTACATAATGATATATCTTCATGGCTTGCTATAATTGCTTATGTTGGATTTCACAGTGAGACCATTCAAGATTTATAAGGATAGGTCCTTCCCACATGAGAAGTGTAAGTGCTTTCATAAACTCTGCATGAATCTAAAACAGAGATTCCAGAGTTTTATATAAAGAAGCCATGACATCATATTTACTTTCTCAATATCCCAGAACGGTAGTGATTTTTTTCCTTCTCTCTCAGAAATAAGGACTGTCACTGTGTATTTATACATTGGTGAATGGCAATAGGCTGCATATAACATTTGAAACTTTTATGATAAAAAAACATGAAAAATTATCATCATGTTAAAATTGTTGTGCAATTGTAAAACAATGCTTTGTTCTCCTCCACCTTCTTGAAGTTCAGCTGTGCAATGTCTAGCAATCCTTGGGCTATTCTCCAGTTAATTCAGTGGCTAGAACTCACTAAGTTCTTGTGACAATGTCTTAATGGGTAAATGTAAAAGAGTTTGTGATATTATAAGCAACAACATTTGATTTCATTTATGAGATAGTAAATTTCTTGCATAAATGCCAGTATTCATAAAATAATAATTTGTCATCCTTCATTTTATCTTCGCCTGCCTTTGACAACTGAGCTGTCCCACTGAGTAGCTGCTAGCCACATGGGGTCACTGAGCCCGTGAAATGCATCTAGACTTAATTGAGTTAAGCTATAAGTGTAAAATACACTGCAAATTTCCAAGATAGTACAAAAATAATGTAAATGTTATTAACAATTTTATATTGATTATGAACTGAAATTGTAATATTCTGCATATATTGAGTTAAATTTATTACTAAAATTAATTTCACTCACTTATTTTTGCTCTTTTTAATATGGCTACTAAAATAATTAAAACTATAGATGTGATTTGAGTTATATTTCTATGAGACAGAGCTGTTCCAGAAAACCCTAATGTAGAATACAAGATGCTAATGTAGGGTAAGAACGTCTATGCATAACTATTAAAACAGTCTCTTCTATTTATCTGCCTTAAGAAAGCTTTTTGATTCATTTCTACTTATTGTTTCCATTATAAAATATGTGTTGTATTCATTTTTTCTAAACCTCAGGTTAGCTGGTTCTAGCTTCAGAAGATAATAATGATGTGTTCTAAGTTCATAAGACATTCTCAGGGAGGGAAAGAGCAGTAGTCAAACCAGGCAGATCATATGTGTGAAGCCTGGAGCAGCTGAGAGCCATGGGGTACCCTGGACCAGGGGATATTACACTAGTCCAAGGGCAGTGTTCTCAGATGTGAATGCAAGGAACAGGTGACACTACCTGCTTAAAAAGCACAAGGATCTTAGTATGCTGCCAGAGTTACCTTACACTGTATATTTTCTAATAGTAACTAAATTTGTAGAATTATAAATCAAAGTTTATGTATGTACTTCTTGGTTAAAATTAAATACCAACAAAGATGGAAAACATATAGATTTAAAGTTAGCAATAGTAATACAATGAGACAATGATATTGTTGCATATCCCGAAAAGCAAACATCTCTTTGCAGTATTAACATAGTTCTAGTGACCAGAAGCTACAGTCTTTAGGGCTGGCAGTCTTACCCTTCTCTGTGTTCTGGGATGATTTCATTCCCTAACCACTTTTTCCTACATGAACCGCAGCAGAATCCTACTTCACAGCCCACTGTGACCTTACTTTGGCCTTTACTTGGCAGGACTACAGCATTTGCTTATAGAGTCAACCTCAGTTTCTTTCTCATTAGCTCAAGGAAATTCAAGGAAAATTCTTGGTACTCACATGATCATAACCTCAAGCAAAAAAAGGGCACTAAAGTAATCAGATTTTACATGATTGTGAGAGAGTTTTCCAAATAATTTAGAATAGAGTTAAAAAATTTTTCCAGATTATCATCAAAGTGAACCATCATAGTTTCAAACAAATCTACAAGATAACTAAGTGATACCCATTTGAAACACAGCAAGAGGAGGCAAATGTATTCTGATTAGTGGAAACTCAGTCTAAGTTTATTGTTATTTTTCTGATGTTTCTTATATATCAAACTAACACCTTCCTTCTCACCTCTATATCTGAACTGTACTTCTCCTATCTTAAACTTTTGTTTCAAAGAGAATAATATAGGCAAAGAGACAAAGAGATAAAGGAAAGAAAACACCAAACTAGAGTTCAAGAGCACAGAAAAGGTCATAATGGAAGACAGAGAACAAATAAGAAGATGAAAAGGGAACAACAGGGGAGGTGGCAATAAGGTTTTGTGTCTTGTAAAATGTAATATTGATAAAAATTAAAGTTTTTATGCACAGAAATTTCCCCTTGAAATAGATTATCTTGGGGAATGAGTGCTGAGGCATCTAAGAGGGCACAATAAGACAAAGATTAAGTTTGGGAGGTTAGTTCTAGTGACAGGCTACCTCCAGTAAATGTAAGGTCTTTGATCTAGTATTGGTAGTTCACGAGAAATAGAAAAAAATACATTGGTTAATGGCTGTATATGCTTTAGCCCTTATGTCTATACTGATCTGTTGTAAATGAAGATGCTATTCAGAAATTGAGTACCATACATAAAATAAATTTTAATAAGTAATTAATAATGACATCATTGTACTGATTTAGAAAACTGTTTAATTTTTGTCCAAATTATTTTTTTTGTCAATAAGTAAACCAGTTCTGCTAAAACATGAAACTAAATATCCTATAAGTTAAGAACTGAATGCGAACATATCTATTTTTATCTCTTATTGTTCTTAGGAATAAAATATTGTGAGAAAAAATTGTTTTTACAATTGAACCAAATAAGTGGTAGAGGGTTAGAGGATGTTAATCTCATAACTATAGTGTTTATGTATCAAATATTCAGGGAAAACAAGTTTATTAAGCACAGTAACTTGCACAGGTACACCTTCCTACATGATTCAAGTATTGAAAGATAAGAAAATCCTAGAACCCATTATTGATTTGCTCTACCCACATTTGGCTCAGGTTGGTAATGTACACGAGGATACACTGCCTCTGGGGGAAATAGTGAGTAGGTGAGAAAAAACCACCAAGGAATCGTGAGTCCTCTCACCTAGGGTAGCCTACTAGAAAGTAAATATAGATTCTAACGCATGATCTAAGGAAGAGGAAAAGATGTTACCTACCGCAAACAAACTCCTTATTGTTTTGTCAAGATATCTAAATTTCTTAGCTTTAGTATTTCCTCACATAAATAAACTTGTGCCCATTGGACGAAATAATACAAAATAGTGAGAGAGAACTCAATTAGCAGAGGTTAAATTAAATGTACCATTAGTCAACAGAACACTAGCTACCACTTAAATAGCACTTAGGCCATGGAGGCTGTTACTAAAAGCATTTGATTCAAAGTCTTGCATAAAAGCAAACTCTTATTCTTGGTGGAAGAGAAGAACCTGACAAAACATTGTATTTTATATCTAGATATATCAGTTGTCATTGTAGAAATGACCTTGCAGATAACCATTAAGCTTCACTGCATTTCTTAATGACCTTTTGGGTCTATCATAAATTGAGATCATGAAATTATGAGGGTATTTATAGAGTTGATATTTTCCAGCTCTCATCTCTGTCCGTCTTTCTTTAGATTTCCTGCTTGAGTAAACATCCAGAGACTTCTTTGAAAAGCTACACTTGTCCTAAATCCATACATTTTTCTTTTCTCAACAGATGTAAGTTTGAAGGGGAAATACTATATACCATAAGCCACTTGGGAGTATTTTGCCTCTTACGGATGACTTACAATTTTCATTTGGGTAGCATGGATACTAACAGTTTAAACTCAAAACTCATCTGTACTCTAGCTCTGAATGATCCCTTCCATGAACTCTGAATGCATTTTTATGGTAAACACATACATGTGTATGAAGTATGTGACCTCACTGGCAGTTATCTGCTGTGTCAAGTAGTATTGGCGGATACCCAAGAACTGATTGACACACATCTTATGGAACTGGAGTTAATTAATATGTCTACCAATTCCCAAAAGTACTACAGGAAACAGAATATCTGTTTAATATAGCAATCAATGACATACTGTGTGTGGTCAGAAGGTATTCACTATACAGCAAGAGTAAGTTTGGAAATACAGAAATCAGGAGTGTAAGCATTGCTACTAAAATGCTAGGAAAGTAAAATAAGGTCTACTTAACTAAAGAGTAAATGAGCAGGCTATTTTGCAAACTGCTTATCATTTTTAAAAGGAATTACTAATTTCCTCCAACAAGATATGAAGTTTTAAAATGATAAAGGGAGTCTTAATTTACTTCAAAAGTAATGTCTTTATTTTGGTAGCCATTGGCCATTTGGAATAGTAGCCCAGAAGGTCATTTTCTAACAATGAGTTTCAACAATCTTGGGAACTCAATATAAGACAACAGTTTGTATTTAAGGAAGAACACTGCAAAGAGAAAAAAAATAATGTTAAAACTGAATGTCCATGAAAGCCATGATAAAGCAAGAAGCAAAATACCCTTCTTTGTATAATAAAATTATTTAAAATATATAAGGTCTCAGCAGAGTTTAAAGGAAACTATTTCATTATTTTTTTGCAGTGTGGGGCAGGGAACAGCAAAGTATACATGTTACTTCTAAACTAGAATCTAGGACAAAGATGTGTCTTGTTCTTGTCTGAAAAACTATCCTTGCAAATAAAAGTTACTAAATTTAAACTTCATGAAAGTTTATGAACCCTAATCTAAAAATCCTGCTCTTGGTCTGATTGCTATTTTATTTTTCACTCTTCCAAACTTTCTATTTTCCTTATTCTTCCCTAATGGTATGAGGCACACATTGTCTCTTTTACCAAATTTCATAAATAAGAATAACTGTTTAAACCCAAGGGTAGTAGCCTAAGTACCAGTACAGATCAATTTAAAACAGATTCTCTCTTAAGGAAGCTTAAGCACGGAAAATTAAATTTTATGTCATCTAGACAAAGTATCTTGATAATTTCTTTTCCAGAATTTCCTAGATAGATTGTCTAGACTATTCCACATCCCCTAGGTAATTGAATAATCATCTTCTCACTGACCTAAACAGTGTGAGATGGTACTTACCGATATATAGTTGCCACATAAATAAAGATCACTCACCAAGCTTCTAAAAGAAGACCTCTCTCAAAAGGTGTGAGTTTCAGAATTTTAGAAAACTACTTGCACGACAATATCTCACACCAAAGGAGATCATATGGAATATTTATGTATTTATTTCAGTAGAAGAAATGGTCACTTCTGTTTGCCTGAGTAAATGACCTGGCTTCAGAACCTGTACTTTTCCATTCCCCCACCTATCCACAAGTCAGCAATGAGTAATTCATTGATGAGTTGAGAAGGAATATGCTGTGAACTGTACTAAATAGCAACCTCAAGAAGAAAACAAAATGGACATTTTTTTGAAAATGATAAAAACATGGTAACAATATGTGGTATTTTAATTTAAGGTCATTAAGGTCATCTATGCTTCAAATTTAAAAATGAAGGAAAATGAGACAAGAGCAGAATCACCTAGCAACAAGGAGAGCCCAGTGTCATAATTTACAGCCTCTGATGAAGTGAAGGTGACACTTAAATACTAACGTAAAAGAGAGCATTGGTATTGAGCCCTGAGATGCAGATTTATATTTTTAAAATGATAACTGACATTTTCAACGCCTACAACCTTTTTTATACGATGTTAAACTCTCATAACAATGGCATTAGGTATGGGCCATTCTCTGTCACTTCTTAGATTAGAAACAGACACAGAGAAAATAAGTAGCTTGCTTTACTTCAAGCATCTAGTATTGAATTGAGGTTGGACAAAAGCCCTGCTGTCTGAGGCCAGAGGACATGCTTTTAACAATGATGGGATTAGAACTCCTGGAGTTTCTATAGCAAAAGTGTCAATGGGTCGGCCCTGCTAGGGGGTTTGGAAGGAAGTGGGAGGTAAATAGCCAACCTCCCACTTAAAATATGTGAATTCAGAAGATCAAAGAGGATTTGTTTAGTATTGTTTCACATATTGTGAGACAGAGTCTCAGAATGGTTAAGTAATTTTTCCAGGGCTCCACAGCTAGTAAGTTGTAGAACAAGATCAAAGCCAGATATGACAATAAAACCCTTATCTTCTCCACTAACTTGTGCTAGGAGCTCAGCTCTCCTGATGCCATTGCTCTAACAGCATGATGCCTGGAAGACGCCAAAAGTGCAATATAATACTAGGAAATTCTCTAGAGCTATCTCCAGCATATAAAAAAGTAGAACAGTCACCCCAGGCCCATGTTCTAGGGCACCTAACTATTGGAAATGGCTGATAAGGAGACAAGGAGGGAGACATTTATCTAGAAAGTGCTAAAAATTTAAATGTACAAAGTCTCCAGAACCATGTGCAAGAAATAATTACTAAAACATTTGTATCAATTTAGGACATTTTAAGAAATGTAGAGAGTCTGGAGTTTAAGTTATAAAGAAGTGGCTAACACATACATTATATTTTATCTTTTGGGTTCCAGAAACATTCTGGGACAGATTCTTCATTTGTTGAGTATTTCTGAATTCCAATTTGGAAGAAGATTTTGTCACAAATGATTTTCTCACTGCATGAACACTTTTATCCTAAGCATTTTGAGTCAGAAATTATAAAAAGGCTTATAATTCATGAAATTGCTTTAATATTTGTAATTTTTTCTTTAACTATTCCCCTAATTTCAATTTTTACTTACATGTACATAAAATTTAATCTCCTCACTAAAATTTCTGACTAAAACATCTTTTAGGAATCATAGATACATCAAGGAAACATTTTTTCCCCATTTCACCAAAATAGTAGCCCAAAATAGAAAAGCATCACTTAGCTAAGCAAGAACATGCATGTAAATAACTTAGGTCAAACATGAGAGCAGATCACTGTGCACCATGCACGGCATCTTTTTCAGCCCAGACAGCAGAACACAAGTGGTGTGGCAGACACTTCTGACGAGGATGGAAATGGAGGGGAAAGCTGGCAATACACAAATGAAGGGGAAAACACTCCGAGTTCAGCCTGTGGACATCTGCTGCACATGCAAAATGGATTTAACTCTCTAATCCAGGGCAAGAGCAAGTGCTTTCTTCCTTCCTTCCTCCTGTTCCATAGTCATTGTTGAGTGATGGTCTCATTGTTTTTGCATTCACAGATTAAAATTAATAACAGCCTTCTGAATTTGAAGTAGGTCTCACTGAATAGTGAACCAAAAGCTAAATGAGCTGAAGAAATTAGTAATGAAGCATCTGAATAGGAAAGGGTCATGGACAAATACTATTTTTTTAAAAAGCCAGCTTTACCTCAGGATGATGTCCAGTTTCAATGTAGGTGCAAATTGGATGAAAAGCCCCAGTTCCGCAGGCATACAAGTGAGTGTGATTATAAGCCTTAAGCACCTTGATGAAATTAGCACATTCTTTCTGCAAGACAAAAAGAAAACCAGTGAGTTCTAGCACTCAGCATGACTGACGTATCTCTAGGGTGTTAGGTATGATTGAACAGATTTTTTTGTGTCCATTTTACAGCATTTTTAGGGCTTATCATTCTATTGTTTGCTCATATTATATGAACTAAAAACACAGAGGTTCTTACCCTTTGAGGGGCTAAGTAAAATGTTATCTTTCACTAACTCTTAATTAAATTATTTGTAATTTATCCAAAGGTAGAATAAAGTAATAAAAAAAACAATAATCTAAGGTGCCTTTTCCAGAAATGAGAACAGGAAATTATAGGATTAATAAAAAATTATATATACAATACAATGGTGAATATTCCTTTGCAAAAATCAACTTTGAATTACTTTTTAGAAAAAGAAAACAAACATAAAAGGTAATATAAACATCTCTTAAATACAAAGTTTAAATATCAGTAGTAAATGTGATGTTGACTTCTGAAGTTCAAATTGACCTGAAACTTCAAAAGACTGCTTGATAGTAAGCTCTCTACAGACACCAAGAAGTTAGAGCCACCTCCTCCTGAAAATATCATGTTAGCCTCAAGGACAATTTGGGCATATTTAAGATGAGATAAAGAAGATGTTAGAGTTTGGAGTATCTGTAGGCTAAAGGATGTTTTGTGGATTGGTTATAACTAAAAAAATAAGTTTCTGGAGGTTCATGGACATCCTGAACCCATCCATGGAACCCCTGCACAATGATCTGTGGGTCCCCCAGGTTAAGAACAATTACTGATGATGAAATTCCAGTCATGTCTTATTATTTATAGAAGTTCAGACATTCTTGACATTTTATTTTCTGAGTAAGATATCACTTAAAAAATAAAATGGACAGAACTATTTATATTCTTTCTATGTACTCTATCCTATATGTAAATCCAATAGAAGAAAATATTTTTCTATGAGAAAATAGGAACCTTAGCCTTTCATCCATGTTGAGGAAAGATTTTAGGAAAAATGTCAGATATTAATAATATAAATTGGATAATTTTATTGTGAAAAAAATCCAGAGCAAAAAATACCCAATTTTTGCAAAATATTTGAAAAAGATGACTCTATATTAATATTGTAAAAAGAAAACCTCAGACTCTCCAAATAGCTTCAAAAAAATGTTAGGATCTACCATCAAATCACAAATCTTAAAAATTGAGTACATATAAGTAGAAAATAGAAAATATGAGTTTATCATGGAATACATTATATCTATTTTGAAAATATCTACCTGAGTACTCATGTGATAAATAAAACTGCTGGATATTATTTTGTTTTTGATCATAGACTTTCTTAATTATGTGAATGTTTTTGCCTATACACATTTGGAATTAAGACCCAAATATGTAACTAGAAGTGTAGCTAAAGATCAGAAGCAGACTATATTACAAGCAAGGTTGGGAAGCATAATAGAGGATTGGGTTGGTCCTGATACCTTTAATTGTGTAACACTTCTAAAGTCACTCTCTGTGACATGTGGCTTGCAAAGTGAAAGCTCAGAATGCATTGGAATTTATATAGTCAGTGGAAGATTATGACTAGGGTGTTACAATAACTTAAGTACATTTCCACGTGACATCTGTATACTGTATTCACAGCAAAAAAAATTTGTCTTAATTCTACTCCTCCCCTAAAAAGAGGGGCAGACCACAAAATTTGATCAGAATAATTGATATTTAAATTCAAAATATTGCTTCCCACCATCACTGACTTCTCTAGGACAAAACCTGAGGATGTCCTATAAATATATTGTCCTAAAAGTGAATTATATAAATTTCAAGTTATGGGTCCTCACGTTTTCTTAACATATGCTGAGAAGATTAGTTGAGTAACAACAATAAACATCTAATTTCTCCCATTTTTTTTTTTTTGCTACTTAGATCCTGATTTTTTACTTTTGTGTGGTAAGGCATTATAACATATACAATTAAGCTCTGAAATCAACTGATTTTACAAGTTGCTATGAAGAAAAATTTCCTAGCGTAAAGGGTACATGGATCTCAGCCATGTTTCACTTTGAACATGGTACATCTTAAGCAAAACTGTGAAACCGATATAGCTTAACTTAGCAACAAACTTCCCGTTTTGAAAGTTTCTCCTCTTTCCCAAGGGGACAAAGCATGGATGCCTGGGCAGAGGAAAGAGGTTGTGGAGAGGGAGGGAACAGCTGATAAATTCATTTTAAAAGAAGCATTTATGGGTCTTACCCAAAGGGGTTATTTGTACTTTTAAGAAAATTTAGTCATTTGCAAATAACTCATTTTTAGGAAAGTGTTTTATTGCATCGCTTTCTTGGAAACATGTCGGTGGCCACACACTCTGCTTTTCTATAAAGACAGCCTTCCCTGATTGTGGGTTGATTCAAGATTATAAATAACCAGTTCCATCACCATATGTTGAAACCAAGGAATTGGCTGTGCATATATTGGTAAGCAAACGAGTATTCTAATAAATAATAGTGGTAGTCCCAGATGGATGTTTTGTTCATTTTATAAAAGAACAGCGTTTCAGTTTGTCTGCCATGCTTTTGAAGATAATTCATACAATTTTGAATTCTCTAATCCTATTAGTATTACCTAAGCACATCTTAGAAATTAAAGAATGGACTGTAATGCTCCATAATAAAAATAAAAGGAAGGAAATACCTTACAAGCACGGATATTTGTGACCACAGATGAAGACCCATGTCACCTCAGTAACTGTTTTGAATTCTAAAATCATACAATTTTGTGGGTTCTTATCTCTTATAGATTGGATAACTAATTGGCAAAAATTAATGATTGAAAAACTCTTAGGGATTTTGTAAACTATGGAATAGAGCCACACTGAATATCATAATTTTAATTTGTTCTCTATTAACTGTCAAAGAACTTCTATGACAGCTATTCCTCTTCTTGCAGCTGAGGGGAAAAAAAAATTAGAACTAGAGCTGTGAAACCTGGCAAATGTTTCACACCATTCTCACCACTGGGAGGGCTGATAACGGGAGTCAGTCTGTACTACAAAGCAACTAGACCCACCCTGTTGGCCTAAGGCCTGGAACGATCCCTTTCATTTCCACACTGAACTCTCCCAGTTGGCAGCAGGTTGTATTGCTGCCAGGCCCAGAGGCTAGCTCAATATTATTTTGAAGTGAAGAATGATAAAAATAAAATGGAGAGAAATTTCCTGGGTTTATAGTGTGTTAAGACTGAAATGAAACAAGTAAATTGAGTTAAACGCTTTCAAAATTGGTTAAAATAGCTTCGAGAAAATCCACCAACAATAATGGAGGAGGAAGCAGTGAATTAGAAAACTCTATAGAAAAAAAAAAAAAAAAACAAACCCAGAACTTAAAAGAGATGTTAGTAAGGATTTGTTCTTTAAATAGAAAACCTACATAAAAAGTATTAATTTTATCATTAATTTGCCTTCATTCTCTAGCTTATTGCTTCCAAGGTTTCCGAGCGTTCCAAAACAGGATATTCATTTTATTTCAAAGCAGCCTGGACATTCCATTATAAAAGAAGGAAGCGTGGCAAAAAGAGGAAACACACTTAACACATTTCTGTTCTGGGGAGACAGAAGAGTGTTCCTGACCTCTTCTTGAACCATGACGATTTTTAAACCTCAGAATGTAATGTACTTTTTGGCATTAAACGACTGCACTGCTTTGCTCAGCACTGGCGGATTTACAACGTAATAAAGAGAATGTAATCAGTTCAAAATGAATTCGTTTTCAAACCGTGATCCTTTTTGGAATTTAAGTTGATATACAAAGACAAGCTTAGCAACAAGTTGGCTTCTCGAGAGTCAGGCAACCACCCTGATATTTTATTTTACTGAAATGCACTCCAGACCCCACAGCATTATAAATTGTTAATTTAGCCTAGAAATAAAAGTAAAGGCAGTTAAACCCCAGGACCACACCTGAGGAGTAATGATTCATCGTCCTTCGTGACAAACCATTTACACTTATTTTTAAAAAGCTTTCTAGTGCATTCAGATCAAATGTATAATTTCAGAGGAATTACACATAGAGATATTAGCCTGGAAAAATAAATTAGAAAGAAAACGTCTACCCCCTGAAAATGATATAGAAGCCAAATGCACAGTGCTTCAAAAACAAACATTACAAATATGTAGCACTGATTAGACTGTGTTACACAGTCTTTTCCCGGACTGTTACAAAAATAAAGTCCATCCATCTGTCAAAACAACTGCTCCTTGCATGAAAATTAAGAGAATTGAGGTGTTTTTAACTAACTTCCAATGATTACAGTTTTCACAAAAGAATATAATTTACCTCCAATTCCAATTACCTCCTTGCATGTTCCTAAATTATGGATGGAACAGTGAAATTTTACTCTAAATAAAAGAAAAAAAGAAAGAAGACTGTGAAGATGAACAATCTATATTCAAGTATATGCAGTTTATGATTAAACCTAACAACTTGTTCTGGTTCAAATACAAATTAACCCCAAATGAAGAGGTATAGCACAACATTGCCTCAGGTGTATGAACATTCATTTAAAAAGAAAGAAAAATCTATATCCTACCTAAAGTTTACGCAGAACTATTTTAATGTATAATCTAGCAGCTGGGAAAGCCTTTCCCTATCATGATGGTTGAGTTCATTTCTGCATGAAAATCCATTAATAAACTTAATTCCTGAAGTTAATCTGTTGACTTTCTTTTTCTCTGGTCAATTTATTTGGCAAGCTAGCGGAATACTAGCATCTTCATGCCAAGGCAGTAATCCGTGAGATTGTTCCTGTCACTCACTTCATTCCTCTCTCTATTTAAGCTGTTCTGTACTTATCTAACAATGTTTTGTACCTTTTTCTCTTAACTCTGTGCTGACATCAGATCATCCATAATCATGTCTTCCTAATACCACAGCATTTACTAAAAGATGTTAGAAATCTCTTTTTCAAAGGAACATATCTAGTAAAACTAAGATTTAACTGTCTTCTAATTATAATATTAGCTATCTAATGTTGAATTTGTAACTTGAGTTTTTAAAACAACTGTCATATGAAATGGTGAGTAGGCTGTTTTGTCTATTTTGGGAGATAGGTTTACCTTCACTATTAAGAAAGATGGTGTAATAAAATCAACTGACCTTCCCGCTTTAATGCTTTGTTTTGTTTTCTTTTAATGTCAGAGGATATTTTTAAAAATTCTGATTAAACTAGGACAATAAAATTGGCACAATTTCATGGCTAGTTATTTAAGTATGTAAGTCTATGTTAATTGGACTAAGTCATCTTTGAACCTATGATAATTGAAAAATAAATTTAAAGTGGCTTGAATGCTGTGATAAACTAAATAAAGACTCCTGCACTAAGCTACCAAATCATTTTGCCTAAATGCTCATTTTAATTAAGGGTCTCATTTGACTGGCTTTCCACCTCCAGATTGACTATTTGTTTTGAAGTTTTAGAAATACTGTTTAATATTTTATAAATATTTTTCTTGCAAATTACTTGAAATGTTCAAACTTGGTCAAAATTATTATACACATAGCCACGATAGACAATGATATTAGCAAAAGTTGCCCAATGTAATTTTCTTCTATTTAAAGAAGCTTTGAACAATTTCACTTTGAAATTCCATATGGGTCAGAGAAGTTGATAATATCTATTTTTTGGCTTATATTTTCTTTTATATTGTGCTATCAATCTAATTACTGCATTTGTACTGTTCACTGGCTTTGCTTGATTGTAGGTGGTTCATAATATGTGCCTAACACAACCTATAATTTTGCATTCTGTTTTTCTTACCACTCTTAAAAAATGCAGCGAGTAGAAATACATAAAAATTAAATGATATAAACAAAACTTTAGAAAGTTTCTTGATGTTTTGTAGACATAAGAGTGGTTTTTTATTGCTACATTTCAAAATCAAATTGAGCAGTCAAAAGTTAACCAATGCTTATTTGCCTTGAGTCATTTGGAGAGTATCTAAGTAAAATATTCCCAGAGTTCATGTTAAATCTACATTATGATGGTTAATGTATCCTCAGAAACAAGTAGAATTTTATTCATGAAGGTTATCAAGTGCATAAAGAAACAAAATACCAGTGACAACTACTAGAAACTACCTATCACATGGACTTGGGAACAATCTGCTAATTCTGCAGTGAGATGACACTGGCCAAAATCCTGTTCCCAGAGGAACTGTCCAAATCATTCTCATGAAACTTACAGAGTATAAAATTCTCACTGTACTCTAAAAAAGTATGTTTATTGATGTGTGGGTGAAATATGGTGTCCAATCGAATCTAAATATTAATTTGTCAATCAATGACAAATAGTTGCATTTGATTTGAGCCATTTAAGAATACAACTGAAATTTCTAATAAAAAGGAACACAATCAAAATTCCCAGACCCTCTAAGTGTTTATATAATGTCTCTATTATAAGAGCTAGACTTTGCAAATATAAACTTAAAATGCATTTAAATTTTAATCCAGAATCAAAAGTTTCCAAAAAGTAAAGTTCATATATATGTGACTTGATCCATGACAATTCAGACACAATAATTACCATCACATTTTGTTGTATCAGTATAACATATAAGTTAAAATATGAATAAAGCCCAGTTCCTGAAATAATTTTAATGGTAAAGCTTCATTTCCCATGTATCTTTTACCTAAGATACAAAACTGGTTTATCCAATTGCTTTGTAATGTGTGTCTTATATCCAACTACGAGTTACATAAATGAGCTAATAAAAATAATGCATTTAGAACAATACCCAGTATATATAATAGCGAGCTTTCAATAAGTCTTAGTTATTATTATTATCACTACTACTTCTGAATGCCAAATTAAAACTATAATCCTTTTGTTTAATTTACCTGAAATTTACCCCCAAGCAGCAATATACCCACATGCCTGTGCACATGAAAATCTGCTTATTTCTCTGATATTTATTAAGATAAGGTATTCACTGGGCTTCATCAAAAAATAAGTTGTCTGTATAACTGAAGTGTCATCAGATTTCATTATGGGAATCATGTTTAAAGATGAATAAACTGACCATAGTCTTTCAAGTGTGACATCATCTAGGGTGTCCATGAAAATCAATTGTAATTGATACTGTCAAGAACAGTAAAGGGTCTGTGATGTTTGCCTTACTTGTAAGATAAGTTACCCTGGCACAGTTTCATGGATGCTGGCAGAAGATACGGGTCTCCTGGGTCAGAGATAAAAGATTTTATTACTCACAGAAATAGCAGTACTCAGAGTATCAACATTTCTCATGCCCGCTGGGCAGTGAGAAGAGAGCCAGGTAACATGGAAAAATGCATTGAGCTGGATTATAGAAGGGGAACCCTGGGTTGAGCGAATCTGAATATTTCACAGGAGACAAAAGCATATGGGATCTTGAGGGAAATGTTACGTTCATTGTACTGGACAGTAAGCATGCATACCTATCCTTTGCACCAGTGGAGACACTGTCTTTACTTCTCAAGGCTGTTTGCAAACCAGCCATTTGCTTCACAAGGAGACACTACCTTCCAAGTATCTTCCTTGCACAAATATCGTTAAAAATAGTCTACAAAATAGGCAGTTAGTGCCTTTTTCCACCAGATATGCAGAAGTGTGAGAGACTCATGAAAAATATTCTCCCAATAATTGTATTACACATAGAGTTTAGAGATTTAATGAAACCTTTTGATTTTTTGTAGCATTAGGAGGTTATTCTAGCTATTTAACACATTTCAATAATTCCTTGAAGTATCTAAAATAAAATAAAATAAATATTAAACTTGTTGCCAACTTTGACCTTTGGAAAAGTAAATTAAATTCAAGGACTAACATACATTTTGGACTGCACTACAATTTCAGAGCATGGATAGCTTTAAAATCTCAGTTGCATTTACTTGGCAAAAATTAGTGTTGAGGTCCTGCAATTTGAGCCAGATTATTTTGACAAACATATTATAATAACATATCATTACATTAAAATTGAATAACTAAAACAAAAATATAAAAATAAATCCCTCAAGAATTTCAAAAATGTCATAAAATTCAGGTGCATTACACTACTCTTTGAAATGTATCCAATAATAGGGATGTTATGAGAACGTGATTTTCGTGTTCATCTCAGATGGTTGAAATTTTTATTTCCAATGATATTCAAAATATTTCTAGCAGTCATACGGTTGCCATTTGGTTTTATTGAAACAGTGCAAAGAGGAATGGTTTAATAGGATAAACAAAGAAGAGTCAGAGAGCTATTGATTCGAAACAGATTCTTTTAACAGTTTAGCATGTATTCAGTTTTCATTTGCAAACCAGGGTCAAGGAAGTTAATCCCTCAATAGAAATGTTATTGTGAATAACAAAGTGGATTTTAAGCATGAGAAAAATATAAAAAATGAGAGTAAATAGGATAATAGCAGTCAAAATAGATATATGTGGATGCATTTGTCTCCTTATTCAGGGTCTCTCTCCAATAATATTCTGTATTACATAATTTAAAAAAACGTTACAGCTCTCAAGGAACAGCAATGGAAAAGTTCATGAGCAGTCCACTCCTCTAATATAGAAATGCTATCACAATGTAAAGGTTTAGAGCCTACAACATTAAGAAAAGAAGACATATTAGTATGTATCCTGCATATTCACTTCCACAAGAGGAAAAATTAAATTTAGATTAATGTTGTTGTCAGAAATATCAGCAGCAGCCAAGAGAGAGAAAGAGAGAGAGAGAGGGGGGGGGGGATATTAAGCAACTGTCTTAGGCTGCAGATTCCCTCTTTACCACAAAGGCCATCTTTGTGGAATAGCTGCTCGAATTCCAGTTGCTGACTTAACATATGTGCTTGATGCAAAGCTGAGCCATGAGAAATGATGGTTTGTATTTTTCCTGCTGCCTGGAAGAATGGAGAAAGTGTTCAATTTACTGTATGATGTTACACTCAATGACATATTCTTCACTCGCTCTCAAGGTACATAATATTAACCAGTGTCTTTGTCTGGCCTTTCTTATTCTATTTTCTTATTGTATCCTTGCATCTGAATCTAATTCTGAGAAGAGACCACTATCCCCAGGACTGGTTGTTTAAAGAAGCTTTATTTCCAGAGGGCTTTCTGAGAGAACACTAAAGCCAGAAGGGAAAGGGTAAACTCAGATTCTAGAAACCAAAGAGAGCACTCAAGGAGGTCATTAGTTTACTTTTCTATAAATGTTCAGGTCAGTTCCTATTTTGGTTACAATACTATCTTGGAGTCCCGATGGCTGCAAAAACCACTCAAGCCTCATTCTTGTGGTTTTCAGCATTACAAGAGCTCTTTGAAAGGAATTATTGTCCATAAGTCAGAGCTGACTATTATTTACTCAAGATAGAGTGCAGAATTTCCATCAAACTGTCTGCGTATCACTTCAAAAATCAGGTGTTGAATGAAAATTATAAAAAAACCTCTTTACCCTTAATCTTTCTTTCTAAGTGGTTATTTAAGAAATTATTGTTAAAATACTGTTTTTATTTTTTAATGTTTATTAAGGAATAAATGTTACAAATCCCAGGGAGTCAACTAATTGCTATTCTAAAATCATATAAGAAAGAAATGAAAATAAAAGGCACGTATATGAAGTCCAAAAATAATCAATGTCATCCTATTTAAATGAAATAGGTATTTAAATAGAAGTATGAGGTTACCTAAAAAATAAAATAAAATTTAATAAAATAAATTATAAATGCATAAAATACCTTTTGAATAAAAGGTCAATAAAAAAGCAATATTAAAGTAATAGGATGGGTTTCTAGAAAAGTAGTATAAAATACATTTTACTATTTGAACATAGTTTAATGTGTGGTGTTTAGTGCAAGAAGAACACTACATTTCTTTTCTTGAACTAAAATATCTGAAAATTTCTTTCATTAAATAAGTGTACACAAAAAGAACGTAAAATTCACAACAATTCAATGGACTTAATGCACATCATAAACAAGTAACCAAAGCACAACCATTTTATCATATTACATTAATAGTTGATTTTGAAAAGATGAGTTTTGCTAATATTACCATACCGTTAAATTTTCAAAAATCCACATCTCAATGCACAAATAATTACCTATCTCTACAGTAATGTATGAAATATCTTTTATAAGTTTTCAGAATCTTTGTTATGCATTATGAAATGTCTTAGTTCCTTTTAATTTAGTTTTATAAAACCCGTAAGCATTTTCAGCAAGCCTGGAAAATACAATGAAGTTGCCCTTTTCAGAGTGGAAACCTCTGAGGTCTGATCAGGGTTACCCACAGGGAATTTGAATTGTGACTATTGCAGCTGCTGAATTAATTGCATCTGAGCTTACACTAGAATCTCTCATTATACACTCTACTGATAGCAGAGTGGGAGGGGAGGGGGAAGAGAGAAGAGACAGGAAGAGGAGAGGAGAGCCATATAAGATAAGAAAAATATACTGAGGTGAATTTTGGAAACCACAAACACAAAACAGTATTTGCTATCTTAGACACTGAATGACCTAATTCAATCATTACATCAAATATGCTTAGTACTTGGGTTCAGAGCTTATTATAAAATTCAGATAATTTCTCAGATAAGTCTGGTTGCAATCTTCAATTTTAAAATTGAAATGAACTCAGAATAGTGTAACTCCAGAGTGGTCATGATCATTAAAGAGATCCAAACTAATTTTACTTAGAAACTGTCTAAGCAACATAAATGTATAATAATAACAGTAATAGTTAATATTTGTATCATGCATTACAGTCTTTGTAATTTTACTTGTGACTGTTTGAGTCCTGAAGGAATGCTGTGAGCTGGTTATTATTATGCCCACAGCCTTGATAATGCCAGTATAGATAAGGTATTTATTCAAATTTCTGTTATTTATTTTCTGTGTGTTAGTAGGCAAATTTGAATCAATATATGCCACAGGACACTAAAAACTTCATTAGAGGCACAGAAATTTTGATTTCAACTTCTAGGACAGTATTCAAAATGTTTCAAAACTTTTGAATGAAAAACAATTTGAATTAATATCCTAAATTATTACATTTCATGATTAAGAAAATGGGGGTAATAATACTTACTTTATAAAGTTATAGTTAAAACTATATTTTAAATATTGTGTATTAATTATCATAGTACTTGGCACAGAAAAGATTCTCAATAATTATAAGTTTTCACGTCTTCACCTGTTAAACTCTAATAGAAAGGGAGAAAGTCTGTGTTTTTAAAAATCACAGCTGTATACAGGTAATATCTCCATTTTTATCTGCCCTTAGTTATCACCACATTGAAATCTTTAAACATAATTTGTTAATGGAAAATAAGGCCTTCTATGATAGTAAATTTTTGTATACTCAGTTATATATTTTGCCTTATATTTTTGAAGTAGTTTCTACTTTTAAATAATTCCTCATAATTTTGAATATGTATATTTTATTTAATGGATAAGATACAAAAGCCCCCCTTAAGTTAAGGTACTTGCTCCGGTACAATGAGTAATTGGGGGTATCAACATAATATTCTTGACTTCTCTGGACTCCTACTTCATATTTACTCCTTTCTAATAGTCCGAATGTATTTATCAATTTGGGATACTATAAGATAAAACACACTTGTTTTCATCCAATTTCACATAACCACAAAAATGTCTACTGTAATATGAAGGTCAATATGACTTATAATCACTACATATAAAATGAGATATTTGAAGATGCATTTTCCATGTGGGCTAATATGTAATTAATCACGATGGTGAACACTTGTGCTTTGTGCATCTTTATCTCTCTTCCTTCACCTGTAGCCAACACTGATACTAGATTGAGGCATTCTTTTTCCATGAACTCAGATTCTATCTGAATTATCCTAAACATGTACACACATACCTCATTTTATTGAGCTTTGCTTTGTTGTGCTTCACAAATGTTGCCTTTTTTAACTGATTGAAGGCAAGACTCTCCACCATCAAAAGAAAGGATTACAACTCTATTGCAGTACTTGCTTTATTGTGGTGGTCTGTAACTGAACCTGAAATATCTCTAAGGTGTGCCTGTACATCATCTTAGGCAACTGCTACCAATCAATCAAGTTGTCCCTGGAACATATCAATATATCTATATACATATATACATGTTGATTTATGTCTTTTGGCACATGATAAATTTCTTATAAATGCTAATACATAAACAAAACTTTAAAACTATTTACATTTATTTAAGACATCAAAAAATGTCCAACAGAACATAAAATAATACAAATTATATTTTTAGGTACTTTAATTTATTTGAATTCATTGATTTAAATGATTATAATTGCCTTTCATGATCTGTGCAGATACTTGGCTATACCAAAGTTTACCTCAGGAAAAATGGCCTTTATTTGACAATGGTAAAGCCATTATAAGAATTGCTTACCATTCCTCTCATATTCTGCAGTACCCAGGACAATGTCTATTATGTAGTCATTTCCTTATTTAATTAACACATTTTATATTTTTGGAGTACGTTACATAGTCATTTATCAATTCATATTTATTTAAGGAATGAATAAAAGAAAGGAAGGAAGGAGGGGGGAAGAGGGAAGGAATGCAAGAAATGAGAGAGGAAAATGGGGTGCACAGAAAGAAAAAAAAGGAAGAAAAAGAAAGGAATAGAAAGAAGAAAAGTGGTAATTTAATTGTGACTCAGGTAAAAATATTTTATATCATTCAAAATAAATTCAAGAGGAATTAATATATTAAAACCAATCTGTATAAAGAAGTTGACTTATTTAATATAAATATCTGTGCTGCAATATTGCATTTTGTTTTTTTGCATATATATGTACATATATATAATCAAAGGGAACAGTTTTGCTTTATTTAGGCATGTTGTTATTTTAAACTACTTTCTTTATATAAAACCATCAATACTTTTCACAAAAATGTAAATATTCAAATTAACTATCATTTTGTTTCAAAGTGATTAAATCCATAAGTACAAAAATGATGACAGAGTAATAAATTACTTTATGCAACTACTAAAATTATTTAATAGAATTATACTTACCAGAATGTCTTTTCCAGCCCACTTGCATTCATCCCTTCTGGTGTAAGATACAGGCCATACAATCTAAGGGCAGAGAAGAAACATTATTTTATGCCAATTAAGTTCTCTTAATACTAGATCCAACATTATAATATATTAGATCAAACTGAAACAACTGAGATAAAGTTCTATAAAACATGATGTGGCAGGAACCTTTCAGTTTAGATTGTTCAGTGGCATCAGTTAATTGGTACAAAGTTAAATCATCCACTGTTCATGTACCCATATGGCTTTGCGGTACGAGGTCTGTCCAGAAAATGCCTAGCCATTGCTACTATAAGGGGAACAGTTTGCATCCTATTGATGTAACCTGGCAGCCAAGGAGAGTGGACTGGAATGGTATGCGTAAACAATGACTTCATTGTACTAGTCAGTGGGGATGGTATACACTGTTGAGTGAGCATGTGTACTGTGTGACCATTGCGAATAGAGCATGAATCTTCAACAAATTTTGTATTAAGGTTAACGATCCTCCACGGAAACTATTTGAATAATTTAAGAGGCTTTCGGGGACAATGCAATGAGAGCAGGACGAATACAAGTGTGGCACAAATGCATTAGACTGTCAGGGAGAAGGCAAGCAAAGTTGCAGCAAGATCAAGACCCTGTGAACTTTTTTTTTTTATTGGGAAGGTATTGTCCATCATGACTATGCCCCTCCAAGTCAAACAATTAATAAAGAGTACTACTTCAATATCCTTCATCAGCTGAGAGATGCAATACAATGAAAATGGATGCAGCTATGGGCAACTGGTGATTGGCAGCTTCATCATGACAACTCACCCACTCATGCATCACGTCTCACGCAGAGTTTTTTTGCAAAGCATCAAATCACCCAGGCGACTTAGCCCCACTACAGCCCACATTTGGTGCCCTGCAGCTTCTGGCTTTTCCCCGAACTAGAATCACCTTTGAAATGGAAAATATTTCAGACCATTAGAGAGATTCAGGAAAATACAATGGGGCAGCTGATGGCGTTTGGGAGAACTGTGTGAAGTCCCCAGGTGCCTTCTTTGAAGAGGTCCGAGAAATATTGTCTTATGTACAATGTTTCTTGTCATCTTGTATCTTCTTCCATAAAATGTCTCTATTTTTCATAGGACATGGCTGGATACCTTCTGGACAGACCTTGTATATGAAAGCTGAGCAACACAGAAATTCATGTAGTCGGTACAGGCATACCTTGTTTTCTTGTGCTTTGTTTTATTATGCTTCACACGTGTTGTGTTTTTTTACAAATTGATGACAAGGCCCTCCACCAGCAAAAAGATTTTGACTCACTTTATTGAGATACTTGCTTTATAATTGAGGTCTGGAACTAAACCCACCATATCTCCATATGGAACTAATCAGTGTGTGGTGGAAAGAACTCCAAGGAAAATTGGGAGAGAGAGATCATCTTGAGAGGATGTGAGAATCTAGTAGAGAGAGGTGGAGAAAGGCACACAGAAGATGGCTTACATGCTCTAAATGAATCAGTATCATGATATAGTGATTTTGAAATTTTAACATTGGTTGCTCTGGATCCAAATCTCAGCATGACATGCTAGAATGAAGAACTTATAGAGTTTGAAAAACCCACCTTAGGAAGAAATCTTTTTTAATTTTATTTTTTGACAGGGAAAATAAGTAAAAGTAGCTTTATTTTACTTTCAGGAGATAAAGGGGGAAATGAAGAAGCAAATTAATTGTTCTAAAAATAATCACCCTCTTTACTGTAGGCAAAACAGACTAATTGAGAACTAATTGTTTACATTTTCATCCCTAATACTTGGCCTTCATCCTTCCAAAGGTTCCTATATTGTAGGAATTCAGTGGCAGTAGGTGAGAAAACAAGGTATTACTGGTGGCTTAGAGGACTGTGGATACATTTTCTCTCAGTAATATTAATGAATATACCATGATCTAAATTCTAATATAAAAGTTTAGTTTCCCTTAGCAATTCCAATGACTACTATCTCTGTTGGGGCAGAATAATTTAATGTGTTTTTTTGTTTGTTTGTTTGTTTTTTGATTCATCCTTCTCTTCTGCTAACATTAGTTAGTTTCAGGGGGGAAAAAATCTTATGTAGAAGAAAATCCAGAGATGGTGGTACCTAATTATTCGTGTCAGTTTAAAAACTTTTAGTCTCAAAATGACTGGTTAGCATTCATTGGGATCTTCTAGATAATTCAATATAAATGGTCATAAACATGGACAAAGGCTGTGATATTCAATCGAGGATATTAAAAAACAAAATACAACATTTATTAACAAAAACTTAGGACATATTTAAATAACCTAAGATGCCATAACAAGTGCATTTCACACCCATGTCACAATTATTAAAGCCCTAAATATTTTTGGATGTGTATTTATTTTTACCATTTGAGTATCTAAATTTATGTGTTCTTTTCCTTTTCAGGTACTTTTCTTTATGTGTATGTCTGTATGGATTGAGCGTCGGCCTGCGAGCTAAGTGTCGCTGGTTCGATCTTCCAGTCAGGGCACATCAGAGAAGGAAAACTCTGATTCCAAAAAACCTCCGCTGCCTTGCGGCATACCTCTTCAGGGGAAAGGCTAAGGGAGTAAACCCCGACAGAAAATCCGGAGCCGGAGTCCCTAAGGCGGTTTGACGTTGTAGTCAACACCGGCAACTCCTGCGGCGCACCTGAAGCCAAGCTGTATTGACTCCGTCTTTCCCTTGGACCCTTCAGCTGCGAAGAGAGGGGGGGTCTGCTGCATGGGCAACAGCAGACCCTCCATATCACCCTGCCCAGGCTCTGTAGCTTCAGCTTTACTGGAGAGGACACTCCAGCGTCATCGCAAGATGTCGATTCAACACGGGAGGAGACAGATACCGTGTCACTCCCAAGTCGGACTGCACAGCCATTCTCGGCGGTGCAGATAGACTCTTAAGAAGCTACACCATCGTCTCTCGAGACGGACGGCTGCTTACGACGACGATGTCTGTATGTGGTGTGTAATTTAAACTTTCATTTGACTTGTTCCACAAGGTTTTTACAAAGCAGTCACGCAGTGAAAAACATGCAATAGCAAACACTTGCTCTTCCTGTTTTCATACCCTGACTCCTGAATCATTAGTACAATTGCTTGGCCGTTTCTTCCACAGGCTCCACAGCCTTATCCTTACACTGGACATGGAAAGGCCAAACGATCCATTCTTATTTAAGGGTTACAGTGGAGGAAGATATCATATAAATTATCTCTGAGACTCCACAACAATAATATATACCAGAGCTAAAATTATTCAGCTTCCCAGTTAAATTGAGCAAAACTCAAAGATTATTAAAACATAATTTTTTAATTCAAAAAAGTTTGTTTTTTCATAGTTTCCTACATCTTGATTGTTGTATTGAGACAGCATGGACTTCATTTTGTGATTTCTCTCATTTGAAAAATTAATATAATTTGCTGTTATTCATGCTAAATTCTCTCATGCTAGAGAGGTGTGTGTACTTTCAACTTTCTGGAGTTCCAGAGTAATATCGTTAACCTGTTAATATTTTTTCTTCTATTCTCAAAAACTTCTCAGTTAACTAACAATGTCTAAATTTCTTATCCATTATAGTGTTCAAAATAATTTATGACCTATTTTATGTTGCCCTTCTTTATGCTTCTCATCATGGCAACCCCTCTTAATTATTTAATAAGCATTTATGCCTTAAAGAGATTGCACCCTTTTATCATGGCCAACAATCTTTCCATAGTCCTTCCAAGCCTGAGAATGTGTTTTTGTATCTTAAAAGGTTTGGCCTAGTATTTATCTTTATGTTAATACACCTTTATCTTTAACATTATTTCATAAGTTTCTAAAGAATTATGACACTATATTGTACCCTATAGAGTTTATCACAGTAGTAGATGCCTAGAAAAATGTTGTTAAATAACAGTTAAAATAGGATAAAACAAACTTAATATACAAATATATTCAAACAGATATAAATACCTAAGTAAATTGTATTTACTCTTATAGGCATAATATGTTTGAAATGGAATGTTTTAATATTAGAAATATGTCTTCTATTACTAGAATAATGATTTTAAACTCAAGAGCAGGAGGTATAAAAAGAATATTATGACACTTAACTTTAATTAATTCATTCTTTCAGTATATACAAGGGAGGGCAAATGTAGGTTTACAGTTGTTTATATGGAAAATAATATAATAATTAATAAGTAATAATACAAGCAAGTCTAATTGGTAGAAGAGGTATTATGATCTATCCTGGGCATACAAGTGACCTTAGATTTTTTCTCATCTATAAAATAATTGGTTATCTTATATGATAGTTTAATCTTTTCAATTTTAAAACTAACTGAATATATAAACCAAAAAAACTATTTAGAAGAAAATGTTAATTTACATACATTAAGTATTACATTCTGAAGTGATATGCTCATATATTATCTATCTATATATATATATACACAGATGTATACACATATATTTATATTTATATATGAATTTTACAAAGTGATAGAAATATAAACACCCCAAGTTTGAACTGACACAATCTTTTATTATTAAATATCAAAATTTTATAATTTTCTTAGATTTTTTAATTCATTTTGTAAAGGATAATTTCTATTCACTAAAACAACAAAAATCTGCTTATTTTGTGACCTTTATGAGAGAAAGACCCTAAGATAAATGTTTTTATTATTTCAGAAAACAGATGAATAAACAGTTTTCTCAGATAATAGATGACCTTAGTATACTGCTACCATCGGAGTTGGCTTAAAAAACAAATAGATGAAAAATCAGAAAAGAAATATCCAAGGTGATTTTTAAATGTCATATTTTAATCCTAAAGTATCATGTATCAATATTATATATCAGTATTGCTATTTTTTCATGCCTGTAGGTAATGAATCAAAACTCTTTATACATAGTCAGAATTTTAGCGTTTTGGTAATAGAAGCAAAGTCAGTCTTAGGTTTGGTACTGTACTCAAGAGATCTTCACATCTTTAGAAATCTGAATCAGCTTTGAATTTAAATCTTCTTTTTATCCCAAAAGCAATGTTCTCCAAACAGAACAAAAGCTTTTGACACAATTAGCTTACTTTTTAAAAAGTGTTGTTCAGTCTGTTACAGTTTATAAGAATATGAGGCACACCACTTTAAAGCCCTACTCGTTTAGAAGCAAAACTAATGTACATAAATACTGAAGTGTATGCATTCTAAAAACATGTTAAACTAGCACTTTTGTAAAAGTTATTGCATAAATACATTTGTTCTTTAAAGAAATAAGCCCAGATATATCGATTGTGGGAAAGTGGTTAATTTAGAGTATAACATATAGACTCAGTAGCACAATATCCACTAATTTTCAATTACAGTTTATTTTCCAAACTGTACAGTTTATTAATTAAATAAGCAGAAACACTATAAAGAATGAGGATAAAGCTGACAAATGACTAGTGTCTAAATGACCACATATGTAAAAACCTGACACTGAAAATTGATCTTCCAGATAAGTGTTTGGCAAACATTTTGTTTAAAAGGCCAAATAGTAAATATTTTTGGCTTTGTGAGCCAGATTATCTCTAACACAATTACTCAATTCTGCCATTGCAGAATGAAAGCAGACATAGACAATATGTAAATGAATGCCAGTTTTCCAATAAATTTTATTTAAAAGCACGGTTGACATACCAGATTAGGTATATGTATAATGATTGATGAACTCTGCATTTGCTGGCAATATAGAGATGTATACATTTATGTATACATACATATATACATAGTACATGAAATCAATTATAATATATTTCTATAATGGTTCAGGTATTTATTTACTTTTATGCAAGAAAAACTGATATTTTTGAAAATACTATAGTTTCTTCCTTGAGAATTTTATAGTTTACTGCATCCATTGATCTGTGACAGTCAAATCAATGCATTATTTTTGTTTGCATCTGAAAAGATAAAATATTCATTTAAACAAATTTTCAGTTGTCACACTGTCATGTAAATTCTTGAGATGCTTCAAAAGTACTACAGTGCATATATTAGAATAAAGATACCTTTTGAAAATCCTTGATATTAACCAGGTTGAATGAAAATATGTGATCCTTTGCTCCAACATACAGCCTGCTCCGTTCCTCATCCAAAAGAAAGGTATGATAACTAGAACTGTTGGCCAAGCCATTGAAAGTGATCACATTGTTGGATTCCAACATTTCTGCAAGGTAAAAAAGCAAGACATTGGGGGTTAATCTGGGGTCCTACATTAGCATAGATTTGGTACATGGTGATCTATTGCCTGTTGTAGTTATCACTCAATGGTTTCTCTTCACAGTACTAATAAATATACAGAAGCCAACTTTTTAAAATTTCATTGAAATGGGAATTAGAGTCATTAGTTTGCTGATACCATTCTCAAGACCCGCACTACTATAGAAGAAAGTGAGAGAAAAACCTTGTGCACACAACTGGTCTGGTGGAATCTCTCCTTTTAACAGTTGGTTCGAATGGTCAGAATTACATATAAAAGGCCTTTAATTTTACAAAGACTGGTGTAAGTGGCTTAATTTTGCTCCAAGTCGTTAGCTAGAAGGATAAGCATTAAGATCAATGAGGAAAGCAGAGGTAGTGTGGGGAAACATTGTTTAGCCTCCTAGTTTGTTGGAGGCCTCACTTTATTGCAAAATTTTAATCTTTTCTGACCATTAAATCATTAACTCCACTATTCTTTGTAATATTTTGTAACTAACATATATAAAGATTCCAAGTTAGCCTTTTGTAAAAACATGGATTAAGTTAATTTCACTATCTGACCTCAATTTTTCAGTTTGTTAAAACTCTCAATTTGCTTTTGCTGTGAATGGGCAAGTACTGAATTTATAGACCTATACTTTACAGTTGAAAAATATTTTCATATACAAATAACATTAATTGTAGGTTCATTTTTTGTAGAGAAAGGTAATTGTTGACAATCAGCAAAGAAGTTTTCTTTAAATATCTGCTTCAATCAAAAATTATGTACATAAATCACCCTAACTCCGTTCCCAAGGGCTAGAAATGTTGAAGATTCTCCAAAACTGTCTCCTTAGCCAATGATTCAGATTTTTTCCAGCACACACAGAATAGAACCCTTTCACCAGCATTCATAAAATGTAGAAAGTGTCTTCCAAGGAGAGGAAGTGGCAATGTAGACCCTTCCTCTGTCCCAACCCTGATTCCTGGACATTAGCCATTTGATAAATTTCTTTAATTTATCTATTTCTCCTGCTTTGAAATATAATTAAAAATATTACTTTAATAGAGGATAAAGTTCATCACTTTAATTTAGCATTGAAGGTCTGGTCTCCACCATTTGAGTTTAGATGCCACCCAATCCTCTTCCTCATGTCCTTTATCCTGCCACTGTGACACAGCAGTATCCACTCTTACAAGCTGGTTCAACATGCAGCCTCCAATCAGTTCTCACATATTTAATTTCTTTGTAACATTTTGCTGAATTACTCATAACTAGTATCACATTGTCAATTATTACAATCACTTATATAAATGACTTTTCTACCAGAATTAAGATTCCCTCATGCCAGGAAACATATAATTAATAGCCCATCATCTTCAACTCATGTGGCTTCTTTTCTATATTACCCAGTCAGTAATATTAAATTGAATGGCTATCTATTTGTATTCCTATTATATATCTATCTATGTATCCTCTCCATCTATCCATATCTTATACAACATTACAGGAATTGTTAACAAACTTTTAAATGATTTAAAATTTCATGAGAAACAAGTCAATAGTGAGGCTGGTCTTATCTCCACTCCCACAATAAAAAAAAAAAAAAAGGAAAAGAAAAGGAAGAAATAGATCGAGGGATCTATTTATGTGAGTCATATCTGAAATAAATACGAACTATTAGTCTCTAGAGAGAAAGAACAGAGAATCCACTACATAATAACTGAATTTAAGTGTCATTCCTCTCACCAGTGTCCAAGTGATTGCAAAGGATTTATACATGACTGAAATATAGGTACTCTGAGCTATGTGATAATGAAAAGGGCTACTACCAGAGGCAGGGGCTACAGCCATGCATATATTCTTGCATTGATTGAATGGCTATTTAAGGAGAGCTGTTCATAAAATAGACTAGATGTCATTTAGTTTTTCTTCCAGTTCTAATCCCTACTCTATAATTCTACTCTAATACCAGAGACCAAACTGAATAGGTAAGCAAAAAGGTTGGGGGGAACTGGGTGGGTCTAAACCAAGACTCAATGATTGATCAGTGGGAGGGTCATTTAAGACACACACGGTTAGACTTTAATTGGAAATGTACAGAAACTATGTAAGTGAGCTCTAAGCATCAAGTAAAAAAAGTTATAGGAAGACAAATACTAAAGCTATAGAACATAAAGTCATCCAGTTATAGGTAAAAACACTAGCAGCACTACTCTACTTATTTACTAGCTGTGCAAACCAGAGTGAGTTCCTTATAATACCTACGCCTCGGTTTTTTCGAAGATGGGGTTAATAATATATCTTCCAAGAGTTATTGTGAAGGTGAAATTAGATAATTCATCTAAAATACCTAGACAATAGTTGGCATAGTAAACAGTTAAAGATTACTTGTTTATATAAGTAGGAAATTAAGATCCAGATGGAGCAGACAAAAACAAAAAACAAAAAAAACGCAACTTTTCTACCTAACAAGTGTACTAACGTGTTATCAAATCAGTAATTATATATGGTGGAGGGATAAGTAAGAATAGCAATATGCTCTTTGATTTACATTGATATTAAGTATAATGGTCATTAAGAGCATTGGAATATTTTTTGTTTGCCAATATATGTATCCTGAATTATAAATGACAAATATGATGACTTTCTATATCATCATTCCAAACAATGAAAATATTTATCCAATTGAAAAATATGTTACAGTTTGAATTTTATAAATTCATTCAGGGAGAATTATTGGTTCCTAGGTACAGACAACTTAAAAGTCTTTAGTAGTTTTTTAAAGAAATCACTCTGGAAGCAAACTACACTACAAAAACTGTTACTGCAGGATCATTTCATTAAAAAGAAGATAATATTTTCCTGAAGTATGTGTTAGCAGCTGTTTTCCATTGCTTTCACATGTACTTAACCTTGCCTCATCATTCCTTTTGCTCCAATTTCTTTAGATGCTCCCCTCTCTCAGGGACTCTTTACATTGCTTTATTCCTCAGAGAAGAGCCTTTTTGAGACCCTCATGGCAGTGAGCCATGGCAAATTCTGGATTGCTTAGGTTTACTCACCACTTTCCAATCCAAAAGCATGTAGGTTAAAATTAGAGATTTTTTTCTCTAAATCTAGATCTCACATTATTTAATATTTTGTTTTTCTATTTAAACTTATGATTTTGTTTTTCCTGTATGTAGACATATTCAGCTGCAATTGACATTAAAGGAACTTCAACTTTGTCTCTACTTCTTCACAATTTTAGGTGTTTCTTTTCAGCATCTGTTATGTGACTCTTACCATTACATAAACTGGCATGAGAACTAAAATAAATACTCAGTCGTGTGAGATGTTTAATATACCACTCCCTTTTCACATATTTACTGTGTTCACAACCACTCAAACAGCAACAAATGTTATTCTAAAGAGCAACCTAAATTTCTATAGAAACAATTTGACTATGATGAATCCCAGTAGGCCAATTACACCTTTTGGGTGTAGTGGAGTATTTCTCTGGATGAGACAGTACTTTGACTTCTACATTACCTGTCCACCATAAAGAGAAATAAATGTAGAATTGTAATCAAAAGTGCCACTTCAGATAAATTCTCATTAATGAACTGTGTATTCTTTCAATTTAAATGTGGTTGAAAAAGCATTCTATTTATTCCAGATTCACCAAATGATTTTGTGTTTCTATGATTTTCTTAATGACAATACAGAAGATATACTGATCATATGGCAAAGCAAATAGTTTGTGCTCAGTAAGCACTAGCTAGTATAACACTTACTATTATATAATAGAAGAGAATGTAGACACTAAACTTAAGTATATAGATATTCTGGAAAGAAAGCTCAATTTCAGTTCATATAATTTTAAGCAGCAGTGTGGCCAGTTACAAATAGATGATAGTTCCAAAAAACAGTCTTATGAAATTTAAGATACTAATGTATAATATCTATTTAATTACTTCTTTTTAATGACATAGTTCCAAAAAATAGTCATGAAATTCAAGATAGTTATATATAATATCTATTTAATAATTTTCTTTGAAACTAACAACATAGATCAAAAGAAGAAAGTAATCATAATTGATCTAGCCTTTAATCAAAATATCCTATCAAATGGTCATGGTGGGTAAACCATGATCTTTTCTAATGAGTCGATTTTCATTTTCATCCTACTCATTTATTTATAAATGTTGTTAGCAACCACTATCAGTACATTATCAAAATTATTGAAAAATTATTGTAAAAGCTAATGCTTTTCTCATATATTTATGTTAACACATGAAAATAAAAAAAGATGGAAAAATTATATCAAAATCATACGTGACTATTCAACTCTATATAATAAGGTTATATGGGTCTTAAGATATTATGATTACTTTTAGGATAAACACATGTTTACACAGATGTTTACATTACAATGACTGGGTCAGATTCTCAAAAGACAATGAAACGAATATTGACTTTTAGAATGTAAGACTGTCCAGAACTAAGCTTTTTATAATAGGATAGCAAATTGTTACTTGACCTTCAAATCTAAACAATAGCCACCCTGTTCTTTATATTTCTGATTTCTGTTACATTTCCTTCTTTCTCTCTCTCCCTTCTTTTCCTCCCTCTTTTTCTCTCCGTCTCTCATTCTCTTTTCTTCTCTATCTTCATCCCCATCTCTATCTCTTTGTTTTATAGCATAAAAGGTAATAAGACATTATCAGTTGCTGGACTCAAATGAATTGCCTGTATTCACTGATGGCTTTTGATTTATGTCCCTTTCATAAAAGAACTTTGTGCTTTCCATAGATCACTCAAAAAGCCTATTTAAAGCAGTCAAAGGCTGCGTCTGTATTATGCAAAAAGATTTTGACTAAATGATGACCACATGCAGGTATTTGTAAATACTGGAAATTTCATCAGTGGCCAAAAATTTAGACTCTATGTCCCAGTGCTTTCTAGATTATATTTTAAATTTCATAAACTAAAATCATTTCCAAAAACAAAATAGGGCTGAAATAAAAGTTGCCAAATTTTTATGGCATTTAAAAACAAAATAGTAAGTACTTACTATTATAACATCATACAAAAAGGAGAAAGCATGTTATTTAACAAAAAGGGCAGAAAGACCAAAAACACAAACACAAAGAATTATTTTTAGAGATAAATAAATTTATATTGTGGAAAAGTTCATCCTATTTTCTTACTTTATTTTTATTTCACTAATGACTAGTTTTTAAAGCTTATGACTCAGAAGGTAAGTACCTTTCCACAGGTTTGTGTTTGGGAATTAGTGCACTAACTTAAACTGTGTGGATGATGAACTTGACTCTTAGCATACCTGGCCAGTGCATCTTGTCACGGCATAGAGAGATCCAATATTAATGACTGTCCACATGCTTTTATTTATTTGGTGATGCTGAATAATGGCTCTCAATTTACAAAGTTTGGTGAGTACTGTTTCAATAATTTTTTAAAAAATCTATCTTCTAAATTCAATAGCAGTAAACACACAAAATATGCATCAGGTTTATACATTCTAGTCCGAAGTTAATTTTTACCTAAACTACTTTTTCCAACCTGTGCCAGCAATGACAACACTGTAAAACACAATCCCATCATCTCTGCCTAGAACATTCCTTCAGGTTCTTCTTCTAACCTATTTCTTTGTATTTGCTGATAATATGATCTTTAATGGCTCCATCACATTGAATTTATGCCAGGAATTTCCTCTGCCAAATGCTTCTTATTCATAGTTGATGTAAGTAATCAGCTTTTGACTTGGAGAGACTCCCTGATCAAGGTACAAGTTACCCACAATTGAACTTGGGACAAGTAAAGATCCATTCTGAGCCTACGCCTACCTTCCATGCTTCTAGACCCCATGGAATATACAAGCTCCCTGAACCAGATGGTGAGGGAGAAGGAATACATTTTCCCTTAAATATGTATGTAAAACCTCAAGAGCAGGCCTATCTGTTACTTAACCATGATTTAATCTGTTTTCTACTTTGTATAATGTAAAGATGTGTTTACAATTTAACCTGATGATTCAGATTTTTATTATTTAATGGAGTCATTCAATGGACACATATACATTGCTTATTATGTGTAACACATAGACTATGTCTAAAAAGTTTGTGGAGTATAAAGATTAATAAAACTTTGGAAATTAATACCAATGCCATCAGAGAAGCAAAAGCTAAATGAACAACAAAGAATAATTATAAGTAAGGAAGGTAATAGGAGGGAAAAATTAATGTCACAAGGAGAATTGAATAACCACTAGAGAAAAGGTTTAGCAGTTAAATTTGGCCTTAAAAAGTGTATAGGACTTTCACCAGCAGAAAGAAGAGTTATAGAGAATTCCATGCAGAGGACAGGAATAAAGACCAGGAGATAGATATAAGGGCAAATGCCAGTGAAAGAAGTTTTAAGAGTCTACTATGTGCCCAAAACTGCTGAATGGTTTATAAATATATCCATTTAAGATTCACAACAGTACTTTGAGATGAAAATATTTATCTTCATTTTACCTCATGAGGAAATTGACTCAGATAGATATTGAGAGTATCCTAGGTCACAGAGCCTGTGTGATGTAAAGTCAAGAAAGCCACTTCCACCTGACACCAAAGGCCAGGCTCTTTGTTTCATGCTCTGTATAACTCTGAAGAGGATAGAATTATTTAGAATAGTAAGAATTTATTGTTGAGGAGAAATGTAAAAAGATATAAAAATACATCCTAGGGAACACAAAGAACTGACTGGTGAGAAGTTTGTTACCTCTCATTATCACATAACTTTTCTTAGTTAATAGTCTCTTAAATATTTGTTGTTTTATTTGATATGCATTTGGTCTTTTTATACTGTAATAACTCTGTGAGTAATCTCTTCTGCAACTACTGATTTCGCCATGAGCAGTATTTTGACATGTCTCAAATGTATATCTTCCAAGATATATTTCCCTCCAAAGGCCAAAGACTTTCTAGAAACCTCTATTTAAATATTGCACAAAATCTCAAGAGTCTGAGAGTTAAACAAAACACACTCCCTTTTGCTTTCTTTCTTCATTACTGACGTCATCATCTTTCTGCATGTTTGAAAGCTGGTTGCAAATATCACTCATCCAAAAAATTATGCAAACCATAGCCTCTTCATCATCTACAGACCCAATCCATCGCTTCAGTTTTGTTTAACACTATAACAAGTTCTTCTACATTTTTCTTTTGATTGTATATTCATTATCAGTGTCATAGATCAAATCCTCATGATATCTTTCCTCTATTATAAATAGGTTCCAATTCAACTTCCTCTTTAGGTTTACTTCAATAAATGATGTTATGTACTGCTGCCAGAATTCTTTCTACAAAACAAATACAAGTTTCTTCTGGTAAATTTGAGAGAAGAAGCCATGTATACTTTATTTCCCTTCCATTGAATCTCATGGGGAAGAAAAGGAGGCAAAAAATATCCATATTAAATGAAGAAAGAAAACAATAACAATGGAATATCAAGTCACAAATTTTTCAGAGAATATATCCAATACAGAGAAGCCTAAAACATTTTGATATAGAATGTTGAAATCTGGCACATATCCATATATTCCAGGTAGAATAGAATTAATAATAAAAGAGTTACCTTTCATAAAACTTTATTCACAAGTGCTTTATTACAGAAACAAACTTTAGGTGTCTATATGGCTATAAAATAATGGGAAAATGTCCATCAAGAGTGGAAGTACAGCTAAAGTACAAACTCAGAATCATCACAACTAACACGTGCATGCCAGATACTGTTTTAATGAGACACACACACATGATATTTATTATGTGTGCTTTATCCTTTTATCAAAGAAACTACTGTAGGTAAAATACAGGGAAAGCAGGAATGGAAGGTGTGAATGTCAGACTTTTCCACAGAGTGTTTTTGATGGGGTTTTACAAAAACACACCAATCACCAAAATATGAAAGAATGATTTATTTTCCCAGGAGGCAATATTTTTAAAATTTTGGGGCTTGTTTTCAAGTCAAACCAACAACTAACTGTCAACTGTAAACTCCTCCAGCTCACTCCGTCGTCACTATCAGAGGGGATAAAAAGTTCACCAAAATGCAATTAAAGAGCCCAGAAAGGAAGAATTGATTGAGCAAAGAGAATTAAATATGGTTGTCAAAGTTTCAAACTAATAATAAAATCAAATTTTATTTAAAAGAGATGAAATTGATTAATGAGAAGATAACAGAAATGAAAGGAAATAAGACCTAAAATTATACATATCTGCAGACTAAAATGTCACTATTTTCCAGGAAAATCTAATTTTACATAATGATTAATTATGGAACTTACTTAATAAAGGAAGAATATATTTGGACTCCTTGAACAAAAAGCAGGTCATTCACAGAAGGGAAGTAATCGGGTGGCTTCACACTTGTTCAAAGCAAAATTATATGCCAGAAAACAAAAAAGGATATTGTGAAAATACCCAGGTGAAAAATAGGTGACTCACTAAGTTTATACCCCGCAGACTGTGTTTCAGGAAACAGAGAAAGTATCAAATAATTTCAAACATGCAAGGTTTATAAATATAGAACACTTACCCATTCAAGAAACTACAGCAAGAGCAACCTAATAAAATTCATTCAAACAAGGCATGAATCAAAATCAAGAGCACAGATGCTATATCACTTGCCTTTTAAAACCTGCTTAGAAATCTCCAAAGTCTATGTGATTAGAGCCCTTTGTATATTCCATATTTTCTTTGCTCATTCACCAATAGTGTATAACTGTGTGCACCTATATATTTAATGATATATACATATAGTGTTACATGTACAGACACAAGATTATCTCCACAAACTCAGTAACATGTTATCTATAGTTACCATAGCTCAGAACACTGCCTATTGTCCTCAGTGCTCTTCATTTTCTTTGTTCACCTGCTCAGGAGAATCTGCTAACCTTTCAGAATCTAAATCAGGCCTCTCCTGTCACTTCCCTGACCTTCTAAGTGATTGTATACCATGCCTTCCTTTGTGAAACACAAAGCCATGTACAAATGTAAATTAATCACTGCTTTATTTTCTTACTCCATTTCTATGATTAAACTATGCTGCTTTTACTTATTTTTGTATTCTTAGTCCTAGAACCTTTCCCTAGAATATACTCAATCTGGCAATAAAGAAACATCTCAATATCTTCAGTTCTGCTTCGCTCAGTTATTTATTTTGTTCATTAGATTCCTCCTATAAGTGATATTATTTGAAACACCTTCTTTTTTTTTAATGCAACAACAACAACAAAAAACCCTCAGAAAAAGTAAATGTAATAACAAATACCTAGAAAAAAAAAAGTGTAGCAACAAATATTATATGTCAAATTATATACTGGCTTTTCTAGTTAGTCATATAATATATTCAAATTACCAATAAAATTTATGCAATCTAAACACCAAATTACTTACAACATGGCTATAAAATTGTAATAAAATAGCTCATTTAAAAGTCTCTGTGTTAAGCACTGTTGTCATTTTATGTCATAATCATATAAATAAAGTTTTTCAGAGTTCAGTTTAACTAGTAACATTAATCACAAAAAGTATTCCATAGCAATAGTAAAATTACTTGAGACGAATTACAGTACAGTGCTGGTTAAACTATTGATATAAAACAGAGTAATATGTAGTACTATGAACTAAATAAAGGAAGAATATATTTGGAGTCCTTGAATAAAAAGCAAACCAACAGTACTTGCTTTATAGCACTATAGCAATAGTATTAAAAGCTACAGCTTATAGCAGTAGTTTAACTGGTCCCATGTATTCAATTTCTCTCAATTTTAGTACGTTCTTCAAGGCATCACCACATATATTGATGTGAGCATATTTCAAAAATGTAATGTTTTTATTAAAAACAACAATAGCACTTTAACCTACAACCATTACCTTAGTCAGATCATCTTAATGAACATTGCAGTCCCTAATCTTCCTTTGGTACCATATTTTATGCCTTTTTCCATAAGTTCCCATAACTCTATCAGAAATGGCCAATTTATGCTTCTCTAAACCTGGCCTGCCCCCTCTTGCTTCTACTCTATTTGCTCTGCTCTTGTACTTCAAGGTGGAGTTGGAAGCCGTCTCTTCCAGGAAAACCTTGAGAATTAGCCAGTATTACTCCCTCCTCTGATGCCCCACCAGCTTTGATCATAAGACACACTATTGCAGCGGTCCCCAACCTTTTTGGCACCAGGGACTGGTTTCATGGAAGACAGTTTTTCCAAGGACCAGGGTCGAGGCGGGGGATGGTTTCAGGATGATTCAAGCCCACTTCCTGCTGTGCTTCCTGGTTCCTAACAGACCAGATTCAGTACCTGTTTGTAGTCCGGAGGTTGGGGACCCCTGAAATGCAATAGTAATTGCATGCCACTCATCTGCATGGACATTACGGTACATGCTTTAGTTCTCTTACATATAAAGTTAGCATAGTGCCATAAGGGTCTAATTATATGTGAAGGAAGTGGTTAACTAGACAATTAATCATTGAATTTGAGATCTAGAAGGATCTTTAGACTATAAGGTCTGATTACTGCCATTTACCAAAAAAGCATAAGTGACTTTTATCATTAACAGTTGTTTTCCTAGTTCTCAATTCAATGTTCTTTGTAAATAAATTTCTAGGAAAATGTGACTTTAAATTTTCTGTATATTTTTTGCTGCCTGATAGCTCATATCAATGAGGTTTTGGTAAAAGTATATACTGAAAAAATAAAAGTTGCAAACAATTTAGAAAATAATGCATAATATTTGTTTTTACTTATTAGAAGACTAACAGTGAATTTAAGTGTCATTATTACATAAAGTAACTAAATGTAAGGTGGACAAAAATGATTGATACAAATATGCATTGCAGTTGACCACTCAGTTCTGTGCAAGATGATTAATCACTAAAAATTTAGAATTAAAGTGTAAATTCTTCTTTTACAATTCACATTAGTTTAATTTACACCTTTGAGTGATGGGCTAGTAATGCAGAGATTAAAATTTTGTTTTTAATTCTGTCTTATGTCTTAATTACTTATACGGCTCCTTTACAGTCAGCTCACCAGCAAGTGTTCATTAAATGCCTATGAGTGGTTAAGTACTGTATTAGTATTAGGGAAGTTAAAAAAGGGGAGAGGTGGCTTATCTGATGAACACAATTGGAAGTCTGTTTTTTTCAGGCAGTGTTTGTCAATTATATACATATACTACAGTATATATTTCAGCTTTTCTTCAAATCATTATCATATTCCACATGACTATAAAAAAAGCAAATAGTTTTCTGTTATTTCAAAAGTGTATGTTTCATTTTTTTCAGTAAAAACAGTGTTGAAAATATTTACAAACAGAGAATTCAGTAGTTATAAACCACTTAGTCACTGCTATCTGAGTGCATACCCACTATAACAACTTTTTAAAAACTGTTTCAAGATGATTAATTTGGATTGTTCTAATGCTAAACAAATGAGATTTTATTGAAGAAAGAAAGTGACTTCTTTTATCAGTATTTTTCCATCATAGGACACATTTATGTGAGTGTAAACTTATGGGAGAACATATTTATTTCAGCGTTCATGGAGAAAAGAATCTGTTTAATTCTTAGAGTTGGAATGTAGTGAGGACACAAGAAGTCCAGAAGATTCTATAGACATTCTCAAGAATCAATCCAGTAACCAAGTCAGAGAAGCAGGTGTGTTTGGCCAGGGATAGGAATTACCTAAACCCTAATTGTGGTTAACAGGTTTTTACTAGTTTATTAAATGAATGTATAAATTAATTTTTGATTAGGTGGATAAAGGGGACATGTTTATTAGCCTGTAATAGTGCATATGGGTTAGATAACACATAATTTATCTGGTCTCTTCATTCTTTAAACTGCATAGTGTTTGGGTGTCACAAACAAATGTAGTTTGTCAGTTAAAAAATTAAAATTGTTGATTAGAGAGGTTATTTTAACCCTTTGAGTGCTGATGTCACTGTGAGTGATGCTGACAAATTTTCCCAAAAGTTCCAGCGTCACTCCCAGCTGCTCTTTTTTTTTGATGACAATAAATGTAAACAACAATGGAATAATTTGTATTTTTTTGTTTTTTCTCTTTTTTTTTTGTACCTCAGGTTATATATTGATATAATTTTTTCTCATGTTGATCCAAATTTAGAATTATGCATGGCACTCAAAGGGTTAATGTCTCTTTGTGGGGAGGGAGAAGAAAGAGAGGGCATTCATATGGCATGTCTAAGCATGTCCTATTCCTTTAACTCGAATAGATATATTTTGATTATGAAGATTTCTGGTTTACCCATAAAAGGATTTTGTTTGAGTCAGATTTCCCTGCAGAGGGATGGGAAGGAAATGGGAGAGAAAAGTGTTGAAAACCAGTGAACTCAAAGAATCTCTACATAAAATCATACAATGTGTTATAGGTATATTCTAACCTTAGTGACAATAATATTCTATTTATGGGGGAACACTATAAATATTTTCCCCTAATAATGCATTTAATTTTGGAGTAGTTATATTTCAGATTTTATTAAGTAATATAGGTCAGATGCCTTAAAGAAACTAGTTCATAACAGTTCATTGACATTTTATAATTTTGACATACACAAATAAAATGGAGAAAATTGAATTATTCTACAGATAATTGGGGCCAAATTCAGTTTTTCCTATATTCTGCTCCACCCAAATAATTCTTTTCTAAAAATTATCTGATGGTATTAATTCTAAAATTTATTTTATACAGAAAAAAATAGAAGAATTTTATCACATAAAAGATGAGGCTAGTTTAAATTGTTCTATTTTCTTTTCCACACACATTCTGCTTTAAATATATTCTAATCTGGGATTGAAGTTAAATATAGTATGAACCACGTTTGGCACAAGAGGCCTAAGGGCAACTCAGTGATTTCCTGGGATGACACTAAAAATCCAACATGTTTGTTGAAAATCTTTGCTCTCTCAGGGGTCATTAAATCAGGCACATCCCTAGGTCAGATAGGATGGCAGACTCTAATGATTCTCTAGACCAGTGCAGGACACATAGACATTTATTGCCACAAGGACAAATTTCAAATTCAAAACTAGATTTGCCTCTTCTTCAAGAATAGGTAAAAAAGTTGCATAAGTCAATGCCTTATGAAACTGCCTCTTTATACTTCTTCATCAAAAAATGTGACCGTTTTTGCTTTTACAAAACAACAACAAAAAACTGAATGAAAATACTAATAACAAGGTTAGAATGTGTAATAAATGTCGTTTAGCGTGAAGTACAATCTCTTTTCAATCCCTGCTGGACACAGCACATTTTCAAAATGAGACTCTCCCATTATTATGAATGCAGAGAATAACATGGGTAAAGTTTGCCTCTAGACATGAGGGGAAAAAAGTGTTAGTGCTATTAAGTTCTAGTGAAACCCTCAGAAGGGTTCAACATGAGCAACAAAAGTCATGTCACATTACCTAAGATCACTGATTTCTTAATACTTTATTTTTCTGATACTTGTTTATTTTGCATATAAATAGTTAGGAGATTATCTCTTCCAATCATTTCTTAAGAACAATATTGTTACTAGTAAATTTTGGAATAAGTAATTTAAAATAATTTTATACCTTAAAATTGAAACATTTATTTATTTGAAGAAACGATAGGTATTATTTTTTAACTTTCTCTTCAAATTAGTAAATTCTTATGAAAATAAAGACTGATGAACACCCCCCTCACAAAATTTGCCTTAAAATCTAAGGTAATGTATTTTGCTATATCCCTAAGAGGCAATACCCTTTTAATAAGATTTCTAAGATTTTGAAAATATATTTAAATTTTATATTTTCTTGTAAAGGAATTATTTTTAAAAGGCATTTGTTTCTTATCAGGCTAAATGACACTACTGATAAAACTCAAAAGAAGCTAGTATTACTTTAAAAATTAAGGAAAAAATTCTAGCTTTTGCTAATTATAAATTACTTTATCATTCTAAACACTCAAATGGGGAGAAATTACTTCTACTTAAAAAAATAAAAAATTTAGTTTAAAAGTTCAGCTGAGTCTGTTTGATGAACTTAATGACTTCCACCTCATTTAGTAAATCAGAATCTAAAAAAAAGCTACACTCAACCCTCTTGATAGGCTCTGGAGTCTATCAGCCCTGCTTTGCCACTTCATTAGATGTCAAGAAGCAGTTAAGTGATATCGCTATGAAAGTCTTGATTCAGGTAGTTGAAAATGCTCATATTGCAAAAGTACCAATTACCAACAGACTTGAAGTCAAAAGGGGGTATATCTTGAAAAGCACATTATACATACACACACTCGGTTATCATCTTTGTAGGCATCAAAGAAAGAGAGATCTAACAATCAGTAGTTGACTTGTAACAGTCACAAAAAGTACACACATTGATTTAATATACACTGTAGCAGAATTATGATTGACTTTAAAACTCTTACCTTCCTAACTTTTGAGGGTAACAAAATAGAGATAAAAATGCATATTTTCTTCCCAAAGAAGGAACCATGAAATATAAAAAGTTGCATGTTACACTTGGTCTTATACTACTTTTGTGGCTAATCTTTGTTTTAACTAAACAATTCTACCATGAACTTCCCCCTTAATGTCAAAATAGTAAATGAGATTCAAATGCTACTTTAGCGAAATTTAATTTTAATTATATAGCCTTTTATTTCCTCTGTATCTTTCACCTTCTTGTTGTGGTCAGTAAACAGAAAACTAAACAGAAAAACAATTGGGGTATAAAATCTTAGATAATCCAAACAAAAATTAGAATATATTTTTGGTAACATTTATGTGACATAATTAAGGGGACTAAATGGTAATGGAAAAAAATACAACTAAAAAATTAAATAAAACAAACCAACCTGCTAACGGTATCTCTGTCTAATGAAAGCAAACATACATGTTAGTGAATGAATGATCATTTACTCACTGGTATGATCCATAAAAGATGAGTTTCCTTTGATGCTCAGTGGAATGAAAGATTCCATGAGAAAATAAATTTGGGAGAATATAATTATATCACTATATTATACTTCAAATTAAGACATTGAAGACTTTTGGAGATAGGGAAGTTTACTTAGGGAAACTATTAAACTTATGTTTCCCAACCTTGTATGGCACAGACCATTTAAAAAATACTTGCAGCCCTTCCTTTCTCCTGACACCCAGGGAAGACATGGGTGACTGATCACTGCACGCAGACTCCTTATGCCAGGCAGGCAGGCGGGCAGATCCAAATGAAGGGTGAGGCTGGTCCATGCCTTGAAGGCACTACCGTCTGAGAGCCAGGCCTCCGATGCTGAGAGAGTAGTTAGTGCCCAGGGTCCAAGCCAGGCCCAGGCAGTGAGTAAATGAGAACTAGGACTCATGTCCAGGCCCTACTTACTGAGCCGCTCCTCTTGGCCCCTTTAGAACAGGATCAAATTCTGGGTTCCTCGATCATGAACATGAGGATGATGGCTGGGTACCTTGACATGCCCTTTAAATAGAGCATTGCCCCTGGGCCGGGAAGGATTTGGTGTACAAAACCTCTGGTTTCCAAATCCGCAGCAGCTTTCTGAGCACCTGTTCTGTGCTAGGTCCATGATCTCTACCTGGGCCTCAGAGCAGCTGGCCTGTTTCCCTCCGGCTCCCTGCAGTGGCTTTGCTACTCCTCTGAGTTACGGGTTGACGCTAGACCAGTTCCCAGAGCTATGACGAGGGAAAACGGTGCACACAGCCCTCGCCTGGGTCCAGGCGGGAGGGTGATTCTCTACCAGGGAATTTCCTGGGGCTCTCTCTCTCTCTATATATATATATATACACACACACATTGTTTAGGGCAAGGATGGATGGAATGGCTGAGCGTGTCAGGGAAGGCGAAGAGTACCGCAGAATCGGGTTGGGAGCTCGCTGGCCCAGGAATCCCGATCTGGCAGGATCCTGGGAGTTTTACAGAGGCTCAAAAGGAAATAAAAGCTGCTTACACATTTTTTGAGGGGGCCATGACAGTGACAGTGGGAAATGTTTATTTACCGAGTAAAAAGGCTTCAAAATACATGAAGCAAAAGCTATAGAACTATACAGGGAAATGGGCAAATCCATTTTTATATTGAGATGTCAACAAACCTTCAACTAGAACCAACATACATATATGAGAATACAGAAAACTTAGGCAATATCAACCATCTTGACATTTATAGAACATTTATACATTTATACCTTCATTTCAAGTAAACATGAAACACAAGATAACCCATGTTCTGGGTCATAAAGCAAGTCTTAATAAATATAAATAATTCAAGCCATAAAGTATGTACTCTGACTGTCAGGGGATTTTTGATATTGATTTACTTCAAGGAAAATTGTCCTTTCATGCTGAAGCAGCATATCTGGAATGCTTGAGTCCAAATGTCCACCTCTCTTTGAGAGTTGTGGAATCCTTAAAATGACAGTAGCTAGTTTGATTCAATTTGTGTGCAAGACATTACATTTTTCAAAAGCAGCTGTTGTTCATGGAATATATCCAGGTTTTTTCCTCAGGATATAAACCAGTGACCTCATACTTCCAACTGAGGACCTATCTATCAACACTCTTTCCCATGCAAGATTTTCATTATGCCAGATCCTTCCTATGGCTGGATCGGCACTTCGAGGACATCGTAAAGTAGTGTCACTTTTAATTAGACTCAAATATGTTTAACTCCCAATAGATTTTATAGCTTTTAAAATTTAATCCAAAGTTTGTGGGAGAATTTGGATGTACTTTAGCTTTCATCAACTTTATACCTTCCTAGTGTACAGCTTTTACATTTTAAGAAGTTGTGTACTTTGGGCAGGTGTGCCTTCTTCTTCCTAAGCAATTTGACAGAAACGCTTGACCCCAACTAGGCTATCTTTTCCACTTTGGGAATTTCTCTAGGGTGGAAGATTAGAAATTGTGGCAATTTGTATCAAACATTGATTGCTTTAGGTTAGTAAATGCAGTCTTCTTCACTTCTTTATAATCGTTATAATGTTTCTTTATTATTTTTAGCTTCCTATATAAGGGAAGATGAAGAAGTCATAATATTTTAAATATATTTCTACTCTAACACACAATAAAAGTTTTTAAGAATGTATTCTGGTTGCTGATGACATTTCCTGAGACTTTCTTAAAGTTATACTACAAATACTTTTTCCTTATATTTAAGCAACATAGTATCACAAATACTATCAAGTATATGCAGTTTCACTGTAGGTTTAAGGAAGATCAGAAAGCTTAGTTTTTGTCTGAATAGCACATTGATTCTACACCCAGTTTATGAAGGGACTGCTGGCAAGATACTATGTCTTTCTTTGTCTCTGTTAGACCACATGTAAAATACCTGCCCTTAAATGTTTCTCAGGCAAACTTGAAAAGAAAAAAATAAATGATGTAATGTCTGAATCTCTTTAAAGACTTTTCCTTGTGGTGTTATAATGGTTCCAACTTTTAAAAGTTTCTATACTATCCTTTCCAATTGGAATTTTGTAAATTATAACAAAAACTTTTTCTTTTCGTATCATCTGAATCAAATTTTACCAGAGTTTACAACATAGTGCATCAGGGAAAAAAGAAAGAAAGAAATGATAGGGTTTATACTTTCTGACTACCTAAAGTGACAGAAGTATGCCACTTTGCTTATATGATGAAAAGTACTTGGTTACTTGCATTCTTCAAGTTCGAAATCTCCACCTGTGAACCTTAGTGCAGAAAAGTAGTCTTTCCCAACTTTTCCTCTAACAAGTAATTATGAACCCCTGAAAGAGTGGCACTTAATAAAATGTTATTGTTAGGATTCTTGGGTCATATTATGACATAAAATTTTGAAAATAATCTATTATAAAAATGTTTTAAATTAATGTTGCATAATTGAGTGAGACATAAAGATATAGTTTTATAACTTTGCTTGGTATTTATTGCCTGGATTGTCTGTAGAGGAATTATTTGTAAAATACACATTCCAATACTACATATGTGGCATGTTTCTGTGGGAAAGTTTGTATGTACCTAAGTCTGTATACACTGAAGATACACATGTCAAAAAGACATGAAATGTATGTGGGACTATTATGTTTTCAACAGCTGTGTATTCTAGCTATAGGACATTTTCTCTATATATTTATTTGAATGGAAGTCACAATCTTCCATTCTGACCAATAAAATGGTAATCCTTTCAAGAGCTTCTCAATTTCTTTTGTTTAAGGAACTCTGTATAACATCTGCAAGCCCCACTCCTTACTTGTAACTAACCTTTTCACCTAAAGGTGGATAAACAGACTTGAAATGTCTATTAGACATGCCAGCACTGATTTAAAATATATGAATGGAATCTTTTATTTTTAAAAAATTCTGCCTAAATTAGCAATCAGCATTGTAATTTTCAAGCTTGGTACATTTTGAGTAACTGACTGAATGCTCTATGCAATTTCAACATTTCCTGGGCAAAACTGTACTCTTTTGAAGGGCATCAGAAGGAATTCTAATCATTACATTTTTATGAGAATTAAAAGTTTCTATTTTTTTTCCTTCACACTGGTACCTCTGCTTCTCCAAAATTCTGATATCAATATTTCACAATATGCATGTTCACCTGTAAAAATGCAGGTATAACTATTAGCTATTAATTGTTTTCCATACTGTAAAATATATACATCCTTTGAAATACTGTACTTCACTGTTGAATGGTGAATAACATCTGCAGGAATCTCAAAAATCTTGTGTTCAGGGTCTGTTGATTGCAAATTTGAGAATCCGAATACCAGTTTTTCTTGTTGAACTACACACTACCTAATATCTAATAAGATTTAAGGGGACTCTGAAGGGTGTATCTGCTAGGAAAAAAATTAAAAGTTGGATTTTCCATTATTATCTACTACTACCAATCTAGTTCAAGACACCCTCACTATTACTTGGACTAATGCAACAGAATTCTAGATAAATTTGACACAATATATTGAACACAGAATAATTGGGCAAATCTCTTAAAATATGGATCATATCATGCAACTCCTTTGCTCAAGTTCCTGACATGATAGGGCCAGTGTCTTATGAAATCCTTCCTTCCTCACCACACTTAGAGCTATAGTGCTTTTCTGTCTTACATATTTAACAGATACTATGACTTTGGTTTAGATCTTCCAATCCCCCCTGACCTGCTCCTCTCTACTTGGCTAAATTGAACCTTATGTTTCAACTTAAATGTCGCTAATTCAGTGATGCCTTCCATGATGCAAGAATCTATAATAGGTTTCACTGTTAAATTTCTCAAGATATTCTGCTTGCTTCATAACATTTTATCATAGATAAAATTATATACATTTACTTTTACCATCATTTTGTTTACTGTTCCTCTCTTTAGTTAGACAATAACTTTCCTTTGGGTAGCACTAACTGTGTTTGTGTCTTCTCTACATAACTCATTGCCCAGCACAGTGTAGATACTCCACAATATTGATTAAATAAAATATAAATTAAAAAACAGAAACTATATGTTTCTGTCTCCCTCTCTATTTTTGTGACAAGAACACTTAACATGCAATCTGTGAGGTGGCGGGTATGTCTATTACCTTGATTGTGGTGCTGGTACCATTTGTGCTTGCTTATGTCCAAACTCATCCAATTGAACACATTAAATATATGCAGGTTTTGTATAAAATTTATAATTAAATAAAGCTGTGTTTTAAGAAAATAAAAACAACTAAAACAAGCAACCACTTTCATACATGGTAGGATGACTGTTACATATAAAAACAACAAGGACAATAACAATGAGAAACAAAGTGTTGGTGAAGATGTGGAGAAATTGGAATGCTTGTGCATTGCTGGAGGGACTAAATGGTGCCAAGGCTGTGGAAAAACAGTTTGGCAGTTCCTCAATAACATAAACATAGAATTACCACTCCTAGATATATATCTGTAACAGTTGAGAACAGCTACTCGGATACTTGTATACCAATATTCATAGCACCATTATCTCACTAGCTGTAAGGTGGAAATAACCCAAGCATTCATCAACTGATAAACGGATAAACAAAATAATGTATATACATACCTTAAAATGGTAAACTTCATGCTATGTATATTTTACCATAATAAAAACAAAAGCTAAAAAATATTATGTAAATTTCCATTACAATGGTTCTTCCATTGAGCATTGCATATTGTGTAATGACCTGAATTTTGCTTTTCTATTTCTAGAATTTTTAACATCGTTTTTTTGATAGAATATACTAGTTCTATAAGATGACAATAAAGAAGAAAAATGCAGTCATTACTTTTTTAGGTGACAAGTCATTACATAGTTGTATACAGATGGTCTGTGATTTATGATGACTCAAGTTTAAGATGAGTGAAGGTGATACGCACTGGTCTTTTCCCAGACTAACAATGCATGGTGCTGTACTCTGTCCTGATTCTGGACAGCACAGAGAGCTGCATCTCTGACTCAGACACGTGATCATGAGGGTGAACAACATATGTTTGACAGTGTACTGTGTGGCCAGGGTTTTTAAGATACTGTATTTTGAGCACATTTAAGTTAAGCTAGAGTTAGCTATAATGTTTGGTAGGTAAGGTGTATTAAATGCATTTTTGACTCATGATACTTCCAATTTACAATTGAGTTCTTCAGGAGGTAATCCCATTGTAAGTCAAGGAACATCTGTTATAGGTCACAGTGTGGTCTTAAAGTTAATTTTACAGACTAATTTTTAAAGCAATTTTATAAACAAGCCTAATGTTGACTTGCTGGACCTGGTAAACAATTCCTTTTGCATATCCTTAATTCAAAATATTTACTTTTTTGCATTTTTTTTCAAAGAAAGGGACTGTGTCTTTAGTTTGCCTTCCCTTCTTTATAGAAACCTTTTAGAATAATTTGTCACTGTGCATATTGAACAGCCACTTCAAGTCACTTTTCAAAGACCTAAGGGTACAATATTCATAAAATTATAATTCATATTTTAGTGCTTGATACAGTTATGGTGATACTGAAAGATTGTTTTTATACCAGTAGAAGTAACCAGTTTATCAGAAACTGCTACATCTTACAAGAGCAGAAGATTTTAAAAAAAAGAAGAAAAAGAAGTCTTTTTGTAGTTCCTTTTTTAATTTACAGTAATTTAAAAGAAATAAAGGGATTTTTTTGAAGAATATTACACATAGATCCTTTAAATAGTAAAACACTTTAGATTCCAGACTCCTACATGAAGATCTATCAGTCTACCTTTGCTCTATTTCCAAGGGAGATGACATAGTAATTGTGAGGGAAATAAAATTAGAACACCACCTCTTCACACCAGTTAGAGAAAAGCATTCTAACATTAAGGCAATTTGCAGTTTGAGAAGTGCATTACTTAGTGATACTATAATTCAATCACAGAATAAACTGTCAAAAATATGGAAAGGCTGTTTTAGCTCTTGATGCAATCTGAGCATTAATGCTTCTAGTAATTTTAGGACTAGAAAGACCCAATTTTACCATTAGCTTTAGATAATGCCTGTGTGCAAGTTGGGTGTGGACAATTGTGTTCTCATGAGTTTAATATTTTCACTTTCATAATTTGGACATTCTGCTCTTAGAAACCAGCAAAGGAACACTAAATATTGAGTACAAGAGTCCCACAATGGAAAGCATCAATTTCACACTAGATGGAATAAAAACAGGCATAAAGATTATAAGTCAGTCCCCAAAATACGATTCATAATTCAAATTTATTTCTGAAATAATGCATGTGCTTTTATACCTCAGGAAATAGCTATGAGCTCAATAAAACCTGAGGTAATGTAAACTTAGAATAAAAAATAGTCTTAAGGTGTATAGTGATTCTACGTTTATTCTTACTAACAAAATTGCACCAAATGTTGTATTGAAATATATTTAACTCTAGAGCATTTTATGAAATAAAAGGAAACAATTAATACGTATTTAGTTCTACCCTATGTGAGGTGCTCTTTCAGACCCTCTATATACATTATCCTTATAATAACTTCATGAGGCAGATAGTTAGACCATTTTTACAGATTGGAAGACTGCTGTTCAAAGAAGTAAAGAAACATGGTTAAGACCTCAGAGCCAGCCAGTGTCAAAGCTATCTGAACTTAATATCCCAATAGACCCTTATCACAAAAGGTCGTTGCATGAGTAGATGAGAATTCCTTTTGGTGGTTTTTAAAAAAAAATTCAATTCAGAAATTAAAATGTGAACATACAACCTTTACACTACAAACACTGCCTAGAGTGCACTCACGGGACACCAGGAGTACTGGCTCTTTTATGTTAGGAAAAGCAATGTAAGGTTTTTACTCTCCTAAACTATAAAAGTAGTTGGCAAGCCCGTGAAATAGGTGGCTTGGAGTTATGTGTGAAATGATTTTATTGTGCAGTGTATAAATTTCCCTGCTTTGGAGATTGTAGAAATACCTTGACTTATGGAAAGAACTACAAGATCCTTGTGGTTTAATGTTGGAATGGTACAGAGTGGATGCAGGGAAGGCACATTCATATGTAAAATATTTTTCATACTGATTTTATTTAAGATCAAGTAAGGGAAGGGTTTAGTCAAAGAACATGTATAAATGACTCATGGACATGGACAATGGGGAGGGATATGATTGTGGGAGAAGGGATGGGCTGGGTGGAGGGGAACAATGGGGGAAAAATGGGACAACTGTAACTGAAAAACAAAATAAATATTATATATAGAAAAAAATACAAATAGGTATTTAAAATATTGACAATTGTCAGGTGAGATAATATGAATGTATTCTGTTTCTTAAATACCCTTGAATGATTAACATTTAACTGCATTTAATGTTATTAATACTTTATTTTTAGCATGTTTATATGTCTATCATTAAAAGCAACAGCAATACAGCCAAAGACTGTTTGGCTCAGTATTAATTTTAATCTTGACCCTAATCCCCATCATGGCAGTTTAACTGCTTAAGTATACAGTATTTAATATTGGGTATTATTAGATTTACTTGGAATAAAGTGTTACTGAGAGAGCAAGGATATTCAGCTTCATATAATGCCAACTGAATATTATAAAGATAATATTTTAATAATTAATTTCTATATTAATGTGCAGATGTTCCCATATGCATGGAGCTTGCTCCCAAATGTCACTAAATTTATTTTTCTCTGATAAAGGAGTCACTATAGAAGCAATTTGATGCTGTCATTTTCTGTGACTGGCTAGTAGAACTGATGACATATGTGCCCTCTAGTGGATTGTGCAAATGTAGAGGTGGGGAGGGCAGGATGGCATGGGGGAAGTCAGGCAGAGTGCCCTGCTGGAGCCAAAATAATATCCAGACTTGGTTAATTTCAGAAATTGGAGTTGGGGTCTCCTCATCTGATTTAAGACATGGGAGGTGGGAGAGAAGAAAAACTTCCTAACAATTCTCAGTGATAAAAATTGGGGGATTATTCTAAGTACAGCAAGTTGTCATTCCATTTGTATTTTGGCCTAGATCCTTCTGGACTGGCAAGATCGAGAGAAATGTTTTATTTAAAAAACACTTTTCGAAATACATGTTTACAGTCCTTTATAGCAGAATGTTAGATTGAAAGGAAATGATTAGTTTCACTTTACCAATGAAGAACCAGAATTTGCGCATCGCAAGGTGTTAGAGGCAATGCCTTGTTGAGGAGTTCCGGAAAAGTTCACAGTAAACGGGGCCTTGGCAAAGTTGTAGTTAGATCTATGTAGTGCCACAAGGTCCACGAAGAATGAAGGTGCATAGCTACATAATAATAGCATTGTCTTGTCTGTAGTTCGTGCTAATTTGTTACCAATATCAAATCTGGGAACTCTCATTAATAATCAGGCAGACAGCTGCTACATGAAGGCTGGGATCTTGCATTAGAAGTTGTATACCAAGGTCAAGGGAATACAAGTAATTAATGCAACTGCTAGTAAGTCCCTTACTCAATTTATGAGTATGTGAAGGGTAAGAACCATTTAACTTTATTTTATAGGCAAACAAAAAAAAGGTATTAATGATAAAATTGTCAAAAACACAATTTTGTCCTGTATACCGAAAGGTTACAGATTCGATCCCCTTTCAGGGCACATACTTTTTTTGTGGGTTCCATCCCTTGTTGGGCTGCTTATGGGAGGCAAGTAATTGATGTTTCTCTCACATAGATATCTGTCTGTCTTTCTCTCAAGTCAATAAAAATATATACTCGAATGAGGAAAAAAAAAAAACACATACACAAGGTGTTGGAACTGCATTTTAATAGAAAATTGTTGATTGCAAAATCCAAGCTTTTTCCATCATTTATATGCTTTATGTAATATTTTCTTAGTCTTATAAGTTATATTTAGATGTCTCAACTTAAAATTTCAAGCAATATATAGATATGTGTCTGTGTGTATACACATATATGTTAAATACACTTAATGAGGGGTACAGTGAGTAGACGGTGAGAGCAAATATCTATCAAAAGGTCCAAAAAAAGTAATTGTTATTATTTTATCTTTTAAAAAATTTTTTAATTAATTTATTTTTTCTTTAGCACTTAGATTTTTTTTTCATCCTAACAGAGAGTGCCTATCTTTCTGGTTCAACACAACTGTCTTCACCTCTCTCTTCACCCCATGATTCTGTATTTAAAAAAATTTTTAACTATCCTTATTTTACAAGACTGAACATTTCAAACTCAAAATAAGTAATATTGAACATTCTGATATTAAACATGCATAAAAAAGATCTAAATAGTATCCTAAAATTAGAAAGAAAAACAGCATCATCTTTCAACTAATATGTCATATGTAATTTAAATAAACAAAACAATTAATAAAATTAATAGTGTAATAGGTTATTTTCCTTAATTTCTAAATTTTATAAATTTATATTGACCAATATTTGGGCAAAACTTATATGTAAATTGCTGATTCTCTTCTTATTGGATCATCTTTTCCATTGGAATATATTTATATTTTTGAGGAAATTATATTTATATGTGGAAAAGCAATTAATTTTACATAGTACTATTTTAACAGAAATATTAAATCATAAAACCAAAGATAAATACCTGTAAAAGATACTTGACTGAAGCTTGGGAACTATTTCTTGTAATTCATTGATAAATTCAGTGTTATAATTGATTCTAAATTGTTATTAAAATAGAAAGATTTTTGCAACAAAATTTTTAGAATACATTTGGTATTTTTACTTATAAAGATTATTATATATTTCTTTAAAAAATCAGGATGTAATTAAATAAAACTCAGTGGCTGAATAAAAATTTGTCTTCTGTACTTTGGGCTTTTATAACCAATAAAGGATAATCTTGTATATTTGTTGGTAACAATACTCTGATAACTACAATTGCTTCAATTTATGTAATTTTTATATCAACCAAGTACTCTTATATTAGCACATTTAGTCCTAGCAATAATCTTGTGAAGTGGATTGTATTATTATTCCTAATTTACAGTGAGAAATTTATTACTTTAGAACAGAATATGGACAGCTTGGCTTAAGAATCTTTGCTTTTGTTCATAATACTGCTTTGCCTTTATGCTCTGAAACAATGAATCAGAAAATAATTCTTAATTATTAACACATTTCTTATCCCTAAGGTATAATAGAATCTTCATTTTAATATACATATATATTGAGCCTCTAGTTTACCTAATATTTATAGTAAACATGGGTGTATATGATATGTGATTATATAAAATATGGAAGGTGAAAAAGGTGAAAAATAGGATAAGAAAGATGAGATTGGTAATAGCAATGTTGCATTAGTGGCTAGATAATGAATTCTGTGAACTTTTATTTTGTTCTGCTTTGTTTATTACTGTATCCCCAGGGCCTAGAACAGTGTTTATCATATTTGTGCATATTAAATTAATATTTGTGGAATGAATAAATGCAATTCAGATTTTCTGGGCCATGGTGTGACTAAAATAGCAGATTGTTGTGATAACAAAGAGGTAGGAAGATTAAAAAACATAATGCATCTTGTAAGACAGTGTAATAAATAAAGAATAAATCTGGAAGGTGAAAGGAAATTATTGAATGGGGAAAATAGTGGAAGGGGAAGATACCTGATGAGGATTGAGCCCCGGAGAGAACACACGTGATCCCAAAGCTACCTATAGGATGTGTGGTTGAGGTGTACAGGACTGAAGTCATTCAAACTCTGAGTGTCCCACATGCTCAGAGCCTCCCTCTGAATAACAAGAACAGTATTTACTGCCATGCTTTATATCGAGCAACCACAACTCAAAAATTAGAGAGCTCTGCCTGAGCCAAAGTCTGTACTCTGCCTGCTTCTGATGTGGTCTGGCACAATAACTTTTTTTAGTATGAACATTTTATTATTGAAACCTCACTGAAAAGATTAAATTTCCTCTGATAGGGATTCTGTACTAGAGACACAGATAATTGGGTATGGCGAACACCCAGATAGAGGTTATAAGAAAAATCCAAGACAATAAAAGTCATGAAGAGCCAGAAAATATGAGGTGGAGAGTAGAATAGATGAATTTGTAAACAATGTTAGTGGAATAAGAGAAATAGCAATTATTTGGTGTAAATATTTCTATGTCACTTTACAGTTTGAGAAGTCTAGTGTTTTCTCTTCCTAGTTCAAGCTCAACAGCAATCCAAAAGAATAAAGTTACTGTATCTCTTCAGAAGTACAAATGGAAGAAATAAACAAACATATATTAATGTGGAGATTATTATTTTTGAAATGTCTTCATTTTGAAAAGCATTGTAGTGATGACTGCAATGTTCTGAAGCAGAAAATGAGATAGAGAAGTGAGCCACAGGCTAAACCAAGAATTAACTGCTGTAAATAATCAGAATAAATAGGTAACAGTCCACTTGGCTTTGTTTGACTATATTTACTATTTTCATGCCCACAGATTATACAGCTATATCTCACTCAGTAAGTGAGGTATTACCTAATAATAAATAAAGGCACTCTGGTTTATGGCCAAGGATAATTCATACATAAGTGAAGTAACATGTTGGAATTCTATGTTCCAGGCTGATATTCAATTACAAAACATTGCTTCTGAAAAAAGACAATAAAGAACAAACACAACAACTTTCGGCCAATATGGAGGCCTAGGATGACATGCTCCATCTCCCTCCACAACTAAGAAGGAATACAACTACCACAAAACCAGAAATAATCAGAAGTTCCAGAAAATAAAGCTACATGGAAGTCTAACATATGAAGTTGTAAAGAAGTGCTCGTCCGTCAAGCTGTGCTGGTGGCGGCAGTTGCGGCAATGGTGGTGGGACAGCGGTAAGCACAGACACCTGTATTTAAGGGGAGGCGAGGGGTGTCCTTGGCTGTAGACCAGACCTGTCGGTCTGCGGTTCCAGAGCCAGAAAAGGCAGACCCCCATTGCCTCAGGCTGTGGGGGCCAGGGGACATGGGGACAGAGGAGGAGGCTTCCGATCTCTCAGCAGAGAGTGAACGGCAGGAATCCATCTTGGACCCCTACCCCCACACAAAATGCCACAGTGTGGTGAGAAGGGTTGCCCAGTTGTGATGAGTGCAGGGGCTCTGCCCCCTATAGCATAGGAGGTGTGATAGCCCTGCCCAGGAAGCAATGTAAACACAATGAGAGTGGGAAAATAATCATAGGTATTGGGAACATTTTGTGGGGAGGTTAGCGGCGAGGGGAAGCGGGGAAAGGGGGGAGATGGTATAGGAATTAAGAAGCATAGTAGGAGGGAGTGGAGTAGACAGGAAGATGTTAAGAACTATATGCACAACCAATGAGCATGGACTATGGGGGGGCAACTGGAGGGAGGAGGGTCACTGGGTGGAGGGGAACAAAGGGAAAGAAATTGGGACAACTGTAACAGCATAATCAATAAAGCATATTAAGAAAAAGAATAAACACAGACGTAGTGAGATAAAATAATGTGTCTTCTAGGAGGTTTTGTCCTACATTCAAATAACTTTTGCAAAGGCTCAAACTAAATGAATGTGATTTCATCCTCTCATTTACTCATTTACTGCATGGTGGATTTACAAACTCTTTTGTTCTGTTTGAAGCCCACTTGCTGATGTAACAATCTATGTTTCATTGTTTTAATTTCTAACACTTAAAACAGCTAAGCTTCTGTACTGTGTACTGCTTGATTACTTTTATTAATAAAAGTAACAACAATATTACAAATATACATTGAAGTATTAAAAGGAAGGAAGAGACTTTCTGCAAACTTAACAGGCAGAAGAATTAAATGTATGCTGCAAATAAGAGTATCACATTTTTCTAAACCTAGAGGGAAGTGAATGATGTCTATCTATTATGAAAATTAGATACTTCATTAAATCAATTTATACCATTTAATAAGAAAGTTAGATGATTAATAGAATAGCATTTTATTTTAGAATCTGATGGGAGCCAACTGGAATATTTAACATAATACCTACTAGTTTACAACACATATGACCTTTCGGTTAATCTTTTTAAATATACATATTTTAAGACTATCTTCATTATCTAATTTATAAGATAATGATTTAAACTTATACTTGGCTGTAATATATAACTATTTTTTGAGGGTTCAAATTTATATCAAACTATATACCACTAGGGCAGTGGAACTTAAGTCCAACCTTACATTATTATCTATTGGCATGATTTAAAAAAAGCGTTGAGGTTAATATAATTGATTCTTGTTGAAGTCAAGTGTATTTTATTTTTTAATCAATTTCACTGGTGATTCTAATATATAGTCAATGTTGCAAATGCTACATTGTCCCTCTAAATAAGTAAGTATTGTGATAACAATTATTTAAATTATAAATAGCATTCCTATTAAACAAACACATTTCTCAAAATAGAACAGAAAATAGGGGCATTAGGTTTCTCCATTACTTGTTATCTATGAAGGTAATGAAGCATCATAAAATGTTCAAAACACTTCTGTGTGTGCGCAAGCCCTAGGTGCTAGTCCTATCTTTGCCACAAATCTTCAAGAGTGAAAGCAAAGGAATTATTGTAGCTTTCAATTTTATAAGTAGTAAAATTAATAAGTTGGTCTACAGAGTATCTAATATTACTGGTTTACTATTATAAAATTTGGGCATTGCAGACAATTATCCCCATTTATGTACCTACATAAATATTTTCATTATAAGCCTTGTCTACTGAAGCGATATATAAGGGGTAGTGAATGATTTTTAGATTAATTGTGATAAGTTTACTGCTTTTTAATAAGAATTATCATAATTTTTATTCTTCAGATATTGAAATTAAAATTCATAAATATTAAGAAAACTCTTTTTCCCAGAATTTTCTTCCTTGCTCTAAAAAACAAAATACCATCTTTTTTCTGTTAGGTCACAATGAATAGTCAGCAATGAATAAATCACACACACACACACACATACACACACACAAAACATTAAATAGTGTAATCACAAAGTGCAATGTTTTTATTAATGACTGTATTAAGATTAAATCAATTTAAAATGAGATACTATTCATTAAAAATGACCATAACTACTAACAATTCCTTTATATGAATCTTCAAAGCTTTTCAGCACAGATATTAAGATCTGAAGCTCTGTTTTTTTTTAAAGCTACCTTTATTTAAAAAATAAAGTGCCTGCAACTGAGAGTTCTAGTAATAAAAGTTTAAAAAAAGAAAAAGAAAGAAAATGACAAATGTAAGTGTCATCAAGCACTCTGCAGTTTCAGGTTGCAAAGATGAATGAGATGTAAGTTGAAAACAGCTTTGTTAGCACAGCTTTGACCTAAGTTATGGAAGGTGAACACATCTTGGTACTCTGAGTTACAATGACTCACTGCCTTGTAAAGATAAAGCATTTTTATATATGCATTGTTTTACCTCTTGCTCATATTCCTACTTCTAGAATACACCATTCCATTTCTAAAAGTGAAAGTGATCTTTCACAATACATAAAGTACAAAAAAAGCCTATGTAGAGTGCAACTATTGAGGTTTCTCATTGCAGTGACTTTTTAAAAATTTATGGGCCTCTTATAGTTTTTTATGCAAATAAGACGGCACAATAGCAAATGCTATGACAATTGTAGATCACTATAAAATACCATCACACATTTTGTTTCTATTTGCTGTTTTTGTATTTGTGACAATTATGAGATGAATTTGACATGTGTGCAAAAAAAAAAACCTTTGTATAAAGTTTTCAAATGGAACAGAGTAACTGATCATTGCTCTAGGATTTTGTGAATATTATGATATACTTGTCTTCAGATATATATGTGTATGCATGTGTGTATAAACACATATGTATATGTTAAAACTTCTAATAATATTTTCTGACTTTATTATAGTTAAAAAATTTAATTATCAAATCGCCTTGGATGTGTACAAGTGATCTTCATAAAAAGCTTTTGTTGCATAAAGAGATTTTCAGGCTGTAAACAGACAGTGTGTGGCTTTATTTTTGCCAAGTGTTGCCATCTTAAAATCTTGACTGTTGAAACATTAACATTTTGGCTGCTTTTATAACACTCATTTAATGTTTACAGTTTAGTAAATGTGCACTTTTATAAACAGAGGGCGTACGTAATTAAACTGGACCAGTGGAAGAACTAGGTCAATGTATTGTGAACAAAATAATCTCAATATGGTTGGGTTATGGAACAGCTCAATTTTTGTCATTGAGTTCTATCGATTTTTGGCAGAGAAGAAAGAGAGAAAGAACAGATGGTGAAAGAAAAAAATTGAGCTGCTGGGTGATGGAATACACTATCACACTGAATTTTAAAGAATGGTGTTTCAACCTCCTGGATAGTTACTTCAATTTGAGTACAGATTCAACAGATACTGCTTATTTCTGAAGCAACACAAATTGTTCAATAAAATGAACTGTGTTCAGTTTTAAATTATGATGATCCAGTGTTATAACATCATCTGAAGGGGAAAGGTTGCTTTCTGCAGTTGGCTGAATAAAAAAAATTAAACTATAGTTTCTTGTTTGGACTGGAGAATGAGAAGATATTTGCACTTACTCGTTGACATTTGACATTCACAGACCTGAGCATTTATACTACTTTGACATAGGTGAAGCTTGTTTATATATGTAAATTGCACATAAATATGCAAATTATCACCTTTACCCTGACAAAGATTAGAAAGTATTCTACCTTTAAATATACAAAGTTACTAAAAAATTTACTTTTTCAAAACAATAGCATAAATATATAAATTTACTATCATATGGCAAATTAATTTCATGTTGATATTGTATTTGTTTTCTATTTATTATGTAAGTTGACATAAATAATATCTTTAACAGCTAAACAGTAGCTGCATGTAATATTTACATAAAATTAAGCAAAAATAAATAAAATATTAATATAGTAAAATTAATATTAAAAACATAATTCTTATACTTTAAATGAATTGTTATATTAAGGAAAATATATTCTGTTAAGAAAGGACCAAATTATTTTAATGTTAAATACCATGAAAATAACAATGTAAGTTATATCATGCTGCTTCAAAGAAGAATCAAAAAGAAAAAAGCATCTATGAATTTATATGTTCAGTGGTAGAGAAAAAAAGCTAAATGATCAAAACCAGAATTTTATGTTTTCAAATCTCAAATGAACTCTTAAGTTTTGTATCAGAATTTGTTTATATTTTGTGAGTTAACCAAACAATATATTTATTTTGTACATCTTCATGTTGTTAATCTTTGGCGTTAAACTGACCTTTGATCTCTAAAAGGAAAAAGTGAATCCCTTAGTCATTTCAGATTATAATTACGTTCAGTCATCAGCCACCTTCTTCACTCAAAAGTCATATAGTAAATATTTTGACATTATAGACCAAGAGGAGACATTGAGGATTTTGTGTGGTTACAAGAAACAACATATTTCCACCAACTTTTTATTGACAAAATTCAAAACATTACTTATCAAAATGAAAGTTGAATTTCACATAATATTCAGATCACAAATATTACTTGTTTATTTGCTTCCAACTATTTAAATATATAAAAACTCTTTTAACTCCCAAGATGTACAAACCAGGCAGCAGGCAGGAATAGCCCACAGGCCACAAATTCCCAAACTCAGATTCAATTTACTGTTTTATTTTTGTTTTGGAAAGTATATCAGTTACAGAAAGAAACATAAGTTTATTTACCCTGGAAAGTATAAATCTCTTAACTTAAGATACATTTTTCTGATATATGAACTGGAAATGTTTGGGGGTAAATGTTAATTTGATGACTGAATACTGAATTCCCTTTTGTCCCTATTAGTGGGTAAAGGATAAGTTCTGTTTTTCCCACAACTTTATGGCTATTTTTTTCGGAGGCAAAGTATAGTGAGAAGCAATTATTTTTTGAAGCAAAAGTACAGTTATTATTTAATATTTTAGTTATTATCTACATCAAGTTTCCTTCTAGTGAAATATAGGCCTAATATATCAGGCCTATATTTATATTTATTATATCATCTTTTAAGGTATCATTACTAATCATAGAAAAAGTAAAAGCCTTCCATTGAACCATCTGAACTGTCTTTAAAAACTCTTGTAAAATTGTTATTTATTTATTGGAAATATGTAATCAACACATTTATTATATTGGAGAGACCAAGCATGATCTAAGTTCTCAGCTCAGCTGCATATGGTGCCATACACTGAGTGGTAGTGGATAAGAGAAGAAATTTGAGAGGGAGAAATGCCTAAAGCAAGCAAGTTGAAATATATTCAATGTACACATGAATTCAAGTTGGTACATCCAGGAGAGACCCAGGATACAAAGTTTTCTTTCATTATTTTTTCAAACAAATTTTCAATTTCTTGCTCTTCCTCTTCTCCTTCTGGCACCCCATGATTAGGCTGTTGGCACTTTTAGAGGTGACTCAGAGTCTTCTTATACTATCCTCATTTTTTTGAATTCTTGTTTCTTCTTTCTGTTCTGGTTGAATGTTTATTTCTTCCTTGTGCTCCAAATTGTGGATTTGAATCCCAGCTTCTTCCTTTTCACTGTTAGTTCCCTGTAGATTTTTCTTCATTTCATTTAGTGTAACCTTCATTTATTCCTTTATGTTGTTGCTGTACTCAGTGAGTACTTTGAGCATCCTTGTCACCAGTGATTTGAACTCTGCATCTGATAGGTTGGCTATCTCCATTTTGTTTAGTTCTTTTTATGGGATTTGTTCTTTTTTTTTTTTCATTTGGTCCATATTTGTTAGTCTCCTCAATTTGGCAGCCTCCCTGTGTATTAGGTAGAGCTGCTTTGCTTCCCTATAAAAGGCACCTATAAGTTGTGTGGGGCAGAGCCTTAGGTAATTGCCAGGGTGGGGCAACCCACTTCACAGCTTTGTGGCTCTGTGGTGGGGGGAGGGCTTAGAGAGAGGACTGTGCTGCTGCCTGTCTTCTTGAGGTTTGCCTGGCATTTGCCCCATTTCCAGTCACTTCAACCACTTTCTGTATTCAACTGGCACCCTTCTAGCTTTTGCCCTGGTGTTGAATCCCTGAGTGTGTGGGTTTGCATACTTTTTAAGACTGTATGGGCTTTTAAGTGAAGTTGCCTGAAAATATGGCAGTTTCTTCCACCAATCCAACCCCTAGTGGTTTTTACAGCCATGAAGTTATGGGGATTTATCTTCCCAGTACTGGAACTTGGGCTGTGTGGTCTGGACTGGGGCAGGGATCACTTGCTCCCAAGGTATGCCTCTCAATTTTTATGCACCTCATGTGAATGTGGGACCACCCATGCCCATTCTGCCAACACTGCTCCCTCTCTGCACCACACTGTGTCTCTTCACTTTTCTGCCCTGTGTCCACATCTCCGTACCCATCTGGATGAATGTGGCTTCTTTAAATCTTTGGTTGTCAGACTTCCATAGTGTTCTATTTTCTGACAATTCTGGGTGTTTTTTCTTTTTGTGGTTGCACAAGGAGGTGAAGCACGTATACTTGTGCCTCCATCTTGATATATAATGTTCTTTTATTAATTCTTTATAAGTTTCCAGGTTCATGAAAGTTAAAGCAAGTGCTTTAATTTTTATAATTAAGCATTCCAATTGTTCATCTGGGTACCACTCAAAACATTTAAGTAAAGAACTGAATTAAAAACAAAAATATGACCTGTGGGGGTCATAGTTTTCACATTGCTCTTATCTCATCACTTACTGAAAAACTAGAGCAGCCACATTATCTAAACATAGTTTTTCTCTTTCCTCCTGAAAGATTGATGAGCCTCTTAAGAATTCATAAAAACTTCCCATTTCCTTTATGCTAAGAAGTAGTGCCTCCAATAAAGCATCTGCAATAGTATGTGACAATTGACTCTAGTCTCTGATTTTATTCATTTGTCAAAAAAGTTTGTCAAAGCTTAGGAACCTTTATATGAACCAGGTCCAAGTTGCCCATGATGCTCCAGTAATATTAGGATGTTAGGAAAAGATTTATGGTTTAGAGAGGAAATCCTATGGAACACAGAGGTTTTTCATTATTTCAGCCTCAACCAGCCATATTATATAAGTTTCACTTGAGTTTTGCATAAATTTTTTTAAAGTCTATAATGATGGTTTGTATGTTGAAATATCTTAAGTATTAACAACAAAAAACAGAGCCTTGAATGTTTGCTTTTGCAAAATCTACTTTGTATATATTACCTTTATTTCAGTAAAGTTAATTATGTAATGACATATGATTAGCTATGCATTACTAGAACACTATTGCCCTGGCTGGTTTAGCTCAGTGGATTGAGCGTCGGCCTGCGAGCTAAGTGTCGCTGGTTCGATCTTCCAGTCAGGGCACATCAGAGAAGGAAAACTCTGACTCCAAAAAACCTCCGCTGCCTTGCGGCATACCTCTTCAGGGGAAAGGCTAAGGGAGTAAACCCCGACAGAAAATCCGGAGCCGGAGTCCCTAAGGCGGTTCGACGTTGTAGTCAACACCGGCAACTCCTGCGGCGCACCTGAACCCAAGCTGTATTGACTCCGTCTTTCCCTTGGATCCTTCAGCTGCGAAGAGAGGGGGGTCTGCTGCATGGGCAACAGCAGACCCTCCATATCACGCTGCCCAGGCTCTGTAGCTTCAGCGTCATCGCAAGATGTCGATTCAACACGGGAGGAGACAGATACCATGTCACTCCCGAGTCGGACTGCACAGCCATTCTCGGCCGTGCAGATAGACTCTTAAGAAGCTACACCATCGTCTCTCGAGACGGACGGCTGCCGACGACGACGACGACGACTAGAACACTATACATTATCATTCACTTCAAAAAAATCACAGATTTTATGCAAATTCATATCACTTCAAAAGAAAGATAATGAATGAATGAAGATCTAAAACTGGAATTAATCTTCTTATAGTCCCAATTGTTCACTTTTATATGTAGATGATATCTTTAGAAGAAGATATTGTATTTATTTCAAACATTTTAAATATTAGTGTATGCTTTAAGTTGGGAAAAACTAAACAATCTCTGGTTAACCTCTTGGAAATGTAATTGTTTCTGAATTTTTAACATCTAAAACCCAGGAGCAATAATTTATAACAAGAATTTTAGGACTCTGATTTTGTAATTAACTTTTTAAAAGTTATTTTTCCGCTCTAATGATTATGTACAATTGCACAGTGGCTGCGTTTGAATAGTATTTTTTCCCAGTCAGCTAGAACCAGTTCTTTTTAAAGGGAGAGCAGTTATTAAAAGTAATGATTCCACTTATATAAGGTATTTAAAATAATCAAACTTACAGAATCAAACAGGTGGAATGGTGGTTACTAAGAGAAATAGGAGGTTAGTAATCAAAGGGCATAAAGTTTCATTTAAGCAAAGTGAATAAGCCCTAGAGATGTGTTGTACAACACTGTACGTGCAATCAACAATAATGCATTGCACACTTAAAATACACTCAGAGGGTAGATTTTCAGTTCAGCACTATTACAACAATTAAAAAGAAAGAAAAAGGAGAGGCTGTGGTATCAGAGAGACACCAAAAGTGTTTCCTTTACTACTTGTTCTACTTAAGGCTGTGGTTTTCTCATCCATAAAAGGATGAAAAATGTACACTACCTAGAATGGCTGTAACAAATACATGAGATAGTTTATACAAAAATTTTAGCACTATTTCTGGCCAATTATAAATACCAGTAAATGGTGATAATTGATATTATTTTTTATCTTCACTGTTATTTACTTCAACAGAAACATAAAAGTTACTTTTTAAAATATTCTTAAAAACAATTGTTTTAGAACTGCCCTTATTTCAAACATCAGTAAACACCAGCCTTGAGGAATGCCAAGCATCCTCAGTAAAAAAAAAAAAAAAAAAAAAAAAAAAATAGGAAGGTTGATCCCAAACCAGCACTTCATTGTCAGATCTGTGCCAGCTGAGGTTTCCAAGTGTCAGCTTCCCTTGCTTTTGAGACATGAGGGTTCACCACTTGGAGGCACCCAAGCAAGTTTAGTAATCAGCATTCTGTGTTATTTGGGACCTTGGTTCTAGGATTAAAAACTGGAATTTTCTTTTTTTTTTTTGGAATTTTCTTGAGGACAAATTCCATTCCCTTCTTTTGGAGTCATCTGAATGACTTAAGGGCAGAGCACGAAACACACAGATAAGTGGTTTTGATTATTCAAACGATTGCTTACAAATGTTTAGATTGGAAACCTACAGCAGTACTTTCACCTTTTACTCCTTCTTATGTTCCTTGTTCTGAATAAAAAATCTGATAATCATTTCGTCAGGTGAGGGAATATACTATTAAAAGCTTAACATGTGAATCCTAAATGTCTGGAAGTAGGCAAAGGAGCAAACTCTACATGAACCTTGCCTGCCCCACGAAAGAATGCTCTGAAGTTTTATAGCAGTTTTTATTTATGGCCACAGTGATTCACCAACACTAACAAGCACTAAATTCTCACAGCACTCCTATCACTTTATTTGGCATGGGAAATGGGAAATCTGTGACAGCCTAAATATGCAATTCTGAATTAAAACTCTCAATATTTTATCTAAGGAAAATTCTTTCTGTTTAGTTACTCCCTTTTTAATGTATGCAATATCTTGTTTCCTTGAATTTATAAATTAATTTAGATGCTGTTCTTACATTTAAGTAGATACAAATCTTGCTACAAAATGCCCAATAAGAGTTTATTCTGTGGTATGTTGTAAATTGCTGAAGCAATTTAAATAAAGGTTTCAATTAGTTGGAATAGTAAGAACTTTGAAAAAAAAATCAGCCAAGTCAAAAAATTATTATCCAGACTGGAATAAAGATCTGAGGAGTGTAAATATGTTTTCTATTGGGATTTCTACCACAAATGGCCCTCTTTTCCTGTATTTAATGGAAAACATACCATCAGTTTGATGTATGCCTATCAAAAAGAAAAAGAAAACATCTATTATCTTCTAAGATATATGAACTTATTTATTTATGAAAGATGGCATGGAAACCACTTGGGTGCCAGATTAATGCCCATGATAGTCTAGTATGGTGGCTTAAGAATGAATACTTTTCTCCAAAGACAGTAGTAAAAAAATCAGTATTTGTTAACAAAGTGAATAGCTGTTCTTCCTATGCTGAACATCTAAGACTTAAGAGTAGTGTTTAATAATGTTTAAGAATTTCTTTAAGCATTTAACAGGACTTTCAGATCTGACAGGGAGCAGTTGTTAGTATTCCCTATTCACTCACATTTCCTGGCCACTCTGACAATGTTGGGTTTGTGAACTGAAAGCAATGACTTTGATTTACTTCAGTAAGTAATTTAGATAATTCAGTCTGGAGTCATCTTTCCTAGCAGTGTGCATTAAGTTTAGAATGTGCAACATTTGCCTTCAGTAGTGAAGGTAGCTGACTCTGGAAAAAATGGCACCAACTTAGCCTTCTTTCAGTATTGCATAATAATGTCTAGCCTCGAGCTATAAAATTGGACTACTTCAGTGGTGCTATCAAGTTTCCTGAAGATATTTCTGGAATAGTCTTCTATTATTAGGAATACTCAGGGAAAAAGTTAAAAATCGCTACTTCAGAAAGTTGAAAGGGTATGAAAAATGTTCATTCACATACAGCTTCTTCTTCTGTATGAGTCATTTAAGTGAAAATAGTTAAAACTTAGAACCATACTCCAGCGAAATGCCTTTAGAACTGTGATATTGGAAGAGAGAAATAAAGGGCATACAACACACAGCTTTTACTGTATATAGCTGCTATCCTGCATAAGCATATTTTAATCCATTATATATCATAAGGCACATTATAATAAACAACTTACACATAGGTTACCTGTGTTTGGTTTCCATGCTAGACCATGTATTTTATTGTTCTAAATAACTATGATATAATATCATCTTGGTCTTTTAGCTATAGCATATGACATTATTGTCATGTAAAGTAAAACTTTCTTACTGTTCTTTTCCTGAACTAAAAGGAACTACATATTGTTAGGCATACTTTCAGTAATAAGTAAAATTAGTGAGATTGTGAGAAAATGTAATCATTTGGTAATAACTTAGTTTTTATGCATTCTATGCATGACATTCTATTATGTTCACTTTTTATAAAGTACATTCAAAAAATACTACCATTTAGTTATTATTATTATTATTATTATTATTATTATTAAACTTCTGGATAAATCATTATATCAAATGACTCTTGTTATCTGTAACTATGGGAATGTCTAGTCATCTTGTTCTTTCAACTCTCTCTGGTTTTATATTCTTGGCCTAGTCACTACTTATCAATCTTTTCAGGAAACAGGGAGAATAACAGAAAATCAAACATAATAATTAGTATCTATATCACGTATAGCCACACTGACAGAAATGATTTATTCAGCTCAACAGTTAGTACAATAGAGGGAAAATACAAGCAAACAAATTATCATTTCCTCCCAAAATATAGCTAGTGTATTTACATAATTGCTCACACCATTATCTCAACTCTTGACTTATGTTACTTATACCCCTTCCTTCAGTCTTCAGCTCTCATCTCACTCCTTTGTGAAGAATGATTCTTTTGCTTTTCCATTCCACTTATTGCCTGTCCTTCACTTTTATTTCTTGAGCTGATACTTCATATTGTGAGCTCTTCTTATGTTGTCTATTAATGTTTAATATTTGCTGAACACTCACTATGTCAATCACTTTGTTCAGTGTTCCATGTGTTCCTCTATCACACATTTTACAATGGCATCTTCAAAGTCTCATGCAATCTACACAACCATTCAAAAGGTTAGAGCTTTTAGGACTTATGGCCAAGATGGGGGCCTAGATAAACACACTGCATCTTCCTGCACAATTAAAAAGGAATACAACTACCTTGAAACTAGAGACAACCAAAAGTTCCAGGAAACTGAGCTACATGGAAGGCCAACAAACAAAGATATAAAGAGGAAATACTCATCCAGATAGGTCAGAGGGGCGGAGCCGGGGCAGAGAGGACGTAGTGTGGTGGCAGCAGCAGTGGCAGCAGCAGTGGCAGCAGTAGCAGATGAGCAGAAAGACCAGTCACACATTTTAAAAAGTCGGAAGGGACACCTGAGAAGTACTACTGCCAGCTCCAGACCAGACTGTGCAGCCCACAGTCCCAGTACCAGGGAAAATAAAGCCTCATTGTTTCTGACTGTGCAAACCAGTGGGGGTGGGATGGAGGAAGAAACTGCTGGTCTCTCAGCAGAGTCTGCTTGCTTAAAGGGCCCTCATTGTCCTAGAAAATCTGCAAAGCTACCAACTCTGGGAGCAACAGCCAGAGAGGCACCAGTCCCAAACAGAAGTGGGAGAAGTGCCTGGAAAAGGGGCCAGTGCTGAGCAAGTGTTTTTTTTCCTCTCTCAGACCCCTCCCCCACATACAGCACCACAATGTGGTGAAATGGGTGGCCCTGTACTGATGAATCCCTAAGACTCCACCCCTTAAACATAACAAATGTGTGAAAGCTCTACCTAAGACACAGAGGCAAACAAACACAGGAGCCTTTCAAGATAAGGAAACAGAGAGGTATGGCCCAAAATATGGAATGGCTCAAGGTTCCTGTGGGAGAACTAAGCAACGAGAAGATAGCCAATCTCAGAGATGAGGAGATAGCCAACCTGACAGATGTAGAGTTCAAAACACTGGTGATAAAGATGCTCACAGTCTTGACAGATATGTTTAAATATGACAAACGCATAAGGGAAGAAGTGAAGACTATGCTAAGTGAAACAAAGAAAAACACACACAAAACCAATGGTGAAGGGAAGGAAACCAGGGTTCAAGTCAATTATTTGGAACATAAGAAAGAAAAAAAACAGTTAACCAATAAAGAATGAGGAAACAAGAATTGAAAAAAATAAGGAGAGGCTTGGGAACCTCTGGGACAACTTTAAAAATGTCAACATCCAAACCACAGGGGTGCCAGAAGGAAAAGAGGAAGAGCTTATGTGAGAAAATAATGAAGGAAAACTCCCAAAATTTGGTGAAGAAAATAGACATATAAATCCAGAAAGCACAGAGAGTCCCAAACAAGCTAGACCCAAAGAGGACCAGATCCAGACACATCATAATTAAAACATCAAAAGTTAAAGAAAAAGAGAGCATCTTAAAAACAGCAAGAGAAAAGCAGAGAGTTACCTACAAAAGGGTGCCTATAAGACTCTAAGCTAATTTATCAAAAGAAATCTTGCAGGCAAGAAGGGGCTGGCAAAAAGTTGTCAGGGTGGTGAAAAGCAAGGACCCACAACCAAGATTACTCTATTCAGCAAAGCTACCATTTAGAATGGAAGGGCAGATAAAGTGCTTCCCAGACAAGGTAAAACTAAAGGAGCTCATCATCACCAAGCCATTATATTATATGAAATGTCAAAGAGATTTACATAAGAAAAATATCAAAATTATGAACATTAAAATGACAACAAACTTACAACTATCAATAACTGAATCTAAAAAATAAAAACAAAACCCTACTAAGCAAATCAGAATAGGAACAGAATCACAAGTATGGGGGTCATTTGGAGGATTATCAGCTGGAGGAGGAAGGGGGAGAAATGGGGAAATGGTGTAGGGATTAAGAAGCATAATTGGTTAGTACAAAATAGACAGGGGGACTTTAAGAATAATATAGGAAAGGGTGAAGCCAAAGAACTTATATGCACAACTCATGGACATGAACTAAGGAGGATAGGATTGCTGGTGGGAAGCAGGTACTGGGCAGAGGTGAGCAAAGGGAAAAAAAATTGGAACTACTGTAACTACATAATCAATAAAATATACTTAAAAATAAAGGTTAGAGCTTATATTATCCACTCTTACAAATAAAAATTGAGTTTTATTGAGGTTTATTTTCTAAGGTCACCCAGATAATAAGTGTCAGATTTGAGCTCAGATCTTTTTGATTACTAAAACCATGTTCTTAACTACTATGCTCTATTGATTCTAAATGGATTGTGACTCTGGGCTCACTACCACACACCTAAAATATGCTCAAATACATGAATTAAAAATAATTTTGATGACTATTTAATGAGTTATTTAATCATTTTTATTGGAAACTGAAGGGTGAAAGATGGAACAGTTAGTTATTTGTCACCTTGTTTGTGGCATGCATTGTGTGCTCAGAGAAGTTAACTACCCATGGTTATTTAATTAGCCCCTGAGCTTATATGGCTTTCTTCAATATATCTAGGCAAACTGGAATGCTGAGCATATTATGACATTCCCTCGATGCTTTCATTTCTGTTTGTTATTTATCTACTCCCATCACCTAAACTATTCTCCATTCTTCCTCTCTCCTCCATGCCTGTCAACAGGCCCTTTGTGCCCACTTCAATGCTTCTGCTCACATAAGGACTTTACTGACTCCTTGACTCTTTGTGATATCTTAATTTCCTGAATTCTCACAGGTATTTTTTTGTTTGGATATTTTACTCTTTGCACATTTGTCCTGTAATGTGTTTTTTGAAATACTTGACTAGCTTCTCCATTAAATGTGAGTTCCTTGGAGGCAGAACACATGTTATCTTTATCCATACATATCCTATAATTTATACTGTGTTCTATCACATGCCATATTAATAGTTAATAGAAGAATAAGCAAAGATTATGAAGAATCACTGATGATTTAAATACGCAGATTTTCAGAATTAGCTTTCATTGGCTCACTATCTGCCACTCTTCTTCATTTAAGGTTAAATTAATTTTGTTGTATTTTAGTTAAGCTGTATTAATTAATGCCTCATGTCTTCAGGCTGTGCTTCTACAAGAAAGGTCTTCAGCATTCTTTCTTGCAAAATTTCCTCATCCTCATAGGTCCAGCCTAATTTTTCACTCCCTGTGAAACATGTTTTTCTCACGCTCAATAGCATGCTATTGCACAATTAACAAGTCATTGTCACCTCTAAACTTCATATCATTGTTTTATATCTAATTGATGGACTAAATTGTCTTATCATTGAGTGGTATTCTTTCTCTAACACTATGTGGTGAGGTTCTTGAGAAAAGGGATCAATCCTGTATGTTTTTTAACTCCTAGTAATCATAATAGTGATTGGTATATAGTCATACTTAGTAAATTTTGTCCATTTGAAATAAATTTAAAAGTTTTAAAAGAACCTTCTAGATGAGAAAGATAATAATATTTAAATAAGCAAGAGCACAGTAGTGTGGAAATATACACCAAGAATAATCAGAGTTACAGCAGAACCATAGACCAAACTGCAACAACAACCACAACCACAACACACGCATGCACCTGAGTTGAAGGATATGTCTCTCCTCTACACTCTTTATTCCAGTATGCTTACTCAGCACTTATCTGCTTAGTTCGCCGAGTCCCCCTCATTCTCTCTCTCCTCACAATCCTCTACCATTGCTGAATGAAATAAACTCCTCATGGCAACTGGTGTTTGTCTAGCAGACAGTGGAATTATTCTATTTTTGAAAACTTCCATATTAAAAAGAAAACCAGCCCTATGGTATACCGAGCTCTGATTAGCCTAGGGTGACACTAGAGAGTGAGATCCTTCTGCACAGGGACTGTCTCAGTTCTCTCTGCTAGTGTCTCAGAGGCCCTGGCCCAGAAAGTGCCTAGAATGAAGGATGGCCTACCAAGCCAGGTATGGAGACTCTTTCTTTCTTTAAATACTGGAGATTTTTATTTAGATACTTAGTATAATGATTCACTTCTTGGTTTCCTTAAGTGAATATGACACAGGAGTGGAGTTTTGTTTGTTTCATTATGAGCAAATTGGGAGTACAAAAGATATAATTCCAGTCTAACAAAACATGGCCTTGTGCTTCTTTTCTTTTGAAAATATAATATAATGTTTAAATACTCATTTTTGATTTATGTTCTTTTTCCTTATTTTATTTCTCTCCTGTGTGTATGTGCACATAGTGTGTGAGTACACATGCATGTGTGTGTGTCTACTAACATTTCTCTGAATTCATGTTATTTTAATATCCGGCTTTACATATAGCAGATGGTAGAAATATTTTAAAGACATAGCACCATCACATTGAGACTAAAAGTTTCACTGTTTTGAATTTAAAGAAAGGAAAACATTTATTTTTATTATATCTATTTCCTTTTCAAGGAAATTTGATTGATTCAGGTTTAAAATTTATGAAATGTTATGAAGCATATGTATACATATATACACACATAAATAGAAAGAGTATATTATAGTAAAAACAAATTGATTTCATGCTAATAAAAAAGGAGGGAAACATTTATTTTAATAAAGGATAACTGTAGTCATTCTAAAATGCAACCCTTAGGTACAAACTTCCACTTATAAAATAAATACATCATAAGGATGTAATGTATAGCATGGCAACTAATAATACCATATTGCATATTTCAAAGTTTCTTAGAAAGGAAATCCGAAAAGTTCTTATAGGAAAAAAAAATTCTGTACCTATGTATAGTGACAGATTTTAATTAAGCATATTTTGGTTATTATTTCACAATATATAAAATTATAGAATCATACATTGTACACCTGAAAGGAGTATAATGTTGTATGTCAATTATACCTCAATAAAAAAAATAAAACATAAAATGCAGCCCTTGGCAAAAGTGCTTTTTCAGAGATAGATGGATGTAACAATGTCTAACTGTAGATACTTACATTTTAACAATTACTTAAGGTATAAAATATTTGCCTTTGACTATTGTGTTCAAAAAAATAATGAAACAGCACAAAATAGTGCTATATTTTACATTTATTGTACTTTACTAAAAAATAAAAAATCATTAGCAGTTTTTTAAAGAATTCATCACTGATTATTTGCACATTTAAGGTACTGTTAAAAGGAACATTTCTCTTTGTGATGTGGTTATAATTTATAACCACAGACATTCTAAGTTTCTAAGCTAAAACTATACCTCACCTTCACATATCATTTACATATATTGATTGCTTCCATATGCCTGGCATAAGGTAAAATAGTTTGTGAGCATTTTAATATGGCTAAAGCCACAATAAAATAAAATTCATCTTTGTCTAGAGCACCTCAGAAATTTATTCATCCTGGTACATAAAGTGTTTTCCAAAGAAATTCTGCCTTCCAGAAAAATCCTTTAAAAGCCGACTGTGGTTAATGTCACCTCCTTTCTAATGATGTCTAGATTTCCCAGTCTGGCTTCCAAGTGTCTTCTGTTAGACAAAAGACCCTTTAAGTTACTCTCAACATGTTCTTCATTCTATTTACTAGCTTCAGACTGCAAGTTTATTTTCCTGAGTGACTGCATATCCTTTTTCCGACAAATGGGTTATTTTGTGATCACAGGTGGTTCATAGAATTGGTCAGAACAACTCAGACTTTATATCTACAAAGTTTCATTTAGACCAGGGGACATATTAAATAGGAATATTGTGTTAATTCCTATGTGGATTGAACACTCTTTAAGTTGTCATGAAGGATGTTGTGTCTTCATGAACCAAGTCATAACAAAATAATATTCAAGGCAATCATTACACCATTTGAGAGGATATGATGTAACTACAGGAGCAAATAAAACTAGTCATTTCCTGATTATTCTTACTGAATATTAAATGACTGAGTTTCATTCATGTTGAAAACTTGAATTAGAACTTACAGTATATGAGATGCAGACAAGCCTTTCCTAATGAAACAGGTGCTTCCTTGCTCAGCCTGGCTCAGTAAATATTCAGAGCAGAAGACCTAAATGTCAGGTCTCCTTTCATCCGCATCATTAGCTTTATGTATACACTTATACTGATCCCACCAAAATTGCACTTAAAACTCTGTCAATCGATAGGTCGACACCAAAACATTTAACTTCACTGAAAGGCCTAATATTAGACTCAGCAATTTGTCATTAATTGTTTATTTGCAACATTAGTTTTTTACAAAGCCTTCTCATATGTTCACTGACTGGTTGATATTGACAAAATTCATTTTTTAAAACATTCACACTATTACAAGTCTTTGAAAGAAGCACACTACAAATACAATTATAATTTTCTTTGTATTATTTGTATAATATTCAAATAGTACCTAAAGAACATATGCATGCAGACCCACTCAAATAAGTATAATACAGAAATTGAGAATCTATGCAAGTATTAATCTGCCTCAAGGAATTAATAGTCAATGAATATATTACATGTACTAAGCACTGATTGGGCACATTAAATATCTACTGTCATTAACTTGATAACAGCTACTATAAAATAGCTATTCTCCTGCATTAGAGAAGAGCAGCCCAAAGTTAATAAAGCTGATAATATGCTCAAATCCTTAAACTTAGAAAACTTCAGAGGCAAATCAATGCTTTCTTCACCATGCCAAGATTCTTTTATCCTCATCAAATTTTTGTTCTAGTAGCTAAATTAAAATAAATAAAATTTCAGTAAGTCAACAAGCAAGTACTTTATCATTGTAAACATAGCATGACTTAATATTCACTAAATAGTGACAATGTGTACTATCAATATATTTTTTACTAAATATGTGCTATCATTTTTCTCATTCCAAGAATGTGAACTTTTAGAAATATAAAAAGGCAATAAATCTGGCTGTTAGGTGGGACACACCAGAGACATTTAAACATTGCCTCTATCTATAAAGAAAGCAAATAGTTTGAAAAAGATAGTGAATATGTACAGTTGGGATTCCATTTGGGAGAATGTGGTCCATAGTGTGTTACGTGTGGTACAGCTTAATATTATAGACCGAGAGCTGTACTAAAGAAGAAAATTGCTAGAGCATCACTAATTTCACTGCCTTATATGGCATCTGCTTAAAATAGACTAAACATATTCTTCTGAAATTAGTGTGCTGATGTTTATACAGTTGTAGACAGAAATCCTGTCATACAGTAGACAGTTTTCTCTAATTTGAGAGCTAAAGAGCAAAGCCAATCAGATAAGTATTAATTTCATTTCTGATGAAACAACATTGAATAAAACAGACACTGATTCTGCCTTGCTCAGTGATTTTATGCATGGAAGAACTTTTTTTTTTAGTCACTTGGTCTTATATTTTTGTTATGCTATAAATCTTTCTCAAGAAGCTGTCTAGATTAGGAGATTGAATGCTAGAGAGAGGATGCCTGCTCTGTTAGTGTGCAAAGAGGATCTTTTGTTCTGAATAGGTACCTTGGGAAGCAAAAGAGGGCTGAGACTCTATTTAACATAAGGAACAAGAGACTCCATGGCTGCAGGCCAGTGTGTGAGAGCCTAGCAGGAAAGTGGAGTCTTAGGAGTAGTTGCTCTGTTTGAGCATAGCTTCCAATTTTGTCTAGTTAGAATCAAATGCAAAGGAGTGACTCCTTGCCCACCAGCCCAGGGAGAAAGAATGATGAACCCACATAATATAGTGAGCTGAAAAACAAAACAAATAAAAGACGTCATTCTTGACATCTTACTTTGTTCAAACAGAGTCATTGCAATAGAGTAAAATTGATGTTCCAGCCCTCTGAAGTTCTACATGCATGCTCTGCATAAACCTAAGAACATATGAAGGAAGTAGTGTGTAACAGAGAATATTTTTAGATGGAGAGCTGTATCCTAAATGACACTCAATTGTTGGGTTTTAAAATTTCATACAAAAGCATAGATAGCTGCAGTTTTTCTTAATATGATATACATTTTTCTGGACCTGTGAAAATATATTGCTTTAGGTCATAAAAGCATAAGCTACATGCCACACATGATGTTTTTGTACCCCAGGAGAACAGGTCATTATGTGAGGCCCAATATGGACTATAGTCATTTGTTTCAAATCTTGTTCAGCATCTCAGGTGATAACTCAGTAACTCAGAACTCAGGGCCAACACCCAGATTTCTGGATTCCTAAAGCATTGCTTTGCACATGCTTTTCATAAACTTTAAAAAGTTTTATCATCTATTCAAATGTAAAGTTTGAATGCCATAAATTCTTTCAAAATCCTCTTCCATTTGTCCATATATAAACTACAGCCTTAAGTGACTTCATTCCCATCAACTATTTTACTACTCTATTTTACAAATCTTTAAATTAAACTAGGGTGTGTTCTTACTTCTGTGTATTAGCCCCCTCACCTAGAGTAATTATCTGCCACACCCTCACTTATTCCTTCCGCCACTTCACACAAAAAGTATTTAATGAGACTCTATCATGCACAAGACTTTGTACTTGACTGAGGATATAAGATGAATAAAGAACAGGCCTGATCTCAGAAACAGACAGCCTACGTATTCTCTCCTTCCAATGGTAAGTCTCTTCAGGACAGTTGCCATATTATGTTTTATATCTCTGTGCCTCTTCAAAAGCCTTGCAAAGGAAATACTCAAGTCAGTGTTTATTGGAGAGAATAGCATCCGGAAGCAACAGAGAGGTTGGGAGGATCTGTACCCAGGAAGGAAAGTTCACAGATGTGATACAAAGAAAGGCTGACTGTGCTGGAACATTGTTGGGGCTGCAAGGTGAAGAGTTTCATTTTCCCATTACTATCCACTGTTGTAGCATACTCCTAGTTGCAAAAACTTAATACCTATTGTTCTTGAATTCTTCAGATCCTTCCTTTCCACAATCTTTTACCAAACCTACTTTTTCTATACATTCAATATGTTTCATCTCCAGCCTTTCTTTCTCATTCCTATTATCATGATCCTTAATTAATTTCCTCATATCTGAATAACTACAGGGCCTCCAAATAGTTTCCTCTACTCTTAGGACTCCTTTAGAGCAATCATTCCTATAGGGTTAACTAAGGAGTCTGGACTTTAATCAGTAAGAGTTTAAAATTAGGAAAAGGCACAATTTGATTTAAAGTTCAGAAAGAATTATAGACAATAATAAAGGAAAGCAGAGAGAATGATTATAGATGGCTGTTGCCATAGTAGGGCAAGAAATGACAAAGGCCTGACTTAAACTGGAAGAGAGAATAAGATAGATTGGAGAGACATTCAAGAGGTAGAATTCACAGGAAATCTAGTTAGATAGAGGCCAACCAGTGAAGGAAGAAATGAAGATGCTACTGACCTGGACAAGTGGTACACAATGACAACATTCCCTGACACTGGGATAAGGAGGAGAGACAAGTTGTAGGGAGGACAGTGAGTACAGTTTTGAGCAAGTAGAGTTGGAGTTCTTGGTGAGAAATCCAAGTGTAGATATTCTGTGGCCTTTGACTTGTGGAAGAGACACATGCAAAAGTCCCCAGCTGGCTTAGCAACTGGTCCCCAGACCTTGTAGCATCTGGAAGAGTAATTTTACCAGTTAGGGGTATGGACCAATGGTGAAGAGCTTCCTGGGTAACACTAGCACAGAACTTCCAGTTCTGTGAGCTTCTTCTACTCTTCCCTTTCTAGTCGACATTTCTACATCTCAAAGGTCAAGGAAACTAATTTGTCCTTTAATCAACATATTTTATAGAAGTAAAGCTGAGGCATGGGACTAATTGTGAGAACCACATTCTGTCTCAGGCATGATGTCTAGTTTAGATCATTAGGTGTATGTGTGTATAAGAGGAAAATTTACTGAAATTTTAAAGTGGCAAGATTACCTAATTTTAAAAATTATCATTTCATTTGCTCTTCAGTAGATTGATTTGCTAAAAATGGAAATTTCTAACCTCTTCCCAGGAAAGACATAAGGGCTTTTAATTTTTGAGGCCTAGTAACTCTTTTCATATCCCAAGAGAAGAATAAACAGGATTTGGTTTTCAAAAGGAGAGCCTTAAATGAGATTTATTTAGATAGGACAAGAAGAATGAGTTCAAGGAAAGGTGGGGGAATGGGTAAGAAGTGGAAGGGAGAGTGGTCAGGAGTAGTTAAATTAAAAAAAAAAAAATATATATATATATATTTCACATCTGGAAAGATGGAAGGCCATTTTGTATTGGGAGATTTGTATCTGGCTCACACCCTGCACTGTGGATGTTGAAAGGACTTGAGAGTAGAAACACTGTGTGCCTTTCTGTGGAGGCAATGACATTATGCACATGGCTTGAAGCCAAGATGCTAAGAAGGCTCGATAGAAGGGTTGCCTGAATGAGTCTCTTGGCAACTTCCTAGAGTCCAGTGCTTAAAAGAGAGTGGAGTAATCAGCTAGACAGCAGCATTGCACAGTAGAACATGCTCAGGGAAGGTCAACTAGTAAAGCACAGAAGATCACAGACAATCCTAGACCACTCAAGATCTGACATCAAACAAAGAGAGAGAATTTCTTCCCAAGCCATTTTGACTCAATCCTGTGTTCTCGTGATTGGCATTTCACTTTCCATAATTCCAAATGAAATGTAATATGACTTAGAAAAATAATAACTGAATGTAACTTGTATTTGTTACACACACATGTACTGCACATAAACACATTGATTTATGTAGTTCTTCATCTAGCATATATAATTCTGAAGGCACAAGGGATTAAGTACATTGACATGACCAAATTCTAGATGTGACTTTTCGAAGTTTGTGTTGAAAGACACCACAAACTTACAATTTTGTCTAATATATTATAAAGTGTTCCAAGGTTTCAGTAGAGTGTTTGTTCTGAAACTAATTGATTTTGAAGTGAGCCAGAGAAACATCCTGAATGATAAGAAAGTGATCAGAGAATTAAAACATATGAAATATATAACTTTTCATTTAGGGACATGTGGTATATAACAAGAATGCATAGTTAAGGAGTCATTTTAATATCTATTTTCATTATGTCGATGACATAGGTGTCTTTATATTAAAAATAAACATTATTTATAAAATAGCGATTGCTTTCTTCACAACTTGTTCATAGGTTGGTTAAAAAAATAACAAGATAAAGAAAAATGGAAATTGCTAGAAAAACAAGAAAAAAAAGCCAATATATTTTATGATCTCAAAGAAACATAGTCACAGTGTTTTCAAACCCTGGATAACCAAACTTAGCTTTCTTTTCTTTTTTCCATTGATTAGAAAGAAGCCTGGTCAATTATTTTATAGACAAATTTCAAAGACGGAACAGATGAGCCCAAATAGCCACTGTAACCACTATGGAAAGGTCCTTACAAGTTTGTACCATTTGTCTCTCCTGATCTTGTTTTTAGTCAAACCTAGACAAGTGTAATGGTCCTAGTCTGATATGCTGCAGTTCTAATTCCCCTTGTTAAAGACAGATTTGTTTCCATGTTGCATTTAAATGCAGAAAAAAATTATATGGCTATATTACCATGTAAGCTATATAAAAATGTATTGTTTTCCTAAAAAGAAAGAAAAAACAAATCACAAATAGTTTTATGATAGTGGTAATTACCACTATTCTCTACTTCTGCGTTCTCACATTCTTTTTGTCTTTCAAGGTTCACCTTCCTTATACCCTATTTTCAAAAGCCCTCTGAAGTCCTTAGGTAGATACGATACTGCCATCCTCAAACGTCTTACTATATTCACTTTATTATCCAAGAATCTACTTGCTAATGAAGAAATCCACAACATGCCTTATGCAGGTTTGTGTGTGTGTGCATGTGTGCCTTACACATAGAATACAAGTAAAAATATTTATTATCATAACTGAATTTCCAAATAATTGACATTTTCATAGCTGATGGAAACCTAGATTCATTTAAACTAATTTTTATAAAATGATCACAGCAGAGTTTATTGTCTTGAAACTTCAAATTTAAAGATAAAAATTAAGATTTCTAATGCATCATAAGAAGATTCAGAACTACTTGGACAGTTTAAATTTTCTTCATTTCTTTTAGAGAGAGAGGAAGGGGAAAAGAGAGAGGAAGGAGGAGAGAGAGAGAGAAAGAGAAACATCTGTGTGAGAGAGAAATATCAGTACGTTGCCTCCCATTCACCCTTGACCTAGGCTGACCGGGATTAAGACCACAACCTTTCCGTTTACTGAATGATGCTCCTGCCAACTGAGCCACACAGGCTAGCGCTGGACAGCTTGAATTTGACCTTAGGTATAAACCACTTTGTTTTGGCTTTCCTCAAATATATTCCTTAAGGGTTGGGAGTAAGCCTTATTTTTTTAAAATACTCCTTAATAGCTATGATTTGTATATAATGATACTCTTGCCTACTGTTCTTTTCTGTTGATACTTCCCCTTTTTCACAAGACAAACATATATTTCATAACAATCTAACATTAAGCATTTTAAATTAATTCATATTCTACATCAATTATAGACTTAAAATGCACTAAGGAAATTAGCTTATTATTTACCCCCATCCTCTTAATTATATGAAATTGGGATCTTAAAGAACTTAAAAAATGTATTTTGAATATTCACACTTCCTATGGCTATCTTCCATCACATCTATTCTCCTGGGCAAGTGGGGGCTTGGAAGTAAGGGCTGAGGCTAGAAGTGGGCAGTGCTCCTGGGCCATAGAGCATGAAGCCCAGGGAAGAAGAGGGTGACTTGAAAATGAAAAGCGTGGGGGTGATGAGCAACTGCTATTATCAATAAGCAGAATCAAGGATAAGAAACGGGGAAGGTTCTGCAATACTAAATCTTAGCAAGCCGTCAGAGAGCAAAGTCGGAATTGTCCCCAAAGTGTAGATGATAAAATCTAGTCAATTTAAATTTTTAAATGATTCTACATTCAACTTTGGTAAGATGGATTTGTTTTACACAGAGGTTCAAATACGATGAGACTGATGATGAGAAATTTTACCTTTAGTCACCATTTGGTTTTAGAATAATCTCACTCACTTTCTTTTCTGGCTGTGTATCCAGAGACACAATAACTAGGAAAATCAGGGTAGTCCTTCAAAAGAGGGGAACAATTCCTCAACCTGGTTCCCAGAGTCTTCCAAGAGGTATGTATTATTATATATTCTCCAACCCTTTCTTGCAGGCAGGCAAAGATGACCCAGATATTTTCTGATTCAGTCCTGGAGCAGGCTTCAGAGGAGACACCATCCATGGAGATACCGCTGCTCCCAGGCCCTCCAAAATGCCTCCATGACCTTCTCCTGCCCTAGTACCTGGCACTGAGTTGACTTCCTCTACAGTTCACTTATAATGAACTGTGTATTATACATTTGCATTCTTTTTATATTCACTCATAATCAGGTACATGATTGCATTTAAAAAACAAGGTGTGTCAAATGAAGTACAAATACATTCAGCAATGAGTGACTTTGTCTAGCCATTGAGAATATAATGATGAAAAATGATGCAGATCTGGCCTTGAGAAACTCACAATCTAGTACAACAAAGATGATCCACATAAGTAGTTTTACATGCTAAAGAATTCATTTGATGTATTCAATAGAACTAGGCTTCATTTAGTTTGCAGATGAAGACTCAAGTGGGTGATAATATATTTTTTCTCAAGACATGTTTATGATTGCAGCAGCAAAATAAGTTACTGTAAAGTTTAGACAATATTGCTTCTCATGCCAGGTCTCCAAGTCAAGGAAATCTGAAAATTCAGATTTAATGACTCACTCAGGAGCTGATAAGACTCCCTAAATTTGCCCAAATCTTGTAGAAAATAGTAAGACCAATTAATTTTTCATATTTATCAACAGTATTCTACTTTTGCTTATCTTTATTCCCCAATTCAAGTATAAATTGTATATTTTCTTATCCTGGGTTTGATGGGGTCCAGCTTTGTCACTGTTTAGAAACAGTGTACAAATTCCTTATTTTTACTGATGTTTATGTCTTGGCAATAAAAAATCTAGTAACTTGGGACATTTGTGTCAGATGGAATTTATTGATTCTTCCATATGTTTAATTATAAAAATAATTTTAAAAAACCTACAGACCAAAAGTTGTTATTCTTTTTAAAATATATCAAATGTAATTTTCTAAACATTATTTTGCCCTCTTAACTAGCTACTGTACAACTATAAATGATGACAATCACCTGCCACAGCCATGCTGCCTAACTCCTGCTAACCACCCTGAATGACTCTGGCTTAAGAAAAAAGTTATGTATATATGAATGTATATGAAATATTAATATATATTTCATACACATGAAACATTTTTAACATTCTAATTGTTTAGTAACTACAGTTCCACACATTATTTTGTTTTCCATTTTATAGATCTATCTCACATGTAAAGTCTAAGTAAAAATACTTTATTTACTTATTTTTTACTTATTACCATTTACTTTTTTAGGATCAAACTGTATCAAAAAAGATATGCAAAGAGCATATCAATCTTTAGCAAATTTTACTTTAATGAATGCTTCTGTTTCATGTATGTTACATCTCCTGACTTATACCAGTCTTTCCAAGTTTGGCCTCAAAATATTACTCTGTGTATTTATCCTAGCAGCCTGCCCATTTCCTAACTAATGTAACAAATTGCTAGTGCCACCTATTAGTGGAAGTGTAGTACTGCAAATCATGATAATGCCTTTAAATAGCACCTAAGAGTCATGAGGGGTAAAATCCATCCCAAGACTCACACTTGTTCTAATGTATGTTTACAACTGCTGGTCTTTAAAAAATAAGCTTTCACTATATGCACTAAACTTAGATACTGTCATGAGTTCTGGAAATTTTACCTACAAATTTACTTAATGAATCATCTATCATAGATTTTTTTCTATAATGTTTTGATAAGTGCAATGTTTTAATCAATTAATACATAACTTCCCATGATATATTATGACTTTGTAAATGCATGCTGTTAGATAACGATCAGTCAAAAATTTTTTTTAGTACTGGTTTCTCCAGAAGATTTTAGAAAATTTCAAGTATAAATGCTATTTAAAATAGTCCTGACTTCAGATTTCAAAATTCTCCAGAAGATGTTCTGAGCTGTGGAACTGTGATATGTAGATGTGTCACTGAAGTTTAAATGAGAAAAGTTGGAATAAGAGCTTCACCACACAATTTCATATAGCTAACTTAAAGTTCATGATAACTTTGTCAGAGCACACATCTGAATTATAATTATATATTCATACAAAGCATAAACAGATTATGATCTGCCACCAACAGTTTAATTTTAATTTTGTTCCTAGGAATAGATGCAATCATATTAATTAATTATAATTAAATTTATACCTGAAAGATCCTTCAATTGCATAAATTCTTAAATATGGAATTTAAATATAATTGACCAAATAACCCACAAAATATAAGTTGTTACTTATATTGTTCAATTTTATGTGTACTAATTAAAAATAACAAAACAGAGAAATCAGTTATCACAGATCTATACATTTATTTAGTTGTGTAAACACCCAGGTATTTTGCCTCACTAACAGGAGTGGAGTTTTGAAAATAAATTATATAAAGAGAAAAAACAGTATAAAAAGTTATAATTGAAAAAGTATCTCTTCCAATTTTTTCAGGTTTACTTAAGCTAGTAATGACTGAATATCATTATCAAAGGTCGATGGGTCAGAGACTTACACAGGATGGTTTTGTGGTCTCAGTTATTTTCGTACTTGCTAAAGTCTACACTGTATAAATTATTATTTCAAAGGCCATTCTGGTTGGCAGCTTTAAACAGAGAAACCACAAACTGGAGAATTTCACTAGCCCTCATCTGATCTGACCAGTATTGAATCACCAGACGTAAGACAGAGCATTTTCTTTTATTTTTTAATTATTTTGCCAGGATATATAGGGAGGGGCAAAAGTATGTTTACTGTTGTTCATAAAGAAAATAACACAATAATTAATAAATACAAAAATAAACTGTGTTTCTTGTACTCAGAATTGTACTCCTACTTTTGTCCCACCATGTACTTATAGAATAAATGATTAAAAGTCTTAGTTCTCAGTCTTAGACTTCAGATTCAAAACATAATTTTTAAAGTTAATAAACTTTGAGAAGAAAAGGTCATGTTATATAAGAATCAGCAAATAAGAGACCTGATGCCAAATATGAAGTGACATTTGGATAAAAGGTATTACAAATAATTTATTATTTCTTTGTTCTTGGTGTGTAGTATACACATATATGTATACTATATATATATATATATATATATATATATATATACACACACACACACCCATAAACACATAAATATATATATTGTGTGTGTGTATGGGTGTGTGTGTGTTTTCCCCTACACATTTCATTTTAACTGTGAGGAGATTTTTTTTTAAGATTTTATTTATTTATTTTCAGAGAGAAGGGGAAGGAGGGAGAAAGGGAGGGAGAGAAAAATCGATGTGTGAGAAAAACATTGTTAGTTGCCTCTTGCATGTCCCTAACTGGGGATCTGACTTGCAACCCAGGCATGTGCCCTGACTAGAATTGAACCAGTGACCTTTTGGTTCACAGGCTGGTGCTCAATTCACTGAGCCACACTAGCCAGGGCAGATATTGTTTGTATAAGGCAAATTTCATTCTACACTATTATGTAAACACTTGAGATATGCATGAAAACTTTCCATGAGACTTAAAAGATCATGTGTGTGTGTGTGTGTGTGTATACATATTATATATAATTTGTGTGTATACATGTGTATATATATAGTATACATATATGTGTATACTACACACCAAGAACAAGGAAATTGTAAATGTGTATGTAAATAAAATTAAAAATATGAATGCAATTTTAAATCAATAACAATTTTATTTGTAATGCATTTATTACAATTCCTAACCTATAGAGTGCCAGGATACTTCACTCAACTATAAAATACTAAAGTTTTGTTATTTTCATATCACATATTCATATATTCATATATACATTATATGTATGAATGTGTGTTTATGCTTTGGTAGAAGTAAAAATATCTTTAAAAGTCAACAAGTGTAATAAATAATAAAGTAAATAATCATTTATATTAATTAAATTTTAAAGTGATCCTAATATATTGAGCAATGACAAAAAAGCTTCTGCAAATTTTACTTCATCATTTTAAATTTAATATTATCTTCTAGTATCAGAAAACATCTATGAAAATTTTGATTTAACTCATAATCTTATTCTTAAAAAAAATACTTGACTCTGGGAAAAATAGCTTTAGAGTATGAAAGAGAGTCTTTATAATGTCTACCATTTTCTTAAGTGCCATTTACTAAGTCTTCCCTATGAAGGTAAAGTTAAAGCATTGATTTAACCTTTGGATCCACATGATCACCATTCAGACTTGCATGTGTCTTTGATTTCTACTAAAACTGAAGCACGCAATGTCCTGGAAAAGATCATTATACTGAGTGATGGAACATTTGTCATTTGTTTAAAACCCCAAACCTAATTTATTTCCTTGTGATTTCCATAACTTTTTTCTGAAGTCTTCATTGTACCACACATTCCAAAGGGAAGATTACATGATATTCTGGTATTTCATGAGAAAAGTGAAATTTGACTAGTTTTATAGGGAAAATAAACTCCTATGCACCATTTTGGAAAAGAAGCATTTTAACATTTAGCTCTATTACATATAGTTAAGGAAGGCAAAAGTATCTCTGAGTGAATGTTTCTTGAGGATAATTTGTACGTGACTGCTGAGATTTACAGAGTTCTCACATTTGCTACCCCCACAAGGATTCTAAATCAGATTGGTTCAGAGGAAAAGCCAGCATACCCCATTTTTCTAGTATTATCACTTCTCCAGATGGTCCTCAAACATCTATTCAATTCCTTTTTCCTAGAAAGTAAAGAGGTACCTTATTAAATATCTATGTACATTCACTACAAAAGCTGCCTTCATGTTCTTCTTTTTCTTTCCCATTTAAAATATCAAATCTCTTTTATCTCCTACCAGAAAGTAAGCACAGTGATTTCCTAAAACTTTGTCTTGGCAACCTGAGCAATGAGATAGTTAATGGTGGATCTTTGAAAACAGTGACCATGGGAAATTAGGGCTGGCAGGGATTTAACTCTTCATGAATCATGATGGAATATTTTTAAGGGCAATGCAGTGAAGGTTTTAACTGTGTTTGACATCTAATTAAGGAGGAAAAAGAAGCAGCTAAAAAAATGTCTATTTGAGTTTAGAAACAAAGTACTGATAATTGGCAACCAGGCCGTGGTTTTGGCAAAACAAGTGTACATGCAGAGACAAAAAGGTAATGACAGACCAATAAAATAACAAGAAAAATTGCTTGGGCCATTTCTTTTATTTTTCTTGCTGTTGCTCATTCCACAGTTTATTTTACCAAATTGCCAGGCTCTAGGTATATCAATAGAATTGTCATGTAGCTGTAGGGCAGCTTTTGATTTAAAGCAAAGCAAAAAAATACTCTAATGGATGCCATTGCTAAAAAGAACTTATAAAGATAGTGCTAAATATATACACCTTGCCAACATATATGGCTTACTTCATCAGACAAGTTTAAAGCATGTGTACATAACGAAAGGCTATTCTAATTAAATGCTATCTTTTTAATGTGTAGAAAGAACTGGTGTCTCTTCTATAATGGAGAGCAATCTACTTCCAGGGAAATAAGTTTCTTGAAAAATAGGGATAATTTTCAATTCTTATATATTTTACAACTTATTTAGCACTGTAGATAAGGAACAACAATTGTAATAGATTTAATGTTTTAGACTTATTTTAAAATTATAGACATTCACATCTTCAAGAAGCAAAGTTGCATGCAAAACTTACTTATAAGGAATATAAACTTCCATAAAGTGGGCCATCAACCTAAGAATTATTTGATGACATCCTCTTAAAGAGTGAAAATAGAGAGCAAAAACTGATGAAAACACAGATGCCATAATATCATATACTACAAATAATTAAAGAAAAGTTACTAAATAGAGACATAATAGAGATTAAATTAAATATTTAATGGAGTCTACATATTTTTAATATCTTAGATGAGTACAATTGCAATGTTGTTTGTTCATATATAAATTCATTCCCATTTTAATAATCAAGAAAATGTTATACCAAAAATAAATATATTTTCCAGTTCAGTGTATTTTATCTAACAAGTATTAAGTCCAAATAATCACATTTAGTAGGTGTTTAATTTTCTAATCCGAAGTGTGAAAATTACATTTCTCTTTCCTATTTGTGATCCTCATTCACACTAGAGCATTCAGAGAGATCATTCCCATCATGTGAAAATTAAAGAATCTGTTTTTTGGTATAAGAGCAATGAACAGCATACAGACACCTCTACAAGATAGTTTCAATAAATTTGTTTCATGTTATAGGCTCAAAACGGAATATAATTGAAGCTTCTCATTGCCCCACCCCCTATTCTAGAAATCTGAGAATCATAAGAAAGCAACACCTTAGAGAGTAAAACTACTTGAGTTAAAATAGTTTAATCTTAAATTCCACTTTAATAATACCTCAGTTGTATAAATATTTTCTTCCACTAATAGTTATATATATTATTTTGGAATACAGGTTAGCCTTATTTTATACATCTATCTATAAAAATCTATCTAAACAAATAAAAGACAAATATTTTCTTTAAAACCCTCATTATAAAACAAGCATACACATTAAACTATAACCAAATAAAGTACTAGCAACAATGTGATCAAGCTTTTTCTTTTCTTTTTTCACTGTATACTTTTTTTACAAAAGAAGTTCACAAAACTAGTTTCACAACTAGGAAGTAATGTGTCTTCATTTCTCACTGAAGTACATATGGAATTAAAATAACAGTATATTTCAAAGGCTTTTGTTTTACACCAACTAGCCAAATATACAGTCTTTTGTACAATCATAACACACTGTAAAAAACAAAAAAACTAGTCTGTTCTAGTCAGTTTATATTCTCTTGGCAAACCATGATCTCCTGCTTATGTTAAGCATCTGATTGTCAGATTTGAACAAACTGAATATTCATGATGATCATTAACCATTTAATGTCTAAAACGAAGAAAATATAATTGATCATAATTACCATAGGTGAGGCAGGCACATCTGCAAAGAGACTATTTTGCAATAGTTGTTATGAAAAATATTTTTAAAGTATGATCAGAAAAATTAACAGAGCATATGATCACATATACAGATGAGCATTTATCAGGCATTTCAGCTCCTCTCTGCAAATGTGATTAAATGTTCTTTGTTTGCGTTTAAATTGTCATATCAAACAGAAGACATGCTTTTATTTTTAAAAAGTGCTTAAATCATCTCAGAAAGATGCACACAGTCATGTAGGTTTCCTAGGTTAAACTAAAGGTTTTATGGTTTGGGTTGGGAGGGAGTTCAAGGAATGAAAAGGGGGATAGTGGGGGGCGGGGGGTCACAAAGCTAGCCAAATAAAAGAAAATAAATAAAGGTTTACCTTTGAAGGATAATTTCAGCCTTGGTACATTGTTCTTCCCATTTTGATAGTTTGCTCTTGCTGTAAGTAACACTCCCCAGAAAAGACACACAAGCTTAGTGAGGCAGCCCATGCTGCAGACGCTGTAGGTCCCTTGCTGCTTCAGGCTTCCCTCCTGTATTGTGCGGCCAGAGAAGTTCAAACAATCTGAAAACTGGAGGTAACAGGTGATTTAGGTCAGTTTCATTCATAAATGCAGACAATCAAGACTTCACCGCAACACTAACACCTCCTCTTCTGTAACAGCCACTGAAGCACAGAAACTTCAAAACCTCCAAAAAAAAAAAAAAATCGAGGCAGGCACCGGATAATGAGGCGCAACTGTTGTGTGGAAAGAAAAAAAAAATTAACAAGGGCTGCTGCAGTGGTGCTTAAGAAGCAGTTCCTTTTATCTGGGCTCCTCTGATAGCCGGTGGGGACTCTAATCCTGCTCCCTGCTTCATTCGGCTCCGGGGAAGCAGAATGAAAGGGAAACAGAGAAAGAGAGAGGAACCGTGAGCAGCGCGTACTTTTCCTGTACACATGTAGGGAGAGATGACACAGGATCCCGCAGACAGGTTTTCCCAACACTCACTAGACTGGCTGACAATGGGAGAACAGGCGAGCTCAACCCACTCCCCTTCCCTCCTGTCACAAAACACATGCAAAAAACATCTCGTAGAGATTATAGCCGGGAGCAGAACCCTCCAGCGTGCCTGTGAAAGGCATGTAGCTATAAATTTACTTCCCAAGGCAAGCGTTGTTTTATAGCCATTTTAGGTGCAATTCTGATTAAAAAAATCTGAATTCTGCTACCTACATAATTTATAACTCATGCCTTTTATATAATTCTGCTGAACTTGCGATTATCTGTGTGTATGTATATGTATGTATAGATATATACATATGTATCTATGTGGATCTGCATATCCTTTCATCAATATAACTTTAACCACTGAAGGTTTTAAAGCCTTGTTAGAGATCATTCCCTCCTCCCTACAAGCCCACTTGGCTCAACTACCCCCTTCCCCGCCCCACTGCAATTTCAGCAAAGAAATTCCTAGTAAAGCCCATTTCAACAATCAGTTCAAGACAAATATAGGTCCACTGAGAATTATAAATTACAACAGGGTATTCTCAAAAGGATACTCAGAATTTAAAAACATCTATGGTTTTCCAGCTTCTGGAATGCTCTGGTTAATATTTTTAATGCATCACATCTCATTAATTAAAGCCACTTCCAAAGTTTTGGTTTAAAGGGCAGAGGAAGACGACAAAGTTCACAAAAGTCCCTGCTGAGTGTTGAGGACCAAAATGGAGAGAATATCTCTGTGCCTTTGTGAGCTGATGAGGGTTAACTAAATTTTCAGTGGACACGTGCATGTAGTCAGTCAGTCATACAACCTCATTAGTCCTTCTCTAAATGGGAATGGGAATATATGTAATCTAAGGTGCTTACATTTCCTCTTCTATTTTTCTTTTGTTACTTCCCCAAGGCTGGTATTCTTACAGGATTTTGGTGGGTGAAATAAACACAAGTTAACAAGACAGAACTTTCTCCTTTTTACTCTACTCCGCAAATTGTTCTGCCCTGCACTTTTCCTCGCCCTTTACTCCTATACAACATGCACACTCGAAACACAGGAGAGAGAACTCTACTACAATAATACAAAAATTTTTATCAGTAAGCGTAGGGTGAGTCTTGCAATTGAAAACATAAACACTCATTGAAAGTGGTTTAGTAGTCTTATAAAAAAATGATCTGAGCATTGTCACTATAGCTTTCATCACCTAATGTCTACAGACCAATAGAGAAAGAGCATCCCTGATCTCTCTCTCTCTCTCTCTCTCTCTCTCTCTCTCTTTCTCTCTCTCTCTCTGCAGGTGGAGGAGAAAAAGGAAGAGGAGGAATAAGAGGATTTAAGTGGGGGATGAGGAATGGTGGGTAATGAGGGAAGGGGGGAAGGGATTCTTTCTTTACTTCACTAGATTGATTCATCAAACAGACCTATATTGCATTTGTCAGTTTCCACAAGCTAACTGATCAGTCAGTATTGTTAAGAAAATAAAATCCAAAAATAATGTTGATTTTACTGAGTCCCACACTTGTTATCCTGAGCACTTTTCATGCTCTAGGCAATGGATTAAGTCTACAAATGACAAGAGGCTTGTCTGTCTTCCATGGATTACTCTCTACAGACATTCATTCTGCAAAGGAATTCATGCCACTTTGGGATTATTTAAAGGACGGGACTAATGAATTATCCTATTGAAATATCACAAATAATCAGTTTAAATACTTTAAATAGATGTGCCATTTTCATTAATATATATTTTAAATGTCTTAAAATGTTTATTTTTCTCCAGCTCTTGTTACCTAGAATAGGAGAGCAAGTTTGTATTTGTCAAACCTGAACAGGATAAACGAATTTAGAAATGTATCTATTTCATTAGCATAATGACTAATCCTGAAACATTTTGATGTGTTCCAGGAAAAATAAGAGGTCGTAGGTAAAATTCTGTTAAAACAGGGTCAAATTGACTTCATGGCAAAGAAAGACATTCAATCTGGATTTCAAGCCACAAAATCAGGGTGAACTTATTTCATTTTGTAAAACAAATAATTTAATGTTGAAGCCTAGAATTCAGTAACCTAGGCACTTCCATGTTTAGATACACACACACAAAAAAATTAAAAACAAAACAAAACAAAACTTTGATATATTTATTTATACTGATATTTGTCTTTCTATATTTATGATCTTTATGTCCTTTCAAATATTTGAAAATTTAATAAATCAACATTTACATTAATTTATCTGTATAATTTTTAATTTAAAAAGTGGAAAAAATAGTAAATTATTTAGGCAAGAATAACTGACCTGGAGTGATTAAATTACAAAATAGTAGAAAAAGACATTATATATAGATGTTTTAACATGATTAAAAACAAAGAACAAAAAACAAACTACATGACTACAGAATACTTTTTAAAAGTATTAGGAATCTTATATGTTTACTTCTTTCAATCTTTTGACTTTGGTCGGGACTAAATAAGGTCATTTTCCCCTTAAAAAATTTTTTTATATCACCAAATAACTGAGAGATAATCAAGGTTAAATCTATTTCTCAACAGAGAGGGGTGGAACTGGGTGGGTGTTTATCAAAACTTATAAAATCTGACTGCCTTTGTGACTTGTACATTTTGACTCACCACCCCCCCATCCCCAACCTCATCCCCCACTCCCAAGGAACATCATTCCCTGCTCTGAAAATCTGTGGCCTAAGCCTTAACATTATCAGGCCTGCTAAATTTGTCACCTTAGCCATAATTTTTTACTAGATTTATTACTTTTCAAAAGTTAGAAAAATTATGTTGATCTTTTAATGTTGAATTTTATTCAAGGTAAGGTGAAAATGTCATTTTGCTTCTTTCTCAAAACAATCTCTGTATTCTCAATTACTTTTTAACCCACAATCTACATCATGTGCTATAATTAAGTCTACTTGAAACTGAGTTCCTAATATCTTCTTAAGTTTCAAGTTTTCAGATGTGATTAATTCCTACGACTTAGTCAAATTTGAGCAGGTGCTTAAAATGATGATCATGCTGTTGTATACATTTCTGTCAAATGAATCAGTGGTTTTTAACCTCTCCCCATTCTGTATTGAAATAGATTATGAAGACTGCAGTTTTCTGGGTGGTTTGCTTGATTTTCTAGAAGAACAGCACTTCCAACTTCACAACAAGTTGATTAACTCTTGCTTTTCAATAAAAATGTTCAGTCATAGAAAGTACATATTAAAGCATTTCTTCATTGGAAGTGTATTTCTGGCCTTTTGATGAATTGCTTAAAAGTGATGTATTTCTCTAATTTTGCTATTTCTTATTTTAAAAAAGTGGGATGACAATAAACACTGCCATTTAAGAGCAGAAATTATTGTTCTAATTTGCAAGGTGATCTTCCAAGCACTTCCCTATATTGTAGATACTCTGAATCTTTCTGTGAATGGTAGGTGGAAGCATTTTCTATATTTGCGAATAAAAGAAAATGGTGAAATATGTATAGTTTAGATGTATTTAAAAGATTTAGTGGATTAAATGTACTTAAAGTTATGGTCACTTCACTAAACACCCTAGCCTCTCCCTGCAACCCCATACCACCCCCCGTTTTATTGTGGTTAGATGGAGGAACACCCCCAAAGTGTGTCACTGACAGAAGCAGGTGACCTCTGTAAAAACAATAAGTTAAGACTTTCAAAATGAGTTGGTTTACCTGTTTTTCTAAGAAACAATATCAAGGAAAAAGAATATTTAAAACAAACAGAGAAAAATCAGTATTCTTTCCAAGATGTTGTTCAGTTGAGTTATGTAAAAAAAAAAAAAATGAATAGCCTATATTAGTTTTTATCCAACAGCTGTTTTTCCCTATTTTTTCCTTCCAGGGAATGCTTCATTAGTATATGAGGAAGGCCGACGATAACAGAATTAAAGCAAATGTCATAGTTGAATAATTGCCCTTGTTCTGACATCTCATGTTGGAAATTCATTTTTAATGAGGGTTTTTCTGGTACAGGAAATTTGAACCTTCTTCCTCTTCTTTTTTTTTTCTTTCTAAAAATGAATTGTGTGGGTGAAAACGTTCTTTTGAAGATCAGAAGACATCCTATTAATTGGAAAAATGAAATAGTTGCTGTATTCTTTGCTTCAGCCAAAAATGATAGCTATTTAAGAACTACTGTAGTAGTTACTAGAAACTGGGGGTGGCAAGTTAAAAGTAATATTTAAGAAATTGTTAAACTTTACATAATTTGACCCTTGTGAGTGCTTTCAGTATAAGCAACATGTAAAAACATGAGCTGAGAGAAGAAATTTGTAACAGATAAAGGGAATTCACTCTTAAGGGAAACATTCACACCCCCCCCCCACTCCCACCCCCAATGAATACAGATTTCAGTAAAATAAGCTTGTCCCTCTGGATTGAATTTGTAACAGTTTGAAAAAAACAGTTTTGTATTTTCTCTTGAGACATCAATCATCAATGTTCACAATACTTTAAGGTAAGTAGGTATTTAAGATAAAAGACTCCTTGTTTTGCAAATTAATTGAAGTAATAAATGTTAAATCAATGCAGAAGGAGACCAGAAACTGGCCAGTCACATTATTTGTACCTGTAGATTTTAAGAAAAACTTAGACATTTAAGGGTTTCAAAAATTATAAAGGGAATTCTTTGGTGGTAAGGTGAGGTGGTAGCTTCCTTTGCCTTGAGAACTTGATTTGTGAGGCTAGTGGGTGAATTTTATTAGGTTCCTAAATTGAAATGGGAGATGGAAGAACGTGGAAAGAAAAAAAAAGAGGGGTACGTGTGAAATTTTGTTTATGATAGTATCCATGTTGCCAGAAGTGGCTAAAATCCAGTTATAAGAACATGGTTTATCATTAATTTTGATAAATCTTGTTTGACTGCTTAAATCAATCACATTATTTAACATTTCAAAATGTTTTAAACATGTGATTTTTCCTTTTCCATTTATTTAAAGAGCTAGTCATCACTTACAGCTTCTTTATTAGATTATCTGATAAGTGAATGCAGTGTTCCTGAAGATTAACATATTGAAATAATAAGACACTGAAAATACCAAAATACCTGATTTTTTTTCCTTCTTTTTAGTGAGAGTGTCTCCACCTCAACTCAAATGGAACAAGAAAGTTTTCAAGTAAGACAAAAATCCCATTGTTAATACTGATCAGTACAGGGCAGGCAGTGAGGAGGAAAAAATGAGGCATCTGTGGAATACAAATGAAATGTGCAGGTTGGCTGTTGAGTCTTTCAGGATGTAAAGCTATTAGTTATTTGCTTTCAGTAAAGGTATATCACACACTTTCTCACTGAATAAATAAATAAGCAGATATATACTAAATAAGCAAAGTGAAAAAATTAGGCAGTATTCCTTAGAGGGTTACTTTACATCTGACTCAGACAAAGCAAATGCATATAGTTTCCCTTTGTTACCCACTGAAAAGAATGCTGCACCTCAGATGTAAGTTTAATCAAGTTTGGATTATCTAGAAGTAACGTTTTTAAAAAAATGATTTTAAAAAATTTGAAACTGATAACAATAGGGAACAGAACTGCTGAAACCTAGAATTAAAACTCTTTAAAAGGGTTTGTTATAATGGCAAACCCAACTGTCTGCCATTATATGACTCAAAAACTAGGGTGTATTCTGCTTTTCAAAGGCACAAATTCCTCCAAATTTCCAAAAGTAAGGAGAAAAGAGACAAATCATTTTCTTTCATATTCTGTATGCTCTCAAGTGTTAAATGTCATGTGGTCCAGTCTAGGAACCTCCCCCCCCCCCCATTTTTCCTTTTGTGGCTAGGGAGTGGAATTAGAATCATATGCCACGTTTCATTTACTGCTTTGCCTACAGAAGCAGCTGTCACCTTATGGGAGTGATTAGAAAAGGCCTTGTTTATTAGTTAACAATTTTTTTTATTATTAACAAATGATTTATGAAGAAAATTCAAGTCTTCCCCATTATTCCTCAGGACATATCCATAGAATTAATCTTTTTGAAAGTCAGTCAACATAAGTTTATTTTCTCATTCTTGCTGTACTCATGGAAAAAGAAATAGCATCCAATATGTCTAGTCTTGAATCTTCTTAAATTACTGATCCAAGTTGAAAATGGCTTGACTTGAGGACTTAAATGACAATGTGATTATTCCCTTGCTGTTATTTTAAAAGCTGTTATATGACTTTAATACTTAAAGCACTTTAAAGCCCCCCCAAAATCTAATAGAATTTTATAAAACACCTTTGAGACATTAAAAATAATTTTTACTATTGTATTCTCATAATTTTTTACTCTATTATCTCAATTAAAGAGCTTTAGCAATTAATTGTAACAAATGTCATGCTGATTATACATAAGAAAAACATTTGTTATTTTTTTAAACAAAAAGTGTATTATTGTGTAACTTTGTAGGAGTGCCATTTGATTTCATTTTTCATAGAATCGGTTTTGTGGTGTTATTTGGACATATGTAATAATTACAGAAGATTTCATGAGCCATGAAACCTATTGCAATTCTGTTAAGCAAAAATAAAGACACTTAGAGAAATAAGAAAACTAAATTTGAATGAATCAAGCTAAATATGGCAATCTATTTCTTGGGCTGTCAATTTAAGTCTTTAGGTGATTGTCACTGTGTGTAACCCAACATGTCTAATTGGTACCAGAGATGTAATTTTAAATATGTTCTTCTTTTTTTAACTTTAAAAATCAGTCACCCTTGAAAACATTTTACTTATATGTCTTGCATTGTTTCTTTTATATTTACCCATTCATTCAACAAAATTTTGAGAAGTGCCTGGTTGTCAAACTTCGTGACTTGTAAAACAACTTACAAGTTTTTTTGAGAATGGCAATACATAGTCCTGGTAACTAATGCCAATTTATCTTTTTTTCTTTTTTAACTTTCTGCCACAAACCATAATACTATAAAACTATCTACAAAGCTTTCTGTACTTGTTTTAGTCTAGAATACTTTATTTATTTGTTTGTTTATTTAGAACACATCTCACCTGATATTTTCTTTTCATCAAAACCTATATCTGTTTTCATTCCTTTTACTAATATCTTCACTATTAATATGGGATATTACCCTGGCTGGTTTGGCTCAGTGGATTGAGCGTCGGCCTGCGAGCTAAGTGTCGCTGGTTTGATCTTCCAGTCAGGGCACATCAGAGAAGGAAAACTCTGATTCCAAAAAACCTCCGCTGCCTTGCGGCATACCTCTTCAGGGGAAAGGCTAAGGGAGTAAACCCCGACAGAAAATCCGGAGCCGGAGTCCCTAAGGCGGTTTGACGTTGTAGTCAATACCGGCAACTCCTGCGGCGCACCTGAAGCCAAGCTGTATTGACTCCGTCTTTCCCTTGGATCCTTCAGCTGCGAAGAGAGGGGGGGTCTGCTGCATGGGCAACAGCAGACCCTCCATATCACCCTGCCCAGGCTCTGTAGCTTCAGCTTCACTGGAGAGGACACTCCAGCGTCATCGCAAGATGTCGATTCAACACGGGAGGAGACAGATACCGTGTCACTCCCGAGTCAGACTGCACAGCCATTCTCGGCGGTACAGATAGACTCTTAAGAAGCTACACCATCGTCTCTCGAGACGGACGGCTGCCGACGACGACGACGACGAATATGGGATATACTAGCCGATGATAGATTGTCTACATATTTTGTTGGATTACTCCTGATTATAAACTATTGTATTCCACTAAAGTTAATCTGCCTATATCAGGGTTTTGCTTTAGGGATTCAGGATATAAGATTGCTTACAAAAAAAAAAAAAAGCCTTGCACAATTTTTTAGTATCTTTGTGACTATTCTGGAAGCTCTCTCCCTTATAGTTTGGTGGTGCTGTGTGCACACATCTATTATAGCTCTTATTTACTTTTATGTTTCCTCGATAGAGTCTACTCTCAAAGCGAACAGAAACTTTTTTTTTCTCATTACATTATTTTCAGTTCTCAGAATGACATTTGGCACAGAGTAAAGTTCAACCTATTAATTAATGGATTAGTTAATTAATTTAAGAGTCAGAAAATACATGCTAGATAGTTAAAATATTGTAGTTCACAAATCTCACAATTTCAATAGTTAGGGTACAATAATTCTTTGCAGAATTATACACTAGTTTTCTATGCTCTTAAATTAAGCATGTATTATAGAGTATAAACAGTAACGTTAGAGAGAATTCTAATTTGTTTATTTAAAATGCTGCTAAAGTAAGTGTATTAGAGTCTGTAAATTAAATGTTTTTCTCTCCTTCAAAGCATGGAAAATTTTATTGTTTTGTTATTAGTTTAATATGTATTTCTTTTTAGATTAAAGACCTGTGTTAACACTTCTATAATATGTAAACTATTACAGTATGTTGCTAATATAGATGTTAATCAAAATGAATATTATACAGTGTTTCCAGATAGCAACAAGTTCTCATTTTTTTTACTTTAAAAATTTAGAATGCTAATTAATAAACTCCCAGAAAGAAATCCACTACTACTGAGAAAATGCACGTATTATATGAAACAGGACACTTGGGTTTAAATCCAAGATCACAATTTGCAGCAATATAATTGAAATGTTAGTTTCTTGGTCTGGAAATGAAATTGATTACCTGCCCTCCACCCCAATGTCCTCTATCATGTTTGACACTTCCCTATACAAGGACTTCCAGGGAACTAGTGTTCCCAGGCAGAGTTTCCACCTCCACACACCATGGAGTTGCACTCTCCAAAGTGTTTGGTCAAGCATCTGAGCATCAGAATTGAATATGGGGACCAGGGTATCAAGTTGATATTGTTGAATAAAAAACAACAGGAGTGATTCTACAATGCTCAGAAAAGACAAGCACTTGAGAATCACTGTAGTAGGCATAAAAATGTTAGATGAAAAAGAAGAAAGGAGGATCTAGGCTGCTGTTCATTTTATGGGTTGAAAAGTTGTCCTTTAAGTATTACATGTTGAATTTTAACTGCACCAAAGTTACATATCAAGTGCAGCAATTTTGCCTATGAAGAATATCTAAAGTATGAAGAGTAGAGAAGGCAGTAGTAAGCAGAAAAACCATGGCCTAGACAAAGGAGCATCATTTTGTTCTCTAAAAGCCCTTTGACTATAGTCCACTTCAAATTAAACAAGAACAGCTTTTCACGTTTCACTTACTAACAATTTTTCTGGCAACTTACTCAGCCAGACGTGGATTTGAAATCTTCCATTTTCACAGCTTGCACAGAATAGAAAGAAATGCATCTCTTATGGTAAATCAAGCCTTTAATTAGTGGAGGACCCATTACCAGCACTAAATCCCTCACATGCAAGTTTTTTTTTTTTTTTAATAACCTGAGTTGCAAGCATCATGAGTTAGTATTTATGATTCAGAGCAAATTATTTTCCCAGATAAGTGTAATACTTAACTTTAGGAAGCAGAGAAGTTTAGGTCAACAGGTGAAACACCTGTATAACTACTATGGGAATATATTCTGCTACTATTTATATTTTAAGTCATTACATCTCATAGGTCAAGGGCACTGTTTAGTATTTTAACTGTTAAACAAGTTTGTTTCATGCTGCTTTCAGAACACTAGGGAATCTTGATTGGCTGGTAAATAAGTTAATTTTCCATCCTACTGGAATGTTTTACTATAATAGTTTCAACAAGAACATTTCCCCTTTACCTTTATTACCACTGTTAAAATACACTGGCAAAAACACGATAATGATTTATACTGTACAACTATCTTTGAACAGTTTCTCAAATTTACAAATGGATACCCACAAAATATCATTTAAATTCACAAAACAAAGTGCAAATATATTAATTTAAAGGATAAGTCAATTATATTTATTTTTATAATAATTGCCAGAAGTTGAAACATAACAAAGTATGAAAATATAATTGCCACAATCTGAATAGAATTATAATTTGTATTTTTGCATAAGTATCAGTCCATGATACAACTTTCTAGGTTTATGGGCAGTAAGTAATGGGATAGGTAATGTAGATTTTAAAGAAAGAATCATGTTTTAAAAACCTATGAAGAATTTTAAAAGATCATCATGGTATGGTATACTCCCTTAAAAATGTTGTGTTTTAAATGTATTTAGCAGCATTTTCAAATGTGAATTTGATAAATGTGGAAAGCCACTTATTCTCATACTAAATTGAGTCTATCAAAAAGTGGCTCAAATGTCACTAATTATTTTATAGGAATAATCACGTTGTAGCTTTAAACAAACTTAAGCTTTATTGTACTTTAAGACTGAGTGCCAGGATGAAAATAAAGACCCCTCTGCTGAAGTAGAGACTATTGAGTTACATTTAACAAGATGCAGGATGTGGCACTTAACTATCTAACAGTGGTGGGCTGTTTGCCACCCCAGCAGCTAGATCATATTTCCTTTGCCTCATACAATTTCAGAATAATTTCATAAAAATTACATGATTGACACTAAAACTTTCTTTCCATTCTGATTTTTTAATGTTAATATCATCAAAATATATTTATGCCTTAAAAACATTAGAAAAGAAAGAGAAATAAGCCAGAAATATTTGGTGAATTTTTAATTAGAGAGTTCAGTGTATTATACAAACAAGGATGACCTTTACTCTAAAGGTTTTCCCTAATTGCCGTTATTTATTTCTTTATTTTTTTTTTATTAAACAGACTTTGTGATACTTTCCAACTTCTTCTCAACTGCAAAAACAAGTGATTGGATACTGTAAAAAAATGGGTAATATATCTTTTTCTATGTATATATTTTAGTAAATATAGTTTACAATAGTAAGTATTGCTTCCTTAGTTCATTCTATCTTGACTTGTTTATTCCCCTCTTTATATTTAATTCTCTACACAGTTTTGCAAAAATAATTTATCCTAACTGTAGTCACTCCAAAACTCATTATGCATTTTGAGCTAAATCTTTGCACATAGGTATTTTGTTTGGGGGCATGTTATATAGATTTGTTCTGTCAGTAAAACGCACATATCATGAATATATTTGTCTTTAGTAGTGCCTTAATTACAGGATATCTTCAATGGTGAAGCTCATATGGATTGTTTCCCATGAAGTTCCTAGTGCAATTCCTTTCACATAGTATGTCCAAAGTAAATACAAGTGAATAACTTCCTGCCTATTGTCACAGTTCCTTGGAGATGAACGATGGGGCTGGCGGCAAGAGACAAAGCTGGCTGTAAAAATGTGATATTCAGATGAACAGCAAAAACAATAGTTGAAAGAAATCTGAAGGTTTTCAGAAGAGTTCTGCCCCTTCTGTCAAAACTTTAGAATTTTACATATTCCTGAACCTGTGGAGATTGGTTTGGAAACGAATCCCAGAATTCAAAAACCTGGTCAATGACCATTTGCATATTTAAAGAAGAAAAGAAAAGTGAGAGAAAAAAAAAAAAAAAGAAAGAAAACCACTGTGTGTTTTAAAAACTATATTTAACTGAAGAAATTATGATGTTCTAGTTTGGAATATGTAGAAAAGTATTTTGTAGTAGGGTGATAAAATATTCTTAAATAATAGAATTTCATTAGGTATAGGTTTGACATAAATGGCTTTCTTTTGCCCAGTTCTCTGACCCATAAGCTAAATATCAGGTGTTACAACATTTAAGAGCTAAGTCTTCTTCCTGTGTAAGTAGGTGTGGGAAAAATGTGTCACCTTTTCCCGAGGAAGTTGGTGGGGCTGTTGGTAGGGGAGGCAATACTGTTGTGAGAGAATAAGGCTTTCTCTGTAACGAGGACCTTAAAACAGTAAGACAATGAGGAATTTGCGGGTAAGTCAAAACCTTTTCTCTCAAGATTATAAAGCATATAGTTTTGTGTATTTTATAAATGCACATATATATGTATTATAAATCACACACATATATACACATTAAATTAATTCAACAAACATGGAACTTCTGTGTAAGGCATTGTGCTAAAATTGTAAAAAGTCAAAGACAAGTGAATACATTCCCTCCCATCAAGGCTTTGCTACTGAGTTGTAGAAACAATTTAAGACTAGTCTTTTAGAAGTATATACCAAAAATCTCCTAGAAGCCATTAAATTGCAAACTTTAAAACATAGATGATTATTGTGTCTTCTTAAAGTAGTTAGCTTGTTTGAGGTAGTTTTCAATAATGTGTAAATTTCTCTTATTTCTCAAACAATACAAAATTATGTGTGATTTCAGGCATTTTATGTACAATTGGAACCTACTTCCTTATTTTGAAGAATTACAGATTTCAGTGTTGGAAAAAGTGATAAAGTATATTCAGAAATCAGACTCAGGATACAGAAAACTGCAGGTTTCTGATTACTGCATTGTAAATAACTCTAAAGGTAAATATTATCACCTGAGTCTCATTACAAGCAATGGATACTATGTATATTTAATGCTCTAAAATAATGTTCAACATTTAACTATCATGCTGTCTTACAACTAATAGGCTAGTGGCCTACACATCTTGATTTAATATTAAATATCAAGAAAATTATTTTTTGTGATTAATATTTGCATTTTAAATTTATTTTTCAATTTTATTTCATGTTTACTGGAGAGGAAATGCCACTTACCTATTTTGTTTGACATACCTGAAAAGAATCTAATGAAATTGCAAAGCAGAATTGAACATTCTGTAACAACTTTGCATCGATTCTATTAATTTTAGAGATGAGCCTTTCACATACCTCAGTGGTCTAAGTAGAACCGACAACAGTAAAAAGATTTCATTATTTAGCAACTCTGTATAGTGGTATGTGTGTTGTGTGTGTGTGTGCACTCATGTTTGATTCAAACACATGAATTACATTTTTAACTAATAAATAAGCAGACAGTACAGTATCATGAGAAAAACCCAATGTGAGTCCTATTTCCAGCTTGGGAACTAACCAGTTATGTTCAAAATATTATTAATTTGGGACAGGGAGCTCAACATCCTTCTCTATAAATGAGTTAGCTGGACTACATATATTCTATCTTTGGTTCTATCTAGTGTCAAAAATACTCTATTCAAAAGTGTATTTCTGAACCATAGTTTAAAATTTATCATTTAAAATATTAACAATATTGAATTAGTTTAGTTAGAAATAAGAATTTAATCTTATCCAGGTAAAATTTCAGATGGAGAATAAAATATAAAAATACGCTATATAATACTGTCATTAAAACATTTGAAATATCTATGATTGCAACTATTAAAATATTAATTTATTGAATAAAATATATTTCTAATAGTCCTCTTATCCTAGTCTCTGAAGAAGGAATTTGAGATTAAAAATCTAATTTCATGGTTCTGAAGCTAAATGTAGTTGCCATGATGCAGAAGAATTTGGCTAAAATTAAGGTTTCTAGAGAATGTTTACTGTTCCTATCATTTTGGGAAGAAAAGTTAAATTTCTTCCTCGGAAAGCGTTAATAGAAACATAATACTTATGTTCAATTTATAGTCCTCTCATTTGGTTATATTGAAATATGCATTTGCTAGAAAGGAAAACATTGCTACTGATGACCAGTTCAATTCATTTCATTGGCTAATTAGCAATCATTTTGAGATACTAAACTAGTCGCATTGGAGAAGAAAAAACTGAGTAAGATGTGATCTTGCCCTTGAGGAGGTCCCAATGTAGTAAAGAAAAATTACAGAAAAATACAAACGCAATATGCTAATTGCTCAGATAGCACAGATGATAGGCATTGAGCCCAACTGGGATTTTAGAGAGGCTTCCTGTGGGAGACCGTGCCAGAGCTGGGTCATAAATGATGAGTAAGAACAGGTGAAGACAGATGAGGAGGTCCTGCCAGGGCTTCAACCAAAGTACAAAACCACAAAAGAGGAGCCCATGTGTGAGTGCAGGAAATGGGAGCAATTTTGCTCTTAACAGGGTGTAAATTGCAAAGAGGCGAGGAAGGAGAAATCAGCAGGGGCCAAATCAAGAAGTTTCTATATAGTCATGCTTGTAATTCCAATATGGGCGGTGAAAAGACACAGAAGTTGAAAGAGGAGGAAGCCATAAATAGATTTGTTTTTTAGATAAATGAGCCTGGTTGCAATGTAAGGGATCTAATTACTAGCATCAAGTGTGAAGGTAGAGAGGCCAGGTAGGTTTCTATTGTAACAGTCTAGACCAGAAGTGACAAGGCACTGAAACATGGCAGTAGATTATGAAAAGGAGAGAGGAATCGCATGAGGGAAATAGAAAGGAGGCAGGCTAGTCTTGATCAAAGTTTGTTAAAGAGAAGGATGGAGACGTGGGGCTTTACAACATTTCCCACACTGTTATTACAATATGGTAAATATTGTATTGTCAGTTGTGATTATTTACAATAACCCCCTGCTTATGACACAGATGATAAGAGCCACTGACTGATGATATTAGCAAGAGAAGAAGAGCAGGTATGCCTGAGGCAAGAGAAGGGAGTTCAGTGGTGAACTTGTTGTTTTTGAGATTACTCACTATATAGTTTAGGTACACATAGGCAGTTTGGTTAATTAATTTAAAGCTCAAATGCTGGAGACAAAGACTGGAATAGACCTGAGAGTTAAATTCAATTTAGAGATAAAAAGTAGGCTGAGTACAGAACTCTGGAAGGCAGTAAGGAACACGAGGACAAGCGAATGAGACAAGTAACCAGGTAAGGGCAGGAAAGCAATGCCATGCACATCCACGTGAATACTTTTAAGAAGGTCAATTAAATGTGGGAGAGGTCTTGTGGAAGCTGAGCAATGGAAGTTCTGTTTGAAGCTATAGGATGAAAAGCATCCCTGTACCGTGCAAGAACAGAGTGGGTGGTGGGATTAGAAGCCAAACTGCAGTGGGTTTTGGAAGACCAACTGTAAGAGAAAGAAGTAACTGATTTTTGGCTAATCAGTTCTCTCCCTGTCTCAAATATGAAATGACATTTAAAACTTCTTTACTGTAACAGAATTTTGAATTCATAATGAAAATGGAAACATCTTTGAAAATGGAAATTATTTAGAACATATAACAGTTTTCATTTATCATCACCACATTGGGAAAAACAATTCTCTTTTATTGCAAATGATTTAATTTATTTCTCCATTTTCCCCTCACATTGTTTTCCAGGATCCTCATAGAAATAGATTCACAGACCACAATGTATCATAATATTGTGCCCTTAGCTTTTATTGTAGGTTGATATAACAAATAATTTTATGAAGAATACTCTCTCAACATCTGCAAAACCACTATTATCAGTCAATGGAAATATTTTCCCTTTAACTATAGCTGATGAGAAGCCTAAAGTGAAATTTAATGCTCACATGAAGAAACAAGCCTTTTTTAGTTTCCTAGCTGATTTTTGGAGAGTACCTTTTCCTTTCTTGTTCTGTACTGTTTTAATCATGTCTGTGTGTTCATGTATATTTTTGTTTACTCAAGTCCTCAAGTAAGAACTACAATTAACAACAACAATAAAAATGATAGTTAATAAGTATTTGGTCAGCATTTTATTTCACTTTTTCTTCCTTCCCTTTGAAGGTACTTTTTCCCTTCCACACAAATTCATGTATGTATTTTTTGAAGAAATAAGTATTTTTATATTATTTTAATTAAAATGTTTTCTGAATTTTTTTAATTGATTATTTTCTCTTTTTTCCATACATTTAGTTATAAGGAAAGAGATACGATTGAATTCAATTTTGGCTTGAAAAACATTAACTATTAATTTATTTTGCTTATATTTACTATTTTATTATATAATCCTGAGGCTGGTACCAATTAATACAAATATCTATGGTGAGTTTTTTACATTTAGCTGAACTTAGAACGTCTTGAGTTTGTAACTAACTTTGAACTAATCTTATGACATTCTCTTCCAATAGCCAGCACACTTTTTGTGTGTGCTGACCTTACTCATCATTTTTCCTAAACAGAATTTTATAAGAACAATGTGACGATTGGCAGGTGCAAATAAAAATTACGAATTATACCCAGAGATATGGAAAGCTTATAGTTTGAGTACAGGCATGAGACTTTTAGAAGGAGATTCAATATGAGATCTCGCAAAAGCTGCTTCTTTTTCAAGAAATCCCAAGATATTCTAATTACCTTTTTATTCCTCATGACTCATCTCAAATGTCATCTTCTTTTTGGACACTTTCCTAAAACTCTAGACAATTGTTTGTACTCATTAAAAAAATTTTTTTACACTGTTTGTCAAAATATACTAAAATGATTTGTTTAAAACTCAGCTTTTTTTCTGTCTTCACAGAAAGGAAATATATGTTTTTGCTAAACAGCAAAAAATGGTAAGTATACAGTGGGTACTCAATAAAGGCTTTTTTTGAAAACTGAAATATATGAAAGAATGAAGCAGACATTTGGGTGAAAACTACAGAATAATGGAGATAACAACTTGTCAGTCTGGATTTAAAATACTTTACCTTCTCATAGTATTTTATTTTATTTTATTTTATGAGGAGAGGTTCCAGGTATTGGCATTTTATTTTATTTTTTAATATTGTATGATTTATGTTACTACAGCTGTCCCAATTTTTCCCCTGTGCTCCTCTCCACCCAGCTTACCCCTGACTCCCACAATCCATCTCCTTACCATTGTCTGTGTCCATAGGTCATGCATATATGTTCTTTGACTATTTCCCCAACCTTCTTTTAGCTAGTCGCCACTTCCCCCCTCTCTTCTTACAGCTGTCAGTTTGTTCCTTGTTTCTATGCCTCTGATCCTATTTTGATCATTAGTTTGTTTTGTTCATCAGATTCCACTATAACTGGTCATATTGTATTTGTCTTTTATTGGCTGGCTTATTTTACTCAGCACAACAGAGTCCAGTTCCATCTATGCTGTTGAAAAAGGTAAGACTTTCTTCTATTTTATTGCTGCATAGTATTTCTTTTCATGTTCTTATTTTATTTTATTTTTTTAAGTATATTTTATTGATTATATTGTTGCAATAGTTCCAATCTTTTCCTCTTTGCTCCCCTCCACCCAGCACCCCCCCTCCCCAACAATCCCCTCCCCAAGTCCATGCCCATGGCTCACCCTTTCATATATTCTTCTTCTTCTTTTTTTTTTAAATAATTAATTAATTAGTTAAATATTTTAACACTAAAAAATAACAATCCCTCCCTCTCAGACTTAAGACCCTTTACAATCTTATAAAGGACAATGGACGAAGGTCTCGAGCTCCTCTAGCTGCTTCAAGCTGGACATGGTCGTCGTCCTACCTACCCTTGGGTCAAGAAATCCCTAATAAGAGTGGGGGTGTGGAGGGGAGGGTGGCCTTCCCACAAGGGAAAGGATCGTGCAGACTCCAGGTTGTTTGGCTGTCTCTGGACAACGGCATGCTTGGTTTAACAGGCTGGCATCCTTGTTGTATTCTGGGGGCAACAGGGTTAAAGGACATCATTCAATCCGTAACCACTAGATGACAAAAGACAGGTATTAATTTTTCAATGTCCCACATTAGGGAAAAGAAGGGTTTCTTTGGAGGAAGGTATGCCAGGTACATCTCACCTGTCCAAAACCCTTTTGCCCATTATACTTAGTTTGGACTGAGGGAAATATTTTAGGTTTCCCCCCTCTCAGACCTCTGGGCTCTTTCTGTCCAAGCCATTAGGATAGAAAAGAGAAACCAGTTTTAAAGTGAAGCCCACAGACCACCCCGTTCTTCACCAACCCAGCCACTTAGTTCAGCCAAACCATTGAGTCTCAGGAGGCAGCAATGCAGACAGGATTAAGTGAGACCTATACGTACAGACAATCACTCAGGTAATGAGATCGTAGGCTTATGCCCTTTGAAAACAGAAATCACATGTTAATTTATGTAACATAACCCACACACAAGTTTATAGATCTGTAGGACTGTCTTATTGGAAAGACATCCAGTTGCAAGGCATTTGACATTCTTCTTGCCTGTAAATTAAACATCTTTGATAATGCCACAGACATAGTTTAACTTTCAAATGAAAACAAATTTTAAATGAAAAGAAACTTTAAAGACGGTTAGCTGCACTACTTTATAGTCTACCACTGGGCATTGTGATCTTCCTTGAATCGTGATTTTTCTCCCTAAGATTACCCTCCTTGTCATTAAAGGGACTGTATTAAGTTCATTTTTAATTTATCCTGTTCATTTGCATAAACACAACAAGAGCAGCATATGATCACTTATGATCTTTAGTTCTGCTTTGCTGGAACTTACGCAAGGAACATTTAGGGTGACCTTCAGTCTGCCCTTCAGGGCACAGAAGCTGAGCCACATACCTGGCATTCAGCCTTGCCTGTAAACACCTGTCTTTTCCAGGTCCTCCTGGATTTCCATTGTGCCTTAAGGTCCCTTCTAGCCATCTTTCAGGAAAACAACTTTATTCCTTCCCTGGAAAGATTGCTATGGACCGCTCATCCATCCAAGGTTCAGGAAAACAACTTTATTCCTTCCCTGGAAAGATTGCTATGGACCGCTCATCCATCCAAGGTATCAGGCCTTTTATCTCGTGGACTTTTATTACCTTTGAAAGTCAGTCCCAGTTGCTCAGGGCTTTTTGGTAACAACCAAAGCCCAAGCATGTCTCCTTTAGGCATGACATTCCAGTCAAAGTCTTAGTCAAAAAATCGTTATTAACAACTGGTCTTATTAGTTTTATGCAAAGAAACTTAGGTCATTACTTACTTCTTTAGAATGCCAAATTCTGGAGGGATCAGATAGGGAGAAAATATATACAGTGTGAAGGAAAATCCTTGTCTTTCTAATATTCACTGAACTTGCATTTCTATTCTTTATATTTTTATTTTTCCCCCCACTAAAAATTTTTCTGTTTGTTTGTTTTTCCATTACAGTTGTCTCACTTTTTTCCCCCTCTTGCTTCTCTGCACCCTGTCCCTCCCTTCTCCCACATTCAGTCCCCACCCAGTTGTCCATGCCCATGGGTCATTTATACATGTTCTTTGAGTAGACCCTTCCCCTTCTTACCACTTCTCTCCCTCCCATCTCCCCCTTTGTTACTGTTAGTTTATTCCTCGTTTACATACCTCTGGTTCAATTTTGCTCATTTGTTTGTGTTGTTCATTAGTTTCCTGTAACAGGTGATAGCATAAGGTAATTTTCTTTTGTTGCCTGGCTTATTTCGCTAAGCATAATTCTCTCTAGTTCCAATCATGTTGTTGCAAATGGTAGAAGTTCCTTCTTTCTTTCAGTACTTATTCATTGTCATTTTCCCCCTTTGTACTCGTGTTCCTCTCTGTCTCTCTCTGTTTCTTCATCTTCTTAAAGCAGACCCTTTAGCATCTCTTGCAATGCTGGTTTGGTGGAGATGTATTCTTTTAACCTTCTTTTGTCTTGGAAACTCCTTATTTCACCTTCCATTTTGAATGAGAGCCTTGCTGGGTAGAGTATTCTTGATTGTAGGCCTTTGTTTTTCATTACTTGGAATATATTTTGCCATTCCCTTCTGGCTTGTAGTGTTTCTGCTGAGAAATCTGATGATAGCCTTATTGGAGCTCCCTTGTATGTTATTAGTTGTTTCTCTCTTGCTGTTTTTAGGATTCTCTCTTTGTCTTTGAATGTTGGCATTTTAATTATGATGTGTCTTGAAGTGGGCCTGTTGGGGTTCATCTTCATTGGGACCCTCTGTGCTTCCTGGACTTGCATGATTCTTTCTCTCTTCATGTTAGGGAAGTTTTCTGTCATTAGTTTTTCAAAGAGGTTTTCTATTCCTTGCTCTTCTTCTTCTCCTTCTGGAATTCCTATGATACGGATATTATTACGTTTCATGTTGTCCTGCAGCTGTCTTAGAGCCTCTTCCATCTTGTTCAGCCTTTTTTCATTTTGTTGCATTGTCTGTGAGTTTTTGTCTACATTGTCCTCCAGCTTGCTGATCCGATTTTCTGCTTCCTCTAGCCTGTTTTTAATTCCTTCTACTGTGTTCTTCAATTCAGAGATCGTATTCTTCATTTCCTCCTGGCTCTTATTGATAGCTTCCATGTCCTTTTTGATGCTGGTATAATTCTCAGTAAGTTCCTTATAGTTCTTCTGGAGTTCACTGTAGTTTTTCTGGAGTTCTTTGTAGTTTCCGCTGAGCTCATTGAGCTTCTCCATAATACATGCTTTCAATTCCATATCTGATAGTTGGCTCCCCTCTATTTCATTTAGCATTCTTCCTGGGGACTCTACCTTTCCTTTCGATGGGGTGTTGTTTCTCTGTCTCCCCATTTTTGTGACTCCTATTGTTTGTTGGTGCTTCTTAGAATGATCTGCACTTCCTGGATCTGCCCCTGGTGGCGTCAGATCCTGCACCAGTCTAGGCCTAGGCAGCCTGTTGGAGACTTTCAGGGATCTACTGCCTTTGTCTGTCTCCTTTAGTTGATAATCTATTCAATATCTGATTAGCCGTCAGGCTTGAGGACCGTGGGTGTGGCCGCTTAATTCCTGTAGGCAGGGCCTTTGCTTCCCCTCAGGCTGACGCCACTTGGCCGGAAATGGTCTGCCTGCAGTGTGGGGGTGAGTCAGCACTGGGACCCGGCCGGCCGCTTCCCCAGCTCTCCCCTCAAAGCCACCACACCAAACTCTCCCCAAGCATCTCCAGTCCTCTCTGCCTTTCCTCCGCTTGTGCCCAGGGTAAGTGGGGGCAGTATATTTTTGTACGTGATCCGCTTAAGAGCTCTTTTTCTCCAGCTGTTTCTCTCTGGCTAGCAAGAAACCCTGTGGCTTTTCGCTTTTCTCAGCTGGATACTATTTTACTTCCCACTTTGTTGCTGTAGGCTGGGAAGCCCGGCTGGGGGTTTAGACCCTGCCCTTCTCAGGGGGAATCCCCGGCTGCTGAGCTGTTTCTCAGTCCCTTCAGCTGCCACCCGTGTGAGCCCAGCCAGCCCTTCTGGGTCTCCGCACTCCCTACCGGTCACGTTGTGATGTAGCGGCCTTTTCTGTCTCTCCGTGGTTATAAGACTTCTCTCCAGCTGGTGTTCAGTTGGTTATTCCAGATGATTTCTCCAAAATTACATTGTAAATCCAGATTAGTTCTGGGAGGAAGTTAGTGTAGCTTCCACTTACTCCTCCGCCATCTTGTTTCTCTGCTGCATAGTATTTCATTATGTAAATGCACCACAGCTTTTTTATCCACTCATCTATTTTACATTCAAGAAGATTATAACATTTCTACTGATATCATGAGATGGAAAGAAGAGTCCCAGAAAGAATTTGAAAAGTTGGGAAATAAATATGAGTCCTATTTAGCCAACATTAATTTACCATAGTGCTCTGGAGTGGTGATGAAAAATCACCTTTAAAATATCATATAACTCCTAGGACCAAAACATTTGAACTGAATCTGCTGAATGTATTAGCATGATGGGCATAAAAATGTACAAATCACAAGGAGGTAGAACAGCCATGGAAGCACCAAGAAAAGAGACCCAAAGACAACTGGTGGCAGTGCACAGCACTCGAATCTCTCCTGGACATTCACCTTCTGAAAAGAAGTGGTGGGACCTTTTTAGTTGCATCACCCTTTGCTCTCAGCAAGATGCCCTCCAACCTCTACGTATGTCCATTATTACCTTCCCTTTTTCTGGCTCTAAGAAGTCTGCTTACAAGGAGAGAATGTGATTGTCATAAAATACTGAGCATTGTGGGTTGTGTGACATTTAAGTTTCTTATGGTACTTTAATAATAAATATTCTGCTTGATTACACAGTGATAAAACACAATAGTATTTTATTGCCCACAATAAGCCATATGCTAAACTAGATACTCTTGCATATGATAACTTTAATCCTCACAACACTACCCTGCAAGACTGATGACAAAATTGAGTCTTAGGCAAATTAAGTAATTTGATACCTGATAACATGGCTCACATTGTATTTTTAAACTTTTTCTCTCTACGGTTACCACCCAATTGGACTTATGTTGGTATATCTAATAAGATTACATTATTACAGTATTATATATATGAAGGCTTTATGTTTATTTAAAATTTAATTGCATTTTGAAAGTAGACAAACATGCTGCCAACATTGCCTTTTTTCAAATACATTTATAAAAATTATAAAAGACTGGAATGATAATGAGAGAATATTTTATTCCAACTTTATGCTCACAAGGGAATAGCTGAATTATATGAAAGTCAACTTCTCACCTTAGAAGAGTTCCTCTAAGTTCTGCATCTTGGACATCAATAATCAAGGGCCAAGTGTTGCTGTGCCTTTCGCTGGCATGCTCTTCCCCCAAATAGCTGCAATGTTCTTCCCTCAATTCCTTCATGAATTCACTCCAAGGTTATATTCTCAAAGAGGTTGCATTCGCCCTGACCACCCAACTTAAAACTGTAACCCTTATTTCTGTTATCTAACTATGATCGATTTTTCTTCAGAACCCTTATTACCATCTGACATACACATTTTACTTATGTGGATTCAGTTTGTCTCCCTCCTTTAGGAAGTATTCCTTGTGATTAATCTGTTTTATTCTATATCCCCAGCAGCTGGAATAGTCGTCGGCAGCCGTCCGTCTCGAGAGACGATGGTGTAGCTTAAGAGTCTATCTGCACCACCGAGAATGGCTGTGCAGTCCGACTCGGGAGTGACACGGTATCTGTCTCCTCCCGTGTTGAATCGACATCTTGTGATGACGCTGGAGTGTCCTCTCCAGTGAAGCTGAAGCTACAGAGCCTGGGCAGGGTGATATGGAGGGTCTGCTGTTGCCCATGCAGCAGACCCCCCCTCTCTTCGCAGCTGAAGGGTCCAAGGGAAAGACGGAGTCAATACAGCTTGGGTTCAGGTGCGCCGCAGGAGTTGCCGGTGTTGACTACAACGTCAAACCGCCTTAGGGACTCCGGCTCCTGATTTTCTGTCGGGGTTTACTCCCTTAGCCTTTCCCCTGAAGAGGTATGCCGCAAGGCAGCGGAGGTTTTTTGAAGTCAGAGTTTTCCTTCTCTGATGTGCCCTGACTGGAAGATCGAACCAGCGACACTTAGCTCGCAGGCCGACGCTCAATCCACTGAGCCAAACCAGCCAGGGCCAACAGCTGGAATAGTACCTGGTATACGGCAGCTGTTAGTAAATACTAATTGAATTAATGAATTTTAAACACATCCAGAATTATAGCTGTGGAAAACTACTGAATTCACTTTTCTTCACTCTAAAACAAATAATTTTTTTATGTCATACAGAAAGCATGCAATAATTTTATAAATATGTTATTAATGTTATAAATATTTTATATATTACAGCATATACTATATGTTATATATTATAAATCTATATGTTTATAGGCATATTGTTATAAATATGTTATTAATATTTATAAACATTTTTGTAAATATGTTATTAATATTACCTTGAAAATACAGCTTAATTATTAAACACTAAAACACATTCATTGAAAAAATACTTATGATACACTTTTTTGTCTTTTATTTAAAATAACTCTTGATAGTGAAAAATAATCTATCCTCAGTTTTCTTATAAGATATGAGAGCAGTTGGAAAAGTCAGCTCTTTGTATTAAGGTATTACAAACCTATGGCACATACATTTTTAAAGCACTTTTTCAAGATCTCTTTTTTCAAGTTTGAATTACACTGATATTTTTTGGTCAGATTAAAACAGCACATCAGAAGACTAAACTCAGGTTATGCCACTGAGACGAAGAAAGAAATTGTGTCTAGCATTGCCTCTGAGTCATGTGAAGCAGAATGACAAATGGACAGTGATACACATAATGACATGGCAGTCTTTGGCTTTGGACAGAGGTCCATAAATATTTTGCACATGCTTAGAATACATGGATGTCCAGTTGACAGGCTCTCCAAGAAACTTCTAAAATTAGATAACAGATCTAAATTGGTATCAGGAATTTAATAAAAAAGGATGTCCTCTGAGGCTTTTAGGTCATCACACAAAGTGGTATTCATTGTATTTTATTTAGGATTGCCTTGCAAGACCCTTTTGGAAAAATACAGTACAAAGAACTGAACAATAAGCCAGTGATTCCACCCCCCACCCCCCCATAATGTGATCAGTTTGAATAGCAGTGGCTATGCAATTCATGTTAATTGTGCCAAAACAGCAGCAGCATGAATGCTAAATTATTCACCATGTTCACAAACTGTCAAATGGGGCAAATAGCCAACTATTCAAAATAATTGCAAAAAAGATTGGCACAGCTGTAATGTGTTTTTATTGTGTATTCCATATCCTCCTGAAACCCATATTCAATGTAGTAAAATGAATGCCTCTCTTTGATAGACTCAGATGAGAATTTTGATTCCATTCATAAGTATTTAAAGCAAAAATGAATTCATTCATTTGTACTATAATTTCTTCTTCTCTAATAATTTAAAAACACCAAAATATTTTCATATTGGGAGAAATTAGCACTAAAAAGTGAACTCTCAATCACATGTTTAAGTTGCATGGAGAGGCGCTTTGTCTCTTATTAAAAGAGAACAAAGTCATTATTTCTGAATTGTAGACCTGTGTATTTTTATGGTAATTAACATAGCTGTAAAATTCAAACATGTAAAAAATTTAACTTCCATTCTGAATTTTATGTTATAATGTTGCTTACTAGTTGTACCATGTACTGGAGTGTTTTAATGGGATATGTATTTCCAAGAAGAGGGAGAGAGGGAGGGAGAGGCAAGGAGGGAAGCACAGGAGAGAAGGGTGGAGTGAATAAGAGTGAAGACAAACAATGCAAGATTTAGAATCTTTATTATAAAAATATCTTCCCCTGAGATCTCAGACCTATCCTTTATCCCTTTTACATATCCATTCTTCTTGCAAATAAGAATAGAGTTTTGAATAAATTCACACTTACATTTGCAATTTTGAATAGAAACTTTAATTGCCATACTTAGTAATAGACCATTACAATTACTTAATAGATATAAGTTTAAAATATTTTCCATTCATATATGTTATGAAAATAGCCTAAAATTAAAAACATTTTTAAAAATTACTTTTATAAGGGATTTTTGAAACTAGCTGAAGATTGTGTATATTTTTTATTTTATTTTTATTATTTATTAAATCCTCATTTAAGGATATGTTAATTAATTTTAGAAAGAGAGGAAGGGAGAAAGAGAGAGAGAGAAACATCAATCAATTGCTCCTTTATGTGCCCCGACTGGGGATCAAACCCCCATCCTTTTGGTGTATGGTCAACTGAGTGACTCCTCCAGGGAGAAATTTGCTTAAGGTTTTAATTAAAGAAAATCCCATAATGGTTAATAATAAAGAAATACTTGAGTGATGACAAATAGTTATTTAATTATGATGAAAAATAAAGCAGGATTTTATACTGTATATTTTCTTGATAGACCTCAAAAATAAATTTAATCAGAGAGAAATGTTAATGATGAAAAATACAGTGATTTTTATAAATTAGTAGAAAATTTAGTTTTATCTCTATAACATGAAAATATTTATTGGCAAACTTATCTTAATCCCAAATCTTTGATACTCACATATTTTTATTAATATTGCAGCCTCTGTTTATATACGTTATTATTATTATTATTAAAGATATTTATACTATGCTATAATTACAATTGCATATTTTAGAAGAGCTATATGTCAGGTTTCTGCTTTTATCTAAGAGTATATATAAATTAAGATAAAGGTAGTTCATTATTAAAGTGAGGTCAGATAGTTGTACATATATTTATGGAGGAGTAAAATAAAAGAAATTTTTTTTGTACATCGTGTTACAAAAACCATTTTTCTCACATAATATTAATTAATTGACATATTTATATCAAAATGTTCAGGAGCATTTTATGTATAATTTAATATAATTTTACTTCAAAAAGTGTTGAAGTTTTACGACAAACTTTTAGATAAACTGTGTATTTCAGGATATCATAAGTATTATTTTTTAAAGATTTTATTTATTTATTTTTAGAGAGAGGGAAAGGGAGGGAGAAAAGGAGGGAGAGAAACATCAACATTGTGGTTGCCTCTCAAATGCCTCCAACTGGGAATCAGGCCCACAACCCAGGCATGTGCCCTGACTGGTAATCAAACCAGCAACTCTTTGGTTCACAGGCTGGCACTTGATTCACTGAGCCACACCAGCAGGGCCAGAAATATTTTTGAAAGTAAACTGAAGTATGGGTTTTAATTATTTGCTGTCTTTTCTTATTGGAGGATTACAATTTCCCACCCCACTGATATTGGGCTTAGTCATATTCCTTGTTTTGGCCAAGGAAGGATGAGCAATACTGCTGCAACTTCTGAACGTTAGTTTTTAGAATCATCCTATAGTCCCAACATCTCCCTTTCCATGGCTCGGATGAGGTTGCTCCTTCAATCTGTAACCCATGTGAAGAAGACTTGGAATAGAGACAGACACAGATCACAAAACACTACTAACTGGACAAGCATAAATCTTTTGCGATTTGGGTTTTTCGTTGTTGTTGTTGTTTTTTATTTTTATTTTTATTACAGCAGCACTTTTAGCCTAATATGACTGACATACTATTATTCTGGCCAAGCTTAGCCAACATGAGGATCATTTTATAGTTCATAAGTAAGGCTTACTTTTAAATTATTTCCATTCAAAATATCCATAATTTGAAACATGGTATGATTCCTAAGTCTACATTTGAAGAAATGAGTAGAAAACTTAAGATGCTTAATCTCCCCCAAAAGATTTTTGACATATAACAACTAAGTTGTATATGTCACTTCAATCTAGAAAACTAAATGAAGACAAGTAGTATTCTTAGACCTGGTACAATTTATGTGAAGTTATATGATCATTCCTTCTGCATTTAAACAAGTTAAAGATTACTAGTAACTAATCACTAGTTCTTACTTTCCAGTACAAAATGATGTATACCAGAGATAAAATAATCTAAGAAAATTGTTTTTAAGGATAAGTTAACACTCTATAAATTCGAGACAATACTTTATAACTTTTAGATTTTTCTCCAAACAAAATTAAATACTGAAAACCCCAAATCTGCTATTTTTTGGTCTTAATGAAGTCATACACTATTCAGCTTGTCTTCATTAGATAATAAAAATAAATTTTATTTTTAAAAATATAGGCACAAAGAGAATGAAATGAGGTGTTATTGATATTTAGGGATTTAAATAGTATATTGTAATATAACTGTGATATGTAATATGATCTTACTTTTCTATGATTTGTTCTGTTAATTTTTCATGAATTACAAGAATCAAATCTACTCAAAGTGGTAAAGTAATATTATATTTTATATTTAAGTTCTTCAACATATTACTCTTTCTCACCTATCTTCAGTTCTGTTCATGTCATGTCTCCCTGTCTTAGGATCCCAATAGCAAATTGATGACATATACAAAATAAAATATGTGAATAGGATTTACTTGCAAGGGCACTAGTTACAAAATTGTTGGTATACAGGACCCACAAAGCACACAGTGCTCCACCTGAAAAGACTGACTGTACATAGTTCTTTCCATTTGGGTTCTAATTATGGCTCCACATCACCAACAGAAGACTGATAAACTAGTGAGGGTGGTGTATGATTAAGATTATCTTTTATGTGAAGTAAAATAACCTTGGGTCAGGATATTTAAGTAATTATTTGTTGCCTCTAAGAATTTTATATTTCCACCTCAGTTCCAAATAAAAAGATTTAATTATGTAGGGCTAGGATAGGAAGAGGTAAAAATGTCTGGCAGAAGGTGCCTAAAACTAATCCTCAGTATGAAGAGTGTGAACTTTTCTGAATGAATGTTGAAGATGTATAGAGACACAATGTAATTTCTAAGAGTGATAGCTATAGTTTCTACTAAAGCGCTTGTAAAACTTGACATGCAACTCCCTAATGCAGCTTGGCTTCATATATGTGTCAATGCCATAAGACTCTGCCATGATGATATGATTCTCTACAATATTACTAATACAATTTAGTCATTGCTGTCAAAATTCATTTTTATATCTCTGAGAAGCCTCTGAAGATAACAAGATTTATGTCAAGAAAAACACTAAATTATCAATACATTGATTCTGATTCTTAGGCTCTATGTTATTTAGTGATAAAGTGACCAAAGAAAAATTAAACTGAAATATGTAAAGAAAGTTAGATTCAAGTTTTATACATATGACATTAACCATAGCCTACAAACTAGAAATATGGCATCACATTTCCATTTCTTATACTTCCAGATAAAGTAGAAGGGCATATTACCAATTACAAATACTTAGATGCAAATCCAGTCACTGAAACATTTCTTATACACATCAGAATGAAATATGGAGGACTGGACACATGAGAACAGATCAAGAAGAACATTTCATCAGTTGAAATTGAATAAGCAGAGAAGATAGAATGACAAAAAAATTAAATTCTCATATTGCCTTTAGTAATTTGGCATAGCTGAGAGGCATGGAAATGACAGTTGCTGACAAAGCAATCGACAACGAATTAATTTCATTATTGTTCCAAAACTTAATAGTTACTGTGAGCATAGGATCGATTTCTCCAAAGAATAATGTAAAATTTCATATAAGCATTATATTTACTTTTAGTATAGAAAGCTTTATTGGTTCTAAATGAACATTTTCAGCCTTCCTCATCTATACATTAAATTAGCCTTCGAGCACATAATACACATCATGTGCAACATCTGTGCTAGGGCAATTTCTCTCACAGCTGGCTGTGTGCTGGTGTCACTGAGTATGTTTGTTCAACATACACATAGGCAGATATCACATTGAACTTTCTTTTTTTAACCCTCACCTGAGGACATTTTTTCATGCTTTTAGAGAGGGAGCAAAGAAGAGAGAGAGGAATATTGATTGGTCGCCTTCTCTAAGCACCCTGGCTGGAGACTGAACCCACAATTTAGGTTTGTGCCCTGATTGGGAATCAAATCTGCAACCTTTTGGTTACATGTTGATGCTCCAACCAACTGAGCCACACCAGTCAAGGCCAAACTTTCTGATTCAGGACCCAAAGACATGAAGCATAATCATCTGTGTATTCAATAAGTTTCTCAGATGTATCTTATGCCAGAGACAAACATTAAATCAACTGAAAGTAGTTCTAAATATAACCTCTCCTTACCATAACAGAATCTTAAAACATTATGCAGTAAATATTTTTTAGCAGAATCCTTCAGCATGGCAACCTAGGAAGCAGGTAGAGACTGAGAAGAGATTTGCGCCTTCATTAAAAGGTTGAGAACTCTTTGCCCATTTCTTAATTGGATTATTTGTCTACCTGAAGTTGAGTTGATGATTTCTTTATATATTTTGGAAATTATTACCTTATCTGATGTATCACTGTGAAATATGTTCTCTCATATAGTGGGTTCCCTTTTTATTTTATTGATTGTTTCTTTTGCTGTGCAAAAACATAGTGATTGCCAGAGGGAAGAAGGGGAAGGAGGCTGGGTGGAGGTAGGCAAAGAGGGAGAAAATGGGGACATTTGTAATAGTGTCAACAATAAAAATAAGTTAAAAAACTAAACCAATTTCATCATATAAACTAAGAAAATTCAGAAATTTAGACAGAAGCAAAAATCACCTATAAAATTTTTCTTTCATTTTTTTGTTATCCATATATGTACTTTACTAAATTGTTGCATACATGTTGATTAAAATCTTGCTTTTCTGTCATTTAAGAAAAAGTTGAGAACTAAAGACAGGGGAGAAAAGGAGGAAAGCTGACAGTAAGAAAATCATTATAGGTTATAGTCATAACAAGCTTTACTTAATGTTTTCAGACACAGGATAGGAAAAAAATTGAGTATTCAAACTGATTTGTCATAATTCTAATAGAGAAATGTGTGTTTGTGTGTGGGTGTGTACACACGTGCACTTGTCTAACATGTTACCTTGGTCTATAAACTGTTCTTTCTGTAATTAATACAGAGCTTAACCCACCGATGAAGCTCAAATTTTACTAATAATATGTTTCCAAATATTACAATTCTTTTGCATTTCAGAGGAAAATAAACCCATTTGATGGGATTACATATATAAGGTCTGTCTGAAAAGTCAAACCATTATGAATATAATGAGAGTAGTTTTGTGCAAGGCCCTGGCTGGTTTAGCTCAGTGGATTGAGCGTCGGCCTGCGAGCTAAGTGTCGCTGGTTCGATCTTCCAGTCAGGGTACATCAGAGAAGGAAAACTCTGACTCCAAAAAACCTCCGCTGCCTTGCGGCATACCTCTTCAGGGGAAAGGCTAAGGGAGTAAACCCCGACAGAAAATCCGGAGCCGGAGTCCCTAAGGCGGTTTGACGTTGTAGTCAACACCGGCAACTCCTGCGGCGCACCTGAACCCAAGCTGTATTGACTCCGTCTTTCCCTTGGACCCTTCAGCTGCGAAGAGAGGGGGGGTCTGCTGCATGGGCAACAGCAGACCCTCCATATTACCCTGCCCAGGCTCTGTAGCTTCAGCGTCATCGCATGATGTCGATTCAACACGGGAGGAGACAGATACCATGTCACTCCCGATTCGGACTGCACAGCCATTCTCGGCGGTGCAGATAGACTCTTAAGAAGCTACACCATCGTCTCTCGAGACGGACGGCTGCCGACGAGTTTTGTGCACCATTGATGTAACCAGGCAGCCAAGGGGAGTGGAAGGTGCATATGTGAACGATGACAACTTCACTGTACAAGTCAGTGGGGGTGGTAGATGCCTGCTGTTGTGTGAACATGTGTATTGTGTGCTTGTCACATTCAAAATGACTGAGCGAGTAGAGCAATGAATCTGAATCAAATTTTGCATTAAGCTTGAACATTCCTCTGCAGAAACTATTTGGATGATTCAGAAGGCCACAGCTTTGGGCAACTGGTGACTAGCAGCTTCATGACAACAACACGCCCGCTCATTCATCACATCTCATGCAGAGATTTTTGGTGAAACATCAAATCACCCAGGTGAGTCAGCTTCCCTACAACCCAGATTTGGCACCCCATGACTTCTGGCTTTTCCCAAAACTAAAATCACCTTTGAAAGGGAAGAGATTTCAGACCCTCGATGAGATTCAGGAAAATATGATGGGGTAGTTGATGGCGACTAGGAAAACTGTGTGAAGTCCCAGCTGCCTTCCTTGAAGGGGACTGAGGTGTCATTGGCCTATGTACAATGGGTCTTGTATTTATCTTCTTCAATAAATGTCTTTAATTTTCATAGTACGTGGCTGAATACTTTCTGGACAGGCCTTGTATACTGTTTCTATATGTAAGAGTTTTCTAATTAGAATGGAGATGTAAAAAACTGTATAACACAGGCTGTGAAGAGGAATACTTTATATCTATGTGAAAAGTTAAGGCTTCAACAAATGAAACCAATATGGGAAATAAAGATAATAAAATTAACATGACATGTAGAGAATTTCAGATATCATGAACTTTAGGAAAGATAAGATGATATCATAGTTTTGAAATACAATAGTAAGCTTATCTTAACTGAACCCAGTTGCAGCTTTCACCAGAAGAAAATCTTGAGACTTGTATTACCACTCCAGGCATACATAAGGCTAATTACAAGAATGAAAGCTTGCCAAAAGCAAGGACCAATATATGAAGAGAAGTACATGGACAAAAACTATCTTAAAAGGTTTCTGTAGAAATACATAAAAATTAAAAAAAGATAATAGAATAATTTACCACGGCTATACATTTTTTTAGATGCTAAGCATAAAGAAAACAGATTTTTATTTTCTCATGAATTTTTCTGCATCTTTAACTCAATCATTCATTTGAAGACAGCATTTGCTTTTTGTTCTTCATGTTCTATTCACATTAATTTAAAGGCGACTAATTTATATCAAAGGATAGAGAACATAAAAGTGACCTAGTAAAAGATGGTGCTCCTAAGTAAAGTATTCATATATTCTTGATCGGAAGCTTTAACCTACAGCACATGGGCTCTGCATACAATTAGAAATTTCTACTTCATGAATTATAGAAAAACTAAGAAATAATTTTAAGCATTGCAATACTAATTGTATTCTCTGCATGACACACAGGAATTTGAGGTGTTTTTTACAACTCTCTCAAATTCTCCAGATTTAATTATTTATAAGAAATTGTCTGGTAAATATACCAAAAAGTAAAAGGTCATTTAATCTTTTGCTCTATTTAGGTTTTAAAAAACAAACAACAGTATGATGAATGAGCATTGACACAGAACTAAAACATTCCCATGAAAATATACAGTAAGAACTATATACAATCCATTAAACAGGACAAAGTCCATTCCATACTAGTTTCTTCTTAGGCAGTGTGAGTATTAAGAGAGAGAGAGAGAGAGAGAGAGAGAGAGAGAGAGAGAGAGAGAGAGAGAGAGAGAGAGAGAGATTTAGGACACCTTGATCACCCTTTCAAGTACCACTAATAAAATAAATAATATTTGTTGACACATCATTCACTGGGAGGTGGATGTGACTTCATGCTTATTCATTTGTCACTCTTCAATGGAATAATACCTTCCTCAGTACAGACCTTTCCCAACAGCTCATAACTACTCAAGTAGAAGTTAATTGAGTCATTGGTTTCCCCTTGAATCTGTGAAAGGGATGGGGATTGTGAGCCATCTATGCTGCATAATGAAGTAATAAGGTAATAGTCCAATTTCTATTATAAAAATAAGATGAGCCTGCTTTATATTCTATTCAGGAATATGTATGGGAACTCTAAATCATTAGAAGAAATTGGGGAGTGAAAGAATTAGGGAGAACAGAATAAGAACAGATTTCTATAGCCCTAACAGAAAATATTTGAAAACTTGACTTAGCTGTGTTTCACAGAAAAAAATGGAATTAATTTTTCTGATCTAGAGTCAATCAATGACTTCTAATATTTGTATATCTTGTCATTCTCAGGTTCAGAATTAATATAATTCTAGACAAGCATCACACATACTGTAAAGAAAAAATGAACCATAATCGGAAGGTTTGAGTTTGTGATCATAGCTCTGAATATAAACAGCACATAATTAAATAAGCATTTTATTATATCTCACACATTGGGCTTGATCTCAATATGGTACATGTTTTTCTTCTGGGAAACAAAAATAATTCATCCAGAGTTGTGGTATGAAATTAAAGTCCCCAAACAAGTTTATCTATTTAGAAAAGCAGTTTGTTCCTTTTGATTGACACATAAGACATTAGCAAAACAGGTTTTTAAAGTTTGCTATTCTATCACTAGTGAAAATCCCTTTCACATCCAGCAAAGAATGAATACAGAAGAGGTGTCAGGTCTTCCTTAAGAGAAGCAGGGCTCTGTTTATAAACTAGAGATGATTTTCATGGACTCAGAGCTTGTGCAGTATATTCAATGGCTTTGCTTGCACCAGCCATGTCCTCACCATCTACACAGAACCCGGAGGGCCTGATGTGAACTTCTGGACTATTTCACAGGCTGGAGCACAGAGACACAATGCCCTGTGGGCTCCATTCTTTGGAGATACAGGCACAAAATCTGCTTGTAAGGTTGTGGGTACAGCAGCATAGGATTCTAGGCAGCAGGGCTGGAGTAATGGGAGAAAGTGGAAAGAAGAAGATAACTTGCTGTCTACTTTACAAGCCGTCACATGAAGATTAATGGGCTAATTTCTGAGAAGCACTTAAACAGTGGTGGATGCCAAGTTTAAACATTATTATTTATTAGTTGGCTATGTGGTACATTTCCCCTGAGAGCATGACTAAGAGCTGCATAGAATTGTATCTTCTTATTTTATTTCAATATACATATTGCATCTACGGTAGATTTTAATTGTGTGGGAGCATTTGGAAAGACAGTAAATCACCTTGACGTCTAACGGTGAAATAATATCTCTCCAAATATTGAAGAGTGTTCAGTATTCAAGGGGTGGCAAATCTGAAATTAACTATTAAATGAGACATTCTGTTGTCTCTATCCCTAGAGAACAGGATTCAGGACTCAGAACATAAATTCATGATGGTGCTGTTGGGAACAGGAAGGGTGTCAGAAATCACACTTTCTTTTGCTATGGACTCTCCTATAAGAAAGTCTTTAAAGAAAATGTCTTTAAATATATACAAGGTGAGCCCATAAAGCTTCATTAAAAGCAGGAGTTGGGAGAACCCAGCCTTGCAAACGTTCCAGAGAATTTTTGAACCACTTTGAAATTTGTATACAATGAAGTTATAAGGCATAATTTACAAGGATATGTGCTTATGCAGTAAATATCACATCTTCACATCTATAATTTTTTAATGTAGCTTGTTGCCCAGTAGAGCAATTAAAATTTTTGATATATTATTATTATTATTTAAAATAAGCATGATTTGTAAAGTGCCACTAATATATGGGCAAAGATTTATAGCCAATATCAATGTGGTGATACCATATTTCAATTAAAAAGCAAAGACTCAAACATATAATCATTTGGCATAGTATATTTATAGTTATGTTCTATAATCAATATCTGATATCTACGCCTCAAAGGCCAATATTTGAAGCTAAAAAAAATGAAAGATGATTTTGTAATACATTTCTTAAAAACAGTGCAAATTACATATCATTCTATTCCTAATGGCTGTGGCATTTAGGAATGGAGATTTATAGTCAGTTATTAATGCCTTTAATTATAGAGATGCCATTAAAATTCTCTTTGCATTAAATATGCCTCACAGATTCAACTCTCATTATTTGTTTAATGTTTGAGGTTGATTCTTCATAGGACAGAAAGGCAATGGAAATGAGAGCAGCTATCCTGCACAAGGTTAATTCATGAATGATAAATGAGTGCACTAAAATGAACTACGTAGGTTACAAGTTAGACAGGTTTGGCAGAAAACCAGTTTTCTCTGTTCAGTTTTTTTCTTAAGAGATTCAATAGCACAAAAGAAAATACAAGTGATTGCTGTACAAAGTCTTTCTCAAGAGAAACTGAGAAGTTCCTCAGGATATGTTCAATCTCAAAGCAGGCAAGATTTGTGACTCTGACTTGGACACAACGATTTATTTGCTATCTCCTTTCTTGAAACAACAGCAAAACTATATATACATAATTTTAAGTACGTGTGTATTGTGTGGCAGTTGAAGAAGCAAAGTGAATTTTAATGATATAGCTGATTAGCAATTTCATTCTATCCATACCTCAATTTATTTGATTGAACTCTGGTAAATCAAAGCCACTTACTTCTGGAAATAAGACTCCTATAGTCAAGAGTGTTTTTCCAATAACTCTGAGTAGCAACCCCATATGCATTCTATTTAAAGGTATTAGTCCTGATGCCTAGGGGAGGGGATTACTCCTTTAGTGAGTAGGACCACCTGTGTGATTTGAAATGCATGGACGAGAAAGACCCTGCCTATGCCAAGTAATTATACCACCAGACTTCTATAGCAACATGCCCTTCTGTCCATCTTGAAATCCTCATTTCTGAGTACTTTTCTTTTTCTTAGCTACTGAAGGTAATAGGTGATGTGCATGTGAAGTGCAGGAAGTAGTTAAAATCTTGCATGGGTTGGTAAGAAAAGACAACATAATGAAACACGAAGAAAAGCTCATTTAAACATAAGTGCCTCTTTAATGCTTTGGTAAGAACATCTGCTCTACCTGTATGGATGGCAAAATATGGCTGGGGTCTGTGGCATACAGAGATATGGCAACATAGATGTGCTCTAAAATGGGGTGATAAAGAGTTACAGTGGGCTTGCACAAGCTGCTTGAGCCAAGAGTAAGTGGAAATCCGAGTCATTGGTGGATTGGAAACTGTGGAGTACAGTAACTGTCAAACTAGAGAGAAAACAAAAGTAGTGCGAATGAATGCTGAACCAAGATTTAAGGACCTAAGGAGCCTGCAGTAATACCCCACTGACCTGATATTCTTTAATTATTTATTTAGGATTTATTAATTAGGTTTAATAAGAAATTGAGCTTTTTTTTAAAAAATTAAATGCTACAGTGTTGTTAATGTTAGAAAATAAACGATGTACGTGTTAGAAATCTTCTATTTGCCCTTCCAAATACTCTTACCTTCTCTGTGGTCAAAGAACTTGACAGTATAGATATAACCTTCATCAATTGGCTCTTGTGTCCCCTGGCTTCTGTTTGGGGTTTGCCCATGGGGATTATCAGAATGAGAATAGAATGGGTCAGAAAAAGGATGAAGGAAGGAGGTCCAATGTTTATTTCCCTATCTTTCTTCCTCTTTTTCCAAGTTCTGTAAACACTTTCACTCTCTTCCCCCCTCCGCCTTCTGTCTTTCATTGGTAATAGCATCTTCAAAGGCATGGAATACAGTACCACTACCCTTTGTGATTTCTTGACACCCTGCCCACCTATATTTGTAAATGTTCCTTTATTAAACTTTCCTCAAATGACCCATTTTGAGTGAGCCAACTCCTTCTTACAGGACCTTGCTTCGTAACATAGTGCATGTGTTTTTCATAACGTACTTTGCTACTTATTTGGGATTGTCTTTCATATCACATTTTCCCAATCATTTTTAACTAGGAGAACAGGGACTCACACAAACTATGGCTAGTTAAATATGGAGAGTTGCAAAGTTACATTAAAATGTCTTAAATTTGGCAAAAAAATTATATATTCTTAGTTTCCTTTTGAGCAGTAGCATTTTCACTTGATAATAAAGACCATTACAATAACCCCCCTATCAGCTGTTTGCCTTTCCAAGGTTTCAGTTACCCAGGGTCAACTGCAGTATTAAGTGGATAATTCTAAAAATAAGCAATTCATAAATTTCAAAATTTACATCTTTCTGATTAGCATGATGAAATTTCATGCCATCCCACTTTGTCTGACCTAGGATATACGTTATCCCTTTGTCCACAGGATCCACAGTGTATATGCTACCTGTGCTTTAGTCACTTAATCACTTAGTAGCCTTCTTGATTATCAGGAAGAGAGAGAGAGGGAAATTACATAACTTTAATTACACTATATTGTTATAATTTATTATTAGTTATTGTTAATCTCATACTAATTTGTGCCTAATTTATAAAATAAGCTTTATCAAAGATATGATGTATAGGAAAATTAGTGTACGTAGGGTTCAGTATTCCCAGCAGTTTCAGGCATCCACCGGGGATTTTGGAATGTATCCCCTGAGTATCCCCAGAAAATAAGAGACAGCACTGTAATTCAGATAAGTTATTGGCCATGGACAACTATAAACCATTTTTAGAAGTTTAATATTACTAAAATAAAAATAAATTTCACAAAAAATATGGCCTGTGAGTAATTTTTCTTTTATACACCATTAGTGAAATGACAGTTACTAGAATATCATAGATAAACATATACTTTTCTTTCAATTTTATTATCAATTCAATTTAATCTTGACTTGCTGATTTAGTGCAACATGTCACTCAGTAGAATTTGTTTTACAATATGGATTCTCTTTAAAATATATATATTTTTACTTTGGCCCTGGACAGGTGGTTCACTTGGTTGAAGTGTCATCCCATACACCAGAAGGCTGTGGGTTTGTCCCCTGGTCAGGGCACATATGGGAGACAATGAATTCGTGTTTGTCTCTCCCTCCCTTCCTCTCACTCTAAAATCAATAAACATATCCTTGCTTGAGAACTTAAAAATGTTTTTAGTTTGTGATGATGATTATAATGGGATCTTATGGCCTCTATAATTTAAAAATTTTAAGTCCTATATTTCTAGGATTATATCAATTATATCAATGCTAGTTCTTAATTGAAGGTTCCTATAGCATGAAGACAAAATAATAAAAATTTACCTTGAGTTTTACAATACAAAACTATTGGCCTTTGGCCCCTAAAGAGTACACATGAATGAATGAACTCACATTACCCTTTTTCTCTGATATCTCTGATATATTCCCTTTGTCATCTTTCATTTTTTTCTTTTAAGTCAACAAACATGCTTAATGTCTATCTTATGGAAAGAACAAAGACGCTGTAAAGAATAACTTCCTCTCTCTCCTATGTCTCCACTTGCTATGAACCACTTCTAGTCAAGTTTCTCAGAAGATGCGCCAACTAGGACTATCTCCAATCTTACGCTCACTCATTACTCATTTCTCAGAAGTGAACAGAATGCCCTAAGTAGGTCACTAATGAACTCCTAATTATCCAATTATCATATTATTTCAATTCTTTGTCATTTGACACTAGTGATCAATTGAAATCCCCACTTGAATCCCCCTCCTTTATTTTCCATCATATATCTCTCACTGAACTCTTGTACTTCACAGGTCTATTATCCCCACCGCCACCCCACCATTATCTTTGTCGATTGAGTTATCTCATCATATCCTCACTCTTTATCAAAGTTTATCCCTGGCCCCCTTATCTTTTTGTCTAAACAATTTAAAATATTTATCTTAATTATCATAGTTTCTACTATTATGTATATTCACATATTTTCCAAATCAGTCTCTGACCTATATCTCTCCTTCAAACTCCAAAACTCATATTTCTATCTGCTTTGAAGACATATCCACATAGATATCCTCCTTGGAATTCAACTTCAACAGGGGCAAATCTCAAATGATTATTATCCCAAATAAAGCACTCTTCTTTAATTTGTACCTTTCTCTAATGCACATAATAATCTTGAAATCCCAAAGTCATCGTGTCTTGTCAGATATTTTATTCCTTGTATATCCCGGTATAGTTTACCTAATCGATCACCATATTCTTCTGATTTCATTGTCTAACCATAGCTTGTCTGGCTCTGTTCCTATCCCTGCTACCATTGACTTAGGTTGGTGTCTCAACTTCTCTTGGTTACACTTTTACAGTAACCTTATATCTTGGAGCCTTGATTACACAGTTATCTAGTTAAAAAGAAAACTTAATATCATTTTCTTACAGCAAGACTGTCAATGTCTTCTTTTACATTAGCCTTCTAAAAAAGACTTTTAATAAACTGTCTCTTGTCAGTATTTCTTAATTTATCTTCTAACATTTTTTATTAGCATCCTGTTTCAGTTATTCCAGCATATTTACAATTTATGTCAAATATTAGAGTACCACAGTGAAGTATTTATGCACAATCTAATTGTTTGGCTGGATTGTTCCGGCTCTGACTGAAAAGCCCTACTTATACTTTAAAAATCTATTCAACTGATACTTCCTTCCTGAAGCCATTCCTTAATCTCACAGACACACCAAACTTGGTGCATCTACATAAATTTATTTGCATGTATCTCACACTGTTTTGAAATGGTTTATTTACCACATTGTTTTCCAAATATCCTCTGACCTTCTTGACCATAAAAATGTGCTTTAGTTGCCTTAGTACCTCAGTTCTAAGCCCAGTTCCTGGATCATAGAAGTAATAGCACATAATGTAGGCCGGGAATGAGTCCATGAGGTTAGAGAGAAACCATGAGTCTCAATCAAATGGAAGACAATCAGAATGAAAAGAAGCTCTTAGTTGTTTATTTTTCATGGAGTGAAAAAATAATAAACAAGATGTTAATAGCATCCTAAAATTCTAAAATAAGATGAGATTTCATCTTTCCCACTTAAATTTTAAGGAAAGCATTATTACACTATTTAAATGCTAATTAACACGGCATGCCAGATATCCATAGGAAAGCTTCCAAGGTGACAGATCTACAAAAAAAAAAAAAAAGTGGGAAAAATGAAAAAACCTTTGAAGCTGAAAATAACTGGAAAGTCTGAATCCTGTGAGATAAATTAGTACACTGGGAACAGACAGGAGAAAAAGCCAAGGCCAGGTTGTATAGGAAATCACTTCAGATCCTGAATAGGGATCTTGTCACTTTGGAAACATTGAAAAATATCCTGCCTCAGGGGTTTAACGGAATTCTTAACCTTGGTTGTTAGCCTTGATTCTTAGTAGAAAAAACAGAAAAGTGTTGAAAAAATATATGTAAATATATATGTATATGTATATATGGTAATAATTAAATATAACATTTATTTAAATAAAGCTGTTAGAGCTTTATTAATATATGACAAAATAAAAAATAAAAAGCATCACTTAATGAGGTTCACCAAATATGACAAAATATTCAGTTCAAAAAGTATAATATTTCTTAATTTGTCCAAAAGCATAGTTTCAAAATATAGAAAGCAAAAACATCCAGTTTTCCAAATATAAATGTATGAATTCATGGCCAGAATAATAGATTTGAGCATATTTCTCTGATATATTTTTCATTCAGATACTGACAAGACATACACACATACACACATGCACACACATGCAAATCAATAAAGATGTACATTTGAATAACAAAAATAACAAGTTTGTACCTAACAACTATCTCTTTGTAAGAGCTGTCCTAGCCCTTCTTTTGAAATGTTCATTTTAACCCCAGTACCTAGAAAACACTGTATTCAACCCCAAAGAACTTGTCTGAAAGATGTTAGCCTTATTTTTACCTTTTAATTTTCTTACAAAACTCACTTGGTGTTTGTATTTTCATTCATTTTCTTGAAATGCCTCCAAGTTCTGTTTAAATGTAAAAGAATGCTTTACACAAACACAGATTCATATTTCACAAACGTTTAGTCATCTTTGCTGTTCTAGGTGCTTTGCCTTCTCAGCACCACTTCAGTCTTTCCAGGAGTCTGTGCCAAGCGTCAGCTCCTTCCTTAGAACAGCCTCTGTGGCTTTTGATATATTCAAGTCCCTTCTTGGTATGCACTAAGCAACAACAAAAAATTAATTTAATGAAGAATATTGGTTAAGACAAGAAAATGACACGTTATTAAGGTGGAATATTCTTAGAGCTGTTCTCCTTAAATTGGGCTACTCTTTTTTTTTTTTTCAGGTTATTTCAATTAGTTTGTATACTTTCTATGTCCCATCTGCTGACTTAAAGACATGATTGGACAAAAGATAAAAGTCAGGCCAGCATGAAATTTCTCAACCATATTAATACTTTCTCCATTTTAATCTGTTCTCTTATTTGATTGTTAAAAGATTCATTGGTCAAGAACAGAAGTTTTCTTGCATGCATTTATTCTCTTGGGTAAAAATTATGTTTCTGGTGAATACTCTAGCAAGCATAAATGTTTTTAAACATATTTAAAACCCCAAACCCATATCCTTACTGAATATGTGATTTTCACTACTTCTTTAACCTCTTTGTACTTTTTTTTTCATTAAAAATAGAAAGGAAAATAGTATTTACTTCATAGGTTTGTTGTGAGGATTAAATGTATATAGGATATTCTGTGTGGTAAAATTTCATAGACAAATTCACAAGTATGCAATATTTGCACAAGACAGATAATGAAAAGTGCCTTATGTCAAAGAATATGACATAAGTAGGGGAATTTTTATTTAAGTGAATAAAAGAGTACACCAAAACCATTTTAAAGCCTTGAAAAATATTTCGATTATAGAATGATATATTTAAGAATACCAAAGTGCTCTCATTCCTTGGACACCTGTAAGCAGAGTAGATTTTTTAAAAAATATGTTTTATTGATTATGCTGTTACAGTTGTCCCAATTTCTTTTGCCTCTACTCCCCTCTACCCAGTGTCTCCCCTCCCTCCAGTTGCCCCCCCCTTTTAGTCCATGTCCATTGGTTGTGCATATAGTTCTTCTCAACCTCTTCCTGTCTATTTCATTCCCTCCTACTATGCTTCTTAATTTCTGCATCATCTCCCTCCCTTTCCCCCTTCCCCCCCTTGCTGACCTCCCCCCAATATGTTCTCCATGTGTATAGTTCTTTTTCCACTCTTGTTGCCTATTTAGTTTGCCTTTGTTTCAATTCACTAGCTTCTGTTGTTGGTTGTTGTGATACAGTTTTCATTTTAATGTTCATAGTTTTGATCCTCCTTCTTCTAAACAAGGCCCTTTAACATCTCATATAATAGTGGTTTGGATCTAATGAACTCCTTCAGTTTTACTTTGCCCTGGAAGCACTTTCTATGCCCTTCTATTCTGAATGACACTTTCGCTGGATAGAGTATTTGTGGCTGTAGGTTTTGGATTTTCATTACTTTCAATATTTCTTGCCAGTCCCTTCTTGCCCTCAGGGTCTCCTTTGAGAAATCAGCTGATAGTCTAATTGGGACCCCTCTGTACATGATTCTTTTCTTCTCTCTTGCTGCTTTTAAGATTCTCTCTTTATCTTTAATTTTTGACAATTTGATTATAATGTGTCTTGGAGTGGTTCTCCCTGGGTCCAGTTTTTCTGGAACTCTCTGTACTTCCTGGACCTGTAAGTCTATTTCCTTCCCCAAGTTTGGAAAGTTCTGCTTCATTATTTTTTCACATAATTTTTCAATTTCTAGTTCTTCTTCTTCGCCCTCTGGCAATCCTATTATCTGAATGTTCAGTCGCTTATAGCTGTCCCAGAGGTTTCTGATCCTCTCCTCACATTCCTCACTTTTTGTTTCCTCTTTCTGCACTGGTTGACTGCTTGTTCCTTCCCTATATTCTGGTTTGTTGATTTGATCTCTAGATTTTATTTCCTCACCGCTTGTCTCGGATGTGTTTTTGTTCGTTTCAGTATGAGTAGCTTTCATTCCTTCCTTGTCTTGTTCCAAATCTTTTGTTAATTCTGTAAGCCACCTTATAACTATAGCTCTGAAATGAGCCTCAGAAAGGTTTTCTATTTGTTCCTCTGTCAGGTCTCGCATCTGCTGCCTGGTGAGCTGTGTCACTGGGATTTCAATAGTTGTCTGTTTCATTCTAAGAGATTTGTTTAGCTTTGTTTCTCGGGCAGGCTATAGGGGGCGGAGCCCCGTGCACTCATCACTGCCTGACAGCCAGTGGCGATCAGCAACCTTTTTCACCTCACTGTGGCGGTTTGTGTGGGCGCGGGGGTCCAAGATGTGTTCCTGCCTTTACTCTCCGCTGGGAGACCAGGATCCATCCCTCCACCCTCTGGGCCTCTCTGTCAGAGGCAATAGGGAGTCGGCCCTCCCCAGCGCTGGGATCAGGAGCTACCGGGACTCGACTGCAGCTGGGCTTGCTCCTTTGGTGTTTCTCCCAGTCCTGCTGCTATCCCCTCTGCTACCATGGACAGCACTGCGTTTTCTTGCCCCTCCTACCCATCTGGACAAGCACTGCTAGTTTATCACTTCATACGTTGGGATTCCATATAGTTTTATTTTCTGGAATTTCTGGTTATCTTTTGTTTTGAGGTAGTTGTATTCCTTCTTAGTTGTAGAGGGAGACCGAGTGTGTCGGTCTAAGCCTCCATCTTGGCTGGAAGTCTCAGCAGAATAGATTTTTATTTCTATTTTCTTTTAGGTTTACTTATATTATGCTTAAACAAAAAGTAAAATATCTTTAAAATAATTTTTTTTGCTGTGTTTTCTAACCTAATAGTTTGAAAATTTTGTCATGCAAAGGCACAACAGTGCATTTAGTGAAGCTCAGATTCCTGTTAGAAACTTGACATTAAGTGTTTATTCAAAGCATAAAATATATTTAATTAACAATAAAATTTAAATATTGTGAGTATAATGTAAATAGATTCTGTAGTAAAAAAAACTGTCTCATCTCTATTAGATATTGTAGAACCACAGTTATTAGTCTTGCTTGTTCATTTGTTTTAATGCTGATTTCAGAGCCACAATGCAGCATAAGTAATCAATAAAAAGCACAAAACTAAATACATTGATTTGGGGTGGAGGTTAGGAGCTGTGGTAGCAACTAAATCACATTCTCTTCATTCTCTGCACACTTCTAAAATGCATTTATTCCGGCTTTATTCAAGTTCCTTTAGAAAATTTGAACAATCTTATGATTTAAACTTTCTCTAGAGCAGTGTCTTTATCTCCTCACCTGAAATAAAACCTGCCCTGCTAATGCTGTCTACTTTGAAACCCTCTCCCACATTTATACCTGTGAATGCTTAAAGAGGGACCAGTGTTCTCATTGCTCCTCATGGCTGCATTGAGACCATTGAGACCATTGCTTTGTTATCACTTATCAATAAGTGATCCCCTTTTGATGTCCATTATTTGTATTCATCTCACCACGTTTCTGGGGCTTTTCTCTTTCCCCCTTTGATTACGATATTCTTCTATTACTCTTCTCTGTCTGGTTCTTAAAGGTTTATTTATGAGAGAGGAAGGGAGGGAGAAAGAGAGCAGAGAAACATTGATGTTCAAGAGATATGTCAATTGGTTGTCTTGTGCATGCTCCCCAACTGGGGACCTGGCCTGCAACCCAGGCATGAAGCCTTTTGGTTCACAGGCTGGCACTCAACGCACTGAGCCACACCAGCCAGGGCTATGGTCTGGTTCTTAAGATTCAAGTCAAAGAGCATTTTAACCATAACTGCATAGTGCCTAGACCTCTTTAACTCCAAATAATTGTATTTTTATTATACATGTGCATTTCTTTATCCAACATTTCCAGTTCTTTTGAGCTTTAACCCCTCTAGCTCACTTACAGCCCTCACTATTTCCTCACCACTTTTGAATTTAACAGCTGGAAGATTCATCATTAATTTCACATATCTGTGGATTTGCTCCTTACTCACTCTGACCTTCTGCCTTCTGTGTCTGTCATTGCATTTTTCAAATCTAGGACAAGCTTTTGAATTTTTATTCCAGAGTGCTGAGCATTAGTGAAGATGGTAAAGTAACAAAGGTAATTGTAGCTATGACAAACAAATATTAATTAATATCAGTTAATATCACAATGTTGCATTGCTTTCCTTCCAGTCTACATTTGGCATATGGATGAACTTAATTTAAACAATCTGGAGGGATAACATGTATGAAAATAATTTTAAAATATAATTATAAAATAAATGCACAAATATGTGCTTTTATTCATTCATAATAAATTTGTTAAATAAATTATTCTATATAAGTATAGTGTACTAGAATGTAGCAATTAAATAATTTTCTATTAATTACTATGGCAATATTTTTCTATATTACTGAGTAAAATGAAAGGTTATAAACTGGTGGCATATTACAGTTTCATATATGTAAGTGTGTAGTTAATATATACAATCATATATATGCATCTTGTATGTAATTACACATAAGTTTGGAAAAATGCTGAATTATTAATGATTAACTTTCAAAAAATTTGAATGCTTTTGAAAGCTTTTTTCTTCCCTAAATTTTTTTCATACTTCTCAGTATTACATGAAATTTCTGCATGACTATGTATTACTTTAATGAGAAAAATATCATTTAAAGTACATTAATTTTAAGAAAAATTATAGTTTAGATATAATTGTTTAAATCCTCACCTCTTTTTTGTCCCTAAACAAATAAAATCTAGTGTCTGATTTCAACTATTCTATTAAAATAGATCTTGCAAAGGTCAATTATCAATGAACTTATCACTGTATCTACTGATGCCTTATTCTTGGGCAATGATCTGAAGTGGTTGAGTATGCTGTCTTTATTAACAGTATGACTATTTTAAACCATTTTTTATACCATGGCATCTTAAGATCTTTCACTATCTTGTTCTACTTGTCCCCTAAGTACAGACATTTTCTAGGTCCTGTGTTCAGAGTGCATCTTTTTCACTTTACATACCTTGTTTTTCAACCTCACCTGGGGACATGTTTTGTTTTATTTATTTGTTTGTTTATTTATTTACTTATTTGATTAGAGAGGGAGAAAGAGAGACATATCAATGTGTGAGAAGAAAATCGATCATTTGCCTACAGTATGAGCCCCAACCAGAAAGTGAACCCACAACCTAGATATGTGCCCTGATTGGGAATTGAACTCACAACATTTTCATGAATGGGATGACACGCCAACCAACTTAGCTACTGGCCAAAGCTATATATTCTTCACTCATCTGCTTTTATCCCATAATATAAAATATTACCCTTACTGAATCATTCTTAAATTATCTAAACATCAACACTACACACCTGGCTCTGGCTGGTGTGGTTCAGTGGACTGAGCGCTGGCCTGTGAACCAAAGGGTCTCCAGTTCAATTTCCAGCCAGGGCGCATGCCTGGGTTGTGGGCCAGGCCCCCAGTTTGGGGTGCATGAGAAGCAACCACACATTGATGTTTCTCACCCTCTCTTTCTCTCTCCCTTCCTCTGTCTCTAAAAATAAATACGATCTTTAAAAACAATTATACACTTGACAGCCTGTTGTTTACTATACAAAACAAACCTGATGTAACCTCAAACTCCATAGGAGTAGATTAGAATTAATTAATTTCCCTTTCAAATTTTTATTCTTCTATTTATTTAATTTTAAATGCATTACTATCCTCTCCTTTGCTTGGATTTAAAAATCCAGACTTCTTGAACTTCCTCTCTCTTATGCCTCTTAGCAAATCACCATATCTGTGTTGGTTATATGTCTATCATATATTGTCAGTGGACAAATGAAGTCAGGTTTTGGATAAAGTGCTATTTCTTTCACACTTTCAACTATATTAGTCTATTTTAGATATTAATCACTACTCTACTAGATATCCAAAAATGCCTCCTAGTATAGATTTCTAGCTTTTTTTCCCTTTAGTCACACAGTCTGTAACATTAAGTTGCTAAAGTTCTGATTATGATGGCACCTTTTTGCAAGAGAGAAAGAATATTACTAGGTTCTTTCTTCAAGATGTCATTTCAACCTTCCCTTGAAATTCATATTTTATTACTTTGGTAATTAATAAAATTTTAAACATTAGAACTGTTATTTGATTAAATAATTACTCACAGAATAAGTTTTGAGATTCTTATATAATGAATTCATTTTTAAAGGCTCTGGCTATCTTTCTGAATAAAAATGCAATGCTAATTATATTTTACAAGTAGCAATTTTTTAAAGGTCTTATTTATTTATTTTTTATAGTGAATAGAAGGGAGGGACAAAAAGAGGGAGAGAAACATTGATGTGTGAGAGAAACATCAATTGGTTGCCTCTTGCACGCCTCCAACCGGGGACCTGACCTGCAACCTAGGCATGTACCCTGACTGGGAATAGAACTTCCAATGTGTGGGTCTGTGGGATGAGGACTAAACCACTGAACTATACCAGTCGGGGCTCAATTTGTTTTTATGATTTAAAAACTGAATTATAAAAAAACAACTGTGTTTTAATGTATTTTTAGAAATATAATCTAATCTGAGGCACTAAATCTGAAGAGTTAGAATTAAAGACAGAACATTACTGATTTCCATCATCTTGTGAAGTCATCTTTGGATGAATTTGCTTGCACACACGATAGAGACTCATACACAGTCAGTGCCTCCATCATTATGAGTCTCGGCAAAGTCTATTCTGAGTTAAAAAAAATAATAGTAGTTATAAAAACATTTCTCACCTCCCCGTAAATATTAAGATTTGATATATATGGTTGAATAGTTACTTTTTCTAGAATCTTTTAGACAAAACCCATATTTTCTTCCAGTATTATTAATCTGAAATTATAAGTTTTCAAATTAAAAGCAGTACATGGCACTAGAATACAAATACATCATATAGATCCTCAAATGTTTCAAATAAGCATTTTATCCCTAAATGGTAACTAAAAATTCAGGATCCCAAAATAAATAGCAGTATTTGTTATAAATATTATAGGACAAACACCAAAGCTAGTCTAAATATATCAGATTCAAATGCAGAGAGAGAAAGAGAGGGAGAGAGGGAGAGAGAGAGAGAGAGAATGAATTACAAGAGGCCTCAAATACAAAAGTGAACATTTACCTCATTAAAAATAATCTTTAAAAGAGGATTGTAAAAGGTTGAATAGGCCACCCAAAGATAACAGAAGATATTTGTTCCTCATCTCTGGAACATGTGAATGTTACATTAAGTGTAAAATTATTGTAGATGCGACTAAGGATCTTGAGATCAGGAGAGTCCCTGAGTTGTCCCAGGTGGGCTCTAAATGCCATCAGAAGTGTCCTTATAAGACAGAGGTTGAGGGAGATTAGACACACACTCACAAGGTAGACAGTCATTGCAGATGGAAACAGTTGAAGATGTTAAATTACTGGTTTTGTTATGGAAGAAAGGACCACGAGACAAGGACAGCTGCAGAAATATTACAAGACAAGGAGGGGATTCATTCCTAGAGCCTCTAACAGGAGTGTGACCCTGCTGACCTTGATTTCTGCCCAGTAATGTGGGTGCTGGACTTCCACCTCCAGAATTATGAGAGAGTAAATTGTTGTTATTTTAAGACACCATGTTTGTGGTTACTGCAATCCCAGGGAACTAATACAGAGATTTTCCAAGCACAAAGCCAAAGGAAAAATGGTCAAACAAACAAATATTTGACTACATAATATTTTACAATTATTTATGCTGAAAATAAAATAAAATACAAACTGTTAATATTGTTTTGATACAAATAAAACACAGGGTTAATTACTAACACAAATTACTAACACCCTGATTATAGCAAGGTTATTTCTAAAGTAAGAAACTCAAGGGACCAAAAAATCCAAAAATATATTTAAGGATCACCCTGAAAAGGAATCAAATAAATCGAAATAAAAGTGAGCTAACATTTTTGCTCCTAAATTGACAAAAGTACCAAACCCCACTTATTTTTCTTAGTTTAACAGGGTGTAATAAATTAAGCATTATCATACTCTTTTAATAGAAAAAATTATAATATCCTAGAAAGCACATTGATATGTATAAGAAGTATACATATCAAGTTGTACTGTATTTGACCCTGTAATTTAACTTCTTAAGGAAGTCATCAGGATGACTTTTACAAGGTTATTTATGACAGTACTCTTTTTAGCAGAAAATGATAGAAACTAATGTTAATATTAATAACAAGCAACTAGATCTATAATTATTGCAAAATGATACAATGCAAGTTGAGTATTAATTATGCTTTTTAAGTATGGTTAATGACATTGGAAATAATTTTAGTGGCAAAATTTGGTGACATGAATGCTTAAGAAAAAAAGGCTAAAATATAAAATTGTACAGTATATGAAAAATTTGTAAAAAGTAAAACAAACCTACAAATATATATGACAATGTATATTTTAAAAGTAAACACAGAGAGATTTAGTCTCAAAATTTTAAAGTAGTTCTGAGAGGTTGCTATATAGGTGAATTAGTTTCCATACTTTTAAATTTCCAGCGATTCCACAATAAACTTTTGGGGATTTAAAATGTTTTAAAATATAAATATTTTAACTTTTCAAAAAATTTATATATCATGCACTCAGATATCCACCATCAAGATTAAACCAATAATTAACATATTGGCATATTTGTTCCTGATCTCTCCATCATTTTAGATTTTAGAATGATGAAAAAAGTAACTATATATTTAAAAGTAACAACATGTGTCTCTCTCACTTTCTGTTTCCAGAGTTAACAGATATCCCATAGTTGACGTGTATAACATTTGTAATTGGGAAAATAAGTTATCCGATTTTTAAACAAAATTAATTTCAACAACAAATTCTTTTAGTTAAGAAGAGAGAGTCAATAAACAGTATAAAATTTTCTAACACACAGCAAACCATTTTGTCTGGCCAGTCAACAGAAGAAGGACAGAAGAGAAAGATCTGCGAGCTGTTGAACACATAGCTGTTCTGCCTACTAAACCTTCGAACAAACTCAGTGAGTCACCAGACTCATGACCACAGAGCCCTCCACCCCTACTGTCGCCAGGTAGCCCTTTAGAAGAGACTGCTGCTTGCTGCTCAGGAATCTGAGTTTTCAAACTTAAGAACTGCAGATGTTTATTGACTCGGTGTTTAGAAGGTAATATGTGTTCAATTTAAATTATTTCTTCAATGTCCTTTAGACCTGCTTTATCTTCTGGATTTCATCTGCACAAATCGACTAACCAGCTTCTGTAGCTTCAGAAAAAAAAAAGTAATACAATGAACTCCTTTCCGCTTTGTGTTGGGCAGTATAGTCATTTCCTTGTCATCGTTTGATAAATAAATAAATGCATAACTTTACATGCTACTCATATTTATCACCTCAAGATAGAAAGTGGAATTTGTGGTCTCTTTTCCGGTAAATGTCAGGCACAATTAACACTTAATAAGTACAATTAATCCTAGTTTTCTGATGTCCATTTTTTTTTCCTTCTAACCCTCTCATTTCTCTGTAAATAATTTATAGCCTGCTTTTTAAAAATAAAATGGTGTTAATATTTTATCTGAGAGAAAATTAACTGGAATTAAAAAGAACATCAAATTTTTCACCACACCACTCTGACAAATTAAGCAACAGCACTTCCTGCCCCACTCGTGTGTCTGCGTCCCATGCTCCAGAAAGCGAACGCTTCACAACTAAAGGGAGCAGAAAAGCGTAACCTTCCGCTGGGAGGTTGTGGCATGTGGTCAAGCAAATATTTTACCATAAACTGAATACTCACTTGTCTTTTCTTGAGAGTCAGCAGATGTAAATTTAGTTGGGTTCCTCTCCAGTTTGTCTCTATTCTGCCTAAAGATAAAAACTGCATTCTTTAGCTCCATTATCTACGAGAGTTAAAATATTTTTTTTCAGACACGTTTCAATAAACAGCATGTCAGCAATTGTTTATGGTGGTAAAAGTTTTTCTTTAAGCGTACCACCTAAAATGTCTCATTCTTTGATGTCTTTTTTTTATTACAGCGAGTTGAGAGGGTGTTCACCTAAGAGACACTACAACTGCAAAAATATCCCTTAAGACTGTTAATAGCTCAGTGTACCCACTATAAGGAAGTGTAGCACTTCAAAAAAACAAAAAACAAACAGAAAAACTGCTTCTCAGAGTGACTGGTCCCTCCCTCATGGCATGATTTGGGTCAGAGCGAGGCCACATTTGGCCACATGTAATGCAAGCTCTAACCTCATGTGGAATAGGAAACCTGGGTGTGTCTAAACTTGGCAAATCATGTGCTATATTTTACACAGCTCAGTTTATTTTCCCATTCCTATTGCTCAGGAATAGGGTGCTTCTCTATACTTCATTAGATTCCAGTCCTGAGTGTCCTCCAAGGAACTATGTTCCCCCTTCCCCTCCTGCTAGGATACGTGACGATTGACCTTTATCTAGGAATTCTTAAAATGGGCCATTCTTTGAATCCACTCTTCCTATTTTGTTAACCCTCTACACTGAAACTCTTTTCTATTAACTTAAGGCAGGGAAATATTTGGTCACAGAATAGCAATTAAGATCAATTTGGAAAAGAAGTTTAGGTAGGAGGGGACTTGTGCTGGTCAAAGTCCAAATTTTTTGTAAACTTTTTTTTTTTTTTGCTAACATATGCAGATACAGTCAACACATTCATGCCTCCCATTTCCCATGGTAGTTGGTTAAGATATTTTTTCAGATACACAAGAGTCAGTAAATAGTATGTGAAGTTGCTTCTAGTGCTGAAATGTTATTCGTATGAATACAATAAAATATTGTTTTTAATTAGCAGTAAAATCAAATACTCCATGTTACTTAAGAAGATATCATTCCAGGTTGGGTGTCATGTAATGTGTGGAATTAGAAGAGAATATGAGCTTGGCTCCAACTCTTACTAAATATGTGGCCAAAGGCAAATCAGATAATATATGTTCTTCTTTTTTTAATTTGTCATTTGTCAAATGTCCCTCTACATTATATTTATTACCTCTACTTAGAAATCAAGTGAGATAACAAATGTGAAAATGATTTGTATAAAATAAAGTATGTAGGATTGGTTTTCTTTCTAACTGACCATATTCAAATGAGCATCAGTAATATTATTACCTCATTCAACAAATCTGAGTTTTCTAGCTAAATTGAAAATTATAGATTTCACAGGTTCTTAGACATCTTTTTATAAAGAAAGAACACATAATCAGTTATTGGCTAAATACATTCATACTATTCAGTTGTGATTTTTAGGGAAAATCGTATATGAAAATATAATTAAGCACAAAAAGGCAATTTCTTATGTATCACTTTTGTTAGAGATTTAAAAAAAGAAATCACATTTTGATTACATTAATACTTTTTTTGATATCTGCGTTAAAAACAAACAAGAAATAAAGCAACATTATTTAACTGTTTAATTGCTTCCATTTTGTTTGGGAAACTTAACCTCAATTTAACCTTTGTGGCTACTGTGCAAGTCAAAAATCAAATGGCTTTGACGATGTTAGTCCCAGAATAATAAACTCTTCAGGGGCTTTAAGCCTCTACCTTTAACAGGGGGAACTGAGCAGTCTTCAACTTGTTTGTGTTCGTTGATTGATAATGAGCAGTTTCTCTGTCTACCTCTGTGCGGGACTATGTGAGGTCTGCTTTAGCCTCCTGGGAATTGAGAGGAGGGAGAAGCAATCACAGTGGGTTTAAAAAATTTTTAAATGACATTTGGAGGCAAATATTTTGGCCACAGGCCAAGATAATTTTTTTAACTCTAAAACAAGCTTGGCACTTCACATTTTCATTTTAATCTGTTTCCACAATTCAATATAAGTTGACAGTTCACTATTTCTAAGTAATGGAACCTTTCTTCACATGGCCACCTCCTCCAATAGGTTATTTTAAAAATATAAAAATAAGTGATGAAGGAAAAATTCCAGAGTTATAGTATTTTATTCTTATTTCATCGCTTGCTAAAAAATTTATTAGGAATCAACTCCTACTTGTCAATTATGGAATATTTGGTTCTTACTCTTGTTTTTGTTTAATCTGACAAAAATGCCCGTGGCCAGGATATGAGCTAATCTCCTAAAGAGTTAAATACTTCTTATTAAATGGTGATGAGATAGTACTTGCAAATTCATAGAGCTTACTCTTCTTATAGATTTTTTCTTATCATAAGAATTTCACAATATGAATAGGTTCAAATATCACTGATGTCTTTTTGGCCATTTATGCAACAAAAGAATGTGTGTTGAATTTTAACATATGGCTTTAATAACACTATTAATTGCTTCATTCTATGCAACTGGCTATCTTTAAGTTTATCAATGTCATGGTTCCTTGGGTTTTCAGGAGCATTGGTTAAAATGGAAAGTATCATTTGCTGATACAAGGTGCTATGCTTTCGTAGGTAATTAGGAGAGCAGCTGCGCTGGACTTCCAACTGAGAAGCAACAGGTTAGAAGCCAGGAGGGCTGATTTACATGACTGGGAGCCAAGAGTCTGTTTCCAAGTGGACAGGAGGACTGGAAGCCAGTACACATGGTCAGAAGGACTGACTCCAGGAAAAGCAGTGTGTTCTCATTTATCTTTAAGTGAGGACATGAATGCTTAAGTGAAGACAGGGAGACTGTTTTTGAGCCAGAGGCTGACTCAAGAAAACTATATTTCTTTATAGCTTGAAAGGCTATCAATGGAGCAGAGTTCCCACAGAAACCATGCTACACATCCAATGATTGCTGCAGTCCTCTTTAAACAAAACTTACTATTACGTGACTCATCCAGCCTCACCACATGCTGGGCTTCCCCTGAGCAGTAAAATAAGTTTTTTTTACTCCTCAGAACAACTGGTCATCTTCTCTATAGGATTATTGGAAGGAATAGGGGCTATCTTCTGATCTAGAATAACAAAAGAACCCAGACTTTCTTTTTATATTCTTGTGAGCTGATACTTAAACAACGAGAGTTAATACAGTAAAAAAATGTGACTAAATTTCGGAGAATATAGCAAATCCTTGTTTCTGGTATTGAGAATAGAGACAGTTCTTTTATATTCTGAAAATTTTTATATTACATAGTCTTGCAATAAATAAAGCCATAATAATATGGCTTTAAAAATAATATCTATAAACAAGAAAATATATATTAGGAGTCAAAATGCTATGCAACTATTCTAATATTCAGATTAATCTAAGATTAGAAGCTAGAGAAGATTGGAAGTAAAGATTCCAAGCAATTCTGTTCCCTGAATGTCATTGCTCTCTGTGGAGATTTTTGGAAATACAGAACAGGAAAAAGATTAATTTAGACCATTTGACTGTTACTTGGTGGGTAGCGATTCTGTTTGCTGCAAAAATAGTATCATATAATTTAAAACTCAGCTACGAGAAGATAGGATAGATAATCATTTATGAAAGATGAAAGATGGACCAACCCTTCATACTTAGGTAGAAGAATACTGACTTCCTTATAAAGGCAAACTCCAAAAGAACACAGAGAGGATGAGATTTTTTTCCAGATGTGTTGTTGATTCTGCTGTAGCATATTCAACAAAATGGTCCGCACATGCAAGATCTCCTGTTGAAAGTGAAGTCTCTTTCATAAGTTATACACCTGTCAGAAAAATTGCTGCTTATCTAAGATAGTTCCTTACTTCTTGAAGAATATTGATCATTTACAAAAAACAAATTTCCTCATACATGTAAATTAGAAAAACAAGTTCTCACCTACAGAGTAATTCAGGATGACATACAAATATTGATGTCTGTTGTTATAAAGAATCAAAATATATTGAATGATACAAAATAAAATATAGTATTTTAATCTCTTATCCATTTTCAGAAATTGCACTATTTAAACTTATCAATTTATTTTAAGATGCTGGAAGTGTAAAGTTGAATAGAAGAGTGTGGTTCTGAAAGCTTTAGTAAATATTTTCTTCATGCTTAAGTAAATTAGAATTATGCTTTTAACAAAGGTCATTATATTTGTAAATGCAAGTTCTGGTAAAAAATATCATAAAACTTTTTATAACGTTAATTAAATCATGCAGTAAATACTTATTGAACATCAACCATGAGAGGTTTGAAAATACAGAAGTAGAAAGATATGTCTAGCTCCAGACCTCACAGTTTCCAGTCTTGTAGAGAGAATGCCCCCCCAAAAAAGGTTAAGAAGGTGTGAAAAGTGTCTTCTAGAGTAAGTGACATAGGTTTTACTTATTTGCAACTTTATGAGATCAGTTTTGTAGAGACAAAAGTGTATAACATATAGGTACACAATTTATGTATTATATATGAGTGTATGCACATTATAATTAGATGTAGGTATATAATGTATGTATTACACGTGCATGCATGTTATACATGTTTTATATATAAATATATGTATGTGTATATCTACATTATATATGTAGATATTTAATTGTGAAAGGAAGAACAAAAAAAGGAAAGTAGTAGCTAGAAGGGTGTGTGGGATAGAGGAAGTTTTATATGGAAAGCATCTGTTGTAAAATGACAATAAGAATTATCTAGTACTGAAGGCAGAGTTAGTTATAGGAGTGAAGCCATGTAAAATACAGCGAGAGCTACAGGAGAAAATAGAGAATGAGGTCCAGAATACACTCTGAATAGAAGGAAGCAAACATCTTTATTGAGAGGGGGGAAAAAAGTATAAATGATGACATAGTTACATTTATCCATTAGGTGACAGAAAGTTGGTATAGTTTTCATTCAACGGTTATTATTTTCCCCATGCGGAAGGTGGCTAGATTATCTCTGAGAGGGAGAACGGAGGCAGGAAAAGGCTGTAAGGGAGAAAGATAAGTACAGTTTGAAATGATTGCTGTAGAGAACTACAGAGAATGCTCATGAGGAAAACCAAGAATTACTGGGCAGCAGCAGGGCCTGGTTGGTGCTGGTCATTATGGATGTGAGCTGTTACTAACTTGCATTGTCTTGTGATTTTCTCCTGCGGTTGTGAGGTGGAAGCATTGGAGATGACAGGAAGTTTAGATGATCCAAGGCTGGGGTTTGGCTGAAAGAGGAAAGGAATTCAAGTGGCCTAGAAAAATGAGGTATTAATCAACAGAGTGAATTATAAGATAAGCAAGGAAGCTGCAAAGACATTTTTAAAAAATGATAACAATTGAGAAAATAGAAACATCAAGCTATCGAATGTGCAGAAGAGGAAAGAAAGAACTGAACTGCTGTACTGGGAGTAGCTGAATGAGAGTGCCAGAGGAAGCAGGCTGTAATAGATTTAGTTTTTGTGGTCTTTTACCCAAACCACTCCTGGTGATGACAAGGCTCAAATGTGACTTAGAAGGTTTAGTCACTGAAGTCCAATCAAGTGGAGATGAGACAAAGGAATTGAAAGGGCAGGTTGTCAGCTGAGCAAACACAAAGACACTGAATTTGCATAAGACAGCAATAGAATTTGGATAGGGGATTAAAAATAAAAGATGGATTGGGTACAAAAGTTTTCAGTAAATAACAAGACATAATTTGAAGGTTAGTGAAATGAACTAGAAAAAAAGAATGAAAGGAGATAGAGCTGATTGCATGGCCTAAAATCAGAAGGGCTTACACCCTACGTGTTAAGGTGCAATGGCTTAGGACTTCCCTGAAAATTGAAAGCAGAGGATAGCGGCCCATAATATTCCAATGTGAATTTAAATAATACACATTTTACAAAAACCTTTACTTCTAGATAACTTTTCCTCAAACATTTTAAAAACACTTTTATTTTAGTTTGACAGGTGTAAGGTGCATACATTTTGTGTCAGTTGACCAATCTTTACAAAATGAACATACTATATCACCACCAGCCAGCCAAGATATAAAAGGTTATCAGTACCCAGAAGCTTGCCTTGTGCTCTCTTCCAGTCATTACCCACCCATATACACAGGTAATTACTAATCTGGCTTTTATTATCATGGATTAGCTCTGTTTATTTTTGCAGACTACTATGAATAGCTTGACTATATCTGTTGGCCTACACATATGGGTCAAACCATATTTACATGAGTTTCATGAAAGCATTATTTCAAATATGTTTTTTCATATTTTAATGAAGTGAACTTAGTAAGTACTTCACCTACGAAGCATGTATGTCTTGTCCAGTTCTGTTTTTGACTCCTGGAGACAAAGTCTAAGTAAAGGGAAGGGTAGACAGAATTCAGCTGCTGCTCTAAACCTTTAACTTGAATGTAGATCACCATCATGAAGTGAAGTAACTAAGGACATAGAGACCTAGTATGGGCAAGCCATGGCTCAAAGGTGAATAATAATACAGCAAATAGAAATAATGATATTTTTAAACATTTATCATAATACAGACATTCTTTTAATAACTGCATGTAAGTTGCCTCTGTTACCTTCACAACCATTTTGTAGGGTTACTGTTCTTTTGCCCCCATGTTATACCTGACTAAATTGAGGCACAAAGAAGTGAAATTGTGGAAAGTTTACACCTGTCTCCACCCAGGATTTCCATCCAAACCATCTGCACTCAAAGGCAACAGTCATTCATGGCCAAGCTTCTTCCACAATGAACACTGACCTTTTTGCAAAGATTGTAGAATTCTAACTAGAAATGCACAAGAACACATCTGCTAGACCACAGCAGTCTGTTGAAATTTGAAACCTGAACAATTATTGAAATTTATGGTCTTTGGTGAATATCTCTGAGATCTACACTCTCCTTTCTCTTTGGTCTAAACTAGAAAACACCAGAGGTTGATCCCTCCTTTGTCCTTGTATTACTTCCATTGATTGCAAAACCTATGATTTTATTCAGAGCCCACATTCTTTAGCAGTCTCATTATATGAATGAGAGAGATGGTGTAGAGTTTTGTAGCCATACAAAATCACCTGCAAAAATAAAAACAGAAACATTCTGTAATGCTGTACTGTTGTTTTCTCATCCTTTATATAATTGCCAGCTGATAAAATAGGCAAGACTTTTACAATTGTAATGTCCTTTTTACTGTGATAGAAGATGAAACAATCCTGATTCTATCACTTTTTATTTAGCTTTATGGAGTATCTAGAGATTTATAATCCTTTCCCAAAGCAAAGGAATAAAATGCAACATGCTCTTAGCATTTGGAGGTTTTAGAACACCATGTGGGTTATGGGCATGACAATGATGATGTGATAATGGCAATGTCACATCCAGACTTAAGGCTCTGTGTGGTTGGTTTTGCACATTTGCAGTCCCTTTACTTACTTATATATACACAAAATGTAGAAAAACTACAAATGTGACTTTCTTTTACAAGAAATACCATATTATGGTAGTCTGAAGAATGTTGTTTCACCATATTTAGGACTTGATAAATGGTATATGAATTTGCAAAAGGAAGGTATTATAGGAGGCTACATTATATGTCCAATCATAGTAAAAGTTATGTTGTTATCTAAAAGTAATGATTTATCTTTAACTTGTAGTTGTTGAATAATGAAATCAATTCTTAAAACTCTGTTAAAATTCCTGATATCTGAACACTGCTCTGACACCTAGAAATCTTTTGGACTTTTTAAACCTATTATTATGTGCTTTTATCTAAGAGTATTTTTAAAGGCAAATAAGAAGAACAAAGGCTAGTTAATGTGAGCATCTGTTTGAAACTCTTCAACAACAAAGGGAGCCTACCACACACTCTGGAGTAGCAATGAAAGGGTTACTCTTTATCGTATGTACAATGGAAAGAAAATGTGCACTGGCTCTCAAGTTCAAAGGGCTTGGGGGAGCTTTGGTAACTTTATCCCCTTTAGTCACAAACTGTGGGATGGCATATGGTTAACATCCTTTATTGGTGTTATTTTTAAACTTGTTTATGAGACATAAATAAAAAGTATTCTAAACCCGATAATGACTTTTCTCCATGAATGGAAACTTGATTGTGATAGGCCAGGCAGTACCTCTTCCAGTCTATCTGTATGACAGCTTTTCCCTTCGCTGGGGAGGCAGGAATGGATGGATGCTTGAGAAACGAAAAGCTAAAGGGTAATATATTACATTTTTGCTCTTTTTCTTTCTGCTCTGAGTTTTCCCATGGCATTGCTATTCCAGACCTACAGAGCTAAGATAGTTGAAAGGAGATTTAGAAAACTGTCAAAAACTATTTGGGGAAAGAGGGTGTCTCCACAATTTTCCATGAATCAAATTTGGTAATAAGGGAATATCATTTTCTGACTAACTTAATTTCTGACTCTATAGCAGCTAGAAGTTTAGTCCTCCTAAGTCACACAAGATTTTCTAAGAAGAAGAAAAAAAAAAAAAAAGCCAAAGGAAGTAATAAATGTCAAGCAGTCATCACAAACAGGATGGGCACTTTAATTTTTTTTTATTTTTTTAGTCTCTACTGGAGTTCTTTGAACTTGTAACAAGTAACCCATCTGCAGGTCAAATCTACTGTAAAGCTGGTTTACCTTGCTACCTGCTTTAAAACTTACATCTCTCCCCCAGGGCATTAAGAACTAGAGCCACAATACATTCTGAAGTATAGATCTCTATTCTCTTTATTTTTCCTTGGTATATGTTTAGAATTTCATAAAATATAATCAGGTAACATTTAAAGTATTAAGATGCATAAACATATGGGCCCAGGCATTACATTCATGTCATCTGTTTTGGGGCAAGAGTGTATACCTGCACTGAAACACTAATCCTCACAGGGGATATCCAGGGTTCCCAGTAGAAATTAAACTGTCCAGGCTGTTATTTTCCCTAATCTGATTCATCAACAGTATGTGCATTGGCTCTTCATAAATGAAACACAAGAGCAATAAAGACCCAGAACAAAATTTTATAAAAACACTAATTTTTGCTAGTGCTTCATTCTGGCAAAAAATGAGTGTGTTTATATTCATAAAGTTTAGATGAAATAAATGTCATGGCTCAAATAATGTAATAAAGAAAAACCTGTGGACAAAGTCATATAAAATAATGATAATTTTTTTATCTTATTTTAGACATATTAAATGGAATGGTATTTCACTTTTTTTGCATTTGTACCTTTTCAATTGCAAATATCCACGACTTATCTGATACAAAAGAGAACAGCCTAGCCTTTAAAGTTCTTAGCTCAAGTCTTTGTGTTCAAAGCATCATTCTCTACCTTTCTTCTGAAAACACATTTTTACACAGGGTCAGAGCATGACTGGTTTCACCTCCTTCATCATCTAGATTCACATCCAGCACTTCATTTACTTTTGTTGTTTCTTCTTGGGGGGTCAATGGGCAAATGAGAACTTCAGGTTTCCAAACTAGACTTCTGATTATCAGCTTCTGTTTCCAAAGGTCAGTTGCTGCCCTTGCATAGTTTTGACTATTTTATTAAATTCACCTCACTTCCTGTGTACAATTGGGTATTCATAAATAGATGTTTAGTAACGTGATGGTTCTATTGAACTCTTGAGGAATTCTTTTCCACTATGTAAAAGTTCAAAGGAAAGAAAAAATGTGACATAATAATCCAAAGAAAGATTTATATGCTGTACTTTGAGAAGATAATTCTACCCTTTTCAATATAATTCTCTCAACCTTGTGAAGAAAAAACCGAGACAATTATTCTTGATTTCTACAAGATTTTACAAATTTTCAGACTGATGAAAATAATCTCCTTTATGTTTCATTTTTTGCCATTTGATATTTGAATCATGATATTTTAAATATTTCTGGGGACAGTGAATACTTGCCTAGTGTGCTTTTCACAGAGCCCTGGAAACAGTCTGTCCATATTTATTTATTAATCAGTGCTATTTTACTGCTCCAACAGACAATGAAGAAATGATGCAACCAAAATTATAAGCTAGGATTTCTCGCTTCTAGTCATAAATTCCAAACAAAACCTCATTTTTCTTTTTAAGCTATTGCTATAGGAAACTAGTCTTATTTCAAAGGCAAAACTCTAGGGATTATCTAAACCAGAAGGGATGATTATTTTTTTCTTTTCTGAGCTGTGGCTTCGCCATCTGTTATATTTCCCTTATTGCACAAAACTGGCTTCTATGACCAAGAAACTAAAGTTCTGCTAAAGAAATAGGATATCTTATGATGATCTGATATTATAAAGACCATTAGGTTTCAACAACCCCAAAACTGAGATACCTGCATTTATACTTATTTTCAGATGAATTAGTTTTTCAAAGAAGTTAAAAATAAAGCATTTGAACAATTAAAAACCACATTGTATTTTTAGTTCATCAGTGATGATCATATGCAGTATTGTTACTCAGTTTATACTACAAGGATAGGTTATATGGAACACTATTCTATTTTTGTATTAATTCTATGTAACTTGTACAATTTTTAAAGAGATTTTGTTTCCTATCTATTTGATCTGGATAGTACACCACCTCCAGGATAAATTGCCACCTAGGGGATGAATAAAATTTCTATTCCACCCCATTTATTCTGAGAACAGAAATTGGTTCCCTACAACTATTTCAGATCAACTTCTCAGATGAAAGATATATGAGATATGTATGTTTGTTCTACGTGTGTTAAGGGGAGGGGTGTGCAAGGGTTTGAGAAAAAGTATAATCTGAATATGCTACTAAGAAAAAAAGAAGCACATGAATATAGTCAATTATTATTTAAATTTTCTGCACTAAATACCAGAAACTTATTTTAGAAAAGAAAACAGAAATATTTATGGTGCTGGGAAAGAAATGTAATCTTCACTTGCGAAGGTCAAATGTTGTCCAGGAGATGTCGAAGCCATAAATGAGGACACGAGTTAGGACAAGACATTTAAAGGAAGCTGTAAGTTGAAGAACTGGGAGATTAGCCCAGTGAAAAAGGAAGTGGAACACTTGGAAGTATATTATGCCATAAAATGAAGCCAAGGCCCCCTGCTGTTTCTGGTGAAAGGAAGTAGTTTAGATCAAAGCTTATTGAGGGCACTAATACAATGTAAACATTTTTGATGCTTTATGTCATTTGCCTACATTTTTTTCAAAGATATTTTTTCATATTTCATTGGATATACAAAAAATAGAGTGGACTTTAACATTTAGTTGGTAGTCAATAAATATGTGTTAGGTGACCAAGTGAATGAATAAATGAGTGAATGAATAAAATGATATGAGACGATTGAAACTATTAAGCCTATATCTTCAAGAGCTTCATGGGAGAGCTAGATAAATAAAATATAACTCTCTCCATAATAATAATTATAGTCACATATGTTTAATAATCTGTACCAGATACTATAACAGATACAGAAATGTTATTAATATTATTTATAATCACCACAGTCATTCATTAAAGTAAATATTGTCAGCTTCTTTTAACAGAGGAGCTCTTCTTTTTACAGATAGCAAGATCCCTTGAACTAAGAGCATCTATGAAGGGAAGGTTTCATGTTATTGAGACTGCCTTTGAGGACTGCACACTTACATTAGAGATCTTCTCTTAGTTTAATGATACTTTGATTGTATTACTGCTCTGTATTAACTTAGAAATTATAGTAAATATTCCTTTTACATAACAACCATCACACTTTTCAGAACTGCTATATTTTCACTATATAATCATACTAATTTATATACTCAATAAAACATTTTCAAAGTTTTAAAAGGATGGTAACTTTCTTGCATTAACTTACTTTCTTTGAGAAGAGTTAGGTAATCTATATCCATATAAATAACTACATCTATATCTGTAAATTTACCTACAGATATACATAAGTGATGAAACAACTGTTTTCTGTTTTTGTTTTATTACAAATCCAATCAGTAGATACTTTTAAATTTAAACCAATTTTTAATACACTAATCCTGGTAGACTAGCTCAATATATGGCTACCATCTCATTCTTTTTTCCTGTTTATGTTTTACCAGCCTTACTAGTCAGATGAGTATCTCACAAACTATAGATTAAGAGCATGTGGATACTATCCAAGGGTTTATTCAGAGTGCCAAGGTCAAGTTTGCAGAGAGAAAAGAATCTCGTGGATAATCCATGTAAAGAGAAAAATGTAGTTTATTTGTGGACGGAGTTGTTTGTAAGAAGCTATAATAGTACATATCGTCAGCAGCCGTCCGTCTCGAGAGACGATGGTGTAGCTTCTTAAGAGTCTATCTGCACCGCCGAGAATGGCTGTGCAGTCCGACTCGGGAGTGACACGGTATCTGTCTCCTCCCGTGTTGAATCGACATCTTGCGATGATGCTGGAGTGTCCTCTCCAGTGAAGCTGAAGCTACAGAGCCTGGGCAGGGTGATATGGAGGGTCTGCTGTTGCCCATGCAGCAGACCCCCCCTCTCTTCGCAGCTGAAGGATCCAAGGGAAAGACGGAGTCAATACAGCTTGGCTTCAGGTGCGCCGCAGGAGTTGCCGGTGTTGACTACAACGTCAAACTGCCTTAGGGACTCCGGCTCCGGATTTTCTGTCGGGGTTTACTCCCTTAGCCTTTCCCCTGAAGAGGTATGCCGCAAGGCAGCGGAGGTTTTTTGGAGTCAGAGTTTTCCTTCTCTGAATAGTACATATAAATTATAAATATATAGGTATTCGAAAATTTGGCAGAATTAAAAAAATAAATTATGGCAATTATATACTTTAGCAAATGGAACTCTTTATATACTTTCAGTATCTTCTCTTTATATTAGTCCTTGGACAATAATATTTTCCAACTTACTCAATTTTTTAAAAGATATCCCTAAATTCTAAAATATGGTACAGTATAAAATATGAGATGGAATTTTTGCTTTTTATCTAAACTTGTGGACCACAAGTAGGCAGATGTAGGCAAAAACCTTCGAGGTTGGGAGACCTAGTCACTCCCACTTGGAGAGTATTACAGGTAGTGCATAATAGAAGGTCAGGGCTGCTTGCCTCAGAATTAGAAAATCCCAGTCTTCTAGAACCTTTCATTTAATGTTGGCGATAGGACATGTGGTCTTTACATTATGTTCTGCTTCCCTCCTTGGGATATTTCATACTGTATGTCCCCCTGTATCTATAAAATAGGTCTAATTAAAGTATTTAATACTTTAAAGTAGTTTATACATAAAATTTGTAACATGTGTAGCACATAGTCAACTCTATGTAAGTACTGTTATTGCTCTCTCTCTTTCACACACACATACACACACACACACAGCCTTTGATAGTTATCTCCAGAAATGATATTCCATACTCATTTCCTGCATTAGTTTTTTACAGTATTTGAAAGCAAGAGATTTATCTTACATCTTTCCAGTGTTTATTAAAAAATATAATGCATATTATATATATACAATAATCCTGATCATGACTCTTGGTCTTAGAAAGAAATAATACATCCCAACATAAACTGAATTAACACTTAGTGAACATTTTCTTTATAGTATTAGAACTGACAACTGAGTAATGGAAACAAAAATCTGACATATCTGAAACTATTAAGAGTAAAGCACAGCATAAGCTAATTACTTTTGAAGGGGAAGTTGTAAACAAATTATAAATGAGTCAGCAGTTTCACTGTTTCCACTGAAGAAAAACGTGATTGATTAACCCTCCACTACTGTTGATGATGTTATAATTTTTTTCTTGTATGAATTCAGTCTTAATTTTTGTTTTAATCAGATAATGAATATTTTACATGTTCATTATTTTATTTTCCTGACAATATAAGCTTACAGATATTTTCTCAGCTCTTCATATAGATGTAATAATTTAGAAAATTCAATATAATGATTTCAGAATGTGTTAGGCAAGAATGTAAATATTTAAGGAAAATGAATAGTAAACTCAAGCAAACTACTTGGGGGGCCTACAACAACATGAATAACTCTGCCCTGTTCTTTTTAATTATCCTGACTATTTATGCATTTTGCTTCTGGCTAAGGATGACAGTAGAAGAGCCAAAATTCTACAAGAAAAATTACTCTTGTGGTTTTTTTCTGGCTCCTGTAACAGCAATAAATTCAGGTATACCAGATATATTAAGATAATGTATTTTCATTAAATTTCTAACTTAATTGTGGGTCCATGTGTTTCAAATAAGTAGCATTCATGTACAGAGGTCTGAGATGCTCATTGTAACCAAATTGAACTCTAGTGCCCTGGAGCATTATTCATTATGAAAATGAGCCACATTCATGCTTAAACAAACTAACAAACAAAAACAACAACAACAAAGGAAAAAAACCAAAATACAGTTTTAAACTTGCAGTGGGGAGGGCTTAGGAGCTCCTCTTATAGACCGCTTAAGGTTGACACACTTGGGGCAGGACACACTCAGTCTTCTCAATCTTTGCTTCACTCAGCAGTGGAAATCCAGATACAAAGTCACTGTCTCTGGTAAGCTGCCCCTGGTCATAGTATCTCAACTTTGAGTAGTTTGTTTCCAAGTTCTTATAGGAGCTGAAGCTGTTCCAGTTCTTCCAATTTTCTAAACCAGGTTTCTTCTGTGGCCTCTGAGTTGTGTGGCCTTTGAGCTACGCTAGCCATCAGCCTACTTGCTCATTTCCTTAGCAAATTAAGGTTCTGTTGATGTCCAAACCCAATAGCACCCAGTTCCAAGTCCAGGGTACCCTACATCATAGTTATGATCTCTTCCTGAGTTTTGTTTTGGAGTTTTCAAAACTTTAATTACAGCTTAGAAAGTTAAGGAACTACCCCAGGAATGAGGGCTGATAAACTGCAAAGCTGAGTTTATAATAACATCTAGTCATATTCATTTGATTATAAAATCCATGCACATATTCTCTGAGCTATTGCTTTTGTGTTAGCTGGGTCTCTCTTTTTGTGAATATAAGGAGAAAGGACTCTGAACTTATTTCCAGAATGGAGCTCTGCAAACTAGGGATGGCTCCTTACACACTGTTCAATGCCTGATCTTAAAGTATTACTTAACATGAATTTACTGCAACTATGTGCTGCTCTATATTTTGGGTATTGAGGGCCATACTACTCTGTTAACAGATAGCCATGCCTAATAATTTGAAAATTTCCCTTCACATAGCTCTCTCTGCACTATTCACTTGAGCCTAGCAGACTAAATTAGTAACAGGTCTGTCGCTGCCATCTCCCCAGCTGCCTCCCTGTCTCAAACTCTGACCATTTTGCATCCTACAAGCAAATAATCTTGCTTAGATGAAGTCCGCAATATGTTTAATGCACAAGAGATGTATTTAATGTATATGCTATCTATACTAAACAGTAAAATTATTACTATAAAATTGGTAGGATCATGGCATGAATGATTTTTCTTTAATCCTAGAGAGGAATTTGAACATGATTAATTTAGAAATGAGGGTACACTGGTCCATTTTTGGAGGGTCAAAGTGGTGTTTTAGAAAATGTTTCCTAGTAGTATCACAGTAGCAGGAAAAGCAATAGACAATTTCAGCATTACAAAGGACAGGTGAGAATGGACAGAGACTGTGTCTGATAATTAAACAGCTTTGGCATGAGTCTGTAACTATGGGATGTGAAATCATTATTTTTTTGGCAAATTTGAAGAATATATGCTATTGAGTTAAGAATAATAAAAAAAGAAACTTATGAATCATCTAGTGAGAAAGAAGTACTACCTGAAATTGCAATGACATGGAAAGCCAAATACAACACAGAAAAATTAAAAACATAATTGAAAAGAAATGTGAAGTGCCAACTGGCACACAAATGGAAGGAAATTGCTTTAGCTGGTGAGTGATAAATTGGCTGAGGTTTGGTCAACACAGGACTTGTAAGGACATTTCAGGACTGTTGTGAATATTAAGTTTATTGAGAATAAGAGCTTATTGAGAATATTTACAATCTTAAATATAAGCATTACTCAATTATTAATGTGCCTATCAATTCAGTTATAGATTGTTTATAATACACACAGAAATCACAGATATTATTAGTAAAACAATTAAATTTATAAAAATTATTTCATGTTCCTTAATTTAATTTTCAATATAATGGGTAAAAACGTCTATCAAAAGAATTTTACAGTTTTAGCAAAGTATAATGATTCCTTTTTAAATCGCTATACATTATTAAGTATATTACTTAAAATGTTTTCAAGACTCTTATCTCTACCCAATTCCCCTACATACGTGCACACACACACACAAATGTGCACTTACCAACTTCTCAACAATTGGAATTGCTAATTCTTTTTAATTCCTAGAACCTAGTCCTTTTGTCTAACAGTTGAGTATATTTGTCAATAAGTAGTAGTAAACTGAGTCCTTCCCTAACTCAAGAAATTATAAGTATCACATATGTTAATATTTTATTCAATATTTATATATTATATATATCCTGACAGAGCAAAATCAGCCTTTTATTTTGGAGTCCCAAGCTGGGATCAGGCTAATTGTGATGTTTGCCCTCCCACATTCAGCTTCGTGGAACATATGGTCTACAGTACAGGAGTGAAGCCCAGGTGAAAACGAGAGAGAAAAGCGCGATGGAATATTTGAGTGCCTGCTTCCATCAAGTCTGAGGCAAACTTCTGTCTCTCTCTTTCCTGGTATTTTGCCCTTTTCTTTAAGCTAACTTGACTTTGGTTTGTGGACCTTTCACCCAAAGAGTGTCCTTGACTTTCTCAGCTAGACAGGTACTCTCTGTCAGGGTTATGAACAATTTATAGCCCCCTATTACTCTACCTTTTCTTTCCTCTCTATATAGAATGTCTGAATGGAAGCAAAGGGGTTATTATTACATGCTTAACCTAAATGTGTTCTGATTTACTTAAAAAAATCATTTGCAAAGTTTGTTCCTTTAAAAATATAAAATTACTTGAAATTCACCTACAGCTAATCATGACCCATCAGTGTATCCACACCACTCTTGAGAATTGCTACTCCAGTCAAGGAAAATGAATGGTTTTAATTTGCTACTCACACTTATGGCTAATCAATCAATGAGCAACCCCACAGTGACTCCTCAGACCTTTAGTGTACAACTGGTAAGTAAAAGGCTTTTCTTACTCTCCCTGCTCTTCCTTTTCTCCCTCATATTGTCTGTCTGTCCCTCTCTCTCTCTCTCTCTCTCTCTCTTCTTTTTGGAAATACCTTCTCCTTTCTTCTGGCATTCTGGATCAATAAATAGTCTGAAATTATCAATGGATAAAATACATACATACTGAGTTATTTAGCAATTCTTATCATCTTACATACTAGAATGCTCTACTCCTAATATGTCTGATTTGGCTTGTTAGAGTTAAAATGCTAATTATTTGATACATAAAATTTAAAATTTACATTAAGACAAACTAAGAAGCAAAACATAGCTTTTCAGTAACTTATTCTTGGACACAATACTGATGTCATTATTTCATGTGAACTCTTAACAAAACTGGGCCAGAGAGAGGCCCATGAACTGATGGAGGTGTAAATTATGTGAGGTTAGCCTCTTAGCATCATAGAGATTTCTGAGCTTTCAGAGACCTAGGAGATAATATAGTCAAAGTCTCCAATTTTAAGAATAATTGAATTTGAATCAAGAGAGATTAAGAGATTTTCATAAAACAAAGCAGCTAATTGATGGCAGAGCACAGATCAAAATTGGGGTCACTTATCTCAGAAGTCAAACATCTCGGTTCTGTAACATGTTCTATGTTAGTCTAAAATAATGTTAAGGATCGCTTCTCGGCCTTTTGGCTAAGATCAAGTGTAAAATAATGTTAAGGAGATATTACATTATTTTTATTAATGTTATTAGAGTTTGCACAAGCCTGTCCATGCAAGATTTTACTTTCTTTAAAAATGTTGGTTGTTTGCTATTTCATTGCTCTTTATCTCTAGCAGAATTTTTTTTTCTAAAATGTTTATTTTAGAATCTTGGGAAAGCTGCATGCTTTTCTTTATCAAGTTGCATAGAATATAAACACATTGTAGTAATCATATCATAGTAAAAAGTAAATTTTTCAAGAAGCATCACTTAGCTTCTGAAAATGAAGATAAAGCATTTTCTTTATAATGAATTGATATGGTTTCAAAACAAGAATATTTTTCTCCCCTACAAAACTTGTTGAGCAAGTGTGGTTTAAAGTAGAAATATTTAGATGGAGAACGTGATTTGGTAAACCCTGAGGTAAGATCAATTTTCAAAGGCTGAAGCTTGGAAATCTCAAATGGTTTACCTGCTTGTCTGATTGGCCATGAAAGTCTAGGTGGCACTCTTATTTTACTCTTCAGCTTGGGTGGGCTTATTTCTGTAAACCAGGTATAAGGATTTTCATAAATTGTTATTATTTTTTTTTAATTTGCTCATGGTATGATGGAAAACAAAGATTGAAACAATTATATGCCAAATACAGACCTCTCCGTGCCCTGCAGAATATGCGACATGTATCCCTATCAGACCTTTATTTGACCTGCTGTGCAAGAGGATACAAGGGAGGGGGGTGAACTGAGGGAAGATGACAAAATTGAGAAATAAATTTCATTTCCTTAGTTACTCCTAGCATGTGTGAATAGCTCTAACCAGTCTTTGGATCTAGTTTGCTGTTTATTTGCCTTAGGTCATAATTTTTGTTTCTAACCATATATATATGCATCTTTTATTGATTTGGTTTGCTTTCCTGTTTGCTAAATCTCTGGGCTACATTAGGATTGTGTTATTTTGTAGGGGAATAAAAACAATGGAAAATATTATATCTTAAATGTCTATTAACAAAAAAAAATGTTTAAATTAAATTTTGGTGTAACATTGGTTCATAGGGTCATATAGGTTTCAAGTGCACATTTTTACGATACATGATCTGTGTTTTGCATTGTGTGCCTACCACCCAAAGTCAAATTATCTTCCATCGTCATATATGAGAGAATCACTGTTTATAGACAGAAATTGTGTTTCATGAGTTCCATCAACAGGGACATTTCTATAGAATGGAAATTTCAGGTAGATTACTTCTCTTAATCCCTGAGACTACCTGGTTCAACTGGTATTTTTCAACTAGTGGATCCAATTTCTCTACTCACTCACATTCATTCACTTTCATGTTGCTATTGGACAGACTTAACGATCATTAACTTTTTTAAGAAATGTATAGGAACTATACATTGTAGACAGTATGATCTCTCTTCCTAATCTCATTCTGATTTTTTCTATCTCTTTTTCTGTTTATTTTTTAGTTACGTCTTCTGAACTGTATGATTTCAGAGACATGAATACTTATCCATTCGAAGCTACCGAGAAAACAGACCCAAAAAACAAAAGTGGTTCAGCAGTTTTCACTCCAGTCAGAATTGCCTCTCTCAAATCAGAATTCTAATATCTGGACAATCACTTTCACTACATCATGAACAGAAACATACATGTGAATAAAGGAAAAATTAGATAGGCATCAGCCTGATCAAGACATTTTATCTGGCTTCTGAGTATTATTATAAATTTAATGTGTCAGATATCCAGGTGATTCTGATATGTGAACTGATATTAACAAACACAATCATAAACAGACTCACACAGGCCACTGACTGTCTTTTATTTTATAGTCGCAGCCCCCACCTTTAACTTTAACCATGAAAGATAAAGGAGCGCCTGGTGGAGTGAACACAAATCTGTCAACACTGTTCAAAGGTCATGTCCCACTGAAACCCATTCAGAAAATCATCCTCAGAAATTCAGGGAAGCGCACTACAAAAAATGCAAATGTATGATTTTAATAACATGCTTCTAATAATTCAACCTTTGTCCTTGATGGGAGATAATAATACGTTGTAATTCATAGCACTTCAACCAATTACAGAATGCAATTACTTAGTCTATTTACTTGTCATTGTATTTCTCAGCAGTTTATAAGCTTCTTACAACAGGCGCCCTGTCTGTCCTGCTGATAGATATAGCCAGAGTGTGTAAGTACCCTGGCTCGCACAAATTGGACATTTGTTGGAATGAATGAATAAATAAAATAACTGAGGCAATATATTCGATTAGCTTGGTAAAACTAATATCATATTTTGTATTATAAGTAATCAAAGAAGAAAACTGAAAATCAAAATTTAGAAACTGTGAAAAGATAGCAAGATATATTCTAAGGTAATTTCACATGCCCTTGTTACAGACTTTATAGACATTGGAATCTACTTTTTTGGTGCCAATTAGAGACAATACTTCTAGATGCTTGCTTCTCTACTTGTTTTTAACTGAATTATTTTAACTTCATTATTATATCCTGAGACATTTATACCCATTATTATAGGTAAGTAATACTAGATTTTCTACTAGTTTTTAACCTAATTATTTTGACTTGTTTATCATTATATTCTGGATCATTTATATCCATTATTACAAGTAACTAATACTAGATTTATCTGAGAAATAATAGTAATAAAGTAAATGTGTTTATAATTCAGTTCATATGTGTTTAATGATTTTAGATAAAAGTACTTTGTGTGTGCTGAGGAACAGGACAACCAAATACAATCATATTGGCAACAATGTCCTCGGATATCTTTAGATATTATTTTCTTCATCAATACAATTGGCTTTATTGTTTAAGCTATGTCATTTATAATGATTGTGAATGAGACAAGATTACAAAGTCTAGTGCTGAAAGATATTTTCCCACACTTCCACCAAGTTAGCCATAGTATATAAAGGTCAGATTACACCATTATCTCTGAGCATCTGGAAAACTTATACTATTTTGTCCTTAGGTACCTACAAGAAATTCCTTAGGGAATTTTTGTGTTTTCTAGCTCAGCTTTCTTTTTCACTTTAAGATATAAATAATAATTATGAGCTGAAATGTAAATGCAGGTACTTATTTTCCAATAGTATAACATCCAAACAGTAATAATGATGATTTTCTACAATGTATTTCTGAGGGTATGTCTATCTCATTTCAGAAATACCTAGTCTTTATAGAATTTCAGGTTTCATATTTGGGAATATTTCAATATTATTTGTCAGGATCCTTTTTTACCAGGTCTTTTGCAGATACATTAATGTAGGAGTGAAAATAACACAGAGGAAGGCTCAAGTAAATAAGCAAATTCAATTAAAATCTTTAAAAATGGTTTTTCAGTACTACCTTTGATTTCCTTTAAACTTAGGTATTTATATCACAGCCAACAGCTTACTAGGAATGATAATACATAGCAACATTCCCCTAGCCCAGCAATTCCCAAAATGTTTCCTGTAGGGCACTGGTTTCCTGGACATTAATAGATAGCAGAGTAAACTTTCTGAAATTTAACATGCTTAAGTAACAGTAGAATAAACAAAGTTAAACAACTAATTTAGGTACTTCAGGAACTCTAAAACCATTAATTATGTGAACGTGCAATGTGAATTTTAGGAAAGTAATAGACTTTGAAAGTATTGCTACTTGTTACTTGAATGTGTTATCTTTTCTCCCAAGGCATAGTAAAAAAAAATAGTGTTCCAAGGAACCCATTTTGAGAAAAGTTGTGTACACCTAACCATCATTATGTGAAAAATAACAAAATCTGTTATAGTCAGTTCTGAGAATGCCGAGGGAGTAATTGCATATGACTGGACATTATATATATGTGTGTGTATATATATATATATATATATATATATATATATATATATATATATATATATATATATGCAGCTTAAATATTTAGTGGCATTTCTGCCAAATGTCTGCTATGTTTTGGTAGGCTTTGTGTACTGCGCCACTTTTTCCCTCCCCTATGAAGAGTCATGTTTAATAGGGGCATTTAATTGCTGGTTCAGTTGTCCCCTCCCAAATGTCTTCCCTGTTTCATTTATGAGTTACTTGGATTATAGTGTTCCTTCTCCAAAGTTTGTTAATCCTATTCTCTTCAAATTAAATTTTTAAAAAATAGTGTATTTACAAGGATTGGAAAAGTACATGTATTTAAGATTTATTTTCTTACTATAGACTCTTAGAGCTCAAAATATTTTTGGAGATTATATAAGCACCCATTTATTTAGACTAGGGCTCATGTTTAACTATTTACACTTTATCTTTTGACTTTTCTGCTTAAACGTTAAAATTCCCACTTCTAGGTTATCTTTAACGTATCGCAAATGAACTATTCGTGACTGACCCACTTTGCAGTTTGCAGGTTTGCCTTCAAGGTTTTACTTCCACTGGACTTGGTAAAGTTGCTGCCTTCTGTTGATTCTGCCTTTCCTCTGGTCAGTAAATAATCTGCTGTGCAGGAAGGGCCTCTGGAATTCCTAACAATTATTTTCCCCTCTTCCCACAATTAGGTAGTAGAGAGAGTAGAGAGAGTAGAGAAAAATACACAATTCTGCTTAGACTGTCACTTTGCATCAGCCTGAGAGGGAACACATATTCCCCGCCTGAAGGGGCTGCCGGGAACAATTAAGCACACAGTTACGAGCAAACCTGGGAAACATTCCAGCTTCCCACAGGTCAGGTCTTCACCGTGTGATTTCCACATAATGAAAAATAAATAAATAAATAAGCAAAACAAATCTTTACCGTAATACGTGATCGTCCATTTTAATATTGTGTACATGTTCTACTTATTGTACTTATACCTGACATACACTGTAAAATATCCAAAAAACAAATTATAACTGCACGTGATAAACAGGGCAATATACCTGGGGATACATGCATGGTTAACTATATAAATGTTAAGAGATATGTCAAGTAGATAATTTGATAATTTTAGAAATTTCCCCTCACTAGTTAGTAAATCTGATTATATCATCATTTTTTTTTACCTGTTATGGTGACTGAGGAAGACTTTCTATTAAGAGTTAGAATGGTTAACTCTGCCACTTTTTTGTTCTGTTTTCTTATATTTGAAAAAATGTATTTGCAAAATATATTTTATGGTTTTCATTTTGTTAGTTTAATTAATGCTAGGAAACATCATAAATTATAGAATCCATAAATCAACTTACCAGGCATAGATAACACTCAACTCTTACCTCAGGTTACCAGATATCAATGACATAAGACAATCTGACATTTGGACAAAATAAAGGAGCCGGTATGACTATGATATTAAATATATATAAACCTTAATTTAATTTGTACTTTTAAGACAAAATTAGTATAAAATTAATAGAAATAATAGTTCTAATCTTTCTGAATTCCAATAGCATGTGTCTTTTGCACTGCCTGGAACATGCAGACCTAACATTAGAGCTCATTTCCTAGACCAGTGCTTTTCCAACTGTTACATACACACAACTGCCTCAAGTTCTCGAGTAAGTGCAGCTTCTGATAGAGATGGTTGGGAGTGTGGTTCAGGATTCCACATTTCTAAAAGCTTGTCACAGTATTGCTTATCTAAGGATCTCAGTTTAAACAGCAAGAGCCCCGGAAGTGTTCTGTTTAATACAGTAACCGCTAGCCACATGTTGCCATTACACATTGAAAATGTTGCTAAGGTCAGATTCGCTGTAAATGTAAAATATACACCAGATTTCAAAGGCAGTAAAAAAAAGGATGTAAATATTTCATTATTTATTTCAATAATTATATGTTGAAATAATAATTTTGGCCCTTATTATATGTATACATTTAATATAGAGTATGGATGCATTAAAGTGTTTTGCATAACTATGAGAGAATTTTAAATTATTTGTGTGACTCACATTGTTTTTCCATTGAACATTGCTGCTTGAGATCACAGAATAATGTCCTGATTGTGAAAAGAGGGGCAAGGAAAACATTCATTATGTGTCTCAATTAATATTTCCATATTTGCCTTCTGCCATTCCCCATTCCATGCCTTAAATTTCAGATATAAGATGCTAGTTGATAATCACTCAACATCTATTCTTTCATTTACTTTTTTATTCAATAAATATTTATTGAGTATTACATTGTACCAAGTAATACTAGTAGGTAATGGGGTTATAACAGGGAAAGGACAGACATAGCCCGACTTCATCAAAGATATCTCTAAATAACGGTTCTCATTATTAAAGGAAAATTTGCTTTTATCACTTACATCCTTGTCTTTTTTGAAGGTACTTACTGGCTCCATAATCTGTACTTTAACAGTATTTTGTATGTATTTTACAAAACATCATTTTCTTATATTATGCTTAATATATATTGTGTTAACTGTATTTTTCCACATATAAGTTATCTTTGAGAGTATAATTTAATCATCGTTAGATTTTTTATTTAAAGCACAATTTCCAGAACTTACTGGGTGCTTATGAAACTAATATTGAATGCATTACTTTTTCACAAATAAAATGTTAAAAATTTTAAACATTATTCACTTCCACAATCTAATTTAATAAAAAATTGATGATTATTTTAATTTGATTGCCATTGGACACAATTTACTCCAGTCCTTCTGTTATGAGAAAGATGTTATGTAGTGATGTACTGTTAAGCTCAGCAAATTTAGAATCAAATCAGCAAAATTTGAGCCATACTTAATAATCTAATTAGATTGAGCAATTAATTCATTTTTCCTTAATACTGGTTTCCTCATTAGGAAAATGGATTTTTAATTAACTGCATGTTTTTGTTAAAAAAGATTGAAAGATTCAATTCATGAAATTGTGCCCAGTTTATAGCAGTCCCTCGATAAATATGAAATATAACAAGTTTTAGCAAAATTTTATTTTCTTTTGAGTAACTGAATATAAAATGACGGCTTTCCACTGTTTAAAAGTCAATAAACATTTCGAGATGATATTAATATATTGCAAAAAAAAGTAAAAACCAATACTTTTTAAATTCTTTTTTCTCCTCTACCTCCCATTTCAGTCCAAAAGTCATTTTATAACTAAAAATATATTAAAGTGGATGTATTTGATAGATCCTAGACATTAAAATAATAATAAGAATACTATAAACAACTTTGAGCATATAAACTTTATAACCTGGATGAAATGTACCAATTCCTTGAAAAAAATACAATTTTCCACAACTTATACAAGAAAAGAATGAATATGAACAAGACCATAACAAATAAGTTTAATCAAAATTAATAAACTTTCAAAACAGAAAGTACCAGACCTGAATGGAGTCACTCATGAATCCTACCAAACATTTAAGAAAGAATATATGCCAACTTTCTATAATCTCCTTCATAGGATTGAAGCTTTCTAATTTATTCAAAGAGGCCAGCATTTACATAATACAAATACCAAAGACATTACAAGAAAAGAAAACTACAGACCAATATCTCTCATGAATGTACATGCAAAAATCCTCAACAAAATATTAGCAAATCAAATACAACAATGTATAAAATAAATTAGATACCATCATTGAATGAGATTTATCCCAGATATGCAAGGCTGTCTGAACATTTGAAAATTAATTAATGTAATTTATTACATCAGCAGGCTAAAGAAGAAAAGTGACGTGATCATGTCAATAGATGCAGAAAAAGCATTTGACAAACTCCAATATTCATTCATGATAAAACTCTCAGTAAATTAGCAATAGAGGAGATCTTCCTCAACTCTAAATAGGTATTTACAAAAAGAAAAAAAAACCTACAGCTAATAATATACTTAATAAAGAAAAACTCAAAGATTTTTCTATGAAGGAAATCTGAAAGAATCAATGAAACTATCGTGAAATAATTGTTACAGCAAGCTTGTAGCATACAAAGTTAATATACAAAAGTCAATCACTTTCCTTTATACCAATAAATAAGTGAAATTTGAAATTAAACGTAATACTACTTTCATTAGCACCCTCTAAAAATTATGTTAATAATTATAACATGCTGAATAAAATTTGAATCCATTAGTTTACATTGATATAAATATGATGGGAGAAAATAAATCTCTTCCTTACAGACAATGTCAACTAATAAATGCATTGGGATAAATGAAATTAGAAAATATTTATTGATAGTCATCAAAGTAATAAGATAAGTAGCAACAGTTTCTAAATCCACTGATTTTAAATTCACTGATATGTAAGTGTAATGAGTAATAGGATATTTATTAATCTCAAAATGTCTCCCTGAAAAATTCTTTGATTATAAAGGAAAAAAGAAAAGAAATGTAACTTTCTAGTGGATAAACCTGGCAGTAACCACCCTCAGTGATCAAAATTACCACCAGTCATAATGGGACACATCAATATCATATGCTCACTGATGGGATGCAATGAGAACATAGCCTCACTCCTGTGCATTTCTGCCAAAAATTCATCACTTGAAGAAACACTGGATAATCCCTCATCAAGGAATATTATAAAAAACTAATGACCTATACTCTTTAAAAATGTAACAGCTGTGAAAGTCAAAGAAAAACCAAGGATCTGCTGTTACTTAAGGGGAAGAGACTGACATGACCACTGAGTGCAAGGGACCATCCCAGATTGGATTCAGTTTTGAAAATTTCTTGGGCAAAATGACAAAATTGAATGATAGGGTAAAGGGTATGTAGGAGTTCTTTTTACTATTCTTGTATTTTTTTTGGGGGGGGGAGACCTGATGTTTTTCCAGGTAAAATTACTTTTAATACATAGGTAAAACAAAATGAAGAACAGTTTTTTTAAAAAAGACATGAAACAGTAGATGATCTAAACTTTTTGCAGTTAGTATATTATAATTTGAAGCCAGCATCCTCACAGTGAATGTTTAATATTGGTCCATTGCCTGCTCTTTGTGGTTATATTTTTCTCTTTTGTATCTTAAGTAATCTCATATTTATGTAGCTTATTTCTAATACAAATGATATCAATATTGTCTGAATTCCCAGTCTACTTAGATGTTATTCACTATGTATTTCCACAGCATTCTGTGTATACTTCCATCACCATTAATCCCATTGTCTCCTAAGCTCAGATCTGAGCTTGTTGGTGGTAAGCAGCTTATAGTAAAAGACCACTATAACACTGCAATGTGTAACAGTTACAGTTAAATTATGGCCATGATGTAAGTTTTGTATTTTATCAATGTAAAACTAACTCTATCTTATCTAAACTTTTTTTATTGTTCTTGAAATGTTTACATAAAGAAATCATAAAATTGCACTGTTTTTATTTTTTTCTAACTTTAACAACCTGATATCATTTCATCTATTATTTGGCATTTTTCTGTTAAAATTTTCATTATATATCATTTTAGGTATTTGATTTTTCAAAGAGCATATTATTGAATTTAGTTTTTATTCTAAATGAGAGAATGTATCTTTTAAAAGGGAATTTTCTCACTTTACTATTATAACTGATAACCTCTTTGTCCTTTTCTTTAATATAATGCATCTTTAACTTCTCCTTTATTCTTGTTATATGGGTTATATTCAAATTGATTTTAAATTCACTGATATGTAAGATGTATGCCATATTTAAAATTTGCCAGTGATTTCTCTTAAGTTTTTCAAAAGTATTTTTAAATCACTACTGTTTTCTATAATTGTTGAGAGTAAGCTTTATTTCTTCAATTATATATCAATTACAGTATGATTATATTCTCATTGCTCTTTACATGTCCATTACTGTAAGAGTTGGATTGAGGAGGGTGAGATTGCTATAGTTATCCATAGAAGTCTGCGGTGCTAAAAGAAAAGACCTACCTAGGGTGACCACTTGAAGAAAAGAGGGGGCTGCCTGGGGAGACTGCTGCACACATCCATTGCTAGTCCTAGGGAGTCACATGAGAGCTGTGTGGAAGTGAGTCAAGATCTGGAGTTACTTGACCGTTAAGTTGCATCACACAAGAGCTCTACTTGCATAAGGTTGAATGGGGAGACGTACTCTTTTCTCCAAAAATAGGGGGGAAAACAGTTTATATAATCAACAGAAGCCTGAATTTCTCTCATTCAAACTATTTTTTTAGTTTGTTTAAACTCGAAATCATACCATTTACTGAAAAGTTTTGAGAGTAAATAATATAATGTGCTATCTAAAAGGCCAGACTTTGTAGCCGTACTAAGTTCAAATTTCAACTTGTTCACTAGCTTTGTAACCTTAAGTATTTTACTTAAATGGAGAAAATTTATGGATAACAATAAAATATTTTAAAAAATAAACTAAGTCAGTACATGTGTGTGTGCTTGGCTGACATAGTAAAGACTCGGTAAATGTTCACAGTTATTATTACCATCTTTTTTGATAGTGTTGAGCCATTTTCCTTTTCTTTTGTATCTCCATGTGTATTTAAAAAAACACATAGGCTGCCATTTAGCTGCTACTCAAAAGCTGTATTGAAGAGAAATTTCTTTTTTTAGTATTTTTTTCTTTTTTCAGTATATTTTATTGATAATGCTATTACAGTTGTCCCAAAATTTTCCCCTTTGTCCATATCTGTCCAGTACCCTCATTCTCTGTAGAAATTCCCCCCTTAGTTCATGTCCATGGGTCGTGCATATAAGTTCTTTGGCTTCTCCATTTCCTATACTATTCTTAACTTCTCCCTGTCTATTTTGTACCAACCAATTATGTTTCTTAATCCCTTCACCATATCTCCCATTCTATTCCTTCCCCCTCCCAGCTGATAGCACTCCAAATAATCTTCATACTTATCATTCTGTTCCTGTTCTGGTTGTTTACTTCTTTTTTTTTTTTTAATTCAGTTGTTGATAGTTGTGAGTTTGTTGCCTCTTTAATGTTCATAGCTTTCATTTTCTTTTTCTTAAATAAGTTATTTTAACATTTCATATAATAAGGGCTTGATGATGATGAACTCCGTTAGCTTTACCTTGTCCAGGAAGCACTTTATCTGCCCTTCCATTCTAAATTATAGCTTTGCTGGATAGAGTAATCTTAGTTGTAGTCCTTACTTTTCACCACTTTGCATACTTCTTGCCAGTCTCCTCTTGCCTGCAAAGTTTCTTTTGAGAAATCAGCTAATAGTCTTATGGGAATTCCTTTGTAGGTAATTCTCTTCTTTTCTCTTGCTGCTTTTTAGACCTCTCTTTTTCTTTAACATTTTAATTATGATGTATTTTGGTGTGGTTCTCTTTAGGTCCAACTTGTTTGGGCCTCTCTGTGCTTCCTGGACTTGTATAGCTATTTCCTTTGTCAAATTAAGGAAGTTTTCCTCCATTATTTTTTCAAATAAGTTTTCAATTTCTTGCTCTTTCTCTTCTTTTTCTTGCATCCCTATGATTTGGATGATGGCACTTTTGGAGATTTCTAAGAGTGTTCTTATAATCTCTTCATTTTTTTTTGAATTCTTATTTCTTCTTTTTGTTCTGGTTGAATGTTTATTTCTTCCATATGCTCCATGTTGATTTGAATCCCAGTATCCTTCCCTTCACTGTTGGTTCCTGTAGATTTTTCTTTATTTCTCTTAGTGTAACCTTCACTTCTTCCCTTACATTTCTTCTGTACTCATTGAGTTCTCTGGGCATTCTGACACCAGTGTTTTGAACTCTGCATGTGATAAGTTGGCTATCTCTGTTTTGTTTAGTTCTTTTTCTGGAATTTTGCTCTGTTCTTTCATTTGGACCATATTTGTCTCCTCAATGTGGCGGCCTTCCTGATTTTGTTTCTGTGTATTAGCTAGACCTACTTTGATTCCATCTTGGTGAAACTGTTAAGTTGTGTCAGGAAGGACTTAGGTAATAGCTAGGGTGGGGCAACATGCTTCACTGCTTTGTGGTGCGGGGAGGGCTTGGAGAGGGAACAATGCCTCTCACTCCGTTTCTAGCCACTTCACCCATTTCCTATATGTGACTGATATCCTTCCACCTGTTGCCTGGTGGTGAATCCCATGAATCCCAGAGTCAGTAGACACTTTAAATGGATTCTCCTGAGAAACTAGCAGTTTCTTCTGCTGCCGCTGCCCCAACCCTCACTCATTTTTACAGCCAGAAGTCATGGAGCTTTATCTACCTGGCACTGTAACCCTGGCTGTGTGGTTTGGCCTGGGGCTGGCTCTCTTGCTCCCAAGGTATCCCTCCTGATTTTTATTCACCACATGTGAATGTGGGACCGCCCATTCCATGGGTGCCACTGCCTCACCTCACCACATCTCATCTCCTTGCTTCTTTGCCCTGACTCCACTTCTCCATGCCTCCTACCCATCTGAATGAATGTGGCTTCTTTAAACCTCTGTTGCCAGACTTCCATACAGTTTGATTTTATGGAAGTTCTGGGTGTTATTTGTTTTGAGGTTAGTCGTAATTCTTCTTGTGGTTGCTCAAGGAGGTGAAGTGTATCTACCCATATTTCCATCTTGACTAGAAGTCTGAAGTTTCTTGATTATCCATTTTAAGTGATCCTTTTCATAACATTCAAAATCATGTAGGCCCTTGATTTCCCCAAACTCTCATTGCCAAAGAGGCACATAGAGAAACACCTAATCATACCTGCATTCGCTGATCATCCTTTTCTGGACTAAATCCACCACTTTCCATTAACTCCACAGTAAACAGTTTTAAGCTACGGCTGGACTCTAGAAGCTGATTTAAAATTCTTTTACATATCCCTAATTTCCTGGTGGATGCCATGTTGCATTTCTTTTGTGGTTGTTATAAAAACCTCCCATTCTCCTTAATCTTGCCATATAATTTCTCAAACCTCCAGAAGAGTTCCCCTCCAAGAGCTTTTTAAATAAACTACTTTTGTGTTTGTGATTAAACTGGTATTTTTTATTATAATCATCTTCATGATCTTTTTTTCTCACCCTCATATTTTTCTTGGAATTTCATGCCCTTTGATGACTTTCCACATCTATTAACAAACACAAGTCTTCTAATCCTAAAACACCTTCTATCATCTTCCTATCCTTAATGTCTGGCAACTTCTTCTCTCATTCTTTTCTGCAGCCTTCTCTACTGATTAAATAACCTTAAACCAGTGTTTCCTAAAGGAAAAAAGCTTTGTATTTCTATAGAGTAACAGTTGCTCCTTCTCCCTCTTTTAAGAAATAAACTAAACTACTATAATGAAATAAATTTTGTAAATAGAATAAAATTAATTATGCAAATAATATAGTAAAATTGTGAAAATTATTACATAGGTTATACAAATTTTTAATCTTCAAAAATTATGTCCATGTGTGTATGTTTGTGTGTGTAGGACTCATTGATTACAATGGGTGGCATGGCTTCAAAACGAATTTGAATACCTAAATTTTTGTTCTCACAATACCCACGATTACAAGATCATACCATTTTAGTACCATCATACCAATAAGCACATGCTATTTCCATAATGCATGCATGTATTAAACTGTGTATTGGTATTTCTAAATGAATGTATTGAAAATCTCATCAAAAGTGTTTACTTTTCTTCACAATTTTTGTGTTTTAACTATTACTTTTAAGTCATGAAGCATCTTCCCAAGCTTAAAATCCCACAAAAGGCTCAAAATAATTTTAGTTCCTTCCTAGTGCTCTTCTATACTATGTGAAATGTAAAGAGGTCCAAAGAAAGGTGATATTAATGAAAATGCAATTATAGGAAAAATATTAATATAACATTATAAAGGAGGGCAGAGAAAATTTGACCACTGATGGAATATGGTAGAAAATTACCCCTAACTAGTCTATATTGGAAAAGGAAATTAATGGAAAAGTGCATTCAAAATATTTAAATAAGATGATTAATATTACCTCTAAAAATAAATATAATTTTCCTTTGGAAATCCAGATATTTTCATTACACAATGTTTAGTAAAATCTACACTTAAATGTAGTTTGAGCGCCTATATTCTTTCCTAAAGTAAATGCTATGTTTATCTGTCTTTGATCAGGTGTCTGCTTTCAAGTGCTGGCTGACACTGACTGCGGGAACAGCAAAGGAACTAACTATTAAGGAAATACTTAACTTGTTTTCTTTATGATTGTTAAAGACTAGTTTCTCTTACCATTTTCTGAGTATTATATTTTCCCTTCTTTTGAATATATCTTTCACAGAGAGTCTGAAAACTAGTCTTCGAGATATTTAAACAAACGAAATAGCAGATACAGCTTTAAATTTATGTTCGTTGACAATATTACCACCTAGGATCATTGGACTTCACTTATAAAGTGTTGGGGTGAGAGCAGACAAGGCTAGGTGGATGATTATCCCTAAGATGGTAAAATACTTCATTTCCTGACACTCATCAGAAATTAAAACAACTCTTGACCTTCAACCCTAGTGTCCTATTCTGGTGAGTACTGAGACATTTAAACAGAAAGTCGGATCCCCTTAAATCATTGTATCCTATGAATGGAATAGACTTTTTCAAAGTTATTAATAACAAAGGCCGTAAGGAAGGAGAATGTGTTTATTTTTTAATCTCACTATCAAAACTCTTTTCCAATTTTCTAGATGATGATTCTTTTTTGATTAATGGGCCTATTAAGTTTCTGGGAATAGAAGTCAAATGAACATAAACAGAGGTTTTATTTAGGCACTTAAAATTCAAGTCCTGATTTCGAGGTTCCACCTACCCTGGCCCCATGACCCACTCCTGCCTTCCTTTCCTAGAGGAAATCAAGGCATCTTGCAAGAGCAATTATTGGCAGTCAGCTTCCAGAACTGCACAGAGCCGCTTTGGTCTCCCTCCTCTTCCCCTGCTGCCAGCAGGGACTGAAACAGGTTCCAGCCAAGATGGAGGCTTAGACTGACACGCTCAGTCTCCCTCTACAACTAAAAAGGAATACAACTACCTCAAAACAAAAGATAACCAGTAATTCCAGAAAATAAAATTACTTGGAAGCCCAACATATGAAGTTATAAACCAGTGGTGCTCATCTGGACGGGTAGGAGGGGTGAGAAAACGCAGTCCTGTCTGTGGTAGCAGAGGGCATAGCGGCGGGACTGTGAGAAGCTCCAGGGGAGCAATCCCGGCTGCAATCAAGACCCTGCAGCTCGCAATTCCAACACTGAGAAGGGCAGCACCCCCCCCATTGCTTTGGACAGTGAGGCCCAGAGGGCGGGGGGACAGATCCTGGTCTCCCAGAGGAGAATAATAGCAGGAATCTATCTTGGACCCCCACCCTCACACAAAGTGCCATAGTGCAGCGAAAAAGGTCGGCGATTGCCGCCGTCGCTGGGCAGTGACGAGTGCACAGGGCTCTGCCCCCCAAAGCCTGCCCAGGAAGCACAGCTAAACACAAGTCTGTTAGAATGAAGCAGACAACGATTGAAATCCTGGTGACGCAGCTCACCAGGCAGCAGATGCGAGACCTGACAGAGGAACAAATAAAAAACCTTTCTGAGGCTCATTTCAGAGCTATAGTTATAAGGTGGCTTACATAATTAACAAAAGATTTGGAACAAGACAGGGAAGGAATGAAAGCTACTCATACTGAAACGAACAAAAACACATATGAGACAAGTGGGGAGGAAATAAAATCTAGAGATCAAATCAACAAACCAGAATATAGGGAAGGAACAAGCAGCCAACCAGTGCAGAAAGAGGAAACAAAAAGTAAGGAAAGTGAGGAGAAGATCAGAAACCTCTGGGACAGCTATAAGAGAATGAACATTCAGATTATAGGATTGCCAGAGGAAGAAGAAGAAGAACTAGAAATTGAAAAATTATGTGAAAAAATAATGAAGCAGAACTTTCTGAACTTGGGGAAGGAAATAGACTTACAGATCCAGGAAGCACAGAGAGTTCCAGAAAAACTGGACCCAGGGAGAACCACTCCAAGACACATTATAATCAAATTGTCAAAAATTAAAGATAAAGAATCTTAAAAGCAGCAAGAGGGAAAAGAGAAACATGTACAAAGGGGTCCCAATTAGACTATCAGCTGATTTCTCAAAGGAGACCCTGAGGGCAAGAAATATTGAAAGTAATGAAAATCCAAAACCTACAGCCATGAATACCCTATCCAGCGAAAGTGTCATTCAGAATAGAAGGGCAGAGAAAGTGCTTCCAGGACAAAGTAAAACTGAAGGAGTTCATTAGATCCAAACCACTGTTATATGAGATGTTAAAGGGCCTTGTTTAGAAGAAGGAGGATCAAAACTATGAACATTAAAATGAAAAGTGCATCACAACAACCAACAACAGAAGCTAGGGAATCAAAACAGTGGCAAACTAAATAGGCAACAAGAGTGCAAAAAGAACTATAGGTATAGAAAACGTATTGGTAGGAGGTCAGCAGGGAGGGGGAAGGAGGAAAGGGAGGGAGATTGTACAGGAATTAAGAAGCATAGTAGGCGGGAAGGGAGTAGACAGGAAGAGGTTGAGAAGAACTATATGCACAACCAATGGACATGGACTAAAAGTGGGGGGACAACTGGAGGAAGAGGGGGTCACAGGCTGGAGGGGAGCAGAGGAGAAATAAATTGAGACAACTGTAATAGCATAATCAATAAAACATATTTAAAAAAAGAATATTCTCAGAAAAAAATTAAAAGAGACTGAAACAAAAAAATCTAAATTCTGAGTCATAAAACTATATAAAAGTTAAACAATTTTATATAATTGAACTTTCAAAAAAAATTCAAGTCCTATGTAACACAGGGGGATCACCAAACATCCAGCAAAGCTTTTGCCAATGTTTGTTTTCTTGCAATATGAAAATCAAGGCCATGTGGACACTAACAGGGAAAACAGCAGGTCTCAATGTGTGCTTGTGGGGGCACATTCTGATACTCACTTGTACTCTTTTATATATTGACAATGCAACCAAATTTTATTTTATTCTATTATTTGTGTTGTGATTGCAGTCGTCCTAAAATTTACTTCCCTCACCTTTACACATGTTTATCTACTGTTCCCAGGTAGTTTCCGAGAAGAAAATCAAATTTCCCTTTTCAATGAGTTTATTTTCTTTACTGTTTAAATTCAGAAAACAATATAGCAGATGCCTGAAAACCTGTGGGAAGACATTAAACAAAAAACAAATCCAAAGAAATCTGACTTTATGCTCTGCTAAAGGCTTTTCCAGGAAATGAAAGCAATACAGGCATAACAGAGGTATCTGAGAAACAAATGTGTATGCATACACATGCACGCGTTCACACACACACTGAATTCCTAAAGTATGTGCCTATGGCAAGAGCAAGTAATAAACCCAGTTCATTTAACGAGAAAGTTATATTTTTTCAACTAAATATTAAGATATAAAGGTTGGTGATGCCAGTAATTTTAAGTGTCTCATATAACTGCTAGCAAAAAAATTCTTATTTTTTTTTTATTTTCTGAGGATTGCAATGAATTTTTTGTTTGCTTTGTCTTTGATTTTCATGATGGTTCTCATAATGGAAGATATATATAAAAGAATATTTCCTTTGGTAACAGACAACTTATCAGGAAAGAAAAAAATAGCTGTTTACATTAGCAAAATTATAGCACTCAATAAATATGGATAAGTTATAATGATTCTAATTTCATTTAATGTCTTGGCATGTTAAAGTTTTAAAAAATCATTTTAATTTGCCTCATCCCCATATCTCTACTAAAAAGAAAAAAAAGGAGAGCTGTGGATTTGTTACTTTAAGGAATGGAAAGGAAATCATTATGAAGTATCTTGATGTAGCAGTGGTGGCTTTGGTTTGACATTCATCCAAATCAAAATCTTTTATTCACATCTTGAAGTCTCATTGAATTCAGTGCCAGACAGTGAAGGAATGTAGGACAGATAGAGAGAGCTGCAGATAAAGGAAGGCTTGGTCTTAGAATTTCATTTTGATATATAATACCTTTCATGAAAAACGTTCATTCAAGAATTTTGGAAAGAGTTTTATCTAAAATCATAGAATGATTAAAGAATAAATAACAAATGTGAGTCTCTAGGAGGGAAAAAAAGAAAAGGTTACTCTAATCTCTCCAATTCACTACCTTTAGTTTGACCAAATTCTCATTTCATTTGTTAATGGTAGGTAACATTTCTTGAAAAAAAGTTAATGTTTTAACCCATTTATTCTCAGCATAGCTATATGATACAGAAACTATTGTTTCTTCCCATTTTATAGAAACAGAGCTTGGAGAATTTCAGCAAAAGTTATTAAAATAGCAGAAAAAATTAAAATACAATTCAATGGTGGGCAACCTTTGAACTCTACCCCAGGATTCCCCTCCTCCAGAGCTCTTATGCCTTAATGCTTTGCTTTACTGTTTTAGGTTACTATGGTTTTGTATGTTTTGACTTTTTAAATGCAAGGAATTACATCTGTATCATTTAAAATTGAAGTAATATATATTCAAGGATCATAATATTCAATGCCATTCATGTCATCAATAATTATATTTAATATTTAAAAAGATATTTTTGGAAAGAAGTTCCTGAAATTAATGGGAAGGTTTCATTAGAAAATGCTGACCCCAACTACATAGACATCATCCTAGGTTCTGCTCATTTAAATGATCACCAGCCAAGTTATTTTTATCTCTCAATGAAAATAAAAAACTCAAAGTTTTTATTACCTTACTTTATTATGGGTAACTAAACTTCTTTTCTTAATTTTTCATTCCAAATCATCTAAAGCCAAGAATCATAGCTATTTTAAAGCTGAAAAGAATTATCTTCTTTGGCTTCCAGTGTACCGGCATCTCTTTTAACATTCTGTTAATCTAAATTCTACTCACAAGATTTACTTTTGTTATTGTTGTCCTTTCTGAAAGTTTATTTTTCATTGCCATTTAGTCACCTTTTTCCCCACTCCCCACAGCAATCACCATACTTCTGTTTATGTCCATGAGTCCTTTTTCCTTTTTGTTCAATCCCTGCACTCCCTAGTCTCCCCAGCCTCTCTTAGCTGTCATCCTGTTCTCCATCCATGAGTCTATTAAGCTTTTTAGTTCAGTTGATTATTATATTCCACATATGAGTAAAATCATATAGTATTTGTCTTTCTCTGATGGGCTTCTTTCACTTAGCATAATGTTCTCCAGGTCCATACTGTCACAAATGGTAAAGATGTATTTTTAAAATCATTCTGCTAATATATCACTCCAAAAGTATTCCTTTCCCACCAGGTCTGATTCCTTTAGGTTATTCATTGAAATATCCAGGCTAAATTGGTTTTTGAAAACTCTTCACTAGCTTTCTGTATTTGTTATTATTGTTCTTTCTCTTAAGGTGATATTCCATTTGATTAAAATATGAAGGTTTTTGTTTTCATTTTTCAATAATTTCTAATGTGCATGTCTTTGAGAAGTTTTTCTATGAATGGGTTTTGAGGAACTTCCAACTCCAGTAACCACTGTGACAGGAGCTTCACAAATAATGCAAATCTTCTTCTGATTTATTAAAATTTTATATTTTCTTGATTTATTTCTGTTAATCCTTGCTTATGTATTTTTTTTACCTTGAAAAGTAGGCCAAAAACAATTTTTCCAGATTTATGGTTACGTGTATTAAATGGAGACAAGTTTGGAAAACCTAGTACATCTAGTATTCTGTCCAGTGTGTCATTGTGTAAACCAACTACACCGAGCACTTCAAAAGTCCATGGTTCATAACAGATTTGCCATAATATCTGTAGTCTCAGATTGTGCCTTTGTGGTGTGCCTTGAATAGTGAGTTATTACAGGACGGTGAGAATGAATTTTTAACTTGATTAATTTAGGTAAACAAGACAATATGATAATAGTAAGGATCAATGCTGGGTTTAGAAAAATGGAAATGAAAGTTACTTTCTGTATTCCAGTATCTTTGAGAATCATCATCCCCCATACATAAACACAGCACAAAGTCTGATTTTCCTATAACTCAGGCAATGGATGCTTCTATCTTTTCCATTTTGATGATTTAAAAATGAAATATTACAAAATGTTTGTGCATTTCTAATTTTAAGTAAGTTTAAGCCAAGTTTCACCTTAAAATTATTTAATTTTTGAATTATAAATTAGGTCACAGAATATACTCAATAAATGGCACCTATGAAGTAAATACTATCATTTAAAAATAGGTCATACGAGATTGTCTAACCCATTAATATTTTAAGGCAAAACAATCGGGTCACATAATATTAAAGATGATGTCTGTGTCCCTGGCTAATCCAGAATTTAAGGATCTCTTCTCTGAATTCAGTACTACTGGAGAAGAATTACCTTTTTAAATAACTTCAAGTTAGCTAATTTTTAGATTGTCCTATAAGCTAAAAAGTTCTTATTTATATAAATTGTGTCTAAAGAGCCACGGGGTATTCTGAGTACTTCCCAATGGATCAACACAATCAAAGCCTCACTTTCCTGCATGTGATAGCCTTTGAATTGCTTCTTTCCCCTAACTGATTCAGTGAGGTTTATTTATTTTTTATTTTTTCTGAATGGCATGGTGAGGCTTCTCAACATGGTAACAGGTATTTTCTGAATTAAGTCCTTTTGAAAAATAATTTGTTTGAGATATGAAGATAAGTTTTTGAAAGTATTAAATGGAACTTTCACCATCTTAGGTACATGAACTAAACTTCATGTTAGTATGCTATCTCTACTCGGAGTATTTCATTTAGGGAGTAACATTTAATTGTAGTTTAGATAAACATCCCTTCTTAAAAAGATTACACATGAGCAGATAGAAAATTTGGGACAGAAAACCCTTTTTGTGTCCTCAAAATTTTAAAAAGAACTATTGTTTGGCTAATTGACGTATTTAATTCTTTTTACATGGAACAGTTCTGGCAGCAAGAATAAAATGTTAAATCACTCACAAATTTGGTTATTTCCTATAAATACATCTTCTATCTTACATAAAGGGAAAAAAAAAAAAGACTTCAAAGGCTTTAGACCATACACCATGTATTGTTCAGACTAGTGCCAAGGAGTTAATCATAAATTATTTTGAATAAATTCCTTTCTCTGTGTTGCATTACACCAGAATGTTGTTCATACCATCTCATTATATATTATATCAAATTTAAAGAGCTGTGAAATAAAAATTTTCAGGTGAATAATAGCAACAATATTCCTTTGTTAAAAAGAATAAAGCATATTGCATTTAGATTTAACTTTCAAATTATTTTACCTGCCCTTAATATTTTACTCACTGTTCCTGCACATAATATCTGCAAACAACAGTGAAGAAATCTAGGGAGTATACAAATAAAAGAAATATCAGTGGAATATCTCTAATTTAAATTTTGTTGCAAATTCATTTGTCCAATTTGTTTTCATCTTCATTGCCAACTAATTTGCAAGGGCTATAAGAATAGCTTAAATATGTAAATAATTAGCTCATGTTATCTCTCAAGTTTTAATATGAAACTATAATCTTTAAAACATTAAATATTTACAACTTGGAATTTATTTGGCTCTTATATTGCCATGCTCTTTCAAGGTACAAGGGCAAGTAGTCATGTTATAACATTTTAAACATCTTAGATGTGATCCTGGTATTAATAGAGGATGACCTCCTTTTCCTAAACTGTTTAGTCTTTATTTGTTACCAGGCTGATGTTTACTGACGTGTGACACTGTTCATCCTTTACTTAAAAGTGAAAAGTTTCTTATGAAGAAAAGCTCATCCAGGTTAATTTCCTAAAGAGTTTACTCCTTTTGGCAAAATAATCATGTGGAGTACCTGTGGTGCAAGTGCTAAAGAACTCTCAAGCCAAACGCAGCCACACTGTGCTGTAATCACTGAAGTGTGCCCAGTGCATAATGGCACATTAGGTAGGCATTGATCTCTGCCAGTTTATGAGGTCTCTTACAGAATTAGGCAGACTTTTTCACTGAAACCCATGGAGCAGAAATTGCTACTTCTAAGCTAATCCATTTTCAAATTACCATCCAATTGTGACTGATGACCTCACAACAAATCAGCTTATCTACCTCCAACCACTCAACAAGCAGAGAAGAATCAATCATTATCTTCCCTTATTTTCAACTCTTTACAAAAAAAACCCTCTTGACATTCTTAGCCACATTTTACTGCCACTGCAGCTGTGAAGATAAGCATGATAAATACTAAATGCTGCTTAATTTTTGGTGCTTATTTTGAAGGTAAGATGGGAGAGTAGAATATGTGTTCAATATGATACTAATATTAGTGTAACTAATATTTACTATTAAAATTGCTAGTATGAATTATGGCTAATTTAATAATTTATTTTAAATAGTTTTTTCAGAATGAAGTGTACTGAATGCTTGTTCAAAAAATTATTCATTACTACAATATGTGGCTATTCCTCAGTAAAAACCATGGGTCCAGTTTAATCACCGTAGTGGTTAAAATTTAAAACATTTAAGAGAAAACTTTTTCAGGGAAAATGCATGTGATGCTCTACAATTTACTTAACTGAAAGCAGTATCGTGTAAAAAATATGTAGGGGGTATTTAACAAACAAATTAGAATCAACCAAAACCTATTCCTAATTTCTCTTCAAGAAATTTATCACTGAAGAGAACAGCAATAACTTTATGTATTTAGTTGTTGCAAGAATGTGTCAATATAGAATGTATAAAAGTGATACTGACATGCATTACTTTCTCTTAGAAAATTATAATAGCTGTAACTTTCAAAGGTTCTTTGATATATTTTAAAAGTCAGTGTTTAATGCAAATTTTGCAGGTTATTTGAGAAAAATACCTTGCCTGGCCTCTGAAAGTTTGTCTTGTGGACCAGCTAATAGAAACCTAATTGGTAAGTACATTAATGTATGCATGGGACTATTTGTTTACATATTTCTTGAAGTAAACAATATACAAGTAGTAATTTAAAAACAATTTTAGCAAAATTCTGGAATGTCTGATTACTGATGTATTGGACAAAACAGTAATTTCAAAAAATCTCAGCCTTGGCAGGGTGATAGAAAAGACAGAGAAATAATGATTTTCATGTCTATAATTAAAATACATATTTTTAAATGTTTCCATCTCGAATGTAATAAAAATTCAAACATCTGGAACAGTCGTTGCTCTGAAGCCCCATCTTAACTGGTGTACTTGCAGTGCTCTGGCAATGGACCAATAGAATTAACTCTTCAGAGCCAGGTTAGCAGCCCTTTGGTTTTTTGAAAGACTATCTTCTCAAAGGAGTTGGAGTTTCTTTCTCATAGTTGCCTTTTGACTTAAGTAAGTATGTGTATGTCATGGCTTCCTTCTGAGCATTAATCAAGAATGTTTCTTATATTTGGTGTATGAATTAGGGCAAGTCATTTGTAAAGTGAGACAATACTTATTCTCACCTACCTACTAGTAGGTAGGATAAAAAATACCAAATTAATTCACAGATTTAAAAAAAAATTATTTTGGGTTTAAAATATCTTAATTTTAAGAGTAATATTACCAGTTTCTTGAATACCTATATGAATGGATGGGGGAAAGCCACTGATTTACAAATTACAATCAATTAGTAATCTAAAAAATTGTTTAAAGTACACTCATCGCATTTTCTAGAATATCTATATGTTTTGTTATAATTAATATTTTCAAACATAGTCAATATGTATTTACCTCAACTATTGAAAATATAGGATGCTACATAAGGGTAAAAATTAAAATTAAATTTCCTATATTAAATCCTTTCCTCATGTCTCAGGTTTCTAAGGCCAACAGTAGCTTTTCCCACATCTTTCTTCATATGATGCAAACATATATCATACATATATCATAGAGATTGAGTTTCATGTTATCTGTTACAAAAACAGTATTATAATACAAATTTTGTTTAGAAAAATGATTTTTGGATAGGCCTCTAGTTGAATACATAAATTTCACCTATGCTGTTACTTATCATGTAATGTTCAATAGTATTAATTAAAACCACATTACTTAACTTATCTTCAGTGAACATTTGGATATTCATGGAACCAGGGTATTTACTTTGATGGAAGAAAAATGTTATTGCATTACTATTATAGTTGGCAGTTTCCATATAGTAAGCTTTCTCATCCTGTCACAAGTTTACTGCTTATTACTGCTTGGTGTGTTGTAATTCCTTATTTATATGCTTTGACTAGTTTTATATTAGGTTATTTGTCTAAATTCATCATTATAATTAAAGAAATTGAATTTATATTTTCCTCTCATGGGAGTAATATAAAGGTTAAGTAAAGACTGAGAAGTGGGGAGAAGATTCAAGATGGTGGAAGAGTAAATGGGAGCTACACTAACCTCCTCCCAGGACCAATCTGGAATTACAACTAAATTGTAGAAAAATCATCCTGAATAAGAAACTGAACACTAGCTTCAGAGAAGCATTATAACCAAGGACAGACAGAAGAAACCACTTCATCACAATGGGAGTGTGAAGGAGGCATGAGAGGTCTAGCTGGGCTCCCATAGGTGGCAGCTGAAGTGCTGGAGGGAAATTTCAGTGCCCAGGAGGTTCCTCCTGAGAAGTGTGGGGTCTAAATCCCAAGCTGAGCTCCCCAGATTACAGCACCAGAGCCAGAAAGAAACCCAGATAATATCCAGCAGTGAAAAGCATCAGGGTTTCTGTCTGCCAGGGAGAGATAGCTGGAGATGCAGAGAGCCTCTTAAAGGGCCAACGCACAAAATGTCATTTGCTGAATAAAATGAAAGAGGAGAAAAAACAACTGACACCAAGAAATACAAAGAATTTTAAGAAAATATTATGAACATCTATATACCAACAAACTGGACAACCTGGATGAAATGGATAATGCCTAGAAACATATGATCTTCCCAAACTAAATAGGAAGAACCAGAGAATAAGAATAGATAGATTACACCTCGTGAAATTGATGCAGTAATAACCGCCCCCCCAAAAGTCCTCAACCAGTTGGCTTCCCAAGTGAATTTTCCAAACATTCTGAGAAAAACTAAAACCTCTCTTTCTCAAATCATTTCAAAATATCAAGAGGAGGGAATGCTTCAAACTCATTTTATGAGGCCAGAGTATGCTAATTTGAAAATCAAAAAAAGACACTTCAAGGAAAGAAAATTATAGGCCAATATCTCTGGTGAACATAGACACTAAATCCTTAACAAAACATTAGCAAACCAAATACAGTACTGCATCAATAAGATCATACACATTATTTCCAGCCAAGATAGAGGCCTAGAGAGGCACACTGCATCTCCTTCCACAACTAAGAAGGGATAAAACTACCTTAAAACTAGAGACAACCAGAAGTTCCAGAAAATTTAGGTGCATGTAAGTCCAACAAACAAATATATGAAGAAGAAATACTTATCCAAACAGGTAGGAGGGGTGGAGCTGGGATATAGAGGACATGGTTTGGTGGTGGAAGCAATGGCCACAGCAGCAGGCCAGTGGAAAGCACAGTCATATGTTTCAAAAAGTCAGGAGGGACACCTGGGGAAGTGCTCCCAGCACCAGACCACACCTTTTAGCTCATGGTTCCAGCACTCGGGAAAAGAAAGCCTCATTGCTTCTGACTGTGCAAACCAGTGGGGGTTGGGGCAGAGGCAGAAACTGCCGGTCTCTCAGCAGATTCCTCTTGTTTAAAGGGCCTCTATAGTCCTAGAATATCTGCAGATCCACCCATTCTGTGAATGACAGCCAGGGAAACAGCTAGAGGGTGACCGGTCCCATACAGAAGTGGGAGAAGTGTCTAGGAAAGGGGCGAGTGCTGAGCAAGTGGCATTGTTCCCTCTCAGACCCCTCCCCCAGACACAGCGCCACAACGTGGTGAAACTGGTCATCCCGTACTGATGAATACCTAAGGCTCTGACCTTTACAACATAACAGGAGTGACAGCTCTACCTGAGATACAGAGGCAAACAAACACAGGAGCCCATCAAGATGAGGAGACAGAGAATAATGGCCCAAAATGGGGAACAGAACAAGCAAGGTTCCAGTGGGATAACTAAGCCATAAGGAGACAGTCAACCTAACAGATAAGGAGATAGCCAACCTAACAGACACAGAGTCCAAAACACTGGTGATAAAGATCCTCACAGGCTTGACAGATATGCTTAAGTATGGCAAATGCATAAGGAAAGAAGAGAAGTTTATGCTAAATGAAATGAAGGAAAATCCACACAAAACCAATGGTGAAGGAAGGAAATGGGTTCAAATCAATGATTTGGAACATAAGGAAGAAAAAAACAGTCAACTAGTACAGAAGGAGAAAACAAGAATTGAAAAAAATGGGGAAAGGCTTAGTAACCTCTGGGACAACTATAAATGTGCCAACATCCGAACCATAGGGGTGCCAGAAGAAGAGGAAGAAATTGAAAGCTTATGTGAGAAAATAATGAAGGAAAACTCCCTGTTTTTGGTGAAGGAAATAGACATATAAGTACAGGAAGCACAGAGAGTCCCAAACAAGCTAGACCCAAAAAGGACCACACCAAGACACATCATCATTAAAATGCCAAAGGTTCAAGATAAAGAGAGAATCTTAAAAGCAGCAAGAGAAAAGAAGAAAGTTACCTACAAAGTGGTGCCTATAACACTATCAGCTGATTTCTCAAAAGAGACTTTTCAAGCAAGAAGGGACTGGCAAGAAGTATTCAATGTGGTGAAAAACAAGGACCTACAACCAAGATTACTCTATCCAGTAAAGCTGTCATTTAGAATGGAAGGGCAGATAAAGTGCTTTCCAGACAAGGTAAAGCTAAAGGAGTTCATCATCACCAAGCTATTATTATATGTAATGTCAAAGGAACTTACTTAAGAAAAAGATCCAAATTATGAACATTAAAATAACAAAATCACAACTATTAACAACTGAATCTAAAATATGAAAACAAATCGAACTAAGCAAACCAGAATAGGAACAGTATCATAGGTATGAGGATCATTTAGAGGGTTATCAGCTAGGATGAGGAAGGGCAAGAAATGGGGAAATGGTGCAGCAATTAAGAAGCATAATTTGTTTGTACAAAAATAGACAGAGAGATGTTAAGAACAATATAGGAAAGGGTGAAGCCAAAGAAGTTACATGCATGACTCGTGGGCATGAACTAAGGGGGGTGAGATTGGTGGAGGGAAGGGGATTACTGGGCAGAGGGGAGCAAAGAGAAAAACATTGGGACTACTGTAACAACATAATAAAATATACTTAAAAAAAATCATACACTTTGATCAAGTGGAATTTATTCCAGTAATGTAAGGTTGGTATAACATTCAGAAATAAATGTGATTCACCATGTAAACACAATAAAGGACAAACCCACATGGTCATATCAATAGATGCAGAAAAAGCATTTGAGAAAATTCAGTACCCATTTATGATAAAAATTCTCAGCAAAGTGGGAATAGAGAGAACATACCTAAACATAATAAAGGTCATAATAAGAAACCCACTGCCAGCATCATACTTAATGGGAAAAAACTAAAAGCATTCCCCTTATGATCAGGAATAAGGCAAGGATGTCTGCTCTCACCTCTCTTGTTTAATACAGTATGGAAAGTCTTAGCCACAGCAATCAAAGAAGAACAAATAAAAAACTTCCAAATTGGAAAGGAAGAGGTAAAACTGTCATTAGTTACAGATGACATGATACTGAACACAGACAACCCCAAATATTCCATCAAGAAACTACTAGAACTGATAAATGAATTCAGCAAAGTAGCAGGAAACAAATTTAATATCCAGAAATCAGTTGCATTTTTATATGCCAATAATGAACTAAAAGAGAGGGAAATTATGAAAACAATCCAATTCACAAATGCTTCAAAAAGAATAAAATACTTAGGAGTAAATCTAACCAATAATGTAAATGATCTGTATTCAGAAAATTATAAGACACTGAAGAAAGAAATTGAAGAAGATACAAATAAGTGGAAGCACGATGAGTTAATGGATAGGAAGAATTAACATCATTAAAATGCGCATGCTACCCAAAGCAATATACAGATTCAACGCAATGCCTATCAAGATTCCAATGACATATTTTACAGAACTAGAACAAATATTTCAAACATTTATGTGGAACCACAAAAGGCTCTGCATAGCAACAGAAATCTTGAGAAAAAATATAAAAATTAAAGGAATGATGCTACTTAATATCAAACAATAGAATAAGGTCATAGTAATCAAAATAGCAGGGCACTGGCATAAAAATAGACACATAGATCAATGGAACAGAATAGAGAGTCCAGAAATAAACCTACACCTTTAGTGTTAATTAATACCTAACAAAGAAAGCAAGCACATTCAATGGGCTAAAGATAGTTTATTCAATAAATAGTGTTGGAAAAATTGGACAGATTTGTGTAGAAAAATAAAACTAGACCACCTTCTTACACTGCACATGAAAATAAATTCAAAATGGGTCAAAGACTTAAACCATAACAATTGTAGAAGAAAATGTAGGCAGCAAAATCTCAAACATTGCTCATAACAATATTTTATCGGATGTATCTCCCCATGCAAGGGGAAAAAAGAAAAAATAAACAAATTGGACTACATCAAACTAAAGGATTTTGCACAGCAAAGGAGACAATCAAGAAAATAGAAAGACGACCTGTTGAATGGGAGAACATATTTGTTTATACATCTGATAAGGTATTAATATCCAAAATTTATAAATAACTTATAAAACTCAGCACCAAAAAAAATAAATCCAATTAACAAATGGACAAAAGACCTGAACAGACAAGACTCCAAAGAGTACATACATATGGCCAATAGATATATGAAAAGATGCTCAAAGTCACTAATCATGAGAGAAATGCAAATTAAAAGTCAGAATGAGATATCATCTCACACCCATCGGAATACCTATTATCATTAAATCAACAAACAACAAGTGCTGGCAAGGATGTGGAGAAAGGGGAACCCTTTTGCACTGTTGGTGGGAATGCAGACTGGTGCAGCCACTGTAAAAACTCAAAAAATTAAAAATGAATCTGCCTTTTGATCCAGCAATCCCACTTCTGTGAATATCTCCAAATGAACCTAAAACACTAATTCCAAAGAACATGAGCACCCCTGTATTCATTGCAGCATTATTTACAATTGCCAAGATATAGAAGCAGCCCAAGTGTCCATCAGTAGATGAGTTGATAAAACAACTATGGGATATTTACAGCATGGAATACTACTCAGCCCTAAAAAAAGAAAATTTTACCCAGTGCAACAGCATGGATGAACGTGGTGAACATTATACTAAGTGAAATTAACCAGTTGGAGAAAGACAAATACCAAATGATTTCACTCATATGTGGAATCTAATGAACAAACTGAACTAACAAGGAAAATGGGGACAGACTCATAGATGGAGAACAAGATGACAGCTAGCTGGGGGAGGAGTTTAGGAGGTGGAGGGACTGAGCAAAAAGGGAAAAGGATTCATGGACATCAGTGTGGTGATTGCTGTGGCGGGGAGGTATAAGTGGACTAAATGGTAATGGAAAAAAGATACAATAAAGATTAAATTTTAAAGAAGAATGAGAAGTCAGCACTCTACCACCTAAATACTGAATATTGTCTTTTGAAAATTGTATTATATTGTTCCCATGATATTCTTTTGATTGTAGGACACTCCCATAAGGACATTATTTTGATTGTAGGGTACTTACTTTAATTCTATTTTATTAATATTTTACCATAATACCTGGTATACTCTACATATACCAGAAATAAATATTAAGCTCCTAAAATGGTGAGAAAAATACATCCTCAATTAAACTGCCAGATATTGAGGGAAGGAATCACATCTCATACTCATGTGTCCTCAACAGAAAGATGTTCAGGAAATACCTTTGAATTGATTGGCTGCTCAATATTTTTTCTAGTTTTAAAGAAGCATAATTGACATAAAACTTTGTGTAAGTTTTAGGTGTATAACCTAATGATTTGCAATATGTACGTAGTATTATAAAATAATAACCACAATAAGGTTGTTGACACATTTTTCAGCTCTCATAATTACCATTTGTGTGTGTCTCTGTGATGAGAACACTTAAGATTTATTCACTTACCAACTTTGAAGGATATAATACAGCATTGTTAACTGTAGTCATCATGATGAACATTCAATTCCCAGAACTTATTCATTTTGCAACTGAATGTTTGGACCTGTAACCAAAATCTCCCTATTCCCCACCCCCACCCCTGGCTACTACCACTCTACTCTGTTTCTATGAGGTTCGCATTTTTAGATTTTATATATAAGTGAGTTGTCTCTGACATTATACTTTTGGTTGTTCAATCTTGAATGCCTTTTCCCTACCTTCACAATTCCTCCCTGGAGTTTTAAGTTTAAACCTGTGATTGTAGAATCCTAGGGGCCCTTCTCTTCTCACTGTACTCTGCAGGGCCTTTGTATCTTACACATTTTTTAATGTTAATTTTTCTTAGTTTTCTTACTTTTAGTATTATGTTCATTTCATCTAAACTTAGCAATTGAGAATTGTGTGGAATTTCAGCTAACACTTCTCAGATGTGCATGATCTCAGCCTGTGGGATAGGAAAGTATTTAATGTTGAAGGCACCTCCACCTAACTTCAACGTCTAGACTAACAAATTGGTCTAAGAATATTTCTACGAGACAATGGTCTCTTGATTCAAAATAGGCATAAATCAAAATGCTGACAATATAATTTTGTTGTAAATGAGTGACATTATGTTTATTATTTTTGTTGAATATTCTTACACTAAGTTACCAGGTTGCAGAGGTAAAGAATTTCTTCATTTACAGAATATGATCACAGTATTTTATCTTTTGCTTGAGGCAAAATTCTTCAAGTGAATACATCTTCTAAGGCAGGAAATAACTGAAATGGAGTCTACACATTTGCAGTAGAAAAACTGTCTTTATAGCACTCAGAAAATTATTTCTATACTTTGGCTTTCTACTGATTGTGTTTATTTGGGAAAAATCATTTTTCCTTTCTCTCTTCATTTCTTTCATTCTTATACCTAAATTAATTGTATCAAATTATCTCTAAATTCTCTTCCTGCTGTAACTTTGCTCTCTTTGATAAAACAATTCAACTTAAGTATAGAAATGTGTAATTATGCTCTCTGATAGATACTCAAGCCAAAGTTTTAGATGATGTTTGTAACCTACATAGTGCATGCGTACTTCACTCTTAGTTATAATCAAGAATTTCTTTACGATTTTGAAAATAATTCAGCCAATACACTAAGAATAATATTTGTACTTGAGAATAATGCTGATAATAATAGCCATTATCATCGTTGGTTTTGATAACTCAAATATGTTTAGAAATGCACAAGCCAAAGTCACTTTCATAGTTAGTATTCTCATATTTTAATGGAGAAGTGAGATGCCATAAAATAATTAAGCAAAGTATGTATTTAAATGTATTCTCAACTAATAAATCCATCAATATATTAATTGAGCAACTTCTAGTGAATAAAATAGTTAATATAAAAATAATTACAATTCCCAACTTAATAGAAAATATAATTTCTAAAAGACAAGCATTAAGAAGTTATACATGTGATTCAAAATATAAAGACTTATTGTGCAAGTAATATTGGGTTGAGACATGCGGGTTTATATGCAGTTGGCTAAGTGAGTGCATGAGATTGAAATTAAGCATTTGGACAGACCAATTGATACAACCATTTTGTGTAATTTCTTCAAAATGGCCACCTTAACACATGTTCCCTCTTTTTAAATATGAATTTGAGTAACATACTCATGTACTACTTTAGAAATCGGATAAGATTGATGACAAGTGATGGATATGTTTTTCATATTATCTAGTAACAAAATGTGATTATTTCAATCCATTGTGTCTTATTGTTTTCTTACTAGATTAATCTAGTAAGACTCACAGAGCAACAGTCTATATAGCAAGTTAGAGTAGTCATTGTGCAGAGGGTCTTCTTGGCCATTTAACAGGGAAATCTGGGGTATTCTTTAAGTGATTATAGAACTATAATTGATTTTTCTATTGATATAAACAAATAGACCCTAGATGTCCTGGGAATCTTTTATAATTATATATGCTTTTATTTTATTCATCTTCCTATTTTTTACTGCTTTTGTATCTTATTAATCAATACCCAAGAATAATTTAATACTGTGAGTAGAAAACTATAGAATGTTGAGTGCCAAATCTTTTAAATTTATTTTAAACATATTTTACTAAAATTTTCTATTCTCCACCCCCAAAATATTACAGTTTGGCAATATGACAATATATTTACATCTTTAACACCACTTCAAATTATGTGAGTTTTATCATATTATTCAGGAACATGTTTGATACTTTGAGATTTTTATCAATATTTGGGAAACCACTACTTAAAATACAGATTGCTATGAATTTTGTCTAAACTTCTGTGCTCTTCTAATTGAAAAATAATTTTATGGTTTGGTCTAATAATTTTTTAAACTTCTATTTTAAAAACAAAACAAAGTTGCACTTAACAAAGTAAGCTCAAGAGAACTTGAGACCACATATTTAGAATAAAGTAGAATAAAAGTAATCAAAAACTTTGAGTCTGAGTCTCCATTTTTGTAGTGTATATTAAAGTAAATTGTTCCAGAAATTTCATTCAAGATAAGTAATCTACATGGATTCTTGTACAGTAGTTTACAAATCCAACTATTGCTAATAACCTACTTCTTTATGATCATTACTTCACCTGTTGTCATTTTCAGTTCTAGCTAACTATTGTTGTTTAAGTTTTCACTAAAAAAGAGTTGAGTGGGACAGTTTCCATAGCAACTGTCTCAGACCTCAGGCAAATTCTTAATAGCTATTTGTAGCACTTCCAGACATAAATTGTTTCAAAGTCCATTGTGGCCAAAAAGGGATATAGTTTTGATGAAACCCAGATGGGGTGCAACTGTAGTTCAGTCTATACTTCCACTTAAACTATAGTCAATTATCTGTAGTAATAGGAGAACAGAAATAACATGAGTAATAAAATCTATAGATTATTTCAAAGCATAATTTTAGCCAATAATTTCCAATCCTTCCTAGGCAAATTTCTTTCTAAAATTCTCAGCATGAATTGGAATAAACAGATGTGAGTTTTCTTTTCTTCCTGAGGCAGAGGTGTCAATAAGTTATAAAATTATTCTTAAAATATGGCCATAAGGGGGGTGGGGGGGACTGATTCATCTTTCGGTCTAGATACTTATTTCTGAAAAACTCCAGAAATGTTTTCTTTTATCAAATCTTTGGGAACATATCACCATCATCCATAATAATATTTAAGTTAAATAAACCTATTAACGATTACACATACAAATCTATCTTCTCCTTCCCCTCATTCCATTGAACATATAATAAGAAAACTGAAACAAACAAGTGAACAAATAGAAATGTATTTATCCACTTGTAACAAGAGGATGAGAAAGTGGTTACCATGATGTAAGACTTCAAGGAGTTTTGGAGTTGACAAATTTATATAAACTTTTTTGACTTGCATAAAGGCATTAGAGGACCTCTCAGGACAAGCAAACACAATCGCCCTAAGGAAACTGGGAGACAATTGACATTAGATGTCATACCTTAAAAGAAAAGACCAGGAGGCCAACATTTCTACCTCCTTATTCCCAAAATATCAGCAGTCAGCAAGTATTTTCCCTCGTCCAACTATTGGAGATACTAAACAGCACTGGAGAAAGTATCCCACATATCATCATTTGGCAGTCCACTGTGAAAAGACTGATTTGCTTACTGGTCAATATAAATTGCAGTCTAATGATTCACAAAATACCTTCTAAACTCTACCACCCCAATCCTATTCATATGGTGTTTTCAAATATGGTCTGATATCTCAGTTATAAATACAAGTTTTCAGCCCAGAATTATATGACTTGTCAGAAAAACTGATCACATTAAAGAGAAACTAAAAAGATAAAATCACCAACTAAAAGAACTTGGAGAAAACAAAAATAATGAAGGACATGGAGAAAATGTCAGAACTGTAGTGAACATTCCCTAGAAATAAGAAAAGATATTGAATCTATTAAAAACAAACAAACAAACAAGTAAATGAGACCATAAGAAAAAGAAACAGAGAACCAGAAAGTGCTCTTAGCAATTTAAAATTAAACAAGATCTTTAATAGAAGGGTTAGAATACAAAGTCAGGAAAAATTACCACAAAGTAAATCAGTAAGAACATGAAATGGAAGAATAAAAGTAAAAAGTTAATGAATCAAATAGAGAAGTCAAATATACTTTGGGGACAAAAGGAAGGGAAGACAAAAAAAAAAACTCAGCGAAGAAATTTACATATATTCATTTTACATATATTTTATAGATCTCTCTATCTAGATCTTAATATATATTTCATGTCTATATTGGTATATCTCTACCTATATTTATCTATACCTATATATCCAGCAAGAAAATTTCCCATAAATGAAGGGCATGCATCTTCAGATTAAAATGGGTGTTTAGTGTTTAATGCAATGATAATAAAATAAACAGATCCTAAAAGGCATAATATTACTACCTTTAAAAATGTTGAGGATAAAATAAGATTCTAAAAGCTTTTCTTTTCTTGATGGGAGATACATGCATTACAAAGGAACAGAGATTACAATGTATCAAGTGCTCAACTGCAGTATTAAATAGAAGACTTGAAAATTAATAGATGAACATATTCAGTGCAAGACAGTTGTAATGTCAGCTAAAATAGACATCAAAGCAAAAGCATTACCGAAGTTAAAAAAGAAACACTATGTAAAAGGGTCAATTCAGCAGGAAGACATATTAAGCATAAATGTGTACAAAATTATAAAAGAACCACAAAGTATAAGACATAATTTATTGTACAAAATTAAAGGTAGAAAACTAAAATTTCATAATTATATTAAGGGATTTAGTAAAATGACAAGATAAAAATAAATCAATAAATACATGGTGGATCTAAAGAACGCTATATAGCACATATGTCAGGCCTTAAAACAACTCTCAGTAGGTTTTAAATGATGAATATCAGAGTATATTCTCTGACCACAATGGATTTAAAATAAAAACCAATGATAAGATGTTTAGAGAAACATAAATAGATTTATAGATTCAACAAGTCTCAATCCGAATCTCAGAAGGCTTTTTTTATTTTATTTTTTTGTGGGGTGGGGTTGGTGAGTTATAAAGGAAAGCAAACCACCTGGATGTACCAAAGAAATTTTAAAACACAGTTGAGTTGGTCATCTTGCACCATTTGATTTCAAGATCTAGTGTGAATATAAAAAAATCAAGACAGTATGTTATTAGCAAAAGGGTAGACACATAGTCCAATAGAAAAATTAGAGACAAGAACTAAGCCATTGATTTCTGACAAAGTTCCTAAGGTAAGTCAATGGGGAGAGGGATGTCTTTTCAATAAATAATTCTAGGACAACTAGATATGAGGAATGAAAAAAAATTATTATTAATCTCAACACTTATCTCAAACCACATGCAAAAATTTACTTAAAATAAATCATAGTCTTCCAAAAACGAAAACAATAAAACTAGTACAAAAAATACTGGAGGAAAAATTTAATGTTGGAGTAAGCAAAGATTTCTTAGTACAAAATATAAATGAAATAAATGACATATTTCAGTTCATCAATATAAAAATTTTGCTAAGAAAATAAACTTAAGAAAATGAAAAAGAAAGCAATTGAATGGGAGAAAATATTCATACAACATATATATCTACCAAAAGACATGTATCCTGAATATATAAAGTGCTCTTACAATTCAAAAACAGTAAGAAAAAAGTCAATTAAAAATTGAGCAATATATTTCAATAGATACTTGAGAACATTTATAAAGATACAAAAACACAAATTAAAAGATGCTCAGTATCATTAGTCATCAGGAAAATGCAAATTAAAGCCCTAATTGAAATGCCATCATGTGTACATTAAAATGGGTAAAATGAAGAATGATAATAGGAAATTCTGCAAGGATGCAGAGTAAGGATTAGCAATTTTTTTGTTTAAATTGCCACATAGTAAGCATTTTAAGCTTTGAGTGCCAAATGGCATTTGTCACAATTACCCAATTCAGCTTTTGTAGCATAAAAAAAGTTCATTCATAAACAAGTAAGTGTGTTGTTTTCCAAAATAACATTTTAAAAAATAAATAAAGCTGAATTTAGCTCAAGACCTATAGTTTGCATATCCCTGATGCAGAGCAACAAGAACTCTCACACACTGCTCACTTTAGAACACTGACAGTTTTAAAAAATTAAACATTTGCCTATCAAACGACCCTGATATCTCAATTCCACATGTTTTTGCAAGATAAATAAAATCACATGTCAACATAAAGATTTGTATACAAATGCTCATAGAAAATTAGTTCACAAAAGGCAAAAGATGTAAACAAATGTCCATCAACAAGTGAATGAATAAATAAGTGTAGTATATATATTCAGTGAAATACTACTTAGAAATAAGAAAAAAAGAAATGAACTGCTGAGAAATACAAGTGTATAAATAAATCATTATGCTAAGTGAAAATTACACTTAGTTATATGATTCTATATAAAATATATAGTTATATAATTCCATTTATATAAAAATGCAAACTAATGCATAGCATGAACAAAGTAAAACATCATCTTGTTTGTGGTAGTGCTTTCCTGGGTTTATATCACTGTCAAAACTCACAGATTGAGCCCTTTAAAATAGATGGAGTTTAAATTACCTAAATTATTTTCAGTAATGTTAACAAGAAAAAAATATACCCATAGAGCGGCTTCAACCAGAGAAACTGTATGCATCTCGATGAGTTTAATAAAGACCAAAGATCTATGCAGTGCTTTGTTTTTTGTATATAGTGTATCAACAGATATTTAGTCAGTCATAAAATGTCATTCCTCCATGAGGGTTGTCCCTGGAGTTAGTATACTATCTCTGTATTCCTTTTACTTCGTAATCTTTCTTACTCAATCAGTTTTACACACTGACAGGCTTTGTGTGTGTGTATGCATGTGTGTGCAAGCATGTGTTTGCAAGAGGAGGATGTCACCTCTTTATTTTGTCTACACACATATAAATTGCACTTGAAGACAATGATGTTAAATAATGATAACTGTCAACAGATAATTCTAAAATATATGCTAGAAGTATCTTGGAAGCAAGATATATGATATAAAGGAGTATTTCGGAAGCAAGATCTATGATATAAAGGAAAAAATACTAGAATTAGAGTTTGGGGTTTGGGTTCTTGGTCTCTTTAACTTGTATTAATTTTATATTGTTCTTAATTTTCAATGTCAACATGAAATGACTTCTTAAATTCTTTCTGGCTCAGAAATTCTGTGGACCTAAAAATATTTAGCCCAGATTATAAAAGAGACTAAAAATAAAAGAACTATTTGAGAAAATAAGGAATTATTATCCAGAAAAATAAACAAACAATTCAATCTGACTCTATGGTAGGATTCTTGCAAACATGCAAACAATGGAGTTTTTCAGAGGTAGATAACATTCCTCTCCTACAGGCGCCATTCCGATCCCACCCTCACTGTGCGCAAAGGAGGTTAGGCACGGGCTACATTCTCTCAGGAGCAAAGTCACGCCTCCAAGCACTCCTTCTGACCCTGTGGACACTAATGTCTAAGTCAAAGCCCTGAGGTGAGAGCTTGCTGGTTGCTCAAGTCACCAATGTTTCTCATTACTGAAGCTGAATGTGAGCTAAGTTCCAGCATGATTTTCTAGGCACATCTGAGCTATGTCCCTTTCTCTGTTTCTTTAAGAGTCTAAGAAATTCTCTAATAAGGAAAAGATATTCAAATTATTTGGACAATCTTAGAAGTGGTTACAAAGCAGATTAAAATATTAATAGGCTACAAGCTCAAAGAACCAATTTCAAATCAAAATTGCATAATAGCTAAATTAATAGGGGAACATATTGAGTCAAAAATACATTTTTATTTTCTTGAGAAAGTTTTTTATCTCTTAAATATCATCATTCTTTAGAAAATTTTAAGTGTTTTTGTTTTAACTCAATTCACAAGCAATATATCTAAATAAAAAGGTTCTTATTCTTTCTTTTAGTTTCTCATCAAATAAACATTGTCCCTTTAACTGGGAGGTAGAGGAAGGCATAAAGAAGAAAAAAATATTTTCACTTTAAAAAGCTTACAATGTAGAATAAGAAGGAAAAAGACTTAACCATAAAAAGTACAACACTTTGAAAAATTATATAAATAAAAAAGTTTCACAATTATTCAAAAAATATATTGTACATTTCAAAGTTGCATCTCAATATATGTAAAAATTATAAGCAAACAAACAAAGTATTGTTAGGCCCAATGTGTAAATGATAAAGTTAAATAAAGCAAAGTAATTTTCTCAAATTTAGTGATTCAGCTTGCAAGTCCAGAGATATGTGTGTCAGGAGTGTAATTTCATTCTAGTATAGGAAACCACTTCCCTACAAAACAGACCAAAGTTATTCAATATTTATACAAAAATGAACCTCAAATGGAATAACAAATTATATATACTACTCTTGATCTCCTTAGCATTCTGATTTGTATCTTCTTCTTCCTTCTCATCCATACAGTTTCAATTTTTCTTTTTAGTTAATGTGCATTTTTATCTCAATGTATCTTCCAAAATCAGTACATCTCTTAACCATGGTCTCCTTTAATGTTTTCTTTTTAAAAATGAACTCTTGATATCTTTATCATGAGCTTTCTAGTACAGTATTGGTTATATATTTAATCCAGAATTCATTTAGAATCAAACATCTGTGGAACCATGTCTAAGAAATAGTCAATAATTGCATAACTATTCTCAGATTCAGTACAGAAAATAATGCATCATAGTTCTTATGTATTGGCATTTCATAAGCAAATAAGCCAATAAATAATAAAATTAGCAAGACAAGCAAAATATATTGTCAACTATATATAACTTCATATTAAATATATTCATAATGTATTTGACATGCTCATAATTCTTCAGATTACTTTTGTTTAAAAAAGTAAGAAATTAAGGGGTAAGATAACCCTATCACTGACATGAACATTGATATAAAACAGGTAGGCTTCAAGCCTTTTAATCCAGGATGGCGAGATCACATTTTCAACAAAATGATGTTTATCTACCCATTTTTATATTTGTTTTATTCAAAATTTAAATCATAAGTTAAATTCTGCAAATCATTCTATAAGATCCAATATCGGAGAGTAAATTTCACAAATTTTAATCAAATTTTGCTTCTTTCACGTTTATAAATATTTATTAGCTTTCTAGTATTCACTATCCCATTTCTATTAAATGTGTTCATTATTGTGTTCAATGATTTAAGATTCATGTAAATGGACTGTTGACTAATTTTTATAAATTAGTTTTTAAAAATCGGCTTTCTCTTTAAGTACACATCAAAAGCCAATGATGGCAATGACTGAAAAAACCAATGTATGACCTTGGCCTTCATAAATTTGAAACAGTTTTTAATTAGTATGTAGGAAATCTATTTCGAGAACTTTACCTTCTTTATTGATGTCTTTTGAGGCAACTGTAATGGGAGAGTTAGAAGTTTTTTAGTTTAAAAGGAAAGCATATTTTTAGTATTTGTATGCATGATATACTAATGAAAAATAGCATCTAGGAAATTAGTATTGGGGAGAATAAAAAGGTGAATTTATCCCAATAATGAATATATATGTGTGTGTGTGTGTGTGTGTGTGTGTGTGTGTGTATGTAGGTACATATTATGTATATATATATATTAGAGAACTGGCAATACAAAAGTTAAATTGTGAAGTGCCTGTTCTATGAATACTACAGATATAAGCTATCCCTGTAAAACTTAAAAATCTTTATTGCTTCAACATTAACTTTGTTTCAAATGTACATCCCAAATCAGTGAATTTTCACCTTATGTAATAAATGTTCTGCACATATAACTAATGCTTCTATATAGCAAGTATAATATAGCTTTCATTAAAATTCATTTTCTCTTGATACTAAATATGAAAAACAGATAAAATGCATTGTTCACATTAAATATGAAAAATCATCTAATTAAGTCAAAATTACCAAATAAAATTGGGAACTCTAGTTTTATTGAAATAAAAATTTAAAAATTGATGAAAATTTTATTTCATTCTAAGACCCATAAAAGAAAAACATTTTGTTCATTTTTCTTAACAGTCTCATAGACTACACATAGATCTCTAAGTATATGTTTTAATTTCTTTGTTCATTCCTTCTAATAGTAACTCTTTCTAATAGTTATATATATACATATATATTATATATGTATACATATATAAAATCATAGAATGGTAGGCATAATGTTGCTAAATTGTCTTCCTACTTCTTATAATGAAATGAATCTTGAGTAACAACTGCCATTAAAAAGGGTTAAAAAATAATGCATATGCACTTCAATTTCTTAACTGTATTTTACTTTAAGGGTTATATTTCAGTCCTACATCTTGGATCAAAATTATGATAGCATAATATATTAAAAATCTGACTCCTCCTTCTGTGCTTGGCACTCTAGCCTTTGAACGGATTCTAACTGATAGTAACCATATGTGGTCCAGGAAATGTAGAAGGGGCAGGCAAGCCAAAGGGTTTTTCTGGATGGCAATATGCCCACACACCAACTACCTCTACTCTGTGGCTCATGGGAAAGACGGCAAAACCAGTCTAATTACTAAATGTGAAGATTTTTAAAAATATAGTAAGAATCCATATCTTGACATTTCGAAGGGGTAATGTGGCTTCCCTACAAACTTTTTTTTTTTTTTAAATGTTGGAGCCCTCCCCTTTTCCAAATCATTCCACAGAAGTCTATATAAATAAAAACAGAAAGTGCCCTTCATTTTAAAAATCTGTCTTCTAAATTATATGCCAAAGAAATGTACTAGCATAGCAAAATTTCCACCAAAACTTATTAATATGAAAATGTGCATTTTTTAAATCTCTTACCTCCTTCCAGGAAAAATTCTTAATTTCTGAGATACATTTGTTCAGCCCAACTGGTTAAGTACTGGGGCACTTCAAGTATCCTATAAAATAAACAAGTTAATTCTTAAAATTCAATATAAATCAAACAATTAGCAAATAATTAATACGTGCAACAATAAACTAAATTTCTTCAAATAACGTCAATACTTTGCATAGAAAATGTAGTGCAGGAACGAAAATGGTATTATGAGAGGCAGATACTGAATTTGACAAACACTTCATTCTTGATCCTCCAAACAAGTTAAAATTCGTAATCACTAATGGGATTTAAGGTACTTTGAAATAATTCCATTAATTAGTCTCTGAGTCTGCTAGAGAATAAGTGCTATAACTGCTTTATTTGAGAATTGGTTGAAACACTAACATACTCTGTTGCATTGTTCACAATGCTATGATGTTAACATTTTTCACTACTGACGATGAAAGGCTCACACTGACAACCTAACTAAGCAGTAATTTCATGGTGCTGCTAGCCAGTAACCAGATTTCACTTTAACAGAAGTTTTGTTTTTTTTTCCCGACTAGAGAAAACACACCATATATGAAAAGTAAAAAATATTTTAAATAACTGAATCTTCTCAAATATAAAATTAAAAACATGCTTTAAATATTTTTTACTAAAATATTATACTTTGTGACATTAATCTTACACTATGTCATATTTGAATAAATAGTAAAAACAATTTAGAAGACAAAGTAAGAACAATTCAAATCTGGTCCAAAAACTTAATATTATCGCATTTGGGAAAAAATATAATTAAGTGAAAACAAAAATGTATGCAATGGAGATTTATGAGCTAAGCATTAATCCTATTAAGTAATAATCTTTTTTAAGTCAGTAGAAACTATAGTACTACAGATTCTAAAGGAGTATTTCACATTTATTCCTAATCCTATTTTTACTGTACATTTCTGAGAAATATAGACTATTATACATTACAATATTTTTGAGAAATATAGAATATATTATTTATATGCATGTATGCAATATGTTTTTGTTGGATTCCTTACTATTAATAGGATTATAGATAATTTAAAAACTGATTTAAGCAAACCATTCATGTTAGGTTATAGGTAAATAAAAGATGATCTATTACTCCTAGAACATAAGCAAATATTGAAACTCAAATGACAATACCATGTTGAATATTCCTTGAATGCATACCTCACAAAGTAGTAAAATTATTTCACTACAGTAATAAGATTGAAAACAAGATCTTTGGTACTGAGGAGTCAAGTAATTCAGAGACTAGTGTTTCTGAAGTCTCAACTATATGGAGTATTGCAATTACCATACCATATGATGAGAATGCTGTTGGAGTGACAATGAGCTAAAACTAACATCTTAATGGAAGAGGGGAGTGACCAGAGGTTGGTTGAAGATTTCTATAAAGAAGGATAGCAGGTAAATGTCATGAGATCACAGCAGGGAGGTTGTAGTAAAGAGGGAGACTGTCCTGGAAGAGACATTGAGGAACAAAGAGAACATTGCCCCATCTTCAATCTCAGTGATTTAAGTGGCATGGTGGAGAAATAGCCATCTCTTGAAAGCTAGCATGAGAAGCAGAGTCAACAAAGAAAACCCAGGTTTTATTTAGAGAGAAGATAAGGAGAAAACACATAAAGTGGTTGGAGATGAAGGGGTTTTGCTGGTGAGTTTCAGAAAACATGGTGTAAGTGTATCAGGAGAGAGAGAGAATTTGAGGAGGAAGTTTTGAGAAATGAGAATCAAGAATGACTTGGAAGTTCTGAGTTCTTCCTGGTCATTGACATAAAATGAAGAAGTGAGCTTGACGAGTCCAGTCCTAATTTTTCCAGAGAGAATGGTGTGATATGGTCTTGTCAGGAGTGTTTAGGGATACAGGATGTCCACATGACTCTTGATGATAGTGCTCTCTGACCCAGAAAAGGATGTGTGAATTCTTCTTGACATCTGATGGACACCTTTAAGTTAACACAGGGGCTGTTTTATCCCCTTGGCCTCTATCAGTGGTGGTCTGATGATGAGGAATGTACACTATGTTTGGGCTCCCTTTTGACTTATACAGAAGGCATCCTATGGCCAGTCTAGAGGTCAGCTTACACTAAGCACATAGGCAATCTCTTGAGCCTTGCTGATGGTAGCCTCAACCTTTGCATTTTTCTGGATCTTCTACATACATAGATCCAAAGGTCTTCCAGGGGTCCTCTCCTCATTGCAGCATCCTGATCTCTTGACTTCCACTACTGGAAGCCTAAAGAGAGAGAAGTTTTGTTCCAAATATAAGGGCTTCCATTTTTTATATTTGCATTTTATCTTATCCTGATATTATGGATCTTCTCATTATTTCATTAAGAGCTTTATAAAATATAACTGATCTGATTGCTCATAAGTAATGTAGGTATTTGTTATTAGTTCACTAAATACTTATAATTTACTCTGTGTCAGGCACTATTTTAGGCAGTGGTGACAATTAATTAAAGTGCCTGGCTGTAAGGCACTTAAATTTATACAAACAATAAACCAAATAATATACAAATTCATAATACAAGGGCAAGCAATGGTAAGGGCTATAAAATAAGAGGTTAGAAGGTGGCTGGGTAATAACTGGCTTGGGATGGTGAGGGAAGTCCTCTATGAATTGATGACATTTTACCCAAGATCTGAAGGAAGAAACTGCAAGGATATCTTGGGAAAGATGATTCAGACCAAAGGAGCAGTAAATGCAAAGGCAAGATCATGCATAGATTGTTTCAAAAAGAGCAATATAATCAGTGCATAATGAGAGAGAAAGGTGTGATGGGAGGGAGGTGGAGAGACAAAATATAACTGTAACTATATACAAGTTCAATCTTATCAGTAAATACACTAGAAATAAAACCTATGTCACAAACACAATATCCTAGTTAACAACAGTAAATTGGTCAAATCAAAATATTGTAAAATGCAAAACAAAGAACAAAAAGCTATGGATAATATAGTAAAAGAGTGTACTTACACATTAAAAGTTTCAGAACTTCACTTATCTCTATATTGAATTGACCACAATGAAACCATCACCTTGGTAAAAATAAAATTTACTCTAGCACTTGGAAAGTTGTTTAATTCAATAGTTATAACTATAATAAAAATATACTTAGTTTGATTAAATAAAAATATGCATCTTCACTAATGATATTGAGAATCTTCTGGCACAAGTGAGATTTACCACCTATCTTTGGTAAGATTGTGTGAGCCAAGTAGGCACCTGCAGATACAAAATATCTGGTCCTATCAGACAGCTCTTTTTTAAAAAAATTCACACCCTATAACTATTCAATAACAACAAAAAGTCTGTCAAATGAGGCCCCATTAGTGTCAGATAATTATTCCTAACCAGCATACTTTTAGCGTTCTAAAATGATAGTAACAAGTGAAACTTAAATGGGACACTCTTATTGAAAATAAATTGTAATTCTTTATCTTATCTATTTCTTTTCTTTGATCCTGGTGCTCTTTTGGAAACTCTAAAGGAGTTGCGACTTTGACAAATCTTGATGTCTGCAAGTTCCTACAAAGATGTACTAAAAACAAATTTAACATTCTACTCTCTGTTGTACTTGTTTTCATTAAACCATGATTTACTAGGAGTTAGCTGAATTGAAAATTACATTGGCCATTTTCTTCAAAAAAATAACAGTAAATGTATTAGAAAGTCAAAACTGTCATTAATATTTCTATAGAAATTCACTACAAATTTAACTTCTCTATGTGTGTGTGTATGTGTGTGTCTTCTTCCTTCCCTTTTTAGCTCTCTTTTTGTCTGTTTCTCATTAGAGGATGGTAAGGTGAGGTAATTTTTTAAAATGGATATAAATAAATTTAAAACCAATCAGTTGAGGTTAATTTATAATGAAGAATTTTGAGTAATTTTGATTAAAACTAGTAGATGCATTTTAAATAACTTGAATATATGTGTTGTTCTTGTTATTTAAATTTTACTAAAGTGTGTAAATTTAAGTAACTTCAAACATTTTTATGTTTATTATAAAGTTTCCATATTTTATTTATTTATTAATAATTTTTAATGTTTAATAAAGATAACTCATATGTCAGGCAATGTTTTAGGTGCAAAATTAACTTACGCATGCTGCTAAAATATAACCTCCAGGGAGCAGGGATTTGCTTTTTATTTGCCACTATAACTCCAGTAAAGAGAACAGTGCCTTGCTGAGAGTAGCATTTGAATATATATAAAAAATGAATATATATTTCAAATATATGTATGTATATGAATTAATGCATATATTTGAGTAAATGAATAAATATGTTCCATCTCCTTTCTTTTATTTTTATTTTACTAAATAAGGCAACTAAATTAATGATTTCAGTACAATGTGGTGAATATAATGATGGTTAAATATACCAAATGCTCAGGAAGCATAGAGGTAAGAATACAAATCAGACTACCTGATGTTCAAGTTTCCAAGTCTACAGAGAATTAAAGTACATAATCAAGATTCAGAGTATATACTTCTGGGGCTTATATATCATTAGACACTATACCAAAGTGTTCGGGTAAACCGCACACACAATTTAAGGTACCATAAAATATGTAATTGTAAAAAAATATGCAAATTAGCAATTAAGAATATTTAAATAAATGCCTATTAAATGTTGCCTCTCAACCTTATTATTAAATTATAAATGTTTTATAGTTAAAATCCTCTTATTCTGCAAGTATCTCCAAACACAATTATTTTTAAAAATCACAGAAAATGATAGTGAAATGAAAGGACAAATTTATTGTATACTTTCAGAATTTTAAGACAAAAAATTCTTTATGTGGAACAAAAGTAGATTTAATATATTTGAAATGCTATGAGGTGAGGCCACCGATAAAAAACAAAAAAAAACAAGACACTTAGTGCTTCACAAGTCCTAAAACAGGCTATATCATGCTGTCTTACACTGGTTCTGACATAGACCAAAAATAAATATAATTTGATCAAAATATTTGCATGAAATCTATCATTTTAGTAAACAGTTTCTTAATCCTAAATTGTCGTTGGTAATCTCAAGTGTAGAATAGAGACCTGAAACTAAAAAGCTCATTATGCTTATGTTTTAATGAGATTACAAAATTATCTCAATGGTAACATCATTTCTAAAACTTAAAAAAAATTACACTAAAAATAATTTTCTCCTTTGCAAATAAACAGAAATTCTATGAACTATTATAGAACTATTGCATACAGATTAAACGCTTGGGTTTACTCATGTTAATGGTGCTACCTTGTAAACTTTCATTCATATATGTCTCATAATGTATGCACACCATTTACATTTATATGCATTTTATAAAATATACATTATTACATACAAAACATGCATATACACGTGTTTGTGCTTACACACAGACATGCACACACACACACACACTCCTTGAAGAATCCTTAGCTGAGTTGTACATATTTTGTGTTTTAATTAAACTTTGAACTTAAATTATCTAATTGCTTAGTACAAACAAAATTTCTGGAATCCCTATTTCTTTCTGATTATATGTGATTACCTATTCTAAACACATGTAATTCTTTATTCTGAATAGATATGATTCCTTAGAAGGCTTTGAATCTTTCTACCCTTTTTAAAATCATATTTTAAATGTTATTGACATAAACATTTTTGAAGCTCCTGATGTTTGCAACATCTAAAGTTATTTGCAATGTAGATTCATTTTTTCTTTGAAACAATGTGAATAATATATCAGACCTCTTTGACCACACTAACCTCTTGTCTCTAATTAAGCCACACACTATTATTTAAACATTAGTTTTTAAGAACATCAGCTGTGATATGCGTTTAAATACTTATTTTCTATGAAATTCTATTGCCAGCCAAATCAAAAGAATCTGATTTTGAGATAAAACAGTAGAAATTATAGGGAGAATGAAACTATAGTTTATAAGCAATTTTACTTTAAGCTATTCATTTTGCAATTCTGTAAAAACAATATTGATGCCCTTGCCAGCTGGTCCTGTACACCAAAACATCAGGGGTTCGATCCCCAATCAGGGCACATACGGGAGGCAACCAATAGATGTTCCTCTCCCATACTGATGTTCCTCTTTCTCTCTTCCTCCCTCCCTCTATCTCTAAAATTAAAAAAACAAACAAACAAACAAACAAAAATAACGTATTTTATAAATTTACAAAAACAAAAATATTGATTCATAGTTATTTGGAAATATTATGTTTTAAAAAATTTAAAAATATATTTTATTATTTAAATTACCAGTTAACAAATAGTTTTTTTTTTCTTTTTAAGTTGAATAGCACCGTATTCAGTTTTACCCTTAAAATAACAAGCAAAATGGTGTTTATTAACTGAGTTTATGGTAGAAAGGTCTAGAAATGTATGCTGTGTTTCCAGATATGTGCTTATAATGAGTGAAAAGAGATGATCTTTTTACAAATACAATATTCAACTTTTCTACCCTTCAAGTGTGTGTCCCATAGCTTGTGAAGTTCATTCTAGACCTGGTTTGTGTCCTAAGACAACATTTTATACATATATAGATGTATATCTATATAGATAAAGATAGATAGATAGATACACTCTGTATTCACTCAGTGAATCTATCTAGGTTTGTAATTAGATAAAGAGATAACATTTTAATTAAGACACAGATTGTTATACATTTATAATTTAATTCCTTGGAAACACTAGGGACATAAAAATTAAAGACATACATTTCGGTACCTTGTACATTGCACATTACAAGAAACTCAATTTTTCCCAGTGAATATCTAATATTATAGTATCAAAGCAGATACCTATGATATGTTTGTTTTAGTAATATCAAGTTAAATATTTATAAGAAACACCAGCATCATTAGCTCCATTAGAAAAAAGGATTATTTTAAAATATCAAGTAACTGATATGTAGTATACTCAATAACAGCAACTTTCAATTACATAACTAAATTCTATGCACTTTTAAGCTTTGTCTCTCCTAAGACAAATGTGTAAGACTGCATCATTGTCAAAATATTTATATCCCCTCTATACCATGTCCCTCCTTATCAGGAAGATTATACCTCCCACGCCTTCGACTTCAAACTTGGCAGTGTAACTTGTGTTGGCAAATTAAATGTGAGTGGAAGTGACACGGCTGTTTCTGAGCAGAAATTGTTGGGACCACAGTGTGAGTCTGCCAATCACCTTTTATTGCTGTTGTTGTTTTGTTTTGTGATACAAGGTAATTTTTAAGTCTGGGTGCAAAATAACAGAGCAGAACTGAAACCATCACACAGAATACATATAATGTGAGCAATATTTTAAAGAAGTCTTTATTTTCATTGCAGGGCCACTGATTACCTCAGCATAATGTAGCCTGCGGTAATTGTATGGTGTTCAGAAGTCACATATTACAGTAACAAAAATCTATATCATATCCAAATAGATTAGTCAACTTTACCAAACCTAAACAGCAAAAGACTCTAAAGCATTATATCAAACTGAAGTTAGATAAATGTGAGGGGTAAATCTGTCAGCTCACCACAAAGGTGAAACATGCAAATGGAGACTGTTAGGCTAGAAAGAATATGAACTATACTCATTCAGATGCTTTTAGGTTTTGAATCCTGGCTGCTGTGGCTCAGTGGATTGAGCATCGGCCTGTGAACCAAATGTCGCTGGTTCGATTCCCAGTCAGGGCACATGACTAGGTTTCACACCAGGTCCCTAGTTGGGGGCATGTGAGAGGCAACCACACATTGATGTTTCTCTCCCTCTCTTTCTCCTTTCCCCTCTCTCTAAAAACAGAAAAATAAAATAAAAATTAAATTAAAAATAAATAAATAAATAAATTTTGAAGACCTTGCTTTTATTGATGACACTATAGTGGTACCACGAGTCCATGGAGGAGAGACCCCAAGATATTACAGTCTACACACTCTCTCTTTTCCTTGGATGATTGGCACAATAATAATACATATATTTTTGAATTGTTTTTAAAATGCCAGCTATTATTGAGTCATAAAATCATAGGCTAGAAACAAATAGTGAAAATTTATATTGTCTGTTAAAACCAATCTTGTAGTAGTTTACCTTATTCTTAAACAATTATGTAGCAGTTTTTGGTGACCAAAGTCTTTCTCACATTTTATCCCTAATTGACACAATAATACAAAAATAAGACAATACTGATAATAGTAAACTTTCATTTGAAAGAAATTAACTGAAATAAAATTGTTCTAATTAGAAAGATCACTGCCTTAAGTTTTATGTATCTTCTTTAATTTTCAGTATAATTGCAACCAAACTAAAATCAAAATAAGCACTAATATGAGGAATGTTTGGAAGTAAATCAGTTAGTATTTTCAAATAATAATAAGTTTAAATCCTTAAACTAAGAAAAAGACTTATTACACAACATCCAGAATGCTGGTACACAAACTAAACATCCACTAAATTACATACAAAAACCTACCCTTGGTTTTGCATCACACAGAGTGCATTACTAGCATTACTATCATATCATATCAGCCAGGATAAAAGAGGCATTCTAAGTCTATGTACCAAAAGTATACTTGCAAACACTGAAAAACACACAAAAAGAGAACGAGTTACCATTTCTGAGCTCCTGTGAGTCTTCTTTCCTATTTCCTGCTGCTGTTATTTTATAGAACAGATTTTTAATCTTCCAGAATCACGTTCTTTTAGTTTGTTTTAAAATTAAAGTCCAGTAGTAGAAAACATTTTTTCTTGAAACTGTTCGTAGTCAGATAAAATAAGAGAACGGAAGAGATGGTGGGGTGCCCACGATCAAGTTGATTAAACTCTGCAGGATCTGCAGTTTGTCAAAAATCTTTTTGCTGCCTCACATTTTCTAATGGAAAAGGTGAAGCTTTCACAAGTAGCAGGCTCCAAATAAACCAGTATGCCCAGCACAAAGCTTGTGATACCAGCAAATTTTTTTTTCACACATTAAGAAATTCTACTATTAGCTGGTACCCATCAGCCTAATAGGACATTTCTCCATATTAATGTGAGACTCAACTATTGGACCCCAAAAACTCTTTTCATCCCTCAGGCTACATTTGTCTGAAAGAAGCATTAGTCACATGTAGCCTTGAGGGACTTTTATACAAATCTTGTGGAGGTAATGTATAGATTCTTTCCTTGGAAGGGAAAAAAGACAGAACAAAACTGGGTCACTGATGGTGATTGTTAAAACCATAAATCTAAGAATGCACTGTTACTTCTTCCTTTCATTTAATTTCCTGTTTTACTTTGATTTTATATAGATAAATGTGCTGTGTATATAAGTTAAAAAGGGGCTAGGTAATGGCTACCCCTGATATTATGTGTTCAGTGATAGCATACTGTATCACAATTCATTTATTTTTGCCCCTCATCCTATCTGGGTGTTAAAGGTAATAAGCTAATGCTTTAAAAATTTTTATTTTTTGCATAGAGCTTTGCCATAGCATAATTTTACTCTTAGTTTTCACTTACATTTTACAGAATTGGTCTTTACCTAAATATCACCATATTTTCAACTTAAAAGTGTTAAAGACAAATACAATCATATTACTGGATAGGTATTATTCTTCATTCTTTTTGGCATATGCTCTTCCTGTTCTGAAATGTGCAGCACATTTCACATTCACTAAACTTGACTGCTCCTTGTCTCAACATATTTCATCAGTATTTATGGGCTCTGAGTTGCCAATAAATTATTTAACTGAAGTAAGTGTTCTCTGTTGGACAGCATGTCTTAGGACAAATTCCACAAAAATCCAGCTACTTCAGGAAATCTTGAAACTGCAAAATTGTATTAAAAATGCCCAGTACCTAAATAAGTTTTGAAATAAATATCATTTTAAAAGGTAATTTGTTCTTAAAAATTAATTAATCTAGAACTATTTGCTACATTTTTATACAGTAAAAGAAACTAACAATGAATGAGAATTAAGCAAAACAGTTTGTTCATCAAATGGGTTTTAGGTCATATCTGAGCCTCCCTTTACTCATTATTAAAATGAATAAATGATAGCTAATACTTAGGCATTTACAATGAACTTATTATGCTTTTATTCACTGAGTGCATTTATTTTTTAAATAATTTTTTAATAATTGATTATGCTACTACAGTTGTCCTGGTTTTCCCCCTGTGCCCGCCTCCACCCAGCAGCCCCCACTCCATCAGGCAATCTCCCCACCATTGTTCATGTCCATGGGTCATGTGTATAAGTTCTCTGGCTACTTCATTTCCTATGCTGTACTTTACATGCCCATGGCTGTTCTGTAACTACCTATTTTTACTTTTTAATCCCCTCACATCTTTACCCATTCCCCCACATCCTCTCCCATCTGGCAACCATCAAAACACTTTCTGCATCCATGATTTTGTCTCTGTTATTCTTGTTGGCTTAGATTGTTTTGTATAGTTAATTGTTGATAGACATGCATCTTTTGCCATTTTATTGTGCATAGTTTTGATCTTATTTTTCTTAAATAAGTCCCTTTAACATTTCATATAATAATGGTTTGATGATGATGAACTCCTTTAGTGTCTTCTTGTCTGGGAAGCTCTTTATCTGCCCTTCAATTCTAAATTATAGCTTTGCTGGGTAGAGCAATTTTGGCTGTAGGTCCCTCCTTTTCACGACTGAATATTTCTTGACAATCCCTTCCAGCCTGCAATGTTTCTTTTGAGAAATCAGCTGACAGTCTTACAGTTATCCCTGTAGGTAACTAACTTGTTTTCTCTTGCTGCTTTTAAGATTCTCTTTATCTTTAACCTTTGGCATTTTAATTATGGTGTGTGTTGGAGGAAGCGTCTTTGCATCCATCTTGTTTGGGACTCTGTGCTTCTGGACTTGTATGCCTATTTCCTTCACAAAATTAGGGGAGCTTTCTTTCATGTTTTTTCTAATAGATTTCTACTTTCTTGCTCTTTCTCTTTTCCTTCTGGCACCCCTATGATACAAATATTGGACATCTTGACATTGTCACAGAGACTGCTTATACTATCCTCATTTTTTTGGATTATATTTTCTTCTTCTTGTTATTAGTAGTTTTTTGCTTCCTTATGTTCCATATATTGGTTTTATTCCTTGTAAATTGTTCTTTATTTCAATTAGTGCATCCTTCATTCCTGACTGCATGATTTTTTTATGCTGTTGAGGTCCTAAGTTCATCAAGTATTGTTATAACCAGTATTTTGCAATCTTCATCTGATAGGTTGCTTATTTACATTTCATTTAGCTCTTTTTCTAGAGTTTTGATCTGTTCTTTCATTTGGACCATGTTTCTTTGTCTCCTCATTTTTGCAGTCTCCTTGTGTTTAGTTTTATGTAGTAGGTAGAGCTGCTTTGAATCCGTTTCTTGGTAAGTGGCCTAATGTACAGAAGGTGTCCTGTAGGGTCCAGTGGCACAGCCCCCCCTATCACCCAAGCTGGGTACTTGAATTGTTCCCTTCATGTGTGCTGAGTACACCCTCCTCTAGTAGTTGAACCTTGCTTGCTGTTGGCAGGTCAATGGGAGGGATTTACCCAGGCCAGTCAGCTGTAAGGACTGGCTGTGAACACTGATCACCATTGTCTGCCCTCTTTGGAGGGTCAGCTAGGCAGGAGCAGGGTGGTGGTGCTTTGACATGGTCTGTAGCTGTCCACTGGGTGTGCTGGCCCTGGGTGATTCAGGCCCAGGTTAGCACCGACCTGAGTATTGCCTGGGGCCACCCAGCCTCAGCTACAAAGCAACCTGAGATAGCTGATACTTATGCTTGCCTTGGAGATTCCCAGGTGAAGCCAAGCTGTGAATCCAGGCTGGCTGCTGCTAGTGCCAGACCTGGGGCTCACTGAGGCCAGCTGTTGCTTATTTGATAGGATTTAGGAAATTGTGAAGATTGAGCCAAGAGCAGCCATTCATATGGAAAAGCAGCTTGGGTGGGTTAATGGGTGGGGTGGACTCTCTGGGATTTCCAAGGCAGGTCAAACAGTGTGAACCAGGTTGATGGAGTCTCAAATATGGTACCAGCTTGTTGGCTATGTGGGAGGAGGGTTTAGAAAAGGGAAAGTGGCCTCTGGTTACCTTGATGCCAGACACTTCAGTTTCTCCCTGTATACCAGTGGTGCCTTTCGAGCTGCTACCTGACTGCTGGAGCTCAGAGGGAGTGAGTCTGAGTAGGTGAGTCTGTGTGTGGTTTCTTTAAGAGGAACTGCTTGGGGCTCCACTTTTCCCCACAGTTTTTTGTAGTAAAAAATTGTGGCAAATTATCTTCCTGGCACTGGAACCCTAGGCTGGAGTGCCTGCTGTGGGGCTGGGACTCCTTACTCCTGAGTTATCCCTCCTGAATTTTTGTCCACCACACATGGGTGAGGGACCAGCCTGTTCCATGTATGTGCCTTTCCTACCAGTCTGGATGGATGTCGTTTCTTTAATTCTATAGTTGTCAGATTTCCATTCATCTTGATTTCTGACTGTTCTGAGTGATGGTTGTTCTATATCTTAGTTGTAATTTGGATGTGGTTGTTTGAAGAGGCGAGCCATGTCTGCCTACACTGATCTTGACCAAATTTCTCCAATACTGGTAGCATTTAAAAAGTAGAAATATGAACTTTCCATATTTAGTCCCACATTTTCTTTAGTTAGTAAATGTTAATACCAAATTGATAATGACAAATTAATTGTTGATAAAATAATTTGTTATAACAATTTGGTAACAGTATAAATAAATAATTAAATGTTCTATCTTTATCACTTTTGTGTAAACAAATTATTTCTTTCTTTTTATATTCAATAAGATAGGCAAAATAGAAAAAATGGATCAGTTGACATAAAATGACTTCCATGTACCACTGTATCATTTAATATCATTTTTCATATATCAACCAATATCACCCTTATATGTGAATTGTGTAATAGGATACAATGTCACCAGACTCAGATATCAATAAAACCAACTTGTTTGAAATATAACCACCTAGAAATCAATTATATATGTTTAGGTATAGTCTTGGAAATGTATTGCTTAAATATATTTATGCAAATGATTGTTACAAATGTTACACATTCACCAGATATTACAAATAAATAATATTGAATTAAACCTTAACCCTATTTTGAATAGATTTCAAATCTCTTTATCTACCACATAGATGCTAATCAGGTTAGTAATTTGTCATGTTAATCACCAATTCCCAGAGGTAGGTATACCAGTAGCTACTATTACTGGGCATTTATTATAAATCAAAGTCTGTTCAAAACACTTTGCATCAATTAGCTACTGTAATTCTGATAACAGTTAAGTGAGCTTTTAATTCACTTCATAGGTAAGAAAACTGAGGTAAACAAACTCAATAAACCGGATAATAAGTGACAGATTGATATTATATTATTTGATCTCATTGTAATGATTCAGTTCTTAGGCTCTGTGGTCTTTCTCAGCATCCATATTTTGACCACCATTAATACTTCATGGAATGAGACTTCCAGCCAAGATGGAGGACTAGATTGACACGCACCATCTCCCTCCACAGCTAAGAAGTAATATAACTACCACAAAACCATAAATAACCAGAAGTTCCAGAATATAAATGGAAGTCCAACGTATAAAGTTATAAAGAAGTGGTGCTCATCCGGATGGGTAAGAGGGGAAACACCAGAGTGGAGAGGTCAAGCAATGCTGGTGACGGCAGCAGCGGTAATGGCAGTGGGATGGTGGTAAGCACAGACACCCGTATTTAAGGGGAGGCAAGAAGAGCCTGGGGAGCACCCCCGGCTGCAGACCAGACCTGTCAGCTTGCAATTCCAATGCCAGGGAAGGCAGACCCCCATTGCCTTGGACTGTGAGGCCTGGATGGGGTGGGGATGGAGGAGAAGGATCCCAGTCTCTCAGCGGAAAGTGAACAGCAGGAATCCATCTTGGACACACACCCCCCCCCCCACACACACACATACAGAAAATGCCACAGCGTGGTGAGAAGGGTTACTTGGTTATGACGAGTGCACAGAGCTCCGCCCCCTGTAGTGTAGGAGGTGTGACAGCCCCACCCAGGAAGCAAAGGTAAACACAAAACTGTCAGGATGGCACAGATCATGATAGAGATCCCAGTGATGCAGCTGACCAGACAGCAAATATCTAATCTAACAAAGCAGCAGGTAGAAAATCTTTCTGAGGCACAGTTCAGAGCTTTGGTTATAAAAATGTTTACAGACCTATCAGCAGATCTTAAACAAGATGGGGAAGAAATGAAGGCTAGTCCTGTTAAAATGAACAAAATCACATACAAAACTAGTGGTAAGGGAAAGAAAACCAGGGATAAAATCAACAAATCAGAACACAGGGAAGGAACAAACAGTCAACCAGTACAGAAAGAGGAAACAAAAAGTGAGGAAAATGAGGAGAAGCTAAGAAAGCTATGGGACAGCTATAAGCAGGTCAATGACCAAATCATAGGGCTGCCAAAAAGTGAAGAAAAAGAACTGGAAAATGAAAAATTATGTTAAAAAATAATGAAGCAGAACTTCCCAAATTTGGGGAAGGAAATAGACTTACAGATCCAGGAAGCACAGAGGGTTCCAAATAAACTGGACCCAGGGAGAACCACACCAAGACACATTATCATCAAAATGTCAAAAATTAAGGATAAAGAGAGAATCTTAAAAGCAGCAAGAGAGAAGAAGAGAATTACATACAAAAGGGTCCCAATAAGACTATCAGCTGGCTTCTCAAGAGAAACTCTGCAGGCAAGAAGGGACTGGCAAGAAATATTCAAAGTCATGAAAAGCAAAAACCTACAACCACGATTACTCTATCCAGCGAAGCTGTCATTCAGAATGGAAGGGCAGAGAAAATGTTTTCAGGACAAAGTAAAACTGAAGGAGTTCATTAGATCCAAACCGCTATAATATGAAATATGAAAAGGACTTGTTTAGGAGAAAAAGGATCAAAACTATGAACATTAAAATGAAAACCATATCACAACAACCAACAACAGAAGCTAGGGAACCAAAATGAAGGCAAACTAAGTAGGCAACAAGAGTTCGAAAAGAACTATAGGTATGGGGAACATTTTGGGGGGAGGTCAGCAGGGAGGAGTTAGTGGGGAAAGGGAGGGAGATGGTACAGGAATTAAATAGCATGGTAGGAGGGAGTGGAGTAGACAGGAAGATGTTGAGAAGAACTATATGCACAACCAATGGGTATAGACTAAGGTGGGGGGACAACTGGAGGGAGGAGGGTCACTGGGTAGAGGGAATCAAAGGGAAAAGAAATTGGGATATCTGTAACAGCATAATCAATAAAGCATATTGATTACACTTCATGGAAGAAGGGAAGCTTGTAGTGCAGATTGACTACAGAGTACTTGCTTATGATGTTAGGCCTGACAAAGTACTTGGCAATTTTTGTAAAAACAAACAAACAAAAATATTTGTTTCTTTCTGAAATAAGTAAGCAGAGGAAGCAATGAACTGCAGTAGGGCAGCATATAAAGGAGAAGACAATTAAATATTATTCATCAATAAAAATGAATGAAATGTTGCCATTTGAGACAACATGGCTGAACCTAAGGGTATTATGCTAAGTGAAATAAGTCAGTCAGAAAGAAAAATACTGCATGATATCACTTTCTCACTTATGTGTGGAACTGAAAAAAAAAAAACAAAATAAGTGAATAAATAAAATTAAATAGAAACAGACTCAGATATGCAGAACAAGTTGATGGTATCCAATGGGGAGGGAATGGGGGATAGGATAAAAACATAAAAGAAAAAGATGGTGTCAAAGACATACTCCACTGGCATAATAAAAGAGACTCCTCAGAATCCCAAAGCTTCTTAACCAGGGGTTCATAGAACACACAAAAACTGGTGTAAAATTCAGGCGATCAATGGACTTGGATTGAAAAAAATATATTTTTAAATAACTTTTAACTGAAATTTAGCATTTCTTTCATTAATGAAATTAGGTAATAAACCACAGTGGTATTAACAATACCTGTGACTGTATCACCAAAAGCAATGGAAGATTTTCATATCACATCATATTTCTTGCAGAAATCTTAGAGAGACATTTATATGCATAATTACTTTCAAATTGTGATATTACTAGACTTTCACAAGATTCTCTTTTTTAATTAACAAGGGTATGTATTACTAAGTCATAAATATGTTCTTTTAAATATCTTGTTTTTTTACTATAATTTATTTTCCTTGTAATGCTTGAACAATGTGGGAGATAGAAGCGCCAACCCCATGCAGTCAGAAATCTGTGTATCACTACTGATTCCCAAAAAGTTAACTATTAAGAGTCTACTCTTGACCAGAAACTTTATGGGTAACATAAAGAGTAAATTAACATATATTTTGTATGTATTAACTACTGTCCTCTTACAATAAAGTAATCTAGAGAAAAGAAAATTTTATTAATAAGATAATAAGAAAAAAATATATATACAGTATTTATTTTAAAAATCCACATATAGGTTTGAACTTGTGTTCACCAAAGGTCAATTGTATTTTATTTTCTGCATTTAAAAACATCATTCTAGGAAGCAGTTCATAGACTTCACCAGACTGCCAAAGACATGAAAGGACTTAAGTTCTATGGCAGATGAACCCAAACCAAGAACTAAGTTACCAGCAAGGACTTCAGGTGAATCACTTTTCTGATACCATCAGAAATCATTTCCACTTCTTCTTTCTTGTTTATTGCACCTGTGCTATTATTATGATTATAAAACTTTGATGACTTGGCCACATATCAAGACCACTTGGTAATAGGTATCATGCCTTTAGTCCCAACAGTACTTAAATCCTCTTGTTTCCATAAGAAAATAATTTGTCATCTCGGGTATTATGACATATTATTGTTTTTGTCCCCTATGCATAGATTTTCCTTTTAATCAGTCTGTATACAATAAAAATGATATGCTTATTTTAGTACACTAAAAAAGTTACTAAGTTTTAGCAGAAAATTCTCCCAAGCAGAATTCCTAAGATTCCAGCAAATGAAAGTTATTTCTTATTACTAGCAAAATTATACATTTCATGTTGCTGGCATCAGCTACTTGCATTATTAAATGTATGTACTTAGATATGTGGAATTATTTGTAAAAAGTAAGAGGGACATACAGTTCCATTTAGGAAAAAAAACTGTTTAGGTATCTTTATTAAGTCATTTTCTTTTTAATAGAGAAGTCTATTACCTACCAGAAAAGTATTAGTTACATTTTTTTTTGTATAGGAGTTATTGTATTAACTATGTATTTTTAAATTTCTGTATCTTATGGTTTCACATCTCTTGGGGGCTTAACAGCCCTGGGAGAGACCGACCCTCCGCGGGCTAGCTAATTCCAGGGGGTGGTAGACAGCTTGCCTGGAACACACCATTAGTGCACAGACCTGCAGATCCAATGCCTTACTCTCATCTCCTTTGTTATTTATTTTCCACACATCAAGCCAACACTTCTTCTGCTCTAAATGAACCCAGGACAAGGTACCAGAAAACTAGAGACTATTTCTCTAGCCCAAAGCCTGCTAGAATTAATCAAACTAGCCTATCATAAACTGCTTCCTCTGCCCTACATTTTTGAGCTAGAGGAAGCCCTTTGAAAGCTCTGTCCTAAGGCTCCTCCCTCATTCCTATTTCTTCCTCCTGACCAATGCCTGGTGTTCCTCTCTTGGCCTGAGTAGATTGCCATGCTCTAGTGCTAGCAGAACTGTAAACTTTTCTTTCAATGGCATTGAACTCTTCTGGTTGTAACTCAGTCACTTTTATAAATTAAGACCTAGCCACAGAACAGTTATATTTAGAGTAAAAAAGATAAACTATGTATAATTGTTTAACTATAAGTGTTATGCAGGATGAAGTGTTGTGATGTAGTAAGAAAATGGGAATTTCTAAATCAGGTGGATTTTCTAATGTATTTACTGTGTTCCCTGTGCAGGTTATTTAATCTAGCTGTGCCTTCATTATTAATCTGCAAAATGAGTATGATTGCCATTCAAGATTATTATGAAAGTTAAACAATAAGATGTATGAAATTGTCTGCACCAGAAATGTGCTAAATACACAGTGGCTCTTAATACTAGTGAATTACCTCACATTAGTCAAATATGTATTTAGCCGAATTTGATTTTGCATTCTGGATTTTAATAGTTAGGTTCTGTTTTGATAATAACAATTGTGAATATAATTGCATTTCCTAAATAAAACCAATTACCTACATAAAACCAAGTGTTAGTCTGTGGAGAACACATAGTTTGTAAGGCTGATTCTGATTGATAATTCTAATATAATCATAATCTTGATTTTTATATTGTTGTTATTCTAACCACATAATTCAAAATATAATTATTACTAAAATTAAAATGTGATAATTTTTAAAAATCTAGATACTACTTTATTAAAGTGCTCCAGAGCCAAAGTAAGGTGTCATCTTTCTCTAGAGTACAATTGAGTAATAATGATAAGACAATAACTTTTAAGACCTATAATCTGGAATCACATGCCTGAGTTCAAGTCATTGCTCTGCAACTAACTAGTTGTGTAATAATAGTTTTATCATGTGTAAAAAGTGTATGGTAGCACTAATTGAGTCATAGTGTTGTGACAATAAATTAGTTAATACTCATAAAACATGAAATGAACCCTCAATAAAAGTGTTATTATCTCACCATCATCATTTATATTTTAATTATAAAAATAATTATATATCTTTTAAAAGATATGAGTTTTTGAGAATTTTTTAAGAGATGGAAAATCATATCAGTCACATTTAAACTCAGTAGGGGTTTCCTGAAGAAGATTTTATTTGAGAAGAGGGGCTCCATGCCCAACACTGAGGGACAACAGCAGAGCAGCGAGGAACAGGGTCCACAGTCACACTGCCTAGAGGACAAACTTGACTTTACCATTTCAATCACTGGGCAATCTTTAACAAATGACTACAACTCTAGCCTGTTTCCTAACATAGAAAGTGACAAACTCCTTGTAACATTGTAATAAATACAAAATGAATCTTTAAATAAATGTTCTTAAATACTGAATGTAATTAAGTGTATAACAAATGCTTATGAAGTATTAAATATACTCAGGAGACTTGAGTCCTTCAGCCAAAGATATAATTCACTGTGGTATGGTTGTTAAAGTTTGCTAATATTCATTTTTAGCAAGGTTTTTAATCTACATGTTCTTATGGCATAAATCACTCTATAATCAAACACACCAAGTATGACAGACAGACCACCTTTGGCTAAAGCAGAACATAAGTACTATTTGATTTTTAAAAAGAAAACATTTCTCTAATGAGAAGAAATCATGCCATTTCCTGAGTGGAAGTTCAGAAGGGGTATTTGCAGCATTCAAGGAGTAAAAAGAATACATTTGATGAGACAATGTAGAGAAAATCTCTAAATATAGTACAAATAAAAAATATTTCCATGTTTCTAATCTAAATATGATCCTTTTTTACAATGAACTACAGTTCTTTAAAAAAAATGGAGAGCTTATTCTCTGATTATATCTTATCATAAATCATGTGGACAGATGTGTGCCTTAGTCACGCATCATGGTTGATTACCATCATTCAAGGTTTATGCAACACAGGATAAGAATTTTATTTTACATTCTACATTTAATTTCTGTGGTATTATAACAGACAAAAAGTAATATTCTATGAAATTTTCCTGTTATAGTACAACATCTGCACAATAAAAATATATCAACTTTTTATTTTAAATGTGACTTTAAAACAATGCATTAATTTGTTTATTCTCTTCAAGAGAGTAGTACATTTTAATTTTTAACTGTGGGTTAGAGTAAATTGTTTTAAAGTTTTAAATTATGTATGCCCCTTTCCTATTTTTGAAAATCAACACAATGTTAAGTGTTCAAGTAAACAAAATTATCTGGAGAACTAGTATTTACCAATATGATGATGGTTGAACCAACTTACATTTATGGCACCATGAGTTAAGGATTTCTTTAATTACAGGGCATATGAAGACTTTTCAAATATTGTTGATCCACAGCAGCTGGATTTAGGTGGGTGGGGTAAATCTGCAGGATGATTTCTTACAAAACCAAATGCTATAGGATGATAGTAATCTACTGGAGTTTCCAATCAAAACTTGTTCATTAGTGCTAGTCAGAACTAGTACACAGAGTAGATTAACATGAGATTACATGATATTTCTATTATGGAGAATTCAGATTTGACATTGGTCATGGATATTAAGTTAATGCTGAAGTGGCTTTGGAATTCAAACCCTTATTGCTATCTGCCAGCTCCAATGAATGAACAAAAATAGCATTGTTTTAGGGCAAAAAGAAAAGAACATATGGTTGAAACAAAGCAAATGCTGGTTTTGGCTGATAAACAGCAAAATAATAATTATTTATACATTGGCACTCATAGTTTACTAAATTAGAATTCTAGATAAGAAAATATGTAATTTTTTAATCTTTAGCAAAAAATTTCAAAAATTATACCTGAATTCATGTTTTTCAAAGAGACTGAAATTTATCTTAGTGTGTGATCTTAAAATCATTCTTTATTCTTATGAACAATATAGTACATATCAAAATATCTCTAGCTAAATAAACTACAAAATTGGTAAAAATGATAAGATTCACAATATCCCTGACTACATTAGAAATATCAATCACAAATATAATGTTCTTTCAACATTCAATAGATAATTATTTTTTGATAAAACATACAAGACATGTACTTGGCACTTCAGGAAACACTGAAATTAAATAGAGATAACTAGTCACTTCCTTCAAAAACTTATATTTGAGTGAGAAGAAAATATTCATTGCATATTTGTGTCAACTATGGGGCAGGCACAGTTCTAGACACTGGAGTTGTGGCAATGCAGAGGTAAATTCTTACCCTTATGAAACTTATATTCTAGGGAGAATAGACAGATAATAAATAAATGAAGAAATAAATTAGAATATTATATAAAAACAACACAACCCATCAAAGTCAGGCAAAGAAGAGAAAGAATGGTGAGAGGTACCATTCTAGATCAGAAGGTCATGGAGAGCTCCTCTAATAAGGTCAAATTTGCACAGGGATCTGATTAAGGCAGAAACTTAGCACAGAATATTTGTGAGAAGAGTACAAGGCAGCAGAACAAAATACACAGGTTGGAAGCCTTTCAGAAACAGCAAGGAGGTCTATGTGGCTGTAGTGGCCTGAGTGAGGGGTATAGAGGGATGTGAAGTGAGAGAGGTATAAGCAAGTCTGACAATGGAGAGCCTTGTGAACTTTGAAGGACTTGACAGGCATCAGAAGACCTGTAAGTAATTGGAAGGTTTTGAGCAATACAATGATATGATCTGGCATATTTTCAAAGACCACTCTGGCAGTTTGGCAGAATAGGGACTGTTGGAGCTATATGTACAATCATGGAGACCATTTTGATGGCTTCCACAGTTATTTACAGGAAAGATGTCAGTTGTCCATTGCAAAAGCATTCATAGTAGTAAGAGTTAGAGGAAGGTTTCTGGTCAAATTCCAAATAGGGATATTCTATAATTCAAGAGAAAATATTATAAACTAAATTTAAGTATTTGTAAACCATAAAAAACAAATGTTTTATTAAATTATTTGCTAGTGGCTTAATTTAGCTAGGGTTATATAAGGGAAACCCATGGGCAAATCATAGTCATTCTATCATTGGAAAAATAGAGGATTTAATTTTTATTTGTAAAATTTTCTCATGAAAAATGAAATTTATAAATATGTATCTACTAAATGTTTTATGTATCTTTATTTGAGTTTTATTGCAATTTGTAACAATTTACATGACATAAACATTTTATTTTTAGGTTTAAATAGTTTTAGAGGGTGTCCTAGGTACAATATTATAGACCCATTTCGAAATGTAGCTAGTCTGAAATTGTAAAATCTGCTGATGGGTTGATCTTTGCCCTTAATAGATTTACGTTATTTCCAGGGAAGGGGGCATTTATATATGAGAGAATTCCAAAAGATTTTTCCAAATAAAATTCATAGCATAACTTGATTCTAGGTATTTCCAATGGCAGTTAGGAAGCAGGCACTCAGTTTTAACTGTGGTAATTAGAGAAGATTTCATTTATATGTTGTAATTGAGATGGGTAGAGGGAAGAAAAACAGAGGAAAGAAGGGACGTAGAAAGAAAAGCAGGCAGGCAAAGAAAGAGGGAAAATGCTGAGCCCTTGATGTATGTCAAGAATTATACTGAGATCATTCACACATAGTCAAAGTAGTATTAAAGAGCATGGATAATTCCTAACAGAGAAAGCATGAGTATGTAAAAACATTCTTGATTCTTGTAAGATCTAGAAGAGTAATTCTATATGAGGAATCTTTTAAAAGTTTATAACATCACTATTTGCATATTATAAGTGTCATTTTAAAGATATGAGTTTATTTTTTCAAAGTAATATTGTTTTGAACTAGGCTCTGCTTCATAACTGTCTCCACTGCTAGCTAAAGAATGTAGCATTTAATCACAGATTTCCAGCCTAAAAGCATGCAAATGGAGCAAACTTCAATATAGAGCAGTGATGGTATATAGTCTGTTTGATGAATGGACAACACTCAAGGCTGTTTTTCTTTTTGTAAGGCTCCTTTAGTCTGTGATAAAATTCAAAATTGGATTGAAGGCAACAACAAAGTATTTGTATGCATTTACCACAAAGTAGACCACAAAGATCATTTATAGCATTTTCTAATTTGTTGGGATGGTGGTTGATAGATTACAGTTTTGAGTTTGTGAATTAAATCTTTAATTTATAGGTGGATTCAGTTATTTTTAAATACTCTGTTTTTATTGGATTGCAAATAATTCCTTCTGTGTAAATAAGTGTTTTTGAAAATTGTGAAGAAATAAGAGCCAATACAATCCTTAGAAACATTACTCTGAGAATCAAATGAGTCAAATGAATAAGATTTGGAAATAATTGAGGCCAGTTATTTTTCATGGCAGTCTATGTGGAAAAAATATTTTAGTGTCCCCTTCTTTGCAGCTAAAAATTTATTTGCAACATCACAATAGCATTGGGTAACTATAAATAAACATTAATGACCCCTTTAACACCATGTCCTAGAGAAGTTCCTGGCATAACATAAAAGTTTAGTTCTTGGAAGAAAGAGAGAGAAAGAAGACATCAAAGAAGATGAAATAGGTTGTAATTTTCAGGTTGAGACATTTTTATATATAAAGTTTCTATCTTTGTAAAAAATGAAACATTTCAAGGTTTATTTTTGGATGAGATAGGACCTCATTCACACTGTATCAATTGATTACAGTTGATCTCTTTCAACAACCTGTGTTAAGTTTATAGAAAACAAAAATATCCTTTATTATACTGATTTTTATTCACTTTGACCCTTCACTTATTTACTTAACAGTTACTTGGTATGTAGGTGCTCCACTAGACACAGGAAACACAGGCGTATATGCCTGATTCCAGCTCTAAAGGGAAACGAAATCTCACAGGAAGGTAAAATGAAAATCCTCTAAAAATAGGAGTGTAAAAATGTAACTAAACAAACTCAGGTTCACAGAAGATTTCCTGGAGGGAAGTATTTTTATTATTTATATTTATTTTTTATTTTTATTATATATTTTTTGGTAACACTAGTTAAAAAATTACATAAGTTTCAAGTCTCTATGAAACATGATCTGTATATTGCATTGTGTGCCCACCACACAAGTCAAATAATCTGTCACCACACAGCTGACCCCCTTTTCCTTTACCACCATTCAGCCCCATTCTCTGTAACCACCATACTGTTGTCTGTATCTATGAGTTTTTGTTTGTTCATTTTGATGTTTTTAGTTTTATATCTCACATATGAATAAAACCATATGGATCTTGACTTTTTTCTGTCTGACTTATTGTACTCAGCATGATAGTCTCCATATCCATCCATGTTGTCACAAATGGCAGTATTTCATCTTCTTTTCTGGCTAAGAAAAACTTTTTGACCTAGGAATTTTTATCAGATTGTTCTGGGCTTGGCTTGTGAGATGTGACAAAGCAGGGTTAGATAACAACAAGGACATTCTAGGTGGAGGTATTTGTAAAGACATTGAGGCAGTGACACATTGAATTTTCAAAGAAGTATGTGAAGTTTTGTATTTCAAAACATACATTTTAATAAACAAGTAGACAAAAGATGAGTTTTGAGAGGTTGTCACAAATATTTGAGAAAGAGTTTTTTGGTAGCTAGAGAAACATAAAGAGCATAATTTTAGGAAGAAAACTCTCTTAAAAACCTAGAAGAACAGAAATCAGAACAATAAGAATCTGAACTAAGATGGGGGGGGTCATAGTTTTGTTTACCAAACTCCTATAAAGTATAATATTATCTTCCATTTATATAAACAACAATAATTTAAATCAACAGTATATTACATATTTTCATGAAAAATAAGAGAAAATGCAGTGAATAATTCCAAATGTTGTGTTATTTTATAACATGTGTTTGTACCTCTCTTTCTTCTTACACAGGGGGCCTTTGTCACCTTTAAGTGATTTACTATCCTACCCTCCAAAAATTTTATGCTATTATTTCTTTGCCAAATTTAAGGCTTGTACTTGCTGGTTTAAACAATGAGCCCCAATATGTGATATATTCAATTATAGGCATTTGGGGCCAATCATAATGATTATTATCAGATACCCCACATTCGCACCTAATGGCAAAGGGTAAAGATACTATATAGAAACCAAAGATTCTCATCAGAAGTAACTCAAGTAAAAGTAATACAAAGTCAGTAATATTCAGTTTGTTTTACAATATCACTGGCTCAATTAAATGGAAATAAGTATTTTATGCCCTGGATATATGTTCCATTGCTTTCTTTTGTGGTTAATCTATTAAAAACAATACAAAAAAAAATACTTCATTGGGAATCCAAAATGAATATGAAAATATATTTTATGATATTCATATGATGTAAGTCATATTTTTCAATATTTTAGAGCATAATTTTCAAAGTGAGGATAATGATAATCTCTTAATTACCTGAAAAGTAACATATGAGTGAGATAAATGACTTCTTAAAGGTATCTGAACAAGGAAATTTAATATCAAAACTTTGAAAAAAACTAATGAAGACAATATATAACAAAACATTGTACATATTAAAAAATAAGATCTACTGATTTTTAAATGTTACCAAAGAAGATCAATTTTTAAGTAAATATCATAAGTAAATAGTTTAAGACAACAACAGTTTGTGAAGAAGTACACTTTCATGTGTTTTAACACTGAAAGGATATTACCTAATTTATTTTTCCTTGACCACCCATAATAGTCATCTGCCATTCATTGCACTACTTATTTTCTACCACTTTTTTTCTAGTCCTACATGGAGCATATAGGGTAATTTGATTTATTTTTTGCATACTTAAATGGTTGGGTCTTTTGGAATTTTACAAGCACAATGTTTCATCCAATTCTTCTATGAACTCATGCTAATAACAATAATGGTCGTCCTTCCTTCATATTCTGAGATAAGAATGGTTTGGATTTTATTAAGTCAAAGAGGCCTAAACATATTGGAATGGATTTTGTCCCATCTCTATGTCTTTGATATTTATATCTGAGTGTAGCTAGCCAAGGCATTCAAAACATAAACTGATGAGCCCATGCCATGGAAGAAAGACCAGAATCATACATTTTTTGTTTTTATAGATCAAAGTCTATATCTCAGGTTTTATATTTGAATGCCATGACCTATGTAGAATGGCATTTCAAACAGTCAATGCCTGTGACAGTCATGCTTTTCTTTTTTGAAGCTATTTATTGCTTTTCTGAATAATCTCCAAATCCCACTTTGCAGTCAGTCAATTTGGAGTTCAAAAAGATATCTGGAACTTTGAGGTATCAAAAAAAGAAAAGTAGAAGTATCTAAGATAGTTAAGAAATTTGCCAGGGGTATTTGGAAGAATTTTTTTGCAGGGGGCTTTCTTCCAAAGTTCTTTTAGCTTGAATTCAAGTCTTAATATTTTATGACAAGAGCTTCCCCCCTAAGACAAAAGGTGTGTTTCTGCTTTTCATCCTGGGCCACAATTTTATCATAAACTTGGAAAATGAAAGATTCAGATGACTCTAGTTTTTATTAACTGTTTTAAATTCATTTAATTTTTAAGTTAAGTTTTCATTGCCCCTTATCTATAATGCATTGAACTTGTTTTTTATTACTTACAGTCTGTGTTTTTATATGTTTCTAACTAATCATTGTTCATTATACCAAAAGAATCGGATTTCCAACTATGGTTTGATGTCATTGTATATGTACAGGACGTCCGCAGGTGCCTGCAAGGCCAAAAAGAAAAAGAAGGAAACCAGCCAAGATTAAAGTTGCATAGATCCAGATGTTGCTGCTGCTGATGTTTGGGGGGGGAAAAAATTTAGAGCTTGGCATCTCAGCCTTACAACTGGCAAGTAATAAGAGAGAATGAGGTCTGTGTGCGTGCGTGCATGCTCCTTTAGTGGCAGAAAAAGGAGAAATGGAAATAAGGGAAGTCCAATCTGCTGAAATAAAAATAGGAATGTGGATGAGAGCCTGTTCAACCCCACTGGCAATGAGGTATTTCCCTGTTATTAATGAAATGTCTGGCACGTTGGGAAGAATGCAATTTGTGTGAATAAATGTACAGGACAGAAAAAGTAAATAAACAAAAAATTTAACTCCTAATAGCATTTTTTCAGCTTATTCATAAAATTATCATAACAGGAGTCAATTATTTTCTCTTTTCGCTAATTTGTTTTTTACCATTACTCATTACTCCTTTACTCATTACTCTTTCAGAAAGAGTTCTGACAAAGGATCCACAAACTACATAGATCATTGAGTCATGCAATATGCTAAAATGAGGATTAGTGTGGCATTATGATTTTTACAAGTGGGTCCTAGCAGATGTTCCTAGCAGGATATTACAAATAAACTCAAAATTTGAAGTCCCAATGACTCATTTCCAGAAAAGAGAATGGCATTATATCCACTACACATGAAAATGTGATCAACAAGATTGTAAATATTTGTGAATTCTTATTCATAGCAATGTATTCTACCTACTTAAAAAAATACATATAGTAGATGCACTGTCAATGAAAAGAGATGTTCTTAATTCTAGTCTCCGTTGTCCTGAATCATAGTTTATAGAATATACATAACTAGACAAGTTAAATTCTACTAATTCCTAAGTTCAGTGTATTAAATCCTGGATCAAACTGGGAGTCAGCATTCAAGGTAAAGGCTAAAATTTCTTCTTAGAGATCAGTGAAAATGGACCTAATATGAAGAAATTAATCTATTGATTTTTCAGTGGCAATTCAGTATAGTTAAAAAATATATAACCTTAACTCATGGCTGTGGCATAATCAAAGGCACTGATAACTCAAAATGTTTATTTTCATATGCTCTACTAGAGAAGTAGGTGTAGACAGGCTTCTAGATATAGATAGAGCTGTGCTTTGTAGAAAAAACATTATAGAAGGAAAATAGTTATCACTATATATTAGCTCTTATTCTAGAATAAATATTTATATTTCTTGAGTATATTTAAAGATTGCGTAACTTTATAAGTTTGCTACACCCAAATAGGTTATTTTTAAATGTCTCTACTCACAGCAGATGTGTTATCAATGGAATAATTTAGCATAATAAGGTTATGAATCATTTTATCATTTAAGATAAGGAAGAAAAAGAATCCAATCTTATTTTTCTTAAGTCATGATTCAGTCTAAGACTAGTGCCATGAATATTATTGCAGGTCTTGATTTAGGTCTTTAATTATCTACATTAATTTTATTTTTGAGACAAAAACCATCTGTGATGCAATATTTCTTATGTGAAATGGGAAAAACAACAATAGTACCTATATACTGCATGTGAGTTTCAATTTAGAACTACCTTATAAAATACAATCCTCCTTGAATGTCCCCAATCTGGTGTTTACACTTCCAGACTATAGAAGTACTACATTATAAAAAGGTAGTCTATTGACTAATATTCAACCTCAGCAATGCTTTAACTTTAAAATGATGACATTGAACTTCTTCCACAACATTGACTCTATACTCCTAATACTCCTCATCTGCCACTTTATCAAAATCCTTAGCACTCTTAGAAGAAATTAAAACAAAACAATGAGGTAGAAAGTAACACTATAAAAGTCCTAGAGGAAACCATAGGCAGTAAAATGTCAGATGTCCCGCGTAGCAACATTTTCACTGATACATCACCTAAGGCAAGAGAAATAAAGGAAAAAAATAGACAAATGGGCTCAGCAAAAGAAAACATCAGCAAGATGAAAAGGAAACCAACCATATGGGAAAACATATTTTCCAGTGATACCTCTGACAAGGGATTGATCTCCAAAATATATAAAGAATTTACATGTCTCAACACAAAGAAGACAGACAGCCCAATTAAAAAATGGGCAAAGGACCTGAACAAACACTTCTCCAAAGAGGACATACAGAAGGTCCATAGGCATATGTAGAAATGCTCACCATCACTAGCCATCAGAGAGATGCAGATAAAAACCACAATGAGATACCACTTTACATCAGTCAGAATGGCCATCATCAACAAATCAACAAACAACAAGTGCTGGCGAGGATGTGGAGAAACGGGAACCCTACTGCACTGTTGGTGGGAATGCAGACTGGTGCAGCCACTATGGAAAACAGTATGGAATTACCTCAAAAAACTAAAAATGGAACTGCCCTTTGAACCAGTGATTCCACTGCTAGGATTATACCCAAAGAATCCTGAAACCCCAATTCAAAGAACCTATGCACCCCTATGTTCATAGCAGCACTGTTTACAATAGCCAAATGCTGGAAACAGCCTAAGTTCCCATCTGCAAATGAGTGGATTAAAAAACTGTGGTACATTTACACAATGGAATACTATGTAGCAGAGAGAAAGAAGGAACTCCTGCCATTTGCGACAACATGGATGGAACTAGAGAGAATTATGCTTAGCGAAATAAGCCAAGCAATGAAAGAAAAATACCATATGATATCACCTGATACAGGAGACTAATGAACAACACAAACAAATGAACAAAACTGAACAAGGAACAGAGTAACAGTTATCAGGGGGTGGGAGGGAGAAAGAGAAGTGGGGTAAGTAGGGGAAGGGTTTAGTAAAGGAACTAGTATAAATAACCCATGGACATGGACAATGGGGTGGGGATTGACTGTGGGAGAAGGGGTGGGCTGGGTGGGGAGTAGCAATGAGGGAAAAAATGGGACAATTTGTAATAGAAAAACAATAAAAATTAAATTAAAAAACAATTAATAAATAATAATACAAGAGTAAAATCTGTGTTCTGCATACTCAAAAAATAATGAGGTAGATAGTTGCCTTTAATTAATAGAAAGTTACAAAAGAATGTTCATTACTATTTCAAAATTTCAGCCTTTCTGCTTGCCATGATATGCTCATTCTTCAAAGAAAAGTGTCAGATGAAGAAAATATAACTCCAAGGACAAAGTGTGCTAATTAGAAAGATTTTTAAAGAAATAATATTTTCAAAGATGTAATACTTATGAGCAGTGACTCAGATCTTTTTATATGCATATTCTGACTAAGAAGGTTTACTCCTGCTAAAAGCATAATTTTTATGTTTACAAATACAGGTTATAATTGTGAAGAACAGTAATTTATTAGCTCAGTTTATATATTGTATAAATATAATCTCTCTCTCAACACACACACATACACACGTAAACACACACAATGTTTAGTTCTTGCTAGATAGTAAAGATTATGTGATTCACATTTTCTTAAGAAATTCAAACACATTACATTTAAATACATTTATGACTATGGATACATACATTTAAGCAAAAAAAAAACTATTATGTTTGACAATAAGAAAGCAAACATAACCCCAAATAATGAATACTATATGCTAATTATTGCTATTTTAATTTATTGACATTATTTCAACTGTCAGAAGTAGTCTAAAGTAACAATGCCTAATTCGAATACAATGTAAGCCACATATTTAATTTTAGAACTATTTGCATTTATATTTCTAAATAAAATTTAAATAGCGGAATAACTTTAATTACATATTTTAATTTATATAATAAAATGAATATTATTACATGTAACCAACATGTAATCAATATAAAATTATTGAGAAATTATACATTTTTTTCTTACTAAATCTTCATAATCTGCAAAACTCAACTAACACTAGCACAATTCTGGAATTTTATTGCCATACAAGGTTACTGGCTATCTATCCCATTGGACAGCACAGATCTATAGTGTGGCTAAATTCTCCTAAAGCCATAATCTCAAGAAAGATCAGAGCTTTTTCATCCTAGAAACCATATTTAGAAGAATATAAGCAGGCAACAGTCACATTGAAATATCACAATGACTATAGAAAAAACCCTATGTGAGTGCAATTAAGGGGAAACTTTTCAAAACAGAGGGAGTAATTAAGTAGAAAATGTGTAGTTCAATCCACACAAAAAAGTTGGATAGAAGAATCCTTTCCAAACAGAAGAACACCAAACATAAAAGGAAAGGGGAGGGGAGGAAACTTAGCACAGGCAAAAATTACCATATTTACTGAATAGAAGGCCAGTTTGGCTCTGGAAAACTTCTTCTTTTTTCCTCTGAGAGAGAATGGCCACACGCCAATAGATACAGGCCTAAAATAGAGTATATACCACAGTAACCATAGTAATGAGTAGATAGAACTAGAAAAAGCTGGTATTGGGTGAGCAGATGTTCAGTCAAAGCAAGAATGAAAACATGAACTGCATTTCACAACCTCCATTTTATCAACATACAGTAGGACAGTGTTCAAAGATCCTGTGGGAGGAATGTGCTCTATGGAGGAAGAACCAGAATACCAAGGAGACCCGTCAGTCACCTACACAGGCACACAAACTGGGGCTTCCATTGGGAGAATGCAGTAGAGAGAAATATCAGCAAGTAAGTATATGAAAGGATGATAAATATTACCCTTATACAGGTATACACACACACACACTGTATCTTACAGTCTTGAACATAGTCCATCCATATTAAAGTATGAAAAGATTATTTACCATCCTAATTTTCTTTGGGAATTGTAACCACAATACAATTTTTATAAGAATAGCAAGTTGTTACCTACATTATGTCAACACATTCTCTAGACTTAAAGTGATCCTTGCCATAGAAGTGTGTCAGTGTTTTGGTTAGCAACAAGGAGTATTATGCAAAACTGCCTGAGTTTGAATTCTGGCTCACCAGGTGACTTAATACAAGTAACTTACACTTTTTTGGCATCACAGTTAACTCACCTGTAAAGTGGAACAAGACCAGCCACTTCTGAGCATTGATATGTGGGTTAACATAAAGAAATTGGAGGTGATTGGCACACAGTTAACATTAATAAATCTTATTTGTATAGTTATGAAATTTTAAAAACATTTGAAATTTCTGCCATTTGTGATTAAATTCCAAAATAGCTGTCAAGAAAAATACTAAAATTCTGTTTTATTGTGCCCAGCACATTTTTGTTGACACAAGTATGAACAAACAAAAAATAAACAGACTCATGCCCACATCTATATTTTTCCATCCCTTAGAACAGCCATTTTAAGAGAAACCATAGTAGTTATCCTCAAAGAGGACAGGTAGCTCTCATCTCACCTCCCAAAATGCTTCGTTGTGCACCATACTCTGCTCAATTCAGCTGGCAGTGTTTCAAAATCATATTCCACACTGCAGAAGATTACTAAGGCCAAGCAGCATTGAGTCACAATTAGCTCAAGATTAAAATTCAATAAAGAATAAATTCAAATTCAGCTTAAATATAAAAAGGCTTTAGATGGAGGGAACATAGTGTTGAGATCTGAAGAAAGCAAGCTTGCATTCTTTTTCATTTTAATTTTTATTGAATCTATTGGGATAACAATGATTAATAAAATTATATAGGTATCAGGTATACAGCTCTATAATACATTATCTATATATTATATTGCGTATTCACCACCCAAAGTCAAGTCCCCTTTCATCATCATTTACCCATCTTTATTCTCTCCTACCTCCTCCCACTTTTTTTTTGCTTAATCTCTTTACCTTGCATTTTTGATTACTAAAAACTTCTTGATAAAGTATCTACCAAGATCCTTAAATGTCTTGTGCATCTGGGGTTTGAGGTCATACAGTACATTACATTACATTTAGTGTAGGAAAGGAGGGTTGGCACATATTCATCCTGACCTATACACAGCACCAAAAGCACTGACAAAATTTTAAAAAGGGAGAAAAAAGAAGCATACAGAACTGCCCAGCAAGTAATGTTTCCCAACAATGAATTTCAGGAATCAGTGAGATCTCTGGGAAGAGAACATTTTAAGCAGAACTTGAATGATGAACTCCACCATTCAGGGATACTGAATTTTATCAAAGATTTAACAAGAGCTTTATACTAACCAAATCTGAACAAAAGGTTTATTCATAAAGATGTTAATCACAGTGTTTTATAAATATGTATATGTGTACATATAATTTATGTATACATATTTGTTTAGATAGATAGATGATGAAGAGTGGAAAATGTTCTACTTAATTTAATGGTGGGTAAGTGATTAGATATAATATAAATAAGTATGAAGTGCTTGCATAGAGCACAATAGAGTAAGAGACACCCATGAAGACAGCTACAGTACGAGAAATCTGTTCCTTTAAACTATAGCTAAAGTTTAGATGGAGGATAAAGTTAAATCATAAAATAAGTGATTGTTTAGAATTATGTTTCCCTCCCAAATTTTAACATTGTGCCTCCTTTGTATTAGGAAAATGATAAAAGTTGGTAATTAAAATGTTAATATACTTTATATTTTATAAATTGTAACTCATGATGACTAAGAGTTTCAGCATATGTGAGCCACACCTCACAGTGAAGTTACCATTAGACTTTACTTATTCCTAACTCTAGAATTATTCCTTTGCTTCTAATGATGAATATATGAAGAAATGGGAAGTTTAAACACAGAGATAGGGTATAAATGAATGTAATGGCATTAGAATGGCAGAGAAAGGGATTCTGCTTTCCCATACCTACACACAAAAAATATTTCAATGCCAATTTTTGTCTTCACATGTATCTGCCTATGTGCTCAATCAACTAAATAAAATTAGTTAGAAACTGAAAAAATAGATGAGCATTTCACAAATGTCCAATTTTCCATCACTCTTTAAAAATGGAAAAAAGATTTAAAGCATTAACTGAACTTGTTTTAATCATTGGGAACAAAGATGAAATCTAGTTTTTAAATATTGGGAGAAAAATATTTTTTAAGTTATTTCTATCAGATATGGGATTTTACTTAAATTTTCTCCTTGTTTTTATATGGGATAGCTCATATATCTGTGGTGGGTTCCATTCTCCATGTTGGTATGTGTATATCACATATATATTGGGTCCTTAGTAATGATTTGGTGCCAGGGATTGCTTTAGATTTTTCAGGACTTAACTGTTCAAATGGTGCTCCCTTGGAAAATTACAAATCAGAGAGTGAGCATTAACTGAATCAATGTAATTGCACTGTATTTGGTGTGGGGTTTGTGTGCTGAAAGAATATATAATCTGAACAAAAGTACATGATTTGGAGGCTAATGTAGGCACAATGAGGGAGATCAGACTCTCCCTTCGACATCAATTAGAGACTGCTTGTGCAATTTTCCCGCTTTAATGGCCTTACTACAATCACATATCCCCCCCCCTTTTTTTAGTTCCTTAAAGTTATTGAACATATGTAATCTGTGTATCTCCATTTGTAGGTCCTTTCAATAGTTCTAGTCAAGCAGCTGCACTTGAAGCTTAAGGGTTTGCAGCTGTTAGAAGCCATATGAGGAACGTGAGGGTTTGGCACTGTTTTTCATAGTTCCTACTGTGTAGAAGTTTGGCAAGAACTGTGGAAAGGGTACGGTAACCTAAGGAATGTTTGTAAAACTTTTCCCCATAGTTGTGGTTCTGAGCACATGAGGTACAGAGTCGAAGAATACAATGGTGGTTATTTTGATTGGGGCATTTTGGTCACACTCATACAACTGACATGAGGGGACAATGTTCTGAGGCTGTGCCTACATTTTGTTTTTTCTTTGATAAGGATAGCAAACAGAAGATTGTTGTAAAGTAGGCCTGAAGAATATTCCATCTTCTCCATTTCAATAACAATATTCAAAGCCTTAATATGACCATTTATAGTATAACATCTTTAACAAACTTATTAATAGTAGTAGTTCTGAAAAATAGTTTCAGCATTCAAAGAGGAAGCATTTTACCTACATGCATTAATAATGTGGGAAAATAATTATAGTACTCAAGTCATCACTTAGGATATTTAAAGTCATTTTAGAGAGAAAAAAAAGCAGGGAGGATTTTAAAAAATCACTTTAGAAATAAAACTCAATGAATTTTTAACTACAAGATTCCTTTACCTAACTATGCCAAATTCAGGATTAGAGCACTTTGGTAAATTTCATATTAATGTGTACCTAAGAATGAAAAATATCTGAACTCTGGAGCCCACAAATTTAACCACAAGCTTATAATACTCTTTAGTAGTAGAAGTGGAGATGAGGCTGGAATCAAACTGTAGTCACATCGCGAAGGGTGTTGAATACCATGCTGAAGAATTTCAGCTTTGTCCTCCAGGTAATGGAAAACACTGGAAGGTCTGAAAGCAGGGGGATTATATGATCCAACATAATTGTTGAAAGATTTCTGTGGTGGAACATATGGAAGATTAATAAGGTGGATTGATTAAATTGCCTATGACTACATTAAATTACTTATAACTGAACTAGGCAGCTATGATACTTAAAAGTAATTTAATTCAGCCTTACTCAAACTAAATCCTCTAGAGTAATTATTGAATCCTACCTCATCTTCTGCCAAAGACTGATTCTCTAAGGAAACATTTGTCTGTTGAGGATAATCTGGCATTGAGAAGTAGCTGATGTTCTCATGGGACAGCCAAGTGGAACTGTCAATAAGAAGTTAACAATATGAATCAGGAAAGACGGAGTCATGCTGGATACAAATAGAAAATTAGAAGTCTAAACATACAGATGATTTAAAGAAAGTAATCTGACTTTATGAAAAGACATTAACACTTTTGGAAAGTATTCTTTAGACTATATCAGAATACAGATATTCCTGGCATTAAATGTTGCTCAAATGGAAATGTTGTCAGTCCACTCAATATAGATACTTTACAATACTTCCAATATTGTGCGAGATAAAAACTAATGTTTCTGGACAATGTGGAATAAATAACAGGGATGAGATTCACCCTTCTGTCTTTAACAGCTAGAAAACGAAAACACAAAATACATAAAATAATGGTTTCAAAACGTTGCACAGCAGGTGGTACAGGACTACAGTCCTCAGAGGAGGGAAGTTAATGAGATGAACCCTAAAATTGCATCAGCTTATGGTGTGGAAGCAGTATCCAGTCTTTAATGAAGAGGAAGAGAGAAGACCCAAGCACAAAACACAATTTTTGTTGCATTGAGGTTACAAAGAACCAAGTTCTGAAAAGCTAAAGCAGCTATATTTTGCTAACCAGAGTCCTAGAAAATAGAAGCTACAGATAGGAAAAGAGAAACCTCTGTATATCTACAGAGGGGTCTACTCAGGTCTTTGGCATACTACTGATCTACTCCTGTGTGAAAGGAGACTACACTAGGAAGGAGAAATATCTACTTTAAGGAGGAGTTGGCAGAAAAATACATGGGAGTTAAAGGGTCATAGTTCATGCTTCCATTATCCATTGTGGAAAGAACTCATAGGACATGAAGTATCAGGTAGAATTCTTAGACTTACTCAAAGTTAAAAACTTTTACTCTTTGAAAACACTGTTAAGAAAAACTAATATGCAAGGCACACTGGGAGAAAATATTTTCAAAACAAATATCTGAGAAATAAAACATTGCAGCTAGAATTTAAAAATAACTTCTACAGCTCAACAATAATTGGTAAACAACTTTATTTAAACAATGTGTACAGCATTTGCATTGACATTTTACCAAAGATAGATATGAATGGAAAATAATAGAAAAGAGGCTCAAGATCATTAGTCATTAGGGAAAAGCAAAATATCAACTTACTGAGCTACCATTACAGACTTTATTTCATAGCTACCACTTAAAATACTGATAACACCAAGTGTAAATGAGGATATGGAATTTTCATGTGTTACTTGTGAGAATCTAAAATTGTATACTTACTTCAGAAAACATGTCTACAGTTTCTTACAAATATGTCACCTTCCATACAACACAGCAGTCTGTGTGAGGTATATACCAAAAAGTAATTAAAACACATTAATCCAAATGTGTGTTAAACACTTATAGCAGGTTTATTCTTATAGGCAAAAACTATAAAACAAAACAAATTTTCTTCAACTAATGACTAGATGAATAAAATAAAATGGATAGCAATGAAAAGGAACAGATTATTTGCAATAACAAAATAATTCTTATAAGTATTTTCTAAGGAAAAAAAAAGTCAGCCATGATAGAATATATTTTCTACAATGCCATTTTTATGACATTCTGGAAAATGCAAAGCTTTAGATTCATAAAACAGGCAAGTGATTGCCAGTGGCCAGAAATGAAATGAGATGAAATGATGAATTGACTGCCCAGGAGCATAAAGGAACTTTAAGAATGTTGAAAATGTTCCATGTCATGATTATGGTGTTGGCTTGATAATTGTACACATTTGTCAAATTCATGAAATTTACACTTAAAATTGGTAAATGTTATTATATGTATATTATATCCAAATAAATCTGATAAAAAAAAACTAATGTGGATGATGACAGTGGGAGAGACTGGATATGTATGGGGAAGGACAAATATGGGAACTCTTCACTTTTTATTAATTTTGTTACAAACCTAAAATTGCTCTAATAATAAAAATAAAATCCACTTTTTAAAAATGCAACAAAAAGTATGGCTGAAAGGTAAATTTCACCATAAAAAATTAATGCATCATTGCTAACGTCTTAACACTTTAGTATTAGATAAAAGAAGTAGATAAATACAGAATTTTTAAATAAGATAATTATTTTTGTGGTGCTATTATATACGAAAGAAAATACTAAATATTTGTTAACATGTATTGAAAGTTAAAATTAGTTTTTCCATGTAGATTAAAAATGTAAATTCAGACTTCTGGCCAAGATGGAGGCTTAGACGGACACGCTAAGTTTCCCTCTACAACTAGAGAGGAATACAACTACTTCAAAACAAAGGATAACTAGAAATTCCAGAAAATAAAACTACACGGAAGCCCAACATATGAAGTTATAAACCAGCGGTGCCATTCGGGCAGGTAAGAGTTAAAGAGGGCAAAGCTGTTTGCAGAGCGGCGGGGTGGCGAAACCGGCGGCAGTCAAGCCCCTGGCAGTGCGCAACCCCAGCGCTGGGGAGAGCGGCCACCGCATCGCCTTGAACAGTGAGGCCCAGGGGGGCGGGAGGACGGATCCCGGTCTCCTAGCTGAATAACTGTGTGAATCCATTTTGGACCCCCGCCCCCAAAGAAAGAAAGCACCACAGGGCTGCGAAATAGGTTGCAGACAGGCGCCGGTCGCTGACTTGTGACGCCAAACGGCGCCGGTCGCTGGGTCATTACGAGTACACAGGCACTGCCCCCGACAGCCAGCCCAAGAAAACAAAACGCATCTGTCAAAATGAGGCAGACAACTATAGAAATCCCGGTGACACAGCTCACCAGGCAGCAGATAGAGAACCTGACAGATGAACAGATAAGAAACCTGTCAGAGGCTCAGTTCTGGGCCATTGTTATCAGGTGGCTTACAGAATTCACAAAAGAGCAGGAAAAAGATAAGAAAGAAGCGAAAAACATTCATAACGAAAGGAACAAAACCACATACGAGACAGATGGTGAGGAAAAAAAATCCAGAGTTCATTTCAACAAACTGGAATATGGAGAAGGAACAAGAAGTCAACCAATGCAGAGAGAGGAAATGGGAAGCAACAATGAGAGGATCAGAAACCTCTGGGACAGCTATAAAAGGCCCAACATAAGAATCATTGGTTTGCCAGAGAGTGAGGAAGATGAACTAGAACTTGAAAAATTGAGTGAAAATATAATAAAGGAGAACTTCCCAGAATTGGGGAAGGGAATAGACTTGCAGGTCCAGGAAGCAAGGAGACTTCCCAAGAGACTGGACCCAGGGAGAACCACTCCAAGACACATTATAATCAAAATGTCAAAAATTAAAGATAAAGAGAGAATCTTAAAAGCAGCAAGAGAGAAGAAAAGAATTATGTACAAAGGGGTCCCAATTAGACTATCAGCAGACTTCTCAAGGGAAACCCTACAGGCAAGAAGGGACTGGCAAGAAATATTCAAAGTAATGAAAATCCAAAACCTACAACCACGAATACTCTATCCAGCGAAATTGTCATTCAGAATAGAAGGACAGAGAAAGTGTTTCCAGGACAAAATAAAACTGAAAGAGTTCATTAGATCCAAACCACTGTTATATGAGATGTTAAAGGGACTGGTTTAAAAAACAGAAGCTAAGGAGATGAAACAAAGGCAAACTAAACAGGCAACGAGAGTGGAAAAGGAACTGTGGGTACGGGAAGCATATTGGGGGGAGGTCAACAGGGAGGGGGAATGGGGAAAGGGAGGGAGATGATATAGGAATTGGGGATCAAGGTAGGAGGGAATGGAATAGACGGAGAGAGGTTGGGAGGAACTGTATGCACAACTAATGGACATAATCTAAAAGGGGGGGACAACTGGAGGGAGGGGGGCCACCGGGTGGAGGGGAGCAGAGGGAAGGGAAATTGGCACAAATGTAATATTTTAATCAATAAAACACATTAAATCTGAAAAAAAATGTAAATTCACTCAGCATTAACTGGGATTTCTGTTTCGCTCTTTGACTATGATAATTATTTATTTAAAAATAATAATTTAAAGTTTCTGAAGGCATTTTTGAGATTTATACTTGATTATTTTCTTTAAAATAGAGATAATCATCAAAATATATTTTTTTAAAGTTCAGTAAGAACCAGACTCCAAAAGTACACGTTGCATGTTTCCATTGGTATAAATTTCAAGGAAAGGAGACACTAAACTACAGTGATAAAAGTCAGATGGCTGGTTTTACTTAAGGACTATTATCTGAAAATTGGCATTAAGGAATCCTATATATTTATCTCAGTGGTGGCTGTGCATGTGTTTGAAGTTGTAAAATTATCAAGTTTTATAATTAAAAATCATTCACTTAGTTCATGTATTTTGTACTTAAATTTGAGGTAGTGTCTTTTTTTCTGTAAGGAGATACGTCTACTTAATATTTTTCTACTTAATATTTCTCTGGCTTCTTTTTATTCCTGGCTTCTTGTTCTTCCTGTTTCTTTAGTAAGTAAAATGTTATAGCTTCAATTCTTATTTTTCTTGCACCACTTTCATGTTTCCTTTCTACTTTCACTCTTTTTCTCAATACATATAATTTTTAAACCCTCATAATATTCCAAAATGTGCTAAGGTGTTGGGGATACAAATAAACTGTAAAATAGGTATGGTGCTGTTCTCATGAATATTTAATTCTAGGAAAGAATAATAATATTATTTTTTAAAGAATTCAGATAAATTGAGGAATAATAAATAACTACGTTGAAACTTGAACTCAGATGTAAGGTCAGAAAAGGTTTTTCTGAATAAATAAGCTTCATACATTAATAGCACTTGACTTCATTGATATTTTCTCCTAGAATCTGTTCCAGGTCCTCTTTTCTTTTTCTACTATAATTTCTGGATTGGCTCATACATATCTATTATTATATTTAACAATGATATCTCTAGGCCAGACTGCTCCTTTGAGCTTAAGATTTATATCTCTGCCTGCCTTCTTGACATCTCCAGGGACAGCAATATATTCTGCTTGAAAATCAATTAAAAAATAATAGAATAATACAAAAAGAAAAATAAACAACATTCTTACTGTCTAGAGTCCCCCAAACTGACCTACTAGTGTTCCTTCCGTATTTCAGGTTTACATCGGTTGTCACACAAGCCAGAAACTTAGAATTTGACCTTGACATCTTTTTTTTTCACTTCAATATATTTCCATGACCTGACAGTTAATCTATGCCAACCTCTATTGCATTGTTCACTAAAATGTCCCATATCAATACTTTCTCTTTTCATTCCAAAGCCTTGTTCATATCATATCTCCTATACTGTGTGCAACTATACTTGCAAATAACTTTTCATACTTCCTAATATGTTATAGGGCCTGATCAAGTGCTTTGCTGTGAGTGTGGAGTGAGATAGTAGTTCCCTTGTAATCATACGTAAAACATTAAATTTTAACCCAAAACAATCAATATATTTATAACATTTAAATTCAACAAAAATTTTATGTATTTAGTAACTTTATTTATTTATTTATTTTTATTTTAATTTTTGATTTATTTATTGTTTTTCCATTACAGTTGTCCCACTTTTTCCCCCATTGCTCCCCCCTGACCCAGCCCACCCCTTCTCCCACAGTCAATCTCTACCTCGTTGTCCAAGTCCATGGGTTATTTATACTAGTTCCTTTACTAAACCCTTTCCCTACTTACCCCTCTTCTCTCTCTCCCCCCTCTCCCCCTGGTAACTGTTAATCTGTCCCTTGTTTACATGCCTCTGGTTCAATTTTGCTCATTTGTTTGTGTTATTCATTAGTTTCCTGTATTAGGTGATATCATATGGTATTTTTCTTCCATTGCCTGGCTTATTTCACTAAGCACAAGTGCCAGAAAGAGCCTAAGTACCCATTAGTAGATGAGTGGATCAAAAAACTGTGGTACATTTTCACAATGGAATACTATGCAGCAGTAAGAAAAAAGGAACTTCTACCATTTGCAATAACATGGATGAAACTAGAAAGTAACTTTATTTTTTAAAACTGGAAAATATATTTTTTTTTGTGATCTGTTCCCTGTGAAAATCATAAACCAATGGCCAAATTGCAACTGGCACAAATATTTTTCTTTTTTTTTTGGTCACTGCATTCTGTATCCACCCCCCATATTAAAGAAGTACTACAAAAAACAATTAATATATTTATCTTTATTTTTTATTTACATGTTTAAAAATACAATGCCTGCTATACTATATTTAAAGTCCAAATTTACGATTCTTTGACAGCATTATTAACATTGCTGCTTAGTAATCAAAGAATGATTCAGAGCACAATAGTTCTAAGAAACTCCTAAATCCTTAATTATTACGCTTACTATTTTATTTTCATAACTTATATATCTGAAATATCTTTACCTCATTAATTGTTTTATTTTTAAATTTAGTAGTCCTTGAAATGTAGCCAACTTAATCTGTCATAATACTTAGCAGCCTTGAAGAATTTTTAGTGATTGAAAGAGTGTGAAGGTAAGATGGATTGTGTGTATTTTGTCATCTTCCTTGGAAACCTGATTATTTTCAAGACAGAAGACTAGCTGTAAGTACAAAGTTATGTGAACTCAGAAAAGTATGTGTGCATGCATATGCATACAAAAAACACACCTTAAAGTAACACATTAAAAAGTATTTTTTAGATGGTCAGCTATTTGAAGCTTGTATAGGGCAAACATTTATTCATAGTACTTATATAAAGTCAATGTCAGCATTCCTAATGACTCAGATGACCTTATAAGCTCCATCCCATTCTTGCCATACATAATACCCATTTCCACATTTATACATAGAGCCATGCTTTGTCTCCCCTAACAATAAGACATATTGGATAGGCCTCTGAAAGATAGCTCCCTGAATTCACTGCATATCATTTTTTAAATACTACATTACAAATTGAGGGTGTTCTATGTTCTAGTCTTTTATACAACCCAACATGATACCTTTGCCTCTATTTCAGAAGGTATAACATAACTTCAACAATTCAATTAGATTCTTAAAGTAGAATCCTTCCTATAGTAAGGCAAGTAGCTGCTTGGAATACTGATATGCTACAATGGCCAGGACTAAGCATGACATAATAAGATGTGGGATGTCTCACAGACTTGGTTATGAACTATGGCTATAGTGTGGGGGGAAAGGAGGATACACTTCTGTAACAATAAGCTATGGCATTCTGAAAAACATCTGCAACTATCAGAAAGTAAGCACACTGGAGTCAGACTGCCACATCATTCAACCACAATTATTATGTTCACAAATATTTCTTGAGATCAAACAAGGAGGAAATGACATCACATGGGCAACTACTAGGTAAGAAAGTTTAAATTGGTAATAACAAGAATCAAGTAAATCTGTAACAACTCTATACATAATACATAGTAGTGTTAAGTATACACATGCATACACATAAAGACACATTGACATATAGCCTGATTTCTTTTGTAACATGAGATGTTTTAGAAGTTTGGCCATCAATTATATCAGTTCTCAGAATTTCCTGATATAAAAAAAAGTGGTCCAGATATAATGAGTTACCATGAGTGACTCTTATCTATGAGATAAATTACTTTTTATATTTTCCAAATGCCTCATATACTTACGTGATCCTACATTACATATATTATATAATGAATATAAAGATTCAGATGGGCAAAGCATAGTTCAACACAGATGAATGAATTAATATGAAATATGAAGAAAGAGTGGGATTTTTTGTCATTTTAGAATAGAAACTGACATTCTGTACTAGGTGTAGAATTGAAATCAAATTTTGAAATGTTGCTTTTTTCCATAATATATTTTTTGTTAGAGAATAAAAAGCCTTGACGATTACAACATTAAAATGTCATAAAACATGGAATCTAACTTAAGAAGTAGTTTGGACTGTGAGCTTTTAGGTCTGCATTGTTTATTGATTTTATCCTCTTCTCAAACCATATGTTAAGTTACAAATACTGAAATTGCTTCATTAAATCACATTTTTCTTCTTTTATGTGTCAGTTACCTATTGAGAACATATGCTATCTCCCACACTAATGCTTACTCTCAAGTCATATACTATAAGCTTACTGCTCTGAAAAAGAAAGAGAAATAAAAATGTCACCATATTCTAACTGAAAATAAAATTTTATCAAAATTATATTACAAACATTTAAAATTTAAAGCAAAATTTATAATGATGTAATAACCAATTCACAAAGTTCTTGGACATAAAAGGCTATACTAAAGAGCAATGGCAATGTATTACCCCCTGTATGAAGTCATAGCTTACTTTATTTGATCTACACAGCTAAGAAAACTTAGACCAAAGATTTGTGCTCACTCAATTGATGCTAGTTTCTTAAGTTGTAAGATCAATCTGAATTTACTCATTTGACAAACAAACTGTCTCTTATTTCATTTTTTATATGCGAGACACGGCATTATAAAATAGATTGTACTATTAACTTTAAGAAGGTGTGTATCTGTACTATTTTCCTACCCATTCAGGTTCCATTTACCTCCTATTTCTATTCTTTTCTTTATTCCCCATTAAGTTGTCAATATTTTGGACTGAGTTTCTTTTAAGAGATTTCTTGAAAACAAAAACTATGTAGCTAGGTCTCAGTAAATGAATGGTAAAGCATATACACAATAGGTTTTATACTGCCAAACACTGAGAGACATAAAAACTACTAAACATTTTTCTACCTTTGGTGCAGGAGGGCTGAAACTACTCTTTCAATTATATCATTTTATTTTTCTTGTCCATGAAGGAAGAATTTGATGCCACCCCTATTAAATGTGATTCTCTACAAATGTCATATTTTCTGAGTCCATGTGTCATGCATGCGCCACAATATACAAACAGATGTATAGTTGGTATTTCGTAGAGAAATAGAAGGGGTAAAAATAACTTAGACTCACTAAATTCATGTCATTTCTCCAAAAATAACACGAAAATATGGCCTTTTATTCTTTTTTATCATAGCAAATTTTATTCTCTCAACCAAGTCACGAAATCAATTCATCTACCACTGTAACATCATTAGAATGAAATACAGCATGTGCATACCAGACTTTCATGACTGGCTCAGGACAGCACAGATCATTTCCAGTTGAGACTCTCAGGGAAATTGAGTATACAGAATGGAATGCTCTAAATTAGAATGTCCATAAGATGAGAACAGAAACAACTGTTTTGACCAGAAACCAAGTAGTCAATATTTCTTTCACAAATTTAGTGTAACAAAAACAAAGTTGCTTTTGAAATTCTTGGGCTTGTTCAATTTCTCTGCTGTTCTGTATAATAAGATGATTTAATTCATTCAACAAATTAGAATTTTATAATATATTTAAGTATAGATAAGATATATACCACATTTATGCATGTTGATTCTGTAATAATTAGATGATCAGAACCTACATAAATGTTTTCTAGAAAACCTCAATTTACCAAGTCAGTGACTAACTTTTGAATTACCCTTATGAGTAATTTCTCAGTATAATAAATTTTTTGGTATTTTAAAATCTGATCAAGAATCCATGTGACATAGTAGTCACTTGGAAAAAATTCTGTCTGCTCAATATAGAATATCAAAACTAGATGAAAATAAAAATAAAGTTGAAAAATATATGAGCCCAAGTTAAATTATTTTAAACAAAAATACCAGGAATAAAAGACCAATTTGTTAACACTTGAAGATGTAATTTCTAATGTATATTTACTGGTGAGTAAAATGGAATGAAAAATCTGATCAGTCTGGAGTGCCAATGGTCTTTATGTTATAAATGGAGGTGAGGGAAACTATCCTAGAATAAAGAGAAGTAGCTTATAAAAAATCATCAGAAATGGTTTTAACAAGAATGGCAATGCTCTACAAATCCTTGCTGTATTTCAGATTCATGTATTAGGTTTTACAGACCTTACTTACCCCTTGTGCTCAGTAAATACCATAGATCTTTGAATATTAACAATACAATAATTATCTTTGAAAATTACTTTATTGTTCTAAAAATGGGTAGACATTTGGGTCATATTGATGTTATAGTGCATGCAATATGAATTTAACTTGCTCTTTTCAAAAGATAAGTTAGAGGCAAGATAGACACTTAATTCATTATATCTGATTGCTAATTAATTTTACTTCTAATATATATCTTATAATCAAGTTCAAAAGCAAACCTTATTCAGTTGCATTTACCCTAATTCCAAGAGTATAAACAATACACTACTTTTAACCTAGTCCATACTATTATAAAATGCCTGTACCTTACAGGTTAATCCTAAAATCATTTTTAAACATGAAAAATTCTGAAATGTGTGTTTTTAAAAATTATAACCAGTGATTTAGTAGAAGCTTATTAAATGAATGTAAATTGAATTCCATAAAGTAAAACTAAATCATTATGAAATCAAGTCTTTTACAACATGTATTGTAATGAGAAAAATGTTCAGTTTGAAAAGTCTGCAATTTTTTTCACGTAAAATAAACTTTGGACCTGTTGGAAAGTCTAACTATAAAAGGATTTCATTTGTATCATTTATTGTAACTGCTTTATTTATTTTGATTTTTGAAGTGTCCTAAATTTAAGAAAATACAAGTAATAGCATAATTACTATGAAACACTGTTTTAAAATGACAAAAAGTTATCTCTGATAAGTCTGCCCATTAATATTTTAAAAATTTTAACGAAAAAATGATAGGTTCTGAAATTCCAGGCATGGATGTTGTGCTCCAAGTTAATAAAAAGGTATTATGTAACCTTCAATAATGACACAAAGCAGCTTAATTTTGATCAAGCTTATCTGAGAAGCTTATATCACACCATTTTCTTTATTTCATGTTGACAAATTAATTCCTAAACAGATGAACAACTTCAGAATCCTTGTTCTGCTAGACTTAAAGGTTTTACCTTGAAAGAGATTATAAATGTGGAAACATTAACATATTTTTCACTTGCCCAAATTTATTTGGAGCATTTCAGGATGAATCTAGCATATATAGTTTATTATACATGTTGCCATTAATATGCATAGAATGAAATAATCTCAACTTCAAAGGGCAATAGAGTAAACCACAATTTTTGGCCAGCTATTCTTATCTACAGCCCTTTGAAAAAATCTATAAGCCCCTTAAAGATTCTGTGATCAAGAATTAAAACAATTTTTTAAAATGTACATCTATAAACAACTTTTTAAAAGTTGTTATCATAATTTGAAAGTTTAATACTGTTTTTTCTATATTTGGTCTTTGCACATGAATACTTGAAAATGTTTTACAACTTCAAATGTTTCTCACAAACTTTACTGTGAGAGATGTTTTCAATAAGCCATATTAACCTTTGTAAGTATACTTAACTTCTGCTATAAAGCTATGATTAATCAGAAGTGAAACAATATAGGCATGAGGCAAAACAGGGTATTCTAGTTTGGTTGCCACCTACTCAGCAGTAATGAAATGAAATTAAATAATTCAAAACAAAATTAGAACTTGATTGTCTTCATTCTTTCCCACACCAAATATAATTGACAATAAATTTTGAGACAGAAGGACATGAAGTAAACAAATGTGCAATCCATCAAAGTAAGAAATGAAAGATGAAAAGGAGGAAAACCACAGAAGACATAGCATTGCACATAGCAATGACAGGAAGGGCAAAAGAGATTTCTGTGCTACTATTATTTCAGTGAATATACCATTAGTCAGATAGTAAGGAGGTAGAAAAGTTATATAACTTAAGGAAACAGGAAATTTTTCCACAGCCAATATAGGAATTTAATCAGAATGCTAATTAGGAAGAAATTAATTCATTACAGAGAGAATGGGGTAGCTTTACAAAGAGGAAATCAATCAAATTTACTTTTCTGGCAGCATGGCCAAGCTACAGAGGCAGGAAGAAAATGTAAGATCTCAATTTTCTTACATCAACCTTACTGAATTTGGTAGGAACCAAAATTTGTTTATTTTTTCATAGAAGGTAGACTTAGTTTTGTATAATTATTAAAGATCTTGTGCTCTGATTTGGGGGTAGTTTACAACTAGTTGACTTTCTTTTTTATTTTTTTAAAGTATATTTTATTGATTATGCTATTACAGTTGTCTTGATTTTCCCTCTTTGTCCCACTCCCTCAGGCAACCCCCACACCATTGTTCATGTCTACAAGTCATGCATATAAGTTCTCTGATTTCTCCATGTCCTATACTGTACTTTGCATCCCCATGGCTATTCTGTAACTATCTATTTGTCTTCTTAAACCCCTCATCTCTTTCACCCATTCCCCCATATACCCTCCCACCTGGCAACCATCAAATGCTCTCTGTATCCATGATTCTGTCTCTCTGTTCTTCTTGTTTGCTTAGTTGATTTTTTAGATTCAATTGTTGCTAGATATGTATTTTTTGCCATTTTATTATTCGTAGTTTTGATCTTCTTTTTCTTAAATAAGTCCTTTTAACATTTCATATAACAATGTTTGGTGATGATGAACTCCTTAAGTTATTTTCTTGTCTTGGAAGCACTTTATCTGCTTTTATTTATTTATTTATTTATTTACTTACTTACTTATTATTTATTTAAATTTTATTTTTTGGTTTTTCAATTACAGTTGTCCCATTTTCCCCCCTTTACTCCCCTCACCAAGCCCACCTCTTCTCCCACAATCATATCCCTCCCTGTTGTCCATGTCCATGAGTCATTTATACACGTTCCTTGACTAAACCCTTCCCTTACTTATCCCCCTTCTCTCCCTCCCCCCTCCCCTCTATTGACTGTTATTCTGCTCTTTGTCCTATTTAGTTTGTTTGTTTATGTTGTTCTTTAGTTTCCTGTATTAGGTGATATCATATGGTATTTTTCTTTCTTTGCCTGGCTTATTTCACTAAGCATAATTCTCTCTAGTTCCATCCATGTTGTCGAAAATGGCAGGAGTTCCTTCTTTCTCTCTGCTACATAGTATTCCATTGTGTAAATATACCACAGTTTTTTAATCCACTCATCTACAGATGGGCACTTCAGCTGTTTCCAGCACTTAGCTATTGTAAACAGTTCTGCTATGAACATAGGGGTGCATAAGTTCTTTTGAATTAGGGTTTTAGGATTTTTCAGGTATAATCCTAGCAGTGGAATTGCTGGTTCAAAAGGCAGTTCCATTTTTAGTTTTTTGAGGTAATTCCATATTGTTTTCCATAATGGCTGCAACAGTCTGCATTCCCACCAACAGTAAGGTTCCCGTTTCTTCACATCCTTGCCAGCACTTGTTGTTCTGCACTCTGTGAACGGAGATGCAGAGATAATCTCAGCAAGCAGAATGAGTGGCCAACAGTGGATGGAGGGCTGAAGCTTGCTCAGGCTGTCAGCAAAGACCGGCAGCCTAACCACTCCTTTTATTAGGTAAATGAAGTTACTAATAATAGAATTAAAGGATCTTCATGTATTCAGTATACATTTTCTCAAGGATGTGAGAACAAACATAAGAGTATATAGGTCAAACATTAAGATATTATGAGAACAAAGAGTATTCAAAACACATCTGTTGTTTCTGTTATGGCTACAAAACAAGGCTACAAATCTAAAGGATATGTTTCACATAAGACGTTATCCCTATGGGAAAGGGACACGACTCTCCAACTTCTTTTCTCTTCAGGACCTTGAGACTTCAGCTGCCCTAAACAAGATCTGCCTTGCAAAACTTCTGGGCTGAGTCACAGGACACCTGGGCCTGGAAGGCTTCCCTGCAAGCCTTCATGCAGAAGTCTTAGGTGTTAACTCTTCAACTTGTTTGTTGATTTGTTGATGATAGCCATTCTGAATGGTGTAAAGTGGTATCTCATTGTGGTTTTTATTTGCATCTCTCTGATGCCTAGTGACATTGAGCATTTTTTCATGTGTCTATGGACCTTCTCTATGTCCTCTTCAGAGAAGTGTTTGTTCAGGTTCTTTGCTCATTTTTTAATTGGGTTGTCTGTTTTTTTGATATTGAGTTGTATAAGCTCTTTATACATTTTGGAGATCAGTCCCCTGTCTGAGATATCATTGGCAAATATGTTTTCCCATATGGTTGGTTTCCTTTTCATCTTGCTGATGTTTTCTTTTGCTGAGCAGAAACTCTTTAGTTTGACGTGGTCACAGTTGTTTATTTTTTCCTTTATTTCTCTTGCCTTAGGAGATGTATCCACGAAAATATTATTACGTGGGGTATCTGAAATTTTCCTGCCTATGTTTTCCTCTAGGACTTTTATGGTGTCATGGCTTACATTTAAGTCTTTGATCCATCTTGAGTTTATTCTCATGTGTGGTGTAAGTTGGTGGTCTAGTTTCATTTTTTTTTGCACATCCCTGTTCAGTTCTCCCAGCACCATTTGTTAAAGAGTCTCTTCTCACTCCATTTTATGTTCCTTCCTCCTTTATCAAATATAAGTTGACCGTAGATTCCTGGATTTATTTCTGGGCTCTCTATTGTGTTCCACTGATCTATATGTCTGTTCTCATGCCAGTACCAGACTGTTTTGATCACCGTGGCTCTGTAGTATTGTTTAATGTCTGGTATTGTGATTCCTCATGCCCTGTTCTTCTGTCTCAAGATTGCTTTTGCTATTCAGGGTCTTTTTTGGTTCCATATGAATTTTTGGAGTATTTGTTCTAGGTCTGTGAAATATGTCATTGGTATTTTAATAGGGATTGCATTGAATCTGTAAATTGTTTTGGGTAGTATGGCCATTTTGATGATGTTGATTCTTCCCATCCAAGAACATGGTATTTGCTTCCATTTATTTGTATCTTCCTTAATTTCTTTCTTCAATGTTATGTAATTTTCAGAGTACAGGTCTTTTATCTCTTTGGTTGAGTTTATTCCTAGGTACTTTATTTTTCTTGTTGCTATAGTAAATGGTATTTTCTTTTCTGTCTCTGTCTCTGATACTTTATTGTTGGTGAACAGAAATGCCTTAGACTTCTCTATATTTATTTTGTACCCTGCTATTTGGCCAAATTCAGTTATTAAGTTGAGCAGTTTTTTAGTGGAGTTTATAGGGTTTTCTATGTATACTATCATTTCATCTGCATATAATAATAGTTTTACTACTTATTTCCCAATTTGGATGCCTTTTATTTATTTTTCTTGTCTGGTTTCTGTGGCTAGGGCTTCCAACACTATGTTGAATAGGAATGGAGAGAGTGGGCAGCCTTGTCTTGTACCTGATTTCAGGGGGAATGCTTTCAGTTTTTGTCCATTGAGTATGATGCTGGCTTCAGGTTTCTCATATATAGACTTAATTATGTTAAGGTATGCTACCTCTATTTTCATTTTGCTGAGTGTTTTCATCATAAATGGGTGTTGTACTTTATCAAGTTCTTTTTTGCATCTATTGATATGACCATGTGATTTTTGTCTTTCATTTTGTTTAGGTGATGTATTGTATTTATTGATCTGCATATATTAAAACATCCTTGCATCCCTGGGATGAATCCCACTTGATCGTGGTGTATGATCTTTTTGATGTATTGCTGGATCCTGTTTGCCAATATTTTATTGAGGATTTTAGCATCTATGTTCATCAGTGATATTGGCCTGTAGTTTTCTTTCTTTGTTGTGTCTTGACCTGGCTTTGGGATTAGGGTAATACTGGCTTCATAGAAAGAGTTAGGTATTTTTTCCTCTTCTTGGGATTTTTGGAATAGTTTGAGGAGGGTAGAAGTTAGTTCTTCCCTAAATGTTTTGTAGAATTTGCCTGTGAAGCCATCTGGTCCAGGGCTTTTGTGTGCAGGGAGATTTTTGATTACTGTTTCAAATTCCTTCTTTGTTATTGGTCTGTTGAGACTTTCCGCTTCTTCTTGATTCAGTTTTTGAAGGTTATGTTTCTAGAAATTTGTCCATTTCTTCTAGGTTGTCAAATTTCTTGCCATACAGTTGTATGTAGTAATTTGTTATAATGCTTTGTATTTCTGTGGTATCAGTCATGATTTCTCCTTTTTCATTTCTGATTTTGTTTACTTGGGTCCTCTCTCTTTTTTTCTTGATAAGCCTTGCTAAAGGCTTGTTGATTTTGTTTATCTTTTCAAAGAATCAGCTCCTACTTTTTTTTGATCTTTTGAATTGTTTGTTTAGTCTCTATGTCATTTAATTATGCTCTGATCTTGATGATTTCCATCCTTCTACTTGCCCTGGGCTTTGTATGTTGTTGTTGTTCTAGTTCTTGTACCTGTAGGATTAGATTTTTTATTAGAGATTCGTCTATCCTTTTCATGTAGGCCTGTATTGCTATGAACTTTCCTCTCAGGACTGCTTTTTCTGTGTCTCATAGGTTTTGGGTTGTTGTGTATTCATTTTCATTAGTTTCCAGATACTTCTTGATTTCTTCCTTGATGTCATTGTTAACCCATTCATTATTTAATATCATGTTATTCATTATCCATGAGTTTTAATGTCTTTATTTTTTTCCCTTAAGGTTGATTTCTAGTTTCAAGGAATTGTGGTCTGAGGAGATGCTTGATATAATTTCAGTTTTCTTGAATTTGTTGAGGCTAGTTTTGTGTCCTATCATGTGGTCTACCTTTGAAAATGTCCCATGTGCATTTGAAAAGAATGTATATTTTGCTTCTTTGGGGTGAAAAGTTCTATATATATCAGTTAAGTCCATGTGGTTTAGTGTGTTGTTCAATGCCTGTATATCCTTGGTGTTTCTTTGCTTCAAAGATCTGTCTATTGTTGATAATGGAGTGTTGAAGTCCCCTACTATGAGTGTGTTGCTGTTAATATCTTTCTTGTGGTCTTCTAGTATTTTCTTTATGTATTTGGGTGCTCCTATGTTGGGTGCATATATGTTTATCAGTGTTATATCTTCTTGATGGATTGTTCCTTTAAGTATTATGAAATGTCCTTCTTTGTCTCTTTTTATTGCCTTTGCTTTGAAATCCGTTTTGTCTGATATGAATACTGTTACCCCAGCTTTTTTTTTTTTTTTTTATGTCTGTTTGCTTGGAATACTTTTTTGTATCCCTTTACTTTCAGTTTGTGTAAGTCTTTTGTTTTGAGGTGTGTTTCTTGTAGGCAGCAAATATGTGGGTCCTGTTTTCTTATCCATTCCATTACCCTATGTCTTTTAATTGGAGCATTTAATCCATTTACATTTAAGGCTACTATTGACATGTGTTTATTCATTTCGCTTTGTACCTGTGTTTCTCTCCTCTTTTTTTTCTTCTTTTTCTTAAAACATTCCCTTTAGCATCTCTTGCAATGCTGGTTTTGTGGAGATGTATTCTTTCAGTCTTCCTTTGTCTGAGAAACTCCTTATTTCACTTCTATTTTGAATGAGAGCCTTGCTGGGTAGAGTATTCTTGGTTGTAGGCCTTTGTTTTTCATTGCTTGAAATATTTTTGACCATTCCCTTCTGGCTTGTAGTGTTTCTGTTGAGAAATTGGTTGATAGCCTTATCGGAGCTCCCTTATATGTTATTTGCTGTTTTTCTATTGCTGCTTTTAGGATTCTCTCTTTGCCTTTGAATGTTGCCATTTTATTATGATGTGCCTTAGAGTGGGTTTTTAGGGGTTCCTCTTCATTGGAACTCTTTGTGCTTCCAGAACTTGCATAACTTTTTCTCTTATCAAGTTGGGAAAATTTTCTGTCATTATTTCTCCTATCAGTTTTTCTATTCCTCGTTCCTCTTCTTCTCCCTCTTTAATTCTGATGACTCAGATGTTGTTTTTCCTCATGCTATCCTGTAATTCTCTTACATCTTCTTCGTACTTTTTCAATCTTTTTTCCTTTTGTTGTATTGTCTGGGAATTTTTTTCTACATTGTCCTCTAACTCACTGATCCGATCCTCTGTTTGATTTAGCCTGCTTTTGATTGATTCTACTGTGTTTTTCAGTTCAGAGACTGTATTCTTCATTTCTTCCTGGTTCTTGTTAATAGTTTCTATTAACTATTGTAGTTCTCCATACATTCCCTGTAATTTTCTTGGAGCTGTTGGTAGCTTCCTTGGAGGTTGTCATAGTTGTTTTTGAGGTTGTGGAGTATATTGAGCTTCTTCACCATCATTGTTTTAAATTCCATGTCTGACATTTGGGCTATGTCTATTCCATCCACCTCTCATTCTGGGGATTCCTCTTTTCTTTTCACTGAGAGCTTGTTTCTGTGTCTTACCATGTTGGATTCTTCTTGTTTGTTTTTGATTTTTTGGTTTGTCAGCTTTGACTTCCCACCTTTGTGGTAGGAGAATCTTTATAGGAGATCTGGGGGGTTCAGTGGTGCAGTCTCTTTGATCTTCTGAGCCTGATGTTCTTGGGTTACCCTTTATGTCATTTGTTTATGCTGTCTGGTTATATTTCAGGTGCTGTTTGGTGGGATCTTCTCTCTGGCTAGTTGATTGAGAGTCACTCTGTCCACTTTGTCTTGAGTTCTTTTTTGGAGGTGCATTTCCCAGCTTCTGGGGACCCCGGCATTGTCCCTATGACTCCTCCGGCCCAGGACCATCACCGCGGGACGAACCGGGACCATTAACTGGAGAGGATTGACTTAACCTGTGCTGCCACGTGCGATGACAAGGTTTGCCACTTTATCTTCTTTGAGATTCTAAATAATATCTTTGCTGGGTAGTGCAATCTTGGCTGTAGGTCCCTACTTTTCAAGACTTTGAATATTTCTTGCCAAGAATATTTCTTTTGAGAAATCAGTTGACAGTCTTATAGGAACTCCCCTTACTAACTTCTTTTCTCTTGCTGATTTTAAGGGCTGGGACTCCTGGCTCCTGAGATATCCCTCCCAAATTTTTATCCACCACACATGGGTAAGGGACCACTCCTTCTGCATCTGCACCCCCTCCTACCAGGCTGGATGAATGTGGTTTATTTAATTCCATAGTTGTCAGAATTTTCTATTCAAATTGATTTCTGACAGTTCTGAGTGGTGGTTGTTCTCTATGTTAGTTGTTATTTTGATGTGGTTGTGCAAAGAAGTGAGCTATGTCTGCCTATGCTGCCATCTTGTCCAGAAGTCCACAACTAATTGACTTTCAAAGACTGGTGTTAATAACTGATCATTGGTTATTGGTGGAAATGAAAAAGTTTTAAAAAAATCTAAAAATAAAATTAAATGGGAGCTCTGGGAGCTTGGATTGAATAGATATTGGGAAGAAATAAGATGTTTTTCACAGGACTTAGGTATTTTAAATATAAGGCAACAGTCTATTTTCAAAAAATAATAATAAGTAGGTACCAGAGAGAGAAAGATTAATATAAAGAAGAACTTCACTACTACTAAAGTCTCAATAATAATTAATTTAATGACACAGAGGCTCTGGAAAAGTTCACTGAACAAGAAGAAGAATTGCTAAAAGAATTCCTATTGCTAAATCTTGTTGACACAAATAACATCATCAAAAGAGTAACAGGATCAGGTTAGGAGTTAGGTCTAGGAGGTTAAATGAAGGACTTGGGAGAGGAGGCTGTTTTCTGTATTGCTTCATAGGCAAAGAATTCTGCAAGAGAAAATTAGAAGGTAAACTTGGTTCTAGGCTCTTCCATTTCAATTATTTTTTATGACAGTTTTATTAGTTCCTGAAAACTGTTTAACTTTCTTTTTCTCTTTTTTTTCTTTTAATGATGAGCATGTCGTTTTGGATGGTATATTTAGTGGTTAAGAATGGGAAGTCTGAAGATAACCTCGAAGATAAATGCTCTTCCTTTGGTATTAAACTGGAGGACCTTAAATAAGTCAGTTTCTCCAAGACTCAGTTACCATATCCATAAAATTGCAATAATAATGATACCTACCTCATAGGGGAGTTGAGAGAATTAAAGTAAAAAATTCTCAATCTCAACCACGTAATAAATGCTTAACAAATATTAATTTTACTATCACTATTCCAGGCTTTTATGGGTACATCAATACTATTAGAAAGCATATTTGAGCATTTGTTCTGAAAATATGAAAGAAAACCAGGACATTATTTGACAGAGTTGTGGTTGTATAGCAATGAACATCATGGTGACCAAGGACAACTATATCATTGTACGATCATCCTTATCAAACTTTCTAACTCATCTTTCAGTTACAGCTTATAAAAATCCATACACTTGAAGTTTCACATGGCTGAGCACATGTGGAATCACTTGCTATATTTATAATAGAACTGTTAACTATTAATATTTGTACACTTTAATGGAACCATAATATCTGCATCGGTAATTTTACTTTTTCATCAACTACTGGTAATATATTTATCCATTTTTTGACATTAGGGATGAACATAACAATATGACCTGATAAAGACAAATATGCATTTCAAACCTTTCATGTCAAAGTACACAAAAGTAGGATAATTGAAACAAACTATACTATAAAGGACTGATAGCTGAGGCAAGCTTACCAATTCAGTAGTACAGTGAACATTTTTTACGAATGTAACACTTAGAATATCACAAGACTTCTGTGAAAAATCAAATTAATTTCTATATTCACACCTTACACATTATATGTGCACAGATCGCTTCATATGTGTTCCCTCAGAAGCAATCAATCTGTCTACAGACTCTGCTATGGAAACTCATCTAGTCCTCAGAGAGGATTTTTTGAAACCCAAATACAGGACTGTGTTTATTCAAAGGACTGAGCAGACAGAGTCCCACACTGTGGCTGTACAAAAGAGAGGCTCATTCATTCATCTAGGTAAGAAACATACTGTAGAACAAATGGATGAGCTAAAAATGGGAAAGTTACAAACTAAGCCTGAGTGTGGGAGTGTACCATTGAGCAATAGTAGGGGGAAGGAAATGGATAACACGTCCTGCCACAGGACATCAAGCTGCTGCAGAAGCCAAACAAAGTAGCAATGAAAGAGTTTCTCTACCGACATCCGCTGAAATTCTCTTTCAGCAAAGTCACATCATATGACAAGTTCCTGACACACCTTATTGAAAACTCCATTCATCAAAGATAAAGGAAATGAATTATTTGGGAAATGACTCTCTGGACTTAATTCTAACCAACAAAGAAATGATTCATGAGGTGAAAGAAATAGGAACCCTGGGGGAAAAAAAGAGCTCACTGGCCTAAAATTCCATGATAGCCCATGAGATGGAGACTGGATTCTTATTCTTATTAGACATTTGGAAATACATATCCGTGTCCCAAAGGCAATCACTGATAATTTGGGGTGCATTATCTTCCAATTTATTTTAGAGTCCTTAAAAAAAAGGCTTAACAAGCTTTATTTAGAAGTGATTTTTAGTGATTTAAAAAATGTATCTGTAAGTATCTTAATTGACCACATTAGACATATAATTTTGTATCTTTTTGTATGTATTTTTATAATGTAAACATCTTTCCAATTAATTATTGCGATTAAACTAATTTGAATGGATACATAATGATAAACTTCATGGTTTAGAGAACTATGCACCTATCACTTTCAAAGCTCTTCTAGTCCTACTTGATTAGCAATCATGCTGCTTTTGTGACATTGTTATTAACCTCACTTCCTGGTATGGTCCTTCTGGCCTAGGACAATAGTTCTCAGAGCTTGATCTAGAGAACCCTAAATTCCTCAAGAACTTTTCATGTGTTCTGCAAGGTGAAAACAACTTTTAAAATAGCATGAAGATATCATTTGTCTCTTTCACTTTCATTTTTTGGTGAGTGTACAGTACAGTATTCCAGAGGCCACATGTAGGTGGGTGCTGTCCCCAGAAACTAAACTCATATGTAGATATAAGATCCCATCTAGAGACTTCTGGCAAAGATGGAGGCTTAGATGAACATGCTTGGTCTCCCTCTACAACTAGAAAGGAATACAACTACCGCAAAACAAAAGATAACCAGAAATTCCAGAAAATAAAACTACATGGAAGCCCAATGTATGAAGTTACAAACCAGTGGGTCTCGCCTGGACATGTAGGAGGGGCGAAATTGGAACCGGAATGGAAAGGCCGAGTGGTGCTGTTTGTGGTAGCAGTAGGGAGAGTGGCAGGGGGAGAAATTGTGACTGCAGTCGAGCCCTGGAAGCTTGTGACCCCAACACGGACAAAGGCAGCCTCCCCATTGCATCAGATGGTGAGGCCCAGAGGGTGGGAGGATGGATCTCGGTCTCCCATCAGAGAATAACGGCAGGAATCCATCTTGCTTGGACCCCCGCCCCCACACAAAGCACCACAGTGCAGCAAGAGAGGTCGGGATCGCTGCTGATCGCCATGTAGTGACGAGTGCATGGAACTCCGCACCCCACAGCCTGCCCAGGAAGCAAAGCAAAACACAAATCTGTCAAAAAGAAGCAGACAACAATTCAAGTCCCAGTGACGCAGCTCACCAGGCAGCAGATGAAGAACCTGACAAACAAATAAGAAACCTTTCAGAGGCTCAGTTCAGAGCTATTGTTATAAGATGGCTTACAGAATTAACAAAAGATTCTATCCTAATGGCTTGGACAGAAAGGGCCCAGAGGTCTGAGAGGGGGAAAACCTAAACTATTTCCCTCAGCCCAAACTAAATATAATGGGCAAAATGGTTTTGGACAGGTGAGATATGCCTGGCACACCTTCCTCCAAAGAAGCCCTTTTTTTTTTTCCCTAATGTGGAACATTGAAAAATTAATCCCTGCCTTTTGTCATCTAGTAGTTATGGATTGAATGATGTCTTTTAACCCTTGTCGCCAAATCTGTTGCCCCCAGAACACAACAAGGACGCCAGCCTGTTAAACCAAGCACGCTGTTGTCCGGAGACAGCCAACTGACCTGGAGTCTGCACGATCCTTCCCCATGTGGGAAGGCCACCCTCCCCTCCACACCCCCACTATTATTAGGGATTTCTGGACCCAAGGATAGGTAGGATGACGACCATGTCCAGCTTGAAACAGCTAGAGGAGCTTGAGACCTTCGCCCATTGTCCTTTACAAGATTACAAAGGGTCTTAATATCTGAGAGGGAGGGATAGTTATTTTTTATGAACCATGGGTATGGACTTGGGGGGGGATTGCTGGGGGAGGGAGATGCTGGGTGGAGGGGAGTAAAGGGGAGAAAATTGGAACTATTGTAACAATATAATCAATAAAGAAAAGCTGGAAAAAGAAAAAAAAAGAAAACTCTGGAACAAATAAAAATATTCCAACACTGTGGATATCAACCCTAAAAAAAAAAAAAAAGCATCAGTTTCTTCTTTTGTAAGCCAGATACACTGTAGATGAAGCAAAGTAGAGAAATATGTCTTCTTATCTTCAGGGACTTATAAAATAATTAAAATTACATAATTATAAAAAAAAAAGATTTTGAACAGGACAGGGAAGGAAAGAAAGCCACTCATACTGAAACAAACAAAAACACATAGGAGACAAGTGGTGATGAAATAAAATCCAGAGATCAAATCAACCGAAACACAGAGAAGGAACAAACAGTCAACCAGTGCAGAAAGAGGAAACAAAAAGAAAAGAAAGTGAGGAGAGAATCAGAAACCTCTGGGGCAGCTATAAGAGAACGTTTGGATTATAGGATTGCCAGAGGGCGAAGAAGAAGAACTAGAAATTGAAAAATTATGTGAAAAGATAATGAAGCAGAACTTCCCGAACTTGGGGAAGGAAATAGATTTACAGATCCAGGAAGCACAGAGAGTTCCAGAAAAACTGGACCCAGGGAGAACCACTCCAAGACACATTATAATCAAATTGTCAAAAGTTAAAGATAAAGAGAGAATCTTAAAAGCAGCAAGAGAGAAGAAAAGAATTATGTACAAAGGGGTCCCAATTAGACTATCAGCTGACTTCTCAAGGGAGACCCTGCAGGCAAGAAGGGACTGGCAAGAAATATTCAAAGTAATGAAAATCAAAAACCTACAGCCACGAATACTCTATCCAGCGAAACTGCCATTCAGAATAGAAGGGCAGAGAAAGTGCTTCCAGGACAAAGTAAAACTGAAGGAGTTCATTAGATCCAAACCACTATTGTATAAGAGGTTAAAGGGACTGGTTTAGAAGAAGGAGGATCAAAACTATGAACATTAAAATGAAAACTGCATCACAAGAACCAACAACAGAAGCTAGGGAGTTGAAACAAAGGCAAACTAAGTAGGCAACAAGAGTGGAAAAAGAACTATAGGTATGGAGAACATATTGGGGGGAGGTCATCAGGAAGGGGAAAGGGAGAAAGGGAGGGAGATGGTACAGGAACTAAGAAGCATAGTAGGAGGGAATGGAGTAGACAGGAGGATGTTGAGAAGAACTATATGCACAACCAATGGACATGGACTAAAAGGGGGTGACAACTGGAGGGAGGGGGGCCACCGGGTGGAGGGGAGCAGATGGAAGGGAAATTGGGACAACTGTAATAGCATAATCAATAAAACATATTTAAAAAAACACACCAAAATGCTATATATATATATATATATATATATATATATATATATATATATGATCCCATCTACTAGGCCAGGTATTAAGGAAATGCAAAAAAATGTATATATATAACAATATTATATTCTCACTTATTTGCTTTGGAAATATATTTTCATTAAAGTATATGTTACATTTATGTAATTTATTACAACTTAAAATGAAGTTGTATACATTTTAAATGTCTGTGTCATGATTTTATTATAGTACATATAGGTATAAACATAATATTTAGGGTTCTAAATAATTTAAATAAATATAATGAGATCCTGAAACCAAAACATTTTATATATTAACATAATCCTTGTCATAATTCCTGAAAACAATTTGCTTAATTTGTACTTTGCACATCAACACTGTTTAAACAAAGAGAAGAAAATAGAGATTAAATACATGAAATAATTTTTAAAGCAACATTTTTGATTTTGTGTTAAGTATTTACTTCTTTATAATTTTTCTTATCATTTAAGCTTAGAAATCTGTCTCACTTTAGAATTTGAACTATATTTATTTATTTTGTTTCTGGTATTTTAATCATTTGAATTTCTATATTTACTTATTTTAGTCACAGGAAAAGTGTACTGTTGTGTGGAATAAAAAAAAAATGTTTTATCACCCAAGATTAATTTTTCTGTGTGATATAAGAACCTATGTGTTTATCTTTTCAAATAGAAAAAAATAATTTGCTATTAACATCATTATGCTGTTGTTTTCTGTTAGGTTATTTTTATTTTTTTGAATAATTATGTGTCAGAAACAAAATTCATTATATAAGCAAAAGGAAAACAGAATCAAGAGTAACTTTTGAAACCAAGAGACTGTAGTAGATTCTGAATATATTGTTTCAGTCAGGCAGACCCTAGGACACAGAGAGATCTTGAGGAGGGAGAGGGGAAAAAGAGAACAAAGGAAAAACGAGGTAGAATTGTAGAATTGTTTGCATTTTTTTAACCACAGGAATGAGAGCACTTAAAAACACAATGCCTTCAACCAAGTAGAGTTATAATTTTTGATCAAAGCTGCCCTGTGCACTAATTTTATTCCCACTGACCAGCAATCGGATCTTGCCTTATCATTACCTCTGGTTTTGGAATTACAAAAGGAATAAAAAACATATGACAATTACATAATAAGAATTAGTAGTAGAGAGAGAGGTGAAAGAGTCAATTCAACCCTGAGGGAAATCTGAGGGGCATTTGGGTGGAGTTTGTTTCATAGGAAAGTAAATGTCATGACAAGGAAGAATATGCAGCAGAGAGTTCCCTTTAGCCTACTTGCTGGAGAAAACATTACCCTACCCAAAATAGCTAAACATTCATGCTTGGAAGGGAGCCCCACCCATAAACATGTGCTGCTAAGTACCAGGATATACTCTGAGAAATTCATCATTAGGTGATTTCATCATTGTGTGAACATCATCGGGTACACTTACACAAACCTAGATGGTATAGCCTATTATACACCTAAGGCTATATGATATATATAGCCTATTGCTCCTAGGCTACAAACCTGTATAGCATGCTACTGTACAAAACATGATATTAAATCAAGCAGAAGAGAAAATGGTACAATCAAAGGATATGGTAAACAGAAGGTCTGTGAGGCTGCTGATGGTGTAACATAGCATATTAATTTACAGCAGACTTTTTTTATAACCAGAAAGAATACATTCTAAAATAACAATAAAAAGTATAGTATAATAAATACATTAACCAGAAACATATCACTTATTGTCATGATCAAATATTATGTATTCTACATAAGTGAATGTGCTAAATTTTTATATAACTTGCAGTACTGTAGATTTACACCATTATCATCAGAAACTTGTGAGTAATGTGTTGTATTCTGTGTTATGGTTCCATTATAATTTCATGGGCCCACCATCGTATATGTGGTTTATCGCTGACTGAAATATATGTCTTTATGTAGTTCTTGGCTCTCTTTAGAATTTGGAAAAAGAATAAGATAATTCTGACCAAAAATAAAATGATTACCAGAGTAATATTTTGGTGCCTTTATGGTTCAAATAGTCTAAGTTTGATAGTACTGTGCTTGTGTTCTCTGCATCTTTTACAATTATGCCCTTTTATGCTTGAAAAAAAAAAAGACAAAAAGCTTTTGAGTAACTTCCAAATTACTCAGCTCTAAAGCATAAAACTGGCTCTAAATCATTATTTCTTAGCCTCCCAAAATTATTCCCTAAACCAGTCCCTCATTTTTGGAAAGACTCTTTCCAAAACTAAATTTAACTATGTCTCATACTCTGTTACTGTTATTTGTTCTATTACTATGCTTATCCATGTTGGTAACCACACTTTTATTGTGGGTTTCTGAGCACACCACCACAGTAGAAAATGTATCTCTGATGTTCATTTTTCACTTCACTTTATACGAAGGTTACATCCAAGCAAGAACATGGAACACATATTCTTTCCGCCTCAATAGATGAGCACTCCAAGGCAGAATTACTTCAGGTTCCCTCAAGAGATTCACTTAGTTCGTCCATAAACAACAACTGAAAGGCCTTTCTATTCAATGATAATTCACATGTCATGTTCTAGGCATTTTAAGGTGATAGGCATACTAGCAAATAAATTGTTATTCCAAAACTAACTATATAAAAATGGTGATTCAAATGTAGTTACTGGGTTATGTAGGATTTTTTCTTTCTTTAAATTATGTTTTGTCTATTACCATTTAGTCCCCATATACCTCTTCTTCCCATCAATCACCACACTGTTGCCCATGTCCATGAGTCCTTTTTGCTCAATCCCTCCACTCCCAACCCCCTCCATCATGCTTAACTGTCAATTTTGCTCCCTATCTATGAGTTCTGTCTCTATTTTCCTTGTTAGTTCAATTTGTTCATTAGATTCCACATATGAGTAAAATCATATGGTATTTGTCTTTCTCTGACTGGTTTATTTCACTTAGCATAAAGTTCAGTGTTCTCAATTATCGATGGCAGAAAATTACTGAGAGTTTGTTCTTAACCAGGCCAATGTTCTAACCAGTTTACATATAACTCATTTAATCTTCAAAACACACACAAAAAAACCCCACAATTTATAAGAAAGGCTCATCTTATTCCAAGTTTAGTTTTAGGCAAATCAATGTCCTGAGAATTTAAGCAACTTGTCTGAGGTCTAGAAAATAACTTTATGAATTGTACCTATGAATCTACTAGCACTGCTCTCCTCTATTTCTCCCTGCTCAGACCACACCTACACAGGATGCACAAAGTATTGACAGCAAACGTCCTCTAGAATGTGAGTAAAAGACATTTCCAATAATAAATAAATGTATAGGTTATGTGTGGAAATACCAGTTATAGGGATGTCCTCATATTTTAGCCTCATGACTTAATTTTCCATCTAAAGAACCAGGGCAATAAATGCCAGTTGGTTTATTTTAGATTATATACAATTGGCTTTAAAAAGAGTTATTCTTGAGACTTCTGGCCAAGATGAAAGCCTAGACAGACACGCTGGGTCTCCCTCCACAACTAAGAAGGAATACAACTACCTCAAAACTAGAGACAACCAGAAGTTCCAGAAAACTGAGCTGCATGGAAGTCCAACAAACAAAGATATAAAGAAGAAATACTCGTGGAGAGAGAAGATGGCCACGGAGTAGGGACAGTGTTCTCAGCTCGTTCCTGTTAAGGAGACAATCCAGGAGGAACAAAGGCAGGGAAGAATGACTGAGTGAGTGTGAATATCTGATAACGTGAACGGGGAGGAGATCGTGGGAGCAGCATGGAGGGGGGTGGAGGGGTTTATCTCAAACTGCAGGCTGAGTCATTCTGAGACTCCCTGTGTTTGCAGTATCAAGCCGGAGAGCTCACTAGCTGGGAGTGAATTCTTGTAGGGAGTTAGGGAGAGGATTTGGCTGAAAAAGCCAGAGGAGGGAGAGAACAGTGAACAATCAGGACTGGGAGAAACTGTGTGATCTGAGTCTAGAGAGAAACATCCTCAGCTGCAACCTCTGACGGAAAGCTCGGCATCTGGGGCGTGCCCAGCACTTGCGTTAGGGCCCTACAGAACAAAGGAGCAGTTTTGGGGCAAGGAGACTGGCCGCACAGAAAAGCTGCTGTGGAACTCCGGACCGGGGGAGAACTGTGTTCTTGAAATCAGTGTTTGCTCTTTAGTCGCGCTAGAATCCCACAGAACAAAAGGCCGGTCTGGGGCTAGGAGGGAAATAGGATGCGCAGGGTGTGTAAGTAGGGAAGAGAGCGGAGGCGGAGGTTCTGGAGGGGAGACGGTTTTAGGGCGGGGAGAAGGGGCCGCAGGGAAGGGCTGCTGCGGAGCTCCAGACCGGCAGAGAGCCCCAGGGTAGGAGAGCGCTGCGCTGACCGACCACACTAGAATCCCACAGAACAAAGGGACGGTGCTGGGGTGGGAAGAAAGATAGAGCGCGCAGGCCCATAGACAGGGAAGCCAGCGGAAGCGGTAGCTCGGAATAGAGAAAGTTTTGGGGCAAGGGGAAGAGCACACGCAGGAAAGCCACTGCAAAGCTCCAGACTAGGGGAGAGGCCCTGGGCAGGAAAGGGCCACTGGGCCCGGCACTTTGACCGACTGTGCCAGAGTCCTGCAGAACAAAAGGACGATCTTGAGACAGGGAGAGAGGTAGGGTGCACAAGCATATAGACAGGGAAGAGAGCAGAAGCTGTAGCCTGGGAATAGAGACAGGACTGGAGGCAGGGTGGGGATTGCTGGCAGGCACAGGCTGGACCAACAGAGGGAAGGAGTAGCTGGACAAGCCTGAGGAGGGCTGAGGGTGCCTCAGGAGGGAACAACTAAAGGCAGCCCACAGCAGAGCGGCGGTAGGCCCATGAAAAAAAGACTAGCAACCCCAGAATCAAGCAGAACCCTCCCACAGCCAGCCAACCAACCAGAAAAGATTTGAAACTCATGGAATTTTGAATAGGAGCAGACTCAGGAAGGAAGCAAGGAAAAACCAAAAAACAAACAAACCAAAAATACCCAGAGACTGTGCATAAAAGTTGAATTGAGTTAAAATCCTCATTCTTTTATCTCTCACTCTCTCTCTAACTACCCCTACCGTCAGTCCCTTCTTATTCTCACTCCTTTTCTCCCCTCCCCTTCTCTCCCTTCTCTCCCCTTAGCATTCTCCCCTGCATCCTATTCTCAGTTAATTTTATAATTTTAAGTTCTCTCCCTTTCTCACCCTCTCCTTTCTCTGCGCTACGCACCTTCAACTTTATTAAATTTCTTTATTTTGTCCCCCTTCAGTCTACATTCATTTTTCTTTCATCTCTTGTCCTTATTTTCCTTCTCTCCCTATACATATTCTCTCTCTCTCCCTATTACACTTTATATTCTAATCTCTTAATATTCAAATTATAATTCTAATCTATCCCCCTCTCCCTTTACTCTCCCATTCTTACCCCTTCTCTTTTTCTACCCCATCCCCCCACTTCTTTCCCTACCTCTTGTATTTCTCTCCTTCATCCTATCTTTTGTCAACTCTTCAATTTCAATCCTCCCCTCCCTAATATCTCCTCTTCCTCCTGATTTCCTTCCCTCCTTGAGCTCTTTTCCTCCCAAATCCTCTTGATTTCCTATCTCCTATTCCTCTCTCTCTCTATTCACCTTTTCTCTCTATCTTGCAACTTTATATCATGTTTTAATCTCCTAATCTTTTTTATAATATATAATTTAAAAAAGAATTTTAATCCAGTCCCCTCTCTTCTACCTCCCCTTCTTCTTTCGTTCTCTCTCCTACCCTTCTCTTCTCTACTTTCTCTTTCTCTTTCCTCTCTCCCTTCCTGTCTTGCTATTTTCTACTCTGTATTTTTATCCTTAAAAAATTCTCTCTCAATCTATTTCCTACTTTCTAACCTCCCCAGCCCTCTCTTTCAATTTCTGGCTGTCTGTCTACCTAGATGTCTGTTGTGTCTACCCTACCTCCCACGCTAATCATATAGTATATACTGATTATATAATCCTAATACTATACACTTCCACTTTCTCACTCCACACTGTAACCCTCCCCTCCTTTTCAAACATACAGTGCAAGTGTTAATTGCTGTCTTACATAACCTTGATCCCAATTGCTAATATTAATACTCTATCAACTTCCAGCTCAAAAATTACCCTTCCTTCATTTAAAACAACTCCTTTCTGTTTCTCCTACGAAATAAGAGTCCCAGTATCTCCACAAGTATATTAACACGGGCTCATTTGCAGCCTATAGTGGGATTGTATTTGGGGGAGACATTGGAGGGTGTGGGTTTCTTGCCTGGGTTGTGTAATTATGTTTTAGCAGCACCTTCACAAAAGATCTCAAGACAAGGTGGGCAGAGTGACTCTCAATCAACTAACCAGAGAAAAAGATCCACCAAAACGTAGCTGAAATACAACCAGACAGATTAAAGAAATATCATCAAGGACAACACAGACGGAGGTCCAGGAGGGCGGAGGAGTAAGTGGAAGCTACACTAACCTCCTCCCAGGACCAGCCAGTGCTGACTCAGCCCCAGTACAGCGGACAGACCATCCCCCTCCAAGTGGTGTCATACTAAGAGGAAATAAAAGCCCTGCCTACAGGAATTAAGTTGCCACACCCACGGTCCTTAAGCCTGACGGCTGATCACAGATTGAGTATAGTAACAACTAAAGAAGAGAGACAAAGGCAGTAGATCCCTGGAAATCTCCAACAGGCTGCCTAGGGCCAGTCTGGTACATGATCTGACGCTATCAGAGGCAGATCCAGGAAGAACTGATCATTCTAAGAAGCACCAACAAAAAAAGGAATCACAAAAATGGGGAGACAGAGAAACAACCCCCCATCAAAAGGAAAGGTAGAATCCCCAGAAAGAGTGCTAAATGAAATAGAGGGGAGCAAAATATCAGATACGGAATTAGAACATGGATTATGGAGAAGCTAAATGAGATCAGCGGAAACTACAAAGAACTCCAGAAAAACTACAGTGAACTCCAGAAGAACTATAAGGAACTTACTGAGAATTATACCAGCATGAAAAAGGACATGGAAGCTATCAATAAGAGCCAGGAGGAAATGAAGAATACAATCTCTGAATTGAAGAACACAGTAGAAGGAATTAAAAGCAGGCTAGAGGAAGCAGAAGATCGGATCAGCGAGCTGGAGGACAACGTACACAAAAACTCCCAGACAATGCAACAAAATGAAAAAAGACTGAACAAGACTGAAGAGGTTCTAAGACAGCTGCAGGACAACATGAAACGTAACAATATCTGTATCATTGGAATTCCAGAAGGAGAAGAAGAGCAAGGAATAGAAAACCTCTTTGAAAAACTAATGACAGAAAACTTCCCTCACATAAGGAGAGAAAGAGTCACGCAAATCCAGGAGGCACAGAGGGTCCCAATGAAGATGAACCCCAACAGGCCCACCTCAAGACACATCATAATTAAAATGGCAACATTCAAAGACAAAGAGAGAATCCGAAAAACAGCAAGAGAGAAACAACTAATAACATACAAGGGAGCTCCAATAAGGCTATCCTCAGATTTCTCAGCAGAAACACTACAAGCCAGAAGGGAATGGCAAAAAATATTCCAAGCAATGAAAAACAAAGGCCTACAACCAAGAATACTCTACCCAGCAAGGTTCTCATTCCAAATGGAAGGCGAAATAAGGAGTTTCTCAGACAAAGGAAGACTAAAAGAATACATCTCCACCAAACCAGCAATGCAAGAGATGCTAAAGGGTCTGCTCTAAGAAGATAAAGAAACAGAGAGAGACAGAGAAGAACACGAGTACAAAGGGGAAAAATGACAATGAATAAGTACTTATCAATAATAACCTTAAACGTAAATGGATTAAATGCTCCAATTAAAAGACATAGGGTAGCTGAATGGATTAGAAAGAATGACCCACATATATGCTGTCTACAAGAGACCCACCTTAGAACAAAAGATCTACACAGACTGAAAGTAAAGGGATGGAAAAATGTATTTCAAGCAAATGGACATGAAAAAAAGGCCAGGGTAGCAATACTTATATCAGACAAAACAGATTTCACAGCAAAGTCCATAAAAAGAGACAAAGAAGGGCATTTCATAATACTTAAGGGAAAAATCCATCAAGAAGACATAACCCTTATAAATATATATGCACCCAACTTAGGAGCACCCAAATATGTAAGGAAAATTTTGAAAGGCTCCAAGAAAGATATAGACAGCAACACACTCATCGTAGGGGACTTTAACACCCCGTTGTCAACAATGGACAGATCTTCAAAGCAAAGAAACACCAAAGATATTGAGGCACTGAACAACACTTTAGATCAAATGGACTTAGTCGATATATATATAGAAGTTTACACCCCAAAGAAGCAAAATATACATACTTCTCAAGTGCACATGGAACATTTTCAAAGATAGACCACATGGTAGGACACAAAACAAGCCTCAATAAATTCAAGAAAATTGAAATTATATCAAGCATCTTCTCAGATCACAATGCCTTAAAATTGGAAATCAACCTCAAGGAAAAAACTCAAAAACATTCAAACTCATGGAGAATGAATAACATGCTATTAAATAATGAATGGGTTAACAATGACATCAAGGAAGAAATCAAAAAGTTTCTGGAAACCAATGATAATGAACACACAACAACCCAAAACCTATGGGATACAGCGAAAGCAGTCTTAAGAGGAAAGTTCATAGCAATACAAGCCTACCTAAAAAAGCTAGAAGAATCTCTAATAAAAAATTTAACCCTACAGCTACAAGAACTAGAGGAAGAACAACAAGCAAAACCTAGATCAAGTAGAAGGAAGGAAATCATCAAGATCAGAGCAGAATTAAATGACATAGAGTCTAAAGTAACAATTCAAAAGATCAACAAAAGTAGGAGCTGGTTCTTTGAAAAGATAAACAAAATTGACAAGCCTTTAGCCAGGCTCATCAAGAAAAAAAAAGAGAGGACCCAAATAAATAAAATCAGAAATGAAAGAGGAGAAATCACAACTGATACCACAGAAATACAAAGAATTATAAGAAATTATTACGAACAACTGTATGGCAAGAAATTTGACAACCTAGAGGAAATGGACAGATTTCTGGAAAACTACAGTCTGCCCAAACTGAATCAAGAAGAAGCAGAAAGTCTGAATAGACCAATAACAGCTAGCGAAATTGAAGCAGTAATAAAAAAACTCCCAGCACACAAAAGCCCAGGACTGGATGGCTTCACAAGTGAATTCTACAAAACATTTAGGAAAGAACTAACTCCTATCCTCCTCAGACTATTCCAAAAGATACAAGAAGAGGGAAGACTCCCAAACTCGTTCTATGAAGCCAGTATAACCCTAATTCCAAAACCAGGTCAAGACACAACAAAGAAAGAAAACTACAGACCAATATCGCTGATGAACATAGATGCTAAAATCCTCAACAAAATATTGGCAAACAGGATCCAGCAACACATTAGAAAGATCATACACCACGATCAAGTAGGATTCATCCCAGCGATGCAAGGATGGTTTAATATTGGCAAATCAATAAACGTGATACACCACATAAACAAAATGAAAGACAAAAACCACATGATCATATCAATAGATGCGGAAAAAGCATTTGATAAAGTCGTCGTCGGCAGCCGTCCGTCTCGAGAGACGATGGTGTAGCTTCTTAAGAGTCTATCTGCACTGCCGAGAATGGCTTTGCAGTCCGGCTCGGGAGTGACACGGTATCTGTCTCCTCCCGTGTTGAATCGACATCTTGTGATGACGCTGGGGTGTCCTCTCCAGTGAAGCTGAAGCTACAGAGCCTGGGCAGGGTGATATGGAGGGTCTGCTGTTGCCCATGCAGCAGACCCCCCCTCTCTTCGCAGCTGAAGTGTCCAAGGGAAAGACGGAGTCAATACAGCTTGGCTTCAGGTGCGCCGCAGGAGTTGCCGGTGTTGACTACAACGTCAAACCGCCTTAGGGACTCCGGCTCCGGATTTTCTGTCGGGGTTTACTCCCTTAGCCTTTCCCCTGAAGAGGTATGCCGCAAGGCAGCGGAGGTTTTTTGGAGTCAGTTTTCCTTCTCTTATTTGATAAAGTACAACACCCATTTATGATAAAAACTCTCAGCAAAATGGGAATAGAGGGAGCATACCTCAACATAATAAAGGCCATATATGAGAAACCTGAAGCCAACATCATACTCAATGGGCAAAAACTGAGAGCATTCCCCCTGAGATCAGGAACAAGACAAGGATGTCCGCTCTCTCCACTCCTATTCAACATAGTCTTGGAAGTTCTAGCCACAGCAATCAGACAAGAAAGAGAAATAAAAGGCCTCCAAATTGGAAAAGAGGAAGTAAAACTGTCATTATTTGCAGATGACATGATAGTGTACATAGAAAATCCTTTAGACTCCACAAAAAAAAACTACTCAATCTAATAAGTGAATTCGGCAAAATAGCAGGATACAAAGTCAATATCAAGAAATCGAAGGCATTTTTATACAACAATAAAAACTCAGAGATAGAAACTGAAAGAAAAATCCCATTTACCATAGCAACAAGAAAAATAAAATACCTAGGAATAAACTTAACCAAAGAGGTAAAAGACCTGTACACAGAAAACTACATAACACTGAAGAAAGAAATTAAAGAAGATACAAATAAATGGAAGCGTATACCATGCTCATGGATGGGAAGAATCAACATCATTAAAATGTCCATACTACCCAAAGCAATTTATAGATTCAATGCAATTCCTATTAAAATACCAGCAACATATTTCACAGACCTAGAACAAATACTTCAAAAATTTATATGGAACCAAAAAAGAGCCCGAATAGCCACAGCAATTTTGAGGCAGAACACAGTAGGAGGAATTACAATACCCGATATCAAACTATACTACAAGGCCACGGTAATCAAAACAGTCTGGTACTGGCATAAAAACAGACATATAGATCAATGGAACAGAATAGAGAGCCCAGAAATAAGCCCAGGTTCATATGGTCAACTAATATTTGACAAAGGGGGAAAGAACATCAAATGGAGTGAAAAGAGCCTCTTCAACAAATGGTGTTGGGAGAACTGGACAGGGACATGCAAAAAAATGAAACTAGACCACCAGCTCACACCATACACCAGAATAAACTCAAAATAGATCAAAGACTTAAATGTAAGCCGTGATACCATAAAAGTCCTAGAGGAAAAAATAGGCAAGAAAATTTCAGATATCCCACATAGCAACATTTTCACTGATATATCTCCTAAGGCAAGGGAAATAAAGGAAAGAATAAACAAATGGGACTACATCAAACTAAAAAGTTTCTGCTCAGCTAAAGAAAACATCAGCAAGATGAAAAGGAAACCAACCTTATGGGAAAATATATTCGCCAATGACATCTCAGACAAGGGATTGATCTCCAAAATATATAAAGAACTCATACGACTCAACATCAAGAAGACAGACAACCCAATTAAAAAATGGGCAAAGGACCTGAACAAACACTTCTCCAAAGAAGACATACAGAGGGCCCATAGACATATGAAAGTATGCTCAACATCACTAGCCATCAGAGAGATGCAAATTAAAACCACAATGAGATACCACCTCACACCAGTCAGAATGGTCATAATCAACAAATCAACAACAACTTGTGCTGGAGAGGATGCGGAGAAACAGGAACCCTGGTGCATTGCTGGTGGGAATGCAGACTGGTGCAGCCACTGTGGAAAACAGTTTGGAATTTCCTTAAAAAACTAAAAATGGAACTGCCTTTTGAACCAGCAATTCCATTGCTAGGATTATATCCAAAAAATCCCGAAACACCAATTCAAAAGAACCTATGCACTCCAATGTTCATAGCAGCACTATTTACAATAGCCAAGTGCTGGAAACAACCTAAATGCCCATCTGTAGATGAGTGGATCAAAAAACTGTGGTACATTTACACAATGGAATTCTATGTAGCAGAAAGAAATAAAGAACTTCTACCATTTGCAACAACATGGATGGAACTAGAGAAAATTATGCTTAGTGAAATAAGCCAGGCAACAAAAGAAAAATACCTTATGCTGTCACCTATTACAGGAAACTAATGAACAACACAAACAAATGAGCAAAATTGAACCAGAGGTATGTAAACAAGAAATAGACTAACAGTAACAAGGGGGGTGGGGGCGAGGAAAAGAAAGGTGTAAGGGGAAGTGTCAAGTAAAAAAAATATATATATATATATATGAATGACCCACAGACAGGGGCAACTGAGTGGGGTCTAAATGTGGGGAAAGGGAGGGACAGGGTGCAGGGAAACAAGAGGGCTAAAAAAGTGAGACAACTGTAATGGAAAAACAAACAAAAAATTTTTTTATTGGGGGAAAAATGAAAATATGAAGAATGGAAATGCCAGTTCAGTGAATATTAGGACAAAGATTTTCCTTCACGTTGTATATTTTTCTCCCTATTTGATCCCTCCAGAGTTTGGCATTCTAAACAAGTAAGTAATGACATAAGTTTCTTTGCATAGAACTAATAAGACCAGTTGTCAACAGAGGTTCCTTTTTTTTTTTTTTTTTTTTTTTTTGACCAAGTCTTTGACTGGGATGTCAAGCCTAAAGGAAACATACTTGGGCTCAGATTGTTACCAGAAAGCCCTGAGGAACTGGGAATGACTTTCAAAGGTAATAAAAGCCCGTGAGATAAAAGGCCTGGTACCATGGTTGGTTGTGCGGTCCACAGCAATCTTTCCAGGGAAGGAACGAAGGTTGTTTTCCTGAAAGATAGCTAGAAGGGACCTTAAGGCACAAGGAAAGACCAGAAAGACTTGGAAAAAACAGGTGTATACAGGCAAGGCTGAATGCCAGATATGTGGCTCAGCTTCTGTGCCCCGAAGAACAGACTGAAGGTCACCCCAAATATTCCTTGGGTAAGTTCCAGCAAAGCAGAACTAAAGATCATAAGTGATCATTTGCTGCTCTTGTTATGTTTATGCAAATGAACAGGATAAATTAAAAATGGACTTAATGCAGTCCCTTTAAAGACAAGGAGGGTAACCTTAGGGAGAAAAATCATTATTCAAAGAAAATCACAATGATCAGTAGTAGAGTATAAAACAGGGCAACTAACCATCTTAAAAGTTTCTTCTCATTTAAAATATGCTTTCACTTGAAAATTAAACCATGTCTGTGGTATCATCAAAGATATTCAAGTTGCAGGCAAATAGAATTTCAAGTGCCTTGCAACTAGATGTCTTCCCAATAAGACAGTCTTACAGATTTAGAGACTTGTTTGTGGTTATGTTACATAAATTAACACGTGTTTTTTGTTTTCAAAGGACATAAGCCTATGATCCCATTACCTGAGTGATTATCTGTACGCATAAGCCTCACTTAATCCTCTCTGCAGCGCTGCCTCCTGAGACTCAACGGTTTGGCTGAACTAAATGGCTGGGTTGGGGAAGAATGGGGTGGTCTGTGGGCTTCACTTTAAAACGGGTTTCTCTTTTCTATCCTAATGGCTTGGACAGAAAAGGCCCAGAGGTCTGAGAGGGGGAAAACCTAAACTATTTACCTCAGCCCAAACTAAGTACAATGGGCAAAATGGTTTTGGACAGGTGAGATGTGCCTAGCACACCTTCTTACAAAGAAGCCCCCCTTTTTTTTTTTTTTCCTAATATGGAACATTGAAAAATTAATCCCTGCCTTTTGTCATCTAGTAGTTATGGATTGAATGATGTCTTTTAACCCTTGTCGCCAAATCTGTTGCCCCCAGAACACAACAAGGACACCAGCCTGTTAAACCAAGCACGCCGTTGACCGGAGACAGCCAACTGACCTGGAGTCTGCACGATCCTTCCCCATGTGGGAAGGCCACCCTCCCCTCCACACCCCCACTCTTATTAGGGTTTTCTGGACCCAAGGGTAGGTAGGACGATGACCATGTCCAGCTTAAAGCCGCTAAAGGAGCTTGAGACCTTCGCCCATTGTCCTTTACAAGATTACAAAGGGTCCTAATATTTGAGAGGGGGGGGATAGTTAATTTTTACGAACCAGGGGTATGGACTTGGGGGGGATTGCTGGGGGAGGGGGGTGCTGGGTGGAGGGGAGCAAGGGGGAGAAAATTGGAACTGTTGTAACAATATAATCAATAAAAAACATTTAAAAAAATAATAAAAAAATAAAAATATAAATACTCAAAAAAAAAAAAAAAAGAAATATTCATCCAGACAAGTAAGAGGGGCAGAGCCAGGGCAGAGAGGACAGGGTGTGGTGGCGGCAACAGCGGCCGTGGCAGGCCAATGGAAACCACAGTTACACATTTTAAAAAGTGGAGAGGGACACCTGGGGAGTGTTCCTAGCTCCTGACCAGACTGAGCAGGTCAGGTTCCCAGCGTTAGGGAAAATCAAGCGTCATTGCTTCTGACTGTGCAAACTAATAGGGGTTGGGATGGAAGGAGAAACTGCCAGTCTCCCAGCAGAGTCTGCTTGATTAAAGGCCCCCACAGTCCTAGAACATCCCCAGACCCACCCACTCTGGGGACAACAGCCAGGGCAACACTAGAGAGGCACCAGTCCTATACAGAAGTGGGAGAAGTGCCTGAAAAGGGGCAAGTGCTAAGCAGGTGGCATTGTTCCCTCTCAGAACCCCCCCCCACACACAGCGCCACAATGGGGTAAAATGAGTCACACTGATGAATACCTAAGGCTTCACCCCTTATGACATAACAGGAATGACAGCTCTACCTAAGACACAGAGGCAAACAAACACAGGAGACTGTCAAAATGAGGAGACCGAGAAGTATGGCCCAAAAGGGGGGATGGGTCAACGTTCCAGTGGGAGAACTAAGTGACTAGAAGATAGCCAATCTAAAAGTTGAGAAGATAGTCAACCTAACAGATGAAGAATTCAAAACACTGGTGATAAAGTTGCTCACAGGCTTGACAGATATGCTTGAATATGGCAAACACATAAGGAAAGAAGTGAAGGCTGTGCTGAGTGAAATGAAGGAAAATTCACACAAAACCAATGGTGAAGGGAAGAAAACTGGGGTTCAGATCAATGATTTGGAACATAAGGAATTAAAACACAGTCAACTAGTACAGAATGAAGAAACAATAATTGAAAAAATGTGAAGAGGCTTAGGAACAACTTTAAACATGCCAACATCTGAACCATAGGGGTGTCAGAAGGAGATGAAGAAGAGCAAGAAATTGAAAACTTATGTGAAAAAAATAATGAAGGAAAACTTCCCAAATTTGGCAAAGAGAATAGACATACAAGTCCAGGAAGCACAGAGAGTCCCAAACAAGCTAGACTCAAAAAGGACCACACCAAGACACATCATCATTAAAATGCCAACGGTGAAAGAAAAAGAATCTTAAAAGTAGCAAGAGAAAAGCAGAGAGTTACCTACAAAGGGGTGCCTATAAGACTATCAGCTGATTTCTCAAAATAAAATTTGCAGGCAAGAAGAGACTGGCAAGAAGTATTCAAGGTGATGAAAAGCAAGGATCTACAACCAAGATTACTCTATCCAGCAAAGCTGTCATTTAGAATGGAAGGTCAGATGAAGTGCTTCCCATAGAAGGTAAAGCTAAAAGAGTTCATTATCACCAAACCATTATTATATGAAATGTTAGAGGAACTTATTTAAGAAAAAGAAGATCAAAACTATGAACACTAAAATGACAACAAACTCACAACTATTAACAATTGAATCTAAAAATAAAAACAAAATCCAACTAAGCTAATCAGAATAGGAACAGAATCATAGGTATGGGGATCATTTGGAGGATTATCAGCTGGGAGGGAGAAGGTGGAGAAATGGGGAAATGGTGCAGGTATTAAGAAGCATAATTGTTTGGTACAAAATAGACAGGGGGAAGTTAAGAATAACATAGGAAAGGGTGAAGCCAAAGAACTTATATGCACAACCCATGGACATGAACTAAGAGGGGGTGGGATTGCTGGAGGGAAGCGGGGTACTGGGCAGAGGGGAGCAAAGGGGGAAAAATTAGGACTACTGTATCAACATAATCAATAAAATATACTTAAAAAAAGGTTACCATTAAAAATAGAGGTATTCTTAAACTAAGCTTGTTTATTCTGAGAAATAATCCACATAATGTTTTTATGTGTTAAAAAATCCTAAAATATGGTTAGAGTTAAGGTACTTGCACAACTAAAACACAGCTTCTTATAATATTACTTCCAAGCAATAATTTTGCTAAAAGTTTTTCTGGGTATTCAAAGAGAAGTTCCCCAAAAGATGGTGATCTAGTCTAGCCATCTGCAGTTATTCCAATTTTTTCAGAAGACTGGATTTGAATGAAAGTTTAACAGAGTCCTCACTTTTGATGAGACCAGTGGAAGAGAAACAACATTCAAGAGCGAAAAAATGAGATGGAATTAAAGAAAACATATAAGTGGGGAAACAAGAAATGCCTTTGGAATAATGAAAAGACCTATGCGTATACAGGTAAAGATCGGGTTAGAAATGTAGATTGAAACCCAACTATAAATAAAAAAGATTAGGCTAAAAAGACTGAACTTAATTATTTGGGAGCCATACACTTTCCTTTAGCCAAATTAACCATCTTGTTCATTTGAAAGGGTCCCTAAAAACTCTTAGGTTTATAAAATACTGGACCTTATTAGTAACATATTCAACAAATATGTAGTAATCTATTGAAACTATTGAAAGAAAACCATAACTAAGGTAGAGTAAATGCTCCCAGGGTCTTAATGGTTTAGTCAGGTATATAAGGTAGAATGAAGTAATGCTACAGGTGCTATGAAAAAATATATATATAATATTTAAGCTTATTAACATATTTTATAATATTTTTAAAAGTAGGGTATAAACCTCAAAAGGTCCATTTTTCTTTATAGCTTAAATAATAGATTGACATTTTTTTCACTGTACTTTTACTGAATCTGACTAGTACTCAGTATTTTTTCCTTATATGTAATCCTTTTATATTCAAACCAATATATGACCTGTATGTCAAACTCACTTAAGAAATTATTGTTTTCTGTAGATGAATTGCAATTAAACACATATTATTTATCTTAGTAATGAGGGATATGAAGATTTAAAAGAAAAGGCAGTTATTTTGTAGGTAACTTAAATATCACATTCCTGGGTCAGAATTTTATATGGTTTTTTTTCGTTTTGTGTTTTTATGCTATTGTTGTTGTTGGCAGTGATTCAATGTCATATCACACATTCAAAATCTTGTGACAAAATGAAAAACTAAGGATTCATATTTGGAGAGATTTTTACTCCTCAAATCCTTAAATCCACTCTTATCTCAGAGATGATATTTTTTAGAAACTGTTAAACATTTAGTTAAGGTATTTATTTTTGTTCAAGTTTATTATTATTATTTTTCTTTATATTGATCTTACCATGGTTATTATGTAACTAAGCTCTCTTTCCCTCCCTCTCTTTCTCTCTCTCTCTCTCTCTTTCTCTCCTCTCTTTCTCTCAATTTGTATTTGTGTGTACATCTGTGTCTATGCAGTCACTGGATTTTATTTCAATAATATATATTTAATTTAGTCTTTGAAATATATATCCTGCCTTGAAACTGAAGATATCACTAGAGTACAATGTTAATTCATCTCATTTAAAATTATATTATTGTCGTTCTCCCTGAAAATAATAAACCTACTTTGCCAAAACTGCATCCCCATGGAAATCAATAATTATAGAGATGGACATATAAAACACACAAACCTATATTTGGAGTTTAAGCAAAACCTCAAACCAGCTTAGAATCAGACATTTTATAAGTTTAGCATGTCTGGGAATTTTCCTAAACAATGTATTTTAATATCCTGTGTTCTGTGCAAACTTATTTCTAGGGGGATTTTTACCAAATGTACACTATCATCTTTCTTTGGAATCAAGTAGAAGAATTGTGTTTTTAGTCATGCCTAGGAATTAATAATAATGTGCTCCTAAAAATAACTAAGTATTTAAAGTATTTTGCTTATCAGCTTCATGACCCCAAGTGACAAGAACAAAGGCATAACATATTTATCACATTTTCATAAAGAGACACTGGATATGGCATGAAGCTATAGACCTGAGATGAAAGAAAAACCTCATCTTTCAATGCTTAGACCAGGCAGTCTTTTTAAAAATGTCATATTCAACATCCTCATTCTTTAAACTAGAAAGAACATGTGTATATTTCTAATCTAAGTATTTGAAGAGATTTATTTATTTATTTTAAATAGATTAAGTGAACATGTAGTATATTCCAGGTGATAATCTAAGTGCTGTGAATAAAATGGCACACAAGACATAGATGTTACACTTACAGGTATGTCATTTTCTTAAGTGGTAACATAATAAACACATGGCCATATAAATGTAAAATATAATGCTAGGTAGTAACAGGTATCTTGATGACAAATACAGGAATGTGAGTGACTATGGAATGATGGGTATATTTCCTTTACGTCTATCAGGGCCGGCAGGCTTCTCTAAGGATGTGGGGATGTGTAGTGAGAGGTGAGCAATGGGCGATGCTGACATCTGTGATGAAACATACCTTGTCACATTCAAGAAGCAAGAAGGAGTCTGGTCTTGTTTAGGTGAAATGTTCAGGAGGAGTGGTCAGAGGAAGTTTAAATCAAAATATGAAGGTCATAAATAAGGCATTTCAATGTTATTTTGAACTATAAAAGGGTGCCATTGGAGTATTTGGGCAAAAAATGAATAAATGATCATACTGACATTTAAAATTATCAATCTGGTTGTTATGGGAGACTAAAATGTAGAGGCAAAACTGAAACCAATGAGTCCATTTGAGGTAAGAGATTATAACTCCTGGATGGAAGAAAGAGATATTGAAAACTGGTATACTAAATTTTTATGAAAAAGCTATACAGTTTTATGTCGGTATCAACTATTAGTATTCAAACAGCAAAGAGCTTTTTCCTGAGTTCCTGCTATTCAGAGACTATGATGTGGTACTGATAGTTAGAAGAAATCATAATACCAAACAGGAGAGGACTTCAGAGAGGGGTGGTATAAGGAGGTCTGATTCTGAGTAGGAGAAGGATGTGGCATGTCATTGCTGGCTCTGCCATGTAGGAGCTGTGTCCTGGGACTGAACAGAGACCTTAAGACAAGTTAAGGTCCCCAGCTGACAGCCAACAAAGAATGGGCCTAATTCCTAAAGTGACAAGTGATGAATCCTGCCAACAATTCTAAAGAGCTTGCAAGCAAGTTCTTCCCAAAGTCTTCCAGTAGATCCCAGTTAGCTGCTAATTTGATTTTGATCTTGTGAGTAAGGAGAGCAGAGATACCAGCTGAGCCAGACTAGATATCTGAACTACTGAATAAGCCCAACAGAGTGAGCCACATGCTGTGGATTATTGATAGTTCCTAACAGGTTGACCACGGCCAGTCATAAGCAGTGTCTGACAAAGGACTATGCCAGAGTCTTTGCATATCTAAATAATACATAGAAATAAACAAAAATGAGCTGCCCAAATGAAAAGACAAAGAAACAGGCCCCAAATGAAAGAACAAGGGAATTCTTTAGAAGAAGAGCTAAATGAAATGGAGGCAAGCAACTTATCAGACAGAGAGTTTAGGTACTCAACAGCATGGAAAAAAGACATAGAAACCATAAAAAGGGACCAGTTAGATATAAATAATGCAATATCTGAAATTAATAATACACTGGAAGGAATAAATAGCAGGTTAGATGAAGCAGAGAACTAAATCAGGGAGACAAGGTAGGAAAAAAACACCCATGCAGAGAAGCAAAATAAAAAAAGAATTTAAAAAGATAATGAGAACTTAAGAAACATTTTGGACTACATGAAGCATAACAACATTTTCATCATGGGAATTACAGAAGCAGAAGAGAGTGAGTAAAGGATCAAGAACCTATTTGAAAAAACAATGATTAAACATTTCTCTAATCTGGTGAAGGGAAAAGGCACACAAGTCTGAGAAGCTCAGATTGTCTCAAACAAGTTAAACTCAAAGAGGCCTACACCCAGACACATCATAATTAAAATGACAAGGCTGAAAGACAAGCAGACAATCCCAAAAGCTACAAGAGAAAAGCAGATAGTTATACACAAGGGAGCACTAAGCAGACTGTCATTTGCTTTATCAACAGAAACATTTCAGGCCAGAAGAGAGTGGCATGAAATATTCAAGGTGATGAAAAACAAGGTCCTACAACCAAAGCTACTTTACCCAGCAAGGCTATCATTTAAATTGAAGGAGAAAAAATGAGTTTCTAGACAAGAAAAAATTTAAAGGAGTTTGTTAACACCAAACCAGTTCTGCAATAAATGTTAAAGAGCTTGCTTTAAGAAAAATAGGAAAAAAAAAAAGAAAAAAAAAGAGAAAGAAACAGAAGAAAATAGTTTAACAATAAAATAGCACTAAATATGTATCTATCAATAATCAACAGTGTGGTAATTGTTGGGGTGAGGGAGGTATAAGGGGACCAAATGGTAATGGAAAAAAGTACAATAAAGATTAAATTTTAAAAATCACCTTAAATGTAAATGGCTTAAATGCTCCAAACAAAAGACATAGGGTAGCTGAATGGATAAGAAAGCAAGACCCATATATACTGTCTCCAAGAGACACATCTCAGATTGAAAGATACACACAGACTAAAATCATCAAGGATTTTAATACCCCATGATTTCAAAGAATATATCTTCCAGACAGAAAATCAACAAGGAGACAGTGGCCTTAAATGACACATTAGATCAAATGGATTTAATTGGTATCTTTAGAGCATTTCATCCCAAAGCAGCAAAATATGCATACTTATCAAGTGCACATGAAATATTTTCTAGGATAGATCACATGTTAGGACACAAAAAAAGTCTCAATAAATTTAAGACTTGAAATCATATCAAGCATATTCTCTAAACACAATGCTATAAAACTAGAAATAAATCGCAAGAAAACACTAAAAAACATGCAGGCATGGAAGCTAAATAACGTTATTAAACAATAAATGGTCAACAATGAGGTCAAGGAAGAAATTGAAACATATCTTGAAACAAAGGAAAATGAGGACACAATAATCCAAAATCTGTGGGACACAGAGAAAGCAATCCTAAAAGAAAAATTCATGGTATTACAGACCTATCTCGAGAAACAAGAAAAAGCTCAAATAAACAATCTGAATTTACACTTAAAGGAACGTGGAAAATAACAACAAACAAAGCCCAAAGTGAACAGAATGAAGGAAATAATAAAGATCAGAGCAGAAATAAATGAAATAGAGTCTAAGTAAACAATACAAAAGATGAATGAATCCAAGAACTGGTTCTTTGAAAAGATAAAAAAAATTAACAAGCCTTTAACCAGACTCATTAAGAAAAAAAGAGAGAGCCCAAATAAATTAAGTCAGAAATGAAAGAGGTGAAATAACAACTGACACCAAAGAAATACAAAGGATTGTAAGAAAATATTATAAACAACTGTATGCCAAGAAACTAAACGACATGGATGAAATAAATAAATTCCCAGAAACATAGAACCTTCCACAACTAAGTCAATCAGGAAGAATCAGAGAATCTGAATAGATAGAAATTAAAGCATTGTAAAATTAAAGCAGCAATAAAAAATAACTGCCCTGGAGGCAAACAAATGCAGGAACCTGTCAAGATGAAGAGACAGAGAAATATGGCCCAAAAGGGAGAATGGATCAAGGTTCCAGTGGGAGAACAAAGTGACAAGGAGATAGCCAACCTAACAGATGAAGAATTCAAAACACTGGTGATAAAGAGGCTCACAGACTTGATAAATATCCTTAAGGACAGCAAATGCATAAGGGAAAAAGTGAAGGCTAGGCTAAATAAAACAAAGGAAAATCCACACAAAATCAATGGTGAAGGGAAGGAAACTGGGGTTCAAATCAATGATTTGGAATATAAGGAAGAAAAAAACAGTCAACCAATACAGAGTGAGGAAACAAGAATAGAAAAAAATGTGAAGAGGCGTAGGAACTTCTGGGGCAACTTTAAACATGCCAACATCCGAACCATAGGGGTGCCAGAAAGAGAAGAGGAAGAGCAAGAAATTAAAAACTCATATGAGAATATAATGAAGGAAAACTTCCCAAATTTGGGAAGGAAATAGACATACAAGTCCAGGAAGCACAGAGAGTCCCAAATAAGCTAGACCCAAAAAGGACCACACCAAGACACATCATCATTAAAATGTCAAAGGTTCAAGATAAAGAGAGAATCTTAAAAGCAGCAAGAGAAGTGCAGAGAGTTAATTACAAAGCGGTGCCTATAAGACTATCAGCTGATTTCTCAAAAGAGACTTTGCCGGCAAGAAGAGACTGGCAAGAAGTATTCAAGGTCTTGAAAAGGAAGGACTTACAACCAAGATTACTCTATCCAGCAAAGCTATCATTTAGAATGGAAGGGCAGATAAAGTGTTTCCCAGACAAGGTAAAGCTAAAGGAGCTCATCATCAGCAAGCTATTATTATATGAAATGTCAAAGGGACTTACTTAAGAAAAAGAAGATCAAAATTATGAACATTAAAATGACAACAAACTCACAACTATCAACCAAAGAATCTAAAAATAAAAACAAAATCCAACTAAGCAAACTAGAATAGGAACAGAATCATAGGTATGGGGATCATTTGGAGGGTTGTCAGCTGGGAGGGAAAACGGAGAGAAATGGGGAAATGGTGCAGGAATTAAGAAGCATAATTGTTTGGTACAAAATAGACAGGGGGAAGTTAAGAATAATACAGGAAAGAGTGAAGTCAAAGAATGTATATGCATGACACATGGACATGAACTAAGAGGGGGTGGGATTGCTGGAGGGAAGGTGGGTACTGGACAGAGGGGCATAAAGGGGAAAAATTGGGATTGCTGTAACAACATAATCAATAAACTATATTGAAAAAAGAAAAACTGCCCAGAAACAAAGCCCTGGACCAGATGGCCTCACAGGTGAATTTTACCAAACATTTTGAGAAGAACTAACACCTCTCTTTTTCAAACTATTTAATAAATTCAAGGAGAGAGGACTTCCAATCTTATTTCATGAGGCCAGCATTATCTTAATTCCAAAACCAGATAAAGTCACTATAAAGAAAGAAAATTATAGGCCAATATCCCTGATGAACACAGACATTATAATCCTCAACAGAATATTAGCAAACCTAATACATCAATGCATCAAAAAGATCATATACCATTATCAAGTGGGGTTTATTCTGGGAATGCAAGGTTGGTAAAACATTCACTAATCAATAAATGTGATTCACCACATAGACAAAATAAAGGATAAAAACCACATGATCATATTAATAGATGCAGAAAAAGCTTTAGATAAAATTCAGCACCATTTATGATCAAAATTCTCAGCAAAATGGGAATAGAGCAAACATACCTAAACATAAGCAAGGCCATATATGACAAACTCACTACCAGTATCATACTCAACAGGCAAAAGCTGTAAGTGTTCCCTTTAAGATTGAGAACAAGAAGGGAATATCCACTTTTGCCTCTCTTATTCAACATAGTACTGGAAGTCCTAGCCACAGCAACCAGACAAGAAAATGAAATAAAAGGCATCCAAATTAGAAAGGAGGAAGTAAAATGGCTATTTACAGATGACATGATACTGTACATAGAGAACCTCAAATAGTCAACCAAGAAACTACTAGAATTGATAAATGTATTCAGCAAAGTAGCAAGATACAAAATTAATATCCAGAAATCAGTTGCATTTTTATATGCCAATAATGAACTAATAGAAACAGAAATTAAGACAACAGTCCTATTCACAAATGCTTCAAAAAGAATAAAATACCTCGGAATAAACCCAATCAAGGATGTAAAAATACTTGCACTGGGAAAATTATGACACTAAAGAACAAATTGAAGAAGATAGAAATAACTGGGAGCACATACTGTGTTCAGGGCCAGGAAGAATTAACATCAATTAAAATGTCCATACTACCCAAAGCACTCTATAGATTCATTACAATTCCTATCAAGATTTCAATGACATATTTCACAGAACTAGAACAAATATTTCAAAAATTTATATGGAAACACAAAAGGCCCTACATAGCAACAGCGATCCTGAGAAAGAAGAACAAAGTTGGAGGAATCACACTACCTAATATCAAAGTATACTATACGGCTATAGTAATCACTGAAGCATGGTACTGGCATAAAAACAGACAAGATCAATGGAACAGAATAGACATTCCAGAAATAAATCAAATCTCTATCATCAAGTAATATTCTACAGAGGAAGCAAGCTCATACAATGGAGTGAAGATAGTTTATTCAATAAATGATGTTGGGAAAATTGGATAGATGCATGCAGAAAAATGAAACTAGACCACCTTCATACACCACACACAAAAATAAATTCAAAATGAATCAAAGACCTAAATATTAAACCCCAAACCATAAAAATTGTACAGGAAAACACAGGCAGTAAAATCTCAGACATTGCTTATAAATTTTTTTTTGAATATATCTCCTGAGGCAAGGGAAAAAAAAGATAAGATAAACAAGTGGGACTACATCAAACTAAAAATTTTTTGCACAGCAAAGGAAATCAACAAAATAAAAAGAAACCCCACAGAATGGGTAAACATATTTGTAGATACAACCAATAAGGGGTTAGTGTCCAAAGTTTATAAAGAAGGTACAAAACTCAACACCACACACACAAAAAAAAAACCTAATTAAAAATGAGCAAATAACCTGAATAGACACTTCTCAAAAGAGGGCATACAGATGGCCAATAGACATATGAAAAGATGCTTAACATTATTAATCATTAGAGAAATGCAATTTAAAACCACAATGAGGTATCATCACATACCCATCAGAATGGCTATCATCAATGAATCAACAAACAAGTGCTGGCAAGGATGTGCACTGTTGGTGACAATGCAGACTGGTGCTGCTGCTGTGGAAAGCAGTATGGAAATACCTCAAAAACTGAAAATAGATATATTTTTTGACTGCTCAATTCTATTTATGGGAATATATTTTAAAAAACCCAAGACATCCATTTAAAAGAACAGAACTACCCCTATGTTCATTGCAGCATTATTCACAATTGCTAAGATATGGAAGCAGTCCAAGTACCTATCAGTAGATGAGTGGATAAAACAACTATAGAACATTTACTCAATGGAATACTACTTGGCCATAAAAAAGAAGGTTTTACCCTTTGCAATAGTATGGCAGGACCTGGAGAACATTATGCTAAGTGAAATAAGCCAGTTAGACAAATACAAACACCATATGATTTCACTTATATGTGGAATCTAATGAACAAACTGAACTAACAAGCAAAACAGGGATGGACTCATAGATGGAGAACAAGATGACAGCTGTGGGAGGGTGGTTAGGGGTTGGAGGGATGGAGCAAAAAGGAAAAAAGACTCATGGATATGGGCAACAGTGAGCTGATTGCTGGAGGGAGGGGAGATAAGAGGACAAAATGGCAATGGGAAAAAAAAACAAATCATAATTCTCCTTTCTTCAAGTCATATTATAGTATTTTGCTAGTCATATGACATTGTTTTCCATTTTCTATAAGTTGGGAATATATACATGTATGGGGAAGAATAACAATATAAGATAACTCAGAGATATTTTATGACTTTATAAAAAATTATGTTATCAATCTAATAGCCTATTTTATAACACTCATTATATTAGCCAATCAATTCTTGACTATCAGGGAAAAACATAAAATTTTATTACTAATTAGTAAATTAATAATTCTGACTGATGGTACAGATTTTACTTTTGCAGATGACAGTGGGATAATTATTGGCTAAGATGATCCAGAAATTCTGAAAGGCAGAAGCTAGACATGTTATTTAAAGGATGTAGGATGTACAATCCTTTGTCAAGGTAAAAACCCATCTCAGATGGATGAAGAAGCTGCAAAAATGAAGGTAAGGCAGTTCCACTTTTAGTTTTTTGAAGAAATTCCAAACTGTTCTCCATAGTGGCTGCACCAGTCTGCATTCCCACCAGCAATGCACCAGGGTTCCCATTTCTCCGCATCCTCTCCAGCACAAGTTGTTTGTTGATTTGTTGATGATGGCCATTCTGACTGGTGTGAGGTGGTATCTCATTGTGGTTTTTATTTGCATCTCTCTGATGGCTAGTGATGTTGCTAGGATTATATCCAAAAAATCATGAAACACCAATTTACAGGAACCTATGCATCCCTATGTTCATAGCAGTACTATTTACAATAGCCAAGTGCTGGAAACAATCTAAGTCCCCATCTGTAGATGACTGGATCAAAAAACTGAGGTACATTTACATAATGGAGTACTATGTAACAGAAAGAAAGAAGGAACTTCTACCATTTGCAACAACATGGATGGAACTAGAGAGAATTATGCTTAGGGAAATAAGCCAGGCAACAAAAGAAAAATACCTTATGCTGTCACCTATTGCAGGAAACTAATGAACAACACAAACATGTGAGCAAAATTGAACCAGAGGTATGTAAACAAGGAGTAGACCAACAGTAACAAGGGGGGAGGTGGGAGGGATAGAAGGGGGTAAGAAGGGGAAGGGTCTAGTCAAAGAACATGTATAAATGACCCACAGACATGGACAACTGAGTGGGGACTAAATGTTGGAGAAGGAGGGGACAGGGCGCAGGGAAGCAAGAGGGGAAAAATAGTGAGACAACTGTAATGAAAAAACAAACAAAAAAATTTTTAGTGGGAGGAAAATGAAAATATGAAGAATGGAAATGCCAGTTCAGTGAATATTAGAATGACAAGGATTTTTCTTCACACTGTATATTTTTCTCCCTATCTGATCCCTCCAGAGTTTGGCATTCTAAAGAAGTATGTAATGACATAAGTTTCTTTGCATAAAACCAATAAGACCAGCTGCTAATAGATATTTTTTTGACCAAGACATTGACTGGAATGTCATGCCTAAAGGAGACATGCTTGGGCTCTAATTCTTGCCAAAAAGCCCTGAGGAACTGGGAATGACTTTCAATGGTAATAAAAGCCCACGAGATAAAAGGCCTGGTACCGTGGTTGGTTGTGCGGTCCACAGCAATCTTTCCAGGGAAGGAACGAAGGTTGTTTTCCTGAAAGATGGCTAGAAGGGACCTTAAGGCACAATGAAAAACCAGAAGGACTTGTAAAAGACAGGTGTGTACAGGCAAGGCTGAATGCCAGGTATGTGGCTCAGCTTCTGTGCCCTGAAGGGCAGACTGAAGGTCACCCTAAATGTTCCTTGCGTAAGTTCCAGCAAAGCAGAACAAAAGAACATAACTGATCATTTTCTGTTCTTGTTGTGTTTTTGCAAATGAACAGGATAAATTAAAAATGGACTTAATGCAGTCTCTTTAATGACAAGGAGGGTAATCTTAGGGAGAAAAATCACTATTCAAGGAAAATCACAATGCTCAGTGGTAGACTATAAAGTAGTATAGCTAACCGTCTTTAAAGTTTCTTTTCATTTAAAATATGTTTTCACTTGAAAGTTAAACTATGTCTGTGGTATCATCAAAGATATTTAAGTTACAGGCAAGAAGAATATCAAATGCCTTGCAGCTGAATGTCTTTCCAATAAGACAGTCTTACAGATTTAGAGACTTGTTTATGGGTTATGTTACATAAACTAACATGTGTTTTCTGTTTTCAAAGGGCATAAGCCTATGACCTCATTACCTGAGTGATTGTCTGTACGTATAGGCCTCACTCAATCCTGTCTGCAGCGCTGCCTCCTGAGACTCAATGGTTTGGCTGAACTAAATGGCTGGGTTGGTGAAGAATGGGGTGATTTGTGGGCTTCACTTTAAAACTGGTTTCTCTTTTCTATCCTAATGGCTTGGACCAAAAGGGCCCAGAGGTCTGAGAGGGGGGAAACCTAAAATATTTCCCTCAGCCCAAACTAAGTATAATGGGCAAAAGGGTTTTGGACAGGTGAGATGTGCCTGGCACACCTTCCTCCAAAGAAGCCCTTCTTTTCCCTAATGTGGGACATTGAAAAATTAATACCTGTCTTTTGTCATCTTGTGGTTATAGATTGAACGATGTCTTTTAACCCTGTTGCCAAATCTGTTGCCTCCAGAATACAACAAGGATGCCAGCCTGTTAACGAAGCACACCATTGTCCAGAGACAGCCAACTGACCTGGAGCCTGCACGATCCTTACCCATGTGGGAAGGCCACCCTCCCCTCCACACCCCTGCTCTTATTAGGGATTTCTGGACCCAAGGGTTGGTAGGACAACAACCATGTCCAGCTTGAAGCAGCTAGAGGAGCTTGAGACCTTCGCCCATTGTCCTTTATAAGATTATAAAGGGTCTTAATAACTGAGAGGGAGAGATTATTTTTTATTGTTAAAATAATTAATTAATCATTTATTTATTAATAAAAAGAAGAATATATGAAAGGGTGAGGCAGGAGAGCTTGTATGTATGAACCATGGGCATGGACTTGGGGGGGATTGCTGGGGGAGGGTGTTGCTGGGTGGAGGGGAGTAAAGGGGAAAAATTGGAAATATTGTAACAATATAATTAATAAAATATACTTAAAAATAATTAAAGATCTACTCTTATTAAGAAAAAATAAAATGTGAATGTCTTTAGGTTTAAAAAAAAATGAAGGTAAGGATGCTGTTTGTGGAATCATGGGTGGCATGAATAGGCTATTCTGATCGAAGCACAGAATCTTATGTGACAAAAGTAGAAGAAAATCTCAGAAAAAAATGTCGTGGCTAGATTCTAGGGAACTTGGAATGACCATCTAAGGAATTAAATAGTAACTTACTATGTAGGCAAAGGAAGACATTGCAGGTTTTGAGCATAAGCATGAAATGATGAAAGTTGTGTTTTAAGTGTATGAGAATTAAATGTGGTAACATATGCAAACTGCAATTCATATACTTCATCTTCACACCACGGTATGCTCATTCCACAGTTTCAGAGCCTCATCAGAGAATTAGAAATGTGCATACACACATTAATATATGTATTAATGTATATATTTCCTCCATAATTATAGAGTTTAACAGATACATCTTTTAAAAATATGGAATATATAAATTATAAATTATAATTTACAGAAAAACTAGAGTAGCTAGGCTTTTAACACAACTTTAAAACATTAAAAACATACAAACAAACTTGTATGCTCTGTTGAATCCATTTTAGTCATGGATCAACACTTCCTTTCCTCGATTCCCCGTTTCAATTTGCTTTTTAAATAATTTATATACACTACTTTAGTTACCTCTCAACAGTACCTTTACAATACATATTTCTATTTTCATTTTATATGGGAGGAGACTGAAATTTATAGAAATGAAGTTGTAGGACATGACATTTCTTTAGCAAGAAAAGATTAGGGGACATACAAATGTTGCTCCCAGTAGGAGTCAGCGCTATCTAGGGCAGCAAGGTTTACTATAACAAAAAGATAATGGTACTACCTAACCAGATAGAAGATAAATATAGATAATAGATATATAGGTAGATAGATACACAAACAGATGATTGATGGATAGATAACATATATATGTAACCTATGTAACATACCATATTTTTCGCACTATAAGATGCACCTGACAATAATATGCACCTAGATTTAGAGGAGGAAAACAAGAAAAAAAAAATCTGAACCAAATGGTATACTAAAATATTTAATAAAATATAATAAAATAATATCTCAACCATGTAAAGTGAACAGCAGTCAACAGCGGTATTAAGAACCATCGTCACTGTCGTTAACAAATGAGGAGAGACTTTAAGGTTCAAGTACTTTTCTAGTTTTCTGGGAACCCCAAGAACTCATCATCGCTAGTGTCAGAATTTATGAAGCTCAGTTACTCACAATCACTGATAATACTTTCTTCACTATCTTGATACTGACCAGACACCCTGAGATTCATCAGTAAAATGGGACATTTAAGCACCCCCAGGGGTTTAACATGGGCCACTGCTTCCTCTTCTAACAGCTGTCGCCACTGCTGACAGGTCAGGTAATACACATCATGGTCTGTGATGCAATATTTGCTCCATAAGACAGACAGACATCCCCCCCCCTCCACTTTTGGAGGAAAACAAGTGCGTCTTATGGAGTGAAAAATACGGTATATACATAGATTTCCATATATATATATACATAATAGATTACATTTGCCTGTGCATATCTTTCGTACACACAGGGGCACATGGGCACATACAAGTATCCAGGTAGGCATACACACACACACACAAACATCTAACTTTATGAGATTCCACTTTTGCCATTCTCTCAGAAGATCCATACACCAGAACATGTAAGTAATTATTGGCAGAATCTCTTTCTAATAATTCTTCTTTCTTTATTGTCTTGTTGTTTCAGAAACTTATCACCGGATCAGATATACTATCTATGCCAGCATGTAAATGGTTACTACTGGGCCATGTGTGAAGTTTCTCAGATACTTTTATCTATAGCACATAACCTGAGAAAGGTAGACAGCTGAGACATTTAAAACAAGTTGAATTTAAAGTCATTAAGAATATTCAGAATATGAAATTATTTTTAGTTTCTACCTTAATTCAGACTTAGGTATTTTTAAATAGTAATTCTATGACACAAATATTTACATTTTTATGTGAAGTAAGATGAGTTATTTAGGTCTTAATTATTCAGATCATAGTGTCAAGTTATAATATATAAGAAAATAAAATATTAAACCATACAACTGTTAATTATAGCTACAAAATTGCTTACATAGAGACAAGTCTTATCTCTCACAAAAACTAAGAAACAAGTAATATTCTCTATATGTGAACTTGGAAAAAATGAGTACACAGTGGTTAGGTCTTTTGCTCTGCTTTTAAATCATTTGAGGACTGGTTTTAAGATGTTAATAAAATTTAAGTTCCACTTACAATCAAACACAAAACAAAGAGCTGTATGCTTTTTAGCAATAACATTTCTTCTCCCAATTACCTGCTAAGAGGCCTCTTCTTGATGAATACTTCTTTTTACCTCAAAGATTGTTCCATTGATTAAGTTTTAAAATAGTCTGAAAAGCAAAGCAAGCAGACGAACAAAAATCTTTCATATTTGAACCATTACCAATAACTGAACTTTCTGGGTAAACCAAATTAAAACAAAAAAGAGCACTTCTCCCTTACTAGCGGTGAACTCTTTGTGACATCTTGGAGGCGTTACTGAGCTATCTCACAGGCATCGTTAACCTCTATGTTCTCTCATCACCAGCCACTCGGAGCACTATTATCTCCCTTACTTCTTCCCAAATTGGATACTCAGAGATTATTTCCACTATTTGTGTGTGTAAATTTGGCTCATGTCTTCTCACTCCCTGTTCAGCTGCCTTATCTTTTTAGACAAAATATGTCCACCCACTCAGCTGCTGTAGACATTTCCGGCTTTCTATCTTCAGTCATACTCCTGGGCTATGATTCCCTCCTCCAATTTCCGCTAACTCACTGGGAGTGAGTAATAGTCACCTTAGGATCAGGTTCCCCAGCAATCAAGTTATTTTTCTTACAGACAATTACTCTCAAAAGCTCTCCTTAAAGTTCATTTTAAGACTTAATTTTTTGGCACCAGAGTAGAATAAAAATTCTGGATTCTAGAGTCTTCAGGCTTATGTGACACAGCAGCCACAGATTTGGAGGCTGCGGCCTGGGGTTGAATGGGTGGATAGAGTGGTGTCTAGTTTAATGACCCTGAGAGGTTTCAGTGCTGAAAACTGAATCCAGAGAGACACACTAGAGGTTCCGACAGAACATGAGCAATATTTCATAGGAGGAAAACACCTGATCCAAAACCAAGACATCTACACTATCTCCTTCTTCCCTCGGGAAATTAGAAAGTTTCATTGTATACCATGATCAAATAGTTAAGAATATAGGTTAATATTTTAGTTTGGAAATAGAACACATTTTTGAAGAAAAAGCTATTGTTATTGTAGGTTGTATTAGTGATCTCTCCCTTTTAATCTCCATGCTCTTTTCCACATGACTTTGCACTTCTTCCCACACTGGCCTGATTATATTTCTATCCCTTGGTTATAAGTTTGGTCATGCGACTTGCTTAGGCCAATAAAATGAGGCAAAGGTAACAGTATGCCAGTTTCAAAACTAGGAAACGTTGTTTACACTTCTCTCTTGTGTTTCTTCCACTGCCATAAAGAGGGTGTACCTGGGCTAAGCCACGGGTCCCAGGAGATAAGAAGGGTAAGACAAAATGTGTGGAACAGAGCTGCCTGGATAGGATGCACCAACTAAGTCCAGAGTGGGTCAGGACCCCAGTCAACCTGAGAAGCTGGAGTGAGCTTATATTATTATATGAACCCCAGTTGACTGAGGTGATGGTTAATTTCAGGCACTGAATTCAGTGTTTTGTTTTGCTCTAACAGCTATTCAGTACATATAGAATAGACAAACCTCTCAAATAAGTATAGAAAATAGTTACTTACAAGCCTGCCTAAATTCCTACTTCATCATAATTATGTGAATATATTTTTAAGTACAATACCCTTAGAGAATTCATGTAATCATTATAAGAAAAAATATAACTAATAACCTTTTATTATGAAATCCAGTAACAGATCTCCATTCAAAACATACAAGATCAGTCTAGACTAATCCCAATCTAAATTTACATTTTTCATTACACAGTAATTTATCAGCAAATTTAATTTCCATAATTATGCCTTTGAAGTGCTGGCAAAACCCTAAATTTGTTTCCAAATCTTCAAAAACAGTCAGTATATTATAGTGGATATATGGTGATTTTGACCATGAGTAGACTTGGTCTTAAAATCAAATACTAGAATGGCAGTTACCAGGGGCTGAAGGGAAGGGGAAATGGAGAATTTGTAATCTACAGGCATACATTCTCCACTGAGTAAGATGAATAAACTATAGATCAGCTGCACAACATTCTACCTATAGTCAACAATAATGTATTGTACACTTAAAATATGTTGAGGATAGAGCATGTTCAATGTTTTTTATCACAATGAGAGAGAGAGAGAGAGAGAGAGAGAGAGAGAGAGAGAGAGAGAGAGAGAGAGAATAGAATTGCAATCACAGGATGGTGGATATAAGCCCAAATATGCTACTTATTTGCTATTTGTCCTTGGAAATTAATTAGGATATTCTGAGCTCTGGGTTTTTATTGCAAAGGAAAATATTAATAATAGCATTTAATTGTTTATATAATATAGATACAGCATTAACCTGCTATTGTTCTCAAAGAAAGTTTAAATTATATTTGTTAGTGTGGTGTTTATCTTTATTTCTTTCCTAACTTTTTAAAGAGGTTGCTATTGAAAATATGCTATGAGATGAGTATGGCTAAGTAGGGGGAGGTGTCAAAAGATCAGCAAGGAAGTCCTCAGGGTTGAGGAAAGGGCCCAGCTAAGAGTTACTAAGAAAATGTGGTCAAAAAGGCCTGGCATGAGTTTGGGGGGAGGGTAATGGCTCTGAGGCAGCATCTCATAGGCAGTAGCCCTGAAAAGAAAAGCAATGGGCATAAAGAATGAAACTCAAACAAGTTACAACATGTAATGAACATTTTAATGTGTATTATTTGCCATAGGATATAAATAAATATGTTACAAAGACATTTACACAAGACTGTGCACTACAGCAATGCTAAAAATAGCGGAAACAGAAAGCACGCATTTATCAAACAAGAAATATTTAAGTAAGTTATGGAATCTGAACATTATGCAACTCGTAAGATGCATTATATATGTGTGTATATAAGTATATGTTTGACGTTGTAGTCAACACCGGCAACTCCTGCGGCGCACCTGAAGCCAAGCTGTATTGACTCCGTCTTTCCCTTGGACCCTTCAGCTGCGAAGAGAGGGGGGGTCTGCTGCATGGGCAACAGCAGACCCTCCATATCACCCTGCCCAGGCTCTGTAGCTTCAGCGTCATCGCACTTGATTCAACAAGGGAGGAGACAGATACCGTGTCACTCCCGAGTCGGACTGCACAACCATTCTCGGCGGTGCAGATGGACTCTTAAGAAGCTACACCATCGTCTCTCGAGACGGACGGCTGCCGACGACGACGACGATAAGTATATGCAGATGTGTATGCATGGATATATGTATATATGCATATTCAATATATATGTACATATATTATATATTATATGAGTACATTTAATGACAAGTACATTTCCAATAATATATTATTAAATAAAAATTACAAAACATCATTTAAAATGTTCCTGACTGTGGGACATGGTATGTGCATGTGTGTGTACACATGTACTACAAACTGTTTAAAAGGACAATTAACACCCTGTTTAAAACTGATCTTGGTTTATAGGCATTCAATTTTTTAACATTTTTATATTTATCAGCATTTATTTGCAATAAGCTAAAGTAATTCCTAACATTTTCATTAACAGAAAAAATCAAAATAAATGATTTAAAATACATTTAGGAGTACTAGACTTATACAGAACAATTTAAAAAGCAAGCTCTAGATATCATAATTGCTCTAATGGATTGGTAATAGGTATCTAGCCATGTGATACTAGGTATATTTAGTGGGAGTATTTGTTTTACTGTATATGATTATCAGTGTACAGGGAGTCAGGAAGTTTCACTTATGTCTATGAAATACATGCAACTGGAGTAGCTATTCTTCAAAGAAACCGCATATGACAGCTCTGGCTCATTCTCTGCAATCCTGGGTAAGGATGTGAATGTTTGAAACATCGCCTGGCACTTTAGAACGGGTAGTTTCAGGGGAAAAGTAACATTATAGTCATGTGCTACATAACAATATTTCCATCAGTCACGGACTGCATATATGAATGTGGCCCCATAAGATTATAATGCAGCTGGAAATTTCCTGTCACCTGGTAACATCATAGCCCTCATAACATCAGAGCGCAAAGGCTGCAAAAACCAACTTGGCTGAGATGGCCAACAACTGCACTTGGGTATGGATGAAGATGATGATGAGGAGTTTCTGAAGGTGGTTGTTGGAACTGACATTGGAACAAGAACATATAGCTGAAGAAAGGAAAGAAAAGAGAACATGATACTGCAGGACAAGGAAAAGAAGAGGCCGTAAGAAAACTCACAGGAAAGGATATAGCAGAAGCATTTGTAGACCTCAGCAAGCACCTGAAAAAGTTGAAAAACATGGACCCAAACTCTGAAAGGTTTTCATTAGTGGAGCAGAATGCTCATAGTGCATTATCTGCTTTATCATAAGCAAATCTATGACAAAAAAAGAAGAGAAATAAACCACACAAGCCACCATGAGCATGATTCTTAGTAGAGTGATGTATCTGCTCAGGAAGAGCCACAGGCATGTATTTCAGAAGGTGTTTAGGATGAAGGCATTGTTATCCTTGGAGATGACAGCTTCATGATGCTACTGCTCCTACAGACCTTCCAGTGGGACAAAATGTGAAGATGGAAGACAGTGATAATAATGATCCTGACCCTGTGTAGGTCTAGGCTAATATGTAGGTTTGCGCCTGTTATTAACAAAAAAGTTAAAAAAAATTTAATAGGAAAAAGCTCATAGAACAAAGATGTAAAAGAAGAAAATATTTTTGTACAACTGTGCAATGTGTTTGTGTTTTAAGCTAAGTATTATTACAAAAGAGTTTAAAGGCTTAAAAATTTTTTTACAGTTTATACAGTAAAGTAAAAAAAACTTATAGTAAGCTAAGGTTAATTTATTATTGAAGAATGAAAAAAATTAAATAGATATAGCGTAGCCTATGTGGGCAGTGTTTATAAAGTTTACAACAGTGTACTGTAATGTTCTGGGCCTTTACATCACTCACCACTTACTCACTGACTCACCCAGAGCAACACCCAGTTAGTTCTGCAAGCTCCATTCATGGTAAGTACCCTAGACAGATATACCATTTTCATTTTTCATATTGTATATTTACTGTGTCTTTTCAATGTTTATATACACAAATACCATTGTGTTACAATTGCTTATAGTATTAATGGCAATAACATGATGTATAGGTTTGGAGCCTAGGAGCAATGAACTATACCATATAACCTAGGTGTGTGGTAGGTTATACCATTTATGTTTATGTAAGTATAGTCCATGATGTTCACACAACAAAATCACCTAAAGATGCATTTCTCAGAATATATCCCTGTTGTTAAATGTGACAGTACCAAATTCTGCCTTTCACTTAAGATAACCTGCTCATTCTCCTAAAAACCCTACGGGAAGACAGCTTCCATCCACTAAAAAGTTCCTCATTCTTGAGGCTGTACACAGTGCTTTGGGACATTATTTAATCCACATCTCAACCCAGTGTGATGGATATTCTTATCTTTGTCTCTGCTATCCATCCTCAGAGACAGACTTTTCTGATATGCAAAGATATCTCAGGACAGTAGGAAGAGGTTCTCATCCATAGTGGTGAACTAATTGAACTCTAGCTGTGTTTGACATGCCAAATGGAATAGTCTAGTCTAGAGGAACCTCCTCTTCTTAGCGGTAAACCTCTTCCAGCTACCACTGATCAAAAGTCATTTACCTGAACATAGCCATGTTTCCAATATTAGTTGGTAATTCTTTAGGGAATACAATTATATAAGTCATCTCAGGCTCATCTGACTATGCATTTCAAAGATCTGCCTCATTAATGAGAAGAGGGTTTCTCTCCTTGAAAACTTCCCATTGATGGTAATTTCAGTCCCACATTATTATTATAGCAGATGATACACACTTCATCATAGACAATGCCAAATAAAATATTGTTTCCCAATATTTCTGGAGAAATGAAGCTGGCCATGATATTATGCTATATGCAGTCTAATTTTATTGATATTCAAAAGCAATCTTAAGTTTCTCCATTTTACAAAGAAACCAAAGAACGTATATGTAGTTTACTTAGACAAAAATTCATTGTTATATAACTTGCAGTATAGTTATTTAAAAAACTCAAAATGTAATTTTAGAGAGATTATGAATGAACTACATTTGTTCAATTTATTTTTCCTTATGAATAAAAATTAAAATTTATGACCATATTTTCATGCATTTGTACTAAGTTTAATAAATTAAAGGAAACCTTAAATTTTTTAAGTTAAAAGTTAGTTTATAATTCCTGGAGTTAGTTTACAACTCTATGGTTAATATCTCCAAAGCTTGTCTGAGGAAAGTACATACATGCAAGATGAAGTGTGTGTTTATGGGAAAACATAATTTTTGAACTTGAATTGTCTCCATCAATCAAATTCAAGGGTGAAATTCCAAAGAATTGAGGAAAGTACTCATGAGAGATTCTGTTTGACACACACTTCACTGGATTCATCTACCAAACATATGAATACAATTGTTTCTATTTAGAAGAACAAAGCTTCTATTAGAGGAAATGGTCTGGTCTGAAAAAATATCCCTCAAATCACCATCTATTCCATAACTAGACTGAGGTGAGAAAATTGAAGAAAAAGAAAAAAAAAGAGAAAGAAAGAAACTTGGCTCCATGCTCATCAAAACTAATATAGGAAAACCTAACCTATTATTGTAATCAATAAACTTCAAAGTACTGGTGGCTTTTCTTTTCATATTTTACTGCTTACAGTACTTTCCAATTAGGGACAATTTGCAATAAGTAAGTAAAAAATAGTGGCAGCATGACTCACTTGCAATTGCTAAAAACATAAATTAGATTTGTTTGGCAACTAATTTGGGGCTGCTTCTCTTCTCTTCCTCTCTTCTTTCTAAAAATAAATTTTAAAAATATTTTAAAAAATGTACATGAAAGTTCTGGTTTCAGAAAGAAACTGAGTTTAGCATATTTAACTTTGGAAAATTTGTTGCAATGAATTGTAAGGCAGGTTTTCTGTGAATTCAGAATAGTGGCTCCAGCATGTGGTCCCAAAGAAATGAGACTGATCTTCTGCAATGCATTTCAATAATTTATCACAAAGTATCATAAAAATGGTATGATAAATGAAAATGGAAGGATATTTTCCTGGATTGGAAAGACTCAAATGATTAATTTTATTACTCCAAATGATTTTGAGTAATAAAAATGTACATTGTTCCAGGTCCACTAGAAGACAAAAAAAAAGGGGGGGGGGGTAAACTTAAATCATACTTGTGATATGTTTACAATCTACACTGGCAGCAAAAGGAAAAAGAACAAAATCTTCAGATGACAATTCAGGGTCCTATTGTATGATATGGGCTACAGGTTCTGCATTTTCAAAGAGGAAGTTAGAGTGAATGGAGTAACAGAGAGGACTGTTTGGAGAAATTAGATTTTCCTCAAGCTCTGAATTTACAATTGCATTTCAGAGAGGTCAGGGAAGTGTGAGGCCAGTTTGATGAATACCATGAACAAATTCGGGACAATGAGATGGGATTGGCATAGGTATTAGTTTTCTGTTGCTGCCGTGAAAAATTAACAAAAAAATCAGTGCTAAAAACAACACAAATTTATTATCCTATAGTTCTATAGGTCAGAAGTCTAACACATGGATTAAATTAAGGTGTCTGTCAGGCTAAGCTTCTTACATGATGCCCTCATGGGGAAGCCATGCTCTTGACTTTTGCAAGCTTCCAAAGATCTCTCTAGTTCTTGCACAAAGAACCCTACATTTCAAAATGATCAGGAAGGAATTTACTCATTTTCACATGGCTGTTTCTTTTTTACCATAGCTGGGAAAAGCCCTCTGCTTTTAAGAACTTATGTGATTAGATTGGATTAGATCCAGGATGATCTCCAAGGCCTTTAACCTTATTATTTTTTTTTCCTTTAACCTTATTTAAATCACCAAAGTCTCTTTGCCAACTAAAGTAATAATCACAGGTCCTGAGGATTAGGAAGTGAATGAACATTTTGGGGGACCATTACTTTCTTACCACATCATAAGCATAGGAAGGGATAAACTCCGTTGATTTTATTTTCTTAAAGTTTTCTAACTTTTAAAATATTGCTCCTTAAACTTTACTTTAGGATAAGCTTTACCCAATAAAAGAGGCTGATTCTAATTTGAGTGTGGAGTTTGGTAAAAAGTAAAAAGGACCTCAATTTTAATAATTTTCTATTTTGCTTCAAGTCACTCATAACATTAGCCTAGAGAACTTAATTCCATTTTCATCAGAATATTGCACCTTGGAACCCGTATTTCTTTTAAATAATAATACACAATGACCTTGGTGTTACTTGTTTACAAGTGGGACAACTGGTAGACTGCTCTTGTGTTGTCTCCAGTCATCAAGACTCCCTCAAGACTGGGGGCCAATATCTTATACAAAATAGTCTGATTCAGATTGCTCCCTCTGGCAGCCGTGTAGACATCAAAACACACAGAAACCTGAATGTTCAACAAACTGCTAAAAGTACTCACTTCTGCATACTGCACTCTCCTATTCTCCTGGTCACGCCTGTCTCATAAAATTCCACTCTTTGATCTTCTACTTACTAACCTACATTTAGGCTTGTTAATCTGTATTCAGTGGTCTGCAAAACAAGCCCTGTCCAGTACGGGCCCTCTTCTCTTGCCCAAGTGCATATTCTGACAGAAGAGAGTAAGAACATATCCCTAACAACCAAAATCAAAAGCTCGAATCTCAGTAGCAACTACAGGGTATGAAAAAGTAGGTTTACAGTTTTGAGTGTGCAAAATACAGAGTTTATTCTTGTGTTTTTCATATAAACAGCTTAAACTTAATTTTGCCCCACCCTATGTAGTTAACTGAATATACTGAAGTTATTCTATGCAGGGTTTTATAGCTATTTTTTTTAAATTTATTTATTTACTTTTAGAGTGAAGGGAAGGGAGGGAGAAAGAGAGAGAGAAAAACATCAGTATGTGGTTGCCTCTCACATGCCCCCAACTGGGGATCTGGCTCGCAACCCAGGCATGTGCCCTGACTGGGAATTGAACCTGTGACCCTTGGGTTCACAGGCTGGCACTCAGTCCACTGTGCCAAACCAGCCTGGGCCTATGCAGGGTCTTCAATGTTGGGCAGGGAATTTTTCCTTGATGCAGTAGCGTACCATGAACGAGGAAGTTTTGGGACTTAATTGATATTTCAGAAAAACTGTATAGGTGTACCTTCTAAGAAAAAGAAACAAACAAACAAGTATTAGAGAAATGTAGACATGAGGCCAGGTATGAGGTTTGTGTAGTAGTTGAGGAAATCAAGATTATGTTAATCTTAAAAAATATCGGTTTCATTCGGAAAGTTACAAAAATGTTTAAAGTAACATTTCTCTTTTCAAAATTCATATGCTATTTTAAATTAAACTATAGACTTCCAGCCAAAATGGAGGTGTAGGTAGACATGCTGCATCTCCCTACACAACTAATAAGGAAAACAACCAGAAGTTCCAGAAAATAGAGCTGCATGGAAGTTCAACAAACAAAGGTATAAAGAAAACATACTCATCCAGACAGCTAGGAGGAGTGGAGAGGGGGCAGCGGGACGTATTTTGGAGACAGTGGTAGCAGTGACAGTGACTGTGGCTGGCTGGTGGAAAGCACAGTCAAACATTTTTAAAAAGTAGGGAGGGACACCTGTGGAGTGTTCTCACCACCACACCAGGCTGTGTAGCTCATGATTCCAGGACTAAGGAAAATAAAGCCTCATTGCTTCTGACTATGCAAATCAGTGGGGGTTGGGAAAGAGGAAGAAACTGCTGGTTTCTCAGCAGAGTGTGCCTGTTTAGAGGGCACCCACCATCCTAGAATGTCCACAGACTCACCCACTCTGGGAACCATGGCCAAGGCAACAGCTAGAGAGGTCCCAGCCCCATAGAGGAAGTGGGAGGAGTACGTGGAAAAGGGGTAAGTGCTGAGCAAGTGGCATTGTTTCCTCTCAGACCCCTCCCATATATAGAGTCCCATAACATGGTGAAATGGGTTGCCCTGTACTGACAAATACCTAAGGCTCCACCTCTTACAATGTAACAGGTGCAACAGCACTACCTAAGATACAGAGACAAACATAGGAGCCTGCAAGTTGAGGAGACAGAGAAGTATGGCCCAAAAGAGGGAACAGATTAAGGTTCCAGTGGGAGAACTATGTAACAAGGAGATAGACAATGTAACAGATGAGGACATAGCCAACCTAACAGATACAGAGTTCAAAACACTGGTGATAAAGATGTTCACAGACTTGACAGATATGCTTGAGTACAGCAAATGCATAAATGTATAAGGGAAGAAGTGAAGGCTAGGCTAAGTGAGACAAAGGAAAATCCACATGAAACCAATGGTGAAGGGAAGAAAACCAGAGTTCAAATCAATGATTTGGAACATAAGGAAGAAATAAACAACCAATACAGAATGAAAAAACAAGAACTGAAAAAAATGAGGAGAGGCTTAGGAACCTCTGGGACAACTTTAAACATGCCAACATCCAAATTATAGGGGTGCCAGAAGAAGAAGAGGAAGAGCAAGAAATTGAAAACTTATGTGAAAAAAATAATGAAGGAAAACTTCCCTAATTTGGCAAAGGGAATAGACATACAAATCCAGGAAGCACAGAGAGTCCTAAACAAGCTAGACCCAAAGAGGACCACCACACCAAGACTCATCATCATTAAAATGCCAAAGCTTAAAGAAAGAATCTTAAAAGCAGCAAGAGAAAAGCAGAGAGTAACCTGCAAAGGAATTACCATAAGACTGTCAGCTGATTTATCAAAAGAGACTTTGCAGGCAAGAAGGGACTGGCAAGAAATATTCAAGGTGTTGAAAAGCAAGGACTTAAAACCAAGATTACTCTATCCAGCAAAACTGTTATTTAGAATGGAAGGGCAGATAAAGTGCTTCCCATAGAAGGTAAAGCTAAAGGAGTTCATCATCATCAAGCCATTATTATATGAAATGCTAAAGGGATTTTTTTTTAAGAAAACGAGGTTCAAAACTATGAACAGTAAAATGACAACAAATCACAATTATCAACAACAGAACCTAAAAAAAGTAAAAATAAAATCAAACTAAGCAAACAACCAGAATAGGAAGAGAATCATAGGTATGGGGATCATCTGGAGGGTTATCAGCTGGGAAAGGGATGGATGAGAAATGGGGAAATAGCGCAGAGATTAAGAAGCATAATTGGTAGGTACAAAATAGACAAGGGGAATTTAAGAATAATATAGAAAAGGGTGAAGCCAAAAAACTTATGTGCATGACCCATGGACATGAACTAAGGAGGCTGGGATTGTTAGAGGGAAGGGGGTATGGGGTGGAGGGAAGCAAAGGAAAAAGAAATTGAGACACTGTAATAACATAATCAATAAAATATACTTTAAAAATAAATAAAAATTGAACTATAGAATTTAGATTCTGGCTTTTGATGTGTTTTTGTGTGTGAGTGCATCTGTGTGTGTGAAGTTTACAATAAAAACAGTATTATAAAAAAACTCAGAGGTGATAAATGAATGGCAATTTTATCATTTCACATATTGTTTGGGATTACAGTCACAGTCAGTTTGTTTTATTGTACACAAGTATCCCATATCTTAACTTTTTTAAAAGAAAGTGTATTCTTGACTTCAGTAACTATGAAGGAAGTTAAAATCATTTTTCCTATACATAAGAAAATTCATGCAATGTTAACTGTAAAAATTTCCTAGAACATGTCTTAAATACTTTTGTCCTTATATATTTATTAAAAACAATTCTCTCTAAAATTTCAGTCTAAGAAAACATAGATAATAGCAATAAAAACCCAAAACCCATGTTCTAGATCCTTTATGGATCTTAAAAATTTAAGGGTAGTAATTGAAAAATTAAAACAAAACAAAATCTCCAAATGCATTGAAGTACAAAAAGGGGATATCGATCATTTGATTAATCCAATACACATTAAATTAGGAAGAGAATGATTTCTTTCAGTTTTTCAACATCCCATTTCCTTTGTGCTCAATGTGAACAGCTAATGAGTGAGCAGCTGTGGCTTTGGTAGGGAGGAGCTATATGCTTTAAGCCAACCATAAAAGAAATTATGAGTTAGACGGGGGGTGGGGGGTGGAAACAAACATCAGTGAGTTGTCTAGAGCTCGTTTCAAGTATAGTATCCAATGGCCACCACTGGCTACTGAGCTCTTCAAATGAGACTTGTCTGAATTGAGATGTGCTCTAAGTGTAAAATGCACACCAGATTTTGAAGACTTGGTTCAAAACATAATGTAAAATATCTTAATAATTTTCATATTGTAGAGTACAATCATAATATTTTGGATATATTGGATCAATAAAACATATACTAACTTCAAGAAATAAAGAATGTACTGTTCAGGACCACACAGGTACTTCTGATGATCCACAAGTCAATTTATGCTCAGTTACTGTTATTCAGGTTATATTTATAATACATATTAAGAAACTGAAAAAAAATCCATAGAAGTATACTTCTCTGTTGAAGAATACTAAATAAATGGGATAAAATAAATTGAGTATTCTACTCTAACTAATTTTTATGCTTTACTAGATGGGAAATTTAAAAAATGGGGAATTGGTTATGAACATAAGTTATAATAACTTATCTATAACCTCAAAGAAACTTCTCAAGTTAAGTAAATTTGAAAAAAACTATTCATTTGCAGCAGTTCACTTTTTTATTAACATTTTCTTAAACTCACTTTCTTAATTTTACTTCAAAATCACAGTTATAGCAAACTTACTCTAGTGAAAGGGAGACTGTAAACATTGATGCACATAATTACAGTCCCTGGGTCCTATTATCTAACACAAGAAGGGATCTATTTATAATTCATTTATGTGAGCCATATATACTGTGATGAAACACAACAGATTGCAAGTCAACATTCTACAGCAGCAATTTTCAACTTTCTTCATCTCATGGCACACATAAACTATTTACTAAACTCTGTGGCACACCAAAAAATATATTATACTTTTTGCCCACCTGACAAAAAATATAGGTATCATTTTAATTCATTTACAGCAGATAGCTATTGTTGCGTTGGCTCTTGTTATATTTTTGTTTGACAATCTAAGGGAAAAGAGGATAGTATCCCAGACTAAATAGCCAGATATCGCATGTTTTAAAAACTCTTGTGGCACACTGGTTGCAAATAGCTATCCTATCGATATAAATAAGGTATTACCTATTTCATAGAACAAAAGTAGAAAATATCTAATAAATTATTTATTCTGTGTTATTCAATGCATTTGTGGAATATTACAACCATGAGTTAGGTAAAAAGATTTCTATATTTAAGTCTGCTTCAACTATGATTAATTTAGAGAGAAATCTTTGATAAATGTACCTCCTTACTGACCTAGTATATTGAGCTCTTTAAATTTTAGAAAAAGTACTTATATTTTTTAATGTTTAATATTATATTCTATCATGAATTATTTGAGAAGTAAGTTTCCCTTTGCCTGGACCTCACAGATGTTAGGCTAAAGAACAGGATCACTCCCTTCTGTGTCAGTCAACTCAAAATGTTTGGAAAACTCATCTATCATTTTTTGGAGGATACTTCTAGGACAAAACTGTCTCAATTATAAATAGGGTCATATGAAAGTTAATGAGTCATTTTAAATAACTCACTGATGCCCTGTTCCATTTATTTTTGGTAAGATGTTAGGGCAGAGATTACTTTTCTATGACACTGAGAAATAAAAAATAATTGTCATTTGCAAGTTTGACACTATTTTTGATTTGTTATTATGTGCTAAATTTAATTCTGGTCTACATATTAAAGAATCCTAGTCATAGAAAATAGTTCTAGTATTGTGACTTCCAAAGATTAGACAAGAAATCAATTTAATTATTATTATAATATGTACAAATGAAAATAAACAAGTCTATTAAAATATTAAACATTTTTTCACTCTGAAACCAGAAAGCAATGTGTCTCTTCATAATTTACATTAAGTGTGGTAATAGTGGTGTTTATACGAGAAAGGTGAAGGTTAAAAAAAAAAAAACCTTCAGAAACCAAACAACAAAAGTCTATTTCTCAGTCTTACAACGCTCTATGGATCCTCCCCAAATCCAAGGCCATTATGCTCTGTGCAGCAACCCAGTGACCCAGGGAACTTCAATCGTGTGATTATTACCTCAACACAAGTCTCTGTTGTCACCAAGTTATGAGAGAGAATGAAAATTGAATTATGAGCAAAACTCTCTTGGCCTGAAAGTTACAAGTATAATTTCTTCATTCCAAGACTAGTTCTTGGCTCTGTCTAACCTTTGGAGTGAGGTAATGTAGAGGACTAATGCAATACGTGGGGAGCATTATTGGAGGATTTTCTTTGTCACCCAATATTCTTCGTTCCAATTAATCCACCAAGAAACACTCAACTGCTCTTCAACTGGACAACTCAAAGACGAATCCAGTCACTGCTTCTAGATCGCTCATTCCTCTGGTTGATAATAAATGTGAAAGTCTCTATATCAAGTTCTGATGTCAGTACTTTCAATTGAAACATATAAACTAAAAAAGACAAGTTAAGGGAGCCTTTTCATGTGTGTGTGTGTATGTGTGTGTGTGTGTAAACACATACATGACAATAGTGATTATTAATAACAATGAAACAGAAACAGAACAAATACCATTAAGAGAAGAGAAAATTGAGAGACACACAACAGCCATTAGTCCAGATTTAGGTTCCTGTGAGCAGGAATTTTGAGAGGTCCTAACCTGGGGTTGGGGAATATTCTTGTATAGGGTCTAAATTGTTTTTGGGAGGCCCAGAGAGTCCATTGTTCATTGTGCCTCCTGGCTTTAACTTTAAGGATGCTTTTTCTTTCCATTGTAATTGTTCCTATCCGAGGTGGTTTGGGAAATCTCTATACTGAGATACTGAGGAGCTTTCCCAGCCAGCTTCCTGCTCACAGCAAGTTTGGGAGCTCAGAGTCATTTTATATCTCTAAAAGCTGCCCCCACCCTCCCCCAACTCCCATCCCTGCCAAACTCATAGTTTCTTTACCAGTAGAACTTATAAATACCCAGCAAACTTTAATTCTAATCTTTTCCAGGTACCCAGAACTTACTCAGCTCCTTTCTATTTTCCACTTCTCTACTCTTATATTTCATTATTCATTATATATAACATGTTTACACAGAAGCTGCTTGAATTTCTGAGCAAAGCCACACTCTTCATGTGGTCATTACACTGAGTCATTTTATCAAGTTACTGAGTGCTACATACATAATCTGTTCTTTGCTTTGAGACAATTTAATCAGTTGGAAATATATTACCAGACTCTTGCACTGTTGTCTTTTACTATGGTCATGAAACAACTGGTTTTTGACAGGATCTGTATTAGACTCCCTCTGTTCCTTTCACTTCTGCTTGCAAGCTAGCCAATCTTATTCAGAGTTCATTTATTGATATAGCTTGCCTAATAGAGTTAATAATAATTCACACACATTATTAAGATTCTGCTTTCACACCTGTGTAACAAATTTGTTAGGTATGTCATCTGCTGCTCATATTATTCCAAGGTTTTGCTACTGTATGAAATTAAACACCATCTTTCAAAAAGCCCCTAATATCCGTTCTATTTCTGCTTCTCCAGCATTAGATCACTAGGTTTATCAAATATAATACTTCTTTGACTATATCATCTCACTTCTGGTACCAACTTCTAAAATAACCAAAATAGGTTAGATAAGACAGACAAACTAGAAAGGTTAGAGAGACAGAAACAAACAATCCCAACTCTTCATGCTCAATACAGCAAAAACTTATTTCTAGTTCATTATGAATCCAATGCATATTTGAACTTACTTTGGGCACTGCTCTTCTTGCAGCAAACCAGTGACCCAGAATGTTTTCATGTTTTGGGTCCACAACACATGGGCTTCTAAGCACATGGTAAAGGAAGAGAGAGACTAAAGAATGGTGCCTGGGAGTTCCCTATTTTAGCCCAGAAATAAGACGCATGACACTTCTCACACTTTATTCTTCAAAATAATTTTATGGTTTAAAGTAATTGTAAGGGTACATAGGAATGTGGGGGAGAAAGTGTAATATTTGGTGAGTATTAATCTCTGCCATAAGAGAGGAAACCATGCCTCTGCATTTTTGTGAAGATAATAGTGCAATATAATTACTTATTTTAGAATAGAAGTTTCTATAACACTATTTCAAAAGAAAAATCAAATACAGTATAAAACTATAGTTTCTTTTTTCATACTACTCTGGTTTATTATCTCTGTTATTTTAGTTCAAGAGAGTTTAAGTGAGATAATTTTCATAAAATACCAGACATGTATGAAGTGTTTGACAGTTTTTAGCATTAATTGCGAAGCACACTCTATTTTCATTTTCTACTTTCATAGAAATAATACAGATATTTAATCCATAATTTTCTGCTAATATTAATAAATGACATTAGTGGAACATGCCAGAGAAATCTAATTCTTTTGCCTCTGAACATTTTAAAAAGGCCCAATTTTTGCTTGAGAACTTCAAACTAATTCTAGGGAAGCCAGTTTTTTGGTGTTCTCCAGAAAAAACGGTCCAAAACTTGGAACACATGATGTGACATTATCATAAGTAAACTAATAAATAGTGATCAAGATGGAAAAGGGTTAGGAGAAGGAAAGATTAAATTTATTGACAAAAACTAGTTAATTTTGTCTTAAATAAAACCTAAGAATAATTATGATTAACACTAATAGACACACGTGCCTCCACCATCTTATTTTAATACCTGCAATATTATTCTGTTTGATCTCTTTTCACTGGAAACTGTTGGCTAAATGATACAGAAACAGAGAATTTTCCTGTAATCAGAGAAAATGAGTTTTGACTTTGAATCTGATCTGTAGTCTGGCTCTTTTATAGCTGTCCTGACTTCTAAAGAAACAGATCTCTAAAAACAGAACCTGTTAGAATGTGGACATGTTTGACATATTTAAAACTCTACATTTGTTTGATCTCACCAAACAATTTGAATGTACATCAACAGAAATAAAGCTCACATCTGCTATAACAGGCATGTTTACAATCATTTTAATGATACCATTAGATGTAGCTCTTCAGGGCTTGCTATTGCAGGCTGTTATATAAAAACCATGTGAGATAAGCTCACCACCTGTGCACAATGGAAATAACTAATTTAAATGGATCGTGGTAAATACAGATAGAAGATAGAACTCAATTCATTTCCTATGTTAAAATATGACCTTACGAAAAAGAACTGCGTGTGTGTGTGTGAATGAGTATGCTTTTACATAAACCAGAAAAAATAAATTTTTCTGGTTTATAAACCAGAAAAAATAAAATGCAAGAAGCAGACTTTTCTTGATCTCAAAACATTGGAACTTCATTGTCTCTGGAAAAGTCTCCAGCTGGCATATGGATTCTTAACTCATATACAAAACCTGAGCTTAGAAAGGTTTTCTAAAGCATTTACCTGGTTCTTAGGCCATCTTGAATTTAGATGTTTTCAGAAAGTTAGTATTTAAGTAACTGTAACCTTACTGTTTCTAATATACTCCTCTTTAAAAGGGGCCAACTTTGTTGGTTCCTTTTTGAATACGAAAAGTATTACAGGATAATCCTCCTGAATCTGTACTATTTTTAAGCCCATATTCCTTCATGTTTTAGGCCAGGGATTGTGTGAGTGTACTATTGAATCCACTTATTGAGTGAATTCTAGGTTTTTGTGTAATTTTAAATCTTATTTTTATATACATCTGTATTTCCAGACAAACTGTAACTATCACCAGAATTCTTTGTAATTCTCCATACAACTTCATATAACAATGTGGAAGACAAAAAAAAAAGAATATACTTTCATTTACTAAATGCTTTTTATGGGTCCAAAACTATACTAAGCCCTAGGAATGGAAGCACAAATAATAGAAACATAAATAAGTTACTAGTAGGTACTAGGTTATAAGAGTGATAGGGCAGCTAAAAAACTTCTCCTTTCTGATAAGAGGCCCAGAAGTATTTACCCTGCTTTATGATACTAGGAAAACTTCCTGATTCCTTAGCTTCAGCACCCTGCCCCCACCCCCAGGCTATGCAGGAAGAAACCTCATTAATATGGTTAAGAAAATACATGCAAGTTAATTGGAATACTTCCTTACTGTTATGATCATATGTAACAATGTAGAGTATCACAGTTAAAATCACTCTTTATGATTACAAAGCAACATACTACAAAGAACACTTTATAAAAAGGAGATATTACAAAGAGAAAAAAAAAAAAAGAATAAGGGTTCCATTACTATGTCTCATTTTGTAAACATTAGGAATATTGATGGTGGGGTTCTCTGCAAATAAAGTTTTTCTCTGTCAGATACCAAATCTAGTGAAGGAAAAATAAAGCAGGAGTTTTCATGATTAATTAAAATAGTCGAAGTTCATTTTGGCTTTGGCTTTTCAGGAATGTTGAAGTTGCTTCACTCTGGTGGAAAATTGCTAGAATGAATCTAATCTCATTGTATCTCTTTCCATGTGTCAATGTGGTGTTTTCTCTGATATTTCTATCCACCATTTATGGGAGGGTGACCTATTTTGCGAGTCTGAAGTATTAATGATGCACCCGGAGAGAGCGTTTTGCTTTTATGTCTATTAAGCTTTTATGTTTTCATTTCCCCCTTTTGATTTTCAAGTATGTAATTGTGTAACTCAATAGTATACACCTGGTTTCTGAGTAGATTAGACCAAGCTGGTAAGAAAACAATTCACAAATCTCCAAAGTGTTGACAACATTAATATGTCAAACTTAATAAAACTGTGCAGAGATTCTAGACATACTTGCTGAATACTGATTGAAGAGACTCTTCCTCTGTATGAGACCCACTGTTTAGCTAAGTACTTCTTAGAAACTTTAAAGTAGTTATTGTGGTAAAGAAGTAAATTGTGTACTTGAAAAAATGTATTCTACCTATGTTTGTGCTGCCATATGTAAGAGCAACTTTCTAAACTATATTAATAAACTTTTATAAGATAAGGATGAAGAAATATTTATGATTTAAACAGAACAAATATCATTGTAGTCATATAGGACCCTTTAAAAAGAGGAGAGAGAGAGAGAGAGAGAGAGAGAGAGAGAGAGGAAGGGAGAGGAATTATACCCTGCAAAATATTTAAAACACAATATATTAATATATTCCAGAGAATTGAAAATTTTATATAATTGGACATTGGCTATGCAAGATGAGATTAAAGAGATATGACTAATTTTCTAAAATCATGTTGTCCTGATTATCTTGTACCAAAGTAATGGCTATGAGTCTCCTCTGTATAGAGTAAAAAATAAATACATATACCAATAAAATAGATTACTGTATTTCTGAGACAATTTATATTTATAAAGCAAGTGCGCCAGCTGGCTGTCTTGAAGTTTCTTCTAAGACTTGTAAAACTCCTTCCAATCCCAATGCCATTGTGCTAGGAACCCTCCTGAACATCTAGCAGTACAAGATTTTTTATTCATACTTTTAATATATTGAACTAACTGAAAAAAAAGCTGGTGATATTCAAGAATTATTATTATTAGACCAGCTGAGAACCAATAGTTGGGTCAATTTTAATAATGTTTAGAGTATTAACTCCTTTACCACTAGAAATAAGAAATAGTCCTTCTGGTCGCAAAATAATATTTGTGATAACACTATCTAGTTTCCTTGGCCCACTGGGAAGAAGCTTGGGCACTTACCTGCAGTGTTGGCTCCGCCACTCACTAGTTGTGATTTTGGACAAACGACTGGACCTTGCAAGCCTGAGATTCTTCCTCTTTAATCGAGGATTATTGCGGCTACACTCCTGGAGGGTTGATAGAGGATTAAATAAACCGATGTACGTAAGGCTCGATGCATGGTGTTGGCACCAAGTGCCCATCACTGCATCCCAGGACGGGTTCTCTTCCAATGGGGACCACACTCCTGCCTCACATGGCCACCACCCCAGGAGTAGTGGTCTGTGGTAAGAGTGAGAAGAGCAGTCCCTTCCTGAAAAAGTGTCCACCCTCATCAGATACAGCCAAAGATGACGGGGAAAGCATGAGGTCACTACCAGTGGGATACAAGAGAGGATGCTGGCCAGCTGAATCCTTTGGCATTGAGAAGCAACAGCCTGGAAAGTCACCTGGAGAGACTTTGGAACTGGCCACCCTGAGTGTCTCCCAGGGCCAAGGTTCCCCTTCAGGTGCATGGACCTGGATGGGCAAGAACCACTCAGGGCCAATGTGTGCGACTCAAGCAGGGGGAACCGTGGGTAGACCAGAGCCTCAAACATGCTTTGTGTTTGATGTGAGTGGTTACCCCAAATCAGGGGTTACCCCAACTCAGGTGTCAGCACCACTGGCAGCCTGATTTCTCCTGCAAGGAACCGTGGGCCAGGCAGCGAAGTGACCCAGGCCACCCTCCTGGAACTGATCCAGCCACAGGTGTCCTGGTGACTTCCCAGGTGTGAGTCGCTGAAGTCAGAGGGCACCTGACTCCTGTTCCTCCTCAGGGCGCCCCAGGGGATGACTCTGACATCTCCTTCTGGTCCAGGCACCCACGAGGGAGGTGCCCCAAAGTGCAGAGCTGGGGTGTGCCGGCTCCCTTCCTAAGTCAAAGGGCCATATTGATGCCCATACTCCAGCTACAGAGACTCTGACCTACTGGGATGGAGGCCGAGCTCCCCCACCTTCCGTATAAAAACTGCCCCAGGGGGTTCTAATGTGAGGCCACAGTTGAGAACAGGTGATCCAGCCCACTGATTCATAAACTGGCCGCACATGGGAATCACCTGAGAGGTTTAATAAATTCTAACTAACGCCTGGATGCCACACCCAGAGTTTAATCGGTCAGGAGTGGAACCTGGTGTGGGGATTAGGGAATCATTACCTTTCACCTTAGATGGCTTTTTAAAACCTCAAATGGTGCCCTGCATCTGACTGGCTCAACTTGCAGATCCTCTAAATATTGGTTTTGTGGGAGAGTTCAATGGCCCCCCAAGGGTATCTTCCTCCGACAGGGCCGACAGCAAGGACTAAAGGGAGCTAGGACAAACTTACTCCCAGAAGAGTGTTTGAAAAAACACTGCAGCTGTGGTCAAACCTGGTCACTCACCTAAATATGAATCTGAAAAATCACTTTTTCACACAGAGACAAAGCTGTGGTCTCCAACCCTCTTTAAAGGTTTTCTAGTTCTCAAGCTGGGTCCAACCTGCCTCTCCTTTAACCAGGGGCTCAACACAGAGCATCTTTCTCCACAGAGGACTGTTTTTATAGGACAGTGTATGTTTGGAAAATGCCCCCTGGCTGGTTTGGCTCAGTGGATTGAGCGTCGGCCTGCGAGCTAAGTGTCGCTGGTTCGATCTTCCAGTCAGGGCACATCAGAGAAGGAAAACTCTGACTCCAAAAAACCTCCGCTGCCTTGCGGCATACCTCTTTAGGGGAAAGGCTAAGGGAGTAAACCCCGACAGAAAATCCGGAGCCGGAGTCCCTAAGGCGGTTTGACGTTGTAGTCAACACTGGCAACTCCTGCAGCGCACCTGAAGCCAAGCTGTATTGACTCCGTCTTTCCCTTGGACCCTTCAGCTGCGAAGAGAGGGGGGGTCTGCTGCATGGGCAACAGCAGACCCTCCATATCACCCTGCCCAGGCTCTGTAGCTTCAGCTTCACTGGAGAGGACACTCCAGCGTCATCGCAAGATGTCGATTCAACACGGGAGGAGACAGATACCGTGTCACTCCCGAGTTGGACTGCACAGCCATTCTCGGCGGTGCAGATAGACTCTTAAGAAGCTACACCATCGTCTCTCGAGACGGACGGCTGCCGCCGCCGCCGATCTAGTTTCCTGCTGTTTTCTGTCTTTTCTTTCTAAAATATTATTTGACTCACCATACTCACCAATTAAGACCATACTTGACATTCTAATGCAGAGGTACCCTGTCATCAGTAAGACTCCCAAACCGTCAGTGAGTGCCAGTATCATCTTGAACAGAGCAAGAGGGTTGGGTTGGTGCCAGTACCTCCAACTGTAGTGCTGTTTGATAATAGGGTGAAGAATAGCCAGAAACCAACGATCCCTGACTTTAAGAGACTCTTGTTATTAGTGAAACTTTTCAGCAACTGTGTCTGAACTACTTGGGATATAGACAATGTGCTGTCGGAGTCTGAGCTGCTGGTGAATAAATAGTTAAAACTCAGCATGTTGGCTTGTGTTTAGGTGCCCTTTCAAGACAGACACTCTCTGCCTCTGCCTTGCAGTCTGGACTGCTTGAAAATCTATCCTCATAATTTGCAGCTTGGCCAGTTTAGAAAAGCCAACTTCTGTTTGCCAACTTCAAGCTGGTATAAATGCCAACATACAAACATCAGCCTTCATTAGAAGATGCAATAAGAAGATACCTCAGTACCTTTCTTCAAAGGGAAAAACTCTAGCCAAGAACCAGTTACTAGTTATGCTTACCTATCCTAACTTTAAAACTATGCTTAAGCAATTTACTTTGGCCACAGATACAAAAGCATGGAATTGATTAAGAGCAAATAGATTAGAACCCACTAAAATTGAAGGAAAATATACTAGCAATAAAGCAATAAGATACTAAACATGTGGAAATCCTTGGGCCTCCAACTGAGCATCAATGGGAAAAAGGATGCTGAAACGATAGATCCTCCAGGAGAAATACCTTCACCAAAATCCAATTTATATGTGGATCGGAAGAAAAACAAAAAGAAAGTTCCCCTTTCAGTAACAGAAATAAAAATTTTGGAACTGAAGAAAGGGCAGAACAGTTGTCTAATTGGGTAACTTACTTCACTGCCAGGATAGGGTTTTCAGTCATTAGGGAAAAATATATGCTCTGAATAGCAACTATTGTGTGTTTCCATGGTTCACATGTAAAATGGAAAATTAAGTGATAGCATTTCTTCTCCACAGTTGTATTTTGTATGTGTTAAGGGCAAATGACTCCTGTTTTAACTTGGAATCATTTGATCATAAGTAGTCACATCTAACCTGTCAGAGAGTAATGCGTATCACTTAGGTATCGCAGAAAAGGAGCCATAGGTAGTAAGTGGATAAACTTCTGCATCATTTTCTTTGTGGGAGACTTGAGTATCTTCCGTGTAAAAATAGTATTGATTTGAATAACCAGTGTTGGAACTACTGCAGACACCATTTAATCAACCTCCCATTTTCAATCCCCAACTCCTTTCCCCTTTGTTAGTTCTCAGGAGATTCTCATTCTTCCTGTATATCTCAAAACCAGAGATAGTCATGGGATGTTGTTCAAAAGATAATTTATTGAGAAGAAAAAAATAGCTGGCTGGCATAACTTCTTCGCCTTTTTTCTGCATTGCAAATGTGATCTGTAGAGCTATGAAAACTATGTGTATCTAAGATACAAGAATAATTAGGACAAATAAGTGGCACACTAAAAATTAGAAGGAAAATAAGTATGTTTGTAGTATTCTTTAATTGCTAGAACATCTATGAAACAATCCATATCTAAACATCTCTTTAGATAAATAATGATATTGTATTGTGTAGTCACTGTTGGTTAGATATTTTGTTTTTTTATACTCTAAAAATTTTTATATTGATAGTGTTCATAAATCATTAACTCAATCTTTCCCCAATGTGCACGAGGTAATTTGGGAAATCAGAAATGTATAGATAGTCAGATTAAGAAACATATTTATATAGAATCAAGAGGTCATAGCATTCTGTGTATTATTTGCTAATCTTTAAAGAATAAAGTGTGTGGTACATATATGCAATGGAATAGTAGTCAGTCATAAGAAAAGATGAAATACTGTCATTTGTGAAAGCATGGATGGACACTGACAATATCATACTAAGTTAAATAAGACAGAAAATTTTAAGAACCTTATGATTTCACTGTTTTATGGGATATAACACTGAAAGCAACAAATAAACAAACAAGAAAAACAAACAAAAACCTCATAAACACGAGCAACACTGTTGTGGTTACCAGAGAAAAAAGAAGGTGGATTATAAAGGGTAAAGGGGGTCAAATATATGGTGATGAAGGATGATTTGATTTTCAGAGGTGGGCAATGCAGTACACAGGCCATGTATCATAGAAATGTACACTTGAAATCTATATAATTTTATTAACCAACATCATTCTGATAAATTTATTAAAAATAGCTAAGGTAAAAATGGGATGTTATTTCTGAGATATCATTTATAAGAACTCAGTTATGTACAGAAGACTACAGGCCAAACCCAGGCTATTTTAAGTTTCCATTTTGAAGACTTTTCAGAGCATACAAGACACAAAATAAAGTCTTGGGTATGCTTAAAGTAGGTACATGATAGGACATTGCTCTATAAGGCTAGGCCCCTAAAGGATTACATCTTCAATAAACCCACAATAGAAGAGAGAGTAAATAAACTTCCTATGTCACTGGTATTGTGGGAGAGGAAAAAATATTCTTTTGAGAATTCATAAGCATAATCTGGCCTTTATGTAGATTTTCCCTTAACTTTACACAATATAGTTGGTAGGGGAACCCCACATAACTGACAGAAGTAAATGGAAAACCTGTACTATAAAACTTTAACTTCAATTCAGAACTCATGCATAGATAAACAGCAAAAGACTCATAGGGAAAAAGTGAAAACCAATTGAAGTATACTTGCAGAGCAATTATATGTTAGATGTGAAAACTAATATTTAAATATGCATGTTTTATATATTTTAGGAAACAAAAGTAAGCTTTAAAATTTGAGTGAGGATTAAGAAACTTTAAAATATTGGTAGAGATTTAGAAAAGAAATAAAATATAAATCTCAAAATGGAAGAAGTAAAGCAAAAATTTCAGTGCATCAAGGTAGAAGCACAAACTACAAGATAAAACTAAAGAAAATATTCATGAGGTAATCAGAGAGAAAAGTTGAACTATCCAATACTGGTTATAAAATATAGAAATTGAATTGAGGAAGTCTGGTAAATGTCTAATTGAATTCCAGAAAAAAATAGGAGAATAGATAAAAGACAATATTTAAAAGGAAAATCAAATGTAATTATTAATTTTGAGATTAATTATAAAATTATGACTATAAATCTACAGAATAAAAGAAAGAAATCCAACGTTTTATCCCAGAAGAGCAAAAATTAAACAGGGTACATTAAAAAACAAAATTCTGAGCAAGGTATATTATTGCATTAGAATATATTATTTAATAGTACTATAATAGTAATAATAGTAATAAATCTCAGAGACAAAGACAACATTTTTTAAATGGCAGGAAAATATACCCTTTGTAGAGGAAGGACAGTAGACAGGCATCTCAACACAAAAATAAAGGTGAGAAGTGCTGTAATAATATCTTCAATGTGTTGAAAGAAAATACCTGTTATAATTTATAATGCTATACCTAGAATTATTATTTTTCAAAAACCAAGGTGAAATAAATATTTGTTTTCAGGAAAACAAAAAGTGAAAGAATTTGCCTGCTGACTCTCACTAAACAAACTCCAAAAGGCTGCAATATATGTAGTTGGGAAGCATTCCTGGTGGAAGGTTTGACATGTAAGAAGAAATCATGAGAAAATAATTCGTTTTTTATCTTCCTTTTCTATCTGTATACTCTCTATTTTATTTTGCTGATGTAGAGAAATTAACTAAGATCCATAATTTAATCCTTGCTTTCCTTATCTAGGCAATATTTGCCTCATTGGATATTAAAATAAAGATAAATTTTTAACAAAATAGCAGAGTTAATAAGCTATTGGCATGTGTTAATTTGTTGACAATGCTTTTGTATACTGTTCAATATAAACTGACAAGGGTGTATAATTTTTCTTCCATGTTCATAAATTGCATACATGTAAACATACATATATGCTCTATTGGAAAGAAAACCCAAAAATGTGATGTTAGTGTTTGACATTTTCAAAATCTGGATGATTTACATTTCCAAGTTTATAATAGAAGTTTTTAAAGGCAAACTAAAACTCCAGGTGAGAAATTCAAAATTTCCAAAGCTACAGCATTTCTATTGCTTATAATACCAAATATAAATAATCTACTAAATCTTGTTTATTACTTTAATTTTCTAGTTCTAATTAAAATTGTGTATAGAAATATAAGGGCACAAAAAGTATTAACAACACAATAAACATTTATTGAGTTTATTTTACATTGAAATTCTAGCATTCCCTGAAAATACTCTGTAAGCTTTGCCATAGCATTCTTTATGAATTTCTTCCCTTTTAATGTACTAGATGTATGGGCATGAGGAGCCCCTAACATGTAGTGTGTAATTTTGGAAAGGAGTCAGAAAAACCCTCTAGGTTAGTAGTTTTGAAAGTTTAGTTAACCCCTGTGGGTCTCCATTCCCTTATATGTAAATCAACATGTTTGAATGACATGCCATTTCTGGAAGAGTGGCACCTACACTACACTACAGGATTGTGAGATAATTAAATGAGATAAGGCATGCAAAGTTTATAAAACTGGGCATGGTACTTGCAAAACCAAAAGGTTGCTTCCCCTTTGCATCTGCATGCCAGGCATTATGCTAAGTGCCTTGTGTCTTACTCAATTTACTTCTTTAAATGATTAATTAGAAAAGTAAAAATAAGCAAACTAACTAAACAACAAAAAGATATGTTGACTAATAATTCATTTTCAATCCAGTCTCTCAGCGTCCAAACTTGTATAATTCAGCTACTTCACTTTCTTATCCAACCGGTCTTTAAGACTCTACAATTGGCTTTCATTCCACCACTCCTTATTGAAAGTAGTAAGAACTACCACTTATCGTGTGCCTGCCATTTGCCAGAACCTGTAACAGAAGCCTTATACTGTTTCATTTAACATAAAAGGGTCTAGTGCCCTTTTCTCACTTTTTGTCCTGATTGTCACTGTGGCATTGAGATTTTTGACCATTTGCTTCTCAGAAAGAGATATTGCACATTTCAGGCACATGGCTCCTTTCTCAATTCCTCATTGTATTCTTTACAATCGCATTTCTACAATATGTTCTGTTTTGCTTCTGCATCCTTCTGCAATCTATCGTACTAGGTCTGCTACACTATACAAATCCCCAAAGCACCTTTTACATCAGACCCTTTTGTGGCGATTCCTTGGCATTTTACTACTGCCCAAATGTTTTTAAATCAAAACTTGAGAGAACAGTAATTATGTCAGCAGCATTCACTAAAAATTCATTGTGGAACACTGTTCTCTTCCTTGAGACTCATTTCTTATCCATGGATAGAAAACACCTATTGTTTAAATTCTTCAATTAAGAAAAAACTAATTTATTTGTATTTGATTTCATTGTTCCAAAAATAGAAGAAAACAAATATGTTTTCTGAGTCACTGACATTCTTGGACCAATAAGTTAGGTGGTACGAACTATGTTCTGACTTATGATTTGTGGAAATGGCTATTTTTGAAACAAATTGATTTAGATAAAAGCTATAAAAATTTTGTAAGAACTTTGACTTTCAGAGAAGGTGCACTGGTTTCCAAGGTTCTTCTATTGTGAGCTATAAAATAAGAGAGTGTGAATATTGCTTTGAAAATATAAATATTTGCTTACTTACCCTTCATCAAAAGTTGTCATTTTTTTTTCCTGTTTGGAAAGAATGACTAATACAGATCAATCACATTATGGAATAGAACTAGTTATATGATGATTGATTTTAAAAACAATTTTTCTCCTGGGGAAGTCAAATAAATGAATATTATAAGACTGCTAAATATTTATTTTGTCCTATATAAGAATCAAAAATGTAAATTAATGTTATCTTCTTGTATTATAGGATCAATTGTTTGTTACCTAAAGGAAGACAGAAATTCACATGAATTATTATATTTTATACACTAATATACATGCATATAATAAATATATATGTATAAAACCATACAAAAATATACTTTTTAGAAGTAGTAATTGTGGTTATTTATCAGAGGACATTTTCTTCTATAATTTTCAAGATAAAAGGCATTATTTTAATGTTAACCTGTTCCTATGTGGTTATGTATTATATTATTAAGCAAGCAACCTGGATTTAATTCCCAGCCCAGATTGCACACTCCCCAGGCTACTTAGTTCAACACCTGTAAAGAAGAAAATTACTAATGCTACATGAAAGCACCTATTTTAGTTTTAAGGAAAGGTGCTAGTTTCCAATAAAGGAATAAAGTGTTATTTTGCTTTGTTTTCTGTTGGAAATGTAGCAGTTGTGGCCTTTCAGCAAGAGATAAAAAGCCACCCCACACAGGGTTTCCTTCCTAGTGTATCCATGATTTTGTGCAGTAACACATGTTTTTCTCATAAAGAAAAGAAAAATGCAGGTATTAGAGATTCTAATTATATGTTTCTACAAACTGAATTAACACGGAAATGGCAAATTGCTTGGGGGAGTATTTAACCCCACGTCTTTAAAGCTTTCAAAAGTATTTGTGTTTCTCCACACTTGTGCTCTTAAAACACACTTGACTATTTTCCCAGGATATCTGCACCCCAAAGACTCAATTTATATTGACACAGTGGCAACTATTAGATAGAACTTCTTCCAGCTGTTCTCGAGAGGTGTAACTTTTCATTGCCCACAAATCTTAACGTTTAAGATAGAAGAATAAGGACTAGCAGTAAGTCAGTGTATTCAAAATGTTTGCAAGCATGTGCCTTTGTGTGTCTGAGTGTGAGTATTTGCTTAGGAGAAAAGTTAACCATATCTCAGAAACATCAAGGAGGGGAGCGTGAGGGGGAGACAGCCTTCTTACCTATGTGATACTTGATGTCTGGAATAGGAGAAAAAAATGGTAGCAGCTTACTTGGGATTGTTTTCATAATGTAAGACGGCTATGAGCATGAATTTTCATTTTAACAACATATTTAAGGGACAAGGTAGGAAGCACAGGCACTGGAGCATAAACTTGAAGGGAATGTAATAAGACATTTTGTCAGGAATAATTTATCATGGAGGCATACTAGAATTTTAGTTCTCCCTTGCTTTTTAATCACTATGAATCATCGACTCTATGTCCTGTTACTTCCATTATGATGTTTCCAAAATATCAGCTAAATCAGTCTTTTCTATTAAGTGCATTTGAAAAGAATAGACTGCTAACAACTATATCCATATTCTAAAATATTGACATTTAGGTATGACGATATATTCTTGGACTCTACTATTATAGCAAAACAACTGGGATAAAGTACATGGGCTCAAATATATTACACTTTAAAATTTTAATAGATGTGTAAAAATTACATTGAAAAATGATGTTTCCCCTATATATGTTGACATTTTTTTCTATTCTTTGTTTCTCACATCAACATAAAACAGCTGGATTAGGAAAGGTTGTATTTTAAATTCAGGTTTCTTTTCTTTTTTCTTTCAACAAGAGGTCATGGATCACCTGTAAACTGGATATTGATGGATTAAATAAAACTTGTGAAATTGAATCCTGGTAATACAATATATTCTATAAAACAGACACTTTGTATTACTCTCCCATTATCCCATTCTCTGGTGGTCCTCCCCTAATTCAAATGTGTACTTATTTTAAAATACATGATTTCTATAAAGTTCTACAACATTTCTTTCTCACCTTCTTTCCTGAGAAACTCATTGTGACTTTTCTTACTGTGCTGGGCAAAATTTGAACTTCTAGATGGTATTTATGATAGCTCAAAATGAATGCCCTGATAAAGCTGCAAAGCAAACCAATGGCTTGAAAAGCCTGCAGATGAAAAGGTTGGTAGGGAGGCAGTGCAAACCACATACATGGATCATGTGAGAGGCTACAGGAGGTCACAGGTTTTTAAGGAATGAGGATCAAGCAGAGTCAGATTGGTTACAGCCAATTGCACAGCCACAGTTTTCTCCATTCATCCTTAGCTGAGTCTCTAATTATGACCTACACAATCACTGCCAAAGCACTAAGGAGTGAGACTGTATTGTTCCATGGTGAGTGCTTAGCAAAAATGCTGGAATTTGATACTTAGTCACAGTTTGCAAACAATGTGGTTGAACCACCTGAGGGGTCACATTTTTACATTCTGAGGCAATTTATTAGTAATGGTACCTGTCAGTCAAAAATCCCCCCAAAGCACTTTCATTCCAATGCATTACTTTGATATAGAAATGGTTCAAAGTAAGAGGCAAATAAAATGAGCTAGATTATTTAAAAAGAAACATCACCACATTCCTTTTATCCTTTCCTGATGAGCCATCTTTGTAGTTGTGCTCTAAGTGGTGTAAAGATTAGACTGGATGGGTTATTTTAGAAGAAAGCCTTTTTATTTGTCAAGAAGGGAAGTTTAAAGTTCCTAAGCTATTTCCATGACTACTTCCACTTTAACTCAAAATATAAACAGAAGCAAACACTACGGTTGAGACATTTTATGCAATGATACTTTCCCAGGGTATACTACTCCAGACAGGAATGATTCAAAGTTTAGAAAGCTTGTCTATATTTAAAAACAGTGTCCTGTATATGAATGTTGCACAGCTTTCTCCCTACAACACATGTACACACACACACACACACACACACATGCATGCAATCACATGCAAGTGCACTTATATTTCCAGCACATAAAGCAAACTTTGATTTCTGATTATCAAGAATTTTTTTTCAAAGACAAATATACAGAATTAAAGAAACTTGAATGTCTAACTTTGGAAGAAAATATCAGCTATTACAAACATGAAATATTTTAATAGTTTTTACTTAATTAATTTTTCATATATGCTTCTGGAATTATTAGTCTTTTATGTATTTTTTCTTTCTGCTACTAACTTCCATTTAGGAACTTACTGGTTAAAGTGCAGCACTTATGAGATCACAGGTTATATGACATATTTGTAATGTGGCTATTGCCACATTGTCTCTAAACGAATGTCTTCAAGATTTAAAGTCACATTCTCTAAGATATTTTTATTGGCCACTTTAAAACAATAAACAAGAGATTTAAGGTAAGGAACAGAACATATAGTAGAAGGCAGATCCATCAAAGGAAAATGCATATGCAGAGAGAAAGGATCTGACAGCAGCCTAGATTACATTTCATCTATTTCTTTGTTTCATATGATAGTAATTAAAAAAATAAAAATACTAAATCACATTATAGATAGGACATGTAGTAAAAATAATTTTAAAATTATTGTTACATGCTAGGAAATATGATCCATGCTTTACATATAGTATTTCAATTAATTATCAACATAGACTTATGAAGTAGGTATTATTATTACAATTTAGCAGATGGGGAAAATTAGTCTCCATGTCACACATACTGCTTCATTATAAATTCCTAACAGCCCTACCAACTGATATTTTATTAAGGACTATAATTGTATTTATGATAAGCCTTGCATTGTTAACCTGAATAACTTATTTGATTGCAGTTTAAAACATACGTAAACTGTAACATTTATGTACTTGTTTTATATTAAAAAATAATAATTTCATAATCACATGTTCACTATTATTTGAAATGTGGAGGCTATAAACATGCATATGCATTAATCTCTTGACTCCAGTCCTGAGCTTTCTTAACCATTTCTATTGCCCATGAACACTGACATCACAATGAAAGAACTGGACTTTCAGCCAAGGTGGAGGCCTAAACAGACACGCTGCATCTACCTCCACTACTAAGAAGAAATACAACTACCTCAAAAGAAGAGACAACCAGAAGTTCCAGAAAATCAGACTGCATGGAAGTCAAACAAAGATATAAAGAAGAAATACTCATCCAAACAGGTAGGAGGGGTGGAGCCGGGGAGGAGAGGATGTGGTGTGGTGGTGGCAGCAGTGATGGCAGCAGCAGGCTGGCAGAAAGCGCAGTCATGCATTTTACAAAGTCAGGAGGGATACCTGGGGAGCGCTCCCAGTACCAGACCAGACCTCACAGCTCTCGGTTCCAGCACTGGGAAAAATAAAGCCTCATTGCTTCTGACTATGTAAACCAGTGGTGGTTGGGGCAGAGGAAGAAACTGCTGGTCTCTCCTCAGAGTTCACTTGTTTAAGGGTTCCCAGAGTCTTAAACATCTGCAGACCCACCCACTCTGGGAATGACAGCCAGGGCAAAAGCTAGAGAGGTAACAGTTCCATACAGAAGTGGGAGAAGTGCCTGGAAAAGGGGTGAGTGCTGAGCAGGTGGCATTGTTCCCTCTCAGAGCCCTTCCCCACACACAGTGCCACAATGTGGTGAAACAGGTTGCCCTGTACTGATGAAGTTCTAAGGCTCCACCCCTTACAATGTAACAGGAGCAATAGCTCTACCTAAGACACAGAGGCAAACAAACACAGGAGCCTATCAAGATGAGGAGACAGAGAAGTATGGCTCAAAAGAGGAAATGGATCAAGGTTCCAGTGGGAGAACTAAGCAACTAGGAGACAGCCAACCTAACAAACAAGGAGATAGCCAACCAAACAGACACAGAGTTCAAAACACTGGTGATAAAGATGCTCACAGGATTGGCAGATATGTTTAAGTATGGCAAACACATAAGGGAAGAAGTGAAGACTATGCTAAGTGAAGTGACGGAAAATCCACATAAAACCAGTGGTGAAGGGAAGGAAACCAGGGTTCAAATCAATGATTTGGAACATAAGAAAGATAAAGACAGTCAACCAATACAGAATGAGGAAACAAGAATTGAAAAAAATGAGGAGAGGCTTAGGAACCTCTGGGACAACTTTAAATGTGCCAACATCCGAACCATAGGGGTGTCAGAAGAAGAAGAGAAAGAGCAAGAAATTGAAAGTTTATGTGGAAAAATAATGAAAGAAAACTTACCAAATTTGGCGAAGGAAATAGACTTACAAGTCCAGGAAGCACAGAGAGTCCCAAACAAGCTAGACCCAAAGAGGACCACACCAAGACACATCATCATTAAAATGTCAAAGTGAAAGATAAAGAAAGAATCTTAAAAGCAGCAAGAGAAGTGCAGAGAGTTACCTACAAATGGGTACCTATAAGACTATTAGCTGATTTCTCAGAAGAGACTTTGCAGGCAAGAAGAGACTGGCAAGAAGTATTCAAGGTGATGAAAAACAAGGACCTACAACCAAGATTACTCTATCTAGCAAAGCTATCATTTAGTGCTTCCCATAGAAGGTAAAGCTAAAAGAGTTCATTATCACCAAGCCATTATTATATGAAATATTAAAGGGACTTTTTTAAGAAAAAGAAGATAAAAGCTATGATCATTAAAATGACAACAAACACACAACTATCAGCAACCGAATCTAAAAAATAAAAACAAAATCCAACTAAGCTAATCAGAATAGGAACAGAATCATAGGTATGGGGATCATTTGGAGGGTTATCAGCTGGGGGGTGGGGAGAAGAGGGAGAAATGGGGAAATGTTGCAGAGATTAAAAAGCATAATTGATTGGTACAAAATAGACAGGGGGGAGTTAAGAATAATATAGGTCAGGGTGAAGCCGAGGAACTTACATGCATGACACATGGACATGAACTAAGGGGGGTGAGATTGCTGGAGTGAAGTGGGGTACTGGGCAGAGGGGAGCAAAGGGGAAAAAATTGGGACTACTGTAACAACATAATCATAAAATATACTTAATATATAAATAAATAAATAGAAAGAAAAAACTGGCTTTGTAAATACCATTGTAATACCTGTCCAAAGCAGTAATCATGAGGACATGCTAAGTATTTGGCTTAAACATTCTTGGGGAACAGAATCTTTACGCAGTCTCAAAGATCACCTCATATGTTGATAAATATGTGCAATAACATATTCCTTTACAATGGGAGAAATCACTGTAACCCCTATTATCTTAGTATCTTCAAAAAAAGAGGCAAACTCTCATTATGTAAATCTGATATAATAGAAAGTATCCTTACAGTATTATCAAAATTGTTTACCCTTATTTTAATCCTGGCTGAACACTCTGACAAACCTGGGTGGAGAACATTCTATAACTCAATTAGGCTGTATTCCTAAAAGAAAAAAATTAGTGTTAGAAAAAACAATTAAGCCAGGATAAATAGAGAAGGTGAAATAGAAGGACTATTCTTCCACATTAAAGCAAACTAAAAAGATATGTAAAATCATTACAGTACAGGATCCTTGATTGCTTTCTGGATCAAAATGATCAAACAAATAAAGAAGCAAAGAACTATTAGGAATACTATTGAAACACTTGGGGAAATTGGAATATAGACTATATGTTAGATAAGCTTATTGTTACACTATAATTTCAAAAGATTAAAAACATGGCTCACCTGGAATAAAAATATGTAGTCACAAATTTTTTTCTAGCTCATCCATTAATGATGAACCAATAAGATACTAAAGTTAAACTAAAGATTATATGAGGATCTAGATTTCTATTGACAAATTAATAAAAGAATGTTAACATAATATTGCTTGGGTAGATCCAACCCTAGGTAAATAAATAACAACCATCAGGGTTTTTATTAAGTAGGTAGAAATCCTTTGCATCTGCGCAGACAAAAATCTATGAATTAGCCTTTTTTATTTTAGAAACCTTGGATTTTTTAAAATAGACAAGTTGATCAAAAATTTACCACCTACTACTACTGAGGGTATCAAGGGAAACTCAGTAATTTATTTTATCTGTGAAGTTAGAATTTTTTTTTAATATTGTTATAGCGAAGTTAAAGTTTTTGGGTGTGATAAAACTACCATGCATGCAGGAGAATATCCAACTTTGAGAGTATACATGCTGAAATATTTGGGGATTTTGTTTCATGATGTCTGCAATTACTTCCAAATAATTCAGAGGAAAATACTGCTTGAGGACAGCAGAAAGCAAATCTGGCAAAACTGTCAACTCATGATTCTAGTTGATTTTTATACAGGTTTTAATTTTACTAATCTTCCAACTTCTCTGTCAGTTCAGTTTTAAAAAAATAAACATTTGGAACATAATGAATAAAATATTTGGCTTTTTTTGACATATTTTCTTGTTTAAATTTTATCAGCTTGCTTGTATTTTTGTCCTGTTATTCTATTTGTTGGGAGCCCTTTAGCTTGGAGTATAGGCTTTCAAGTGAAAGTCGGGGTTTTTTTGTTTTGTTTTGTTTTTTGCATGTTTTAAATATCAAAATTCCTATATGCAAGATGAGTATAATTGGACAATTTAAATATTCTCTGTGCTTATTTTTCTCAGTTATGTTATTGGGATATAGCATTCAAACTTCCTACCGCATATTTAATACTCAATAAATGCTACCTAATTTAGTACTATCACCTTTTATATTTTTAGTAATTACATTACTAGTCTCCATGTGGTCAACTAAATTCCTAGGATTTCTTTAGAGCATACTGTGGGTCTAATTCCACAAACCTCAAAAAGCGTATCCATGTAATCTAGAGTTGCATATATTGATTTAAAAAAAACCTCAGTATCTTTTGTTATTGGTAAGACTCTTTACAAGCTCATTTTGTTGTTGCTGGTTATCCCTTGCTTATCATCATCTCCAAAAAGAAGGTCCAGTCCCATGCATTTAGTTCATAAATGCAAAGGTTTGAAGCAGGAAAAAAAGATCTTTCAAACATGGAGTTTTGGGTCAAAAAAAAAAAAGGTAGATAAGAACTATCTCGAATTAGACTATCAATCTCTAGTTAGATAATAGATTGAAAAATTTATAGGAACTTGAGGGTCAGAAAACTTAAAATATTCTCATTTTTTAATTTTCCTTTGAAATCAGACAGGTATAATTTAAAAGAACATTTGGAGAAGAGGATTTGGAGTAAGACAACCTTGCAGAGGGGAAAATGATGCAGATCTGGTCTATTCATCTATTTTTAATCCACTTGGAACCAGACCTCTAATATACCCACTAATTAGAAGAAAGATTTGTTCTGTCAAAGAATAAAATTCAGTCCTGGCTTGTTCATTAACAATCTCATGGTACTTGCAATTTTTAAGGCAGAATCCCTTGAAAAAACCCTAATTTGTTGATTACAGTAACTGGCTATAATATTTTAAAATGAAGGCTCTGTGATAAACTTCTCTGTAATTGGGCTGAGTTATAAATAGGTATTTAATTCCAGTTCAGAGAAATGCTACTCCATGAATAAACAGTATTTACCTCTGCTGTGATTTAAGAGTACTCTGTATTTCAGATACTCTGTGCTCATTACAAGACTCTACAAATATAAATTTATAATTAAAGATCAATAGCTACAGTGGTATTTGGTCTAGAAATGGTAAAGCGATGAAAACAATTTAGATTTTTAATAAATGAAATTATTGTGCAAAGTGTTTACTTACATGACAGAAAATGGAAAATTCACTTGAAAGTTTCTGAAAAATTTGATACAAATGGATTGTAAATTTATTTCCTTTCATCAAAAATCTTAGTACTAGATTATGTTTCCATTATAAAATTTTATATGATTTCAACTATAAACTTACTCTCAAAATTTCTGTTCAAAAATTTTAATTTTATAGTGATTTAACTTAATACCAAGGAAAACATTTTTATTCCTTTTATTTAATGTTAATTATAATAACAAATTTTGTATTTTATTTTATTTTTTAATTCACTTATTTGAGAGAAATGTAGGGAGAGAGAGACAGAGAGAGAGAGACACTGATTTGTTGTTCCACTTATTTATGCATTCATTGGTTTGTCTTGACAGGGATAGAAACAGCAACCGTGGCTTATTGGGAAGATGCTCTAACCAACTAAGTTACCGAGTCAAGGCCATAAATTTTTAATTTAAAAAAATGGCATTTTCCTTTCAATTTTTATTAGATATTGCTCTTAAAAATCCATTATTCTCAGGTATCAGTTTAGAACTGAGGAATAAAATAACCTAATCTACATGAGTTTAGGTAAGCATATTAAAAAGTTTTGGTTTGTAACTCCACTCTTTATTTCCTATATGATTTAAAAGACAAATGCAAAAAATACAAAATACACAATATAATTTGTGTCATCAACATTAGGGAAAGGAGAAGAATTTTTTGAAGTAGAGTTTTGTATGTTACTGAAGCTAATTTGGTAACAGTAGAAATTTGACAGTTACATATTTAGGATGTTAATTGCAATCCCAATGGTACCCAAGGAAAGATTATTCTAAAGAGCCTGCATTCACACTCAGGCCATCTAATCTGCAGTCACTGCTGTGTCAAAATAATATAAGAAAGCCCTGCTAGGGGAACTGCCTAGCATGAGTAGTGACTCAGCTCTTTGGAATGTTAAAACAGGGAAAATAACCTTTGGCCTGAGCCTAAATAACCTCAGTTCCCAAAGAACTTTTTAAAAAGATAACAAGAAAATAGTTACTATGACTACTGATTGGACTGAAAATTAAAATCATTGTTTAGAATTAGCATTACTATGTTATGTTATCTACACCAATAGAAACCCCTACCTTAAACTGTTATAATAGTTCCTGTTCCTTTTCTCAAAAATACACTTTGCCATTGTCTCCTAATGGGGACACTATTTATTCTTCTGACTAAAACAGTGCATACCCAATAACTATTCTCTTTGACTGGAAAACAAATGCCTCTTACTTTGAAAGATTTTTTTGTTTTTAAGTTAACAGCTTTTCACCACGTTATTCTACTTTTAACTGTGTTATTCTATCTTTCACTGTAAAAAGGTATTTGAATTATTCACTCATTCATTGAGAAAATATGTATAGTGACCATCTAATGAAAACTATTGTAAGAGATTCTGGCATTATAATGCTGGATAAAGAATTATATTTGCCTTCCAATAAATCATGGTGATCATTGTATCAATAACATTTTAATTCATTATAACATAATAGGCAAATTTGTAAAAAAAAATACAATATCTACCCAATATGTACAGCATAAAAGAAGACATGTTTGTGGTACTGGAGCTATGCAAATACTATGGAAAGACCTGTAGGTATTAGATTTGAATATAATTTTTCACGTAACTAAGGTTCAGGTGCTCTCTGATGCCTCTGTGACTGCGCTTCTCTCTCTTCCTGTACAGCCACACTGCTTCCTATGCTGTTTCTTGGAAACACCAAGCACATTCCTGCCTTGAAGCCTTTGTATCTGTTATTCCTTAGCAATCCCTGGTAACCCTGAGCCTCTCTACCACATGCATTTCACTTCATCAGAGTTCTTCTCTAGCCACCCTTAAAAAGAATTGCATTCCTCCCTAGATATTTCCTACTTAATTTATTCCCTATACCTTAGTTATGCTTTGTCATAGCAGTTTAAATAAATTATCTATCTATCTATTTATCTATCAATCATCTATCTATTCATTGTCTTTGTTTCTCCAAATGAATATAAGCTCCATGAAAGCAAACATTTTATTTGTTTTTCTCACTACTGTATATCTAGGTCCTAGAAAGATGTCCAGTTCACGTTTGGCCTTCACTAAATATTTGTTGATTGATCTGGCCAATGAACCACAACTGATACTATATAATCTTTATTACATCTAACAAATTATCATAGAAACCTAACAGTGTACTAATCATGTAAATACAAGATTTTCACTTAAAGACTTAAATTACAAGACTTAAATATTGACTCAGTTTGCCAATCAGCCTTCACATAAAGCATTGTTTTAATGATTTAAAAGAAAATGTTCACGACATCACTCTTCTCCATGCACAATGTTAAATTATGAAATTATAGACTTTTTACAAATCTAACTTAAATATCTCATGTTAAGCTTTATTATTTCCCTTCTTGACATTAGGAGTGAGAAACTTATTATACTTATTGTATTAACTTTTGATATTTAAACTTAATGCTTTCTAACAATAATCTTTACCATTCTAGATAAATATATAGATTTAATAACTACATTTCATATTCAAACTTTTAAATTCTTTCTTAATCTGCTCTGGAAGGGGATGACTTAATTGTCCACAGAGGATATTCAAAATATTTTAACACAATGAAATAAAATGTTGCATAATTAATAAATACCAATATTGTATGAGCCTTTTCTTTGGCAAAGAGTGAAGAAAGAGACTGACTCTGTGACGATTTGGGAACATGCGTTACCAAAGGATGGGTCTTCTAGGGTGAGGATTCCACTATTTGGTAAAGAAGGAAACCACATTAGAGGGATTCTGGGTGTTAAGTTATTCAACTAGTTCAATAAATTCCATCCCATTGCTCTACCTTTACAGAGGTAGTTGAACAGAAGCTGGAATAATTCTATGTGAATAGCTATGCTCACATGCCCTGCACCTTCAACTACCTCCAAATAAAGAATATCTATTAATTATTTTTTCCCTTGATCATCATTTTGAAATTAAAAAGATAAAAAAAAATGGCTATGACTAAGAATTCCAATGGCTTAAAACAAAGTCCTTGTTAAAAATTTCAGCTGGAAACACAGGACATGATTTTTCATTCTAGAATGCCCTATCTGGTAAAATGCACAAAAGAAAGACATGCTAAAGAAAGAATAGACAGTCCAAATATTTACATCATTTTAATTAAATTAGCTGTTTGAAATAATTGTGGAAGGAGGAAGTGGAGTCAGGGAAATGGAAATGGACTCTTTCCTTTTGAGCACATCTTTGACAAGAATATCAATCAAATGTCAACCACAGGCATAAATATAGCATAGACATCATAATATGCTAACAGTAACTTTATGCTATCGCAAATTCTACTTGTAAATTGTGGAGACAGAAAGTTAAATTTCACATTAAAGTCACTCTAATCAAATACCTCACTCAAAATGTTGAGGAATATGTATTTGTCACTCTATAAAAATGGTATGTAGTATAAACTCAAGTTTGGGAGACTCTGGCTTTCACAATTTTTTATTACATTAAAGTACAGCAAGTTTCTTTCATGTTAAAATAATTTTGCTACTTCAGAGGGATGTAATTATAAAACAATGTATTCAGGAGAAAATATACATATTTCAACAGCTTTTAGTTTCAGGAGATTAAAATAAAATGTACTTCATTTTAAGCAAGTAAAAATAATTAAAAGAAAGTTCTGACATATATATCCAAACAATTTAGTTAACTATGACATTTCTATGCTAAAAAACAGATGGTAAATTTTTCTGAACAAACATCGTTAAAGAATAAAGATAGCTATAATTCTACATAGAATGGACAAAAATTAAAATGACTGAAAATTACAGTTATCATTAAATGATCAGTTTGGGCATGCACTTTTCAAATTAGATAGATTATTAATATTTTGTAAGACTGATTGAAAAATAAGTACAACTGACCCTTGAACAACATGAGGTCTGAGGGCACTGAAGCTCTTCCCAGCCAAGGATATGTGTATAATTTTGACTCCCCCAAAACTTAACTATAAATAGGCTAATGTTGAAATAAAACCTTACTAATAACATAAACAATGTATTAATACATATTTTGTATGTTATATATTATACACTGTATTCTTACATGAAGTAAACTAGAGAAAGGAAAATGTTACTGAGTCACAAGAAAGAGAAAATACAGTTATAGTACTGTATATATTTATTTTAAAACAAATTGGGTACAAGTGGATCCGTGCAATTTAAACCTGTTTTTTAACCATCAATTATAATTCTATTCTTTTTTGTGCAACATAGTAATCTGACCCTGTATTTGAAGATTAAAACAATAGGTTTTATGGGCTGGATACCTGGGAAACAGGTTGGCTGAGAGGGCCAGGTGTCACTGGAATATGCTCTCTCAAGGTACAGATCATTTGTCTCAAAGCCTTTGAGATTGTTTTCCAAATCCACACATACACAAAGGTGTGTGTGTGTGTGTGTGTGTGTGTGTGTGTGTGTGTTTTATTGTGCTTAACTCAATATTAAGTTTTGGTAAAGAATAAACAACTAAACTGTATAATATTTTCAAGATATTTATGAAGGATAAAACTCTGAATATCTATATATCTATATCTATATATAAAATATGGTCCTTCAGTATAATTTTCCCAAAGAGTCAAATGATATAATGAAACTTAACAGTAATAGCTAATAAGTGCAGCTATTAATATCTCCTAATAATCTGGCTTCCTTAAATAGAGGAAATATTGAAGAAAATAATTTTTGTTTTAAATTTTATTTCAGAGTTGTGTGTGGAGGAAAACTACGTGCATTTAAATTTGCATTCTCTTGCACATGAAAACTTGAGGGGAAATTTAGTTTCCATAATTCTGATACGCTGACACCTAATTAATCAAATGATGTTTTAGGTGCTATTTTATGTTCAGAGAATCTTATGAGTCTATTAACCTTTAGAAGCTTTTCTTCTTTGAACCAAGAAGGAATCTTTTGCTGAGAATATAACTAGTTTTCAAAAACATGATGCCTATTTTGGAGTTAGGGTTCACTAAGTTTGAATTAAATTCAATGAATAAAGCACTTTTTATTATTTACTTTGGCTGATATGTAGAATAAAATGGAATATGTTCCCAAGAAGTTACAGAAAATTGAAAATCAGAGTGCAAATAGCAAGGCTATCTAAATTTGATAATAGGAGAGTTTATTGATTATTTTCTAAGATTGTAAACAAGATAGAATAATGAATGAGGACAACTTTAGTAATTAATAATAGATGAGGATGTGATAAATTTTAATTAATTAAACAAGCATTCATTAACATTTACATCACCAAGTCTCAAAGATTTGAGTATCCTGCCTTCAAAAGGTTTACAGTTGAGTGATTGAGCAATATATGTAAGCAAATACTTATAACACATTATATTAAGCAAACTGATAGAACTGCATGCAGAGTAAAAGAAAGGAGAAAGGTATTGTCTCTCTCTGGAGGAGCTAGGCAGATTATACAAAATGAAGTGTAGTCATAATTGTGTACCAAACAGTGACATGCAATGAAGAGTTTTCTCAGTAGATAAAGGAGCCAGATTCCTAGATACCATATAAATAAGTTTGGAAAAAGCTTAATAATGATGGGAGCCAATGTTTTAATGTAGAAGACATGAGAACATATGTATTTTAGTGATCAATTAGAAAGTAAATTATTTCTTTTATGTAAATGGGGCCAAAGTTAACAAATTCATAATTTACTAGGACTGAGTTTATGCCATAGTTTTTTTCATGGACTTTATCTTTATTTTTTGAGGGACTAAATATTCAGTTGTTCTTATGTGGAAGCAAAGAGAAATTACTTTTTTGGAAAGAAAAATTGTTTATTTATCCAAAAGTCTTTTTATTCAGCTTCCCCACTTTTAAATTGCCCTTTATTTTGAGTTAAATACCAGTAATTCAATTATATGACAGAAACACAGACAAAGCAGAATCCCAGTTATTGATCTAACATAGCTTCTCAGCACTATGTGCTTTTATGTATTATCCTTCAGAACAAAAGATCACAGGTTTTATTTTTTTACAATAGACTCACTGGATGGTTCAGGTGATTCCCAAAGAGATCAAATGAAGAATGATAAATGGTAAGTCAAAGAGTAGTAAGCTTTAGTGACTAATTTTTCCTGGTACACTAGCTATAATAATAATCATAATAAAGGAATAATAGGATAAACTGAAGTAAACAGACATGGGGTTTTATGTCATCTGAGCTAGTAATTAGTTTTTATTGCTAGTAGTGAAAGTAACTTTCTGTTTTTGCTATTTTCTTTTGCATGTTTATTTCCAGTTAACAGTCAAGCTTGAACATTAACTACTTAAACTGATATTGTTATTAAGATAGTCTTATGCAGTATGCTCCTAAGATTGGATACAATCCCTTGTTATACTAGTAGAGCTTATTTCATTTAAATAAAACATTATAAATTTATTTTCAAAATGTATTTGATACTTTTATAGCATTAGTTTTTATTTACAGTTGAGTGTAATAAAAGAAGAAAGCTGCTTTAAAGAAAAACATTAAAGGAAAGATTTTTTTAAATTGGATATTATATAATCATACATGAGAACAAAGTATTACAGATAGACAAAACGTTCAAACAGACAATGTCAATAAGTATCTTGAAATATGAAGCAATCAGATTGACAGAATAATAGCAAATAGAACATCAAATGACTGTAATGTGAAAATCTACTAAAATATTTGCTACAATCAGCAGTTCTCAGATACTGCTTTTCAAAATTAATTTCTCCAGTTATATTCCAGTCCAGCATCGGTGTTTCCTCAAACAATGTGACATTAACTGCTACCCAGTTGATTTTTTAAAAGCTAATTTAAAAAATTATAGAAAATGACAGTTGATGGCAAGACAGGTAAATAATGGAAGACAGTCTTTGTGAACCAAGCAATCTATTTTGAAAAAAATTAGAGAAAAAATATGTAATGTTATATATTTTCAGTAATTGTCAAAGACCAGAGACTATGGAGTATGTTTTGTTATTCAAAAGAGGGTTAAGTACTGTTTTTTCAGCAGCCAACATACATATACTGTCTATCTGTCTTTTGAAGACATACAATAGGAAGATCAAAATGAAGTAAATAAAAATACTGCACTCAAATAGTTTACAGTGTTAGAAATGACTTTATCCATTTTTGTATGTGTGTATGTATATGCACGTGTGTATGAAACAAGATAAAAAAGAATATGATGTTCCTGCAACATTGTATATTAGACACAACCAAGTCAATGTTTTTTTTCAATGGAATCCATAGAAGACCATGCTTATAATTATATTGGGTAGGCCATAATAATCATGGCTGTCATATAATTAAAATTTTATTGGTCCGTGGAACTGTAATGAGTAAAATAACGTTTCTCTAGTCGGGATGTTGTGGCTAACTTGAAGTGTGAGCTACTTCATTATGTGTATCATCACAGATTGCCAGCAAACCATTGGAAAGTCATGCCTTTCAAATGAAAAACTGAGTAGCAAGAACATTCCCACCCTTGTTTGAGTAAAGACAGGAAACATATTCCCTGAATATTGCTTCTATATGATAGGTAATAAGATGACAACCACTAGGTAGAAACAGTCAAGAGTTTGAGAGATCAAAGTTTGTTAGTGTGATAATGACCAATACTTTGGGTTTTCACAATCCTTGGAGGCCCATAATCTATATATTGTAATAAAATATGTTGAACAAAGTTTCTTTTTATTTATTTCAGCTTATGAGATATTTTATTAAAGTCTCTTCCTTATTACCATTTATTCTTTCTAAATATATCATAAAGAGACAGTCTGAAGTATCAATATGTCTCTACTGTGCAAAGGAAACTAATGGAAAGGCGGTTTTTCTCCAGATCCTGTTGTACCAGAAGGAACTGAGCAAGAGGACACAGAGGTAGGAAAATTGAAAGAGCTTCAATGAGAAGGTGAACACTAAGAAAGCAGAATGGGAACCCACCTGTCTGGCTCCCTCTCTTCCTTGGTGATTTCCTTTTATAGGTTCCCATTAAAAAGCTATAAAAAGAAAATGGTAGCACAGATCCATTTAACAATAAACATAAAAGGTTGCATGGTTTGAAAATAGAAGTGGATATGGAAAAAACTGCAGCTGAAATTGCACAGGCAGAAGAACAAGCTCGCAGAAGGCAGCTGGAAAGGGAGGAGGCAGCAGCAGAAGAAGCTGAACTCAGTCTGAGCAGAACAAGCAGCTAATAAGATGGAAGAAAATAAAGATGAGAGCATTCCAATGGAAATAAAGAAGGCACACCTTGAGGAAACGACAAAAAGTCAACAGAATGGTGAAGACGGCACATCTACTCCTGAGGACAAGGAGAGTGGGAAAGGAGAGTGGGAAAGCAGGGTGGACAGTACAGCAGAGAAAGGGACCAGTGATAGCAGCACTGGCTTGGATAGCAACAGTGTAGCAGTGCAGGAGCCACCAGCAGGTCCCACAGCAGAAGATGAGAAAAAAGAATAAATGTCATCTTGTTTTATGTATTCTAAATACTTTTCTAGTTGAAAATATGTTTTCTAGTTAAATAAATAGGTAAGAAAAATGCTTAATTATAGTAAGTGAGGAAACTATCTCTTTAGAGACAGAAACGTGAGTTACTTCAATAGTCAATGACTTGTGTACTGGAGCTATGGTAGCCTTAGAATAATAAACATTAACCACCTATACCTGTAATTTAAGACTTAAAAGTGGGACAGTGGCAAATGGCTTTTCTTCTTTCTGTCTGTGGACCTTGAAGGCGTCAGAAATTAGAGAGCGTGAATGCACGCATGGCCACTCCCTCCCTCCTTCATTCTCATCTCAGCAACAATTCCCAGTGAAGCACAAGGAAGCCTGAAAGCCTTAGGACAACTGAAAGTTCATGTGCCTAGTAGAATAAAGTTTACCTTCACAATTTTTATTTTTATGCCTGTCTTCATACTTGATTACATTTCAAATAAAACTATTTTGTTATTTTAGATTACTACTGCAGTGCAGGTTTTATTTATGGTGTTTCTATTGAGCATAAGCAAGGTAGCAGTCCTGATATTTTTGACAGAACAAATATATGTGTTATGAAATTTCTGGATTATGTCTGATATTAAAACAGAGCCATGAAAATAGATATTTCTAATGAGACTTTTTCAGACAGTGACTATGAAAGGTTAGACTCCCACAAATAAAATTTAGATAAGGCTATAAAAATCTTGCTTGCGGAATTACTGTTAGAAAGTGGAATAGAAAATCTGTACGTATAAGACAAAAAAAGTAAGGACACGGTGTCAGTGTTTGTGAAGATTTATGACAATGTTACCAGTGTTGTAAGGATCCAAAATTACAAAGTAAGTATTTTTGGATTAGAATTGTTCAAATGAGTAAATCCATGATATATGAAACAGAATAAATTAGTTTATTTATATATTCAAATATTGAGGAGCACCTACCATGTTAAAGATTAGAGAAGTAAACAAATAAGCATGACAACTACATTTGGAGCAGAGAAGAGAAACAAATAAATGAAAAATATATATTTTGTTAAAAAGTAATGGGTCAAAAATGATGTAGAAGTTGTATTTTTAGAATGTAGCTATAATGTCTCCCAACTGACTTTTTCTTCTTAAAATGTGACTTTGATACTCTTTCTATCAGCAAATTGTGAGGTATATTTTCCCACTCCTTGAATCTTGGCAGGCTTGTCACTACAACTGAAGTAACAACTATGTGACATTCAAGGCTAGGTCATTAAGGCTAAGTGATATGACTTCTACCTGGTTTTCTTGGGACACTTGTCTTTGGAGTCCTGAGCCTTCATGTAAACAGAATGAATGTCTTGAGGTCATCATGCTACGAGCAATTCCAAACTAACTCATGGGAAGAAACCATACAACAAGGCTCTGAGACTACAGAGAAAGAAACAGAAAGGGAGAGGGCCTGGCCAACTCCCAACAGCTTCGCACTCCGCTGTTCTAGCTCTAGTTACTGTCCAACTGCATGAAATGCCTAATCCAGAACTATTCAGCTGAGCACTTCTCAAATTTCTGATCTAGAGAATCTATATATCAAGATGTGTGGATTAGAGCTAAACAAGGGCTTTTAATGAAATTTAGAGATTAAAACAAAGGAATAAAATCACTTTCTTAAGTGAAATTACTTTTCCTAAGCTGTCATTTTAGGAAGCTAGAAAAAAAAGAGTAAATTACATCCAAATTAAATAGAATAAAGAAAGAAATATAAGAGCAAAAAATTCAATTAAGTGGAAATTGACAAATGAATAAACTTTACAGTTGATAAATTAATAAAATAATTAATAGATAATAAAATTGTTAAACCACTAGCCAGGATGATCAAGAAAAATGGGAAAAATCACAAATTATAAATAACAGGACTGAAAGAAGAGACATCAGTATAGATCTTGGATCATAGAAACATAATAAAACATTATAAGGATATTTAGTGAACATTGTTATGCTAATACATTTGACAAATTAAATAAAATAGTTGAAGCCATTGTAAAGCATAACTTACCAAAATGGACAAAGAAATGGAAAAATCTCAATAGCCTTATCCAAACAAAGTAATAAAATTCATTATCGTCGTCGGCAGCCGTCCGTCTCGAGAGACGATGGTGTAGCTTCTTAAGAGTCTATCTGCACCGCCGAGAATGGTTGTGCAGTCCGACTCGGGAGTGACACGTTATCTGTCTCCTCCCGTGTTGAATCGACATCTTGCGATGACGCTGGAGTGTCCTCTCCAGTGAAGCTGAAGCTACAGAGCCTGGGCAGGGTGATATGGAGGGTCTGCTGTTGCCCATGCAGCAGACCCCCCCTCTCTTCGCAGCTGAAGGGCCCAAGGGAAAGACGGAGTCAATACAGCTTGGCTTCAGGTGCGCCGCAGGAGTTGCCGGTGTTGACTACAGCGTCAAACTGCCTTAGGGACTCCGGCTCCGGATTTTCTGTCGGGGTTTACTCCCTTAGCCTTTCCCCTGAAGAGGTATGCTGCAAGGCAGCGGAGGTTTTTTGGAGTCAGAGTTTTCCTTCTCTGATAAAATTCATTATAATACACAAATAAAGCTCCAGGCCCAGATAAAGGTACCAGTGAATTTTCTTCAAACATTAGAAAAAAACAAAAAATATCTATCTCTTACAAACTCTTTCATAAAATAAAGGACACCCTGACTTATGTAGTGTAGTTGGTTATGTGTCATTCCATAAAAGGAAGGTCTCTGGTTTGATTCCCAGTCAAGAATGCAGATTTGGTCCCTGGTCATGGTGTGTTCCAGAGGCAACTAATCAATGTTTCTCTCTCACATCAATGTTTCTCTCCCTCCCTTCCCTTCTCTTTAAAAATACATAAATAAAATCAAATAAATAAATAAATGACAGACCACAATCAAGTTCATTTATGAGATCAGCACTACTGATATTAAAACCTGACAAAGACAGAATAAAATAATATTACCTATAGACAGGTCTCATGAACATTGAAAATATGCTAAGAAAGGCATTAGCAAATTGCAAATTAAATGTGGCAGCATATATGTAGGAATATATATATCAAGTATTATAAATAGTAATATAAAAAAGGTATATGAAAGCTCTCTATTATGCAAAATTGTTCAACATTTAAAAATTATGTGGCACAATTTATTAACAGAATAAAAGAAGAAAATTTATAATCACCTCAATAGAGGCTAAATAGCATTTAATAAAATGCGGTCTCATTGTTGTTTAAAACTCACAAGTTATGGTGAAAAGTATGTTTCTTAATCTTATAAATATTGTCTATGAATATCTTATAACTACTATTAAAATATTGGTTGAACAATTATACTCTATGTTTATGGATAAGGAAAAGAAGTCCATTCTTTCCACATCTATTCATTATCATCAACTATTATCATCTATCATTCACCTTCAACATTATACTGGAAGTTTTAGCCAAAGAAAAAGGCAAGAAGTAATAATAGAAGCAATAAAATGGACAAGAAAAAGTAATACAATTTTTATTTGCAGAAGATATGATTGTATAACTAGAAAATTCTAAGTAAACTACAAAAAAACTATCATGCTACTACATAAAGTTAGCATAGTCACAGGATTCAAATTTGATATACAAATATCTGTATTTGTATATGTTAACAAGAGCTAAATTTAAAACAAAATAATTTAATGTAGTACAATAATATCAATGATATAAAAATATTTAGCAATTACCTAAACTTTTCAAGGTATCTTGACTAAAAAATGCCAAATACATCTAAAAAGATTAAAAGAGACCTAAATGAACTGAGAAATTTAGTGTTATTAAAATAGCCATTCTAATCAAATTGAGCTATAGATTGAATACAGACTCAATCTGGGAAGCTAACTGTAAAATTTATATAACAAGATGATGGTGGGGTATGTGGACTCCACATATTATCCTCCCAGAACCAAACTAGAATTAAACTAAATTATAGACCAATCATTCTGAATAACCAACTGAACACTAACTGGAAAAAAAAAAGTCTTATAACAAAGGATTTATGAAGAAGCCACATCAAGACTGCCACTCACCCAGGGCTCTAGTGGAGGGAAGGCAGAGTAGACTAGAGTCACATGAGAAGAGTCTGGGGTCTGTGGCTCTGTGGGAGAGAGCTGAAGAGAGAGCAGCCATGAGCCTTGTGCTGAATCTTTCCCCATATTGCAGATGCCACCTTTCTTGGGTGGAGCATTCCCCTCCCCATGTGCAGCATAGGCTGGGAAAAGTAGTAGCCCCAGCTTCTGGATTTCCTCTTTCCCCACCCTGTGGAGCTGCAGCCTGCTGGAGAGCACAGTCAGAAGCTCTTTGAGTGACTGAGCCTAACAAGCAGATAGTAGGCAAAGGCAGGCAGAAGTGGATCTTGTCAGGTGACTTGGGATTTTTGCTTACTTGCCCCCCAAGCCCAGTCTCAGTAAAAGCCAGACATAGTGTACAGCTTGGTCCTTCCCATGGACACCCAGGCCCAGAAGAGGCTGCCACAAACCGTGGATGGCTTGTAGCTCCAAACAGGTTGCTGAGAGCCAGTCACAGCAGTTTCACACATTGGCCTACATCTGAGTCCCAAGCAAGAGGACCAGAAACAATACCCCCAGCTTCAGACAACATCAGAGCAGGATCTAACAAGCTTCACAAGCAGCATATTAAAAAGGAGATATTGGCAGGCCCAAATCCTGCTGAGGTAAATTTTGCTTCAACTAGTTCTCATGAGATGGTTGAGGTTGAGCCTCACAGTCAGCCAGCCTGAAGGTTGATTCCACACACAAATAGGCCAATAGCAATCAAGACTCAATTACAACAGAAAGGACCACAAAGCCCATACAAGAGACATTTCTGGAGCACCCAGCAAAGGTTATCAAGGAGACTATAATACTGGACTCCACAGTACACCTAATATATAAGGCCACCCCACAAAGACTAGGAGATATAACAGATCTACATAATACATAGAAATAAACACAAAAAGGAAGCCAAACTAGGGAGACAAAGAGACAGAAGCCAAATGGAGTAACAGGAGAAATCTCCAGAAAAAGAGCTAAATGAAATGGAGGCAAACAATTTATCATATATAGACTTCAAAGAAATGGTTATAAGGATGTTCACTCAACATCATGAAGAAGGACAGAAAAAAACATGAAAACAGGACAATCAGAAATGAATAATGATGCAATATCTGATTTTAAAAATACAGTGAAAGGAATAAATAGTAGTCTGGATGAGTCAGAGGATCAAATCAACAATTTGGAAGACAAGGTAGGGACAAACACCAATCACAGCAGCAAAAAGGGAAAAAAATTAAAAACATGAAATTAGTTCAAGGGACCTTTGGGACAATATGAAGAATAACATATCCACATCATAGGGGTACCAGAAAGAGAAGAGAGAGAGCAAGGGATCGAGAACCTATTGGAACAAATAATGACCAAAAACTCCCCTAACCTGGTGGGGAAAAAAAAAAAAAAAAAGAATCACTGTCCAGGAAGCAGGGAGTCTAAAAAAAGACTCCAAGAGGCCCACACCAAGACACATCATAATTAATATGGCAAAGCTTAAAGGCAAAGAAAGCATCCTAAAAGCCACAAGAGAAAGAGAGTTACCTACAAGGGAGCTCCCATAAGACTCTCAGCTGATTTTTCAACAGAAACATTTCAGAACAGGGGGGATTTTAACAAGGTATTCAAAATGATGGAAAGCAAAGACTTAAAACTAAAACTACTTAACCCAACAAGGTTACCATTTAAAATTAAAGGAGAAATAAATAGCTTTCCAGAGAAGAAAAAGCTAAAGGAGTTCATTATTACCAAACCAATATTATAAGAAACATTAAAGGGCCTGCTTTAAGACAAAGAAGAAGGAAAAATGGAGGAAAATAGTTAAAAGAAGAAATTGGCAATATATACATACACACATATTAATAATAACTTTAAATGTAAAGGCTTAAATGTTCCAATCAAATGACAGAATAGCTGAATAGATAAGAAAACATGACCCACATACATGCTGTCTAAAAATCTCCCCTCAGAATGAAAGACACACACAGACAAAAATTACAAAGATGAAAATATGTTTCATGCAAGTGGAAATGGAAAAAAAAGCTGGGCTAGCAATATTTATATCTGACAAATTAAACTTTAAAACAAAGGCTATATTAAAGAGACAAAGAAGGACACTACATAATGGTAAAAGGAGCAATCCAACAAGAGGCTATAACCCTTGTAAACATTTATGCACCCAACACAGGAGCACCTAAATATGTAAGGCATATCTTGATGTCCATAAAGGGAGAGATTGACAGTAATAGAGATATAGCAGTAGGTTTTAACACCCCAATGACATCAATGCACAGATCTTCTAGATTGAAAATTAACTACTTCACATAGATTTAATTGATATCTTCAGAGAATTTCACCCCAAAGCAGTAAAATATACAATCTTTGCAAGTGCACATGGAACATTTTCTAGGATAAACTACATGTTAGGACATAAAGCAAATCTCGATAAATTTAAGAAGATTGAAATCACATCAAGCATATTCTCTGAACACAATGCTATGAAACTAGAAATAAATCACAAGAAAAAAAATCCTGGAAAACACACAAAGACATAGAGGCTAAATAACATGTTACTAAACAAAGGATGGGTTAGCAATGAGATCAAGGAAGAAATCAAGGCTACAAATAAAAATGAGAACACAGCCACTCAAGATTTATGTACACAGTGAAAGCAATCAGAAGAGGAAAATTCAGTTCATAGCATTACACGTCTATCTCAAGAGCAAAACAGTCTCAAATAAACAATATAACTCTACACTTAAAGGAACTTGAAAAAGAATAACAAACAAGGCCCAAAGTGAATAGGAGGAAGGAAATAATAAATATCAGATCAGAAATAAGCAAAATAGAATCTAAAAAAACAATACAACAGATTAATGAAACCAATAGCTGGTTCCTTGAAAATATGGTCAAATCTTGAACCAGATTCATCATGGAAAAAAAAAAATAACTGAGAGAGAAAGAGAGAGAGAGAACCCAAAAAACTAAGATTAAAAATTAAAGAGGAGAAGTAACAACTGTCTCCACAGAAATACAAGGGATTATAAGAAAATATTATGAACAAGCTTATGAACAAGGTAGTCCAATAAGTTTCACAGTCAGAATGGATAAATTCCTATAAAAATACTATCTTCCAAAACTGAATCAGGGAGAATCAGAGAATCTGAAGAGACAGATTACAATCAATGAAATTGAAGCAGTAATAAAAAAACTCCCAACCAACAAAAGTCCAGGACCAGATGCTTTCACAGGTTAATTTTATCAAACATTCAAAAATGAACTAACACCTACCTTTCTGAACATATTCCAAAAAATTCAAGAGGAGGGAAGCCACCCAAACTCATTTTACTAGGCCAGCATTATCCTAACTCATAAACCAGATAGAGACACCACAAAGAAAGAAAATTATAGGCCAATATTCTTGTGGAACATAGATTCTAACATCCTCAACAAAACATTAGCGAACCAAATATAGCAATGCATTGCAAAGATCATACACCATGATCAAGTGGGATTTATTCCAGGGATGCAAGGTTGATACAATATCCACAAATTAATAAATGTGATTCACCACATAAACAAAATGAAGGGTGAAAACCACATGATCATATTAACAGGTGCAGAAAAAGCTGTTGATAAAATCTAGTATCCATTTATGATAAAATGTTCAGCAAACAGATAGAGGGAACTTTAAAGACTATATATGATAAACCCACAGCCAACATCATCCTTAAGGGGCAAAAAGTGCAAGCATTTCCCTTAAGATTGGAAACAGTACAGGGGTGTCTGCTCTCACCATTCTTATTGAACACAGTACTGGAAGTCTTAGCCACAGCAATCAGACATGAAAAAGAAATAAAAGGATCCAAATTGAAAATGAAGAAGTAAAGCTGCCATTATTTGTAGATGACATAATGTTGTTCATAGAGAACCTTAAAATTTCCACCAGGAAATTATTAGAACTGGTAAATGAATTCAGTAAAGTAGCAGGATACAAAATTAACATCAAAAAATCAGTTTCATTTTTATGTCAATAACAAACTATCAGAAAGGGAAACTAAGAAAACAATCCCATTCACAGATGCTTGATAAAGAATAAAATATCTAGGAATAAATTTAACCAAGGATGTAAAAGACGTTTACTCAGAAAATTATAAGATGTTAAAGAAATAAATTGAAGAAGATGCAAATAAGTGGAAGCCTATTTCATGTTCACAGGTAGGAAGAATTAACATCATTAAAATGTCCATACTACCCAAAGCAATACCAAAGCAATATATTCAGCACAGTTTTTATCAAGATACCAGAGAACTAGTACATATATACCAAAAAGACCCCAAATGGCAACAGCAATCTTGAGAAAGAATAACAAAGTTGGAGGTATCACACTACCTGATATCAAATTATACTACAAAACCATAGTAATCAAAAAGCATGGTCATGTCATAAAAACAGACATATAGATCAATGGACAAGAATAGAGAGCCCAGAAAGAAGGCAAAGTCATACAATGGGGTAAAGATAGTCTATTCAATAAACTATATTGAGTATATTGGACAAATATGTGCCAAAAAAGTGAAACAAGAAACAAGAATAATCTCAAAATGGATTAAAGACTTAAATATTAGACTCAAAACCATAAAAATACAAGAAGAAAACATGGGCAGTAAAACTGTGGACATTTCTCATAGTAATATTTTTCCTGACATATCTTCTCAGGCAAGGAAAACAAAAGAAGAAGTGAACAAATGGGACTATATCAAACTCAAAAGTTTTGCGCAGCAAAGAAAACCATCAACAAAATGAAAAGACAAACTATTGAATGAGACAGCATATTCACCAATACATCTGATAATATCCAAAATAAAAAAAAAACTTATAAAACTCATCACCATTAAGCCAAACAGTCCAATTTAAAAATTGGAAAAGGACCTAAATAGACACTTCTCAAAGAGAACATACAGATGGCCAACAGTCATATGAAAAGATGTTCAATTCATTAATTTCAGAGAGATGCAAATTAATACCACAATGAGATAGCACCTCACACCTGTCAGAATGGCTATCATCACTAAATCTACAAACAATAAGTGTGGTAAGGATGTGGAGAAAAAGCAATCATCATGTGCTGTTGGTGAGAATGCAGACTGGAGCAGCCACTGAGGGAACCAGTATGGAGATACCTTGACAAAATTAAAAATGGAACTGCCTTATGACCCAGTGATTCCACTTCTAGGAATTTCTCTGAATAAACCTGAAACACTAATTGAAAAGAATATATGCATTCCTATGTTCATTGCAGCATTATTTATTCCAAAATTTGGAAACAGTCAAATGTCTATCTCTAGAAATTTGGATGGGTCTGCTGCATGGGCAACAGCAGACCCTCCATATCACCCTGCCCAGGCTCTGTAGCTTCAGCTTCACTGGAGAGGACACTCCAGCATCATCGCAAGATGTCGATTCAACACGGGAGGAGACAGATACCGTGTCACTCCCGAGTCGGACTGCACAACCATTCTCGGCGGTGCAGATAGACTCTTAAGAAGCTACACCATCGTCTCTCGAGATGGACGGCTGCCGAGATACGAGAAATTTGGATAAAAATACTAGACATTTGGATAAAAATATGTACATCTACATAATGGAATATTACTTGGCCATAAAAAAGAAGGAAATCTTGGGTGGGGTTGGGGGAAGCAATGGGGGAAAAAGTGAGACAACTGTAATAGAAAAACAATAAATAAATTTTAAAAAAGAGAAGAAAATCTTCCCTTTTGTGACAGCATGAATGAATGTGGAGAGCATTATGCTAAATGAAATAATCCATTCGAGGTTTTTTAAATATTTATTTTAAATATAAAACAGGTTAAAACAAAGGATTGAAGTGTTATACCAGGCAAACATTAAGCATAAGAGTGATGAATGGATATATTAATACCGGAAAGAGATTTCAAGAAAAGCAGTATTAACAAAGACAAAAATAAATTTTTATGATTATAAAAATTAATTAAGAAGACATATTAATCCTAAGTTTAAATGCACCTAATAATAAAACTTGAAAATATATTCAGCAAAAACTAATAGAATAAACCAATACAATGAAATTATACACAACAGAAACAAACTATTGATAAATGCAGTAAGTTGGATGAATCTGAAATGCATTACAAGGTTTAAAAAGATACATGCTTTTGGATTCCATTTTAGGACATTCTGGAAACGGAAAAATCATAAAGACAGAAAACAGAGCATTAGTTGCCAGAGACTAGGTTTGGAGAGAGGGCTTAACTATAAAGAGGCATGAAGAATATTTTTTGGAGGGGCAGGAGAGAAGATGAAATGGATTTATTTGGATTTTAGTGATGGTTCCACAACTTAATACATTTGTCAAAACTTGTAGGACTGTATACTACCCTAAACAATACAAAGAAATAAATTATGGATAATTCAGTCACCAAGTTGATGACATAATTATCCAGCATACCAAGTAAGACTTGGGTTGGAGTAGAATACCTCTGTTCATCATGCAGCTGTGGCAAGGATGGCCAGGCCCTCAAACCTGCAATGTGCCAGGAGAGAAGCAGGTGTGGGTCTGGATGAAGGTACAAGGCAAGCCTGAGGGAAATCTGTGCATTTCATTATATAAAATAATAACAAAATTAAACACAGAATAGTGTAAGGTAGTGATTTCCAACCTTTTTCCTTTCATGTCACACATAAAAAATTACTAAAATTCTGCGATACACCAAAAACTATTTTATATTTTTTGCTGCTGTGACCAAAAAAAATAGGTATAATTTTGTATCATTAACACTAGATGGTTATTGTTGGAGTAGATTAGAAAAGAAAGTATCCAGAGCTTAACTGGAAAGTTAGGCCTTTGCTGATAACACTAACAATTACCCCTACGGTAACAGCCGAAAATGTGAAGAAGAGAAGCGTAATGCAGACGGGTAATGAGATGTGGTGTGTTAGATTTTGAAAGTCATCTTTCTATTGTTTCCATTTTCTCAGTCAATAAGTGCAATGTCAATGACTGCCAATGAAGATGAAGAAGGACATATTAGAGACTCAATTTAGAGAGGAGTAGAGGTAAAATGATGTCCAGGAGGGAAGAGCGAATGACTCATGCAGCTTAATGTGATTTCTAGGCACAATGAAGCACTTACTTGAGGTTAGTGACCGTCCATTTATATAGTCACCAATTAGCATGGATGTCATCCTTCTCTCTACTTTTGTCCAGCAGTATGGGTTTATGGATGGGGTAGGTGGAGAATTGGTTTTAGTTACAGTTGCCAGGCAAGTAAAAGTTGGATAAGAGGGTCTAGAAGTTATAGAATATAGGGATTATGATTGGCCATGGACTTTAATATGAAACACAATCCTTAATGCATTGTAGGATTCATTTTATATTTCATAAGAAAATAACAGTGATTATTATGTTTTTGACCATTCTGTTTCCAGTTATACTTGAAGGAGTATATCTAGTTGGTTATGTAAACATTTCATGTCAATCAATAATTCTAAAAATATAACAAAGACATTTCAAATCAATGAAATGTCTGAGTCATCAGAAAAAATAGATTTTAACATTATATTTCCTGAATCAGGTAAAATTTGTATAGCAATTGACATTGCCTAATATGGTTTTATAAATATATTCTCTTTTCTTAATAAACTGTGAAGCAGATGGAACAACTATTATCATTTCTACTTAACAAGTGAAAAACCTTAGTATCTAATGTATTGACCTACTTAAAATAATTTAGTTGCTTTGCTCATCATCACATAGTTTATAAACTCTAACATTACAATTAATTATTTCATTATAATGGGGGAGAAAAAGGAAGGAATACCTTTCAGCCAATTATTTACATTTTTAATGTTATGGTCTTGGAAAATATCTTAATATTCATTTTTGAAGAGTTACTAGGACTAATAAGAAACTAAAAACTCAGGCTTTGGAATCAGACTTGGGTTCTAGTCTCTGTTCAGCCACTCATTTTACAGTAGACCTTAGGCAAGTTATGCAACTAAGTTACAATTTCCTCATTTATATAGCCAATATAACAAAATCTTTCCCAGTGTTTTGTGCTGTTTAAATCTGATGTATCAAAAGCTTACATAATATCTAGCATGTTTTTGTAAAACTCCTGAGTCTCCCCTTGCCACTTCTTGAGGACACTGTCCTGTGTATCGAAGCAGAGGATACAACGTCTGAATTAGGATAGGCCAGGGCCTGGCTGTTAGGATAGTAAGGGAACTTAAATTGTCCCACATACTGAGCTCCATGTGGCATTTGTCTATATCCAAGGTTCCGGTTGTAGTTTTCAAACACAGTGGAGACATAACTCCGGGAGGCTGGTGTCCTTGGCAATCACCTGCAGCCTCTGACGTCCTGCCACACTCTACACCCCTCACCTCCATCTTGACCAGAAGTCCTAAACCTTCGTTTTTAATAGGTGGAAAGAATTCTATTTCATGAAAACACTTTAATTTTTCTAACTGTTATGGTTTATAAAGCAGTTGCTTTGTTTTTAGATTTTCAATATTCTGAAAAAATACTTTCATGAATACCTTGGTACATATACTTTTGTTGATTAGTAAATACTTAAGATAAATCCTCCAAAGCAAAATTGCTGGGTAAAAAATATATGTGCAACACACATAACATTTCTCCTAATCCACTACAGGGAAGCAAAAATATCTCCTTTGGGTGATATTTAAAGCCAGATCCACAAATAATCAAAGTCATAGGAAAAGTCCCTGCTGTCAATTTTGAGTCATTCCGGAACAAATTTGCCCAGCTATCACAAATAATTCTTAAATTGATTACAGATGTTTATAGCCTTAAATTATTGTAGAATAAGTGCAGCTAAATCATTAACCTGAGATTCATGTTACTTTTACACATGATACTAGTAGTGATTTTTATCAAACATGACTGGAGAGAGAAATTTGCTTTATATATGAATAAATATCTGATGCAGAAAGAGCTAATGTCTTCTCTTTATGCTATTTCTAACCATTTCTGACATCCAGCACTACTTTATGAAGTGACATGGTTTGAAAATTTAAAGCTACTGTATCACAGCAAATCTCCCTTGGCAAAAATCTTGTTTGAAAATCATTGATGACCCAGTTGTATGGTGAGTTCATGCTTCATTGAATACCTTATTGCAAATAGGACTGTACTTTCATTTTTTAAATGTGTTGTCTATCTACCTTCTCCTCTTCAATTCTGGTTGATGAAAAGATGTTGGAAGTCTTGATTTGTTCCTCTTTATTCTACATACATTTAATAAGTATCACTACATTATTCTGGCTAGTGCGACTCAGTGGATTGAGTGCCGGCCTGCGAACCGAAGGGTCACTGGTTTAATCCCCAGTCAGGCGACATGCCTGGGTTGTGGGCCAGATCCCCAGTTGGGGGCCTATGAGAGGCAACCACACATTGATCTTTCTCTCCCTCTCTTTCCCCTCCCCTCTCTCTAAAAATAAATAAATAAAATATTGAAAACAATAAGTTTCACTATATTTTTCTCAAATAGAGAGACAGTCACATGGGTAAAATTTGTAATCTGTTCATTTCTTATAATTCTAATTTTTAAATAAATTTAGAAATATTTGCTTAACTTGTATTTTTTTTCTCGTACTATTATTTATTAATTATTGTATTATTTTCCACGTGAACAATAGTTTCCATGGAGGAACGTTCAAGCTTAAAGCAAACTTGATGCAGATTTGCTGCTCTACTCACTCAGTCATTTTGAATGTGACAACTACACAGTCCACATGCTCACACAATGGCATCTGTTGTCCCCACTGACTAGTACAGTGAAGTCATTATGGTTTACGCATGCACATTCCAGTCCACTCTCCTTGGCTGCCAGGTTACATTGATGTCATGCAAACTATTCTCCTTATATTAACAATGGCTGGACTTTTTCAGGATAGACCTTGTATATACCACATTCTGTTTACCTACTCATTCATTAATAGACACTGCTGCAATGAACATGGGGTATATATAATGTTTTGAGTTAGTATTTTTGTTTTTGGGTTTTTTTTTTTTTTTTTTTTTTCGATAAATACCCAGAAGTGGAATCGCTGGGTCACATAATAGTCCTCTTTCAACTCTTCGAGGAATCTCCGTATTATTTTCCATAGTGGCTGCACCAATTTATGTTCCCACCAACAGCACAAGGGCTCCCCTAACTCCACATCATTGCCAACACTTGTTATTTCTTGCCTTTTGGATAGTAGCCTTTCTAACAGATGTGAGGTGATAGCCCACCGCGGTTCCGATTCACGTTTCCCCGACAATTACAGAAGAAGTCACATTGAGATTAGTACAATTGAAAGGGTAGAGATGTGAAAAGGGCTGGCCCCACTCAGAGAAGACAAATAATGTATAATTTCACTTATATGTGGAATTTAATGAACAAAGCAAACAAACAAACAAAACAGAACCAGACTCACAGATATAGAGAGCAGACTGATGAGGGGCTGAGTGAAGCAGGTAATGGGGATGAAAGGGCAAAGGGAGGATAATTGGTAACAGAGAGAGACTTGGGGTGATGAACATAACACAACATACAGATAATGTATAAGAACTGTACACTTGAAACCTATATAATTTTATTAACCAATATCACCACAATAATTTAAATAAAAATGTTTGAAAACTAGACTATCAATAGGGTAAAAAGGCAACACAAAGCATGGGAGAAAATATTTGAGAATCATATATCTGGTAAAGGATTAATATCCCAAAAGTAATGAAAACTACTAAAATTCAACAATAGCTAAAACCTAAAAACCTTATTCAAAAATGGGAAAAGGACTTCAATAGACAGTTCTTTGAAGAAGATATAAAATAGCTAATCAGCACATAAAATGATGTTCAACATCATTACTTGTTTGGAAAATACAAATCAAAACCACAATAGGATACCACCCCACACCCATAGAATGACCATTATAAAATAAAAAATTAACTTGTTATTTTTAAAAATCATCTTTATATTTACTAGTTTAAATCTATCTTTAACAATTTTTTTTTACTAATCCTAATTGAGTCTGAATAACAAGATTTATATAAGGATCACATTCATGTTCTTTCACTTTGTAAAGCTTAAAATTTCAATATTTGGAAGAACACAACAAGCTCTTACCAAGTACATTCAAGATTGTTATTTATAAATCTAGGTTTCTTAAAATTTAATTGAATCTTTAACACAAGATTGGATGTTACTCTGTATGAGTGACCGGCAATAGGACTTATTTTATGGACAACAGTGAGGTCATGGAGACTATAAAGGAGAACTGAATCCTACTGTTGGAGAGTTGATAATGCTAGCAATCCAGATAGGTATCACACATCTTATGAGGAGAGCGTGGCCAGTTGAAAGCATTTGTGTTATTCCCACAAACATTCTTCAAGAGAGTATATGGCGGCACAACTGATCACATAAATATGGTGTCCTCATGGTGATTTTGATCCTATTATTTCGCTTCCTTTTAACCCTAGAGATTCCTTCTAATTAACCCTCAGCTGGAAACATAAATAATGTAATAGCATTATTTATTAAAAGATAGTTTTAATAGTCTTTAAAAGCTAAAACATGAAGTAGGACACACCCAGAGCAACAGTGTATTTTGCCACCACCACTGCTGCATGGGGTGCTGCTAATGAAAGACCTGCAGACAGCAGTCACAAGTCACCTCCCTGTTTTCCCTGTGGCAGCGTGATGGATGCAAAGTTCATCAGCCACTAACCAGAAGTGTCATTTTTCTTTTTCATTCACAACTTGCCTGAACTTGGTGTACTGGGTCACTTGTCACTCTCTATGAGCACTTGTACAAGTTAGCAAGGGATATTTTGGGGGGTAGCGAAGTAAATCTTTGTAAACTGTCAGATTCTTCCTCTTCTTGTTAACATTGGAAGTTTCTATGGTAATATCTTTATAGATTTGTAGCTTGGAGATTTTTACCAGTGATAGCTTAACATTCGTATGTTAACTTAGCCTGAAACTTCCCTTTTTGCTTCATCTTTATCAAAAACAAAGGCATGTAGAGAGAAAATAAAAGTTGCACCCTTAAACACATTGAATACCTGCTGTTATGCAAATTAAACAGTGAGAAGCATGGAAAGAGGGAATCTCTGAATGTAGTTTCAGATGAAATTATGGTTGATGAGACTGTTTCATTTTGAGTGACAAGTAGACTTCATGATAACACATAGAGTGCAATGTTACATTTCATGCAACGTCAGGAAATGAAGCATAATGGAGCCATCTGAAGGAATCACTGCTTGGCTTTCCCTGAAGGACACACTCTGTGTTAGTCTTCCATTGTTCGTATTATCTTAGTAAGCAGTAATCTGGAATGTATCAAGAATATCTCTTTGTCTTTCTTTGCAAAGATTTTTGTATAGAAGTTCATTTGATAATATGCCAAAGAAAGCTGTTGTACAATGATTACATCAATGAATCAAATCTGACTTTGACTGGATAATTTAATTCTGGTTACACTTTTTCTTTTAAGAGAGGGAGGAAATAATTCTTGTTCTTGATATTACAGTATACTTTCAAGCAAGATTTTAAAAAAAAACCCTACTGCATCAAAAAATAAAATAGATTTTATAAACAACTATTATGATTCTTAAAACAATGAAAAATGCATCTACAACATGTGCACCTTTTTTTTTTTTCTTGATTTTTTAGTTTCCCTCAATTCTCTTTTTGGCATAACTTTAATTGTTAATGGTTCTGAACTTTTCCTAAAAAAAGCAAATTAAGAAGCCAGCAGGTAAACAATATAAAAGAACTGGAGAACTTTACTGCAGTTTGGAAATATTTTCCTTTTCTGCCTTTATTCTGTGTTATGATTAAGTTGACGTTTATTTACAGATGATGTCAAGTGGCTTTACACTAAGACTTTAAAGTGTTTACTCTGTGAAATAGTAAGATATACATCATCCAGAGCTAAGTACATACTTGGCATTAAACAAAAAGAAACTAACTTTAAGGTGAGAATATAGTCTTCTTTTCCATTATTTCTTTGTTGGCTACTCATTGATTATTCACTTTATTATCATGTTATTCTTTTAATCGAACCCAGTGCATAAAAATCTAAGTAACCAATTGTTTTTGCCCAGGGAAATCTTGGGATTGACAGCTCCAGTTATTGTAGCAACTTGAATGTTTTCAAAACAATAACTTTAATAGTAATTACAAACTAATAATGGCATGAATATATTGAAAGTTATTTATAGCCCAATTACATTGAAACATGGAGAATATTTAATAGCAACTACAGATATTACTGTCTATTCATATTCCATTTTATAATGTTTTGGGCTTTGTGCATAGCATCAACAACAGAAAAACACCCAAAATGAATAAAAGAAAGTCTTACTCAGGCTGTTTAACAGAACTATTAGACTCTGATTTTTCCTGCCATCTGGTGGCAAGATCAAAATATAGACAATATGTATTCAACCACATAAACAATGAACTCTAATTTTAAATCTTTTTATCATTGTCAAACAAGTACAGTCATATTAATTTGATATGCTCTCAGTAATGAATATAATAAATCAATTAATTATATGTGTAGTCCAAGTTAAAAATCATTATCATAAATATATGAACATATAGTACCTCAAGATTAACGTAATCTTCCAACTAAATACACTAAAAATAAGACTCTTATAAATAAAAATTAACAATTTAGCTGGTATCATATATATATAGGTCAATAGTACCACATTAAATATTTGTTTTAAATTTAGAGGAGAGTGTTAATACCATATTCATTCATTTTAATAAAGTTGAATTTGATTGAAATATAGAAGACAGTTTTTAGGCAAGAGTATGCTAAAATATGAGAACTCTCATTCTTAATTTTTAAATAAATTTGATGAATGGAAGTGAATATGTCTTTTAAAAATGTTTAAGATTCAAATAGGAAGTTTAAGATTAAATTTTATTTTATATAAGTTATTTTGAATGCACTCTATTCAAATGGGAGTATAAAATTTATCTTACATCATTTTCATTTGAACAGAACTACACTCTTAAACCTATGTAACTTTAACAACATACATATGCAGTATGGCAAAATCCTACGATATAGCGAAAAATTCGCGGTAAATAATTAAATATAATATTTTTAAAAATCCCGCAATACAATGAGGCTACAATAAATGAACTGTGATATAGAGAGGGACTACTGCACTTTATTTTACATTATACATCTTATTGAACAAAAACTTTTTTAAATGCATAATTTAATACTTCTAAATGTTTAAAACAGATGGTTCGTTAATGAAAATTCTTAGAACTATGTACAATCATTTAAAAGGTGTAAAAGATAGTGTCATATATTACATATGAATTTTAGTCAAGTGATCTGAACTAGTGTCAGCAATGCTTAGCAAACTCAGTTCTTCATCTGAAGACTTATTTTTAAGAGATAATCTCTGAAATTTCATTGTGAGCTATTTCTTCTTACAATTTGTTCTGAAACTTCTTATGAATGTACATGTATATAATTTTAAAACTAGTCATAAGTTTATTTGTTATAAGAATTTTCTTAAATTTATAAGTGTAAGCAACTTTAAAAAGTTATATTTTTCTGAATTTCAAGAATAAAGTATCTGTTCTGTTATGTATAGGGAAAGGGCAGGGTTAGAAAAAGACTTAACCAATATAATAACTAAGATACACTACAAATTTTATTACAATGAATATTCTTTCTTTCATAGTTGGAAATAGGCAATAGCTGAAATAGTTTGTGAGACAGCTGAATGGCTGATTCATGCAGTCACATGGATACATGTTCTGTCTACACATCATAAACTGAAATGGAAATTTGGCAGCTACCCAATTTATGCGATCCTTGACAATTCAGGCCTTAAAGTAGATTTAACACTTGTGAATGACATGCCTAAATAAAGAACGTTTGGGATGATAGTCTATAATTATTTTATGCACTTCACAACTTAAGTTCCCCTATAAGAAAAAAAATATTTTATAAAGCAGAAAATATCCTCCCTTTCTTATTTCTAATCTCCTCTGTTTAGAGAGATATGCCTATAAAAATAAATTAGATACCGATACATCTAGAATTTGTGACTCTAGTCAATGTGGGGACTGGAAGATGGATAGTGTTTTAATATGGTAGACTATTATTAAACCTGGAAACTCTAGATTATACAGCTCTCAGAATTCTAAATTAACACAGGAGTCATTCAACAATTTTTTGAGCATTTATGTGTCAAGCACTATAATTAAATAAATGATGGAGGAGGGGCAATCATCTCCTAACCATTTAATATTGAATGGGCTAGGTATCAAATGATAGAAATCTTGCCATGTAAAATTAAGAATCTAACATCAACTAAGAAGAAAGATTTAAATTTCACAAACATTTGATGTCTAATAAATATTAATATATTGACTTATGTAACTACACTGTTACTAGTCCTATAGTAAAGCCTTTTAAAATCACTAAATTGAATACATTTTTTAATTAAAAAATAATCTGAATTTTTTTTGCATACAACTTAAATAACCATGGTGTATTTAGCTTTAGTTACATATAATGTCTATAATGTCACTTCATTGTTTGATAGGGGTGCAAAAACAAACAGAATCCCATTTGTATAACATGTTAGAAACACATTTAATCTTTGAACAATTTTGTAATTTAAATCTTACACCCATTATGATGATAAAAACCTGAGGCTAATGGACCCCAAGTGACTTGGTTAATGTCAGCTATTGTGATAAAGAAAGGACACACAAACTTATGTCTTTAGATACCAAGCATGCTTATTTGTATATTTTAAATAAATAGGCATGAGTTTTGGTATCAAAGATAAGTGGGTCCCAATCTGAGCTTGACCTCTGAACACCTAATACCACTGAACAAATCTGATGATGTTATCTTTAGTGTAAAATGGAATGTCAGGAAGGGTGGAGAATAGAAAAGTGGCTATTTTCCAGCTTCTCCTGAGTCACTTATTTCTTAAAGTAAAGGATATACTCTTTCTCAGTAACAAGCAACTACATTCCATATCTATGTAGTTATGTATGACAATTGGTCAGATTTCGGTGTTGCTGCTCCTCTGCTCTATCATGGATGGTCAAGATTTGCAGAGCAAACTTTAGGGAAGTTGCTTATACTAGTTAACAAACTTCTGAAAGTAGTGAAAGTTTTAACATTTAGAGTAGGAAGATTTGTCTTTTGTTTTTAAAATAACATTTATTTTACAAAGTTTCAAGTAACTTGAATTAATAGAAAAAAATGAATTGAAATTTTTTATGATAATTCTTTGAAATGAACCTAGAAAATGTTTTGTTTAAATGAGGCATTTCTTCTAGATAAAGAAAGAATCTCAAGTGTTCCTATATTTAATCTACTGATGGATATATTCTAAATAAAGTTAATATAATAAACCACTGAATATCTATTTCAGGTGTTCTATTTTGGGAATATTAAGATATATGATTATGAATAAGAAAAACATATTTCTAACTAATTCTCAATTTCTTCTAAAACATATTAGCCAATTAATCATTGGGAAAAATATAATTATTGAGCAAAAAAATCCAATATTATATAGTTTTAGGAAAAAACAAACAAAAATCAATACATATATGTATGTAAATAAAACTAGGGGTTCATCTTGGGGAGTAACCTGGGCTTAAGTATTGACTTTAGTCCTAGTACTTCCACTGATACATAATGTAGCCTTAGGTGACACATGGAACTTTATGTTCACAACTTATGTCTTCAATTGTGTTGATGTTCATAAAGCAAGAAAGCAGTGCCTCAGATTTATACAAAATGAGTGATTTTCCTTCTCAAGCCTTTTGGTAAAAAGGATGCATCTTCACTTCTCATTTAATATATGCAGCATCTTGTATATGTGTTCTGCTTTAAAAAGAATAAATGAATAATTAAAACATTTTTATTTAACTTTATTATTATTTAAACATATTGACACCACTAATTCAATGAACAAAGTCAAGTTAGCTCTTTGTTGCTACGTTAATCAGAGAAATAAATGGGGTGAATTTTTACTTTTTAATTTTGATTGCATTTTTTAAGTACACTAACAGAATTATTCAATTTCAATTTACATACTATGATTGTCCACCTAAGAAATTAAAATTCCTGCTTTTTGCCTTTCTTTGAGGAGAGACCCTCTAGCCTGTCAGCTTTGTGGTTACTCGATTACTCCCACTTTTCTCCTGGTTGTCCCTCAGATTGGACATTTTGAATAATCTCTCAGTTCTTACTAAAATTCTTTAGAGTGTATACCACTAAGAGCATCACCCTCTCAGCACCTGCTTTTTATTTTATATATAATTTTCTCCTTGCTTCTATAAAAACCCTCTAAGGACTCATCACGTTTCCAACATGTGACTCTTTGTCACGTTGCAGGAAGCTGTTATGGTATCAGGGAGAAAGGTCATCTGAGATGTGAAGTGAGTGGCAGTTAAAAACGCATACTTGTATTTCTAAACACTCTGACTCAAGTATTGGAAAAAAAAAGTGAAGCTACTGAACCATTAAGAGCAAGAAGGATTCACACTGGATCTGTTGATGCAAAAGAAATTCTCTACAGTGCTGATCATTATACTTAATTTGCACTGTATTTCTTTATAATAAAATAAACATAGTAATAATGCATTGCAATGTTTTAAAACTCCCTTCTCAAAACTCAGTTTTCGAAACAAAGGACAACAAAATGGTCAGTAACCTTTGTAGCAGGTGGACAATAAATATTATCAATCCTAGTAGACATGAAAGAAAGTATTGACGGTAGATATGATCAAGTCAATGGTGTGTGAAAATTGATATCAACAGAGAAATAGAAAGAAATACAGAGTCTTGATTATTAATTTCCTGAAGGTTTCCTTGACACTCTGAAAAAAACAATCTTTGCATTTAATATGAGTTTTATACTTTCCTCATGTAACTTCAATAATCTTAAAGAAATAAAAGTCTCTCCAACTTAATTATGATTTACTTAAGAAAATTTAAATTGTTGTTATACTATATAGCTTTGGAGGCATTAGAGAGGGTTTTCATCAACTCGGTTCAATGATGGTATAAATTCTCACTTTCAAAATGTTAAGAATTCTTGACCTAGAACTTTACAAACTAAATATGATATATGGTATAATCATGGATGTACCCTTACACTGGACTTTCTAATCCTGCAAATTGAAAAGCAAATAAAGTAATGAGAAATAAATTTGGCTTTTTTTTTCTTAACATATTAAGGAACTAGTAATATGGTGCTATATACTTGTGTTTGACTAATGTTTGTGGGCATTTTTCCAAAAATATGAAGCATAAAAACTGTAATTTGCTAATCAATCCTTTTAAAATGAGAAATAGCAATAATTATTATTTTCAGAGAATTTTATGAAACAGGTAGGCAATTCTGCATATATTTTTCTACCATGTAGCTATGAAGCAAAGAATATAAACTCATTTACCCTCTTATATCTTGACACTTGATAAAACTGAGGTAAATAATTATTTACAACTTCAAAGATCTCACAGCCTTTACACTGTTCACAGTCCACCTGTTGACTCAGATATCAGCAATTTGAATTAGAACATACTGTCTCATTTCATCAGTATTTTACAATTACTGATGCCTTATTATATGCCATCTAATTTAAGACATACAAAGCTTTGTGGATAGACACGGATTTTTATTTATTTATTTATTGCATTCAAGAATTAGGAAGCTGAGGCTCATAAAGGAAGTATATGTAGAAAGTGGAGAAGTCACGGTTTGAACTTCCTGGTTTCATGTGTTATTGGCATCCTTGCAACTGACAGCCAATGTACCAAAGTGCAAAATTAAGTCACATAAGATTCATTAAAATATCTACACTCACGCAATCAATTTGCTTTAGATTTTAAACTAAGAAATCTCCAAAATGTGCACATTAAAATTGTCACTTTTCTTATTTAAGAAAGTGTAACGTATTTCAAGTATACTGCATTCTAAATGCCATGCAATAGACGCTATATTCTATAGATGCGATGTGAAATGAGTTGCAGTTTAAATATGTTGATGAATGTTCTTAGTGAACAGTCTGCAGCTGCCTTATGTTTCAGTAATTTACATCCTTAAAATCAGTTGTTACATTCAATATGTTTAAACATTCAAACACCAAAATTTCAAGGATCTTCACTGACTATCCTGCTGTGTCCCATCAGGAGTGACACAGTAACAGAGCACGTAGACAAGATTTAACTTTCACAAAATTATAATGTTGCCCCTTGCAAGGAACACATTTTTGGTGGGTAATTTTCCATTATGAATATGTATTTTTGAGGCACAAATACTTAGAAAGCTTTTTTACAGATGTCTTCACTTCTTTTAAATAAGACAAACTTTAGATGCATAATTTAGGATACTTATGCAAAAAGAGATAATATTTTGTGCATCATAATCAAGCATAGGCCATGCACAAATAATGAAGATATATGCCTTCTTGACCTTCCTTTATATTATGTATGTAGACCTTTGGGGACCAAAATAAACAAAGACATTTTGAGGAGGGTTAGATCTACTTTACAATACATTACTATTAATATTTAGCTAATGGTAATACTATCAGGATAGAGTCGATTTACATGAAAAAAAGCTAAATCACATAGAGAAAGTGAGTCTGTTTCATGTTTATAAAAGAACAAATTGATGATTTATTTTTCTTCTTCTTTGACTCTAACTTCTCATTTAAATTTGTGTTGTTCAATTCTTTCACAATGTATGTTTCCATCTTGGCCACAAAGACCAATATTTTAATACCAAGATTTAGAAGTCTGAAGATTCTACTGTCAAACTTTTGTGATATTCAGTCTTTTGAATGTTTCTTTTGAGGCCAATTTATCTTTTTTAAGTCAGTTTTTATTTTTTTTAAGTGTGGGTGATAGCCAATATATCTTAATTATTTCTCTCTCTCCATGAATATATAATGTTTCATATATGAGCAGCACCTTACAATTTATAAAGCATTTTCCCATGTGGTATTAAGCATTGACATGTTACATATTGAATGTTTTTTCCCTCATAAAAATATACCTTATTACCAAAGCATTCTGAGGAATTAATGAAAGATGGATGGTCTGATTTTCAGCTTATATTACATTTCCAGGATACCACTACTACAATATTTTATAGTTCAGCATATAATTCAAGTGTTCATATTAACCAAGCAAGAAGAAATTACAAAATTTTACGTACAACAACTGTGACTTCTGGAGTTTTCCCAAGGAATTTTATGTAAAGAAGCCAAAGTATCCCTGAAAGAATATAAGGAACAAAATTTCCAAGATTACTGATATAGACACTAGCTCTATAGGATCATTAAAGTCTCTTATTTTTAAAATTAGAATAATTATGGTCTGTTCTTTTGTCTGGCTGGTTTCCTTTAAGTCACATTTACTCTTCCTGGTAGTCTGGCATCCTTAGTTAGTCATGTTCTTCATGTCTTTGTTTTGAGTCAGTTTGTAATAATAAATGCCCTCTCTAATGCAGAAACAGGTTACCATGCATGGATGCCGGGTTCACTCTAGTTGAATAGTTTGCATTTGTAGCCCATGATCGAGGGGGACCTAATGTAAAAATTATGAATGGTCTTCAATTAAAAAATAAAAAGGTGGAGAATGAGCTCCTTATTTTCATTTACAGAGTGTTCAACCCACAACTTCCCAAATTCTAAATGACCTCTTCATCTCTTCCCAGAGAGAAAAATGTGTCGCTGAACCCCTCCACCTAGGCTATTGACTTGACTACATATTTCAAATGTCCTTTTTATATTAGCTCTCCCTCTTCTCTTATAGTTGAAAATTTCCTCCATCTTAATATGTTTTCCCTCAGTATTCTCGTCCCTATATTTTTCACTTAATATCTCTCCCTTAAACAGCCATCAACATATTTGAAATAGTTTAACTCTCTGATTTCCATTTTTTTAATTCCCTTCACTCCTCAGCACATTGAATCTACATTCTTTCTGCACCACAGCAAAGTAACACTTCATGAAAAATTTAACAGTGACCTTCTATTATTCAAATCTTGTAACCACTTAAATTTTTAAAAAATTATTTAACCTCAGAAGCATTGGACTCCATTGGAACTTATTCCTTAAAACTTTAAAGGAGAGTTCCCACTTATTGAACTCTCACACAACAACTGTGAAAATAAAGCAACGCTACCCCTATTTTTTAACTTAAAAAAGCCCAGAAAACTCATGGGCCTGAATTACACAAGGGAGTGGCAAAGCACAGAGTGGAATTCAAATCTTTCTCTCCATAGTTGTGAATAAAGTTATAATGGAGAGAAGATGGAAACGGAGTTGATATTTAAGCTGGTTTCTGAAGAATGAAGACCCTGCTATGGGAACTTTTCAGGAAAGAACATTCTAGAAAGTAGAACCAGTACAATGCCCTAAGTCATCAGCATGCATGATAGGTTTAAGAATAAAAGTAGTTAATAAAGGGTCTCAGAGTGTGATAATGCAAAGGGAGTGAGCAAGACATACATCATTAAAACCTATGGTAAAATTTTGCATTTTTTCCCTAATTGTAATAGAAATCCATAAAAACAATTGTAAGTAAAGTAATGATATGATCTGTTTTCCACTTAAAAAATTATTGTAATTGAGGCACAGAAATTAGACTGTAAAGAATAGATATAAAAGATGGGAAAGTTATATAAAAATGATACATAAGAAAGTCATATTTAGTTGCTTTTGGAACATAGGGATATGAGGAAGAGTTTTTATTACATAACCTATTAATACATTTTTATTTTTGAAGCAGGAGCATCTAAGTCTTTGAGCTATTTGAAAACTGTGATATTTTAAAAAGTTTACTGTATGACTCCAAGAAATGAAGAGGTTTAAGGGTGAATAAGTCCTTAAATTTTAATACTGCCATTATGGAATTCTATAATCATATATAAACATATCTGGATTGTGTGCAACTTTAAACAGATGATGTAAATTTTCCTATTATCAGTTTCTTGAATAAGAAATGGGAAGATTATGAGGCATAAAGGAGAAATGGAAAGTTTAAGTTATGCAAGATGAGTAAGTTCTAGAACTCTGATGTACAAGATAGTTCATTATCACTGTAAGTTAGAATTTCATTATTATACACTTAAAGTATTTGTTAAACAGGAAAATCTTATTTAAGTCTTCTTACTGCAAAAGAAACAAACAAAAATGAAGGGGCAGGAGGAACCTTTTGGAGGCGATGGATGTTTGTTACCTTGATTGCAGTGATGAATTTCATGGTTATATACATACTCCAAATTCAACAAACTGCATGCAAAAAAAAAACATATAACTGATTTTTTTGATGGATTAATTATGCCTCTATAAAGTTAAAAATATGGAAAAATTATATACTATCAGTGATTTTCAAAAAAGTTGAGTGTTGTGCTATAATGATGGGGTCTTCAAAATGGATACAGGCAAGAATGTTCTTATCACTGCTCCTCCCCACTTAAATAGCTCCTTTTTCTTTTTCTTTATATACTAGACTTGCAATATTTCACCTGAAGTAAGCTAAAAAATATTGAAAATCTGCTAATTCATCTGAGGCCACTTTCAGACATAATATTACATATATGTATCATTCACCTTCTTTTCTCCTTTTCATAGATATTATTCATAGGTATTCTCATGCATGTCCTTGCCACATAAATATAAATTTAAATTTTTATTTCTAACAGTCTTGATTCCTGAGCATGAATATGTCCAACTGCATATGTTTATTTAAAACTCGCAGAAGATCCCAAACTCAACATACTACCAATAAAACATTTGATTTCTCTTTATTTATTTTTCATTGCTCAAGTCAGAAAAGCAGAAATGTCATCCTATATTCCTCATTTCAATATAGGTCCCTGGGTTCTACACCTACCAAATCTACTCCTTCTACTTTGGCTACTGCCTTTATTACCAGCATCAATACATTTTTTTTCTGGGGATATTAAATAGCTTTCTGTTGGCCTCCTTTCCAACACACTTGTCTAAATTTCAACTCATAACTAACTCCTGCTATATAAATCTGATCATTTTCTCTACTTTGAATGGCTTCCCAGTTTATTCAGGACACACTTCATAGGCTGGGTTTAGCTGCTAACACTACAACAATTAATCACTCACTATGTACAAATGACTCCTTTTGGTGCTTTAATGTTAAACTGGTATGTGGAGCAAGTTAGCCTGTGACATAATCCAAAGTAAACTTTGCTTTTGTCTTCCACCATCTTTACAAAACATTTTTCATGAATCTTGCAGGCCCATGAATTGTTTGCCCTTTCTTAAGTAAAATATCATTTTTCAATCACTTAAGTCACAAACACAGCCTCTATTTAGAATATATATATACTTATATATTCTACATATAGAATACATACAGATAATCAGAGTAACCTGATTTAACAACAGCTCTTCTTCTACCTGCCTGCTCAAGTTAGCCTCAGCCTAGAGGGTTAGTTGGTACCTTGGCCTGGAAAAGGCTAGAAGCTGACTGCTTTCCCTGGAGTGCCTTCCTGAGCAATTCCGATGTGCCCAGCTGGGATGCTCTCACCTGCAGTTCCCCTCCCTAGGCTTGAATTGATGGAGGTAGCACTACTTTACCCCTTACTCCCACAAGAACAGATGCCTACACATTGGCAATTATTTTTACTAATAAAATTTCTTCATAAACCCTCCGCCTCTCTCTTCATTCTCAGCATGTCAACAGTTTCAAAGGGCAAAGAGTTTCAGAGGATTACCAGTGTTCAGAAATTGCTTTTCAAGAACCTGCATGTGATGATTTGGCACCTCAGTTTACAATTTTTCAATTTTTGGTCCATGACCTGAAGTCCTGAACTATATACAGCCTCTCATGAGATTCCTTTTAATGATCTGGCCTCTACTCACTTTTTAAGCCTTTGCCATTTTCAGTGCATTCAAACATTATTGACCTTTAAAGAACCCTTTTCACTTACCAACCTTTCCTCACCTCCTGCCTTCACATAGACCATTTTTTCTACTAGAAATAGCCGTCTGCTTTTTCTTCCTTTAATACCGATTACCTCTTGGACTTTTATTTTTCAAGACAGTTGCTTTCTTGATCTTATCAGGTATACATACTTCTTTCAGCATGCCTGCCAATAAAAGTATTACAGCAATTTTTTCTATTATTTTATAATTTGTTTACATTTTGGCCTCTCTTGCTAAAACTCTGAGCCCATGTAGATAGAGATTATATTCTGTTCATCAGGTCCTAAAGGAAATGTTTGTTGAATGAAAAAATAATAGATTCTATTATTGGTCAAATAATAGATTTGATTCGTAAAATCAGATGTTTGCTAAGAATTCTGGATAGAAGGGTAAATCCTTGGAAATAATCTAGTCCAACAAACTCATTTAAGAGTCAGGAAAATTTAGGGCCACAGAAAAAGATTTACTTGTTGAATGCACAACATATTGCATTTTTAATTTAGAAGTCTCTCTTCCTCCATATCTTGAATATTTTTGCATTCCTTACTTGTAGAAAGCTTTCAGCAAGTTCATGTGGCACAATGCCAGCATACAGAACACCCTCATCTTTCTAAGACCTAGCAGATGTGACCAGGCTGTGCCAGGACCACCTGGGAGTCATTCCTAAGTAGCAATACTTGTCTCACTTATGTAAAGGTTATAACTACAATCCACAGCAGGTGCTTAGTTTACTGCATTGAAGGTCATTACAAAGGCACTTTGCTAGGTTCTTAGACACAATGAAGCTCATATCACAGTAACCACGCTAACAGTTTAAGTGAATGAATATTTTTTATTTATAATTTTATTATATCCTTTTCAGAGATAAGGTGTAAATTATGAATGAGTGAATGAATGACCAAAAGGATGTTATCAGTTAAGAATAAAAATTTAAAAATAAAAACTAGTGAAAGAAGAAGCAGAGATTTACCTTTGTGTTCAGTAAAGGCTGGTGCCAGATTAAACAATCTGGTTCCCAGGTTTTTCTATAAAGATTTATAAGGATTGGATTCATATCAAGAGTAGTTATTGTTTTCATTTTTAAAAACTGTCTCTATAAAGTAAAATGCTCTTATTTTTAAAAAATCTAGGCCAGTCTTATTATCAAATTTTGTGTACTTTTCAAGTTTTGTTTATGGTAATATTAATATGTTATAAAAGTATAAGCGATTTTCTCCTTTATCATTTCATTTCTGGAAACATAAATGTTCAAAATTTAGAAATTTTTATCAAAAATTTTTGAACTGAGAGTTTAAAGAAGTGGTTATTTTGTTTAAAAAAATAGAAAGAGACTAAACTGAAAATCACACCGTATGTTTTGAAAGTATTGCCCATGTTTTATGTATTGATATTTTTGAATAATAAACTTCCCATCTCTAGAAAAGAAAAAGTATGGTTATGTATATGAATGATGTAATATTACTTCCTGTCTTTGGGAGACCCTCTCTCTTGTTAGTCCCATTGAACTATAACCTTGTAATCTTTAAAGAATGTTTTTGGTCATGGGCCTTCACCAACCAGTGATTTCATCCAGATACAGTTTCGTAGCTTTACTGGTTTAAACAGAAGGCTAGAGCAGGCCATCTGAACAAAATAAAACGTTACCATTAAATTGGTTTTTCTAGCTTAAGGTACAGTATAATGATATTTTTCCAGCAGCTGCTTTCAGTTGGATTTAAAGTTCAGAAAAAGCTTTGCATTTGATACAAAATAATAAAGTGCAGGTTGTGTTACTTTTTTTTTTTTTGTCTTAAAACATAAGGAAAGTCTTTGTGCTTTTACATGGTAACTGATGATCATTAATTTTTTTTTTGTTGTTAACCTGAATAGTTGCCCACATGTGCTAAATGGGATATATGTAAAAGTGCTTTTGAAAAAAGTGAACCAGTCTTCTAATAAATATGTATGTAACTTAGGTCAATTTGTATGACTTCTGAATTTCTTCTATAAAATGATTTAATTACTTATGTAAAGATGCCTTAGTGATAAACCTGTTCTTGTCACCAAGAGGTAAAGATTTATTTGATATAATCACAGTAATTAATTTTATTTTCCAACCATGATGATATTTGCTGTATTCATGAAGAATATAGACTTTAGAAAAATACAAGCTTAAAAATAATCTGAAGTACTAATTATCTGTGCTATTACTTTTAAAAATTGATAAGTAAAAAGATTAAGATAAAACAAATACATCGAATACTTAAACAAAAATTAAAGCAGGAAAGTTTTCATTACTTTTTATATTAGTACAGTGAATAAATACTCACCAATTAATAAATTTACTGTTAGTCTTATATAATTGAATTTATTGGGGCAACATCAAGTCACAAAAACCACACAGGTGTCAAGTATGCAACTCAACAAACCATCATTTGCACACTGCCTTGTGCTCCCACCTCCCAGAGGAAACTATTGTCTCTTCTTGTCCCTCTTCTCCCCACTTTGCCCACCTCCAGCTACTCCTCACCCCCCTTTGCCTCTGGCTAACCCCCCAAATTTACTGCTGAATATTCTAATGAAGAATGGAAAGAAGAGGAAAAAATTAGAGGATTCCTTAAGTGTTTGGGATTCCCTTATTATTATAAATTCATAAAGAGTTCATAAATCCTTTATTGTTTCCACTATCAGAAGTTTCAAGTTAAAATTAAATAATGAGAGGTGTTTTCCTTATAAACAATGTCTTTAACAAACCTCATTTTTATTTTTCTTTAATTAGGCCAAATTTGTGTTTCTAATCAGGAATACATTTTATTCTAAATTAGAACTAGGCTCTGTGCTAAAGCATTTGAGGAGACACAAATGATCCTGTGGATGGTAGAAGACAGTAACAGCTGTGAAGTATTGTTAAAGATAAAAAGAAAACCACACTCTGGAATGTAAAAAGATGGAAGCGCACACTGGACCTTGGTGTGTGGGTCTTACCCGGTGAATTAACTTAAGGACAATGCAATTAACTTAAGAATAAGACTCTATCAGTCTTATATAGATAACACCTAATAGTTACTTATATATAGTGCATAGCAAAGATTATACATACAAATCCCAGAACTCCTTCTCCAATTAACTTTTACTTTTTTAAACAGTTCTTATTTAGCAATGTTCCTTAGCATGCGCTCTAGGTAAAGCTCTATAGGAATGAAAGTAGGCCTGTCCCAACCATGTCCCCATTCACCCATTTTGCTGCCTCAGTGAGATTTGAATTCTTTCTCCTTCAAGACTATACCTGGCATCTTTTTTCATAATTGGATTTCACATATAAAATTATTTGGGTCAGAGGGAAAAATAGATTATTATTCTCTACTGGCCAGCAAACAGTAAAGATAGGAACACTGAATAGACAAGAAAAGGGAAAAATAGAAATGGCCCTAAGTTTAACAGACCTAACAAGTAAATGAACAACTAAAATGGAGAATTATAATAGTTAAATAATGTATGCCAATAAAAAATGTGATGTTTATAGCCAGCAGTGCACAACAAAAAATGTTTTCTTAAGCCAGATATACACTGGAATTAAATCATTGCCTCTATCTTTTGTGATTTTCTTGTTCTGCCCTGGGTCATAAAGTATTAATGCTTGCAGAAGAACTGATTTTAAACTGTGGGTTTTTCCCTCAGCAGTGTTTCTGTTTAGCAATCAGAGTGACTTCTTGACACAGTATCATTTTTAAGGGTAACACTATTCTCCCTTATTAAACAAATGCACAAAGCTTTAAAAGGGTGCAAGAAAATCCTTAAAGGAGAATCTTTTGGTGTCCTTTTTCAGTATAGTTTTTTAGTAAAATGTTGGAAACATCAATTCATGTCCATATATCTCATTTTTCCATGGCACAAAGAAGAAATATATGCAAAAAGGATCAAAAGGACTTGAAATGTATAGTGATGTTAAAAAAGCAAAGCTTAGATTTATAGGACAATAATTTCAGTCTTTTGAGGGATGAAAATAGATTGTGTTAGCAACCTATCCCAGTGGCTTTAGAGCCTCATGGGAGAAAGAGGGAACGAAAGAGTTATGAAACTTCAACCTGAAATTGCTAGAGTGCAACAAATCCCCAGTTCCCCTAGCCAAAAAGAGACAGTCTAAACCATCCATATTTCTGTGTGGTTTTTTTTCCCCCTGGTTTCTAGGGAAACATGCTTTTATACCTAAGGCTGACTTGGGAAATCTTTTTTTAGATCTCTTGTTCCAGTAAAAATTTGCTGCTTCTATTGTGAATAACACATTAGGAATAGTAGCCCTTCAAAATATCTGACTCAGAATTTTTTTCCATAGTAGTTGAAGTTAATGCCCAGAATTATTATTAAAGGCACTGATGTGACACTGATCGCTATTAAATTTAACAGAGGTTTAAGAGACTAGCTCAATGAACAGTAGGAGATAGCTCTGAGATTACTTAATCTCAAATTGAATGCCCAGGCTATAATGAAATATTAATATGTGTGGCTGCAAAAAAAAAAGTATATGTAAATAAATATGTGTGCTTATTTATTTAAGTAAAATCAAGATAAATGGTAAATTTTTCATGAATTGAGGAAAAGTTAGACTAGAGTCACTAGCTACAAAGAAATATAATGAGTTGCACGATCCCATTCCCCCACTCCAACACATGTTTCAGGAATATGAAGAAATTGTGGTGACTTCCGGCCAAGATGGAGGCTTAGACGGACACGCTAGGTCTCCCTCTACAACTATAGTGGAATACAACTACTTCAAAACAAAGGATAACTAGAAATTCCAGAAAATAAAGCTACACGGAAGCCCAACATATGAAGTTATAAACCAGCGGTGCCATTTGGGCAGGTAAGAGTTAAAGAAGGCAAAGCTGCTTGCGGAGCGGCAGGGCGGGGCGGCGAAAAATCCTGGAGGCATTCAAGCCCCTGGCGTGCGCGACTCCAATCAAGCCCCTGGCCTGCGCGACTCCTGCGCGACTCCTGCGCGACTCCGGCGCTGGGGAGCAGCCGCAGCATCGCCTTGAACAGTGAGGCCCAGGGGGGCGGGAGGACGGATCCCGGTCTCCTAGCTGAATAACTGTGTGAATCCATCTTGGACCCCCGCCCCCACAGAAAGCACCACAGGGCTGCGAAATAGGTCGCGCGCCTGCCGGTCGCTGATTTGTGACGCGTACGCAGGCACTGCCCCCTGCTCCCGACAGCCAGCCCAGGAAAACAAAACGCATCTGTCAAAATGTGGCAGACAAATATAGAGATCCCGGTGGTGCAGCTCACCAGACAGCAGATAGAGAACCTGACAGATGAACAGATAAGAAACCTGTCAGAGGCTCAGTTCTGGGCCATTGTTATCAGGTGGCTTACAGAATTCACAAAAGAGCAGGAAAAAGATATGAAAGAAGCGAAAAACTTTCATAACGAAAGGAACAAAACCACATATGAGACAGATGGTGAGGAATCCAGAGTCCATTTCAACAAACTGGAATATGGAGAAGGAACTAGCAGTCAACCAATGCAGCGAGAGGAAATGGCAAGCAACAATGAGAGGATCAGAAACCTCTGGGACAGCTATAAAAGGCCCAACATAAGAATCATTGGTTTGCCAGAGAATGAGGAAGATGAACTAGAACTTGAAAAATTGAGTGAAAATATAATAAAGGAGAACTTCCCAGACTTGGGGAAGGGAATAGACTTGCAGGTCCAAGAAGCAAGGAGAGTTCCCAAGAGACTGGACCCAGGGAGAACCACTCCAAGACACATTATAATCAAAATGTCAAAAATTAAAGATAAAGAGAGAATCTTAAAAGCAGCAAGAGAGAAGAAAAGAATTATGTACAAAGGGGTCCCAATTAGACTATCAGCTGACTTCTCAAGGGAAACCCTACAGACAAGAAGGAACTGGCAAGAAATATTCAAAGTAATGAAAAGCAAAAACCTACAACCACGAATACTCTATCCAGCGAAATTGTCATTCAGAATAGAAGGACAGAGAAAGTGTTTCCAGGACAAAATAAAACTGAAAGAGTTCATTAGATCCAAACCACTGTTATATGAGAAGTTAAAGGGACTGGTTTAAAAAACAGAAGCTAGGGAGATGAAACAAAGGCAAACGAAACAGGCAACGAGAGTGGAAAAGGAACTGTGGGTAAGGGAAATATAGTGGGGGGAGGTCAACAGGGAGGGGGAGTGGGGAGAGGGAGGGAGATGATATAGGAATTGGAGATCATGGTAGGAGGGAATGGAATAGACGGAGAGAGGTTGGGAGGAACTGTAAGCACAACTAATGGACATAATCTAAAAGGGGGGGACAACTGGAGGGAGGGGGCCACCGGGTGGAGGGGAGCAGAGGGAAGGGAAAGTGGCACAAATGTAATATTTTAATCAATAAAACACATTAAATCTTAAAAAAAAAAAAAAAAAAAGTGTGGGAAAGGTTAATAAGGGACTGGGAACAGTTTATAAGTGTGTGGGAAGGGTTTATAAAGCCTTAAAATGTATATAAATACTAAAATAAATGTAAGGTTCCTACTTCGCGGATTTTCACCTAAAAAAAAAAAAAAAAAAAAAAAAAGAAATTGTGAGGAAGGCTTTGGACATTGATGGGATATGAATATGGGGCAAGGAGGAGTGAAAATAAAGATCTAGACATTAAGAGGAAACATCTTAGCTAACATCATAATTATATGAGAAATAAGATAAAATCCTTTAGAGTTTTGCATTTTTACTGGTCATGAAGCTGTGGCATATGTTTGTTCCATTTCTAAATCTATATTTCACTTGTCTTTTTTCCTATCATACTCTCCAGCCTTTTTCAGATAAATCATGACTCCCCCATTTATTTTGCATAAGAATTGTTTGTCAAATTACAAAATAGCATTTAAATATTTAAAGCTAAAGGAGTCTTTTTAAAAAGAAACTCATGCCGGAAAGGATCATATAATACGGTTAGGGGTAAATTCAATCAGAAATCAGTATTTTGCTCTTAAAACTTTCACCAGGACACACTTCCCCATATTGTTTGAGGGGAAGGTAAGCCCACTAAAGTGAGGCTACAGAAAAAGTCACAGAGTAGGTTTTAACAGTGGAAAAGGAAAATCTCAAACATGATGAAACACTGACATTCAAGAAGTAAAGTAATATTCCTCCCCACTAAATGGCAGATGAGGTAATTTATTAACAACAGCTTTGATATTGCTATCACCTTAGAGTGATGCTCATCTGATTGCTACTATTTCCAATAATGAGGAGAATTACAGTAAGAAGGGCACTGCATATTTGTGTTTACAAGATTGGTCTTTGGAGTTCTACTAAGTCTAGATATTAACATAAATAATTCATTTAATCTCTTTCAGCCACCATACATGCTTTCTTCATAGAGACTTTATTTGTGTTTAATAAAAAAATAAACTACACACACACAGACATGTACACAGGTAGAACACTCTATAGGTACTTATTAAATGTGCCCTTTTCCTTAATTCCTCTGAAGGCCTTAACACTAATCTTTGTGGTTAATTACTTTATTATTTTTCATAAATTTTAACTGAAGATAAATAAGATTATAGGAATAAAATAAATGGGAAAGATTAAAATGCCATTCATGGATAAATCTTAGTATCCTATATTTAAGTCAAATATAATACAGGTTTTAGTTACCACAAGAATGGTTGGAGAAAATATCTGGTCATTCAAACAGTGAAAAAAATAAAAAGAAAAGTTTAAATTATAAAAAAAAGCTTTGAAACTATGGGAATTATATTCAGTATTGGTTAAAAAAAAACTTTCAAATAACAAAATGTAAAAGACAAATAGAATGAACAAACTCTAATGAGACCGGAATGAGTTAAAGTTCTATTTTCCACACCTTTACTTAAGGCAAGAGACTGCAGGTGCCTGAGACACATGCCGTTTGGATCTTGTTGAGAACTGAGATCAGTTCAAAGCCCTGCCTGGCTGTGTATATTCCGCCACTGCAGCCATGACTCGCAGTCTCTCCTCCTAACCATTTCACTTTCCTTAGCGCTCAGCCTTGGAAAAAAATAGTTTAATTTTGATTTCTCTGACTACAATATAAAAAATTGATATGATTAGAGAAAACAAATGAGGTAAACCTAAACTTGCCTTACTAGAGCAACAGTTTTCCCATATTTTAAATTAAATAATGGATGGAAGATGAAACTGTATGCCCTGAATAGAAGCACATAGAAACTTCACCCACAACAGGGTGAAGTTTGTCTTTGAGACAAGCGAACCCAAAGCATGTTCTTCTCAAAAAGGCAGGTCGTTTCCCAGAGAGTGAAAGGACTATAGGAAAGCACAGGGGAGAAATTCCACTCCCCAATAAGACTGTACAGAATTCTGGGGCTGGTAGATTCTCTTGCCTGCTAGTTGTGCTAAGGATGGCTCTTTATTTTCAGAGAAAGATTTGAAATGAGTACAACGGTTCCCCCTTGCAGCAACTTTTACACTTGACATTTTATCTTCTAAATAGGTATGATAAAAAACCAACCATGAGAGCCCTGGCTGTTGTGGCTCAGTGGATTGAGCATCGGCCTGTGAGCCAAGTGTCGCTGGTTCGATTCCCAGTCAGGACACATGACTAGGTTGCACATCAAATCCCCAGTTGGGCGCACGAGTGAGAGGCAACCACACAGTGATGTTTCATTCCCTCTGTTTTTCCTTTCCCCTCTCTCTAAAAATAAATAAATAAATAAATAATAATTTATAAAAAAAAAGCACATGAGATCCCTCCCCCACCCACTCAAGAGGGTAAGAGCTGGTGCATCCAGAACCCAGAGAAAAGAATAGAACAGAATTATTACTATTTGGTATTTATATATGTTTCCTCTGAAGGGTATGTGAAGCACATCATCAAATGTTAATTAATAGCCAGTGTTCTTCAATAGATCCCTGGAGATGGCAAACGCAGGTGATAATCCTCTCACATCCCTCACTTCTACCCTGGAGGAAAAACAGCCCCATCCACAGTAAAAATTGAGAGAGACCAGTGGGAATGAATGTTTGTAGGCATATGGTCAGAAGAATTGTTGCACTATTTTAAGGGCATCAGAAGCTTTGGGAAAATGTTCGAAGTTTTCAAAAGTGAAGAAGAACTGGAAGGCAAAGAAAGAAAAAAGTATAAGTAACGAGAAAGAAATAGAAAGGATGAGGAAAAAACAGTGACATCATTCTTCTGCCAGAAGGCCTCAGATGGACTGGAGGCACCAGAGTTCTCAGCCCCACCTGCAGGAGTGCTGGGCCCCAGGGTGCTGGGTGGGGGCGGGGAGGGGTGGGTATAGCCCCGTTCACATTCCCTGTATTTTTACTACATACATTCGATTGGAAATTTCCTTGCAATGATGAGTTGTTAGAAAGGCAGAATCTGTTTCTGTAGTTGGTGTTTCTTTCTTTTTCTATGTCTGCTTAAGTGCTTGTTTGTTCGTTTGGTGTGAGGGCGCCTGTGAGTGTGATGAGTGGTTATGCTGTTTCTTGTCATTGGCATTGGGGCGGTGGTAGTGTGCTGACCTGCTGCTTTCAGGCTAAAAAACACCATATGAAACATATCATTTTCTTAAATGTCTTTATACTTAACATTTGAAAAAGTCTCCAATGAGAGAATGCAGTGATGCAGATGTTGGAGCAGACCTTATTGGATTGGGTTGGACACTCTGACCTAACTCTTTTACAGATAATAGATGATGAAAATGAATTTCAAGAACAGTCTTTAAGGCAGAAAATCACATAACATGCAACCTGGTGGTTTAGTTGGAAAGGAAGAGGTATTGTTAGTTCCTTTATTTTCCCCCCAATCTTTAGTAAGAATTAGTGCTAAGCAAATATTTTGTTGACTAATGAATGATGTGTTCAGGAATTTGGATTTACTATATATCTCCCGATTTACCTGAGGTACTCATTCTCTCTCTCACCTGAGACACTGGCGTCAAAAAAAGACAGTCCCCCTCCCTACTTCTCCCTAGGGAATAGTCTCTGCCCTTGCAGTTTTCTCTAAAATGTTTCAGCATTAATCTATAAGCTGTTTTGTTCTTCTTCAGTAGGCTTTATCTCTAGTTTTCATACAAATCTATGTTGCAATTTATTTTGCAAAAGCATGCAAATAAAGCCAGATGTGTAGAAAAGACAATATCCATTATAGCAAAAAAGTTTTATATTTTCTTACAACCTGGAGATAAGGCAAAGATAATTTAGGAATCTTTTGAATGTGTCTCAGGTTAGGGTTTGCAAAACAGTGCCAGAGAGTGGTAAAATCTGAAGTTAGTTTTAATAAATTTGGGTAACAGTACTTAATTGGAAGAACTAAACATTTTCATTTAGCAAACAACCTAAATGTCTAATACATGCTAGGCATTCAGGTGCCAAAGTAAAAAGATAAGAATGATAAACAAATTAAAATTTATTTTACTAATACTGGGTATACTGCTTTGCTTCAAGTATTCAAATAATAAAATATTAAAATTATATTATTCTCATGCACAATCATTTTAACTGACAAAATGTGATGCAGCAAATATATAAAAACATATTGTCCCTGAAACCTAATGTAAGACACTAACTTGCACAATATCAATCCGGTTTCATTTGCTTCTAATTGTGTAATTATTAAACTAAAAATTTCTTGTAACTTGGAAAGATGGCTACAATCACTAATTATTGCTAGCCATGTTAGATAGAAGAAAATTGAGATAACATTTTTATCAGTTTTCCAGCAGTTAGCCTCTATTATAGCACTTAACACTCATATTAAAGAAAAGAAACTTGTCTTATTCCTAGTTTTTATGTTGCAAGTAAAAAGCCTTATGGAAGAGTGCCTGTCACATGTTTGTAAAAAGAGAATACTTCAAAAATGTATCCTTAATATGTTTACACTATTGTTTCTACAATAGCAATGACCTTAAGTATTCTGGAAGTAATACAGTCTCTCAAGCAATGTTACTCAAATAAATAAATGTATATATTGGAGGAGACATTCTGCAAAGATGAATAAGAGAAATGTACTTCCATTTATTTGCTTAATTTCTGAGCTAAATTTACATATTTTTAAATCAACTTATGTGAAAATAATGTCAGTGCATATGGATATGTCTAAGTTATTTTTCCTTATATATCATGACATTGAGTATAAACTCCACTTAATAAAACCATCAAAGAGTTAATTAATATGGTTTTAGGATCTTTGTACCTCCAAGAGCATCCTCTGGGCCATGCACAAAAATGCTTAGAGACTGAAATAAACATATAGAGAGTCATTTCTGTGAAAGCTGTTGATTAAGTCTCAAAATATGAGGTCAATGTCGGATTGTTTTGTCTCTGTAGATCTCCTTCTGCCTAGATTCTCTTTTGCCAAGCACCCCTCTCATTATCACCTTCTTCCCCAGTTAGGCAACTGAATTCCAAGTGAACAACAGCTCCAGCCCAAGTTGAGGTAACATCTTTCTGGAGTTGAAGACATCATGTTACACTAGTTTGTTTTTCCAGTGAGATTTCACATTTGTTAAAATTTACCTTAAAGTGCAGTTGTAAGGGAGGCCCTCCCCTGCCCTCCATTGCTCACACCTTCTAGTGTCAGCTCCCTCTGGGACCTGGAGCAAAACTGAGCACTTTAGCAAATCTAAAAATAATCAGTCCATTAGTATCAAGTTGCTTTCCTGAATATATCAGGGTGCTCTTTCTGCCTCCTGCGTACAGCCAACCTCCCACACTCTATTCCACTTACCCCGTGATGTATTATGTTCAGAATTCAACAGGAACTTCACTGATATACTGCTTTTTCCCCAAAATTAAGGTCTTAAAACATAATTGCATATAAAATTAAACCCAAAACTTTTTACAACTTTGTAATATTAATTTACTACATTTATAGATTGTGAATGTAGATATTGGTGAAAACAAACCACGATGTAAAATAAACACAATAAATTGGAATACATTATTTAACATGACATTTGTTTCTTTTCAATAACACATAATTATTTCATACAGTTTTTGTGAAACACCCAAAAGAGAATAAATATAGACTTTTGAAGACTACAAAGGATTATGAATGGTGCTATTATTTCAATAAAGTTGATTATAGCTATGGACAAGAATATTTACAAGAGCAAATCTAAAATGCTGTGTTTAGAGAAGAAATTTCATTTATCCTTCTATGCTATTATCTGACATATAGAAAAAATTTCAGGCCATCACTATTCTTAAAGTAATTGGTTGTTTCTATATGTCTGGAGTTATTAAATAAGATTTTAGCAATAGCTATAGGAAAATGTTATTTATTTTTTAAAATAAAATTTCCAGTTTAATTAGAAATGATATGTGATAGTCTTATAATTATCACTTATAAATGGTACTTTAAAAAAAAAGCATTATCTTGTCTTTCTTTTATCAAACATATTCTAACATGCTCCTCAAAACAATTTTCCAATTTTGTATTTTATTGAACACCTGAAAAATTAATTAGTATCTACACAAAGAAATGGAGTTAAGTGACCTCTTTCAAAATACATTTTTATAGCCACTCACAGAACAATAAAAGCATTCTACTAAGATTCTTTTACATGCTAAAAAATGCATTCAGTGGGGTCTGCTTGGGGGGATTGTAAGGCGGGGAAAGCTGGGGTGCTTTAAGGTTAATGGACAGTGATTAAGGTTAATGGTTGAGTGTTTAAGGTTAAGTGCTGTATTTACATAGCTGCCAATTCTCTTAAAAAAAGAAAGAAAGAAAAGTCTTCATGTCTATCAATCAGTTCCAGCTAATAGTTAATTAAACAGCAAATGGGATATAGAGACAGAAGGTAAAGACCCTCAATCTGCGGAAGTGTCAATTCTCAATCAAGAAGTATTTATTGAACACCTACTTGGTCATGGCTGTGTTGTACACAAAGAAGTTGGAGCCATGACCCCTGCGTCCAAGAAGCTGAGCATCTAGTAGGGAATGGAACAATGAATGAAATACCTCAGCACAAGCAATTATGAAATAAATGACACAGGTAATGCATGTTACAGAATTCAGAGCAGGAAATGATACTTCCGAGCTCAAGATTACATAGAATAGGGAGCGATGTTTAAATTATGCCTTAGAATTAGTGACTTTCAAAGAGTTATATTTCATTCTTAAAAAAGGTGTACAACCTTATACAATGTGACATCTGTCAACCATGTGCCATGCACACTGTTCTGCCATAGTATAACCACAAAAACTTCATCAACAGTTTATGGATAACATTAATAAGTTCAATAGTTAGGAATGTTCACCTGCACTTCTTTTTCATATGCAAACTTTCAAGGTCAGTTGAAAGGTAGGACAACAGTAACAAAAATAGCTAGAGCAAAATTACATTGTTGCACACTAAACTTGAATTCAATGTAAACTTACCTAGACTAGGAAAACCAGAAAAGTTTAGGCTAGTGTAAGGGTCTGTGGAACCCGGCAGTTATCCAAGGCAAACTGCATTACTAACCCTCAAATGACAAAATGATTAATTCCATAAATGAAGGTTACTAAAACAAGATTAATGTTCATCTCTGCAGCAGCCACTGGGAACAATGCTTCATACACAGAGCAGCCTCACTTTTACTCAATTAGCAGCATTCGGTCAGGAATGTTTGTATTTCTCTTTTCCTTTTTTTCACTCCCCCTAAATTTCAAAATGATTTCAAAAGGAGGGCATGCTAAGGATGGAAAATGTGGGGTCAGGGACTAAGAAGGAACACCTGGAATGGTAGAGAAGGTGAAAAATTGACTTAAAACATGCAATTATTAAAAAGAGAAATTCAAACTTCTCTTAAATAAGTTTTTATTCAGTAAGTTTCTTCCATTGGCTAGTTCCAAAATGTTTCGAACATGAGCATAAAACAGGCAAAAGTGAATGGGCATGAAAAATTGACATTGATCTCCTGACAGTAAGAGAGATGGTCAGGGAGCAGCATCCTGGGTCAGGGCTGACCCGAGGCCAATCACAGCTCAGAAGTGGGATTTGAGGACTCTCAGTTCTTGGCATAAAACTCACCTCTTTGAACATTTTTAAAGCAAAAATATTAGGGACTTCTTTTGAATTAGAAGAATTTTCTTACTAAAATGTCAAATACACCCCCGATAGGGTTAAAACTTTATTAATTAAAAGGTACTCAACAAACTATATTTTCAACACGCTGCGTTTAATGTGTTTCAACATGTGTTTAGTGAGCTTCCTTCCCAGGACCCAGAAGTAATTACTCCACGAGTAGATTAAGCGTTTTGATTTAGGAATTATTGGGAGTAAGGGTGACAATTTCTAAGAACAGACTTTAAGAGCATGGAGATTTTTGAACTGAAAACTGCTGGCAGAAGTTCAAGTTTTGGGGTAATCGGAAGTAAGGAAGGAAGTAAGAGGACAGTGTGTGCTTGAGGGTGACTCAGTTGCTGTGAAAGCAAGAGAAGAAAAATTGCCCCTGAATTGGAAAAGTTCTGAAAAGAATAAAAAAGTGTCAAGGATAAAGTTTATAATGATCAAAATTTGCTAAGGGTTAATCCTGTTCTTTATATTTTCTAGCTCTCTGCCTTATCTCTGGGGTTGCCCTAATAAAAAGATCAGCAGATCAAAACTGCAGTGAGCCACTTGTCTCTCAGGTACTCATTACCTCTGTCTTCTTTTGCATGTGTCCCAGTTAATAATGGCTTTTGCTGTAAGATGGAATCAAATCAAATTAAAAAGAAACATTATTTCACATATCTTTTAAGGTCACTTTGAGATGTCCTATTGAAAGAAAAAATCCAAAAATGTTTTAAGTATTATTATTCACCAAATTAAAAAAAGCCAGCCACAACTGATGTTAAAACTTAGTATCTATGAAATAAGAAATGCAATGTACAGTAGGGGGAAAAAAAAAACAAAAACTAACAGCATTTCATATATCTGGGAAATTTTCCAAAGACTTATAACTCTGATTTCAAAAAGGATTATGAAATAATTGTAATGCATTTTCCTATTTCTTTAAGTAATATCATTCTTAATATGGCTTTATATGTTTTTCTCTTATTATATATAATTTAAGATAAATTAAGTTCCCTACTTTCAGCTAATTATATTGCACTATCTCCATTTTATTACAGTGTCTATAGTTTGACAGAACAAAAAAATGTCTTTATTAGAAAAAAGGCAAATTAGTATCTACTTGAAGTGAAAGAAATGCATTTTAATTCCTTAAGTCATAATAAGCATTTAACAGAAGCAAAATTAACTAAAAGAATTGATGCTCTCATTTTTCAATATTCAAGTAACTTGAGGATATTTAATTATTCAAAAGTTTATTAACTGAGTCAAGAATGACTTTCACTCATTAAAATATATCATAAAAATAGAATAAAAAAATTAACACACATCCTTTTGAGTAATATATCTTCTACCTAAAATGCAGTTTTAAATTGTTATAGGTACTACGCTTCAATAATGTTAGCTATCATAACTGAAATGATATATGTACATACTTTTTAAATGAGACAAAAAGAAACTGTATACATTATTTATTTCAAACTTCTCAATTCACAGTTGAAAATTTTAGGTAGTATTACTAAATGACCTGCTTATTATAACACTGCTAATACTGGCGTTGGTGCAAGCCAAATCTCTAAGCTCTTGGTAATTCTCTACTCTTTCTAAGATAACGCACATATATAAATACACAAACATTTTACAATTGTTGTAGAGCTAATACCTATTTCTAAACAGCAAACTAGTAAGCTCAGTTCAAATTGCATAATGCTTCTTAGAGTTATTTATTTAAATATCACTACTACAAATTCTTACCAGTGCTTTTAAACCCTAACACTTAGTATAAACAACCACAATAGTAAACGCACTCATATGCTCTGAACCTGCCCACTTCATAGTCTTTTCTGAAAAAAATAGCTGTTGTCAGTCCTTAAATGCTGATGATCATAGTTGTGGTGTCCATTACACTTCTTCCCTTTGGAAAAGCTGGAGTCTCTGCCATCCTTCCCCTAAAGCATACTTACTTTATGTGTGGCCACTTACAACATCATTGCTGTGGCTACTATTGATATATGGTAGGTGGGTCCTATCAGCCTCTCTTCATTCAAATGTCATCTTTCAGAACTCGTATCCTGAGTTTTGAAAGCAATTTCTTGCTCATTTTATGTGAAATCTTATTTAGTTTAAGCAGTTACGTAATTGACTCTGATTTAAATCTTTTAAAATGTAGCCTTAACCTTTCTTAGTCTAATCTCATAAAAAAGACACAAAATTCTCTTGGAAAATGTAATTAATAAATTTAGACAGTTTTCAGCTCCTTAATATCTTGGCATGTAAGTGTGTATAGTTTTTAAAGTTTATAGAGATGGTAGAAATGCTTAACACGCTTTGAAAGTGAAATCAAAAGGACAGATGCTGGCAGGTCTTGGTGCTGTAATTATAATTAACTGTAACCATAACTATAACTATAATTTAAGTGCACTCTACTTTTGCATACAGAAAGGAAATATGCATGTCCGTCCTTAAAACTTAATCTTCTCAAACTTCATGCTAGCAATCTGTGGATAAAAGTCTAACAATACACCTTCCTCTTTTTCATGGCAATTTAATCTTTTATGAACTATCTAGCTCTATTCCTCTGGAAACCTGATAAAAATTAGAATGCCAACTTGAATTACCAGAAATATTTACTTATGGTATAAATGACACTTCACTGCTACACTGAATTAGGTCTGGGAGAATTATAAGTACCTGATACTAAGCCCAGTGTTGGATTTTCCTGAGTATGGTGACTATTTTCCCTGGGCAAGACCCTTGGAACACATCTAGAAGCTGCACCTCTGTAGTTACAAAAGATATGGGTTCCTAGGGAAGGAGTCATTTAAGCTAGGGTGTTCTGCTCACCCTGCCCCACCTCATTTTGATCTTGCCTGATTGCACCTGAGCTGTTGGGCAAGGACAGTCTCAGGTGGAACACCTGATGATGCCCTGGTTACAATTTCTTGTCCCTGTCTTGTCTCAGTTCCTTCTGAGTAGGCTTGTGTCAGCCTTGGTCAATTGTGGTCCTGTTAGTCTAGTTGCTCAGGAGAGTCTATAAAAGACTTGAAGTGGACAATACATTACCCAAGTCATACTAATGTTAAAAAAATTTGTTTTGTTATAATAAAAATAAATAAAGTTCACAATTTTCAAAATGAACAAAATTTTAAAAAGTTAATAATATCAGAATAATTTGTATTCTACCTAAAGGATGTCTGTGTAATGGTGTTGTTACACAGTCATTGTTTAAAGTTACACAATAAACAATATAAAAATATGGTGTTCCTATAGCACCAGAGAATAGCGACTGATTAATACAAATATTCAAAACTAAAACAGCCAAGGTAAGCCAGGAACCAAATGTTTTAAATTCATAGATTTTTTTTCTCTGTTGGTGCAAATGAAGCTTGTGATGAGATTTATTTTTTTTAATTATAGACCACAGTTCTTTAAACAAAATTAAAAAATAACATTTTTATTAAATAAAGTTATTGCTGTGGAATATATAATAGAAATCATGCTAATAGAGGGTTGTTTATATAGGCATATATTTACTCTCACACAAACTACATATACACACAGAACAAGTGATCACATTATTGTAACACAAATTAATAAGTATACCTAAAATATCATATGAAGACAAGGTCTGATATAAAATATATATTTTCCACATGATAAACCCATCACAGCATTTGCAGTCTCATTAAAGTACCAAAGTAAAATTACTTAAAAAGGAATAGCATTATTTGATATCATACTAATTTCTTGTATTTTCGTGATCTGCAGGTGTACCTTGTTTATTGGGCTTCACTTCATTGCACTTCAAAGATATTATACTTTTTTTTACAAACTGAAGGTTTGTGGCTACCCTGAACTGAATGAGTCAACTACCACCATTTTTCTAATAGTACATTGTGTCATATTTGGTAATTCACTTTATGTATCTGTGTCACATTTTGGTAATATTCACAATATTTCACACTTTTCCATTGTTACTATGTTTGTTATGGTGAACCAAATTAATAAATGCTTCATATGTTCTAACTGTTCTGCTGATCAGCCATTCCCCTTCTCCTTCCCTCTCTGCACACTTTCCTATTCCGAGACACCACAATATTGAAATTTTACCAAATAATAACTGCATAATGGTTTCTAAGAATTCAAGTGAAAGAGTCACACATCTCTCACTTTAAATCAAAAGTGATACCTCAAAAAATTAAAATGGAACTGCCTTATGACTCAATCATTCTACTGCTAGGAATTTATCTGAAGAAACCTGAAAAACTAATTTGAAAGAACATAAGCACTCTGTGTTCATTGCAGCGTTATTTACAATTGCCACAATATTGAAGCAGCCCAAGTGTCTGTCAGTAGATAAGTGGATAAAACAATGATGGGACATGACACAATGGAATACTAGTTGGCCTTAAAAAAGAAGAAAACTTTACCTTTTGAAAAGCGTGGATAGACCTGAAGAACATTATGCTGAGTGAAATAAACCAGTCAGAGAAAGACAAATACCATATGATTTCACTCATATGTGGAATCTAATGAACAAACTGAACTAACAAGCAAAGTAGAGACAGACTCATAGATAGAGAGCAGGTTGACAGCTCTGGGGATTGGGGTAGCTAGGAAGCAGAGGGATCAAGCAAAAAATAAAAAGGACTCATGGGCAACAGTGTGGTGATTGTGGTGGTGGGGAGAATAAAGGAGGGACAAATTGTAAAGCAAAAAGAACAATAAAAATAAATTTAAAAACACAAACAAAAAATATTAATGAGGAAAGCATGTCAAAAGCCAGGATAGGCTTAGAGTTAGGCCCTTTGTGCCAAACAGTCAACTTGTGAATGCAAAGGAAAAGTTCTTGAAGGATCTTAAAAGTGTTACTTTAGTAAACACACAAATGATAAAAGTAAAACATCTTTATTCATGATATGGAAGTTCCAGTGATCTAGATAGAAGCTCAAACCAGCCAAAGCCTGATCCAGGGCAAGGCCCTAACTCTAATACTATGAAGGCTGAGAGAAGTGAAGGTGCTGTAGAAGAACCGTTTGAAGCTAGAAGAAGTTAGTTCATTAGTTTAATAAACAAAGCCATTTCCTTATGTGTAAGGTGAAGTAGAAAGTTGTCCAGGAGCTCTAGCTAAGATCATTCATGAGGGTGGCTTGTCCATGTAGATGAAACAGCCTTATATTGGAAGATGCCATCTAGCATTTTTAAAACTAGAGAGGAGAAGTCAATACCTGGCTTCAAAGGACAGGATGACTCTTATTTGGGACTTGGTGCGACTTCAGGTCGAGGTCCATAGTCATTTATCATTCTGAAAATCCAAGGGCCCTTAAGAATTATGCTCAATCTACTCTGCTCGTACTCTATAAACAGAACAACAAGGCCTGGATAACAGCACATCTGTTTACAATGTGTTTTATTGAATATTTTAAGCCCATTGATGAGGCCTACTGCTCAGAAAAAAAAGATTCTTTTCAAAAATTTTACTACTCATTGTCAATACACTCAAGAGTTCCAATGGAGATGTATAAAATTAATGTTTCTCATGCCTACTAATAATAACACAACCTCCATTCTACTGCTCATGGATCAAAGAGTAATTTCAACTTTAAGTCTTATCATGTAAGAAATACATTCCATAAGGCTATAGCTGCCATTAATAGTAATTCCTCTGCTGGATCTGGGCAAAGTATATTGAAAACCTTCTGGAAAATTTCACTATTCTAGATGCCATTAAGAACAGTTGTGATTCATGGTAAGAGGTCAAAACCAACATTAACAGGAGTTTAGAAAGAAGGTGATTTCATCCTTCATGGATGACTTTCAAGAGTTCAAGAGTAAGTGGAGGAAGTTACTTTAGATATGGAGGAAATAGCAAGGGATCTAGAATTAGAAGTATATGCTGAAGATGTGACTGCAATCTCATGATAAACTTTAAATGATGAAGAGTTGCTTCTCATAAATGACAAAGAAAGTGCTGTCCTAAAATAGACTCCATTCCAGGTGAAGATGCTGTGCAGATTGCTGAAATGACAACAAAGAGTTTATAATGTTACATAAACTTAGTCGGTAAAGCTGTGGCAGGGTTTGAGAGGACTGACTCCAATTTTGAAAGAAGTTTCACTGTGGGTAAAATGCTATCCAACAGCTACAGAGACACTGTTCCTGTAAAGAAGAATCAGTGAATCAATGTAACACACTTCCTTGTCTTATTTTAAGGAATTGCCACAACCAGCCCAGACTTTGAAACCACCACCCTAATCAGTCAGAAGCCATCAACATCAAGGCAAGATCCTCCATTAGCAAAAGAGTTAAGACTCACCAAAGATTCATATAATGGTTACCATATTTTAGTAATAACAAATTTTTAAATTAAGACATGTACACTGTTTTTAGACAGAATGTCATTGCACAACTAATAGACTACAGTATAGTATAAATGTAACTTTTATACATATTTAATATCAAAACATTCATATAACTTTCATTATTGGGTGATTAATTTCACTGTGGCTTGAGCTGGAACCAAACTTGCTTTATCTCTCAGGAATGCCTATATATGCTCATGCTTGTGGTTCACAATGTACTGAAATAGTTTGAGTCTCTAAAGCTCAGTTCAAAGGACTAGAGCTATAACATGAAAGTTTCTGACCCTTAGCTACACTGCATTTGGGCTTCTTGGTATGTTTGTTCACCTTCAGTGTTTTCAACATCGTATTAGTCATTTGAAGATATTTTTCTTGGTTTAATGTTATTCATAAAATTGAGAAAATAAAACACACTGCTCATCTTTATATGGAACTTAACATATTCACTTTTCCTAATTGATATGAAGATTAAATGAGATAATGTAAATCCCAGAAAACATAGTAGGTCCTTCTTTATATTTACTCACATTTCCTTGCCTTTATACCTAAAAGGAAAAATGAAATGTTTTCACATAAACTAATCTTGGTCAAATTTTCATTTTTTGTAAATTAAGTATTTGATCATGATTTGTTTGTGTTAAAATATACTTCTAACATTATTTAAGAAGTAAGAAATCAAGCCCTGCCTGCTGTGTCTCAGTGGATTGAGCATCGGCCTGCAAGCCAAGTGTCACTGGTTCGATTCCAAGTCAGGACACATGACTAGGTTGCACATCAGGTCCCCAGTTGGGGGCACGAGTGAGAGGCAACCACACAGTGCTGTTTCTCTCCCTCTCTTTCTCCATTCCCCTCATTCTAAAAATAAGTAAATAAACAAATAAACAAATTAATTTAAAAAAAAATTTTTTAAGTAAAAAATCAAAGTACTACTGTGCATCTCATGGGGTACCTGAGAGCAAAATGACAGACAATATATGTCAATATTTTGTGTGAATCTTAACACATTCTTGCCAGTACTAACAATATTCCTTTCTTTCACTATTTTTCAAACCAATGTTGGCTTTCATTGCATGGATAAACTAAACTTAATTCAAGAGATGAGTATGTGTACTCACTTTCACACGTTAATGATTTTGGCCTCTATTGTTAACTTTGTTTTATTTCTTAAATTGTTCAAAATAGGGCAGATGAAAGGTCCATAAAAAGTGTCAATAATCAAATATGAATCCTTCATTAAGTTTATAAATTGGGAAAAAGGTTTGAAAGTGGCCATAGAAAAAATTGTTAATTTAAACTTATACTTTGTTAAGTAGAATTTAGATAAAATTTTTATTAAATATTAACAAATATATTTTAGTCTATGGGAGAAAATATGTGTTATATTTTGTGTGATATAACATAAATTATATCAAACATATAGCCCTGCTCTACATATGAAACCCTTTAAAAAACTGGCAAGAGTCTTGTGGGAAGCATCATACACATGGTTTGTGCATTTTCATGTTCCTTTATATCATATGATAATTTTTCAAAGTTATTCCTGGTCACTTAACAGAGAACTTTACAAAGTACTTTTACATGTACATAATCACAAAAATTGTTATATGCCGAATTTCTCCACATTTTGAAAATGAGTTAATAATTGTCAGAAAAAAGACCTGAACCCCAGGGTTCATGTTTACTGCTCCACTTACAGAGAACTTTAGATTTATAATTCAGTCAAATATAATTATAAATGCTAAAAGGTATATGTATAATTAGTAGGATATAACTTATATAGAGAAAATAAATTCTAGAGTGACTGAAAATGCTATTTATCAGGGAAATGATTAGCTAGCATTGACATCTGGCCAGAAACAAGGTAGAAATTCAAACTTTTAATGGAAGTACAAATAGAACACTAATAATATTTCTCTGCTATTGAATGTACAATATTAAGGAATAAAACAAATGAAGTTGACTAGTAATTATATTCTGCTTTGAATTCTTGAGTTAGACACACCTACAATTTTTGCTTTAAACATACATTATATAAAGTATATTTTATAACAAAATTAAAAATTGATATACTGCTCAAAATAAGTTAAAGTTTTCAAATGGGCCTAAAATAAAAAGAATATTTAATATTAAGCAGGGTAGAAACCAATAAACTTTTACATACGTTTTGCAATAATAGATCCAAGGTGGTCAAGAGTCTGACTCCTATAGACACTGAGACCGAGAGCCCTCCATGCCAAGGAGGAAGCATGAGTTGAGTTATGGTTGCTGCCTTCAGGGTCAGAGTGAAAAAAAGTCAGAGACAGCCAACCACCATATATGGGTGGAACTGTCCACCAGCACAATGTGTAAGCCTACAATGTTCCCAATATTTCCCTGGAACATGAGATAAAAGTAACCAGTAAAAGAATTAGTTGTAGACAGGGGCCCTGATGGAAGGCTTGGAATGGGTCTGATAAGGAGAGGGGGAACGGAAAAAGGAGACTTGCTTAAGATGAGCTGATAAGTGCAAATGTAGTAGTTTCTGGATAATTCAAAAAAAAAGGATTTATGAGGATAAGATTAACTTCAAGGAGCTAGCTTGTTGATCTTATTGAGTAATGATAGTGATAGAGGAAGTCTTTGACCACTGTTTTTTAAGTCATCATCAATCCTCAAGATATTTAGAGCTTTCAGATCCTGTCACCATAGATTAATTCTTCCAGGATCTTGAGATGAGTTTGAAAAAAAAAAAATTACTTGTTTCCTTCTGTGTTTTCTTTTGTGTGAAAATAATCTATGATTTTATAAAGGCCGATTTTATCTACAATTTTATCTGACAATATCTTTATCAAATATTTTTCATCAGAACCAAAGAATATGTAAGAATTATAATAAGATTTATATCTATTAATTTTTTCAGAAAAAAACATGGGTTAGGGTTGCTAAAATTTTAAAGTAATTTCTTCATGTTTATTTCATTTTCCTTTGCCTTGCATAAATCTGCTTGTGTTTATAAAAGTAATCTATGTCTTGGCTTAAAAATTATGCCAATGTGGATTTTTAAAAAACACCAAAGCTCCCTTTAAACTGCATATTCTATTCTTATCTGGAAGAGAATATACAAGCCCATAATGATAAGTTATATTATGAAGTGAAAGGGTTTTTTAATCATAAATTTTTTGTTCTTGATCTCTCTACAAAGAATGTTCTCAATCATATTGATAAATGCCTGTCTCGGAAAGAAGGCATTTGAGCAGATAGGCATAAAACAGATGCAAGTTCCTAAGAAAATCTGTATTTGAAATGAAATCTTTCAAATTAGGCATTTTCCAGGACATCTCTGCATGTCCAGAGATAAAGGGAAAATTCAACTAGTATTTGATTTTATTTAAAAAATAAATATCCAGATGGTCCTGTTGACTAACTGAGGCCTGACTATCTTTGAGGGTGAATTCTGATGGCCAATTTTTTGTCACTGCTTTAGAAGTGGGAATGTGTTGAGGTTACTCCTTAGAGGCCATTGTGATTAGAGTCACCCCTGTAAATGTCAGTAGTGGCTTGGTTGGCAATAGTCTCAGGAGACTGACACTTCTTAGAGACTTCATATTAACAGGAATGGAAATTTAAAATATGAATGATGTGGAAGAACTAGTTTTTCCCTGCAAATGTCTGGGATGTCACTGCAACTCCTCTACTTGAAGTAAAACCTCTGAAAAGTAGTAGGATCTCTAAGTGCTAGATGATGAAATAACTTCAGGTGAAGTCATACTATTAACTATTTATGCTTTGTTTGGTTGGGGTTCTATCTAATCCTTTCATGAATTGCTTTTGGAGTGCAAGTAGTCCTGATAAGGCGATCAGAGATAATGACAACTTTGCACTGATAATGAAGTCAGCTGCTGAGAAGGCATCTGTTCTCAGGCAGTTAATTTAAACCCAAGTTCTACTACTTACTATCTGTGCAACACTGGGCAAGTACCTCAACCACTCTGTTTTTACATTTATAAATGGAGAAAGGAACCTACTTCACTGGGATTTCAGGGCTAAATCAATCAACAATACAAAATGCCCCTTTCTTGTGGATGCCCACCCAATGCTATTTATGAGCACTGTATCCATAAGTAGTTGGCTTCCAATTCAGAGCAAAAACTGAAACCCTGAATAGAAGAGTACCTAGGAGATACAGCTGTGGGCATTGATAAGGAGGGAGGACATCTACCATTGAAATTGGGCTGTATTTTTTCCTATACTTCCCATCTTGAAATGTACTATAGGCCCTTTATTATAAATGAAAATGGAGTTATTAAATGTTGATTTAGGGTTAAAAATAAGTTAGAAGAGTACAACCTTTAGAATAACTTGATATATCCTATGATTTCTGAAGTTTTTTTTTCTCCAGGAGTATGAAAAATTTTATAAATAATAAATATAGAATATATACTTATATTGTTTATATTACTTTATTACTCACATTAGACTATTATTTGAAAACAGGTACAGATAAAGCCACAGGGACACAAAACATTTATATAAATAAAAGGATGAAGAAACTTATTTAAGGACCTTTGTGAACTGCTTAAATTTTTAATATAATATTTATCAATAAAACATGATTTCAGTCAAAAAAGGTTTTTATTATTTATAAAATGGACTTAATATATTCCAGCATCAGTATTATTTGTAATGTTTATAACGAACCCACCATTATAACTTTAAATGGCTAAACTGCTTGAGGATGTGACCTAGTTTTATAATTACTCTCATCACCTCCATGTAGCTATATTCTTCAATGAATTTCACTATTAGCAAAACATCATCTACAAGAGTTAAAATATACACATATATATATATTTCTCTGCTAGCGTATAAGCATAATAAATCTTATGTAAAACATCAAACCTTTTTTTGTCACTCCAACTTCACCCTTACAATGCCTCTTAAAGTTTATTAAATCAACTGAAACTTAAGCAAAGACTCTATAGTATTTGGATAAAGAGTAAAATTCTCATTCATCATACTATGCCCTCAATAATTGATTGCACTGATTTTTTCACTTAATCAGTATTATTTTTTTATTGAACCAAATATACTAACCAATGTACTGCTATCAGATATAACAAACCACAATATGTTTAAAAGTTACAGTATAGTACCCCTTGATTTTTATTACACTTTGAAAGGCAAATGAAGTAAATCAAGAAGAAACAAATCTAAATGCAGTGCTGAAGTGAGGTCCGGCCTTTCAAACTGGCTTCCTATTAATCACAGGGGTGACCTTTTCATTAACGGGCACTTGTTGGAGTCATTGACAGGGTTACAGCATTCATATGTGTGAACTGTACTCTGTGGTATTCATGCACTGGGGAAGGCATAGTGAAATTAGATTCTTTCCCTGTAGGGGGTAGACATTGACTGCTATTCAATGCCAACAATTGTCGGTTAGAGTATTTCATAAAGAATGACTTTTAAACCATGTTACCTCTACCATCAGTAATGTCAAATGCAATTCTCAAAGAAATATATTAAACTAGTAGTAATTAATTAAACCTCTCATAGCAGCAACTTTATCTAAGCTAAATCAATTCTGAATATACACAAAGGAGTCATCAAGTTTCTATTGTCATGGCTTTTAAACCATGAATTTCACTAGTGTCCATTTATAATAGTTAGAAAACAAAAACAAAATATTGGCCAGTGGGGAATTAAACAATGCAACAGTGTTTTATCTAATTTTATCTATCTATGTACCCTATATATGTGCGTTGTCTTCTGAGAGGACAATGCCTTCCCTCCTAATTTTTCAAATAAAAAATGCCTAAAAAGCTCCTCAAAAGACTACAAATAGATAAGATGTGCTAACAGTTTTTATTGTATCCTTTTTAAATATAACCATCGTTGTGCAATATTTGGTGGATTGAATTTAGAAATCATAGCTGGATCATTGTCAGGGCATATGTCCCATGTGTTTATTTCTTACATGAAACATCAGACATTCGAATAGCAAACACATTCTTTCACATTGGCTGACATTCCACCTGAAAAAAGTCCACCACAGTTGGCTTGTTAACGCAATTCAGGATATATGGTATAGTTGTAAAAAGATTCCCTATAGCCAAGTAAAAATAAGAGTAGGGGGCTCAAGGATTAGAGCTGTACTTAGATCAAATCTGAACTTTTAGTTCAAACATAGTTTAATGGTGAATCTAAAGTGGTAAATGCAAAGTAAACGCAATGTGAAGGCTGCTTTAAACCAAGCATGAAAGACCAGAAAGTCAAAGTTGAGATATCCTACATCTGGTTTTAATATCTTTTCCTATGCTATTAAACAAATGATCTTTTGTTTTGTTTGTTTTAAAAATTCATTAGCATTATCATTGCTGCTACAACCTAATACTGGTTTCAGAGTTATTAGGATCACTTCCTTGGTAAGAGATTTGGCTGTACAAATGTGTTAAGCAAAAAGTTACAAGCAAATTTTTCACATTAATGTATATATAGTGATGTAACAATACAATTATTTGTAAAAGTTGAAATTCATTTTCAAGAAGAGTATGCGCTTCTAAAGACTGTTTTCTATTCTCATAACTGTGACAAAAAACTTGCCACTATCCTTATATGACAGTAATAAATAACATTTCATCCAGAAACAGCAGATGATATGCCAGGCTACAGGATTGAATTAGCAATATTATTAGCACCACATTTTAGTTCCGAGACCTTCTGAATGGGGAAGTCACTCGGAGTATTTAAACTTCAGTGACAGTGCCAAGGCACCGTACAAAACAAAACCAGAGGAAATCACTAGGGTTATGAACATAGGCTTTTTGCTAGTTCAGTTTTGCAAAGTCTTTAGAGAATTCTCTGAGAGTAAACAACCCTAATTAATTCTATGTAAAAGAAAAAAAAAAAGGTAAATCTTCCACTTACTGCATTTGCTGTCCTTCGTCCCAACGTTGAGGTGAAAGGGCTGTTCTGCTGTTCTTACCTAGCTCCAGGTTGCCCTTCGGATTAGGCATAAATTTCGAGCGGCAAGAAGTGTGTTGACTTTGTAACTGTGCAAGGAGCAGCGCATCGCACTGCCGCTGGAGAGCCGGTCAGGACAAAGTGCTAAACTTCAGCATGAGAGCACAACATCTATTACCCCGGAGGCTCTACCATTTCACCTACACCTGGGCGGATCTATCAAGCTTCATCTCTATTAGAGCTATTTGACTCTGTGGTTTAAGAGGGAGGAGGGAAAAAAAAAAAGAAAAGAAAAGAGGCTCGCCGTTGTCACACTTGTTTCCTATTAAAGAGCCTTACGGTGGATTGAGTAATTGTGTACGAAGGTAGTCTGGCTGGCAGATGTGTGCAGCCCCAGCGGAGCACTAGATTCAAGGCAGATGGGTTGTACCAGGGCGCAAACAACATTGAGAGGGAGAGAGGCGTGATTAAAACAGCAGGCCTCTGTTTTATGGTATTGGAAGTGGGGTAGCAGCAGAGCTCCTGGGAACCGGAGTTCCCCAAATGGTATTCCTCTATAGCAAGGAAAACAATAAATTTAATAAAAAAGAAAGATGTTCGAGCTACAAAAGTTATAGAGATATTTATAAATTCACTTTAACTATTAATGAAAGACTAAATGAAGCACCCTTCCCCCAGCACACTAACTGAATTTAATTAAAACTACTCAATCATGGGTCATAATGGGTTATTGATAGTGTTAACATGATGGATTTGAAACAGATCCTTCATTCTGCTATATAAGCCAAGGTTATCTTTTTAATCTGAATTAAATTGCTTTAAGGAGATTTACACCGTCAGGCAGATTGACATTCTGCCTTTGGACATTTTTTGAAAAATGGGGTTGAAGCCTATTGTTAGGAAAAATGTCCTCTTATAGGTAGTTCTGCTTACCACATATTATCTCAGGCACTTTAACCCATGGGAGTTTTAAGGCTTTCTATGTCACACTCTTTTAGGATCAAAAATGCATAAGTAATATAATGACTATGGTTAATTTTCACAGATCAGAAGTGTTTTATATATTTTCCAGAGTTGTTGAGGACTAATTCCTTATGTGAAATAGTGTGCAACTGCTATTATAACTAATAGTGATGGTGATGATCATTGAAGAGTTGCTACATGCCAGAAATTATACAAAGAGCTCTACATGCCTCGTCCCTTTTGAGTGCTACAAGGACACCTTGAGGTCAGTGTTACTATTATTATCACCATTTATTTTTCTTTAGATGAGGGAAAGAACTAAAGATGTTTCTCTACCCAAGGTCACACATTTGTTATGATTTGGAAGCAGAATTGCTCTGGCTCTCACTCTTCACTATATCGTACAGTCTCTATGCAGAATAATTCACATCCTGCACAAAATAAAAGTATTATCATTGATTTCTTTTACAGGAAAATTTGAAATAGACTCTTATTTTATTTGTCTGGGTAGTTCTAATTTAGAATTAAATTCTTTAGCTTTGTATGTCCAAACAGATAATAGAACTATTGTCCAGCCTCTTGAAAGAAGTTCCACTAAGAGTGTTAAGAATCAATGAGGATAAAGAATAGCCATATGATATCACCTAATACAGGAAACTAAAGAACAACATAAACAAACAAACTAAATAGGACAAGGAACATAATAACTGTCAATAGGGGGAGGGGGAGGGAGAGAAGGGGGTTAAGTAAGGGAAGGATTTAGTCAGGGAACGTGTATGAATGACTCATGGACATGGACAACGGGGAGGGATATGATTGTGGGAGAGAGGGGTGGGCTGTGTCGGGGGGAGCAATGGGGGAAAAATGGGACAACTGTAATTGAAAAACCAAAAAATAAAATTAAAAAAAAAGAATAGCCTAGGAACACGTATTTTAAAAAGAATTTATAGACGCATTTTTTATAATTGAAAATCATTTAAGAAAGTATTTTTTAATATTTCTACTTGGTTTGTAGCAAATCAGTATAAGAAAACACAAGATCGGAAATTAAAATTTTCTATAAATAAATAAATTCTTAATTTTCAACCTATATATATGTTTCCCTAGGTCAGTCAAAATCTATTGTTTAAGTAAGAATTTTTTATTCTCCCTTTTATATTTTGCCATTTCTCTGTTAAAACAAATGCTTTATTTCTTCAAATACAAGTGTATTTTACTCATCAGTATAATCATATTACTTAGTATAAGCAAAAAGAAAAAAGAAAGAAAGAAAAGAAGCCATCTCATTTTATTTCTAGAAACAAGATAAGAAAAGTAAACTTGAAAATAAGGTAAGTCATATTTTTGTAAAAAAGTTTATGTAAGTAATAAGATTTATATGTAAGTAAACATTTTGCAAAAGATAAATGAAATAAATTTGTAGTTTGAATAATAGTATTATCCTTTTTTATATGCCCGATTACATTGACATACATACTTATTTTATAGTCCTCAGTTTGGATATTTATAATAATCATGCTAAAAAGTTAGCGAAGTGTCCTATCATTCTATTCAAAACAAGAGATGAAGAAATAATATGCTTCAAAATTTAATAATAAATTTAAGGAAAGCACTAAAAGATGTCGTCGTCGGCAGCCGTCCGCCTCGAGAGACGATGGTGTAGCTTCTTAAGAGTCTATCTGCACCGCCGAGAATGGTTGTGCAGTCCGACTCGGGAGTGACACGGTATCTGTCTCCTCCCGTGTTGAATCGACATCTTGCGATGACACTGGAGTGTCCTCTCCAGTGAAGCTGAAGCTACAGAGCCTGGGCAGGGTGATATGGAGGGTCTGCTGTTGCCCATGCAGCAGACCCCCCCTCTCTTCACAGCTGAAGGGTCCAAGGGAAAGACGGAGTCAATACAGCTTGGCTTCAGGTGCACCGCAGGAGTTGCCGGTGTTGACTACAACGTCAAACCGCCTTAGGGACTAAAAGATGAAGGAAAACAATAAGGCATAGTAAAATGGTTATAGAGTACCAAAAAGAGACAGATAGAAAGAAAAAGTAGTGATAATACTGGATGAAAAAGCAGGTCACGTTTTAAATGTAACCCAAGGGACCAATGCAACATGAAGAAGCCCAAATGGTTCACAACTACTGTTTGTGTGTAGCTGCAATATGAGGACAGGATCTTTTTAACAATGTATGGTTAGAGTGTGTGTTTGTATATAGTGTTTGAATGATGCTTGAGGAGTTATATATCCCAAAGGCATCACAGACAGATTTTGATATTCAAGTTATAGAAAACACACTACTGAAAGAATACAGAATTATCTTTAGAAATATATTGTAAGAGAATTATTAACCTTATTTTTTAAATTGGTGTTAAGTAAGTTATGTTAAAATTTACCTGTGATCATCAAAAATTTCTTTAATGAACTTAGCCAAACTTGTATAATTTTCAGGTTTCAAAAATTTTAATTGGAAAAGAAGCAAATAAAACTTCTACATTTTCATGGTTTTACATAAAATATCATGAATACTTTTAATGTGACTTTTTTCTCTCTTGGCTGAAAGTGGGACATGTTGGAAACATCCCAAGAAAAGTCCTGAGGAGTTTCCAGTCTAACTTATAGACAAAAGTTTGGGTAAGATTTGGACAAGCATACAGACTTTATCTTGATTTATTTCTAGGTTTATTCACAGTCATCATATACACTTATATTCAAGGTAGTGTTTTATTCAAAATGTTATTGAATTTTCATGAACTAATGATTATGTGCTTGCTGTTTCTTTTTCTATTTAAAAAATTAAAAATCAAACACTTCCCTCAACCAAACCACCTTGTTGCTGATTTACACCCCTCACCTTCCATTGTGTTTATCACAAACCCATCACACACAGTCTCCCTTTCAGTTTTACTGGTGCTGACTATGGTCACAGTGGCTGAGGAGTTATTATTAATAAGATTGTTTTAATAAGTTCCAAATGTGATCTGTCATTTCCAATTTAATATCAAATTATTTAGTTAAAAATTATATATAAATATTTCTGTGATATATTTGCTCAAATATTTAGGGTATGTCATTGAAACCAAAATTCATGGTATTTTTAATTATCTGGTTCAAGATTTGAGTCTTTCTTAAAACCTGTGTCTCACTTGGGTCAAGATTTTAAAGCCCAAATGATAAGAAATTTGAGTTTCATATTGCTTATTTCTGGATTTATGGTAATAAAAAACCATCATGCTGATTCCTAGTTACAAGTTGACATTTCTGCAAAACTGCTTCATTGCTGAAATGTAAATATTCTTTATATGAATATCTTCAAAACTGTTTCATATTCTTCTATTTTTCTATGCCATTGTTAACCTAAGAATATTAAAATATGTGGAGCTCTTTAAAGAACAGGATCCACAGTTTCTTCTTCACATAAGATGTGTTTGTTTTTTTCCTCACTGTTGTTTGTTTAGGCGGGTGCAATTATATGTAAGGTGAAAACTGAACAGAAAGTGTTGTTTTGTTGATTCACCAACTCCAGAAGATGAGAAAAGTGTTTTGTTTTGTTTTTAATTTGTCATTGTTAGTTTTAGAATACATTATGTATTTGAGCATAAAAAATTTGTATGGTCCAAATCATTATTATTTGGTTAACTTTATGATATTACTTTAATAATAATGATTAAATATTAATAAATATAATGAATACAATTTAAAAAAGAAATATTTCTATGAGCAGAGATTTGCTATTTAGGTATGAATAATTAGGAATTCAACAAATGTTTTGGGATAACTCTTTCTGTGAGACTAGACATAATTTGTAGAATTCTATGACACAAAATATTTTCAACACCGGTCATCTTCTTCCTCTGTCAGATTTCAAATATTTTCCTTAAAACATCTTTCTGGCCAAGGTCAAGAACATTCTCTCCAAATATTTTACTGTGGTAAAATTCTAGTAATCTATGATGAAGATAAAAGTTTCTACTTTGAATATTTTCTTAATTTTTATTTATCCTCTGAATTAGTTTAGCACCTTAGCTAGTGGTCACTTGAAGGCTGGTATAATACACCTTTCAAAGGACGAGTTGTATAACAGAAGAGATTTCTTGGAAAATATAAATAGTTTGGAGGTGGGTCAATAGTAATAGTACAGGAGCCATAATAAAACCTTCAAGTGAGGAGGACAAGCCAAGGAAAGTTATTCTTAGGAAAAGATACATCTGGTTGAACACAAAATTAGGCAAAGGTTGGAGGTGAGACAAAGAAGCCGAAGGAAATTTAAATTAAGGAAAGAGGTTTAAAATATATTTATACCAACTCTACAGTTTTGTTTAGGCTAATACCGTAAACTATGCAAATATAATGAGAGAATATTTGTGAGCCAGTTAATCCAAATTTTAAAAATATGGGCTGAAAAAAATTGTTTTTACCATTCTTCAAGATTTGTCAGGAAATTTTTAACTCAGCTGAACAATCTATAGATGCTTCTTATATCCCTGATGTAGACTTTGTAGAAAAGCAAAGCAGAACCAGTGTTTGACCCTAAAACATTTTACAAACGACTTGGGATGAAAATATACGCACAACAAATGAGATATGATTTTATGATCAGAAAGAATGATAGAAACAATAAATTTAATAAGAGGTCAGAAAAATGAGAGATCGGTGCGGTTTGCCTGAATTCAGAGCTAGGGAATGATGCGTGGTTCAGAAATGATGACAAAAACAGTCTCTGTAAAAAATAAGGTCTGAATTGAAGAATCATGAAGAAAGTTGGGGAGGGCCAAAATTGTGTAGAACAAAGAAACATTGTAGGAAGTTTTCTGGTAAGTGCCTGGCATGATAAATATGTTTTGAAAAGATTAATTGGAAGGGATTAGAAAAGGCAAGACAGCCTTTCAGTGTACTGCAATAACTCAGGCATTGACCTACATTTCTCATGTGATCCTCACTTTTCTCTCTGCATAGAATTATCCCTGCAGACTGATATACTCTAGTCCTCCTCAAATCCACTAACATTTCTTCCCCTATGTTCATGCCATGTGCCTGTGGTTCAATGGAACATGTGGGATTTTAAAAGTCTTTGATTTAAATCCCAATTCCATCACTTAATAGTAATTTAACTTCCCCAGACCTCATTAGAAGAATGGGATTGCAGCCCTTTTTGTGAAGTTTAAGTATAATGAGATCACTAAACTACAACTTTATACAATAGAATGAATATAAGCTTGTGGTTGGTTAGTGACAATTTCCCTAGCTCCATTTTCTAATATCATGACTGGGTCTTAGTACAGATATCATAAATATTTTTTCAAATGATTATATATTTTAATATTTCTCATAGGATTTATTGGTACCCAGAAAACTTCTGAATCTGACTTTTTGGATGACCAAAGGGACTTGGTTAATGATAGTAGTACTACTAGAAAAAAGCAAATAAAAAAACATGACTTCCAAACATTTCATAAATACCTCAACAAAAGACAAAAATAGAAATTTCAAAGCTAGAAGCAATACAATTTTCTACCTAATTAGAGAAGAATGAAAAGGTTGAGAAAAATAAGCCCTAGAAGTAACAGAATATAGTACTGGGTTTTAAATGACCAATATTTATTTTATGTTTCTTCTATGCTCAAATAAGAGAAATCCAGAAGTAACATTCCAAGTTTTGTATGGCATTATTAATACATTTAATTAATAAAGTCAAGTCAATGAAATTTCAAACTCGTTAAATCTTTATCATATTTTTAATCCTCACCCAAGGGTATGATTTTATTAATTAGAGAGAGAGAGAGAGAAAGACATTGATGTGACAGAGAAACATTCATCGATTGCCTCCCATATGGGCCTTAACTGGGAATTAAACCTGTCTGTTACTCTGCTATGTGCCCCACCCAAGAATTGGACTCACAGCCTTTTGGTGTATGGGACGGTGCTCCAACCAGCTAAACCACCCAGACAGGGCAAACCTTCATCATTTTAATAATATTGTATATAAATTATATAACTAGATTTTTTAATAATTAGATATTTTAATATATAGATACACATAGACATTACAGCTAGATACATATATGTGTATCTGCCTGTAATTAACCCAAATATTTATTAGATTAAATTTTTAATATTTTAGAAGCCTGTCAATAATCACCTATGTGGCATTCATTTGACTGCATTGATCAATTCTATCAAAACACAATTTCAAAATTTTGTATTACACAATTTGGTGTTTGTTTTTGAGAAATATAATATTTAGTAAGACATTTCATTAAGATGTTTTACTCAGGTATTTTCAACATAGGAGAGAGCTAAACATTTGTATTATATTTGAGAATATTTTCTACTATTTTGTGGGTTGTCTTTTTACTCTGTGTCCTTTGATACACAGGAATTTTAAATTTTGATGTAAGCTAATTTATCTATTTCTTCTCTTGTTGCCTGTGCTTTTTCTGTCATATCTAAGAAATTATTGCCACATCCAATATCATGAAGATTTTCCCCAAGGAGATTTATAGCTCTTACATTTAGACTTTTAATCCATTTGGAGTTAATTTTTGTTAAAGGTGTTGGGTAATGGCCCTACTTCATTCCTTTACACATGGATATTCAGTTTTCCCAACACCATTTGTTGAAAAGGTTGTACTTCCCCCATAAAATGATCTGGGCACCCTGTTGAAAATTAATTGACGATTTTTGTGAGGTGTTATTTCTGGGCTCTCTATTGGTCTTTGTCTTTCTTTATGCCGGCATATACTGTTTTGATTTTTGTAACTTTGTCATAAGTTTGAAGGCAAAACTGTGAGACCACCAGCTTTGCTTTTTTGCAAGATTGTTTTGGTTATCTGAAGCCCCTTGAGATTCCATATGAACCCTAGAATTAATTTTATTACTTTTATAAAAAATAAACTAATTAGGATTTAATAAAGTACCTAGGAGTAAACTTAACCAAAGAGATAAAAGACCTGTACTCTGAAAACTACATAACATTGAAGAAAGAAATTAAGGAAGATACAAATAAATGGAAGCATATACCATGTTCTTGGATGGGAAGAATCAACATCATCAAAATGGCCATACCACCCAAAGCAATTTACAGATTCAATGCAATCCCCATTAAAATACCAATAACATATTTCACAGACCTAGAACAAATACTCCATAAATTCATATGGAACCAAAAAGACCCCAAATAGCCAAAGCAATCTTGAGACAGAAGAACACAGCAGGAGGAATCAGAACACCAGATATCAAACAATACTACAAAGCCATTGTGATTAAAACAGTCTGGTACTGGCATAAGAACAGACATATAAATCAGTGGAACAGAATAGAGAGTCCAGAAATAAACCCAGACCTCTATGGTCAACTAATCTTTGGTAAAGGAGGAAGGAACATAAAATGGAGTGAGAAGAGCCTCTTTAACAAATGGTGCTGGGAGAACTGGATAGAGACGTGCAAAAAATGAAACTAGACCGCCAACTTACACCACACACAAGAATAAACTCAAGATGGATCAAAGACTTAAATGTAAACCATGACATCATAAAAGTCCTAGAGGAAAACACAGGCAGGAAAATTTCAGATATCTCATATAACAATATCTTCACGATACATCTCCTAAGGCAAGAGAAATAAAGGAAAAAATAAACAAAGGGGATTACATCAAACTAAAGAGTTTCTGCTCAGTAAAAGAAAACATCAGCAAGATGAAAAGGAAACCAACCATATGGGAAAACATATTTGCCAATGACATCACAGACAGGGGACTGATTTCCAAAATATATAAAGAGCTGATACGACTCAACATCAAGAAAACAGACAACCCAATTAAAAAATGGGCAAAGGACCTGAACAAACACTTCTCGGAAGAGGACATACAGAAGGTCCATAGACACATGGAAAAATGCTCAACTGCAATGAGATACCATTTTACACCAGTCAGAATGGCCACCATCAACAAATCAACAAACAACAAGTGCTGGCAAGGATGTGGAGAAACGGGAACCCTACTGCACTGTTGGTGGGAATGCAGACTGGTGCAGCCACTATGGAGAACAGTATGGAATTACCTCAAAAGATTAAAAATGGAACTGCCTTTTGAACCAATGACTCCACTACTAGGATTATACCCGAAGAATCTTGAAACCCCAATTCAAAAGAACTTATGCACCCCTATGTTCATTGCAGCACTGTTTACAATAGCTAAGTGCTGGAAACAACCTAAGTGCCCATCTGTAGATGAGTGGATCAAAAAACTGTGGTACATTTATACAATGGAATACTATGAAGCAGAAGGAAAACTCTGACTCCAAAAAACCTCCGCTGCCTTGCGGCATACCTCTTCAGGGGAAAGGCTAAGGGAGTAAACCCCGACAGAAAATCCGGAGCCGGAGTCCCTAAGGCGGTTTGACGTTATAGTCAACACCGGCAACTCCTGCGGCGCACCTGAACCCAAGCTGTATTGACTCCGTCTTTCCCTTGGATCCTTCAGCTGCGAAGAGAGGGGGGGTCTGCTGCATGGGCAACAGCAGACCCTCCATATTACCCTGCCCAGGCTCTGTAGCTTCAGCGTCATCGCAAGATGTCGATTCAACACGGGAGGAGACAGATACGATGTCACTCCCGAGTCGGACTGCACAGCCATTCTCGGCGGTGCAGATAGACTCTTAAGAAGCTACACCATCGTCTCTCGAGACGGACGGCTGCCGACGACTATGAAGCAGAGAGAAAGAAGGAACGCCTGCCATTTGCGACAACATGGGTGGAACTAGAGAGAATTATGCTTAGTGAAATAAGCCGGGCAAAGAAAGAAAAATACCATATGATATCACCTAATATAGGAAACTAAAGAACAACATAAGCTAAAGAACAAAATAGAACAAAGAGCAGAATAGCAGTCAATAGGGGGGAGGAGGGAGGGAGAGAAGGGGGATAAGTAAGGGAAGGGTTTATTCAAGGAACGTGTATAAATGACTCATGGACATGGACAACGGGGAGGAATATGATTGTGGGAGAAGGGGTGGGCTGGGTGGGGGAGAGAAATGGGGGAAAAATGGAACAACTGTAATTGAAAAAACAAAAGCTAAAAAAAATTTTTTTAATTGTAAAAAAATAAAATAATAAAATAAACTAATTAAGATTTTAATAGCAATTGTATTCGGTCTGTAGATAGCTTTGAGTATTGACATATTTACAATATTAAGTCTTTCAATTCATGAATGAGGGGTGTCTTTTCATTTATTAATATCTTTAATTTCTTTCAGCAATGTTTATAACTTTCTGTGCAAAAATCTTTGCCTTCTTACTTGTTTATTTCCACTTGTTCATTCTTTTTGATGCTATTATAAAGTAAATTGAGAAACATATTTTAAAAGTAATTATTGCAGATGTTATTGAAGACGCTGATATTATTCCTTCTTCCCAGTCTCATGCTCATCTCTCATGCTAATCAATAATTAGCATGAGTAGATATTTATAGCCTTAAAATGCAATAATATTACTTTACATTAATAATATACATTGGGCTTTGATGTTTACTTGTTAAAATACATTACAAATTCTGAATTTATTATGCAAATTCAAATAATATGTGTTCATTTTTAATCACTCTAATAAAGTTTAGCATGTGACACATAATTAATATTCATTTTCTTATTATTTATTTAAACTCTACCAATTTTTATTCACTCTTATAATCTGACTGAGTACTTACTCTGTTCCAGACTTATTCTTAGTACTTGTAATGGGTTGAATAGGGTCACCTTCAAAACTTATGTCCACCAGGAACCTCAAAATATAAAATTATTTAGAAATAAGACCTTTGCAGATGTAATAAAGCTAAGGGTCTTGAAATGAGATTATCTTAGATTTAGGATGAACCTTAAATCCAACTACTGGTACCCTTAAAATAAGAGGAAAGGATACAGAGAGACACAGAGGAAGATGCCATGTGAATAAGGAGACAAAGATGATAATGTGTCTACCTATCAAAGCATGCCAAGGATTGCTAGGAACCACCAGAACCTGGGAGAAAGATATGGAAAAGATTCTCCTTCAGAGCCTCCAGAGGGAACAATCCTATAGACACCTTAGTTTTGGACTTCTGGCTTCATTACTGTGAGAAAATACATTTCTGTTGCTATTAGATACCATGTTAGAGCAGCACTAGTAAATGAGTACAAATATTAAGTAATTTATTCCTCATAACAACTCTATGAATTAGCTACTTTTAACCAGTCTTATAAGTAAGAAAACTGAGGCTAAATATATTAAATAATTTACCAAAAGTACACAGCTGGCAGGTGACAGAGATAGATAAGAAATATATTGCGTTGGTTATTAATCTGGGCTATTTTTAGTAATTATATGCAATTAAATGCACATACCTAGCTTCGTTTGTTAGCACTATCAAGAATGATAGCAAATTCTTTACTTTTGGGGTCTTTTTTGGTTCCATATAAATTTTTGAAGTATTTGTGAAATATGTCACTGATATTTTAATAGAGATTGCATTGAATCTATAAATTTTTGTGGGTAGTATGGACATTTTAATGATGTTGAGTCTTCCCATCTGTGAACATGGTATATGTTTCCGTTTATTTGTATCTTCCTTAATTTCTTTCTTCAGTGTTGAGTATTTTTCTGAGTACAGGTCTTTTATCTCTTTGGTTAAGTTTATTTCTAGGTACTTTATATTTCTTGTTGTAATATTAAATGGGATTTTTTTCTAGTTTCTATCTCTGATATTTTATTGTCGGTGTACAGAAATGCCTTTGATTCCTGAATATTGACTTTGTATCCTGCTATTTTGCCAAATTCACTTATTATATCAAGTAGTTTTATAGTGGAATCTATAGGGTTTTCTATGTATATTATCATGTCATCTGCAAATAATGACAGTTTTACTTCCTCTTTTCCAATTTGGAAGCCTTTTATTTCTTTTTTTTTTTTTGTCTGATTCATAGCAGTGCTATTTACAATAGCCAAGTGCTGGAAGCAGTCTAAGTGCATATCTTTAGATGAGTGGATCAGAAAACTGTGGTACATTTATGCAATGGAATACTATGCAGCAGAAAGAAAGAAGAAACTCCTACCTTTTGCAACAACATGGATGGAACTGGAGAGAATCATGCTTAGCGAAATAAGCCAGGCAATGGAAGAAAAATACCATATGATATCACCTAATACAGGAAACTAATGAACAGTACAAACAAGTGCGCAAAATTGAACCAGAGGCATGTTAACAAGGAACAGACTAACAGTTACCAGAGGGGAAGGGGAGAGGGAGAGAAGGAGGGTATGTAGGGGAAGGGTTTCATAAAGAAACTAGTATAAATAACCCATGGATGTGTACAACGAGATGAGGATTGACTTTGGGAGATGGGGTGGGCTGAGGGGGGGGGGAGCAATGGGAGAAAAAAAATGGGACAACTGTAATAGAAAAACAATTAATTAATTAATTAAAAAGAATTACTTTCTCCCTTGTACATTTTAGGAAAAGATTGCTAACTGTATGTCCATACTAATATTTCCATAAGCTTATGTTTTTAAAAAATTCTGTTTTTTCTATCATCAAGATTTAAAACTTGTCATATGATTTAGTGGAAGTATACTACAGCACATTTTGGTTATACATACTACAACATTGCATTTTAAAGAGAGCTAAAGGAATCTGAAAAAAAACTAAATCAAATGCTAAAAATCCTTTAGGCAGGAAGTATCATAGGAGTGAAAGCTGGTTTTCATTGTTCAAATAATTATTCTACAATGCTTTAACAGTTCACATGTTACAACTGATGAAAAAGTACAAGGCAGTACAACTTATTTAGTAAATCCAGATTTTTGTAGAGGAATAATGAAGAGAAAAATCTTTATTATAATATGTGTTTTGATCCAATCATAAATTAGTAAACCTTTTCCCATAAGATTTGTAGGAAACTCACCTAAGTTTACTCATGTATTTATTTCAGCAATAGCACATTTATAAAAAATAAATTGTATACCTTAGATTACCCATAAATACATTTTTTCTTTTTTGTCTTTAAAAATTTACCTTGCAGGAAGTCATTCTTGTTGAAATAATTCCAGATTTTACAATCTTCAATATTTTCAAATAAACATTAATTGAATATTTAGTCTATGCTAAATATTTTTGTATTGATGTTTATCTAAATTTTATATTGCTCTCTCATTGCTTAAGGAAAATGAATTTTTCTAACAAAGTTCTTCTTTAAATTTAGAAACCACTATTATACTTTTATGTATTCTTTTACTTTCCCTCATAAAATAATCTGTAATAACTTTCATAAATTACCATTATCTTGCCAAAATAAAGTATTTAATTGGTGTTATGTTAAGATAACATTTTTATAAACTTTTCTTGTTCTCTTTTCTCTATCAGTTCCCTGTACACATTTGTAATATAAGAAAATGAAGTTAGAAATGTACACATTTATAACCTTACACTATCAATAAAATAATTCTCCTTTCAACAGATTTTTTTTAAGTATATTTTATTGATTATATTGTTACAATAGTTCCAATTTTTTTCCCCTTTGCTCCCCTCCGCCCAGCACCCCCCTTCCCCAACAATCCCCTCTCCAAGTCCATGCCCATGGGTCGTACATACAAGCTCTCCCGCCTCACCCTTTCATATATTCTTCTTCTTCTTTTTTTAAAATTAATTAATTAATTAGTTAAATATTTTAACAATAAAAAATAACAATTCCTCCCTCTCAGACTTAAGACCCTTTACAATCTTATAAAGGACAATGGATGAAGGTCTCGAGCTCCTCTAGCTGCTTCAAGCTGGACATGGTCGTCGTCCTACCTACCCGTGGGTCAAGAAATCCCTAATAAGAGTGGGGATGTGGAGGGGAGGGTGGCCTTCCCACAAGGGGAAGGATCGTGCAGACTCCAGGTTGGTTGGCTGTCTCTGGACAACGGCATGCTTGGTTTGACAGGCTGGCATCCTTGTTGTATTCTGGGGGCAACAGGGTTAAAGGACATCATTTAATCCGTAACCACTAGATGACAAAAGACAGGTATTAATTTTTCAATGTCCCACATTAGGGAAAAGAAGGGCTTCTTTGGAGGAAGGTGTGCCAGGTACATCTCACCTGTCCAAAACCCTTTTGCCCATTATACTTATTTTGGACTGAGGGAAATATTTTATGTTTCCCCCATCTCAGGCCTCTGGGCTTTTTCTGTCCAAGCCATTAGGATAGAAAAGAGAAACCAGTTTTAAAGTGAAGCCCACAGACCACCCCGTTCTTCACCAACCCAGCCACTTAGTTCAGCCAAACCATTGAGTCTCAGGAGGCAGCAATGCAGACAGGATTAAGTGAGGCCTATGCATACAGATAATCACTCAGGTAATGAGATTGTAGGCTTATGCCCTTTGAAAACAGAAAACACATGTTAATTTATGTAACATAACCCACATACAAGTCTCTAAATCTGTGGGACTGTCTTATCGGAAGGAAAATCCTTGTCCTTCTAATATTCACTGAACTTGCATTTCTATTCTTTATATTTTTATTCCGCCCCCACTAAAAAATTTTCTGTTTGTTTGTTTTTCCACTACAGTTGTCTCACTTTTTTTCCCCCTCTTGCTTCCCTGCACCCTGCCCCCCCCCCACAGTCGGTCCCTACCCAGTTGTCCATGTCCATGGGTCATTCATACATGTTCTTTGACTAGACCCTTCCCCTTCTTTCCCCTTCTCTCCCTCCCATCTCCCCCTTTGTTACTGTTAGTTTATTCCTTGTTTACATACCTCTGGTTCAATTTTGCTCATTTGTTTGTGTTGTTCATTAGTTTCCTGTAACAGGTGACAGCATAAGGTAATTTTCTTTTGTTGCCTGGCTTATTTCGCTAAGCATAATTCTCTCTAGTTCCAATCATGTTGTTGCAAATGGTAGAAGTTCCTTCTTTCTTTCAGTACTTATTCATTGTCACTTTCCCCCTTTGTACTCGTGTTCCTCTCTGTCTCTCTGTTTCTTCATCTTCTTAAAGCAGACCCTTTAGCATCTCTTGCAATGCTGGTTTGGTGGAGATGTATTCTTTTAGCCTTCTTTTGTCTTGGAAACTCCTTATTTCACCTTCCATTTTGAATGAAAGCCTTGCTGGGTAGAGTATTCTTGGTTGTAGGCCTTTGTTTTTCATTGCTTGGAATATTTTTTGCCATTCCCTTCTGGCTTGTAGTGTTTCTGCTGAGAAATCTGATGATAGCCTTATTGGAGCTCCCTTGTATGTTATTAGTTGTTTCTCTCTTGCTGCTTTTAGGATTCTCTCTTTGTCTTTGAATGTTGGCATTTTAATTATGATGTGTCTTGAAGTGGGCCTGTTGGGGTTCATCTTCATTGGGACCCTCTGTGCTTCCTGGACTTGCGTGACTCTTTCTCTCGTCATGTTAGGAAAGTTTTCTGTCATTAGTTTTTCAAAGAGGTTTTCTATTCCTTGCTCTTCTTCTTCTCCTTCTGGAATTCCTATGATACGGATATTATTACGTTTCATGTTGTCCTGCAGCTGTCTTAGAACCTCTTCAGTCTTGTTCAGTCTTTTTTCATTTTGTTGCATTGTCTGGGAGTTTTTGTGTAGGTTGTCCTCCAGCTCGCTGATCCGATCTTCTGCTTCCTCTAGCCTGCTTTTAATTCCTTCTACTGTGTTCTTCAATTCAGAGATCGTATTTTTCATTTCCTCCTGGCTCTTATTGATAGCTTCTATGTCCTTTTTCATGCTCACGTAATTTTCTGTGAGTTCCTTGTAGTTTTTCTGGAGTTCTTTGAAGTTTCCGCTGAGCTCATTCAGCTTCTCCATAATCCATGTTTTGAATTCCATATCTGATAGTTCGCTCCCCTCTATTTCATTTAGCACTCTTTCTGGGGATTCTACCTTTCCTTTTGATGGGAGGTTGTTTCTCTGTCTCCCCATTTTTTTGACTCCTATTGTTTGTTGGTGCTTCTTGGAATTCCTTTCAACAGATTTTTATTGAGCATCTTCTACATGCAAGTTTACTATGTGCAGTGGGACAAATATAAGTTGAAATTTTATTAACATTATAAAAGACAATTACATGCACTTAAATTATTAGTAAATTTTTTAACTGTTCTATAATTAATTGATTTTCTAAAAGCAAATTAGGTAAATGTTTGTGTCCCTTATATTGGTGTTGATTATAAATGATGCACACAGTAATATTACTTTTTTTATTTTTAGTTAGTAAAGGTTACTTATAAATATACATTGTGTGCAGAGATCTCTATTTAGCTTAATGTGGTATTCTAAAGAATCCAAAGAGACTAATAAGACATGCATAATTCAGCAGAAGTAAAGATCAGTGGATAATTATAATATTACAGAGAGTGTGGATTACCAGTTGTAAGTGCCAACAAGATTGCTCTTCATAGGAATACTTTAGGACAGTAGTTAATTGTGAATATTACATGAGTAAAGATAAAAGGATTGGTAAAATAATAATATTGCTAATAAAAGTATATTCTAAATTACCAGAAAATATTATTATGAAATGATGTTAGTGATTATGGAGCCACTGCTTTGTTAATTCTATTTGCTATCAGAATAGTAAGCATAAATTGAACTTTAAAGACTGGAGAGTAAAAGCTAACAAGTAGAAGGACCTCAATACCATATCAGGAGATTTTTTTTTTTGAAGGTCCAATTGGAAGCCACTTATGGTTCCTTAGTCTGGGAAACATGAAACTATATAGAATTTGATAAGACGTTTCCTTCTGAGAGCATCGCAATAGTTTAGAAATAAGATCATCATCATTTAACTTTTTTTTCCCAGTACTTTGCTGAGAAGCAGTAATGGTTTAATCTGAGACTGTACCAGAACAAAGAAAAATTCCAAGAAATAGTGTGATGAATTGGACTTGGTAATTAAAAAGAGAGGACAGAAAATACAGATACAAAGAAGATTTGAAGATAAAAAGAGATTGTTCCATGACAAAACAAAGAATGACTAAATAACTGTCTAATCATAGTGTTTATAAAAAACCACATTGCAGAGTTCACTACACAAATAAAAATATACTTCTCCATATGCAAAAGAGATTCAAATTCTAAGTAGCACCATCTACTTCTCTGCATTATTTTAATGAAGCAGAAGACAAAATACTTCTCCTGAGTACGTTTTGCTGCTCTGCTATTTTGTGCCAACAATAGTCAGTGGACTGAATAGATATCTGTACCCAGAGAAAGATTACATATGAGGAAGTGTCAGTATGGGGAGACATAACAAGTGATGTTTTGAAGGGGTCACCTTTGGTTCCAGGGATGCTTAAGTGTTTCTTCAGTGATCTGGAAAATGGAATAGAGAATAGGCTCATCAAATTTGTAGATGAGTTCAATCTTCTGAAGAGAATAAAGACAGGGCTACTCATAAAGGATAGATTCAGTATTCAAAATGAACTTGGAAAATTAGAGAAGCAGTGAGAAATGAACTGAACAAAGTTCAAGTGGGTCAAATTTAAGGTTATGCAACAGAAGACAGAGACTCCGGCTCAAATAACACATAATATCTCTATAAAAATGGGAGGAAATGTGATTTGGAATAGTATTGAAAATACTCTGTACAGCATTACCATGCTGAAAACAGTGAGGAATGATGCCTGCATGTCAACGAGGACACAGGAGAACTAAACTAAGGCCTAGAAATACTTACACAAGGCTTTTATTTAGCAATTCATTAATACTTAGATATCTATGAGATATAATTCTCTGTTTTGTTTTAGTACTTCTTAACAAATAAAAATAATGGGAAATAAATTTAATTCAAAGAATCAAGACCAAGCAATTTAGAGGAGAATATAAAAAAAAGCTACATTTATAAAAATACTTTATTTGTGAATATGAAAATGTTCTTAATTGCACTACTTCCAATATTATGTCATTACCAGCAATGCATGGCACTGTGTTAGGTATTTAGTATCAGTGGTGACTAAAAGAGAATCAATGACCTCAAAGAGACCCTAATCTAGGGCAGGCCTCTAAAGGCCCAGATACTAAATATCATAGGCCTTGCCAACCAACTCAATCTGCTGTTGTGAAGCAAAAGCAGCCATGGGCAACATATAAACAAACAGGTGTGGCTGGTTTCCCATAAAGGTTTATTTACAAAATCAGGCAGGGAGCCAAATGTGATCCATGGGCTATAGTTTTTCAACCCTTATGTTAATGGATAAGATAGTTGTCATGCAAGTTGTTACACATGATACAAATACAAATAGACTGGGTGTCATGTGGAAGAACACCCAGAAATGAGCAAGAAGATGACTTTAGAATAATTGTTTTGGAAGGTTTCACTGAGAAATTGACAGTTTGGATAAGATCTGAATAATCCCTCATGGTTAGCCATTTCACTCATAGGGAGATTGAATGCAATGGCTCTGGGGCAGAAAAGGGCCAGGTAGCAACAGGTATCAGTGTCTATTGTGTACTGGGCCTGTTTTAAGAGAGAAATGGTAAAGGAGTAAAAGTTGCTGCTGTTCAGAGTATTATATTCCATGGGCAGTTTTTAATGTGTATGTGTGTGTGTGTGTGTGTGTGTGTGTGTGTGTGTGTGTGTGCAATGTATGAGATATATAATATATTTGCATATAGATGAATCAAAGAATTTCAGGTGGTGGAAAGTACTACGAAGAAAATAAAACAAGTTGATGTGGTAACATGATTCATAGGGAAGGGGTCATTAAGTATATGGTCTTTTATCTGAATATAAGGGAGACACCATGAAAGCAGTGGGAAAAAGAGTTTCAACCCAAGGAAAGAGCAAATGCCAAGACTCAGAAGTAGAAATGTTATCATGAGTATGGCAAGGGAGATGACTAAAGTGGCCAGAGCATATCATAGATAAAAGATAACATTGACTGTGATGGACGAGACTGAGAGAGAAGCAGAACCCGGAGAAATGTCATAAGTTCTGTTTTGGTTGTGTTAAGTTCGGTATGTTAGGCATCTGGACCAAGATTCCCAATGTGGAATTCCCTACATGAGTCTATGGCTCAGAGCTAAGGAAAAGGCTGGAGCTGAAACGATAGGTTTGGGAAAGAGTCATTAATACATAGAAAGTAAGTGTGCTTGAATATAGTAGGCAAGGGGGAAACTTTGAGAAAAAAAAATTAAAGAAGTAGGAAGGTGGCATGATGCAGGGATTTTCAAGCTAGGTTTAGCAGGTTGTATTATTCCAAATGTAGTAAAAAAAACCATCACATTTTAAAGCAGGGGAGTAGCATGATTCAATTTCTAGTTGAGCCTTGTTATTGATGGATTCCTAATTATTTATAAATTTTATATTACCTATTTATTTGCACTCTAAAATCTGTTTGTGATTCCCAAGTCAGTATCACAGTGCTTTCATGGTCATTTGTAGACATGGACGAAGCAGTGAAAAAAATGAGCCTCTAGATGTGCATGTCCCCAGCTGAGTGGAAGGGGTGTTGCTTTGCCTTCTAGTTTGAGCTCTCATACTGTAAATAAGTATCTGTTTTGTGGTCTTTAATACCAACTGTTCTACATTTTTGTGCATTTGGTTGCTGTGTTGCTGTTTAAAAAGCCCCTAAGCAAAGTGCTGAAGTCCTGCTAGTATTCCTAACTCAAAAAGGCTGTGCTGTGCCTTATGGAGAAAATACCTGTTAGATAAGCTCTGTTCACACCTAAATTACACTGTTGTTGGCTGTGAGTTCAATGTTAATTAATCAACAATACATTTTATTATATAAGGTGTCTTCAAGAGGAAAAACACCTAAAACAGGATTATATATTTATCAGTTGATGACATTTTGTGACCAAAAGTTTATAGGAAGGACCTATCCCTGTATTTCCCCTAGGAGCAATGGTTCAGCATTTATTAATTCAGTATTTGCACTGACTTTATAGAGCATAACTACTGTGAATAACAAGAATTGACTTTATGGCTCAAAAAAGCTACACTGAATTATACTACGAGACAGTTGAGTTTATTGTAAGGAAGTTTTTTTCTATAGTTGTATAAAACATTGGCAGGACTTCTCTAGGAAAAAAAGTAATTCCTTTTTCAAATTGTATATATACATAACAACTAGTAATTGAGAAACTTTAGCCTTCAGATTATATATAGCAGTTGGTTTATTTTATTTGTCATTAGATTAAATATAAAGCGAAGTTTTAGTTGGCTTTTTCTACCCTAGCCTTGAAATCAACAATACAATTATGTGCACATGTGAGACTAAAGCCAAGTGCTTACCGCATGACAAATAATCCTTGTTTCAGTGTTAGCCTCTGCTGCTGCTGCTGTTCCAAGTGCCCTGAGTAGAAATGCCCGATTTCAACCCTGAGATGACCCTCTCAAGGGATGGAGGTGGCAGTGTAACAGAATCCCTGGGCCGCTCCAATTGAAACAGAACCCACAGGCTCTTTAGTTAGGGTCCCGATTGCCCGCCACCAGAATTATAACTCTCAATACCAGAGTTTAGTGAAAAGAAAAAGAATTATTTTTTTAATGGTTAAAGAGTTAGTTTATTTGCGGATTTCTGCCATTAAGTCTTATGTTCCTCTAAACATCCACAAACACATATTTCTGCCTCTCCCTACCAAACTAGCTAGTTTTAGAAAAGTTAGAGATATCATTTCCCTACTTCCTAGGCACAGTTCAGCTTTACCGATAGCTGCCAATTATTCAATTCTGATTCGGAAGGCCTTGTTTGTGTTATGGTGTCCACCAGCTTTTAATCCAGAGCCGCGTGAATTCCCAGCGTTTCCTTTCCAAAACCACAAAGGTATTTCCCCTTCTCCAAGCCGCAAGGTGTGTCTCAAAGCTGCATGGTGTTCCTTCCCTTCTCAAAGCAGCATGGTGTGTGAGTTTAAAATGTCTGCCGCTTATTTTTAAATCCCTGACTGCATCCTGTGATGCAGTTGGCATGACACCCAGTTCTGACCATTCACAGAACCTTGTGCAGGCTCTGTGTGCTCTCTCCATACCATCCCACTGTCCATGACCCTGCCTATCTTCCCAGGCCTTGGATGCATCAAACCATTTGCATAACAAAGACACTAGCCACTAGCCCCAAGCATGCAAAGGCATCCTGAAAGCTGCTTCCTTTTCCCCATCCCCCAGCTGCAAACTCTGGGGGTTTTTGGACACCCCCATTCTGTAACAGCAGCATTAAACAGATTAAGCAGTTCCCTCAAGGCAGATGTGACTCACAACAGTTTCTGCTTATGCCTGCCATTCTAGCCAGCATCCCCTTCTATTGGTGGCCCCTGGTTGAGACAATAAATTATATGCTCAGACTACCAAGAGGTATTTTGTAAGCAAAAATACAGAATAGGGATTTAATATGGGAATAGCTGCCACTTAACTTTGGAATCAGAATTAGGCAAAGGGCAAGGAATAGAGGAATGTTCAAGCCAGTGTCTTAAGCAAAGAACCACATAGTAGGGTCTTATATAAGGAATAAAAGAGTGATTTTTGGAGCTAAATGTTAGGGACAGCTAGAAGTTACTACCAATGTGAGAGTGGGGTGTTGTTACTGACGGGGCAGGAGGCCTGTGTTTATGATGGCACCACGAGGTGAACAAGGTAACAAGAAGGCTGCACAAAACCAGGTTTACGGCAAGCCAGCAAATCAGAAAATAAAAAAGCAAAATGTTTAAAAATGTGAAAAAATGTATAACTATAGGGATCCAATGAAAACATTACATTAAGTAAATGTAAGCATAAATGTCAGTCTCATTCATAGCTTTCTTTCATTTCTCCATTTCCTGTTGGCTGCTACTTTTCCTTTATGACTGCCAATATTCAGGAAACTATTCTTCAGAATTTGAGCTCATAATTATTAATTTTGTTTTCCTTTCTGTTTACATCCTGCTTTCCTCCTTCCCTCTTTCTTTGTTTCAACTGCTTAAAATAAAATATTGTTCTTATGTTTCTGTTTTACTTTTCTTCCGGACTGTGAGTTATTTTCTTTCTTTAAAGAAAGAAAGGTTACTACAAGTTTTATTTTTTTCTGAGTGGAAGACTTAGTCTGTGTGCAACCTCGCTGCTGTTCACCTCTCCTGCCGCTAGGATCACTCTCCTCTAATCCGCAGCCATTCAGAGCTTTTGCTCAGAGCCCCAGGAGCCAGATTTTTCTAGCTTCAAGAGTTGTCCGTTTACAATTCCCTTTTCTTTGAAGATCTTTCTCCAGTCTTTGTCACTCCTCGTCATTATTCATTTCTCAGCTTAAATGTCACTTCCTCGGACAGGTCTTCCCTGACTAAACCAATCAAAAATTTTCTACTGATGAGTATTATGTAGCAGCCCTTGTCTTAGGTAATGGACTATAGTAGTGAGTGAAACAGATAAAAAGTTCAGCTTTCATAGAGTTTTCAATTATGTGGGAAGATGAAAGCTGAAATAAGAAGTAAAGTCATGTTGTGTTAGCTGATCAGAGTCATAGAGGAAAATAACAAAAGGAAGAAGGATAAGGAGGCACAAGCTGGTTTGGGTTTGAGGGGTTGCAATGTGTTCAGGGAAGACCTCTCTAGGAAAATAGTAGTTGAGAAAAGACCTAAGGGATGTGAAGGAATGAGCCATGGAAGTCTAGGGTATAACAGGCTGAGGAAGTGTTCATTCTAAAAGCCCTGAGGAAAAAACAGTAGGAAAATTCAAGCTGCGCACCTCTCTTCAGCTCTTTTTATCTTTCAGGGCATCTTCTTTCTCCCTCAAAAGCACTTATTAAAATGCATGATTCTGTATTCAATTTTATATTAAATAATTTAGCATTATCCCTTATCCTTTGGGATATATGTTCCCTAAGGATCAGGACAGTCTCTTTTATCCACTAGTGACATTGTTAACAATTTTCTTTTTTCTTTGGTCAACTGGTATTAAGTCTAGCTGAGTTCCTGTTCCCATAGTAAATATTTAATAAATAATTGCTCTTGAAAGGTTAAACAATCCTATTGTGCATTATCTGCACCTTAGAAATTAGTTAATTTTGCCTCTGGGGAGTTAAATAATTTGCCCAAATAAAATTGGAGAGTAGGAATTAAATTGAGGTGTTTTTTTTTCCTGATTCCAAAGTCAAATGCTTTTAATTCATGCATTATTAACTAATATTTTTTATAATTTTTCTGTAACTATATGAATCCATATTTGTTTTATAAATTGTCATAAAACATTCAAAGTCAAGCAACTCCTCCATTATGTGGTGCCATATATATATATCACCCTGGCTGGTTTGGCTCAGTGGATTGAGCGTCGGCCTGCGAGCTAAGTGTCGCTGGTTCGATCTTCCAGTCAGGGCACATCAGAGAAGGAAAACTCTGACTCCAAAAAACCTCCGCTGCCTTGCGGCATACCTCTTCAGGGGAAAGGCTAAGGGAGTAAACCCCGACAGAAAATCCGGAGCCGGAGTCCCTAAGGCGGTTTGACGCTGTAGTCAACACCGGCAACTCCTGCGGCGCACCTGAAGCCAAGCTGTATTGACTCCGTCTTTCCCTTGGACCCTTCAGCTGCGAAGAGAGGGGGGGTCTGCTGCATGGGCAACAGCAGACCCTCCATATCACCCTGCCCAGGCTCTGTAGCTTCAGCTTCACTGGAGAGGACACTCCAGCGTCATCACAAGATGTCGATTCAACACGGGAGGAGACAGATACCGTGTCACTCCCGAGTCGGACTGCACAGCCATTCTCGGCGGTGCAGATAGACTCTTAAGAAGCTACACCATCGTCTCTCGAGACGGACGGCTGCCGACGACGATATATATATTCCCCTTCCTTTAAGAATGATAGAATAGCTTTTAAAAAACAATTGTGGTTTTTGTTTACGGCAGCATGTGGATCTCCAGAGACTGTAATCTTTGCAGCACATCTTCGACTCAGTGAAGAATAAATAAAATCACATTTCCAGGAGGTTACCTAATATTATAAAAGGCTTTTGCTATGTCTCAAGTGATCTGCAGTAATATTTTACTGGCCTGTTGCTATAGTTTTCCACATGTAAGTGTATACAAGCTGTTTGAAAGTCTTCAAGAGTGAACTTCACTGGCAATATATCCTTGGTCATCTGTCCCATTGAGAGAAACTAATGTATTTTGCCAGTGTTCCTCAAAATTCTGACCTAGAATTTAATTTTTCTATTATGAAAAATTATTGCAAAGTAGGCTGAATTAATGTAAAATTTTAAAACTTACCTTTATTTATTTTTTAAATATTTTATTTATTTATTTTTAGAGAGAGGGGAAGAGGGGGAGAAAAAGAGGGAGAGAAACTTTGATGTGAGAAACATCCATTCCTTACCTCTTGCACGCACTCTGATTGGGGACCGAGCGTGCAACCCAGGCACGGCACCTAACCAGGAATCAACTGAGTACATTTTGGTCTGTGGAACGACACCCAACCAACTGAGCAACTCCAGTCAGGGCAAAGTTACTTTTAAATATAAGCTTTTCAATGATGTATTTAACTCTTTATAATAAGCAAAGCATCAATTAAGCATTTTCATTTTTTAAATGGTAAAATAGGGAGGAAATGTGATGTTAAGAATTTCAGGACACATACTCAGAATCTGTAATCTCATAAAAATGTAATAATCTGATCTAGACTATTCTTGTGTTTCTACATTAGATAACATGTGATTATAAGGAGAAAAATAATCAACAGGAATGGCATAAAGAAACACTTTCTAGTTAACATTCAAGATTTCTTATTGAAAATCTCGGAAATACCACCACAAGCACCAGCTGACCTGTAACTGAGAAATTAGGCTGGTTGATATATTCTGTCTCGTGAGCAATGAAATAGTTCAGTTTTATCATGTCCTTCCTCTCAGAACCTGTTAGTAGTTAGGCACAAGTTCTAAGGGAATATCATGTGGTGTTGATGCATTGTTTATAATTTCTTCTCTCGTTCTGTTTCCTGCTCAGGAACATAATCAGAAATTTTAAATTTGACCCAGATAATGTAAGTTTTTCTCTAGCAAACCTCATTGTCTCCTTACAGCACAAGAAATGTCTGTAATACACCAGCTAATCAATCCTTAAAATTCAATTATCCATTCAATAATTAAACTAATCTAGATGCTTTTCATTACATGATGATACAGCCAGATAGGTAATTGTATTTTAAATTAAATTTACATTTTCTGTGAAAATTTAAAAGTTTATTTCAAAGTTTATGATGTTTCAGAGTTCTGGAGTTTATCTATTTTTCCCTGTCAAAAAAATAGTGAGGTAGGATGTAGCAATTCACCTAGAAGGATATTGTTAAAAGAACATATTTGAGACGTAATTGTAGCCTTAAAATCCCTCTTCCCGTTGCCTACAAGGTTTCCCCCATTTAAATGTTGCCTCAGTGTTGTGGACACATGAGTGTTTTTATAGCTTCTGATATCCGGAATCTGGTGTCTGCTTCTGTCACAGTCCTATTTATTTCTTCTCCATATCTTGCCACTTAGAAAGAAAATCTATTTTATGAAAAGTATTTCTTCCACCCTTGGGAGACCCAGAGAAAGGAGCAAGAGGCTAAGATGGCCTGTAGCGTATTGTTTATGGCAATATATCCAACAAGCAAGATTTTGTATGTCTACATATGCTCCAAGTCTCATTTTAATTCAGCCCTTGGGACCTCAATCCAAAAATGCCGCCAAAATCTAGTCTTCGAAGCTGAGTCTGAGGACAGAACACTTCTGAAGTATTCAACCAATAGGTGGCTTAATTTTGCTTCATATTTTATTCATTTGCAAATTTAAATATATACAATAGAATATGTGACTTTATTTTATACCTAAATGTAATAAGTAAATGCCTATTTACTTTTTAATAGTAGTATTAAATTATGTGTTTACTATTCTTTACTATGTTGGGTACTTTTCCTTTGTTTATGGAGCATTTAAATACACATGACATCTATTCTTCTGTTTAAGTGTCTGAACTTTTAAAAACACAGGTATACTTTTGTTTTGTGTAAGTTGAACGCTTCTTACACATAGTGAAATATGAAATGTCCAAACATACTGTAATCTCCCATCGGAGCTGTTGTTTCTCTGGATCTGGTTCAGGGGATTTTGGCCTAAGCACAGAGAGGTGTCCGCTGATTTCACAAGCCAAGCCTGACATATGTGTTTTTCAGAACTCTAGAATGCAGTAAGGAAAGTTGTTCATATTGAAGTCAAAACAATGCTCAGGGGAAGAGCAAGTGTGTTCACTAAATCTGTATTACACCTGATATTCTAGAGCCAAGGTTTTATTTTGTGTTTTTCTAGATCAGCATATTCGTTATTACTGCAAGTAAATCAGATATTTGTTTTTGTATCTCAAATGACTGTAAACATATAAGCAGTCTAGGTCAATGTAGCCCCCATTAAGAGACAAACAATGTACAAGATTTTTGTTCTGCTTTGTTTTCTCTTTTCACTGCCATGTAATCAAAAGGTAATGGCTTTGTGGCATTTTTTTTCCGCATAATATTCTTAATTTACCTTTGAGCTAGAAATTTTGCCCAGACTTCTCATTTCTTGTTAAAAACCTAGGGAAACCAGACAGAAAGACTTTTCTTATATTTATAACACATATAGCTTCTCAGCTCAACTTTAATAGTAAACAAAAAATTTAAATTCAAATATGGTATAACTTCATTATAAGTTTATCAGAAGTGATTTACACAACTACTTACATACTTCAAATGATATCCACATGTATAGACTGAATAATGGCTAATTCAATATTCTCTGTCTTGCTAACAGTTACAGCCCAAAATAGGTTATCTGGGCACTTTCTACTAATATCAGCAATTCATTTCTGAAAGTCAGAAGTTCTGTGTGAAAATGATTGCTGAAAATCCACTTCCTATTATTTCAAGGGCAGAAATTATGTTGCATTGCACATCTATCTCAAATGAACAAAAATTTCAAAACGATCATATTTAATAACAAACTACCATCTTGGGATACTATATGTTTTAAAATATTAGTTTCTGATTAACAAAAAAATAACATTGGTCGTTTAAAACATAAGCAACAAATTTAGTACACTGTACTGTTTGTACACCTTACAATAAGCATTAATTTATTATGCATGTCAAATGCATCATGTAAATAGTAAATATTTATTTAAAATTTAGACAATGAAATACAAGTAAAAAGAAACTATGTGATTATTCTGGCTATCTCCTATAGCCAAACAATATTATTATCATAAACAATCACGTTAGTTTACTGGGCTTAGCTGGGTAGGCCTAGTTTAAGGTTTCTCTTGCAATTGCAGTTAGATGGCAGCTATCATTGTAGTTAACAAAATGTGCAACTGGATAGGATTTCCAAGATGTTCATGCCCATAGCTGGCAGCTGATGCTGGCTATTAGCCAGGAGATGGATGGAAGCGTCTCCTGGAACACCTACTCATGATCTCTCTGTGGAATTCTCATGGCATCGTGGCTTACTTCAAATATGAAACATCATAAGAGCAAGCATTGTAAGAGGTCCAGGCAACAGCTGTAAAGCTTCTTATAGTCTCAGAAAACCCTAAGTATTATTTCTGTTGTATTCTTTTACTTACAAGTGAATCACTAAGACTGGTTCAAATTAAAGGAGAGGAGAATTAGATTCCAGCTTTTGGTATCAGGTGTATTTTGGACATACAGAAAGTGAAGTAATTGATACTGAATATATTTAATATTACCTATCAGAAAGTTAACAAACTACAACTTTCTCATAAAAACCCATCTTGCCACCTAAATTTTTAAGTAAAGCTTTATTTTAACACTACCCCACTCTTAATTTACATGTTGCCAATGATGTTTTTGTAGCTTTACAAAAACAAAAGCAAAGATAAGAAAATTGGGACACAGACATACTTAACATCCGAGCTGTTTACTCCGTCACACAAAGGATGCTAACCCCTTCTTACACGGCAATTTCCTGGAATTAACTGCTACTGGCTGAAACTTGCAAACAGGTTCAGAAATAAGGTGAAAAAGGAAAGAAGCAGGTGAAAAAGAAAAATTTTAGATAAACAATTAGAGGATCTCACTGGGATTTTGCATTAGTTTCATGCTAACATTACTGAACACTTTTTGAAACATTTTTAGGGGATCTAGCATTTGCTTTTGAATTTAAAAATCAAGGCAAATTAGAGCTTTGCTTACACTTTTTTTCTTATGTTTGGAGATTTGTGGATGTTGTTACAAGAGACATCAGACCATTTTCATTGAAAGCTGATCATCATACAGCCAAGGATGTCGCTTATTTTTGCATAACGCATACTTCTTTTAAGTTGATGTCCAGTCTTTTCAGTGACTACTCTTCCAGGTTTTTATCATTCAGATCATCATCAGACTACTATTGCCATTTCTCTGACCAAAATTTAAGAGCTCTTGAGACTGTTTTTTTGCCTCTTCAAAGCCAGTTCCCTTTGGAAATGCAACAATTCCCTCCTTAGCATCAATTATGTCTCCAAAACTTGAAAGAGGCCACATATTGCAGCATTCATTTCTTCCATTTGTAAAAAAAAGTTTGTGCCATGATTCCACAATGAACTCTAAAAGGCTTTTTTATGTAAAAGTTTTTCCAAATGTCTCTCAGTAAAGCTTCTTGGTTGGCATTCATGCCCTAGACTATCTGTTGCATAAGGAAATAATAGGCCATCAAGAATGTAATACCCACTTCTTCCAAATGGGTTTGGATGGAGGAAAACTATTGGAATGTAGTCATCATATAAAAACACTGTCAAAATCTCCAGGCACATTGTTAATATTGTGTAAAATCTTCTTTGTAAAATTTTGTTTAGCTATATTCTCCTTTGTGAGGCACATCAATTAAAATTGTATATAATTCACAAAAATCTTCTCATCAACCAGTGTTGATGTTGAAACTCTGGACAGCTGGTCATATTCTTTTGTGCATATTTTGAGGGCATAGAAGTTTACAGAATGATGGCTGCAAAGAGTTTGAACTTTATACCCGGCATTTAAATTATCTGCCCCTGGAGGCTTTGTGATCAGATGCTTTTTTTCCCCTGATTATAAAATAAATACTGAGAAAGGCATGCACTCTAAAATAAACCATTTTTTTATACTGTACAATTGTGCAATTGCTCGGTGTCATGGCCTCATATATATGTATTTGTAAATAAAATGGATTTGGTGTCACCTCACTGTTAAATGAAGCTGCTTTTCTTATTGTTCTGATAATAACATGACTTGATTATGAAGCACAATTCAGCTCTTGCTCCTTTAATAGTTCATCTTTCTTTACCTTCAGCTTCTCAGAAGTGTTCATTTTTTCCTATATTAACTTAGTACAAAATGAAGTGTCTTGATCACCCTGCCTTGATGCCCACTTTTCTAGATTTATCCAAAGCTTTTCTCACATAAAATGGTGTATTTTTTGTCCCACTACACATATTACTACCAAAATTCTTTATGCCTTTTTACTTATTTTTCTCACTGTCATCATATTACAGTATTCCCTCTCTTATTGCGGGTATTATGTTCTAGATCCCCCGCGACAGATGAAAATCCGCGAAGTAGGAACCTTACATTTATTTTAGTATTTATATTTATTTTAAAGCTTTATAAACCCTTCCCACACACTTATAAACCATTCCCAGTCGCTTATTAACCTTTCCCACTCCCTTATTAACCTTTTCCACACTTTTATAAACACTACTTATGTTCTTAAATATATTCTACACTCTTAAACCTACACCACTTTAACAACATACATATACAGTACCACAAAATCCTGCAATATAGCAAAAAATCCACAATAAATAAATATAATATTTTTAAAAATCCCATGATATAGAGACCACGATAAGTGAACTGCGATATTGAGAGGAACTACTGTATACAAGTCGATGACTAAAGTGTACAGTATGCACATAAAGTTTTTGGTGGTTCTCTGTTGTCAATATTATTTTCATTTTCTCTTCTATTATATATGCTTTACTTACTTACCACTCTCTTCCAAAGCTTACTCAAACTTTTAAAGACAATTTATAACGTGAGGCATATGGATCAGTGGACGTTATTGAAACAAGCTCAGGATATCTGTCTAAGGAGAGAGAATAATGATACTAACTAAGTATGATCCTTTTGGTGCAGGTGACATTTGATAGTCACAGCCCTTTATCAAAACTAAAAATACTTTAAAAAAAATCTACCTGTGATTTTGCTAATCTACAGTTATGTTTAGCATGTAACATACAATTTTCCTTCCATCTAATTTGGAAAAAACTTTAAATAAATATATATAATGTTTTTCTACATCAGTAGAAAATTATATTACTGAGATATATTTCTAATTTAAGGAATTTTGATATTAAAGAAATAGGTAGTATTTTATTAGAAAGGTGTTAATTGGAGAGAGGATTTACAAGACATGTCTATACAGGGTGGGGAAAGTAGGTTTACAGTTGTTTGTTTAAAAAATAATACAATAATTAATAAATAATTATACAAGAATAAAGTCTGTTTTATGTACTCATAACTGTAAAACTACTTGTGCCCACCCTGTATATAGTTTTCATTAACAGATAAACTATTTTCAAAAAATAATTGAAATAATAACTTATGGAATTATATTCACCCTCTTTATTCACTTTATTACATATATAGCCATCACTAAAATTATTTTAAAAAGGCAAGTATAGGCTTTGTTATACATATAATGTCAAGCATATACAAACATATGCCTAATTGTACCCATAATATCAGAGACTAAAATTCAAGAAAATCAGAGAACTTTTCTTCCTATTACCAATCAAACATTTTAATAAAAGTCTTGGTAAATATAACTAGCTGTCCACCAAATTCCACTTTTTTTTTTTCCATGGTAATAGAATAAAGAGTCCAGGTATATGACTGGAATACCTTATCCAGCCTCCTTGAAGGTACATGTGGCCACATTATTAAGTTTCTCCAACAGTTCCAAAGTTGGGGCTCCTAAAAAGGACAAATGTGCCTTCTCCACTCTGACATTCTCCTTAGAATGGCTGGAGGTGGCAGGTGACAAGGTCCTTGAAAAAGGCAGAGTCTGATAGTCACTGAATTTTACCACATGAAAGTGAGCTGCCTTCCAACAATAAACAGCTGTTTTGGACTATTATGTGAACAAGAAATAAACTGCTGTCTTTAAGTCATTAATAATTTGGGGAATTGGCTGCTATTGTAGTTTAGGCCTATATCAACTATTACAGAAACAAGTTAATATGTTGAAATATTTGTGCAGAACTTTCAGACTTGTAAATATTTTGTTTTTTCATTGAGAATGTAAGGATTAAAGACTTAGAAATGTAGAATTTTTAATTTGGACACAACCTCCAGATTTGCTATGGACATGGACAACAATGTGGGATTGACGAGTGGAGAGGGGGGTGGGCTGGACAGAAGAGGGCAAAGGGGGATAACAACTAAAAAATAATACTTGTTTATATTTTGGCTTCTTCCCTGAGAATCTAAACGTTGGTATGGTTTGCTAAATTTTCTGTCATTACTTTTTATTTTATTTTATATGTATTTTGTGTGAAGTACTTCCCCACACAGCGACTATAAAACTATAAAAACAGGGCCATGTCCCATATGTTTTATATTGATCCATTCCACTGGTTATATTTGAGGCACATGGTAGGTTCATAATTGATGACTGTTAGGTGGAGCTGACAACTTTGGCCTTTTCTACCATGATTCTTTCAAATATGTACAGTCTTTGCCTATAAAGTGGAGGATGATCACATTTATCCCAGGTAAAAAAGTAAAAATGGTGCATAATTTCCATGTTTTTCCTCTTTTACCATAGAAATGAAGATATTAATAATTTATTAATCCTCATCCAAGGATATGTTTAGTTATTTTAGAGAGTTAGGAAGGTGGGGGGAGGGGGAGAGAGAGAGACTTTGTCTGTGCACCAACTAGAAATCAAACCTGGAACCTAGGTGGTGCCCCTGACTGGGAATCGAGCCCTCAGTCTTTTGGTTTATGGGACAACACTCCAACTAACTGAGCCACCTGTCCTGGGTGATATCAATAAAATTTAAAAAACTTATCATGACACTAATTTACCTTAGAGTTGCTTTTTTCTCCTTAGTAGTTAAAGCATGAGATTCAGAAGTAGTTTGATTCCTGACCATCAACAAGCGTTGTGTTACTGTAGTGTGTCTTATCTGAGGTTTTACCTTCCATGGTTTGTCCCCATGGTCAGTCATGGTCTGAAAATATTAAATGAAGAATTCCAGAAATAAACAGAATTCAAGTAACCCTTATTTTACTTAATAATGCCACAAAATCAGAAGAAAAGAAATGTTGTCAATTTGGATATGCTAAATAGAAGCCCTACAAGTGCTTCCTTAGTGAGAAGGTGAAAGTTCTTTACTTAAAAGGGGAAGAAAAAGTCCTAATGCTGAGGTTATTAGTTTCTATGGTAAGAAGTAATCCTTTATATGTGACATTGTGAAGCAGAAGAAATAAACTTGGATAGTTTTGCTGTCACATAACAAACTGTATTGCATGATAAATGTTTAGTTAAAATAAAAAAGGCATTACATTTCAAGGTGGAAGAGATGAATAGAAAACCCATATATGATGTAGTACTACCTGTGATTTTAGGCATCCACTGGGGGTTTTAGAACATATACCCCATGTAAGAGAAGATAACTGTATTTTAACTTAATTTATAATGGTTCATCATCAGAGAATTGAAACAAAATTAATTGTGAACAATATTATATAAATACAATAATTAAAGTCTTATTTCCCAACACAATATATTTAAAATAAGCACATATGAGAATATCATAGTTACAGATAAATGGAATAGGAATCAAGTAATTTCTATTTAAGCAACAGTTTTTATAAATAGAATAAATAAGCACAGGCTTTTAATGAATAAAAATGGAATGAGAAGTGTATTTGTAAATATCTGCCCTAACAACATGATTAAAAATACTGTTTTTTAATCAACCACTGAAAGTGCAACAAAAAAATACAATGTTGTTCTCAGATTCTTTTTGTTATTTCATTTTTTTGTAATGTATTTCACCACTGGTATTAGTAATCATTACCTTGATAGAATTAGAGTATATTTATCATTACTTTTTTATGTGGTTAAGTGTGAGTGAACACATTTTGAAAAATAAACTTAATAATGTGTTTTTGTCCTCAAAATACTGATTTTATTAGTGATTTACATCTTTAAAAAATTGTTTTAAGGGTACAATTAAAAACGCGCTTATATAATCATGCTTAGGGTATTGTGTAATTATAAATAAAAAATAATAATTCTCAGGAGTTCTTTTCCTATGTCACCATACACTGCATTTGGAATTATTAAATAATAATAATAACTAATATGAGCATAGTAGTTTAGAGCAAACTTGCTCTCTTGTTGAGTCGTTTCAGTGTCAGTTTTGACATTCTGTTGTGTCAAACAGCAGAATATGTGATTAAAAACAGATCAGTATAATTTTTTTAAAAAACAGACACAAAAGAACTAGACATGTTTCAGTCATATGCCAAGAATTTTCTTTCTATTGATCCATCTCCCTCCTTTTTTAGAAAAAAATATGCAGGAGAGGGGACACTCTTTTTTTTTTTTTTTTTTTTTTTTTTTCTGAAGCACTTTTTAGCACCTGAAGTTATACTAGCCATTCTTTTAAAGGAATTGAATAAAATCTATTAGATTCTCTAGCACAATCTTAGATGTTTTGTTTTGGATCTCTCTCTTATGCCATTTAATTAAAACCGATGAGGCTATCATAATGGATGGCTCTCTTGATAGGGAAGTTTGTGTGGAATTTGAGATGATAATTCCTCATTTACAAGTAGGTGATGCAAAGCAATGTCTATGATACTGGAGAACCAGGAACTACGGTATTATTGTCACTTATCCTAGTTATACAAATTCATATTTCTTGTTTCTCCCAATAAGCCACAAATAACATTGTGCACTTTATTATTTGGTGTATATTGTTTCACTATTATTTATGTTCTGTTTCACTACCATTTACATTAGTTTTTTAAAGGATCCACAATTTCTACAGTCATATGAAAATATCCCAGTAGAATGGTCGCCATCATTGTTGTCTTATGTTCAGGCCAATTCACTGTACAGATTCTTTCTTATTTATAGGAAAAGATATTCAGCAATTTATATTGCCCTCAGGTTTATTCCAGCACAATAGGCAAGTATGATTTTTTGGGGGGTATAGAGTAGAAGAGATAAGTTTTCACATTAAATTTACTCACTTAAAAATTCTCCCAAAATACACGGGGAGAAAAAAGGAAAAATGTTGATTGACAAGACAATCTCCTTTTTTTTTTCCTACAAGGTAATGCTACAAAAACACATTAAAATTCCTTTAAGTTATTTTTTGCTGTAGTGCCTTTAGAATTATTAAATTCCCAGGAGTTAATCATATATGTTACATATACACTCTATAAAAGAAGCATCAGTTTTTTAAAGGATCCACAAATCAGTGTAGACTTTATAGTCTTTGTAGAGATTAAGATGTGGAAATTCAGGCAGAGTGCTTAGAGTCATTGAAGTGCCACTTTCATATTGGTGATTGAAAATAAGGCAGGCAACCACTCCTAAAAGGATTATATCTCTTTCATGTTTAATGCGTTTAAATTCTCCAAAATTATTTCATCCTTTTCTAAATATAAAACCATATGACCTAAGTCTCAGCAAGATAAAGAAAGAAAATCTTGACAGAACTAAATTATTTCAATGTCTTAATATATAAAAAGTAATTATAGATTTAATTCAATACAGGCAGCTATTGTGATTATAAAATTTTATCATAATAAATATTCTTACCTTTTCAACGCTATAAACACCCCCCAAAATTGAGTCACACTGCTTATATGCATGTAATTTGGTAGGTCATTTACAGAGGACGTTAGCAAAATATGTGTTTCCTTTGACCAAGAATTTTCACACCTAAGAATGAACATAAAGGAACTAAATTAGTGAAGTAAGTGATTTAGATTCAAAGCAATAGCTGTAGGATTTTACTACAGTATCATTCATAATAAGAAGTTGACAGTAACCTAAATGTGAATAATGGTTCAATAATGTGTAAAGTATTAGTTGGTCACTAAAATGATATTGTACATATTTAGGTACGTAGAAAGATATTCATAGAACTTCAAGAAAATACTGTGTGGAAAGTATACATATAGAACTTCCATTCAAGGTGGAGGTGGAGGTAAACATGGCTCCCCTCCTTCCACAACAACAGCAAAAATTACAATTAGACTACAAGTAAAAATATCACCCAGAATTGTTAGAAAATTGAGCTGTAAGGAAGTATAACAACCAAAGAATTAAAGAAGTCACACTCATCCAGATAGTTAGGAGGGGCAGAGATATGGGGACACAGAATTGGCAATCCCATACCTACATGTGGTGAGTGAAAACTGGGGTGAATACCTTCAGAGCGAAGGATCCCAGCCCCATATCAGACAACACAGCCCAGGGCTTAGCATCAGGAATAATATCCCCATAACTTCTGGCTGTATAAAACAGTGGGGGCTGAGGCAGGGGACTAAATTGTGGTATTCTCAGGAGTCTCCTTTTAAATGACTCGCAACAGACTTAGGGTTTACTCAGACTCAGTCCTCTGAGCTTCAGCACTGGGACAGCAGCTGAAACGGCACCAGTGGCATATGGGGAGAAACCTAAGTGTCTGGCATCAGGGTGAGTGCTGAGGGGACAGCTTCTTCCTGGGTAAAACTCCAGAGGCCAGGCAGCAGTGTTATCCCATTTCTGAATCTTCCCCCCAACAGAACCACAGAGAGCAGTGACACCATTTCAGAAACTCTATCAACCTGGCTCACACAGTTGCCCTATGCTGGAGGTCACCTCAGGCTCCAACCCGTCCAACTACCAGTGCGCTTTTCTACAATAGACCACACTACTATGACAGGGAGTCAAAGTAGCTCTACCTAATACACAGAAACAAACACATTGAGACTGCCAAATGAGAAGACAAATAAATATGGCCCAAATGAAAGAACAGAACAAAACTCCAGAAAAAGGACTAAACCAAATGGAGAAAAGCAATCTATCAGGTGCAGAGTTCAAAACACTGGTTATTAGGATACTCAAGGAACTCATTGGGTACTTCAACAGCATAAACAAGACCCAGGCAAAATGAAAGTTACACTAAGTGAAATATAGAAAAATTTACAAGGAACCAACAATGGAGTGGATAAAGCTGAGAATCAAATCATAGATTTGGAACATAAGACAGGAAAAAACATTCAATCAGAGCAGCAAGAAGAAAAAAAAATCCAAAAACAAACAGAAACTAAAAACCAAAAAACAACAAGGATAAGCTAAGGAGTCTCTGGAACAACTTCAAACGTACCACATTTGCATTATATGAGTGATAAAAGGAGAAGAGAAAAAGCAAGGAATTGAAAACTTATTTGAAAAAATAATGAAAGAAAACTTCCCTAATTTGGTGACATATAAGTCCAGGAAGCACAGAGAGTCCCAAACTAGATGGACCCAAATCAGGTCACACCAAGACACACCATAATTAAAATGCCAAATGTTAAAGATCAAGAGAGAATCTTAAAAACAGCAAGAGAAAAGAAGAGAATTACTTATAAAGGGATTCCTATAAGACTATCAGCTGACTTCTCAAAAGAAACTTTGCAGACTAGAAAGGACTGGCAAGAAGTATTCAAAGTGATGAAAAACAAGGACCTACAACCTACATTACTCTATCCAGTGAAGCTATCATTTAGAATGGAAGGGCAGATAAAGTGTGTCACATACAAGGCAAAACTAAAGGAATTCATCATCACCAAATCATTATTATATGAAATGTCAAAGGGACTTATTTAAGAAAAAGATCAAAACTATGATCAATAAAATGGCAAATAATACATATCTATCACCAATTGAATCTAAAAACAAAGTCAACAAGTAGAACAGAAACAGAATCATAGATATGGGGACCATTTGAAGGGTTATCAGCTGGGTGAGGAAAGGGGGAAATGGAGGAAAAGGTGCAGGGATTAAGAAGTACAAATTGATAGGTACAGTATAGATAGAGGACATTAAGAACAGTATAGAAAATGGAATAGCCAAGGAACTTATATTCATGACCCATGAACATGAACCAAAGGGAGGGATTCCTGTAGGGAATGGGGATATTGGGTGGGGGTGGGCAAAGGGAGAAAAATTTGGACAACTGTAATAGCATAATCAATAAAGTATATTTAAAAAAGAAAATAGTATTGTAGTATAATCTTACTTTTATAAAATATATATGAATATAATTTCTTCTAAAATTTTTAAACATTTATTGTTGTTAGAGGGAGAGTGATATTTGTTCCACTTATTTATTACTGGAGATTGACCCTTCTACCTTAGTATATTGGGGATGATGCTCTTACCAACTGATAACAAAATGACTACCTGGACAAGCCTAAGAATTTCTGGAAAGACGTAAAATTGTTATTAAAAAAAATCAGATTTTTAATACTAGAGGCAACACCTCTGTTATAATGTTAGATATTATGTATGAGAGGGGATCTCCAAACAATCAGAATGTTCTTCTGGAGGTGGGCCCCTTGTAGTATAGGCTTCCCTGACTAGGTGAGTGTTCTAGGAACGCACCTGTATTAATGTACCAGTTGGTGTTGCTGTGAGAGGCTGTGTTTAGCTTCAGTGAATTTTTTTCTGAAGAATCAATGCATTTACTCATTTCATGATTATGTACCTGCCCACACTGCTCTGTGTTCAGCAGTTTTTGACCAAAAACAACATGATCTCCATACCCTACCCTCAGTGTTCACCTAATCTCACCCCAAGCAACTTTCTTGTTTGTTTGTTTCCCTGGATAAAAAAAAAAATCCTCAAAGGTAAATGTTTTGCTGACATGAAAGGGGTAAAACAAAAAGTGGCAGAAGCATCAAAATCAAGTTCAAAAACTGCTTTGAGCAGGGGAAATATCATCTCAATAGGTGTATAACATCAAATGGAGAGTACTTTGAGGGTGACTGAGGTTTAAACATGTAAGAGTTAATACACAATTTTTTATAAATAAATTCCAGTTTGGGTGGACCCCACCCCCATACTTTACCTTTTTTCTATATATTTTTTGAAGGAGAAATGCTTGGTAGCTAAATGCAAAGTGCAAAGTGCATTAACTTCTAGTTGGGTGTTGTTTAGATTAAAGCATTTATACATGTTCATGAGCCACAGCCTTTCCACTTCACTAATGAAAAAGACTGCATGACACCAGTAGAAAAATTACAGGTAAATGTGACTTTAAGTAAGCAGTTCTGAGCATGTAAACAGAAACAAATAAAATCAGAAACTCAACAAAGAAGTCACATAAAACATTGAAAGTGTCTTGAGAATAAACATCAATTAATATGGGCTCTTTTATTTCACTTAGTCTTTGTGCATTTGATTAAGAAACTGTTTGCCAAGAGCTGTTAAAAAAATATGAAAAGAATGTTGAATCTATATTTAGCTCAAAGAATATCTCTATCAGTTTTGCTTCATTTACCATGCTTTCCTTATTAAACATAGGAAATTGTGTTTGAAGTTGCTTTAAATTTTGTCACACTGAATTTTGTAGGGAATTTAAAAAAATATTTTCTTTAATGAAAATGAATCTTTGAAGATTCCCCATTTCTGTGAGGAGAGAGTAGTAGCTGATCCCCAAGTCCTGAAGTTCAGACTGGCCAGAGGTCCCTAGGAAAGAGGGTTATGGTGGGAGGGCAGGCTGTCATTTGTTTCAAACGGAGCTCATCATTCCAAGCGTTCATGTGTCACTGGTTCCCCAGGTGTCAGTGTAGGGCTGCTGGTGGCACCGAGCCCCTCCAACATTGTGAACTGGTGGAGAGAGCTGTCTATCTTGCCCCCTGGGCGTGCCTCTTCTGTTGTGCTTTTATTCCCCTCCCAGCAGGACAGGCATGCCCCTTCTATCTGGTAGCCCCCTTTTCTTTCTCTCCTCTAACCCCTCCTGACACCCACCATCTGCCTGTCCCCTGTCCCATCCGAAGACCAGCACAGCTGGTTTAGTAAGAAACGAGATTGGTACTCAGTAATTTTTTTTCTTAAATATGCCCAGCTTTATGGGTTTTATTGAATGGACACAAGATAATGTTAGAGGTTTTTGAATAGATAAACATGCTGACTATGGAGAAGGAAGGAAGGAAGGAAGGAAGGAAGGAAGGATGGAAGGAAGGAAGGAAGGAAGGAAGAAAGGAAAAAAGAAAATAGGAAAGAAGAAAAAGAATGAAATTTTGTCATTTACAACTACATAGATGAAACTTGAAGACATTATGTTGAGTGAAATAAGTCAGAGAAAAACAAATACTGTATGATCTCACTTATACTTGGAATCTGAAACAAAACTGAGCTCATAGATACATAGAACAGATTGGTGTTTGCCAGACATGGGGTGTGGGAAGGTAGGGTGGTGGTCAAAATGGGTGAAAGTGGTCAAAAGGTACAAACTCTCAGTAATAAAATAAGTAAGTCATGGGATGTACTGCATAGGATAATGGCTATATTTAATAATAGCATATATATATATATTTGAAAGTTGCTAAGAGAGTAGATCTTAATAGTATTCATCAAAAGAAAGAAAAATTTGTATTTATGTGTGGTGATGGATGTTAACACTGTGGAAATCATTTCATAATATATAAAAATGTCAAATTATTATGCTGTATACTTGAAACTAATATAATGTTATACCTCAATAATAATTTTAAAAAGGAAGGCAGAAGGAAGAATTGTTATTCTCATGATGGGACCACAGAACTCATGCCAAACAACACATACCTGCTCTGGAGATAGCCCAAGGCTACAGTGTGTAAACACTGAATTCTCAAATATTAGAGTTTAGATAAATGCACTTTGGAAGTTTGATGAATCATTGCAGCTCATGTGGAAATATTAGACCCTGGAATCTATGTAAAATAATAAAGTGGTCTAAAATTACTGCATTCACATGAAAAATTGTTTCTACCATTAACATTCTTTTGTATATCAAATCCATGAAATAACTGTTGCATGCATGCTTGTGGGTAGAAAAAGTAATCTAGGATATCAGCATGAGAAATAATAATTGTGATCAACATATATGAGGAATTTGGTTTCTTTTCCCATTTGAGAAGTTGTCATTATTTTGAAGCATTGACGTAAGTATTTCCTTGGGGCAAGAAATATGGGGAGAGCATTAAAAATCACTGTGATACTGAAGAGTTGACAATTTCAGTGGACAGACACCTTATTCTCACATATAAAGCATAAACAAAGAAATGAGAAAATTTGTATGTGAGCCTGATGGATATCATTTTCATTTTATTTTATCCTCACACCTGTATAAAACATTGTTATACTTCAAGTTATTGGTGTGAATATTCAACTCTCACTCAAGCCACCTGGGAATGTTAAGACTAATAATGCATGTCAAAAAAGAAAAGCAAACATTATGGATTCAGGTGTGAATATGTTTGCCTTGTTTCTAGCTTTAGTTCAATTTTTTTCCTCTCTGTGTCAATCCATTTTTAAATTTTTGTTGTTGTTGACACTATTATAGATGTCCCTTATTTTCTCCACCTTCGTCCCCTTCCTTCCAGCTTGGCCACCCCACCCTACCCCCAGCCTTCACCACAGTATTGTCTGTGTCTATGGGCTATGCATATAATCCTTTGGCCAATCTCTTCATCTTCTTTTATTCAGTCCCCATACTTCCCCTCCGCTTTGAGATCTGTCAGTCTGTTCCATGTATCCATGTCTCAATTTTTTTCTTTTCCTTTTTTACAGAAAGAAATCTTTATTCCATTGGTGAGATGAGTTTATAATTTTTTTTACTGCAAGCAAAATATTGTCATTAAGAAAATCTCATTTTTGTGCATGTTTTTAGAAAAGAAATAGATTAATTTAAAAAATAGAAGCACTTCATGTTTAATGTATTACCCTTGACCTGGAATCAAAACCTTGGATTTGTCTTTAAAGGGAGGATTTTGCTCTGCTCCACAGTGTTTATGACCAAAGAATATATTTGCTTCCTTTGTTACTGCTGCAAGGTTATCACATGCAACTGGCTTAAACAAATGGAAAGTACATTACTATCACACACCCATCTCTGAGCCCAGATGAGAAATAAAACAATTGGGTCATAAATGTCATCATTAGCTTGATTTTATAGATATGCACATATAAGGGTGTGTTTAGTGTATATATTTGGAAATAAGTCAAAAAATAATCTCTTAGCATCTTTAATAACTCCTATTTAAGCAAAATATGGCATGAAGAAGTAATGTGATCCAGAACTCTGAGTAATCCCAGCCACAGTCCACTAGGATTTTCAGTAGTTATTGTAGCCTGTGAGTGTTTCTAGCTTTCCTTTGAGTTCCTCTGAAAACAGGTCTGTCCTTGAAGTGTCAGATTAACACTCGGCTCAGAAGACAAATTGTTCGTGGGTACACTAGACATATGAGAGCCATTAGATAGTACACTCTGCATTCTTGAAAAATGAAAAATTCTAGGCAACATTATATTTTATAAATGCAAGATGTTTATTATTACAGTACCAGCAATAAATGTTTAGAAACTGGAGAGGGTTCACAATGGTTCTGACTAGGAACATATGCCTATCAAGTTCATTGGAAGCGGAGCCATTGATTTTTGGCATTAAACAAAGGGTCTGGAAGCTATTATGCATTTAGGCTTCTATGAGTATTTAATTATATCAATAGGAGAACACAATTTCTGTTGTGTGCATAGTGATGAATGTCTCTATTTATTCATGTTACTATGCATGATAGATGAGTTTTAACCAGATGCTGTAACTTTCTTGCAATCTGACCTAATTATTTAAGTCATATTTTTAAATAATTTAGAGGATACCCTAATGTACATCATTGAGGAAACTTTACCCATGGAAGCTCTTTGTAGATTTCCTGCAGGACAATGCATAAAATTAAAAAATAAAATAAACAAAACTGTGCATTGTCATTTTCACCTCTTGATGTAAACTGATAAATGTTACTATATTGCTCTTACCATTATGCACTTCCCCAGGTCTGTGATATTTCTACCTTGCAATGATGCCTGCTTGAATATGTGAATACTATTGTTTATTTTATATTTGCTACGGCGCAACTGAACATTATCCAATGATACAATCCAAAACCTGTTGTCTGTCAGCATTCTTCTCATGTGATTGCAGTTGAGATATAGACTTAGACCGTCTTTTTCTGTTTGATAGAGACTACTTTCCATATAGAGTAAAACATCTTTTTTAAAAATTCCACTCCTTGGATAAATAAAAGTAATAGAGTTTATATTTAAACTAACAACTTGCCTAGCACTTAGAACATTGGAACAATAAGTGAGTTGCATATCAAAAGGATATATATAATGAATAACATATATATCATTTTATATGTATATAAAATAATTTTGGAGTAGAGGAGATCCAAGATGGCGGAGGAGTAAGTGGAAGCTACACTAACCTCCTCCCAGGACCAGTCTGGATTTACAACTTAATTTTGGAGAAATCATCTGGAATAACCAACGGAACACTAGCTGGAAAGAAGTCTTATAACCACGGAGAGACAGAAAAGGCCGCTACATCACAACGTGACCGGTAGGGAGTGCGGAGACGCAGAAGGGCTGGCTGGGCTCACACGGGTGGCTGCTGAAGGGACTGAGAAACAGCTCAGCAGCCGGGGATTCCCCCTGAGAAGGGCAGGGTCTAAACCCCCAGCTGGGCTTCCCAGCCTACAGCGACAGAGTGGAAAGTAAAATAGTATCAGCTGTGAAAAGCGAAAAGCCACAGGCTTTCTTGCTAGCCGGAGAGAAACAGCAGGAGAAAAAGAGCTCTTAAGTGGATCACATACGAAAATATTTTGGCCACCACTTACCCTGGGCTCAAGCAGAGGGAAGGCAGAGAGGACTGGAGACACTTGGGGAGAATTTGGCACGGTGGCTTTGAGGGGAGAACTGGAGGAGCAGCTGACTGGGTCCCAGTGCTGACTCATCCCCAGTACTGCGGGTAGACCATTCCCCTCCAAGTGGCGTCAGCCTGAGGGGAAGCAAAAGCCCTGCCTACAGGAATTAAGCTGCCACACCCACAGTTCTTAAGCCTGACAGCTAATCACAGATTGAATAGATTAACAATCAAAGAAGACAGACAACAGCAGTAGATCCCTGGAAGTCTCCAACAGGCTGCCTAGGGCCAGACTGGTACATGATCTGACGCCACCAGAGGCAGATCCAGGAAGTGCAGATCATTCCAAGAAGCACCAACAAACAATAGGAGTCAAAAAAATGGGGAGACAGAGAAACAACCTCCCATCAAAAGGAAAGGTAGAATCCCCAGAAAGAGTGCTAAATGAAATAGAGGGGAGCGAACTATCAGATATGGAATTCAAAACATGGATTATGGAGAAGCTGAATGAGCTCAGCGGAAACTTCAAAGAACTCCAGAAAAACTACAAGGAACTCACAGAAAATTACGTGAGCATGAAAAAGGACATAGAAGCTATAAATAAGAGCCAGGAGGAAATGAAAAATACGATCTCTGAATTGAAGAACACAGTAGAAGGAATTAAAAGCAGGCTAGAGGAAGCAGAAGATCGGATCAGCGAGCTGGAGGACAACCTACACAAAAACTCCAAGACAATGCAACAAAATGAAAAAAGACTGAACAAGACTGAAGAGGTTCTAAGACAGCTGCTGGACAACATGAAACGTAATAATATCCATATCATAGGAATTCCAGAAGGAGAAGAAGAAGAGCAAGGGATAGAAAACCTCTTTGAAAAACTAATGACAGAAAACTTTCCTAACATGACGAGAGAAAGAGTCACGCAAGTCCAGGAAGCACAGAGGGTCCCAATGAAGATGAACCCCAACAGGCCCACCTCAAGACACATCATAATTAAAATGCCAACATTCAAAGACAAAGAGAGAATCCTAAAAGCAGCAAGAGAAAAACAACTAATAACATACAAGGGTACTCCAATAAGGCTATCATCAGATTTCTCAGCAGAAACACTACAAGCCAGAAGGGAATGGCAAAAAGTATTCCAAGCAATGAAAAACAAAGGCCTACAACCTAGAATACTATACCCAGCAAAGCTCTCATTCAAAATGGAGGGTGAAATAAGGAGCTTCCAAGACAAAAGAAGGCTAAAAGAATACATCTCCACCAAACCAGCAATGCAAGAGATGCTAAAAGGTCTGCTCTAAGAAGATAAAGAAACAGAGAGAGACAGAGAAGAACACGAGTACAAAGGGGAAAAATGACAATGAATAAGTACTTATCGGTAATAACCTTAAATGTAAATGGATTAAATGCTCCAATTAAAAGACATAGGGTAGCTGAATGGATTAGAAAGAATGACCCACATATATGCTGTCTACAAGAGACCCACCTTAGAACAAAAGATCTACACAGACTGAAAGTAAAGGGATGGAAAAATGTATTCCAAGCAAATGGACATGAGAAAAAAGCCGGGGTAGCAATACTTATATCAGACAAAACAGATTTCACAGCAAAGTCCATAAAAAGAGACAAAGAAGGGCATTTCATAATACTTAAGGGAAAAATCCATCAAGAAGATATAACCCTTATAAATATATATGCAACAAACTTAGGAGCACCCAAATATGTAAGGAAACTTTTGAAAGACTCCAAGAAAGATATAGACAACAACACACTCATAGTAGGGGACTTTAACACCCCATTGTCAACAATGGACAGATCTTCGAAGCAAAGAAACACCAAAGATATGGAGGCACTGAACAACACTCTAGATCAAATGGACTTAGTCGATATATATAGAAGTTTTCACCCCAAAGAAGCAAAATATACATACTTCTCAAGTGCACATGGAACATTTTCAAAGATAGACCACATGGTAGGACACAAAACAAGCCTTAACAAATTCAAGAAAATTGAAATTATATCAAGCATCTTCTCAGATCACAATGGCTTAAAATTGGAAATCAACCTCAAGGAAAAAACTCAAAAACATTCAAACTCATGGAGAATGAATAACATGCTATTAAATAATGAATGGGTTAACAATGACATCAAGGAAGAAATCAAAAAGTTTCTGGAAACTAATGATAATGAACACACAACAACCCAAAACCATTGATATTGATATGCTCATGTGGTTTTTGTCTTTCATTTTGTTTATGTGGTGTATTACGTTTATTGATTTGTGAATATTAAAGCATCCTTGCATCCCTGGGATGAATCCTACTTGATCGTGGTGTATGATCTTTCTAATATGTTTCTGGATCCGGTTTGCCAATATTTTGTTGAGGATTTTAGCATCTATGTTCATCAGCAATATTGGCCTGTAGTTTTCTTTCTTTGTTGTGTCTTGACCTGGTTTTGGAATTAGGGTTATACTGGCTTCATAGAACGAGTTTGGGAGTGTTCCCTCTTCTTGGATCTTTTGGAATAGTCTGAGGAGGATGGGCGTTAGTTCTTTCCTAAATGTTTTGTAGAATTCACTTGTGAAGCCATCCGGTCCTGGGCTTTTGTGTGCTGGGAGTTTTTTGATTACTGCTTCAATTTCACTAGCTGTTATTGGACTATTCAGACTTTCTGCTTCTTCTTGATTCAGTTTGGAAAGACTATAGGTTTCCAGGAATTTTTCCATTTCCTCTAGGTTGTCAAATTTCTTGCCATAGAGTTGTTCGTAATAATTTCTTATAATCCTTTGTATTTCTGTTGTATCAGTTGTGATTTCCCCTCTTTCGTTTCTGATTTTATTTATTTGGGTCCTCTCTCTTTTTTTCTTGATGAGCCTGCTTAAAGGCTTGTCAATTTTGTTTATCTTTTCAAAGAATCAGCTCCTACTTTTGTTGGTCTTTTGAATTGCTAGTTTAGACTCTATGTCATTTAATTGTGCTCTGATCTTGATGATTTCCTTCCTTCTACTTGATCTGGGCTTTGTTTGTTGTTCTTCCTCTAGTTCTTGTAGCTGTAGGGTTAAATTTTTTATTAGAGATTCTTCTAGCATTTTTAGGTAGGCCTGTATTGCTATGAACTTTCCTCTGAGGATTTCTTTCACTGTATCCCATTGGTTTTGGGTTGTTGTGTGTTCATTATCATTTGTTTCCAGAAACTTTTTGATTTCTTCCTTGATGTCATTGTTAACCCATTCATTATTTAATAGCATGTTATTCATTCTCCATGAGTTTGAATATTTTTGAGTTTTTTCCTTGAGGTTGATTTCCAAATTTAAGCCATTGTTATCTGAGAAAATGCTTGATATAATTGCAATTTTCTTGAATTTTTTGAGGCTTGTTTTGTGTCCTACCATGTGGTCTATCTTTGAAAATGTTCCATGTGCACTTCAGAAGTATGTATATTTTGCTTCTTTGGGGTGAAAACTTCTATATATATCGACTAAGTCCATTTGATATAGAGTGTTGTTCAGTGCCTCAATATCTTTGGTGTTTCTTTGCTTTGAAGATCTGTCCATTGTCGACAATGGGGTGTTAAAGTCCCTTACTATGAGTGTGTTGCTGTCTATATCTTTCTTGGAGTCTCTCAAAATTTTCCTTATATATTTGGGTGCTCCTAGTTGGGTGCATATATATTTATAAGGGTTATATCTTCTTGATGGATTTTTCCCTTAAGTATTATGAAATGCCCTTCTTTGTCTCTTTTTATGGACTTAGCTGTGAAATCTGTTTTGTCTGATATAAGTATTGCTACCTCGGCTTTTTTTTTCATGTCCATTTGCTTGAAATACATTTTTCCATCCCTTTATTTTCAGTCTGTGTAGATCTTTTGTTCTAAGGTGGGTCTCTTGTAGACAGCATATATGTGGGTCATTCTTTCTAATCCATTCAGCTACCCTATGTCTTTTAATTGGAGCATTTAATCCATTTACATTTAAGGTTATTACCAATAAGTACTTATTCATTGTCATTTTCCCCCTTTGTACTCGTGTTCCTCTCTGTCTCTCTCTGTTTCTTCATCTTTTTAAGCAGACGCTTTAGCATCTCTTGCATTGCTGGTTTGGTGGAGATGTATTCTTTTAGCCTTCTTTTGTCTTGGAAGCTCCTTATTTCACCCTCCATTTTGAATGAGAGCTTTGCTGGGTTGAGTATTCTAGGTTGTAGGCCTTGTTTTTCATCGCTTGGTATATTTTTTGCCATTCCCTTCTGGCTTGTAGTGTTTCTGCTGAGAAATCTGAGGATAGCCTTATTGGAGCTCCCTTGTATGTTATTAGTTGTTTCTCTCTTGCTGCTTTTAGGATTCTCTCTTTGTCTTGGAATGTTGCCATTTTAATTATGATGTGTCTTGAGGTGGGCCTGTTGGGGTCCATCTTCATTGGGACCCTCTGTGCTTCCTGGACTTGCATGACTCTTTCTCTCCTCATGTGAGGGAAGTTTTCTGTCATTAGTTTTTCAAAGAGGTTTTCTATCCCTTGCTCTTCTCCTTCTCCTTCTGGAACTCCTATGATACAGATATTATTACGTTTCATGTTGTCCTGCAGCTGTCTTAGAACCGCTTCAGTCTTGTTCAGTCTTTTTTCATTTTGTTGCATTGTCTGGGAGTTTTTGTGTACGTTGTCCTCCAGCTCGCTGATCCGATCTTCTGCTTCCTCTAGCCTGCTTTTAATTCCTTCTACTGTGTTCTTCAATTCAGAGATTGTATTCTTCATTTCCTCCTGGCTCTTATTGATAGCTTCTATGTCCTTTTTCATGCTCGTGTAATTCTCTGTGAGTTCCTTGTAGTTTCCCTGGAGTTCTTTGTAGTTTCCGCTGAGCTCATTCAGCTTCTCCATAATCCATGTTTTGAATTCCATATCTGATATTTTGCTCCCCTCTATTTCATTTAGTACTCTCTCTGGGGATTCTACCTTTCCTTTTGATGGGAGGTTGTTTCTCTGTCTCCCCATTTTTGTGATTCCTATTGTTTGTTGGTGCTTTTTAGAATGATCTGCTCTTTCTGGATCTGCCTCTGATAGCATCAGATCATGTACCAGACTGGCCCTAGGCAGCCTATTGAAGACTTCCAATGATCTACTGCCTTTGTCTGTCTTCTTTAGTTGTTAATCTACTCAGTGTGTGATTAGCCATCAGGCGGCTTAAGGACCGTGGGTGTGGCAGCTTAATTCCTGTAGGCATGGCTTTTATTTCCCCTTTGTCTGATGCCACTTGGAGGGGAATGGTCTGTCTGCTGTACTGGTGGTGAGTCAGCACTGGCTGGTCCTGGGAGGAGGTTAGTGTAGCTTCCACTTACTCCTCCGCCCTCTTGGATCTCCATCTGTGTTGTCTCTGATGTTATTTCTTTAATTTGTCTGGTTGTATTTCAGCTACTCTTTGGTGGATCTTTTTCTCTGGTTAGTTGATTGAGAGTCAGTCTGCCCACCTTGTCTTGAGATCTTTTGTGGAGGAGTCAGTGAGTCCTCTCCACATTCGTTCCTGGAGTCTCTCCTTAACAGGAGCGAGCTGAGAACACTGTCCCTACTCCGCCGCCATCTTCCCCTCTCCGCAAGTCTGATTTTTAAAAAGTCATTTTTAAAAATTAACTAAGGTGAGAAATTGGTATTAAGTTGCTCATTCGAGATTTCTAATTTTTCTCTCATATTCTTAAATAGATTTGGTAAATAGTTAATATTTACACAAAATAAAAAATATCAAAAAACACCTAAATATAATTTGAGTTTTAGCTGCCATTTACAAATAAATTATTTAAAAGATTTATGTATATATAAATGTTGAGATGTGCCTATAATATACATTAAAATATTTCCAGTGATTTTATTGCATGTGTACAAAGAAGTCTGTAAATCCTAGGTGAAACAAATGTTAGTAACAATGGTATCAAATATATACATTTTTAAGTGTCCAAATGCTTACATGAACAGACACCAAATGTCATAACCTCACTTTGTTTTTGGAATATTGCATTGATAGTGCAGCGGATAGTTTATAGTAGGATAAAATCCATGAAATGTGAAGTAATATGGCCTTTCAAAACACCTGAAGCTGAGTTACTAAAATTTTATTTTAGTATTTTACCTTGTTATTAACATTTTTATTAAAATTAAATAATTATCAAAAGGTAGCCTTAATTTTACAGAATGGGAAAGCAAAATGTACCATCTTCGAAGATATCTTATCTCTGTGAATGTGTAATTACACAGCATCACAATTATAAAATATATACATGTTTACTTAGCAAAAATAAAGATTCACTCTCCTGTATACTATTCCACACTTTTGGAATCTTCTGTCTCCAGTGGTCAGCTTACAAAGCATGGTCCTATTTTATTTTATTTTTATTTTTTAAATTTATTTGTTTGTTTATTTTATTTTTAAAGAGGGGGTAAAGGAGAAAGAGAGAGAGAGAAACATCACTGTGTGGTTGCCTCTCACTCACACCCCTAACTGGGGACCTGACATGCAACCTAGTAATGTGCCCTGACTGGGAATCGAACCAGCGACACTTGGCTCATAGGCTGACTCTCAGTCCACCTAGCCACAGCAGCCAGGGAGCATGGTCCTATTTTAATTGTAACTTACTTTTTCACAATGTTTTATTAGCTTCAAACTTAAATCAGAATTATACTAATTACATTTTAATTTGATAATTATCTAATTCCATTGAGGAAGGTGGGTGTTGGATCTTTGAATATGAAGAGAATGGAAAAGATAAGAAAGGTAAATTAATATCATGAGAAAATGTGAATCTCAATATTTAGTTTTGTGACCTCCTGATTGCAGCTATATGGACACCTTATATTTGGTTTTCCATCACTAGAGAACATTCACTCTTTAATTTGGTTGTCTCATCTGTGTTCCCACGACTTCCATATTCATTTTCTAGATTGCAGAATAGAACCATAGTGCTGACATGTACATGTTGGAATGACCCAGAGAGCTTTAAAAGACAGAAAGTGGGTCCTATCCCAAGAAATTCTGCTGCAATTAGTGTGGGGGTGATTTTTCCAGTAGCCAAAGTTGAGAACTGCAGACTTGTTTGTTCTTCTGAACATGTTCCTCTAAAACTCATACAAAAGAGAAATAGAAGATAGGAAGACTTTTCTTGGATATGTTATCTAACTTCTGTAGATATAGCCTACATTTTAAGATTTTAGACACATAAACTGCAATGTGTTCCTTTACACATTCATTCTTTCATTCAAACATGAGTGAGGCATCGAAAGTCACTGTTATAGATACTAAATACATAAAATGAGACTCTTCTGCTCTCATTGATGTGTGTGAGGAATATGGGAGGCAATACATAAATAAGCAATCTCTACACACTGATTAAAAATTGAAGAATTAACACAATACAGGGGTTCTCATTGGAAGGCGGTAGCCAACAAACACTTCACAGAAGCTAAAACAGATTGAGTAGTTCTGTGAGAAGTTTGAAAATGGGGACGTCCATAGTTGATGTTCTGAGTTCTTCTCAGAAAAAGGAACTATTGATAATATATGCAAAAGGATTAGGCTTGGGTAACCAGTTATGGGCTAATGTGTGTGTGTGAGTGTGTGTTTTAAATCCTTTAGAGACTCTCAAGAAAATTTAGATTCCCCAGTTTACCTGGTTCCTAAGGGCTTATTAGTGTGGTATTTTTACATAGATAATTGAAAATATAAATAAATAAATGAACAAATAAATAAATAAGTGAAACACACGAATATTCCCTACATTGTCTTTTGAACTGTTTTATGGCCTATTAAACATGACAGGAATCAATGGTGGGACTTAACACTCTATTTAAGTTTATATTTTACTCAAACATCTGAATTATTACTACTTAATAGTTAATACTAGTCATTATCAGTTCAGCATTTTGCTGTACCACACATTTCTTATTTTTTGTAGCTTTTGACAGATGATCATTGTGTTCTATTTATATTTCCTTATTGCAGACTTCATAATAGGAAATATCTTGGTGGAATAAAACTAACACAGATTCTGAATTCAAATTTATCAATAACAATGAATTCCTCATTTCTAAAATAAGCATAATTATCTAATTTAGTTAACTGAATGAGATGAAATAAAATAATGTATGTAAAGTCCTTAGCAATATGTGTACTATAAATTAGACCTCTCCATTTAGTAAGCTACCATATAATTCCTCTAGAAAGTAAGTAGCATTTGTCCTCTCCAGGTGGTGAATAGGTACAACTTTGTTATGGGACACAGCTAATATCATTTGATATCACTTATCACTAGGAACCCGTACAAAGAAAAAGCAAGTCTAATATTTTTAAATGTCAAGGTAGTTAGCAAAACTGAAATTTAAATTCAAAATTAATTTTAAAAGTTATATAGGTATAAGAAATCATATCACATTTGTGTATTTAGTCTTGTTTTTTTTCTGTAATGGCGTTGGTAAAAATTAAAATTCTGAATCTAATATAACATAGTCAATGGCAAATTTACATGTACAAGTCAGATGCAATTGAGGGAGCTCAGACAAGTTTTAAAAGTTTAACAAAAAGTAGGAAAAAATTTAAAATTAAATGGTGAGACTTTTTACTTAATGTCAAAACATGAAAAATATTGGTGTTCAAATTTTAAAAAAAATTCTGCAGAGGTAGTATGGAAAGTATGAAAAGAAGATACTTTTGCCAATGTTGTATGCATAAGCCCATGTGAGAAAAAGTGAGCAAAGCAGGGGCAATGCAGAGTGACAAAAGTAGGTCATTACTAACGGGTTAGAAACCAGGTGATGAATGTTCTCAGATATCATATAATTATTAATTGAAATTATTAAATGGTCTAATTATTTTAATAATTTTTACATCTATTTTGTCCCTTGGTACATTTTTCCTGCCCTGAATAACAGTAGTAGGACACCAATTAAGATATTGAAGAAAGAGAGAGAAAAAAGGTCAAACAAATGAAATCCTTTACTTTCTTTAGCAATCATTCCTTCTGTGGTATTCAAGGAATTTAGGTATCTCATTTTAGTTATTATTTATTGTCCTTAGACAAGAGAAATGTTTGACTTTTTAAGAATATATGGTAGAAGAAAATCAAGTATGATTTTCAACAGATAATATTACTGGTTGTTTATGTACTAGCATGGGTGCCTTAAAGCAGGAATGTGACAGCTTCATTGTATCACCTAAATTGCATGTTAAGAATTTTGTCATTTCATTGTTTGTTTATTGTATAATGAGGTCTTGGTATTTTTTAATTGCTCTGACACATTATTTTTGAGATAAGCAAATATGCTTGATTAGGTTCTATTCTATAATCATTCTATTATTTCAATAATAGAATACTATTATTCTAATACTAAACATTATGGAAATATAAAATAATATTTGCTATAGTAGTGGTAGTAGTGGGAAGAGAATAGCAGCAGTGACTAACATTATTTGTTTGCAAATTTCTAAGTTCTGCTCAACTTTATGTGTATCATTTAATTCCATGAGTAAATGTCCATTTTTAAGATAAAGCTACTAGAGTTGGCAAGATTCATAATTTACCCAACATCACCAGGTAAGTGGTGATGTCAGTTTAAATATTAATAGTTCTTGTAAGTATATATCAACTAATTTTTACTCTTTTTGAGTCTATAATTTAGAGTAATCAATCACTTTATTGGCAAAAAACATTCTCTTCTTGGAAGCTATATTGACTATTTTTTCTTCCCATTGGGGTATGATCCACATATCCTGACCCTCATTAGCTATGAGCATGAAACAAAATCATTTTTCTTTTTTTTAACCTATGGTATTTCACGATAGTACTCCACCTGAGAGGAGTTTACATCTGCTCTGCTGTCATCCAAAATATCAATGCTGGCTTTCTTTGCCATTTCCTAATGGAATAGAACTCAGCAGTGCTCCCTTGATAATGAAGTGTTCTACAGTGAATTCATCACATGCTGACTACCCAGGAATGGGCTGCCTGTGCATACTGCTATGCTGTACTGCTAATGCTCCTGCAGAAGGTTCTGCTTTTGGTGACTGCCTTGTCAGGTCCATTGAGAAAGACCATACCACAGTGTGTGGGAGAGGGTTTTACCTACTGCCTATTATGTAGAGGAGAGAGCAAGTAAGTTAGGAATACTATAGGTCTCTGAATTGAAGCCAGAGGGATTATTACTCTGACTGGATCCAGGAAGAGGCTAGGCCTGCACTTTGAGGTGTGGATAGTCCTGGACCACTTCCAATAAGAAGGGTGGACCAGCATAAATAGCCAGAAACAAATAGACCAGGAGTGGTGATAGGAGTGAGTGGGAATACCAAGTCAATATTTAATCAGAAGGGGAAGCACAATAAATCAATACTGCTTGAGTCTATTTACTGTAGAGATTACTGAATATCCTTTCTATCAAATGCTGGGTGTTGTCTAATTGACCCTCCAGAGATTATCTGATTCTATAGGGGTGTGATATTTTCATTGACTGGGCTATTTTACAGCTCTATAGGAGTGAGGTTAACTGATAGAAAACTGATAACACTATAAATAATTCTTGCCTGTAAGCAACACAAATAATTCCTGTCTATAGCAACACAAATTATATGTGTCTCAGATACAATTGATCTGCACCAGGTAGCAAACATAACTCCAGATGTAGCGAGTGTTCTGTGAGGAATCACTAGAGTGAGAGGAGGTACCAGCAGAGGTGCATCTAGATAAACCAACACCAGATGGAGGGCAGAGCTGAGTTCCAGAACATTTTCCAAACAAGCAAGAGTCAAAAAGGACCCAAGCCAGCCATGACGTGACAGGGGAAACACTGAAACTCAAAAAGTATCTTTTATATGCATTCATTTTATATTTGTACAAAAATCATGTTTCAATGAAAATCATGTAGTACTTTAGCACTACATTTCAGTAATAGGGACTATTCTCATAAATGCCTGTGTTTAGACAATGTAGTCAATACTCTACAGGTGATTCAATATTGTCATAGCTAATTTATGACTATATTTCTCTTTCAGCATCACTTAAAAACTCTGATCTTTAATACATAAAAACTTCCACTTCTAGCCAGGTAGCCAGGTAGTTTTAGGTAGTGAATGATAATGAGGCAGGAACAAGGAGAAGCCTGGAAAAATGCTGAATCAAAGGTTTAAGCAACTTCTGGCCAAGATGGAGGCTTAGACTGACACGCTTGGTCTCCCTCTACAACTAAAAAGGCATACAACTACTGCAAAACAAAAGATAACTAAGAATTCCAGAAAATAAAACTACATGGAAGCCCAACGTATGAAGTTATAAACCAATGGTGCTCGTCCGGACGGGTAGGAGGGGCGAGAAAATGCGATGCTGTCCATGGTAGCAGCAAGGATAGCGGCGGGACTACGAGAAACATCAGGGGAACAATCCTGGCTACAGTCAAGTCCCGGCAGCTCACGATCCCAACGCTGGGGAAGGCAGCCCCCCCATTACATCAGACAATGAGGCCCCGAGGGTGGGGTATGGATCCCGGTCTCTTAGTGGAAAGTAACGGTAGGAATCCATCTTGGACCCCCGCCCCCAACACAAAGCGCCATAGCACGGTGGAAAAGGTCACCCATCGCTGCTGTCGCTGGGTAGTAATGAATGCATGAGGCGCCGCCCCCTATAGCCCGCCCAGGAAGCAAAGCCAAACACAAATCTGTCGGAATGAAGCAGACAACGATTGAAATCCCGGTGACGCAGCTCACCAGGCAACAGATGCAAAACCTGACAGACAAATAGAAAACCTTTCTGAGGCTCAGTTTAGAGCTATAGTGATAAGGTGGCTTACAGAATTAACAAAAGATCTGAAACAAGACAGGGAAGGAATGAAGGCTACTCATACTGAAACGAACAAAAACACATACGAGACAAGTGGTGAGAAAATAAAATCCAGAGATCAAATCAACAAACCGGAACATAGGAAAAGAACAAATAGTCAATCAGTGCAGAAAGAGGAAACAAAAAGTGAGGAAAGTGACGAGAGAATCAGAAACCTCTGGGACAGCTATAAGTGAACGAACATTCAAATAATTGGATTGCCAGAGGGCGAAGAAGAAAAACTAGAAATTGAAAAATTATGTAAAAAAATAATGAAGCAGAACTTCCTGAACTTGGGGAAGGAAATAGACTTATAGGTCCAGGAAGCACAGAGAGTTCCAGAAAAATTGGGCCCTGGGAGAACCACTCCAAGATACATTATAATCAAAATGTCAAAAATTAAAGATAAAGAGAGAATCTTAAAAGCAGCAAGAGAGAAGAAGAGAATCATGTACAAAGGGGTCCCAATTAGACTATCAGCTGACTTCTCAAGGGAGACCCTGCAGGCAAGAAGGGACTGGCAAGAAATATTCAAAGGAATGAAAATCAAGAACTTACAGCCACAAATACTCTATCCAGCAAAACTGTCATTCAGAATAGAAGGGCAGAGAAAGTGCTTCCAGGACAAAATAAAACTGAAGGAGTTCATCAGATCCAAACCACTGTTATATGAAATGTTAAAGGGCCTTGTTTAGAAGAAGGAGGATCAACACTATGAACACTAAAATGAAAACTGCATCACAAGAACCAACAACAGAAGCTAGAGAATCAAAACAAAGGCAAACTAAATAGGCAACGAGAGTGGGAAAAGAACTATAGGTACGGGGAACATATAGGGGGGAGGTCAGCGGGGAGGGGAAAGGGAAAAGGGAGGGGGATGGTACAGGAATTAATAAGCATAGTAGGAGGGAATGGAATAGACAGAAAGAGGTTGAGAAGAACTATATGCACAACCAATGGACATGGACTAAAAGTGGGGTACAACTGGAGGGAGGGGGGCCACCGGGTTGAGGGGAGCAGGGGGGAAAGAAATTAGGATAACTGTAACAGCATAATCAAGAAAACATTTAAATAAATAAATAAATAAATAAATGATTACTGGAAAAAAAATGTACAAAAAAAAAAAAAAAAAAAGGTTTAAGCAAGTGGCACAACCAGAAAAAGTGGCAGTATCATTTTAATACAGATTAGGCGGTTGTGGTTAAAGTTTATCACAATTCAGGGTACAAAATAGAGGGTATATACTACACATATATATTTTACATATATATTTATGTTACAAAAGTAGGCTTTAACACAAGAGAATAAGAAATATGCACATGACATCTTTAACCTAACATCAAACATCGTTTCTGAAAATTCAAAGGTTATTCATGAAAATACTAACTGGGGTCCTGTATTAGTTTCATGTGGCTTCTGTAATAAGTTACCACAAACTGGATGGCTTAAAACAACAGCCATTTATTCTCACATAGTTCTGGAGTCCGGAAATCTGAAATCAGTATTACTAGGCAAAAACGATGTGGTGACAGTCGCATTCCCTCTGGGTTAATCTAAGGGAGAATTTTTTTTTTTTTTTTTGCCTCTTCCAGCTTCTGACTGTTATCAACATTCATATAGCCTTCTCTTTGTGTCTGACTTCCTTCTGCCTTCTTCTTGTAAGGATACACGTGATTACATTTTGAGTCCACCCAGATAATGCAGAAAAATCTCCTCATCTCAAAATCATTAACTTAATGACATTTGCTAAGACCCTTTTTACATATAAAGAAACATTTACTTGTTCCAGCTATTAGAACCTTATATATTTGGGGGAGTTATTTAACTTACTACAGGACTCATTTTCTATGATTTTGAATTGGGAAAGAAAAAAAAAAAAACTATAATGGGTTATATGTCAAACCAAAATCCTTGTCCATTATCTTTTAATTACAATACAGTAAAACACTTCTGTGTAAGGAATACACTACCGTGTAAGGAATACACTATCATGTAAGGATATAAAATGCCTAAAACATTACTTCTTGGTCACAAAACATCTAATATAGTTACCAAAAAATAATAGCTTTATATTCCGTAACATGGTCACTTTTAGTTCCAGCAACATTCCCTTTAGTGAGTCTCAGAATATTCTGTAATACATCTATATGAGGTTCTGAGTTCTCCTGACTGTACTGGGAATGTAACTCAAGATTTTTCTTGAATATCTTTCTTGTTGTTATTTTTGTTGTTATTTTTGCTGTTTGCCATGCTTTATTGAAGGGGTGAAAACTATTTTTTTCCAATATTATTTTCAAATGAAAATATTATACAAGAGATAAATGTTTTGAGGGGGGACCAAGATGGCCGCGGAGTAGGAACAGTGTTCTCAGCTCGCTCCTGTTAAGGAGACAATCCAGGAGGAACAAACTCGGGGAGGAATGACTGAGTGAGTGGGAATATCTGATAATGTGAACGGGGAGGAGATCGTGGGAGCAGCGTGGAGGGGGGTGGAGGGGTTTATCACAAACTGCAGGCTGAGTCATTCTGAGACTCCATGCGTTTGCAGTATCAAGCCGGAGAGCTCATTAGCCGGGAGTGAATTCTTGTAGGGAGCTAGGGAGAGGATTTGGCCGAAAAAGCCAGAGGAGGGAGAGAACAGTGAACAACCAGGACTGGGAGAAACTGTGTGACCTGAGTCTAGAGAGAAACATCCTCAGCTGCAACCTCTGACGGAAAGCTCGGCATCCGGGGCGCGCCCAGCACTTGCGCTAGGGCCCTACAGAACAAAGGAGCAGTTTTGGGGCTAGGAGACGGGCTGCACAGAAAAGCTGCTGCGGAACTCCGGACCGGGGGAGAACTGTGTTCTTGAAACCAGTGTTTGCTCTTTAGTCGCGCTAGAATCCCACAGAACAAAAGGCAGGTTTGGGGCTAAGAGAGAAATAGGACGTGCAGGGTGTGTAAGTAGGGAAGAGAGCGGAGGCGGAGGTTCTGGAGGGGAGACGGTTTTAGAGCAAGGAGAAGGGCCCGCAGGGAAGGGCTGCTGCGGAGCTCCAGACGGCAGAGAGCTCCGGGGAAGGAGAGTGCTGCGCTGACCGACCACACTAGAGTCCCACAGAACAAAGGGACGGTGCTGTGGCAGGAAGAAAGATAGAGCGCGCAGGCCGATAGACAAGGAAGCCAGAGGAAGCGGTAGCTCGGAATAGAGAAAGTTTTGGGGCAAGGAGAAGAGCACAGGCAGGAAAGCCACTGCAAAGCTCCAGACTAGGGGAGAGGCCCTGGGCAGGAAAGGGCCACTGGGCCCGGCACTTTGACCGACTGTGCCAGAGTCCTGCAGAACAAAAGGACGATCTTGAGACAGGGAGAGAGGTAGGGTGCGCAGGCATATAGACAGGAAAGAGAGCAGAAGCTGTAGCCTGGGAATAGAGACAGGACCGGAGGCAGGGCGGGGATTGCTGGCAGGCACAGGCTGGACCAACAGAGGGAAGGAGTAGCTGGACAAGCCTGAGGAGGGCTGAGGCTGCCTCAGGAGGGGACAACTAAAGGCAGCTCACAGCAGAGCAGCGGTAGGCCCATGAAAAAAAGACTAGCAACCCCAGAATCAAGCAGAACCCTCCCACAGCCAGCCAACCAACCAGAAAAGATTTGAAACTCATGGAATTTTGAATAGGAGCAGACTCAGGAAGGAAGCAAGGAAAAACCAAAAAACAAACAAACCAAAAATACCCAGAGACTGTGCATAAAAGTTGAATTGAGTTAAAATCCTCATTCTTTTATCTCTCTCTCTCTAACTACCCCTACCGTCAGTCCCTTCTTATTCTCGCTCCTTTTCTCCCCTCCCCTTCTCTCCCTTCTCTCCCCTTAGCATTCTCCCCTGCATCCTATTCTCAGTTAATTTTATAATTTTAAGTTCTCTCCCTTTCTCACCCTCTCCTTTCTCTGCGCTACGCACCTTCAACTTTATTAAATTTCTTTCTTTATTTTGTCCCCCTTCAGTCTACATTCATTTTTCTTTCACCTCTTGTCCTTATTTTCCTTCTCTCCCTATACATAATCTCTCTCTCTCCCTATTACACTTTATATTCTAATCTCTTAATATTCAAATTATAATTCTAATCTATCCCCCTCTCCCTTTACTCTCCTATTCTTACCCCTTCTCTCTTTCTACCCCACCCCCCACTTCTTTCCCTACCTCTTGTATTTCTCTCCTTCATCCTATCTTTTGTCAACTCTTCAATTTCAATCCTCCCCTCCCTAATATCTCCTCTTCCTCCTGATTTCCTTCCCTCCTCTGAGCTCTTTTCCTCCCAAATCCTCTTGCTTTCCTATCTCCCATTCCTCTCTCTCTATATTCACATTTTCTCTCTATCATGCAACTTTATATCATGTTTTAATCTCCTAATCTTTTTTATAACATATAATTTAAAAAAGAATTTTAATCCAGTCCCCTCTCTTCTACCTCCCCTTCTTCTTTTGTTCTCTCTCCTACCCTTCTCTTCTCTACTTTCTCTCTCTCTTTCCTCTCTCCCTTCCTGTCTTGCTATTTTCTACTCTGTATTTTTATCCTTAAAAAATTCTCTCTCAATCTATTTCCTACCTTCTAACCTCCCCAGCCCTCTCTTTCAATTTCTGGCTGTCTGTCTACCTAGATGTCTGTTGTGTCTACCCTACCTCCCACGCTAATCATATAGTATATACCGATTATATAATCCTAATACTATACACTTCCACTTTCTCTCTCCACACTGTAACCCTCCCCTCCTTTTCAAACAGACAGTGTAAGTGTTAATTGCTCTCTTACATAACCTTGATCCCAATTGCTAATATTAATACTCTATCAACTCCCAGCTCAAAAATTACCCTTCCTTCATTTAAAACAACTCCTTTCTGTTTCTCCTACGAAATAAGAGTCCCAGTATCTCCACAAGTATATTAACACGGGCTCATTTGCAGCCTATAGTGGGATTGTATTTGGGGGAGACATTGGAGGGTGTGGGTTTCTTGCCTGGGTTGTGTAATTATGTTTTAGCAGCACCTTCACAAAAGATCTCAAGACAAGGTGGGCAGAGTGACTCTCAATCAACTAACCAGAGAAAAAGATCCACCAAAAAGTAGCTGAAATACAACCAGACAGATTAAAGAAATATCATCAAGACAACACAGACGGAGATCCAGGAGGGCGGAGGAGTAAGTGGAAGCTACACTAACCCCCTCCCAGGACCAGCCAGTGCTGACTCAGCCCCAGTACAGCAGACAGACCATCCCCCTCCAAGTGGTGCCATACTAAGGGGAAATAAAAGCCCTGCCTACAGGAATTAAGTTGCCACACCCACGGTACTTAAGCCTGACGGCTGATCACAGATTGAGTATAGTAACAACTAAAAAAGAGAGACAAAGGCAGTAGATCCCTGGAAGTCTCCAACAGGCTGCCTAGGGCCAGTCTGGTACATGATCTGACGCTACCAGAGGCAGATCCAGGAAGAACTGATCATTCCAAGAAGCACCAACAAACAAAAGGAATCACAAAAATGGGGAGACAGAGAAACAACCCCCCATCAAAAGGAAAGGTAGAATCCCCAGAAAGAGTGTTAAATGAAATAGAGGGGAGCAAAATATCAGATACAGAATTTAAAACATGGATTATGGAGAAGCTGAATGAGCTCAGCGGAAACTACAAAGAACTCCAGAAAAACTACAGTGAACTCCAGAAGAACTATAAGGGACTTACTGAGAATTATACCAGCATCAAAAAGGACATGGAAGCTATCAATAAGAGCCAGGAGGAAATGAAGAATACGATCTCTGAATTGAAGAACACAGTAGAAGGAATTAAAAGCAGGCTAGAGGAAGCAGAAGATCGGATCAGCGAGCTGGAGGACAACGTACACAAAAACTCCCAGACAATGCAACAAAATGAAAAAAGACTGAACAAGACTGAAGAGGTACTAAGACAGCTGCAGGACAACATGAAACGTAACAATATCCATATCATTGGAATTCCAGAAGGAGAAGAAGAAGAGCAAGGGATAGAAAACCTCTTTGAAAAACTAATGACAGAAAACTTCCCTCACATGAGGAGAGAAAGAGTCACGCAAATCCAGGAGGCACAGAGGGTCCCAATGAAGATGAACCCCAACAGGCCCACCTCAAGACACATCATAATTAAAATGGCAACATCCAAAGAGAAAGAGAGAATTCTAAAAGCAGCAAGAGGGAAACAACTAATAACATACAAGGGAGCTCCAATAAGGCTATCCTCAGATTTCTCAGCAGAAACACTACAAGCCAGAAGGGAATGGCAAACAATATTCCAAGCAATGAAAAACAAAGGCCTACAACCAAGAATACTCTACCCAGCAAGGCTCTCATTCAAAATGGAAGGCGAAATAAGGAGTTTCTCAGACAAAGGAAGACTAAAAGAATACATCTCCACCAAACCAGCAATGCAAGAGATGCTAAAGGGTCTGCTCTAAGAAGATAAAGAAACAGAGAGAGACAGAGAAGAACACGAGTACAAAGGGGGAAAATGACAATGAATAAGTACTTATCAGTAATAACCTTAAATGTAAATGGATTAAACGCTCCAATTAAAAGACATAGGCTAGCTGAATGGATTAGAAAGAATGACCCACATATATGCTGTCTACAAGAGACCCACCTTAGAACAAAAGATCTACACAGACTGAAAGTAAAGGGATGGAAAAATGTATTCCAAGCAAATGGACATGAAAAAAAAAAGCCAGGGTAGAAATACTTATATCAGACAAAACAGATTTCACAGCAAAGTCCATAAAAAGAGACAAAGAAGGGCATTTCATAATACTTAAGGGAAAAATCCATCAAGAAGATATAACCCTTATAAATATATATGCACCCAACTTAGGAGCACCCAAATATGTAAGGAAAATTTTGAAAGACTCCAAGAAAGATATAGGCAGCAACACACTCATCGTAGGGGACTTTAACACCCCATTGTCAACAATGGACAGATCTTCAAAGCAAAGAAACACCAAAGATATTGAGGCACTGAACAACACTTTAGATCAAATGGACTTAGTCGATATATATAGAAGTTTACACCCCAAAGAAGCAAAATATACATATTTCTCAAGTGCACATGGAACATTTTCAAAGATAGACCACATGGTAGGACACAAAACAAGCCTCAATAAATTCAAGAAAATTGAAATTATATCAAGCATTTTCTCAGATCACAATGCCTTAAAATTGGAAATCAACCACAAGGAAAAAACTCAAAAACATTCAAACTCATGGAGAATGAATAACATGCTATTAAATAATGAATGGGTTAACAATGACATCAAGGAAGAAATCAAAAAGTTTCTGGAAACCAATGATAATGAACACACAACAACCCAAAACCTATGGGATACAGCGAAAGCAGTCTTAAGAGGAAAGCTCATAGCAATACAAGCCTTCCTAAAAAAGCTAGAAGAATCTCTAATAAAAAATTTAACCCTACAGCTACAAGAACTAGAGGAAGAACAACAAGCAAAACCCAGATCAAGTAGAAGGAAGGAAATCATCAAGATCAGAGCAGAATTAAATGACATAGAGTCTAAAGTAACAATTCAAAAGACCAACAAAAGTAGGAGCTGGTTCTTTGAAAAGATAAACAAAATTGACAAACTTTTAGCCAGGCTCATCAAGAAAAAAAGAGAGAGGACCCAAATAAATAAAATCAGAAATGAAAGAGGAGAAATCACAACTGATACCACAGAAATACAAAGAATTATAAGAAATTATTACGAACAACTGTACGGCAAGAAATTTGACAACCTAGAGGAAATGGACAGATTCCTGGAAAACTATAGTCTGCCCAAACTGAATCAAGAAGAAGCAGAAAGTCTGAATAGGCCAATAACAGCTAGTGAAATTGAAGCAGTAATCAAAAAACTCCCAGCACACAAAAGCCCAGGACCAGATGGCTTCACAAGTGAATTCTACAAAACATTTAGGAAAGAACTAACTCCTATCCTCCTCAGACTATTCCAAAAGATACAAGAAGAGGGAAGACTCCCAAACTCGTTCTATGAAGCCAGTATAACCCTAATTCCAAAACCAGGTCAAGACACAACAAAGAAAGAAAACTACAGACCAATATTGCTGATGAACATAGATGCTAAAATCCTCAACAAAATATTGGCAAACCTGATCCAGCAACACATTAGAAAGATCATACACCACGATCAAGTAGGATTCATCCCAGGGATGCAAGGATGGTTTAATATTTGCAAATCAATAAACATGATACACCACATAAACAAAATGAAAGACAAAAACCACATGATCATATCAATAGATGCAGAAAAAGCATTTGATAAAGTACAACACCCATTTATGATAAAAACTCTCAACAAAATGGGAATAGAGGGAGCATACCTCAACATAATAAAGGCCATATATGAGAAACCTGAAGCCAACATCATACTCAATGGGCAAAAACTGAGAGCATTCCCCCTGAGATCAGGAACAAGACAAGGATGTCCGCTCTCTCCACTCCTATTCAACATAGTCTTGGAAGTTCTAGCCACAGCAATCAGACAAGAAAGAGAAATAAAAGGCATCCAAATTGGAAAAGAGGAAGTAAAACTGTCATTATTTGCAGATGATATGATAGTGTACATAGAAAACCCTATAGACTCCACAAAAAAACTACTCAATCTAATAAGTGAATTCGGCAAAATAGCAGGATACAAAGTCAATATTAAGAAATCGAAGGCATTTTTATACACCAACAATAAAAACTCAGAGATAGAAACTGAAAGAAAAATCCCATTTACCATAGCAACAAGAAAAATAAAATACCTAGGAATAAACTTAACCAAAGAGGTAAAAGACCTGTACACAGAAAACTACATAACACTGAAGAAAGAAATTAAAGAAGATACAAATAAATGGAAGCATATACCATGCTCATGGATGGGAAGAATCAACATCATTAAAATGTCCATACTACTCAAAGCAATTTATAGATTCAATGCAATCCCTATTAAAATACCAGCAACATATCTCACAGACCTAGAACAAATACTTCAAAAATTTATATGGAACCAAAAAAGAGCCCGAATAGCCACAGCAATTTTGAGGCAGAACACAGTAGGAGGAATCACAATATCCGATATCAAACTATACTACAAGGCCACGGTAATCAAAACAGTCTGGTACTGGCATAAAAACAGACATATAGATCAATGGAACAGAATAGAGAGCCCAGAAATAAACCCAAGTTCATATGGTCAACTAATATTTGACAAAGGGGGAAAGAACATCAAATGGAGTGAAAAGAGCCTCTTCAACAAATGGTGTTGGGAGAACTGGACAGGGACATGCAAAAAAATGAAACTAGACCACCAGCTCACACCATACACCAGAATAAACTCAAAATGGATCAAAGACTTAAATGTAAGCCGTGACACCATAAAAGTCCTAGAGGAAAAAATAGGCAGGAAAATTTCAGATATCCCACGTAGCAACATTTTCACTGATATATCTCCTAAGGCAAGGGAAATAAAGGAAAGAATAAACAAATGGGACTACATCAAACTAAAAAGTTTCTGCTCAGCTAAAGAAAACATCAGCAAGATGAAAAGGAAACCAACCATATGGGAAAATATATTCGCCAATGACATCTCAGACAAGGGATTGATCTCCAAAATATATAAAGAACTCATACGACTCAACACCAAGAAGACAGACAACCCAATTAAAAAATGGGCAAAGGACCTGAACAAACACTTCTCCAAAGAAGACATACAGAGGGCCCATAGACATATGAAAGTATGCTCAACATCACTAGCCATCAGAGAGATGCAAATTAAAACCACAATGAGATACCACCTCACACCAGTCAAAATGGCAATCATCAACAAATCAACAAACAACTTGTGCTGGAGAGGATGCGGAGAAACGGGAACCCTGGTGCATTGCTGGTGGGAATGCAGACTGGTGCAGACACTGTGGAAAACAGTTTGGAATTTCCTTAAAAAACTAAAAATGGAACTGCCTTTTGAACCAGCAATTCCATTGCTAGGATTATATCCAAAAAATCCCGAAACATCAATTCAAAAGAACCTATGCACTCCAATGTTCATAGCAGCACTATTTACAATAGCCAAGTGCTGGAAACAACCTAAGTGCCCATCTGTAGATGAGTGGATCAAAAAACTGTGGTACATTTACACAATGGAATACTATGTAGCAGAAAGAAAGAAGAAACTTCTACCATTTGCAACAACATGGATGGAACTAGAGAAAATTATGCTTAGTGAAATAAGCCAGGCAACAAAAGAAAAATACCTTATGCTGTCACCTATTACAGGAAACTAATGAACAACACAAACAAATGAGCAAAATTGAACCAGAGGTATGTAAACAAGAAGTAGACTAACAGTAACAAGGGGGGGGAGGAAAAGAAAGGTGTAAGGGGATGGGTCAAGTTAAAAAAAATATATATATATGAATGACCCACAGACAGGTGCAACTGAGTGGGGACTAAATGTGGGGGAGGGGAGGGACAGGGTGCAGGGAAACAAGAGGGCTAAAAAAGTGAGACAACTGTAATGGAAAAACAAACAAAAATTTTTTAGTGGGGGAAAAATGAAAATATGAAGAATGGAAATGCCAGTTCAGTGAATATTAGGACAAAGATTTTCCTTCACGTTGTATATTTTTCTCCCTATTTGATCCCTCCAGAGTTTGGCATTCTAAACAAGTAAGTAATGACATAAGTTCCTTTGCATAGAACTAATAAGACCAGTTGTCAACAGAGGTTCTTTTTTTTTTTTTTTTTTTTTTTGACCAAGTCTTTGACTGGAATGTCAAGCCTAAAGGAAACATACTTGGGCTCAGATTGTTACCAGAAAGCCCTGAGGAACTGGGAATGACTTTCAAAGGTAATAAAAGCCCGTGAGATAAAAGGCCTGGTACCATGGTTGGTTGTGCGGTCCACAGCAATCTTTCCAGGGGAGGAACGAAGGTTGTTTTCCTGAAAGATGGCTAGAAGGGACCTTAAGGCACAAGGAAAGACCAGAAAGACTTGGAAAAAACAGGTGTGTACAGGCAAGGATGAATGCCAGATATGTGGCACAGCTTCTGTGCCCTGAAGAACAGACTGAAGGTCACCCCAAATATTCCTTGGGTAAGTTCCAGCAAAGCAGAACTAAAGATCATAAGTGATCATTTGCTGCTCTTGTTATGTTTATGCAAACGAACAGGATAAATTAAAAATGGACTTAATGTAGTCCCTTTAAAGACAAGGAGGGTAACCTTAGGGAGAAAAATTATTATTCAAGGAAAATCACAATGATCAGTAGTAGAGTATAAAACAGGGCAACTAACCGTCTTAAAAGTTTCTTCTCCAGATTTAGAGACTTGTTTGCGGGTTATGTTACATAAATTAACATGTGTTTTTTGTTTTCAAAGGACATAAGCTTATGATCGCATTACCTGAGTGATTATCTGTACGCATAAGCCTCACTTAATCCTCTCTGCAGCGCTGCCTCCTGAGACTCAACGGTTTGGCTGAACTAAATGGCTGGGTTGGGGAAGAATGGGGTGGTCTGTGGGCTTCACTTTAAAATGGGTTTCTCTTTTCTATCCTAATGGCTTGGACAGAAAATGCCCAGAGGTCTGAGAGGGGGAAAAACCTAAACTATTTACCTCAGCCCAAACTAAGTAATGGGCAAAAGGGTTTTGGACAGGCGAGATGTGCCTAGCACACCTTCTTACAAAGAAGCATTTTTTTTTCCCTAATATGGAACATTGAAAAATTAATCCCTGCCTTTTGTCATCTAGTAGTTATGGATTGAATGATGTCTTTTAACCCTTTTCGCCAAATCTGTTGCCCTCAGAACACAACAAGGACACCAGCCTGTTAAACCAAGCACGCCGTTGGCCGGAGGCAGCCAACTGACCTGGAGTCTGCACGATCCTTCCCCATGTGGGAAGGCCACCCTCCCCTCCACAACCCCACTCTTATTAGGGTTTTCTGGACCCAAGGGTAGGTAGGACGACGACCATGTCCAGCTTGAAGCAGCTAGAGGAGCTTGAGACCTTCGCCCATTGTCCTTTACAAGATTACAAAGGGTCCTAATATTTGAGAGGGGGGGGATAGTTAATTTTTACGAACCAGGGGTATGGACTTGGGGGGGATTGCTGGGGGAGGGGGGTGCTGGGTGGAGGGGAACAAGGGGGAGAAAATTGGAACTGTTGTAACAATATAATCAATAAAAAACATTAAAAAAAAAAGAAAAGGGAAAAAAAAGAGATAAATGTTTGTTTATTGAAAACAAGAAGCATTCTACTAGGATATATTAACCAGAAATATATTCTATTGAGTGTATCTATAATGAGAATACTATATTCTGAGAATTGAGCTATAAATCAGTCATAAGAATTCATGCTATAAGTGAGTCAGAGAAAACATTTCTACTTAGAGAGAAAAAATGATTCTCATGTGAACAGATGACATTGTAACTGGACTGTATATTTTTTGTTTGTTTTGTTTGTTTATTTAAATAGGTAAGACTTAAGCTATACCTGTGTACCTTCTTAAAAATTTAACATTCTGGTTGTATACATCTGTCTCTTGCGATATAAGTAAGAAAATATAATAAACTCATATTCTCACAATTTCAGATTTCTAATTCTAGGAGATTCTTTCTCTAAAATATAGCTAGAATTTAATCAATTTACTTCATTTTTATTCTCCCACTCTGGCCCAAGCTATCATTTTGCACCTAATTTGCTGCAATACTTGTCTAACCAGTTTCCCTGATTCCACTCTTGCTCCTCTGCCACACTTTTCCCGCACAGAGTGATCATTTAAACATGTAAATCATATCATGCTGATTTACCAATTTCCAACCCTCTAATTTGGAAAAAAAAAAAAAAACCCTCAAAATTTGACTATGACTCTGGGTGGGTGTACCTCCAGCTGTTGGTCTTATCTCATCACTTACCATTCATTCCTCATCACTAAGTATATTAGCCTCTTTTCTATTCATCAAATATGTTGAGTTTGTTTCCACTTTCTGAGCTGACTGTGTCCTGAGCTCGAATATAATGCCCCAGATAAGCACTTGATTTCAACAGCATGTAGGGCTCAGCTGATCTTCAGGCAGACTTGTCATGACGATCCAGTCTAAAACAGCCTCCGAACCTCAGGCACTCTTGAATGCCTTGCTCTGCTTTAATTTCGTCTAAGGGTTTGTCATACTCAGAAATGATTTGATTTATTCACTTGCTTGTAGTTGATCAGCCCCATCAAAAGCTGGTGCTGCTGTATTCATAGCGCTGAGGATAACTTAACATATTAATAAGTTAATAAATAATTTAACTTAAAAACTAATAATATTGCTTATTAGGTTATTCTTTCTGTCCCAATTTTAAATACTAACTCAATGTGTCTATGCTGTTGGGTAAAAATATTTCCTACGGAATATGCAAAGGTATCCAAGTCCAATGTGCAGGTTGATATCTGATTTCTCCAAGATATGAGATTTTAAATTGTGTTCACATTGAGAGTTAGCTGAAACTGCTCCAGGGACTCTATTTTCTTCTACTGGTACTGTATACCAAATACAGGTTTTAAGAGTGCCTAAGTATTCTGGTAGCTGTTCAGTGGAGCCTAAGATATCTAAGGAGTGTATCTACCGTAATGACAAACTTCTCCTGTTTACCCTAGCATGTGATACAAACAACAAACATCATTTTCAATGTGCCGTGATACAGAATGTTGAGAAGCACTGCAGAGACTACTAAATTTCCACATTGCTATTCATTAATAAGTACTCTATTCCTGATATAGACAACATGTTCCATTGTGCCCCTGATCCTTTCAAGTCCAGCACTGTACCTTGCTGTTTCAATATCCCTCTGATGCTAATCCAACATTAATTTTGTGTCTTATATCAAGAACATTTCGATCCAGTGACTTGAATTATCTTAAATTGTTCAGGTCATTAAGGTCAACTCACCCTTTTGATACAAATAACAATTAAGTTCAAACACCACTCTACATAAGAGGATTCCCAGTTTATACGAACACTCCCTGGCTCCCCTGGCTTTTGTGAGGAGCTTGAGCTTTGCCTAACTATCTCTGTTCCTATCTACATTTCTCACCAAATTCTCCACCTCCCTCAAGTCTTTTCATCTGTGGCTGTTCCTGTCTCTCCTCTCATGTAGCGCGAAATCCCTGGCTGTTGAGTAGCAGACCTCTGCTGTATTGGTGCGTGAAGAGCAGTGCTGCAGCTCCGAACCACAGATCATTTAAAAGGTGCAGTAGACATCCCACCTAAAAAACAACTAAGGTTGTCCCTTTTTAAAAAGAAAATTAAGGTTGGTTCTACAACTAAAACGTATTCACTCTTTTTACCTCTCCTGGGATTTCAGAATCTTCTCTTCTTTGAATTCACAATATCCCACACGCCTCTGTATTTTTTAGTAGAAAATTTACTATTTCTTTCTTTTTAAACTTTTGGCCAGTTTCTCTCTCCTAGGCATACACATGAGTGCTGATTTTCACATGTTAAATGGCTCCTCTAGGTAATTTGTTAAACAATGAATATACCTTCTCAGATGAATCTTCCTCTATTCTTTTTTTCTAAAGATTGTATTTATTTATTAATAGAGAGAGGGGAAGGGTGGGAGAAAGAGAGGGAGAGAAACATCAATGTATGGTTACTTCTTATGTACCTCCAACTGGGGACCTGGCATGCAACCCAGGCATGTGCCCTGACTGGGAATTGAACCAGCTACCCTTTGGCTTGCAGGCCAGTGCTCTATCCACTGAGCCACACCAGCCAGGTCCCAATCATTCCTTAAAGTAATACTTTTTCTGTCCTACAGCTCTCTCTCTCTAATTATTGAATTTATTTAACATATTTGATAAGGGCTCCTTTAACAGCTGTGATGCTACATGAATCTTCATAATAAAATACAAAGTGAGTGTATTTCTTTCATTAAACTAAGTCAACAGGAAAAAAAGCATTTGGTCAGAATTTAGTAACCAGATCCTAGTTCACCTTCTGAATTATTCGGTCCTGCTTCTATATCTTGGAGGGAAGCAAGTCACACACAGAGAGTCCAGAGTAACTATATGGAACCAGTTTCTTCTTTACCAAAGGAGATGAGACATAGGAAACACATGGTAGTTGTAATCAGGCGCCAAATTAGGCAAAATGAGTAAGATAAAGCTCAGCTAACACTTGAGTTGATAAATGCCCATTTTGAGCCAGGCTGTTTTTAAAGAGCACATACTCCCTATGAAGATATTCTGGTGGCATAGAGGGGGAAATCTTAAACCACATGGGGGTAGCCTAGCAGACTTAATGAATGATACAAATGTCAAATTTCTTTTACTGTTCTTGAGTTTCTCAATGTTAACTTATTCGATCCTTAATGCCTTATATTTTACATCTTAGTCTACTGACCTTAACCAGCCATGTCAGAGAGTCCATACACAAATGTCAGATTAGGTAAAACATTTCTATCTGGGTACATTGTACCACTTCTGTGGTCCTATTACCTTTCCATTTCATTTTCAGTAAGATTTCAAAAATAATTATTAATCTGTAGAGCATTACTAACTTTCATATGCTGGAAAAATAATTAAAACATAAGATTAAAAACAATAGCAATATAACCTCTAATACAGTCATTTCACAAAAGAAATGACATTTTAATAACAATAACACAATGTAGAAAGGTTTCTTAATAAGGAATAATGAAGTCATTAAATGAGATAAATTTTGCTTTATAAAAATTTTTATATCATCTTTTAGTTTATAGTTAGCTCAGACTCGAGTAGATTTCTTATAAAACTGACTTCAAAGTACAAAATGAGTGGGAAAACTAGAGTAGCTCTTATTTAACTTGCAAGCTTTATCCTCACCATTTTTCTCTTCATAATTACCTACAGAGACTTACATCTTCACGTACATAGGATTTCGTAACCACCAAGTCTTCCTCTGGTTTTTATTTGCTTATAACCTTAAACCTCTACTGAGTTTGAAGTGTTCAGCATAAAACCCAGTTTGTGTTTTTATTCATTTACAACAGGTGGGGTCAGAGTGGAAGAGGGAGAAGATTATAGCTTCCCATTTTTTGTAGCTCCTTTATTAAAATCACTTGCATCATTTTTATAAGTATCACACTTTTTTCTAAGATGTGATTCTTACAAAAATGCATGCTTCATTTTAGAAACATTTAGTAAGTTGTAAACCTGGGCTCTCAAAGTCTCTATTAAAAAGTTATGACCAAACTCGCCTTTCTCTTAATCACAATACCCAAACCTAATAGTCTTCCAAACATGCAAAAGCCCTAAACAGAATGAATTCCCCATAACGTATGCTGAAGTTACAACTGCTAACAATGAATGCTGCCTGTCCCAAAAGAACCAAGAGCCATTGTTTACCAGGGTAAAAAATGAGATAAAAAATAACTATTACTCTTTTTCAGCCTGAAGATATATTGTCAGTCTGCCAGATCGCTGGTTCTTAAAATTCTCTTTAAACTTAGGCTTATAGGAATATCAGTAACAACCACCTATTTAACATATAAATATGTATAAATTATATATATAAATAAATACATATTTTCACTTTTGACTAAACTTCAGAAAGACTCAAAAAGAAGGCTATGGAAGAGAAGGGTAAAACATTATAGGTATAAAAGAAATAATAAATACTATCCATAAAAGAAAAATATTGAGAGAAGGAATTGTAGGAAAGGGAAGCATACTTTCTCTCTCCCGAGAAAGGCATGCCTCTCTTGGCACTTATGTCACTGGACTATGTAAGATTCACATCAAATATTCTCATACTTTATCTGTTAGCTTACTAAACACAGGATAGTCATAAGGCAATGTATGGTCTGGATTATTGAATAGTAACAATTGTGTAAAAAATGCTTTTAAAAATCAATCAGCAATGATGGAAGTCTTTTTACTACTGACATAAAAGATAAAAATTCATTTTTTATTTTGTAAAGATAAGTAGTAGCAGAAATAAAATCTCATTTTTACCACTAGTTATCTCCCTTGGGGATAATTATGTGACCAAATAAGCAAGTATAGCTTTTAAGTAGCAAGTTGTAGAAGATAAACTAACTTTAGGAAAATTAGTGTTTAAGTGAAGAGTGATTCGAGAAATTTTAGATATTTAAAATTATAAAAGAGCAACTGATAAAAACTTTAGTTTTAATGCTGTTAGATTTATATTATGCTTGTTAATGATCCTTTTAAAAACACAGAACATTAACATGCTCAAATGTAATTTAAAATAAGGAGTAATTTTAAAGATTATAATTATGTTATACATTCAGATAAAATAGAAATATCAATGACTAAAGAGTAGAAAACATTTTAGTTTTTTTCTTGAATAAAATAAATTTCTATTCTTTTGTAAGTATGTTTATTGATTTTAGAGCAAGAGGAAGGGAAAAAGAGAAAGAGAGAAACATCAGTTGGTTGCCTCCGTATTTGCCACAAGACCTCATAACCTAGGTATGTACCCTGATGGGAAACAAACCCCTGATCTTTTGATGTACCAGATGATGCTCGAACGAACTAAGCCACACCAGCCAAGGCTAAATTTCTATTCTTATTGAGACAGTAAATATTCATTGTAGAAAATTATAAAATAACCATCTCTATTAATGCTTTTTACTTTGATATTTTTAAACCTTTCTTAATCTCTCATGTTTGCCTACTGCTCCATCATATTTAAAACTTTTTATCACAAATGATGTCTAACATTATAAAACAGTGAAACAGAATAGCTCCCTATGTACTCATAAGCTAACTTCAGCAATTATTAACTCAGGCCAATCCTGTTTTAGTTGTATCCACAAAGACATATTTATTTTCCCTAAACAAACCCATATTATTTGAAGTAAATCTCATTCTTAATATTATCATATCATTTCATCCACAAAATACAATTGTATAGCCACAAAGTACTCTTTTAAAGAACATAACCATGATAATATCATATATGTGTATAAACATGTATATGAATGTGTGGATATATGTGTAATATGTGTATATCTCTATATGCATTTATAAATATATATACATACACATTTTACATGTGATTATTTGTTTATTTGTGTGTGTCAGACTAACATTATTGTTACAATTACTAACAAAATATTCACCAACAAAAATTTATATATTTAAAATTGTTTTCTGTCCTTGCTCTATATACATAGGTTGTAAAGTCAAATTATTGTGTTTTAAAGGCTCTTGAAATAATTTTACAGCATGTTTACACGATCAACTCAATGCATAGTTTAATTTGTTTCAACTTGCTTTCAGGTTTTAAGAATTGCTTTTTTTCCCATTTTAAATATTTTTGGTTTTATAATTATGCAGAAAATGTATATAATTTCAGAATAAGCTGTACAAAACAAAGCATATTCAGAGCAGTCTAGATCTTATTCTGTCCTCTTCATTTTCTTCTCTTTTATTCTCAAAAATATTTGTTTTCTAATTTTAAAATTATTTTTCCAGCACTTAACATAAGCTATATACATATGTATATATTAGTAAATATGTTGTTTATATTTTAATATATTACTATTTTTACTTAACATTTTACATATACTGTTCCCTTTTTTGATAAACAATAGCACATTATACCCACTTTTCTTCACTTAACTTTCTTTATTTAATAACCTATACTGGAGAAAAAAAATCCTCAGTGGTTTGTAGATATATTTCTTTTTTCATACTAGTATTACCCCATATTCATGTACATTTTTTTCCTCAGTCTATTATTGAGATAATTCTACCATAAATAGCCTTGTACATGTTTTATCTTTTGTATTTTTGTCAGTGTATCTTTGGGAAATGTTCTCAGAAGTAGCATTACTGGGTGTCAAAGCAAATGAATAGATGTTGCTAGAGATTACTAAATATCCTTTGCAAGTAGTTTAAACATTTTACATTTCCATACCAATATTGGAGAATGTTTTTTCATCTTTACCCACAGAGGATATTGTCAAACTTTTGGATTTTAGCCAATCCAATATGTGAGTAATGGGATTCCAGTGTAGTTTTAATTTGCCATTTTTTATTATAATCAAAGCAGAACATTTTTCCATATTTTCCAGAGCATTTACGTTTTTAATCTCTTTGAGTTTTATGCAGATCTTCCAATTTTTCTATAATGTCAGGGCTTTTTACTTTAGTGTTAAAAGATCTTAATATATTTAGCTTACTACATTTTATCTATTGTCAAATTACATTTTTTTCAGTTTGTTACTTGTCTTTTTCATTTTGCAATGGTGGGGCATTTTTTTTGTGTGTGTGTACACTTTTCTTTACATTTTTAGGCATATTGTTCAATTTATTTCTATTTTCCATTATTTTGTCTATAAATTGAATCATAATATGGACAATTTTACCCATTCTAGATTTATAGTGAAATTTATCTATGTGTTCTTCCAGCAGTTATATAACTTTTAGAAAAAATATGTAACTTATTTAGAAGTTATCCTGTTATATGATATGAGAACTGGATCCAAATTTATTTTTCTCAATATAGTCCTCATTACACAATCTTGTATTTAAAAGTTGCATCTTCTAACTAATTTGAGATGCCATTTTTATCTTATACCAAATTTACATTCTTAATTTGGGCTATTTCCAGGTTTTCTGTTACAAGATAACTTAATTGACACTAACTTGCTAATATGAATAGGACATTGTCCAATAGAATGTCCTATATTCTGATTTTTGTCTGTTTGTTTCCTCTCAATGTTATTTAGCATGTTCCTTTTCTTTTTCTTGACTTAAAATAATTTTAAAAAATTTTAATTAAAGTTGACATATAATATTATATTAGTTTCAGGTGTACAACCCAGTGATAAGACATTATATAACTTACTAAGTGATCACCTTAATAAATCTAATACCCATCTGACAGCATACATAGTTATTACAATATTATTGACTATATTTCCTATGCTGTACTTTACATCCTTGTTACTATTCTGTAACTACCAATTTGTACTTCTTAATTCTTATATCTTTTTCACCCATCATCCAACCCCCTTCCCAATCTGGCAGCCATCAAAATGTTCTCTGTATCTATAAGTCTGTTTCTGTTCTGCTTGAATTAATTTTATATTTTATATTCTACATATAAGTAAAATTATACAGTATTTGTCTTCCTTTTACTGACTTATTTCAATCAGTACAATACCCTCTAGGTCTAGCCATGTTGTTGCAGATAGCAAGATTTCATTCTTTTTTATGGCTGAGGCATATCCCATTGTATAAATTCACTACTTCTTTATCCATTCATCTAATGATGGACACTTAGATTGTTTCCATATCTTGGCTATTGTAAATAAGCTGAAATGAACATATAGGTGTATATGCCTTTTAGATTTAGTGTTTTGGGTTTCTTTGAAAAAATACCCAGAAGTGAAATTGCTGGGTCCTTCTTTGTCTCTTGTTATAGCCTTTGTTTTAAAGTCTATTTTGTGTGGTAAAAGTATTGCTACAGCAGCATTTTGTTTGCTTCCATTTTCATGAAATATCTTTTTATATCCCTTTGCTTTCAGTCTGTGCATTTCTTTTCAAACTGAAGTGAGTCTCTTGTGGACAGCATACATTTTGTTATCCTTTCAGCCTCCATATATTCTTTGATTGGAGCACTTGAACCATTTATATTTAAACTAATTATTTATTGATCTGTATTTATTGCCATTTTATTATTCATATTTTTATATATTTTTCTTTCTTCTTAAAGAAGACCCTTCAACATTTCTTGTAATACTGTTTTTGAATGATGAACTCATTTAGCTTTTACTTATCTGGGAAGCTTTTTATCTGTACTTCAATTCTAAAGTATATCTTTGCTGGGAAGAATAACCTTGGTTGTAGGTCCTTGCTTTTCATCACTTGTATATTTCTTGCCAATCCCTTCTGGCTACAGTTTCTGTTGAGAAAGCAGTCAACAGTTTACAGGATTCTCTTTTGTAGATATCTAACCACTTTTTTTCTTGCTGCCTTTAAGATTCTCCTTTCATCTTTAAACTTTGTAATTTTAATTATGAAGTGTCCTGGTGTGGACCTCTTTGGGTCCCTCTTGTTTGGAACTCTCTGCCTCCAAATCTCTTATTTGATCATCTGCTTCATTTACTCTACTGTAGTTTCTCAGTAATGTATTCTTCACTTCAGTTAGTGTATTCTTTATCTATGACTAGTTCTTTTTAAAATGACTTCTTTGTCCTTTTTTATGCTGTTGAAGTTCTTACTAAGTTCCTTCAGAATCCTTATAACCATTGTTATGAACTTTGTATCTGGTTGTTTGCTTGCCTCTCTTTCACTTACTTTTTCTGAATATTTCTTTGTTTGGCTGGTTCCCTGTGTTTCTTTCTATGTATTAGGTAGAGCTGCTATGTCTCTGGTCTGGGTAGAGTGGCCTTATGTAGTAGGTATCCTATAGGGCCAAGTGGCACAGCCTCCCTTGTCCCCTGAGATAGATGTCACAGGTGTCCCTTCTCATGGGGGTTGTGTGAACCCTCATGTTGTAGTTGAACCTTGATTAGTGTTGGCTCCCCAATGTGAGGAATTGACCCTCATGCCAGTCTACTGTAAGGACCTGCTGAAACTATAGCAGAGGAACTGCTGTGTAGGGGCTGACCCCACAGAGCAAGACATGCTTGAATGGAGCTTTAGTGGCTGTGCAATCTGCTCCTTAAGGGTGTCAATTATGGAGTGGTCCTTTAGCATGATCTGAAGCCATCCACTGGGTGCGCTGGCTCTGAGGCCTTCCAGGAGGTGCAGGGCAAAGTTAGGCACCACTTGTGCCCTGCCAAAGGGCCACCTGCCATGAGCTACAAAGCAATTTGCAGATGATTTCCACTTCTACTGGGCTTGGATATACCCAGGAGAGGCCCAACTGAAAACTGAGCTGGCTACTGCTAGTGCCAGGCCTGGGGCTACTTAACAAGAGGTACAGTGTACACCAATGCCAATGACTACTTGTTTGAGAGATTTTAGGAAAGTTCTGAGCATGAGTCAAGAGATGCCATTTGTATGGAGAGGCCACTAGAAACAGGTTGGGTGAGCCCAAAAATTGGGTGGGGCAGGGCCTCATGGAATCACCAGGGTAGGGCACACCAGGGCGGGGCAAACAGTGATAGCCACATTCATGAAGACTCAGATATGAGGGGAGGGCTCAAAAAAAAAAAAAAAGAACAATGGCCTCTGCCAGCCGTTCGGTCTGGGAGAAAGTTGCTCCTAGAGTTCTCACCTCAAAGCCAGACAATTCAACTCCTCCCTAATGTCCCCGTAACCTTTCCAGCTGCTGCACCAGTGCTGGAACTCAGAGGGAGCGAGTCAGAGTAAGTCTATGCATGGGCCCTTAAGAAAAATGCCTGGGACTTCAGAAGCCTTGCATCTAACTCAGCCACAATCTCTGCTGGTTTTTACTGCCAGAGGTTATGGGGACTTCTCTTCCTCTAACTGGGCTTTTAGGCCTGGTGTGGCTCTTCAGGCAGTGAAGAGTCAAGGCAGAGGATATAGTGAGCATTTCAGGAAGACCCTGTCACAGTTAAATCCAGCTAGGCAGGACCTCTACAGCTAAGATATCCCTGCTGATTTTTATCTGCCACATGTGGGTATGAGATGAGCCCATTCATCTCTACCCCTCCTACCAGATTCAATAAGGCTTCTTTGTATCCTTAGCCATGAGACTCCTCTTCAGCTGGACGTCAGATGATTCTGAATGATGGTTGTTCTCTAGTTTAGCTGTAATTCTGATGTGGTTGTGGGAAGAATAATGTACTTCATTTAGCTATTCTACCATCTTGACTGGAACTCCTTCCTTATTTTTTTTTGGGGGGGGGGTTCAGATTTTCAGTAACCTTTAAGTTAAATGTAAAAGTTGGGTAGAGTCAAAAGAAATCTTTTGACTAGAATAATCATCAATAAAATTCTATACTTTATATTACATCACAGCAGAACTTACAAAATATTTGGTTGGCCTGTTATTAATTGTGCTGATTATCCACTATATTAATAACATAGATGATCTCTTTGTTGTACATTTTATCTTGAGATTTAAAAAGTAAATTTAGGACTGTTTCTTTAAAATATAACAATATATTTTTGTAAAAATAACACAGACTAGAAGATAAAAACAATTGAAAATTTGTCAAAATAACTAGAATTATAGGTATTTTCTTTTCAAAATCATTCTTAATTTTGTGTTTTCATATGCTTTTTAAAAAACATGTTTTAATTACAGTTGGCATATAATATTATATTAGTTTCAGGTGTACAACATAGTGATTCAACATTTATATACCTTGTAAAAGAGATCACCATAGTAAGTCTAGTAACCATTTGTCACCCTACATAGTTATTCAATATTATTGACTATACTTTTGATGCTGTATATTACATCTGTGTCACTTATTCTATAATTGGCAGTTTTTACTTAGTCCCCTTCATCTTTTAACCCACCCTCGCCCCTCTCCCATCTGCTAACCATCAGTTCTCTGTATTTATGAGTTTGTTTCTCTTTTGTTTTATTTGTTCATTTGTTTTGTTTTTGATTCCACATGGAAGTGAAATCATATGGCATTTGTTTTTCTTTGTCTGACTTATTTTAGTTAGCATAATACTCTCAAAGTCCATCTATGTTATCCCACTTGGCATGATTTCATTCATTTCATAGCTGAGTAGTATTCCATTGTATATATGTGCCACAGTTTTTTTATCCATCCATCAATAGACATTTAGATTGCTTCTATATCTTGGCTGTTGTAAATAGCCAAGGTGCATATCTTTTCAGATTAGTATTTTCAGTTTCTTCAGATAAATGCCCAGGAATTAAATTGCTGAGTTATTACATTTTCCTGATGATTAATGATGCTGAGCATCTTTTCATGTGTCTGTTGGCCATCTGTCTGTCTTCTTTGGATGAATGTCTATTCAAGTCTTCTGTACATTTTTTCATCAGCTTTTTAAATATTAAATTATATGAGTTATTTCTATATTTTGGGTATTAACACTGTATTCGATATGTCATTGACAATCATCTTGTTTTGTTGATGGTTTCCTTCATGGTGCAAAAGTTCTTCAGTTTGATTTTTGTCACATTAGTTTATTTTTGTTTTTGTTGCCTACATCTAGTTTTACATTTAAAAACTTGCTTATATCATTATTAAAGCAAGGGTCTAAATGATCTGAGCAAACCATGCCATACCATCTTATCAGAAGACATGTTAAAGACACATATATCATCCAAACAATTTTCTGACTATTTCTTTATTTATTCAAGGCAAGCAAAGAAAATGTAAGACTAAAAACCATATTCAACAAAAATGTGTATATAATTTGAAAAAGAATCAATGATTATAAATTCTAAGTTTAAAAAACATTTTATGTTTAATTTTATTACAATTATTACTAGTACACACTAATCAGTATAACCATGTTTTTATAACTAATTATTAAATAAAATTTTAATTGTCTTTTAATGAAATGAATAGGTGTTTTCTCTAATTATTTTATGCATACATAGATTAATATAACTTGTTTCTAGAATCATCCTGTATTCAGCCTCAATTTTACTCCTTTTTTTCATTTTAATAAATGTTAGCAATAAGCAACATATTTCATGTTTCAAAAAAATAAGTTGATAGCAATGAAATCCTAGCATAGATATATTACTCAATTATTTAAACCCCTTCTGTGTTGCATGACAAAATTATATTGTTATCTTTTACCAAAATTACTTTTAATGATTTATTAGCTGAAAACTCAGTTAGGTCCTCCTTCAATTTTGCTGAAAGCAAACATTGTAAACCACTTGAATTCTAAAAGCATTTGTTACCCAGTCATCAAAGTCAAGCACATCCTTAACTTTTGGGAAATCTAAATATAGGTTTTACCAAAACCTATCAAGTTTCTTAGTTTTCATACAAATATTTGAAGTTAAAGTAGGTTTCTCTGGCAATGGTTTGTTTCACTGTTTTGTTATTGTTGTTGTTTGGTACACTGTGGATTTTCACACATAGGCTCAAAAGCACCAGAACAAAATTCAAGATGTGTCAGAGTAAGAGGGAGAGAGTGATGGGGAATGTGGTCAGAAAAAAGTGAACAACATCTTAACTGCAAGTGTGTTCTCAGGCAGATTAATTTCAGCAGATTGAGATTTGAAGTTGAAAATTGAAGTTGGAAAGTGGCATCCTTAACACTGTCCACACTTGCTTCTTTCTCCCTTGGAAGGTGTGTATTTTGTAAGGGAACATGAGTACATGACTCTCAGTTTGGAAAGTACTGTCCTCTGTCATAACAAAGTCACACACAGTGTTTCTCAAAGTAAAAAAAAATGTTCATAGCACAAATGCTACAAAGTTTCAAGAAACTAATTTAGAAGCTAACACGTCAGCTCTATATATATCACTACTTTCCTTGATCTTTTGGAAGCCTGTATGTTTGCTTTCAACTAGAATCTGTCACTACTTTGATGAACATGATATGATTCCAATATCAGGCACTCCATATGAAAAGATTATCAAGTTTAAAAGGTCAGTATTTTCACTGAGATCTAGCACTTAACTTACTACAATAGTGGCAAGCAGACTCATAAAGAACAAGATCTATAAAATAAACTTTAGTAAATATTATCATCACTATTAATATAATAGGATTTGCCCTTTAATATACTGCTTAAAATACTACACTTATACATACTTATATATTGTTTTGCATTATATTTAACATTGTTTCTTAACATACTATATATATTAGTGCCTAGGAAAAGACAGAACAGTTTCACCTAATTTTTGGTATGTTTCTTGACAAGCTGAATTTTGCCTTTCTCTGTTAACAGTTCCTATTACTTTCAACTTAGATGACTTAAAATAAAAGGCAGTCAGGAAAGATTGGTAGTAAAATGACATACACATGTCAAAGTACTTAAAATGTGTATTGTTAGATGAGATATAAATTATATAGAGATGACAAAATAAATAGAAGATTACATGGATACTATGCTTGGCAAGAATGTATTTTATTCAACCCTAATACTTAATATTTTGATTTAAGACTTAGACAACATTCAAATCTTTGAATCATTTTTTTTACCCATTAGCAAATATGAATTCTTCTTGATTTTTAATTTTTCCCCTAAAAATAAGTTAAGTGACTTATCATAGTGTATTCAAGGGTCCATTTGTTCACTTAATTGCTCTATTTAATCAGAAACACTCACTGTTTCCTTGAAAATACATATGCGTGTAAATTCTAATGGAAAATGTGCTTGGCAAGTTAACTTTGGAGCTTGCCAAACTCCAGACATCTTAGAAATGCCTGAGATGTTATAATGAACAAAACATACTACCAGTTCACTGAACCTTGGACTTATGCATCAGGAAAGTAGATAAAATACCAAATGTATTGTCATGCTTTCACTAAACCAAAGTCATTCTCATGTGTTTGAATTTAAACTGAAGGCTTCTTCCGCATTTAGCTCAGCTGTGAGATGAATTAATGTGATCACACCAATGGCATATCCCAATAAAACTTGTCACCAGTTATGCATAATCATCTCAAAAGGAGAATTGTGCATGCATTTTTGGAACTCTCCACAGAAGAACATGGCAGCATGTAATGAGTTGTCTAAAATTTATATTGGTGGATGAATTTCCTGCCAGTCATGCAAATATTTTAATTAGAAAGAAATTAGTAAAATTATATACCATATGCTATTTTTGTAAAAACTTTTAGAGTCACAATATTATTTTCTCCATAACAGACCACAGGGCAGTGCAACTCCCCTGATTTTACATATCCTCCCTGCTTTTCATCATGCTCCATGTAAACAAATAAGAAATAGTTTCTCTTCTACCTGACATAGACTGTATATAGTCTCCTTCAATGTATTACCTAAAGCCTACACCTAAATAATTATTCCTTTAGATTATGATTAGACACATAATGTGTGCAGTACATCAAGTTCAGTATAGCTTATTTGTATGTGAGGAATTTTAGTTCCTACTAGAGAATAATTCACATGCCATCATATGAGGGTGAAGCCCCCTAAAACCAGAATTATCTTCTGGAGGGCAGGCCCCTTGTAGGACAGGCTTCCCCCACTAGGTGAGTGTTCTAGGAACCCATCTGTATCAGTGTACCAGCTGACGTTGTTGTGAGAGGCTGAGTTCAGCTTCAGTTATTTTTTTAAAACTCTTTCAACACATTTGCCCATTTCATGAAGGGTCTTTTACAAGTGCACCTGCCCACACTGTGCTGAGTGTTGAGCAGTTTTTGACCCAAAAGAGTATGACACCTGTGCCCCACTCTCCCTTCACTTGATCAACATTTTTGTTTGTTTGTTTGTTTCCCTGGTTGAAAAAAAGTTCTCAAAAAGAAACATTATGTCTGTGTGGAAGAGGTGAAACAAAAAAAAAGGTGCAGAAGCACTAAAAGGCATGAAAATCCACAAGTTCAAAAACTGTTTTGAGCAGTGAAAAAAGTCTTGATAGGTGTATTGCCTCAAATGAGAAGTACTTAGAAGGTGACTGAAATTTAAACATGTAAGTATAAATACACAATTTTTTATAAATAAATCTGGATTTTTTTCTGCCCCCCTCTTGTACATTATATATTATATAAAACTGGTTGGGAGAGGGGAGGTTCTGGTATAAAAGCTACTTGGTGAATATTTAGTTTTAATTCTACTTAAGTTTGGGTGCTTCAAAACTGAGATAATAAGAACTCTTTCTTGGAGTTCATTCTAAGACATTACTAAGAAAATTCTGGCATTCAGGTGAGAAGGCAGAAGGAACAAAGAAGTAAGTGAAGCTAGCAGCATTGTCCCTGACACATTCTGATTTAGAAATATCCAAAATGCTGGGCTACAAGTGGGAAAATATTGGATTGCCATGAGTACAAATGTTTTCAGAAGACAAGAATTTTAATTAGCCAGGATGGGGAACTCAGCATGAGGTTAAATAGTTGATTTGATGTGTAGAGCCATTATACTGGACTGTGTCAATAGGAATATACAATACCATTGTGATAACATGGGTGTTAAACAAATTACCCATCTCAGAATTTCCTAAACAACACTTTGCAGCATTTGGAGACAATTTTTTTTCTTTTTCTTAATATTGTATTGTTTTTCTTTGTTGGATTCCCTAATGAATTTAGCAGTCTTTATACTTAGCAGGAAATCTGGACTGATCATTTGAGGCCTGTTTTCTTTATACATTGTGCAGTATGGATTTACTTTTGGACACCTAATAAATCATGATCTAACATCTAAGAAACAGACTTATTGCCACATTGCCAAATCAAAGAAAGGAAAAAAACAAAACAAAACAGTGTAAGTGCTTGGTTTGTCTTTCACCTATAGGACAGTAATGAACCCAGAAGTGGTATTCTCTAGTAATAATACGCTAGATGTATTAATAATATGTTAGTGCCCCAGTCTTGGTATGTGGAGTTAGTAATGATTTTGTATTTGAAAATGTTAAGCCCTGCATTGTTTGTAGCTCACCAAGGAATACGACCATATGCGATGCTTTTCTATTTGAGGCAATGCCCCCACTGTTGGATAGATTGCTGTTGACAGCTTTTGACCAGAGGGAGCCATTAGATTTTGCTGGCTAGCAAACAATTACAGCTTTGATATGAGCTACAAGGTAAAGATTAAAAGAAATACCAATGCAGGAAAATATGCTAGCTCCGTGTGGTCTCTAGACTTTTCTTGAGCAAAGAAAAATATTTATATTTAAAAACTAACAAAAAAAGCAAAGTGAAAAAATAACTAACTTTTCAGGATTCTAACAGATAAAATGAACTCTGAAAGAGACCTGGGAGAAGCATAGTGGAAACTTCATACCACTGAAAAAAAGAATTCAAAGGATTTATTTGAAGATAATAAATACTTTCCAACTGAAACTATTGTTGGAAGGGGTTTAAAATGATTTCTGCATTTGGAAATATAATTTTATTGCTAGCAATGTAGTCTTCGAACAGCAGTTGTATTTGTATCTTATATACATTGATGAAATAATACATTTAAAGTGAGCAGCTATATGGGTCAATTGATGCTATCGAACAATAAGAATTATTTTTATTGTCTGGATATTATTGAATATAAGCTAACTCACAATTAGTTTGAAAACATTGCCTGGATTAGAAAAAAAGACATGAATTATGACAAATTTAGGACAACAGAAGCCCTGTGTTTATTAGAAAAATCAATCTTAAATGTTTATATAGCTAAAGCACATCATCTTTTGGCAGATACATAGATCCTGAAGTGAATCTTACATAGAAAAGGTAAAAAAACTGTCCTCTCAGTGTGCAGTGCTCTGTGTACTGAAAGGCAAATAATCAGTATTATGGGTTAAACTTTGAAATAAAAAAATTTTGATATCCTTTATATTCTTTTACTCTGATAAAATGAAATATATTTTGTTAAAAGTGCATGCAAATAGATTCAGTAATTTGCCAAGGTACTAAGGCATCATTTAATTTTTGCTTTGTTTTTTACTTGAATGGATATTATAATCAATATTTTTTCATCTGGATATTTTTGTCAATATGTGTTTAATATGGCTAGAGTAGAAAACAATCTATTAAAATATATTTAGTTTGGTTTTAGTATATTAGATAAAACTATATAATTTTTAAAGCATATACTACTTTAAAGGTGGGCATACTTCTGTAAATACAAACTTACCTTCTTTAGAGAAAACGTTAAATATTTTCCCCCATCTTTTTTTCTCACAAGATTTCTGAAACAACTTTAGCCTGTTTTAATGTGGTTAGTACCTTCTTCAGTTAAGACCAATAGTTTGGTTTTGGAAATAAAAATATGATTATGGTGCAATTGTGATGACACCTAAAAGATCCTCTTCCCTGAATCTGAAGGCAGTATTCAATAATTTGCATCAGTGAGAAAATGTAACTTACTTCATAATAATGTGGAACCAGATAATAATCGCTTGCTAATCCAGATCCGGAAGCCTGCCTCAATTTGTAACAGTGGAGAACCGAAACAGTGGGCAATTGTCCACGCCACCATTCTTTTGATATTGTTTCTGTAACTGCTAACTCTGATTAATATGTAGTTTACAAATGGACAGCACACTTGTATAAGCATCCTAGGAACTAAGTTCAAAAGATACAGTGTCATGAGCATGAGTTTGTGATATAGTCTTTCCTATAAATAAGCCAGGCAGCTACTTATAGCTGCCTGCTGAGCAGCCAGACACCAAGGAATAGACAAGAGTCACACACAGTAACTATGCTATTCTCTCAGCTTTTATTGAAGACTGGTTCACCCAAAATAGAACATTAACATCCATTAATATCCTACTCACACTCTAACAATCTAGGGGAAATCTAACACACACACACACACAGAGCAATCAATGGGGGATAATGAACCCAGGTCCCAGAGTCTCAGTCTGTAGGTCCGGGTGACAGCATGGTGGGCAAGGGGGTTGTCAGCGTCTTGCAAGGAAGGATCTCCAGAGCCAGGTGGGCAGCAGGGCAGACAAAGTCCTCAGTCCAGAAGGGCAGAGCCTCTGGTGGCTGATGCCAAAGAGATCAGCGTGGCATGCAGCAACCCTCTGGTGTGTGGAGCTCGGCTGTCTCAGCAGTAGTCTGGAGTCTGCCTCGGTTATACCTTGAAAGTGGTGTACCTCACCCTTCTGGGTATTTTCAATAAATATCTTGGCACCCTTGATGCCAGGAGCCTGTGTGTGGTACACAGCTGTTCTTCTTGACACCGCTGATGGCAAGAGCGGAATTTCCCCAGGAGCCTATCTATGGGTTGTTCCACTCTGCAGACTGTTCTGATTACATGTTCAGATATCTTAGGTGTGTCTCCTTGCCAGATGTGTCTGTTCTGACTTAGGTAGTTTTCCTCTTGAACCACAGTGTCATGGCTGACTGACAACCATTTTAGTTGAGAAACTGCATTTTGTTCTATACACTTTATGCTATCTTGATCGGACCATGCCATTTTTATTGGTCCTGCTCTCTACCTACAGACTCTAACCTCCAGGCATCCCAGCTCCAGGAGATACCAGGATGACTAAACCAGGATGACGCACGCCAGACCATCTCTTGCCTTATCTGAATGGTCAGTGCTCGTCTGTACGTAGAGAACTTTTCAACTGCCTCCCTTAATATCTTTGTTCTGTTCCCCTTTCCCTTGTAATAAAAACCTCTGCCCCCCACTGAGATGTGGATATTGGCTTTGAGGCAAGAGTCCGCCATCTTCCAGGTTGCTGGCATCTGAATAAAACCACTTTCCTTTACATCAGCACCTGCCTCTTGAGTATTGGCATTTGAAGCAACAGGCACCAAGACCTGTGTTTGATTACAAATTGAAACTCTTCCTCCATATTTAAGGTTATGAAAGGTCTGACTCTCTAGCATGAAAAATTACAAGAATATAATTTCATTCTAATAGAAATATTTAGTGTTTATTTTTCAAAATACATTATTTGTTTTACTTTGCTTCTATAATATTTCTCCATCTGCTTAAAAGAGAATAATAATATTTAGCATATGGGTTGTTGTGAAGGTTATAAATTACTTTGTACAGTGTCTGGTACATGGTAAGTGCTCAAGAAATGTTAGATAATTTTATTCTATTGTTATTGTTTTGCTCATTTTTAAACCTAAAAGTCCTTGTCATAGCATTAAAGGAGCAAATTATTGAATTTAAAATCAATCTGTATTCAGTAGACATCACATGAAAAACATGTGATTAAATATCTTTAAAAATCATGTTTTTCTCATTGACTGCCATGTATCTAATTGCAGATCTTCCTCTTTTCTCTATATAGAAACACCTGAAAAATTTCAAAGGTTATATATATTATTATAAGCAACAAATTACTAATATTTTCAAAACAAAATCACAATAGTTTATAGAATACTCAATCAACATGCATACTGTTAGAATTTTGACAAGTGGATTTGAAAAATTACAACTAAAAAAGATCAGAATTATTTGAAACTCAATACACAAAAGAAACTCAAATAGTACAAGAGAATGATTTTGAAAAGTAAAACAGGATTTGAAAAAGTAAGAAGTAAATAGTCCCATTTTAAGGAATACTAAAAAAGAAAGGAAGCAATACATTTTATTGGACTGAGAAATACATGTTGTTCATTATTTGATTTTATAACTGTTTTAGGGGCATTTTAAAAATCTGCCTTCTTTGGTTTCTAAATTCTTGATCTCTCCACCCTTTTCCCTTAACCTGTTTCTTCTTCAGTTTTTTCCTCTCTTTTTAGTCAAAACAGTCCTGGCCTAAGTCAGAAGTTTGAGAGCCACACTTTAAAAACTTTTTCTCCTTCACTTTTCACAAGCTTTCTATCACAAAATCTAGATAATTCTATTTCAAACTACTTTTTACATTGGTCCACTGCTCCCTGTCGACAGTACCATTATTCCTTACCTGGATAATAGCAATAACCTTCAGTTTAGTATCTCCTCGTCTCTTCTTGCTTCCTTTAATCTAGCCTTCTCACAAAAGAATAACACTGTAAAACAAACCTGATTTCAAGATGTCCCTATTTATAAGTCTTTGATTAGTTTCTTATTGCTCTTAAATAAAATGACTATTTCTTTGTCACAGTCTCCGTCACTCAGGTCCATTTCATCTTTCACTGCACTTAAACCATCCTGACTTTCTTTCTTTAGAAATGCCCAAACTCTTTCCTATCTCAAAGCTTTAAAAATCTGCCCTTTTCTTTGCAAGGTTCTTCTCCCAACTGTGTCTCAGGAAATCACTCTTTAAACAAAATTTAAATTTAAAAGTTAGGGCATTAGAGAGAACTGTTCTAGCCAAATACTATACATTACATCTGTTCTGTTATTCTGTCCTGTCAATCCAACTTCTTTTTTTTTTTCTTAGCACTTATTTACTTTGTTCTTATTTATTTTACAATAAAATTGGTCAAACACACACAAATGCAGGGCAAAATAAATACACAAGAGTATATGGACAACTGAAATAATTATCTTGAATATTCTAATTTTCTTGACTATTGTGATAAGAAAAAATTATTACCAATATTAGGTTTCCCAGTAGTATACTTCTTTTTACCTCTTCTAGCAGTATATGGAGCTTTTGCATTTCCTAATCTTTGTTAACAAGGGGCAGTCTGATGAGCATGAAATAAGTAGTTATAATCTTCTTATGATTTCTTAGGAAACATTTTCTCATTTTTACTGCCCCAAAGTATTTCCTAATTCTTCTTTGTTGACTTGCCTTTATAACATATATTTATTTCCTATTTGAGCTATTTTTAAAATTTATTTTGCATTGTCAAATCCTAGACAATTTATATAGGTTGAAAATATTTTCTCCTAGTTTGTATATTGTTTTAAATTCAACATACTTCTAATTTGCTTTACAGTGTTTAGTTTTACAGAAATGTTTAATTTTAGTGAAATGAGATTATCAATTTTTTAAATTTGTATATTTTATATTAATGTATTTTTTAAAAGTTTTTTCTACCAACTGTCATTTAAAGTATTGTCTTTAAATGGTATTTGATATTCTAGCCATTTATTCTTCCATATAAAGTTGTCATTTCTTGACAAGGTCCATAAAAACCCTTGAAAAGATTATGATAGGAATTCTACTAGATATGTAGAAAAATTAGAATTGTTTGTAATATCAAGTTTTTTTAAATAAATAAACATTTTATAACATATTCCATGAAAGTATTATACAAAGTTGTCTCATTTATTTACTTGTTAAAAAGGTTGAATTAAAAACACTGCATCTTCAAAGAACCCGTATAAAGGACTCATGGACATGGACAACGGGGAGGGATATGATTGCGGGAGAGGGGGTGGGTTGGGTGGGGGAGAGAAATTGGGAGAAAAGGGGACAACTGTAATTGAAAAACCAAAATAAAAAAAAGAAAAAGAAAAACACTGCATCTTTGTGATAACCATCTTTTGCCTTTAAAATAATGTAGTATATACTAGTAATAGAGGGTATAAAGTTGTATATTATGTATTCTTAGGGTTAAATCTGATATGATCAAAATATTTGGTGAGGGAATAAGACTTGGCTTTGTGTGTTGGACACACAACGTGATATGTACAGATGGTGTACACTTGAAACCTATAGAATTTTATTAACCAATATCACCCCAATACATTTAATTAAAAGAGAAAAAAGATTTATTTTCAACCTTGATGAATTTTATTTGAAAATATTTTATTAATTTTTTCAACAATTATAAGTGAGGTAGGTATACATTATATTCTTATGTAGCTTTTATAAATGTCATGTAAAATATCCTGGACAGCCAAAAAGTGGAAACATCCCAAATGACCATCAACTGATGAATGGATAAACAGTGTAGTATAGCTATACAATTAAATATTATTCAACCAAAAACTGAAATGAAGTTCTGATATGTGCCTCAACATGGATAATCCTTCGAAACATTGTGCTATATGAAAGAAGCCAGACACAAGTGACTGACTACATATTCTATGATTCCATGTAAATGAAATTTTCAGAATAAATTTCTTTTCCTGTTGTCTGCAAAAGTTTCTGGACATTAGCCATTGTTTACTTCTTGAAGCATTTAAAATATATTTTTAAACTATTTGATATTTTTGAGGGATAAACATTTACTAATTATTACACTTTCAAAATGCTCACTGGCTTATGCAAGTTTTTCACCATGAGAAAATGTGGGTAGTGAATATACATTTTAGAATATTTTCTATTGAAGTTTTTAAATGTATTGGATTTTTAAATTGTAGTATATATTATATTATTACATAATATGTTATATATTATATTTTTAAAATTTTTCCTGTATATTTTACAATAAACCTTTTAGTTGTTTTGTACAAATAATTTATTTCCATCTTCAGCTAATTAAGTCACAATCATTCTGGGCCAGTTGCTGCAGAGGCTGTGAATTAGATTTTCAGGTTGATTGATGCAGAGATTGTAGGTCTAAACTCTTTTGTCCTGTATGTTTATTTCCAACCATTCTCTCATTAAATATGTGCTTCTCTAAATTTTCCACGTTTGGTCTTCTTCATTACTCTTAAATTTATTTTGTCATCTTTATTTATTGCTTTTATGACTCTTTAATATAGTTTATATTCTTCTTTCTATGCTTTACTTTTTTAAATTAATTTGGGGGGAAATAAAATGGAATATATCCATACAATAAAATTTTATTCCGCAATAAAAATAAAGCGTTTATTCTCAAATATTGTAAATTTGTGCTAATATGATATGACAAAAGTTATATTTTCTTGGCTTTAGCTCATGGTTATATGCTTGCTTTTCTATGATTTATTTGTGGAAACTCATTTTATAAGGATTAACCTTTATTTGCTAAATGTTAGGTTTCCATTATCATGTCTTCATTTTTATTTATTTATTTATTTTTAAGTATATTTTATTGATTATGTTGTTACAGTAGTCCCAATTTTTCCCCTTTCCTCCCCTCTTCTCAGTACCCCCCTTCCCTCCAGCAATCCCACCCCCCTTAGTTCATGTCCATAGATCATGCATATAAGTTCTTTGACTTCACCCTTTCCTACATTATTCTTAACTTCCCCCTGAATATTTTGTACCAACCAATTATGCTGCTTATCGCTCACTATTCCCCATTTATCCCCTTTCCCCCTCCCAGCTGATAACCCTCCAAATGATCCCCATACCTATGATTCTGTTCCTATTCTGGTTGCTTAGTTGGATATTTTTTTTAATTAAAAAAATTTTATTTATTTATTTGGGGGGGGGAACCCCGCTCTGTAACAATCCCCACCTCTCAGACTTAAGAGCATTTGTAATCTCATAAAGGACAATGGGCAAAGTTCTCGTGCTCCTCTAGCTGCTTCAACCTGGACATGGTCATCATCCTACCTGCCCTTGGATCCAAAGATCCCTAATAAGAGTCGGGGTGTGGAGGGGAGGGTGGCGTTCCCACATGGGGAAGGTTCTTGCAGACTCCAGGTCAATTGGCTGTCTGCAGACAATGGTGTGCTTGGTTTAACAGGTTGGCATCCTTGTTGTATTCTGGGGGCCACAGATTTGGCAATAGGGTTAAAAGGCATCATTAAAATCGTAACCACTAAATGACAAAAGGCAGGGATTAACTTTTCAATGTCCCATATTAGGGGGAAAAAAAGACTTCTTTGGAGGAAGGTGTGCAAGGCATGTCACACCTGTCCAAAGCCCTTTTGCCCTCTATACTTAGTTGGGGCAGCAGGGAATATTTTAGGTTTCACCCCTCAGACCCCTGGGCCCTTTCTGTCCAAGCCATTAGGACAGAAAAGAGAAACCAGTTTTAAAGTGAAGCCCACAGACCACCCCATTCTTCACCAACCCAGCCACTTAATTCAGCCAAACTGTTGAGTCTCAGGAGGCAGCTTAATTTTTTACTACTTTTTATTTACAGTTTACTATACCTCTTTAGAGTAAATCCACATTTTATATGATTTTTTCTTTCAAAAACTATTATTATTATTTCTGAGAGTTTTAAATTGTTTATATTCATCGATATTGGTTTCATTTTGCTTCATTTAAATTTAATATATTTTAATTGATATTATTTTCCATGTTATAATTTTTAGAATCCCAAGAGTATTGATGATAAATATGTTTTGATTATTTTCTTATTTTAATTTCTTCTGGGATCTTGTGATTATTGTTGTTCCTAAACTTTTTTGGTAATGTTAAATTTGGTATTTTGAATTCTAGGTTTTCTGTCTCCCTCTCTGTCTCTTTCTGTCATTTTCTATTGGTATTGGGGTTGCTTCTATCTGGTGCCTGGGACTCCAATTCATAATCAGGCCTTACTTTGAAAGTGTGAGGGATTTACACCATAAAGTCGTTTAACAATCCAGGAACCCAACCATGAAATTTTTGTCTCAGTTTCTGGATGAGATATTGGACCTGTATCTTCCTTCCTGAAGCAAATTGCTTCATACTAGGGAGAGCCCCAGCACCAGGAATTGTTTTCTTCCTTTTATGTGCCAAGTAGAAAGCGCTATTCTAGCCGTGGTTTTCAGCAGTGAGCTGGCTCTTTTCCCAGGATATACCCAGAACACATTTAGGATACTCTACCCCACAGAAGTTGACTTCCTAGCAGTTTCTGACTGCTTCCAGATCCAGAATCCAACATACCGTCAGCTTCAATTCTGATTATTTTATTCTACTTCTTTTCAATTTCCTGAGCATGCAGCTATTTCTCTTTTTTCATTATTTGTGTGGATTTCTTTACAATTTTTAAAAAAATCTATTATGGCTATGTATATGGTTATCTATTTTATGTATATGGTTATATATTTGTATTAGCAGCGGGTTGGCTTAAATAATGTATTTGCAATGTCATTTCCCCAGAGCTGCATTATATTTTTGAACATATTTTACTTGGACTAAATTATAAACTCAGTGAAAACAGTGACCTTGTTTGTTTTAATCATGATACTCAAACTTTAGTTAGTCTTTAATAAATATGTAAAATACAAGGTATTATTTAGTTATTTCATTATCAGGTGATCCATGAACAATTTCACAGTAATAATGTAAAGCCTAGAGAAGCTTCAGCAAACCAAATACCTGTATAAAAATGTCACGTAACTTAACAACATTTAAAGTTATTGCATAGAGAGGTTGATCACAACATTTTAGTGCAATTAATTAAATACCAAAAGCAACATCTCAAAAAAGTAGCCATCTTTTTTGCTAAACAAAAATGTATCTGTAGCACGAAATAAAGTGAATATGAAAAATAAAATGATGAAATAAATAAGGAAAAAGAAATAGTGTTTAACAATTAAAGAGCTTCACCATTGTATATCAGGAACTAGGCTCTTAGTTATGTACAATATAAGAAACCCCTGTAGTCCTCATTAACTGAGAGATATTAAATAATACTAGCAGCTTCTGGCTTACTATGTTTCAGCCATCTCTTAAGTGCTTTATCTAGAAGGAATAATTTAAATTTCAAGGCAACTTTTTGACACTGGTGTCATTTTAAGCATAAAGATGACTAAAATGAAACTGAGCATTTGAGTTATCTGTCCAAGATAAAGGATATAATATTACATACCTATCACACTTAAGGAATCAAAGAATGAATTAGGAATGTGAGGATTAGGGATTGTGTGTAAAATGGGACTGACACACAGGAAGGATTCGTGAGGCAGAACGAAAGGAGAAGCTCTAGAATGAAGAAGAGAGGGCTGGGCTAGAAGGGCGTGGCGGTCAGGGCACTCCCAGCGCTGGGGCTTTCTCAGGTGTGCCGTAGTTCCAGGAGGAGGTGTGAAGACCATGTGGGGGAACTACGGACATCTACGGGGAAGAGTGGGCTGGATGAAGTGAGGACTGCTCAGAGCTAACCCCAGCTAGGAACTGGGGAGAGATTTCAGAAGCATTCTTGTAATGTGAGCTCAAGTTCACCAAATTAAGAGAAAAGGGGTAATTGGACAGAGAAAAGTGTGTGCGTAGGAGTTTCCACCAGAACATTCTGTGCATGTTTTTTTCCTGAACCTAGATGGTCAATGCCATGGTCCATTTTTTCAGTGAGTGTGACCTAAATGTGCAGTCCCTGTCACACCTGAGTTCTTTTGTACACCACAGTTAATACGTGTCATGCACCCAGGGAAAGACTTGCCTATGGAATAATGGTAGAACCAACACACACACACACACACACACACACACACACACACACACACACGCCTCCCCAAAACAAACACTCATTTTCAGAGATAGTACAATTTTAACCTAGAAAGAGAGTTTGGAAAATATTTTTAACTGTCTCGCAGTGTGCAAGGCTCCTCTCTGAGAGGCAATACTTCATTTTGGGGGTCATGTCAGAAGAGTATCAAATTCTTTCCTTTATCAATGAGTTCAGAGTGTACCCATTAGGCTGGCCCAGAATAAGAAAGGAGCTGAAAACTGAGAGGTTTATTGTCCACTCTCTCAGCTATAATAAGATGGGGTCAGAATTTTGACATGACCCTTCATACAGGATATACTGAAATCATAGCTAAAGATTCTGATTTTCTTTACTTCCTGACCAGGGGGGCAGGGAAGGAGGGAGGAAAAGGAGATACTTTTTAGTTCTTTTATCCTTTTGGCTATGTTATATTAGAGCAATAATTCAAAGGTTTGTTAAATTACTTGGGTAGCTTAAACAAATATATGTAGTATACCTAATAGTTGATTTCTAGTTTACATGCATCAAAAAGTTGCCAGTGTTCTATATACTACTACATATAAATTACCTCAGATAGTCCATTAATTTTCTTTTTAACAAGCAGTGATTGAATGTACTATGTTCCAGGAATGTACTAGGGGCTGAGGTTACAAAAACATGTCAGATGTAATGTTTTGCCCTCAAGGAATATTCTAATAAGGGGTATAGGCATGTAACTAATGATGACAGTGTCATGTGTGCTAAGATTAGAATCTGATATGGAAGATATAAAATTACAGGTATAAGTATCTTAATAAGATGAGAAATTTAAGGACATTTTTCTGAAAAATGAAATATTTCAGTTATACATAATTAATGAAGGGAATAATGGAAAAGGTATAGGACAAAAGTTCACAAAGTTATTAAGTTATTAGAGAGATTAATGATGAGGAAACTACGGACTGCTCTTATTTATCACTAAATCATGAAGTAACTGTATTTTCTTTATATGGATTTAGTTAACCCTGATTTTTTTAAAGAAATGACCTACTTACTTTTTATGACAACAATACTAATTATCTGTGAATGTACATTGTCTTTTTCCTTAGATATGGAACCCCAGTTTTTAGGTAGGCAAAGGGCACCTTGCATAAAGCTTGCAGCTCAAATTGGCCTGTGATTTAGTGGAAGTTCGTAAGATAGTAGCAGGAGAAATGTCTTCTCCACTTCTTCTTCCTTCCAGGTGACAGAAGTGTGGCCATGGTGGCCAGTACATGGTGGCCAATGCAGAGAAAAATGAAAGCTGAGGATAGAAGAGAAAAACATAGAAGGAGCCCAGGTCCCTGACCCCACAGAAGACCATTTTCCCTTTGGATTACTTACTTTGAACACCTTCTATTGGAGAGATAAACAAATGTTTATATTGGAATTTTTCTACTACGCAGGGCCAAATATATATAGTTTTATTCTTACGTTCCTAAATTTAAAGTATATTTTGTAAATAAACAAAAATTAAGTAGAATCATATTTATAAACAATTTCTAGCGGGCTAACACTTTACCAGGGTATATGTATATCATGTCTACCAATGTCTGGCAAAATAGCCACTATCTGTTCCAAGTTACAGGTCATAGAGTTAATGAGGGGCAGAGACAAGATCTGAACCAGTAAGTATAAATCAAAAGTCTGACTCTAAGTATCTGGGATATTCTGCCTTCCTAACTAGACACAATTTAGAAGAAAGCAATTCATTTTTCCCTACAAATCATAAAGATCAAATTAAAAATTTAATCAAATTACTCATCACTTCTGAGATACGTTTTCTGCATTTGTCATTAAGCATGTAAAAGGTAATATATTTAAAAACTAAGGCATAAAATAATAAGTTTTAAGTATTGATGCTATAGTTATTATGTACTTGAAAAAAATAGAAGACAAAAATCTAAGCATACACTTGTGAAAATATAAATTAAATAATTTATAAAACTTGTTTTTAATGTTCAAATGTCCAATTCATATAATCCTACCATTTCTGTATTCTTCTGAACTGACATAAGACTTCTCTTATTAACTCAGCAGTCCAGTAAGATTAGGAAATCCTTCTTACAAAATATAAGTAGTCCATGCTGAAATAGACCTCAGAGAAAACCTAATCCAATCTTTTAAATGTGTTGACAAAGAAACTCGTCGTCGTCGGCAGCCGTCCGTCTCGAGAGACGATGGTGTAGCTTCTTAAGAGTCTATCTGCACCGCCGAGAATGGTTGTGCAGTCCGACTCGGGAGTGACACGGTATCTGTCTCCTCCCGTGTTGAATCGACATCTTACGATGACGCTGAAGCTACAGAGCCTGGGCAGGGTGATATGGAGGGTCTGCTGTTGCCCATGCAGCAGACCCCCCCTCTCTTCACAGCTGAAGGGTCCAAGGGAAAGACGGAGTCAATACAGCTTGGCTTCAGGTGCGCCGCAGGAGTTGCCGGTGTTGACTACAACGTCAAACCGCCTTAGGGACTCCGGCTCCGGATTTTCTGTCGGGGTTTACTCCCTTAGCCTTTCCCCTGAAGAGGTATGCCGCAAGGCAGCGGAGGTTTTTTGGAGTCAGAGTTTTCCTTCTCTGATGTACCCTGACTGGAAGATCGAACCAGCGACACTTAGCTCGCAGGCCGACGCTCAATCCACTGAGCTAAACCAGCCAGGGCTACAAAGAAACTACTGCTTAGAGAATTAAGAAAACTATATATTGTAGCAAGTTAATTACAGTTAGAATTGGAGCTAGATTTAGTTCTTCTAATGATCAATGCAGTAATAGTACCACTACATCTCATGCATGACCAGTATCTTCTACTTTCATTTAATGGAAAAATAGGCAATATGTTTAATGTGACTGGGTTGCATCCCTAACGTACAGTAAGGATGACAGGTACAGATTGAAGGTTTCAATTAATAGCTTTTTGTACTCAATGGACTAGCTGTTCCAGGGTCTTTAATCTGGAGATGGGTATTGTAGGTTTATGAACCACCTAAACCTGCATTGCAAAATGTTTACATGGATATTTATCTGTTGAGAGGGTCCATAGGTTTTGTTACATTTTCAAGGTGCTTATGATCTGAAAAGACTGGCAGCCAGGGGCATCCTAAAATGCTCTGACTATTCTCTGAAGCAGTGTACTTTCTCACCATCTAATGCATCTTCTGCTCTTACAAAGTTTTTCTTCTGGAGGACAGATGTGTATTTTTCAGGAATCATGCCATAATTTGGAAAGAGAGATAAGGTCTATGAAAGAGAGAAGGGAAACAGGAATGCCCAAAATTGCCCCTGGATAATTACCCCATTCAGTAAAACAGTAATAAATGCTGATTTGTGGGAGGCTTGGATAAAACAGTTGAAAAGTAAAGGTGCAGTCCTGGCTCATATGGGCAATTCCAAGGATGTGCCAGTAATAAGTGTCCCATGAATACCTTCTCTCCTTAACCCTTAGCAAAATAGTTAATTGGCTTTTAAATAATACAGTCCTTTATGAAAATCTATTAATAAGCTCAACTGATTTTGTAGATATTTCACATGAGCTTGTTCTTTACATTGTTTGTAACTTTCTAGCCGGCTCCAAAGTCATCATGACATTTAAAGAATCAGTTTATGTGAAATATCTATAAAATTAGATGTGCTTCTTAAAATGCTGAGACTGTCAAAAATATCAGTCACACCATGCATCTCACACTCTTAACTAAGAACAATTCAGCACAGTTAGGGGTCTGCATTTATAAAGGGTTTCAGTATAAAGTAAACATGGCGAATGAATTCCCGTCCTCCCCTTGGAGAGGTCACGTTCAAGGTTCATTGGCAATGCAAGATGGGAAGGCCTGGCCTGTGCCCACCTGCTAAGAATTAAACAGAGAACTGCAGTCTGTTGTGTAATCAACGTCTGGTCTTTAATGCGAAGCCCCAAATTTATCACCACTCTGACATGCTCATAAGCCACTTATTAATTTGTGTTAATTTGGGCATCGTGGAATTGCTCTAACTTAAAAATAACAACCATCCCAAAATGTGAGAAAATTCTCAGGCAAAATGGATGCACACATTGCTCTGGGTAATCAAGTTTACCGAGCAGATTTTATTGTGCTCTTCTCAGCATGCTGCTTGGTATATAAAACTCCGCCACATGTTGTAACAATAAAGTTATTGCTTATTGACCAAACTTAGTTGACAACCAACAAATGTTGCCATGAATCATTTCTGGCTGGATTATAGTCCTCTCCTTGGTAACCCATCAGTGTGTGTCTAGTACATAGTGTTCAATAATGTTCCAGGTGGCAAATTCATGGAGAAATACACTCAGAAGTGAACAACAGTAACAACCTTGAAACAAAACCAGGGAAGAAAGCCTATATGTGGAGAAATATCCTCTAGAAACAGTAAACTAATTTACAGTAAATTTATAACAAATTAACTGAAGTACACATTTTATATAAGGGGAAATGCTTATACTCTTTTTTTTAAGTCATAAGTAATTCCTGGCAACACCATGTTTTTATTAAAACCTAATCTTACAAGTAACACTGGACTATTCTTAGGGATGGATGGGCATTTATCACCCTCTTCTTTGATGGAAGGTGTTGATACATTTTTGGTGGTAGCTTAGCTACATGGTTCTTTAACTTCTTCAGAAGTTTTAGATGAAGACCATTTGAACTTAGTGATTTATGGCCACTTAATTTCTCATACTTTTTCAATCAGGTCTTTGTTTTGATATCCCTGACAGTTCTTTACCTTCCTTCCCTATACAAAGTAACTCTGGGATAGATACTTCTTCATCATCTTGGAGGGAAGGCCGGGCACAAAGCACCCATTCAATCCCTTTGCATTCTTTGCAGTCTTTTTGGTTAGCTTCATTCCCAACATAGACCAAGTAAATCTCCAGTGGATTTTGCAGTTATGGCATACTTATCTCAAAGGGATTATTTCTGTTTGTGTTATGAATGACTTTGTTTGTGTGTGTGTGTTTTAAACATTATTAGTAAAAGTCAGTGTTACAGTTTTTCATCACTCGTCTTTCATCCTTCCCAAGCAAAACATCTTTCCTTAACTTATTTTATTTTGTCAGGGTTCATGAATCTCTAAACATGCATCATGGAGTAGCTTCTATGCTATTTCTATGGATTTTAATTTCCTACCGTTTCTCTGTGGAAGCTTTCTATAAAATCTCCTTTTTTCTTTTTTTCCTTAAACATTTCTTTCAAAATTTGAGTATCTACCTGTGTTCCCTTGACATACAATTTTCTATGAAAATCTCAAGCTTAATTATGTCATTGCTACTGCAAATTTTTAAGTTCTCATCTTTTGCTCTCAGACCAGTAAGTCAGAAGTATTAGAAACTATACCAACCCTCTGTAAGTACCAAAATACTGTTGTTATTAAAATAATCATGATTATCCAACTTAAAATTTCATGACTTAAAATTTTAACAATGCATTGATTATGCCACCACTTAAAATGTGCCACTGGTTCAAAGTAGCAAGGATAACAAGTTTCTCCATTTATCAACTCTGCCCCACCCCTGTGCTCTAAAACAGGCCTCTGCTGTAATGCAAAGCTCATGTCCTATATTTAAATATGATAAATCAATCACAGTGAAACATAGGTTTCTTATTAACATATGCCAATCACTCTCTGGTAATCTACCAACACTTATGTAGAGTAACCATAGTTTATCCTTCTTTATACAAATAAAACAACGTGTCTCTCTTACTTTTCCGACCATTTCAATACAACATCTAGTGGCAGAAAAACCAAACTGAGAGGCAGTGAATCATATTCTTACTCCTTCAAGATTGAATATATCTAACTGAATAGTTTTGTATTACTACAGATTCTCTTTGGCAAGAAACCATGGAAGAACTGCTGAATTCTTATTATAACTGAAAAGCATACAAATCTTTCAGCAAACCCTAAAAGCCACCTTGTAAAAAAAAAAAAAATCTTATTCCAGTACATACTTAGCTGTTACTAGGGAAATTTTCTCTAAACCTGGATCTCAGAGTGCCTTATAGTCATCAATTTCTCTTACACAGATCATTCTAATCTCCAGATCACTTGCAGACCTCGTTTTCAATATTTCCCAAGCACCACAGTGTACAGAAAGTACACCTGGGTCTGTAGTATCTCGTAATATTTGCCTCTAAATTCAGATTCAGTGTATCCTATTCTTAGAGAAAACTAGGGCCTTTTATCAAATAAACAGAGTTTAGATAAATGTTATTTGTTGAACTGTGTTTTCCCCAAATTTATAAGTACCTGGTACCTCTAAATGTGATGTTATTTGGAAATAAGATTTATGCAGGTGTAAATAACATAAGATCGCACTGCAGTAGGCCAGACCCCTACTCCAATATGACTCGTATCCTTATAGAAAGGGAAAATCTGGACACAGAATCATGCACACAGAGAGAATGCCATGTGAAGACTGGAGTTATGCTGTCACAAGTAAAGGAACTACTAAAATCTAGGAGGGAGGCTTGGAACAGATGCTAGCATTCCCTACTGCCTTCAGAGGGAACATGGTGCTGGGGATGGATACCTTGACCTCAGATTGCTAGCCTCCAGAACTGTGAGACAATGAAAATACATTTCTCTTGTTTAAGCCACTCAGTTTGTTATACTTATTATGGCCTTCCCAGAAAATTAACACAACACAATTCAGCATAATTCATCAATACCAAATTATGAATCAAGTAAATATGGTTAGTGGTAGAGAAAAGGGACATTTATAGGAAGATTTTGGAGGTTTATCCTTTTTAAGTGGAACTGTGAAGTTTTCCCTAATTTTGGGGTATCAGCTTGCTTTTCAATATCTCCATAGCATCTATTATCTATCTATATTAATATTGCCTCCTCACGCTATTATAATCATTTGTCTGCAGATCTGTTTTTCTCTGGCACCAAAGATCAGAAAGGGCAAAGACAATGCATGGCTCCTTCATCTCGGAATCTAATAATGATACACAATATATAGCACAAGTTCATAAAAGGTCTTGAGATAATGATAAAACCAGATTTGCCATAATATTTTAGAAATTTAACCACATTGTTCTGTTAAATAATATTTTCACTCAAAATAGTTATTTGTTCTTAACCAAGATTCATGAAACAGTTCAACAGACTGGACTCTGATCATATTTTTTTCAGTGCTATCACTAAAAAGGAAATGCGGTGTATTTTTTAAAAAGTCTTTAGAGATCAAATATACTTGTGATAAAGTAGACTGAAAGTAAGAGTGGAAAGACAGAAAACAGTCCCTGGCCTCTGAACTAGATTTCTGTTTGTAGATTTGTTGTCTGTTCCTAAGAACCAGGTATTAAGAGAAGGTATAAAAATTTTGTCATGTGTTAACCTCTGTTCGAGGCCCAGATTGTCCTGCTTGGCTAGGGATCGAAGTGTGCAAGCTGACATACACACTGTAATGTGAACCAGACTCAGTGGGGTATCCACCACTGTCTCCTGCCAGGTATGTAAGCCTTCCAGATACTCTACTCTCTTTTGATGAGCGGCCTATAAATTCTTTCAGTCTCTGAGACTGAGCCCCAGTTTCTCCTCCTCCACCTCCTCCCTCGGACTTCCGCTGTGTCTCATCTGCACTGTGAAATCTGACACAAGCTACTATGGTTCAGTCTTACTTTCATTTTGCTGCATGTCTTTTACAATATAACTCTGCTTCCTAGCACAGGATGGTAACTTGACTCCTTTTCCTAATAGATAATTCAGTTTTCTTTTTCTGACTCTGGATCCTAACCTATTTCTAGTTATCCAAGACATAACACTTCCCTATTAGTGTGGGAGCACAGATTTCAATCTTTGTCCCCAAGCACTGCATTTCATCCAGGAAGATGTGTTCTCCCAGTGCTTTTAACATGAACTATTATAGTCAGGTCCCTATATAGCAACCAAATGAGAAGAAGGAGAGCATATATAAACACAATATTTATCAAGCTCATTAGTTTATAACATATATAGAGTATACTCATAGAGTGGGGCTAAATAAGTCTTCTTTGTATAAAAACTATTTCTTTTGGAGTCTTAGCAACACTCAGCAATTTTTCATAGAATTTAAATTACTTAGAAAAAATCTGCCTATTCTGCTTTCATTGTTATTATTTTCCATCTTCTCAAAAATCTTTGATATATTTAGAATGGAAATTAAAAGTTGAAAGACTCTAGATTAAAGGCAATTTAGAGTTGTACTTTCTTGAACTGCTAAGATGTTTATAAAGTGTATTTGTTGCTAAGAGCCAAAGCCAGTATATTTTCTACCCCACCTAAAACAGAAACAAAATCAAAAACCATAAATTTCCAACTGACCTTGGGGGGAAAAAAAGACAAAAGATCTGGCAGCATCACGTTTACATTCCCACATGGCTGGAACTGAGCTCTGGTGTGGTATTGCAAGTTTGCTGTAGTCCTCACCACCCCCTATTATTCCTACCAAGGTCATTTCACTCATCAGAGATAGTTATTGGCTCCTTTATGAATTTAAATAACCTGTAAAAAGCATGATATTTTGATTTGTCATGCAAGTGATTATGCTCTAAATCCTACCTCCTATTGAAAAAAATTTTCTTCAATGATAGAATCGTGCTTATTGTCAAGTATAACTTCCACATGCACTGACCTGCTCAGTATAGTTACATATGTCTCAGGTTGTAGGCTTTCCTAATGCACAGAACCCTGACCCTATGTATATAGGCTTTTTGTTCAATAAAGAAAACCATCAATTATGTTATGTTGTTTGATACCAAAATGCTTTGATCTTTTGAAGGATATTTATTACAAAGGAAAGCAGGGTGAGAGTCCTTTGACAGACATGAGACTTTATATGAAAACCTCACGCTCTGTAACTTACTGGCATAGAACCATTGGTATCAAATGTTTCAGATCTGATCTACTTTACCTTTCTGCGTTAGATTTCTATCTTCTCCATTTGCTAGCTATGTATGTGCAGATAAATCTCATCTCTGTGGACTTCAATTTCTTAAGTTGTCACATTATCTTTAAAGTTTCATATATAATCTGTAACTATCCACTGAGTTCTTTAAAAATTTTCAGTAAGTCATAATTAGTACATTACAAAATCTTGGAAACAAAATAATTATTTACAGCAGAACAACTTTGTAAAAAATTAAAATACTTTAAACCCATTCCATAGGAGAAACACTTTATTTATATTTTTAAACTAACTATATATTCATCAGACTATTTCAATTTTTCTTGGAATTTCACCTTGGAAACTTCATTCTAATTATCTAAAGCTTTAATTTTATTACAATGCAATAACAGCTGTGTGACACTTCACTTATATGTGAATCTAAAAAACAAAAGTCAAACTCAAAGAAACAGAGATAGAAAAGTGGTTGTCAAAGAAGATGTAAGAAAAGGTTGATAAAAGCATACAAACTTTCAGTTATAAGATGACTGTGGTCTGAGGATCTAATGTATCACATGATGATATAGTTGATAACACTATATTGTATAAAATTTTCAAGGACAGTACAATATTAATGTTCTCACAAAAAAGAAAGGCATAAATATGAGTGGTGATGCACGTTAATGAACTCAATGGGAGGAACATTTTCACAATGTATATGTTTATTAAATCATCACATTGTACTTCCTAAATATCTTACAATTTTTTAAAAAATATATGTTTTATTGATTATGCTGTTACAGTTGTCTCAATTTCTTTTCCCTCTGCTCCCTTCCATCCAGTGACCCCACTCCCTCCATTTGTCCCCCCTCTTAGTCAATGCTCATTGGTTGTGCATATAGTTCTTCTCAACATCTTCTTATCTACTCCACTCCCTCCTACTATGCTTCTTAATTCCTGCATCATCTCCCTCCTTTTCCCCCCTTCCCCCTCCCCACTGACCTCCCCCTAATATGTTCCCCATACCTATAATTCTTTTTCCACTTTTGTTGCCTACTTAGTTTGCCTTTGTTTCGATTCTCTAGTTTCTGTTGTTGGTTGTCGTGATACAGTTTTCATTTTAATGTTCATAGTTTTGATCCTCCTTCTTCTAAACAAGTCCCTTCAACATCTCATATAACAGTGGTTTGGATCTAATGAACTCCTTCAGTTTTACTTTGTCCTGGAAGCACTTTCTCTGCCCTTCTATTCTGAATAACAGCTCTGGTGGATAGAGTAATCATGGCTGTAGGTTTTTTGATTTTCATTACTTTGAATATTTCTTGCCAGTCCCTTCTTGCCTGCAGAGTCTCCTTTCAGAAATCCGCTGATAGTCTAATTGGGACCCCTTTGTACATGATTCTTCTCTTCTCTCTTGCTGCTTTTAAGATTCTCTCTTTATCTTTAATTTTTGACATTTTGATGATAATGTGTCTTGGTGTGGTCCTCCCTGGGTCCAACCTATCCGGAACTCTCTGTGCTTCTTGGACCTGTAAGTTCACCTCCTTCCCCAAGTTAGGGAAGTTCTGCTTCATTATTTTTTTCACATAATTTTTCAATTTCTAATTATTCTTCTTCACCCTTTGGCAATCCGATAACCTGAATGTTTGTTCTCTTATAGCTGTCCCAGAGGTTTCTGAGCCTCTCGTCATATTCCTCACTCTTCGTTTCCTCTTTCTGCACTGTTTGACTGTTGTTCCCTCCTTATGTTCTGATTTGTTGATTTGATCCATGGCTTTCCCTTTCTCACCACTTGTCTTGTATGTATTTTTGTTCATTTCAGCAGGACTAGCCTTCACTCCTTCCCCGTCTTGATTAAGTCCCGCTGTTATTTCTGTAAGCTGTCTTATAACTATAGCTCTGAACTGAGCCTCAGAAAGATTATCTATCTGTTCGTCCATTAATTCATGTATTTGCTGAATATGCCTGAAAGGTAGGGTCTATTTAAAATATCAATTTGGGGACTTCCGGCCAAGATGGAGGCTTAGACGGACACGCTAGGTCTCCCTCTACAACTAGAGAGGAATACAACTACTTCAAAACAAAGGATAACTAGAAATTCCAGAAAATAAAACTACACGGAAGCCCAACATATGAAGTTATAAACCAGCGGCGCCCTTTGGGCAGGTAAAAGCGAAAGGGGGCGGAGCTGTTTGCGGTCGCACCTGGGACAGCGGCGGGGAGAACAACCCTGGCTGCAGTCGAACCCCCGGCAGCTCGCGACCCCAACGCTGGGGAAAGCAGCCACCACATCGCCTTGAACAGTGAGGCCCAGGGGGGCGGGAGGACGGATCCCAGTCTCCTAGCTGAATAACTGTGTGAATCCATCTTGGACCCCCGCCCCCAAAGAAAGCGCCACAGGGCTGCGAAATAGGTCGCGGACAGGCGCCGGTCGCTGGGTCGTGACGCGTACACAGGCACTGCCTCCTACAGCCGGCCCAAGAAAACAAAACGCATCTGTCAAAATGAGGCAGACAACTATAGAAATCCTGGTGGCACAGCTCACCAGGCAACAGATGGAGAACCTGACAGATGAACAGATAAGAAACCTGTCAGAGGCTCAGTTCTGGGCCATTGTTATCAGGTGGCTTACAGAATTCACAAAAGATCTGGAAAAAGATGAGAAAGAAGCAAAAAACATAACGAAAGGAACAAAACCACATACGAGACAGATGGTGAGGAAAAAAAATCCAGAGTTCATTTCAACAAACTGGAATATGGAGAAGGAACAAGAAGTCAACCAATGCAGGGAGAGGAAATGGGAAGCAACGATGAGAGGATCAGAAACCTCTGGGACAGCTATAAAAGGCCCAACATAAGAATCATTGGTTTGCCAGAGAGCAAGGAAAATGAACTAGAACTTGAAAAATTGAGTGAAAATATAATAAAGGAGAACTTCCCAGACTTGGGGAAGGAAATAGACTTACAGGTCCAGGAAGCACAGAGAGTTCCAAAAAAACTGGACCCAGGGAGAACCACTCCAAGACACATTATAATCAAAATGTCAAAAATTAAAGATAAAGAGAGAATCTTAAAAGCAGCAAGAGAGAAGAAAAGAATTATGTACAAAGGGGTCCCAATTAGACTATCAGCTGACTTCTCAAGGGAGACCCTGCAGGCAAGAAGGGACTGGCAAGAAATATTCAAAGTAATGAAAATCCAAAACCTACAACCACGAATACTCTATCCAGTGAAATTGTCATTCAGAATAGAAGGACAGAGAAAGTGTTTCCAGGACAAAATAAAACTGAAAGAGTTCATTAGATCCAAACCACTGTTATATGAGATGTTAAAGGAACTGGTTTAGAAAAAGGAGGATCAAGACAATGAAATTTAAAATGAAAACTGCATCACAAGAAACAACAGAAGCTAGGGAATTGAAACAAAGGCAAACTAAACAGGCAACGAGAGTGGAAAAAGAACTATAGGTACGGAGAACATATTGGGGGGAGGTCAACAGGGAGGGGGAATGGGGAGAGGGAGGGAGATGATATAGGAATTAAGGAACATGGTAGGAGGGAATGGAATAGACAGAGAGAGGTTGAGAAGAACTGTATGCACAACTAATGGACATGATCTAAAAGGGGGGGACAACTGGAGGGAGGGTGGCCACCAGGTGGAGGGGAGCAAAGGGAAGGGAAATTGGCACAAATGTAATATTATAATCAATAAAACACATTAAAAAAATAAAATATCAATTTGGAAAAAAGACTATATACTTTGTAGATGTCACCACTGAAGGCAAAATTAGGACCTATTAATGGGTAGAATCACGATATATATTTTTAATGCAATACATTGAAGAATCCTTATTCAACCTCAGAATGGAATTTAAAGTTTGATAAAAAATGATTTATTTAACCCAAAATGTATTGAAGTAGAGAAAAAAATGTCCACAAATTAAAGAAAAAAATTTAAATATCACATAGGAGAGACAGCAAATTTAGGAAGTAATGAAGAATGTTTCCAGCCTGAGATTTTTGTATTATGTGATTTTACTTTAATATGAATTACTTAAATTTAAATTCTAGTTCAAGTATATTTTATACTTAAATTTTAGGACTATTTTTATTTATAGAACCAAAATTCAGTTTACTAAATGTCCAACTTCTTTATCACACAGTTGTATATTATAAAATACTTCTCTCAAACTTAAAATTAGTATATTTAAAGATGTATAAGTTTAACTCTATGCTGACTTTTTGAGAAAATTTAAATACATTTTGTGATAATCTCTTCATTTATAAGCACACATAAACATGGACATGCCGTATATTGTGTGATTATTCTGTCTAAATATCTATTGCTGTGTCCCACCCTCATTGATTCTCAAATATTAACAAATTCAAAGGATCATTTTCTGCTTTAAAATGAATAGATTATTTATCAAAATAATTGAACTATTAATCTTAGTGTGTATGGTTCAGATACCATTTATTAAGAGATTTACGAAAGTTTTATTTTAAAGTAATTTGTCCTTTCTGAATGTATTTTTACCAATCCATTTTACCCTTGAGATATTTTTTGCAAGCAATTTCTTTGTTTCTTTTAAGCCTGAATGTAAAGAGATAAATTACCACAAACTCTGATGGCCTTTTTAATGCTTGTCCATGGGATTAAGTTGAGATCACCAATCAATTTCCTATAAGCCATCAAGCAACATCATATGTTAACAATTTTCAGTCTCTTTTTATCTGGTTTGGATTCAAAATGGTAACCTGGAGGTGAAAGGTCTGATTTTTAAAAACCAGCTCTCCTGGGCCAACCAACCTTTTCAATTTTCTGAATTTAAGTTAATTGTATCATTTAAGTTTAATGGAATTATCAACATGTTCACCTTCATTGTGAAATAACACTTTCCTTGTTCAGGTTAGAATCAGTCTTTTAATGTTTACCTAGATTATAAAAAAGACTAAAGAGAACACAGTGTTATGTTTAATGTACTTTATTCTTTGATTTAGGAATTAAGGTACATTTTAGGATTTAATGAGGGTAAAAAAATTTTTCTTCCAGGTAAAAAAACCAGTTGCTATGTCCTCATGGAGTTTCTATATGAAATTTGTTTCTAGTGTTGCTTTTTATCTGATATTTATTCTATTTTTATTTCAGTAACTTATTTATAAAATAAAGGGGGCTTTTAGCATTAAATAGTTGAACATATTGACTACTGTATCTTCTAACTCTTATAAATACACAGTTAAAGTGAACTGTTCATTCTGTTACCAGGGAGACCTGAGTTGAGTCAGGGGACTCCCCACCTCTCCTTTGTTCTTGTCTCTCACTTGCAAGAGACAAATCCAAGCGAGAGACAAATTCAAGCAAGAGACAAACACATATAGTGGAAACGAGATAACAAGTTATTTTATGAAAGAGACATGAGCACAAAGCTACAAGCAGGCACCCAGCTAGTCAGAATGCCCTATGTAACTAGTCTTAATCCCCTATGTATAGAGGAAATAAAATTGTAAGTTTGTTAAGTTTGTTTTATACATTTGAATACTTGGCTACAGGCGGGCACCTGTCTAATCTGAGTGCGATGACCATTGGGGTTAAAAAGTTATATACTTTATTTGGCTTCTAGGTTACCTCTCCACTCAGCTAGTGGAGATGATATACACAGACTTTTAAGGGCTCTCCTCCTCCTGAGTTATCCTGGTTTTGCTTGTGATATTCGGAATTCCTGGCAATAGTATTGGACCAGTCTCAGGACTCCTAGGTCAATGAGTAAGACAAGTCTCCTTTTTGTTTCCAGCCTCCTGTTTTAAGTCCTTTGTTAGTTTGTAATGGCAGGAGCCCTGCTTTATTTCCCCTCTGGCTACTCCTTCTTAGCTACTACCTATGGTAACAATTCTAAAACTTCATAAATGGGTAAACTTTTGACTTAGAATCTAAAAATGTGAGGCATTTAAATATTTATATTTTGTTGTATTTTTTCCCTTAAAAATCCTTTAGCACCCAATGCTGTATTTATATTTGTTTGGTTTGTTTGTTTCCATAAGGAGGAATCCCAAGTTTGCTTAGGCTTCAGGCTTCACAAAACTTTGATCCCCTTTTTTGTTCAAAGTAATACTATTGAAGAAAATATTTAAAATCCACCCACATTTCCTGAGCATTTCTACAGTCATAGATGTATTCAACTCTGTCTCCAGGTCAGATCACTCTTGACCCAGACTCATATGTCAACATTTACAACATGTTTTTATATATTAATCCAATTAAATCATTATGCCCTAAATTAAAGATATGTATTTTCAAAAGCTAAGATTTTAGATTATTCTAAAATATAATTTTATTATTTTAAATAAAAATATTTCTTAATTAACTGTCAGTCGATAAGTATTATTATCAATATTTGATTCAAGAAGTTGATATGAGATAGGACGTTCCCTCTCCTACCAAAACCAATTTTTATCTTGAATTGATTTACAAGATATGGAGCAACTAGCCGCTTTTAAAGAGTTCAAGTCAAGGGGCATCCTTTGTCCTACTTGGTCATATTTTTAAAAATTGGCATATTCACCACTACTTTAAACAAATTTTAAAATAGCAGGGAAGTAGGAATATGAAAATGTGAAGATATTAAGTTGTCCTCTGTGGAATAATTATTTTAAACTACTTAATTATTTTAAACTTTGATGAGCTGCATAGAAGATGCATATAGCAATAAGTAGTTGTAGCATCGTATAACTCATTTTGGTTTTCAACTGGTATAAATTTAAAAATTTACTTACCCATTCACTTACTGACTATGTTAAATTAATTATTTAATTTCCCTTTATGCATGTTTTAACTTTTTTTATTGTTTCTTAAATAACACCTGTATTACATTTTTTAATTCAAATCTGAAAAATAAGTATAACACCAAATACTTGCATTGCATCTAATATGTCATTTCCTATTCTCAGCTCTTCACATATTTTAATATTTAACACTATTACTTAAGCATGAATATTATAATAATTTTATAGCTGAAGAAAAAGTGTTGAAATAGTTTAGCTGGTCATATAGCCCAGGTAAGCAGTAGGACAAAGAATTTTTACACAGGTAATATATTTCCAGAACCCATAGCCTAACCAACTTCACATACTCAAAAATACTTATATTTCAAGAAAGTGGGACAGGGGGAAATCAATGACAACTCCCAGAATTTGAGTATGGTGGCCATTAATTTAGGTGATCCCTTCAGGACTAGAAAAAACATTGAGAAAAGGAGCTAGGCATGCCACCTAAGGCCTGTTCCATTAATGTTTGATTTAATTATCCAGCATAAGTAGATCAGCAGGTGACCCAGGGGAGGGGTTAATGCATATGCCCAAACTCTTCTGAGTTGCTATTTAGCTACATTGCTTTGTACACTGATAGGTTTTAAAACTGCTATTTTCTCATATTTCTTCTCTCTTGATATTTACCCAGTGATATTAATTATAATTTCACATGAGACTAAGAAAAATGGGACAAAAATATACTTTTTTCTTTGGTAAGAAAATATATCCAGTGATAGTTGAATATAGAAAGCTGAAAATCAAGGAGAAGATGCAAATTTGGGAGTCATCGGCATATGGATCATTTATGTGGATGAAAAAGCATGAAGAGAGGATAAAGAGTAAGAAAAGCAATTAACTGAGAAAAAGAGATCCACAAAAAGAATAAGAAACAACAGTGATAGAACGACAAAGAAAATCACATGCATTCAATAACTGAATTGATTGTATAATTCTGTAGTTCTCAGTAAGTCAGCCATGTCAGAATTACATTTATACTATGCATTTATTAGTTATTTTTTGACAAAAGTTGTTATTTAGTCTTTTCAGGTAAAACCCAAATGTTCTAAGTGCGTATATTTTCTGTTCCTAGTAATATTTGAGTACATTGAAATGGTTTTAATGCATTTAATTACAAATCATTAAAAATAATCAGAATCATAGGTATAGAGAGCACATGGGGGGAAGTCAACTGGGAGGGGGAAAAGGAGAGGGAGGGAAATGGTGCAAGAATTAAGAAGCATAGTAGGAAGGTAGGGAAAGGACAAGGGTATATTGAGAAGAGCTTTATGCACAATCCATGGACATGGACTAAGGGTGGGAGACTGCTGGAGAGGGGGTGGTTGCTGGGTGGAGGGGAGCAAAGGGAAAAGAAATTGGGAGAACTATAGCAGCATAATCAATAAAACACAAAAAATTAAAACTAATCATGTAAATAAATCCTATATTTACTTGAGTTTGGGAGGATATTTTTTTGTCACGGTGAAAAAAAGTTAATAAATACTAAAATATATTGACTCAGAAACATAAAAATCCAGGAATCATTTATACATAGCTGGAATCAGATATGCCTATAATATAAAATATTTCCCTTTTTTTGTGTGTGTCCTCTGTCTGTTCAATTTACTCTATGATGGTTTCATGCTCAGGAAGTTTATCTTCTTGCCATCATTACATATATTTGGATTATACCTATCAAAGAAAAGTGTATAGCATCCCTTTCCCAAGATTTCTATTAATATTTACAAAGGAAATTGACTGAATCTTTTTCTCTTATATGCACCATGAAATTGAGGAAATGAAGCCAGGTGAGTATAGGCTGTAGCAGGTGGGAGAGAGCTGCCTTTCTTAGGGAAAAAAGGTGCAAAAGAAAAGATGCCAGAAAGATAAAAATAACAGATATTTCCTACATTACTAAAACATATTTTATGTAAAATGCTCAAATATAAATACCTGAAAGATTTTATGGCCCATCAAAATATGTTTTCAAATAAGTATAGTTTCCTCTTACACTTTACATTTTCATAGAATAATTCATAGTCCAAATCAAAATAATTGACTATTACTCTATATTATATAACCAGACATACACAGAACTCAAGAGTTCTCATGAAAGATTGAAATTGCTCTGTTTTGAATTTGTTAACTATTTGTTTAACCTGTGCTGTCAGAAGTACTATAAATCCATCTTGGATAATTGTTTGTGCTTTTTTCTTTTGCTAGCTACCCTTGAATGCCACTAGGGACTACCTTTTTTTTTTCACAAAAGGCAAATTATTCTTAAATTATACATTTGGATTAAAAGATGTGGAAATAGAATAAAATATCAGAAAATCCACCCAGGAAGGAAAGCAAAAAACAACACAACTGAATAAGTCAAGAATATAAGTAACCATTAAGCCAGTGGAATATCAATTTAAAGCATAATCATAAACTCAATTAACTATTTCTAAAGCATTTTTTATATAAGCATAATGAAAGCAATGTTGACTCTTGCTCCTTTTTCCTGAAAGCTATTTCTAATTTTAGAAAATATTTGCATATTTTATTTCTGCAGGCATTTATTATTCAAAAGATATTTGATGAGCACCTATTGTGTAGTAACCACCATTTTTGAATTTGTAGATAAACAAAGTACTTACCTCATTGATTGTACATAATACATAGAGTTCAAAATTATGGCCATAAAAGAAAGAGAAATTGAGAATGGCTGCTAGGCCTTTGACATAACACATTGAGTGAACAATGGTACCATTTACTGAGATGAGGAAGAAAAGCAGAACAGGGTAATAAGTGGGAGAAATAAGTTCAACTTTGGACACAGTTTGACATGACTGCTATAAAATTAAATGGAAGCATCAAGTTAGAGGGTGCACATCAAATGGAAATATCCAGTAGTCAGTTGATATAAAGGCCTAGAATAAAAAAAGAAGTTAAGGCTAGGGATACATGTTTGGAAGTAAAATATAGATGGTACCTAAAGACATGAGAATGAATCAAGTATTATACAGAAATTGTATGCAGTTAGAGAAGAGGAAGGGACCATGAATGAGTTTTCAGGTACCTGATGATTTAGAGATATTTAAGAGAAGGAGAAGTCAGCTACAAAGATTATGTTAAAGTAGCTAATAAAATGGCAATAAAATTGAGAGGTCAATTGGAGAATTTCAAGGTAGATGCAACTGAATTAATAGTTGCTAAAAAATCAAGTAAGATAAGGACTGAGAAGTTAGAAATTTGGTGATTATTAGTAACCTCAGCAAGATAAATTTTAGTTCAATTATTAAGATGAAGAAAGAATGAAAGCTGAGGAAAAAAAGAGAATTGATAATTCAAAATGTTGCTATAAAAAGATGTAGAATAATGGGTGTTGGCCAGGGAAAGCTTTTTAAAATACAGTTGTACTCTGATGGGAATAATCCATGAGAGAGTGAAAATCTATGTAGCAGAAACAAAATACTATATGCATTAGAAAAAAAGCTTTGAAAAGTTTAATGACGAGATCTAACAAAGCTGTGGAGGGATTCACCTCCAATATCAACAGTGATATTTCATACATAAGAAGAGGAAAAAAGGACTGTTGTGTAAGTATAGACACAAGTGGTTTTGTAGATAGATTTACTTCTATTTTATCAGTGATTTTATAAGCAAGGGCATTCATAAGACTGAAAGGTGGAGGGAAGTGTTGACAGTTTGAAGAGAGAGGAAAAAGTGTGAAGTAGTTCAGGAGACCGGAAGGAAAATGCTGGGGCTCAGGAAGGGTTACCCACTTGGAGAAAATGCTGAGAAGATGACTGTGTTAATTCATAATATGCTCAAACAACAGCTATAAGGCATGACCCTAATCAATAAACAACTGAGATATGGCTGCCATACATTCTATATCCTAGACTGGGGTGTATGTTCTTCATTCAGTAGTGAGTTTTTCAAATTGTAGCAAATAATTGGATAGTGAGAGTACAGATAACTAGGCATCCCTGTATTTTCAATAGAGCAGTGTGTGTAATAGAATAACAGTGAAAAGAGAATAAATGTTATCGATAAGGGTATAGATTTTTTAAGTATGTAGCAAAGGAATATGCTGAAATGAAAGAACTAAAGTTACATAAATGGAAAGACATTTGACCTTACTGAGATATAAGGAAATACAAGCTACAATAATAATTAAATAAATAAATTGCATAGTTACAATAATACAGAAGAAATATAAGATACCATTTGCTGCCTTGAAATTTGTTAAAAATAAAAATGCCACAATGTCAAGTTTTGCAAGAGTTTGTGGAAACTTGTGTTCTTTGCTAGTAGAAATATAAATAAGCACCACCATTTTGGAAACCACTTTGGCAATATATAGTAAAATTGAAAGTGTCCAAATCTTATAATACAAAAATATCACATCTAGGAAAGTACCTTAGATAAACCTGTGACAGCTTCACTAGTTGCACACAGCTAAGTATCAAAAAATAAAATAAAATCCATATTCATAGGAAATTGGATAAATTGTGCTCATGTTATAAGTTTGAGTGCTCTGGAAAGATTAAAATAAATAAGCAAACTATATGGATCAATATGGAATATAACATGAGGGAAACTGAAAATGTGATTTCAGATGGAAGATTTGATTTGTAAATCTGATAATGGCAAAATAATAATGTGTCCACCCTTTCATTTTATTTTCTCAGTGAATTAGAAGGTAAGATCAGAAGCTGAAATAAGGTGGAGGAAGGAAGAGAAATGTGAAGGTTTAAGAAAAAGAAAAGGTATAAAGTAGTCTTCAGAAAAAACAATGAAAAAATTTATTAGAAAAATTCAGCATTAACAAGCAGACTTACAAACATTAATGGTTTCACCATCTCAGCAACAATAATCATTTAAGTAATACAACTGAAAGTCACTTATATGTACCAATATGGTAGATTAAGATTTTTCAAGGTAACCAAAATAAAATATTGCTATTAAAATGTTATTAAAATAGGACTGTTTTTGCTTTGTCCCATAGATTTTGGGTTTCTGTATGTTACACCACATAAACACACTGATGGATAAAGATCTTATGATCATAGCAATAAATGCAGAAAAAACCCTCTGATATAATCCAGGATCCATTTATGGTAAAAACTCTCAACAAATGGGAATAGAGGAAACATACCTCAACATAATGAAGGCCATATATGACAAACCCTCAACCAACATCATACTCAATGGCTAAAAACTACAAGCATTTCCCTTAAGATCAGGAACAAGACAGAGGTATCTGCTGTCCCCACCCTTATTCAACATAGTACTGAAAATTCTAGCCACAGCAATCAGTCAAGAAAAATAAATAAAAAGTATCCAAATAGAAAAGAAAAAAGTAAAACTGTCATTATTTGTAGATGATATGATACTATATACAGAAAAAACTAAAGGCCGTGGTCAAATAGCTCACTTGGTTCGAGCATCATCCCAATACGCCAAGATTATGAACTTGATCCCAAATCATGGCTCATACCAGAATCAACCAATGAATGCCTAAATGAGTGAAACAACAATTCAATGTTTGTCTCTCTCTCTCAGATCAATAACTAAAACTTAAAGAGAAACTAAAGACTCCACCAAAAAACTACTAGAACTGATAAATTAATTTAGTAAAGTAGCAGGATACAAAACAAATATACAGAAATTGATGGTATTTTTACATATAAATAATGAAATAGCAGAGAAATATTTTTAAAATCCCATTTACAATTGCCTCATAAAAAATAAGATACCTAGAAAAAATTTAACCAAGGCAGTAAAAGACCTGTACTTAGAAAATTATAGAATACTAAATAAATATAAATTAAGAAAGATACAAACAAGTGAAAGCATATGCCATATTCATGAATTAGAAGAATTAACATTGTTAAAATGTTTATACTACCCAAAGCAACCTATAGATTCAATGACATTCCTATTAAAATACTAATGGCATATCTCACAGCAGTAAATCAAATATTCCAAAAATTTATATTAAATCACTAAAGACCCCGAATAGCATCAGCAATCCTGAGGGAAAAAAAAAACAAAGTTGGAGGTATCACACTATCTGATATCAAACTAAACCACAAGGCCATAGTAATCAAAACAGCATGGTACTGGTATAAAAACAGATATATAGATCAACAGAATGGAATAGAGAGTCCATAAATAAGCCCACACCTTGGTGGTCAATTAATGTTTAAGAAAGAAAGCAAGAACACACAATTGGGTAAACATAGTCTATTCATTAAATGATGGTGGGAAAATTAGACAGATACATGCGAAAAGTAAAACTAGACCACCTTCTTACACCATACACAAGAATAAACTCAAAGTAGATTAAAGATATAAATGTGAATAGCAAGACCATAAAAATCCTAGAAGAAAACATAAGCAGTAAAATCTAATACATTTCTCATAGCAATACTTTTTTTTCTGATATATATCTTGGGTCAAGGAAACAAAAGAAAAAATAAGCAAGTGGGACTACATCAAACTAAAAAGCTTTGGCATAGCAAAGGAAACCATTATCAAAATGAAAGGACAACCCACTGAATGGGAGAATGTATTTGCCGATGACATATCTGATAAAGAGTTAATTTTCAATGTTTATAAAGAACCCAGGTAACTCAAAACAAAAATAACAAACAATTCAATAAAAAAATGGGCAAAGAATCTGAACTGATATTTCTCTAAATGGGACATACAGATGGCCAATAGACATATGAAAAGATGCTAGATGTCACTGATCACCAGAGAAATGCAAATTAAAACCATGATGAGATACCACCTCACACCTGTCAGAATGGCCATCATCAATAAATGCACAAATGACAAGTGTTGATGTGGATGTAGAGAAAATGGAACATTCATGCAGTGTTGTTGGGAATGCTGACTACTGCAGCCACTGTGAAAAAAACAGTATAGAGTTACCTAAAAAAATTAAAAATGTAATTGTCTTATGATCCAGCAATTCCATTTCTGGGCATATATCTGAAGAAACCTGAAACACTGATTTGAAAGAATATATGCACCCTTATTTTCATTGCAGTGTTATTTACTATGGCCAAGATTTGGAAACAGTCCAAGTGTCCATCAGTAGATGAAATTGTTGTGGTACATTTACACAATGGAATACAAGTTGGCCATAAAAAGAAGGAAATCTTACCTTCTGCACCAGCATGGATGGACCTGGAGAGTATTAGGCTAAATAAAATAAGCCAGTCAGAGAAACACAAATACTATATGATTCCACTCACATGTGGAATCTAATGAACAAAGTTAACAAACAAAATAGAAACAGACTCATAGATACTGAGAACAGAATAACAGCTCTCAGAGGGGAGGGTGTTTGAGAGGCTAGGTGAAGGGACTAAAAAATAAAAACAGACATAGACAACAGTAGAGTGGTTGCCAGAGGGAAAAATGGTAGGTGTGAGAGAAGGTGAAAGAGGGCAAAGGGGAATAAAAGGTGGCAGAAAGAAATCACTATGAGTGCTGGGCACACAATGCAGTATGCAGATGATGCATTATAGAGTTGTACACTTGAAACCTGTATGGTTTTATTAACTAATATCACCCTAATAAATTCAATTAAAAAAGGAGAAAAAATGTATGAATGGGCATGTACACATGGAAAACAAAGTTAGTATAAAAAAAATTAAAGAATAAATTATTAAAATAATAGTTCCTAAACCATTATAACCACATTTGCTCAATAACTAACTATATGTGGCTAGAGGCTACCTTTCTGAAGAGCACAAATTTCCACAGAACCTTTTCATCATCATAGAAAATTGGCCAGCCTTTGGCAAAAACTTTGTATAGTATATCAGAGTAAATATCCTAGTCTTTGCAGGACACATGGTCTCTGTAGCAATTATGCAACTCTGTTGTTATAGTGCAAAAGCAACTATAAACAATTACTAACTGAATGGGTATGACTGTGTTCCAATAAAACTTTATTTACAGAAATAGCACGCCAGATTTGTCATGAGGACTATAGTTTCCTTAACTCTGGTCTAGATCACTTTTACATAAAGGAAATTTGTTTACCCAAAGGTACATATGCAGCAAAAGAAGTAAAAGAGATTTCTAAGAGAAAGATTAATAAAATGTTGGTATAATAGAATAAATTGTACTGACACAAAGGAAATTGTTTTGCACATAACCTAGAGGACCTAAATCAATATACAAATTCAATAGTTGATGCTCTTTTTGTTTTCTTTTATTAAAATTTCCCTCTAAAGTAGCCAACTTTATTTTAAAACACTTTTTGCAATAAATTTATATATATAAAGATGTTGCCTATAAGAAAGTAACAGTACATGTTAAAATTTACATTTTTGTACATATTTCAAATTTGGCTTATTATTGTCAAATTTAAACAGATGCATATGCCTAACTTTGAAAGACAGGAGTTTACAAATAAAATGTTACTGGGAGTACAGGGCTTATTAGCCACTATTCCAATGGAATTGTCATTCTGCCAAAATGCCTTACTGGTGTCTATTAAAACTTCACTACACAGATCCCTAGGCCCCTCCAAAACCCTATAATTTTCAGAGCTTTGCAGTGGCTTTGTGGTATGTATTTACAGGGTGAGACTTTCTCTTTGGGTTTAAGTAATGTTTTTTTCTCATTTTTATGCCTTCAAAAATGGATGCAAACCCTATTTTAAATGTTAACTTAAAAAATTAAAAGTTTAAGTTACATGACTTTTTAAGATGGTGAAATGAAATACAATTATATAGTTTCATACTTTCTAGTTTTATGTATTTTTTCTTTCTCTTTTGCCCCTTCTACTTTGTATGTATACACATACAGTATTTTTTATTGAATATTATGTTTAATTTTCAAACAAATCATTAAGAAAAAAATTCAGTGTCAAATTTGATTTACTTTACTAACATGGAAAATTAACTCTGGCTTGTGAATTTCCTAAAATTTTCCATAAATTAAGTCATGTTGTTAATTACTATTATTATTTTTAATCCTCACCCAAAGATGTGTTTACTGATTTTTACAGAGATACAAAGGGAAAAAAAGAGAGAGAGAAAGAGAGAGAGACATCGATGTCAGAAAGAAATATTGAGTGGTGGCCTTGACTCCTGTACACACCCCAACCAAGGATTGAACCCTCAACCTACACATGTGCCCTGACCAGGAATTGAACCCAAGAACTTTCAGTTTACAGAATGACATTCCAACCAACTGAGCTACCTGGGCTAGGGCATAGTCATATTGTTAATTACTTGGCAGTTTCAGTTAGATAATTATTTGTAAGCTATATGTTAGTTTTAAGGCTAGGTTAGAAAGAGTTTAGAGAAAAAATACACAATCTATAGTCATTAAAAATATTTGAAACATAATTTTCCTTTCCATGCACCATGTTCTAATTGTTATATTAACCCAAATACCATTGGTACTCTGTGTACAATTAACATGCAAAAATATATAATGTATTTTAACTGAAAAAATCTAAAAGGAAATTTGTGACAATATGAATAATGACTGATAACAAAAGCATGAGTTTTCCAATGTTTACAGTTTACCTTTTATTAATTTATATTATTTATAATCAAAATAATCTAACTTAATAGCATAGTGTATCAGAAGACCTGAGGTATTCACAATTGTTTTATAAGATTTAAGGATTCTTTTGCTGACAGTACACAGCACACGACAGTCCAAGAGATAAAAGGCAGAACTTTTAGTTACAGGTACAGACAAGAGAACATTGTCATATAGGATCACAGAGGGGGCTGTACCTGGGGTCAGTGTAGCAGAAAGGTGGAGTTGTACAGCATAGTTTATGCATGGAAAGTGGGATGGGACTAATTATGTTTCATGAGCTCTCTGTAGATGGCTAATTGGAACGATTTTACAAGCACTGGGGAATAGGGTCTGTATGTACCTACCAGGTATCTGGGACCTGGGCAATAAGGGATGCAAACTTAATCACCTGTTGAGGAATAGGAACTGGCATAATCTCTAACCAAGACCTCAAAAATAAAACAAAACAAAACAAAACAAAGCAAAACAAAACTATATTTCAATGATGTCTTGACATGAGTTTTGAGCTCAATTATTTGGGCTATTTTAGTGGCCCAAATAGTAGGAGAAACTTCCAGACAGTAGGGCATAATTAAGTTGCCCTGTGTAGAAAAAGGAAGAAAATAAATAGAAGTATAAGGAATCCTGGTAGGCAAGACCATAACCAAGTTCCCCATTTAAATGGCATTAGTCGGAAAATAGAACTGAAATTCCTGAGGTTTCTAACAATGTCTTGGTAAAGTTATAAAATGTGTTAAAATAGGAATTAATTTTTATGACAATAGTAAGTATACTCAAATCAGGGTGACAGTTCTGACAGTTACATTGTTGAAGAGCATAAACTTATAGCTCAGTAAGGTATATATAAAAATCTTCCTCACCTTATGTCCAGGTTTCTTCATTTCTTTTTATTTTCTCCCCTTCCTTCCTTCCTTCCTTCCTTCTCTTTCTTTCTTTCTTTCTTTCTTTCTTTCTTTCTTTCTTTCTTTCTTCTTTCTTTCTTTCTTTCTTTCACTAGATATCCTTGGGGACCTCTGTCATGGCAATGGTTGTGTCATTTAAAGAACTCCAGGCCTGGCATAAGTTGGGTTTCAGTTAGCTCTTTGAAGTGCCACGGAGATTCGGTGGGTGTTCTCCCCTGTAACCCTGAGGATCAGGCTTTATGTTGCACCAGAGCCATGAGCAGCTGAGTAGTAGTGTAGCAGAGGAGAGCTGGGTCCACAACCCAGAAAAGCCGAGATTTAAACCTCTCTCTGACAGAGCTCTGAATTTCTCTGATACAACTCTCCCTTTTCCCTCCAATCTAGCCAGTCTTTTCCTAAAACCTCAACCCAACACTTTTTTTCTTCCTGTTTTGCTAGTCTAGCTACAACTCTCTTTTTGTCTCCTTACATTAACTCCTAGTCCAGGACTTTTAGGAGGCTACAGGGAAAGAGGAGCAAAGGAGGCAGGAAGTCTTGGGGGCCTGCCTCATAGACTTCCCAGTCCATGTTGGAGGTTTCACGTTTGCATGTAAGAGAGTATAATGGCCCCTCACCCCCTTGCTGAAGTATCATTCCCTTTGCACAAGAATATTGGCTGCGGTAGGGAGGAGTTGGAATTGTTTGAGTAAATCAGTCACTTTGGCTGGCGTTTTAGGGTGTTCAAAGATAAGGTATTCATTTTCTTATTCCCTTTGAATTGGACACTGGTCCCCATGGGTGTAGTGATGATACTCCTGGGGTACAAAGAGACAAAGTTTTCCAGTGACAGCAGTGAGATATGCAGCAGCAAAGAAGACTAATGAGTCAGTTCTCCCCTCCCACGCAATACTAATGTTAAGACAGGAGTGCCAGGGGGAAAGATGGCAGCAGAGTAAGTAGCAGTCTTGTCTGCTTGCACCCATCGCGAAAGGACTTGTAGTACAAACACGGAGTGGAGACTGAGCGAGAGCAGCTTTCAGAGAGGGCAAACAGGGACGGGAGCGTGGGAGCAGCATGGGAACAGTGTGGGAGAGGGCAGGAACCATGGCCCACACTTTTCAGGCGGACTCACCAGGCTCCCCAGCCCAGCGCTTCTGCTGCACCCAAAGGGGCAGCTGCTGCCTGGTTCATTAGCTGTGATCTGCTTGGAAACTGCACTCCTGCCATAGGCTCCCTGACCAGTGATGTCCAGGAGGGAGTCAGCAAGAAGGTTTGGTAAAACAGTCACAGGTGTGGGAAGACAGAGGCTAGCCCTGACTTGAGAAATTGTGTGAATTGAGACTTGGTGGGGACTCCGGAGCTGGAAACCCTGCACCCGCAGGTGCACACACCAAGGCTCTGCCAGATAAAAATGCAGAACTGAGCCACAGATGGGGCCCACATGGGAAACCTGAGGCTGAACCCAGGACTTGGTAGGGATCCCAGGCAGGCAACCCTGTGCCCATGGCTCTGCCAGACAAAAACACTAACCCGTGCTACAGTTTAGAGGCCACACCGAGACTTTTTGGGAAGAGGAGGGGAAAAAGACCCGAGACTGGGCAAGGACTATGGGCATGCACACCAGCTCGCTGGCAAAGTAGCATTGTAAAACAAAAAATGAAGAGCGCTAGAGGATACCACAGGACCAGTGGGTGGGACCCAACTCAATGCAGCTCATAGCAGAAAGAGGTGGCAGACCCATGAGAGAGAGAATAGCAGCCCCAGAATGCAGCTATATAGATCTCCTCACAGCCAGACAGCCAGAAAGGAATATATGAAGCCAATGGAACTTTGACCAGGGGAAGATCCAGAAAGAGAAGAAAGTGGTAAAAATCAGATATTACTGGGACAAATGCCACCATGGTATTTTTCACGAGTTATTTTCTTGACCTATCAGTTTATGAATTTTAAGTCACTAGTTGTTATATTATAGTTAATTCCAAATATCATATGTTGCTCCTTCCTTGTATTACCCGACCTTAACATCTGATCTCCTCTTATTACCTTGGTCTTAAATTCTATCCTCTCTCCTACTATGACTAGTATCTGTTCTTTCAGCTTAAATTTGAAAAAATTTTTACCTCTTTTGCCTGGTTTTCACTCCTCATTCTTAATATAGCTACCCCCTTTATCATTTCAAATTCACTTCCCCTCCCTTTGGACATCCTTAAACTTTTCTTTTTTTCCTTTTATCCCCATCCTACCTACGTCAACCATAGTCCAAAGGTTGTACTGGGAAAAAGCTCTTTCTTTTATCTGTTTCCTACCTTTTCATTCTCTTTGTGTTCTTCCTTATTTTTTTGTTTATGCTCACTCTCACACTAAATGTATAACATATAACTTCTGTATAACCCTAGTATGTATACTTCAACTCTCTCACTTCATTCTGCCTTCTTCCCTCCCTGTTTCAACATACAATGTAAATATTACTTACCGTCTTGCATTGCCTTGTCCCTACTCGCTACTATTATTACTATCCCACCTTCCCTCTCAAAAATCATCTTTATTTCAGTTAGCCAACTCTTACCTGCTTTTCCTTTAGTATAATAGTCTCAATATCTTTACATCTATATTAATACTGGCTCATTTTCTGTGGATAGTGTGACTGTGGGTGTGGGATATTTTTGAGGGTGTGGGTTTCTTGCCTGGGTTGTGTGTTTATATTTTAACAGCATCTCCCCCAAAACATTCAAGATGTGGTGGGCAGAGCAACTCCCAATCAACTAGCCAGAGGGAAGTTTCCACCAAAGAGCAACACAACAAAAACCAAAACTGAAATACAACCAGACAGCCTAAACAAACAGCACAAAGGGCATCCCAAGAGCATCAAGCTCAGGAGTTCAAAGAGACCACACCACTGAAATCCCCAGGTCTCCTATTACAGAAGATTGCACCATGAAGGTGGGAAATCAAAGCAGACAAATCAAAGAAACAAAACAAACAAGAAGAGTCACCTGAAGTGGGGAGACTAAGAAACAACACCCTGACTAAAGGAAAAGAGGAATCCCCAGAAAGAATGCTAGATGAAACAAAGGCAAGAAAACTATCAGAGATGGAATTCAAAAGAACGGTTATAAGAAAGCTCAATGAACTTGACAAACTACAAGAAAACTACAATGAAATCCAGAGGAATTACAGAGAACTCCAGGGTAACTACAAAGAACTCCAGGGAAAGTACAATGAACTCCAGGGAAACTACAAGAAACTTACTGAGAACTACACCAGCAGGAAAAAAAGATATAGCAATCATCAATAAAAGCCAGGAGGAAATGAAGAATATAATTTCTGAACTGAAGAACACAGTAGAAGGAATCAAAAGCAAGCTAGAGGAAGCAGAGGATCAGATCAGTGAACCAGAGGACAACATAGAAAAAAATTCCCAGACAGTGCAACAAAATAAAAAAAAATATTTAAAAAGAGTGAAGAAGGTTTAAGTGGCAGGATGACATGAAATGTAACAATATCCATATCGTAAGGATAGCAAAAGGAGAATAAGGGTAACAGAAGGAGAAGAAGGGATAAAAAACTTGTTTGCAAAGGTAATGACAGAAAACTCCCCAGACCTGAGAAGAGGAAAAGTCACACAAGTCCACGAAGCAAAGAGGGTCTCAATGAAGATAAATCCAGAGGCCCACTCCAAGACACATCCTAATTAAAATGGCAACATTCAAAGACAAAGAGAAAATCCTAAAGGCAGCATGAGCAAAAAAGCAAATAACATACAGGGGAGCTCCAATAAGACTATCAGTGTATTTCTCAACAGAAACATTACAAGCCAGAAGGGAATGACAAAATTTGGTTCAAACAATGAAAAACAAAGGCCTACAACCAAGACTACTCTATCAATCAAGGCTCTTATTCAAAATGGAAGGTGAAATAAGGAGTTTTCCAGCCAAAAGAAAGCTAAAAGAATACATTTCCACCAAACCAGCATTGCAACAGATGCTAAAGGGACTGATTTAAGAAGATGAAGAAAAAGGGAGAGGGAGAGAAGAGCACAGGAACAAGGGAAAAAAGTCACAATGAGTACCTATAAATAACAACCTTAAATGTAAATGGATTAAATGCTCCAATAAAAAGACATATGGTAGCTGAATGGATAAGAAAAATGACCCACATATATACTGTCTACAAGAGACCCACCTCAGAACAAAAGATATACACAGACTGAAAGTAAAGAGATGGAAAAAAATATTTCAAGCAAACAGATATGAAAAAAGCAGGGGTAGCAATATTTATATCAGACATAATAGATTTCACAACAAAAGGCCATAAAAAGAGACAAAGAAGAACATTTCATAATACTTAAGGGAACAGTCCATCAAGAAGATATAACCTTAGTAGACATATATGCACCCCAAATAGGAGCACCCAAATACATAAGGAAACTCTTGAAAGACTACAAGAAAGATATCAACAGCAACACACTCATAGTAGGTTATTTTAACACCTCCTTATCAACAATAGACAGATCTTTGAAGCAAAGAAACAACAAAGATATTGAAGGATTGAACACTCTAGATCAAATGGACTTAATTGATATATATAAAACCTTTCACTCCATAGAAGCAAAATATACATTCTTTTCAAGTGCACACGGGACATTTTCAAAGATATACCACATGGTAGGACACAAAAAAAGTCTCAACAAATTCAAGAAAATTGAAATTATATCAAGCATATTCTCAGATCACAATGGCCTGAAACTGGAAACAAACCTCAAGGAAAAAAAATCACGAACATTCAAATATATGAAGAATGAATAGCATGCTATTTAATAATGAATAGGTTAACAAAGACATCAAGGAAGAAATCAAAAAGTTTCTGAAACAAATGATAATGAACATACAACAGCCCAAAACATATGGGACACAGCAAAGGCAATCCTGAGAGGGACGGTAATAGCAATATAGGCCTACCTAAGAATAGAAGAATCTCAAATAAAAAATCTAACCCAACAGCTACAAGAACTAGAGAAACAATAACAAACAAAGCCTAGAGCAAGTAGAAGGAAGGAAATTGTTAAGATCAGAGCAGAATTAAATGACATAGAGAGTAAACAAACAATTCAAAAGATCAATAAAACTAGGAGCTGGTTCTTTGAAAAGATAAACAAAATCGACAAACCTTTAATCAGGCTCATCAAGGAAAAAGAAGAGAGGACCCAAATAAACAAAATCAGAAATGAAGGAGGAGAAATCACAACCGATAACACAGAAATATAAAGGACTGGTAGAAATGACTAAAAACAACTATGTGACAAGGGATTCAACAACCTGGATGAAATAAACAAATTTCTGGAAATATATAATCTTCTAAAACTGAATCAAGAAGAAGCAGAAAGAGAAACAAGATGGCGGAAGAGTAAGTGGAAGCTACACTAACTTCCTCCTAGAACTAGTCTGGATTTACAATGTAATTTTGGAGAAATCATCTGGAATAACCAACCGAACACCAGCTGGAGAGAAGTCTTATAACCACGGAGAGACAGAAAAGGCCGCTACATCACAACGTGACCGGTAGGGAGTGCGGAGACGCGGAAGGGCTGGCTGGGCTCACACGGGTGGCAGCTGAAGGGACTGAGAAACAGCTCAGCAGCTGGGGGTTCCCCCTGAGAAGGGCAGGGTCTAAACCCCCAGCCGAGCTTCCCAGCCTACAGCAACAGAGTGGAAATTAAAATAGTATCCAGCTGAGAAAAGTGAAAAGCCACAGAGTTTCTTGCTAGCCGGAGAGAAACAGCTGGAGAAAAAGAACTCTTAAGTGGATCACATATGAAAATATTCTGCCCCACTTACCCTGAGAACAAGCAGAGGGAAGACAGAGAGGACTGGAGATGCTTGGGGAGAGTTTGGTGTGGTGGCTTTGAGGGGAGAGCTGGGGAAGTGGCCGGCCGGGTCCCAGTGCTGACTCATCCCCACACTGCAGGCAGACCATTCCCAGCCAAGTGGCGTCAGCCTGAGGGGAAGCAAAGGCCCTGCCTACAGGAATTAGGCTGCCACATCCATGGTCCTTAAGCCTGACAGCTAATCACAGATTGAATAGATTAACAACTAAAGGAGTCAGACAAAGGCAGTAGACCCCTGGAAGTCTCCAACAGGCTGCCTAGGCTCAGAGTGGTACAGGATCTGACGCCACCAGGGGCAGATCCAGGAAGTGCAGATCATTCTAAGAAGCACCAACAAACAATAAGAGTCACAAAAATGGGGAGACAGAGAAACAACACCCCATCGAAAGGAAAGGTAGAGTCGCCAGAAAGAGTGCTAAATGAAATAGAGGGGAGCCAACTATCAGATACGGAATTGAAAGCACGGATTATGGAGAAGCTCAATGAGCTCAGCGGAAACTACAAAGAACTCCAGAAAAACTACAGTGAACTCCAGAAGAACTATAAGGAACTTACTGAGAATTATACCAGCATCAAAAAGGACATGGAAGCTATCAATAAGAGCCAGGAGGAAATGAAGAATACGATCTCTGAATTGAAGAACACAGTAGAAGGAATTAAAAACAGGCTAGAAGAAGCAGAAGATCGGATCAGCGAGCTGGAGGACAATGTAGACAAAAACTCACAGACAGTGCAACAAAATGAAAAAAGACTGAACAAGACTGAAGAGGCTCTAAGACAGCTGCAGGACAACATGAAACGTAATAATATCTGTATCATAGGAATTCCAGAAGGAGAAGAAGAAGAGCAAGGGATAGAAAACCTCTTTGAAAAACTAATGACAGAAAACTTCCCTAACATGAGGAGAGATAGAATCATCCAAATCCAGGAAGCACAGAGGGTCCCAATGAAGATGAACCCCAACAGACCCACTTCAAGACACATCATAATTAAAATGCCAACATTCAAAGACAAAGAGAGAATCCTAAAAGCAGCAAGAGAGAAACAACTAATAACATACAAGGGAGCTCCAATAAGGCTATCAGATTTCTCAGCAGAAACACTACAAGCCAGAAGGGAATGGCAAAAAAATATTCTAAGCAATGAAAAACAAAGGCCTACAACCAAGAATACTCTACCCAGCAAGGCTCTCATTCAAAATGGAAGGTGAAATAAGGAGTTTTCAAGACAAAAGAAGGCTAAAAGAATACATCTCCACCAAGCCAGCATTGCTAGACATGCTCAAGGGTCTGCTTTAAGAAGATGAAGAAACAGAGAGAGACAGAGAGGAACACGAGTACAAAGGGGGAAAATGACAATGAATAAGTACTGAAAGAAAGAAGGAACTTCTACCATTTGCAACAACATGATTGGAACTAGAGAGAATTATGCTTAGCGAAATAAGCCAGGCAACAAAAGAAAATTACCTTATGCTATCACCTGTTACAGGAAATGAATGAACAACACAAACAAATGAGCAAAATTGAACCAGAGATATGTAAACAAGGAATAAACTAACAGTAACAAAGGGGGAGATGGGAGGGAGAGAAGGGGTAAGAAGGGGAAGGGTCTAGTCAAAGAACATGTATAAATGACCCATGGACATGGACAACTGGGTGGGGACTGAATGTGGAAGAAGGGGGGGGCAGGGTGCAGGGAAGCAAGAGGGGGAAAAAAAGTGAGACAACTGTAATGGAAAACCAAACAAACAGAAAATTTTTTAGTGGGGGGAAAAATAAAAATATAAAGAATAGAAATGCAAGTTCAGTGAAAATTAGAAGGACAAGGATTTTCCTTCCGATAAGACAGTCCTACAGATTTAGAGACTTGTATGTGGGTTATGTTACATAAATTAACATGTATTTTCTGTTTTCAAAGGGCATAAGCCTACGATCTCATTACCTGAGTGATTGTCTGTACGTATAGGCCTCACTTAATCCTGTCTGCATTGCTGCCTCCTGAGACTCAATGGTTTGGCTGAACTAAGTGGCTGGGTTGGTGAAGAACGGGGTGGTCTGTGGGCTTCACTTTAAAACTGGTTTCTCTTTTCTATCCTAATGGCTTGGACAGAAAGAGCCCAGAGGCCTAAGAGGGGGGAAACCTAAAATATTTTCCTCAGTCCAAAATAAGTATAATGGGCAAAAGGGTTTTGGACAGGTGAGATGTACCTGGCATACCTTCCTCCAAAGAAGCCCTTATTTTCCCTAATGTGGGACATTGAAAAATTAATACCTGTCTTTTGTCATCTAGTGGTTACGGATCGAATGATGTCCTTTAATCCTGTTGCCCCCAGAATACAACAAGGATGCCAGCCTGTTAAACCAAGCATGCCATTGTCCAGAGACAGACAACCAACCTGGAGTCTGCATGATCCTTCCCCTTGTGGGAAGGCCACCCTCCCCTCCACACCCCCATTCTTATTAGGGATTTCTTGACCCAAGGGTAGGTAGGACGATGACCATGTCCAGCTTGAAGCAGCTAGAGAAGCTCAAGACCTTCGTCCATTGTCCTTTATAAGATTGTAAAGGGTCTTAAGTCTGAGAGGGAGGGATTGTTATTTTTTATTGTTAAAATATTTAACTAATTAATTAATTATTTTTAAAAAAGAAGAAGAAGAATATATGAAAGGGTGAGGTGGGAGAGCTTGTATGTACGACCCATGGGCATGGACTTGGAGAGGGGATTGTTGGGGAAGGGGGGTGCTGGGCGGAGGGGAGCAAAAGGGAAAAACATTGGAACTATTGTAACAATATAATCAATAAAATATACTTTAAAAAAAAGAAGCAGAAAGCCTGAATATACCAATAACAACTAGTGAAATTGAAGCAGTAATAAAAAAATCTCCCAGCACACAAAAGCCCTGGACCAGATGGCTTCACAGGCAAATTTTACCAAACATTTAGGGAAGAACTAATTCCTATCCTTCTTAAACTTTTCCAAAAATCCAAGAAGAGGGAAGACTACCAAACTCTTTCCATGAGGCCAGTATTACCCTAATTCCAAAACCAGGTCAAGACACAATAAAAAAGAAAACTATAAGACAATATTGTTGATGAACATAGATGCTAAAATCCTCAGCAAATATTGGCAAACTGGATCCAGCAACACATTAGAAATATCATACACCATGATCTAGTAGGATTCTCATCTTAGGGATGCAGGGATGGTTTATATGCATGAATCAATAAATGTAATCCCCCAATTAAACATAATGAAAGAGAAAAATTACATTATCATATCAATAGATGCTAAAAAAGCATTTGATAAAGTACAACACCTATTTATGGTGAAAACACTCAGCAAAATGGGAATAGAGGGAGCATACCTCAACATAATAAAGGCCATATACAAGAAACCTGAAGCCAACATTATACTCAATGGGCTAAAACTGAAAGCAGTCCCCCTAAGATCAGAAACAAGATAAGGATGTCCACTCTCTCCACTTCTATTCAACATAGTTTTGGAAGTTCTAGGCACAACAAGCAGACAAGAAAAATAAATAAAAGGCATCCAAATTGGAAAAGAGGAAGTAAAACTGTCACTATTTGCAGATGACATGATAGTGTACCTAGAAAACCCTGTAGACTCCACCAAAAAAACTACTCAACTTAATAACTGAATTTGGCAAAATTGCAGGGTACAAAGTCAATATTCAGTAATCAAAGGCATTCCTTTACACCAACAATATCAGAGATAGCAACTAGAAAAAAACATTCTATTTACTATAGCAACAAGAAAAATAAAGTACCTAGAAATTAACTTAACCAAGGAGGTAAAAGACCTGTACTCAGAAAACTACAAAACACAGAAGAAAGAAATTAAGGAAGATACAAATCAATGGAAGCATATACCATGTTCATGGATGGGAAGAATCAGTATCATTAAAATATCCATACAACCCAAAGCGATTTATAGGTTTAACACAATCCCTGTTAAAATATCAATGACATATTTCACAAACCTAGGACAAATACTTCAGAAATTTATATGGATCCAAGAAAGACCCTGATTAGCCATAGGAACAGGAATCATAATCGTAGGCAGCCGTCCGTCTCGAGAGACGATGGTGTAGCTTCTTAAGAGTCTATCTGCACCGCCGAGAATGACTGTGCAGTCCAACTCAGGAGTGACACGGTATCTGTCTCCTCCCGTGTTGAATCGACATCTTGTGATGACGCTGGAGTGTCCTCTCCAGTGAAGCTGAAGCTACAGAGCCTGGGCAGGGTGATATGGAGGGTCTGCTGTTGCCCATGCAGCAGACTCCCCCTCTCTTCGCAGCTGAAGGGTCCAAGGGAAAGACGGAGTCAATACAGCTTGGCTTCAGGTGCGCCGCAGGAGTTGCCGGTGTTGACTACAACGTCAAACCGCCTTAGGGACTCCGGCTCCGGATTTTCTGTCGGGGTTTACTCCCTTAGCCTTTCCCCTGAAGAGGTATGCCGCAAGGCAGCGGAGGTTTTTTGGAGTCAGAGTTTTCCTTCTCTGAGGAATCATAATACCTGATATCAAACTATACTAGAAGGCTGCTATAACTAAAACAGTCTGGTACTGGCATAAGAACAGACATATAGACCAATGGAACAGAATAGAGAGGCCAGAAATAAACCCAGGTCCGTATGGACAATTAATATTTGACAAAAGGGGAAGGAGCATAAAATGGAGTGAAAAGAGCCCCTTCAACAAATGGTGTTGGGAGAAATGAACTGGTACATGCAAAAAAAAAAAAAAGAAAAGAAAAGAAACTAGACCACCAACTTGCACCATATACCAGAATAAACTCAAAATGGATAAAAGACTTAAATGTAAGCCATGACACCATAAAAGTCCTAGAGGGGAAACATAGGCAGGAAAATCTCAGATATCCCATGTAGCAATATTTTTTTGCTGATATATCTCCTACAGCAAAGGAAATAAAGGAAAGAATAAACACATGGGACTACATCAAACTAAAGAGTTTCTGCTTAGCAAAAGAAAACATCAGCAAGATGAAAAGCCAACCAACCATATGGGAAAACATATTTGCCAATGATACTTCAGACAAGGGGTTGATCTCCAAAATATATAAAGAACTTATACAACTCAACACCAAGAAGACAGACAATGCTATTAAAAAATGGGCAAAGGACCTGAACAAACACCTCTCCAAAGAGGACCTACAGAGGATCCAAAGGCATATGAAAGAATACTCAACATCACTAGCCATCAGAGAGATACAAATAAAAACCACAATGAGATACCACTTTACACCTGTCAGAATGGCCATCATCAACAAATCAACAAGTACTGGTGAGGATGTGGAGAAAAGGGAACCCTCCTGCATTGTTGGTGGGAATGCAGACTGGTGCAGCCACTATCAAAAACAGTAAGGAACTTCCTCAAAAAACTAAAAATGGAGCTGCCTTTTGATCCAGCAATTCCACTTGTAGAACGATCCTCTAACAACAGCAAAATACCTAGTCTTTCAAGTACCCACAGAACATATACCAATATAGATCACAGCCTGGGTCATAAAACGATACTCAACAATTTAAAAAAAACTGAAATAATATGTTTTGTGACCAATGGAATCAAACCAGAAATTACTAAGAAATTATTTTCCATTTATATGAAAATGCCTACAAAAAATAGATGGAAGTCTTTTTTGATCTCTTAGCTACCCAAATTTATAATTCATTTTATACAATTATAATATAAAAATTATTAATAACAATAAAAAACAGAAAAGGCTTTTGTAATTTTAGGCCCTGTGTTTATTTGAAATAAACTGTGTTAACATTGTGTAAAATAGAATTTTGAAATTTGGGTAAACTGGAATGTGATTTTCTAACACTTCTCACCAGTTTGTCATATCCCTCTCTCTTATTTACCTTTTTAAAAATAATAAAGGGAAAAAAATTAGCCAATCGAGATTATATATTGATAATGGAACTGTTTATATTGATAATTGTACAGGTAATCGTTGAATAAAGTTTAGCATGTATTGCACAACATAAAAAAATCTTGACAATAATTTGGGACTAAAATTCTCTTGATACTTAGAATAAGCTTATATCTAAATGGATAAAATTTTAGAAAGCTGCATAATGTAAGTTCCATTTCAGATAGTTTTAAACTAATCAAGTTTTAAAAGAGAAAGAGAGAGCACATTCTAGATGATGTCAATATTATGAGTGAAGACATATTTGAGAGTGTATGTCCTAACATGATAAATAGGCCTGTTTGACAGATTAGAGTTTATTGATACTGAAAATGTTAGTGAATAATTTTCTAAAGATTTTTGCATTATGTAAATACAGTACGCTATCATCTGCAAGTACATCCTTCCTCTTTATTTTTTTAACTCTGTTCTCCCTGAGTTAACATTGCATGCTTAATAATACCAACCTGATACATTGTTCACCTTACTTTAAGAGAACAGGGTTCAAAAACTGATAGAGGGGTTAAAAAAAATGTGAAAGTTTAGGTAGCTCCTAGTGATTCTTTAATAAATTGCTATACATATAAATAGAAGAAATGAAGTAAATGTAAATTTTATTTGGTAGACCATATCTAAAAAATTAGTTACTGATTACTAGGAAGTGAAGCTAGAAGAGAATTCAAAGTATAGATGTTTGGAAAATGATAATCTAGCTAATATAGGCTGGTGGTGACCTCATTGGTGCTAGAGATACCAAACGGAAATGCCAAGTAAACACTTCAGTGCAGAGTGTAGAATTTAGACCAAACTCTGCACTAGAGAGGGAGATCATGTGGTTGTCTGAATAGACATACAGATTGAAAAGAGATTGTAGCAAGAAAGAGACTGAGGATAGTATTTTAAGAAAAAACAAAAATCGTTGAGGGAGAAAGAAATCAACAAAATAGGACAGGAAAGAAGAAACACCAATTAAATTCTAAGTAAGTGAGGAAATTGCAACAGTATCTGTGTTGGAGGGGTGGTCCGAGAAGAAAGGCTCACCTTCTGGGGGTGGGAGAGGGAAAAATGTCATAGGATACATGTAAGTATTGCTGTAAATGATGTTGGACTTGCCCCATCTCCTTCAGATGTTCTAAACAAAGGATGGAATTGCTTGGTATTGGATATTTCTTTTTGTTCACCAGACAATGATTCTGGAAAGTATACCATCCCATGGTTAAGTTATTTTTTTTTTTTATTTTTGTCTATAGATGTAAAAACAGGATATGTTAACAAGAAAATAATCTTGGAATACAGAGAGCTTGGCATCAAGAAACTGGAGCATTTATAAGATATATTTTGATGAGAAGAGTATGCTAGGTGTCAGGTATGGAGCATTTCCAGAAAGTCTTCACGTGGGCTTGAGGAAATTCTGTACTTTGACAACAGAAGGGAGAAAGATAAACGGTGAGTACTGAGATGATTACAAGTCAAACCTAACTCATTTTGTAAACTTGCTTTCCACAATGTTTTTCTATGGACAGTTTTTGTGGTATGCCAAATAAAGTATGCATAATATAAATTTCAATTAAAATTTATTAGACAAATGTTAACTAGTTCTTTGGTTTTCACACAGTTTTCAGCATAGCCTGATAATTATCTTGGACAGCTTTTGGGAGTCCTTTAGGAAAAGAAAAATGTGGAAGAAGAGCAAAAGTATTTGTTTATTTTGTACTTGTGTCACCTACAAGTGGTTTCTAAGTTATGAGAAACATAGATTTCCAACAACTAAAAAAGTGCTCAGAAAGACCTTTATCTATCTATTATCTACCTATATATATCCCTTTACATACATATATATGTAAAATATTAGTATGTGATGCTAATATATTTATAATATATTGAATGAGTAAATATAAATTGATTTGTTCAACAATAAAGTTATCTAGTATACATAACAAATGTATATGATTAAGTGTGTACACACACACACACACACACACACACATTCATGTACCTAAAACTGATATTTTAGCACTTTCCCTGAAAATCTGTAAACAGTTTTGAAGGCAGATGAACCTCAAGATTATTAACTAGGTTTTGATCATCAAATCTTCCTTTAGTAATGGTCTAAGAAACAAGAAATAGGTAATAAGAGATCAGATTTTCCAACACACTAAGATTCTTTTCAATTAAGCTATTTGTTTGTAAAATTAAAATGGAATGACATTCATTTCCTGTAACAAAGATTCTGTTCCCCTAGAAGCTGCCAATCATTTACTTCCTTACCAATACACTCTAATAATTAAGATCTGGCTTTACTTTGGTTAGTAACAAGTGTGACTGAGAATAAGGACTAAAAAAACTATATGTATATTTAAAGATTCTCTCCTTCCTGCTTCTTCTGGTTATTATTCTTATTACAATTCAGGTAATTGTAAAATTAAGTACCTTGCATTGCAAGAAAATGAGTTTAGTTGTGAGAGCCTGATAAAATGTTTATTTCCCTTTCATTCTCTAGTCTTATTAACTAAACTCTTCATCTTTGATTGCTTTTGTAGTCTTCTTTATAAGTCATAATTATTTTTATTATATCACTAGAAAGCAATTTAAATATGTAATAATTAATAGTTCAGTTTATTATTAACATAAACTATAGAATGTTACTTTAACAAAATTTGTCAGTGAGTGAATTTCGGCAAAAAACAAATCAATATTTGATTCCCTCAATAAACATCTATTGAATATTTTATGAGACAAACTGTATTTAATAGTAGAAATAAAAGATAAACGAGACATTTCCTGTAAGCCCAGTGCACAAGTATGTAGAGGGAGTGTTTTTAAAAGAGGCCAATTATGTTTTTAAAAGAGGCTAATTATGCTAAGTGAAATAGCCAGTCAGAAAAAGACAAATAGCATATGATTTCACTCACATGTGGAATTTAATGAACAAACTGAACTAATAAGCAAAATAGAGACAGACTTAAAGATAGAGAGCAGGCTGACAGCTCTGGGTAGGGGGGTGGATTAGGGAATGGAGAGATAGAGCACTAAAGGAAAAGAACTCAAGGGCATAGGCGACAGTGTGGTGATTGCAAGGGGGAGAGGGTTGGTGGAGGCAGAAGAGAGAAAAAATTTAAAACATAAAAAAACAAAAAATATAATAAAAGGCCAGTAGTGTTGTTTTGTTTAGAGAACCAACTCATCCAATTACGCAGATAATTGAAGTAGGGGTAGACTCTTGACCTAAGATGGGCAACTATTGAATAGCGTTTTCTCTCTCCAAAACTTTAAATGAGTGGGTAAAATATGCATGACTAAGAAAAAGTAGGTTTACAGTTGTAATTCAAACAAATAATACAATAATTAATTAACAATAATGCAAGAATAAACTCTGTGTTTTGCGTACTCACAACTGAAAACTTACTTTTACCCCCTCCTGTGCATATCTGGATCCTATACCATTCTTTTGTGATGGCCATTATGTGTGAGCCATCTGACATATGCAAAATGATTAATAAAGCAGATATCAAAAGAGAAATAGATGACAAAGGCATCAACAGGGCACAAAGAAGAAAAAAAAAAGATTACTTTCTGCTCTCTCGCTCTCATACGACCCAGCTATTCTAGCTGTAATTGAGTTCTGTGATATTTCATTCTAGCTTTATTTACCAGCAAATAGAAGGGGGAAGGAGAATGGAGGTATAGAGAAAGGAGGGGAAGAGAGAGAAAGGAGGAGAAAAAGAACAACAACAACAAAAATATTGAGCAAAATATCTCCATAACTACAGAGGTTTCCAAGAAGAATGGACAACCACAAAAATAACAATTACAATGATTAACAATTATTAAGCCCCTACCTTTGCCAGGGCTTATTTAAGTTTACACGTATTAAGTAATTTAATTATCAAGACAAATATGAGGTAATTACTACTATTATCTCTATTATACAGATGAGAAAACCAAGGTGCAGAGACCTCAAGTAACTTGCCCAAAGTTAATGTCTATAGCATGGAAGACTTGGGAACTGTTCTCTGGCAAAATACAAAAACAGCCTCTTGGGGTTGGGATTATAAGTTTAAATATGGGAGCTGTATTGAAATCACTTGTTCAGGTTAATAAAAAGAGGAATTTGGAGCTCTTGGGAAAACCCAAAGATGAGGTGAAGAGAAGAGCAAGTGGAAAGAAGATAAAGATTGCAGTAAAGCAAAAAGCGCCAAGAAAAATATTCCCGATGAGATATTTAAAGACATTTTTAGTAACTGAAGTATCAAACAGAGTGTAAATTTGTTTTGCCCTATTATATAACTACTCCTCTGGAATACCCATCAGACTTGTGAACATTTTGTGAGGGAGATGGTGTATCTATTTATGTGTGTGTCCAGGCAGGGGGCAATGAAGAAGAAGTAGAATTTCAAGTTTGCATCAATGTGATAACTTTTTTCAAGGAAGCAGGTTCATCTGGGGCTATGAAAATTTTATTTGTCCTCTTCACTGTCTCTTCATTCTAAGGAATCCCCAAATCTTTCTGGAACAGCTTGGACTTCCTCTAGTCTGGGGAGCGAGGGGTTTGATGTAGGTTTTCCTGGGTCTGAAAAGGTAGAATTCCTGAACTATCCATACAATGCTAAAAATCAGTAAAAAGAAGACAAAACGAAGTCATTTTGAAATGTGAAAGTCAGGATATGCTTTTATGGAAAAGTAACCCATAACAGAATATGGATAAGTAATTTTTAGATTAGCCAATTAATTGGCAAAAAAAAAATGTGTAAAGGGCATAGAGAAATGAAAGAATGTACAGTATTTAAGGGATTAAAAATGATTTGGTGAAATTTTAACACCAGGTATGTTTGTAATGATCAGGATTTTAGGTTAGACATTATTTGACATAACTTAAATGTGGTATTTTTATGAAGAAAATAGGAGAGAACTGAACTATTTAAATCTTGTGAAAGGCTAGTTAATGGTTAAAAATCCACTTTGGTGGCAGTATGCTATATTGATTGTCATGGGCATAACTGTATAATACAGAGACACATTAGAGACTTTTATAGATGAGAGGATAAGTTTTAGAATTATATGGAAGGAAAATTAATGCAACTTAATGAATTCTGATGACAGAATATGTGGGTACAGGCATAAAGGGGAAATGGGGAAATGGAGTGAGACTGTTGGATGACAGCCATAGCTTTTGGCTTAGGTGTCTGGTCTCTTGGCATTAACTTTCTTTCTCTTTTTTTTCCCCTTTGGTATGCTTTTTGTTTTTTTTTTAATTTATTTAAATGATTTTTATTTTTAATTACAGTTGGCATACAATATTATGTTATTTACAGGTGTACTCCCCCTCAGTGATTAGAAATTATATAACTTTCTGAGTAATCATCCGGATAAACTTTGTACTCATTTGACACCACACATAGTTATTAAAATATTATTGACTATATTTCCTATACTGTACCTTATATCCCTATGACTATTCTGTAACTATCAATTTGTACTTTCATATCCCTTCAATTTTTCAACCCTCCCCCAACCTCCCTCCTATATGGCTACCATCAGAATGTTCACTGTATTTGTGAGTCTGTTTCTGTTCTGCTTGTTCATTTATTTTGAATTTTAGATTAAATCATTGATGGATATGTATTTATTGCCATATTATTCATATTTTTAAAATTTTATTATTTTTCTTAAAGAAGGCACTCAGACATATGTAATAATGGTTCAGAGGTGATGAGCTGATTTAGCTTTTTCTTGTTTGGGAAGTTCTTTATAAGTCCTTTGATCTAAATGATAGCTTTGCTGGGTAGTAGATCCTTGCTTTTCATCACTTCAAATATTTTTTTGCCAATTCCTTCTGGCCTGCAAAGTTTCTGTTGAGAAATCAGCTGACAGTGTTATGGGAGCTTCCTTATACGTAACTAAGCTTTTCTCTTGCTGCTTGTAAGAATCTTTCTTTGTCTCTAACCTTTACCATTTTAATTATGATGTGTCTTGGTGTGGACCTCTTTGTGTTCATCTTGTTTTGGACTCTCTGCACTTAGTGTACTTGTATGTCTATTTCCTTTATCAAGTTAAGAAATTTTCTGTCATTACTTTTTCAAACAGGTTTTCAATTTCTCGCTTTATTTCTTCTCCTTCTGGCATCCTCATATGAGAATGTTGGTACATGTGAAGTTTTCCCAGAGGCTCCTTACACTATCTTAATTTTTTTTTAATTCTTTTTGCTGTTCTGATTGTTTGGTTTTTTTTTTTTTTTGCTTCCTTTTATTACAAATCAGTGTTTTGATTCTTGTATTTATCTATTATACTGTTGATTCCTTGTAAATTATTCAGTTCAGTTACTTTATCTTTCATTTCTGACTGGTCCTTTTTTATGCTGTTGATGTTCTAAGTTGCTTGAGCATCCTTATAACCAGTGTTTTGAACTCTGCATCTAGTAGATTGCTTGTCTCTATTTTGTTTAGTTCTTTCTTCTGGAGTTTTGTTCGGTTCTTTCATTTGGGACACATTTCTTTTTCTCCTCATTTTGGCAGCTGTATTGCTGGCTTGGTAGAATTGCCTTATGCAGTAAATGTTCAGTAAGGTCTAGTGGCACAGCCCTCCCTGGTCACCCAAGCTGGGCGCTACAGGTGTGCCTTCCCATGTGGGCTATATACACCCTTCTGTGGTAGTTGAGCCTTGATTGCTGTTGGCATGCTAATGCCAGGGATTTACCCCCAGGCTGATCAGCTTCAAGGACTGGTTATGGCCACTGGCCATCATGGAGGATCAGCTGTGCAGAGCAGGGCTTAATTCAGAAAGGCTCTAGGTCTTATTGAGTTATCTTGATTGTATCACTTGTAGATGTGGTTGGGTGTGGCTTTGATGTGGTCAGAAGCTATCCACTGGGTGTGCTGGCTCTTGGGTCTCCTGGGAGGTGCAAGCCAAGGTTAGTCCCACCTGTATTCTTCCCAGGGCACCTGGCATAAGCTCAAAGTGATCTGCAAGTGGCTGCTACTTGTGCTGGGCTTGGAAGTACAAAACAAGGCCAGCTGCCACTAGTACCGGGCCTGGGACCACTTAGTGAGGGTACATGGAGGCTAGATGCGGCTTGTTTGAGATATTTTAAGAAAGTCTGAAGCATAAGCCCAGACAGATCATTTGTATAGAATAGGCACTGCAAACAGCTTGGGTGGACACACAATTTGGGTGGGACAGGGCTTCAGGGAATTACCAAAGCAGGATAAACATTGTGAGCAAGGTTGATAGAGACTCATATTTGGTACTTGCCTTCCAACTTTGTTGGGGGAGGGCTCAGAAAAGGAACAATGAATGCCTCTCTCAACACTTCTGTCTCGCAAAAGCTTCCCCTACTCAAGATATCCTCCTGATGCCAGAAAATTTAATTGCTTTATCTATGTTTCTTATGTCTTTTAAGCTCCTGTCCCATTGTTGGAACTCAGAGAGAGTGAGTCTACGTTCATGCATTTTTTGGTCTTTTTAAGAGGAACTACTTGGACCTCAATCTTTCTCCTTGAACCTCAATCCCCAGGCACTGGAACTCTGGACTCGGGAGTGTGGTGTGTGGTGGAGACTACTTACTCTAAGGAGAGGGGATTTCTGCAGACAAGATATCTCTCTTGATTTTTATCCACCACATGTGGTTGTGTGATCAGCTCATTCCAAATCTCTTCCCTTCCTACCAGTCTTGATGTGGCTTCCTCCTTAAATCCCTCGTTGTAGTTTTTCTGTTTAGCTGGGTTTCAGGTGGTTATGAATAATGGTTGTTCTGTAGTTTAGTTGTCATTTTGATATGGTTGTGAGGGGATGCAAGTACCACATTTATGTACGTCACCATCTTGACCAGAATTCTCCCAAAATCCATATTCTTTCTTGGTATTTACTTTCAATAAAATGGAAAAGAGGGTGAGTTTGTTTTGGGTGGAAGAAAGCTGAATTCCATTTAATAATATTCAAATGAGAGAGTCAACAATGAACAGAGGTTTATTCTGATAATCAGGAGAATTTAAAACAGATATTTGTAATCCAGAGTTTATGAGAATTAGTTAAAACTGTAAACAAGAAACAGACCAGAAACAGATTAATATATATGGAGAATATTTTGAGGGATGCCAGATGGGAAGGGATCAGGAATGGGTGAAAAAATAATGTGCTTAAGAAGTACAAATTGATAGTTACAGAATAGTCATGGGGGTGTAAAATATGGCATAGAGAATACAGTCAATAATGTAATAACTATGTATGGTGTCAGATGGGCACTAGATTTATCAGGTTGATCACTTCATAAGTTATATAAATGTCTAATCACTGTTTGTACACATGAACTAATATAACCTATGTCCAGTGTAATTGAAAAATTAAAAATATATACATAAAAACAAAAGAAGAGTCATATTTGTCAGCGTACATTGTTTAAGAAAATAGGGACTGCCAGAAAACTGATGTTTTGTAAGGAAAGAACAAATGGAGCCAGAGCCAAGGAGATCATTGATACAGAAGCCAAAGAAGGAGAGGGTTGATCATAGGAAGTTCTGCAACAAATTAAGGTAAAAGTGTCAAATTTAACAATAAACTCTTAAGTTGATTAATGGCCTTTTAGAGCTTACCATGTGTCTGACTTGATGGAAACATTGGGGGATAGAGTGGTAGGTCAGAGGCATGGTTCTAGTATTTGTCAATTTTACTGTCCAGTGGATGAGATGAATAATGAATAAATCAACAGACAAATAAAGATTATAGCTCAGGTGGTAGGAGTTGGTCTCTTTGGGATAATATTTTAGCTTAGAAATTAAAGATGAGAAGGAACTAATGGGGGCAGAGAGGGGAACATGCCAGGAAGAGTAAAAAACATGGACAAATGACTTCAGACAAGAAAGAAATTGGCATGTTTTTAGAAACATAAAAAGGAATCTACATAGTTGTAGAGATAAGGTCTGAGGACTAAACAGAACCAAGTCATGTTTATTGTAAGACTGCAGAGTGTCAATCATGTGACATTTTATTACAAACTAACAAAAGAGTGATGATACTAAAGTATAAGGCTGTTAAATTTCAAAGATTCTGGAAGAAATTAGGGAAAATAGCTACATTCTATTAAAATATTGACAGTGGAATGATTAATTGCTTGCACTTGGGGGCATGCAGTATTTAGACATCTATTTCAACACCTTCTCCTACTTCTTCCCCTGTGAAATGATTCTTCAAAGAATGTGATTCCTGTATGGCATGCATTTGAAACTGCCTATCCTCCGAAAGACAGGTGAATCGCCTAAGGTGAACCAACTGGAGTGCTTTGCTAATGCCTTATTTAAAGTTGGCTCTATATAAAGACTGTTAAGAATACCACATCCTTGCAGCTAACCAGGGGAGAGATTTTTTTTACCTCAATGGAAGTTTTTAGAATAATAAAATCAACACACTGAGAGCAGCACAAGCAGAGAAGAGATGAAGGGAGTTTCTAAGATTTTCAAGTCCTTGGGGCCAGTCATCAATGAGACCGGCTCAACTCAGAGTTTGCTCATTTGGCCTGATAAATTCATATTTTTTTTTTTTTACTTTAAATCATTTTGCATTTTGGTCTCTTGAAAGTATATTGGATTAATTTATATGATGGCCACATTTTTCAACATGGTCTGGAAATAAAAGTTAAAAACATAGCTGGCAACAATTGCATGAAGCTTGGAATGGTCAAGTAAGATGGGGATTATATAGTTTTCATTGCGTAATTTGCTTTGGAGAGAGCATGTTGGTATTACAGCAGGAATAGAAAGAGAATAAAGGAGTCCATAGTCAGCTTTGACATTCAGAGTCAGACTAGACAGCAGAGGTGAGTGGAGAACCAGCCAGAGACAAGCCTTACCTTCCCCAAGCCCCTAAGGATTGGAAACCCTCTCATCTCTTGCATCTTGGAAGGAGAAGGAGAGGGAAGAAACAATCCCTCAGTCACTGAAATTTTACATTGACTGGCAGATTACCTGAGAATAACTAAGTTACTCTTATTGACAAGTTTATGCATCCCCATTAACTAAAAAGTGGGTGGTTTGTGAGAAACATCACAACAATTGCAGAAAAAATTTAAAAACTTCAACATTTTTTGCCCATGTGAGTGCAAATGCGAGACCCTTCCACATTAGTAAAAAAAGGAAAAAAAAAAAAACAGATTGTTTTATTAAAGAATCACCAATGAGGTGCTCAAGTTAATATACATTTAATAATGTCCAGCTGTTAACCACAATACCTCTACCATTACTGCCCACCTGCTGGCAGAAGTTTTTATTATCTTTAATTAAAAACATTATCTTTTCATCCCTCCCACTGAAATAAACATGCCATCACATAACAACTTATTTTATCAAGAGTTTATAACATTCATAAATGGATAAGCTTTGATCTGGCAACTCCCCTATCTCTAGTAAAATCTCACATTTATTTTATTAAGTAACCCCTGTGACACAGCTTTTTATTAGCGCTATGAGATAAAAATCTGATCATCATTCAGGTTTAATGTCATTGATGTAAGAGAGGTAAAGTGCAGTACTTGACAAGTTTATGAAAATTACAGGAGGAATTAATAGTATCAGGGGACCATTAAAACCTCTCTGATTGTGCAGACTATAAGGTTCCCATGCCTAATAGTTTGGGATTATCTCAATTGCTTGCTTTTTCTTTTTCTTGCTTTTTCTTTTTTTCTCCTAAAAATATGTCAGAAAATATGAGCATTTTGAATATTAATTATGTATATTCTCATGGAATAATTCTTTTATTCTATGATGTATAATGTCTGTATTTGGAGACAAGTTTAATTCTTGATTAGTTTTTAGGAAAATAAAATCTGTCATTCAATGGAAGCATTTAACAGAAATGGATTTTCTGCAGTAATTTTTGTGTTCCAGACAATTTCAGTTTATTAAGACCCGCATATATGTAAAATTTGTACTTATAAGTAAGGCTAAAAATGGCATATTAAGGGAGAAGTGTTTGTCATGTACCTTCCCTGTCTAAATAAAAGTTCAATAGCACAATAGAGGGAAACTCACAAAAGTGTAACAACCCACTGGTATGTTTTGTTCTGAGCAAACCAAAAATTCTTTTTTGCTATATTCAAATTCAAAAGATAAAAATCACTGCAACAATTCTGTTAAATGTGAATTCACAGTTTAAAAGCCACCTCAAATCACCCAGGATGAAAAGTAACTTGCAAATTGTGTGCTAATAATGACAGATTTCTTTTTTTTTATTTACTGTATTAAAGAATTATGTCACCAGAGAAGCAATTTATGACAGCTAAATAGTCATTGAATTTACCAAAGAAAATTTCAGAGAGGTAATACTCATCTTTATTTACTTTCCTTCATTTACCATGAGTAAACAATATAAACCTGAACATTTTCAGTTAAAGTTGCCCGAAAAATGTAGACAGCCTAAGTCATTTTAAATACTAAAAATTATTAGGACTGCAATCTTGTCTAAAGTCTATTTTGTGGTCCTGAAACTCCTCATTTACAATAATTTAGTTATGATTTTTATTAAAATACAGTATTTTATGCATTTTTTTACAGCTACAATAGTCTTTTTAATAAACAGCACCTTTCGATCTGCTTGTAATAATTTTTCCTACACCATGTTTATCTTTCAAATCACTCTTTAGCATTTTAAAGTACATATAAAATATACAGCAAAACTTATCTTTTATTCTATCCTAGGGAGTAACAGTGGTTAAATGGGGAGGGATTGCTGATATTAAATGTACATTTAGTATGTAGATGGAAATATACAGATATAGACATATTTCACATAATATATGTATCTATATACATATATAGAGGGAAATTAATAACTAAAATACATGTCTATAATACTTTATATCATAGTCACCTTTCATATATATTATTCATTTATTTATTCAAAATATGTAGTGATAACCTACTATGTCAGCCACTGTTACTTTCATTTTATAAGTATATTTTATTGATTATATGGTTACAATAGCTCCAATTTTGTCCCCTTTGCTCTCCTCCACCCAGCACCCCCATATTTTATGTATTCTTAACGGCATTGTAAAAAAATTGTTTAGAATCACTTGAAAGGCTTTCATATCCTTAGCTCTTTTTCAGTACTAAAAAATAAAACAAAAAACTGAAAGCTCCACCTTTCCAGGAAATGAGTTGCTGGAGCCCTAAATTAAGTCAATATTCTAAGTAAAAACAAACTGAAAATATAGACTATGTAAATCTATCTGCCTTTATGATTATTTTTTATATGGGTAGGAATGTTCCCAATGATTAGAGACAAATGACCTGAGTGTAATTCATGGTTGCAATGCCATGATTTGCTAAGAGTTTAATTAGCCAATGCACAATTCTAATATTTAGGTTCTTTTCTGAATATGTTCTACATATGAAATACATTACAAATTAAGCTTCTATCAGTCCTCTTTCCAGATTGGCTGGGACCATTAATGTAGTCCATCAACTTACCAGCAGACCATTACGTTCCCAGCAGCGTTCCCTGTGGACTTGCCTTGCTCACTTTGAACTTATTGCTTTCATAAGATAATTATTTCAAAGAGCTTGAGTTATCTGAAGTCTGGGAAGGAGCACTTCAGAACCTGAAAAAGTGCTTTCTATAGGAAACGGTTTTGGAGATCATAGAGTAAAATGTATATTTGGCCTCATTTACATAAAAACATCTAGCACAGCTTTTCACAAATTGACACAGATTTGATAGAATATTTAATAGTATATGGCTAAGTTCTTCCATTTCTAGGATTCCAGATGTATTTTTTTTATGTTGGTTAATTTACTTTATGATTAGTTGTTAGAACTTAAGACATCTGTTGCCATTGTGTAGTGTAAAATATTTTAATGGCATTATTAAATGCCATGTGTCTATCAGTGCCTAATCATGTATCTAATGCTAAAGAAATTCTCTGGGTAGACTTTTCTACACAGATGTGGAATGCCAGAGTGCTGATCACGAAATTCTGCAAAAGCAGCTTTTATTGAAAGCAAGTTCCTAGAGAATTTAGGTAGAAAACAAAGTGCTAAAATCATACAGAAAATAATTCAGAGTTTCATGATTTTATTTGGTTCTTCATTGCAGCAGCTGTAATTATATGTGTTTTCTGTAATTGCACAGTGTGTTTAAGAAATTTAATAACACTATTATTGATTACACTGTATCTGTCCATTTTCTCTGAAGTTCAGGAAAGTAAGTGGTAGTATGCCTGGTCCCACTATGGAACTAATGCAAATCTGACTCTAATTAGAAAGATAATCATATAGCTATCCCTGAAGAAAGTGTATATGCTTTTCCTTATTATTGCATTACAATCCAATTTTTATGGAATGAATGTCTGTTGAAGAAATTTATAGAGTATTAACTTCAAACCTGGGCTCAATTCTCTTTCACTGTTGATAAGAAAGGCTATAAAAAGATGAGGTGATGACAGGATGAACAGCCAGACACCTGGAAATTTCAGAAGTCAAAGGGTTATAGTTTAAATATTGCTAGAGAATTTTATTTTACATATGTACAATTCACTATAGTGTCCATTGTCCTCTGTTTCGCTTTAAGCCATAAATACTATCATTAGACTCATATATATTAAGAGGAATAACAAAAGGTATTCTCTTTGGGCTATGATTTTCAGTTAGACTTAGAACAGTAATGACTTACTAGGGAAAATACTAAGGGAAAGTGAAAGTTAAGAATATGTTACAAAACTTGCTTTGTTTTGAATTATATACAGATAATTTGACACCATTTTAGATAAACTGGAAGAAATTCCTCTAATTTAGGGAAATGAAAACATGGTAGGAGAATAGCATGATGGTTCATACTTTTAGCAAATTTTTTAAGTCAGATAGAACTTTGGTCAAATTCTGGCCTCACCATTTTCTAGTTGTGTGAACTTCAAAGTTGCTTAGTATATTTGTGCCTCTGTTCCTTGATGAAATATAGAAATATAAATGACTGCTACATAGAAGTTAGTCTAAGAACGAAGTGATATAATGGACTTAATATGTTCACTTTAAAGTTCACACACAAGTACTCGATAAATTATAATTATTATTACTGTTTTGTTGTTTTTATTCTCATTACTTACCCTCCTCAATTAATATTATAAAAAGTTATCATTAAGAACCAAAATATCATTATGAAGGAACTAAAACAGATGCTTAATTCTTATTCAAAAAATATCTCAATATCAACAATGATCAAATGAAATCTTTTTTGTCACTCTGCAACTTTTCAATGTAAAGAATAAAAATGAAATTAAGTGTTGAATTTATTCTATCACATGGAGTATATTTTATGGTTATTAAATCCTGGCATATACATAGGAGGCAGATAATTATGGCCAAATATACCATATTTTTTGCTCCATAAGGTGCACTTTTTTCCCCCCCAAAAAGTGGGGGGAAATGTCTGTGCATCTAATGGAGCAAATATTGCATCACAGACCATGATGTGTATTGCCTGACCTGTCAGTGGTGGCGACAGCTGTTAGAAGAAGCATATGAGAGAAATTGAAGTGTCTGACATCAGGCTGAGTGCTAGGACATAGCTTCCTCCCAGACAAAACTCCTGAGGCCAGACAGTGGCATTGTCCCTTCACTAAGCCTTCCTGAATACAGAGCAACAGAGCAAGGGTTGCCCTGCCCTGGTGATTACCTAAGGCTCTGTCCCATCCAACTTACCAGTGTGCTTTCCTATAATAGGCCACACTACTAAGACAGGGAGTCAAAGCAGCTCCACCTAGTAAACAGAAACAAAAACACAGGGTGGCTGTGAAAATGATGAGACAAAGAAATATGGCCCAAATGAATGAACAGAACAAAACTCTAGAAAAAACAATAAACAAAATGGAAATAAGCAATCTATCAGATGCAGAGTTCAAAACACTGGTTATTAGGATGCTCAGAAATTCATTGGTTACTTCAGTAGCATAAAAAAATACCCAGACAGAAATGAAGGTTACATTAAGTGAAATAAAGAACAATTTACAGGGAAACAAAGGGGGAGTGGATGAATCCATGGATCATAGCAAATATTTGGAACATAAGAAAGAAATAAACATTCACCTGGAACAGAAAGGAGAAACAAGAATTGAAAAAAAAAATGAGGAGAGGATTATGAATCTCTGGGACAACTTTAAATGTACAACCCCTGAATCAAAGGGGTGCTAAAAGGAGAAGAGGAAGAGCAAGAAATTGAAAAGTTACTTGAAAAATTAATAAAAGAAAACTTCCCTAATTTGGTGAAGGAAATATACATATGAGTCCAGGAAGTACCGAGTCCCAAACAAGATGGACCCAAAGAGGACCGCACCAAGACACATCATAAATAAAATGCAAAAGTTAAAGATAAAGAGAGAATCTTAAACGCAGCAAGAGAAAAGAAGAAAGTTATCTACAAAGAGGTTTCCATAAGACTGTCAGATGATTTCTCAAAAAATTTTGCAGACTAGAAGGGATGTAAGAAATATTCAAAGTGCTAAAAAGCAAAGACCTACAACCTAAATTACTCTATCCAACAAAGCTACCATTAGAATTGAAGGGCAGATAAAGTACTTCCCAAATAAGGTAAAGCTAAAGGAGTTCAACATCACCAAGCCATTATTACATGAAATGTTAAAGAGACTTATTTAAGAAAAAGAAGAAGATGATCAACATGACTGAGGGGGCAATTGCCAGAGGGAATGAAGGGTACTGGGTGGGTGGGGGAATTGGGACAATGTAATAGTATAATAAATAAAATATATTTAAAAATAAAAATAAAATTTATTGCTTCTGTATAAATTTTGTTTTTCCAACATTTATGAACATTGGGTTTACAAAACAGACACAGACATACACATAGTAGAGAAAAAGAAGTTATCCAAACTTAATTTTTCTTAATTCACCCAGATTAACTTTTCTCATCTCTGTAGCTATCTCTGTTAACAGAAGTACAATATTTCCAATAATGGAGGCTCAAGTCATAGCTTGTGAAAGGGCTCTACCACAGTGGTGTATACGCTGAGCTGCTAGATTTCAACAAACCTCACCATGAGCATGTTGCAGACATGAACTTTGGATTGTCTTCTGTGCTGTTTTCTAATCTATAAAATGCTTTGAAGAAGTAAATGAAATACAATAGTTCCTCTCTATATCGCAGTTCACTTATCATGGCCTCACTTTATCATGGGATTTTTAAAAATATTATATTTAATTATTTATCGCGGATTTTTCACTATATCGTGGGATTTTGCAGTATTGTATATGTATGTTGTTAAAGTTACATAGATTTAAGAGTGTAGAATATGTTTAAGAACATAAGTAGTGTTTATAAAAGTGTAGAAAAGATTAATAAGGAGTGGGAAAGGTTAATAAGGGACTGGGAATGGTTTATAAGTGTGTGGGAAGGGTTTCTAAAGCCTTAAAATATATATAAATACTAAAATAAATGTAAGGTTCCTAGTTCGTGAATTTTCACCTATCACAGGGGGGTCTAGAATGTAATACCCATGATAAGTGAGGGAATACTGTAATAGGTAAATAACTTAGAACATTGTCCATTATTGCCCAGCCTCTTTTGATCATGGATGAGCAACCATAAGTGCTACTGTGTCTACTACTGAAACATTAATTACATCTATCTTATGTTTTTTGTTCTCACTACATTTAATCAAATCCACATCTTCATTGTCTGCATGCAAACTGCTTCACAAGTTCCAATTTCCTCCTTATGGAGCAATTGGCTTACTTTTTTAAAGCAAATCTCTGACAAAGTTATTCTACTGTTCAAAAGTCAGTGGTTCCAACAAAATAAGTACAAGAAAACCACAAAACTCTGATAAAAAATCATCGGCAGCCGTCCGTCTCGAGAGACGATGGTGTAGCTTCTTAAGAGTCTATCTGCACCGCCGAGAATGGTTGTGCAGTCCGACTCGGGAGTGACACGGTATCTGTCTCCTCCCGTGTTGAATCGACATCTTGCGATGACGCTGGAGTGTCCTCTCCAGTGAAGCTGAAGCTACAGAGCCTGGCCAGGGTGATATGGAGGGTCTGCTGTTGCCCATGCAGCAGACCCCCCCTCTCTTCGCAGCTGAAGGGTCCAAGGGAAAGACTAAATAAATGGAAATATAGTCCATGTTTATGAACAGGAAGATTCAATATTGTGAAGGTGTCAGTTCTTCTCCACTTGATCTATAGATTGAATGCAATCCCAAAGAAAATATCAGCAAGTTATTTTATGGATATCAACAAACTGACTCTAAAACTTATGTGGAAAGGCCAAAGGCCTAATAGCCAAAACATTATGAAAGGAGAAGAACAAAAGTGGAGGACTGACACTACACAACTTCAAGACTTACTGTAAAGTTATAGTACTCAAGACAATTTGGAATGGGTGCAAGAACAGATAAATAAATCCATGGCACAGAATGGAGATATCAGAAATAGACCTTCATAAATACAGAAAATAGAGCAAAGGCAATTCAATGAAGCAACGATAGTCTCTTCAACAAATAATACTGGAACAACTGGACATCCACACACACACAAAAAATAAATCTAGATATATATCTTTCACTACTCACAAAAATGGATTAGAGATCAATATGTAAAACACAAAATTATAAAACTCACAGATGATAACTTAGAAGAAAATAGGGATGACCTTGGGTATGGTGGGGACTTTTTAGATACACCACCAAAAGCACAATCCATGAAAGAAATAAGTGCTAAACTGGACCTCCTTAACATTTAAAAATTCTGTTTTGAGAAAGACAATATGAAGAGAATTAGAACAGGCCAGACTGGAAGAAAATATTTGCAAGAGACACATCTGCTATAGGACTGTTATCTAGAATGTACGGAGTACTTTTAAAACTCAACAGTATGGAAACAAACAACCCAAATCAAAAAGCTCCAAGTCCTTAACAAACACTTTCACTAAGGTGATATACAGATGAAAAATAAGCATATAAAAAGATATTCCACATGATAACAGCAGGAAAATAAAAACAGCCCTAAAACAACAATGAAATACCACTAAACACCTATTGGAATGGCAAAAATCTGGAATGCTGAGAACACCAAATGTTGACAAGTATGTGGAACAAAAGGAACTCTTATTGCTGGTGGAAATGCAAAATAGTATAATTACTTTGGAAGACAGTTTGGTGTTTCCTTCCAAAATTAAATATACTCTTACCATATGAACCAACAGTCACACTCTTTGGTATTTATCCAAAGGCATTGAAAACTTATGTCCACAAAACCCTACACATGAGGTTTTATTCACAATTGCCAAAACTTGGATGCAACCAAGACATCCTTCAGTAGGTTAATAGATAAACTATGATACATCCAAACAATGGAATATTATTCAGCACAAAGACTAATGAACTACGAAGTCATGAAAAGACATAGAGGACATGTAAATGTATATTGCTAAGAAAAAGAAGCCAATCTGAAAAAAAATACTGTATATTTTTAAATATATATATATTTTTGCATTGCATTGCATGGCAGCTGTCCGTCTCGAGAGACGATGGTGTAGCTTCTTAAGAGTCTATCTGCACCGCCGAGAATGGCTGTGCAGTCCGACTCGGGAGTGACACGGTATCTGTCTCCTCCCATGTTGAATCGACATCTTGCGATGGCGCTGGAGTGTCCTCTCCAGTGAAGCTGAAGCTACAGAGCCTGGGCAGGGTGATATGGAGGGTCTGCTGTTGCCCATGCAGCAGACCCCCCCTCTCTTCGCAGCTGAAGGGTCCAAGGGAAAGACGGAGTCAATACAGCTTGGCTGTATTGGTGCGCCGCAGGAGTTGCCGGTGTTGACTACAACGTCAAACCGCCTTAGGGACTCCGGCTCCGGATTTTCTGTCGGGGTTTACTCCCTTAGCCTTTCCCCTGAAGAGGTATGCCGCAAGGCAGCAGAGGTTTTTTGGAGTCAGAGTTTTCCTTCTCTGATGTGCCCTGACTGGAAGATCGAACCAGCGACACTTAGCTCGCAAGCTGACGCTCAATCCACTGAGCCAAACCAGCCAGGGGTATTTTAAATATATGGCATTTTGGAAAAGGCAAAACTATGGAGACAGTAAAAATATCAGTGGTTTACGGGGGTTGAGAGTGGGCAGAGATGAATAAGAGATGGGGAAGATAAAAAAGGATTGCAGAGTAGTGAAAGTACACTGTATAATACTATAATGATGGATACACATCATTATATATTTGCCCAAATCCATAGAATATACAACACCAAGAGTAAACCTTGATGTGAACTATTAGCTTTGAGTTGTTTTGATGTATCATTGTAGGTTCATCTTTAGTAAATAATGTACCATTTTGATAAGTGATGTTGATAATGGGGAAAGGCTATTCATGTGTAGGGGCACAGGGTATATGAGAAATCTCTATAACTTTCCCTCAATTATGCTGTAAATCTTAAACTAGTCTAAGATGATAGAAGTCCTAATTAAAAAAAAAAAATTGGTGAGAATTACCCATCAACAATCATTGAAAGGCCACCCGACAATCAAAATTTTTCACAAGCTGGCTCAAACTTACTATCAAACTTTATATTTGTTTTTTCATTTCTATACACTGAAGTTGCAGTATTTTCTCTGAATTTACTCATGCATTTTTTTCCATTGTATATAATATCTTCTCATTTTCACATATATGAATCTTACCTCTTCAAGTTTCAACTCAAGTTATATTTTCTCTATAAAGGCTTTTCTTCTTCTTCAGTCTTAAGCAATCTCTCCTGGCCCTTGAAATACTCTAGTGTTTTATTTGTACCTATTATATGTCATTGCTTTTTACATTCTCCTGCAAGCTATGTCATTTATAACTTCTACCTATTTTGATAATTAAATATTCTTTTAAGATAGAATTATGTATTTTTATTTCCATAGCATTTATAGTATACATATTTTTTCAATAAAATATGATTAGTCTAATGAATTAGAAATTGCATATCCAAGCACACTTTAAAACCACAATACTGATAAAGAGAGAAAATTGGTGAAGGAGTGGTAAACATAGCTTTGGAGTTGAATATGCTATGATTTTATGTATCTTTCTATAATTTAAAAAAAATGTTATTCTTATAGAATTTCACAGCTAACTGGGACTTTTAGAAATCACCTAAAACCCAATCTACTTTTGAAATAGATTAAGCCATTGAGGTTCAGAAATATTAAGGCACTTGCAAACACAACACTTTTTTTTTTTTCAAGGAGAAGTCAGCACCAGGAATCTCATATTCCAACATCCAGTTTTATGAACTATCCACTAGTTGTTAGTCTTTATCTTTCTGGTGGTCCAACTCAGGATTGAGTATTTAATAAAATGGGTTCTTTTTTTTCCACTTTGAGGTATGTTTTACTTATACTTTCAAGAATACAATTAAATTACTTTTTAGTATATTTGTTGAGCTAAGCAAACATCACCATAATTGACTTTTCAGACTATATAAACAAAATCATACAATATGTGGTCTCTGATGACTGACATTATGTTTCTGAGTTTCAACCATATTATAGTTTCTCAACAGCTTGTTCCTTTTTACTGATGACTAGTTTTCAATTTTATGGAGGTACAGCATTTTGTCTACTTCTTCATTGGTAATGGAAATTTAGGTTGTTTGACTATTATTAATAGTGCTTCCATGAATGCTTCTATGCTCAAGCCTTTCGTGTGGACATATGTTTTTATTTCTCTTGTGTAGATACCTAGTAATGAAATACACTGGATTGTATGGTACATTCTTGTTTAATTTTTAAGAAACTGCCAAATTGTTTCCAAGGTAGCTTGCTGTTTTACCTTCCCATCAGCAAAGTATGAGAGTCCCTGTTTCTCCATTCCTCAACAGCATGAGTTATTTCGTTTATTTTAGCCAGTATAGTGGGTATGAAATGGTATTTCACTGCAATTTTAATTTCTCTAATAACTAATGACATAAAATATATTTTATATGCTTATTGGATGTTTGTATATTTTCTTTGGTGACTGTCTATTTAAATCTGTTGCTTATTTTTTTCATTGTTTTTTAATCTTGTTATTATTCCATGATTTCTTCTCTTTTAATTCTAGATACAAGTAGTTGCTTAAAATTATTGAAATATTGTTCTTTAAACATTGTTGTGTATGTTACTTATTTAAGTCCTATACTATATTTATTACTTAAAGTATTTGTTGATAATGAAGAAATAGCTTAAGTTACAACCATAATATGGCATAGTGACTATCAGGGGAGAAAATCACTGACATCAATACTCTGGGAAATCTCACAAAATACTCATTAGCCATCTGAGAGCTAGTGAGACAAAGAATGTGAATTTTCTATCTCACTCAATTCAATCTCAAACCCCAGTCCTTTGCCTATGAACTTTCTCCAACTCTTACAGGTAAACTAAACATCTTTTATCAAACTGTATCATTCACTTTTTTGTAATCTCCTATTTCATTTATTCCATCAATCACTTTCTAGATATATAGTGACTCATTTGATTGCCAGTGTCAGTATTTCTAAATCTTTTTCTTTAAAACAGTTTATTCTTTCTCCTGATTTTACTTCTCCTAGAACCACTGGTTTATTGTTCCTTAACTTTTAAAATTCTAACTTATTGGGGAAAGTTTCCATATAGTGTTGACCTGAATCATTGCAAAATCACATTTCTCATTGGTGTACTTTGCTTCCTTCTTGAATTAAAGCTGCTTTTGTAATTTGTGTTGTCTCACAGGATGTGGCAGAATTAACATTGTTCAAATTTCAGATCTTAGTAATTAAGAGATGTTACAGATTGCACCTGTGCTTATCTGGAACCATAAGACTACCTGCTGTGAGAAAGCACAGACTGCTGAAACAAAGGAGGCCATGTGGATGAGAATTGGGGCAACCCAGACAGATGACAACCAACACAAAGTGCTACCGTTGAAGCCATGTTAAACCTTCCAACCCTATCACGCTTCCAGGTAACTGCAGCTGAATGATTTATCCTAGGTGGTATCAGTAGAAGAAATGTCCAAACTGCCAATCCACAGCCTCATGAACAATAATGAGTCTGCAGTTGTTTTAAATCAGTAAGGTTTGTGTTAGTTTGTTATACAATAATAGATAACTGATACTAATGATTAAGGTTCTTCCTCCACCATCCTCTTTGACTCCTTCTAGTCATTTTCATTAGTATCTTTACATATATATTTTTTAAACCAGCAAATAATTCTTTTTATAGAAAATCACTCTTGATTTTACTGATACAACTTAAAGAATTCTTTCTATTAATTATATCTTATTAAATTTATAAACCTACAGTTTTCTTTTTGTGCACATTTGTTTTAGTGTTGTAGAAGTATACATTTCCTTTCCTGTCTTATGCAATGAAGGTAATAGCCCGTTCTTCTCTGCTATTTTTCTCCTTTGTATAATCTTCCATGATTGTATTGTTCACTCTCTACTGCAACTTTAGGAGTTTGCTTATCTATCTCTCTTGTTTATGTATTTCTTGTGGTTAGATATTGTGTCTTGTTGACCTAGGTATCCAATGTACCCACATTATGCCTGACATAAAACCAGAACTAAGTAAATGTTTAGTGAATTACTGAATGGATAAATGATTTATCAATAGAATCAGTGATTAATATAGCAAAGGAATGACTGAATGAGTCCCTTATGTAAAAATACCTCTTTAGTTTGTTAGTTCCTTTCCATTTCTACTCAAAAAACTCTAAAGGCATATACAAAGATATGTACCACCTTTTATTAATAAGAGTTTTCATGTGTGTTTCTTTTTCTTTCTAAAACAGATTTAATGTCTTGGGATGTGGGAACATAACTAATACTAAGGTATATTTCCTAGAGACATGTGATTTCAGCCCTGACTACCTGCTTCCATGCATTTGATTATTTTATTCTTAATTTTTTGTATCTCATACTCATAGAGCTATGTGAAACCTTTATTCCTCATAGTTAATATTGTTGGCTTTAAATTTTTTTCTGATACTTGGCATCACTGGAAACATCACAGCTTCCTATAAAAAAAGGCTGGAAATCTAGGAACAAGTGTTAAGGTTGTTTTTGGCTAAGATAAATCTTGATTGCAACAAGTCCCTCATACCCATCCATCAATGCTAGTGAAATATAATTTTTATGTAAGAAATCTGATAATTGACAAAATTTTTCATATTTGTTTATGTTATTCAGTTAATTCAGTTGTTGAAATCATGGCAACTATTTCTGGTCCAACAATGCTTTATTCTGGCCAGGAAAATCTGCTTCTTTTGCAAAAGGATTCAACACTTGTATTAGAAAAACAATTCAGAGCATGTCCTCACAGTCAAGGAGTGACAGCATCAGTGTCATACACAAACAGTGACAACCTTATTCTTGTTTAGATATTTTTAATTTTCTAGACTAACTTATATGTGTTTTTAAAAATTAAGTTGTCTATACATACTATTTCCATTGTGTAACATAAAAGACTTTATTTATATATATATATATATATATATACATATAAAATAACATATTTCTATATATTTATATCTTTTTTAGGGAGTGGGTTGCTTGTGAATATTTGGTATATGAAACTAATGAAGTCCTAAAAGACTTTCTGTTTTTTAACTAATCACTTAATATTATATCTTTATATATATATATATATATATATATATATATATATATATATATATATATATATATTTTATATTGTTAAAGTGTACTTGTGAGATTAGTTCCATAATTAACAACTCTGGTTTGCTGTACTTGGGACTGCTGTTTTATTGCTCTAGTAGAGACAAATAGTAATTGGAGCAATTACTGCATTTATTGCATGCCATTTCTCAAGATTTACAATAGGCTATTCTCCAAAAATCCAGTGAGAAACCAAAAGTGATTTAGTCTTTGTATAATTGCCAGAAATTCTTCTGGTAAGTAATATTGATTCTTTTAAAAGATTCTATGTAATTGTCTGATAAACAAATAGATTTGCAGAAGTTTATAACTTACATTAATGGAGATTGGAACCTTACTAACTTTAATACCTTTTAAAAGGTGTAATCTAACAAGTATGTTTCAGTGTAAAAATAAATGATATATAATCATCTGAATTTTTGTGTAAAAGTGTGTGTGTGTGTGTGTGTGTGTGTGTGTTGACTAACTGCTGGTTGTTAAAAAAGAAGTGGATAATTCAAATGAGCTTTTACTAAAAGAATAAAAATTGACTTCAGAGTTATCTCAAGGCAACTACTTCATCACCCAGTCATCTTATTTTTTTAATTTTTGTATGATCACTGACTGTTCTTTGGGGTAAGAAACATTTGGCTGTATTCAAAAACACTTTAATGAGTCAAAAAAAAAAAAAAAAAAAGGTCATAAGATATTTGCAACTTGTAAAAGTCTTCTGATTCAAAGCAACCAAATCTTTGTAGTCAGTTTGCAAACTGGATCACATTCAACTCACTGCACAATTTATTTAGACAGATTCCCTGTAATGGAACTCTGCATTCAAGCAGAATTAAAGAGTACTCACAAAAGAATCTGTCTAAACAATGACATTTAAATAAATAAACAAATAAATAGCCACAGTGTTTAACCAGCAGAGGATATACTAGAAACAGATGACATGTCTTTAGGAGTCTTTTTTCTTAAACAACAACAATAAAATTGCTGATTCATATAAATATAATACTTGTATTAATTAAATGCTCAAATAATCATTTGAAATTGTCCAGCATAATGAAAATTATAAATGTCTTACATTTCATAAGGCAATTAGCTTTGTGGGAGATTCTGTACTAGACTAACATGTCTTCGTAGAATTAATAAGAAATGTGTATACTCTTTCTTGCAGTTAACTCTACTATAAGTCAAATTATAATGGGATTGGCAGTCACTACTTCCGATTCGATTCTTAGTTTACTGAGCATGTCTGCTCTCCCTAATCAGATTTTCAATCCCTTGAAATCCAGAGGTCAGACCAACTAAGTCCAAATAACAAATGTAGACATGCCAGTGGAAGAATTCTACAGATTTCAAGGAACACAAATTCACATTAAAGTCCATTGTCAGAATTACCGTAGAATGAGATTCTATTTTTAGAGCTCCTGCCATTTTCAATACTTGTATATGTGTAGCCTAGGGCGCCCCAGAAATTATAGTATTTAAGATGTCTTAGCTGATCCCAAGGAAGAAAAAGTTAGCATTTTTTAAATTTATAACTCCTGTTCTAATGCGCCATTCTCTCCCTAGATATGAAGCACATATTTTTCTTATTAAAGGTGTTTTGGGAGGATAGGTCATAATATTCCTGTCAAGATCGCCCTTTGTCATGAGTCAGAATCATCCAGCTAATCTCTAGTGATTTCCTTCAAGCACACTGTTTCACTAGAAAAGATATTTACACTAATTTTTAACCCCAATGTTTCTTCCCTCAACAGAAAATTCTTGAGAAACACTTAAAATGCTTATGTTCTGGTGATGTGGAATGAATTAAAATTAAAGACAGAAGGTCTCTCTTATGATGTGTATTTTCCTCAGTCCAAAAGTGGCATTCAAAATATTCATATTCATATTCACTGCCAACTTTAATATTAACTACTAAAACCATGAAATTTTCAGTGAACTTAACCTGATCCTGAGGCTGTATAGACATAGGACAGGTTAGAGAACTATTATTCATTAACAGTTTACCATGATGATTAGAATCTTGTAACAAATTCAGAATAAAATCGTCCTGCTTACTTCATACCTATTTCCCAGAAAGGGAAGTTAGAGTATATGTATATATATATACACACACACACATACATGAACATATACATACACACATCGTAACCCAATATGTGAAACATGAGGGAGTTTTGAGAAATTCCTTTTCCCCCCAGTGTATTCTCTTATTTTATATGTCTGAAAAGGGTTGCAAGACCAAGAGTTGTGATGAAAGCAACCAGGATTCCACAGGAAAAAAAAAAAGTAAGAGAGAGGAAACTAATATACAGTGTTTTATATGAAGCATTAACTTCTGAAAATAATTAATCTAAAGCATAATTCCTTATGTATTTTAAGCTGTTATGCTATTTTCCTTATTTTTAGAAATTAGAAATGCAGCTATAATAACTGTAGCAATTATGAAATAAAAAGCGGAGTTTTTATGTATTGTTTATAACTGAAAAATGTTATACTATTTTAATATCATTTATAATTCTGGAATCAGAATAACATATTTAGATTTCCTTGGTAAAAATAATTTTCTTTAGTTATGGTCATAACAGTTTATGTTTCTATGAAATAGATCCAAATTAAGTCAAAGCTTTGTAAAATTATGATTCATGGATAGTTATATAAAATTTTTTCAGAGAATAATTTTTCTTTAACACATTAAAAAAATATTTTTTCCAATAGCCTTCCAAATAAGATCTAATACATAAGTAATTCACTGGCTCTTCAATGTGGCATTTCAGTCCCTAGTACAGTTCCTGTCGCATTTGTGGATCCCTTAGTGGTTGAGGAATAAATACATGATTACTATCTTCAATTACATCACTCCTTTAAAGATTCAAACTTGTATGTAAAGTTTCATTCAAACTCTTTTTTATTTGAACCCTGGGAGTTGGGGGAGCACCATCGAAATTCTAGGTCAGAGGGAAAAAAAATCTAGATAAAAGGGTTGGGGGGAACAAAATAATGCATTCAATGCAGGGACAAAGATATTTATAGTTTTCAGAAAGGACCAAACATATGAGTGGATAATGAATTATATAAATGATGTCAGACTCCCTAGATACAAAATAAATGAACCAAACATCCTGTATTAAATATAAAGAAACTCATAAAATAGAGTCTAATTATTCTCAGGTATCATCAGAGAGATTCACTCTAGCATGTCTTTACTTTTCCCAGTTTTCCTTGATCTTTGACACTTCTTAGTATGACAGTTCTTCTTTTATTTTCTAATGAGCTTTCACATCTTATTAATGTGTTTTCATAACTATGATTTTTAAAAGATTAGTCCACATACATTAATATGATTAATATGATTATGATTAATACTACCTTAGATATTATATATCAATTTTGTTTAAGAATTATAAAAGAAATAAAAATTTTATTCTCATGTTATATTTAGGTAGGATTATATTACTAGAACTGTAATTTAAAATAATAGTTATATAAAAAATTATATATACAATAGTCCTTTTAAAGCAAAAAAATAAAACAGAAAGTTTATCCCTATGTACACTTTATTATTGCATTACATAATTTTACTCAATTTTTAAATCAGCAACAGATTATTACTTATTAACCTTCCATGATGTATTGTGTTAAAAAAATAAATCTCACAATACATCATCCTCTTTCTACAAAACCTATATTTCAAGGATATACAGTACCTAAAAGGTTACAATATGGAGAATTCTAGACCTTTTAGTCTTATTGAATAAATAGCTATTAAACATAAGGGGGTTTCCAGAAATATTTGTCTCACCATTTATAAGTTAGTTGATTTTATATAAAAACTCAAAATATCTCAAAATTTTATTTTCCTTCCATCAAGAAAAATATCTTTATGTGACCATATGAAAATATATTCTGATTTATTTATATTTCCATCTATAAATATGACATTTTTATATGATCACAAATGTAAGTAATAATAAATTAGACTTACAATTAATAACAAAACAACACTAAGATATGATGATGATAGCTGCTTCTCAATAATGAAATCGGATGAATGTCTGAGGTGAATGTATGTAAATAAAAGGCCATCCAAACCTAATCACCAATTTTCAAGCAGTGATATTACAGAACTGTCCAGTTCTTCACTCTGCATAGGTAAAATGACTATTTTTAAATGTTTGAGGACAGAAATTAAACATGCAGAAGAAGAGCAAAATGGGTCATTGGTACTTTAATATTCCACTGCAAAAATTTCTCTGCATGCATAATAGGCAAATCAGAGACTGAATCATTTTTAATTTCTTCTATGTCAATAAGAATTTATATACAAATAAAGACATCCATCAATAAAGCACATTTTAATGTATTTTGATAAATATATATGCCAATGTAACCACTATCATAAATCAAGATATAAACCATTTTCATCATTTTAAGAGATTATCTTGGATACCTTTTCAACTAATGATATCCCCGTTCATAGCCTCAAATAATCACTGAATTGCATTCTGTCCCTATAGTTCTATGTTTCATTCTTTAATATAAATAACATTCTATTATCTTTTATGTCTTGTCTATCTTTCCACATATGTTTAATATTTACCCATGCTGTTGTGCATATCAGTGTATATTGTTTATTTAGCTGATATATAAATCAGTATAATTTATTTTTATTGCTAATAGTTCTCTTTTATCACTACCAAGATTTTATTTTGGCATTTATCTATGGATTAACCTTTGGGTTGTTTCTAGGTTTTGGCTGTTATTGCAAAGCTGTTGTGAACATTTGTGTTAAGTATTTGTGTGGATAAATAATCACAAGTAAAATTGTTTGGTCATATGATAATTGTATTTTTAACTTTATAAAACTTTATAAGTGTTTTTAATTTGCATTTCCTTAATGATGTTGAAAATCTTTTCATGTGGTTATTGTCCATTTGTACTGTACTTCTTCCTCAGTAAAGTTTGTGTTCAAACATTTTTTTGACAAATTTTTAATAACCTTTCCTTATCCCAAAACATGCTTACAGATTTTTGAGAGAGTAGGGCAGATAGAGATAGAGAGAGAGAGAGAGAGAGAGAGAGAGAGAGAGAGAGAGAGAGAGAGAGAATCAATGAAAGAGAAACATTGATTGACTGCCACATATGTGTTCCAACCAGCGACCAAACATGCCACCCAGGCATATGCCCTGACAGGAAATGAATCCATGACCTTTCAGTTTATGGAATGACATTCCAACCAACTAAGCCACACCAGCTAGGGCTTTTTGCCAAAATTTTATTTGGGTAGTTTATTTTTTTATAATTAAATTCTGTATTTTTTGGATATAAAGCCATATCATGTATACAAAGGTGTGTCCAGAAATAGTCCAGCAATTGTTAATATAATGAGAATGGTTTGCAACATTGATGTAACCTGGCAGCCAAGGAGAGTGGACTGGAATGTGCATAGGTGCACATAATGACTTCACTGTACTCATCAGTGGGGGTGGTATATGCCATTGAGTGAGCATGTGGTTGTGTGGTCATCACATTCAAAATGACTGAGTGAGTAGAGCAACAAATTTGCATCAAGTATTGCGTTTAGTTTGAATATTCCTCTGCAAAAGCTATTTAGATGATTCAAAAGGTCACAGTTGTGGGCAACTTGTGATTGGCAGCTTCATCACAACAATGTGCCTGCTTACACATCATGTCTCATGCAGTTTTTTTGCAAAATATCAAATCACCCAAGTGACTGAGCCCCTTTACAACCCAGATTTGGAACCCTGTGACTTCTGGCTCTCCCTCAAAATAAAATTACCTTAGAAAGGGTAGAGATTTCACACTGTTGGTGAGATTCAGAAAACTACAACAGGGCAGCTGATGGAGATTAGGAGAACTGTGTGAGGTCCCAAGGTGCCTACTTTGAAGGGGTTGATATATAATTGTCCTATGTACAATGTTTCTTGTATGTTGTATCTTCTTCAATAAATGTCTCTGGGTACCTTCTGGACAGACCTCATACATGCATATATACATATATATCTTCAATATCCTATCAGTTTTTTGATTCAGGATACCATTAAAAAGACCAAAATTTTTCAATTTTGATAAAATATCCTCCTATAGTTTGTGCTTATCATGTCTGATCTAAGACACACTAGCCTACTGCATGTTTGTGAAGATATTTTTCCTATTATTATTTTTAGAAGTTTTATTACTTTAGTCATATATTTAAGGTTATCAACCATTTTTAATTGAGTATCAAGAATATTTTATTTTATTTATTATTTGTCATATGAATTCCCACTTCTTTGAGCACTCTTTGTTGAGAAGATTCTTCTTACCCCATTGGGTCACCTAAGAACCTTTGTTGAAAATCAATTAGACATCTAGCTTTATTTCTAGAATTTCTATACTGTTCTACCATTTTATAGAACTATCTTTATATCAATAATATCCTATATGAGTAATGTAGTTTTACAGTAATTATTAAAATGGTAGTAAAAATATTCAACTTATTTAAAAAACATTTAGTTATTTCAAGTCCTTTACATTTTAATATATATTTTAATGTCAGATTGTAATTTACAAAAAAACCTACAGAATATTGATTGGTATCAATATTAAATTTAGGGAGACTTCTGGGCAAGATGGAAGCACAGACAGACATGCTGCATCTCCCTCCACAACTAAGAAGGAATACAACTACCTCAAAACTAGAGACAGCGAGAAGTTCCAGAAAATCGAGCTGCATGGAAGGCCAACAAACAAAGATATAAAGAAGAAATACTCATCCAGACAGGTAGAATGGGTGGAGCCAGGGTGGAGAGGATGCAGTGTGCTGGTGGCAGCAGCGGCAGCAGCAGCAGGCCAGTGGAAAGTGCAGTCACACGTTTTAAAAAGTCAGGAGGGACAACCGGGGAGTGCTCCCAGCATCAGACCAGACCACACAGTTCTCGGTCCCAGAGCTGGGGAAAATCAAGCCTCATTCCTTTTGATTGTGCAAACCAGTGGGGGTTGGGGCAGAGGCAGAAACTGCTGGTTTTTTTAGCAGAGTCTGCTTGTTTAAAAGGCCCCCACAGTCCTAGAATGTCTGCAGACCCACCCACTCTGGGGACAACAGCCAGGGCAACAGCTAGAGAGGCACCAGTCCCATACAGAAGTGGGAGAAGTGCCTGGAAAAGGGGCAACAATTGAGCAGATAGCTTTGTTCCCTCTCAGACCCCTCTCCCTGACACAGCGCCACAACATGGTAAACCCAGTAGCCCTCTACTGACAAATACCTAAGGTTCTGGACCTTACAATGTAACAGGAATGACAGCTCTACCTAAGACACAGAGGCAAACAAACACAAGAGCCTGTAAAGATGAGGAGACAGAGAAGTATTGCTTAAAAGGGGGAACAAGTCAAAGTTCCAGTGGGAGAACTAAGCGATGAGGAGATAGACAACCTAACAAATGAAGAGATAGTCAACCTAACATATGAAGAGTTCAAAACACTGGTGATAAAGATGCTCACAGGCTTGACAGATATGCTTAAGTATGGTAAATGTATAAGGGGAGAAGTGAAGGCTATGCTAAATGAAATGAAGAAAAATCCACACAAAAGCAATGGTGAAGGGAAGGAAAATGGGGTTCAAATCAATGATTTGGAACATAGAGAAGAAATAAATGGTCAACCAATATAGAATGAGAAACAAGAATTGAAAAAAATGAGCAGAGGCTCAGGAACTTTTGGGACAACTTTAAATGTGCCAACATCTGAACCATAGAAGTGCCAGAAAGAGAAGAGGAAGAGCAAGAAATTAAAAACTTATATGAGAAAATAATGAAGGAAAACTCCTCAAATTTGGTGGAGGAAATAGACATACAAGTCCAAGAAGCACAGAAAGTTCCAAACAAGGTAGACCCAAAAAGGACCACACCAAGACACATCATAATTAAAATGCCAAAGGTGAAAGATAAAGAATCTTAAAAGCAGCAAGAGAAAAGCAGAGAATTACCTACAAAGGGATGCCTATAAGACTATCAGCTGATTTCTCAAAGGAAACTTTGTGGGTAAAAAGGGACTGGCAAGAAGTATTCGATGTGATGAAAAGCAAGGACGACAATCAAAATTACTCTACCCAGCAAGGCTATCATTTATAATGGAAGGACAGATGAAGTGCTTCCCAGAAAAGGTGAAGCTAAAGGAGTTCATTATCAGCAAGCCATTATTATATGAACTGTTAGAGGAACTTATTTAAGAAAAAGAAGATCAAAACTGTGAACTAAAATGACAACAAACTCACAACTATCAACAACTGAATCTAAAAAATAAAAACAAAATCCAACTAAGCAAACCAGAATAGGAACAGAATCCTAGGTATGGGGATCTTTTGGAGGGTTATCAACTGGGAGGGGGAAGGAGGAGAAATGGGGAAATGGTGCAGGGATTAAGAAGCATAATTGGTTGGTACAAAATAGACAGGGTGAAGTTAAGAATAACATAGGAGAGGGTGAAGCCAGAGAACTTATATGCATGACCCATGGACATGAACTAAGGGGGGTAGGGGTTACTGGGCAAAGGGGAGCAAAGGGGAAAAATTTGGGAGTATTGTAACAACATAATCAATAAAATACACTTAAAATATTAAATTTAATATACAGAATAATTTTGGAAATAATTAAAACATCTGAAAAAGATTAGACTTCCATTCTATAATTATGGCATTAATCTCTATAGAGAAGGAAAACTCTGACTCCAAAAAACCTCCGCTGCCTTGCGGCATACCTCTTCAGGGGAAAGGCTAAGGGAGTAAACCCCGACAGAAAATCCGGAGCCGGAGTCCCTAAGGCGGTTTGACGTTGTAGTCAACACCGGCAACTCCTGCGGCGCACCTGAAACCAAGCTGTATTGACTCCATCTTTCCCTTGGACCCTTCAGCTGCGAAGAGAGGGGGGGTCTGCTGCATGGGCAACAGCAGACCCTCCATATCACCCTGCCCAGGCTCTGTAGCTTCAGCTTCACTGGAGAGGACACTCCAGCGTCATCGCAAGATGTCGATTCAACACGGGAGGAGACAGATACCGTGTCACTCCCGAGTCAGACTGCACAGCCATTCTCAGCGGTGCAGATAGACTCTTAAGAAGCTACACCATCGTCTCTCGAGACGGACGGCTGCCGACGACGACGAATCTCTATAGAAATCTTGACTTTGGTTCAGCAGTATTTTGTGGTTTTCAATGAACACTACATGCACATATTCTGTAAAATTTATGCCACATATATTTTGTTTTATGCTATAGTAATTGATAGTGTTTTCTTAATACAAAATGTTAATTGTTCATTTCTTGTATACAGATGGGTTTTTTTTAATATTCACATTCTATAATGATTTTGCTAAACTCTTACCTTAGGTATAATAGTTTGCTTTTTTTTTTTAAACTGGACATGATGGCTAAATATAGTTTTATTTTCCATATGCAATTTATATGCATTGTATTTCTTTTTGTTTTCTTCTTACAGAGGTTAACAAAACTATAGGACAATGTTAAATAGAAATATTAATAGTGGGCACTTGCCTTGCCTTGTTCCCTACCTTAGTTGTTAAGCATTCAGACTTTCACCATTAAAAAAGGATTTTAGCTGTAAATATTTGAAGATGACCTTTATGAGGCTGAAGAAGTTTTTTCCTTTTCCAATTTTGCTGAGAGTTTTTATGAGTGGTTGTTGAAATTGTGAAATTCTTTTACTGCATCTATTAAGATAATTGCATTATTTTTCTCCTTAGTTCTATTGATATGGTGAATTACACTGATTGATTTTTTAATGTTAAGTCAAGCATTGCTGAAACAAAGTCTAGATGAAAATATTCTTCTTTATATATTGCTGGATACTATTTTATAATGTTTTGATAAAGATTTTAGTTTTGTTTATAAAAGGCATTTAACTGTACTTTTATTTTTTGTAATATATTTGTTTTATTGGAGTAATTCTGGCTTTGTAAAATTAGTTGAAATGATTTTCTTCTACATTTTTGAAAAGCATATTAGAGTATTAGTATTATTTTTTTTATGAATGAATAATAAAACTTACCAATGAAGGCATTTGGGCCTAGAATTTTCTTTGTATGAAGGTTTTTCATTAAGCCATCAATTTCTGCAATAGTCAGAGATATTGAATTTTCTTAGTTCTTCTTAAGTCAGCTTTCTCATCCATTTTATCTAAGTTGAATATATTGACATATTCATACTATGTTCTTATTATACTTTTAATAGAATCTCTAATACTGTTCACTCTTTCATTCCTGATATAACTGATTTGTGTTTTATTGTTTTAATTTTATTGGTCAGTGTTCTTAGAACTTTTCTAATTTTATTAATCTTTTAAAATATAAATCGTGACATTTAAAAATATTTTTCTATTTATCATTTCTTTATTTTATTTATTTCTGCTTTTACATTTATTTTTTTTCTTGTATTTACATATGGCTTAATTTACTCTATATTTTAGCTTTTCAAAGTGGAAGCTTAGTTCTTGGGTTTTGCATTTGTCTTTGTAGAATTTAATATTACAAATTTCCCTTTAGTACAGCCTCTATCTTATGAATTTTGATATCCTATGTGTATTCAAGACTCTCCAGTGAAACAGAACCAGTACAATATATACAAACACAAGTCACATGATTGTGGATGCTTGGCAAGTTCAAAATCTGCAGTACAGACCCACAGGATGGAGACTCAGGGAGGAATTCATACTGGAATTTGAGTCTGCCAGCCGAATTCTCTGTTCTTAGGGAGAGGTTATGTCTTTTTCAGTTAAGGCATTCATTTGGCTGAATGAGTCCCATCCATATTATGGAAGTGATCTGATTTACTCAGAGTCTTCAGATTTAAATGTTAATCTCATCTAAAACAATGCCTTCACACGAACATAAAGAATAATGTTTAACCAAATATCTGGGAACCCTGGCTTAGCCAAATGAAATGAGCCATCACACTATTCTTTTTTTTTTCTTTTTTAATGATGTTTATAGGCCTTTCTTTAGTTCATATTGGCAGCATTTTCTTTTTTTTTTTTAACTATTTATTTATTTATTTACTTATTTATTTATTTTTAGAGAGAGGGGAAAGGAGAAAGAGGGAGAGAAACATCACTGTGTGGTTTCCTCTTATGCGCCCCCAAATGGGGACCTGACGTGCAACCTAGTAATGTGCCCTGACTGGGAATCGAACCAGTGACACCTGGTTCACAGGTCAACACTCAATCCATTCAGCCACAGCAGCCAGGGCTCATCATGCTATTCTTACTTTTAAATAAAAAATTTTTTTTCCAGTTTTCATTGAGAATTCCTTTATGACTCTTGGGTTAACTAGAAATGTTAATGGTTTAATTAGTTAATATTAGAAAAATTTTGAGATATCTTTCCATTATTAACTTATAATTAAATACTGTGTGTTAAGACACTATATCTCTGATTCCAATCTTATCAAATTTGTTGAGCTGTGTTTTATGGCCCATGAAGCAGTTATCATGGATAATGTTACATCTATACTTTCAAAATATGTTTATTTTTCAGTTCTTGGGAGCAGTTCCCTAAATATCAAGTACATATTGGTTGATACCATAGTTCATGTCTTTTCTATCCTTCTTGCTTCTATCTTATTTTTCTATTCATTACTCAGAGAGGAAAGTAGAAGCTCTGAATATAATTTTGAATTTGGGTTTTCTCATTTAAATTCTAATTGGTTTATAATTCATATATTCAGTTTGTTATTAGATTATTATGTTTGGAATTTGTATGCTTTAATGTGTTTATTCTCTCTGAATTGATTGAGATTCTTGGATCTTGCATTCATAATTGTCACCAAATTCAGAAAAATATTAACTCTAATTTTTACAACTATTCTTTTCTGTCCTGTTTTCTTAACTTTGTGTACTATAATTATGTGTTTGTTAGGTAGCTTGATAATATCCCACTTATAATCAGTTTTTTTCTAGTCTTTTATGTGTTTCATTTTAGAGTGTTTCCAGTCCTATTTTTTAGTTTTAGAAATACTTTTCATCATTAGAAATACAATGTAGTTGTTATTTACATCTTCCATTTCTCATTTTATTAGTTTTTAAAAAATACTTGTATATATTCATAATGCCTATTTTATCATATTTATCAAGCTTATTTAGAAATAAGCTTGCTTTGGGCAGACACTAAGTTATTTTCTAGTGAGTTTCATCCTCTGAAGACCTGTTTTTAGTTTTCTTAGAAAAGATTGAGTATGATCTTCATTCCACCTCAACCAATAATTCATAGTCATCTCAACTATTAAGGCATGACTCCTCTGGGTCTCCACTGAACACTCAGTAATCTCTGAAGGTTTTCAACATACACTTACCAGAGCTCAAATGTCTCCCCACCCTTCGTGAACACTGAAAATACTTCTGGTACAAATCCTCTGTTATTTTTTCTTGGCCTTATAAAGTTCTGGTCTCCGTATAAGCAAGTTAATAGTAAGCAAAAGCTCAAGGGGTCCAAAAACAGATTCCAAAAGTCCTTTTTCTGCATATATTTCTCCTTCCATATCCACCTTACAATCCACAGCCATATCAGTCTCTCCAAACTCCAAACTTCATCAGCTCACTTCAGTAATACTGCTGGGTTATGCTTAACTTCCCCTACTCTGCACTTAAAATTTAGATATTAGTTCTAAGAAGAATACCAGGGAGGTTGTAAGGTTCTTCACTTATACTGTTTCCTTTCTCATGGAGACCAGATTTGTGCTGCCTCTTCTCCAAAATTTTAAGAGTTGCATCATACTTTTTCTTATGTGCACCAGTTATTTATAGCAAGAAGTTAAGTCTAGCCTTTGCAACTCCATCATGTCTAAAGCAGAAGACCGAGAATTAACTCGGTTCATTTTGGAGCCCAGGCACCTAACTACTGTCTTGCTGCTTTTATAACCTCCTGATTTCTCTGTAGGTGCACCATGAGCCTATGACAAATTAAAGCCGTCTTTTCAATGTGAAGTGACTCTCAAACAAAATTGTTTAACTTATATATTTGTACAAAAAGAATATATTTTTAGTACAACTTAAATATGGATCTTTGTATTTCCTGTTACTGAACATACACACTTGGCCCATCTTGATTCTATTAACATTATATAAACTATCACTAACGCTGTTTTTCATTTGCAAATAAAATTAAAATTGCTTTCTATATTTTTCTTTTTTTTTTATTGATAAGAATGTTGAACCATAAAAACTAAACACATATCAACTTTATGTAAAAAACTTTACCCAGCTTGGAATCCACCCATACACATTTTCTTGGTTATCCCGTTGTTGCATATTGAGATGGGATCCAGACTCTTGGTGGTTGCGAACAAAGAGTTGAATGGACTACACAAACAGTGTTAAGCAAGCAAGTGAGATTGATTAAAAAAGATACACTTCCTAAGATCAGGGAGCAGACCGCCTCTGACCAGAGAATGGCCCCCTTCTCCGGAAGGGGTGCAGGCTTTATTGAGTTTTACTTCTTTGTTAATTTTGGTGGGTTTTTACAGAGCATGTGTGAGTGGTTATATAACTTTTATGTTTCTGCGCATGAGGTTTCCCATGATTCTCCTTGGCTGTCCATCTATTATAATAGGAAAAGGGTGAAACATCGCTCATTTGGGGCCCTTAGGAGCAGGCGCGGCTTTCTGCCATGCGTTTTGGAAAGCCAGAAATGTCAAAGGCTATCAGGGAACAACGTTCTTGATCAATGGGATGAGCGGCTCCGCTGGTGTCAGAGACTTCCTCCTTCCTATTCTATCTTCTGCCTCACGATCACTTACCTTTTCTATAATCCAGACACATTTATCTTCCTTATCTATGAGCATATCGTCAGAGATTTTTGACAACTATTAAAGCCTATGTCTTCAGCAATCATTTGATCTAGGACTCTAATAACACAGTCAAAAAGGAAATGAGGCTTGTTTGACATAACTTTGTGCCTTGTGAATTCATGCTGGCTTCTAGCATTCCCAACATTCCTACGAGCACATAAAGCATATGCTTAGGAACCCAGTAAAGAATTCTCTGATGGCTTAGGCATTTTTTAACTTTATCCATATCCTCAGTTTTAAAATTGAGCTATTTAATACTTCTACTTATTTTTCCTTTGTCTTAAAATTCTGGAAAAAAAAGTCATTTTACAAATTACCTTTACTAGTTACAGTTTACTAATATAACTAATTAATTTTGGCCTAAAATATAAATTGCTTAAGCCTAAAAGACTAAGCACTTTTAATTAAAAAGACCATGATAACTACTCTGCCTTTTTTTAAAATAATGTCTGAGCTATGAAAAATTCATAAAGGTTAACTGAATGATCTCTTACTTTAGGAATCAGGAAGTAAAAACAGATTGTCTTTACTCCTATGAAAATCACAGTTGAGGAAGGAAACATGTAAAAAGTATTCACATAAAATATGTAAAGTAACAAATGTTGTAACTTTTAAAGACAGTCATAAAGTGTTGTGAGAGCAGAAGTATATTACTGAATTTGGAAGGTTTCCCTAAGGAGGATTTGTAAATCGAATAGCAATAAATAAGCAAGGTAGCCAACATGAAGAGAGGAGCTGGAAAAAGGCTGAGCTTATTTGCTTGGCTTTAGGCCCTCATGTTGTATATGCAGCAATATTTCTCACTAGTTGCCATTTTCTTTCTGTTCCTCATTTACACTACATTGGGAATTTGTTTTTCCCAATGGGTAACTAGCACTTAGAACAATGCCTTGTATAAGGCTTATTCAATAAATATTTGTTGATTGAATGAATTAATAAAAGAATGAAAAGAGAATGAATAAAACAACATTATCATCTACTTTTCACATATTTAACATATTTATTCTTACCTCAACTTGTTTTCAGATTGTTTTCCCTCTAGAATACAAACTTTACCATTTCTACAAAGTCACCATTTTACTTTCACGGTCCAAGTCAAATATTCCTCCCCAAATCCCTTTGTCTTGCTCCACTCTTGGTTAGTCTTTCCTCACTGAATTTGCATTGCATCATAGTATCTGTCATCTTACGTGACTATAATGACAAGCTATGTCATTATAGGTGGCTTTTATTACTATCTCTTTGATTTCTGTTCATCTATCTACATATCTTTGTCTTTTAAAGTACCTAGCCTACAGCCCCACCAAAATGATTGTCCACAGGCAGTTTTATATTACAACACTGGAACTCTTGAAACAATGAGTGCTACATATGTCTCTGTTTTCTCCCATGTATCATTTATCAATTAACTTGGTACATTGAGGTATTTTTTAAAAATTATTTCTGATGGATTTATTGAAGTTTTACTATTTATTTCATATGTAAGACAGATGTACTGAGAAACTGGATTCAAGATAAAATCAGAGCAGCGAGGATTACAGAAATCCATAGATACTAGAAATCAAAACATACATATTATCAATTGCAAAGGAACCAGATAGCAAGGTAAATCAGTGGGACAGATAAAAGACAAGAACTAAGAACAATAGACAAAAGATAGCACTATAAAAGATATTTGGGTTTTGATCACATACCAGATGCATGCCTAGTGGAATCTAATGAGTAGTTAACAGGAGCTCAGGAAAATACTTTAACTTAATAAGTACTAAATGTCAGTTACTTTATACAAGGAATCTCATTCAGTCCTCAAAAACCCAGTGAAAGCTCTCAGCTAGCTCAGTCAGTACAACATAGAACTGTTACAGAACCCCTGGGCTGCTCCAATTGAAAACAAACCCACGGGCTCTTTAGTTAGGGGTCCGATTGCCCGCCGCCAAAATTATAACTCTCAATACCAGAGTTTAGTGAAAAGAAAAAGAATTGTTTATTTAACAGTTATGTAGATTTAGTTATTTGCGGATTTCTGTTGTTAAGTCTTATGTTCTTTAAAACACCCATAAACACATATCCTTGCCTCTCCCCCCTACCAAACCAGGCTAGTTTTAGAAAAGTCAGAGAAACCCTTTCCCTACTTTTCAAACACAGTTCAGCTTTACCAGTAGCTGCCAATCATTCAATCCTGATTGGGGAGACCTCGTCTGTGTTATGGGGTCCACCAGCTTTTAATCCAGAACCTCATGGATTCTCAGCCTCCTTGTAAACTGTATAGTTAGTCCTTTTGTAATTCGCACAGTCAGCCTCAGCCTTAGTCCAATTCGCACAGTCCGCCTTAACCTTAGTTAAATCCGCACAGTCAGTCTTAACCTTAGTTAAATCCGCACAGTCAGTCCGCCTAAAATGTCTGCCGCTTATTTTTAAATCCCTGACTACATCCTTTGATGTAGTGGGTGCGGTAACCAGTTCTGACCATTCACAGAACCTTAGGCAGGTTCTGTGTGCTTTCTCCATACCATCCCCTGGTTCAAGACTCCTCCCATCTACCTGAGGCTTTGGATGCATTAAAGCCATTTTGCATAAAAAAGACACTAGCCACCGGCCTCAGGCATGTGGAGGCATTCTGAAAAGGTGCTTCCTTCTCCCCATCCCCCAGCTGCAAACTCTGGGGTTTTTTGGAACACCCCTGTTTCTGTAACAGAACTGTTAATCTTAGAATTGTGGGTTTGGGCCCCCCAGTGGGCATAAGTTCTTCTGCCTTGGCAGGTTGGTTAGAGTATTATCCTATAACCAAAAGGTTGTGGGTTTGATTCTTGGTCAGGGAACATGTCTGGGTTGCAGGTTCAATCTCCTGTCTGTGTGCATACAATTCCTGGTCCCAATGTGTACAGAGGGCAACCGATCGATGCTTCTCTCTCACATTGATGTTTTTCTCTCTCCCTTCCTCTCTCTAAAAGCAATTAAAAACTCTCCTCAGGTGAGGAAAAACAAAACAAATGTCATCTCTATTTTGTAAATAAATGTTTCTACAGACTACAGTAGTCTCTTCTTATCCCCAAAAGGGGATAAGCTCCAAGACCCTCATGGATACCTGAAAGCATGGAGAGTACTGAACCCTATATATATTGTTTCTTTCCCATATATGCATACCTACAATAAAGTTTAATTTATCAATTAAGCACAGTAAGTGATTAGCAACAATAACTAGTAATAAAATAGAACACTTATAACGATATACTGTAATCTAAATTATGTAAATGTGGTATTATTTAGTAAAATAAGTGTTACTTGAACACAGGCACTATGACATGGTGTGATAGTAGATTTGACCCAGAAGGTCACTAAGTGACTAATGGGTGGGAAACATTTACAGTGTGAATACACTGGACAAAGTGATGATTCAAATCTTGGCCAAGGTGAAAGAAGGTGGTGCAAGATTTCATTATGCTATTCAAAACAGTGTACAAATTAAGGCTTATGAATTTCTGGAATTTTCCCTTTAATGTTTTTAAACTACAATGACTGTGTGTAACTGAAACTGAGTAAGGGGTGACTATGTTACTGCTATATTTGGGCAATGTAATGTATATTATCATAAAATACATAAACACAACTAACAATTCTTGGTATGTCTTCAACATGTTTTATATTAAATAATCCAATGTAGCAAGTAAAATTTGCTGTTTTGTTTTTGTAGTTTTCATTGTTACCCTCTGGTGATACATGTTAAAATTAGTTTATCTTAAGTGTTGCTAAATATTAGAGGATTTTTATATGTGATATATTTTTATGCATGTTGAGACAGTAGGAATAAATGCTCTGAAATGTTCTAAGAGATTATTAATTTAGTCAAACACTGAGAAAATTTCAAGGCCACTTTTATTTATTTGTTCATATTTGGTGTTATCCTTCAACTCTTTCTGGAAGAAGACCTTGGCAATAGCTTATAAAATACTCTTTCAACTTCATTCTTATTCATAGTTTGGGTGTTGTTTTGATCATTTAATTTACTTAAGTTATCAATTTTACCAGCAGATCAAGACTCTTCTCTAGATCAGTAAGATTTAGTATTTATCCTGCAGTTTTTTACTAGAGAATATAATCTGGAACTTTCTGACACCAAAAGCATAATTGTATCAAATAACATTTATAAAGGTTTGCCTGAAGAATATGGAATCTATTCACAAAATTGAGATACAAATTATAGCTAAATACATATGTTATAATTTATATATAACATAATTTATAACTAAAATTGAGATACTTTAAAATTGAGGCTTCTCTGGAAAATTGAAATCTGGCCACATGGCACCCACATTTACACAGGGCAGTACCCAGCTTGAGCTTCATACTATCCTCCAGTTTCCTCTAATTCTCCAAGCCTGTTCCACTTATCTAGACTGCCTAGCTTCTGAAGACTATGTTAGTTTAGGACACCTGTACTAAGCCTGCATACTTGTAAACATTGTTTTTATTCCCTAAGGATTGATTTCATTAAAATACACTTTGGTGGTATGTCTCTGTCATATACCAGCTATTGCTTTTACAAAACAGCTATATAAAACTCCACATAGATGGAAGAATGCTGATAAAAGCACTATCCATTGTCATTCATTGTGTCCTTTTTCCTCTGTATTATAGGTAGGAAAAGCTATGCAAATATTCTTTTCTGTCCTGCTTCCTTAATTTTGTGTACTGTAATTAGGTGTTTGTTAGGTAGCTTAATAATATCTCATTTGTAATTAGGGTTTTTTTTTAGAGTATTTTATCTGTTTCATTTTAGAGAATCTCCAGTCCTTTGTCTTTATGACCACTGATATTTATTTTCTACAGTATCTAATATGATATTATTTCTATACAATATTTTTTTTAGTTTTAGAAATATTTTTCATAATTAGAAATACAATGTAGTGCAAATGTATTATTTGCACTGCATCATAGTGGTTAAAGAAACAGGGTCTGAAGCAAAATTTGAATCTCTGAAGTCCACATTTGAATCCCAGCTCGCAGCCTTACTACTGCGTAATCTTGGAAATTATTTAACCTCTCTTTGCCTCAGCTTCTTTATCAATATAGTAAGGATGTGAGCAGTGATATCAATAAGATGGCAGAATAAAAGTTTCCCATGATATATTGCTCCTCAGCAATAATATTTTGCAGCCATCCACACACAAAAGGGCATTTGTGAGAGTTCTGGAATCTGGGTAAGAACTTATGAAACCCCAGTGAAATTCAAGTGAAAGAATCACTTTGAGAGGGCAGGACCATGCCCAGGTGGCTGACTCACTGACAGTAGTCATGAACATAGACCTGAAAATATCACTGTGCAGAGGGATTTCAACTACAGCCTTATTTGGCTATGGTCCTATCATTATCACCATAAGCCCAGACACTTGAAATGAGTAACACATTTTGGGGTCTTAAGTAATAAGCCCACAGAAGACAGTCCCAGATGTGGACCCTAAAGTGGCCCATAACTCGGCTCTAGCCTCTCTTGGCTGCTGTCCAGGAGCCCCTGAAGGCAAACCTGACCAATTTGGTCCAATGTAGATTCTGAAATAGCCCTGTAACTGGGCTCCAGCCTTTCCCAGCTATAGTCTGTGAGCAGTCCTGCTGGACAAGTACCCAAAGGGAGATATTCCCATTTGCACCCTTGAAAATCCTGAAATGACACTGTACTCCAACTATGGTCCTCAAACAGTCCTGCCATGCCCATTAGTGTTCCTGGAAGCAAGCCAGCCAAACTCATCAGCAGAACTTTAAATGACCCTTAACTTTGTTCCAGCTCCTACCAGCCAGTGTCAGGGAAAAGTCTCCCCTGCCTGGGAACCTGGCAGGAGACACACCTCAGATATGTGAGAAAAACTAGAAAACTCTGATGAGCAAAATCAAAGAAGAACTACATAAATGTATAAATATTTCATGTTCATGTGTGAAGAGACTCAATCTTGTTAAAATATCAGTTCTTCCCATCTCAATCTATAGATTTAATACAATCTTAATCAAAATTCTAGCAAGTTATTTTATGGATATTGACAAAATTGCTCTGAAGTTTACATTGAAAAACAAAAGATCCAGAATGGTCAACACAATATTGAAGGAGAACAAAAATGGAGGACTAATGCTACCTGACTTCCAGGTTTATTATAAAGCTACATGAAGCAAGATAGTAGACTATGGGGTTGAGGAGAGATAAGTGGAGTGCAGAGAATTTTTAGAGCATTGAAAACACTCTGTATATTATAATGATGAAAGTATGTCATTATAAATTTGTCCAAATCCATAGAATGCATAACAGCATGAATGAATCCTTAGTTAAACTAGGAGTATTTGATTATGAATAATTATGATGTGTCAAGGTAGGTTCATTATTGAAAAAAATGCACTATTCTGGTGAGTGATGCTGATAATGGGGGAGGTTGTGCATGTGTGAGGGCATGGGATATATGGGAAATCTCTGTACCTCCCTATCAATCCTGTTGTAGACCTAAAACTCCTCTGAAAAAATAAAGTCTTAAAAAAAAAGCAATATCCAACAATATGCTGACTGCAAGAAATCAAACTGGCTTTAAGGAAAAACATAAGGTGAAACAGAATATATAGACTTTTAGTCAAAATTGGTCATAAAAGATAAAGGTCACTACATAGTGATAAATGGGTCAATTCATCAAGAATATAACATCATAAATACATATGCGCCCAACTTTGGAGCACCTATGTATTTAAATAAAATAAAATATCAGAACTGAAGGAAGAAATAGACAGCAATAACTTCATAACAGGAGAACTTTAATATCCCACTTTCAATACTGGGTAGATCATCTAGTCATAAAATCAATAAAGAAGCATCAGATTTAAGTTTCACTATATATCAAAGGATGTAACAGATATATGGAGAACATTTTATCTACACAGAGAACAATTTGTAGGTTAGCTTACATGTTGTTCACAAAGCAAGTCTCGACAAATTAAAGAATATTAAAATCATATCAAGTGTATTTTCTGACTACAATGGTATGAAATTGGAAATCAACTGCAGGAGGAAAATTGAAAAATTTTTACAAATACATGAAAATTAAACAACACTCTCTTGAGCAACCAAAAGGTCAACGAAGAAATCAAAAGGAAGTGAATAGTATCTTGAAACAAACAAAAATGGAAACATGACATACCAAAAAAATGTTATACAGCAAAAGCAGTTCTAAGAGGGAAGTTCATAGCAATAAATGCCCACCTTAAACAAAAAAATCTCAAATAAACAAGCTAATTTTTTACTTTGAAAAACTAGAAAAAGAATAAACTCAGCCCAAAGTTAAAAGAAAGCAGAATATAATAAAGAGATAAAATAGAGATTAGAAAAAAATATAGAAAATCAATAAAACTAAGAGCTGGTTCTTTTAAAATATAAAATTGACAAATCTTTAGGTACCCTAATTGAGAAAAAAAGAGAAAGGACTCAGAACTCTAACTGAAAAAGGAGACATCGCAGACACAGAAAGGATCATAAAATACTGCTACAAACAATTAAATTGAATAATCTACGGATATTGGATAAATTTATAGAAATATGTAACCTACCATGACTAAGTCATAAAGGGTTAGAAAATCAGAATGGACCACTAACAAGTAAGGAGATTTAATCTTTAATCAGTTATCAAAAACCTCTCAACCAAGTAAAACTCAGGATGAGATGGTTTCATGAATTCATTTTATCAAACATTTACAGAAGAATTAATGCCAATAATTCTCAGACTCTTCCAAGAATAGAAGAGGAGAGGAAAACACTTCCCAATTCATTTTACAAGGTCAGCATTATCCTTATAACAAAGGCAGATAAAGAGACTATATGAAAATAAAATATAGACCAATACAACGATTAACATGGATGTAAACACGCTCAACAAAATATTAGCAAACTTAATTCCTCAGCATATTAAAAGAATCATGCATCATGACCAAATGGTATTTACTCCAGGGGTGCAAGTTTGGTTCTTCATCTACAAATAATTCACTGTGGTACACATTAAAAAACAAAGGATACATGCCCTAGCTGGTGTGGCTCAGTGGATTGAGTGCTGACCTGTAAACCAAAAGGTCAAAAGGTCACCAGTTTGATTTCCCTGTCAGGGCACATGCCTGGGTTGTGGTCCAGGTCCCCAGTTGGAGGTATGTGAGAGGCAACCAATAGATGTTTCTCTTGCACATCAAAGTTTCTCTCCCTCTCTTTCCCCCTTGCCCTCTCTCTAAAAGTAAATACACAAGATTTTTTTTTTAAATGAAGTACACAAAGCATATTATCTTCTCAGTAGATGCAGAAAAAGCATTTTAACAAAATTCTCTTCATGATAAAAACATCCTTTCATGACAAAAACACCCAGGAAATTAGGTATAAAAAGAATATAACTCAGCATATTAAAGACCATATAAGACAAGTTCAATACTCAATGGCAAAAAGCTGAAACGTTTCCTCTGAGATTAGGAATATGACAAGGGTGCCTACCACATTACTTCTATCAATGTACCATATTTTTCACTCCATAAGACGCACTTTTCTCCCCCCAAAATTGGGGGGGAATGTCTGTGTGTCTTATGAAGCAAATATTGCGTCACAGACCATGATGTGTATTATCTGACCTGTCAATGGTGGTGACAGCTGTTAGAAGGGGAAGCAGTGGGTCCACCTGAAACCCCTGAGGATGCCTAAATGTCCCACTTTGCTGTTGAATCTCAGGGCATCTGGTCAGTTGCTGTCTGCCTCTGCCTATTACCTGAGACCAGGGAGAGTGCAGAGAACCACCTGACACTCCCAGCTACAACCATTGACCTACCTGTTAAATCAGCTGAGGCTAATAATGGGTATGAAGCACAGTACCAATTGCCAATTGTCTTTGACACTGGGTGGGCTCTGTGTCAGTAGAACCGCCTCCAATCACCAATCACTGTGTCTTAAGCTCTGCCAATCACAAGAGACAGATGGGTGGAGCTGAAGTAATGTGTTCTCGGCTAACTACTGGCTCCATCAGACGCTACAGCTGTCTCATTTACCTCCATACTGTTCCAGTGCACACGAGATTCCTGTGAGAGGAGGCCAGCAGTAACTGGGTGAGCAGCCATAAATTCTGAAGTTCTTAGTGTATAAAGGGAGTTATGGTGGGGTTACTGTTCTAGTAGTAACACAGGCACTGAGGGGGTTAAGGGGTATCACTAGCCATAACAGGCACTGGGGGTAGTTTGCCAGAACCTATAACTAGGATAGTGATACTCTCAGTGACTGTTACAACTAGTGACACCTCTTAACTCCCTCAATGCCTGCTATTAAAGGCCCCCATAAATTATGACACTAGTGATGATGAGTTCTTGGAGTTCCCAGAAAACTAGAAGAGTACTTGAACTTTAAAGTCTCTCCTCATTTGTTAATGACAGTGATGATGGTTCTTAATACCGCTCTTGACTGCTGTTCACTTTACATGGTTGAAATATTATTGTTACATTTTATTAAATATTTTAGCACACCATTTGGTTCAGATTTTTTTTTCTTGTTTTTTTCCTCTAAACCTAGGTGCATTTTATGGTCAGGTGTGTCTTATATTGCAAAAAATACCATAATACTGAAAGTCCTAACAAAAGCAATTAGGCAAGAAAAAGAAATAAAAGGCAGCCAAATTAAAAGGATAATAGATATGGAAAGACACTAAAGATTATACCAAAAATACCAAATACCATTAGAACTAATAAAAAATTATTAAATTTACATGACACAAAAATCAATGTATAAGAATTGTACATAGTGTTTCCATACACTAACAACAAACTATCTGAAAAAAAATTAAGGAAACAATTTTATTTACAATAGCATAAAAAGCGATAAAGTACTTAGGGATAAATTTAACCAAGCAGGTAAAAGATTCATATACTGAATACCATAAGGCATTAATGAAAGAAAATGAAGATACAAATGAATGAAAAGGTATAGTCATTAAATTAGATGAAAACATATTATTAAAATGTCCACACTACCCAAAATGATCTACCAATTCAACACAATAACTATCAAAATTTCAATAGCATAGTTCAGAGAAATGGAGAAAAATGTCTAATATGCATACAACTATAAAAGATCTAAATTACCAAAGATATCCTGGAAAAGAAGACAGGTTACACTTCCTGATTTCAAACTATATTACAAAGCTACCATGGTACAGGCATAAAAATAAACAGACCAATGGAACAGGATGGAGAACATAGACATAAACATATATATGTGATCAATTAATCTATTGCAAGGGTATCAAGGAACACACATGACAAAGAATAGTCTTTTAGATAAGTAGTGCTGGGGAAACTAAATATCCACATGCAAAAGATTAAACACTTATCTTAAGGTATATTTTAAAAAATCAATTTAAAATGGGATGAAGACTTAAACATAAAACCTGAAACTATAAAACTCTTAGAAGAAAACATAGGAAAAACCTCCTTAAAATTGTTCTTGTCAATATATATTTTTCTTTTTTTGGATATGACACTAAAAATACAGGAAACAAAAGCAAAAGTAAACAAGTTGGGCTGCATCAAACTCAAACGTGTCTGCACAGCAAAGGACACAATCCACAAAATGAAGAGGCAATCTACAGACTGGGAGAAAACCTTTGCAAACGATACATCTGATAAGGGGTAAATAGTCAAAAATATATAAGGAACTCATAAAATTCAAAATCAAAGAAAGACTCAAATAATTTAAAATAGGCAAAAGAATAGACATTTTTCCAAAGAAAATATGCAATTGGCCATGAAATCACTCATAATAAGGGAAATGCAAATCAAAACTACGAGATCATATGCTCTCACACCTGATAGGATGACTATTATCAAAAAGATATGAGAAGAGTTCTGATGGGAATGTAAATTGGTCCAGCCACTGTGGAAAACAATTTGGAGGCTACTTAAAAAAATCAAACATAGAACTACCATATGATCCTGCTCACATTACTGGGTGTATATCACAATAAATTATATCAGGATCTTTAAGAGATATCTTTACTCCCATGTTCACTCAACATTATTCTCAACAGGCAAATATGGAGACAACCTAAGTGTCTGTGGATCTGTGAATGGTAAAAAAAAAATGTGGTATGTAAACACACACACAGAGTAAAATAATTCAGCCATAAAAAAAGTTTCTGCTATTTGCGGCAATATGGATTAATCTGGAGTACGTTATGCTAAGTGAAATAAGATAGAGAAGAACAAATACTGCAGGATATCAAGTATATGTATACTCTAAAAAAGTCAAACTCAGAGAACCAGAGAGTAGACCAATAGTTACCAGTAACTAGGAAAATGAGAAGAGGCTGGCCCGTGGTTACAAACTTTCAGTTATAAGTAAGTTATGGGGATCTAATATACCCTTTTGTATACTTAAAATTTGCTAAGAGACTAAATCTTAAATGTACTTAACACACCAAAAAATATAGTAACTATATGATGGATGTGTTAATTAGCTTAATTTAATTGTGGTAATTATTTTATATTACATATGTATGTCAAACCATCACATTGTACACCTTAAATGTATACAATTTTTATTTGTCAATTATATCTCAGTAAAGCTGGAAAATAAAAACAAAGTAAAGATGTGAACAATAATACAATGTAAGATCTTTAGGTTAATAAATACATATAAATAAATGAACAGACTGCTGAACACATCATTAGAGCACAATAAATGTTATCATTTTTAAAATAACTGACACAATAAAAAATGAACAAGCTGAAATAAGGCCAAAATAAGAACTGTATGTTTTTTCAATAATAAATAGTGTTGAAGCTACTTAAGAATTTTCTAGGAGAAAGTATTTAGTTAAAATATTTATTTAAAATCTATTAAAATTTGCATATTTAGTAAAATTTGCTGATATTTTGGTCCAGTAGCACAGACCAGTTCAAAGTGTACAATTCAATGCCCTATTGGACATTAACCAGTTTTGCTTCTAATCCAGGACTTAAAACATTTAATTATTTACATAATTATATGTTTTTATAACTTATAAAATTCATACTATACACACACACTTCTCAAACATCCTTTGGTTTTTTAAAATGATTTTAATATCTCCTGGTTTCATCTTATAATGAATTTAGTAAAATTTTTAACATATATTCATTTTATATTTGTATTATATCATTATTTTACCTCTTTAAAATTTACTTTAATTCCAGTGATGATCCTTTCTTGATTTTGTCTCCTGGGAAGCTCAATAATAAATTTATGATTCACTATGTAAGCCACTCTAGCTTTGTCTTCAATGGGTAATTCTGCCCTATTTTTCCTGTAGTTAAGACCTTTACTTACATCATTATGTAGTGCTCTATATTTGCATTAGTCACCCGGCCCATACATTGCACCACAGTTAATCCAATAAATATACATTATTTTGCACTATTTTCTTATTGAACTTGCATTTTATCTCCTCTGTTATAATTGTCTTGAGAATTAGTACAATGTCTTATTTTTGTTTGTTTATTGTCTTGTCTTCTTCTTAGTGAACAGAATAGTGAATATTATAATGACCAAAATTTTTAGGAAACACTCATTGAAAGTAATGAGAACATATTTAAAAGCCATTTTTCAAGCAACAGTAAGAAAATATCTCACCACCATGGAAACCTCCATTTATCTAAGGAAGTATTTTTTGTTGTTGTTTTTCTTTTAGTGGATAGATGTAACTTTTCATGTAACAAATCAATCGAATAATATTTTACACAGATATGTCACATTTCCCAAAGAACAAATCAATACCAATGTCTCTTTTCCAGCACTAGATCCTGAAACATAAAGAAGTTGGGTGACACACCCTAACTCACCCTGCAGGCATATTGCAAATCTGGCAACTTAATTCACTTTGGAATTAAAATGTTAAAAAATGTCTATATCTAAACAATCAGGTTGAATCCTCTTCGAGGATTAGAGCACTACCCATCTGTAGGGAATACTGAAGAAGGTAATGGTGATGAAAACTTGACAACATAACACATGAAGGAAATTCCCGCTATGATGGGAGAGGTGGAAGCCACATCTGCTATTAACATTAAACAGGAATAAGGCCACATACTAAAATGTGGACTAAGGAAATACAAACTAGATTGCTATTTTGATTTTTCCTTTTTTATCTATCAGACCTTTATATTAATAGATTAACAGTCATTGAGCACACATATAATATGCATGAGAATATTAGCAACTTTATAGATAGGGTTCTGAATAAAACAGCTGGTATTAGTCAATACATTCCAGTTCTTTTTTCATAACTGTAGAAGATAAGCTTTATATGTGATGACATATTCATAATAATGCTAGAATTATAGAGCTCAGATATTTATAAAATGTATTTTGTAATTATTCCACTAGATATCCCCCCATTATTCTGGGTACCCTATGTTTCTAAAACAGTGGTGACTAGACAAAATATATGGGTTTTGCCCATTTACTGCAGCTGTGGATTGGATAATCAGTGATATAAAACTCAACTGGAAAAATAAATAATACCTCTCAGTACTCTCCCTTTTCTTTTGGAAATTCACTTTTAAATCTAATTTAGTCTTGGATATTTTAATGTTTCTTAAAAGCTTGTAATTTATTGGGAATATTTGTTGCTAAGGGTATATCGATCATGTGTATTTACAATTGCCTATCGAGTTGCATCTTCTCCAGAGAAATACTGTATCTCATTTTTTTTTTCTATATAAACTTAGATGCTGAACATGTTTGATGTATCATGTAGATAGAATCATTTCCTTCACCTGTCCTGGGGAGATACATGTTTTCACATTAAAAAATCTAGTGGCTTCAGTTTGCATGAAGACTGAGTCCAGCTACCACTGACTTACTGACGTACAGTGCATGAAGTTAGAATGATAGTGAGGAGGCAGTCTTGAAGAGCACGTTGTATGTTGCTTAACAACACAGAGATCGTTAACAATGTTAATTAAATAATCACTGGGCAAAGTTAATAATTCTGTTTTATCTTCCATATTTGGCCATCATCCATATCCTATATACAGCAACTTAATGATATTATTACATTAGGTACGTAACTTCCTTATTCCCTGATAGAGTTGTAGCTTTTCTGAAAAAGGATGGAAGTGAAAGATGGGGGTGATAATGACTTTCTTAATTCTTCAGCTTTTTAGTAGATAGGATCTCCTTCATAATGAGCAGGTTTAGCTAAGATTAAAAGAGATTTGGATTTCCCTTTTAGAATGTATAGGTGATTACCACAGTTAAATTTGAATCAGTGAAGACACTTTGATCTGTGTGTACCTGAGATACTCAAATAAAGATCAGAATTTCTGCTGGAGAATATGGAAACCCTCAAATGACAAAATGCTAAATTAAGATTAAAGGTAAAATTGTTAACTGACAGAAGTTTATATACTCATTATCCATAATGCAGTTCTAAAAACAAAAGCTCTAATGGAGCGAATGCCTTAACCTAGGAACCTACTTGTACAGTCGGTGTCTACAAATATTTCTGTAGTGTTAAGTACATCTGGCTATCATAACTTGACATACATATTTTATATATATATATATATATATATATATATAATTTTTGGCCATGCACATAATTAATATGCCATATTTTGTTTTTATATTTTCTAAGCAATTCTCTAATTATAAGTTGGTACTCTGTGTATTTTGCCTAACAAGATACAATATGCTTTCCAGCAAGATTACATCTGTCCTGATCCTTCTTATTAATTATTAAACTAGCCTCACTTATGAATCAACCACTATAAATGTAGTTAAATAAGCCAGATTTCTTGAGTCTAATCATTCTGAACCACTGAAAATTCAAGGATCTGGAGCCACAAAGCTGGGTATCAGCTTCTGTTGGACACATTAGAACAACAATTCCTTATGCTTATAAAGCACACTAATTAATGTCTTACTGAAACATAGTCTTTCTGAAAAAATAGAATCATATGAAGGTTTTTATTTTGCAAATGCTCATGTAATATAGTTATACATTTAATTTATACTGACTTAAAAATAATAATGAAAAAGTAATTAAGAGTTCAAATATAGTACTAAATATTTATGTGCTAATGAGGGCTATTAAGAAATATCATGTTTCTTATCCTTCACATCTGATAGGGTATTTTTTCACCCTTTTTGACAACATTAAGCCTAATAATGTGACTTACCTTATCTGATAAAGCATGACCTTAAAGCAACATGCTTTACTTTTGAGCAGAAGCTTGAAGAATGTGTATATAAATTGTTACATTCCCTTTACCTGATTTGATTATATAAAATCTTGTGTTAAGATGGAGCTTCTATCACTGGGATCCTGAAAGATTATAGTGACTCTCCTTCCCCTACTATTACTCATTGAATTAAACCACTGACATTTGGGGTTACTTGTTTCTATAACATAACGCAGCTAATCATAAATTATGTGAAATTAACTACAAATTTCTGAGTAAATATATTTTATAAGTTAAGGCACCATATTTTTCTATAAATATTAAATGATTTATCAGCATATCAATCCTTAGGTCCTCTGCTATTATTCTTTTGAAGTACTGGGAGTCCACAGATAATATGATAAAGTTCTGCTTGTGTCACTGAACACCACAAAACATAGTTAATATTGTGAAATCTCAAATAATGCAGATATACATTTGCATACTTAAAATTCAAATATTTTGTGGGATGCATTGCTTCTGATGTAGAGAAAGATGAAATCTTACTTTTTCAATAGACTCTCAACAAATAGAAATCCCTGGCCTTATTCCTAGTTCTTGCTCATCTAAGGCTAAAGCCAGTTATCCAGTTTAGTTTTTATTCATCAACATTTACAATATTCTTTGCATTACACTTCATGCTTTTTTGCATTTTTCTGGTTAATCATCACCACAATCCTATAAGTTATTGATATTCCATTGTACAGAGAAAGAATTGAGGCATATAAAGTTCAAAATGTGTCCTTGGGTATACAAAGAAAAGATGATTGAGCAGGTGCCTCTTAGCAATTCTGTATTATTAAAAACACTTGCTCAGTTTATTCTAATTGGTATCTCATCATAATCATTAACTGTTCACGTATACTTATTTACTGTATTTTAATATGTGATTTGGACTAAAAGACACTAAGTCAGCAATTAAAAGTATCAGACATCTCAAAATAGTAAAATCCACTGTAATTTTTATGTTTAAATATGATTAATTGTATTTAAATACATTATGTTAAAACACACACACACACATGTACCACAGGGATAAAAAATATATAGGAGAGCTAGGTCAATGATCTTATTAATTCTGTGAATACATCTTAATAGGGCTTGAAACTGAGGTTGATGGCATAACCTAGTTAGTTAGCTTAGTAACTTGTAGGAGAGAAACATCAGCTATTGAGCTATCCCCAGTGTGGTACATGGCATTAACATTGCTGATATGATGATTTATTAAACAGCGTGTTGCCTTTCATTAAAGACAATACCTATAGATTTAGAGGAGGTGAGGACTGTTATTCATTTTCAAGTTAGTATGCAGCACCAAGCATATTTCTGTAATAATGTGCTCCTTAATGGGAAGATAAACTTATCTAGATTTGAAAAGAACTAGCAGAAAACAAATAGAACAAAATCTTAACTATTTTCATTATGAATGATATGTAAATGTATTAATATATGCATAAATAACAATCACACAATGGAACTTTAATGCTGACCAAAGGAAATAGCTAAGGAAGAGTTTTCACAGGCAGTAAAATAAATATGTATTTTAGGTTGTCCAGATAAAGAACATTTGCTTTAATATAAACCTTGATTTTGCCAGCAATTTGAAACAAGTTGTAATAATTTTTTTTTAATTTTAATTTTTGGTTTTTCAATTATAGTTGTCCCGCTTTTTCCCCATTGGTCTCCCCCACCCAGCCCACCTCTTCTCCCATGGTCATATCCCTCCCCTTTGTCCATGTTCATGAGTCATTTATACACGCTCCTTGACTAAACCCTTCCCTTACTTATCCCCCTTCTCTTCCTTCCCCCACCCCCTTATTGACTGTTATTCTGCTCTGTAATGATTTTTTATTTGAATCACATCATAATTTTCTCTGTCTTTGTATTTTCAGTAAAATATATTAAATAAGCTGTTAAATACTGTGTAACAGATTGTTCCGTTTTGTATGTAATATGTGCCTATACAGAAAATTGTCTATATACCTGTGTATTTAAATTAAGGCATTTTCATTTTTACTTCCTTAGACAAAGAGAGTGAGAATAAAATTTAAAGTAGAACCTTATTAGATTTGGTAGTCATGAATGTCAAAAGACTTAAATATGTCAGACATTTCCTTCTTAATCAAAGAAATATGTGAATGTATTAATGGAGTATTTCTAACAATGAAGTCTTTTTTCAATCAATGAAAATGTAGCAGGCCATTGGAGCAATATTCATAAAGCCTCTTAATTTAAATTATTCAGGATATAAGGAGTAAATTTAGAGACCTACATGAGTGAAATACAAGATCTGAACTTCCTGAATGATTCACTTAGGGCTATAACAGGCTATCAATAAAAAGCTATGAACTCTCTCAACCATATGTAAAAAATAAATAAATAAAATGCTGCACACACAGCTAAATCTCATGTTGCAAATTCTTTTCATATCCATGTTTAAACTTTAAGTTCTAAAAAGGATACCCAAGAGAGCTGTGGACAAAGGCTGGTGAGCTAGGGACAGAGAAATGCATGGAATGCCTGCAAAGAGCTTATTTTATTAAGCTTTGAAATAACTAAAAATGGCAAGAGAACAGTTAGAGTACTCTAATTTCTGGGCCCAAAGCCTGTTCTGCAGGAGCAATATGTGTGCATTTGTTTATTCTAAAATGCTAAAACTTCTGACTCAAGCTTATACAATGAATCTCATTCTGAAAATCATTCAGGCAACTGCAAGAATCAACTATTGTGAAAATAAAACTAAGATGAATGAGAAGTTCTATGCAAAGCATCTGCTGTCAATGTCTGATTGGTCACAAAGGCATGAGCAAGTCATGTAAGCACTCTCAATTCTCATGGAAGATCATGCAAGTAGGGTACACTTTTACTCCCAAAAGATGTACTAAAATTTTAAGTGGTAAATAAATTAAACAGAATTTTATTGATGGCATGATGCAGAAAAACATCTGTTCACTCTGGTTTTATATTCTTGTACACATTCAATTTTAAACAGAGTTATCATAGATGGTGTAGCAGTTCGCTATTGTAACATGAGTGCTAAGTAAAAACAACCACAAAAGCCTCAGAGATGTACAAACATATACATTTTTATAGCTCAGAAATCTGGGGGCCAGCTACAGGATAGTGCTCTAGGTTGGGCTAGGCAGGGCTTGGCTCAGTTCCACGTGTTCCTCATTCTTCTCCTAGGACCTCTGGACCAGCTAGCATATATTGTTCTCACCTGCAGAGCAGAGGTGCGAAAGGGCAGGGCTAGCATTCCAAGTGTTTTTTAAGATGGCATAATCTGTGTAATATTCCATTAGCAATTTACATGACCAAGTATACATCTCTTGTAGGGGTGAGATAAGTAATCTATAAAAGAAAGCCTTTCTGTAAAATCTCACTTACACAAAGATCTGATGAAGTTAAAGGAACAACCTATGCTTATATTGAAGGAAGCAAATTTTCTAACAGTGGTTAACACTGAAGAGCAAAGGGAAAAAATTGGGACCATAGCATCAACATAGCCAAGAGCTGAAACAGAGTAAAGAAACATAGTGCAGGTCTATGCTTTTCATGACTTTGAATAGTTTTTGCCAGTCCCTTCTTGCCTGCAAAGTTTCTTTTAAGAAATCAGTGGTTAGGTAAGTAACTCCCTTTTTTTCTCTTGCTGCTTTTAGGATTCTCTCTTTATCTTTAACCTTTGGCATTTTAATTATGATGTGTCTTGGTGTGGTCCTCTTTGGGTCCAACTTCTTAGGGACTCTGTACTTCCTGGACTTGTATGTCCATTTTCTTCACCAAACTAGGGAAGTTTTCTTTCATTATTTTTTCAACTAAGTTTTTAATTTCCCGCTCTTCCTCTTCTCCTTCTGACACCCCTATGATTCAGATGTTGGTATATTTAAAGTTGTCCCAGAGGTTCCTAATCCTCTCCTCGATTTTTTCAATTCTTGTTTCTTCTTTCCATTCTGCATGAATGTTTATTTCTTCCTTTTGTTCTAAATTGTTTATTTGAATCCTGGCTTCCTTCCCATCACTATTGGTTCCTTGTATATTTTTCTTTATTTCACTTTACGTAACCTTCACTTTTTCCTTTATTTTGTGGCCATACTCAATCATTTCTCTAGAAGTATAATTGGTAGGAAGAAAATAGACAGAAGGGTGTTAAGAATAGTATAGGAAAGTATGAAGCTAAAGAACTTACATGCATGACCCATGGACATGAACTAAGGGGGAAGAGATTGCTGGAGGGAAAGGGGATGCCAAGTGGAGGGGGGTAAAGGGAAAAAATTTGGGACAACTGTAACAACATAATTAAATATAATTTAAAAAGAAGAAAAAAGAAACATATTGCAAAGCAAAGTATAAAAGAAGAGGTCAGATAGGTAACAGGAAACTAGACTTGTCCATACTTCGTTGGTTGTATGGAGTTTGGTGCTACTCTGAGATTAGAAGTTACTGGAAGCTTCTAGACAAAAGAATGACAGGACTCAACCTCATCTCAAAGGATCACTATGGCTACTGTTTTGAGAATAAAATTCAAAGGAAATATTTGGAAGCACTGAAATAAGCTAGGAAGCCAATGAGATAAGCTGATGAAAAGGGAAATGGTGAAGGAGATGGCAAGTGTTGGATTGGGTGTATTGACTCATTCATCCTGTCTATGAAGTCTACAAATATTTATTGATCAACTACTCTATGCCAGGCACTTTATGTAGCTTTAACTAGTAGATGTGTTTTGAAGATGGAGACTGTAGAATTTGGCAATGAAGCTATAACAAAAGTCATTTTTCATTAAAACAAAATACAGAACACCCAATAATTAGGAGAGGGAAAGAAACCTCCAGATTTGGTGAAACAGCAGATCAATCTGTCATATCACCAAATACGGAGTTTCCTCTTTCTCTTTTAAATCTTAGAGGTTCTGTGGGTTCTGTGTTTTAAGAGGGACAAATTAAGAGGAAAAGACTATCTTTCCCTAACAGAATATATATATGTGAATAGTAATGGCATAGGGGATATTTTATTGAATATGTGATTTTTAAGCTAATATTAAAATGTAGATATGGAGTAAAAGAAGAAATATAAGTGATATAAAACTGCATTAACTATTCTATGCATTTAATTCAAGTGTAAAGCTCCACTTGCTTCCTATATCATATAAGACAGCAGAAAAGGAGTGAAGTGCTGACAGCTAAAAAGAACACAGAGCATATTTCACAATAGAACGCACCCCTCCAAGTGACCCATGAGAAACAGAAATGGACCATGTACTGAGTATGTTAAGGCAATAGACTCAGAGAAGGTTTAATGTAGGGATGTGGCAGGAGGAGTTGAGTAGAAATTGAAACCAGATCTTTGAGGTGGTAGCTTTTGAGCTGCTTCAATGCATTCCTCCCTTATGTTACATGGTACACATGAGGAGATCATTTCAAAAGGTTGACAAGTCTAATGATAATTAGTGGAGATGAGCTGGAACTGAAATCTGTGACATGTCTTCCAGCATAGTGTGCCAAAACACACATGGAGAAACCAACCTGTGTAGCTGAAAATAACAGATCCCATATATGGAATTATATTTGCTCCTCACCATAACCTATTAATAACTCTTATCTTGGAGGCTTATTCTATTTATTAAGCATTGCTCTGCCTTTATCTGATAATTTCCACTGAACACATTAATGCTACATATATTAAAACCTTTTTGTGGTCCAAAAGTATTAGTAGTATTGCTTTTGATGAAATTGTTCAAACTGAGTACAATGACGTTATTTTCTCCTTATGTACTATATTAGGTGATAATTCTATTCTTTGTTGATATCACCTAGAAACACATGAAAGTATATGTACATTCATAATATAGAACTAAGTTATGTTTTGTGGAAACTTCTTTAAGACAGAGGAAAATTTATTTTTTATTTTAGCATTTTAAAATTGTTGATCTATTATAGTTGTCCCAATTTTCCCCCATTGCTTTCCCCTAACCCCACCCACCCCCCTCACCAACTTACACAGTCAATATAGACCCTGTTGTCCATGTCCATGGGTCATTTATACCTGTTTCTTGACTAGACCCTTTAGCTTCTCCCCCCGCCCCACCTTATTCCCCTCCCCACTCCCCTCTGGTCGCTGTCAGTCTGTTCCTTGTTTCCATGACTCTGATTCTATTTTGCTCATTTATTTGTTTTGTACATTAGGTTAGAGGAAAATTTATAGAAGGCACATTTGATATTAGTTATTCTGAAATATAGTGGCTTTACAGTTTTCCTAAAAACTCTAAACTCTACCTTAAACATAGATGATCCACAAGTATTTTTAATATTTATTGACTACTCAAATAACTATTTACAGTAAGTAGCTCATAAATGTGAAAGCTGTGTGTTACAGAGGATACTGGAAACTGCTTGTTTTCAGGAGTAGAGTTTACAGCTGGTAAATCTGTGCTACATTTTTCCCAATTAATTCCTTAAATTTATTTTCTCATTTCACTTTTACAGGAGAGAGAGAGAAAGAGAACTATTTCTTTTATTTAATATTCAAGGGGGAAGAAAAGGTAAAGTAAAAGTTTAAGTAACTAGTCAAAATCACCCAGAATCATGGGAAGAATGTTTGCTATTTTTATGATGTCATACTGTGTGCAAAACTTAGATCACAGATTTAATTTTGCTTGGTATGACTGGAAACAAGCTCAATAATCCTTTAAATATCTTTTGACTCTGGAACTTTAACTTTTCAAACCTGGTCTGAGTCATGAAGACCCCCAGTGCTACTATACAAATTAAGAAGATCAGAACATGTGTAATGTGAGATATTTTAAAGTATAATATAGTTTCTGTTTCCTGTAATATGAAGAATTATATGTTAAGTGAAATCAGTCCATGTACAGCATACTTAACACACCAGACTTTTCTCAGTTTCTAAAACAAAAGTTGTCATCCATAAACAAAAGCATGTGATGTGTCCCCAAACAGCTCATTCAATGTCCTAATTACAATTCTACTCACTTAGCATATATTCAGTTCAATAAACATTTGAGTGACTATTTTATGTCAGGCATCAGAAACACTTTCAGTGAACTTAGAGTCTAGTGAGGAAGACTGACAACAAAATAGAGAATTTCAATAATGAAAAGTGCTAAATTAGAGGTTTGTAGAGGTAGCTAGCTCTTGGTTATACCTCTGAGGATAGGCCATTAACCTCTGGATTATTCAGAGGGTAAATGCCTTTCTAAATAAACCAGCTCTGAAATCTGGAATATCAATGAGAAGAAAATTGAATTAATTTATTTTCAATTATCCGTTTCCAGGATCAATAGGATGGCAAAAATATGAATTTTGTTCACATAAAGGTGCCATTAAAAAAAAAACTGAATTATCTAATTTTGTGATTATGTTTTTATGGGTAAATACATTAAAGATAAATATATTTTATAATAATTCATCACAAAAAGGTTGCTTTGAAAGTAAAGATAATTTATGAAAGATAAAACTAGGCTGAAGATGAGAGAGTCTAGAAATAAGAAACTTTTTTTTTTAAGTTTTAACCACTCATAGTTATTTCAACTGAAATTCTGATGGTCTTTTTAAGGGGTAAAAAAGTATAAACTAATATAAACACTTTATATCTTCATTGATGTCACAGTCTACACTCTTTTAATACATAAAGATGACAGGTAAATTACATTGCTTGCATTCTCTTAAGTATTTCTGCATAAAACAGACTAGATTATCTAAAATACAATTCAAGACAAAAATGTGTTTTATGAAAAAAAGTGGAGAAATAAAGTCCTATGCAATAATAAAAATAGAAAACAACCTTTTTCTTTTGTTAATGTTTCATGAATGAAAACTTTGGAGTATTCTCTTAGCAAATATGGTCTGTTATGTGTGAAGTTAGAATAAAGTTTTTCAAGAAATGAGCAAAAATATACTCTATTTCATTAAGTATATCCCTTTCCTCATCATAATAATTTTAGGAATACTTAATATTAACATGCATGTCTACTCATATTAAATTTTTTAAATTGTTTTTCATAAATGCTTAAATAATGGTGAACACAAAATCCATACTTCAAAAATGGGCTAAAGGCATTATTTTGGATGTGTTGTGCTTGATTCCTTATTGTTTTGGAGTCTTCCAAATTATGTAACTAATATGGTTAGATTTGAAGTTTCTCAGTAGGACTGCATTTAATAACAAGATCACTTGCAAGATATATTACTTAATTATTCCATTCTCACGTATACTATATGTTTGATTTACATTAGGTGGTAAAATTATTTTTTCAAGAAACGTAGAACAATCAAACATACTTTAAAAAGTGTAGCACTTTTATGGGTACACATGATTGCATTCTTCATTAAAATTGCTCAGTATTTTATTTTTCTGATTCAACTCTTCCATGTATTAACTTGCTGTTATTTTAGCACTTATTATTAATGGTCACTTCCTCTGAGAAATAGTAGGAAAGTATAAAAATCCATATTGTATCATTTAGCAGGATAAGCATTTTAATTAATTTTTTAATTCAATTAAAATGCTTATCCTGCTCACCCAAGGATATGTCTACTGTCTTTAGAGAGAGAAGAGGGGTGAGGAGAGGCAGAGAAAGAGAGAGAGAGAGAGAGAGAGAGAGAGAGAGAGAGAGAGAGAGAGAGAGACATCAATCTGTTGCCTTCCACAGATGCTCCAATGAGGGATCTAGCCCAAAACCTAGGTATGTGCCCTGACTGGGAATTGAACCCATGACCTTTTAGTGTACAGGGACAATGCTCCAACCAACAGAGCAACCCAGCCAAGGAAGGACTAATATTTTTAAATTATCATATTTAATAGCACATTTTTACTTATCAAACATTTGCCATCACTATTTAAAACAGTTTTTCTTGGGAAGTTGCTGAGGTATTACCATATTTTATTGAAAAATATATTATCAATTGTAAAAATCTATTGTTTTTGGATATACTATTAAGAAAGAAAAAGAGTTGCCACTTAAATCATAATGAAAGTTCCCATAAATGTTATGTGACATCTTGATTCCAAAGTTGGCAAAAAAAATGTTTGTAATATAAATTTTGGATTAGATGAAATATAATAATGATAATAATAATAGTTAAATTAATAATAATTCCTTAAATATTATGGCAGAGATTGGTTAAATTTTTTCCCTGGCTTACATTTCCTAGTCTTCATTGCACTTAGTTATGGTCATTTACTTACCCAATATGACATGTTCATGAAACTCTTCTGTGTGGAGTACAATATCAGTATCATAAAAGAGACCTTTGGACTTCTGGCCAAGATGGAGGCATAGACAGACATGCTGCATCTCCCTCCACAACTAACAAGAAATACAACTACCTCAAAACTAGAAAAAAACAGAAGTTCTAGAAAATCAAAGTGCATGGAAGTCCAACACACAAAGATATAAAGAAGAAATACTCATCCAGACAGGTAGGAGAGGCGGAGCTAGGGTGGAGAGGACGTGGTGTGGTGGTAGCAGCAGCGGTGGTGGCAGCAGTGACAGCAGTGTCTGGGCACCAGAAAGCACAGTCACACATTTTAAAAAGTCAAGAGGGACACCTGGGGAGAGTTCCCAGCTCCTCACTGGACCTCACAGCTCAGGGTCCTAGCACCAGGGAAACTCAAGTTTCATTGCTTCTGACTGTGCAGACCAGTGGGGGTTGGGGTGGAGGCAGAAACTGCTGGTTTCAGCAGCGTCTGCTTGTTTAAAGGGCCCCCATGGTCCTAGAACATCCGCAGATCTACCTACTCTGGGAACGATGGCCAGGGTAGCAGCTAGAGGGACGCCAATCTGGTGCAGAAGTGGGAGAGGTGCCTGGAAAAGGGGGAGTGCTGGGTAAGTGGTAGTGTTCCCTCTTAGACCCCTCCCCCACATACAGCACCACAACATGGTGAAACAGGTCACTCTATACTGACAAATCTCTAAGTTTCTGCCCCTTACAACATAACAGGAGTGACAGCTCTACCTGGGACACAGAGACAAACAAACACAGGAGCCTGTCATAATGAGGAGACAGAGAAGTATGGCCCAAAAGGGGGAATGGATCAAGGTTCCAGTGGGAGAACTAAGTGATGAGGAGATAGCCAACCTAACAGGTGCAGAATTCAAAACATTGGTAATAAAAATGCTCACAGGCTTGACACGCTTGAGTATGGCAAACACATATGAGAAGAAGTGAAGGCTATGCTAAGTGAAACAGAGGAAAATCCACACAAAACCAATGGTGAAGGGGAGGAAACTGGTATTCAAATCAATGATTTGGAACATAAGGAAGAAAACAGTCAACCAGTGCAGAATGAGGAAGCAAGAATTGAAAAAAATGAGGGAAACTTCCCAAATTCTGTGACAGAGATGGACATACAGGTCCAGGAAGCACAAAGGGTCCTGGGCAAGCTGGACCCAGAGAGGACCACACCACAATGCATCATGACTGAGATGCCAAAGGTGAAAGATAAAGAGAGAGTCCTGGGGGCAGCGAGAGAAAGGCAGAGAGTTGCCTACAGGGGGGTGCCTATAGGACTATCAGCTGATTTCTCAGAGGACACTTTGCAGGCAGGAAGAGACTGGCAAGAAGTATTCAAGGTGATGAAAAGCAACCTACAATCAAGATTACTCTATTCAGCAAAGCTATCATTTGGAATGGAAGGGCAGATGAATTACTTCCCAGACAAGGTGAAGTTAAAGGAGTTCATCATCACCAAGCCATTATTGTATGAAATGTCAAAAGGACTTACTTTAAAAAAAGATCAAAACTATGAACACTAAAATGACAACAAACTCACAACTATCAACAACTGAATCTAAAAAAAAAAATAAAAACAAAATCCTACTAAGCAAACCAGAATAGAAACAGAATCATAGGTATGGGGATCATTTGGAGGGTTATAAGCTGGGAGGGAGGAGGGGGAGAAATGAGAAAATGGTGCAGGAATTATGAAGCATAATTGGTTAGTACAAAATAGAAAGGAGGAAGTTAAGAATAATATAGAAAAGGATGAAGCCAAAGTACTTATATGCATGACCCATGGACATGAACTAAGGGGGGTAAGATGCTAGAGGAAAGGGGGCTACTGGTCAGAGGGAAGCAAAGGGGGAAAAATGGGACTACTGTAACAAAATAATCAATAAAATATACGTTAAAAAAGAAAGAAAAGAAAAGGAACCTTTGCTGTACTGACCAGTTTGTTGCCATAAAGAGAAATAATTAAAATCTTTTTTAAATAATAGGGGCTGCATTTAAAATTTACTACATCTACTTTGTTCCCACTACAACAGGAACAGGACAGGCCTTTTCAAATAGTTCAGTAATCAGTTTTGGGGCAGTTTGAAATGCAAGCATGAGTCTTCCTAGATTCTTTCACTATAAGAACCCACGGGATTGTGAGTAGAAAGAAAGATGTCATTAGTGAAGTCCATGGAGCACGTAAACACTGAAACTATGAACACTGCAGAAAGAAATTGAGAAGTCCCTACAATTAGTACTTCAAAAATATCTGATGTAATCCTGCATCTATGTTATATATCAATCATATCAGTCAGTATATACTAAGTTATGTGACAAGAACAACCCCTAAATTTTGAAGGCTCAAACCCACAAAAACTGATTTCTGGCTCACAACCGAGCCTCTCTCCCCCTTAATTCACAGGGTATTCAATTTTGTATTGTCATTGTCCTCCCCATCAAAAAGCCACTTATTGGACTAATGACAGAAAGAGACTGTGGCAAAGCAAGTTCTTAAAATTTAATTTGAATGTGATGCAAATCATTTTTAATCATATTTCATCAGCTAGAACCAGTTACAGATCCCTGCTCAACCACAGGATACCAATACCCTACTGAATGTCAGAAAGGCACAGACATGGAAATATTTACATTTCAGCATGAATAGCTAACATCTGGACCAACACAGGTCACAAGATGTGATGAATGGATGATGCCAAAGCTGACTACATACAAGGATGATCTAGGCAAGAATGGGGGAAGGGATATTTTCTTTGCCTTAAGTTACTAGTTTTTCACCAATTCTTTCGTGTTGAATATAGAGTTATACAGTCATAGCAAAAATCATGTGGCTAGGGCTGTATATGAATGATTGATAATACAAACACATAGGTAAACATACCATGTACATGCATAAAGGGCATGGTTTCAGCTTTTCATCTAATACTTTTTGTTTTTATTTAGAGAGTGCCCAGAAAAACAAAATCACAAAAACCAAAAATATTTTCTGTTGATGAATTCAGTTGTTTGGATGCTATGCTGTACCTGGACAGTTGCAGCAAAATTCTGGATTCCATAGATATCAATCAGGACAACTGAATAATGCATATACAGTATCTGTTATGATTCTGTATGGATTCCATTTACAGAGTGCAAAATACACTAGTCTCAATTATACTGCCAATTATATTCAAATGCTGATTATACTGTGATGCTTAAGAATATTAATTCTGGAGTAACTCTGCCTAAGGTCAACTTTAAGTTCCATTATTTATTAGCTGTGTGATATAGAAAAAGTTGCTTAACCTTTTTGATGCTGAGGATTATAATAGTATGCACCTCATAGGGTTGCTGTATTAAATGAACTAAACCACACAAAGTATTTAGCATAGTGTTTAGATACCACAAGAATAACCAAAGTCTGGAATATAGTGTTAACCTCTCTAGACCACACCTTTACTCATCTACAATTTCACCTTGTTGAGTACTGACTGCCCTCATTGTACAAAAAGAAGCAAAGTGGGATGTGCAGAGACCCTTTTGAAAAGCCACATACAGGAGACTAATACTGCTAGCTTCTTTTCGATAAAGAAAATTCCCCGTCATCACATGCAAATTCAGAATGATCCATCTGGACATTTTCTTTCTACAGAAATCATGTCTTCCCAGAAAGTTTCCCATTTTTCCTGGTGTCTGGGCTCACTGATTATCAGGTTGATTTTCATAAACTGTCCTAGTACATCTCAAAAATATGTTCTTTTCTTTCATTTTTTTCCAGTTTATCAGCATGTTTCAGGGAAAAAAAATTAACACAAAGAAAGTCTTGCTGTATGGTAGCAGAGTTTGAAATGACTGCAGAATTATTTCTGAAGTCGTATTCATGGTTTACCACATCAATTCATTCTGAACAAACAAGAGCAACAGTGATTCACATTAATACCAGAGTGTGAGAAAAATCAGTCATTTGTCTTCCCCCATCAGTTACTCATTCTGAATTTCATTCGTCTCTGTGAGGAGAGCAAGAGTTAAATGCATATTGTTGGTAACTTGAAACTCCCTCCCAGCCTCTACTTCCTGCTCTGTCCTCTTAATCTCCAACTCTTTTAGGTTCACTACAGGTTGGAACTTCTTTACTTTAAATAGAGCAGCACTTCCACTCATCAGGTTTGTTTTCTTTTAACCTGTGTTGATACACAGCTCCACCCAAACTGCTTTAGAACTTCCTTCTTAAATCCCCAGTTTTCCCAGCGTGCACTGCTCTCATCCTTACAGCAGGTGACTCTGTCTTGCACTTTTCTGAGAACATTTCAACTTCCCCCTTTAGATCTTATCTAGATGAGAAATGGTGCTTTTCAAACTACAATCTGGTACATATGTACTTATTATCTATTAATAAACTTTATTTTAAACTTTAAGAGCACTGTTATGTATTTCATTTTTGTTTTTATTCTGTAATGAAAACTAGGAAATCAGGTATTTCTGTGCCAGAAAACGAAGGCATGTAATGATCATATGTTCTTCAGAACACAAGATAATTTGAGGTGAAAAAGGAAATGAATCCAAACAATCTGCCCATAAACCACATTATCTTAAAAAAAAGAAAAAACACGTGTCATATTAAAGCACTACCTTTATTTAGAGATGAGTTAGAAATAAAGACAATTTGCATAAAAATTATTTCAGGTCATACTCTATACCTTTAGATTTTTAGTCAAAATGCTGACAAGGACGCCCCTCTGAGTGATGTATCTATATAGGAAACACTTCAATTTAATGTAGTGTATTCTCTATAAGCTCTGCTTTTGAGCAGTTTGTATTTAAAAATTAAAAAGTGAAATTATATGAGTTACATGGTAGTGGTGATTTGGAATCTTGCAAACTAGATTTACTTTCTGTTACTGCTTGTGATAGATGTGCCTCGATATCCCTTCTAGTAAAATTTTAAGAGGTATTTTTTGATCTTCTGTTTCCATGTTTAAATTAAATTCATTAACCGCTGTCAAATGCCAGGGGAAAATGTCAACACTAATCAAGACAACATCTGAAGGCGTCAGCTTTCCTTCATTTATCTCCTGTCCCCAGAAGGTACAAAGCCATCAAGTAAAAGCTCCAGGTAATGACTGCTTTTGTCATTTGTTAAATGTGATTAGAATGCAGTTGCACAGACATGAATATTGTTTCAAGCTCCCAATGACACCTGCCTTTATTTCTTAAATAAAATAATAAATACTAGAAGCCTCACTTTTACAGTAGGTCTGTACATGACAGTTCGCGGAGTTTGCTTCCGCACACAGTGATGCTGTAATTATTCATTGTTACCTAAGACTCCTTAGCAGTCTTTTCAAGTCAGGGACTAGAGAGTTTAAGTATCAATGATTTTTATTCCACGGTTTTCAGCTTATAAAGTAAGGGAAAAATTAGTAATGGTGATAAATATCTCTCTATATAAATTTATTTATCTTTGAGAAGGCGGGTTTTGCTCATCTTTACAGCTGTAATGGAATTTTTTTCCATTTGAATTGTCCATTCTACCAGAATGCCCAGGTGATGTACTATGTTATTATAATCAGGTTTTTTATTTACTTTTCTAAGATATTTTCAGCAGAAAAGCATATTAATCAAAAACAGAGAAATAGTCTTAGTGTAATTCTCTAGGTTAATCTTTTTCTCTTCTTTAAAACAGAAAATAGTATTGTATATATGTACATACGTATATATATGTATGTATATATAATTATATATATTATAAAATTATATATACATAATTAAATGAATTTGGCAATGATAAATAGCTGAAAGGAGACTAAAATGTTTTTATTTATTAAGATGTTATTAATATGAATACATGAATCCCTATAACAATAGCAATTCTCTAAATTTCAGAGATCACTTTGTTTATTATCCTTGTCTTGCACATGATTATACTCAGTTCTGGAAAGGTTTATACATTTGCTTCAGATTCATCAACTACTTTTAACAGAGTCAAGAATAAAATTCAGACATTCTCCCATGCAATCCAGTATTATTCCCATTTTATATTTTATTATAATGTTTATGTCTATTATCATTACTTTAGTAGAAGTAGCTAATGCTTATCGAGTGTTAGCATTATGCCAGGCCATTTGCCAAGCTCTTTACATGGAGCAGATTCTAAGATAACATATGTTATTTACTCTCATGTTCAGATAGGAAACAGAGGTACAAAGTTATTAAGAAACTTGTCCAGTCATTTGGATAATAAGTTGTGTAGTATACTTATAACTTTTGAAATTGCTTTCCCATGGTGCCTAATTTCATTATAAAAGTCCTATTTTATCTATTAAACTGGAATAACCATATCAAACTTGACGAATGTGGAAATCTCTTCACCTCTTCACCATTCTCCCTGGTTCCCCTCCCATCTGGCAACCTTCAAAATATTCTTTGTATACATAATTGTCTCTATTCTTCTTGTTTGCTTAGTTTGTTTAGATACAATTGTTGATAGATTTAAATTTTTTGCCATTTTATTGTTCATAGCTTTGATCTTCTTTTTCTTAAGTAAGTCCCTTTAACATTTTATATAATAATGTTTGGTGATGAACTCCTTAATTTTTTTCTTGTCTGGGGAGCTCTTTATCTGCTGTTTGATTCTAAATGATAGCTCTGGTCATGGCTGGTGTGGCTCAGTGGATTGAGTGTTGGGCTGTGAACCAAAGGGTCGCTGGTTCGATTACCAGTCAGGTCACATGCCTGGGTTGCAGGCCAGGTCCCATTTGGGGGTGTGCAAGAGTCAACAACACATTAATGTTTCTCTCCCTCTCTTTCTCCCTCCCTTCCCTTCTCTATAAAAACAAATAAAGTAAATCTTTTAAAAAATGATAGGTTTGCTGGGTAGAGCAATCTTGGCTATTGGTACCTGCTTTTAATTTCCTTGAATATATCCTGCCAATCCCATTTGGCCTGCAAAGTTTCTTTTGAGAAATCAGCTGACAGTCTTATGGGAACTTCCCTGTAGGTAACTAACAGCTTTTCTCCTGCTGCTTTAAGATTCTCTCTTTATCTTTAACTTTTGGCATTTTAGTTATGATGTGTCTTAGAGTGGGCCTCTTGCATTCATCTTGTTTGGGACTTTCTTTGCTTACTGGACTTGGATGTCTATTTCCTTCACCAAATTAGGAAAGCTTTCTTTCATTATTTTTTCAAATAAGTTTTAAATTCCTTGCTCTTTCTCTTCTCATCCTGGCACCCCTATGATGCAATGTTGAGCCTCTTGAAGTTGTCCCAGAAGCTGCTTGTACTATCCTCTTTTGAGGGGGAGGGGGCACAGGGATTCTTTTTTCTTCTTATTGCTTTGCTTGGTTGTTTTTTGTTCCTTATGTTCCAAATCATTGATTTGATTCTTGGCTTCATTCACTCTATTGTTGTTTCCCTGTAAATTGTTCTTTATCTCAATTAGTGTATCCTTCATTTCTGACTGGATCTTTTCTATGCTCTTGAGGTCCTCATTAAGTTCTTTGAGCATCTTTATAACCAGTGTTTTGAACTCTGCATTTGATAGATTGCTTATCTCCATTTTGCTTAGCCCTTTTTCTGGAGTTTTGATCTGTTCTTTCATTTGGGCCATGTTTCTTTGTCTCATTTTGGCAACCTCCCTGTGTTTGTTTCTATGTATTAGGTAGAGCTGCTTTGACTCAATGTCTTAGCAGTGTGGCTTAATGTAGTAGGTGTTCTGTAGGGTCCAGTGGCATAGCCTCCCCTATCACCCAGGTTGGGTGCTCAAGGTGTGCCCTTTGTGTGGGTTAGTATGCCTTCCTCTGGTAGTTGAACCTTGGTTCCTACTGGCAGGTCAATGGGAGGGATTTACCCAGGCCAGTCAGCTGCAAGGACTGGCTGTGACACTGACCATCAACTTCCGCCCTCTGTAGAGGATCAGTTGTGCAGGGCAGGGTGGTGATGCTCCAATGTGGCCTACTGAATGTGTTGGCCCTGGGGTTTCGCGGGTGGTGCAAGCCAAGGTCAGCCCCCACCTGTGTTCTGCCTGGGCACCCTGCCTGAGCTATAAAGTAATCTGAGATGGCTGCTACTTGTACTGGGCTTGGAGATTTCCAGGTAAAGCCAAGCTGTGAATCTAAACTGTCTGCTAGTAATGCCAGGTCTGCAGCTCACTGAAGCCAGCTGTTGCTTGCTTGATAGGATTTAGAATGTTGTGAAGCATGAGCCAAGGCCACCCATTCATATGGAAAAGCAGCTTGGGTGGGCCTGTAAGTTGAGTGGGGTAGAGTCTCCTGGAATCTCCAAGGTGTTAGCCAGGTAAAAGGAGTCTCAGATGTGGCACCAGCTTGCCAGCTCTGTGTGTGTGTGTGGGGAGGGTGGGGTGTTAGTAAAAGGACAATGGCCTCTGCTTGCCTTGATGGCAGACACTTTAGTTTATCCCTGTATACCACCAATGACTTTCAAGCCATACCTCAGTACTAGAGCTCAGAGGGAATAAGTATGAGTAGGTGAGTTCATGTGTGAGTTCTTTAAGAGGAACTGCTTGAGGCTCCAACAGCTTCTTCTACCAACTCAATCCCTGCTGGTTTTTGCAGCCAGAGGTTGTAGGGACTAATATCCTGGCATTGGTCTGGGCTGGGGAGCCTGGCTTAGGGCTGGGACTCCTCGCTCCCAAGATATTCCTCTCCAATTTTTATCCACCACACATGGATTGGGACCAACCTGTTCTGTGTCCGCACCCATCTTACCAGTCTGGATGGAAGTGGTTTCTTTAAATCTATAGTTGTCAGACTTCCATTCAACTTGATTTCTGATGGTTCTGAGTGATGGTTATTCTATATTTTAGTTGTAATTTGTATGTGGTCGTGTGAAGAGATGAGCCAGGTCTGTCTACAGAAAATTATTTTCAAGGTCAGATAAGGGTAACAAAGAGAGAAAACATACATAAAATAAAAATACCTAAACACCATTAAATAAGACTTGTAAAAGTCGAGATGACTGAGTCCTACTATGGTAACGAACCTGAAACACCAGGAAAACATACGACTTTTTTAGCAAGGTAGAAATGACCAAAATTGTTCCAATAGAAGGTAAGAAACAAAATATAACAAAAACAAAAACAAAAACAAAAACCTTCAATCTATTAATTACCAAAAAAGAAATGTGCTGTAAGTAAAACACTATTATTGAAAAAATTGTAATTAAATTAAAAAAAATAATAATTACAATGTTGTTAAAACTTTCCTAGGCATGGATAAGATTTCTCATTTTATTTTGTAACATCAGCATGATTTTTATAACAAAACATTACATGAGATACTCAAGGGTAATTATAGATCAATCTAATGAATATATATGCAAAATTCTGAGATATTTGTTAACCAAACTTAAAGTTGTGAAGCAACAATAATATTTATACATCAAAAGAAGTGTTATGTAAAGGCACAAAAGATTAATTATATAATCCATCTGAGATAAGCCCTAAAATAAAGTGTCCATCGGTGACTATTAATCTGTATTATGGGGTTTTCAATTAAAGAAAATGTTGTATAACAATGGGATAAAATAAGATTAGAAAAATTAATATAAGAATTAGAGGCATTCTATCCATGTGACGAATCTTAAAGATACTTTCTCTAGCTGTCACAGACTGCAGTACTAAAAACTAAAGAAAACTAAGAAATATCTCTTACCGTAATGTTGATTTGCCCTTTTTACTCAGCTAAAATTAAACATTATTGGCCAAAAGTGTCTCTGACCCCACCCTAACTGCTTCTTTGTGAAAACCTTTCTTTAAAAAACCAAATTCTACTTTAACCTCATCTTCCCTATCAAAACTAGAACTCGCATACTACCGCACAACTTTATTCAAATAGAAGTAAAGTAACCATAACCTGGCTATTTATCCAAAGTTATTTGCATTTTAATCTTCTGCATCTTAAACATCTTTTTAATGGTGTGGAATAAACAAATATATCTATTGCTACACAAGTAGTTTTAAATACCAGGAAATCAGTAGGGGCAGATTGCCTGAGTGAAGCTTCTCATTTTTTTTATTTTAAAAAATGTCCAAATTACACTCTTCAATTAAGTTCAAACTTGTAGTTGCAACTTTTTTTGCCCTTTTTATGTGGTTTAGTGTTTTTATGTAAGAATAGGAGGGAAGGCAATACAATTGAAGGCTGATTATAATCTCCCCCTACTTCTTTAGGGAAGAGAAACCAGCTAAACTTGGCCTTTTTTTTTTTTTTTTTAACCAAAGACCAAGAGAAAAGCTACAGCCTTAAATCTGATCTTTAGTCTAACCATTGTTCCTGTGATAGGTATTGGGAAGAAAAACAAAATGCTGACTCAGCACTGGTGGAATTTATAGTCTAGTGAAAGAGTTATGCATTTGAAAGGAAGTGATAGACTTTCCTAAAGAAGCGTATACTCAAGGTGCTATTTTAAAACAAAAAGATGATGTTTAGTGTGATCTTGGGAGGTGCAGAAAGGGAGGTTTCCCAGAGGAGAATATGGTTGAGTTGAAGCTTGAAGGAAGGGAAAAATGTGAGCTGGTAGAGACAATGCCTTATAACATGGAAAATATCCAAGGAGGAAATCTAACAACATCTGACTGCTTATAATCTGGGTTTGGCTTCTTATTCTTTGCCTTGTGTTGCTTACTGTTAAATACATAGAATCCTTCCTTTAAAAGAATGTGGCTCCGCACTGTGTGGTTTTAATGCATTAGTATAAAATTCAGGCCAGGTTGGGGTGTTGGCATGTGTGTGTTGAGTGTCTGTTCACATAAAGATGCCTTCTGCTTTAGAGAGTGTGTGCACTAGAGAGTGTGTGCACTTAAAAGGATTTGGAAACAGTCCAGTCTTTTCTGCTGATTCTGCTGTCTGCATGGCGAATTAGGAGAGACAGTGTTGGTCCTGCTTGATTTTATCTTAATCTTCACATGGACCCTTTTATTTAACATTCTTCAGGAATGGACCAGAAAGGGATGCCAGAGTGTGTGTTTTTTAATTCTCTTTTCTTTTTATGGACTGCTTATATGTAAAAAGCACTTACAAACAGCCGGTTTTAATCATTTGGAAGCAATGACACTAAAAATGAGCTGTGCTTTTAAATTCAATACACTATGTTTAAGGGAGACCTAATATTTATTTTGCATATATGTATGTAAAATATGTACATAATGCAGTATGTAAAATATGGATTTGATTGCAAGGTTTAGAGCTGAAGGCAAGTTCTACAGAGCTAAATTTTAGGTTTTAAATACTAGTTAAATATTAAACTCTATCCCAGGGATTTTTCAAAAAACCATGCTCTCACAAATATCAGTCAGTAAATCATTGCAACTAGAATCTGAACCACCAAATTTAATTTCAAATAGACTCCTGATGATTTTCACAAGCAATTTACTTATGTAGAATAATGATAACTTTCTAAAATTTTCCTGAAATTACAGGTAAATGTTTGCACCTGGTTGTCTTTTTCCCTCCAAATGGGGGTTATATTCTTATAAGAATTCCCCTGATATTAAAATATCTGCACATATTTAAAGGATAGATTGTGGTCTTTGGTAACATAATGAGCTCTTTAGGGTTTACTTCATATAATCTCTTCTTTTCCCTTTTGTACTCTGCATACTTAACACTCACATGCTAATATTAGCACTAATGTCTTAGGCCTAAATAGCAATAATTACTGGATGACACACTGGCTTCTATTTAAGTTGACAACTCAATAACTTGACATATGCATTACATCTCTATTACACTGGAATCTAAATGGCACTTTATAGAACATTCCTTTTATATTTAGTTCACTGACTGATCAGACTCGAGCTTGTGCTCATCATGTGTCTTTTGAAGACTAGTGAATGTGTCAATTCTAAGACTTGCCAGTGGTAGATAATGGAATCATTGAAAGCTGTATTTACAGATAAATGGTGGGGGTTTGATAATATGTTTCTTGGACAAATAAAAGTCAAAGACATTTTTATAATATTTTTAATATATAGTATAAAAAGTTATAACTAGAAAACATCATACTTAAGAAATTTTGTCTGGGATATTAGGTATATCTACTTAGGTTTTCTTTTCAAAGATATTCAATAAATGGATAGAATTTAGAAAATAACTTTTTATGTTTTAGGAATTTTTGTTATGGCAGGATTTCAAGTATGTAAATGTAGAGTTTAATAATTATAGAACACCTCTGTTCTTGTTACCTAAATTTCAGAGTCTAAAATGTTTCAATCCATTCTGTGGTACTATTGGAGTTTAAAATATGAACATTGTTTTTTCTCTTCTCTCCTGTATTTAATCCTTTCTTCACTGCACCTCTCTTCTTTTCTCCTCTTTCTCCTTGAAAGACATTAGGGAGAAAGTGATGGTGACAAGCATGGGGTTTATGTGAAATGCAGCAGCGAGTATGGTGGTTAGGGCAGCCTTATAGTCTTGGAAGATTAGCTACACATAGGGGATTTATCCAATATGTAAATATATTTAAAATAATGGGTCTAAGTCTCTCACTGACAGAACGAAGATACCAATATTATAAGACTTCAGCATTGTAACACCGCATAAATAATGGACACATCTAGTGTTCATTTGGCTTCTCAACTTCTAAATACCACTCTTGACTAAAAAGGGCCCAAGACTATAAGAGAAATAGCTGATTTCAGGGCTGGGACCAAAAAAAAAAAAGTATAATACAAGCCAGAAATATCTTGTTGGGATGGATAGTAAGAAAGAATTCAAAGAAAAGTGGGAGCATTACTAAAGGATCTATAAATCAATACTAAAGGGTTCCCACTGGCCAAATATTCTACAAAGTGACAGCCTCGCAATCTAGACAACTATAAAGGTCATGAAATCAAAGAAAGATTGAGAAAGTTCCTGAATGAAGCTGACTGGAAAGATATGAAAATCGGGTACAAGTGTAATCCTGGCTTAGATGCTTTTATTATAAAGGATGTGATTGAAATGAAACTTTAAAAGATCTGCAGATTTATGGTGCACAGGTGTTCTTTGCATCTTTCTTGCTTCTTTTCAGTAAGTTTAAAATTATTTCAAAATAAAATTAGTATTTTAAAAATAATTTTTTTGAATTTCTTTATAAATGTTGAAAAAACTTTACCAAATTATAATTGATACACAGAGAAGTTGCACACATTTCATTTATACAATTTGATGAGTTTGGACATATGTCCATGAAACCATTATCACAATCAAGATAGTAAACATATGCATCACCTCCAAGTTTCCTCTGACTCTCATTTGTATGTGTGTGTGTATGTATGCATGTGTGTAGTGTGTATGTGTAGAATATTTAACATCAGATCTATCCATTTACAGATTTTAAGTAAACATTATAGTATTTTTAAATATAAATGCACTTTTTTGAGAAATATTTTTCTTTCTTTTTCTTTTTTTCTATTTCATTTGTGGTGCATGAAATTTAGGTTTTGACTAATTTCCAGCATATGCTCACACGGAACTTCCCATGAGGTACTAGTAGAGATATAAGATCAGCAACTATGGGAGGAGTGCTTTTGAACTTCCCTTTTATTCTCTTTGACCTGGACACCTGCATCCGGGATGGTATCTCCCTAAGTTCGTCATGACAGTGAAACGGGAAATGGCAATCCTATCAAACTTCCTGGAAATCCTTCTTTCCCAAGGAAAATAAGGACAAACTCCACTTAAGCAATGGTTCCCTTCACAGTGTTTCTCACAGTGTCCTCCAAAGTGTATTTGTTAACAGATACCCTGAAGGGTTACTAGTTTTGTGGCAGAAGCCTACACCACTCATATTTATTAACTGTCGTTCAGAGTAGCAATTTCCCTGGAGATTGTGCCCTCACAAACGACACAATATAATGTCTAATGCTTCATATAAGACATGTCATTAACTGCAGAACTATTTAGAACTATTTATCATGTGGTCTGCCTCATTGTACTTTTCTTTTTTTTTTTTTTTGCTGATGCCATATGAACACAGGATTTCCCAGAAGTTAATAAATGGAACACAACAAAGAATGAGTACAGAAAGCAGTTCATGTACTTCATAAAAAAGGAACAAAGAAGCAGGATGAGGTCAAGGAGAAAATCAGGGCTGATAAGCACAGTGGGGCGAAATGTTGCAAGAGGACTAATAGGCATGTGGAAGCCTCTGTGAATCAATCACCAGAGCAGATCAGTCACCACATTTGTCTATTCTGACAGTATGAAATTGACCAGTAAAGCGGCCAAAGAATAGTTTGAAAATGATCAAAATGGATCTAAATGACAGATGCCAAAGATCATCTGTTTCCTCTAAAATCTCTATGGGGATATTATTTCATTATTTTAAATTCATACTAATTTCACATATATCTATTTGAGTGCTTACTAGTCCCAAAACACTGTTGGAGATAATGAGGGGTATACAAGGATGAATATGCTAAAATCTCTGACATCAGACAGCTAAAAGTCTCGGAGGTGACACTGCTCTAGTATAGAGGACAATATGACATATTTCTTTGGGTTTTGGCTATTGTTCTTTGGAGTCTAATACAGGAGGATAAGACAGAAAGCCACTGTAAAACTTGATCAAATCTGTACATGTTTGCAGGAAAAAAGGAGGAATTTAAAAGTTTGAGTGGGGATTGAATGGAATCCTTACTTTCGAGATGAACACATCTCTTTTCATATATGGTGGGCTGTGTAGAATTATCAAGTGTCAAAAACCACCATCAGAGTGTCCCTGAGAAATGCAAAAGCAACTGTGGAATCGTGATTTTCAAGGAGAAGGGGGGAGAAGCAGTACAAGGAGGCAGAAGTGGACAGAATCAAGGAGAAAATAAACCTGACATTCTTCAATATTTGCCTAAGGCCCATGTAGATACCACATCTGTCAGAGTAAAACTTGGAGAGGCAATAAGAACGCAGAGCTCACAAACACCTTCAATTCCTTTGCTCACATGCAGCCCCCACACCGCCAGTGCTTTAACAAGACTCTGCTATTCATACTGCCTACTAGGAAATATTTTGGGGGATTTTTCTATTAAATTTTTAAATGAAAAGATTTTGAAAATCTCTTAAGATGCATCAATAATATGATGATACTTGTAAGACTTATAGGTTTTCATTAACACCATGACTCACCTAGGGATTCATTAAGTAAATTCCATATTCTATCTGGGGACAACAGTTTTGTTTTTCCCTATGTTTTGTTGTTGCTGCTGTTTGTTTTGTTTGTGTCACTTTCTCTATACTAAATACTGTGAGTGGGTATTTGGATTTCAAGTGTTTTCAGGGAGTATTTGCTCAGCACAGAGGAAAGGGAGAGGGAAAGCTGTTATATATTTTCTGCAAAACGGACTCCCTGCCCAAGCTTCAGATTAACCTTCAAGAAGACATGTTTGCAAGAAATATATGGAATTTCCAATGTTATGATTCACATACTCCAAGTCTGGATCTAAACTAGAAACCTAGAGCAGGAAATGTATTTTTCTTGATCTTCACAGTGATTGATTTTATGGCTTGCTCTGGGCATTTGGTTTATTAACTGTAACTCTTAAAAGCAGAGATAATTTTTGGGAACAATGAAGCCTGAACAAAAATGTAATGAAAAAAAATAATAATAAGCCTTTAAAGTGCCTAAACTACAGCAAACCCAGCAGACTTTTTTTTTTTTTTGGAAAAAATATAGTTGTAATATCCTAAATTTGATCATAACTTAGAATCTAGACAGTCCTCCTTTATGTAAGCCAGGGCAAATTTAACTATAGGAAAATCTCTGGGGGGAAAATTGTTTATTAAAAGAGTTAATGTTTATCCATCTTCCTTTCTTTCCCTAAAAGTCATTTATTTTTTATATTGGTTTGAAGCAGTTTAGAAGTTATGAATAGTAATAGCTATTAATATTGAGTGATAATTATTCTGCCTGGCATCAAGTAAAAGATTTTATCACATAAGAATTACTATGATATGATATATCTTAAAGCAGGCTCAAATGCCTATGTGTATTTTCTGTGAGAACTTGTTTGACTAAAGAATAGTGTAAAACAGTTTGGGAAAGAGTTTTTTTGGAAAACTGTTTTAAAGAATTTAAGCCCTTTTTTTAAACAATACTAATTTTAATCATGTTTTCAGCTTTCTTTCTTTGATTTCAATTTAGGGACACCTCTAAGGTTTTAAGATTATAATGGTTTTCCATAGAATAGGTGTACCATATATAATAATTTTCCTTAGAAAATATCAGTTTCCACTATATCTTCCATATTCTGCTCACATGTTCCATACATTGTCATTTTATTTGAAAATGATATTAATGTACAAGAAACATTTTAATTGAGAATTGCATTAATGTAAAATAAACATATAGTTGAGATTTGGAACTCAGTTGTTTTTATACTTCTTTAAGTGTTCTGTGTTGGGTATCTGTTAAATACATATCTATACATTTATATACTATATAAATATAATATCAAATATCTAATTAATATCTGTACAAATAATATTATACATATATATAATTTCCTTAATACTGTATTTATTTCTCCATTGTCTACTAGCTCCCTGTGTTGCCATTGAGAAGTCAGAAGCCATGCTGATTCTTGATTGTTTTGTATAGGTGTGAATTTTTCCAACTTTGGGAATATATAGAATTGTCTGTTTGCTCCAAGCTGTTTTAAAAACTTTACCATGACATGCATTGTTGGAAATATACTTTTATCCACTGTGCTGGCATCTGATGAGCTTTTTAAATCTGAAAACAAGTCCTTTAGTTAACTGAAAATTTTCTTAAAAGACTTATTTGACAATTTCCTTTCTTCTTCTGTCATAGAACTATTATTTGGATGTTGAACTTTTAGAATGTCCCTATTATTTTCTTTTCTTATCTGAATGTTCCTTTTCAACAGTACTCTGTTTTGCACAAAGTCTTTTGATCTTCACCTGGCCATGTAAGAATGGGCTTTGGACCTGGAACACTGCTTCAAGAGATAAAGGAACCTCACAGTCTATGCTAGGCTTATCTCATTGTGTGGGACTATCCCTGTTTCCTACTCAATAGGTACTCTTTTGTTCTTCTTCAGTGCATGTGTCAGTGGCCCAGGGAATATCCTCATCCTTCTGTATTTCAGACCCTATGGAGCATGAAGTGGGTTGTGTGTAGTAATATCACCCACATGGGCTGCATAGTGGATCTGCTGGCTATGACAACTAAGGCATTGTAAGGGGCACTCTTTTCATTGTTCCTCTTGAGCCTAGTATGCATTCCATCTGTTCTTGTAGACTTAGAATCATGCACTGATCTCTTCTTTAGCGGCAGTTACCTGCCTTTTAAATGTGGCTGCAAAGTTTGGCCACTCATGAGTGATGAGACAAAAATCTCTCTAAGGATATTAATAATTTCTTTTTTGAAGTTTACTTTTTCCTGCATATTTTGTTTTCTCTGATCACTTGTTTGTTTTGTTCACTGAATTCCATATTAAGGAATTTCCTCAGATATCTGTCCATCATTAATGTCTGCTTATATTCAAGAGTAGGGTATCAAGATGAAGTTTGAAATTTCTGAGCATGTGGATGTGAATAATCAACTGTGAATTTCATTAAAGTATGATCTGACCTGACCACTTTCACTGGAAATTCCTATGTCATGATCTTTGTGTTTTGCCTTTTGATGTGGCCAGTTTTTGCAAAGACTACTTAATATCCTGCCTGGAACCAATGCTCTGAGAGTCAAGAGAAGGAATATGGCTGGGCAGGGGGATGTCTCACACTTTTCTATAAATACCTATACATTTACTTAATACTTTTCACTCATTGGTATCTGTTAAAGCCCAATTCATAGATCCTCTGCTTTATTCTCTCCAGAGAGCAAGGCTTTATTTATTAATTTGCCATGATAGGACTGTCACCTGGCTACTTTTAGTAGGAAAAAAAGAATTTGGGAAATTATATGCTTTATAAATAGACCCTTAACTATTCTTTTCTCTACTAACATCCTCTTTATAGTCAACCCACTTCCACACATACTTGAGATACCAATTCCAGAACTTTTGGGGATTGAATCTCTTTTTTCTCATTGTTTTCTTGACTCTGTTATATCAAACAATTTTTTCTGTCTTATGTTCATCCTAACCTTATATATTTAAACATTTACTATCATGTTAATCAGGATTTGTGAGGGAGTAAAATTAATAAGTATATTCAATTAATACTGAAATTTTATACTTTACATTTTGTGTATGAACATTTCAGAGTCAAATTGCATATCTCAACTAACCTATTTTTAATCCTTAAAGGGTATCAAAATCATAATACTGTTGTCAATACATTTAATAACATCTAAACAAAATCTTTTGATTCACCTTTGGTCAGAGGTTATTAGCAGATGTGTCCAACCTATGACATATATATGTATTATCAATATGTACATGACACAATGAACTATATAGAGGACATTGAATAAAATGGGGTATAAGGATTAATCTACCTGAAAACAGTGGAATGTCAGTGAGCATTATATTAATTTGGATTGAGTCAAGAACACAGAGCCACTTTAAGGATTTGGAACAGAGGCTATAATATAAGAATTAGGGCTCATAGGACTGTTAGCAGAATTGGGAGAACCAAGGCTAAGAAACTGTAACTGAAAAGGGAGAAACGGAGATATTGAAGATCTGAGTTTGAAGCACAGAAAGTAGGTGGTTCTTAAAGTCTTAAAGAAAAACTGCTGCAATTCTCAAGAATACCTGAAAAGCATCCACTAATTTTCTCATTGTGCAGCAGCAAAGTATGTCGTTCTCAAGTACATGCTGAGAACCTCCTGTGGATGTGCAGCCACATTTAGAGCATAACTGTCCAGCTGTGTCTCTTCTGCTTTGCAGATCACACTTGGGTTCCTTCAGTTGGCAAACTTCAACTAGAAACCATAGATGGAAGGGAATTTTTGTCTGAGTGTAAAGAACACTTAGAATGAATGTCAGTGAAACTGAGTTAGCAAAAAAATGATGTACCTACAATATAAGAAGTTGTATCTATTCAATTAAGTGCTATAATTATTGATTTATATGCCATGGTATGGGTAGGAATCCATGATGACAGGCCATACCTAGAGGGCATCTATAGACTAAGGAAAGCAGAGGGAAGGTGAAGATATAAACCAAAATATTTTCCTCATTTACCAGGTTCTATATAACATAAAATATTCCTACTCTGTTATGTTGATTTTGAGACTCCAGCAAACCAAACAAAACAATTTCTCCCACGTAATTAATAAGTGAAAAGCAGAAAATGTCATATTACTGTTAAGAAAGAAAAGAAAAAAGAAAAAAAGACAGCCTCTGACATTCAGAATCAAGCCTAATATCACTAAGCCAGGCAATGCTCCTATTGAGCAAAAATAATCTCAAAGAATACCAATCTCAGACTAGGTTACTCTAAGTCCATGAGAAAGGGAGACAAAACAAGGCCACTTCATTATTTTAGCTAAGTCCAGTAAAAAACAAAGTCACTGTGCCAACTACAAAAATACAAAACATGTCCTCATTTTGCCTGAAATGAGTGACTGCTCACTCTTATTTACCAATCATAGCCTTGTTCTCATTACAGTTTCTTCTTCCTACAAATAAAATGTATTGAGATACCAGTGATAAAAATCCTTAAATAGTCCCACTTTTTCATGAAAATGTTGCTAAGCAGATAGTTAAAACACATGAAAAATATTGAAAACACCTCCCATAGAATTACAGATTTCTCTCCAAGATATGTGCTTCTTCCTCTCAAAACATCAGCAATATTACAGGAATAACAAGCACAACTCACCAAATTTGAATTGATGTGCTTCCTATGTTCTGGTCATCATTTTTTCCTTTACTTGTACTTCCTCTACACAGAATCTGGACAATCTGTAATTGTCCACTCTATCATAGCACATTAAAAAAAATTTTTATGAGGATCTTGAGTGTTAAGGCTTTGTGGCAAAAGTCAATCCTAACCGGAAATTGGTGAGTTCATTTACAACCAAGAATCCATTAAGGAAATTCTGTTTTTCAAGAAATCTCATTTGGTTGTACATTAGTGACCAGTCCAGTGATTAAATCATCCTTTGCATAACTACCAGGAAAAAAATAAAAACTTTTATATGTTTGTGGCCTATTGCAACTGCACCCCAGGCTATGACCATATCAGTACTACAAACAGATCAGGGTCAGGTATGATCTACATTTGGATTGACACATTCCAAGAAAAATGCAGGTGCTATAGGAAGTGATATGGATAATACAGTAGGTAGTAATCTTTCCTGAGTCAATTCTAGAACAATTACCCAGCATGGGACAAGGGAGCAGTGATATGTGAGAGATGGTCACAAAACTAAATTTCTATGATGCATAATTCTTTATAGTTAACATTTTAATAAATTGATGGTTAATTTTATCTCCCAGGCAAGTTTTTGGGTAAAATATCTATGTCTTTGCTTACTCTCTCCATATTTAATAAGAATTATAAAACTGTTGTCAATTTAAAGTATTTTAGCTTGAGTGCTACTAAGGTTCTCAAAGGAGCCTTAGGTATTATTTGACCCAAGCCTTAGATTTATAATTAAAAAGAAGATCGTTTACTTGAGTTGCAGAATTGGGGCTTGGACAAAGTTTTCTGATACCTATTTCTGCTGATCTCGCTCTCACTGCTTCTCCTCTATCTCACACTCTCGCCTCTTATCTTAACAATTCATTTGTTTTTAATTCAGGGCAGATTTTTCTGTAGTCAATGAACAAATAAATAACACAATTAATTTATTCAACATAAAATAATACTAGAATATTTTTTCTTTCTTTTTTATTTATTTTATTTTTTGTATTTAACATTACATAGCAAATATATCCCAGATATTTTGGCAAACCAGATTCCAATACAGTCCCATTGATTTCAACAGAATTATTAATTTCATAGGAAAAATATATAACTTCTTAAATTTTAATTTAATAACCTTATTTACTAAATCATTAGATTCTTCTCTTAAGGCAAATCTACAGCAGCAGTTTACATTGATTTTCTATTAAAGAATGTCTGGAAAGTTAATTAAGCATGTGCTGATTTTGTATATAAAATTGTGATACTGTCTACTGCTGGTCCACTAATTCCTGCTGCATCATCCACACTCAGGGACTCACCATTGTGGATACTCTGTAAAAGCAAATGGCACTTTTGCCTTAAACCTTTTGAAAAAGCTGGGTAAATATAATTGGAAAAACATGTTTTTCTTGCCCATGAGCATCTCCACTGCCCTGGTCATGATCTTCAAAGGGGCAAAGGAAAACATCATGGCTCAGATTGTTCAGGCACTTTTTTAAAGAAAAATTGATGGCGAGGTGGAGATTTCCAATCACTTCTCACCGAAGTTCACAGGACTGGCATGCATTATTTGCTTAGAACTGCCAACAGGATCTTTGGAGAAAAGTTGTATGATTTAAATTCCTTTCAAAGATTCCTGCCACAAATTCTACCAAGCAGAGATGGAAGAGCTCAACTTCTTCAAAGCTACAGAGGGGGCTAGAAAACATGTCAACACTTGGGGAGCTAACAAGATAGAAGGTAAAATTACAGAGTTGCTGTCTCCGAATTCAGTTACTCGGGTTACTTGTCTGGTTCTTGTGAAAGCCATGTACTTCAAAGGAAACTAGGATAATCAGCTTAACAAACAGCAGACCAAGGAAAGACCATTTAAAGTCAACAAGAATGAGGAGAAACCTGTGCAAATGTTGTTTAAGAAAACTTCCTTTAATATGACCTACATAAAAATGTATTCACTAAAATTCTAGTGACACCTTACAATGTACCTGAAATTCAAAGTAACCTTTGGTGACAATCCAAAAATAAAGGGCCTACTTTTGAAGTCTCACATTCAGAAAAAAAAAAAATAATAATAATAATGATATTGTAATAAATAGTATAAGTCAAAAAAATAATGACACTGACTGGTCACTACTGATGGAATTTTAAAAATGCAAGGAAAGAGCTTCATCATTTAAATTCTAGAGAGATGCTGTATTCAGCAAAAATTAAAAATCAATATAATTGTAATATATACAATGTTGGGAAAGAGGATAGAATTGATGGAATCATTTATCTCTAAAAAGCAAAGTTGTGCTGTTAATCAAATAGGATAGAACTAGTGAAAGATATTTTCATTTGTCTCAGACTGAGTGAGTCTGGCACACCCATACGTTTATATTTGCAACAACTTCTTTACAAATTGCTCTCTTTATAAATCACCCATCTCTCCATTGTCCACAGTCTCTGAACTTAATTCATGGCTTGCCACATGTTAGGTATGTGATCATGAGTTCATATAATGTTAGCATTTTTAAATGCTAATGAGGTAAAAGTAGTGTTGAATTTATAGAGATGTTTTGAGAATTAATAAATAAATACAGAATAACCATTCATTAAGCATTAGTAACCATTGCAATTGTTATTGTTAATGTTAATAACCATTACAATAACATTGTACAATATATTTGACCCTAATGATTCTGCCATAGATTTTGTGGCCATATTTCTATAAATAAACCATTTACATAGACTTCAGAAGTAAAAAAACTAATTAATTGATTTTTCATATCTCAATGTAGAAAGAAACAGATTTTGTAGGCCACAGTCTATAGATCTAAGCACACTAATTTCATTGTAAATAAATTTATGACATAAAACTACCATTTACATTTCAAAATGTATCATGTAGTATTATTTATAAAAGATATACTAATTATGATAAAAAAAAACAATTTTTTAAATAGTTTGTCTAACTGCTTCTGTTTTTTGTTTATTTTTAAGGCCCTGAATGTGTATGGGAGAGGAGTGTGAGATACGCCAGGAGAGGCAGGGAGAATCCCGATCCTGCTGGGCACTGCCTTGTAGCCTTATTGACAACGAAGGCACTAGTGATAGAAGTGATTGATGGTCAAATTTGTATTTTTGTAGATGAAAAACATAAAATGGAATTGTTCCAGTATAATTATAAATTGTATTAATTAATTGAATTATGGGAATCTTCTCCCTTCATTTTTTTTTAAATGTAATGTGTAATAACATCTACTTAAACAAATTAACAATAATTCTTTTTTTTCTTGTTTTTTCTTTCAAGAAACCATACTTTTTTCCCCCTGCACACTGCTCACTCCTTCTCTCACAATCCCCTGCTTCTGTTTTAACATTGTCTAGAATCATATTTCTTTTTCTACAGTTACTTTAAAATGAAAGAAATTTAGATATTTCATATCTAATATATTTTCTATGAAAATAAAGTTATAATACAAAAAGATAGGTAATTTAGTTAATAGTAAATATTTAGCCTTGACTAATAAAAGTGGAATCTTTTGCCATATAACCCAATGGAGTTTTTTGTTTGTTTGATTTTTAATAATTTTTTTATTTTATTCTTTTTAAATGTGTTTTATTGATTATAATGTTACATTTGTCCCAATTTCCCTTCCCTCTGCTCCCCTCCACCCGGTGGCCCCCCTCCCTCCACTTGCCCCCCCCCTTTTAGACCATGTCCATTAGTTGTGCATATAGTTCTTCTCAACCTCTCTCTGTCTATTCCATTCCCTCCTACCATGATCCCCAATTCCTCTATCATCTCCCTCCCTCTCCCGCTTCCCCCTCCCTGTTGACCTCCCCCCGATATGTTCCCCATACCTATAGTTCTTTTTCCACTCTCGTTGCCTGTTTAGTTTGCCTTTGTTTCAATTCCCTAGTTTCCGTTGTTTCTTGTGATGCAGTTTTCATTTAAGATTTCATAGTTTTGATCCTCCTTTTTCTAAACCAGTCCCTTTAACATCTCATATAACAGTGGTTTGGATCTAATGAACTCTTTCAGTTTTGTTTTGTCCTGGAAACACTTTCTCTGCCCTTCTATTCTGAACGACAATTTCGCTGGATAGAGTATTTGTGGTTGTAGGTTTTTGCTTTTCATTACTTTGAATATTTCTTGCCAGTCCCTTCTTGCCTGCAGGGTCTCCCTTGAGAAGTCAGCTGATAGTCTAATTGGGACCCCTTTGTACATGATTCTTTTCTTCTCTCTTGCTGCTTTTAAGATTCTCTCTTTATCTTTAACTTTTGACATTTTGATTATAATGTGTCTTGGAGTGGTTCTCCCTGGGTCCAGCTTCTTTGGAACTCTCTGTGCTTCCTGGACCTGTAAGTCTATTTCCTTCCCCAAGTTTGGGAAGTTCTGCTTTATTATATTTTCACTCAATTTTTCAATTTCTAGTTCATCCTCTTCGCCTTCTGGCAAACCAATGATTCTTATGTTGGGCCTTTTATAGCTGTCCCAGAGGTTTCTGATCCTCTCATCATTTTCCTTGCTTCCCGTTTTTTCTCTCTGCACTGGTTGACTGTTTGTTCCTTCTCTATGTTCAGGTTTGTTGATTTGAACTCTGGATTTTTTTTCCTCACCATCTGTCTCGTATGTGGTTTTGTTCCTTTCAGTATGAGTGTTTTTCGATTCTTTCTCATCTTTTTCCAGATCTTTTGTTAATTCTGTAAGCCACCTGATAACAATGGCCCTGAACTGAGCCTCTGACAGGTTTCTTATTTGTTCATCTGTCAGATTCTTCATCTGTTGCCTGGTGAGCTGCGCCACCGGGATTTCTATAGTTGTCTGCCTCATTTTGACAGATGCGTTTTGTTTTCTTGGGCCGGCTATAGGGGGCAGTGCCTGTGTACTTGTCACGACCCAGCGACTGGTGGCAATCCGCAACCTTTCTCGCTGTGCTGTGGCGCTTTGTGTGGGGGCGGGGGTCCAAGATGGATTCAGACAGTTATTCCGCTAGGAGACCGGGATCTGTCCTCCTCCCCTCTGGGCCTCAGTGTTCAAGATGATGTGGTGGCTGCTTTCCCCAGCGTTGGGGTTGCAAGCTGCCGGGGTTCGACTGCAGCCGGGATTGTTCTCCCCGCCGCTGTCCCTGGTGCGACCGCAAACAGCACCACCCACTTTCGCTCTTCCTACCTGCCCAAAGGGCGCCACTGGTTTATAACTTCATATGTTGGGCTTCCATGTAGCTTTATTTTCTGGAATTTCTAGTTATCTTTTGTTTTGAAGTAGTTGTATTCCTCTCTAGTTGTAGAGGGAGACCAAGCGTGTCCGTCTAAGCCTCCATCTTGGCCGGAAATCCCAATGGAGTTTTAAAAACTTTTTACAGTAGCATCTGTGCCAAATTATGAATAAATATTGCAGAGAGATTTGCTCTCTGATGAGCAGTTATAACTCCCATTAAAAAGAATGTAAAATATATTTGTAAATCTTTTCTCTTTATACATCTCAATTCCAAACAGCTAAATATGTTCTGGTGATAAAGTTCCACATGGAACAAAAAATTAGCACTACATTTGGAAATTGATTGGAATAATGTTTGATTGCTTCATATTTTTATAAAAATGCAAAGCTTGGATCTGTGTTAACAGAACATTTTCCTTCTAAAGCATATCAAGATATGTGTTTCTATGATGGACTTTATACAGATGAAGCTACTGAGGTTCAGAAAGTACACAGATGAAACTATAAAGACTCAGAAAGTTTAAGTAACTTAGCCAAGTTGATAAAATGGTGGAATCAGCAATACAGTAATCCCTCTCTATATTCTGGTTCACTTATCACGGCCTCAATGTATCGTGGTATTTTTTAAAAATATTATATTTAATTATCGTGGATTTTTCGCTATATCACAGGATTTTGTGGTACTATATACGTATGTTGTTAAAGTTACATAGGTTTAAGAGTGTAGAATATGTTTAAGAACATAAGTAGTGTTTATAAAAGTGTGGAAAAGGTTAATAAGGGAGCAGAAAAGGTTAATAAGGGACTGGGAATGGTTTATAAGTGTGTGGGAAGGGTTTATAAAGCCTTAAAATATATGTAAGTACTAAAATAAATGTAAGGTTCCTACTTCGCAGATTTTCACCTATCGCGGGGGGTGGGGGTGAGTGGTGTCTAGAACGTAATACCCATAATAAGTGAGGGAATACTGTAGAATAAAATTTTAAGTTATTTGTTAACATAGAAACTGTAAAAAAGGCAACTCTGGAATACAACAAGGATGCCAGCCTGTTAAACCAAGCACACCGTTGTCCGGGGACAGCCAACTGACCTGGAGTCTGCAGGATCCTTCACCAAGTGGGAAGGCCACCCTGCCCTCCACACCCCTGCTCTTATTAGGGATTTCTGGACCCAAGTGTAGGTAGGATGATTACCATGTCCAGGTTGAAGCAACTAGAGGAGTATGAGACCTTCACCCATTGTCCTTTATAAGATTATAAAGGGTCTTAAGTCTGAGAGGGGGGGATTGTTATTTTTTATTGTTAAAGAATAATAAAGGGTGAAGCCAGAGAACTTGTATGCATGATCCAGGGGCATGGAGAGGAGGTGGTGGGACTGCTGGGGAAAGGGGTGTGCTGGGAAGAAGGGAACAAAGGGTAAAAATTTGAAACTATTGTAACAATATATTCGATAAAATATACTTTAAAATTTTTTTAAAAAAGCAACTCTGAATAGCAGCGCTTCCTCTGATGTTTCAGTATTGGAGTAGAATAAACTTACATAACAGTTCCTACAATAATCTCTATAAGTAGCAATGAAGTAGAGTTTTAACTGAGTCCCCAGTACTGCTCTACCATGTTTATATGTTTGATTAATCAACACTTTTTCACATTTTTAGTTTCCTTTTTAAATAATCTCAAATACTTCCATCCTAAAAAATATCCAACTAATCAACAAACCAAACAACCAAATAGAACCCAGGTTAAAAAAAAAAAATCCAACTCCATAGTCTCTCTCAATCATTGCTTTATCTCTTACCTCCTTTTCATAACCATCCTTCAAACTTAGGTCTCCATTTCATCTCTTATTCACACATCTTCAAAACAGAAATTCTTCCTTATCCCACCATTCTAGCGAATTTTTTAAAACAACTTTATAGTGCAAAACAATTGTGTTACCAAACAGCAAGTTGGGGTCCTGCTGCCCACTGCCACCCTCTAAGCAAAATTCCAGAGACAAAAGGTTTGGTGATAAAGGAAAGGAGTCTTTATTCAAAAGCAGTCACTTAAGTCTATCAAGTCACAGCTTTAATAACTTAAGCATATCAATTAAGGCTAAACTCTAACACCTGAGTTCTCCTAGATTTTTCCCCTGTTAGTTTCTACAGAGTTAGTTTACAAGCTAAAACAACACAATACACAAAAGCTATACAATTCCAGAAGAATGGTAGGCTTCTACCTCAGAGCCTGTTCTCAAAGAATACAGTAAACTGGTGACCCTCTGCCAGACCAGCCTAATGCTAGGTTGTGCCCAAAGTTCCTTCCCATACAAAATACAGTCCGTTAAAAAATGTGGGCAGCTACAGCATAATCGTCCTGGCACCCTTGAGGAAGAAGAGCCTGAAAGCAAGCTTGAGACAAAGAGCCAGCCTGTCCAGGAGCCAGAGAGCCTGAGAGAGCCAGCTTGGGAGCCAGAAAAACCCCTGAGCCACAGAGCCAGGCCTCTTTTTACTTCTGTTGGCTCTGGAGGCTATTCAGCTTCTCAGCCAATCCCATCCTAGACTGCTTTCCATTGTCTAGGCAGACTTCTCCTATGGACCCTCCTACTTCTCCCCAGGGATTTTAATCACATGTCTCTGTATCAATTGGTTGTTTATAAAAGATTTTTTTTACTTGAGCCCACAACATCATTTACACATTTGATTATCTCCCAATTCTCTTACATGACTTCTGTCATAGCATCCTACTCATTTTCCGTCAGCTACGCATTTCTTTTTTAGTCTGACTTTCCTTTCAAAGTTGGTACAAATCAGTGCTCACATTCCATAAACCAACATCTTCAACTCTGGACATATTGTCCTCCATAATAAAACCAGTCCTCCTTATAGATCCTTCTGTGATTTTTCTCCATTCATCCAAGTGTTAAGCCCACCTCTTCATTTTTTATAAATCACTAAATACCTGTGTTATGTCTCCTACTCATCTTCTCACTCCTTAACTCCATCCCCATTGCCACAACTCTATGTCATGCATTGTCTTTTCACTTAAATTATTTCTAAATCCCTTATACTTTTATTTTATTCTCACAATATTCTGCACAATACAATAAGACATTTTATACTCTCAGATTTAATGATGTCATTGCTCTTCATAAAATACTCCACATAAAATGTAAATTATTTAATAAAAGATATTTGAAATTGCTGATCTGGTTTCCCATAATCTCTCCAGCTTTATCTTCTCAAACATCCTGCAACCCAAACTTTGGCTTCAAGTTTCAGCCATATTAAAGAAATATCAGTAATCCAGACTTTGGTGTTAGCTCACCTTTGCACATTAAGTCTCCTAGTGCAGAACAGTTTTTCCATTGCCATCCCTCTTCTCTCCCACCCAGACCTCCCATGGATAACTCCTACTCATTTTAATCACTCCCCCACCCTTTTTTGGGGGGGGGGGTTATGTTTCTTTCTTCTGAAAGTATTCTCTAACCAACCCCTAAATCTCCAATTGTGAATTTAAAAACCTCTCATGTGTTCCCACAGCACCCTCTGCTTCCCATGTTTGTATCTCCACATAAAAAACACTATTTTTAAAATTACTTCATTATCATTCCTCACTAGACCGTAAACTCCAAGAGGGTAGACATTTTCTTTCTCTCTTGCTGTTATATCTCCAATACATAGCAAAAATCATGGGGCCAAAAAGCCATTGGATAAATGTTTTCTGTGTGAATTCATTTTTTAAAAGTTCACATAACCATGGCTCACTGATTATAAAATCAGTTTCTATCTGTTCCTATCTAACACAATCCTGATAAAAGGTTGAATTACTTAATTTCATTTAAACATTATTTCACTTCTATGAATTAAAAGTTGCATTATTATGAAAGAAGGGATGGGTTTAAAAAGGTAAAAAGAGATGTTTGGGGACATTCTCTTTATCATTGATATAATCTGAGAACTGAGGTCATTCCAGAAGCTAAGCATAAATTCAGTTACCAACCAAGTAGATAAAGTATAATTGGTAAGTATTTCTAGTGTTTATCAACATCTTTCATTGCTGATTCTCTAAGTAATTTTATATTATAGATATGGCAAGTTTTTAGAAATATATTTGGACTCCCTGTTTTTACTTAGTTGACCATGCATTCCACCAGATTGATACTAAAAAGAGGTTTTGGCTCCTGCAACAGTTAATATATTGCTAAATATTGAAGCTACAATTTGTTTTGCACATCATTCAATCTATTCTTAAGTAATTAAATGCAAAATAAACATTAAACATACATTTTAAATATTAAAAATTTCTATTTCTAAAATATAATCCAAAGTCTGGAAGGAATTTTGCCACAAGGTATGACATCATCTTTTATATATTACTTTTATTGTATTAGGTAGTATAAGGGAAAATAAACATTCATTCCAGAGTTACCATGTAAAGCAGTTTTTAGAATATTCCAAGAGAATCATCATTCTTAACTGTCTTCATATTAAACTCTTAATGTAAGTAAAACTGGTGATTAGGATAGGGAAAACTATTATCCAAATTCAAAAGTACATGTTACTGATTTGAGGGAGAGTCATAAGTGGCTGGTACTGTGTGTAAAAACTTAATTTCAAATGAAATCAGAATTATAGGAACCTGTGTTGTCCATGCTTTAGTCATGTAAGGTGGTATGATTTTATTCATTGAACAAATATTTTTATACAACTATTATGTCTCAGACTCTGTATTATATTCTAGGGAGAAAATAGGAAATAAGTAAGTTAGGATCCATGTCTAGTGGGATTTCCAACAACAGAATTTATTTCTTTGGTTGTTTACTTATTTTATTTTAGGCCCTGTGTTGGAAATGTGGTGGCAAATAAGAGAAACAAGGTTCTTTTACTTGTGGAGAGGTAATAGGCATGAAATTATCAGCCAGTAATAGGAAACTCAAATATAAACCCAGAATATAAAGTAGGGAAGTTGGTATTAGGGTTTAGGGAAAAAATTCTTAGAAAATGACAGCTAGTGCTGACTGGTATGGCTCAGTGGATTAAGCGCCCCCTGAGAACCCAAAAGTTGCCAGTTTGATTCCCAATCAGGGCACATGCCTGGGGTGCTGGCCAGGTCCCCAGTTGAGGATGTGTGAGAGGCAACCAATCAATGTATCTCTTGCACATCAATGTTTCTCTCCCTTTCTCCCTCACTTCCCTGCTCTCTAAGATAAATAAATAAAATATTTTTAAAAAAGGAAATGACATTTACACTAAGAGCTGTGGAGTAAGATAAGTTGTCATTAGCTCAGTGAAAATGATGAGGAAACAATTTGAGAACAGTACAGACAATACAAGCAAAGCTGCAGAGAAAGAAGAAGCATGGTGCTTCGAAGAAAGAAAAGAGCTTTGGTGTCACTGGAGTTTTGAGGGAGAATGGCTGGAGCTAGAGAGGGAGAGGGAGAAAGTGCCATATTAGGAAGAAAATTGTTACCTATATTAAACACTCTAAATTTTGTTTTAAAAATAATGCAGAGATAGCCCTTGAAAGATGATTAGCTTTGAATTTTAATATTACTCTGTATACTGAGGGGAACATAAATTACAAAAGAATAAAACATAGATGTAAGAAGATACGTTGGGAGGTCACTGTAATTCTCCAGGCAATATAGGTTACCTGGGTCGGTATGGCAATTATAATAATAATTATTTCAAGTTATATGAGTTAGTAAGTTGTATATAGGCACAAAGAAAAGGCATTTCACCTTGACTTAGACAGTGGAGCATTCTGACTACATTTGAGTTTTATCTAAGCTTTTTCTTGTTTTTTTAATAGTGGGTTCTATCTAGGTTTCATAAATATCATGTAGTAGATTGTCTGAATTCTATTTCCCTTTCCTTTTAAGAATGAGGGAAAGAAGGAGAAGGATCTAGTCAAGAAACAAGTATAATGGTCCCATGGAGATGGACAACAGGGTGAAGATTGACTGGGGAGGGGGTGAAACAGGGGAGAACAATGGAGAAAAAATTGGGACAACTGTAACTGAACAACAATAAGTTAAAAAAATATATATTTCCATTCTCCTATGGGGAAATTGTGTAATTATTTTTGTAAAATTATTATTAAACTTATATCAAGATGCTGTGTCTTTGAAAACCAAAAGATATGACAACTGGACTTTCTCTCCTTGGATTTGAAATTTTTAGAATATTCAACACAAGGAGGAGACAGTTTGGCAGCTGACTATTCGCAGCAGTTACTACCTGATAAAACCACCAATTAGCTTTTTTTCATTCTGAGCCTTGACTCTGCCCCATTCCAGCTTCTTCCAAATTTGGTTCTTCTTTATTCTTTTAGGCTTTTTGATCTCTTTCATGTGTTTACAATAAATTCACAGTATGCTAAAGCCAGCGAGAGACTATTTCTGTTGAGTGCAACCAGAGTAACTCAGCAGATGTGTACTAAGTGATGGATAGCATGTAGACTAAGCTCAAGGACCTCCTGGAAGAAATGTTGAAGATCTTGCTACAGTGCAGTGGTTCAGAACTTTTTGTGGGTGTAGGATGGACATAGAGTTTCTTCCTATAAAAATTTATATACACACAAGCATATGATACCTTGCATATGATTTCAGGGAGTTCATGAACCCCTCAAATCTCTTCCCTAGAACCTCTAGGTGTCAATGGAGCCCAAATTAAGAACACCTGTCTAAATATAAATTCTTTCCTCAAAGCAGTAAAAGACCAAGATATGCTTCACCTTTATTTCCATCTCCAACTCCTCTTCACAAAGTAGGTGATATAGAATGTGAAGGAAACCTTAAAACAACAATTGACCTAAAGCACAAGTGTTTTAGGAACACCTTTCACTTCAAATGAGAAAGTTTAAAAATAATTAGTAGTAACTTTTTTCTCCTTCTTAAACTATTGTAAGTATTCATCTTCATTTTACATGATGTACATGTATATTTCATCTGAAATGGAAATTAACTAGGCTGCCTATGATCATGTCAAGGCCTTAACAAAAAGTTAAATCTTAGAAACCACATAAAAGTATTGAATATTTGTAGGAACCTCTGTAAACATTATATTATCTTCCCAATTCAGAATTTTAAGTGTAAATGTATTTTTAGTGCCATTGTATCAAAGAGAAATTTTTAATTTTAATTTTTCTAAGCACTCTGATTTCCAGTCAAAATGGGCAATTAGGAATCTAGTACCCATCAAGTAGAGTACCTTGTGACTTCTTGGGTAATAATACTATTATCGTTGCTATAATTTATAGACACCACATGGTACATGAATGTACTTAAAAAATGGGTACTTTGTGAAATAAAATTAATATTAATTTGGAAAATTTGGGGATAATGAGGGAAGAAGTTTCAGTTTTGGAAAACATTGGAGAAAACATTGAGTGTAGCACAACATAGGTTACAATTATTGTGTTACCGGCTTATTTAGAGAAATCTTTCCCAACCAATATGCCTATTATAAACAAATACAAATTGATAACCAGCTATGATCTTACCTGCAAAGGATTAGTGACAACTTACTGTTATGTGAACAAAAATAGCTATGAGTAAAACCAAAAACAATCCAAGTATCTCAAAACTATGTTTATTGTTCAATATAAAATATGTTGATATTTATACTAATAAAATCTATTCATCTATATATTTATATTTACAGAATTAAGTATTTTTATTTAAGCATTTCTATGACAGAGCTAAGCATCACCAGCATCTGTTTAAAATGCATCACATTTTTTGAAGATTATGAAAGTTGTCAATGCTGTAATTCTATCACATACTTAAAATAAATACGTGAAATGCATTTCATTAGACATGCAACATATGCAGCCAATGGAAAATAAAGATTGTTTCCGTATGGAACTCTGTACTCTGACTGCCTTCAAAAAGATAACTCAAACATAATAAATCGGGATCATTTTACAGACTGGATGGTAGCATTTGGGTTTGGAACAGAAAAAAAGGAACTGCTTATTAAAGTGACTACATCACTGCCACTGTAATTTGTGCAAGGGATCCACAAGCTTTGATATCCAAGATTGTATGCTTACTGTTTCAAAAAGCTAAATGACAATCAGGTTAATTATCTCTCAATCTGTGTAATGCAGATGTGCCTGGTCTTTTCACAAAAAGGATGTGTTGATTAGGGCACTGATCTGCAGGTTATCAGAAAACATCTAAGATTCATTTTCTTTTTATGGTTCAACCAATCTGTTTTCCAGAGATTCAAGATCTTGCAAATTAGCCCCTCCAGACTCTGGGAAAAACTTGTAAAGATTTTTTTTTCTCTTCACCTGTTTCAATCGAGAATGAAAAACAAGTGTGAAAGTGCTTTAATATTTCAAATGTGAAAATCAGGACTTTGATCAAAAAGAAAATCTAATCAAGCTACATAGAACTGAAACACAGAGGTGTAATATTTTACTTGGAGCAGACCATGGACTGATACAGCTTTACATACAGTCTGAAAACATGAAAAACTATGAAAACGAAGATAGTTAATCCTTAGGGAATAGGTAGGCATTCTTAAATTTAAAGTTCTTCTCTATGAATTCTTTATTATGTGTTCTAAAGGAAAAGCCCTATCATTTTTGCAGGAGATGTATTCCATATTTCATGAAGTTCTATATTTCCATTGTGCTGTCTTTAATCATGGGCAATGTCTCAGCTCTAGTCTGGGATTTCAGGAAATTGCACAAGTAATTGTCATCACAGACAGCTTAATTTCTAGTGTAGTGATGACACAACAATTTACCCAAGGCCAAACTGAAACATAAAAGTCTTTTATAAAACAATGGGTGGCTTATTCTATAGCTGTATAGTTTACTATAATAATATTAGGGAATGCAAAAAAAAATGGAGTTTTAAATTTAAGTTGAACTTCAAAACTTTAATGCAACTGATTGCTTGGGAATTATTCAACATTGTCATGATGAAATAATCCTATATGACACCCTCCCTTACACATATGGACTTTTATTTATTTAAAAAGAAAAGATATTACATAACCAAAAAACACAGTGAAAGAGTAAGAAAATTAAAATTAATACCTAAGGACTTACAACTTTATTCATAATTGGAAGTCAAAAACATTTGTTTCAAGTACTGCTTGGCCACTTTATAGTTTTAAAATCTTGATAAATTCATTAACTTTGGGTTTCTTGAAATTAATCTTGCAATATTCTCATAACTAAAAATGAGATTAAATGATAAGAAACAGGTTTGTAAGCTATTTAGTATGATATCTATCACCAATTAGAAGCACACTAAATGACAGCTATTGAACATTTTTCTAGAACTGTATCATGCAGATCTTTGAGCCACAGTTATATAAGAGAATTTAGGTGCCTGGGACTATTAAAATTGCAAATGAATAAGGTCTATAATGCAATTTCTCAGAAAGAAATAATTATAATGTATAATTAACAATCCAATGTATTTTAAGGATAATGAGAAAATTGTGCTTTTTGAAGAGGAAATAATTCTGCTTTTTATCACATTGTTTCTTTGCTCTTCAATGTCCTAACTCCTGAATTTTATTTCAATAGACACTTTGGAATCCTTAATTATGTTCACTGGCTTATATTATTTAAACCAAGTTGCATAGATTTAAAAAATATATATTCAAACAAACAAAAGACAATTGAGGAGAATTTTCATCAAAATCTTGTATTAGTCAAAAAGTAGAAGACATATAAGGGTATACAGGGGAACCTGTTTTTGAAAGTTAGAGCTTACATCAAGAAATGTCTATTAAAAAGTTTTTGAAACCTAAAGAATTACAGGCTTCAAAAATGAAATTGGAAGGTAAATCCTCCTTCCTGCCTTAAAGTAGAACCTCCTCCAAACGAGTTCAGATACATGGCTATGTGCCCTCTTTTTAAAAAGCTCCAAGTAGAGAAATTCCACCATTTCACAAGATATATAATTATAGAATATGACAAATTTCTATCCATTTGTTACATGGCTTTGTTTAAATAACATTATTGTTTCTCCCTAAATATGGTGGTAATCTGTTAAAATTTTGAAGCATACTTACATATGTTGCTTTGCTAAATATTTGTGTTGAAATGAATGAGCATTTAATAAGTCAGTTTTAATAATAATATTCTACACACTTAGGAGTATTTGTTGGTTTGCATTTGTGGGAAAGGTAGAGTAAGGTATAATATAACACAAAAAGTTTTCTGACATTTTAGAGGAGGACCCAGTTTGTATGGTTACATTATGATTTAGTTTTTAAACAAATTAAGTGTGAGATACTATACAAGTGAAGATATACCCTAAGCAGTTGTATATACAGTTTGAAACTCAGAATAGAGGAACTGGGTTGATGATAAAAACTTGGGAGTGTTCAGCATGTAGATGAAAATTAGAACCACTGAAGTTAGAAAACATAAGGAAAGAGTAAAAGTGATTAAGAGAAGATATAAGCTTGAGCTCTAAGGTACCAGACTCCCAAAAGCAAAGGAGAATGACAAGGAACTTCAAGAAAGGTAGCAAAGCTATTATTTAGAATGAAAGGGCAGATAAAGTGCTTCTCAGACAAGGTAAAGGTAAAGGAGTTCATCATCACCAAGCCATTACATGAAATGTTAAAAGGGCTTATTTAAGAAAAAGAAGATCAAAGCTATGGACATTAAAATGACAATGAACTTACAACTAACAACAACTGAATCTAAAAAATTAAAACAAAATCCAAACAAGCAAACCAGAATAGGAACAGAATCATAGATATAGGGATTATTTGGAAGATTATCAGTTGTGAGGGGAAGGGGAAGAAATGGAGAAATGGTGCAGGGATTAAGGGGCATAATTGGTTGGTACAAAATAGACAGGGGGAAGTTAAGAATAATATAGGAAAGGGTGAAGCCAAAGAACTTATATGCACAACCCATGGACATGAACTAAGGGGGTGGGATTTTTGGAGGGAAGGGGGATACTGGGCAAGAGAGAGCAAAGAGAAAATAAATTGGGACAACTGTAACAACATAATCAATAAAATATACTTTAAAAAAAAGGAAAAGTAGAAATAGCCCTGACTAGGTGGTTCAGTTGGTTGGAGCATCATCCCCATACACCAAAAGGCTGTGGGTTCAACCCCCTATTCAAGGCACACATCTAGGTTATAAGTTTGATCTATGGCCAGGGTGGGTATGAGAGGCAAATAACCAATTAATTCTCCTCTCTCTCTCTCTCTCTCTCTCTCTCTCTCTCTCTCTCTCTCTCAGTAGACATAGGTTTGGGTGAGGATTAAAAAAGAAAGGTAAAGGTAAAGCTGCTGTGGCTCAGTGGATTGAGCATCGGCCTGTGAACTAAGTGTCGCTGGTTCGATTCCCAGTCAGGGCACATGACTAGGTTGCACCCCAGGTCCCCAGTTGGGGGAGCATGAGAGGCAACTGCACATTGATGTTTCTCTCCCTCTCTTTCTCCTTTCCCCTCTCTCTAAAAACAATAAATAAAAATTAAATTAAAATAAAATAAAAATAAAATAACCTTGTAAAAAAATAAATTTAAAAAAATCTTGACATAATGAAAGTATACAGTGTATGCTTTAAAAAAAAAAAAAAAAAAGAAAGGTAGAACTAAAACTAGCCAAGTTTAGTAACTGAAAGGGCAAGGAGAGAAATGTTTTAAGATGGAGGTAGTTGAGAGGCAAGTAAGGTAGTGAGTTTCAATTGGAAAATATTGATAAACATATCAAGATCACTTTTAGGGAAAAGTTTGAGGATTTGGGGAAGAGATGCTTGAAATGGGTGACAAGTAAATAGAAGGTAAAAAGAGGAAAGTAAATCTAGTGATACAGGAATTATTTCAGTGGAAGGAAGAAGTAGATTCATAAGAAAAATGAGATGGAGTGAAAAATTGGGAGGGGATGTGATTCCATGAAAACCTGGAAAAAGGATCTATGATAGGAGGAGCAATATTTCCTCTGTAATTTAAGATTATCAGCTGAGAATAAGAAAAGCAGATGGGCCATCTCAGAAATTGCAAGATAGAAGTGGCTAGACAAATATTAAGATATCTTATAAGTGTTGAGGACCCTGTTAATGTTGATAATAATGTTTACATTGATGTTATCTATGGGCTATTCAATTTCCCCTGCTGTGTTTTGAGAGCATGGAGAAAGCAAATGTTTTGATTTAAGAGCTTAGGAATTGGGATTTAGTCATGTCTGATTAGTTATTTATGTAGTGAATTCACACTTGATAATAAAGTGAAGGTAGCAAGATCCTAATGGATAGGAAGATAATGGAACAGTCAAGGGATCATAGAGAGCAGTGAGGTAGAAGGTTATTGGCTGTGGTAGAAGCTGATCAAGCAAGCTGAAGTTTGTGGTCAGAAAATGGATTTATATGTACATATATATTTATATAATTAGAACCATGATCAATATAGAGTTTACAACTTGTCACTAAAAATTCTTTGGACTTATTTTAGTGGCTGGAAGATTGCACCATGTGGATATACAGTATTTAACTATTTCCTGCTTTGTGGTTGTTTTCAGATTTTTTAATTCTAAAACTGGTGATAAACATACCTGTACATAAATTTAAGAGCCACTAAAAGCAAAAGGACACTTGTTTTTTTCTAAGTAACCCAATGCTTTGCCTTCCAGTATCCAAAACCCCAGTCTAAGGAAGTTATGGAGAATTCAGTGGAATCAACATAAATCAGGGTACACATGAATCTCAAATATTAATTTTTGTAATTAGCCCTGGCTGGTTTAGCTCAGTGGATTGAGCGTCGGCCTGCGAGCTAAGTGTCGCTGGTTCGATCTTCCAGTCAGGGTACATCAGAGAAGGAAAACTCTGACTCCAAAAAACCTCCGCTGCCTTGCGGCATACCTCTTCTGGGGAAAGGCTAAGGGAGTAAACCCCGACAGAAAATCCGGAGCCGGAGTCCCTAAGGCGGTTTGACGTTGTAGTCAACACCGGCAACTCCTGCGGCGCACCTGAAGCCAAGCTGTATCGACTCCGTCTTTCCCTTGGACCCTTCAGCTGCGAAGAGAGGGGGGGTCTGCTGCATGGGCAACAGCAGACCCTCCATATCACCCTGCCCAGGCTCTGTAGCTTCGGCTCCACTGGAGAGGACACTCCAGCGTCATCGCGGGATGTCAATTCAACACGGGAGGAGACAGATGCCATGTCACTCCCGAGTCGGACTGCACAGCCATTCTCGGCGGTGCAGATAGACACTTAAGAAGCTACACCATCGTCTCTCGAGACGGACGGCTGCCGACGACGACGAATTTTTGTAATGCAGACACTTTTGGTGTGGTAGTGCATTAAATTGACATTTAGGTTATTTTTTATTACATAATATGGTTGCCCTAATCACTACAATTGATCTGATTATTTATGTACATGCTGCAAGAATATTAATTTACCATATAGATTGCTTTCCAGAGCTAGATATATACAATCTCAACAATTACTGAGGTCACAGGATTAATACTGTCTAAATAATTCCTAGTGAAAGTTTTCTAATTGGACTTTGAAAAGTCTTTCTTAATTACTGTGCAGAATCTAGGAAATCAAGTTCACATAATTTCCCCAACAAGATTTTACCTTCTGTACCTATACAGAATTTGGGTAACTTCTTCTATTCACAAGATTTCCCAAATTTGCTTAGGTTCCTGGACTACAAGAAAGTGACCTTCATTACCACTTGTAATGCTGGAACCTAGTAAAGTCTGATAACACTGGGGAACACAATTTTCATTGAGTTAGATCTGAAACTTGTTTTTGATAAACTGTTGGCACCTGAATCCAAAAATGACCCCAGTTTTTCTCTATCACATCAACTTTTTAAGGTACAGGATACCATCCCTTTGTCCCAAAAATTATTTTTTTTAAAATGTACATATAAAAGAAATTAAAGGAAAAAATTATCTGAATATACTGTTTGTTTAGAGTTATTTTTTTCATAGAAAGGCTACATATTATTACTGTAAGTCAACTTGGGTACAAGTAGCAACGTTCTGCTACCAAACATACATATAAGGTACTTTATCTTTTCAAACTACAGGCTAGGAAATGCCCAGATGAAATGTTTGAAACAGTCTCCTTCAGTTGGCAAAGCTTTAACAAATTGCTTCATGAGACCCAGTTTTATGTGCAGAGGTGGCAATATAATGTTATTTCTGTCAACAAGTGGCTCATGTAGAATGTTTGGATCACCAGGTTTGAGGTCAGATCTTGGAGGCCAATTTGACTCCACCCAATGCTTCTTAAGAGCTCTGCTGTCCCATGTACACAGAAAACAGGAATACTTGGTGTATCCACCTTGCTGACCAAGAAAGAAGCAGACCATTTTAAGGTCAACACAGATAATCCAATTGTGCTTGTGATATTGCAACAGATCAATGACTCTCTTTATGTCTTCATATTATTCACAAAAACAAACTGAATGACCAATTGGGACTGCACCAAATAGATTGCCATTGTGGAGGAAGACACAGTTCAAGCTCCACTTTGAGCTATCGATGAACAGTTGCCATTCATTTGTGTTCTAGATTGGAATTCCCAATTCCTTCATTAAACCATGTATGTTATGGCAATACACAAAGCCACCGTCACTTTGAAAGTACTGCAGAAATGCACTTTTTCTTGATCAAAACTAGGATATATTCACTCCTTTTTTCAAGCAAGTTTTTCTCATGAAGTTTTGATGCTAGAAGTTCTGAAGCCTTTTTGGATAGTACCAAATCTCATACCAAATCATTCAACTCATGCTGATCAAATCCCTTACAAACTGAGTCACCTTCAATTTCAAAATCTTCGTTGTTGCTGTCACGTAGTTCTTCACCATATTCTTGTTTTTCAAAAGAGGGAAGTTCAATGAACACTGGCACTGGGATTTCAGCTGAATGAGGCACTGGGTGTATATCTGATAGTAGACTAAGATACTCTATTTTACATTTATTTTTCTTGTTATATTCTGACGTTTTCACTATACAAAAGTAACAGTCCCTTGAATGATCTCTGGGCTCTTGCCAAATGATAGGTATACCAAATGGCAATTTATCATGTGTTCCCTTCGTCCACATCCATAAACTCTTGACGCACTGCTTGCATACCTTGTGAGGGGACCAAGACTTATCTTGATCACCAAGTTTTACTATAAACTATGAAAAATAGGCTTGCCTGACAAATGCACTGATGTTTGTCCTTTGACTGGAAATGGTGAAACTGCCACAGATATAACAAAATGAATCAGGGTTGTTTAGGCACTTACAATGAGAAATAGCAGAGGCAGACATGGTCTGAAGGAAAAGAAATAAGTATGTATGTAAATAAAAAATAACTTCTGCTAATTCCTTGTCTACAGACAGGAACTCAGACTACATTTCAGAATACAATTTACTATATAGAGTGGCACACAACCTCTGACCACACTGTCTCATGTGTAACTGAAAAGCCTAGACCAGTATGAACCTGTTGCTGGTCTCCAAGGTTGTCCCCCACCCCACCCACTTGAGGGAAGTTTGCTCTCAGCCAATAGGAGAGCACTCGTGCTTCCCTCAATCCAGGCTCTATCCAGTTTAGAGAGGTCGCATTAAGATAAGCTATAGAAAAAAACTTGACGTGATAGAAGAAAACTAACTGCAGTTTTGAAATGAGCATGCCTATTTAAGTCTAAAGCAGCCAAAAAAATCAAACTCAACAGGAATTATGTTAAAAGTTGTTCCACTGTGAAATAGACCATATATCTTCAAAGGACTTTGTAGGCATTGACTTCATGAGTAAAACCAACCTTTGTTCCGAACAATTTTCTCAAAAATATTCTGGTAAAAAAGAGAACAGATTGTTGTTAATCTATGAAAATGACTATATTGCCATGAAATGTGACTTTGTAAAGTTTTCTGAATTCTAGAGGAATCAGTGATAATTTTACATCAGTTAAAATGTTTTATTTCATGTCATGAAAGCAGAATTTATGAATTGGTAAGAAAAGTGTAAGAAGAAAGATTAAGGTCTTTTTTTATTGAACTGGAACATAGAACATTAAGACAATATTAACATTATCCAAACAAATGCCCATAATAAAATTTCACTCATGAGTAAACTCAGTATTATATAATTAATCCTTGTCTTAATACATCTTGGTTCAACAGTTTGCTTTCATGAAGCTGTCTGATCTGAGATTTAAAACAAAAAAAAAAAGTGTTCTGAAAGTCCTGCCTCAGTTCACTGCTAGAGTCTAAAAGTTATTTAAGAGATAAAAGCTCAAAAATCTATACCCATAGCATCACATTGAAGCATATACCTAAGAGTCTGTTCTTTAAAGTTTAAATAGTATACAGCAGCTTCTACAGTCCTATCCCACAAGGCTCTGCGATCGTCTTTCCTTTTCTTTTCTTTTTTTTGTGGAAGACAAAAATTCTGTCATGTAGTGTATGCAGCATATGGTAGAGCTTTCAGACAAGTATCAGAATAAAACTAAAATTATCTGTAGATGACAAGAATTTAATGGTTGTGGTTAATTTATCACTGATAATTTTCCAGCATGAAAGGTCTGGCAAGGAACTGTAATAAGACTAATACATAGAAATTTTATTGTTTCTATTACATACATAACAAAGATTATAAAGCCAAAATAAATCCCTCCCCCACAAAATAGAGAAAATAACTCACAATAATGATCAAGTGCAGTTTAAAGATGTCATTAAATTTTATATCTGATATATGAAAATAGGTATTACTTGGGTAGGGGACATATATTGATATATAAAATATAATACTACTGAAACTTAAAAAAAATACAAAATGTATCCAAGAGAGATTCAGCAAGACTAGAATAGACCTAGACCTTAAACTGCATGGATATATTTGATGTGCATCCCCAGTTGAAAGCAAATGGACTAGAAGATGTTGCATTCAGATTAAGCATTCAGGCTGTGGCCAAGCAAATATTTTACATAACTGACATTATGACTTAAAACACTATACTATTGTATTTAATATCATCAGACAACAGTACTAATAAATCTAGGAAAACAAAAGACTTTCTTGGACTTGGGTTTTTGTCAGTGTGTTCTCTGAAAGTAAAAACACATGGACAGTGTGGGCATTTATATATCTCTAGAAATTGATTGTAAAGCATAAAATTTCTGAAATATACATATTAATAACATTTTCCTTATACAAAGTTAACCTAAGGCAAGATACTTTAGATTTGAAAATCCTTTCATGAAACTCTTGCAATGGTAATATGTCTAACAAACCTAATTATTTCTAATATTTCCTTCTATAAGATGAAAGAAAAAAACACTTGTGATTTTCCTGTTTGAGGCATTAAAAATTCTGAAACTTTTATATTACTTTTAGGACCCAATGTTGGGAAAGCATAATAAAAAATCTGTCATATTTGGACTTGATTAAGATAAGATCACAAGCACCTGAGAAACACTGCTTGTTTACCTACTTAATCAAAGTGACAGTAAAACATCTAGGAAGAAATGTAAAAATGAACAGGATTAAAAAGAAAATTGGCTATTTCAAAAATGAGGAATATTTCTCCTTTAAAAATAATCAAGCACATAATAAAATCAACATAAATCACTCCAAATTATTCTGGTAAAGTAAAAAAGAAAACACTAGCTAGGGAGATTACAAAGAAAAGAGTAACATTTTATGTTTTATAGCCATAGTCATTAATTAGTAAACCAAGGAAACAAGTCTATCAAAATTGAACAAAGCTGTGTAAGATCCTAACACTTTGTAGATTATTTTCACACTCATGCATTATAAAATACTGAGTAAATCTTACTCTCGTCGTCGGCAGCCGTCCGTCTCGAGAGACGATGGTGTAGCTTCTTAAGAGTCTATCTGCACCGCCGAGAATGGCTGTGCAGTCCGACTCGGGAGTGACACGGTATCTGTCTCCTCCCGTGTTGAATCGACATCTTGCGATGACGCTGGAGTGTCCTCTCCAGTGAAGCTGAAGCTACAGAGCCTGGGCAGGGTGATATGGAGGGTCTGCTGTTGCCCATGCAGCAGACCCCCCCTCTCTTCGCAGCTGAAGGGTCCAAGGGAAAGACGGAGTCAATACAGCTTGGCTTCAGGTGCGCCGCAGGAGTTGCCGGTGTTGACTACAACGTCAAACCGCCTTAGGGACTCCGGCTCCGGATTTTCTGTCGGGGTTTACTCCCTTAGCCTTTCCCCTGAAGACGTATGCCTCAAGGCAGCGGAGGTTTTTTGGAGTCAGAGTTTTCCTTCTCTGATGTACCCTGACTGGAAGATCGAACCAGCGACACTTAGCTCGCAGGCCGACGCTCAATCCACTGAGCTAAACCAGCCAGGGCAAAATCTTACTCTAATAAATAAATAAATCATTTAAAGTAAGTAATTTATCATTTATATATAAGACCTGGGCAGGATGTTCTTTCTCCTATTGGAACTTCAGGTTTTTTAATAATAATTTGAAAATTATACCTACCACAATGACCAGAGATTATATGTAAGAATTAAATATGATCAGCTCTGAAAATTATTGGATGAATGTATTATTGTTCTAACGAACAATGTAAACTGATTTAACACTACGACTATTTTGTGTAGCCATTAATAATTTTTATGTGTGCATATATAGTCACTTATTAAATATTGGTTTATGTTTACATGAAAGAAGAGAAGTAATCTAAGTCAATTTTTAGTATTATGCTATTTCATTTACCACTTCCTGAGGTTGCCACATCCATAAAGTCCTAGCCATCATACCAACTAACAGCATATCGCACAAATGATAATATTCTAAATGGTATGCTAAAATTTTGATGGTTTTAAAAATTCAATTCACTAAACAAAAAAAGACATACGTTTCTTATTTTCACTAACCTAGCCCAACCTAATAAGTTAGATCACAACCATTGAGACAAGTACTACATTTATAAAACACATGGAAGAAAAATTATATAAAAAATTCTAATACTTTATTTTCATTAGTCAGTTAACTGCTAACTGGTCTACTGCAACACTTATTTAATTTTTATGGAGACTTTATTTTTTTAGAGAAGTTTTAGGTTCACAGTAAAATGAGGGGAATGTACAGAGATTTCCTTAATACCCTCTGCCCCAACATATGCATAGCATTTTCCATTATCAACATTACTACCAGAGTGGGACATTTGTCCTAACTAACAATGAACCTATATTGATATATTACCCAAAGTTCATGATTTATCTTAGGGTTTACTCTTGGTGTAACAAAGTCTATAGGTTTAGACAAAATCATAATTACATATATCCATTTTCAATTCCTTAAAATTACTTAATGCTCAGTCGGTTAATCTGCTCTCCCACCCCAACCTCTGGCAAACACTGATTGTTTTATTGTCTTCATAGTTTGCCTTTTCTTGAATGTCATCTACATGGAACCTCAGTTCTTGAACTTGATTTGTTCAATATGAGAGACTGTAGTTTGACTGTAGTTGAAATCATACAATATGTCGCCTTCACAGATCAGCTTCTTTTAGTTAGTTATATGCACTTAAGTTTCCGCTCTGTCTTTTCATGGCTTGAGAGCATATTTATCTTTATTGCTGAATGATACTCCATTGTCTGGATGTACCACAGTTTATTTATCCATTCACCTACTGAAGGACATTGTGGGTGCTTCCAAGTTTTTGCAGTTATAAATAAAGATGTATAGACATCCATGTGCAGGTTTTTGTGTAAACATCTTTTCAACACTTGTGGGTATATACCAGGTAGTGTGGTTGCTGGATCATAAAATTAAGAATATGTTTTGGTTTATAAAAGAACACTGAACTGTCTTCCAAAGTGGGTGTGCCATTTTACATTCCCACCAGCAATGATTGAATGTTCTTATAGTTTTACATCCTCTCCAGCATTTGGTGTTATCAGTGTTCTGGATTTTGTTTAGTTGTTTTATTTTGCCTATCTCCAAAGACATATAACATGGATCAATTTTTCATAGGTTCATTTGTTATTTGTATATATTTTGTAAGATATCTGTTAAGGTCTTTGGCCCATTTTCTAATAAGGCTGCTTGTTTTATTATTCAGTTTTAAGGGTTATTTACCAGGTGTCCACTTATTTGATTTTAAAATTACTAGAATATATTACTTTTTATTCCTTATGTGTTGTTTTATTTCTTTTATTTACTAAGGCAAATGTTCAAATAAAAAATAAAAAATTATCCTTTAAACAGAGTTAATTCATACATTTATTTGAAAGTAGTCCAAAATGCAATAATTGGTGAATCAAAGAGAGCTGAAAAGTTAATTATTTTAAGGAATCAATATTATTGGATCACTGACTTTCAATCACCCTGGAGGATGGGCAAATGGATGGTGATCAACCACTTCATTCTGAGATATTAATTTAGCACAATTTCAGATATATGTCAAATGCTTAAACAAACCACTCTATTGAAAGGGATTATTTTTTAAAACATCTATGGAATTATTAATTTTTGAACATGTTGGTGTCACAGTGCAGAGGCATAAAGCATTATATATTTTTTATTCTATAAATAGAAACATATTACTCATACTAAAATTGGATAGTTTGGAAACACTATCTTTACTACTTTTTACATGAGACTAAAATTTATTTATTTATTTTTATTAAAGTTCAGTTTACATACAATATTATATTAGTTTCAAGTGTAACATACAATAATATAACACATGTATACTTTAGAATGTGATCACTAAGATAAGCCTTGTAATCACTTGTCTTTGTACAAAGTTATTATGATATTATTGGTTATATTCCCTGTGCTATACCTTACACCCCTGTGACTTATTTTATAACTGAAAATTTGTATCTCTTGATCCCCTTCACCTTTTTCACTCATCCCTCCACCTTCCTTCTCTGGGGCAACAGATTGTTTCTTGTATCTATAAGTCTCATTCTGTTGCTTATGTTTGTTTGTTTATTTGTTTTGCTTTTTTAGATTGTACATATAAATAAAATCATACAGCGTATATATTCTCTGTCTGACTTATTTCACTTAACATAATATTCTTTAGTTTCATCCATGTTGCATCCTTTTTTATTGCAGAGTAATATCCCATTGTGTATATGTGTATAATATATATAGATATACATATATAGAAAATATAGGTTGCAAAGAAGCAGAATCTCAAAACATGACTGAACAAAGTTTTCAGTTAAACATAATTTTGTCTCTGATGCTTATAAATTTATACATTTTGATTCAATAACTTGCTCGTTGGTGTTTTGTAAATTTTATATTTTACAAAAATAAATTCCACAGAAACTGTATGCATCAGGTTACCTGAATCACAGCTGTACTAGAAGCACTAGAAGCACTAGAGCCAGATTACACAAGAAACACATTGAACTAGTGTGTTTAATCATCAAACTGCTTTGATCATCAGAAGATTTAGACAGAAACCACTGAACAAAAAACACTTTAAATTTTGATTAAAAATTAAATCCAGCAATGTTTATGATTTTATGTCAGTCTATCTTCACAGTATAAAGGAATATTAGATTTGTTTAATGAAGTAAGAAATTAGAAAATGTAATTACCAGTGAAAAAATACATAAAGCTGACAGCACAGTCAGTTCCTGACAAAAAGCAGATGCTCAGTGACTGCTGGAGGTATTATTATTCATTCCAATTAATGTCCTAAAAGTACCTGGAAAATGATATCTTACCTAAATCAAAAAGAAAAAAGAATAAAGAAAAAAAAAGGGAAAGAAACTCACCTTGACAATAGTTTTGTGTTATATTGATGTCACTTTTCGCATTCAAATATGTAGTAAAAAGCATTACTCATAAAATACTAATTTACATGACTTTTAAAGCAGATAACAAAGAAACTGCCCATTTTCCAATGTTAAATGAAATATGTTCAAGTATTAACAAATACTAATAGTTTTCATATTTAAGCATCTACCACTCTGTAATTCTATGCTGTGCTAGTCTTCAAATATCCAAATGTTGGCTAATTTTATAAAGCTTAATAATTATTTATTATAATATAAATATACTATAGAATAATAAAAAGCAAATTCTTTATTCCACATACAATTGTACAAAATGATTAATAGCAGAAAGATATGTTTTCATTACTTCCAAGATTTTTGTTTATTCTCTATTAAAAAATATCAACACATACTCTCAATCTTGTTGATATCACTTCCTGCCTCCCAAATCTTATTGTAGCAATATTATAGACAAAATAAACGTTCCAAATAATCAAGAGAAAGTTACATAACTTCTTTCTCAGTAAGCGTTATACTCATTTATGATTAAATAATGGTGGCAATTTGAAATTTCACTGTCTAAGCAGAGGAAACTATGGATTTCTCCAATAGTGGTCAAATATGGTGACAGAAGGTTTGACTTTGGGTGGTGAGCACACAATGCAATATACAGATGATGTATTATAGAACTGTACACTTGAAATCCATATAACTTTGTTAACCAGTGTCACCCCAATAAATTTAATTAAAAAAAAACTTCCACAGACATTTTTATCACATTTAAAGTAATTCCAGAGAGATAATTCAGCCCCGTTTATTGATGGTAACTCAAGTAATTTTCAAATGAGTGTTGTGTGGCAAGCCCAAAGTGCATTCTGCCAACTACTGTATTTGGTTTCCTTTTTCATTTATGTTTATAAATACTTTAAAGAGAGTTAATGCATACATTTCTGATTCATTTATACCTAACCAATCAAAATGTTCTTTTAAAAGAGCATAAAAAGTCTAGTGAGCTTTTAAAGCATTTTAGGGATTTTTATTTTTTTGAGAAGTAGGAAACCATATTTTCTCAGCTATAAGTTAATTCAAGAAAAAAAGAAAATATTTTAGACATAGAATTCTATGTCATTAGAGTTTCCAATAATTAGATTGTTCTTTCTTCTGTTTCTGAAAGCTGAGTTCCCTCTGAATGACTACTGTTTCATTAGAAACCATACATCTGGAAGGATTTAGGTCTACTCTACAGTAGGTGTAAATTTAGAAATTAAGGTATTAAATTAAATGAGGGAATTTAAAGCATACTACCTTTCTTTACAATAACATTTTTTTTTTTACTTTTCTACCTTGGACTCCTATACATATAAAGCAATTTAGATAAGAAGTTACCTGATATAATCCAGCTCTACAAACTTTTGGTAGTTAAAACCTGTGAGGGTAGGGAAGAACCCTGCAGGTTTGTGTTTATCATGGTTTTAAGTGCAAAGAAGCACAAAGAAGTACAGTTTCATTTATTAATTGCATATTGGCTTGTGCCTTGGACATTCATCCTTGTGGACTTTTATAAATAAGATCTTATTTATTTATTTATTTATTAAAGAGAGAGGGAAAGGGGAAGAGAGAGGGAGAGAAACATTGATTGGTTGCCTCTCTCACGCCCCCAACTGGGACCCGACCTGCAACCCAAGCATGCGCCCTGAGCAGGAATCCATCCTGCAGACTTTCAGTTCACAGGTCAGCGCTCAGTCTATTGACCCACACCAGCCGGGGCCTTGTGGATTCTAATGCTAGCTTCCCAATATATACCCAGGCAGTCCTTGTGACTTGCCAATATTTAAATCAGCAGACATGTTCTACTAGTACATTAAATTACAGGGTACCCTAGAGCAATATACCTGCTCTTTGTCAGCTACTGCCACCTCCCACTGGTGCCTGTGGGCTTACAACTTCCAAATGAACTTCCATTGGGGGTGGAGGGTGGGAGACCAAGATGAGAGAAAAGAGGCAATGGTAATGTCAATGTTACTAAACATGAAAAAATAGTTACACTTAGCTGATGAATTGTAAAATAAACCTTTTTTAAAAAAATTTTGTTTTGTTTTGTTTTCTTCTTCTGAATTTGAAGTTGGCCATCTGCTGGTTATCTACCTATTAGCTTTCTTTTTTATGAATATGCTTTATTGGTTATGCTGTTACAGTTGTCCCAATTTCTCTTCCCTTTGTTCCCCTCCACCCAGTGACCCCCTCCCTCCAGTTGTCTTCCCCTTTTAGTCCATGTCCATTTATGTCCATTGGTTGTGCATATAGTTCTTCTCAACATCTTTCTGTCTACTCCACTCCCTCCTACTATGCTTCTTAATTCCTGCATCATCTCCCTCCCTTACCCCCTTTCCCCCCCCTGTGGACCCCCCCCCCCACAGATGTTCCCCATACCTATAATTCTTTTTCCACTCTCCTTGCCTTCTTAGTTTTCCTTTGTTTCAGTTCCCTGGCTTCTGTTGTTGGTTGTTGGGATACAGTTTTCATTTTAATGTTCATAGTTTTGATCCTCCTTCTTCTAAACAAGTCCCTTTAACATCTCATATAACAGTGGTTTGGATCTAATGAACTCCTTCAGTTTTACTTTGTCCTGGAATCACTTTCTCTGCCCTTCCATTCTGAATGACAGCTTCGCTGGATAGAGTAATTGTGACTGTAGGTTTTTGCTTTTCATTACTTTGAATATTTCTTGCCAGTCCCGTCTTGTCTGCAGTGTCCTTTGAGAAGTCAGGTGATAGTCTAATTGGGACCCCTTTGTACATAATTCTCTTCTTCTCTCTTGCTGCTTTTAAGATTCTCTCTTTATCCTTAATTTTTTACATTTTGATTACAATGTATCTTGGTGTGGTTCTCCCTGGGTCCAGTTTTTTTGGAAGTCTCCGTGCTTCCTGGATCTGTAAGTCTATTTCCTTCCCCAAGTTCGGGAAGTTCTACTTCATTATTTTTACACATAATTTTTCTATTTCTAGTTCTTCTTCTTCACCGTCTGACAATCCTATTATTCGAATGTTTGTTCACTTATAGCTGCCCCAGAGGTTTCTGAGCCTCTCCTCGTGTTCCTCCCTTTTTGTTTCCTCTTTCTGCACTGGTTGACTGTTTGTTCCTTCCCTATGTTCTGGTTTGTTCATTTGATCTCTGTTTTTCTTTCCCTCACTAATAGTTTCATATGTGTTTTTGTTCATTTCAGCAGGACTAGCCTTCATTCCTTTCCTGTCTTGTTTAAGATCTGCTGTTAAGTCTGTAAGCATTTTTATAACCAAAGCTCTGAACTGTGCCTCAGGCAGATTTCCTATTTGCTGCTTCATTAGATTAGATATTTGCTTTCTGGTCAGCTGCATCACCAGTATCTCTATCATGATCTGTGCCATCCTGACAGTTTTGTGTTTATCTTTGCTTCCTGGGCTGGGCTGTCACACCTCCTATGCTATAGAGGACAGAGCCTCATTCACTCATCAAAACTGGGTTCCTATCTCACCACGCTGTGGCATTTTCTGTGGGGGTGGGGGTCCAAGTTGGATTCCTGCTGTTCACTCTCTGCTGAGAGACTGGGAGCCTCCTCCTCCATCCCTACCCTCTCCAGGCTTCATAGTCCAAGGCAAATGGGGTCTACCTTCCACAGCGTTGGAATCACAAGTAGACTGGTCTGGTCTGTAGTCAGGTGTGCTCTCCAGGTGCTTCTCACCTCCCCTTAAATACAGGTGTCTGTGCTTACTGCCATCGCCACTGCTGCTGCCACCAGCACAGCTTGACCTCTCTGCCCTGTCTTCGCCCCTCCTACCTGTCTGGACGAGCACCACTTCTTTATAACTTAATACATTGGACTTCCATTTATTTTCTGGAACTTCTGGTTATTTCTGGTTTTGCAATAGTTGTATTCCTTCTTAGCTGTGGAGGGAGATGAAGCATGTCAGTCTAGGCCTCCATCTTGGCCGGAAGTTTCTTGTGTGTGTTTGCCTCTGTGTCTTAGGTAGAGCTGTTGCTCCTGTTATGTTGTAAGTGGTGGAGCCTTAGGGGTTTGTCAGTACAGTGCGACCTGTTTCACCCTGTGTGGCATTGTATTTGGGGGAGGGGTCTGAGAAGAAACAATTCCACTTGCCCAGCACCCTCCCCTTTTCCAGGCATGTCTCCCACTTCTGTATGGAACCGGTGCCTCTCTAGCTGTTTCTCTGGCTGTTGTTCCCAGAGTAGATGGGTCTGCGGATGTTCTAGGACTGTGGGGGCCCTTTAAACAAGCAGACTCTGATGAAAGACCAGCAGTTTATGCCTCCTCTTCAACCCCCATGGGTTTGCACAGTCAAAAGCAATGAGGTTTGATTTTCCCCGGTGCTGGGACCATGAGCTGTGCAGTCTGGTGAGGAGCTGGGAACGCTCCCCAGGTAGCCCTCCTGAGTTTTAAAATGTGTAACTGTGCTTTCTGCCAGCCTGCCACTGCTGCTGCTGCTGCCACCACCACACCATGCCCTCTCCATGCTGGCTCTGCCCCTTCTACTTGTCTGGGTGAGTATTTCTTCTTTATATCTTTGTTTGTTGGACTTCCATGCAGTTTGATTTTCTGGAATTTTTGGTTGTTTCTAGTTTTGATGTAGTTATATTCCTTCTTAGTTGTGGAGGGAGACTCAGCATGTCTGTCTATGTTTTGATCTTGGCTGGAAGTAATATCTTATTTTTTATTACATAAACTATATCACTATACTTTCCCAGTTTGGATTCATAGACTTAATAATAATCATCATAACTTCCTTTTTCTTTTCTTTCTTTCTTTTTTTTTTTTACAAACAGGTCTTTAGTTTCTGCCCTACATGAACACACCCACTGGCCAAAACAAAGGATCGAGAAGGACCATGGGTACAGGGCCTATACCAGTGAGGGTCCTCAGTGCCAACTCCAGCTGTTTATGAGTAAAGGGTGGAAAGGGTAGAGCAACTAGAATGAAGATACAAGGGGTGGTGAGTGAAGTACAGTGGGAGGGAGTAACTGGGTGTTGGTTGGGAGCCTGGCCACTAGCAGGCCAACCCAGGGTGGTTGGGTCAAGGCACATGACCAGGCAGAATGGCTCACACGTAGAGACCCTTCCCGTTACAATCAGTAATTAGTGATTCAGAAGAAAGAGCCAGTCATGGGTGTCCCTAAAATTCAACCAGCTTTAATATGGGAGTCAAGGGGTAAAGAGTCATTTAGCCCTAGATCTTGTAATGACAAAACATGAGGAAATACAAAGATTACTCTGCAAAAAATGTTAAAGAAAGAGTTCTAAAAGACAAGTATAATACAATACGAGGAAAGACCTTCAATAACACTTAGCATACAAACCCTTGAATTAAGTAGGTTTTATAAAATTTAAAACTTTGTAAAGGCAAACACTTAAAAGTCTCGTAGACAAATGAAGAAAATAACATTTATTACTGTGTTGTGATATGTTAAACAAAAAATTACAACATAACCTTAATTTATTTATATTTTCTTTAAATGCATACTTTATAGTCCCAATTAAGATGCAAATTCATATTCACTAAAAAATGAACGTGACACTGCCTCTGTCTTTAAGGCAATCATGAACTGGAAAAAGTAAAAACAAAATTCCAATTTTGCAATACTCTTGATTGTATATTAAAAATATAGTAATAATAAAAGAACTCTCTTGTAGTTGAAAGAAGTAATTATCACTCAAAGGATTAATTTTCTTTTAAGTATTTCTCTGCTCACCATGACTGGTGTGGTTCAGTTGGTTGGGCATCACCCTGTAAAAATAAAGATCATTGGTTTGATCCCAGGTCAAGGTATATGCTTGGGTTGTGGGCTCAGTCCCCAGTCAAGTCTCATAGGAGAGGCAACCAATCTGTTTCTTTCTCACACTGATGTTTCTCTCCCACTCTTTCTCCCTCCCTTCCCCTCTATATAATCAATGAAAAAAACAAACAAACATTTCTCTGCCAACAACTCAGCAGAGAAATAATGATATTTTATGAATAGAATTTTAGTTGTAAGCATTTATCTCATAGGAAATCACCAATTTCACTTGCTTTTCTAAGGGTTCCCTGTGACCTTCAGTCACCCAGATAAAATTGAACACTGAGATGCTTTTCCATTTCATGGGATAGTGAACAGTTAGTTATATGGGCTACAAAGTACATAGTAATTGTGCCAGAACAAATTTTATTTTTTAATTATTTTTGACATAGCAAAATTATTATTTTTTCTCTTATCTCACCCAATTAAAACTGTGTTAGTTCAGGAAAAAAATTTAACACTGGTGTGAATAAAGACACATTGTTTTTTCTAATTTTATTTTATTTTTTCAATTTGTAAACATTACTTCACTGAACTTATCTGGAGATCTAAAGAGTACAATATTTCACAGCATAGTTATGTCCAATTAAATATATGAATAGTTGATATAACTATGATGTCCAGTATGGAAACCACTAGCTAAATGGTTATTTTAATTTAAAATGAATATGAAATTCAATTCCACATTCATACTAGATGTATTTCAAGTGCATTTCTAGGATCAGGATCTTCAAATTGCCTACATTGCTGCTTTCATCTAAAAACATTCAAATTTGGACCTTTTGACTTCCTATGGGTTGAATTGTGTCTGTGCTCCCCAAAAGATATGTTAAAGTCCTAAATCCCAGTACCTATGAATTTGACCTTATTTAGAAATATGGTCTTTGCAGATGTATTCAAGTTAGTATGATGTCTTGGTGGATTAGAGTGGGCCCTAAATCCAGTGCTGGGTATCATTATAAAAAAAGATCTTTGGACTCAAGTAGGCAGTATACACAGAAGGAAGATGGCTCTGTGAAAACAAAGGCAGAGACTTGAGATAGGCTGCCACAAGTCAAGGATTGACATGGATTTCTGGCAGCCATCAGAAGCTAGAGGTGGTAAGCAAAGACCCCTCCTTAGAGCCTTGAAGTTGTGAAAAGCCTGCCAACATCTTGATTTTTGACTCTCAGCTTCCAAAGCTGTCACAGAATAAATGTCTGTTGTTCTAAGCTATGAGTTTGTTGTAATTTCTAATGATGGCTCTAGGAAACTAATACATATGCTGTTAATTTATAGAGACTTACCCACTGAGAACCAAGTGTGAAAGCCTAACACCACAAGATATCCCCCACAATGCTCACTATCTATGTAACATGCTTAACTAGTATGATTTCATGACCAGTTCCAGCAGCCCACCTGCCCCTAGAGTCATGGAAGTGCATAGAGTAGAAGCTTGTTTCTGTTCATTGTCATCACTAGTATGAAATGTGATAAAATCAGTGAATATTAAAAATCTAAATAAAATGAACTAATTGACCTGAGTTTTGTATTAATATCTTTAGTCTTTCCATTTACATAATGTTTATAGATTTTAAGGCATACTGATACACATTTTAATTTGATCTTCACAAGAACCACGTGAGGCTGGCTAGACATAACTCATAAAAAAAACTAGACTATGCATTCCTTAAGGAAAAAAGTAGTATTTTATATTTATACTTATTTTAAATAAAAAACATTATTATACAGTAAGAGAATATTTTCTTTTGAATGAATCTTCATTTCCCAAACAGAAAGGTTGACTTAAAGAAGCTAATTCTATAATAGACATGAATTTTGAATTCTACATGATTGATGAATTGACTGACTTTTTGTCTTCCATACTGCATTTAGTAGTAAAACTAATGGTCTTTCAGTAGGAATAGGCTATTTCTACCATGAGCTCATGGGTACCTTGTATAATTTACAAAATTTTTCTCAATAATTTACAAAATTTCTTTTCAATTTACTGACTCAGTGTTAATAAAAAAGCCCACCAATTGGGATAAATTAAGAGAGCTATTCAAGCACAATATCTCCATCTCTCTTTTAAAAGAATTCATCCACATAAAGCAGAGAGGGGAGGAACTAAATATTCACTTTGATTTCCTCCTATAAATTTTTAGAATAGGTATTACTAACTCTAGTGTTGGGACCTAAGTACATTAAAAAATAAGCAAAATAAAATTCCCTGGAATGGTTCAGATAATCATATGCAGTTGCATTTAGGTAACAATAAGGGTTTTTAGAAGTACAACAATTTATCCAAAAGGGCAAGAATTATTATTCTGGGCATCTCTTCCTCACCATGTTCATTGAGATATGATCAAATATTCCATATCTTGTTTATTTGCCTTAGACAGCAGTCCCATCCTAACAGCAATCTTATAAAGGGCCTAAGTGCATATTCTATGCAATATAAGTTCACACACAACTGAAGCAAAGTGGTCCTATTACAACATTGGGAGGCAAATGGTGGGCTTTTACTAGTGTAAAGTAAATAGAACTATAAATAGATGAGAAGCATCTGGAGTTCAGAGTTATATGGAGTCTATATTTCCACCTTTAGGTGTGATATTATTTCAACTAGATGTTAGTATTCTCCAGGAGCTTTCAGGTGCTTATGTTAATTAGTAGCTCCAGAGCCATCATAAAATAATGCACCAAGAAAGAATGTGCTCAGATCCAAAACTAAGTGCCCAAATTCAAAGTTTATTATGCCCAGAATGACTTACAAATAAAACATAAGTTCAGTTTTATAAAGTGACATAAAAGATTGCTACTTAAGAGGCAAACTCATCTAGAAAGCTTTATTGCCCTCATAATTTATTATGGAATTATTCCATTACATGTTTGCACCAGGTCAGTTCTCTGAAGAGAAACTTCATGTTATCCAAATCAGACTGAGAAGTACTAATGAAGAATCCCAAATGGAATACTAAGCACACTTCAAAAAGCCAAGCATATGGAATGTGTTATAGTTTCTGAATGGTTCACTTGAGTCATAATATTAGTCAAAAAGAAAAGAAAAAAATCACCCAGAACTATTTTTTTTACCTAGTTCCTGTGGATAATCTAGAAAGAAAAAAACATTTTTTTTTTTTTGTTAAAATACAAAAACAAGTTATTCTGTTCCAAAGTAAAGAATCTTCAGCCAGTGCTCTTTCTCTTTTACTCTCTTGGTTCCACATAAAATTACACAAAATATATTTGGGTAGAAATGCCAGAGAAAACATGCTAAGGCATTCATTCTTGGATATTTGGGAAAATACAAGTTATTTCTTAAGATATTACAATTTTATTGATCAAGATTTACTGACTTTGAATCTAAGATTAGACTGTATATGTGATTGAACATGTAAAAGTTGGTTTTTTTGACAAATAAGTGACCATGTTAGGGAACAGAAAAACTGAATTTGGACACTTAATTAAGTAATAACTTGAACCACTATAGAAATAATTATCTTTAATTCTAAATTAGGGAAAATAATCACTATAAGCCACCTGAAAGTTAATGTTAATGAGGATTAAATGAGGTAATATTTGTAAAAAAAGTTAAATATTAAGTTGTATTAATATAAGACATTTACTAATATATTTATTTGATTATAAATGATTTATGAAACAAAGTTCAATATCATTTTTAGCTTTCTGGGAAAAAAATTAATTTCTAGTTAACATGAGTATCTTTCTTATAATTCAATAATACCAAAGTATGTCATAGATACATAAATAACATACAATGCATCAATAAAGTATCAATTATTAATATTCATAATAATTTATAATAGTTATTAATTTTAATTAATGCTGCACAATAGATTAATATATTAAAAGTATGCAATACATTTATTAAAACATGCATATTACATACAAAAGAACATTAATACATAAAATGAATATCACTCCATTCCCTATATATAAATATATACACATACATACACACATATATCAATCAACACATATATACACATACATGTTTATTTAAATTAATATACATAGGCAGAATCCATAAGTCACATGTGTGTGATAAAAATAAATTTTATAAGAAATGTATGCATGATCTTTCCTATAAAATTTCATCCTAAAAGTGAGTTTCTCGTTACTTTTTTATTTTTAAAATTTTCTTTTTTTAATTGTTCTGTTATAGGTGTTCCAATTTTTTCCCTGTTGCTCTCCCCTGCTCTGTTCACCAACCAACCTCCACTCCTTGCCTTCCACTCCCACAGTCAATCCCCACCCTGTTGTCCATGTCCATGGGTCATTTATACATGGTCCTTGACTAGACCCTTCCCTTTCTCTTCCCCTTATTCCTCTCTCCCTTTTCCCTCTGGTCACTGTCAGTCTATTCCTTTTTTCCATGTCCCTGGTTCTATTTTGCTCCTTTATTTTATTCATTGAGTTCCTCTTATATATGAGATTGTGTGGTATTTGTCTTTTGCCACCTGACTTATTTCACTAAGCAAAATACTTTCCAGTTCCATCCATGCTGTTGTAAAAGGTAGGAGTTCTTTCTTTCTGCTTCATAGTAAAAGTGAGTTTCAAATAAATGTATATCTTCTCTTGGGAATATCTCTTAAATGTTTTATTTTCTTTTAAATAACTTTCACATATCATGAATGAGAATAGCATGACAAAGTTAAGTCATCATCCTTCAGGACATGAAGATGAGGTAAGATGGGAATAAGTTTCCCTCTACTCTCAGATTCACATCCTTTGATACACCTTTAACAGCCACCTCTCCATTATTTTCTTTTTCCGTTATTTTCTTGACAAAAAATTTTAGTAGTTTAAACTTTGCTTTTACAATATTTCTCACTTACGTTAACATACAAAATAGAGCTTATCTTTCAATCATATCTTGAGGCATTTTATGTCTATACTTGAAAGCCCACAAATTTATTTTTGTCTGCCTGCTATTTGCAACTGCAAGCCTGGAATTTGACCCATTATTTCACTTTTTGAAATGTTTAACCAAACACTCTTAACTAGTCAAAAGTCAACCACAGGAGGGCCTCTTACTGGGTATCTTCAGCGCTGTGCAGCCCATTGACAGCTGGTGAGAAGGCTCTTGTTAAGCACATCTGATCTGCCCTGGTTTATGTCTCCTAAGTTTTACTGGAAAAGCCATCATCAGGTCCCTGGCTGTGCCTTCACAGCTGAGCACTAAAGATGTGAGGTGTAAACAATGATTAAGTGCTGCACAATTCTCAGATTGCCAGAGTTCCAGCCTCACAGGTGTTCACATTGCAACTGAAACTAAGGTCTTGTTTTATCAGATGTCACTTATCTATTTTGATTGTGGAATGTATAAGGTATTGACTGAAGGGCACTGATTTTATTAATTAGGGCCACTGTAGAGAAAACTGGTAAGTTGTTTGAAATGTTTTGTTTATATTCTGGATCCTGGTTAAATGTAAAAAACATAAAAATGATGGCATATTGTCTTAAATAGATTAATAACACTAATTTATCTAGAGCATACTGAGCAGTATAAAGAATACACCAAGATGGTGAAGGATATGAATCCTTTGATGTTGTAGTCAACTGAGGATGTTTCACTTTGAATATACCTGTGATTTCTATTTTTAGACACTTTGAAGGGCTGTCTGTGGAAGAGGGATACAATTAATTCCAGAAGTCATGGCTAGAGAGTGAAGGTTACCTGAGTGTTCAAGAAGAGTTAAGTGACAGTTTTCTATAGTGTTTTCAGTGACAAGTCCTACAATGAATGGAAGTTTGGATTACATAAATTTCTGATTTTTTTTTTTACACTACGATTTAATGATTCTAACATCAAACATATTGGCATACAAACAGAAGGCATCATAGCCCCAATTTCAGTGTCTTTGGTGTGGTATATGGGAAAGTATAAGTTTTGGAGTTCAAAAACTAGGTGTTAAATTCTATACTATCTATTTTCTGGCCACTTTGGCAAATCACTTAAATGCCATTATATCTTCCTCATAGCTAAATGAGAATTATGGAATACCAAACTGTTATTGTGAGAATTAAATTAATGGAAAAATTCAACGACATTGTCTGGGATATCACAAATATTTAATAAAAGCTAACTAACATTATTACTACTTTTGCATATGTTTAGATATGTGATATGATTTTCATTGCAACAGTACTCACAAAATGTAGCTCATGCAGCTAGTTGGTGTGTGTGTGTAATATTAACTGGATCTGCCTTTCTTCCTTTTGCCTCCACCATTAAATCCTTGCTCTAGTTATGCTATACTGACAATATTGCAACAGTCTGATCTCCTAAAGTGTTCACTTTTCTCTCCCCACCCCCAGACTTGTTTTGAATGTTTTCCACCCAAGTTGCATATTGGACTTCCTAATGCAATTTTCTTTTTAGATCTTTGAGGCTGATTCATTCTTTGAATATGAAAAAATTCATAAATTTATATTAGATAATGATGTTACCCTGAAGATTAAACCTAACTGTTTAAACACAGACTCATGGATCCTTCTCAAGTTTGCCTTTAACAGGAAATCTCTATCTTGCAGCTACACTAGCTGGTCTTTTGCAAACATAAGTATGCATGTTTGCTTTCCTTCCATTAGTCCTCTTGTTTGCAGTCCTGAAGTTCCTGCCTATGCCATTCAGTTACTATGAGATTACCTTTTTTTATTTACCCAGCCAAATCCTCTCACTCCATTAAAACTTTGCTCAAAACACAGGTTTCCCAAGGAGACTTTCCAGATGAACAACAAACCCACAGACCACCCTGCTCATGAGCTGATGCATATCTTGTTTTATTGAATTTATGTCTGCTGCTTGAGTATCTGCATAGTTTCCCTCAGAAACTTTTAATGTATACTCTATATTTTCTATAATTCCAATTACTGGGGTGTGTGTGTAATAAACACTGAAAACATAGTTAATTCCAAGTCTTTTATATATTTACTAACCTTTTATTTGTGAGAAGCACCAGTTTTACAATTCACTAAAGGATATGAAAATTTGAATCTATAAAAACAAAGCAATTATTAATAAATGAAGTTGATAAGGAACATTTGATAAAGTTTGGGATTGTAACAAAATATGAACTTACAACTTTGTGTGTGTATGAGTATCTATAAAGACAGTGATTGTTCATATTATACAGAAAGAATGTCTATGTTCATAAACATTAGCTTTTAGGTATTTCTTAAGATAAAAAGCAAAAGTTACTTCACAAATATCATAGAAGGTCTTTGAGGATAAAATAATACCCCTACCTAAAGAAAACAGATAAACAGCTTTCTTATTTAAACTAAATTTTGGGATAACTCTTAGCATCCTTGACTAGAAGTCTAGGAAAAATTAATTATTTAGATAACATTTAGCCCTAGCTGGTATGGCTCAGTGGACTGAGTGCTGGCCTGGGAACCAAAGGGTCACTGGTTCAATTCCCAGTCAGAGAACGTGCCTGGGTTGTGGGCTAGGTCCCCAGTTGGGGGCACAAGAGAGGCAACCACACATCAATGTTTCTCTCCTTCACTTTCTCCCTCCCTTTTCCTCTCTCAAAAAATAAATAAATAAAATCTTTAAAAACACACAAGAAAAAAAACCTTTTTGATCTAAAAAATTAATTATTAAGATAATTTTTAAATCAAGACATTTTGAGATGAACATATAAAATTGCCCACAGAAGTACTATGATTAGTAAAAAAGAAAAATACTGTGGTAGGCATACTAATAGTCCCCCCAAAGGTGTCACCATTCTAATCTTTTGTACCTGTGCATGTGTTACTTTACATTACAAAAGGAACTTTGCAGATATAACTAAATTCAGGACCTTGAGATGGCTTTATTAGTCTGCCTTATAAAGGTGACTGAATGTAATCATGAGGTTAATAAAATGGTTAGAGAAGTTATGTGATGATAAAGCAGAGTGTCAGAGTGATGTGATGTAGATTTAAAGATGCTCTGAGAACTTCCAGCCAAGATGGAGGCTTAGACTGACACACTCTGTCTCCCTCCACAACTAAGAAGGACTACAACTACTGCAAAACCAGAAATAACCAGAGGTTCCAGACAATAAAACTACAGGAAAGTCCAATATATGAAGTTATAACCCAGTGGTGCTCATCCAGAAAGGTAGAAGAGGCAAAACAGGGGTGGAGAAATCAAGCTGTGCTGCCAGCAGCAGCTGCAGCGATGGGCAGCAAAAATGCCACGGGAGCACTCCCAGCGGCAGTCGAGACCTTTCAGCTTGAAATTCCAACTCTAGGAAAGGCAGACCCCCGTTGCCTCGGACTGTGAGGCCCAGAAGGAGTAGGGACAGAGGAAGAGGCTCACAGTCTATCAGCAGAGGGTAACGTCAGGAATCTATCTTGGACCCCCACTCCCACACAAAGTGCCACAGTGTGGTGAGAAAAGTCACCCGGCAGTAATGAGTGCATGGGGTTCCACCCACTATAGCATAGGAGGTGTGACAGCCCCACCCAGGAAGCAAAGGTAAACACAATACTGTCAGGGTGACACAGATCATGATTGAGATCCCAGTGACGCAGCTCGCCAGACAGCAAATACGAGACTTAAGTGATGAACAAATAGAAAATCTTTCTGCGGCTCACTCAGAGCTAGAGTCATAAGGCAGCTAACAGAATTAACAAAAGATATTGAACAAGATGGGGAAGGAATGAAAGCTCTTCATACTGAAATGAATGAAAACACATACGAGACAAATGGTGAGGAAAGGAAAACCAGAGATCAAATCAACAAATCAGAACATAGGGAAGGAACAAACAGTCAACCAGTGCAGAAAGAGGAAACAAAAAGTGAGGAATATGAGGAGAGGCTCAGAAACCTCTGGGACAGCCATAAGTGAATGAACATTCGAATTATAGGCTTGCCAGAAGGTGAAGAAGAAGAATTCGAAATTGAAAAATTATGTGTAAAAATAATGAAGCAGAACTTCCCTAACTTGGGGAAGGAAATAGACTTACAGGTCCAGGAAGCACAGAGAGTTCCAGAAAAACTGGACCCAGGGAGAACCACACCAAGACACATTATAATCAAAATGTCAAAAATTAAAATTAAAGAAAGAACCTTAAAAGCAGCAAGAGAGGAGAAAAGAATCATGTACAAAGGGTCCCATTAGACTATCAGCTGATTTCTCAAAGGAGACTCTGCAGGCAAGAAGGGACTGGCAAGAAATATTCAAAGTAATGAAAAGCAAAAACCTACAGCCACGGATACTCTATCCAGTGAAGCTGTCATTCAGAATGGAAGGGCAGAGAAAGTGATTCCAGGACAAAGTAAAACTGAAGGAGTTCATTAGATCCAAACCACTGTTATATGAGATGTTAAAGGGACTTGTTTAGAAGAAGGAGGATCAAAACTATGAACATTAAAATGAAAACTGTATCACAACAACCAACAACAGAAGCTAGGGAATTGAAACAAAGACAGACAAAGTAGGCAACGAGAGTGGAAAACGAATTATAGGTATGGGGAACATATTGGGGGGAGGTCAGCAGGGAGGGGGATGGGGGGAAAGGGAGCAAGATGATGCAGGAATTAAGAAGCATAGTAGGAGGGAATGGAGTAGACAGGAAGATGTTGAGAAGAACTATATGCACAACCAATGGACATGGACTAAAAGGGGGGAACAACTGGAGGGAGGAGGGTTACTGGGTGGAGGGGAGCAGAGGGAAAAGAAATTGGGACAACTGTTACAGCATAATTAATAAAGCATATTTAAAACAACCAAACAAACAAACAAAAAAAAATATGCTCTGCTAATGGCTTTTAAGATGGAGAAAGCAGTCCTGTGTCAATGGACTCAGGCAGCCTCACAAGGTAGAAAAGGCAAAGAAACAGACACTTCCTTGAAGCCCTATTGACATATTAATTCTCAGTGAAACCAATTTCAAATTCCTGGCCTCTAGAATAGTAAAATAAAATTATATATTGTTGTCTTTAGCCACTATGTTCATGGAAATATACTATAGAAGCAATAGGAAACTAGTACAAACACTAACTAATGATTTTGTTTCAATCACTAGCTCCTGCACATAGGTTAAGTATAGAAATGAAGTAATCTACTGGTATTTCTTTTTCTGGGATGATAATTGCCCATGGAGAAATTGCAGGAATTCAGAAGAAAATGACAAAGCAGGACATCTCTATTTCTCCCTTTCACATTGAGCAAGGGCTGGCTTCATAAGCATGTGACCTGTGAAGTCATATTTAGACTTAGGAAGTTGCTTAGAAAGGTCCCGTACTTGTTTTAATGCCCTGCTGTTACATCTTAAAATTCTTAGCAATTCTTTAATATGGTGTTCTTCTGCATTTTCATTTTGTACTGAGCCCTAGAAATTATATAGTCAATCCTGGCATAGCCTTTCTCTTTACAGTTACTATAATAATTCACTCAGAAAGACAAGAGCAATAATGTATTACAACAACAAATTAAAAAAGGAGAAAGAGAAGGAGTAATAAGAAGAGGAGAAAAAGTAAAAAAGCAAAGCTATGCAACATATCCAGAAATGTTTTTGTATATGTAATCTTCCCCTCCTCTCCCAAATTTTTTACATCAGTGTTTGTAACCAATAGTCATGATAGCTCAGTCATGGCCATGTTTTATCTAATGGAGTTAAGTAAGTAAAACACTTAAAGCTATAAAATGCCATCCTAGCAAAATAATTAGAAAAATTTGAATTAATGAAAAGTCTATAAAAATGAATCAATCACAACTAAATAAAATCAGTAGGAAAATTTAAACCTGATGTTATCTGTATTAACTATACATTATAAAACCACATATCATTATCATCAAATACCAACTTTGCCCTGTTATTTCATAAAATATCTTGACTTCTGAAATTCTAACTGAGACTGATCCTTTCTGTTAACAATAAAAGACTATTCCTCATTAGCCTTCTTTTGATGAAATCCATAATTTAAGTCAAACTGTAAAATCAACTAGTTTAAAAGATTCTAAACATTGTATAAGTATATATATACACACACATACATATGTGTATACATACATATATTTAAAAATCATATGTGAGCATCCATTAAGTGCCATTTGTTATATATTTAGGAAATAAATAATTCATAAGTATAAATATAAGTAAATATAGAAAAATATTTCTTAGACTACCTACTTGGAGTTGCACAAGTAATTGCTGTTGTATGTTAGAGACAACATCCCAAAAGTACAATATTTGTAACCACTTACACTGGCATTATTAATAAAGCCAGTTTTCAAATCAATCAAGGATTAAAGGAAAATACGGTATTTTGTTTAACTTAATACAAAGCAATACTTCAAATAGGTTCCTAAAATACTTTGTGAAAAAATAATATATTCTCTCATTCAATGAGTTATCTTTTTATTTTGTTGATGGTTTCCTTTGCCATGCAAAAATATTTTAGTTTTGTTTATTTTTTATTTTCTTTCCCTTACCCAAAGGAGATATGTCAAAAAAATATCTGTGAAAAATGTCCAAGATTTTACTACCTATGTTTTCTTCTAGAATTTTATGGTTTTGAGTCTAACATTTAACTATATATTATCCATTTTGAGTTTATTCTTGTGTATGGTGTAAGAAGGTGATCTAGTTTTATTTTTTGCATATATCTGTCCAATATTCCCAAACATCATTTATTGAATAGACTATCTTTACACATTGTATGTTTTGCCTCCTTTGTCAAGTATTAATTGATTGTAAAGGTGTTTGTTTATTACTGGGATCTCTATTCTATTCCATTAATGTATACATCTGTTTTTATCCCAGTACCATTGCTATTCGGAACACTATGGCCTTGTAGTAATTTGATATTAGGTAGCATGATTCCTCCAACTTTGTTCTTCTTTCTCAAGATTGCTGTGGTTATTTAGGATCTTTTGTGGTTCCATATACATTTTTGGAATATTTGTTCCAGTTCTGAGAAATATGCCACTGGAACTTCATAGAAAATGCGTTGAATTGATAGATTGCTTTAGATAGTATGGACATTTTAATAATGTTAATTATTTATATCCACGAACATGGTATATACTTCCACTTACTTGTATCTTCTTCAATTTCTTTCTTCAGTCTTATAATTTTCCAAATACAGGTCTTTTATATCCTTGGTTAGATTTATTCCTAGGTATTTTATTCTCTTTCAAGCAATTGTGAATGGGATCATTTTCTTAGTCTCCCTCTCTAATAGTTTATTACATCAATAAGGGGTTAAAATGTAAAATTTATAAAGAACTTATAAACTTGACACCAAAAAAAGAATCCAGTTAAAAAATGGGCAAAGTATATGAACACTTCTCCAAAGAGGACATATAGATGGCAAATAGACATGTGAAAAGATGCTCGACATCACTAATCATCAGAGGAATCAAATAATCAAATTAAAACCACAGAGAAATATCACCTCACACCTGTCAGAATGGCTATCATCAATAAATCAATGAATAGCAAGTGTTGGTGAGGATGTGGAAAAAAAGAAAGCCTCATGCACTATTTGTGGGAGTGCTAATTGGGCAGCCATTGTGGAAATCAGTATAGAGTTACTTCACAAAGTTAAAAATGGAACTACCTTTTGATCCAACTATCCCACTCTGGGAATATATTCAAAGAAACCCAAAACACTAATTTGAAAAAATATATATGCCCCTATGTTAACTGCAGCATTATTTACATAGTCAGTATTTGGAAGCAGCCAAAATGTCCACGAGTGAATAAAAAAGCTGTGGGTTAGAGCCAATATGGCTCATTTGGTTGGAGCATCATCTTATAACTGAAAGGTTGCAGATTCAATTCCCAGTCAGGGCATGAATGAGAAGCAACAAATCAGTGCTTCTCTCTTGCATAAATATTTCTCTCTATGCCTTCTTCTTCTCTAAAAACAATTAAAAAATGTCCACAGGTGAGGAATAAAAAGTAAAGGTGTGGTAAATTTATACAATGGAATACAACTTGGCCGTAAAAAATGAAGAAAATCTTACCATTTGCGACAGCAAGGATGGACTGTGAGAACATTATGCTAAGTAAAAAATGCTAGTCAGAGAAAAAATACTATATGATTTCACTGTTATGTGGAATCTAATAAACAAGAACTCACAAATAAAATAGAGATAGACTTATAGAGAACAAAGTAATGGGGGAGGATTTGGGTGGGCTGAGTGGGGGTGTGTGAAAATATTGAGCAAAAAAGGAAAAAATAAATAAAAAAGTCATGGACACAGACAACACTGTGATGATTCCAGGGGTTTGGGGATGTGGGGTCAGGTGGAGGAGGGTATAGGAGGAATAAATGTTGATGGAAGGAGACTTGACTTAGGGTGGTGAACACACAAACAGTGCACAGATGATGTTTTGTGGAATTGTGCACCTGAAACCTATATAATTTTATTAATCAGTGTCACCCCAATAAATTGAATAAAAGAAAATAAATTACAAGAAAAAGAAAATTTTGTGTTGATGCTTGCTCTATATCATAAGGTATACAACAAGCACTATTCAAACTACTTTTGATAAGTTGCTTTACAAAAAAATAAAACACATTACTTCTCAAAAAGTAGAAAAAACAGTATAACATTATACAATTAAAACATTACAATATAATATTTTACAGTTACAAAAATTGTAAAACCTCTGAATTGAGAAAAAAAGATCTCTATTTGATGACCAGTTTTTTTCATGCGGCTTGGGTAAGTCATATATGTCTGACTTCTCCTTTTATATTTTTTCATCTACAAACAAGAAGTCTGGACTAAATTGTTACTAAAGTGTTTCTCAACTCATTTGAGTATTGCTTCTAAAGGAATTTCTCCAAGAGGAAGTTGTTGGTACTATGACTTATCCAAGAAAAAATGATGAATCATGGAAGTGAGATGTTTACTTTTTAAATTCTATTATCTCTTGAATAAAAATAAATGTTAACATTTCTCAGGTTCAGAAATAATCTAAATAAATAATTTAAAATTTAAGATCTATAGAGACTCCTGTGGTATCTATAATTTATACTCCAGTTTTCACAAATCTAACTGTTGTCTTATAAATATAATAATAAGTAAAATGTTGCTGTTCTGTTAAAAATAATTTTCCATTAACTTTGAGAATAGTTGTTTGCCCTCTCAAACTAATGTAGCCATAGTCTCAAAATCATCATTGTGTTGTCAGAAATCTACTGTCAAATTAATTATTGTATCATTTTTTTTTCTAAGAACAGGCAGTAAGAACATTTTTAAATTAATTATATAGATCCTTATCTTGAATAAAATGTCTTTTTTTCTTATTATTTAAAACAACTCTTACAAAAATGTTATTTGACTTTAAGAAGTAGTTCACAATCTCCCACTAAATAAAGCCCATACATTTTAACCTGCATTCAAGATCCTGTATAAACCAGTGCATCCCAAACTCCTAAACCATTTACTTTCCTGAACATGTTTTGTGTTTTCTGCTCACCTATCTTCCTCCCTTGAATGTTTTCCAAGTTGTCTTCTCATTTTCAAGTCTGACCTACTTCCAGGCTAATCTCATTCTAGATCATTAATAAAAATACCTAGATCCTGTTTTCTCCTAAATAGCCCATCTTCCCTTGCCACGTCAATGTCATAAATTATCTCACTCTCTTCTGTAATTCAAAAATAATCCTTTTTAAATCCCTAAGATTATTTAGCACATCCAAATATATACTAAAAAAAGATCCCTTATGAGGTTTTTGAAAAGTTATTGAAGCCAGAAACCATATTTTTTAGCTGTTTTTCTTCCCCATGTCATTAAGCATGCCATAGTTTGAGAATGTGCATGCATACAAAATAATATGTGAATGAGTACATAACTAGGAAAAGGGAATGGAGGGTGTCCTGTGGCTTTAATTATAACAATAGCATAGGCAGATTTCAACATTAAATCATAATCGTTTATATTCATCTAATCTAATAAAAATCTAATACAATTGTTTTGGGGCTGTTCCAAAGATATTTTATATCGATGTGAGACAGGCCCAGTTAAAAGACTCTACTCTTTGAAATATTTGCATACTAGAGGACAAGTCATTACTCTTTAACCTCCTCTCGCTGTATTTATCCCAAGGCTGTAATAAAGTTTTATTAATTATATACAGATTTATACTTTCAAAGCACTTTAGAGTCATTAATTTGTTAAGCTAAACAACACACGGTAGAACTAGGTGAGTGTAATTAAGTGCATTTGACAGATAAGAAAACAAGAGTAATACAAAAATGATCTTTTCACAGCCAGGGGTAGTCTAGAGTTTCTTTGAGTGCTAGAACTGCAATTTTTCCGCTGTAAAAACAACCAAACAATTGACCTGCTCCTATCTTTTATAATTTCAATCATTCTTCATTTCCAAAATCAAACAGAGTTAGGAGCGATGCTTATGTTCATGATCTTTAGTTCAAATATTTGACTAATTATTAAATGATGTTTTAAATTTTCAGTTATAATTATTGAGAAAACATACTATTCTTTGCTATTAGTTTAAATATCTTAAGATATTGATCAATAATCAAGCATTATAATTCTTTAAATACCATTGAGAAAGTAATCATCAGTACCCAGATAAATAAAATGAAACCTACAACTGCATTTTGTGGTGAGTGTCATTTGTACTGGGTTGAAAAACAATCTTTCTAAAAGATCAGACTTTTTAAACTCTGTTATGAGAAAATAAATATGTATATGATAAAAATATCACATCTAAAATATAATATGCATTTATCTTCAAAGATATAAATTTTGCCGAAGATAACTTTTTCCTTCAAAGTTTTAGTTACACTTGTCATTGCAAAATTGATTTGAGAGTAGATTTTCTTCCTTTATGTTCAAGGTTGTGATTTGAGATGATGTGATAATAAATTATTTAGTTATTTCCTCTCTACTCTTGGACCAACCAAATCTCTAAAGAAATTGTCAGTTCCTAGTCCATATCTCAGGAATGTAGTGTTATTTTACCCCAGTGGTGATGAAGATTTTTCACCTTTATTTATGGCTGGCACTTTTATGCCTTTGACTCACACAATCACTCTCTCACTGTGAAGCCAGTTGTATTTCCTGAGAGGTTAAGATGATATACTGTTGTTGGATATATTTTTTGCTCATACTGAGGCAGAGAATTAGACACATGACTGCTGTTAGTGTCAATTCTAGTGATCCATAATGTAAAAATCAGGACTTTGCATAAAAAGCATCTGTGTCCTTTGATTCAAAACCTTAAAAGTGTTTGCATATGTTCATGTACTCAGACGCTCATTCACAGGCACAACACAAGTGGAAATCCAAAGGTTTGGACAGAAGATGGAACAGTCTATGTAATTTTGATACTAAGTGGTCACCTGCATGAAGGAGGAACTGAATTGACTGTTGAAGCCACACATTTTAGACCTTTTATTAAATTTGTTATGTAAATCTGAAAAAAATCACTAAGAATTTATAACAAATCAGCAATTAGAATATATAGATTTGATCTAAATTGCCCAGACCATTTATACCTATTTTTTCTTTGCAATTTCATGTATCATTTTCTTGTTAGTACCACTTCAATCATTTTCATATATTTACAAAGGAAATTAGCAACACTTAGAACACTATCACTAACCTGGAGTGTCTTGAAAAAGAACTACCCATGAAATGGCTGATACATGCCCCTCTGGGTTTTAAAAGAAAAAGCTCATCTTCCAAAGCAACCAACACAGGTTAAACTTTAAATGTCTTCAAGTCACTCTCTTTTCAAGTATCTTAAGGGAAGTAAGAGTGCAAGGGTCAAACCTGCATCTGAGTTCCATTATAGGACACTGTACTGGGATACCTCTTGAGACCTTTTTTCCTTCAAGTTACAGCATATGTTATTCTTAAAGGTGGAAAGGCTATTTTCTCCCTCCACATCACTGGAACTCCAGGCCTCTTGCCTCTTTTATGTACTTTGATGTTTTCTTTGTGGTTGGGGCTACTAGAGGAATTGATTTAAGAGAGACTTCTGTTTTAGCATCATGACTGCTTTAAATGACAAAATAATTGACAAATGGCTGACTTGAATGAAGTATTTTTAAAAAGGAATAAAGTGAGACAAATTTTTCCAATCTTTAAACTAGTAGTACCATTCTTCATAATTCTGTCTTAAAAATGTAAATGTTAGTGAATGCATGCAAATTTACTGTTTATAGAAAGTGTATGCATATTTACACATAAATTTATGTGCATGCATATATACAGATGTATAGATTAAGCTTTAGAAATAGGAAGTACATGAACTATGCAAGTTTCTTGAAACTGCATGTACTTCTTTGTGACTTTAGTATTTGTTTAACAGCTGCTTTCATAACATAGTAAAATCCATGAGGCACTAATCACTAAAGATTACCTCTAGGTAAAGTAAAAATAATACTCTGACCTATGTTGTTAGCCTTTGCACTTGCTTGTACCATACAGTGATTATTTTTAAGGCAAGGTGGAAATTAAACTGAGCATCTGGAGAGCATTCCTGCCCTATCCAGATCATACTCCCCTCCTCCCTAAGCACTGAAGTACATTGTGTTGAGGTTTAAATATGCAAACACATCCCTTGTCCTTAACTGTCTGTAGTGTGGAAGTATATGAAACTGATTTCTTTTCAAATAAATTCTGCACTATATGCAAATTGGCTCCAAATGAAAAAAAATACTGAAAAGAATTTCTTTTCTACTTTCTCCCTTCAATGGCTAAACAAGCTCCAACACTTAATCTCAGACTAACAAAGATCAACACAAACATAGTCAAATCTATGTAAGAATAATTTGATTTGGTGTACTGATTTTTCTTTTCTAATATTCTTACTTTTATTTGAATAAACTTTTCATTTTATAATAGTGTTAGATTTATAAAAAATTACAAAGGTAATACAGAAAGTTCCTATGTACTCCACATGTAGTTTCTCCTATTCTTTATATCTTAAATTGGCATAGATTATCTGTTACAATTAATGAGTCAATTTTTTTTTTAATTTTTATTTTGGTTTTTCAATTACAGTTGTCCCCTTTTCCCCTAATTTCTCTTCCCCACCCAACCCACCCCCTCTCCCGCAATTATATCCCTCCCCGTTGTCCATGTCCATGAGTCTTTTATACGGGTTCTTTGACTACACCCTTCCCTTACTTATCCTCCTTCTCTCCCTCTCCCCTCCCCCCTATTGACTGCTATTCTGCTCTTTGTTCTATTGTTCCTTTGTTTGTGTTGTTCTTTAGTTTCCTGTATTAGGTGATATCATATGCTATTTTTCTTTCTTTGCCTGGCTTATTTCACTAAGCATAATTCTCTCTAGTTCCATCCATGTTGTTGCAAATGGCAGGAGTTCCTTCTTTCTTTCTGCTACATAGTATTCCACTGTGTAAATGTACCACAGTTTTTTGATCCACTCATCTACAGATGGGCACTTAGGTTGTTTCCAGCACTTAGCTATTGTAAACAGTGCTGCAATGAACATAGGGGTGCATAAGTTCTTTTGAATTGGTGTTTCAAGATTCTTCGGGTATAATCCTAGTAGTGGAGTTGCTAGTTCAAAAGGCAGTTCCATTTTTAATCTTTTGAGGTAATTCCATACTGTTCTCCATAGTGGCTGCGCCAGTCTGCATTCTCACCAACAGTGCAGTAGGGTTCCCATTTCTCCACATCCTCGCCAGCACTTGTTGTTTGTTGATTTGTTGATGATGGCCATTCTGACTGGTGTAAAATGGTATCTCATTGTGGTTTTTATTTGCATCTCCCTGATGGCTAATGACGTTGAGCATTTTTTCATGTGTCTATGGATCTTCTGTATGTCCTCTTCCAAGAAGTGTTTGTTCAGGTCCTTTGCCCATTTTTTAATTGGGTTGTTTGTTTTCTGGATGTTGAGTCGTATCAGCTCTTTATATATTTTGGAAATCAGTCCCCTGTCTGTAATGTCATTGGCAAATATGTTTTCCCATATGGTTGGTTTCCTTTTCATCTTGCTGATGTTTTCTTTTGCTGAGCAGAAACTCTTTAGTTTGATGTAATCCCATTTATTTATTTTTTCCTTTATTTCTCTTGCTTTAGGAGATGTATCCATGAAGAAATTGTTACATGAGATATCTGATATTTTCTTGCCTATGTTTTCCTCTAGGACTTTTATGGTGTCACGGCTTACATTTAAGTCTTTGATCCATCTTGAGTTTATTCTCGTGTGTGGTGTAAGTTGGTGGTCTAGTTTCATTTTTTTGCAGGTCCCTATCCAGTTCTCCCAGCACCATTTGTTAAAGAGGCTCTTCTTACTCCATTTTATGTTCCTTCCTCCTTTATCAAATATTAGTTGACCATAGAGGCCTGGGTTTATTTCTGGACTCTCTATTCTGTTCCACTGATCTATGTCTGTTCTTATGCTAGTACCAGACTGTTTTGATTACAGTGGCTTTGTAGTATTGTTTGATATCTGGTGTGGTGATTCCTCCAGCTGTGTTCTTCTGTCTCAAGAATGCTTTTGCTATTCGGGGTCTTTTTTGGTTCCATATGAATTTTTGGAGTATTTGTTCTAGGTCTGTGAAATATGTCATTGGTATTTTAATAGGGATTGCATTGAATCTGTAAATTGCTTTGGGTAGTATGGCCATTTTGATGATGTTGATTCTTCCCATCCAAGAACATGGTATTTGCTTCCATTTATTTGTATCTTCCTTAATTTCTTTCTTCAATATTATGTAATTTTCAGAGTACAGGTCTTTTATCTCTTTGGTTCAGTTTACTCCTAGGTACTTTATTTTTCTTGTTGCTACAGTAAATGGTATTTTCTATTTTGTCTCTGTCTCTGCTATTTTATTGTTGATGTACAGAAATGCCTTAGATTTCAGTATATTTATTTTGTACCCTGCGATTTTGACAAATTCACTTATTATATCGAGTAGTCTTTCAGTGGAGTTTATAGGATTTTCTAGGTATACTATCATGTCATCTGCATAAATTGAAAGTTTTACTTCCTCTTTCCCAATTTGGATGCCTTTTATTTCTTTGTCTTGTCTGATTGCTGTGGCTAGGACTTCCAACACTATGTTGAAAAGGAGTGGAGAGAGTGGACAACCTTGTCTAGTTCCTGAGTTCAGGGGGAATGCTTTCAGTTTTTGTCCATTGAGTATGATGTTGGCCTCAGGCTTCTCATATATAGCCTTAATGATGTTAAGGTATGCTCCCTCTATTCCCATTTCATTGAGTGTTTTCATCATAAATGGGTGTTGTACTTTATCAAATGCTTTTTCTGCATCTATTGATATGATCATGTGATTTTTGTCTTTCATTCTGTTTAGGTGATGTATTATATTTATTGATTTGTGAATATTAAACCATCCTTGCATCCCTGGAATGAAGCCCACTTGATCATGATGTATGATCTTTTTGATGTATTGCTGGATCCTGTTTGCCAATATTTTATTGAGGATTTTAGCATCTATGTTCATCAGTGATATTGGCCTGTAGTTTTCTTTCTTTGTTGTGTCTTGACCTGGTTTGGGGATTAGGATAATACTGGCTTCATAGAAAGAGTTTGGGATTTTCCCCTCTTCTTGGATTTTTTGGAACAGTTTGAGGAGGATAGGAGTTAGTTCTTCCCTGAATGTTTTGTAGAATTCGCCTGTGAAGCCATTCGGTCCAGGGCTTTTGTGTGCAGGGAGATTTTTGATTACTGTTTCAATTTCCTTTTTTGTTATTGGTCTGTTGAGACTTTCCACTTCTTCTTGATTTGGTTTTGGAAGGTTGTATGTTTCTAGAAGTTTGTCCATTTGTTCTAGATTGTCAAATTTCTTGTTATACAGTTGTCTGAAGTAATTTCTAACTATCTTTTGTATTTCTGTGGTATCAGTCGTGATTTCTCCTCTTTCATTTCTGATTTTGTTTATTTGGGTCTTCTCTCTTTTTTTCTTGATTAGACTGGCTAGAGGCTTGTCAATTTTGTTTATTTTTTCAAAGAATCAGCTCCTAGTTTTGTTGTTCTTTTCGATTGTTTGTTTAGTCTGTATGTCATTTAGTTCTGCTCTGATCTTGATGGTTTCGTTCCTTCTTCTTGCCCTAGGCTTTGTTTGTTGTTGTTGTTCTAGTTCTTGTAGCTTTATGGTTAGGTTTTTTATTTGAGATTCTTCTATCCTTTTCAGATATGCCTGTATTGCTATGAACTTCCTCTCAGGACTGCTTTTGCTGTGTCCCACAGGTTTTGGGTTGTTGTGTGCTCATTATCATTAGTTTCTGGAAATTTCTTGATTTCTTCTTTGATGTCATTGTTAACCCATTCATTATTTAATAGCATGTTATTCAATCTCCATGAGTTTGGGTGTCTTTGATTTTTTTCTCTAAGGTTGATTTCTAGTTTCAAGGCATTGTGATCTGAAAAGATACTTGATATGATTTCAATTTTCTTGAATTTGTTGAGGTTTGTTTTGTGACCTATCATGTGGTCTATCTTTGAAAATGTCCCATGTGCGCTTGAAAAGAATGTATATTTTGCTTCTTTGGCGTGAAAAGTTCTATATATATCAGTTAGATCCATGTGGTTTAGTGTGTTGTTCAATGCCTGTATATTCTTGGTGTTTCTTTGCTTCGATGATCTGTTTATTGCTGATAATGGAGTGTTGAAGTCCCCTACTATGAGTGTGTTGTTGTTGATATCCTTTTTGTGGTCTTCTAGTATTTGCTTTATTTATTTGGGTGCTCCTATGTTGGGTGCATATATGTTTATCAAAGTCATATCTTCTTGATGGATTGTTCCTTTAAGTATTATGAAATGTCCTTCTTTGTCTCTTTTTATTGCCATTGCTTTGAAATCCGTTTTTGTCTGATATGAGGACTGCTACCCCTGCTTTTTTTTCCTGTCCGTTTGCTTGGAATATTTTTTTATATCCCTTTATTTTCAGTCTGTGTAAATCTTTTGTTTTCAGGTGTGTTTCTTGTAGACAGCAAATATGTGGGTCCTGTTTTCTTATCCATTCCGTTACCCTATGTCTTTTAATTGGAGCATTTAATCCATTTACATTTAAGGTTATTATTGACGTGTATTTATTCATTGCCCTTTGTACCTCTGTTCCTCTCCTCTCTTGTTCTTTTCTTCTTTTTCCTTAGAACACTCCCTTTAGCATCTCTTGCAATGTTGGTTTGGTGGAGATGTATTCTTTCAGTCTTCCTTTGTCTGAGAAACTCCTTATTTCACCTTCTATTTTGAATGAGAGCCTTGCTGGGTAGAGTATTCTTGGTTGTAGGCCTTTGTTTTTCATTGCTTGAAATATTTTTGACCATTCCCTTCTGGCTTGTAATGTTTCTGTTGAGATATCAGTTGATAGCCTTATAGGAGCTCCCTTGTATGTTATTTGCTGTTTTTCTCTTGCTGCTTTTAGGATTCTCTCTTTGTCTTGAAATGTTCCCATTTTACTTATGATGTGCCTTGGAGTGGGTTTTTGGGGGCTCCTCTTCATTGGAACTCTGTGCTTCCTGAACTTGTATAACTTTTTCTCTCATCAGTTTCGGAAAATTTTCTGTCACTGTTTCTCCTATCAGTTTTTCAATTCCATGCTCCTTTTATTCTCCCTCTCTAATTCCTATGATCCTGATATTATTTCTTGTCATGCTATCCTGTAATTCCCTTACATCTTGTTCATATTTTTTCAATCTTTTTTCATTTTGCTGTATTGTCTGGGAGTTTTTCTCTACATTATCTTCTAACTCACTAATCTGATCCTCTGCGTTGTTTAGTCTGCTTTTGACTGATTCTACTGTGTTTTTCAGTTCAGAGATTGCATTCTTAAGTTCTTCCTGGTTCTTGTTAACAGTTTCTATGTCTTTTTTTATGCTGGTGTAGTTCTCTGCAAGTTCCCTGTAATTTTCTTGGAGCTGCTGGTAACTTCCTTGGAGGTTGTCATAGTTGTTTTTAAGGATGTCGAGTATATTGAGCTTCTTTACCACCATTGTTTTGAATTCCATGTCTGACATTTGGGCTATGTCTATTTCATCTATCTCTCTTTCTGAGGATTCCTCTTTTCTCTTCATTGAGGGGTTATTTTTGCATCTTACCATGTTGGATTCTTTTTGTTTTTATTTATTTATTTATTTGTTTGTTTTTGGGGGTGGTAGTCTGCTTTGACTTCCTTCTTTTGTGGTGTGAGATTCTTTATCGGAGATCTGGGGGTTTCAGTGATGCCGTCTCTTTGATATCCTGAGCCTGATGTTCTTGAGTTACCCTTTATGTCATTTGTTTATGCTGTTTGGTTATATTTCAGATGTTCTTTGATAGGATGTTCCTTCTGGCTAGTTGGTTGAGAGTCACTCTATCCGCTTTGTCTTGAGTTCTTTTGTGGAGATGCTGTTAAAAACATAAACACACAGCCCAGGCAGGAGACCCACACCCTCAAAAAGTATCCCCCACTCTATCCCGCTATCGTCAGCCAACGAGCCTGTATTAATATAAATGTAAAGAGATTAGAGCTTTTATACTATAAGAAGAATAGATAAGAGTTGTTTTCGGGGAGGAAAAATATAATTTTTGATAGAGGGGGTGATAGATTAATAATAGTTGAGACTGTGCAAGCCAGTAGGTAATATTTACATTGTATGTTAATAAAAATAGAAGAAAAGGATGGAAAAATGCATAATATAGTAAGAAAGTGGGATTGTATTGTATTGGGTTTATATAGTAATTATATTCTATTATTTAGAGTGATAGGGGGGCTAAACTAGACATACAAATGAATAAACAACGATTAAAGAGAAAGGATGAGAAGGAGAGGTTATATGCAACAAGTTAGAGATAAAGTTTGTTATTCTTTTTGGAAGGGGAGAAAAAAAAACACCCCCCCAAAAAATACCAAGAAAAGAGAAGAAAGAAAGAAAAAAAAGAAAATAGAAGAAAGAAAGAAAGAAGAGAGGAAAAAAACTGAAAAAATAAAATCACGACCCCCCCCAAAATACCCAAGGTACTAGAAACCAAGATTAACCACTATGTAAGAATTTGCTTTGGGTCAGGAAATGTAGACTCGCATATAATGAAATTTTGAGTAAGCCACACATATCTGCTTTTCTCTTGTTATACTGAAAGAAGACATTACAATTCAACCATACTTTAAAAGTGATGCAGTCAATGGGCTAAAGATATTTTATTCAATAAATGATATTGGGAAAATTGGACACATATGTGCAGAAAAATTAAAGTAGACCAACCTCTTATACAATACACAAGAATAAATTCAAAATGGATCAAATATTTAAACATTAGTCCCAAAACCATAAAAATCCTAGAAGAAAACATAGGCAGTAAAATCTTGGACATTGCCTATAGCAATATTTTATCTGCTATATCTCTCCAGGCAAGGGAAACAAAAGCAAAAAAATAAACAAACTAAAGAGATTTTGCACAGCAAAGGAGACCATTAACAAAATAAAAAAAAAAAAAAAACAAGCCACTGAATGGGACAACATATTTGCCTATATATCTGATAAGGTGTAATATCCAAAATGTAAAAAGAACTTGTAAAACTCAACACCAAAAAACAATCAGATTTTTTAAATGGGCAAAGGCCCTGAATAGACACTTCTCCAAAGAAAACATACAGATGGCAAATAGACATATTAATGATGCTCAACATCACTAATCATCAGAAGAATGCAAATTAAAACCACAGTGTGATATCACCTCACACTGGTTAGAATGGCTGTCATCAATAAATCAACAAACAACAAGTGCTGGCGAGGATGTAGAGAAAAGGAAACCTTTTTGCACTCTTGGTGGAAATGCAGACTGGTGCAGCCACTGTGGAAAGCAGAATGGAGATACCTCAAAAAATTAAAAACAATCTGCATTTTGACCCAGTGCTCTTACTTCTGGGAATATATCCAAAGAAACCTAAAACACTTATTCAAAAGAACATAAGCACCCCTATGTTCATTGAAGCATTATTTACAATAGCCAAGATATGAAAGTGGCCCAAGTATCCATCAATAGATAAGTGGATGAAACAGCTATGGGACATTTACACAATGGAATGCTACTCAAACATAAAAAAAAAGAAGAAGAAGAAAATTTTACCCTTTACAGCAGCATGGACGGACCTGGAGAACGTTGTGCTAAGTGAAATAAACCAGTCAGAGAAAGACAAATGCCATATGATTTCACTCATATGTGGAATCTAATGAACAAAGTGAACTAACAAGAAAAATGGGGCAGACTCATAGATGGAGAGGAGATGACAGCTATTTGGTGCAGGGTTAAGCAGTAGAGGGATTGAGAAAAAAGGAAAAAGGAATCATGGAGACAGGCACTAGTGTGGTGATCACAGGGTAATGGAGGTTATAGGAGGTTAAATGATAATGGAAAAATACAGTAAAAATGTCTTTTAAAAAAGTGATGCAACCATTCCAAACATTACAGAGCAGGAGTGATATTTTCTGTTGCATTAAACATATTTGATATTCCCAAGATGAAATTAGAGAATATTTTCTAGAATCAAATAAGCATGCCTTTATGAGCATTTTAATCTTTAATCATGGCTGTTTTTATAGATTTTTGCCATCATCGAAGTGAAAACTCCTTGATGGATCTTCCTGATTTATGTAAGGAAGAACAAAGTTAATTTAAAGAATGTTCCATGACTAATGATCCTAAATTGAAAATACTTTGGAATTTTGACTAATCAGACAACCACTAAGGAACTGCAAATCACTTAGGATCTATTAAAAAATACTTTATAATAAAGTTGTCATTTTCACTTTGATATTTTTTAGAGACATAAATTGACACCAATATCACCATCATTATCAATTGCACAGAGAAATTCAACTGATTTAAAAATCAGCTCATTCATTATTGAGCACAGTGAGAAGTCAGAGAATGAATCATTTACAGAGATGAACTCGTACTCCTCCATACCTACTCCAATAGCATCCTGTTTGCCCAATTTACCTTTTCTGACCTCTTTTTTATTTATAATAAAATACCATTTACATAGAACTGCAAGTGGTGTCCTGACATAACCCTGTCTAGAATAGACATAAAATTCAATTAGAATTGAAGTAGGAAGTCTTCTGAGCAACTTAACATATCTTTTTTCTCCATCCCTAATTTTATTATTATTTAGTTCAGCAACATTTTAAAATAACTCGAACATTTATATTTTGCTTAGATATTTTCTATTATTTTTATTATTTGGTCCTAATGCCTATGAGGTTCTTTAAAAATTTTAGAGGCTCTTTTTCCATATGAAGAAATCAAACCTCACCATTACAAAGTAATTTTCTTAGAATTTTAATTGGTATTAGTGATTACTTTAAAGGTGAGTTCTCCTCTGGAGCAGAGTGAAGAATGGGAAAGTGACATATCTAGGACTGGAAATGAAGTACTCTTTGGTTGTAAGAAAGATGTAGAAACTTCCTCTGCTCTCAGAGTTGACCCAGGAAGACAGGCCAGGTGGCTAATTCTGAGTCAACCTGAATCTGAGCCTGGAAGAAACTCAAGGTTTAACCAGACTAGATAGGGGAAGAGAAGTCCTAGCACAAACAGTGGTGCAGGGAAGGACAGGGATGCTTGGAGAAGATGGTCATGTGCATATAAACTGAAAAGCTTTACCTTACAAAAGTATCTTTAGATTGGAAGACTAGTGCATTGACAAAGGAAGTATTAGCATATGCATTCTTTCCCTTCATGTGGAGAAATCACATCCTAATGAATGGAATAAAAGAATTCAAGTGACTAAGTCACCCAAATATTTTTGTTCTATGAACAGGGCCACCCAAGGTCCAGATCACAGCCATTAGTGGTGAATCATGTGTAAGTCCCAATTATCCTGTGATGTGACAAGAACAACACAAGCAAAATGGATCACCTATGTTACAACAGATATATGTCCTATGTTCAGATAATATAGAATTTTATACATTTAAAATGTGCCTTTGAAATCAAATTAATATGTCTAATTATGTTCCAGAAGTATAAGAAATTTAGCCTGCGTTGGTATTAACGTAAAACTGTATCCTTAAAGTCAATATTATTTAAAGGGACAATAAAGCAGAAATTGTAAAGTTAAAACTTCATTTACCTAGCGTAGGCCATAATCTATGTAGATAGAGAGAAATTGATTTGTTAATGCCATTTGAAGCTCATACAGTCTCCTGACTCACTGAAATCTTGTTTTTCTTTATTATGTCACTATGTTTTAATTCTAGCAATAGTTATACATTCCCAGGTGCATGAATTTCAATTTAATCAATTAAAGATTATTAGTCATATAAGTAAATATTCCAATGTTCCTGTTGCAACAATTATTATTCGTTCTATCAAAAGGGTAACATTAATGTTAGTTCAATAGTAGAGGAAGTCACTTGAACTCTTTTATTTAAAAACAAAACAGGTTTTTTCCTCATTAATTAAAATATGAAACCTTTTTTCTCTGAGTGCAGTCTAATTTTTATTAGTAAATTTTAAAGTGGATCTTTTAAAATATTTAGTTTTTAGTTGAAAAATCTCTTCCATATTTGTTCAAAAGAAAATATACTGAACAAAAAATATGTATCAAACGTCATGTTAAACATTGCCAAGAACACAGAAATAAATGAGGCATCACAATTACCAAAACAAATATATTAACAACTAAAGAGGACAGACAAAGACAGTAGATCTCTGGTAGTCTCGAACATGCTGCCTAGGCCCAGACTGGAACACAATCTGATGCCACCAGGGGCAGATTCAGGAATGAAATAAAGTGCACCTCTACCACAGTATATGAGACATGATGGGAGGAGTGACTCTCAGTCAGCTAGCTGGACAGAAGGATCCACCAAAGAGCAACAGAACAACAACCAAAACCCAGGTACAGCCGGACAGCTCAAATAAACAACATAAAGGACATCCCAAGAGCATCAATTTCAGGAGATCAAGGAGACTATACCATTGAAACCCATAGGTCTCCTCCCACAGAAGGTCACAACACAAAGCTAGGAACTCAAAGCAGATCAATCTAAGAAGCAGAAACAAACAAGAAGAGTCACAAAAGTGGGGAAACAAAGAAACAACCACCCATTGAAAGTAAAAGAGGAATTCCCTGAAAGAGTGCTAAACAAAACAGAGGTAAGCAAACTATCAAACATGAAATTCAAAAGAATGATTATAGGGAAGTTCAACAAGCTCAGGGAGCTCAAAGAAAACTACAAAAAGCTCCAGGGGAACTATGAAGAACTCTAGGAAAGCTATAAGGAACTTACTCAGAACAATACCAGCATTAAAAAGGACATAGAAACTATCAATAAGAGCCAGGAGGAAATGAAGAATACAATTTCTGAATTGGAGAACATGGTAGGAATAATGAAAAGCAGGTTAGATGAAGCAGAAGATCAGATAAGTGAGGACAATGTAGAAAAAACTTCCGCAACAGTGCAACAAAATGAAAAAAGAATTAAGAGGTTTTAAGAGAGCTGCAGGACAACATAAAATGTAATAATACCCATATCGTAGGAATACCAGGAAGAGAAAAATAGGAGCAAGAGATAGAAAACCTGTTTGAAAAAGTAATGACAGAAAACTTTCTTAACTTGATGAGAAAAAAGTCACACAAGTTTAGGAATAACAGAGGGTTCCAATGAGGATGAACCCAAACAGGCCCACTACAAGACACATCATAACTAAATGGCAAAACTCAAGACAAAGAGAGAATTCTAAAAGCAGCAAGAGAGAAACAGCTAATAACACACAAGAGAGCTCTGGTAAGGCTATCATCAGATTTCTCAACAGAAACACTACAAGTCAGAAGAGAATGGCAAAAAATATTCCAAGCAATGAAAAAGAAAGACCTACAACCAAGACTACTCTATGCAGTAAGGCTCTCATTGAAAATGTAAGGTGAAAAAAAGAGTTTCCCAGACAAGAGAAGGTAAAAGAATACATCTCCACCAAATTGGCATGGCAAGAGCTGCTAAGGAGTCTGCTTTAAGAAGACTAAGGAACAGAGAGAGGCAGAGGAGAGCATAGGTACATAGGAAAAAAAGACAATGAATAAGTACCTATCAATAATAACCTTAAATGTAAATGGATTAAATGCACCTATCAAAAGACACAGGGTAACTAAATGGATTAAAACATGACCCACATATATGCTGTCTAAAAGAAACCTACCTCAAAACAAAAGATCTACACATACTGAAAGTGAAGGGATGGAAAAAATATTTCAAGCAAATAGATATGAAAATAAAAAAGTTGGAGCAGTGATACTTAAATCAAACAAAACAGATTTCACAACACAGGCTATAAAAAGAGATAAAGAAGGACATTTACTTAAGGTTTCAATCCATCAAGAAGATATAACCCTTATGAACACATATCCACCCAACATAGGAGCACCCAAATAGATAAAGAAAATTTTGGCCGACTTCAAAAAGGGTATCATCAGCAACACATTCATAGTAGGGGACTTTAACACCCCACCGTCAACAAAGGACAGGTCTTCCAAGCTAAGAAAAACCAAGGATATTGTGACACTGAACAACACTTTAAATCAAATGGACTTAACTCATATATACAGAGCCTTTCAACCTAAAGAAGCAAAATATACATTCTCTTCAAGTGCACATGGAACATTTTCAAAGATAGACCATATGGCAGGACACAAATCAAGCCTCAATGAATTAAAAAAAAATTGAAATTATATGAAACATCTCAGATCACAATGGCTTGGAACTAGAAACTAACCTCTAGGAAATAACTAAAAACATTCAAATCATGGGGACTGAATAACATGCTATTAAATAAGGAATGGGTCAACAATGACATCAAGGAAGAAATAAAAAAGTTTCTGGAAACAAATGAAAATGAACACACAATAGCCCAAGACCTATAGGACACAGCAAACTTCCCTGAGAGGGAAGTTCATGGCAATACAGGTCTACTTAAAAGGGATAGAAGAATCTCAAATAAACAACCTAACCCTACATCTACAAGAACTAGAGGAACAACAAACAAAGTCCAGAGTGAGTACAAGGAAGGGAATAAACAAGATCAGAGCAGAATTAAATAACAGAGCCTGAACAAACAATTCAAAACATTGATAAAACCAAAAACTGGTTCTTTGAAAAGGTAAAATTGACAAGCCTTTAACCAGGTTCATCCAGAAAAAAAAAAGAGAGGACGCAAATAAATAAAATGAGAGAAAGAGGAAAAATCACAACTGATACCACAAAAATACAAAGGATTGTAAGAAATTGCTACAAACAAATATATGACAAGAAATTTGACAGCCCGGGTAAAATGGACAAATTTTTGGAAACATATTATCTTCCAAAACTGAATCAAGAAGTAGAAAACCTGAATAAACTAACAACTAGTGAAATTGTAGCAGTAATAAAAAAACTTCCGGCACACAAAAGCCCTAGACCTGACTGCTAAAAAAGTGAATTTTACCAAACATTAGAGACTAACTCAACACTCTCCTTCACAAACTTTTTCAAAAAATCTAAGAAGAGGGAAGACTCCAAGACTTTTTATAAGGCCAGTATTATCCTAATTCAAAAACATTGCCAAACACAAGAAAGACAGAAAATTACAGGCCAATATTACTGATGAACATAGATTCTAAAATCCTCAACAAAATATTGACAAACCAGACCCAGCAATACATTAAAAAGCTTATACACCATGATCAAGGGAGATTCATCCCAGGGATGCAAGGATGGTATAATATTTGCCAATCAATAAACATAATACATCACATAAACAAAATGAAAGATAAAATCATATGATCATATCAATAGATGCTAAAAAAGCATTTGATAAAGTACAGCACAGATTTATGATTAAAGGCTCAGCAAAGTGGCAATAGAGGGAGCATATCACAACAAAATAAAGGCCATATATGAGAAGCCTGCAGCTAACATCATACTCAATGGGAAAAAACTAAAACCTTTCCCCCTAAGATCATTAACAAGACAAGAGTGTCCACTCTTTCCACTTCTACTGAACATTGTTTTGGAAGTTCTAGCCACAATGGTCAGACAAAAGTAAGACATCAAAGGCATCCAAATTGGAAAGAAGAAAGTAAAATTATTTACAGGCAATATAATAGTGTACTAAGAAAACCCTATAGACTTCACCAAAAAACTACTCAACCTAACAAATGAATGGAATAATATCAGGATACAAAGTCAAAATAATAAGTGAATTTGGCAAAATAGCAGGGTACAAAATAAATATACAGAAATCTAAGGCATTTCTGTACACCAACAATAAAATATCAGAGACAGAAGCAAAAAAGAAAATACCAAAAAAAAAAAAAAAATCCAGAAATTGAACGCACTTTGGTACACCAACAATGAACTATCAGAGATAGAAACTAGAAAAAAATCCCATTTACTACAGCAACGAGAAAAATAAAGTACTTAGGAATAAACTTAATCAAGGAAGTAAAAGACCTGTACTTAAAAAACTACAGAACACCGAAGAAATAAATTAATGAAGATACAAATAAATGGAAGCATATACCATGTTCATGGATGGGAAGATTCAACATCATTAAAATGTCCATACTACCCAAAACAATTTATGGATTCGACACAATCCCTATTAAAATACCAGTGACATATTTCACAGATCTAGAACAAATATTTCAAAAACTTATATGGAACCAAAAAGGACCCCGAATAGCCTCAGCGATCTTAAGAAAGAAGAACAAAATAGGAGGAATCACAATACCTGATATCAAACTAAAAAGGCCATGTAATCAAAACAGCCCAGTACTGGTATAAGAACAGAAATATAGATTAATGGAACAGAATAAAGAGTCCAGAAATAAACCCAGGTCTTCATGGTCAACTAGTATTTGACAAAAAGGAAAAGAGCATAAAATGGAATAAAAATAGCTTCTTCAACAAATAGTGTTGGAAGAACTCAACAGAAACATGCAAAAAAATTAAGGTAGACCATCAACTTACACCATACACCAGAATAAACTCAAGGTGGATAAAAGACTTAAAACATAAGCCACACCACCATAAAAGTTACAGAGGAAAACATAGGCAGTAAATTTAAGCTATCCCACATAGCAATATTTTCACCAATATATCTCCTAGGGCAAATGAAGTAAAGGAAAGAATAAACAAATGGGACTACATCAAACTAAAAAGTTTCTGTTGAGTGAAAGAAAACATCAGCAAGATGAAAAGTAACCAACCATATGGGAAAACATATTTGCCAATCATATCTTTGAGAGCAGTATGACCTCCAAAATATATAAAGAACTTATATGATTCAACACCAGGAAGACAGACAATCCAATTAAAAAATGGGCAAAGGACCTGAAAAGACACTTCTTCAAGGACATATAGAGGGCCCATAGGCATATGAAAGAATGCTCAACATCGCTAGCCATCAGAGAGATGCAAATTAAAACCACAATGAGATATCACTTTACACCAGTCACAATGGCCATCATCAACAAATCAACGAACAAAAGTGCTGGCAACGATGTGGAGAAATGGGAATTCTAGTGCACTGTTGGTGGGAATGCAGACTGGTGCAGCCACTGTGGAAAACAATTTGGAATTTCCTCAGAACTGAAAATGGAACTGCCATTTGATACAGTGATTCACTGCTATGATTATACCCAAAGAATTCTGAAACACCAGTTCAAAAGAACCTCTGCAACCCTATGTTCATAGCAGCACTATTTACAATAGCCAAGTCCTGGAAACAGTCTAAATGCCCATCAGTGGATGAATGGATCTAAAACTTTAGTACATTTACACAATAGAATACTATGCAGCAGAAAGAAAGAAGGAACGCCTACCTTTTGTGACAGCATGGATGGAACTGGAGAGAATTATACTTAGTGAAATAAGCCAGGCAGTGAAAGAAAAATACCATATGATCTCACCTAATACAGGAACCTAATGAACAAAACAAACAAATGAGCAAAATAGAACCAGAGACATCGAAACAAGGAACAGATTGACAGTGACCAGAAGGGAAGGTGGAGGGGAGAAGAGGGGAAAGAAAGTGAAGGTTTTAGTTAAGGAACTAGCATAAATGACCCTTGGACATGGACAACAGGATGGAGATTGGCTTTGGGAGAAGGGATTTGGTGGGTGGTGCAGGAGAGAGTAATGGGGGAAAGAAATGGGACAACCATAATAGAACAACAACAAATTAATATTTTTAAAAGAACAACAAACAAAACCCAGTGTGAGTAGAAAGAATGAAATAATAAAGATTAGAGAAGAAATGAACAAAAAGAGGCTTAAAAAAATGATACAAAAGATCTATATATCCAAAAGATGGTTCTTTGAAAAGATAAACAAGAATTATAAAACTTTAACCAGACTCAAAAAATAAATAAATAAAAAAGAGAAAGAATGCAAATAAATAAAATCATAAATGAAAGAGAAGAAATAACTACTGACACCAATAAAATACAAAGGATTTTAAGAAAGTATTATGAACAACTATACATGAACAAAATGGACAACCTGGACAAAATGGATAAATTCCTAGAAACATACAATCTTCTAAAATTAAATTAGAAAAATCTGAGAATGTAAATAAATAGACTAGAGCTAGCATAATTCAAGTGCAGAGAAGGAAAACTCTGACTCCAAAAAACCTCCGCTGCCTTGCGGCATACCTCTTCAGGGGAAAGGTTAAGGGTGTAAACCCCGACAGAAAATCCGGAGCCGGAGTCCCTAAGGCGGTTTGACGTTGTAGTCAACACCGGCAACTCCTGCGGCGCACCTGAACCCAAGCTGTATCGACTCCGTCTTTCCCTTGGACCCTTCAGCTGCGAAGAGAGGGGGGGGTCTGCTGCATGGGCAACAGCAGACCCTCCATATTACCCTGCCCAGGCTCTGTAGCTTCAGCGTCATCGCAAGATGTCGATTCAACACGGGAGGAGACAGATACCATGTCACTCCCGAGTCGGACTGCACAGCCATTCTCGGCGGTGCAGATAGACTCTTAAGAAGCTACACCATCGTCTCTCGAGATGGACGGCTGCCGACGACGAGCATAATTCAAGTAACAATTTTAAAACTCCCCAAAACAAAAGCCCTGGACCAAATGGCTTCATAGAGGAATATTAGAGAACATTCCAAGAACTAACACCTCTCCTGCTTAAACTATTTCAAAAAATTCAAAAGTAGGGAAGACACCCAAACTCATTTTATTCGGCCAGGATTATGCTAATTCAAAAACCAGACAAACATACTTCAAAATAAGAAAACTATATGCCAATATCCCTCATAAACAGAGATGCTAAATTCAAAACATACTATTAGCAAACCCATTATAGCAACACATCAAAAAGGTCATACACCATGATCAATGGAATTGGTTCAGGGAATATCAAGATGGTACAACATTTGGAAATCAATAAATGTGATACAGACATAAACAAAATGAAGGGTAAAAATAATATGGTCACATCCATAGATGCAGAAAGAGGATTTGATGAAATCTAGCACATATTTAAGATAAAAACTCTAAGCAAAATGGAAAAAGAAGGAATGTATCTAAACATAACACAGGCCATTTCTGACAAACACACTGCCAACATCATCCTCAAAGGGTAAAAACTACTAGTGCTTTCCTTAAGACTGGGAATAGGGCAGGGATGTCTGCTTGCACCACTCATATTCAACAGAGTACTGGAAGTCCTCGCCATAGTAAACAGATAAGAAAAAGTAATAAAATGCACTCAGTTTAGACAGGAAGAAGAAAAACTGCTTTTATTTGCAGAAGACATGATACTGTACATAGAGAACCCTAAAGATACCACTTAGAAACTACTAGAACTGATAAATGAACTCAGCAAAGTAGCAAGATACAAAATCAGTATCCAGAAATTAGTTGCACTTTTATACACCAATAATGAACTATCAGAAAAGGAAACTGAGTACACAACCTTGTTTACAATTGAATTAAAAAATAAAAATTAGATATCTATGAATATAATTAACCAAGGATATAAAATACCTTGGAAAATTATAAGACATTAAGAATGTAACAGAAGAAAATACAAGTAAGTGGAAGTATGAACCATGGATATGGATAAGAAATATAACAACATTAAAATGTGCATGCTACCCAAAGAAATATACAGATTCAATGCAATTTCCATCAGGATTGCAAGGATATATTTCAAGGAATTAGGAGAAATATTTCAAAAGTTTTCATGGAACCACAAAAGATCATTCATAACAACACCAATTCTGAGAAAGAAAAAAGCTGAAGGAATCATGTTACTTAACTAAACTCTAAGGCCATAGTAATCAAAACAGCATGGTACTGGTATAAAAAGAGACACATACATCAATAGAAGACAACAGAGAGCCAGGAAATAAACCCAAACTTTTATAGTCAAATAAATTCAACAGATGAGGAAAGTACAATGGGCTAAATAGAGGAAATACAATAAATAGCATTGGGAAAACTGGAAAGATACGTGCAGAAAGATGAAATTAGACTACTTCTTAAGCCAAACAGAAGAATAAATTCAAATTGAGTAAGGATTTAATGCTAGCCCCCAATCCAAAATATGCTAGAAAAAACATAGGTGATAAAAACTAGGACATTCTTCATAGCACTATTTTATCTGATATATTGCATGAAGCAAGGGAAAAAAATGAAAAAAAAAAAAAAGAAAAGAAATAGGACTACATCACACTGAAAGGATTTCACACAGCAAAAAAAGCCATCAACAAAATCAAAAGACAACCCAAGGAAAGGGAGAACAACACATTCACCAATACATCTGATATGGGTTTCATAGTCAATATTTATAAAGAGTTTACACAACTCAACATAGAAAAAAAAAATCCCAAAATATCCAATTTAAAAATTCGGGGCAAAGGACATGAATAGACATTTCTACAAACAGAACATACAGATAGCCAATAGACATATGGAAACATGCTCAACATCACTAATCATAAGAGAAGTGTAAATTACAACCACAAAGAGCTACCACCTCTCACCAGTCCAAATGGCCATCTGCAACAAAAAATAAAAAAGTTCTGGTGAGGATGTGGAGAAAGGGATCTCTTCAGCACGGTTCATGGGAATGCAGATTGGCTCAGCTACTGTGACAAGCAGTATGGAGATAATACAAAGGATTAAAAATGGATCTGCCTTTAGACAGGAACAAGACCTCATGGACAAGGACAACGGTGTGGTGACTGTATAGGGGTTCAGTTTAGGGGGATGAATGATAATCGTAAAAAAATACAATAAAAAATACTGTGCAAATAAATAACTAAACAAATAAAAAGGTGAAGTCACTGCTGTTATCTGAGGAGACGCTCAGGTTAGGGAACCCAGGCAGTGCCCTCACTACACTGAGCGACACTGAGCAGTGGCCTCACTTCCAAACAAACAAAGCCCAACAAATCTTGGAATCCTGGGAAGCAGGAAGCCGAATTCTAAAACTGCCCCTACCCGACTCATTTGTTGGAGAATTTAAGACTGGGAAAATGTTTGCATGTTGCCTTCCCGTGTCCCAAGGCCGTGGCCCCCAAAGAGGCAGCGGTAACAATGTTCCTCCGTGGCCGCAACTGGGTCCACACTCATCGAACGTCTCTGGCCGTTTTCACGGCGCAACCCAGCAGTAACAGAGGGTGGCCCAGGGCAATTTGGTTCAGGCCAGGCCACCACTCGGATCCCACATGAGAAGCCCTCTGTCACCTCCCCTAACGTGTGTGTGTGTGTGTGTGTGTGTGTGTGTGTGTATGTATATGTGGAAGTAGCTTCACATGAGGAGGGTCTGCCTGAGCGGGAATAGCCCGGGAATGGGTTCAGAGACGTGGTGGGCCCACCTTGTTCATACCCCAGGTCGAGGACCACTGGGTGGGCATGGAGTGTGGACGACACCCTCTGCCCGAAGTTGATGCCAAAACCTGGAGGTGAATCTCCTTTCCCCTGGTCTGTGCAGACACAGGGCTGGGCCATATCCGGGAGCAGAAGGCACAGTGGGCAGCAACCGTAGCAATAAGCGACTAGGGCCAGACAGAGCTTGAGGCCACTGGACCAGCTGCTTGGTCACTGTCATTACAGAGTTCCAACCAGTCCATGGTGGAAGGGCAGCTGGGCGACGAAGACTCCCGCCCCGTGTCCACCAGCGAGGGCCAGGTGTGCCACTTCACTGAGGGCCCGAGCACGCCCAAGGTGACTGTGGACACCTGGGGGTCTAGGGAAGTAGGGCTGGCGGGCGGCCGGAAAAGGACACCACGCCAGAACCTCCGGGGCTCCATAGGCAGCTCACCATTTCCCACTGCAGCCTGGAGCACGGTGCCCACGGGAAACACATGGGGCAGGGTGATCTGGGGCCCAAGGAGGCAGAGCCCAAGGGTGACAAGGTGGGGGAGGAAGGGGTGGCATAGGGGTGGAGGCACATGCAACCTCATGGGGAGGGGTCGGTGCCAGCTACACAAAGAGCACACACAGAGGCTGGCCAGGAGCAAAGGCCGGCCTTGGACCACCCGTGTGCCGGACTGCCCACTGGGAGGACATCCTGGGCTGGGTCCTGGGCTCTGGCTGTGCTCTGTCCCTGGGGGGGGGGGGGGTGTCACATGGAAATGCAGATTCGTGGGTGACCTTTGCTCCTCTCGCAACTCTAGCACCAGCCCAGGAGGGAGCGCTGGCCCCACGTCAGCACCTGCCATCCATCCTGAGCTGCTCCACGTAGGGGCAGTCCGGGAGGCCTCTGAGGACCTGGAGGAGGGACTTCCCCATCCAGTGGTCCTGCCACCTCCCACACCTCCCTTCCTCGACCTCGTCATCTTCTTTGCTTTCCTTGTTCTCTTTTCCTTCTCACCATGGAGGGACTCGGTATTTTATTTTGCTATTTATTTCATTTGGGGTTCTTTGGGTTTTTTTCTCGGATTTGTTACTTTTTTCTTTTTTTAGTCTTCCTTTGCCCATGCTGTAATAAATTTTAAATAATAAGTTTAAAAGTTACCATCGGTATTTTAAATCTGCACCATTCCTGAGCATGACATACACTCACGATGCTGTGCAAGCGTCGCCACCACTATCTAGTTGCAGGATGCTCCATCAACCCAAGGGAAAAACCTGCACCAGAATGCCTCACTCCCCACTCCTCCTGCCCCCGGCAACCCTTGATCTGCTTTCTGTCTCTCTTCCTTGACCTAGTCTGGAAGTTGCCTATCAATGGAATCTTATATTAGGTATCTTTTTGTGTCTGCTCACATATTCTGTTTGTTTCTATCTCAAATAGCAGTTTGATTATTTCAAAGGGAAACTCCGGATGGATCAGCTATCATACGTAAAAAAATAATAATAAAAATAAAACCGTTTTAGTAAGTGCGTCCAACGCCTGGAGTAGAGACCACTGTCCTGAGTGTGACACCAGGGCCAGAAGCCAGTCAGGACAATTCCAAAAATTAAACATGGGAGAAGACTCCCAAGTTCTTTTCACCAGGCCAGCATTATCCTAATACTAAAACCAGGTAAAGACACTAGAATAAAAGAAAAGTATAAGCCAATATCCCTAGTGAACAGAGATGCAAAAATCCCCACAAGATATTCACAAACCAAAACTGATGATACATCAATAACTTCATACACCATGGTCAAGTGGGATTTATTCCTGGGAGGCAAGGTTGGTCGTCGTCGGCAGCCGTCCGTCTCGAGAGACGATGGTGTAGCTTCTTAAGAGTCTATCTGCACTGCCGAGAATGGCTGTGCAGTCCAACTCGGGAGTGACACGGTATCTGTCTCCTCCCGTGTTGAATCGACATCTTGTGATGACGCTGGAGTGTCCTCTCCAGTGAAGCTGAAGCTACAGAGCCTGGGCAGGGTGATATGGAGGGTCTGCTGTTGCCCATGCAGCAGACCCCCCCTCTCTTCGCAGCTGAAGGGTCCAAGGGAAAGGCGGAGTCAATACAGCTTGGCTTCAGGTGCGCCGCAGGAGTTGCCGGTGTTGACTACAACGTCGAACCGCCTTAGGGACTCCGGCTCCGGATTTTCTGTCGGGGTTTACTCCCTTAGCCTTTCCCTGAAGAGGTATGCCGCAAGGCAGCGGAGGTTTTTTGGAGTCAGAGTTTTCCTTCTCTGATGTGCCCTGACTGGAAGATCGAACCAGCGACACTTAGCTCGCAGGCCGACACTCAATCCACTGAGCCAAACCAGCCAGGGTAGGCAAGGTTGGTACTATATCTGCAAATTGATTAACATGATACACCACATAAACATAACAAAGGATAAAAATTATATGATCATATCAATAGAGATAGAAAGAGCATTTGACAAAATCTACCACCCAAGAGGGAATAAACACTCTCAGCAAAGTGGGAACAGAGGGAACATACCTGCATACAGCAAAGGCCCTGTGTGACAAACTGACAGCCAACGTCAGAATCTACAAGCATTTCCCTTCAGATTGGGAAAAGGCAGGGATGCCCGCTTTTGCCACTCCTATCCCACACTGTAGTGGAAATCCTAGCCACAGAAATCAGACAAGAAGAGGAAATTAAAGGCATCCACCTTGGAAAGGAAGATGTAAAACTGTCATTAATCACAGAGGACTTGATACAGTAAGGAGAGACCCTAAAGATCCCACCCACAAACAAGTGCAACTCATAAAAGAATTCAGCAAAACAGCAGAATGCACAATTAATATCCAAACATTAGTTGCATGGTTACACACCAAGAACAAACTATCAGAAGGGAAACCAAGAAAACCATCATGTTTACGATTGAATAGAGAAAATAAAAATATAATAACTAGGGATATAGTTAACTAAGGACTTAAAATACCAGTACTTAATAAATTGTAAGGCACTGAAGAGAGAAACGGAAGAAAATACAAAGAAGTGGAAGTACATAGCATGTTTATGGGTAAGAAGAAATAACATTATTGAAATGTGCATGCTACCCAAAGCAACCAATAGATTCAATGCAATTCCCATCAAGATTCCAATGATGTATTTCCCAGAAATAGAAGTAATACTTCAAAAGTTTGCATGGGACCACAAAAGGCCCCACATGGCAATAGCAATCCTGAGAAAGAACAAAGTTGGAGTAATCATGCCACCTAGTATTAAACTCTAAGGCCATCCTGATCAAAACAACATGGCCCTAGCATAAAGCAGACACACCGATCAATGGCACAGCACAGAGCGTCCGGAAATGAACCCACAGAATCAGAGTCAATATTTGACAGAGGAAGCAAGTATGCACAGCAGGCTACAGGGAGTTCATTCAATAAATGATGTTGGGAGAACCAGAGCAAAAAACCTGCAGGAAAAGTGAAACTAGACTACCTTCTGATGCCACACACAAGAATAAATTCAAACTTCTCAAAGACTTAAATGTTAGCCCAGAAACCATAAGCATCCTAGAAGAAAACATGGACAGTAAAATCTCCAACATTGCTCTTAGCAATATGTTATCTGATATATTGCCTTGGGCAAGGGAAACCAAAGAAAAGATAAAGAAATGGGACTGCATTAAACCAAAAGGTTTGTGCACAGCAGGAATCTATCAACAAAATCAAAAGACAACCCATGGAGATGCCGATGCATCTGATACGGGTTTCCTATTCCAAATTTATAAAGAACTTACAATCATCAAGGTGTGGGAGCAGCCTGTGACATCAGTAGATGAGTGGTAAAACAGTGGGACATTTACACAATGGAATAGAAGTTGGCCTTAGAAAAGAAGAAAGGTTCACACTTTGCGACAGCATGGATGGGCCTGGAGAACATTATGCTCAGTGAAATAAGCCAGTCAGAGAAAGACAGCCACAATATGGTTTCATTCATATGTGGACTCTAATGAACAAAATGAACAAAAAAGCAAAATAGAGACAGACTCATAGGTAGAGAGCCGGAGGATGGCTATGGGGCTGGAGGTTAGGGGATGGAATGATCAAGCAAAAAGGAACAAGGCCTCATGGACATGGACAACAGTGTGGGGACAGTGTGTTGGGGGGGGCTCAATTTAGGGGGATGGATGATAATTATAGAAAAATACAATAAACAATACTGTGTAGAACACAATGGAAAACCAGAAGGACTTGGAAAAGACAGGTGTGTACAGGCAAGGCTGAATGCCAGGTACGTGGCTCAGCTTCTATGCCCTGAAGGGCAGACTGAAGGTCACCCTAAAGGTTCCTTGTGTAAGTTCCAGCAAAGCAGAACTAAAGATCATAAGTGATCATTTGCTGCTCTTGTTGTGTTTATGCAAATGAACAGAATAAATTAAAAATGGGCTTAATGCAGTCCCTTTAATGATGAGGAGGGTAATCTTAGGGAGAAAAATCGTGATTCAAGGAAAATCACAATGCTCAGTAGTTGACTATAAAGTAGTGCAGCTAACCGTCTTTAAAGTTTATCTTCATTTAAAGTTTGTTTTGATTTGAAAATTAAACTATGTCTGTGGTATTATCAAAGATGTTTAATTTACAGGCAAGAAGAATGTCAAATGCCTTGCAACTGGATGTCTTTCCGATAAGACAGTCCTACACATTTAGAGACTTGTATGTGGGTTATGTTACATAAATTAACATGTGTTTTCTGTTTTCAAAGGGCATAAGCCTATGATCTGATTACCTGAGTGATTGTCTGTACGTATAGGCCTTACTTAATCCTGTCTGCAGTGCTGCCTCCTGAGACTCAATGGTTTAGCTGAACTAAGTGGCTGTGTTGGTGAAGGATGGGGTGGTCTGTGGGCTTCACTTTAAAACTGGTTTCTCTTTTCTATCCTAATGGCTTGGAGAGAAAGAGCCCAGAGGTCTGAAAGGGGGAAACCTAAAATATTTCCCTCAGCCCAAACTAAGTATAATGGGCAAAAGGGTTTGGGACAGGTGTGATGTGCCTGGCACACCTTCCTCCAAAGAAGCCCTTCTTTTCCCTAATGTGGGACATTGAAAAATTAATACCTGCCTTTTTTCATCTAGTGGTTATGGATTGAATGATGTCTTTTACCCTGTTGCCAAATCTGTTGCCCCCATAATTCAATAAGGATGCCAGTCTGTTAAACCAAGCACGCCGTTGTCCAGAGACAGCCAGTTGACCTGGAGTCTGCACGATCCTTTCCCATGTGGGAAGGCCGCCCTCCCCTCCACACCCCCACTCTTATTAGGAATTTCTGGACCCAAGGGTAGGTAGAATGACGACCATGTCCAGCTTGAAGCAGCTAGAGGAGCTCAAGACCTTCACCCATTGTCCTTTATAAGATTATAAAGGGTCTTAAGTCTGAGAGGGAGGAATTGTTATTTTTTATTGTTAAAATAATTAATTTATTTATTATTTTAAAAAAAAGAAGAAGAATATATGAAAGGGTGAAGCAGGAGAGTTTTTATGTACGACCCATGGGCATGGACTTGGGGGGGATTGCTGGGGGAAGAGGGTGCTGGGTGGAGGGAAGCAAAGGGGAAAAATTGGAACTATTGTAACAATGTAATCAATAAAATATAAAAATATACTTAAAAAAATACTGTGCAAAACAAATAAATAAATAAATAAAAAGGTGAAGCCATTACTGTTATCTGAGGAGATGCCCAGGGTAGGGATCCCAGGCAGTGACCTCACTACACTGAGTGACACTGAGCTTAACTGATCATTGACCTCACTTCCAAAAAGTCAGAGTCCAGCAGAACTTGTAACCCTTTTTTTTAGAAACACTCACAGTAAAATACCGGGATATAGGACTTAAACAGCAAAGCAAGGCATTTAATCTCGAGTCTGCAGAGTCAGGCGCACAGCCAATCAAGCGTCTGCACAAGCAAAGTAGACAAAATAAACTGGTTTTATACTAAAGGGAATAGTTCCCCTTTCCTAACGCGATTTGATCCCCCTCCCCTCTCCTTCTCCCCTGTTTCTCCATCACTGGTTAATCCAGGTTCACAATCTAACGTGATTACCTACTTAACTAAGGGTGTGATTAACTAAGGGTAATCTAGCTATTGGTCTATCTTCAACTTATTTGCAAAGTTATCTAACTACATTTTTTCATTTCTCTGTGTTTGGTGATGACAGTCTTCCTCCTTTTGATCCCAGAGATATCTGTTAGGAGCTGTGGAATGTCATTTCCTTGCCACTTTTTCATGACTCAGCTGTTAATAATCTCCTGGTTTGAGAGTCACTGGCTTCTTTATCCCTTACAATTTCTCCTGTCTCTTATGGAAAACTGACTACTCAAACCTCTAATTTTTCCCTTTAAACCTCATGAGGATTTCTCAATTCTCTGCCTCATAGCAAGGATTTTTTTAGCCTCCAGGAGGAGGAAATTATTCCATTTGTAAGTTACTGGCATCTCTTTAGTTAGTACAGTATCAATTAATCTCTGAACTAAACCTCTGATGCACAAAATAATACAGCAGCCTAAAGCAGTAAGGATGCCTACTACTACAATGAGGAAGGGGAGACAAGAGCTGATGTGATTATTCCTTCCCAATTGCCAAACCAGTTTTCTAACCAGCCTGTTATAAGATTGTCGATGCCTGAGTTTTCTGCTAGTACATTTGCTGGGGTGGTCAGTCCCTGTAGAGCCTCAGTGATAGTCCCATCAGGAGCTGTACTTTTGGGGATAAAAGTGCAACACTGTGCCCCAAGCATTACACATACACCTCCTTGTTCTGCTAGCATCATATCCAGTGCCATCCTATTTTCCTAGGTCATTTGACCTGTGGTGTCTAACTGTTGAGCTATTTCTTCTATAGCATCCCTGGTATAATTAATAAATCTCTGATGATTATAATAAATATAGTTTACCCAATTAACATTCTTATTAATTGTTAACCACCAGAAGAGGACTGACTCAAACCCTGCCGCTATTTGATTCATAGCCTTAAAGTCATCTGGAATTCTTTTAGGGACCCCAATGGCATTGAGGATCAAATGGTCTATGAGGGGCTGTTGACCTCTTTTTTGTCACCACTTCATAGTCAAAATCCCTCCCATCTCCTTGAGGCCTTTGAAGAACCAAAGCCATTTGTATAAGTAAGATACTAGCTACCAGCCGGAGCTGTGCAAAGACATCTTGAAAGCTGTCCTCTTCTCCCATCCACAACCCACAGGCTCTGGGGAATTTTGGGGGACCTTACTCTTTAACAATTCCCCCTCTCAGACATAGGCCCTTTATAATCTTATAAAGGATAACGGGCGAAGGTCTCATGCTCCTCTAGCTGCTTCAAGCCAGACATGGCTTTCGTCCTACTTACCCTTGGGTCTATAAATCCCTAATAGAGTGGGAGTGAGGTGGGGAGAGTGGCCTTCCTACATGGGGAAGGATTTTGTAAAGTCCAGGTCAGCTGGCTGTCCCTAGGCAGCAGCATGCTCAGTTTCCAGGGGCTGGCACTGCTGAACAAACTGGCATCCATGTCGTATTCTGGGGACAACAGATTTGGCAACATGGTTAAAAGGCATACTTAAAAGTATAACCACTAGGTGACAACAAGCAGGAATTAATGTTTAATTTCCCACATTAAGAAAAAAAAATTGGCATCTTTGGCAGAAGACATGCTAGGCAAGTTATACCTGTTCAAAGCCCCTTTGCCCACTATACTTAGTTTGGGCTGAGGTGAATATTTTAGGATTTCCCCCTTCTCAGACCTCTGGGCGCTTTCTGTCCAATATATGGGACAGAAAAAGAGAAACTAGTTTTAAAGTGAAGCCCACAGACTGCCCCACCCTTTACCAACCCAACCACTTGGTTCAGCCAAACCATTGAGTCTCAGGAGGCAGTGATGCATATGGGCTTCTTAAGTGAGGCCTATACATACAATTACTCAGGTAATGAGATTATAGGCTTATTCCCTATGCAAACAGAAGGAATAATACACATGTTAATTCACACAAAATAACCCATATACCAGACTCTGAATCTGTAAGACTGTGGAGACACCCAGCCACAGGGCCTTTGCTGGAATGATATTTAACGGTCACAATTTGACAGGTCCTCCTTGCCTGTAGATTCAACATTTTTGATGATGTTACAAACCTAGTTTTAACTTCTAAATGAAAACAAATTTTTAAAGACAGTTAGCTGCACTAATGTATAGTCTACCACTGAGAATTGTGATTTTCTTCAAGTCATGATTTTTCTCCTTAAGATTACCCTCCTTGTCATTAAAAGGACTGTATTAAGTCGTTTTAATTTAGCCTCTTCATTTGCATAAACACAACAAGACTAGCAATTGATTACATGTAATCTTTAAGCCTGCTTTGCTGGAACTCACACAAGGAACCTTCAGGTTGACTTTCAGTTTGCCCTTCTGGACACAGAAAGTGAGCCGCACACTTCTCATCTGGCCTCGCCTGTAAAACCTATGCTTTTTACAAGTCCTTCAGGTTTTCCATTGTGCCTTAAGATTCCTCCTAGCCATCTTTCAGGAAAGCAACCTTCGTTTCTTCCCTAGAAAGTATGCCATGAACTGCACAACCAACGAGGATATCAGGTTTTTTCATCCTTGGCTTTCATTAGCCTTGAAAATCAACTCCTGTTCCTCAGGGTCTTCTGGTAACAATCAGAGCCTAGGCATGCCTTCTTTAGACATGACGTTCCAGTCAAAGCCTTGGTTGACAAAACTACCATTAGCAACTGACCTTATTAGATTTATGCAAAGGAACCTTATGTCATTTCTTACTTCTTTAGAATGCCAAATACTGGAGAAATCAGGTAGGGAGAAAAATATAAATGCATGAAGGAAAATTCTTGTCCTTCAAAATTGCATTTCCATGCATTATACCTTCTGTTACTAAAACCATACAATTTCTTTTCAAAATTTTTATAAGCTTCTAAAAAACCTTTTTCATTTTCATGACTTACACTTTCCCTGGTTCCCTTTCTTTCATGCAAAGTTTTAACTTTCCCTGGGAAACCTCATTTTTTTTCCTTTTGTTACAGAACCCCTGGGCTGCTCCAGTTGAAAACAAACCCACGGGCTCTTTAGTTAGGGGCCCGATTGCCCGCCGCCAAAATTATAACTCTCAATACCAGAGTTTGGTGAAAAGAAAAAAGAATTGTTTATTTAACAGTTATATAGATTTAGTTACTTGCGGATTTCTGTTATTAAGTCTTATGCTCTTTAAAACACCCACAAACACATATCCTTGCCTCCCCCCCTTCCAAACCAGGCTAGTTTTAGGGAAAGTCAGAGAAACTGTTTCCCTACTTTCCAAACACAGTTCAGCTTTACCAGCAGCTGCCAATCATTCAATCTGATTGGGGAGGTCCTTTCTGTGCTATGGTGCCCTCCAGCTCTCAATGCAGAACCACCTGGATTCTCAGCCTCCTTGCAAACTGTCTTCTTCCTGCAAACTGCGCGGATCTCCTTTCCTTCTCAAAACCGCATGGCGAGAGCCTCTTAACGCAGCCTGGAGACCCCTTCTCCAAGCCACATGGAGAAGGCCCCTTCACCAAGCCACGTGGAGGGAGCACACGAGAGAGCGAGAGCGAGCGCGCGAGCGCACCAGAGAGAGTCTGAGCGCCAGAGCCAGAGCGCGAGAGCGAGAGCCACAGCGCCAGTGAGAGCCAGAGCCCGAACGAGAGCTTGAGAGCGTCTCAGAGCCAGAGCCAGAGAGAGAGCTTGAGAGAGTCCCAGAGTGAGAGCACAAGCGAGAGTCAGAGAGAGTCTCAGAGCGAGAGTCTGAGAGCGAGAGTCTGAGAGAGTCTCAGAGTGAGAGCACGAGTGAGAGCCAGAGAGAGTCCCCGAGTGAGAGCCAGAGAGAGTCCCCGAGCGAGAGTCTGAGAGAGTCTGAGTCCCAGCTAAAATGTCTGCACCTGCTTATGTATCCCTGACTGCGTCCTCTGACGCAGTGGGCGTTGCAAACAGTTCTGACCATTCACAGACCTTTACGTAGGCTCTGTGTGCTTTCCATACCGTCCCCTGGTTCAAGAGTCCTCCCATCTGCCTGAGGCTTTGGATGCATTAAAGCCATTTGCATAAGAAAAACAGTAGCCACCAGCCTCAGGCATGTGGAAGCATTTGAAAAGCTGCTTACTTCTCCCCATCCCCCAGCTGCAAGCTCTGGGGATTTTTGGACTCCCCTGTTTCTGTAACACTTTCAGAGCAAAAGCAGAGCAATAATTCAAAACACAGATAGCTAGGCCCTCTCTCTCCAGTATGTCCGCTGGCCTCCTAGAGAGACACGTTCTTGGCAGAGACATGCTCACTTGCCCAGGCTGAAATGCTCATCAGCCCTGAATGACCCAGGTGGCAAAGGAATTCTTCCTAACTGGTTTACAGATGATCTTTCCAAGGTCTCACTTGTAAAAAACAGATACAGAGAATTCCACAACAGACCAAAATACACTTTTATGAAATCAGAACACAAGTAGCTGAGGTTTCCATTTGCTAGGTTTAAAACATCCATAACTGTTTCCTTTTTATCATTATGACTTTCCACAGACCTGCAACACTCACAAACTTTCCAAACACCCTTTACTTCTTTAGATTTAACTATAACATGCTTCCATTCATACTACTTTTCCACACTGTGAAGGACTATACTCAAACTCAGTATCTGGCAGCTAAAAGTTTCTAGATTTGGAGAGATATCCTGAAGCTTTAAACAAACTTCTACTCTCTTCTAACATACACTTTCTGAGCTTTCCTGAGGAGTGTTTTAATTGTTCTATCTGGTCCATTCATCTACCTTCTGCAATTTCTTACAAACACCTGGCCAGCTTTTGTTCCAAAGGTGACCTTTAAGAGTCCTTGCCTTAGAGCATTGTCTGGATTTAGACCCGAATACTTTCTCATCTGGTACCTGAGTTTCTCTAGGAATGCTGATGGAGTTTCATCTCTTTCTTGCTGTATTTTGAATGCCTTGGAGACATTCTGTGCTCAGAGAATGGACTCCTTGATTCCCCTGATGATGAAGCTCCCAAGGTTTCTTATCTGAGCCCTATTCTCTGGCCTGTTATTATCCCATTCAAGGTCTATATTGGAAAACTTTTGTTTGGCTGGGACAATTCCCTGACCAAAAGGATGCTCCCTTTCCCATATCCTCACAGCAGCCCATCTGATTATTCCCCTCCCTTCTCACTGAAGATGGCTAGTATAGACATTAATTCTATCCATGTGTATATGCTGGGTCCAAGGAACTGATTCAATTCTTCTTCCAATCCTCCAAAGGGGTTGTCTACCAAGTGCTTCATATTGTGCTTGAAGTTTCTAACTTCAGTGCTTGTTAAAGTAGCATTTGATATATCCAATTTGTCCTGTGCCCATGAAGACCTCCCTAAGGGAAAACATTGGCTGCTCTGAAGGAATGGGAAAGTTCTTCAGGTATTTCTTACATTGTTCTGTAAGAAATGTAATGTAATGCCCGTAATGCCCGAGATTCACTTCATCTGTCTCCAGCTGTTTCCCTTGCGGGAGAATGGAACCGTGAATCAGGACTCTACACTCACCTCACATCTTGAGATATGTCTCAGCCACACACACACACTTGCTGTCTGAGGATGCCCAACCACCAAGGCAGTAATTAAGTCCAATTTTCTTACCTTGGCCGATGTACGAGGTTGCCTGGTTTCCATGATGTTTGCTTTTGTTTCCCCCATATGTCAGTCTACTGCTGTCCCAACAAGAAGTCTTGGGTCCATTTCCATACACAGTGAACCAGGGGGGCCCTGGGATGAGCAGGCCAACCAAACATGGGTAGGATGCATCTCCCTGCCTTGGCTCAGAGCTCCTCCCTACACACAGGTGGAGGATCCCAGACAAGTCCAAAATTGTGAGAAATACTCATGATAAAACACCGGGACATAGGACTTCTGCTGCTCAAAGTGAGGCATTTATACATGAGTCTGCAGAGTCGGGTACACAGCCAGCCAGGGGCATGCACGAGTGAAGTAGACAAAGTAAACTGATTTTATACTAATGCGAATAGCTCCCCCACCTTAATGTGATTAGCTCTCCCCCATTTCTCTATCACTGGTTAATCCAGGTTCACAACCTAGTCCAATTAACTACTTAAAAAAGGGTGTGATTAACTAAGGGTAATCCAGGTATAAGTCTACTTCCAACTTATTTGCAAAGTTATCTAGCCACATCTTTTCATTTCTCTGCATTTGGTGATGACAATATTTCTCCTTTTGATTCCAAAGATATCTCTGAGGAGCTGCGGAATGTCATTTCCTCGCCCCTTTTCAATGATTCAGCTACTAATTATCTCCTACTGGTTTGAGAGTCACTACTTCTTTATCCCCTACACTGGGAAGCAGGCAGTTTCATTCTAAAGCTGACCATTCCTGAGTCATTTGTTGGATAATTTGAGACTGGAACGTTGTTTGCATGTTCCCTTCCCATGTCCTGAGGCTGTGGCCCCAAAAGAGGAGGCAATGATAATATGTTTTACCATGGCCACAACTGGGTTCACACTCCTCGCAAACACCTCTGACAGTTTTCATGGCACAACCCAGCAGTAACACAGGGTGTCCCAGGGCAGTTTGGTTTGGGCCAGGCCACCACTCCAATCCCACACGAGCAGCCCCCTGTCTACCCCTCTTAATGTGTGTCTGTGGAAGGGGCTTCACATGCAGAGGGCTGCCTGAGTGGGAACAGCCCAGGGATGGGTTTGTTACAGAAACAGGGGTGTCCAAAAACAACCCCCAAGTTTGCAGCTGGGGGCTGGGAAAAACAAAGCAGCTTTTAAGACGCCTTTGCATGCTTGGGCCTAGTTGCTAGTGTCTTTGTTATGCAAAATGGCTTTGATACTTCCAAGGCCCAAGAAGATGGGAAGAGTCTTGAGCTGTGGGATGGTATGGAAAGAGCCTACAGAGCCTGCGTAGGGTTCTGTGAATGGTCAGAACTGGTTGCAACACCCACTGTGTCAGAGGACGCAGTCAGAGATATATAAGCAGCTGTGGACATTTTAGCTCTCTCTCACTCGCTCTCGAGCTCTCCCTCTTGCTCTCTCTCTTGCTCGCTCTTGCGCTCTCCCTCCGTGTGGTTTGGAGGAGGGGGCTCTCCAGGTTGCTCTCTCTCGCACGTTCCCCCCATGCGGCTTGGTGAAGGGGTCTTCTCCATGCAGTTTTGAGAAGCTAGGTTCTCCATGCGGATTAAAGAAGCTGAGTTCTCCATGCGGTTTTGAGAGGGCTTGCCAGGTTGCTTTAAGAGGCTCTCACCATGCAATTTTGAGGAGAGGAGCTCCATGCGGTTTGCAGGTTACAAGAAGGCTGAGAATCCACGTGGTGGAGGGGCTTGTGACCTCATGGGGAGGGGTCAGTGCCAGACACAGAGGGAGCACCCACAAAGACTTGCCAGGAGCAAAGGCTGGCCTCAGACCACCCATGTGCTGGACTGCCCACCGGGAGGACATCCTGGGCTTGGTCCTGGGCTCTGGCTGTGTTCTGTCTCTGGTGGGTACATGGAGATGCAGAGTTGTGGGTGACCTTTGTTCCTCTTGCAACTCTAGCACCAACCCCGGGAGGGAGAGCTGGCTCTTGTGTTAACAGCTGCCATCCATTCCGAGGAGCTCCATGCAGGGGCAGTCCAGGAGGCCAATGTGGACCTGGAAGAGGGTCATCCCCATCCAGTAGCCATGCCACCTCCTGCACCTCACTTTCTTAACCTGGTCCTCTTACTTGCTTTTATTGTCCTCTTTTCATTCTTGCCATGAAGGGAACAGATATTTTATTTTGCTACTTTTATCATTTGGAGTTCTTCGGGGGTTTTTTCTTATGTTCATTTTTTTTTTTTTTCTTGTTTTGGCCTTCCTTTGCCCATGGCATAATATATTTAAAAAAATAAATTAAAAAGTTACTGTTTGTATTTTAAATCAGTGCTGTTCCTGAGCATGACGTACATTCACAATGCTGTGCAAGCGTCACCAACACTATCTAGTTGCAGGATGCTCCATATACCCAAAGGGAAACCCTGCATCAGGATGACTCACTCCCCACTTCTCCTGCCCCTGGCAACCCTTGATCTATTTCTGCCGTTCTTCCTTGACCTGGTCTGGAAGTTGCCTATTAATGGAATCTGACAATGGGTACTTTTTGTGTCCACTCACATATATGGTTTATGGGAGAACACATTGGGCTATACATCTGATATGGGTTTCATATTCCAAAAATATAAAGAACTTCTAATAGCCAAGATGTGGTAGCAGCCCAGGTGTCCATCAGTAGATGAGTGGTAAAACAACAGTGGGACACTTTCTCAATGGAATAGAACTGGACTGTAAAAAAGAAGAAAGGTTCACTCTTTGCAACAGCATGGATGGACCTGGAGAACATTATGCTCAGTAAAATAAGCCAGTCAGAGAAAGACAGCCACTGTATGATTTTCTTCATTAGTTGACTCTAATAAACAAAATGAACAAAGAAGCAAAATAGAGACAGACTCATAGGTAGAGAGCAGGAGGACAGCTGTGGGGGTGGGGTTAGTGGATGGAGCGATGCAGCAGAAAGGAACAAGGCCTCACGGACTTGAACAACAGTGTGGTGACTGTGTGTGTGGGCTCAGTTTAGAGGGATGAATGATAATCATAAAAAATGCAATAAAAAATACTGTGCAAAAACAAAATAAGTAAATAAAAAGGTAAAGCCATTTCTGTTATCTGAAGAGATGCCCAGAGTAGGGAATCCCAGGTAGTGACCTCACTACACTGAGTGACACTGAGCTTCACTGAGCATTGACCCCACTTCCAAAAAGACAGACCCCAACAGAACTTGGAACCGTGGGAAGCAGGCAGCCACATTCTTAAACTGCCCCTACCTGATACATTTATTGGAGAATTTGACACTGGAAGTATGTTTGTGTGTTGCTTTCCCATGTCCCGAGGCCATGGCCCCAAAAGAGGAAACAGTGATCCGTGGCTGCAACTGGGTCAGCACTCATGGCAGACACCTCTGGCCATTTTCACAGCGTGATCCAGCAGTAACATAGGGTGTCCAGGGCGTTTGGTTCAGGCCAGGCCAACACTTCGATCCCACATGAGCAGTCCTCTGTCCACTCCCTTCACGTGCAGAGGGTCTGCCTGAGTGGGAACAGGTCAGGGATGGGTATAGAGATTGGTGGACTGGTCATGTTCACACCCCACATCGAGGACCACTGGGTGAGCCTGGAATGTGGTTGATACCCTCTTCCCAGAGTTGATCCCAACCCATGGAGGTGTATCTTCTTTCCGCTGGGCAGAGGTCTGTGCCAACACAGGGCTGGGCCATACCCAGGAGCAGAAGGTCCAGTGGGCAGAAGCTGCAGCAATAGGCAACTAGGTTCAGACAGGGCTTGAGGCCACTGAACTAGCTGCTGGTCACTGTCATTACAGAGTTCCAACCAGGTCATAGTGGAAAGGCAGCTGGACAACAAAGACCCCCGCCTCATGTCCACCAGTGAGGGCCAGGTGTACCAAGTCACTGAGGGCCCAAGCACGCTCAAGGTGATTGTACCACCTGGTGGTCCAGGGAACCTGGGTCGTCAGGAGGCTGGAGAAGGACACCACACCTGATGACGTCCGGGCTCTAAAGGCAGCTCACCATTTCTGACCGCAGCCTGGAGCACGGTGCCCATGGCATACACGCAGGGCTGGGCAAGCTGGGGCCCCAGGAGGCAGAGCCCAAGGTGAAAGGTGGGGAGGTAGGGGTGGCATAGGTGTGGAGGTGCATGTGACCTCATGGGGAGGAGTGAGTTCCAGACACACAGGGAGTACCCACAGAGACTGGCCAGGATAAAAGGCCAGCCTCAGACCACCCATGTGCGGGACTGCCCACCGGGAGGATGTTCTGGGCTGGGTCATGGGCTCTGGCTGTGTTCTGTCGCTGGGGGGCACATGTACATGCAGACTCGTGGGTGACCTTTGCTCCTCTTGCAATTCTAGCACCATCCTGGGAGGGAGAGCTGGCCCCACATCAGCACTAGCCATCCATTCCAAGGAACTCCATGCAGGGGCAGTCTGGGATGCCAATGCAGACCTGGAGGAGGGGTTTCCCCATCAGCAGTCGTGCCACCTCCAGCACCTTCCTTCCTTGACTTGGTCATCTTAATTACTTTCATTGTCCTGTTTTCCTTTTGTAATAAAGGGATGCAGTTTTTAATTTTGTTACATTTATTATTTGGGGTTCTTTCGGGATTTTTTCTCATGTTCATTTCTTTTTTCCTCTTTTAGCCTTCCTTTTCCCATGAGGTAATAAATTCTAAATAACAAATTAAGAAGTTACTTTTGTATTTTAAGGCTGTGCCATTTCTGTGCATGACATACACTCACAATGCAACAAGTATGGTCAACACTATCTAGTTGCAGGATGTTCCATCACACCAAAGGGAAACCCTGCACCAGAACTACTCACTCCTTCTGCCCCTGGCAACCCTTGATCTGCTTTTTGTCTGTTCCTTGACCTAGTCTGGAAGTTTCCTATCAATGGATTCTTACATTGGGTACATTTTTGTGTCCACTCACATATTTTGTTTCTATCCAAAATACCACTTTGATTATTTCAAAGGGAATTTCCAGATGGATCAGCTATCATACATAAAAAAAAAAAGATCCTTTTAGTAAGTGTGTCCAGTACATGGGTAGAGACCACAATGCTCATTGTAAACCCAGGCCCAGAAGCCATTCAGGACTATTCCAAAAATTGAACATAGGAGAAGACTCCCAAATTTCTTTCACCAGACCAGCATTATCCTATTACTAAAACCAGATAAATACACTAGAAAGAAAGAAAATTACAAGCCAATATACCCCGTGGAGAGAGATACAAAAATCCCCACAAAATATTCACAAACCAAAACTGATAATACATCAAAAACTTCATAAACCATGGAAAAGTGGGATTTATTTCTGGGTGGCAAGGTTTGTACTATATCTGCAAATCAATTAGCATGATACACCACATAAACAAAACAAAGAATAAAAATTGTATGATCATATCAATAGAAGTAGAAAGAGCATTTCACCAAATCTACCACCCATGGGGGGAATAAACATTCTCAGCAAAGTGGAACAGAAGGAAGATACCTGCATACAATAAAGGCCATGTGTGACAAACCTATGGCCAACATCAGAACCTACAAGTGTTCTCTTCAGATTGGGGCAAATGAAGGGATGCCCACTTTCACCACCCTTATCCAACACAGTAGTGGAAATCCTAGCCACAGCAATCAGACAAGAAAATGAAATTAAAGGCATCCATATTGGAAAGGAGGAAGTAAAACTGTATTTAATTACAGAGAATGTGATACTGTAAAGAGAGACCCTAAAGATTCCACCCACAAACAAATACAACTAATGAAAGAATTCAGCAAAATAACAGGATGCAAAATTAATATCCAAACATTAGCTGCATAGTTACACATTAAGAACGAACTATCAGAAAGGGAGACTGAGAAAACCATATTGTTTATGATTGAATAGAGAAAGTAAAAATATAATACCTGGGAATATGGTTAACTAAGGACTTAAAATACTAGTACTTGGAAAATTGTAAGACACTGAAGAAAGAAAGGAAGAAAATGCAAATCGGTGGAAAGATATACCATGTTTATGAATAGGAGGAAATAACATCATTAAAATTTGTATGTTGCTCAATGCAATCTATAGATTAAATACAAATCCTATCAAGATTCCAGTGATATATTTAATAGAACTAGAACAAATATTTCAAAAATTGGTATGGAACCACAAAAGGCCCCGCACAGCAACAGCGCTCCTGAGAAAGAACAAAGTTGGAGGTATCACACTATTGAACATTAAACTATGCTATATGACCACAGTAATATGGATCACATGGCACTGGCATAAGAACAGACACATAGGTGAACAGAATAGAATAGAAAACTCAGAATTAAACCCGCACCTTTATAGTCAATTAATTTTACCAGAGGAGTCAAGCACATACAGTAAGCTAAAGACAGTTTATTCAATAAATGGTGTTGGGATAGTTGGACAGATACATGCAAAAAATTGGTACTAGACCATCTTCTTACACCAAACATAAGAATAAATTTAAATGGTTAAAGACTTAAAATTTTATACCTAAATACAAAAACCGTAGAGAAAATACGGGCAGTAAAATCTCAGAATTGCTCATAGAAATATTTTATCTCTTATATCTCCTCACACAAGGGAAACAAAAGAAAAATAAACAAATGGGACCACATCAAAAAGACAACTCATAGAATGGGAGAACAACCTCGCCAATATATCTGATAAGGAGTTAATATCAAAAATTTATAAAGTTCTGGTAAACAACACCAAAAAAACAAAGCATTCAATTAGAAAAACATGGGCAAAGGACCTGATTAGACACTTCTCCAAAGTGAACATACAGATGGTCAATTAGATTTATGATAAGATGCTCAAGGGCACTAATCATCAGAGAAATGCAAATTAAAACCACAATGAGATATCACCCCACAACAGTCAGAATGGCAATCATTAATACATCAGCAAACAACAAGTGCTGGTGAGGATGTGGAGAAAGGTCAACCCTTTTGCACTGTTGGTTGCAATGCTGATTGATGTAGCCACTGTCAAAAGCAGTGTGGAGAGACAGCTCAAAGAATTAAAAGTGGATCTGCCTTTTGACCCAGCCATTCCACTTCTGGGAATATATCCAGAGGAACCCAAAACACTAATTCAACAGGACATCAGCACCCCTATGTGCACTGGAGCATTATTTACAATTGCCAAAATGTGGAAGTGGTCCAAGTGACCTTTGGTAGATGAGTGAATAAAACAACTAGTGAACCTTTACACAATGGAATAGTACCCTTCCATTGTTTACCCTTTGTAACAGCATGGATTGACCTGGAGAATATTATGCTAAGTGAAATAGGCCAGTCAGAAAGACAAATACTGTATGATTTCACTCTTATATGGAATCTAATGAACAAAATGAACAAAGAAGTAAAATAGAGACAGACTCATAGAGAACAGAAGGACAGTTATGTGGGTTGTGGTTAGGGGATGAAGGGATGAAGCAAAAAGGAACAAGGTTCATAGACATGGCCAACAGTGTGGTGGCTGTGGGGTGAATGGGGATATAAGGTAGATAGATAAATGGTAGTGGAAAGAAAATCCTATATAACTTAAAATAAAATTAAGTTGCAATCACTGAAAAATTTAAGCTACAGATCTTTGTTTTGATGTAGTTATTATTACTTTTGATTTTTTTATACATCAAGTGTATGTGTGTATACATACATATGCACATATACATACATATAATAGGCCTCTAAAAATATTAACATGGAATGGCAAAGTGTTGGTTGTGTTAGCTAGATTAGGACATGCAATAATGTACTTAAAATCCTTGAAGTGCAAGAAGCTATTCAGAAGCCATCAAGGGTAAAAGGCACTTCTGTAGTGGGTCAAATTGTAATTTCCCCTGCATCTCTGCAGAATAACATGATTAATTCTTGAATGGACTTGAACAAAAATACTTCTGACCTAATCTCAAGTCACTCAGTGATAGCAATCCCTAACCCCCTTTTACCAGGATCTGCTTTGTCACCTCATCCATCTCTTTGTAGTTTATTCCTGAGGACTCACAGGGCAGTCAGGATTGGCTGAGCTGCACATTGCCTTTACTGATCAAACCTGCAGGCAAACACTTTTCTCCAAATGGTCCCACATTTCTGGTTCAGAAATGAATATATGTAGTCACAGAAGTTCAGAGTAAGAGCTACCATACTGATGAAATAAATTACACATTAAATTATCATCCATTTTTTTCTGTCAGTACTTAACTTTCTGTGAATAGCATCAAAAATGGTACATTTGCAAAAATGGTACATATGGTTATGACTAAACTAATTTTTCCTTTGTTTTCTCACATGGGTTTCTCTTCTTAGGTACAGTGCATTAAACTTAGAATATTATTCACAATAAGGGGCAATAGAAAGAATGTGAACATAAATTTCAACCCAAATGGTATTAGGTAGAAAATAATAAATAACATTCCATATGCAAAATGCTAAGATATATTTCCCCAAGGTTCAGCTGGTCATAGGTTTTCCCATGATTGCTCCAGATAATGAACAAGAAACTTACTATAATCATGTCTAAAGCATGACTTTTAATTTATAAGGCTGACATTAGTAAATGACAGGAAGGTAATATCTGTTTATAAATTTCATGTTTTTGCACATTTACTATTTTAATATTAACCTTAGAATTATATAATATACATAATGTTTACATAGAAATTATTTGGGATTTAATATAGTGCTTATTAAAAGTATTTGTAAGGATTACATATTTTTCTGAACACTTTGCTAATCAAAATATGTTAGGAATTTGTGAATGTTAAAGAATTTCTGGGTTTATTAACTAATATTAAAAACATTTTAAAGATTTGCAGAGTTATCAACTGGTTAGACCATTATAAAAATTCTGAAAAAATCTATAGAAGAAATGGTAGATCAGCATTAAAGGAGTGATCAAGTAGACCATGGAGTAATAAAACCTACTGTCACTAGGATGGACAGAAAACACAGAAGACTGAAAATAATAATTGAATAAAAGACTAGTGAAACACCCTAAGACAAATCAAAGAACACCTGCAGGCATAAATACTCAACAAACTATCAATGAGGAAGGAAAGTACCTGGAAAATATTTTATTACAACTGACCCACCATAATATACTTGTACTCAATTCTTACATTACATATACATATCTCCCAGTGCTCTGCTACATGTATGTCTATCATATTCAAAGAAGACAGTTTCCTATATATTTGTAATTTAAATGATTCTTGATAACTCTGAGGAATATACTTTTGATGATATTTACTTTTACTACCTGAAATATATATAGTTCTATATTAATAATACATGGCTCTCTCAAGAATTTAATCATTGGACTCATGAACTATTATAGTTGAGAAGAATGACATTGGCAAAAACATTTATCCTAAAATAAAATACACACATTTAAATAACTATTATAATGCTCTCCTACAAGTATGTATGTTATTATGGGTATAGTTGGCATTCTAAATTACTATCATTTACATTCTGCAAAATAGAAGCAGTATTATAAAGGCAGTAGAATGTAAAGGTTAAGAACAAGGGACGTGGAGTTAAACAACTGGAATTTGAACCCTAGCTCAGACAAGTTATTTCACCTCTCTGTGTTTCAGTTTCCTCATCTGTAAAATAAGGGTAATAATATCTACTTTACAGGCTTAACACAAGAATTTAAACAAGCTGATTCATGTGAAACACTTAGCATAGTTCCTGACATACAGTGTATATTAGATGTTTAAGGTATATAACACAAGGGAACAATTTTTAACATAATTCCTGTTGAGTTCAATTTTTTAGCTGTTTTAGACTTAAATAGGCATGCTGATTTCAAAACTGCAGTTAGTTTTCTTCTATCACATAAAGTATTTCTCTACAGCTTATCTTAATGAGACCACTCTAGGCTAAATTCAGCCTAGATCAAGGAAAGCACTAGTGCTCTCCTATGGGCTGAGAGCAAACCTCCCTTGAGTGGGAGGAGTGGGGGACGACCTTGGAGACCAGTGACAGGTTCATATTTGTCCAGGCTCTTCAGTTACACATGAGACACTGTGGTCAGAGATTGTATGCCGCTCTATATAGCAAATCATATTCCGAAGTGTCGTCCAAGTTCTTGTCTGTATATAAGGAGTTAGCAGAATTTATCTTCTTATTTACATATGTATGATACTTATTCCCTTTCCTTCAGACCATATCTGTCCCTGCTATTTCTCATCATAAGTGCCTAAACAATCCTGGTTCATTTTGTTATATCTGTCATGATTTCACCATTCCCAGTCAAAAAACAAACATCAGCGCATTTGTTGGGCAAGCCTATTTTGCATATTTTAAAGTAAATCTTGGTGACCAAGATAAGTCTTGGGCCCTTCAAAAGGTGTGCAAACAGTGTGTTGAGAGTTTACAGATATAGACAAAGGGAACACATGATAAATTGCCATTTGGTATACCTGTCATTTCGCAAGAGCCCAGAGGTCATTCAAGTGACTGTTACTTTTGTACAGTGAAAACATCAGGATATAAAAAAAAAAAAAGAAATGTAAAATAGAGTATCCTAGTCTACCATCAGCTATACACTCAGTGCCTCATTCAGCTGAAATCCCAGTGCCAGTTTTCATTGAACTACTCTTTTTTGAAAAACAGGAGTATGGTGAAGAACTACATGACAGCAACAATGAAGATTTTGAAATTGAAGATGACTCAGTTCATAAGGGATTTGATCAGCATGAGTTTAATGACTTGGCAAAAGATTTGGTACTATCCAAAAGGCTTCAGAACTCCTAGCATCAAGACTACATGAGAAAAACTTGCTTGAAAAAGGAGCAAAGACATCCTACTTTTCATGAAGAGAAAGTGCATTTCTGCAGTGCTTTCAAAGTGACAGTAGCTTTGTGTGTTGCCATAACATACATGGTTTAATGGAGGAATTGGGAATTCCAATCTACAACGCGACTGAATGATGACTGTTCATCGATAGCTCAAAGTGGAGCTTGAACTGCGTCCTCCTCCACAATGGCAATCTATTTGGTGCAGTCTCAATTGGCCATTCAGTTTGTTTTTGTGAACAATATGAAGACATAAAGAGAGTCATTGATCTGTTGCAATATCACAAACACAATTGCATCATCTGTGTTGACCTTAAAATGGTCTGGTTCCTTCTTAGTCAGCAACATGGACACGCCAAGTATCCCTGTTTTCTGTGTATGTGGAAAAGCAGAGCTTGTAAGAAGCATTGGGTGGAGTCCAAGATCTGACCTCAAACCTGGTGATCCAAACATTCTACATGAGCCACTTGTTGACAGAAAGAACATTATATTCTCACCTCTGCACATAAAACTGGGTCTCATGAAGCAATTTGTTAAAACTTTGCCAACTGAAGGATACTGTTTCAAGTACCACATTTTGGCATTTCTTAGCCTGTAGTTTGAAAAGATGAAATACCTTAATATGTATGTTTGGTAGCAGAACTTTACTACTTGTGCACAATTTGACTTACATTAACAATATATAGCCATTATACGAATAAAATAACTCTAAACAAACAGTATATTCAGGTAATTTTTTCTTTATTTTCCTTTGTATGTATATTTTGTATGATTTTGGGACAAAGGGAGGGTATCCAATACCTTAAACGGTTGATGTGATAGAGAAAAACTGGTTCACTTTTGGATTCAGATGTCAAAAGTTAGTCAAAAACAAGCATCAGATCTAACTCAACAAAAACTGTGTTCTCCCATGTAATATATATCTCATCCATCCACCTATCCTGTTGGTTCTGTTTCTTTAGAGAATCATAATTAATATAGTTTCATTATGGATTCTAAGGTGACTCTTTCTTTCCAAAGGACTAAAGTCTTTTTAGCATGTAAACCCATTAAGTACAAATCTCCCAGACTTCCGGCCAAGATGGTGGCCTAGACTGACATGCTCCATCTCCCTCCACAGCTAGGAAAGAATACAACTACCACAAAACCAGAAATAACCAGAAGTTCCAGAAAATAAAGCTACATGGACATCCAATGTATGAAGTTATAGAGAGGTGGTGCTCATCTGGACGGGTAGGAGGGGCGAAGCCGGGATGGAGATGTCAAGTTGTGCTGGCGGTGACAGCTGCAGCGACAGCAGCAGGATAGTGGTAAGCACAGACACCCATATTTAAGGGGAGGTGAGAAGTGCCTTGGGAGCACCCCCAGTGGCAGACCAAACCTGTCAGCTCGCAATTCCAATGTCAGGGAAGACAGACCCCTATTGTCTTGGACTGTGAGGCCTGGAGTAGGTGGGGACTGAGGAGGAGGTTCCCAGTCTCTCAGTGGAAAGGGAATGGCAGGAATCCATCTTGGACCCCTACCCCCACACAAAGGACCACAGTGCGGTGAGAAGGTTCGCCAGGTAGTGATGAGTGCACAGGGCTCTGACCCCTATGGCGTAAGAGGTGTGACAGCCCCACCTAGCAAGGAAAGGTAAACACAAAACTGTCAGGATGGCACAGATCATGATAGAGATTCCAGTGAAGCAGCTGACCAGACAGAAAATATCCAATCTAATGAAGCAGCAGATAGGAAATCTTTCTGAGGCACAGTTCAGAGCTTTGGTAATATGAATGCTTACAGATCTTACAGCAGATCTTAAACAAGAAGGGGAAGGAATGAAGGCTAATCCTGCTGAAAAAAAGAAAACACATATGAAACTAGTGGTGAGGGAAAGAAACCAGGGATCAAATGAATAAATCAGAACATAGGAAAGGAACAAACAGTCAACCAGTGCAGAAAAAGGAAACAAAAAGTAATAAAAATTAGGAGAGGCTCAGAAACCTAGGGGAGAGCTATAAGTGGGCCAACTTCTGGATCATAGGGTTGCCAGAAGGTGAAGAAGAAGAACTAGAAATTAAAAAATTATGTGAAAAAATAACGAAGCAGAACTTCCCTAACTTGGGGAAGGAAATAGACTTATAGGTCCAGGAAGCACAGAGAGTTCCAAAACAATTGGACCCAGGGAGAACCACACCAAGACACATTATAATCAAAATGTCAAAAATTAAGGATAAAGAGAGAATCTTATAAGCAGCAAGCGAGAAGAGAATTATGTACAAAGGGGTCCCAATAAGACTATCAGCTGATTTCTCAAAAGCAACTCTGCAGGCAAGAAGGGACTGGCAAGAAATATTTAAATTAATAAAGAGCAAAAACCTACAACCACAATTACTCTATACAGCAAAGCTTTTATTCAGAATAGAAGGGCAGAGAAAGTGCTTCCAGGACAAAGTAAAACTGAAGTAGTTCATCAGATCCAAACCACTGTTATATGAAATGTTAAAGGGACTTGTTTAGGAGAAAGAGGATCAAAACTATGAACATTAAAATAAAAACTGTATCACAAGAACCAACAACAGAAGTTAGGGAATCAAAACAAAGGCAAACTAAGTAGGCAGCAAGAGTGGGAAAAGAATTATAGGTATGGGGGATATTTTGGGGGGAGGACAGTGGGGAGGGGGAAGAGGGGAAAGGGAGCGAGATGGTAAATGAATTAAGAAGCATAGCAAGAGGGAGTGAAGTAGATAGGAAGTTGTTGAGAAGAACTATATGCACAACCAATGGACATGGACCAGAGGAGGACAGCAGGGACAACTGGAGGAGGGGAGTCGTTAAAACAAAACAAAACAAAAAAACAAATCTCCCAGAAGAATTGAAGTCAGAGGTGGACAGAGCTGCTTAATCAGCAAGCGATGCCTAGGATTAAGGAGGTGGGTATAACTAGCACAATTCAAATTTGTTGTCCATAACGGACATAAGCAAATAATAAATGCACTTACAGAATACTCTCTAGCCAAAGACCACCAGGAACACACCTTTAGTTGAACAGGTTGGGTATGTAACTCATTGCAGGGAGAGAAAATGCACACCATTGGCAACTGTGGGGTGTCACAGTAAGAGGGTGTTAGAAAGAACTTATAGGATTGAGGAATTGACTGAGTGATTTGAAGAAGGTCCAAAGAAGTAGGCTTCTTTCTGGATTGGACACTTTTGGAAAGCAGGAGTAAGTTGATGATTATCTGAATAAATCTTACCTAATAGCAGGCAGAGTAGAGGAATACTGAACCTACAATTGGTGAAGAAACAAGTTACCCCTATGAGCTCAGACAGGAGAATGCTTGGTGTTTTGTGGCTTGGACACTGCTCAAGCTTTTTCTGTGAAAATGTGAATTCAGGATGGTCTTATTTTTGTTTGATCCATCCTAGTCACAGAATGGCCTTGACTGATGTTGATGTCCTGGGAAATTGCCTATGTTCCACAGAATACCCTGGCCTCACTGGCAGTACCAGGACAGCCTTGGTGCCAGGGCTGCTTTTCTCTATCTTAATGAAGTTCATTTCTGAGTGGGTGGGTGACTGCTGTGAATTTCCAGTCCTGTCTTTTTGATAACTATTTTCAACAGCAATATTTCAATTCTTAAATTAACCAGGGGCTCATAATACCTTAATTGTAATTATAGCATATAAAATTAAAATTAATTTAGAGGAAAAATGGAGGGTTGCTTAACTTCCATTGTAAAGATAAATAAAAAATAAAATAGTATTCTTCTTCCAAATTTTTGGTTTTAAATGACTTTTTACTTTTACAAACAAAATTTACAACATAAATATATACATTTCATCATATTCATAAGATACCCTGTCAAATTTTGGGGAAAAAATTGATGGGAGACTATGAATGCTCTTATACTCAAGCCTATTATAAAGAACAAGAAGAAGAAAGAAGGCAAGCCAAGTATCTGTTGCAAAGGTCTCCAGAGAGTAGGGTAGGGATGGGGTGCACTAACTCATCTTCCCTGTCTGTTCCTAATACTGTTCCTAAGCATTGATTATTTCCCACACAAGCCCCAAAGAGCCCAGGGAACTCCTGTGTCCCCTGAAATAAGGATCCAGGGGCCTCCCAGCTGCTTGTTTCATTATCCATACATGTCTTTATCTTCTACCAAACGGTTCTCTCAGTGATCTGAAGAAGCATCACGGATTACATTAATTTCTTGTGAGGTGCATACAGTTTATGCCTCACTACCCCAAAGCCAGCAGTGCTCTGCCTATGGCAGAATGACATTGTATTGCAGCACTAACCATTCATTGTTGGTAGTGTTAGTGAAGTCTGGTTGATGTTCACAACTTAAAGCAATTGTCAGGGTCTACAAAATATACATAACATTTGGTTTTATAATTCTGATAATAATTCTACATCTAAAGGAAGCTTAAGTGGTTATGAAGCTAATTCATATATTTCCAAGAGGTATTACCCATTCTTCACATCTAAGACTCCATTATTCCTAGGTTCATACTTGGGTTAATAATCACTGCACAATCAAACTGTCTGCAGAAATCAGCATTAATCATGGAGACAGAGCAAATGACTAAATCAGCAAGTCTGTGATCCAAAAGATAGCTGATGTGCTATTTTAAAACTTCTCACTGCTAAAATAATCCACATTTACAGAAATTCCTTCAAGAGACTGTCTCAATAGCTGAAAAATGGACAAATCTGGAAAGGTCAGATTTCTTTACATTCATGTGATGTGGAAATCAAACACTTCGGCTAGAAAGAAAATTGTTCTGTCAGCCGCTCACAGTATGTTGCCAGTTTTACCCCATGCATCTCCATGGCTTGGACTAAACGTACATCCTTCACTGTGTGAATTGGTCTATCCTATCTTTCTGATCAAGGCAACAGATAGGAGATTGTATAAAAGGAAGAAGCATAGATTATTGGGTTATGGAAGTGCTGGTGGACTAAACATGCCCAAGAAATGTGATAAATGACCCTCAACAGAAAGATAGATAAGAAGCAAATATTTTATTTAATTTACAATTATCTTAAAGGTTGGTCCTGTCTATGACTTACCTAGGCTGCAATATGCACACAACACACATCTCTGCTAGATAGGAAGAACTTACACAAGAAAAAAGTCTACCTCTATGAATACTGTGAACCTCATCCCTTAGTTTATTTGTTTAGTTTCAGAGAAAGATTTGTGAGTAAACCCAGAGTAGAGTTGCTGTACACAGAACACAAAACACTCCAGTTCTCGAACTTTGATGTGTGGCAGAATTGCCTGGAGGACTTGTTAAAATGTAATTATGAGGCCCATCACTAGACTTTCTGATGCATTATATCTGGAATGGAAGTTGTGAATTTGCATTTTTGACAAGTTCCAACATCATACTGATGGTATAGGTTGGAAACTACCCTTTGAGAATCACAGGTCTAACTCTTCCACTTCATTAATAGTTCCTGAGCTATCTCTTTATTTGCCCCAGGCTCTCACGGGCATGGTCAATAAATGATTGCTAATAGTTAACGAAGAAACCACGGACCAGAGAGACAAAAGGACATACCCAAGTAGGATATTTCTCTTCGTTAGCCTGGCCCATAGGGAACCACTATAGAGGGTGGTAGTGGCCAAAGCGATCTATCATTGTAAAGGGGAAAAGGAACAAATTACAGTTTACAACTAATTAGCATCTGCATAGTTCTTTCAGAAAACCACTCTAAAGGATCCATTAGAAATTTTCTATATCCTTTTTCTCACTACTGTGGAAAAAGTACTTAATGAAATTACCTTTACAAATATATTAATTTATCTTACCCCGAGGATATTATATTCAGTGATTTGGCAAAATAATCTGAACTAATAACAGGAACACATTTACTGAGACTAAGCAAATTTTCCAGTAGGGAGATATTTGGGACCAATGAAGGTTGAGATATAAAGATTAAAGAATAGGTGTAGTGTCCAGAATAGGTGACAGTGTTTACAAAGAGAGCAGCACACATGGACTCAAATGCAAAGCTAAAATGCATGCTAAAAAATGAAACTATCACAGGGGAGGGAAATCCTACCACCACCACTACCAAGACATTCTCAGCCACCGACAGATGCTCAGAGTTGAGATGATCTCCATGTGTGTGTCTCCTAAAGCTGCACAAGCAAAAATCACAACTTCTCAGGGTCATTGATTGTCTCCATTGTAGTCAGGCAGTGAGAGCCCATTCACTTCCATCCTGTCAATGAAATACATATCCAGTGAGTACTGTCCCTTTAAAAAATCCTAAATCTATTCACAGACTGGAATTGAAATCTTGCAGCTTACAGGTTAGCATCTCATACTTATCAGCTCTTTTGCTGTAGGTGACGAAGCATGAATTATCCATGATTTACTTCTGTTTAGAAACACCCAATTTCTGGCATTGACAAGATCTCTTCTAGAAGAGGAATTTTTCAAAAACATTTATCATATGAACTTCTCTAAAATAGTTTTTCTCTAAATATTATCCACTTGTCAACTGTATTTAACATCATGTGGGTTAGTTTAAAATGTGGAGTCCTACTCAACCATCGTCTCTGAATCTAGTCTTTTGGGAGCCAGGAATTTATATTTCTAATCTTTCTAGAGATTCTCATGCATATCGAAGTGTTAGAACTACTGCTTTAAGAAAGCAATTTTCAATGGGTGTGCTGCAAGAATTTTTAAAACATGCATTACCTGACGATTTAGTCAGAGGCACTGACTTCTTTTCTGTTAGATTGTTAAAAAAAAAAAAAAAAATGACAACAGCCAACACAGCAATAACCATATGGTGTGAATGAATCAAAATATACCTATTTTTTGCCAGATTAGCAAAAAATATACTTTCTGGTGTGCTGCAGAATTTTAGTAATTAGCTTACATGTGCGATGATATGAAAAAGATTGAAAATTGCTATTCTAAGAGCCTGACTATAGGGAAAGAGAATTTCCAAAAAGAAACAAAACATGCATTGAACTTATGAAGTCTCCTTGAAGATATTTAAGAATTCTGCAAGCATTAATGACTCCTTTCTTCCTACAGGGATTTGAGCACAACCATAATGGCAACATTCTGTGGGTAATAAAACTATGGGGGACATGTGTACCTTAAAGGTTATAAGACTGTCATTGTAATTATTTAAGTAAAATCCACAATAAACTGTAGAATGAGTTGGTTCTGTAGAAAGAATGTGGATAAAGGACCACACTTCTTCCCACCCTCACCACACACACACACACACACACACACACACACACACACACACACACACACACACGCCTTCTCTACAGACGTAGAACTGAAACTTCTTTCAGAGACCGTGGAAAAACTGAACTTTACCCACTTCGTGACATGTGTTAGACTTGATTGAACTGGGATGAACACAGGCTCTAATACCTCAATGTCTCCAGTTATGAAAAAGTTTCAAAGCCAAATTTGACTCCAAGGTCTGTTGGGATCTCAGATATTCTTCCTAGCCCAGTAAGAGAATATCAACCACTCTATGGAAGCTTAGAAAGCCATTTACTACTTCCACAGCCCTGAAAACACAGTCTGGGTGGGGTTAGTCTCCAGGGAGATGAACAGGTACACACAATGGCAATGCACTAATAGAAGGGCTTGGCTGTGGCTTGGCTTTCTCAATCCACTGGGGCAGCAACTGCAGAGAGCCCATAAACTTGGCTGGATCTCAATACTAGAACAAGTAACACTTTGAATCCTCAGCCAATCATTGGCCAAGGCTAGGTCCCAAGCAGGGAGGTCAGAGCCAAGTGTGATTAAAGATAGTGTTAGCATAGGATGTGAATCTTCCTTCTCTGTGACATTGTATCATAATATGATTTTCCATCCCTGTCTTGAAATACTTGATTTCCTTTATTCATAGTGTGATATAAAGCCCTCAGAGAGAGAGGGGTTGGGCCAGGTAGCACTAAAAATCCCCAGAAGGCTCACTCTACCTTTGGGTTACAAATAAGATAAAACCTTACCTTTTATTAGGGTAAGAGACCAACACAAGCTAAATCAGCAAATAAATAAATAAATAAGCAATGTTTTAAAAAATATATTAAGAGATAGAAGATCTGTCATAGAAGTCTAACACTGCTGAGCTTGTGAAGATAAATGAGAAATTTAGAGAAACTTGTATCACTGGGGAATCTCACAAATTTTCAACAGATATTTATCTCTACAGGCCACTTAAACATGTTGATCACAAGAAAAACAAAAACATAATTCTCCTTCTCAAATTCCTTTTCCTGTTCTGATACTACATGGAAAATATAATAATCTCATTTATAATGGGAGAGGAAATAATTTTTTTTAAGGAAAACAATCATTTGAAAAGGACATATTCTGAATGCCATACAAATCTGTTTGCTCATTTTGGGAGGAAAAAAAGACTATAAGTAGATACATATATATTTTTACAGAAATAAATATGTATATTTGGATAAATGTGTAAGCCTGTATTTTTTCTCCTGATCTATGTTTGACCCACATAGCAGATACAAGCCCCATTGCTTTGTTTCATAGGACAACTTTACTTGAAACTGGAAGACACCTCCGCATCCAATCTGTACATTTTACAGGTCGGCATAATGAGGCATAGAAGGTTCAAAGTAAATTTCTACAAGACCACATGGCTGCAAAGTCAAATAAGAAATAATGAAAACTGGTATTCCTCAACTCTTGTCCCACTGCTGTTTCCAAAAGACCATAATGTCTCTACTGCGATCTCGTATATGTTGGTTTAAAAAAAAAAAAAAGATGCTTAAACAGGCCCTGGCTGGGTGGGTCAGTTGCTTGGAGCATAGTCCCATATACCAAAAGTTGTGGGTTTGATTCCCAGTCAGAGCACATACCTAGGTTGTGGGTTTGATCCCCCATAGGGGTGTGTAACCAATAAACTATCCTTAAGTGAAGATTTTTAAAAAGCATAAATAGTACTTTCATGACTCCATCTGTAACAGACAGGCTATGGGAGACACACCCAAAGTGTCACGGGGTTGGGAGAAAAACTGCCCTGCTGCTGCTTTCAGGGATGGCACTACCCTCAAGTCACTCAGTCCTGGCAAAGCTGATACTGTGGAAAACACACATCTGCAGGAAGTGAGTAAAAATCGGTGATTTCAGGCCTTGGGATCATTTGACATTTCTTATAGCTCTTGGCAAATTCCATTCAATTCTGTGCAATAGGAGTTTATTGAGCATTGACAGCAGAGGCAGCTAGTGCTCTACCCATAGCCCCTTGGCATTTATTGTTTTCTTACAAAGCACCTGTCTTCTTGCAAGCTTTCTGAGGTGCAGATGGTTGCTGGCTTTATGCAGGGCTGGCCACCGTGCCCAGGAATCAATGTCCATTGGAGTAAACCTCAATCAGTGATGCAGCCACCATATGATAAATACTCTAGCTGCCTCACCCTTCAGTTGGGACAACTCTGAGACACAATCTAGGTGGTCTTCCACAGTCTCCAGCATGCACTGAACCCCAGATCTCCACATAAGAACCTGCTCTTTCCTCCTTCCTGCATTTGCTCCATTTGTCTCCATTTCCCTGCTCTCCACGGGAAATTTCTGGGATTACCATCCAGATCAGTTACTTGAACTCAAATATTTGTTTCAGGGAGTGTCTGTTTCTCAAGGAATTCCACGTGAAGTAAGTGTGTGCTCTGTACAAATTACTTTTTAATAATAAGCATCAAGAGATATGAAGATGAAGAAGACATTGTCTTGGCCACCATGAATAATGCTGCAAATGAACACAGGCATACATAAATCTTTATGCCAAGATATAGAAACAACCAAAATCTCCTCAATAGATGACTGGATAAAGATTATGTGGTACACACATGCAATGGAATACCACTCAGCTGTAAGAAAAGATGAAAAAGTGACATTTGCAACAACATTGATTGATCTTGAGAATATCATGTTAAGCAAAATAAGTCAGACAGAAAGTCAAGAGCCTTATGATTTCATTAATATGTGGGATATAAAACTGAAAGCAACAAACAAACAAGACAAACAAAAATCATATACACAAAAAACAGTATGATGGTTACCAGAGGGAAAGGTGGTAGAGGGCAGGTAGAAAAGGGTAAAGCGGGCCAAATACATGATGAAAGAAGAGAATGTGACTTTGAGTGGTGAACACATAATGCAATATACAGATGGTGTATTACAGAATTGTGCACTTGAGGTCTATATAATTTTATTAAGCAATATATTTAATAAAATAAATAAATAAATAAAATTAAAATTATAAAAGAAAAAAATATTGTCCCAGTCTTAAAAAGGCTGAGGCCAAGGAAGGATAAGCCTTCTATATATCTAAATACCACAGGTGAGAAAGAGAAGACAAAATACTTTGGAAGGACCTAAAAATGTATTCATTCATTCATGATGGAGTCTCTTAATGAAAAGTGGAATTTTCTATTAAGAACTTAGCATGAAATCTCTAGACAGGAAGGAGTCAAAGAGGCAAAGCAGTAACATTATACACATCCAATAAACAACCAAGGCCTTGATTTCACCTGGAAATATATGTCAAAGAATCTGTCACTACCTATACAATACAATGCAAGCTTGAATGATAATCCAAATTGAATTTCAGTTTAATCAATTAAAGTTTTTTTGTCATATAAGTAAATATTCCAATGTCCTTCTTGCTACTATTATTATTCACTTCATCAAAAGGATAACATTAATATTAGTTAATTCAGAGAAGGAAAACTCTGATTCCAAAAAACCTCCGCTGCCTTGCGGCATACCTCTTCAGGGGAAAGGCTAAGGGAGTAAACCCCGACAGAAAATCCGGAGCCAGAGTCCCTAAGGCGGTTTGACATTGTAGTCAACACCGGCAACTCCTGCGGCGCAAATGAAGCCAAGCTGTATTGACTCCGTCTTTCCCTTGGATCCTTCAGCTGCGAAGAGAGGGGGGGTCTGCTGCATGGGCAACAGCAGACCCTCCATATGACCCTGCCCAGGCTCTGTAGCTTCAGCTTCACTGGAGAGGATACTCCAGCGTCATCGCAAGATGTCGATTCAACACGGGAGGAGACAGATACCGTGTCACTCCCGAGTCGGACTGCACAGCCATTCTCGGCAGCGCAGATAGACTCTTAAGAAGCTACACCATCGTCTCTCGAGACGGACGGCTGCCGACGACGAATATTAGTTAATACTAGAGAAAGTCTATTGAACTTCTTTGTTTGAAAAGACAACACAGTGAGATCCAAGATGGCGGAGGAGTAAGTGGAAGCTACACTAACCTCCTCCCAGGACCAATCTGGATTTACAACTTAATTTTGGAGAAATCATCTGGAATAGCCAACCAAATACTAGCTGGAAAGAAGTCTTATAACCACGGAGAGACAGAAAAGGCCGCTACATCACAACTTGACCGGTAGGGAGTGCGGAGATGCGGAAGGGCTGGCTGGGCTCACACGGGTGGCTGCTGAAGGGACTGAGAAACAGCTCAGCAGCCGGGGATTCCCCCTGAGAAGGGCAGGGTCTAAACCCCCAGCTGGGCCTCCCAGCCTATAGCAACAGAGTGGAAAGTAAAATAGTATCAGCTGTGAAAAGTGAAAAGCCACAGGGTTTCTTGCTAGCCGGAGAGAAACAGCAGAAGAAAAAGAACTGTTAAGTGGATCACATACGAAAATATTTCGGCCACCACTTACCCTGGGCTATAGCAGAGGGAAGGCAGAGAGGATTGGAGACACTTGGGGAGAGTTTGGCACGGTGGCTTTGAGGGGAGAACTGGAGGAGTAGCTGACTGGGTCCCAGTGCTGACTCATCCCCAGTACTGCAGGCAGACCATTCCAGGCCAAGTGGCGTCAGCCTAAGGGGAAGCAAAAGCCCTGCCTACAGGAATTAAGCTGCCACACCCACAGTCCTTAAACCTGACAGCTAATCACAGATTGAATAGATTAACAATTAAAGAAGACAGACAACAGCAATAGATACCTGGAAGTCTTCAACAGGCTGCCTAGGGCCAGACTGGTACATGATCTGACGCCACCAGAGGCAGATCCAGGAAGTGCAGATCATTCTAAGAAGCACCAACAAACAATAGGTGTCACAAAAATGGGGAGACAGAGAAACAACCTCCCATCAAAAGGAAAGGTAGAATCCCCAGAAAGAGTGCTAAATGAAATAAAGGGGAGCGAACAATCAGATATGGAATTCAAAACATGGATTATGGAGAAGCTGAATGAGCTCAGCGGAAACTACAAAGAACTCCAGAAAAACTACAGTGAACTCCAGAAGAACTATAAGGAACTTACTGAGAATTATACCAGCATCAAAAAGGACATAGAAGCTATCAATAAGAGCCAGGAGGAAATGAAGAATACGATCTCTGAATTGAAGAACACAGTAGAAGGAATTAAAAGCAGACTAGAGGAAGCAGAAGATCAGATCAGCGAGCTGGAGGACAACGTACACAAAAACTCCCAGACAATGCAACAAAATGAAAAAAGACTGAACAAGACTGAAGAGGCTCTAAGACAGTTGCAGGACAACATGAAACGTAATAATATCCGTATCATAGGAATTCCAGAAGGAGAAGAAGAAGAGCAACGGATAGAAAACCTCTTTGAAAAACTAATGACAGAAAACTTCCCTAACATGAGGAGAGATAGAATCATCCAAATCCAGGAAGCACAGAGGGTCCCAATGAAGATGAACCCCAACAGGCCCACCTCAAGACACATCATAATTAAAATGGCAACATTCAAAGACAAAGAGAGGATCCTAAAAGCAGCAAGAGAGAAACAACTAATAACATACAAGGGAGCTCCAATAAGGCTATCATCAGATTTCTCAGCAGAAACACTACAAGCCAGAAGGGAATGGCAAAAAGTATTCCAAGCAATGAAAAACAAAGGCCTGCAACCTAGGATACTATACCCAGCAAAGCTCTCATTCAAAATGGAGGGTGAAATAAGGAGCTTCCAAGAAAAGAAGGCTAAAAGAATATATCTCCACCAAACCAGCAATGCAAGAGATGCAAAAGTGTCTGCTCTAAGAAGATAAAGAAATAGAGAGACAGAGAAGAACACGAGTACAAAGGGGAAAAATGACAATGAATAAGTACTTATCGGTAATAACCTTAAATGTAAATAGATTAAAAGCTCCAATTAAAAGACATAGGGTGGCTGAATGGATTAGAAAACATAACCCACATATATGCTGTCTACAAGAGACCCACCTTAGAACAAAAGATCTACACAGACTGAAAGTAAAGGGATGGAAAAAAGTATTTCAAGCAAATGGACATGAAAAAAAAGCCGGGGTAGCAATACTTATATCAGACAAAACAGATTTCACAGCTAAGTCCATAAAAAGAGACAAAGAAGGGCATTTCATAATACTTAAGGGAAAAATCCATCAAGAAGATACAACCCTTATAAATATATATGCACCCAACTTAGGAGCACCCAAATATATAAGGAAAATTTTGAAAGACTCCAAGAAAGATACAGACAACAACACACTCATAGTAGGGGACTTTAACACCCCATTGTCAACAATGGACAGATCTTCGAAGCAAAGAAACACCAAAGATATTGAGGCACTGAACAACACTCTAGATCAAATGGACTTAGTCGATATATATAGAAGTTTACACCCCAAAGAAGCAAAATATACATTCTTTTCAAATGCACATGGGACATTTTCAAAGATAGACCACATGATAGGACACAAAACAAGCCTTAACAAATTCAAGAAAATTGAAATTATATCAAGCATCTTCTCAGATCACAATGGCTTAAAATCGGAAATCAACCTCAAGGAAAAAACTCAAAAACATTCAAACTCATGGAGAATGAATAACATGCTATTAAATAATGAATGTGTTAACAATGACATCAAGGAAGAAATCAAAAAGTTTCTGGAAACTAGTGATAATGAACACACAAAAACCCAAAATCTATGGGATACAGCGAAAGCAGTCCTAAGAAGAAAGTTCATAGCAATACAGGCCTACCTAAAAAAGCTAGAAGAATATCTAATAAAAAATTTAACCCTACAGCTACAAGAACTAGAGGAAGAACAACAAGCAAAGCCCAGATCAAATACAAGAAAGGAAATCATCAAGATCAGGGCAGAATTAAATGACATAGAGTCTAAAGTAACAATTCAAAAGATCAACAAAAGTAGGAGCTGGTTCTTTGAAAAGATAAACAAAATTGACAAGCCTTTAACCAGGCTCATCAAGAAAAAAAGAGAGTGGACCCAAATAAATAAAATCAGAAACGAAAGAGGAGAAATCACAACTGATACCACAGAAATACAAAGGATTATAAGAAATTATTACGAACAACTGTATGGCAAGAAATTTGACAACCTAGAGGAAATGGACAAATTCCTGGAAACCTATAGTCTTCCCAAACTGAATCAAGAAGAAGCAGAAAGTCTGAATAGACCAATAACAGCTAGCGAAATTGAAGTAGTAATCAAAAAACTCTCAGCACACAAAAGCCCTGGACCGGATAGCTTCACAAGTGAATTCTACAAAACATTTAGGAAAGCTAACTCCTATCCTCCTCAGACTATTCCAAAAGATACAAGAAGAGGGAAGACTGCCAAACTCATTCTATGAAGCCAATATAACCCTAATTCCAAAACCAGGTAAAGACAGAACAAAAAAAGAAAACTACAGGCCAATATCACTGATGAACATATATGCTAAAATCCTCAACAAAATATTAGCAAACCGGATTCAGCAACACATTAGAAAGATCACACACCACAATCAAGTAGGATTCATCCCAGGGATGCAAGGATGGTTTAGTATTCGCAAATCAATAAACGTAATACACCACATAAACAAAATGAAAGACAAAAACCACATGATAATATCAATAGGTGCAGAAAAAGCATTTGATAAAGTACAACACCCATTTATGATAAAAACTCTCAGCAAAATGGGAATAGAGGGAGCATACCTCAACATAATAAAGGCCATATATGAGAAACCTGAAGCCAACATCATACTCAATGGGCAAAAACTGAGAGCATTCCCCCTGAGATCAGGAACAAGACAAGGATGTCCGCTCTCTCCACTCCTATTCAACATAGTTTTGGAAGTTCTAGCCACCGCAATTAGACAAGAAAGAGAAATAAAAGGCATCCAAATTGGAAAAGAGGAAGTAAAACTGTCATTAATTGCAGATGACATGATAATGTACATAGAAAACCCTATAGACTCCACAAAAAAACTACTCAACCTAATAAGTGAATTCGGCAAAATAGCAGGATACAAAGTCAATATTAAGAAATCGAAGGCATTTTTATACACCAACAATAAAAACTCAGAGATAGAAACTGAGAGAAAAATTCAATTTACCATAGCAACAAGAAAAATAAAATACCTAGGAATAAACTTAACCAAGGAGGTAAAAGACCTGTACTCAGAAATCTACATAACACTGAAGAAAGAAATTAAAGAAGATACAAATAAATTGAAGCCTATACCATGCTCATGGATGGGAAGAATCAACATCATTAAAATGTCCATACTACCCAAAGCAATTTATAGATTCAATGCAATCCCTATTAAAATACCAGCAACATATTTCACAGACCTAGAACAAATACTTCAAAAATTTATATGGAATCAAAAAAGAGCCCGAATAGCCACAGCAATTTTGAGGAAGAACACAGTAGGAGGAATCACAATACCTGATATCAAATTATACTACAAGGCCACGGTAATCAAAACAGTCTGGTACTGGCATAAAAACAGACATATAGATCAATGGAACAGAATAGAGAGCCCAGAAATAAACCCAGGTTCATATGGTCAACTAATATTTGACAAAGGGGGAAAGAACATCAAATGGAGTGAAAAGAGCCTCTTCAACAAATGGTGTTGGGAGAACTGGACAGGGACATGCAAAAAAATGAAATTAGACCACCAACTTACACCATACACCAGAGTAAACTCAAAATGGATCAAAGATTTAAATGTAAGTCGTGATACCATAAAAGTCCTAGAGGAAAAAATAGGCAGGAAAATTTCAGATATCCAACGTAGCAACATTTCACTGATTATCTCCTAAGGCAAGGGAAATAAAAGAAAGAATAAACAAATGGGACTACATCAAACTAAAAAGTTTCTGCTCAGCTAAAGAAAACATCAGCAAGATGAAAAGAAAACCAACCATATGGGAAAATATATTCGCCAATGACATCTCAGACAAGGGATTGATCTCCAAAATATATAAAGAACTCATACGACTCAACACCAAGAAGACAGACAACCCAATTAAGAAACAGGCAAAGGACCTGAACAAACACTTCTCCAAAGAAGACATACAGAGGGCCCATAGACATATGAAAGTTTGCTCAACATCACTAGCCATCAGAGAGATGCAAATAAAAACCACAATGAGATACCACCTCACACCAGTCAGAATGGGCAGCATCAACAAATCAACAAACAACGTGTGCTGGTGAGGATCTGGAGAAACAGGAACCCTGGTGCATTGCTGGTGGGAATGCAGACTGGTGCAGCTACTATGGAAAACAGTTTGGAATTTCCTCAAGTAACTAAAAATGGAACTTCCTTTTGAACCAGCAATTCCATTGCTAGGATTATATCCAAAAAATCCTGAAACACCAATTCAAAATAACCTATGCACTCCAATATTCATAGCAGCACTATTTACAATAGCCAAGTGCTTGAAACAATCTAAATGCCCATCTGTAGATGAGTGGATCAAAAAACTTTGGTACATTTACACAATGGAGTTCTATGTAGCAGAAAGAAAGAAGGAACTTCTACCATTTGCAACAACATGGATGGAACTAGAAAGAATAATGCTTAGTGAAATAAGCCAGGCAATGAAAGAAAAATACCTTATGCTGTCACCTATTACAGGAAACTAATGAACAACACAAACAAATGAGCAAAATTGAACCAGAGCTATGTAAACAAGAAGTAGACTAACAGTAACAAGGGGGGAGGTGGGAGGGAGAGAAGGGGGTAAGAAGGGGAAGTGTCAAGTTAAAGAACATGTATAAATGACCCACGGACATGGGCAACTGAGTGGGGACTGAATGTGGGAGAAGGGAGGGGCAGGGTGCAGGGAAGCAAGAGGGGGAAAAAAGTGAGACAACTGTAATGGAAAAACAAACAAAAAAATTTTTTTTAGTTGGGGAAAAATGAAAATATGAAGAATGGAAATGCCAGTTCAGTGAATATAGGTCAAAGATTTTCCTTCACGTTGTATATTTTTCTCCCTATTTGATCTCTCCAGAGTTTGGCATTCTAAACAAGTAAGTAATGACTTAAGTTTCTTTACATAGACCTAATAAGACCAGTTGTTAATAGAGGTTCCTTTTTTTTTTTTTTTTTACCAAGACTTTGACTGGAATGTCAAGCCTAAAGGAGACATACTTGGGCTCAAGTTGTTACCAAAAAGCCCTGAGGAACTGGGAATGACTTTCAAAGGTAATAAAAGCCCGCGAGATAAAAGGCCTGCTACCATGGTTGGTTGTGCGGTCCACAGCAATCTCTCCAGGGAAGGAACGAAGGTTGTTTTCCTGAAAGATGGCTAGAAGGGACCTTAAGGCACAATGGAAAACCAGAAAGACTTGGAAAGGACAGGTGTGTACAGGCAAGGATGAATGCCAGGTATGTGGCCCAGCTTCTGTGCCCTGAAGAGTAGACTGAGGGTCACCCTAAATGTTCCTTGGGTAAGTTCCAAGAAAGCAGAACTAACGATCATAAGTGATCATTTGCTGCTCTTGTTATGTTTATGCAAATGAATGGATAAATTAAAAATGGACTTAATGTAGTCCCTTTAAAGACAAGGAGGGTAATCTTAGGGAGAAAAATCACTATTCAAGGAAAATCACAATGATCAGTAGTAGACTGTAAAGTAGGGCAGCTAACCATCTTAAAAGTTTCTTCTCATTTAAAATATGGTTTCACTTGAAAATTAAACCATGTCTGTGATATCACCAAAGAGATTCAAGTTGCAGGCAAGTAGAATGTCAAGTGCCTTGCAACTGGATGTCTTCCCAATAAGACAGTCTTACAGATTTAGAGATTTGTTTGTGGGTTATGTTACATAAATTAACATGCGTTTTCTGTTTTCAAAGAGCATAAGCCTATGATCGCATTACCTGAGTGATTGTCTGTATGCATAAACCTCACTTAATCCTCTATGCAGTGCTGCCTCCTGAGACTCAACAGTTTGGCTGAACTAAATGGCTGGGTTGGTGAAGAATGGGGTGGTCTGTGGGCTTCACTTTAAAACTGGTTTCTCTTTTCTATCCTAATGCCTTGGACAGAAAGGGCCCAGAGGTTTGAGAGGGGGGAAACATAAACTATTTCCCTCAGCCCAAACTAAATATAATGGGCAAAAGGGTTTTGGACAGGCGAGATGTGCCTAGCACACCTTCCTCCAAAGAAGCCCTTTTTTTTCCCCAAATGTGTAACATTGAAGAATTAATCCCTGCCTTTTGTCATCTAGTAGTTATGGATTGAATGATGTCTTTTCACCCTTTTTGCCAAATCTGTTGCCCCCAGAACACAACAAGGATGCCAGCCTGTTAAACCAAGCACGCCATTGACTGGAGACAGCCAACTGACCTGGAGTCTGCACGATCCTTCCCCATGTGGGAAGGCCACCCTCCCCTCCACACCCCCACTATTATTAGGGATTTCAGGACCCAAGTCTACACGACGACCATATCCAGCTTGAAGCAGCTAGAGGAGCTTGAGACCTTCACCCATTGTTCTTTACAAGATTACAAAGGGTCTTAATATCTGAGAGGGAGGGATAGTTATTTTTTATGAACCATGGGTATGGACTTGTGGGGGGTTTGCTGTGGGAGGGAGATGCTGGGTGGAGGGGAGTAAAGGGGAGAAAATTGGAACTATTGTAACAATATAATCAATAAAGAAAAGCTGGGGAAAAAATTTAAAAAAAGAAAAGGAAAGACAACACAGTGTTTTTCCCATTAATTAAAATATAAAAAGTAATTTTTTCTTAAAGCAGCCTCATTTTCATTGGTAAATTTTAAAGTAGATCTCTTGAAATATTAGTTTTTATTTTCAAAATCTCTTTCACATTCTTTCAACAGAAAATATACTGAACAAAAATATGTATCAAATGTCATGTTAAACATTGCCAAGAACACAGAAATAAATGAGGCATCACAATTACCAAAAAGAATAGATTGACAACTAAAGAAAACAGACAAAGGCAGTAGCTTTCTGGTAGTCTTGAGAAGGCTGTCTAGGCCCAGACTGTCACACAATCTGATGATACAGGGGGCAGAACCAAGAATGAAAGAAAGTGCACCTCTACAAAGTATACAAGATGTGGTGGGAGGAGTGACTCTCAGTCAGCTAACTGAAGGGAAGGACCCACCAAAGAGCAAAAGAACAACAACCAAAACCCAGGTACAAACAGACAGCTCAAATAAACAGCATAAAGGGCATTCCAAGAGCATCAAGTTCAGAAGATCAAGGAGACTACACCATTGAAACATACAGGTCTCCTCCCACGGAAGGTCACAACACAAAGACAGGAAGACAAAGCAGATCAATCTAAGAAGCAGAAAGAAGCAAGAAGAGTCACAAAAGTGGGAAGACAAAGAAACCACCCCCCATTGACAGGAAAAGAGGAATCTCCCAAAAGAGTGCTAAATGAAATAGAAGTAAACAAACTATCAGACATATAATTAAAAATAATGATTATAGGGAACTCAATGAACCCAGCGAGCTCAAAGAAAACTATAAAGAACTCCAGGGGAAGGAACTACGAAGAACTCCAGGGAAGCTACAAGGAACTTACTGAGAACAATACCAGCATTAAAAAGGACATAGAAACTATCAATAAGAGCCAGGAGGAAATGAACAATACAATTTCTGAATTGAAGAACATGGTAGAAGGAATCAAAAGCAGGCTAGATGAAGAGAAGATCAGATAAGAGAGTTGGAGGACAATTTAGAAAAAAATTCCCAGATAGTGCAACAAAATAAAAAAGAACTTAAAAAGAATGAAGAGGTTTTAAGAGAGCTGCAGAATAACATGAAATGTAATAATATCCATATCATAGGAATACCAGAAGGAGAAGAAGAGGAGCAAGGGATAGAAAATATGTTTGAAAAAGTAATGACAAAAACTTCCCTAATGATGAGAGAAAAAGTCACGCAAGTCCAGAAAACACAGATGGTCCCAATGAAGATGAGCCCAAACACACCCACCTCAAGACACATAATAATGAAAGTGGCAAAACTCAAGACAAAGAGAATCCTAAAAGCAGTAAAAGAGAAACAGCTAATAACATACACGAAAGTTCCGATAAGGCTATCGTCAGATTTCTCAGCAGAAACAGTACAAAGCAAAAGGGAATGGCCAAAAATGTTCCAAGAACTAAAAAACAAAGGCCTACAACCAAGAATACTTTACCCAGTAAAGCCATCATTCAAAATGGAAGGTGAAATAAGGAGTTTCCCAGACAAGAGAAGGCTAAAAGAATACATCTCCACCAAACCAGCATTGCAGGAGATTCTAAAGGGTCTGCTTTAAAAAAATGAAGAAACAGAGAGAGGCAGAGGGGAGCACAGGTACAAAGGAAAAAAATAACAATGAATAAGTACCTATCAACAATAATCTTAAATGTAAATGGATTAAATGCACTAATCAAATGACATAGAAGAGTGGAAAAGGATATAAAAACATGACCCACATATATGCTGTCTACAAGAGACCCACCTCAGAAAAAAAGATCTACACAGACTGAAAGTGAAGGGATGGAAAAAAAATATTTCAAGCAAATGGACATGAAAAAATTCTGGAGTAGCAATACTTACATCAGACAAAACAAATTTCACAAGGGCCATAAAAAGAGATAAAGAACACTTCATAATACTTAAGGGAACAATCCATCAAGAAGATATAACCCTTGTAAACATATATGCACCCAACGTAAGAGCACCAAATAGATAAAGAAAACCTTGACAGACTTCAAGAAAGATATCAACAGCAACACACTCATAGTAGGGGACTTTAACACCCCATTGTCAACAATAGACAGGTCTTCCAAGTGAAGAAGCACCAAGGATATTGTGACACTGAACAACAGTCGAGGTCAAAAGGACTTAATTGATATATACAAGACCTTTCATGCCAAAGAAACAAAATATACATTCTTTTCAAGTGCACATGGAATATTTTTAAAGATAGACCACATGACAAGACACAAATCAAGCTTTAAAAAATTCAAGAAAGTTGAAATTATATCAAACATCTTCTCAGATTACAATGACTTGAAACTAGAAACCAATCTCAAGGAAAAAACTTAAAAAGATTCAAATTTATAGAGATTGAATAACATGCTATTAAATAAGGAATGGGTCAACAATGACATCAACGAAAAAATAAAGAAGTTTCTGGAAACAAATGAAAATGAACACACAACAGCCCAAATCTATGGAACACAGTGAAGTCAGTCTTGATAGAGAAGATCATAGCAATACAGGCCTACCTAAAAAACATAAAAGAATCTCAAATAAACAACCTAACCCTACATTTACAAGAACTAGAGGAACAACAACAGACAAAGTCCAGAGTGAATATAAGGAAAGGGATAATCAAGATCAGAACTGATTTAAATGACATAGACACTAAACAATCTATTCAAAATATTGATAAAACCAGGAACTAGTTCTTTGAAAAGATATACTTGACAAGCCTTTAACCAGACTCATCAAGAAAAAAAGAGAGAGGACCCAAATAAATAAAATAAGAAATAAAGGAGGACAAATCACAACTGATACCACAGAAATACAAAGGATTGTAAGAAATTACAATAAACAACTATATGACAAGAAATTAGACAACCTGGGGGAAATGGACAAATTTCTGGAAACATAATCTTCCAAAACTGAATCAGGAAGCAGAAAACCTGAATAAACTGATAACAGCTAGTGAAACTGAAGCAATAATCATAAAACTTCCAGCACACAAAAGCCCTGGATTAGATGGCTTCACAGGCAAATTTTACCAAATATTTAAGGAAGAACCCCTATCCTTCTCAAACTATTCCAAAAAGTCCAAGAAGATGGAAGACTCCCAGACTCTTTCTATGGGGCCAGTATTATCCTGATTCCAAAACCAGGTCAAGACACAACAAAGAAAGAAAACTACAGGCCAATATTGCTGATAAACATAGATGCTAAAGTCCTCAACAAAATATTGGCAAACCTGATCCAGCAATACATTAAAAAGATCATACACCGCGGTCAAGTGGGATTCTTCCCAGGGATGCAAGGATGGTATAATATTCTCAAATCAATAAATGTAATACACCACATAAACAAAATGAAAGACAAAAATCACATGATCATATCAATAGATGCTAAAAAAGCATTTGATAAAGTACAACACCCACTTATGATGAAAACACTCAGCAAAATGGGAACAGAGGAGCTTACCTCAACATAATAAAGGCCATATATGAGAAACTTGAAGTCAACCAAATACTCAATGGGCAAAAACTGAAAGCATTCAACCTAAGATCAGGAATAAGACAAGAATATCCACTCTCTCCACTTCTATTGAACATAGTTTTGGAAGTCCTAGCCACAGCAATCAGACAAGAAAAAAAATAAGAAGCATCCAAATTGGAAAGGAGAAAATAAAGCTGTCATTTGCAGACAACATGATGGTATACCTTGCAAACTTTATAAACTCCACCAAAAAGCTACTTGACCTAATAAGTGAATTTGGCAAAATAGCAGAGTACAAAGTCAATATTCAGAAATCAAAGACATTTCTGTACACCAACAATGAAATCAGAAATAGAAACTAGAAAAAGAAATCCTATTTACTATAGCAACAAGAGAACTGAAGTACTTAGGAATAAACTTAAATAAGGAGGTAAAAGACCTGTACTTTGAAAACTACAAGACACTGAAGAAATAAATTAAGGAAGATACAAATAAATGGAAGCATATACCATGCTCATGGATGGGAAGAATCAACATCATTAAAATGTCCATACTACCCAAAGCAATTTATAGATTCAACGCAATCCCTATTAAAATACTAATGACATATTTCACAGGCCTAGAAAAAATACTCCATAAAATTTATATGGAACCAAAAATGGCCTTGAATAGCCTCACTATTCTTGAGAAAGAAAAACAGAGTAGAAGGAATCACAATACCTGACATCAAACTATACTAAAAGGCTAATGTAATCAATACATTTTGGTACTGGCATAACAACAGACATATAGATCAATGGAACAGAATAGAGAGCCCAGAAATAAACCCAGGTCTCTATGGTTAATTAGTTTTTCACAAAGGTGGAAGGAGCTTAAAGTGGAGTGAAAATAACCCCTTCAACAAATGGTGTTGGGAGAACTGGATAGGAACTTGAAAAAAAAAAAAAAAAAACTAGACCACCAACTTACACCACACACCAGAAAAAAACTCAAGATGGATAAAAGACTTAAATGTAAGCCATGGCACCATGAAAGTCATAGAGGAAAACATAAGCAGTAAAATCTTTAATATCCTATGTAGCAATATTTTTGCCAATATATCTCCCAGGGTAAGCTACAGGAAATAAAAGAAAGAATAAACAAATGGGACTACATCAAACTAAAAGGTTCCATCTCAGTAAGAGAAAACATCAGCAAGATGAAAAAGGAACCAACCATATATAAGAAAACATATTTAACAATGATATCTCGGACAACAGTTTGATCTCCAAAATATGTAAAAAATTTATTCAACTGAGCACCAAGAATATAGACAATCCAATTTAAAAAATGAGCAGAGGACCTGAACAGACACATCTCCAAGGAGGACACACTGAGGGCCCATAGGCATATGAAAGAATGCTCAACTTCACTAGCCATCAGAGAAATGCAAATTAAAACCACAAGGTACCACCTCACATCACTCAGGATGGTCATCATTAACAAATCAACAAACAATAGGCATTGGCAAGGATGTGGAGAAAAGGGAACCCTAGGGAATTGTTGGTGGGAATGCAGACTGGTGTGGCCACTGTAGAAAACAGTATGGAATTTCCACAAAAAACTAAAAATGGAACTGCCTTTTGATTCTATGATTCCACTGCTCAGATTATATCTGAAGAATCCTAAAACACCAATTCAGAAGAACTTGTGTACCCCTATGTTCATAGCAATGCCATTTACAATAGATAAGTGTTGGACACAACCTAAGTGCCCATCTGTAGATGAGTGGATCAAAAAACTGTGGTACTCTTACACAATGGAATACTATGAAGCAGAAAGAAAGAAGGAACTCTTACCTTTTGCAACAAGATGGATAGAACTGGAGATTTTTATGCTTGGTGAAATAAGCCAGAGAGCAAAAGAAAAATACCATATTATTTCACATAATACAGGAACCTAATTAACAAAACAAACAAATGAGCAAAATAGAACCAGAGGCATGGAAACAAGGGATAGACTGACAGTGACCAGAAGGGAGGGGGGAGGAGAGGAGGGGGAAAACGTGGGGAAGGTCTAGTAAAGGAACTAAGGTAAATGACCCATGGACATGGACAACAGAGTGGGCATTGTCTGTGGGAGAGAGGGAAGGTGAGTGGGGCAGGGGAGAACAATGGTGGAAAGATGGGACAAGTATAAAAAAAAAAAGAAACAAAAAGAAAAAAAAGCAATTACCCACAAGGAGATAATGCAAATAACTTGATCACAAGAAGGAATGCAAGTGTTATGAGAAGGACTTGGAAGAAAAGTTCAGGATTTGGAGCTAGACTACTGAGAACGTTCAAGTCCTTACCAAACATTAGCTTTGTGGTCATGCAATCACCTATGGTCCTTAAATTTCAGTTTACTCATTTGTATAATGGGTTTTTTTATGTGAAATCAATGGAATACTTTTTATATAGCCCAACATAAATTGAAAAATGATGCAAAATGCAAGCTGATAGATAGGATTTCAAAGGATGAATGAAAGAACTATGTGTTATGATTAGAAATCATATGTGTGCATTCAGATGTGTGCATCCATTTGCTAAGAAAATGGAGCTGGAGGCTGAATGGATTACAGTTACAGAAAACAAAAAAGAAGGCATTTCCAGGGAAGAAAGCAGCATGGGTAAAGGCATGGAAATTGTTAAATTCCGGTCATTTTTGGCAAACAAGGAATGATTACATTCAGTACAATGTGGACCACAGGTACAAGAATAGTGAGAAATCTTGTTGAAAAGATCAGGCAAGTCTTGATGCCAGAGGCTTAAAGATGTGGTCATGTGAATGCAATTTTAAATACAATATGTAATAATCAAATGTTTTTGGAAGTAGTGACACAATTTGTTCTGAATGAAAAGAAGACACACCTGATGGCAGCACAAAAGATGGACTGGAGTTTAGAGTAAATGAAAGAGTGGAAGAGAACTGCAGTCTTTGGGTGAGATTGAACTAGAGCAGGAACAGTACCAACTAGAACATTGATAGAGGAAGACACTGAGGATTCCGAAGTCTAAATCATTAGGTAGGGCCCCCTCCAGACCACTGTATTCACAACCAAATACAAAATCCCAACTCATGATCTTAAAGACATCTCAAATTCAATAAAAATTTTCATTATGTCCTCTAAATTTTCTTTTCCTATGTGCTACCACTAATAGTATCATGGCTAGAATTATTCATTGCATGATCCCCACAGATTTTGAGGCAAGTGTTCACTATTTTGACTAAAGGTATCTGCAACCTACTCAGCTTCCTTAGTCAGAAACATTAAAGTCATTAATAATCACTTTCTCTCCTTTACTTCTTCTATCCAGTAATTTGTCAAGTCTGGTCAATTCCTCCTTGTCTTTGTCACCTGTCCCTTCTATCCCCTTTACATCACCATCTTATATTTAGACCTTCATCATCTCTCTCCTAAATTATTGCAAATGTTTACTTGCAATAATTTCTTGAAAGGTACTTTTTAATTTATTGCCTTTTAAAGTTCTATACTTATTTTAGAATCAGCTTGTTAATTTATATAAAAAATCATGCTGGGATTTTTATTAAAATTATATATATATAGATTAATATAAAAATAATTGCCATTATGAAATACTGAGTTCTCTATTCCATTGATATAAATTTTTATAATTTTATTTAGGTCTTAAATTCTCTCAGTAATGTTTTGTAGTTTGTAGTGTAGAGGATTCTTACATATTTTGTTAGATATTCCTAAAATGAATTTTTGGTGTCATTGTAAATTGTATTGTTCTTTCATTTTCTATTTTGTATATTAATATTGAATCTAGCGACTTTGATAAATACATTAAAGAAATAAGGATAGTTATAGCTACATGTGACCGTATGCATAGGTGAATTTCAAAAATGCATTATTGAATAAAAGAAAGTAGTTGAAACAGTGCATGTGATGTGATTCAATTTATATGAAACACACAAGCAGGTGAAACAAATATCTTCTGTTTGATGTCAGATAGTGATTATTTCTGGAGATCAATCATTGCCAGAAATTACAAAGGGGCTCATAAATAACTGATAATGTTCTGTTTCTTCATCTGGATACCACTTACATGCATGTGTTCAGTAAGTGAAGTCAGAAATCTGAATATTAGTGTGCACATTTTGTACACTAGACTTAGTGAAAAGTTATCAAAATTAAAAGAACAAAAATGGGTCTTACTCCCAGTTAACTTCTACTACGTTTCATACTTCATTTTGTATAAATAATGAAGATGCAAAGAGGTACAAACACTGGGAGTGGTTTACACAGTTTTTATATTATATATTCCTAAGGAATATGACATATGACATGTTTTCATATTTCACTGCTAGAACAACTTCTCTATAGTTGAGTTCCTTCCAAATTTTAAATACATTTTGATTACTAAAGCTTTGGGGAGAAGCTGAGATGGAGCTGCATTGAAAACATATTTTCTTTGACAGTGACAGTCATCACACAAAGCAAAAGTAGGAGGTAGGAGAGAGGGAATTGGTTGTTGGTGACAATAGCTGCTAAATAAAGGTAACATCACATGGAAGCAGGTCCACTTTATGGAAACTTGTTATCATATTAAGTTCCAGTGGAAATTAATCACTGAGATTCTTGTACCCTGAGAGTATCATATTTACTTCTTAGTAATTGCCATCAAAATTGTGCTAAATACTCATGAGATATATATTCAAGAATTTCACATTTCAGAATTGTTCTCTTTCTTACCTAACAGATGGTATAAGATTTTGCAACTGTGCTTTTTTTCTCTATATTTACTTATAGCCTTATTTTAGTAGATATACCAATGTATTGCCTTATGACAAACTTATCTGGTTAATAATAAAAAATCCTTCCACCATTCTTACAGGATTCCAATCTTACTATTATAAGAATGTTTTTCAATATAGTTGTTTTATCCATATATAGTAAGTGAGGCTATAGAAGTTATTTAAATAACACCATAGCGCATATTGACATCAATTTTAGTTCTGCTTTTAAAATGGACTTTCAGACTTCTTAATAGATCTTAATAAAATTGTACACAAACAATACAAATATACTTTCTCCCTCCAATTATATCCTTAAAGCTTATGTTAACTTCAAATAAAAACATACTGGTGTCTAAGTTGCATTGTTTTAAAATAGATAGAAATTCTTAGGAAAAAATAAAAAAAGACATCCAAAATAACCCAACTCTATTCAAGTACAGTGTTTAAGAGAATAACATATATTGTGCACATGCATGTAACTAGGAATTTAGACCTGATATTTTAAAATATCAATTACCTGCAAAGAAACATGCCAGCTTATTTGAAAGCTGTCTTTGAGCTTAGCATAATCATTTTACACCTAAACTAAGTCATTATGCTTTGGAGGACCTTTAGAAATGTTGAAGGTGTTTAATTTATTTTCATATTTAACACTTCCATCAAAAAATAAGGTTTATGTAAAATGATTAAAGATGACATGATATTGTGGTGAGAATTTTAAAACACAGCATCTATGTATTTTAAAATAATAAACATAATAAAAATGATATAAACATCAGTGAGCATTTTCTAGAGAACAAATTCAAACACAAATAACAAGATATGCACCTGGCTTTCCTTTATTTTCCTTCCTTGCCTATCATCATGAGAAATTATCTAATCAGTTTGGCAAGCAATGATGACAATAAAGGCTGTGTCTATTGAAATAATGAGCAATTTTTCCAGATTTAGCACTTTCTGAAACGTCATAGTACTTGAATAGCTATGAAATGTCACTGCTGAAAAATGATCTAAAATACGTGCTCAGCAGACAATTTTTAAAGAAAGTCAAATTAGAACAGATGAACCAAACTGTTACTGTTTTAGCTTTAAATAGAAATGAGCTACAATGTCTGACTGGAAAAAACCAAGCCACTTTTAACATAAAAAGAATGGTTTGTGCAACATTGACGTAAACAGGTAGCCAAAGAGAATGGACTGGAATGCAAATGCATGAACAATGACTTCACTGTACTAGTCACTGGGGTTGATAGATGCTGTTGATGAGTGTACGATGTGGTCATCGCATTCAAAATGACTGAGTAAGTAGACCAAAAATCTGCATCAAATTTGCATTAAACTTGAACATTCCTCTGCAGACACTATTTGGATGATTCGGGAAACCACAAGTATGGGCAACTGGTAATTGGCAGCTTCAGCATGCCAACATGACCACTCATGCATCATGTCCCAAGCAGAGCTTTTGGGCAAAATATCAAATCACCCAGGTGGCTCAACCCCCCTACAGCCCAGATTTTGCACTCTGTGACATACAGTTTTTCCCAAAATTAAGATCACTTTTGAAAGGGAAGAGATTTCAGACCATCGATGAGATTCAGGAAAATACGACTGGGCAGCTGATGGTGATTGGGAGAACTGTGTGAGGTCCCAAGGTGCCTACTTTGAAGGAGGCTAAGGTATCGTTGTCCTATGTACAATGTTTCTTGTATCTTATATCTTCTTTAATAAATGTCTCTATTTTTCATATTAAATGGCTGGATATCTTCTGGACAGATCTTGTATATAACTTCCTTTAATATGACTGACCTTTAATTAAGAAATTTAAAGTTGCAAAAAATTCCTATAAGTAAAGCACTGGATATAAGTTCAAAATTATAATATTCTTAAAAGCTCAAGCCTTTTACTTTCATGAATTCTTACTATGTAAGATGATTTCACAACATCTTATCTACTGATCACTCAAAAGAAGATTCTGGGTCAGGGTGCCATCCATCTCACATCAAGGAAACCAAATCATAAAATGCACATGTCAGCTCAGGCAAATGCAGAGTAAGTACCAAGTAGAACTTTGAGTGTGTTTGAAAGAATTAACTTGTTTTGTCTGGCTGAGTACTCAATAAGCTTTCCTTTGAAAAATTAACTCCTGATTTGACTAATTTAGGAATACATTTATAATTTCCACATCATTTATATTTTTATATTAATATAAAATAAGTGTTTATAATCACTTGCATTTTTTTTCTTGTAAATGTATATAGACACAAGGTCTATATTGAAGGAAAAAATCTACCTTTGTGTATATTTCTATTTAATTGAGTTTGTTGACTATTCAGTGTTGTTGTCGCAAACTAATGTTTGGAAGTCAAAAATTCTAAAAATATGAGCCAGTAAACAATATAACAGAAATATTATGTTGCCTCAGAAGTCCACATTTTTATTGTAATATTTACATTTCCAAGTTATGAGTTACTCAAGAGAGCTAAATAAGTTCTTAATGACATACTGCACTTACTGAGCCCAGTTTCAATTAAATATAGATAAGTATACTTTTGGATTAAATTAGTATGTGGCCATCTTCAAGTCACTACAAAATCTAAAGGTAATAATGCTTTTATTCCTCACTGAAACAAATGTTTCAGAAATGTGTTTATCTAATCTAAGGCCTGCTTTTAGGATTCTTTATATGCTGCATTTAATTGAGCTACATTTTCAACATAAGGTTAACTAGAACACTATATGAGACAAAAACTATATCTTCATGTTTTTCTAGATGTAATACAATTGATAAATATTTTAGTAATTGTTTGGCCTGGAAATGGCAATGTAAGTCTAAGTATTTGAGTGCAGAGCTGAGATTTATAATGACCAGTCCCAGAAACATAGATAAGAACAAGGATTTGACCTGAGGGCAAACAAATGCCAGGATTCCTGTGCAACAATAACTCCTTGATAGAACTCATTGACCTAACAAGGTGATCTGTGTTAGTCATATGGCTGATAGTCATTTCTTATTGCTGCTCTGCTCCCTTAGCAATTCCTTACCCTGTTTGTTGAGTCTCATCCTGCTTTTGGAGTACCATTACTTCAAATATTGGGAGATAAAGTCATCTTTGTTCCAAAGGTAATGGTATAGATACAGGGAGGCCACCAGTCTTGAAGAAGCACCGAGAAGCCTCTTGGGTCCTTGTGTGGCAAGCCATTGAAGTCCCCATTAGATTCTATGAAATCACTCTTACTCAAAAATCACTGATGTGGACCATTTCCATGAGCATCCATAAACCTACCACAATCTGATGTCACTTCAGAGCTGTGCAATGTGGTGCCTAAATTCCTGACTAGCCTATCAGAAAGCCAAAAGCTTCATTCCCACTCAACTGCTGCCAGCTCTAGCAGCAACTTAGATATAGATTAGCAGATAGATTGAAGTTTAGGGATAGAGGGAGAGCAACAGATGTCCCAAAAGATATTGTCCCAGAATCCTGTCTTCATTGATTTGAGTAGAATTTTCCTAACATAATTGATGTTTAATAAATCTACATTCTGTGGCCCATATGTACAGACTTATTGTGAAGCAATTTAAGGCTATAAATTACAATCATCAAAGAGCTCTTAAATAGATTTCTTAATTTTTTAGTTAGACATCATGCTATAAAATAGATGAGTTTAAAGCAGTTATTAAAATGCAATTTAACAATTTTAAATAAAAATATTAATGATTGAAGGAAAGCAATTTTTTAGTACAAAGGAAGGTTGTATTGAGGTATTTATTTTTTAGTAAAACATTCCTAAAGAACTCAAAGCATCATTTTGCTTAATCTTTAAACATGATTTTAGCAGGTGCAGGCAATTTCGGGAACAGAATACCACATCTTGACCTTGAAAAATACTTAGCACCTGTGTGCCAGCAATAGGCCACAGCACACTCTGAGAGACCAGATGCAGCCAAGGCAAGGATTCAATTATAAGAAACAAAAGGATCGGTCTGTAAAGGTCTTTTAGATGTTAGCAAGCAAAGCATTATTTGCTGCTTTTAAATTTGCAAGGTAATTGAAGTCATTATCCACTTCAGGGCACTAAAAATGATTCTTTATAAGAAAAATAAATGATAAGAAATTTTGAAATTTTTGGAGGTAAAGAAAGAAATCACAGATAAACCCTTCTGTGGCTCCCACAACTGTAAATTGCTAAACTTCATAAGAAAACAACAAATGTTGTTTTCTGAGAGCTGAAGATTTATGCTTGCATAAATGAATTTTTTCCTAGAGAATGTAAATGAATAGTGCCAAGGTTTTCTCAACTCAAACTTAGTGCTCAGTTAGTGAATTCTTGACAACTGTCATATAAACAACCAAGGTTCCTGATGAGACTAAACACAAGTATCATCTTTCTGCATTTCTTCATTCAGAGAACATGTAACTCTCACTATGATCTTTGGTAACCCTCTGGGAACAGAAAATAATTTTGCCAGGAATAACTGTTATTTAGAGCAGAATTGGTTTGTTTTATAAACCTGATGGGGTACAGCTAGTGCTGTGTTAATCTAATATGTCCTATCAAAACTATAACTTTTCATAATAGGGCTCAAAAATAATTTGGAGTTGAACAAAAATACTTTTGAGTTCCTGAAGGAACTACACTTAATTGAGTTACAGACAGCCCAGGTTTTTGCTAAAGGAATTTCAATGTAGGTGAAATGAGGCTGTTATTAGTGGTTATGGGCTGATTTGTGACCCTGCCCCTCCTTAGAATGTGACTGCAGAGGATCTTTACAGAAGTGATTAAGTTAAAATGAGGTCATTAAGGTGGGATTTATACAATATGACTGGTGTCCTTATAAGAAGGGGTAATCTCTACACAGACATGTACAGAGGGAAGACACTGTAAAGACACAAGGAGAAAAGCTCCATCTCCAAGTCAGGTGAAGAGGCCTAGAATGAATCCTTCCCACACAGCCTTTAGAAGGAACCATATCTACCAACATCTTGTTCTCAGACTTGACTCTCCAGAACTGTGAAAACATAAATTTCTGATGCTTAAGTCACCTCTTTGAGGCAGCCTTAGAAAATGAATACACATTTATTTACCTAGTTTCATTTGAGTGAGACAAATTTATCAAAGATTCTGGCCATGTACATTTGATCTCATTTGCCTTGTCTCTGCCTGACCAGTTAGAGGCAGAGAGCAAAGTCTTCGTCTCTGCAGAAGCAACGTTTCCCAAAGTAAGTTGTTTCCTTGCCTCACTAGAAGGTGGCATGTGGAAAGCCTATGTGTCTCTAATGTCCAGATGTATCTTCTCAGTAATATCGGTGTCATTTTGCTTCTCTTTCTCTTGATTCTTTTGTTAGTTTCTTAGTTCCTTCTGAAATTAGGTAGGGAAGAGGGGTGTTATTTATTGACATCTTTCAAGAACTTGAAAAAACAGCAAGCTAATGGTGGATTGGATCATTGAAAAGGGGACTGAGATCTGCTTTGATAATAATTATAGTTTGTAAGATGGTCACAAATTCTTCTCATTTTATTTATTTTTAACTGCCAGAATCTTTTTTTTTCCCAACTTTTCCCACTTCTATGAGACATTGCCCTGTTCTAGTTGAGGCTGTCTTGATAAACATCAGATTTGGGGATATCATCCTGATTAAGCATGCCCTAGAGTTGTTATTAGTTTCAAGATTTTCTTTTGATGTATATTGTAGCAGGAACAGATGAACAAACCACATTTGGAATTGTTGAACCATTTCTCAAAATATTTTTCAAATTTTTAAAAACCAAAATGCGTTCTCATAAACACTTCGGCCATTAAAAGCAGTGTGTGTTGTAAGAAAAATTTTTTCCATGTGTTTCTGATTCATTTACACTTAACTCATCAAAAAGTTGTTTGGGAAAAAATATATTTGATTGCTTAGGAAATTGTTTTGGTCTTTCTGTTTTAAAAACAGGATATGTTATCGAAAGTAAACAAGACCCAACTTGGATAGTTGATATCTGAATTCCACTCTGTCTTTCTAAGTGTCAGTGTTCTATTCTTAAGCCATTGTCATTCCTAGGCCAAACAATATCTAAAATATTTATAAATAAGCATTGCTTTTTAGAAAAATGTTAAAATATTGGCCTATATACCTCTCATATATAATAACTCGATGATAAATATTTACCCCAGTTAAAATGAAGAACTATTAAGATTATTAAAAGTTAGGTCATGGGTCATGTAAATACAATGCTAAAACATATATTTCAATGAATATTGGAGTAAAAACATCAGTGTTAATAGATGCTATAGATATTTAGAGATGAAAACATACATAGTCCAGATTTGCACTTATTTTGTACTTGAGACTAAGTCAGGTTTACTAGTGAGTAGAGTATTTCATAAGGACTTTAAACTCCTTTGAATAACTCATAACCTTGGAATGTAAATATCATTAAAAGAGAAATATATTTTACAAACAAGTTTGAAAGATAAGCCAAACTGTGATTTTAAAGTATTGTATATATTCAGAATTAGTGATAACTTTAATACATTTCTGAAGTTTGATGTATTCTAACCAAATAGGCCTAATTTACACTTTATCACTTTGTGAGTTATCAAAATGATGTACCTTCTCATTATTATATTATCACATGGAAACTCAAATTATAATAAGTTGTTTTAACATGTTTTAATAGTAATACTTAAAAGCCTATGAGTATATAACTATAAACTTTTAGATATAAATTGAATCATATATCAGAAATATGTTTAAATTATTTGTAATATTTACATGATTACTATAGTATACTCATATTATTAATGGGTTATTATTTTTAATACAGCTTGGCTTCAGGTGCACCGCAGGAGTTGCCGGTGTTGACTACAACGTCAAACCGCCTTAGGGACTCCGGCTCCGGATTTTCTGTCGGGGTTTACTCCCTTAGCCTTTCCCCTGAAGAGGTATGCCGCAAGGCAGCGGAGGTTTTTTGGAATCAGAGTTTTCCTTCTCTGATGTGCCCTGACTGGAAGATCGAACCAGCGACACTTAGCTCGCAGGCCGACGCTCAATCCACTGAGCCAAACCAGCCAGGCCCTCCATATCACCCTGCCCAGGCTCTGTAGCTTCAGCTCCACTGGAGAGGACACTCCAGCGTCATCGCAAGATGTCGATTCAACACGGGAGGAGACAGATACCATGTCACTCCCGAGTCGGACTGCACAGCCATTCTCGGCGGTGCAGATAGACTCTTAAGAAGCTACACCATCGTCTCTCAAGACGGACGGCTGCCGAACGAACGAATTATTTTTAATATTCTGTTTATTAAACATTATATTCCTCCAGATTATTTTTATCTATACAGTAACGTTACACAAACAGAGGAGTCCAAAAACAAACCCCAGAGTTTGCGGCTGGGAGATAGGGAGCAGGAAGCAGCTTTCAGGATGCCCTTGCATGCCTGGAGCTAGTGGCTGGAAACATTGTTGCAAAGATCCGCTTTACTTCTAAGACTCAGGAAGATGGGAGGAATCTTGGACTGTGGGCTGGTACAGAAGAAGCAGACAGAGCCTACGCAGGGTTCTGTGAATGGTCAGAACTGTTTGCAACACCCACTGTGTGAGAGGACGCAGGGAGAGAGAGGAGGCAGGGAGGAAGGGAAGCGGCTGCAGACATATTTTGGGCTGGCTCTGGCTGTAGGGGGCTCTCTCTCTCTCAGGATCTCTCTGACCCTCACGCCCTCACTCTCTGGCTCTTGTGGGCTCCCTCCATGTGGCTTGGAGAAGGGATCTCCAGGCTGCTTTAAGAAGAGGCTCTTGCCAGGCTGCTTGGAGAAGGAGAGGAGATCCATGCGGTTTGCAGGAAGAAGGCAGTTTACAAGGAAGCTGAGAATCCAGGCGGTCCTGCATTGAGAGCTGGAGGGCACCACAGCACAGAAAGGACCTCCCCAATCAGAACTGAGTGATTGGCAGCTACTGGTAAAGCTGAATTGTGCCTAAGAAGTAGGGAAATGGTGTTTCTTACTTTCCTAAGACTGGCCAGGTCTGGGAGGGGGAGGCAGGACTATGTGTAAATAAACAGTTCTTTTTCTTTTCACCAAACTATGGTATTCAGAGTTATGATTCTGGTGGCGGGCAATGGGGCCCCTAACTAAACAGCCCGTGGGTTCTGTTTCAATCAAAGCAGCCCAAGGGTTCTGTTACAGTAAGAACACTCAAAAAATGAAATAAAAGTTGATAAATGAAAATTATCTCATCAAGTAACTATGGATCCGTATGTCTCTATAAAATATGTCTATAAAATATTTCCTAGCAACATATTTTTACTATAAAATAATTATAAATTTATGATAGCTATGAACTATTGAAGAACTTTATATATATATTCTTTCAAATCCTCACAATTATCTTACATTTTAGAAATACTGACTTCATGTTATAGATGAGGAAAAGCTAGTAAGAAGCCAGATTGACCTTTAAACTATGTCTGACCTATTCTCATGACTGATTTCTTCCCACTGCTATATTTTTTTTCTCTCAGATCTCTTAAGAAGAGTCTGTGACAGTTTCCTCTTTCAGGAACTACTACATATTTGAAAAGGTTATTCATGGCTAACATTTTGTAACACAAAAATCTTTATAAATATCAAATCAGACATTAGATTTTTTTCTTTAAAGGTAAAATTCCATATTCTTTTGTATTAAACAGCATAAGAAAAAAAACAACCACTTATTCTGAGAGCTAAGATTTATGTATACATAAATAAATTTTCCCCTAGATACAGTGAATGAATAATGCCATGTTTTTCTCAACTCAACTTAGTTCTCAGTTAGTGAATTCTGGACAACTGTCATAAACAACCAGCCTTCCTGATGAGACTAAATACAAGAGTATCATCTTTCTACATTTCTTCATTCAGAGAACATGTAACTCTCACTATGGTCTTTGGTGACCCTCTGGGGTCAGAAAATAGTTTTGCTATTTAAACCAGGATTGGTTTGTTTTATAGACTTGGTGGAATACAACCAGCACTGTGATAATCTTATCACATCTCTGATTCTAAAAAGAGGGCTCAAAAGAGATTTGGATTTGAACAAACCTAACTTCTGAGTTCCTGGAGGAACTACAATTGTTCGAACTGACAAACTACAGCTCATGGGTCATATCTAGCTTTCTGCTTGTTTTTGTACAGGCTGTAAGCTAAAAAATATTTATATATTTTAATATGACAAAAATAGAAAAGATAATTATTTATGACACATAAAAATTATATATAATTTAAATTTCAGTGTCCATAAATGTTTTATTGGAACACAGCCACATTCATTTGTTCATTGTTCAAGTCTGTTTATGTGCTACAATGATAGAGTTTGTAATTACAACAGAGACTGGTCCGAAAAACCTAAAATATTCACTATCTAGCCTTTTACATTTACTGAGCCCTGATATACAATATAATTATGGAATAATAGCTAAAAAGCACAGTTTAAATAATATGAATTAAGATATTTTTTATTTTTTATGGTATGAATAAAGTTGCAAAGAATGGATTAATTGGAAAAAAATGCTAATTAAGCCAAAATACAAATCTTTAAGGTATAATGATATTTTATGTTATTAAATGTTATATTGTGTACTGCCTTACAATTTTATAATTTTTGACTGCCAGTTGTGACATCACCAGTAGAGTGGTAGCTTCACAGAGAAAATTACTAATTTGGAGAAACAAAGAGTGACAGTACTTCAAATCTTCTATAAGAAAAATGCCTTGCAACCCCCATAAATGTATTGTAAGAAAAAAAAAGTTGTCCTTAATAAGATTTAAAATTTATGACATGATTGGGGTTTTGCAGACAAAGTTATATGTGGAAAATAAACTGGAAACCAAATATGTAAAATTAATGGGGAAAATATAAAATAACTGTATTAGTTAGCAAATAGTCCCATTAAAAAATAAATAATATAGCCTTATGTTGCTCTTTTAATATGTGAAATATAAGTTATGCCAGTAGGTCTCTTGCTAAAATAAGTATAACTTACTTTAATAGAAAATATTTTATTGGTCAAAACTATATGTACACCAGCTTCCACAGCTCCTTTTGACTACAATGATATACTACCATCCAAGTAATGAATACCATATAACACTTAACATGCAACTGTCAACTTTAATGCTCTAACTTTTATTTAGAAAACACAAACATTTAGAGTTAAAATCTATAAACTGATGTAAAATCTGCTGTTGTGATTTACCTGAAAGTCTGGGATAAGGCAAACTTAGAAAACTAATGGTTTTAAACTACAGCAGAGTATCTTAGCTTTATTTCCTAGGGTTACCTGTGTATCTAACATAAGAATCTATACAGAGAGAAAACATGTGTATACTGTACCTTTACATTAACCTGATTCCAATGTTCCTCAGAGTCATCCGTTTCCACAGATGGCTAATGATTCATTTCTTCCTCTTGTATAAAAGGCTTATGAACACTTAGATCAACTGACTCAGGCAAATAGGAGTGTGATTATACTGGATTAAAAAAAAAGTGGTCAAGAGATTACTGTAGCACATTCATATAATAGAACTATACAGAAAGAAATCTAGAAATACAACAATAAAATAATAAATAAAAATAAATAGTTGGCACCAAGAAGTATATTCCATAATGTGTCATACTTGCCTTCTGGTAAAGCATGTCACAATATAAATGAATTCTACTTATATGGGAGAATTATTTCATTACACAATTATTAAAATAAATTTTGAAGTATTTTTGAAAATGTTAAGCATTTTTCTCTTAATGCATTATATGGTATACTTCTATATGTAACTTCTAGGAATGTAATATCATCTAATAATCTTGAAGAGAAGTATAACAACACATACATAAAAGAGGAATATATTATTATTACTAAATACGGAACATAATAAATACAAAAAAAAAGACTAATGCTGACAGCTGAAGTCTCCTCTTATTTGCAGCATTGTAAAACTATTGGCATTATTTACAGTAAATACACGCAAGAAAAAAATCAAACTGGAAAGCAAATAAATATGAAAATCAAAGTAGTACAAAAAGGAACAGTAAATATATCAGAAAAATCAGCCAAAAACAACAAAATAAATTAAATTTGAATGAATTTTTTTACAGAACATAAAAATCTTATGTGGACATATATGTCAGTAAAATAAGTACAAACCACATAAAATAATAAATCTGAACACTTTCAAATGACATGGTCATGCATGAAGTAAAAACAAATATTTCATTAAATGTTCAGAGCAAGTAACAAGAACAAAATGAATTATAATAGAAACCAGTTTAAGCCTAATGTTTGTACAGGGCTGCTATTATTTTACACAGTGGGCTATAGTTACAGTAAATTTAAATCTAAATCAAACATGTCAGGGAAGTAGAATAGAATCTACTTCTCATCAACTACGTGCCTCTTGGCTTGATGTTTTGTTAAAATAAACACAGTTGGCATGCAAGATTCATGTCTCCATGAATTTTTTACCATCTTTATTCTAAAAGCAGACACATAATCACTGTGTTCATCAGGTCACTCAATTTATCACCTTAACATTTAATATTAATTCTTAATATGAATATACTGGATGTATGATAGTTTATGAGAATATTTTGAGGACAGCAAGGGAAGATGAAGTAAAATATGTGTTTAATATGACAACAAATACAATAATAGATATAGACCCAGAATTAAGAATTTTGATCTATATAAAGAATATAACATCACCTCTGAATCATATTCCACTGTATAAACCTACAAAGCTTTTTTATCCAGTCACCTATTGAAGGGCATCTTAATTACTTCCAGTGTTTGGTGATTATAAGTAATGCTGCTATAAATATTTGTGTGAAGGTTTTTGTGTGAATGTAAGTTTTCAGACCATTTGGGTAAATACCAAGGAGTGTGATTGCTGGATTATATGGTAAAAGTATGTTCAGCAGGGTAAAAAATTGCCAAATTGTCTCTCAAAGTGGCTGTGTCATTTTGCATTCCCACCAGTAATTGGAGTTCCTATTGTTCTGCATATACTCCAGCATTTAATACTGTCAGCTTTTTTGATTTCAGTCATTTTAACGGGTGTATAGTATCTCATGGTTCTTGTAAATTGATAGAATTCTATTTTTTCTGAAAAAATATAAATATTCCAGCTTTCTTTTGGCTAATCTTTCTAAATTCTTTTACTTTTAACTTAGGTTTGAGTCTTTAAAGTGGATTCCTAACAGAAAATATAAAATGGGGCTTTGTCAGGAAACTAAAGAACAACACAAACAAAAGAACTAAATAGAACAAAGAGCAAAATAGTAGTCAATAGGGGAGAGGGGGGAGGGAGAGAAGGGGGATAAGTAAGGGAAGGGTTTAGTCAAAGAAAGTATATAAATGACTCATGGACATGGACAACGGGCAGGGATATGATTGCGGGAGAGGGGTTGGGTTGGGTGGGGGAGAGAAATTGGGAGAAAAGGGGACAACTGTAATTGAAAAACCAAAAATTAAAAAAATAAAAAATAATAAAAAACTTAAAAAAAATAAAAATAAAAAAATAAAATGGGGCTTTGTTTAATTTTTTAAAGTTTACAATGACAAATCTGTCAATTGACACATGAATTCCATTCATAGTTAAAGTATTATTGATAAAAGTTGTATTAATATTTTACCATGTGCAATTATTTGGTTTTAATTAATCAATTTACATCATCCTATTTTACTTCTTCTCTTAACATAACACTTATACCTCTTTCTTATATAAAAATTTAGTAGCATCTTTAGAGAAGGTAGCATATATTTTAACCAACCCAAATCCCCTTTTAAATCTTTTAACAGAATATTTCTAATTTCTTCCTTTTCTCTCTTATGACATGGCTACCATTCTCATCTATATTCTATAATAATATAATGCAGTTTATATTACTTTAAGCCATAATCTCTTAGATTAACTAATAGTAATAAAAATAAATATTTTCTTTTAACTTGATTTACTCCTCTTTTACAGTCTTCCTTGCATTGTGTAGATTCTTTTTTTGACAGTTTTTCCTTTCTATATGTATACCAGAGCTATAACATTTTTCTTTTCCCTGAAGGACTTCTTTTCCATTTCTTTCATGGAAGATCTACTGATGATGAATATTCTAGGTGTGTGTTAGGTTTTTTTTTTTTTCCTTTTTTTCAGTACTGAGTTGAAGAGGGAATATTTCACTTCACTCTCTTCTCACATGCATGGCTTCTGATAGTTCACTACAATTCTTATTCTTTTGCTCTTAAATTAAAGGTGCTTTGTGTTTTACTGACTGTCTTATTTCACTTAGTATAATATTCTCCAGGTCAATCTATGCTGCCACAAAAAGTAAGAGTTTCTTCCTTTTTACCACTCTATAGTATTTCATTTTGTAAATGTACCACTGATTTTTTTTTTTTTTTACCCACTTATATACTGATTACCACTTAAGCTGTTTCTAGATCTTGGCTATTGTAAATAGCACTGCTATGAACATAGGGATGTATTTTTTTTGTGTATTAGTTTTTGGGATTCTTAGGATATATTCCCAGAAGTGGAATTGCTGGGTCAAAAAGAATATTATGCAGCAGTAAAAAATAAAGAAACTGTTACCTTTTGTGACAGCATGAATGGACCTGAGGAATATTATACTAAGTGAATAAGCCAGTCACAGAAAGACAAATACTTCACTTATATATGAATCTAATGCACATGAGAAATTAACAAAATAGAAACAGAAGCATAGGTATGTGGAATAGACTGACAGCTGCCAGAAGTGGGAGGAAAGAGATGAAAGGTTAACCAAAGAACATGTATGCATGATCCATTGACACAGACAACAATATGGAGATTGAATTAGGGAGGGGAACAGGAGGGGCAGGGTGGAGGCGGGGAAGGGGAGAAATGGCAGGAACTACTATAATAGCATAAATAAATAAGTAAATAAATAAATAAAGTGCTTTATTCCTTAGACTTTTTTCAAGATTTTCTCTTTGTTTTTGGTTTTCTTCAGTTTCAATATGATATGCCAAGGTGTAGATATTTTTAAATATCTATTCTGTTTCATGTTCTCTGAGGTTCTAGGATCTGGTGTTTGGCAAATGTCATTAAATTTAAAATTCTTCTGCTATCATTTCTTCAAATGCTTCCTCTGCTTCTTTCTCTCTTCTGATATTCCAGTTATCTATGCTTCATCTTTTGAAATTGTCCCATAGCTGTAGAAGTTCTGTTCTGTCTTTGTTTTTCATTCTTTTCTTTTCCCCCTTTCCCTGGAATAGTTTCAGAAGTTCATATTGACTTAACTTCAAGTTCACTGATACTTTTCTCAGCATGTTGAGTTACTAATGGGTCCATCAATGGCATTCTTTTCTATCAGTATGTTCTTGCTTTTTAGTATTTTTTTTTTCTGATTCTTTCTCAGAGTATTCATCAGTGTATTTTTCCAGACTGTCTACTTTTCCCAATAGAATTCTGAGATATTCATCAAAGTTATTTAAAATCCCTTGTCTGATAATTCCAACATCTGTTTCACAAATAAATCTAGTTCTGATGCTTGCTTTGTTACTTCAACTATTTTTTTTTCTTTTTTTAAATAATGCCTTATCAACTGATGTGGAAAGCCCTATAATATGTACTGAGCAATAAGAGTTAAGGCAAGTAGACCTTTAAAGTTAATTTTATGTTAATCTGGCTAAGATCTAGGTATGTTTATTGTATGTTATAGCTGTAGGTGACAGAGGCCACAAATTTCTCTGGAATCCTTGTTGTCACCTATTTTGTCCTTAGGATTCCCTAAGAACTCATCATAGGACATCCACATCTTACAGCTCTTTCAGCTGTAACTCTGTTGTTTTACTAACCCTGCTGTGTGGTGGGTGTAAGGCATGGGGGAGGTAAGTGTTCTGTAATATTAAGTTTAAATCTGTCCTTCAGTGGGCCTGTGGCCCTAGACTCTGAGAGTGACAGTGATTCTGAGCTTCCCTCATACACTTAGGTAAGACATTAGGCTGGAGGAGCATGAAACTAGATATGTTATTCCTTGAGTGGTGTAGGACCAACCACTGGCAATGTCTTCTGCAAAGTAGGCCTTTTTTAATAGAGAATGCTCTGGGCATATACATAATGATTATGCTTCCCTTTGTTTCTCTCTCTCTCTCTCTTGAATTTTAAAAAATTGTGTCATTTTTCATTACCATTTATCCCTTTTATACCCTCTCCCACCCACAATCACTATACTGTTGTCCATGTTCATGAGTCCCTTTTCCTTTTGGCTTGATCCCTCCACACCCTAATCTTCCCAAAGAGCTGTCAGCCTGCTCTCTATCTGTGAGTCTATCTCTATTTTGCTCATAAGTTCAGTTTGCTCATTAGATTCTACATATGAGTGAAATCATATGGTATTTGTCTTTCTCTGACTGGCTTATTTTATTAAGCATAACGTTCTCCAGGTCCATCCATGCTGTCACAAAGGCTAACATTATTTTTCTTTTTTAGAGCTGAATAGTATTCTTTTGTGTAAATGTACCATAGTTGTTTTATTAACTCACCTACTGATAGACAGTTGGGCTTCTTCCAGATCTTGGCAATTGTAATTAACACTGTCATGAACTAGGGGTGCTTATATTGTTTTGAATTAGTGTTTCAGGTTCCTTTACAAAAATTCCCAGAATTGGAATCACTGGGTCATAAAGAAGTTCCACTTTAAATTTTTTGAAGTAACCATACTGCTTGCCAGAGTGGCTGCACCAATCTGCATTCCCACCATCAATGCAAGTTTCCCCTTTCTCCACATCATCACCAGAAGTGTTGTTTATGGATTTATTGATGACAGCCATTCTGACAGTTGTGCAGTGATATCTCATTGTGGTTTTAATTTTCATTTCTCTCATGATTAGTGAGATTGAGCATCTTTTCATATGTCTATTAGCCATCTATATGTCCTTTATGGAGAAGAGTTATTCAGGTCCTTTGCCCATTTTTCAACTGGAATGTTTTTTGTTTTTTGTTTGTTTTGGTGTTGTTTCATAAGTTCCTTACAAATTTTGAAAATAAACCCATTATCAGATATATTGATGAATATGTTCTCCCATTAGGTGGGTTGTCTTTTTATTTTGTTGATGGTTTCCTTTGCTGTGCCAAACATTTTTAGTCTGATGTAGTCCTATTTTGTTTTGTTTTGTTTTCTTTCCCCAAGAAGATATGTTAGAAAAAATATTTCTATGAGAAATATTTCAGATTGTACTGTCTATTGTTTCTTCTAGGATTTTTATGGTTTTGAGTCTAACATTTAACTTTTTAATCCATTTTGAGTTGATTCCTGTGTATAGTGTAAGAAGGTGGTCTAGTTTTATTTTTGTGCACATATCTGGCCAATATTCTCAACAATATTTATTGAATAGACTATTTTGACCCCTTTCTATTTTTTTACCTCCTTTGTCACATATTCTATTTTCTTCCTTTTTAAATAGTTTATTTTTGTTGTAATTTTTCATTGCCATTTATCTCTTTTATCTGCTCTTCCTCTTCCACCCACACCCTCCTCACCAAAATCACCACACTGTTGTCTGTGCCCATGATTTGTTTTCCTTTTTGCCTGATCCCCTCAGCCCCCCACCCACCTCCCAGAGCTGTCAGCTTGCTTTCTATCTATGAGTCTGTCTTTATTTCACTTGTTAGTCCATCTGTTCATTAGATCTTATGTATGAATGAAATCATATGGTATTTGTCTTTCTCTGACTGGTTTATTTCACTGAGCATAATGTTCTTTGGGACCATCCATGCTGTTGCAAAGGGTAAACTTTTCTTCTTTTTTATGGCTGAGTAGTATGCTATCGTGTAAATGCATCTTGGTTCTTTTGTCTGCTTATCTACTGATGGACACTATGGCTGCTTCCAAACCCTGGCAATTGTAAATAATATTGCAATGGACATAGGGGTGCATATATTCTTTCAAATTAGTGTTTCAGTTTTCTTCAGATAAATTCCCAGAAGTGGAATCACTGGGTAATAAGGCAGTTCCATTTTTAATTTTTTGAGGTAACTCTGTACTGCTTTCCTGAGAAGATACATAAAAAAATATATTGCTACAAGCAATGCCCAAGATTTTACTGCCTATGTTTCCCTTTAGGATTTTTATAGTTTTAAGTCTATTTTAAGTTTTTTACCTATTTTGAATTTATTTTTGTGTGTGGCATAAGAAAATGGCCTAGCCCTGGCTGGCGTGGCTCAGTGGATTGAATGCCAGCCTGTGAACCAAAGGATCACTATTTGGATTCCCAGCCAGAGCACATGAATGGGTTGTAGGCCAGGTCCCTGGTTGTAGGTGCATGAGAGGCAAACATACATTTATGTTTCTTTCCCTCATTATCTCTCCCTTCCAGTCTCTCTAAAAATAAATAAATAAAATCTTTTTAAAAAATTAAGTTGTCTAACTTAATTTTTCTGTGTGTATCTGTCCAATTTTCCAAATACCATTTATTGAATAAACTACATTTAGCCCTTTGTATGTGCTTGCTTTCTCTGTCAAATATTAATTGACTATAAAGGCATGAGCTTATTTCTGGACTCTCTATTTTGTTCCATTGATCTATGTGTATGTTTTTATGCCAGAACCATGCTTTCTTGATGACTATTCCTTATATTAAAGTTTGTTACTAGATAGCATTATTCCTCCAACTTTATTCTTCTTTTTCAAGATTGCTGCTTCTGTTTGGGACCTTTTGTGATTCCATATAAATTTTTGAAATATTTATTCTAGCTCTGTGAAATATGTCATTGGAATCTTGATAGGAATTGCACTGAATCTATGGATTGCTTTGGGTAGTATGAACATTTTAACGATGTTAATTCTTCCTATCCATGAACATGGTATGTGCTTCCACTTATTTGTATCTTCTCTAATTTCTTTCCTTAGTGTCTTATAGCTTTCTGAGTACAGGTCTTTTACATTCTTGGTTAGATTTATTCCTAGATATTTTATTCTTTTGAAGCAATTGTAAGTAAGATTGTTTCTTAACCTCTATTTCTGATAGTTCATTATTGGCATATAAAAATGCAACTAGACTTCCGGCCAAGATGGAGGCATAAACAGACACAATGCCTCTCCCTCCACAACAAAGAAGGAATACAACTACCTCAAAACTATAAACAACCTGAAGTTCCAGAAAAATCAAACTGCATGGAAGTCCAGCAAACAATGCTATAAAGAAGAAATACTCATCCAGACAAGTAGGAGGGGCAGAATTGGGGCAGAGAGGACAGTGTGGTGGCAGTGGCAGCAGTGGCAGCAGCGGCGGCAGCAGCAGGCCATCAGAACGCACAGTCACATGTTTTAAAAAGTCAGGAGGGACACCTGGGGGCCGTTCCCAGATCCTCACTGGACATCGCAGTTCATGGTCCCAGCACCAGAGAAAATCAAGCCTCATTGCTTCTGACTGTGCAAACCAGTGGGGTTTGGGGTGGAGGCAGAAACTGCTGGTCTCAGAAGAGTCTGCTTGTTTAAAGAGCCCCCATTGTCCTAGAATGACTGCAGACCCACCCACTCTGGGAATGTTGGCCAGGGAAAGAGCTAGAGGGGTGCCAGTCCAGTGCGGAAGTGGAAGAGGTGCCTGGAAAAGGGATAGGTGCTGGGCAGGTGGCATTGTTCCCTCTCAGACCACTGCCCCACATACAGCACCACAACATCGTGAAACAGGTCTCCCTATACTGACGAGTCCTTAAGGCTCCGCCCCTTACAATGTAACAGGAGTGACAGCTCTACTTGGGATGCGGAGGCAAACAAAGACAGGAGCCTGTCAGAATGAGGAGACAGAGAAGTATGTCCCAAAATGGGGAACGGATCAAGATTCCAGTGGGAGAACTAAGCGACGGGGAGATAGCCAACCTAACAAATAAGGAGATAGACAACCTAACAGAAACAGAATTCAAAACACTGGTGATAAAGATGCTCACAGGCTTAACAGTTATGCTTGAGTACAGCAGACACATAAGAGATAAAGTGAAGGCTATGCTAAGTGAAACGAAGGAAAATCCACACAAAACCAATGGTGAAAGGAAGAAAACTGGGGTTCAAATAGATGATTTGGAACATAAGGAAGAAAAAAAAAAAAAAAACAGTGAACCAGTGCAGAATGAGAAAGCAAGAATTGAAAAAAAATGAGAAAAACTTTCAAAATTTTGGGAAGGAGATGGACATATGGGTCAAGGAAGCATGGAGGGTCTTGGGCAAGCAGGACCCAGAGGGGACCACACCAGGACACATCATTACTGAGATGCCAAAGGTAAAAGATAAAGAGAGAGTCCTGGGTGCAGCAAGAGAGAGGCAGAGAGTTGCCTACAGGGGGTTGCTTATAGGACTGTCAGCTGATTACTCAGAGGACACTTTGCAGGCAGGAAGGGACTGGCAAGAAGTATTCAAGATGATGAAAAGCAACCTACAACCAAGATTACTCTATCCAGCAAAGCTATTATTTCGAATGGAAGGGCAGATGAAACGCTTCCCAGACAAGGTGAAGCTAAAGGAGTTCATCATCACCAAGCCATTATTATATGAAATGTCAAAGGGATTTAAGGAAAGAAGATAAAAACTATGAACACTAAAATGACAACAAACTCACAACTATCAACAACTGAATCTCAAAAATAAACACAAAATCCAACTAAGCAAACCAGAATAGGAACAGAATCATAGGTATGGGGATCACTTGGAGTGTTATCAGCTGGGAAGGGGGAGGAGAAGAAATGGGGAAATGGTTCAGGGAATAGGAAGCATAATTGGTTGGTACAAAATAGACAAGGGGATGTTCAGAATAATATAGGAAAGGGTGAAGCCAAATAACTTATATGCACAACCCATGGACATGAACTAAAGGGGGTGGGATTGGTGGAGGGAAGCGGGGTACTAGGCAGAGGGGAGAAAAGGGGAAAAAATTGGAATTACTGTAAAAACATAATCAATAAAATATACTTAAAAACAGCAACTGATTTTTGGATATTAATTTTGTATTCTGCTACCTAACTGAGTTCACATTATTAGTTGTATAGTTTCTTGGTAGAAATTTTAGGGTTCTCTGGGTACAGTATCATATCACCTGCAAATAATAACAGTTTTAGTTCTTCCTTTACAATTTGGATGCCTTTTGTTTCTTCTTCTTGTCTGATTGCTATAGCTAGGACTTCCAGTGCTATGTTGAATAAGAGAGGTGAAAGTAGACATCTCTGTCTTATTCCTAATCTTAAGGGAATGTTTGTGGGTTTTGCCCATTGAATATGCTACTGGCAGAGGGTTTGTCATATATAGCCTTTATTATGTTTAGATATGTTCCTTCTATTTTCACTTTGCTGAGAATTTTTATCATAAATGAGTCCTGCATTTATACTCTGCATTTTTTGCATCTATTGATATTATCCTGTGGTTTTTATTCTTCATTTTGTTTGTGTGGTGTATTCCCTCCCCTTGAATTTTTTGGAATAGTTTGAGAAGGAGAGGTTTTCTTCTTAGAATATTTGGTAAAATTCACTTGTGAAGCCATCCAGTCTAGGGCTTTTGTTTGTTGGGAGTTTTTTGATTACTGCTTCAATTTCAGTAAGTGTAATCTGTATATTCAAATCCTCTGATTCTTCCTGAATTAGATTTGGAAGACTGCATGATTCTAGGAATTTATTCATTTTTTTCTCGTTGTCCAATTTGTTGGCATATAGTTGTTGGTAATATTTTTTTTACAAACCTTTGTATTTCTGTAGTGCCAAATGTTATTCCTCTTCTTTCATTTCTGATTTTATTTATTTGGGTCCTCTCTCTCTTTTTCTTAATGAGCCTGATTAAAGTCTTGTCAATCTTGTTTATCTTTTTAAAGAATTAGCTCTTGGTTTCATTGATCTTTTATATCTCTTTTTAAACTGTATTTTATTTATTTCTGCTCTGATCTTTATTATTTCCTTCTGCTCACTTTGGGCTTTTCTTAAGTTCCTTTAAGTGTAAAGTTAGATTGTTTATTTTAGCTTTGTTGTTGTTTCTTGAGATAGACCTGTAATGCTATGAATTTCTTTCTTAGGACTACTTTCCCTGTGTCCCACAGATTTTAGATGGTTATGTTCTCATTTTCATTTGTGTCAAGTTATCTTTTGATTTCTTCCTTGATCTTGTTGTTGACCCTTTCACTGTTTAATAACATGACATTTAGCTTCTGTATCTTTGTGTATTTTTCTGCTTCATTCTTGTGATTTATTTATAGTTTTATAACATTATGATCAGAGAAGATGCTTGATATGATTTTGATATTCTTAAATTTATTAAAACTTGTTTTGTGTCCCAACATGTGGTCTATCCTAGAAAATATTCCATGTGTACTTGAAAAGTTTCTCAGTGTTAAGTTCATCTACCTGCAGGTTCTAAAAAATCTTCCAAATTAAAATTTAAATCTTCCTACTATTTGGTGGCTTCAGCAGCTTCTGCTCCAAGTGAGCAAATCTGGGCATTGACTCTCTCTATACAACTGTTTCTTCAAATCTGTGTGTGGCAGTGTGCCCTGCAAAGTAGTTCTCTCATAGGTTTAAGAAAAGTTATTGAGGTTCACTTTGTTCAGATTTTTCTTAAAGTGAGAGTAAACACTTCTAATTGAGGCTGAAAACATAAATGATTTATTAAGAATCAGTAAGTTGATCAAACTGTTCATAATTGACCCAATTAATGAGTCTTCTCAGTTAGACAGGACCTCGAACTGACGAGCCCATCAGGAAGATGTAGCTCAACTAAGACAAATTCACAGAAACTAGGAGATATTTTCTTATAGTCAAATAGGACAACAGGGAAAACTTTCTTGCATTTTTCAATGTAAAATTGCCTAGGTGTTTTTTTTTTCTTTTCTTTTTTAAAATTATTTATTTATTTTTAGAGAGGGGAAGGGAGGGAGAAAGAGAAGGAGAGAAACATCCATGTGTGGTTGCCTCTCATGGGTCCCCAGGTATATGTCCTGACTGGGAATCGAACTGGTGACCCTTTGGTTTGCAGGCCAGAGCTCAATCCACTGAGCCACACCAGCCAGGGTAACTAGGTGGTTTTTTTATCTTGTTTATTTTGCTCTTAGACCTATATTCTTTTGTGCCTTCAACTATAAGCTCAGATCCTCCCCATTTCTGCTATAGTCTTTGACAGAAGCAAATGTTTGAGAATTGCCTCTGACTTGTTGTCATCTACCTGTCCCTGCCATAATTTCTATAATGTCTTTACTCTAATTCTCTTTGGCATTCAGTGTGTCTTAGATGCTACATAGTGTTTAAATAGTCCTTGAATAAATTTCATTTTTGTCCAATCCCTAGTGTTGACTTTTTATGGTACCATATGGAATCCTTTTCTGACTTTCCACCAATGTTTGATTCCTTTGTGCCCTGCCTGACTTTGACTAGTTTCTTTTTTTTTTGGAAATGGAAATGGCTTTTAGGCAAGTGGCATCCTTTTAAATTTCTGTATATTTACTCTCACCAACCTCCTTACTGATGAACCTAAATTCCTGAGGTTCTATAGTGTTCAGGGCTCATTTTGTTACACTTTGCCCTTAGGCAAAATTCTTTCAGTGCTAGAGCTAAATCTGAAGTCTTTTCATAAATACAATGTTTCTACTCAAAACCCTTGTAATCATGTTCACTGCCATCTTTACTTTCTTTGTAAACACTTAGCATTGACTTCCCTTTCTCATATATAAGGCATTATGGCCAATAATATGCACTTCATGTTTTCATCACCAAGGTTAACCTTGCATAGCTTGCTGTCAAAACCTTATTAAAGTCCAATTTAGAGACTTAGTATCTAAAAGACTATTATCTAAGAACATTCTATCATCTCATTTGTCTAGGTATTTGGAATTCTATTCCTCAAGCAAGTTATATGACCAGAAACCTAGGTGCCTGGAAGTCATTAACTTCCCTTGCAACATAAAACACTTCCAACAATCCACATTTTAGTGTTATGTTCTCAGGTTTTATTGAAAGTCAATATAGAAAATAGCCACAAAAACAATGTGTTGTAACTACTTTAAAAGCATTCCTAAGATACGTTTAAACTAACAATTCCTGATTGCCTAGAAGGAACAAGATACTAACTACTTAGGCACCAGTGATATTAAATAGATAAGTAAAGCTAATTCTTTACCTTCAAGGCATTTACAATCAGAGGAGTAGAAAAAAGGAGAGGAGAAAAGATATGTAACAAATAGGTATGTAACATAATTCCCTTTAATTATCCTTTATTTGCTAAAGCAATTTTATTAAATTAATATTTTAATACATAAATGAATATATTAATGGTATACTTTCTTTCATTTAATAATAAGAAATATATGCTCTCTCTCACATATTAGGAACTATAAGGATAGAATTTAATTATAAACCCAAGCTAGAATATTTATTAACCTCAGTGATAGGAATAGTTACATTTCTCTTCACATACATTTCTCAAATAACCTTTTTATATGTGATAAAGCATCAATTTGTAATCATAAATAACAAAAATAAATAGAGGTATATAATATAAACTCATAACTTTGAGTTTAAATGTTATAAATAACCCATTTTAACATAAAGTTAAGTTGAAATTATGGGTTTTATATATTACAAGTACTAAGGCACACACTTTTTATATCAGATAAAATTTAGTAAATTTTAATGAACTACTATTATACTTTAAAATTCACCAAATTTATAATTTGATATTCATTCACAATGGTACTTTTCAACCTTGTTTTATAGTTTTTATTAACGTAGGAAAACTCCCAGGTAAAAGTACTTTGTAAACTAACTTCATAGTTAAATATCTCAGATATTACAGATACATTTTATTACAGATTCAGATTCACATATTATTATAATTATTTTTTAATAATTTACTTATTTGTTTATTTATTTTTAGAGAGAGAGGAAAGGAGAAAAAGGGGGAGAGAAACATCACTGTATGGTTGCCTCTCACTCGCGCCCCCAACTGGGGACCTGATGTACAACCTAGTTACGTGCCCTGACTAGGAATCGAACCATCACCACTTGGTTCGCAGGCCGACGTTCAATCCACTGAGCCACACTAGCCAGGCATATATTATTATAATTATTATATTTATTATAAATGTACATAGTCATCCAGCATGGGGGAGCATATTGGAAAAAAGAATTAATTTCTACTCTCTTAAAAATTTTCAATTATATAATGTAATAAAATCAACAAGTCACCATGTTACACATTAGATCCTCAGACCTTATTCATTTTATAACTAAAACTGTGTATTTTTTTACCATCTTCTTATTTTCCCCACCCTCAGTCCCTGACAATTATTACTGTATTGCTTTTATATGTTTGATCTTTTTTTAAGATTCCACATAAATGATACCATACACTATTTATCTTTCTCTGACTTATTTTACTTAGTTTAATACCCTCTAGGTTAATCTATATTGTCACAAAAAGCAGGATTTCCTTCTATTTAAGCTTAAGGATATTCTGGTGTGTGTGTCATGACTTCTTTATTTATTAATCTGTCAATGAACACTTACTTAGGTTGTTTCTATACCTTGGTTATTGTGAATAATTCTGTTATGAACATGGGATTGAAGATAATCTCTTTGAGATCCTGATTCCATTTCCTTTGGTTATATACCCAAAAGTAGAATTGCAGGATCATATGGCAGTTCTATTTATAGTTTTTTAAGGAACCTCTATACTGTTGCCCATAGTGGCTGTGCTAATATACATCTCTGCCAACAATGTAACAGGGTTCCTTTTCCTCCACATACTCAGTAGCATCTGTTATCTCATCTTTTTGATAATAGACATACTAAAGAATGTGAGGAGATATCTCATTGTAATTTTGATTTGCATTTGCCTGATGATTAGTGACGTTGAACACCTTTTAATTTACCTATAACCCTATGTATGTCTTCTTCGGAAAAAATGTTCAGTCAGATCCTTTGTCCACTTTTAAATTGAGTTGTTTTTTTGCTATTGAGTTGTATGAGATTTTTGCATATTTGGGATAGTAACCCATTATAGAATGTTTGGTTTACAAATATTTTCTCCACTACCATAGTTTGCCTTTTCATATGGTCAATGGTGTCCTTTGGTGTAAAGATCTAAACCCTTGAATTATGAAAAGTTTACTTGTTAGTTATCAAATATATATATGCCCTGTTCTTTAAGTGGGCATTGTGTAGATATCATAAAGTTATTTTATGAAGTTATAAATAAGATAGGCATAATATTGAGAAAGAAAAATGATGAGCAAAAAGTTCACTTTTTCTCCTGATCTTCAAATTGTTTCACTTTTGCTAATGAAAAAATAAAAACAGTTGTCCTTGCAGCCCCTCTGAATGGCAAAAGAAGTAAGGAACCAATTTACAGCTCTGTTGAAGACAGTAAAATGCAGAACCAAGGTATATTTAAGATTTGGGGTTTATTAGTAATGTATTACCTTTGTGTTTTAACATATTTGAAAAACACAAGAAAAATATATATTTTTAATCCTGAGAAAATCCAAATGCTATCAAGCACTGCTTAAGACAGAAGATTATGTGAGCTCTCAAGAAAATAAAGGTAATTAATTATTGTATGTATTCATTTTATTATAAAATTTACTTATGTATTTGTAGTAAATGATTCTCTAGAAATCCCTTAACTTCAAAATATAAAGTATGGTTATGTGGTGATCTTAAGGACTGGAGATTACTTTTGTTTATCAATGACAAAACAATTATTGAATAAAGTATTCTATATATACTTGTAATCCACATAACATTAACATTTATGTTATATATTAATTGGCATGTTATATAAGTATATTGATTGGCATTGAAAGTACCTCAATGCATGATTAAATGATAAAAGCAGACTATAAAGCATGTACAAGATGAAATTTTGGTTTATTCACACAAAAAGCATATATGAATAAACCTAGGGTAGTTATGGATTTAGAAAAACATTCATAGAATCACTTGCCATTCTATATTATAAGGTACTTCTGAGTCCTGATCCATACTTGTAAATAATTATCATAGGGTTGAAGCCTCCCAAATTTTATCTTAACAAACTTTTCTATTTTTGCACACACTATACTTCAACTGCCCCTAATTTAGGGAATAAAAATTATAGATTTGAAGATAGTATATGATTTTTTTATTTCTAATTTTAAAATGTTGATAGTAACAATATTGAATACAGCTACCCATCTCTCTCCATCTCCCCCCCTCTCTCTCACACACACACACACAGAGTTATTTTTATTTATTTGTATGTCATTATATTGGCTTTACATAAAGAAAGAGCAATAGCTTTAAAACATCTCCCTTGCCCATATGACATCAGCCAATTAGGCAAAGGTTTTTAATTGTAAAAAATATTAAATCTCTTAAACCATAACTTAATAGCTTCCTAACAACAGTATTAATTATTTCATAGTTTAGTTAATATTAATTGCTATTCTACATTGATAATTATATTGCAATTGATCAGATTTAAAAGATCTATAAAGATCATTTGCTATAATTCTATTTCAATTAATTAAATCTGCAACAGATAATAACCTTTGACTTATTCACATATTAGGGAATTCTAATGGCAGCTCTAGATATTATTGTTTCTACAAAAAGTGATATATCACATTGCCTCTTTTTCTTAGCTCTTTCTTAGTAGAACTGGAAAACAAACCACTTTAACTGATAAGTAATTTGTTTTCCAATTCTACTACAGTACCTTTATAATTGAGACATTTAAATTACATTTTGTATTTAAACAACCAACAATGATTAAAGAAAAGTAATGCAGGTGTGCTGCCAAGCTAATAGAAACTGAACTATAATAATGATTTATTGTGAAAAAAATTTTAATAGCAAAAAATTATGTATCTCTTCAAATAATTTTTATTTCTAAAAATAAAAGGATACAAATTTATACCTATCAGAAAGACAAAAATAAAAAATATGAATAATATAACTCTTAGAAAAGATCAAAGAGATGGGAACCATAGTGTACTACAGAGGGAGTCTCAGAGGTAGAGTCAATCTGGGTAGTGCTCTATTTCTAGAAACTTTAGTTGAAATCAAATATAGGGTATGGCCTATGACCTGATGATCTTACTCCTGAGGACATATCCCAAAAGTTCATGCAAGATTCATGTAGTGAGAGGTACAAAAACGGTTGCTGACTTACCAACTATGACTAATAGGAAGTTTAGAGGCTGGTTTAGCTCAGTGGATTGAGCGTCGGCCCGCGAGCTAAGTGTCGCTGGTTCGATCTTCCAGTCAGGGTACATCAGAGAAGGAAAACTCTGACTCCAAAAAACCTCCGCTGCCTTGCGGCATACCTCTTCAGGGGAAAGGCTAAGGGAGTAAACCCCAACAGAAAATCCGGAGCCGGAGTCCCTAAGGCGGTTTGACGTTGTAGTCAACACCGGCAACTCCTGCGGCGCACCTGAACCCAAGCTGTATCGACTCCGTCTTTCCCTTGGACCCTTCAGCTGCGAAGAGAGGGGGGGTCTGCTGCATGGGCAACAGCAGACCCTCCATATTACCCTGCCCAGGCTCTGTAGCTTCAGCGTCATCACAAGATGTCGATTCAACACGGGAGGAGACAGATACCGTGTCACTCCCGAGTCGGACTGCACAGCCATTCTCGGCGGTGCAGATAGACTCTTAAGAACCTACACCATCGTCTCTCGAGACGGACGGCTGCCGACGACGACGACGACGACGACGACGAGAGGCAACAGCAGTGTTCATTACTAGGACGGTGAATTAGATTTTAAAGAGGATGAATGAAGTATGAGACTCTACATCGTGAAATATAAGACTTTATTTACAGTACTTTGCTTCAGTATGAGATTATAAGTTCAGACTTCTGGCCAAGATGGAGGCCTAGATTGACATGCTCCATCTCCCTAAGAAGGACTACAACAACCGCAAAACCAGAAATAACCAGAAGTTCCAGAAAATAAAGCTACATGGAAGTCCAACGTATGAAGTTATAAACAAGTGGTGCTTGTCCAGACGGGTAGGAGGGGCGAAGTCCAGGTGAAGAGATCAAGCTGTGCTGGTGGCGGTAGCTGTAGCAACAACCGGCAGGATTATGGTAAGCACAGACACCTGTATATAAAGGGAGGCGAAAAGCACCTGGGAAGCACCTCTGGCTGCAGACCAAACCCATAAGCTCGCGATTCCAACGCCAGGGAAGACAGACCCCCATTGCCTCAGACTGTGAGGCCCAGAGGGCATGGGGATGGAGGAGGAGACTCTCGGTCTCTCATCGAAGAGTGAATGGCAGGAATCCACAAAGCACCACAATGTGGTGAGAAAGGTTGCCCGGTAGTGACGAGTGCACAGGGCTCCACCCACTATTGCATGGGAGGAGTGACAGCCCTGTCCAAAAAGGAAAGGTAAAACAAAAACTGTCAGGATGGCAGAGATAATGATAGAGATCCCAATCATGCAGCTGACCAGAAAGCAAATACATGACTTAATGGACGAACAGATAGATAACCTTTCTGAGGCTCAGTTTAGAGCTATAGTTATAAGACAGCTTACAGAAATAACAGCGGGACTTAATCAAGACAGGGAAGGAATGAAGGCTAGTCCTGCTGAAATGAACAAAAACAAGTGGTATGAAACAAGTGGTGAGGGAAGGAAAACCAGGGATTAAATCAACAATTCGGAACATATGGAAGGAAAAAACAGTCAATCAGTGCAGAAAGAGGAAACAAAAAGTGAGGAAAATGAGGAGAGGCTCAGAAACCTCTGGGACAACTATAAGCAAGCCAACATCCGAAATATAGGGTTGCCAGAAGGTGAAGAAGAACTAGGAATTGAAAAATTATGTGAAAAAATAATGAAGCAGAACTTTCCTAACTTGGAGAAGGAAATAGACTTACAGGTCCAGGAAGCACAGAGAGTTCCAAATAAACTGTACCCAGGGAGAACCACACCAACACACATTACAATCAAAATGTCAAAAATTAAAGATAAAAAGATAATCTTAAAAGCAGCAAGAGAGAAGAAGAGAATTACATATAAAGGGGTCCCAATAAGACTATCAGCTGATTTCTCAAGGGAGACCCTGCAGGCAAGAAGGGACTGGCAAGAAATATTCAAAGTAATGAAAAGCAAAAACCTACAGCCACGATTACTCTATCCAGCGAAGCTGTCATTCAGAATAGAAGGACAGAGAAAGTGCTTCCAGGACAAAGTGAAACTGAAGGAGTTCATTAGATCCAAATCACTGTTATATGAGATGTTAAAGGGACTTGTTTAGGAGAAGGCAGATCAAAACTATGAACATTAAAATGAAAATTATATCACAACAACCAATAACAGAAGAAGCTAGAGAATCGAAGCAAAGGCAAACTAAGTAAGCAATGAGAATGGGAAAAGAATTATAGGCATGGGGAACGTATAGGGGGGATGTCCATGGGGAGGGGGAAAGGGAGGGAAATGATGCAGGAATTAAGAAGCATAGTAGGAAGGAGTGGAGTAGACAGGAAGATGTTGAGAAGAACTATATGGACAACCAATGGGCATGGATTAAAGGGTGGGAACAACTGGAGGGGGGGTTACTGGGTGGAGGGGAGCAGAAGGAAAAGAAATTGGGACAACCGTAACAGCATAATCAATAAAACATATTTTTTAAAAAAGATTATCAATTCATTTATTACAAAATATATTATAAATTTTGTTTTCCTTATATTTGGATAAACTTGATTTGTACTAGTCAATATATGTAGATGTAACTCAGTTATTGAATACAGTAAGACAGCAAAAGCAAAAAAGGAATTATTTGAACAAAGCAGAATTCAGACTTTAAAGGATTAAGTGTAATATGTTTTAAATATTGAAGGTTAGGATTCACAATGAAGATATTCAAGGTTCTATTCATCAATGATATAGTCAACACTTTTCTAGAGCAGAAACTATTAAAAAATCATGAAAAATAACAGAGAAGCACATTAAAAATATATATTTAATACATTTCCAGTCCAATTCAGGTCAAGTGGATATAGTTAAGTACACAGAAGTCCTAAATGACATGATGAATAGAGAAACATAAACTTTAAACTCTAATAAAAGATTGACTATATTGGCAACAGCACATGAAACATTTGCAAATACTGACCATATATTAGAAAACTAAAAATTCTTTAAAGTAAAATATCCAATCAAGATTTTATGATTATAGTACAGTAAAAAAAACAAAAATCTGTTTTATTATCCACATATAAAAATAAAATAAGCCCTGTCCATCTGGAAAAATTTTGAGTATTTTATACCCTTTGGGTAAAAGGAATATACAGAGCAAAACTGTAGAATTTCTAAAAAAATTAAAAATCAAAACATTTAATGTGAAAATTTGTGGACTACAAGAAAGATATTGATACGACTTCCGGCCAAGATGGAGGCTTAGACGGACACGTTAGGTCTCCCTCTACAACTAGAGAGGAATACAACTACTTCAAAACAAAGGATAACTAGAAATTCCAGAAAATAAAACTACACGGAAGCCCAACATATGAAGTTATAAACCAGCAGTGCCATTTGGGCAGGTAAGAGTTAAAGAGGGCAGCGCTGTTTGCGGTGGCACCTGGGACAGCGGCGCGGGGTGGCGAAAAATCCCGGCGGCAGTCAAGCCCCTGGCAGTGCGTGACCCCAGCGCTGGGGAGAGCGGCCACCGCATCGCCTTGAACAGTGAGGCCCAGGGGGGCGGGAGGACGGATCCCGGTCTCCTAGCTGAATAACTGTGTGAATCCATCTTGGACCCCCGCCCCCAAAGAAAGAAAGCACCACAGGGCTGCGAAATAGGTCGCAGACAGGCGCCGGTCGCTGACTTGTGACGCGTACACAGGCACTGCCCCCGACAGCAGGCCAAAGAAAACAAAACGCATCTGTCAAAATGTGGCAGACAACTATAGAAATCCCGGTGACACAACTCACCAGGCAACAGATAGAGAACCTGACAGATGAACAGATAAGAAACCTGTCAGAGGCTCAGTTCTGGGCCATTGTTATCAGGTGGCTTACAGAATTCACAAAAGAGCAGGAAAAAGATAAGAAAGAAGCAAAAAACATTCATAACGAAAGGAACAAAACCACATACGAGACAGATGGTGAGGAAAAAAAATCCAGAGTTCATTTCAACAAACTGGAATATGGAGAAGGAACAAGCAGTCAACCAATGCAGAGAGAGGAAATGGGAAGCAACAATGAAAGGATCAGAAACCTCTGGGACAGCTATAAAAGGCCCAACATGAGAATCATTGGTTTGCCAGAGAGTGAGAAAGATGAACTAGAACTTGAAAAATTGAGTGAAAATATAATAAAGGAGAACTTCCCAGACTTGGGGAAGGGAATAGACTTGCAGGTCCAGGAAGCAAGGAGAGTTCCCAAGAGACGGGACCCAGGGAGAACCACTCCAAGACACATTATAATCAAAATGTCAAAAATTAAAGATAAAGAGAGAATCTTAAAAGCAGCAAGAGAGAAGAAAAGAATTATGTACAAAGGGGTCCCAATTAGACTATCAGCTGACTTCTCAAGGGAGACCCTACAGGCAAGAAGGGACTGGCAAGAAATATTCAAAGTAATGAAAATCCAAAACCTACAACCATGAATACTCTATCCAGCGAAATTGTCATTCAGAATAGAAGGACAGAGAAAGTGTTTCCAGGACAAAATAAAATTGAAAGAGTTCATTAGATCCAAACCACTGTTATATGAGATGTTAAAGGGACTGGTTTAAAAAACAGAAGCTAGGGAGATGAAACAAAGGCAAACTAAACAGGCAACGAGAGTGGAAAAGGAACTGTGGGTACGGGAAGCATATTGGGGGGAGGTCAACAGGGAGGGGGAGTGGGGAGAGGGAGGGAGATGATATAGTAATTGGGGATCATGGTAGGAGGGAATGGAATAGACGGAGAGAGGTTGGGAGGAACTGTATGCACAACTAATGGACATAATCTAAAAGGGGGGGACAACTGGAGGGAGGGGGGCCACCGGGTGGAGGGGAGCAGAGGGAAGGGAAATTGGCACAAATGTAATATTTTAATCAATAAAACACATTAAATCTGAAAAAAAAAAGAAAGACATTGATAAATATTTAAAGTAATAAATTTTCCTGTGGTGTCAATAAAAATGAAAAACTAAAAATAAGTGAATTTAGCTCTTGACTCAAAATACTAGAGAAAGAAAGATATAATTATGACAAGAAAGCAATTCTAGATGCCTTAAATTAAATTCTAGAAAGCCAGAGGGTGAAATGAAGGTACAAGAAGGGTTAGCCAGTTAACAATTGCAGGACAAACTATCAAAAGATTGCTTACATTCCTGAGTGTATGTTGGAACTTTGAGTTAACTTCAGGTGGCTGTTTCTGTGATTATCTAAAGAGAATAGCCAGGTGCCACCAACCACAGGCGCCTCTGTTTCTCACTTATGCATGACCTTTGTGGACTGTTGCCCACAACCAATTTAAAGGAACAAACAGTTCTCCCTTACAAACTATGAACTTATCCCAAAGCTAGCCCCACTTAACCTCTCCCACCCCCTTTATCTATTGCCAATGTAAATATTTCAAAACCACTTACATCTTTCTTCCCTGAACTGTTTCCATAAAAAAATATGGCAAGTCCAGGACAGCACATTGGACTTTTCTATGAAGCTCTGCTCCTAGTCGTTCAGTCTGCACGTCCCAAAATTGGGACCTTTTCTGACTAGCATTTTGCTCAATAAGCTCTTTCTTTCAGAAAAGCTTTTAGCCATGAAAGGTTTTTTTAATAGTTAATAAACAGAAAACTACAGAATAATATCCCTCATTAAATAGATGCAAAACTCCACATCAAAATATTATGAAATTGAATTCAATAATCTCTATAAAGGATATACATCTAGAACAAGTAGATTTTATCCCAAGAATGGAAGATTAACATTAAAATAATATGTCAAGACTTCCAGCCAAGATGGAGGCTTAGACAGACACACTCGGTCTCTCTCTACAACTAGAGAGGAATACAACTACTTCAAAACAAAAGATAACTAGAAGTTCCAGAAAAGAAAGCTACACAGAAGCCCAACGTATGAAGTTATAAACCAGCGGCGCCCTTTGGGCAGGTAGGAAGAGCGAAAGTGGGTGGTGCTGTTTGCGGTCACACCTGGGACAGCGGCGGGGAGAACAATCCCGGCTGCAGTCGAACCCCAGCAGTTTGCAACCCCAATGCTGGGGAAAGCAGCCACCACATCGTCTTGAACAGTGAGGCCCAGAGGTCGGGAGGACAGATCCCGGTCTCCTAGCAGAATAACTGTCTGAATCCATCTTGGACCCCCGCCCCCACACAAAGCGCCACAGCACAGCGAGAAAGGTTGCGGATTGCCGCCGGTCGCTGGGTCGTGACGAGTACACAGGTACTGCCCCCTATAGCTGGCCCAAGAAAACAAAACGCATCTGTCAAAATGAGGCAGACAACTATAGAAATCCCGGTGGCACAGCTCACCAGGCAACAGATGAAGAATCTGACAGATGAACAAATAAGAAACCTGTCAGAGGCTCTGTTCAGGGCCATTGTTATCAGGTGGCTTACAGAATTAACAAAAGATCTGGGAAAAGATGAGAAAGAATCGAAAAACACTCATACTGAAAGGAACAAAACCACATACGAGACAGATGGTGAGGAAATAAAATCCAGAGTTCAAATCAACAAACCAGAACACAAAGAAGAAACAGTCAACCAGTGCAGAGAGAAAAAACGGGAAGCAAGGAAAATGATGAGGGGATCAGAAACCTCTGGGACAGCTATAAAAGGCCCAACATAAGAATCATTGGTTTGCCAGAGGGCGAAGAAGATGAACTAGAAATTGAAAAATTAAGTGAAAATATAATAAAGCAGAACTTCCCAAACTTGGGGAAGGAAATAGACTTACAGGTCCAGGAAGCACAGAGAATTCCAAAACAACTGGACCCAGGGAGAACCACTCCAAGGCACATTATAATCAAAATGTCGAAAGTTAAAGATAAAGAGAGAATCTTAAAAGCAGCAAGAGAGAAGAAAAGAACCATGTACGAAAGGGTCCCAATTAGACTATCAGCTGACTTCTCAAGGGAGACCCTGCAGGCAAGAAGGGACTGGCAAGAAATATTCAAAGTAATGAAAAGCAAAAACCTGCAACCACGAATACTCTATCCAGTGAAAATGTCATTCAGAATAGAAGGGCAGAGAAAGTGTTTCCAGGACAAAACAAAACTAAAAGAGTTCATTAGATCCAAACCACTGTTATATGAGATGTTAAAGGGACTGGTTTAGAAAAGGGAGGATCAAAACTATGAAATCTAAAATGAAAACTGCATCACAAGAAACAACAACAGAAGCTAGAGAATTGAAACAAAGGCAAACTAAACAGGCAACGAGAGTGGAAAAAGAACTATAGGTATGGGAAACATATTGAGGGGAGGTCAGCAGGGAGGGGGAACGGGGAGAGGGAGGGAGATGATATAGGAATTAAGGATCATGGTAGGAGGGAATGGAATAGACAGAGAGAGGTTGAGAAGAACTATATGCACAACTAATGGACATGGTCTAAAAGGGAAGGACAACTGGAGGGAGGGGGGCCACCGGGTGGAGGGGAGAAGAGGGAAGGGAAATTGGGACAAATGTAACATTATAATCAATAAAACACATTAATAAATAAATAAATAAAATAAAATAAAATAAAATAATGTCAATATAATTATACATATATTAATAAAATAAATGCATAATAGATACATAATCATCTCTATGAATAAAAATAAGTTTTAGAAAATTCAACACCACTTGATAAAAATCCTTAGAAAACGAGGACTTGGAGGTGACTTCCTTAACATCTCTGTGAAAGACCTACATCTGTTAGAGTTGATGGTAAATAACTAAATGCTTTTTGCCTAAAACCTGAAACTAAGTAAGGATCCCACTCACATCATATATATTCTTTATTGTACTGGATTCATAGCAGATGCAATAAGTCACAAGAGAAAATATATTACTAAAAGCAGAAATATTGGGGGAAAAGAATAAAACTGTCTTTTTGCCTGATGGAATTATTTACATAGTATACTCTACGTGATACAGAAGAGCTACTAAAAAATAAGTGAGTTTAGCATTTTTATAGGATAGAAGATCAGATCAATATGCAACAATAATTGTATTACCAAATTAGAATTACTAAATGAATATTAGAATAAACAATTGGAAATAAAAATTTAAACAATTATCTTAGTAATTGCAATAAAATAGTGAAAAGCATAAAGATAAATATAACAAAAATATGTATAAGACATATGCTATAAACACTACAAAATATTTCAGGGAAAATTAAAGATTGCCTAAGTAATTAAAGAGATAAATAACTGTTCATTTATTAGAAAACTAAATATCATTACAATATTGATTTTCCCTAAGTTGATTTATATTATAGATTCTACATGACTCCAAATATAACCTCAAAAAGGGAATTTATAGAAACTGAAAAGATAAATTTAAAATTTATATGGGAAAATAATGGACATAGAGTTGCCAAAACAAGACTAAAAAATGTTAGAAGACTAACACTTATCTGATTTCAAGATTTACTTTAAAGCTTCAGTAATCAATATGGCATGATATTATCATAATGATAGACATATTAATAAATGAGATAAAATAGAAAGTCCAGAAATAAACCTACACAAATATGGCCAATTTCTTTTTGACAAAGGGGCCAAGGTAACACAATTGGATGAACAATATTTTTTTTTTACTATATGGTCCTAAAACAAGCAGATAATATAAAGAAAAATTAACATGTCCCTTTCTTATGCAACTACCAAAATTAACTTGAAGTCTATATAGTCCTAAATATAAGCATATGTGTCTGTGTCTTTGCGTGTATGTGTGTCTTTGTATATATAATGAGACAAAGCAAATATTGCAAAATGTTAAAACTGGTGAACTCAGGTAAAGGTATAAAGGGTAGTCATTGTACTTTTTCAACTTCTCTGTAGCTTTAAAACTTTCAAAATAAAATTGTGAGAAAAATTTCTGAGGCATATATGAAAAATATTAACTTCTGTTCAATTTAGTTGCTTGGTACTAGATGGTCTATCAATTATTCTATTCGGTAATTATTTAAACAATTTCAACATTAAAAGTAAAATGTGTAATAAAATACTTATCTTTAATGATATAGTTAATTTTATTAACGACAATAGCTAACTTTAGTTAGGAACATGACTAATTTATTATTTATGTACATCTAATTTCTTAAATAACTTTGTTTAATAATTAAATGCTGCATTCATAAAGAGATGAACAAATTGTTGCTTAAATTAATTACCCCTTTGCTTTGCTATGGGAATATGTAACTTCTTTATATACAACCTCATAAATAAGTCACACTCCATAAACTTCAAACAGGCCTAAGTGGCTATAACTTATCTTATCATAACTGTTGAGAAGAAAACTTTCAATAGTTTTGAAATTAAGAAAATCCTCATTTAAATTCTGAGATTCTTACATCAGACTAAATCTCATGACATTCTAGAAAATCATTCTACTTCAGTCTTGCCAGAGATAAAGCCACTCATTCATTACTCAATAAAAAATTTATCTGTTTTCACTTTAATCACACAATACTTCTCTTCTTTGCTATTATTGTCTTTCATCTCAAACTCAAAATGTTTTACAAAAGACACACCAGTATTATCCATATAAAGAAGAAACAAAGGGGGTGGCATGGGCTTACAGTACTCTGTTTCAGAGCTTCTCCCTGAAGGCCTGCCCAGAGGCTAAAAATCTGGCAATCTTAGCTTTTTAGAAGTGGTGCAAAGTTACAGGCATTCAAATACAATGCCCATTGTGAGTGAGTATTAATGTTTCAGGAAAGCTATTCTTAAGTTTATTTTTCTATAAAGCAAAGTACAAATCATTCTTTAACAAAGGTAGTATGTTTTTAACAGTGGGCTTTTAAACATTGATATGAGAACTGTGATAATGATGTTGAGATACACATTAAGGGACAAGATGTGTGGGAAAAATACATGGGAGAAAATAGGTAACTGTGTGCTTAGTAATCTCCAAATCAAAGTCATCCACTTAGACATGATTATTATGTTTCATGAAATGAAGATGAACAGAAAGCTCCAAAGTGTATGTAAATTTTATGCTGAGCCACTTAAAACCTTTGAAATATAGGTCATCTGCAATTGTAAAGGGGTGTGTTTCTAAAAATCTCTTTGTAAATCATTTTATTAGAACTCAGAAAGAATTTCCCCACAGAAACTATATTTTTCATGATGTCTGGTCGCTTAGGTTTCAGAGCAAGACCACAAAAACATACTGTGTCCCAAATGGACCTAAAATGTGGTATTGTTTACTACCTTTGCTTTTGCCACCAGAGCAAACACATAGTCCTTGTAAAGCATCTTATACTGTTATTGCAGGAAAAAATGAAATGCAATGCCTGAAAAAAAAAGAATGCCAGGTTCTATAAACTGGTCACCAGAGTCAAAATGGAACTTTAAGAGGAATATCTGCTGTGGGGAAAGTAAATATCTCAGAGCCAGTTCCCATGCAGGCCTGTTTTCTAGGTAATGATTCCAATCCAAAATGCAAAAAGGTTAAACTAGGAAGAATCCAGGCATATTCCTGTAAAAAGCCATCCACATGATATTGGTATCTGCAGCCCTCCCCCTCCCAACCCTTTTATAAGACTTAGAAATTCTGAAAATAAACAACTGATAAATTTTAAATTACATACTGTTCTTAGTAGTGTAGTGAAATCTTGCTCCATTCAACTAGAGACATGAATTAATAATCCCTTTGTCCAGCATGTCTATAGCAATTAATCACTCAGTAGCCATCTTCATTGTTTGTGTTCAAGTAACCCTTATTTTATTTAATAATGGTGCCAAAACACAAGAATGGTGATGCTAGAAATCTCGATATACCAAAGAGAATCTGTTTAGCACTTCCTTTAAGTGAAAAGATGAGTATAGTACAATTTTGAGAGAGAGACAGAGAGAGCACATTCACAAAACTTTTATTACAATGTATTGTTATAATTGTTCTATTTTATTATTAGTTATTGTTCTTAATTTCTTACTGTGCCTGATATATAAATTAAACTTTATTATAGGTATGTATGTATAGGAAAATAATACGTAAAGGGTTTGGAACTATCTGATGTTTCAGATTCCCACTAGGAGTCAGAATGAATTCCCTTCAGATAAGAGGGCACTGCTGTATTCGTAGAAAATTAGTGGTGCTCTAGAATTCTCAGTTATGTGAACAGCACTTTTCTAGCTGGCACCATGATATTACTACAACCCTCATTTTAGGAGTTCTCAAATGCAAAACACTTGTCTTTTTTGTAGCATGTTTCCCCAGGTCTGTTGATATGAGCCCCAGCCCAGTGAATGGTAATTACTTGCATGTCTCCCACCTCCATCCCAGCCCTTTGTGTCAGTGACATTTCTGACATACACATTATTATATATACGTATAATGCTATTATGGTTCAAAGAAGGTCAATTTGTGACACTACTTTCTTCTGTCGGAATTATGAAACAAGAAGGAGAAGAGGAACAGAAGAAGGGAATAAAAATACCAGCTTTATTACTAATGGAGCAGATAGAGATCATGGTTTATTAGGGTATGTGTCATCCTAATCCTGAGGTGTTGGTCTCCTTATCTGCACCCAAGAATTAGACAGACTCATCCATTCAATCATAGCTAGACCCGCAGAACTGCTGGTTTTGCTCTGCAGGCTTTTTCCTCCAAATGTAGCACATGGAAAGGAACAGAGCTGAACACCGGCTCTAACCTGAAAAGTGGATCTCAACGTGAGGTGAGTAAGAAAGGGGCTGGCAAAGCAAGCCCGGTTCCTATGCCCAAAGTCACCTGTCAGTTGAGTCACTCCTACTCTCTTAGGAAGGCACAAATGGGAGTAGAGAGAGGTCAAAAACGTATCCCACTGGACATTCCTCCACATGGAAGAAAACATCAGTACTAGAAATTACTATCTCTTTAAACAAAAGCAATGTGAGTAATAATTGATTGTGGACCTCGTGAAGGATCATCAACACATGAAAATGATGATCTTTCAATTCATTTCAAAAACATTTACTGAGTTTCTTCTTTATGACAAGCACTATGCTAGCATCTGAAATACAATACGTATAACACGACATCTAATCTCAAATAGTTTATAATCTATAAACATACAATACATTCAAAAGATAATTTTAAAATTAATGCAAAGTACTCTACGTAAATTAGAGATCTACATTAGAATGTTAGACTCTTTGAATCTTATTTAAATTATGAAATCATTGAGATAATATCTCTGTCATTTTATAGACAAAATATCGTCTGGAAAAATAATAAGCTACTTTAAATTCAACCAACTTCAATAATTCAATTCTTATCACATGTTTTACATTCTCAATTGAAGACTCAATTTTTCAAATTTTTGTCTGTATACTAATCTGAATTATTTTGCCTCCCTGACATGTGATGCTGCACTATCAATGCCTATGTACCATTTACTTAACATAAATACTTTATGAGTCCTGTAAAAATGAAGAAGAATCATATTTTGTTCCATTATTCTCTCAGAGATGGACTTCATTAAAACATGATTCATTGGGTCTTTGCCAAGTAACCAAGATATAGATAAGTAGTATAACAAGAACCTTCTGGTTTGTCAGTAACAGGCACCAATCAATAGGATTATGCTAAATTTCATGTCATAGCAGGTCATATTTTATCAAGGTTCCAGTGCATTTACACTGAACAATAGTCCACTGTGTTGATCCCTTTATTAACCCTCACAGTAATCCTTTAGGTTTGAAAAATTTTCACTGCAAAACTTTTAATGTAAAAGGTAAAAATATGAAAATACTAGAAAAACAAAATAAGATAATTTTCATGTAACTTCTAAAATATATTGAAAGCACATACTCTTACAAAGAAAAAGTTTACTGTTGTATAAATGGATATAAGTTGTTTTATTACATTCCCCTATTTTCAAATTGGTTTTTACTTATTTTAGTTATAATTTTTGACAGTTATATATGAAATCTACGACTATAATATTTGTGATTGTTGCACTTGTGCTAAATTTATTTATTTTAATAATTAAAAACAAAAACTTATGTTGCTATATTTAACATAAGTTAATTGAATATGGCGATGAAAGTAGGGATGATTTTGGTTAAGAGATACTTGAGTCAGATTATAAAGGGAATTCAGTCATAGAGAAATAAAATGAAAAGTTTCCTGAAGAGTATATAGAAAATTCTATAAGTTAGTTCTCTGTCTTCTCCTGATCATTTTTAATAAACATCTTTTAATCTATTAATTAGTTGTATCTTATGCTTCTATTCTTTAGGCTAGATATCACTAAATTTAAACATGAAGCTTTTGATAGATTGTTTACACTGTAATTTTTTCAAAGTTATGTTTATTACTTATATTTACCACTTTATAATAATATTAACACTTCTTATATATCAAAATAGTATTATTTATGTCACAATAAAATTTTCTAATATAATTTGTCTCATAAAAAACATTGGTATCAAATAGTTTATTCACAGGAGCTTTTTTATTATGTGTCATGCAATTGTTCACTCAGAGTTGAACATATACTTTAAAATTAGTTCAACTATCATCTCTTAAAAATTATTTTTTCTACTTGAGATAATATTAATAGTAATATTAATAGCAATTCATGTAAATATTAAAGACATTGTTCTTAAAATATTTATTAATTGCCCTTTTATAGTAATGTTATATTTTTGTTTTTGAATCTTATAAAGTAAAATGAAAAGTTAACAAAACATTACTGTAAAAGCAATAAATAATTATGGTGAGATAACTCCAAAACAGGGGTTGACAAACATTAACTATAAGAGAAGAAACTAAATATTTTAGGTTTTGTAGGCTACTTATTCTCTCATATTGTTCTTCTTCTTCAACAACCATTTACAAACATAAAAACCTTTCTTGGCTTGGAAGCTATACCAAAACAGGCTATGATCTGGATTTGGTTTATGTCCTATATTTGGTTGACCTCAAACCTGAAATGCGTTTAGAGTATATTACCATTAATACCATTGTGGTTTTTGAACCAAGACTGGAGTAATGGCATCTGCAAGTTTTCAACCAGATTTAGAGAACATTCATGAAAGTAACCAAGAAATGAAAATAATTACAAATCTGCATAATTAATCCAGAATTGTGGAAACCCAATCATTCAGTAACACTGAGTTATAGAATAGTAATACTGCTAGAATAAGCATAAAAGGACACCTAAAATGGAGACAGCTGTATATGATTTACTTTAGTTTTAGCCATAAAATTCAATATCATGTGCCAAGAATCTGAATTATGAGGCAAAAAATAAAAAGGCACAGACGTTTAGTAATGAAGTGTCACCCACAGAAGAGGAAAATAAATGCAAATAGTATATATACTTGAATAAGAACAATATTCAGTAACATAGGATGCAATTATTTGTTCATGAACCCAGATCCAAACACATACGCACACTTTTACTTTTTAAAGCATGTGTAATGACTCCTATTTTTTATGTTGAAAACATTCCTTGTACGCTCAAAATACACATTTTAAAATACAGGTTTTCATTATTTGAGATAGATTAAGTTACACTATATTGATATAAATATAGTTTATATAGTTAATAATGTTCTGGCTAAGCCATTTAAAAATTGCTTAGGTATCTTTTTATGCTTTTTGTTAGTGTTGTTCTTTGGAAAACTTTTGAGAAACCAAGCATATGACCTATGTACATAAATATAATGCATCCATTCATATATTTTAAGAATCACTGGACTTTAAATAGTATATTTTTTTGAAAAGACTGTCATTTCTTTTGCCTGGACACTTCAGTAGTCATTAACAGTCAAATCCCGGTAAGGGAAGAAAAAAAAATCCTGTGATAGAAGACCCATTTTAAGACTAATTGACTTTATTGCCTACATATTGATTCTGAAGAATTGTTTGGGAAATGAAGCACAAGAGAGCTGCTGAGAAAACACAGTAGAAATACATCTAGAAAAAAATTAATATGAACTAAATCACATCATCTTGATATACTACAGAATATTGTGAAGAAGTATGAAAGGGTGAGTATGTCTTTACTAAAATAAAAAGGTACACATCTGAAATTTATGAGAGAATTTATATTATACACAAATAAATAATATAGTATGTTATGTTATATTTATTATAGTAAAATCTAGTATTATGAAGTATTTTCGATATATACATTATATAAAATGTAAAATGTATACTAGAATACATCCGTAAAGCTTACTTTTCCTGCCTTTGAAACATTTTCTAATCATTCAAACTGTTTTTCAGGTTGTTTAATTCAAGAAATTTATCTTATTTCTGATTAAAATATGACCAGTAAGCACAGTTTTGTGTTTGGAACTCAATGGATTAGTGTTTTACTGAAACTCCATGTGACTCTTTTGGCTCAGTTATTGAAGGAAAGGGGGGAGTTTGAGAAAAGGATGTCTGTGGCCACAAAATATTCAGCAGTGAGGAGCAGTTCTTTTAGAGAGGAATTAACAAGAGTAGTGTTGAGGTACCAAGAGCAATGTTGGTGATGAAGGAGAAAAATGCAGTTGGCATTTAAACCCTGAATATCTATTCCTAACTTCTGCTATGCAAGATCTATCAGCTTATGCCTCCCATAGGTTTACTTACACAGAACAGCTACCTAAGTGATTGAAGAAACATATCTTCAATTTTAACATGAATTGTTCTCTTACTTGTTATTTTCAAATACACATTACCAAATACACTGACATAATAAGCCAATTTTCAGGCTTATGCAGGAGTGGGCACATAGAACTTCAACAATGGCTCCTGTTTGCTGAATAAGCTACTATGACTAATCATTTTTATCTGTCCTGTCATTTATAATTCTTTGCATAAACATGTATATACCTGCTATTTTGTTTACTAGGAACTGTGAAGAAATGTTTAAATATGTTCATACTCTCACGATTTTGGGAGAAAGACATGTATGCAAGAGAAGGACATTAAAGGAATAAGGAATATATTAGTAAATTTTGTCCATATACAGTTATATAAACTTCAGAAAGAACATAATGCTTCAGAATAATTTTTTTTAATTAAAAGATACTTCCCAGACATAAAAAAGGAGGACTGGAAGAAATATTAATGTTTAGAAGTATCAGAGGACTAATGTAATTGACTATTAAAAAACATAAGATTATATGGAGATTGATTTTAACCTGTTCTGATATTTTGCTTTTCTAGGAATTAAATGACAAGTGTCTTTTCCACTAAAGATAATTAATTTTAGGAAAAGAGCACATATATTTAAACATTAAAATATTGTCATTAAAATTCATTTACCGGGGAACCACAAAAAAAAACATTAAATTGTATATTTCTAATATTTTAATCCTTACCCAATGATATGTTTATTGATTTTAGAGAGAGAGGAAGGGAGTGAGAGAAACATTGATATGATAGAGAAACATTGACCATTTGCTTCACATACACACCCTGATCAGGGATCCAAACCACAACCAAAGTATGTGCCCAGACCAGGAATGGAACTCGCAATCCCTTGGTGTACAGAACAACACTCCAACCAACCAAGCCACCTGGCTAAGGCTTAATTATATATTCCTAATTCTAATTTGCTGGAACAATTTTTTTTTTATGTATGACATTTCCATAAAGGTAGTCTGTGAGAATTACCCCTCCAACACTGAAATGTAGCAAAACTCAGAAGTTGTTTGCATAAGTATTTGCACATTTAAATATTTATCAATATTACGTACAGTGTTTAATAGAATAATGGAAAACTAATTTATCCAGTTTATAGTAAGTGACATATAATTAATTACATGAAAAATTTTATCTGGTTCCCAAAGAAAAAAGTAATAATCTTAACTTGCAAGAAATAGCAGTGTTGGTGGCAAATCAGATACCTGATTTAAAAAAAGACAAAACACATTTTCTGATGTAAGCTTTTTTCACTCCTTTTTCTACACTCAGGTGGAGTGGGTGGCTAAAGTCTGACATATACATATACATGTATATGCATATATACACACATACATACATGTATGTGTATATATACACATGTATACATGTATATGTATATATATACACATATGTATCATATTAAAGAAAAAATAATTATATTATGAAAAATGACTTCTCTCATATTTTTACTTGCAAGAAATAAAAAAACTGGCCTTAATTTTTATGTATTATTACACATAGCACATAACTATCAAGAAAAGAGATGCTATAACTTTGAACTTTCTTGGACTAGTATTCTTGAATAATAAACTCTCAAATTTTACTTTATTTAAAACAGAACAAATTTGTTCTGTTCAATACTGCCATCTCAGACTTAACTAAAATGGTAGGCTCTCAGAAACATTCTACTGCATTTACTATTAGTTTGAACAGAGATAACAGTGATAAATTAGGGTGGCAATTGATAACAAAACGTATTTCATGAATTCTGTCAGATGCATAGGTTGATATCAGCATTATCTTTAACTATTCCTTTTCTACTATGGCAAAGAACCAGAGTCTGCTTATGTGTATATTATCAAAATGTTTCTCCTCTGATGAAACATCTTGCCTAGAATCTTCCCAAGAATGCAATTATCTATCAATTAGAAACAAAAGTGCTTTTAAGCTTCATAAGAAACATTTAGAAACATCACTGCATAGTAAATGAAATATTTATACTTTTGCATGTACTATGCTAAAGCTTATTTTTCAAAATCATAAGGCTTTATTAAAAAGTATGTCTTTAAGTGTACTATTAGAAATACAAACTATGATATTGAGGCAGAATGGTAAGAAGCTAGGAAATTCCTTGGCGAGTGGAATGGGGAAACTGAGACAGATAGCTGAATAAACTGATCAAGCAATTTACAAACCAAATAATAAATTACAAGGCCTTATCTTAACACATTCCAGACAGTGCTGGTCCAGACCCACCTCGGTACCTGGTCTCTCTTCAGTAACATTCTTTGAAGGTAAAACTGATCAGAAAATGACCTACATGCTCATTTTGATGCATTGGTATATTAAAGGAGACACCTATAAAGCCAATGAATAGCCTATTGAGATCCTTCAGAGACCTCCCCTAAAATCCCTACCTTTAGAAAACAGATAAAAACTCTTAAGACAAAGGACCCAGTGCACATTCTCTTTTTCTAGAGCATGCTTGCACCTTCTTTCTTCAGATGTGTATCTTTGCTTTCTTTCTTAGCTATTAGGGTTCCATGAGACTCACAACCAGGGGAGCAGTGGGTAGCAGCAGCTTGTCCCAGGCTAACTCCCTAAACCTGTCTCCAAAGGCCCTTCTTTTGCCTCTCTAACTTGTTTTCTGAGTCGATGCAGCCCAGCTGGCTCACTTCTTCTGCCTCTATGATGGTCTTTCTAAAGGCCAAGACAGCTCTCTAAGAAGCTTACTCAAATCTTCTCTTCTAGTATAGGACTTTGGATGTTAAAAGAACTTCCTCTTGTGTTAGAGTTCTTGGCTCTGAATTCTTACTTTGCTGAACTCAAGAACCAAGAGCCAATATTGTCAGTAACCTTATGAAGATATTTCTGTCTTTAGGTTTCAATAGAATCACTTTTATGTTTTTATATAATTGTTAAAATATTAACAATAGCTCTCTGGTAATGCAATGCTATGACTTAATTTCTGAGTCAGTTCCTATCGAAGTGTCCCCCCTTTTTTTTTTTCAGATTGAAGAGCTGCTATGTGAAAATAGAAACAATATGTTTGAAATGAGGTGACCACTACATTGTCTCTTGAAAACCTCCATCTATTTTTGGAATGTGAACACTCTTGAGATAAACTACATTTTATGTTAATTCCAAGAATTTATATTCCCTTACATTTTTACACTGAAATGTCATCACTTTGTGATTTTGTAAAAAGGATGTAATAACTTTTTCCTCTCAGAGATAAAAAATATTAAGCTGACTAAAAAATTACACATTCTTAGTGGTGCATCACAAAATCAACACCTTATGAAACACATTTGGAATTTTGGCTCTCTCTTCCAAACCATAAATTACAACTTTATGGAACTTATTTATAATAGTTATTATAAATAGAATGCTTCCTCTAAAATCCTAAAAGAATAATTACTATTTAAACTAAAAAGTGTACAATAAAATAAATATCTTGCTGATTTGTGAAAAGTTATGGTTTTATATTTGAAAGCATATTAAAAATCATTTAAGTCAAAAATAAACTAAAAACACCCAGAAGTATTTGGTAAATAATTATCAGTAGAAATTCCTAGAATAAAAGTCTTTCAAAATTGTCATAAGTACTTTTGTAACAGATTGGCCAGACCCAATTTCTAAGGACTGGGGGAAATCCCAAACTAGGGACCCAGATCTGACACAGAGGCTGCACTTGCCTGGAAGAAGGCAGGGGGCAGGGTGGCCTGCCTTCCCGGAGAAGAGAGTGGCTGCCAGAAAGGGAGAGGGTTGTATTGAAGGTCCTCTGAATTGCGATCACAACCAAAACTGCAGGGCAGCCTTCCCACAACCTGGGGCCAATGTAAACAAAGGCAATATGGCTGTGCAAACGTGTTCTGGGCAGCCAAACCACTCTTGACATAGCTGAGGGGGAGCTCATATAGAACCTGTGTGGGCTTTTGGGGCCAGATGCCCCTGCCCAGGCAAACAGATGCTGTGTGCCTGTGTGTGGCTGGGAAACTTCTGCCCGCTTTTGTAAAATGGTGGCCAAAAGAGGGTCAAGGACACTGGAAAGCTGACAAAAATGGTGCACACAGACACATCTTGGGAAGAATCCTGTTGCTCCCTCAGAAAGGGATTTCTGGGCTGAGTTTTTAAAACAGAGCATGCTGAGATACACCAGGGCTTCTCCCCTTCCCCTGGCTGGCCTAGTCAGCTGCAGGGAGCCCAGGGTCCTGAGGCTGGTAGGTCCTGGGAGGTCATGTGGTCTGGGAATGTGCCCAGCATCCCTCCCACACAGAAGGTGGCAACAGCCCTGGCAGCACTGCAAGGGACCTGCCTGGCCAAGCACACAGACACACTCGTAAGCTGATAGCCAGAGGAAAAGCAGCTCAGGATGAGTAAACTGGTACTGAGAAGGACTCAGGCCAGCGCACACAGACTCCAGAGGGGAATGCTTTTCAGTAGCACATTTTAAAATGGGTCAGGCATGGCAGAGGGTGGCAGGATTATTAGTCTTTGGGTGTTTAAAAGAGATTGGGTCTCTCAGGCAGAAACTTGCCAGCATTCCAAAACCATATAGCCTTAAATAAATAACAACTTTCCTTTTCCATTAAGCTTCTGACTCCAGAGTTTTGTCTTCAGGCGGTGAGCAGTAGAACTCCCATGACTGTTCTGGGGCTCTAAATTGCTTGTGGCATGTTGACCGTTCCCCCCACCCAGGAGTGGGCAAGTGGGACTGTAGGATTCTCAGTTGCTGGAAATTTATTCTGCATACCCCTTCAAGGCATTGGCTGCCTAAACATCCCTGGCAGGTGGAAAGAAAATGTCTCCGAGAAAGGAATAGACCCTGAGAAGGGGTCAGGACTGGCCGAGCTTTGGGGAAACCATTGCTTGGGGTCTGTGGTTTGTGAGACCGGTTGGCAGAAGATTTACTTGTGAGCATTTTTTGGAATAATGGAGTTGTGGGTGCCAGTTTTGCTTCTATGTTCCCAGGTTGCCTGGATCCTTCTGGTCATAGTCTTGGGCCTGCTGTACATCCAGGTCAATAAGGGAAGTTCTGTGCTGGCTCCTGGAAGGAGCCCACTGGGTATAATTTTAGCAAACTGGAGAGTGTACAGTAATTATCCAATGTCTAAAGAGGTATTGGTCTATGACTGTAATACTGTGTGGCCTACATATGCTTTGGATTATGGAGAAAAGTGGCCCATGGATGGCTCCTAAGTTATCATGCTATATCATGCAATTGGAACAGTAAGACATGAAAAGAAAAGAAGAATGAGGAAATAAGCTTCAGCAATGCCTAGGAAACTCAGGGTCGGTGGCAGGAGCTCCCCCATCACCAAGCCCTCTGTTAGCTATTCCTGAGGTAGGGCCCATAGAGACAATGGCTCCACCCCTATATGATGAGGGATGGGTCTCCCCCTCAAAGACCCATTAGGGCACCCAATTTGGCCAGGGAGTATCTCTATCCAGAGCAAGGCAGTTTCCTTTGAGGCAATATCTTATAAGTGGAGTAAATTAGGAAGGCCAGCCCACTAGCTACTATTGGGCTCATACTCCATTTTCCACTTAGGACTTATTGAATTGGAAGAATTCCAACCCCTCAAATAGGAAGGATCCTCAGGAAATGATCTTGTGGCCTCTGCTTTTGCCACTCATCATCCAAATTGGGCAGATGTACAGGCTGTTCTTAATATCTTGTTAACAGTGGATGAGATATGGCTGGTTATACATGAGGCTAACAAAGGGGTTTAGTGCCTCCACCAAGAGAATCCTAATGGGACCCCTGACCCAGCTGGGGCAATTCCCTTGACAGAGCCTGACTGGGACCCAAACAGTGGGAACCTAGTCCTGCTGGAACATTACAGAAAGTGCATACTGGAAGAGCTTAAGAAAGGTGTGCTCATGCAAAAAAGCTTGACTATGATACGGGTTCTTCAGCAAAAGCTGAATGAGGATCCTTCTAAATTTTTAGAGAGGATCTATCCGACCTATAGAAAGCACACTGATGCTGACCTGTAGGTACCAGAGAATGTGTGGCTAGTGAATGTAACTTTTATTGGGCAAAGTGCCCTGGATATCAGAAAAAAAATTCTCCAGAGTTTAGACAGGGCATTGAGAACAAATCCCCTTCAGCTGGTGGACAAAGCATTAAAAGTCTACAATTCCCAGGAAGCAAGGAAGATAAAACAGGTCATGATGTTCTTACAAACACAGTTGAGAAGCCAGAAGAAGAAGCAGGACCCTGAAGGAAAGAGGAAAGGTCCACTAGGTGCCAGTTAATGTGTTCATTGCAAGGAGGAGGGCCATTGAGAAAGAACTACCTGAAACTCAAAAGGGAAAATAGAGATGATAAGAGCTCTCACCAAGAAATGCTGAAAAAAGAAGAATCTGATGATGAATGAGGAGGCCCAGGGACTCCCTTGGACATCTCCTGGCCTATTACTATTTCCCCACAGGAGCCCAAGGTACAGTTGACTGTGGGGAACAAACTAATTGATTTCCTTGGAGATACAGGACCTACATACTCAGTGTTGAATGAAAAATTAACCAAGAAAAGTTCATATGCAGTAACAGTTACTAGAGTGACTAGATAGTTACAAAAATAGGCATTCCCTTAACTTCTAGAATGTCAACTTGGGGATCAAAAGCTTATTCATAGTTCTCTACATGCTAGACTGCTTTGTTCCATTGCTAGGCTGAGATTTACTTTGTAAATTGCATGCACAAATCACTTTTTCTCCTGAGAAACAGCAATTACGCATAGATGTCCTGCTGGAACATGCTCTTCAGCTACAGGTGCTCCTGACTTGTCCAGAAGGTCCCAAAGCTAGACTATTCCCACCTGAGATCTATAAATAGGTCATTAGAACTGTTTGGGCTGATGGAACCCCAGATAAAGTGGTTAATGTCCAACCCATAAAAGTTAACCTAACAGGAAGGGTGTAGATCCTATGGAAGAAGCAGTACTCCCTCAAAAAGGAGGCTTTAGAGGGGATTCAGCCAATATTGCAAAGATTCTTAAAATCAGGACAAATTAGGTCATGCCAGTCTCCTTAAAACATTCCAATTTTGCCAGTCACAAAGCCTCACCCTGACAAGTATTGGTTTACATAGCATCTTAGGGCTACAAATGACATTGTTTGGGACATTCATTCAATGGTGCTCAATCCCTATACACTGTTGATCATGGTGTCTACATCAGCAAATTGTTTTCAGTCCAGGACTTGAAGGATGTCTTTTGCTGCATCGCAATAGGTAAACAATCTCAACTAATGTTTGCATTTGAATGACACAACCCAGAAACTAAAACCATGCTCTAAAACTGCTGGACTGTGCTGCTACGAGGATTTAAGAATTCACCAACCATATTTGGGGAAGTATTGGCAAAAGACCTAAGGGATGTTCAATTGAAATCAGGGACTCTTATGAAATATGTAGATGACATATTGATAACTAGCAGCACCTACAAGTACTGTTTTCTCAACACTATCACAGTCCTAAATCATTTGGAAATAAGGGGATATAAGGTATCACCTCACAAGGTACAGATTTGCAAACAGGAGGTGGCATACCTGGGATTTCAACTGAAACAGAGCACTAGGAGCTTGATGGCAGATAGAAAGCAAGCCATTGCTACAATAAAAACCTCACAGAACTGAAGGTAACTTTGTGGATTCCTTCCTAGGGTTCTGCTGAATTTGGATTCCAAACTTCAGGCTTATAAGCAAAACCATGGTACAATTCATTGAAAGAACTGGACTCTGAACCTTTTGAATGGACAAGGGATTGTCAGCATTTGATACCTCAAAGGAAAAGCTAGTTTTTCTCCTGCAATAGGATTGCCCAATTTACAGAAGCCTTTCAAGTTGTATGCTTATGAAAGGCAGGGGATTGAGCTGGAGTTACCAACCCAAACTCTGAGAAACATCCCCATACCCTATTTCTCAAAGAAATTGGATCACATGACAAAGGGATGGCCACAATGTCTCTAGTCAGTGGAAGCTGACTGGGATATCTTACTGAGAAGTTCACTTTGGGACAGCCTATGGTACTGGTATCATCCTAGGTCCTAACTCTATTGGAACAGAAAGGAGGGTATTGGCTAATGGCAGAGCTCATGGGAAAAATATCAGGACGTTTTTTGGACAACCCGAATGGTACCTTGCAGACTACTACAACCTCGAACCCAGTCACCCTATTCCTAGACACAAAGAGACTCAGCCTGCCAGCATGACTGCTTAGAAATAATTGACCAAATTTATCCTAGTAGGCCAGATCTGGTAGACCAGTCACTGGCAGCACCAGACTAAGAGCTGTACACAGATGGTTTCAGCTTCATGGATAATGGCCAGTGATGAGCTGATTATGTGATAGTCACCATAGACAAGGTAATAGAGGCCCAAGCCCTTGCACTAGGTACCTCAGCATAAAAGTCTGAACTTATAACTCTCACAAGAGCCTTAGTACTGTCCCAGGGAAAGAAGGTTAAAATCAAAAAGGACTCCAAATATGCCTTCATGGTAGTCCATGCCCATGGAGCAATATGGAAAGAGAGAGGACTCAACCTCAGAGAACAAGGATATCAAACATTTAGAAGAGATTTTACAATTGCTAGAGGCAGTGAATCTACCAGACCAGATTGCCATAATACACTTCCCAGGATACCAAAGGGATGGTTCCCAAACATACCAGGGAAACCAAAATGCTGATAAAGCAGCAAGACAGGTAGTTGGAGGATGGCCACACCTAGGGGATTTGATCTGCTGTTTGCCCTAGTCAAAATTTAGACCTGACTATACAGAATGGAATGAGGAATGGGCCCGTGAATAGGGCTTCTCTAACACTAGTCATGATTCTTTGTGGGAAATCAACACCCATTGTATGATCTTACTCCCTGAGGCTCTAGTGTATCCCATCCTTAAACACTACATAAAAGGACCCATTATGGAAGGGATGTTTTGATGAACTTCATTAGGTCACATTTGGAAGGACCTTATTTGCACAGGACCATTCAGGGGGTCATCCAAGCCTGTCAGAATTGTGCCAAAAGCAGTCCTAAGACAGAGCATGCTCTGGCAGAAAAAGGAATACAGTATAAAGGGTTATGCCCATTTGAGGATTGGCAAGCAGACTTTACATAGATGCCTTAAAACCAGAAGGAATTTCTCTGGATGGATAGGGGAATACCCCACTAGAGAAAAATAAAAGAAGGCAATTGCAGTAGTGAAATTTTACTTAAAGAAATAATCCCTAGGTTTGGACTTCCTCAAAACATTAAAAGTGATAATGGACCATCGTTCACTTCAGAGATCTCCCAAATTGTTGGACAGGCACTGCAAATACAGTGGAAACTACATGCATCTTGGAAACCTCAATCTACAAGAATGATTGAGAAAATTAATCACACAAAAATATGCCACAAAATGTATTTGAAATGGGACCAGGAACTTCCCATTGCCTTGCTCTGAATTAGGGTGGCACCCAGAAGTGTGCTTAAATTGAGCCCTGTTGAAATAGTTTATGGGACACCCCTCCAAATCTCTTGTTTTAGAAATACCCCCTTTATATTAGGAGCACAAGTCAAATATTAAGCAATATATACAACATTAAGGGCAAACACTAACCATTTCTCACAAGACTTCTCATTGTAGATCCATCTATCCATCTGATGAACCCCCACACCTGTTCCAGACAGGGGTCCAAGTCTTACTAAAGATCTGGAAGATTCAGGACCCTGAACAGCAACTAGCTGAGCAATGGACTGGTCGCTATTATATCCTGTTGATAATGTACTGTTCTCTAAAGCTCATGGGAATCAAGCCATAAATCTATCACACATGGATAAAATTGGTGCTACCTGTGGAGGACTCAAATCCTACTTCTGTGGTTGATGCTAGAAGAGAAAGCTGGACCTGCACTCCAGAAAGAGATTTGAAGTTTCTCTTTTGAAAAAGGACAGCGACCCCCCAGTGCAAAGTGACAATGTTTCCTTTTACTTTATTTATGTGTTTTGCAGATCTAGGGGCTTTTAGCTGCCAGATACTAAGTTTGAGTATGGTTCTTCCCATCGTTGAAAAGAATAAGGATTGAAAGTGATTTATGGTTATTTCTGAATGAATATAGAAAGTATATAAAAAGTTGTAAAGTTATATAGGAGGTTGTGAAACAGAGCTAGCCAGTTTATCAGATGATGAGTTTAAAACACTGGTGACCAGGATGGTCGGAGAACTCACAGAGTATGGCAAAATAAATAAATAGATAAATAAGTAAAGGAAGGAAGAAGTGAAGGTTACACAAAGTGAAATGAAAAACATAAGGGAACCAACAGTGAAGGAAAGGAAGCCAGGATTCAAATCAATGATTTGGAACAAAAGGAAGAATTTTACATTCAACCAGAACAGATAGAAGAAACAAGAATGCAAAAAAGTTAGTAGATGCTTAGTGACCTCTGGGACAACTTTAAATGTACTAACATCCGAATCATAGGGGGTTGCCAAAGGAGAAGAGAAAGAGCAAGACATTGAGCCCTGGGTGCTGTGGCACAATGGATGGAGCATCGGCCTGCGAACCAAGTGTTGCTGGTTTGATTCCCAGTCAGGGCACATAACTAGGTTGCACGCCAGATCCCCAGTTGTGGGCGCATGAGAGGCAACCGCACATTGACATTTCTCTCCCTCTCTTTCTCCTTTCCCCTGTCTCTAAAAACAGATAAATAAAATAAAATAAAGTAACCTTGTTAAAATTTTTTTTAAGAAAAGAGCAAGACATTGAAAAGATATTTGAAAAAATAACGAAATAAAACTTCCCTACTTTAATGAAGGAAATAGACATACAAGTCCAAGAAACACAGAGGGTCCTAAACAAGTTGGACCCAAAGAGGACACATAATAATTGAAACTAAGACACATTATAATTAAAATGTCAAAGATTAAAGATAAAAGGAGAACCTTAAAAGCAGCGAGAGGAAAAAAGAATTACCTACAAGGGGGTTCCTATAAGACTATCAGTTGATTTCTCCAAAGAAATTTTTCAGGCAAGAAGGAACTGGTAAGAAGTATTCAAAGTGATGAAAAACAAGGGCCTACAACCTAGATTACTCTATCCAGCAAAGCTATTATTTAGAATGGAAGGGCAGATAGAGTGCTTCCCTGACAAAGTAAAGCTAAAGAAATTCACCATCACCAAGGTTTTATTATATGAAATGTTAAAGGGACTTAGTGAAGAAAAAGAAGATCAAAACTATGAATATTAAAATGACAACAAACTTACATTATCAACAAATGTATAAAAAAGCAAACTAATCAAAGTACCAGAATAGGAACAGAATCACAGGTATGGAGATCATTTAGAGGATTATCATCTGTGTGGGAGAAGGGAGAAAGTGAGGGAAACAGTGCAAGAATTAAGAAGCATAACTGGTAGAAACAAAATAGGTAGGGAGTTATTAAGAATAGTTTGGGAAGTGGAGAAGCCAAAGAACTTATAGGCATGGCCCATGAACATGAACTAAGGTTGGGGGGATTGCTGAAGGGAAGGGGGTTACTGGGTGGAGAAGAGCAAATGGAAAGGAAATTGAGACAACTGTAACAGCATAGTCAATAAAATTTACTTTAAAAAATAAATTAATTAAATAAATAATTTACTCAACAAAACAAAAGAAATTCCAATAAAACTATTTTGCCTCTTTGGCTATCAGTAAAATACATTATTTCAGAAAAGTCATAAAAAGGGAAAAAACTCTTTGAAACTGTTTTCTGATCCTTTCCAAACACTAATTACAGCTGGTACCATATGTAGTTCAAAATAGAAACAAAATGACTGCTGATTGTTGAATAAAATTCAAAAGTACAAGTAATCAGGAAAATAAATAATCGGAGCTTGTCATGTGTGGAGTTTATAATGTGCAAAATTGACAGCTTCAGATTGTTTTGGTGCACGAATATAAATAAGATGAAAGGAAACTTGACTTGGGGTGGTGAACACACAATACAACAGACAGTTGAAGTGTTATAGAATTACATATATGAAACCTATATAATTTTATTAACCAATGTCACCCCAATAAATTTAAAAACATATGATTTAGGAAGAATACATATATGTAAATAATCAGGATACAGATGTCCAATAAATTGATAGATTCCTTTGGTTCCAGCATAAAAACATCATAAAATTATTTTAATGATTTAATCTGGGTTTTATTCACACACTTCTAGAAAAATAATAGTTGTTTTTATTTAAGGTTTCGTAAGTTATATAGAGATATCTTCCTATAAAAATATGCCTAAATAAATATTTCCAATGGTCATCTTAACTTAAAATACTCTTTTCAAAAAGAAAATGAAAAGTATATTTATAAATGTTGGCAAGTATTACGCAGGTGATATCTTTTGATAAGAATTTAATACAATTATGAATATTTTCAAATTAATTGTTTTAACAATAAACTTTTCTATTTTATAATTTTAAACACATCAAAATAATTAACTTACTTTATATTTAATGAAAATATGTGTTTATAAATTATATTTCTGAATGTTTAATTAAAAATTGATTCCTAGTTTATTTTCCTACTCAAGAGTTTAAAATATTAACAAGTGGTATGAGAACTCTAAAAAAAGTAGAAAATGATAACTAAATATAAGAAGAAAAATCAAGTGTATTATAAAGCCATAATGAAACTCTAAGCTGAGGAAGTTGAAAACAAAACAAAACAAATTAAAACATAATGAGTCAAAGCAGCAGAGCAGAGTATGGTAGAACATAGGTTCTTATACTTTTTAAATTTCACAGGGAGAGATTTCAGTAACTGTTTACAATGTTTAAAATCTCAATTCACCTACTTTTAACTTATGCTATTCTTGCAAAATTTGATAATTAGGCTTATTAAGTGATGAACCTGGGAATGTGATTATTAATGGTGTTCATATTTTAACACGTTTATTAAGTGCCTACTATGTGCCAGAATATAGTGTTGAAACAGTAAAAATACATACCAATATCTTAACTTCCTAGAGCTAATACTATAGTGAAGGAGTGAAAACACTCCCCCCCCCCAAAAAAGAGTAACTTTCTATGCTATATTAGATGTGTTTTTTTTTTTAAGTTAAGGTGGGGAAGGAAATACAAAGTGTTGAAAGAGGGTTGGATATTGAAAATTTTATATGGGATGACCTGGGAAATCCATACTGAGAAGGTGACATCTGAGTGAAGACCTAAATGAAGCAAAGCAATATACACTGAATGTTTGTCTCCCTCCAAAATTTATATATTGAAGCCCTAACCCCTATTATGATAGTATTTGGAGATGATCACTCTGAGAGGAAATTATGGTTAAATGAGGTCATGAAGGTGATATGCTGGTCCCACTAAATTAGTACCCTTATAAGAGATACCAAGGGGGCTTGCTCACTCTCTCTCTGCAATATGAAGACCCATTAAGAAGGCAATAGCCTGCAAGCCAGGAAGAGATCTCTCACCACCAACCAAATTGGCTGGCACCTTGATTTTGAACTTCCCAGCCTTCAAACAGTGAGAAATAAATTTCTGTTTTTCAGTTCACCCAAGTGTGTGGTATTTTGTTATGACAGACCAGCCTGACTAATACAGATATCAAACAGAACATCCAGCATGGGATATGGGATAGAATTAGTGTGGCGGGAGTGGGCCTGGTGTGCTTGTGTTTGTAGAACAAAGAGGACCTTTCAATTATATGTGCAGTTAGATGTGTGAAGAAAAAAGGAAAATAGTGGGAGATGAATTCAGAGATGTAATTAGGGGCCTGATTATATAGATTACTGTAGATCATATGGAGATTTAGCTTTCACCCTAAGTGAAATAGGACACCAAGGAAGGTTTTGAGCAGAAGAGCATATTCTCTCAATATTTAGATTTTTCCAATGAAACTACCTGGGACTGAAGATTGGGGGGGGGATTATTTTTATATTAAAATTCAATTTAATTATTAATTATAGGGCTTTGAGTTTATTTTGCTCTTTTTTCTAGTTTTTTGAGTATAAAGGTAAAATTATTGTTTGGTACTTTTTCTCTTTTCTAGTGTAAGCATTCAGTCTTGGTCGCAAATCCCTGCTTTTCATTACTTGGAATATTTCATGCTAGTCTCTTCTGGCCTTGGTGTTTCTATTGAGAAATCAGCTGACAGCCTTATTGGGAATGCCTTGTAGGTAAGCAACTGTTTCTCTCTTGCTGTCTTTAAGATTCTCTTTTGCCTTTAAACTTTGCCATTTTAATTGTGGTGTGTCTTGGTGTTAGCTTCTTTGGGTTCATCTTGTTTGGGACTCTCTGTGCTTCTTGAACTTGTGTGACTTTCTCCCTCACAAAATTAGGGAAGTTTTCTGTCATAGTTTCTTCAAACAGGCTTTCTAACACTTGTTCCTTTTCCTCTCTTTCTGGTATCCCTATGATGTGAATATGATGATGTTTCATTTTGTCCCAAAGTTTTCTTAGACTACCTCCATTCTTTTTAAGTCTTTTTTTCATTGTGTTGCTCTGACTGGGTGTTTTCACCCACCTAGTCTTCCACAACATTGATTCAATCCTCTGCTTTGTCTAGCTGACTTTTAATGTCTTCTAGTGCATTCTTCATTTCCAACTGGTTCTTATTCATAGCTTCTATGTCCTTTTTCATGCTGGTGTAGTTCTCATTAAGTTCCTTGAGCATCTTTATAACCATTACTTTGAATTTTATGTCTGTTAACTTGCCTCAACTTAATTTAGCTCTTTTTCTGGGGATTCATCCTTTCCTTTCATATGGAGGTTGATTCTTTGTCTCCCCATTTCAGCTATCTCTTTTTGCTTGTTTCTATGTATTAGATTGATCTGCTTTGACTCTCTGTCTTGTGGGTTGGGCTTATGTGGTAGGAGTCCTGTGTGACCCAGTGGTGGAGACTCCTTGATCTCTTGATCTACATGGTCTAAGAATTTCCTTTGTGTGAGTTATGTGGGCTCTCCTGTTGTATTTGGCTCCTGAATGTTGCTGGCTTGTTTGTTGGTGGGGTCTCCTCTCCAGCTGGCTGACTGAGAGGCTTAACTTCCACCACATCTTGTACGCTGTTCTATAGGTTCTGGTAGACCAAAGCAAAACAACACAAAAAAATGAAACCAAGACAGGCAAGACCCTCACTCTCAACAGCATTATTAATGACAAAATATCAGGAAATAATAAAAGTAGAAAAGAAATGGAATATTAGAGAAAAGGGAACAAAAGAAAAAAGAAAAGAGAAAACCAAAAGACAGAAAAGTGATTATGGGAGGAAAAAAAAGAAGAGAGCTAATATGAATAATGAGTTAAAAGAGAAAAACAGGAAAAAGAGACAAAGAAAGAGAAAGAATAACAAAAATAAGAAAAGGTAAGAAGAAGGAAGCAATGGATTAATAATGGGTAAGAATTAAATAAGAGATATAAAAGAAAAAATAGAGCAATAAAAATAGAAGAAAAATAAAAAATAGAAGCAATTAAAAGGCTGTTATAATGAGAATAATGAAAAAGAACAAGGTACAATTTGTCTCCACAGAGTTTAGTGTTTGCCTTTTGGCTACAGCTCTGATGTTTGAGGCTGGTGTTCGCCAGTGTCAGGTGCTGTTCATGGCTGGCCTTCAGCAGCCTGTCCAACGCTACAGGTAATCCACAGTTGTGGCTGTTTCCTCCAGGCTTGGCTGTGCCCAGGTTGGGATAAGCTGCTCTGTAAATTTGGTTTTTATCAGTAGTTGGTCCAGAGGTGTGTCAACAAATGACCCAAGTCACCACAGAATCCACCTCTGCCAGTCTTTGCCTGCTGGCCTGCTGTCAGTTTTAGCTAGTCACAGACCCAACTGTTTCTGAGAGGGCTGCTGGCAGAATCGGAGGTATGGGACTCCTGGATCTGTCATGGTAGGTGCCTCTCAGACTTCAGGGAAGGTGGTGGGTATGCTCACCTGCCCTGAACCACTAGAGTGACACTGTTTGAGATTTCTCCCCTGTACTCGCGCAGGATAGGGTCCCCAGGAGGCTAACGAGTGGAATCTCCAGGGCCCATATTTTCAGTCTGCCAGAAACTGGAAGGGTGTTTTTATGGCTCTTCTGTGAGGGGGAAGCACCAGCCTGTTTCCCAAGAAACTGTATGGTATGGCTGCACCCTCCAGCCCATCTCTGACACCCACTGAGTCTGTGTATGTTGCTATTTCCTCAGGAGGGGTTAAGATGCAGGATAGGAGAAAAGAAAGAAGAAAAAAAATACAGACAAAAAAAACAGAAAACAGTATTAAAAATAAGAAGGAAAAAAGATGCAGGGTGGGTCCAGCAGGATTCCATACAATGGGGAGAGCAGCGTCCCACAGGTTAAGGTAACTGCTTTCCCCTTAGAGGAGCTTTCTCCTCTCAAGAAAGATGGTTGCTGCAGACTCCAGGTATATCCTGGCACAGAAAATCCCACAGCTGCTCCTCATTTCTCTTCTCAGTGCCTCCTGCTCCAGACTCTCTCTGTACAGCTCCTGTCCATGCCGCCTTCCCTTCACTGGGCCCCAGGGTGAGCGGTTGCAAACACAAAACCTGTACTTTGGCCCCTTTAAGAATTAAGAAAAAGAAATAGCAGCTTTGTGTCCAGTGGGTTTCATTCTCTCCCGAGCACAGACAAACCCTGAAGCTTTTCCCTGTTGGATGCTACATGGTCTGCTGATCCTAGCACTGGTGCTCTGCACTTGGGAGCCTGGTTTGTGGTTCCAGCTTCTCCTTTCAAGGGGAAGCTCCCATAGCCATGCTGCTACCTCAGCCCACTGCCCTTGTGAATGGGCCGGCCCCTATAATGACCTCACCCTTCCTGCTGGTCATGGTGTTTTTTCCCCATCCTTGATTGAGTCTCTTTTTCAGGCACTCTTCAGTTTTTGGGGGGTGTCCAGTCTTCTCTTTAGTTTTATTTCCAATTTGGTTCTGGAAAGAGATGCATAATATATCCTCCTATTCTGCTGCCATCTTGCACCCTGATTTCCTGGTAATTTCCTTTGCTCTAACATTGACTTTATATAAGATCAATAGAGCTATGCTTTCTTTCTTTTTTTAATTTGTCAACTACAGTTGACTTTCATTATTTTTGTATTAGTTTCAGGTATACAGCATAGGGGGTAGACAGTTATATAATTTACTAAGTTATTCTCCTAAGAAGTCTAGTACCCACCTGGCATCGTACATAGTTATTACAATATTATCCCATATGTGTACTTTATATCCCCATGAATGTTTTGTAACTTCCAATTTTTATTTCTTTTACCTTTAGCACACAGACCCCAATCCACCTCCCATTTGGAAACCATCAGTTTGTTCTCTGTATCTATGAGTCTGTTATTTTGTTCTTTAGATTTCACATATGAGTGAAATCATATAGTATTTGTCTTCCTCTGTTTGAGTTATTTCACTTATGACTATATCCTCTAGGTCAGGTCCACCCATGTTGCAAATGGTAAGATTTCATTATTTTTTAAGGCCAAGTAATATTCCACTGTAGATATGTACCACATCTTCTTTAACCAGTCGTCTATTAACGGTGAACTTAAGTTGCTTCCAAATCTTGACCAATGTAAATAATGCTGCAATGAGCATAAAAGTGTATATATCTTTTCAAATTAGTGTTCGTTTTGATTAATATTTGCATGGTATACTTTCTCCATCTTTTCATGTTCAAACTGCATATACAGGCATACCTCAGAGATACTGAGGTCTCAATTCTAGACCACTGCAGTAAAATGCATATTGCAATAAAGCAAGTCACACATTTTTTTGGTTTCTCAGTACATATAAAAGTTCTGTTTAACTATCATACTGTAGTTAAATGAGTGTACAATAACATTGTCTTAAAAAACAATGGAATACCAGAATTAAAAAACACTTCATTGATAATAAATAATAACCATCACTTAAGCCTTTAGCTAGTAGTACTCTTTTTGCTGGTGGAAGGTCATACCTCAGTGTTGATGGCTGCTGACTGTTCAAAACAGTGGTGGCTGAAGTCCAGGGTAGCTGCTGCACTTCTTAAAATAAGACAGCAATGAAGTTTGCCACATGGGTGGACTCTTTCATGAATAATTTTCGGTAACATGTGGTGCTATTTAATAGCATTTTACTCATAGAACTTCTTTTAAAATTGGAGTCAATCCCCTCAAACCCTGCCTCTGCTTTGTCATACTCAGTTTATATAATATTCTAAATATTTTGTCAATTGAACAATTTTAAAGCATCTTCACCCAGAAGTAGATTTTATTTCCATAAACCAATTTTTTTGCTTATGCATGAGAAGCAATTCATCCATTAAGGTTTTACCATGATATTGCAACAATTTAGTCACATATTCAGGCTTCACTTCTAATTCTAGTTCTCTTTCTACTTCCATATATGCTGTAACTTTTCCACTTAAATCTTGAGCTCTAGAAGTCATTCATGAGGGTTGGAGTCAGCTTCTCCCAAAATCCTTATTGTTGACCCTCTGACCTTTTCTCATGAACCACAAATGTTTTTAATGGCATCTAGAATGGGGAATTGTTTCTAGAATGTTTTCAATTGACTTTGTTCAGATACAACAGAGAAATTCCTATACATAACAATTATAACCTTATGAGATGTATTTCTTAAATAATAAGACTTTTATGTCAAAATTTCTTCTTGATACATGGACTGCAGAATGAATGCTGTGTTAGCAGACATAAAAATAGCTTAAGTCTCATTTTACATCTCTATCAGAGCTTTCAGATTACTAGGTGTATTTTCAGTAAATAGTGTATTTTGAAAGGAATATCTTTTTCTGAACAGTAGGTCTCAATAATGAGCTTAAAATATTCAGTAAACCACATTGTAAACAGATGTGCTGTCATCCAGGCTTTGTAGTTCTATTTGTAGAGCAAAGGCAGAGTAGATGAAGCATTATTCGTAAAGGCTCTGGGAGTTTCAGAATGGTAAATAAGCACTGGCTTCATCTTAAAGTCACCAGCTGTGCTAGCCTCTAACAGGAGAGTCAGCATGGCATCTTCTTCCATCATAAGGCTGTGTTGTCTACACTGAGAATCTGTTGTTTTGTGTAGCTACCTTAATTAATTATCTTAGCTAGATGTTCTCAATAACTTGCTGCTGCTTCTACATCATAACTTACTATTTCACCTGTATTTTTATATCATGTGTTTAGCTATTTTTTTAAACATTATGAACTAACCTCTGTTAGATTCCAACTTTTCTTCTGCAGCTTCTCAGCCTTCATAAAACTGAAGCAAGTTAGGGGCCACTCTAGAGTAGATTTTAAATTAAGAGAATGTTCTGGCTGGTTTGGTGGTTAATCCAGACCACTGAAACTTTCTCCATATCATTAATTAAGCCATTTTACATTCTTATCATTCATGTATTCACTAAAGTAGCACTTTTAATTTCCATCAAGAACTTTTCTTTTGCATTCACAACTTGGCTAACTTTTTGCAAGAAATCTAGCTTTCAGCCTCTCTCAGTTACTGACATGCCTTCCCCACTAAGCATAATCATTTCTAGCTTTTGATTTAAAGTGAGAAACATGTAACTCTTTCTTTCACTTGAACACTTAGAGGCCATTGTGGGTTATTAACTGAACTTACTTCAATATTTTTTCTTCAGTAACAAGAAATTTCCAAAAAGACAGAGAGAAGTGGGAAGATGGTTTGTCAATGGAATAGTCAAAAAAAAAAAAAAAACACATTAATCAATTAGGTTTGCCATCTTATATGGGCATAGTTTGTGGAGCATCAAAACAATTACAATAGTAACATCAAAGATTACTGATCACAGATCTTCATAATGTAAAATAATAATAAAAAAGCTTAGAATATTACAAGAATTGCCAAAGTATGGCTGAGAGACATAAAACAAGTGAATGCTATTGAGAAAATTGTGCTAATAGACTTGCTAGACATAGAGTTGCCACAAACCTTAAATTCATATAAAATACAATATCTGTGAAGTGCAACAAAGCACAGTAAAATAAGAAATGCCTATATAACTATATTTAAAATAAGTTTTTTTGTAGATAGCATATAGTTTTAGCAGTTTTCTTAAATCCACTCTCAATGTCTTTTCGTTGATATATTTAGATAATTTAATTTAAAAGGAATATTGCTATGTTTAACCTAATTCTGTCATTTTGTTTTTGTTTTATATTTTGTTTTTCATTTATCTGTTTTCTTCTCCTTCCTTACTGCAAGCTACTTGAACATATATTAGAAATCCATTTGTTGTACTGTAACCATATTTTTGAAGTGTATTTCTTCGTAAAGTTTTTTTGAGGGGGAGGGTTTGGGAGAGAGATGGTTTCACTTTTAGTAGTTGCTATAGCTATAATATTATATATATTGAAAAGATTTAGAACAATTCTCCCTCAGTTCTACCACTTTGGTGTGTAAATTATCTTGAGCTGAAGGCAATCAAAACCCTACTGGCTCAAAATAAACTTTTACATTTCCCTAAAGGACTTAAATTTAGGCCCTTTCCCATAATGAGAGTAATTATCAAAGATAGTATTTTATGACCTATCAGTAGTGTCAAACTAATTACTAAACACCTGCTCTTGCTTTCATCCTATGAGTTCTCTTTCTCCCTGTGAAACCTTACTTCATCCTTGGCTTAGAATACTACCTATGCCTCATTTTAAATTTCTGTCTCTGAACCTGTCATGTAAGTGGAGTCTCTGACTCTCTTCTGTATGCGGGGTTCTCATACATATGTATGTAATTAAATTTGATTATTTCCTTTTGTTTGTCTGTCTCATGTCAATTTGACTATTAGACCAGCCAGAAGAACCTAGAAGGTTCTAGAAGGGTAGAAGAAAGTTTCTTCTTCCCTAATAACACATAAAGTCTACCAGTGACTAGGTATTACTAGTTCAAGTGAAGTATAGAAACATTGCCTCCTTTTACGTACCTGCTTTCCTTTTCCTGTTAATAATATATTTGTCATACTTTCCCTATACACATTGAAACTACATTAGATGGTTATAATTACTGCTTCAACTATTAAACATAATTTAGAATGCTCATGAGAAGAGCTTTTATTATATTTAGCCATATATTTACTCTTTATATATTTTTCTTCCTTCTTGATATTCCAGATTATTTCTTTATCATTTTAATTCTCTCTGGAGAACTTGCTTTAGTTATTATTTTAGAGTAGCTCTGCTTGAAAAAAATTCTCTTTGCTTTCTTTTATATGATAATATCTTGATTTCTTCCTCATTTTTGAGGATATCTTCATGGGATATAGAATTCTAAGTTGATAATGATCTTTATTCAACACTTAAAATATATAGTATCACTGATTTCTGTATAGTTTCTGATGAGATATCTGTTGTCATTTAAATGTTTTTCCATGATAGGTGAGGTTTCATTTTTGTCTGGCCTTTGAAGACATTCACATTTTTTATTAGTCTTCAAAGGTTTACTATGATATTTCCTGGCATGGATTTTGTTGGTCTTACCCATCTGGATTTGCTAAGCCTCTTGAAAATGTAGTTTTATCATTTTTGCAAAATTAAAAAAAATTGTTATTAAAAACTTTATCACTTTGCTATAATATATCCTTTCCTGTCTGTCATACTAGTGACACAAATGTGAGAGATTTGATCATAATCTCACATGTCCTAGAGGCTCTGTTCAATTTTTTTTATGTTTTAATTGATTATTCTGTTACAGTTGTCCCAATTTCTTTTCCCTCTGCTCCCCTTTACCGAGTGACCCCCCTCCAGTTGTTATCCCGCTTTAGTCCATGCCCATTGGTTGTGCATGTAGTTCTTCTCAACATCTTCCTGTCTAATCCACCCCCTCCTACTATGCTTCTTAATTCCTGCACCATCTCCCTCCCTTTTACTCCTCCTCCCTCCCTGCTGACCTCCCCCCAATATGTTCCCCATACCTATAATTCTTTTTCCACTCTCGTTGCCTACTTAGTTGCCTTTGTTTTGACTCCCTAGCTTCTGTTGTTGGTTGTTGTGATACAGTTTTCATTTTAATGTTCATAGTTTTGATTCCCCTTCTTCTAAACAAGTCCCTTTAACATCTCATATAACAGTGGTTTGGATCTAATGAACTCCTTCAGGTTTACTTTGTCCTGGAAGCACTTTCTCTGTCCTTCTATTCTGAATGACAGCTTCGCTGGATAGAGTAATCATGGTTGTAGGTTTTTGCTTTTCATTACTTTGAATATTTCTTGCCAGTCCCTTCTTGGCTGCAGAGTCTCCTTTGAGAAATCAGCTGATAGTCTAATTGGGATCCCTTTGTACATAATTTCCTTCTTCTCTCTTGCTGCTTTTAAGATTCTCTCTTTATCTTTAACTTTTGACATTTTGATTATAATGTGTCTTGGTGTGTTTCTCCCTGGTCTATTTGGAACTCTCTGTGCTTCCTGGATCTGTAAGTCTATTTCCTTCCCCAAGTTCGGGAAGTTCTGCTTCATTATTTTTTCACATAATTTTTCAATTTCTAGTTCTTCTTCTTCACCTTCTGGCAGCCCTATAATTTGGATGTTGGCTTGCTTATAGTTGTCCCAGAGATTTCTGAGCCTCTCCTCATTTTTCTCACTTTTTGTTTCCTCTTTTTTCACTGGCTGACTGTTTGTTCCTTCCCCCTATGTTCTGATTTGTTGATTTGATCCCTGGTTTTCCTTCCCTCACCATTTGTCTCATATGTGTTTTCATTTATTTCAGCAGGACTAGCCTTCATTCCTTCCCCATCTTGATTAAGACCCACTGTTAATTCTGTAAGCTGTCTTATAACTATAGCTCTGAACTGAGCCTCAGAAAGATTATCTATCTGCTGGTCCATTAAATCATGTATTTGCTGTCTGGTCAGCTGCATGATTGGGATCTCTATTATGATCCCTGCCATTCTGACAGTTTTTGTTTACCTTTCCTTCTTAGGCAGGGCTGTCACACCTCCTACACTATAGGGGGCGGGGCCCCGTGCACTCATCACTACTGGGCGACCCTTTTCACCACACTGTGGCGCTTTGTGTGGGGTCGGGGGTCCAAGATGGATTCCTACCATTCGCTCTCCACTGAAAGACCAGGAGCCTCCTCTTCTGTCCACACTTCCTCTGGGCCTCACAGTCCGAGGCAATGGGGGTCTGCCTTCTGCAGTGATGCAATCACAGGCCGACGGGCTTGGTTTGCAGCTAGGCATGCTCCTAGGCACTTCTCGCCTCCCCTTAAATACGGGTATCTGTGCTTACCACAGTCCCGCTGCCTGTCGCTGCTGCTGCCACCACCAGCACAGCTTGATCTCTCTGCCCCAGATAAGCCTCTCCTACCTGTCTGGATGAGCACCACTTGTTTATAACTTCATACGTTGGACTTCCATGTAGCTTTATTTTCTGGAACTTCTGGTTATTCCTGGTTTTGTGATAGTTGTAGTCCTTCTTAGTTGTGTAGGGAGATGGAGCGTAACAGTCTAGGTCTCCATCTTGGCCAGAAGTCTCTGTTCAGTTTTTTAATGTTTTTTCTCTGTTGTTCAGATTGCTATATTTCTGTTGTTTTAAGTTAAAGTGTACTTTTTTTTTTCTTTTTCCTGTCCATATGCTTTTGAGCCCATTCATTGAGTTTTATATTGGCTATTGTAGGTTTTCAGTTCTAAAATTTACATTTGTTTCTCTTTATATCTTGTTGTTTTTTTAATATTTTTTCTGGAACTAATTTTATTTTCATTGCTTCAAGCATGTTAGCAATTGCTCATTTAAGCAGTTTTATGATGGGTGCTTTAAAATACTTGTCAGATAATTCTAACATCTGTTTTATCTCAGTTGCATCTGTTAGTTGTCTTTTCTCATTCAGTTTGAGATCTTCCTGGTTCTTGGTATAATGAGTAGTTTGCTATCAAAACCCAGACATTTTAGATTTTCTATTATAAAACTATGTATATTACTTAAATCTTGTTTTTTAACACTGATACCAGTCTAATGGGTGAAGGGGTTGCTGCTTCATTACTGCCAGATGGAGTGGAAGTCCAGGTTCCAAATTCAACCTCAACTGACATGCAAGGTGGGAGAAGGGATCCTCATTACTGCAGGATGGGGTTCTGCCTCTCCAAGCTTCCTTTACTGATACTGTGTTTGTGTGTTTGTTGGGAAGGGAGGAGTGATCTTGTATTGCTAAATGGCAGTAAGTATCCTGCTTTTTTATTAGGCCTCTTCTGACAGCATCCAATGAGGAGATTGAAGGATGCTTCATTACCACTGGGTGGTAGTCAAAGTCTATGCCTCCACACTGTCTCCACTGACATCATGGAGTGGGGTGGGGGAACTAGTTACTTCATGTCAAAAATGGACATCCAAGTTTGCCACCTTGCCTTCTTTGATACCACCCTGGTATCTCCAGTTAGCCTTTGCTGGCATAAGAGTGGGTAGGAGCACAGAGTTTTGTGACATTTGGCTGAAGTACATTCAATGCTGCCTGCCCCTTTTCTGGTCCATTGAGTAGAGAAAGCCAGTTTTACTTGGGCTATTTGATTTCCTGTTCCTGATGGTGTTTCTGAGTTTCTTATTTCTCCGGGTTGAAGCAAAAAGAAAACTAAGGAACTTAGCATTACATATCTCTTTTGTCCTGTGATGCCTATCTGGTTTGCCTTTTTCTCTCTACTTTAAGAGTCTTCTCAAGTTTCTTTTACATATGATGTCCAGAAATTTTATTTGTACTTAGTGGGAGGAGTAGAATAAAGTATTCCTACTCTGTCTTCCTGGAAATAAAAATCCTGACATAGGTTAATCATTACTCTGACAGTAGTGTCACAAATAGAAGGCAAGTGCAGATATAGAGAGAGTAGTTAGGAGGCTACTGTCACAATCTAGGGGGGTGTAAATAAGTATAGTAACTTTGAAGATGATGACACGTGGTTGAATTCTACAAATATTCTTAAAATGAAGAACTTAGTATTTGCTAATATTTAGATACTGAATTATAGAGAAAGAGAACAATGAAGTATGAATCTAAAATTTTTTATCTAAGCAATAAAGTTACCCGCAGCTGAAATAAAGAAGACTATGGATGGGCCCATTCAGAAGGGAATAGGATATCAGAAGTATGGTTTTCATATACCATATAGTGATGTCTGTTGAACAGCCACATGGAAAGAGTGCATAATCATTTGGAAATGCAATTCAGAGTTCAATAGAGAGACTTGAGTTGGAGATATCAACTTGAGAATCACCAGAGTATTTAAAACCATGAGAATAAAGAAGATTATTAATGGAAGGATGGATCTAGAGACAAAGACAAAAGACAGCTCCAGGGCCCTAACATGTTCAAAGGTATGGGAAAAGAAGAGGACCCAACAAAGAAGAAATAAAACAATCATCCAAAAAGTAGAAAAAATAAGATTGTGGTACCTTCACCAATGTGACAGAAGTATGTCAAGAAGAGTGAGGTCCTCAATATTAAATGTTTCTGATAAGTCAAGTGACATGAGGTCTGAGATTTCTGACTGGATTTTTTATATACACATAATAGATAAATTAGTTTCCTATGAATTCCATAAAAATTATCACAGTCTGGGAGGCTTAAAGTGACACAAATTTATTCTCTCACAGTCTGGAAGCCAGAGGATTGAAATCTCAATAAGCTGCACTTGCTCTGGAGGCTCTAGGAGAGTCCATTCCTTGCCTCTTCTAAGGAGGAGCTGTTAGAGATGTATGCTGGCCTCCTTTGGCTGGTGGCCTAATAACTCCAGGATTTGCCTCCATTCTAACATGGACTTCTCAGTGTGTAGTTTAATCTCCTTCTTCCTCTCTTTTACAAAGACATTTGTGATGGAATTTACGCCCCAACCAGATAATACAAACTATTCTACTCATCTCAATTTCCTTAAATTAATCATATATGTCTAAACTTTATCATGTAAGGTAACATTTAAAGTTTATAAGGATTAGAACTTTGAGCATATCTTTGATAGCTATTATCAGCCTAATACAATAGACAAGAACCATAGATAAAAATATGTTTTTTACTAATTTATTGAGATTTTAAATGAGGCAAAGTCTGACTAAAAGGCAACGTTGAGAAAAATGGTGACCAGTAGCCATTGTCAGGCTTAAAACATGAAAACAAAACCAGCTTAATACATATCTCACCATTGTATCTCCCAGTATATAAGAGCTGCTATGAGGCATTGCAGAGAGTCCTTAGAGATTATTTGGAGAATCTTTTTGTGGTATTTCTCCTCTCATGGCCAAAATGAGGAAAGTAGAAAGAAAATAGTCAATGAAGTTGCAGACGTAGCTGCCAGAAATGAAAACTTACCTGAGCTAAATGTCTGCAAAACTGCAGAAACCAAAGTCCCAGAGCTGCTGGGAGGCTGTAGTGGAGAGTGACAAAGAATGATGTGTGTCCCCTTGAGCTCGTATATCCTCTACCGCAGAAGAAGCTTCTCAGTCTGACAAGGTTAGAAGGGCAAGGACAGGCAAAAATGTATAATATTTCTTGTGGGCCAAATGGGCATGACTGGCTGTAGCCTGTAGAAACCATCTTGAATGAACACAATCTGAGAGGGATGGCTTCCTCTTGGATTACATGGACCTCAGCAGAATGCGCTTGGAGACAGCATCACAAGAGAAAGGGGGAAGTTATAAGAGATCAGACAAGGAGTGTAACACCTACCAGGGAGAGGGAAACAACAGTCAGAATCCAAAAATACTGGAATATAATAAATCTTTCCTTCCAATGATCCTTCTCTTCCTACCCATCTCATTGTCTTTGAGAAACTGAAAGCAGAAGAAGTTGTGGGAAACGAGGAGGTGGAAAAAGCAGAACAGATCAACATTCAAGGTGCACATTCCCCAACTGAAATGCAAAGAAGTCAGGCCTGAGCTGCTTTAAGTTTTATGTAAGGTGGAAAATTCTAGTTAGATGATAATGGAATTTTTAGTAAATAAAATTAGACTGCTAATACCGGAATGTGTCTAAAAACCTGTCATATCTAAAATACAGAAAGAGATTCTAGATGTTTTTCCTATAGGGAAACAATGAAAGAAAAAGAACAACAAAAAAGTGTTATTGTACTCTCAAGCTCAGACCTTTTTATAAGGGATGCATTAGTAACACATGGGTATTTTTATGTGAATAAATGTACTCCATTAAATCAGTCAGTGCATTGATTTATCATGCTGTATATAAACTATGTTAGTAATTTCAAACCACTTCCTGTCATTACCATGTCCTTTCTCCATACCTTCCTGCCTCATGCTGATCCTAATAGACAATTCTCCACAGCAAAGGAAATCCACACTTACCTATGCCTCCAACTGCCCCAAATTCACACTACATAATTTTAGTGTATGTTGAAATACATGTTGAATATGCCAAAACTACCCTAGAGGGAATTATGAATCCAACTTAAAAAAAGAAAAAAGAAAGAACTTTTTCCCATTCAAAGCTGTAGGGAAAAAAATTTTGGAGAATAACTTTCTCCAGAGTTGGGGAATGCTTGATTCTTTACAGTGTAAACAGAGGACTTTCAGCCCAAACACATTACTGGGTGAAGCAGTGCATGGGAAGAATCTACTGCAACATACAGAATAACAGTTTAAAAAAGTACCTCAATATAGCAGAAGTTAGCAATCAAAATGAACTTCACTGGTGATTTGTGTGATTTGGGGACTGCAGCTGCCTATCCTGCCAACTACCCAGGAAAGGTGGCCCAGCTGCTTCCAGTGAAGAACCACCACAGTGGGAATTCTGTTCCCTGGGACACAATAGGATTAGCTGCCAGTGATCCCGGTTGTGTGTAGGACCACACACAACTCAGTTCAAACAGAAACACAAAGGAAAGCATTTGTGTGCCATGATATTTGTAAAAATCTGAGCGAATCCCCTAAAGTAATGGACCATTCATGAAATTATAAATAGAGTAGTACCAATACGTAGTCTTTTTTTTAAAGAAAGATTACTTCAAAAATGTTCATAGTTCTCTATTCTATTTAAACAGATGCCCATTTTATAATCTAAACTGATTATAAAATATTTTGACATTTTCTCCCCCAAAGATATGTTTAGAAGTAAAAATTACAGGAATAATCATGGCTTCAGTTGATGGTAGTCCATGCATGTGGCAAATTCATTCTTTATTGTATGTTTAGCCTTTTCTTTGAATATACACTTTTCCTCCTTCATTCCTAACTAGGCAAATAAACTTTGGTTCTATTTTAATTAATAATGTGCCTTTTTAGAGAAGAAAACTTGATTCTTTTGGGGAACAACGAAATGCCTCAACATAAAAACAGAAAATTAGCAAAGCCTAAAAGGGAGCAGTGATGATATCCAGCTTATTATACACTTGCTTAAAGTGTTCTGTGGTTGAACATGACCCATAGAAGAAAGTTCAAATCTTTTCAGAGCATAAAAGTCCTCATTCCCACATCTCATCTTCAGCTGCTTCCTGCTTTGCCCCCTATAATATGACTGAAAGTGTAGCTTTTTCGTTTACCAAAATTGTCATTTTTTATTTCTCTGTGGTTTGTCAGATGCAATGTCCTCTGCCTGTAATAAATGCCTTTCTACACGCTCCAATCCACCTAGCAAACTTGTGCTCATTTTTTAAAGTTCCAGATCAAATTTCACCTTAAGTAAGACTTTCTTTAGCAATTTTGTGCAGAGATCCTGTGCCATCCCATATGCTTTTGCATACATACTTTTATAATAGTTTATCACATTGTATTACAACAGATTGCCTCTCTGAAGTGGATTGTGAGTTTTTTAGATAAGTATTTGTCAATTAATATATCTATAATTCCTAGGACTTTGTATTGTTTATTTGGTATATAGTAAAATTTAAATAAATATTTTTGTATTCTTTAAAAATCAACTTACCAATTAGTCAGTTTTTTATGTATTGGTACCAACCATGTGGTGCTCTCTCTAAGCTGACAGCCTGCCCCAACCCAGCCCTTGTGATCAGGATTTGAAGCAAAAGACAGTTTTTCATTTTGGTTGACTTAGCCTCTAACCAAGAGTGGAAAGCTAAGCTAAACTAAACAGCTGTGAGCAACTCCACAGTCCACTCTCCAAAACTCCCTGAAACACTGTGCTGTCCAAAAAAAATATGAAAGGAAAAGAGAAACCATTTTTCAATCCCAAAACCCATGTTGAAAATAAATATGATAATTTTTTACTGATGCTTTTTTTCAGGAACTTATTACTTATATACAAATGTCATATTTTCATTAACAGTCAAAATAATACAGAAGTATGTCTCCCATACACATTTAACTCCACCTTCTAAAGTAAAAAGATTATCAATTTGATATCATTCTTCCACATATTTTTAATGTGTGTGTGTGTATGTTTATAATGCACTATTTGTTTTTAATGATATTTAGATCCACCATTATTATACATTATTTTTCTTTAAGTTTCATTTTTCTCCTTCTCTTTCAGTTTTTACCAAAGTTTGAAACTTGTCAGGACTAGAAAGTACTTATGTCTATTCCTAGAGGATAGTTAATGGTGAGGACTTTCTTCCTCTTTCACTAAATGCTGAATGTGACATATTTTACCCCACCTTGCAGCCCTTTAGTCAACTAAGAAATCAAATTGGTTTATAATTCCTCCACTTCAAAGAATGCTATTTTACACAATAACAGCTTGCAACACCCAGACAAGTCTCATTAGATCTTCCTCCTCTCCTTTCTCACATGCACATGCAAACTGACACATGTGTACCAGAGGCAGAAGCAATGTCTCTGTTATGAATATCACTCTTTTTCTATTTTCCTTTTTTTTCAAATGTAGTTCTGTTTGGGGAAGTTTTTATTCAATGAAACCAAGCTTCATCAGCATCAGGCCCATGCTTTACCATGTTACACCTAACAAATGACATTCTGTACATTGTAAGTGCCCAATAAATATTTGTGGGAAAATAAGTTAATTTTACACTATAAAAACCCTTTTCTACATTGTTTCACAGATTATGAATTCCACAGTATTCTGAGTTATAGCTATATTATCTATATTTTCTAGCTTTGATGGTGGTTATTGCTTAAAACATTTCTTTATTTTATTTTTTGATTTTTCAACTACAGTTGTCCCGTTTTTCCCCTATTGCTCCCCTCCACCAGCCCACCCCTTCTCCCACAATCATATCCTTCCCTGTTGTTCATGTCCATGAGTCATTTATACATGTTCCTTGACTAGACCCTTCCCTTACTTATCTCCCTTCTCCCCCACCCCATTGACTGCTATTCTGCTCTTTGTTCTAGTTAGTTCTTTTGTTTGTGTTGTTTTTAGTTTCCTGTATTAGGTGATATCATATGGTATTTTTCTTTCTTTGCCTGGCTTATTTCACTCAGCATAATTCTCTCTAATTCCATCCATGTTGTTGCAAATGGCAGGAGTTCCTTCTTTCTTTCTGCTACATAGTATTCCATTGTGTCTATGTACCACAGTTTTTTGATCCACTCATCTACAGATGGGCACTTAGGCTGTTTCCAGCACTTAGCTATAGTAAACAGTGCTGCTATGAACATAGGGGTGCAAAAGTTCTTTTGAATTAGGGTTTTAGGATTTTGGGGGTATAATCCTAGCAGTGGAATTGCTGGTTCAAAAGGCAGTTCCATTTTTAGTTTTTTGAGGTAATTCCATACTGTTTTCCATAGTGGCTGCACCAATCTACATTCCTACCAACCGTGCAGTAGGGTTCCCATTTCTCCACATCCTCGCCAGCACTTATTGTTTGTTGATTTGTTGATGATGGCCATTCTGACTGGTGTAAAGTGGTATTTCATTGTGGTTTTTATTTGCATCTCTCTGATGCCTAGTGACATTGAGCATTTTTTCATGTGTCTATGGACCTTCTGTATGTCCTCTTCGGAGATGTGTTTGTTCAGTTTTTCTGCCCATTTTTTAATTGGGTTGTTTGTTTTCTTGATGTTGAGTCATATAAGCTCTTTATATATTTTGGAGATCAGTCCCCTGTCTGAGATATCAATGGCAAATATGTTTTCCCATATGATTGGTTTCCTTTTCATCTTGCTGATGTTTTCTTTTGATGAGCAGAAACTCTTTAGTTTGATATAGTCCCATTTGTGTATTTTTTCCTTTATTTCTCTTGCTTTAGGAGACGTATCCGTGAAGATATTGTTACGTAGGATATCTGAAATTTTCCTGCCTATGTTTTCCTCTAGGAATTTTAAGGTGTCACAGCTTACATTTAAGTTTTTGATCCATCTTGAGTTTATTCTCATGTGCGGTGTAAGTTGGTGGTCTAGTTTCATTTTTTTGCACGTCCCTGTCCAGTTCTCCCAGCAGCATTTGTTAAAGAGGCTCTTCTCACTCCATTTTATGTTCCTTCCTCCTTTATCAAATGTTAGTTGACCGTATATTCCTGGATTAATTTCTGGACTCTCTATCTGTTCCTTTGATCTATATGTCTGTTCTTATGCCAGTACCAGACTGTTTTGATTACAGTGGCTTTGTAGTATTATTTGATGTCTGGTATTGTGATTTCTCCTGCTGTGTCCTTCTGTGTCAAGATTGCTTTTGCTATTTGGGGTCTTTTTTGGTTCCATATGAATTTTTGGAGTATTTGTTCTAAGTCTGTGAAATATGTTATTGGTATTTTAATAAGGATTGCATTGAATCTGTAAATTGTTTTGGGTAGTATGGCCATTTTGATGATGTTGATTCTTCCCATCCAAGAACATGGTATTTGCTTCCATTTATTTGTATCTTCCTTAATTTCTTCCTTCAATGTTACATAATTTTCAGAGTATAGGTCTTTTATCTCTTTGGTTAAGTTTATTCCTAGATACTTTATTTTTCTTGTTGCTGTAGTAAATGGTATTTTCCTTTTTGTTTCTGTCTCTGATATTTTATAATTGGTGTACAGAAATGCCTTAGATTTCTGTATATTTATTTTGTATCCTGCTATTTTGCCAAATTCACTTATTATATCGAGTAGTCTTTTAGTGGAGTTTATAGGGTTTTCTAGGTATACCATCACGTCATCTGCATATAATGATAGTTTTACTTCTTCTTTCCTAATTTGGATGCCTTTTATTTCTTTTTCTTATCTGATTGCTGTGGCTAGGACTTCCAACACTATCTTGAATAGGAGTGGAGGAAGTGGACAGCCTTGTCTAGTTCCTGAATTCAGGGGGAATGCTTTTAGTTTTTGTCCATTGAGTATGATGTTGGCCTCAGGCTTCTCATATATAGCCTTAATGATGTTAAGGTATGCTCCCTCTATTCCCATTTTGCTGAGTGTTTTCATCATAAATGGGTGTTGTACTTTATCAAATGCTTTTCCTGCATCTATTGATATGATCATGTGGTTTTTGTCTTTCATTTTGTTTAGGTGGTGTATTATATTTATTGGTTTGCAAATATTAAACCATCCTTGCATCCCTGGGATGAATCCCACTTGATCGTGGTGTATGATCTTTTTGATGTATTGATGGATCTTGTTTGCCAATATTCTGTTGAAGATTTTAGCATCTATGTTCATCAGTGATATTGGCCTATAGTTTTCTTTCTTTGCTGTGTCTTGACCTGGTTTGGAGATTATGGTAATACTGGCTTCATAGAATGAGTTTGGGAGTCTTCCCTCTTCTTGGATTTTTTGGAATAGTTTGAGGAGGGTAGGAGTTAGTTCTTCCCTAAATGTTTTGTAAAATTTGCCAGTGAAGCCATCCAGCCCAGGGCTTTTGTGTGCCGGGAGAGTTTTGATTACTGTTTTAATTTCCTTCTTTGTTATTGGTCTGTTGAGACTTTCTACTTCTTGATTCATTTTTCAAAGGTTATATGTTTCTAGAAATTTGTCCATTTCTTTTAGGTTGTCAAATTTCTTGCCATACAGTTTGTAGTAATTTCTTACAATCCTTTGTATTTCTGTGGTATCAGTCGTGATTTCTCTTTTTTCGTTTCTGATTTTGTTTATTTGGGTCTTCTCTCGTTTTTTCTTGATGAGTCTGGCTGAAGGCTTGTCTATTTTGTTTATTTTTTCAAAGAATCAGCTCTTAATTTCATTGATCTTTTGAACTGTTTGGTCTCTATGTCATTTAATTCTGCTCTGATCTTGATAATTTCCTCCTTCTTCTTGCCCTAGGCTTTGTTTGTTGTTGTTGTTCTAGTTCTTGTAGCTGTAGGGTTAGATTTTTTATTTGAGATTCTTCTATCCTTTTCAGATATGCCTGTATTGCTATGAACTTCCCCCTTAGGATTGCTTTTGCTGTGTCCCGTAGGTTTTCGGCTGTTGTGTGTTCATTATCATTAGTTTCCAGAAATTTCTCGATTTCTTCTTTGATGTCATTGTTAACCCATTCATTATTTAATAGCATGTTATTCATTCTCCATAAGTTTGGATGTCTTTAATTTTTTTTCTGAGGTTGATTTTTAGTTTCAAGTCATTGTGGTCTGAAAAGATGCTTGATATGATTTCAATTTTCTTGAATTTGTTGAGGCTAGTTTTGTGTCCTATCATGTGGTCTATCTTTGAAAATGTCCCATGTGCATTTAAAAAGAATGTATATTTTGCTTTTTTGGGGTGAAAAGTTCTATATATATCAGTTAAGTCCATGTGGTTTAGCGTGTTTTTCAATGGCTGTATATCCTTGGTGTTTCTTTGCTTCGAAGATCTGTCTATTGTTGATAATGGAGTGTTAAAGTTCCCTACTATGAGTGTGTTACTGTTAATATCCTTCTTGTGGTCTTCTAGTATTTTCTTTATGTATTTGGGTGCTCTTATGTGGGTGCATATGTTTATCAGTGTTATATCTTCTTGATGGATTGTTCCTTTAAGTATTATGAAATGTCCTTCCTTGTCTTTTTTTATTGCCTTTGCTTTAAAATTTGTGTTGTCTGATATGAGTACTGCTACCCCAGCTTATTTTTTTCATGTCCTTTTGCTTGGAATATTTTTTATATCCCTTTACTTTCAGTCTGTGTAAATTGTTTGTTTTGAGGTGTGTTTCTTGTAGACAGCAAATATGTGGGTCCTGTTTTCTTACCCATTCCGTTACCCTATGTCTTTTAATTGGAGCATTTAATCCATTTACATTTAAGGTTATTATTGGCATGTATTTATTTATTTATTTATTTATTTTCCTTTGTATCTGTGTTTCTCTCCTCTTTTTTTCTTCTATTTCTATTCCCTTTAGCATCTCTTGCAATGCTGGTTTGATGGAGATGTATTCTTTTATTCTTCCTTTGTCAAACTTCTTATTTCACCTTCCATTTTGAATGAGAGCCTTGCTGGGTAGACTATTCTTGGTTGTAGGCCTTTGTTTTTCATTGCTTGAAATATTTTTGACCATTCCCTCCTGGCTAGTAGTGTTTTTGTTGAGAAATTGGTCGATAGCCTTATTGAAGCTCCCTTGTAAGTTATTTGCTGTTTTTCTCTTGCTGCTTTTAGGATTGTCTCTTTATCTTTGAATGTTGCCATTTTATTATGATGTGCCTTGGACTGGTTTTTTTGGGTTCCTCTTCATTGGGACTCTCTGTGCTTCCGGAACTTGCATGACTTTTTCTCTTATCAGGTTGGGAAAATTTTCTGTCATTATTTCTCCTATCAGCTTTTCTATTCCTCGTTCCTCTTCTTCTCCCTCTTTAATTCCGATGACTCGGATGTCGTTTTTTCTCATGCTTTCCTGTAATCCCCTTACATCTTCTTCGTACTTTTTCAATCTTTTTTCATTTTGTTGTAATGTCTGGGAATTTTTTTCTCCATTGTCCTCTAATTCACGGATCTGGTCCTCTGCTTTGTTTAGCCTGCTTTTGATTGATTCTACTGTGTTTTTCAGTTCAGAGATTATATTCATTTCTTCCTGGTTCTTGTTAATAGTTTCTATGTCATTTTTTATGCTGGTGTAGTTCTCTGCAAGTTCCCTGTAATTTTCTTGGAGCTGCTGATAACTTCCTTGGAGGTTGTCGTAGTTGTTTTGGAGGTTGTTATTGTTGTTTTGGAGATTGTCAAGTGTATTGAGCTTCTTCACCATCATTCTTTTGAATTCCATGTCTGACATTTGGGCTATGTCTATTCCATCTACCTCTCTTTCTGGGGATTCCTCTTTTCTTTTCATTGAGAGGTTGTTTCTGCATCTTACCATGTTGGATTCTTCTTGTTTGTTTTTGTTTTTTGGGTTTGTCTGCTTTGAGTACCCACCTTTGTGGTGTGAGATTCTTTATAGGAGATCTGGGGGTTTCAGTGGTGTTATTTCTTTGATCTCCTGAGCCTGTTGTTCTTGGGTTACCTTTTATGTCATTTGTTTATGCTGTCTGGTTATATTTCAGATGCTCTTTGGTGGGATCTTCCCTCTGGTTAGTTGATTGAGAGTCACTCTGTCCACTTTGTCTTGAGTTCTTTTGTGGAGATGCTGTTAAAAACATAAACACACAGCCCAGGCAGGAAACCCACACCCTCAAAAATATCCCCCACCCTCTATCACACTATTGTCAGCAAATGAGCCAGTATTAATATAAATGTAGAAAGGTGAGGGCTTTTATACTATAGGAAGAATAGATCAGCGTCATTTTTAAAGAGAAAAAAATATAATTTTTTGAGAGAGGGGATGATAGATTAGTAATAGTAGCAAGTAGTGTCGAGACTATGCAAGACAATAGGTAATTTTTACATTGTATGTTAATAATAATAAAAGAAAAAGAGGGAAGAATGCAGAATATAGCAAGATAGTGGAATTGTATAGTATTAGATTTATATAGTAGTTATATTCATTTATTTAGTGTTAAAGGGAGGCTAAACCAGACAGACAAACAAATAAACAAAAATTAAAGAGGGAGGATGAGAAGGAGAGATGGTATGAAACAAATTAAAGAAATGGTTAAAAAAAATTTTTTTAAGTAAAAATTAAAATTAAAATAAAAAATAAGAAATTTACGAAAGTTAAAATAAAATACAAATAAGAAACCTAAAATAGAAATAAAAATTAAAAAAAAAATATATATATATACAAAAGGAAAGTTTTTACTCAGTTCAGCCTTCGTGTGTCATCTTCTTTTTCCAAATTCACAGCTGGTCTAATGAGGCGGGCCAGAGGTTCCTGACCTTTGCAGGTTTGGCGCCTGTTTGGAGCTGGCCGGGTGCTTGTGCGCACGTGCACATGCCCATGCAAGGTGGCCTGTGCACTAACCTCAGGCCTGCCAAGCCGTGCCCCTGGTGTTAGTCTCTCGCCCCTTGGGGCATGGCCCCAGACACTTGTGCACAGTGGAAGTGAGCGTCTGTGAGTCGCTGCCGCCCGCTGTTCTGGCGCTGCAGCCACCCACCTTCCCTCACCCGTCTGGGTGGGCAGGAGCAGAGCCTGCGCTAGTGGTCTGCTTTCTGGCCTGGGCCCCGGCGCCCACAGGAGCTGGCTAGGGGTGTCTGCGCACGGTCTTCTGCGTGTTCAGTGGGCCCTCCCTGTGCCCATTGGGGCACTGATCTTATATCTGTTGGAGAGTATCCTAGGGGCACCTTGACTCACGGCCCCGCGCACCTGGGCCAGTGAATGAGGGCACTTCCCTATGCACGCCCCCAGGACCCAAGAGTAGGGTTGGGGAGTGGTCGAGCACACCTCTGCGCCTGCGCTCCTCAATAATGGCCTACCACCCCCAAACTTTCCTCCCCTCTCCACCGTCCACTATAGAAAAATATAAAGGAGAGTTATGTTCTCACTTGCCCGGGAGCACGCTGTCTCCTGTCCTTCAGCGCCAATGCTACTTGGTCGAGTCCCGTCTCTGCCAGCGGGCAGAGATCCGCTCTCTTCCTGATTCCTCTCTGGGGAAGCCTGTGTTCGCTAAAAAGTCTTTGTGTACTTCCAGCTGCAGCTCAGGGAGCCACCCCAGTCAGAAATCCCATCTCGTCCCTTTTTCCTCCACTATCCTCACCACACAGGTCGCTCCCAGATGGTTTTCTCTAATCTAGCAGTGCCAAGGCTCAACTCCTGCCAGTGTACAGCTGCTCACCAAGACATTCTGTCTACAATTAGCCCAAACTACAGATGGGTCTCGGGAGCCAGAAAGCACAGCCTCCCCTCACTCCTCTGCCATCTTCTCTCTCTCTTAAAACACTTCTAATGAACCTCACATTAATGCCATTTGAAGCCATATAAGTTATGGTTGAAAATCACAGTTTACTCTGGAACTTTGTCAGGAAGAACTTTATAATATATTTGAACAATTTAAATACAACAACTGAGAGGAAGAACAGCAAGTGAAAATTGCAAACCAGCGGTGGTAGTGATAGCAATAGGACACTAGAAGTATTTCTTTATTCAAGCAAAATTATAGAGGCTTCAAAGATGTTTATTTCAGTTTTGCTCAGTTGTCTCATTTTTCATCGTTATCATACTCTCATCTACGGGTTGTCTTTCTTTACATATATTTTGTCTTATACCACTATCTGTGCTCTAAAATGCTCCATTCTGCTTTTCCAGCCATTCTGCTTTCTATACCTTTTATTCTCCTAAATATGTACAAGATTTTTTAAAAATAGTAACAATTGTCTATTAAAAATAAGTTAAGCTATTACCTAATACTCATGTTTCATAACATAATATATATCTATCATTTTTTCTTTTTTTTAATGTGTGTCTCCAACTTTGTAATTTACCTAAGAATGGCATTAGAGAATATGAAGATATTTACTATTTTTTCTAAAATTTTATTTTATAGCTTAAAAAACTGAGACCCCCAAAAGCCAAGTATCTTATTGAAAGTTATATAGCCAGTCTGAACATATCCTGACCTAGAGACATTGTGTTCTTTCCACTATACTTCATTATCTCTCAAATAAAGCCAGTATTCTTTTTTTAGCACTGCTTAATTTAGTACCATGGTTTAAGTAGGTATTAAGTTAATATTAAATGTTTATTATGAAAAGAAAATAAATTAAAACCATTTTATTAGAAGTAAAATGCCAGGGTAGTAGGTCTGCCCTATGTCTTTCTAATAAGAAAAAACAATCTATGATATCAATAGCTTTATATAGAGCAAAATAAAAACCCAATATTTAATAACTTCAATTAATATTTTAATACTGCCAGACTAATACTAACATGTTTGTCATAGAATTTGTAAATTATGCCTACAAAATAATAATAATACTTATTTAAAATGAAAGAAGGTAATGAGATACTTTAAACACATCCTCATAACCTAATATAAAAAGAACCACAGATATACACTAAAAGTTTTAAATTGATTCTTAGCAGTGCATTAAAAGCTTTTTTTGCTATATAAAGCTTCAAACATTGGCATGAAAAAGAGGTTAACTATAAGAGTAGATAATGTTTGTTATAGTTAGCATTGGCAGTCTTGATATTATCTAAATATTCCAAAAGAAGTGATTTATTTTATCATCTACTTTACTGATGAGTATGCTGAAGACCTTTTCTAAATAATTTTTACATTAGTATGACTTAATTTCCCCCTGTATAAACAGACTTATTTGCTTTAATGACCTTTACTGTAAAAATATATAGGTTTACTGAAATGCTTAGCAGGGCTGTTGGCTTTAATAAGAGGTCAGGTGTGTTATAGCAGAGAATCATTTAGCATTATAAAAATTAATAAAATGTATTCGTAAAATTTTGATAAGAGCTTGATTTTAACGTAAAATCTTAGAAAGCTTGCTTCCTCTTCTAAGATTTTTAAAGAATGAGATTCTTATTAAATTTTACACATAAACACACACATATATATACACATTTACATATGTGTATTTATTTGTATATGCACACATGTATATTTGTCACATTAGTAGTAACAGCTCTGGACAGTAACCCTACTGCTTAGCAAAAGCTTTAACATCAAGCCATGTTCGACTGTGCTATGCTTTGTTCTTTTCTGTAACATCCTCTGTGATTTACTGTTTCAGCAACTGCTTTGACTTTGCCCTTTACCTTTAAATCACAGCATGTATATAAGTACTAATAAGGACTGTTGCATACCAGACTTTTTTATGCCTTAAAAAATGAAAAACATTTACATTACATATAACTATAGGTTTAATGCCTAGATATTTGATATTCATGAGTTCACAGAAAACCATGCCAAGAAATTATTTGCCAGAAATAGAAAATATGGAAGAAGATAATTAAATGTATATTATAACCTCATATAGACACCCAGGTGTCTTTTTATGATTTAATAGTAATAAAATCTCTGTCACAAGCCCACAAAACATTTTGATAGGTATTTCTTCCAATTTACTAAATTATTTTTTAATAATAGACTCAAAAAAGTTGTATTGCTGATCTATTTATTTGAGCATTTTATAAAATGAAGTATAAAATATTTATCAAAGATAGTCAATACCTCCTTTGAATTAATAAAAATAACATAACAGCTTTTTATGCAATGAAATATAAGAGTAAGTCTACATAAAAAAATAAAATGATTCTAAATTTATTTTTAAAGGAGAGTGATAGTTCTAAACAATTAAGTTTCTTCAGGTTATTTAACAGAGGTACCTTGATACTTGGACAGACTAGACAAATTAGAGTTCAATGCTCTTCAAAACAGTGTTTGTATACTTTGAGAGTGAAAACTGATACTTGTTTCCTGGAAAGATGTTAGTTGTACTTGGGGTGAAAATAGAAGAAACGTTCATTTATTTGGGTGTATTCTGAAAACTGACTACCTATATCACATGTCATCTCCAACACATAATACTATTAGTATAGGAGTATTAGCTACCACTTAATTTTTTTCTACCTGCTGATCACCATGTTAATGGCTATCTGGGGTTATTTTAGTTTCCTGGATCCCAATAAGGAAGTTTTACATGAGAAAACTCTGTTTTACATGTGAGATTCAGATAAGAAACATATATACCAAGTTTACATCTTGAGTCACAACAAAAGAATGTGATCACAAGTCTCATAAACCCCCAAAGTAGTGTTTAATATGAGAAAAATGTGGGGGAAAGCATTAAACCACTAAAATACACACTGAATAGAAAAATAAGGATAAAATATGTGATTGTTTTAGAAAATGTGGAGAATTAAATTAACTCCATTAATTCAGTTAAATAATTTACAATACTAATGAGGGGCAATTTCATCAGAAGAGGGATGGCGAAGACCTTTTCCAAAGTTTCCTGTCTAGTGGTCTATTCAGTTCTGCTTTAAGAAGTTTTGTTCCTCACAAGGAGGGCTAACTATCTTAGCATATTGCAATTTCCATTCACGTGAGGTTGCAAATATTAGTTAGAGGACCTAAATATTCAGAGAATTAAGTCTTCTGATAAAATATTCAATCTATACAATAATTTTTGAGCTCACAATAGTAAAAGCTGTTATTATCTTTTGGCATAAGAAATTACAAAGAATTTTTAGTCTTATAAAACACAGCATCATAATTACTAAAATCATTATTTTTAAAGTATAAAATATTATAATCATTTCTTTATCTAAGAGGAATTATGCAGTTGTTAAGATGAAAGATGCTCTTTAGATTCCAACGTGAAATAATATATGGATTTCTATTTCACTCTCAGAGATTCCATGTGCACTTTAGAAAATATAAAAAGAAACTAAAATTATTCACTTTCATTTCATTATTATTATTCTATCCCCCCCCAAAAAGCTAATATAAATTCTTAATATATAGTGTCTTGTGAGGAGCCAATCACTCTTTTGAGAAGGTAGCTTTATATGTAGAACAGCTTTTTTCCCCCCACCAATTCTAAATGGCAATAATCACTAAACTATTATGCAGAAACTAGTGAAAATGCTATACAATAATGAGTACATATATATTCTTACATATATTTATCTATACCCAATTCACATTAATTTCTTATGGATCAGTTTCTAAAACCCTCAGACCACCAAAATAATACCACATATATTTCATTCAGCAATTGTTTTCAACAATGACTAGCTGGCAGCTACTGTGCTTGGTTAAGTGTTCCCTTCTGTTACTGTTCTTCATATTTTGGCAACTAAGCATTACTAGTTAACATACAGAATTTACAAACAAAACTACCCCAAATTAGCTCTTTCAGTGAACATTAATAAAGAATGATGAAATCCAAGAAGTACAAAAACACCTCAGACTCATTTTTAAAAATATAACTATCAAAATACCAGCATTCAATGTGATTATAATTCCTCTACTGCCATTACTGAAATTAATTCACAGACAATAACAATTTTTAGACAGAGACACAGGGCTGAGAAAAAATATACTAACATTGACATATAATGGTTTCCATACTAAGTAGTAAGACAGTTAAAATCACTTCTACCATATTAGTGCTTACATTTATATTTTATGCAATGGATCTGTTACTTGTTTTAGATTTTAATTTTGTCATCATATTTTTTTGTTTTTAATGAATATCTAACATAGAAAGGCCAATGAATCGGTTGATTTTTATCAGACAACTGAACTCATTCATAGTACAGGCAAAATACACATATACACCCAAACATTCACTTACACATGTGATTGAAAATTATTTGATTGAGAAATAAAGCAATATGTATTTTAAACTAGTTACATTTTAAAACAGTATACATTAAAATAGAATAAGATTTCAGTGCTATGCATTTCAAACACATTTACATCATTTTATTTGGGAAAATATTTGAAATTTATAGAAAAATTAATTCTACATAAATGAGATCCACACATAGAGACAAGGCATACATTGGGAGAAAACATTTGAAAAATACATTTCTGATAAAGGATTTGTATCCAAAATATGCAAAAACTACTTGAAATTCAACAATTAGAACACTAACAACCCAATTGAAACATGGGTAAAAGGGCTGAATATCAACAATGATTCACAGATGAAAAATAAGCATATGAAAAGATTAGCAATATGATTTGTCAATAAGGAGATGCAAATTAAAACAACAATAAGATACTACTACACACCAACTAAAATGGCTAAATATAAGAAAGTGACTATTTTAAATGTTGGCAAAAACATGGAGCATCAGGAACACTCATTCAGTACTGATGAGAACAAAAAATAGCACAGCTGCTTTGAAAATTAGTGTGACAATTTCCTACAAAGCTAAACATAATTGATTCAATAATTGAGCTCCTGAATTACCGAGTGACTTAAAAACTTATATCCAAATAAAAACCTTCACATGAATGTTTATAACAAATTTATACACAATTTTCTAAAAATGAAAGCAACCAAGATATCTTTCAACAGATAAATAAACAGTGCTACAACTTTATAATAAAATATTATTTAGCAATAAAAATAAATGAGTTATCTAGTAATGTACATACATACATGGATCTTAAATACCTATTTCTAAATTAAAGAAGTCAGAAAATACTACTTATCCTATAGTTCCAAATATATGAATATCAGGAAAGGGCTAAACTTTAGACACCCTTTTGGGTGATGTCAAGGGGGGAAAAGGGGGATGTTGACTAGATGAAAAAACAAAGGATTTTTTTAGGGTAATGAAAGTATTCTTTATAATACTGTATTTGTGGATACATGACACTACCCATTTGTCAAAATCAATTAGATTTTACAGCATAAAGAATGAACCTTAATGCATGCAAGTAAAAAATAAATTAGGAGGCTGGTTATTTCTCAGGATGGAATAAAGTGTGATAAAGCCATCTAACTTTCACAAACAACTTCAGTGAAGGAATTTGGGAGACAGATGCTGGAAAGTAAGTTTTAAGACTAAAGAAAAGCACTGTATTATAATTGATAAAGTTGTTGCCCATGGTGATATGGGTTAGAAAACTTTTTATTGAACTATTAATTAGATAGTTCAAGAAATATGACATTGGGTGAAAGCTAGATTGTTGGGTGGGAAGTTATACATAAATAAGCAGAAAAGTAGAATGATCTATTTGATAATGTATTAGGATTGGAGACATCAGTATGTTTAGCTTAATATGGAGACAGACAATTAGATATATAAATTAGAAATTATATAATATTATATATAAATAAATATATATGTGTGTATATATATATATATTTAAAAAACTCATATTTTGGTCTCTAATATTATTCTCCAATAAGAGGAAAAGGAACACAATCTCCTTGGAGAAACAGTAAATTCTAGGATTAGAACAGGAAATACACAAGATGAAACATCTTGTAGTTCCAGAAATTAATAAAATACTTTAAAAAATGCAATAATAAGAATTAAAATAAGCTCACAATGATGGGAGTATGTCAAAGGGAAATAGGGGTCATCTAAAAGATCTCTCAATTACTGAACTTACAGCAATTTTAATGAATTAAATAAAGTAGTATTGAGTTATAACATAAAATATAAAATAAGTATGAGTTTATATTGACAAAAATGATTAAATAAAAAATAAATGAAGGGGGTATGTGTGCAAAGCTCTCATGCACAAGAATTCCAAATAATTTATGTAGATATTCTTCCCTAAAAGAGATGAAACATAACTCTCCACTCTTTAAATGTGACCTGCACATAGCAATGTCCTTCCAAAAGTACCATGTTGAAAGGGCAACTTTACAGTGAGGAAACCTAACACACAGGCAGATGATCAAGGTCAACAGCAACAGTGGGAAGTCATGTTGATTGTAAGTACCTGTGTTGTGAGGTGACAAAAATGGCACTTTACTTCTGTTGTAGTTCTCCCAAAAATCATAAACCCAGCTTAGCCATGATAATAACATCCGATTTAAATTGAAGGACATTCTACACAATACCTAGGGTTAGTACCACTCAACACTATCAAAGTCATCAAATGTCTTAGAGACTGTCACAGCCAAGAAGAATCTAAGGAGATGATAGAACCTAAGGAGATGATTAAATGTCATGTGGTGTCCTGGATAAGATTCTGGACAAAAAAAAAAAATTAGGTAAAAAAATCAAGGAAATGTCAAAATCTGATGTGATTTCATTAATAACAACATATTGTTATTCGTCGTCGTCGTTGTCGTCGGCAGCCGTCCGTCTCGAGAGACGATGGTGTAGCTTCTTTTTTTTTCTTTCAGATTTAATGTGTTTTATTGATTAAATTATTACATTTGTGCCAATTTCCCTTCCCTCTGCTCCCCTCCCTCCAGTTGTCCCCCCCTTTTAGATTATGTCCATTAGTTGTGCATACAGTTCCTCCCAACCTCTCTCCGTCTATTCCATTCCCTCCTACCTTGATCCCCAATTCCTATATCATCTCCCTCCCTTTCCCCATTCCCCCTCCCTGTTGACCTCCCCCCAATATGCTTCCCGTACCCACAGTTCCTCTTCCCCTCTCGTTGCCTATTTAGTTTGCCTTTGTTTCATCTCCCTAGCTTCTGTTTTTTTTTAAACCAGTCCCTTTAACATCTCATATAACAGTGGTTTGGATCTAATGAACTCTTTCAGTTTTATTTTGTCCTGGAAACACTTTCTCTGTCCTTCTATTCTGAATGACAATTTCGCTGGATAGAGTATTCGTGGTTGTAGGTTTTGGATTTTCATTACTTTGAATATTTCTTGCCAGTCCCTTCTTGCCTGTAGGGTTTCCCTTGAGAAGTCAGCTGATAGTCTAATTGGGACCCCTTTGTACATAATTCTTTTCTTCTCTCTTGCTGCTTTTAAGATTCTCTCTTTATCTTTAATTTTTGACATTTTGATTATAATGTGTCTTGGAGTGGTTCTCCCTGGGTCCAGTTTCTTGGGAACTCTCCTTGCTTCCTGGACCTGCAGGTCTATTCCCTTCCCCAAGTCTGGGAAGTTCTCCTTTATTATATTTTCACTCAATTTTTCAAGTTCTAGTTCATCTTCTTCATTCTCTGGCAAACCAATGATTCTTATGTTGGGCCTTTTATAACTGTCCCAGAGGTTTCTGATCCTTTCGTTGTTGCTTCCCATTACCTCTCGCTGCATTGGTTGACTGCTTGTTCCTTCTCCATATTCCAGTTTGTTGAAATGAACTCTGGATTTTATTTCCTTTCCTTCTGTCTCGTATACTGTTTTGTTCCTTTCGTTATGAAAGTTTTTCGCTTCTTTCATATCTTTTTCCTGCTTTTTTGTGAATTCTGTAAGCCACCTGATAACAATGGCCCAGAACTGAGCCTCTGACAGGTTTCTTATCTGTTCATCTGTCAGGTTCTCTATCTGCTGCCTGGTGAGTTGTGTTACCGGTATTTCTAAAGTTGCCTGCCTCATTTTGACAGATGCTTTTTGTTTTCTTGGGCTGGCTGTCGGGGGCAGTGCCTGTGTACGCGTCAGAAATTAGCGACCGGCGCCTGCTTGTCCGCGACCTATTTCGCAGCCCTGTGGTGCTTTCTTTGGGGGCGGGGGTCCAAGATGGATTCACACAGTTATTCAGGTAGGAGACCGGGATCCGTCCTCCCGCCCCCCTGGGCCTCACTGTTCAAGGCGATGCAGCGGCCGCTCTCCCCAGCTCCGGAGTCGCGCACCGCCAGGGGCATGGCCACCGGGACTCCACGCCGCCCCCTGCTCCGGGTGCCACTGCAAACAGCACTGCCCACTTTAACTCTTACCTGCCCAAATGACACCGCTGGTTTATAACTTCATATGTTGGACTTCCGTGTAGTTTTATTTTCTGGAATTTCTAGTTATCCTTTGTTTTGAAGTAGTTGTATTCCTCTATAGTTGTAGAGGGAGACCTAGCGTGTCCGTCTAAGCCTCCATCTTGGCCGGAAGTCGGTGTAGCTTCTTAAGTGTCTATCTGCACCGCCGAGAATGGCTGTGCAGTCCGACTCGGGAGTGACAGTGTCTCCTCCCGTGTTGAATCGACATCTTGCGATGACGCTGGAGTGTCCTCTCCAGTGAAGCTGAAGCTACAGAGCCTGGGCAGGGTGATATGGAGGGTCTGCTGTTGCCCATGCAGCAGACCCCCCCTCTCTTCGCAGCTGAAGGATCCAAGGGAAAGACGGAGTCAATACAGCTTGGCTTCAGGTGCGCCGCAGGAGTTGCCGGTGTTGACTACAACGTCAAACCGCCTTAGGGACTCCGGCTCCGGATTTTCTGTCGGGGTTTACTCCCTTAGCCTTTCCCCTGAAGAGGTATGCCGCAAGGCAGCGGAGGTTTTTTGGAGTCAGAGTTTTCCTTCTCTGATGTGCCCTGACTGGAAGATCAAACCAGCGACACTTAGCTCGCAGGCCGACGCTCAATCCACTGAGCCAAACCAGCCAGGGGGAATATTGTTATTAATTGTAACAAATACACCATACTAATGTAAAATGTTAGTAATGGGGGGTGAGTACAATGTAACTAAGAACTTTTTGTACTACTTTTTAAATTTTTTTGTAAATCAAAAACTGTTCTAAAAAATAAAGTTTATTTTTGAAGCAATCTAGTAACACGAGTAAAGGCATGAAGATTTTCAATAGCCACATCATATCAACATTTGGTGGAAAGATTACTTCAAAAAGAAAAAGCATATACAAAGTCTTGAGAGATGAAGAAACCTAATGGGTTCACAAATGAATAATAGAAAAAGAACAGTGTTGCTCGAGTGGTGTATGATTAGAGAAAAAGTAATGAGAAGTTGAAGTTAGGTGACTGGAGTGGTTAGGTAACAAATGGCCTTATAAATCATGATGAGAAATTTGTATTTTATTCTGAATAAGATGAGAAGCAATTGGAAGATTTTACAAAACCAATGATATAATTTGATGTAATAGTAACAGGATAACTTTGAATATTTATCTAGAATAGACTTGTGAATTCCAATTCTGACACAACTGCATGAGCTCCTACCATCACATAGTTAACAACCCTAATTTTGGGATGAAACAGAATAAAGAAAACACAAAAAATGACAGCTTTGGAACATGAATAAAAACAGGCCATTTCTGAAGGAGTGTAAACACCTGGCAGATGGCTCTGGAAAAGGGTGCATTACCTCTTTTTGTAGATTAGGCTAAAAAACATTTTAAAAAATCTATACATATTCTTTCTAGATAAAGGAACCTGAGGTTTGACTTCAGAACAGTCATGTCCACCACCTAACTTTAAAGAACTTATTCTAATTTTGCTCAATGAAGTAAAGAATACCATGCTTCTATGATTAAAATGAAATAAGTTCCCAGCAGAGAAATAGAAACTATAAATAAAAACCAAATGAAAAATTTAGAACTAAAAAGAAAAATATACAAAATCAGTGAAAACAGATAATTTGAACAATTAATTACCTTAATTTAGTTGCTATTTGTAGAAAAATATATTCGACAACTGCAGAATACACACTATTTTCAAGTAACATGGTTTATTCAGCAAGATAGATCATAACTTGAACCATAAAAAAATTTCAATAAACTTCAAAGAATCACAGTAAAAAGGGCTATATTGTCTAGTTATATATTAAGTTAAAAATTAGTCACACAGGCCCTGGCTGCGTGGCTCAGTGGATTGAGCATCGGCCTGCAAGCCAAGTGTCGCTGGTTTGATTCCCAGTCAGGGCACATGACTAGGTTGCACGTCAGGTCCCCAGTTAGGGGCATGAGTGAGAGGCAACCACACAGTGATCTTTCTCTCCCTCTCTTTCTCCTTTCCCCTCTCTCTAAAAAAAATAAAAAATAAAAATAGTGCATATTAAAAAAATATTAGTCACACTAAGATACATTTAAGGCATCAAATTAAATAATATAGTTCTAATTAAATTGTATCAAAAACAAAAATAAGGTGATTAGAAATATTTTGAGCTGAGTGATAATGAAAATTAATATATCAAAATTTGTGAAATAGAACTAGAATAATGTTTGAGGGTTATTTATGGCTTTAAATGTTTATATTTAAAAAAACAAAATTAGTCTGAAAGGAGTCTTTCAGAAGAAAGGTAACCAGTTAGATGGCTTTGGGACAATCTGGGTTAGAAGTTGGTAGTTTGGGAAAGGAATATAATGGTAAAGGTAATAGTGTCCAGATCAGAATCTGGACATACATGTTGAAGGTAGACCTGACAGGATTGGATGAGAGGTTTGATATTGAGTGTGAGATAAGGTTAGGAGCAATGATGACTTCAAGTGTTTTGCTCTCCCATATAAATCCGATACACTAAAGGCACCCTCAATTAAATGTAGAGAAAGAGACATGTCTTGAAAATAATTATGTATGCGACTAACGACACAATGAACTAAATAAAAATATCTATTAAAAGGTTAGGGTTGCCATTAATCAACATAGAGAAGACAGTGGCCGAGAAAGGTTTGAGAGAACCCAGTGGTTCACTTTTGGACAGATCAGGTTAGAGATGCCGGTTTGACAGCTACATGGAGATATGAAGTAGTGAGTCGGACATATGAATCTGAAAATAAGGGAAGTACTACATAGGAATGTTCATTTTGGAATTATCAGCACACACTGTTTTTTAAAGTCTGAAACTAAATAATATCACCAAGCCAGGGAGTGAAAATTAGAGGCGAGGGTGAAGGGTAGGGAGAGACGGAAGACCTTAGGCCACCAAGGTGTAAAGGATTAGGGAGAGAAGGAAAAACCAGGAAAGGACCTGAGAAGGAGCAGCTAATGATGTGAGAGGAAAACAAGGAGAATGTGGTATCTTGAAAGCTGAGTGAACAAAGTGCTTTAAGAAAGAGAGTGCAACCAACATTCTCAAATTTATTTATTGAAGTTGGCATTTTAGATGTGATGGAATGTGGCTAAACTGGAGTAAATGGTTATAAAAGTGCCCAGAAAACATGTATAAATTTTTTAAATTAATTAATTAATTAGTTTGTTTGTTTTAGAGAGAGGGGAAAGGAGAAAGAGAGGGAGAGAAACATCACTGTGTGGTTGCCTCTCACTCGCGCCCCCAGCTGGGGACCTGATGTGCAACCTAGTCATGTGCCCTGACTGGGAATCGAACCAGCAATACTTGGTTCACAGGCCGACGCTCAATCCACTGAGCCACAGCAGCTAGGGCTCATATAAATTTTAATACTATACATTAAGCTAAAAAATTAATGGAAACAAGTTAGAATATTTTCAATTTTTTAAACTTTTTATGTGAAAATTATTTTAAACTTATAAGAAGTTGCAAAAAATAATTTACAAGGACACCTTATATCTTTAATTCAAATTTGCAATTTTTAACATTGTATCCTATTTTCTTTATGATTTGCAGTGTGTGTGTATATATATATATATATATATATATAAATTTGAAGAACGTGAATAAAATTATCTGTTATTTGATTGAAGTAACTTTGATATATCTCAACGATTCAATTATAAAGATTTAAAATCTGATCTTATGTTTTTGGCATACTTTTTTAGTTGAGATGTTCTAAGAATTGGTATACGTGAGCATTAAAAAGTAATTGTTTTATAGAATTTTATTTAAAAACTTTTAAAAAAATCTAAATGTTATTTTGCAGCATGACAAGAAATATAAAAACCTGGGTGATTTAATTTTGCTGGGATAATAAAAACAGAACTTTTTCTACCATAGCATTTTTTTTAGATATGTCTTTTGAAGCAATGTCTGAAAAATACATCACTTAAGTGTTATATGGCCTAAAAATATGCTATTTTCTGGGGAGTCACTGGCCAACTTTATAATTAGTAATCTAAAATTTTATAAAATTTAAAATATAGGTCTTATAAATGAGTAGAAAAGCATTTCACATTTTTGCATTCTCTTCTGGCACACAACACACTAAAACTAATCTTATAAAAACATTCAAATGTTTTGAGATTCATACTTTAATAAAAATTCTGGTGCTATAATCTTGTTCTACAATTAAATACAGAGATAAATATATCTAATTAATAAGTTTGGAATAAATATAATATAACCACAGTTTTACTATTCTGACCACCCTGGCTGGTTTGGCTCAGTGGATTGAGCGTCGGCCTGCGAGCTAAGTGTCACTGGTTCGACCTTCCAGTCAGGGCACATCAGAGAAGGAAAACTCTGACTCCAAAAAACCTCCGCTGCCTTGCGGCATACCTCTTCAGGGGAAAGGCTAAGGGAGTAAACCCCGATAGAAAATCTGGAGCCGGAGTCCCTAAGGCGGTTTGACGTTGTAGTCAACACCGGCAACTCCTGCGGCGCACCTGAAGCCAAGCTGTATTGACTCCGTCTTTCCCTTGGATCCTTCAGCTGCGAAGAGAGGGGGCGTCTGCTGCATGGGCAACAGCAGACCCTCCATATCACCCTGGCCAGGCTCTGTAGCTTCAGCTTCACTGGAGAGGACACTCCAGCGTCATCGCAAGATGTCGATTCAACACGGGAGGAGACAGATACCATGTCACTCCCGAGTCGGACTGCACAACCATTCTCGGTGGTGCAGATAGACTCTTAAGAAGCTACACCATCGTCTCTCGAGACGGACGGCTGCCGACTGCCGACGACGACGACTATTCTGACCAATTTTTTCACACTGAAATTTATTTTTAAATTCTTAAATGACTATTTGATTTTGACATGCATATACATATACACATATATGTAAGCATGACATAAAAAATAAACTGAAGAACTGGAAGTCATCAAATATAAAATCTTTTATCAAAATTTTAATTTCCTAAAAAACGTTTCTCAAATATATATTCCCCTTTGAATACAGCCCAAGCCTCAGTATTTCAATCTAAGTAGAAAGTATTGTGTCAGATTAAATTACAAAATAAAATTTTATAAGAAAGTCCTATAAACACTTCCAAGATTTAGGCAATTTCTATTCCCCACAGTTCCTGGTCCTATATGGAATTAATAGGTATTTAATACAAATTGCCATTCAAGAGAAATAAGGTATTCAAGGGAATACATTTAAAGGAACATTTTTAGAATCTTGTAGAACAAGATTAGCTAGATAAATCATGTATTCATATTTAGCTTAAATTTTAAACATTTTTTTCGAACAAAGTCATTACAGAATATAGAGAAGAAGTACCTCCAGTATTGCATTTAAAAAGGTGTATCAGTTGCTCTGTCTGAACTGTGCTTTGGGAGCCCTACTTAACATTTGAAAATAATCAAGATTTGTCATCCCTAGACTAACTCTAATTCTCAGGATGAATCTCCCCGAGCAATCTAGACATTTCTAAGTGGTTTCAATTTGCTTTTAACCATTTTCTCATTTAGAAATAGAATTAAGAGAGCTATTATTTTGTTCACAATATAGTCTAATTATATGATTAAATGATTATACCTCACAAAAATTTAAAGACCTAAATATGAAAAAGCTGTACTCCTGGAATTTCAATTTCAGTAAGCACATTTGTGCTGCATTTATAAAATGCTCTTTTAAGAAACACAATAGCATCACTCTGGATGCTACTAGAATTTTATTGCCATCTGCAAAGGAATGCCTTAAAAGTCAGACCAAATTTCTATAATACCTAGTTCTACAAAAATACCAGTCTGGAAGAATAGGCTATATTCTACAATTCAGACATTAGATCATGTTTCTTCAAGGACAAAAAGTCATAACGCTATAAGCCTACAAACTTCCAAATTATTGGAATATACTTTTAAAAAGTGTTGAAGGACAAAAGGAAGTTTTCTGGTTTTACTATAAAAAAAATACAGGAGGGGAGACTTCCAGCCAAGAATGGAGGCCTAGAGTGACACACTGCATCTCCCTCCACAACTAAGAAGAAATAAAATTACCGCAAAAACATAAATAACTAGAAGTTTCTGAAAATAAAGATACATAGAAGTCCAATGTATGAAGTTATAAACAAGTGGTGCTCGTCCAGATGGGTAGGAGGGGCGAAGCTGGGGCAAGAGATCAAGCTATGCTGGTAGTGGCAGCAGCGGCGACAGTGACAGGACAGCGGTAAGCACAGACACCTATACTTAAGGGGAGGCAAGAAGTGCCAGGGGAGCACCCTCGACTGCAGTCTAGACCCGTCAGCTTGCAATTGCAATGTTGGGGAAGGCAGACCCCCATTGCCTCGGACTATGAGGCCCAGAGGGCATGGGGATGGAGGAGGAGGCTTCTGGTCTCTCAGTGGAGAGTGAATGGCAGGAATCCATCTTGGACCCACGCCCCCATGCAAAGTGCCACAGTGTGGTGAGAAGGGTTGCCCAGTAGTGATGAGTGCATGGGGCCCCACCCCCTATAGCATAGGAGGTGTGACAGCCCCACCCGAGAAGGAAAGGTAAACAAATCTGTCAGGATGGCAGGGACAATGATAGAGATACCATTCATGCAGCTGACCAGAAAACAAATACAGGAATTAATGGATGAACAGATAGATAATCTTTCTGAGGCTCAGTTCAGAGCTAGAGTTATAAGGCAGCTTACAGAAATAACGGTGGGACTTAATCCAGATGGGGAAGGAATGAACTCTAGTCCTGCTAAAATGAATGAAAACACATACAAAACAAGTGATGAGGGAAGGAAAACTAGGGATCAAATCAACAAATTGGAACATATGGAAGGAACAAATAGTCAACCAGTGCAGAAAGCAAAACAAAAAGTGAGGAAAATGGGGAGAAGTTCAGAAACCTCTGAGACAACAATAAGAGAGTGAACATCTGGATTATAGGGTTGCAAGAAGGTGAAGAAGAACTAGAAATTAAAAAATTATGTGAAAAAATAATGAAACAGTACTTCCTTAACTTACGGAAGGAAATAGACTTACAGGTTCAGGAAGCACAGAGAGTTCTGGGTAGGCTGGACCCAGGGAGAACCACATCAAGACACATTACAATCAAAATATCAAAAACTAAAGATAAAGAGAAAATCTTAAAAGCAGCAAGAGAGAAGAAAAGAATCATGTACAAAGGGGTCCCAATTAGACTATCAGCTGATTTCTCAAAGGAGACTCTGCAGGCAGGAAGGGACTGGCAAGAAATATCCAAAGTAATGAAAAGCAAAAACCTACCTACAGCCATGAATACTCTATCCAACGAAGCTGTCATTAAGAATAGAAGGGCAGAGAAAGTGCTTCCAGGACAAAGTAAAATTGAAGGAGTTCATTAGATCCAAACCACTGTTATATGAGATGTTAAAGGGACTTGTTTAGAATAAGGCGAATCAAAACTATGAACATTAAAATAAAAAACGTATTATAACAACCAAGTACAAAAAGATAGGGAATCAAAATAAAGGCAAACTAAGTAGGCAACGAGAGTGGAAAAAGAATTATAGGTATGAGGAACATATTGGAGGGATGTCAGCAGGGAGGGGGAAGGGCATAAAGGAAGGGTGATGGTACAGGAATTAAGAAGCATAGTGGGAGGGAGTGAAGTAGATAGGAAGAGGTGGAGAAGAACTATATGCACAACCAATGAGCATGGACTAAGAGGCGGGCATAACTGGAGGGAGGAGGGTCACTGGGTGGAGGGGAGAAGAAGGAAAAGAAATTGGGACATCTGTAACAGCATAATCAATAAAACATATTTTTAAAAAAATACAGAAGGAATCACTGCTTTTCCAATCAAACTAAATGGCACAACAGGGAAAATATTTTAGGCAAGGGAGTTTACCTGAAAAAACAACTCCCCGATTAGAGCAGTAGTGATAAGTCAGCCACACATTATTCTGTGGCAGCTTCCTGGTTTCTTCACTCAAACAAGCAGTAACTTCATCGGACTAAGTAGCAAATGATACAAAGACAATTTTGTAATCTACAGAGGTTAAGGTGTTTATGAATATTTCTGTTTTTCTAAAGCTTTTTTTATAGTCTCTCTAGAAATATTCAACAAATTCTTTGTTTTTATTATAAGCGATTGGCATCGCAAATCCTCATTTTTCAACAGTTTTTTCCAACAGAACACACATGATCATGTAACAGAAAACATAATTTACCACAAAAAAACTTTGTCTGGACTTAAAAAATCAGACCATGTTTGCACATATGAATGGAAATTAAAATTCAGGCATTTATCTGGTTAATTCATATATCATCATCTCAAAGAAACATTTTTTATTGCCCTATTTACTTAATTATGATAATAATGTTAGAAATAAAGACTTGTGGTGTTTCCCTTGTTTTGTTTTAATTTCTCACTAATTTATAGTTATCAATCAACAAGTCTGAGACAGTTACCTTTGTAGAAAAATCAAATGATCAAATGTAATGTTCTGGGGTGGGGGGAGGGGAGCCACTCTTCTGCAGCAGGGGGACTTCATCTGCCTAATGCAGAACCCACAGTTACATCAGCCTCATTCCTGACCTATATTATTAATGAGACATGTTCAATGATGAAAAGTTACATTTTTTAAGTGAAATTATTCTATATTGATAGAATTTTGGTTACAGTATTTATATAAGAAAGTAAAGCTTTAAAAACTATAGAAGCAAGCTATGCTAGGGAAAGAGAGAAATAAAGGTAAAGATGAGTTCATAGGCAGCTTCTGGCTATCGAAGAGGGAATGAGAAAATTGAGCACTGAGGGTAAAAGTTTCAGGGATATTAAAAGCTAAAATTAACAATAGAGATAAGCTTTTCCTTCTTCTCAATGCCCAGAGTTTGCATTTTACTGTATGAAGTAAGTACATTTATGAATTGGGTGGACTGAGGACTGAGAGTCTATTACTAGAGGCAAATAACAGCTTTTTAGCACAGACTATGCTCCCCCTAGCTGGACTGGTTTCAGCAGTGGGTGACTCAAAATAAATAATTAAGCAACTTAAACTTATATAAATCTTAAATTATAGGAAAAATAAATCATTTCTGATGATTTGCTCTCCCTTTTCCTGTGAGAGGTTTAGTCATCAAATTCCGGGTATTTGCACTGTCTTCTCCTGTAAGGAGTATTCTTTCTAGCACCATGAAGAGGCTTTGCATGAGAATCACCTTGGTCAAGAAAGTGTGAGCTTCAGTGATATGTGCCAGGTTTTAGCTGAAGTTTAAAGAACTTGAATGTTAGAGTGCTATGCAGAGTTAACTGATTGATTACACTGAACATTTCAGTTTGGTTTTGAAATGAAGGCAGAAAGAATAAAGCCTCACAGAATATCCTCAGGCTGCAATCAAATATAACTTGAATGTTGGTATTATGCCTCTAAAATTGTGGGATTGTTCTCCAGTTCCATCCATGCTGTCATGAAAGGTAGGAGTGCCTTCTTTCATTCTGCTTCGTAGTATTATGCTAAGTGAAATAAGCCAGGCAACAAAAGACAAATACCATTTGATCTCACCTATAAGATGAACCTGATGAACAAAGCAAACAGACTCACAAAATAGAACCCAGAGACGTGGGTAATAAGGAACAGACTGACAATGACCAGAGAGGAGCGGGAAGGGGAGAAGAAGGGAAAGATGGGGAAGGGTCTAGTCGAGGAACAGGTATAAATGACCCATGGACATGGGCAACAGGGTGGGGAATGACTGTGGGAGAGGGAGATGGATGGGACATGGGGGAGCAATGTGATAAACTTGGGACAACTGTAATAGAACAACAATAAAAAAATAAAAAGATAAAATTGTGGGATTGATTCTCACTAACATAAAACCTAGCAAAAGCTTCATCTGTTAAATAAGAGGTTGGATTAATTGACTTTCATGATTTCACTTCTGCAAATTTATTATTCTAATATATTTACACAAAAATAACCAATTTAGAGGGCTTTCACAAATAATAGGTTATTACTTTGAGCAAAAATGCTACTGGTAATTTATGTATATAAATGATACAATTATTTTCAATAAAGTGAAAAATGAGTGTCAGCTCATTTTTGGTAGTAGTGTATAAATAATAAGATAATAAAAATGAAATATATAAGAGTGAAAACTTTTAGATTTCAAATAATTATTTTTTATAGTCAGTCACAATCTTATGAAAGACTCAAAAGAGTTCTTATAAATTGTGTTCCATTTTTCACATAAATGAATGGATTTTCTTTTCCTTTTCTTCATGGGTAGAATTTCTGGGAATTAAGGGGCAGTTCTGAAGGCATTTTTGACTGTCAGTTTTATTACTATAGGTAATACATCACTGTAATGATGTCACCAATAAAGAACAAACAAAGGCATATTAATTGGATTTATACACATAACATATTGATTTGTTTTTGACAAAGATTTTTTAAATGTTTCCATGAACTTCCTAAAAGGTTGTTTGTTGGGTCTTATAAGCCAGTTCTTCTCAAACTTTAATGAGATCCACAGACCACACTTTGAGTAGCAAGGTTATAGATGAGAAAAAAACATGTTAACGCAGTTGATGTTCTGCATCAGTCGTAGAAGTAATTCATCCAACTTCAACTTGCAATGAAAATCAAGGAAGTAGACAATGTAAGGCAGAGAATAGAAACAACAAGCAAAACTATAAATTCTCCTTTCTTCTGCTGGAAAAATTATATCTACATAGTTTATCCTGTCAGTTTGAAGATAAATCCCAGAACCAGGTTTAAATGTTTCATATTTTTAAATAATTATAAAAAGACCTGTAGCTCATAATGACATAGAATTGATAATTATCTAAAACAATCCACATGAATAAATGGTTACACTTTGTTCTCTTAATTTCATTTGGATAATATAACATGAAGAATGAAATAACTTATGGACAAGTCACGACAAAATAAAACCCCAGCAAATTTTCTTCTCCCCCATCAGTGATTTAGACATTTTAGATAAAATTGGTTCACAGCTCAGATTATTCAGGTAATTCCTATACTTTACACTTTATTCAGTATTTCCCCTTTAAATATTAACGACCAGCTGCTTAGACATGCTTTCAGCCCCTCTGTGCCCTTCCAGCAGAACCAGGGTTACCAGGAAGTGAGTGAAGCTTGGTTTCAGGGCCCCTCAAGCATGTGTCCTTGCTGTGGGAGGAACACTAATTTTGTGTTCACATGGTCATATGTTATTTTTTATTGCAAAATTAATATATTTTAATTATAATTGCTTAAGACAATTGTATCTTTCCACTCTGCCTTCCCCTTTATCCCACTTCCCATCAAGTAGGATGGCAGTCAAATGGCCAAAGGCATTTTTTATTTATGATATTGCATTCTTCTTTTTAAAAAGGCTCCTGAAAGTTCATAAGACTATGGCTCCACAAAATCTGGATTTTACTTCTGATTTCTAGTCATAGCTACCATTACCTCTGTATTCCAGGAAAACTGTGATAATGATCTGTGAAAAGGATCTGTCTGTTTGCTTTTATTCAGAGAATTAAATCCCAGTGTCATCTGAGATCAAATTAAAAATTGCATTCTAGCCATGGCCGGGTGGCTCAGTTGGTTGGAGCATCATCCTGTGCATCAAAAGTTTGTGGGTTTGGTTCCCAGTCAGGGCACATACCTAAGTTGTGGATTCGATCCTTGGTTGGGGTGAATGCAAGAGGCAACCGATCAATGTTTGTCTCTCACATTTATCTCTCTCTCAAATCAATATACATATACTCGGGTGAGAATTAATAAATAAATATATAAAATAAAAATTACATTCTACTTCAAATCTACTGTTTATGTCCCAAGTTAAAATTAACACATGTTTATTAGGATAACCTCTATCATAGTTCATTTATAGATTGTATTTAACCTACAATATTATGTATTCTCTAAAAAAAAATTCAATGTAATTAATCATTTCATTATCTATAGCACCTAGTACAGTGACTGACATACTGTTAGGAACTCAATATTTGCTTTAAAAGCTAAAATAACAAATATATTTTCATAGTTTTGATTCTGCCGACAACCTGGGTTAACATACAAGGTTTCCTTCAGCGTCCAGGTGAGAGTGCAGCCAGATAACATCTAGAGTTGAGCCATGTGAGATCCTGAACACAGAACCCCATTAAAGCGTTCTGGATTCCTGACCCTTGGAGCCTGGGAGATGATAAATTATCTCACAGAAAAGTCTGTGGTAGTTTGTTATATAGCACCAGACAAGTAATAGGAAAAGTAATCTTATTTCATAAAACATTCTGTGTGCCACAGTTGATTATTCCTGCATCAATAATAAATTTTCCTTTTTTTTTTTAACTTGGCTAGGGTGTCAGAAAACTTTCTCAGTTTTTTCCTACCTTCTTGGCTATTTTTTCTTAATCTTATTGGGACAATCTTTTTTTTATTTCCTTTCATGACAATTAATAGTGGAGTATCCTATCTCAGTATATTTTTCTCTTTTCTGTATTAGCTCATTGTCTTAATAATTACACCAAATCTCATATTTTTTTTAAAAAGGACTTTATAGCAATGACTCCTCAAGTTTAATCTCTAGTGTAGACATTTCTTTTTATCTCTAGTCTTACATTCGACAGCCGCATGAACACAGATATCTCAAACGCTACATAACAAAAATGCACTCGGAATCTTTTTGCCGTAACCTGCTCTACCCACAGTCTTTCATACCTCATAGTAGCTCCGGTTCTCCTGGTGATGGGGTAGTAAACTTTGGAAACATCTTTGACTCCTATCTTCTCCTAGTCTAGTACATCAGCAAGTCTTATTAGCTCTACATTGAAATATATCTAGACCCTATGAATTTTTCATTACTTCCACTATGACCACCTCCTTTGGAAGACCCTAACAGCTGCCTAACTGGGTCCCTGCTCTGCCCTGTTCCCTGCATGGTCTTTTTTCAACAGCATCTGACGGAACCCTTTAAAAAAATAAGTTAGATTATGCCACTCTTATATTCAAAACTTTCAATAGTCCCGATTTCATCCTAATGCCAATCTTACCATGGCACATAGTATTCTCCATGAACTTCTCCTTGGCAGCTCTATGACCCCATCATCTACTACTTTTTTTCTTGCTCCCTTTACTTGGCCACAATGCCTCCTTGCTGCTCCTCATACAAATCAGGTGTGTAACACACCCAGAGGCGGGTTTAATGGCGGGCGCACCAGGCACGCGCCCTGGGCCCCGACTTCGGAAGGGCCCTGCAAGTTTCCAACTTGTACGTAATTGAAATTGCACATATGAAACCAAACCTGGTGTCATTAGAAAAAAGTATAAAATTGGGGTTTTACGGGGCCCTTTAGAAGTCGGGGCCCAGGGCGCGCTCCTGGTGTACCCAGTGCGCCTGGTGCACCAGCCCTTAAATCTGCCTCTGGATGTGTTCTCAACTTAGGGCTTTAAATAGCTTTGGTTTCTCAGGGTGGAAGACCATTCCATTAGATAGTCATACAGAAAATTCACGTATCTCTTTTAAGTCTTTGCTCAAAAACAACTTTCTCGTTATGCCTCCTAGAACCACATTTAAAAAATGACAACATGTCTACTTGTACCCTCTTGTACTGCACAATCTCTTTCAATCAACCCTGTTTTGTTACTCCATACCAGTTAACACCTACTGGTATGCATACTTATTTATTGTTTTTAGTGTTTATTCTCTGCATTCTCTCACTTGAATATAAGTTCTAAATATCAGTAATTTGTATTACATGTGTTTACTAAAGTATCTTAAGTCTTCAGAATATTTCCTGGCACACAGCAGTTACTTAATAAATATTTGCTAAATTACCAGCAATTTACTAAATCTTTATGGTTTCATCAAAGTAGAAAACAGAAGGCAGTCCAAGTAACATAAATAATTTGTACAGCTAGAAACATAGAGATAAAATAAAATGTAATATTAAGCAAATCAGAAGTTGTTTTGTGTGACCAGAATAACAAGGTGTTAGACTAGAAAATTAGACTAAGGGACTAGACTCTACAAGTTATTAAAAGACCCTAAGGAGATTGGACTCTTGTCCCATGGAGAAAATGGCAGTGAGACCAGGGGTATAGTCTTTTGGTTAACACAATAATTTTCCCTGGGTCTTCCAGCTCCCTTCTCTTTGATGGGGGGAGCTGCCCATTTTCTCAACATCCCTCAAAATCTATTTATGCAATCAACACAAGCTTCCAGCAACAAGGTATTGGTTTTAAATCCCCTGAAAAGCTTTACCCAAGTTCAGATCATTTTATCTCTACACTTATGTGGCCTTACTCACACCAAGTTAGAATTTAAGGGAGTAGACATTGTTCAATTTTGAATTTGCTGACTCATTTAATATCTCATGAATAGGATATACCTAATCAATACATTTTGCATAAATTAATCTATGAGTTGCTATTGGGTATGCAGTTGGAAATGTTTGGTAAACATATGGGTGTGTGTGTGTGTGTGTGTGTGTGTGTGTGCATATATATATATAAAGTTCTCAGCTAGCGTAAAATCTTGGCATCTTTTTTAGTTCCATGGGAATGAAAGACATCTTATAAGCTTGATTGAAGTATGATTGATATATACAAATTTTATATGTTTAGGTGATCTTGAAGCCAGATGTTTCCTTGCTTCATTTGACTGGGGGTAATTTCTCCTACCGAGAAGGACTGACTTAAGAGTTTTCTGCTGCCAAAACTCCCAGAGGCTGGGGAATGAGTGCCTCAGACCTGAAGGGGAGATCTGGGGAATGCACTAGAGCAAACTTTGGCACACTTCAGAATCACATGGAGGGTTTGTGAAAAGAGAAATTCCTGGGTCCATTTTGACTCAGAATCGAATAGATCTAGGGTAGAACCTGAGAATTTTTCACAAGATTCCAGGTGACACCGATATTGCTCTTTCAGGAACCACACATTGAGAATGAATGTACTACAGTAATAATAGCATTAGTATTGCTAGAGTTGTGCAATTAGAGGCCAAAGTGTAAGAGATTGAGGAATGCCCTGACTGGTGTGGTTCATTCAGTTGTTTGGGCATCATCCCACAAAGTGAGGGATCACTGGTTCGATTCCCAGTTGGGGCACATGACTGGGTTGTGGGGTCGTTCCCCAACCAGGTCGTGTATGGGGAGCCAACCAACCGATGTTCCTCTCTCACATCAATGTTTCTCTCCCTCTCTTTCTCCCTCCCTTCCTCTCTTTAAAAATAAAATATTTTAAAGAAGAGATTGATGAATAAAGTTGAAAGATCAAGAAAAGGAGAGAGGGAAAGGGAGAGAGAGAGAAAGAGAATTTTTTTTCAAGAAGGTTGATGTAGAAAGCCAAGAAAAGGTATGAGACATAGCAAGATTGAGACAGATTTTTACATTGTTTTAATATTGAAAAGAATTGAGCATTTAATGTGAGGAAGCCATCTCAGAAATGATATTTCCCAAAAGAAGCTCCTTAGTGTTTAATCTCAAACGTGTTGTTATTCAAGCTCCCTCATTCAGTAATGGTACCACTCAGCTGTTGAAGTGAAAAGTATTAGTCGTCTTTATTTTACTTTCAGTTTCCTTCCTTAGTTATCCCATCATTGAATTTTGTAAGATACATCTCAAAAATATATGTCCTGCCTAGATTACTGCAATAGGTGCCAAATGATTTTGCAGCTTTTACTTTTACCTTTACAACTCATTCTCCCACTGCAATCTGAATTATATTTTATTTTATTTTTAAATTGAATTTACTGGGGTGACACAGGTTAGTAAAAGTATATAGGGTTCAGGTATACAATTCTATAATACATCATCTGTATATTGTATTGCATGTTTACCACCCCAAGTTAACTCTCCTTCCATCATTATTTATACTCTCTTTACCCTCTTCTACTTCTCTCTGTTCCCCTTCCCTCTGGAATTATCTTTTAAAACTATAAATCAAATCATGATTTCCCTGCTTGAAATGCTTCATTGTCTTCCCTTAGCAATTAGACTAAAGATCAAACTTTCTCACGGTTTGTATGGCTATACTACCTTTGATCTTTCCCTCAAATTATAATCATTTCCTTCTTGCCCCAAAGCATTAATTCTGGACATTTCCTCCTGCTTAGAATTTCTCTGTGTCTATGCTAAGTTTTGTGCTACTGGAAATACTGGTGGGAGTCTATGATTTAGCTATAAGGTATATGTATTCACTTCACTAAAAGTGAGCATAAAATTATCAAAACCTGGCAATTAATAACAATCAATGGGCTCGCAAAACAAAATACATGCTGAACAAGACACTATCTTTTGTGTGTTTATTTTATTTTTGCTCTCTGGAGGATTAAATATTGTTCTTGGTCCACAGGATAACCCAAGCATCCAGATATAAGCACGTGGTAAGAAAGGACTGTGATAGGAAAGGGAAAGGGTGAAGGAAGAGGTAACCAGGGTCTGAGGGAGTACCAACAGATCATCTCAAAGTCCAATGGCTGCCGCAGCATCTACTCATAAAAGAACTTCAAGGAGAATATCTGAAACTGAAAGAAGGGATATAAGCTGGTATTTTTATATGTGCAGATTAGAGTTTAAAATAACATGATTTTATTATAAAATGTGTCTTTCTAGGGCTAGATTTGTGTTCTGAAAAGTAAAATTTGTTCCACCCCACTTCATGATCACGTGGAATATTTCTAAAAGGCCTGACCACCGGCACATCTGTCCTCTCACTGGCTTTTAGATCAGTAGGCCAACATATAATAAATCCTTCAAGACTAAAGTATGATAGGTTAATCTGTGGCAATGCAGTGTGTCACCACAGAATATAAGTTTACTAACATATTATAGGCCTCTTCTGAGGCTAAGAAAAACTGGATTCCTTCAAGTCGTCATCTAGAGGAAGATTTATTCTTGGTACGGTGAAATTTTTGTGACTGCACTTTGTTTAGCTATAATCATTAACATTCAGGTTCAACTTTATAAAGCTTTTTATATTTCACAATTTTGAAAAGTTGACATGATAGGTCAGCTAAATTAATTGTTTTTATTTTTTATTACATACTCAGAAAAAATAAGCTTTCAAAGTAAATTCTTCAAGAGTAGAGCATTTTATTTCAAAGATTAGAAATAAATAATAAAAATCAGTGACCCTTGTTTTAAAAGTATGTGGTAATGATAAATTTTTATATTGTTAATGAGGCCAATGTTAAGATCTAATGGTTTTAGTTAGAAATTTATTTTCCTTTCAGGAGTGTATTAGATACAATCTATATATGTTAGCCATTTTGATGATGTTGGTTATTGAATACAAAGTTCATAATAAATTGACTATATAGTAATAACAATATTTTATTTTCATAGAATAATTTTATAAAACATTTTCTGTAACATATAAGAAGTAGATTAAAATGTCATTATAGGTCATTCAATATGCATTAAATATAAGTTTAAAATTGAATTGACTGTATTTTCTCCTATCTTTTAGATTTTTAAAGTAGACTAGAAAATGGTCCCATTAGATCATGAAGAAGAAAATACAACATTTTCTAAAGATACATGTACAAAATATTATTTTCTGGATTAATCAGAAAGTATATATGAGGAGTTTAATCCAATTACTAATAGTTCAGATTTTACTGAACAAATGCACTTTCCTTTCAACCATCTGATTAGCAATTTTTCAACTGAAAAATTCAAGAAAAAAGAACAAAAGGAACATATAATTCTCCAAATTCAGGGAACATTTCCCAGAGGAACTTTCAGCAATATGAGAAGCTTCCCTAGTAATTCTTGTGCAATGCTTATTTGGTAGTGGCAGCTTACAAGCACTTTTTTCTTTATAACTTTTCTTTTTTGAGATACAACTCCATAAAAAAGAAGCATAAGTATTGTTTAAATAATGATAAGTCACTCATCCATGTTCCCATCAAAGATAGTAAGAAGTAAAATAATAGCAATGATTTAAAGTCCCAGGTATTGCTTCCTAAATACATTTTCCACTGTCTCCCAATCTCTCCATTGACCTTTAGTTTCAGCCTTAGTAATTCTGAATGTGAAATGCATCAAGTCACAGAGGGTATACAGCATATGTTATATAATTTATATATGTGAATATGTGGGTATAATTGTAAGCAAAATATACATGCAATTTATGTAGATGCAAAATAATATAATTATTTACAAGCATTGAAATTATCTACAAATAAGTAAACTCAGAGAAGTGAACTTAATTTTATTTATCTAAAATTAAAAGAGGACTTAAACTCATATCTTTAATTCTAAACTAATGGCTCTTTCAAAAAATTCCATGATATTTATAGGTTTATCTTTGGTAAATAAATACATAATAAAATATTACAATAAATTCAGTTATGCTTTTAAATAAATTTCTGATAAAGTATAAAATATTGATATACACCTATGCTAAATACTTTATTTATTCATATCATGAACGACATTTGTTGTGCATCTGAATTTAGACATCTCTTCCCCTAAACCAAAAGCACCCCAAATTCCTTGTTCCTCAATATGGGAATATGACTAATCTAAAATCTAATCACTTTGTTTTGAATTACTCTGGCATTGCAATGCAGTAATTATTTTGCACCATTTATAAAATAAGTCAACCCCTAGAGAAGACAGTCAGTTTATGGTAAATTGCAAACTGCGATGTCAAATTCTGCTTTAGTTAAGACAGGCAGCTTTCTGAAACACTGTGTGTATGCATAAATCTGAAAATTCCACAACCAACCAGGAAATTAGATTAGAGTAGTCATCCTTATCCATGGGAAATATGTTAGAGAACCCCCCAGTGGGTGCCTAAAATAAATGGAACAACAATCGCTGTCTCTATCTATTAAAAAGTAAGTAAGTAAATAAATAAATAAATAAAAATAAGTTCTGACACCGTAATTTTCACTGAACCAGTATGGTATACCAGCTTAAGCTTGCTTTTTTAGTGATATATATGAATAGCTTTTTAAGGAGTTAAAACCATGGCTTCTTCTTTAAGTGACACTGGTATGCACATTTTCTTCAATCTTCACAGTTAGAAATACTGTGGTATTCACTCAAACAGTTCTGTCACACATTTGCAACACTCCAGGTTCAAGTGTGCACAAGTCCTGTAAGGTTTTGGGATTACAGATGTTTCCTGAAAGAACTGGTCACATTTTATATATAGGATTGATAAACAGATCACTCAACAGAGGAAACAAAACCTGAATGTAACTTATAAGATCCTAGATTTCAAGAATTTATAATAAGAAGCCAGGTAAGTCTTAATAGGTCACATATGCTTCTCATTTCATAAGTTTATTAAAATAGTGTATTTTTAAAGGTAATACCATGGCAGAAATAGATTATTTCCTATTCTTGGCCAAACTTCTAGCTGGTTGAACAGTATCAATGATGAAGAGCAAAATAAGTAATATATGGTTTATCAATGACTAGTATCCATGTATTTAGTAATATTAAAAATTTATGAACATGTATCACATATATATGCAAGTATACTTAATATAATTACAAGCATACATTTTAAACTATTAACCACAAATATTATTGCTGTCTTTTTCTTTCCACCTCTCCTTTCAAAAGTTGGTCTTTTCACATTTGAAAAACCACTCAAAATAAATACATTATTTAAATGTTAAGATGAGAACTAGATTTACTGACAGAGTACAGATTCTGATATTGCTGAGAATACATATATATAATGATGTTTTGAAGTTAAAGCAAAGCTGCTGTAATGAAGAAATTTGTCATGCTTTTAGGTATTAAGACATGATGTTCATATGTCTATTTGGTGGTTTATGTAATGCCAAATTGAGTGTTCACTGTCATGAAGATTCTTCAAGTGCTATATAAACATTGGCTTACTTTGTTGCTCAGTGAAAATTATGTCTCCCAAATGGAAAAATGTGTTAAAGTATATATTTTCACATCCCTAAATCTGTATTTTTCTTCAACTACACAATATTTTAAGAACTTTTAAAGAACTTATATGTATCACAAAGATAGAAGGTGACTTAGGAGTGCTAAAGAAATAGCTGATTTATTCCATATATTCTGAAAGTTTCAACCGATGGAGTATTTTCAGTAGGTGACACCTAAATGATTATTTCAGATTATTAATACCTGTTAATAAGTGGCTAGACACATTGCAAATTAAAAGAAAATTTTAAATTTAGATAAAGTAATAGTTTAAAACTTTAATAATTTTCTTTTTATAATGTTTACTTACAATAAATAATTTATATAACCATAAAGTGTCTATAGAAATATGATATACCTTCATTTGTATATTTACATTTAAAGGAATTAATATCTAGACAAAATACTTTCCATTAGTCTTTTTAAAATTTGCTTTGACTTAAAAGTAAACATAATAGAGACTGAAATTATTTAATTTACTTAATGGCATAGTTTATTTAAGTTAACTTAACTTATTAAGTATCCATATTTTAATCTTGAATTGATGGACATGGATACTGTGGATTTCTTCCCAATTGTGTTATAACTAGTTTTCTTCTGACATAGTGCTCTATAGCCAAATTTGCCATGATGTAAAATAAATATTTAAAAGACTATCTTTCACACAAATGCATAAGTAGACCAAAACTTGTATATGTGAAATATCTTATTTTCTAACATCAAAATTAAATCTGATGTTGAAGTTACAAAACTATGTAGTTCATCTTGGGGTCAATGAGAAGGATTTGATCCAAATCAGTATAAGCAATTAATAAACTATTTTTAAAGCAAAAATATTAGATAAAATAACTTAGTAATAAGTGGCAATATTTATATTTATTTCTTTTACTTCTTTCCCAGTGGACTTAAGTTTGAAATAAAACTAATTTTTGCAATGAAATATTTGTAACACTTAAAGATTTTCACTTCTGGAATGTGTGCATGCATTTGCAATTATATCTAAAATTATAGATTTGCTTTCGAAACAGAAACATTTTCATTAAAAAATTTATTTAAAGGCAAAGATATTCGATAACTAACATCAATTTGAAAAGCGATAATTGCTTTATGAAATGTGTTTGTTAATATTAACAGAAAAGTTCGTTACATGTTTACATGTTGTTTACTTATTTATCTAACTGCCTCAATTTTTCTGTAACTATCAATCTATAACTACTAAAGTAGTAAAGCTGTCCTCTCCCTCTCTAATTTAAATGGTTATGAATTCTTGTACAGTCAGTAGAACACAATGTAAGAAGATAGCAAAAACACAGCTTAGGTTTTTCCAAACACTATAAGTTATAGAATTAAAAACACAGACCACTGTCCTTGACAATTTTTTAAAATTATTAGAGCAGTTAATTCTGGGTTCAATTACAAGGTAATCCAATATACTATGATCCAACTAGTTTTTTTAATAATACGTAAACAATGGTTATAGATTTAAAAGAAAGTATGTTTTAGCTTTGACTACTCATACTTTTTTTGTGTTAGAATATCTGTAGAGAAATTTTGCGTAAATGTGTTATCTATGCCATTTCCACTGTTTTAAATACACAGAAAAGTTATACAGCCTTTACCAAGCAGAAATAGTACAGTTAAGGGCTTTAGTTGTAAGTCTATGTCACCTACATTATATGTTTAGGGTTGTATGCATCAAATATTAAATACTTTATTTGAGACAATGGTGAAAAATAATGCTTAAAACTGGTGAATGTCTTATTGAATATTTCATTCATTTACTGTGTTTTGAAAACTGATTCCTATTTACAAGGTTTAAAGCAGACATTATAAATAGTTTGTGTTGGATTTTTTTCCATATTCATTTATTTTTCTCATAAAATATAGTTATTTGCAAGATAATGATGACCTAGTATTTCTATTCAAAGAAGTTCTGTTGTGGGAGAAACTAATGTTTAACAACAAGCTATAATACAGTGTAAAAATGCTATAAGAAAAAGATAAACATCTAAATTTAATAAAATGAATCTTAAACTTATTGAAACCTATAAAAGTATCTAGGAAGAAAACTATAGAAAAACTTTTAGTATATGAAATATGTGAACTAACGTATATAACTTATACAAAGTAATTATTTATGTAGTCAATATATTTTTAGTCAGGTTATACATTTGTTACCTACCAGACTCTCCAGAAATACTTCCTTGCCATTCATATTATTTCTAAAACTAATTTCCAAACTTAAGCTAGGGCCTTCTTTCTTGCAATTTCTCTCAAGCAATAACTATATAAAGTTTTCAATCAGCATTTACATGATACTTTATTTACATTTCTATTTTTGAGAACTTTAAAAAGTTTTGCTTTGAAGAAGTCATCTGTTCCTATTGTTTATTTGTCATATGAATTTCTAATCTTTTACATTATAAGAATTGTTTGCCTTGGCAATAACTAGGACCTCTAAATGAAGAGCTGAAAGATGGGAGAACTTGGCAGTGTGCTAACTGCCACAAAATGCCTCAAGTTATTTTCAAATGCTTTGCCTACAGATATATTTTTAATAAAACTTGCAATTTCTCCCTAATCTGTGCCTAGTTCAATATGTAGAGAAAAAGTTTAGTAAATATGAACATGGAATATGAAATATGAACCAAAAAGTTGGATTGGAACTATAGTGCACATAACAAGGCCTGGAATTCCATAGCTGTGTATGAATTCAATTCAGAGGTTATAATGCCTATTAATTTCTAGGTATCTGATTCTTTAATCTATCTATGGCTACTGACAACTATCAAGGAGTTCACAAACTGAAAATAAACAGTTTAAGGAGAATTTTTTTTTTGCTTATGTTTTATTTATTCCTAATAAAACACATGCTCTCTTGTACTTTTCCATGTTCCAATCTAATCTAGACTTATATTCTATTTTTAAGGTAAACTATTTTGAAACATAGCCTATAAAAGGTACTTAAAGGTGAGCCCTGGCCAGGTGGCTCAGTTGGTTGATGCATCATCCTGTGCATGAACAAGGGTGTGGGTTTGATCCCTGGTTGGGATGCGTTTGAGAGGCAATTGGTCTGTTATCTCTTTCACAGGGATATTTCTCTGTCACACTGGTGTTTCTCAGTCTCTCTCTCTCCCTTCCTCTCTCTCTAGAAATCAATAAATATATGCTCAAGTGAGGTTTGGGGGAAAATAACTTTTTTTAAGGTAGTTAAAGGTGAAAGAAATAAAAATATTTCAAGAGAGAAGAAATTTTCAGAATATGTAGACTTCTCTATAGTTTTAAAAAGGTAGTCACATGTTCTTCTTATGGATCATTTAAGAGAATGAGTTATTTAAAGTTTATAAAAATGAAATAAATTAAAAATGATCAATAAAATATAAAAAGGAAATCTGTATGTTTTTTAATTAGTTTATTAAGACATTAGAAAACCTCTGTTATCTCAGAAATATTATGAAATCTACCCCTTTGAAATGGGAAATCATTTCTACAGCAATACATCAACCTTGAATTTTAAGTGTTAGATTCACTTAAATACTTATAACTCATGGCCTATGTTTTCACATCCTAAATAAAATTTGAATTTAATAAAACAATAAGAAGAAACACATGGAATTTTAATTACCATTTTCAAAAACATAAATTAGGGAACATAAAGCTCATAACTTATTTAAATGTCTCTTTAACAGCCAGCAGATACTAATAGGTAGCATAACACGTAGATAGGGCAGAGTAGACATAAAAAATATTAAGACAATAAACAAAAGCATTTCATGGAAGAACTCTGTCAACTTATGGTTTGAAAATAATGTGGCATAATTATGGTGATAGTTAATCAGGTACTAAATAATAGTTAAGAGGAAAAGTATAATTTAAACATAAATTAATCCATCCTACTATAACTTATTAGCTCTTTCTCATTCTTTCAATGTAATTGCTTTAATTCACCTTGTATGGTTTTCTTTCCACCCTTAATTCACCTTGTATGGTTTTCTTTCCACCCACCTATCTGCTCCATAGTCAGTGAAGAATTTTAAAAACTACTTTCTGAGTCTGATTGACTCCACAATTACTGAGTATTATGCCATATAGTCGGCTAGAATTTGAGAGCATAAGAATGTCACTATATTACTAAATCAATTGCAGTATAGCTGTGGAAAGAGACAATCACAAAAGTTCAATGATAAAGATGCAAAAAAATAATGAGAAGATTGTTGTGGGGGAATTAATAAGTTGAACAGTTGATACATACATAGAAGTCCACAGGTAAGAGAAGACAGGAAGATGAGTGTTTTGAATAGAGGAAACATTTGTGAAGGCACGGAGCTAACCTCAGCTGATAAAACAATTGCATGATATATGTATGAGGCAAGGAGTCACAGATGATGAGCTTAGAGGGACAGGAATTTCTTGTTGACACGGTATATCCCATTTGGGTTGGAAACACCATGGATATTTTAAGCAGGCCAGTGACAAGATCGATTCTGATTGTAAATGAATCCTTCTGCCCAAAGCTAGATAAGTTTCACATAGGCAAGACTTCAGGCAAGCAAATAAGGTCGGTGCTTATTGAAAGGAACAAGGCATGGAATGATGAGGGCTTAAATTTGGTCCATGGAAAAGACATGAAGGCAATAAGACTTACTGGAGAAATATCAAGACTATGATTTATTAAAGGTGAATGAGAGAGAAAGAAATTCTGAATATTTAGAGCTGAAGTTTTGAAATTACGTTAGTCAGTGTGACATAACCTGAGATAAGAAATAATGATGGGAAAGACTGTGAAATAAGATGTATATTTTGAGTTTCAGTAACTTATGTGGTATCCAATCAGAGGTACCCAGAAACAATGAGATATACATTTCAGAAACTCCGTAGTCAGGTTTATGTTGAATCACACATATACAGGAGATAGAAAGTGGGAAGAACAACAGAGAAACGGTAAGTATATAAAAGAAGAGTAGTCAGAGGAAAAAGACCTTGGATAGCTCCACTGTTTACTGTTTAGAGACTGAGAAAGAGATCAGGACAGGAATCTTCTGATTTTAGAGTAGTCAGTTAAAAAATAGAGTAAGATGTCAACTGTGTACAATGTGGCTATGATAACTAGTAAAAGAGAAATTGAATTGTCAATAGGATATTATCGGTGAACTCTGGAAGTCTCAGAGTTGGAGAGGCTTTTCAGAGAACAGCAGAAGCCAGATAAAAGTGTGCTGAAGCGAAGATGCAAGATGATAAGGGAAAGATAGTGACTTAGGACTAAAACCAAGCTTGGCTGAACAGGAAGAGTGACAATAACAAGTAGTTCAAAACTGAAAAAAAAAAAAATTGCCAGATATGTTTTTGTTTCCTGCCTGCTCCTCCCTTTTTCTACTCTTTCACAAATGTTCTTCTGATACTTTATTGGTCATAACCAATTTCAGAGCTGAACATGAAACATTCATGAAATCATTCCTAGGTCTTGAAGTACTCTAAGAAAAATTGAGTTACCCATTTGTAATTTAAGGAAACTCTTAATCAGTAAACAGACAAAAACACAGAACAACATTTTATAATACTGGGTTTTGTTACATACAGGACTTTTAAGCGTTTAAAAAGAGGTTCAAAATGTTTCACTTAGCAAAAACTTCCCTTCTATTTTCATTATTTCCATGTTAAAGCCTTTTTGAGAGTCATCTCAGGGAAAAAAAAATTACGCTAGAAAATACCCAAATACAGAAAGAACAATAGATATTTGAATGCAAAATAGAAATGGAATACATATTCTCCACCTATTAATTCTTTTTAATGCATTCAAGACAATGGCATCTGGAATTCTATATGAGAAAATAAGTATGGTATAACTCATCCAGTTGCATCACTTCCAGACATGCACTCTCTGCCACATGTACACATATAATTTAGGAGTTTGAGCAATTTATTACTTGGACCAACCTTTAAATAGGAATTCAATTTTCATTGTCCTATTCACTCTGAGTCTATGATGTGAAATCGCTCCTCTTAATTCCTAAAGAAAGAATCATATGAAGGTACAAAGTAGCCTAAGAAAGTAGATTGTGCTTTTATATTAACTATGTCCTATAAAAATGAGCAAGAGTATGACAAAATAAAATCCTTATGGAAAGAATTTGACAACAAACAGAAAAAAAATGCATGTGTATCTGAGCTTTGATCCAGCATTCTCACTTTCTATTTTTATATTTAAGCACTGGGAAATATACAGATGGAGCCATGGCATTCCAGCATTATTAGTAAAGGTTGATTTAAAATAAGAAAGAAAAAACCACAAAGATATTTGCTAATATAAACTATGGAACATTCATACTATAGAGTATATTAAGTTATAGACTGAATGAAGAAAACCACTATATATTACCATTTAGTGATCTCCAGAATAAGTATATTGTTAATTGAAAAATTCCAAAGTAGAGAGAAGTAAATATACTTTTCCACTGCTTATCAAAAAAAATGAGGATGGTTGATTTGAATATATATATGCACATGTACACACACACACACATACACACACACACTAAATATATGCATAATACATTTGCTTATATTTGAAAGTGGAAGAAAAGTATTAACTTAAAAATATTTGCCTCTGGGAGGGAGGGAGTGAAGAAATCAGATGTGGTATACAGGGATTATAGCTATATTTCTCTGGAGATATGTTGGCTTGTAACTATAACTTTATAACCATGTAAATATTTTTATAATTATAAAATAAAATTCAATTTAGAAATGACAATTCTTAAAAAGTTTGGAAAAGGACAACATGAAGTTTTACTTCCTTTTCTCCACCAGACACCACACATAAAGATCTGGGTGACTGACTTGGGTAAGAATGTTCACCCTTTGCCAGCTGGTTAACTTTCTTCGGCTCTGGAGCAAGTGGGATAGCCCAGCAATATTATTCACCCAAATTGTAGAAAGGAAAATAATTTTAAATATAATTTAAATTATTTCAGAAACTGTCAAAAATTTTCCTCTAGTCTTCACAGTGAGATTCCTTTTTTCTAGCGCATCTTGCAAATGGATAAGTTTTTCAAGGCTAAAATTCTCCACTGTGATCACTGTGACAGATTGTGTTTGGTAAGTTAACCTACCCGTTCAACCTTAAAACATTTTATTCACCCGAGGCCTCACACTAGATCCAGTGCTCTGCTAGGCTATGCAGTAAACGGCATCCTATCCGTTCACTCAATCAGAAACAGTCTGACCTCGATCCCGGTCCCGTTTCTGTGTGGGAACCAGACCAACACCGGACCCCATCCAATTTCTCAGTTGGGGAACTAGTCTACCTCCAGATCCAGTCCAGTTTCTGTGTCAGACCCTTTTGGTTTCTGTGCCTCGGCAGGAAAAAGAAAGGCTCAAATACATCTGAAAGCTCATAGGACAGACTCTGAGGAGGAGATCGCTCCGAGAGGGGTTTACTTCCAGAGGGAGTAAGAAAGCAGAGAGCTTAAGGGCTCAAAAGGTACGTACGAGTGGTCGTTCATTACTCCTGGGGCTGTCAGGATTCCTTGAGATTAGAACCATTACAAAATAAACTGAAGCATGTCAAAAATTAGAGGAGTTTATTTGTCCAAAAATCAATTCCAATCAGGCAGTTTCAAAGCAAGCAGACAAGAAGGAGCTGTACGAAATGAAGACTTCTATAGGCAGATGGAAGTAGTAGCAAGGAAGTTGTAATAGGCAAACCAAACCAAACACGGGTTGGTTGTTGCGGGTTACCTTCAAGTGTAGAAGAAGTCAGGCAGATTACTTAATTAGTACTTGTCAGGCGACTCATTATTGACCGGTTTAAAATTCCATTTCCAGGAGAGCCGAAACTAATTCTCAGCTTGGTGATGTGGGACTTAGGATAAGCAGCTCCATTTTGAGCCTGTTGTCTTGCTTTTAATGGGAGATATTAATTGTATCCTGACACATAAAAACTATAAAACATAAGACATTCAGGAAAATTTGATGGATACTTAGTGATATTTAAGGAATATAGATATTCTTATTTTGAATATAGTAACAGTATTGCAATTTTATTTAGGCAAAATTAGAGTCTATCTTTTCAGATACTTACTGAAATTCAGATAAAATGATACACTGTATGGAATTTGTATCAACATAATGAACAGGGAGGAGTGGGTAGGTATACATTTGAAGTGATTTTGGTTATGAGTTGATGGTTGTGTGGTAAAATGTGTGATCAGTAAATGAGGGTTCATTATACTATCTTCTCTATTTTAACCTGTTTTTGAAAATTTTCATAACAAATTTTGTTAATTAGAAATTATTTTTGAACCATTGAATGGAATTTTAACATTGGATGAATTTCAATTTAAGGTTCAATGTAAGGGAACTTACCCAAATCAGAATCAAATAGTATATAAGTAAACACTAGAGGTTGGAAGGAGCATTCAACGCTCTAACAGCAATTAAAAGAAAAATACATATAAAATGTTACTCCTTTATAGTTAGCCTTAACTAATTTATCTCTAACTAAAATTTGTGTATTCCTAAAAAAAAAAAAAAAGACTTAATTCAAACACTGGGCTATTTGGTTGCATTTTTCTACTGTCCTTCAACTTACCAAAAACAATTTGTATTTAGATGTAGTCTCGCCAACGAATCTTAATTATTAACAGGGTAGAATGTGTTTTCTTTGAATTAATAATGATCTGTTATAATCCTCATTATAATTAGTTTCTAAGTTGATTTTAAATTATTTTAAATATATATTAAATGAAAGTATCTTACATATTAACAAAAACAGTACAAAATGTATGGTGGATTTTGTGTATATGTATGTGTGTTACTTTTGAAGATTATAAAAATTATAAATGATATTTGTTATTTGGAAGTTTTATATCTCAATCTCTAGAATGGTAAAAACATTGAACTTTGCCAAATACAAAATATGTAATTAAAAACATATTTAGGTATTTTTTTCTTATATGCTTTCAAAATAATTACAGAAGACAGATGTTGTTTCAGGCTAACATTAAGCATAATATTGTCAAGATTGCTAATAAGGTTCTATATAAGTCTCCATAGCTAAACTTAATGTTTTGTTTTAATTATTAATTTAAAAGTTATGGTTTTCTTTCCTTGGTGAAGAATGGACCAATTCACTGCTGTCAATTAGTGGGTAGAAAACTTGTAAAAAAAAAGACTGATATTTGCCTTTGTACAAAATGACCTTATATTGTATTAAAGGGGTAAGAAATAAGCCAAATGGTGCCCTGAGAGACTGCAACATTTAAGATGTGTTTTCCAAGTGGTAGGACCCAGTAATTTATCTTGCATTAAGACATAGAACCCCAAAAATTTTAAAAAAGAGAATGCAGAAAGAATTTAAATAAATAAATAAATAAACAATTAGGACACATTAGTTTGTACCTCTGAAATAAATACATTTCTGTAAACATCGGTGTCTCTACTAATCTGACTCAGTATCTGCTTACCATTTTACATATGTATTCTCTATCTTTCTACCCTGGTGGGCAGGTTTTCTAATCATTTCACAAAAAGGTCTTAACTTGGAGACTTCCGGCCAAGATGGAGGCTTAGATGGACACGCTCGGTCTCCCTCTACAACTAGAGAGGAATACAACTACTTCAAAACAAAGGATAACTAGAAATTCCAGAAAATAAAACTACACGGAAGCCCAACATATGAAGTTATAAACCAGCGGTGCCATTTGGGCAGGTAAGAGTTAAAGAGGGCAAAGCTGTTTGCGGAGCGGCGGGCGGCGAAAAATCACGGCGGCAGTCAAGCCCCTGGCAGTGCGCGACCCCAGCGCTGGGGAGAGCAGCCACCGCATCGCCTTGAACAGTGAGGCCCAGGGGGGCGGGAGGACGGATCCCGGTCTCCTAGCTGAATAACTGTGTGAATCCATCTTGGACCCCCGCCCCCAAAGAAAGAAAGCACCACAGGGCTGCGAAATAGGTCGCAGGCAGGCGCCGGTCGCTGACTTGTGATGCGTACACAGGCACTGCCCCCGACAGCCGGCCCAAGAAAACAAAACGCATCTGTCAAAATGAGGCAGACAACTATAGAAATCCCGGTGACACAACTCACCAGGCAACAGATAGAGAACCTGACAGATGAACAGATAAGAAACCTGTCAGAGGCTCAGTTCTGGGCCATTGTTATCAGGTGGCTTACAGAATTCACAAAAGAGCAGGAAAAAAATAAGAAAGAAGCGAAAAACTTTCATAACGAAAGGAACAAAACCGCATACGAGACAGATGGTGAGGAAAAAAAATCCAGAGCTCATTTCAACAAACTGGAATATGGAGAAGGAACAAGCAGTCAACCAATGCAGCGAGAGGAAATGGGAAGCAACAATGAGAGGATCAGAAACCTCTGGGACAGCTATAAAAGGCCCAACATAAGAATCATTGGTTTGCCAGAGAATGAAGAAGATGAACTAGAACTTGAAAAATTGAGTGAAAATATAATAAAGGAGAACTTCCCAGACTTGGGGAAGGGAATAGACTTGCAGGTCCAGGAAGCAAGGAGAGTTCCCAAGAGACTGGACCCAGGGAGAACCACTCCAAGACACATTATAATCAAAATGTCAAAAATTAAAGATAAAGAGAGAATCTTAAAAGCAGCAAGAGAGAAGAAAAGAATTATGTACAAAGGGGTCCCAATTAGACTATCAGCTGACTTCTCAAGGGAAACCCTACAGGCAAGAAGGGACTGGCAAGAAATATTCAAAGTAATGAAAATCCAAAACCTACAACCACGAATACTCTATCCAGCGAAATTGTCATTCAGAATAGAAGGACAGAGAAAGTGTTTCCAGGACAAAATAAAATTGAAAGAGTTCATTAGATCCAAACCACTGTTATATGAGATGTTAAAGGGACTGGTTTAAAAAACAGAAGCTAGGGAGATGAAACAAAGACAAACTAAATAGGCAACGAGAGTGGAAAAGGAACTGTGGGTATGGGAAGCATATTGGGGGGAGGTCAACAGGGAGGGGGAATGGGGAAAGGGAGGGAGATGATATAGGAATTAGGGATCAAGGTAGGAGGGAATGGAATAGACGGAGAGAGGTTGGGAGGAACTGTATGCACAACTAATGGACATAATCTAAAAGGGGGGGACAACTGGAGGGAGGGGGGCCACCGGGTTGAGGGGAGCAGAGGGAAGGGAAATTGGCACAAATATAATATTTTAATCAATAAAACACATTAAATCTGAAAAAAAAAAGGTCTTAACTTGTCTTAATTAACAGGTTTCTTTTAAAATAAACAAGTGTTTTATATTAAAAACTAATTTTCTAAAGATTAATTTTAGCTGCTGCTTATACAAATAAGTTTGATGTTATCTGTGAGGTTAAAAAAAATCATCTTGAGAAATTTGTTTGCTGCTCCCAAGAGTGATCTCTCACTTAACTCACCAGTAGTTTTTATTTGCATTCTGAAGGCTACAAAATATTTCCTATCACTCATTTGCATATAATATTCTGTATACAAATTATTAAAAAGAATAAGTAGATGGTGATGGAAAAAATAAAATAACTAAATTTAAAAAAGCAATAACTAAAAAATAGGTTTCTCTCCTCTTCTGTTGCCATTTCAAAAATAAAGCCTTAATCTTTGCTGATTTTGTTCAGTAGATCGATTACCAGCCTATGAACCAAAGGGTCACCAGTTCGATTCCCAGTCAGGGCACATGCCTGGGCTGAGGGCCAGGTCTCCAGTTGGGGGCATGTGAGAGACAACCACACATTGCTGTTCCTCTCCCTCTCTTTCTCCTTCCCTTCCCTTCTTTCTAAGAATAAATATATAAAATCTTTAAAAAATAAAACAAAAGTTTAGATAGTTTACAGATAAGAAAGAAAATATTTATTGAGTAGTCATTATGTGCCAGAGAAAGTTAAGTTCTTGGTATAAAAAGAAAAGAAGCAAAAAGTGCTCTCAAGAAGCATACTCTCCGGCTTGCAAACAACAGACAAGTAAATATATCATATGATATATTTAGGATATGATCAATGCCAAGAAAGCAGAAATCAAAGAAAGTCATGGGAAGAAATAAATGACCAGGCTGAGAGTTGAATGATTGGCAGTGATTATCCTGTCATATGTGCTGAGTGGAGGCCTGGGGCTTATTGTGATATAGAGGTGGCAGAGTGCTAATGGCATATGCAAGCTGCATTCTGGATAGAGGGAAACACAAATTGTGCCTGAGGACTGAAACATGGAGTTCAAAAGGGGAAGTATAGTGTGCATACAAGGGAGGGGATCAAAGCCTCTATACAAAATTTGTGATTTTTGTTCTCTTAAACACCAGGAAGAATCACTGCATAGTTTTATGTAAGAGAATAATTTGGTTAAGACTGCATTGTTATTTGTTAAAACCATATCCAATGTTAGTTAGGGTTTTTTTTTTTGAAGACTGCATTATGATTCTAAAAATATTGTACAAAGTGGGCCAGTATAAAGTTCAGGGTTTTCAGGTCCTAATAACCTACCTACATTCAGTTAGTTTAAAATCCTGTGACGTTTTTAGCACTTCAACTTTACCAAATACAGTGAGAAATGGGACAGTTGTAGGCAAATAATCCTGTATGCTGCGAACCTGGGGAACACAATACCTGGGAAAAGAATAAATAAATTAACTCACAATCATTATGGTTTATTGAAGAAACTCTTTCTGTTTTTATTAGAAGTCTCTCTGAATTATAAGTTCTCTACTTCCTTTTCCAGAGTGAGATTCTAACCCATATCCACAGTTTTTATTCCTATTCCTAACTTAACCTTTCACAATGTAGCATTTTTATACCCTTTTCTTCTTATGACATCTCATCAACATTTTCCCTTATGTTATGAATAACAAAATGCATGTGCTCCCATGTATGATATGCACACACATATGCAAATGTTTAAATACACTTCCAAAATCCTTGTCTATTTCTTTCCACTTAGTGCTACATTTCTCATAGTTACCTTTATATTTCTTAATCTCCTACAATCTTTAATTACAGAGGACATGATGAAAAACAATTTTCCAGGGTAATCTTTCTTTATTTTTCTGCCACATATGATGCTCGTATTTGCACATTTGAAATCCCCTATAACTTTCTTTATTTACCTCTTATTTGATCAATCACACGTGAAATATACTTTCAGGGCTAGTCTCTTATGAGAGGATCACAGAGCTATTGTAAGGGACTTGGTCAGGTCACCTCTCTAATTTGCCAGGATGTCAGAGAGGAACCTTGGTGAGGATAATTGGTCTCTGAAGCAAGGATTTACCTAAATGCTTACCTAAAATAAATAAGAGGGAGAACTTCTTCTTCTGGGCATTTTGCCCATAAAGGAAAATAAGAGGACAAGTTTCAGTGATAAAATTATTTGCTGGAAAGGTGTACATTGAAACTGTTTTGCTGAGGAAAATACAACTTCACTCTGGAATATAAAAGTTGATGTGTGTGTATGTGTGTGTAGTTTCTATTTACATGAAACATATTCTTTCTCCTTCTTTCTTCTGCTCTCAGTCACTCTTATGTTACATTTTCTGAATTCTCTGGAGGATCTTTCATTGTCTTTGAAGGAAGTCTGTTCTTTCATTTCATTATGTTTTCTTATCATTTAACTAAGATTTTCCTAGAGATTAGAGGAAAGGTTTAGAGCCATGATGAGAAGATATTATTCAGCTCCCTAAAATTCCTGAGCCTTGTCCTACAAATCATGGAAACCCCCCAAGAGAATTAAAGAATGGGAATGCAGAAATAATAGGAATCAATGTACTTCTTTATCAGTACAAGAACCAGCACCAAATCACCTACAATGCAGTGTTCTCTGAAAACAAATAAATTGTTGGTGTATTTGTTTCGAGTTCTAGATTAAGCATGAACTCCTACATTGTCCTCTCCCCTCCAACCACCACAAACATGAACTTCATATCAAGAGATGAAATTTCCTTTCACTAACTTTTCCAGAAACTGAAAAAGTTTCTAGCCCCGTGCTGCTGTTAATTTTGATCTTGCCCAAATCTGTCTTTGAGAGTCAATGAGGGTAATGACTTTGATCATATAGATTCCTTCTAAATCTTGCTGTTTTTTGTGTGTGTATTGTGTGTGTTTGTTTCTTTTTGTTTGTTTGTTTTTATTATTTATTCACAGAACTTTGATTAACCTGTGGTTGTATGGCAGTTGTTGTTTATCAGGAATTGAACTCGTCTCTGGGTGAAAACCAATAACAGCAGGTATGTGTGAAGAGAGAAGATTTTGTCCTAAATTATCCTTCCCAGCAGTGGCTTGGAGGAGAAGGCAGATATGGGTAGAGGCCTTATTTCCAGGTTCCTATAGTGCATGCATCCCCTGATTTGCTTGCTTACAGCAGAGAGGTGACAACACACAGGTGTCACCTTTGAGCCACTATAAGCTGCCTCATTTGATAGGAGTCATGGATATAATCAACCAGTTCACCAACTCATATTTGACTGAAGAATGGTAGGGGAGAGCATAGAAGCATGGGGAGATGAGGAATAGAGGTCTCCTATCTCTATATGTTTCCCATGCTGTTTTATATAAAAAGGTATGTATAATCCGGTTGATAAAATTTCCATTTTTGAAGGTCATATCACATTTAACATTGGAATTTTTATGTGATTCAGTCTCATAAGGGAATCACAAGTGGGTACTATTAGTAGGAATGATTCATGAAATGTGAGAATGAGTAGAAAACTCCCCAGAGAGACTCCAACCGGCAGGGCGATATAATCTATTGATAGTTTGCTCAGCAACCAGGGATTAGTCCTGTGTCCTTGATAAGGACCAGAGAATGGTCTCCTGGGTATGTGTTTTATAAAAGGCAGAACTCTTGTTACTTGCAGCTCTGAAAGAGAGAAGGCTTGAAAGATAGTCACAAAGGGTGTTGCATCAGGGACAGGATAAGAGCATGCTGGAGCTGTAGGGGGCATTTTATATGTGGCAAGAGAGGGCGGCGGTTAGCTAGGTTTGTGGGCTTCTATGGGAATGGCTACTTTGATAATTTTGCACATTCAGGGAACAGAGGATGTTGTCTCTAGTCTCCTGGAACCTGGCCCTGAGGAGATTAGAGCAGGTGCATAGTGGCCCAAAGTACAAGAGCCAGATAAGAGAAGGAAGTGTGTGGACTTAATTCTTATCTGCTCAAGAAGAGAAACTGGCCTCTACTCAGGGCCTCAAACTGGGTCAGGACAGCATGCAAACAAACGAAGAAACTATATTACATTATGAAAGCAAAGAAACACGTAATTGGAGAGTGAAGATGTAACACCCACCCAAACTCCTTAAGGATAGAGGTAAGCAAAGCCTTGTTGGAAAAGTTAATCCCAGCCTTGAAGCTTGAAGCATGAGAAACTGGACAGGATAGAATGGGAGGGGTGGGCAACAGTGCCGTTAAAGGGAACAGTATGAATTTAGATAAAAATCTTGAAAGACCAATTTGGAATTTTTGTTGCTTTTATAACAAAAAGTGAGATCCTAATGAGTTACATTTGAAACTCAACAACTGTCTGTACCTACCTTAGCCCCCCCCCGCCCCCATCCCTTGCAATTAACCCCATGGAGACTGACTGGCTAAATTTCTGTGACTTTAGAGGACAGGAGATCCAAGGGGGCTTGCTTTGGCATTTTCTAACAAGCTACATGCACCTATTGAGTTCACATATGGCACTGGCTACATGCATCGGAAAATTCCACAATTTGGGAAATAGCAGAGAATTGTCTTATTTGATAGTTTTTTAAAACTTAGAAAATATGTTTCATTATTGATTAGCAGTTGGTCAACCATCATTTGCATACCCTAGTGATAGTTATGTTTTCTCACTTATCTCTATCAGTCAAGTAAATACCAATGTAATCACCATAGAAGTAGTAGTAGTAGCAGTAGGAGTAATAGCAGCAGTAGTAACATTTTAATATTGTGGAGTTTTACTCAGAACCATGCCCTAGGCTGTTTTAAAATTCCTTATCTTTTGTCCTCAGATAGCAGCCACCACCAACACTACCACCCCGGAGCTGATATGTCTTCAAATATGTCACTTAGAATTGGCATAACTAATATGGGATATGTTACATGCATGTTCATTAAGTGAGAGATTAATGAGGTTAGAATTTATGTTGCCTTGAAATTTAGCACTAAAAGTTAATTTTTTTCAAAAATTTCTGTGTTGTTTAGTTTTATTTTATTATTTTTTTAATGTGTTTTATTGATTATAATGTTACATTTGTCCCAATTTCCCTTCCCTCTTCTCCCCTCCGCCCAGTGGCCCCCCCTCCCTCCAGTTGTCCCCCCTTTTTGACCATGTCTATTAGTTGTTCATATAGTTCTTCTCAACCTCTCTGTCTATTCCATTCCCTCCTACCATGATCCTTAATTCCTATATCATCTCCCTCCCTCTCCCGCTTCCCCCTCCCTGTTGACCTCCCCCCAATATGCTCCCCATACCTATAGTTCTTTTTCCACTCTCGTTGCCTGTTTAGTTCGCCTTTGTTTCAATTCCCTAGCTTCTGTTGTTGTTTCTTATGATGCAGTTTTCATTTTAGTGTTCATAGTTTTGATCCTCCTTTTTCTAAACCAGTCCCTTTAACATCTCATATAACAGTGGTTTGGATCTAATGAACTCTTTCAGTTTTATTTTGTCCTGGAAACACTTTCTCTGCCCTTCTATTCTGAATGACGATTTCGCTGGATAGAGTATTCGTGGTTGTAGGTTTTGGATTTTCATTACTTTGAATATTTCTTGCCAGTCTCTTCTTGCCTGCAGGGTCTCCCTTGAGAAGTCAGCTGATAGTCTAACTGGGACCCCTTTGTACATGATTCTTTTCTTCTCTCTTGCTGCTTTTAAGATTCTCTCTTTATCTTTCACTTTTGACATTTTGATTATAATGTGTCTTGGAGTGGTTCTCCCTGGGTCCAGTTTTTTTGGAATTCTCTGTGCTTCCTGGACCTATAAGTCTATTCCCTTCCCCAAGTTTGGAAAGTTCTGCTTTATTATATTTTCACTTAATTTTTCAATTTCTAGTTCATCTTCTTCGCCCTCTGGCAAACCAATGATTCTTATGTTGGGCCTTTTATAGCTGTCCCAGAGGTTTCTGATCTTCTCATCATTTTCCTTGCTTCCCGTTTTTTCTCTCTGCACTGGTTGACTGTTTGTTCCTTCTCTGTGTTCTGGTTTGTTGATTTGAACTCTGGGTTTTATTTCATCACCATCTGTCTCGTATGTGGTTTTGTTCCTTTCAGTATGAGTGTTTTTCGATTCTTTCTCATCTTTTTCCAGATCTTTTGTTAATTCTGTAAGCCACCTGATAACAATGGCCCTGAACTGAGCCTCTGACAGGTTTCTTATTTCTTCATCGGTCAGGTTCTTCATCTGTTGCCTGGTGAGCTGCGCCGCTGGGATTTCTATAGTTGTCTGCCTCATTTTGACAGATGCGTTTTGTTTTCTTGTACCGGCTATAGGGGGCAGTGCCTGTGTACTCGTCACAACCCAGCGACCAGCGCCGATCCGCAACCTTTCTCGCCGGCGCTTTGTCGTCACTGCCCAGTGACCAGTGGCGATCCGCAACCTATTTCGCAGCCCTGTGGTGCTTTGTGTGGGGGTGGGGGTCCAAGATGGATTCACACAGTTATTCTGCTAGGAGACCGGGATCCGTCCTCCCGCCCCCTGGGCCTCACTGTTCGAGGTGATGTGGTGGCTGCTTCTCCCAGCATTGGGGTTGCGAGCCGCCGGGGTTTGACTGCAGCCGGAATTGTCCTCCCTGCCGCTGGGATTGTTCTCCCTGCCGCTGTCCCTGGTGCAACCGCAAACAGCACCACCCACTTTCGCTCGTCCTACCTGCCCAAAGGGCGCCGCTGATTTATAACTTCATACATTGGGCTTCCGTGTAGTTTTATTTTCTGGAATTTCTAGTTATCTTTTGTTTTGAAGTAGTTGTATTCCTCTCCAGTTGTAGAGGGAGGCCGAGCATGTCCATCTAAGCCTCCATCTTGGCCGGAAGTCCTGTGTCGTTTAATTTTAGATTGCATTGCAGTCTTATATCCTCAGTAATGTATAATAGAGTATGTAGTCATGCCCAGAATTAAAGGTAAATCTTTTTGTAAAAAACTCAAATATAGGCCATGGCTGGTGTGATGCAGTGGATTGAGCACCACCCTGTGAACTGAAAGATTGCCAGTTCAATTCCCAGTCAGGGCACATGCCTGGGTTGCAGGCCAAGTCCCCAGCTGGAGGTGTGTGAGAGGCAACTGATCATTGTTTCTCTCACACATCATGTTTCTCCCCTTCTCTTTCTCCTTCCTTTCCCCTCTCTCTAAAAATAAAGGAGTAAAATCTTTTTAAAAAACAGCTCAGTGTAAGTAGACTGTTCAGAGTCTGACTCTTACAATTGCCTCTATCTGAGACCCACTGTAGGCAATTAATTATCCAGGATGATGGAGGCTACCTCTCTTAATTCCTTTGTTCTGACCCTAATAATGGGATTTTCTCACAATTCTGTCTACAATAGCATCCCAACTACCTTTCACTCTTTCCATCTTACCTGGCTCTATTTTTTATCAAAGTATGTAGCATTACTTAACATATTTTATATTTACTAACTTCCCTCTCTACTTTGTCCCTAGTGCTTAGACAGTGACCATTACATAGTAGGCATTCAATACATGTTGAATATCTTAATGAAAATCATATGCTGACTATAAAATATATTACATTTATAATATACATAAAATACTGCTAATGAATATACAAAACTCCAAAAAAAAATTTAATATACTACCAGTTTTAGAACTTTCCTCACATTTCCGTAGGAAAAAACTTGACAAATTATTTGTCATAATATTGGTTCCTCCTTTAACTTGCTAAATAGCTTAGTAACACTATTTCTAGTAATTTGATCTGTTAAGCATAGGAACAGTAGTAGGAACTGTTATAAATTATCTCAGTAGTTCCCCTAGGAGATGTAATTAATAAAAAATACTGAGACATAGAAATCTTTTTTTGCACTAAACAATTATTGTCTTTTAATTAATATTTATATTAGTTGGTATAAAATTTTATACTGGTTGGTACAAAATCTTAGAATAATAATAACTAACAAAAAGAAAACTCAGAACTGCACTGAATCGATGTTATCTTCACTGAAATGCTCTGAACAAGTCTTAAGTAGCTTGGACTTTTAGGTTGTGTTTTGCTTTGATAATATCAGGTCCCACATTGCACTGTTAGTTAAATAAATGTCAACCATGCATGGTTTTGTAAAAAACATTGAATTCTCATTTCTAGAGGATAAAATGTATTTCCTAACAAACATTTTTTTAAAATGCTAAGTTCTTTTATGAAATTCTATTTGTTGAAGAAGAAAAAAATTGAAATAAAACTGATTATTTAGTAACTTTAACTTAACTTTTAAGTAACCAAAAATTCAAATATGCCTTATGTAGTGAAATAACCATGTTGTTAATTAAATATATATATACCAGAGAGTTTATATATGTGTATTATACATAAATAAATGTCGAAGTGCAGAATAAACATATGTTATACATACGTAGAGAGTGAGAGAGAAAGATTACATAGATATGTAGTTATTTTTCTGTCTCACACACAAACACGCGTAGTTTGACTAGAGAGTACAAGAAAAATTTTGGTCAAATATGTACCAGGTTAATTAATTTATAATACAAAATCTAGGCACACAAGTAAGACTATGTGTATAAGAAACAAAACAGAATTCTCCCCAATGTTTTACAGCAACTTTAGGAATAAAAACAGCTGTATATAAGAACACAAAAAAAGATATAATGAAGAAACTTTCTTGAGACCAGATATATGAGAAACATATTTTAGAATGGTCTAAATACACTCTTGAATTTTCTAAGGGGCCAAATTCATGAGAGTCAGCCTTTTTCAACATGATTTTTGAAACAATTTTTTATATTCTATATTGCCACACTGCTTTAACTGGATGATAATAATTACACACACACACACACACATACATACATACATACACAGACCTCTAAATCTAAAACTAGACTTTTAAATGTAAGACTTCTTCTATCCCTCAACTCATGGAATAATACAACCTCAGCATAAATTTAAACTGAAAGAATGTCATAAGACATAGATAGCTTTGAGCTTTAATACCCGTGTTTTTCCTCTTGGGTTGAAAGTGAAGTTTAATGACCTTATCACAAAACTATACAATAAAAATTAAACTCCTTGCTTTTATTTTTAAATTCAACTTCAAATTTAGACAATAGTATTGTATTTCAACCATGAACCTTATTAAATTTTACATAATTTTTCCAATCACTAAAAAGAAAGAATATTTATGTAATGTGATAGAGGTGCTAAATATTGCTACAAAGGCAATCACTTTATAATATATAAATGTATCAAAATAACATGTTGTACACTTTAAATTTATACAGTTTATGTGTCAAATATATTTAATAAGAATACATTTAGCTCAATACATTTGTGATCAAGAATAATAAAATGTTAACTAAATTATTTATTTATATTTTAATTCTTCCTAAAATCATTTCAATTAAATTTTGAATAGTATTTTGATGATTTTAGGAAAACTAAGTTTGTGTATATATATATGAATTTGTTTAAAAGGAGGCAAATGTTGTAATTCAGAAAAGTGGGATGCATACACAACATTTAATGTCAACCTCATATACAGCCTGTCATGCAGGATTTTAATTCTCAAAATATTGTCTACTATGAATATCTTTGCCCAGCATTTCTAGTTAGAAATAGCCAGGTTGTAAAGACAACATTGAGATGGACTTCAAAATGACTGAACTAGCTATCAAATCATTAAAATACAAAGTAAACCAATGCAATTTATTTTTAAATGCACACGTAAAATCTTTGATTTGAAATAATTTGTTTAATATTTGATTGAATGTAAAGAAATTATTTTTAATCAACTCTTTCACTGTCACATACAGAATCACCTTATAAATGTCACTGAGCTTTGGATACATATGCAGTAACAGTTGAAATGTTATGCAAGCCTCAGATAATAAGCTTTTCCACATTTTCAACTAAATGTCAAAATTTGAAACAGATACTTGGGACATTTTTGAAATGTTATCTCATTAATAATGATTGTTCTACAAGATGATGGTGGTAAAACTACAGTTTACCATAATATAGACATGCAAAATGACTTTAATGAGAAGAAAGTATTGTGTGTAGTTCAGTAATTCTAGTTTTAAGCTATCATCATCTATTTTAGTCAGTGCATGGAAGGGCAAGAAAGGTCTCATTGAGAAGCAGAGGGACGGGATTGCACTGGGGAGTTAAACTTTAAATTCAAGACATTATATGTAAGGCCAGAGATATCATTACACAAAGACAGAATCACTTGCAAACAAAAATAATGTACCACAAATGGATTAAAAAATTAACATTGCTGAAGAAAAAACGTGGCACTTGGAAGGAATTGTGTCAGAACTGTACACATAAAAAGAGGGGTTTGGAAGCAGCCATCTATTATTATACAAGGAAGAGATTGCCCTGAACCAGAACTTCGCCCCTCTTATGGAATGAGAAAATGAATCAATTGAGAAAATGGATACATCTGTCTACTTTAGCCTGTGGGCATTAAATATATAAATCATATAACTACCCCTTTGCTCTATTCCCTCCTCTCAGACACCAGTTCTGATCCTATTGTCAACCAGCAACCTTCTGATAGTGATCTCCTCATGGAGCTTTCCTAAAGGAAATGTGCAATGACAGTTGTATGTTTATCGTAAGAAAATAAATTGGCATTGTAGCTTATGCATGTCACTTTTGATTTTAATCAACATGAGGCACCTTTCTGAAGTTTGATGAATTTGATACTATTGAACTGCACCAAGATTTTGTTCTTATAATACAGACCTGCTCACCATATCCTTCACTATGGGAAAAAAAAATTTGCAAATGCCCCTTTCCAAGCAATATCTTTCTTAGACAAACAAGGAATTTTTTATATCATATATTATATATATATATCATATATTACATATATATCATATATTACATATATATGGAGAGTTTTTTAAGTCTATATAAATATAAAGAAATGTATACATTTTTAATTCCTTCTTAATAGAACTAAATTATGATTCTTCAGTATCTTTTGGGAATTATATTTATTTTATTTTTTCAAGATTTTGCTTCAAGTGCCTACATCCCAGGAGGACATACACTTGAGAAATCTCCAGGCCTTACATAATTGTCTCTGAATAACCCTTGAATTTGTTGTAATGAAAAGCAGAAATCTTTTCATGTAAAGGATCAGTCCTGTTAAATAAAGGCTGAATTATTTTTAGTGTCTTGACTTTAGTTCTAGTACACATGGTAATGACTGTCAGGGCAGCCTTGCTCTCAGAAATCACCCAAAGACCACTGTGGGATTAGGTAATGGGTTTATTGAGGGAAAAGGAGGGAAGAGGGGAAGGGAGGAGGAGAGGAGAGGCAGCTCCCAGACCAACTCAAGGGTCCCGTAGGAACAAGGGGAATGGGGAGAAAGGGAATGCAGAATGGGGAATGGGGACTCCCAGTCCTCCTAGTTAGCCCGTAGGAGCCCCACCTGCACTTCTGCAGGCACCTTTTTTATACTTGTCAACCACACATTTCGGTGAGGGTGAGTTTGCTTATCAACATATTCCATAGATCATTTACATCTGATTGCCCCCACTGCCCCCACCCCATACACACACACCGGGGTAGTTAACATATTGGGCTAGGTCCATTGCCATTTCTCCTGGGAATGGTTTCAGTCCATCAACATATCCTCTGGGAATTGCTAAGTCCATCAGCATATCCTTGGGAACAGCTAAGTCCAGGGCCAGGTTGGTTAGCATATACCAAAAGTCCAGGTGTGCATTCTAGCTGTGTCCATGTCCTGACAATGATTATTTATCCCCTGTGCTAGTAACTTAAAATCCTTCAATAATGAGATAGCAAGAAAAAACATTTAAAAAAGCCTTTAATGCATTTAAGCTTGTATCTCTGAATTTGTGTCCTACTCCATTTCCAACTCTTCCAATAATTAAATAGCAACGAGAAAAAATAATTGAATAATTAAAATCAACACCTTATGCATTTGAAGTGATGTGACTTGGGTTTATATATTTGTTCTATATGTTCTATATCTATCTAACTTGTGGACACTGATAAATCAGATTGCATGCTGATAACAGGTTGAATATATAGAACATGCACTGAGAAGTAGGATTGGCCTTAAAAGAACCAACTGATCAATTTAAGCTCAGTTGAAACTAATTATTTCTTTCATGCTCAAAACATGTTAGATTGAAAACTGTACAGAGTACTAGGATAAAAGATTGAGAATTACACAAGTCAGTTTTAGAACTTGATGCATGCTGTTATAAAAATATAGTGTCCTGATTATGACTGAGGAGTTTTCCATGCAGCACCAAGCAATGCTCTAACACAAAGTAGCTGCTTGGGAATTCAAGTCCATTCCAACACTGTCTACCCTGGCACAACATCAGAGCCAACAGATTAAGCTTTCAGTCCCACAAGACTACCTCCCCACACCCCCACATTTGAGATGTCACACGTACTTTTGAACCACTGACTTTAAATCATAGGTTCCCATGACTTTCTCCTCAGGTTTGAGTAATTTGCTAGAGCTGCTCCAGAGCTCAGAGAAACATTTTATTTACTAGGTCACTGGTTTATTATAATAGTATATAACTCAGTACATAGGGCAAGTAATGGGGAAAGTGGAAGGAGCTTCCAAGCCCTCTCTAGGCACACCCTCTGCCTGAATCCCCAAGTGTTCACCAACCTGAAAATTTTTGAAATGCTGTCTTTTTGGGTTGTTATGGAAGCTTTATTGTATAGGCATGATTAACTTACTGGCCATTGGTGATTAACTCAACCTCTATCTCCTCTATCCTTCCCAGAAAACAGGATGGGACTGAAGGTTCCAACTCTCTATTTTTGGCTAGTTACCCTGGCAACCAGCCCCCACACTTAGGTGCTTTCTGAAAGTCACTTCATTAAAAAAAAAAAAAACACCTCAGTTGTGGTGGAAAGAGGCTTTTTAAGAATGTCAGGTTACCCATTTCATCTTTATGGCTCTGAAGTTATTTTAGGAACTAAGAACTAAAATCCAAAGACTATCAAAAAAGATGCTTTGATTGCTCTTATAACTCAGAAAATTCCAAAGGTTTTTGGAACCATGGATGATGACTAAATATACCTTTCTTATAAATCGCAAAACATATGCCAACTTTGGTGATATAACAAATTGGAATAACAATTCTATGCCCCTAACAAGGATGAAAAAGGTGGTGACAAAAGGAAATAGAATTTGAAGGAAAACTTCCCAGAAGTGAATTGACTCTTCAAGATTAATTACCTAGTCAACAAACAGTGACATCGAAGCCAAGGCAACAACATATATAAAGGCATTGAGGTACATAAAGTGCAATCTTTGTGTTCTGGTGTTAAAGAGAAAACCACAGGCCCAAAACAGCAACACTTGTGCTAAAGCCCAGGATACCAAACTTAAGTATAATACCTGATCTAATGGCTGTTTTGTCCTCTCATAGAAACATAATTTTAATCAACTAGTCTGTAATTCTATGGTCAAGACCAATAAGGTACTATGGGGGCCCTCTCCATCCCCCATAGAAAGAAGGGGCAATCTGAAATGATAAAAACCCTTGCCATTCCCTTCCTTATCCTTAAAAGAAGATGCCCTGATCTAAAAATAATCCTTGCTTTTCTTTATTTATTAGCTCCTTTTCTTCACCCTTCTTCCTATAAAAATCTTCTATGTTTTACATCGCCCTTCTACTTTCTAGATGAGATAATGCCTGATTCATGAATCTCTTAATAAAAGCCTGTTAGATCTTCAAATGTACTCAGTTGAATTTTATTCTTTAACACTGGGGATATAACCATACTTAATGTCTTTGTGTTGTTATTTCAATGGATATCTGAACATATAACTTTAAAGATATTTTAGAGTAAGTTCAGGAAAATTATTATTCTGTTAAATTAAAAAAATTATCAATTCACTATCACATGATAGTCAGTCTAACCTAGCACCAAAAATACAATGTCCATTTATTAAACTCAGAGGTATATCATTAGTGTCTATCACAAAACCTGACATATAGAGGGTGCTTAATGAATATATGATTGAATAAGTCAATGTCCTTGACCTCTAGAGTTGTATATTCAGGTAGAAGAAATAGATATATAAAAGAAGTGCAATGCTGTATCTATCACACACAAAAAAGTGAAATAAATACAAGATACATGAAGAAGTCAGATAAGGTTTGTATGTCATGCTAAGATGCTTGGATTTTGTAATGTTAGACATTTGGTGTTTTGACAAGTTTGTAGAGTATCAAAGTGATAATATTTGTGTTTTAGAGAAAAGTTTCTTTGATTATGGAAGATGGTTTGTCTATGTGGAGATGAGAAACTGGAAGGGAAGAACCTATCTGGTTGCTTTGGTGATTGTCTGGATCACTATTGCTAAGTTCCTGACCTGAGAAAATAACAGTAAAGACTAATATGAAGAAACTGATAAGAAACATATAAGAGGGAGGGGAATGGTCTGCCTGCAGTATGGGGAATGAGTGAGCACTGGGACTCGGTCAGCTGCTGCCTCAGTACTCTCATCAAAGCCACCGCCCCAAATTCTCCACAAGCATCTTTAGTCTTCCCTGCCCTCCCTCCGCTTGAGTACAGGGTCTTAGATCAAGGAAGACCATGTACTTGGAAAGGTTTTAAATCTCCAAAGCAAAGGCTAGTTCAACTATTTCTTTCATGAGCCAGTCCATTCAAAGGGTAAAATGAAAAGGACAAGTCAGTAGACATAACTGATTGTGTCCTCTGAGCATTTTCAAAGGCTTCTAACTGCTGTGTCAGCTTCAAAAGACACAGAAGTCACTGCAGCGATGCTTCCCCTTCTATCCTCTCCATTGTCTGACAAGGACAAAGTTATTTCCCCTCAAAGAAAGCAACTGGGGAAAAGACTCGGTTTTTATTCATTAAAAATTCAGCACATTGGGTTTACATCCCTTCTAGCTGCTTCTCTGGGATGTCTCCAGGTGCAGCACCCAGTTGGTCAGGACTTTGTGCCCAGTCAGCCTCAGTCTTTGACAGCTGGCTGGTGAGGCTGGTGACCAGAGCGGCCATGGAGAAAGTGCACCTGCCTCAGGCCTCAAAGAGAAGCTGAAATGGTCCCTTGAGGAGGTGGGCCACATCCAGGAAGGAGCTAGGTGGCTCTGGCAGTAGCTCTCAGCAGGCTGTGGTGCCCTGCACTGCAGTGAGGCAGGCCCCAAAGCTCCCGCAGAGCCAGTGGCCAGGCAGGGTGAATTCTTGCAGATGGGGCCTCAGTGGTCTGAAGCAAACCCCTCATGGAGGGCCAGCAGGTGCCAAACACCTGCTTCTCACAGCTATAGGTCCCAGGTGCTAGGAAGTCATGAAGGGATTGGCCATTGGTTCATTGAGGCCCCACCCCTATCCCTTTGACTCTCAACAACCTTTGATGTTTCCATGGAGACATCAGAACATCCTGGCTCAAGTCAGTTCAGTGCGTGCTAGAACCCCAGAGAGTAGGAAGCAGAGGAGAGACTCTCCCTGTTTCCACTCTGTTTGGAGTTCGTTTGGCGCATAACTGCCTCATATGGGCAATTTTATTTCTCGGTTTGGACTCTTCTTCTGCCTCCGCCGCCACCGCCGTGGCCACCATCCCTTGCCTGGTGGCCATCACCCTGTTATCCGTGATGATGCCCCACCTGACAAGGACATCCCTGCTGCTCCTGTACATGCTGTCAGCCCTTGTTACCCGCTGTTTCATCAGGGTCATGCTCCTGGACCATCTGCCTTTCACCTTGTCCCGAGAGGGCGGCGGTGTCTCCCACAGACTGCGCGCTTCCTTCGGGAAGTCCTCCCGTTGGTGAACTGGAGGGACCCCCACAAGAAGCCTGTGCTGTCTGCTGGCACATCCAGGATTTCTGGACCCTTGAGACCGGTCCCTATTCGTCCTTCAGGTCACAGATCTTCTCGCCTGCGTTCACAACCTGAGCAAGTATTCAAGGCTGAGGAGCCGGGACCCACTTTCTTGCCCAAAGGAGGTGGTGGTGAGGGTCCAAGAAGAGTCCCCAAAAGGGACGGCACACAACACCAACCAGGTACAGGACAGTGGGCAGGATCATCAGGAGAGCCCCCACAGCAGTGGAGATCTGCCCAGCGCCCCAGGTTCACTACCTGTATGTAAGGGGAAGGATGCTGAAAAGCCATCAAGCAGCAATTCTCCCCCGGCCTCGGTCTCTGCCAGCAGGAGGCCCTGCAAAAGAAAACTCTCTGGGCCACTTTTGCTACCACTGCCACCACTGCAGTGGGATCGAGGTGAGCTGCCCCCGCCTGCTAAGCTGCCTTGCCAGCTGTGGACCAAAACCTGGACACCGAGGTTTTGGTTCACACTGAGGGTCCGAGTAAAAAGACTGGCGGGGACAAAACAGCACTTGCTCAGCCTGCAGCTTCTCTCCCTCTACCTGGCTTGGTGACTGCAGACACCCGTCCTCCGGCCACTCAAACCGGGCAGGCCGCTGCTACCATCACTGCCAGGGCATCTACCTCTTGGCCGATTTTACCTGATGATGACGTCCAAATGGACACCACTCCTCCTTGCTATGCCACCACAATCATATCATCGCCAGCCAGCAATGTAAGACTCATGCCAGTTAACCAAGTCCCTGCCATTGACCCCGAGGATCCAATGGACACCCCTCCTCCTCCGTAGCATGTCCTTTTCCATTCTGCCCCTGTATCCAGGGAAAACCACTCCCCATTGTCCTTGCATTTCCTAACATACCACCCGGTGGAAGCAGTCCCTTGGCTGAAATCACCACTTCTTTACCAAACTGGGGATCCATCTGGCCACAGCATGGCTGCTGCAGGAGGAGGAACATGCGCCACCCCAGTGCTTGGATACACTGCTGGTCCCACTTTCCACCCGTCACTGGGAGCCCATCTGTTCATAACACAGGTGCTGCTGCGGTCACGGGAGAGCAGAACACCGTCCCCACCATCGCAGCTGCTAGTGTTCTCGCTTGCCACCAGTGCCCCTGTGGCCCACCTGGACATAGGAAATCTCTAACCCTTGCAACAGCCACCACCATGGAGAATACAGGTATGTCAAGAGGCTTTTCTGGCTGCATTGCATCCATTATCAATGCAAGCCCTAGCCTCATCCTTGTGTTTAGACACACTTGGAGCTGCGCTTTATTTCAAACCTGGAATATACCTGTGCAGGATCTTGGTGATGCTATGGGAGGTAAGGACCTGTTCTTCCCAGTTTCCATCAGTACAACTGGGGCCCACGTGACCGTGATGGCTGATTTTTAAAGACAAAGTCGATATGTTGTTAACTTGTGGTATAATCAATGGCTTTTAATTAGTTTGAATAGCCAAGTTTGTTAGGAGGAAGTTCATGAGGCTATGGTAATGAATTCAATCTCTGGGTCATGCTTTAGTTTTGAAATCATAGATAATATATTTTAATCTTTTATTTATTCAATTTCAGAGAAGTTCTGTCACATAAAATGCCCTTTGAATATTTTAATTTTTTAGACAAAAGTATCTTGAACTGATGCACAAAACATTTTTAAAACCGTAAAATTGTATAATGGAGTATGTTACCCCTTTTGATAATGTACTTGGAGCCACTCAAGTCTGTAGGGGACCTTGGGTCCTGCAGTTCTAACCAGCTCCCAGGTGATACCAATAGTGCTGTCCCTGGGACAATTTGAGTAGGAAGTTATGATAACAGTCTCTATACACTTGGAATCTGGGCCTTCACGGGTAGTTGAAATATAAAGCAAAATACCCGTGATCTCTATCCTCAAGGTGATTAAGACTACTGAGGGATTTATCATGTAGTGAGAGTCTAGATTTCCAGAACAAAAATACAAATAGGAAGATAACATTACAATCCTGAAATTATAAATATTATTTTACACAAAAAAACCTCAATATACAGTAAATTAATATTAACCCTTATGAATTACATGTTAATTCCAATCACTCTGCGAAAATCATTTAAAGCATTAGCTCATATATTCTTATTATTAATTTATGTTTTATGGAGGTAAGCATTATATTTTCTCTTTATACATTTAGGTATGGATGTATAGAGAGCATGTATTTCACTTTAAAAGTTGTAGTCTATTATCCAAATTACTTTAATTATAAAATTATTTCTGAGTTTCTTAGATATTTTATAGCTAATAAGCATTGCATTATAATTACAAAATAAGTGCTCTGTATGTAAGAGGGAAGGACTATGCTATACTGCTTATATTAACCTTAGTACATGTTGAACCCAGCTTGTTGCTCTAACCTGATTTTTTTCCTCTCTTAAAAATAGCTTGTAGGCCTGGCTGGTATGGCAGAGTTGATTGGTGAATCATCGTATACCTTAAAGAGTGCATGTTTGATTCCCAGTCAGGGCACATACCTGGATGGCAGATTCAATCCCCAGTCTGGTATGTGTAATTTTCCCATCCAGGTGTGTATGGGAGGTGACCAGTCAGTGATTCTCTCTCACATTAATGCTTTGCTTTTCTCTCTCCCTTCTTCTCTCTTTCTCTCATAAAAAAAAAAAAAAAGAAAAGAAAAGAAAAGAAAAAATTAAGGCCTACATGTTAGAAGTTTATAGTATACTATTACAAAAATCTGCAGTTTAAGTTCACATGTGAACCTAAGAAATGGTCAGACCTCAAAATCCCAGGAATTCCAACCAAAAAACAAACAAACAAGAACAGGTGACCATATAGATTCATGTCAAAAACTGCAAGAAAGCGTCCTGCATATCATCCCCAAATTAGGAGCAGGATGTGTGGCTTAGGAAAAAGGCCCAGTTAATCATGCCTGTCATAAATCACTAAAAACCTGTTAAGCATATTACAGAAACCTGCTGTTTCAGGTCCCACCTGGGCCTGTGTGAACCTGACCACAGGGACTCATTAATGCCAAGACCTTTATCAAAACTGACCAGAACACTGACTGCACATCTTCTCCCTTCCCCTGCATGACCATAACTCCTTCCCCTGATTTCTTTATTCTGCTATTTCCTCTCCTTCCTGATAAAATCCCTTGACTGCACTGAGATGTTAGGATGTTTTTGGAGGACAGGAGCCTGCCATCTTCTCAGGTTGAGGGCAATTGAAGAAACCACTTTCCTTGTGGCAAGCACTGGTCCCATGAGGTTAGCTTTCATTGCAGTAGGTGGCCAGACCTGCATTCTGTTCCATATATGTTCATGGAAAGAATTCTTTGAGACTTCACAATATAAGTATTAGTTACTGTGAAGTGCAGGTCCTCTGAGAAGTGGCCACCAAAACAGGATTCTATGAGGACAAAAATTTTCATAGGAGAAAAATTTGTGAGAAAAAATGAGGAGGGGAAGGCAGGGGAGATTTGAAGTCATTAGGCCAGTATATTAGTCTAGAAAAGGAGAATGGAAAAAGAACAGAGAAAGTGTTAGATGGTTTGCTAGCTGGTTGGGTAATTAGTGGAGGCAACTCAGATTGTCATGCAGTTCTAAGGATAGTTAGCATGGTAGCTGGTTAGTTCTTAAGTGAAAATTACTCATCAAAGGAGTCTTTCATCTCCCAGGAACATGCATTTCTGCCTAGATATCCTGGTCATGCTCAGTCACTGGCAGAGAACAGCCTGAGGGAAGCCTGTCAGCACAAGCAGCAATGTGAATTTCAGAGCCCTCCGACACTTAAGCTTCTTTAATTGTCTCAATCTGCTAGAGATCTGAGAGACACTTTCTCATGTCCACCATGGTTATATCAAGCAGACAGGATCCTTTGCGAAGCTAGTAGAGCCAAGCCAAATTCCATAGATATAAATGTGTTCCATTCAGCCATCAGCATGAAGTAATGATTGATCTGTAGGTGCTGTCAGCATGCTTTCTGATATGTTGAAAACAATTCCAATTTGTTTTATTGTGTGCATAAGGAAAAAATATTAGAAGTAAAATCCAGCATGCTTGGCAGATAGTTAAGACCAGACATACTGAAAGACATATTTTAGTACATTGCAGGAAAGCTGTGAAGTGCAAACTGATCACAACAGCTACTTACTACTCAATTTTGTGACTTATGCACATTTAGAAAGAGGTGGGAGAAAGCTAAAATGATAAAAGAGTAATTACATCTGGAAGACTCTCAAAATGTTACAGGACACACAAGCTCAGACTAAGTACTGGAACAATATAAAATTATAATTTTTAATCTTTTATAGATGAAATCTCAAAATTTAAACATAACATTTTATGGTTTTAATGTCAGCTTTTCTACCAATATTTACCACTTCACTTTTATATAATTTTTATTTTGAAAAGTCAACTTAGAATCACCAAAACTTGTGCAGTCTCTTGAACTTTCAGTCCCTATCTAGATTACAGATGTGTGCATATCCAATGAAAGAGCGAGCGAGACGCTCAAATGTTATGAAACATCAGCGACAACACAGAGAGAAGAGAATGACTAATTCAGCAAAGCATCAGGACTTGACTTTAAAATCCTGCAACTGTCGTGTTCTGGGAAAACCAGCAATTGCCTGGTTCCCTGCATTCTGGAGTGGGGTTGTTCTTCTGCCATCAAATCTTTTGGCCAACCACAAGTCAGAAACAATTTTGCAAATAGTAACTAGTTTTGAAAATGTATTTGGTAGTAGCAAATCAAAAAATAACTTTTACTTGTTTATTAATATAGAACAAACTTTTGATTTGTCATTGCGCAGGAGGAACCAATTTTCCTGTACATCAAGATTCTTCTGATTGGTCTAATAATCAAGTAGACACGAGACATATTAACAAGGGAAAATAGTCAAATTTAAAACATGGTTATGTATAGGAACCTTGTACACATGAGAGAATCAGAGACCCCACATGCAGGAGGATTGCAGAGTTAGGAAGAGGGACAGAGGTATACAGTAGTCCCTCTCTATATCGCGCGCGGTTCACTTATCTCGGCCTCACTGTATCACGGGATTTTTTTTAAATACAGTGATTCCCTCACTTATCGTGGGTATTATGTTCTAGAACCCCCGCGATAGGTGAAAATTCATGAAGTAGGAACCTTACATTTATTTTAGTATTTACTGTACAGTACTGCAAAATCCTGTGATATAGCGAAAAATCCGTGATAAATAATTAAATAGAATATTTTTAAAAATCTTGCGGTACAGTGAGGCTACGATAAGTGAACTGCGATATATAGAGGGACTATTGTGTTATATTTCATTACTTATTGCAGATTTTTCACTATATCACAGGATTTTGTGGTACTGTACAGTAAATTCTAAAATAAAGGTATTTTACTTTAGTTCCTATTTCATGGATTTTCACCTGTCCCGGGGGGTGGGGGGTCTAGAACATAATACCTGTGATAAGTGAGGGATCACTGTAATTTAGTTTGAGACCAAATACCTGAGAACCAGCAGAGCCAAGGGTATTAATCTTAGCCCAAGGGCAGGAAAATAACAAAGCCCAAGCTCAATGAGGCAGAAAGGGGATGAATCCTCCCTGCTTCTTCTTCTTCTTCTTCTATTCAGGCCCTCCGTGGATTGAAAATGTCCAATGACAATGGAAAGGGAAATTTGCATGAAACGGTAACCTTGTAGAAGCTTCATTTCTTTACATGAGCTTTTCTGCTTTCTTTATTTTTTACTCAAACTGGCTTTATTAAGTGTCCTGACTCACCTGTCTCCTCCCTTGCCTGTCCATTCCCTTATTCATTAAGTCCTCAAGACAGCATCACAGAATCTTAGGAACAATCTCTCATATCTATTGACCACAGAAAGAGAGTTTCAGTCAAACTAAAGATAACAGTAAGGCTCAGTTGTGTTTTGGCTCCAGACCTAGAAAAGCTGCAGAACCAGCCAAAGCGACACCATGGCTAACATCAGGACCAGATTCCCTGATCAACTACCTCCTTGTGCTGACCAATCACTAGAAAGCACCACCTTGTCCATAACCCTAACTCCACCAGTCACCATGATTAATAATTTTTGCCCTGTGTACTCATCCATTAGAAACTCTTGGGGAGCTAGGTCTTTGAGCATTAGCTCCCTTGTCTCTGGGCAGGTGCCACTTCCTAAAAATTAAACCCTTATGTTCTTTACAGCAAATTCCTGTTTAAACCTTATTTGGGCTCTAATGCCTGCTTACAAATGGACCCCTTTAGTCAGATAACAGTACCCACCCACATTGGATAGAACAATCTACTTAACTGAGTCCACCAATTCCAACGCTAATCTAATCTCTAAAAGTACCCTCACAGACACATCCAGACATAATGTTTCATCTGGTCACACTGTGGTTCAGTCAAGTTCATGCATAAAATTAATCATCACATCTTCTGTGCCTCAGACTCATCATCTATTAAAAAAATGGTAATAGTTGTATCTCCCTCAAAAGATTGCTGTGGAAGTTTAGTAATTTCATATTCTTAGAGCTCTTAGTTCCATGTTTAGTTCAAAATGTAAGCACGGTATAACTATGAGTTTACTGTGAAAATGAAAAGTAAAGCTGAGGCTGAAAAAATACAGAATTTTGAAGTCACCTGCATGTGTACAGATGGTTAAAGCCATGGCAATTTAAAAGGGATAGTTCTAATGAATGTTTGGCACAGGTAACACTCCAAATGCAAAAGGAAAGCAGTGATTTTTAGAAGTTGATTTTAAGATGTATTCAGATGACTCAGTAAAGTAAGAGAGACTAGAGTCCCATAGGCCATGGAAAACAGAGCTTTTTAAAAGTTATGTATTTATTATACTATTACAAAAATTGTCCCAATGTTTCTCCCCTTGTTCCCTTCCACACAGCACCCCCACTCCCTGAGAAAATCCCCACAGTTATTCATGTCCATGGGTCATGCATATAAGAAGTTCTTTGGCTACTCCATTGCCTATACTTTACATCCCCGTGGCTGTTCTGTAACCACCAATCTGTACTCCTTAATCCCCTCACCTATTCTCCCATTCTCCCATCTGGCAATCATCAAAGCATCATCCATATCCATAATTTTGTCTCTGTTCTTCCTGTTTGCTTGGTTTATTTTTTAGATTCAACTGTTGATAGATATATATTTATTGCCATTTTATTGTTCATAGTTTAGGTCTTTTGCTTAATTAAGCCCTTTTAACATTTCATATAAGAATGGTTTGGTGATGATGAAAATTCCTTTAATTTGTTCTCATTTGGGAAGCTCTTTATCTGCCCTTCCATTCTAAATGATAGCTTTGGTGGATAGAGTAATCTTGGTTGTAGGTCCTTGCTTTTCATCACATTGAATACTTCTTGCCAGTCCCTTCTTGCCTGCAAAGTTTCTTTTGAGAAATCAGCTGGTTGTCTTATAGGCACCTCTGCTTTTCTCTTGCTACTTTTAAGATTCTCTCTTTATCTTTAACCTTTGGCATTTTAATTATGATATGTCTTGATGTGGGCCTCATTGCATTCCTCTTGCTTGGAACTCCCTGGGATTTCTGGACTTACATGCCTATTTCCTTCCCTAAATTAGGACAATTTTCTTTTATTATTTTTTTCAAATAGATTTCCAATTCCATACTCTTTCTCTTCTCCTTTTGAGACCTCTATGGCACAAAGGTCGATTGCTTGAAGTTGTCTCAGAGGTTCCTTACACTATTCCTGTTTTATTGGATTCTTTTTTCTTCTTGTTCTGATTGGTTGCCTTTGCTTCCTTCTATTCCAAAGAATTGATTTGATTCTCAGCTTCGACCACTGTACTGTTGTTTCCCTGTAAATTGTTCTTTACAACAATGAGTTATGCTTCATTTCTGGCTGAATCTTTTTTATGTTGTTGAGGTCCTTACTAAGTTATTTGAGCATCATTATACCTAGTGTTTTGAACTCTGTATCTCATAGATTTCTTGTTTCTATTTTATTTATTTATTTTTTTCCCCTGGGATTTTTATCTGTTCTTTCCTTTGGGCCATGTTTCTTTGTCTCCTCATTTTGACAGCCTCCTTGTGTTTTGTTTTGTTTCTTTTTCTTTTGTGTGTGTGTGTGTGTGTGTGTGTGTGTGTGTGTGTGTATTAGCTATAGCTGCTATGACTTCCTTCTTGGTATCATGACCTAACCATTGTGGGTGTCCAGAAGGGTCCAGTGGCACAGCTGCCTCTATTACCCAAGCTGGGTACTTGAGGTGTGCACTCTCTGTGGGATGAGTACACTGCCCTTTTGTAGTTGAGCCTTGATTGCTTTTGGCAGATCAATGGGAGGGATTTACCCAGGCCAGTCAGCTGTAAAAACTGACTGTGACCACTGACCACCAATTTCCACCCTCCATGGAGTGTCAGCTGTGCAGGGGCAGGGTGGTAGTTCTCCGACATGGTCAGTATCTGCTCAGGTGTCAAGGCTCTAGAGCAGTGGTTCTCAACCTTCCTAATGCCGCGACCCTTTAATACAATTCCTCATGTTGTGGTGACCCCCCAACCATAAAATTATTTTTGTTGCTACTTCATAACTGTAATTTTGCTACCGTTATTAATTATAATGTAAATATCTGATATGAAGGATGTATTTTCATTGTTACAAATTGAACATAATTAAAGCATAGTGATTAATCACAAAACCACTATGTAATTATATATGTGTTTTCTGATGGTCTTAGGCAACCCTTGTGAAAGGGTCGTTCGACCCCCGAAGGGGTTGCAACCCAGAGGTTGAGAACCGCTGCTCCAGAGTTTCCTGAATGGTGCAGGCCAAGATCAGTCACCACCTGTGTTCTGCTGAGGGACACCCAGTATGAACTGCAAAGCAGTCTGCAGATGGCTGCTAATTGTGCTGGGCTTGGACATTCACAGGTGAAGCAAAACTGTGAACTTAGGCTGGCTGCTGATAGTGCCAGGCCTGAGGTCACTTATCAAAAAGTATGGGGGCTGGGCATTTGCTGAGGCTGGCTATTACTTGTTTGAGAGGATTTAGGGAGATGGGAAGCATGAGAAAATATGAGTTATTTATATGTAAAAGGCACTGTTAACAGCTCAGGTGGGCCCATAATTGGGGTGGAATAAAACTTCAAGGAATCACCTGGATGGGGAAAACTGTACGAACCAGGTTGGTGGAGTCTCAGATATGGCATCAACCTGCTGCCTCTGTGGCAGGGAGGTTTCAGAACAGGAACAATGGCCTTTATTGCCATTCTATCTGGGAGAAAGCTGTTCCCCAGCTGGTGCACTGATGCCAGCCATTTCACTTCCTCCGCATATGCCAGTGGTGCCTTTTAAGCTGCTACCCCATTGGTGGAGATGAGAGGGAGTGAATTTCATTAAGTCCATGTCTGGATGCATTTAGATGAACTGCTTGGGAGTCCAGCAGTTTCTTCCAAAGACTCTGTCCCTACTTGTTTTTGTAGCCAGAAGTTCTGGGGACTTATCTTCCTAGTACTGGAACCCTTGGCTGAGGGCTCTGGTGTGGGGCTGGAATGCCTCACTCCTGAGATATCCATCCCTATTTTTGATCCACCGCACAAGGATGTGGGAACAGCCCATTCCAGGCTGCATGTCTCCAACTCTCCTATCAGTGTGCGTGGATGTGGTTTCTTTAATTTTCTAATTGTGATACTTCTATTTAACTAGCGTTCTGATGGTACTGAGTGATGATTGTTGTATATTTTAGATGTAAACTACATAGTGCATTCTTATGATTAGTAGATTTAAATAAAGAGCTTATTTTTTTATATCACAGTTAAAGAAGGCCCAGTAAAATCATTAATGGAAAAGATCTCAAGTCTTGGAGAGATTTCTTAAAAACTAGTTTAAAAATTGAATTTAGATTTTCAAACAAGCAAAGCATTTTACAAACCTTTGAGAAAAACATTTAGAATTCAGCATTTGAAACAATAATTTATGCTTCAGATATTGCAAATGCTATTGAAACATAAGCTACTATTAATAGTATGTTCCTGAAAATAACACAAATATAGCAGAATAATGGAGTAAATTCAAAGATTACTCCCAGGACTTGAAAACCTTTCACAGTTGCTGTTAAAAGCAATATTAATGTGCTATAAAATACAATGTTTTAGAAAAGTGCTTATAAATCTTAAAAAGGCATGTACAATAGCTCTCTGTGTCATTAATTAGAAGTGGCAATCATATGCTTTTCAGTTTTAAAATAATTAGGAGAGATGCTTAATGGTTTAAAACTGTGACAAAGAAATTGAATTTTAAAACTGAATTTTTAAGATAAAAGTGTCATATTATCTTTACTTTTTTCAATTAAAAACCTTTTGTTGAAGGTTTGTAAGGAAAGGATCAACTTTTTAAACATTGTTTAAAAGCTGGTAAACAGAGGCCACACTTGTACAAAAGCATGACTGAGAACTCCTCTTTCTCCTTCACTTCTAAGGAAAATATGAAACAGGCTTATAGAACAAAATAGCAGACGGCTCCCTTGAAGGCAAATTTTCATTCCAATTTTACTAGATCTTAACTACAGTGTGCAAAATCTACTTCCGATATTTTATGCTAAGCACATCTGTTGTTAGTAGCTGGAAGACAAGCATGCTCATTTTGAAGAAGTCTATATAAATGTATAAGAGTGACATTATGCAAAGGCTTTCCTAAGTATCAATTAGAATAAAATCAGTGCTATTTAGTCCATGTAAGCATATTCAAGAAGAGTTTTTCTCTGATCCACAAAACAGATTTGTACAAATTATTTCACCCTAAGAGATGTGAATCTCTCTTGCGGATTAAAAACAGAACACTCCACAGAAGGCCAGTTTCCAACAATGAGGTACTTACACATTCTAACAAATATGTAAATAATTGGATAAAGCAAAATAATTAAGGAAGCACACATTTATTCCTAGATTTTATGTGACTGTATTTAACATAGAAAGATAATAAAATATACCTCCAGAAAAGGTGACATTGCTTGCTCTAAATATTACGTAGAACCAACTCAGAAAAGTACCAACTTGTCCTTGGTACTAAATTCAAATAAAATTGATGTGTGTGTGTGTGGGGGGCAATCATGTTACCATATTTCCATTCAATGTATTTGCCCACCGCAGATCATTAGAAGAGGACCAAGCTGGCTCTCCAGATCCAGTGAATACCATTGTTTTAAACTTCTTTAGAAATTGCCATTTAAGTTTAGAACCAAAGAATGACAAGGAGCTAGATACAGGCAAGAAACAAAGTATTGTAGAGAAAATTATTTCAGGCAGAAGAAACAACTGCAAAAGCCCAGAAACAAGAAAACGATTGCACTTGCAGGTTTGAAAAAATGAATGAATGACAATGAGGCTAGGTAGTGGCTTTCACAATACTTGACTGATCCACAGTAAGAAATTAATGTTATATTGTTACACACACTCAGACTCCAGCACAGATCTCCCCCCACACACATATATAACTTAAGTTTTATGAAACATTCCCTTACTACATGTTATACACTTTGATCTTTGTTTCAATTATTTTGTTTTCTTCCTCTTTCTTTTTTAATGCAGTTAGAGACCACTAAATTGATTGCACAATCATCTACTAGGGTCACTGTAGTTTGCTAAACAATGAAGTAGGAAGGAGTGTGGTACAGGCTGATATAAGATAATGATAAGATAATGGTGGCAGCCAAAATACGAAGGTCCCAGAGTGGCTGAGTTTTATAGATCGCTAAAAATATTTGCTTTAGCAGATTACCAAATAAATATACAAATTTATTATAAATTTATACACAGATTGGAATTTTAGATAAACCAATAACTTGTATTATTAAATGTTGTACACCAAACAAGTACTACAATAATACAATACTTATACTAAACATATAACATGTTTCTTGTATTTTATCTGGCAACCATATCTAAGGGTGATGGGAAGCCATTAAAAATTTTAACCCCGAGTGAGAAATGAAGAGATAAATTATCTGATTTTCCCGAAAGTTCCTTCCAGTTGCCATGGGAAGAATTGGAGAAGCAAGAAGAACAGCTCAGATAGGAAGCTGCTGTTGGAGAGGCTATTCTTGATTTCAGTGGTTTTTAAAAATTATTTTATAAGATATTCACAAAAGCTTATTTGGTGTCATGGCTTTTTAGAGAATAGTAAGTCTAATCACAGTTTTGTCTTTACTCCAGTAAGTCAAATAGTTATTAAAATTTTATTTTCCCTTTTAATTTTTTACAATTATTTAAAAATATGATTTCTCAGAATCATACTCTTAGAGCAGTGATAGCCCATTTCTTTACAGACTTAACATTTTAACTAAAAAATATAATGTTCCAATATTCCTTCAGCTAGGTTTTTGATACCTAACTAATTTAGAGACTTAGTTTCACAGCATAATTGTACATAAAATTGTCCTAAGAATTCTCAGCAGCCTTTGAAAGGAACTGGATAACCACTTAAGCTCTATAAAGTAAGTGAAACAAAGAATGGCTATTGTTCTTTGAAAGTTAACTAGCATAGCTAAAATAGCACAGGACAGTCATCAGAGTAAAAAAAAAATTAAGTGGAGGAAGGCTTATTAGAATATCAAAATTAATTATATCAGCCACTGAATCAATTGCAATCTTAAAAGATAATGCCTTACTGCATTAAACATAACAAAGGAGTCCCAAGTAACATAATGACAGAATTCTTCTCATGTAACTATAACAGTTTATGGATTAGCCAGTTCGCATTTTATAGAAACACAATAAATAAATTATATATGGAAGTTCAGTTGAGTCACTGGCCATTTTCATATGCCTATTATGCTTTAATAGACATAGTTATAATAGGATTTCTTCACATTAAATCACATCCACATTTTATTTCACTAAGCTTCCCAAAGAATTAAATTTCTTTAAAATTAGAGTAATTATAATCTACATACCTCCCCATTCCAGTAATTTTCTATTTAAAGTGAACCAATAGTACCTTTTAATTTCCCTAGTATTAATAAAACCTTATTTAGTAAAAATTGTTCATTGTTATTTATAGCCATAAGTAGTTGTTAGAATTTATGGTAAAGATTATATTTCTAATTATTTAAACTAATTCCTGGTTTTAAATCAATTCAGAGCTCTCTAAAATCAGGTAAAATCAGATAACCTAAACTTAAAAATAAAAGGTCTCATTCACCAAAGATTATTAAGAAATCCCTGCAGTGTGACATAATTTAGCTTGTTCTGATATAAATTATCTTATTTTCATAATCTGGTGATTCCATAATTTTCTTTTTTTTTCAAGTATTGATGTATTTTAAATTTGTTTCCAGATCTGAATCATTGATTTTAGTTTCCAATATATAAAATAACTATACAGTAGTCCCTCTCTATTTCATGGTTCACTTATCGTGGCCTCACTGTATCGCGGGATTAAAAAAAATATTATATTTAATTATCGCGGATTTTTTGCTATATCGTGGGATTTTGTGGTACTGTATAATAAATACTAAAATAAATGTAAGGTCCCTACTTTGTGGATTCTCACCTATCACGGGGGTGTCTAGAATGTAATACCCACGATAAGTGAGGGAACACTGTAATTAAAATAAGACTAACAGGAATGCTTTAGTAATTTACAAATTTACAAAAGTCAAAAAGGCTTAAAAGATTTAATTTCAGTGCATCATGGGTTAACAACTGTTTACTCATTCTGTGTTGTGATTCCTATAGATCATTTGGAAATGGGGTTTATTGTTCACCTACTACTTTAAAAGCCTAGCAACTCTGGGTACTGACCTATTATTCTAAATATTTCTTCCCCACGCCCGCAATTTCTACAAATATCAGAGAACATTAATAAATCCATGGAAAGCTCCCTTAAGTTTTCTTCAGACATTTGCCTATGGCAAGTCATCTTAGTTTTGCTGAGTACAGTGAACCTCATGCATAACTTTCAGAATAGTTTTTCATGCGAAAGTCTATATGATGCTTCCCTCACACGTATGCCATTATGCGTTACACAATCTAATTCAAAATGTGATGCCATTCATTAATAGATTATACTGAATAAGTTGATACAGTAATAAATTAATAGAATAACTAAAGCTTCCCACTTAAGAATGCCATAGTTCTCAAATACTACTACTCTGGAACACTAAAGTTTTATGTCTTCAAATCTGCTAATATCAATCCATTAAAACAGACATATGAGCAACCTTGGCAAGTGTCATAGCACAGTCGACATAGATTTAGTAATAAGGCTGTTCATGTCAATATACAATGTTAAACAATGGAAAGACAATCTCAATGGTCCACAATTACAAATTATGGTACAAATGAAATAATATATGGAAAGAAACTAAAGAGCAAGCTACAAATCAGTATTTATAAAATGAAATTATTCTGGGGTGGGGGGGAGGCATATATGTCTTTGTCTAAAATGATAAACAAAGGAATTTTTATAACTGATTATCTATAAGTAAGTTATGGCCATTTACTTACTCTTTTTAAAAAATTATATTTTAATGATACTATATATTATATTAGTAAAGTTTTTAAAAAGTATATATGGAACTTTTAGAAAAAGTATTCTGTAGCTATAAAATACTGCTGGTACTAATAAAATCTGGCCAATAAATATTAAATATTGTGCCTTGATAAACCTAGAAACTGAATGTATATGCTTTTATCTCCTCTCAAGGAAAATATAAATTAATGCCCCTGTACATATATTCCATCATCTGCTTAGAATTTCATATTCACTGAGCTCCTGCCATTCACTGTTGTCAATTTTCCTACCTCATTCATTTTATATGAGGGATTTATAAAGTAGCCCTTTCTCAAATCGCAATTATAAAGAAATTTTTTAAATTATATTTATTGATTATGCTATTACAGTTGTCCCAACTTTTTCCCTTTGCCCTCCTCTGCCCTGTACCCCTCAACCTTCCAGCAGCCTTATCCCCCTTAGTTCACATCCATGGGTTGTGCCAGTATATTCTTTGGCTTCACCCTTTCCTATACCATTCTTAACATTCCCCTGTCTATTTTGTTTCCATCTATTATGCTTCTTAATCCCTGCACTATTTCCCAATTTCTCCACCTCCTTCCTCCCAGCCAACAACCCTCCAACTGATGCCTATACCCATGATTTTGTTGCTATTCTGGTTGATTGCTTAGTTTGTTTCTGTTTTTATTTTTTAGATTCTGTTGTTGATAGTTGTGAGTTCATTGCCATTTTAATGTTCATAGTTCTGATCCTCTTTTTCTTAAATAAGTTCCTTTACATTTTATATAATAATGGTTTGGTGGTGAATTCCTTTAGCTTTACCTTGTCTGGGAAGCACTTGATCTGCACTATCATTTTTATGATAGCCTTGCTGGATAGAGTAATGTAGATTGTAGGTCCTTGCTTTTCATCGCATTGAATACTTCTTGCCTGTTGCTTTTTGCCTGCAAAGTTTCTTTTGAGAAGTCAGCTGATAGTTTTATAGGCACCCCTTGTAGTTAACTCTCTGCTTTTCTTTTGCTGCTTTTAAGACTTTCTCTTTATCTTTAACATTTGGTATTTTAGTTATGATGTGTCTTGGTATGCCCCTCCTTGGGGCTAGCTTGTTTGTGACTCTCTGTGCTTCCTAGACTTGTATGTCTATTTCCTTCACCAAATTAAGGAAGTTTTCCTTCATTATTTTTCCACATAACTTTTCAATTTCTTGCCCTTACTCTTCTCCTTCTGGCACCTTTATGATTCAAATGTTTAAAGTTGTCCTAGAAGTTCCTAAGTCTCTTCTCATTTTTCTCAGTTCTTGTTTCTTCATTCTATACTGGTTGACTATTTATTTCTTCCTTATGTTCCAAATAATTGATTTGAACCACAGCTTCCTTCTCTTCACCATTGGTTTCATGTGGATTTTCCTTTGTTTCACTTAGCTTAGCCTTCTTGTCTTTCCTTATGCATTCGCCATACTCAAGCATGTCCATCAAGACTGTGAGCATCATTATCACCAGCGATTTGAACTCTTCACCTGTTAGGTTGGCTATCTCCTCATTGCTTAATTCTCCCACGGGAACCTTGATGTATTCCCTCTTTTGGGCCATATTTTCCTGTCTCCTCAACTTGACAGCCTCCTGTGTTTGCCTCTGTGTCTTAGGTGGAGTTGTCACACCTGTAATGTTGTAAGGGGCAGAGCCTTAGGTATTCATCAGTGTGGGGTGACCCATTTCACCATGTTGTGGTGCTGTATGTGAGGGAGGGATCTGAGAGGTAACAATGATGCTTGTTCAGCGCTTTCCCCTTTCCAGTCACTTCACCTGCTACCCGTATGGGACTGGCACCCCTCTAGCTGTTTCCCTGGTTGTGGTTCCCAGAGTGGGTGGGTTTACAAATGTTCTAGGACCATGGGGACCTTCTAAACAAATGGACTCTGCTTAGTTTTCACAGTCAGAATCAATGAGGCTTTACTTTCCCCAGGGTGGACTCGTGAGCTGCACAGTTTGGTCTTGGGTGGGGATTACTCAGCAGGTGTCCCTCCTGACTTTTATACCATGTGACTGTGCTTTCTGCTGGCTTGCCACAGCTACCACCTTACTGCTGCCTTGCTCCTTTGGCTGCCACCACCACCATTGCTGCCACAACCAGAGCACGTCCTCTCCATCCCTTCTCTGCCCCTCCTACCTGTCTGGATGAGTATTGCCTCTTTATATCTTTTTTTGTTGGACTTCCATGCAGTTCAGTTTTCTGGTAGTTCTGGTTGTTTTTAGTTTTTTAGGTAGTTGTATTTCTTATTGTTATGGAGCGTAGTGAAGCATGTCTACATATGCCTCCATCTGGCCAGTCCTAAGGAAAAAGAAAATCTTTTTTTTAGTATATTTTATTAATGATGTTGTTAAAATATCCCAGTTTTGTTCCCTTTCTCCCCTCTTGCCAGTACCCCCCTTCCCTCCAGCTATCCCACCCCCCTTAGTTTATGTCCATGGGTCATGCATGTAAGTTCTTTGGCTTCACCCTTTCCTATATTATTCTTAACTTCCTCCTGTCTATTTTATACCAACCAATTATGCTTCTTAATCCATGTACCATTGCCCCATTTCTCCCCCTTCCCCCTCCCAGCTAATAACCCTCCAGATCATCCCCATACCTATGATTCTGTTCCTATTCTGGTTTTCTTAGTTGATTTTGTTTTTATTTTTGAGATTCAGTTGATAGTTGTGAGTTTGTTGTTATTTTAATGTTCATAATTTTGATCTTTTTCTTAAGTAAGTCCTTTTGATATTTCATATAATAATGACTTGGTGATGAACTCTTTTAGCTTTACCTTGTCTGAGAAGCACTTTATCTGCCCTTCCATTCTAAATGATAGTTTTTCTGGACAGAGTAATCTTGGTTATAGGTCCCTGCTTTTAATCACTGTGAATACTTATTGCCAGTCCCTTCTTGCCTACAAAGTTTTGGGGTTTTTTTTGAGAAATCACCTGATAGTGTTATAGGAACTCCTTTGTAGGTAAATCTCTGCTTTTCTATTGCTGCTTTTAAAATTCTTTCTTTATCTTGAACCTTTGGCATTTGGATTGTGATGTGTCTTGGTGTGGTATATTTTAGGTTTAGCTTGTTAGAGACTCTCTGTGCTTTCTGGACTTGTATGTCTATTTCCTTCGCCTAATTTGGGGAGTTTTCCTTCATTATTTACTCACATACGTTTTCAATTCCTGTTCTTTCTCTTCCCCTTCTGGCTCCCCTATGGTTCGGATATTGGCACGTTTAAAGTTGTCCCAGAGGTTCCTAAGCCTCTCCTCATTTTTATCAATTCTTCTTTTCTCATTCTGTACTGGTTGACGGCTTTTTTCTTCCTTATATTGAAAATCATTGATTTGAACCCCAGGTTCCTTCCCTTCACCATTGGTTTTGTGTGGATTTTCCTTTGTTTCATTTAGCATAGCCTTCACTTCTTCCCTTATGTGTTTGCCATACTTAAACATATCTGTCAAGCCTGTGAGCATCTTTATCACCAGTGTTTTGAACTCTGCATCTATTGGGTTGGCTATCTCCTCGTCACTTAGTTCTCCCACTGGAACCTTGATTCATTCTTTCTTTGGGGCAAAGCCTTAGGTATTCTTCATTATAGGTGACCTGTTTCACCACGTTTTGGTGCGGCATGTGGGGGAGGGGTCTGAGAGGGAGCAGTGCCACTTCTCAGCACTTTCCACTTTTCCAGGCACTTCTCTCACTTCCATATGGGACTGGCACCTCTCTAGCTGTTGCCCTGGCCATCATTCCAAGAGTGGGTGGGTCTGTGGACTTTCTAGGACTGTGGGGGCCCTTTAAACAAGTGGACTCTGCTGAGATACCAGCAGTTTCTTCTTCTGCTCAAACCCCCACCGGTTTGCACAGTAAGAAGCAATGAGGCTCTATTTTCCCTGGCGCTGGCACCATGAGTTGGTGGTCTGGTCTGGTGCTGAGAACACTACCCAGTTGTCCCTCCTGATTTTTTAAAACGTGTGACTGCATTTTCCACCAGCCTATCGCTGCTGACGCTGTTGCCAACACTGCACCACGTCCTTTCTTCCCCGGCTTTGCCATTCCTACCTGTCTGGATGAGTCTTTCTTCTTCATATCTTTGTTGGACTTCCATGCAGCTCGATTTTCTGGAACTTCTTGTTTTCTCTAGTTTTGAGGTAGTTGTGTTCCTTCTTAGTTGTGAAGAAAGACTCAGCGTGCCTGTCTAGGCCTCCATCTTGGCCGGAAGTCAGGAAAAAAATTTAAAACAACAGTATGTTGATGATTGACTTAAATAAATAAAGTAGACATCTTTCAGAAATACTAAATATAGTTTTCTCCCATCAAAAACTATTATACAATTAGTTATTTATGCATAACCTTTGTCATGATATTTAGCACTATTAACATATAAAACATTTAAATCAGAAAATGTCTTTTAGTAAAAAATAATATAGAGTAATTTTTAGATAACTTAAATTACAATCCTTATCTTGAAATAAGTAGATGGATTTTCTGTATAGGTAACATTTACCTTTCTAATAATTAGATCCTTAATCTCGAAAATGAGATTTTGCACATGTTTCTAAAATTATTTGATATTAGATTTTTTCTTTGTCCACTAATTATTTTAATTTTTCATATTAGCTTTAATGTGCTCTGTGCTATAATTGGCAGGCTAGCTTTTGTAGTTGTTCTCAGTTGAGCCATATATTTTTATTTCTTTCATGTTTGGCAACAATATTTCACTTTCACACATAACTTATTTTTATTTTTTTATTTTAGCCTAATATTTACTACACTATTTTTAATTTGGTATTGCCCCCCCCCTTTTTTTACTAATTCTTTTAGAATAGCTTAGTTTTTCAGAACCCAGTAACATTATGTCACCTTCATTGTTATAAAGAACTAAGAAAGGCAGATAATTTATGAATTACTTTAAATCTAAAAATATGAGCACTTCCTCTATCTACAATTTGTCTCCAGAACAGTATTTCTTTCCTCAGATTCACTAAAAGGGATCAGTATTAAAAATACTAAAGTTAATTTTAATATTTGTACAATTAATTTTTCTAAAATCAATATAATATAATTTAATTTTTACTAATATATGCATATTTTTACTTTATAATATATTTGTCAATTTTTAGCACTAGTATTAGGTTTTCCAATAACAAGGGAAAATAAATGGGCAAGTTTACTTTCCACCACATACTTATTAACTTTTTATAGAATTACATGTAGATTTAAAAATGGTACATAGTTTTGTTTCAGAATAAAATCAATTTATATACTTTTAAAAATATTAAATTCTCATCTTAAGCTGTCATTTATGTCTTAAAAACATCAAAATAAAATCAGCCACATTTTAAAATAAAGATGTTTTTCAAAAAAGGAGAAACAAAGAAGAGTCAGCATAGGTAACAATGGAAGGTCTCCTTTCAAACCTACAATAAATTTAAAGCAAATGGCAATAATATGTTAGAACAAAATACACATAAAAAAAAAGGTGACAGCAAGAAATGAAGAAACTAAGATGTTTTATAAAGGTATTCTAGTCCATTGAATGAGGAGGAAGTATTAATGTTGGGTTATAGAAATGTATGCTCTTTCCAAATTATAGGTTTGGGTGTAATACAACTTAAATCAACATTAGTCCTTTTGAAAAGAATGATTCTTATATGAAGAAAGCTTGAACACACTCCTCAAGGGCACAAAAGTAGACTTGAATGTCATTCTGTTAAATAGGTAGAACCAAAATCATATAGATATCTATTTTTAAAAAATAATTTGTGAATTCAAAATAGACTTCTACAAAATACCAACAGAGATTTTTATGCATGTAGACAAGTGGATTTAGATGTTCATATGGAAATTATACACACACACACACACACACACACACACACACACATATATATACCATATTTTTCACTCCATAAAACACATTTTTTTTGCCCCCAAAGTGGGGGGAAATGTCTGCGCATTTTATGAAGCAAATATTGCATCACAGACTGTGTTGTATATTACCTGACCTGTCAGCGGTGGTGACAGATGTTAGAAGGGGAAGTGGTGGGCCCACGTGAAACCTCTGGGGATGCTTAAATGTGCCACTTTACTGCTGAGTCTTGGGGCATCTGGTCAGTTGCCATCTGCCTCTGCCCACCACCTGGGACCTGGGAGAGTGCAGAGAGCCACCTGATACTCCCAGCTACAACCACTGACCTACCTGTAGAATCAGCTGAGGCTAATAACAGGTATGAGGCACAGTGCCAATTGCCAATTGTCTTTGACACTGGGTGGGATCTCTGTCAGTAGAACCTCTTTTATTCACCAATCACTGTGTCTTAAGCTCTGCCAACCATGAGAGGCAGATGGGTGAAGCTGAAGGAACATGTTTTTGGCTGCCCACTGGCTCGGTTAGATGCCACAGTTATCTCGTCTCTGCTCATACTGTTTCTAGTGCACACCAGATATCTGTGTGAGGAGGTTAGCAGTAACTGGGTGAGCAACCATAAGTGCTGAAGTTTATAGTATATAAAGGGAGTTATGGTGGGGTCACTATTCTAGTAGTAACACAGGCACTGAGGGGATTAAGGCGTATCACTGGCCATAACAGGCACTGGGGGTAGTCCGCCAGAACCTGTAACCAGGATAGTGATACTCTCAGAGACTGTTACAACTAGTGATACCTCTTAACTTCTTCAATGCCTGTTATTAAAGGCCCCCATAAATTCTGACACTAGCGATGGTGAATTCTTATGGCTCCCAGAAAATTAGAAGAGTACTTGAGCTTAAAGTCTCTCCTCATTTGTTAATGACAGTGATAATGGTTCTTAATACTGCTGTTGACTGCTGTTCACTTTCATGGTTGAAACTTATTCTATTTTATTAAATATTTTAGTATGCCATTTGGTTCAGAATATTTTTTTCTTGTTTTCCTCCTCTAAACCTAGGTGTGTCTTATGGTCAGGTGCGTCTTATAGTGTGAAAAATATCATATATATATATATATATGTGTGTGTGTGTGTGTGTATAGGACATATATATAAATATGGGATATATATATGTATATGAACAGCAGTAAGATATCTGAAAAAGAAATGAGATGAAACTAGCCTTACCAAATATTATACTGTATTATATGTTCTCAAAAATAATACTACTGGCACAAGAAAATACAGACAGGAAATGAAGCAAAAACACTAGAAATATAACCACACACATTTGAAATTTTAGTATATGCTAAAGGAAGCCTTTTAAATCAGCAAACTAAAGATGGACATTTTAATAAATGGCATTTGGGTAGATGGTTACAATTTGTAAAAAATAAAAAATAAAAAATAAAGATCACTTTGGACTCTTTGGACTCATGCCTCCCACCATACACAAGCATAATCTACAAATGAATAAAATATCTTAATAATTAAAAAGAGAAAATAAACTATAGAGTAAAATCAGCTAATTTTGTAGTAGGGGAAGCCTCTGTAAATAAAAGGTAAAACCCAGGCACCATTTTTAAAAGTTGAATAAATCTGATTACATTAAAAGTAAACCCATCCAGGACTTCTGGCCAAATTGGAGGCCTAGACAGGCACAATGTATCTCCCTCCACAACTAAGAAGGAATACAACTACCGCAAAACTAGAGACAACTAGGAGTTCCAGAAAATTGAGCTGCATGGAAGTCTAACAAACAAAGATATAAAGAAGAAATACTCATCCAGAAAGGGAGGAGGGGTGGAGCCAGGATGGAGAGGACAAGTGTGGTGGATGCAGCAGGCTGGCAGAAAGCTCAGTCACACGTTTTAAAAAGTCGTGAGGGACACCTGGGGAGCGCTCCCAGTGCCAGACTAGACCACGCATCTCACGGTCCCAGCATCAGGGGAAATCAAGCCTCGTTGCTTTTGATTGTGCAAACCAGTAGGGGATTGGGGCAGAGGAAGAAACTGCCAGTCTCTCAGCAGAGTCTGCTTGTTGAAAGGGCCCCCACAGTCCTAGAACATCCACAGACCCACCCACTCTGAGGACAATGGCCAGGGCAACAGCTAGAGAGGCACCAGTCCCATACGGAAGTGGGAAAATTGCCTGGAAAAGTGGCAAGTGTTGAGAAGTGGCACTGTTCCCTCTCAGACCCCTCCCCCACAACGTGGTGAAACAGATCGCCCTGAACTGATGAATACCTAAGGCTCTGTCCCTTACAACATAACAGGAGCGACAGCTCTAACTAAGACACAGAGGCAAACAAACACAGGAGCCTGTCAAGTTGAGGAGACAGAGAAGTATGGCCCCAAAGAAAGAATGAATCAAGATTCCAGTGGGAGAACTAAGTGATGAGGAGATAGCCAACCTTACAGACAAGGAGATAGCCAACCTAACAGATGCAGAGTTTGAAACACTGGTGATAAAGATGCTCACAGGCTTGACAGATATGTTTAAATATAGCAAACTCATAAGGGAAGAAGTGAAGGCTATGCTAAATGAAACAAAGGAAAATCCACACAAAACCAATGGTGAAGGGAAGGAATCTGGGGTTCAAATCTATGATTTTCAACATAAGGAAGAAAAAAGCAGTCAACCAGTACAGAATGAGGAAACAAGAATTGAAAAGAATGAGCAGAGGCTTAGGAACCTCTGGGAGAACTTTAAACATGCCAACATCTGAACCACAAGGGTGCCAGAAGGAGAAGAAGAAGAACAAGAAATTGAAAACTTACATAAAAAAAATAATGAAGGAAACTCCCCAAATTTTGCGGAGGAAATAGACATACAAGTCCAGGAAGCGCAGTGAGTCCTGGGCAAGCTGGACCCAGAGAGGACCACACCAAGGCACATCATTATTAAAATATCAAAAGTTAAAGATAAAAAACAGAATCTTAAAAACAGCAAGACAAAAGCAGAGAATTACCTGCAAAAGAGTGCCTATAAGACTATCAGATGATTTCTTAAAAGAAATCTTGTAGGCAAGAAGGGGCTGGCAAAAATATTCAAAGTAATGAAAAGCAAGGATCTACTTTATTCAGCAAAGCTATCATTTAGAATGGAAGGGCAGATAAAGTGCTTCTCAAACAAGGTAAAGCTAAAGGAGTTCATCACCACCAAGCCATTATTATATGAAATGTCAAAGGGATTTACGTAAGAAAAAGATAAAAATTATGAACATTAAAATGAAAACAACTATCAACAACTGAATCTAAAAAATAAAAACAAAATCCAATTAAGCAAATCAGAATAGATACAGAATCATAGGTATGGGGATCATTTGGAAGGTTATCAGCTGGAAGGGGAAAAGGGGAGAAATGGGGAAATGGTGCAGGGATTAAGAAGCATAATTGGTTGGTACAAAATAGACAAAGGGAAGTTAAGAATAACACAGGAAAGGGGGAAGCCAAAGAACTTATATGCATGACCCATTGACATGAACTAAAGGGGAGTGGGGTTGCTGGAGATAAGGGGGGTCCTGGGCAGAGGGGAGCAAAGGGAGAAAAAATTGGCACTGCTATAACAACAGAATCAATAAAATACACTTAAAAAAAAAACTAAAAAACTAAACCCATCCAGGTTAGAAAACAGTACCAGCAAGGTCAAAAAACAAATGACAATGTTAAGATCATTAGGTAGACAATAGATGAGGAACTGGACATTTACGTACTGCCAAATATTGCACATGTAATTTCAACTTAAAGACCGAAGCACCAAACAGAGCAATGAAGCATTGGATAGTCATCACTATAATTTAGTCATCAAGCTCAGCATTTATAATGGTGATTGAAGAATATATTATGTATGAGCCTCATGCTCTGATAAATAATGAAGCCCACAGTGTTTTCTAGAATAATACTGGAGAGAAAAAGTGTAACTTGAATCCATCAAGCTTTCAGATCCACATTCACATTTGCAGAAAATATAGGGGATAGAAAAATAATTATAAGATAGCTCAAGGAAACAGACTAACTAGATAGATCATCCTGCAGGAAAACCAGTCTAATCTCTTTAACAAGTCTTTGAAATAAAAACTAAACCAAACAAACAATAAGAACAACAACAAAAATAAACTGTCCTGAGTTAAAAGAGACATAAAGAACATAACAACAAGAACAAAATGCAACATTTGAGCCTGGATTGAATCCTGGTTTAGCTAAACCAGCTCTTAAGAATAGTTTAGGTAAAACTGGAGAAATCTTAATCTATTTATAAGTTGGATATTCACATGCAAAACTGGTAATTGTTAATGGAAATTAGCATGTTACAAAACAACATGGCAGTCTGATCTCATTTTATACTTATATAGTATGTATACACATATACATATGAGAAAACCTAAATATAGATACAATCCTTCAAGTATATCAATAAATGTTTCCAAGAGTAAAAATATTTGGTCATAATACGTACACAGCTTACTTTTTTACTTGTGCCTATGTTTTCTCTCTTTCTACAATAAATATATACAACATAATATAATAATAAAATACTGCTTTTAATCTTTAAAAATGATAGATTCCAATATATTAAAAACAGTCCTTTTAAACATAATGTTATCTCTCCTGATCATTCTGAAGAAATATATGGGTACCTTTAACAGATGATTTTCCAAATTTTTCTATTTTACAAGATGTACTTGTATATGTTTTTATAACTTCTCAAAACCTGAAGAGGAGTAACTATAAAAGTAGGTTCAAAACACTATTGAATTATTTCTGGGAGAGATGACTTTTTATCTGTACAATAACAATAATTTCAGCAGAGCTGTTTAAGCATTTTTTATTCCATTCTCCTTAATTGATTATCACTCCTTCTGGGTTTTCTCTTTGAGTTTATAATATTTTGAGGCGAGGAAATTATTATTTTATACATCTTTGAGGTACTCTGTTCTGCTTTCATGGGCTTCCTGAATTTGTGAGCAGTTTTGTCTTCTCCCAGATCCTGGGTCATATAGTTTGCCCTCATACATATTTAAAGGGGTATTATCAATATCAGTCACATTTTTAATGACAACTCTTCATAAAAGTGGAGCTGCTGCCACCTCTACAACCTAATTGACACCTTGACGGATATTGTTTTGAGAGGAGCTGTAAAGAACAAAGTAGCAGCTTGACAGCTGCAGTAAAGAGAACATAACTCCTTCCCGGGGTAGGCCCATGATTGTCATTGTGGTGACAGTCTCCAGGTGGTTTCATTTATCTCTCTGATACCTTTCAAATACCTGTGGAGCAAAGCGCCTTGAGCAAAACACACAGATTTCCAGGTGTGGTCATATTAGAAGAATACTGTAGAGATGTGTAGAACTTTCTCAGAAAATAGTTCCCAAAAATTCATATTTGTAGGAAAGCAGTTTAATCATTTTCTGACTGCAAGTTTACTTCCTACAACATGAGCTAATCTTGTGTGGTCCTGACCATTCACTATCTGTCAAACATTAAGGATCAAAAGGAAATTCTCTTTAATCATGCCTCCTTTTTCTCTAAACTAAGAATAAACAGATTATAGGACTTAATTTTAAGCTTCAATCCTAATGGAAATAAAACTTAGAAAACAGAATTACCAGGATTATATTTATTTGTTAAATGTAACCTTTGTTCAAACAGAAATCTCCCTGTGAAAACATTTATGGTACATAATGGGTGCTTCCTTGTGCCCAGCAGAAACTTACTCCAGTGGTAGCCAAGAATAGAAAAAGGAACTGGAAGGAAGGAAGGAAGGAGGGAGAGAAGGAGAAAGAAAGAGAGAAAGAAAGAAAGGAAGAAAGGGAGAAAGAAAGAAAGGAAGAAAGAGAGAAAGAAAGAAAGAAAGAAAGAAAGAAAGAAAGAAAGAAAGAAAGAAAGAAAGAAAGAAAGAAAGAAAGAAAGAAAGAAAGAAAGAAAGAAAGAAAAAGAAAGAGGAAATGCACTTTCAATTATAGGATTCACAATCAGATCACATGACAGTTGCCCACAGATATTACAAAAAATAGACATTCAACACCACTCGCTGAATCAAAGCTCCACTTTTCTCTCCTCTCTATGGATGTGCTCTGTTCAGTGTGTGTTTTGCAGTTGTAGCTGCAACAATCTGGGGAAAGCTGGGAGAAGTTATTAAAAAACCAAAAGAAGGAAAAGAAAAGGTGGATTGAGAAGAATTGTTTCTGTTTTGAATTAATAGAAAAACTAGTAGAGGACCATTTCCTCCACCTGTATCTATATCAGTGCCATTTATTCCAATGTGGAAATAATTTGAACTGATGTACACAAAGGGGAAAAAAAAAGGAAAAGAAAATAAACTATGACCAGGCTATTAAAATAATCTATCCTAGTTTACTTGCTCAAAAATGTGAAAAACAAAACCATGTAACTAGAGAATCACTGCCTCCCATCTCCCCTTATCTTATACTTCATTTGCCATCTGTGCTATGTGTTTTGCCTCCTTTTTTTCCCTCTTAATTCATTATCTTATCTTCTTTTTTCCGGTTCCCTGACCTTATAAATGGGTGGTCTGTTTCATGTTCCTAGACACAATATTCCTGCTCACATTTGATGGGCGACATAAGGTTTGTGTATTCAAATACCATTTTATGCACTGTTCCACACTTCTCAGCTTTAGGATCATTAGTCACAGTATGTGTTCCACGTTGTGCCCAGAATATCTAAGCTGATAACGACATACTCGAAGAGCATTTTGATTCTCTACTACCAAAATATCAGTGTCCCACACAAATTGTCCCCAGTGATTCTACTCTTTCCAAAACTTAAGTCTTAATATACAGACAACATTTATCTCTTTAAAATTCCAAATGTGTTTTGGTCAACTGGCAGGTTTTCAGGGTTAACAAATATTAAAAAGCCACTTTTTTTGTAAAGCTTGAGGTTAGCAATGAAAAATTTTAAGTGGGCTAGAATTTTCAAATATATTATTTCAAATTGAGTCAGTTGTAATTATTCATGCCCTCTATGGAATGTCATAATTTAAAATTTTGATGGAAAGAAGAAATTATTATAAATGTTTTGGGATTAAATTAAAATTCTTCATTAGTATACATCATTAATTTTTGTAACAACAATCAGAAGAGACTGTAAGACAGACTCAAGAGTAAAAAAACCTAACATTATCTCAGTTTGTCATTGAAAAAAAGTATGTAGGAGATTGCCAGAGACCTTTATAATGTGTCAGAAAAATCCCGGTAGAATAAATGTTGCTATGTCGAAATCTGAAGGAAAGAATATGAAAATTACACAATGGTGGAAGTAAAATAAGAGTCATAAATTCTATTATAATTTTAAATTCTAACTTTCAAGAATTGCTGTTATAATTTTCTGTGTTCTGCATGGCCCCTGGGCGCTTCTTTTGCTTGGGTAATAGGCAATGTGGTATTTGTCTCTGAAATAGCCCCTTAATGAACCTTGCCTTTTGATAGTCACACCCTTGTGTAATCCTCTCCAACACTGCTCTAACCCTGCATAATCAAAATATTGTGGCATGGGCCCTGGCTGGTGTGGCTCAATGGACAGAGCACCAGCCTGTGACCAAAATGTTGCCAGTTCAATTCCAGTCAGGGCACATGCCTGGATTGCAGGCCAGGTCCCCAACTGGGGACGTGTGAGAGGCAGCTGATTGATGTTTCACACATCCATGTTTCTCTCCCTCCTTTGCCATTTCTCCAAAAATAAATAAATAAAATATTTTTTTAAAGAAAGTTTTTAAAAATGTGGCATAAATAATGACACACGAATTCAAAGGTATATTTTAAGCCTTTAAACTTTTATACTGAACTCTTGGAATGCTCACTTTTCATGATAGCCATGTAAAAAATTTTTTAAACTAAGACCACTATGATGTGAGAATACTCAAGCTAGCTGGGTAAAGAGTCATATGGGGAAATAGTCACCCAGTCCAGCTGCCAGAAAAGTCAGGAAAGGAATCATCTTAGATATTTCAGGTCAAGCAGATCTCAACGGGGGAAAAAAATCTAAAGCTTCAAACTTATTGCCCCACTTAATCTGTTCCAGCCATCTCCAGCCATTTGTCCCACTCTAGGGAACGCCCCACAAATGAATCATCTCTGCTGTGGGCTGCCTAAATCCTACCCCATAGAATTTCAATCGAGATTTAATGGTTGTCATTGTGTGACATTAAGTATTGGGGTAATTCACTATGCAACAATAAATAACAAACAAAATTTGTTTCCTAGAGTTGGAGTTGTTGCATGAAAAGAAAAATATTAAAATACGTGACATCAGCTTTCACATCAGGCAGTGGGCAGAAGTGGAAGGACATTGAAGTAATGGTTATAATGAGTTGGAAGGGACCCTTGGAGACTTGATGAGGGCTTGAAAAACAATCAAGAAAAAGCATCAATTATATGCTAATGGAAGACTTGCAGAATTTGTTATCTGTAGTAAAGTGAAAAACAGAAAGGGAATATAATGATCTTGTGGCTAATTGAGGAGCTTTCAACACTGAATATTGAAAGTTCTACTTTACTCCTCTAGCTGTTTATAAGATAATATGGAAGAGGAAAAAAATCCCTTAAAGAAAAATTAGTTCTGTTTTTGAACATAATTTAGAGGACGTAGTGTATAGGAACCAGGAATTACTATGTCCAAAAATTCCTGGAATCTAATGGACAAATTGATCTAACAAGCAAAACAGAGACAGACTCATAGATGGAGAGCAGATAACAGCTAAGGAGGAAGGGGCAGTCAGGGAGTGGAGGGATTGAGCAAAAAGGGAAAAGGACTCATGGATGTGGACAACAATGTAGTGATTGCTGGGGGGAGGGGATATAAAGGGACTAATTGGAAATGGGAAAAAGTACAATAAAAATTAAATTAAAAAGTTTAAATCTGCTATCCCCAGAAAACCATTCTCAAATTAAGAAATAGGCAAAGAGCCCTGGCTGGTGTGGCTCAGTGGATTGAGTGCCGGCCTTGAAAGGTCATCAGTTCAATTCTCAGTCAGGGCACATGCCTGGGTTTCAGGCCAAGTCCCCAGCTGGGGGTGTGCAAGAGGCCACTGATTGATGTCTCTCTCTCACATTGATGTTCCTCCCCCTCTCTTTCTCCCTCTCTTCTCCTCTCTCTAAAAGTAAATAAATAAAGTCTTTAAAAAATAAATAGGCAAAAGTACAATTTAAAATGAGGTGGTTAAGTCCTGTATTAAGATCAGGTGCTGTCTCAGAAAACTTGTTATTCAGAACTTAAGGGTCTTATCTTAATAATGCACCTTATTCAAGTATGGGTTTAAGCAACTAAACTAAGAATAAAAGAATAAAAATCCATTTAGAGTGCCAGTGAGTTTGATGATGAAGTGCCCCAAATCTCCTCTATACCAGTAGTTATGTTGGAATAAGATTTTGAGATATTAAAATGCAGTAATTTCTGGAGGTTTCATATGTCCTGGGTAATCACATCCTTTTAAATCATGAGATTTGGCATGGCCTTTTTTTCTATAAGATTTAGAGCTGAGTAAGTATGAGTTTTTGTTTCTTTAGGCAGAAATAATATTCTCACATAACAAAATTATATCTTTAAAATTTAACATACAGTGGTGTTCAAGATGAATCTTGAAAAAAATAAGTAAAGTAATTATTTAAGTGCTTTGGTGAAGGCTTTATATTTCACCAGTTCGTCTTTCTATTTATTAGACAGAATGTCCAAAAAATGCCTTTTCTGAGCTGCCATATCTTTCACGAAGTGGTTATCAAACTGAATACAGTTAAAGAGATTTCTAATACCTAATTTTCATACTTTCCAAGGAGTAAACAAGGTGCTGACAGCAGACTTAGAGATATTACCTCACAGAATTGCACTTAGTCTATTTCATGAAGTCATTGCACGGTAACACAGTATTTAAAGGGATGCTCCCACTCTACCCTAATTATCTCTTTTCTTTTCTAAAAATTGAACATATATATCCTCCTTAATTTCTATGAAAAGTATGTTTAAATTATTTTTATATTTTTTAGCAAATATGAACTTCAAAATATCTAAAAAGATGTGTAAACATGTAAACCACACTTTGAATTACATTATCTTACCGTAAGATTATCACAAAATTGTCAGCAGAAAAGATAGTAACATAAGTAAATTTGGACTTGTTGAATTGTGGTCAGATAAAATCCTGGCCCTGAAATTATTTTACTATAACTGTTTTATGTTAAAATGATAATCAATAATAGTAAAGAGGGTATAAATATTGTATTTTCTTAACTACAACCCCTACTTATTTCATACAAAACAATTGTTTGAGGTGTTCACAGTGTGTATAAATATTATTTTTTCTATATAGTAAAATGGTATACTTTTATATAAATTCAGAGGCTGTGAAGCCAGACCCATATATAAACCCTGGAAGCCAGTAATAATAATGATATATACTGCTTTATGTATAAAATGTGTTTATCTCATTCTAACTGAGGAAAGAGTAGCCCAATTTTATAAGGTTATTTCTGAATTGATGTGATGTTCAATCAGGTTTAGATGAAGTTTTATTCTATCTGAATTTTAAACTTACCATGATACTGTACTTTAGCTTTTAAATGTGTCGTAGCCTGAGAATATGATTTTTCTTGTCCATAAAAAATTACAAAATATCAAAGGATTTGCTACAAAGCTGTTTTCCTCTTATTTTTTTCTTTCATCTTTTCCCCTAAATATCAACAATATGATTATACTGGATCTAAGAACTGGCATTACATTGTTCAACATCTATGCAAATGCTAGATAGGGAACACAAAGTGTGTTTAGAAATGTTTGGAAAGAGCAGACAGGGATGGACTGAGAGTGACTTAATGATTTATAAGTTTAAAGTAATCTAAAGAGTTTAATAATATGATTTAGGGGGTGAAATTCAATAAAAATACACTGGGTCTTGCTCAGATGTTCTTTCTTGCATTTCTTGACATTAAAAAATCTTTATTTTCTCCACCGTAAAATCATAAATGTTTGGTTACTGAGATAATTTTTTCAAATTCTCAAGGTTCTCCACTATCCAAGTATTTTATAGTGCAGTGTCTTGAACATCTTAATGGCTTAACTGGCACAGAATCTTTTCTGCATTAGCACTGGACCTTTGAACACCTTCATGGCTACAACAAACCTATGGAGACGATTAACGTAAATATTTTTTAAAATGTTTACAGTGAAATAACTATGTGTTATTCTTTACATAAACTGATCTATTTATAGCTTCCTAATGAATAGAAGGAATGTGCATTGAATAGAGCAAAGCAAGCTACTGTCAGAAACAAAAATGTGCTTACTTGCACAAGTGTCATGTTTTCAGCAAAACTTGAGATAAAAAATGATATATTTCTTGTTATTTAAACATATTAATATCCTCTCTCCTTCCACACAAGCACACACACACACACATCCTTATATATGCACGCACACTCACATCCCTAAACAAAAGCAAACCTTATCTGGCACTATAGAACACTCTAATGGTGACTGTTCATTCTGGCTACCCACCCCTGGTGTCTTAGGTTGTCACTCATACAGACAGTACTCTTATTGTCTTGGCTAGAAACCACATTTTGACTTCTACAAAAGGTCTGCTTAACTTCAGCTTGTCAACTGCTTTATACTGTGAGGAATGCTTAACACCTGGATGCCTGGTGAAGCTGGATGCAGCATCAGGAAAATCTTTGATTAGTGTAACAGAATCAGATTTCAAAATTGCTTTGCTGTGGCAAATCACATCCAAGAAAGGCTTTCTATATGTTCCATGAAAGTGATTATGCATCCTGCTCTTTTTATTCATAAAAATCTAGTACCTTTTTCAAATGACAGTTTTAAGATTAGTCAGCTCACTTCTAAAAATTGCCTATGATTAGAAAGTAAATGAGAAGCATACTTCTGGCTTAATTTCTGTAGAATATTGATGTTTCATGTATAAAAATAACTAATAATTTTATAATTCCATATTTCCTTTTTTTTTCTTTGTTTCTATGAGTCAGAAATTCAAAAGGGTATCTTTCTGTTTTTGTTTATTTTGTTTTATTTTGCTTTTATGGCACAGTATCTTCCTTAGAGACTCATAAAATTATAATATATTCAAGATTTCATACTGACTTTTTTAGATGTACTATTTATTCAAGTTCTCAAAGATACTGTTCTCCTATTACTAAAATTCAGAATTCATAATTGATAACTTATGATTGAGGAAATTAATTACATATAAATCAAATACATGATAAATTAAACTACATCTAGGAGATCGGAAGATGGCAGAGGAGTGAGGAGAGGCTGTGTTTTCAGGCTCCCGAGACCCGTCTGCAGTTTGGGCTAATTGCAGACAGAACATCTCAGTGAGCAGCTGGACACTGGCAGGAGTCCAGCCATGGCACTGCTGGATTAGAGAAAATCCATCTGGGAACAACCTGTTTAGTGAGGATAGCGGAGGAAAGGGGGATGAAATGGGATTCCTGACTGGGACGGCTGCCCGAGCTGCAGCTGGAAGTACACAAAGGCTTTTTGGCGACCATAGGCTACCCCAAAGAGGAGTCGGGAGGAGAGCGGATCTCTGTCCGCTGGCAAAGACGGGACTTGACCAAGTAGCATTGGCGCTGAAGCACAGAAGACAGCATGCTCCCGGGCAAGTGAGAACATAATTCTCCTTTATATTTTTCTCTAGTGGACGGTGGAGAGGGGAGGAAAGTTTGGGGGTGGTAGGCCATTCTTGAGGAGCGAAGGAGCAGAGGCGCACTCATCCACTCCCCAACCCTACCCTTGGGTCCCGGGGGCGTGCATAGGGAAGTGCCCTCATTCACTGGCCCAGGTGCATGGGGCAGTGAGTCCAGACATCCCTCAGACACTCCCCGACGGACATAAGATCAGTGCCCCAATGGGCACAGGGAGGGCCCCCTGAACACACAGAGGACCGTGCACAGATACCCCTAGACCGCTCCAGTGGGCGCCGGGCCCCAGGCCGGAAAGCAGACCACTAGCGCAGGCTCTATTTGTGCCCATCCAGATGGGTAAGGGAAGGCAGGCGGCTGCAGCACAGGAACAGCGGGAGGCAGCGACTCACAGATGCTCACTTCCACTGCGCACAAGTGTCCGGGGCCCCACCCTAAGTGGTGAGAGACCAACTCCCGGAGCTCGGCTCAGCGGGACTAAGGGCATGAGCACGCGTGTGCGAAAACACCTCAGCCCAGGGACAATAGGTGCCAATCGCGGGGCAAGCTATCGGGCCACCTGCGCATGCAGGGATGCGCGTGCAGGGACACCTTGGAGGGAACGCGAAAACACCTCGGCCCGGAAACTATAGGCACTAACCGCGGGGCAAACTCTCAGGCCGTCCCACCCGTGCAGGGGCGCACATGCAAGGACACCTCAGCTGGCTCCAGCGGGCAGCAAGGGAGCGCGCTGTGCTGGCAACCGCAGGCGGCAACCGCAGGTGCACACCATTGCGGTAACCACGGGCGCACACCAGTGCTGCAAGAAACAAGAACCTCTGAACCGAAACACTAGACCAGCTGCGGACGCAGAAAAAGAAGGCAGCACATCAAGGCTAAAACGGAGTAAAAACATTCCTTTTTTATTTTTTTTCACTTATTATTTTCTCTCTTTCTTCTTTCTTTCTTTCTTCTTTATTTTTTCTTTTCTTTCTTTCTTTCTTCTTTTCTTGTTAGTTTTTTTTCCCTTCCAAAAGAAAAACAAACTTTATCTCTAACGTGTTGCATATAACCTCTCCTTCTCATCCTTTCTCTTCAATCATTGTTTATTTGTTTGTGTGTCTAGTTTAGCCCCCCTATCACACTAAATAATAGAATATAATTACTATATAAACCCAATACAATACAATCCCAATTTCTTACTATATTATGCATTTTTCCATCCTTCTATTTTTATTAACATACAATGTAAATATAACCTACTGGCTTGCATAGTCTCAACTATTATTAATCTATCACCCTTCTATAAAAAAATTATATTTTTCCTCCCTAAAAACAACTCTTATCTATTCTTCTTATAGTATGAAAGCTCTAATCTCTTTACATTTATATTAATACAGGCTCGTTGGCTGATGATAGCGGGATAGAGGGTGGGGGATATTTTTTGAGGGTGTGGGTCTCCTGCCTGGGCTGTGTGTTTATGTTTTTAACAGCATCTCCACAAAAGAACTCAAGACAAAGTGGATAGAGTGACTCCCAACCAACTAGCCAGAAGGAAGATCCTACCAAAGAACATCTGAAATATAACGAGACACCATAAACAAACGACATAAAGGGTAACTCAAGAACATCAGGATCAGGATATCAAAGAGATGGCATCACTGAAACCCCCAGATCTCGCCTAAAGAATCTCACACCACAAAGGAGGGAAGTCAAAACAGACCACCCCCCCCTAAAAAACAAATAAATAAATAAATAAAAACAAACAAAAAGAATCCAACATGGTAAGACACAAAAATAACCCCTCAATGAAAAGAAAAGAGGAATCCTCAGAGAGAGAGATAGATGAAATAGACATAGCCCAAATGTCAGACATGGAATTCAAAACAATGGTGGTAAAGAAGCTCAATATACTCGACATCCTTAAAATCAACTATGACAACCTCCAAGGAAGTTACCAGCAGCTCCAAGAAAATTACAGGGAACTTGCAGAGAACTACACCAGCATAAAAAAAGACATAGAAACTGTTAACAAGAACCAGGAAGAACTGAAGAATTCAATCTCTGAACTGAAAAACACAGTAGGATCAGTCAAAAGCAGACTAAATGAAGCAGAGGATCGGTTAGAGAGTTAGAAGATAATGTAGAGAAAATACAGCAAAATGAAAAAAGATTGAAAAAATATGAACAAGATGTAAGGGAATTACAGGATAGCATGACAAGAAATAATATCAGTATCATCGGAATTACAGAGGGAGAAGAAAAGAAGCATGGAATTAAAAAACTGATAGGAGAAATAGTGACAGAAAATTTTCCGAACCTGATGAGAGAAAAAGTGATACAAGATCAGGAAGCACAGAGAGTTCCAATGAAGAGGAACCCCCAAAAACCCATTCCAAGGCATAATTAAAATGGCAACATTTCAAGACAAAGAAAGAATCCTAAAAGCAGCAAGAGAAAAACAGCAAATAACATACAAGGGAGCTCCGATAAGGCTATCAACTGATTTCTCAACAGAAACATTACAAGCCAGAAGGGAATGGTCAAAAATATTTCAAGCAATGAAAAACAAAGGCCTACAACCAAGAATACTCTACCCAGCAAGGCTCTCATTCAAAATAGAAGGTGAAATAAGGAGTTTCTCAGACAAAGGAAGACTGAAAGAATACATCTCCAGCAAACCAGCATTGCAAGACATGCTAAAGGGAGTGTTCTAAGAAAAAAGAAGAAAAGAACAAGAGAGGAGAGGAACAGAGGTACAAAGGGCAATGAATAAATACACGTCAATAATAACCTTAAATGTAAATGGATTAAATGCTCCAATTAAAAGACATAGGGTAACGGAATGTTTAAGAAATCAGGACCCACATATTTGCTGTCTACAAGAAACACACCTGAAAACAAAAGATTTACACAGACTGAAAGTAAAAGGATATAAAAAAATCTTCCAAGCAAATGGAGCAGAAAAAAAAAGCAGGGGTACCATTCCTCATATGAGACAAAACGGATTTCAAAGCAAGGGCAATAAAAAGAGACAAAGAAGGACATTTCATAATACTTAAAGGAACAATCCATCAGGAAGATTTGACATTGATAAGCATATATGCACCCAACATAGGAGCATCCAAATACATAAAGCAAATACTAGAAGACCACAAAAAGGATATCAACAACACACACTCATAGTAGGGGACTTCAACACTCCATTATCAACAATAGACAGATCATGAAAGCAAAGAAACACCAAGGATATACAGACATTGAACAACACAGTAAACCACATGGACCTAACTGATATATATAGAACTTTTCACCCCAAAGAAGCAAAATATACATTCTTTTCAAATGCACATGGGACATTTTCAAAGATAGACCACATGATAGGACACAAAACAAGCCTCAACAAATTCAAGAAAATTGAAATCATATCAAGCATCTTTTCAGACCACAATGCCTTGAAACTAGAAATCAACCCCAGAGAAAAAGATCAAAGACACCCAAACTCATGGAGATTGAATAACATACTTTTAAATAATGAATGGATTTACAATGACATCAAAAAAGAAATCAAGAAATTTCTAGAAACTAATGATAATGAGCACACAACAGCCCAAAACCTGTGGGACACGGCAAAAGCAGTCCTGAGAGGGAAGTTCATAGCAATAGAGGCATATCTGAAAAGGATAGAAGAATCTCAAATAAAAAACCTAACCATAAAGCTACAAGAACTAGAACAACAACAACAAACAAAGCCTAGGGCAAGAAGAAGAAACAAAATCATCAAGATTAGGGCACAATTAAATGACATAGAGACTAAACAAACAATCCAAAAGATCAACAAAACTAGGAGCTGATTCTTCAAAAAAATAAACAAAATAGACAAGCCTCTAGCCAGTCTAATCAAGAAAAAAAGAGAGAAGACCCAAATAAACAAAATCAGAAATGAAAGAGGAGAAATCACGACTGATACCACAGAAATACAAATGATAGCTAGAAATTACTACAGACAACTGTATGGCAAGAAATTTGACAATATAGAACAAATGGACAAATTTCTAGAAACATACAACCTTCCAAAACTGAATCAAAAAGAAGTGGAAAGTCTCAACAGACCAATAACAAAGAAGGAAATTGAAACGGTAATCAAAAATCTCCCTGCACACAAAAGCCCTAGACCGGATGGCTTCACTGGCAAATTCTACAAAACATTCAGGGAAGAACTAACTCCTATTCTCCTCAAACTGTTCTGAAAAATCCAAGAAGAGGGGAAAATCCCAAACTCTTTCTATGAAGCCAGTATTATTCTAATCCCCAAACCAGGTCAAGACACAACAAAGAAAGAAAACTACAGGCCAATATCACTGATGATCATAGATGCTAAAATCCTCAATAAAATATTGGAAAACAGGATCCAGCAATACATCAAAAAGATCATACATCACGATCAAGGGGGCTTCCTTCCAGGGATGCAAGGATGATTTAATATTCGCAAATCAATAAATACAATACATCACCTAAAGAAAATGAAAGACAAAAATCACATGATCATATCAATAGATGCAGAAAAAGCATTTGATAAAGTACAACACCATTTATGATGAAAACACTCAGCAAAATGGGAATAGAGGGAGCATACCTTAACATAATTAAGGCTATATATGAGAAGCCTGAGGCCAACATCATACTCAATGGACAAAAACTAAAAGCATTCCCCCTGAACTCAGGAACTAGACAAGGTTGTCCACTCTCTCCACTCCTATTCAACATCGTGTTGGAAGTCCTAGCCACAGCAATCAGACAAGAAAAAGAAATAAAAGGCATCCAAATTGGGAAAGAGGATGTAAAACTTTCATTATATGCAGATGACATGATAGTATACCTAGAAAATCCTATAAACTCCACTAAAAGACTACTCTATATAATAAGTGAATTTGGCAAAATCGCAGGGTACAAAATAAATATACAGAAATCTAAGGCATTTCTATACACCAACAATAAAATATCAGAGACAGAAACAAAAAAGAAAATACCATTTACTGTAGCAACAAGAAAAATAAAGTACCTAGGAGTAAACATAACCAAAGAGATAAAAGACCTGTACTCTGAAAATTACATAACATTGAAGAAAGAAATTAAGGAAGAAACAAATAAATGGAAGCAAATACCATGTTCTTGAATGGGAAGAATCAACATCATCAAAATGGCCATACTACCCAAAACAATTTACAGATTCAATGCAATCCCTATTAAAATACCAATGACATATTTCACAGACCTAGAACAAATACTCCATAAATTCATATCGAACCAAAAAAGACCCCGAATAGGAAAAGCAATCTTGAGACGGAAGAACACAGCAGGAGGAATCACAACACCAGATATCAAACAATAATACAAAGCCACTGTAATCAAAACCGTCTGGTACTGGCATAAAAACAGACATATAGATCAGTGGAACAGAACAGAGAGTCCAGAAATAAACCCAGGCTTCTATGGTCAACTAATATTTGATAAAGGAAATAGGAACATAAAATGGAGTGAGAAGAGCCTCTTTAACAAATGGTGCTGGGAGAACTGGATAGGGACCTGAAAAAATGAAACTAGACCACCAACTTACACCACACACGAGAATAAACTCAAGATGGATCAAAGACTTAAATGTAAGCCGTGACACCATAAAAGTCCTAGAGGAAAACATAGGCAAGAAAATATCAGATATCTCACATAACAATTTCTTCATGGATACATCTCCTAAAGCAAGAGAAATAAAGGAAAAAATAAATAAATGGGATTACATCAAACTAAAGAGTTTCTGCTCAGCAAAAGAAAACATCAGCAAGATGAAAAGGAAACCAACCATATGGGAAAACATATTTGCCAATGACATCACAGACAGGGGTCTGATCTCCAAAATATATAAAGAGCTGATACGACTCAACATCAAGAAAACAAAAAACCCAATTAAAAAATGGGCAAAGGACCTGAACAAGCACTCCTCCGAAGAGGACATACAGAAGGTCCATAGACACATGGAAAAATGCTCAACATCATTAGCCATCAGGGAGATGCAAATAAAAACCACAATGAGATACCATTTTACACCAGTCAGAATGGCCATCATCAACAAATCAACAAACAACAAGTGCTGGCGAGGATGTGGAGAAACGGGAACCCTACTGCACTGTTGGTGGAAATGCAGACTGGTGCAGCCCCTATGGAAAACTGTATGGAATTACCTCAAAAGATTAAAATTGGAACTGCCTTTTGAACCAGCGACTCCACTACTAGGATTATACCCGAAGAATATTAAAACACCAATTCAAAAGAGCTTATGCACCCCTATGTTCATTGCAGCACTGTTTACAATAGCTAAGTGCTGGAAACAACCTAAGTGCCCATCTGTAGATGAGTGGATCAAAAAACTGTGGTACATTTACACAATGGAATACTATGTAGCAGAAAGAAAGAAGGAATTGCTGCCATTTGCAACAACATGGATGGAACTAGAGAGAATTTTGTTTAGTGAAATAAGCCAAGCAAAGAAAGAAAAATACCATATGATATCACCTAATACAGGAAACTAAAGAACAACACAAACAAAAGAACTAAATAGAACAAAGAACAGAATAGCAGTCAGTAGGGGGGAGGAGGGAGGGAGAGAAGGGGGATAAGTAAGGGAAGGGTTTAGTCAAAGAACGTATATAAATGACTCATGGACATGGAGAATGGGGAGGGATATGATTGCGGGAGAGGGGGTGGATTGGGTGGGGCAGAGAAATTGGGAGAAAAGGGGACAACTGTAATTGAAAAACCAAAAATAAAAAATAAAATAATAAAATTAAAAAAACTACATCTAAATCAAAAACACAAATAAACAAACACATATGATATATTAAAGGATAGTTACTTGCAATACCTCATAAACAAAAAGGTATTTACTTCTTTATATAAAGAACTCCTATAAGTAAATAAAGAAAACCAAAAGAAAAATGGAACATGGTTATAAAACTCTATCATACTTACTATTGTAATGTCTACCATATAGTAACATCATTAAATGTTTTATAAAGCAATGAGTGAATAAGTGACTCTTGGCAGTTATCCAAAGATTTCAGTTAAAGCTTTAATTTTTCCAAACTTTTCTAGTAAAGTGAATGCACAAAAATTATACATATATGTGTGCATAATATATAATGTATATATATATATTATATGTAATGTAATTATATATTTGTATATATTATCATGTAAATAGAGGAAAAAGTTATTAAACATGACCAATAGATGAGTGTTTATTTTAGATTTAAAATTAGTATTTAATATTTTATTGATATTTTTAATTAAGAAATTAACAAAAATACTCATAACTAAAAAATGTTTCTACATTGATTCACATTTATTAGATTGAAAGTATGAATTCTAATTAAAATTGTAGAAATATCCTTGGTTCTATTTGTCATAGACATAGCTTTTTAAATATAAATTTATTAATATGAATAATAATATTAATTTAGAACAAATATAAAAATTTTCTTATTATTTAGAAATATTAGCTACAAGTTATTCTCTGAAGGAGCATAATGATTTCACTTGTGTCATCTGTTAAAAGAGTTGTTAAATTCAGAGCTTGAATTCCTAACATACCAGTCCTTTTTATATAAATGAGCTGGAAAATAACAGATTTTTTATATAGCACACATTTGAGGAACTAAAAAATAATAATTTCAGTGAGGGTGATTTGTAACAGCCAAAGAAGACCACTTGAATATAGTATTTTTTTACTTTAATTTTTTTGTTTTAAATTACAGTTGAGGTGCAATATTATATTAGTTTAAGGTATACAACCTAGTGAGTAGACATTACATAACTTACTAAGTGATCACCCCAATAAATCTAATACCCATCTGACACCATATAGTAATTGCAGTATTTTTACTATATTTCCTACACTGTACTTTACATCCCCATCCCCCTGGCTGGTTTGGCTCAGTGGATTGAGCGTCGGCCTGCGAGCTAAGTGTCGCTGGTTCGATCTTCCAGTCAGGGCACATCAGAGAAGGAAAACTCTGACTCCAAAAAACCTCCGCTGCCTTGCGGCATACCTCTTCAGGGGAAAGGCTAGGGGAGTAAACCCCGATAGAAAATCCGGAGCCGGAGTCCCTAAGGCGGTTTGACGTTGTAGTCATCACCGGCAACTCCTGCGGCGCACCTGAAGCCAAGCTGTATTGACTCCGTCTTTCCCTTGGACCCTTCAGCTGCGAAGAGAGGGGGGGTCTGCTGCATGGGCAACAGCAGACCCTCCATATCACCCTGCCCAGGCTCTGTAGCTTCAGCTTCACTGGAGAGGACACTCCAGCGTCATCGCAAGATGTCGATTCAACACAGGAGGAGACAGATACCGTGTCACTCCCGAGTCGGACTGCACAGCCATTCTTGGCGGTGCAGATAGACTCTTAAGAAGCTACACCATCGTCTCTCGAGACGGACGGCTGCCGACGACTTTACATCCCCATGACTATTCTACAACAATCAATTAGTACTTTTTAATCCTTTCACCCACTCTTCAACCCCACAGCCATCTGATAACCATCAAAATGTTCTCTGTATCTATGAGTCTGTTTCTGTTCTGCTTGTTGGTTTATGATGAGTGTTTAATTTATAAATCACATTATCTTGTTTTCAACATAGGTGATAGGTGACGGATGGGTGGATAGATAGATAGATAGATAGATAGATAGATAGATAGATAGATAGAGATTAAACTATTTTTCTTAAATCTTTACTACTTCATGCAACCAGGTGACTTTGTAGTTCATTAGAGTGGGTAGAGTATATTTTTCATTTTATTGGTGTTGTGCCGTGTCCATTGAACTTACTTTGGACAATCAAATATTAGGGAGCATGACTTAAAAAATAACCTTAAACAAGTTTGAATGGTTTGGCCTCTTGCGTTACTGAAAATAGTATGTCTTGAGTGGCTGCTTCTCCAAAGATATATAGAAATACATGAAACACGCTTGAACTCAATCTGCAGTCTTGAACTAGAACCTAGCCTACAGATGATCTGCAGAACTATGAACAATAAATAAATGCTTATTATGAGCCAGTGCAAAATTATTTCAATGTTAGCTGACTAATAAAAAATAATAATATCAAAAGTGGAATGGTGCCATAAACAAAACCCCAAAAACATGCCAATGGCTGGCTTCACAACTAGCTAGTAGTTTTGAAGCAATTACTATAAAAGGTTAAGAAAATGATAACTCACATCATATAGTAGCAAAATATTTGATAAAAATTGTTTTCTGTGGTGACCTGGAAGTAAAAAAATATACCTGAAGAACTTCTGGCACTGGGAAAGTTTTGAGACAGACTGTTGACAGCATGAGTGAGTTATTGCTAGCTGTATGTGATGAGTTACTTCATGAGAGTCAGAAAAAAGCTGGCCAGTGTGTAATCAGAATTTCAGGTAATATGGAGATCTGCCTTCCACACATGCCTGCTTTTACAGATAGCTACAGCGTAGTCAGCATTAACTTGAGAGTCATGGGAGAGATGAAGCAAAAAAATATCTTTTTTCTTTCCTCTTTAAAACTTTTTTATTTTTATTATTGATTATGCTGTTACAGTTGTCCCAATTCCTTCCCCCCTGCACAGCCCTCTGTCCAGTTGTCTCCCCCTTTAGTCCATGCTCATTGGTCCTGCATATAGTTCTTTTCAACATCTTCCAGTCTACTTCACTCCCTCCCACTATGCTTCCTAATTCCTGTACCATCTCCCTCCCTCTCTCCCCTCTCCCTCCCCACTGACCTCCCCCAAATATGCTTCCCTTACCTATAATTCTTTTTCCACTCTCGTTGCCTACTTAGTTTGCCCTTGCCTCAGTTCCCTAGCTTCTGCTGTTGGTTGTTGTAATACAGTTTTCATTTTACTGTTTATTGTCCTGATTCTCCTTCTTCTAAACAAGTTTCTTTAACATCTCACATAACAGTGGTTTGGACCTAATGAACTCCTTCAGTTTTATTTTGTCCTGGAAGCACTTTCTCTGACCTTCTATCCTGAATGACAGCTTCGCTGGATAGAGTAATCGTGGTTGTAGGTTTTTTATTTTCATTATCTTGAATATTTCTTTCCAGTCCCTTCTTGCCTGCAGGGTCTCCTTTGACAAATCAGCTGATAGTCTAATTGGGACCCTTTTGTATGTGATTCTTCTCTTCTCTCTTGCTGCTTTTAAGATTCTCTCTTTATCTTTAGTTTTTGACATTTTGATGATAATGTGTCTTGGTGTGGTCCTCCCTGGGTCCAGCCTATCCGGAACTCTCTGTGCTTCTTGGACCTGTAAGTTCACCTCCTTCCCCAAGTTTGGGAAGTTCTGCTTCATTGTTTTTTCACATAATTTTTCAATTTCTAGATCTTCTTCTTCACCCTCTGGCAATCTGATAATCCGAATGTTCGATCGCTTATAGCTGTCCCAGAGGTTTCTGAGCCTCTCATCATATTCTTCACTCTTTGTTTCCTCTTTCTGCACTGGCTGACTGTTTGTTCCCTCCCTATGTTCTGATTTGTTGATTTGATCCATGGCTTTCCCTTTCTCACCACTTGTCTTGTATGTATTTTTGTTCATTTCAGCTGGGCTAGTCTTCACTACTTCCCTGTCTTGATTCAGCCCCACTGTTAGGTTTATAAGCTGTTTTATGACTATGGCTCTAAACTGAGCTTTCAAAAGATTCGCTATTTGTTCCTCAGTCAAGGCTTTTATTTGTTTTGTTTTGTTTTTGTTATCTGTGTGATTGGTGTTTCAATCATTGATTCTGCCATTCTGACTGTTTTGTTTATCTTTCCCTCTTGGGTGGGGCGCTGTCACACCTCCTACGCTGTATTGGGCAGAGCCCCATGTGCTCCTCACAACCTGGCAACCTTTCTCACCACCCTGTGATGCTTTGCATGGTGGCAGAGGGTCCAAGATGGATTCCCACTGTTACTCTCCGCTGGGGAACAGGGCCGCCTCCCAATGGGGTCTGCCCTCTCCAGCATTGGAATTGTGAGCCAAAGGATTTGGTCTGCAGCTGGGGCGGCCCCCAGTCACCTCTCTCCTCCCCCCAAACACAGGCGTCTGCTTGCTAGGTCCTGCCATTTGCCACTACAGCTGCTGCCTCCAGCACAGTTCGATCTCTCTCAACTGCGGGCTCATACTTTCTACCCATCCAGACGAGCACCACTTGTTTCTGACTTCATACGTTGGACTTCCATGTAGCTTTATTTTCAGGAACTTCTGGTTATTTTTACTTTTGCATTAGCTGTAATCCTTCTTAGTTGTAGAGGGAGACAGAGCGTGTCGGTCTATGCCTCCATCTTGGCGGGAAGTCTATTTTTATTATTTAAAAAATATTTTTATTGAATTTATTGGGGTGACGTTGGTTAATAAAATTATATAAGTTTCAAGAATACAATTGCATAATACATAATCTGTATATTGTATTGTGTGTTCACCACCCAAAGTCATGTCTCCTTCCGTCACCATTTATCCCTCCTTTCCTCTTCTACCTCCCTCCATCCCCCTTTCCCCATTGAAAAACACCATACTGTTGTCTGTGTCTATGAGGGGTTTTTTTTCCTTCTTCTTTTTTCCTTTTTTAAAGTATATTTTATTGATTATGTTGTTATAGTAGTCTCAATTTTTTCTCCTTTCCTCCCCTCTTCCCAGTACCCCCCTTCCCTCCAGCTATTCCACCCCCCTCTGTTCATGTTCATGGGTCATGCATATAAGTTCTTTGGATTCACCCTTTTCTATATTATTTTTAACTTCCCCTTGTCTATTTTGTACCAACCAATTATACTCCTTAATCACTGTACCATTTCCCCATTTCTTCCCTTCCCCCTCCCAGCTGATAACCCTCCAAATGACCCCATACCTATGATTCTTTTCCTACCCTGGTTTGCTTAGTTGGATTATTTTTTAATTTTTTAAAAGTAATTAATTAATTAATTAATTTGGGGGGGAAACCGCCACTCTGTAACAATCCCTCCCTCTCAGACTTAAGACCCTTTATAATCTTATAAAGGAAAAAAGTGTGAAGGTCTTGTGCTCCTCTAGCTGCTTCAAGCTGGGCATGGCCATCTTCCTACCTACCCTTGGGTCCAGAAATCCCTAATAAATGTGAAGGGGAGGGTGACCTTCCCACATGGGGAAGGATCTTGCAGACTCCAGGTCAGTTGGCTGTCCCTGGGCAATGGCATGCTCAGTTTAACAAGCTGGCATCCTTCTTGTATTCTGGGGGCAATAGATTTGGCAACAGTGTTAAAAGACATCATTAAAACCATAACCACTAGATGATGAGAGGCTGGGGTTAATTTTTTAATGTCCCACATAAGAAAAAAAAAGCTTCTTTGAAGGAAGATGTGCAAGGCATGTCACACCTGTCCAAAGCCCTTTTGCCCACTATACTTAATTTGGGCTGAGGGGAATATTTTAGGTTTTCCCCACTTAGACCTCTAGGACCTTTATGTCCAGGCCATTAGGATAGAAAAGAGAAACCACTTTTAAAGTGAAATCCACAGACCACCCCATACTTCACCAACCCAACCACTTAGTTCAGCCAAACTGTGGAGTCTCAGGAAGCAGCAATGTAGACAAGATTAAGTGAGGCCTATATGTATAGATAGTTACTCAGGTAATGAGATCACAGGCTTATGCCCTATGAAAACAGAACACACGTGTTAATTTACACAACATAACCCACAAACCAGTCTCTAGATCTGCAAGACTGTTTTATTGGGAAGACATCTAGTTGCAAGGCATTTGACATTCTTCTTGCCTGTAAATGAAGCATCTTTTTAATTTATTTATTTATTCATTTACTTATTTATTTATTGTTTTTTAATTACAGTTTTCCCATTTTTCCATTACCCCCACCCAGCCCACCCCTTCTCCACAGTCATTCCCCACCCTGTTGTCCATGCCCATGTGTCATTTATCCATGTTCTTTGACTAAACCCTTCCCCTACTTATCCCCCTTCTCTTCATCCCCCCTCCCCCCAATAACTGTTATTCTGTTTCTTGTTTAGTTTTGTTCATTTGTTTCTGTTGTTTCTTAGTCTCCTGTATCAGGTGATATCATATGGTATTTTTCTTTCATTGCCTGGCTTATTTCGCTAAGCATAATTCTTGCTAGTTCCATCCATGCTTTTGCAAAAGGCAGGGATCCCTTCTTTGTTTCTGCTACATAGAACTCCATTGTGTAAATGTACCACAGTTCTTTGATCCACTCATCTACAGATGGGCATTTAGGTTGTTTCCAGCACTTGGCTATTGTAAATAGTGCTGCTATGAACATAGGGGTGCATAAGTTCTTTTGAATTGGGGTTTTAGGATTCTTCAGGTATAATTCTAGCAGTGGAGTTGCTGGTTCAAAAAGCAGTTCCATTTTTAGTTTTCTGAGGTAATTTCATGCTGTTTTCCACAGTGGCTGCACCAGTCTGCATTCCCACCAGCAGTGCACTAGTGTTCCCTTTTCTCCACATCTTCCTCAGCACATGTTGTTTTTTGATGATGGCCATTCTGACTGGTGTGAGGTGGTATCTCATTGTGGTTTTAATTTGCATCTGTCTGATGGCTAATGATGTTGAGCATTCTTTCATGTGTCTATGGACTCTCTGTGTATCCTCCTTGGAGAAGTGTTTGTTCAGGTTCTTTGCCCATTTTTTAATTGGACTGTCTGTTTTCTTGGTGTTGAGATATGTAAGGTCTTTATATATTTTGGAGATCAATCCCTTGTCTGAGGTATCATTGGCAAATATGTTTTCCCATATGGTTGTTTCCCTTTTCATCTTTCTGATGCTTTCTTTTGCTGAGCAGAAAATCTTTAGTTTGATGTAGTCCCATTTGTTTATTCTTTCCTTTATTTCCCTTGCCTTAGGAGATGTATTGGTGAAGATATTGCTATGTGGAATATCTGAGATTTTCCTGCCTATGTTTTCCTCTAGGACTTTTATGGTGTCACAGCTTATATTTAAGTCTTTGATCCATCTTGGGTTTATTCCGGTGTGTGATGTAAGTTAGTGGTCTAGTTTCTTTTTTTTGCATATCCCTGTCCAGTTCTCCCAATACCATTTGTTAAAGGAACTCTTCTCACTCCATTATATGCTCCTTCCTCCTTTGTCAAATATTAGTTAACCATATAGACCTGGTTTTATTTCTGGGCTCCCTATTCTGTTCCATTATCTATATATCTGTTCTTATGCCAGTACCAGACTGTTTTGATTACAGTGGTTTTATGGTATAGTTTGATGTCTGGTATTGTGATTCCTCCTGCTGTGTTCTACTGTCTCAAGATTGCTGTGGCTATTCGAGGACATTTTTGATTCTATATAAATTTTTGAAGTATTTGTTCTAGGTCTGTAAAACATGTCATTGGTATTTTAATAGGGATTGCATTGAATCTGTAAAATGCTTTGGGTAGTATGGACATTTTAATGATGTTGATTGTTCCCATCCTTGAACATGATATTTGCTTCCATTTATTTGTATCTTCCTTAATTTTTTTCTTCACAGTTATGTAGTTTTCCAAGTACAGGTCTTTTATCTCTTTGGTTAAGTTTATTCCTAAGTACTTTATTTTTCTTGTTGCTATAGTAAATGGGATTTTTTTTCTTTGTTTCTATCTCTGATACTTTATTGTTTGTGTACAGAAATGCCTTCAATTTCTGAATATTGACTTTGTACCCTGTTATTTTGTGAAATTTGCTTATTATGTCGAGTAGTTTTTAGTGAAGTCTAGGATTTTCTACGTATACTATCATGTCATCTGCAAATAATGACAGTTTTACTTCCTCACTTCCAATTTGGATGACTTTTTTTTTTTTTCCTTGTCTGATTGGTTTGGCTAGAACTGCCAACACTATGTTGAATGGGAGTGAAGAGAGTGGACATCCTTGTCTGTTCCTGATCTCAGTGGGAAGGCTTACAGTTTTTGTCCATTGAGTATGATATTGGTCTTAGGTTTCTCACATATACCCTTAATTATGTTGGAGTAAGCCCTCTCTATCCCCATTTTGCTGAGTGTTTTCATCTTAAATGGGTGTTGTACTTTATTAAATGCTTTTTCAGCATCTATTAATATGATCATGTGATTTTTGTCTTTCATTTTGTTTAGGTGGTGTATTGTATTTATTGATTTGCTTATCAAACCATCCTTGCATCCATAAAGTGAATCCCACTTGATCATGGTGTATGATGTTTTTAATGTGCTGCCGGATCTGGTTTGCCAATATTTTGTTGAGGATTTTAGCATCTATGTTCATCAACAACATTGGCCGGTAGTTCTCTTTCTTTGTAGTGTCTTGACCTGGTTTTGGAATTAGGGTAATACTGGCTTCATAGAAAGAGTTTGGGAGTTTTCCCTCTTCTTGGATTTTTTGTAATAGTTTGATAAGGGTAGGCATTAGTTTTTCCCTAAACGTTTTGTACAATTTGCCTGTGAAGCTATCCAGTCCACGGCTTTTGTGTCCTGGGAGTTTTTTGATGACTGTTTCAATTTCACTTTCTGTTATCGGTCTGTACAGGCTTTCTATTTCTTCGTGATTCAGTTATGTGAGGTTATATGTTTCTATACACTTGTCCATTTAATCTAGGTTGTCAATATCTTACCATACAGTTGTTTGTAGTAATTTCTTAATATCCTTTGTATTTCTGTGATATTGGTCATAATTTCTCCTCTTTTATTTCTGATTTTATTTATTTGGGTCCTCTCTCTTTTTATCATGATGAGCCTGGCTAAATGCTTGTCAATTTTGTTTATCTTTTCAAAGAATCAGCTCCTACTTTTGTTGATCTTTTGAATTGTTTGTTTAGTCTCTATGTCCTTTAATTCTTTTCTGATCTTGATGGTTTCCTTCCTTCTACTTTCCCTGGGCTTCCTTTGTTGTTGTTGTTCTAGTTCTTGTACGTGTAGGATTAGATTTTTTATTAGAGATTCTTCTATCCTTTTCATGTAGGCCTGTATTGCTATGCACTTTCCTCTCAGGACTGCTTTTTCTGTGTCCCATAGGTTTTGGGTTGTTGTGTATTCATTCTCATTAGTTTCCAGAAACTTCTTGATTTCTTCCTTGATGTCATTGTTAACCCATTCATTATTTAATATCATATTATTCTTTCTCCATGAGTTTTAATGTCTTCAGTTTTTTTCCTTGAGGTTGATTTCTAGTTTCAAGGCATTGTGGTCTGAGGCGATGCTTTATATAATTTCAGTTTTCTTGAATTTGTCGAGGTTTGTTTTGTGTCCTACCATGTGATCTATCTTTGAAAATGCCCCATGTGCTTTCAAAAAAAATGTATATTTTGCTTCTTTGGGGTGAAAAGTTCTATATATATTTATCAGTTAAGTCTATTTGATCTACTGTGTTGTTCAATGCCTCAATATCCTTGGTGTTTCTTTGCTTGGAAGATCTATCTATTGTTGATAACAAGGTGTTGAAATCCCCCTACTATGACTGTATTGTTGTTGATATCTTTCTTGTAGCATTCTACAATTTTTCTTATATATTTGGGTGCTCCTATGTTAGGTGCATATATATTTACCAAGGTTATATCTTCTTGATGGATTGTTCCCTTCAGTATTATGAAATGCCCTTCTTTGTCTCTTTTTATAGCCTTTATTGTAAAATCTGTTTCGTCTAATATAAGTATTGCTACCCTAGCTTTTTTTCATGTCCATTTGATTGGAATACTTTTTTTCATCCCTTCACTTTCAGTCTGTATAAATCTTTTGTTTTGAAGTGTGTGTCTCTTCTAAACATTATATATGTGGGTCATGTTTTTGTATCCATTCCACTACCTTATGTCTTTCGATTGGAACATTTAATCCATTTACATTTAAGGGTATCATTGACAGGTATTTATTCATTTTCCTTTGTACTTGTGTTCCTCTCCCTCTCTCTTTTTCTTTTTTTTCTTCCAGCATTCCCTTTAGCATCTGTTGCAATGCTGGTTTGGTGGAGATGTATTCTTTTAGCCTTTCTTTGTCTGGAAAACTCTTTATTTCACCTTCCATTTTGAAAAAGAGCCTTGCTGGGTGGAGTATTTTTGGCTGTAGGCCTTTGTTTTACATTGCTTGAACTATTTTTTGCCATTTCCTTATGACTTGTAGTGTTTCTGTTGAGAAACCTTTTGATAGACTTATCAGAGCCCCCTTTTATGTTACTTGCTGTTTTTCTCTTGCTGCTTTTATGATTCTCTCTTTGTCTTGAAATGTTGCTATTTTAATTATGATGTGCCTTGGAGTGAGCCTTTTTGGGTTCATATTCATTGGGACTCTCTGTGCTTCCTGGTATTGCAGGACTTTTTCTTTCATCAAGGTTGGAAAATTTTCTGTCATTACTTTTTCTTTTCCATGCTACTTTTCATCACCTTCTTGTATCTCTAAGACTCAAATACTTTTTTTTGTTTCATGTTATCCAGCAGTTCTCTTACACCCTCTTCATTCTTTTTAATATTTTTTTATTTTGTTGTATTGTCTGGGAATTTTTTTCTACATTGTCCTTTAACTCACTGATCCAGTCCTCTGCTTCATTTAGCCTGCTTTTGATTGATTCTACTGTTTTCCTCGGTTCAGAAATTGTATTCTTCATTTCTTCCTGGTTCTTCTTTGTAGTTTTTATGTCCTTTTTTATGCTGGTGTAGTTCTTTGTAAGGTCCTTGTAGCTTCCCTGGAGTTCATTGTAGTTTTCTTTGAGTTCGTCAAGTTCATTGAGCTTCCTTATAACCATTATTTTGTATTCCATGTCTGAAAGTTGACTTATGTCTGTTCCATCTATCTCTCTTTCTGGGGATTCCTCTTTTCCTTTCATTGGAAGGTTGTTGCTGTGTCTCCCCATGTTGGATGCTTCTTGTTTGTTTTTGTTTCTTGGATTTGTCTGCTTTAATATCCTGCCTTTGTGGTATGATATTCTGTATAGGAGACCTGGGAGATTCAGTGGTGCAGTCTCTTTGATCTCTCAAACATGATGTTCTTTGAATGTCCTTTATGCTGTTTATTTAAGCTGTCTGATTATATTTAAGTTACTCTTTGGTGGCTCCTTTCCTCTGGTTAATCAATTGAGAGTTACTCTGCCCATCCTGTCTTGGGTTCTTCTGTGGAAATGCTGTTAAAACATAAACACACAACCCAGGTAGAAACCCACACCTTCCAAAATATCCTCCACCCACAATCCCATTATCAGCAGCAAATAAGGCAGCATTTAATATAAATGTAAAGAGGTTAAGACTATTATATTATAGGAGAAATAGATAAGAGTTGTTTTAAATGAAAGAAAGATGATTTCTGAGAGGGAGATGATAGAATAATAATAGTAACAAGTTGAGTCAAGGCTATGCAAGACAGTAAGTAATATTTACATTGTATTTTGAAAAAGGGAGGGAAGAATGCAGAATGAAGTGGCAGAGTGTAAGTGTATAGTATTAGGTTTGTATAGCAGTTATATGCTATATGTTTAGTGTGAGAGGGAGGATAAACGAAACAGACAAAAAATAAATTAAAGAAGAAGAATAGGAAGGAGAGAAGGTAGGAAACAGATTTAAGAAATAGTTTTACCCAGTACAACCTTTGGCGTTGTCTTCTTTTTCTGGATCCTCCCCTGGTCAAAATTCCATGAGTTTGAAATCTTTTCTGGCTGGCTGGCTGTGAGGAGATCTAGTTTGATTCTGGGGCTGCTCTTCTATCACTTGTGGGCCTGCCGCCGCTATGCTGTGAGCTGCACTTAGTTGAGTCCCCTCCCCCTGGTCCTGTGGCACCTTCAGCTCTCCTGAGGCTTGTCTAGCAATGCTGTTCTGCTGGTGAGCCAGTGCGCATGCCAGTAGTCCCTGCCCAGCCTCAAGAAGTCCTGTCTCTGGTCCTCCAAAAAGTCTCTGTGTTGCCTCCAAGCTGCAGCACTGGCCTTCATCCCTGCCTATATGCCCGCGTGTGCCACTTGCCTGCCTGGTGTCCCTACTGAGTCTGTAGTTCCGCCACAGCTTTCCTGTATGGACCCCTCTCCCTGGCTCAGTTCTTCTTTTTTCTTTGGTGGGGTCTTGGTGTGAGCACCTGCAGCACAGAATTGTCAGCCTAGGGTTGCCAGCCAAGGGGGTCCCCACCTAGATTCAGTTCATACATTTTCTCACAGTCCAGGCTGTTCACTGTCTTCCCACACCTCCAGCTGTTTCAACCAAACCTTGTCACTGACTCCCTCTGGGACTTTGCTGGGCGGTGCACCTATGGCAGGGGGAAGCTTTCAAGCAGATCCCTGCTAATGAGCAAGTCAGCAGATGTCCCTTTTGAGTGCACTGCGGTAGATCTTCTGGGCTGGGAGGCCCAGCGACTCCACTTGGAGAGCACGGGCCGAACTTTCTGCCCTCTTTTCACACTGCTCCCACATTCTCTTCCCTGTTCGTGCTGTCTCAAATCCTCACTCACTCACTCATCTCTGTGTTTGTTCTCCAAGTCCTTTTGTGAGGGGAACAAGCAGACAACACTGCTGCCTACCCCATCACAATCTTTTCTCCCCCCACAAAAAGCCAATTTTTCAAATTAAGCATTTTTGATGATGTCACAGACCTAGTTTAACTTTCAAATGAAAATGAACTTTAAATGAAAATAAACTTTAAAGACAGTTAGCTGCACTAGTTTATAGTCTACCACTGAGCATTGTGATTTTCCTTGAATTGTGACTTTTCTCCTTATGATTACCCTCCTTGTCATTAAAGAAACTATATTAAGTCCCATTTTAATTTCTCCTGTTAATTCACATAAACACAACAAGAGCAGCAAATGATCACATATGATCTTTAAGCCTGCTTTGCTGGAACTTACACAAGGAACTTTTAGGGTGACTTTTAGTCTGACCTTTAGGGCACAGAAGCTGAGCCACATACCTGCCATTCATCCTTGCCTGTAAACATCTGTCTTTTCCAAGTTCTTCAGGTTTTCCATTGTGCCTTAAGGTCGCTTCTAGCCATCTTTCAGGAAAGCAACATTCATTCATTCCCTGGAAAGATTGCCATGAAACACACAACCAACCAAGGTACCAGGCCTTTTTTCTCATGGGCTTTTATTACCTTTGAAAGTCAATCCCAGTTCCTCGGGGCTTTTTGGTAACAATCAGAGTCCAGGCATGCCCCCTTTAGGCATGACATTCCAGTCAAAATCTTGGTTAACAAAACCTCTATTAACAACTGGTCTTATTAGTTTTATGCAAAGAACCTTATGTCATTACATACTCATTCAGAATGCCAAATTCTGGAGGGATCAGGTAGGGAGAAAAATATACAGTGTGAAGGAAAATCCTTGTCCTTCTAACATTCACTAAAATTGCATTTCCATACTTTACATTTTTGCAAAGAAATATCTTAATGCTTGAGAGTTAGTTCTAACCAAAAACTTTTAGCATGATTACTCAAGAGAAACAAATAGACCAGAAGCCTAGAGTATTTATGGGTAAAGTTTATTAAAAAAAAAAAAAACCCCACAGACTTGGATTTCAAAGTCATTTGATTATTTAAAACTTAAAATAAGGATTGCTGCCCAAATTTATAGAACCTGGATACTTGCTGTGGTATTCTTATGGAAACCAAGAAGAGATACTCTCAAAAGCCCACTTCAGATGTTCCCATGGGATATAATAAGCAAGAAAGAATCTTCTAGAAAATGAATAGTAGCCATGGAGAATCATGCACATTGGAATTCACCCTTGAGAGCAAAATCTGGATCTAATCCAGGTGTTTTCTCTCACTCTCAAATGGAGTGGAATCTGAGGGATAGTGACTCATATGTAGGGTGAAGCAAAAGTAGATTTACTGCTTAAGTGCATGAACCAGAGTTTATCCTTGCATTATTATTTGTTTATCATTGTATCATTTATTTGTATCACAGCTGTAAACCCATTTTTGTCCCACACTCTATGTCCTATGTTCCAAACTCAGCTTCTATCCTGTAGGAAAATAAGGAGAGAGAGACTGTCAAATGCTACAAATAAAATTGTGTTTATGTTGAACTCTCTAGTTCAATTCCAACTCCCACATAGCTATGACTTTCAGTCCAATCTAAAGTAAGCCTGTGAAAGAAAAATGTTATTTATTAAGGGAAAGGTCTAAATAAACACTAATTTATAAAGAAAATATAAGATTTCATAAACTGGTAGCCTACTATCTAGAAATATTACAGAGAGCTTTTGATGTCAGAATATAGATACAAGAAAAATGTTCTGGTTTCACAATTAACTGGGGTTTGCTAGTAAGGAGGATTGACAAATATTCATAGGTGCCTTTGGAATAAAAATTTAATGGCTTTTTGTAATTCTCTTTAAAAATACATCTAATTTAATAATTTTATAGAGATTTAAAGATAAAATATTCAACAGAGTGAAGTGTCTTTTTGATATTTTCTTACAAACTAATTTGTATCTCAATAGTTCTTTTTTCTTCTCAAATTTCTGTAGCTTTTTTTGTTACACTAAATAGATTCAAATGATATTGTTTTAGTATCTACTTATTTCAAAAATAGTCTCACAATAGATATAAAAGTCAAAGAATTTGGCATAATAGTCTGTAAGAGAAAGGAGGTTTTATTTTAGCTTGGGGAAAATTGATTTGAATGAAGTCCAGTTTTTCTCAAACTGTATCCAACTAAATTGATTCTTTCTACCTTAAATAAAATCTTATTCATCTTTTCTCAGTGTCCGAGAAATTTACATACACTTTTATAATGCTGATTAAATTAAATGCTTGCTAAATATGTGGGAATTAAAGTCCATGAAATCTTGTTTTAACTCTTACTGGTTATTTGGGTGTTTTTTGTTCTAAATGTCCTATTCTGTGCCCTCCACATACACAACTCATGAAGTGGGTGATTGACATTTTTTTTTTAAAGTCATTCTTTGATTAAGATTCTTTCCTTGAATGTTTTCACATCAAGCAAAGTTCCTGTGAATTTCTAAATTGGTAATAAAATGCGAAGCTTTGTTACTGGACTAAAGGTGTCCATTTTTCTGCACACATAAGGAGTTGTTACCAGATTAAAGGGGTTCATTTGCTGGTGCCGATAACACATGAACAGGAGCCTGCAGCAAAAAAAGTAAGGATTTATTTTTTAAGAAGTGGCCCACGCCCAGAGACAGGTGAGCTAATGCTCAAGGACCTGGTTCCCACATGGCTTCCAGGAAATATTATATAGGGGGAAAGTCATTAATCATTTTGACTAAAGGAGTTAGTCTTGATCTCTACTGATTGTTTGGCACTAGGGTAATGGGTAGCTGATCAGTGCATCTGGTCCTGATGTCAGCTATAAAGTCGTTTCTTTAGTTGCCACTTTTCTGGCCATGGAGCTGAAACAATGGAGGCCTAGATGGTATCTCTAGTTTGATCCAAACTGTTTCTGGAGTTACCAGACCCGAGGCTTTGTTTCTAACATTATTTGATACTGATCAGAACTTCATTGTCCTGAGGGTTTCATGATGAAAGGAGTGGTCCTGCAAGGGAGAAGGAGACAGATGAGTCAGGATGCTGGATAAGGGCAGTTTGAATCAAAAGAAAAGAAAGGAAAAAGAAATCATATTAAAAAAGTGAAGTTTCTATGTAGTTACAGCATTGTCACCTTTTGCTCCATAGAAGTACACTCACTACATTTGGGTCTTACTTCACAGAGTACAGCATCCATATCAGTAATAAACAAAATGAGAATACTTTCTAAAATATTTTTACTACTGAGCAGCTAGTTAATTATTATTTTATCATTCTCCCCTTGGAATATATTTAAATCTCAGGTAAGTAAACAACAACAATGGCCACTGAAATTTTGTTTTAAAAGCTAAATTGTAGTGAAAAAAGAAATGGAAGTATTTTAAATGCAGCAAAGAAATGTACCAATATTTTTCTTTTCTGATAAGTCCTTTGTTTTAAAATGTTTTAAAGTAATTATTTAAAGAGATTGTAAAATGAAAAAAAAATCTGCCATCTGTAAAATTTCATCAAATATATATACTTTTTCTCCCTGGAATATATAAGACATATATCCCCCGTTCCATTGATCCTGGGATTAAAAACACTCCAGCTGAAATATTTTAACACAATTGGAAAAATGTTTTAGCCTCAATTTTGGAGTGTTCATGTTTACACAACTATTAATGTGCTTTATCTGCAGTGCTATCAATAGAGCCTTGACCTGACACTATAAACATGCCACTAAAAAACTAAATGACAACTGTGATTATCCTTCAAATGGACTCTCTTCTTTGGCTGTGTGGTGTGGAATTTGTCACTTGAATTTACTAACAATGTTTATATTCTATAATTATAAGTCTTCCACTGGCTTGAGTTTTCAAATAAAAAATAGATGGGAAAGAACCCTATGCTCTTCAAAAGAAGTTACTTTTGCTTTCTTCCTTATTTGATATAATTCACATTCTTTCCATCTACTTATGAGTATGTAGAGAAAGAAATAAGTTACTTTTAAGAATTTAATATTCTCATTTAAGTTTATATACTGAAGTTAATTTTCTATAAGTTCAAAATTAAACCCCTTGAATTATGAAACTTACTTTTTAAGTTGTTTAGAAAAATTGTATTTCTGTATGGCAATAATACATAATATTGATAATTAATATTTTTAAGTTTAAAAATGTTTTCTTAAGTGAGAACTTTTATCTTAGATTAGTTATTTCATTATTTCATTATAAAAATGTGAAAATAAAGTTATAAGGCAAAAATATGGTTCCCTTCTATAGTAATTTGGAAAGAAGTGAGAAGACTACCTCAGTGATGTGCAATGGTTCTAGAGAGGTAATGGGAAGAGTTACAAACCTGCCAATATAGCTCCTGTTGAGAGACCTCTTCCTGTTTTGTAGGCAGCTGTATTATCATTGTGTCCTCACATGGAGGAGAGAGGGAGTTCTAGTCTCTCTCTTTCTCTACATTTATTGAGATATCACATATAATATTGTGTAAGTTTAACACAATATTATAAATTATTGTGTAAGTTTCATGTGTGTGCAATGTGCTGATCTGGTATATATTGCATAATAATTACCACCATAGTGTTAAGCTATCACCTGCATCATGTCACATAATTATCATTACTTTTTTGTGGTGAGAACATTTATGATGTACTCCCTTAGCAACTTTCAGTTATATAATAAAGTATTATTAACTTAAATCACTATGCTGACCCTGGCTGCTGTGACTCAGTTGATTGAGCGTCGGCCTGCGAGCCAAGTGTTGCTAGTTCGATTCCCAGTCAGGGCACATGACTAGGTTGCACGTCAGGTCCCCAGCTGGGGACGTGAGTGAGAGGCAACCACACAGTGATGTTTCTCTCCCTCTCTTTCCCCTTTACCCTCTCTCTAAAAATAAATAAATAAGCAAACAAAAAAATTAATTAAAAAAAATCACTATGCTGTACATTACCCCAGATTCATTCATCTTATAACTGGAAGTTTGTACTCTTTGAGCAATACATCCCCTTTTCCTAGACTCCCAGCCCCAGGTAACTACTATTATAGTTTTTCTTTCAATGATTTCACCTTTTTTTCATTCCATAAATAAGTTATCCTATATAGTATTTATCACAGGTCATCATATAGTCACAAACAGCTTGATTTCTTTCTTTCTAATCAATAATAATTAATTTAACATAATAACAACTTCTTTATTCATTTACTGATAGACAATTAGATTGTCTCTATGTTTTGGCTATGGTGAACAATGTTGTAATCAACAGGGAGTGCAGATATTTCTTCTTGATCTTGTTTTCCTTTTATTTTGATATATAATACCCAGGAGAGAGAAGACTGGATTGCATGGTAGTCCTATGTTTCATTTTTTTAGAAGTCTCCAAACTGTTTTGCACAGTGACTTTACCAATTTACATTCCTATATCTTCCTCTTCTTCTAAGGACACTAATCCCATCATGGGGGCTATGCCTTCATGGATTGCCCTAAACCTAATTACTAGCAAAGGCCCCACATCCAAATACCATTACATTGGGAAATTAGGGTTTCAACATAATAGTTTTTGTACAGATTCACCCAGTGAGTGTATAACAAAGTTGAAATACATTACTTGATACTGCATGTGTTCTTTTTCTAAATTAATTATTATTGCAGTATCAGAAAGTACTAATATAACAAGCTGATAAAAATTAAATAATTAAGGACATTTGGGTTTAGAGAGAATGGCATAAATCCCAAGTTTGGAGATGCCATAGAGATAGTGAGATTAATGGATCTCAGTCTCTGTGCTGAACATCCGCAACACTGGGGAAATCCACTAGGATGACCAAAGGGTTTGTGGAGTAACATCAGCTAATGGCAAAGATTAACAGAGATCAGAAACAGGTGCTTTATTAAATGTCATTTTATCTATTTTCTAGTTTTCCCTGGGAATAAAAGATACAATACATTAAATCCAATAGGAGAGAAAAAAAGAAGTGATATAAATTCACAAGTAATCACATAGGTTTAAGTTACAATAATAAAGACACTACAATAAACTCAAAGCCTTGTAGAATACTTTATCAGAATTCAGGATACCCAAGCATATTTACCCTTAGATATATAACAAAGAAACTTTCATGTATATATCTATGGAAACATAGACAAGAACTTTCATCCTAATGTTGTTTGTGGAAGAAGAGGATCATGTGGGAGCCAAAACTAGGAGAATAGAAGAATCAATATTATTACATATATGTGCTGGAATACTGCTGCAATATTCAGAGTCAAGGAAAGTAATTTATATATCTCAGCTTTATAGATCTCAAAATATAATATTTTCATGAAAAATTTTAAACAATGCAAGTCAATTATAATTTATGAAAAGTAAACAATACAATATAGTTTATGTTTTACATGAACTCTAAATATATGTATCAAAAGTAGATTGCAAGAATTACATTTAATATATTAAAATAACTGTTTGGAGTGGGTGAAGTGGAAAATTGGCTTTCAAGAAGAATATAACCAAGATGCCAAAAGTAATTATGTTGTCCTCAGTGATTTCCCTTTCATTATTAGTAATTTTGAGATGAGTTGAAAAGGAGAAATACCTTACATATTAAACATTTATTTTTATTATTTCTTTTTTAGTCAAGTAGTACCACAATAATGATGTGAAACAAAACACTGCAAAATATCAATAGGTAAGAGCAAGGAATATTTATTTTTCTTACTCACAGGTTGGCAGTTTGAATAGGGTGGCCTTGTGTCAGGCCCTGTATCATCTCAGTTTGAGTTTAGGCTTCAGGTTGGGTTTCTGTCAACCCACATGTCTCTAGATGCCTTTAGACCAGCAGTTCCTGGGACATGTTCATACTGTGAGTACGTCAATGAAGTACAAAGCCAAGCCCTGCTCATAGTTTAAAGACCACTGCTTGAGAATTTTGGACTTCTGGTCAAGATGGAGGCTTAGACGGACACGCTCGGTCTCCCTCTACAACTAGAGAAGAATACAACTACTTCAAAACAAAAGATAACTAGAAATTCCAGAAAATAAAACTACACAGAAGCCCAACGTATGAAGTTATAAACCAGCGGTGCCCTTTAGGCAGGTAGGAAGAGCGAAAGTGGGTGGTGCTGTTTGCGGTCGCACCAGGGACAGCGGCAGGGAGAACAATCCCAGCGGCAGGGAGAACAATCCTGGCTGCAGTCGAACCCCAGCAGCTTGCAACCCCAACGCTGGGGAAAGCAGCCACCACATCGTCTTGAACAGTGAGGCCCAGAGGGCGGGAGGACAGATCCCAGTCTCCTAGTGGAATAACTGTGTGAATCCATCTTGGACCCACGCCCCTACACAAAGCGCCACAGCGCTGCGAAATAGGTTGCGGATAGGCGCCGGTCACTGGGTTGTGACCACAAAGCATCACAGTGCGGCGAAAAAGGTTGCTGGACCACCGCCGGTTGCTGGGTTGTGACGACAAAGGGCCACAGAGCAGCGAAAAAGGTTGCGGATTGCCACCAATCGCTGGGTCGTGACGAGTACACAGGCACTGCCCCCTATAGCCGGCCCAAAACGCATCTGTCAAAATGAGGCAGACAACTATAGAAATCCCGGTGGTGCAGCTCACCAGGCAACAGATGAAGAATCTGACAGATGAACAGATAAGAAACCTGTCAGAGGCTCAGTTCAGGGCCATTGTTTTCAGGTGGCTTACAGAATTAACAAAAGATCTGGAAAAAGATGAGAAAGAATCGAAAAACACTCATAATGAAAGGAAAAAAACCACATACGAGACAGATGGTGAGGAAATAAAATCCAGAGTTCAAATCAACTAACCAGAACACAGAGAAGGAACAAAGAGTCAACCAGTGCAGAGAGAAAAAACGGGAAGCAAGGAAAATGATGAGAGGATCAGAAACCTCTGGGACAGCTATAAAAGGCCCAACATAAGAATCATTGGTTTGCCAGAGGGCGAAGAAGATGAACTAGAAATTGAAAAATTAAGTGAAAATATAATAAAGCAGAACTTCCCAAACTTGGGGAAGGAAATAGACTTACAGGTCCAGGAAGCACAGAGAATTCCAAAACAACTGGACCCAGGGAGAACCACTCCAAGACACATTATAATCAAAATGTCAAAAGTTAAAGATAAAGAGAGAATCTTAAAAGCAGCAAGAGAGAAGAAAAGAACCATGTACAAAGGGGTCCCAATTAGACTATCAGCTGACTTCTCAAGGGAGACCCTGCAGGCAAGAAGGGACTGGCAAGAAATATTCAAAGTAATGAAAATCCAAAACCTACAACCATGAATACTCTATCCAGCGAAATTGTCATTCAGAATAGAAGGGCAGAGAAAGTGTTTCCAGGACAAAACAAAGCTGAAAGAGTTCATTAGATCCAAACCACTGTTATATGAGATGTTAAAGGGACTGGTTTAGAAAAAGGAGGATCGTAACTATGAAATCTAAAATGAAAACTGCATCACAAGAAACAACAACAGAAGCTAGAGAATTGAAACAAAGGCAAACTAAACAAGCAACGAGAGTGGAAAAGAACTATAGGTATGGGGAACATACTGGGGGGAGGTCAGCAGTGAGGGGGAAGGGGGAGAGGGAGGGAGATGATATAGGAATTAAGGATCATGGTAGGAGAGAATGGAATAGACAGAGAGAGGTTGAGAAGAATTAGATGCACAACTAATGGACATGGTCTAAAAGCTGGGGACAACTGGAGGGAGGGGGGCCACCGGGTGCAGGGGAGAAGAGGGAAGGGAAATTGGGACAAATGTAACATTATATTCAATAAAACACATTAAAAAAAAAAGACCACTGCTTGCATTATATCTCACCAAGATTTCTTTAGCCATGCCCAATATTAGTGGCACCCCTTTGTTCTAGAGACTTCAAAGATCCTATGGCAGAAGAAGAGCAGAGGATCGGGGAGGGGCGTATCCAATCTATCACACAAAATTCACTCACTTTGTCACAATTCCCAAATTCTCATCCAATCACAATATCATACTTGGAGCCTAGGATCTTATCATCTACCTTAGATCCAGATAAGCATCCTTTGGATCTGAAGACCTATGACCTAAAATACAAGTAAACTGTCCTTCATACATCATTGGTACAGGAGAATAACTTCAATCAACACTTCCATTTAAAAAGCAAGAAAATGAGAGTCACATAGCAGCTATTGTTCCACAGCTATTCTAATTCTGGAGGCCAAATGTTGCAAAGTTCACCTAGCTCATGGGTAGGGTGTGTACCTTCATCAGGCCCCTGATCTACTTCTTGGGAGTGGTTTCTCGGTCCATTTTTCTCCAGGGCTTGACTTTTCCACAGAAAAATGTCCTTCTTTCACATCATGTTCCTTGATCATGTTGAAGAACATAATCTTGGTGGTTGAATGGGAAATGGAGTGGAGACCACGGTGGCCCAGGACAGACCACGGAAGCCGGGAGTAGAGTTGGGGAGATCTTTTTTTTTTTTTTTGGTGCTCTAGAAATAAAAAACAAGTTTTGTTTTTCTTTCTTCTCATTCCTCTCACTCCTCTCCCGAGCCCTTTCCTATGGCAAGTCACACTGAGCCAGGGCACTTCGGTGACTAGTTAAAGAAGAAGAAGAAAAAGAAGGTACTGTGCAATTGTTCTGGGACCTTCAGAAATGCTAATGATGAAAGAGAGTGCAGGCCCTCACTCCCCTTCCTGCACAGTGCAGATGTGGGTGCCACTGAGCAGTCCTCTCTGGTGAGCCTGAAGCAAACATGGACCAGGAAACTGGGCAACATTGTCCTGCTGATCATTGTCACCCTCATTAGCATGGTCCAGAACACTAAGTGAAGCCTCTCACTGGGAGGCTGGCCTTCACTCTGAGCTGCTCCCTCTTAGTTCAGAGCTGTGGATGTGGTGGGGTAGTTATTGCTGCAGCATCTTCTGTTATGAGAACAGTATTTTCATCTCTCTTAGTGGAGATGCACCAAGTCCTGGCCCTGGGCTCTTGAGTGGGTGCTGGGCTTTTCTGTAATGGAGTAGTAAACCCTGAGCAGACTTAAGCTAGGTGGTGAGATTTTAATTATTTTTGGCAGATGAGATTAAGAAGATCTTTGGTACAAAGGTGGAGGAGGGATTATAGATGGTCAAATGCCAAAGTCTTAACCACTATCTAAAGGGCATTTAAGATAGATAAAGATAGAACAGTGTGTCCTCACTCACAGAGTTCCACCAACTGATAAGTAAGATGGAGGTTTCCTGGTGGGGGACATATAAGTATGGACAAGCACATGGAGACTTTTTCATGCTGGGAAGACCCCACACATCCCCCCATCACAGTCCATTTTGTGCTTGTATATAGTCCTAATGTTATTTTTATATCTTGAATACTGAAGTAATTTTTTTGCCAATTAGAGCCCTAAAAAATTCAGCAGGTATTCTATATTTTTGATTCAAGTCAATCCCATAAACCATAAGGTTTTTTTAATCTATACATTTTGGTCTAGACTTATTTACTAAGGTTTTAGATATATCAGGTTCATTTAAACCATGCACTTAATGTTTGTAGGATTGCTTTGGTCCAACTCAGAGGATCTACAATGTACTACCTTAATTCTTTCAGAGGTCTAACAAAGGTTGTGCCAGCCACATCCTTGACTTCATCATCCCTTGAGACTTTGTCATAATAGTAGCACCCTGGATTTTCTCTTTGTTCTGAGGCTATGACTTAATGGTGACAATTTCATTTTTCAAGTAAAAAGTTCACATAAAGTTATTCTTAAGCTCAAAGTCTTCTAGTTCTATTCCTGCTATCACAGAAAACAATTTTACTAAACTTTTGCCTTGCATATGATAAATTTCCAGTTTTCCAGTCTAGGGTTCTATTTCTTTGCCATTTGCTATTTGACCACTAAGCCTATGGCCCATACATTAGTTTTTGTTTATAGCTGCTTCTTCAAAGTACCAATTTCAGTATATGTTAGGGTAGCACTAGCTACATGAAAAGATTCCCAGAATTTGTTAGAAGTGAATTTCAATTTAAGAACCAGGAACTTGTTATCTTGACCTTCAGTTCAGTAGTTTAATCTATGGCTTTCTGCACATGCTAAATTTAGATGTGGTATCATGACCTTAAAATATCAATCAGGAGGCCAAATACACACATGAGAAAATGATTACCACTAATCATTATGGAAATGCAAATCAAAGCCACAATGAAACATTACTTCATACCTACTACTATCAAAAACCAGAAAAGAAGTATTGGTCAGGATGTGGAGATATTGGAACACTTTTACTTTGCTGGTAAGGATGTAATGTGGTACAGCTGCTAAAGAAAACAGTATGTCAGCTCCTTATAAAGTCAAACAACCCTGACTGAAGTGGTTCATTTGTCCAGAGCATCCTCCCATAAACAAAAAATTCATGGGTTCAATTCCTGGTCAGGGCACATGGCTGGATTGTGGGTTCAGTTTTAGGTTGGGGCGCATACAAGAGTATGAGAGGCAACCAATTGATGTTTATATCTCACATTGATGTTTTTCCCCCTCTATCTCTCCCTCCCTTCCCCTCTCTCTAAAACCAATAAGCATGTACTTGAATGAGGATTTTTTTTTTTAAGTTAAAGAAAAGTTACCACATGATCCAGAAATTCCAATTCTGGGTGTATATCCCTTCAATAATAGAAGCAGGGACTTAAATAGATAGTAGTATACCAATGTTCATAACAGCATTATTCACAAGGTCTAAATCATATAAACAACCCAAATATTCAATGACAAATGAATGGATGAACAAAATGTGATATATATATGACACACACACACACACACACACACACACATATATTAAATATATATGAGATAGGTTTATATTTGGTATTAAAAGGGAATAAAATTCTGATATAAATACACACACACACACACACACACACACACACATATATATATATATATATATATACATACATATATATATATAAAGCAACATGGATGAACCTTGAAGACATTATGCCAATGAAACAGGCAAGACACAATAGGACACATTTTGTACTATTCTACTTATATGAGTTCCCGAAAGTAATCAAATTCACACAAACAGGAAGTAGAAAGATGCTGGGGGGCAATGGGAATGTGGAATTATTGTTTATTGGGTACAAAGTTTCAGTTTGAGATGTTGAAAAATTCTGGAAATGGATATTGGCAATGGTTTCACAACAATGTCAATATATTTAATGCCACTGAACTATATGCTTAAAATGGTTTAAGTGGTAGGTTTTATGTATATTTTACCACAATAAAATTTTTTAATATCTGGAGCCCTGTAACAGCAACTGTAAACGGTCAGTAATGTGGACAAGCACATGTGGAACTGAGACATTTGAGGAAAGGACACCTTCCTGAGGAGAGAGTGCAAAACATCTGATAAGTTATGGAAGAGAGAGAGAAAAACTCATGAATAGGGTGTCATTGAAATGGATCTTAAATTCATCTCCCATGAACTTGTATCTGAGTCTTGGAAGAGGAGTATACTTAAACTATATATTTTATGGAATCCTAAACAGTTACCTTTGGGAGCTCTTTTTGACCCCTTCCTAATAGGAAATGATTCAAAAGGAGCTAGGAGGGATCTGAAGGAATGTATAATTCTCACATTTCTGCAGTTGGGGTTGAACTTTTTCATTATTACTATGACACTGTTGAATTCTTAGCCTCGTGTGGTCTGAGGAAATATTGGTTTACACAAGCTGTTCAGGTTCCAACTTATATCATAGTTGTCATCAGTAGTACAATATCTTCACATTTCAAAATGTAGGGATAAACAAGAATGGAAATGTACCTTCCTGAAACTGTTGATAATGGCAAAATTACCTGTTCCGTTCTCTCACAACACCAGTAATTTCCACCAGGAACCCATAACTTGGCTTCTGTCTCCATCCACAAATTTTGCAGAAAGTTATAATTGTGATGTTTTAACAGAGACAACCTAAAATGCCCCTCTCTAAATTACAAGTGTTTTTAAGCCAATTGCTTGAGGCAAATGCACTCCTTGCATCAACAAGTCAGTGAAAGTTGATTAATAGAGGAGAAAAGCTGAGAGATTCTCAGTGACTGATAACTGCAAACACCTGTATTGAAGGACTAGCCACTGAGAATTATGAGAAGTAATGAAGCAACAACAAATCTTACATTCACTGTTGATTTTTTGAGAACATAATTGTATCCTACTTGCTGATATTTTAATCACAGTACTGGAGAACACCCGTTAAGCAAAAAGGAAAGAATCATGAAGACATCTCTATTCATATGTGTCTATGTTTTTCACCTACAATGATGTATAGTAGCTAAAGTCTTGTTTTTCAGAGAAATCACACTGTAGATGCATACCAACCCCTACCCATGATTGCTTCTTGTTTTTTAGAGAATTGTAGTAGCCAGTGAAAATTTACAGTAGCTAATATATCTTTTGCTTCTATCTTATTTTAAAAATCATATACTATGATACAATTTTCACTAGTATCATTTTTTAAATAGCAAAATAAAATTGAAGCTCCAAAGACATATGACATACAATGTAATAGAAATAATCTATTCTTTGGGTACATTGGGCTTAACTAGAGTGTCTCTAGCCACAACTCTTATGTGTTATTTTTACCATAAATATACACATTGTGATGAGTGTTAAATTGCTCATGGCTAATAGATTTCACATGCATCAAACAATAAAATTTTAAACAACTTCTTGGCTTCTCCTGAATTCTTGGAAAAATAAACCACAAAAAGTCACTTTAAATTTAAAATACTGAAAATTGTTTGTAATATGTTCATTGTTGCAGCTATTCTCAAAATCTGCTAAAATTTTGCAGACAATTGAAAACTATGTATATACAAAGTTAGGCAAAAGTAGGTTTGCAGTTGTTTATATGGAATATAGTACAATAATTAATATATAATAATAAAAGAATAAACTGTTTTGCTTAGTCACAACCTACTTTTCTAAGTGTATTTTATTGATTATGCTATTGCAATTTCCCAATTTTCCTCCCTTTGCCCCCCTCTGCCTGGTGCCCCCCTTCCTTCTAGCAATCCCCCACTTAGTACATGTCCATGGGTTGTGCACATAAGTTATTTAGTTTCTCCATTTCCTGTACATTTTTTTTCTTTTTAAATATGTTTTATTGATTTTGCTGTTACAGTTGTCCAAATTTCCCTTCCCTCTGCTCCCCTCCACCCGGTGGCCCCCCTCCCTCTAGTTGTCCCCTCCCTTTCAGTCCAAGTCCATTGGTTGTGCATATAGTTCTTCTCAATCTCTTCCTGTCTACTCCATTCCCTCCTATGATGCATCTTAATTCCTGTACCATCTCCCTCCTTTTCCCCCTTCCCCCTCCCTGCTGATCTCCCCCCAGTATGTTCCCCATACCTATAGTTCTTTTCCCACTCTCATTGCCTATTTAGTTTGCCTTTGTTTCAATTCCCTAGCTTCCGTTGTTGGTTTTTGTGATGCAGTTTTCATTTTAGATTTCATAGTTTTGATCCTCCTTCTTCTAAACCAGTCCCTTTAACATCTCTTATAATAGGGGTTTGGCTCTAATGAACTCCATCAGTTTTATTTTGTCATGGAAGCACTTTCCTTGCCCTTCTATTCTGAATGACAGTTTCACTGTACAGGGTATTCAAGGTTGTAGGTTTCTGATTTTCATTACTTTGAATATTTCTTGCCAGTCCCTTCTTGCCTGCAGGGTCTCCCTTGAGAAATCAGCTGATAGTCTAATTGGGACCCCTTTATACATGATTCTCTTCTTCTCTCTTGCTGCTTTTAAGATTCTCTCTTTATCTTTAATTTTTTGACAATTTAATTATAATGCGTCTTGGAGTGCTTCTCCCTGGGTCCAGTTTATTTGGAACTCTCTGTGCTTGCTCGACCTGTAAGTCTATTTCCTTCCCCCACTTCAGAAGGTTCTGCTTCATTATTTTTTCACATAATTTTTCAATTTCTAGTTCTTCTTCTTCGCCCTCTGGCAATCCTATAATCTGAATGTTTAGTCTCTTATAGCTGTCCCAGAGGTTTCTGAGCCTCTCCTCATGTTCCTCCTTTTTTGTTTCCTCTTTCTGCACTGGTTGACTGTTTGTTCCTCCCTATGTTCTGGTTTGTTGATTTGATCTCTGGATTTTATTTCCTTACCACTTGTCTCATATGAGTTTTCATTTGTTTCAGTATGAGTGGCTTTCATTACTTCCCTGTCTTGTTCCAAATCTTTTGTTAATTCTGTAAACCACCTTATGACTATAGCCCTGAACTGAACCTCTGAAAGGTTTCCTGCTTGTTCGTCTGTCAGGTCCCTCGTCTGCTGCCTGGTGAGCTGCGTCACTGGGATTTCAATCATTGTCTGCTTCATTTTGACAGATTTGTGTTTTGCTTTGCTTCCTAGGCAGGCTGTCAGGGGCGGAGCCCTGTGTACTCATCACTACCTGGCGACCGGCGGCAGTCTGCAAGTTTTTTCGCTGCATTGTGGCGCTTTGTGTGGGGGCGGGGGTCCAAGATGGAGTCCTGCCATTATTCTCTGCTGGGAGACTGGGATCCATCCCCCAGCCCTCTGGTCCTCTTTGTCCAAGGCAATGGGGGGGGGCTGCCTTTCTCAGCGTTGGGGTGGTGAGCTGCCGGGACTCGACTGCAGCTGGGATTGCTCCCCCTGCCGCTATCCCCGCTGCTACTGTAACAATACCTTTAGGCTGCTCCGATTGAAACAGAACCCACAGGCCATTTAGTTAGGGGCCCAATCACCCACCACTAGAATTACAACTCTCAGGACTAGAGTTTAGTGAAAAGAAAAAGAACTGTTTATTTAACAGTTAAGTAGATTTAGTTTACTTGTGGATTTCTGCTGTTGAGTCTTATGTTCTTTAAAATATGAACACATAGTTCTGCCTCCCTCTACCAAACCAGGCCAGCCTTAGAAAAGTTGAAAACACTGTTTCCCTACTTCTTAGGCATAGTTCAGCTTTACTGGTAGCTGCCAATCACTCAAATCTGATTGGGGAGGTCCTTTCTGTGGCGTGGTGCCCTCCAGCTTTTGATGCAGAATTGTGTGGATTCTCAGCCTCCTTTTAAAGTGCCTTCTTCCTCCAAACCACGTGGATCTCCTCTCCTTCTCAAAACCGCATGGTGAGAGCCTCTTAAAGCAGCCTGGAGAGCCCTCTCAAAACCACGTGGAGAACTCAGCTTCTTTAATCTGTATGGAGAACCTAGCTTCTAAAAATTGCATGGAGAAGGCCCCTTCACCAAGCCACATGGAGGGAGAGCACAAGAGCGAGAGAGAGAGAGAGTGAGAGAGAGAGGTCCAAAATGTCCGCAGCTGCTTATATATCCCTGACTGTGTCCTCTGATGCAGTGGGTGTTGCAACCAGTTCTGAGCATTCACAGAACCCTATGCAGGCTCTGTAGGTTTCTTTCGAACCATCCCACAGTTCAAGACTCCTGCCATTTTCTTGGGCCTGGAAGTATCAAAGCTATTTTGCATAACAAAGACACTAGCAACTAGCCCCAGGCATGCAAAGGCATCTTAAAAACTGCTTCCTTTTCCCTATCCCCCAGCCACAAACTCTGGGTTTGTTTTTGGACACCCCTGTTTCTGTAACACTACCACAAACCTTTCTGTTCTGGTTCTGATTTCACCCCTCCTACCCGTTTGATGAGCACTGCTGGTTTATAACTTCATACGTTGGGCTTCCATGTAGTTTTATTTTCTGGAATTTCTAGTTATCTTTTGTTTTGAGGTAGTTGTATTCCTTTCTAGTTGTAGAGGGAGAGCAAGCATGTCTGTCTAAGCTTCCATCTTGGCTGGGAGTCCTTCTATAGGATTCTTAATGTTCTTCTATTTTGTACCTACCAATTAGGCCTCTTATGCCCTGCACTTTTCCCCAGCTGATAATCCTCCATGTGATCTCCATATATATGATTCTGTTCCTGTTCTGGTTGTTTGCTTAGTTTGTTTTTGTTTTTGATTTTTAGATTCCATTGTTGATAGTTCTGAGTTTGTTGTCATTTTAATGTTCATAGTTTTGATCTTCTTTTTCTTAAATAAGTCCCTTCATTTCATATAATAATGGATTGGTGATGATGAACTTCTTTGGCTTTACCTTGCCAGAGAAGCACTTTATCTGCCCTTCCATTCTGAATGACAGCTTTGCTGAATAGAGTAATCTTGGTTTTAGGTCCTTGCTTTTCCTCATTTTGAATACTTCTTGCCAGTCCCTTCTTGCCTGCAAAGTTTCTTCTGAGAAATTAGCTGATAGTCTTATGAGAATTTCTTTGTGGGTAACTCTCTCTCTTGCTGCTTTCAAGATTCTCTCTTTATCTTTAACCTTTATCACTTGAATTATGATGTGTCTTTGTATAGTCTTCTGTGGGTCCAACATGTTTGGGACTCTCTGTGCTTCCTGGACTTGTACATCTGTACATCTATTTCCTTCACCAGATGAGGGAAGTTTTCTTTCATTATTTTTCAAATAAGATTTCAATTTCTTGTTCTTCCTTTTCTCTTTCTGGCATCTCTATGATTAGAATGTTGTCACTTTTGGAGATGTTCCAGAGTTTCCTTATACTATCTTCATTTTTTTTTTTGAACTCTTATTTCTTCTTTCTGTTCTGTTGAGTGTTTATTTCTTCCTTGTATTCCAAATCATTGATTCGAATCCTGGCTTCCTTCTCTTCACTCTTGATTCCCTGTGGATTTTTCTTTATTTCACTTAGTGTAACCTTCATTTCTTCCCTTATATTTCTGTCATGCTCAATGAGTTCTTGAGCATCCTGATCATCAGTGTTTTGAAATATGCATATAGGTTTGCTATCTCCAATTTACTTAGTTCTTTTTCTGGGGTTTTGTATTGTTCTTTCATTTGGGCCATGTTTCCTGTCTCCTCAAGTTGGCAACTTCCCTGTATTTATTTCTGTGTATTAGGTAGAGATTCTTTGACTCCCTGACTTAGTGCACCTGTTAAGTAGTATGGGGCAGCATCTTAGGTATTCACCAGGATGGGGCAACCCAATTCACTGCTTTATAGCTCTGTGTAGGGGGCGGTATTGGACAAGGGACAATGTTGTTGCCTGGCTTCTGGAGGTTTGCCTGGCTCTTGCCCCATTTCCAGTCACTTCACCCACTTCCTGTATGCAGCTGGTCCCCTTCTAGCTGTTGCCCTGGTAGCCATTTACAGAGTGGTGAGATTGCATATATTCTAAGTTTGTACAGGCCCTTTAAATGGAGTCTCCTGAGAAACCAGAAGTTTCTTCTACCAGCTCAATCCCCACTTGTTTTTACAGTCAGAGCTTATGAGGTTTTACCTTCCCAGTGCTAGAACTCTGGGCTGTATGGTCTGGCCTGAGGCTGGGATTGCTCTTTCCTAAGATATCCCTTCCAATTTGTATTATCACATGGGAATGTGGGACTGCCTGTTCCATCACTGCCATCTCTCCATTACTCACAGCATCCTCTTAGCCCTGACTCTGTAATTCTGCCCCTTCTACCCATCTGGATGAATATGGCTTCTTTAAATCCTTGGTTGTCGGATTTCCATACAGTTTGATTTTCTGGCAGCTCTGGGTGATTTTTGTTTTGAGGTTAGTTGTAATTCTTATTGTGGTTGTGTGAGGAGGCAAAGCATGTCTACCTATGCCTCCATATTGACTGGCAGTTACTCACAACCTACTTTTATCCACCTTTGTAATATCATGAGTAAGCTCCTGGTAACAAATCTACATTAGGAAATATTCTAACAGAAGTCTTCTTCCAGAAAAAAATAAATAAGTAAATAAAAAGGAAATTAAAAGGCTTTATATTTGCATGCTAATAACTAATATTGCATTTACAAATCAAATTTATATCATTTATTAATCAAGATAGCATAAAACTCCTGTAACTAGAGTTAATGACATTTTGTGAAACTATATTTTTTTCTGATTTTTAAACTTCAAACTTACAAATAATACTCCCTAAGAATAATGGTCAAATCTTGGTTCTCAAACATCTTGCATCTTGAAATGGTTCTCCACCAAGTAGTCTGTGAACACCAAGTTATTCACAGAAAAAATGTGTCAGTTGTCAAACAAAACTTCGGTTCTCCACCCAATAGCATTTTCATGCTGATACCTGGGACAAAATGATTCAGTTTTTTTAACAACTGCTGTTCAAACAGCCTTCTGGAGTGAATTAAGTTCAAGAACCAAGGTTCCACCATACAATGACAAATAACATATTTATTGTTGCAATGGACAATGCCACTCCTATTTATATTTCCCTTGCTCCTATTCAAATTGAGTTGCTAATGTGGCCAAAAAGTTAACTTATGCTATCTGGACTACTAATTTCCCCAAGACAACACATTTCCACGTTTAGCTTATAGCTATTGGTCTATATTTTCTTTAAGTAAAACTTTATGATTTGAATATTGTTCTCTCCATTATGTAATAATATGAACTAATCAATTATAGTATAAATATTACATTCCAGCTTTTTATTTTTATTTATTTATTTTTTTTGTTTCAGATCTTTATTTAAGTCCACACTAATGTATTTACATTATGATACAAATCTTTGTTGGATTTTTAGTCTCTCCTAACACTTTACTGAATAATGAGCTAATTAACTCTTTTAAGTTCTCAAGATCAATATGTACAAATTGGATACTAAGGGTAAAGACTTTTGACTGAATACTGAAAACTGATAACCACGTGGTTGCCAACTTATTTCCGTAGTGTATTTCTTGAGCTAATACAGTGTGTAAAAACACACACACAAACAACCCACGACAATTTGGTAGGAGAACAGCCCTCCATTTTAATTTCCACTTATACTAAGGAATTTAACCTCTGTATACACCTTTCTTTCATGAAGTAACTATAGTGGCACTTTTTTCTCTTCACTGTATGCAATATCCCAGTCATGTTCAGACAACTGTCTCAGTTTGTTGGCCCTCTAGCAAGTGTTTTAAATATACATCAAATTTTAGACAAGCATATAAAGTATTTATATTTTCATCCTTATAATTCAGAATGACTTATTTAAAAAAATGTTCCCAGTATATGATTAATAAACATAGTGATTGCTTAAATTAGTAAATTATTGGAATACCCTAAGAATTTTTTTTAGACCTTTTTAGAGAAGGGAAGGGAGGTAGAGGGCAAAAAATATTGATGTGTGGCTGCCTCTGACACACCCCCAACCGGGGATGTGTCCCGCAACCCAGGCAAGTGCCCTGACTGGGAATCGAACTAACGACCCTTTGGTGTGCAGGCCAGTGCTCAATCCACTGAGCCACACCAGCCAGGGCTGGACTCCCTTTGGAATTTATAAACTAGTAGTTGGTAAGTTTTCCCACTGTAAGTCCAAGGTCCATGAGAGTATGCTGTGTCTTGAAAACATGAACTAGTTTAGAACTTTAATGTTACCTAAACTAACATACCTTTAACTGCTGGTAGCAATTTGAAAAAAAGTGCAGCAACCTGACCCTCTAGATATCTTATTTTCTCCATAGTCTGCTCACAAAATTGTCAGATTCTTACAATCTCTTAGAAGCAGGTAGGGAGAATTATTTATTAGACTTCTAACAGCATGAACTAGGAGCCAGGTTACATGATCCAGTTTAGGAATATGAATTTTATACAGACTATAATCATTTACAAAGAAATATAGTAGTAATACAATAATACACTGAAACTATGCTGATTCAATTTGATGAATTTTCAGTATAAACAAGTTTAACAAAGTCCCTTAGATGCAATTTCTTTTGGGTTTACCACAACACTTTTTGTTATATTGTATGTCTTGTAAATTCCAATAAGTCTATCTGAAATCTCAAACATATTATTTCGAAGAGATATTATTATGAACTGGGCATTTTTTGTTTGTATATGTAAAATGCAACAATAGACACATTTTTAAAATCAAGGGCTGCATCAATCTCATCCATGAAGTAGAGGGGAGTGGGTTTGTAGTGATGAAGAGCAAATACTAAAGCCGATGAACTAAGTCTTTTCTCTCCTCCTGAAAGGTTGAAGATCTTCTTCCAACTTTTCTTAGGTGGTCGAACACTGAACATGATTCCTTCAGAGAAAGGATCCAAGCTGTCTACAAGCTCCAGTTCAGCATCACCTCCTAAAGTAAGCATTTGGTAATTTTCCTTTAATTTATTTGTTATTATATAAAAACCTGCCATGAATTCATTAAGCCTTTGTTTCCGAAGATCTTCATATGCCTGTCTAAAATGATCTCTTTCTTGTGTAATTTTGTCCAATTCTGCTACCCGTTGTAAATATAATTCTTCCTTCTTTTTATACACTGCAATGGCACCAAGGTTTGGTTTCATTTCATGACACTAGGCTTCCAAAAGTGCAATTTGATTTGTTATAGAATCTGGATTCTTGATTGCTTCAAGATCCTCTGGGCTCAGAACTGAAATCTCTTCAACAGGATCATGTTCTATGGGATGCAGTGATATTTTTGAAATCTCTTTTTGCCAATATCTTATTTTAGAATTATGTTCTGCAATGTGACCATCTATTTGTTCAAGTTTCAATTTAATACTAAGTGAATCTTTTTGAAGAGCATGTTCATTTTCTTGAATTACTTTTAGTTCTTGAAGTAGATTACGATGTTCTTTTTGGATCTCCGGTAAGGATTCCTCTGCAGCATTTGTATTCTTTACGACCTCTGTTGCTTTTTCCTCAAGATTTTTTTAGCTCTGCTGTTAAGTCACCTACTTCTTTTGCAGTATTTTTTATTTATTTTTCGGTGTGAAAGACAGAGTCTTGTGCTTTTTTAAGATTTCTGTCAGCGGTCTTGATTGCCACTTCGGGTCTAGTAATAGCAGAAGCACATTCATCTAATTGCTTATTAATTTTATCAAGTTTGTCTTGCTGAGCCTTGAGTTTATGATTATTAATTTCCACGATGATATTGTGTAACCTTTTAACCTCAGCTTCTATTTTACCAGCTCTCTCAGCCACCTTGAAAGCACTAACATTTTCTTCTAGTAATTTATGCCTTTTTTTGTCAGGGGCCGTGGCAAGCACATTAGCTTCAAGTTCCTTAACTTGGACATTCAAACATTCTTCTTGCTCTGACAAAGGCTGGATGCTTGCAGTAAACTTTTCTAGGGTATTCCTCATTTCTCGTTGACTATGCTTTAACTTAACTACTGCCTCTTCCAGTTGTACTTTCTGTTCCTGGATTTTTACTGCTTTTTGAGAGTCTCGCTGTAACTGTGATTCCATTTTATTTACCTCTTCTTCAGAGATTTCAACAACTGATGAACCCATTCTTCCTTTCATTACTTTGCTTCCACCACCAGTCATTGTACCTGACTGTTCTATTATTTGTCCCTGCAACGTTACCACTCTCCATCTTCTATCTTTTTGATAGGCGACTCTTGTGGCTTGATATAAGTTGTCAGCTACTAAGGTGTCCCGTAAAGCAAAATAAAAAGCCTGGCGAATTTCCTCATCTTTTACTTTTACTAAATCAAATAACCGAGGAGTATGTTCAGGGGTTTGAATTCTGGTCATTTTCTTTGCCCATACTGCCATCTTATCCAAACCTATAAAGGTCGCAACTCCAATATTTTGTCTTTTAAGGAAGTTTACACACTCTTGGACTGTATCAACAGAATCAACAACAATGTAGTCTAATACACGACAACAGGATGAAATAGCAACATCATATTTTTCATCAATTGCTCCTAAGTCGCCCAATCTTCCATATATTCCTGGAATCCTGCCAGCTTTTTTTTCTTAAATTATTGCATCAAGAACTTCCCCCCTACTTTTATTCATTGCTAAGGAACTCTTTGCCTCTTCAACTTTTTGGAAAAGATCATGAACCAAACTTTTGCAATTTATTTCTTCTTGTGTGAGTTTTTGAAGTTCCTTTTCTTTCTCCTTTAATTCGTGTTCAGTGTGAGGGAGTTTTGCCTCTATATCTCTGATTGCAGCTTTTCTTTCTTCGAGAGTCTCAGAAGTGGCAATTAAAACTTCCTTGGCCTTACTTAATTGAGACACCGCAGTATTATGCCAACTGAGATAGATATCAAGTTCTGACTGGGCTACATCCATCTTTGAACGTGCTTCATTTACCAATTTGCTGAAACCCATGAGTTCTTTCTCTTGACTTTCTTTTTCTTTCTGAAGCCCTTGTTTTTCCTGTTTAAGGCTATCCATAACTTCCTTCAATTTTTCTTCTTCTTTCTCTTTTTCCTTCTCAAGGACATTCTTTCTAGTTGTTGTCTCAGTTATGATATTCTCATTCTTGGCAGGTATATTTTCAAATTCTTCTACCTTTTCTTTATCTTTCTGAAGTTGTTTCTCCAGTTTTTTTGCCTTACTTGAAGCATGTTTTAATTTTTCCCTAACTTGAACATCTTCCAAATCTAGCTGTGTAAATTTTTCTTCGTTCTCCTCAATATATTTTGTAATTTTATTCAGTTTCTTCTCTATATCTTTTACAGCTTTATTCTTAGCTTTCATTTCATTTGACAGTATACTGCTCTTCTCATTAATTTCTTTGGTATCTTCATTAATTTTTTCCTTTTGAGTTTCCACTTCAGCAACTCGTTTCTACGGGTCATGAACGTAATATTGACAAACATGATTCTTTTTTTTTTAATATTTCATTTTCCAAGATAAGAAATTCAACTGCTAAGTTTTTCTCTTTTTCTAAGACATCTTTTTCCTTTTCCACCATCTTAACTCTGTTTAAGTTCTCTCCTCTGTGTTCATTTAAAATTTCAACTCTCCGACACAAGACTTTAATAGGTTCATTTAGCCGTCCACAACCAATTATATCTTCTAAGTATTCAAGCATACCCTCATCATGTTCAGTCTGGCCTTTTGGTTTCATCATAGCAATTTGTTCAACTTCACCCTGAAAATTTCTTTTGTAGTCACCTGATCTCCCAGAGTTTACCCACTTTGTTGATCTTCTGCTTTGAAGACTGAATATACTTTATCTTCTCCAAGTTTCTCAGGTTCTTATTCCAAAATACCAGCCTCTGTTATGGGTAGAGAAAAGGAGCCAGGAGTAGCTGCCACCTTCTCGAAGAAGCTCTTTAGACTCAACCAGAGCAGTTTCACAGGCCAACACTAGCTTTTTATTGTTTCTAAACCTAGTAGCTTGCCATAGGAAAAAAAAATTAATCCTAGCTATAGCTTACTCTCTTATTTTCATGTACCATTTGACAGACTTTAAGACTTTTTCTAGTTAAAGATGAACTTCTATTATCTCTGCAGTCTTTCATTAAACCCAGAGTTATTAATTATTGAGGGCATTTCTTATATTGTAACATAAATTAAAATTGTTGAGGTAGAATATTTAAGGAAAAAGCTGGAAAATGTTAATGAAAATTTACTTAATAGCATTTCCAACTTGTACTAATTAATCAGCCCCTTTTATATAAGATTTAAAAATTAATGGGACAAAATCAAGGCATTTTTAAATATATAAGTGTATTGCTTTTAAAATCTTGAGGGTCCAATGATATCATTTTGACCCATAAAATTTATTCCAAATTAAATTTATACTTGGGCACAAGTGCTTTCTAAATAATTTTTATTATATGGTCTCCTGTTTGATTTGCACCCTCCTCCTATTACAAGATGCAACATACTTTGAACCTGAGATGTTATTCCTCACCCAAATTCAAAACCAACTAGCCACAGGTGTCAACCATGTGAGTTGCTGAAAACGAGGCCATAGGATTGTGGTGAATAGAAAATGAGTTCATCTTACAGTGAAGCTAGGCACTGTTTAATATGTTCAAGGTATTTTTACTAGTAATCTTTGAAATACTTAGGCAGGTGGCTAGGTATGATTTAGGTCTGTCAAACAGATGTGTATCTATGCCTAACAGATCATAAAATCCTGAAGGTTAATAAAGGGATAAGAGGTGCATCCGGGAGTAGGACTCAGTATGAGACCATAGTATAATTTAACCATGAGGCTGACACAGTATATAGAGAGACACATTGAAGATAGCATTTCCTTCCCTCCAAGGAGATACCTAAATGTTTCCATCTCTTTTGTACTTGGTGAAGTATAATCCTGTGCTAGATTATTTTCAGGTGGTATGAGTTTTAGTGAAATGAGGAGTGTCAGAGTGAAATATAAAAGCCAATCGTTCCCTTGCTAGAAAAATAAAATAAAATAATTTAAAATCTAGAAATAAATAATTGTTTTAATACATTATATCATCATTCCAAAGAATATAGTGTTTCAAATAAAAGTCACTATCTGGGACATTTGAATTTGCTCTCAAAAAATTATAATTTCTTTTCAAAATGAAATTACTTATAGGAGATGAAATCTAATATTAGAATGCGATAGTAATTTTATGAACATTAATGACATATGAAATGCACAACTCTAAATTTGAATTGCTTTAGAATCATACTAAGTCACTACAAATAGTTTAGGAATGCAATATATTAGTTCATTTTATAAACAAAACCAATTATATTAGTGTAGAAAAATTATTTGAAAAGTCTTATCTCTGAAATTCTTTTCAAGTAGAATGAACAGCTATTATAGTGTCAAATATAATCTGAATACACAAAAAAGAGAGTCAATACATGAAGTAAATAATTAGTATTTAGCACAGAGTAAGGGGATCAATTCTGAAATTATGGGTTGAGGACCAGGAAATTAAAATTATAAGCATAATATTTATATAAGAAAGCTTCTTTTGAGACCTGTGTGAAATAATTGAGATAAAGTTATTAATGTCTATCACAAAAGATGAAGCACTATGAAATTCATAAATATATTACATGTGAAGATATTAAAATTTTGACATTTTAAGAATTATTTACAATCTTTGAAGGGCAATTCTTTGTTGCTCTTCTTTCAGATATTCAACAAAATATACAGCAGGATTCTAAAAATGTAGCACTAGTTAGAGTCTAGTTTGATCTCACATAGTTTGTTGCTTTGCTTCTCAAACATCGGATGTCTGAATCATGTGTAAAATTTATATGGGCAATTCTCTGTTGCAAAGTGTGATACTGAACAGCCTACTAAATGATAAAGATTTTTCAAAAGGTGAACTTCAGCTCACATTCAATTTGAAGAGTCAGTGAGAAAAATGATTTCCACATGGCTTTCAGCATACCACAGTCCCATCCGCAGCTTTCATGCTAATGCACAGGGGTAGAGAGAAGACACCACAGGCAGAGTGAGTCTAGGTCCATGTCGCGGGTAGCTTAGTGGCTTCAGAAGAAGATACTCATACTCTGCAGTTATAGCCAACAAGATTCCAGACTCACAGTTCAGACTTTCTAATGCCTTAGGCACTGCGTAATGTTTCTATTTTCAAGGCAGTTTTAATCAGATATTAGAATATAGATATGATAACATGAAAAGTTTATCATGCAACACTTGGAAAAATTGTAATGCTAATTGGTACAGTGGTGTTACCTGGATATTTAATTAATTTTTTAGTTTCATATTGAAGGTAGATGCTAGCTATCTTCCACAGAGGGTCAAAAAACTTAAAAAGACAAACACACCAAACTTCAGTTTCCCAAATTCTGAGAAATAAGATATATAAGGATTAAATGAAGTGATGCATGTAAAATGCCTACCTTAACAAATATAAGGTATTATTAAATATTATATAATTTTGTCATTATCATTTTTCAAGTTGAAGCTTTAACTTTACCTTAAAATAGTAAAAATTAGAGTGGACAACACATTGTTCAAAACTGGAAATTAACAAAGAATAGATACTGGAAATGTTTTGTTCTTTTCCTCTTCCCAACTAATCATTTCCCTGTCAGGAGATAACTCATAATCAATTCCTTTGATCCCTTCCAGATATATTTTGCATATATGCAGGCAAATATAAAAGTATTATTCGTTGTTACACATGTTATCACATAGTACTCTTAGCATATTTCTGGATTTACTTATTTGCAGTCTTTTGTTATTTGTAAGTTCTATTGCTCTTTATTTGACCTTCTTGGAACTGACCACTGGTTTATCTGATAGTGCTTACTTGCTACCTTCTAGTTAAACTAAGCTCCTATCCTGCCCTCTCTTCTCACATCCAACATTGAAAATTTTAAGTTTCCGTCCTAAAATTTCCTGTAATGTTCTTTATCCTTCCCTGCAATAAAAATGTACTCTAAGAAAAACTTTGACCGTGGCTGGTGTGATTCAGTAGATTGAGTGCCAGCCTACAAACCAAAATGCTGTCAGTTCGATTCCTGGTCAGAGCACATGCCTGGGTCAGGGACAGGTCCCCAGTCACCAGCATACGAAAGACAACCAACTGATGTTTCTGTCGCACATTGATGTCTCTGTTCCTCTCTCCCTGCCTTCCCCACTCTCTAAAAATAATAAATAAAATCTATAAAAAAAAACTTTGGTAATTAAATCATTCCATCATTATTTTTTATACTCAACATTTGCAATAAAATGACCCTACTCTGGTTTTACTTCCTTCTTCCCTGATATATAAGACTTTCACAGATGATCAGAAAAGTCCAGTAAGCAAACCTTTTTAATCCAAGAATTAAGACTTCATTAAACATGTAGAAAGTTTGTTAACAGAGTACTGAAAGAGTAATTGTGAATTCTGTTTTTTTTCTAAATATTTGTCAATTCAGTCAACTCATCTTCCTTCTCTGTGCCTCTAATATCTCTAAAATAAGGGAGCTAAAAAGTTTCTAAGTTCCTTAGTACTAATAATATGGGTTTATTTTATGTTTGGAAAGGCCTTTTTGTTATCATCCTACAATGCAAATGTTAACAGAAACATGAGAAAATAATAAGAATTCGAATATGTCTAGAAAATTTTAAAGCCAATAGCTTTCAGTTACTCCTACATTTTCTAAAAAGTAAGTCTTCTGTTTTGGGATGAAAAGTTGGCATCCCCAATTCTTACTCTAGGAATCTGTTTAAAAAATGCTGTTAAATCATTACTGTATTAATTTTTTAAGGGCAAACTCAAAGTAGAATTTAGTTTCTCCTCTTTGAAATGTTTAAAATTATTATAAGATAATATAGCATATGTGAATAAAATTCAAACATAAGAAAGACATGAAAATTTAAAGGAAATGAAATGGAAATTTTTAAGTGACAATTTAAAATGTCAGTGTCCATCCCCTTATCCAGCCTCCCAAGTTATCTACAGTAGTGAACACTATCCGTGTCTGTTCCAAATGACCTTTACTTCCCAGTGCACCCATCCGTCACCTGCTGTGAGTGTTGACTACTCAGGTTTCACAACATCCACCTAGGAGATTTCTATCAGTTTTCTAAATGTGTCTATTTCAACTAAGAATTCCAAAAATAGGGTGAGTTTGTGAACTCACTGGACCTGCTCTGAGGTGGACCTGGGCCAAACCTCCACGGATCAACTAACTTCCATAGCCCTGACTCAGACTGCTGGGCTTGGTGTCTCCAGGAATTAGGATCAGTTCAGAGTCAGCGCCCAGTAATCCATGAATAGTTTATTTATTCCCTTTTCCCAAATTCACTGTCACTCTGAAAAATGGCCACAAGTTCTTTGAAGAAGGAGGAAGATTTATAGTATGTTTTTGGCAGTGAGTAGGGTCCTTCCTGAAGGGAATCTGGCTTCCCATACACTCCAGGAGTTCTAAGTCTGTGAACTGGGTCAAGAATGGGAATGGATGAAGGATTACCACTCTATTTTGGTAATTCAAATCAGATTTCTATTAACATTAACTAAATTTAGAACTCTTTTAAATATACACATCAAGTAAGATTTTGTAGATTGTCATCTATTTCAGTCCTAGGGAGACCATGATCAATTAGTCAATGGCAAAAATCTCTGCAGATAAAACCATTTAAATTATTGCCTGGACTGTGATGTCCATTACAGTAACCACTCTCACCTTTTCCCTGGTGATGAATTTCAATGCTTGGTTTCTGCTATCCCAGGTGCATATCATCCACAGTGAATTCAGAATCCAGTTCAATGGCCTTCTGATTGTATTCCTAGATTGTGGAAAATGTCCTCCATGGGGCTCTTTCAGGATTCCAGGACTCCCCTCAACAATGCATCACTGAAAAACTGTATAATGAGAGTGTCCTCTAGGTTCTCCCAGGGGTCATGTTAAGGGGATAATTGAGCAGATCTTAAATGAAAAATCTGTTGTAGAATTCCAGTCTCCATGAGCTTTAGCATAACTACTTGTATAGTATGGAAGTTCGACACTTTCAATCTCATTTAGTGTAGATTAACCAGGTAAACTGTTGGAGCCATTCCCCTTGCTTGAGCTAGTACATTGAATCTAGACTCTGCTTAATGTACTGATATAAATAAATTTAGACTGACCCAATTATATTGCTTCCACTCTGATCTATGTATGTTCCTTTCACTTCTAACAACATAAATTGTCAAAATCTTGCATTCTTTTAATGTTTATGGCATGTCCTCATGAGTGGAACCTACTGGCACTGGCCCTTCCAAACCTCTTGCTTAGTCAATAATATTAGCGTCTAAGTCTCCAGCGTAAGAAGCAGCATTCGGCCAAATGCCAAGCCTGGTTCTCTTCCTCCACAGCCACTAGCCAGTGTCCAGCATCAGAAAATGCCTCAAAGAGAAAAGTAATTATAGACACACAGTGCCAGTTCACCATTCCCAATAGGGCTTTTATCTCTTCTCTTGTTTTCAGACCCTCCCTGGGAGGGTCTTTGTTTCCTAAATATTGGAACACTGCCTCAGATTATGCTCTGCCCATCAGGCTATGCTTTTTGGCCTTTCTGCTGCCTTTTACTTCAGCAAATTCATCCTTAATTTGGGGCCCCTTAAATATCCAAGTTTTGCTAGGTTTCTCTTTCCCTTTTGCGGTGGACCCTTGCTCATGTCCTAAATTCATCCTCAGGCTCACCAAACACCACCAAAGGAAACAAGCTGCCTATTAGCTCATGTCTGAATGATGATCCCATCTCTGGAATCTTAGCCAGTCAAAACGTCTTTCTGATTGTGTAAAAAGAAACATGAATTTTATAGTTTAACCAGCTTTTCCTAGTTGTTATATTGAGAACTATGTCTAGAATAATTATATCTTACTCGGAAGAAGAATTCTTCAATTGGCTATGCCAATTAGGAACTCTGTACTTTTAATTGGAGCTCCTTCATTGGTGATGTTTTAGATAGAGTAAGAAGACAGAGAGTTGGTTATTGCTGTTGGAAGCTTCAAAACCTAGACATCTCTGTTATGAAACACTAGATCCTCTAGTTTTCTTGGAAAAATTCATTTGGTTTTTGTAGGAAAAAAAAGAAGACATTTCTGACTAGCACACCTTGGTAAACCTTCCTGTTTCTTCAGGGGCAAAGTGCATCTTCCTTGCTGAACTCCAAGCTATAATCTGTTCCACAATTTCTATGAGGTAATGTGCCTTGTCTTTTATAAATGTATTGAGATATCTTGTCCACTAACACAATTACCATTCTCTTCATTGATGGATTTTCATTTTAATTGGTAACATTGAAAGTACAATCAAACCTTGTTTCTCAAATGCGTTGGTGCTGGAACAATTCAGTTCTTGACCAAGTTGTTCTTGGAAAAAATGTCTTGGTTGTCTAACAAAACTTTGGATCTCAATTCTCTACAAAACAACCCTTTTATGCTGATACCTGTATGATCAGTCACACGTCTCTCAGGCAACAAACAAAGAAGATTCTGTTTTTGAACAAATTGCTTCTTGAACAGTTTTTTGGAACACATTAAGTTCATGAATCAAGGTTTCACTATATAAAATGCATGTGATTAGTCTACCACTGTTTCTAGATACTTTTTCAAAGATATCATGAAATGTTTTATGTATTTTAAAAACTGTAATAAACTTTTTTGCGACTAACTTTTTCAGTAAATTTTTAATATGTACTAATATAGAAAAATATGTTAAAATAAATGGAGACCAAATAAGAACAAACAGGAACTGTTTATTCTGAGCTTGCTATAACGAGGAAGTCAGCTGCCATCACTTGGGTTTTGCAGAGACTCAGATGAAGTCCTAAGAATGGGAAGCTTTACAATGAAAAGAAAAAGGAAGGCTTTGTATATACTCTGTTTGAAGGTTTGGGGCATGGGAAAGCTAGGCGCAGATTAACTAGAAGCAGGTAATCTGATGTGGATGGGTTGGTGAGTACAGCTGACTTTCAGTAGTTGGTCCTGAGTTAGAAGCAGGGGCAAAAACTAAGGAATCTGGCAGTTATTAACTTAAGTCCTCTCTCTTCTGGCCTGATTGCTGCAGAGGCTGTGATTTGCCTTAGCCGCTGTTGCTCAGCTGATGAATCAGTTCTGTTTTCGTGTATGATCTTGAGACTGTCAATTTGAATATTCAGTTTCTCAATAGAAAAAGTTACAGTTCAGTAACAATTTGAGCAAAACATTACTTTTCTTCATATCTTATCCAGTCATGCACCTCATAATGACATTGCAGTCAATGATGGACTGCATATATGTCGATGGTTTCACAGATTACAATGGAACTGAAAAACTTCTATTATTTAGTGTTGTAACTATTCTAACAACACTGTACAATGCATTATTCATGTATTTGTAGTGATGCTGGTGTAAACAAACCTACTATACTGCCAGTCATAAAAGTATAGCACATACAATTATGTACAGTGCTTAATACATGATAATGATAATAAATAACCACCAATGATTTATGTATTCACTGTACTATACCTTTATCATTATTTTGAAATACTCTTTCCACTTATAAAAAAGTTTGCTGTAAAATGATATGTGATGTTACAATGGTAGCAGCTTTACCAAATCTCTTGATTGCATCATTTTCTCTTGTGCTTGATTTAATCTTGTGTTGTTTTGATCATCATTGCCCCTAAGCATAAAAAAATCCACTGCTAATGTTACCAGGAACATTGAGTGAATGACTAGAAGTAAAATTGAAAGTGATTAATGACTACAAAGGTAGAAAATCAGTGGTCAGTGCTCTCCAGTCAGGCATGTACCATTCCACCACACTTACAGTCATGAAGGACAAAAACAAAGTGACAGAAGTTGTCTGCTCCATTGAAGGCAATGAGAGTAACACAAATTTGAGAAGGTCCTATTTCAAAGATGGAGAAGCTTCTGAATTGAAGTTTCTGGCGTAAAGTCCAGACACAGAAGTGTATCTCTCTCAGCACCATGACAATAATGGGCAAAGCAAAAGGTTTGTTTGTGATGTTTAAAGAAAATGTCAGGACCCAACTACAATGTTAAATTTACTGCTGGCTCTGGGTGGTTTAAATGATCCAAGAATCATTACACCTTATATAACATGAAAGTGAGAGGCGAGGCTGTGAGTGTTGAGGTGAAGGCAGCTAAAGAATTTTTTGGAAACTCTAGATTAACTAATTGTGGAGAAAAATTAATTGCCAGAGAACATACTCAATATGGACAAAACCTCCTTATTCTGAAAATGATGTTCAGTTATAAAGGAGACCAAATCAATTCCAAGTTTCAATGCTTTTAAGGACAGGATTAGTCTTGCTTGGAGGCAATGTTGCAGGGAACAAGTTGAAACCTTTTGTGACCTGACACAGTGAGAACCCCAGAGCCTTCAGGCACACACTGACAGGGTACTACAGGAACAGTAAAAAGAAATCCCAGCTTCTCTTCAGGATGCCTTCCTGAATTGCTATGCCAGCGAAATAAAGGAGTATGTTTTAAAGAACAAACATATCTTTCAATATTTTGCTTATTGTTCATCATGTTTCCAGGCATCTTCCTTTTATTGGGGATCTTCATCCCAATATCAAAGTGATGTTTCTCCCTCCAGATACCACCTCTTTGATACAACCAGTGGGTCAAGGAATTATAAGAGTTTTTAAGGCCTGTTACCTGAAGAAGGTCTTTGTCACAGCTAGTGCTGCAACTGAGGAAGACACTGATGCAATTATGGAAGGATTTTTGCTTGGGTTTGGGGTGATGTCATCAAGAAGTGTGTAAATGGTGTCTGGAAGAAGACATTCAAGAGATTTATCCATAACATCAAAGGATTTGCCAAGAATGAGGAGGTAAAAAAAAAAAAAAAATCAACAAGGCTGTGGTTGAGATGGCGAACAACTTTAACTCAGTTGTAGATGAGAACAACATTGAGGAACCCCTACAAGTAGTTCCTGAGGAACCAACAAATGAGGAGTTGTTGCAATGGGGACTGGAATGCATAGCTGAGGAATAGGTAAGAGAAAAGGAGACTAGATGAAGAAAAAGAGAAAGAATGCCCAAGAAAATGAACAGTAAAGGATTTTCAGAAGTTTTGCAGACTTCAACAAGGTCTTAATAGGTTTGAAAACATGGACCCCCAACACCAAGTGGTTTTTATTAATAGGGAGGAATGTTCATGGTGTATTATTTGCTCATACAAGCAAATCTATAGTGAGAAAAAGAAACAGAGTAAAATACCACTAGGAACATATTTCTGAAAAGAGTGACACCTCTCAAGAAGAACCTCAGTCAAGTCCTTTGGGAGCTAATCCAAAAGAAGGCAATGTTATCCTTGGAGAAGACAACTCCATGCATGCTCTTGCCCCTGAAGAGCTTCCAGTGGGATAAGGTGTGGCAATAGAAAACAGTGATATTGATAATCATGACCCTGTGTAGGCCTAGGCTATTGTGGTTGTGTCTTAGTTTTTGACAATAACAAAAAGTTTAAAAAGTAGAGAAATATAATTTAAAAAGGAAAATAAATCTTACAGAATAAGTATATAAAGAAAGAGAATATTTTTGTACAGCTGTGCAATGTGTTTTACATTTTAAGCTGTGTTATTATATGAGCCAAAATGTTAAATAATTTAAAAGTTTATAAAGTAAAAGTTTATAGTAAGCTGAAGTTAATTTATTACTGAAGAAATAAATTTTTTACAAATTAAGTGTAGCCTAGGTGTACAATGTTTCTAAAGTCTACAATAGTGGACAGTAATGTCCTGACCCTTGATGTTCACTCACCACTCACTCACTGACTCACCCAGAGTAACTTTCAGTCCTGCAAGCTCTATTCTTGGTCAGTGCCCTACACAAGTGTACGACTTTCATATTTTACATAGTATTTTTATTTGACCTTTTCTATTATTAGATACATTTATATACACAAAAACATTGTACTACAAGTATTTACAGTATTCAGTGCAGCAACATGATGCAAGTTTGTAGCCTAGGACCACTAGGCTAGACCACATGATCTAGGTCTGTAGTAGGTTATAACACCAAGGTTTGTGTAAGTGCACTCCATGATGTACGCACAACATTGCCTAACAACATATTTCTCAGATTGTATTCTTTTTGCTAAACTATGCATAACTCTGCCACTAAGTAGGTGATTGTACACACAAAGCGTAGCCCATTGCAGACATTCCCAGCTCCCACCTTTCCATCATGCAGTATTATTAGAAAGTTGCTTTCCAAACTAAAGTGAATGAGGTGAATTATTCAAATATTAATAGTCAAAGAAAAATTCACAGTAAGTTACTTCATTAAATTAAACATACTTTGAACATACTTAGAATTTTGAATTGATAATTGATAAATGGCTTCATTTAGAAAATGTTTATTAGAATATCTCACTAACCCTTCAAATGACTGACTTTCAAATTTTGCTGTTCTTCTTTTCATTATCTCTTGTTCCAAACTGTGAAAGCCTGCATAATGCACTACAAATTTTACATACTACATCAATTATATGTGTATCATCCAGGCACGGATGCATTCGGGCATATTATTTTGTCACACAGAATTTTTTAATGCTAATTTATTTATTTCAGAATAACTTGTAAGTTAATGTCAAACTTGTCATTGTGTCAAGATATATAATGAGAAATAAAATATTGGCAGTTTATGATAATCTCCTGAGTATGCTGAATGTATTAAGTTAATCATAAATTAGTTTAACAATTTAGCCTTAATCTGGCAAGAAGATTCTCATATTCTCTTTCAATATGCACAGAATATGCACAAAAAATACTTTATTTAAAAATAATGGCTTTACGATGGTTTATTGATTCTATTTTTGGAGTTGCGCATGTGCGAGCACATGTGTGTTTGGCTTATAACAAACTAGGTTTTTTTGTGACTTATTAGAAATATTTAGTAAATGTTGATGACATCATGCATTTATTTATCTTTTAGTAACTCAATAACTGCCTTTAGTGGGAGAAGTGACAATCAAATAAATATAGTAAAACTAAGGGCCGAGAAAAAAGGTTTATAAGAGGTAACAATCACTTTCTCCTTGCCCTCACTCTTCATGTGCTGTGGATGTACCACAGCTTCGGCAATGATCTCCATGCACCTAACCTCTCTCCTCCCCTGAGTTACAGTTGGCCAGATTCATGTTTACAACTCAAACTGGGCCAACCAGGTTCTCTCATGAGAATTTGGGGTCAGAAGTTATAGTCTCGAATGCAGAATTATGATCATTCAAAAAAAATTCATTTGACAAAATTCCATTCCTGACTAAAACTTTTAGTAACCCAGCAATTTAAGGAATTTTTCTCATTCTGATGAAAAAGCATTAACAGAAAACTTAGAGTAAACTTTTTACATATTGGTAAAACACATGAAATGACAAGATGAGAACAAGGCAAGAATAAACACCCTCTTTACTTGTATTCTCCCTTGTCTGGCATCCTAGGTAGGGAACTATGGGGCTGAGGTGGAAGGGAAGGGAGCCAAAAGAAGTAAATAAATTGAAAACAGAAGAGTAAATTATACCAGAAGTACATAAGGACTTACATTATATTTGAGTGTTCCGTTTCCTAAATTGGTTGGTGGGTCACAACGTTAGTTTTTGTTTTTTTGTTATAATTTACCATGTTGATGCAACATTATAAACTCTCAACTTCATGCATATCTTTGAAATAATGTCTACTCCAAAATAAAAAACACAGTACTTAATTCATGTAAAGGTAAGGGAATAGCCTTAGCTTATGTAAACCAATTGCTTTTTTTAGGCAGGTGGTAATTGAGTCTCATTAAAATGACTACATGTAAAACTACAGCATCATACAGAATGTGAGGCTTCATTCCTTCTATAGCATTCTCAGACCTTATAATACCTGGAAGCGCTCACATTCCCCTCTATTCAGCAAATTCCTAAATGAAAGATTTAATTCTAAAGCTCTATAGTTTATGTTTCTCTGCTGCTCAATGATTTTAGAAGAGGCAGTTGTGAAAAGGCTTGGAGAGCTGGAAATATCAAGGGAATACTGTTGAAAGGAACTAGAGTCCTCATCAGTACATCATTTAATGGTATACAAGTGGTGTAGCGGTAACACCACCAGGTTCACAATTTCCATTCTCACATCTGAAAATAGATCACAGCTCTGTTAGCAGTTCACACTATTTTTTGAAATAGATCATCAGAGCCTTTGATATTCAGTATTTTCGAAGGTATCACCACAAATGCTGTTCTTACATACACTTAGGTAAAGTAGGTGAAAGTAGAGGAGCACAGAGGAAATTCCCCCAAACAACACATTGAGTTGTACCTAAACTTAGAAAACCAAACTGGTCCTACAAAGGTGTTTACAAACTTCATTGTCCTGTTGAATTGAAAAGAAAATAAATTAGAAACATTTAGGTTTAAAGAGAGATGGAGAGGAATAAACAGAGACTAAGAATAAGAGGGAAAGGGATTGTCCAAGGAAAAGTGTGAAAGTGAGGGGAGCAGAGAGTTAGAGAAGACAGATGGAAGAAAGAGAAAGATGAAGAGTGAGAGATCCAGAGACCAAGAGAGTAAGAGAAATGAAGGGAAAGAGGGAAGAACAAGGAAGTGCAAGAGTGCACTAGGAAAAAAAATGACAAAAGGCAGATAGAAAAAGGAAATTCTGTACATATTTGTAAAGCCCACCTAAAAGATGAAAACCAGGCCTAAAACAAATTACCAAGTAATTAATACATTTATTGTATTTCTTAGATTTACAACAAAGATTTTCATCTTTATCTTTTTCAACATACTTGCTTTATTTTTTTTTCACTTTCCAGATTGACATCCTTTTATTCATGCACTCACAAATGGACATCAGAAAATGCTGCCTTTAATTCATGATTTTAGTTGGTTCTTTTTTTCAGTTGTATTCCCTAGAGCTAATTAATTCTCTCTCTGATCCTCAAATCTGAATTCTCCAAATAGTTAATTTGATTGGTCACACTTTAGGTGTTCATCCCAGACCCAATTAAGCAAGTGTGGAGGAAGGATCTTATGATATGTTAAGTAATAGGGCTAGTTTTCTTAGAAATAAGGTGTAAAGCAGGCAGGTACCTCATAATTCACCTACCATTACCTTTAATTCAAATTATGAAAGGATACTATTGTTGAGTAAAATGTGAATGTTGCCTAGAAAACCGGACACACGCATGCACACGTGCACACACACACACACACATGCAATGATTCAAATAGTGTAACTTAAATTTTTAGTCAACCTGCAGTTTATTCAAATGATCACTGACATGTGAGTCATGATCCAGACCTGAGTACTGTGCTAGAATCCAGGAAGTTTTATCATGTGGTTAGGCAAGGGGGTGGATTTGCATGGTAAGAAGAGGTAGAAAAGTAGAAAGAAGAACTGAGTAGCCTGGAGAAGGTAGCAGGAATGGAAGATGGTGAATTTGGAAGCTTATGTTGGAGCACAGAGGTCAAGCTTCCTAATTTTTCCAGGAGTGACTGCCAATTCAGATGAAATGTTTATCTACTACAAGCCCCCGCAGTAAGAAAGAGGTGGGGGAGGAGAGACAAATGTAAAACGATCAATTTCAGAAACTGACTCAACTTCAACCTTCTATAAAGCCACCTATGGGCCGCTGCTGACCCTTCCTGGACACTTCTGTCACCACCGTCCTTCTGTACATTGAAAGGCATCTGGAACTCCAGCTCTGTTTATGATTCTCACATGAAATTGAGCCCCTGTATTAATACAATCAACATGCAGCACGGTAGAAAGTACTGGAACGATGCTCTGAAGTCACGCCAAACACATATTCTATGGACATGATAATTTTCAATATAGATCAAAAATGAGTGTTTTGATTTTCAAGTAAGAACATTAACTCCAGGATTACCACCCAGAGAGCTATGTTCACATTGCCAGGGCATAATTAATTTTGAATTATGAAAATAGATCTCCTTTCAGTAATGTCTGAAATTCCATTCAATCTGATATGAAAGCAACTATAGTACACAGAAATACTATGAAGGGTGCAAATTAAATCCACACAAAGAGGGATTTGAGCCAGATTTCTGGAAGGATATTAGACCTTAGCTCATGTCACTGTTGTGCAAACATATAGGAGGGAGAGTGCTAATATCATAACTGAGTAACAGCATGAATCTAGCTGCAAGCCTAAAGTCTAAATTACCCTTTAGTAATATTTTCAGTCTTATTCAAACCTGGCATGATCCATGGAGCAATTCAGAAGAGTCTGATGTGTGGTGAGCATTACTAGCCCACATTATGTAAGTAGTATCAATCTCTTGTGGTAGGAAGGAACAGAGGTAATTTACCAAATGGTACCCTACTGACCTGAAAGAACAAATTTAGCTTATATGGAGGTTTCATTTTATAGAGAATTTTATTTACCAGGTTTTATTGTAAGACTGACAGCATATGCTGATTAAAAGGGTATTGAAATATTTTTCTACCTTATGGTCCTTTTATAAAATAGGAAGGTTCATATTTAGTTGCAGATTACAGGTGCTGAGTTAATATTCTAGAACTGGAAATCAGGTATGCCAAAACATATTGCTGAGTTTTCATGTTCATTGAGTCAGAATAATACCTATTATGGAATTATGAGAATGCAGACTGTTTATAAACCCTGACTCACAAAGGAAATTCTTTTCTCCTTCAGGTATTCAGCATATATTATTTCAAGTTCTTAGTTTCTCTGTATTGTATATCCTATAGGAAAAAAATTGCAATTAAATGTGATATATTGAGGACTTCCCAGCCTGCGGTTTAGGATCAAGTTACTAAAACTTTCTTTTAGACTGTTTCTTTCACTGAAAGAAAAAATAGAGATCTTGGCTAAGGAGTTAAAGTGAAGCATTTCCATCCCAGGATATCTGGAAAGAGAAGTTATCACCTTGTAGTAGTACATGGTGTCACTATTATTCCTGTTTAGAAGAATCATTTCCAGGATAATTTTGAGACCACTCAAAATTTCCACCTTCCTGAAAACAAACTGCTTGTCAAGGCCACAAAGTAGAGCGCTCAACTGGCTTGGAGGAGTAAAAGGGAGAAATAATTATTGAAACACAATTCCAAATGCTTTGAGAACTGCATATCATATTTTGCCTTGTGGCTCTCTGAAGGACTCAATTGACAATATGCTGTTGCTGGTCCCTGTGATACTCCCACAGCATCATTAGAGATCTCTCATCATTAAATAAAAAACATTTTGTGGAACTGATAAATACAGTCTTCAAAATTAACTAAAAAATCCTCCCAATAGTCTGGTAAAACAGATGGAGAGAATAAAACAGAGAAGTTGTTAAGGGGCTTAACTCAGTCCATAGAGACAATCTTGTGACTAAGTTTTAACATTGGACCTCCCTAGTCTAAGTTTATGACACCTTCTCATCCATTTTTTCCTTATAAATAGCAACCAAGTCTCCAAACCACAGCCACCCCAACCCCCATTTCTTCATGCTTGTCTGTAACTCTCTCCACTTAATCAAGAACAGGACTAAATGCTGCTATAAAGAAAATTAGCTTTTTTCTGTATACACTTTTATGAATCTGTTCATGAACATTAAAATGGCTAAACAAATCATAATGCTCAGAGTAATGTTAATAATTCCTGGGAGTTTATCCTGTTCCAGACCCTGTGTTGAGCTTGCCTCACTTCATTTGTTTCTTTGATGTAATAGATATTTCTACTTTCATTTTTTGCAAGCCATGGAACTGAAGCTTTTCAGGTTAATGCCTTTCACACTGAACCCATGTAAATAACTAGTACTCCATTCTTCTTTTCAGGGATCATCAAACAGTCTTTTAATACTTCAATTTTTCATATAATTTCTCCACATAGAGCTTGTCTGGCACTTTTAGTTCTCAATATAATTAATACTTTTCATTCTGGTTTATATTTCTATGATTTTTCTTGGCTTGAATTTTATCCTCGGGTCTAATCAATTCTGGGTTAGTGACAAATAGCATTTCAGAAACTTCAAAGTTGAGAACTATTTTGACAATTATTTTTAGGTCATGATACCATGTCAGTTTTTGTGGTTAGTGGCTTTTCTCTCAAATACCAACTAATCTTTGGAAACTTTCTTGAGTTTCCGATGGATGTGAATGCTACTTTTCTATTGCCTTTTAAAATATCCCTATATTGCTATATTTATTTTTATACCTTATTCATACAATATACTTCATTTTCAAATGGTAAATGTCTTAAGACAGAAACTAAATCTTGTTAAATTTGTATGCTTTGGGGTTCAAATTCAGTGTCAGTATATAGTAAGTCTCAATGTTTGTTGAATTGAATTGAATTTTATTTTCTTTAGAAGAGCTCTTTATTATGAGGTCTTTAACCATTCCTTGTGTTATTTATTTAATACATGTTTTTTAACCTTTTGTTTATTTCTTCTTGTTTCGGGAATGTAGCGGTTTCTCCTCCTTTTCAAATGTGGACCCACCATTTTTATAATGTGGTCTTAACTGTGTATTTTTCTCCTTGACAGTAGCCACTCAGTATCTATTTCTCCCTCTCAGAAGCTCCCAAGGACATCTCTTCCTATGCATTTGATTACGTTTTATTTTCATTTGTCAAAATTCCTCCCAAAGGGAACAATATGAAAAGGAAGAGGAAAAAAAGTAACTAATAGTGGAGAAACACTACCCAAACCAGATGACCAAGGTTACTATCGCCTGTGATAAATCATATTGATAGTATGTGCATTTGATACAAGGTGATGAAAATGGCACTTCAACTCTGTGGTCTTCCTCCCAAGAATGCATATCCTCATTCCAACCATGAGAAAAATAGCAGACAAATTCCAATAGGGCACATTCGAGAAAATAGCTGGCCAGTACTGTCAGCACTGTCACAGTCATAGTTTTAATTTCCAAATGTGTTGGCAGAACCATGCTCCCTCCAGATGTTCTAGGAGACATTCAGTCCCTGGACTCTTCCAGCTTCTGGTGGTGGTTGGCATTCCTATGCTTATAGGTGCATTACTCCAGTCTCTGCATCACTCCAGCCTTTGCCTCCGTGATCACATTGTTTCTCCCTCTTCTGTCTGTAAATCTCTCTTTTGTCCCTTACAAGCATACATCATTGGATTGAGGGTGCAGCCAGATAATTCAGGATGACCTCATCTGGATATCTTTAACTTAATCACACGTAAAAGTCACATTCTAAAATAAAGCCACATTCACAGGTTTCAAATATTAGGACATGAACATTTTTTGTCCGAGGTCTACCATTCAACCTTCTTCAAGTCATCAAAATCAAAGAATGTCTAAGAAACTATGACAGCAAAGAAATGCCTAAGAAGATATGATGACTTAATGTAATACCCTGGATGGGATCCTGTAACAGACAAAGGATGGTAAGTAATAACTAAGAAAATATGAATAAATAATATAATTTAATTAGTAATAATATATTAATAATAGTTTATTTATGATAAATCAACTATACTATATAATTAATATTATTTACTTAATTATTAATAGTGGAAATTGGTTGTGGGATCTATGGGATCTAAAACTGTTCAAAAAAATAGTCTCCCTTAAAACAATTCAACATTTAAGCCTTTATAACATTTCTGTCAAATAAAAATATAATGCAAATCACTCAACAACTTTAAGTTTTCTAGAAATTACTATTTAAAAGTAAAAAGAAATGCCCCAGCTGGTGTGGCTTGGTTGGAACATTGTCCACCAACCCAAAGGTTGCAGGTTCAAGTCCTGGTCAGGGTACATACCTAGGTTGTAAATTCAATCCCCCAACGAGGGGTGGCTGGGAGGCAACCAAATGATGTCTCTTATTTTCTCTCTCTTTCTTTCTCTCTCTCCTCCTTTCTCTCCAAAAGCAGTGAAAAAAAATGTCCTCAGGTGAGGATTTACAAAAATAATAAAAAATAAATGAATTGGTGAATTAACATGTTTTATTTTATGTAGCCCAATATATCCAAAATATTATCTGAGAGAGACTCTGGGTCCCTCGGAATAGATGAATAAACTACTCAAACACTCACCCAGTGATCATGCTTAGGTGTGGCTGCAATTGGCCTATTAATCCGGTAGGAGTACCTAAGATTGGAAAGCAGAAGAGCCTAACAGGATACTGAGGGTTAATTCTTTCTAGCTTCTGATTACTGATATGTTGATTGACAAGGTTTAACTCTTCTAATGACTGTGGAGAAAGGGTTTGGGAATAATTAAAATCAGAGTCTCCTCTTAAGGTGTTAAAAAGATGAGTTAATTGATGGCTAGTAATGCCAAGGCTAGGCCATATCCAATTACTGTTGGAGATAATTAAGAGTTAAGAGTCTTGGAGAAATAATTTGAATTACTTGAGGTCGAATAGTTCTATGAGAGAGTACATAACCTAAATACTTCCAAGGCATTGACTGCTGTACCATTTCAGGTGCAATTTGTAATCCTGCTTGGACTACAGATTGCTGTAAATGAGCAAAGGTATTAGCTAATTGCCCTTGAGATTAGGCAGCAACTAGGATATTGTCCATATAATGGTATATAATGGACTTGGGATGCTGCTCTCTAGTGGGCTGTAAAGCCTGATGTACGAAATGCTGACAGATAGTAGGACTATTTGGCATGCCTTGTGGCAAGACTTTCCACTGGAACTGTTGTAGTGACTGAGAATTATTAAGCACTGGGATGGAGAAAGCGAATCGCTCTCTATCCTTTTCTGATAGAGGTATTGTAAAAAAAAAAAAAAAAAACAAAAAAAAAACAGTCTTTTAAATTTATGACTAAAAGTGGCCAGCCTTTAGGTATGCAGGCTGGGTTAGGAATTCCTGGTTGTAAAGTTCCCATTGATTGAAGAATTTCATTGTTGGAAATAGTAAAAACTGAAAACCAAGGAAGCTGAGATGCAAGATTTATTAAGAGGAAACTGCCGGGCTGTCTCAAAGGAGAGAACAGGAGCTGGCGTACAGGCTGACAAGGTTTTAAAGGGAGGGATAGAGGACTGGAACAGGCTATCGGGGCGTCTAGTGATTGGTTTGGCCTGGGGGTAACGGCAGGAACAATGGGTTGAGTCTGGGAGTAACCGCGGGCACAGTGGTGGGAACAACGAGGCACTTAGTGTTCTGTTGGGAGAAGGTACTTGGTGATTTATTGGGCATGTTGCTGGAGAGAAGAATAGAATAAGGGAGTAAAAAATTTTCTACCTCCTACTGGTGTTCTGCAAGATTTGAGGAACTTTTCACTGGACTGCTCAATAGCCATTGTTTGTAGTTTTTACTTCCTGCTAATCAAATTATTGGGTGGGGGTTGTGAGGCTCTTACTGAACCTAAGATTCATTAATTTTTCTAAGGTCATGTACAAGTCTCCATTTCCCAGATTTTTTAGGAACTACAAAAATTGGAGTATTACAAGGACTATTAGAAGGTTAAATATGCCCTGCCTCAAGTTGTTGTTGAACTATTTCATGAAGTTTTTTAAATTTCTCCCCTTTTGTGTCCACTGGTCAACACACACTAGCATGTCTTTAAGCCAGGTGAGAGGTAAGGAAGATACTGGGACAGTGGCCATTAGGGAAAATGTGGTAGGTTAATTTTCATTTCCCATTGAGTAAGAAGGTCTCTTCCCCATATATTTGATGGGGCCAGGAGGACGTAGGGTTGAATTCGCCCCTCTTGGTCATCTGGGCCATAACACCAGAGCAACCAGGTGCTTCTCTTAGGCTGGGCAAGATCCCTCATCCCTGTAAGGGGAGTATCAACCTCTTTTAAGGGCCATTCTGAGGGCCAGAGCTGGTTAGAAATCACTGAAATGTCAGCTCCAGTATCCAATAGTCCGGGGAAGACTTTACCCTTAATTTTAACCTCAGTTATAGGTTTATTTAATTGAACAGAGGTTGTCCAAAACAGATTGATTATTTACACTTCTAACATTTCCCTCTCCCCATACAGCATTCTGGGTTTTGGGTACTATACGGGTGCCTGGAGGGATAACATGATATCCTGAACCCTGCGGCATTATTTCAATTTCTCTTTATAATCTGAATCAATAATATTTGGTTGAACTAAAAGTCCTTCAGTAGTAATACTGGATTTTCCTATAATTAGTCCTCCTGTGCCTTTAGGCAACGACCCCCATACCCCAGTAGGAGCCAGGGAAATTTGATCCTGTTCCTTTAAGATAAATTCCCAGGTGGTGACGAGGTCTATTCCTGCACTTCGCCTGCTGTAGGGTTGAGTTCTTCGACTGGCACTTCCCTGAGTCCAAAATAACTGGCTGCCTGTTTCTGCGGCTTCCGGGAGGCAGCTGTGCATAGCCATGGGGGTTTCATTAATAAGTGGCGGTGGTGGTGGGGGGAGCGGGGGGGGGGGGGCGGGTGGCACTGGCCAACTTTCAGGTTCTTTGTCCCAGGGCGAGAGAGGCGCTGTGGGCAGGGTGGTCCTAGCTTCCACCACCCCTGTGGGTGGCAGATTTAATGCTTTTTTGGCAAAGTTTTCATCATAGGTATTTAATTTCTCATTTTCCTTCTCTTGAATATTTGAGATGGCAGCATTGTCCTCCAAACTGAAGATTTCCTCCCCACTTACTTTATTTTCAGTTTTTACTGAAGGACTATGCAGGGGACTTAAAGCTGTATGAACTACACCCCAAGTAACTAAATTCTGATGACCTATGGGGATCCCATTCTCCTGGAGACATTTAAGTTTCTGTCCTACTGTTTCCCCAAACGTATAAATCATATAACCCTTTATCTGGGAACCAGGGGCAGTGCAGATTTACTGCTTGGAATAGAATAAGTAAATTCTTTTTTTCCACCCAACATCCTGCAGCTTTTAGGAACGAAAAGAGCCATCGAAAATAAACATCCTGTTCTTAAGAAAGACCTGTCACCATGATAGAAAGAAAATAGAAACAGAATTTTTATGAAAGAAAATTATTTAGCTCTCTCCCTCTCTTATATATAAATCCTAAGTTGGGAAACACCATGGGGATGGGGCTGTGATTGTTTTTACAGTGTGCATAGTGTTGCGTGGGCTTTGTCTTCTGGCTGGCGGGAAACCTGTTTCTGTCTCAGTCCACGGTCCAGCTTATCCTGCCACAGGAGTCTTGTTCCTCAGGGAGTACCCCTAGTGGGCGCGTTAACTACTCGTCCCGTGCCCACAGTGTTGGGTGATTTTTTTGAGAGAAGAGTGAAAATGAATGTGAGTATATAGACAGGAACAGAACAGCTGAGAAACTTTTTAAAAAAGAAGAAATTTTAGAAAAGAAGAAAGCTCCCTTCCTTTAAGCACGCCCATGGCCTTACCAAAGGAGATGGCGCCACAGTCCCTCCTTTCGGGATGATTTGGCCAATTTTTCCCTCTGTCTAGGCATGCTGTCCACAGTCCTCAGCTTATAGTCGGTGGCACTTCAGCGAGTCCTCTGCCCCATGTTGGTGCGCCACCTGAGAGAGACTCTGGGTCCCTGGAATGGATGAAGAAACTACTCAGACACTCACCATCTGAGGAAGGAAGGGAGGGAAATTTCTCTGAGGAATATCACCCTTGTTTCTTTATTAGCCAGGGTTTTTATCTACTTTCTACATGGGAAATGCATAAGAAAAACATGCAGCCCTTCACCAAATGGTTGGGAGTAATAACGAAGGGAAATACAGATCAATACACGGTTGAAGCGCCCAGGTATTTTACACAAGTTCAAAAACATTTACTCAATCTTTCTGTTTTTCACATCCTACTGACGAGAATTTGGGGCTATTTAGAGAAAAACAGAGCAGGTTCCCTTTTCCTTAAAAGCCACTCTGTATTTTTATTCTATCTTTAAAATCTCCTGGAGGGTGGGATTCAGAGCAAGCATGAAAGACAAACCTGCTGGCTAAGGCCCAGGGCGGGCAGCTCCACACAGCAGTCAAAATCTTTTGAAACATGCCTGCCTGTCTTCCACATCTCCTCATGCTTGTCTTTCCCCAACAATTATTGTTTTAATAAATAACTTATGTAAAAAATATTAATAACACATATTACAATCTTTTTTGTTAGTGTGATTAAGTATAGTACTAGAAACAACACAGGTGCCTATAAGAAAAATGCTGTACAAAGCACAACAAAGTGAGATCTCGTTCTATCAAAACAAAGCTCTACATGTTTTTCTTAGTGCTTATTTCCATTATCTACTGTATAATAATCTACACCTGAAATTAGTGCCTTTATATTTATTTATTTATTTTTAAATTTATTTTTATTGTTTTTCTATTACAGTTATCCCACTTTTTCCTCCATTGCTCCTCCCCCCACCCAGGTCACCCCTTCTCCCACAGTCAATCCCCACCCCGTTGACCACATCCATGAGTTATTTATACTAGTTCCTTTAATAGATCCTTCCCCTAGTTACCCAACTTCTCTCCCTTCTCCCCTGCCCCAATAACTGTTATTTTGTTCTTGTTTACACATCTCTGGTTCAGTTTTGTTCATTTGTTTGTGGTGTTCATTAATCTCCTGTATTAGGTGATGTCATATGGCATTTTTCTTTCATTGCCTGACTTATTTCGCTAAGCATAATTCTCTCTAGATCCATCCATGCTTTCACAAAAGGCAGGAGTCCCTCCTTTGTTTCTGCTGCATAGTATTCCATTGTGTAAATGTACCACAGTTTTTTGATCCACTCATCTACAGATGGGCACTTAGGCTGTTTCCAGCACTTAGCTATTGTAAACAGGGCTGCTATGAACATAGGGGTGCATAGGTTCTTTTGAATTGGGGTTTTAGGATTCTTCAGGTATAATTCTAGCAGTGGAATTGCTGGATCAAAAGGCAGTTCCGTTTTTAGTTTTCTGAGGTAATTCCACACTGTTTCCCACAGTGGCTGCACCAGTCTGCATTCCCACCAGCAGTTCACTAGTGTTCCCTTTTCTCTACAGCCTCATCAGCACATGTTGTTTGTTGATTTGTTGATGATGGCTGTTCTGACTGGTGTGAGGTGGTATCGCATTGTGGTTTTAATTTGCATCTGTCTGATGGCTAATGATGTTGAGCATTCTTTCATGTGTCTATGGACTCTCTGTGTATCCTCCTTGGAGAAGTGTTTGCTCAGGTTCTTTGCCCATTTTTTAATTGGGCTGTCTGTCCTCTTGGTGTTGAGATATGTAAGGTCTTTATATATTTTGGAGATCAGTCCCTTGTCTGAGGTATCATTGGCAAATATGTTTTCCCATATGGTTGTTTCCCTTTTCATCTTGCTGATGTTTTCTTTTGCTGAGCAGAAAATCTTTAGTTTGATGTAGTCCCATTTGTTTATTCTTTCCTTTATTTCCCTTGCCTTAGGAGATGTATTGGTGAAGATATTGCTATGTGGAATATCTGAAATTTTCCTGCCTATGTTTTCCTTTAAGAGTTTTTTCCGGTGTGTGATGTAAGTTGGTGGTCTAGTTTCATTTTTTTTGCATATCCCTGTCCAGTTCTCCTGATACCATTTGTTAAAGAGGCTCTTCTCACTCCATTTTGTGCTCCTTCCCCCTTTGTCAAATATTAGTTGACCATATAGACCCGGTTTTATTTCTGGGCTCCCTATTCTGTTCCATTATCTATATATCTGTTCTTATGCCAGTACCAGACTGTTTTGATTACAGTGGTTTTATGGTATAGTTTGATGTCTGGTATTGTGATTCCTCCTGCTTCGTTCTTCTGTCTCAAGATTGCTGTGGCTATTCGAGGACATTTTTGATTCTATATAAATTTTTGAAGTATTTGTTCTAGGTCTGTAAAATATGTCATTGGTATTTTAATAGGGATTGCATTGAATCTATAAATTGCTTTTGATAGTATGGACGTTTTGATGATGTTGATTCTTCCTATCTGTGAACATGGTATATGCTTCCATTTATTTACATCTTCCTTAATTTCTTTCTTCTGTGTTATGTAATTTTCTGAGTACAGGTCTTTTGTCTCTTTGGTTAAGTTTATTCCTAGGTACTTTATTTTTCTTGTTGCTATAGTAAATGGGATTTTAAAAAAAATTTCTATCTCTGTTATTTTATTGTTGGTGTACAGAAATGCCTTTGATTTCTGAATATTGACTTTGTACCCTGCTATTTTGCCAAATTCACTTATTATGTTGAGTAGTTTTTCAGTGGAGTCTATAGGGTCCACTATCATGTCATCTGCAAATAATGACAGTTTTACTTCCTTTCTTCCAATTTGGATGCCTTTTATTTCTTTTTCTTACCTGATTGCTGTAGCTAGAACCTCCAACGCTATGTTAAATAGGAGTGGAGAGAGTGAACAGCCTTGTCCTTGTCTTGATCTCAGGGGGAATGCTCTCAGTTTTTGCCCATTGAGTATGATGTTGGCTTCAGGTTGCTCATATATGGCCTTTATTATGTTGAGGTATGCTCCCTCTATTTCCATTTCGCTGAGTGTTTTCGTCATAAATGGGTGTTGTACTTTATCAAATGCTTTTTCTGCATCTATTGATATGATCATGTGATTTTTGTCTTCCATTTTGTTTATGTGGTGTATTACATTTATTGACTTGCGAATATTAAACCATCCTTGCATCCCTGGGATGAATCCCACTTGATCGTGGTGTATGATCTTTTTAATGTGTGGCTGGACCCTGTTTGCCAATATTTTGTTGAGAATCTTAAGGTCTATGTTCATCAGCGATATTGGCCTGTAGTTTTCTTTCTTTTTTGTGTCTTGACCTGGTTTTTGGATTAGAGTAATACTGGCTTCATAGAAAGAGTTTGGGAGTTTTCCCCCTTCTTGGATTTTTTAGAATAGTTTGAGAAGAGTAGGCATTAGTTCTTCTCTAAATGTTTTGTAAAATTCACCCGTGAACCCATCTGGCCCAGGCCTTTTGTGTGCCGGGAGTTTTTTGATTACTACTTCAATTTCATTCTTTGTTATCAGTCTATTCAGGCTTTCTAATTTTTCTTGATTCAGTTTTGGAAGATTATATGTTCCTAGAAATTTGTCCATTTCATCAAGTTTGTCAAGTTTCAAGATATTTGTAGCAGTTTTTTTACAATCCTTTGTATTTCTGTGATATCAATTGTGATTTCTCCTCTTTCGTTTCTGATTTTGTTTGTTTGCATCCTCTCTCTTTTTTTTCTTGATGAGCCTGGCTAAAGACTTGTCCATTTTGCTTATCTTTTCAAACAACCAGCTTCTACTTTTGTTGATCTTTTGAATTGTTTGTTTAGTCTCCATGTCATTTAATTCTGCTCTGATCTTGATGATTTCCTTCCTTCTACTCACTCTGGGCTTTGTTTGTCGTTGTTGTTCTAGTTCTTGTAGGAGTAGAGTTAGATTTTTTTATTAGAGATTCTGCTATTTTTTCTAGGTAGGTCTGTATTGCTATGAACTTTCTTCTCAGGACTACTTTTGCTGTGTCACATATGTGTGGAACAATTCCAGCCTCACTGAGAAAACCAGACTGCGCATCTACCAAGCCTGCATACTCAGCACTCTCCTTTATGGCAGCGAGACGTGGACCACCTACGCAAGGCACGAAAGGAAACTCAACAGCTTCCACATGAGGTGCCTGCGACGCGTCCTGCATGTCGCCTGGCAGGATAAGGTCCCCAACACCGAGGTGCTGAAGCGAGCCAACATGAGCAGTTTGCATGCAGTTCTTAGTGAGAGACGCCTCAGGTGGCTCGGCCATGTCAAAAGAATGGATGCAGGCCGTATTCCCAAAGACCTCCTCTACGGTGAGCTGGCAGAAGGCCAGAGGATGACAGGGCGCCCAAAACTGCGGTTCAAAGACATCTGCAAAAAGGACATGACACAATGCTCCATCAATCTCAACACATGGGAAGTTCAAGCAGACAACCGCCTAGCCTGGAGGCTCGCGGTCAGGCAAGGTACGTCACGCGCAGAGGCTGCGCGCAACGAGGAGGCGGTCCAGAAAAGATCGAGGTGGAAGCAGCGTCAACAGCAGCAACAACAGCCATCTGCCTTCACCTGTAACAAGTGCGGCAGGGATTGTCACTCCCGAGTCGGACTGCACAGCCATTCTCGGCGGTGCAGATAGACTCTCAAGAAGCTACGCCATCGTCTCTCGAGACGGACGGCTGCCGACGACGATGACGATTTCATTTACCCCTCCTTCTGGAAATTTCTCCTTTCCTTTTGGTGGGGCATTGTTCCTGTTTGGTGGGGTGTTATTCTGCCTTCATATTTTGGGTGGTTGGTCTTGTTGGTTTCTGCTTCTTAGATTGATCTGCTTTTATTTTCTGCCTTTGTGGTGTAACATTTTGGTGATCTGCTGCCTCCAGCTGAGGCCACTTGGAGGGGAGTAGTCTGCTTAAATGATTTCTCCCATAGCACTGGGGATGACTCTGTACTGGGATCTAATCCGCTGCTCTTGTAGCTCTTTCTTCAGAGCCAACACACAAAACTTTTAACAAAGTGCCTCTAGTTCACTTCACCCTCCTTTTTCCTCAGCCGGGGGCATGTGCACTCTCTCACACAGGTCAGGGGCAGGTTGACTGGTTGTGCACCAGCAGTGGGCAGACTGTTTACACACCTGTTCCAGGAGACAGGATGCCTCTGAGCACCCACAGGCAGGTTGGTTGTGTGCTTTTTGGTGCAAGCCAGGGGTGCCTGGGTGCACTGGCAGGCAGGTTGGTTGCATGCTTGGGAGGGTGAACTAGAGCACTTCCGTGTGGGTGTGCTTGCGCGACTCAAGGGGAGGGTTGGTGAGTGGATGAGTGCGTTTCTTCACCTGTGTTCCTCAAGAATCTTGACCCACCTCTAGCCTCTCCTCCCTTGTTTGCAAAAAACAATAGGAAGATAAAAAGAAAAAAGAAAAACACATTCACACACACACACAAAATGTTGTTCCTTGCCTCCCAGAGCTGGATGCCACCTGGCTCACTCATGGCTCTGCTATTGGGTAGAGCCTCGCTCTCCTTCTGAGTCCTCTCAGAGGAGACCTAGGGTCACTAAAAAATCTGCTCACTGCCAGCTGCAGGTCGGGGAGCCAAGCCAGCCAGAAATCCCATCTTCTCCATTTCTCCTCCGCTATCCTCACTGGACAGTTCACTCCCAGATATCCTCTCTGATCCAGCAGCCCCAAGGCTCAACTCCTGCCAGTATCCAGATGTTAACTGAGATGTTTTGTCCACAATTAGCGCAAACCACAGACAGGTCTCAGGAGCAAGCAAGTGCAGCCTCCCCTCACTCCTCTGTCATCTTCCGAGTGCCGTTAGTGCCTTTAAATGACAACAATTTATTATAACTTATAAGTCTTTGAGTTGTCTTGTGGTCATTTTCTGGTTTTGCTTTATGTCTCTCATTCCGATGGAGTAGAGACCCACTGAGCTAGAACATCCAAAGTGGCCTTATGCTGTGGAAACTTTCTAGAGAGGGCAGGTTCAGCTTCGATTCAGGCAACTAGGAGGATATATGTGGGCACGAGGGGATTTCTGACATTCCTTGACTATGGGTACTGGGACATTCAACATTCGCACTTTGCTTAATTCTTCCCCACTCCCATTGGGATTCCAACTTCCTGTATGCTATGCATAGACAAAGCTGGCTGCTTGCCAAAATATGACATTAATGGTTCTATAACTGTGAGTACTCTGAACATGCAAATCTAATTATTATCTCTAAGCTGCCCACGCCCTGGCATCCGAGTGAGGGAGCCTGACAGACTCTATTGTCCCTTCACTTTATAACAAGTCTGGCTCATTGGGTGTGAGGGCTGGACGGCTGGGTTGAGCTGGGATGCTGGGATGGCCACGCCCCTCCCTGCTTCCCTGTCATCACAGAGCTTCTCTTCTTCACATGCCCTCTCCATGTAGTGTTTTCATGTGGCCTCTTCGCATGGTCTTTCCAGCAAGATAACCAGACTTGATGCCTAGTAGTTCAGGACTCCCCAAAAGCTCAGAAGTTGAAACTTCCAGGTGGTCTTAAGGATCAGATATGAGACTTGTATGTTGTCACTTCTGTACTGTTTAAATATTGCTTTTGTTTAAAGTGAGTCACAGAGCTAGCACAGATCCAAGGTGGAAGGAGAAATACACAACTGCATAAATACCCAGAGGCACAGAGCTTGGTCTTCTTGAGAGTTGGTTAAGTTTTCAAAAAGTATTTAATTCGCAAAGATTGTCACTGTTAATTCTCATAATTGTGTACTATTATTTCAAAAAGTAACAGAGCTATAGAGAAGTAGGACACATGTTCAAGCAAGGGTGTCTCAGGAAGTAAGGAACCTGAGATTCAAACTAAGACAGCTGTTTCTATTCCTGAACTCTGTTAATTATTTAAATGTTAAACGTGTTGATGTAAATCACTTTTGAGGAAGAGAAAGGGAGAAAGAGAAACAGGCCTATTGAGCAATATCTTAAATCCTTGGTGTTATGCTTGTTATGTTTAAAGATGTCATTAATTGAAACTTCTTACGGTCAGCATTAATTACATTTGCTGTAAATAGATCTCTTTCTCTCTAAATCTTGTTTCTTCTCTCTCTTCTTCTTAGTCTTTTCTTCAATGGATAAATTGCGATAATTGTGTGGAAATTTCTGCCAGCTTTAGGCAAACTTTTCACTTAGAAGTCACAGTAACACACATTTTTATCTAATCACCCATTATTCAAGGCTCTTTCTGCTGACCTTAAACTCTTCTCTTTCATAATCACTGAAGACTCATCAGTGCCATTAGTAGTTCTGTGTAATATGATATGTTTGTGTTCCATTTTTTGTAGGCAAAGAAATTAACTCTGACAAAGTAATGACCTCAACATAAATTGTTGTTAATAAAAAGGTTACAGTGTTCTCACCAGAATCATAGAGCTGGGAGTCATTCTTCTTTGTGACTCTACATCTTCCTTTGCTCTGAACTCTTTAAACAAAACAAATAATCATGTCTTATTAAGCACCTGCTCAGTGAAGCTGGAAAATCAGACTATGGTGATATTAAATCCTGACCTTTGACTTCTTCTGTCAGATGTCAGAATGATTATTTCTACCGGATCTTGGTTTGACATTACGGAGCAATTGGCTAATCCTCAAATTCTCTAAACTTGCTCTCTGGTCTCTTGTTCTGTGTCTTAGATTTATAATGATTTATTCACCATGTGAGGTAACAGAATCTCCTTTTATCTTAAACGGACAACATCTATATGAATTTGAGTCCTAGGAACTTGGGGAAAAATTGGAAAATTTAGACTGTTACATCTTTTCCCTTGTCTTTTTATCCTAATGTAAAATTTGGACAAGTGAATAGTGAAGAGATAGGTGAGAGGAAAAGACAATTAACCTAATTAGTTGGGATTCTCACGTGAGGGAGAAATATTAGAAGAACTGCACATCCAATAGGAGAACTATGAATAGCTTTTCCCAACAGTGAGCTTAACATATTTGTTTTGAAATGTAATCACTGAGCCTTAAGTATTTCAAAGGCATAGTTGGAGTTGGCACTGCCTTTAAGTTACAAATACAAAGTCCAGAATTGTGAACATCAGCCCATATTGTACACAAAGTAAAGTGTGAGAAAAAGCATTTTAGAAGACCAGGTAGGAAAGAGAAATCTTGGGTAAAAGATGTATTGAAACAGAAAATATAAGAAAAGTGAAGCATATTAATCAAACATTTGTTATGTGTGAAGTACTGTATTGGGCATATCATAAATAGATAGGAAAACTTAATAGTAGGAATAACAGCCCACAAAAAGGAAATAGAACACAGACAGTAAAATGGAAACGTGAAAGAAGCATTAAAATAACAAGTTAATGTAAAATTTACTTTAAAAAATCAGAATTTAATATTTATTTCACAAAATCCCAAAATAGGGCACTGCAGACCTCCATATGCAGCTATGAAAATTTAAGTGGGTACAGATAGCTTTTTTCCTACTCCCATGCAATTTACTAAGTTCCCTGATTCACTATTACAATTCGTTCCTTATAATTTACTCATTTCCTTTTCTGCTAAAGTTATCCTCAGTATTTGTCCTGTTTGTTTCTTCAGTTGATACTGGTTCACCATCACAATTTTAGAAATCTTGTGCTGTTATTCATCCATATGTCTTCATTCTGTTTCAGGAAATATGATCCCTTTAAGGATTTGAGACAAAAGTGTAGGTTCAGTACCTGATGAAAATGCTTAAGGAGAAGGAGGAAAATATAGAGGACAGAAATAGTCAGAGGGCTTTAATGTAAAGAGCAGGGCTTTTATCACTACATAGAATGAGAAATTACCTGGAAGACAAGGTTTCTCAGGGAGAACAAGAAGGGTAATGGTGATGGTTAGAAAAGTAGCTATGAAATCGCTACTCACTTTTTGTTATTTCTTGTTTTATATTGATTTTAGTTTTATTTCTTTTCCTCACCACCCACAAAGATTTAAATATGAAAATCAAAGAGAAAATGTTTTAATTGTATTCAGAGATTATAAGAGAAGTTGAAAAATAATTCAAAGTAAAAATCGATAGTGGAATGTTTAGATTTCCAGGAAAAAAAAATTGATTTAAAGATTTCAGGGGTTCTGAAGAAGAGTTGTATGATAATAAGAAAGAGAACAAAATTCAGAGGGAATTTCAAAAGAAGGTGTAATATAGAGAAAAGTGGGATACATGCAGGGCTCTTTGCCCTTATTCATGCCATTGGAACTTGATAAATAAATGAATTGTTCAAGGCCAGTGCTTCCACACCTTTTTCGTGTCACAGCAGACTTAGAAAATATATGGAAGTAAGGTTAACAGATGTGGTTTCTTGCAGCTGGAGCTTGACTCCAAAGGTTCCAGCCTACTCCAGGTCTTACAGAATGCCCAAAGGATGAGCAGGTGGTTTTCTGAGCACCTGCATGTGTCGTGGCTCATTGCATGAGAAGCACTAATGTAATCTATGAAAACTTCACTTAAATTATACTTTTATTTAATTCTGATACTAGCCTATTCTGACTTTTATGTCTTCTAAACAGATAGAAGTTTGGGGGGGAGAGGGTAAAAAATGTTCCCTCTACTTGGATTCCCACTTGATGGGCTGGATTCTAACCCTATTCACCCATCCACTAGGTGCTTTTATATATTCACTGTACATGCTACTGTTCTTTCTTTCTTTCACTCAACTAATTTTATACAACCTCCAATCTAGTAGTAACTGACTACCATACACTTTAAAATTTATCAATTTGCTTCTTGTCTTCATGAAATCTTCCCTTGGCTCAAATTTCTCTTTACTTAATTGTTTGCTCAAGTTTTAGAGTTCACCCTGGTTAATAGCTTAGTTGGTTAGAGCATAATCCCAATATGCCAAAGTTGTGGGTTCAGTCTCCTGTCAGAACACATATGAGAATCAATCCATGAATGCATAAATAAGTGGACCATCAAATTAATATTTCTATCTTTCCCTTCCTCTCGCTATAAAATAAAAATATAAAAAAAGTTTTAGAGTTTTATATTTTCTTGAATCTATTTGAAAAGAATAAATAGAAATCTAAAATTTTATATTCTGCATTATCTTTTTTTGTTGCTGGTTTTGTTGATTGAATTCATGCTGAATCACACCTTCTAATAATACAGGCTGATGTCAAAGCCTACCAGTCACGATTTCCAGGAACACACATGTTAGGTTTACTGGCCTTGCTGTTGATGTGTGTTATCTGGAGAAGTCTTGGAGAGGAGCTTATTATAGTATTTGGGGCTTGCACTATGTGATTCCAAGAAGGGATGGAGAAAGTAGAGGCTCATTTGGGTACAGTGCTGTCAGGAGCAGGGGTAGTTAGTGACTGATTGTCTTAGTCATTTTTATCTAGAAGGTGAGAGGATTAAAGCCAAGCTAAAACTGCCATTGATAAAGAAGCAGTTGTCCCTTATGTTAATCAGCAGACAGGCTGTTATTTTTGCAATTGCAGAGTATCCTCTTCTCTGTCAGGCATAATCATGCAGTAATTTTGTCTTGTCCACCACAGTCTCCAGGGGGCCAGGTCTGGGCAGTATTTATATTCTGCAAGCATTGTTTATGTTCATTTGGAAAAACTAGGCCTAGCTACAAGGCTTTCTACATTTTCAATGCAGAATCTTTTTATTCATGTGGTTATTGTTCTTTATTTGCTCCTACTTCTCCCTATTGGTCTTTTCACTAGAAGCTATTGATTTATAATGAAGAAGAGGATGGGATAGGTCATGTCAGATAGTGGTGTGTCCCTTCCTGAAATCTTCAAATCTACAAAAAAAAAAAAAAAAAAGAAAAAGGAGATAGAGAGAGAAATAAAATAGAGTTACTGTAAATGTACTTTGCAGAATCAAATATCTCAGTTTGAGAATAAAGACAGCCACAGTCAGAAAAGTTACAGCATGAAGTTTTGCTCTTATGAAGCCATCTTGTGGCATAAATGAGAGTCATGGGTGTCTGCATTCTGCCTGGCCTGGCCACAGGATTCAAAGGACAGTTCCCAAATACCTCACTTTTGGATTGATGATCCCACCAACTTTAACTTCCCCCTTGTAGTTTCCATTTTGTGTAAAGGATATTACTGGGCTTTGTCAGAGTTACCTCCAACAAGCAATAAGATGTGAAAAACCCTAAGTGTTTTTCCCATGTTACTCCTTAAACTTGTCCCATCTGTCCAGATATAAAAAAGACTGAAATTCCTGGGAGGTCTTCTATTACTTCTGTTACTATATTCTTCTTTAGTTTTCTGTGCTGATGTAGCTTTTCCTTATTTTTATACCCTGTTGTAAATTTTGATGGGAACTGGCAAAAAAGAAAGATGGTTGGTTTGGGAGGTCATCATTTCACTCTCTTATCTGGAGAGTATGTGATTTTTAAAGACTAAAAAAGAAAAGATATATTTCCATAGAACGTATTTCTTTTTTTACATGCAAATGATTGTAATCTCTGCAAAATTTCATCAACCCAAAATTATCAGATGAAAGTTTTTCTTCCAAATGAGAGGGAAACAGAATATATAGTAAATAGACTTAAAGATGTTGTCACTACACTTAGGTAAGAAAAGGCTCTGGTGTCCTGCCTCATAGCCAGCATTTCCAAAATAGATATATCTGAGAGATGACCACTTAGCCAATTTACAAACTTGTAGACTTGTTCTTAAGAAGGATTTAATCAATATAAATTAATCTAATGTTGTACTTCCAACTGTCTTCTTCCTCTCTCACACCCAGAAAATCCTAATCAGTGACCACTTAGCCAATTCATAAACTCGCTGACTTGTTTTTAAGAAAGACCTAGCCAATAGAAATTAATCTAATCTTATACTTCCAACTGACTTCCTCTTCTCACTCAGAAAATTCTAATCTGTGACCCTTGACCCCAATGATTGTGGTAAAAAGAATGAAAGCTTTCTGATGTTATGCCCAGAAGAATGCAGTTTAGAAGTAAATTAGGAAAGCTATTCTTTCTGCATTCATTAGTGTCTGATAAAAGCAAAATACCTTACAATTTTTATTTCTGCCATTGCTCACTAATTTAGATGAGATTAGTAAAGATTGATTTCTTTCTCACTGTATGTTATTTAATTGTTTTCAGAGATATACTCATAATCATAGACTTTCAAAAATGAGAAAGAATTTGGAAGTCATCTAGCTTTATGTATAAAGCTAACATAAAAAATGTGATCCACATTCCATTAACCTTGTTAAACATACAGTCCTCCAAAAAGGTAAATTACACCCTTAATTTATTTTGTACCTTATTTAAAACTGTGCACTGTGCATTTTCAAGACAGGATATTAAAAACAGTATTTCCCAAACATATGTAATCAACTGCCTTTTTTCAATGCCATATCTGTTAAATTTTTCTAGAAAAATATTTCAAAGAACACTCTTTGGGAACATATCTATCCCAACTTCATTTTTGTGAAAGAAAGCTGGCAGAGATAATCTATGTGATATTTCCTTTATCTGTTAGTGTTGATTCTCTGTACCCAAGACTCTGATTTCCAGGCTTTTCCAATATAACACACACTTCTAATATTATGCATAACACCACTAGATGATTACTGTTAAACACACTTACCTGTACACAACTGTATTATCTCTATTATTTTAGGACATACTAAAAAGCTGTACTGTTGTCTAATGAATTCATAATCAAGTAAATAATCTTAAACTGCCAAAACTGTTTTGTTTTATTATTTTTATATTTGACTAAGTGCCAAATACATATAGATACTTTTAGTATAAATCTGATGATTCAAGACTGATAGAAATCAATATAAAATAGATGATTTTGTTTAAATATTTGATTATAGCCTGCAAAGTATAGTCAAGTAGCTGAAGTTGGCCTATAATGCTTCCCCTTCACTGCCCATCTGTAAATTTAATCTGAATCCAATGTTTATGTGTCTAGGGCATACTCAGAATAAAGCAATGATTGAAGCCCCTTTTATAAATAAGCAGTTTTGCTATTAATCATGTTACACATTTTAATAATATACAATATTTCTTAGTTTCTTGGAGGAAAGTATCAGTGGTAAAGCTATTTTGGAAGCATTTAGCTCAGTAATCAAAACTAGGGTGGGACTGTAACTGTTAAGGAGTGAAGAGTGAAAATAATAGTGTTTTCATGCAAAGGTCTTTTGAAATGTTTTTATGGAGGGCTTAAACTGAACAGTAAGTATAATTTTACTAAACTGGACATAACTCAGAAAGTAAAATATACCTAAAACTCTAATATATTGCCATTAGTAAAAACTGTTATTTTTAAACTAAGATAAATTTGGAATAATTTAACCATCCTGTACAACAATTTCTATTGTTACATTTTCACAGGGAATACATTCATGACTGTTTATTATTTTAAAAAGAATTTTTATTCCAGTGTCACAACCATTCCAGAGGAAAAGAAAAGTTATCAAATTCTAATGGAGTGTTAGCTATACATGAAAAGAACTTATTTATTTTTCTTTCTTATGATTCAGATGCATAGGTTTCGGGGTCCTCAATAAACCTTATAACATGTGGTATAAGAAATAGAACCTTTCTTCCTCCATATTTCCCCAAGTATGTTACTCTTCAGCATGCTTCTCATCTATATAATGTGAAGATATTTCTTTCTTTAGTACTTTACCGGTCCCACCTAAATACAACTTAAAAATGGCTCTAGCCATTATATATAACCTTTCTCTGGAATCAGACTTTGATTATCCAGCCCTATGAAGAATCCAACAATGAGATGTCACTAGAATGGCCCAAATTCTGAACACTGACAATAACAAATGTTAGTGGGAATGTGGAGCAAGAGGAATTCTCATCCATGGTTGGTGGAAATGCAAAATGGTATAGCCACTTTGGAAGACAGTTTGTCAGTTTTTTTACAAAACTAAACATATTTTTACCATATGATCCAGCAATAATTGTTCCACTTGGTATTTACCCAAAAGAGTTGAAGACTTATGTCCACACAAAAACCTGCACACAGATGTTCTTAGCAGCTGCACTCATAATTGCCAAAAATTGGGAACAACCAAGATGTCTTTCAGTAGGTGAATGGATAAATAAGCTATTATACATGCACACAATAAAGTAATATTTACCAATAAAAAGAATGAGCTTTCAATCCATAAAAGGACACAGGAAAATCTTAAGTGCATATTATTAAGTGAAATAAGCCGATCTGACAAGACTACTTACTGTGTGGTTCCATCTACATGACTTTATGGAAAAGGTAAAAAAACTATGGACACAATAAAAAGATCAGTGGTTACCAGAATTAGGGGGTGATGGGGAAGAGAAGAAAATAAGTAGAGCTCAGAGGATTTTTTAGGGCAACAAAAATACTCTTTATAATATCATGATGGATAGATGTCTTTATACATTTGCCCAAACCCATAGAGTGTACAACCCCAACTGTGAACCCTAAGGAAACTGTGGACTTGGAGTGATTATAATGTGTCAACGGAGATTCGTCCTTTGTGAAAAATGTAGCATTCTAATGAGTGATGTTGATAATGTGTAGGGGCAGGAGGTATATGGGAAATCTAAACCATGCTCTAAATTTTATTATAAACCTAAAACTTCTTTTTAAATGTTTAATTTTAAAAAGAGTCTATATCAGAAGTACCTATTGCTGTGAATTTCCAGCCTGACTCTATACATATTTATAAAAAACAATTTGAAGTATGAACCATCTTGAGGAAAAGGACAATATCAAATTCATTCTTGTCTTCTCAAGTCCTCAAGAACCAAACAGTGCTGTCCAGGTAATTAAAGTTTGACAATTACAGTTTTAATGAAAAAAGGATGAACACTAAATAAAGTTAACTGCTTTAAATTGAAAAATATGTTATGCTTCAAGTTATAAGAGTTTGTAAACAGAATGATCAACCATCTTGGTTTGTCCAAGATGAGGGAGTTTTCCAGGAGGCAGGGCTGAAACCAGGACTTCGTAGGCTGATGGAGATGATGTGTCAATGTATTTGTATACAGGAAACACAAGACAGGAGAAGGAAGCTAGAAAAACCCTCACTAGATCCGAAGGAAGGTAGGGTATGCTTTTGTAGCCTCCAATGTAAACTTTTTGTCCTTGGTCACATCTTTTAAGGCTCTCCTTGCTCAGGTATTCTTGCTCAAGATACTTCCTTTCTCACTACTTTTCTTTCATTTACCTGAAGCTGACATCCTAGGACACAGAAATCGGGACAGCAGAGCCCAAACCAGCTCAGTCCTCAAATAATGCTTAACTTCTTTCTGTTCATTAAAACTCACCTAATTTATTCTGTTTCTTCAGAGATTATTCTCATACTACAATAAATAATGTGACCATATATTTTAATTCATGCATAAATGTATTTTTGCATTTTATTCATTGGCAAATATTTATTTGATACTTTGTGCCAAGAATTTTTCAACCCCCTCTCCCCCACCAAAGACAGATAATATGAAAAGACATAGTATCAACCTTCAAGGGAATTACATATGGACACTCTAACAAATAAACATTAAGATTAAGATTTTTGGCTGTAGTAATGTTTTATAAGATCACTGCAAACACTGAATTATGAACATTGAACTAATACTCTTATGGGCAACACATGGTTAAGTTCCTGTGAGTTTCTAGTCACATTTTTATCAACCAATTACCATATAACTTTCTTTATGTGTGTTTTTGTTTAAAGACATTTTGTGCAAATAGATTGTTGATTCATTAACATTGTATTCCAGGCCAACAGCACTATAACTCATGCTTGTACAAAGCTTATCCACATGTTTGCAAATGACTGCAAGAGCACGGTGAGTATTGATTTTAGGGTTATAAATTAATTTTAGTGAGAAGGCAAATTATCATACACAATCCTCAAATGATAAGGATCAAGTATAATTCAATAAATGGAGATACTTGGGGAGAAGAGAGACCCTAAGGCTGATGACCAGATACAGAACAAGATTTATACAGGTAACACTGTTTAATATGAGGCCCTTAGGATGTGTATTTGCCAAGTAGCCACAGGGAATGGGAAGTCTAGATGGAGGGCACAACATGTCTGGGCAACAGAAGGTAAACTGCATGCATTGTTTCAGCACGAAGGGTGGGACTAGGGACCAGGGGACTCTGAGGTGGAATGGTCAGAAGAAGTCAGCTCAGAAGGGTTCTCTGTGATGTGGAAGTTTGGAGTTCATGAATAATAAAGAAATAGTGGAGAATCCTTTGGAAAAACAGTGAAGTCATCAGATCTTCCCTTCAGAGAAATTTCACTGGCACCTCTGAAAAGGATGGATTGGCAAGGCGTGAAGCAAGAGTCGGTGAACCCAGAAAGCGAGTGATACCAATTTGCAAATCATTCAGAAGACAAATGGAGGTGCCTAAATTAAGGCAAAATAATTCATAGAATTAGAAGATAGACATGAAAAGTGGGTTCTCTTTTGAGTTAATAAACAAGACTTCACTGAAGCAAATTAACAAGAGTTGATGTCAGATTTGGAACCAGAATGGGGAGAGGGATAATTTTGGATGTTGCCATCCACCAAAATAAACAATTTGAGGTCATGTGTTCAGATCTGGTTATTTTACTTTCAGATGACTGGCAAATCCAGAAAGTGATAGCTAATAGAAGTTTTAGCATAAGAGTCTGGAGTTTAGGAGAAGAGTGTCTTTGCAAGATGCTTATTTATGAATCTTTAGGCCAGAAATGGTAGGCAGAACTAAAGGTATGGTATAAATTGTCTGCATCAAATAATAGTTATAGCTACTGCCTACATTGCTTGTAGGAGTATTATGATATTGTTATTATCCTCAATTTACAGGTGAGCCACAGAAAGGATAAATTACTTTCTCAAAGTGAAATAGCCTCAGATAGTAGAGCCTGGATTTCAACCAGAGAAATATGGCTTCAGATAATTAAGAGTCTTCCATGAAATACGTCAAAATTCAAGAACTAGACAAGATGATAAGAACCTGCAAAAAGACTTTCTCTACTTGCCATAACTTCACTTTAGTTCCTTCCTATAACTGTCTATCTCATTGCCTAAAATCCCAGATTCTGATGTTTATATAACTTCCAAGTCAGTAAAAATTTTAGGGCCATCTTTTGAGACTTTTCCTTTGTCTTCTTATCCAGGTTTTATCCTCTGCTAGTTTTCTAACTGTGTCTCTACTACTATTTGGTTTACCCATTCAACCTTCCCTTTTCTCTTGGCCCCATCCACTTGCTCCATTCACTATCCTTCACTGCTTCACTTCACTTATTTAAATTTTTTAATATCTTTTATTGATTATATTGTTATAGTTGTCCCAATTTCTTTTCCCTCTGCTCTCTTCCACCAAGTATCCCCCCCTCCGGTTGTTCCCCCCTTTTAGTCCATGTCCATTGTTTGTGCATATAGTTCTTCTCAACATCTTCCTGTCTACTCCACTACCTCCTACTATGCTTCTTAATTCCTGTACCAGCTCCCTCCCTTTCCCCCTTCCCCCTCCCTGCTGACCTCCCCCTAATATGTTCCCGATACCTATAATTTTTTTTTCACTCTCATTGCCTACTTAGTTTGCCTTTGTTTTGATTCCCTAGCTTCTGTTGTTGGTCCTTGTGATGCAGTTTTCATTTTAATGTTCATAATTTTGATCCTCCTTCTTCTAAACCAGTCCCTTTAACATCTCATATGATAGTGGTTTGGATCTGATGAACTCCATCAGTTTTACTTTGTCCTGGAAGCACTTTCTCTGCCCTTCTCTTCTGAACTACAATTTCACTGGACAGAGTATTCGTGGCTGTAGGTTTTTGATTTTCATTACTTTGAATATTTCTTGCCAGCCTCTTCTTGCCTGCAGGGTCTCCTTTGATAAATCAGCTGAGAGTCTAATTGGGACCCCTTTGTGCATAATTCTCTTCTTCTCTCTTGCTGCTTTTAAGATTCTCTCTTTATCTTTAATTTTTGACAATTTGATTACAATGTGTCTTGGAGTGGTTCTCCCTGGGTCCAGATTTTCTGGAACTTTCTGTGCTTCTTGGACCTGTAAGTCTATTTCCTTCCCCAAGTTTGGGAAGTTCTGCTTCATTATTTTTACACATAATTTTTCTATTTCTAGTTCTTCTTCTTCACCATCTGACAATCCTATTATTCGAATGTTTCTTCACTTATAGCTGTCCCAGAGGTTTCTGAGCCTCTCCTCATGTTCCTCCCTTTTTGTTTCCTCTTTCTGCACTGGTTGACTGTTTGTTCCTTCCCTATGTTCTGATTTGTTGATTTGATCTCTCGTTTTCATTTCCTTACCACTTGTCTCATATGTGTTTTCATTTGTTTCAGTGTGACTAGCTTTCATTCCTTCCCCGTCTTGTTCCAAATCTTTTGTTAATTCTGTAAACCATATGACTATAGCTCTGAACTGAGCCTCAGAAAGATTTCTTATTTGCTCATTGGTTAGGTCCCTCATCTGCTGCCTGGTGAGCTGTGTCACTGGGATTTCAATCATGGTCTGTTTCATCCTGTCAGTTTTCTGTTTACCTTTGTTTCCTGGGCAGGCTGTAGGGGGTGGCTCCCCATGTACTCTTCACTACCCGGCGACCAGCAACCTTTTTCACAGCTCTGTGGCACTTTGTGTGGGGGCGGGGGTCCAAGATGGATTCCTGCCATTACTCTCTGCTGAGAGGCCAGGAGGCTCCTTCCCCTTGGCCTCACCACCCAAGGCAATGGGGGAGGGTCTGCCTTCCCCAGCATTGGAATCGCGAGCTACCGGGTCTCAACTGCAGCCAGGATTGCTCGCCTGGAATTTCTCACAGTCCTGTCACTATGCCCGCTGCTACCACGGACAGCACAGCCCGACCTTTCCATCCAGATTCTGATTTTGCCCCTCCTACTCGTTCAGATGAGCACCGCTGGTTTATAACTTCATACGCTGGGCTTCCATGTAGTTTTGTTTTCTAGAATTTCTGGTTATCTTTGCTTTTGATGTAGTTGTATTCCTATTTAGTTGTAGAGGGAGACAGAGCATGTCAGTCTAAGCCTCCATCTTGGCTGGAAGTCCACTTATTTTAAATTTTGATGTATCAAAATCTCCTAAAGGCTGTTAGATGTGGGCAAGTTGTGTGCATGTGTCTAAGATAGATGATAAATATACATAGATATAATTATAATAAACAACTAAATATGGACTTGATACATACTATTCAGTGCATAGGTTAATGTCTAACAAGAATGGATATGCATTGAGTCAAATGAGTATGTGGTTAAAAATTTGTAATGGGTTAAACTATGGAGACACAGCTGGGAAGGGTATGGGAAATGATTTCAGGAAAGGCAAGAGAGAAACCTCTACCGACTTCCTAGCATACTAAAACATTCCTAGAAAAACATTGTCTTTTCCCTGTACCTTTTGCTCCTTTTTCCTTTGCCAAGCTTATTTTCTACCTCACATATCTTCAAAGCAAAGAAAGCCAGAAAGATGAGTAAAAAATGCACACACACAGATATTCACCCTCATATATCTGAGTAGTTTAGATTCTGCATCAAAAAAGAACATTGTTCTAGTGAAATACATTTGATGCTAGTGCTTTAGGGATACCTCTGCTTCTACAATGACATGGCAACTTCCACAAAGAGGTCCAAGAGGGAAGCAAAGATAAAGTTTAATAAACCTCACTGTTTTGTTTCACTCTCTCTTACAATATTTGACAATTACATAGTATGTATTAATTCACAATGTGTCCATATAATGAATCCTTTTTAAAAAATTGACAGGAGACAATTTGAAATAAAGAATAAAATATTGGTGGAAAATTGACAGATTTCCCCCCATTAGTAACCTACAGTTTAAAACATTACTAATCACCACTCCCTTATCTTCTTTTTTTTCCTATTTTTCTTCTAGTAAGTTAAAGTCTTAGGGCAGGATGTTCTTTCTCTAGTTCATTGTTTTTATAAATAACCATTAGAGTAATTGCCTGCAAATTATTTGGGAATCAATTCTTCTGTGTGCAATCATATAGGTGTAATAAGTCCTCCACTTTGGTCAGAACAGAATATACAAATGCTCTTCTGGAGGAAAGCATAGCCTGCTCCTATTGATAGTGTTACCTGACAGGTGTCTTGATTACAAACCTGGCTCCCTGGAGAGAGAGAGATCTATGCGAAAGGAAAAATAGGATTAGGTTTTCTAAGCCTCCAGTAGAGGTTTTCTGTCTAATGTGCTTTCTAAAATGGAACCATAATTCACTTAAATTCTTTAGACGCTATTGTTCTTTACTTCTAAGCAGAAAAGCAATCACTTTTGACCAACAGACCATCTTAGGCTTAACAGAGAGCCTCAATTTGATCCTCTCTCAGGAAACCACAATTGATCTTAGCTGAAAAGCTACTGCCAAAACAAAAAAGTAACTAGAAGTTACTAAGGGGAAGGTTTTGCTTTCACAAATGTGAATAAATAACTAGAATGCTATTAACTGAATTTATGAACATGAATAGTTTAACTGGTGCCACAACTACCACCCAGTGAATTCAATGCTAAATATTTTATTAGATGATATTTAAATGTCTACTTTATTAGATTGTTAAAATAATTTCTTGCAGATTGGATTAAGTATTAGCTTCTATAATGATTAGCTATTAATAAATAAAAACAAAATTAAATCTCCATGTAGCAGGAATGAGATTACTTATTACAGGTATTTCCAATATACAAATGGTCTAAGAAACAATATTATTAATACCTTGAAATTTAGAATCAGACAGACAGAATTTATCTGGATTCTGCAATTTACCAGCTTTGTAATATCTGTGATGACATTAGTGCACACATTTATTCTCTGCCAATCTCAGTTTCTTTTTCTGAAAAAAAAAATATGGATAATAATTCCTATACCTCATTGTTATTGTGAGCATTAACTGAGATTATGTCTGATCATGTGTGCAAAGATGTTGGCACATAGTGTGCATTCAATTATTGGTAAGTATTATTAACTTTTATTTTTTATTGTATTCCATGGCTTGAGACTCAAATCACATTTTTCTCAAGCTGTTTTCCCCTCACATTGAGGCCAGTATCTTGTTAAAGTCCACATAAGAATATTTCACTTAAAAATTAACTAAAATAAAAGGTAATATGCTAAAGAAAACACAGCACTCTAAGCACCCACTTAGGAAATCTGGACTCTAGCTACCTTTACAGGTGGGAGCCCTCTTCTTGTAGTAACACTGCGGTGGCATGTTTGCGAAGGGGCAGATGTTCCCGTGGACCAGTAATTCAGTAGCAGTTCTCTTGTTGGTCTATGCAAGGCAGCACCTTCTCTCCCTTCCTAACCTCAGCTCAGAGGCCTGAGTTGGTTATAGTCCACAGTACATTACACATTATTATCATTGGTTTATGATAATCCTTCTCTTTTTTAAATTATGTATTGTATCTTCATATCTAGGCTAAACCCTTATATCTGCAGGGCTAGGGAAAGAGTAAAATGAAGGTGTCAGGCTCAAGCCAGTGACTCACTCTCTCTGCTTTTGGGTATTCAAGGGGCCTCATACATGTGCCTATGAACACTCCAGGCCACTCCTTTGCATTCCACCCTCCACCACCCCGCACCTTCCTGGGCCTTGCAATGCCACACGGACAGAAACCATCTCCTCTACCAAACTTCAGTCAGGCCCCTCCAAGGCCTAGTCTCAACTATGCTTTGACCTTAGGCTTCAGGACTGTCCTTGTTGGGCCTGTGTCACCCAGTTTTTGCAAGAATCTTATCAAGTTGGTTTAGCCAGAATCAGCTGTTACCCTTGATGTTTAATCTCAGTACTTTTTCACCTACTGACTCCCACCATGTTTCTTAGCTATAAATCCCCATCTGTCTGTGTTGACTTCAGAATTGAGCCAAGTTATTATTATTTTTTAAACTTCTATAGAGGTTGTTTATATAAGATATATACTCCTGTAAATTCACTGTCCACTGTTACTGATTCCTTATACTTATTAGTAGTCATATTTTCCCACCAGTAAGACAAGATTTGAGCACACTTTTATTTTCTGTTGGTCCCCTTCCCCGCTCACACCATCATACTGACATTGAGAGGGATGAACTAGATAGAACCCTACCCAGTTTGTCATATTGTCAAGAGATGCCACAAATCACTCTGTGTTCATCACTCCTTTGATGAGATGAAGTGGAAAACAGTGTGTGTCTAAATGTGTGTGGCGTGTGGCTCCTTAGATTTCCAAGATATACATTTTTATTATATGTTTCAGACAACTCTCTACAAACTTGAAAAAAAATATTATTATATTTTTGTTAGATTATTTTTATACTTGACATGTAAAATGCTGCTATATAAAGATATCATTAATAGCTTTAATGACTATTAAGTGTTCACAAAAGAATTGTAACTTCTTGTTTTGAGTTTTACGTACTGACAAAGAAAGAACATGTTTTCCAGCTTTACTATGGCTAGAAATTTGTTCTTCAGGAGCAGAACCTTGAAAAGCTGATGTCTGCTTATCAAATTACACACATCATCCTGGGTTTAAATTAAATTCATAATTCTCATACGTCAAAGTGTTTCACTTTTTAAAAAATATAATGCATCTTAAGTAATGCATCTTAAGCTAAGTCTCTGACAGAAATTTATTTTATTCTGCTATTTATTTCTTACAATGTGTAGATATATAACAAGTGCCTAATTCAACTACATTTTTGAAACAATATAAACAGGGTGACAAATGTTCAAAGAAAGTGTTGTAACTTTGTTTTGTTCTTATGTAGCATTGGACTTTAAAAGCCTAGTACATGGGGAGCAATGGGGGAAAAATGGGACAACTATAATTGAAAAACAATTTTAAAAATTTAAGTAATAAAAAGTCTAGTACAGAAAATTTCAACCTTTTTCATTTCATGGCACACATAAACTAATTACGAAAATTCTATAACACACCAAAAAGTATGCACTTTGTGCCAATCTGAAAAGAAAGGTCTAATTTTGATTCATTCACACTGGATGGGAGTGGACTGGAATACACATGCATTAACAATGACGACTTCACTGTACTAGACTGTGGGTGTGGTAGAATGCCATTAAGTGTGCATGTGTACTGTGTAGTTGTCACATTCAAAATGACTGAGCCAGCAGAGCAATGAATCTGTATTACATTTTGTGTGAAGCTTGAACATTCTTCTGCAGGAACTATTTGGATGATTCAGAAAACAGCAGCTATGAGCAACTGGAGATTGGCAGCTTCATCACAAAAATGTGCCTGCTCATGCATCATGTCTTATGCAGAGTTTTCTGGCAAAACATCAAATTACCAGGTGACTCAGCACCCTACAGCCCAGATTTGGTGCCCTGTGTCTTCTGGCTTTTCCCAAAAACTAAAATCAATTTTGAGAGGGAAGAAATTTCAGATCCTCAATGAGATTCTGGAGAATATCATGGGGCAGCTAATGGCAATTGGGGAACTGTGTGAGGTTTCAGGGTACCTACTTTGAAGGGGGCCTAAGTATCATTGTCCTATGTACAATGTTTCTTGGATCTTCAATAAATGTCTCTATTTTTCAAGTTACATGGCTGGATACCTTCCGGACAGTCTTTATATGTACTCTTTAATGTAAATTGAACAGAGGAATTCTATAGAAAAAATAAAATAATTTAAAATACTAACCAAAACATATCTGTCAGATAAAACTAATGTTTACTGTGCTATGTATATAAACTTAAATATTTAAAGTTTACTTCAAAGACCTTTTCAAAGTCCTTTTGTTTATACAAACCACCTATTACAAGCTATATGAACCTTTCTACCAGTGTAAACCTTCTAGTTTATGGCATTCTGTCCACCTGAATCAAACCCCAAAATTTCCAACAACACCAGTTTGTAATTGTTTTGTTTAAAACAGATGAACATTCAAAATCAAAATAGACCTTCGTCGATTTACTAACTTGATTTAAAAAGAAGCACATGGGGTAGGAATTTTATAAAATGCTTCCATTTGGTGGAATTTTTCTTAAATCATGAATTGTAATAGCTTTGAGAAAAACTCTGTTTTTTCACAACACTGTCATTTTTATTTGCTAAATACTGTACTAGACATTAAAAATAATAATTTGGCCTTTAAGAGATTTAGCTTCTGATGGAAGAAATAAGGAAAAGTAATAAATATTTAATCTGTTTGTATTGAAGTATGAATAAATTAATGAAAACATACATCAGGATACACACTAATCTGATTCCAAGTTACCACCCAGTTCTGCTTACTTTCACCGCAATCCCTACTACATTGGTCATGTCATATATGCCAGTTGCTGGCTGGTTTGGCTCAGTGGATTGAGTGTCGGCCTGCGAGCTAAGTGTCGCTGGTTCGATCTTCCAGTCAGGGCACATCAGAGAAGGAAAACTCTGACTCCAAAAAACCTCCGCTGCCTTGCGGCATACCTCTTCAGGGGAAAGGCTAAGGGAGTAAACCCCGACAGAAAATCCGGAGCCGGAGTCCCTAAGGCGGTTCGACGTTGTAGTCAACACCGGCAACTCCTGCGGCGCACCTGAAGCCAAGCTGTATTGACTCCGTCTTTCCCTTGGGCCCTTCAGCTGCGAAGAGAGGGGGGGTCTGCTGCATGGGCAACAGCAGACCCTCCATATCACCCTGCCCAGGCTCTGTAGCTTCAGCTTCACTGGAGAGGACACTCCAGCGTCATCGCAAGATGTCGATTCAACACGGGAGGAGACAGATACCGTGTCACTCCCAAGTCGGACTGCACAACCATTCTCGGCGGCGCAGATAGACTCTTAAGAAGCTACACCATCGTCTCTCGAGACGGACGGCTGCCGACAAAATATGCCAGTTGACCACAAAGAATTCCAGCTCTAATTTCTCCTGAGCACCAAACTCCTGTATCAAACTGCCTACCATACACTCCTGAAATCCACTCAAACTCCCAGTAGTCAGTGCAGAAGCTCTAATCTCCCCACTCTAATCTGTTTACTCCTCTATATTTCTTATTTTTTAAAAACATAAAAGTTTCTTTTTCACATCATGTTTATTTCTTATATACTAATTTGATGAAAATCTCCTTATAGTTTCTCTGCTTAAAAATACCAAAATGTCTCCCCCATGTGCATGATTATATCTCTATTTTGTCTGAACCATAAGGTTCCAACGATTCATCCTCTGCCTTCTTGTTCAGCTCTGTGTGGTCTCACACACGAATAAGGTATCATAAAATTCTCACTCAACTTTGCCTGTGGTCACTGACATTTAATACTACTTACAAATGCCAAGAAAGACTAACTACAAAAATCACAAACTACCACAGGAGATTCTGAGTTTTTATTTGTTTTTCAATAGTAAAAATGGCCTTTAGGAAAAGGTTACAATTATAACACAATTTAATAATTAGAGATAATTACCCAAGAGTAATTTGTTTCAATATATTAAAAGCTTAGTGGGACATGGTCCATTAAACAACCCTTTTCCTGATTCTAAATGATAATTTCCCATCTGGTAAATTGGTTTCATTTTCTTCTTACCCAAGCTTATGTATTCCAATACTGTCTGAATGTGCTCCCTTATAATTATACGATATATATTTAAATAGAGCAGCCCCTCACTGAAAGGAGACAATAAAAACAAGAATTTGCAAAAGGCAAAACTTGGGGCTAATTGTTATTTTCCATAGGAGATCATATAAAGACATTTTGCGTGATATAAGTGTTTTTCTTCCCTCTTTAGGTCACCTGAAGAGCATTTGTTGGTTTATATATTTGATATGTAAGCCAGAAAGAAGAAACTCTGTGTTTTAAATAACAACCTTGAACAGTGTTCAATCCAGAAAAAGGCCAACTCTGCTGTTTATAGAGTCTTTTGGCATACTAACTAAGCACATAGTTCCATCTCCTAGATGCCTTAGGCATTTCTGTAACAATAAGGTGTTGCTTTGAAAACTAGACATTATCTTAGGGCCCCTGAGGCCTAACAAGATTCTGGTTGTCACACTTTAGAAATAATCAGGGTGTCCCAAAAAGTTCATAATGTAAGAGTAACTAGAATTAGAAGGCTGCATCTATTATGATGGCTGAATATCTCATATTTTGATTTGTTTGTCTTTTCTCTCTTTACTCCTCTCTTTCTTCCCCTTTCTCTTTAGAGTTTACTATTGAAAATTTTATTTTTTAAAAATTGAGATTTAGATCCTTAATCTCATTTTCGATTTTGAAATAATTCAAACACACAGAATTTTGTTGAGGATAATATGTTTAAGTTGTAATCCAATGCCCAAGTTCATAAAATGTTAAATTTAAATATACTAATTCCAACAAATATATGTAACATAAATATAATATTGGGTTTAGATATGTTTATAAAGAAATAAAACTATTCAAACAATTGTCACTCCTGTATCCCCACTCATTTCTTAGAGGAAAATCTATTTTGAATTTGATGCTTTACTTTTCTAGAATTGTTTTTATCTTTACTACTTATATATGAATGTATATATGCATAAGCAGTATCATTTGCTTCTTTAAACTTGATATACCCAGTATAATTCTGTTTGTATGCCTACACTACTTGATTCTATTCCTGCAACATTATGTTCCTGATTTTTTTTTATGCTGATGCATGCAGACCTCTTTTTTTTTATTTAAAATTCCATATCCATTAAGTCACTATACTTCAATTTATCCATTGTCTTTTTGCAGAACACATAAATTGCTTTTTTTCTATTATAATTAATCCTACAATAAATACTTTTTAAAATGTCTATTATTACACACACGGTGAGGTTATCAAGGGTATATACTTGTGAAAAGCTGGTTCTTGGAGTGTGTGCATTTTAAACTTCATTGGATATTGCCAAGTTCATCTCTAATATGTGTGTTTATACCACTATATACACAAAGGAAAAGTATGTGAAATTCTGAAACTAACAATACATTATTTGCAGCTTCATCTTCCTGGGCAAGTTTTTGGACTACTAAGTAACTTTAATGCAGATAAGTTGTATGGTTACAAATACTTTGATTCTCAACATAAATGTTAAACTCTTATTTTTTTAGTCCTGGAAATTCTTCATGTATCTTTCTATATTAAAACAGTACAACTGAACTTTTCTCAATTATTAATCTTGTGTTATATTTTATTTAAAGTAACAGCTTGGACATGATTTAGGACTGGAGAATGCCCTATATAAAATTATTTTTTCTCTTAAAGAGTATTCTTTCCTGTAAAATCTCATGTTTGAAGCTTATCAGAACTCTCAGGAAATTTGATATGTCTTTGTGGAATATCTTTGTAAGTTATTTCATTGCCAGGTTTTGGGAGATGTTATAATAATATCCATGAATACAAACTATCCTTCATATTGTTATGATAGAGTGCTGAGGAGTCTCCCCCATTGGCCAAGATGGTGGCAGGGGGAGGTTCATACCCTGATCACAGGTGCACAATGCTAGAAATATGAATGGACAATGCCCTGAGCGTGCCAATGTTAACAAGATAATTGGATATGAGAAAAAAATTCCTCCCTTTCTCATCCCTATAAGAACTGTGGGGGTGCTCTGATTGGTGTGGCTCAGTTGGTTGGGCATCATCCTGCAAAGCAAAAGGGCACCGGTTTGATCCTGTCAGGTCACATGTTTGTGCTGTGGGTTTTTTACCTAAATCTGGGCACTAGGCAACCTATTGATGTTTCTTTTCTCTCCCTCTTATTCTCCCCTCCTTCCCCTCTCTCTAAAAATAAATAAATAATATATATATAGACATATTTTTAAAGAACTGTGAGCTTGAGCAGGAAGACAAGATGGTCTTTGAGACAGGAGTTCACCATTCTCCCAGGTTATGTGGCACCTGAATAAAACTTCATTCCTTTTGGACCAGCACCTGATTCATGAGTTTGGCTTTTGTGGATGCAGGCAACCAAATTTCCATTTTGTTCAGTTACAATGTGTGTACCAAATTGGCAAGAAATATAATTTTCTCTAGAAGAAATTTAAGAAATGTCTTTATAAAGCAAACAAAACAAAACTCTCAGCTTACTCCTTTAATAAATTATACTCATACAGCTAAATGTATAGACAAGTACTTTAAAATTTCACATACAGGATTGGAAATCTTAAAAGTACTAGTTACTTATGGCAATAACGTTCTTCTCAGTCCACCAAAGTCTAAATTTAAATCACAGTAAAGCTTAACTATATAGTTGTATTAATTGGGGACTGCTACTTATTCTTCTTTATTCATAAGGGAAATTATTGTAAACTTACAATGCAGAATATATCTACCGATAATTGTCAGAAAATATTTTCTTTGGTATTTTAGTCAGTGCAATTTTATGTATAAAATGTGGTTGCCAGGTTCAGGGGTGTGAAAACACTTCCACACAAACCCACATTCTGTTCATCGCCATAGAATACTAATGTTTGTGTTTTATTATAATACAACCAAAATATGTATTTAACAAATTTCAATTATTTTAGATTAGAAGACTACATTTCTCTCAAAATAGCAAATCTATAAATTCAAAATTGATTGTTAAGCACTTACAATACCAGAATTAAATTATACAATTAGCTGAAAGATTTTTTGCCCTTTCTCAAAAAATCATCTATAGTAAAATTACCATAAATACTTTATAATACAAAATATTTAACTGAGAAGTGTAAGTCATGTACACTGCCTTTGCACTGTCGATATGTAGAATCTTGGAATTTTATATCTTATTTTTTAATCTCACATGTAAGTTAAATTATTTACCTATTGTGATCTTCTGTGAAAAAAATATATCTTTCTGTAAAAAATTTAAAATATTTCCTTTTTTTTTTCTAAACTATCCATTCCCATAAGGTGAATCAATCCTAACACATTGTCTAAGCAAAATGTAACATTCTAAATGGAGGTTATTTCAGTTTTTAATTCCATTTGTATTAATGATGTCAATAAAAAATATATATATTTATGTTTAAAATATCAGTATTAAATGAATGTTTTTGTTCAATTTAATATCTTGTGGACATCTAGATGATATTAAATTGTCCTTAAAACTTAACTTTGATAATGTTGAAAAGGAGACACTGGCCACCACAAACTAATTCTTTGTTTGTTTGTTTAGATTATACAATCCAGCAGGAACAAAGCTGAATAGCATATGAGGAACCAAAATATAGACCAAATGTAACTGAGATTTTGTGTTAATAATAGTTCTACTACCACGGCTTTTTCGAATTTCTGAATTTCTCTATGACTATTTTTCTTTCTCTTAAATAATTTGGTTGGTTTTCAAAAAGTTTCTTCAACAATGTGAATTTAGTGTTTGGAGCTCTTTCGGGGTGAGGAAAGGGTTCAACATAAATTAATTACTCAACAATCCATTTTTAAACAAATTCTTTAAATTCCCAATTAACTGAATGTAAATGAATGCAGCCAGGTGGGATTCCATGTAGCAGCACACATAGCTGCAATGAAATGCAGGAGAGAATATGCAAGTAAACGACATAAGTATTCAAAACAGGGAAGGAAAATATGAATCCAGGAATAAACATAGACATTTCAAGACATCTCCATAAAGAGCAAATGTATTGGAAGTATTAACTTTAATATTATTTTTTTATTATTTCAAGGAGAGTTCAGTAAAACCTTCATCATATATTCCAAAAAACCTCCGCTGCTTTGCGGCATACCTCTTCAGGGGAAGGGCTAAGGGAGTAAACCCCGACAGAAAATCCGGAGCCGGAGTCCCTAAGGCGGTTTGACGTTGTAGTCAACACCGGCAACTCCTGCGGCGCACCTGAAGCCAAGCTGTATTGACTCCGTCTTTCCCTTGGACCCTTCAGCTGCGAAGAGAGGGGGAGTCTGCTGCTTGGGCAACAGCAGACCCTCCATATCACCCTGCCCAGGCTCTGTAGCTTCAGCTACACTGGAGAGGACACTCCAGCGTCATCGCAAGATGTCGATTCAACACGGGAGGAGACAGATACCCTGTCACTCCCGAGTCGGACTGCACAACCATTCTCGGCAGTGCAGATAGACTCTTAAGAAGCTACACCATCGTCTCTCGAGACGGACGGCTGCCGACGACGATATATATATATGGTATGTGTGTGGAAGTATATATTGTATATTGTGTCTTGCCTTACAGTTAATGTATTCACATTGTTCCTCAAATGTCCTAGGCAGTTAAAAGGTTAAAAATTAAATGTAGCTTAGATGTCCTCTATCACTATAAATACATGTAAATCTTTGTCTATAAGGTTTTTCAATGATATGACATTCTATTTTATTAAAAATATTTCAAATATATTTTAAGTAATTATCATAAATTAATAGTTTTAGATCCAAAGCAGCCAGAATATTGGCTATAAATTAAAATATGTTCACAAAATTTTGTCGGAATGACTATGATAAGAAACAAGTGATTTAAAAAATGTCTTGGGCATTTATATTTGGAAGAAAATGGAACTTGTTTTCACAAATCAATCCTAATACTTGAGCTTCATGATATTATTTCAAAGCCATTCATAATTTGATCATTTATATGTCTGATATTAAATATGTGGAAATCTTTAAAAAATAAAACATACTCCCACTTATTTGCATTGAGCTTACTATGAGGTTTTGGAATGTTTTAACCCAGCAAATCAATAGTTACAAACACTCTTGTTATGGTATTTAATTAGGAGGCTCATCCTATTACAACTATTCTTATGCATTATTTTCTATTATGTTTTAAAAGAGTGATTTGTTCTTGTTTGCTTTCTTTAAAATCTAAATTTTTAAGTCCTTATGTTTTCTTATACAGAATCATCTACAGATATTTATGAGTTTCATATCAAAAGAGGTACTGAGCCTTATATATTAATGTGACTACTTTGAGACAGGTAAGTGATGCAAGTAAAATGAACATAAGATAGAAAGGTTTGAACATGAAGCCAGTCATAGACATGACACTGAACACTGCAGTAAGTTGCCCTCTAATCACATATGTTCTCACAGGCTTTTCTTTCAAGACACACAGAATGCATGAGAAATGAGCAATGTCTGCTATTTAGTTTTCTGAAAAACTGCCTTCCATGTGAGGAAGTGAATAATTTTTCATTTCACACTAAAAAGGGCGTGAAAAGCCAAAACAGAAGAAGGTGAAGGGTTTTGTGTTTAAGACGGAAAGGTGAGTCCTGCTTAACCGGGCAGAAAATACACTGTGCACATTTAGAGGTCAAGTCTAGCTAAGAATATTAGAAAGTGCTAAGAAAAATATGAAAGATGTTTATGTTGTGAGTTTGATTTTTTTACAGGCAGTAGACTTATTGTTAAATTACTAAAACAATGCTACTTGAATTACAGCACAAAATCTCAGAAATGCAAAAAGATGTCAAAGAGTTAACCCTTTCTGTTGTCAATGTTTTGCATTTGTTCTGTTATTTAACAATATATTTCCCTGCTCCTCACCACTAATGTCTACCTAACTCTACCTCTAGGTATGTACATATTGTCTTCTCTAGTCCCTCAAATAAAATCCCATAATCCAATATTCAAGACAATAAAGGCAGTAAATGGAAATAATTTATAGAGTATGATGAATTTTTAGAAAAAAGAAAGTACTGAAATCCCCTTGGTTGTAAATAAATGCATGTTCACTCTTCCCATGATCCTTTAGAAAATTTACTTTTTCTCAGATTTTTCCTAGCAGTTTTTTTATAATCTAGAATTTTTTGAACAGATGGATTATAAATTGGCAGCTACTTATACTCTGGTGAATACAGGTACATTACATTTCACCCACTTTATTTGTGACTGTTCTTCCTTTTTATGGGGATATGAATTTTCCCTCAAGCCAGAATTTATAGCTATCTTTCCTTCTGTCTCTTAACAAATCCCAGCTGCATGCCTTCCCATTAGGATGAAGTGTACATCGGGATGTTTCTCTTATTTTATTAAGATGTTTTTCCGTATCTTACTTAAATATTTATTAAGCTTTCTTTCCCTGTAAAACTCAGCATATACTCTAAAGACACATAATTGAGCACCAAGATTTCCCTGTGAACCTGTTTCCCCTGGTAAGTCATAAGGAACCCTGGGAGGAACATTTATACCCTCCGGTAAATCAATGCTGTTTTACTAAATAGCCTCTGTGCTCTGGAAAAAAAAATGCACTTCTATAAATTCCTAAACCGTGCGCTGAGAGTGAATGGCTCACTGGGAAAGTTCCTGTTGGTATGTGAGCGGTCTGAATTTGAGTCTTCCCTCCAATTCCTTCCACAAGGTAGCCAGTTCTAGAGTGGAATGACATGTCTGTTCATAAGGACATATGGCACAACAGCATGGCAAACTCTGTGCTTAATGGCCATGCAAGGGAAAGGAAGCTCTTCTGCACATTATCAAATGTGATGTTTGCTTAGCTCAATTATGTACGTGACATCATAAATTCAAAACCTCAGAACATAAAACATTTACAAATGTAAAGTCCCTATTTTGAGGATAATTCTGATACTTTGCATGAACAAGTTTAGGTCTTGGAGAACTGGTTCAGATGACTTATTTGCCCTATTCACCATACATAGTCTTATCCAGATTATTTTTCTTGTGCCTTAGCAAACCTCCATGGAAAACTCAAATGAGTTAGTGTAAAGCATGTACAAAACAGAAGACAGTACTTTTTCAGGTAAAATATTCTTTTCTTTAAACTAAATAGAAAACTACGTGGCCACCGCTCTAGGCAGCTCATCTCTGTGGTGTCTTCGGTTTCGTTTCTTCTTCAGCTCCTGCACGTGCTTCCACTTCGGGCCGCCCTTGTTCCGCTGTCTCCGCTTCTCCCTGTGCCACATCTGTTCACAGTACTGGTCGAGGCTGAAGTCTGGGCTGCTGAGGATCTGGATGTAGTCTTTGTATCTCAACCGTGACTCAGCCAACAGATCCTTGACCTGCCCCTCCCTGTGCTCTGCCCTCTGGGTATTTTCCATCTGTTCATTTTCAATGACATTCAGAGTCAGCTTCACTATGGTGTGGATGAAAGTGTGCTCCTGTGCTTTGCAGTAATACATCCCAGAGTCCTTCTTCTGCAAACTTCGAATCAGTAGCCCATATTCTGTTTTGATGATCCTTTCATCGGGTTTCAACTGTAGAATTGGAAAAATGTAGGTAATAAATTAAAAACAGAGAGCATTATGAGCAAATGAAAACAGGCTACATAGTTTTACTTAGGTGAACCTAAAAGATATGCTCCCTGACTCTCTGTCGTACAGCATAATATTTTCAGCCATCGTCAAAGAGAGTGAAAAAATTCAACTTCAGTAATAGCCCCAAAGATACATGTTAGCATCTTAGGATGACTAACTGAACATTTGGAATACAGTTAGTTTTTCTTCCAGTCCACGGATAGGAACAAAAATCTGTAAAAGAAATAATTAATAAAGTAAAACTGGAAACTATCAACTGACCACCTTTACGGAGATTTCAGATACCAATTGGTGTGCTAAGAATTTCAGAGCTAGAATGTACAATGACAGTCATGCATAGAAAAGTAGCATTGGTGCATGCTATTACTTAATGTAGAATAGAAAACGATTTCAAAAGAAATTTACTCTGTTTTCTAGATATAGCCAAACAAATGATCAGAATAGCATATGGAAACTGTAAGTGGTGACTTGTTAAAAGTCAGGTGGGAAGGCAGGGATAGAGCCCTTTGAATGTTAGAGCTGTAAGTGAGCAGGACCATAGTCAGGAGGTTACCAACATTTAAAATACTGAATTTCCCTTTTTACTCTCAATTGAATTTTGATACTCTGTGTACATATGATACTTTAGACTATGTCATCTGTGGAAAATATTTGCCACACCTCCATATACTATAACACAGTAATGTGATTTCAAGTGTGAGAACACTCAATGAACAAAAAGAGCCTCCCTGAAATGCGATGCTCTTTACCCTTTGAAGCAGTACCACTGAAGGGCAATTCAAACATCTAGGCTTGCCTGGCCCACAATCTGGTGTGAATAGCGAACCTATCTTCAATAAAACTAAAGGCATGTTTACTGACACAAGAGCCCTGTTTTATGTGAAGCATTGTTAAGTGGCTTGGCATTAACTAGAATCACAACAACAAAGAAGTCTGGAAGATTTCCAGTTTACACATCTGCCCCTGTATTGTAGACTTTCAGTTGGTGGAAATCAAGGAGGCTAACGACAACTAAATTCAATTTATTCACAGTGGGTGGACTAAACTTTGCATCTTTATGTAAAAAATATGTAGGGAAAATCCCTCCGTTCTAGAAATATGAGACAAGGAAAAGAAACATCTCTCGCTACCAGCCCAGTTAGCTAACAAGTATATGGCCAACCACCCTCTGTGCCAGAGAAGTGCAGCTGGTGGGGTACCACGCGAGGCCAAAAGCAGGTCACAGCTTGGATCCCTGGTTAATGAGGCTGAATGGTCTCCAGGCCTGCCTCACTCTGCACTGAATCCACACCATTAGCGTTTTGTTTGTTTGTTTCCCTTCCTTTGCCCATTTGGTGAGATGTGTATGTAGTATTTTTTCTAAAGAATTTATTCTAGAAGGACAGGACATTTAAAAAAGCTGTTGTAACACAAACTAACTTTGAATTCACTTACATTCCCAGTAGCCACAGGAGTCTTGTGCCTAAAATAAATGTACATTTAAATAAAAAAGGCCAATATGAAATAGAAATATCTTTCTCCAGTTTAACACACTACATTTTTTTATTTTAAATCATTTTACTGTAGAAATACTTTTTTAAAATGTAAATGTATCTTAGAACACAAAACACTGACTCCATAAGCCTAGGTTCTTGTCCTGTCTGCGAGGCTTCCAATGATAACTCATTAATCTTCCTTGTTTGATCCCCCATTTATCAAGTTGGTGACATAGCATGTGGTGTTTTTTGGGGGGGAGGGGCAGGGGTAAAAGTAAAGCTCTTTGAAGGTTAAAGTGTGAAGTGCTATTAGCAACATTGCATGTTGCTGATGATGTGCTGAAGCCTTTAGTTCTGTAATTCTTTTCATAGAAAATGGCCTGCGGTTATTAGCATGATAATCAAAGCAGGTAACTTCCTTTCCAGTTCATCCCTAGATTTCCTTTCATAAATGGTATTCTTGATAAGGGTTAGTCTGTTTAATTTGGCCTTAAAGATTCTCACAGCTCTGACTCCTCACTTTTATTGTTCCCTTTAATCTTCTGCAGGAAGAAATTATGACTTTGATCTCACACACAATATGCAACACTTTTGTCATTATTTTTACTATTTTCTTTCTGTATTCTGTTTATGTTGTTTTACTCCAAACCCTGGTTCCCTTCCCCCGCTTCCTGATCACTTCTGCCCCCACAGGACTCAGAGTTTCACACACAGCTGGGATTTCATTACTCCACTGTGATCCTTCACCTTTCCTTTCTTCCATGGAATGTTTAATTTTTCTTTGGTTTTGACCTACAGATATAAAACTTGCTTTAATAAATTTTAGGCTTTCTGGATTTATCCAGTATCTATCAGGTCACTTAAGTGATTTTTTCCTAAAATTTCAAAAATATGAAATGGTGTCTCTAACAAAATACATTTTGAATTGACATACTCATAGGACTTTTGCAATCTAGAGGTAACAATTTGTGACCCAGAAATTAAGTGGTTGGTTAACATTTGGCTGCCTTACATTCTCACACACTGCAATGCTTTCATTCCTTGCTGGAAGAGGATGCATTATGCATACTGTATCTTGACAGTGAAATGTCAACAGAGCCAATTTAGAAGATTCAGGTCCTCTACAGAGAGATAATGTAATCTCTGGCCACTAATTTAAACTCATGGAATTTTCTCTGCTCTAAAATGATACGTAAAAACTGCTCAGCCTTACAAATCAAAACCATGCTTGAACTGGGGTCGACAATCTATTTGCCTAATGTAGACAGAATAATATCTCTAGCATTATTAAATGGAGATCTTCAATGAAGGGCAATTCATTTAAAATGAAAGCAGTAACATGGAAAGGGACAAAGGACATTTAGGTACTAAGCACAGGTAAAGATGAGGGACTTCATTCTCTGATAATAGCAGCCTGATGGTAATGCTTTTGCAGAGAATTCAACAGTCATTTCATAGCTAAAGCATTGCACATGTCTTAGATGAAAGCATTGCACATCTTTCTTCAACCAACATAGAAGGAAGAAAGTTAAAAATAGTGCTGATGCAACTGGCTCCTTATTTAAAAGGAAAAAAATTAACTTATATATAACTAACTCCTAGATGTATTTACTGTCTTTCAGTAAATATAAATATAAAATGTAAATTGTAATTTTCAAAATAAAATAATAAAATAACTAGAAATACACAGTTCCTGTTTCATTGGACAAGGAATTTCTAAACATAAGTGAGGAATCATACCAATATAAATTAATAAATTTATATAAATATAAATTATAAAACTTTTGTATGTTAGAAACAAAAAATCTTAACAATAAAACAAAAAATCACTTTTAATATGTATAACATTAAAATGTTAAAATCTGTAATATATAAATGGCCTGATAAAGTAATTTTTAAATAAATACATTGATGTAAACCAAACAAACGATATGGCAATTCAAATACAACTAAAACCAATAGCCAAGAAACAAGAGAGGTAGTTCACATTCAGTAACATTCAAAGAAATAAACATTAACACAATATAATATTTTATATCAAACTGGTAATGATTTTCTTAAATTATAATGTAAAAAATTGCCCCCGGGATTGCAGAGAAGGGACTGATATGGTGATTTGGATGGAAAACTGGCAACATATAGTTGTTTATCCCAAGACATAAAGGAAATTAAAATTTTTAACTCACTTATTTTTCTTATGATTGTCCTAAAAGAGAAAATTTAGATATATGGAAATGTATTACTTAAAAAAATAAAATAAAATTGAGGTACTTAAGTAAAACAAGGAACAGTAATAGATGACTGTGCATCAGGGTTGTGGGGGTGGGGGACAGAAAAAATACAGCGTTAAAACTGAATGACAAGGGAAAATGCTCACAATATAATGGTTAGTGGGGAAAAATGCTGGAACAGACATCAAAATACAGTATTATGCTTATCTATGTTTAGAGGCTTCATGGTTCTTTATGTGTTACTATATTTCCAAAACCATTGATATTACTTTTATAATGAAAAGAAAATAAAACAAAGACCTATAAAGAGAAAAATGGAAATGTTTCAAGGTGCTTTATAAAATATTTTTAAAATCCACAGGAAAAAAACACTACTGCAGATGGCATTAGGTATTGTCTTTTATTCATTCAGATCCCAAAAGTTCAACAGAAGCTTGGGGACTGCCAATGGACTCACTAGTAAAGCAAAAACATCATCAATTTCCAGCACAGCTTTATAAGATAGTCAGCAGACAACTGAGTCATGACCTCCTCAACAGCACCCAACTGTGAAACAGCTCAGTAAGGAAATGTTCTCCCCTTGGCAGAGAATAACCTGGTGACAGGTCTGTGCCATGGGAGATCCTGGTCCCTCCCTCAGGCTTTTTTTGAATAGAGGGAAGATTCCAAACTGTGACCTTCATGGCAAGGAGCAGAGGGTTTCCTGCTGGGAAAAATGTTTCAAATCTAGCCTGGGTTTTACCCCTTTCCTCAGTTCAGGAAGTAGGACGGCAGATTCTGGACTTGGTATATTCAGCCATTCACAAAGATACATGAAAATACCATTTGAAATATTACAGCTAAGGTGCTTTTAAGTAAAATTCAATAAACATACTATTTCTGCTCCACTGAAGTTCATGGAGCATGGTACCACTGTGACTGTATGATATATTGTTAAAAAGTAAATTAAAGTAATGCAGAGCATTTTCAGACATATGAAAGATGTGAATGTAAACATGCATATTGAAATGTATGTATCTATAACTTGGAGATTACCACACAGAGTACCATATTTTTTTAAAGACAGATTAAACTTAATTGAGGAAAAATCATCATTAAAAATCTTTATTTCACTTAAAAGAAATTATCAAACTTTATTAACTATAAAATTTAAAATACTGGTTTGGGACATTTAAAAGTAAAATATTACAAAGTATCTAAAAGAAAATCTGCATGTTAAAAAAACTCAGATAACATTTTTCTAATATTTCTTGGATTAAAAGTAAATGATTTATATGTTGAAATTAAATAAACTTATACATCAGATAATATTTCAATATATACAGGTAAAAGAAGACCCTTTAAATAACCATTTAGTATAAATATGCATATGCCATAATCTTAGAATTTATGGATGTTCCCAATAATGAAGAAGCAAGTTTTATTGGAGCAAATTGACATAACAAAGAATGAAGTTATTCCCTTGGTATGAAGTATGTTGTATCATCATTATTATATAAAAATCTACTCTTGAAGATCTCCAATGAAGAGTATGATACTAACTTTTTTAATGTAACAGTAGAATACATCTTTAAACCAATTTCTTATGATAAAATTTGATTCTTCTATTCCAAGTTTTCTTAAGCTCAGCACTACTGAAAGTGGGACCTGATAATTCTTTCTTGTGAAAGATTGAGCGTTGTAGGATGTTTATAGCACAGCCCCTGACCTCTACCCACTGGCACCCTTCCCCCTCCCACCCTGCTGATGAGGAGAAAAATGTTGCCAAATGTGAACATTCTAGGAGCAAAATCCTCTCAGGTTGAGAACCACTGTTCTATATTGATGTTTAATTGATTAAAGATACTATTTTAAATTTTATAGACTGATCAAGGAGGCTGGTATTTTAGAGAACATTTGGTCCACTCCTCATATGACAGAAACTGAGCGTTAAGAGAAGTTACCACCTGCTCATAAACCCTCAGCAGTCGAGTGGAACATGTGACTAGTGCTATCTCCTGTTTTACAATCCTCCCTGAAAGAGAGTATCTGCAATTTTATACGTATATTTTACACTTGTGAATAATCCTCTGCTTTGAAATTCACATTCTTTTATGTATTTTCTCATTTTTACTTTTACAAAACTTTTTAATTTATTTTGTTCATGTTATAAAATTCTGGCCTGAAGGGGACCAGTGATACTACCAAAGGAATTCTGAATCCTGTGCTTGTTCCATTATTCATTACAGTGTTCTTAATTTAATATTGAGAATTTTAGAACTTTAGATTATCAGTGGTTTTTCTTAGGCACTGAAATAGAAAAAATAATATGCCAATTAACCTTTCTTTCATGACAATCAAATAATATTAATACAGAATTTCTGAAGATTACCCAAACTCCCATTAAATTCATATCTTTAGACCTCACAAAATCTGTGATATATTTCAGTCACACATGTGTTAAAACAACTGAACTAGAAAAAAGTTAAAAGATGAATAGAACATTCATATTACTTTTCCCTCTATTGATTTAATTTGAATACATATGCCCAGACACCTTTCAACTATTCATATGATATGTTTTAATATACATATTTTTATATATACTTGACATGTTTCATGTTATGATCTAAACTGAACACAATTTGAGCGAAAATCTAGTCATTGTGCTATGGTGTGGGGGGAAATATTGTGTTGTTGTTCTTGATTAGGGAATTGTTCTAAAATATAGACAATCTATAAGAAATAAAATTTTTTAAAAAATCATACAAATTTAGTTTTAAACATTTAATCTGTTTTTAAATATATGTTATTAACATATTTCTATTTCTATTAAATTGGCTTATTCTTATCTCAAAGGCAGTTACCTTTGGTGAGTATAAGCTGTTATTTCCTTTTTTATCAAATAGTGATGAGAGCACCATATGGCTCTAAGAGTTCAACATCTCTCACAACCAATACTTGATTTAAGTTTTATACTATTTCCCTCGAGGTGAGCTTTTTTGATGACTATGACTTACCTCCTCTCGGTGTTCATCTCCTAACCGCTGGATATACCACTTAATAGATGCTTGTTGGGATTTAGGTATACATTCCAGAAAGGATGAATTAAATTCAATGCCAAAATCACCTTTTCATCAGCAGCTTCATGAGTAATGCCTGGAAAGCAAACATGGGATAGGAGATTAACCTTGACCTGATTTTAAAAGCAATGGGAAAACAGACTGATTTAGAACAGATGCCATGTGGGAAAGATTCATACACATTATTAAAGAGAAAGGAAATTCATGTTAAAATGTTGTTACCAAAGAGTCAAGTATTATCTAATAGATTGATTTTTAAAACTATTCTTGCCTTGAAATTTTCACTCTTTTTTTTTATTTTATTTTTTTTTTATTTTATTTTTTTTTATTTTTGAAGTATTTGTTCTAGGTCTGTGAAATATGTTGCTGGTATTTTAATAGGGATTGCATTGAATCTATAAATTGCTTTGGGTAGTATGGACATTTTAATGATGTTGATTCTTCCCATCCATGAGCATGGTATATGCTTCCATTTATTTGTATCTTCTTTAATTTCTTTCTTCAATGTTATGTAGTTTTCTGAGTACAGGTCTTTTACCTCCTTGGTTAAGTTTATTCCTAGGTATTTTATTTTTCTTGTTACTATGGTAAATTGAATTTTTCTTTCAGTTTCTATCTCTGAGTTTTTATTGTTGGTGTATAAAAATGCCTTTGATTTCTTAATATTGACTTTGTATCCTGCTATTTTGCCGAATTCACTTATTAGGTCGAGTAGTTTTTTTGTGGAGTCTATAGGGTTTTCTATGTACACTATCATGTCATCTGCAAATAATGACAGTTTTACTTCCTCTTTTCCAATTTGGATGCCTTTTATTTCTCTTTCTTGTCTGATTGCGGTGGCTAGAACTTCCAAGACTATGTTGAATAGGAGTGGGGAGAGCGGACATCCTTGTCTTGTTCCTGATCTCAGGGGGAATGCTCTCAGTTTTTGCCCATTGAGTATGATGTTGGCTTCAGGTTTCTCATATATGGCCTTTATTATGTTGAGGTATGCTCCCTCTATTCCCATTTTGCTGAGAGTTTTTATCATAAATGGGTGTTGTACTTTATCAAATGCTTTTTCTGCATCTATTGATATTATCATGTGGTTTTTGTCTTTCATTTTGTTTATGTGGTGTATTACGTTTATTGATTTACGAATGTTAAACCATCCTTGCATCCCTGGGATGAATCCTACTTGATCGTGGTGTATGATCTTTCTAATGTGTTGCTGGATCCGGTTTGCCAATATTTTGTTGAGGATTTTAGCATCTATGTTCATCAGCGATATTGGCCTGTAGTTTTCTTTCTTTGTTGTGTCTTGACCTGGTTTTGGAATTAGGGTTATACTGGCTTCATAGAATGAGTTTGGCAGTCTTCCCTCTTCTTGTATCTTTTGGAATAGTCTGAGAAGGATAGGAGTTAGTTCTTTCCTAAATGTTTTGTAGAATTCACTTGTGAAGCCATCCGGTCCAGGGCTTTTGTGTGCTGGGAGTTTTTTGATTACTGCTTCAATTTTGCTAGCTGTTATTGGTCTATTCAGACTTTCTGCTTCTTGATTCAGTTTGGGAAGACTATAGGTTTCCAGGAATCTGTCCATTTCCTCTAGGTTGTCAAATTTCTTGCCATACAGTTGTTCATAATAATTTCTTATAATCCTTTGTATTTCTGTGGTATCAGTTGTGATTTCTCCTCTTTCATTTCTGATTTTATTTATTTGGGTCCTCTCTCTTTTTTTCTTGATGAGCCTGCTTAAAGGCTTGTCAATTTTGTTTATTTTTTCAAAGAACCAGCTCCTACTTTTGTTGATCTTTTGAATTGTTAGTTTAGACTCTATGTCATTTAATTCTGCTCTGATCTTGATGATTTCCTTCCTTCTACTTGATCTGGGCTTTGCTTGTTGTTCTTCCTCTAGATCTTGTAGCTGTAGGGTTAAATTTTTTATTAGATATTCCTCTAGCTTTTTTAGGTAGGCCTGTATTGCTATGAACTTTCCTCTTAGGACTGCTTTCGCTGTATCCCATAGGTTTTGGGTTGTTGTGTGTTCATTATCATTAGTTTCCAGAAACTTTTTGATTTCTTCCTTGATGTCATTGTTAACCCATTCATTATTTAATAGCATGTTATTCATTCTCCATGAGTTTGAATGTTTTTGAGTTTTTTCCTTGAGGTTGATTTCCAATTTTAAGCCATTGTGATCTGAGAAGATGCTTGATATAATTTCAATTTTCTTGAATTTGTTAAGGCTTGTTTTGTGACCTACCATGTGGTCTATCTTTGAAAATGTTCCATGTGCACTTGAGAAGTATGTATATTTTGCTTCTTTGGGGTGAAAACTTCTATATATATCGACTAAGTCCATTTGATCTAGAGTGTTGTTCAGTGCCTCCATATCTTTGGTGTTTCTTTGCTTCGAAGATCTGTCCATTGTTGACAATGGGGTGTTAAAGTCCCCTACTATGAGTGTGTTGTTGTCTATATCTTTCTTGGAGTCTTTCAAAAGTTTCCTTACATATTTGGGTGCTCCTAAGTTTGGTGCATATATATTTATAAGGGTTATATCTTCTTGATGGATTTTTCCCTTAAGTATTATGAAATGCCCTTCTTTGTCTCTTTTTATGGACTTTGCTGTGAAATCTGTTTTGTCTGATATAAGTATTGCTACCCCGGCTTTTTTTTTCATGTCCATTTGCTTGGAATACATTTTTCCATCCCTTTACTTTCAGTCTGTGTAGATCTTTTGTTCTAAGGTGGGTCTCTTGTAGACAGCATATATGTGGGTCATTCTTTCTAATCCATTCAGCTACCCTATGTCTTTTAATTGGAGCGTTTAATCCATTTACATTTAAGGTTATTACCGATAAGTACTTATTCATTGTCATTTTCCCCCTTTGTACTCGTGTTCTTCTCTGTCTCTCTCTGTTTCTTTATCTTCTTAGAGCAGACCTTTTAGCATCTCTTGCATTGCTGGTTTGGTGGAGATGTATTCTTTTAGCCTTCTTTTGTCTTGGAAGCTCCTTATTTCACCCTCCATTTTGAATGAGAGCTTTGCTGGGTATAGTATTCTAGGTTGTAGGCCTTTGTTTTTCATTGCTTGGAATACTTTTTGCCATTCCCTTCTGGCTTGTAGTGTTTCTGCTGAGAAATCTGATGATAGCCTTATTGGAGTACCCTTGTATGTTATTAGTTGTTTTTCTCTTGCTGCTTTTAGGATCCTCTCTTTGTCTTTGAATGTTGCCATTTTAATTATGATGTGTCTTGAGGTGGGCCTGTTGGGGTTCATCTTCATTGGGACCCTCTGTGCTTCCTGGACTTGCGTGACTCTTTCTCTCGTCATGTTAGGAAAGTTTTCTGTCATTAGTTTTTCAAAGAGGTTTTCTATCCCTTGCTCTTCTTCTTCTCCTTCTGGAATTCCTATGATACGGATATTATTACGTTTCATGTTGTCCTGCAGCTGTCTTAGAACCTCTTCAGTCTTGTTCAGTCTTTTTTCATTTTGTTGCATTGTCTGGGAGTTTTTGTGTAGGTTGTCCTCCAGCTCGCTGATCCGATCTTCTGCTTCCTCTAGCCTGCTTTTAATTCCTTCTACTGTGTTCTTCAATTCAGAGATCGTATTTTTCATTTCCTCCTGGCTCTTATTGATAGCTTCTATGTCCTTTTTCATGCTCACGTAATTTTCTGTGAGTTCCTTGTAGTTTTTCTGGAGTTCTTTGAAGTTTCCGCTGAGCTCATTCAGCTTCTCCATAATCCATGTTTTGAATTCCATATCTGATAGTTCGCTCCCCTCTATTTCATTTAGCACTCTTTCTGGGGATTCTACCTTTCCTTTTGATGGGAGGTTGTTTCTCTGTCTCCCCATTTTTTTGACTCCTATTGTTTGTTGGTGCTTCTTGGAATCGAAATTTTCACTCTTTAGTCAATATATCAACTATTTGCAATTGTCCTTTTAAAATAAGAATTCACATGATCTAACTGTAAACATTGAGTCTCTTTCTCTGAGTTGAACTGAATAAATAAACCATTAACATCTTTTAATGTTTTAATATCTTTTAATTTGCATAAAATATAACCAATTTTGTAGAGTTCTGGAAGAGCAATTTACTTCATCTTTAAAGAGAAATTCTATCACAAATTGGTCCACAGAGCTGACATTATAATATTAAGATATTCTGATGTTAGAAAAGTAAGCACTGTGGTCTATACTTGATGAAATTCTATAATGATGCTATTAACATAGATGCTCTGATACCCAGAATCAGAATCTTATCTATATTATCCACCAAAATACAGGATGGGACAAGAGTATGTTTACAGTTGTGAATACATAAAACAGAGTTTATTCTTGTATTATTATTTATTAATTATTGTATTATTTTCCATAGAAACAGCTGTAAACCAACTTTTGCTGTCCCTGTATGTTCTCTTTTATTCAAAGAGGAATACTTTGGCCCAACATTCATTTGCTAGAAGGTAGTTAAATGGGATGCTAAAGGATCAGTGTCTTGACACCTTATTCTCATAAATCAACTGCACCATTTGAAATACATTTCATTCAGAGTAGCTAAAGGCAGTGTCCCATGTGTGATCTAAGATCTGTAGCTCAAATTTGATCAGATAAAAAATGACGGCTGTTCAGCCTGGCCCAAACATACACTTTTTCATCGTCTACTCAGACGTCTCAATTCTGCAGATGGGCAAAAACCAGAGTAAGGTTTAAGGGGCCTGAGTGAATCCTAAAAATAAGCATAGAAAATTATCAGCAAGTGGCATGAATGCATATATCTCCATTGGTTAAGATTCTTTTCAATAAACTTCTTTTGAGCTTCTTTGTGTTTTACCAGCAATGGTTAAGTGAAGCATACTGACACCATTCTGATCTGTCTGTCTATAATCTAACCTTCAAAATGTGTGGATTCCATTTGAAATCTGTAAACTATCCACTATCTTGGCCAATTCAACAGATTTTAACTACAATTTTCACAGTTAATAAATTCCTAATGCACAGAAAGATGACCAGTACAAATCTGGGAGACAAAGACATGCATTATTTCATAGTAATAGATGCCCCCTTGCTGAGCAAAGGGAGTTCATGAACAAAGCAGGGAGGATGCCGGTTGATTATTAGGTGATGGCCAAGGGCTCAGAAGAAACTCAGAACTAGTCAATTTAGTAAAAGATAAATTAGTGAAAGATGACTGCCTGAATCCTTTTTCAAATCAATAAAAACAATGATCCTTTGACACAAAGCCATCACTTTGACTGGAAGTAATTTTATTAAGTTCTATTTTATTTCTGAGTTTTAAGTTTCTTGTTTTTAAATTTAAAAATATATGTATGTATGTATGCATGCATATATAATGTGTGCATACATGTGTATTATATAATATTTTATTAATATCAATTAGGTGCAAAAGTTGTTTATAATAATGTTTTAAATATTATAATATCTCCTCATTAAGTGTGAAATAATTTTGAAGATATTTTAATCTTCTAGATTGCAGTCAAAAATATTTTTCATCATTAAATATCTGGAATATTTCTTTATAATAAATGTATGACATGCCACTGAAGTCATGTATTAATCACTTTAGCAAGATTAGATAGGTTTAGCATTGTTAATATAGTTTATCTACCCACAATACTGATTTTGTATCATTAATAACCATTCAGTTTCACAGTATGTATACAACAAAGTAATAAGGAAGGAAGGAAGGAAGGAAGGAAGGAAACATTTATTTGCCAGTTATTCAAGTCTTAACTATATATATACATATATATATAGCACTTTATATATATAGTGAATTATAAGCAAGTTATGTTCTTTACTACCAGCTATTATTCAAATCTGATTCCATTTCTTCCTTAAGATTAAAAATGTTTTAGTCTTTAAATGCCCTCATAATCTCTAATTCTCATAATTGATTTTCTGCCTCAATATAGGTATCAATTATTTTTATATTTAAAAATAACATTTCATAGAAATATTAAATAGCTCTTTATCACCTGCAAGGTAAACATAAACTCCATAAAATAACATAGGAATGTTCACAAATTAACCATGCCTATGCGAGTTCTTTTTTATTTTAATTATCATTACTTCTTCTGCTTTATAAAATCTGACTCTCTTCTTATAACAAAGCTCAAGTGCTATCCATCTGAATATCCTTCCCTTTATACATGCATTACACAGAACTTCTTTTAAAGAGAGAGGAAAGAGGAAGGGAGGGATGGGGTAGGGGGACAGAGAAAGATCGATGTAAGAGAGAAATGGATTGGCCACCTCCCATATGCACCCTGATGACCTGGGATTGAACCCCAAACCTAGGTATGTGCCCTAGCTGGAACTGAACCACCACCTTTTGCAGTATTGGATAATGTTCCAACCAATTGAGGCACCACCCAGCCAGGGCATGCAGACATTCTTGAGTGCCTTTCACACTGGCATCGCTTTAGGTGCTGGGGATACACTGCTGACTATGACAAGCAAAGTTACGATGGTCAAGAAACTTATAGCCACAAAGACAAAGTAACCACCTGAATAAACAAACAGTATCTGGCACTGTTCTGTAGTACAAATACAAATTAATCAGATTAGGGAATAAAGGGGAGAAGGGTATATCAGATCATCAGACCTCCAGAAGTGTGTCTTTGAGAAATTAATGCATAAAAGCATAGAATTAAATGTGACAATGGAGCTATGTGGATACCAGAAGGGAAGAGTTTTCAGGTACAGAGGAAACAAACACAAATCTAGCTGAGGCAGGAACCAGAATGGTGCTTCTGAAACAGAGAAAGCCAGTGAGCAAGCCACGCAACGTGATACGAGACAGGGTCAGGGAATGTACCGGGAACCAGATCAATTGGAGCTGTGCAGGCCGTAATAAAGGCAGTGGAGGTTTTAGTAACTGTTCTAAGAAGCTAGTGAAAGACTGCAAGTAAGGGAGTAATAAGACCTGACTGAAGTTTTTAGAAAGGTTACTGTGGCTACTGAATGGGATACAGACTGAGGGAGGCAAGCATGCAACAGGGAGGCCAGGTGAGCGGATACGGGAGAGGGATGGTAGATTCGGTTAGGCTGGCACCTATGGCAGTGATAAGAACCAGTTGTGGCCACAGAGCCAAATGGTCTTACTGAGAGGCTGGTGATAGGAGGTGGAAGAAAGAGAAGAATAAAGAGATGACTCCTAGCTGCTTTTTTGACCTAAGCAGTTGGGTGAATATCTGTGCTACTTATTAATATGAGAATTTCAGCAGAACAGTCAAATTTTGGAGAAGGTAATCAGAATTCTCTGTCAGATACAATTTCAGATGATTTTCCAGCATCTAAGATGGGTTTTTGAGGAGGTATATGAGCATACAAGTCTTGCAGATGGAGGAAGATCAAAGCTGGACTATGAATTCGGGAGTCTAGTAGTATCGACGTTGATGGTACGAGGCGGTGAATAGGCAGATTGGATGTTTTGATGGTGGATGAAAAAGAAACTTAAGAGAACTCAGAAGGAGCAACGTGTAAGAGGAGAATTAGATAAGGTGCCATGAACTTAGGTGTGCTGGGACACCATCTCTGAAAATAAAAACCCCTGATTTGTACTGTTTGCAGGCTTTCCTGGTGTAAAAGTGCCCACTGTGACTGATTCAAACTACCAATGGTTCAAAACCAGCTCACACATTTCCCAAGTAATCAGCGATCAGTTCTCATGTGGCCACAAGAACCGGCTCCAGCACCTTACTGCATGGGTGTCAGGTAATGAAGGTGTTTCAAGGAAGAAAGAGTTAGAAATTACATAAAAATGGGAACTGAAAATTGGCCATTGGGTTTGGCAAGGAAGAAATTGCTGGTGACCTTGATAACAAATGGAATGGGTCAAGTGATGATGATGATTAGAAAAGCCTGGGTGCAGTGGGTTATCGCAAAAACGGGGTGTGTGTGATGTGGTAAAGTGGCGGAAAAACTGTAAGTGCCTTCGGCGGCAGTCGTGTTTTCCATCTCTTCATAGCATTCATCATGAGCCGACATAGCATACATTTTGTGCGTTTTTGTTTGTTGCCTAATCCCTCCCCTAATACATGCTTGAGTACAAGTCCCATGAGTGAAGACTGTTTTCTTTTTTTAAGTAAATTTATTAGGATTACTTTGTTTAATAAAATTACATCGGTTTCAAATGTACAATTCTACAATGCATCATCAGTGTATTGCATTGTGTGCAGATTACTTTCTTTTTTATTCATTGATACATTTTCTTCAATACCTATAATATTTCCTGAGGAGTCTCATATGCACATGTAGAAAACTGTACATTTAGCATCCACTGATGATTTTTAAATAAAACATTGGACATGATAGTGAGTCACGCACATACCAGAATAAGTCAAAATATGATTCTAGACCAAAGCTCATTTCTCAGAAGAATGAAACTATGAATCATAAATGACTATTTTATTTTTAAATTATGAAAACACTGCTGGGTCACAAATTATGGACTATAAAATTTGGGTTGTTTATTCGGTTGTGGGCTAACACTGACAATGTGAGAAGGAGAGGCAGTGCTTCCTCCAGCAGGGTGTGTGTGCATGTGCCCACCTATATTTTCTGAGAGCAAAGCTTGGCAGTAAAAACTACCTAAAGCTCTAGAATGTATCATTATGCAGCTTTTTTTATGTTTGCACACTTACTCAACAGGCCTCCTCTCCATTCTCCACTCTGTACTTTTCATATTCAGATTTTCAAATTGTTATGAAATTTCCTCCAAACAACACTGCCTCTGGTGTTCTCCCTTTTGGCTAAACTTCCTTATCGCTGATTGTGCTTTATGGCATCTCCAAAAATAGCTGTAAACTCTCTACTGAGTGTCTTTGTCTCAAAGTATATATGAGACAATTGTATGCACATGCAAGTCACTAGTAGGTATTTGCTGACTGAATGGAGACCTGAATTAATAAGTAAATAGAAATAACACATAAGGTGCCTAAAACTTCTTTCTAATAAGTGCCTAGCCCACACTTCTATCAGACTTTTCTGCAAATTTTGAGTTTCTGCTAAATGTCCTTATGTTTTGGACTATATCCTGCTTTATCTCTAACAGTAGTTTTCAAACTTTACAAGGATAGATAGAGTATTAAGAAAGAAAAAAAAGTATAGGAATTTCAAAAGACATGAAACAGTGATATAACCCAGGATTATTCACGTAGGAACAGGGACAGGGTGTTGGTTTATAAAATCTCCTGTTGCTTTTCCAGAATATAAGCATTACACAAAATGAGATCTTCCTATAAAATAGATGTTTTGAGTAATATAATGAAAAGACACACAAAGACTAGACTTAACATTTTAAATGAGAGAAAAGAATATTAAACCTATACTTACTGTCTTATATGTTCCAGCACTGGGTGATTGGGTCTCCATACTTAACATCTTGGTGTCTAGCTTGCCTAAGGAAAAGGGATTAAACTTCAAGCATGCTAAGTGGAATATACAAAATTTGCAGCTAACACAACTGTGGCAGAAGCAGAACTATGCTTATCTTACTGCTCAACTTAAATGCAGGTCAATATTCCAATTACTGTAACATTAAATCAAATATTAGTAGTAGTAGAGTCCTAATTGGATGAATCCTATTTGGAGAATAAGATTATTTAAATTTTATTTAAATACTAGATAGAGTGTTCTTTTTTTCTGACTTTGACAACAGAATAGGCTGACTATAAATATAATCCAGGTTTTATATACATCAAATGGGACTAACTGTCCCTACCCTTTTTTCAGATCAGTCATAGGGAAGGTAGCAAGATGTAAAAGAACCTTAGATAGTGGTTAAGAAAGTATACACAAATACAAACTATCTTAAAATATGAAGATTCAGTATTACAAAGATGTGATTAAGCAACAAGTTAAATACGGTTACTCAAAATAGAAGTACAAGTTTGATGTGATGTGAATGGCTAGATGCTATTTGTATATGATGATACACTATTTACTGATAATAGTGATAATAATAATAAACAATGGTTTTGTGTATTATAGTCACACATTTTTCTTAAGAGAAAATAGTAACTATTGTATAAAAATTGCTACATCTAAGTTAAACAACTATTACATAATTACAATATTTCTTCATCTGCTTTGGCTATTTTATATCATCACTTCAAAGATCATACAAGTCATAGCAAACCTTCTGCAGTATCAAGAGTGTTTCTAAGGACAGTGCTGACCAGATGACAAACCTACAAGATTAATCAATCGTACACATTTTTGGCTCACATGGACATTATGCTGGTAATGGGAACCATCACAGTGGCATGTCAGCAAGATCACAGATACGGTCTTGGGAAATACAAGAAAAACTTATAATGGTATAAGGTGCATAGGTCAAGAATGTTTTTAAATCTTGACTTCATAAGGAACAGGGTCAATTCATCAAACTGAAGGTTCATTACCAACTAATGACTATTCCTATTTTTTAGCTTGTAGAAAAGAAAAGCATTCTCCAATACTCACTGTGAAGACTGTACTCTCAAACAAAATCTATATAAGAAAATGATGACTTTTTACTTGCAACTTGTAATAATCCACATTCACTTAATTCAGAGATTTCCAGGATTATAAAATGTCTCCTAATTTTAAGCAGTATCTGCTACCGTACTATACATTCAAGCTGTGATCCTTAAAATTTGCAATTTGACAAATCAGTAAAATTTCAAAAGAAAAAGTGCATATCCTCACCTCTTATATTATTCTGTTAATAAATACCTAATGATTTTAATAATACCACATACAATTTTCTGACTTTTTACCTAGAGAAAATATGCTTTGACAATATTTTAGAAAAGTGTTAATATTATATTTCACATTTAAAAAATAATTATATCATAATATATTTAGTCAGCATCAGTCATACTGATGGGCAGTCAGATTGTTGCCATTAATTCTGCTATTGAAAACAATGCTTAACCCTGGCTGGTGTGGCTCAGTGGATTGAGCGTCAGCCTGTGAACCAAGTGTCGCTGGTTTGATTCCCAGTCAGGGCACATAACTAGGTTGCACATAAGGCCCCCAGTTGGGGGCGCGAGTGAGAGGCAACCACACAGTGATGTTTCTCTCCCTCTCTTTCTCCTTTCCACTCTCTCTAAGTAAATAAATAAACAAATAAATAAATTATAAAAACAAAAAGAAAAGAAAACAATGCTGAAATGAACCTCTTTGAGTGCATAACTTTATGGTACTTTTACTCATATGTGTGTGGCATAAATCCCTAGCTGGGGATTACTTATTCAAGATAGCATTGTTTTTAAGACACATAAAACAATGAACTACAAATAGCAGAGTGCATTTTAATGTTTAAGTACATCGAGTTGCAGAAATTGGCCAAGTTAGTTCTTACTATGAAAGTAAGATTGTGCCAAGTCATTGGATGTGCTTGGACTATATGTAACCCGGTTTTATAAACATATAGATCTACACATGATATGCAAAACAATGAGTAGTTACATATTTAGAAATAAGAAGGGAAGAAGGGGGGAATGTAGTGAGAGTAAAGTAATAAAGAAAAGCAAACTTTTAATGATACTTAATATCAGTGAAGGAAAAGAATATAAGCAATTTATCAGTTTTTTAAAGTACCACATTTCAGAATTTCAGAACATTCTCGCTATTCTTCAAAATTTAGTGCTATGCAAAACTATAAAATAACATTTTAATTTTAATATTCCTACTATGGACCATGTTTTTTATATAATATTTTTTTCTCTAACTTAAACTATAAGACAAAGTATTTGTGTGACATATTCATTGTGTAACAAAGAAGGTGTCATATTAACTCCGTGTGCCTCCTACCTTTTGGAGGTGGGTGTGTACCGAGAGCATGCAGTTCCATCCCAGGCACAGTAGGGGTCTCTGGCAAGACAACAGTCTGCACAGGCTTTCCCATAAGTGTCGCACCTGTGCAACGAGAGCTGAACCAATCCATCACGGGAACCAATGTACAATTGTTGCTGCAAAGCAGGCAAAACAAATGAATTAGCAGCATCTTTCAAACTAGCCTTAAGAACTTCCCTTTCTTAAATACCACATCATAGATCTAAATCTGTGATCTGTCTCCTCAGGTGTCCTGCCCATAATAAACACTTGTACAGACACATAATAAAGATAAAGATAAGTCAATCACTTCTACCCTGGCAGGATGGTGGTTTGAAGACCTTGATACTGAAATGGACAGCATTCTATGGGCTAGAGTAACCTTGGCAGTAACTTAAGAAGGTCAAAAACCAGCTGCTAGACTGAGGAATTAAGATGTCAAATTCCTTCTCAATAGTTGCAAATATTCTTTGGTAAATTATATCAAGTACACATGCCATAAAAATACTGATGGTCTTCACCTGACACAGTTTCTAACATGAGAGGTGACTGAAAAGAGATTTATAAAACTTTCCTGTGGTTTTAACTAACTGTCATTTGCTAATGAAGTACATACCAATGATCCCTGAAGGAAAAGGGGTTATAAGAGGGAGAGAAAGTATTTGGTATCACTGTGAAGGAAGTATTAAGAAGACTCAAGGAATGCCATGTCACAAATGAAAGGCTTCAGGATATTGAAAAATCCAGCAAATAAAATTACATTTTGAGAAGTCCTGAAAACAATGCACTGTTTCCTATATGTATTCATTTGAGTGTATGTGGTGGTGGTGAGGGAATGGGGAAGAGTGGGGGTGGGGGGGAGGTCCAAGTGAATAAGCCATAGTTTGGGCCTTCAAGAACTCATGGTCAACTCTAGTGGGCCATGTGAAACTATATGGAGAAAAACATTCTGAGAAAATGGATATTGGCATAAATAATATATATGTACTAAACCTACAGAAATCTGTCTTATACCTCTACCACCGATTAAACTTGTCAGTTGAGACTTTCTAGTGGCTAACTACAATGTATATATTTTCTTTTCTTTTCTTTGCGTTAAATATTGAGTTGCTCTCTTTTTTATTCTCATTTATTTACACTGCTTATTGCAAAGACTCAGAGGTATCTTGAAAGCAACAAATATGTGGACCCAGATTTCCCTAAATCTACTCTTGCTACCTGACCTTCACAAGAGGCACTCAGCCACCCAACACACTTCTTTTTCTCTCCTTCAGTCTGTCACTCTATCTCTTCCATTCTCTCATACAGAACTTTTAATCTATTTCCTCTCCCTCTCTGCTGCCACTGCCCTTGTTTCAGTCCTTATCATTTCTTTCCTGGATTACTTGTAAGTGTCCCAATATTTCTGCTGGCTCCAGTCTTGTTTCCCAACAACCCTCACCTCTTACCCAAGACAATCCATCTTTAGCACTGCCACATCAGACTGATCTTCCTAAAAGGGAAATCTTATCACCACACCCTCCTGGTTAAGATTTCAATTGTCCTTAGATAAAATTGTGCAACTTCTTAGCAGGACATATAAAGATGTACCTAATCTTGCTCTGTTTTATTTCCCCAAATTCACTTCTAGCTTCCTGACCTTGGAGCACACATATGCCCTTTGCTCTAACTGTACAAAACTTATGAGAATAAACTATAGTCTCTCACTCTTCACACTTTTTCAAGTGTTCTCCTGTTCTACTTGGCGTACACTTCCCCACCCCATCTCCCTTTATATTTATCCAGTTCACTGCAACACCCTTGATGGCTCAGGTTACGTATCTCTGTTTTTAGCTATCTTCCCCTGTACTCCTGACTCTCTTTTGGATTATTTTGTATCTTCTGTCTCCCTAGTAGATGCTTCCATTGTTCTCTGCATTGTTAGCAGCTCCTTAGTCTCCTAGTTCCACCATGAGCTTCCAGGAGACTAAGAGCTAAGTCATTTGTTCATTTCTGTACCCTCCAAAGACAGCAGTAAGTCTTCAAGAACCAAATATTGAATGAATGAACAAATTAATGAAAAATATTGAAGAAGAAATCTATTTAGATCTTTTTCCTAATAATCCCTGTATTATACTAGGCATAGCAAACTAAGACAATTTTAGAAACACCTTAATGCTGAACATATTATCATGTGACTTTCTTAAACTTTAGGGTTACATAAAGACATGACAATACAAGGCTTAATCTTTTTTTTTTTTTTTTTCATCACTGTGTGGTTGCCTCTCACTCACACCCCCAACTGGGGACCTGATGTGCAATCTAGTAATGTACTCTGACTAGGAATCAAACCAGCAACACTTAACTCGCAGGCCGACGCTCAATCTACTGAGCCACAGCAGCTAGGGCTGCAAGGCTTAATCTTTTGAGTCAACTTGGACTTGGAGTATCGTATCCGAGACCTGGGAAGTCATATTAAATATTTTTGTTATTATTATTACCTACCATTAACTTCACACTTATAATGAACTATCTCTAAGACTAAAGTTTTGCATGCAGCATCTTATTTATTAGGCAGTGGATGTTATTTTTAACTTTGCTGTTGAGGAAATTGAATCTGGGAGTCAGATTGGAGGTTAACTGTTGGGCTATGTGCCACTACAGTTCACAGACTCCTAGACTCCCTGATTAAAAACCATTTTTAATGATTAAAGCTGGTATTCTACATAAATTACTTTACGGCCTTGATGGAAAGTCATCCTCATGAGACTAGAAAAGTGAGCTCAATTTTCAAGAGCCAAGGGAGGAGGTAATACATTATTCAATTAATGAAATTTGGTTTCATTTCTCCTAAGGCAAGGCTGAAACTATAGCCTTTTATCAGTTATAAAATAAACACATAATCTAAAGCTTTTTCTATTATTTATAATTTAACTTCCAATTTCAATAGATTTCTCCCTAAAATGAACTTTAATTCAATTATCCCATTGCTCTGTGATTAACTTTTACACAAAAACTAGAAAGTACCTGCTTCAAAGACGATTCCATGTTCGAGATGATTGATGAGTGCTGAAAAAAGAAGTTAAATGTTAATCATCACTAACAGTCTTTTATAGAAGCCAGTATGTTGTTTTATCTTGTACCAAAGATCAATGAAGTAATCCTCAAGGCTCTGTTATATAGGAGAAGAAAGGATCTTACTGTTTGCTATCTTCTCCCAATGGGTAGTGATTTGACCCTAACAGAAATGATCAAAAGTTACTTTAAAATTCTTATTAAAGAAAAATCACCTAACAGTATGAGAAACACTACTACTACATTGAAAATCATTCCCAGTTATCCACAAGGTTTCTCCTTCTTCTAGCTCTGCTTATCTTAACTGCTTCCATATAATTCAAACTAGTGTTGACAAGAACATCTCCACAATTATTTATTACTTTTTTCTGCTCTTACTTAGATCGGTAGTTGAAAAACCTGTTCAAGTAGCAGAGTTCTGAAGAGTTATAGTGTTCCTTGTGGGTGACTACATTCTTTATAGAACACTGCAAGATACTGATGCACATGCTTTCTTGATATAAACTAGAGCCAGTTTTAATTGTAGAAAACCTGGCTCTATGATGCAATATCAAATCAGAAACTTGAACACAAAAGCCACCAAACTAAAATAGGATGGAATGTTTAAACTTTTAAAATCTGTCTATCTAAATTCATTCATTTCTCACCAGTCAATATTTACTAATCGACAGACAGTAGCAGATGTCATACATTTAAGGAACTATGTGAAGGAAAAATTCTAAAGTGAGAAAGTTCTAGCCAATAACTTTTTATTATATATTTAAGACAACATGTTTGTTACTTAATCTTAACAGTGAAACCCAAATGATTCCTGTTGACCACTAACATCCACTGAATGAGACTTATTTTAATGTACCTATATGTGTTGCTGAGGCTTTATTTTTGGCCTCAGGGTTCATATTTATATTTGACATCAGCTTCTCCCTTAGGAACCACCCAAGACTTTGTTTTTGGTAGATGCCAGATAGAAGGTCTTTTTCTTGTTAACTCCTTGACCACTGTTATCTTCACAATGTAAACAGGATCCCGTGGAACCCAGCATGTTAATTAACTTGGGACCCTCACAGTGGAGGGCTCCATTCTCTTTAAGGGCAATAGATGTTTGCATGGAAACAGTCCATTTTAGTAAATGGTTTCAACAAGAACGTTCTAAAAGGCACAACATATTTCTAAAAGCTCTTCTAAGAAATACAGTTTTATTTCTAATGTTATTTAAAAAAATACTTTAAAATTGACTTTCATTATGGATCTACAAAGCATGCCACAACTCAAATTTACTGTTAAAAGTCAAAGACATTCCCCCAGTCTGGAGAACTATTATTCCAGATTGATTAACTCCTTCGGTAGGCAAGGGGGATTTAACATACATGAAGACTTACTTCACACAAACTTAAAAAAATAAAAATTCCTTACAGAAAAGTGAGAGTACATGAGAAAACTTCCAGTTTTCTAAAATTTAATTGAGGAAAAATTGAAAAGTAAAATCTATAAAGTGTAAAGTACCTGGATAGTAAAAGAGACCCAGGCTTTCATCTACTGTGGTGATTTGTGTGGCTGTAAGCTCAGAGAATTCAGTAATGAGGGGCAACCCCAGGAGCCCCAAGTTCAGTGCTGTTCTACAGGGAAAGGTGAGTCCTATTTTCAATTGTTTAAAATTTTTTTCCATTGTGTAAAAAATAAAAAGAAAAATAAAAAAGTTATTTGCAAAGAATTCACCAGGAGAAGTGATGATATATTAAAACGTGCCCAATGTCAAAGCTTAGTCCATTTCACCATCTCTTCTCCCTGATCTCTGGACAGAGTATTACCTTGAAAATGTGGAACCCCTCCAGTACAACTTATTCCATATTCCACTTTTCCTTTGAAATGCTGATCATTCCATCATATGAAAAAAATACATTATCCATTACCCTATTTCTCCTTCAATGCTCAGTTGGAAGCATATTCCTTAGCAGTCTTCGCATGACATCCTAATTTTTCTTTAAATGCCTTTCAATAAATCAGATTAAATAAGGCATGCAAGAAGTAAAGCTTAATGTATATAATTCTCCATTTCCAAAATATTATATTTTTTATCTCATAAAATACATATATATAAAGAAAATATTAGAAGACATGCTTTGAGAATATTCCTAACAAAAGAAATATATGTCTCATTTAACTATTGGTTGAAGAAACAATAAGAATCACAGATTGAATAAATTAACAACTAAAGGAGACAGACAAAGGCAGTAGATCCCCGGAAGTCTCCAACAGGCAGCCTAGGGCAAGATTGGTACATGATCTGACGCCACCAGGGGCAGATTCAGGAAGTGCAGATCATTCTAAGAAGCACCAACAAAGAACAAGAGTCACAAAAATGGGGAGACAGAGAAACAACCACCCATGGAAAGGAAAGGTAGAATCCGCATAAAGAGTGCTAAATGAAATAGAGGGAAGCAAGCTATCTGATATGAAATTCAAAACATGGATTATAGAGAAGCTCAATGAGCTCAGTGGAAACTACAAAGAACTCCAGAAAAACTACAAGAAACTTACTGAGAACTACACCAGCATGAAAAAGGACATAGAAACTATCAATAAGAGCCAAAAGGAAATTAAGAATACAATCTCTGAATTGAAGAACACAGTAGAAGGAATTAAAGGTAGGCTAGAGAAAGCAGAAGATTAAATCAGCGAGCTGGAGGACAATGTAGACAAAAACTCACAGACAGTGCAACAAAATGAAAAAAGACTGAACAAGACTGAAGAGCTTCTAAGACAGCTGCTGGACAACATGAAACGTAATAATATCAGTATCACAGGAATTCCAGAAGGAGAAGAAGAAGAGCAACGGATAGAAAACCTCTTTGAAAAACTAATGACAGAAAACTTCCCTAACATGAGAAGAGAAAGAGTCACGCAAGTCCAGGAAGCACAGAGGGTCCCCATGAAGATGAACCCCAACAGGCCCGCTTAAAAACACATCATAATTAAAATGGCAACATTCAGAGACAAAGAGAGAATCTTAAAAGCAGCAAGAGAGAAACAACTAATAACATACAATGGAGCTCAAATAATGCTATCATCAGATTTCTCAGCAAAACACTACAAGCCAGAAGGGAATGGCAAAAAGTATTCCAAGCAATGAAAAACAAAGGCCTACAACCAGAATATTCTACCCAGCAAGGCTCCCATCCAAAATGGAAGGTGAAATAAGGAGTTTCCAAGACAAAGGAAGGCTAAAAGAATACATCTCCACCAAACCAGCATTGCAAGAAATACTAAAGGGTCTGTTTTAAGAAGATGAAGAAACAAAGAGAGACAGAGAGGAACACAAATACAAAGGGGGAAAAAAACAATGAATAAGTACTTATTGGTAATAACCTTAAATGTAAATGAATTAAATGCTCCAATCAAAAGACATAGGGTAGCTGAATGGATTAGAAAACATGACCCACATATATGCTGTCTACAAGAGACCCACTTTAGAACAAAAGATCTATACAGACTGAAAGTGAAAGGATGGAAAAAAAGTGTTTCAAGCAAATGGACATAAAAAAAAGCTGAGGTAGGAATACTTATATCAGACAAAACAGATTTCACTGCAAAGGCCATAAAAAAGAGACAAAGAAGGACATTTCATAACACTTAAGGGAAAAATCCATCAAGAAGACATAACCCTTATAAACATATATGCACCCAACTTATGAGCACCCAAATATGTAAGGAAAATTTTGAAAGATTCCAAGAAAGATATAGACAGCAACACACTCAGAGTAGGGGACTTTAACACCCCATTGTCAACAATGGACAGGTCTTCGAAGTAAAGAAACACCAAAGATATTGAGGCATTGAACAACACCCTAGATGAAATGGACTTAGTCGATATATATAAACTTTTCACCCCAAAGAAGCAAAATATACATTCTTCTTAAGCGTACATGGAACATTTTGAAAGATAGACCACATGGTATGACACAAAACAAGCCTCAAAAAATTAAAGAAAATTGAAATTATATCAAGCATCTTCTCAGATCACAATAGCTTAAAATTGGAAATCAACCTCAAGGAAAAAACTCAAAAACATTCAAACTCTTGGAGAATGACTAACATGCTATTAAATAATGAATGGGTTAACAATGACATCAAGGAAGAAATCAAGACGTTTCTGGAAACTAATGATAATGAACACACAACAACCCAAAACCTATGGGATACAACGAAAACAGCCCTGAGAGGAAAGTTCATAGCAATACAGGCCTACCTAAAAAGGATAGAAGAATCTCTAATTAAACATCTAACCCTACAGCTACAAGAACTAGAACAACAACAAACAAAGCCCAGAGCAAGTAGAAGGAAGGAAATCATCAAGATCAGGGCAGAATTAAATGACATAGAGACTATGTCAACATACATAGGAGCTGGTTCTTTGAAAAAATAAACAAAATTGACAAGCCTTTAACCAGGCTCATCAAGAAAACAGAGAGAGGACCCAAATAAATAAAATCAGAAATGAAAAAGGAGAAATCACAACTGATACCACAGAAATACAAAGGATTGTAAGAAATTATTACAAACAACTGTATGGCAAGAAATTTGACAACCTAGAAGAAATGGGCAAATTCCTGGACACATATAGTCATCCAAAACTGAATCAAGAAGAAGCAGAAAGCCTGAACAGACCGATAACAACTAGTGAAATGGAAGCAGTAATCAAAAAACTACTGGCACACAAAAGCCCTGGACCGGATGGCTTCACAGGTGAATTCTACAAAACATTTAGGAAAGAACTAACTCCTATCCTCCTCAGACTATTCCAAAAAATCCAAGAAGAGGGAAGACTCCCAAACTCGTTCTATGAAGCCAGTATTACCCTAATTCCAAAGCCAGGTCAAGACACAACAAAGAAAGAAAACTACAGGCCAATATCGCTGGTGAACATAGATGCTAAAATCCTCAACAAAATATCGGCAAACCAGATCCAGCAACACATTAGAAAGATCATACACCACGATCAAATGGGATTCATCCCAGAGATGCAAGGATGGTTTACTATTTGCAAATCAATAAACATAATACACCACATAAACAAAATGAAAGACAAAAACCACATGATCATATCAACAGATGCAGAAAAAGCATTTGATAAAAGTACAGCAGCCATTTATGATGAAAATACTCAGCAAAATGGGAATAGAGGGACATAATAAAGGCCACATATGAGAAACCTGAAGCACATATCATACTCAATGGGCAATAACTGAGAGCATTCCCCCTGAGGTCAGGAACAAGACAAGCATTTCCACTCTCTCCACTCCTATTCAACATAGTGTTGGAAGTTCTAGCCACAGCAATCAGATAAGAAAGAGAAATAAAAGGCATCCAAATTGGAAAAGAGGAAGTAAAATTGTCATTATTTGCAGATGACATGATATTGTACATAGAAAACCCTATAGACTCCATTAAAAAACTACTTGACCTAATAAGTGAATTTGGCAAAATAGCAGGATACAAAGTCAATTTTCAAAAATTGAAGGCCTTTCTGCTTTGGGTAGTATGGACATTATAATGATGTTGATTCTTCCCATCCATGAGCATGGTATATGCTTCCATTTATTTGTATCTTCCTTTATTGCTTTCTTAAGTGTTATGCAGTTTTCTGAGTACAGGTCTTTTACCTCCTTGGTTAAGTTTATTCCTAGGTACTTTATTTTTCTTGTTGCTATGGTAAATGGGATTTTTCTTTCCCATTGAGTATGATATGTGCTTCAGGTTTTTCATATGTGGCCTTTATTATGTTCCTCTATTCCCATTTTGCTGAGTATTTTCATCATAAATGGCTGCTGTACTTTTATCAAATGCTTTTTCTGCATCTGTTGATATGATCATGTGGTTTTTGTCTTTCATTTTGTTTATGTGGTGTATTACGTTTATTGATTTGCGAATATTAAACCATCCTTGCATCCCTGGGATGAATCCTACTTGATCGTGGTGTATGACCTTTCTAATGTGTTGCTGGATCCGGTTTGCCGATATTTTGTTGAGGATTTTAGCATCTATGTTCACCAGCGATATTGGCCTGTAGTTTTCTTTCTTTGTTGTGTCTTGACCTGGCTTTGGAATTAGGGTAATACTGGCTTCATAGAACGAGTTTGGGAGTCTTCCCTCTTCTTGGATTTTTTGGAATAGTCTGAGGAGGATAGGAGTTAGTTCTTTCCTAAATGTTTTGTAGAACTCACCTGTGAAGCCATCTGGTTCACGGCTTTTGTGTCCCGGGAGTTTTTTGATTACTGCTTCCATTTCACTAGTTGTTATTGGTCTGTTCAGGCTTTCTGCTTCTTCTTGATTTAGTTTTGGAAGATTATATGTTTCCAGAACTTTGCCCATTTTATCTAGGTTGTCAAGTGTCTTGCCATACAGTTGTTCGTAATAATTTCTTATAATCCTTTGTATTTCTGTGGTATCAGTTGTGATTTCTCCTCTTTCATTTTTGATTGTATTTATCTGGGTCCTCTCTCTTTTCTTCTTGATTAGCCTGGTTAAATACTTGTCGATTTTGTTTATCTTTACAAAGAACCAGCTCCTACTTTTGTTGATCTTTTGAATTGTTTGTTTAGTCTCTATGTCATTTAATTTTGCTCTGATCTTGATGATTTCCTTCCTTCTACTCGCTCTGGGCTTTGTTTGTTGTTGTTGTTCTAGTTCTTGTAGCTGTAGGGGTAGATGTTTAATTAGAGATTCTTCTATCCTTTTTAGGTAGGCCTGTATTGCTATGAACTTTCCTCTCAGGACTGTTTTCGTTGTATCCCATAGGTTTTGGGTTGCTGTGTGTTTGTTTTCATAAACTTTTTGATTTCTTCCTTGATGTAATTGTTAAACCATCCATTATTTAATAGCATGTTATTGAAACCCATTCTTTATTTAATAGCATGTTATTCATTCTCCATGAGTTTGAATGTTTTTGAGTTTTTTCTTTGAGGTTTATTTCCAATTTTAAGCCATTATGATCTGAGAAGATGCTTGACATAATTTCAATTTTCTTGAATTTGTTAAGGCTTATTTTGTGTCCTACCATGTGGTCTATCTTTAAAAATGTTCCATGTGCACTTGAAAAGAATGTATATTTTACTTCTTTGGAGTAAAAAGTTCTTTATATATCAACTAAGTCCATTTCATCCAGAGTGTTGTTCAATGCCTCAATATCTTTGGTGTTTCTTTGCTTCGCAGATCTGTCCACTGTTGACAATGGAGTGTTAAAGTATCCTACTATGACTGAAGTCTCAAAATTTTCCTTACATACCTGGATGCTCCTATGTTGGGTGCATATATGTTTACAAAGGTTATATCTTCTTCATGGATTTTTCCCTTAAGTATTATGAAATGTCCTTCTTTGTCTCTTTTTTATGGCCTTTGCTGTGGAATCTGTTTTGTCTGATATAAGTATTGCTACATCAGCCATTTTTTTTATGTCCATTTGCTTGAAACACTTTTTTTCCATCCCTTCACTTTCAGCCTATGTAGATCATTTGTTCTTAGATGGGTGTCTTGTAGACAGCATATATGTGGGTCATGCTTTCTAATCTATTCAGCTACCCTATGTCTTTTAATTGGTGCATTTAATCCATTTACATTTAAGGTTATTATTGATAGGTACTTAATCATTGTCATTTTTTCCCTTTGTACTTGTGTTTCTCTCTGTCTCTTTCTGTTTCTTCATCTTCTTAAAACAGACCCTTTAGTATTTCTTGCAATGCTGGTTTGGTGGAGATGTATTCTTTTAGCCTTCTTTTGTCTTGGAAACTTTTTATTTCACATTCCATTTTGAATGAGAGTCTTGCTTGGTAGAGTATTCTTGGTTGTAGGCCTTTGTTTTTCATTGCTTGGAATACTTTTTGCCATTCCCTTCTGGCTTGTAGTGTTTCTGCTGAGAAATCTGACAATAGCCTTCTTGGAGCTCCCTAGTATGTTATTAGCTGATTCTCTCTTGCTGCTTTTAGGATTCTCTTTGTCTTTGAATGTTGCCATCTTAATTATAATGTGTCTTGAAGTGGGCCTTTGGGGTTCACCTTCATTGGACCCTCTGTCCTTCCTGGACTCATGTGACTCTTTCTCTCATCAAGTTAGGGAAGTTTTCTGTCATTAGTTTTTCAAACAGGTTTTTTATTTTTTGCTCCTCTTTTTCTCCTTCTGGTATTTCTATGATATGAATATTATTACATTTCATGTTGTCCAGCAGCTGTCTTAGAAGCTCTTCAGTCTTGTTCAGTCTTTTTTCATTTTGTTGCACAGTCTGGGAATTTTTTTCTACATTGTCCTCCAGCTTGCTGATCCAATCTTCTGCTTCCTCTAACTTTCTTTTAATTCCTTCTACTGTGTTCATCAATTCAGAAATTGTATTCTTCATTTTCTCCTGACTCTTATTGATAACTTCTATATTCTTTTTCATGCTGTTGTAATTCTCAGTAAGTTCCTTGTAGTTTTTCTGGAATTCCTTGTAGTTCCCTTGGATTTCTTTGTAATTTTCTTTTAGCTCACTGAACTCATTGAGTTTCTCTATAACCCATGTTTTGAATTCAATATCTGATAGCTTTCTTCCCTCTGTTTTATTTAGCACTCTTTCTGGGGATTCTTACTTTCCTTTAAATGGGGGGTTGTTTCTGTCTCCCCATTTTTGTGACCCTTCTTGTTTGTTACTGCTTCTTAGATTGATCTTTATTTAATGGGTCTGACCCTGGTGGCATCAGATTGTGTACCAGTCTGGGTCTAGGCAGCCTATTGGAGACTGTCTGGCATCCCACACCCTTGGGAGTCCCTGAATATGCACTACAGGAACAGACCCCTAAATGTGGCTCCCCAAAGCGGCCCAGCCACCCCTGAAAAATATTTTTTTACCATTTTATAATTACTGAGTTGGCATATAAAAAATAAATAAATAAAACAGGCTACAATAATGAAAGTGATAATTAATATACAAATTCAAGGATAAAACAATAATCTCCAAGAAGTTTCTACTTAAGAGCTTTACAAAGCAATGATTAACTATTTTGGAAAGCCATTTTAAGTCATCTTCAGTCACTGATTTTCAAAAATGAGTGAAAGGATCTGCTAGGGTAGGAACTATCAAATATATCTGTAAAAAGAGGGCGATGTGAACTTTGAAAATAAAGAAACACTGCCTTGTCCTACTTGTTTAATTTTAGTCCACAGTCATTCAGCAAATGTACTGACAACCTAATCTATATCAAGCATTATTACAATCATAATATACAAATATATTTTGAAATCTCAAATAAACATTTAAGAAGGTTGGGAGACATTTATAATTGTTGATTAAAAGTACATGCTATGCAATTTAAAAAAATACTAGCTAACAGGTGACCACCTGAAAAGAGATGGATCTATCTTTGTCTGGATAATTCCCAGCAAGGTGATCTCAAAAATCTCTAAGCACTTAAAACCCAGGAAAATAACTAAGGAGAAAAACAGGCAGGTGTGGATGTGAGGGGGGGATGGGGTAGTTTTCTGAAGATTGAGCACAACAACAAAAATACTGACTAGATATAGCTTTAAAAAAATTAATCAATCATTCTGTTTTTGACCAATAAATATTTTTGAAGTCTCTGTGTGTGTGTGTGTGTGTGTGTGTGTGTGTAAGAATGTAGAATGCTTTGGAAGGAAAGCACAATCTTGGTCTAGGGTACCTGTTCCAAGAAACATGACGTCATTCTGGCCATCTTCTGCCACAACATGATCCACTACAATCTGCGTCAGTCTGTAATCCACATTGATTCACTTTAATGTTGGTCCTCCCACAACTAGATATACTGACTTATATACATCACAGGGTGATGCCTGATGAAACTGATGACATCATCTGGAAAATCTTGGGTGGATTTGATCAGTGGGTCACAGGTTTTGCTTGGACACTGAAAAGAAATAAGGGAAGCATTGTTCATGCTCCAGAGAAAGTTCTACTTTCTTCTAGTCAAAAGACTTATCACTGACAATATTAAAGAAATGGATCAAGGTGGACTCATTTGTACCTACAAATAAATAAATGCAGTTTACCTCAAATATATCTAAATCCAATCCTCTCTCTCAAAGATATTATAAATTACATTTATTTATCAGTATTTTCTAAAGTTTCCACAGCAAGCTTGATTTCTGTGAAGATTTTTATTTCTTATAAAAACAGGTGAAATTTGAGTTGAAATAATTATGAAGAAAGTAATATGTAAACATGGGAATATGAGAAACGATTATTTTCCATTACTCTTAGCTAATTTAAATTTCAGTTTTAAGTTAAAACCTAATTATAACTGGTGTGAAAATTATATGGTGAACAACTCAAAGGCTCTCCCCCTAAAGGATCTGTGGAATTTTCTGTTTTGTTTAAAATTGCCTTTAGTGTCACCAATTCAATAGTTAGCATACCCTGCCCCCTGGTGGAAAAGTAAAAAATTCATACTAATACAAAGTAACTGATATCTTTATTCAAAGAACATAAATAGATAATTACTTTATAATTACTTTTCTTAAGTACATATCTCCTGTCCTATATTCTAAATCTATTTTATGATTTCAGTATATTATAATTTAATAAGTTACTGTAGAATAATTCTGTTATCATATTTGAACACAGGCATAGAGAAGAAAATTAGTGACATTGAGAAAAAATTTAAAGAATGTGCTGCATTTTCCATATTTCCGTTTTCTAACAAGTTGGAAATAATTTACACTGAATCGAACTGTTTGTACTAGGCATTAATTAGAATCCTATCAAAACTACAGAATGTATCATATTTCTTAGTCAAAGCATTCAATAGGATCATTCTCAGGGAACTAAAGATACTGAGAGATCTTTAAAGTCACACAATATGACTCTGGCCCATTTTTATACTAATGGCTCGTTAAATTAAAAACATACCAATAAAGAAGTGTACAAAAAGATCTGTTAATGACTTTTTAAATTAGTTTGAAAATCTCTTTATCTTTCACAAAATAAACCTTGTATATCTGGTCTTAATAAATTGATATTTTCTTGATATATATTTTTTTGTCCCAGGTTTGAACTGAAGAGGTCAGGAACATCCTAGAGTATTAGGCCTTTGGTAATCACTTAGCATATTCTTAATTGGATGGATGTTGTTTTAAGAATCTAAGTCTGTGTCTGCAGTTGCTGCTCCTAGCACTTAGCCTTCAGCCAAGTGAAAGCTGTCAACTCTATAATGGAAGGAACCCCGTATTAAATAGATTAAATTGCAACTCAAAATAAATATGAAGCTCAAATGATTCGAAGCTCTTGACCAATTAGAGGCTGCATGTTTGAGGCTCCGTTAAAGGCCATTTATAGTGGGCTTATAGCTTATAATGCCTGTGGTAAAATGTGATTGGTCTATCATTAAAATCAAAGCAAAAGCAAGGTTTTGCCTGCAGTGTATTTTTGAAACAGCCCTCCAACTTAAGAAAAAAAATTTTTTTTTACTTTCCAGCTATAGTTATACAGTAGCCAAACTTTCAAAAGAAATAATATGATAATATTGAAGTTAGTTTTTGGTATCAAATTTTTAAATAATTTGACATTTTAATGTAAGAAAGTATAGATGATTGAAGATACAAACATTTAGCAAAGAAGCAAATTTTCCTCATTGCTTACCACTGATGAAAAGTTTAAATGTAATAAAATCTAAGAGAAAAAAAAAAAAACCTGGTTTCTATTGACTATTATAAAATGATCTTTGAAAATGTATGTTTTTTTATGGCAGCTTTCCTCATGGCCTGCTGCCAGTGTTTGCATAAGATCTTTTTCCTCCAGGTTGCTATGTGTGATCTCTCAGGTGCATTGCTCCACTTGCTTTCACAAATGAAAGTGATTTGGTAGAGTTGCTCCCTGAGGTTTAAGATAGTACAGTTTGAACCAAATATTGTTATTGTAGTACATTAAAAGCCAGAGGAATTTTTCCTTTGAAATTATATAGCTGTGTAGACACAGATCTAAAAATAACTTGAGATCCCAAGCAAAGGATTCAGGTAAGCATAAAAATAGGGTAGAAAAATTCCGAAAAGGAAAAGAGGAAGTGTGTGAAAATGCTACATCTAAAGCAAATGAGCACAGTCAACTATTTCCCTTCAGAAACTCCTATAAAATTTTCTTATTGCTTCACATCCCGGGTATTAAAAATCTAGTGGACTTTTCTGTATGTATATACTTTTAATTTCTACAAATTAGCATGGTTCATCTGAATATGTTGTAGAGGTCCATTTCTGTCTGCCTCCAGCTTTCTAACATTTGCCTGACTTCCACTAATTTAGCTCCTATGACTGTAGGAAACAAATCAAGGAGCTTATCTGTGTCTCCATCTACTGTTTTGAAAACTCTGAGATTAATATTTGAGGGGGGGAAAAGAACAACGAACAAAAGTCTAAAATGTCATTATTTTGTTGGAAATAATACCAGCAAAAAAGAAGAGAAAAGAGATCTGTCTAGACAAACCTGAGATGAAAGGGTGAATGCACCGGCAACAAGCCCTGCACAGGCCTCATCTCTCATGGCTGGCGGCCACAGCTGGCTAGGTGTGATCACGTTATACTTGGCAGATCTACCCGTTTGTAGAGGGCCTTTCGTAGTGCAGGGGGAAGCCATGGATAAGAGGAGAAAAACGGTTTTTACCCAATGAGAGAACTTTGCCCCCTGGCCAGGCACCAGGCAGCTGTTAAAAGCTTTTTTTCCCTCCTAATGCCTCAGGCTATTCTCTGCAGGTTGCAGTTTCCTTTTAAGCAAATCAGAGGGAAGAATTGGGGCAAGGAAAAATACTAAACTGGGCTTTCATTTCTAGCAAACTAGGAAAAAGAAATTAAATGCAAAAAAAAGTCTGACTTTAATTTATGAAGTAAAAAAATGTACGTTGAATAAGGACCTGGCTTATGCAGCTAAGAGTCAGTTACAGAGCTATGGACAAGCAAAGACCCTATATTCAGTATCAGAAGAAGAAAGGCCACAGGTACAAAAACAGAGGTAAATTTGTCTCTTTCTTTTTTTTTTTTTTTTAAGATTCCCTTTCCTTTAGCGGAATTTCTATACTAGAAAAAGGAAAAAATTGTTTAACATAGTAAGTAGTCTTGGATTTGGAGAACCTAATTTTAAAAGTGAAAGCTGGCTCTATGAAAAAGAAAGTTAAATTCAGTTGCCTCTCATCACTTCCAAGAAACACAACCTCTACACAGCTAAAAGGAAATAAAAGTGACGTTCTGTCATTTCTCCATTTCCAAGTCATCAGTTTTAGGAACTTGGAATTAGGAGGCCCAGATTCTAGTCCTGCCTCTGGTTCTCCCTACAAGAATTAAAAACAAACAAACAAATAAAAACAAGAAAAACAAACAAACCCTAAGAGGAGCAGAATTAAAGGTATCCTCAGTAATTTAGAGAAGCAATGACAAAGTAATAATTTGTTATCCAGTAAGTGGAAGGCCATGCAGTGAACAAATGATGAGGAGAAAATAAAACTGTGAATTTTTATATAATAGGCATCTAAGAACCAGTGATGCATAAAATGAGATTTCCTTAACATTTTCCACAAATTAGGAAAGTCTTACTTAGAACAGAACAAAACAAACAAAACATTAGCTATATTTCTCAGATACATAACTGAGAAAACAGCATGAGACACTGAGAGAGAACACTTCCATATTTTTTTCAGTCCCCGTTTGTAAGACTACCAGTCTAATTAATCCTCCACGAATCAAAAGGAAGTTTAGGATATGTTTTTGTTTGTTTGTTTTAAAATTTTACACCAGGTTTATTGAAGGAAGGAAGGGAGGGAGGGAAAAGGGTCAGAGGCAAGAGGAAATCCCGGTCCAACTCAAGGGCCCGTTGGAACCTAAGATACTGTTTTTAAATTACAAATTTTTCTTTGATTAGGCACACTATGTTTGTAAGTCAACATTCAAACATCTCTTATCTATGATATAATCAAGAAAATCCTTATTTAATTGGGCCAGCCTAGGTTACAACTCAAATCTAATTTAGGACATTAATGGAGACTTAAATTTCTGAGACTCCTCAGCTCTCTAAGAATACGTCATCGTGCAAAAGCCAAATATTTTAGGTGGGACAGAAAGAGAAAACAGGATACTGCAAAAGTTTTGAGACCTGTGGATTCCATTGTCACCTCAAACCCCTCTGTTTCCAGGGTAAGCTGGACTTTCTCAGCAATCAATCTAGTTCTAGGTTAAGCACCATTACAGACATTCAGTATGCTAGAGGTATTGAGTTCCTGACATTACGTGTCATTATTCTGTGATGCAATCCTTCCAAGATTTGCTTTGCTGAAGCAAAATCATAAACCAGTCTTAATTAAAGCAATGATGTTTTGACATGTTAAAGCAAAAAATACCTTCCTAAAATGCGTGGCTCTGCCAGGGCCCAGAGCTGGTACATAGTCACATATATGGTATGATGAACTTTTCAGTGAACCTGAAATAAAAAGAACTTGTTGATTTTTTCAATGTCTTTTATAGTGTTAGGAAATCTAATAATTTAATGGGAAATAAATTAAGAGTAATACACATATCCATATCCACATACTGTGTTTGGGAGATTTTATTTCATAGCAGAGGGACAATCAGGGCCCTGGTCTGAAAGGGGGAAACTATTTAGCCTTCACCTTTGATTTTCTCTACTGAAAAACACATGTGAGTTGTATGTGACAGGACTTCCTTTTTTGTGAAGATTTGAAATGTTACATAGAAGAAGATATTTCATTATTTTACATTATCACTTTAAGATTTTTTTGCAGTGGGCCAGTTTAATTACGTAACTTAGTGAATAATATATAAATATTAATTTTGCAAAAGTATTTTTAAGTTTTCTAAATATCTGAATTTCCAAAATAGATATGGAAAGGGGAAATGTTTATACAGGGACTATCTGAGATTTAACAATTTTTTTTTCAGTATCATCCCTTTTATTACAAACAAAAGACTGGAAATGTCAGAACATGGAGGCAGTCAGAATGCACACCTGGACTTTTGGTCAGATTTAACAATTCTTACTTAAGTTTTTACAAGACATTTTGATATTTCTTCTTCTTTTTTTCTTACTAAAAAGACAAAGTTTTTCTGGGTTTAAGCTATCAATGGAGATTATAGTTTGTTTATCATTCACCAATGTACAAAAAATAAAATCAATTAAATCAAGTCACAAAGTTAAAAGATAATACTTATAACTATCTCATTTTGTTCCCTAACAAAAATGAAGCCTTAGTTAGGAAATTCATGCATAAGTTTTGATTTTTAAAAATAAAGTTAAAAGTTTAACAGTAAAAGCAGTAACTATTTAGGATGGGTATAAATGGCATTTGTTATTTTTACAAAATTAGAGGTTGATAAATTGTCAAAAACTGGCAAAATAATTCATGAATAGTGAAACATGCATTTCTTGAATATTTGAACTTCAAAAACTTTCTACATTTTTGTTATTGTGACTTATGTGCAAAGAACAAAGGAGCACTGATCTCTCCTCAAGATCACTATTTCAATTCTTTTGAATAAATACCCAGAAGTGGATTGCTGGATCATATAGTTTTATTCCTGACTTTCTGAGGAACCTTCACACTGAGTGTGGAAACAACCTAAATGTTCATAGATGTATAACTCTGGTCTACATCAATGTGGGATATATACAATGGCATATTATTCAACACTAAAAAGAAAGAAAATCCTGCAATATGTGACAACAGAGATGAACCTGGGACACTATGCTAAGTGCAGTCAGTCACAGAAGGACAAATATTGCATCATCTCACCTATATATTATCTTAAGTAGCCAGACTCATGAAAGCAAAAAATAGAATTGTAATTTTTTCCCCCTAGGATCTTGGGAGAGTATAAAATAGAAAGTTGATATTTTATAAAAATCAAATATCAAAAAAGAAATCTGCATTTAAAAGTTTTCACCAGATTATGAGTTTTCTAACATCCTATTATTTTTGGCATGATCTCAATTGACTCCCACAACTGACCTGTGCCCTTCACTGTATGGCACATTACTCCATGTTTCATTTCACTTGGAGCTCCTTATGCCAAGACCCACAGTCAATGAATGATTTACAAAGTCCATCTGAACGAAATATAGTTTGTTCAGAGATGCTATGTGGACACCAGAGGGCGGAAGAAACTCTTGAAGTAAAGGGATTCTGTAAATGTGTCCTGTGCATCCTTAAGTTTCCAGACTTATTGATTAACATTGTAGGTCGTGATTATCATTGCAAGGCTAGGAGTTTAGGTTTGACTTGTCACAGGAAGTACATACTAATGTCAAAACTGAAAAATTAAAGTAGCTATTGCACACTGAACGCGTAGTGTTTATTTACCTTAGTGATAATGTCAATAGAAGGCATTCTGGGAGAAGAAGCTAAACTCAACTAACTTGGTTGTAGAAAATGTAAAAGTAAATAGGGTTTCTAATAATCTGTTTAAAAATTTTAACTTGAGTTGGAAGTGGATTTCAGTAAAGATTCTGACATTTCATAGCAAGAAAATTAATTAGCAATGTTTTTATTAAAGTCTGACATGTTCCACCAAAGTACAATAAAAGAAATGACAAGTGCAATAAGGCTTCAAAACTTCATTATTATTTGTGCAGAGAACACATCAATCCCTGAGGAAACACTGTAAGTGTTTTTGTTTGTTTGTTTGTTTGTTTTTTTGTTTTTGTTTTTTTGTGGTTTGCTTTTATCACTTTGAAGGTAGAGTGACATGAAGGTTAATAGCACTTATTTGTAATTATGTAGATCTAAGTTTAATCACAGTTCATCACTTCATAAGCTATAAGACCATGCATGTGAGTTTACCCTCACTAGACTTTTTCTCATGCATCAGATATCTACATTATTACGTTGTTGAAATGATATACTCATATAACATGTAAGTCTTTATCACTGTGTCTGGATCTTGAAGCATGTTCAGTAATAGTTTTTGACTGTAATTTCTGAACTGCAGGTTTGTAGGGATTACAAAGATTCATACCTTCACTTAACCAAAAAGTACCAAAATTAGGCTGCTTGAAAACATATGAGAGATAATGTAGAAGATTGTGTAGAAATAAATGGAGTGAATTTCAGCTAGGGCATGCAGTGGAATATCAATCAGGTGAGTTTAAGGAATGGGTGAAAATTAGAGAATATTAGAGCAAAGGAGAGAAGACTGGTCAGAAAACTCCAATATTCCTCTTCATTCTGCTGTTTGGCAATAAAATATTGGGAAGCTTATTTATTTGGGGCATCAGTTTTCTTCTTGATATATAACAAGTGTGAACTATATGATCTCTATTACCCATTCCAATTCTTAGATTTTCAAAATTTTACAAGTGTGTTTGATTGATTCACTGGGAAATATAATTTCACTGATTTTTATGAATACAGAATTATTTAAAATGCTAAAGTTAGTTTATAGAAAGAATATTTGTGTAACAGGTTTTTACATCACATATATGATGTTCCTAACTTTAACACCAAACCTCCAAATATAATTGAATTATGTTATATAACAGGAAGATGAAAAGAGAATTCAGAAAGCCTGGCTAACAGCTGTTTCTCTTTCAGGAACGGACATATGAAAAGGCAAAATTCTGTAGCATTAGACAGGTTAAGTCAATTCTTCTCAGAGATTTTGATTATTATTTTAGATCTCTTGGTAGAAATATTCATAATGAATCCTAAATAAAAAAGACATTTTTCCTTTATATAAGTTTAATATATTTAATGTTCAATATATATTGAATTTGAACAATATAATATTGATTCAATAACCAATGCTAAAATATTCTATTAAAATTTTAAACTGTTTTAATCACACCAACAAAACAAAATGGAAGGCTTCCATTTACAATGCACATACTGACTTTAAACTGTAGTTTTTTAAAAGATTAATAAACTCTAAAACACATTTCTTGTTTCATCTGTGTTTTAAACATGATTTATAATATTTGAATGAAAGTTTGGAACCAGGACTCTTAGGTCTTTCCCCTAAAATATGTGTATTGTTCCAAGGTGCAGCATAATAAAAAAGATAAATGCATACCAAAAAGGAGATAATTTAAATGAATCTTTAAAATCGATGTAGTCTTTTTAAAGTAGAATCCAGGACTCTATATATATGGCTGTGTGTGGGAAATAAATACTTATTTGGCATTTTCTTCTTATTTAGAATATTTATCATTCTAGATACTAAATCATTTTGATGATTCTATAGACTTACTGAGGATAAAAACCATATTCTCAGCATAGCTTGCACTTTACAATAGTCCATTGTTTCCTGTAATACTAAAAATTCTCACTCAAAAGAAAAATGTTAAGCTCCAGTGAAGGATGAAAATGCTAAAACATCACTGAAAATTAATAATAGTTATTTTTTAAAACTGCAGTACTTATTATTGTGGTGAAGAACATAGTTTATTGCAATAGATTTAGAAAGAAAATATGGGCTTAAGAAAATTGTTTGATTATTCAGTTGGATACATACAGTGCCAGGTCGGGGATAAGGGATTCTTCCATCGTACTGCACCCAGCGATGGTCTGTGCTTTCCTTATGAGTATATGGGCCATTAAAAACTGCTCTGATGTCAGCCATGCTATACACACAAACAGCAGAGCCCTAGAAGATTGAGCTGGAAGAAGGCAACATAATTCAATCCTTCACTGGTTCATTTATTGGATGCTTAGTGCACACAAATATGATAGGTGCTGCAGAAAAAACAATGTAGGTATGTTCTCAAGTAGCTTATAGCCAAGTCATCCTAAATACAGTGGGTTAACAGTTACATTACAGGTAATTTCAATAAGCCAAGTAGCACACAAATGGGTGCTGTCTGGTGAGTTTGTAGGGAGTAGGTTGCGTCTAAATTGACTCTTAATGGATAAATAAGAATTTCCTATAAAAACTGGAGGATGAAAAGAAATATGTAGGAAAGAGATACTTATGCACATGCTCTTGAATATTATTTGAAGTTATTGAACTTACAAAATAAAAAGGTATATTACCTACTTTTTAAAAAAATAATAATTTAGACATGTAATTAATTAGTATGTGTCTGTTTTCTTAAAGTGAGTAAATAACCATAGATACTGGCTATTAATTTCCTCACATAATTTTTATTAATTTAAAAAATGTTGAAACAATCTTGTTCACTCTTTCTTGAATTTGAGTTTACTTATGTAACTTATCTGATGCTTAAAATTAATTATAATTACACAGGATTGAAGCACATATAATTAATAGGCAGAAGAGCTCCATGGGAATTCGAGAAAGTTTTGCCAACTAATGATGAAAACTGTTACCACAGCCATCAGATGTTCTATTTTTGTTTTACTTTTGAAAATTAAAATACAGTTTTTCTGAGTCTAAAACTTGATGATTTCTGTTCTTAAAAACAAGGTCACCCTTTATGATCTAAGACACATATTATCTCAGCACTACACAAATCAGTAAGGATTCTATTAGCAGGAGTAACTCACTCATTAATATTCTTGGAATGACATTAATTGGAAACAATGGAAGTTGACAGTATACAGGCATCTGAGAGAAAACTAGCTGCTAAGAAAGGAGGTGATGTTACCATAAAAGTCCCATTACCTGCCTGATATTTTAAAGGGATGATGCATCATGCTTAATGATATTGCTATTATTGCAGATTAATTACATCTTCTCATTAGACAAAGGCTGTGACATGCATCCCAATATTTCCTTGGTCTTCAAGGCGGCATTAAAAATAAGATAATTGGACTTCTGGCCAAGATGGAGACCTAGACTGACATGTTCTGTCTCTCTCCACAACTAAGAAGGACTACAACCACTGTAAAACCAGAAATAACCAGAAGTTCCAGAAAATAAAGCTACATGGATGTCCAACATATGAAGTTATAAACAAATGATTCTCCTCTGGATGGGTAGGAGGGGCGAAGCTGGGGCAGAGAGATCAAGCCGTGCTGCCAGTGGCAGCTGCAGCAACAGGTGGTGGGATTGTGATAAGCACAGACACCCGTATTTAAGTGGAGGCAAGAAGCACGGGGGGAGCACCCCTGGCTGCAGTCCAGACCCATCAGCTTGCAATTCCAATGCTGGGGAAGGTAGATCCCTATTTCCTCGGACGGTGAGGCCCAGAGGGCATGGGGATGGAGGAGGAGGCTCCCGGCCTTTCAGCAGAGAGTGAACGGAAGGAATCCATCTTGGAGCTCCGCCCTGACACAAAGCACTACAGTGTGGTGAGAAGGGTCGCCCAGAAGTGATGAGTGCAGGGGGCTCTTCTCCCTATAGAGTAGGAGGTGTGACAGCCCCACCCGAGAAGGAAAGGTAAACAAACCTGTCAGGATGGCAGGGATAATGATAGAGATACGAATCACGCAACTGACCAGAAAGCAAATACATGAATTAATGGACGAACAGATAGATAATCTTTCTGAGGCTCAGTTCAGAGCTAGAGTTATAAGACAGCTTACAGAAATAACAGTGGGACTTCATCAAGATGGGGAGGGAATGAAGGCTAGTCCTGCTGAAATGAATGAAAACACATACAAAACAAATGGTGAGGGAAGGAAAACCAGGGATCAAATCAATAAATCAGAACATAGGGAAGGAACAAACAGTCGACCAGTGCAGAAAGAAGAAACAAAAGTGAGAAAAATGAGGAGAAGCTCAGAAACCTCTGGGACAACTATAAGAGAGTGAATATCTGAATTATAGGGTTGCCAGAAGGTAAAGAAGAAGACCTAGAAATTGAAAAATTATGTGAAAAATATAATGAAGCAGAACTTCCCTAACTTGGGGAAGGAAATAGACTTACAGGTCCAAGAATCACAGAGAGTTCCAAAAAAACTGGACCCAGGGAGAACCACTCTAAGACACATTATAATCAAAATGTTAAAAATTAAAGATAAAGAGAGAATCTTAAAAGCAGCAAGAGAGAAGAGAATTATGTGCCAAAGGGTTCCAATTAGACTATTAGCTCATTCCTCAAAAGAGACTCTGCAGGCAAGAAGGGACTGGCAAGAAATATTCAAAGTAATGAAAATCAAAAACCTACAGCCATGTTATTCTATCCAGCGAAGCTGTAATTCAGAATACAAGGGCAGAGGAAGTGCTTCCAGGACAAAGTAAAACTGAAGGAGTTCATAAGATCCATACCACTGTTATATGAGATGTTAAAGGGACTTTTTTAGAAGAAGGAGGATCAAAACTATGAACATTAAAATGAAAACTGTATCACAACAACCAACAACAGAAGCTAGGGAACCAAAACGAAGGCAAACTAAGTAGGCAACAAGAGTGGGAAAAGAATTATAGGTACGGGGAACATATTTTGGAGGGAGGTGAGCAGGGAGAGGCAAGGGGGAAAAGGGAGGGAGGTGGTGCAGGAATTAAGAAGCATAGTAGGAGGGAGTGAAGTAGACAGGAATATGTTGAAAAGAACTATATGCACAACCAATGGGCATGGACTAAGGGGGAAACCACCTGGAGGGAGGGGGGTTACTGGGTGGAGGGGAGAAGAGGGAAAGGAAATTGGGATGACTGTCACAGCATAATCAATAAAACATATTTTAAAAAAGAAAAGATAAGTACACCAAGAAGAAGAAGCTGATTTGTAACTTCGCACTCTGGATGGTCAGAAACTTGTTAGGAGAAAAAGAGAGCTATCTTGGGGCTACATCTTCTTGGCACATATCCATGCCTTGTGTGTGGAACACACAGTGACTTCAAAGGCAGTTCTGTGAATGCACAGATGCCAGGAGACTAGGGCTGAGATACTTAACTTGAGTAGCTACAGGCACTTGCTCTTCCTGCACCTTGTAGTTCACACATAAATTAGCAAAAAAAAAAAAAAAAAAAAAAAAATAGAGCCAAAGATAGTAGCTTCTTAGGGTATCTTCTTTATTTTCATATTTTAATGTTCTATCTTTTAAAGAACTAACTAGAATTTTGTTTTCTAATATATTCTAAGCCAAAAGAACATTTGAGTTATACATAAATATAATGTATATATAAATGAGGGTTATTTCACAGAAATGAAACTGTAATTTGCCTATAAATTTTTTAAATAATTTAATCAAAAGGAGGCAGTTAAGACCATTTCTCTAATACCAAAAGCAATACTGCCAATTTCTCCAATACTAATATTAATATACATTGATAAAGACTGGTAACAGAGCTATGAAAAAAAGTGCAAAGTATTTCAGAGGATGTACTGTAGCTACTACTATGTAACAGGAATAAAGGCACTTTGAACATGATCCAATATAAGTTACTGAATTAAATAAAATTAATATTAAATAAAATTAAGTAGGATCTGTATATTCTTTAAGAAAGCTCCACAAATACAAGAAAAACTTTTAAGGAAGTCACAAAGATTCAATGACAAGTACAGAACAGTATTATGCATAAAGAACAAATGGATACAGGGGTAAAAATTAGGAAAGCACCTTTAGTTCTAGTCCCAGTTTTACTACTAATTGGTTTCTCTCTTTATAGCAATTATACAAACTTTTTTTTGCCTATATTAGCAGAGCAGTGGTGATATAGTAATAATAGCAGCCAAACTTCCGTCTTCATAGGATAATGAGAAAGCATAAATAAAATAGCATGTGATGACATTTTAAAAAGTCAAGAGTATCCCATCTCAGTCCCAGAGACTGAGACATGTATGCTTTAGCACTACCTCTACATCATGCAACTTGATATATTTATTATGATCAGTATATGCATATGCCTTTGTATCTAGTAATTTTAGTCTGAGAACTTAGCTCACAGATATACCTGCTCTTACAAGAACTGGCATACATACAAGGTTAGTCATTGAAGCATTATGTGCACCAGCAAAGAACTGGAAATGGTGGAAACACCTATGTACAGGGGACTATCTAAATAACTTATGGCAAATGATATAGGGGATAATTTGCTGGTGTAAAAAGAACAAATAGACATGTTATGTATTGATATTAAAAGACTTCTAGGAAACACTAGATGAAAAATAAAAATAAAAATTTTTCACATAAAAGAAAAAAGACAAAAGAACATACAACTGTATTTTCTTACTTATATGTTACAATTCTCTAGAAGAATTACAAGCATTTTTTAAAGTTACCTGGTTGTGGTAAAGACTCCATATACTACAGGATTTCTTTCATCTCTTGTGGGGAGTAAGTACATATCTTCTATCAATGGGAAAAAATAACGATTCACTATGGTTTTATTTTTTTGAGTTCACATGTTTGTTTTTTTATTTAATAATACAATATTTCTGAGACTCTACACAGTATATAAAATGAAGATAACAGTGAAAATCATTACATTACTGCAAAATAAATTAAAGGTAAAAGACATTTTTTTTTTTTTACTAGCTATGTGCCATAGAGTTGGACATTGAACCTGTTAGGTGTTTACTTAAATCACCTATAAATAAAATGGTTTCTTGATAACTTCCACACTATTTTCAACTAAGAGTATGTGATTTTACATAAGATAGAAATTAGAAACAGAGGCAATTTATCCATCGTGTAAAAAATATTGTCTTATAATTCTATCGACTTATTAATAATTCAGTTACCTATTTGGTAAAAGTATAAAAATAGCTATACAAGTTAAGTACTTGTGCATTATTTGTGTAATTACTTGTGCAGCATTGATATTAAAATAAGTGTAAATCATATTTTTAAAAGATTATTTAAGATGTGAGCATGTCCTTGCTTGGACTCTGGTTGTTACCAAAAAGCCCCGAGGAACTGGGATTGACTTTCAAAGGTAATAAAAGCCCACGAGACAAGAGGTCTGGTACCTTGGTTGGATGCGTGGTCCATGGCAATCTTTCCAGGGAAGGAATGAAGGTTGTTTTCCTGAAAGATGGCTAGAAGGGACCTTAAGGCACAATGGAAAACCAGAAGGACTTGGAAAAGACAGGTGTTTACAGGCAAAGCTGAATGTCAGGTATGTGGTTCTGCTTCTGTGCCCTGAAGGGCAGACTGAAGGTCACCTTAAGTGTTTCTTGCATAAGTTCCAGCAAAGCAGAACTAAAGATCATAAGTGATCATTTTCTGCCCTTGTTGTGTTTATGCAAATGAACAGGATAAATTAAAAATGGACTTAATGCAGTCTCTTTAATGACAAGGAGGGTAATCTTAGGGAGAAAAATCACGATTCAAGGAAAATCACAATGCTCAGTGGTGGACTGTAAAGTAGTGCAGCTAACCGTCTTAAAAGTTTCTTTTCATTTAGAATTTGTTTTCATTTGAAAGTTAAACTATGTCTGTGGTATTATCAAAGATGTTTAATTTACAGGCAAGAAGAATGTCAAATGCCTTGCAACTGGATGTCTTTCCGATAAGACAGTCCTACAGATTTAGAGACTTGTACGTGGGTTATGTTACATAAATTAACATGTGTTTTCTGTTTTCAAAGGGCATAAGCCTATGATCTCATTACCTGAGTGATTGTATGTATAGGCCTCACTTAATCCTGTCTGCAGAGCTGCCTCCTGAGACTCAATGGTTTGGCTGAACTAAGTGACTGGATTGGTGAAGAATGGGGTGGTCTGTGGGCTTCACTTTAAAACTGGTTTCTCTTTTCTGTCCTAATGGCTTGGACAGAAAGAGCCCAGAGGTCTGAGAGGGATGAAACCTAAAATATTTCCCTCAGCCCAAACTAAGTATAATGGGCAAAAGGGTTTTGGACAGGTGAGATGTACCTGGCACACCTTCCTCCAAAGAAGCCCTTCTTTTCCCTAATGTGGGACATTGAAAAATTAATACCTGTGTTTTGTCATCTGGTGGTTATAGATTGAATGATGTCTTTTAACCCTGTTGCCAAATCTGTTGCCTCCAGAATACAACAAGAATGCCAGCCTGTTAAATCAAGCCTGCCATTATCCGGGGACAGCCAACTGACCTGCAGTCCGCACGATCCTTCCCCATGTGGGAAGGCCACCCTCCCCTCCACACCCCCACTCTTATTAGGCATTTCGGGACCCAAGGGTAGGTAGGACGATGACCATGTCCAGCTTTAAGCAGCTAGAAGAGCTCGAGACCTTCGCCCATTGTCCTATATAAGATTATAAAGGGTCTTAAGTTTGAGAGGGAGGGATTGTTATTTTTTATTGTTAAAATAATTAATTAATTAGTTAATTTTTAAAAAAGAAGAAGAAGAATATATGAAAGGGTGAGGCAGGAGAGCTTGTATGTACGACCCATGGGCATGGACTTGGGGGGGGGGATTGTTGGCGGAGGGGGTGCTGGGCGGAGGTGAGCAAAGGAAAAAAAATTGTAACTATTGTAACAATATAATCAATAAAATATACTTAAAAAAAAGATGTGAGCGTGTCTTTATTTAGCATTAGAGATCGTCCATGTACACTGAATATATTTTTAATACTATAAAATACAATACTGACAAAATTATCAATGATACAATCCTTTTTACATTGCCAACAAAGACAAGTTCAAGAAGATATGTGAAACTGAAAAAGTTCCTTCTAGAAAGAGTTTTTAGAGGAGTAAAGAGGAGGAATGAAGGAAAGAAACTGCGTTATGCTTCTCTGAATATTTATTTATTTATTTAATTTAAATATTTGGTACTATTTTTATTTATTTAATTTTTTTAATTGCTGTCCTATCACAGTTGTCCCAGTTTTCCCCCCATTGCTCTCCCGTGCCCTGCTCCCCACCCCACCGTTGGAGGGACAGACTTCAGCAAATCTCCTCAGCTCTCCAGCAGGGGGCATCTACACAATAAGGAACCCAAGGTCTTGCTACCCACATACAGACAGCTCCTTCCAAAGTAAAAGACTACGTGTAACAGGGATGGGCCTTGTAGTCCCAGAGCTATTATCTTTCTGTCCTCTTGCTGTAGTTTTGTTTCCCTCTTAACTTTGAGGGTGCTTCATTACAGTGGGCACCCAGACCTAGAGCACCTCCATGTTTTTTATGTGTGCAAGTTCAGTGAGAACCACCCCTGTAAGTTTTTCTGGGCTATATAATCGGGTATTTGGGGCTCAAATAAAATAAATGCTGCATTAATTATGCAGTAAGACTTTTTTCTAGAAAAATAAAACGTGACTTATGAAGCTCATCAAAGTGAGTATCTGCCCCATCACTTCCAGGAATTGAGCAAATCAGTCTGGCCTTAAGAAAAGTCGTCCATTTGTTTATCAGGCTGCGTTGTCCTCCTACATCATTCTGAAAAAAGGAAATAAAGATGCAGATTTACCTTGAGGATCTATCACCAAGTAAAACAGGTGGTGATTTCAGGCAATATCTTATTAATATCATTGCTTACAAAGATGGACAACCTACATATTTTAGTCTTTGAACTTTCAGATGAACATTAAATGCTTTTCTTATAGCCAAATGAATGCAATGTAAGCAGCATACCTCTACTGAATAAGCAGACGCATGCAAGGCTACAACCAAATAAGGCAGGCTTGACATCAACTCCCATCTCTGCCAGATTTTGCTCTATGAACTACCAAAAGCTATTTACTTCTCCAAGTCTCTGTTTTCTCATAGGTAAAATATAATTAATGTTTTTAAATGTGATTATTTTGATAACTAAATGAAAAATATGTGTGTTCAGCATACTAAAGTTGTATAACTGTTAGCACTGACTTGAATAGTATGCATGTGATTTAGGTCACTATTTGCATCCTTAGAAATATGTCTTGGTCTTGACTTTAAAAGTTTCCCAAATTTAGTGCCTACTAATTAAACTTCAAGGCTGCACACACATACACACACATGCATGCACATGCACACACACATGTGCACACACACACACACAAGCAATCTTGTTTCTCCATATTTTATTTTACTCTAAATGTTTCATTAATTTTTTTAGTTATTAAGTAAAACATAAGCATTTAAACCACTTAAACTGAACAAACAGGGTTATTATGTATGCTACATGTCGTTGAGACCCTGGAGGCCCTATGGATGAGCAATGACCACAAAGCTTTGTCCTCAGCAACCCTGCTTAGCTCCTGCAGACTCATGCCTAGGGTTTCTTTCATGAAATCAGTCCATCTTGCATTTGGTCTTCTCTTTTCCTGCTGTCTTTTATTTTCCCCCAGTATCATTGTCATTACCAAAGAACTCTGCCTTCTCATGAGTCCAAAGTAGGACAACTTCAACTTTGCTATTTTTGCCTCCAGCCATGTTTTGGACTTAATTTGCACTAGGACCCACATATTTGTCTTTCTGGCAGTTCCATCTCTCCATAGAACTCCCCTCCAACACCATATTTCAAATGAATTTTTTTTTTCCTATCAGCCTTCTTCATCCGACTTTGGCATCCATACATAGTAACTGGATATACAAGGGTGTGGATGATCTTAGCCTTGGTCTCTAATGACATATTTTTTTTCTTGATCTTTCTTAATGCTTCCATTGCCCTCCTTCCAAGTCTCAGCCTTCTCTTGCTTTCTTGGCTGCAGTCTCCATTTGAATTGATGCCTGAACCAAGGTAAGCAAACCTTTAACAACTTCAATTTTTTTCATTGCCTATGCTGGCATTGTGTGTTTCTTCTGTAGTCAGATTTTTGTTTTCTTGATGATCAAATGCAGTCCTGCTTTGGCATTTTCTTCTTTCACTTTTGTCAGAAGTCATTTCAAAGCACTGCTACTTTCTGTCCAGTAAGATGGTTGTGCTCTGCATATCTGTAGTTATTGATATTTCTTCCACTTTTCACTCCTCCTTCCTCTGAGTATATATAGCCCAGTTTTCTTACATGTTCTCCATACAGATTAAACAAATATGGAGATAGAAAGGACCCTTGTCTGACATCTTTGCCTATAGGAAACTATTCTGTCTCTCCATATTCTGTCCTGACAGTGGCTTCCTGTCCACAATACAGGTTACACATCAGGATGAGCAAAATCTGAGTCATGTCCATTCTTTTTAGAGCAACTCATAGCTTTTCATGATTGATGCAGTCAAAGGCTTTACTGTAGTCATGAAACATAGACTGACCTTCTGAAATCCTTTAGAGCACTCCAGCATCCAACAATTAGAGTATTCTTTCTAAATCCAGCTTGAACATCTAGCATTTCCTAAAAGGCAGAAGCCTTTGTTGCCCACCTTGAGCGTCACATTACTGTGTGGAAATTAGAGCAATAGTCCTGTAGTTACTGCACTCCTTGGCATCTCCTTTCTTGAAGACTGGATGTATATTGAACATTTCTAGTCTGTAGGCCATTGTTTTCTTTTCCATGTTTCTTGACATGTTCTTATTAAGATTTTGACAAATTCAGTCTCTGTGGCTTCAAATAAATCTATTCTCTCCCATCTAACCCTGGTGATCTATTTCTTCCCAATATTTTTGGGGCAGCTTTCACTTCCCTTTCAACAATCATAGATTCTTTCCCATTTTTCAGAGGTATCTGTCATCCTTTTGTATCTTCTGTGTAGATTTTCAGTAGACTGTTCCCACCTTCCCTTTATTTTCTTCTGATCTAATAATGTGCTTCCTTGTGGGCTAAGTTTAGCATTTCTAGTTCAGGTTTGAATTTCCCTTTCATTTCTTGAATCTTCTGGTAGAGGTCTCTTATTCTTTAATTTTTTGTTGTTTTCTTTTATTTCTTACATTGACAATTGTAATAGCTCTCTATCTCTATGTGATAGTCACTGAAAAACTACATTCAGAATTATAAGCTTGTGTTTGTCACTTTCCACTATTGAATCTTGCCTGTCTTTAATAATTTGTATAGTTTCTTCTGTAATTCAGCTCAACACATTTATGCTATTAAATAATATATCAGAAAAGACATTTCTTATTTTTAATTTAATATGTCTCTATGAACATTAAATTAATATGATTTTTTTTACTCAACTAGATCTGCTATGCTTATAATAAATAAAATGAAACTATTTCAAGTAATATATTTGGTTTTAAATATAAACTCTATAAAAAGTTTTATCTTTCATGTAATTTTTGTTCTATAAAGTTAATGAAAAGTTCACTGTCAAATTTCAAGTCTGAATATTTAGGAACTGCTTTCCCAGTGCTTCTTTTAACTCTGAAATTTAAATTAAACTAGAAAAAATCATCTAAATGACTACTTTAAACAGAAAAATTCAAAGTCATATAAATTGTTGCTATTCTTGAAGAAAGAGGAGAAAATAGATCCCCTTTAGTATTAATGTGGGTATTATGCATATCCAATTTTTGAGATGATATGATAGTAACAGAGTCAATTTCAGAAAACTCTTAGATTTAGGAGAGAACTAAAAAGCTAATTGAGGTCCTTGAGACCAGAGATCCTAGTTATCTTTATAGCTTTAGAACCTATTAGCAAGGGTATATCATGACACCCATAGTTAATCATATTTTACATCTCTGTCTACTAAACAACAGAATTTTCAGTAATAGTTGTTTAATTATTACTTAATAATTACATTCATTAATAATTAATATTTTATTGAATTGTTCTGTAGGTTTAAGACAAATAATTTTAAGGAAATAATTTTGAAATTTAAAGGAATCTAAATTAAACAAAATATTTCATTTATGAACTAAAATCTGTACTTAACAAACAAGATATCACACCTTTCAATTTTCACTATGTCTTATTGTTTTAAATATTAAATGATTACAAGTCATTAGGAGCTTATTTTTAGAACATGTGTGTAGCCGAGTCCTTGTGTGTTGGAGATTGACTATACATATATGTGTACATATACATAATAGAAACATATGGTAATCACAGAAATTATTTAGAACTTGGACAAACAAAAGACCTTTTTGGCAGCTGTATTTTGGCACTGCTACTGTTTAGAATTGCTGGCACATGGTGATAATAAGCAAAAAAACATCTAGTTGAATTTCTAATAGTTTTTAATACTCATCAGAAATTGTACTCCCTTATTCCTTTAATTGGCCCTGGCTGGTTTAGCTCAGTGGATTGAGCGTCGGCCTGCGAGCTAAGTGTCGCTGGTTCGATCTTCCAGTCAGGGCACATCAGAGAAGGAAAACTCTGACTCCAAAAAACCTCCGCTGCCTTGTGGCATACCTCTTCAGGGGAAAGGCTAAGGGAGTAAACCCTGACAGAAAATCCGGAGCCGGAGTCCCTAAGGCGGTTTGACGTTGTAGTCAACACCGGCAACTCCTGCGGCGCACCTGAAGCCAAGCTGTATTGACTCCGTCTTTCCCTTGGACCCTTCAGCTGCGAAGAGAGGGGGGGTCTGCTGCATGGGCAACAGCAGACCCTCCATATCACCCTGCCCAGGCTCTGTAGCTTCAGCGTCATCACAAGATGTCGATTCAACACGGGAGGAGACAGATACCGTGTCACTCCCGAGTCGGACTGCACAGCCATTCTCGGTGGTGCAGATAGACTCTTAAGAAGCTACACCATCGTCTCTCGAGACGGACGGCTGCCGACGACGACGACGACGATTCCTTTAATGCGACACCTCTCCAGATATGTCACTAACACCCTGCTTGCCAGGTGTTTAATAAACACATATTTAATAATTAGTGACTATCTAAAGATGCAAGATAAAATTGATAAGAAGTCTATAGAAAAGTATAGAAAAAACTATAGATAAATGCCAAAGAACTTCAGTCTCCTCTGAATTTTCTTTTCAGTGGGAAATTGAAGACAGGCTTCACTGAAGAGTTAGATTTAATACTGTCTTTAAAATGACAGGTAGGTTCAGACATGCAAAAATCAGTTCAGGAAATACTTCTTTTTTTTTTTTGATGCAGCAAGATGATTTATTTGGGTAGTTCAGGAAACAGTCTAAGTGCTAGAAACTAGGGAGGAAAAACAATAAGTGGAATAATTCAGAATATATATGAAGAACCAAGATAAATTTGGTTTAGATCAAGAATGGGGTAACCTAAGATAGTGGAGCAAACTATTATAAAAGTAAATTGGAGTAAGATCAAGGAAGGCTTTACTACCAGGCAAAGCATCTTTATGTTTAGAACACAATGAAGAATTACTAAAAGATTTGGTAATTAGCAAAGAAATCAAATGAGTTTTCTCTTAAGAAAGTAAATATATACTTCATTTAATAAAATAACCTATAAACATTTATAATTGCTCTTAAAATTATATTCTGTATATGGTGCTTCTAATAATTATTGTTACTCAAGAATAAAAATAATCTTTGTGTCAGCTAGCTATTGAATGTTGTCATATGTCTGCAAATGTGAAGGCGGCTTCATCTAGATATGGTTTTTATTGTTAATGTTAATATCTTTAGATTGCTAAATAAATATATAACCAAATGTTAATATGAATGAGGAAATATTCATGCTTCTTCTTACTGTGAGTTAATGTATAGCAGTATTCTAGTGAAAAAATATGTTATCTAGAATTATTCAAAAAGAAATTTTTAACAAATTTAAAAATACAAGGCAAATTATCTCTTTATCTTTCATAGGACCCTTGATGTATAATTTTATAAATTCACACACCTAGCCTTTATGTGTTTTTTTCACAGAGCTCTAGTTGTACTAAGCAGATCTCTAGTTAAAACTTTTTATTTTAATGTATTCTTCTTACATACTTAGCTATTTATTAGGTTCTCACTGCCTAATTGTATATTTTGAGACAATCAGTAATAAATACCAAAAATAGTGCTGATTCAACATATGTAAAGAAATGTATAAACTGTCATGACCATAATACCAGAAACTATATTTGGTTTACTGCTTTAGCCCTAGCACAGAATAGTTGCTCAAATTATTTTGCTAAGTGAATAAATAAATAAACTATTTGCTTGATGACATTCCTTTAAAAGATATACACATCACTACTTCATCATAAAAAGGAGAAGTCACATTCTCCTTTTAACATTTTATTAGATAAAAGTGACAATGAATGTCCACTTTCAAATACTGTCCCTCTTTTTAACTGTAATCATCACCCACATTTAAGATAAACAATGAAAAAAATTCTAACTATTCTGCTAGCTCCAAATTTGTTGGACAGAAAAGGGATTTATGCCATGCTCTCATATTTTCTTTCAGCTGACAAATGGAAATTGTAATCCTTTGAACAAAAGAATGTTCTAATGTTTTTTGGCCTACCCATCTAGCAGTAGCCCCCTGGCCCCTCAAGTAATAAAAAGATTTTTAAAAATCCAGGTCAAAGATGAAAGCCACCTGCTGTCAGCAAGGAAACAAGTATAGTTTCTGGGATAATAGCTCTCAGGAATGGATTATAAGCATTTAATGACTGGATAGTAACTCATACAGACATCCAGAAGCATGACCTGGATGGCAAAGTTCAGTTCCCCAGGAGCTGTATTTCTCCTGCAGGGAAGTGTCAGTTGGCTGACTGTTGACCAGCTCTCAGTCCCTGGATTTGTTTGCAAATCCACACAATCCCTCCCTGAGAACTTTAAGCCCAGAAGAGGGCTGAAAGGGACTTAACCACTTTTGTATTAAAGTGTCACCTCATTGCTTATTTTTGTGAAGTTCTAAAGAACACAACCTCTCACTAACACAATAGATTTATTATTGAGATGTCAGAATCAGCAGCTTTTAGTCACCCTTCACTCCTATGTGTCTCCACTCAATTTATCACGCTTCTTTGTGGGCAGATTGGCAAAAGCCTTGACATCCTCTACACAAAGATGCAGATGAAAGTAACAAAGAAATTAAATGTAAACAAGCCTGACCACAGGGGCTCAATCTGGGTGGTGAGTGCAAAGGGTCCCTGTTTTCCTATTTCCTATAGCTTTTTATATATTCATAATATATGTATTTTAATTTTGAAGTAATTAACATACAAAAATTAAAAAGGAAACAATTTACTATCTTTCAGAAACTTGAAAGTATAGTATTTCTGAGTCATTTGATTGGGTGATAGCTGCATGTTATGAAATACTATGACCTTCGAATCATAATAAGTACTAATTGGTAGATCAGTCATGAGACAAGTTACAGGTGATTCCATTTTCTTTCTACTGTCCCAGCAAATGTGCATCCTTATAAATCTTACCTAGATGTGTAGAGTAGCTACAAGCTGTCACACATAAACTTTTATTGAGTGTGTCCTTTGACCTTTGGGTCACTATGCTGGGTTCATGTGTTAAACACGGTTTTATCTATGTACACCATCCTCTTTGAGGATCTCTCAGCACTTTATAAATATTGTCATTTTCACTGGTATATTAGGAAACAGAAACTTGAGGAAAATGTAATGATTCACTATCAGCTCCAATGCTCTTAACTCCTAAAGATTTTATAAATCAATGAAATCTCCAAGATATTTATGAACATGCTATAATATATTAAAATATGAATGTGCATTCATAAATGTGTAACCACAATGATGACCTTAAACTGAAGGACATCAGGCTCTTCAAACCAATAAACATTGGGGAATGATACACCCTCAGCACTTATAAAAAAAAGAAGTTTGATGCTGGAGTCAGAGGTATAAATTCTCCTTTGCATAAAATTTACTTCTTTTGCCCAATGCTGATCTTTCTTTGTGCAGAAATACCCTGCGACACTTTGAAACTGTACTCTAAGCATCTTTTGTGCAACCTTTCACCAGTTTTACCCATTAACAACGTTTCATCTCAGAGATTTTACTGGAACCAGCTCTGCCTACCTTTTTCTGAAATGTGACCTAAGTACTACTGTAATCTAAGTCTAAAAGAATGTTTTCCATAACTGAAACTGTCACACTGAGGCAAGTACATAGTTGACCTTTTTTACACATTTAACAAATAAGATTAAGGCAATTTAATACTCATGTTTTCCATGTGACACCTATATAATACTTCAATAAACCATTAATATATTTTATCTGATATACCAGTTATAATAACAGCTGTACCTAGCAGGTTTTAAATAGTCTCATGTTGAGATTTGCCTTCAAATCACCAAAAGACACATTTGCACCGAGAAATGTTGGAGACATCATCACAGCGACTGACATTTCAGAGCAATTGTCCAATCTGCTTTTCCCTGTGCTGCCTCAATCTTCACTGAGTTATTTCTAGGGATAGATTTGAGAATCTTTGTAAACTTAACAAGGATGGTCTATATGGGTATGCATAAGTAAATAATGAGAATAATCCAAAAACAGAATGGCTTATTTAGGAGCTTGAAATTATGATCATGGTGTGAGAGAGATAAATGAAACTTGGAATAAAATCTTGAGAGCCTCACTAGAAGAGCATTCCATATGCTATATTAAAACATATTGTTACACTGAGAGGAAGAACTTAAATGAGGATGTTTTAATACATTAAATGAAGTAATGAAAGATAGTGAATTATACCAGCTGAATCAAATCAGAGAACTGTATTGCATTTTCCTTTTTAGCCTATGAGTCTTCTATTATAATATGCTATAACTACATGTAATGCAACCATTTCATTGAGATGCCAAAAAAAAAGTTCTGACCACTAAAATATAAAAGCAAAGAATGAAAATAACGAGTCTTCTACATCATTTTCTAATAATCTTGACATACCTTAATAGTAGAAAAAACACAACTATTCAAATTCAAACATCTCAGACAAAGGAGAGAAGAAAAAGCGCACAAAAACTTGTATGACAGGTATTGAACACAGTGGTTTTTTTTAAGCAATCAACTCTGTAGAGGCTCTCAAGGCAAAATGCAATTTTTTTCTTAAAAAGAACTCTAGTGTTCAGAGATGACTGTTTTTGACTTTGCCATTGGAGAGTTGAAATGGAGAACATGTTTTTCTAACTGCTTCAAAAACTTGTAAAAATTATTTAAAATACAGGACTTGAGTAACATACAATATTAAAAAATTCAGTTTCTAAGATTTAACAAATTAAAATTAGATAAATCTAGGCATATTAGGCAGTCTCTTTCAGCTAAGTTCAGAGTTCACTAAATTAAAAATAAAAAGCTAAGCCAGCTTTATAAACCTTCGCCTAGGAATTTCTTACAGGAAAACAGATGGAAGTGGAGCAAAAGCACATCTGTAACTCGTGGGCTCTAAATCTCTCACTTAGGTTGTAAGTGACATGCTGAAAGTAAGCAAAAAACAAACAACAAATAAACCCACAACCTGGTGGAGATCAATAAATACAGAAAGTGTCATTGGCCTAAAAACACAAATCTTCAAAGGCAGTAATTGTCCAAATATGACCGTATATCAAAATAGACAATGCCAGTGGAGTGGAGGCAAAGGGCTATTTATTAGCCCCCCAGGCAAGTTATGTGAAAGCGCCATCCAAACTGAATTCCTGGCATAGACAGAGGAAATACTGCAGAATAAAAAAAAAAAAAAGAAGAAAGAAAGAAAAGAAAAGAACTGGCATAACCTACAGCTGGAATCCAGAGTGGGGAAACACAAGTAAGCTAGTGGACAATGCTTCCAAAAATAAATAGAATCCAAAAATAATGCAAAAGCAGTCCTGAGGCAGAAAGCTGTAAGCAAGCCTCACTGAAGTGACTGAAATTTCCACACATTAACTTACAGGGTAGGTCTTCAAGGGACACACGCATGTGTAATACACATGTGGTAATGAACATAACATAGACATAAACAATAGCTTCTGAAAGCACTAACTTGTAAAGTAAATAGACATATTTTTTTTCAGAGGGTTTATTTCATGCTATTTCACCTGTTGGTTCAGTCAGCATGTGTTACCTTACCAAGAAGATCTATGTAATTTACCACCTATGAGAGCAGTCCAGGGTGCAAGGTTCCCCTTTAGTACTTAAAAATATTGGCTGTTCTACAGAATCCACGAATCACAGAGCCTGGCAAGGATTTTAGAAATCATTCTAGGCTAAGCTCCTTATTTTAAATATGAAAACACTGAGAAAGTAGTTTGACCAGAAAGTATTAACACAACTGAAAAATTATTCATTAGTAAATGTATTCTGCCACCTGCAATGATGAATTTTAAAAACATTCTTTGGATGAAGGTAACTTTTTCTCCTAAGGCTGTCGGTGATCACCATAGCCTTATGAAATTATCTTCTAAGTCAGTTTCTTTACTAGTTAGCATTTCTCCCTGTCCACACCTTTTGTCCAATATTTGCATTGTTCAAATTATTGATACAACTTTACCAGATCTGTCTCCAAATCCTTTAAATACACACAGAAATGAGATCCAAATATTGCTAAAAACAAGGGCAAAATAATAACAGTAATTTCACCCTTTAAAACTAATAAAATATTAGCTCTTTTCAGTAACCTTTGGTAGCTAACCTGTCTCCAACCTCCCAATACACATACACTACCGCCCTTCCACTCCTAAGCACAGTTTGTTGATCTGGCTCCAAAAGTGTGCACGTATGACGTGTGTGTGTGTGTGTGTGTGTGTGTGCATGTGTACGTGATTTTTGACATTTAACTCACTTTGGTATGACTGTGTACTTACATTATTTACAAGTCAGTTTCTTATATTGTTAATTGCTTGAAAACAAAAATCTACCTAAGTCACCCTTGTTTTCTGATACCTTCCTCAGTATCTGTCACAAATTCACATGATCTCATTTAAGCCTTTGATTTGACTGGTAAGAGGCATAGAAGAGATGGGTGTCCTGATTTTCTAGGTTAAGAAACTGAGCTAGGAAGAAGTAGAGCAGAGATATGCAAACCTAGATCTGATTTCAAGTTGAATATTCATATTATTTGGGCAAAAGTTATCATTCTTACTGCCAAACCTAACACCAAATTTTTAATCATAATTTAATTGACTTGCTTTTAGTGCATGACTACTGAAAACTGCTTTTTTCTTGAAAAAGCTTTTTTTTCTTTGACTTCTGACAACATTCTTGCCCAGTTCTCCAACTAGCTTTCAAAGTCTTTCTTTGCAATTGTCTTTGTAGACACTTCCTTCTTCTCTTTCTTAAATGTCATTGTCTCTCAGGATTCTGTCCTTTCATTTTGATCTTGCACTACACATTTTCTGGGCAATTTCAGACACTTTCATGACTTCAAGAACCACTGCTATACTGGTAACTTCCAAATTCATGAGTCCAGACACTACTGAACCTCTGGTTCATATTTTTCAGCTTGATATTATAGCAGCCACCTCAAGTTCCACATATGCAAATATAAAATCTTTACCCATAATGATGGTGTTTCTTGCCTCAAATATCAGAATGCATCTCTGCACATTTTCCTAAGCTGTCTTATCTTCTGGAAACCCCAATTACTAAGAATATAGAAGCCCTTGTCTACAAGGCAAGTATTAGAGTATCTGGGATAGGATTAAGGGAGAATTAAAATACATTGAAGACCTAAAAGAACTTCCATATACCCGGTAGAGTCAATATTTGCAATGTCAGTCTGTCCAATTCATAGACAAGAAAGATAAAGCTTATGAAGACTGTTGAAATTTTGTGTACATTTTAAAGTGAAAACAGTCACTATCGTGATAATTTTCCATTTACTCATTATAGTCACAGTGAATCTCTTAATTCTTTAAATGCTTTTTAAAAGCCATCTCTGAGATTTCACATGTGCTCTCCCTTCCACCTGAAATATTCTCTCCAATTCTTGACACCTTTGCCCTAGAATTTCCTAATCATTTTCAACATCTGGTTCAAAAAGTCGCTTTCTCAGAGATACCTTCCATAACCAATCAAAAGCCCACTTATTTTTCTAAATTGCACCCTGTGATTTTTCCATTATAGCATATATCACATATTAATATCTGTGTTTTCAATTACACATTAATCTCTGTTTTCTTGTTTAATTCCTATATTATCTACTAGGTGTAAGCTCAATGACTACAAGTATAGTGTCTTTTTTTTTTTCCAGAAAAAAAAGAAAACTATAAAACTACTGCTTAACATAGTGTCATACACTGGGTCAATTATCAATAAGTGTGTTAAGTAAATGAATGCTTTGGTAGTGTACATTTATATTTAGCTACTAGCCACATAATGCTATTTAAATTATTTTATCAGCATTAAAATTCATTTCCTCTGTCATTCTAGTTATATGTTAACACAGCCACGTGACTACTGTGTTGGAGAGCACAGATATATTGGTAGAACATTCCCATCATCACAGAAAGTTGTATAGGACAGCACTAGTCTACAATAATCAATAAAAGAGTGGTAATAAATTAAGGACTTTTTAGAAATCTACATATAGATTCTATCTTAGAAATATCTCTTGAACTTACCCATATATCTTCATTTCTAATGTCTTTAGGAAACCACCTAACATGTCTTCCAGGCACAAATATTTTTTAGCCCATACACATTCCTCAAATTATTGCTAAATATATATTACCTATCAAGTCACTTCTCTGCTTAACACATTTTAACTTCTCATTGCCTACAGCATAGTTTAAATTCCTTAACATAGAAATAAGACTTCTTTTCCAACTTGGCACCTCAATCTCAAATGACATTGTTCCCCACTTACAACCCCTTAGCTCCACTTACAAGATTTCACTGTTCTAGAAACAAAATATGCTCTGTGACAATGCTGTGTAAAATACTTCCTACCTCCCATATAGGATCCAATTTCTTAGCTTTTCTGAAGATATGTAGAGTTTTCAGCTCCGACCTCTATCATATAATGTGATTATTTTTTTACATCTCTATTACTTTCTCTGTACCACGAGGTTTTAAAGAAAAGAGGATAATAGCTTACTTATTTCTCAGTGCCTAGTGTACTGCATCTTGCATAGAACTTACATTTTATTATTGAAATAATACAATAATAACATAGTGAATACAGTATTCCCTCACTTATCACAGGTATTACGTTCTAGACCGCCTTGCAACAGGTAAAAAAAAACTGCAAAGTAGGAACCTTACATTTCTTTTAGTCTTTATATATATTTTAAGGCTTTGCTGTATAAACCCTTCCCACACACTTATAAACCGTTCCCAGTCCCTTATTAACCTTTCCGACTCCCTTATTAAGCTTTTACCCACTTTTATAAACACTACTTATGTTCTTAAACATATTCTACAAACTTAAACCTATGCAACTTTAACAATATATGTATACAGTACTGAAAAATCCCTCGATATAGCAAAAAATCCGCAATAAATAATTAAATATAATATTTTTTAAAAAATTCCACAATACAGTGAGGCTGCGATAAGTGAACTGCAATATAGAAAAGGGGCTACTGTAAATGAGTCCCAAAATTTACCTTATTCTGTAAAGAATCCTTTAGTAATTCTTGCATACTTTCAACCTACTTCCAAAACTCTCTCCCCACCAATCACTATATACTACTCAGTCTGAAAATAAGTATCTTTGAAAAACCAATAAAACAACTTTTTCTTTAGTTTAGGAGCTCAAGAGATAGGGAGCTCTTAAATGGTTAATAGTTTTTCACTGGGCTGAAATTATCAGTTAAAAATTAACACAAATAAACAACTACCACAGCAAAAACAACAAAGCCTGAATATTTCCAAATAAGTAGGTTATATGGAAAAATCATGGTGGAAAAATAATATCAAGGACTCCTATGTTAGTAAAAAGCTTTGTAAACTCTGTAAGATATACACAGTTAACTCTTAGTTCTCTATAACATGATCTCTTCCTTCTTAGATTTTTTTTTATATCTCTCAAAATCAATGTTGTTTCATAGCAGAGATGCATTCTGTTATTACTTTTTGAAAATAGAAAAACAATCCTGTAATAACACAATGGGGGTAAAAAAGATAAAACAACAGAGAGGAATATATTACAAATGTCAGAATAGCATTTTTATGTGAAATAATATGTAACAGCAACAAGGATAAGGTTTGGCAGAATATCACATTAAAAAAATATTTTTTAAGCCCTGTCTGCTGTGACTCAGTGGATAGAGCATCGGCCTGCGATCCAGTGTCGCTGGTTCAATTCCCAGTCAGGGCACATTACTAGGTTACACGTCAGGTCCCCAGTTGGAGGCGCAAGTGAGAGGCAACCACACAGTGATGTTTCTCTCCATCTCTTTCTTCTTTCCCCTCTCTCTAAAAATAAAATAAATAAACAAATAAATACCTAAATTATTTAAAAAAAATTTTAATCTTGTCAATGAAGTCACCACTTAGAAATGCTCACTTTTTGCCACATATTAATCCTAAATTACTAAATAAGGATAAAGAGATGAGCAGGGCATGTTGCAATTGAGAAATTACAGAGAAAACAGTTAGAACTAAATATTATAAACATTTGATCAATAGATCATATGCCTCGTGGGTAATTCTAAAAGATGGTGTTCACTTAAAACAATGATTAAGTAAAGAGATACACTAAAGTAAGAATCTCTATTGTATCTTTTTTTTTTTAAAGAAAATTTATCCATCACATGTCTTTATTTGAATCTCACAATTTGTTAGCTTTTTATCCAAAAACAATAGCATGAGAAAAATCTTGCTGTGTGGCCTCAGAGGTTTTATGGTGAGAAGACTCAAGTATTAGAATTTTCTCTGCCTTTTCAGTTCTACAGGAAGATGTACAGAATTTAAATAAAATATGCCATGGATGACACTTAAAGTCTACACTATATTTTTAATACAACATTTTATAAATGGGGCAACTCAATTTCTTTTTAAAATATTTCTCCACCTCTAAGATTAACTTTCAGTATATTGAATAGTAGAATAAAAACATTGCTTAACATTATAAATGAATCTTGATCAATTAATTGGATTAAACTTATCAAGAAATAAGTATTGCACTGGTTCACAAAACACACAGTTGTTAAACAAGTTCATCAGAAAGTGACCCTTGAAATACATTTCATTGGTTATAAATCTCTTATGACATATTTAACATAGCTCATTTATACAAATGATGTCAATCTTCAGCACAATCTTTCAGGTTGAGGATACTGCTGTACAAGGCATACTTCAGTACACCAAGATGATCATTACTCTCTAGGCAAGAGGCTTCGAGAAAATTACCGTGAATTCTTAGACTCTGAAAAAATGAGGCTGCTTTTCAGAGAACCTGTCCCCTGCGGGTGAAGGGATCAGTAGGAGACAGCATTACTGGCTAGGACTCCAGGTAAAGACTCATCTGTGCTCACAAGTCAGCCTCACCCAAAAGTCATGTTTTCCTTAGCACTTTTAAGTGCAATGATGGTTTGTATTACTGTCCCTGGAAGTGTTTGAAAGCCTGAGGCTCAGCCTGAGATAATAGAAATGACAAGCTCAGATGGAAGAAAATGAAAAGTTGGTACAGACTTCCGGCCAAGATGAAGGCTTAGACTGACACGCTCAGTCTCCCTCTACAACTAGAAAGAAATACAACTACCTCAAAACAAAAGACAACTAGAAATTCCAGAAAATAAAACTACATGGAAGCCCAATGTATGAAGTTATAAACCAGCGATGCTCGTCGAACAGGTAAGAAGAGTGAAAGTGGGCAGTGCTGTTTGCAGTAGCACCAGGGACAGCAGCAGGGAGAGCAACCCTGGCTGCAGTTGAGCCCCAGCAGAATCCGACCCCAATGCTGGGAAAAGCAGCCACAGCATTGCCTCAGACAGTGAGGCCCAGAGAGCGGGAGGACGGATCCCAGTCTCCCAGCAGAGAATAATGGCAGGAATCCATCTTGGACCCCTGCCCACACAGAAAGTGCCACAGTGCTGTGAAATAGGTTACAGATCACCACTGGTCGCTGGGTAGTGAAGACAAAGCACCACAGAGCGGCAAAATAGGTTGTGTATCACTGCCAGTCACTGGGTTGTGACGAGTACACAGGCACTGCCCCCTATTGCCTGCCCAAGAAAGCAAAACACAAATCTGTCAAAATGAGGCAGACAACTATAGAAATCCCAGTGGCACAGTTCACCAGGCAGCAAATGAAGAATCTGACAGATGAACAAATATGAAACCTGTCAGAGGCTCAGTTCAGGGCCATTGTTATCAGGTGGCTTATAGAATTAACAAAAGATTTGGAAAAAGATGAGAAAGGATTGAAAAACACTCATACTGAAAAGAACAAAACTACATATGAGACAAATAGTGAGGAAATAAAATCCAGAGTTCAAATCAACAAACTGGAACATAGAGAAGGAACAAACAGTCAACCAGTGCAGAGAGAGGAAACGGGAAGCAAGGATGAGAGGATCAGAAACCTCTGGGACAGCTATAAGAGACTGAACATAAGAATCATAGGATTGCCAGAGGGCGAAGAAGAAGAACTAGAAATTGAAAAATTAAGTGAAAATATAATAAAGCAGAACTTCCCAAACTTGGGGAAGGAAATAGACTTACAGGTCCAGGAAGCACAGAGAGTTCCAAAACAACTGGACCCAGGGAGAACCACTCCAAGACACATTATAATCAAAATGTCAAAAGTTAAAGATAAAGAGAGAATCTTAAAAGCAGCAAGAGAGAAGAAAAGAATCATGTACAAAGGGGTCCCAATTAGACTATCAGCTGACTTCTCAAGGGAGACCCTGAAAGCAAGAAGGGTCTGGCAAGAAATATTCAAAGTAATGAGAATCCAAACCCACAACCACAAATACTCTATCCAGTGAAATTGTCATTCAGAAGAGAAGGGCAGAGAAAGTGCTTCCAGGACAAAATAAAACTGAAAGAGTTCATTAGATCCAAACCACTATTATATGAGATGTTAAAGGGACTGGTTTAGAAAAAAGAGGATCAAAACAATGAACACTAAAATGAAAACTGCAACACAAGAACCACCAACAGAAGCTAGGGAATCAAAACAAAGGCAAACTAAATAGGCAACGAGAGTGGAAAAAGAACTATAGGTATGGGGAGCATATTGGGGAGAGTTCAACAGAAATAGGGAAGGGGGAAAGGGAGGGAGACAGTACAGGAATTAAGAAGCATAGTAGGAGGGAGTGGAGTAGACAGGAAGAGGCTTAGAAGAACTATATGCACAACCAATGGACATGGACTAAAAGCGGGGGACAACTGGAGGGAGAGGGGCCACCGGGTGGAGGGGAGCAGAGGGAAGGGAAATTGGGACAACTGTTATCAGTATAATCAATAAAACATATTTTTTAAAAAAAGAAAGAAAAATTGGTACAAGACCAAAACAAGATTCCCACTGAGAATATTTATTAGTTTAACAGCTCTTTCTTGTAATAAATGAATTTATGCTTAAGGTGTCTGTCTATTTAAGAAATGTTATTTTAGTGAAGATGCATTCAACTAAAAAAAAATAATATGCTAAAGTCAAAAGTGGATTCAGTAGCATTATTATTCTGCAAAGCTTGTTTCCACTCAAATGAGAGTTTTGATAGCACAAAATAGAAGTCTCATAGAGTTTCTGTATTTTCCTGTAATGTACATAAAATAACAATATTAAAGAACTAATTGTAATGTTCTTCAAAATAATTGCTGCATTTTGGTTTATTTGTGTTATTTTCCCTCTTTATCTCATTTTCTTTCAGAACCTAGCCTAGATTAATGCCATAAAAATATATATTATAGTGTTACTATAACCATATTTTCAATTTATTTGATCCAGGTAAAGATATATAATTTTAGATAGTAATGAGGTCTGTGTTTTGATAAAGATACAAGGTATTTTTAGAGTTTAAGTTACTCTAGAGCTTATCTTAAGTTGCCTTCAATTTCAAAATAGAATTATTAAATGTACAAGAATATTTTAACCTCCGTGAATTAGGACAATACAGTGAGTTTACTGGAAAATCACTGATTAGCAAAAGAGAAAGCCCACCAGTGAAAGGAGCAGGGTTCCAAAGAGATTCACACCTGGGCAACAGCTCAGGCACCAGATTAGTAAACTGTAATTTTGAAAAAATTAAATCTTTTCTTTTCCTTTTTCCATTTATTATAGATCTCAAGAATTATACATGTAAGAAAGTATGAATATATCCTACCACTTATAATTAATGGGCATTAACTTTTACTTCCACAGTCCATAGGCAATTTTTCATACACATTCATATATGCCTAAGCAAAATAAATATATCTTACCTTGCACACACTTCCAAGTCGAGAAGGAATCATCTTATCGGAAGTACTGCCTACTCGAGATGATTCACGAAAGAAGAAATATATATTTATCATCATCTGGATTACAGGTGTGTGGTACGGGGAAAGTTCCAATAAAGTTTGCTTCTTTTGGAAAGAAAAGAAGCTTTAAATTAAAATAATGAAATATTTTAGCCACAATACCACTGGCATCTTTTGTATGTAAAACAGTAGAATTTTTAAAATTTAACAAAAAGTGGAATGTGGGAAATGAGACATATACAAAAAATAAATATGACACATGTAAAAACATGTCTTCACATGAAGAGGCCCTAAACAAGTTCTCTAGGAACTCTAGAGAGCAGGTGAGAAGATGACTGGCTGATAGTCACTATTTTGGCAACTCAACTAAATTACTTATAAAGCCCTTTCAAACTTGCAGTTTCTATGATTTATAGTCTCCTTTTATATGATGGAATCACTGCTTTTTAACCACAATATCTATTATAAAAAGCTCAGGAAAAACCATGAACATATCCTAAATTTTGTTATATTATGAAGTTATTTGCTGCATTTGTGTAATTGCCAATGGGGTGAGTAGGGGGAGGTGGGAAAAAAATGAATAATGTGTGGGTTAACTCCAGTGTGGGCTCTGGAGGCATTTTCTTCAGGTTTATATCACGTCTCTGCCACTTACTAGAAAGGTGACCTTAAAAAATTATTTATTTTCTCCATGCCTCAATTTTATTATACCTAATATAAGCTTACCAATATTATCTACCTGCTTCAATAAGTGACATCATGAATTAATATATGCAAAGCAGTATCTGACAGTGACTAACACATAAGGGTCCAGTAAAAGTTGTTTATTATTAAGATGCAGATTACAGTGATAATCATTATTAGTACTATGACCACAAAAAAATGAAAAAAAAAAGGCACATCCATACAATTGTTAGAACAATATGTAGTTGTTAAAAATGAAATAGTTCTAAATATGCTGCCATAGAAAGATGTCCATAATCCAGGTTGGGTGCAAAAATACTGGTAATGCTTTAAATCCTTTGCACTGCATCAGTGAGAAAATGATCTGAGTTACTAATTCCTTATTTAAAAGGTATTGTGCATTTGAAGTTCTGATTGTATATAATTGTGAGTTAACCAGGTCACAGATCTGTAATTGGGTGGTACTAGTTCAGAAATAATTCTTTTGATTAAAGCAAAGCAAAAAGAGTGGTTGAGAAATAAGGAAGGGACTTCAGTTAAGTAGAAAACGCGAGACACCCAGAAAGAAGCACAGAGCGTTGTTCAGAGGGCAGAAGCAGAGAACAAGAGAACCCTCCACCCCACCCACCTAAACCCCCAACCACCCCAAATACAAATATATGAGAGGTGAAAAAGATCAACACTGCCTTCTCTAGAGATTTGCCCAGGGCCCTGATTGCTGTGTACCCCAGGAGACTAAAAATCACTCCTTTGGAAATGAAGAGCAGTTGGTCAATAGCCTTGTAAACAAGGCTTCACAGTAGCCTTCTCCAACAGACGAAAGTTAGTGTTTGATTCTAAGTGATGGGTAGTTCAGTCTTTATCACCCCAGCTCTCTGGGGTAGCCCTGGTCTCCCAGAAATTTCTTCTGTGCTCAGATGCGGAGCTTTGAAAGGAAAAGGAGGATGGGGGTATACAGGCACAAACTTTCTATGCTTTGTTTTTTATTATTTCCATGTTCTTTTCCTGGAATTTAGAACTTCAATGGATTCATACACTCCTGTAATCTCTCTTTGACACAATCCTAGATTACATAAAAGTTAAATTTTAGAAAACCGTGAAGGATGTTTTAAATTTTCTTTTCTAATTGATCCTAAATTAGCAAGGTTCATTAACAATTCTCCTTTTTTATTTATGTGTACTACCTATTCTTAAAAATAAAACTCTTTGTGAAAATAATTTTTTCTACAAATGTGATATTAGGATTTTAGCAAATTCATCAAAATAGAGACTACATTTAATTACTACTATATTCAAGGCATTAGAAAAGAAAAACTGGTAGGATTAAGGAACATAAAAATTAATAAAACTGACTCTTCACTTTAAACCAGTTATAATCTAGATTAAAGAAATATTAACTAATGGCCAAGATACATGGCTAAGAAGAAAACCTGGTGTTAATGTTTCCAATGACTTAAAAGAAGGCTGTAATAATAGGCAGAGAAAAGACGACCAACTGTGGACTCCCACACACATAGAGCAGACATTAATAATAATCTATATAACTTTTTTGATTTACAGATGCCTCAATTCAATGTCACTGACCTGGATGAAAATTTTTAGTTGCATTGGCATGTATATATTTTTTTTGACTCTTTTTTTAATTTTTTTTTTATTTTTGGTTTTTCAATTACAGTTGTCCCCTTTTCTCCCAATTTCTCTCCCCCACCCAACCCACCCCCTCTCCCGCAAGGCATGTATATATTTTTAAAGTTTAGAGATATAAAAATTGATAAAATCTTATAGGTGTTCTTATAAGCATCTGAGATTAAGAGTCACTAAAATACAAAACCATTTCATACATATAAGGGGGGGGACCCTAAAAACATGGATTTTATTTATAAAAATTAAATATTTATTCTTACATGTTTAAACTTCAGTCACCTTCAAAGTACTCTCCATTTGATGCAATACACCTATTTAGGCATTTTTTTTTTCCCACAGTGCAAAACAAAATTTGGAACTTGTCGATTTTGATGCCTTTTAGTGCTTCTGCCATTTTTTGTTTCATTTCTTCCACATTGGCAAAATGTTTCCCTTTGAAGACTTTTTTCATTGGGGAAACAAACAAACAAAAAAGTAGTTCAGAGAAAGATTGGATGAATAGGGAGCATGAGACATGGGGGGTTCATGACATTTTTGGTTAAAAACTGCTGAATACTCAGTGTGGTGTGGGCAGGTGTGCTCGTAAGTCACCCATCATGAAATGGCAAAATGTGTTGAAAGAGTCTTCAGAAACATTCACTGAAGCTGAACATAGCCTCTCACAACAGCACCAGCTGGTACACTGATACAGATGGGTTCCTAGAACATTCACCTAGTGGTGGAAGCCTGTACTACAAGTGACCTGCCCTCCAGAAGATAACAGACCATATAACAGATGGTCTGGTGTTTATTTAGTGACTTTTAGTTTTATTAAACTCTCTTTTAAATGTTGGTTGTTTTTACAGTAATATAAGAAAATTATTCTGGAATACTCTAAGCAAACTGCATGGTGGAAGTGTTTAAGCCAAATATTTACTATATGAAAAAATCTGATTATGAAAAAAGAATATTAAATAGTACTCTATTCTATGGGTTAAATAATAATAATATTTATGAGTTAAAAACATACATTTCAATAATAGTGAGTTTCTTTTTTTTAGAACACTGGTGTTAGTATTTCATGATAAAAACTCTTTCCTGGCTTGCTGCCAAATTTGGGTAAAAATAGGTATCATTTAATTAGTGTATGACATGAATCAATGTTGAACTAAATAATTTAAAATCATACCAATACACACCTGGGCTCTATTATAGCACATTTTCCCCATTGGCGTTTGAAACACATGTTCTAATAGGAATAGTTTGTGCTCATGCATTTTCACAAATGAACTTTTAGCATAACAGAAAGAGTCACTGCCAAATGAAAGATGGCATAAATCCATTTGGCCTACAGTACACACCCCTTTCATTTCTCCCTGTGAACCTCTTTTCACCCAGATGAGCTCACCTGCATTATGACAATACACAATGACTTTCTCTCCTTTACTTCTTGTAATACCATTTTCCTACTACTTTTGAAAAATGTTATCCTTCTGTGAGGGAGGAGAATTTATAGACAACAGAGTACTCCAAAAGAAACTTCAAAAAAAAAAAAATAAACAAACAAAAAAAAAAACACTGCCTCCATATGTTAAAAATGAAAAATTAAAAGAAAAGTTCTCATTTACTTCAGGAAAGAAAACAAAAACATATGCATCTGAGAGGTCATTATTTGCTTGTATTTTCCAGACTTTACTTTTATCCTAAAATTCTCACAAAAACTCTACTGTGTCTCAGTAACCACTCTTACTTGTACTTATATTCCTATTTTCTGATATGTTCTAAGATTAAGTTGAGGGGAAAAAAAGTGTGGAATCATCTAAGTTTTCATCTAGAACTCCCCATAGTATTTCTGTTTCTTCTTTGCAGTTCTTCATGCTCCTGTTAGGTATTTAGTAAGTGGATTAATTTCTCAAATAAGGGATCAGAATTCATACTTCTTAAGTCTTTTGGAACTGGATTAGAGAAATCCTGACAAGGATCCTTGGACTAGTACATGAAGAGGTTAAGTGACCTCACTCTGGTTAATTCTAGGCAGAATAAAGAACAAATTCATCAAGGACTTTAAACTCCCCAAGTGGCTTAGTGATAAAAATAGACTTATAAAAGATTCATGTAGTATCATATTTTTAAAAGGTTAATCACATAAAATCTGCTTCTTAAATAGCTAAATACTCAATTGAAAATTTATTTATTTTTAGTGAGAATGACCAAATTTATAAATGTAAGATAGACTATATATGCATATATGTGTGTATATATATATACATGCATATACATGTGTACAGGTATGTGTGTGTGTGTAAATGTTTTTTAAAAAACATTTTAAGTATATTTTATTGATTATATTGTTACAATACTTTCAATTTTTTCCCTTTTGCTCCCCTCTGCCCAGTACCCGACTCCCCAGCAATATCCCCCACTTCCAGTTCATGTACATGGGTCATGCATACAAGTTCTCTGGCTTGACCCTTTCCCATATTATTCTTTTTAAAAAAAATAATTAATTTTCTTTAACAATAAAAAATAACAATATCCCCCTTTCAGTCTTAAGACTCTTTATAATCTTATAAAGGACACTGGGTGAAGGTCTCGTGCTCCTCTAGCTGCTTCAAGCTGGACATGGCCATCATCCTACCTACCCTTGGGTCCAGAAACTTCTAGTAAGAGTTGGGGTGTGGAGGGGAGGGTGGCCTTCCCACATGGGGAAGGATCTTGTAGACTCCAGGTCAGCTGGCTGTTCCTAGACAATGGTGTGCTTGGTTAAACAGGCTGGCATCCTTATTGTATTCCAGCCACTTAGTTCAGCCAATCCCTTGAGTCTCAGGAGGCAGCAGTGCAGACAGGATTAAGTGAGGCCTATACATACAGACGATCCCTCAAAAACAGAAAACACATGTTAATTTATGCAACATAACCCACAAACCAGGCTCTAAATCTGTAAGACTGTCTTATTGGAAAGACATCCATTGCAAAGCATTTGACATTCTTCTTGCCTGTAAATTAAGCCTCTTTGATGATGCCACAGACCTAGTTTAACTTTCAAGTGAAAACAAACTTTACATGAAAAGAGACTTTAAAGACAGTTAGCTGCACTATTTTATAATCTACCACTGAGCATTGTGACTTTCCTTGAATTACAATTTTTCTCCTTAAGATTACCCTCCTTGTCATTAAAGAGATTGCATTAACTTCATTTTTAATTCATACTGTTAATTTTGATAAAACTACAAGAGCAGCAAATGATCATACATGATCTTTAAGTCTGCTTTGCTGAAACTTACATTAGGAACCTTTAGGGTGACTTTCAGTCTGCCATTCAGGGCACAGAAGCTGAGTCACATACCTGTCATTCAGCCTTGCCTGTAAACAACTGTCTTTTCCAAGGCCTTCAGGTTTTCCATTGTGCCTTAAGGTTCCTTCTAGCCATCTTTTAAGAAATCAACCTTCGTTTCTTCTGTGGAGAGATTGCCATGGGCTGCACAACCAACCAAGGTATCAGGCCTTTTTTTTCATGCACCTTTATTACCTTCGAAAGTAAATCCCAGTTCCTTGTGGTTTTTTGATAACCACCAGAGCCCAAGCATGTCTCCTTTAGTCATGACATTCCAATCAAAGTCTTGGTCAACAAAACCTCTATTAACAACTGGTATTATTAGTTTTATGCAAAGAACCTTATGTCATTGCTTACTTCTTTAGAATGCCAAATTATGGAGGGACCAGGTAGGGAAAAAAATATACAGTGTGAAGGAAAATCCTTGTTCTTCTAATATTCACTAAAATTGCATTTCCATTCTTTATATTTTCCCCCACTAAAAATTTTTTATGCTTGTTTTTCTATTACAGTTGTTCCACTTTTTTTCCCTATTGCTTACCCACACCCTATCCACCCCTTCTCCCACAGTCATCAATTGCAAATTTAATTTTTGAATTTCATTTCATCTTAATGTAATATCAATTTACATTTACAACAGTTCATTATTGACATGAAAAAAAGTAGAATTTTATATTGAAAATGAAAGTACAGAAAGCAAAATTTAACACAAAAAGTTCTTGGAGATAGGAAGATGGTGGAGGAGTGAGGGGAGGCTACACTTTCTAGCTCCCAAGACCCATTTGTAGTTTGGACTAATTGCAGACAGAACATCTCAGTGAGCAGCTGGACACTGGCAGGAGTCGAGCCTTGGCACTGCTGTATTAGGAAAACCATCTGGGAATGACCTTTTTGGTGAAAATAGTGGAGGAAAAAGGGATGAGATGGGATTTCTGACTGAGTTGGCTTCCTGAGCTGCAGCTGGAAGTACACAAAGACTTTTTAGTGACCACAGGCTTCCCCAGAGAGGAAGTGGGAGGAGAGCGGGTCTCTTCCCACTGGCAGAGCCAGGAGTGGGCCAGGTGGCATCTGGCGCTGAGAGACAAGAAACAGTGTACTGCTGTGTATGTAAGAACGTGTTTTTCCTTTATGTTTTTCTCTCGTATTCTGCAGAAAGGTGAGGAGAGGTTGGGGGTGAGAGGAGATTCTTGAGGAGTGCAGGCACAGAAGTGCACTCACCCACTCCCCAACCCCCCCCTGGGTCGCACAAGCATGCACAGGGAAGTGCCCTTGTCCACTGGCCCAGGCACGCAACCAAGTCACTGGCCACACGACCAGGTGCCCCTCAGGCCCACCCCAAACAGGCATGAAATTAATGAACCAACAGGCACAAAATCAACCCGCTGGGAACACAGGATACTGTGCGCAGACACCCCTGGCCCGCACCAATAGGCGCCAAACCAACGCACAGGCCACTTGTGCAGGTGATACTTGTGCTCGTCCAAGTGGGTGCAATAACAGCAGGTGACCGCAACTCACAGACAACCACTTCCACCGTGCACAAGTGCCCGGGGCCCCACCCCAAGGGGCAAGAAACCAACTCCCAGGGCATGGCTCAGCAGGCTTGAGGCTAGCACGAAGGCCACCGTGCAACCCGGCCTGCTCCAACAGGCACCAAATGAACACACCGGCCACCACGCACGGGTGTTACCTGGGCGTGCGACCCAGCAGGTGCGAGGCTAGCCGGACCAACACCACACGCAGGTGCACACCGCTGATGCCACGATCAGGAACGTCTGGCCCACCTCAACAGACCAGGTGTGGATCCAGAAAAAGAAGATGGCACACAAAGTCTGAACTGAGTAAAAACTTTCTTTTTTATAAATTTTTATTTCTATATTAGTTTTTTTATTTGTGTTTTATTTTAATTTAATTTTTTAAAATTTCTTATTTAAATTTAAATTTTAATATTTATATTTATTTATTTTTATTATGTTAAACTATCTCTTTAACTTGTTTCATACCATCTCTCCCTCTCATTCTTCTTCTTTAATTTTTGTTTGTCTCTTTTGTTTAGCCTCCCTTTCACACTAAATATATAGCATATAACTACTATATAAACCTAATACTATACAATTCCACTTTCTTACTGTATTCTGCATTCTCCCCTCTCTTTTTTTATTAACATACAATGTAGATATTACTTACTGTCTTGCATAGTCTCAATACTACTTGCTACTATTATTGCTCTATCATACCCCCTCTAAAAAAATCATCTTTTTCTTCATTAAAAACAACTCTTATCTATTCTTCCTATAGAATAATAGCCCTAACCTCTCTACATTTATATTAATACTAGCTCATTTGCTGATGATAGTGGGATAGAGGGTGGGGGATATTTTTGAGGGTGTGGGTTTCTTATCTGGGCTATGTGTTTATGTTTTTAACAGCATCTCCACAAAAGAACTGAAGACAAGGTGGGCAGAGTGAATCTCAATCAACTAGCCAGAAGGAAGATCCCACTAGAGAGCATCTGAAATATAACCAGACAGCATAAACAAATGACATAAAAGGTACCCCAAGAACATTAGGCTCAGGAGATCAAAGAGACTGCACCACTGAAATCTCCAGATCTCCTATAAAGAATCTCATACTTCAAAGGAGGGAAGTCAAAGCAGACAAATCCAAAAAACAAAAACAAACAAGAAGAATCCAACATGGGAAGATGCAGAAACTACCTCCCAATGAAAGGAAAAGAGGAATCCCCAGAAAGAGAGGTAAATGGAATAAACATAACCCAAATATCAGACATGAAATTCAAAATAAGGGTGGTGAAGAAGCTCAATGTACTTGACAACCTCAAAAATAACTGCGACAACCTCCAAGGAAGTTACCAAGAGCTCCAAGAAAATTACAGGGAACTTATGGAGAACTACACAAGCATAAAAAGGACATAGAAACTATTAACAAGAACCAGGAAGAAATGAAGAACACAATCTCTGAATTCCAAAACACAGTAGAATCAATCAAAAGAAGGCTAAGCAAAGCAGAGGATCGGATCAGTGAGTAAGAGGAAATGTAGAAAAAAATTCTCAGACAATAAGACAAAATGAAAAAAGACCAAAAAAGTATGAAGAAGGTCTAAGAAAATTACAAGACAACATGAGACAAAATAATATCCGGATCATAGGAATACAAGAAGGAGAAGAAGAACAAGGGATAGACAATCTGATAGAAAAAATAATGTCAGAAAATTTTCCTAACCTGATGAGAGTAAAAGTCATGCAAGTCCAAGAAGCACAGAGGGTCCCAATGAAATAGAACCCCAAAAGGCCCACTCCAAGGCACATCATAATTAAAATGGCAACATTCAAAGACAAAGAGAGGATCCTAAGAGCAGCAAGAGAAAAACAGCAAATAACATACAAGGGAGCCCCGATGAGGCTATCAACCGATTTCTCAACAGAAACACTACGAGCCAGAAGAAAATGGTCAAAAATATTACAAGCAATGAAAAACAACCCAGCAATGCTCTCATTCAAAATGGAAGGTTAAATAAGGAGTTTCTCAAGGAAGAGTAAAAGAAAACATCTACACCAAATGAGCATTGCAAGCGATACTAGAGAAATGACGTAAGAAGGAGAAGAAAAAAAAAAAAAACAAGAGAGAAAGGAAAACAGAAACAAAGGGAAATGAATTAATACATGTCAATAATAACCGTAAATGTAAATGGATTAAATGTTCCAATTAAAAGACATAAGGTAGCAGAATGGATATGAAAACAGGACTCACATATTTGCTGTCTACAAGAAACACACCTCAAAACAAAAGATTTACAAAGACTGAGAGTGAAGGGATGGAAAAGAGTATTTCAAGCAAGCAGACGTGAAAAGAAAGCTGGTGTAACAATACTCATATCAGACAAAAACGGATTTCAAAGAAAGGGCAATAAAAAGAGACAAAGAAGGACATTCATAATACTTAAGGGAACAATCCATCAAGAAGATATAACACTGATAAACATATATGCACCCAACATAGGAGCACCCAAATACATAAAGAAAATACTAGAAGACCACAAGAAGGATATTAACAACAACACACTCATAGTAGGGGACTTTAACACTCCATTATCAACAACAGACAGATCATTGAAGCAAAGAAACACCAAGGATATACAGACATTGAACAACACATGAACCCACATGGACTTAACTGATATATATAGAAATTTTCACCCAAAAGAAGCAAAATATACATTCTTTTCAAGTGCACATGGGACATTTCCAAAGATAGACAACATGATAGGATACAAAACAAGCCTCAACACATTCAAGAATATTGAAAACATATCAAGCACCTTTTCAGACCACAATGCCTTGAGACTAGAAATCAACCTCAAAGAAAAAAATCAAAGACATCCAAACTTGTGGAGAATGAATAACATGCTATTAAATAATGAATGGATTAAAAATGACATCAAAGAAGAAATCAAGAAGTTTCTGGAAACTAATGATAATGAGCACACAACAGCCCAAAACCTATGGGACACAGCATAAGCAGTCCTGAGAGGAAAGTTCATAGCAATACAGGCATATCTGAAAAGGATAGAAGAATCTCCAATTAAAAATCTATCCCTAAAGCTACAAAAACTGGAATAACAACAACAAACAAATCCTTGGGCAAATTGAAGAAAGAAAATCATCAAGATCAGAGCAGAATTAAATGACATAAAGACTAAACAAACAATTCAAAAGATCAACAAAAGTAGGACTTGGTTCTTTGAAAAAATAAACAAAATCAACAAGGCTTTAGCCAGGCTCATCAAGAAGAAAAGAGAGAAGACCCAAATAAATAAAATCAGAAACGAAAGAGAAAAAATTACGACTGATACCACAGAAATACAAAAGATTGTAAGAAATTACTACAAACAACTGTATGGCAAGAAATTCAAAAACCTAGATAAAATGGACAAATTTCTAGAAACATATAATCTTCCAAAACTGAATCAAGAAGAAGTAGAAAGTCTCAACAGACCAATAACAAAGAATGAAATTGAAACAGTAATCAAAAATCTCTAGGCACACAAAAGCCCTGGGCCAGATGGCTTCACAGGAGAATTTTACAAAACATTTAGGGAAGAACTAACTCCTACCCTCATCAAACTATTCCAAAAAATCCAAAAAGAGGGAAACCTCCCAAACTCTTTCTATGAAAGCAGTATTACCCTAATTCCAAAAACAGGTCAAGACACAACAAAGAAAGAAAACTACAGGCCAGTATCGCTGGTGAACATAGATGCTAAAATCCTCAATAGAATATTAGCAAACAGGATCCAGCAATACATTAAAGAGATCATACACCAAAATCAAGTAGGATTCATCCAAGAAATGCAAGAATGGTTTAATATTCACAAATCAATAAATATAATACATCACCTAAACAAAATGAAAGACAAAAATCACATGATCATATCAATAGATGCAGAAAAAGCATTTGATAAAGTACAACACCCATTTATGATTAACACACTCAGCAAAATGGGAATAGAGGGAGCATACCTTAACATAATTAAGGCTATATTTGAGAAGCCTGAAGCCAACATCATACTCAATGGACAAAAACTAAAAGCATTCCCCCTGATATCAGGAACTAGACAAGGTTGTCCACTCTCTCCACTCCTATTCAAGATAGTGTTGAAAGTCCTAGCCCCAGCAATGAGACAAGAAAAAGAAATAAAAGGCATCAAAATTGGGAAAGAGGAAGTAAAACTGTCATTATATGCAGATGACATGATAGTATACATAGAAAACCCTATAGACTCCACTAAAAAAATTATTCAATATAATAAGCAAATTTGGCAAAATAGGGTATAAAATAAATATACAGAAATCTAAGGCTTTCTGTACACCAACAATAAAATACCAGAGACAGAAACAAAAAAGAAAATACTATTTACTATAGCAACATGAAAAATAAAGTAGCTAGGAATAAACTTAACCAAAGAGATAAAAGACCTGTACTCTGAAAATTACGTAATATCGGAAAAAGAAATTTAGGAAGATACAAATAAATGGAAGCAAACACCATGTTGTTGGATGAGAAGAATCAACATCATCAAAATGGCCATATTACCCAAAGCAATTTATAGATTCAATGCAATCCCTGTTAAAATACCAATGACATATTTCACAGACTTAGAACAAATACTTCAAAAATTTATATGGATCAAAAAAAGACCCTGAATAGCCAAAGTAATCTTGAGACAGAAGAACACAGCAGGAGGAATCACAATACCAGACATCAAACTATACTATAAAGCCACTGTGATCAAAACAGTCTGGTACTGGCAAAAGAACAGACATAAAGATCAATGGAACAGAATAAGAGAGTCAAGAAATAAACCCAGGAAGATATGGTCAACTAATATTTGATAAAGGGGGAAGGAACATAAAATGGAGTCATAAGAGCCTCTCCAACAAATGGTGCTGGGAGAACTGGACAGGGATATGCAAAAAATTGAAACTAGACCATCAACTTACACCACACATGAGAATAAACTCAAGATGGATCAAAGACTTAAATGTAAGCTGTGAAACCATAAAAGTCCTGGAGGAGAACATAGGCAGGAAAAATTCAGATATCCCACGTAAAAATATCTTCACGGATATATCTCCTAAGGCAAGAGAAATACAGGAAAAAATAAACAAATGGGACTACATCAAACTAATGAGTTTCTGCTCAGCAAAAGAAAACATCAGCAAGATGAAAAGGGAAACAACCATATGGGAAAACATATTTGCCAATGATACCTCAGACAAGGGACTGATCTCTAAAATATATAAAGAGCTTATACAACTCAGCATCAAGAAAACAGACAATGCTATTAAAAAGTGGACAAAGGACCTGAACAAACACTTCTCTGAAGAGAACATACAGATGGTCCATAGACACATGAAAAAATGCTCAACATAACTAGCCATCGGAGAGATGGAAATAAAAACCACAATGAGATACCACTTTACACCTGTCAGAATGGCCATCATCAACAAATCAACAAACAACAAGTGCTGGCGAGGATGTGGAGAAACGGGAACCCTAGTGCACTGTTGGTGGGAATGCAGACTGGTGCAGCCACTATGGAAAACAGTATGGAATTACCTCCAAAAACTAAAAATGGAACTGCCTTTTGAACCAGTGATTCCACTGCTAGGATTATACCCAAAAAATCTTAAAACCCTAATTCAAAAGAACTTATGCACCCCTATATTCATTGCAGCACTGTTTACAATAGCTAAGTGCTGGAAACAACCTAAGTGCCCATCTGTAGATGAGTGGATCAAGAACTATGGTACATTTACACAATGGAATACTATACAGCAGAGAGAAAGAAGGAACTCCTGCCATTTGCGACAACATGGATGGAATTAGAGAGAATTATGCTTAGTGAAATAAGCCAGGCAAAGAAAGAAAAATGCCATATGATATCACCTAATATAGGAAACTAAAGAACAACATAAAGAAATGAACTAAATAGAAGGAGCAGAATAACAATCAATAGGGGGGAGGAAGAGAAGGGGGATAAATAAGGGAACGGTTTAGTCAAGGAACGTGTTTAAATGACTCATGGACATGAACAACAGGGAGGAATATGATTGTGGGAGAAGGGGTGGGCTGGGTTGGGGGGAGCATTGGTGAAAAACATGGGACAACTATAATTGAAAAACCAAAAAAAAATAAATAAATAAAAGAAAAAGTTCTCAAACTATCTAACCAGAAATAAATAATACAGAAATGTAACAATATATTTATAAGAAACAAATTAGACATTGATCTCATTGTTTGAAATATAAAAATGTATCAGTTCTTTCAGTCTGGCAGAAATTTTATGAAACCCAGGAGTGAGTTTTATATCTATAGTCTAAACAAATAGCAAAGAAAATTTACACATATGTTGCATTATGGTATTGTGGGGTCTTGCACATAATTAATAAACAAGTATACCTAGAGTACAGCTGTTCAATATAAATCTCCATGATGATAAAAATGACGTCTGTCTATGCCATCCAATATGGTAGCCTCTCACCAATGTGGTTATGGAGTGACTAGTGTGACTAAGAAACCAAAATTTAAATGTGTTTAATTTTAATTAACGAATGTAAATAAATACATGTGTCTAGTGCCTCCCATATTGAATAGTGCAGCTATATAGAGCAAGTAGGCTAAGTCATTAACTGTGTTGTGTTAGGTTTATGTAAAGGAAGGAGCCTTTATTCCATAACTGCCACCACAATGGGAGTGAGTTTCCAAATTCCAGAGACATGATTTGCTATTCTTGTCAGAATTTGATGTTGTGATGGAAGAATGGGCCTGGCAGTTAGGAAATATGGACATATCCTTCTTCATACTGTCTCAATGTATTCAACATAGGCTGAATAACGCAATGTCTGAGATAACATTAATTCTCAATAATCAACACAGTTCCTGTAACAATCACTGTGTTTTGTCTCCCCACACTTCTGACACTAGTCAGATGACCCCACTGGCCTGTCTTTGAACCACAGGCTGACTATATCTGAAGAATGCCCACTTCTCAGAATGGAAGACAGAAATGGTCCCTAAGCAAGTCAATTATTTTTTGCTTTAGTATGTCAGGTACTTCTTCATTATAAGAATCTCATACATTTTCGTAACTCCTCCCTTGCTCTGTCCTGGTTTCTGGTGACCATGAAGCTCCTAACCAACTGGGTCTTTTGGAGCACTGTGCTCTTCTAATTCCAGCCTGCTTGACCCTCAGCCAACCTCTGACCAGATGCTCACACTACCGGACTTCGGCCAGGCCAGAAATGATTTTAGAAACAATAAAATTATGACAATAACCAGAGATAAGGTGATGGAGACCTATGGGAAGATGTTGGTCATAAAAATAACAAGGTCAATGGATATTTTGAAGGAAGTAAAGTCCCTTAGCAAAAAATTAGATATAGGGTTAAAGGAGAGGAAAGAATCAAAGATAATTTCAAGGTGACTGAGTGGGTAAACTTAAGACAGATAAAAATCAGGAAACTAGTAATGAAGGATAGATTACACAGGACAAACAAGATAATTTTAAAGTGAGACTCATAAAATTTAAGATTTTAGGTACAGTTGTTACAGAAACAGGGGAGTCCAAAAATCCCCAGAGTTTGCAGCTGGGGAATGGGGAGAAGGAAGCAGCTTTTAGAATGCCTCCACATGCCTGGGGTTGGTGACTGGTGTCTTTCTTATGCAAAATGGCTTTTATGCATCCAAAGCCTCAGGTAGATGGGAGGAGTCTTGAACCAGGGGATGGTATGGAAAACACACAGAGCCTACATAAGGTTCCGTGAATGGTCAGAACTGTTTGCAATGCCCACTGCGGCAGAGGACGCAGTCAGGGATATATAAGCAGCTGTGGGCATTTTAGCTCTCTCTCTCGCCCTCTCACTCTCTCGCCCCCTCCATGTGGCTTGGAGAAGGGGTCTCCAGGCTGCTTTAAGAGGCTCTCGCCATGCGGTTTTGAGGAGAGGAGATCCATGCAGTTTGCAGGAAGAAGGCAATTTGCAAGGAGGCTGAGAATCCAGGCGGTCCTGCATTGAGAGCTGGAGGGCACCACAGCACAGAAAGGACCTCCCCAATCAGAACTGAGTGATTGGCAGCTACTGGTAAAGCTGAACTGAGTTTGGAAAGTAGGAAAATGGTTTCTCTAACTTTTCTAAAGCTAGCCTGGTTTGGTAGGGGGGAGGCAAGAATATGTGTTTATGGGTGTTTTAAAGAACATAAGACTTAACAACAGAAATCCGCAAATAACTAAATCTATATGACTGTTAAATAAACAATTCTTTTTCTTTTCACTAAACTCTGGTATTGAGAGTTATAATTTTGGCGGCAGGCAATCGGGCCTCTAACTAAAGAGCCCGTGGGTTTGTTTTCAATTGGAGCAGCCCAGGGGTTCTGTAACACAATTAGTCTTTCATATACCTATCTCTACATCTATATCTATCTCTCTATATATTTGAGGAAATTCAAACAAAAGATCACTAAACAACTTGTAAAAATCTCAAAGCACTTTAGTGACATAATCAAGGCTAAGGCTCAGATATCTTTATTTCCATATGAAGCAACCAGTTTCTTCTAACCTGAGATGAAAATATAAGATATCCAAATAAATGCTTTCAAGGGCACTTAGTTACAAGAAAAGACTGGAAATGTAGTTTTAGGAAACACTAGAACACAGGAAACAGCTGAAACTATTAGAATTTGATGAGCTCACATTATGAAGTGTAGAAAGAGCGAAAGGTGGTCAATAGTCAAAAATGTTAAATAGATATCAGAGAATCAGAGCATTCAGGGTCTAGTCCCACCTCCCCTCCTGCTGCTCTTACTTTCAGGGATAATGATAATGGTGGTGATGATAACATTGACACTAAATCTGCTCTTAATCCTCACAAAACTGTGAATGTTATTATTAATCCAAATGTTTAGACAAAGAATTTGGATGCACAGATAGACTTGGCTAAGGTCACAAATAAGTGATAATATTTAAATCTAGGCAATTAAATTAAACAGAAACAGCTATAATTTTTGTGTAAACTGGGACACTTTTGAAAGTTAAAGAACAACAGAGAAAAACTGAAAAATCCAAGCAAACCAAATTATATTGTACCCCTTTCATTAACCATGAAGCAATCTGCTTTGAATGTTTTGGAACCACAAATTGATTGAATTCAATCAATTGAGACCTTCTGTCGTTTATACTTTCTCCTATCTTCAATTTCTTCCTTTCTGGTGGTTTCTTTAATAACAAATTGTTCCCATTATCCAAAATCTTCTCTTGAAGTCTTTCTCAAATTCTTTTATTCCCAAACAAATATCTTTTCTTTGAAATATTCATTCCTGTATATTCTCAGGACCACCTCCACCGCCACTCCCTTTGTTCCTGTCCCATCCTCATTTTCCTGTTTTTATGCAAAGGCCTCTTCTCTCTCTACCCTCCTTCTCCTTTAGCCTTCCCTTCAAGCAACTGTCAGTCCCTTCATCAAAAACAAAGATCTGATTCCTCAGTTAAGATCGGGGAATGGGGAAGGAGGTCAAAAGAAACAAACTTCTAGTTATAAAATAAATGAGCTATAGGTATGTAATATACTGTATGGTGACTACAGTTATTAATATTATGCTGCTTATTTGAATGTTGCTAAGAGAGTAAATCTTAAAAGATCTCACGACAAGTAAAAAATTTGTATTTATGTCTGGTGATGGTTGTTGCTACACTTACTGTGATGATCATTCTGCAATATGTACAATTATAGAATCATTACGGCGTACACACCTTCAGCTAATACAATGTTATATGTAAATTATACCTCAAAAAATAAAAAAATAAATAAATTAAACCATAGATAACTTCCTATTGGTTTCAGGATACTATTTCCAGCTTTCCAGCCCCATGTCCCACTCTCTCCTCATGCTCAGGCATTCGTCATCCAGGAGACCAGTAAGCCTCCCTGTAATCTTTGCAGGCCTGGTGTATAGAACAGCGTTCAGAATGCCCAGGCCCTCGGATGTTCATTAAGAGAATCCTCAACCAACTCGGAGGCCTCCTACTGTGTAAGTCCGTCACACAGCCCCAAGAACAGCATGCAAGGCAGGTAACGGTTGAGTAAATATTTCCTACATTTATTGTTTCAGCAGTGCTTCAGACTGCTTTGTGGGCATGCCACAGTTAAGGGAAGAACAATGGAATACTCTTCTAAATGGTAATATAAATTTCCCAAGACTGGAAAATGCAATCTATACTTCATTTTAAAGCCATAAGTGTATCTTGTTACCTAAGCAGATAACGAAGTTTTTCTACTGGTAAAATCTATGGAATCCCTCTCAAGTCAATTTTTTCCACAAAACCTCAAAATGTTTAAGAAGATAGTCCTGTCTTGCATGAGTGTTAAGAAATCACTTAGCTGGGGATATTCTAAATCTGTGTTATGTATTAATAAGGTTCTCTTTTGGTCAATGTAATTAACATTGTTGTGTAAACAAATGGATCTGCAAGTTTTGACTCAAGAAATGTTTTTAAAGTGTTTTTCCCTTTCGTTTATATTGTCACTTCTAAATGATATAGAGAGATAGATGGCCCATAGGACTTCCTACCCAAGGCTCCTCCACAAAACCCAATATTTATGGTGGGAATAAGAGATGCCATCTGCCTGCTAAACAGCAATGTTATGTTATCCTGCCATGCAGTAGAATAAAGTCCTATGTCAATTAGAAAAACATTAGAAAAATCATGATAAAACATGATTTGTTGTAAGGCAGTAGAGAAGAAGAAAATCCTTGCATTGTTCCTTGAATGAAATAAACACATTTAGGTTTTGTTTGGGGTTTCCTTTTGTGGGGGAATGTTGTTTGTTTTATTGAAAACTTAGAATACTATATGATCCCTAATAAAAAAGTAATCAAACCAATGTGAGGATCAATATGCTTAAAATTTTGGAGGAAAATGTTTTAACCTAACCATAAATTATCTTTAAACAAAAAGTTAGCATTATAATCTAACCCCTTTCCATTATGCTCATAGACAGAATTTGGCGTAGTCATTAAAAAACAGCTTGCAGGAGAAAGATTGCTAACTTGAAGCCCAGCCAAGACCTTGACCAAATTACTCAACTTTTCTCTAACTCATTATACTCATTTTTTAAAAAGCGTGTAATAATTATATATACCTCATTGGTCAGTTGTGAATATCATAAAATCAATTATAGCATAGAAGTGTCATAACAATAACATGCTCAAAAATGTCAGCTATTATTATTATATACATGTCTAACAGCGAGAAATTATTTCAAACATATTTTAAATTGAGCTAAATCACTTACCCCAAAACACATCTGAATGAATAAAAATGAACTTTTTATCTTTTGGAAAGCAAGCAAAACAATCAAAAGTGAAAAGCCACTAACCATTGAGCCAGTAGTGCTCTGAAATGTCAGTTCTGCTGTAATGGTGGTCTTGAGTAGGCCCAAGGGACTGCGTGAATGCAGTATTTTTGCCAAAGAAATTAGAAGCTGTTCCAGAATAGAGGTACTCATCTGGGTGGGAGAAAAGAATACACAGGACTTCTAAGAGTTTACCAGCAGATTCTATCTACAATATACTAATTTCACAGCATGAAACCAAAGATGTTTATTGCTTAACATAAGACTATATTGATGCTGTAACTCATGAATTTCACATTGGTATTTTGAAAAATTTGCATAAAGAAAAGATAACACTATGAACTTCATAAAATGGTGATAGATACCTGAATATGATGCAGGTCAAAGTCTCTGAATCAATAACTGCACATGTATTGGCTTCACTTATGAATACGCTCTCCTTTCCCTTCTCCTCACAAATAACTCAAGGATATATCATAAGTAGGAGTTCCTCATGTAGCAACACAAAGAAATATTAAAAAGTAAATGCCATAATGAGGAATGGATTGTGTAATTAGTATTTACTTAACCAACACAACCTCGATGACCACAACTTCTCTTTGCCTAATCTCTGATGAAAGGGACCTTTCAGCACTGAAGTCATTCTTTGTAATTAGAACATTTTGCATTCCTTGTAGCTAGTGTTGGCTCTAATGTTTCTGATAAACAGGAATTCCTGAAAGGGGGAAGAAAGGAATGATGTTGTCATTACTGCATACCAAACTCCCTTGTGCTGTTATTTACATAAAGTGAATATCTATGTTTTATGGCATTGAGAGAGAAAGAGAGAGAGAGAAGAAAAAGGAAGAGCGAGAGGAGGATTTAACGGCGGGCGCACCTGGCGTGCACCCTGGGCCCAGACTTCTGAAGGGCCCCGCAAAACCCCAACTTTACATTTTTTTCTAATGACACCAAGTTTGGTTTCATTACTACACTGCATAAAATATGGTTAACATGTATTTTTATTTTCCGTGCCTCTTTTTTTTAAGAGGCCCAATATTTTCTTGTGCGCCTGGGGCGTCAACGCCCTTAATCCGTCTCTAGGAGGAGGGGGGTGGTGGAGAGTGGGGAGAGGGGGAGAAAGAAATGAGGTTAGAGAGGAAGACAGAGGCTGAGAGGGGAAAGGTGCTTGGGAGGATAGGCGGAGGGCAGGGAAAAGGAGACAGGAAGGAGCAGAGGATGACGTGAAAAGGAGGAGAGGAAGAAATGGGAGAAGGCAAAGGAAAGGCGGGAGGAATGGAAGAGAAGAGGAGTGGGGGGAGAAAAAGAGGAGGGGAAGCCAAATCTTCCTCCTGTTTGTTAGCGCATCATTGGGGTGGAAGAAGCGGGCAGAAAGAATGCTACCCCGATGGTAGAATATGTTGCCCTTTTGAGAGATAAGCTTCTATCTCAAGAAATCTTCTCATGGTCAACTACCATGGGCAATCCTTAACAGACCAAAATTAAAAAATAGATAACCTCTACAGAACATTTAGATATTTTAAATGCCTAAATAAAAGAACAACTAAAGATATCATTTTATCACTGAAATCCAATTTTCCTCAGGAACATATCATTAAAATTTTGTCTTTGTATAAGTGATACAGATATTCTCTAAATCCTCTGATTCTATCCATCTAAATAAGTTTTTACTTAACTAATTGAGACAACCAACCTAAATAATGACAACAGTCAACTTCAAAAGAAAAAAACAACAAAAGAGAGAAATCCAGTTAATTAAATTAAATGCAGATATGATACTGCTTTCATCTCTTAAAGCATCCCCTAAATATTTCAACGTGGGGCAAATTCCTAAAAATAGAAGCACACACAAAAATACTCAACAAAGACATTATGGGGAAAGTTTGGTAAGAGTAAAAGAGACAAATTATTAATTTGAAACAAAATTGCAAATATTTGAACATTTTCTTAGGAAAAAAAACAACAAAAAACAACAACTATCTTTCTACTCCAAAACTGAATCTGTAGATAGAGTCTTTAAAACTGTCTTCTTTGTATTTAAATAACTTAGAGAATTCCTAAGAGGGGCCACCAATGCCTACAATATGTTGTTTTTTATTAAGGGTGGGTTAACCTTTCTTGACAGATCAGAATCACAAATCATCTGTCTCATTTTTGGAGGATAATGACTGAGCATTAGTCACTATTTCAAAATACACACTTCCACTTCAAAGGAAGATCACTAGTTCTCACTAAGTGAAAATTAAAATGTCACAGTGCTTCATTCTCATAACTAACTACTCAAGCATTTGATAGATACGTTAAATAAAAAGAGACTAAATTCATGAACCAAACCAAGACAAAAGGAGTTCTTATAATGACTGAAATTCAGAAGTTGTGCTTACATTCTTCAAAGCAGACTCCAGACCACATAGTACTGCCTTCTTAAAACAGAAGAGTCATCTCATAAAAAAACGTAACATGTATACAAAGCAAGAGAAGACTGAATGTGCTTGTAAAAATTTCACATTTTCACTAATATAGTGTAATCAGAAGTAAAGCTATTATAACATTCTATTATCTGTACTCTGTAGTTTGATTCATTTATTTTATGAATTTATCCACTATGTCTTATTATTAAACCTTCCACTTAGATCTTTAAAATATATGCAACATATTATATTTAAGAAATTGCTAAATTTATAGGGACATAGCTTAGCATAAGAAAATCTGAAACATTTATATGTAATATTTTCGAACAAGTGAGCGTGTATCATTTGCACTAAAATAATTCAACCAGAAGCCCTGGTTGCTGTGGCTCAGTGGATTGAGTATCGGCCTGCGAACCAAGTATTGCTGGTTTGATTCTCAGTCAGGGCACATGACTAGGTTGCACGTCAGGTCCCCAGTTGGGGTGCATGAAAGGAAACCACACAGTGATGTTTCTCTCCCTCTCTTTCTCCTTTCCCCTCTCTCTAAAAACAAATAAATAAACAAACTTTTTTTGTAAAAAAAAGAATTTTAATTTTTAAAAATAAATAAATAATAATTCAACCAGAAGTTCATGTAAAATGTAACTGTGCAGACATTAAGAATGGCTGAGACATCACTTTTTTGATAAGGATGCTAAGCATAGAGGTTTGGCACTAAAATACTATAATGAAATAATCAGGGGAAGATTCCAAAGTAATGTAACTCAGTATGAAAATGTAGTTTAATCTACAGATACCTTTTGAGAAAAACACCTAAAGCAAGAATCGCTTGTCATTGATCTTACCTGTCATTATTGAAGCAAAAGGCTGTTGAGGATCAAAAGGACATTTCAGTCTGCCAGACTCCAAATTGTATGTCCCTAGTATGAACATAACTTCCTGTTATGAGAAATATTAACACAAAGTGAGATTTCTTAAAATATCAGAATCAGCAAGAACACAGGAGATAAGAACTAAATTCTAACTCATTAACTCAACAAAAACCGATTGAGCATGTATCATGCGCATCATGCTGTGCTCCTTAATTCTTTAGCAAATATTTCTGGCAAGATTCAATTCCCATGTTTTGATTTCTGTTTGCCCAAAGTAATAATACTGAAAGGATTTATCAATCAGAAGCACTAATAGATACTCATCAATTCATTTGGCCTGGACCACTATCATCAATAACACCATCAAACACACATATTTCTTAAGGCTAATTACTAATTTATCGAGCCTAACAAGTCAATTTCTTTATTTGAAAAATAACTTTACTATAATAATTTTACTTGCATAGCTATTACAGTCTATTTACCTAAGCATCTACAACTATTCAAAATTACTTAAGCCTTGTTGTATTTTGTAATTTTAGTGCCATAAAATGTTCTAAGGTAGGCAGTTCATTCTCATAGCTGTTGATGCATGATGGCAAAAAATATCCTGTTACAGTATTTTCACTATTATGAAAACACTGTACATATTAAAAGCCACATAGTTATTTTTGGCTGAAATATTTATTTGTACAATATTGGCCACAGACAGAATGACACTAGCATACTTTTAATATTCAGGAAAAAATAACATCTTAAGTTGAACTTTCCAAGAAAAATATGAATGTATAATGAATATAGTCCCACAAGCTTGAGTGTTTCATAATAACAATGACAACAGAGCCATCCAGCAAAATGGCTGATGATTCACCCTGCCTATGCACTAGAGAAATTCAGCATTTCAGACATTTTCTCTAGATGGTGTACCTATAAAGTCCTACCAGAACACACATTACATCTCATAAGAAAGTATCAATCAGTACTAATTATCTAGAAAGCAAGCAATGAAGTAAAAATGATAGAGGAATTAGATTATTTACTCTATTATGTTGCCATGTCAGATCTCTAAAGTTCCTGCTTTTAACTAATCTAGTCTCAGAATTCAAACTCAGTAATTTAAAATGTGTTGAAATCAATTAATAGTAGCCTCACAATGACCATGTAACATGATCAAGTCCATGTATGTTTAATTAGAACAGGTCAGCTAATGACAGGTTGTGACAGCAGAGACTAGGCATGAAAAAAAGGCCAGTGAGAGCACATTTAGGGCATGCTTTCCAACTGTGGATGGGGCCAGAGAGATGTCAGGAAGGAAAAAAGAAAGACTTGTAGATAGTGGCTCTCAAGTATATTTCAATATCATTCAGGGAACATTATTCTCCACAGATCAAACAGAACTGTTGACTCTAAAGCCTATAATGGGATACTTTAAAGGAAAAAGTTAAGCTGAGTCATAGTATGCCAGAAGATTATACTGAAGAACTAAAAAAAGAAAATATCTGAGATAATGTCACAGTTGATGCAAAGTACTAAATACTCCCTTACAATTGTACAGACTTTTGTTTTCAAAGTGCAACATTTCATTAAGGTCTCAAGATAAGCCTGTAAAATTGTCATTTGTGGGGCCCTGGCTGCTGTGGCTCAGTGGATTGAGCGTCGGCCTGCAAGCCAAGTGTTGCTGGTTCGATTCTCAGTCAGGGCACATTACTAGGTTGCACGTCAGGTCCCCAGTTGGGGGTGTGAATGAGAGGCAACCACACAGTGAAAAAAAAAAAATTGTCATTTGTAGAGGCTGAGGACAAGGTCTCCCTTATAATCTCCTGGAGAAAGGACATAGCAGGCAAGTAAGTGTCCTTGAGCCAGAGCCAAGGACACCAGCAAGAAAATGATGTAAAAAATAAGGTCTGATTAAGTGGACATCCACATGCCTGAATTACATGGCACTCTAACTTTGAAGACTACTTTGACTTTATAAAAGTTTTTCCCCATTTAATTCTTTAATTTTAATTATGCAAAAAGTATCTAAGAAGCTGCACACAGAAATATTGTTGAAATAAAGGAATAGGAAGGATGATAGGAAATATTTAATCATCACAACTAGGAAAAGTTATTATTAATATCATTCTTACTTAAAGATGAGATTTGCAGCAGCAGCAGGGAGAAGGAACATACTTCCTGTCTAATTATTTAACAGCTATTAGGGATTCCAAGTTTTGCAGAATACATGTATATGTGTACACACACACACACACACACATATATATATGATGCTATTTTTATATGAAATTTGTATAATACATTTTAAAATCCTTGTATCTTTACCTTTCTGTGTTCCTGCTGCCTACGACTATGGCTGAGTATTAAGTGGTTGGAATGGAGCAAGTGCTATGCCAAAGCCTATACTATAATTTTCTCATTTTATCCTCAAAATTACTCTGTGAGGTAGTTAGTATTAGTATCATCATTTTGCTGAATACACATAAGCTTGGAAAACTTATGAAATGTGCATAAGACCACGGAGCTGGTAAATGACTGGAGCCATAATTCAAATTCTGGCTCCCCAAGCTCAAATGATGAGTTATTGACAACAGTCTTGACTTCTGTCCTGAAAGCCATGTCCAACTGCCCACTTGGCATGACCTACTGAACATTTCTCAAATGCAGAGCATAGAAAACTAACTCACCATTCTCCCCACAAACTTGTTCCTATTCTCACCTTAATAAATAACACCACTCTCCAACTCACTGCCAAAGTCAGAAGTCTGGGATTCATTTAGCTTTTTTTATTCTTCTTCCCATTGCCCAGCTGCACTGGAGTTCCCAGAAAGGGGGCTTGCCACACTTCTCTCCTCCATCCCTTTTATATATGGCTGTTCTCTCTTCTCATCACCTCCAGAGCAACCTTATCTATTCTGAATATGGAAGAACCTCCTAAATTCCCTCCAGAAGAGCAATGAATTCCTGGGACTAATAATTCATTTAAAAAGTTAACAATCTTCAAGCAGGGCTGAATGCAATTACCTGTACTCCTGACCAGCAGCAAACTCACAAGGCTCAATACCCCCCATTCACTTGTAATTCTCTTATTCACAGAACTTGTAAATTTCACTGCCTCTGGGCTTCTTGACAGTCCCAAGCTAAATAATTAGCTCCATGTAAATTCCTTTTCAGCACTTGTGACTTTTAGAAGCTAAAGAGCACTCTTTGCATCCCTCAGCAGGTTGTGAATTAGGCCTTTAACCTCAGGCCTCAAAACACATCCAAGCTGTGGGGCTATTGCATGTAATTACACCCTATGCTGTGAGCTACTATTATATATTATCCTTCATCAAAGCTAGGCAAGAGGACATTACACAAGCAACAAAGAATGATGGATTTCAGTTGCCAAGTCTCCTAGTGGTTCAGATATTTAACTATCAGGGTTGCTTTATTTTCAAACAGTAGAGTCTGGGATGGTTAAACAAGTTGGTTAGAGAGTAAAATTTATCCAGCCATAGTTGTGGGTTTGATTTGTGCATGAATCAGTTAAGTCAATGTAAAGAAACCTGTTTCATAAACTCATATTTTAAGTTGAAACATGCAGCCAATTTATCCTGCAAATATGTGAAGTTATTCATAAGAAGTATATACATAAACACAAGGATGGCAGTGCAACCCATCAACCCATACAAAGATATGCTTCAGAGTACACGTTCTAAAGCTCAGCTGTGCAAGCTTTCTCTAGAGACAGACTGCTTTCGTTCAGTTCCTTGTCAGACCACTTAATAGTTGGGCAATCGTGGACATGTAATTTAATTCCACTGAAACTCAATCTTTTACTAACTTGTAAATTAGGAGTAACAAAGGTAATAACTTCATTAAGAGTATTGTGAAGCTACAAAGAAATAATCCACATAAAGTGCCCGACACCATCCACGATGCAAAAAAAAAACAAAAAAAAACAAAAAAAAAACTACTCTAATATATTAGTTATTAATTAAATTACTGAAATAGGCATGTTTCTCATTTGTTGAAATGCTCATAAATAGGCGGAATACATTACTTCTAATTAATACATACTTTATTTCTACTTTGTCAATTTGGTCCAGCAGTGTGCTAATATAACTACCTATACAGTTATAAGAAAATCATTAAATTTTCTGTATTCAGTCTCTACTATTGTAAATATAAGTAATAAGTCAAATTCGTTGAATGGGAAAATGAAATTTCTTATAATTCCACTGCGATGTTTTTTGCGAAATGGATTTTTACCAAGAGCAACATTGTATACAGCTCTAGTAATAAATGAAGTTAAAGGGAAAATGAAGACATACATAGAGCTCAAAGAAAAAAAGTACTCCCAACATTTTATACTATTAATTTTGATAATCTCACCAAAAAAAATTTTTTTAATACAAAAAATTTGATTAGGTGAATAGTGTATAACAAAATTGCAATTCATAAAGTAGTTGGGAACATGAGTTTTTATATAGTTCACAAACTACATGACTCCATATTTACCTTCAAATCTTCCTGTTTAATGTCTTAGGCATTAAGTAACAAGGTATTACAAAACATTGTTTTCATGCAATTTCATTATATTACCTCCTTGTAGACTCCAAGATCAATATATCTACATATTGGATAAAATGTTCCAGTTCCACACACGTAAATGTAAGTTTTGTTATAGGGTTGAAGTACTCGAATAAAATTTGCACATTCTGTCTATTGGGCATTAAAACAAAACAAAACAAAACAAAACAAAACATTAGCACACAATTCAAGTTTTTGAAATATTATTATTCATACCACCTGTTTTTCAAGTAAATAAATCATCAAAAATTAGAGAAAATGAAAAAGATTTAGGAGAAATGAACCCCTGATTTAGCAAAGGAGGCAAAAAAAAATTAGAAACTGTGGCTTAAATGAATGGCTTTGAAAAAGCTTTTTGAAGTTTTAAAGGTTGTGAACTAACTAGAGAGCTAGAATGAACATCTCTATAATGGTACTCAATGGGCTCTAGAGAAAGTATATACATAGAATATTAATGATGTATCCATACTTTCAAGGAAGAACAAAATCCATCATGTTCTGATGTCCACATATTGTCTATCTTGTATAGAGTCTATTGTTTGTAACATCAACTTCTTCAGCTACATTGAACAAAACACTGAACACAGATGTGTATTCCTATATATGCCTTCTGTTCTTCTTGGCTGGAATGCCCTACCATTTTGTTTCCATTTATTTTCAATATTACAGAGTCTTTAAGACTAATTCCTGTTTATTCCAAGAATCTTTTCTGTTTTACCATGAATATTTTATACCAAGTCCAATTTTTGAAGATATTTTTACATTTCTAATGGTTTTGTATATACTTAGGCCTAAAAAATATTTATTTACATCCTCATTATCCCCGTAACAATTATTTTCTATCCTCCAGTCACTTGTAAATAGTGACTCTCAATTTTTCATATCATTTTTGTTATTATATATTATTTTCAAGTTACTTTCTATAAGTGACTTATCATTACAAAATTATTAGAAAAAATTTTTTAACCATAGATTCATGATTCCTGTACCTAAAGACCCCTGAGAAAACACTTGGCTATAGCATACTTTTATTCTATATTGACTCTACTCAAGAGATGGGCAAGTATTTACTAAGGAAGCTGGAAAGCTATGAAACCACTGAGATTCATTTTTTAAAAATTCCAGTTTCTCCATGTTGTCACTGCTGTTATTGGGGTTGTTAGGAGAAATTGAAAAACACACACACACACAAAGAAAAACACCAATGACATAATTAGATTGGTAGGATGGTTCTTAGAACTAAATTTTAAAAAATTTAAAAAGCAGACAACAACTTAATTGATAGGATTGTTACATGTTTTAAAATTAGATAATATAATACTTAATAATTATTTATCACTTGCCCTATACTAAATATAAATTTCTCAGTGGCTCTTCTGATTTTACAGGGAAAAGCTGTGACAGAGTTCCGAGTATCTACCCAGCTACCCCGGCAATTTTATGTCTCAAGAATTTATAGATTCCAATTAATGAAATCTGCACATTTTATCACAGGAGAATTGTTACAGTGGACACATTAAGTCTTCTGCTCTTTACTTCCTTATACACAACACAGTTGCTTAAGACAATATGAAAGAACAATAATAGTCCCTCAGCCCCACAAGTAAAGGATGCTTCTTTATCAGTGAAGATTCAGCCTCTCTAATAGGAGCATGATCACCAAATATGGTTGCTTAGATTGCATGCTGAAAAAAAAAAAAAGTCATATCTAAGGATGGGCAAATCACACTGCAGCCATCTTTATTGTCCTGAATATTTTCATGTGTTTAGTATATGTTCCCATAGATTTATTATATGTAAACTCCCCCAAAAGGAATACTTTTATTTAGTAAGACAATTTTCTGGCAGATAGTTTTGCTTAAAAAAATCATATTATGTCAATGTTTCACTTTCTTGCCAAGGTGTCTGATGAAGAGAACTGATTTTCTATTTGCTGAAACGCACCATAGGAAATGAGCTTCATGTCCCTTAACATCAAGTTAGGCAAGCTCAAATAAAACCCTATCTCAGAGAGCAAATATGCCATACTAATGGTTTTGAACAAATAATGGGGACACAGTAATATAAGAACATCTCAGACAAAATGTAGGCAATCACCAGATAAACTGTAATGATGGCTTCATTGCTAGGGTAAGAGGTTTTAATATTTTATTTTGCTCACTCATGCACACTGAAGGTACTTTTATTGCTTAGTTTTCCCTCCATTAAGAGCTTTATGCAAGGGTGATATCTACACAAGGAATAGCACATGCAGAGGGTAAGAGTAGACTTTTTTTTTTAAGTGTATCTTATTGATTATATTGTTACAATAGTTCCAATTTTTTCCCCTTTGCTCCCCTCCGCCCAGCACCCCCCTCCCCCAACAATCCCCTCCCCAAGTCCATGCCCATGGGTCATACATATAAGCTCTCCTGCCTCACCCTTTCTTATATTCTTCTTCTTCTTCTTTTTAAATAATTAATTAAATAATTAATTATTTTAACAATAAAAAATAACAATCCCTCCCTCTCAGACTTAAGACCCTTAATACAAGAGTAGATTTGTACAACTGGAGTGAGGTGGGACTGAGTCACTGCCAAATATTTTCTCATTTTCCCAAAAGCTCAGTTTTACCAAATAGTCCTATAATTGAAGGGTAATTGTTATAGACTGAATATCTGTGTTCTCCCCAAATTCATAGGTTGGACCCCTAACCTCCCAGTGTGATGGTACTGGGAGGTGGGGCCCTTGGGAGGTAATCAGTTTAAGAAGAGATCCTAAGAGTAGGATGCTAATGGTGCGATGAAGAAGAGACTGGGGAGCTTGCTCTCTCACTCTCTGCCATGGGGAGATAGAACAAACTAAGAGGAGAATTTTCACCGGGAACCAAACCCGTCGGCACCTTGATCCTGGCCATCTCAGCCTCCAGAACTGTGAGACGTAAACATCTGTTGGTTCAGTCACCCAGTGGGCATTATTTTGTTCTAGTAGCCCAAGGTGAATGAGACATTCGTTTTACCAGATTCTGATCTAAATATTTTTTAAAAGAAATAAAACAAGGCCCTTTCCAGTTGACAAATTATGGAGTTAGGAAGATTAAGAATTGTGAGACAGCACTATTTGTAAAGGCAAATAGGGCCCCGGGTAAAGTTTTATACACGCAAGAGAGATCATTTTAATGATGATGAAGAAAAAGCTCTGAATCACACCCAAAACATTTCACATATTTTAACTTTTCTAGGAGTACTTACTAACATGCAGACAGCCCAGGAAAATAACCTATTATGCTAGTTTCTGACTTGGTAAGATATTACCAAGGATTTAGCTATGAAATTCCTCCCTTCTCTCAGATTGGGTTGACATGGAATAAAACAACATGTGGATGGGCCCTGAGTTATGTGTCATATATAGCTTACAAAAACGTCAGCATCTTCACTTTTCTGTACTGAAGTTGATAGAGGGTAGTTCTCTAAGCAGCCTGGAGGCAATGAAAAGGCATTGGCTGCCTAAAGGAAAGAATCTGGGAAACAGAGATCCTAAAAGATAAGGTCTCTTAATTCAAAATTGCCTGAAGTGGACATTTTGGCCAAATCAGTGATGTGAGGGAAAAACTTTATACAATGATTTCCCTTTTAATTTGTAACCTAATTTTTATTTTGGTCTCAAAGATTCTCTGTTGTTTTCTTCTTACGCACAAAGTTTCCAAGTTCTGTTTAAATAGCACAAGCAATAATTAACTTGATTTAATTCACTTAGTGACTTGCATGGCTATTAATGGTAGCGTAATTCCATGAGGTATGAAGAAAGATAACATTGAGAAGCAGCTTTTGCAACTTTTCCTGAAAGCTAGCCAATTTGTCAGCTACTGCCTACAATGGCAAGGGCTGTTGCAGTACCGAATTTCTCCTTCCTTCCCTCATTCCTCCTACCTACTCCCCTTCCCACCTATTCCCCCCTCACCCCTCCCATTGGAGGAAAAATAGATGGGAAGAAAGCGAGAAAACAAGTATCAACTTTTAAAAATTCTCTCAAATAACATTTGTTTAAATATTTTACCTTTCACATACATCCACACTGGTATATATAACTAACTAAATAAAACAAATATAAAACTGAGTTAGTAGCTGTGAGTTAGTACTTGGAGAAAGACAAATATGTTTTACCCTATGTATTAACACTTGGAATTTTAGTCTCTCCCTATATACCAAGAAAAATATTAACAAAATAAAAGGACATGTAATTCTCTAGACTTAAATATAGTCCAGTCAAATCCAATAATATATAATAACTCCAATGAATACATATTTAAATGTATTTCTGATAACTGAATATACTTTGTTAATTTTAATTTATTTAGGTTATATATGGAAAGGTACTCATAATTTAGGAATCTGATCTGTTTCCATTTTTAGAATATTTTTCAGAATATTGGGATCATCAAACACTTTTGATCATTAATTCATGCCTGTCATTGTGCTACATATTAGGTTTGTCTAGCAGACCTCAGATAGAATCCAGTCTGCAGAGATATTTGTTCAAGTCTTATAGTTTTGAAAATATTTTCACACTTCAAAATAGTTACATGAAAATTCAAATATCACATTTCTTTCTTTAAAATACAAGATTTAACAGCTCTACAGAGCTAAACCCAGTTGTGGTGGGAGGGCAAAGGTAAAAACATTCTAAAGAAATATATGAAAGATATGCTTACTTAAATATTTAAAAGTCTATATCAAAGAGGACAACTTGGAAAGAATAATTTTTACATGAGTGGATCACAAAGTAAGAGTATACTTTATATTATGTTATATTTATAGATATATATATATAATTTGCATATCTTGAAAATCTGTAACTAACCAGTAAAGAAAAGGAAAGCACTGTAATTTAAAAATGAACAAATTGTAGGGATATGCCATTCCAAAAAATAAATTATAATTTTACAGCTACATACAATATTAAGTTTTAATAGTAATACAAAATGCAAGCTGAAACAACAAAAATAACTTTATTTTTGTTGGCAAACATTTCATATATTTACTTTCTTCATTTATATTTTAGTATTAAATATTATCTATATATTGTATCCAATATTATCAAGGGAATGGGAAATATGATCTCCCATGAACACTGCTGCTGGTTAACATGTAAGAGGCATAAACTTCCTGGAGGGCTATTTTTCAATGTGTATAAAATGTTTATATCCTTTGACCAGTAATTGTACTCAATAGTCAAAGATGTTCACAAATTTTTATATGAGGTTTTCCATGTGCAGCATCATTTACAATAATTAAAATTGGATTTATACCAAACTGCTAACAATAAGGGATTGATGAAATAATATATAGAGGAATGCAGTATAGCTACTAAAAGGAGTGTTATAAAAAGAAATTTAATGACATGGGAAAATACTCATGGCAGTCTGTGAAGTGAAAAAAAATGTTAAGGGACTATGTATACAATGATTTCATTCTGAAAAGTAGTAAATAGATAAGATAGAAGAATAAACATCAAAATATCACCAGCTCCAGCTACCTATGGGTAATGTTCACGGGGGGTAACATGTTTACAAATGACTTCCATATAATTTGCAAACTTTCTACAATTAACACTTTGTCTTACTTTCAAACACCTAAAAAATAAGATGTAACATAGAACTTTAGAAGCAAGAGCCTTTGAACTCTATGTAATGTCTCTATGACAGGCTGTGCACCTCCACAGTTAAGCTGACAAGGACCAGGCTGCCTACAACCTATGCGTTCTTTTGTCTGGAGTGACCTGTTTACCCTACTTTTTATAGTCAGGACTAAAGATATTCTTTACTAACTTTCTTTCAAAAAACATTGTAAGCAGAAACAAGGTACTACCAAATAGCTTTCTATCATCTCTTTCTTTCCTTGAATTAAACTGGGGAGTGTGTTCAAGAAAGTGGAATAGTTCTCTCTTGTTTTCTCATCTTCTGCTCCTTCCCCACCCCAATTAGCTAACTCTCATTATGGTAAATAATTCACTATTTTTCAGTTATATAGTACCTTTGTGTAAAGGGACAGTCTTTCCAAACACTTGTTAATCCTAAACACACTCTTGGGAATGAGGTAAAAATTACTAGAGAGAAGGGAAAAGAGAGGGTAATACCAAAGGTAGTAAAATGTGTCAATAAAAGTCCACATTTGTCTCAGTTTTCTGTTGGCAGAAGTCTATGCAATGTTGAATAATGAAGATCTATATTATGGTGACATTGAAGAGAGAACTTATTTGAGGGATAGAGATGTCAGACCTTAAATGTGGAGTGCAGACCTTTAGGTGTAGGTTTTAGTGTTGTGGGAGAGCACAGATTGTGGGAGCAAAACTCCTGGATTCAATTACTGGCTTCACTATTTTACTAGATATGTGATACTAGGCAAGTCATTTAATTTTTCTGGCCTCAGTCTTCTCATCTGGAAAATGAGAAATAATAATAAAGTCTAGCATAACGGATAGTCATAAGGATTAAATGAGATTGTAAAGCGTTAAAAACAACTCCCAGAACACGCTAAGTGCTATAAAAGTGTTAGCTATTCTTAGTAACTCTAAAATATTATTTTAAAGGAGGAAATTAAAAAGGGAGACAAAGACTTGTATTATCCCTACATGATTCAACATCAAACTTTACGGAGAAAAAGGAGAAAAGCTTCCCAATTCTCTAATCCTGGGGTACACGAGGTGTGCTTGAAGGTTAGAGATTACAGCTAGCTCCTCAATACAACTGAATTAGAAGAGTAGTTTTCGTGTGCTGACTCTTATGTGCTCATCTTCAGAAAAGTTCATCACCCTTTGCTTTAACTTAATAATAGGGCCAACTGAGTTACTATATAACTAGAATTGGTGAACATACTGAAGTGGGAACACTGTCACAATTAAAGCCATCACTTACTGTTTGACCTTGAGTGTTTATCCCTCATCTACTCCATGGGAAAACTGACATTAGTTTATGGGAGTAAATCTGAAACACCTTTTTCCTATTTGCCTTGAGTGTATTTATCATACACTTAATACTGGCAAAACACAAAAAATTAAGGCATTTGTACTGTTTATGACATGTTTCTACTGTTAATCAACAAGGTCAATTTTGAAACTCTCATAACCAAAGCATCTGTTTACCTGCAAGTTCGACAAGTACTGAGGCTTTTGCAGACCTGGGTACTTGCTCAGAGTTTGGATATTGAACAGGGTGAAGAGATTAGAGACATGAGAGAAAGAAAAAATATATTCTAGAATAATTTAATCTCTTTTCTTTCTAGTAAAATAAACATAAAATTGTTTCCTGTTGCATTTGATGCTAACGGTACTGTGGCTGTATAATTCATCACTGAGTAATATCTATATCGCTCCTTAGATTGAAAGCCCCATGACAATAGATACTCTATCACTTTCAAACACATATTTAGGCTCTTAATAAATATTAGTTTAATAAGTGACCAAACAAATGAGTGAACACGTTCCTTGTCTCAGATTTTTAATCCTCTAACCTTCTACTTGATTCATTAGGCATCATGTGTCATATTTTGTTACTGTTATCACATTAATAGTGAGAATTTTAAAATCTAATTCTGCTTTCATATAACACACACTATTTGTTACTAAACATGAAAGCATTGCTCTGCCTAATAACCCTGGGTTATTGTGGTTGGAAACAACATTAGAGGATGTTGCAAAAGAAGCCTCAACAATCCATGTTTTTGCCCAAAGTTAGAACTTCTTATCATCTAGAGTTACATTCAGGAAGTGATTTATTTGGGGAAAAGGAAAAAGAAAAAGCAGTTCTCCCTATCTCCACAGTGCAATAAGTCAGAGCAGAACACAGAACATCTGGCCTAAATCACAGCACTCAGATGAGGAGAAGAGGCAGTCGCTGCTGGAGACAAAACAGGCAACTCCATGTGGGGGAGAGTGCAGGACAACTTGGACAATGCAAAAGCAATCCAGACAGGTCACCCCAAGGATGAATGGGTTAGTCACACCTACCTCAGGCTTTGCTCTGGTCCTCAAGGCAGCTTAAACTACAAGTCGATATTAGGAGCCCACTATTTATCCTTTATAAGGTATTTTATATAATTATGCTTTAGTAAATTTTAGAGTAAATATTTCTAGTTTTTATTCCGGAATGTTGTGTCGTTCATTTTTAATATCTCCATATGTCAATTTTTGAAAGAATCCTTCCAGATTTTGTAAGTTTAATTTTAAGCCAAATTAAATTAACTATTGATTGTATGTTTGTAATGCTACAACTGAGGACTTTGTATACATTCACAAAATGCATGTATATAAATGAAAAATATACAATCTTAGAAATATATTTTCTGATGGTTTACTTTTAAATATTTTAAATGAATCTGAGATTTTCTGTAAGAATAATAATATTCAGAATTAACATTACAGAAAGTTAAGTAATTATAAATTTTTGAGAATAATGCCATTCCTTTTATTTTTTTATTTTTATTTTTTATTTTATTTTTTTTTATTTTGGTTTTTCAATTACAGTTGTCCCCTTTTCCCTAATTTCTCTCCCCTACCCAACCCACCCCCTCTCCCGCAATCATATCCCTCCCCGTTGTCCATGTCCATGAGTCATTTATACGGGTTCTTTGACTAAACCCTTCCCTTATCCCCCTTCTCTCCCTCTCCCCTCCCCCCTATTGACTGCTATTCTGCTCTTTGTTCTATTTAGTTCCTTTGTTTGTGTTGTTCTTTAGTTTCCTGTATTAGGTGATATCATATGGTATTTTGCTTTCTTTGCCTGGCTTATTTCACTAAGCATAATTCTCTCTAGTTCCATCCATGTTGTCGCAAATGGCGGGAGTTCCTTCTTTCTTTCTGCTACATAGTATTCCATTGTGTAAATGTACCACAGCTTTTTGATCCACTCATCTACAGATGGGCACTTAGGTTGTTTCAGCACTTAGCTATTGTAAACAGTGCTGCAATGAACATAGGGGTGCATGAGTTCTTTTGAATTGGTGTTTTAAGATTCTTCGGGTATAATCCTAGTAGTGGAGTCGCTGGTTCAAAAGGCAGTTCCATTTTTAATCTTTTGAGGTAATTCCATACTGTTCTCCATAGTGGCTGCACCAGTCTGCATTCCCACCAACAGTGCAGTAGGGTTCCCGTTTCTCCACATCCTCGCCAGCACTTGTTGCTTGTTGATTTGCTGATAATGGCCATTCTGACTGGTGTAAAATGGTATCTCATTGTGGTTTTTATTTGCATCTCCCTGATGGCTAATGATGTTGAGCATTTTTTCATGTGTCTATGGACCTTCTGTATGTCCTCTTCGGAGAAGTGTTTGTTCAGGTCCTTTGCCCAAAGCAATTTACAGATTCAATGCAATCCCTATTAAAATACCAATGACATATTTCACAGACCTAGAACAAATACTCCATAAATTCATATGGAACCAAAAAAGACCCTGAATAGCAAAAGCAATCTTGAGACAGAAGAACACAGCAGGAGGAATCACAACACCAGATATCAAACAATACTACAAAGCCACTGTAATCAAAACAGTCTGGTACTGGCATAAGAACAGACATATCGATCAGTGGAACAGAATAGAGAGTCCAGAAATAAACCCAGGCCTCTATGGTCAACTAATATTTGATAAAGGAGGAAGGAACATAAAATGGAGTGAGAAGAGCCTCTTTAACAAATGGTGCTGGGAGAACTGGATAGGGACCTGCAAAAAAATGAAACTAGACCACCAACTTACACCACACACGAGAATAAACTCAAGATGGATCAAAGACTTAAATGTAAGCTGTGACACCATAAAAGTCCTAGAGGAAAACATAGGCAAGAAAATATCAGGTATCTCACGTAACAATCCCTTCACGGATACATCTCCTAAAGCAAGAGAAATAAAGGAAAAAATAAATAAATGGGATTACATCAAACTAAAGAGTTTCTGCTCAGCAAAAGAAAACATCAGCAAGATGAAAAGGAAACCAACCATATGGGAAAACATATTTGCCAATGACATCACAGACAGGGGACTGATTTCCAAAATATATAAAGAGCTGATACGACTCAACATCAAGAAAACAAACAACCCAATGCCATTCCTTTTAGCAAGGCAGAAAGATTTTATATCATAATCTTTACACAGAATAAGTTAGTGTAGTTTTAAAAACCTCCGCTGCCTTGCGGCATACCTCTTCAGGGGAAAGGCTAAGGGAGTAAACCCCGACAGAAAATCCGGAGCCGGAGTCCCTAAGGCGGTTTGACGTTGTAGTCAACACCGGCAACTCCTGCGGCGCACCTGAAGCCAAGCTGTATTGACTCCGTCTTTCCCTTGGATCCTTCAGCTGCGAAGAGAGGGGGGGTCTGCTGCATGGGCAACAGCGGACCCTCCATATCACCCTGCCCAGGCTCTGTAGCTTCAGCTCCACTGGAGAGGACACTCCAGCTTCATCGCAAGATGTCGATTCAACACGGGAGGAGACAGATACCGTGTCACTCCCGAGTCGGACTGCATAACCATTCTCGGCGGTGCAGATAGACTCTTGGGAAGCTACACCATCGTCTCTCGAGACGGACGGCTGCCGACGACGACGAGTTTTAAAAACAGTACACTAATGCGATTAATTCAATAAAAACCAATATAAATATTTACTATATATCAGTACAAATTTAACAAAAATATTTTTAAGTCTCATAGTTACATTGGCATCTTTCCCAGCTAATTTACATAATTCCACCCATTCCTTTGCAGCAGGCCGATAAATCTGTAACAAATTCCAAGGCGTGTTAGAATCAAATATCTAAAACACCCTAAATTCAAATTAGGGAAGTGAGTATGTGAATTTAAAGAGCGCATATCAAGCCAAGAATATGTTGTTAGATATGATTTTAAAATTTTGATATTTAAATAATTTCCAAAGCCACTCTAAAAAAATTTATAAGAAAAAACTCTACATAACCATCCACTTTGATTTTTCACCTTATTTATTTTTAAATGCATTTATTAATGGGTGAGTTATGCTGATAAAGCCATAAGTTTTCATTGTGATGTAAACAAAATTTCAGATTAGCATTTGCTTAAGTAAGAGATTCTCTTTTTCACCCTGTTTTTCTGTGTTTACTCAGAGTGGTATGGTAGTGCGTTAGAAACATGTGCGATGCGGTGTGGGCAACAGCTCTTCGTCACAAGAGTAAGTTATTACTCACTCCAAGTCAAAGACCGGTGTGAGTCTGTTGACAATACAGAGTGGGCAAAAGTAGACTTACCGTTGTTTGTGTAGAAAATAATACAATAATTAATAAGTAATAATAAAAAAATAAAATCTGTGTTTCACGTACTCACAACTGTGAACCTACTTTTGCTCCACCCCATTGAACACATATGGAGCTCAGATGCAACTGTCACTTAGGTAAGTTTTAAGATTTTATTTATTTATTTTTAGAGAGAGGGGAAAGGAGGGAAAAAGAGAGGGAGAGAAACATCAATGTGGTTGCCTCTCACGTGCCTGAACGGGGGACCTGGCCTGAAACCCAGGCATGTTTCCTGACAGGGAATAGAACCAGCGACCCTTTGGTTCACAGGCCAGTGCCCAATCCACTGAGCCACACCAGCCAGAGCTAATTAAGAATTATATATGCATAATCTTATTCTTATTTAAATCTCACAATGACCATATGAGATAGCTGTATTTACTCTTTCCATTTTCAGGTCAGAAAACTTATTTATACAGTCATGAAACCACATGTCAAAGGCCATGAAACTAGTTCACAGCAGAGCCAAAATATGACCAAAAGTGTCTCCTGAACTTACAGGGGGAAGGGGGTCTCAATTACTACGTAATAACTATTATTTGGGCAAATAAGGACAAGGGTTGCAAACTCCTTGGTTGGTAGCTTCTAATCATATTTTAACAGTCTTGAATTTATCACAAAGTATTTTTTTAAACAAACTTTAGAAACTGTCAGGAAGTTTTTACAAACTAAGGTTCAAATAGTTAGACTATTCATTAGCTTACAGAAAAAAAAAAAAAGTTCTCTGTTAAGCTATAGGCAAGAAGAAACAAGAAGAGCAAGCTCGGAGTTGCTTATAAAGTTCCAAGAGTTCCTGACAAATTATTATGTTTTTCACCAGTGTTAACAGAAAATGTGTTCAGAGGTGAGGAAAAGGAAAATATCCTGAGGGAAATCACTGAGACTTGTTCAACCTGGAATTAACAAATGGCTTAGAAGTCGCTAAGGTTTATATGATATTATCTTCATAATGAAATTTTAGGGTTTTGTGTCTGAATAAAGAAAAACAGAGAAGAGTGGTCAATCTCCATTAATAGCAATGAAATTATTGCAATTTTTAAATGAAGCAAGGATGATCAGTTAGAGTACACTTCAGCAACCTACAATCCAAAGGTATACACAGGCAGGGTGGCTGAGCCAGCAGCAGCTCAAATGACAAGCTAACCTTGATATGGTGGTTCACAATAAGGACTTAAAGACGCTCTTTATTCAGACATGGTTTAAATCACTGCAATTATATGCTTTCACAGAATTTTACACCGTAGCCAGCATTAAAACATGAATGGACAGCAATAAAAAGCAATAAGAATGGATCTTAGCAATTCATTATTACATTAAAAAAATATTCCTTAAAATTACAAACAGCATGGTCCCCATCAAATAATGTTAAAAACAGCTAAAATACAATAGACACACACACACACACACACACACACACATGATACATATGTAAAAAGAAAAGCATGAAACTGATGAATAGAGGATTCAGAAAAATGGTTATCGAAGATTGGAAAAAAAATGGAAAACTGGTGGTAGGAAGCAAGTTATTTACCAGATCTTAGCTTTTGCTCTGAATGACACATTTTCAGGTGTTTGATACTTAAAAACAACGAAGTAATGTAAGTTAGTAAATAAATAAACCAAAATAGTCCATGCATATGCCAATTGACAATAGTCAGTCATCAATCTGGAATTATGAAGTCCTAAGTAAATGAATAGTAAAACTGAAGCACTGCAGCTGACAGGAAATTTGAAAGTTTCTTCAAGATTTTTTTATTGTTTTTTATGTTTTTAACAGTAAAAATACTAAACCGCGTGTTCTTTTTTTCTCCTTTACAAATAGAGTCTTGAATTTATGAAAATTTTGCTTCATATTTGATCTCATGAACTCAAGGTATCCTTTCAATTTTTTCTTGATGATTCTTTTAAAAATTTTTAGTTGTGATTAAGATATACATAACAAAATTTGCCATCTTAGCCATTGAAGGTATAAAGCTCAGTATTAAGTATTATTCATTTTGTGCAACCAATCTTTAGAATTCTTTCATTGTGAAAAACTGAAACTCTATACTTACTGATTCTCAAATATCAGAGTGTTTTTACAAGAGACAGCTCTGTATCATTGGTTTGAAAATAAGTTGAACACAAAATGTATGTCCATGATATCTCAATTGGTTTCATCTTTAGCTCATTTTCTTTGATCTAATCTAAATTAATATTTACTTGAGTCCTTTAGATAAGTTAGATCTTGCTTTTTTATTTTATAAGATGGCCAGGTTTAATCACATTTCAGAAATAAATTTAGAACAAGTATTTACAGACTTGGTCAAACCTGAATATATTATTGGCATTAATACTATAGACAAAAGAAAAGTGTAGAACTCTTTCATATTAGGTAAATGAGACTTAAAGGAGAGAAAGGTCATCAGAGGGTTCGATTTTTCTCCTTAAACCAGTGTACTGGGTGATTGAGTTAAAGTAAATTATGCGATCAATGATGTTTTTAAAATTGATTTTGAATATATTTATGAGGGATTCAAAAAAGAGAGTTATTTAAAGAATCACAAAATGTGGAAGCAATCTTTCTATCATTTTTGATGAAAGTTCCAAAGTTAGCACAGAATAGTTCCTGATCATTAATCATTTGTTCATTACACACATGATTATGAAGGGCCTTCTGTATGCCCAGAACGGTGTGGCACTGAGGTGGTAAGATCTGAGAAAGGAAGACCACTCTATAAATAGATAAAGGGAGTCCATTTCCATAGGAGATACAAATAAAGAGAGAAAAGAGCAGGGAGGATGGAACCACTATGCTCAGGGAGCATCAAAAACACCCAGTGATAAACAAAAGTGTCTGTCAGTCCTGACTTTTGAGCTATTGCTTTAAAATGTTTGCTCCTAACAGTTTCAATGCTAATATAATAGTTCAGTTTAATATTTTGTTCTAATTTTGTCTTAAGAACTTGACATTAAAATAGTGATTTTAGATTATATTTTTTCTTTGCAAAAGAATACAAATATATAAAAGATGTTTTATTTTTTAACATTTTCAGTTATTGATTATAAGTCATGTAATTATAAAATGAATATGCTGTCTTAGTTAATGAAGCAATAGAACTAAAATTGTACATTTTAGAGACTGGGAATTTGAAGTGGGTAAATATTATACAAAGATACACAGCACTGGGAATTTGTTGAACTCCAGAAACCAATTTTAGTCAAGTCTTCTATTTTCTGTTTATAAAGAAAACTTCCAAGATGTCATTTCATTTTTCATCATTTACCTTCAATCCCATCGAATCTAGCAGCTGTTAAAAATACAGATTATCCTTGGAACAATGTTATTATAGCACAGGAATTCAAAGACAGTATCACAAAGATAACTTTATTGCTTAAGGTAACATTCAAGCCTTAAAAATAAAGATTAGTAAGGATTATATATTGGCTTATTTTGGCACAATGTTGTCAAGAATCTAAAAATCACAAATAAAATTATCTTCATAACAACTACCTAGGAAATATCTGGCTGTCTTCCAGACTCTAAACATTTACTTAAAAAGAAAAACCATTGTAGTTGTGCCAGTATTTAAAATATATAATTTTAATTATGATTTATGGTAGAATTTTATTTGTGACCTAGTCATTAGAATAAAGGATTTAAAAAAATATTCCTTTTGATTCTTTGTTGGTAAAGAATGTAAAGAAATAAAATTTTTCTTAATTCAGTCTATAAACAGAAGAAAACAAATAAACCACACTCATATTTACATAGAGTTTGCAGAAATATGTTCAAGTGACATGTTAGTTTAAATAATATCTTGAAATGATAATGTGGCATGTATCTCTAGCTCTTTCTATATAAAGCATTCCACCACTTTTGTATTTTATTTTTCTAGTCAAATTGTGTTTCTGTGTGTGGGGTGTGGTGATTACAGAGGGGAAAGAAGAGTAATAGAGAAAGAAATAAAGACAGAGACACTCATGGGTACATAGAAGAAGAAAGAGAGATGTACTCTACTTGGGTATAAAATAACATATTTCATATATACCCTCACTTCAGCATAGTTAATAGAAAAGCCCAAGAAGTACCTACCATTCTGAGATTATTTCAGTAGCCCAGTCAGTACAGTTTGAGATGACCTCATTCTCAGACAGAACTCAGACAGAAACCACATCTCACACTTAAAAATACAGTTTTCATAATATCTATAAGAATCTCTCTTGAAAATTAGTAAACAGTTTGAGGAAGTGGTTACCAATATTCTTATTGGTTTATGAATTCACCAGCAATAAAATGTCCTACATGTATGCTTGCACTTGAGTGCCTTGTACAAGCAGTTCATGCCATATCAAAAATTTCATTAAGCAGGACAAAACAAAGGCACACACCCCTCTTTCTAAAAGTCGATGCAAGCTTTGTGCAGTGCTAGTATCTAAAAGTTGATGCAGCTGCTCCGTTCTCAGAAAGTTATGCACAAATATTTTTCTTTCACTTATCAAAGAAAGGCATTTGCACAATTGCCATGTTTTAACTGTCCTGAAATATTCCCACACAGAGTAGTTCTTAACTCATGTATGATGCACCAGATACAGGTTTTAAGGCTGGGAGCTTGGAGTTTAGATACCAAAAATCTCACATACGTAGAAAGCTCACTGCTGCTCTCCCCGCCCACATCAGAACAGACATCAGAAATCAAACAGACCTCTGTGGGCCCACATCAGCCCAACAGGCTCTCTTAATATAATTATCCAGGATGTAACCACTAATTTTACCACTACTAAATAATTAAGGGGTTGCATATTGGTTTTAATTTAGTGTTAACCTTATAGATCAAGTAGATAACAGAAAACTACTGTGGGAAAAAGGAGTAAATAAATTTATAAGATTTCTCCACTTGGAAGTGACAATATATGTGGTTAATGTTTTAAAACAAATATGTCTGTTAAGACTCCATATTCTATAACATGCTGACTTAACCATGTTAGTATGTTTATCTTATTTTCATAATATTTTACAATTGACATTATAATTTCCAAAAAGTTAATTTTTGCATTTACCCTTGGAAGACTCAAATAGGAACCTCAGAAAATACATATGTAGTGTTTTCTTCAGCAGCCCATGTACTAAAGATTAGCATTGCCCTGAACAAAGATAACACACAAATTTGTGCATTCTATAATTTTTAAAAAAGAATAAGAGCAAAAATATATATGTATATTTTTCTTTTAGAGTTATAGAATATATATTTACCAGTATGAGAGAGATCATTCTAATAAAATAAAAAAGGTTTTCAGTCACTTTATAAATGATAATTTGATAAAGTTTTATTTTAAAGACATGTTTGCAAAAATAGATTTAATATTAATTCTCTGATAAAGATATAGTGGGGGGCTGCATATGTAAAAATACAGTCTTTGATCTAGTTATCTTATATCAATTTTATTTGCTTATGTGTGTCTCAAATCTAAATTCTGTTTGTTTGTTTTGTTTTTGGTTGTTTCTTTTTTGAAGCATTCTACTTCACATGAAATAAATTTAGGCCAGAGGAACTCACAAATAAAATACTACAATGTCCCTAACAATTATTATTTCATTCATAATTTTTATAATTCATTAACAGTTATCATTTGATAAGATGAAAAAGTCAGGCAATTTATTTTTAATTATTTAATTTTAGGCAAGTTACAGAAACACTCAAACTGTGATAAGACCTTATAACAACATCCTAAGAAAATTCTAAATATATCTGGTCTTTGTTTCACCTTTGGAAAAGCAATTTGACTCGTTAGCAAGTGCAAGGTCAGTCAAATGCCCTTTGGCCTAATTCAAAAAACAACTGAATAGAATACAAAAGAGGAAGTTACAATTTGTTCATAAAACCTAATTAAACACAAAAAAAATTTAGAGTCATAAAAATGCAAGTGACCATCTCTATCAAAGAACAGAATTCAAGTTCTTAAAAGGTTACAAAGAAGTTGTAAAAATATTGTCCTAAATGCTTCATGGTGCAAGCGTTTGAACAACCAATGATGACTCTGGGTTCCAAGGACAGAGAGAGTAAGAGAGTTTAGCTCAGAGAATGACTATTTCAAAATAAAGACAGGAGTACCAAAGGAAAAGCTTGCATAATAGAGACTAGCTGGAGTAGAAATTTTTATAGACAAGAATTTTAAATTCTTCATTTTGGTATCTGACATGCTCATGTAGCTTCCTTCATGAAGTTTTGGGTGAGAATGGTCTCTTCCTTTCTTTTTTAGGACTCAGGTCAAAATTTCTTTTACATTTAGCTTTCTTCCACAAGTCATCTTGTTATTCTAACACACTAGTGTTTATCATATCCATCTGCAATTTGCATTTTGCAAGAAAATTCAATTTGGGATCTCTCCTAGACACAAAGGTCAATGAAATGCAGTGGAATTTAAAGACATGAGTTTGAGTCCCTACTCATTAGCAGGTAATGCGGCACTTTCAAATGCTATCTCAGTGTTATCCTCAGAATGAGCTTGTTCTTCCTAGAATACACCTGACTTCTTCTTAAAGATCCTTTCCTATAAATGTCCATGTTAATGTCATCTCCCAGAAAGGCCTTCTTTGAAGGCCAACCTAGTTTCCCAAGAATATTGCCTTTTTAAATAACATTTAACACTAACTGATATTTTGTTATTTGTTTCCTTTTCTCTTCTGCATTAATCTCCTCCCCACTTCCATGACAACAGAGCCTAAATGGTTCTATTCTCCACTATAGTCCCAGCATGCAATAGAATGTTAGGAACAGTGTAGGAGTTCAATAAATATGTGTTGCAAGAAAGTTAAAGAAATGTTATTGTGTCATACAAATTAAAAGAATGTCCAAGGAATCTACAAATGGATTGGTAATTTTGAATGTGTATCCAATTATTCTTGTGGCTAAATTTCAAAATCTTGTAAGGAATACAGGTCACGATCTCCATTATCTTGTTTAAAGGAGTACAGGACTCATTGAAGTTTGTGGCCATTGTTCTTGAGTGACAAGGGACATTGCTTCTTCTCCTACCATCCTTAACACCTGGCACAGTAGCACAGCAATAACAAACGCTCAATAATTGCTGCAAAGAGCTCTGCACAGTTTCCCTTAAAATGGAGACAGAGTTCTTGTCAAGAGTCCTGGCAGAGATGCAGGAGCAGTCTGACAATATCCTGAAGGTCTGTTACAGTGACCAGATGGGACCTGAACATCAGCACCCAAGCTCAGGAGCCAGCACATCCTTGAATGAGGCAATTGTTTCACCTCTGTGACTGCCAGACAGCATGTACTCTGCAGGCAGTGGGAACAGATTAATCACCATGAAACTAAGCAGGGTGCCTCATACCCAAAGTTAATTTATTGGGATGTCCGCATGGTTTCCAAGTGTTTATATGTTCTAATTTCAAGAATTAATTAAGAATATAAAGGATGGCAATTTTCTTATATCAATAATTTGATTTTAAATAGGAAGGTATTTATTATGACTCTTTCCCCCTGATTAATAGACTTACAGGGTAAAGCATTAGATGGGGAATGTCTTTTTCAGCCATGAAGTGAGTTAATGAACTCAAGTCAGAAAGTCATTCTGATTTACAAAAGCATTTCTGCTTATACTCAATATAAACCCAACAAGTACAGGACCCTCATGTATGAAAACCCCCTTGTTTTAGACATCCTTAAGGAAGGGAAAATAACAAAGTTCTTTTCATGCTACACAAAGATGGGTGTTTAAATATTCCACTGAAAGTTATTATATTTAAAATTATAAACTCATTTAGCATATTTTCCTAATAAAAATACCTTCAAATAGGGCAGAGTTTGATGAATTTCAAGTAATCAAACTAATTTTTATAATTGCATTCTTAGTTTTCATGTTCAATAAGAAGAAAAATAATACAGTAATTACATTATGATTGCTAGGTGGAAGGAAAGGAAAAAACTATCACATTTGTAAATGTAGAATTACTTTTTTAAAAAATATCTTTTATTATATTTTATAGATTATATTGTCACAATAGTTCCATTTTTCCCCCTTTGTCCACCCCCCCCCGCCCAGCACTCCCCTCCCGCAGCAATCCCTCCCTTCCCCAGTCCATGTCCATGGTTCCTGCATGCAGTCTCTCCAGTTTCTCCCTTTCCTATGTTACCATTATTTTATAATTACATCATTAATTGATTTTTTTATAACAATAAAAAAAGTATCATTCCCCCCCCTCAGACTTTAGACCCTTTGTAATCTTAGAGAGGAGAGTGGGCGACGGTCTCCTGCTCTTCTAGCTGCTTCAAGCTGGGCGTGGTTGTCGTCCTACCTACCCTTGGGTCCAGAAATCCCTAATAAGATTGGGGGTGTGGAGGGGAGGGTGGCCTTCCCACATGGGGAAGGGTCATGCAGACTCCAGGTCAGCTGGCTGTCCCCAGACTATGATGTGCTTGGTTTCACAGGTTGGCGTCCTTGTTGTATTTCATTAACTCCTCTCAGCATTCGCTCCTGAAGTCCCTCCATAACAGGAGCGAGCAGAGAACACTTCCCCTACTCTGCCGCCATCTTTTCCCCATCCCCTAGAATTACTTTTTTAACATTCTTCTTTAAAGAGTCAGTCTTCTTAAAGTGTCCACATTCTGGTGTAAGCATTTTATCTTTAAGTTTATCCAATGTTTCCTTTTAAATAATTCTGATTAATTTTTGGTTAAATAACCAACAAAGTAAAGTTCTTAATCAAATGTGAGGACCTATACTTTAGCAAGATGAAATGAAATTGCCTCAGGTTAGTGCATAAAAATATGCAGTTAAGTAGACCATACGATGTACATACTGCTTTGGTACATTGGTTTTTCATTTTAAAACCTGTAAGAAAACCAGCCCCCCCCAAATGCATTTACTATTTTTTTACATTAAAAACAAATGTAAATTACTTTAAACAGAATAAATTTTTGAGTATTACACTGCTTTTGCTTTCAACACTCTAAGTTTAGCTAAAAGATTTTTGTTGAATGGGGAGCTAAGTTAAAAATCTTCATTTTTGTTAATTAACATAGCAATTCTTTGAGCATTTTGTGTGTAATATTTCATTTTGACACACTAGTTTCAAGAGAAAACATTTTAAATTAATCAAATAAAAAGAAATGAAGATGCCTAAGTATTATCCCCAAATGACAGTAAACTACTTAAAGATTACCTCTGAAGATTATTTAAAAATGGATCAATACATGTCCTACACTTTTTTTCCAAATGCTTGGTTATAGCTTAGCTTTGATGAAACACAACAGAAATACTATTAAAAGGCATGGCAAACAAGATATAAAACAGCAAATGTTTTGATCGAGGCTATTAATATCCAAAAGTTAAATAATTTAATAAGAATATTAAAATTCTCCATCTGGTTACTTCTATGATTCCAATATGTATACTTCAGGAATGATATACAATGAGCTCACCCATTATATTTGGAGGTAGAGCAAATGTTCTTTTGAACATTCATTTTATGGCTTAGATAGTATAGCAAGACATTTAAAGAGAATTTATAGCTGAGAAAAAATTCAAAATGAGTTGCAAGCTTAAGATGCAAAAATTTTCAAAGTAGGTGGTCAAAAATCATTAAGGTATCTTCACCCATGTTCATATTATAAAATAGTTGGAAACTTGAGGAAAATATTTCATCTGAGACAGATGTATCATATGTCCTACATTCTCTAGGGTGAGAAGTACATGACAGCAAAGGGGTGTTGGTGGGACCTTAAGAAGCACCTGCTGTTGAATGTGTGGTTTATGGGACATTGTGGACTAATGTCTAAAGGATGAGAAAGAGAGACTGACAAGCTGCAATGAACAAAGAATAGGCTCAATGGCTATGTTGGCATCAGCCTGAACTTCCAACATGTGTCCAGGAAAATGTACATGGTGGCTTCCTATGGAACCGCAGGGAGCTGTGCTCACCCAAAATTTGGATGGCGTGAGATCAACTAGGTTCTGTTCAAGAGAATTGAGAAAAGACTTTGGAAGTTAACACCTGGAGAAACTGCAATCTGTTGCAGGATAAAGAGTGAAAACATGGCAGTCAGAAGAGAAATGCAGTTGCCCTAATCCAGAGAGGAGCAAGGAAAAGAACTGCAGGAAGTGGACATTCCAGAAACTCACAAAGGTGCCTATAAAAGAAGTTACCCTTAAACAGCTGACAAGGCCAGAAAGATGAGAGGTCCCTGGGTCAATGACAGTGTAGACACTTCTCTGAACTCCTCTCCTCTTCCTTTGTCCTGCTTTGACTCTAGAGTCAAACAAGCCTGAGGAAAAGGAGGAGCACTAGGTAGAAGAAGAAGCCTCTGAACATTTCTCTTCACTGCGGCCCTCCCTCACCTGGCATGCCCAAGCATGGAAAGGTAGAGGGAAAGGAGGTTTGATTTTAAATGAGGTTGGGAGTGTTATTACATTAGACTGGACCTTTTAATTGCTGGATAACTACCAAACAGTGGACTACCAAATGGTGACTTCAAAAGCCATAGGCCTGCTGAAGTTATTGAACAGGTCCAGGAGAAGAACTGAAAGGGATTGTGGAGGGTAAAACAAAGTTGTTTATTATTACTCTCCATGTGTTGACATACCAGTCATTAGATTAGTAAATGAAATAAATATAATTGTAGCCTCAGAGTAAATTTATTTCTCATTCATCTACTCATCTGCCCCTATAGCCCAGTTGAAAAAAGAGAGAGAGAGAGAGAGAGAAGAAAAAGGAAAGAAAACCAAGAACAAATGTTTGAATAAAACAGATACAAAAGCAGTGCTCAGTTTCATAAGTCATTTCTTTTGTGACCTGTTTGCTTACATCTTGGTTTAGAGACGTGTTCCATCCAAGCATGGTTTGAAGTGTTCCAAAGTGACTGACATTTTCAGATACAAGAATCCCCAAAATTCATTAAGTCAGAAGCTCAACTAAGTAACATAATCAAAAGAAGAATACTGGCTTTTTTTTTTTTTTTTACTGTCAGTGATGACTCCATTAAAAAAGAGGGGCAGAGGCTTTCAGCTTGTATATATATACTCCTGAAGTTTACATAGAGAGGGCCCTGAATTTTATATGAATTATTGCTAGGACTATGTAAGGCTGGCTGAAGTGGAGAACACTCACTTATAGTCACAGTGATAGATGGCATGTATTTTTAAACCATTTGTTTAGAAATCATAGGTCCTTAAGCCATATTCTGCAAAAGTCAAACAATTTCATTACTATGTCTGCCCTGAACAGGTTTCTAATGCATCAATTACAAATGAATGATAAATGGATGTAAATGTCCATCTACATTTGAACCTTTTTCAAGGGCTCTTAAAATTATTTTTATATATATTCCCTCTGACCCTAGAGATACAGTAAAATATTAAAGGCAAGGACAGGGAGATCTAGTTTCTGTAACTTAAACCAGTGATTTTTAACTGATGTGCCTCAAGAATTTTTAAAACATGCAATACCTGACTATTTAGTCAAGGACAATGACCTCTTTTCCCTTAGATAGTCAGAGAAAAAAAATGACAAGAGCCAACAGAATAGCCTTCCAGTATAAATGAATTAAAAGTATACCTATTTTTTGTGAGATCAGGAAAAATATATATATATATATATACACACACACACATATTGTTTTTGGTGTGCCATAGATTTAAAATTTCCTGACTTAAACTATGAAAAATATACTCATGGAGGGGAGAAATGAATCTCTTGTACTCCATTTCTCAGACATGCTTTTCTCATCCGCACTGAACAAGAAAACAATAAACCTCAAGTTCCAAATCCAAATGCAAGCCACTTTTAATTAACTGGTTAACTAAAACAATTAATTTTGAACCAGTTTAAATCCCATGCACAACATGTGATTTTCCCCCTTGGTCCCTGACTCCCTACAATGTGTGATCAATCTGTCTCATTACTTTGGATATTTAAAGATTTTTTGACCTGTCTTCCAACTCATTTAACTGTGTGATGACTTGTCTCCCTAACCTGAGTTTCATATTCTATTATAAGGTTTTTAGTATCAACAGTAGACACTCAAATGACTTTTTAATGAAAAATTTTTTAAAAAACAACAACTAAAGTAGAAAAAAAGAAAAGAAATTATTGAAATTTCAGTCACTAAAAAAACATTCAAAGTTTTAATTCTACTAATTGGTTCTGACCCCAAAGACTGACAAATCCAAATCAATCAAAGCAACATTATTTTAGACATAATTCTGCTGGGAAATATAGTTAGTACTGCTTAAGTCATATTTACTTAAGTTTTTAAAAATATGTTCTCTGTATATTTCATATTTAGTGTATAATGCTAAATACTAGTACAAGATTAATGATGGAGTCTTTAATATTTTGAGTAAAATTGTAATCTCCTCCCTCCCAACAATGTCACTCCCAACAACAGTTATTATTTGAAGGGAGAAAACATACAGGATATCAGCAAATTTGAAGAGATCTTTAGCAGCCTGGATTTCATAAAGCTCAGATTGCAAAAAAATAACTGAGTACTTTTATTGAGGCAAATAAAATCTTACATAAGCAAGAAAAGTATTTATAAAGGTTAGCAGATTTTTAAAATTTTTGCCAAGCAGGGTGGAGAAAAATAAATTATTTCAAGGATTTTTACTTGCTCTGAATACTTTCCAAGGCTATCTTCTGAAAGAAAAATAAATCCTTACAGATAATACTAACTAATCTTGATAATTCTCTTCAAATAGACAATGCACACTTTTCTTTTTGATTGGCTAAGAAAAGTTTTATGTTTGCTTCAGGTAACCTACGTTAATGAAAAAATAAAATCAATACCCTAAGTAAATTACATTGTTCAGAAAGCTTGTTTTCTATTTACTATAATTAAGTGTAGCAATCAATATAATTGACTCCTGAACAATTCTTCCACATAAGGTAATTGATTGATGTAAGCAAATTGTAGTTACCCAACCACTTTTGGGTTTAAGAATTTGAATTGAGGTGTTTCTGGCCAATGAGATGTGAAGGAGGGCTCTATGAAAGGTTTCTTTGCTCCTAAGAAAGAGACATAATAAATGATGGTCTTTCATCCCTTTACATTTCCTTTTCTGTATATGAGCCATGAAACTGTCCCAGCCATCTTGCTACCAACCTGAGGATAATGCCAACATCAAGAATGGCAGATGAGACAGAAAGAACTGCATCCTTGATCACATCATTAAACAGATAATATTACCATCTCCATATAGTGTGAGTGAGGGAACGATGAACACTGGATAAAAATATAGGGTGACTCTGGCTGGTGTAACTCACTGGGTTGAGCACTGGCCTGCGAACCAAAGGGTCATTGTAAAACCAAGGATTTACAAAAGAAAGCATGTCAAGACTGGTAGAAAGCACAGAGTCATGAAAAGAACTGGTCCTGCTCCCATGGATGGGTGGTGGCTGAAGTTTCAGAGGGGTATCTCAGCTGTGGAGGGTTCCCCCTGAAAGGCACGTGGTCTCAACCCCATCTTTCTTGGATGGAGCACTCCCCTCCATATGACATCAGCCTGAAGGGAAGCAATAGCTGCTACCTCTGGACTCCCTTTTGACCAACCTTGTGGAACTTACATCCTGCTATGGAGTCAGCTGTGTTGGTTGGAGTGTAGAGGTCTGGGAAGACACAGAAGGTATCACTGACTAAGTTTTGTGGCTTTGGGTAAGGGTCATCCTCCACTTTCCCATGAACCTGACTGGCGCTTCCCCCTCACAGGACATACACATGCTAACCCCACCCTCTGGGCTCCTGTGGGCTCAACCACCTGACTCCTGGTTAGTCTACACTGCTGAAGACTGAGCAAAATCCAGGAAAAACTGAACTGTGTAGCTCTGGGGTGGGGGCCATGCTCCCCACCTGCCCCTAAGCCTGACCACTAGCTGATCCACTAGCTCCATCCTCCTAACTCTTGAGGGCTCCACCCTGTTGAGCTCTGGATAATTCCAGCAGATTCTGGGAACAGACTGAATTACATGGCTCTAGGATATGAGTGCCTGAGCAGTGCAGAACTCTACCTTCACATGGCCATATCTTGGTCTGGTTGGGCCTATTAAACTATGCTGACCTCATCCTAATGACTCCCTGAAACCCTGCCCAATGACAATGGTGTGCAAGCATACAGCAGGTGGCATCTACACTTGAAATACACAGGGACTTCTGCTGAGTGGCCTCAGATCCAACACTGGCACCAAGTTAAGCATAAATCAACCTGGTGAACACCACCTAAAGTCCTAGCCATAGCAATCAGACAACAAGAAGAAATAAAAGGCATCCAACTAAAGCGCAGGCTGCTGTGGTTCAATGGATTGAGCATTGGCCTGCGAGCCAAGTGTCACTGGTTCGATTCCCAGTTAGGGCACATGACTAGGCTGCATATCAGGTCCCCAGTTGGGGGTGCGAGTGAGAGGCAACCACACAATGATGTTTCTCTCCCTCTCTTTCTTCTTTTCCCCTATCTAAAAATAAATAAATAGACAAACAAATAAATAATTTTTTTAAAAAAGGCATCTATCTAGAAAGGGGAAAGTAAAACTCTCATTATTTACAGATGACATGATACAGTATATGGAGAACCCTAAAAATTCCATCAAAGGACTATTAGAACTGATAAATGAATTCATTAAAGTAGCAGGATACAAAATATCCAGAAATCAGTTGCATTTTATACACCAATAATGAATTATCAGAAAGGGAAACTAAGAAAATAATCTCATTCACAATTGCTTCAAAAAAAAAATACCTAAGAATAAATTTAACCAAAGTTGTAAAAGACCTGTACTTGGAAAATTATAGGGCACTGAAGAAAGAAACTGAAGATGAAAAAAAATAAATGGTAGCACATATTCATTCATGGATAGGAAGAATTAACATGATAAAAATGTCCATACAATCTATTTCAATCTATAGATTCAATGCAATTCCTATCAAGATACCAATGGCATATTTCATAGAACAAGGACAGGTATTCCCAAAATTTATATGGAACCACAGAAGACCATGAATAGCAACAACAAGCTTGAGAGAGAAGAACAAAGTTGGAGGTATCATGCTAACTGATATCAAACTATACTATAAAGCCACAGTAATCAAACAGCATGGTAGTGATGTAAAAATAGACATATAGATTGATGGAATAAAATAAAGGGTCCAGAAATAAACCAATACCTTTATAGTCAATTACTATTGGACAAAGGAGGGAAGAACATACAATAGGGTTGTATAGCCTATTCAATAAATGGTGTTAGGAGACTGGACAGATAATGTGAAAATGAATCTAGACCAGCTTCTTATGCCATATACAAAAATGAACTCAAAAGGGATTAAAGAATAAAATGTTAGACTTGAAATCATAAAAATTCTAGAAGAAAACATAGGCTGTAAAATCTTGAACATTTCTCTGAGCAATATTTTTTCTGATATATCTTGGGAAAGGGAAACAAAATAAAAAATAAACAAATGGGACTACATCGAACTAAAAATATTTTCCACAGCAAAGGTAACCATTAATAAAATGAAAAGACAACCCATTGAATGGAAGAACATATCTGTCAATGATACATCTAATAAGGGGTTAATATCCAAAATTTATAAAGAACTTATACAACTCAACACCAGCTAGATAAAGAATCCAATTAAAAATGGGCAAAGGACCTGAATAGATACTCCTCCACAGAGGATACACAGATGGCCAGTAGACATATGAAAAAATGCTCAATGTCACTAATCATCAGAGAAATGCAAATTAAAACTGTAATGAGATATCACCGCACACCTGTCAGAATGGCAATCTTCAATAAATCAACAAACAGTAAGTGCTGGTGAGGATGTGGAGAAAGGAGAACAAACCTTTCTGCATTATTGGTGAGAATGCAGACTGGTGTAGCCATTATAGAAAACAGTATGGAGTTACTTCAAAGAAATAAAAATGAAACTGCCTTTTGACCCAGTGAGTCTACTTAGAATATATCCTAAGAAACTTAAAACACCAATTTGAAAGAACAGAAGCACCCCTATGTTCATTGCAGCATTATTGACAATAGCCAAGATTTGGAAGCAGCCCAAGTACCCACCAGTAGATGAATGAATAAAAAAAAAAAAAAACGGTGGTACATTTACACAATGGAAAACTATTTCACTGTAAAAAAGAAGGAAATCTTACCCTTTGTGACAGCATGGATGGACCTGGAGAGCATAATGCCAAGTAAAATAAGCCAGTCAGAGAAAGAGAAGTATCATATGATTTCACTCATATGTAGAACCTAATTAACAAAATAGAGTGAAAAACAAAATAGAAACAGACTCATAGAGAATAGACTGACAGCTGTCAGAGGGGATGGGGGCTGAGGGGCTGGGTGAAAAAGATGGAGTAAGTAAAAATTTTTTAAAACCCTCATAGACAGACAATAGTATGGTGATTACCAGAGCAAAAGGGGGGTAGGGGAAGCTAGAAAAGAGTAAGGGGAGATAAATGGTGAGGAAAGGAGACTTGACTTGGGGTGGTGAACACGCAGTACAATATACAGATTATGTTATGTAATTGTACCTGAAACCTATATAATTTTATTAACCAACATCACCCTAAGAAATTCAACAAATCATTAAAAAATAAAAATTTCCCAGAGGAAGAAATTCCCAACCAGTCACTCATGACTCAATTATGTGTTGTATATTGCTTTCACTCTAAGGAGTACAAAGGACATCTTTCAGTGCCACAGAGTCCCAACACGTGTGGTTTCTCATACAGAGGAGTTTGGATTTTTGCTGAGGGGCACTGAGCCAATGCAAACCATGTAGGCCTAAACACTGCTAAAGTACTACATCTTGACACTTACTTGCTACTGTGGAGTACCTTTTAACACTGGAGTGATTTATATAAATGTTAAAGGTGGATGCCTACATAAATTCATACCTTTACATGCATAACCCGTTTATGAATTATACATGCTATAAAAATATAAAGAACTATCAGTCAGGCTGAAAATCTCTAGTACAGCCCTTAATTTTATGTGTTCAAATAACCATTTACTTCAGTAACATCATAAGATAAATCAGTATTTCATAAATACTTATTTTATCAAATATTAGCACATTTCAAGCATGGAATATGGCAAAAGAGAGATTTGCTTAAAATAGTCACACAGAAAATTGTGCTATCAGAGTTTATTTTACGCAATGATCTATACACTCAGTTCAGATAAATGGACTTTTTCTTTCAATCCCTAAAGGCAGAGAACAGCACAAGAATAAATTCCCTTAAAAGTATGAACTGCATTTTGCTAATACACTAAAACTGAGACATACTTGGGAAAATGTTGTTAGTTCTATAATAACATCTCTTAAAGCAATACAGCAAAATTGGTCAAGCTTTCTTTTGCACTCTTTTAAAAAATATTCATTCCCTGCTAAGATAGTTACTGATGACTAAAGTGTAGTTGATACCATCAATAGGCTTTACTAGAAGCATGAATCCTTAAACAAAATTCTTTAAGTAAAAACACTCTCTTAAAAATAAGTGGAATGGAGAATAATGGCAAGATTTTCAAATTCTAACACAAGCAACTCTATTTCACTTTACTATAAACAATATCCAGGCTATAAAGTAATAACTTATTTAAAATAAGATAAATTCTGTGCTTCTAACTGTGTTTGGATTAAACAAGTCAAGAACAACTACCAGCACTATTTTAGCCACCATATTTTTTCTGGAAATACAGATTACATGAAATATATGGACATACATTTGCAATCGAAGACTATTTCATTATCAACTCTGAGCTTTCATAAGAAGTAACTCCTTTTCCTTCAGTGGACCTCAGTCCAAAATGTGTGGAAAAGTTAAAAGTTAAAATGATTAAAAAGCAAAAGCCATTGTTTCTAATGCAGACATTAATTAAGCAATATTAATACATATGTGTATAAATATTTATCCTGTGTTGACTAAAGTCCTGAATACTGATAATGTTCACACAACTGAACAACTAATATTTAGTTATTAAAAGCATCTCAAAATTACAGAATTAAGTTAAAGTGGTCTTGCGGGTGAATGCTAATGAAGCTTCACAGTCCTAAGGTACCTCAAACAACTCTTTTTGAATGGGAGGAATTCTCTATTAACCTGAAAACTTGCAATGACTCCAGTACTTCTTTTGGAATACTTCTAGAAAAGAAGAAAAATAAGGGAAAGAAAAGGTGCTTCATAGATGCAGAATAGTTCATGTAGTATGTTTTCTCATCTAGTCTTGGTATCTATCTTTGCTCACGTAGATATTGATATTTGCTAAAGTACTAGCTAATAATTATAAGACTCAAAGTATGACGCCTTTCCTTGGGGCATCACAGTGCTAGTTGAAAATGCCTACAGCAGCAGTTGCCTTTTGCATTTTGAATAAATTAGTATATATTTCATTTTAGTGATAAAATTGTTCTTAATGAGCCCGGAGTTCAGGTATTATTAATTTTCACTATCTGAGCATGATTGGGCCATAGGAGAAAGCTGTTCAGATATAAAATGGAAATGAGAAAAAGTATGCTGTTAAATTGCTAGTATAGTCATACTATCAATTTTAAGTTTGCTTATTTGTTAACTGAAAGTAAATATAATTTTACAAAAACTGCTATGGATATAAATGTTAACTCTTGATTAATAACCCATTTGCCAACTTTTCAATCTAAAACTTCATATTTTTACTGTGTAATGTGCAATCTATTTACTACTTTTAATGCTTTTCATTCATATTTTCAAAGCTTATGGTATTATTGATTCTAAACAAAGAACACATATATGTACTTAAATCCATAAAAATCTAAAACATATATCAAAGGCAATATGTTCTTTTTGACAGGTATGTGACCTACTACATTTGACACTAAGTCACTTAAGACAAAGTAAAGAAAAAAAAGGAAATAGATAAAATAAATGCACCTAGTCAACTATATATAAACAAACTAATCATCTCAAAATTTTTATTTAAGTCAACCAGACTGAGCAGGAAGATGTGGTCCTTGGCTCCCAGGAGCAGCCTGCCCCTCTCCTCATCTAAAAGAATTGTTTGGAAATCCAGTCCTTCTGGTGAACCCAGAAAGGGAATACAGCTATTTGAAAGCAGCAAATCTATGGGAAAGTAAAAGAAGAACAGAGTGAAAGAAAAATTCTTAATCAGTACTATGTATATTTACTTCAATACATACATTGTCCCACTTGATAAATGCATAAATATGGCATAAAGACTCCAATTTTAATATATGCAAACAATATAGTCTTAGCACATATTTATTTAAGATATATATATAATTATTACATTTAACTTATGAAAAATGGATGGTATTAAAATGAATGTAAAACATGTTGACATAAAAGAAATTAAATTCAAACTATTTTACAACCCTATGTTCACCTTGTAAACTATAACTAATCTACTTAAGTCATAAAAGGACTGTACTAATATTTGCAAATTGATTAATCAATATATGCAAAGTAAGCTTCAAACTAAGTGTGTGGTAAAACTCATAGCATTCCTTCCCTTCCTAATTTGATAGTATTTAGATTGATTGCCTGTGTTTGGGAAATTACACTGCACCTATGTCATATATTCAGAAAGAAGTAAACAAAGAGGTTAAGTCAAAAAAAGAAAAAAAATGGATTCTGAAAGAGATATGATCCTAAACCCGTAATGGAAGCAGAATTTTAAAGCAGGATGGGACCTTGAAAATCAATTCATACAAATTTATTATTTTATAAATGCAGGTATTTCATTCCAAAAAAGTTAACCACATGCCCTAAAGTCCAAAATGATGTGGTGGAAAAGTTGATAATACAACCTCAATGTCGGTCTCCATTTCTCTTTGACACTTGTCTATAGGTCCTCATTTCTTATTTTATTTATAATTGTGATATGGACAAACGCTTAGTTAACTTTAGACCTGGGTTTACAGGAACCCAAATCTTTCCAGATTTTACCCCAAGTCTTTATCATACCCTCTAATTTTCTACAACTCTAGAGTATTAAATAACAATAAGGTACAATAAGATGTACCTGGCACACCTTCCTCCAAAGAAGCCCTTCTTTTCCCTAATGTGGGACATTGAAAAATTAATACCTGTCTTTTGTCATCTAGTGGTTACGGATTAAATGATGTCCTTTAACCCTGTTGCCCCCAGAATACAACAAGGATGCCAGCCTGTCAAACCAAGCATGCCGTTGTCCAGAGACAGCCAACCAACCTGGAGTCTGCACGATCCTTCCCCTTGTGGGAAGGCCACCCTCCCCTCCACATCCCCACTCTTATTAGGGATTTCTTGACCCACGGGTAGGTAGGACGACGACCATGTCCAGCTTGAAGCAGCTAGAGGAGCTCGAGACCTTCATCCATTGTCCTTTATAAGATTGTAAAGGGTCTTAAGTCTGAGAGGGAGGAATTGTTATTTTTTATTGTTAAAATATTTAACTAATTAATTAATTAATTTTAAAAAAAAGAAGAAGAAGAATATATGAAAGGGTGAGGCGGGAGAGCTTGTATGTACGACCCATGGGCATGGACTTGGAGAGGGGATTGTTGGGGAAGGGGGGTGCTGGGCGGAGGGGAGCAAAGGGGAAAAAAAAATTGGAACTATTGTAACAATATAATAAAATATACTTAAAAAAAAAAAAAAAGAAATGAAGGATATTTAACCTGATGAAAAAATAAATAAATAAATAAATAACAATAAGGTAATAATACCATTCATCACCTATTAAAGTCTATTATGTGTTACTGGACTTTATAACAAAATCATTATTTTGAAGTAATTCATTATTAATTGATGAGAAAGATAAAAAGATATGTCTCAGAAATAGGCATCTAAACATACTTCTAAAATGTATCAATGGTAGTTTCAACCTCTGTAAAGTAGATATTTGAGTCCCTTAAATTTAAAACCTGTATATTCCATCCACAGACTATGGGCTTTGTTATTATTTCATATTTTTGAGAATTCCTTTCACTCTCTTTTCTAATTTACAATGAGTATATGCCATTTCTCTTAGTCACTGAGATAGATTCTGTCTCAGTTTTGACAAACAAAAGACTGTATGCTGAAGAAGATATGATACTAGCAGAATTCTCAAGTGAACGTAGCTTCACCAAACATAAATATCTTATTGATATTTATGAATCATGCTTTGTGTTCATTGGACAAAGTGTGAACTGTATACTAATTATTTTTCTATTAAGCTAAATAAAACGTTAGTAGGTTTTCAGACTAGAGACACGATGGAAAAATATAGTTTAGCATCTCCAAATGCAGTAAACTTATTTTTGCAGGGCTATATCCAAAAAATAGTCCATACTTACTGTAAAGTAGAAACAAGGAGAGAAGAATGGAATGGAGAGAATAGATAAGCTAGATATAATCTAAAGCCTTAACAGCAGAAAACACTATACACAAACCTTTATTCAATCAGATGATTCTGTACCTTCCTTCCATGAGATTTCCCCTTGTTTAACAAAGAATGAAATGAGCAAAATGGAAAGTATGTAAGGGGATTTTAAAGAGTATATATATTGACCCAATTTATAGAGAAAAGTAGGTTATATAATATAAATGTTTGTTATTTCAAGTGTCCATGGATAACAATCAACTATGTTGAACCATGCATTGCATGTTAATTACAAAATGGAGCATGGTTAGCCTAATGAGTAAGAGTAGGAGCTTGAGGTCCAGACCACTTGGATCACATCATGGCCACACAACTCTGGCTGTGTGATCTAGGACAAGAAAATTAACTTCTCTGTTTCTTAGTTTTGTCATATATAAAGTGGGGATAATAATAAAATCTATATAATAAATGATGTAGGTATGAGAAATAAATGAGTTAATATATAAAGCATTAGAACAGTAAGTACCTGGCACACAGTAAATGCTATGTAACAACGAGTCATTAAAATGATGATGGGTTTTTAAAAAAATCTATTCAAAATCTATAAAAAGAACTTTATAATATATCCCAACTCATATGGTTCTCATGAGGTAATTTATATAAAGCTCTTAGAACAATGCCTTGAAAACAGAAAAAGTTCAATAAGTGCTAACTTATTTTGAACATAATTATTAAACTCTACTCTGGACCAAATAAGTTCCATTAATTTTGGCTTATGGAGATTAGACTATTGGAATAATAGTAAAAGGCTATTCAGTCCACAAATATATATTTGAATCTAGTACATGTTGGGTATTGAGCATGTACTTAAGGTTGTGGAATGACTGACTCCTGCCTAAAGGGGCTCACAGATCAATGTGCAAATAGATATATATATAAAATACAACATAAGTGAAATAAATTCTAATAGGAGTATATATAAAACATCAATAAATCTTTTTAATAATTAATAGTGCATCACCTTACAAAAGGTAGTGATATTTGAGAACACCACTAGAATGTACAAGGGCATGCATATATCACCATATGTTGCAGTGACACACTGTATTTTTCCTACTTCTCCTATTCTGGAATGTGAGTTCCTCTGGGGAAAAGACCACGTTGTAAACTTACCTTTCAATCCCCAGCACCTAGATTGGAGTCAGATAAATTAAGTACTTCATAAATATTTGTGGAATTGAAGCAGTCTGATATGCTGGCACACAGAGAATTTGTGGAATCAGTGAGACATGAGGCTGGACATAAGGCAACCTCCAGGTCATCAGAGCCTGAGGTGGCAGTCTGGGGAATTGGTTATTATGGAGTAACTGGAAGCCACTAAAGTATTTCATGCAGAGAAGTGACAAAGTGTCAGAGAAGAAGTCTGGCTGTAGTGTTCAGGATGGATGGGAATCAGGAAAGGTGGGGGCAGGGAAACTACCCGAAAGTTTCTGATGGATGGTGAGTCCTGAATCATGACAACGCCAATGGGAGGAATATGTTTCATAATCTTGCATTTCATTTTTTGTTTCCACTTATAAAAAAGAAATATAAAGTTGATGTAGTCTGTTGCTTTATTTTCTTTTACCATCACAAGTTCTATTGGGTTCAATTTCAAACAAATTTGACAAAGAAAAACAGCTGCAAAAATAGTGACTACCCTGATGTATTATCACTTCAAAATGATTTAATGTTGCCTTGTGACAATGTTAGCATCAAAATGATTAAGGAATGCTTTGCCAATCCTTTGTAGCCAAACTAAATAATTAGACTTAGGCATTACATATGAAAATTTCTCAGGCTTACGCACACATTTTGTAAAGACCTTGGGACAGGGATTGGAACAGGTTCCCTCTTCCCCCAGCAGTTTATCTCTTGCATTTCTGCCAAACCAAGCAAAGTGATTTTTGTTTCCACAGGATCATCAACTAAAAGCCAAGGGGTGGGGGGAAAAGGTTAAATTCAGAGCCTGCATCTTAACACCTAGAGCTAATACACGCCCAGGAATTCAGGAATCAGACCTGAATACTGGCTCTGGAGCCTGCAAACTCATGAAAGTTAAACATTAATACTTTGGTAATATATTTCAGAGCTTTATTTTTTCTTCTTTTAAATGGCAATTCTCAGATGATATTTAAAGATTGTCCACAGTTTATAATTCTTTTGAACAGGAGCCCTGTAGATTTTTCCCCTTGGGTGAGTGTGTTGCTTCTCACATGCCTTTCAGAGGAGGCCTGCTCTGCTCCTACTTAAGCAGCCCCACCTCCCTCAGATGACAGCAGCACTCAGCTCTGCCATAAATGCACGCTTTGTTCTGCCCACCTACACCTTAATCCCTGGTAACTCCTTCTAACTGTTCTTTTAGCAATTCATTGTCCTGTCACCTTGTTCTCAGTTTCTAGTCTAATTCAATCGCCCAGACCCTCAAATTCCCACTCTTGTTCTAGCAATACACTCTTGGAAAATGTACAAACTGAGTCCTTCTGAAATCTGGAAATGATGCACATGATGAATTTTAATTAAATGATGACAGACAATAAATTGTTACAGAACAACAGCTTGATTTTGAGGATCCAAAACCTTATAAACAGCATGATATTTTCATGTTTGTATGGATGTGTGCATTTTTCTAAAGAGTATGTCCAGAGTTTCATCAACAACTCATGATATCTTACCAAAAGTCACAGGGAAAATTCTGGTGTTTCCCACATATAGTTAATAACTTTACTTAGAATAATTTCTCATTTCTACCACAAAAAAGTGAGTCACTGTCCACTTAAAATTTGAGGTTTTTTTTTTAATGTGTTTTATTGATTATAATGTTACATTTGTCCCAATTTCCCTTCCCTCTTCTCCCCTCCACCCGGTGGCCCCCCTCCCTCCAGTTGTCCCCCCCTTTTAGACCATGTCCATTAGTTGTGCATATAGTTCTTCTCAACCTCTGTCTATTCCATTCCCTCCTACCATGCTCCTTAATTCCTATATCATCTCCCTCCCTCTCCCCCTTCCCCCAATATGCTCCCCATACCTACAGTTCTTTTTCCACTCTTGTTGCCTGTTTAGTTTTCCTTTGTTTCAATTCCCTAGCTTCTGTTGTTGTTTCTTGTGATGCAGTTTTCATTTTAGTGTTCATTGTTTTGATCCTCCTTTTTCTAAACCAGTCCCTTTAACATCTCATATAACAGTGGTTTGGATCTAATGAACTCTTTCAGTTTTATTTTGTCCTGGAAACACTTTCTCTACCCTTCTATTCTGAATGACAGCTTTGCTGGATAAAGTATTCGTGGTTGTAGGTTTTGAATTTTCATTACTTTGAATATTTCTTGCCAGACCCTTCTTGCCTACAGGGTCTCCCTTGAGAAGTCAGTTGATAGTCTAATTGGGACCCCTTTGTACATGATTCTTTTCTTCTCTCTTGCTGCTTTTAAGATTCTCTCTTTATCTTTAACTTTTGACATTTTGATTATAATGTGTCTTGGAGTGGTTCTCCCTGGGTCCAGTTGTTTTGGAATTCTCTGTGCTTCCTGGACCTGTAAGTCTATTTCCTTCCCCAAGTTTGAGAAGTTCTCCTTTATTATATTTTCACTTAATTTTTCAATTTCTAATTCATCTTCTTCGCCCTCTGGCAAACCAATGATTCTTATGTTGGGCCTTTTATAGCTGTCCCAGAGGTTTCTGATCCTCTCATCATTTTCCTTGCTTCCCGTTTTTTCTCTCTGCACTGGTTGACTGTTTGTTCCTTCTTTGTGTTCTGGTTTGTTGATTTGAACTCTGGATTTTATTTCCTCACCATCTGTCTCATATGTGGTTTTGTTCCTTTCAGTATGAGTGTTTTTCGATTCTTTCTCATCTTTTTCCAAATCTTTTGTTAATTCTGTAAGCCACCTGATAACAATGGCCCTGAACTGAGCCTCTGACAGGTTTCATATTTGTTCATCTGTCAGATTCTCCATCTGTTGCCTGGTGAGCTGTGCCACCGGGATTTCTATAGTTGTCTGCCTCATTTTGACAGATGCGTTTTGTTTTCTTGGGCCGGCTATAGGGGGCAGTGCCTGTGTACTCGTCACAACCCAGCGACCAGTGCCTATCTACAACCTTTCTCGCCGGCGCTTTGTCGTCACTGCCCAGCTACCAGTGGCGATCCGCAACCTATTTCGCAGCGCTGTGGCGCTTTGTGTGGGGGCGGGGGTCCAAGATGGATTCACACAGTTATTCCGCTAGGAGACCGGGATCCGTCCTCCCGCCCCCTGGGCCTCACTGTTCGAGGCGATGTGGTGGCTGCTTCTCCCAGCGTTGGGGTCGCAAGCCACCGGGGTTTGACTGCAGCAGGGATTGTTCTCCCCGCCGCTGTCCCAGGTGCGACCGCAAACAGAACCACCCACTTTCGCTTTTCCTACCTGCCCAAAGAGCGCCGCTGGTTTATAACTTCACATGTTGGGCTTCCATGTAGTTTTATTTTCTGGAATTTCTAGTTATCTTTTGTTTTGAAGTAGTTGTATTCCTCTCTAGTTGTAGAGGGAGGCCAAGCATGTCCGTCTAAGCCTCCATCTTGGCCGGAAGTCCTGAAATTTGAGTTTTGAAGGCAAAGGCTGACTCATCTAAGATCACCAGGCACACTGCATGTGTCACAAAGACTTACAACAAGTTCTACTCTCATGGATTTTATAGCCCAGTGCAAAGGAAATGTTCATCCATAATGAAAATTGAACTATATTTTTGACAAAGTGTATATTTAAAGTGGTAGACCTTTAAATATCTTTAATAGTAAAATGGAAAGAACTTCCTATCTGTACTTTTTTAGCACGCCAAATGATGCTACTTCATTTCTCTCATCAATATATGTGAGTAGAAAAACCAAATGATTACTAAGCTCCTTCAACACTGGAGTTCAATGGCATTAGAACCCTATATTTAACTTTGTTAAAATTGAGGATGTATCAGGTGACAAACTGTCATTCACCTATCTGTGGCATTGCTTTGTTCCTTGGAACAGGTATCCTCAAAGCTTTTGGGAGAACAGGAAATATAGTACAAAGCAACTAGAGCTAAACGAAGATCATATCAATGATCCTGTCTGACGTACATGTTACCGATTCAGTGAAGTCCAGAACAGTTAAGTAGGCTGCACAAAACCAATCTGCTCTTAGTGGTGGAGCACAGTGACAATAAGTCTAATGTCACAGCCAGATGCCCCTCCATGTGAGGGGAAGGCTAAAAATCCCATAATGCTTGCTCCCATTTGAAATAAATGTTTGTTCTGAAAAGAATTCTTTGTATCTCCCTTTAGTGTCTCTTAATACAAGTGTTCATTCAGCCTGAAAAAAACATCTGACCTGATGGTTTACATTCTTCCTCTTCACCCCAGAAAGGAAAGGAGTGGTTAGTTACTTTGAATCTAATAAATTTAAGATTAAGAAACAAAGACTTCCTCAATCTTTGTTAAATGAAGGCGATCCCATACACTTGAAATCTGCATTTATTGCCAGAAATCCTGAATTGGGTGGAGGTGAAGGCTATGTAGCTAAAAAATGGCTTCCTATAGTCTTAAAAGAACACTTAAGAGGAAGATTTTTTTTTTTTTTTTGAAGAAAATCAAAGTTATTAAAGGCAGAACTTCACAGGGTAAAAAGAAAATCACCCTTGTGAAAGTCAATTTCCAGTCTACTCCAGTGTGAGGAGAGAGAACTTTCTCAGCAGAGATAGCTTACAACCCAAACTGGATCCAGCTCAAAATCCAGTCGCCCTCCCTTCCCTCCAACTCAAGATATTCAGCACCAATTCTTGCCCCACTCGCTCCTCTTTTCCCTCAAGGAAGCAGCCATTATATCAGTAAGGCAGTTCCGAGGTTTCTTAAATACAGTCACATCTCCAGTGTGTTTTCTGTAAAGCTAAGTAAAAAAAAAATTTCTATTCCTCCCTCCGTCATAAATTCAGCTTCCCTCCCTCATCTTTGAATTCCCAGGGCTTTCATGCTGCCTGTTAGTATCCAAAAATTCCGTTTATGAAATTCATTCTTCCCATTGTTTCCAGAAATGTTTTGGCTACCAAAGCATTTCCCCCTCCACACCCCTACCAAAGGGGAAAAAAAAAAAAAGAAAAGCCTATTCTCAGTTGGGATCAGGAATTGAGTACAGGGAGCAAACTGTTCATTCCAAAATGAAAATTAGCCCCAAGTTGTGGCTCACTGAGTCCGTCTGTGAATTTGTATTTGCTTCTTCAGCTTTGGTTCAAGGCAAAGAATGAATTCTCTCTTGGATTCAACCTTTGGAAAATTAATTCATTTTAAATTGGCCCACCACTTGCAATTAATTTTCTGGGGCTTGAGATCATATGGAAAGATTTTGGTTACCTCCACCTATGAAAAATACCAATTAACCTCTATATGCAGGGGTGGGCAAAGTAGGTTTATAGTTATGAGTACACAAAACAGTTTATTCTTGTATTATTATTTATTAATTATTGTATTATTTTCCATACAAACAATAGTAAACCTACTTCCTACTTTTGCTCACCCCATATATACATTCAGTCTCAAGCATTAATTGATCAAACATTATCAAGTATATAAAGAAAAATATTATTTAAACTTAAAATTTCTACAAAAGACTGTTTCAAAATTACAGGTGCATATTATAGTATTATTATATTTTCCTAGGTGAGAAGTCCAACCATGTTTTCTTTCTGCAAATTCAAGACCCAATTAGAGAAAATAAATAAATAAAATTCTCATTTAATCTTCTGCAATGGAATGTTGGAGACCATTTGGTTCATTAGGTCTTAGATCATTATCTATGTCAATAATAAATCAGATTATAGCACATAGGGAAACATAAATTAGAAACAAATAGAGCCTATTGTATCATCAGAGCTGTGCTCTTGATAAGACAGGATGTGGAGTAGGCGTGTGGCAATTTTACCCTGTCACATTTCCATCTACGTCCATGCTTTTAAATCACAGGTTTATTCTTACTTGGCTAGTTTTCAATAATAGATGTTTTATATAACCCATCACATACGAGATTTATAGTTTATGATTATGAGAACTTTTAAATTCTTACTTTGAGTAGGAAGGAGTTTTGCTATGATAATTCTTCCTATTGATGTGTTAAAAAAAATTATCATTATAAATATCTAGTGCGTTTCCAGGAGAACAATGTGATAACAGAATAAACTTCTTCTGAAATAGTTGAGAGGATAATTCAGGGGAAAATTGACTCTACTTTGACAACTATTTTTCAGTTCCCTTTAAAACATTGAGAATTGTTCCCTTTTCAAATTTCAAGACATTTAAAAAATTAAAACACCATGTCACAAATGAATATGGATTTGTTTTCAATCAAGTATGTGTATTTAATTTTTTTTATTGTCGACACTATTCCAGATGTCCCCCATTTTCTCCGTTTCCCCACCTCGAACCAGCGTCTACAACCCCTCCCTGGGCCTTCACCACACTATTGTCTGTGTCCATTGGCTATGCATATATTCATGTATGTTCTTTGACTAATCTCTTCTAGTCCCCCTCCCTCGACCCCCAGCCCTGTGAGATCTGTCAGTCTGTTCCATGTATCCATGCCTCTGATTCTATTTAGTTTGTCAGTTTATTTTGTTCATTAGATTCCATATATAAATGAGATCATATGGTATTTATCTTTCTCTGATGGGCTTACTTCACTTAGCATAATGATCTCCAGGTCCATCCATGCTGTTGCAAAGGGTACGAGGTTTTTTTTTTATATACAGCCATGTAGTATTCCATTGTGTAAATATACCACTCATCCACTGATGGGCACACAGGCTATTTCCAGATCTTGGTTATTGTTATTTTAATAATGCTGCTATGAACATAGGGGTGCATATACTCTTTTTGATTGGTGTTTTTGGATTCTTAGAATATATTCCCAGTAGTGGGATCACTGTAGAATCATACCTTAATGCACCATCTGCTATTGATTCTAAAAAGCAAGATAAAGGTGAGTGGAGCAAATAATTCCTCAAGTTGAGATCACCACAAATTAATTTACAGCACAAAGAGTTATGAGAATAACTGAAAAAATAGCAATATTTTTAAAATATTACTTAAAAACTATAATAATCAAAGTTAAGCATATGCATAGCAAAAAGTAATGTTAAAAGGCCTATCTACATAAGCCCATCTGTCTCCTCTCTCATCCTCAGTCCACCCCAATCTATCCCTCATATTAACATTCAGTAGCTTATTTTCTATTCATTTTCATATTTATACATAATATGTATATACTATCTTTTAAAATGTCATTTTCAGACATTCCCAATGAATTTCTGTTTACAGAAGTTGAGAACTTTGGCTTATTTATGCCAACTCTCTTTCCAACCAAGCTCCTGACATTATAATATGTCCATTTTTAGAAACATATATTCAATGATTCCAGTACTATTGCAAGGTAAATATTCTTCTCTACTTAGAAAAGTATTATTTTCTGATTGTTCTTTCTTTCTTGAAAAAAAATCGTTGCTGTTAATAATTTCCCAATTGTCTCACTTGTTTATTTTTCTGTTCAAATACTTCCGTACATTCTGAAAAATGCCTCCATAAAATTTTCAAATAAAATTCTGTCAGTAATTTTATTTTCTTGGAGATATATCTTTTTTTAAAAAAAAAAAAAGACTTTATTTATTTACTTTTAGAGAGAGAGGGGAAGGGAAGAGGGAGAAAGAGAGGGAGAGAGATATCAATGTGTGGTTCTCTCTTATGCGCCCCCAACTGGGGACCTGGCCTGCAACCCAGGCTTGTGTCCAAATTGGGAATCATTTCAGCAACCCTTTGGTTCACAGGCCAGTGCTCAATCCACTGAGCCACACCTGCCAGGGCTGGAGATATTCCTTTTAGGGCCTTTCTTTCTCTTTCTATAATCTGCACTGGCTGTCCTCTAGCCTGAGGAACGGCTGTTTCATCTTCTTTCTACCTCTCTTCTACTATGAATCCCGTCATTTGGAGATCCCATGTATTCCCCCTTGCCTTATTTTCTTATTTTGGTGAACATATCTCCAGACATTTCCTAAGAAAGGTTTACTGAGACAAAATTTGGAAATTTTCCATGTGTGAAAATGTTTCTAATTTACTTTTATTGCTAGTTGGGGCAACTACAGAATTCTGGGTTGGACAGCATTCATCCTCAGAGCACAGAGGCATTATACACTATCTTCTAGCTTCCAAAGTCATGGTTAGGAAGGAAGTCTGATGTTACCTGTTTCCCAAGTCTTTGACTGTGTCTCGTATTTTCCCTGGTAGTTATTTGAATCACTGCCTCACTGTTACTGTTATGGAATTTAAAATAATTGGCCTGAATATATCTTGGTTTTGTTGTTGGTTTTCTTTCTTATTTACTAATTCAATCTTTACTGTATTTGTTTTTTCTTTACTATTTAGTCCCTTTATACTTCCCACCCCCCAGCAATCACCACACTGTTGTTGGTTTGCATATGTTTTTATTCATCATGCTGGGTACTCAGTGTGAAATCTGATCTGATATTTAATTTCCATTCATTCAGACAATTTTTAGTTTGGCTATTCAGTCAGAATAAACAGATGCCAATTATCTGTACAACTTTTCTCTCTGTTTTCTCCAGAAAAGTCCGCTGATCAACTGCCCAAGGAGTATTATAATCCTGGTACAGTGTACAGAGAATTTGCATCAGAATATGCACCACTTCCAAGAAGGAGATTAAAAATAAAATAATGCTCTCCTGAAATTCAGGCAGTATTTATAGAACATAAATGAAATAATGTCTACCATAAATTATTTTGTCACAAATTACAAGTTCTCTACTGATGACTTCAAAATAGACATGCTTAAACCCCACTGCCTCTTCAAAGTTGCTGTCCAAAATTTCCGATAGCAAGCTTGATATTGTCATTTTCCTGCAACCATCTTATCCCACTTACTTTTATATTTCAATGACATGACCTAGACCCCAGGCTCAAATTATCAGAATTGTTTTTAGTTTCTCTTCTGTATTCTTCTACTCTTTTTTCTCCTATTTAAATAAGTGTTACCTCTAAGTCTATTTCATTTCACTTAAACCAACATCCAGCTAAATTTAAAACAGTATAGATTGTGTCATGCAAATGTCCTATTCTCATCAAATATTTATTCCTATTGTCAGCCATGCTAAGATCCATATTACTACTTCTCTAAATTACTATAACAGACTCATTAACAACTTGTTCCATGTGCCCCTCTATTGCCCGTCTTCACCATATAATGCTGCCTATTCTATCACCCCCGCCCGTAAATCACAATCAAGCTTGATCAGTAACATGATCAAAATCCTCCAATGCCAGCATACACTTCACTCACTAAATCCTAAGTTTCCTCCAATGTTCAAAGTTCAATTATATACCAAACTGCTCTTGAAATTCTTTTAAATGTTTGTTTTTATTTACCCAAATTGTATGACGTTAATCTTGTTGCTATTATTTTGCCCTTTAAAATGACTAGCAGCCTTTGTATATAAAAATAATGTCTAAATCATTGCTGTAACTCATGATCACTTTTTGCACATGTTTAATAAATATTTATATAATGATTTTTCAAACTATAATGATTCTTGTTTGCATTGGTTTATCTACCTTCCATCTAAACCAGGATTTATTACAGACATAAATAATTTGAAAAGGTTAGCCCTTTCCAAACTGGAAAGGTTGGAACATTGTCCTGTAATCAAAAGGTTGCTGGTTTGATTCCCACTCAGAACGCATACCTAGGTTGTGGGTTTGATACCCAATCCCCAGCCCTGGTCCAGGCAATCATAAGAGGTTCCCGTTGTGATCTCCAAATGCTTGTTGCAGGGGATCGGGGGAGGTTATGAAACAACACACTCAATAACTCAATAGCAGTGCTTCTCGGGATTTAACAAGCATTCAAATTAACTGGGGTTTTTGTTAAAATACAATTCTCATTGAGAAGTTTTGGAAGGGGCCTGAGATTCTGCATTTCTAACAAGCTCCCAGATTATGCTGATGTTACTGGCCCAATGCAGTGAAGAGCTGGACTCCTTTCTTCTTTACATGAGTATTTCTCTCAAACCTTTAAGTGATGGCATATAATAAATTATTATATTTTTCCTTTACGATTTTAATTGGTCAAATCTGTATACCCCTGACTTTCTTGTTATAAGTAACTTACTTTAAGTGATAAATGACCTGCTTAGTTTAAACCAATGTGTATATAAACTTTTCCCTATTATCTCATACAAAGGAAGAAAATACATGCATTTAATATGCATTAACCTGGAAGGAAGATGCAAAAATGATAAGTTATGATTTATTATTAACTTTCAAGTAAGTTTCTTGTTATCAGTGTCAGCACATATTCTACCTATGATGCTTAAATATATATATATTTTTAATTACTTATTTATTTATTTGTTTTATTTTCTTTATTTTTAGAGAGAGGGGAAAGGAGAAAGAGAGGGAGAGAAACATCACTGTGTGGTTGCCTCTCACTCGCGCCTCCAACTGGGGACCTGACATGCAACCTAGTCATGTGCTCTGACTGGAAATTGAACCAGCGACACTTGGCTCGCAGGTTGACGCTCAATCCACTGAGCCTCAGCAGCCAGGGAAATATATTTTTTAAGACCTTAAATTTTCTTCACATCTTACTTCAATTAACTCATGTTTATTCTCTCTTTGAAGCCTGACATAACATCCATTTTGTCTTCTATAATATCCAAAGAGCCTTCCCTACATTATTTAATTTGATCTCAAGGAGAACCAGGATTATTACTAATTTACAAATAATAAAACCTAGATTTCGATCAAATAATTATTCTAATGCAGCACAAAAAGCACATGCCAGAGAAAGCTAAAATTTATCTATGTCTTCTAACTCTAATCTCTATTAGCCACTTAGAAAAGCAAGACTCTTTTTCAAAACAACTCTGCTTACATTTATGGAATACAGTATACCCAGAGACAAGTTCATTTCAACTGTTTCTTCTACTTCACCATTCCACTGGGATTACCGAACTATTTATCTTTTTTTCTACTATGTCTAGCACAGTATGGCTTTAGTCAAATAAACCTCTATAGGAGTATCTTTCTCTCTTTTTAAGTAAAAAGCACTTTTATTCTAATTTGTTTTTTTAATTAATAGAATTAAATCAGCATGTTTGATGGATTCTTACAAAAATGCAAAATGTATATTACTAGTTTTTAAAAAACAGAAAGCCACTTGTCAAATGTTTTGTTTAAAAAAGACCCAATAACATTTACATTTAAAATATCCATAAATTTATATTTTATACATGTATTGAGAGAATATTACTGTAAAAATTTATTTAATAAGACCAAAGGAACCAGCCAAATTTTAGATACTGGTAAGTGAAGTCATAAAACAAGCAGTTGCATGTAAAACTTTTTATCTCCTCAATAATTAATAGAATAGTAACCAACTACATATGACATCCGTTCAAAGGAAACTTTTTTAATTGAAAAATAGTTGACTGGATTTAATACCCCCCCCCCCAAAAAAAATGCCTTTACTTAAGCTATGGCCCTTCCAAAGTCCCTTCCACATTTATGCATAACCAAAGACACAACCAAAGTGTCTCAAGACATAGCTCTTGTTGCCCTTTCCAGGAGGACAAAACTGGCCATTGTAGACCCTAGTGATTTTACTATCTTCTTCATTCCAGGAATGCTCTTTGTAGTGATATTTGTATGGCAATATGATAATGTATGTTACCTCATATTATTGGGTAACTTCCACCACTTTGTGAACCCCCACAGATGAATAATGTTTAGAACAGTGCTCAACATACACTGAAATAGATTTTAATTATTATTAAATAATAGGGTTGGAACAGGCAAATTTTAGTACAAACACTATTGATCTGAAAAGAAGTAGGAGACTTGGATCAGTTTTTTAATTATCTACTTATGTGACCCTGGGGTTATTATTTCATATTTCTGGAGTTTTATTTTCAAATCTTTATATATCAATATCCTAAATATATATGATACTTACAACCTATATCACTATACCAAACTGAACACATTCCTCCCTGAATGACAATAGCTGACATTGAAAATGAAACAGATAATAGTTTATTGTTCAAAATAAACCACTTTTTAAAATGTATGTTTTAAAAGTGGCCTGTTTTTATAGAAAAAAAATGGCATTTCATTAATATTTTCTTCAATAATGTATAGATTATCCCACATCTCTTCTGAGTCATCAATTATTCCTCTCCTAGATTATTTCAACTAGTACATAAATATGCTGTTACTTAGCGCATGAAAGAACAGGTCTCTTGATCACATTGCCCTTCCAGCTACTACTGCCCCTGTCTCCCCACAGGAAAAGTCTTTGAAAATATTTTCTATAGTTCCCTCTAGTCCCCTGGCCTATGCTCATAAGAATCCATCCTAATTGTGCTATAGCTCCTACATTCAGGTACCACTCTCATCAACAACAATGAACTTTTGATGTTAAATCTAATGTTAATTTTTATTTGTCATCTTTCATAACACATTAGTCGATTATGACACTGCTGATAACCTCTTTTTTTTTTACTTTCTTTATTTAATTTCCTCTATACTACAACTCCCGATTTCTTTCCTACACACCTGGGTAATTCTCTTCAGTTAACTTTGAGGCTAATTCCTCCTTTCTTTAAACTTCCTGACTTGAGAGTGTCCCAGAACTCAGTACTTCAAATTCTTCTACGTCCTTTCATCACCTCAGTCTCATAAATTTAAAAATGTCTACAGACTGACAAATTCATATTTCCAATTGCCATCTCCCATGTACTTCAGAAGTTATATACTCAGATGCCTTCTTGACATCTCACATAGATATCTAATAGCATTCTCAAACAAATATGTCCATTTGATTTCCCCAAACCAACTTCTTCCACAGTCATTACTATCTCAGTTAATAGTAACTCCATCCTTAAATCAAAAACAAACAAACAAAAACACCCATGGAGTGAGACACTCTTGGCTCGACCTTCATTATCCTCTTCTTGTTCCTCACTATGTCTAGTCTGGCCCATAGACTGGATTATTTATTACAACAGCCTCAAACTTGATTCCCTATTTCCCTGGTCTCTGCCTTGCAGTGTGTTCACAACACAGAAACCAGAGTGATTCTATAATGAGAGTCAGATCATATAACCTCTGTACTCAAAATTCTTCAGTGGATTCTCATAACACTCAGATGAGATATTAATGTTTTAACAATGGCAGCAGTGGGAGGATTAATCTTCTTCCCTTCTATTAAGTGTCTAATTTAATCAACCTTCTTTTAGCAATCTCACTGTTGTTTAGCCATACTGTCTGTCTTCTTTAGGATCCTGGAACATGCAGACACTTTTTACCTCAGGACCTTTGCACCTGCTTTTCCTTTTGCCAAATAAATTCATTTCCCAATTATCTGCATATAAATATTAGTGAAAACATCACTCTCTTAGTGAGCTCTTCCTAGACTACTATACCTCACCTCTCTCTAGCTAACTTTCCTGATACATTTTCCTCCATAGTACATATCATCTTCTATCTTGTTATGTAAAGTACTCATGTGTGGTTCACCTTTTCATATCAGAATGTAAATTACATGATAACAGGGACTTTTGCCTCTTCGGTTTGTTGATATACCCCCTTGTTGCCAGAACAACGCTAGAAGCATAGTGAATATTCAGAAACTATTGTTATGAAATGTTGACAGTTGAATACCAAATACACAATAAAATTATCTTTGAACACTTAAACCTATGAAAGCCCAACTGCACAGCCTCAGTTTACAGAAAATATATCTGGGAAAATCATAGAGTCCATTCAAATATGTCACATTCATCAAAACTAAATCACCAATTACTTGCTTTATAGAAAAATATATACAGTATGGGAATTCTTATTATAAGATTGATAATGCTTCTTCACTGAGTGCTTTAGGAAAACATTTTCAGAGCAAGCCATCTTCTTTTCCCACTACTTTGGAAAAAAGTAAAAAGCCAGACTACATGTCTGAACTCATGAATGCTATCATGATTCATTTTACCCAACTCTGACGGCCACCATGTAACCAAAGACATAAGACTCTGATCAAGGTCACCAATGACTTTTTAACTGTAAGAACATGTTAACATTTAGAATACCTTCAATAAATTCACAATGTGTGAGTGGTACTTGACTGAAGGAAACCAACTCTAGTAGAAAATGCTTGGGAGTAAACAAGAACCATTTTAATATATGTATGTTGTAAACTCCCAAGGAAAATTATATAATATTTGTCAAACTTATTTATGTAGGGAAACCTCTGGCCTGGGAACAACCTTAACATCTTTCATGATAAAGATATTTCATAAAAAATAATAATTGACAATACATTATATGCTTACTATGCCAAACACTGCCAAGCTTATTAGAATTAAATCAATTAATGCATTTAGATTTACTCTTAATTTACTCTGTTATGAGTAAGAAAACTGCAGCACAGAAAATAAACATGCAAATATATCACAACTAAATACAGCAGTTAATAACTAGCAATTTGGCTTCAGAACCTGCTTTCTTTCACTGTTATACCAAATTGAGATCATTGAACTAGTATTAGATTAGTCAGATCAATGAAATTAGATGAGTTAAATAGCCAGGAATATCTACTTAAAACATATTATGCATTTTACAGCTAAATAATTTTTAAATAAAGAAAAATATATAATCTGATCCACTCATTTCTCAAAAAATTGCAACAAAATAATAAACCATTCTATCAAATACTTAAATATTTACTTATATAATGGCACATAAAAATTTTAAAGGTGATTTCAAATTGTTCTTTTCCAGAAAAATACATGTAACTTATGAGGAGCAAAAAATAATTAGTACTATTGGTAGTTATTGAAAAGAGCAAATGGCCAAAAAGTAATGGTGAAACAATGTATCTTTTTACAGCTTGATAGTCCTTGAATATATGTTTCCCTCAAGGTCACAAGGTGACAAAGGCATGGACCTTGAACTGGAAAGGTAAAAACACATAATAGTTCTGCCATCTTGCTTTGGGGAAGGCCTGAAGGCCCTGAGCCTCAGGTTTCTTATCTATGAAATGGGTATAAAGATGATGGCTTTCAGGTCATCATATATCTTCAATATGACATAGTCTTAGTAGGGTGGCCCCAACAATTTCTGCTCAGAAACAGAAGAAATTGTCATTTACACTCACATTTTATTTGCCAACGCAAGTTACACTGCCAAGTTTGAAGTCGAAGGAGTAGGAGGTATAATCTTCCTGATAAGGAGGGACATGGTAGAGAGGGGATATAGATATTTTGATAATGATGCAGTCTTACACATTTGTCTTAGAAGAGACAAACCTTAAAAGGGCACGGAATTTAGGACTTCCAGCCAAGATGGAGGCATAGACAGACATGCTGCACCTCCCTCCACAACTAAGAAGAAATACAACTACCTCAACTAGAAGTTCCAAAAAAATCAAACTGCATGGAAGTCCATCAAACAAAGATATAAAGAAGAAATACTCATCCAGATAGGTAGGAGGGGTGGAGCCAGGGTAGAGAGAATGCGGTGTGGTGGCAGCAACAGTGCCGGCAGCAGCAGGCCCGCAGAAAGCACAGTAACACGTTTTAAAAAGTCAGGAGTGACACCTGGGGAACTTTCCCAGCTCCTCACCAGACATCGAATCTCACGGTCCCAGCACTAGAGAAAATCAAGCCGCATTGTTTCTGATTGTGCAGACTAGTGGGTGTTGAGGTGGAGGCAGAAACTGCCGGTCTCAGCAGAATCTGCTTGTTTAAATAGCACCCTCTGCCCTAGAATGTCTGAAGACCCACCCACTCTGGGAATGACAGCCAGGGCAGCAACTAGAGGGGTGCCTGTCTGGTGCAGAAGTGGGAGAGGTGCCTGGAAAAGAGACAAGTTCTGGGCAGGTGGCATTATTCCTTCTCGGACCCCTCCCCCATACAGTGTCACAATGTGGTGAACCAGGTCGCCCTGTACTGACACATCCCTAAGGCTCCGTCCCTTACAAGGTAACAGGAGTGACAGTTCTACCTGAGACATGGAGGCAAACAAACACAAGAGCCTGACAGAATGAGGAGACAGAGAAGTATGGCCCAAAAGGGGAAATGGATCAAGGTTCCAGTGGGAGAACTAAGCGACGAGGAGATAGACAACCTAACAGATGAGGAGATAGACAACCTAACAGATTCAGAATTCAAAGCACTGGTGATAAAGATGCTCACAGGCTTGACAGATATGCTTGAGTATGGTAGACCCATAAGAGAAGTGAAGGCTATGCTAAGTGAAACAAAGAAAAATCCACACAAAACCAAAAGTGAAGGGAAGGAAACCGGGGTTCAAATCAATGATTTGGAACATAAGGAAGAAAAAAGCAGTCAACCAATGCAAAATGAGGAAGCAAGAATTGAAAAAAATGAGGAAAACTTCCCAAATTTTGTGAAGGAGATGGACATACAAGTCTGTGAAGCACGGAGGGTCCCATGCAAGATGGACCCAGAGGGGACCACACCAGGACACATCATGATTGAGATGCGAAAGGTGAAAGGTAAAGAGAGAGTCCTGGGGGCAGCAAGAGAGAGGCAGAGAGTTGCCTACCGGGGGATACCTATAGGACTATCAGCTGATTTCTCAGAGGACACTTTGCAGGCAGGAAGAAAGGGGAAAGCAGTATTCAATGTGATGAAAGGCAACCTGCAACCAGGATTACTCTATCCAGCAAGGCTATCATTTAGAATGGAAGGGAAGATGAAGGGCTTCCCAAACAAAGTGAAGCTAAAGGAGTTCATCATCACCAAGCCATTATTATATGAAATGTCAAAGGGACTTACTTAAGGAAAAGAAGATCAAAACTATGAACACTAAAATGACAACAAACTCACAACTATCAACAACTGAATATGAAAAATAAAAACAGATCCAACTAAGCAAACCAGAACAGGAACAGAATCATAGGTATGGGGATCATTTGGAAGGTTATCAACTGGGAGGGTGGAGGGGGAGAAATGGGAAAATGGTGCAGGAATTAAGAAGCATAATCAGTTGGTATAAAATAGGCAAGGAGAAGTTAAGACTAATATAGGAAATGGTGAAGCCAAAGAACTTATATGCATAACCCATGGATATGAACTAAGGTGGGTGGGATTGCTGGAAGGAAGGTGGGTACTGGGTAGAGGAGAGCAAAGGGGAAAAAATGAAACTACTCTAACAACATAATTAATAAAATATGCTTTTATAAAACTGCATAGAATTTAATTATGTGACTGAGAGTTGCTAGTTACTGCGTATACTACATATCAGTTGCTTGAAATTTTAAAATAATCTTTTTTTTTCTAATGGAGCTAATGATGCTGATGTTGCTTATAAATATTTGACTTGAATGTGGCTGGTGTGGCTCAGTGGACTGAGCGTCGCCCTGAGAACAAAGTGTCGCTGGTTCGATTCCCAGTCAGGGCACATAACTGGGTTGCACGTCAGGTCCCCAGTTGGGGGCGTGAGTGAGAGGCAACCACACAGAGATGTTTCTCCCCCTCTCTTTCTCCTTTCCTCTCTCTCTAAAAATAAATAAATAAACAAATAGATAAATTATTTTTAAAAATATTTGACTTGATATTACTAAAACAAACATAACATAGGTATCTGCTTTGATAATATAATATTAGATAATCACTGGGAAAAATTGAGTTTCTTGTAATATGCAATGTACAAGGTACCTAAATGTATGTCTCTAATTTTTATGTCCCTAGTATTTCCAAGGAATTAAATTATAAATGTATAACAATCTCTGTCTTAATTAAAATGTTATCTCTTTATCTAATTACAAACCTAGATAGATTCACTGAGTGAATACAGAGTATATATATATATATAGTTGTCTTAGGACAAGGACTCAGCCTAGAATGATCTTGACAAACTATGGGACACACACTTGAAGGGTAGAAAAGTTGAATATTGTATTTGTAAAAATGTTATCTCTTTTCACTCATCATAAGCACATGTCTAGAAACACGGCATACATTTCTAGACCTTTCTACCATAAACTCACTTAATAAACACCATTTTACTTGTTACCTTAAGGGTAAATCTGAATATGGTACTATTAAACTTAAAAAGAAAGAAAAAAACCTGTTTGTTAACTGGTAATTTAAATAATAAAATCTATTGTTAAAATGTTTAAAACATAATACTTGCAAATAACTATGAATCGATATTTTTGTTTTTGTTAATTTATAAAATATGTTTTGTTTTGCTTTTTTAATTTTAGACAGAGAGCCAGGGAGGAAGAGAGAGAGAGGAACATCACTATGGGAGAGGAACATCTATTGGTTGCCTCCCGTATGTGCCCTGATTGGGGATCGAACCCCTGATGTTTTGGTGTACAGGACCAGCTGGCAAGGGCATCAATATTGTTTTTACAGAATCGCAAAATGAATAGCTTAAAGTAAAATTGCTTATAAACTATAGTTTCATTCTCCCTATAATTTCTACTGTTTTATCTCAAAATCAGATTCTTTCGATTTGGCTGGCAATAGAATTTTACAGAAAATACATATTTAAACGCATATCACAGCTGATGTTCTCAAAAACTAATGTCTAAATAATAGTGCATGGCTTAATTAGAGACAAGAGGTTAGCATGGTCAAAGAGATCTGATATATTATTCATATTGTTTCAAAGAAAAAAATAAATCTACATTGCAAATAACTTTAGATGTTGCAAACATCAGGAGCTTCAAAAATGTTCATGCCAATAATGTTTAAAATATGATTTTAAAAAAGAATAGAAAGATTCAAAGCCTTCTAAAGAATTCTATCTATTCAGAATAAAAGATTACATGTGTTTAGAATAGGTAATCACATATAATCAGAAAGAAATGGGGATTCCAGAAATTTTATTTGTACTAAGCAATTGAATAATTTAAGTTCAAAGTTTATCTAATTAAAACATAAAGTACCCACTTAATCCTGTCTGCATCACTGCCTCCTGAGACAGAACGGTTTGGCTGAACCAAGTGGCTGGGTTGGTGAAGTCTGTGGGCTTCATTTTAAAATAGGTTTCTTTTTTCTATCCTAATGGCTTGAGCAGAAAGGGCCCAGAGTTCTGAGAGGGGGGGAACCTAAAATATTTCCCTCAACCTAAGCTAAGAATAGTGGACAAAGGGTTTTGGATGGGTATAATGTGCCTGGCACACCTTCCTCCAAAGAAGCCCCTTTTTTCCCTAATGTGGGACATTGAAAAATTAATTCCTGCCTTTTGTCATCTAGTGGTTATGGATTGAATGATGCCTTCTAACCCTGTTGCCAAATCTGTTGCCTCCAGAATACAACAAGGATGCCAGCCTGTTAAACCAAGCACACCATTGTCCAGGGACAGCCAACTGACCTGGAGTCTGCAAGAACCTTCTCCCTACGAGAAGGCCACCCTCCCCTTCACACCTACTCTTATTAGGGATTTCTGGACCCAAGGGTAGGTAGGACAATGACCACGCCCAGCTTGAAGCAGATAGAAGAGCATGAGACCATCGCCCATTGTCCTCTATAAGATTATAAAGGTTCTAAAGTCTGAGGGGGGGAGAAGATTACTTTTTTTGTTGTTATAAAAATCAATTAATGAATTAATTCTAAAATAATAATAATACAGGAAAAGGAGAAACCGGAGAGATTGCATGCATAACCCATGGACATGGACTGGGGAGGGGTGGTATTGCTGGGGGAGGGGGGTGCAGGGCAGGGGGGAGCAAAGGAGGAAAAAATGGAACTATTGTGACAATATAATCAATAAAATATACCTTTAAAAAGAAAAATATGTACAACTCAGCTAAGGATTCTTCAAGGAGTGTGTGTGTGTGCATGACTGTGTGAGCACACACACATGTATATGCATGTTTTGTACGTAATATATATTTTTAAAATACATGTAAATGGCATGCATACATTATGAGATATATATGAATGAAAGTTTACAATATAGCATCATTAACATATGAGTAAACCCAAGCAATTAATCTGTATGCAATAGTTCTATAATAGTTCATAGAATTTCTGTTTATTTTCAAAGGAGAAATTATTTTTAGTGTAATTTTTTTTAAAGTTTTAGAAATGATCTGTTATCATTGAGATAATTTTGTAATCTCATTAGAACCTAAGCATAATGAACTTTTTAGTTTCAGGTCTCTATTCTACACTTGAGATTACCAATGACAGTTTAGGGTTAAGAAACTGTTAACTAAAATGATAGATTACATGCAAATATTTTGATCAAATTATATTTATTTTTGGTCTACATCAGAACCAGTGTAAGAAAGAATTATATGGCCTCTTTTAGGTCTTCTGAAGCACTAGGTGTCTAGTTTTTTTGTTTTTGTTTTTTATTGGTGGCCTCACCTCATAGCATTTCAAATATATTAAATCTACCTTTGTCCCACATAAAGAATTTTTTGTTTTAAAATTCTGAAAGTATAAAATAAGTTTGTCTTTTCATTTCACTATCATTCTCTGTGATATTTTTTAATAACTGTCAGAGAAGGAAAACTCTGACTCCAAAAAACCTCCGCTGCCTTGCGGCATACCTCTTCAGGGGAAAGGCTAAGGGAGTAAACCCCGGCAGAAAATCCGGAGCCGGAGTCCCTAAGGCGGTTTGACGCTGTAGTCAACACCGGCAACTCCTGCGGCGCACCTGAAGCCAAGCTGTATTGACTCCGTCTTTCCCTTGGACCCTTCAGCTGCGAAGAGAGGGGGGGTCTGCTGCATGGGCAACAGCAGACCCTCCATATCACCCTGCCCAGGCTCTGTAGCTTCAGCTTCACTGGAGAGGACACTCCAGCGTCATCGCAAGATGTCGATTCAACACGGGAGGAGACAGATACCGTGTCACTCCCGAGTCGGACTGCACAGCCATTCTTGGCGGTGCAGATAGACTCTTAATAAGCTACACCATCGTCTCTCGAGACGGACGGCTGCCACCGCCGCTTTGGGGATACTTGCAGAATAAGAGGATTTTAACTATAAAACATTTCCAATTTAATAATTAGTAAGGTTGAGAGGCAACATTTAATAGGCATTTATTTAAATATTTCTTAGTTGTTAATTTACATATTTTTTCACAATTACATATTTTCTGGTACCTTGAATTGTGTGTGTGGTTTACCTGAGCAATTTGGTTTAGTGCCTAATGATATATCAGCCTCAGAAGTATATACTCTGAATCTTGATTATGTACTTTAATTCTCTGTAAACTTGGAAACTTGAATATCAGATAGTCTGATTTGTATTCTTACCTCTATGATTCCTTAGCACTTGTTACATTTAACCATCATTATATTCACCACATTGTACTGAAATCATTAATTTAGTTGCCTGACTTAGTAAAATAAAAGAAAGGAAATGGAACACATTTGTTCATATACATACATATATTTTAAATATATGTTTATTATGATATATTTTTAAATGCTACTCTCAGTCAGGCACTGTTCTCTTTATCGGAGTTATAGTGGCAAATAAAAAGCAAGTCCCTGCTCCCTGGAGGTTATATTTTAGCAGCATGCCTAAGTTAACTTTGCACCTAAAACACTGCCTGACATATGAGATATGTTTATTAAACATTTTAAAATTATTAATAAATAAATAAAATATGGAAAGTTTATAATAAACATAAAAATGTTTGAAGTTACTGAAATTTACACACTACTAAAATTTAAATAACAAGGATAACACATATATTCAAGTTATTTCAAATGCATCTACTAATTTTAATCAAAATTACTCAAAATTCTTCAGTATAAATTAACCTCAATTGATTGGTTTTAAATTTATTTATATCCATTTTTAAAAATTACCTCACCATTCCATCCTCTCATGAGAAACAGACAAAAAGAGAACTAAAGAGGGAAGGAAGAAAACACAGAGAGAGAGAAAGAGAGAGAGAGAGAGAGAGAAGTTAAATTTGTAGTAAAGATTTTTTTAAAGTATATTTTATTATGTAGTTACAGCAGTCCCAATTTTTTTCTCTTTACTCCCCTCTGTTTAGTACCTCCCTTCCCTCCAGCAATACCACCCACCTTAGTTCATGTTCATGGGTCATGCATATAACTTCTTCGGTTTCACCATTTCCTATATTATTCTTAACTTCCCCCTGTCTATTTTGTGCCAAACAATTATGCTTCTTAATCCCTGCACCATTTCCCCATTTCTCCCCCTCTCCACTCCCAGCTGATAACCCTCCAAATGATCCCCATACCTATGATTCTGTTCCTATTCTGGTTTGCTTAGTTGGATCTTGTTTTTTATTTTTTAGATTCAGTTGTTGATGGCTGTGAGTTTGTTGTTATTTTAATGTTCATAGTTTTGAACGTTGTCTTAAGTAAGTCCCTTTGACATAACATAATAATAGCTTGGTGATGGTGGACTCCTTTAGCTTTACCTTGTCTGAGAAGCACTTTATCTGCCCTTCCATTCTAAATGATAGCTTTGCTGGATAGAGTAATCTAATCTTGGTTGTAGGTCCTTGCTCTTCATCATCTTGAATACTTCTTGCCAGTCCCTTCTTGACTGAAAAGTTTCTTTTGAGAGATCAGCTAATAGTCTTATAGACACCCCTTTGTAGGTAACTCTCTGCTTTTCTCTTGCTGCTTTTAAGATATTCTCTTTATCTTTAACCTTTGCCATTTTAATTAGGATGTGTCTTGGTGTGGTTCTCCCTGGGTTCAGTTTTTTTTGGACTCTCTGTGCTTCCTGGACTTGTATGTCTATTTCCCTCACCAAAAATGGGGACTTTTCCTTCATTATTTTCTCACATAAGCTTTCAATTTCTTCCTCTTCTCCTTATGGCACCCATATGGTTTGGATGTTGGCACATTTATAGTTTCCCCTGAGACTCCTAAGCCTCTCCTCTTTTTAAAAAATTCTTGTTTCCTTATTCTGCACTGGTTGACTGTTTTTTTCTTCCTAATACTCCAAATCATTGATTTGAACCCCAGTTTCCTTCCCTTCACCATTGGTTTTGTGTGGATTTTCCTTCATTTCATTTAGCCTAGCCTTCCTTTCTTCCCTTATGCATTTGCCATACTTAAGCATATCTGTCAAGCCTATGAGAATCTTTATCAACAGTGTTTTGAACTCTACATCTGTTAGGTTGGCTGTCTCCTCGTCTATTAGATTGGTTGTCTCCTCATCACTTAATTATCCCACTCGAACCTTGCTTGATCTGTTCCCCATTTTGGGCCATACTTCTCTGTCTCCTCATCTTGACAGACTCCTGTGTTTGTTTGCCTCTTTGTCTTACATAGAGCTGTCACTCCTGTTATGTTGTAAGGGGCAGAGCCTTTGGTATTCATCAGTACAAGATGACCAGGTTGACCACGTTGTGGCACTGTGTGTGTGTGAAGTGTCAGAGAGGGAACAATGCCACTTGCTCAGCACTCGCCCCCTTTTCAGTCACTTCTCCCATTCTGTATGGGACTGGTTCCTCTCTAGCTGTTGCCCTGGCTGTTGTTCCTAGAGTGGGTGGGTCTTCAGATATTCTAGGACTATGGGGGCCCTTTAAACAAGCAGACTCTGCTGAGAGACCGGCGGTTTCTGCTTCCACCGCAACCCCCACTGGTTTGCACAGACAGAAGCAATGAGTCTTCATTTTCCCCAGCATTGGAACCATGAGCTGCGTGGTCTGGTCTGATGCTGGGTGCGTTCCCCAGGTGTCCCTCCTGACTTTTTAAAATGTGTGACTGTGCTTTCCACTGGCCAGCTGCTGCCACCATGACCAAACCATGTTCTCTGCGCCCCAGCTCCACCCCTCCTACCTATCTGGATAAGTATTTCTTCTCTTTATTTGTTTGTTGTACTTCCATGCAGCTCGATTTTCTGGAACTTCTGATTGTCTCTAGTTTTGAGGCAGTTGTATTCCTTCTTAGTTGTGGAAGGAGATACAGTGTGCCTGTCTAGGCCTCTATGTTGGCTGGAAGTGTGTATGATCTTTTTGATTCAGTACCATATTTCGTTTGCTAATGTTTTCTTAAGGATTTAGCATCTATGTTCATCAGAGATATTGGCCTATAATTTTCTTTCCTTACAGTGTCTTTCTTTGATTTTCAAATTAGCATACTGCTGGCATCAAAATGAATTTGGAGCCTTCCCTCCTCTTGATATTTTGAAACAGTTTGAGAAAGAGAGGTGTTAGTTTTTCTCAGAATGTTTGGTAAAATTCACCTGTGAAACCAACTGGTCTAGGGATTTTGGGGGGAGTTTTTTTATTATTGCATCAATTTCACTAGGTGTAATCTATCTATTCTTATTCTCTGATTCTTCCTATTTAGTTTGGAAAAATTGTATGTTTCTAGCAATTTATCCATTTCATCTAGGTTGTCCAGTTTGTTGGCATATAGTTGTTCATAATATTTTCTTACAATTCTTTGTATTTCTTGGTGTCAGTTATTTTTTCTCCTCTTTTATTTTATTCAGCAAATGACATTTTGTGCATTGGCCCTTTAAGAGGCTCTCTGCATTGCAGCTGTCTCTCCCTGGCAGACAGAAACCCTGCTGCTTTTCACAGCTGGATGTTATCTGGGTTTCTTTCTGGCTCTGGTGCTGTAATCTGGGGAGCTCAGCTTGGGATTTAGATGCCACACTTCTCAGGAGGAACCTCCTGGCCACTGAAATTTCCCTCCAGCACTTCAGCTGCCACCTATGGGAGGCCAGCCAGACCTCTCATGCCTCCTTCACACTCCCATTGTGATGAAGTGGTTTCTTCTGTCTGTCCTTGGTTATAAGGCTTCTCTGAAGCTAGTGTTCAGTTTCTTATTCAGGGTGATTTTTCTACAATTTAGTTGTAATTCCAGATTGGTCCCGGGTGGAGGTTAGTGTAGCTCCCATTTACTCTTCCACCATTTTGAATCTTCTCCCCATTTCTCAGTCTTTACTTAACCTTTATATTACTCCCATGAGAGGAAAATATAAATCCAATTTCTTTAATTATGCTGATAAATTTAGACAAATAAGCTAATATAAAACTAGTCAAAGCATATAAATAGGGAATTACAATACACCAAGCAATAATAAGCAGCAAACATGTGAAAGGATGAGAAAGCTTACTATCTGGGAACTGCCAACTATAACAGTAAAGCGATAGCATTTTTCTTCCATCAAAGTAAATGCCCTGGTTCCATGAATATCCAAATGTTCACTGAAGATGAGTTAAGTAATGTGGTTTTAATTAATACTATTAAATATTACATGATAAGTAACATCATGGGTGAGATCTATGTATTCAACTAGAGGCCTATCCATGATGTATGATTCATGATAAAAATAATTTTGCTAAACAACATTTATATTGTGTACTGTTATTGGAACAGATAACATAAAACTCAATCTATATGATACATATGTATGATATATGTTTACATCATATGAAGAAAGATGTGGGAAAAGCTACTGTTGGCCTTAGAAACCTGAGACATGAGAAAAGGATTTAATATAGAAAATTTAATTTTAATTTTTACCCTATGTAGGTTCCAATATTTTCAGTAGTTGAGGTAAATACATATTGATTATGTTTGAAAATATTAATTATAACAAAACATATAGATATTCTAGAAAATAATGAGATGAGTGTACTTTAAATAATTTTTTTAGATTACTAATTAATTGTAATTTGTAAATCAGTGGCTTTTCCCCATCCATTCATACAGGTATTGAAGAAATTGATATTACTCTTAAAATTAAGATATTTTAAACCAAAAATAGAATTTTTAAAAAATCTGTGAATTAATTTGGTATTTTTCATCTCACCTACTGGTAGGTAGGTTAGAATAAGTATTGTCTCACTTTGCAAATGACTTGCCCTACTTCATACACCAAATATAAGAAACATTCTTGATTAATGTTCAGAAGGAAACCATGACATACACATACTTATTTAAGTCAAAAGGCAACTATGAGAAAGAAACTCCAACTCCTTCGAGAAGATAGTCTTTCAAGAAACCAAAGGGCTGCTAACCTGGCTCTGAAGAGTTAATTCTATTGGTCCATTGCCAGAGCACTGCAAGTACACCAGTTAAGATGGGGCTTCAGAGTAATGACTGTTCCAGATGTTTGAATTTTTATTACATTAGAGATGGAAATATTTTAAAATATGTATTTTAATTATAGACATGAAAATCATTATTTCTCTGTCTTTTCTATTACTCTGCCAAGGCTGAGAATTTTTGAAATTACTGTTTTGTCCAATACATACGTATTCAGACATTCCAGAATTTTGCTAAAATTGTTTTTAAATTACTACTTGTATATTGTTTACTTCAAGAAATATGTAAACAAATAGTCCCATACATACATTAATGTACTTACCAATTAGGTTTCTATTAGCTGGTCCACAAGACAAACTTTCGGAGACCAGGCAAGACATTTTTCACAAATAACCTGCAAAATTTGCATTAAATGCTGACTTTTAAAATATATCAAAGGGTCTTTGAAAGTTATAGCTATTATAATTTTCTAAGAGAAAGTATGCAGATCAGTATTACTTTTATACATTCCTTATTGAAACATTCTTGCAACAACTAAATACATAAAATCATTGCTGTTCTCTTCAATGATAAGCTTCTTGAAGAGAAATTAGGAATAGGTTTTGGTTGATTCTAATTTGTTTGTTAAATACCTCCTACATATTTTTTACATGATATTGCTTTCAGTTAAGTAAACTGTTGAGCATCATCTGCATTTTCCCCAAAAAAGTTTTCTCTTAAATATTTTAAGTTTTAACCACTCTGGTGATTAAACTGGACCCAAGGTTTTTACTGAGGAATAGCTGCATATTGTAGTAATGAATAATTTTTTGAACAAGCATTCAGTATACTTCAGTCTGAAAAAACTATTTAAAATAAATGTATTAGCCATAATTCATACTAACAATTTTAATATTAAATATTAGTTACACCTTGTATCATATTAAGCACATATTCTACTGTCCCATCTTACCTTCAAAATAAGCACCAAAAATTAAGCAACATTTAGTATTTATCATGCTTATATTCACAGCTGCAGTGGCAGTAAAATGTGGCTAAGAATGTCAAGAGGACTTTTTTGTAAAGAGTTGAAAATAAGGGAAGATAATGATTGATTCTCCTCTGCTTGTTGAGTGGTTGGAGGTAGATAAGCAGATTTGTAGTGAGGTCATTAGTCACAATTGGATGGTAATTTGAAAATGGATTAGCTTAGAAGTAGCAATTTCTGCTCCATGGGTTTCAGTGAAAAAGTCTGCCTAACTCTGTAAGAAACCTCATAAACTGGCAGAGATCAATGCCTACCTAATGTGCCATTATGCACTGGGCATACTTCAGTGATTACAACACGGTGTGGCTGGGTTTGGCTTGAGAGTTCTTTAGCACTTGCACCACAGGTACTCCACATGATTATTTTGCCCAAAGGAGTAAACTCTTTAGGAAATTAACCTGGATGAGCTTTTCTTCATAAGAAACTTTTCACTTTTAATTAAAGGATGAACAGTGTCACATGTCAGTAACATCAGCCTGGTAACAACTAAAGACTAAACAGTTTAGGAGAAGGAAGTCATCCTCTATTAATACCAGGATCACATATAAGATGTTTAAAATTTTATAACATGACTACTTGCCTTTGTATTTTGAAAGAGCATGACAATATAAGTGCCAAATAAATTCCAAGTTGTAAATATTTGATGTTTTAAAGATTATAGTTTCATATTAAAATTTGAGAGATAGCATGAACTGATTATTTACATATTTAAGCTATTCTTATAGCCCTTGCAAATTAGTTGGCAACGAAGAAGGAAAAAAATTGGACAAATGAATTTGCAACAAAATTTAAAATTGAGATATTCCACTGGTAATTCTTACATTTGTATACTCCCTAGATTTCTTCACTGTTGCTTGCAGATATTATGTGCAGGAACAGTGAGTAAAATATTAAGGGCAGGTAAAATAATTTGAAAGTTAAATCTAAATACAATATGCTTTATTCTTTTTAATAAAGGGATATTGTTGTTATTATTCACCTGAAAATTTTTATTTCACAGCTCTTTAGATCTGGTATAATATATAATGAGATGGTATGAACAACATTCTGTAATGCAACACACAGAAAGGAATTTACTCAAAATAATTTATGATTAATTCCTTGGCACTAGTCTGAACAATACCTTGCATATGGTCTAAAGCCTTTGAAGTCTTTGTTTTTTTTCCCCCCTTTATGTAAGATAGATGATGTGTTTACAGGAAATAACCAAATTTATCAGCAATTTCACATATTATTCTTGCTGCCAGAACTGTTCTATGTAAAAAGAATTAAATACATCAATTAGCCAAACAATAGTTCTTCTTAAAATTTTGAGGGCACAAAAAGGGTTTTCTGTCCCAAATTTTCTATCTGCTCATGTGAAATCTTTTTAAGAAGAAATGTTTATCTAAACCACAATTAAATGTTACTCCCTAAATGAAATACTCCGAGTAGAGATAGCATACTAACTTGAAGAAGTTTAGTTTATGTACCTAAGATGGTAAATGTTCCATTTAATACTTTCAAAAACTTATCTTCAGATCTCAAACAAATTATTTTTAAAAAGGACCTAATTCAGAAGATACCTGTTACCATGTTGAGAAGAGGTCCTTAAATTCTGGATTAGCCAGGGACACAGAAATTATCTTTAATATTCTGTGACCTGATTGTTTTGACTTAAAATATTAATGGGTTAGAGAATCTCTTATGTCCTATTTTTACATCATAGGTGCCATTTATTGGGTATATTCTGTGATCTAATTTATAATTCAGAAATGAAATAATTTTAAAGTAAAACTTGGCTTAAACTAACTTAAAATTAGAAATACATAAACATTTTGTAATATCACATTTTTAAATGATCAAGATGGAAAAGATAGAAGCATCCATTGCCTGAGTTATAGGAAAATCAGACTTTGTGCTGTGTTTATGTATGGGGGATGATGATTCTCAAAGATACTGGAATACAGAAAGTAACTTTCATTTCCATTTTTCTAAACCCAGCATTGATCCTTACTATTATCAGATTGTCTTGTTTACCTAAATTAATCAAGTTAAAAATTCATTCTCACCGTCCTGTAATAACTCACTATTCAAGGCACACCACAAAGGCACAATCTGAGACTACAGATATTATGGCAAATCTGTTATGAACCATGGACTTTTGAAGTGCTCGGTGTAGTTGGTTTACACAATGACACACTGGACAGAATACTAGATGTACTAGGTTTTCCAAACTTGTCTCCATTTAATAAAGACAAATACTGTGTGATTTCACTCATATGTGGAATATAATAATCAACTGAACAAGCAAGGAAAATAGAGACTCATATATGGAGAATAAGGTGACAGCTAAGAGAGGCTGGGGAGACTAGGGAGTGCAGGGATTGAACAAAAAGGAAAAAGGACTCGTGGACATGAACAGAAGTATGGTGATTGCTGTGGGGAGTGGGGAAAAAGGGGTCTAAATGGCAATGAAAAATAAACTTTTAGAAAGGGCAACAATAATAAAAATAAATCTTGTGAGTAGAGTTTGGATTAACAGAATGATAAAAGAGATGATGGTACACTGGAAGCCAAAGCAGATGATTCTTTTCAGCTTTAAAATAGCTATGATTCTTGCCTTTGGATGACTTAGAATGAAAAATTAAGAAAAGCAGTTTAGTTATTCATAATAAAGTAAGGTAATAAAAACTTTATTGAGTTTTTGATTTTCATTAAGAGGTAAAAATAACTTGGCTGGTGATCATTTAAATGAGTAGAACCTAGGATGATGTCTATGTAGTTGGGGTCAGTCATTTTTTTAATGAAACCTTCCCCTTAATTTCAGGAGCTTCTTTCCAAAAATATCTTTTTAAATATTAAATATAATTATTGATGACATGAATGGCATTGAATATTTTGATCCTTGAATATATATTACTTCAATTTTAAATGACACAAATGTAGTTCCTTGCATTTAAAAAGTCAAAACATACAAAACCATAGTAACCTAAAACAGTAAAGCAAAGCATTAAGGCATAAGAGCTCTGGAGCAGGGGAATCCTGAGGTAGAGTTCAAAGGTTGCCCACCATTGAATTGTGAGTATTTTAATTTTTTCTGCTATTTTAATAAATTGTGCTGAAATTCTCCAAGCTCTGTTTCTATAAAATGGGAAGAAACAATAGTTTCCATATCATATAGCTATGCTGAAAATAAATGGGTTAAAGCATTAACACTTTTTTCAAAAAATGTTACCTATCATTATCAAATAAAATGAGAATTTGGTCAAACTAAAGGTAGTGAATTGGAGAGCTTAGAGTAACTTTTTCTTTTTTCTTTCCTAGAGACTCATATTTGTTATTTCTTCTTTAATCATTCTATTATTTTAGATAAAACTCTTTCCAAAATTCCTGAATGAATGTTTTTAATGAAAGGTATTATAAATCAAAATGAAATTCTAAGACCAAGCCTTCCTTTATCTGCAGCTCTCTCTATCTGTCCTACATTCCTTCACTGTCTGGCACTGAATTCAATGAGACTTCAAGATGAAATAAAATATTTTGATTTGGATGAATGTCAAACCAAAGCCACCACTGCTATATCAAGATACTTCATAATGATTTCCTTTCCATTCCTTAAAGTAACAAATCCACAGCTCTGCTTTTTTTCTTTTTAGTAGAGGTATGGGGATGAGGCAAATTAAAATGATTTTTTAAAAACTTTAACATGCCAAGACATTCAATGAAATTAGAATCATTATAACTTATGCATATTTATTGAGTGCTATAATTTTGCTAATGTAAACAGCTGTTTTTTTCTTTCCTGATAAGTTGTCTGTTACCAAAGAAAATATTCTTCTATATGCAACTTCTATTATGAGAACCATTTTGAAAATTAAAGGCAAAAAACAAAAAATTCATTGAAATTCTCAGAAAATAAAAAAATAAGCATTTTTATGCTAGTAATTATATGAGACACAAAATTATTGGCCTCACCAGCCTTTATATCTTAATATTTAGTTGAAAAAATATAACTTTCTCATTAAATGAACTGGGTTTATTACTTGCTCTTGCCATAGGCACATACTTTAGGAATTCAGTGTATGTGTGAATGCGTGCATGTGTATGCATACACATTTGTTTCTTAGATACCTCTGTTATGCCTGTATTGCTTTCATTTCCTGGAAAAGCCTTTAGCAGAGCATAAAGTCAGATTTCTTTGGATTTGTTTTTTGTTTAATGTCTTCCCACAGGTTTTCAGGCATCTGCTATATTGTTTTCTGTGTTTAAACAGTAAAGAAAATAAACTCATTGAAAAGGGAAATTTGATTTTCTTCTTGGAAACTACCTGGGAATAGTAGATAAACGTGTAAAATGGAAGAAGAAAATTTTAGGATGACTGCAATCACAACAGAAGTAATGGAATAAAATAAAGTTTGGTTACATTGTCAATATATGAGTACAAGTGAGTATCAGAATGTGCCCCCACAAGCACACATTGAGACCTGCTGTTTTCCCTGTTAGTGTCCACATGGCCTTGATTTTCATATTGCAAGAAAACACAAATATTGGCAAAAGCTTTACTAGATGTTTGGTCATCCCCCTGTGTTAAATAGGACTTGAATTTTAAGTGCCTAAATAAAACCTCTGTATGATATGCTTGTTTGACTTCTATTCCCAGAAACTTAATAGACCCATTAATCAAAAAAGAATCATCATCTAGAAAATTGGAAAAGAGTTTTGATAGTGAGATTAAAAAATAAACACATTCTCCTTCCTTATGGCCTTTGTTACTAATACCTTTAAAAAGTCTATTCCATTCATAGGATACAATGATTTAAGGGGATCCAGCATTCTGATTAAATGGCTCAGTACTCACCAGAATAGGACACTAAGGTTGAAGGTCAAGAGTTGTTTAAATTTTTGATGAGTGTGGGGAAATTAAGTATTTTACCATCTTAGGGTTAATCATCCACCTAGCTTTGTCTGCTCCCACCCCAACATTTTATAGGTGAAGTCCAATGATCCTAGGTGATGATATTGTCAACTAACATAGATTTAGAGCCATATCTGCTATTTTGTTTGTTTAAATATCTCAAAGACTACTTTTCAGACTCTCTCTGAAAGATATGTTCAAAGGAAGGGAAAATATAATACTCAGAAAATGGTAAGAGAAACTAGTCTTTAACAATCAGAAAAAAACAAGTTAAGTAATTCCCTAATAGATAGTTCCTTTGCTGTTCCCGCAGTCAGTGTCAATCAGCACTTGAAAGCAGACACCTGCTCAAAGACAGATAAACAAAACATTTACTTTAGGAGAGAATGTAGGTGCTCAAACTGCATTTAAGTGTAGATTTACTATACATTATATAATGAAAATATCTGAATTTCCAAAGGAAAATGATATTTATTTTTAGAGGTGATATTAATCATGTCTTATTTAAATATTTTGTATGCACTTTTGCATTAATTCCCTTTTCCAATACAGATTAGTTAGGGGTAGTTTTCTCATATTCAATCAATGGTCAAATTTTCTATGTCCTCCTTTAAAATGTTATATTAATATTTTTCCTATAATTACATTTTCATTAATATCACCTTTCTTTGGGTCCTCTTTACATTTCACATAGTATATTAGAGCACTAGGAAAGAATTAAAATTATTTTGAGCATTTTGTAGAATTTTAAACTTGGGAAGATGCTGCATGACTTTGAAAGTAATAGTTAAAACACAAAAATTGTGAAGAAAAATGAACAGTTTTGACAAGAATTTTGATATATTCATTTAGAAATAGCAATACACAGGTTAATACATGCATGTATTATGGAAATAGTCAGCATGTGCTTATTGGTATGCTGATACTAAAATGGTATAATCTTGTAATCGTGGCTATTCTGAGAACAAAAATTTAGGCATTCAAATTGGTTTTGAAGCCAAACCACCCATTGTAACCAATGAGTCCTACACACACAAATATACACACATACACCTAATTTTTGAAGATTAAAAATTTGTATAACCTATCTAATAATTTTCACAATTTTACTATTTTATTTGCATAATTAATTTTATTCTATTTACAAAATATATTTTGTTATAGTACTTTATTTTATTTCTTAAAATAGAGAGAAAGAGCAACTGTTACTCTGTAGAACTACAAAGCTTTTTCCTTTAGGAAACACTGGTTTCAGGTTACCTAATCAGTAGAGAAGGCTACAGAAAAGAATGAGAGGAGTTGCCAGACATTAAGGATAGGAAGATGATAGAAGGTGTTTTAGGATAAGAAGACTTGTGTTTGTTAATAGATGCAGAAAGTCATTAAAGAGAGTGAAATTTCAAGAAAAAAATGAGGGTGAGAAAAAAAGATCATGAAGATGATTATAATAAAAATACCAGTTTAATCACAAACACAAAAAGTAGTTTATTTCAAGAGCTCTCGGAGGGGAGCTCTTCTGGAGGTTTGAGAAATTATGTGGCAAGATTAAGGAGAATGGGAGTTATTTTTATAACAATCACAAGGGAAATGCAACAAGGCGTCCACCAGGAAATTAAGGATATGTAAAAGAATTTTAAATCAGCTTCTAGAGTCCAGCAGTGGTTTAAAACTGTGAGTTTACTGTGGAGTTAATGGAAAGTGGTGGATTTATTCCAGAAAAGGATGATCAGCAAATGCAGGCATGATTAGGTGTTTCTCTATGTGCCTCTTTTGGCAATGAGAGTTTGGGGAAATCAAGGGCCTATATGACCTTGAATGTTATGAAAAGGATCACTTAAAATGGATAATCAAGAAATTTCAGACTTTCAGTCAAGATGGAAACATAGGTAGGTACACTTCACCTCCTTGAGCAACCACAAGAAGAATTACAACTAAACTAAATAAAATAAAATAAAATTACACCCAGAACTTCCATAAAATGAAACTGTATGGAAGTCTGACAACAGAGGTTTAAAGAAGCCACATTCATCCAGATGGGTAGGAGGCATGGAGAAGTGGAGTCAGGGCAAAGAAGCAAGGAGATGAGATGTGGTGAGGTGAGGCAGTGGCACCCATGGAATGGGCGGTCCCACATTCACATGTGGTGAATAAAAATCAGGAGGGATACCTTGGGAGCAAGACAGCCAGTCCCAAGCCAAACCACACAGCCCAGGGTTATAATGCCAGGTAGATAAAGCTCCATGACTTCTGGCTATAAAAATGAATGGGGGTTGGGGCAGCAGAAGAAATTGCTGGTTTCTCAGGAGACTCCATTTAAAGTGCCCACCCACTCTGGGATTCACCACCAGGCAACAGGTGGAAGGACATCAGTCACATACAGGAAGTGGGTGAGGTGACTAGAAATGGAACGAGAGGCCTTGTCCCCTCTCTGAGCCCTCCCCGCACCACAGAGCCACAAAGCAGTGAAGCATGTTGCCCCACCCTAGCTATTACCTAAGTCCTTTCTGACACAACTTAACAGTTTCACCAAGATATAGTCAAAGTAGGTCTAGCTAATACACAGAAACAAAATCAGGAAGGCCGCCACATTGAGGAGACAAATATGGTCCAAATGAAAGAATGGAGCAAAATTCCAGAAAAAGAACTAAACAAAACAGAGGTAGTCAACTTATCACATGCAGAGTTTGAAACACTGGTGTCAGAATGCTCAGAGAACTTGTTGAGTACAGAAGAAACATAAGGAAAGAAATGAAGGTTACACTAAGAGAAATAAAGAAAAATACACAGGAACCAACAGTGAAGAAAAGGAAGCTGGGATTCAAATCAATTTGGAGCATATGGAAGAAACAAACATTCAACCAGGACAAAAAGAAGAAATAAGAATTCAAAAAAATGAGGATAATATAAGAACACTCTGGGAAATCTCCAAAAGTGCTATCATCCAAATCACAGGGATGCAAGAAAAAGAAGGGAAGGAGCAAGAAATTGAAAACTTATGTGAGAAAATAATGGAGAAAATCTTCCCTAACTTGGCAAAAGAAATAGCTATCCAAGGCCAGGAAGCATAGAGAGGTCCAAACAAGTTGGACCTAAAGAGGACCACACCATGACACATCATCATTAAAATGCTAAATGTTAAAGATAAAGAGAGGATCTTAAAAGCAGCAAGAGAAAAGAAGAGAGTTACCTACAAAGGAGTTCCCATAAAAGTATTAGCTGACTTCTCAAAAGAAACTTTGCAGGCAAGAGGAGACTGGCAAGAAGTATGCAAAGTGATGAAAAGTAAGAACCTACAACTAAGATTACTCTATCCAGCAAAGCTATCATATGGAATGGAAGGGCAGATAAAGTGCTTCCTGGAAAAGGTAAAGCTAAAGGAGTTCATCATCATCAAGCCCTTATTATATGAAATGTTAAAATAACTTATTTAAAAAAAAGATCAAAACTATAAACATTAAAAAGGCAACAAACTCACAACTATCAACAACTGAATTTAAAAAAAAAAAAAGAAGAATCTAACAACCAGAACAGGAACAGAATCATAGGTCTGGAGATTATTTGGAGGGTTATCAGCTGGGAGGGGGAAGGGAGAGAATGGAGAATATGGTGAAGGGATTAAGAAACATAATTGGTTGGTACAAAACAGACAGGGAGAAGTTAAGAGTAGTATAGGAAATGGAGAAGCCAAAGAACTTATATGGATGACCCATGGACATGAACTAAGGTGTGGGGGATTTCTACAGATAATGAGGGAACTGGACAGATATGGACAAAGGCAGGGGGAGGAATTGGGACAACTGTATTATCATTATCAATAAAATATACTAAAAAAGGGAAAAGAAACACTAAAAAAAGAAATTTCTCTTCAATACAGCTTTTGAAAAGCTGTTAAATGGCAACCTATGTGTTCTTTTAAATATACATGGAGATATAAAAGAAAAGGAAAATGGCTCAACACTATCAAAAAAGATTTTAATAATAACTGTGAATGAACATTTACAGTCTTTATCATGTCAGTCAAGCACACACAGATGTACTGACTCAGTTTGTTTTTTTAAATATTTTATTTTTATCCATAAATTTTCTCCATTTAAGTAAAATACTCAAGGTTGCAAAGCTAGTGAACAAGTTGGAATTTGAACTTAGTAAGTATGGCTACAAAGTCTGGCCTTTTAGATAGCACACTATATTATTTACTCTCAAAACTTTTGAGTAAATGGTAATGATTTTGAGTTTAAAGAAACTAATAAAAATAGTTTGAATGAGAGAAATCCAGACTTTTGTTGATTACATAAAGTGTTTTTCCCTCTATTTTTGGAGAAAAGAGTAGGTTTCCCGATTCAACCTTATGCAAGTAGAGCTCTTGTGTGATGCAACTTAATGGTCAAGTAACTCCAGATCTTGACTCACTTCCACACAGCTCTCATGTGACTCCCTAGGACTAGCAATGGATGTGTGCAGCAGTCTCCCCAGGCAGCCCCCTCTTTTCTTCAAGTGGTCACCCTAATTAGGCCTTTTCTTTTAGCACTGCAGACTTCTATGGATAACTACAGCAATCTCACCCTCCTCAATCCAACTCTTACAGTAATGGACATGTAAGGAGCAATGAGAATATAATCTTATACTGTGATTGATACATAATTGAAGAAATAAAGATTACTCTCAACAATTAGAGAAAATAGTAGTGATTTAAAAATACTTTTGAAAAACTTAAGAGCAATCACTGGCAAATTTTAAATATGGCATACATCTTCTTACATATCAGTGAATTTAAAATCAAGTTGAATATAGCCCATATACAAGAATAACGGAGAAGTTAAAGATGCATTATATTAAAGAAAAGGACAAAGAAGTATATCAGTTATAATAGTAAAGTGAGAATTAAAAATGCATTATATTAAAGAAAAGGACAAAGAAGTACATCAGTTATAATAGTAAAGTGAGAAAATTCCCTTTTAAAAGATACAGTCTCTCATTTAGGATAAAAAACTAAATTCAATAATATGCTCTTTGGAAAATAAAATACCTAAAATTATATACAGTATTCCCTCACTTATCACGGATATTACATTCCAGACCACCATGTGAAGTAGGAACCTTACATTTATTCTACATGCTTAAACCTACGTAATTTTAACAACATACATATACAGTACTGCAAAATCCCGTGATGTAGCAAAAAATTCGCAATAAATAATTAAATATAATATTTTTTAAAATCCCGTGATACAGTGAGGCTGCGATTAGTGAGCCAAGATATAGCAAGGGAATACTGTATAATGAAAATTTTAACAGAAAACTTAAAAGCCAAATTATAGATGAAATGGTATCAGGTTGTTAAAGTTAGAAAAACAGTGCAATTTTATGATTTCTTTATGTAGACATTTCAGGAACAATAAAAGAAGTTTAGATAAGATAGCGTTAGTTTTACATTGATAAAATACAAAATTTACATCATGGACATAATTTAACTGTAACTGTTACACATTGCAATGTTATAGTGGTCTTTTACTATAAGCTGCTTGCCACCAACAAGCTCAGATCTGAGCTTAGGAGACAATAGGATTAATGGTGATAGAAGTATACACAGAATGCTGTGGAAATACATGGTGAATATCATCTAAGTAGACTGGGAGCTCAGACAATATTTACATTATTTGTATTATAAATAAGCTACATAAATATGAGATTACTTGTTAAGATATAAAAGAGAAATATATAACCACAAAGAGCAGGCAACAGACCAATATTAAACATTCACTGTGAGGATGCTGGCTTCAAATTATGATATACTAACAAAAAATTTGTATCATCTACTGTTTCATGTCTTTTTTTAAAAACTGTTCATTTTGTTTTACCTATGTATTAAAAATAATTTTACATGGAAAAATATCAGGTCTACAAAAATATATATAAGAATAGTACAAAGAACTCCTACATACCTTTCACCCCATCATTCAATTTTGTCAATTTGCCCAAGAAATTTTCAAAACTGAATCCAATCCAGGATGGCCCCTTGCACTCAGTGGTCATGTCACTCTCTTCCCCTTAAGTAACAGCAGATCCTTGGTTTTTCTTTGACTTTCACAACTATGACATTTTTAAAGAGTATAGGTCATTGATGAGGGATTGTCCAGTATTTCTTCAAGTGATGCATTTTTGGCAGAAATCCACAGGAGTGCATCCCATCAGTGAGCATATGATATTGATGTGTCCCATTATGACGGTGGTAACTTTGATCACTGAGGGTGGTTACTGCCAGGTTTATCCACTAGAAAGTTACATTTTTTTTCCCTTTATAATCAATAAGAATTTTGCAGGGAGACATTTTGAGATTAATATCCTATTACTCATCACACTTACATATCAGTGAATTTAAAATCAGTGGATTTAGAAACTGTTGCTATTTTATATTATTACTTTGATGACTATCAATAATTATTTTCTAATTTCATTTATCCCAATGCATTTATTAGTTGACATTTTCTGTAAGAAAGAGATTTATTTTCTCCCATCATATTTATATCAATGTAAATTAATGGATTCCAATTTTATTCAGTGTGTTATAATTATTAACATAATTTTTAGAGGGTGCTAATGAAAGTGGTATTATGTTTAGTTTCAAATTTTACTTATTTATTGGTATAAAGGAAAGTGATTGACCTTTGTATATTAACTTGTATGCTACAAGCTTGCTGTAACTTAATTATTTCATAATATTTTCATCGATTCTTTTAGATTTCCTACATAGAAAAATCTTTGAGTTTTTCATTATTAAGTATGTTAGATGTAGGTTTTGTTTTTCTTCTTGTAAATTACCTATTTAAAGTTGAGGAAGATCTCCTCTATTGCTAATTTACTGAGAGTTTTATTAAGAATGAATGTTGGAGTTTGTTAAATGCTTTTTCTGCATCTATTGACATGATCATGTCACTTTTCTTTTTTTGCTTGTTGATATAATGAATTACATTAATTAATTTTCAAATGTTCAGACAGCCTTGCATATCTGGGATAAATCTCATTTGATCGTGGTATCTAATTTATTTTATACATTGTTGTATTTGATTTGCTAATATTTTGTTGAGGATTTTTGCACGTACATTCATGAGAGATATTGGTCTGTAGTTTTCTTTTCTCGTAATGTCTTTGGTATTTGTATTATGGAAATGCTGGCCTCTTTGAATAAATTAGAAAGCTTCAATCCTATGAAGGAGATTATAGAAAATTGGCATATATTCTTTCTTAAATGTTTGGTAGGATTCATGAGTGACTCCATTCAGGTCTGGCACTTTCTGTTTTGAAAGTTTATTAATTTTGATTAAACTTATTTGTTATGGTCTTGTTCATATTCATTCTTTTCTTTTATAAGTTGTGGAAAATTGTATTTTCTTCAATCCAGGTTATAAAATTTATATGCTCAAAGTTGTTTATAGTATTTTTATTATTTTAAGGTCTCTAGGATCTATCAAATAGATCAACTTTAATATATTATTGGCCATAAAAATGACTTTTGGACTGAAATGGGAGGCAGAGAAGAAAAAAGAATTTTAAAAATATTGGTTTTTACTTCTTTTTTCAATATTTTATTATCATCTCCAAATATTCATTGACTTTTAAGCAGTGGAAAACTGTAATTTTATATTCAGTTACTCAAAATAAAATAAAATGGCTATAACTTGTTATATTTCATATTTATTGAGGGACTGCTATAAACTGGGCACAATTTCATTAATTGAATCTTTCAATCTTTTTTAACAAAAACATGCAGGTAATTAAAATCCATTTTCCTAATGAGGAGACCAGTATTAAGGAAAAATAAATTAATTGCTCAATCTAATTAGACTATTAAGTATAGCTCAAATTTTGCTGAATTGATTCTAAATTTGCTGAGCTTAACAGTACATCACTACATAACATCTTTCTCATAACAGAAGCACTGGAATAAATTGTGCCCAAATGGCAATCAAATTAAAATAATCCTTAATTTTTAAATTAAATTAGATTGTGGAAGTGATGTTTAAATTTTTTAACATTTTATTTGTGAAATAAGTAATGCATTCAAAATTAGTTTCATAAGCACTCACTAAATTCTGTAAATTGTGCATTAAATAAAAAATCTAATGATGATTAAATTATACCATCAAAGATAATCTCTATGTGGAAAAAATACAGTTAAGACAATATTTATTAAGCATAATACAAGAAAATAATGTTTTGTAAAATACATACAAAATACTGTAGAAGTACAGATTATGGAGCCAGCAAGTACCTTCAAAAAAGACAGGGATGTAAGTGATAAAAGCGATTTTTCCTTTAATAAAATGAGAAGAGTTATTTAGAGATATCTTGATGAAGCCAGGCTATATCTGCCCTTTCCCTGTTATAACGCCATTACCTACTAGTGTTACTTGGTACAATGTAATACTCAATAAATATCTATTGAATAAAAAAGTAAATGAAAGAATAGATGTTGAGTGAATATCAAATAGCATCATATATCTGAAATTTAAGGCACGGAATGGGGAATGGCAGAAGGCAAATATGGAAATATTAATTGAGACACATAATGAATGTTTTTCCTGCCCCTCTTTACACCATCAAGACGTTATTCTGCGATCTCAAGCAGCAATGTTCAATGGAAAACAATGTGAGTCACACAAATAATTTAAAATTTTCTTATAGTTATGCAAAACACTTTAATGCATCCATACTCTATATTAAAAGTATACATATAATAAGGGCCAAAATTATTATTTCAACATATCAATATTGAAATAATTAATGAAATATTTACATCCTTTTTTGTACTGCTTTTGAAATCTGGTGTATATTTTACATTTACAGTAAATCTGACCTTAGCAACATTTTCAATGTGTAATGGCAACACATGGCTAGTGGTTACTGTATTAAACAGAATAGTTCTGGGATTCTTACTATTTAAACTGTGATCCTTAGATAAGCAATACTGTGACAAGCTTGTAGAAATCTGGAATCCTGAGCCACCCTCCCAACCATCTCTATCAGAATCTGCACTTACTCAAGAACTTGAGACAGTTGTGTGTATGCGACAGTTGGAAAAGTGCTGGTCTAGGTAATGAGCTCTAATGTTAGGTCTGCATGTTCCAGGCAGTGCAAAAGACACATGCTATTGGAATTCAGAAAGATTAGAACTATTATCTCTATTAATTTTATACTAATTTTGTCTTAAAAGCATGAAGTAAATTAAGGTTTATATATATTTAATATCATAGTCATACCAGTGCCTTTATTTTGTCCAAATGTCAGATTGTCTTATGTCATTGATATCTGGTAACCTGAGGTAAGAGTTGAGTGTTATCTATGCCTGGTAAGTGGATTTATGGATTCTATAATTTATGATGTTTCCTAGCATTAATTAAACTAACAAAATGAAAACCATAAAATAAATTTTGCAAATACATTTTTTCAAATATAAGAAAACAAAACAAAAAAGTGGCAGAGTTAACCTTTCTAACTCTTATAGAAAGTCTTCCTCAGTCTCAACAGGTAAAAATATGATGATATAACCAGATTTACTAACTAGTGAGGGGAATTTTTCTAAAGTTATCAAAATATATACTTAACATATCTCTTAACATTTATATAGTTAACCATGCATGTATGCCCAGGTATATTGCCCTGTTTATCACATGCAGTTATAATTTCTTTTTTGGATATTTTACAGTGTATGTCAGGTATAAATACAGTAAGTAGAACATGTACACAATATTAAAATGGACGATCACGTATTCTGGTAAAGATTTGTTTTGCTTATTTATTTTTCGTTATGTGGAAAACACACAGTAAAGACCTGACCTGTGGGAAGCTGGAATGTTTCCCAGGTTTGCTCGTAACTCTGTGCTTAATTGTTCCTGGCAGCCCCTTCAGGCGGGGAATGTGTTCCCTCTCAGGCTGATGCAAGGTGACAGTCTAAGCAGAACTGTGTATTTTTCTCTACTCTCTCTACTACCTAATTGTGGGAAGAGGGGAAAATAATTGTTAGGAATTTCAGAGGCCCTTCCTGCATGACAGATTGTTTACTGACCAGAGGAAAGGCAGAATCAACAGAAGGCATCAACTTTACCAAGTCCAGTGGAAGTAAAACCTTGAAGGCAAACCTGCAAACTGCAAAGTGGGTCAGTCATGAATAGTTCATTTGCGATACGTTAAAGATAACCTAAAAGTGGGAATTTTAACGTTTAAGCAGAAAAATCAAAGATAAAGTGTAAATTGTTAAACATAAGCCCTAGTCTAAATAAATGGGTGCTTATACAATCTCCAAAAATATTTTGAGCTCTAAGAGTCTATAGTAAGAAAATAAATCTTAAATATATGTAAATACACTATTTAAAAAAAATTTAATTGGAAGAGAATAGGATTAACAGACTTTGGAGAATGAACACTATAATTCAAGTAACCCATAAATGAAACAGGCAAGACATTTGGGAAGGGGACAACTGAACCAGCAATTAAATGCTCCTGAAACGTGGTTACCTATTAAACATGACTCTCCATAGGGGAGGGAAAAAGTAGAGCAGTACACAAGACCTATCAAAACATAGCAGACATTTGGCAGGAATGCCACTAAAATTTTAAGCTGCATATATGTGTCTGTATATATATATACATATATATACAGACACATATATATATTCTATAAGTATATTTTGAATATATATATACACACATATATATTCTATAAGTATATTTTGAATGTGTATATATATATATATATATATATATATATATATATATCCTTCTTAGTGAATGTCCAGTCATATGCAATTGCTTCCTCGACATCCTCAGAACTGTCTATAACAGATTTTGTTATTTTTCACATAATGATGGTTAGACGTACACAACTTTTCTCAAAATGTGTTCCTTGGAACACTAGTGTTTCTAATATGCCTTGGGAGAAAAGATAACACATTCAAGTAACAAGCAGGAAAATTTTCAGTCTATTACTTTCCTAAAATTCACATTGCACGTTCACATAATTAATGGTTTTAGAGTTCCTGAAGTACCTAAATTAGTTGTTTAAGTTTGTGTATTCTACTGTTACTTAAGCATGTTAAATTTCAGAAAGTTTATTCTGATACCTATTAATGTCCAGGAAACTAGTGTCCTACAGGAAACATTTTGGGAATTGCTGGGCTGGGAGAATGTTGCTATGTATTATCATTCCTAGCATGCTGTTGGCCGTGATATAAATACCTAAGTTTAATGGAAATCAAAGATATTACTGAAAAACCATTTTTAAAGATTTTAATTGAACTTGCTTATTTACTTGAGCCTTCCTCGGTGTTATTTTCACTCCTACATTAATGTATCCACAAAAGACCTGGCAAAAAAGGATCCTGACAAATAATATTGAAATATTCCCAAATATGAAACCTGAAATTCTATAAAGACTAGGTATTTCTGAAATGAGATAGACATACCCTCAGAAGTACATTGTAGAAAATCATTGTTGTTATTGTTTGGATGCTATGCTATTGGAAAATAAGTACGTGAATTTACAATTCAGCTCATAATTACTATTTATTTCTTAAGGTGAAAAAGAAAGCTGAACTAGAAAACACAAAAATTCCCTAAGAAATTTCTCGTATGTACCTAAGGACAAAATAGTATGTTTCCCAGATGCTCAGAGATAATGGTGTAATCTGACCTGCCTATACTATGGCTAACTTGGTGGAGGTGTGGGAAAATATCTTTCAGCACTAGACTTTGTAATCTTGTCTCATTTACAGTCATTATAAATGACATAGCTTAAAGAATAGTCAATTGTATTGATGAAGAAAACGATGTCTAAAATGATATCTAAAGATATCTGAGGACATCGTTACCAATATGATTGTATTTGGTTGTCCAATTCCTCAGAACACACAAAGTTCTTTTAGCTAAGATAATTTAACACATGTGAACTGAACTCTAAACACATTTACTTTATTACTATTATTTCTCAGATAAATCTAGTATTAGTTATTTGTAATAATGGATATACATAATCCAGAATATAATGATAAACAAGTTTAAATAATTAGGTTAAAAACTCTTTCCATCCCTCAGGCTACATTTGTCTGAAAGGAGCATTAGTCACATGTAGCCTTGAGGGACTTTTATACAAATCTTGTGGAGGTAATGTAAAGATTCTTTCCTTGGAAGGGGAAAAGACAGAACAAAACTGGGTCACTGATAGTAATTATTAAAATCATAAAGCTAACTATGCACTGTTATTTCTTCCTTTCATTTAATTTCCTGTTTTACTTTGATTTTATACAGATAAATGTGCTGTGTATATGAGTTAAATGAGGGCTATGTAATAGCTACCCCTGATATTATGTATTCAGTGATAGCATACTCTATCACAATTCATTTATTTTTGCCCCTCATCCTATCTGGGTGTTAAAGGTAATAAGCTAATGCTTTAAAAAATTTTTTTTCCTTTTTGCATAGAGCTTTGCCATAGCATAGTTTTATTCTTAGTTTTCACTTACATTTTACAGAATTGGTCTTTACCTAAATATCACCATATTTTCAACTTAAAAGTGTTAAAAGACAAATACAATCATATTACTGAATAGGTATTATTCTTCATTCTTTTTGGCATATGCTCTTCCTGTTCTGAAATGTGCAGCACATTTCACATTCACTAAACTTGACTGCTCCTTGTCTCAACATATTTCATCACTATTTATGGGCTCTGAGTTGCCAATAAATTATTTAACTGAAGTAAGTGTTCTCTGGTGGACAGCATGTCTTAGGACAAATTCCACAAAAATCCAGCTACTTCAGGAAATCTTGAAGCTGCAAAATTGTATTAAAAATGCCCAGTACTTAAATAAGCTTTGAAATAAATATCATTTTAAAAGATAATTTGTTTCTTAAAAATCAATCAACCTAGAAATATTTGCTACATTTTTATACAGTAAAAGAAACTAATCATGAACTAGAATTAAGCAAAGCAGTTTGTTCATCAAACGGGTTTTAGGTCATATGTGAGCCTCCCTTTACTCATTATTAAAATGAATAAATGATTACTAATACCAAGGCATTTACTATGAAAATGTTATGCTTATAATCACTGACAGAATTTTTTTAAATTACATTTTATTGATTATGCCATTATAGTTGTCCTGGTTTTCCCCCTGTGCCCAACTCCACCCAGCAGCCCGCACTCCATCAGGCAATCTCCCCACCATTGTTCGTGTCCATGGGTCATGTGTATAAGTTCTCTGACTTCTCCATGTCCTATACTGTACTTTGCATCCCCATGGCTATTCTGTAACTCCCTGTTTGTACTTCTTAACCCTCTCACCTCTTCACCCATTCCCCCATATCCCCTCCCAGCTGGCAACCAACAAATGTTTTCTGTACCCATAATTCTGTCTCTCTGTTCTTCTTGTTTGCTTAGTTTGCTTTTTAGATTCAATTGTTGCTAGATATGTATTTTTTGCCATTTTATTATTCATAGTTTTGATCATCTTTTTCTTAAAAAAGTCCCTTTAACATTTCATATAATAATGTTTGTTTGTTTTTTTTGTATTTATTTATTTCTTTATTTGTTTATTTTTTTAAAGTATAGTTTATTGATTATATTGTTACAATAGTTCCAATTTTTTCCCCTTTGCTCCCCTCCGCCCAGCACCCCCCTTCCCCAACAATCCCCTCCCCAAGTCCATGCCCATGGGTCGTACATAAAAGCTCTCCTGCCTCACCCTTTCATATATTCTTCTTCTTTTTTTTAAAATAATTAATTAATTAGTTAAATATTTTAACAATAAAAAATAACAATCCCTCCCTCTCAGACTTAAGACCCTTTACAATCTTATAAAGGACAATGGACGAAGGTCTCGAGCTCCTCTAGCTGCTTCAAGCTGGACATGGTCATCGTCCTACCTACCCTTGGGTCAAGAAATCCCTAAAAAGAGTAGGGGTGTGGAAGGGAGGGTGGCCTTCCCACAAGGGGAAGGATCGTGCAGACTCCAGGTTGGTTGGCTGTCTCCGGATAACGGCATCCTTGGTTTAACAGGCTGGCATCCTTGTTGTATTCTGGGGGCAGCAGGGTTAAAGGACATCATTCAATCCATAACCACTACATGAAAAAAGACAGGTATTAATTTTTCAATGGCCCACATTAGCGAAAAGAAGGGCTTCTTTGGAGGAAGGTATGCCAGGTACATCTCACCTGTCCAAAACCCTTTTGCCCATTATACTTAGTTTGGACTGAGGGAAATATTTTAGGTATCCCCCCTCTAAGGTCTCTGGGCTCTTTCTGTCCAAGTCATTAGGATAGAAAAGAGAAACCAGTTTTAAAGTGAAGCCCACAGACCACCCCGTTCTTCACCAACCCAGCCACTTAGTTCAGCCAAACCATTGAGTCTCAGAAGGCAGCAATGCAGACAGGATTAAGTGAGGCCTATACGTACAGACAATCACTCAGGTAATGAGATCATAGGCTTATGCCCTTTGAAAACAGAAAACACATGTTAATTTATGTAACGTAACCCACATACAAGTCTCGAAATCTGTAGGACTGTCTTATCGGAAAGACATCTATTTGCTAGGCATTTGACATTCTTCTTGCCTGTAAATTAAACATCTTTGATAATGCCACAGGCATAGTTTAACTTTCAAATGAAAACAAATTTTAAATGAAAAGAAACTTTAAAGACGGTTAGCTGCACTACTTTATAGTCTACCACTGGGCATTGTGATCTTCCTTGAATCTTGATTTTTCTCCCTAAGATTACCCTCCTTGTCATTAAAGGGACTGCATTAAGTTCATTTTTAATTTATCCTGTTCATTTGCATAAACACAACAAGAGCAGCAAATGATCACTTATGATCTTTAGTTCTGCTTTGCTGGAACTTACGCAAGGAACATTTAGGGTGACCTTCAGTCTGCCCTTCAGGGCACAGAAGCTGAGCCACATACCTGGCATTCAGCCTTGCCTGTAAACACCTGTCTTTTCCAGGTCCTTCTGGTTTTCCATTGTGCCTTAAGGTCCCTTCTAGCCATCTTTCAGGAAAACAACCTTCATTCCTTCCCTGGAAAGATTGCTATGGACTGCTCAACCATCCAAGGTACCAGGCCTTTTATCTCGTGGACTTTTATTACCTTTGAAAGTCAGTCCCAGTTGCTCAGGGCTTTTTGGTAAAAACCAAAGCCCAAGCATGTCTCCTTTAGGCATGACATTCCAGTCAAAGTCTTAGTTAAAAAAAAAATAAAAAACCTCTATTAACAACTGGTCTTATTAGTTTTATGCAAAGAAACTTAGGTCATTACTTACTTCTTTAGAATGCTTAATTCTGGAGGGAACAGATAGGGAGAAAATATATACAGTGTGAAGGAAAATCCGTGTCTTTGTAATATTCACTGAACTTGCATTTCTATTCTTTATATTTTTATTTTTTCCCCCCACTAAAAATTTTTCTCTTTGTTTGCTTTTCCATTACAGTTGTCTCACTTTTTTCCCCCTCTTGCTTCTCTGCACCCTGTCCCCCTTCTTCCACATTCAGTCTCCACCCAGTTGTCCATGTCCATGGGTCATTTATACATGTTCTTTGACTAGACCCTTCCCCTTCTTACCACTTCTCTCCCTCCCATCTCCTCCTTTGTTACTGTTAGTTTATTCCTCGTTTACATACCTCTGGTTCAATTTTGCTCATTCGTTTGTGTTGTTCATTAGTTTCCTGTAACAGGTGATAGCATAAGGTAATTTTCTTTTGTTGCCTGGCTTATTTCGCTAAGCGTAATTCTCTCTAGTTCCAATCATGTTGTTGCAAATGGTAGAAGTTCCTTCTTTCTTTCAGTACTTATTCATTGTCAGTTTCCCCCTTTGTACTCGTGTTCCTCTCTGTCTCTCTCTGTTTCTTCATCTTCTTAAAGCAGACCCTTTAGCATCTCTTGCAATGCTGGTTTGGTGGAGATGTATTCTTTTAGCCTTCTTTTGTCTTGGAAACTCCTTATTTCACCTTCCATTTTGAATGAGAGCCTTGATGGGTAGAGTATTCTTGGTTGTGGGCCTTTGTTTTTCATTACTTGGAATATATTTTGCCATTCCCTTCTGGCTTGTAGTGTTTCTGCTGAGAAATCTGATGATAGCCTTATTGGAGCTCCCTTGTATGTTGTTAGTTGTTTCTCTCTTGCTGCTTTTAGGATTCTCTCTTTGTCTTTGAATGTTGGCATTTTAATTATGATGTGTCTTGAAGTGGGCCTGTTGGGGTTCATCTTCATTAGGACCCTCTGTGCTTCCTGGACTTGCATGATTCTTTCTCTCTTCATGTTAGGGAAGCTTTCTGTCATTAGTTTTTCAAAGAGGTTTTCTAATCCTTGCTCTTCTTCTTCTTCTGGAATTCCTATGATACAGATATTATTACATTTCATGTTGTCCTGCAGCTGTCTTAGAGCCTCTTCAGTCTTGTTCAGTCTTTTTTCATTTCGTTGCACTGTCTGTGAGTTTTTGTCTACATTGTTCTCCAGCTCGCTGATCCGATCTGCTTCCTCTAACCTGTTTTTAATTCCTTCTACTGTGTTCTTCAATTCAGAGATCGTATTCTTCATTTCCTCCTGGCTCTTATTGATAGCTTCCATGTCCTTTTTGATGCTGGTATAATTCTCAGTAAGTTCCTTATAGTTCTTCTGGAGCTCTTTGTAGTTTCCGCTGAGCTCATTGAGCTTCTCCATAATCCATGCTTTCAATTCCATATCTGATAGTTGGCTCCCCTCTATTTCATTTAGCACTCTTTCTGGGTACTCTACCTTTCCTTTCGATGGGGCATTGTTTCTCTGTCTCCCCATTTTTGTGACTCCTATTGTTTGTTGGTGCTTCTTAGAATGATCTCACATAATAATGTTTGGTGATGATGAACTCCTTTCGTTTTTTTCTTGTCTGGGAAGCACTTTATCTGCTCTTAGATTCTAAATGATATCTTTGCTGGGTAGTGCAATCTTGGCTGTAGGTCCCTACTTTTCAAGACTTCGAATATTTCTTGCCAGTCCCTTCTAGCCTGCACAGTTTCTTTTGAGAAATCAGTTGACAGTCTTATGGGAATTCCCCTGTAGGTAACTAACTTCTTTACTCTTGCTGATTTTAAGGGCTGGGACTCCTTGCTCCTGAGATATCCCTCCCAAATTTTTATCCATCACACATGGGTGAGGGACCAGCCCCTTCTGCATCTGCACCCCACCTATCAGGCTGGATGAATGCGGTTTCTTTAATTCCATAGTTGTCAGACTTTTTTCTATTCAACTCAATTTCTGACAGTTATGAGTGATGGCTGTTTTCTATGCTAGTTGTAATTTTGATGTGGTTGTGTGAAGAGGTGAACCATGTCTGCCTATACTTCCATCTTGCCCAGAAGTCCACAACTAATTGTCTTTCAAAGACTGGTGTTAGTACCTGATCATTGGTTCTTGGTGGTTATGAAAAAGTTAAAAAAAAAAAAAAAACTAAAAATAAAAGTAAACAGGAGCTCTGGAAGCCTGGAATGACTAGATATTGGGGCGAAATAAGCTGATTTTTACCGGACTTAAGTATTTTAAATATAAGGCAACAGTCTATTTTCAAAAAATAATAAGTAGATACCAGAGAGAGAAAGATTAATATAAAGAAGAACTTCACTACTACTAATGTCTCAATAATGATTAATTTAATGACACAGAGCCTCTGAAAAAGTGCACCGAAGAACAAGAAGAATCGTCAAAAGAATTCTTATTGCTAAATCATGCTGATACAAATAACATCATCAAAAGAATAACAGAATTATGTTTAGGGTTATACTAGGAGGTTAAATGAAGAACTTGGGAGAGGAGGCTGTTTTCTGTATTGTTTCCTAGGCAAAGAATTCTTTAAGAGAAAATTAGGGAGAAACAAGATGGCGGAGGAGTAAGTGGAAGCTACACTAACTTCCTCCCAGCACTAGTCTGGATTTACAACGTAATTTTGGAGAAATCATCTGGAATAACCAACTGAACACCAGCTGGAGAGAAGTCTTATAACCACGGAGAGACAGAAAAGGCCGCTACATCACAACGTGACCGGTAGGGAGTGCGGAGACGTGGAAAGGCTGGCTGGGCTCACACGGGTGGCAGCTGAAGGGACTGAGAAACAGATCAGCAGCTGGGGATTCCCCCTGAGAAGGGCAGGGTCCATACCCCCAGCTGGGCTTCCCAGCCTACAGCAACAAAGTGGAAAGTAAAATAGTATCCAGCTGAGAAAAACAAAAAACCACAGGGTTTCTTGCTAGCCAGAGGGAAACAGCTGGAGAAAAAGAGCTCTTAAGCGGATCACATACAAAAATATTTTGGCCCCCACTTACCCTGGGCACAAGCAGAGGGAAGGCAGAGAGGACTGGAGACACTTGGGGAGAGTTTGGTGTGGTGGCTTTGAGGGGAGAGCTAGGGAAGCGGCCGGCCGGGTCCCAGTGCTGACTCATCCCCAGTACTGCAGGCAGACCATTCCCAGCCAAGTGGCGTCAGCCTGAGGGGAAGCAAAGGCCCTGCCTACAGGAATTAAGCTGCAACACCCACAGTCCTTAAGCCTGATGGCTAATCACAGATTGAATAGATTAACAACTAAAGGAGACAGACAAAGGCAGTAGATGCCTGAAAGTCTCCAACAGGCTGCCTAGGCCCAGACTGGTACAGGATCTGACGCCACCAGGGGCAGATCCAGGAAGTGCAGATCATTCTAACAAGTACCAACAAACAATAGGAGTCACAAAAATGGGGAGACAGAGAAACAACCCCCCATCGAAAGGAAAGGTAGAGTCCCCAGAAAGAATGCTAAATGAAATAGAGGGGAGCAAACTATCAGATATGGAATTGAAAGCATGGATTATGGAGAAGCTCAATGAGCTCAGCGGAAACTACAAAGAACTCCAGAAAAACAACAGTGAACTCCAGAAGAACTATAAGGAACTTACTGAGAATTATACCAGCATCAAAAAGGACATGGAAGCTATTAATAAGAGCCAGGAGGAAATGAAGAATACGATCTCTGAATTGAAGAACACAGTAGAAGGAATTAAAAACAGGCTAGAGGAAGAAGAAAATCGGATCAGCGAGCTGGAGGAAAATGTAGACAAAAACTCACAGACAGTGCAACGAAATGAAAAAAGACTGAACAAGACTGAAGAGGCTCTAAGACAGCTGCAGGACAACATGAAACGTAATAATATCTGTATCATAGGAATTCCAGAAGGAGAAGAAGAAGAGTAAGGAATAGAAAACCTCTTTGAAAAACTAATGACAGAAAACTTCCCTAATATGAAGAGAGAAAGAATCATGCAAGTCCAGGAAGCACAGAGGGTCCCAATGAAGATGAACCCCAACAGACCCACTTCAAGACACATCATAATTAAAATACCAACATTCAAAGACAAACAGAGAATCCTAAAAGCAGCAAGAGAGAAACAACTAACAACATACAAGGGAGCTCCAATAAGGCTATCATCAGATTTCTCAGCAGAAACACTACAAGCCAGAAGGGAATGGCAAAATATATTCCAAGTAATGAAAAACAAAGGCCCACAACCAAGAATACTCTACCCAGCAAGGCTCTCATTCAAAATGGAAGGTGAAATAAGGAGTTTCCAAGACAAAAGAAGGTTAAAAGAATACATCTCCACCAAACCAGTATTGCAAGAGATGCTAAAGGGTCTGCTTTAAGAAGATGAAGAAACAGAGAGAGACAGAGAGGAACACGAGTACAAAGGGGGAAACTGACAATGAATAAGTACTGAAAGAAAGAAGGAACTTCTACCATTTGCAACAACATGATTGGAACTAGAGAGAATTACGCTTAGCGAAATAAGCCAGGCAACAAAAGAAAATTACCTTATGCTATCACCTGTTACAGGAAACTAATGAACAACACAAACGAATGAGCAAAATTGAACCAGAGGTATGTAAACGAGGAATAAACTAACAGTAACAAAGGGGGAGATGGGAGGGAGAGAAGTGGTAAGAAGGGGAAGGGTCTAGTCAAAGAACATGTATAAATGACCCATGGACATGGACAGCTGGGTGGGGACTGAATGTGGGAGAAGGGAGCGACAGGGTGCAGAGAAGCAAGAGGGGGAAAAAAGTGAGACAACTGTAATGGAAAAACAAACAAAGAGAAAAATTTTTAGTGGGGGGAAAAAATAAAAATATAAAGAATAGAAATGCAAGTTCAGTGAATATTAGAAAGACAAGGATTTTCCTTCACACTGTATATATTTTCTCCCTATCTGATCCCTCCAGAATTTGGCATTCTAAAGAAGTAAGTAATGACCTAAGTTTCTTTGCATAAAACTAATAAGACCAGTTGTTAATAACAATTTTTTTGACTAAGACTTTGACTGGAATGTCATGCCTAAAGGAGACATGCTTGGGCTTTGGTTTTTACCAAAAAGCCCTGAGCAACTGGGACTCACCTTCAAAGGTAATAAAAGTCCACGAGATAAAAGGCCTGGTACCTTGGATAGATGAGCGGTCCATAGCAATCTTTCCAGGGAAGGAACGAAGGTTGTTTTCCTGAAAGATTGCTAGAAGGGACCTTAAGGCACAATGGAAAACCAGAAGGACCTGGAAAAGACAGGTGTTTACAGGCAAGGCTGAATGCCAGGTATGTGGCTCAGCTTCTGTGCCCTGAAGGGCAGACTGAAGGTCACCCTAAATGTTCCTTGCGTAAGTTCCAGCAAAGCAGAACTAAAGATCATAAGTGATCATTTGCTGCTCTTGTTGTGTTTATGCAAATGAACAGGATAAATTAAAAATGAACTTAATGCAGTCCCTTTAATGACAAGGAGGGTAATCTTAGGGAGAAAAATCAAGATTCAAGGAAGATCACAATGCCCAGTGGTAGACTATAAAGTAGTGCAGCTAACCGTCTTTAAAGTTTCTTTTCATTTAAAATTTGTTTTCATTTGAAAGTTAAACTATGCCTGTGGCATTATCAAAGATGTTTAATTTACAGGCAAGAAGAATGTCAAATGCCTAGCAAATAGATGTCTTTCCGATAAGACAGTCCTACAGATTTAGAGACATGTATGTGGGTTACGTTACATAAATTAACATGTGTTTTCTGTTTTCAAAGGGCATAAACCTATGATCTCATTACCTGAGTGATTGTACGTATAGGCCTCACTTAATTCTGTCTGCATTGCTGCCTCCTGAGACTCAATGGTTTGGCTGAACTAAGTGGCTGGGTTGGTGAAGAACGGGGTGGTCTGTGGGCTTCACTTTAAAACTGGTTTCTCTTTTCTATCCTAATGGCTTGGACAGAAAGAGCCCAGAGGCCTTAGAGGGGGGATACCTAAAATATTTCCCTCAGTCCAAACTAAGTATAATGTGCATAAGGACTTTGGACAGGTGAGATGTACCTGGCATACCTTCCTCCAAAGAAACCCTTCTTTTCCCTAATGTGGGCCATTGAAAAATTAATACCTGTCTTTTTTCATGTAGTGGTTATGGATTGAATGATGTCCTTTAACCCTGCTGCCCCCAGAATACAACAAGGATGCCAGCCTGTTAAACCAAGCATGCCGTTGTCCAGAGACAGCCAACCAACCTGGAGTCTGCACGATCCTTCCCCTTGTGGGAAGGCCACCCTCCCCTCCACACCCCCACTCTTATTAGGGATTTCTTGACCCAAGGGTAGGTAGGACGATGACCATGTCCAGCTTGAAGCAGCTAGAGGAATTCGAGACCTTCGTCCATTTTCCTTTATAAGATTGTAAAGGGTCTCAAGTCTGAGAGGGAGGGATTGTTATTTTTTATTAAAATATTTAACTAATTAATTAATTATTTAAAAAAAAAGAAGAAGAATATATGAAAGGGTGAGCCATGGGCATGGACTTGGGGAGGGGATTGTCAGGGAAGGGAGGTGCTGGGCGGAGGGGAGCAAAGGGGAAAATATTGGTACTATTGTAACAATATCATCAATAAAATATACTTAAAAAAAAAGAATTAAATCTATATCCCAAACTAAAAAAAAAAAAAAAGAGAGAGAGAAAATTAGAAAGTAAACTTGTTTATAGGCTCTTTCTTTTCCATTTTTATAACAGTTTTATTAGTTCCTGAAAATTGTTTAAATTCCATTTTTTTAATGATGTGCATGTAGTTTTGGATGGTATATTTAGTGGTTAAGAATGGGAAGTCTGAAGATAACTTCAAAGATAAATGTTCTTCCTTCGGTATTAAACTAGAGGACCTTAAATAAGTCAGTTTCTCCAAGACTCAGTTACCATATCTATAAAATTGCAATAATAATGATACCTACCTCACAAGAGAGTTGAGAGGATTAAAGTAGAGAATTCTCAATCTCAACTACATAAAAAAATGCTTAACAAATATTAATTTTACTATCACTATTCCAGGCTTTTATGGGTCCATCATTACAATTAGGAAGCGTATTTGAGCATTTGTTCTGAAAATATGAAAAAAAACATGACATTATTTGACAGAGTTGTGATTGTATAGCAATGAACATCATGGTGATTGATCAAGGACAACTATATTTTTGTAAGAACATCCTTATCAAACTTTCTAACTCACCTTTCAGTTAATGCTTATAAAAATCCATACACATGAAGTTTCTCATGGCCAAGCACATGGGGAATCACTTGCTATATTTATAATAGAACTCTGTTAACTATTAATATTTGCACACTTTAATGGAACCATAATATCTGCATTGGTAATTTTACATTTTCATTAACTACTGGTAATATATTTATCCATACTTTGACATTAGGGATGCCCATAAAAATGTAACCCAATAAAGACAAATATGCATTTCAAACCTTTCATGTCAAAGCACACAAAAATGGGATAACTGAAACAAACTATATGATAAAGGACTGATAGCTGAGGCAAGCTTACCAATTCAGTAGTACAGTGAACATTTTTTAAGAATGTAACACTTAGAATATTACAAGACTTCTGTGAAAAATCAAATTAATTTCTATATTCAAACCTCGCACATTATATGTGCACAGATTGCTTCATATGTGTTCCCTCAGAAGCAATCAGAGTCTGTCGGCAGACTCTGCTATGGAAACCCACCTAGTCCTCAGAGAGGATTGTTTGAAATCCAAATACAGGACTGTGTTTATTCAAAGGACTGAGCAGACAGAGTCCCACACTGTGGCTGTACAAAAGAGAGGCTCATTCATTCATCTAGGTAAGAAACATACTGTAGAACAAATGGATGAGGAAAAAATGGGAAAGTTACAAACTGAGCCTGAGTGTGGGAGTGTACCATTGAGTAACAGTAGGGGGAAGGAAATGGGTAACATGTCCGGCCACAGGACATCAAGCTGCTGCAGAAGCCAAACAAAGTAGCAACGAGAGACTTTCTCTACCGACATCCGCTGAAATTCTCTTTCAGCAAAGTCACATCATATGACAAGTTCCTGACACACCTTATTGAAAATTTCATTCATCAAAGATAAAGGAAATGAATTATTTGGGAAATGACTCTCTAGACTTAATTCTAACCAACAAAGAATTGATTCATGAGGTGAGAGAAATAGGAACCCTGGGAAAAAAGAGTTCACTGGCCTAAAATTCCATGATAGCCCATGAGATGGAAAATGGATTCTTATTCTTATTGGACATTTGGAAATACATATCCACGTCCCAAAGGCAACCACAGATAATTTTCAGTGCATTATCTTCCAATTTATTTTAGAGTCCTTAAAAAAAGACTTAACAGGCTTTATTTAGAAGTGATTTGCAGTCATTTAAAAAATGTATCTGTAGATATTTTAATTGACCACTTTAGAAATATGATTTTGTATCTTTTTGTATGTAATTTTATAATGTAAACATGTTTCCATTTAATTATTGCAATTAACCTAATTTGGATGGATACATAATGATAAACTTCATGGTTTAGAGAACTACGCACCTGTCACTTTCAAAGCTATTCTAGTCCTGCTTAATTAGCAATCATGCTGCTTTTGTGACATTGTTATTAACCTCACTTCCTGGTATGGCCCCTCTGGCCTAGGACAATAGTTCTCAGAGCTTGACTGATCTAGAGAACCCTAAATTTATCAAGAACTTTTCAGGTGTTCTGCAAGGTGAAAACAACTTTTAAAATAACATGAAGATATAATTTGCCTCTTTCACTTTCACTTTCTGGTGAATGCACAGTGTAGTATTCCAGAGGCCACATGAAGGTGGGTGCTGTCCCGAGAAACTAAACCCATATGTAAATATAAGATCCCATCTACTAGGCCAGGTATTAAGGAAATGCAAAAACTATATATATATATATATATATATATATATATATATATATATATATATATTTTACATTCTCACTAATTTGCTTCAGAAATATATTTTTATTAAAGTATATATTACATTTATGTAACTAATTTATTACAACTTAAAATGAAGTAACAAATATACACTTTTAAATGTCTGTGTCATAATATAAACATAATATTCAGGGTCCTAAATAATTTAAATAAATATAATGAGATCCTGAAACCAAAAAAATTTATGTATTAACATAATTCTTGTCATATTTCCTGAAAACAATTTGCTTAATTTGTAGTTTGCACACCAACACTGCTTAAACAAAGAGAAGAAAATAGAGATTAAATACATGAAATAATTTTTCAAGCAAAATTTTTGTTTTTGTGTTAAGTATTTACTTCTTTCTTTATACTTTTTCTTATCATTTAAGCTTAGAAACCTGTCTAACATTTGAATTTGAACTATATTTATTTATTTTGTTTCTGATATTTTAATCATTTGAATTTCTATATTTAATTATTTTAGTCACAGGGAAAGTATACTGTTGTGTGGCATAAAAAACAAAATGTTAAAAGGATTAATTTTGTTGTGTGATATAAGAACCTATGTGTTTATCTTTTCAAATAGAAATATAATTTGCTATTAACATAATTATGCTGTTGTTTTCTGTTTGGTTAATTTTTGTTTTTGAATAATTATGGGTCAGAAACAAAATTCATTATGTCAGGAAAAGGAAAACAGAATCAAGAGTAACTTTTGAAACCAAGAGACTGTAGTAGATTCTGAATATATCGTTTCAGTCAGGCAGACCCTAGGACACAAAGAGATCTTGAGGAGGGAGAGGGGAAAAAAAGAACAAGGGAAAAATGAGGTAGAATTGTAGAATTGTTTGCATTCTTTTAACCACAGGAATGAGAGCACTTAAAAACACAATGCCTTCAACCAAGTAGAGTTATAATTTTTGATCAAAGCTGCCCTGTGCACTAATTTTATTCCCACTGTCCAGCAATTGGATCTTGCCTTATCATTACCTCTGGTTTTGGAATTACAAAAGGAATAAAAAACATATGACAATGAAATAATAATAATTAGGAGTAGAGAGAGAGGTGAAAGAGTCAGTTCAACCCTGAGGGAAATCTGAGGGGCATTTGGGTGGAGTTTGTTTCACAGGAAGGTAAATGTCATGACAAGGAAGAATATGCAGCAGAGAGTTCCCTTTAGCCTACTTGCTGGAGAAAACATTACCCTACCCAAAATAGCTAAACATTCATGCTTGGAAGGGAGGCCCACCCAAAGACATGTGCTTCTTAAGTACCAGGATATACTCTGAGAAATTCATCATTAGGTGATTTCATCATTGTGTGAACATCATCGGGTACACTTACACAAACTTAGATGGTATGGCTTATTATACACCTAAGGCTATACGGTATAGTCTATTGCTCCTAGGCTACAAACCTGTATAGCATGCTACTGTACAAAACATGATATTAAATCAAGCAGAAGAGAATATGATACAATAAAAAGATATGGTAAACACAAGGTCTGTGAGGCTGCTGATGGTGTAACATAGCATACTAATTTACAGCAAACTTTTTTAATAACCAGAAAGAATACATTATAAAATAACAATAAAAAGTATATTAAATACATTAACCAGAAACATAATCACTTATTGTCATGACCAAATATTATGTACTCTACATAAGTGAATGTGCTAAATTTTTATATAACTTGCAGTGCTGTAGATTTGTTTACACCATTATCACCAGAAACTTGTAAGTAATGTGTTGTATTCCATGTTATGGTTCCATTATAATTTCATGGTCCCACCATCATATATGTGTTTCATCACTGACTAAAAGATATGTCTTTATATGGTGCTTGACTGTCTTTAGAGTTTAGAAGAAGAATAAGATTATTCTAACCAAAAATAAAATGATTACCAGAGTATTACTTTGGTGTCTTTATGGTTCAAATAGTCTAAGTTTGATAGCATTGTGCTTGTGTTCTCTGCATCTTTTACAATCATGCCCCTTTTATACTTGAAAAAAAAAAAAAGACAAAAGCTTTTGAGTAACTTCCAAATTACTCATCTCTAAAGCAGTAAAGCTGGCTCTAAATCATTATTTCTTAGCCTCCCAAAATTATTCCCTAAACCAGTCCCTCATTTTTGGAAAGACTCTTTCCCAAACTAAATTTAACTATGTCTCATACTCTGTTACTGTTATTTGTTCTATTGATATGCTTATCCATGTTGGTAACCACACTTTTATTGTGAGTTTCTGAGCACACCACCACAGTAGAAAATGTATTTCTGATGTTCATTTTTCACTTCACCTTATATGAAGGTTACATCCAAGCAAGAACATGGAACACACATTCTTTCTGTCTCAATAGATGAGCATTCCAAGGCAGAATTAATTCAGGTTCCCTCACTTAGCTCATCCATAAACAACAACTGAAAAGGCCTTTCTATTCAATGATAATTTACATGTCATGTCCTAGGCATTTTAAGGTGATAGGCATACTAGCAAATAAATTGTTATTCCAAAACTAACTATATAAAAACGGTGATTCAAATGTATTTACTAGGTTATGTAGGATTTTTTCTTTCTTTAAATTATATTTTGTCTATTACCATTTAGTCCCCTTATACCCCTTCTCCCCATCAATCACCACACTGTTGCCCATGTCCATGAGTCCTTCTATTTGAGGAAATGGTCTGGTCTGAAAAAATATCCCCCAAATCACCATCTATTCCATAACTAGACTGAGGTGAGAAAATTGAAGAGAAAAAAAAGAAAGAAAGAAACTTGGCTCCATGCTCATCAAAACTAATATGGGAAAACCTAACCTATTATCATAACCAATAAACTTCAAAGTACTGGTGGCTTTTCTTTTCATATTTTACTGCTTACAGTACTTTTTAATTAGGGACAATTCGCAACAAGTAAGTCAAAAATAGTGGCAACATGACTCACATGCAATTGCTAAAAACATAAATTAGATTTGTTTGGGAACTAATTTGTGAATGCTTCTCTCCTCTTTCTCCCTCCTTTCTCTTCTCCCTAAAAATAAATAAATAAAATATTTTTAAAAATGTACATGAAAGTTTTGGTTTCAGAAAGAAACTGAGTTTAGCATATTTAACTTTGGAAAATTTGTTACAATGAATTGTAAGGCAATATGAAAAATTCCGCGGCAGGATTTTTGTGAAATCAGAATAGTGACTCCAGCATGTGGTCCCAAAGAAATGAGACTGATCTTCTGCAAAGCATTTCAATCATTTATCACGAAGTATCATAAAAATGGCACAATAAATAAAAATGGAAGGATATTTTCCTGGGTTGGAAGAGCTCAAATGATTAATTTTGTTACTCCAAATGATTTTGAGTAATAAAAATGTACATTGTTCCAGGTGCACTAGAAGACAAAAAAAGGGGATAAACTTAAATCATATTCGTGATATGTTTACAATCTACTCTAGCAGCAAAAGAAAAAAGGACAAAATCTTCAGATGACATTTCAGGGTCCTATTGTATGATATGGGCTACAGGTTCTGCAGTTCCAAAGAGGAAGTTAGAATGAATGGAGTAACATAGAGGACTATTCAGAGAACTTGGATTTTCCTCAAGCTCTGAATTTACAATTGCATTTCAGATAGGCCAGGGAAGTATGAGTCCACTTTGATGAATATCATGAACAAATTCAGGACAATGAGATGGGATTGGCATAGGTATTAGTTTTCTATTGCTGCCATGAAAAGTTAACAAAAAAAATAGTGCTAAAAACAACACAAATTTATTATCCTATAGTTCTATAGGTCAGAAGTCTAACACATGGATTAAATTAAGGTGTCTGTCAGGCTGAGCTTCTTACATGATGCCCTCATGGGGAAGCCATGCTCTTGACTTTTGCAAGCTTCCAAAGATCTCTCTAGTTCTTGAACAAAGAACTCTACATTTCAAAATGATCAGGAAGGAATTTATTTATTTTCATGTGGCTGCTTCTTTTTGACCACAACTGGGAAAAGCCCTCTGCTTTTAAGGACTCACGTGACTAGATTGAATTAGATCCAGGATGATCTCCAAGGCCTTTAACCTTATTTAAATCACCAAAGTCTCTTTGCCAACTAAAGTAACATAATCACAGGTCCTGAGGATTAGGAAGTGAACATTTGGGGGAGCTGTTACTTTCTTAACACATAATAAGCATAGGAAGTGATAAACACCTTCGATTTTATTTTCTTAAAGTTTTCTAACTTTTAAAATGTTGCTCCTTAAACTGTACATTAGAATAAGCTTTACCCAATAAAAGAGGCTGATTCTAATTTGTGCGTGGAATTTGGTGAAAAGTAAAAAGGACCTCAATTTCAATAATTTTCTAATTTGCTTCAAGTCAGTCATGACATTAGCCTAGAGAACATAAGTGCATTTTCATCAGAATATTTCACCTTGGAGGCCCGCTGGCAGAGACAGGACTCGACCAGGTGGCATTGGCACTGAAGGACAGGAGACAGCGTACTGCTATGCAAGTGAGAACGTAATTTTCCTTTATATTTTTCTCTGTGGACTGCGGAGAGGGGTAGAAAGTTTGTGGGTGGTAGGACATTCTTGAGGAGCGCAGGCACAGAGGCGCATTCATCCACTCCACGACCCTCCCCTTGGGTCGCTAGGGTGCGCATAGGGAAGTGCCTTCATTCAGTGGCCCAGGTGCGCGGGATCGGGTGCCCTTAGGACACACCCCAATAGACGTGGGATCAGTGCCCCAACGGGCGCAGGGAGGGCCCACTGAACACGCAGAAAACCTTGTGCTGACACCCCTGGCCAGCTCCAGTGGGCGCCAGGCCGGAGCACAGACCACTTGCTCAGGCTCTGCTGTACCTGTCCAGGCGCCTGTGGGAAGGGCTGGCAGCTCCGGCGCAGGAACAGTGGGTGGCAGCGACTCACAGACGCTCACTTCCACTGTGCACAAGTGTCCGGTAACCCGCCCTAAGAGACGAGAGACCAATTTCGGGAGTTCAGCTCGGCAAGACTGAGGCTAGCTCTCGGGCTGCCTTGCATACACATGGGCGCGCGAGTGCAGGAGCACCTCGGCCGGCTTCAATAGGCCCCAATCTCTCACTTCCACTGTGCCCAAGTGTCTGGGGCCCTGCCCTAAGAGTTGAGAGACCAACTCCTGGAACGCAGCTAGGCAGGCCCTAGGCGGGCTCTCGGGCCACTTTGCCCATGCATGGGCACGTGCAAAAAGGCACCTCAGCTATCTCCAACAGGCGCCAAAGGAACGTGCTATGCCGGCCACTGCGGGTGCACACCACTGCTAGAAAGAACAGGAACCTCTGACCACCTCATTAGACCAGCTGTGGACGCAGAAAAAGAAGATGACACACAAAGGATGAACTGAGTAAAAACATTCCTTTTTTTTTTTGTCTTCCTTAAAGAAAGGAAAGAAGAAAAAAGAAAAAAGAAAAAACAAAAAACAAAACAAAACAAAAAAACCCCTAAAACTAAAAGAACACAAGACAAAGTGGATAGAGTGACTCTCAATCAACTAGCCAGAAGGAAGATCCTACCAAACAGCATCTGAAATATAACCAGACAGCATAAACAAATGACATAAAGGGTATCCCAAGAACGTCAGTCTCAGGAGATCAAAGAGACTGCACCACTGAAACCCCCAGATCTCATACCACAAAAGTGGGACGTCAAAGCAGACAAACCCCAAAAATAAAAACAAACAAGAATAATTCAACATGGTAAGACACAGAAATAACCTCTCAATGAATAGAAAAGAAGAATCCCCCAAAAGAGAGGTAGAAGAAATAGACAGCTAAATGTCAGGCACGGAATTCAAAACAACGGTGATGAAGAAGCTCAATATACCCGACAATTTTAAAAACAACTATGACAACCTCCAAGGAAGCTACCAACAGCTCCAAGAAAATTACAGGGAACTTGCGGAGAACTACACCAGCATAAAGAAAGACATAGAAACTATTAACAAGAACCAGGAAGAAATGAAGAATTCAATCTCTGAACTGAAAAACACAGTAGAATCAGTCAAAAGCAGACTAAACGAAGCAGAGGATTGGATTAGTAAGTTAGAAGTTAATGTAGATAAAAATTCCCAGACAATACTGCAAAATGAAAAAAGATTGAAAAAGTATGAAGAAGAAGTAAGGGAATTACAGGATAGCATACTGAAAAACAATATCAGAATAATTGAAATTAATGAGGAATCAGAAGAACAAGGAATAGAAAAACTGATAGGAGTAATAATAGTGACAGAAAATTTTCCCAAACTGATCAGAGAAAAAGTTATACAAGTTCAGGAAGCACAGAGAGTTCCAATGAAGAGGAACCCCCAAAAACCCACTCCAAGGCACATCATAATTAAAATGACAACATTCCAAGACAAAGAGAGAATCCTAAAAGCAGCAAGAGAAAAACAGCAAATAACTTACAAGGGAGCTCCAATAAGGCTATTGACCAATTTCTCAACAGAAACACTACAAGCCAGAAGGGAAGGTCAAAAATATTTCAAGCAATGAAAAACAAAGGCCCACAACCAAGATTACTCTACCCAGCAAGGCTCTCACTCAAAATGGAAGGTGAAATAAGGGGTTTCTCAGACAAAGGAAGACTAAAAGAATACATCTCCACCAAACCAGCGTTGCAAGAGATGCTAAAGGGAATAGTCTAAGAAAAAAGAAGAAAAAAAAAAAAAGGAGAGGAACAGAGGTACAAAGGGAAATGAATAAATACATGTCAATAATAACCTTAAATGTAAATGGATTAAATGCTCCAATTAAAAGACATAGGGTAACAAAATGGATAAGAAAACAGGACCCACATATTTGCTGTCTACAAGAAACACACCTCAAAACAAAAGATTTACACAGACTGAAAGTAAAGAGATATAAAAAATATTCCAAGCAAATGGACCTAAAAAAAAGCCGGGGTAGCAGTCCTCATATCAGACAAAATGGATTTCAAAGCAAGGGCAATAAAAAGAGACAAAGAAGGACATTTCATAATACTTTAAGGAACAATCCATCAAGAAGATATCACACTGATAAACATATATGCACCCAACATAGGAGCATCCAAATACATAAAGAAAATACTAGAAGACCACAAGAAAAATATTAACAACAACACACTCATAGTAGGGGACTTCAACACTCCATTATCAACAATAGACAGATCATCAAAGCAAAGAAACACCAAGGATATACAGGCATTGAACAACACACTAAACCACATGAACTTAACTGATATATATAGAACTTTCCACCCCAAAGAAGCAAAATATACATTCTTTTCAAATGCACATGGGACATTTTCAAAGATAGACCACATGATAGGACACAAAACTAGCCTCAACAAATTCAAGAAAATTGAAATTATATCAAGCTTCGTTTCAGACCACAATGCCTTGAAACTAAAAATCAACCTCAGAGAAAAAAATCAAAGACACCCAAAATTATGGAGAATGAATAACATGCTATTAAATAATGAATGGGTTAACAATGACATCAAAGAAGAAATCAAGAAATTTCTAGAAACTAATGATAATGAACACACAACAGCCGAAAACCTGTGGGACACAGCAAAAGCAGTCCTAAGAGGGAAGTTCATAGCAATACAGGCATATCTAAAAAAGATAGAAGAATCTCAAATAAAAAATCTAACTCTACAGCTACAAGAACTAGAACAACAACAACAAACAAAGCCTAGGGCAAGAAGAAGGAAGGAAATCCTCAAGATCAGAGCACAATTAAATGACATAGAGACTAAACAAACAATCCAAAAGATCAACAAAACTAGGATCTGGTTCTTTGAAACCAATAAACAAAAACAACAAGCCTCTAGCCAGGCTTATCAAGAATAAAAGATAGCAGACCCAAATAAACAAAATCAGAAATGAAAGAGGAGAAATCACAACTGATACCACAGAAATACAAATGATAGTTAGAAATTACTACAGACAACTGTATGGCAAGAAATTTGACAATCTAGAACAAATGGACAAATTTCTAGAAACATACAACCTTCCAAAACTGAATCAAGAAGAAGTGGAAAGTCTCAACAGACCAATAACAAAGAAGGAAATTGAAACAGTAATCCAAAATCTCCCTGCACCCAAAAGCCCTGGACAAGATGGCTTCACAGGCGAATTCTACAAAACATTTAGGGAAGAACTAACTCCTACCCTCCTCAAACTATTCCAAAAAATTCAAGAAGTAAAAATCCCAAACTCTTTCTATGAAGCCAGTATTACCCTAATCCCAAAACCAGGTCAAGACACAAAAAAGAAAGAAAATTACAGGCCAATATCACCGATGAACATAGATGCTAAAATCCTCAACAAAATATTGGCAAACAGGATCCAGCAATACATCAAAAATATCATACCACAATCATGTGGGATTCATCCCAGCCCACGGATGCAAGAATGGTTTAATATTTGCAAATCAATAAATATATTACATCACCTAAACAAAGTGAAAGACAAAAATCACATGATCATATCAATAGATGCAGAAAAAGCATTTGATAAAGTACAACACCCATTTATGATGAAAACACTCAGCAAAATGGGAATAGAGGGAGCATACCTTAACATAATTAAGGCTATATATGAGAAGCCTGAGGCCAACATCATACTCAATGGACAAAAACTGAAAGCATTCCCCCTGAAATCAGGAACTAGACAAGGCTGTCCGCTCTCTCCACTCCTATTCAACATAGTGTTGGAAGTCCTAGCCACAGCAATCAGACAAAACAAAAAAACAAAAGGCATCCAAATTGGGAAGGAAGAAGTAAAACTATTGTTATATGCAGTTGACATGATAGCATCCCTAAAAAAAACCTATAAACTCCACTAAAAGACTACTCGATGTAATAAGTGAATTTGGCAAAATAGCAGGGTACAAAATAAATATACAGAAATCTAAGGCATTTCTGTACACCAACAATAAAATATTAGAGACAGAGACAAAAAAGAAAATACCATTTACTATAGCAACAAGAAAAATAAAGTACCTAGGAGTAAACTTAACCAAAGAGATAAAAGACCTACACTCTGGAAATTATGTAACATTGAAGAAAGGAATTAAGGAAGATACAAATAAATGGAAGCAAATACCATGTTGTTGGATGAGAAGAATCAACATCATCAAAATGGCCATACCACCCAAAGCAATTTATAGATTCAATGCTATCCCTATTAAAATACCAATGACATATTTCACAGACCTAGAACAAATACTCCAAAAATTCATATGGAACCAAAAAAGACCCCAAATAGCAAAAGCAATCTTGAAACAGAAGAACACAGCAGGAGGAATCACCACACGAGATATCAAACAATACTACAAAGCCATTGTGATCAAAACAGTCTGGTACTGGCATAAAAACAGACATATAGATCAGTGGAACAGAATAGAGAGTCCAGAAATAAATCCAGGCCTCTATGGTCAACTAATATTTGATAAAGGAGGAAGGAACATAAAATGGAGCGAGAAGAGCCTCTTTAACAAATGGTGCTGGTAGAACTGGATAGGGACCTGCAAAAAAAATGAAACTAGACCACCAACTTACACCACACACGAGAATAAAGTCAAGATGGATCAAAGACTTAAATGTAAGTCATGACACCATAAAAGTCCTAGAAGAAAACATAGGCAGGAAAATTTCAGATATCTCATGTAACAATATCTTCACAGATACATCTCCTAAGGCAAGAGAAATAAAGGAAAAAACAAACAAATGGGACTACATCAAACTAAAGAGTTCCTGCTCAGCAAAAGAAAACATCAGCAAGATGAAAAGGAAACCAACCATATGGGAAAACAATTTGCCAATGACAACACAGACAGGGGACTGATCTCCAAAATATATAAAGAGCTTATATGACTCAACATCGAGAAAACAGACAATGCTATTAAAAAGTGAGCAAAGGACCTGCACAAACACTTCGCCGAAGAGAACATACAGAAGGTCCATAGACACATGATAAAATGCTCAACATCATTAGCCATCAGGGAGATGCAAATAAAAACCACAATGAGATACCATTTTACACCTGTCAGAAAGGCCATCATCAACAAATCAACAAACAATGAGTGCTGGCAAGGATGTGGAGAAACGGAAACCCTACTGCAGTGTTGGTGGGAATGCAGACTGGTGCAGCCACCATGGAAAACAGTATGGAATTACCTCCAAAAACTAAAAATGGAACTGCTTTTTGAACCAGCAATTCCACTGCTAGGATTTTACCCCCAAAATCCTAAAACCTTCATTTAAAAGAACTTATGCACCCCTATGTTCATAGCAGCACTGTTTACAATAGCTAAGTGCTAGAAACAACCTAAGTGCCCATCTGTAGATGAGTGGATCAAAAAACAATGGTACATTTACACAATGGGATACTATGTAGCAGAGAGAAAGAAGGAACTTCTGCCATTTGCAACAACATGGATGAAACTAGAGAGAATTATGCTTAGTGAAATAAGCCAGGCAAAGAAAGAAAAATACCATGTGATATCACCTAATACAAGAAACTAAAGAATAACACAAACAAACGAACTAAATAGGACAAAGAGCACAATAGCAGTCAATAGGGGGTAGGGGGGAGGGAGAGAAAGGGGATAGGTAAAGGAAGGGTCTAGTCAAAGAATGTGTATAAATGACTCATGAACATGGACAACGGGGAGGAATATAATTGTGGGAGAAGGGGTGGGCTCGGTGGGGGAGAGAAATGGGGGAGAAATGGGACAATTATAATTGAAAATAAAAAGAAAAGAATATTGCACCCTCGAACCCCCATTTCTTTCAAATAATAATACACAATGACCCTGGTAGTAGTTGTTTACAAGTGGACAACTGGTAGACTCCTCTTGTGTTGTCTCCAGTCATCAAGACCTCCTCAAGGCTGGGGGCTGATATCTTATACAAAATAGTCCAATTCAGGTTGCTCCCTCTGGCAGTCATTTAGACCTCAAAACATACAGAAACCTGAATGTTCAACAAATTGCTAAAAGTACTCACTTCTGCATACTGCACTCTCCTATTCTCCTGGTCACGCCTGTCTCATAAAATTCCACTCTTTGATCTTCTACTTACTAACCTACATTGGGGCTTATTAATCTGTATTCTGTGGTCTGCAAAACAAGCCCTGTCCAGTACGGGCCCTCTTCTCTTGTCCAAGTGCATATTCTGACAGAAGAGTGTAAGAAGACATCCCTAACAACAAAAATCTATAGCTCAAATTTCAGTAGCAAATACAGGGTGTGGAAAAGTAGGTTTACAGTTTTTAGTGTGCAAAATACAGAGTTTATTCTTTTGTTAATTATTAATTATTATATTATTTTTCATATAAACAGCTTAAACCTACCTTTGCTCCACCCTATGTAGTTAATAGAATATACTGAGGTTATTCTATGCAGGGTTTTATAGCTATTTTTCTAAAGATTTTATTTAGTTTTAGAGAGAAGGGAAGGGAGGGAGAAAGAGAGGGAGAGAAACATCAGTGTGTGGTTGCCTCTCACATGTCCCCAACTGGGTCCCTGGCCCACAACCCAGGCTGGGAATTGAACCTGTAACCTTTGGGTTCACAGGTCAACACTCAGTCCACTGAGCCACACCAGCCAGGGCCTATGAAAGGGCCTATTAAATGTTGGGCAGGGGATTTTGCCTTGATGCAGTAGTGCACCATGAACAAGGAAGTTTCAGGACTTAATTGATATTTTAGAAAAACTGTCTAGGTGTATCTTCTGAAAAAAAAAATTGGTGAAATGTGGACATGAGGCCAGGTATGAGGTTTGTGTAGTAGTTGAAGAAATCAAGATTATGTTAATTTTTAAAAGCATTGGTTTCATTTAGAAAGTTACAAAAATGTTTAAAGTAGCATTTCTCTTTTCAAAATTCATATGCTGTTTTAAATTAAACTATAGACTTCCAGCAAAAATTGAGGTGTAGGTAGACATGCTGCATCTCCCTACACAACTGAGAAGGAATACACCTAACTCAAAACTGGAGACAACCAGAAGTTCTAGAAAATAGAGCTGCATGGAAGTCCAATAAACAAAGGTATAAAGAAGATATACTCATCCAGACAGGTAGGAGGGACAGAGAGGGGGCAGAAGGATGCAGTTTGGAGGCAGTGGTGGCAGTGAAAGTGGCTGTGGCCAGCTGGTGGAAAGCACAGAAAACATTTTTTAAAAGTAGGGAGAGACACCTGTGGAGCATTCCCACCACCACACCAGACTGTGCAGCTCATGGTTTCAGCACTGGGGAAAATAAAGCCTCATTGCTTCTGACTCTGCAAACCAGTGGGGGTTGAGGTGGAGGAAGAAACTGCCAGTTTCTCAGCACAGTGTGCTTGTTTAGAGGGCACCCACAGTCCTAGAATGTCCACAGACCCACCTACTCTGGGCACCATGACCAGGGCAACAGCTAGAGAGGCACCAGGCTCATAGAGGAAGTGGGAGAAGTACCTGGAATAAGGGCAAGTGCTGAGAAAGTGGTCTTGTTCCCTTTCAGATCCCTCCCATACATACAGTCCCATAATATGGTGAAACAGGTCGCCCTGTACTGACAAATACCTAAGGCTCCACCTCTTACAATATAACAGATGCAACAGTGCTACCTAAGATACAGAGACAAACACAGGAGCCTGTCAGGTTGAGGAGACAGAGAAGTATGGCCCAAAAGAGGGAATGGATAAAGGTTCCAGTGGGAGAACTAAGTTACAAGGAGATAGACAACCTAACAGATGAGGAGATAGCTAATCTAACAGGTATAGAGTTCAAAACACTGGTGATAAAGATGTTCACAGGCTTGACAGATATACTTGAGTATAGCAAATGCATAAGGGAAGAAGTGAAGGCTAGTCTAAGTGAGACAAAGGAAAATCCACATGAAACCAATGGTGAAGGAAAGAAAACCAGAGTTCAAATCAATGATTTGGAACATAAGGAAGAAACAAACAACCAATATAGAATGAAGAAACAAGAATTGAAAAAAATGAGGGGAGGCTTAGGAACTTCTGGGACAACTTTAAACATTCCAATGTCCAAATCATAGGGTGCCAGATGGAGAAGAGGAAGAGCAATAAATTGAAAACTTATGTGAAAAAAATAATGAAGGAAAACTTCCATAACTTGGCAAAGGAAATAGACATACAAGTCCAGGAAGCACAGAGAGTCCCAAACAAGCTAGACCCAAAGAGGACCACGCCAAGACACATCATCATTAAAATGCTAAAGGTTAAAGAAAGAATCTTAAAAGTAGCAAGAGAAAAGAAGAGAGTTACTTACAAAGGAGTTGCCATCAGTCTGTCAGCTGATTTCTCAAAAGAAACTTTGCAGGCAATAAGGGACTGACAAGAAATATTCAAAGTGATGGAAAGCAAGGACCTAAAACCAAGGTTACTCTAACCAGCAAAGCTGTCATTTAGAATCGAAAGGCAGATAAAATGCTTCCCAGACAAGATAAAGCTAAAGGAATTTATCATCACCAAGCCATTATTACATGAAATGCTAAAGAGATTTATTTAAGAAAAAGATGATCAAGACTATGAACATTAAAATGACAACAAACTCAATTATCAACAACAGAACTTAATAAAATAAAAAAACAAACTAAGCAAACAACTGGAATAGGAACAGAACCATACATATGGGGATCATTTGGAAGGTAATCAGCTGGGAGGGGAAAGGAGGAGAAATGGGGAAATGGTGCAGGGACTAAGAAGCATAATTCATAGGTACAAAATAGACAGGGGAACTTAAGAATAATATAGAAAAGGGTGAAGCCAAAAAACTTATATGCATGACCCATGGACATGAACTAAGGGGGCTGTGATTGCCAGAGGGAAGGTTAGGTATGGGGTGGAGGGGACCAAAAGGAAAAAAAATTGGGACACTGTTATAACATAATCAATAAAATATACTTAAAAAAATTGAACTATAGAATTTAATTTCTCATTTTTGATGTTGCATTTTTGTGTGTGAATGCATCTGTGTGTGTGAAGTTTATAATGAAAACAGTAGTATAAAAAATATCAGAGATCATAAATGAATGGTAATTTTATCATTTCACATATTGTTTGGGATTACAGTCACAATCAGTTTGTTTAATTGTACACAAATATCCCATATCTTAACTTCTTTTAAAGAAAGTATATTCTTGATTTCAGTAACTAAAGGAAATCACAATCATTTTTTCCTATACATAAGAAAATTCATGAATGTTAACTGTAATAATTTCCTATAATATGTCTTAAATACTTTTGTCCTTATATACTCATTAAAAGCAATTCTCTCTAAAATTTCAGTTTAAGAAGACATAAATAATAGCATTAAAAACCCAAAACCTGTGTCTACATCCTTTATGGATCTTAAAAATTTAAGAGTAGTAACTGAAAAATTAAAACAAAACAAAATCTTCCAAATCCATTGAAGTACAAAAAGGGGAGATTGATCATTTGATCAATCCAATACAGATTAATTTAGGAAGAGAATGATTTCTTTCAGTTTTTCCACATCCTCTTTCCTTTGTGCTCAATGTGAACAGCTAATGAGTGAGCAGCTGTGGCTTTGGTAGGGAGGAGCTATATGCTTTAAGCCAACCATAAAAGAAATTATGAGTTAGACAGGGGGTGGGGGGTGGAAACAAACATCAGTGAGTTGTCTAGAGCTCGTTTCAAGTATAGTATCCAATGGCCACCACTGGCTACTGAGCACTTCAGATGAGACTTGTCTGAATTGAGATGTGCTCTAAGTGTAAAATGCACACCAGATTTTGAAGACTTAGTTCAAAACATAATGTAAAATATCTTAATAATTTTTATATTGTAGAGTACAATCATAATATTTTGGATATATTGGATCAATAAAACATATACTAACTTCAAGAAATAAAGAACATATTGTTCAGTATGACACAGGTACTACTGATGATCCACAGGTCAACTTATGCTGGGTTACTGTTATTCAGGTTATATTTATAACACACATTAAGAAACTGAAAAAAAAATCCATAGAAGTATACTTCTCTGTTGAAGGATACTAAATAAATGGGATAAAATAAACTGAGTATTCCCACTATATTATAACTAATTTTTATGCTTTACTAGATGAAAACTTTTAAAAGGGGGGAGTTGATTATGAAGAGTTGTAAGAACTGTTATCTATAACTTCAAAGAAACTTCTCAAGTTAAGTAAATTTGAAAAGAAACTTTATTCATTTGCAGCAGTACATTTTTATATTAACATTTTCTTAAATTCACTTTCTTAACTTTACTTCAAAATCACAGTTATAGCAAACTTACTCTAGTGAAAGGGAGACTTTAAACATTGATGCACATAATTACAGTCCCGTGTCCTATTATCTAACATTAGAAGGGATCTATTTATAATTTATTCACATGAGCCATATACTGTGATGAAACACAACAGATTGCCACATTCTATGGCAGCAATTTTCCACCTTCTTCATCTCATGGCACACATAAACTATTTACTAAAACTCTGCGGCACACCGAAAAATATATTATACTTTTTACCCACCTGACAAAAAATAAAGGTATCATTATTATTTACAGCAGATAGCTATGGTTGTATTGGCTATTGTACTTTTTTATTTGATAATCTAAGGGAAAAGAGGATAGTGTCCCAGACTAAATAGCCAGATATCACATGTTTTAAAAACTCTTGTGGCACACTGGTTGAAAATGGCTATTCTATTGATATAAATAAGCTATTACCTATTTCATAGAACAAAAGTAGAAAATATCTAATAAATTATTTATTCTGTGTTATTCAATGCATTTGTGGAATGTTGTTACCATGAGTTAGTTAAAAAGATTTCTATATTTAAGTCTGCTTCAACTATGATTAATTTAGAGGAAAAACTTTGATAAATGTACCTCCATACTGACCTAGTATATTGAGCTCTTTAAATTTTAGGAATAGTACTTACATTTTTTAATGCTTAATATTAGATGCTATCATGAATTATTTGAGAAGTAAGTTTCCCTTTGCCTGGACCTCATAGATGTTAGGCTACAGAACAGGATCACTGCCTTCTGTGTCAGTCAACTCAAAATATTTAGAAAACTCATCTGTCATTCCTTGGAGGATACTTCTAGGACACAACTGTCTCAATTATAAATAGGGTCATATGAAAGTTAATGAGTCACTTTAAATAACTCACTGATGCCTTCTTCCATTTATTTTTGTTAAGATGTTAGGGCAGAGATTACTTTTCCATGACACTGAGGAATGAAAAATAATTGCCATTTGCAAGTTTGACACTATTTTTGATTTGTTATTATGTGCTAAATTTAATTCTGGTCTACATATTAAAGAATCCTAATAATAGAAAATAGTTCTAGTATTGTGACTTCCAAAGAGTAGATGAGAAATCAATTTCATAAGTATTGTAATATGTACAAATGAAAATAAACTAAAATATTAAACATTTTTTCACTCTGAAACCAGAAAGCAATGTGTCTCTTCAAAATTTACATTAAGCGTGATAATAGTGGTGTTTATTCAAGAAAGGTGAGGTTAAAAAAACACTCAGAAGCCAAACAACAAAAGTCTATTTCTCATTATTACAAATGCTTATGGATGTCCCCCAAATCCAAGGCCATTATGTTCTGTACAGCAACCCAGTGATGCAGGAAACTTCAATCATGTGATTATTACCTCAACACAAGTCTGTTTTCCAGAATCTATACTGGGAGACTGAGGAGCTTTCCCAGCCAGCTTCCTGCTCACAGCAAGTTTGGGAGCTTGGAGTCATTTTATATTTTTAAAAGCTGCCCCCATTACCCCCCACCCCTCACCACAAAACTCATAGTTTCTTTACCAGTAGAACTTATAAATACCCAGGAAGCTTTAATTTTAATCTTTTCCAGGTACCCAGAACATACTCAGCTCCTTTCTATGTTCCACTTCTCTACTCTTTTATTCCATTATTCATTGTATATAACATGTTTACACAGAAGTTGCTTGAATTTCTGAGCAAACCCACACTCTTCATGTGGTCATTACACTGAGTCATTTTACCAAGTTACTGAGTGCTACATACATAACCTGTTCTTTGCTTTGAGACAATTTAATCGGTTGGAAATATATTACCAGACTCTTGCACTGTTGTCTTTTATTATGATCATGAAACAACTGGTTTTTGACAGGATCTGTATTAGACTCTCTCTGTTCCTTTCACTTCTACATGCAAGCTAGCCAATATTATTCAGAGTTCATTTATTGATATAGCTTGCCTAATAGGGTTAATAACAAACCACACACACTATTAACATTCTGCTTTCACACCCATGTCAAAAATTTTGTTAGGTATGTCATCTGCTGCTCACATTATTCCAAAGTTTTGCTACTGTATGGAATTAAACACCATCTTCTGAAAAGCCCCTAATATCCATTCTTTTTCTGCTTCTCCACGGTTAGATCACTAGGTTTATGTCAAATATAATACTTCTTTGAATATATCATCTCACATCTGGTACCAATTTCTAAAATAACCAAAATAGGTCAGATAAGACAGACAAACTAGAAAGGTTAGAGAGACAAAAACAAACAACCCCACATCTTCATGCTCAATACAGCAAAAGCTTACTTCTAGTTCATTATGAATCCAATGCATATTTGAGCTTACTTTGGGCACTGCTCTTCTTGCAGCAAACCAGTGACCCAGGATGTTTTCATGTTTTGGGTCCACAACACATGGGCTTCTAAGCACATGGTAAAGGAAGAGAGAGACTAAAGAATGGTGCCTGGGAGTTCCCTATTTTAGTCCAGAAATAAGACACATGGCACTTCTCACACTTTATTCTTCAAAATAATTTTATGGTTTAAAGTAATTGTAAGGGTACATAGGAATGTGGGGGAGAAAGTGTAATATTTGGTGAGTATTAATCTCTGGCATAGAGAGGAAACCTTCATGCCTCTGCATTTTTGTAAAGACAATAGTGCAATATAATTACTTATTTTAGAATAGAAGTTTCTATAACTAACAGTATTTCAAAAGAAAAATCAAATACGGTATAAAACTATAGTTTCTTTTTTCATACTATTCTGGTATTTTATCTCTGTTATTTTGGGCCAGGAGAGTTTAAATGAGATAATTTTTATAAGACCCAGACATGTATGAAGTGTTTGACAGTTTTTAGCATTAATTGAGAAGCACATTCTATTTTCACTTTCTACTTTCATAGAAATAATATATATATTTAGTTTATAATTTTCTGCTAATATTAATAAATATTAGTTGAACATGCCAGAGAAATATAATTCTTTTGCCTCTGAAAATTTTAAAAAGGTCAAATTTTTGCTTGAGAACTTCAAACTAATTCTAGGGAAGCCAGTTTTTTGGGGTTCTCAAGAAAAAACGGTCCAAAACTTGGAACACGTGATGTGACATTATCATAAGTAAACTAATAAATAAGAAGAGGGATGGTGATCAAGAGGGAAAAGGGTTAGGAGAAGGAAAGATTAACTTTAATGACAAAAATTAGTTAATTTTGCCTTAAATAAAACCTAAGAATAATTATAGTTAATACTGATAGACACACATGCCTCCACCATCTTATTTTAATACCTGCAATATTATTCTGTTTGATCTCTTTTCACTGGAAACTGTTGGCTAAATGATACAGAAACAGAGAATTTTCCTGTAATCAGAGAAAATGAGTTTTGACTTTGAATCTGATCTGTAGTCTGGCTCTTTTATAGCTGTCCTGACTTCTAAAGAAACAGATCTCTAAAAACAGAACCTGTTAGAATGTGGACATGTTTGACATATTTAAAACTCTACATTTGTTTGATCTCACCAAACAATTTGAATGTACAGCAACAGAAATAAAGCTCACATCTGCCACAACAGGCATGTTTACAATCATTTTAATGATACCATTAGATGTAGCTCTTCAGGGCTTGCTATTGCAGGCTGTTATATAAAAACCATATGAGATAAGTTTACCACCTGTGCACAATGGAAATAACTAATTTAAATGGATCATGGTAAATACAGATAGAAGATAAAATTTAATTAATTTCCTATGTTAAAGTATGACCTTACAAAAAAGATTTTTATGTTTTTGGTGGATGAGTATGCCTTTATTATAAACCAGGGGAAAAAAAGCAATAAGCAGGCTTTTCTTGATCTCAAAATATTGGAACTTCATTGTCTCTGGAAAAGTCTCCTAGTTGGCATGTGGGTTCTTAACTTATGTACAAAACCTGAGCTTAGAAAGGTTTTCCAAAGCATTTACCTGGTTCTTAGGCCATCTTGGATTTAGATATTTTCAGAAAGTTAGTATTTAAGTAACCGTAACCTTACTGTTTCTAATATATTCTTCTTTAAAAGGGGTAGACATTGTTGGTTCCTTTTTGAATACGAAAAGTATTACAGGATAATCCTCCTGAATCTGTACTATTTTTAAGCCCATATTCCTTCATGTTTTAGGCCAGGGATTATGTGAGTGTACTGTTGAATCCACTTATTGAGTGAATTCTCGATTTTTGTGTAATTTTAATTCTTATTTTTATACACATCTGTATTTCCAGACAAACTGTAACTATCATCAGAACTCATTGTAATTCTCCATACAACTTCATATAACAATGTGGAAGACAAAAAAAAAAAGAATATACTTTCATTTACTAAATGCTTTTTATGGGTCCAAAACTATACTAAGCCCTAGGAATGGAAGCACAAATAATAGAAACATAAATAAGTTACTAGTAGATACTAGGTTATAAGAGTGATAGGGCAGCTAAAAAACTTCTCCTTTCTGACAGGAGGCCCAGAAGTATTTACCCTGCTTTATGATACTAGGAAAGCTTCCTGATTCCTTAGCTTCAGCACCCTGCCCTCACCCCCAGGCTATGCAGGAACAAACCTCATTAATATGGTTAAGAAAATGCATGCAAGTTAATTGGAATAATTTCTTACTGCTATGATCATAAGTAACAATGTAGAGTATCACAGTTAAAATCACTCTTTATAATTACAAAGCGACATACTACAAAGAACACTTTATAAAAAGGAGATATTACAAAGAAAAAGAGTAAAGGTACCATTACTATGTCTCATTTTGTAAACATTAGGAATATTGGTGGTGAGGTTCTCTGCAAATAAATTTTCTCTCTGTCAGATACCAAATCTAGTGAAGAAAAAATAAAGCAGGAGTTTTCCTGATTAATTAAAATAAAGTCAAAGTTCATTTTGGCTTTGACTTTTCAGGAATGTTGGAGTTGCTACTCTCTAGTGGAAAATTACTAGAGTGAATCTAATCTCATCGTATCTCTTCCCATGTGTCAATGTGGTGTGTTCTCTGATTTTTATACCCACCATTTACTGGAGGGTGACCCATTTTGCGAGTCCAAAGTATTTAATGATGCACCCTGAGAGAGTATTTTGATTTTCTGTCTATTAAGCTTTTATGTTTTCATTTCCCTTTTTTGATTTTCAAGTATGTGATTGTGTAACTCAACCGTACACACCTGGCTTCTGAGCAGATTAGACCAGGCTTGTAAGAAAACAATTCACAAATCCCCAAAGTCTTGACAACATTAATATGTCAAATTTAATAAAACTGTGCAGATATTCTAGACATACTTGCTGAATAGTGATTGAAGAGACTCTTCCTATGCATGAGATCCACTGTTTGGCTAAGTACTTCTTAGAAACTTTAAAGTAGTTCTTGTGGTAAAGAAGTAAATTGTGTACTTGAAAAAGTATATTCTACCTATCTTTCTGCTGCCATATGCAACAGCAATTTTCTAAACTATATTAATAAACTTTTATAAGATCAAGATGAAGAAATATTTATGCTTTAAATGGAACAAATATCATTGTAGTCATATAGAACTTTTTAAAAAGAGGAGAGAGAGTGAGAGAGAGAGAGAGAGAGAAAGAGGAAGGGAGAGGAATTATACCCTGCAAAATATTTAAAACACAATATATTAATATATTCCAGAGAATTGAAAATTTTATATAATTGGACATTGGCTATGCAAGATGAGATTAAAGAGATATGACTAATTTTCTAAAATCATGTTGTCCTGATTATCTTGTACCAAAGTAATGGCTACAAGTCTCCTTTGTATAGAGTAAAAAATAAATACATATACCAATAAAATAATTACTGTATTTCTGAGACAATTTATATTTATAAAGCAAGTGCGCCAGCTGGCTGTCTTGAAGTTTCTTCTAAGACTTGTAAAACTCCTTCCAATCCCAATGCCATTGTGCTAGGAACCCTCCTGAACATCTAGCAGTACAAGATTTTTTATTCATACTTTTAATATATTGAACTAACTGGAAAAAAAAGCTGGTGATATTCAAGAATTATTATTATTAAACCAGCTGGGAACCAATAGTTGGGTCAATTTCAATAATGTTTAGAGTATTAACTCCTTTACCACTAGAAATAAGAAATGGTCCTTCTGGTCAAAAAATAATATTTGTGAGAACACTATCCAGTTTCCTGCTGTTTTCTGTCTTTTCTCTCTAAAATATTATTTGACTCACCATACTCACCAATTAAGACCATACTTGACATTCTAATGCAGAGGTACCCTGTCATCAGTAAGACTCCCAAACCGTCAGTGAGTGCCAGTATCATCTTGAACAGAGCAAGAGGGTTGGGTTGGTGCCAGTACCTCCAACTGTAGTGCTGTTTGATAATAGGGTGAAGAATAGCCAGAAACCAATGATCCCTGACTTTAAGAGACTCTTGTTATTAGTGAAACTTTTCAGCAACTGTGTCTGGAACTACTTGGGATATAGACAATGTGCTGTCAGAGTCTGAGCTGCTGGTGAATAAATAGTTAAAACTCAGCATGTTGGCTTGTGTTTAGGTGCCCTTTCAAGACAGACACTCTCTGCCTCTGACTTGCAGTCTGGACTGCTTGAAAATCTATCCTCATAATTTGCAGCTTGGCCAGTTTAGAAAAGCCAACTTCTATTTGCCAACTTCAAGCTGGTATAAATGCCAACATACAAACATCAGCCTTCATTAGAAGATGCAATAAGAAGATACCTCAGTACCTTTCTTCAAAGGGAAAAACTCTAGCCAAGAACCAGTTACTAGTTATGCTTACCTATCCTAACTTTAAAACTATGTTTAAGCAATTTACTTTGGCCACAGGTACAAAAGCATGGAATTGATTAAGAGCAAATAGATTAGAACCCACTAAAATTGAAGGAAAATATACTAGCAATAAGATACTAAACATGGCTAGGAAATGTGTGGAAATCCTAGGGCCTCCAACTGAGCATCAATGGGAAAAAGGATGCTGAAACAATAGATCCTCCAGGACAAATATGTTCACCAAAATCCAATTTAGATGTGGATCAGAAGAAAAACAAAAAGTTTCTTTTTCAGTAACAGAACTAAAGATTTTGGAACTGAAGAACGGGCAGAACGATTGTCTAATTGGGTAACTTTCTTCACTGCCAGGATAGGGTTTTCAGTCATTCGCAAAAGATATATGCTCTGAATAGCAACTATTTTGTGTCTTCATGGTTCACATGTAAAATGGAAAATTAAGTGATAGCATTTCTTCTCCACAGTTGTATTTTGTATGTGTTAAGGGCAAATGACTCCTGTTTTAACTTGGAATCATTTGATCATAAGTAGTCACATCTAACCTGTCAGAGAGTAATGCATATCACTTAGGTATAGCAGAAAAGGAGCCATAGGTAGTAAGTGGATAAACTTCTGCATCATTTTCTTTGTGGGAGAATTGAGTGTCTTCCATGTAAAAGGGGTATGGATTTCAATAGCCAGTGTTGGAACTACTGCAGACACCATTTAGTCAGCCTCCCACTTTCAATCCCCAACTTCTTTCCCCTTTGTTAGTTCTCAGGAGATTCTCATTCTTCCTGTATATCTCAAAACCAGAGATAGTCATGGGATGTTGTTCAAAAGATAATTTATTGAGAAGAAAAAAATAGCTGGCTGGCATAACTTCTTTGCCTTTTTTCTGCATTGCAAATGTGATTTGTAGAGCTATGAAAACTATGTGTATCTAAGATACAAGAATAATTAGGACAGGAGATCCAAGATGGCGGAGGAGTAAGTGGAAGCTACACTAACCTCCCCCCAGGACCAGTCTGGATTTACAACTTAATTTTGGAGAAATCATCTGGAATAACCAACGGAACACTAGCTGGAAAGAAGTCTTATAACCACGGAGAGACAGAAAAGGCCGCTACATCACAACGTGACTGGTAGGGAGTGCGGAGACGCGGAAGGGCTGGCTGGGCTCACACGGGTGGCTGCTGAAGGGACTGAGAAACAGCTCAGCAGCCGGGGATTCCCCCTGAGAAGGGCAGGGTCTAAACCCCCAGCTGGGCTTCCCAGCCTACAGCGACAGAGTGGAAAGTAAAATAGTATCAGCTGTGAAAAGCGAAAAGCCACAGGCTTTCTTGCTAGCCGGAGAGAAACAGCAGGAGAAAAAGAGCTCTTAAGTGGATCACATACGAAAATATTTTGGCCACCACTTACCCTGGGCTCAAGCAGAGGGAAGGCAGAGAGGACTGGAGACACTTGGGGAGAATTTGGCACGGTGGCTTTGAGGGGAGAACTGGAGGAGCAGCTGACTGGGTCCCAGTGCTGACTCATCCCCAGTACTGCGGGTAGACCATTCCCCTCCAAGTGGCGTCAGCCTGAGGGGAAGCAAAAGCCCTGCCTACAGGAATTAAGCTGCCACACCCACAGTCCTTAAGCCTGACAGCTAATCACAGATTGAATAGATTAACAATCAAAGAAGACAGACAACAGCAGTAGATCCCTGGAAGTCTCCAACAGGCTGCCTAGGGCCAGACTGGTACATGATCTGACGCCACCAGAGGCAGATCCAGGAAGTGCAGATCATTCCAAGAAGCACCAACAAACAATAGGAGTCAAAAAAATGGGGAGACAGAGAAACAACCTCCCATCAAAAGGAAAGGTAGAATCCCCAGAAAGAGTGCTAAATGAAATAGAGGGGAGCGAACTATCAGATATGGAATTCAAAACATGGATTATGGAGAAGCTGAATGAGCTCAGCGGAAACTTCAAAGAACTCCAGAAAAACTACAAGGAACTCACAGAAAATTACGTGAGCATGAAAAAGGACATAGAAGCTATCAATAAGAGCCAGGAGGAAATGAAAAATATGATCTCTGAATTGAAGAACACAGTAGAAGGAATTAAAAGCAGGCTAGAGGAAGCAGAAGATCGGATCAGCGAGCTGGAGGACAACCTACACAAAAACTCCCAGACAATGCAACAAAATGAAAAAAGACTGAACAAGACTGAAGAGGTTCTAAGACAGCTGCAGGACAACATGAAACGTAATAATATCCGTATCATAGGAATTCCAGAAGGAGAAGAAGAAGAGCAAGGGATAGAAAACCTCTTTGAAAAACTAATGACAGAAAACTTTCCTAACATGACGAGAGAAAGAGTCACGCAAGTCCAGGAAGCACAGAGGGTCCCAATGAAGATGAACCCCAACAGGCCCACCTCAAGACACATCATAATTAAAATGGCAACATTCAAAGACAAAGAGAGGATCCTAAAAGCAGCAAGAGAAAAACAACTAATAACATACAAGGGTACTCCAATAAGGCTATCATCAGATTTCTCAGCAGAAACACTACAAGCCAGAAGGGAATGGCAAAAAGTATTCCAAGCAATGAAAAACAAAGGCCTACAACCTAGAATACTATACCCAGCAAAGCTCTCATTCAAAATGGAGGGTGAAATAAGGAGCTTCCAAGACAAAAGAAGGCTAAAAGAATACATCTCCACCAAACCAGCAATGCAAGAGATGCTAAAAGGTCTGCTCTAAGAAGATAAAGAAACAGAGAGAGACAGAGAAGAACACGAGTACAAAGGGGGAAAATGACAATGAATAAGTACTTATCGGTAATAACCTTAAATGTAAATGGATTAAACGCTCCAATTAAAAGACATAGGGTAGCTGAATGGATTAGAAAGAATGACCCACATATATGCTGTCTACAAGAGACCCACCTTAGAACAAAAGATCTACACAGACTGAAAGTAAAGGGATGGAAAAATGTATTCCAAGCAAATGGACATGAAAAAAAAGCTGGGGTAGCAATACTTATATCAGACAAAACAGATTTCACAGCAAAGTCCATAAAAAGAGACAAAGAAGGGCATTTCATAATACTTAAGGGAAAAATCCATCAAGAAGATATAACCCTTATAAATATATATGCACCCAACTTAGGAGCACCCAAATATGTAAGGAAACTTTTGAAAGACTCCAAGAAAGATATAGACAACAACACACTCATAGTAGGGGACTTTAACACCCCATTGTCAATAATGGACAGATCTTCGAAGCAAAGAAACACCAAAGATATGGAGGCACTGAACAACACTCTAGATCAAATGGACTTAGTCGATATATATAGAAGTTTTCACCCCAAAGAAGCAAAATATACATACTTCTCAAGTGCACATGGAACATTTTCAAAGATAGACCACATGGTAGGACACAAAACAAGCCTTAACAAATTCAAGAAAATTGAAATTATATCAAGCATCTTCTCAGATCACAATGGCTTAAAATTGGAAATCAACCTCAAGGAAAAAACTCAAAAACATTCAAACTCATGGAGAATGAATAACATGCTATTAAATAATGAATGGGTTAACAATGACATCAAGGAAGAAATCAAAAAGTTTCTGGAAACTAATGATAATGAACACACAACAACCCAAAACCTATGGGATACAGCGAAAGCAGTCCTAAGAGGAAAGTTCATAGCAATACAGGCCTACCTAAAAAAGCTAGAGGAATATCTAATAAAAAATTTAACCCTACAGCTACAAGATCTAGAGGAAGAACAACAAGCAAAGCCCAGATCAAGTAGAAGGAAGGAAATCATCAAGATCAGAGCAGAATTAAATGACATAGAGTCTAAACTAACAATTCAAAAGATCAACAAAAGTAGGAGCTGGTTCTTTGAAAAAATAAACAAAATTGACAAGCCTTTAAGCAGGCTCATCAAGAAAAAAAGAGAGAGGACCCAAATAAATAAAATCAGAAATGAAAGAGGAGAAATCACAACTGATACCACAGAAATACAAAGGATTATAAGAAATTATTATGAACAACTGTATGGCAAGAAATTTGACAACCTAGAGGAAATGGACAGATTCCTGGAAACCTATAGTCTTCCCAAACTGAATCAAGAAGAAGCAGAAAGTCTGAATAGACCAATAACAGCTAGTGAAATTGAAGCAGTAATCAAAAAACTCCCAGCACACAAAAGCCCTGGACCGGATGGCTTCACAAGTGAATTCTACAAAACATTTAGGAAAGAACTAACTCCTATCCTTCTCAGACTATTCCAAAAGATACAAGAAGAGGGAAGACTGCCAAACTCATTCTATGAAGCCAGTATAACCCTAATTCCAAAACCAGGTCAAGACACAACAAAGAAAGAAAACTACAGGCCAATATCGCTGATGAACATAGATGCTAAAATCCTCAACAAAATATTGGCAAACCGGATCCAGCAACACATTAGAAAGATCATACACCACGATCAAGTAGGATTCATCCCAGGGATGCAAGGATGGTTTAACATTCGTAAATCAATAAACGTAATGCACCACATAAACAAAATGAAAGACAAAAACCACATGATAATATCAATAGATGCAGAAAAAGCATTTGATAAAGTACAACACCCATTTATGATAAAAACTCTCAGCAAAATGGGAATAGAGGGAGCATACCTCAACATAATAAAAGCCATATATGAGAAACCTGAAGTCAACATCATACTCAATGCGCAAAAACTGAGAGCATTCCCCCTGAGATCAGGAACAAGACAAGGATGTCCACTATCCCCACTCCTATTCAACATAGTCTTGGAAGTTCTAGCCACCGCAATCAGACAAGAAAGAGAAATAAAAGGCATCCAAATTGGAAAAGAGGAAGTAAAACTGTCATTATTTGCAGATGACATGATAGTGTACATAGAAAACCCTATAGACTCCACAAAAAAACTACTCGACCTAATAAGTGAATTCGGCAAAATAGCAGGATACAAAGTCAATATTAAGAAATCAAAGGCATTTTTATACACCAACAATAAAAACTCAGAGATAGAAACTGAAAGAAAAATTCAATTTACCATAGCAACAAGAAAAATAAAATACCTAGGAATAAACTTAACCAAGGAGGTAAAAGACCTGTACTCAGAAAACTACATAACATTGAAGAAAGAAATTAAAGAAGATACAAATAAATGGAAGCATATACCATGCTCATGGATGGGAAGAATCAACATCATTAAAATGTCCATACTACCCAAAGCAATTTATAGATTCAATGCAATCCCTATTAAAATACCAGCAACATATTTCACAGACCTAGAACAAATACTTCAAAAATTTATATGGAACCAAAAAAGAGCCCGAATAGCCACAGCAATTATGAGGAAGAAGAACACAGTAGGAGGAATCACAATACCTGATATCAAATTATACTACAAGGCCACGGTAATCAAAACAGTCTGGTACTGGCATAAAAACAGACATATAGATCAATGGAACAGAATAGAGAGCCCAGAAATAAACCCAGGTTCATATGGTCAACTAATATTTGACAAAGGGGGAAAGAACATCAAATGGAGTGAAAAGAGCCTCTTCAACAAATGGTGTTGGGAGAACTGGACAGGGACATGCAAAAAAATGAAACTAGACCACCAACTTACACCATACACCAGAATAAACTCAAAATGGATCAAAGACTTAAATGTAAGCCGTGATACCATAAAAGTCCTAGAGGAAAAAATAGGCAGGAAAATTTCAGATATCCCACGTAGCAACATTTTCACTGATATATCTCCTAAGGCAAGGGAAATAAAGGAAAGAATAAACAAATGGGACTACATCAAACTAAAAAGTTTCTGCTCAGCTAAAGAAAACATCAGCAAGGTGAAAAGGAAACCAACCATATGGGAAAATATATTCGCCAATGACATCTCAGACAAGGGATTGATCTCCAAAATATATAAAGAACTCATACGACTCAACACCAAGAAGACAGACAACCCAATTAAAAAATGGGCAAAGGACCTGAACAAACACTTCTCCAAAGAAGACATACGGAGGGCCCATAGACATATGAAAATATGCTCAACATCACTAGCCATCAGAGAGATGCAAATAAAAACCACAATGAGATACCACCTCACACCAGTCAGAATGGCCATAATCAACAAATCAACAAACAACTTGTGCTGGAGAGGATGCGGAGAAACGGGAACCCTGGTGCATTGCTGGTGGGAATGCAGACTGGTGCAGCCACTATGGAAAACAGTTTGGAATCTCCTCAAAAAACTAAAAATGGAACTGCCTTTTGAACCAGCAATTCCATTACTGGGATTATATCCGAAAAATCCTGAAACACCAATCCAAAAGAACCTATGCACTCCAATGTTCATAGCAGCACTATTTACAATAGCCAAGTGCTGGAAACAACCTAAATGCCCATCTGTAGATGAGTGGATCAAAAAACTGTGGTACATTTACACAATGGAGTTCTATGTAGCAGAAAGAAAGAAGGAACTTCTACCATTTGCAACAACATGGATGGAACTAGAGAGAATTATGCTTAGCGAAATAAGCCAGGCAACGAAAGAAAAATACGTTATGCTGTCACCTATTACAGGAAACTAATGAACAACACAAACAAATGAGCAAAATTGAACCAGAGGTATGTAAACAAGGAGTAGACTAACAGTAACAAGGGGGGAGGGGGGAGGGAGAAAAGGGGGTAAGAAGGGGAAGTGTAAAATCAAAGAACATGTATAAATGACCCACAGACATGGGCAACTGAGTGGGGACTGAATGTGGGGGAAGGGAGGGGCAGGATACAGGGAAGCAAGAGGGGAAAAAAAAAAAAGTGAGACAACTGTAATGGAAAAACAAACAAAAAAAATTTTTTTAATGGGGGAAAATGAAAATATGAAGAATGGAAATGCCAGTTCAGTGAATATTAGGACAAAGATTTTCCTTCACGTTGTATATTTTTCTCCCTATTTGATCTCTCCAGAGTTTGGCATTCTAAACAAGTAAGTAATGACTTAAGTTTCTTTGCATAGACCTAATAAGACCAGTTGTTAATAGAGGTTCCTTTTTCTGAACAAGCCTTTGACTGGAATGTCAAGCCTAAAGGAGACATGCTTGGGCTCATGTTGTTACCAAAAAGCCCTAAGGAACTGGGAATGACTTTCAAAGGTAATAAAAGCCCGCGAAATAAAAGGCCTGCTGCCATGGTTGGTTGTGCGGTCCACAGCAATCTCTCCAGGGAAGGAACGAAGGTTGTTTTCCTGAAAGATGGCTAGAAGGGACCTTAAGGCACAATGGAAAACCAGAAAGACTTGGAAAGGACAGGTGTGTACAGGCAAGGATGAATGCCAGGTATGTGGCCCAGCTTCTGTGCACTGAAGAGCAGACTGAGGGCCACCCTAAATGTTCCTTGGGTAAGTTCCAGCAAAACAGAACTAAAGATCATAAGTGATCATTTGCTGCTCTTGTTATGCTTATGCAAATGAACAGGATAAATTAAAAATGGACTTAATGTAGTCCCTTTAAAGACAAGGAGAGTAATCTTAGGGAGAAAAATCAGTATTCAAGGAAAATCACAATGATCAGTGGCAGACTGTAAAGTAGGGCAGCTAACCGTCTTAAAAGTTTCTTCTCATTTAAAAAATGGTTTCACTTGAAAATTAAACCATATCTGTGATATCACCAAAGAGATTCAATTTGCAGGCAAGTGGAATGTCAAGTGCCTTGCAACTGTATGTCTTCCCAATAAGACAGTCTTACAGATTTAGAGACTTTTTTGTTGGTTATGTTACATAAATTAACATGTGTTTTCTGTTTTCAAAGGGCATAAGCCTATGACCGCATTACCTGAGTGATTATCTGTACGCATAAGCCTCACTTAATCCTCTCTGCAGCGCTGCCTCCGGAGACTCAACAGTTTGGCTGAACTAAATGGCTGAGTTGGTGAAGAATGGGGTGGTCTGTGGGCTTCACTTTAAAACTGAATTCTCTTTTCTATCCTAATGGCTTGGACAGAAAGGGCCCAGATGTCTGAGAGGGGGGAAACATAAACTATTTCCCTCAGCCCAAACTAAATAAAATGGGCAAAAGGGTTTTGGACAGGAGAGATGTGCCTAGCACACCTTCCTCCAAAGAAGCCCTTTTTTTTTTTTTTTTTTTTTTTTTTTTTTTTTTTTTTTTTTTTTTTCTCCTAATGTGGAACATTGAAAAATTAATCCCTGCCTTTTGCCACCTAGTAGTTATGGATTGAATGATGCTTTTTAACCCTTTTTGCCAAATCTGTTGCCCCCAGAACACAACAAGGATGCCAGCCTGCTAAACCAAGCACGCCGTTGTCCGGAGACAGCCAACTGACCTGGAGTCTGCACAATCCTTCCCCATGTGGGAAGGCCACCCTCCCCTCCACACCCCCACTGTTATTAGGGATTTCTGGACCCAAGGGTAGGTAGGACGACGACCATGTCCAGCTTGAAGCAGCTAGAGGAGCTTGAGACCTTCGCCCATTGTCCTTTACAAGATTACAAAGGGTCTTAATATCTGAGAGGGAGGGATAGTTATTTTTTACGAACCATGGGTATGGACTTGGGGGGGGATGCTGGGGGAGGGAGATACTGGGTGGAGGGGAGTAAAGGGGAAAAAATTGGAACTACTGTAACAACATAATCAATAAAATATACTTAAAAAAAAAAAAGAATAATTAGGACAAATAAGTGGCACACTAAAAATTAGAAGGAAAATAAATATGTTTGTAGTATTCTTTAATTGCTAGAACATCTATGAAACAATCTACATATAAACATCTTTCTAAATAAATAATGAGATTACATTGTGTAGCCACTGTTGGTCAGATATTTTGTTTTTTATACTCTAAAAGTTTTTATATTGATAGTGCTCATAAATCATTAACTCAGTCTTTCCCCAATGTGCACCAAGTGTTTTTGGAAAGTCAGAAATTTATAGATTGTCATATTAAGAAACATTTTTATGTAGAATCAAGAAGTCATAGCATTCTATGTATTATTTGCTAATCTTTAAAGAACAAAGTGTTGGTACATATATGCAATTGAATAGTACTCAGTCATAGAAAAGATGAAATATTGTCATTTGTGAAAGCATGGATGGACACTGACAATATCATACTAAGTTAAATAAGACAGAAAATTTTAAGAACCATATGATTTTACTGCTTTATGGACTATAACACTGAAAGCAACAAATGAACAAACAAGAAAAACCAACAAAAACCTTATAGACACGAGCAACAGTGTTGTGGTTACCAGAGAAAAAGGAGGGTGGATTATAAAAGGTAAAGGAGGTCAAACATATGGTGATGAAGGATGATTTGACTTGGGAGGTGGGCAATGAGGTATACAGGCCATGTATCATAGAAATGTACACTTGAAACCTATATAATTTTATTAACCAACATCATTCTGATAAATTTATTAAAAATAGCTAAGGTAAAAATGGGATGTTATTTCTGAGATATCATTTATAAGAACTCAATTATGTACAGAATACTACAGGCCAAACCCAGGCTATTTTAAGTTTCAATTTTGAAGACTTTTCAGAGCATACAAGACACAAAATAAAGTCTTGGGTATGCTTAAAGTAGGTACATGATAGGACATTGCTCTATAAGGCTAGGCCCCTAAAGGATTACATCTTCAATAAACCCACAACAGAAGAGAGAGCAAATAAACTTCCTATGTCACTGGTATTGTGGGAGAGGAAAAAATATTCTTTTGAGAATTCATAAGCATAATCTGGCCCTTATGTAGATTTTTCCTTAACTTTACACAATATAGTTGGTAGGGGAACCCCACGTAACTGACAGAAGTAAATGGAAAACCTGTACTATAAAACCTTAACTTCAATTCAGAACTCATGCATAGATAAACATCAAAAAACTCATAGGGAAAAAGTGAAAACCAGTTGAAGTATACTTGCAGAGCAATTATATGTTAGATGTGAAAACTAATATTTAAATATGCATGTTTTATATATTTTAGGAAACAAAAGTAAGCTTTAAAATTTGAGTGAAGATTAAGGAACTTTAAAATGTTGGTAGATATTTAGAAAAGAAATCAAATATAAATTTCTAAATGGAAAAAGTAAAGCAAAAATTTCAGTGCATCAAGGTAGAAGCACAAACTAGAAGATAAAACTAAAGAAAATATTCATGAGGTAATCAGAGAGAAAAGTTAAACTATCCAATACTGGTTATAAAATATAGGAATTGAATTGAGGAAGTCTGATAAATGTCTAACTGAATTCCAGAACAAAAAATAGGAGAATAATTTAAAGGCAATATTTAAAAGGAAAAGCAATTATAATTATTAATTTTGACATTACTTATAAAATTATGACTATAAATGTACAGAGTAAAAGAAAGAAATCCAACATTTTATCCCAGAAGAACAAAAAATTAAACAGGGTAAATTTTTTAAAAATTCTGAGCAAGATATATTATTGCATTAGAATATATTATTTAATAGTACTATAATAGTAATGATAGTAATAAATCTCAGAGACAAAGACAACATTTTTTAAATGGCAGGAAAATATACCCTTTGTAGAGGAAGGGCAGTAGACAGGCATCTCAACACAAAAATAAAGGTGAGAAGTGCTGTAATAATATCTTCAATGTGTTGAAAGAAAATACCTGTTATAACTTATAATGCTATACCTAGAATTATTATTTTTCAAAAACCAAGGTGAAATAAATATTTGTTTTCAGGAAAACAAAAAGTGAAAGAATTTGCCTGCTGACTCTCACTAAACAAACTCCCAAAGGCTGCAATATATGTAGTTGGGAAGCATTCCCGGTGGAAGGTTTGACATGTAAGAAGAAATCATGAGAAAATAATTCGTTTTATATTTTCCTTTTCTATCTGTATACTCTCTATTTTATTTTGCTGATGTAGAGAAGTTAACTAAGATCCATACTTTAATTCTTGCTTTCCTTATCTAGGCAATATTTGCCTCATTGGGTATTAAAATAAGGATAAATTTTTAACAAAATAGCCGAGTTAATAAGCAATTGGCATGTGTTAATTTGTTGACAATGCTTTTGTATACTGTTCAATATAGACTGACAAGGGTGTATAATTTTTCTTCCATATTCATAAATTGCATACATGTAAACATACATATATGCTCTATTGGAAAGAAAACCCAAAAATGTGATTGTTAGTGTTTAACATTTTCAAAATCTGGATGATTTACATTTCCAAGTTTATAATAGAAGTTTTTAAAGGCAAACTAAAACTCCAGGTGAGAAATTCAAAATTTCCAAAGCTACAGCATTTCTATTGCTTATAATACCAAATATAAATAATCTACTAAATCTTGTTTATTACTTTAATTTTCTAGTTCTAATTAAAATTGTGTATAGAAATATAAGGGCACAAAAAGTATTAACAACACAATAAACATTTATTGAGTTTATTTTACATTGAAATTCTAGCATTCCCTGAAAATACTCTGTAAGCTTTGCCATAGCATTCTTTATGAATTTCTTCCCTTTTAATGTACTAGATGTATGGGCACGAGGAGCCCCTAACATGTAGTGTGTAATTTTGGAAAGGAGTCAGAAAAACCCTCTAGGTTAGTAGTTTTGAAAGTTTAGTTAACCCCTGTGGGTCTCCATTCCCTTATATGTAAATCAACATGTTTGAATGACATGCCATTTCAGGAAGAGTGGCACCTACACTACACTACGGGATTGTGAGATAATTAAATGAGATAAGGCATGCAAAGTTTATAAAACTGGGCATGGTACTTGCAAAACCAAAAGGTTGCTTCCCCTTTGCATCTGCATGCCAGGCATTATGCTAAGTGCCTTGTGTCTTACTCAATTTACTTCTTTAAATGATTAATTAGAAAAGTAAAAATAAGCAAACTAACTAAACAACAAAAAGATATGTTGACTAATAATTCATTTTCAATCCAGTCTCTCAACTTTCAAACTTGTATAATCCAGCTACTTCTTCACTTTCTTATCCAACCGGTCTTTAAGACTCTACAATTGGTTTTCATTCCACCACTCCTTATTGAAAGTAATAAGAGCTACCAATTATTGTGTGCCTGCCATTTGCCAGAACTTGTAACAGAAGCCTTATACTGTTTCATTTAACATAAAAGGTATAGTGTCCTTTTCTCACCTTTTGTCCTGATTAATGTCACTGTGGCATTTGAGATTTTTGACCATTTGCTTCTTAGAGATATTGCACATTTCAGGCACATGGCTCCTTTCTCAATTCCTCATTGTAGTCTTTTTTTTTTAAGTATATTTTATTGATTATATTGTTACAATAGTTCCATTTTTTTCCCTTTGCTCCCCTCCACCCAGCACCCCTCCTCCCCCAGCCTCACTGTAGTCTTTACAATCGCATTTCTACAATATGTTCTGTTTTGCTTCTGCATCCTTCTGCAATCTATCGTACTAGGTCTGCTACACTATATAAATCCCCAAAGCACCTTTTACATCAGACCCTTTTGTGGTGATTCCTTAGCATTTTACAACTGCCCAAATGTTTTTATAAAAACTTGAGAGGACAGTAAATATAACAGCAGCATTCACTAAGGATTCATTGTGGAACACTGTTCTCTTCCTTGAGACTCCATGGATAGAAAACACCTATTGTTTAAATTCTTCAATTAAAAAAAATTTATTTGTATTTTATTTCATTGTTCCCAAAATAGAAGGAGAAAACAAATATGTTTTGTGAATCACTGAAATTCTTGGACCAATAAGTTAGGTGGGATGAACTATGTTCTGACATATGATTTGTGGAAATAGCTATTTTTGAAACAAATTGATTTAGACAAAAGCTATAAAAATTTTGTAAGAATTTTGACTTTCAAGAACTGTGCACTGGTTTCCAAGGTTCTTCTATTGTGAGGTATAAAATAGGGAAGTATGAATATTGCTTTGAAAATATAAATATTTGCTTACTTACCCTTCATCAAAAGTTTTCTCTTTTTTTTTTTCCTGTTTGGAAAGAATGACTAATACAGATCAATCACATTATGGAATAGCATTAGTTATATGAAGATTGATTTTAAAAACAATTTTTCTTCTGGGGAAGCCAAATAAATGAATAGTATAAGACTGTGAAATATTTATTTTGTCCTGTAAGAGAATCAAAAAAAGTAAATTAATGTTATCTTCTTGTATTATAGGATCAATTGTTTGTTACCTAAAGGAAGACAGAAATTCACATGAATTATTATATTTTATACACTAATATACATGCATATAATACATCTATATGTATAAAACCATAAACAAAATATGCCTTTTACAAGTAGTGATTGTGGTTATTTATCAGAGGACATTTTCTTCTATAATTTTCAAGATAAAAGGCATTATTTTAATGTTAACCTATTCCTGTGTGGTTATGTATTATATTATTAAGCAAGCAACCTGGATTTAATTCCCAGCCCAGATTGCACACTCCCCAGGCTACTTAGTTCAACACCTGTAAAGAAGAAAATTACTAATGCTACATGAAAGCACCTATTTTAGTTTTAAGGAAAGGTGCTAGTTTCCAATAAAGGAATAAAGTGTTATTTTGCTTTGTTTTCTGTTGGAAATGTAGCAGTTGTGGCCTTTCAGCAAGAGATAAAAAGCCACCCCACACAGGGTTTCCTTCCTAGTGTATCCATGATTTTGTGCAGTAACACATGTTTTTCTCATAAAGAAAAGAAAACTGTAGGTATTAGAGATTCTAATTATATGTTTCTACAAACTGAATTAACACGGAAATGACAAATTGCTTGGGGGAGTATTTAACCCCACGTCTTTAAAGCTTTCAAAAGTATTTGTGTTTCTCCACACTTGTGCTCTTAAAACACATTTGACTATTTTCCCAGGATATCTGCAACCCCAAGACTCAATTTATTGACATAGTGGCAACTATTAGATAGAACTTCTTCCAGCTGTTCTTGAGAAATGTAACTTTTCTTTGCCCACAAGTCTTAAGGTTTAAGATAGAAGAATAAAAATTTGCAGCAAGTCAATGTATTCAAAATGTTTGTAAGCATGTGCCTTTGTGTGTCTGAGTGTGGGTGTTTGCTTAGGAGAAAAGTTAACCATATTTCAGAAACATAAATGGGGCAGAGGGTGAGAGGAAGACAGCCTTCTTACCTATGTGATACTTGATGTCTGGAATAGGAGAAAAAAATGATAGCAGTTTACTTGGGATTGTTTTTATAATGTAAGGTGGTTATGAGCATGAATTTCCATTTTAACAACTAAACATATTTAAGGGGCAAGGTAGGAAGCACAGTCACTGGAGCATAAACCTGAAGGGAATGTAATAAGACATTTTGTCAGGAATAATTTGTCCTGGAGGCACACTAGAATTTTAGTTCTCCCTTGCTTTTTAATCACTATGAATCATTGATTCTATGTTCTGTTACTTCCATTATAAAGTTTCCAAAATAACAGCTAAATCAGTCTTTTCTATTAAGTGCATTTGAAAAGAATAGACTACTAACAACTATATCCATATCCTAAAATATTGACATTTAGGTATGATGATATTTTCTTGGACTCTACTATTATAACAAAACAACTGGGATAAAGTAGATGGGCTCAAATATATTACACTTTAAATTTTTTAATAGACTGTAAAAACTACATTGAAAAGTGAGGATTCCACCATCTGGTAAAGAAGGAAACCACGTTAGAGCGATTCTGGGTGTTAAGTTATTCAACTAGTGCAATAAATTCCATCCCATTGCTCTACTTTTACAGAGGTAGTTGAACAGAACCTGTAATAATTCTATGTGAATAGCTATGCTCACGTGCCCAGCACCTTCAACTACCTCCAAATAAAGAATATCTATTAATTATTTTTTGCCTAGATCATCATTTTGAAATTTAAAAAAAATGGCTATGACTAAAAATTCTAATGGCTTAAAACAAAGTCTTTGTTTAAAATTTCAGCTGGAAACACAGGACATGATTTTTCATTCTAGAATGCCCTATCTGGTAAAATGCACAAAAGAAAGACATGTTAAAGAAAGAGTAGGCAGTCCAAATATTTACATCATTTTAATTAAATTATGCTCTTTGAAATAATTGTGGAAGAAGGAAGTAGAGTCAGGGAAATGGAAATGGACTCTTTCCTTTTGAGCACATCTTTGACAAGAAAATCAATCAAATGTCAACCACAGGCATAAATATACCATAGGCATTATAATATGCTAACAGTAACTTTATGCTGTTGCAAATATTACTTGGAAATTGTGGAGACAGAAAGTTAAATTTCACATTACAGTCACTAATCAAATACCTCACTCAAAATGTTGAGGAGTATGTGTTTTTCACTCTCTAAAAATGGTATGTAGTATAAACTCAATTTGGTAGGCTCAGGCTTTCACAATTTTTTATTTCATTAGAGTACAGAAAGTTTCTTTCATGTTAAAATAATTTTACTACTGCAGAGGGATGTAATTATAAAACAATGTATTCAGAAGAAAGTATATATATTTCAATAACTTTTAGTTTCAGGAGATTAAAATGAGATGTACTTCATTTTAGACAAGTAAAAATAATTTTTAAAAAATTCTGACATATATATCCAGACAATTTAGTTAACTATGACATTTTTATGCTAAAAAACAGATGGTAAATTTTTCTGAACAAACAGCATTGTTAAAGAATAAAGACAGCTATAACTCCACATAGAATGGACAAAAATTAAAATGACTGAAAATTATAATTATCATTAAATGATCAGTTTGGGAATGTGTTTTTCAAATTGGGTACATTATTAATATTCTATAAGATTAATTGAAAAATAAGTACCGCTGAGCCTTGAACAACATGAGGTCAGGGGGCACTGCAGCCCTGCCCAGCCAAAGATGTGTGTATAATTTTGACTTCCTCCAAACTTAACTATAAATAGGCTACTGTTGACAGAAAACCTTACTAATAACATAAACAATGGATTAATTCATATTTTCTATGTTTTATATATGTATATATGTATATTATATATTGTATTCTTACATGAAGTAAACTAGAGAAAGGAAAATGTTATTAAGAAATCACAAGAAAGAGAAAATACAGTTATAGTATTTTAAAACAAATTGGGTACAAGTGAATCCGTGCAATTTAAACCAGTTCTTTAAGGGTCAGTTATAATTATATTCTTTCATGTGCAACATAGTAATCTGACCCTATATTTGAAGATTAAGACAATAGGTTTTATGGGCTGGATACCTGGGAAACAGATTGGCTGAGAGGGCCAGGTGTCACTGGAATATGCTGTCTCAAGGTACAGATCATTTGTCTCAAAGCCTTTGAGATTGTTTTCCAAATCCACACACACACAAAGGTGTGTGTGTGTGTGTGTGTGTGTATTTTATTGTGCTTAACTCAATATTAAGTTTTGGTAAAGAATAAACAACTAAACTGTATAATATTTTCAAGATATTTATGAAGGATAAAACTCTGAATATCTATATATCTATATCTATATATAAAATATGGTCCTTCAGTGTAATTTCCCCAAAGAGTCAAATGATATAATGAAACTTAACAGTAATAGTTAATAAGTGCAGCTATTAATATCTTCTAATAATCTGGCTGCCCTAAATAGAGGAAATATTAAAGAAAAGTTTTTGTTTTAAATTTTATTTCAGGGTTGTGTGTGGAGAAAAACTATGTGCATTTAAACTTGCATTCTCTTGCATGTGAAAACTTGAGGGGAAATTTAGTTTCCATAATTATGATACACTGACACCTAATTAATCAAATGATGTTTTAGGTGTTATTTGATGTTCAGAGAATCTTATGAGTCTATTAACCTTTAGAAGCTTTTCTTCTTTGAACCAAGAAGGAATCTTTTGCTGAGAATATAACTAGTTTTCAAAAACATGATGCCCATTTTGGAGTCAGTGTTTACTAAATTTGAATTAAGTTCAATGAATAAAGCATTTTTTATCATTTACTTTGGCTGATATATAGAAGAAAATGGAATATGTTCCCAAGAAGTTACAGAAAATTAAACATCAGCATGTGAATAGCAAGGCTATCTAAATTTGATAATAGGATTGAGTTTATTAATTATTTTCTAAGATTGTAAACAAGATAGAATAATAGATGAGGTCAACTTTAGTAATTAATAATAGATGAGGATGTGATAAATTTTAATTAATTAAGCAAGCATTCATCAACAGTTACATTACCAAGTCTCAAAGATTTGAGTATCCTGCCTTCAAAAGGTTTACAGTTGAATGGCTGAGCAATATATGTAAGCAAATACTTATAACACATTATAATAAGTGAACTGATAGAACTACATGCAGAGTAACAGAAAGGAGAAAGGTATTGTCTCTCTCTGGAGGAGCTAGGCAGATTATACAAGATGAAGTGTAGTCATAATTGTGTACCAAACGGTGACATGCAGTGAAGAGTTTTCTCAGTAGATAAAGGAGCCAGATTCCTAGATGCCATATAAGTAAGTTTGAAAAAAACTTAATAATGATGGGAGCCAATGTTTTAATGTAGATGGCATGAGAACATATGTGTTTTAGTGATCAATCAGAAAGTAAATTATTTCTGTTATGTAAATGGGGCCAAAGTTAATGAATTCATAATTTGCTGGAACTGAGTTTATGCCATAGTTTTCTTCATGGACTTTACCTTTATTTTTTGAGGGACTAAATATTCAGTTGTTTTTATGTGGAAGCAATGAAAAATTACTTTTACTGAAAGAAAAATTGTTTATTTATTCGAAATTCTTTTTATTCAGCTTCCCCAGTTTTAAATTGCCCTTTATTGAGTTAAATACCAGTAATTCAATTCTATGACAGAAACACAGACAAAGCAGAATCCCAGTTACTGATCTAACATAGCTTCTCAGCACTATGTGCTTTTATGTATTACCCTTCAGAACAAAAGATCACAAGGTTTTATTTTTTTACAATAGGCTCACTGGATGGTTCAGGCGATTCCCAAAGTGATCAAATGAAGAATGATATATGGTAAGTCAAAGGATAGTAAGCTTTAGTGACTAATTTTTCCTGGTAGACTAGCTACAATAATAATAATAATAAAGGAATAATAGGATAAATTGAAGTGGACAGACATGGTAGGTGGGGTTTTATGTCATCTGAGCTAGTAATTAGTTATTATTGCTAGTAGTGAAAGTAACTTTCTGTTTTTGCTATTTTCTTTTGCATGTTTATTTCCAGTTAACAGTCAAGCTTGAACATTAACTACCTAAACTGATATTGTTATTAATATAGTCTTATGCAATATGCTTCTAAGATTGTATACAATCCCTTGTTATACTAGTAGAGAATATTTCATTTAAAGAAAACATTATAAATTTATTTTCAAAATTTATCTGATACTTTTATAGCACTAGTATTTTTTATTTACAGTTGAGTGTAATAAAAGAAGAAAGATGCTTTAAAGAAAAAGGTTTTGTAAATTGGATATTACATAATCATACATGAGAACAAAGTATTACAGATAGACACAATACTCAAAGAGAAAATGCCAGTAAGTATCTTGAAATATGAAGTAATCATATTGACAGAATAATAGCAAATAGAACATCAAAGGACGGTAATGTATAAATCTACCAAAATATTTGCCACAATCAGCAGTGCTCAGGTGTTGCTTTTCATAATTAATTTCTCCAATTATATTCCAGTCCAGCATTGGTATTTCCTCAAACTGCTACCCAGTTGATTTTTTTAAAGCTAATTTAAAAAATTATAGAAAATGAAAGTTGATGGCAAGACAGGTAAATAATGGAAGAAAGTCTTTGTGAACCAAGCAATCTATTTTGAAAAAAATTAGAGAAAAAAATATGTAATGTTATATATTTTCAGTAATTGTCAAAGATCAGAGACTATGGAGTATGTTTTGTTATTCAAAAGAGGGTTAAGTACTGTTTTTTCAGCAGCCAACATACATATACTGTCTATCTGTCTTTTGAAGACATACAATAGGAAGATCAAAATGAAGTAAATAAAAATACTGCACTCAAAAGGTTTACAGTGTTAGAAATGACTTTATCCATTTTTATATGTGTGTATGTATATGCACATGTGTATGAAGCAAGATAAAAAAGAATATGATGTTCCTGCAACATTGTATATTAAACACAACCAAGTCAACGTTCTTTTTCAATGGAATCCATAGAAGACCAAGCCTATAATTATATTGGGTAGGGTATAATAATCATGGCTGTCATATAATTAAAATTTTATTGGTCCATGGAACTGTAATGAGTAAAATAATGTTTCTCTAGGCAGGATCTGGTGGCTAACTTGAAGTGTGAGCTACTTCATTATGTGTATCATCACAGATTGCCAGCAAACAATTGGAAAGTGATACCTTTCAAATGAAAAACTGAGTAGCAAGAACATTCCCACCCTTGTTTCCCTGAATATTCCCTGAATATTGCTTCTATATGATAGGTAATAAGATGACTCTCACCAGGTAGAAACAGTCAAGAGTTTGAGACATCAAGGATTGTTAGTGTGATAATGACCAATACTTTGCGTTTTCACAATCCTTGGAGACCCATAATCTATATATTATAATAAAATATGTTGAACAAAGTTTCTTTTTATTTGAGCTTATATGAGATTTCATTACAGTTTCTTCCTTATTACCCTTTATTCTTTCTAAATATACAATAAAGAAACAGTCTGAAGTATCAGTATGTCTCTACTGTGCAAAGGAAACTAAAGGAAAGATGGTTTTTCTCCAGAAGAACAACAGTGTGGCACTGGAGGAGCCACCAGCAGATCCCACAGCAGAAGATGAGAAAAAAGAATAAATGCCATTTTGTTTTATGTATCCTAAATACTTTTCTAGATGAAAATGTGTTTTTGAGTTGAATAAATAAATAGGTAAGAAAAATGTTTATAATAAGAGTGAGGAAACTATCTCCTTAGAGACAGAGATGTAAGTTACTTCAATAGTCAATGACTTGTGTACTGGAGCTACGGTAGTCTTAGAATAATAAACATTAACCATCTATACCTGTAATTTAAGACTTAAAAGTGGAACAGTGGCAAGTGGCTTTTCCTCTTTCTGTCTGTGGACCTTGAAGGCGTCAGAAATTAGAGAGAGTGAATGCACGCATGGCCGCTCCCTCCCCACTTCATTCTCAACTGAGCAACAATTCCCAGTGAAGCACAAGGAAGCCTGAAAGTCTTAGGACAACTGAAAGTTCATGTGCCTAGTTGAATAAAGTTTACCTTCACAAATTTTACTTTTATGCCTGTCTTCATATTTGATTACATTTCAAATAAAACTATTTTGTTATTTTAGATTACTACTGCAGTGCAGGTTTTATTTACAGTGTTTCTATTGAGCATAAGCAAGGTAGCAGTCCTGATTATTGTGACAGAACAAATATATGTGTTATGAAATCTCTGGATTATGTCTGATATTAAAACAGAGCCATGAAAATAGATATTTCTAATGAGACTTTTTCAAACAGTGACTATGAAAGGTTAGACTCCCACAAATAAGATTTAGATAAGGCTATTAAAATCTTGCTTGCAGAATTACTGTTAGAAAGTGGAAAAGAAAAAAAAGTAAGGGCAAGGTGTCAGTGCTATTGAAAATTTATAACAATGTTACCAGTGTTGTAAGGATCCTAAATTACAAAGTAAGTATTTTTGGATTAAAGTTGTTCAAATGAGTAAATCCATGATATATGAAACAGAATAAATTAGTTTATTTATATATTCAAATATTGAGGAGCACCTAATCATGTAAAAGATTAGAGAAGAAAATAAGCATGACAACTACATTTGGAGCAGAGAAACAAATAAATGAAAATATATATTTTGTTAAAAGCGATGGATCAAAAATGATGTAGAAGTCATTTTCAAATGTAGCTATAATGTCTCCCATCTGACTTTTTCTTCTTAAAATGTGACTTTGATACTCTTTCTATCAGCAAATGGTGAGGTATATTCTCCCACTCCTTGAATCTTGGCAGCCTTGTCACTACAACTGAAATAACAACTACGTGACATTCAAGGCTAGGTCATCAAGGCTAAGTGATATGACTTCTATCTGGTTTTCTTGGGACACTTGTCTTTGGAGTCCTGAGCCTTCATGTAAACAGAATGAATGTCTTGAGGTCATCATGCTATGAGCAATTCCAAACTAACTCATGGGAAGAAACCATACAACAAGGCTCTGAGACTACAGAGAAAGAAACAGAAAGGGAGAGGGCCTGGCCAACTCCCAACAGCTTCACACTTCGATGTTCTAGCTTTAGTTACTGTCCAACTGCATGAAATGCCTAATCCAGAACTATTCAGCTGAGCACTTCTCATATATCTCATATAACAAGATGTGTGGATTATAGCTAAACAAGGGCTTTTAATGAAATTTAGAGATTAAAACAAAGGAATAAAATCACTTTCTTAAGTGAAATTACTTTTCCTAAGCTGTCATTTTGGGAAGCTAGAAAAAAAAGAGTAAATTACATCCAAATTAAATAGAATAAAGAAAGAAATATGAGCAAAAAATCCAATTAAGCAGAAATTGACCAATGAATAAAGTTTACAGTTAATAAATTAATAATATAATTAATAGATAATAAAATTGTTAAACCACTAGCTAGACTGATCAAGAAAAATGGGAAAAAATCACAAATTACAAATAATAGGACTGAAAGTAGAGACATCAGTATAGGTCTTGGATCATAGAGACATAATAAAAATTACAAGGATAATTAGTTAACATTGTTATGCTAATATATTTGACAAATTAGATGAAATAGTTGAAGTCATTGTAAAGCATAACTTACCAAAATGGACAAAGAAATGGAAAAATCTTAATAGCCTTATCCAAACAAAGTAATAAAATTCATTATAATACACAAATAAAGCTCCAGGCCCAGATAAAGGTACCAATGAATTTTCTTCAAACATTAAAAAGCAAATAAAAAATATCTATCTTTTACAAACTCTTTCATAAAATAAAGGACACCCTGACCTGTGTGGCATAGTTGGTTGGGTGTCATCCTACAAAAGAAAGGTCTCTGGTTTTATTCCCAGTCAAGGATGCAGGTTTGGTCCCTGGTCATGGTGTGTTCCAGAGGCAACTAATCAATGTTTCTCTCTCACATCAATGTTTCTCTCCCTCCCTTCCCTTCTCTCTCAAAATACAGAAATAAAATCAAGTAAATGAATGGATAAGTAAATATATAAATAAATGACAGACCACAATCAAGTTCATTTATGAGATCAGCACTACTGATATTAAAACCTGACAAAGACAGAATAAAATAATATTGCCTATAGGCAGGTCTCATGAACATTGAAAATATGCTAAGAAAGGCATTAGAAATGGCAAATCAACTGTAGCAGTATATATGTAGGAATATATATAGCAAATATTATAGATAGCAATATAAAAATGTATATGAAAGCTCTCTATTATGCAAAATTGTTCAACATTTAAAAATTATGTGGCACAATTTATTAACAGAATAAAAGAAGAAAATTTATAATCACCTCAATAGAGGCTAAATAGCATTTAATAAAATGCAGTCTCATTGTTGTTTAAAACTCACAAGTTATGGTGAGAAGTGATGTTTCTTAATCTTATAAATATTGTCTATGAAAATCTTATAACTCGTCGGCGGCGGCAGCCGTCCGTCTCGAGAGACGATGGTGTAGCTTCTTAAGAGTCTATCTGCACCGCCAAAAATGGCTGTGCAGTCCAACTCGGGAGTGACATGGTATCTGTCTCCTCCCGTGTTGAATCGACATCTTGTGATGACGCTGGAGTGTCCTCTCCAGTGAAGCTGAAGCTACAGAGCCTGGGCAGGGTGATATGGAGGGTCTGCTGTTGCCCATGCAGCAGACCCCACCTCTCTTCGCAGCTGAAGAGTCCAAGGGAAAGACGGAGTCAATACAGCTTGGCTTCAGGTGCGCCGCAGGAGTTGCCGGTGTTGACTACAACGTCAAACCGCCTTAGGGACTCCGGCTCCGGATTTTCTGTCGGGGTTTACTCCCTTAGCCTTTCCCCTGAAGAGGTATGCTGCAAGGCAGCGGAGGTTTTTTGGAGTCAGAATTTTCCTTCTCTGATGTGCCCTGACTGGAAGATCAAACCAGCGACACTTAGCTCACAGGCCGACGCTCAATCCACTGAGCCAAACCAGCCAGGGTAAATCTTATAACTAATATTAAAATATTGGTTGAACAATTATACTCTATGTTTATGGATAAGGAAAAGAAGTCCATTCTTTCCACATCTATTCATTGTCATCAACTATTATCATCTATCATTCACCTTCAACATTACACTGGAAGTTTTAGCCAAAGAAAAAGGCAAGAAGAAATAATAGAAGCAATAAAATGGACAAGAAAAATTAATATAATTTTTATTTGCAGAAGATATGATTGTATAACTTAAAAATTCTAAGTAAACTATAAAAATAACTATCATGCTACTACATAAATTTAACATAGTGACAGGATTCAAATTTGATATACAAATATCACCTGTAAATGTATATGTTAGCAAGAGCTAAATTGTAAACAAAATAATTTCATGTAGTACAATAATATCAATGATATAAAAATATTAGTAATTACCTAAAGTTTTTAAGGTATCTTGACTGAAAAATGCCAAATACATCTAAAAAGATTAAAAGAGACCTAAATGAACTGAGAAATTTAGTGTTATTAAAATAGCCACTTGCATCAAATTGAGTTATAGATTGAATACAGACTCAATCAAAATCTCAGTGAGCTTTTTTAAAGAAATTGGGAAGCTAACTGTAAACTTTATATAACAAGATGATGGTGGAGTATGTGGACTCCACACATTATTCTCCCAGAACAAAACTGGAGTTAAACTAAATTATAGACCAATCATTCTGAATATCCAACTGAACACTAACTGAAAAAAAAAAAAGTTTTATAACCAAGGATTTATGAAGAAGCCACATCCAGTCTGCCACTCACCCAGGGCTCTGGTGGATGGAAGGTGGAGCAGACTAGAGTCACATGAGAAGAGTCTGGGTTTTGTGGCTTTGTGGGAGAGAGCTGAAGAGAGAGCAGCCATGAGCCTTGTGCTGAATCTTTCCCCATATTGCAGATGCCACCTTTATTAAGTGGAGCATTCCCCTTTCCCTGTGCAGCACAGCCTGGGAAAAATAGTAGCCCCGGATTCTGGATTCCCTCTTTCCCCACCCTGTGGAGATGAGGCCTGCTAAGGAGCACAGCCAGAAGCTCTTTGAGTGACTGAGCCTAACAAGCAGATAGTAGGCAAAGGCAGGCAGAAATGGATCTTGTCAGGTGACTTGAGATTTTTGCTTACGTGACTCCAAGCCCAGTCCCAGTAAAAGCCAGACATAGTGTACAGCTTGGTCCTTCCCATGGACACCCAGGCCCAGAAGAGGCTGCCACAAACTGTGGATGGATTGTAGCTCCAAACAGGTTGCTGAGAGCCAGTCACAGGCAGTTTCACACATTCGCCTGCACCTGAGTCCCAAGCAAGAGGACAAGAAACAATACTCCCAGCTTCAGACAACAAGCTTCACAAGCAGCATATTGAAAAGGAGATATTGGCAGGCCCAAATACTGCTGAGGAAAATTTTGCTTCATGTAGTTCTCATGAGATGGTTGAGGTTGAGCCTCACAGTCAGCCAGCCTGAAGGTTGATTCCACACACAAATAGGCCAATAGCAATCAAGACTCAATTACAACAAAGGGACCACATAACCTATACAACGGACATTTCTGGAGCACCCAGCTGAGGTTATCAAGGAGAGTATAACACTGGACTCCACAGTACACCTAATATATAGGGCCACCCCACAAAGACAAGGAGATATAACAGATCTACATAATACATAGAAATAAACACAAAAAGGTAGCCAAACTAGGGAGACAAAGAAACAGGACCCAAATAGAGTAACAGGAGAAATCTCCAGAAAAAGAGCTAAATGAAATGGAGGCAAACAATTTATCAGATATAAACCTCAAAGAAATGGTTATAAGGATGCTCACTCAACATCATGAAGAAGGACAGACAAACCATAAAAATCGGACAATCAGAAATGAATAATACAATATCTGATTCTAAAAATACAGTGAAAGGAATAAATAGTAGTCTGGATGAGGCAGAGGATCAAATCAACAATTTGGAGGATAAGGTAGGAAAAAATACCAATCATAGCAGCAAAAAGCAAAAAAAAAAATTAAAAACATGAAATTAGTTCAAGGGACCTTTGGGACAACATGAAGAATAACATATTCACATCATAGGGGTACGAGAAAGAGAAGAGAGAGAGCAAGGGATTGAGAACCTATTTGAATAAATAATGACCAAAAACTCCCCTAACCTGGTGGAAAAAAAAAAAAAAAAGAATCACTGTCCAGGAAGCAGGGAGTCTAAAAAAAGACTCAAAGAGGCCCACACCAAGACACATCATAATTAATATGGCAAAGCTTAAAGGCAAAGAAAGCATCCTAAAAGCCACAAGAAAAAGAGAGTTACCTACAAGGGAGCTCCCATAAGACTCTCAGCTGATTTTTCAACAGAAACATTTCAGAACAGGAGGGATTTTAATAAGGTATTCAAAATGATGGAAAGCAAGGACTTAAAACTAAGACTACTTAACCCAACAAGGTTACCATTTAAAATTGAAGGAGAAATAAATAGCTCCCCAGAGAAGAAAAAGCTAAAGGAATTCATTACTACCAAACAAGTATTATAAGAAATATTAAAAGGCCTGCTTTAAGACAAAGAAGAAGAACAAATGGAGAAAAATAGTTAAAGGAAGAAATTGGCAATATATACATATACACATATTGATAATAACTTTAAATGTAGGTCGGAGAAGATGGCGGAGGAGTGAGGGGAGGCTGAGTTTTCAGGGTCCCGAAACCTGTCTTCAGTTCGGGCTAATTGCAGACAGAACATCTCAGTGAGCAGCTGGACATTGGCGGGAGTTGAGCCATGGCACTGCTGGATTAGAGAAAACCATCTGGGAATGACCTGTTTGGTGAGGATAGCGGAGGAAAAGGGGACGAAACAGGGTTCCTGACTGGGGCGGCTGCCCGACCTGTGGCTGGAAGTACACAAAGGCTTTTTGGCGACCACAGGCTGCCCCGGAAAGGAGTAGGGAGGAGAGCGGATCTCTGCCCACTGGCAGAGATGGGACTCGACCAAATGGCATTGGCGCTGAAGGACAGGAGACAGCGTGTGCCGGGCAAGTGAGAACATAATTCTCCTTTATATTTTTCTCTAGTGGATGGTGGAGAGGGGAGGAAAGTTTGGGGGTGGTAGGCCATTCTTGAGGAGCGCAGGAGCAGAGGCACGCTCATCCACTCCCCAACCCTACCCTTGGGTCCCAGGTGCGCACATAGGGAAGTGCCCTCATTCACTGGCCCAGGGGTGTGGGGCAGTGAGTCCAGACGTCCCTTGGACACTCCCCAATGGACATAAGATCAGTGCCCCAACGGGCACAGGGAGGGCCCTCTGAACACGCAGAGGACCGTGCACAGATACCCCTAGACAGCTCCCGTGGGCGCTGGGCCCCAGGCCGGAAATCAGACCACTAGCGCAGGCTCTGTTCGTGCCCATCCAGATGGGTGAGGGAAGGCGAGCAGCTGCAGCAATGGAACAGCGGGCGGCAGCGACTCACAGAAGCTCACTTCCACTGCGCATAAGTGTCCGGGGCCCCGCCCTAAGAGGCGAGAGACCAACTCCTGGAGCTCGGCTCAGCAGGACTAAGGGCACGTGTGCACTAGCACGAAAACACCTCAGCCTGGGGACAATAGGCGCCAATCGTGGGGCAAACTCTCGGGCCGCCCCGCCCATGCAGGGGCGCGAGCGCAAGGACACCTCAGCTGGCTACAGCGGGCAGCAAGTGAACTTGCCATGCCGGCAACCGTGGGCGCACACCATTGCGGCAACCGCGGGCGCACACCAGTGATGCAAGAAACAACCTCTGAACAGTCACACTAGACCAGCTGCGGACGTAGAAAAAGAAGGCGACACAACAAGTCTAAAACAGAGTAAAAACATCCCTTTTTTTTTCCCTTTTTTTTCTCTCTTTCTTCTTTCTTTCTTTCTTCTTTATTCTTTCTTTTCTTTCTTTCTTTCTTTCTTCTTTTTTTGTTGTTTTTTTCCCCCTTCCAAAAGAAAAACAAACTTTATCTCAAACGTGTTGCATATAACCTCTCCTTCTCATCCTTTCTCTTCAATCATTGTTTATTTGTTTGTGTGTATAGTTTAGCCCCCCATCACTCTAAATAACAGAATATAATTACTATATAAACCCAATACAATACAATCCCACTTTCTTACTATATTATGCATTATTCCATCCTTTTCTTCTATTTTTATTAACATGCAATGTAAATATTACCTACTGACTTGCATAGTATCAACTATTATTAATCTAGCACCCCCCTGTATCAAAAATTAAATTTTTCCTCCCTAAAAACAACTCTTCTCTATTCTTCTTATAGTATAAAAGCTCTAGTCTCTTTACATTTATATTAATATGGGCTCGTTGGCAGATGATAGCGTTATAGAGGGTGGGGGATATTTTTTGAGGGTGTGGGTCTCCTGTCTGGGTTGTGTGTTTATGTTTTTAACACCATCTCCACAAAAGAACTCAAGAAAAAGTAGATAGACTGACTCTCAATCAACTAGCCAGAAGGAAGATCCTACCAAAGAACATCTGAAATATAACCAGACAGCATAAACAAACGACATAAAGGGTAACTCAAGAACATCAGGCTCAGGATATCAAAGAGACTGCACCACTGAAACCCCCAGATCTCCCATAAAGAATCTCATGCCACAAAGGAAGGAAGTCAAAGCAGACCATCACCCCCCCAAAAAAACAAATAAAAAAATAAAAACAAACAAAAAGAATCCAACATGGTAAGACGCAAAAATAACCCCTCAATGAAAAGAAAAGAGGAACCCTCAGAAAGAGAGGTAGATGAAATATACATAGCCCAAATGTCAGACATGGAATTCAAAACAATGGTGGTAAAGAAGCTCAATATACTCGACATCCTTAAAAACAACTATGACAACCTCCAAGGAAGTTACCAGCAGCTCCAAGAAAATTACAGGGAACTTGCAGAGAACTACACCAGCATAAAAAAAGACATAGAAACTGTTAACAAGAACCAGGAAGAATTGAACAATTCAATCTCTGAACTGAAAAACACAGTAGAATCAGTCAAAAGCAGACTAAACGAAGTAGAGGATCGGATTAGTGAGTTAGAAGATAATGTAGAGAAAAACTCCCAGACAATACAGCAAAATGAAAAAAGATTAAAAAAATATGAACAAGATGTAAGGGAATTACAGGATAGCATGAGAAGAAATAATATCAGGATCATCGGAATTAGAGAGGGAGAAGAAAAGGAGCATGGAATTGAAAAACTGATAGGAGAAATAGTGACAGAAAATTTTCCGAACCTGATGAGAGGAAAAGTGATACAAGTTCAGGAAGCACAGAGAGTTCCAATGAAGAGGAACCCCCAAAAACCCACTCCAAGGCATATCATAATTAAAATGGCAACATTTCAAGACAAAGAGAGAATCCTAAAAGCAGCAAGAGAAAAACAGCAAATAACATACAAGGGAGCTCCGATAAGACTATCAACTGATTTCACAACAGAAACATTACAAGCCAGAAGGGAATGGTCAAAAATATTTCAAGCAATGAAAAACAAAGGCCTACAACCAAAAATACTCTACCCAGCAAGGCTCTCATTCAAAATAGAAGTTGAAATAAGGAGTTTCTCAGACAAAGGAAGACTGAAAGAATACATCTCCACCAAACCAGCATTGCAAGAGATGCTAAAGGGTGTGTTCTAAGAAAAAGACGGACAGAACAAGAGAGGAGAGGAACAGAGGTACAAAGGGAAATGAATAAATACACGTCAATAATAACCTTAAATGTAAATGGATTAAATGCTCCAATTAAAAGACATAGGGTAACGGAATGGATAAGAAAACAGGACCCACATATTTGCTGTCTACAAGAAACACACCTCAAAACAGAAGATTTACACAGACTGAAAGTAAAGGGATATAAAAAAATATTCCAAGCAAACAGACCGGAAAAAAAAGCCGGGGTAGCAGTCCTCATATCAGACAAAACGGATTTCAAAGCAAGGGCAATAAAAAGAGACAAAGAAGGACATTTCATAATACTTAAAGGAACAGTCCATCAAGAAGATATGGCACTGATAAACATATATGCACCCAACATAGGAGCACCCAAATACATAAAGAAAATACTAGAAGACCACAAGAAAAATATTAACAACTACACACTCCTAGTAGGGGACTTCAACACTCCATTATCAACAACAGACAGATCATCAAAGCAAAGAAACACCAAGGTTATACAGGCATTGAACAACACACTAAACCACAAGGACCTAATTGATATATATAGAACTTTCCACCCCAAAGAAGCAAAATATACATTCTTTTCAAATGCACATGGGACATTTTCAAAGATAGACCACATGATAGGACACAAAACAAGAGTCAACAAATTCAAGAAAATTGAAATCATATCAAGCATCTTTTTAGATCACAATGCCTTGAAACTAGAAATCAACCTCAGAGAAAAAAATCAAAGACACCCAAACTCATGGAGATTGAATAACATGCTATTAAATAATGAATGGATTAACAATGACATCAAAGAAGAAATCAAGAAATTTCTAGAAACTAATGATAATGAGCACACAACAGCCCAAAACCTGTGGGACACAGCAAAAGCAGTCCTAAGAGGGAAGTTCATAGCAATACAGGCATATCTGAAAAGGATAGAAGAAACTCAAATATAAAACCTAACCATAAAGCTACAAGAACTAGAACAACAACAACAAACAAAGCCTAGGGCAAGAAGAAGGAACGAAATCATCAAGATCAGGGCAGAACTAAATGACATAGAGACTAAACAAACAATCCAAAAGATCAACAAAACTAGGAGCTACTTCTTCGAAAAAATCAACAAAATCGACAAGCCTCTAGCCAGTCTAATCAAGAAAAAGAGAGAGAAGACACAAATAAACAAAATCAGAAATGAAAGAGGAGAAATCACGACTGATACCTCAGAAATACAAATGATAGTTAGAAATTACTACAGACAACTGTATGGCAAGAAATTTGACAATCTAGAACAAATGGACAAATTTCTAGAAACATACAACCTTCTAAAACTGAATCAAGAAGAAATGAAAAGTCTCAACAGACCAATAACAAAGAAGGAAATTGAAACAGTAATCCAAAATCTCCCTGCACACAAAAGTCCTGGACCGGATGGCTTCACAGGCTAATTCTACAAAACATTCAGGGAAGAACTAACTCCTATCCTCCTCAAACTGTTCGGAAAAATCCAAGAAGAGGGGAAGATCCCAAACTCTTTCTATGAAGCCAGTATTATTCTAATCCCCAAACCAGGTCAAGACACAACAAAGAAAGAAAACTACAGGCCAATATCACTGATGAACATAGATGCTAAAATCCTCAATAAAATATTGGCAAACAGGATCCAGCAATACATCAAAAAGATCATACATCACGATTAAGTGGGCTTTATTCCAGGGATGCAAGGATGGTTTAATATTTGCAAATCAATAAATCGCCTAAACAAAATGAAAGACAAAAATCACATGATCATATCAATAGATGCAGAAAAAGCATTTGATAAAGTACAACACCCATTTATGATGAAAGCACTCTGCAAAATGGGAATAGAGGGAGCATACCTTAACATAATTAAGGCTATATATGAGAAACCTGAGGCCAACATCATACTAAATGGACAAAAACTAAAAGCATTCCCCCTGAATTCAGGAACTAGACAAGGTTGTCCACTCTCTCCACTCCTATTCAACATAGTTTTGGAAGTCCTAGCCACAGCAATCAGACAAGAAAAAGAAATAAAAGGCATCCAAATTGGAAAGAGGAAGTAAAACTTTCATTATATGCAGATGACATGATAGTATACCTAGAAAATCCTATAAACTCCACTAAAAGACTACTCGATATAATAAGTGAATTTGGCAAAATAGCAGGGTACAAAATAAATATACAGAAATCTAAGGCATTTCTGTACACCAACAATAAAATAGCAGAGACAGAGACAAAAAAGAAAATACCATTTACTATAGCAACAAGAAAAATAAAGTACCTAGGAGTAAACTTAACCAAAGAAATAAAAGACCTACACTCTAGAAATTATGTAACATTGAAAAAAGAAATTAAGGAAGATACAAATAAATGGAAGCAAATGCCATGTTCTTGGATGGGAAGAATCAACATCATCAAAACGGCCATACTACCCAAAGCAATTAACAGATTCAATGCAATCCCTATTAAAATACCAATGTCATATTTCACAGACCTAGAACAAATACTCCATAAATTCATATGGAACCAAAAAATACCCCGAATAGCAAAAGCAATCTTGAGACAGAAGAACACAGCAGGAGGAATCACCACACCAGATATTAAACAATACTACAAAGCCATTGTGATCAAAACAGTCTGGTACTGGCATAAGAACAGACATATAGATCAGTGGAACAGAACAGAGAGTCCAGAAATAAACCCAGGCCTCTATGGTCAACTAATATTTGATAAAGGAAGTAGGAACATAAAATGGAGTGAGAAGAGCCTCTTTAACAAATGGTGCTGGGAGAACTGGATAGGGACCTGCAAAAAAATGAAACTAGACCACCAACTTACACCACACACGAGAATAAACTCAAGATGGATCAAAGACTTAAATGTAAGCCGTGACACCATAAAAGTCCTAGAGGAAAACATAGGCAAGAAAATATCAGATATCTCATGTAACAATTTCTTCATGGATACATCTCCTAAAGCAAGAGAAATAAAGGAAAAAATAAACAAACAGGATTACATCAAACTAAAGAGTTTCTGCTCATCAAAAGAAAACATCAGCAAGATGAAAAGGAAACCAACCATATGGGAAAACATATTTGCCAATGACATCACAGACAGGGGACTGATTTTCAAAATATATAAAGAGCTTATATGACTCAACATCGAGAAAACAAACAACCCAATTAAAAAATGGACAAAGGACCTGAACAAAGACTTCTCCGAAGAGGACATACACAAGGTCCATAGATACATGAAAAAATGCTCAACATCATTAGCCATCAGGGAGATGCAAATAAAAACCACAATGAGATACCATTTTACACCAGTCAGAATGGTCATCATCAACAAATCAACAAACAACAAGTGCTGGCGAGGATGTTGAGAAACGGGAACCCTACTGCACTGTTGGTGGGAATGCAGACTGGTGCAGCCACTATGGAAAACAGTATGGAATTACCTCAAAAGATTAAAAATGGAACTGCCTTTTGAACCAGTGACTCCACTACTAGGATTATACCCGAAGAATCTTAAAACACCAATTCAAAAGAACTTATGCACCCCTGTGTTCATTGCAGCACTGTTTACAATAGCTAAGTGCTGGAAACAACCTAAATGCCCATCTATAGATGAGTGGATCAAAAAACTGTGGTACATTTACACAATGGAATACTATGTAGCAGAAAGAAAGAAGGAACTCCTGACATTTGCAACAACATTGATGGAACTAGAAAGAATTTTACTTAGTGAAATAAGCCAGGCAAAGAGAGAAAAATACCATATGATATCACCCAATACAGGAAACTAAAGAACAACACAAACAAAAGAACTAAATAGAACAAAGAGCAGAATATCAGTCAATAGGGGGAGGGGGGAGGGAGAGAAGGGGGATAAGTAAGGGAAAGGTTTAGTCAAAGAACATATATAAAAGACTCATGGACATGGACAACGGGGAGGGATATGATTGCGGGAGAGGGGGTGGGTTGGGTGCGGGAGAGAAATTGGGAGAAAAGGGGACAAGTGTAATTGAAAAACCTAAATAAATAAATAAATAAAATAAAAAAGAATATCTGTTCAACCAAAGACACATTAAGAGAGCAAAGAGATAAGCCAGAGTAGGAAAAGATATTATAATACCTAAAGCTGACAAAGGACTAGGGTCCAGACTTTATAAAGAAGTTCTGTGAATCGAAATGAAAATAAAGAACAACACAGAAGATCTGAACATACCCTTTATAAGAAAGGAAATTCAAATGCCCTTAACTCTATGGAAAGATGCTTAATCTCATTAGTGAAATGCAAATTAAACCTCAATGAGATATTGTTACACAGCCATCAAATTGAGAAAAATAACATCTGACTGTAACAGGAAATAAAAACTTTATACTACGCTGACTTACTATGAAATAGAATTAGAATAAGATGAATTAACAAACTGATAAAAAGAATTAACATGCTGACAGTTTCCTTGTAAGCATGTTGCAAGCACCAGCAGTTCCAGTTCCTACTTGTACAAGAAACGGCCTTGACCATGACATCAGGTGACACAGATCGCCCAGCTGCAGGAATTTGGCTGGCACTGACCACCTCAGTGATGCTGACACGAAAGATCCATATCAGGACCTGCAAGGACACTGTTTGCACACCCACAGCCTCTCCCCCAATCTCTTTGTTCTCCTCCCCCCTTATACAAAGCCCTACCTACACTGAGATGTTAAGGTGGGCTTTGAGATGAGAGTCCCCCATCTTCTAGGTTACTGGCACCTGAATAAAACCTCTTGCCTTTCTCACCAGAAAAAAAAAAAAAAAAAAAACTTTAAATGTAAAGGCTTAAATGTTTCAATCAAATGACAGAATAGCTGAATAGATAAGAAAACATGACCCATATACATGCTGTCTACGAAAAACTCCCCTCAGAATGAAAGACACACAGAGACAAAAATTACAAAGATGAAAACATGTTTCATGCAAGTGGAAATGGAAAAAAAGCTGGGTTAGCAATATTTATATCTGACAAATTAAACTTTAAAACAAAAGCTATATTAAAGAGACAAAGGACACTACATAATGATAAAGAGAGCAATTCTACAAGAAGCTATAACCTTTGTAAACATTTATGCATCCAACATAGGAGCACCTAAATATGTAAGGCATATCTTGATGGCCATAAAGGGAGAGATTGACAGTAATAGAGATATAGCAGCAGGTTTTAACACCCCAATGACATCAAGGCATAGATCTTCTAGACTGAAAATTAACTACTAGTTCACATGAATTTAATTAATATCTTCAGAGAATTTCACCCCAAAGCAGTAAAATACACAATCTTTGCAAGTGCACGTGGAACATTTTCTAGGATAAACGACATGTTAGGACACAAAACAAGTCTCAACAAATTTAAGGAGATTGAAATCACATCAAGCATATTCTCTGAACACAATGCTATGAAACTAGAAATAAATCATGAGAAAAAAATCCTGAAAAACACACAAAGATATAGACACTAAATAACATGTTACTAAACAAAGGATGGGTTAGCAATGAGATCAAGGAAGAAATCAAAAGCTACAAATAAAAATGAGAACACAACCACTCAAGATTTATGTACACAGTTAAAGCAATCAGAAGAGGAAAATTCAGTTCATAGCATTACACGCCTATCTCGAGAAGCAAAACAGTCTCAAATAAACAATATAACTCTATACTTAAAGGAACTTGAAAAAGAGTAACAAACAAGGCCCAAGGTGAATAAAGGAAGGAAATAATAAAGATCAGATCAGAAATAAGCAAAATAGAATCTAAAAAACAATACAACAGATTAATGAAACCAATAGCTGTTCCTTGAAAATATGGCCAAATCTTTAACCAGATTCATCAAGGAAAAAAAAAAAAAAAACGCTGAGAGAGAAAGAGAGAGAGAGAACCCAAAAAAACTAAAATTAAAAATGGAAGAGGAAAAGTAACAACTGTCTCCACAGAAATACAAGGGATTATAAGAAAATATTATGAACAAGTTTATGAACAAGATAGTCCAAAAAATTTCACAATCAGAATGAATAAATTCCTATAAAAATACTATCTTCCAAAACTGAATCAGGGAGAATCTGAAGAAACAGATTACAATTAGTGAAATTGAAGCAGTAATCAAAAAACTCTCAACCAACAAAAGTCCAGAACCAGATGCTTTCACAGGTTAATTTTATCAAACATTCAAAAATGAACTAACACCTATCTTTCTGAAAATATTCCAAAAAATTTAGGAGGAGGGAAGCCACCCAAACTCATTTTACTAGGCCAGCATTATCCTAACTCATAAACCAGATAGAGACACCACAAAGAAAGAAAATTATAGGCCAATATTCTTCAGGAACATAGATTCTAACATCCTCAACAAAACATTAGCAAACCAAATATAACAATGCATTGCAAAGATCATACACCATGATCAAGTGGGATTTATTCCAGGGATGCAAGGTTGGTATAATATCCATAAAATAATAAATGTGATGCACCACATAAACAAATGAAGGGTGAAAACCTCATGATCATATCAACAGGTGCAGAAAAAGCTATTGATAAAATCTAGTATCCATTTATGATAAAATTTTCAGCAAACAGATAGAGGGAACATTAAAAACCATATATAATAAACCCACAGCCAACATCATCCTCAAGATGCAAAAAGTGCAAGCATTTCCCTTAAGATTGGGAACAATACAAGGGTGTCTGCTCTCACTACACTTATTGAACACAGTACTAGAAGTCTTAGCCACAGCAATCAGACATGAAGAAGAAATAAAAAGATCCAAATTGAAAATGAAGAAGTAAAGCTGCCATTATTTGTAGATGACATAATACTGTACATAGAGAACCTTAAAGTTTCCACCAGGAAATTATTAGAACTGGTAAATAAATTCAATAAAGAGGCAGGATACAAAATTAATATCAAGAAATCAGTTTCATTTTTATGTCAATAACAAACTATCAGAAAGGGAAACTAAGAAAACAATTTCATTCACAATTGCTTGATAAAGAATAAAATATCTAGGAATAAATTTAACCAAGGATGTAAAAGACCTTTATTCAGAAAATTATAAGATGTTAAAGAAATAAATTGAAGAAGATGCAAATAAGTGGAAGCCTATTTCATTTTCATGGGTAGAATCAACATCATTAAAATATCCATGCTACTCAAAGGAATATATAGATTCAGCACTGTTTTTATCAAGATACCACAGAACTAGCACATATATACCAAAAAAGACCCCAAGTGGCAACAGCAATCTTGAGAAAGAATAACAAAGTTGGAGGCATCATACTACCTATATCAAATTATACTACAAAGCCATAGTAATCAAAAAAGCATGGCAGTGTCATAAAAACAGACATACAAAGGAGACATGCTTGGGCTCTGGTTGTTACTTTAGAAGATAATAAAAGCCCATGAGAAAAAAGGCCTGGTAGCTAGGCTGGATGTGCAGTCCATGGCAATTTTCCAGAAAAGGAACAAATGTTGTTTTCCTGAAAGATGACTAGAAGGGACTTAAAGGCACAATGGAAAACCTGAAGGTCTTGGAATAGACAGGTGTTTACAGGCAAGGCTGGATGCCAGGTATGCGGCTCAGCTTCTGTGCCCTGAAGGGCAGACTGAAGGTCACCCTAAATGTTCCTAGTGTCAGTACCAGCAAAGCAGACTTAAAGATCCTAAGTGATCATTTGCTACTCTTGTTAAGTTTATGCGAATGAACAGGATGAATTAAAAATAGACCTAATGAAGTCCCTTTAATGGCAAGGAGAATAATCTTAAGGAGAAAAATTGTGATTCAAGGAAAATCACAATCCTCAGTGGTAGTCTATAAAGTAGTGCAACTAACTGTCTTTAAAGTTTCTTTTCATTTGAAAGTTAAACTATGTCTGTGGCATCATCAAAGATGCTTAATTTACAGGCAAGAAGAATGTCAGATGCCTTGCAACTGGAAGTCTTTCCAGTAAGACAGTCTTACAGATTTAGAGACTGGTTTGTGGGTTACACTGCATAAATTAACATGTGTTTTCTGTTGTCAAAGAGCATAAGCTTATGATCTCATTACCTGAGTGATTATCTGTATGTATAGGCCTCAATGCTGTCTGCGTTACTGCCTCCTGAGACTCAACGGATCGGTTGACCTAAGTGGCTGGGTTGGTGAAGGATGGGGTGGTCTGTGGGCTTCACCTTAAAACTGGTTTCTCTTTTCTATCCTAATGGCTTGGACAGAAAGGGCCCAGAAATCTCAGAGGGGAGAAACCTAAAATATTTCCCTCAGCCCAAACAAAGTATAGTGGGCAAAAGGGTTTTGGACAGGTATGATGTGCCTGGCACACCTTCCTTTTTTTTTCCCTAATGTGGGACATTGAAAAATTAATAACTGCCTTTTGTCATCTAGTGGTTATGGACTGAATGATATCTTTTAACCCTGTTGCCAAATCTCTTGCCCCCCAGAATACAACAAGGATGCCAGCCTGTTAAACGAAGCATGCCATTGTCCAAGGACAGCCAACCGACCTGGAGTCTGCAAGATCCTTCCCCATGTGGAAAGGCCACCCTCCCTTCACACACCCACTCATATTAGGGATTTCTGGACCCAAAGGTAGGTAGGACAACAACCATGTCCAGCTTGAAGCAGCTAGAGGAGCACGAGACTGTCATCCATTGTCCTCTATAAGATTATAAATGGTCTTAAGTCTGAGAGGGAGGGATTGTTATTTTTTGTTATAAAAAATTAATTAATTATTTTTTTAAAAAAATAATAATATAGGAAGGGGAGAAGCCAGAGTACTTGTATGCATGACCCATGGGCATGGACTTGGGGGAAGGGGATTGCTGAGGGAGGGGGGGTGCTGGGTTGAGGGGAGCAAAAGCAAAAAAAATTGAACTATTGTAACAGTGTAATCAATAAAATATACTAAAAAAGTATATATATATATATGTATTAAAATAAAACAGACATATAGATCAATGGACAAAAATAGAGAGCCCAGAAAGGAGGCAAAATCATACAAAGGGGTAAAGATAGTCTATTCAATAAACTGTATTGGGTATATTGGAAAAATGTGTGCCAAAAAAAAAAAAAAAAAGTGAAACCAGACAAAAGAATAATCTCAAAATGGATTAAAGACTTAAATGTTAGTCTCGAAACCATAAAAATACAAGAAGAAAACATAGGCAGTAAACCTGTGGGCCTTTCTCATAGTAATATTTTTCCTGATATATCTTCTCAGGCAAGGAAAACAAAGAAAAAATGAACAAATGGGACTAGATCAAACTCAAAAGTTTTTGCACAGCAAAGAAAACCATCAACAAAATGAAAAGACAAACCATTGAATGAGACAGCACATTCACCAATACATCTGATAATATTTAAAAAAAAAAAAGAACCTTATAAAACTCATCACCATTAAACCAAACAATCCAATTTAAAAAATGGCAAGGGCCTGAATAGACACTTCTCCAAAGAGAACATACAGATGGCCAATAGTCATATGAAAAGATGTTCAATGTCATTAATTATCAGAGAAATGCAAATTAAAACCACAATGAGATAGCACCTCACACCTGTCAGAATGGCTATCATCACTAAATCTACAAACAATAACTGTGGTAAGGATGTGGAGAAAAAGCAATCATCATGTGCTGTTGGTGGGAATGCAGACTGGAGCAGCAACTGTGGGAACCAGTATGGAGATACCTTGAAAAAATTAAAAGTGGAACTGCCTTATGATCCAGTGATTCTACTTCTAGGAATTTTTCTGAATAAACCTGAAACACTAATGTGAAATAATACACGCACCCCTATGTTCATTGTAGCATTATTTATAATAGCCAAAATTTGGAAACAGCCAAATGTCTATCACTAGACATTTGGGTAAAAATATGTACATCTACATAATGGAATTTTTTTTTTATTTTTTTTAATGTGTTTTATTGATTCTGTTACATTTGTCCCAATTTCCCTTCCCTCTTCTCCCCTCCACCCAGTGGCCCCCTCCCTCCAGTTGTCCCCCCCTTTTAGACCATGTCCATTAGTTGTGCATATAGTTCTTCTCAACCTCTCTCTGTCTATTCCATTCTCTCCTACCATGCTCCTTAATTCCTATATCATCTCCCTCCCTCTCCCCCTTCCCCCTCTCTGCTGACCTCCCCCCAATATGCTCCCCATACCTATAGTTCTTTTTCCACTCTCGTTGCCTGTTTAGTTTGCCTTTGTTTCAATTCCCTAGCTTCTGTTGTTGTTTCTTGTGATGCAGTTTTCATTTTAGTGTTCATCGTTTTGATCCTCCTTTTTCTAAACCAGTCCCTTTAACATCTCATATAACAGTGGTTTGGATCTAATGAACTCCTTCCGTTTTAGTTTGTCCTGGAAACACTTTCTCTGCCCTTCCATTCTGAATGACAATTTTGCTGCATAGAGTATTCGTGGTTGTAGGTTTTGGATTTTCATTACTTTGAATATTTCTTGCCAGACCCTTCTTGCCTGCAGGGTCTCCCTTGAGAAGTCAGCTGATAGTCTAATTGGGACCCCTTTGTACATGATTCTTTTCTCTCTTGCTGCTTTTAAGATTCTCTCTTTATCTTTAACTTTTGACATTTTGACTATAATGTGTCTTGGAGTGGTTCTCCCTGGGTCCAGTTGTTTTGGAATTCTCTGTGCTTCCTGGACCTGTAAGTCTATTTCCTTCCCCAAGTTTGGGAAGTTCTGCTTTATTATATTTTCACTTAATTTTTCAATTTCTAGTTCATCTTCTTCGCCCTCTGGCAAACCAATGATTCTTATGTTGGGCCTTTTATAGCTGTCCCAGAGGTTTCTGATCCTCTCATCATTTTCCTTGCTTCCCGTTTTTTCTCTCTGCACTGGTTGACTGTTTGTTCCTTCTTTGTGTTCTGGTTTTTGATTTGAACTTGGATTTTATTTCCTCACCATCTGTCTCATATGTGGTTTTGTTCCTTTCAGTATGAGTGTTTTTCGATTCTTTCTCATCTTTTTCCAAATCTTTTGTTAATTCTGTAAGCCACCTGATAACAATGGCCCTGAACTGAGCCTCTGACAGGTTTCTTATTTGTTCATCTGTCAGATTCTCCATCTGTTGCCTGGTGAGCTGCGCCGCCAGGATTTCTATAGTTGTGTGCCTCATTTTGACAGATGTGTTTTGTTTTCTTGGGCCGGCTATAGAGGGCAGTGCCTGTGTACTCACCACAACACAGCGACCGGTGCCAATCCGCAACCTTTCTCGCCGGCGCTTTGTTGTCACTGCCCAGCAACCAGTGGTGATCCGCAACCTATTTCGCAGCCCTGTGGCGCTTTGTGTGGGGGCGGAGTCCAAGATGGATTCACATAGTTATTCCGCTAGGAGACCAGGATCCGTCCTCCCACCCCCTGGGCCTCACTGTTCGAGGCGATGTGGTGGCTGCTTCTCCCAGCGTTGGGGTCGTGAGCTGCCAGGGTTTGACTGCAGCTGGGATTGTCCTCCCTGCCGCTGGGATTGTTCTACCTGCCGCTGTCCCTGGTGCGACCGCAAACAGCACCACCCACTTTCGCTCTTCCTACCTGCCCAAAGGGCGCCGCTGATTTATAACTTCATACGTTGGGCTTCCGTGTAGTTTTATTTTCTGGAATTTCTAGTTATCCTTTGTTTTGAAGTAGTTGTATTCCTCTCTAGTTGTAGAGGGAGGCCGAGCATGTCCGTCTAAGCCTCCATCTTGACCGAAGTCTACATAATGGAATATTACTTGGCCATAAAATTAAGGAAATTGTGGGTGGGGGGGGAGCAAGGGGGGAAAAAGTGAGGCATCTGTAATAGAAAAACAATAAATAATCTTTAAAAAAGAGAAGAAAATCTTCCCTTTTGTGACAGCATGAATGAATGTGGAGAGCATTATGCTAAATGAAATAATCCATTCAAGGTTTTTTAAATATTTATTTTAAATATAAAACTGGTTAAAAGCAAAGGGCTGAAGTGTTATACCAGGCAAACATTAAGCATAAGAGGGATAAATGGATAATTAATACCAGAATGAGATTTCAAGAAAAGCAGTATTAACAAAGAAAAAATTTTGATTATAAAAATTAATTAAGAAGACATACTAATCCTAAGTTTATGTGCACCTAATAAAACTTGAAAATATATTCAGTAAAAACTAATAGAACTAACAAATACAATGAAATTATATACAACAGAAACAAACTATTGATAAATGCAGTAAGTTGGATAAATCTGAAATGCATTACAAGGTTTAAAATGATACATGCTTTTGGATTCCATTTTAGCACATTCTGGAAAAGAAAAAATCATAAAGACTGAAAACAGAGCATTAGTTGCCAGGGACTAGGTTTGGAGAGAGGGTTTGACTATAAAGAGGCATGAGAGAATATTTTTTGGAGGGGCAGAGGAGGAGATGAAATGGATTTGTCAAAACACTTGTCAAAACTTGTATGTAGGACTGTATACTAACCAAAACAATACAAAGAAATAAATTATGGATAATGCAGTCTCCAAGTTGATGACATAATTATCCAGCATACCAAGTAAGACTTGGGTTGGAGTAGAATACCTCTGTTCATCATGCAGCTGTGGCAAGGATGGCCAAGCCCTCAAACCTGCAATGTGCCAGGGGAGAAGCAGGTGTGGGTCTGGATGAAGGTACAAGGCAAGCCTGAGAGAAATCTGCATTTCATTATATAAAATAATAACAAAATTAAACAGAATAGTGTAAGGTAGTAATTTCCAACTTTTTCCTTTCATGTCACACATAAAAAATTACTAAAATTCTGTGACACACCAAAAAATATTTTATATTTTTTGCTGCTGTGACAAAAAAAAAAAAATTGGCATAAATTTTGTATCATTAACATATCAGATGGTTATAGTTGGAGTAGATTAGAAAAGAAAGTATCCAGAGGTTAACTGGAAAGTTTGGCCTTTACTGATAACACTAACAATTTCCCCTACAGTAACAGCCAAAAATGTGAAGAAGAGAAGTGTAATGCGGACAGGTAACGAGGTGGTGTGGAAGATTTTGGAAGTCATCTTTCTATTGTTTCCATTTTCTCAGTCAATAAATGCAAGGTCAATGACTGCCAATGAAGATGAGGAAGGACATATTAGAGGCTCAATTTAGAGAGGAGTAGGGGTAAAACGGTGTCCGGGAGGGAAGAGTGAATGGCTCATGCAACTTAATGTGATTTCTAGGCACAATGAAGCACTTACTTGAGGTTAGTGACCGTCCATTTATATAGTCACGAGTTAGCATGGATGTCATCTTCTCTCTACTTTTGTCCAGCAGTATGGGTTTATGGATGGGGTAGGTGGAGAATTGGTTTTAGTTACAGTTGCCAGGCAAGTAAAAGTTGGACAAGAGGGTCTAGAAGTTATAGAATATAGGGATTATGATTGGCCATGGACTTTAATATGAAACACAATCCTTAATACATTGTAGGATTCATTTTATATTTCATAAGAAAATAACAGTGATTATTATGTTTTTGACCATTCTGGTTCCAGTTATACTTGAAGGAGTATATCTAGTTTGTTATGTAAACATTTCATGTCAATCAATAATTCTAAAAATATAACAAAGACATTTCAAATCAATTAAATGTCTGAGTCATCAGAAAAAAAAGATCTTAAAAAATAAAAAAAAGGAAAAAAACTAAAAAAAAAAAAAGAAAAAGAAAAAATAGATCTTAACATTATATTTCTTGAATCAGATAAAATTTGCATAGCACTTGACATTGCATAATATGGTTTCATAAATATATTCTCTCTTCTTAACAAACTGTGAAGCAGATGGAATAACTATAATCATTTCCACTTTACAAATGAAAAACCTTAATATCTAATGTATCTACTTAAAATAATTTAGTTGCTTTGTTCATCATCACATAGTTTATAAACTCTAACATTACAATAATTATTTCATTATAATGGAGGAGAAAAGGAAGTAATACCTTTCAGCCAATTATTTACATATTTAATGTTATGGTCTTGGAAAATATCTTAATATTCATTTTTGATGACCGCATTTAAGAGTTACTAGAACTAATAAGAAAATAAAAACTCAGGCTTTGGAATCAGACTTGGGTTCTAGTCTCTGTTCAGCCACTCATTTTACAGTAGACCTTAGGCAAGTTATGCAACTAAGTTGCAATTTCCTCATTTATATAGCCAATATAACAAAATTTATCCCAGTGTTTTGTGCTGTTAAAATCTGATGTATCAAAAGCTTATATGATATCTAGCATGTTGTTGCAAAACTCCTGAGTCTCCCCTTGCCGCTTCTTGAGGACACTATCTTGTGTATCAAAGCAGAGGATACAACGTCTGAATTAGGATAGGCCAGGACCTGGCTGTTAGCATAGTAAGGGAATTTAAAGCGTCCCACATACTGAGTTCCATGTGGCATTTGTGTATATCCAAGGTTCCGGTTGTAGTTTTCAAACACAGTGGAGACATAACTCCGGGAGGCTGGTGTCCTTGGCGATCACCCGCAGCCCCTGACGTCCTGCCACACTCTACACCCCTCACCTCCATCTTGACCGGAAGTCCCAAATCATTCGTTTTTAATAGGTGGAAAGAATTCTATTTCATGAAAACACTTTAATTTTTCTAATTGTTCTGGTTTGTAAATCAGTTGCTTTGTTTGTAGCTTTTCAATATTCTGAAAAAATATTTTCATTAATAGCTTGGTACATATACCTTTGTTGATTAATTAGTATATACTTAAGATAAATCCTCCAAAGCAAAATTGCCAGGTAAAAAATATGTGCAACACACATAACGTTTCTCCTAGTCCAATACAGGGAAGCAAAAATATCTCCTTTGGGTGATATTTAAAATCAGATCCACAAGTAATCAAAGTCATAGGAAAAGTCCCTGTTGTCAATTTTGAGTCATTCCGGAACAAATTTGCTCAGCTATCACAAATAATTCTTAAATCGATTACAGATGTTTATAGTCCTAAATTATTGTAGAATAAGTGCAGCTAAATCATTAACCTGTGAGATTCATGTTACTTTTACACATGATAGTAGTAGTGATTTTTACCAAACATGACTGGAGAGAGAAATTGGCTTTATATATGAATAAATATCTGATGCAGAAGGAGCTAATGTCTTCTCTCTATGCTGTTTCTAACAATCTCTGACATCCAGCACTACTTTATGAAGTGATATGGTTTGAAAATTTAATGTATCATAGCAAATTTACCTTGGCAAAACTCTTGTTTGAAAATCATCGATGACCCAGTTATATGCCGAGTTCATGTTTCATTGAATACCTTATTGCAAATAGGATCATATTTTTATTTTTTTTACATGTTGTCCATCTACCTTCTCCTCTTCAATTCTGGTTAATGAAAAGATGTTGGAAGTCTTGATTTGTCCCTCTATATTCTACATATGCTTAATAAGTATCACTATATTACCCTGGCTGGTATGACTCAGTGGATTAAGTGCCCGCCTGCAAACCGAAGTGTTGCCAATTTGATTCCCAGTCAGGGCACATGCCTGGGTTGTGGGCCAGGTCCCCAGTTGGGGGCCTGTGAGAGTTAACCACACATTGATCTTTCTCTCCCTCTCTTTCTCTTTCCCTTCCCCTCTCTCTAAAAATAAATAAATAAAATATTGAAAAAAGAACGTTTCACTATATTTTTCTCAGATAGAGGGACAGTCACATGGGGAAAATTTGTAATCTGTTCCTTATCATTCTAATTCTTAAATACATTTAGTAATATTTGCTTACCTTGTTATTTTTCAAACTATTTAAAAAAATCACCTTTATATTTACTTATTTAAATCTTTAACTTTTTAAAAAATAATCCTGAGTCTGAATAACAAGATTTATATAAGGATCACATTCATTTCTTTCACTTTGTAAAGCTTAAAATTTCAATGTTTCAAAAAACACAACAAGCTCTTACCAAATACATTCAAGATTGTTTTTTATAAATCTAGGTTGTTAAAAAATTAATTGAATCTTTAACACAAATCCAGTTGGATGTTACTCTGTATGAGTGACTGGCAATAGGACTTATTTCATGGACAACAGTGAGGTCATGGAGACTATAAAGGAGAACTGAATCCTACTGTTGGAGAGTTGATAATGCTAGCAATCCAGATAGGTATCACACATCTTATGAAGTGGGCGTGGCCAATTGAAAGCATCTGTATGTTATTCCCACAAACATTCATCAAGAGAGTATATGGCGGCACAGTCAATTACATAAATCTGGTGTTCTCATAGTGATTTCTATCCTATTATAGTAGTCCCTCTCTATATCACGGTTCATTTATCGCAACCTCACTGTACTGCGGGATTTTTAAAAATATTATATTTAATTATTTATCGCAGACTTTTTGCTATATCGTGGGATTTTGTGGTACTGTATACGTATGTTGTTAAAGTTACGTAGATTTAAGAGTGTAGACTATGTTTAAGAACATAAGTAGTATTTATAAAATTGTGGAAAAGCTTAATAAGGGAGTGGGAAAGGTTAATAAGGAACTGGGAATGGTTTATAAGTCTGTGGGAAGGGTTTGTAAAGCCTTAAAATATATATAAATATAAAATAAATGGAAGGTTCTTACTTCACGGATTTTCACCTATCGCGGGGAGGTCTAGAATGTAATACCCACGATAAGTGAGGGAATACTGTATTTTGCTTCCTTTTAAACCTAGTGATTCCTTCTAACTGACCCTCAGCATGAAACATAAATAATGTAGTATTTTTATTAAAAAGTAGTTTTAATAGTCTTTAAAAACTAAAACATGCAGTAGGACACTCCCAGAGCAATAGTGTATTTTGCTGCCACCACTCCTGCATGGGGTGCTGCTAATGAAAGACCTGCAGACAGCAGTCACAAGTCACCTCCCTGTTTCCCTGTGGCAGCATGATGGATGCAAAGTTCATCAGCCACTAACCAGAAGTGTCATTTTTCTTTTTCATTCACAACTCGCCTCAATTTGGTGTATTGGGTCACTTGTCACTCTCTGAGACCTTGTGTAAGTTAGCAAGGGATATTTTGGGGGGCAGCGAAGTAAATCTTTGTAAACTGTCAGATTCTTCCTCTTCTTGTTAACATTGGAAGTTTCTATGGTAATATCTTTATAGATTTGTAGCTTGGAGATTTTTACCAGTGATAGCTTAACATTCGTATGTTAACTTAGCCTGAAACTTCCCTTTTTGCTTCATCTTTATCAAAAACAAAGGCACGTAGAGAGAAAATATAAGCTGCACCCTTAAACACATTGAATGCCTGTTGTTATGCAAATTTAACAGTTAGAAGCATGGAAAGAGGGAATCTCTGAGAGTAGTTTCAGATGAAATTATGGTTGTGAGACTGTTTCATTTTGAGTGACAAGTAGACTTCATGATAACACATAGAGTGCAATGTTACATTCCATGCAATGTCAGGAAATGATGTATAATGGAGCCATCTGAAGGAATCACTGCTTGGCTTTCTCTGATGGTCACACTCTGTGTTAGTCTTCCATTATTCATATTATCTTAGTAAGCAGTAATCTGGAATGTATCAAGAATATCTCTTTGTCTTTCTTTGCAAAGATTTTTGTATAAAAGTTCACTTGATAATATGCCAAAGAAAGCTGTTGTACAATGATTACATCAATGAATCAAATCTAACTTTGACTGGATAATTTAATTCTAGTTACACTTTTTCTTTTAAGAGAGGGAGGAAATAATTCCTGTCCTTGATATTACAGTATACTTTCAAGCAAGATTAAAAAAAAAAACCCTACTGTATCAAAAAATAAAAAGGATTTTATAAACAACTATTATGATTATTAAAACAATGAAAAATGCATCCACAATATGTGCACTTTTTTTTCTCTTGATTTTTTAAAGTTTCCCTCAATTCTCTCTTTGGCATAATTTTAATTGTTAATAATTCTGAACTTTTCCTAAAAAATGCAAATTAAGAAGTCAGCAGGTAAACAACATAAAAGAACTGGAGAACCTTACTGCAGTTTGGGAATATTTTCCCTTTCTGCCTTTATTCTGTGTTATGATTAAGTTGACATTTATTTACAGATGATGGTAAGTGTTTTTACACTAAGACTTTAAAGTGTTTACTCTGTGAAATAGTAAGATTTACATCATCCACAGCTAAGTACATACTTGGCCTTAAACAAAAAGGAACTAACTTTAAGGTGAGAACTTAGTCTTCTTTTCCATTATTTCTTTGTTGTCTACTCATTGATTATTCATTTTATTATCATGTCATTCTTTTAATTGAAGACCAGTGCGTAAAAAGCCAAGTAACCAATTGTTTTTACCGAAGGAAATCTTGGGATTGACAGCTCCAGTTATTGTAGTAATTTGAATGTTTTCAAAACAATAACTTTAATAATAATTTCAAACTAATAATGGCATGAATATATTGAAAGTTATTTATAGTCCAATTACATTGAAACATGGAAAATATTTAATAGCAATTACAGGTATTATTGTCTATTCATCCATTTTATAATGTTTTGGGCCTTGTGCATAGCATCAACAACAGAAAAACACCCAAAATGAATAAAAGAAAGTCTTACTCAGGCTGTTTAACAGAACTATTTGACTCTGATTTTTCCTGCCATCTGGTGGCAAGATCAAAATATAGACAATATGTATTCAACCACATAAACAATGAACTCTAATTTTAAATCTTTTTATCATTGTCAAACAAGTACAGTCATATTAATTTGATATGCTCTCAGTAGTGGATATAATAAATCAATTAATTATGTGTAGTCCAAGTTAAAAAACATTATCATAAATATATGAACAAAAAGTACCTCAAGATTAACATAATCTTTCCAACTAAATACACTAAAAGTAAGACTCATAAATAAAAATTAACAATTTAGCTGGTATCATATATATAGGTCAATGGTACCACATTAAATATTTGTTTTAAATTTAGAGGACAGTGTTAATACTGTATTCATTTGTTTTAATAGAGTTGAATTTTATTGAAATATAGAAGACAATTTTTAAGTAAGAGTATGCTAAAATACGAGAACTCTCATTCTTAATTTTTTAATAAATTTGATGAATGGAAATGAATTTGTCTATTCTAAAGATGTTTAAAATTCAAACAGGAAGTTTAAGATTAAATTTTATTTTATATGTTACTTTGAATGCACTCCATTCAAATGGGAGTATAAAATTTACCTTACAATATTTTCATTTTAATAGAACTACTTTATTTTACATTATACATCTTATTGAACAAAAAAAATTTTAAATGTATGATAATTTAATACTTCTAAATGTTTAAAATAGATGGTTCATTAACAAAAATTCTTATAACTATGTACAATTATTTAAAAGGTGTAAAAAATAGTGTCATATATTATATATTAATTTTAATCAAGTGATCTGAACTAGTGTCAGCAACGCTTAGCAAACTCAGTTCTTCATCTGAAGACTTATTTTTAAGAGATAATCTCTGAAATTTCATTGTGAGCTATTTCTTCTTATAATTTGTTCTGAGACTTCTTATCCATATACCTGTATATGATTTAAAAAATAGTCATAAGTTTATTTCTGTTATAAGAATTTTCTTAAATTTATAACTGTAAACAACTTTAAAAATTATGAGTTATATTTTTCTGAATTTCAAGAATAAAGTGTCTGTTCTGTTATGTATAGGGAAAGCTCAGGGTTAGGGAAACACTTAACCAATATAATAACTAGAATATACTGCAAACTTTATTGCAATGAATATTCTTTCTTTCATAGTTGGAAATAGGCAATAGCTGAAATAGTTTGTGAGACAGCTGAATGGCTGATTCATGCAGTCATATGGATACATGTTCTGTCTACACATCATAAACTGAACTGGAAATTTGGCAGCTACCCAATTTATGAGATCCTTGACAATTCAGGCCTTAAGGTAGATTTAACACTTGTGAGTGACATGCCTAAATAAAGAACGTTTGGGATAACATTCTAAAATTATTTTATGCACTTCACAACTTAAGTTCCCCAATAAGAAAACAATTATTTTAAAAAGCAGAAAATATCCCCCCTTTCTTATTTCTAATCCCCTCTGCTTAGAAAGATATGCCTATAAAAAAAAATTAGATACTGATACATCTAAAATTTGTGACTCAAGTCAATGTGGGAACTGGAAGATGGATAATGTTTTAATGTGGTAGACTATTATTAAATCTGACAACTCTAGATTATACAGCTCTCAGAGTTCTAAATTAACACATGAGTCATTCATCAGTTTTTGAGCATTTATGTGTCAGGCATTATAATTAAATAAATGGTTAAGAAGGCACAATCATCTCCTAACCATTTAGGAGATGATAGAAATCCTACTATGCAAAATTAAGAATCTAACATCAATTAAGAAGAAAGACTTAAATTTCACAAACATTTGGTGTCTAATAAATATTGATATATTGATTTATGTAACTACACAGTTATTTGTCCTATAGTAAACTTTTTAAAATCACTAAATTGAATACAGTTTTTAATTTAAAAATAATCTGATTTTTTTTTGCATACGACTTAAACAAATAACCATGGTGTATTTAGCTTTAGTTATATATATTATCTATAATCTCACTTCATTGTTTGATAGGGGTGCAATAAAAACAGAATCTCATTTATACAACATGTTAGAAACACATTTAATCTTTGAGTAATTTTGTAATTTAAATCTTACACCCATTATGATGATAAAAACCTGAGGCTAATGGACCCCAAGTGACTTGGTTAATATCAGCTATTGTGATAAAGGAAGGACACACAAACTTAAGTCTTTAGATACCAGGCACACTCATTTGTGTATTTTAAGTAAATAGGCATGAGTTTTTGTATCAAAGATAAGTGGGTCCCAATCTGAGCTTGACCACTGAACACCTAGTACCACTGAACAAATCTGATGATGTTATCTTTAGCATAAAATGGGATGTCAGAAAAGGTGGAGAATAGAAAAGTGGCTATTTTCCCTCTTCTCCCAAGTCACTTATTTCTCAAAGTAAAGGATATACTCTTTCTCAGTAACAAGAAAGTACATTCCATATCTATGTAGTTATATATGACAATTGGTCATATTTCAGTGTTGCTGCTCCTCTGCTCTATCATGGATGGTCAAGATTTGAGTGCAGAACAAACTCTAGGGAAATTGATAATACTAGTTAACAAACTTCTGAAAGTAGTGAAAGGTTTAACATTTAGAGGAGGAAGATCTGTCCTTGTTTTTAAAATAATATTTATTTTACAAAGTTACAAGTAACTTGAATTAATATGAAAAATGAATTGAATTTTTTTAAATAATCCTTTGAAATGAACCTTGAAAACATTTTGTTTAAATGAGGCATTTCTTCTAGATAAAGAAAGAATCTCAAGTGTTCCTATATTTAATCTACTGATGAATATATTCTAAATAAAGTTAATATAATAAACCACTGAATATCTATTTGAGGTGTTCTGTTTTGGAAATATTAAGATATATGATTATGAATAAGGAAAAACATATTTCTAACATTCTCAATTTCTTCTAAAATATATTAGCCAATTAATCATTAGAAAAAATATAATTATTGAGCAAAAAATCCAATATTATATAGTTTTAGGAAAAAACAAACACAAAATCAAATGTAAATAAAATGAGGGGTTCATCTTGGGAAGTAACCTGGGCCGAAGTGTTGACATTAGTCCTAGTACTTCCACTGACACATAATGTAACCTTAGGTGACACATGAAACTTTATGTTCACAACCTATGTCTTCACTTGTGTTGATGTTCATAAAGAGAGAAAGCAGTGCCTCAGATTTATACAAAATGAGTGATTTTCCTTCTCAAGCCTTTTGATAAAAAGGATCCATCTTCACTTCTCATTTAATATATGCAGCATCTTGTATTTGTGTTTTGCTTTAAAGAGAAAAAAGAAATAATTAAAACATTTTTATTTAACTTTATTATTATTTAAACATATTGACACCACTAATTCAGTGAACAAAGTCAAGTTAGCTCTTTGTTGCTATGTTAATCATAAAAATAAATGGGGTGAATTTTTACCTTTTAATTTTGATTGCATTTTCTAAATACACTAACAGAATTACTCAATTTCAATTTATATACTATGATTGCCAACCTAGGAAATTAAAATTCCTGCTTTTTGCCTTTCTTTGAGGAAAGAATCTCTAGCTTGTCAGCTTTGTAAGTACTGGATTCCACCCACCCTTCTCCTGGTTGTCCCTCAGATTGGACATTTTGAATAATCTCTCAGTTCTTACTAAAATTCTTTAGCGTGTATAGCACTAAGAGCATCACCCTCTCAGCACCTGCTTTTTATTTTATATGTAATTTTGTCCTTGCTTCTGTAAAAACCCTCTAAGGACTCATCACGTTTCCAATATGTGACTCTTTGTCATGTTGCAGGAAGCTGTTATGGTATTAGGGAGAAAAGTCATATGAGATGTGAAGTGAGTGGCAGTTAAAAACGCATACTTGTATTTCTAAACACTCTGACTCAAGTATTGAAAAAAGAAAGTGAAGCTACTGAACCATTAAGAGCAAGAAGGATTCACACTGGATATGTTGATGCAAAAGAAATTCTCTACAGTGCTGATCATTATACTTTATATGCACTCTATTTCTTTATAATAAAATAAACATAGTAATAATGCATTGCAATGTTTTAAAACTCCCTCCTCAAAACTCAGATTTCAAAACAGAACAACAAAATGTTCAGTAACCTTTGTAGCAGGTGGACAAAAAATATTATCAATCCTAGCAGACATGAAGAAAGTATTGAAGGTAGATATGATCAAATCAATGGTGTGTGAAAATTGATATCAGCAGAGAAATAGAAAGAAATACATTCTCAAGTATTCATTTCCTGAAGGTTTTCTTGACACTCTGAAAAAAAAATCTTTGCATTTAATATGAGTTTTATAATTTCCTCATGTAACTTCAATAATCTTAAAGAAATAAAATTCTCTCTAACTTAATTATGATTTACTTAAGAAAATTTAAAATATTGTTATACTATATAGCTTTGGAGGCATTAGAGAGGATTTTCATCAACTCAGTTCAATGATGGTATAAATTCTCACTTTCAAAATGTTAAGAATTCTTGACTTAGAACTTTAAAAACTAATCTAAAGAAATGTGATATAATCATGGATGTATCCTTACACTGGAGTTTTTAATCCTGCAAATTGAAAAGCAAATAAAGTAATGAGAAATAAATTTGGCTTTTTTTTCTTAACATATTAAGGAACTAGTAATATGGTGCTATATACTTGTGTTAGACTAATGTTTATGGGCATTTTTCCAAAAATATGATGAAGCATAGGAACTGTAATTTGCTAATCAATCCTTTAAAAGTGAGAAATAGCAATAATTATTATTTTCGGTGAATTTTATGAAACAGGTAGGCAATTCTGCATATATTTTTCTACCATGTAGCTATGAAGCAAAGAATTTAAACTCATCTACCCTCTTAAACCTTGACACTTGATAAAATTGAGGTAAATAATTATTCACAACTTCAAAGATCTCAGAGCTTTTACACTGTTCGCAGTCCACTTGTTGACTCGAATAACAGCAATTTGAATTAGAACATACCATCTCATTTCACCAGTATTTTACAATTTACTTGTGCCTTATTATATGCCATCTAATTTAAGACATACAACGCTTAGTGGATAGACAGGAATTTTTTTATTGCATTCAAGAATAAGGAAGCAGATTTCCAGCCAAGATGGAGGCATAGACAGACACGCTGCCTCTCCCTCCACAACTAAGAAGGAATACAACTACCTCAAAACTAGAAACAACCAGAAATTCCAGAAAATTAAATTCCATGGAAGTCCAGCAAACAAAGATATAAAGGCGAAATACTCATCCAGACAGGTAGGAGAGGTGGAGCTGGGACATAGAGAATGCGGTGTGGTGGCAGCAGCAGCAGCGGCGGCGGCAGTAGAAACACAGCAGAAAGCACAGTCACAGGTTTTAGAAAGTCAGGAGGGACACCTGGGAAACATTCCCAGCTCCTCACCATACCTTGAAGCTTATGGTCCCAGCACCAGGGAAAATCAAGCCTCATTGCCTCTGACTGTGCAGACCAGTGGGGGTTGGGGTGGAGGCAGAAACTGCTGGTCTCAGCAGAGTCCTCTTGTTTAAAGGGCCCCTACAGTCCTAGAATGTCCTCAGACTCACCCATTCTGGGAACGATGACCAGGGCAATAGTTAGAGGGGTGCCAGTCCAGTAGGGAAGTGGGAGAGGTGCCTGGAGAAGGGGCAAGTGCTGGGCAGGTGGCATTGTTCCCTCTCGGACCCCTCCCCAATACAGTGCCACAATGCAGTTAAACAGGTCGCCCTGTACTGATGAATCCTTAAGGCTCCACCCCTTACAATGTAACGGGACCAACAGCTCTACCTAGGATGTGAAGGCAAACAAACACAGGAGCCTGTCAGAATGAGGAGACAGAGAAATATGGCCCAAAAGGGGAAACTGATCAAGGTTCCATTGGGAGAAATAAGCAACGAGGAGATAGACAACGTAACAGATGCAGAATTCAAAAAACTGGTGATGAACATGCTCACAGGCTTGGCAGATATGCTTGAGTATAGCAAACGCATTAGAGAAGTGAAGGCGATCCTAAGTGAAATGAAGGAAAATCCACACAAAACCAATGGTGAAGGGAAGGAAACCGGGGTTCGAATCAATGATTTAAAACATAAAGAAAGAAAAAAACAGTCAACCACTGCAGAATGAGGAAGCAAAAATTGAGAAAAATGAGGAAAACTTCCAAAACTTTGTGAAGGAGATGGACATACAGGTCTGGGAAGCATGGAGGGTCCCAGGTGAACTGGACCCAGAAGGGACCACACCAGGATGCATCATGATTGAGGTACCAAAGGTGAATGAAAAAGAGAGAATCCTGGGGGCAGCAAGAGAAAGGCAGAGAGTTGCCTACAAAGGGGTGCCTATAGGACTATAAACTAATTTCTCAGAGGACACTTTGCAGGCAAGAAGGGACTGGCAAGCAGTACTCAATGTGATGAAAGGCAACCTACAACCAAGATTACTCTATCCACCAAAGCTATTATTTGGAATGGTAGGGCAAATGAAGTGCTTCCCAGACAAGGTGAAGCTAAAGTAGTTCATCATCACCAGCCATTATTATATGAAATGTCAAAGGGACTTACTTAAGAAAAAGAAGATCAAAACTATGAACACTAAAATGACAACAAACTCACAACTATCAACAACTGTATCTAAAAAATAAAAACAAAATCCAACTAAACAAACCAGAATAGGAACAGAATCACAGGTATGGGGATCATTAGTAGGGTTATCAGCTGGGAGAGGGGAAGGGGAGAAATGGGGAAATGGTGCAGGGACTAAGAAGCATAATCAGTTGGTACAAAATAGACAGGGGGATGTTAACAATAATATAGGAAAGGGTGAAGCCAAAGAACTGATATGCACGACCCATGGACATGAACTAAGTGGGGTGGGATTGCTGGAGGGAAGGGGGGTACTGGGCAGAGGGGAGCAAAAGGGAAAAAAATTTGGAACCACTGTAACAACATAATCAATAAAATATACTTAAAAAAAGAATAAGGAAGCTGAGGCTCAAAAAAGAAGTACATGCAGGAAGTGGAAAAGTCAGGGTTTGAACTTCCTGGTTTCATGTGTTATTGGCATCCTTGCAACTGACACCCAATGTACCAAAGTGCAAAATTCAGTCACATAAGTTTCATTAAAATACCTACACTCACTCAATTAATTTGCCTTAGATTTTAAACTAAGAAATCTCCAAAATGTGCTGCTAAAAATTGTCATTTTTCTTATTTAAGAAAGTGTAACATATTTCAAGTATACTTCACTCTAAATGCCATGCAACAGACACTATATTCTATACATGGGGTGTGAAATGAGTTGCAGATTAAATATGTTGATGAATGTTCTTAGTGAGCAGTCTGCAGCTGCCTTATGTTTCAGTAATTTACATCCTTAAAGTTGGTTGCTACATTCAATATATTTAAACACTGAAACATTAAAACTTCAAGGATCTTCACTGACTATCCTGCTGGGTCCCATCAAGAGTGATACAATAACAGAGCATGTAGACAAGATTTAACTTTCACAAAATTATGATGTTGCCCCTTGCAAGGAACACATATTGGTGGGTAATTTTTCATTATGAATGTGTATTTTTGATGCACAAATACTTGGAAAGCTTTTTTACAGCTGTCTTCACTTCTTTTAAATAAGACAAACTTTAGATGCATAATTTAGGATACTTATGCAAAAAGAGATAATATTTTGTGCATCATAATCAAGCATAGGTCATGCACAAATAATGAAGATATATGCCTTCTTGACCTTCCTTTATATTATGTATGTAGACTTTTGGGGACCAAAATAAACAAAGACATTCTGAGGAGGGTTAGATCTACTTTACAATACATTACTATTAATATTTAGCTAATTGTAATACTATTAGGATAGAGTCAATTCACATGAAAGAAAGCTAAATCACAGAGAAAGTGAGTCTGTTTCATGTTTATAAAAAACAAATTGATGATTTATTTTTCTTCTTCTTTGACTCTAATTTCTCATTTAAATTTGTGTTTTTCAATTCTTTCACAATTTATGTTTTTCATCCTGGTCACAAAGATGAATATTTTAATACCAAGATTTGGAAGTTTGAAGATTCTACTGTCAAATTTTTGTGATATTCAGTCTTTTGAATGTTTCTTTTGAGGCTAACTTATCTTTTTTAAGTTAGTTTTTTTTTTTTTTCGGTGTGGGTGATAGCCAATATATCTTAATTATTTTTCTCTCTCCATGAATATATAATGTTTCATATATGAGCAGCACCTTACAATTTATAAAGCATTTCCCATGTGGTATTAAGCATTGACATGTTACATATTGAATGTTTTTTCCCTCATAAAAATATACCTTATTACCAAAGCATTCTGAGGAATTAGCGAAAGATGGATGGTCTGATTTTCAGCTTATATTACATTTCCAGGATACCACTGCTACAATATTTTATAGTTCAGCATATAATTCAAGTGTTCATATTAGCCAAGTGAGAAGAAATGACAAAATTTTACATACAGCAACTATGACTTTTAGAGTTTTCCCAAGGAATTTTATATAAAGAAGCCAAAGTATCCCTGAATCAATATAAGGAACAAATTTTCCAAGATTACTGATATAGACACTAGCTCTACAGGATCATTAAAGTCTCTTATTTTTAAAATTAGAATAATTATGGTCTGTTCTTTTGTCTGGCTGGTTTCCTTTAAGTCACATTTACTCTTCCCAGTAGTATGGCATCCTTAGTTAGTCATGTTCTTCAGATATTTATTTTGAGTTGGTCTGTAATAATAAAGGCCATTTCTAATGCAGAAACAGGTTACCATGCATGGATACCTGGTTCACTCTAGTTGAATAGTTTGCATTTGTACCCCATGATCAGGGAGTACCTAATGTAAAAACTATGAATGAGCTTCAATTAAAAAATAAAACTAAAAAGGTGGAGAGAGTTCCTTATTTTCATTTACAGAGTGTTCAACCCACAACCTCCTAAATTCTAAATGACCTCTTCATCTCTTCCCAGAGAGAAAAATGTGTCTCTGAACCCCTCCACCTAGGCTATTGACTTGACTACATATTTCAAATGTCCTTTCAATATTAGCTCTCCCTCTTCTTTTATAGTTGAAAGTTTCCTCCACCTTAATATGTTTTCCCTCAATATTCTAGTCCCTATAGTTTTCACTTAATAGCCATCAACATTTTTGAAATATTTTAACCCTCTAATTTCCATTTTTTAACTCCCTTCACTCCTCAGCACACTGAATCTACATTCTTTCTGTACCACAGCAAAGTAATACTTCTTGAAAAATTTAATAGTGATCTTGTAACCACTTAAATTTTTAAAAATTTATTTAACCTCAGAAGCATTGGACTCCATTGGAACTTATTCCTTAAAACTTTAAAGGAGAGTTCCCACTTATTGAACTCTCACACAACAACAATGAAAATAAAGCAATGCTACCCCTATTTTTTAACTTAAAAAAGCCCAGAAAAGTCATGGGCCTGAGGTTACACAAGTGAGTGACAAAGCACAGAGTGGAATTCAAATCTTTCTCTCCAAAGTTGTGAATAAAGTTTTAATGGAGAGAAGATGAAAAAGGAGTTGATATTTAAGCTGGTTTCTAAAGAATGAAGAACCTGCTATGGGAACTTTTCGGGAGAGAACATTCTAAAAAGTAGAACCAGTACAATGTCCTAAGTCATCAGCATGCATGATAGGTTTAAGGACAAAAGTAGTTAATAAAGGGTCTCAGAGTGTGATAATGCAAAGGGAGTGAGCAAGCCATACATCATTAAAACCTATGGTAAAATTTTGCATTTTTTCCCTAATTGTAATAGAAATCCATAAAAACAATTGTAAGTGAAGTAATGATATGATCTATTTCTCACTTTATAAAAATTATTGTAATTGATGCACAGAAATTAGACTGTAAAGAACAGATATAAAAGATGGGAAAGTTATATAAAAATGAAACATAAGAAAGTCATATTTAGTTGCTTTTGGAACATAGGGATATGAGGAAGAGTTTTTATTACATAACCTATTAATAAGTTTTTATTTTTGAAGCAGGAGCATCTAAGTCTTAACAGAAACCTGCGCTATTTGAAAACAGTGATATTTTAAAAAGTTTACTGTATGACTCCAAGAAATGTAGAGGTTTAAGGGTGAATAAGTCCTTAAATTTTATTGAACTCTATAATCATACATAAACATCTCTGGGTTGTGTGCAACTTTAAACAGATGATGTAAATTTTCCTATTATCAGTTTCTTGAATATGAAATGGGAAGATTATGAGACATAAAGGAGAAATGGAAAGTTTAAGTTATGCAAGATGAGTGAGTTCTAGAAATCTGATGTACAAGGATAGTTCATTATCACTGTAAGTTAAAATTTCATTATTATACACTTAAAGTATTTGTTAAACAGGAAAATCTTATTTAAGTCTTCTTACCACAAAAGAAACAAGCAAAAATGAAGGGACAGGAGGAATCTTTTGGAGGCGATGGATGTTTGTTACCTTGATTGCAGTGATGAATTTCATGGTTATATACATACTCCAAACTCAACAAACTGTATGCAAAAAAAACATATAACTGATTTTTTTGATGGATTAATTATGCCTCTATAAAGTTAAAAATATGGAAAAATTATATACTATTAGTGATTTTCAAAAAAGTTGAATGTTGTGCTATAATGACCGGGTCTTCAAAATGGATACAAGCAAGAACCTTCTTATCATTTCTCCTTCCCACTTAAATAGCTCCTTTTGGGGGGAATTTATATATTATACTTGCAATATTTCACCTGACGAATTCAAAGCAGGCCCTGGTTGGTGCGGCTCAGTGGACTAAGCACTGGTCTGTGAACCGAAAGGTCACCAGTTCGATTCCCAGTCAGGGCACACGCCTAGGTTGTGAGCCAGGTCCCCAGTTGGGGCTGTGCAAAAGGCAACCGATTGCTGTTTCTCTCATACATCAATGTTTAGCCCTGGCTGGTTTGGCTCAGTGGATTGAGCATCGGCCTGCGAGCTAAGTGTCGCTGGTTCGATCTTCCAGTCAGGGCACATCAGAGAAGGAAAATTCTGACTCCAAAAAACCTCCGCTGCCTTGCGGCATACCTCTTCAGGGGAAAGGCTAAGGGAGTAAACCCCGACAGAAAATCCGGAGCCGGAGTCCCTAAGGCGGTTTGACGTTGTAGTCAACACCGGCAACTCCTGCGGCGCACCTGAAGCCAAGCTGTATTGACTCCGTCTTTCCCTTGGACCCTTCAGCTGCGAAGAGAGGGGGGGTCTGCTGCATGGGCAACAGCAGACCCTCCATATCACCCTGCCCAGGCTCTGTAGCTTCAGCTTCACTGGAGAGGACACTCCAGCGTCATCGCAAGATGTCAATTCAACACGGGAGGAGACAGATACCGTGTCACTCCCGAGTCCGACTGCACAGCCATTCTCGGCGGTGCAGATAGACTCTTAAGAAGCTACACCATCGTCTCTCGAGACGGACGGCTGCCGAGTTAGTTATTTCACCTGAAGTAAGCTAAAAAATATTGAAAATCTGCTAATTCATCTGAGGTTACTTTCAGACTTAATATTACATATATTTTTCATTCACCTTCTTTTCTCCTTTTCATAGATATTATTCATAGGTATTCTCATGAGTTTCCTTGCCACATAAATATAAATTTAAATTCTTATTTTTAAAACAGTCTTGATTCCTGAGCATAAATATGTCCAACTGCATGTTTATTTAAAACTCGCAGAAAGATCCTAAACTCAACATACTACCAATAAAATATTTGATTCCTCTTTATTTATTTTTCATTGCTCAAGTCAGAAAAGCAGAAACGTCATACTATATTCCTCATTTCAATATAGGTCCTTGGGTTCTACACCTACCAAATCTACTCCTTCTACTTTGGCTACTGCCTTTATTACCAGCATCAAGATTTTTTTTTTCTTGAGGATATTAAATAGCTTTCTGTTGGCCTCCTCTCCGACACATTAGTTTAAATTTCAACTCATAACTAACTCCTGCTATATAAATCTCATCATTTTCTCTACTTTGAATGGCTTCCCAGTTTATTCAGGACACACTTCATAGGCTGGGTTTAGCTGCTAACACTACAACAATTAATCACTCACTATGTACAAGTGGCTCCTTTTGGTGCTTTAATGTTAAACTGAGATGTGGAGCAAGTTAGCCTGTGACATAATCCAAAGTAAACTTTGCTTTTGTCTTCCACCATCTTTACAAAACATTTTTCATGAAGTTTGCAGGCCCATGAATTGTTCGCCCTTTGTTAAGTAAAATATAGTTTTTCAATCACTTAAGTCACAAACACAGCCTCAATTTAGAATATATATATATTTATATAGTCTACATATAGAATATATACAGGTAATCAGAGTAACTTGATTTAACAACAGCTTTTCTTCTACCTGCCTGCTCAAGTTAGCCTCAGCCTAGAGGATTAGTTGGTACCTTGGCCTGGAAAAGGCTAGAAGCTGACTGCTTTCCCTGGAATGCCTTTGTGAGCAATTCCGATGTGCCCAGCTGGGATGCTCTCACCTGCAGTTCCCCTCCCTAGGCTTGAATTGATGGAGGTAGCACTACTTTACCCTTTACTCCCACGAGAACAGAGGCCTACATATTGGCAATTACTTTTATTAATAAAATTTCTTCATAAACCCTCCACCTCTCTCTTCATTCTCAGAATGTCAACAGTTTCAAAGGGTAGAGTTTCAGAGGATTACCAGTGTTCAGCAATTTCTTTCAAAAATCTGCAGGCAACTTCCAGCCAAGATGGAGGCAGAGACAGACACACTGTGTCTCCCTCCACAACTAAGAAGAAATACAACTACCTCAAAACTAGAAGCAACCAGAAGTTTCAGAAAATCAAACTGCATGGAAGTCCAGCAAGCAAAGATATAAAGGTGAAATACTCATCCAGACAGGTAGGAGGGGTGAAGACGGGGCCGAGAGGATGCGGTATGGTGGCAGAAATAGCAGTGGCAGTGGCAGGCTGGTAGAAAGCACAGGCACACATTTTAAAGTCAGGAGGGACACCTGGGGAGCGTTCCCAGCTTCTCAGTGGACCTATCAGCTCACAATCTCAGCACCAGGGAAAATCAAGCCTCATTGCCTCTGACTGTGCAGACCAGTGGGGGTTGGGGTGGAGGCAAAAACTGCCAGTCTCAGCAGAGTGTGCTTGTTTAAAGGGCCCCCACAGTCCTAGAACATCCCAGAACCACTCACTCTGGGAACGATGACCAGCAACTGGAGAGATGCCAGTCCGGTGCAGAAGTGGGAGAGGTGCCTAGAAAAAGGGCGAGTGATGGGCAGGCAGCATTGTTCCCTCTTGGACCCCTCTGCCCCATCCCTAAGGCTCTGCCCCTTACAACATAACAGGACCGACAGCTCTACCTGGGATGTGGAGGCAAACAAACACAGGAGCCTGTCAGAATGAGGAGACAAGGAAATATGGCCCAAAAGGGGGAACAGATGAAGGTTCCAGTGGGAGAACTAAGTGATGAGAACATAGACAACCTAACAGTTGAGGAGAGAGACAACCTAACAGACACAGAATTCAAAACACTGGTGATAAAGATGCTCACAGGCTTGACAGATATGCTCGAGTACAGCAAACACATAAGTAAAGGCTATGTTAAGTGAAATGAAGAAAAATCCACACAAAACCAATGCTTTTGGAACAGAAGGAAAGAAAAAAACAACCAGTACAGAATGAGGAAGCAAGAATTGAAAAACATTAGGAAAACTTCCCAAATTTTGTGAAGGAGATGGACATATAGGTCCAGGAAGCACAGAAGGTCCCGGGAGAGGTGGAACCAGAGGGGACCACACCAGGACGCATCATAATTGAGATGCCAAAGGTGAAAGATAAAGAAGAGTCCTGGGGGCAGCAAGAGAGAGGCAGAGAGTTGCCTACAGGGGGGTGCCTATAGGACTATCAACTGATTTCTCAGAGGACACTTTGCAGGCAAGAAGGGACTGGCAAGCAGTACTCAATGTGATGAAAGGCAACCTGCTACCAGGACTACGTACTCTACTCAACAAGGCTATCATTTGGAATGGAAGGGTAGATGAAGTGCTTCCCAGACAAGGTAAAGCTAAAGGAGATCATCATCACCAAGCCATTATTATATGAAATGTCAAGGGGACTTAAGGAAAAAAAAGATCAAAACTATGAACACTAAAATGACAACAAACTCACAACTATCAACAACTGAATCTAAAAAATAAAAACAAAATCCAACTAAGCAAACCAGAATAGGAACAGAATCATAGGTATAGGGATCATTTGGAGGGTTATCAGCTCGGAGGGGAGAGGGGGAGAAATGCAGATATGGTACAGGGACTAAGAAGCATAATCGATTGGTTCAAAATAGACAGGAGGAAGTTAAGAGTAATATAGGAAAGGGTGAAGCCAAAGAACTTATATGCACGACCCATGGACAAGAACTAAGTGGGGTGGGACTGCTGGAGGGAAGGGCAGTACTGGGCAGAGGGGAGCAAAGGGGAAAAAAAATGAAACTACTGTAACAACATAATCAATAAAATATAATTAAAAAGATCTGCATGTGGTGATTTGGCCTTCAGTTTACAACTTTTCAATTTTTTGTGTCTGATTGATGTTTCAATTATAGTATGCATTATTTAACTTACTCCTTAGCATAATCCTATAAGAGATAAATATAATTGCCTTTGTGCACTTGTAGAATTGAGTTTAATAGGAATTAAATAAATTTTTGTAAGTTACAGATCACATAAATGACTAAGTCAGAAATTAATTCCAGGCACTGGAATTTGGGTCCATAACCCGAAGTCCTGAACTATACAGCCTCTCATAAGATTCCTTTTAATAATCTGGCCTCTACTCACTTTTTAAGCCTTTGCCATTTTCAGTGAATTCAAACATTGTTGCCCTTTATAGAACTCTTTTCACTTACCAACCTTTCCTCACCTCCTGCCTTCACATAGACCATTTTTCTACTAGAAATAGCCGTCTGCTTTTTCTTCCTTTAATACTAGTTACCTTCTGGACTCTTATTTTCAAGACAGTTGCTTTCTTGATCTTATCAGGTATACATACTTCCTTCAACATGCCTGCCAATAAAAGTATTACAGCAATTTTTTCTATTATTTTATAATTTGTTTACATTTTGGCCTCTCTTGCTAAAACTCTGAGCTCATGTAGATAGAGATTATATTCTGTTCATCAGGTCCTAAAGGAAATGTTTGTTGAATGAAAAAATAATAGACTCTATGTAGGCTATCAAAGGTAAAATCAAATGTTTGCTAAGAATTCTGGATAGAAGGGTAAATCCTTAGAAATAATCTAGTCCAACAAACTCATTTAAGAGTCAGAAAAATTTAGGACCACAGAAAAAGATTTACTTGTTGAAGGCACACAATATTGCATTTTTAATATAGAAGTCTCTCTTCCTCCGTATCTTGGATATTTTTGCATTCCTTACTTGTAGAAAGCTTTCAGCAAGGTCATGTGGCACAATGCCAGCACACACAACACCCTCATCTTCCTAAGGCCTAGCAGATGTGACCAGGCTGTGCCAGGACCACCTGGGAGTCATTCCTAAGTAGCAATACTTGTCTCACTTATGTAAAAGTTATAACTACAATCCACAGCAGGTGCTTAGTTTACTGCATTGAAGGTCATTACAAAGGCACTTTGCTAGGTTTTTAGACACAATGAAGCTCATATCACAGTAACCACACTAACTTACATTGCTTCCTCTCTTGGTTTTAATCAACAGTTTAAGTCAATAAATATTTGTTTTTTATAATTTTAATATGTCCTTTTCAGAGATAAGATGTAAGTTATGAATGAGTGAATGAATGACCAAAAGCACGTTATCAGTTAAGAATAAAAATTTTAAAATAAAAATTAGTGAAAGAGGAGGCAAAGAGATTTACCTTTGTGTTCAGTAAAGGCTGGTATCAGATTAAACAATCTGGTTCCCAGGTTTTTCTCTAAAGACTTATAAGGATTGGATTCATATCAAGAGTAGTTATTGTTTTCATTTTTAAAAACTATCTCTCTAAAGTAAAATGCTCTTATTTTTGAAAAAGCTAGGTCAGCCTTATTATCAAATTTTGCTTATTTTTCAAGTTTTGTTTATGATAATATTAATATGTTATAAAAGTATAAGCAATTTTCTCCTTTATCATTTCATTTCTGGAAACATAAATGTTCAAAATTTAGAAATTTTTTATCAAAAAATTTTGAACTGAGAGTTCAAAGAAGTGGTTATTTTGTTTAAAAAAATAGAAAGAAACTAAACTGAAAATCATACCATGTGTTTTAAAAGTATTGTCCATGTATTATGTATTGGTATTTTTGAATAATAAACTTCCTATCTCTAGAAAAGAAAAAGTATGGTTATGTATATGAATGATGTAATGTTACTTCTTGTCTTTGGGAGACCCTCTCTCTTGTTAGTCCCATTCAATTGTAACCTTGTAATCTTTAAAGAATGTTTTTGGTCGTGGGCCTTCACTTACCAGTGATTTCATCCAGATACAGTTTCATAGCTTTACTGGTTTAAACAGAAGGCTAGAGCAGGCCATCTGAACAAAATAAAATGTTACCATTAAATTGGTTTTTCTAGATTAAGGTACAGTGTAATGATATTTTTCCAGCAGCTGCTTTCAGTTGGATTTAAAGTTCAGAAAAAGCTCTGCATTTGATACAAAATAATAAAGTGCAGGTTGTGTGACTTCCTTATGTTTTGGGACAAAAAATGTCCCAAAACATAAGGAAAGTCTTTGTGCTTTTACATGGTAACTGATCATTAATTTTTTGTTGTTGTTAACCTAAATAGTTGCCCACATATGCTAAATGGGATATATGTAAAAGTGTTTTTGAAAAAAGTAAACCAGTCTTCTAATAAATATGTATGTAACTTAGGTCAATTTGTATGACTTCTGAATTTCTTCTATAATATGATTTAATTACTTATATAAAATAAAGTGTCTTAGTGATAAACCTGTTCTTGTTACCAAGAGGTAAATATTTCTTTCATATAATCACAGTAATTAATTTTATTTCCCAACCATGATATTTGCTGTATTCATGAAGAATATAAACTTTAGAAAAATACAAACTTAAAAATAATCTGAAATACTGATTACCTGTGCTATTACTTTTAAAAATTCTTAAGTAAAAAAGATTAAAATGAAACAAATACATCAAATATTTAAACAAAAATTAAAGCAGGAAAGCCTTCATTACTTCTTATATTAGTATAGTGAATAAATACTCACCAACTAATAAATTTATAGTTAGTCTTATATAATTGAATTTATTGGGGCAACATCAAGTCACAAAAACCACACAGGTGTCAAGTATGCAACTCAACAAACCATCATCTGCACACTGCCTTGTGCGCCCACCTCCCAGAGCAAACTAGTGTCTCTTCTTGTCCCTCTTCTCCCCCCTTTGCCAGCCTCCACCTTCTCCTCACCCCGCTTCCCCTCTATCACCACACTATTGTCTGTATCCATGTTCCATATCCATGTGTTACACACACACACACACACACACAATTTTTTTGCTTAATCCCTTCGTCTTTTTTCATCTAGCTCCCTAAACCCCCAAAATTTACTGCTGGATATTCTAACGAAGAATGGAAAGAAGAGAAAAAATTAGAGGATTCCTTAAGTGTTTGGGATTCCCCTATTATAAATTCATAAAGAGTTCATAAATCCTTTATTGTTTCCACTATCAGAAGTTTCAAGTCAAAATTACATAATGAGAGGTGCTTTCAATGTAAACAATGTCTTAACAAATCTCATTTTTATTTTTCTTTAATTAGGCCAAATTTGTGTTTCTAATCAAGAATGCATTTTATTCTAAATTAGAACTAGGCTCTGTGCTAAAGCATTTGAGGAGACACAAATGATCGTGTGGATGGTAGAAGACAGTAACAGCTGTGAAGTATTGTTAAAAATAAAAAGAAAACCACACTCTGGAATATAAAAAGATGGAAGTGCACACTGGACCTTGGTGTGTGGGTCTTACCCAGTGAATTAACTTCAGGACAATGCATGATGAATTCAAGAATAAGACTCTGTCGGTTGATGCTAAAAACCTGAGGCTTATATATAGATAATACCTAATAGTTACTTATATATGGTGCATAGCAAAGATTATACATACAAATCCCAGAACTCCTTCTCCAATTAACTTTTACTTTTTTAAAGCAGTTCTTATTTAGCAATGTTCCTAAGCATGCGCTCTAGGTAAAGCTCTATAGGAATGAAAGTAGGCCTGTCCCAACCATGTCCCCATTCACCCATTTTGCTGCCTCAGTGAGATTTGAATTCTTTCTCCTTCAAGACTGAACTTGGCATCTTTCTTCATAATTGGATGTCACATATAAAATCATTTGGGTCAGAGGGAAAAATAGATTATTATTCTCTACTGGCCAGCAAACAGTAAAGATAGGAACACTGAATAGACAAGGGAAGGGAAAAATAGAAATGGCTCTAAGTTTAACAGACCTTCTAACAAGTAAGTGAACAACTAAAATGGAGAATTATAATAAATAATGTATTCCAATAAAAACTGTGATGTTTATAGCCAGCAGCACACAACAAAAAATGTTTTCTTAAGCCAGATAGACACTGAAATTAAGTCATTGCCTCTATCTTTTGTGATTTTCTTGTTCTGCCCTGGGTCATAAAGTATCAATTCTTGCAGAAGAACTGATTTTAAACTGTGGGTTTTTCCCTCAGCAGTATTTCTGTTTAGCAGTCAGAGTGGCTTCTTGACACAGTATCATTTTTAAGGGTAACACTTTTCTCCCTTATTAAACAAATGCACAAAGCTTTAAAAGGGTGCAAGAAAATCCTTGAAGGAGGATCTTGTGGTGTCCTTTTTCAGTATAAGAATTTTAATAAAATGTTGGAAGTGTCAATTCATGTCCATATATCTCATTTTTCCATGGCACAAAGAAGAAATATATGCAAAAAGGATCAAAAGGACTTGAAATGTATAGTGATGTTAAAAAAGCAAAGCTTAGATTTATAGGACAATAATTTCAGTCTTTTGAGGGATGAAATAGATTGTGTTAGCAACCTGTCCCAGTGGCTTTAGGGCCTCATAGGAGAAAGAGGGAACGAAAGAGTTATGAAATCCCAACCTGAAATTGCTAGAGTGCAACAAATCCCCAGTTCCCCTAGCCAAAAAGAGACAGTCTAAACCATCCATATTTCTGTGTGGTTTTTTTCCCCTGGTTTCTAGGGAAACATGCTTTTATACCTAAGGCTGACTTGGGAAATCTTTTTTTAGATCTCTTGTTCCAGTAAAAATTTGCTGCTTCTATTGTGAATAACACATTAGAAACAGTGGCCCTCCAAAATATCTGACTCTCAGAGTTTTTTCCCATAGTAACTGAAGTTAATGCCCAGGATTATTATTAAAGGCACTGATGTGACACTGATCGCTATTAAATTTAACAGAGGTTTAAGAGACTAGCTCAATGAACAGTAGGAGATAGCTCTGAGATTACTTAATCTCAAATTGAGTGTCCAGGCTATAATGAAATATTGATATGTGTAGTTGTAAAAAAAAAAAGGTATATATAAATAAATATGTGTGCTTATCCATTTAAGTAAAATCAAGATAAATGGTAAATTTTTCATGAATTGAGGAAAAGTTAGATTAGAGTCACTAGCTACAAAGAAATATAATGAGTTGCACGATCCCATTCCCCCACTCCAACACATGTTTCAGGAATATGAAGAAATTGTGAGGAAGGCTTTGGACATTGATGGGATATGAATATGGGGCAAGGAGGAGTGAAAATAAAGGTCTAAACATTAAGAGGAAACATCTTAGCTAACATCTTAATTATTTGAGACATAGGATAAAATCCTTTAGAGCTTTGCATTTTTACTGGTCATGAAGCTGCAGCATATGTTTGTTCCATTTCTAAATCTATATTTCACTTGCCTTTTTTCCTATCATACTCTCCAGCCATTTTCAGATAAATTATGAACACCACCCATTTATTTTGCATAAGAATTCAGTGTTTGTCTAATTACAAAATATCATTTAAATATTTAAAGCTAAAGGAAAATCTTTTAAAAAGAAACTCATGCTAGAAAGGATCATATAATACAGTTAGGGGTAAATTCAATTAGAAATCAGTATTTTGCTCTTAAACTTTCACTAGGACACACCTTCCTGTATTGTTTGAGGGGAAGGTAAGCCCATTAAAGTAAGGCTACAGAAAGTAATGCAGGGTAGGTTTTAACAGTGGAAAAGGAAAATCTCAAACATGATGAAACACTGACATTCAAGAAGTAAAGTAATATTCCTCCCCACTAAATGGCAGATGAGGTAATTTATTAACAACAGCTTTGATATTGCTATCACCTTAGAGTGATGCTCATCTGATTGCTACTATTTCCAATAATGAGGAGAATTACAGTAAGAAGGGCACTGCATATTTGTGTTTACAAGATTGGTCTTTGGAGTTCTACTAAGTCTAGATATTAACATAAATAATTCATTTAATCTCTTTCAGCCACCATACATGCTTTCTTCATAGAGACTTTATTTGTGTTTAATAAAAAAATAAACTACACACACACAGACATGTACACAGGTAGAACACTCTATAGGTACTTATTAAATGTGCCCTTTTCCTTAATTCCTCTGAAGGCCTTAACACTAATCTTTGTGGTTAATTACTTTATTATTTTTCATAAATTTTAACTGAAGATAAATAAGATTATAGGAATAAAATAAATGGGAAAGATTAAAATGCCATTCATGGATAAATCTTAGTATCCTATATTTAAGTCAAATATAATACAGGTTTTAGTTACCACAAGAATGGTTGGAGAAAATATCTGGTCATTCAAACAGTGAAAAAAATAAAAAGAAAAGTTTAAATTATAAAAAAAAGCTTTGAAACTATGGGAATTATATTCAGTATTGGTTAAAAAAAAACTTTCAAATAACAAAATGTAAAAGACAAATAGAATGAACAAACTCTAATGAGACTGGAATGAGTTAAAGTTCTATTTTCCACACCTTTACTTAAGGCAAGAGACTGCAGGTGCCTGAGACACATGCCGTTTGGATCTTGTTGAGAACTGAGATCAGTTCAAAGCCCTGCCTGGCTGTGTATATTCCGCCACTGCAGCCATGACTCGCAGTCTCTCCTCCTAACCATTTCACTTTCCTTAGCGCTCAGCCTTGGAAAAAAATAGTTTAATTTTGATTTCTCTGACTACAATATAAAAAATTGATATGATTAGAGAAAACAAATGAGGTAAACCTAAACTTGCCTTACTAGAGCAACAGTTTTCCCATATTTTAAATTAAATAATGGATGGAAGATGAAACTGTATGCCCTGAATAGAAGCACATAGAAACTTCACCCACAACAGGGTGAAGTTTGTCTTTGAGACAAGCGAACCCAAAGCATGTTCTTCTCAAAAAGGCAGGTCGTTTCCCAGAGAGTGAAAGGACTATAGGAAAGCACAGGGGAGAAATTCCACTCCCCAATAAGACTGTACAGAATTCTGGGGCTGGTAGATTCTCTTGCCTGCTAGTTGTGCTAAGGATGGCTCTTTATTTTCAGAGAAAGATTTGAAATGAGTACAACGGTTCCCCCTTGCAGCAACTTTTACACTTGACATTTTATCTTCTAAATAGGTATGATAAAAAACCAACCATGAGAGCCCTGGCTGTTGTGGCTCAGTGGATTGAGCATCGGCCTGTGAGCCAAGTGTCGCTGGTTCGATTCCCAGTCAGGCTACATGACTAGGTTGCACATCAAATCCCCAGTTGGGGGCACGAGTGAGAGGCAACCACACAGTGATGTTTCATTCCCTCTGTTTTTCCTTTCCCCTCTCTCTAAAAATAAATAAATAAATAAATAATAATTTATAAAAAAAAAGCACATGAGATCCCTCCCCCACCCACTCAAGAGGGTAAGAGCTGGTGCATCCAGAACCCAGAGAAAAGAATAGAACAGAATTATTACTATTTGGTATTTATATATGTTTCCTCTGAAGGGTATGTGAAGCACATCATCAAATGTTAATTAATAGCCAGTGTTCTTCAATAGATCCCTGGAGATGGCAAACGCAGGTGATAATCCTCTCACATCCCTCACTTCTACCCTGGAGGAAAAACAGCCCCATCCACAGTAAAAATTGAGAGAGACCAGTGGGAATGAATGTTTGTAGGCATATGGTCAGAAGAATTGTTGCACTATTTTAAGGGCATCAGAAGCTTTGGGAAAATGTTCGAAGTTTTCAAAAGTGAAGAAGAACTGGAAGGCAAAGAAAGAAAAAAGTATAAGTAACGAGAAAGAAATAGAAAGGATGAGGAAAAAACAGTGACATCATTCTTCTGCCAGAAGGCCTCAGATGGACTGGAGGCACCAGAGTTCTCAGCCCCACCCGCATGAGTGCTGGGCCCCAGGGTGCTGGGTGGGGGAGGGGAGGGGTGGGTACAGCCCCGTTCACATTCCCTGTATTTTTACTACATACATTCGATTGGAAATTTCCTTGCAATGATGAGTTGTTAGAAAGGCAGAATCTGTTTCTGTAGTTGGTGTTTCTTTCTTTTTCTATGTCTGCTTAAGTGCTTGTTTGTTCGTTCGGTGTGAGGGCGCCTGTGAGTGTGATGAGTGGTTATGCTGTTTCTTGTCATTGGCATTGGGGCGGTGGTAGTGTGCTGACCTGCTGCTTTCAGGCTAAAAAACACCATATGAAACATATCATTTTCTTAAATGTCTTTATACTTAACATTTGAAAAAGTCTCCAATGAGAGAATGCAGTGATGCAGATGTTGGAGCAGACCTTATTGGATTGGGTTGGACACTCTGACCTAACTGTTTTACAGATAATAGATGATGAAAATGAATTTCAAGAACAGTCTTTAAGGCAGAAAATCACATAACATGCAACCTGTTGGTTTAGTTGGAAAGGAAGAGGTATTGTTAGTTCCTTTATTTTCCCCCCAATCTTTAGTAAGAATTAGTGCTAAGCAAATATTTTGTTGACTAATGAATGATGTGTTCAGGAATTTGGATTTACTATATATCTCCCGATTTACCTGAGGTACTCATTCTCTCTCTCACCTGAGACACTAGCGTCAAAAAAAGACAGTCCCCCTCCCTACTTCTCCCTAGGGAATAGTCTCTGCCCTTGCAGTTTTCTCTAAAATGTTTCAGCATTAATCTATAAGCTGTTTTGTTCTTCTTCAGTAGGATTTATCTCTAGTTTTCATACAAATCTACGTTGCAATTTATTTTGCAAAAGCATGCAAATAAAGCCAGATGTGTAGAAAAGACAATATCCATTATAGCAAAAAAGTTTTATATTTTCTTACAACCTGGAGATAAGGCAAAGATAATTTAGGAATCTTTTGAATGTGTCTCAGGTTAGGGTTTGCAAAACAGTGCCAGAGAGTGGTAAAATCTGAAGTTAGTTTTAATAAATTTGGGTAACAGTACTTAATTGGAAGAACTAAACATTTTCATTTAGCAAACAACCTAAATGTCTAATACATGCTAGGCATTCAGGTGCCAAAGTAAAAAGATAAGAATGATAAACAAATTAAAAATTATTTTACTAATACTGGGTATACTGCTTTGCTTCAAGTATTCAAATAATAAAATATTAAAATTATATTATTCTCATGCACAATCATTTTAACTGACAAAATGTGATGCAGCAAATATATAAAAACATATTGTCCCTGAAACCTAATGTAAGACACTAACTTGCACAATATCAATCCGGTTTCATTTGCTTCTAATTGTGTAATTATTAAACTAAAAATTTCTTGTAACTTGGAAAGATGGCTACAATCACTAATTATTGCTAGCCATGTTAGATAGAAGAAAATTGAGATAACATTTTTATCAGTTTTCCAGCAGTTAGCCTCTATTATAGCACTTAACACTCATATTAAAGAAAAGAAACTTGTCTTATTCCTAGTTTTTATGTTGCAAGTAAAAAGCCTTATGGAAGAGTGCCTGCCACGTGTTTGTAAAATAAGAATACTTCAAAAATGCATTCTTAATATGTTTACATTACCGTTTCTACAATAGCAATGACCTTAAGTATTCTGGAAGTAACACAGTCTCTCAAGCAATGTTACTCAAATAAATAAATGTATATATTGGAGGAGACATTCTGCAAAGATGAATAAGAGAAATGTACTTCCACTTATTTGCTTAATTTCTGAGCTAAATTTACATATTTTAATCAACTTATGTGAAAATAACGTCAGTGTGTATGAATATGTCTAAGTTATTTTTTCCTATATATCATGACATTGAGTATAAACTCCACTTAATAAAAACATCAAAGAGTTAATTAGTATGGTTTTAGGATCTTTGTACCTCCAAGAGCATCCTCTGGGCCATGCACAAAAATGCTTAGAGACTGAAATAAGCATATAGAGAGTCGTTTCTGTGAAAGCTGTTGATTAAGTCTCAAAATATGAGGTCAATGTCGGATTGTTTTGTCTCTGTAGATCTCCTTCTGCCTAGATTCTCTTTTGCCAAGCACCCCTCTCATTATCACCTTCTTCCCCAGTTAGGTAACTGAATTCCAAGTGAACAGCTCCAGCCCAAGTTGAGGTAACATCTTTATGGAGTTGAAGACATCATGTTACACTAGTTTGTTTTTCCAGTGAGATTTCACATTTGTTAAAATTTACCTGAAAGTGCAGTTGTAAGGGAGGCCCTCCCCTGCCCTCCATTGCTCACACCTTCTAGTGTCAGCTCCCTCCGGGACCTGGAGCAAAACTGAGCACTTTAGCAAATCTAAAAATAATCAGTCCATGAGTATCAAGTTGCTTTCCTGAATATAGCAGGGTGCTCTTTCTGCCTCCTGCGTACAGCCAGCCTCCCACACTCTATTCCACTTACCCCGTGATGTATTATGTTCAGAATTCAGCAGGAACTTCACTGACATACTGCTTTTCCCCAAAAATTTAGGTCTTAAAACATAATTGCATATAAAATTAAACCCAAAACTTTTTACAACTTTGAAATATTACTTTACTACATTTATAGATTGTGAATGTAGGTATTGGTGAAAACAAACCACGATGTAAAATAAACACTATAAACTGGAATACATTACTTAATATGACATTTGTTTCTTTCTAATAACAAAAATATTTCATACTGATTGATACAAATATTCAAAACTAAAACAGCCAAGGTAAGTCAGGAACCAAATGTTTTAAATTCATAGATTTTTTTTTCTCCTGTTGGTGCAAACAAAGCTTGTGATGAGATTTATTTTTCTAATTATAGACCATAGTTCTTTAAAAAAAAATAAAAACTAACATTTTTATTTAACAAAGCTATTGCTGTGGAATATATAATAGAAATCATGCTAATAGAGGGTTATTCACATAGATACATATTTACTCTCACACACAAACTACATATACACACAGAACAAGTGATGACATTATTGTAACACAAATTAATAAATATATCTAAAATTTCATATGAAGACAAGGTTTGATATAAAATATATATTTCCCACATGATAAACCCATCATAGCATTTGCAGTCTCATTAAAGTACCAAAGTAAAATTACTTAAGAAGGAATAGCATTATTTGATATCATATTAATTTCTTGTATTTTCGTGATCTACAGGTGTACCTTGTTTATTGGGCTTCACTTCATTGCACTTGAAAGATACTAATTTTTTTCTTTTTTTTTTTTACAAATTGAAGGTTTGTGGCTACCCTGAATTAAATGAGTCAACTGCCACCATTTTTCTAATAGCACATTGTGTTATATTTGGTAATTCAATTCATGTATTTGTGTCACATTTTGGTAATATTCACGATATTTCACACTTTGTTTGTTATGGTGAACCAAATTGATAAGGGCTTTGTATGTTCTCATTGTTCCACTGACCAGCCATTTCCCTTCTCCTTCACTCTCTGCACACTATCCTATTCCGAGACACCACAATATTGAAATTTTACCAAATAATAACTGCATAATGGCTTCTAAGAATTCAAGTGAAAGAAAGTCACACATCTCTCACTTTAAATCAAAAGTGATACCTCAAAAATTAAAATGGAACTGCCTTATGACTCAGTCATTCTACTGCTAGGAATTTATCTGAAGAAACCTGAAAAACTAATTTGAAAGAACATAAGCACTCCGTGTTCATTGCAGCGTTATTTACAATTGCCACAATATTGAAGCAGCCCAAGTGTCCATCAGTAGATAAGTGGATAAAACAATGCTGGAACATTACACAATGGAATACTACTTGGCCTTAAAAAAGAAGAAAATTTTACCTTTTGCAAAGCATAGATAGACCTGAAGAACATTATGCTGAGTGAAATAAACCAGTCAGAGAAAGACAAATACCATATGATTTCACTCATATGTGGAATCTAATGAACAAACGAACTAACAAGCAAAGTAGAGACAGACTCATAGATAGAGAGCAGGCTGACAGCTCTGGGGATTGGGGTAGCTAGGAAGCAGAGGGATCAAGCGAAAAAAGAAAAAAAGGACTCATGGGCAACAGTGTGGTGATTATGGTGGTGGGGGAACATAGGAGGGACAAATTGTAAAGCAAAAAGAACAATCGTCGTCGTCGGCAGCCGTCCGTCTCGAGAGACGATGGTGTAGCTTCCTGAGAGTCTATCTGCACCGCCGAGAATGGCTGTGCAGTCCGACTCGGGAGTGACAATCTCTGCCACACTTGTTACAGGTGAAGGCAGATGGCCGTTGTTGCTGCTGTTGACGCTGCTTCCGCCTCGATCTTTTCTGGACCGCCTCCTCGTTGCGCGCAGCCTCTGCACGTGACGTACCTTGCCTGACCGCGAGCCTCCAGGCTAGGCGGTCGTCTGCTTGAACTTCCCATGTGTTGAGATTGATGGAGCATTGTGCCATGTCCTTTTTGCAGATGTCTTTGAACCGCAGTTTTGGGCGCCCTCTCATCCTCTTGCCTTCTACTAGCTCGCCGTAGAGGAGGTCTTTGGGGATATGGCCTGCATCCATTCTTTTGACATGGCCGAGCCACCTGAGGCGTCTCTCGCTAAGAACTGCATGCAAACTGCTCATATTGGCTCGCTTCAGCACCTCGGTGTTGGGGACCTTATCCTGCCAGGCGACATGCAGGACGCGTCGCAGGCACCTCATGTGGAAGCTGTTGAGTTTCCTTTCGTGCCTTGCGTAGGTGGTCCACGTCTCGCTGCCATAGAGGAGAGTGCTGAGTACGCAGGCTTGGTAGATGCGCAGTCTGGTTTTCTTAGTGAGGCTGGAATTGTTCCACGCTTGCCGGTTCAGTCTGGCCATAACTGTGGCTGCCCTGGCAATTCTCCGGGTGACCTCCAGGTCGACTGACAGAGAGCTCGAGATGGTGGACCCGAGGTAAGTGAAGTCGTTGACAACCTCCAGGGTGTATCCGTCGATGGTGATGCATGGGGGAGTCCCCGTGCCTTGAGCCATAACATTCGTCTTCATCAGGCTGATGGCTAGTCCGAACTCCTTGCATGCGTGGGAAAGGCAAGTGACTAGCTGCTGGAGTCCCTCTTCAGAGTGTGATGTCAAAGCTGCGTCGTCGGCGAAGAGCATCTCACGGATGAGCACCTCTTTGACTTTGGTCTTGGCTCGTAGACGGGCCAGGTTGTAGAGCTTGCCATCGGATCTGGTGTGAATGAAGACACCCTCGCTGCAGTCCTTAAAGGCGTATTGGAGGAGCATGGAGAAGAAGATTCCGAACAGCGTAGGCGCGAGGACGCAGCCCTGCTTTACTCCGCTGCTGACTGGGAAGGCCTCAGAGGTTGCACCGTTGTAGGACACCGTGCTGTGCATGTTGTCGTGAAAGGACATGACCACAGCAAGCAGATGTGGTGGGCAGCCAATCTTCCGTAGCAAGCTGAAGAGACCGCTTCGACTGACCAGATCAAACGCCTTCGTGAGGTCGATAAAGGCGAGGTAGAGTGGTTTATGCTGCTCGTGACACTTCTCCTGCAGCTGGCGTAGGGAGAAGATCATGTCCACTGTTGATCGGCCAGCTCTGAAGCCACACTGGGACTCTGGGTAGACGCGGGAAGCAAGGGTCTGCAGGCGGGCAAGAGCGACCCGGGCGAATACTTTGCCGACGACGCTGAGGAGAGAGATGCCCCGGTAGTTGTTGCAGTCGCTGCAGTCTCCTTTGTTCTTGTACATGGTGATAATGTTGGCATCTCTCATATCCTGGGGGATGTAACCCTCCTTCCAGCAGCGACAGAGTAGATGGTGGAGCGGCTGTAGCAGAACTGGTTTCCCGCTCTTTAGGATTTCTGGAGGGATTCCGTCGCTTCCTGGTGCTTTCCCGCAAGCGAGGCGGTCGATGGCTTTGCTGAGCTCTGCCGCAGTAGGTAGGGTGTCTAGCTCCTCCATGACTGGTAGGTCTGGGATGGCTTTAAGAGCAGTGTCTGTTACGGTGTTCTTCGTTGCGTACAGCTCGAGGTAGTGCTCGGTCCACCGCCGCATTTGCTGTTCCTGGTGAGTGATGACCTCACCTGTCTTGGACTTAAGGGGGGCGATCTTGGAGGGGATTGGGCCTGTTGCCTTCTTGATACCCTCATACATTCCTCGTGCGTTGCCTATATCGGCGGCTTCCTGAATGCTTCTGCACAGGTTTAGCCAATAGGTGTTGGCACAGTGGCGGGCGGTCTTCTGGACTTTGTTCCTGGCAGCCCGTAGAGCTTGAAGTGTACTGGGAGTGGGCGTGACCTTGTAAGCCAGTAGGGCCTTCCTCTTAGCCTCGATCACGGGTTCCATTTCTTCCCAGTGAGCCTCGTACCAGTCAGCGTTCTTCCGCTCTTTCTTCCCGTAAGCAATAATGGCGGAGTTGTATATGGCGTCGCGGAGACGTGGCCAATTGGATTCGATAAGGCGCCTCTCTGATCCCCGCGCACCCAGTGCGGCAGGCGAGCCATGGCGAGACGGCACCTAATTGGCTGGGGCTGCCCAGCTTGAGGCGGGCGTTAGCTGTCCAGTGAGGTGCGATGACCTCTCCCACCATCAGAGGAGACCCCTGACGCTCGTTTCCTTCGCCAATCGGATGAGCTTATAACCGGTATCTGTCTCCTCCCGTGTTGAGTCGACATCTTGCGATGAACAATAAAAATAAAATTAAAAACACAAACAAAAAATATTAATAAGGAAAGTATGTCAAAAGCCAAGATAGGCTTAGAGTTAGGCCCTTTGTGCCAAACAGTCAATTTGTGAATGCGAAGGAAAAGTTCTTAAAGGATATTAAAAGTGTTACTTCAGTAAACATACAAATGATAAAAGTAAAACATCTTTATTCATGATATGGAAGTTCTAGTGGTCTAGATAGAAGCTCAAACCAGCCAAAGTCTGATCCAGAGCAAGGCCCTAACTCTAATACTATGAAGGCTGAGAGAAGTGAAGGTGCTGTAGAAGAAACGTTTGAAGCTAGAAGAGGTTAGTTCATGAGGTTTAAGAAACGAAGCCATTTCCTTAAGTGTAAGGTGAAGCAGAAAGTTATCCAGGAGCTCTAGCTAAGATCATTCATGAGGGTGGCTTGTCCATGTAGATGAAACAGCCTTATATTGGAAGATGCCATCTAGGACTTTTAAAACTAGAGATCAGAAGTCAATGCCTTGCTTCAAAGCTTCAAAGGACAGGATGACGCTTGTTTGGGACTTGGTGCAGCTGATGACTTCAGGTTGAGGTCCATAGTCATTTACTATCCTGAAAATCTGAGGGCCCTTAAAAATTATGCTCAATCTACTCTGCTCGTACTCTATAAACAGAACAACAAGGCCTGGATAACAGCACATCTGTTTACAATGTGTTTTATTGAATAGTTTAAGCCCATTGTTGAAGCCTACTGCTCAGAAAAACGATTTTTTTCAAAAATATTACTGCTCATTGTCAATACACTCAAGAGTTCCAATGGAGATGTATAAAATTAATGTTTCTCATGCCTACTAATAATAACACAACCTCCATTCTGCTGCTCATGGATCAAAGAGTAATTTCAACTTTTAAGTCTTATTATGTAAGAAATACATTCCATAAGGCTATAGCTGCCATTAATAGTAATTCCTCTGCTGGATCTGGGCAAAGTATATTGAAAGCCTTCTGGAAAATTTCACTATTTTAGATGCCATTAAGAACAGTTGTGATTCATGGTAAGAGGTCAAAACATCAAAATTAACAGGAGTTTAGAAAGAAGGTGATTTCATCCTTCATGGATGACTTTCAAGAGTTCAAGAGTAGGTGGAGGAAGTTACTTCAGATATGGACGAAATAGCAAGGGATCTAGAATTAGAAGTATATGCTGAAGATGTGACTGCAATCTCATGATAAACTTTAAATGATGAAGAGTTGCTTCTCATAAATGACAAAGGAAGTGCTGTCCTAAAATAGACTCTATTTCAGGTGAAGAAGCTGTGCAGATTGCTGAAATGACAACAAAGAATTTATAATTTTTTATAAACTTAGATGGTAAAGCAGTAGCAGGGTTTAAGAGGACTGACTCCAATTTTGAAAGAAGTTTCACTGTGGGTAAAATGCTATCCAACAGCTACAGAGACACTGTTCCTGTAAGGAACAATCAGTGAATCGATGTAACACACTTCCTTGTCTTATTTTAAGGAATTGCCACAACCAGCCCAGACTTTGAAACCACCACCCTAATCAGTCAGAAGCCATCAACATCAAGGCAAGATCCTCCATTAGCAAAAGAATTACGACTCACCAAAGATTCAGATAATGGTTAGCATTTTTTAGTAATAACAAATTTTTAAATTAAGGCATGTACACTGTTTTTAGACAGAATGTCATTGCACAACTAATAGACTATAGTATAGTATAAATGTAACTTTTATATGTATTTAATATCAAAACATTCATATAATTTTCATTATTGGGTGATTAATTTCATTGTGGCTTGCTCTGGAACCCATGGGGGACAGACAGACATGGGGAGATGTGGGAAGCAGACAGGCTTGGTTTAAGAGGCTCTGACCGCTGTGCGGAGCCGCCCCCAGCTGGGCCCTTAGCCAGCAGGTTGTCTCCCAGGCCTGCTCTGAATCCCACCCTCTGGGGGACTTTAAAGGTAGAATAGAAATTCAAAGTGGCTTTTAAGGAAAAGGGAACCTGCTCTGTTTTTCTCTGTAAAGCCTCAAATCCTTGCCAGTAAAATGTGAAGAACAGAACAATTACGTAAGAGGAAGTGCTTTTGACCTTGTGTAAAATACCTGGATGTTTCAACCCTGTATTGATCTGCACTTCCCTTTCGCTTCCTACCATTTGGGGAAGTGCTGCATATTTTCCTTATGTACTTCCGCATGTGGAAAGTGGACAAAAACCCTGGCTAATAAAGAAACGGGATGATTTTCCACTAGAGAAAACCCCCTCCCTTCCTTCCTCAGATGGAGAGTGTCTGAGTAGTTTCTTCACCCGCTCCGAGGGACCCAGAGTCTCTCTCAGGAACCAACTTGCTTTATCTCTCAGGAATGCCTATATATGCTCATGCTTGTGGTTCACAATGTACTGAAATAGCCTGAGTCTCTAAAGCTCAGTTCAAAGGACTAGAGCTATAACATGAAAGTTTCTGACCCTTAGCTACACTGCATTCGGGCTTCTTGGCATGTTTGTTCACCTTCAGTGTTTTCAACATCGTATTAGTCATTTGAAAATATTTTTCTTGGTTTAATCTTATTCACAAAATTGAGAAAATAAAACACACTTCTCATCTTTATAAGGAACTTACATACTCACTTTTCCTTATTGATATAAAGATTAAGTGAGATAATGTAAATCCCAGAAAATATAGTAGTTCCTTCTTTATATTTACTCACATTTCCTTGCCTTTATATCTAAAAGGAAATGGAAATGTTTTCACATAAACTAATCTTAGTCAAATTTTCATTTTGTATAAAGTATTTGATCACGATATTGTTTGTGTTAAAATATACTTCTAACATGATTTAAGAAGTGAAAAATCAAAGTACTACTGTGCATCTCATGGGGTAGCTGAGAGCAAAATGACAAACAATATATGTTAATATTTTGTGTGAATCTTAACACATTCTTGCCAGTACTAACAATATTCCTTTCTTTCACTATTTTTCAAACCAATGTTGGCTTTCATTGCATGGATAAACTAAACTTAATTCAAGAGTTCAGTATGTGTACTTGTAACAGAACCTCTGGGCTGCTCTGATTGAAACAGAACCGACAGGCCATTTAGTTAGGGGCCCAATTGCCCGCTGCCAGAATTACAACTCACAGTACTAGAGTTTAGTGAAAATAAAAAAAAGAACTGTTTATTTAACAGTTAAATAGATTTAGATTATTTGTGGATTTCTGCTGTTGAGTCTTATGTTCTTTAAAATACCCACAAACACATAGTTCTGTCTCCCCCTACCAAACCAGGCCAGCCTTAGAAAAATCGGAAACACCGTTTCCCTACTTCCTAGGCACAGTTAACTTTACCAGTAGCTGCCAATCACTCAGTTCTGATTGGGGAGGTCCTTTCTGTGCTGTGGTGCCCTCCAGCTCTCAATGCAGAACCACCTGGATTCTCAGCCTCCTTGTAAACTCCCTTCTTCCTGCAAACTGCGTGGATCTCCTCTCTTCTCAAAACCGCATGGCAAGAGCCTCTTCTTAAAGCAGCCTGGAGAGACCTGCTCCTCCAAGCCACATGGAGGGAGCCCACGAGAGCCAGCGAGCTAAAATGTCCGCAGCTGCTTATATATCCCTGACTGCGTCCTCTAACGCAGTGGGCGTTGCAACCAGTTCTGACCATTCACAGAGCCTTACGCAGGCTCTGTAGGCTCCTTTTGTACCATCCCACAGTTCAAGACTCCTCCCATCTTCTTGGGCCTTGGAAGTATCAAAGCGATTTTGCATAACAAAGACACTTGCAACTAGCCCCAAGCATGCAAAGGCATCTCAAAAGCTGCTTCCTTTTTCCCATCCCCCAGCCGCAAACTCTGGGGTTTGTTTTTGGACACCCCTGTTTCTGTAACATACTCACTTTCACATGTTAATGATTTTGGCCTCCATTGTTAACTTTGTTTTATTTCTTAAGTTGTTCAAAGCAGGGCAGGTGAAAGACCCATAAAAAGTGTCTATAATCAAATATGAGTCCTTCATTAAGTTTACAAATTGGGAAAATGGTTTGAAAGTGGTCATAGAAAAAATTATTAATTTAAACTTATAATTTGTTAAGTAAAATTTAGATAAAATTTTTATTAAATATTACTAATTATATTTTAGTCTACAGGAGAAAATGTGTTATACTTTATGTGATATAACATAAATTATATCAAACATATAGCCCTGCGCTACATATGAAACCCTTTAAAAATCTGGCAAGAGTCCTGTGGGAAGCATCATACACATGGTTTGTGCATTTTCATGTTCCTTTATATCATATGATAATTTTTCAAAGTTATTCCTGGTCACTTAACAAAGAACTTTACAAAGTTCTTTTATATGTAAATAATCACAATAATTATTATATGCTGAAATTCTCCATATTTTGAAAATGAGTTAATAATTGTCAGAAAAAAGACCTGAACCCCAGGGTTCGTGTTTACTGCTCTACTTAGAGAGAACTTTAGATTTATAATTCAGTCAAATATAATTATAAGTGCTAAAAGGTATATCTATAATTAGTAGTATATAACTTATCTAGAGAAAATAAATTCTAGAGTGACTGAAAATGCTATTTATCAGGGAAATGATTAGCTAGTATTGACATCTGGCCAGAAACAAGGTAGAAATTCAAACTTTTAATGGAAGTACAAATAGAACACTAATAATTTTTCTCAGCTATTGAATGTACAATATTAAGGAATAAAACAAATGAACTTGAATGCTAGTTATATTCTGCTTTGAATTCTTGAGTTAGACACACCTGCAATTTTTGCTTTGAACATACATCACATAAAGTATATTTCATAACAAAATTAAAAATTGATATACTGCTCAAAATAAGTTAAAGTTTTCAAATGGGTCTAAAATAAAGAGAATATTTATATTAAGCAGAGTAGAAACCAAGAAACTTTTACATACATTTTGCAATAATAGATCCAAGGTGGTCAAGAGTCCGACTCCTATAGACACTGAGACCAAGAGCCCTCCATGCAAAGGAGGAAGCATGAGTTGAGTTGTGGTTGCTGACTTCCGCTTCAGAGTAAAAAAAAGTCAGAGACAACCAACCACCATATATGGGTGGAACTGTCCACCAGCACAATGTGTAAGCCTACAATGTTCCCAATATTTCCCTGGAACATGAGATAAAAGTAACCAGTAAAAGAATTAGTTGTAGACAGGGGCCCTAGTGGAAGGCTTGGAATGGGTCTGATAAGGAGAGGGGGAACCGAAAAAGGAGACTCGCTTAAGATGAGCTGATAAGTGCAAATGTAGTAGTTTCTGGATAATTTTTTTAAAAAAAGGATTTATGAGGATAAGATTAACTTCAAGGAGCTAGCTTGTTGATCTTTCTGAGTAATGATAGTGATAGAGGAAGCCTTTGACCACTGTTTTTTAAGTCATCATCAATCCTCAAGGTATTTAGAGCTTTCCGATCCTGTCACCATAGATTAATTCTTCCAGGATCTTGAGATGAGTTTGAAAAAAAAAATTACTTGTTTCCTTCTGTGTTTTCTTTTGTGTGAAAATAATTTATGATTTTATAAAGGCCAATTTTATCTAAATCTTTATCAAATATTTTTCATCAGAACCAAAGAATATGTGAGAATTACAATAAGATTTATATCTATCCATTTTTTCAGAAAAAAAATTGGGTTGGGGTTGCTGAAATTTTTAAGTAATTTCCTCATGATTATTTCATTTTCCTTTGCCTTGCATAAATCTGCTTGTGTTTATAAAAGTAATCTATATCTTGGCTTAAAAATTATGCCAATACGGATTTTTACAAAACACCAAAGCTCCCTTTAAACTGAATATTCTATTCTTATCTGGAAGAGGATATACAAGCCCATAATGATAAAAGTTATATTATGAAGTGAAAGGTCTTTTTAATCATAAATATTTTGTTCTTGATCTCTCTACAAAGAATGTTCTCAATCATATTGATAAATGCCTGTCTCAGAAAGAAGGCATTTGAGCAGATAGACATAACACAGATGCAGGTTCCTAAGAAAATCTGTATTTGAAATGAAATCTTTCAAATTAGGCATTTTCCTGGACATCTCTGCATGTCCACAGATAAAGGGAAAATTCAACTAGTATTTGATTTTATTTTAAAATAAATATCCAGATGGTCCTGTTGACCAACTGAGGCCTGACTATCTTTGAGGGTGAATTCTGATGGCCAATTTTTTTTCACTGCTTTAGAAGTGGGAATGTGTTGAGGTGACTCATTAGAGGCCATTGTGATTAGAGTCACCCCTGTAAATGTCAGCAGTGGCTTGGTTGGCAATAGTCTCAGGAATCTGACACTTCTTAGAGACTTCATATTAACAGGAATGGAAATTTAAAAACTGAATGATGTGGAAGAATTAGTTTTTCCCTGCAAATATCTGAGATGTCATTGCAACTCCTCTACCTGAAGTAAAACCTCTGAAAAGTAGTAGGATCTCTAAGTGCTAGATGATGAAATAACTTCAGGTGAAGTCATACTCAGTGGGATTTAGCTATTTATGTTTTGTTTGGTTGGGGGTTCTACCTAATCCTTTCATGAATTGCTTTTGGAGTGCAAGTAGTCCTGATAAGGCGATCAGAGATAATGACACTTTGCACTGATAATGAAGTCAGCTGCTGAGAAGGCATCCGTTCTCAGGCAGTTAATTTAAACCCAAGTTCTACTACTTACTAGCTGTGCAACACTGGGCAAGTACCTCAACCACTCTGTTTTTACATTTATAAATGGAGAAAGGAACCTACTTCACTGGGCTCTCAGGGCTAAATCAATCAACAATACAAAATGCCACTTTCTTGTGGATGCCCACCTAATGCTATTTATGAGCACTGTATCCATAAGTAGCTGGCTTCCAATTCAGAGTAAAAACTGAAACCCTGAATAGAAGAGTACCTAGGAGATACAGCTGTGGGCATTGATAAGGAGGGAGGACATCTACCATTGAAATTGGACTGTACTTTTTCCTATACTTCCCATCTTGATATGTACTATAGGCCCTTTATTATAAGTGAAAATGGAGTTATTAAATGTTGATTTAGGATTAAAAATAAGTTAGAAGAGTACAACCTTTAGAATAACTTGATATATCCTATAATTTCTGAAGTTCTTTTCTCCAAGCATATGAAAAAATTTATGAATAATAAATATAGAATATATAGTTACATTGCTTGTATTACTTTATTACTCACATTAGACTCTTATTTGAAAACAGGTACAAATAAAGCCACAGGGACACAAAACACTTATATAAATAAAAGGATGAAGAAACTTATTTAAGGACCTTTGTGAACTGCTTAAATTTTTAATATAATGTTTATCATTAAAACATGATTCCAATCAAAAAAGTTTTTTAAAATTATAAAATGGATTTAATATATTCCAGCATCAGTATTATTTGTAATGGTTATAACAAACCCACCATTATAACTTTAAGTGGCTAAACTGCTTGAGGATGTGACCTAGGTTTATAATTACTCTCATCACCTCCATGCAGCTATATTCTTCAATGAATTTCGCTATTAGCAAAGCATCATCTGCAAGAGTTAAAACATATATATATATATATATATATATATGTGTGTGTGTGTGTGTGTGTGTGTGTGTGTGTGTGTGTGTGTCTGCTAGCATATAAGCATAATAAATCCTATGTAAAACATCAAATCTTTTCTTTGTCACTCCAACTTCACCCTTAAAATGCCTCTTAAAGTTTATTAAATTAACTGAAACTTAAGCAAAGGCTCTATAGTGTAAGTACTTAGATAAAGAGCAAAATTCTCATTCATCATCCTATGCACTCAATAATTGATTGGACTGATGTTTTCACTTAATCGGTGGTTTTTTGTTGTTGTTTTTTTGAACCAAATATACTAATCAATGTACTGCTATCAGATATAACCAACCACAATATGTTTAAAAATTACAGTATAGTACCCCTTGATTTTTATTAGACTTTGAAAGGCAAATAAAGTAAATCAAGAGGAAACAACCTGGCTGCTGTGGCTCAGTGGATTGAGCATCGGCAGGTGAGCCAAGTGTCCCTGGTTCGATTCCCAGTCAGGACACATGACTAGGTTGCACGTCAGGTCCCCATTTGGGGGCGCAAGTGAGAGGCAACCACACAGTGATGTTTCTCTCCCTCTCTTTCTCCTTTCCCCTCTCTCTAAAAATAAATAAGTAAATAAACAAACAAACAAATAAATAAATTATAAAAAAAGAAGAAGAAGAAACAAATCTAAATGTAGTGCTGAAGTGAGGTCCGGCCTTTCAAACTGGCTACCTATTAATCACAGGGCTGGCCTTTTCATTAACGGGCACTTGTTGGAGTCATTGACAGGGTTACAGCATTCATATGTGTGAACTGTACTCTGTAGTATTCATGTACTGGGGAAGGCATAGTGAAATTAGATTCTTTCCCTGCTTTCCCTGTAGGAGGTAGACATTGACCGCTATTCAATGCCAACAATTGTCGGTTAAAGTATTTCATGAAGAATGACTTTTAAACTGTGTTACCTCCACCATCAGTAATGTCAAATGCAATTCTCAAAGAAATACATTAAACTAGCAGTAATTAATTAAACCTCTCATAGCAGCAATTTTATCTAAGCTAAATCAATTCTGAATATACACAAAGGAGTCATCAAGATTCTACTGTAACATGGACTACAGGGAGGGATATGATTGTGGGAGAAGGGGTGGGCGGGGTGGGGGAGAGCAATGAGGGAAAAATGGGACAACTGTAATTGAAAAAACAAAAAGTAAAAGAGGAAAAAAAAAAGATTCTACTGTCATGGCTTTTGAACCATGAATTTCACTAGTGTCCATTTATAATAATTAGAAAACAAAAACAAAATATTGGCCAGTGGGGAATTAGTTAAACAATGCAACAGTGTTTTATCTAATTTTATCTGTCTATGTACCCTATATATGTGCGTTGTCTTCTAAGAGGACAATGCCTTCCCTCCTAATTTTTCAAATAAAAAATGCCTAAAAAGCTCCTCAAATGACTACAAATAGATAAGATGTGCTGACAGTTTTTACTGCATCCTTTTTAAATATAACCATTGTTGTGCAATATTTGGTGGATTGAATTTAGAAATCATAGCTGGATCATTGTCAGGGCATATGTCCCATGTGTTTATTTCTTACATGAAACATCAGACATTCAAATAGCAAACACATTCGAATAGCAAACACATTCTTTCACATTGGCTGACATTCCACCTGAAAAAGTCCACCACAGTTAGCTTGTTAACGCAATTCAGGATATATGGTATAGTTGTAAAAAGATTCCCTATAGCCAAGTAAAAATAAGAGTAGGGGGCTCAAGGATTAGAGCTGTACTTAGATCAAATCTGAACTTTTAGTTCAAACATAGTTTAATGGTGAATCTAAAGTGGTAAATGCAAAGTAAACGCAATGTGAAGGCTGCTTTAAACCAAGCATGAAAGACCAGAAAGTCAAAGTTGAGATATCCTACATCTGGTTTTAATATCTTTTCCTATGCTATTAAACAAATGATCTTTTGTTTTGTTTGTTTTAAAAATTCATTATCATTGTCATTGCTGCTACAATCTAATACTGGTTTCAGAGTTATTAGGATCACTTCCTTGGTAAGAGATTTGGCTGTACAAATGTGTTAAGCAAGTTACAAGCAAATTTTTCACATTAATGTATATATAGTGATGTAACAATACAATTATTTGTAAAAGTTGAAATTCATTTTCAAGAAGAGTATGCGCTTCTAAAGACTGTTTTCTATTCTCATAACTGTGACAAAAAACTTGCCACTATCCTTATATGACAGTAATAAATAACATTTCATCCAGAAACAGCAGATGATATGCCAGGCTACAGGATTGAATTAGCAATATTATTAGCACCACATTTTAGTTCTGAGACCTTCTGAATGGGGAAGTCACTCGGAGTATTTAAACTTCAGTGACAGTGCCAAGGCACCGTATAAAACAAAACCAGAGGAAATCACTAGGGTTATGAACACAGGCTTTTTGCTAGTTCAGTTTTGCAAAGTCTTTAGAGAATTCTCTGAGAGTAAACAACCCTAATTAATTCTATGTAAAAGAAAAAAAAAAAGGTAAAGCTTCCACTTACTGCATTTGCTGTCCTTCGTCCGAATGTTGAGGTGAAAGGGCTGTTCTGCTGTTCTTACCTAGCTCCAGGTTGCCCTTCGGATTAGGCATAAATTTCGAGCGGCAAGAAGTGTGTTGACTTTGTAACTGTGCAAGGAGCAGCGCATCGCACTGCCGCTGGAGAGCTGGTCAGGACAAAGTGCTAAACTTCAGCATGAGAGCACAACATCTATTACCCCGGAGGCTCTACCATTTCACCTACACCTGGGCAGATCTATCAAGCTTCATCTCTATTAGAGCTGTTTGACTCTGTGGTTTAAGAGGGAGGAGAAAAAAAAAAAAAAAAAAAGAGGCTTGCTGTTGTCACACTTGTTTCCTATTAAAGAGCCTTACGGTGGATTGAGTAATTGTGTACGAAGGTAGTCTGGCTGGCAGATGTGTGCAGCCCCAGCGGAGCACTAGATTCAAGGCAGATGGGTTGTACCAGGGCGCAAACAACATTGAGAGGGAGAGAGGCGTGATTAAAACAGCAGGCCTCTGTTTTATGGTATTGGAAGTGGGGTAGCAGCAGAGCTCCTGGGAACCGGAGTTCCCCAAATGGTATTCCTCTATAGCAAGGAAAACAATAAATTTAATAAAAAAGAAAGATGTTCAAGCTACAAAAGTTATAGAGATATTTATAAATTCACTTTAACTATTAATGAAAGACTAAATGAAGCACCCTTCTCCCAGCACGCTAACTAAATTTAATTAAAACTACTCAATCATGGGTCATAGTGGGTTATTGAGAGTGTTAATGTGATGGATTTGAAACAGATCCTTCATTCTGCTGTATAAGCCAAGGTTATCTTTTTAATCTGAATTAAATTGCTTTAAGGACATTACACCGTCAGGCAGATTGACATTCTGCCTTTGGGCATTTTTTGAAAAATGGGGTTGAAGCCTATTGTTAAGAAAAATGTCCTCTTATAGATAGTTCTGCTTACCACATATTATCTCAGGCACCTTAACCCATGGGAGTTTTAAGGCTTTCTATGTCACACTCTTTTAGGATCAAAAATGCATAAGTAATATAATGACTATGGTTAATTTTCACAGATCAGAAGTGTTTGATATATTTTCCAGAGTTGTTGAGGGCTACTTCCTTATGTGAAATAGTGTGCAACTGCTATTATAACTAATAATGATGGTTATGATCAATTGAAGAGTTGCTACATGCCAGAAATTATGCAAAGAGCTCTACATGCCTCATCTTTTTTGAGTCCTACAAGGACACCTTGAGAGCAGTATTACTATTATTATTCACCATTTATTTTACTTTAGATGAGGGAAAGAGCTGAAGATGTTTCTCTAGCCAAGGTCACACATTTGTTATGATTTGGGGGCAGAATTCCATTGGCTCTCACTCTTCACTATGTCATATAGTCCCTATGCAGGATAATTCACATCCTGTACAAAATAGAAGTATTATCATTGATTTCTTTTACAGAAAAATTGGAAATAGACTCTTATTTTTCTGGGTAGTTATAATTTAGAATTAAATTCTTTAGCTTTGTATGTCCAAACAGATAATAGAACTATTGTCCAGCCCCCTGAAAGAATGATAGAAACAATAAATTTAATAAGAGGTCTGAAAAATGAGAGATCGGTGTGGTTTGCCTGAATTCAGAGCTAGTAAAGGCTGTTGTGTGGTTCAGAAACGATGACAAAAACAGTCTCTGTCAAAAAGAAGGTCTGAATTGAAGAATCATGAAGAAAGTTGGGGAGGGCCAAAATTGTGTAGAACAAAGAAACATTGTAGGAAGTTTTCTGGTAAGTGCCGGGCATGATAAATATGTTTTGAAAAGATTAATTGGAAGGGATTAGAAAAGGCAAGACAAGCCTTTCAGTGTACTGCAATAACTCAGGCATTGACCTACATTTCTCATGTGATCCTCACTTTTCTCTCTGCATAAAACTATTCCTGCAGACTGATATACTCTAGTCCTCCTTAAATCCACTAGCATTTCTTCTCCTATGTTCATGCCATGTGCCTGTGGTTCAATGGAACATGTGGGATTTTAAAAGTCTGGTTTAAATCTCAATTTCATCACTTAATAGTAATTTGACTTCCCCAGACCTCATTAAAAAAAATGGGATTGCAACCCTTTTTGTGAATTTTAAGTATAACAAGATCACTAAACTGGAACTTCATACGATAGAATGAATATAAGCTTGTGGTTGGTTTGTGACAATTTCCATATCTTCATTTTCTAACATCATGACTGGATCTTAGTACAGGTATCATAAATATTTTTTTCAAATGATTATCTATTTTAATATTTCTCATAGGATTTATTAATACCCAGAAAACTTTCTGAATATGATTTTTTTGGATGACCAAAGGGACTTGGTTAATGATAATAGTACTACTAGAAGAAAAGCAAAAAAAAAAAAAAAAAAAAGTGGCTTCAAAAAAATTCATAAATGCCTCAACAAAAGACAAAAAAGAAAGGAATGTCAAAGCTAGAAGCAATACAATTTTCTACCTAATTAGAGAAGAATGAAGATGTTGAATAAAATAAGCCCTAGAAGTAGCAGAATATAGTAGTGGATTTTAAAAGACCAATATTTATTTCATGTTTCTTCTATGCTCAAATAAGAGTAATCCAGAAGTAACATTCCAAGTTTTGTATTGCATTATTAATACATTTAATTAATAAAGTCAAGCCAATGAAATTTCAAACTCAAGTTAAATATTTATCATATTTTTAATCCTCACCCAAGGATACGCTTTTATTAATTAGAGAGAGAGAGAGAAAGACATTGATGTGACAGAGAAACATCTATTGGTTGCCTCCCATATGGGCCCTGACTGGGAATTAAACCTGTCTGTTACTCTGTTATGTGCCCCACCCAAGAATTGGACTCACAACCTTTTGGTGTATGGGACGGTGCTCCAACCAGCTAAACCACCCAGACAGGGCAAACCTTCATCATTTTAATAATATTGTATATAAATTATATAACTAGACTTCTTAATAATTAGATGTTTTAATATATAGATACACATAGACATATACAGCTAGATACATATATGTGTATCTGCCTGTATTAACCCAAATATTTATTAGATTAAATTTTTAATATCTTAGAAGCCTGTCAATAATCACCTATGTGGCATTCATTTGACTGCATCGATCAATTCTATCAAAACACAATTTCAAAATTCTGTATTACACAATTTGGTGTTTGTTTTTGAGAAATATATTTAGTAAGACATTTTATTAAAATGTTTCACTGAGGTATTTTCAACATAGGAGAGAGCTAAACATTTGTATTATATTTGAGAATATTTTCTACTATTTTGTGGATTGTCTTTTCACTCTGATTTTGTCCTTTGGTACACAGGAATTTTAAATTTTAATGTAACCTAATTTATCTATTTCTTCTCTTATTGTCTGGGCTTTTTCTGTCATAACCAACAAATTATTGCCACATCCAATATTATGAGGATTTTCCCCAAGGAGATTTATAGATTTAGCTCTTACATTTAGGCTTTTAATCCATTTGGGGTTAATTTTTATTAAAGGTGCTGGGTAATGGTCCTACTTCATTCCTTTACACATAGATATTCAGTTTTCCCAACACCATCTATTGAGAAGATTGTACTTCCCCCATGAAATGATCTGGGCACCCTGTTGAAAATTAATCGATGATATTTGTGATGTGTTATTTCTGGGCTCTCTATTGGTCTTTGTCTTTATGCCGGCATACACTGTTTTGGTTTTTGTAACTTTGACATATGTTTGAAAGCAAAACTGTGAGGCCACCAACTTTGCTTTTTTGCAAGATTGTTTTGGTTATCTGAAGCCCCTTGAAATCCCATATGAACCCTAGAATTGATTTTCTTATTTTTATAAAAAATAAACTAATTAGAATTTTAATAGAAATTGTATTAGGTCTGTAGATAGATTTGAGTACTGACATATTAACAATATTAAGTCTTCTAATCTATGAATGAGGGGTATCTTTTCATTTATTAGTATCTTTAATTTCTTTCTGCAATGTTTATAGTTTTCAGTGCACAAATCTTTGCCTTCTTACTTAGGTTTATTTCTACTTGGTCATTTTTTTGATGCTATTATAAAGTAAATTGAGAAACATATTTTAAAAGTAATTATTGCAGATGTTATTGAAGACCCTGATATTATTCCTTCTTCCCAGTCTCATGCTCATCTCTCATGCTAATCAATAATTAGCATGAATAGATATTTATAGCCTTAAAATGCAATAATATTACTTTACATTAATAATACACATTGGGCTTTGATGTTTACTTGTTAAAATACATCACAAATTCTGGATTTATTTAAGTGAATTCAAATAATGCGTGGTCATTATTTAATCACTCTAATAAAGTTTAGCATGTGACACATAATTAATATTCATTTTCTTATTATTTATTTAAATTCTACCAATTTTTTCACTCTTATAATCTGACTGAGTACTTACTCTGTCCCAGACTTGTTCTTAAGACTTATAATGGGTTGAATAGGGTCACCTTCAAAGTTCATGTTCACCAAGAACCTCAGAATATAAACTTATTTAGAAATAATGTCTTTGCAGATGTAATAAAGCTAAGGATCTTGAAATAAGATTATCTTAGACTCAAGATAGACCTTAAATCCAACTACTGGTACCCTTAAAATAAGAGGAAAGGATACAGAGAGACACAGAGGAAGATGCCATGTGAATAAAGAGACAAAAATGATAATGTGTCTACCTATCAAAGCCTGCCAAGGATTGCTAAGAACCACCAGAACCTGGGAGAAAGATATGGAAAAGATTCTCCTTCAGAGCCTCCAGAGGGAACAATCCTATAGACACCTTAGTTTTGGACTTCTGGCTTCATTACTGTGAAAAAATACATTTCTGTTGTTATTAGATACCATGTTAGAGCAGCACTAGGAAATGAGTACAAATATTAAGCAATTTGTTCCTCATAACAACTCTATGAATTAGCTACTTTCACCCAGTCTTATAAGTAAGGAAACTGAGGCTAAATATATTTTAAATTTTACCAAAAGTACACAGCTGGAAGGTGATAGAGACAGATAAGAAATATATTGCATTGGTTATTAATCTGGGCTATTTTTAGTAATTATATGCAATCAAATACACATACCTAGCTTCATTTGTTAGCACCATCAAGAATGATAGCGGATTCTTTACTTTTGAGGTCTTTTTTGGTTCCATATAAATTTTTGAAATATCTGTCCTAGGTCTGTGAAATATGTCACTGCTATTTTAATAGGGATTGCATTGAATCTATAAATTGCTTTGGGTAGTATGGCCATTTTAATGATGTTGATTCTTCCCATCCATGAGCATAGTATATGCTTCCATTTATTTGTATCTTCCTTAATTTCTTACTTCAGTGTTGTGTAGTTTTCTGAGTACAGGTCTTTTATCTCTTTGCTTAAGTTTATTCCTAGGTACTTTATATTTCTTGTTGCTATAGTAAATTGGATTTTTTTTCTAGTTTCTATTTCTGATATTTTATTGTTGGTGTAGAGAAATGCCTTTGATTTCTGAATATTGACTTTGTACCCTGCTATTTTACCAAATTCACTTATTATCTCAAGTAGTTTTATAGTGGAATCTATAGGGTTTTCTATATACATTATCATGCCTTCTGCAAATAATGACAGTTTTAGTTCTTCTTTTCCAGTTTGGATGCCTTTTATTTCTTTTTCTTGTCTGATTCATAGCAGCACTATTTACAATAGCCAAGTGCTGGAAACAGCCTAAGTGCCCATCTGTAGATGAGTGGATCAAAAAACTGTGGTACATTAATACAATGAAATACTATGCAGCAGAAAGAAAGAAGGAACTCCTACCATTTGCAACAACATGGATGGAACTAGAGGGAATCATGCTTAGCGAAATAAGCCAGACAACGGAAGAAAAATACCATATGATATCACCTAATACAGGAAACTAATGAACAGCAGAAACAAATGCGCAAAATTGAACCAGAGGTATGTAAACAAGGAACAGACTAACAGTTACCAGAAGGAAGGGAGAGAGGGAGAGAAGGGGGGTAAGTAGGGGAAGCGTTTAGTAAAGGAACTAGCATAAATAAGCCATGGATATGTACAACGAAGTGGGGATTGACTGTGGGGGATGGGGTGGGCTGAGTTGGGGGGGAGCAATGGGAGAAAAAATGGGGCAACTGTAATAGCAAAACAATAAATAAATCAAAAATTAAAAAGAATTATTTACTTTCAACCTTGTACATTTTAGGAAAAGATTGCTAACTGTATGTCCATACTAATATTTCTATAAGCTTATGTTTTTTTTTAAATCCTGTTTTTTTCTATCATCAAGATTCAAAACTTGTCATATGATTTAGTGGAAGTATACTACAGCACATTTTGGTTATACATATTACAACATTGCATTTTAAAGAGAGCTAAAGGAATCTGGAAAAAAAAACTAAATCAAATGCTAAAAATCCTTTAGGCAGGAAGTATCATAGGAGTGAAAGCTGGTTTTCATTGTTCATATAATTGTTCTACAATGCTATAATAACAATTCACATGTTATGACTGATGAAAAAGTACAAGACAGTACAACCTATTTAGTAAATCCAGATTTTTGTAGAGGAATAATGAAGAGCAAAATCTTTATTATAATATGTGTTTTGATCCAATCATAAAGTACTAAGCTTTTTCCCATAAGATTTGTAGGAAACTCACCTACGTTTACTCATGTATTTATTTCAGCAATAGCATGTTTATAAAAAATAAAATGTATACCTTAGATTACCCATAAATACATTTTTTCTTTTTTTTCTTAAAAAAATTCCCTTGCAGAAAGTCATTCTTGTTGAAATAATTCCAGTTCTTACAATCTTCAGTATTTTCAAATAAATATTAATTGAATATTTAGTCTATGCTAAATATTGCTAAATATTTTTGTATTGATGTATATCTAAACTTTATATTGCTCTCTCATTGCTTAAGAAAGGTGAATTTTTCTAACAAAGTAGTTCTTTAAATTTAGAAACCACTATTATATTTTTATATATTCTTTTGCTTTCCCTCATAAAATAATCTGTAATAACTTTCATAAGCTACCATTATCTTGCCAAAATGAAGTATTTAATTGGTGTTATGTTAAGATAACATTTCTATAAACTTTTCTTGTTCTCTTTTCTCTATCAGTTCCCTGTACACATTTGTAATATAAGAAAATGAAGTTAGAAATGTACACATTTATAACCTTACACTATCAATAAAATAATTCTCCTTTCAACAGATTTTTATTGAGCATCTTCTACATGCAAGTTTACTATGTGCAGTGGGACAAATATAAGTTGAAATTTTATTAACATTATAAAAGACAATTACATGCACTTAAATTATTAGTAATTTTTAGGTGTTCCATAGTTTATTGATTTTCTAAATTTATAAGCAAATTAAATAAATGTTTGTGACCCTTTTATTGGTGTTGATTATAAATGATGCACACAGTAATATTACTTTTTTATTTTTAGTTAGTAAAGGTTATTTTTAAATATACATTGTGTGCAGGGATCTCTATTTAGCTTAATGTGGTATTCTAAAGAATTCAAAGAGACTAATAAGACATGCATAATTCAGCAGAAGTAAAGATCAGTGGATGATTACAATATTATAGAGAGAGTAGATTACCAGTTGTAAGTGCCAACAAGATTGCTCTTCACAGGAATACTTTAGAAAAGAAGTTAATTGTGAATATTACATGAGTAAAGATAAAATGATTGGCAAAATAATAACATTGCTAATAAAAGTATATTCTAAATTATCAGAAAATGTTATTATGAAATGATGTTAGTGATTATGGAGCCACTGCGTTGTTAACTCTATTTGCTATCAGAATAGTAAGCATAAATTGAATTTTAAAGACTGGAGAGTAAAAGCTAACAAGTAGAAGGACCTCAATACAATATTAGAAGATTTATTTTATTTTGAAGGGCCAATTGGAAGCCACTTATGGTTCCTTAGTCTGGGAAACATGAAACGACATAGAATTTGATAAGACATTTCCCTTGAGAGCATCACAAGAGTTTAGAAATAAGATCATCATCATTTAAAATTTTTTTTTCCAGTACTTTTCTGAGAAGCAGTAATGGTTTAATCTGAGACTGTAATAGAGCAAAGAAAAATTCCAAAAAATAGTGTGATGAATAGGACTTGGTAATTAAAAAGAGAGGACAGAGAATACAGATACAAAGAAGATTTGAAGATAAAAAGAGATTGTTCCATGACAAAACAAAAAATGACTAAATATCTGTCTAATCACAGTGTTTATAAAAAGTCACATTGCAGAGTTCACTACACAAACAAAAATATACTTCTCCATATGCAAAAGAGATTCAAATTCTAAGTGGCACCATCTACTTCTCTGCATTATTTTTAGTGAAGCAGAAGACAAAATACTTCTCCTGAGTACTTTTTGCTGCTCTGTTATTTTGTGCCAACAATAGTCAGTGGACTAAATAGATATCTGTACTCAGAAAAAGGTTACATATGAGGAAGTGTCAGCATGGGAAGACATAACAAGTGGTGTTTTGAAGAGGTCACTTTTGGTTCCAGGGACGCTTAAGTGTTTCTTCAGTGATCTGGAAAATGGAATAGAGAATAGGCTCATCAAATTTGCAGATGAGTTCAATCTTCTAAAGAGAATAAAGACAGGGCTACTCATAAAGGATAGATTCAATATTCAAAATGAACTTGGAAAATTAGAGAAGCAGTGAGAATTGAACTGAGCAAAGTTCGAGTGGTTCAAATTTAAGGTCATGTAGCAGAAGACAGAGACTCAGGCTCAAATAACACCCAATATCTCTATAAAAATGGGAGGAAATGTGATTTGGAATAGTATTGAAAATACTCTGTACAGCATTACCATGCTGAAAACAGTGAGGAATGATGCCTGCATGTCAATGAGGACACAGGAGAACTAAACTGAGGCCTAGAAATACTTACACAAGGCTTTTATTTAGCAATTCATTAATACTTAGATATCTATGAGATATAATTCTCTGTTTTGTTGTAGTTCTTCTTAACAAATAAAAATAATGGAAAATAAATTTAATTCAAAGACTCAAGACCAAGAAATTTAGAGAAGAATATTAAAAAACAACTACATTTATAAAAATACTTTATTCTTGAATATAAAAATGGTCTTAATTGCACTACTTCCGATATTAAGTCATTACCAGCTATGCATGGCACTGTGTTAGGTATTTAGTATCATTGGTGACTAAAAGGGAATCAATGACCTCAAGGAGACTCTAGTCTAGGGCAGGGGCCTCTAAAGGCCCAGATACTAAATATCATAGGCCTTGCCAACCAACTCAATCTGCTGTTGTGGAGCAAAAGCAGCCATGGGCAACATATAAATGAACAGGTGTGGCTGGGTTCCCATAAAGGTTTATTTACAAAATCAGGCAGGGAGCCAAATGTGATCCATGGGCTATAGTTTTTCAACCCTTATGTTAATGGATAAGATAGTTGTCATGCAAGTTGTTACACATGATACAAATACAAATAGACTGGGTGTCATGTGGAAGAACACCCAGAGATGAGCAAGAAGATGACTTTAGAATAATTGGTTGGGAATGTTTCACTGAGAAAGTGACAGTTTGGATAAGATCTGAATAATCCCTCATGGTTAGCCATTTCACACAGGGAGATTGAATGCAATGGCTCTGGGGCAGAAAAGGGCCAGGTAGCAACAGGTATCAATGTCTATTGGGTCCTGTTCTAAGAGAGGAGTGAAATGGTAAAGGAGTAAAAGTTGCTGCTGTTCAGAGTATTATATTCCATGGGCAGTTTTTAATGTGTGTGTGTGTGTGTGTGTGTGTGTGTGTGTGTGTGTGCAATGTATGAGATATATAATATATTTGCATATAGATGAATCAAAGAATTTCAGGTGGTGGAAAGTACTACGAAGAAAATAAAACAAGTTGATGTGGTAACATGATTCATAGGGAAGGGGTCATTAAGTATATGGTCTTTTATCTGAATATAAGGGAGACACCATGAAAGCACTGGGAAAAAGAGTTCCAACCCAAGGAAAGAGCAAATGCCAAGACTCAGAAGTAGAAATGTTATCATGAGTATGGCAAGGGAGATGACTGAAGTGGCCAGAGCATCTCATAGATAAAAGATAACATTGACTGTGATGGACGAGACTGAGAGAGAAGCATAATCAGAAGAAATGTCATGAGTTCTGTTTTGGTTGTGTTAAGTTCGGTATGTTCCTTAGGCATCTGGACCAAGATTCCCAATGTGGAGTTCCCCACATGAGTCTATGGCTCAGAGCTAAGGAAAAGGCTGGAGCTGAAACGATAGGTTTGGGAAAGAGTCATTAATACATAGAAAGTAAGTGTGCTTGAATATAGTAGGCAAGGGGGAAACTTTGAGAAAAAAATTAAAAAGGTAGAAGGGTGGCATGATGCAGGGATTTTCAAGCTAGGTTTAGCAGGTTGTATTATTCAAATGTAGTAAGAAAACCGTCACATTTTAAAGCAGGGGAGTAGCATGATTCAATTTCTAGTTGAGCCTTGTTATTGATGGATTCCTAATTATTTATAAATTTTGTATTACCTATTTGTCTGCACACTAAAATCTATTTGTGATTCCCAAGTCAGTATCACAGTGCTTTCATGGTCATTTGTAGACATGGACGAAGCAGTGAAAAAAATGAGCCTCTAGATGTGCATGTCCCCAGCTGAGTGGAAGGGGTGTTGCTTTGCCTTTTTGTTTGAGTTCTCATACTGTAAATAAGTATCTGTTTTGTGGTCTTTAATACCAACTGTTCTACATTTTTGTGCATTTGGTTGCTGTGTTGCTGTTTAAAAAGCCCCTAAGCAAAGTGCTGCAGTCCTGCTAGTATTCCTAACTCAAAAAGGCTGTGCTGTGCCTTATGGAGAAAATACCTGTTAGATAAGCTCTGTTCACACCTAAATTACACTGTTGTTGGCTGTGAGTTCAATGTTAATTAATCAACAATACATTTTATTATATAAGGTGTCTTTAAGAGGAAAAACGCCTGGAACAAGATTATATATTGATTAGTTGATGACATTTTGTGACCAAAAGTTTATAGGAAGGAGCCTATCCCTGTATTTCCCCTAGGAACGATGGTTCAGCATTCGTTAATTCAGTATTTGCACTGACTTTATAGAGCATAACTACTGTGAATAACAAGAATTGACTTTATGGCTCAAAAAAGCTACACTGAATTATACTATGAGACAGTTGAGTTTATTGTAAGGAAGTTTTTTTCTATAGTTGTATAAAACATTGGCAGGACTTCTTTAGGAAAAAAAGTAATTCCTTTTTCAAATCGTATATATACATAACAACTAGTAATTGAGAAACTTTAGCCTTCAGATTATATATAGCAGTTGGTTTATTTTATTTGTCATTAGATTAAATATAAAGCGAAGTTTTAGTTGGATTGTTCTACCCTAGCCTTGAAATCAACAATACAATTATGTGCACATGTGAGACTAAAGCCAAGTGCTTACCGCATGACAAATAATCCTTGTTTCAATGTTAGCCTCTGCTGCTGCTGCTGTTCCAAGTGCCCTGAGTAGAAATGCCCGATTTCAACCCTGAGATGACCCTCTCAAGGGATGGAGGTGGCAGCATCAAACAGATTAACCAGTTCCCTCAAGGCAGATGTGACTCACAACAGTTTCTGCTTATGCCTGCCATTCTAGCCAGCATCCCCTTCTATTGGTGGCCCCTGGTTGGTACAATAAATTATATGCTTATACTACCCAGAGGTATTTTGTAAGCAAAAATACAGAATATAGATTTAATGTGGGAGCAGCTGCCACTTAACTTTAGAATCAGAATTAGGCAAAGGACAAGGAATCGAGGAGTGTTCAAGCCAGTGTCTTAAGCAAGGAATCACATAGTGGGGTCTTATATAAGGAAAAAAGAGCAATTTTCGGAGCTAAATGTTAGGGACAGCTAGAAGTTACTAACAATGTGAGAGTGGGGTGTTGTTACTGACGGGGCAGGAGGCCTGTGTTTATGATGGCACCACGAGGGGAACAAGGTAACAGGAAGGCAGCACAAAACCAGGTTTACGGCAAGCCAGCAAATCAGAAAATAAAAAAGCAAACTTTTTAAAAATGTGAAGAGATGTATAACTATAGGGATCCAATGAAAACAAAAGGGATTAAATAAATGTAAGCATGAAATGTCAGTCTCATTCATAGCTTTCTTTCATTCTCTCCATTTCCTGTTGGCTGCTACTTTTCCTTTATGACTGCCAATATTCAGGAAACTATTCTTCAGAATTTGAGCTCATAATTCTTAATTTTGTTTTCCTTTCTGTTTACCTCCTGCTTTCCTCCTTCCCTCTTTCTTTGTTTCAACTGGCTAAAATAAAATATTGTTTTATGTTTCTGTTTTACTTTTCTTCCAGATTGTGAGTTATTTTCTTTCTTTAAAGAAAGAAAGGTTACTACAAGTTTTTTTTTTTTTTTTCTGAGTGGAAGACAGTCTGTGTGCAACCTCGCTGCTGTTCACCTCTCCTGCCACTAGGATCACTCTCCTCTAATCCACAGCCATTCGGAGCCTTTGCTCAGAGCACCAGGAGCCAGATTTTTCTAGCTTCAAGAGCTGTTCGTTTACAGTTCCCTTTTCTTTGAAGATCTTTCTCCAGTCTTTGTCACTCCTCGTCATTATTCATTTCTCAGCTTAAATGTCATTTCCTCGGACAGGTCTTCCCTGACTAAACCAATCAAAAATTTTCTACTGATGAGTATTATGTAGCAGCCCTTGTCTTAGGTAATGGACTATAGTAGTGAGTGAAACAGATAAAAAGTTCAGCTTTCATAGAGTTTTCAATTATGTGGGAAGATGAAAGCTGAAATAAGAAGTAAAGTCATGTTGTGTTAGCTGATCAGAGTCATAGAGGAAAATAACAAAAGGAAGAAGGATAAGGAGGCACAAGCTGGTTTGGGTTTGAGGGGTTGCAATGTGTTCAGGGAAGACCTCTCTAGGAAAATAGTAGTTGAGAAAAGACCTAAGGGATGTGAAGGAATGAGCCATGGAAGTCTGGGGTATAACAGGCTGAGGAAGTGTTCATTCTAAAAGCCCTGAGGAAAAAACAGTAGGAAAATTCAAGCTGCGCACCTCTCTTCAGCTCTTTTTATCTTTCAGTGCATCTTCTTCTTTCTCCCTCAAAAGCATTTATTAAAATGCATGATTCTGTATTCAATTTTATATTAATTAATTTAGCATTATCCCTCATCCTTTGGAATATATGTTCCCTAAGGATCAGGACAGTCTCTTTTATTCACTAGTGACATTGTTAACAATTTTCTTTTTTCTTTGGTCGACTGGTATTGAGCCTGGTTGAGTGCCTTGGTCCATAGTAAATATTTAATAAATAATTGCTCTTGGAGGTTAAACGACCCTATTATGCATTATCCGCACCTTAGAAATTAGTTAAGTTTGCCTCTGGGGAGTTAAATAATTTGCCCAAGTAAAACTGGAGAGTAGGAATTAAATTGAAGTGTTTTTTTTTTCCTGGTTCCAAAGTCAAACGCTTTTAATTAATGCATTATTAACTAATATTTTCATAATTTTTCTGTAACTATATTAATCAATATTTGTTTCATAAATTGTCATAAAACATTTAAAGTCAAGCAACTCTTCCATTATGTGGTGCCATATATATATATTCCTCTTCCTTTAAGAATGATAGAATAGCTTTTAAAAACAATTGTAGTTTTTGTTTATGGCAGCATGTGGATCTCCAGAGACTGTAATCTTTGCAGCACATCTTAGACTCAGTGAGGAATAAATAAAATCACATTTCCAGGAGGTTACCTAATATTATAAAAGGCTTTTGCTATGTCTCAAGTGATCTGCAGTAACATTTTATTGCCCTGTTGCTATAGTTCTCCACATGTAAGTGTATACAAGCTGTTTGAAAGTCTTCTAAGAGTGGGAGGAGGGGTGGGGTCTCCCAACAGGACTTCTGGGAAAGGATCCTGGGAACTTTTGCCAGAAATAAAGCTGAGATTCCAACTTTAAGAAGCTGGGAGTGAGGATTTTCACAGCAGCGGCTAGAAACCAGAAGACCACCACTTGGACCCTTGACTCTTCTTGCAGAGGCACCGCATAGGAGAGTCCACCCCAGGGTGATTTGCAGGACGATGCTGGCCCTTGGACAAGCTTCTGCTTTCCTGGTTCTGTTCCTCTCTGCTTCTCTGCCCCCGCCACAGTGTGCGAAGGACCCAGGCATGGTGCACTACATCTACCAGCGCCTTCGAGTCATGGAGCAAGGACTGCAAAAATGTACCCAAGTCACGAGGGCATACGTTCAAGACTTCTGCGAGTTATCAAAGAACATATCTGTTATGCTGGGAAAATGTCAGACCTACACCAGTGAATATAAGAGCGCAATGGACAACCTGGCACTGAGGGTTGAACGTGCCCAACGGGAGATTGACTACCTGGAGTACCTGCGAGAAGCCGACATGTGCGTGGAATCAGAGGACAAGATGCTGGCAGAAAAGCTAGTCCAAGAAGCTGAAGAAGAGAAAAAGATCCAGACTCTGCTGAATGCAAGAACTGAACCAGCTACGGAACTTAAACTAAAACTTCTGAGACTCAATTTTGCACTCTTGGATGGACAAATACCTTGGGATTATGGGCTGAAGAAGAATCACCAGAGGTCACATTGCAGGGTTTTGTCCATATATACTCTTAATTTCTTTTCGGAAAATCTATAGAGAAAGGCTAATATAACTTCCTTGGAAACATTCAACTTTGCATCTCGGGAGATTTCCAGAAAATTCTAACGTCAGTCTAAATTGTTCTTATTTATTCTGGAAATATTTCTTGGGCAACTATGAAGGACCAGATACTGAGGATAATTAATAAGATTGAGTTGTTCTGTAATTAAGTCATTCCCTATAGAGTTGTTCCCAAGTCTCCAACCCTTTGGGAAAAGATGTTTTTATGAGTGCCACAATCCTATGGATGTTTAGGGGTTATGTAAATTTTTAGAATCCTAACTTTAACAAATATAAACACTCTATTTCTCCCCCCTTCCTCCTTTTCTCCCTCTGTCACACATTCATGTACATGTGTATATCCACATGTCCACACACACAACATAAACATACTTTAGAATACAGTAAGTGAAAGTTACTTGAATAAAATCTAACTTATATTTAAAAAAAAAAAAAGAAAGTCTTCCAAGAGTGAACTTCACTGGCAATATATCCTTGGTCATCTGTCCCATTGAGAGAAACTAATGTATTTTGCCAGCGTTCCTCAAAATTCTAACCTAAAATTTATTTTTTCTATTATGAAAAATTATTGCAAACTAGGCTAAATTAATGTAAGATTTTAAAAGTTACTTTTATTTATTTTTTAAAGATTTTATTTATTTATTTTTAGAGACAGGGGAAAAGGGGTAGAAAAAGAGGTAGAGAAACTTTGATGTGAGAAACACCCATTCCTTACCTCTTGCACGCACTCTGATTGGGGACCGAGCGTGCAACCCAGGCATGGCACCTAACCAGGAATCAACTGAGAACATTTTGGTCTGTGGGACGACACCCAACCAACTGAGCAACTCCAGTCAGGGCAAAGTTACTTTTAAATATAAGCCTTTCAATGATGTATTTAACTCTTTATAATAAGCAAAGCATCAATTAAGCATTTTCATTTTTTAAATGGTAAAATAGGGAGGAAATGTGATGTTAAGAATTTCAGGACACATACTCAGAATCTGAAACCTCATAAAAATGTAACAATCTGATCTAGACTATTCCTGTGTTTCTACATTAGATAACATGTGTTTATAAGGAGAAAAATAATCAACAGGAATGGCATAAAGAAACAGTTCCTAGTTAACATTCAAGATTTCTTATTCAAAATCTCGAAAATACCACCACAAGCACCAGCTGACCTGTAACTGAGAAATTAGGCTGGTTGATATATTCTGTCTCGTGAGCAATGAAATAGTTCAGTTTAATCATGTCCTTCCTATCATGCCCTTCAAGGGAATATCATGTGGTGTTGAAGCATTGTTTATAATTTCTTCTCTCATTCTGTTTCCTGCTCAGGAACATAACCAGAAATTTTAACTTTGACCCAGATAATGTAAGTTTTTCTCCAGCAAACCCATTGTCTCCTTACAGCACAAGAAATGACTGTAATACACCAGCTAATCAATCCTTAAAATTCAATTATCCATTCAATAATTAAACTAATCTAGATGCTTTTGATTACACAATGATACATCAGATAGCTAATTGTATTTTAAATTAAATTTATATTTTCTGTGAAAATTTAAAAGTTTATTTCAAAGTTTATGATGTTTCAGAGTTCTGGAGTTTATCTATTTTTCCCTGTCAAAAAAATAGTGAGGTAGGATGTAACAATTCACCTAGAAGGATATTGTTAAAAGAACATTTTTGAGACATAGTTGTAGCCTTAAAATCGCTCTCCCCGTTGCCTACAAGGTTTCCCCCATTTAAATGTTGCCTCAGTGTTGTGGACACACAAGTGTTTTTATAGCTTCTGATATCCGGGATCTGGTGTCTGCTTCTGTCACAGTCCTATTTATTTCTTCTCCATGTCTTGCCACTTAGAAAGAAAATCTATTTTATGAAAAATATTTCTTCCACCCTTGGGAGACCCAGAGAAAGGAGCAAGAGGCTGAGATGGCCTGTAGCGTATTGTTTATGGCAATATATCCAACAAGCAAGGTTTTGTATGTCTACATATGCTGCAAGTCTCATTTTAATTCAGCCCTTGGGACCTCAATCCAAAAATGCCGCCAAAATCTAGTCTTCGAAGCTGAGTCTGAGGACAGAACACTTCTGAAGTATTCAACCATAAGGTGCCTTAATTTTGCTTCATATTTATTCATTTGCAAATTTAAGTATATACTATAGAATCTGTGACTTTATTATATTACTAAATGTGATAAGTAAAGGCCTATTTACTTTTTAATAATAGTATTAAATTATGTGTTTACTATTCTTTATTATGTTGGGTGCTTTTTTTTGTTTATGGAGCATTTGAATACACATGACATCTATTTTTCTGTTTAAGTGTCTGAACTTTTAAAAACACAGGTATACTTTTGTTTTGTGTAAGTTGAACGCTTCTTACACATAGTGAAATATGAAATGTCCAAACATACTGTAATCTCCCATCTGAGCTGTTGTTTCTCTGCATCTGGTTCAGGGGATTTGGGCCTAAGCACAGAGCGGTGTCCGCTGATTTCACAAGCCAAGCCTGACATATGTGTTTTTCAGAACTCTAGAATGGAGTAAGGAAAGTTGTTCATATTGAAGTTAAAACAATGCTCAGGAAAAAAGCAAGTGTGTTCACTAAATCTGTATTACACCTGATATTCTAGGGCCAAGGTTTTATTTTGTGTTTTTCTAGATCAGCATATTCATTATTACTGCAAGTAAATCAGATATTTGTTTTTGTATCTCAAATGACTGTAAACATATAAGCAGCCTAGGTCAATGTAGCCCCCATTAAGAGACAAACAATGTACAAGATTTTTGTTCTGTTTTGTTTTCTTTTTTCACTGCATATAATCAAAAGGTAATGGCTTTGCATCATTTTTTTCCCCATAATATTCTTAATTTACCTTTGAGCTAGAAATTTTTCCCAGACTTCTCATTTCTTGTTAAAAACTTAGGGAAACTAGACAGAAGACTTTTCTTATCACATATAGCTTCTCAGCTCAACTTTAACAGTAAACAAAAATTTTAAATTCAACTATGGTATAACTTCATTATAAGTTTATCAGAAGTGATTTACACAACTACTTACATACTTCAAATGATATCCACATGTGTAGACTGAATAATGGCTAATTCAATATTCTCTGTCTTGCTAACAGTTACAGCCCAAAATAGGTTATTTGGGAACTCTCTACCAATGTCAGCAATTCATTTCTGAAAATCGGAAGTTCTTGTGAAAATGATTGCTGAAAATCCACTTCCTATCATTTCAAGGGCAGAAATTACATTACACTGCACATCTATCTCAAGTCAACCAATTGTCTGAAACGACTATATATAATAACAAACTACCATGTTGGGATACTATATGTTTTAAAACATTAGTTTCTGATTAACAAAAGAATAACATTGATTGTTTAAAACATAAGCAACAAATTCAGTACACTGTACTGTTTGTACACCTTACAATAAGCATTCATTTATGATGTGTGTCAAATGCATCATGTAAATAGTAAACATTTATTTAAAATTTAGACAATGAAATACAATTAAAAAGAAACTATGTGATTATTCTTACTATCTCCTATAGCCAAACAATATTATTATCATAAACAATCTGGGCTTAGCTGGGTAGGCCTAGTTTAAGGTTTCTCATGCAATTGCAGTTAGATGGCAGCTATCATTGTAGTTATCGAAAGGTGCAACTGGTCAGGACTTCCAAGATGTTCATGCCCATAGCTGGCAGCTGATGCTGGCTATTAGCCAGGAGATGGATGGAAGCGCCTCCCGAAACACCTACTCATGGTCTCTCTGTGGAGTTCTCATGGCATAGTGGCTTACTTCAAATATGAAGCATTATAAGAGCAAGCATTGTAAGAGGTCCAGGCAACAGCTGTAAAGTTTCTTATAGTCTCAGAAATCCCAAAGCATTATTTCTGTTGTATTCTTTTACTTACAAGTGAATCACTAAGACCAGTTTAAATAAAAGGAGAGGAGGATTAGATTCCACCTCTTGGTATCAGGTGTACTTTGGACATACAGAAAGTGAAGTAATTGATACTGAATATATTTGATATTACCTATCAGAAAGTTAACAAACTACAACTTTCTCATAAAAACCCATCTTGCCACCTGAATTTTTAAGTAAAGCTTTATTTTAACACTACCCCACTCTTAATTTACATGTTGCCAATGATGTTTTTGTAGCTTTACAAAAACAAAAGCAAAGATAAGAAAATTGGGACACAGACATACTTAACATCCGAGCTGTTTACTCCCTCACACGAAGGTTGCTGACCTCTTCTTACACAGCGATTTCCTGGAATTAACTGCTACTGGCTGAAACTTGCAAACAGGTTCAGAAATAAGGTGGAAAAGGAAAGGAGCAGTAATTGTAACTGGGTTTTGAAGGCGATGGTTCATCGGGTGAAAAAGAAAAATTTTAGGTAAACTATTAGAGGATCTCACTGGGATTTTGCATTAGTTTCATGCTAACATTACTGAACACTTTTTGAAACATTTTTAGGGGGTATAGCAGTTGCTTTTTAATTTTAAAGTCAAGGCAAATTAGAGCTTTGCTTACACTTTTTTTTTTCTTTCTGTTTGGAGATTTTCATAGAAAGCTGATCATCATACAACCAAGGATGTTGCTTATTGTTGCATAACGCATACTTCTTTAAGTTGATGTGCAGTCTTTTCAGTGACTGCTCTTCCAGGTTTTTATCATTCAGATCATCATCAGACTACTATTGCCATTTCTCTGTATGAAATTTAAGAGCTCTTGATAATGCTTTTTGCCTCTTCAAAGCCAGTTCCCTTTGGAAATGCAACAATTCCCTCCTTAGCATCAACTATGTCTCCAAAACTTGAAAGAGGCCACATATTGCAGCATTCATTTCTTCCATTTGTAAAAAAAAGTTTGTGCCATGATTCCACAATGAACTCTAAAAGTCTTCTTTATTTAAAAGTCTTTCCAAATGTCTCTCAGTAAAGCTTCTTGGTTGGCATTCATGCCCTAGACTATCTGTTGCATAAGCAAATAATAGGCCATCAAGAATGTAATACACACTTCTTCCAAATGGGTTTGGATGGAGGAAAACTATTGGAATGTTGTCACCATGTAACAACACTGTCAAAATCTCCAGGCACCTTGTTAATATTGTGTAAATTCTTCTTTGTAAAATTTTGTTTAGCTATATTCTCCTTTGTAAGGCACATTGATTATAATTGCACATAATTCACAAAAATCTTCTCATCAACCAGTGTTGATGTTGAAACTCTGGACAGCTGGTCATATTCTTTTGTGCATATTTTGAGGGCATAGAAGTTTACAGAATGATGGCTACAAAGAGTTTGAACTTTATACCCAGCATTTAAATTACCCTCCCCTGGAGGCTTTGTGATCAGATGCCTTTTTCCCCTGATTATAAAATAAATACTGAGAAAGGCATGCACTCTAAAATAAACCATTTTTTTATACTGTACAATTGTGCAATTGCTCAGTGGCATGGCCTCATATATATGTATTTGTAAATAAAATGGATTTGGTGTCACCTCACTGTTAGATAAAGCTGCTTTTCTTATTGTTCTGATAATAGTGTGACTTGATTATGAAGCACAATTCAGTTCTTGCTCCTTTAATAGTTCATCTTTCTTCACCTTCAGCTTCTCAGAAGTGTTCACTTTTTCCTAGATTAACATAGTAGAAAATAAAGTGTCTTGATCACCCTGCCTTGATGCCCACTTTTCTAGATTTATCCAAAGATTTTCTCACATAAAATGGTGTATTTTTTTGTCACACTACACATATTACTACCAAAATTCTTTATGCCTTTTTACTTATCTTTCCCACTGTTATCATATTAAAGTATTCCCTCACTTATTGCAGATATTATGTTCTAGATCCCCCGCGATAGGTGAAAATCTGTGAAGTAGGAACCTTACATTTATTTTAGTATTTATATATATTTTAAGGCTTTATAAACCCTTCCCACACACTTATAAACCATTCCCAGTCCCTTATTAACCTTTCCCACTCCCTTATTAACCTTTTCCACACTTTTATAAACACTACTTATGTTCTTAAACATATTCTACACTCTTAAACCTACGTAACTTTAACAACATACATATACAGTACCACAAAATCCCACGATATAGCAAAAAATCCATGAAAAATAATTAAATATAATATTCTTTAAAATCCCATCATATACTGAGGCCACGATAAGTGAACTGCGATATAGAGCGGGACTACTGTATACAAGTCAATGGCTAAAGTGTACAGTATGCACATGAAGTTTTTGGTGGCTCAATTTGTTATCAATATTATTTTCATTTTATCTTTTATTATATATGCTTTACTTATTTATCACTCTCCTCCAAAGCTTACTCAAACTTTTATTTTATTTTATTCTATTTTGAACAAATTTTTAATACACCTCAGGTAAATAAAATACTGTACACTGTAAAAGGTCTAGAAACTAGAGCTTCAAGTCTCATTTTAAAACACAGCCATTAAGGTCACTGAAAAACCAAGTAGAGTACAATACGGTCACCAGGGGCATGGTGTGTCCCTGGCAGCTACATCCCAAGGCCTTCGTGCTGAGCAGCAGCCCCCTCAGTGGGTATCACCCTGATGTGTGGCGTGGACACAACCTGTGTCCAGCCTCGGGATGGGGAGGGGGGCTGCATCGGGGTCCTGCTGGTGCTCGGGTATTCTCAAACAAACAGGCTGCATAAGGCCAAGAACTGGGGGGGGAAAAAAAAGGCCACGAAGAATTAAGTTGGAACGTCCTCTCCCCACCCTCTACTGTCCAAAGCCCCAGTCTTCAACTTCTGGGTTCTGGTTCTTCCTAGGAGCCCTACTTGGGTTCTTGTAAGTTTACTGTGAAATGCTGTTCACGATAGTTCCTTCAAGCTTGGTCTAATGGTGGCGACTTCTGTTGCCCTCATGTACTGGGGTCTGATCAGCCGCTCCTGCAGAGCTCACAGGTCAGCCGCCTGAAGTATTCTAGAAGATCAGCATATTCATTTCCATAGGGGATGACTGTAATCCCTTTGTCCAGGATGTTTAGTCGAAGCTTCCCGAAACAGCATGAAATGTTTTACGTTAGATCTATGCTTAAGAGCCTCCCAGAAAAGGATTTTGAAGATGGGGTCATTCACAGTCTGGCCACAGCCCACGAAGAGAAATTACTTGTTTTCATAGAGTTTCTGCATCTCATCCATAAACTCAGCGTTCCTGAACACACTGTCATACGCCGTGGAATATAGGATGGTGCTGCGAGGGTTGGTGTAGACGCCATGGAGGTGGAACACGCTCCGCGTCTGCTTGCCCTGTGCCCACTCGAGGACCTTTTCCTCATCAATGAGATCAAGGGATTCAAGTCGTTTTCCCTGATCTGCTGCATACAGTTCTAGGATGTTATCAACATTTGTAGTCAGAAACAGGGTTCCATTTTCCATCAGGTCGAGAACTGACTGAAGCAGCTGTTTTCCAGGGTCTTCAATCTTTGACCCCAATCCATGAAATACTGAATATAAACAGTCCTTAAAAAGGGTGTCTCCAACACGACCAATAAGAGGATAGAGCTTATGAATAAGGTCATAGGTCACTTGACTAAGACTCTCCTCTTCGTTGAGACATTTCTGAAATTCTTTGCGCTCATCATCAAGTAGGAGACCTATATTAAAGGCAGCATACAGTACAGCCTGGGATATCAGGGCTGGGACCCGAGGCGTCACCACAGCACTGACACCTGTTTCAATCACCAGCACGAGCTCCTGGGGCTTCTTACTTGTCAAGCTCGGAAGCAGCATCCTGGGCTTTCTGGTGGGGGGTGCGCCATCACCGTCTGTATCAGAGGCCTGGTTCCCTGCAGAAGCCATCAAGTTTGAGTCTGCAGAGCCGGGTGTACCCTCAGCCAGGAGAATGTGCATCGCTTACTCAAACTTTTAAAAACAATTTATAACGTGAGGCATAAGGATAAGTGGACATTATTGAAACAAGCTCAGGGTATCTGTCTAAGGAGAGAGAATAATGATCCTAAGTATGATCCTTTTGGTGCAGGTGACATTTGATATTCACAACCCTGTATCAACACTGAAAATACTTTTAAAATATCTACCTGTGATTTTGCTAATCTACAGTTATATTTAGCATGTAACATATGATTTTCCTTCCATCTAATTTGGAAAAAAACTTTAAATAAATATATATAATGCTTTTCTCAATAGACATCAGTAGAAAACTATATTACTGAGATATATTTATAATTTAAGGAATTTTGATATTAAAGAAGTAGGTAGTATTTTATCAGAAAGGTGTTAATTGGAGAGAGGATTTACAAGACATGTCTATACAGGGTGGGGAAAGTAGGTTTACAGTTGTTTGTTTAAAAAATAATGCAATATTTAATAAATAATTATACAAGAATAAATTCTTTTTTTATGTACTCACAACTGTAAAACTACTTGTGCCCACCCCGTATATAGTTTTCATTAATAGATAAACTATTTTCAAAGAATAATTGAAATAATAACTTATGGAATTATATTCAGCTTCTTTATTCACTTTATTAAATATACAGCCATCACTAAAATTATTTTTAAAAGGCAAGTATAAGCTTTGTTATACATATAATGTCAAGCATATACAAACATATACCTAATTGTACCTGTAATATCAGAGACTAAAAGTAAAGAAAATCAGAGAACTTTTCTTCTTATTATCAATCAAGCACTTTAATGAAAGCCATAGTAAATATAACTAGCTGTCCACCAAATACCTTTTTTTTTCCCCATGGTAATAGAATAAAGAGTCCAAGTACATGACTGGAATACCTCATGCAGCCTCCTTGAAGGTACATGTGGCCACATTATTAAGTTTCTCCAACAGTTCCAAAGTTGGGGCTCCTAATAAGGACAAATGTGCCTTCTCCACTCTGACATTCTCCTTAGAATGGCTGGAGGTGGCAGGTGACAAGGTCCTTGAAAAAGGCAGAGTCTGATAGTCACTGAATTTCCACATGAAAGTGAGCTGCCTTCCAACAATAAACAGCTGTTTTGGACTATTATGTGAACAAGAAATAAACTGCTGTGTTTAAGTCATTAATAATTTGGGGAATTGGCTGCTATTGTAGTTTAGGCCTATATCAACTATTACAGAAACAAGTTAATATATTGAAATATTTGTGCAGAACTTTCAGACTTGTAAATATTTTGTTTTTTCATTGAGAATGTAAGGATTAAAGACTTAGAAATGTAGAATTTTTAATTTGGACACAACCTCCAGATTTGCTATGGACATGGACAACAACGTGGGATTGACGAGTGGAGAGGGGGGTGGGCTGGACAGAAGAGGGCAAAGGGGGATAACAATTAAAAAATAATACTTGTTTTTATTTTGGCTTCTTCCCTGAGAATCTAAACGTTGGTATGGTTTGCTAAATTTTCTGTCATTACTTTTTATTTTATTTTATATGTATTTTGTGTGAAGTACTTCCCCACACAGCGACTATAAAACTATAAAACCAGGGCCATGTCCCATATGTTTTATATTGATCCATGCCAGTTGTTGTATTTGAGGCACATGGTAGGTTCATAATTGATGACTGTTAGGTGGAGCTGACAACTTTGGCCTTTTCTACCATGATTCTCTCAAATACATACAGTCTTTGCCTATAAAGTGAAGGATGATCACATTTATCCCAGGTAAAAAAGTAAAAATGATGCATAATTTCCATGTTTTTCCTCTTTTACCATAGAAATGAAGATATTAATAATTTATTAATCCTCATCCAAGGATATGTTTAGTTATTTTAGAGAGTTAGGAAGGTGGGGGGAGGGGGAGAGAGAGAGAGAGAGAGAGAGAGAGAGAGAGAGAGAGAGAGAGAGAGAGAATGAGATTTCATTTGTGCACCAGCTAGGGATCTAACCTGGAACCTAGGTGGTGCCCCTGACTGGGAATCACACCCTCAACCTTTTGGTTTATGGAACAACACTCCAACCAACTGAGCCACCTGTTCTGGGTGATATCACTAAAATTTTAAAAACTTATCATGACACTAATTTATCTTGGAGTAACTTTAGATAGGATTTTTTTCACCTTACTAGTTAAAGCATGAGATTCAAAGTAGTTAAAGCATGATGGTGATTCCTGACCATCAACAAGCATTGTGTTACTGTAGTGTGTCTTATCTGAGGTTTTACCTTCCATGGTTTGTCCCCATGGTCAGTCATGGTCTGAAAATATTAAATGAAAAATTCCAGAAATAAAGAGAGTTCAAGTAACCCTTATTTTACTTAATAATGCCCCAAAAGCAGAAGAATAGAAATGCTGGCAATTTGGATATGCTAAAGAGAAGCCCTACAAGTGCTTCCTTAGTGAGAAGATGAAAGTTCTCTGATTAATAGGGGAAGAAAAAGTCTTATGCTGAGGTTGCTAGTTTCTATGGTAAGAAGTAATCCTTTATATGTGAAATTGTGAAGCAGGAAAAATAAACTTGGATAGTTTTGCTATCACATATCAAACTGCATTGCATGATACATGCTTAGTTAAAATGAAAAAGGCATTACATTTCTCGATGGAAGAGATGAATAGAAAACCCAAAAATGGTTTAGTACTACCTGTGATTTTAGGCACCCACTGGGAGTCTTAGAACATATACCCCATGTAAGAGAAGATAACTGTATTTTAACTTACTTTATAATGGTTCATCATCAGAGATCTGAAACAAAATTAATTGTTAACAATATTATATCAATACAATAATTAAAGTCTTATTTTTCCAATACAATATTTTAAAAATAAGCACATTTGAGAATATCATAGTTACAGATGAATAGGAATCAAGTAATTTCTATTTAAGCAACAGTTTCTATAAATAGAATAAACAGGTTTTTAATGAATAAAAATGGGATGAGAAGTGTATCTGTAAATATCTGCCCTAACAACATCATTAAAAAATACAGTTTTTTAATCAACCACTGAAAGTGCAATAAAAAAATACAATGTTATCAGGTTCTTTATTTTATTTCATTTTTTTGTAAAGTATTTCAGCACTAGTATTAGTAATCATTACCTGGATAGAAATAGACTATATTTATTGTTACTTCTTTATGTGGTTAAATGTGAATGAACACATTTTGAAAAATAAACTTACTAATGTGTTTTTGTCCTCAAAGTACTGATTTTATTAGTGATTTACACCTTTAAAAAAATTGTTTTAAGGGTACAATTTAAAACATGCTTATATAATCATGCTTAGAGTATTGTTGTAATTATAAATAAATAATAATAATTCTCAGGAGTTCTTTCCTATGTCACCATACACTGTATTTGGAATTATTAAATAATATTAATAGCTTATATGAGCATAGTAGTTTAGAGCAAACTTGCTCTCTTGCTGAGTCATTTCAATGTCAGTTTTGACATCCTATTATGTCAAAGAGCAGAATATGTGATTAAAAACAGATCAATATGATTTTTTTAAAAAACAGACAAAAAGGAACTAGACGTTTCAGCCATATGCCAAGAATTTTCTTTCTATCAATCCATCTCCCTCCTTTTTTAGAAAAAATAGTTATACTAACCATTCTTTTAAAGGAATTGAAAAAAACCTATTAGATTCTCTAGCACAATCTTAGATGTTTTGTTTTGGATCTCTCTCTTATGCCATTTATTTAAAACCGATGAGGCTACAGTAATGAATGGCTCTCTTGATAGGGAAGTTTGTGTGGAATTTGAGATGATAATTCCTCATTTACAAGTAGGTGATGCAAAGCAATGTCTATATTACTGGAGCACCAAGAACTACGGTATTATTGTCACTTATCCTAGTTATAGAAATTCATATTTCCTGTTTCTCCCAATAAGCCACAAATAACATTGTGCACTTTATTATTTGGTGTATATTGTTTCACTATCATTTATGTTCTGTTTCACTACCATTTACATTAGTTTTTTAAAGGCTCCACAATTTCTACAGTCATATGAAAATATCCCAGTAGAATGATCGCCATCATTGTTGTCTTATGTTCAGGCCAACTCACTGTACAGATTTTTTCTTATTTAAGGGAAAAGATATTCAGCAATTTATATTGCCCTCAGGTTTATCCCAACACAACAGGCAAGTACGATTTGGGGGTGGGGGGGGTATAGAGTAGAAGAGATAAGTTTTCACATTAAATTTGCTCACTTAAAAATTCTCCTAAAATACACGGAAAAAGAAAAAAAGGAAAAATGTTGATTGACAGGACAATCTCCATTTTTTTCCCCTACAAGGTAGTGCTATAAAAACACATTAAAATTCCCTTAAGTTACTTTTTGCAGTAGTGCCTTTAGAATTATTAAATTCCCAAGAGTTAATCATATATGTTACATATTAGCTCTATAAAAGAAGCATCAGCTTTTTAAAGGATCCACAATCAGTGTAGACTTTATAGTCTTTATAGAGATTAAGATGTAGAAATTCAGGCAGAGTGCTTAGAGTCACTGAAGTGTCACTTTCATATAGGTGATTGAAAATAAGACAGACAACCACTCCTAATAGGATTATATCTTTCATCTTTAATGCGTTTCAATTCTCCAAAGTTATTTCATCCTTTTTTAAATATAAAAGCATATGACCTAAGTCTGAGCAAGATTAAAAAGAAAATCTAGACAGAACTAAATTATTTCAATGTCTGAATATATAAAAAGTAATTATAGATTTAATTCAATACAGGCAGCTATTGTGATTTTTAAAATTTATCATAATACATATTCTTACCTTTTCAACACTATAAATACCCCCGAAAATTGAGTCACAATGCTTATATGCAAGTAAGTTGGTAGGTCATTTATAGAGGATGTTAGCAAAATATGTATTTCCCTTGACCAAGAATTTTTACACCTAAGAATGAACATAAAGGAACTAAATTACTGAAGTAAGTTATTTAGATTAAAAACAATAGCTGTAGGATTTTACCACAGTATCATTCATGATAAGAAAAAGTTGACAACAACCTAAATGTGAATAATGGTTCAATAATCTGAAAAGTATTAGTTGGTCACTAAAATGATGTTGTACATATTTAAGTACATAAAAAGATGTTCATACAACTTCAAGAAAATAGTGTGTGGAAAGTATACATATAGAACTTCCACTCAAGGTGGAGGTGTAGGTAAACATGGCTCCCCTCCTCCCATAACAACAGCAAAAATTACAATTAGACTACAAAATGAATATCAGCCAGAATTGTTAGAAAATTGAGCTGTAAGGATGTCTGACAACCAAGGAATTAAAGAAGTCGCATTCATCCAGATAGGTAGAAGGGGCAGAGATATGGAGACATAGAATTGGCGATGCCATACCTACATGTGGTGGATGAAAATTGGAATGAATACCTTTGGAGCAAATAATCCCAACCCCACATCAGACAACACAGCCCAGGGCTCATAAAGTCCCCATAACTTCTGGCTGTATAAAACGGTGGGGGCTGGGGCAGGGGAATAAGTTGAGGGATTCTCAGGAGTCTCCTTTTAAATGACTCGCAACAGATTTAGGGTTTACTCAGACTCAGTCCTCTGGGCTTCAGCACTGGGACAGCAGCTGAAAGGGCACCAGTGGCATATGGGGAGAGCTGAAACGGCACCAGTGGCATATGGGGAGAAACCTAAGTGTCTGGCATCAGGGTGAGTGCTGAGGGGACAGCTTCTTCCTGGGTAAAACTCCAGAGGCCAGGCAGCAGTGTTATCCCATTTCTGAGCCTTCCCCCCAACAGAACAACAGAGAGCAGTGGCACCATTTCAGAAGCTCTATTAACCTGGCTCACACAGTTGCCCTATGCTGGAGGTCACCTCAGGCTCCACCCTGTCCAACTTACCAGTGTGCTTTTCTACAATAGGCCACACTACTATGACAGGGAGTCAAAGTAGCTCTACCTAATACACAGAAACAAACACAGTGAGGCTGCCAAATAAGAAGACAAAGAATATGGCCCAAATGAAAGAACAGAACAAAACTGCAGAAAAAAGAATTAAACCAAATGTAGAAAAGCAATCCATTAGGTGCAGAGTTCAAAACACTGGTTATTAGGACGCTCAAGGAACTCATTGGGTACTTCAACAGCATAAACAAGACCCAGGCAAAATGAAAGCTACCCTAAGTGAAATAAAGAAAAATTTACAGGGAATCAATAGTGGAGTGGATAAAGCCAAGAATCAAATTATAGATTTAGAACATAAGGAAAAAAAAACAAAACAAAAAATACCAGCCCTGGCTGGTGTGGCTCAGTGGATTGAGCGCTGGCCTACAAACCAAAGAAAGGAAAAAGCATTCAATCAGAGCAGCAAGAAGAAAAAAGAATCCAAAAACAAACAAAAAACAAAAAAACAAACAAGGATAAGCTAAGGAGTCTCTGGAACAACTTCAAACATACCACATTTTCATCATATGAGTAATAAAAGAAGAGAAAAAGTAAGAAATTGAAAACTTATTTGAAAAATAATGAAAGAAAACTTCCCTAATTTGGTGACATACAAGTCCAGGAAGCACAGAGTCCCAAACAAGAAGGACACAAATCAGACCACACCAAGACACACCATAATTAAAATGCCAAATGTTAAAGATCAAGAGAGAATCTTAAAAGCAGCAAGAGAAAAGAAGAGAGTTACCTATAAAGGAGTTCCTATAAGACTATCAGCTGATTTCTCAAAAGAAACTTTGCAGACTAGAAAAAACTGGCAAGAAGTATTCAAAGTGATGAAAAACAAGGACCTACAACCTACATTACTCTATCCAGCGAAGTTATCATTTAGAATGGAAGGGCAGATAAAGTGCATCCCAGACAAGGTAAAACCAAAGGAATTCATTATCATCAAACCATTATTATATGAAATGTCAAAGGGACTTATTTAAGAAAAAGAAGATCAAATCTATGAACAATAAAATAGCAAATAAGGAAGGAAGGAAAAAAGAAAGTAGGAAAGAAAGAAGGAAAGAAGAAAAAGAATGAAATTTTGTCACTTGCGACTACATGGATGAAACTTGAAGACATTATGTTAAGTGAAATAAGTCAGAGAAAAACAAATACTGTATGATCTCACTCATACTTGAAATCTGAAACAAAACTGATCCCATAGATACATAGAACAGATTGGTGTTTGCCAGACATGGGGTGTGGGTAGGTAGGGTGGTGGTCAAAAGGGGTGAAAGTGGTCAAAAGGTACAAACTCTCAGTAATAAAATAAGTCAGTCATGGGATGTACTGCACAGGATAATGACTATATTTAATAATAGCATATATATATATATATATATATATATATATATATATATTTGAAAGTTGCTAAGAGAGTAGATCTTAATAGTATTCATCAAAAGAAAGAAAATTTTGTATTTATGTGTGGTGATGGATGTTAACACTGTGGGGACCATTTCACAATATATAAAAATGTCCAATTATTATGTTGCATACTTGAAACTAATATAATGTTATGACTCAATAATAATTTAAAAAAGGAAGGCAGAAGGCAGAATTGTTATTCTCATGATGGGACCACAGAACTCATGCCAAACAGCACATACCTGCTCTGGAGATAGCCCAAGGCTACAGTGTGTAAACACTGAATTCTCAATTATTAGAGCTTAGGTAAGTGCACTTTGGAAGTTTGATGAATCATTGCAGCTCATGTGGAAATATTAGACCCTGGAATCTATGTAAAATAATAAAGTGGTCTAAAATTACTGCATTCACATGAAAAATTGTTTGTACCATTAACTTTCTTTTGTATATCAAATCCATGAAATAACTGTTGCATGCATGCTTGTGGGTAGAAAAAGTAATCTAGGATATCAGCTTGAGAAATAATAATTGTGATCAACATATATGAGGAATTTGGTTTCTTTTCCCATTTGAGAAGTTGTCATTATTTCTAAGCATTGATGTAAGTATTTCCTTAGGGCAAGAAATATGGGGAGAGCATTAAAAATCACTGTGATAGTGAAGAGTTGACAATTTCAGTGGGCAGACACCTTATTCTTAAATATAAAGCATAAACAAGGAAATGAGAAAAATTTGTATGTGAGCCTGAGGGATATCATTTTTATTTTATTTTATCCTCACACCTGTATAAAACATTGTTCTACTTCAAGGTATCGGTATGAATATTCAACTCTCAGGCCACCTGGGAATGTTAAGATTAATAATGCATGTCAAAAAAGAAAAGCAAACATTATGGATTCAGGTGTGAATATGTTTGCCTTGTTTCTAGCTTTAGTTCAATTTTTTTCCTCTCTGCGTCAATCCATTTTTAAATTTTTGTTGTTGATGACACTATTACAGATGTCCCCTATTTTCTCCACCTTTGTCCCCTTCCTTCCAGCTTGGCCACCCCACCCTACCCCCAGCCTTCACCACAGTATTGTCTGTGTCTATGGGCTATGCATATAGTCCTTTGGCCAATCTCTTCATGTTCTTTTATTCAGTCCCCATACTTCCCCTCCGCTTTGAGATCTGTCAGTCTGTTCCATACATCCACGTCTCAATTTTTTTCTTTTCCTTTTTTACAGAAAGCAATCTTTATTCCATTGGTGAGATGAGTTTTGTTGTTGTTGTTGTTGTTTTCACTGCAAGCAAAAAATTGCCATTAAGAAAACCCCAGTTTTGTGTATGCTTTTAAAAAGGAAATAGTTTAAAGAAATAGAAGCACTTCATGTTTAATGTATTACCCTTGACCTGGAATCAAAACCTTGGATTTGTCTTTAAAGGGAGGATTTTGCTCTGCTCCACAGTGTTTATGACCAAAGAATATATTTGCTTCCTTTGTTACTGCTGCAAGGTTATCACATGCAACTGGCTTAAGCAAATGGAAAGTACATTACTATTACACACCCATCTCTGAGCCCAGATGAGAAATAAAACAGTTGGGTCATAAATGTCATTATTAGCTTGATTTTATATATATGCACATATAAGGGTGTGTTTAGTGTATATATTTGGAAATAAGTAAAAAAAAATCTCCTAGCATCTTTAATAACTCCTATTTAAGCAAAATATGGCATGAAGAAGTAATGTGATCCAGAACTCTGAGTAATCCCAGCCACAGTCCACTAGGATTTTCAGTAGTTATTGTAGCCTGTGAGTGTTTCTAGCTTTCCTTTGAGTTCCTCTGAAAACAGGTCTGTCCTTGAGCTGTCAGATTAACACTCAGCTCAGAGGACAAATTGTTCGTGGGTACAATAGACATATGAGAGCGATTAGATAGTATGCTCTGCATTCTTGAAAAATGAAAAATTCTAGGCAACATTATATTTTATAAATGCAAGATGTTTATTATTACAGTACCAGCAATAAATGTTTAGAAACTGGAGAGGGTTCACAATGGTTCTGACTAGGAACATATGCCTATCAAGTTCATTGGAAGCGGAGCCATTGGTTTTTGGCATTAAACAAAGGGTCTGGAAGCTATTATGCATTTAGGCTTCTATGAGTATTTAATTAGATCAATAGGAGAACACAATTTCTGTTGTGTGCATAGTGAAGAATGTCTCTATTTATTCATGTTACTATGCATGATAGATGAGTTTTAACCAGATGCTGTAACTTTCTTTTAATCTGACCTAATTATTTAAATCATATTTTTTAATAATTTAGAGGATACCCAAATGTACATCATTGAGGAAACTTTACCCATGGAAGCTCTCTATAGATTTCCTGCAGGACAATGCATAAAATTAAAAAATAAAATAAACAAAACTGTGCATTGTCATTTTCACCTCTTGATGTAAACTGATAAATGCTACTATATTGCTCTTACCCTTATACACTTTCCCAGGTCTGTGATATTTCTACCTTGCAATGATGCCTGTTTGAATATATGAATACTACTGTTTATTTTATATTTGCTACTGCACAACTGAACATTATCCAATGATACAATCCAAAACCTATTGTCTGTCAGCATTCTTTCCATGTGACTGCAGTTGAGATATAGACTTAGGCCCTCTTCTTCTGTTTGATAGAGATGACTTTCCATATAGAGTAAAACATCTTTTTAAAAAATTCCACTCCTTGGATAAATAAAAGCAATATATTTTATATTTAAACTAACAACTTGCCTAGCACTTAGAACATTGTAACAATAAGTGAGTTGCATATCAAAAGGATATATATAATGAATAACATATATAATTTTATATGTATATAAAATAATTTTAATATGAATATATATAATTATATATGTTATTATATGTATAATGAATAAATCAATAAACTGATGAAAAGCTCCAAGCAAATGGGAAAAAAATTGGAAAAAGTAACCTAGTTTAGAATTCTAGCATGACCTTTATACAAATGCTTTCTTCACAAAATTAAGAGATTTTTTAAAAGTTGTTACTTATCTATTAAAATTTAGAATATTTTTCTTTCTCTTTTCTCTGTCCTCTTTGGTTTGGCTCTATTATAGACCTATGGTTGATGAACCTCAGTGTATTCCAATTGTATCAAGTTCAAAGTCTTTTTGTTAAATACAGCAAGTTCGGAAACACAGTTTTTAGCTTTGGCAGGGTAGCTCATTTGGTTAGAGAATCATCCTGATATGCCAAGGTTGTGGGTTCAATACCTAGTCTGGGCACATACAAGGAGCAACCAATGGATGCATAAATAAGGGGAACAACAAACTCTCTCTCTCTCTCTCTTGCTCTCTCTCTCTCAAGTTAATAAATTAAAAAACTCAAATAAAAGAAATACAGTTTTCAGATCACCATGTAGTATTTATTATTGACTCATGATAACCAAATGCATGCAAGTCTGATTTTTAAAAAGTCATTTTTTTAAAAATTAATTAAATGAGAATTTGGTATTAAGTTGCTCATTCAAGATCTCTAATTTTTCTCTCATATTCTTAAATAAATTTGGTAAATAGTTTATATTTACACAAAATAAAGAATATCAAAAACCACATAAAACATAATTTGAGTTTTAGCTACTATTTACAAATAAATTAATTAAAAATTTATGTATATATAAATGTTGAGATATGCCTATACCATACATTAAAGTGCCAGTGTTTTTATTGTATGTGTACAAAGAAGTCTGTAAATCCTAGGTGAAACAAATGTTAGTAGCAATGGTATCAAATATATATATATATATATATATATATATATATATATATTTAAGTGTTCAAATGCTTACATGAACAGACACTAACTATCACAACCTCATTCTGTATCTGGAATATCACATTGATAGTGCAGCGGATAGTTTATAGTAGGATAAAATCCATGAAACGTGAAGTAATAGGGCCTTTCAAAACACCTGAAGCTGAGTTACCAAAATGTTATTTTAATATTTTACCTTGTTATTAATAAAATATTTATTGAAAATTAAATAATTATCAAAAGATAGCCTTTATTATCACAGAATGAAAAAGCAAAATGTACTATCTTCAAAGATATTTTATCTCTGTGAATGTGTAATTATGCAGCATCACAATTATAAAACACATACATGTTTACTTAGCAAAAATAAAGATTCACTCACCTGTATAGTATTCTGCACTGTTGGGATCTTCTGCCTCCAGTGGTCAGCTTACAACGCATGGTCCTACTTTAATTGTCACTTACATTTTCACAATGCTTTATTAGCTTCAAACTTAAATCAGAATTATACTAATTACATTTTAATTTGATAATCATCTAATTGCATTGAGGAAGGTGAGTGGTAGATCTTTGAAAATGAAGAGAATAGAAAAGAGAAGAAAGGTAAATTAATATCATGAGAAAATGTGCATCTCAATTTTTAGTTTGGTGGCCTCCTCATTGTAGCTATATGGACATCTTACATTTGGTTTTCCATCACTGGAGAATATTCAGTCTTTAATTTGATGATCTCATCTGTGTTCCCACAACTTCCATACTCATTTTCTTGATTGCAGAGTAGAACCATAGTGCTGACAGATATTTCTCTGCTTTCCATACATGTTGGAAGGAATACAACTACCGCAAAACCAGAAATAACCAGAAGCTCCAGAAAATAAAGCTACATAGAAGTCCAATGTATGAAGTTATAGAGAGGTGGTGCTCATCCAGATGGGTAGAAGGGGCGAAGCCAGGATGGAGAGGTCAAGCTGTGCTGGTGGTGGCAGCTGCAGCGACATTGGCGGGACAGCGGTAATCACAGACACCCGTATCTAAGGGGAGGTGAGAAGCACCTGGGAAGCACCGCCAGCTGCAGACCAGACCTGTCAGCTCATGATTCCAATGTCAGGGAAGGAAGACCACCCCCATTGCCTTGGACTGTGAAGCCCGGAGGGGCTGGGGTTGGAGGAGGAGGCTCCCAGGCTCTCAGCTGAAAGTGAACAGCTGGAATCTATCTTGGACCCTCACCCCTACACAAAGTGCCACAGTGTGGTGAGAAGGGTCACCAGGTAGTGACGAATGCACAGGGCTCTACCCCTTATAGCATAGGAGGTGTGACATCCCTGCCCAGGAAGCAAAGGTAAACACAAAACTGTTATTCTGATAATAATTCTACATCTGAGGAAAGCTTAAGTGGTTATGAAACTAATTCATATATTTCCAACAGGTATTACTCATTCTTCACATCTAAGACTCCATTATTCCTAGGTTCATACCTGGGTTAATAATCACTGCACAATCAAACTGTCTGTAGAAATCAGCGTTAATCATGGAGACAGAGAAAATGACTAAATCAGCAAGTCTGTGATCCAAAAGATAGTTGATGTGCTATTTTAAAACTTCTCACTGCTAAAATAATCCACATTTACAGAAATTCCTTCAAGAGACGGTTTCAGTAGCTGAAAAATGGACAAATCTGGAAAGGTCAGATTTCTTTACATTCATGTGATGTGGAAATCAAGCACTTTGGCTAGAAAGAAAATTGTGCTGTCAGCCGCTCACAATATGTTGCCAGTTTTACCCTATGCATCTCCATGGTTTGGACTAAACATACATCCTTCACTGTGTGAATTGGTCGATCCTATCTTTCTGATCAAGGCAACAGATAGGAGATTGTATAAAAGGAAGAAGCATAGATTATTGGGTTGTGGAGATGCTGGTGGACTAAACATGCCCAAGAAATGTGATAAATGACTCTCAACAGAAAGATAGATAAGAAGCAAATGTTTTATCCAATCTACAATTATCTTAAATGTTGGTCCTGTCTATAACTTACCTATGCTGCAATACTCACACAACACATATCTCTACTAGATAGGAAGAACTGACACAAGAAAAAAGTCTGCCTCTTTGAACACTGTGAACCTCATCCCTTAGTTTATTTGTTTAGTTTCAGAGAAAGCTTTGTGAGGAAACCCAGAGTAGAGTTGCTGTACACAGAACACAAAACACTCCAGTTCTCAAACTTTGATGTGTGGCAGAATTGCCTGGAGTGCTTGTTAAAATGTAATTGTGAGGCCCACCAATAGACTTTCTGATGCATTGTACCTCAAGTGGAAGTTGTGAATTTGCATTTCTGACTAGTTCCAACATCATACTGATGATATAGGTTGGAAACTACCCTTTGAGAATCACAGGTCTAATTCTTACACTTCATTAATAGTTCCTGAGCTATCTCTTTATTTGCCCAGGTTCTCACAGGCATGCTCAATAAATGATTGCTAATAGTGAGTTAAGAAACCATGGACCAGAGAGACAAAAGGACATACCCAAGTTGGATATTTCTCTTTGTTAGCCTGGCCCATAGGGAACCACTAGAGAGGGTGGTAGTGGCCAGAGCGATCTATCATTGTAAAGGGGAAAAGAGAAAATTACACTTTATAACTAATTAGGATCTGTATAGTTCTTTTAGAAAACCACTCCAAAGGATCCATTAGAAATTTTCTATATCCTTTTTCTCACTGCTGTGGAAAAAGTACTTAATGAAATTACCTTTACAAATGTATTAACTTATTAATTTATTCTACCCCGAGGATATTATATTCAGTGATTTGGCAAAATAATCTGAACTGATAACAGGCACACATTTACTGAGACTAAGAAAATTTGCCAGTAGGGAAATATTTAGGACAAATGAAGGTTGAAATATAAAGATTAAAGAATAGATGTAGTGTCCAGAACAGGTGACAGTGTTTACAAAGAGAGCAGCACACATGGACTCAAATGCAAAGCTAAAATGCATGCTAACAAAGGAAACTGTCACAGGGGAGGGAAATCCTACCACCACCACTACCAAGACATTCTCAGCCACTGACAGATGCTCAGAGTTGAGATGATCTCCATGTGTGTGTCTCCTAAAGCTGCACAAGCAAGAACCACATCATCTCAGGGCCCACTAATTGTCTCCATTGTAGTCAGGCAGTGGCAGCCCATCACTTCCATCCTGTCAATAAAATACATATCCAGTGAGTACTGTCCATTTAAAAAATCCTAAATCTATTCACAGACCAGAGTTGAAATCTTGCAGCTTATAGGTGAGCATCTCATACCTATCAGCTCTTTTGCTGTAGGTGACGAAGCATGAATTATCCATGATTTACTTCTGTTTAGAAACACCCAATTTCTGGCATTGACAAGATCTCTTCTAGAGGAGGGGTTTTTCAAAAACATTTATCACATGAACTTCTCTAAATAGTTTTTCTCAAAATAAGATCTGCCTGTCAACTGCATTTAGCATTATGTGGGTTAGTTTAAAATGTAGAGTCCAAATCAACCATCTTCTCTGAATCTAGTCCTTTAGGAGCCAGGAATTTATATTTCTAATTTTTCTAGTGATTCTCATGCATATTGAAGTGTTAGAACTACTGCTTTAAGACAGAGATTTTCAATGGGTGTGCTGCAAGAATTTTTAAAACATGCAATACCTGACAATTTAGTCAGAGGCACTGACCTGTTTTCTGTCAGATTGTCAAAAAAAAAAAAAAATGACAACAGCCAACACAGCAATAACCATACGGTGTGAATGAATAAAAATATACCTATTTTTGCCAGACTGGCAAAAATATACTTTCTGGTGTGCTACAAAATTTTAGTAATTAGCTTACATGTGCCATGAGATGGAAAAGATTGAAAACTGCTGTTCTAAGAGATTGACTATAGGGAAAGAGAATTTCCAAAAAGAAACAAAACATGCATTGAACTTATGAAGTCTCCTTGAAGATATTTAAGAATTCTGCAAGCATTAATGACTCCTTTCTTCCAACAGGGGTTTAAGCACAACCATAATGGCAATATTGTGTGGGTAATAAAACTATGGGGGACATGTGTACCTTAAAGGTTATAAGACTGTCATTATAATTATTTAAGTAAAATACACAGTAAACTGTAGAATGAGCTGGTACTGTAGAAAGAATGTGGAAAAAGGACCACACTTCTTCCCACCCTCACCACACACACACACACACACACACACACACACACACACACACACACACACACACACACACACACACCCCTTCTCTACAGAGGTAGAACTGAAACTTCTTTTAGAGACCCTGGAAAAACTGAACATTACCTACTTCATGACATGTGTTAGACCTGATTGAACTGGGTTGAACACAGGCTCTAATGCCTCAATGTCTCCAGTTACCAAAAGTTCCAAAGCCAAATTTGACTCCAAGGTCTGTTGGGATCTCAGACATTCTTCCTAGCCAAGTAAGAGAATATCAACCCCTCTACAAAGCTTAGAAAGCCATTTACTACTTCCACGGCCCTGAAAACACAGTCTCGGTGGGGTTAGCCTCCAGGGAGATGAACAGGTACACACAATAGCAATGCACTAATAGAAGGGCCTGGCTGTGGCTTGGCTTTCTCAATCCACTGGGGCAGCAACTGCAGAGAGCCCATAAACTTGGATGAATCTCAAAACTAGAACTAGTAACACTTTGAATCCTCAGCCGATCATCGGCCAAGCCTAGGCACTCCCTTAAAGGATCCAAGTAGGGAGGTCAGAGCCAAGGGTGATTAAAGATAGTGTTAGCATAAGATGTGAATCTCCCTTCTCCGTGACATTGTATCATAACATGATTTTTCATCCTTGTCTTGAAATACTTGATTTCCTTTATTCATTGTATGATATAAAGTCCTCAGAGAGAGAGAGGGGTTGGGCCAAGTAACCCTACAAATCCCCAGCAGGCTCATTCTACCTTTGGGTTACAAATAAGATAAAACCTTACCTTTTATTAGGGTAAGAGACCAACACAAGCTAAATCAGCAAATAAATAAATAAGCAATGTTTTTTAAAAAATATAAAGAGATAGAGGATCAGTCATAGAAGTCTAACACTGCTGAGCTTGTGAAGATAAATGAGAAATTCAGAGAAACTTTTATCACTGGGGAATCACACAAATTTTCAACAGATATTTATCTCTTGTGACTTTCATGTCAGTCACAAGAAAAACAAAACATAATTTTCCTTCTCAAATTCCTTTTCCTGTTCTGATACTACATGGAAAATATAATAATCTCATTTATAATGGGAGAGGAAATAATTTGTTTTTAAGGAAAACAATCATTTGAAAAGGACATATTCTGAATGTCATACAAATCTGTTTGCTCATTTTGGGAGGATAAAAAAGACAATGATAAAAAAGACAATAAGTAGATACATATATATTTTTACAGAAATAAATTATGTATATTTGCATATATCTGTAAGCCTGTATTTTTTCTCCTGATCCATATTTGACCCACATAGCAGATACAAGCCCCATTGCTTTATTTCATAGGACAATTTTACTTGAAACTGGAAGACACCTCCACATCCAATCTGTACATTTTACAGGTCGGCATAATGAGGCATAGAAGGTTCAAAGTAAATTTCTACAAGACCACATGGCTGCAAGGTCACATAAGAAAGAATTGAAACTGGTATTCCCCAACTCTTGTCCCACTCCTGTTTCCAAATGACCATAAAATCTCTGCTGCGATCTCATATAGCTTGGTTTAAAAAAAAAAAAAAAAAAAGATGCTTAAACAGGCTCTGGCTGGGTGGGTCAGTTGCTTGGAGCATTGTCCCATACACCAAAAGTTGTGGGTTTGATTCCCAGTCAGAGCACATACCTAGGTTGTGGGTTTGATCCCCCATAGGGGTGTGTAACCAATAAACTATCTTTAAGTGAAGATTTTTAAAAAACATAAATAGTACTTTCGTGACTTCATCTGTAACAGCCAGACTATGGGAGACACACCCAAAGTGTGACGGCGTTGGGAGAAAAACTGCCCTGCTGCTGCTTTCAGGGATGGCACTGCCCTCAAGTCACTCAGTCCTGGCAAAGCTGATACTGTGGAAAACACACATCTGCAGGAAGTGAGTAAAAATCGGTGATTTCAGGCCTTGGGATCATTTGACATTTCTTATAGCTCTTGGCAAATTCCATTCAATTCTGTGCAATAGGAGTTTATTGAGCATTGACAGCAGAGGCAGCTAGTGCTCTGCCCATAGCCCCTTGGCATTTATTGTTTTCTTACAAAGCACCTGTCTTCTTGCAAGCTTTCTGAGGTGCAGATGGTTGCTGGCTTTATGCAGGGCTGGCCACCGTGCCCAGGAATCAATGCCCATTGGAGTAAACCTCAATCAGTGATGCAGCCACCATATGATAAATACTCTAGCTGCCTCACCCTTCAGTTGGGACAACTCTGAGACACAATCTAGATGGCCTTGCACAGTCTCCAGCATGCACTGAACCCCAGATCTCCACATAAGAACCTGTTCTTTCCTCCTTCCTGCATTTGCTCCATTTGTCTCCATTTCCCTGCTCTCCACGGGAAATTTCTGGGATTACCATCCAGATCAGTTACTTGAACTCAAATATTTGTTTCAGGATGTGTCTGTTTCTGGAGGAATCCAATGTAAAATAAACATATGCCCTGTACAAATTACTTTTTAATAATAGGCATCAAGAGATATGAAGATGAAGAAGACATTGTCTTGGCCACCATGATTAATGCTGCAATGAACATAGGGGTACATAAATCTTTATGCCAAGACATAGAAACAACCAAAACATCCTTCGGTAGATGACTGGTTAAAGATTATGTGGTACACAAATGCAACGGAATACCACTGAGCCATAAAAAAGATGAAATACTACTATTTACGACAACATGGATTGATCTTGAGAATATCATGTTAAGCAAAATAAGTCAGACAGAAAGTCAAGAGCCTTATGATTTCATTAAAATGTGGGATATAAAACTGAAAGCAACAAACAAACAAGACAAACAAAAATCATACACACAGAAAACAGTATGGAGGTTACCAGAGGGAGAGGTGGTAGGGGGCAGGTAGAAAAGAATAAAGCGGGCCAAATATATGATGAAATAAGAAGATGTGACTTTGAATGGTGAACACATAATACAATATACAGATGATGTATTATAAAACTGTGTACTTAAAGTCTATATAATTTTATTAAGCAATATGTTTAATAAAATTAAATAAATAAATAAAATTAAAATTAAGAAAGAAAAAGAAAACAATATTGTCCCAGTCTTCAAAAAGTCGAGGCCAAGGAAGGATAAGACTTCTGTATATCTAAACACCACAGGTAAGAAAGAGAAGACAAAATACTTCGGAAAGACCTAAAAAATGTATTTATTCATTCATGATGGTCTCATAATGAAAAGTGGAATTTGCCATTAAGAACTTAGCATGAAATTCTCTAGGCAGGAAGGAGTCAAAGAGGCAAAGCAGTAATATTATACACATCAAATAAACAACCAAGGCCCTGATTTCACCTGGAAATATATGTCAAAAAATCTCTCACTACCTATGCAAAACAATGCAAGCTTGAATGATCAATCCAAATTGAATTTCAGTTTTATCAATTAAAGTTTTTTAGTTATATAAGTAAATATTCCAATGTCCCTGTTGCTACTATTATTATTCACTTTATCAAAAGGGTAACATTAATATTAGTTAAATACTAGAGAAAGTCAATTGAACTCTTTTATTTAAAAAGACAACACAGTTTTTTTCTCATTAACTAAAATGTAAACACTGATTTTTTCTGAAAGCAGCCTCATTTTCACTGGTAAATTTTAAAGTGGATCTCTTGAAATACTTAGTTTTTATTTGAAAAATCTCTTTCACATTATTTCAACAAAAAATATGCTAAACAAAAAAATATGTATCAAATGTCATATTAAACATTGCCAAGAACACAGAGAAAAATGAGGCATCACAATTACCCATGAGAATAGATTAACAACTAAAGGAGACAGACAAAGGCAGTAGATCTCTGGTAGTCTTGAACAGGCTGCCTAGGCCCAGACTGGTACATGATCTGATGCCACAAGGGGCAGATCCAGGAATGAAAGAAAGTGCACCTCTACAACAGTACACTAGATGTGCTGGAAGGAGTGACTTTCAGTCAGCTAACTGGAAGAAAGGACCCACCAAAGAGCAACACAACAACAACTAAGGCACATGTACAACCAGACAGCCCAAATAAACAGCATAAAGGGCATCCCAAGAGCATCAAGTTCAGGAGATCAAGGAAAATCACCATTGAAACCTACTGGTCTCCTCCCACAGAAGGTCAAACACAAAGACAGGAAGATAAAGCAGGTCAATCTAAGAAGCAGAAACAAACAGGAAGAGTCACAAAAATGGGAAGACAAAGAAACCACCCCCCATTGAAAGGAAAGGAGGAATCCACCAAAAGAGTGCCAAATAAAATAGAGGTATGCAAACTATCAGAGATGGAATTCAAAATAATTATAGGGAAGCTCAATGAACCCAACGAGCTCAAAGAAAACTGTAAAGAACTCCAGGGGAACTACAAAGACCTCCAAGGAAGCTACAAGGAACTTACTGAGAACTATACCAGCATTAAAAAGGGCATATAAACTATCAATAAGAGCTAGGAGGAAATGAAGAACACAATTTCTGAATTGAAGAACATGGTAGAAGGAATCAAAAGCAGGCTAGATGAAGAGATCAGAAAAGTGAGTTGGAGGATAGTTTAGAAAAAAATTCCCAGATAGTGCAACAAAATGAAAAAGACTGAAAAAGAATGAAGAGGTTTTAAGAGAGCTGCAGCACAACATGAAGTGTAATAATATCCATACCATTAGAATACCAGAAGGAGAAGAAGAGGAGCAAGGGATAGAAAGCATGTTTGAAGAACTAATGACAAAAAAGCTCCCTAACTTGATCAGAGAAAAAGTCACACAAGCCCAGGAAGCACAGATGGTCCCAATGAAGATGAACCCAAACAGAACCACCCCAAGATACATAATAATGAAAGTGGCAAAACTCAAGACAAAGAGAATCCTAAAAGCAGCAAGAGAGAAACAGCTAATAGCATACAAGAAAGCTCTGATAAGACTATCATCAGATTTCTCAACAGAAACAGTAAAAGCCAGAAAGGAATGGCAAAAAATATTCCAAGCAATGAAAAACAAAGGCCTACAACAAAGATTACTCTATGCAGTAAGACTCTCATTCAAAATGGAAGGTGAAATAAGAAGTTTCCCAGACAAAAGAAAGCTAAAGGAACACATCTCCACCAAACCAGCATTGCAAGAGACGCTAAAGGGTCTGCTTTAAGAAGATGAAGAAACAGAGAGAGGCAGAGGGGAGAAAAAGTACAAAGGGAAAAAATGACAATGAATAAGTACCTATTAATAATAATCTTAAATATAAATGGATTAAATGCACCAACCAAAAGACATAGGAGAGTGGGAAGAATATGAAAACATGACCAACATATATGCTATTTATAAAAGACCCATCTCAGAATAAAAGATCTACGCAGACTGAAAGTGAAGGGATGGAAGAAAATATATTTCAAGCAAATGGACACAAAAAAAAATCTGGAGTAGCAATACTTATATCAGACCAAACAAATTTCACAACAAGGGCCATAAAAAGAGATAAAGAAGGACATTTCATAATACTTAAGGGAACAATCCATCAAGAAGATATAACCCTTGTAAACATATATACAGCCAACATAGGAGCACCCAAATAAATAAAGAAAATCTTGACAGACTTCAAGAAGAATATCAACAGCAACACACTCATAGCAGGGGACTTTGGCACCCCATTGTCAACAATGGACAGATCTTCAAAGTAAAGAAACATCAAGGATATTGTGACACTGAACAACACTCTTGATCAAATGAACTTAATTTATATATACAGAACCTTTCATCCCAAAAAAGCAAAATATACATTCTTTACAAGTGAACATGGAATATTTTCAAAGATAGACCACATGGTAGAACACAAATTAAGCCTCAACAACTTCAAGAAAATTAAAATTATATCAAGCATCTTCTCAGATTACAATGGGTTGAAACTAGAAACCAACCTCGAGGAAAAAACTTAAAAACATTCAAATTTATGGAGATTGAATAACATGCTATTAAATAAGGAGTGGGTCAAGAACGACATCAAGGAAGAAATAAAAAAGTTTCTGGAAATAAATGAAAATGAACACACAGCAGCCTAAACCTATGGAACACAATGAAGTCAGTCCTCAGAAGGAAGTTCATAGCAATACAGGCCTACCTAAAAAGGATAGAAGAACCTCAAATAAACAACTTAACCCTACATCTACAAAAACTAGAGGAACAACAACAAACAAAGTCCAGAATTAGTACAAGGAAGGAGATAATCAAGATCAGAACAGAATTAAATGACATAGACACTAAACAAACTATTCAAAAGATCAATAAAACCAGAAACTAGTTCTTTGAAAACATAAAATTGACAAGCCTTTAACCAGATTCATCATGAAAAAAAGAGAGAGGACCCAAATAAATAAAATCAGAAATAAAAGAGGAGAAATCACAACTGATGCCACAGAAATACAAAGGATTGTAAGAAATTACAATGAACAACTATATTACAAGAAATTTGACAACCTGGGGAAAATGGACAAATTTCTGGAAAATATAATCTTCCAAAACTGAATCAAGAAGCAGAAAACCTGAATACTGATAACAAATAGTGAAACTGAAGCAATAATCATAAAACTTCCAGCACACAAAAGCCCTGGATTAGATAGCTTCACAGGCAAATTTTATGAAACATTTATGGGAGAACTAACTCCTATTTTTCTCAAACTATTCCAAAAAGTCCAAGAAGAGGGAAGACTCCCAGACTCTTTTTATGGGGCCAGTATTATCCTGATTCCAAAACCAGGCCAAGACACAACAAAGAAAGGAAACTACAGGCCAATATTGCTGATAAACATGGATGCTAAAATCCTCAACAAAATATTGGCAAACCCGATCCAGGAATACATTAAAAAGATTATACACTACGATCAAGTGGGATTCTTACCAGGGATGCAAGGATGATATAATATTCTCAAATCAATAAACGTAATGCACCACATAACCAAAATGAAAGACAAAAATCACATGGTCATATCAATAGATGCTAAAAAAGCATTTGATAAAGTACAACACCTTTTATGATGAAAACATTCAGCAAAAATGGGAATAGAGGAGCATACCTCAACATAATAAAGGCCATATATGAGAAACTTGAAGCCAACCAAATACTCAATGGGCAAAAACTGAAAGCATTCACCCTAAGATCAGGAATAAGACAAGAATGTCCACTCTCTCCACTTCTATTGAACATAGTTTTGGAAGTTCTAGCCACAGCAATAAGACAATAAAAAAATAAAATAAAAGTCATCCGAATTGGAAAGGAGGAAGTAAAACTGTCATTATTTGCAGATGACATGATGGTATACATTGCAAAGTTTATAGATTCTACGAAAAAACTACTCGACCTAATAAGTAAACTTGGAAAAATAGCAGGGTACAAAGTCAATATGCAGACATTAAAGACATTTCTGTACACCAACAATGAAATATCAGAGGTAGAAACTAGAAAAAAATCCCATTTACTATAGCAACAAGAAAATTGAAGTATTTAGGAATAAACTTAATCAAGGAGGTAAAAGACCTCTAGTTGGAAAATTACAGAACACTGAAGGAAGAAATTAAAGAAGATACAAATAAATGGAAGCATATACCATGTTCATGGATGGGAAAAATGAACATCATTAAAATGTCCATATTACCCAAAACAATTTATAGATTCAACGCAATCCCTATTAAAATACCAATGACATATTTCACAGGCCTAGAAAAAATACTCCATAAAATTTATATGGAACCAAAAATGGCCCCGAATAGCCTCAGTATTCTTGAGAAAGAAGAACAAAGTAAGAGGAATCACAATACCTGATATCAAACTATACTATAAGGCTAATGTAATCAAAACAGTCTTGTACTGGCATAAGGACAGACACATAGATCAATGGAAGAGAATAGAGAGCCCAGAAATAAACCCAGATCTCTATGGTTAATTAGTATTTGACAAAGGCGGAAGGAGCATAAATGGAGTAAAAAAAAACCCTTCAACAAATGGTGTTGGGAGAACTGGACAGGGACTTGCAAAAAATAAAAAAATTAAACTAGACCACCAACTTACACCACACACCAGAAAAACTCAAGATGAATGAAAGACTTAAATGTAAGCCATGACACCATGAAAATCATAGAGGAAAACATAGGCAGTAAAATCTCAGATATCCTACACACCAATATCTTTTGCCAATATATTTCCTACGGTAAGGGAAATAAAAGAAGGAATAAAGAAATGAGACTACATCAAACTACAAGGTTTTGTCTCAGTGAAAGAAAACATCAGCAAGATGAAAAGAGAACCAACCATATATGGGAAAACATATTTAACAATAATATCTCAGACAACAGTTTGATATCCAAAGTATGTAAAGAATCTATTCAACCCAGCACCAAGAAGATAGACAATTCAATTAAAAATGGGCAAAGGACCTGAACAGACACTTCTCCAAGGAGGACATACAGAGGGCTCATAGGAATATGAAAGAATGCTCAACTTCACTAGCCATCAGAGAGATGCAAATTAAAACCACAAGATACCACCTGACATCAGTCAGAATGGCCATTGTTAGCAAATCAACAAATAACAGGTATTGGCAAGGATTTGGAGAAAAGGGAACCCTAGGGCATTGTTGGTGGGAATGCAGACTGGTGTGGCCACTGTAGAAAACAGTATGGAATTTCCACAAGAAATCTAAAAATGGAACTGCCTTTTGATCCTATGATTCCACTGCTCAGATTATACCTGAAGAATCCTAAAACACTAGTTCAGAAGAACTAGTGTACCCCTATGTTCATAGCAATACTATTTACAATAGCTAAGTGCTAGAAACAACCTAAGTGCTAATCTGTAGATGAGTGGATCAAAAAACTGTGGTAAATTTACACAATGGAGTACTATACAGCAGAAAGAAAGAAGGAACTCTTACCTTTTGTAACAACATGGATCGAACTAGAGATTATCATGCTTCGTGAAATAAGCCAGACAGCAAAATAAAAATACCATATGATCTCACCTAATACAGGAACCTAATAAACAAAACAAATGAGCAAAATAGAACCAGAGGCATGAAAACAAGGAACAGACTGACAGTGACCAGAGGGGAGGGGGGAGGGGAGGAGGGGGGAAAGAAGGGGAAGGTCTAGTAAAGGAACTAAGGTAAATGACCCATGGACATGGACAACAGATTGGAGATTGTCTTTGGGAGAGGGGAAAGGTGAGTGAGGCAGGGAAGAGCAAAGGTAGAAATATGGGACAACTGTAAAAAAAAAAAAGAAAAGAAAGAAACAAATAGAAAAAAAAAAAAGAGCAATTACCCACAAGGAGATAATGCAACTAACTTAATCACAAGAGTGAATGCAAGTGTTATGAGAAGGACTTGGAAGAAAAGTTCAGGATTTGGAGCCAGACTACTGAGAAAGTTCAAGGTCTTACTAAGCATTAGCTTTGTGGTCATGCAATCACCCAGGGTCCTTAAATTTCAGTTTACTCATTTGTAAAATGGGGTTTTTATGTGAAGTCAATGGAATACTTTTTATATAGCCCGACATAAATTGAAAAATGATGCAAAATGCAAGCTGATAGATAGGGTTTCAAGGATGAATAAAACAACTATGTGTTATGGTTAGGAATATATTCTATCTCACATGTGTGCATCCATTTGTTAAGAAAATGGAGCTGGAGGCTGAATGGATTACAGTTACAGAAAACAAAAAAGAAGGCATTTCCAGGGAAGGAAGCAGCATGGGTAAAGGCATGGAAATTGTTAAATTCAGGTCATTTTTGGCAAACAAGGAATGATTACATTTGGCACAATGTGGACCATGGGTCCAAGAACGGTGAGAAATCTGGTTGAAAAGATTATGCAAGTCTTGATGCCAGAGGCTTAAAGATGTGGTCATGTGAATGCAATTTTAAATACAATATGTAATGGTCAAATGGCTTTTGAAATAGTGACACAATTTGTTCTGAATGAAAAGAAGACACACCTGATGGCAGCACAAAAGATGGACAGGAGTTTAGAGTAAACGAAAGAGTGGAAGAGAACTGCAGTCTTTGGGTGAGATTGAACTAGAGCAGGAACAGTATCGATTAGAACATTGATAGAGGAAGACACTGAGGATTCTGAAGTCCAAATCATTAGGTAAGGTCCCCTCCATCCCATTGTATTCACAACCAAATACAAAATCCCGACTCAAGATCTTAAAGACATCTCAAATTCAATAAAAATTTTCATTATGTCCTCTAAATTTTCTTTTTCTACGTGCTACCACTAATAGTGTTGTGGCTAAATTTATTCATTGCATCATCCCCACAGATTTTGAGGCAAGTGTTCACTATTTTGACTAAAGTTATCTGCAACCTACTCAGCGTCCTTAGTCAGAAACATTGAAGTCATTAATAATCACATTCTCTCCTTTACCTCTTCTATCCAGTAATTTGCCAAGGTTGCTCAATTCCTCCTTGTCTTTGCCACTTGTTTCTTTTATCCCCTTTACACCACCATCTTATATTTAGACCTTCATCATCTCTCTCCTAAATTATTGCAAATGTTTACTTGCAATAATTTCTTGAAAGGTACTTTTTAATTCATTGCCTTTTAAATTTATCTACTTATTTTAGAATCAGTTTGTTAATTTATATAAAAAATCCTGCTGGGCTTTTTATTAAAATTATATATAGAGAGATTAATATTAAAATAATTGACATTTATGCAATACAGAGTTCTCTATTCCATTGACATAAATTTTTATAATTTTATTTAGGTCTTAAATTCTCTCAGTAACATTTTGTAGTTTTTAGTGTAGAGGTTTTTTACATATTTTGTTATATATTCCTAAAATGAATTGTTTTGGGTCATTGTAAATTGTATTGTTCTTTTATTTTCTACTTTGTATATTAATATTGAATCTAGCGACTTTGATAAATACATTAAAGAAACAGGGATGATTATATCTAAATGTGATCATATGGATGAATCTCAAAAATGCATTAATGAATAAAAGAAAGTAGATGAAAAAAAACGTGCATATGATGTGATTCCATTTATATGAAACACAAAAGCAGGTGAAACAAATATCTTCTGTTTGATGTCAGATAGTGACTACTTCTGGAAACCAGTCACTGCCAGAAATTACAAAGGGGCTCACAAATAACTCATAATGTTCTGTTTCTTCATCTTGATACTAGTTACATGCATGTGTTCAGTAATGAAATCAGAAATCTGAATATTAGTGTGCACATTTTGTACACTAGACTTAGTGAAAAGTTATCAAAATTAAAAGAACAAAAATGAGTCTTACTCCCAGTTAACTCCTACTACTTATCATACTTCATTTTGTATAAATGATGAAAATGCAAACAAGTACAAACACTGGGAGTGGTTTACATGGTTTGTATATTATATATTCCTAAGAAATTCCCAACGTATGACGTTTTCATATTTCACTGCTAGAACAACTTCACTGTAGTTGAGTTCCTTCTAAATTTTAAATACATTTTGATTACTAAAGCTTTGGGGAGAAGCTAGGATGGAGCTGCACTGAAAACATATTTGCTTTCACAGTGACAGTCATCATGTAAAGCAAAAGTAGGAGGTGGGGAAGAAGGAATTGCTTGTTGGTGACAATAGTTGCTAAAGAAAGGTAACACCACATGGAAGCAGGTCCACTTTATAGGAAAATGTTATCGTATTAAGTTCCAGTGGAAATTAGTCACTGAGATGCCTTGTACCCTGAGAGTATCGTATTTACTTCTTAGTAATTGCCATCAAAATTATGCTAAGTACCCATGAGATATATATTCAAGAATTTCACATTTCAGAATTGTTCTCTTTCTTACCTAACAGATGGTATAAGATTTTGCAACTGTGTTTTTTTTCTCTCTATTTACTTATAGCCTTACTTTAGTAGATATACCAATGTATTGCCTTATGACAAACTTATCTGGTTAATAATAGAAAATCCTTCCACCATTCTTACAGGATTCCAATCTTACTATTATAAGAATGTTATCATTATAGTTGTTTTATCCATATGTAGCAAGTGTGGCTATAGAAGTTATTTAAATAACACCATAGCACATATTGACATCAATTTTAGTTCTGCTTTTAAAATGGACTCTCAGACTTCTTAATAGATCTTAACAAAATTGTACACAAACAATATAAATATGCTTCCTCCCTCTAGTTATATCCTTAAAGCTTATGTTAACTTCAAATAAAAACAACTGGTGTCTAAGTTGCACTGTTTTAAAATAGATAGAAATTCTTAGCAGGAAAAAAAAAAAAAGACATCCAAAATAACCCAACTCTATTCAACTACAGTGTTTAAGAGAATAACATATATTGTGCACATGCATGTAACTAGGAATTTAGACCTCATATTTTTAAATATCAATTACCTGCAAAGAAACATGCCAGCTTATCTGAAAGCTGTCTTTGAGCTTAGCATAATCATTTTACACCTTAGCTAATTCATTATGCTTTGGAGGACCTTTAGAAATGTTGAAGGTGTTTAATTTATTTTCAAATTTAACACTTCCATCAAAAAATAAAGTTGATATGAAATGATTAAAAATGAAATAATATTGTGGTGAGAATTGTAAAACATGACATCTATGTATTTTAAAATAATAAACATAATAAAATGATATAAACATCATGAGCATTTTCTAGAGAACAAATTCAAACACAAATAACAAGATATGCCCCTGGTTTTCCTTTATTTTCCTTCCTTGCCTATCATCAGGAAAAATTATCTAATCAATTTGGAAAGCAACAATGACAATAAAGGCTGTGTCTATTCAAATAATGAACAATCTTTCCAGATTTTAGCATTTTCTAAAAAGTCATAGTACTTGAATAGCTATGAAATATCACTGCTGAAAAATGATCTAAAATACGTGTTCAGCAGACAATTTTTAAAGAAAGTCAAATTAGAACAGATGAACCAAACTGTTACTGTTTTAGCTTTAAATAGAAATGAACTAAAATGTCTGTCTGAAAAAAATCAAGCCACTTTTAACCTAACAAGAACGGTTTGTGCAAGATTGATGTAAACAGATAGCCAAAGAGAATGGACTGGAATGCAAATGAATGAACAATGACTTCACTGTACTAGTCAGTGGGTTTGGTAGATACTGTTGAGTGAGTGTACTATGTGGTCATCGCATTCAAAATGACCGAGTAAGTAGACCAAATATCTGCATCAAATTTGCATTAAGCTTGAACATTCCTCTGCAGACACTATTTGGATGATTCAGGAAACCACAGGTATGGGTAACTGGTAGTTGGCAGCTTCAGCATGACAACATGACCACTCATGCATCATGTCCCATGCAGAGGTTTGGGGCAAAATATCAAATCACCCAGGTGGCTCAACCCCCCTACAGCCCAGATTTGGCACTCTGTGACATATAACTTTCCCCAAAACTAACATCACCTTTGAAAGAGAAGAGATTTCAGGCCATTGATGAGATTCAGGAAAATACAACTGGGCAGCTGGTGGTGATTGGGAGAACTGTGTGAGGTCCCAAGGTGCCTACTTTGAAGGAGGCTGAGGTATTGTTGTCCTGTGTACAACGTTTCTTGTATCTTGTATCTTCTTCAATAAATGTCTCTATTTTTCATATTACATGGCTAAATATCTTCTGGACATATCTTGTATATATTTTCCTTTAATATTACTAGCCTTTAGTTAGAAAAATTTTTAAGTATATTTTATTGATTATGTTGTTACAGTAGTTCCATTTCTTTTTCCTCTTTGCTCCCCTCTGTGCAGTACCTCTCTTCCCTCCAGCAACCCCACTCCCCTTAGTTCATGTCCATGGGTCGTGCGTATAAGTTCTTTGGCTTCACCCTTTTCCATACTATTCTTAACATCCCCCTGTCTACTTTGTACCAACTGATTATGCTTCTTAATCCCTGCACCATATCTCCATTTGTCCCCCTCCCCCCTCCCAGCTGATAACCCTCCAAATGATTCTCATATCTATGATTCTGTTCCTATTCTTGTTTGTTCAATTGGATTTTATTTCTATTTTTTAGATTCAGGTGTTGATAGTTGTGAGTTTGTTGTCATTTTAGTGTTCATAGTTTTGATCTTCTTTTTCTTAAGTAAGTTTCTTTAACATTTCATATAATAATGGCTTTGTGATGATGAGCTCCTTTAGCTTTACCTTGTCTGGAAAGCACTTCATCGGCCTTTTTATTTCAAATTACAGCTTTGCTGGATAGAGCAATCCTGGTTGCAGGTTGTCTTTCATCAGATTGAATACTACTTGCCAGTCTCTTTTTGCCTGCAAAGTGTCCTCTGATAAATCAGCTGATAGTCCTATAGGCACCCCCTTGTAGACAACTCTCCACCTCTATCTTGCTGCCCCCAGGACTCTCTCTTTGTCTTTCACCTTTGGCATCTCAATCATGATGTGTCCCGGTGTGGTCCCCTTTGGGTCCAGCTCTCCCAGGACCGTCCATGTTTCCCGGACCTGTATGTCCATCTCTTATGCAAAATTTGGGAAGTTTTTCTCATTTTTTTCAATTCTTGCTTCCTCATTCTGCACTGGTTGATTGTGTTTTTCTTCCTTATGTTCCAAATAATTAATTTGAACCCTGATTTTCTTCCCTTCACTATTGTTTTTTTTTGTGGATTTTCCTTTGTTTCACTTAACATAGCCTTTACTTGTCTTATGCACTTGCTGTAGTCAAGCATATCTGTCAAAAGCCTGTGAGCATCTTTATCACCAGTGTTTTGAATTCTGCATCTGTTAGGTTATCTATTGCCTCATCTGTTAGGTTGGCTATGTCCTCATCGTTTAGTTCTCCCACGGAACCTTGATCTGTTCCCCCTTTTGGGCCATACTTCTCTGTCTCCGCATTCTGATAAGCTCCTGTGTTTGTTTGCCTCCACGTCCCAAGTAGAGCTGTCGGTCCTGTTACATTGTAAGGGGCGGAGCCTTAGAGATCATCAGTACAGGGCGACCTGTTTCACCATGTTGTGGTGTTGTATGTGGGGGAGGGGTCTGAGAGGGAACAATGCCGCCTGCCCAGCAATTGCCCCTTTTCCAGGCACCTCTCCCACTTCCCTACTGGACTGGCGCCCCTTTAGCTGCTGCCCTGGCCATTGTCCCCAGAGTGGGTGGGTCTACGGACATTCTAGGATCATGGGGGCCCTTTAAACAAGTGGACTCTGCTGAGACTGGCAGTTTCTGTCTCCACCCCAATCCCTACTGGTCTGCACAGTCAGAAGCAATGAGGCTTGATTTTTTCTGGTGCTGGGACTGTGAGCTGCGAGGTCTGGTGAGGAGCTAGGAACTCTCCCCAGGTGTCCCTCCTGGCTTTTCAAAATGTGTGACTGCGCTTTCCACTGGTCTGCCACTGCTGCTGCCACCACACCACATCCTTTCCGCCTTAGCTCCACCCCTCTTACATGTCTGGATGAGTATTCCTTTATATCTTTGTTTTCTGAACTTCCATGTAGTTTGATTTTCTGGAACTTCTGATTGTTTCTAGTTTCGAGGTAGTTGTAAGAAATTTAAAGTTGTAAAAAAATTCTATAAATAGAACACTGGATGTAAATTCAAAATTATAATATTCTTAAAAGATCAAACCTTTTACTTTCATGAATTGTTTCTATGTAAGATGATTTCACAACGTCTTCTCTATTGATCACTCAAAAGAAGATTCTGGGTCAGGGTGCCATCCATCTCATATCAAGGAAGCCAACTCATATAATGTACATGTCAGCTCAGGCAAATGCAGAGTAAGTACCAAGTAGAACTTTGAGTGGGTTTGAAAGAATTAAATTGTTTTGTCTGGCTGAGTACTCAATAAGCTTTCCTTGGAGAAATCAACTCCTTATTTGATTTGACTAATTTAGGAATACATTTATAATTTTCACATTATTTATATTTTCATATTAATATAAAATAAGTGTTTATAATCAGTTGCATTTTTTTCTTGTAAATGTATATAGACACAAGGTCTATATTGAAGAAAAAACATCTAGCTTTGTGTATATTTCTATTTAATTGAGTTTGTTGACTATTCAGTGTTGATGTCACAAACTAATGTTTGGAAGTCAAAAATTCTAAAAATATGAGCCAGTAAACAATATGACAGATATATCATGATGCCTCAGAAGTCCACATTTTTATTGTAGTATTTACATTTTCAAGTTATGAGTTACTCAAGAGAGCTAAGTAAGTTCTTAATGACGTACTGCATTTACTGAGCTCAGTTTCAATTAAATATAAATAAGTATACTTTTGGATTAAATTAGTATGTGTCCATCTTCAAGTCTCTACAAAATCTAAAGGTAATAATGCTTTTATTCCTCATTGAAATGCATGTTTTGGCAATGTATTTATCAAATCTAAGGCCTGCTTTTAGTATTCTTTATATCCTGCATTTAATTGAGCTACATTTTCAAGGTTAACTAAAATACTATATGATACAAAAACTATATCTTCATGTTTTTCTAGAGAGTAATACATTTGATAAATATTTTAGTAATTGTTTGGCCTGGAAACGACAATGTAAGTCTAAGCATTTGAATGCAGAGCACTGAAATTTATAATAACCTGTCCCAGAAACATAGATAAGAATAAAGATTTGACCTGAGGGCAAACAAATGCCAGGATTCCTGTGCAACAATAATTCCTTGATAGAACTCGTTGACCTAACAAGGTGATCTGTGTTAGTTATATGGCTGATAGTCATTTCTTATGGCTGCTCTGTTCCCTTAGCGATTCCTTTCTCTGTTTGTTGAGTCTCATTCTGCTTTTGGAGTACCATTACTTCAAATGTTGGGAGATAAAGTCATCTTTGTTCCAAAGGTAATGGTATAGGTGCAGGGAGGTCACCAGTCTCCTGAAGAAGCACTGAGAAGGCTCTTGGGTCCTTCTGTGGCAAGCCATTGAAGTCCCCGTTAGATTCTATAAAATAACTCTTACTCAAAAATCACTGATATGGACTATTCACATGAGCATCCATAAACCTACCACAATCTGATTTCACTTCAGAGCTGTGTAATGTGGTGCCTAAATTCCTGACTAGCCTATCAGAAAGCCAAAAGCTTCATTCCCACTCAACTGCTGCCAGTTCTAGCAGCAACTTAGGTCTAAATTAGCAGATAGATTGAAGTTTAGGGGTAGAGGGAGAGCAACAGATGTTCCAAAAGATATTGTCCCAGAATCCTGTCTTCATTGATTTGAGAAGAATTTTCCTAACATAAATGATTTTTAATAAATCTATATTCTGTGGCCCATATATACAGACTTATTATGAAGCAATTTGAGGCTATAAATTACAATAATCAAAGACCTCTTAAATAGATTTCTTAATTCTTGAGTTAGACATTATGCTATAAAACAGATGAGTTTAAAGCAGTTATTAAAATGCAATTTAACAATTTTAAATAAAAATATTAATGATTGAAGGAAAGCAGTTTTTTAGTACAAAGGAAGGTTGTATTGAGGTATTTATTTTTTAGTAAAACATGCCTAAAGAACTCAAAGCATCATTTTGCTTAATCTTTAAACATGATTTTAGCAGGTGCAGGCAATTTCGGGTACAGAATACCACACCTTGACCTTGAAAAGTACATAGCACCTGTGTGCCAGCAATAGACCACAGCACTTTGAGAGACCAGATGCAGCCAAGGCAAGGATTCAATTATAAGAAACAAAAGGACCAATCTGTAAAGGTCTTTTAGATGTTAGCAAGCAAAACATTGTTTGTTGCTTTTAAATTTGCAAAGTAATTGAAGTCATTATGTTACAGAAACAGGGGAGTCCAAAAACAAACCAACCCCAGAGTTTACAGCTGGGAGATAGGGAAAAGGAAGCAGCTTTTGGGATGCCTTTGCATGCCTGGGGCTGGTGGCTGGAAACTTTGTTGCACAGAGATCCACTTTGAAACTTTCAAGGCCCAGGAAGATGGGAGGGGTCTTGGACTGTGGGATGGTAGAGAAGGAGCCTACAGAGACTGTGTAGGGTTCTGTGAATGGTCAGAACTGGTTGCAACACCCACTGTGTCAGAGGACTCAGTCAAGGATGTTTAAGCAGCTGTGGACATTTTAGCTTGTGGGCTCCCTCCATGTGGCTTGGAGGAGGGGGTCTCCAGGCTGCTTTAAGGGAGGTCTCCAGGCTGCTTTAAGAGGCTGTCACCATGCGGTTTTAAGAAGAAGAGTTCCACATGGTTTGCAGGAAGAAGGCAGTTTATAAGGAGGCTGAGAATCCAGGTGGTACTTCATTGAGAGCTGGAGGGCAGCATGGTTCAGAAAGGACCTCCCCAATCAGAACTGAGTGATTGGCAGCTACTGGTAAAGCTGAACTGTGTCTAGGAAGTAGGGAAACAGTGTTTCTGACTTTTCCTAAGACTGGTCAGGTCTGGGAGGGGGATGCAGAACTATGTGCAAATAAACAATTCTTTTTCTTTTCACTAAACTCTGGTATTGAGAGTTATAATTCTGGCAGCGGGCAATCAGGCCCCTAACTAAACAGCTGGTGGGTTCTGTTTCAATCGGAGCAGCCCAGGGGTTCTGTTACAATTATCCACTTCAGGGCACTAAAAATGATTCTTTATAAGGAAAGGAAATAATAATTAAGAGACTTTGAAATTTTTTGGAGGTAAAGAAAGAAACCACAGATAAGCCCCTCTGTGGCTGCCATGATTGTAAATTGCTAAACTGCATAAGAAAACAACATACGTTATTTTCTGAGAGTGAAGATTTATGTATGCATAAATAGATTTTTTCCTAGAGAATGTAAATGAATAGTGCCAAGGTTTTCTCAATTCAAACTTAGTGCTCAGTTAGTGAATTCTGGACAACTGTCATAAACAACCAAGCTTCCTGATGAGACTAAACACAAGAGTATCATCTTTCTGCATTTCTTCATTCAGAGAACATGTAACTCTCACTATGATCTTTGGTAATCCTCTGGGAACAGAAAATAATTTTGCTGAGAATAACTACTATTTAGAGCAGAAGTGATTTGTTTTATAAACTTGATGGGGTACAGCTAGTGCCGTGTTAATCTTCGATGTCCTATCAAATCTATGACTTTTTATAACAGGATTCAAAAATGATTTGGAGTTGAATAAACATACCTTTGAGTTCCTGAAGGAACTACACTTGATTGAATTACAGACGGCCCAGGTTGTTGCTAAAGGAATTTCAATGTAGGTGAAATGAGGCTGTTATTAGTGGTTATGGGCTGATTTGTGACCCTGTCCTCCTTAGAATGTGACTGCAGGGGATCTTCACAGAATTGATTAAGTTAAAATGAGGTCCTTAAGGTGGGATTTATCCAATATGAATGGTGTCCTTATAAGAAGGGGTAATCTGGACACAGACATGTACAGAGGGAAGACACTGTAAAGACACAAGGAGAAAAGCTCCATCTCCAAGTCAGGTGAAGAGGCCTAGAATGAATCCTTCCCACACAGCCTTTAGAAGGAACCATATCTACCAACACCTTGTTCTCAGACTTGACTCACCAGAACTGTGAAAACATAAATTTCTGATGCTTAAGTCACCTCTTTGAGGCAGCCTTAGAAAATGAATACACATTTATTTACCTAGTTTCCTTTGAGTGAAACATATTTATCAAAAATTCTGGCCAAGTGTATTTGATCTCATTTGCCTTGTCTCTGCCTGACCAGTTAGAGGCAGAGAGCAAAGTCTTCGTCTGTGCAGAAGCAACGTTTCCCAAAGTAAGTTGTTTCCTTGTCTCACTAGAAGGTGGCATGTGGAAAGCCTATGTGTCTCTAATGTCCAGATGTATCTTCTCAGTAATATCAGTGTCATTTCGCTTTTCTTTCCCTTGATTCTTTTGTTAGTTTCTTAGTTCCTTCTGAAATTAAGTAGGGAAGAGAGGTGTTATTTATTGACATCTTTCAAGGACTTGAAAAAACAACAAGTTAATGGTGGATTGGATCATTGAAAAGGGGACTGAGATCTGCTTTAATATTAATGACAGTTTGTATAATGCTCACAAATTCTTTTTATTTTATTTTTTTTAACTTCCAGAATCATTTTTGTTTTTCAACCTTGCCCATTTCTATGAGACATTGCCCTGTTCTAGTTGAGGCCGTCTTGATAAACATCAGATTTGGGGATATTGCCCTGATTAAGCATGCCTTAGAGTTGTTATTATTTTCAAAATTTTCTTTTGATGTATATTGTAGCAGGAACAGATGAACAAACCACATTTGGAATTGTTGAACCATTTCTCAAAATATTTTTCAAATTTTTAAAAACCAAAATGTGTTCTCATAAACACTTCAGCCATTAAAAGCAGTGTGTCTTGTAAGAAAAATTCTTTCCATGTGTTTCTGATTCATTTACACTTAACTCATCAAAAAGTTGTTTGGGAAAAAGTATATTTGATTGCTTAGGAGATTGTTTTGATCTTTCTGTTTTAAAAACAGGATATGTTATTGAAAGTAAACAAGACCCAACTTGGATAGTTGATATCTGAATTCCACTCTGTTCTTCTAGGTGTCAGTGTTCTATTCTTAAGCCATTGTCATTCCTAGGCCAAACAATATCTAAAATATTTATAAATGAGCATTGCTTTCTATAAAAATGTTAAAATATTGGCTTATATACCTCTCATATATAATAACTCCATGATAAAAATTTACTCCAATTAAAATGAAGAACTATTAAGATTATTAAAAGCTAGGTCATGGGTCACATAAATACAATGCTAAAACATAAGTTTCAATGAATATTGGAGTAAAAATATCAGTGCTACTAGATGCTATAGAAATTTAGAGATGAAAACATACACAGTCCAGATTTGCACTTATTTTGTACTTGAGACTAAATCAGGTTTACTAGTGAGTAGAGTATTTCATAAGGACTTTAAACTCCTTTGAATAACTCATAACCTTGAAATGTAAATATTATAAAAAAGAGAAATATATTTTACAAACAAAGTTTGGAAGATAATCCAAAGTGTGATATTAAAGTATTGTATATATTCAGAATTAGTGATAACTTTAATACATTTCTGAAGTTTGATGTATTCTAATCAAATAGGCCTAATTTATACTTTTCCACCTTGTGAGTTATCACAAAGTGATCTACCTTCTCATTATTATACTATCTCATGGAAACTCAAATTACAATGAATTGTTTTAATATGTTTTAATATTTAGTAACACTTAAGTCTATGAATATATAACTATAAACTTTTTGATATAAATTGAATCATATACCAGAAATACGTTTAAATTATTTGTAATATTTACATGATTACCATGGTATAATCATATTACTAGTGGGTTATTATTTTTAATATTCTGTTTATTAAATGTTATATTCCTCCAGATTATTTTTATCTATACAGTAATAACACTCAAAAAATGAAATGAAAGTTGATAAATGAAATTTATCTCCTCAAGTAACTATGGATCAGTACATCTCTGTAAAATATGTCTATAAAATATTTGCCTAGCAACATATTTTTACCATAAAATAATTATAAGTTATTATGATAGCTATGAACTATTGAAGGACTTTATATATATATACATATATATATATATTCTTTTGAATCTTCACAATTATCTTACATTTTAGAAATACTGACTTCATGTTATAGATGAGGAAAAGCTAGTAAGAAGCCAGGCCGACATTTAAACTATGTCTGACTTATTCTCATGACTGATTTCTTTCCATTGTTATATTTTTTCCTCTCAAATCTCTTAAGGAAAGTCTGTGACAGTTTTCTCTTTCAGGAACTACTACATATTTTAAAAGGTTATTCATGGCTAATATTTTGTAACACAAAAATCTCTAAAATATCAAATCAAACATTGGATTTTTTCTTTAAAGGTGAAATTCCATATTCTTTTATATTAAACAGCATAAGAAAAAATAACCACTTTTCTGAGAGCTAAAGAGTTATGTATGCATAAATGGATTTTTCTCTAGATACAGTGAATGAATAGTGCCAAGGTTTTCTCAACTCAACCTTAGTTATCAGTTAGTGAATTCTGAACAACTGTCATAAACAACCAAGCTTCCTGATGAGACTAAATACTTTTCTTCATTCAGAGAACATGTAACTCTCACTATGGTCTTTAGTGACCCTCTGCAGATGGAAAATAATTTTGCTGGGAATAACTGCTATTTAGAACAGGATTGGTTTGTTTTACAGACTTGGTGGGATATGACCAGTGCTGTGATAATCTTACCACGTCTCTGACTAGGACTGAAAAGAGATTTGGGTTTGAACCAACCTAACTTCTGAGTTCCTGAAGGAACTACAATTGTTTGAATTGACAAACTACATACAGCTCATGGGTCAAATCTAGCTTTCTGCTTGTTTTTGTATAGGCTGTAAGCTAAAAAATATTTATATATTTTAATATGACAAAAGTAGAAAAGATAATTATTTATGACACATAAAAATTATATACGATTTAAATTTCAGTATCCATAAATGTTTTATTGGAACACAGCCACATTCATTTGTTTATTGTTCAAGGTTGTTTATGTGCTACAATGATAGAGTTAGTAATTACAACAGAGACTGGTCTGCAAAACCTAAAATATTCACTGTCTAGTCTTTTACAGAGACATTTACTGAGCCCTGATATACAATATAATTATGGAATAATAGCTAAAAAGCACAGTTTAAATAATATGAATTAAGATATTTTTATTTTTTATGGTATGAATAAAGTTGCAAAGAATGGATTAATTAGAAGAAAATGCTAGTTAAGCCAAAATACAAGTCCTTAAGGTATAATGATATTTTATGTTATTTAAATGTTATATTGTGTACTGCCTTACAATTTTATAATTTTTAACTGCCAGTTGTGACATCACTGATAGAGTGGTAGCTTCACAGAGAAAATTACTAACTTGGAGATGCAAAGAGTGAAAATACTTCAAATCTTTTATAAGAAAAATGCCTTGCAACCCCCATAAATGTATTGTAAGAAAAAAAAGTTGTCCTTAATAAGATTTAAAATTTCTGACATGATTTGGGTTTTTCAGACAAAGCTATATGTGGGAAATTAACTGGAAACCAAATATGTAAAATATGGGAAAAATATATATAAGAACTGTATTAGTTAGCAAATAGTCCCATTAGAAAATAAATAATATAGCTTTATGTTGCTCTTTTAATATGTACAATATGAGTAATGCCAGTAGGTCTCTTGCAAAAATGAATATAATTTACTTAAATAGAAAATATTTTATTGGTCAAAACCGTATGTACACCAGCTTCCACAGCTCCTTTTAACTACAATGATATACTACCATCCAAATAATGAATACCTTATAACACTTAACATGCAACTGTCGACTTTAATGCTCTAACTTTTATTTAGAAAACACAAACATTTAGAGTTAAAATGTATAAACTGATGTAAAATATGCAGTTGTGATTTACCTAAAAGCCTGGGATAAGGAGTATCTTTATTTTATTTCCTAGGGTTACCTGTGTATCTAACACAAGAATCAATATTATAGAGAAAACATGTGTATACTGTACCTTTACATTAACCTGATTCCAATGTTCCTCAGAGTCATCCATTTCCACAGATGGCTAATGATTCATTTATTCGTCTTGTATAAAAGGCTTATGAACACTTAGATCAACTGAACTCAGGCAAATAGGACTGTGATTATACTGAATTAAAAAAAAAATGGTCAAGAGATTACTGTAGCACATCCATATAATAGAACTACACAGAAACAACAAATCTAGAAATACAATAAAATAATAAATAAAAATAAATAGTTGGCATCAATAAGTATACTCCATAATATGTCATACTTGTCTTCAGTAAAGCATGTCACAATATAAATGAATTTCATTTATATGGGAGGATTATTTCATCACACAATTATTAAAATAAATTTTGAAGTATTTTTGAAAATGTTAAACATTTTTCTGTTAATGCATTATATGGTATACTTCTGTATGTAACTTCTAGGAATATAATGTCATCTAATAATCTTGAACAGAAGTATAATATCACATACATAAAAGAGGAATATATTATTATTACTGAATATGGAATATAATAAATACAAAAAAGACTAATGCTGACAGCTGAAGTCTCCTCTTATTTGCAGCATTGTAAAACTATTGGTATTATTTACAGTAAATACAAGCAAGAAAGAAGAAAATCAAATTGTAAAGCAAATAAATATGAAAATCAAAGTAGTACAGAAAGGAAGAGTAAATATATCAGTAAAATTAGCCAAAAACAACAAAATAAATTAAATTTGAATGAATTTTTTTTCAGAACATAGAAAACATATAGACAGATACATCAGTAAAATAAGTACAAACCACATAAAATAATAAGTCTGAACACTTTCAAATGACATGGTCATGCATGAAGTAAAAACAAATATTTCATTAAATGTTCAGAGCAAGTAACGAGAACAAAATGAATTATAATAGAAACCAGTTTAAGCCTAATGTTTGTACAGGGCTGCTATTATTTTACACAGTGGGCTATAGTTACAGTAAATTTAAATCTAAATCAAACATGTCAGGGAAGTAGAATAGAATCTACCTCTTATCAGCTACGTGCCTCTTGGCTTGGTGTTTTGTTAAAATAAACACAGTTGGCATGCAAGATTCATGTCTCCATGAATTTTTTACCATCTTTATTCTAAAAGCAGACACATAATCACTGGACTCATCAGGTCACTAAATTTATCACTTTAACATTTAATATTCATTCTTAATATGAATAAACTGGATGTATGATAGTTTATGAGAACATTTTGAGGACAGCAGAGGAATATGGAGTAAAATATGTGTTTAATATAACAACAAATACAATAATAGATATAGATCCAGAATTAAGAATTTTGATTTATATAAAGGATATAACATCACCTCTAAATCATATTCCACTGTATGAACCTACAAAGGTTTTTATGCAGTCACCTATTGAAGGGCATCTTAATTACTTCCAGTGTTTGGTGATTATAAGTAATGCTGCTATAAATATTTGTGTAAAGGTTTTTGTGTGAATGTAAGTTTTCAGCCCATTTGGGTAAATACTATGGAGTGTGATTGCGGGATTATATGGTGAAAGTATGTTTAGCGGGGTTAAAAAATGCCAAATCATCTCTCAAAGTGGCTGTGTCATTTTGCATTCCCACCAGTAATGGGAGTTTCTATTGTTCTACATATACTCCAGCATTTAATACTGTTAGCTTTTTTGATTTCAGTCATTTTCACAGGTGTATATTATCTCATGGTTCTTGTAAATTGATAGAATTCTATTTTGTCTGAAAGAATATAAATATTCCAGCTTTCTTTTGGCTAATCTTTCTAAATTCTTTTACTTTAAACTTAGGTTTGAGTCTTTAAAGTGGGTCCTAATAGAAAATATAAAATGGGGCTTTGTTTAATTTTTTTAAGTTTGCAATGACAAATCTGTCAACTGACACATGAATCCCATTCATAGTTAAAGTATTATTGATAACAGTTGTATTAATATTTTACCATGTGCAATTATTTGGTTTTAATTAATCAGCTTACATCATTCTATTTTACCTCTTCTCTTAGCATAACACTTATACCTCTTTCTTATATAAAAATTCAGTAGTTTCTTTAAAGAAGGTAGCATATATTTTACCCAAGCTAAATCCCCTTTTAAATCTTTTAACAGAATATTCCTAATTTCTTCCTTTTCTCCCTTAAGACATGGCTACCATTCTCATCTATATTCTATAATAATCTAATGCAGTTTATATTATTTTAAGCCATTATCCCTTAGATTAACTAATAGTAATAAAAATAAATATTTTCTTTTAACTTGACTTACTCCTCTTTTACAACCTTCCTTGCATTGTGTAGATTCTTTTTTTTTTTTTTTGACATTTTTTCCTTTCCATATATATATATATTAGAGCTATAACATTTTTCTTCTTTCTGAAGGACTTCTTTCCACATTTCTTTCATGGAAGAGCTACTAATGAATATTCTAGGTGTGTAATTTTTAAAAAATTTTTTTCAGTACTGAGTTGAAGAGGGAATATTTCACTTCACTCTCTTCTCACATACATGGCTTCTAATAGTTCACTACAATTCTTATTTTTTTTCCTCCTAAATTTAAGGTGTTTTGTGTTTTACTGTCTTATTTCACTTAGTATAATATTCTCCAGGTCTATCTATGCTGCCACAAAAAGTAAGTTTCTTTCTTTATACTGCTGTATAGTATTCCATTTTGTAAATGTACCACTGATTTTTTTACCCACTTAAGCTGTTTCTAGATCTTGGCTATTGTAAATAGCACTGCTATAAACATAGGGATGCTCTTTTTGTGTGTTAGTTTTTGGAATTCTTAGGATATATTCCCAGAAGTGGAATTGCTGGGTCAAAGGAATATTATGCAGCAGTAAAAAATAAAGAAACTGTTACCTTTAATGACAGCATGGATGGACCTGAAGAATATTATACTAAGTGAAAAAAGCCAGTCACTGAAAGACAAATACTTCACTTATATGTGAATCTAAGGCACATGATAAATTAACAAAATAGGAACAGAAGCATAGATATGTGGAATAGACTGACAGCTGCCGGAGGTGGGGGGAAAAGCATGAAAGATTAACCAAAGAACATGTATGCATGATCCATTGACATAGACAACAACATGGGGATTGAGTTAGGGAGGGGAACAGGAGGGGCAGGGTGGAGGTGGGGAAGGGAAGAAGTGGCAGGAATTACTATAATAGCATGAATAAATAAGTAAATAAATAAATAAATAAGGTGCTTTATTCCTTAGACTTTTTTCAAGATTTTCTCTTTGTTTTTAGTTTTCTTCAGTTTAAGTATGATATGCCAAGGTGTAGATATTTTTTTATTTCTATTCTGTTTCATGTTCTCTGAGGTTCTAGGATCTGGTGTTTGGCCAATGTCATTAAATTTAGAATTCTTCTGCTATCATTTCTTCAAATGCTTCTTCTGCTTCTTTCTCTCTTCTGATATTCCAGTTATCTATGCTTCACCTTTTGAAATTGTCCCATAGCTTTAGATGTTCTATTCTGTCTTTGTTTTTCATTCTTTCCTTTTCCCCCTTTGCATTTCAGTTTAGGAAGTTCATATTGACTTAACTTCTAGTTCACTGATACTTTTCTCAGCATGTTGAGTTACTAATGGGTCCATCAAAGACATTCTTTTTTATTAGTATGTTCTTGCTTTTCAGTATTTTTAAAAAATTCTTTCTCAGAGTATGCATCAGTGTGTTCTTTCAGATTGTCTACTTTTCCCAATAAAATTCTGAGATATTCATCAAAGTTATTTAAAATCCCTTGTCTGATAATTCCAACATCTATTTCACAAATAAATTCTAGTTCTGATGCTTGGTTTGTTACTTCTGACTATTTTCTTTTTCTTTTTTTAAATCATGCCTTATCATTTTGATGTGGAAAACCCTTTAATATGTACTGGGCAATAAGAGTTAAGGCAAGTAGACCTTTAAAGTTAATTTTTATGTTAATCTGGCTAAGATCTAGGTATGTTTATTGTATGTTATAGCTGTAGGTGACAGAGGCCACAAATTTCTCTGGAATCCTTGTTGTTGTCACCTATTTTGTCCTTAGGATTCCCTAAGAACTCATCATAAGACATCCACATCTTACAGCTTTTTCAGCTGTAACTCTGTTGTTTTACTAACCCTGCTGTGTGGTGGGTGTAAGGCATGGGGGAGGTAAGTGTTCTGTAATATTAAGTTTAAGTCTGTCTTTTAGTGGGCCTGTGGCCCTAGACTCTGAGAGTGACAGTGATTCTGAGCTTCCCTCATATACTTAGGTAAGACATTAGGCTGGAGGAGCATGAAACTAGACATATTATTCCTCCAATGGTGTAGGATCAACCACTGGCAATGTCTTCTGCAAAGTAGGCCTTTTTTTATAGAGAAATGCTCTGGGCATATTTCACAATGATTATGCTTCCCTTTGTTTCTCTCTCTCTCTCTCTTGAATTTTTAAAAATTGTGTCATTTTCCACTACCATTTATCCCTTTTATACCCCCTCCCACCCATAATCACTATACTGTTGTCCATGTTCATGAGTCCTTTTTCCTTTTGGCTTGATCCCTCCACCTCCTAATCTCTCCAAATAGCTGTCAGCTTGCTCTCTAACTATGAGTCTATCTCTGTTTTGCTCATTAGTTCAGTTTGCTCATTAGAATCCACATATGAGTGAAATCATATGGTATTTGTCTTTCTCTGCCTGGCTTATTTTATTAAGCATAACGTTCTCCAGGTCCATCCATGCTGTCACAAAGGCTAACATTTTTTTCCTTTTTTCAGCTAAATAGTATTCTTTTGTGTAAATGTACCATAGTTGTTTTATTAACTCATCTACTGATGGACATTTGGGCTTCTTCCAGATCTTGGCAATCGTAATTAACACTGTAATGAACTAGGGGTGCTTATATTGTTTTGAATAAGTGTTTCAGGTTCCTTCAGAAAAATTCCCAGAAATGGAATCACTGGGTCATAAAGAAGTTCCACTTTTAATTTTTTGAGGTAACCATACTGCTTGCCAGAGTGGCTGCACCAATCTGCATTCCCACCAACAGCGCAAGAATTTCCCCTTTCTCCACATCATCACCAGAACTGTTGTTTATGGATTTATTAATGACAGCCATTCTGGCAGTTGTGTGGTGATATCTCATTGTGGTTTTAATTTTCATTTCTCTCATGATTAGTGAGGTTGAACATCTTTTCATATGTCTATTAGCCATCTGTATGTCCTTTATGGAGAAGAGTTATTCAGGTCCTTTGCCCATTTTTAATTGGATTGTTTTTGTTTTTTGTTTGTTTGTTTGTTTTGGTGTTGTTTCATAAGTTCCTTACAAATTTTGAAAATAAACCCATTATCAGATAATTGGTGAATATGTTCTCCCATTAGGTGGGTTGTCTTTTTATTTTGTTTATGGTTTTCTTTGCTGTGCCAAACTTTTTTAGTCTGATGCAATCCTATTTTGTTTTGTTTTCTTTCCCCAAGAAGATATGTTAGAAAAAATATTTCTATGAGAAATATTTGAGATTTTACTGCTTATCATTTCTTCTGGTATTTTTATGATTTTGAGTCTAACATTTAGCTTTTTAATCCATTTTGAGTTGATTCCTGTGTATGGTGTAAGAAGGTGGTTTAGTTTTATTTTTGTGCATATATCTGGCCAATATTCTCAACAATATTTATTGAATAGACTATTTTGACCCCTTTCTATTTTTTTACCTCCTTTGTCACATATTCTATTTTATTCCTTTTTAAATAGCTTATTTTTGTTGTAGTTTTCCATTGTCATTTATCCCCTTTATACCCTCTTTCTCTTCCACCCACACCCTCCCCAACACAATCACCACACTGCTGTCCATGCCCATGATTTGTTTTCCTTTTTGCCTGATCCCCTCAGCCCCCCACCCACCTCCCAGAGCTGTCAGCTTACTTTCTGTCTATGAGTCTGTCTTTATTTCATTCATTAGTCCATCTGTTCATTAGATTTTACATATGAGTGAAATCATATGATATTTGTCTTTCTCTGACGGTTTATTTTACTGAGCATAATGTTCTCTGGGTCCATCCATGCTGTTGCAAAAAGTAAACTTTTCTTCTTTTTTATGGCTGAGTAGTATGCTACCGTGTAAATGCATCCTGGTTGTTTTGTCTGCTTATCTACTGATGGACACTAGGGCTGCTTCCAAACCTTGGCAGTTGGAAATAATATTGCAATGGACATAGGAGTACATATATTCTTTCAAATTAGTGTTTCAGTTTTCTTCAGATAAATTCCCAGAAGTGGAATCACTGGGTAATAAGGCAGTTTCATTTTTAATTGATTGAAATAATTCTGTACTGCTTCCCTGAGAAGGTATATCAGAAAATATGTTGCTATAAGCAATGCCCAAGATTTTACTGCCTATGTTTCCTTTTAGGATTTTAATAGTTTTAAGTCTATTTTAAGTTTTTTTATCCATTTTGAATTTACTTTTGTGTGTGGCATAAGAAAATGGTCTAGCCCTGGCTGGTGTTGCTCAGTGGATTGAGCACCAGTCTGTGAACCAAAGGATCACTGGTTGGATTCCCAGCCAGAGCACATGGCTGGGTTGCAGGCCAGGTCCCTGGTTGTGGGTGCATGAGAGGCAAACATACATTTATGTTTCTTTCCCTCTTTATCTCTCCCTTCCAGTCTCTCTAAAAATAAATAAATAAAATCTTTAAAAAAAATAAAGTTGTTTAACTTAATTTTTCTGCATGTGCCTGCCCAATTTTCCAAACACCATTTATTGAATAAACTATATTTAGCCCATTGTATGTGCTTGCTTCCTCTGTCAAATATTAATTGGCTATAAAAGCGTGAGCTTATTTCTGGACTCTCGATTCTGTTCTGTTGATCTATGTGTTTGTTTTTATGCCAGAACCATGCTTTCTTGATGACTACTCATTATACTAAAGTTTGATATTAGATAGCATGATTCCTCCAACTTTATTCTTCTTTTTCAAGATTGCTGCTTCTATTTGGGGCCTTTTGTGGTTCATATAAATTTTCAAAATATTTATTCTAGCTCTGTGAAATATGTCACTGGAATCTTGATAGGAATTGCACCGAATCTATAGATTGCTTTGGGTACTATGAACATTTTAATGATGTTAATGCTTCCTATCCATGAAAGTGCTATGTGCTTCCACTTGTTTGTATCTTCTCTAATTTTTTTCCTCAGTGTCTTATAGTTTTCTGAGTATAGATATTTTACATTCTTGGTTAGATTTATTCCTAGGTATTTTATTCTTTTGAAGCAATTGTAAATAAGATTGTTTCTTAACTTCTATTTCTGATAGTTCATTATTGGCATATAAAAGTGCAACTAATTTTTGGATACCAATTTTGTATCCTGCTACTTTGCTGAGTTCAGTTATTCGTTGTATAGTTTCTTGGTAGAAATTTTAGGGTTCTTTAGGTACAGTATCATGTCATCTGCAAATAATAACAGTTGTAGTTCTTCCTTTACAATTTGGATGTCTTTTATTTCTTCACCTTTTCTGATTGTTATAGCTAGGACTTCCAGTGCTATGTTGAATAAGAGACATCCCTGTCTTGTTCCTAATCTTAAGGGGAATGCTTGTGGTTTTTGCCCATTGAGTATGATGCTGGCAATGGGTTTCTCATATATAGCCTTTATTATGTTTAGGTATGTTTCTTCTATTCCCACTTTTCTGAGAGTTTTTATCATAAATGAGTCCTGTATTTATAGACTGCATTTTTTGCATCTATTAATATAATCATGTAGTTTTTATTCTTCATTTTATTTGTGTGGTGTATTACATTTATTGATTTGAGACTGTTGTACCAACCTTGCATTCCTGGAATAAATCCCTCTTGATCATGATGTCTGATCTATTTGATGAATTACTGTATTCAGTTTGCTAGTATTGTGTTGAGGGTTTTAGCATCTATCTTCATCAGGGATATTGACCTATAGTTTTCTTTCTTTGTAGTGTCTTTATCTGGTTTTAGAATTAGGATAATGCTTGCTTCATAAAGTGAGCTTGAGAGTCTTCCTTCCCCTTTAATTTTTTGGAATAGTTGAGTAGGAGAGGTGTTCTTCTTGGAATATTTGGTAAAATTCACCTCTGAAGCCATCTGGTCTAGGACTTTTTGTTTGTTGAGAGTTTTTTGATTAGTGCTTCAATTTCAGTAGGTGTAATCTGTATATTCAAATCCTGTGATTCTTCCTGAATTAGTTTTGGAAGATTGCATGATTCTAGAAATTTATTCATTTTTTTCTGGTTGTCCAATTTGTTGGCATATAGTTGTTGGTAATATTATTTTACAAACCTTTGTATTTCTGTACTGTCAGATGTTCCTCCTCTTTCATTTCTGATTTTATTTATTTGGGTCCTCTCTCTTTTTTTCTTAATGAGCCTGATTAAAGATTTGTCAATCTTGTTTATCTTTTTAAAAAATTAGCTCTTGGTTTCATTGATCTTTTATATCTCTTTTTAGCCTATATTTTGTTTATTTCTGCTCTGATCTTTATTAGTTACTTCTACTCACTTTGGGCTTTTTTTTTTTAAGTTCCTTTAAGTGTAAACCTAGATTGTTTATTTTAGCTTTTTTTGTTGTTTCTTGAGAGAGACCTGTAATGCTATGAATTTCTTTCTTAGGACTACTTTCCCTGTGTCCCACAGATTTTAGATGGTTATGTTCTCATTTTCATTTGTGTCAAGTTATCTGCTGATATCTTCCTTGATCTTATTGTTGATCCTTTCACTGTTTAATAACATCACATTTAGTTTCTGTATCTTTGTGTATTTTTCTGCTTCATTCTTGTGATTTATTTCTAGTTTTATACCATTATGATCAGAGAAGATGCTTGATATGATTTTAATATTCTTAAATTTATTAAAACTTGTTTTGTGTCCTAACACGTAGTCGATCCTAGAAAATATTCCATGCACACTTGAAAAGTTTCTCAGTGTTAAGCTCATCTACCTTCAGGTTCTAAAAAATCTTCCAAATTTAAATTTAAATCTTCCTACTATTTGGTGGCTCCAGCAGCTTCTGCTCCAAGTAAGCACATCTGAGCATTAACTGTCTACAATTGTTTCTTCAAATCTGTGTGTGGCAGTGTGCCCTGAAAAGAAGTTCTCTCATAGGTTTAAGAAAAGTTATTGAGGTTCACTTTGTTCAGCTTTTTCTCAAAGTGAGAGTAAACACTTCTAATTGGAGCTTAAAACATAACTGATTTATTAAGAATCAATAAGTTGATCAAATTGTTCATAATTGACCCAATTACTGAGTCTTCTCAGTTAGATTCATGAAATTTTTTGGTCTTATTTCAAACCAAAGCATTTTGAAAATATGGAAATCAGAGAGGACAAGTATCACTTCCTACCTGCCACTAACTCAGTTTTAAGGTTGGAAAACAGCAGTGTATTTTGCCCTTTCAAATACATAAAAATACCTTGAAAAATGTTTCTATGATCTAAATAGAATGCTTATAGCTTGTTATGAGTAGAAGGAATTGCACATTTTAACAGATTGATAAAGTGTGCCCCAAAGCGAAAAAGTGTCTACATTTGTTTCACTCCAACAACAAAGAACAAATTATTACATTTTAAATTTCTACAAGTGTTCTGATGAATATCAAAAAGGACAAAAGTAATAGCTTACAGTGAAAATCTATATAGTCTTGGTTTTGTCCATCTCTTTCTTCTGCATTTCTTACAGCTACTCCTTGCGGTTTTTAAATTTTTTTTATTTTAACTTAAAATAAAAAAGAATACTCTTTCTTAAGTCATACAGCGTATTCTGTCTTTGTTCTGTCAAAGTAAGAAATCAAACCTCTAGAGAATTTTGTGAGTTCATTAGAGCCAAACTGGCAATTGTCAGGAAGCAAAACCTCAATGGACTGAGAAAATGCTCTGGAAAATAGGAGCTTTGCACCTTATTTTATACATTACAATAAAAAGAGAAGATGTATGCCGGTTACATAAAATCCATTGGTGATAGATTAAGGAGGTGGGAGAAAGCAAAGCAGGGAAACCTGTGGGATTGGATAAAAAGTAAATGAGAGACACATAGTTCTTTTATACAAATGGGTATAGGATAGTTAACAGTCAACAATTAACATAATAACAATAACAATGAGGGAAGTTGTGGTCTCCCTCTGGTGTGGTGCCTGTGCTTTGATGGGTTCAGCAAAAGGAAATTTGACTTTCCAAAGGTATGTTATCATAGATACAAAAAAAAATAGACAGGCTTAATTAAGATTGGCTTTCATCAGGGAAGATTCCAGCCTAGGACATGACTACCCACCATGACCTGCTTTTAGTAAGAAAGTTTTTAACTTCAGTCCATCTTCTGTGGTTACTTTAAGTCTCAGAGTTTGCAAGGTTGTCACGCAGGCTTCCACTGAGTTTTTCAGGCTTAGCATATGACCTCTTTTTATCCATGGTTCCTTCTCTTAATCCCTCTCTTTGCTTTATGTCTCTTTTACACCTTAGCTCTATCCAGTACTTGAATTTCTTTCCAATAAAAAATAATGTTCTTTCTTGGGGATAGGAAGAACAAAGACAAAAGATGGATACACTATATATTTTTGTCTCCATTGCATATTTATGAATTTTTCCCCCCCAAAACATTGCTTTTTTATTTCATTATATTTTTAAAGAAATCCATTGTCATCTTTAAATAACAAGAACATAATTTTACTACTATGAAACATCAAATAATATTCCAGTGACAAATATGCAGTTTCATAATAAAAAAAAAATCACTGTTCAAATGAACAAATACTTAATTATAACATGCAGTAAGACTATTCATCTAGGTACCTGGGGTATATTTCAGGACCTTGAACTGACAAGTGCATCAGGAAGATGTAGCTCAACTGGGACAAATTCAAAGAAACTAGGAGATGTTGTCTTATAGTCAAATAAGACAACAGGGAAAACTGTCTTGCATTTTTCAATGTAAAATTGACCAGGTGGTTTTTTTCCTTTTTCTTTTCTTTTTTAAAAGGATTTATTTATTTATTTTTAGGGAAAGAGGAAGGGAGGGAGAAAGAGAGTAATGATGATCCAGCCCAAGGTCGCCAGGGTGCTAGGGCAGACTCCTATTGCTGTGAGGATGTTTGCTGCAATTTTTTCTGCTTTTACTTGAGGCACTTTGACCTCCACGGTGGTTCTGGCTGTTCCAGAGAGCTGGATGGAGGGCTGGCAGCCTGCGGATGTTCTTCAGCCATCTCCTAAAGTGGGCTGAAGAGAGGCTGGGCTTCACTCTGATGTGGTGGATCCATGCCACAATGCCGGTGACTAACTGCAGTGGGAGTGGTAAGAATAACAGTATGAGGACCTTCCCACAAAGGGCCTAAAGGCTGTCTTTTCCAGACCTTAATTAAAACTTGATCTCCTGGCTCGTAGGGGTGCAAGGGAGTAACTACTGGTATTAGGTGGCACTCTAGAACTCTTTTCTGAACAGCTGCTAGGGTCTTCTGGAGTGCCTGTGATTGTTTAACTAGGGATAATTCCCCTTTAACTTATAGGTCCCCAACTCGAGGCGTGAGTGGGTTGTATTAGTTTCAGTCCAGTTCTTCTCAGCAAGGATGTGGCCAGTGCCTGCTGTGATACAGAAATGTAAGGGAGTCGACCAGACTGGCATAAATAAGCAAAGAGTAAGCCTTGCCCAGAAGACTAGATAAGAAGTCCTCCGGTCAGGTTTACTGAACATTGTGGAGATTTATCTAACAACTAGCTGTGGGCAGGAGGCTTAATAGAGAAGACAGTGAATCAGCTCAAACACTAAACACAAGCAAATGTAGAGGAATCCGAAAGCCACCCTTTCTCAGGGGCCCCAATCAGCCGGGGCAATGGCACTAAGTCCTATGGCAAATAGGGTAATAAGTAAGTTAACTAACGTTAAGTACAAGGCAGAACACTGTCCAGTCATTTTCTTTTCTTGTGTCGTTCCGATTGGTGAGGAAGGGCTGAGTTCGACTGTCCTGCTGGTGCCAGTCCAGATCTACTGGGCTGTTCTTCAGAAGCTGGTGGAATGTAAGACTTGACTCAGGAATGATGAACCCAAGCAGCAATGCCAGCAACCTTTATAGCCATTGGGGTAGTAAGAATACAGTGTGAGGACCTTCCCATAGCAGCCCTAGGGGTTGTCTTTTCCAGACCTTGATGAGGACCTGGTCCCCAGGTCTGACAAGATGCATGGGGGTCACTATGGGAATGGGTCGCCTCTCTAATACCCGCTGCTGGATGGAAGTAAGGGTCTTTTAAAGAGCCTACAATTGCTGAATTAAAGTGTGGTCACCCCTAACCTGTAAATCTCCTATCTGAGGTGTTAGAGGGTGTGGCCTCCTATATAATATTTCAAAAAGAGTTAGGCCATAGGTATACGGAGTGCATCTGGACCGGAAAAGGACTAAAGGGAGAAGATCTCGCCATGGAGAATTAGTTTCCTGGTGGAGTTTTCACAGAGTCTGCTTTAAGAACTGGTTTATACGTTCTACCTGACCTGCACCCTGAGGCCGGTAGGTGGTGTGGAAGTTCCACTTGATTCCTAAAGCCTTAGCTACAGCTTGAACTGTTTCTGCTATAAATGCTGGACCATTATCTGACCCTATGTTAATAGGTAATCCATATCTAGGAATAATTAGGTTTGTTAGAACCTTGGCTACTTTCTTGGCCTTCTCTGTTTGGGTGGGGACTGCCTCTACCCACCCAGAATAAGTACAAATTAAAACTAATAAGTATTTATAGCCTCTAGGGGCTGGCCCTACTTCTGGGAAATCTACCTCAATGTCTTCAAAGGTAGTAGTTTCCTGCCAGTGCATCGCAAGCAGCGGGACCCTGCCAGTCTTTGGGTTATTCTTGGTACAAGTTAGGCATCGCTTTGCAACTGAAGCACAAATAGTCCAGAGATTGGGTATATAATGCTCCTTTTCCCAAGTGAGTGGTCTGGTGCAAGGTGGTGGCTAGCTGTAGGCCAATGCTGTTTGGAACAAAGATTCTGCCATCTGGCAGAATTAACCAGCCCTTTTTGTGTGTGTGTGGCGTTCTCAGTCTTAGCCCAAGCTTCCTTAGCTGGGGAGTAGTGTGGGGGCTCTGTAGGCTGTGTTAACACAGGAAGAATATTACCTCCCATCTCGGGCAGAGGTTCTACCTTGCAATGCAGCTTCTTTGGCAGCCTGATCTGCTGGCCAGTTCCTGGTTTCAATTTCCCTGGTGCCCCTCTGGTGACCCCTGCAATGGACAATTGCTACCTGGGCTGGCCTCCACACTGCTTGCAATAAAGCCAGAATTTTCTGAGTATATTTGATTGCTTTCTCCTCAGCTGTAAGCAATCCTCTCTCTCAATAAATTGCCCCATGCACATGAACAGTGGCAAAAGCCGAGAGTCAGTATATACAGTGGCCCGTTTGCCAGTAGGTACCACTAATGCCCAGGTAAGGGTGACAAGTTTTGTTCTCTGGACCAACCAGCGCTGCAGAAGGGACTCAGAACAGATTACTTTCTCAAGGGTGGCTACAGCTGCTCCTGCATAATGTGTGCCCTTGTGAATGAATCTGCTTCCACCCATGAAGAGTACAACGTCTGAATTAAGGAGCAGAGAGTCTTGTAGTCCAGCCCAGAAAGAATATGCTTGGTCAATGGTTTCTTCACAATCATGCTCCAGTTCCCCCTTCAGTGTGTAGGAGTGAAGCAGGGTTCAAAGCCTGGATGGCCTGCAGGCAGATCTGGGGGTCCTCAGGGAGAGTTGCCTGGTAGTGAGTGAGGTGGCTACCAGTGAGCCATTTCCCTCCTGTACCTCTTAGGAGGTCCTCAACTGCGTGTGGTATGTTAACAGAAAGGTCCTGTCCTAGAGTGAGCTTGTCAGCCTCCTTGACTAAGAGGGCAGGAGCGGTGACAGCTCTGAGACAGGCAGGCCACCCTCGGGACACGAGGTCTAGTCTTTTTGAAAGCTGTGCTACCAGCCTTTGACAATGTCCAAGGGCTTGAGTCAGGACTCCCCTGGCTACTCCTTTTTTTCTCATGGACAGAAAGGCTGAAGCGCTTGGTGACATCTGGTAGGACAAGGGTGAGAGCCTGGATGAGTTCCTCTTTTAGTTTTTGAAATACCCTTTTCTGTTCTTCTCCCCAGTCTAACGGCACATTGGGGTCTTGGGTGGCCTCATGGAGGGGCCATGCGATTGCAGCAAAGTTGGGGATCCAAAGGCGGCAATATCCCGCCATCCCTAGAAACTCACAGAGGTCCTTCTTGGATCTCAGGGTGGGAAGTTGGGTGATTACCCCCTTTCGCTCGGCTGACAGTCTCTGGGTCCCTTCTGACAAAACAAACCCTAGAAACTTAACTTCCTGGGTGCAAATTTGTGCCTTCCTGCAGGGGACTCAATAGCCTTTTCCCTCAAGCAGAGTAAGGAGGGCAGAAGTTAGACAATCTTCCTTAGCCTTGGTTGCTAAGAGGAAATCATCTACATATTGGAGGAGCATCAAATGAGGATTTTCTGTTGGGAAGGGGCTGAGGTCCTGTCCTAGGGCCTCTCCGAAATAGTAGGGGAGTTTTTAAACCCTTGAGGCAACCTAGTCCAAGTAAGTTGTTGCTTTCTGTTTGCCTCTGGATCCTACCTCTCGAAAGCAAAAAGGTCTTGTGACTGTGAATGTAAAGGAATGCAGAAAAAGGCATCTTTTAGGTCTAATGTTGTATATAAGAGTCTATCAGGTAGCAGGAGACTTAGGAGAGTATAAGGATTTGGCACCGTTGGGTGGATAGTCTCTGTTACAGCATTTACCCTCCTCAGGTCCTGAACCAGCCAGTAATCATTGGTCCCAGGTTTCTGGACCAGTAAGAAAGGAGTGTTCCATGCTGACTGACATTTTTTTAGTATGCCTTCCTGTAGCAGTTAGTCTATATGGGGCTTAATGCCTTTACAGGCTTCCCAGGAAATAGGATACTGCTTGATGTGAACAAGGCTTGTATTGCTGAGTAGTGAGACTATCACAGGAGGTATATGACTTGCCAAACCCAGGGGATTGTCTTCTGCCCATACTTTGGGAACCTTTGCCTGAAAATCCCTGAGGAGAGAGGCTCAGAGTATTATTGAGGAGACTCAAGCAATTGATACTCCTCTTCTAAGGGAAGGGAGACAGACAAAAATTATTCGAGGGTTTACTTGAAGCTCTGCAGCCTCAGGGGAGAAGGAGATTTGAGCTTGGAGCTTTCTGAGGAGGTCTCTCCCAAGCAAAGGAAATGGACAAGAAGAAATGAGTGGGTGGTAGTAGCTTTTCCTAAATTGACCTTCCGAGCTTCACAAAAAGGGTACTCTGCAACTTCTCCTCTTGCCCCCAGTACTCTCATCTTCTTTTTTACAATAGGTCCTGTAGGTTTAGTTACTACTGAAATTTCAGCTCCTGTATCTACCATAAAAGTCATTGGGTGGCCCCCTACAGTCATTGTAACCATGGGCTTCCGGGGGCCTAAGGAGAGGGATCCCTGGCCTCCTCAGTCACTATCCTCCCCTGCAGCAGTCATTATTTTTGGAGAAGGATGTTTCTTTAACTTGGGGCAGTCACTTTTCTAAATGTCCCTTTTCTTTGCAGTATGCACATTGGTCTGAAGTTAGTTTTTTTCCTGGCTTTCCCTCTCCCTTCTTGCGAAACTTTTTGCTAGATTCTGGACCTGGTTTAAAGGAGGTTTCTTTTAGGGCAGCGGCTAACACTTTAGCTTGCCACTTTTCTTTGTCAAGTTCTTTTATTTTATCAGCCTCCTCTCTGTTTAAGTATACTTTGGTAACGATTTCTAAGAGCTGGCTTAAATTTATGCCTCCGAATCCCTCTAGTTTTTGTAACTTTCTCCGAATGTCAGATGCTGCCTTAATGACAAAAGCCAGATTGAGGGTATGGGCATTCTCTGGAGCCTCAGGAACGAAAGGGGTGTACATGTGGTATGCCTCTCGCAGGTGCTCAAGGAAGGCAGTGGGGCTCTCGGTGGGGCCCTTCTGAAACCTTATTCAAGTTAATGGGCTTCTTAGACACTTTGATCATTCCTGAAGTAAGGCCTGATGGCTTTAAGGGCCTCCATCCCAGGCGCAGTGTTGGAATTCCTGTCAGGTGGCCTGGCAGATACTATCTCCCTCACGACTGCCTCCCTTTCATGTTCTGCACCTATAGCCTGACTTCTGACATTTTCCCTGGCTGCCTTAAGAATTAACTTTCGCTCTTCTATTGAGAAGAGGATCAATAGGAGCTGCTGGCAATCCTTCCAGGCCGGTCGATGTGACCAACAAATAGATTCAAATAGACTAGTCAGGGCCCAGGACTGCTCAGAAAGTGGTGGGTTCTGGGCCTGCCAGTTATATAATCACTGGTGGAGAAGGGGACATAAATGAAAGTAGTCTGGGGTTCTGGGCCAGGTCCCACAGCTTCCCTTAAGGGGAGCACGGGCCTAGCAACCTGAGCCTCACTGGCACTAACAGAACTAGGAGGAGACCTCATGCGCAGGTGAGAAGGAAGGCTCCTCAGGGGCGGCAAGGTAGAGGAGGCCCCACTAGTGGAGTCTGGTTCCTCTCAGGGGAGCTGGGAATAGAGGGGGCTGTAGGAGGTGGTCTTCCTCTGGGGTTGCTGGGAGAGGCAGGAGACCTGGCTGACGCGACTCAGTGACTTTCGGTTTGTGGCGTTCTCCCTTGCCCTGAGGCTGGCAGGCTAGGAAGACTCTATGGGCTTCTGACCCAGCAAACTTTCAGAGTCAAAAAGGCGGGTCCTCAGCTAGCTTCTGCCAGTGATCAATGTAATCAAACTGATCAGGGTGGCCAGGCTTCCCTGTGACAATGAGGTGGATGGCCCTTATAATATTTAGATTCAAAGTACCCCAGAGGGCCATCCGACCCCAAAAGCAGGCCACTCTGACCTACAGAATGTTTCCAGGGTGTCAGAGTTCATGGAGGGGTTTTGTCCCCAGAACTTAGGGAAATTCTGGAGCATACAGAGAAGGAAAACTCTGACTCCAAAAAACCTCCGCTGCCTTGCGGCATACCTCTTCAGGGGAAAGGCTAAGGGAGTAAACCCCGACAGAAAATCCGGAGCCGGAGTCCCTAAGGCGGTTTGACGTTGTAGTCAACACCGGCAACTCCTGCGGCGCACCTGAAGCCAAGCTGTATTGACTCCGTCTTTCCCTTGGACCCTTCAGCTGCGAAGAGAGGGGGGGTCTGCTGCATGGGCAACAACAGACCCTCCATATCACCCTGCCCAGGCTCTGTAGCTTCAGCTTCACTGGAGAGGACACTCCAGCGTCATCACAAGATGTCGATTCAACACGGGAGGAGACAGATACCGTGTCACTCCCGAGTTGGACTGCACAGCCATTCTCGGCGGTGCAGATAGATTCTTAAGAAGCTACACCATCGTCTCTCGAGACGGACGGCTGCCGACGACGACGACAGTCAAGAACTGTGAGTGCAGACTTGGACTGGCGCCCCCCCCCATGTTGGCTAAGGTGATTTGTACAGATTTACAAATATATTTCTATTCTGAATTACAATCAAAGGTGGGAACCTGAGATACAGGAACAATCCCCCCCACCCCCAGCACAGACAAACACAAGTTGGGAGCTCCCAAAGGAAGCGAAACAGAAGCCTGCCTGGCCTCTCCTCTGGTGAGGACTTAGGCTTGTCTTAGCTAAGGCTGCCTGAGTAGAATCCAGGTTAAATCCAGCCATTATGCCATATGACAAGCCGAGGAACTGCAGGTTGGGGCCCACCCAGACTCTGTAGACTGAAATCTGTGGAGCCACACACTCACTCACACACACACTCAGAGATTAAACAATCCCACCCAAACCCCGCCTAGGCTTCTGTGATCAGACGAGCAGCGTCAGCCAACAGGCAGCCACAACCCAAAACCAAACCAAAAGAGCTCTGTATAATCCCAATGAAGTCTGCTGAGCAGGCTTCAACAAATTCCCTGTGCGGGAATGTGTACTTCTACGTCCAGAGGGCAAAAGAGACCAAGTCTCACAAATGGCAGTGGCCTAAGCCTGCTGCCCCACATGGGTTGCCACACACCTGTTGCCTAGGCTGTCCGCTGCCCTTTGCTTACTCTAGACTGGGCCATCAGGGCTTCCGGCAGCTCCTGAATATCCAGAAGGTGCAGAGAATTGCTCCGAAATGGAGTGTGTGGCTGCTGTCCTGCCCCCAGTCAGCTAGGCACCTGAGACCCGCACGAAGCGCCGGGGGCTTGCCAAAGGTGGCACTGCTCTACAGAGGCATCTTGCTGGGGCCTCCAAAGTGTTGCAGCTATACAAGTGAGACTGAGCATTCTGAGGCAGTGTATAAAGCAAGCAAAGATTTATTGCCAGCCATCGGACTGAGACCTGAGCAAGTCTCTAACAAAGAACCGACCCCAAATAGGGTTTTGGGCAGGGTTTATATAAGCTTTGTTCTTCTTCAGCAGGAAGCAGTCTTGGGGAGTGGCAGGGGAGTGGGGGGTCGGACAGGACGGTGCTGCAGGAGTGTCAGGCGGTAATAGGAACAAAAGTTCACAGGGCCATAAAGTTATCTCCAGTTGCAAAAGCTGCAGCTCTTTAGTCAGGGTTGAATTCTTTGTAAAGAAATTATCTTCAAAAGGCTAGATATCCTGTAAAATATAAATTTGCAAGGGTTATAAACAAGTCATAAGCAAATAGAACAAGGTAGGGGCTATGGGAAGGAGCTGAGCTGGGGTCTCCCAACTTGTAAATCACCAAACGGCTGTAACATTCCCCTGTCTAATCCCTAGACAAGACCTTTTAGCAGACCTTTGCAATTTCTTAAATCTTTGCAACTTCTTACAGAGAATAGCTGAAGCCCCTACAAACTAAATAAAAATATCTATTAAAAGGTTAGGTTTGCCATTACTCAACATAGAGAGGGCCGTGGCCGAGGAAGGTTTGGGGGAACCTAGTGGTTCACTTTTGAACAGGTCAGGTCAGAGATGCCGGTTTGACAGCTACTTGGAGATACGAAGTAGTGAGTCGGACATATGAATCTGAAACCAAGGGAAGTACTACATAGAAATGTCCATTTGGGAATTATCAGCACACACACTGTTATTTAAAGTCTGAAACTAAATAAAATCACCAAGCCAGGGAGTGAAAATTAGAGGTGAGGGTGAAGGGTAGGGAAAGACAAAAGACCCCGGGCCACCAACATTTAGAGGATTAGGGAGAGAAGGAAAAACCAGGACCTGAGAAGGAGTAACCAGTGACATGAGAGAAAAATAAGGAGAATGTGGTATCTTGAAAGCTGAGTGAACAAAGTGTTTCAAGAACGAGAATGTGACCAACATTCTCAAATTTATTTATTGAAGTTGGCATTTTAGATGTGATGGAATGTGGCTAAACTGAAATAAATGGATATAAAAGTGCCCAGAAAATACATATAAATTTTAATATTATACATTAAGCTACAAATTAATGACAACAAATTAGAATATTTTCAATTTTTTAAACTTTTTATGTGAAAATTATTTTAAACTTATAAGAAGTTGCAAAAATAATTTACAAGGACACCCTATATCCCTTATTCATATTTGCAATTTTTAACATTGTATCTTATTTTCTTTACGATTTTCAGTGTATGTATATATATAAATAAATTGGAAGAATGTGAATAAAATTATCTGTTATTTGATTGAAGTAACTTTGAAATATCTCAATGATTCAATTATAAAGATTTAAAATCTGATCTTATGTTTTTGGCATACTTTTTTAGTTAAGATGTTCTAAGAATTGGTATAGGTGAGCATTAAAAAGTAATTTTTTTATAGAATTTTATTTAAAAACTTTTTTAAAAATCTAAATGTTATTTTGCAGCATGACAAGAAATATAAAAACCTGGCTGATCTAATTTTGCTGGGATAATAAAAACTGAACTTTTTCTATCACAGCATTTTTTCTAGATATGTCTTTTGAAGCAATGTCTAAAAAATACATCACTTAAGTATTATATGGCCTAAAAATATGCTATTTTCTGGGGAGTCACTGGCCAACTTCATAATTAGTAATCTAAAATTTTATAAAATTTAAAATATAGTAGGTTTTATAAATAAGTAAAAAAACATTTCACATTTTTGCATTCTCTTCTGACACACAACACACTAAAACTAATCTTATAAAAACATTCAAATGTTTTGAGATTCATACTTTAATAAAAATTCTGGTGCTATAATCTTGTTCTGCAATTAAGTACAGAGCTAAATATATCTTATTTATAAGTTTGGAATGAATATTAAATAACCACAATTTTACTATTCTGACCAATTTATTCACATCGAAATTTATTTTTAAATTCTTAAATGACTAATTATTTGATTTTGACATGTATATACATATACACATATGTCTAAGCATGACATAAAAAATAAACTGAAGAACTGGAAGTCATCAAATATAAAATCTTTTATCAAGATTTTAATTTCCTAAAAAGTATTTTTCAAATATATATTCCCCTTTGAATACAGCCCAAGCCTCAGTATTTCAATCTAAGTAGAAAGTATTGTGTCAGATTAAATTACAAAATAAAATTTTATGAGAAAGTCCTATAAACACTTCCAAGGTTTACACAATTTCTATTCCCCACAGTCCCCAGTCCTAGATGGAATTAATACAGTTATTTAATACAAATTACCATTCAAGAGAAATAAAGTATTCAAGGAAATACATTTAAAGGAATTTTTTAGAATCTTGTAGGACAAGATTAGCTAGATAAATCATGTATTCATATTTAGCTCAAATTTTAAACATTTTTTTCTAACAATATCATTACAGAATATAGAAAATAAGTACCTCCCAATATTGCATGAAAAAATGTGTATCAGTTGCTCTGTCTGAACTGTGCTTTGGGAGCCCTACCTAACATTTGAAAATAATCAAGATTTGTCATCCCTAGTCTAACTCTAATTCTCAGGATGAATCTCCCCGAACAATCTAGGCATTTATAAGTGGTTTCAATTTGTGTTTAACCATTTTCTCATTTAGAAATAGAATTAAGAGACTTATTATCTTGTTCACAATATAGTCTAGATATACAATTAAATGATTATACCTTACAAAAACGTAAAGCCCTAAATATGAAAAAGCTGTACTCCTGGAATTTCAATTTCAGTAAGCACATTTGTGATGCATTTATAAAATCCTCTTTTAAGAAACACAAGAGCATCACTCTGGATGCTACTAGAATTTTATTGCCATCTGTAAAAGAATGACTTAAAAGTCAGACCAGATTTCTATAATACCTAACTCTACAAAAATACCAGTCTGGAAGAATAGGCTTTATTCTTCAATTAGACGTTAGATCGTGTTTCTTCAAGGATAAAAAGTCATCCTAGTATAAGACTACAAACTTTTGAATTATTGCAATATACTTCTAAAAAGTATTGAAGGGTGAAAGGAAGTTTTCTAGTTTTACTCTAAAAAAATTACAGGTGGGAATCACTGCTTTTCCAATCAAAGTAAATGGTACAACAGGGAAAATATTTCAGACAGGGAGTTTATCTGAAAAAGCAACTCCCTGATCTGAGCAGTAGTGATAAGTCAGCCATACAGTATTCTGTGGCAGCTCCCTGGTTTCTTCACTCAAGCAAGCAGTAACCCTATCAGACTAAGTAGCGAATGATACAAAGACAATTTTGTAATCTACAGAGGTTAAGGTGTTTGTGAATATTTCTTTTTTTCTAAAGCCTTTTTTATAGTATCTTTATAGAAATATTCAACAAATTCACTGTTTTTATTATAAGCGATTGTCATCACAAATCCACATTCTTTGAACAGTTTTTCCAACAGAACACAGATGATCATGTAACAGAAAACATTAATTTACCACAGAAAAACTTTGATAATAATGTTAGAAATAAAGACTTGTGTTTTTTCCATTGCTTTGTTTTAACTTCTCACTAATTTATACTTATCAATCAACAACTCTGAGATAGTTACCTCTGTAGAAAAATCAAACGATCAAATGCAATGTTCTGGGATGGGGGGAGGGGAGCCACTCCTCTACAGCAGGGAGTCTTCATCTGTCTAATGCAGAACCCACAGTTTCCACCATCAGCCTCATTCTTGACCCATATTATTAATGAGACATGTTCAGTGACCAAGAGTTAGATTTTCTAAGTGAAATTATTCTATATTGATAGAATTTTGGTTACAGTATTTATATATTAGAAAGTAGTTTTAAGAACTATAGAAGCAAGCTATGCTGGGGAAAGAGAGAAATAAAGGCAAAGATGAGCTCACAGGCAGCTTCTAGGCATCGAAGAGAGAATGAGAAAATTGCGCACTGAGGGTAAAAGTTGCAGGGATATTAAAAGCAAAAATTAACATTGGAAAAAAGCTTTTCCTCCTTCTCAATGCCCAGAGTTTGCATTTTACTGTATGAAGTAAGTACATTTTTATGAATTGGGTCGACTGAGAACTGAGAGTCTATTACTAGAGGCAAATAACAACTTTTTAGTACAGACTGTGCTCACCCTAGCTGGATTGGCTTCAGCAGTGGGTGACTTAAAATAAATAACTTAAATTTATATAAATCTTAAATAGGAAAAATATATCATTCCTAATGATTTGCTCTTCCTTTTCCTGTGAGAGGTTTAGCCGTTAAATTCCAGGTACTTGCACTATCTTCTCCTGGAAGGAGTATTCTTCCTAGCACCATGAAAAGACTTTGCATGAGAATCACCTTGGTCAAGGAAGTGTGAGCTTCAGTGACACATGCCAGGTTTTAGCTGAAGCTTGAAGAACTTGAATGTTAGAGTGCTATGCAGAGTTAACTGATTGATTACACTGAACATTTCAGCTTGGATTCTGAAATGAATGCAGAAGGAATAAAGCCTCAGAGAATATTCTCAACCTGCAGTCAAATATAACTTGAATGTTGGTATTATGCCTCTAAAATTGTGGGATTGTTCTCCAGTTCCATCCATGCTGTCATGAAAGGAAGGAGTGCCTTCTTTCATTCTGCTTTGTAGTATTATGCTAAGTGAAATAAGCCAGGCAACAAAAGACAAATACCATTTGATCTCACCTATAAGATGAACCTGATGAACAAAGCAAACAAAGTCACAAAATAGAACCCAGAGACATGGGTAATAAGGAACAGACTGACAATGACCGGAGAGGAGCGGGAAGGGGAGAAGAGGGGAAAGACGGGGAAGGGTCTAGTCAAGGAACAGGTATAAATGACCCATGGACATGGGCAACAGGGTGGGGAATGACTGTGGGAGAGGGAGATGGATGGGACATGGGGGAGCAATGTGATAAAATTGGGACAACTGTAATAGAACAACAATAAAAAAATAAAAAGATAAAATTGTGGGATTGATTGTCACTAACATAAAACCTAGCAAAAGCTTCATCTGTTAAATAAGAGGTTGGATTAATTGACCTTCATGATTTCACTTCTGCAAATCTATTATTCTAATATATTTACATAGGAATAACCAATTTAGAGGACTTTCACAAATAATAGGTTATTATTTTTAGCAAAAATGCTACTGGTAATTTATGTATATAAATGAAACAATTATTTACAATAAAGTGAAAAATGAGTGTCAGCTCATTTTTGGCAGTAGTAGTGAATAAATTATCATCGTCGGCAGCCGTCCGTCTCGAGAGACGATGGTGTAGCTTCTTAAGAGTCTATCTGCACTGCCGAGAATGGTTGTGCAGTCCGACTCGGGAGTGACACGGTATCTGTCTCCTCCCGTGTTGAATCGACATCTTGCGATGACGCTGGAGTGTCCTCTCCAGTGAAGCTGAAGCTACAGAGCCTGGGCAGGGTGATATGGAGGGTCTGCTGTTGCCCATGCAGCAGACCCCCCCTCTCTTCGCAGCTGAAGGGTCCAAGGGAAAGACGGAGTCAATACAGCTTGGCTTCAGGTGCGCCTCAGGAGTTGCCGGTGTTGACTACAACGTCAAACCGCCTTAGGGACTCTGGCTCTGGATTTTCTGTTGGGGTTTACTCCCTTAGCCTTTCCCCTGAAGAGGTATGCCGCAAGGCAGCAGAGGTTTTTTGGAATCAGAGTTTTCCTTCTCTGATGTGCCCTGACTGGAAGATCGAACCAGCGACACTTAGCTCGCAGGCCGACGCTCAATCCACTGAGCCAAACCAGCCAGGGTTGAATAAATTATAAGATAATAAAAAAATGAACTATATAAGAGGGAAATCTCTTAGATTTCAAAGAATTATTTTTTATAGCCAGTCACAATCTTATGAAAGACTCAAAAGAGTTCTTATAAATTGTGTTCCATTTTTCATATAAATGAATGGACTTTCCTTTTCTTCATGGGTAGAATTTCTGGGAATTAAGGGGCAGTTCTGAAGGCATTTTTGACTGTCAGTTTTATTACTATAGGTAATACGTCATTGTAATGATGTCACCAATAAAGAACAAATAAAGGCATATTAATTGGATTTATATACATAACATATTGATTTGTTTTTGACAAATATTTTTAAAGTGTTTCCACAAACTCCCTGAAAGGTTGTTTGCTGGGTCTTATAGGCCAGTTCTTCTCAAACTTTAATGAGATCCACAGACCACACTTTGAGTAGCAAGGTTATAGATGAGAAAAAACATGTTAACGCAATTAGTGTTCTGCATCAGTCATAGAAGTAACTCATCCAACTTCAACTTGCAATGAAAATCAAGGAAGTAGACAATGTAAGGTAGAGAATAGAAACAACAAACAAAACTATAAATTCTCCTTTCTTCTGCTGGAAAAACTATGTCTTCATAGTTTATCATGTCAATTTGAAGATAAATCTCAGAACCAGGTTTAAATGTTTCATATTTCTAAATAATTGTAAAAAAACCTGTAGTTCATAATGACATAGAATTGATAACTATCTAAAATAATCTGTGTGAATAAATGGTTACACTTTGTTCTCTTAATTTCACTTGGATAATATAACATGAAGAATGAAATAACTTATGGACAAGTCACGACAAAATAAAACCCCAACAAATTTCCTTCTCCCCCGTCAGTGATTTAGACATTTTAGATAAAATTGGTTCACAGCTCAAATCATTCAGGTAATTCCTTATACTTTACACTTTATTCAGTATTTCCCCTTTAAATATTAACGACCAGCTGCTTAGACATGCTTTCAGCCCCTCTGTGCCCTTCCAGCAGAACCAGGGTTACCAGGAAGTGAGTGAAGCTTGGTTTTGGGGCCCCTCAGGCATGGGTTCTTGCTATGGGAGGAACACTTGTTTTGTGTTTACATGGGCATATGTAATTTTTTATTGCAAAATTAATGTATTTTATTCATAATTGCTTAAGACAATTGTATCTTTCCACTCTGACTTTCCCTCTATCCCACGTCCCATCAAGTAGGGTGGCAGTCAAATGGCCAAAGCCATTTTTTATTTATGATATTGCATTCTTCTTTTTAAAAAGGCTCCTGAAAGTCCATAAGACTATGGCTCCACAAAATCTGGATTTTACTTCTGATTTCCAGTCATAGCTACAATTACCTCTGTATTCCAGGCAAACTGTGATAATGATCTGTGAAAAGGACCTGCCTGTTTGCTTTTATTCAGAGAGTTAAATCCCAGTGTCATCTGAGATCAAATTAAAAATTGAATTCTAGCCATGGCCGGGTGGCTCAGTTGGTTAGAGCATCATCCTGTGCATCAAAAGTTTGTGGGTTTGGTTCCCAGTCAGGGCACATACCTAGGCTGTGGATTTGATCCTTGGTTGGGGTGAATGCAGGAGGCAACTGATCAATGTTTGTCTCTCACATTTCTCTCTCTCTCTCAAATCAATAAACACATCCTTAGGTGAGAATTAATTAATAAATATATAAAATAAATTAGCTTCCGCTTCAAATCTACTGTTCATGTCCCAAGTTAAAATTAACACATGTTTATTAGGATAACCTCTATCATAGTTCATTTATAGATTTTTATTTAACTTACAATATTATGTGTTCTCTGGAAAAAAAATTTAATGTAATTGATCATTTCATTGTCTATAACCCTAGTACAGTGACTGACATATTGTTAGAAACTCAGTATTTGCTTTAAAAGCTGAAATAACAAATATATTTTCATAGCTTTGATCCTGCCGACAACCTGGGTTAACATGCAAGGTTTCCTTCAGCCTCCAGGTGAGAGTGCAGCCAGATAACATCTTGAGTTGAGCCATGTGAGATCCTGAACACAGAACCCCATTAAAGCGTTCTGGATTCCTGACCCTTGGAGCCTGGGAGATGATAAATTATCTCACAGAAAAGTCTGTGGTAGTTTGTTATATAGCACCAGACAAGTAATAAAAAAAGTAATCTTATTTTATAAAACATTCTGATGTGCCACAGTTGATTATTCCCAAATCTATAATAAACTCTTCCTTTTTTTAACATAGCTAATGTGTCAGAAAACTTTCTCAGTTTTTTCCTTCCTCCTTGGCTACTTTTTCTTAATCTTACTGGAACAATCTTCCTCTTTTTTTTTTTTTCTTTCATAACTTTTAATAGTGGAGTATCCTATCTCAGTATATATTTCTCTTCTCTGTATTAGCTCATTGTCTTAATAATTACACCAAATCTCATATTTATAAAAAAAAAAGGACTCTATAGCAATGACTCCTCAAGTTTAATCTCTAGTCTAGACATTTCTTTTTATCTCTAGTCTTACATTCGACCACCACATGAACACAGATATCTCAAACTCTACATAACAAAAATGCACTTGGGATCTTTTTGCCGTAACCTGCTCTACCCACAGTCTTTCATACCTCATGGTAGCCCCGTTTCTCCTGGTGATGGAGTAGTAAACTTTGCAAACATCTTTGACTCCTGTCTTCTCCTAGTCTAGTACATCAGCAAGTCTTATTAGCTCTACATTGAAATATTTCTAGACCCTATGAATTTTTCATTACTTCCACTATGACCACCTCCTTTGGAAGACCCTAACAGCTGCCTAACTGGGTCCCTGCTCTGCCCTGTTCCCTGCATGGTCTTTTTTCAACAGCATCTGACGGAACCCTTTCAAAAAATAAGTTAGATTATGCCACTCTTATATTCAAAACTTTCAATAGTCCTGATTTCATCCTAATGCCAGTCTTACCATGGCACATAGTATTCTCCATGAACTTCTCCTTGGCAGCTCTATGACCCCATCATCTCCTACTTTTTTACTTGCTACCTTTACTTGGCCACAATGCCTCCTTGCTGCTCCTCATACAGATCAGGTGTGTAACACATCCAGAGGCGGATTTAATGGTGGGGACACCGTGCATGCGCCCTGGGCCCTGACCTCTGAAGGGCCCCACAAGTTTACAACTTGTATGTAATTAAAACCACACATATGAATCCAAACTTGGTGTCATTAGAAAAAAAGTGTAAAGTTGGGGTTTTGCGGGGCCCTTTAGAAGTCAGGGCCCAGGGCACGCGCCTGGTATCTCAGGTGCGCCCGGTGGGCCCGCGCTTAAATCCGCCTCTGGATGTGTTCTCAACTTAGGGCTTTAGCTTTGGTTTCTCAGGGTGGAAGACCATTCAACTAGATACCCACATGGAAAATTCCCGTATCTCCTTTAAGTCTTTACTCAAAAACGGACTTTTTTGGTATGCCTACTGGAACCACATTTTTAAAAGACAACATGTCTACTTGTACCCTCCTGTACTTCACAATCTCTTTCAATCAGCCCTGTTTTGTTACCCCATACCAATTAACACCTATTGGTATGCATACTTATTTATTGTTTTTAGTGTTTATTGTCTGCATGCTCTCACTTGAATATAAGTTCTATATATCAGGAATTTGTATTACATGTGTTTACTAAAATATCTTAAGTCTTCAGAATATTTCCTGGCACACAGCAGGTACTTAATAAATATTTGCTAAATAACCAGCAACTTATTAAATCTTTATGGTTTCATCAAAGTCGAAAACAGAAGGCAGTCCAGGCAACATCCCTCAAAATCTATTTATGCAATCAACACAGGTATTGATTTTAAATCCCCTGAAAAGTTTTACCCAAGTTCAGATAATTTTATCTCTACACTTATGTGGTCTCGCTCACACCAAGTTAGAACTTAAGGGAGTAGACAGTGTTCAATTTTGGATTTGCTGACATATTTGAATATCTCATAAATAGGATATACCTAATTGATACATTTTGCATGAATTATTCTATGAGTTACTATTGGGTATGCAGTTGGAAATGTTTGGTAAACAAATGGGTATATAATATCTAAAGTTCTCAGCTGGCGTAAAATCTTGGCATCTTTTTTAGTTCCATGGGAATGAAATACATTTTTTAAGCTTGATTGAAGTATGACTGATATATACAAATTGTATGCAAAAATTGCATATGTTTAGGTGATCTCAGAGCCAGATGGTTCTTTGCTTCATTTGACTGAGGGTAATTTATCCTACTGAGAATGACTGACTTAAGAGTTTTCTGCTGCCAAAACTCGCAAAGGCTGGGGAATGAGTACCTCAGACCTGAAGGGGAGATCTGGGGAATCCACTGGAGCAAACTTTGGCACACTTCAGAATCACTTGGAGGGTTTGTGAAAAGAGAAATTCCTGGGTCCATTTTGACTCAGAATCGGATAGATCTAAGGTAGAACCTGAGGATTTTTTGACAAGATTCCAGGTGACACTGATACTGCTCTTTCAGGAATCACACATTGAGAATGAATGTACTACAATAATAATAGCACTAGTATTACTAGAGTTGTGTAATTAGAGGCCAAAGTGTAAGAGATTGAGGAATGCCCTGACATGTGTGGTTCATTCAGTTGTTTGGGCATCATCCCACAAAGTGAGGGATCACTCGTTCGATTCCCAGTTGGGATACATGACTGGGTTGTGGGGTCATTCCCCAACCAGGTCATGTATGGGGAGTCAACCAATAGATGGTTCCCTCTCACATCAATGTTTCTCTCCCTCTCTTTCTCCCTCTCTTTCTCTCTCTTTAAAAATAAATAAATAAAATATTTTAAAAAAGTGGTTGATGAATAAAGCTGAAAGATCAAGAAAAGGAGAAGAGGAAAAGGGAGAGGAAGAGAAAGAGAATTTTTTTTCAAGAAGATTGATGTAGAAAGCCAAGAAAAGGTTTGAAATGCAGCAAGATTAAGACAGATGTTTACATTGTTTTAATATTGAAAAGGATTGAGCATTTAATGTGAGGAAGCCATTTCAGAATTGATATTTCCCAAAAGAAGCTCCTTAGTGTTTAATCTCAAACATGTTGTTATTCAAACTCCCTCATTCAGTAATGGTACCACTCAGCTGTTGAAGTGAAAAGTATTAGTCATCTTTATTTTCCCCTTTCAGTTTCCTTCCATAGTTATCTCATCATTGAATTTTGTAAGATACATCTCAAAAATATATGTCCTGCCTAGATTACTGCAATAGGTGCCAAATGATTTTGCAGCTTTTACTTTTGCCTTTATAGCTCATTCTCCCTCTGCAATCTGAATTACATTTTATTTTATTTTCAAATTGAATTTATTGCGGTGACACAGGTTAGTAAAAGTATATAGGTTTCAGGTATACAATTCTATAATACATCATCTGTATATTGTATTGTGTGTTTACCACCCCAAGTTAACTCTCCTTCCATCATTATTTATACTCTCTTTACCCTCTTCTAGTTCTCTCTGTTCCCCTTCCCTCTGGAATTATCTTTTAAAACTATAAATCAAATCATGGTTTCCCTGCTTGAAACACTTTATTGTCTTCCCTTAGCAATTAGAATAAAGATCAAACTTTCTCATGGTTTGCGTGGCTATACTGCCTTTGAATCTTTCCCTCAATTTACAATCATTTCCTTCCTGCCCCAAAGCATTAATTCTGGACATTTCCTCCTGCTTAGAATTTCTCTGTGTCTATGCTAAGTTTTGTGCTACTGGAAATACTGGTGGGAGTCTATGATTTAGCTATAAGGTATATGTATTCACTTCACTAAAAGTGAGCATAAAATTATCAAAACCTGGCAATTAGTAACAATCAATGGGCTTGCAAAACAAAATACATGCTGAACAAGACACTATCTTTTGTGTGTTTATTTTATTTTTGCTCTCTGGAGGCTTAAATATTGTTCTTGGCCCACAGGATAACCCAAGCATCCAGATATAAGCATGTGGTAAGAAAGGAGTGTGATAGGAAAGGAAAAGAGTGAAGGAAGAGGTAACCAGGGTCTGAGGGAGTACCAACAGATCATCTCAAAGTCCAATGGCTGTCGCAGCATCTACTCATAAAAGAACTTCAAGGAGAATATCTGAAACTGAGAGAAGGGATATACGCTGGTATTTTTATATGTGGAGATTAGAGTTTAGAATAACATGATTTTGTTATAAAATGTGTCTTTCTAGGGCGAGATTTGTGTTCTGAAAAAGTAAAATTTGTTCCATCCCACTTCATGATCACGGGGAATATTTCTAAAAGGCCTGACCACCAGCACATCTGTCCTCTCACTGGCTTTTAGATGAGTAGACCAACATGCAATAAATCCTTCAAGACTAAAGTATGCTAGGTTAATCTGTGGCAGTGCAGTGTGTCACCACAGAATATAAGTCTACTAACATATTATAGGCCTCTTCTGAGGCTAAGAAAAACTGGATTCCTTCAAGTCGTCATCCAGAGGAAGATTTATTCTTGGTACAGTGAAACTTCTGTGACTGCACTTCGTTTAGCTGTAATCATTAACATTCAGGTTCAGCTTTATAAAGCTTTTTATAGTTCAAATTTTGAAAAGCTGACATGATAGGTCAGCTAAATTAATTGTTTTTATTTTTTATTACGTACTCAGAAAAAATAAGCTTTCAAAGTAAATTCTTCAGGAGTAGAGCATTTTGTTTCAAAGACTAGAAATAAATAATAAAAATCAGTGACCCTTGTTTTAAAAGTATGTGTTAATGATAAATTTTTATATTGTTAATGAGCCCAATGTTAAGATCCAATGGTTTTAGTTAGAAATTTATTTTCCTTTCAGGATTGTATTAGATATAATCTATATGTGTTAGCCATTTTGATGATGTTGGTTATTGAATACAAAGTTCATAATAAATTGACTATATAGTAATAAGAATATTTTATTTTCATAGCATAATTTTATAAAACTTTTTCTGTAACATATAAGAAGTAAATTAAAATGTCATTATAGGTCATTCAATATGCATTAAATATAAATTTAAAATTGAATTTACTGTATTTTCTCCTATCTTTTAGATTTTAAGGTAGACTAGAAAATGGTCCCATTAGAGCATGAAGAAAAAAATACAATGTTTTCTAAAGATACATGTACAAAATATTACTTTCTGGATTAATCAGAAAGTATATATGAGGGGTTTAATCCAATCACTAATAGTTCAGATTTTACTGAACAAATGCACTTTCCTTTCAACCATCTGATCAGCAATTTTCAACTGAAAAATTCAAGAAAAAAGAACAAAAGGAACATATAATTCTCCAAATTCAGGGAACATTTCCCAGAGAAACTTTCAGCAGTATGAGAAACTTCCCTAGTAATTCTTGTGCAATGCTTATTTGGTAGTGGCAACTTACAAGTACTTTTTTCTTTTTAATTTTTCTTTTTTAAGATACAGCTCCATAAAAAAAGAGGCATAAATATTTTTAAATAACAATAAATCACTCATCCATGTTCCCATCAAAGATAGTAAGAAGTAAAATAATAGCAATGATTTAAAGTCCCAGGTATTCCTTCTTAAATACATTTTCCACTGTCTCCCAATCTCTCCATTGACCTTTAATTCTTCATCATTCTCTCTTTTCAGCCTTAGTAATTCTGAATATGAAATGCATCAAGTCACAGAGGGTATACAGCATATGTTATATAATTTATATATGTGAATATGTGGGTATAATTGTAAGCAAAATATACATGCAATTTATGTAGACACAAAATAATATAATTATTTACAAGTATTGAAATTATCTACAAATAAGTAAACTCAGAGAAGTGAACTTTATTTTATTTATCTAAAATTAAAAGAGGACTTAAACTCATATCTTTAATTCTAAACTAATGGCTCTTTCAAAAAATTCCATGATATTTATAGGTTTATCTTTGGTAAATAAATACATGACAAAATATTACAATAAATTCAGTTATGTTTTTAAATAAATTTCTGATAAAGTATAAAATATTGGTATACACCTATGCTAAATATTTTATTTATTTATATCATGAACGACGTTCGTCGTGTGTCTGAACTTAGACGTCTCTTCTCCTAAACCCAAAGAACTCCAAAGTCCTTGTTTCTCAATATGGGAATATGACTAATCTAAAGTCTAATCATTTTGTTTTGAGTTACTTGGGCATTGCAATGCAGTAATTATTTTGCACCATTTATAAAATAAATCAACCCCTAGAGAAGACAGTTGGTTTATAGTAAAATGCAAACTGCGATGTCAAATTCTGCTTTATACAAAAGAGGCAGCTTTCCAAAACACTGTGTGTATGCATAAATCAGAAAATTCTACAACCAACCAAGAAATGTGATTACAGTAGTCATCCTTATTCATGGGAAATATGTTAGAGAACACCCCAGTGGGTGCCTAAAATAAGTGGAACAACAATTGCTGTCTGTCTCTATCAAAAAGTAAATAAATAAATAAATAAAAATAAGTTATGACACCATAATTTTCACTGAACCAGTATGGTATAACAGCTTAAGCTTGCTTTTTAAGTGGTATATATGAATAGCTTTTTAAAGAGGTAAAACCATGGCTTCTTCTTTAAGTGACACTGGTATGCACATTTTCTTCAATCTTCACAGTTAGAAATACTGTGGTATTCACTCAAACAGTTCTGTCACACACTTGCAACACTCCAGGTTCAAGTGTGCACAAGTCCTGTAAGGTTTTGGGATTACAGGTGTTTCCTGAAAGAACTGGTCACATTTTATATATTGATTTGATAAACAGATCACTCAACAGAGGAAACAAAACTTGAATGTAACTTACAAGATCCTAGATTTCAAGAATTTATAATAAGAAGCCAGGTAAGTCTTAATAGGTCACATATGCTTCTCATTTCATAAGTTTATTAAAATAGTGTGTTTTTAAAGGTAATACCATGGCAGAAATAGATTATTTCCTATTCTTGACCAAACTTCTAGCTGGTTGAACAGTATCAATGATGAAGAGCAAAATAAGTAATATATGGTTTATCAATGACTAGTATCCATGTGTTTAGTAATATTAAAAATTTATGAACATGTATCACATATATATGCAAGTATACTTAATATAATTACAAGCATACATTTTAAACTATTAACCACAAATATTATTGCTGTCTTTTTCTTTTCACCTCTCCTTTCAAAAGTTGGTCTTTTCACATTTGAAAAACCACTCAAAATAAATACATTATTTAAATGTTAAGATGAGAACTAGATTCACTGACAGAGTACAGATTCTGATATTGATCAGAATACATATATATAATGATGTTTTGAAGTTAAAGCAAAGCTGCTGTAATGAAGAAATTTGTCATGCTTTTAGGTATTAAGACATGATGTTTATATGTCTATTTGGTGGTTTATGTAATGCCAAATTGAGTGTTCACTGTCATGAAGATTCTTCAAGTGCTATATAAACATTGGTTTACTTTGTTGCTCAGTGAAAATTATGTCTTCCAAATGGAAAAATGTGTTAAAGTATATATTTTCACACCTCTAAATCTGTATTTTTCTTCAACTACACAATATTTTAAGAACTTTTAAAGAACTTACATGTATCACAAAGATAGAAAGTGACTTAGGAGTGCTAAAGAAATAGCTGATTTATTCCATATATTCTGAAAGTTTCAACTGATGAAGTATTTTCAGTAGATGACACCTAAATGATTATTTCAGATTATCAACACCTGTTAGTAAGTGTCTAGACACATTGCAAGTTAAAACAAGATTTTAAATTTAGATAAAGTAATAGTTTAAAACTTTAATAATTTTCTTTTTATAATGTTTATTTATAATAAATAATTTATATAACCATAAAGTGTCTATAGAAATATGATATACCTTCATTTGTATATTTACATTTAAAGGAATTAATATCTAGACAAAATACTTTCCATCAGTCTTTTTAAAATTTGCTTTGACTTAAAAGTAAACATAATAGAGACTGAAATTATTTAATTTACTTAATAATGACATAGTTTATTTAAGTTAATTTGACTTATTAAGTATCTATATTTTAATCTTGAATTGATGGACAGGAATACTGTGGATTTCTTCCCAACTGTGTTATAACTAGTTTTTTTCTGACATAGTGCTCTACAGCCAAACTTGCTATGATGTAAAATAAATATTTAAAAGACTATCTTTCACACAAATGCATAAGTAGCCCAAAACTCGTATATGTGAAATATCCTATTTTCTAATATCAAAATTAAATCTGATATTGAAGTTACAAAACTATGTAGTTCATCTTGAGGCCAATGAGAAGGATTTGATCCAAATCAGTATAAGCAACAAATAAACTATTTTTAAATAAAAAATATTAGATAAAATAACTTAGTCGTCGGCGGCGGCGGCAGCCATCCATCTCGAGAGATGATGGTGTAGCTTCTTAAGAGTCTATCTGCACCGCCGAGAATGGCTGTGCAGTCCGACTCGGGAGTGACACGGTATCTGTCTCCTCCCGTGTTGAATCGACATCTTGCGATGACGCTGGAGTGTCCTCTCCAGTGAAGCTGAAGCTACAGAGCCTGGGCAGGGTGATATGGAGGGTCTGCTGTTGCCCATGCAGCAGACCCCCCCTCTCTTCGCAGCTGAAGGATCCAAGGGAAAGACGGAGTCAATACAGCTTGGCTTCAGGTGCGCCTCAGGAGTTGCCGGTGTTGACTACAACGTCAAACCGCCTTAGGGACTCCGGCTCCGGATTTTCTGTCGGGGTTTACTCCCTTAGCCTTTTCCCTGAAGAGGTATGCCGCAGGGCAGCGGAGGTTTTCTGGAGTCAGAGTTTTCCTTCTCTGATGTGCCCTGACTGGAAGATCGAACCAGCGACACTTAGCTCGCAGGCCGACGCTCAATCCACTGAGCCAAACCAGCCAGGGGCAAATAACTTAGTAGTAAGTGGCAATATTTATATTTATTTGTTTTACTTCTTTCCCAGTGGACTTAAGTTTGAAATAAATCTAATTTTTGCCATAAAATATTTGTAACATTTAAAGATGTACACTTTTTGAATGTGTACATGTATTATAGATTTGCTTTCAAAACAGAAACATTTTCAGTTAAAAATTTATTTAAAGGCAAAGATATTAGATAACTTCCAATACATCAGTTTGTAAAGTGATAACTGCTTTCTGAAATGTGTTTGTTAATATTAACGGAAAAGTTTATTATATGTTTACATATTGTTTTCCTATTTATCTAACTGCCTCAATTTCTCTGTAGCTATCAATCTATAACTACTAAAGTAGTAAAGCTGTCCTCTCCCTCTCTAATTTAAATGGTTATGAATTCTTGTACAGTCAGTAGAACATAATGTAAGAAAATAGCAAAAACATAGCTTAGGTTTTTCCAAACGTTATAAGTTATAGAATTAAAAACACAGAACACTGTCCTTGATAATTTTTTAAAATTATTAGAGCAGTTAATGCTGGGTTCAATTACAAGGTAATCCAATATACTGTGATCCAACTAGTTTTTTAATAATACATAAACAATGGATATAGATTTAAAAGACAGTATGTTTTAGCTTTGACTACTCATACTATTTTTGTGTGTTAGAATACCTGTAGAGAAATTTTGCATAAATGTGTTATCTATGTCATTTCCACTGTTTTAAATACACAGAAAAGTTATACAGCCTTTACCAAGCAGAAATAGTACAGTTAATGGCTTTAGTTGTAAGTCTATGTCACCTACACTATATGTTTTGGGTAGTATGCATCAAATATTAAATACTTTATTTGAGACAATGCTGAAAAATAACACTTAAAACTGGCGAATGTTTTATTGAATATTTCACTCATTTACTGTGTTTTGAAAACCGATTCCTATTTACAAGGTTTAAAGCATACATTATAAATAGTTTGTGCTGGACGTTTTTCCATATTCATTTATTTTTTTTTTCAAAAAATATAGTTATTTGCAAGATAATGATGACCTAGTATTTCTATTCAAAGAGAAGCTATCTTGGGGGAGAAACTAATGTTTAACAACAAGCTATAATACAGTGTAAAAATGCTATAACAAAAAGATAGGTATCTGAATTTAATAAAATGAGTCTTAAATTTATTGAAATCATAAAAGTATCTAGGAAGAAAACTGTAGAAAAACTTTTAGTATATGAAATATGTGAACTAATGTATATAACTTATACAAGGTAATTATTTATATATTCAATACATTTTTAGTCAGGTTATACATTTGTTACCTACCAGACTCTCCAGAAATACTTCTTTGCCATTCATATTATTTCTAAAACTAATTTCCAAACTTAAGCTGGGGCCTTATTTCTTGCAATCTCTCTCAAGCAATAACTATATAAAGTTTTCAATCAGCATTTACATGATACTTTATTTACATTTCTATTTTTGAGAACTTTAAAAAGTCTTGCTTTGAAGAAGTCATCTATTCCTATTGTTTATTTGTCTTATGAATTTCTAATTTTTTACATTATAAGAATTGTTTGCCTTGGCAATAAGTAGGACCTCTAAATGAAGAGCTGAAAGATGGGAGAACTTAGCAGCATGCTAAATGCCACAAAATGCCTCAAGTTATTTTCAAATGCTTTGCCTACATATATAGTTTTAATAAAACTTGCAAACAATTTCTCTATAAACTGTGCCTATTTCAATATGTAGAGAAAAGAAGTTTAGTAAATACAAACAGGGAATATGAAATACAAACCAAAAAGTTGGATTGGAAATATAGTGCACATAACAAGGCCTGGAATTCCATAGCTGTGTATGAATTCACTTCAGCGGTTATAATGCATATTAATTTCTAGATATCTAATTCTTCAATCTATCTACGGGTACTGACAACTATCAAGGAGTTCACAAACTGAAAATAAACAGTCTAAGGAGAATTTTTCTATTGCTTATATTTTACTTATTCCTAATTAAACACGTGCTCTCTTTTACTTTTCCATGTTCCAATCTAATCTATACTTATATTCTATTTTTAAGATAAAGTATTTCAAAATATAGCCTATAAAAGGTACTTAAAGGTGAGCCCTGGCCAGGTGGCTCAGTTGGTTGATGCATCATCCTGTGCATCAGCAAGGGTGTGGGTTTGATCCCTGGTTGGGGTGCATGCGGGAGGCAATTGATCTATTATCTCTCTCACATGGATATTTCTCTGTCCTACTGGTGTTTCTCAGTCTCTCTCCCTTCTTCTCTCTCTAGAAATCAATAAATATATGCTCAAGTGAGGTTTGGGGGAAAATAACTTTTTTAAAGGTAGTTAAAGGTGAAAGAAATAAAAATTTGTCAAGAGAGAAGAAACTTTCAGAATATGTAGCCTTCACCATAGTTCCTATGAATCATTTAAGAGAAAGAGTTATTTAAAGTTTATAAAAATGAAATAAATTAAAAATGATCAATAAAATATAAAAAGGAAATCTGTACATTTTTTATTAGTTTATTAAGACATTAGAAAACTTCTAGTATTTCAGAAATATTATGAAATCTACCCCTTTGAAATGGGAAATCATTTCTACAGCAATACATCAACCTTGAATTTTAAGTGTTAGATTCACTTAAATACTTATAACTCATGGCCTATGTTTTCACATCCTAAATAAAATTTGAATTTAATTAAACAATAAGAAGAAACACATGGAATTTTAAGTACCATTTTCAAAAACATAAATTAGGGAACATAAAGCTCATAACTTATTTAAATGTTTCTTTCACAGCCAGCAGATACTAATAGGTAACATAACACATAGATAGGGCAAAGTAGGCATAAAAAATAATAAGACAATAAACAAAATCAAGCATTTCATGGAAGAACTCTGTCAACTTATGGTTTGAAAATAATGTGGCATAATTATGGTGATAGTTAATCAGGTACTAAATAATAGTTAAGAGGAAAAGTATAATTTAAACATAAATTAATCCATCCTATTATTACTTATTAGTTCTTTCTCGTTCTTTCAATGTAATTGCTTTAATTCTCCTTGTATGGTTTTCTTTTTCACCCACCTATCTGCTCCATAGTCAGTGCAGAATTTTAAAAACTACTTTCTGAGTCTGATTGACCCCATATATACTGAATTAATTTTGCCATGTAGTCTGCTAGAATTTGAGAGCATAAGAATGTAACTCTCATTACTAAATCAATTGCAGTATAGCTGTGGAAAGAGACAATCACAAAAGTTCAATGATAAAGATGTAAAAAAAATGATGAGAAGATGGTTCCGGGGGAATTAATGAGCTGAATGATGATACATATGTAGAAATTCACAGGTAAGAGAAGACAGGAAGATGAGTGTTTTGACTAGGTGAAACATTTGTGAAGGCACAGAGCTAACCTCAGCTGATAAAACAACTGCATGATATATATGTATGAGGCAAGGAGTCACAGATGATGAGCTTAGAGGGACAGGAATTTCTTGTTGACATGGATTATATCCCGTTTGGGTTGGAAACACCATGGATATTTTAAGCAGGCCAGTAACAAGATCAATTTTGATCGTGAATGAATCCTTCTGCCCAAAGCTAGATGATAGGTTTCATCTAGGCAAGACTTCAGGCAAGCAAGCAAATTAGGTGCTTATTGAAAGGAACAAGGCATGGAATGATGAGGGCTTAAATTTGGTCCATGGAAAGGACATGGAGGCAATGAGGCTTACTTGAGAATTATCAAGACTCTATCATTTATTAGAGGTGAATGAGAGAGAAAGAAATTCTGAATATTTAGAGCTGAAGTTTTGAAATTACGTTAGTCAGTGTGACATAACCTGAGATAAGAAATAATGATGGGAAAGACTGTGAAGTAAGATGTATATTTTGAGTTTCAGTAACTTACGTGGTATCCAATCAGAGGTACCCAGAAACAATGAGATATACATTTCAGAAACTCCGTAGTCAGGTTTATGTTGAATCACACATATACAGGAGATAGAAAGTGGGAAGAACAACAGAGAAACGGTAAGTATATAAAAGAAGAGTAGTCAGAGGAAAAAGACTTTGGATAGCTCCACTGTTTACTGTTTAGAGACTGAGAAAGAGATCAGGACAGGAATCTTCTGATTTTAGAGTAGTCAGTTAAAAAATAGAGTAAGATGTCAACTGTGTGCACGGCAGCTATGATATCTAATAAGAGAGCAACTGAAGTGTCAGTAGGATATTGTAGGTGAATTTTGGAAGTTTCAGAATTGGGGAGGCTCTTCAGAGAACAGCAGAAGCCAGATAAAAGTGTGCTGAGGTGGAAATGCAAGATGATAAGGGAAAGATAGTGACTTTGGACTAAACCCCAAGCTTGGCTGAAAAGGAAGAGTGACAATAACAAGTAGCTCAAAACTGAAAAAAAAAAAAATTGCCTGATATGTTTTTGTTTCCTGCCTGCTCCTCCCTTTTTCTACTCTTTCACAAATGTTCTTCTGATACTTTACTGATCATAACCAATTTCAGAGCTGAACATGAAACATTCATGAAATCATTCCTAGGTCTTGAAGTACTCTAAGAAAAAATGAGTTACACATTTGTAATTTAAGGGAACTCTTAACCAGCAAACAAACAAACAAACAAAAAAACACAGAACAGCATTTTATAATACTGGGTTTTTTTACATACAGGACTTCTAAATGTTTTAAAAGAGGTTCAAAATGTTTCACTTAGCAAAAGCTTCCCTTCTATTTTCATTATTTCCATGTTAAAACCTTTTTGAGTCAACTCGGGGGAAAAAAATTATACTAGAAAGTACCCAAATACAGAAAAAACAATAAATATTTGAATTCAAAATAGAAATGGAATACATATTCTGCACCTATTAATTCTTCGTAATGCATTCAAGACAATAGCATCTGGAATTCTATATGAGAAAATACGTATCATATAACTCATCCAGTTGCATCACTTCCAGACATGCACTCTCTGCCACATGTACACATATAATTTAGGAGTTTGAGCAGTTTATTACTTGGACCAACCTTTAAATAGGCATTCAATTTTCATTGTCCCATTCACTCCGAGTCTATGTCAAATGGGTCCTCTTAATTCCTAAAGAAAGAATCATATGAAGGTACAAAGTAGCCCAAGAAAGTACCTTGTACTTTTGTATTAACTATGTCCTATAAAAATGAGCAAGAGTATGACAAAATAAAATCCTTATGGAAAGAATTTGACAACAAACAGAAAAAAAATGCATGTGTATCTGAGCCTTGATCCAGCATTCTCACTTTCTATTTTTATATTTATGCACTGGGAAATATACAGATGGAGCCACGGCAAGGCTATTCATTCCAGCATCATTTGTAAAAGTTGATTTAAAAGAAGAAAGAAAAAAAACCACAAAGATATTTGCTAATGTAAACTATGGAACATTCATACTATAGAGACTATTAAGCTATAGACTGAATGAAGAAAACTTCTATATATTGCCATTAAGTGATCTCTAGAATACGTATATTGTTAACTGAAAAATAGCAAAGTAGAGAGAAGTAAATATACTTTTCCACTGCTTATCAAAGAAAATGGAAATGGTTGACTTGAATATATATATGCACATACACACACACACATGCACACACACACACTAAATATATGCATGAACATGTTTGCTTATATTTGAAAGTGGAAGAAAAGTATTAACTTAAAAATATTTGCCTCTGGGAGGGAGGGATTGAAGAAATCAGATGTGGTATGCAGGGATTATATCTATATTCCTCTGGAGATATGTTGGCTTGTAACTATAACTTTAGAACCATGTAAATATTTTCATAATTATAAAATAAAATTCAACTTAGAAATGACAATTCTTAAAAAATTTGGAAAAGGATAAAATGAAATTTTACTTTCTTTTCTTGACCAAACACCACACATAAAGAACTGGGTGATTGTCTTTGGTAAGAATGTTCACCCTTTGCCAGCTGGTTAGCTTTCTTCAGCTCTGGAGCAAGTGGGATATCCCAGCAATCTTAATCACCCAAACTGTAGAAAGGAAAATAACTTTAAGTATAATTTAAATTATTTCAGAAAATGTCAAAAATTTTCCTCTAGTCTTCATAGCGAGATCCCTTTTTTCTAGTGCATCTTGCAAATGGATAAGCTTTTCTAGGCGAAAGTTCTCCACTGTGGTCACTGAGACAAATTGTGTTTGGTAAGTTAACCTACCCGTTCAACCTTAAAACAACATTTTATTCATCTTGTTATGGACCATGTGTGAGAACCAAATGGTCGGAGACAACCAAATCAGAATTTAAAGAGCCTTTATTAGCCGGCCAGCAAGTACCCACTCTCACTCCTCACAGGGATTCAAGTGAGTAGCCCCAAGCCTCAGTACAAAGCTGCTTATATAGTATAAACCCACATCCTGGGTTTCTGGCTGGGGGTTAGGAATACAACCGTTATAACTGTGGGCAAAGCAAATAACAAAACCACAGAGCAAGACATCTGTTGTGAAGCAGGGGTGGGGTAGTTATTCTACAGGTGCTACCTACCCTTGGCCAATACATGACTTCTTTGGGGGCAACTGTCACCGCGGGGTTTTGCAAAAATTTTCCACTTTAGTTCAAGTTCTAGCACAACTTGGGGCCTCACACTAGATCCAGTGCACTGCTAAACTATGCAGTAAATGGTATAGTGAAATAAGCCAGGCAAAGAAAGCAAAATACCATATGATATCACCCAATACAGGAAACTAAAGAGCAACACAAACAAACGAACTAAATAGGCAAAGACTAGAATAGTAGTCAGTAGGGGGGATGGGGGAGGGAGAGAAGGGGGATAAGTAAGGGAAGGGTCTAGTCAAGGAATGTATTTGAATGACTCATGGACATGGACAACGGGGAGGGATATAATTGTGGGAGAAGGGATGGGCTGGGAGTGGGGAGCAATGGGGGAAAAATGGGACAACAGTAATTGAATAACCAAAAAAAAAAAAAAAATGGTATCCTATTTGTTCACTCAATCAGAAACAGTCTGACCTCGATCCCTGTCCTGTTTCTCTGTGGGAACCAGATCAACCCTGGACCCCATCCAATTTCTCAGTTGGGGAATTAGTCTACCTCCAGATCCAGTCCAGTTTCTGTGTCAGACCCTTTTGGTTTCTGTGCCTCGGCAGGAAAAAGAAAGGCTCAAATACATCTGAAAGCTCATAGGACAGACTCTGAGGAGGAGATCGCTCTGAGAGGGGTTTACTTCCAGAGGGAGTAAGAAAGCAGAGAGCTTAAGGGCTCAAAAGGTACGTACGAGTGGTTGTTCGTTACTCCTGGGGCTGTCAGGATTCCTTGAGATTAGAACCATTACAAAATAAACTGAAACATGTTAAAAATTCTAGGAGTTTATTTGTCCAAAAATCAATTCCAATCAGGCAGCTTCAAAACAAGCAGACAGGAAGGAGCTGTACAAAATGAAGACTTCTATAGGCAGATGGAAGTAAGAACAAGGAAGTTATAATAGGCAAACCAAACCAAACACGGGTTGGTTGTTGCAGGTTACCTTCCTTTAAGTGTTAGAAGAGGTCAGGCAGATTACTTAATTAGTACTAGTCAGGTGATTTCTTATTGACTGTTTAAAATTCCATTTTGGGGAGACCTGAAACTAATTCTCAGCTTGGTGATGTGGGACTTAGGATAAGCAACTCCATTTTAAGCCTGTTGTCTTGCTTTTAATGGGAGATATTAATTGTATCCTGACACATAAAAACTATAAAACATAAGACATTCAGGAAAGTTTGATGGATACTTGGTGATATTTAAAGAATATAGATATTATTGTGTTGAATATGGTAATAGCATTGCAATTTTATTTAGGAAAAGTTAGAGTCTATCATTTCAGTTACTTATGAAATTCAGATAAAATGATACACTGTATGGAATTTGTATCAACATAATAAACAGTGAGGAGTGGGTAGGTATACATTTGAAGTGATCTTGGTCATGAGTTGATGGTTGTGTGGTAAAATGTATGATCAGTAAGTGAGGGTTCATTATACTATCTTCTCTATTTAAACCTGTTTTTGAAATTTTTCATAACAAATGTTGTTAATTAAAAATTATTTTTGAACCATTGAATGGAATTTTAACATTGGATGAATTTCAATTTAAGGTTCAATTTAAGATAACTTACCCAAATCAGAATCCATTAGTACATAAGTAAACACTACAGGTTGGAAAAAGTATTCAACTCTCTCACAGCAATTAAGAGAAAAATACATATAAAATCTTATTCCTTTATAATTAGCCTTAACTAATTTATCACTAACTAAAATTTGTGTATTCCTAAAAAAATTTTTTTTGACTTAATTCAAACACTGGACTATTTGGTTACATTTTTCTACTTTCCTTCAACTTACCAAAAACAATTTATATTTAGATGTAGTTTCACTAATGAATCTTAATTATGAACAGGGTAGAATGTGTTTTCTTTAAATTAATAAATATCTGTTGTAATCTTCATTATAATTAGTTTCTAAGTTGATTTTAAATTATTTTAAATATATATTAAATGAAACTATCTTACATATTAACAAAAACAGTACAAAATGTATGGTGGGTTTTGTGTATAAGGATGTGTGCTATTTTTAAAGATTATAAAAATTATAAATGATATTTATGTTATTTGGAAGTTTTATATCTCAGTCTCTACAATGGTAAAAACATTAATCTTTGCCAAATACAAAATATGTAATTAAAAACATATTTAGGCGTTTTTTTCTTATGTGTTTTCAAAGTAACTACAGAAGATAGATGTTGCTTCAGGCTAACATTAAGCATAATATTGTCAAGATTGCTAATAAGGTTCTATATAAGTCTCCATAGCTAAACTTAATGTTTTGTTTTAATTATTAAAAGTTATGGTTTTCTTTTCTTGATGAAGAGTGGACCAATTCACTGCTGTCAATTAGTAGGTAGAAACCTTGTAAAAAAAAAAAGACTGATATTTGTCTTTGTACAAAACGACCTTAAAGGGGTAAAAAATAAACCAAATGGTGCCCTAAGAGACTGCAGAGTTGTTTTCTTTGAAAAATGACCACCATACTCCTAAGAATGCCACTGAAGATGTGTTTTCCAAGTGATGGGACGCTGTAATTCCTCTTGCATTAAGACATAGAACCCCAGCCTATACCCGGCCCAAGAAAGCAAAACGCATTTGTCAAAATGAGGCAGACAACTATAGAAATCCCTGTGGCGCAGCTCACCAGGCAACAGATGAAGAATCTGACAGATGAACAAATAAGAAACCTGTCAGAGGCTCAGTTCAGGGCCATTGTTATCAGGTGGCTTACAGAATTAACAAAAGATCTGGAAAAAAATGAGAAAGAATTGAAAAACACTCATACTGAAAGGAACAAAACCTCATACGAGACAGATGGTGAGGAAATAAAATCCAGAGTTCAAATCAACAAACCAGAACATAGAGAAGGAACAAATAGTCAACCAGTGCAGAGAGAGGAAACGGGAAGCAAGGATGAGAGGATAAGAAACCTCTGGGACAGCTATAAGAGATCGAATATATGGATTATAGAATTGCCAGAGGGCGAAGAAGAAGAACTAGAAATTGGAAAATTAAGTGAAAATATAATAAAGCAGAACTTCCCAAAATTGGGGAAGGAAATAGACTTACAGGTCCAGGAAGCACAGAGAGTTCCAAAACAACTGGACCCAGGGAGAACCACTCCAAGACACATTATAATCAAAATGTCAAAAGTTAAAGATAAAGAGAGAATCTTAAAAGCAGCAAGAGAGAACAAAAGAATCATGTACAAAGGGGTCCCAATTAGACTATCAGCTGACTTCTCAAGGGAGACCCTGCAGGCAAGAAGGGACTGGCAAGAAATATTCAAAGCAAAGGAAATCCAAAACCTACAACCACGAATACTTTATCCAGCGAAGCTGTCATTCAGAATAGAAAGGCAGAGAAAGTGTTTCCAGGACAAAATAAAACTGAAAGAGTTCATTAGATCCAAACCACTGTTATATGAGATGTTAAAGGGACTGGTTTAGAAAAAGGAGGATCAAAACTATGAAATCTAAAATGAAAACTGCATCACAAGAAACAACAACAGAAGCTAGGGAATTGAAGCAAAGGCAAACTAAATAGGCAATGAGAGTGGAAAAAGAACTATAGATATGGGGAGCATATTGCGGGGGAGGTCAGCAGGGAAGGGGAAGGGGGAGAGGGAGGGAGATGGTATAGGAATTAAGAAACATCGTAGGAGGGAATGGAATAGACAGAGAGAGGTTGAGAAGAACTATATGTACAACGAATGGACATGGACTAAAAGGGGGGGACAAGGGGAGGGAGGGGGGCCACCGGGTGGACAGGAGCAGAGGGAAGGGAAATTGGAACAAATGTAAGACTGTAATCAATAAAACACATTAAAAAAAAAGACATGGAACCCAAAAAATTTTTAAGAAGAGAATGCAGAAAGCATTTAAATAAATAAGCAAACAAAAAAAAAATAACTAGGACAAATTATTTACTACCTCTGAAACAAATACATTTCTGTAAACATGAGTGACTCTACTAATATGGCTCAGTATAAACTTACCATTTTACATATGTATTCTCTATCTTTCTACCCTTGTGGCAGATTTTCTAATCATTTCACAAAAAGGTCTTAACTTGTCTTAATTAACAGGTTTCTTTTAAAATAAACAAGTGTTTCATATTAAACACTGACTTTCTAAAGATTAATTTTAGCTGCTGCTTATACAAATAAATTTGATGTTATCTGTGAGGTTAAAAAAAATCATCTTGAGAAATTTGTTTGCTGCTACCAAGAGTGATCTCTCACTTAACTCACCAGTAGTTTTTATTTGCATTCTGAAGGCTACAAAATATTCCCTATCACTCATTTGCATATAATCTTTTATATACAAACTATTAAAAAGAATGAGTAGATAGTGATGGAAAAAATAAAATAACTAAATTAAAAAAAATAACTAAAAAATATGTTTCTCTTCCCTTCTGTTGCCATTTCAAAAATAAAGGCTTAATATTTGCTGACTTTGCTCAGTAGATTGATTACCAGCCTACGAACCAAAGGGTCGCCAGTTCAATTCCCAGTCAGGGAACATGCCTGGGCTGAGGGCCAGGTCCCCAGTTGGGGGTGTGCGAGAGGCAACCACACATTGATGTTTCTCTCCCTGTCTTTCTCCTTCCCTTCACTTCTTTCTAAGAATAAATATATAAAATATATTTTTAAAAAAGTTTAGATAGTTTACAGATAAGAAAAAAATATTGACTAGTCGTTATGTGCCAGACATAGTTAAGGTCTTGGTATAAGAAGACAATAAGCAAAAAGTACTCTCAAGAAGCATATGCTCTGGCTTGCAAACAACAGACAAGTAAATATATTATATGATATATTTAGGATATGATCAATGCCAAGGAAGCAGGAATCAAAGAAAGTCATGGGAAGAAATAAACGACCAGGCTGAGAGTTGAATGACTGGCAGTGATTAGCCTGTCAATGCGCTAAGTGGAGGCCTGGGGCTTATTGTGATATAGAGGTGGCAGAGTGCTAATGGCATATGCAAGCTGCCTTCTGGATACAGGGAAACACAAATTGTACCTGAGGGCTGAAACATGGAGTTCAAAAGACGAAGTATAGCATGCATACAAGGGAGGGGATCAAAGCCTCTATACAAAATTTGTGATTTTTGTTCTCTTAAACACCAGGAAGAATCACTGCATGGTTTTATGTAAGAGAATGATTTGGTTAAGACTGCATTGTTATTTGTTAGAACCTTATCCAAAATGTGAGTTAGGGTTTTTTTTTTTAAAGACTGCATCAAGATTCTAAAAATATTGTACAAAATGGGCCAGTATAAAGTTCAGGGACTTCCAGCCAAGATGGAGGCTTAGACAGACACGCTAGGTCTCCCTCTACAACTAGAGAGGAATACAACTACTTCAAAACAAAGGATAACTAGAAATTCCAGAAAATAAAACTACACGGAAGCCCAACATATGAAGTTATAAACCAGCGGCGCCCTTTGGGCAGGTAAGAGCGAAAGGGGGCGGCGCTGTTTGCGGTCGCACCTGGGACAGCGGCAGGGAGAACAACCCCGGCTGCAGTCGAACCCCCAGCAGCTCGCGACCCCAACGCTGGGGAAAGCAGCCACCACATCGCCTTGAACAGTGAGGCCCAGGGGGGCGGGAGGACGGATCCCGGTCTCCTAGCTGAATAACTGTGTGAATCCATCTTGGACCCCCGCCCCCAAGGAAAGCGCCACAGGGCTGAGAAATAGGTCGCGGACAGGCACCGGTCGCTGGATTGTGACGACAAAGCACCACGGCACAGCAAGAAAGGTTGCCGAATGGCGCCGGTCGCTGGGTCGTGACGAGTACACAGGCACTGCCCCCTACAGCCGGCCCAAGAAAACAAAACGCATCTGTCAAAATGAGGCAGACAACTATAGAAATCCCGGTGGCACAGCTCACCAGGCAACAGATGGAGAACCTGACAGATGAACAGATAAGAAACCTGTCAGATGCTCAGTTCTGGGCCATTGTTATCAGATGGCTTACAGAATTCACAAAAGATCTGGAAAAAGATGAGAAAGAAGCGAAAAATACTCATAACGAAAGGAACAAAACCACATACGAGACAGATGGTGAGGAAAAAAATCCAGAGTTCATTTCAACAAACTGGAATATGGAGAAGGAACAAGCAGTCAACTAATGCAGCGAGAGGAAATGGGAAGCAACGATGAGAGGATCAGAAACCTCTGGGACAGCTATAAAAAGGCCCAACATAAGAATCATTGGTTTGCCAGAGAGCGAGGAAGATGAACTAGAACTTGAAAAATTGAGTGAAAATATAATAAAGGAGAACTTCCCAGACTTGGGGAAGGAAATAGACTTACAGGTCCAGGAAGCACAGAGAGTTCCAAAACAACTGGACCCAGGGAGAACCACTCCAAGACACATTATAATCAAAATGTCAAAAATTAAAGATAAAGAGAGAATCTTAAAAGCAGCAAGAGAGAAGAAAAGAATCATGTACGAAGGGGTCCCAATTAGACTATCAGCTGACTTCTCAAGGGAGACCCTGCAGGCAAGAAGGGACTGGCAAGAAATATTCAAAGTAATGAAAATCCAAAACCTACAACCACGAATACTCTATCCAGCGAAATTGTCATTCAGAATAGAAGGACAGAGAAAGTGTTTCCAGGACAAAATAAAACTGAAAGAGTTCGTTAGATCCAAACCACTGTTATATGAGATGTTAAAGGGACTGGTTTAGAAAAAGGAGGATCAAGACAATGAAATCTAAAATGAAAACTGCATCACAAGAAAAAACAGAAGCTAGGAAATTGAAACAAAGGCGAACTAAACAGGCAACGAGACTGGAAAAAGAACTATAGGTACGGGGAACATATTGGGGGGAGGTCAACAGGGAGGGGGAATGGGGAGAGGGAGGGAGATGATATAGGCATTAAGGATCATGGTAGGAGGGAATGGAATAGACAGAGAGAGGTTGAGAAGAACTGTATGCACAACTAATGGACATGATCTAAAAGGTGGGGACAACTGGAGGGAGGGGGGCCACTGGGTGGAGGGGAGCAGAGGGAAGGGAAATTGGCACAAATGTAATATTATAATCAATAAGACACATTAAAAAAAATAAAGTTCAGGGGTTTCAGGTCCTAATAACCTACCCACATTCAGTTAGTTTAAAATCCTGTGACGTTTTTAGCACTTCAACTCTACCAAATACAGTGACAGATGGGACACTTGTAGGCAAATAGTCCTGTATGCTGCAAACTTGGGGAACACAATACCTGGGAAAAGAATAAATAAATTAACTCACTATCATTGTGGTTTATTGAAGAAACTCTTTCTGTTTTTATTAGAAGTCTCTCTGAATTATAAGTTCTCTACTTCCTTTTCCAGAGTGAGATTCCAACACATATCCACAGTTTTTATTCCTATTCCTAACTTAACCTTTCACAATGTAGCATTTTTATACCCTTTTCTTCTTCTGCCATCTCATCAACATTTTCCCTTATGTTATGAATAACAAAATGCATGTGCTCCCATGTATGCATATGCACACACATATGCAAATGTTTAAATACACTTCCAAAATGCTTGTCTATTTCTTTCCACTTAGTGCCAAATTTCTCATAGTTACCTTTATATTTCTTAATCTCCTACAATCTTTAATTACAAAGAACATGATGAAAAACAATTTTCCAGGGTAATCTTTCTTTATCTTTCTGTCACATATGATGCTCATATTTGCACATTTGAAATCCCCTATAGCTTTTTTTATTTACCTCTTATTTGATCAATCACACATGAAATATACCTTCAGGGCTAGTCTCTTATGAGAGGATCTCAGAGCTATTGTAAGGGACTTGGTCAGGTCACCTCTCTAATTTGCCAGGATGTCAGAGAGGAACCTTGGTGAGATAATTGGTTCCTGAAGCAAGGATTTACCCAAGTGCTTACCTAAAATAGATCAGAGTGGGAACTCCTTCTCCTGGGCATTTTACTCATAAAGGAGAATAAGAGCACAAGTTTCAGTGATAAAATTACTTGCTGGAAAGGTGTACATTGAAACTGTTTTGCTGAGGAAAATACAACTTCACTCTGGAATATAAAAGTTGGTTTGTGTGTGTATGTGTGTGTAGTTTCTATTTACATGAAACATATTATTTCTCCTTCTTCTTTCTTCTGCTCTCAGTCACTCTTATGTTACATTTTCTGAATTCTATCGAGGATCTTTCATTGTCTTTGAAGGAAGTCTGTTCTTTCAATTCATTATGTTTTCTTATCATTTAACTAAGATTTTCCTAGAGATTAGAGGAAAGGGTTAGAGCCATGATGAGAAGATATTATTCAGCTCCCTAAACTTCCTGAGCCTTGCCCTCCAAATCATAGAAACCCCCCAAGAGAATTAAAAAAATGGGAATGCAGAAAAAATAGTAATCAATGTACTTCTTTATCAGTACAAGAGCCAGCACCAAATCACTTACAATGAAATGTTCTCTGAAAACAAATAAATTGTTGGCGTACTTGTTTCAAATTCTAGATTAAGCACGAACTCCTACATTGTCCTTTCCCCTCCAACCACCACCAACATGAATTTCATATCAAGAGATGAAATTTCCTTTCACTAACCTTTCCAAAAACTGAAGAAGTTTCTAGCCCCCTGCTGCTGTTAAAGTTGATCTTGCCCAAATCTGTCTTTGAGAGTCAATGAGGGTAATGACTTTGATCATATAGATTCCTTCTAAATCTTGCTGTTTTGTGTGTCTATGTGTATGTGTGTGTGGTTTTTGTTTTGTTTTGTTTTTTTGTTGTTGTTGTTGGTGGTATTTTTTTTTTTTCATTTAATTCACAGAACTTTGATTAACCTGTGGTTGTATGGCAATTGTTGTTTATCAGGAACTGAACTCACGTCTCTGGGTGAAAACCAATAACAGCAGGTATGTGTGAAAGAGAGAAGATTTTGTCCTAAATTATCCTTCCCAGCAGTGGCTTGGAGGAGAAAGCAGATATGGGTAGAGGCCTTATTTCCAGGTTCCTGTAGTGGATGCATCCCCTGACTTGCTTGCTTACAGCAGAGAGGTGACAACACACAGGTGTCACCTTTGAGCCACTGTAAGCTGCCTCATTTGATAGGAGTCATGGCTATAATCAACCAGTTCACCAACTCATATTTGACTGAAGAATGGTAGGGGAGAGCATAGAAGCATGGAGAGATGAGGAATAGAGGTCTCCTATCTCTAGATGTTTCCCATGCTGTTTTATATAAAAAGGTATGTATAATCCAGTTGATAAAATTTCCATTTTTGAAGGTCATATCACATTTAACATTGGAATTTTTATGTGATTCAGTCTCATAAGGGAATCACAAGTGGGTACTATTAGTAGGAATGATTCATGAAATGTGAGAATGAGTAGAAAACTCCCCAGAGAGACTCCAACTGGCAGGGTGATATAATCTATTGATAGTTTGCTCAGCAACCAGTATTAGTCCTGTGTCCTTGATAGGGACCAGAGAATGGTCTCCTGGGTATGTGTTTTATAAAAGACAGAACTCTTTGTTACTTGCAACTCTGAAAGAGAGAAGGCTTGAAAGATAGTCACAAAGGGTGTTGCATCAGGGACAAGATAAGAGCATGCTGGAGCTGTAGGGGACATTTTATATGTGGCAAGAGAGGGCAGTGGTTAGCTAGGTTTGTGGGCTCCTATAGGAATGGCTACTTTGATAATTTTTCACATTCAGGGGACAGAGGATGTTATCTCCAGTCTCCTGGAACCTGGCCCTGAGGAGATTAGAGCAGGTGCATAGTGGCCCAAAGTACAAGAGCCAGATAAAAGAAGGGAGTGTGTGGACTTAATTCTTATCTGCTCAAGAAGAGAAACTGGCCTCTACTCCGGGCCTCAAACTGGGTCAGGACAGCATGCAAATGAATGAAAAAACTATATTACACTATGGAAGCAGAGAAACATGTAAATAGAGAGGAAAGATGTAGCACCTACCCAAACTCCTTAAGGACAGAGATAAATAAGCAAAGCCTTGTTGTAAAAATTAATCCCAGCCTTGAAGCTTGAAGCATGAGAAACTGCTTGGACAGGATAGAACCTGAGGGGTGGGCAACAGTACTGTTAAAGGGAACAGTATGAATTTAGATAAAAATCTTGAAAGACCAATTTGGAATTTTTGTTGCTTTTATTACAAAAAGTGAGATCCTAATGAGTTACATTTGAAACTCAACAACTGTCTGTACCTACCTTACTCCCCTCCATCCCTTGCAATTAACCCCATGGAGGCTGACTGGCTAAATCTCTGTGACTTTAGAGGACAGAATATCCAAGGGGGCTTGCTTTGGCATTTTCTAACAAGCTACATGCACCTATTGAGTTCACATATGGCAGTGGCTATATGCATCAGAAAATTCCACAATTTGGGAAATAGCAGGGAAATGTCTTATTTGATAGTTTTTTAAAACTTAGAAAATATGTTTCATTATTGATTAGCAGTTGGTCAATCATCATTTCTATACCCTAGTTATAGTTATGTTTTCTCACTTATCTCTATTAGTCAAGTAAATACCAATGTAATCACCATCGAAGTAGTAGTAGTAGCAGTAGGAGTAACAGCAGCAGTAGTAACATTTTAATATTGTGGAGTGTTACTCAGAACCATGCCCTAGGTTGTTTTAAAATTCCTTATCTTTTGTCCTCAGATAGCAGCCACCACCAACACTACCACCCCAGAGCTGACACTCTCTTCACATATGTCACTTAGAATTGGCATGACTAATATGAGATATGTTACATGCATGCTCATTAAGTGAGAGATTAATGAGGTTAGAATTTATGTTACCTTGAAATTTAGCACTAAAAGTTAATTTTTTTCAAAAATTTCTGAGTCATTTAATTTTAGATTGCATAGCAGTCTTACATCCTCAGTAATGTATAATAGAGTAATGTAGTCATGCCCAGACTTAATGGTAAATCTCTTCGTAAAAAGCTCAAATATAGACCATGGCTGGTGTGGCGCAGTGGATTGAGCACCAGCCTGTGGATGGAAAGGTTGCCGGTTCAATTCCCAATCAGGTCACATGCCTGCGTGGCAGGCCAAGTCCCCAGTTGAGGGTGTGTGAGAGGCACCTGATCACTGTTTCTCTCACACATCATGTTTCTCCCCCCTCTCTTTCTCCTTCGTTTCCCCTCTCTCTAAAAATAAATGAGTAAAAACTTTTTAAAAAACAGCTCAGTGTAAGCAGACTGTTCAGAGTCTGACTCTTACAATTGCCTCTATCTGAGACCCACTGTAGGCAATTAATTATCCAGGATGATGGAGCTATCTCTCTTAATTCCTTTGTTCTGCCTTAAATAATGGGATTCCCTCACAATTCTGTCTACAATAGCATCCCAAGTACCTTTCACTCTTACCATCTTACCTGGCTCTATTTTTTATCAAAGTATGTAGCATTACTTAACATATTTTATATTTACTAACTCCCTTCTCTACCTTGTTCCTTGTGCTTAGACAGTGACCATTATAGAGTAGGCATTCAATACATACTGAATGTATTAATGAAAATCATATGCTGACTATAAAATATATTACATTTTTAATAACATAAAATACTGCTAATGAATGTACAGAACTCCAAGAAAATAAATTTAATATACTACCAGTTTTAGAACTTTCCTCATGTTTCCTTAGGAATAAACTTGACAAATTATTTGTCATAATATTGGTTTCTCCTTTAACTTGCTAAATAGCTTAGTAAAACTATTTCTAGTAATTTGATCTGTTAAGCATAGGAATGGTAGTAAGAGCTCCAAAGACCTGTGGTAAATTATCTCAGTAGTTTCCCCTAGGAAATATAATTAATAAAAAATACTGAGACATAGAAATCTCTTTTTGCATTAAGCAGTTATTGTCCTTTAATATTTATACTAGTTGGTATAAAATTTTATACTGGTTGGTACAAAATCCTAGAATAATAATAACTAACAAAAAAGAAAATTCAGAACTGCACTGAATTGATATTATCTTCACTGAGATGCTCTGTACAAGTCTTAAGTAGCTTGGACTTTTAGGTTGTGTTTTGCTTTGATAATATCAGGTCCCACATTGCACTGTTAGTCAAAGAAATGTCAACCATGCATGGCTTTGTAAAAAACATTAAATTCTTATTTCTAGAGAATAAAATGCATTTCCTAACAAACATTTTTTTTAAAATTTTAAGTTCTTTCATAAAATTCTATTTGTTGAAGAAAAAAAATTGAAATAAAACTGATTATTTAGTAACTTTAACTTAACTTTTAAGTTACCAAAAATTCAAATATGCCTTATGTAGTGAAATAACCATGTTGTTAATTAAATATATATATCAGAGAGTTTATATATGTACATATACACATAAATAAATGTCAAAGTGCAGAATGTATGTATATAATATATATGTAGAGAGCGAAAGAGAAAGATTACATCGATATGTAGTTATATTTCTGTCTCACACACAAACATGCATAGTTTGACTAGAGAGTACAAGAAAAATTTCGGTCAAATATGTACCAGCTTAATTAATTTATAAGACAAAATCTAGGCACAGAAGTAAGGCTATGTGTATAAGAAACAAAACAGAATTTTCCCCAATGTTTTACAGCAACTTTAGGAATAAAAACAGCTATATATAAGAACACAAAAAATACATAATGAAGAAACTTTCTTGAGACCAGATATATGAGAAATATATTTTAGAATGGTCTAAATACACTCTCGAATTTGCCAAGGGGCCAAATTCATAAGGGTCAGCCTTTTTCAACATGATTTTTGAAACAATTTTTCATATTCTATATTACCACACTGCTTTAACTGGATGATAATAATTACACACACACACACACACACACACACACAGACCTCTAAATCTAAGACTAGACTTTTAAATTTAAGACTTCTTCTATCCCTCAACTCATGGAATAATACAACCTCAGCACAAATTTAAACCCAAAGAATGTCATAAGACATAGATAGCTTTGAGCTTTAATACCCGTGTTTGTCCCCTTGGGTTGAAAGTGAAAGTTAATGACCTTATCACAAAACTATACAATAAAAATTAAACTCCTTGCTTTTATTTTTAAATTCAACCTCAAATTTAGACAACAGTATTGTATTTCAACAATCAACCTTATTAAATTTTACATACTTTTCCAATCACTAAAAAAAAAGGATATTTATGTAATGTGATAGAAGTGCTAAATATTGCTACAAAGGCAATCATTTTATAATATATAAATGTATCAAAATAACACATTGTACACCCTAAATTTATAGTTTATATGTCAAATATATTTAATAAAAATACACTTAGCTCAATACATTATGTGATCAAGAATAGTAAAAAGTTAACTGTATTATTTATTTGTATTTTAATTCTTCCCAAAATCATTTCAATCTAATTTTGAATAGTATTTTGCTGATTTTAGGAAAACTAAGTTTGTGTATATATATGAATTTGTTTAAAAGGAGGTAAATGTTATAATTCAGAAAAGTGGGATGCATACACAAAATTTAATGTCAACCTCATATACAGCCTGTCATGCAGGATTTTAATTCTCAAAAGATTGTCTACCATGAATATCTTTGCCCAACATTTCTAGTTAGAAATAGCCAGGTTGTAAAGACAACATTGAGATGGACTTCAAAATGACTGAACTAGCTATCAAGTCATTAAAATACAAAGTAAACCAATGTAATTTATTTTTAAATGCACACATAAAATCTTTGATTTGAAATAATTTGTTTAATCTTTGATTAAATGTAAAGGAATTATTTTCAATCAACTCTTTCACTGTCACATACAGAATCACCTTTTGTCACTGAGAGCTTTGGATAGATATGCAGTAACAGTTGAAATGTTATGCAAGCCTGAAATAATAAGCTTTTCCACATTTTCAAATAAATGTCATAATTTAAAACAGCTACTTGGGTCATTTTTGAAATGTTATCTCATTAATAATGATTGTTCTACAAGATGATGGTGGTAAAACTACAGTTTACCATAATATAGAAATATAGATGTGAAAAATGATTTTAATTAAAATATTGTGTATAGTTCAGTAATTCTAGTTTTAAGCTTTCATCATCTATTTTAGTCAGTGCACGGAAGGGCAAGAAAGGTCCCATTGAGAAGCAGAGACAGGATTGCACTGGGGAGTTAAACTCTGAATTCAACACATTATATGTAAGGCCAGAGATATCATTACACAAAGATAGAATCACTTGCAAGCAAAAAGAATCTACCACAAATGGATTAAAAAATTAACATCACTGAAGAAAAAACATGCCACTTGGAAGGAATTGTGTCAGAACTGTACACAGAGAAAAAGAGGGGTTTGGCAGCAGCTATCTATTATTATACAAGGAAGAAATTGCCCTGAACCAGAACTTCACCCCGCTTATGGAATGAGAAAATGAATCAATTGAGAAAATGGATACACCTGTCTATTTTAGCCTGTGAGCATTAAGTATATAAATCATATAACTACCCCTTTACTCTATTCCCTCCTCTCAGACACCAGTTCTGATCCTGTTGTCAACCAGCAAACTTCTGATAATGCTCTCCTCATGTAGCTTTCCTAAAGGAAATGTGCAATGACAGTTGTATGTTTATTATAAGAAAATAAATTGGCATTGTAGCTTATATGTGTCACTTTTGATTTTAACCAACACGAGTCACCTTTCTCAAGTTTGCTGAATTTGATACTATTGAACTGCACCAAGATTTTGTTCTTATAATGCAAAAGACCTTCTCACCATATCCTCCACCATGAAAAAAAAAAATTGCAAATGCCCCTTTCCAAGCAACATCTTTCTTAGACAAACAAGGAATCTTTTTTTTACACCATATATTCCATACACACACACACACACACACACACACACATATATATATATATATATGAAGAGTTTTTTAAGTCTATATTGTTACGGCTACATAAGCAAGATTGAACACTCTGAAGTAGTGTATAAAGCAAGCAAAGGATTTTAATAATGGCCAGGAGTTGGGCAGACCCTGAGCTGGTCTCTAACATGCTCCAACCTACAATGGAATCTAAACGCTGGGTTATATACTGGTGAGGCCCCCTTTGTTTCTTCTTTGGCAGGAAGCAGCCTTAGGAAGAGGGTGCTGGGCAGGACTGCAGGAATGTCTTGGCAGTAACAGGAATAGAAATTTGTGACGCTATAAGGTTATCTTTGGCGGCAGCATAGCTCTCCAGCCAGGGACGAATTCTCTGTGAAGCAATTTATCTTCAAAGGGCTAGATATTCTGTAAAGTATAACTTTCACAAATGTTATAAACCAGACACAAGCAAATGGAAGGTGATGGAGGCTGAGGTGCTTTTAGCTTATAAATTACCAATTGCTACACTCCTTCCTACATTCTTCTTTTCAAGGCTGTTTAGCAAATCCTTGCTACTTTTTACAAAGAAGGTCTGAAGCCCCTACATATTTAAATATTTAGCAGACCTTTGAAAGTTTTACAGAAAATATTTAGTGCCCCTACATAATCCCCCCTCTAGTCCCTGGACTAAACCTATTAGGGCTGTCTAGGGACTATAAGTAGGGTTATTAAACCTTGGTTTTTGGGAGGGGCTTAGTAGCAAGGGTAAGGAGTTGGGTATTTGTAATGCTAGCTTTTAAGTGCTGCAAGGAAGAAATTAAGAAGTTTCTGAAAACAAATGATAATGAGTACACAATAGCCTAAAACATATGGGACACAGCAAAAGCAGTTTTGAGAGGAAAATCCACAGCAATGCAGGCCTACCCAAAGAGGATAGAAGAATTTTAAATAAAAAATTTAACCTCACAGCTACAAGAACTAGAACAACAATAATAAACAAAGCCAGAGCAAGTAGAAAGAAGGAAATTATTAAGTTAGAGCAGAATTAAATGACACTGAGACTAAACAAACAATTCAAAAAATTAACAAAAGCAGGAGCTGGTTCTAGGCTTATTAAGAAAAAAAGAACCCAAATAAACAAAATTAGAAATGAAAGAGGAGATATTACAACTGATAACACAGAAATACAAAGGATTGTAAGAAATTAGTATAAACAGCTATATGGCAAGAAACTTGACAACCTAGATAAAATGGACAAATTTCTAGAAACATATAATCTTCCAAAACAGAATCAAGAAGAAGTAGAAAGCCTGAACAGACTGATAACAAAGAGTGAAATTGAAACAGTAACCCAGAAACTCCCAGCACACAAAAGATTGGGTAGCTTCAAGGGTGAATTTCACAAAACATTTAGAGAAGAATTAACTTTTACACTTTTCAAACTATTCCAAAATTTTAAGAAGAGGAAAGACTTTCAAACTTTTTCTATGAAGCCAGTATTACCCTAATTCCAAAACCAGGTCAAGACACAACAAAGAAAAAAAACTACAAGCCAATATTACTGATGAACATAGATGCTAAAATTCTTAATAGAATGTTGGCAAACCAGATTCAGTAACACATTAAAAAGATTATACATTATGATTAAGTGGGATTTATCCCAGGGATGCAAGGATGGTTTAATATTCACAAATTAGTAAATGTAATACACCACATAACAAAATGAAAGACAAAAACCACATGATTATATTAATAGATGCTGAAAAGGCATTTGATAAAGTACAACCCCCATTTATGATGAAAACACTTAGCAAAATGGGAATAGAGGGAGCGTACTTGAACATAATAAAGGCCATTTACAAGAAACTTGAGGTCAACATTATACTTAATGGACAAAAACTGAAAGCATTCCCCCTGAGATTAGGAACAAGACAAGAATGTCCACCTTTTTTAACAGTGTTGGAAGTTCTAACCACAGCAATTAGACAAGAATAAGAAATAAAAGGCATTAAATTGGAAAGGAAGACAAAACTGTTACCACTTGCAGACAACAAGATAGTTTACATAGAAAACCCTACAGATTTCACAAAAAAAAACTACTTGACCTAATAAGTGAATTTGACAAAATAGCAGGGCACAAAGTCAATATTCAAAAATTAAAGGCATTTCTATACACCAACAATAAAATACCAGAGATAGAAACCAGAAAAAAAGAAAAAATCCCATTCACTATAGCAACAAGAAAAACAGAGCACCCAGGGACAAACTTAACCAAAGAGGCAAAAGATCCGCACTTGGAAAAACTAAACAGCCCTGAAGAAAGAAACTAAGGAAGATACAAACAAATGGAAGTATATACCACATTTATGGATGGGAAGAATTAACATAACCAAAATGTCCATATTATTCAAAGCAATTTATAGACTCAATGCAATTTCTATTAAAATACCAGCAACATATTTCATAGACCTAAAGCAAATACTTAAATTCAATTTAGCAGACATTTGTTAAGCACTTGCTATGTGCCATGCATTGTAGATGCAATGATTAATAAGAAGAGCAAAAGGAATGTCAGCAAGATGGTAGAAAACAAATTTTCAGTTGTTAAATTAACAACTAGGAACTAAGTTTTATAGCTTTGAAAACCAGTCAAAGATTAATAGCAATTAAGGAAATGCCCAATTAAGAAAGAGCTACATTCAAAATGATAGAAAATTTCATGGCACTTTACTTATTTTTGCCTTACCCTTCTCTCAGTGTGGTGCAGCATACTTGGGAGGAATTAGCCCAATTCCCAGTTTTTTTCCTTTTTAATAAGGAATGGCTGAAGCCCCTGTATAATTCCCCTCCTCAGACTTAAGACTTTTCATTTTATAGAGGATAATGGGCAAAGGTCTCGTGCTCTTCTAGCTGCTTCAAGCTGAAAATGGTCATCGTCTTACCTACACTTTGGTCTAGGAATTTCTAATAAGAGTGTGGGGGAGGGGAGGGTGGCCTTCCCACATGGGGAAGGACTTTACAGGGTCCAGGTCAGTTAGCTGTCCTGGGCAGTGGCATGCTTGGTTTCCAAGGGCAGGCACTGTTGGACAAGTTGGCATCCTTGTCATATTCTGGAGGCAACAGATTTGGCAACAGGGTTAAAAGGCATAATTCAACCTACAACCACCATGACAAAAGGCAGGGATTAATTTTTCAATGCCTCACATTAGGAAAAGACATGGCTTCTTTGGAGGAAGGTGTGCAGGGTATGTCACATCTGTCCAAATCCCTTTTGCCCGCTATACTTAGCTTGGGCAGAGGGGAATATTTTAGGATTTCCCCGCCTCAGACCTCTAGGGCCTTTTTGTTCAAGCCATTAGGATAGAAAAAAGAGAAACCAGTTTTAAAAGTGAAGCCTATAGACCACCCCAGACTTCACCATCCCAACCACTTAGTTCAGCCAAACAGTCAAGTCTTAGGAGGTGGCAATGCAAGTGAGCTTCTTAAGTGATACCTGTATGTACAGACAATTACTCAGGTAATGAGGTCATAGGCTTATGCCCTATGAAAACAGAAAGAACATACATGTTAATTTATATAGCACAATTCACAAACCAGTCTTTAAATTTAAGAGACTGTCTTATTGGGAAGACATCCAGTTGCAAGGCACTTGACATTCTTCTTGCCTATAAATTAAGCATTTTTGATAATGTCATAGACCTGGTTTAACTTTCAAATGAAAACAAAGTTTAAATGAAAAGAAACTTGATGGACAGTTAGCTGCACTAGTTTGTAGTCTACCACTGAGCATTTTGATTTCCCTTGAGTCATGACTTTTCTCCTTAAGATTACCCTCCTTGTTATTAAAGGGACTGCATTAAGTCCAATTTTAATTTAGCCTATTTATTTGCATGAACACAATAAGAGCAGTGATTGATCACACATGATCTTTAAGTCTACTTTGCTGGAATTTACAGAAGGAGCCTTCATGTTGACTGTTAGTATGCCCATCAGGGCACAGACGCTGAGCCACACACCTGCCATTCAGCCTTGCCTGTAAACACCTGCTTTTTCCAAGTCCTTTGGATTTTCCATTGTGCCTTAAGGTTCCCTTCTAGCCATCTTTGAGGAAACAACCTTCGTTCCTTCCCTGGAAAGATTGCCATGAACTGCACAACCAACCAAGGTGTCAGGCCTTTCCCTCATGGGCTTTTCTTAGCTTCGAAAGTCAATTCCAGTTCCTTTGGGCTTTCTGGTAACAACCAGAGCCTAAGCATGCCTCCTTCAGGCATGTCATTCCATTCAAAGTCTTGGTTAATAATACCTTTATTCATAACTGGTCTTCTTAGTTTCATGCAAAGAAACCTAATGTTACTTACTTCTTCAAATTGCCAAATTCTGGAGGGGTCAGTAGGGAGAAAAATATACAGTGTGAAGGAAAATCCTTGTCCTTTTAATATTTACTAAAATTGTACTTCCATGCCTTATACTTTTCATTATTAAAACCATACAATTTTTTTAAAACTTTTACAAACTTCTAACAAACTTTGCATTTACATGCCTTACACTTTCCCTGGTTCCTTTTTATTTATGTGAAGTTTTAAATTTTCCTGGGAAACCTCAATTTTTCCTTTCAGAGCATAAACAGAGCAATAATTCAAAACACAGATAGCTAGGCCTTTTCTTTCCAGTATGTCCACTGGTCTCCTAGAGAGACATGCCCTTGGCAGAGACATGCTCACTTGCCCAGGCTGGAGCACCCAGCAGCCCTGAGTGACCCCTCCTGGGTCCTGGGTGGCAAAAGGGATTTTTGTCAACTGGTTTACAGACAACCTTTCCTAGATTTCATTGGTCAAAAACAGATACAGAGAATTTCACAGCAGAACAGATGAAGGTACGCTTTTAAAAAATCAGAACACAAGCAGCTGAGGTTTCATTTTCCCAGGTTTAAAACTTCCATAATTTTCCTTTTTATTATTACAACTTTCCACAGACCTGCAACATTCATAAGCTTTCCATATATTTTACCCATTCAGATTTAACCGTAACATGCTTCCAATCCTTGTTCTTTAAGGAATGTCTTGGCAGTAATAGGAACAGAAATTCGCAACGCTATAAGGTTAGCTCCGGCAGCAGCATAGCTCTCTAGCCAGGGACGAATTCTCTGTGAAGCAATTTATCTTCAAAGGGCTAGATATTCTGTAAAGTATAACTTTCACAAATGTCGTAAACCAGACACAAGCAAATGGAAGGTGATGGAGGCTGAGGTGCTTTTAGCTTGTAAATTACCAATTGCTACACTCCTTCCTACATTCCTCTTTTCAAGGCTGTTTAGCAAGTCCCTGCTACTTTTTACAAAGAAGGTCTGAAGCCCCTACATATTTAAATATTTAGCAGACCTTTGAAAGTTTTACAGAAAATATTTGGTGCCCCTACAATATAAATATAAAGAAATATACACATTTTAATTCCTTCTTAATAGAACTATATTATGATTCTACAATATCTTTTGTGAATTATATTTATTTTATTTTTTTCAAGAATTTGCTTCATGTGCCTACATCCCAGGAGGACAAACACTTTAGAAATCTCCAGGCCTTACATAATTGCCTCAGAATAATCCTTGAATTTCTTCTTAATCAAAAACAGAAATCTTTTCATGTAAAGGATCAATCCTTTTAAATAAAGGCTGAATTATTTTTAGTGTCTTGACTTTAGTCCTAGTACACATGGTAATGACTGTCAGGTCAGCCTTGCCCTGAGAAATCACCCAGAGACCACTGTGGGATCAGGAAGTGGGTTTATTGAGGGAAAAAGGGGGAAGTGGGGAGGAGAGGAGAGGCAGCTTCTGGACCAACTCAAAGGCCCATAGGAGCAAGGGAAATGGGCAGAAAGGGTATGGGGAATGGAGAATGGGGAATGGGGAATGGGGACTCCCGGTCCTCCTCATGGGCCCATAGGAGTCCTACCTGCACTTCTGCAGGCACCATTTTTATACTTGTCAACCACACATTTCGGTCAGGGTGAGTTTGCTTATCAACATATGATTGCTCCCCCCCACCCAACACACACACATACACACCAGGTTAGTTAACATATCCAGCTAGGTCCATTGCCATTTCCCCTGGGAATGGTTTCAGTCCATCAGCATATCCTTTGGGAACTGCTAAGTCCATCAGCATATCCTTGGAAAGGGCTAAGTCCAGGGCCAGGTTGGTTAGCATATACCAAAAGTCAAGGTGTGCATTCTAGCTGCCTCCATGTTCTGACCGTGACTATTTCTCCTCTGTGCTTGTAACTTAAAATCCTTCAATAATGATATAGCAAGAAAAAACATTTAAATAAGCCTTTAATACATTTAAGCTCGTATCTCTGAATTTGTGTCCTACTCCATTTCCAACTCTTCCAATAATTAAATAGCAATGAGAAAAAATAATTGAGTAATTAATATCAATGCCTTATGCATTTGAAGTGATGTGACTTGGGTTTATATATTTGTTCTATATGTTCTATATCTATCTAACTTGTGGACACTGATAAATCAGATTGCATGCTGATAACAGAGGTTGAATATATAGAACATGCACTGAGAAGTAGGATTCGCCTTAAAAGAACCAACTGATCGATTTAAGCTCAATTGAAACAATAATTATTTCTTTCATGCTCAAAACATGCTAATTAAAAACTGTACAGAGTACTAGGATAAAAGATTGAGAATTACACAAGTCAGTTTTAGAACTTGATGCATGCTGTTATAAAAATATAGAGTGTCCTGATTATGACTGAGGAGTTTTCCGGGCAGCACCAAGCAATGCTCTAACACAAAGTAGCTGCTTGGGAATTCAAGTCCATTCCAACACTGTCTACCCTGGCACAACATCAGAGCCCACAGATTAAGCTTTCAGTCCCACAAGACTACCTCCCCACACCCCCACATTTGAGATGTCACATGTACTTTTGAACCACTGACTTTAAATCATAGGTTCCCATGACTTTCTCCTCAGGTTTGAGTAATTTGCTAGAGCTGCTCCAGAACTCAGAGAAACATTTTATTTACTGGGTCACTGGTTTATTATAATAGTATATAACTCAGTACATAGGGCAAGTAATGGGGAAAGTGCAAGGAGCTTCCAAGCCCTCTCCAGAAACACCCTCTGCCTGAATCCCCAAGTGTTCACCAATCTGAAAACTCTTGAAATACTGTCTTTTGGGGTTGTTATGGAAGCTTTATTGTATAGGCATAATGATTGACTTACTGGCCATTGGTGATTCACTCAACCTCTAGCCCCTCTATACTTCCCAGAAAACAGGATGGGAGTGAAGGTTCCAACTCTCTATTTTTGGCTAGTTACCCTAGCAACCAGCACCCACACTTAGGTGCTTTCTGAAAGTCACTTCATTTAAAAAAAAAAACAAACTCAGTTGTGGTGGAAAGAGGCTTGTTAAGAATGTCAAGTTGCCCATTTCATCTTTATGGCTCTGAAGTTATTTTAGGAATTAAGAACTAAAATCTAAAGACTATGAAAAAAGATGCTTCGATTGCTCTAATAACTCAGAAAATTCCAAAGATTTTTGGAACCATGGATGATGACCAAATATACCTTTCTTATAAATCACAAAACATATGCCAACTTTGGTGATAGAACAAATTGGAATGACAATTCTATGTCCCTAACAAGGATGAAAAGGTGGTGACAAAAGGAAATGGAATTTGAAGGAAAATTTCCCAGAAGTGAATTGATTCTTCAAGATTAACTACCTAGTCAACAAACAGTAACATCCAAGCCAAGGCAACAACATATATAAAGGCACAGAGGTACATAAAGTGCAAGTTTTGTGTTCTGGTGTTACAGGAAACCACAGGCCCAAAATGGTAAGACTTGTGCTAAAGCCCAGGATACCAAACCTACATGTAATACCTGATCTAATGGCTGTTTCGTCCTCTCATAGAAACATAATTTTAATCAACTAGTCTGTAATTTTATCGTCAAGACCAATAAGGTACTATGGGGGCCCTTTCCATCCCACATAGAAAGAAGGGGCAATCTGAAATGATAAAAACCCTTGCCATTCCCTTCCTTATCCTCAAAAGAAGATGTCCTGATCTAAAAATAATCCTTGCTGTTCTTTTGTTATTAGCTCCTTTTCTCCACCTTTCTTTCTATAAAAATCTTCTATTTTTCACCTCTCCCTTCTACTTTCTAGATGAGATACTGCCTGATTCGTGAATCATTTAATAAAAGTCAGTTAGATCTTCAAATGTATTCAGTTGAATTTTATTCTTTAACACTGGAGATAAAACCCTGCTTAATGTCTTTGGGGTGCTATTTTGATGGAGATTAGAACATATAATTTTAAAGATAGTTTAGGGTAGGTTCAGGAAAATTATTATTCTATTAGATTAAAAAATTATCAATTCACTATTACATGATAGTCATTCTAACCTAGCACCAAAAATACAATGTCCATTTATTAAACTCAGAGGTACATCATTAGTGTCTATCATGAAACCTGACATACAGAAGGTGCTTAATGAATATATGATTGAATAAGTCAATGTCCTTGACTTCTAGAGTTGTATGTTCAGGTAGAAGAAATGGATACATAAAAGAAGTGCAATACTGTATCACACACAAAAAAGTGAAATAAATACAAGATACATAAAAAAGTCAGATAAGGTTTGTATGTCATGCTAAGATGCTTAGATTTTCTAATGTAGACCTTTGGTGTTTTAACAAGTTTGTATAATATCAAAGTGATCATATTTGTGTTTTAGAGAAAAGTTTTGTTAATTCTTGAATATGGTTTCTCTACATGGAGATGAGAAACTGGAATAGAAAAACCTATCTGGTTGCTTTGGTAATTGTCTGGATCACTATTGCTAAGTGCCTGACCTGAGAAAATGACAGTAAAAACTAATATGAAGAAACTGATAAGAAAATATATAGGAGGGAGGGCAATGGTCTGCCTGCAGTATGGGGAATGAGTGAGCACTGGGACTCGGTCTCCTGCTCCCTCAGTTCTCTCCTCAAAGCCACCACCGCAAATTCTCACCAAGCATCTCTAGTCTTCTCTGCTCTCAATCTGCTTGAGCCCGGGGTCTGAGATCAAAGAAGACCACGTAGTTGGAAAGGTTTTAAGTCCCCAAAGCAAAGCAAACTTCAAATATTTCTTTCATGAGCCAGTCCGTTCAAAGGGTAAAATGAAAAGGACAAATCAATAACACAACTGATTGTGTCCTCTGGGCATTTTCAAAGGCTGTGGACTGCTGTGTCAGCTTCAAAAGACACAGAAGTCACTGCAGCAATGCAAAAATCATTGAAAACATTAACTCATTTATTCTTATTATTAATTTATGTTTTATGGAGGTCAGCATTATATTTTATCTTTATATTCTTAGGTATGGAGGTATAGAAAGCACTTACTTTCCTTTAAAAGGTATAGTCTATTTTCCCAATTACTTTAATTATAAAATTATTTCTGACTTTCTTAGATATTTTATAGCTAATAAGCATTGCATTATAATAACAAAATAATTGCTCTATAAGTAAGAGGAAAGGACTATGCTATACTACTTATATAAATCTTAATACATGTTGAACCCAGATTGTTGCTCTAACCTGATTTTTTCCCTCTTAAAGATTAGCTTGTAGGCCTGGCTGGTATGGCAGAATTGATTGGTGAATCATCCTATAACATAAAGAGTGCAGGTTTGAGTCTCAGTCAGGGCACATACCTGGACAGCACTTTCAATCCCAAGTCTGCATATGTGTAATTTCCCCATCCAGGTGTGTATGGGAGGTGAGTGCAGCAATGCTTCCCTCTGCATCTTCTCCATTGTCTGACAAGGACAAAGTTATCCCCCACCCCCCACTTCCCACAGAGTGTGACGAGGCAAAATACTCAGTTTTTACTCATTAAAAATTCAGCACATTGGGTTTACATCCCTGCTAGCTGCTGCTCTGGGATATCTCCAGGTGCAGCACCCAGTTGGTCAGGGCTTTGTGCCCAATCTGCCTCAGAATCTTTCCCAGCTGGCTGGTGAGGCTGGTGACCAGAGCAGCCATGGAGAAAGTGCACCTGCCTCAGGCCTCAAAGAGAAGCTGAAAAGGTCCCCTGAGGAGGTGGGCCACATCCAGGAAGGAGCTGGGTGGCTCCGGTACTAGCTTTGAGCAGGCTCTGGCCTCCTGGACTGCAGTGGGGCAGGTGCCAAAGCTCCCAAAGAGCCAGTGGCCAGGCAGGGTGAATTCTGGCAGATGGCACCTCAGTGGTCTGGAGCAAACCCCTCATGGAGGGCCAGCAGGTACCAAACATCTGCTACTCACAGCTATAGGTCCCAGGTGCTAGAAGGTCATGAAGGGATTGACCATTCATTGAGGCCCCACCCCTTTCCCTTTGACTCTCAACGACCTTTGATGTTTCCATGGAGACATCAGAACATCCTGGCTCAAGTCAGTTCACTGTGTGCTAGAACCCCAGAGAGTAGGAAGCAGAGGAGAGACTCTCCCGGTTTCCACTCTGTTTGGAGTTCGTTTGGCGCATAACTGCCTCATATGGGCAATTTCCTTTCTCAGTTTGGACTCTCCTTCCACCGCAGCTACTGCCGCCGCGGCCACCATCCCTTGCCTGGTGGCCATCACCCTGTCATCTGTGATGATGCCCCACCTGCTGACAGCCCACTGTACCTGCTGTTTCATCGGAGTCATGCTCCTGGACCATCTGCCTTTTACTTTGTCCCAAGATGGTAGCGGCGTATCCCACAGACTGCGTGCTCCCTTCTGGAAGTCCTCCCATTGGTGAACAGGAAGGACCACACCAAAAAGCCTGTGCCATCCGCTGGGACATCCAGGATGTCTGGACTCTTGAGACATGTCCCTATTCATCCTTCAGGTCACAGATCTTCTTGCCTACATTCACAACCTGAGCAGATAGTCAAGGCTGAGGAGCCAGGACCCTCTAGTAGTGCATTGCTGCACTCACCTCCCATACTTCCTTGCCCAAAGGAGGTGGTGGTGAAGGTCCAATAAGAGCCCCCCAAAGGGACGGCTCACAACACCAACCAACGAGCAGGATCATCGGGACAGCCCCCACAGCAATGGAGATCTGCCCAGCGCTCCAGGTTTACCACCTGTATGTAAGGGGAAGGATGCTGAAAAGCCATCAAGCAGCAATTCTCCCCCGGCCTCGGTCTCTGCCAGCAGAAGGCCCTGCAAAAGAAAACTCTCTGGGCCACTTTTGCTACCACTGCCACCACTGCAGTGGGATTGAGGTGAGCTGCCCCCTCCTGCTAAGCTGCCTTGCCAGCTGTGGACCAAAACCTGGACACCGTGGTTTTGTTCTACACTGAGGGTCCGAGTAAAAAGACTGGCGGGGACAAAACAGCAGTCGCTCAGCCTGCAGCTTCTCTCCCTCCACCTGGATCAGTGATTGCAGACACCTGTCCTCCTGCCACTCAAACCGGTCAGGCCGCTGCTACCATCACTGCCGGGGCATCTACCTCTCAGCCGACTTCACGTGACGATGACGTCCAAATGGACACCACTCCTCCTTGCTATGCTACCACAATCCTGTCGTCGCCGGCCAGCAATGTAAGGCTCGTGCCAGTTAACCAAATCCCTGCCATCGACCCCGAGGAGCCAATGGACACCACTCCTCCTGCGTAGGGTGTCCTTTTCCATTCTGCCCCTGTATCAGGGGAAAACCACTCCCCATTGTCCTTGCATGTCCTAATTATGACAACATACCACCCAGTGGCAGCATTCCCTTGGCTGAAGTCACCACTTCTTTACCTAACCGGGGATCCATGTGACCGCAGCATGGCTGCTGCAGGAGGAGGAACATACACCACCCCAGTGCTTGGATACACTGCTGGTTCCACCTCCAATCCATCACTGGGATCCCACCTGTCCATAACACAGGTGCTGCGGTCATGGGAGAGTAGAACACTGTCCCCATGATCGCAGCTGCTAGTGTTTATGCTCGCCACCAGTGCACCTGCAGCCCACCTGGACATAGAAAATATCAAACACTTGCAACAGCCACCACCGTGGAGAATACAGGTATGTCAAGAGACATGTCTGTTTCCACCTCTGAATCAGACCACTGGGGACTTTTCTGGCTGCATCACATCCATTATCGATGCAAGCCTGAGCATCATCCCTGTGTTTAGACACACTTGGAGCTGCACTTTATTTCAAACGTGGAACATACCTGTGCAGAATCTAGGTGATGCTGTGGGAGGTAATAACCTGTTATTCCTAATTTCCATCAGTACAACAGGGGCCCACCTGGACGCAATGGCTGATTTTTAAAGACAGAGTCAATATTTGTTAAATTGTGGTATAATCAATAGATTCTAATTGGTTTGATTAGTCAAAAGTTTGTTTAGAGGAATTTCATGAGGCTTTGGAAATGAATTCAAACTCTGGGTCATGCTTTAGGTTTTGAAATCATAGATGATATATTTTAAACTTTTATTTATTCAATTGCAGAGAAGTTCTGTCACATAAAGTACACCTTGAATGTCTTAAATTTTTAGACAAAATATCTTGAAGTGATGCACAAAATATTCGTAAAACCATAAAATAGTATAATGCAGTACATTACCCCTTTTGATGATATATTTGGAGTCATTGAAGTCAGTAGGGGACCTTAGGTCCTGCAGTTCTAACAAGCTCCCAGGTGATACCAATAATGCTGTCCCTGGGACAATTTGAGTAGTATGGGATGATAACGGTGTCGATTCACTTGGAATTTTGGCCTTCATTGGTACTTGAAATGTAAAGCAAAATCCCCACGATCTCTATCCTTAAGGTGATTAAGACTCCTGAGGGATTTATCATCTAGTCAGAGTCTATATTTCTAGAACAAAAATACAAACATGAAGATAACATTACAATCCTAAAATTATAAATATTATTTTACACACAAACCCTCAATATAAAGTAAGTTCATATTAACCCTTATGAATTACATGCTAATTCCAATCACTCTGCAAAAATTATTTCAAACATTAACTCATGTATTCTTTTATTAATTTATGTTTTATGGAGGTAAGTGTTATATTTTATCTTTATATTCTTAGGTATGACAGAATAGAAAGCACTTTTTTTACTGTAAAAGCTATAGTCTTTTTTCCAAATTATTTGAACTCTAAAATTATTCTGAGTTTCTTAGATATTTTATAGCTAATAAGCATTGCAGTATAATAACAAAATAAATGCTCTATTTGTAAGAGGAAAGAACTATGCTATACTGCTTATAGTAATCTTAGTACATGTTGAACCCAGTTAGTTGCTCTAACCTGATTTTTTTCCTCTCTTAGGAATTAACTGGTGGGCCTTGCTGATATGGTGGAGTTGATTGGTGAATCATCCTATAATGTAAAGAGTGCAGGTTTGATTCCCAGTCAGAACATATACCTGGATGGCAGGTTCAATCCTCAGTGTGGTATGTGTAACTTACCCATCCAGGTGTGTATGGGAGATGACCAGTCAGTGATTCTTTCTCACATTAATGTTTTGTTTGTCTCTATCCCTTTTTTCTCTCCCTCTAAAAAAAGAAAAAGAAAAAAAGGAAACATTAAGGCTTACATATTAGAAGTTTATAGTATACTATTCAGAGAAGGGAAACTCTGACTCCAAAAAACCTCCGCTGCCTTGCGGCATACCTCTTCAGGGGAAAGGCTAAGGGAGTAAACCCCGACAGAAAATCCGGAGCCGGAGTCCCTAAGGCGGTTTGACGTTGTAGTCAACACCGGCAACTCCTGCGGCGCACCTGAAACCAAGCTGTATTGACTCCGTCTTTCCCTTGGACCCTTCAGCTGCGAAGAGAGGGGGGGTCTGCTGCATGGGCAACAGCAGACCCTCCATATCACCCTGCCCAGGCTCTGTAGCTTCAGCTTCACTGGAGAGGACACTCCAGCATCATCGCAAGATGTCGATTCAACACGGGAGGAGACAGATACCGTGTCACTCCCGAGTTGGACTGCACAGCCATTCTCGGTGCTGCAGATAGACTCTTAAGAAGCTACACCATCATCTCTCGAGACGGACGGCTGCCGACGAGTATACTATTACAGGGATCTGCAGTTTAAGTTCACAAGTGAACCTAAGAAATTGTCTGACCTCAAAGATCCAGGAATTCTCACTCCCCCCACAAAAAAAAAAAAAGCGGTGACCATATAGATTTGTTCCAAAACCTGCAAGAAACATCCTCCATATCATCCTCAAATTAGGCTAGGATGTATGGCTTAGGACAAAGGCCCAGTTAGTCATACCTGTCATAAATCACTAACAACCTTTTGAGCATATTACAGAAATCTCCTGTTTTGGGTCCCACCTGGGTCTGTGTGAGCCTGACCACAGGGACTCACTAATGCCAAGACCTTTCTCCAAGCTGACCAGAACACTGACTGCACATCTTCTCCCTTTCCCTGCATGACCATAACTCCTTCCCCTGATTTCTTTATTCTACTCTTCCATCTCCTTCCTGATAAAATCCCTTGACTACACAGAGATATTAGGATGTTTTTGAAGGACAGGAGCCTGCCATCTTCTCAGGTTGAGGGCACTTGAATAAAGACTTTCCTTGTGGCAAGCACTGGTCCCATGAGGTTAGCTTTCATTGCAGTAGGTGGCCAGACCTGCATTCAGTTCCATGTATGTTCATGGAAAGAATTCCTTGAGACTTCACAGTATAAGAATTAGTTCCTGTGAAGTGCAGGTCCTCTGAGAAGTGGCCACCAAAACAGAATGCTATGAGGACAAAAATTCTCAAAGGAGAAAAACTTGTGAGAAAAAATGAGGAGGGAAGACAGGGGAGATTTGAAGTCACTAGGCCACTCTATTAGTCTAGAAAAGTAAATGAAAAAATAAAAGGGACAGTGTTAGATGGTTTTCTAGCTGGTTGGTTAATTAGTGGAGGCATCTCAGATCATCCTGCAGTTCTAAGAAAAGTTAGCATGGTAGTTGGTTAGTTCTTGAGCCAAAATTACTCATCTAAGGAGTTTTTCATCTCCCAGGAACATGCATTTCTGCCTAGATATCCTGGTCATGCTCAGTCACTGGCAGAGAACAGCCTGAGGGAAGCCTGTCAGCACAAGCAGCAATGTGAATTTCAGAGCCCTCAGACACTTAAGCTTCTTTAATTGTCTCAATCTGCTAGAGATCTGAGAGACACTTTCTCATGTCCACCATGGTTATATCAAGCAGACAGGATCCTTTGCGAAGCTAGTAGAGCCAAGCCAAATTCCATAGACTTAAATGTGTTCCACTCAGCCATCAGCATGAAATGACGATTGGTCTGTAGGTGCTGTCAGCATATGCTTTCTGATATGTTGAAAACAATTCCAATTTGTTTTATTGTGTGCATAAGGAAAAATATTAGAAGTAAAGCCCAGCAATGCATGGCAGATAGTTAAGACCAGACATACTGAAAGACATATTATAGTACATTGCAGGAAAGCTGTGAAGTGCAAACTGATCACAACAGCTACTTACTACTCAATTTTGTGACATATGCACATTTAGAAAGAGGTGGGAGAAAGCTAAAATGATAAAAGAGTAATTACATCTGGAAGACTCTCAAATTGTTACAGGACACACAAGCTCAGACTAAGTACTGGGACAATATAGCAATTATAATTTTTAATCTTTTATAAATGAAATCTCAAAATTTAAACATAACATTTTATTGTTTCAATGTCAGCTTTTCTACCAATATTTACCACTTTCCTTTTGTATAATTTTTATATTGAAAAGTCAACTTAGAATCACCAAAACTTGTGCAGCCTCTTGAGCTTTCAGTCCCTATCTAGATTACAGATGTGTGCACATCCAATGAAAGAACGAGCGAGACGCTCAAATGTTATGTAACATCAGTGACAACACAGAGAGAAGAGAATAACTAGTTCAGCAAAGCATCAACACTTGGCTTTAAACTCCTGCAACTGTCATGTTCTGGGAAAACCAGCAATTGCCTGGTTCCCTGCATTCAGGAGTGGGGTTGTTCTTCTGCCATCAAATCTCTTGGCCAACCACAAGTCAGAAACAATTTTACAAAGAGTAACTAGTTTTGCAAATGTATTCGGTAGTAGCAAATCAAGGAATAACTTTTCTTTGTTTATTAATATGGAAGAAACTTTTGGTTTGTCATTGGGCAGGAAGAACCGATTTTCCTGTATCTCAAGATTCTCCTGATTGGTCTAATAATCAAGTAGATATGAGACGTATTAGCAGGAGAAAATAACCAAATTTAAAACACACCTATGTATAGAAACCTTGTACACATGAGAGAATCAGAGACCCTCACATGCAGGAGAATTGCAGAGATAGGAAGAGGGACAGAGGTATACAGTAGTCCCTCTCTATATCGAGGTTCACTTATCGCGGCCTCACTGTATTGCAGGATTTTTTTTTAATACAGTGATTCCCTCACTTATTGTGGATATTACGTTCTAGACCCCCTGCGATGGGTGAAAATCCGTGAAGTAGGAACCTTACCTTTAGTTTAGTATTTACTGGACAGTACCGCAAATTCCTGCGATATAGCAAAAAATCCGTGATAAATAGTTAAATAGAATATTTCAAAAAATACCCGCGGTACAGTAAGGCCTCGATAAGTGAACTGCAATATGGAGACGGACTACTGTATTGTTTTTAATTATTTATTGCGGACTTTTCACTGTATCACAGTATTTTGTGGTACTGTACAGCAAATACTAAAATAAATGCATTTTATTTTAGCTTTTACTTCAAGGCTTTTGAACTATTGCAGGGGAGGGGGTGTGCCTAGAACATAATACCTGCGATAAGTGAGGAATCACTGTAATTTAGTTTGAGACCAAATGCCTGAGAACCAGCAAAGCCACGGGTGTTAATCTTAGCCCAAGGGCAGGAAAATAACAAAAGCTCAAGCTCAATGAGGCAGAAAGGAAATGAATCCTCCCTGCTTGCTCTTCTTGTTCTATTGAGGGCCTCAATGGATTGGAAATGCCCAAAGACAGTGGAAAGGCCAATCTGCATGAAACTGTAACCTTGTAGAAGCTTCATTTCTTTACATGAGCTTTTCTCCTTTCTTTATTTTAGATTCAAACTGGCTTTATTAAGTGTCCTGACTCACTTGTCTCCTTCTCCCTTGCCTTTCCATTCCTTTATTCATTAAGTCCTCAAGACAGTGAGAATCTGATCAGTATCACAGAATCTTAGGCACAAACTCTCAGGTCTAGTGATCACAGCAAGTGAGTTTCAGTCAAACTAAAGATAACAGGAAGGCTCAGTTGTGTTTTGGCTTCAGGCCCAGAAAAGCTGCAGAACCAGCCAAAGCGACACCATGGCTAACATCAGGACCAGATTCCCTGATCAACTACCTCCTTGTGCTGACCAATCACTAGAAAGCACCACCTTGTCCATGACTAACTCCGCTAGTCACCATGATTAATAATTTTAGCCCTATGTACTCATCCATTACCTCCGCTGCCTTGCGGCATACCTCTTCAGGGGAAAGGCTAAGGGAGTAAACCCCAACAGAAAATCCGGAGCTGGAGTCCCTAAGGCGGTTTGACGTTGTAGTCAACACCGGCAACTCCTGCGGCGCACCTGAAGCCAAGCTGTATTGACTCCGTCTTTCCCTTGGACCCTTCAGTTGCGAAGAGAGGGGGGGTCTGCTGCATGGGCAACAGCAGACCCTCCATATCACCCTGCCCAGGCTCTGTAGCTTCAGCTTCACTGGAGAGGACACTCCAGCGTCATTGCAAGATGTCGACTCAACACGGGAGGAGACAGATACCATGTCACTCCCGAGTCGGACTGCACAGCCATTCTCGGCGGTGCAGATAGACTCTTAAGAAGCTACACCATCGTCTCTCGAGACGGACGGCTGCCGACGACGACGACTCATCCATTAGAAACTCTTGGGGAGCTAGGTCTTTGAGCATTAGCTCCCTCATCTCTGGGCATGCGCCACTTCCTAAAACTTAAACCCTTACCTTCTTTGCTGCAGATTCCTGTTTGAACCTTCTTGGGGCTCTAATGCCTGCTCACAAATGGACCCCTTTAGTCATATAACAGTACCCACCCACATCAGATAGGGCAATCTATGTAACTGAGTCCACCAATTCAAATACTAATCTCATTTCTCAAAGTACCCTCACAGATACATCCAGACATCATGTTTAATCGATTCACCCTGTGGTTTAGTGAAATTAATGCATAAAATTAATCATCACACCTTCTGTGCTTCAGACTCATCATGATTTTAAAAAGTGATAGTCGTTGTATCCACCTCCAACGCTTGCTGTGGTAATTTAGTAATTTCATATTCTTAGAGCTTTTAGTTCTGTGTTTGGTTCAAACTGGAAGCATGGTATAACTATGAGTTTATTGTGAAAAGGAAAAGGTAAGCTGAGGGTGAAAAATACAGATTTTTGAAGTCACCTTCATGTATAGAGATGGCTGAAGCCATGGCAATTTAAAAAGGATAGTTCAGGTGAATGTTTGGCACAGGTAGCTCTCTAAATGCAAAGGGAAAGCAGTGATTTTTAGAAGTTGATTTTAAGGTGTATTTAGATGACTCAGAGTAAAGTAAGAGAGACTGGAGTCCCATAGGCCATGGAAAACAGAGCTTTTTAAAAAATTATATATTTATTATGCTATTAAAAAATTATCCCAATGTTTCTTCCCTTGCTGCCTTCCACCCAGCACCCCCACTCCCTCAGAAAATCCCAACACCGTTATTCATGTCAATAAATAAGAAGTTCTTTGGCTACTCCTTTGCCTGTACTGGACTTTGCATCCCCGTGGCTGTTCTGTCATGACAAATTTGTACTCCTTAATCCCCTCACCTCTCCACCTATTCTCCCATTCTCCCATCTGGCAATCATCAAAGCATTGTCCATAACCATAATTTTGTCTTTGTTCTTCCTCTTTGCTTGGAATACAACTACCTCAAAAGTAGAAACAACCAGAATTTCCAGAAAATCAAACTGCATGGACATCCAACAAAAATATAAAGAAGAAATACTCATCCAGACAGGTAGGAGGGGCAGAGCCAAGGCGGATAGGATGCGGTGTGGTGGTGGCAGCAGGCTAATGGAAAGCACAGTCACACATTTTAAAAAGTCTTGAGGGACACCTGGGGAGCACTCCCAGCACCAGACCAGACCATGCAGTTCATGGTTTCAGTGCTTGGGAAAATCAAGCCTCATTGCTTTTGACTGTGCAAACCAGTGGGGGTTGAGATGGAGGCAGAAACTGCTGGTCTCTCAGCAGAGTCCACTTGTTTCAAGGGCCCTCACTGTCCCAGAACATCCACAGACCCATCCACTCTGGTAACAATGACCAGGGCAACAGCTAGAGAGGCACCAGTCCCATACAGAAATGGGAGAATTGCCTGGAAAAGGGGCAAGTGCTGAGAAGTGACATTGTTCCCTCTCGGACCTCTCCCTCACACACAGCACCACAACGTGGTGAAACAGATCACCCTGAACTGATGAATACCTAAGGCTCCACCTCTTAACAACGTAACAGGAGCGACAGCTTTACCTAAGACACCGAGGCAAACAAACACAGTAGCCTGCCAAATTGAGGAGACAGAGAACTATGGCCTCAAAGGGGGAATGGATCAAGGTTCTAGTGGGAGAACTAAGTGATGAGGAGATAGCCAACCTAACAGACAAGGAGATACCCAACCTAACAGGTGAAGAGTTCAAAACACTGATGATAAAGATGCTCACAGGCTTGCCAGATATGTTTAAGTATGACAAATACATAAGGGAAGAAGTGAAGGCTATGCTAAATGAAATAAAGGAAAGTCCACATAAAACCAATGGTGAAGGGAAGGAACCTGGGGTTCAAGTCAATGATTTTCAACATAAGGAAGGGAAAAAAACCGTCAACCAGTACAGAATGAGGAAACAAGAATTGAAAAAAAATGAGCAGAGGTTTAGGAACCTCTGGGACAATGTTAGACATGCCAACATCTATACCATAGGGGTTCCAGAAGGAGAAGAGGAAGAGCAAGAAATTAAAAACTTATGTAAAAAACGTAATGAAGGAAAACTCCCCACATTTTGGGAAGGAAATAGACATGCAAGTCCAGGAAGCACAGTGAATCTTGGGTGAGTTGGACCCAGAGGGGACCACACCAAGACACATTATTATTAAAATATCAAATGTTAAAGATAAAGAGTGAATCTTAAAAGCAGCAAGAGAAAAGCAGAGAGTTACATACAAAGGGGTGCCTATAAGACTATCAGCTGATTTCTCAAAAGAAATCTTGCAGGCAAGAAGGGGCTGGCAAAAAGTATTCAAAATGATTAAAAGCCAGGACCTACTCTATTCAGCAAAGCTATCATTTAGAATGGAAGGGCAGATAAAGTGCTTCTTAGACAAGGTAAAGCTAAAAGAGCTCCATCATCACCAAACATTATTATATGAAATGTCAAAGGGATTACATAAGAAAAAGGTTAAAATTATGAACATTAAAATGACAATAATCTCACAAGTATCAACAACTGAATCTAAAAAATAGAAACAAAATCCAATTAAGCAAACCAGAAGAGGAACAGAATCCTAAGTGTGGGGATCATTTGGAGGGTTATCAGCTTGGAGGGGAAGGGGGAGAAATGGGGAAATGATGCAGGGATTAAGAAGTATAATTGGTTGGTATAAAATAAACAGGGGGGAGTTAAGAATAATATAGGAAAGGGGGAAGCCAAAGAACTTATATGCATGACCCATTGACATGAACTAAGGGGGGTGGGATTGCTGGAGATAAGGGGGATCCTGGGTAGAGGAGAGCAAAGGGGGAAAAATTGAGACTACTGTAACAACATAATCAATAAAATACACTTACAAAAAAAAAAAAAAAAAAAAAAAACAACTAAACCCATCCAGGTTAGAAAACTACCAGCAAGGTCAAGAAACAAATTATAATGTTAAGATCATTAGGTAGACAATAGATGAGGAACTGGACATTTATGTACTGCTGTTACAGAAGCAGAGGAGTCCAAAAATCCCTGGAGTTTGAGGCTGGGGGATGGGGAGGAGGAAGCAGCTTTCAGAATGCCTCCACATGCCTGAGGCTGATGGCTGGTGTCTTTCATTATGTAAAATTGCTTGGATGCTTCCAAGGCCTCAGGTGGATGGGAGGAGTCTTGAACCAGGTGATGGTATGGAAAGCACACAGAGCCTACGTGGGGTTATGTGAATGGTCAGAACTATTGGCAACACCCACTGCATCAGACGATGAAGTCAGGGATATATAGGCAGCTGTGAACACTTTAGGGGGGGCACACTCTGGGGCTGTCTTCCTCGCTGGTGGGTGTTTGCAGAGGTGCTCTGGAGAAGGAGAGGAGATCCATGCAGTTTACAGAAAGAAGACAGTTTGCAAGGAGGCTGAGAATCCAGGTGGTCCTGCATTGAGAGCTGGAGGGCACCACAGCACAGAAAGGACCTCCCCAATCAGATTGAGTGATTGGCAGCTGCTGGTAAAGCTGAACTGTGCCTAGGAAGTAGGAAAACAGTGTTTCTCACCTCCCTAAAACTGGCTAGGTTTGGTAGAGGGGAGGCAAGGATATGTGTAACTGTTAAATAAACAATTTTCTTTACACTCAACTATAATATTCAGAGTTATAATTCTGGCGGCGGGCAATCGGACCCCTAACTAAAGAGCCCGTGGGTTTGTTTTCAAGTGGAACAGCCCAGATGGGACTCTGTATCCCTGCCAAATATTGCACATGCGATTTCAACTTAAAGACCGAAGCACCGAACAGAGCAATGAAGCATTGGATAGTCATCACTATAATTTAGTCATCAAGCTCAGCATTTATAATGGTGGTTGAAGCATATATTATGTATGAGCCTCATGCTCTGATAAATAATGAAGCCCACAACGTTTTCTAGAATGAGAGTAAAGGTGTAACTTGAATCCATCAAGCTTTCAGATCCACATTCACATTTGCAGAAAATATAGGGGATAGAAAAATACATTATAAGATATCTCAAGGAAACAGACTAACTAGACAGATCATCCTGCAGGAAAACCAGTCTAATCTCTTTAACAAGTCTTTGAAATAAAAACTAAACCAAACAAACAATAAGAACAACAACAAAAATAAACTGTCCTGAGTTAAAAGAGACATAAAGAACATAACAACAAGAACAAAATGCAACATTTGAGCCTGGATTGAATCCTGGTTTAGCTAAACCAGCTCTTAAGAATAGTTTAGGTAAAACTGGAGAAATCTTAATCTATTTATAAGATGGATATTCACATGCAAAAATAGTAATTGTTAATGGAAATTAGCATGTTACAAAACAACATGGCAGTCTGATCTCATTTTATACTTATATAGTATGTATACACATACACATATGAGAAAACCTAAATATAGATACAATCCTTCAAGCATATCAATAAATGTTTCCAAGAGTAAAAATATTTGGTCATAATACGTACACAGCTTACTTTTTTACTTGTGCCTATGTTTTCTCTCTTTCTACAATAAATATATACAACATAATATAATAATAAAATACTGCTTTTAATCTTTAAAAATGATAGATTCCAATACATTAAAAAACAGTCCTTTTAAACATAGTGTTATCAATCCTGATCATTCCGAAGAAATATATGGGTACCTTTAACACATGATTCTCCAAATTTTTCTATTTTACAAGATGTACTTGTATATGTTTTTATAAGTTCTCAAAACCTGAAGAGGAGTAATTATAAAAGTAGGTTCAAAACACTATTGAATTATTTCTGGGGGAGATGACTTTTTATCTGTACAATAACAATAATTTCAGCAGAGCTGTTTAAGCATTTTTTATTCCATTCTCCTTAATTGATTATCACTCGTTCTGGGTTTTCCCTTTGAGTTTATATTTTGAGGCGAGGAAATGATTATTTTATACATCTTTGAGGTACTCTGTTCTGTTTTCATGGGCTTCCTGAATTTGTGAGCAGTTTTGTCTTCTCCCAGATCCTGGGTCATATAGTTTGCCCTCATACATATTTAAAGGGGTATTATCAATATCAGTCACATTTTTAATGACAACTCTTCATAAAAGTGGAGCTGCTGCCACCTCTAAAACCTAATTGACACCTTGACGGATATTGTTTTGAGAGGAGCTGTAAATAACAAAGTAGCAGCTTGACAGCTGCAGTAAAGAGAACATAACTCCTTCCCGGGGTAGGCCCATGATTGTCATTGTGGCGACAGTCTCCAGGTGGTTTCATTTCTCTCTCTGATACCTTTCAAATACCTGTGGAGCAAAGCGCCTTGAGCAAAACACACAGATTTCCAGGTGTGGTCATATTAGAAGAATACTGTAGAGGTGTGTAGAAGTTTCTCAGGAAATAATTCCAAAAAATTCACATTTGTAGGAAAGCAGTTTAATCATTTTCTGACTGCAAGTTTACTTCCAACAACTTTAGCTAATCTTGTGTGGTCATTACCATTCACTATCTGTCAAACATTAAGGATCAAAAGGAAATTCTCTTTAATCATGCCTCCTTTTTCTCTAAACTAAGAATAAACAGATTATAGGACAATTTTAAGCTTCAATCCTAATGGAAATAAAACTTAGAAAACAGAATTACCAGGATCATATTTATTTGTTAAATATAACCTTTGTTCAAACAGAAATCTCCCTGTGAAAACATTTATGGTACATAATGGGTGCTTCCTTGTGCCCAGCAGAAATTTACTAGAGTGGTAGCCAAGAATAGAAAAAAGAACTGGAAGGAAGGAAGGAAGGAAGGAAGGAAGGAAGGAAGGAAAGAAGGAAGGAAGAAAGGGAAGGAAGGAAGGAAGGATAAAAGGAAGGAAGGAAGGAAGGAAGGAAGAAAGGGAGGGAGGGAAGAAAGGAAGGAAGGGAGGGAGGAAGGAAGGAAGGAAGGAGAGAAGGAGAAAGAGAGAAGGAGAGAAAGAAAGAAAGAGGAAAGAGAAAATGCACTTTCAATTATAGGATTCACAATTAGATCACATGACAGTTGCCCACAGATATTACAAAAAACAGACATTCAACACCACTCGCTGAATCAAAGCCCGACTTTTCTCTCCTCTCTATGGATGTGCTCTATTCAGTGTGTGTTTTGCAGCTGTAGCTGCCACAATCTGGGGAAAGCTGGGAGAAGATATTAAAAAAACCCAAAGAAGGAAAGGAGAAGGTAGATTGAGAAGGATTTTTTCTGTTTTGAATTAATAGAAAAACTAGTAGAGGACCATTTCCCCCACATGTATCTATATCAGTGCCATTTATTCCAATGTGGAAATAATTTGAACTGATGTACACAGAGGGAAAAAAAAAAAGGAAAAGAAAATAAGCTGTGACCAAGCTATTAAAATAATCTATCCTAGTTTACTTGCTCAAAAATGTGAAAAACAAAACCATGTAACTAGAGAATTACTGCCTCCCATCTCCCCTTATCTTATACTTCACTTGCTACATGTGCTGCGTTTTGCCTCCTTTTTTTCCCTCTTAATTCATCATCTTATCTTCTTTTTTCCGGTTCCCTCACCCTATGAATGGGTGGTCTGTTTCATGTTCCTAGACACAATATTCCTGGTCACATTTGATGGGTGACATAAGGTTTGTGTATTCAAATACCATTTTATGCACTGTTCCACACTTCTCAGCTTTAGGATCATTAGTCACAGTATGTGTTCCACGCTGTGCCCAGAATATCTCAGCTGATAATGACATACTCGAAGAGCATTTTGATTCTCTTCTAGCAAAATATCAGTGTCCCACACAAATTGTCCCCAGTGATTCTACTCTTTCCAAAACTTAAGTCTTAATATACAGACAACATTCATCTCTTCAGAATTCCCAAAACGTGTTTTGGTCAACTGGCAGTTTTTCAGGGTTAACAAATATTAAAAAGCCACTTTTTAAGAATAATTAATTAATTAATTTGTTTATTTATTTATTTTTAGAGAGAGGGGAAAGGAGAAAGAAAGGGAGAGAAACATCACTGTGTGGTTGCCTCTCACTCACGCCCCCAACTGCGGACCTGATGTGCAACCTAGTCATGTGCTCTGACTGGGAATTGAACCAGCAACACTTGGTTCGAAGGCCGACGCTTAATCCACTGAGCCGCAGCAGCCAGGGCCTAAAAAAACCACTTTTTTTTTTAAAGCCTAAGGTTAGCAATGAAAAATTTTAAGTGGGCTAGGATTTTAAAATATATTATTTCAAATGGAGTCAGTTGTAATTATTCATGCCCTCCATGGGATGTCATAATTTAAAATTTTGATGGAAAGAAGAAATTATTACAAATGTCTTGGGATTAAATTAAAATTCTTCATTAGTATACATCATTAATTTTTGTAACAACAACCAAAAGAGATTGTAAGACAGACTCAAGAGTAAAAAAACCTAACATTATCTCAGTTTGGCATTGAAAAAAGTATGTATGAGATTGCCAGAGATCTTTATAATGTGTCAGAAAAATTCCAGTAGAATAAATGTTGCTATGTTGAAATCTGAAGGAAAGAATGTGAAAATTACACAATGGCGGAAGTAAAGTAAGATTCATAAATTCTATTATAATTTTAAATTCTAACTTGCAAGAATTGCTGTTATAATTTTCTGTGTTCTGCATGGCCCCTGGGCGCTTCTTTTGCTTGGGTAATAGGCAATGTGGTAATTGTCTCTGAAATAGTCCCTTAATGAACCTTGCCTTTTGATATTCACACCCTTGTGTAATCCCCTCCAACACTGCTCTAACCCTACATAATCAAAATATTGTGGCATGGGCCTTGGCTGGTGTGGCTCAGTGGACAGAGCACCAGCCTGTGACCAAAATGTTGCCAGTTCAATTCCAGTCAGGGCACATGCCTGGATTGCAGGCCAGGTCCCCAACTGGGGACGTGTGAGAGGCGGCTGATTGATGTTTCACTGACCCATGTTTCTCTCCCTCTCTTTTTCCCTCCTTTGCCATCTCTCCAAAAATAAATAAATATATTTTTTTAAAAAAAGAAAGTTTAAAAAAATATGGCATAAATAATGACACATGAATTCAAAGGTGGATTTTAAGCCTTGAAACTTTTATACTGAACTCTTGTAATGCTCACTTTTCATGATAGCCATGTAAAAAATATTTAAAACTAAGACCACTATGATGTGAGGATACTCAAGCTAGCCAGGTAAAGAGGTCATATGAGGAAATAATCACCCAGCCCAGTTGCCAGAAAAGTCAGGAAAGGAATCATCTTAAATATTTCAGGGCCAGCAGATCTCAACGGGGAAAAAAAGTCTAGAGCTTCAAACTTATTGCCCCACTTAAACTGTTCCAGCCATCTCCTGCCATTTGTCCCACTCTAGGGAACACCCCACAAATGAATCATCTCTGCTGTGGGCTGCCTAAATCCAACCCCATAGAATTTCAATCGAGATTTAATGGTTGTCATTGTGTGACATTAAGTATTGGGGCAATTCACTATGCACAATAAATAACAAAATTTGTTTCCTAGAGTTGGAGCTGTTGCATGAAAAGAAAAATATTAAAATATGTGACATCAGCTTTCACATCAGGCAGTGGGCAGAAGTGGAAGGACATTGAAGTAATGGTTATAATGAGCTGGAAGGGACCCTTGGAGACTTGACGAGGGCTTGAAAAACAATGAAGAAAAAGCATCAATTACATGCTAATGGAAGACTTGCAAATTTGTTATCTATAGTAAAGTGAAAAATAGAAAGGGAATATAATGATCTTGTGGCTAATTGAGGAGCTTTCAGCACTGAATATTGAAAGTTCTACTTTACTCCTCTAGCTGTTTATAAGATAATATAGAAGAGGAAAAAAATGCCTTAAAGAAAAATTAGTTCTGTTTTTGAACATAATTTAGAGGACGTAGTGTATAGGAACCAGGAATTACTATGTCCCAAAATTCCTGGAATCTAATGGACAAATTGATCTAACAAGCAAAACAGAGACAGACTCATAGATGGAGAGCAGATAACAGCTAAGGAGGAAGGGGCAGTCAGGGAGTGGAGGGATTGAGCAAAAAGGGAAAAGGACTCATGGATGTGGACAACAATGTAGTGATTGCTGGGGGGAGGGGATATAAAGGGACTAATTGGAAATGGGAAAAAATACAATAAAAATTAAATTAAAAAGTTTAAATCTTTCTTATCCCCAGAAAACCATTCTCAATTAAGAAATAGGCAAAGAGCCCTGGCTGGTGTGGCTCAGTGGATTGAGTGCCGGCCTCGAAAGGTCATCAGTTCAATTCTCAGTCAGGGCACATGCCTGGGTTTCGGGCCAAGTCCCCAGCTGGGGGTGTGCAAGAGGCCACTGATTGATGTCTCTCTCTCACATTGATGTTCCTCTCCCTCTCTTTCTCCCTCCTCTCTCTAATAGTATATAAATAAAGTCTTTAAAAAATAAATAGGCAAAGGTAACATTAAAAATGAGGTGGTTAGGTCCTGTATTAAGATCAGGTGCTGTCTCAGAAAATTTTTGTTATTCAGAAGAACTTAAGGGTTTTATCTTAATAATGCACCTTATTTAAGTATGGGTTTAAGCAACTAAACTAAGAATAAAAGAATAAAAATCCATTTAGAGTGCCAGTGAGTTTGATGATGAAGTGCCCCAAATCTCCTCTATACCAGTAGTTATGTTGGAATAAGAGTTTGAGATATTAAAATGAAGTAATTTCTGGAGGTTTCATATGTCCTGGGTAATCACATCCTTTTAAATCATGAGATTTGGCATGGCCTTTTTTCCTGTAAGATTGAGAGCTGAGTAAGATTTGGAAAAATGCCATTTTGTGCCCAAAATGGAAAAAAAAGACAAATTACTGACTTCCTGCTTTGACAGCATTACCCACAGGTACAGCTTGATCTTCTCAAAAGTATGAGTTTTTGTTTCTTTAAGCAGAAGTAATATTCTCACATAACAAAATTATATCTTTAAAATTTAACATACAGTGGTGTTCAAGCTGAATCTTGAAAAAATAAGTAATTATTTAAGTGCTTTGGTGAAGGCTTTATATTTCACCAGTTAGTCTTTCTATTTATTAGATAGAATGTCCAAAAAATGCCTTTTCTGAGCTGCCATATCTTTCACGAAGTGGTTATCAAACTGAATACAGTTAAAGAGATTTCTGATACCTAATTTTCATACTTTCCAAGGAGTAAACAGGGTGCTGACAGCAGACTTAGAGATATTACCTCACAGAATTGCACTTAGTCTATTTCATGAAGTCATTGCACGGTAACACAGTATTTAAAGGGATGCTCCCACTCTACCCTAATTATCTCTTTTCTTTTCTAAAAATTGAACATATATATCCTCCTTAATTTCTATGAAAAGTATGTTTAAATTATTTTTATATTTTTTAGCAAATATGAACTTCAAAATATCTAAAAAGATGTGTAAACATGTAAACCACACTTTGAATTACATTATCTTACCGTAAGATTATCACAAAATTGTCAGCAGAAAAGATAGTAACAAATAAATTTGGACTTGTTGAATTGTGGTCAGATAAAATCCTGGCCCTGAAATTATTTTACTATAACTGTTTTATGTTAAAATGATAATAATAGTAAAGAGAGTATAAATATTGTATTTTCTTAACTACAACCCCTACTTATTTCATACAAAACAATTGTTTGAAGTGTTCACAATGTGTATAAATATTATTTTTTTCAATATAGTAAAATGGTATACTTTTATATAAATTCAGAGGCTGTGAAGCCAGACCCATATATAAACCCTGGAAGCCAGTAATAATAATGATATATACTGCTTTATGCATAAAATGTGTTTATCTCATTTTAACTGAGGAAAGAGTAGCCCAATTTTATAAGGTTATTTCTGAATTGATGTGATGTTCAATCAGGTTTAGATGAAGTTTTACTGTATCTGAATTTTAAACTTACCATAATACTGTACTTTAGCTTTTAAATGTGTGGCAGCCTGAGAATATGATTTTTCTTGTCCATAAAAAATTACAAAATATCAAAGGATTTGTTACAAAGCTGTTTTTCTTCTTATTTTTTTCTTTCATCTTTTCCCCTAAATATCAACAATATAATCATACTGGATCTAAGAACTGGCATTACATCGCTCAACATGTATGCAAATATTCTATAGGAAACACAAAGTGTGTTTAGAAATGTTTGGGAAGGGCAGACAGGGATGGACTGAGAGTGATTTAATGATTTATAAGATTAAAATAATCTAAACAGTTTAATAATATGAATTAGGGGTGAAATTTAATAAAAATATGCTGGATCTTACTCAGATGTTCTTTCTTGCATTTCTTGACATTAAACAATCTTTATCTTATCCGCTGTAAAATCATAAATGTTTGGTTACTGAAATTATTTTTCCAAATTCTCAAGGTTCTCCACTATCTTCCACATCTTAATGGCTTAACTGGCACAAAATCTTTTCTACATTAGCACTGGATCTTTGAACACCTTCATGGCCACAGCAAACCTAGGGAGACAATTAACGTAAATATTTTTTAAAATGTTTACAGTGAAATAACTATGTGTTATTCTTTACATAAACTGATCTATTTATAGCTTCCTAATGAATAGAAGGAATGTGCATTGAATAGAGCAAAGCAAGTTACTGTCAGAAACAAAAATGTGCTTACTTGAACAAGTGTCATGTTTTCAGCAAAACTTAGATAAAATGATATATTTCTCCTTATTTGATCATATTAGCATCCTCACTCCTTCCACACAAGCACACAAACACATCCTTATATATGCGCATACACACTCGCATCCCTAAACAAAAGCAAACCTTATCTGGCACTATAGAACACTCTAATGGTGACTGTTCATTCTGGCTACCCACCCCTGGTGTCTTAGGTTGTCACTCATACAGACAGTACTCTTATTGTCTTGGCTAGAAACCACATTTTGACTTCTACAAAAGGTCTGCTTAACTTCAGCTTGTCAACTGCTTTATACTGTGAGGAATGCTTAACACCTGGATGCCTGGTGAAGCTGGATGCAGCATCAGGAAAATCTTTGATTAGTGTAACAGATTCAGATTTCAAAATTGCTTTGCTGTGGCAAATCACATCCAAGAAAAGGCTTTCTACATGTTCCATGAAAGTGATTATGCATCCTGCTCTCTTTACTCATAAAAACCTAGTTCCTTTTACAACTGACAGTTTTAAGATTAGTCTGCTCACTTCTAAAAATTGCCTATGATTAGAAACTAAATGAGAAACATACTTCTGGCTTATTTTCCATAGAATATTGATGTTTCATGTATAAAAATAACTAATCACTTTATAATTCCATATTTCCTTTTTTCTTCTTTGTTTCTTTGAGTCACAAATTCAAAAAGGTATCTTTCTGTTTTTGTTTATTTTGTTTTATGGCACAGTATCTTCCTTAGAGACTCATAAAATTATAATATATTCAAGATTTCATATTGACTTTTTAGATGTACTATTTATTCAAGTTCTCAAAGATGCAGTTCTCCTATGACTAAAATTCAGAATTCATAATTGATAAACTATGATTGAGAAATTAATTACATATAAATCAAATACATGATAAACTACATCTTAATCAAAAACACAAATAAGCAAACACATATGATATATTAAAAATAGTTACTTGCAGTACCTCATAAACAAAAAGGTAATTACTTCTCTATATAAAGAACTCCTATAAGTAAATAAAGAAAACAAAAAAAAAGTAATGGAACATAGTTATGAAACTGTTATCACATTTACTATTGTAATGTCTACCATACAAGAACATCATAAAATGTTTTATAAAGCAATGAGTGAATAAATGACTCTCAGCAGTTATCCAAAGATTTCAGTTAAATCTTTAATTTTTCTGAAGTTTACCAGTAAAGTGATTGCACAAAAATTATACATATATGCATGCATAATATATAATATATATATGTTATATATAATGTAATTATATATTTGTATATATTATCATGTACAGGAGTAAAAAGTTATTAAACATGGCCAATAGATGAGTGTTTATTTTAGATTAAAAAATGGTATTTAATTTTTTTTGATATTTTCAATTAAGAAATTAACAAAAATACTCATAACTAAAAAATATTTCTACATTGATTCACACTTATTAGATTGGAAGTATGAATTCTAATTAAAATCCTAGAAAAAGCCTTAGTTTAATTTGTCATAGACATACCTTTTTAAATATAAATTTACTAATATGAATAATAATATTAATTTAGAACAAATATATATTCTTTTTATTTAAAAAATTAGCTACAAGTTATTCTCTGAAGGAGTTTAATGATTTCACTTGTGCTTTCTGTTAAGAGAGTTGTTATATTCACAGCTTGAATTCCTAACATACCATTCCTTTTTATATAAATGAGCTGTAAATTAACAGGTTTTTCATATAGCACACATTTGAGGAATTAGAAAAAAATAATTTCAGTGAGGATGATTTGTAAAAGCCAAAGACCACTTTGAATATAGTTTTGTTTTGTTACTAAAAAATTTCTTTTTAATTACAGTTGAGATGCAATATTATATTAGTTTCAGGTATACAACCCATTTCCTACACTGTACTTTACATCCCCATAACTATTCTGCAACAACCAATTTGTACTTTTTAATCCTTTCACCCACTCCTCAACCCCACAGCCATCTGATAACCATCAAAATGTTCTCTGTATCTATGAGTCTGTTTCTGTTCATGTTCTCTGTATCTATGAGTCTGTTTCTGTTCTTGTTTGTTTATGATGAGTGTTTAATTTATAAATCACATTATCTTGTTTTGAATTAAGGTATAACTCTATGGCTTTTTATAGAGGATAGAGACAACATAGGTGATAGGTGACAGATGGATGGATGGATGGATGGATAGATAGATAGATATAGATTAGACTACTTTTCTTAAATTTTTACTACGTCATGCAACCAGGTGACTTTATAGTGCATTAGAGTGGGTAGAGTATATTTTTCATTTTATTGATGTTGTGCTGTGTCCATTGAATTTACTTTGGACAATCAAATATTAGGGAGCATGACTTAAAAAAATAACCTTAAATGAGTTTTAATGGTTTGGCCACTTGTGTTACTGAAAATAGTATGTCTTGAGTAGTTGCTTCTCCAAAGATATATAGAAATATATGAAACACTCTTGAACCCAATCTGCAGCCTTGAGCTGGAACCTAGCCTATAGATTATCTGCAGAACTATGAGCAATAAATAAATGCTTATTATAAGCCAGTGCAAAATTATTTCGTTAGCTGACTAATACAAATAATAATATCAAAAGTGGAATGGTGCCATAAATAAAACCCCAAATACATGCTAATGGCTGGCTTCACAACTAGCTAGTAGTTTTAAAGCAACTGCTATAAAAGGTTAAGAAAATGATAACTTACATTATATAGTAGCAAAATATTTGATAAAAATTGTTTTCTGTGGTGACCTGGAAGTAAAAAAATGTACCTGAAGAACTTCTGGCACTGGGAAAGTTTTGAGACAGACTGTTGACAGCATGAGTGAGTTATTGCTAGCTGTACGTGATGAGTTACTTCATGAGAGTCAGAAAAAAACTGGCCATTGTGTAATCAAAATTTCAGGTAATACGGAGATCTGCCTTCCACATATGCCTGCTTTTTCAGACAGCTACAGAGTAGTCAGCATTAAGTTGAGAGAGTCATGGGAGAGATGAAGCAAAGAAATATCTTATTTTTTCTCTTTAAAACTTTTATCTTTATTATTTAAAAATATTTTTATGGAATTTATTGGGGTGACATTGGTTAATAAAATTATGTAAGTTTAAAGAATACAATTATATAATACATCATCTGTATATTATATTGTGTGTTTGCCACCCAAAGTCAAGTCTCCTTCCATCACTGTTTATCTCCCCTTTCCTCTTCTACCTTCCTCCACCCCCATTTCCCCTTGGTAAGCAGCATACTGTTGTCTGTGTCTATGAGGGTTTTTTTTTTCCTTTTTTTAAAGTATATTTTATTGATTATGTTGTTACAGTAGTCCAAATTATTTTCCCCTTTCCTACCCTCTGGTGAGTACCCTCTTATCTCCAGCAATCCAACCCCCCTTACTTCATGTCCATGAGTCATGCATATAAGTTCTTTGGCTTCACCCTTTTCTATATTATTCTTAACTCCCCCCTGTCTATTTTTATACCAACCAATTATACTTCTTAATCCCTGCATCATTTCCCCATTTCTCCCCCTCCCCCTCCCAGCCGATAACCCTCCAAATGATCCCCAAACTTAGGATTCTGTTCCTATTCTGGTTTGCTTAGTTGGATTATTTTTTTTAATTAATTAATTAATTAATTGTTGGGGGCAACCACCACTCTGTAACAATTCCTCCCTCTCATACTTAAGACCCTTTATAATCTTATAAAGGAAAATGGGCGAAGGTCTTGTGCTCCTCTGGCTGCTTCAAGCTGGGCATGGTCATTTTCCTACCTACTCTTGGGTCCAGAAATCTCTAATAAGTGTTAGGGTGTGGAGGGGAGGGTGGTCTTCTCACATGGGGACAGATCTTGCAGACTCCAGGTCAGTTGGCTGTCCCCGGGCAACGGCACACTCAGTTTAACAAGCTGGCACCCGTGTTGTATTCTAGGGGCAACAGATTTGGCAACAGGGTTAAAAAGCATCATTAAAACCATAACCACTAGATGACGAAAGGCTGGGATTAATTTTTCAATGTCCCACATAAGGACCTTCCTTCTTTGAAGGAAGGTGTGCAAGGCATGTAACACCTGTCCAAAGCCCTTTTGCCCACTATACTTAGTTTGGGCTGAGGGGAATATTTTAGGTTTCCCCACTTAGATCTCTGGGCCCTTTCTGTCCAAGCCATTAGAATATAAAAGAGAAACCACTTTTAAAGTGAAATATGTCATTGATATTTTAATAGGAATTGCGTTGAATCTGTAAATTGCTTTGGGTAGTATGGACATTTTAATGATGCTGACTCTTCCCATCCATGAACATGGTATTTGCTTCCATTTATTTGTATCTTCCTTAATTTCTTTCTTCAGTGTTATGTAGTTTTCGAAGTACAGATCTTTTACTTCTTTGGTTAAATTTACTCCTAAGTACTTTATTTTTCTTGTTGCTATAGTAAATGGGATCTTTTTTTTTTTTTTTTTTTTTTTTAGTTTTTATCTCTGATATTTTATTGTTGGTATATAGAAATGCCTTAGATTTCTGAACACTGACTTTGTACCCTGCTATTTTTCCAAATTTGCTTATTATATCGAGTAGTTTTTTAGTGGAGTTTATAGGGTTTTCTATGTACACTATCATGTATCTGCAAATAATGACAGTTTTACTTCCTCTTTTCCAATTTGGATGCCTTTTATTTCTTTTTCTTGTCTGATTACTATGGCTAGAACTTCCAAGATTATGTTGAATAGGAGTGGAGAGAGTGGACATACTTGTCCTTTTCCTGATCTCAGGGGGTATGCTCTCAGTTTTTGTCCATTGAGTTTGATGTTGGCTTCAGATTTCTCATATATAGCCTTAATTATGTTGAGCTAAGCCATCTTTATTTCCATTTTGCTGAGTGTTTTCATCATAAATGGGTGTTGTACTTTTTCAAATGCTTTTCCAGCATCTATTGATATGATCATGTGATTTTTGTTCTTTATTTTGTTTAGGTGGTGTATTATATTTATTGACTTGTGTATATTAAACCATCCTTGCATCCCTGGGATGAATCCCATTTGATTGTGGCATATGATCTTTTTAATGTGTTGCTGGACCCTGTTGCCAATATTTTGTTGAGGATTTTAGCATCTATGTTAATTAGGAATATTGGCTGGTAGTTTTCTTTCTTTGTTGTGTCTTAATCTGGTTTTGGGTTTAGGGTAATATTGGCTTCATAGAAAGAGTTTAGGAGTCTTCCCTCTTCTTGGATTTGTTGGAATAGTTTGAGAAGTGTAAAACTTAGTTCTTCCCTAAATGTTTTGTAAAATTTTCCTGTGAAGCCATCCGGTCCAGGGCTTTTGTGTGCTGGGAGTTTTTTTTATTACTGTTTCAATTTCACTCTTTGTTATCGGTCGGTCCAGGCTTTCTGCCTCTTCTTGATTCAGTTTTGGAAGATTATGTTTCTAGAAATTTGTCCATTTTTTCTAGGTTGTCAAGTTTCTTGCCATACAGTTGTTTGTAGCAATTTCTTACAATCCTTTATATAACTGTGATATTGGTCGTGATTTCTTCTATTTTGTTTCTGATTTTATTTATTTGGGTCCTCTCTGTTTTTTTTTCTTGATGAGCCTGGCTTAAGGCTTGTTGATTTTGTTTATATATTCAAAGAACCAGTTTCTAATTTTGTTGATTTTTTGAATTGTTTGTTTCATCTCTATGACATTCAATTCTGCTCTGATCTTGATGATTTCCTTACTTCTACTCACCCTGGGCTTTGTTGTTGTTCTCATTATTGTAGGTGTAGGGTTAGATTTTTTATTTGAGATTTTTCTATCCTTTTTAGGTAGGCCTGTATTGCTATGAACTTTCAGGACTGCTTTTGCTGTGTCCTATAGGTTTTGGACTGTTATGTGTTCATTATTGTTAGTTTCCAGAAACTTCTTGATTTCTTCCTTGGTGTCATTGTTAACCCATTCATTATTTAATATCATGTTATTCATTCTCCATGAATTTGAATGTCTTTGATTTTTTTTCCTTGAGGTTGATTTCTAGTTTCAAGGCATTGTGGTCTGAGAAGATGCTTGATATAATTTCAATTTTCTTGAATTTCTTGAGGCTTGTTTTTTGTCCTACCATGTGGTCTATCTTTGAAAATGTCCCATGTGCACTTGAAAAGAATGTATATTTTGCTTCTTTGGGGTGAAAAATTCTATATATATCAGTTAAGTCCATTTGATCTTGTGTGTTGTTTAATGCCTCAGTATCCTTGTTGTTTCTTTACTACGAAGATGTGTCTATTGTTGATAACGAGGTGTTAAAGTCCCCCACTATGAGTGTGTTTCTGTTGATATCTTTCTTGTAGTTTTCTAGTATTTTCCTTATATACTTAGGTGCTCCTATGTTGGGTGCATATATATTTATCAGGATTATATCTTGTTGATGGGTTGTTTCCTTCAGTATTATGAAATGCCCTTCTTTGTCTCTTTTTATGGTCTTTGCTGTGAAATCTGTTTTGTCTGATATAAGTATTGCTACCTCAGCTTTTTTTTTTTTTATGTCTGTTCCCTTGGAATACTTTTTTCCATCCATTCCACTACCCTATTTCTTTTGATTAGAGCATTTAATCCATTTACATTTAAGGTTACTATTGACAGGTATTTATTCATTTCCTTTCGTACCTGTGTTCCTCTCCCTCTCTCTTTTTCCTCTTTTTCTTAAAGCATTCCCTTTAGCATCTGTTGCAATTCTGGTTTGGTGGAGATGTATTCTTTTAGTCTTCCTTTGTCTGGGAAACTCCTTATTTCAACTTCCATTTTGAAAGAGAGCCTTGTTGGGTAGAGTATTCTTGGTTGTAGCCTCTGTTTTTCATTGCTTGAAATATTTATTTTGCTATTCCCTTCTGGATTGTGGTGTTTCTGTTGAGAAATCAGTTGATAGCCTTAACGGAGCTCTCTTGTATGTTATTTGCTGTTTTTCTCTTGCTGTTTTTAGGATTCGCTCTTTGTCTTTGAATGTTGCCATTTTAATTATGATGTGCCTTGGAGTGGACCTTTTTGGGTTCATCTTTATTGGGACCCTCTGTGCTTCCTGGACTTGTATGACTTTTTCTCTCTTCAAGTTAGGAAAATTTTCTGTCATTATTTTTTCAACCAGGTTTTCTATTCCATGCTCCTCTTCTTCACCTTCTTGTATCCTTATGATTCTAATATTTTTTTGTTTCATGTTGTCCTGCAGTTCTCTTACACCCTCTTAATTCTTTTTCAGTATTTTTTTATTTCGTGGCATTCTCTGGGAATTTTTTTCTACACTGTCCTCTAACTCACTGATCCAGTCTTCTGCTTCATTTAGCCTGTTTTTTATTGATTCTACTGTATTCTTCAGTTCAGAAACTGTATTCTTCATTTCTTTCTAGTTCTTATTGATAGTTTCTATGTCCTTTTTTATGCTGGTGTAGTTCTCCATAAGTTCCTTGTAGCTTCTCTGGAGTTCCTTGTAGTTTCTCTGGAGTTCTTTGTAATTCTCCTGGAGTTCATTGTAGTTTTCTTTGTGTTTCTCAAGTTCATTGAGCTTCCTTATAACCATTCTTTTGAATTCCATGTCTGATAGTTGGCTTATATCTGTTCCATCTATCTCTCTTTCTGGGGATTCCTCTTTTCCTTTCATTGGGAGGTTGTTTCTGTGTCTCCCCATGTTGGATGCTTATTGTTTGTTTTTGTTTCTTAGATTTGTCTGCTTTGATTTCCCGCCTTTGTGGTATGAGATTCTGTATAGAAGACTTGGGGGATTCAGTGGTGCAGTCTCTTTGATGTCCTGAATCTGATGCTCTTGGAATGCCATTATGCCATTTAAGCTGTCTGGTTGTATTTAATTTACTCTTTGGTGGATCTTTCCCTCTGGCTAGTCGATTGAGAGTCACTCTGTCCACCTTGTCTTGAGTTCTTTTCTGGGAGATGCTGTTAAAACATAAACACACAACCCAGACAGAAACCCACACTCCAAAATATCCCCTATCCACAATCATACTGTCAGCAGGAAATGTACCAGTATTAATATAAATGTAAAGAGGTTAAGACTATTATACTATAGGAGAAATAGATAAGAGTTGTTTTAAATTAAAGAAAGATGATTTCTGAGAGGGAGTTGATAGAATAATAATAGTAGCAAGTTGATTCAATGCTATGCAACACAGTAAGTAATATTTACATTGTATGTTGAAAAAGGGAGGGAAGAATGCAGAACGAAGTGAGAAAGTGGAAGTGTATAGTATTAGGTTTGTATAGCAGTTATATGCTATATGTTTAGTGTGAGAGGGAGATTAAACAAAACACACAAACAAACAAACAAAATTAAAGAAGAAGACTAGGAGGGAGAGAAGGTAGGAAACAGATTAAAGAAAGAGTTTTTATCCAGTACAAACTTTGGGCGCTGTCTTCTTTTTCTGGATACTCCCTTGGTCAAAATTCTATGGGTTTCAAATCTTTTCTGGATGGCCAGCTATGAGGGGATCTAGTTTGATTCTGGGGTTGCTCTTCTATCACTCGTGGGCCTGCTGCCACTTTTCTGTGTGCTGCACTTAGTTGAGTCCCCTCCCCCTGGTCCTGCTGCACCCTCAGTCCTCCTCAGGCTTGTCCAGCAACTCTGTTCTGCAGGTGGGTCAGTGTGCATGCCAGTAGTCCTTGCCCAGCCTCAAGTCTTGTCTCTGCTCTGCCAAAAAAGTCTGTGTTGCCTCCAAGCTGCAGCACTGGCCTGTATGCCTGCGTGGGCCCTTGCCTGCCTGCGGTCCCTACCGAGTCTGCAGTTCCACCACAGCTTTCCCGTATGAGCCCTTCTCCCTGGCTCAGTGCTTCTTTTTTCTTTGGTAGAGTCTTGGTGTGAGCTCCTGGAATATAGAATTGTTAGCCCAGGGTTGCCAGCCAAGGGAGTCCCCACCTAGACTCAGTTCATACAGTTTCTCCCAGTCCGGGCTGTTCACTGTCTTCCCACACCTCCAGCTGTTTCAACCAAACCTTCTTGCTGACTCGCTCTGGGACTTTGCTGGTCGATGCGCCTATGGCAGGAGAAAGCTTCCAAGCAGATCCTGGCTAATAAGCCAATCAGCAGATGTCCCTTTTGAGTGCGGTGCGGCAGAGGTGCTGGGCTGGGACACCCAGCGACTCTGCTTCGAGAGCACAAGCTGAGCTTTCTGCCCTCTTTCACGCCACGCCCATACTCCCTTCCCTGTTCACACTATCTGAAATCCACACTCACTCACTCATCTCTGTGTTTGTACTCCAACTCCTTCTACGATGGGAACAAGCAGACAACACTGCTACCTACTCTGTTGCCATAATTTCTCCCCCCAAAAAAGCTAACTTTTCAAATTGAGCATCTTTGATGATGTCACTGACCTAGTTTAACTTTCAAATGAAAACGAACTTTAAATGAAAATAAACTTTAAAGACAGTTAGCTGCACTAGTTTATAGTCTTACCACTGAGCATTGTGATTTTCCTTGAATTGTGAGTTTTCTCCTTAAGATTACCCTCCTTGTCATTAAAGGGACTGTATTAAGTCCAGTTTTAATTTTTCCTGTGCATTTGCATAACCACAACAAGAGCAGCAAATGATCACTTATGATGTTTAAGACTGCTTTGCTGGAACTTACACAAGGAACCTTTAGGGTGACTTTTAGTCTGACCTTTAGGGCACAGAAGCTGAGCCACATACCTGCCATGCATCCTTGCCTGTAAACACCTGCCTTTTCCAAGTGCTTCAGGTTTTCCGTTGTGCCTTAAGGTCCCTTAGAGCCATCTTTCAGGAAAGCAACCTTCATTTCTTCCCTGGAAAGATTGCTGTGAACCACACAACCATCCAAGGTAACAGGCCTTTTTTCTCATGGGCTTTTATTACCTTCAAAAGTCAATCCCAGTTCCTCAGGGCTTTTTGGTAACAACAGAGCCCAGGCATGCCCCCTTTAGGCATGATATTTCAGTCAACAAATAAAGGTTTTCTTTGGTTAATAAAACCTCTATTAACAACTGGTCTTATTAGTTTTATGCAAAGAACATTATGTCATTCCGTACTTCTTCAGAATGCCAAATTCTGGAGGGATCAGGTAGGGAGAAAAATATACATTGTGAAGGAAACTCCTTGTCCTTCTAATATTCACTAAAATTTCATTTCCATACTTTACATTTTTGCAAAGAAATATCTTAATGCTTGAGAGTTAGTTCTAACCAAGAACTTTTAGCATGATTACTCATGAGAAACAAATAAACCAGAAGCCTAGAGTATTTTTGAGTAAAGTTTATTCCAAAAAACAAACAAACAAAAAACCCCACAGACATGGATTTCAAAGTCATTTGATTATTTGAAACTTAAAACAAGGATTGCTGCCCAAATTTATAGAACCTGGATACTTGTTGTAGTATTCTTATGGAACCCAAGAAGAGATACTCTCAAAAGCCCACTTCAGATGTTCCCATGGGATATAATAAGAAAGAAAGAATCTTCTAGAAAATGAATAGTAGCCTTGGAGAATCATGCACATTGGAATTCACCCTTGAGAGCAAAATCTGGATCTAATCCAGGTGTTTTCTCTCACTCTCAAATGGAGTGGAATCTGAGGGATAGTGACTCATATATAGGGTGAAGCAAAAGTAGACTTACTACTTAAGTACACAAACCAGAGTTTATCCTTGCATTATTAGTTGTTTATCGTTGTATTATTTATTTGTATCACAGCTGTAAACCCATTTTTGTCCCACACTGTATGTCCTATGTTCCAAACTCCACTTTTATACTGTGGGAAAATAAGGAGAGAGAGACTGTCAAATGCTACAAATAAAATTGTGTTTATGTTGAACTCTATATGTTAAATCCCAACCCCCACATAGCTATGACTTTCAGTCCAATCTAAAGTAAGCCTGTGAAGAAAAATTGTTATTTATTAAGGGAAAAGTCTAACTAAACACTAAGTTATAAAGAAAATATAAGATTTTAATAATCTGGTAGCCTACTACTTATAAATATTACAGAGAGGTTATGATGTCAGAATATAGACACAAGAAAAATGTTCTGGTTTCAAAATTAACTGGGGTTTGCTAGTAAGTAGGATTGACAAGTATTCATAGATGCCTTTGGAATAAAAACAATAGGCTTTTTGTAATTCCTTTTAAAAATACACTTAATTTAATAATTTTATATAGAGATTTAAAGATAAAATATTCAACAGAATGAAGTGTCTTTTTGATATTTTCTTACAAACTAATTTGTATCTCAATAGTTATTTATTCTTCTTTAATTTCTATAGCTTTTTTTGTTACACTAAATAGTGTAACAAATTGTTTTAGTATCTACTTATTTCAAAAATAGTCTCACAATAGATATAAAAGTAAAAGAATTTGGCATAATAGTCTGTAGAAAAAAGGATGTTTTATTTTAGCTTGGGGAAAATAAATTTGAATGAAGTCCAGTTTTTCTCAAACTGTATCCAACTAAATTGATTCTTTCTATCTTAAATGAAATCTTATTTGTCTTTTCTCAGTGTCCAAGAAATTTACATAGACTTTTATAATGCTGATTAAATTAAATGCTTGCTAAATATGTGGGAATTAAAGTCCATGAAATCTTGTTTTAACTCTTACTGGTTATTTGGTGTTTTTTGTTCTAAATGTCATATTTTGTGCCCTCCACATACACAACTCATGAAGTGGGTGATTGACATTTTTTTAAAAAGTCATTCTCTGATTAAGATTCCTTCCTTGAATGTTTTCACATCAAGCAAAGTTTCTGTGAGTTTCTAAATTGGTAGTAAAATGCGAAGCATTGTTACTGGACTAAAGGTGTCCATCTTCCTTCACACATAAGGAGTTGTTACCAGACTAAAGAGGTCCATTTGCTGGTGCCAATAACACTTGAACAGGAGCTTGCAGCAAAAAAAGGAAGGGTTTATTTTTTAAGAAGTGGCCCACGCCCAGAGACAGGTGAGCTAATGCTCAAAGACTGGCTCCCAGGTGGCTTGCAGGAAATATTATATAGGGGGAAGATCATTAATCATTTTGACTAAAGGAGTTCGTCAATCTCTACTGATTGTTTGACACTAGGGTAGTGGGTAGCTGATCAGTCCATCTGGTCCTGATGTCAGCTATAGAGTTATTTCTTTAGATGCCACTTTTCTGGCCATGGAGCTGAAACAATTGAGGCCTAGATGGTATCTCTAGTTTGAGCCAAATTAGAGTTACCAGAAACAGTATGATGCTGATCAGAACCTCATTGCCCTGAGGGTTTCATGATGAAGGGAGTGGTCCTGCAAGGGAGAAGGAGACAGATGAGTCAGGGTGCTGGATAAGACCAGTTTGAATCTAAAGGAAAGAAAGAAGAAAAAAAGTCATATTAAAAAAGTGAAGTTTCTATGTAGTTACAGCATTGGCACCTTTTGCTCCATAGAAGTACACTCACTACATTTGGGTCTTACTTCACAGAGTACAGCATCCATATCAGTAATAAACAAAATGAGAATACTTTCTAAAAGTATTTTTACTACTAAGCAGCTAGTTAATTATTATTTTATCATTCTCCCCTTGGAATATATTTAAATCTCAGGTAAGTAAACAACAATAATGGCCACTGAAATTTTGTTTTAAAAGCTAAATTGTAGTGGAAAAAGAAATGGAAATATTTTAAATGTAGTGAGGAAATGTACCAATAGAAAGAAAAAATATTTATAGTCACCTAGTTTCTAAAATTTTAATTTTTTTCTTTTCTGATAAGTCCTTTGTTTTAAAATTTTTTTAAGTAATGATTTAAAGAGTATTGTAAAGTGAAAAAAATCTGCCATCTGTAACTTTCATCAAATATATGTACTTTCTCTCACTGGAATATATAAGACATATATCATATATCCCCTGTTCCATTGATCCTGTGATTAAAAACACATCATCTGAAAGATTTTTTTTTAAACACAATTGGAAAAATGTTTTAGCCTCAATTTTGGAGTGTTCATGTTTACACAACTATTAATGTGCTTTATCTGCAGTGGTATCAATAGAGCCTTGACCTGACACTGTAAACATGCCACTAAAAAACTAAATGACAACTGTGATTATCCTTCAAACAGACTCTTTTCTTTGGTTGTGTGTTGTTGCATTTGTCACTTGAATTTACTAACAATGTTTATATTCTATAATTGTAAATCTTCCACTGGCTTGAGTTTTCAAATAAAAAATAGATGGGAAAGAACCCTATGCTCTTTAAAAGAAGTTACTTTTGCTTTCTCCCTTATTTGATATAATTAATATTGTTTCTGTCTACTTATGAGTATGTAGAGAGAGAAATAAGTTACTATTAAGAATTTAATATTATCATTTAAGTTTATCTACTGAAGTTAATTGTCTATAAATTTGGAATTAAACCCCTTGAATTATGAGATTTACTTTTTTAAGTTGTTTAGAAAAATTGTATTTCTGTATGGCAATAATACATAATACTGACAATTAATACTCTTAAATTTAAAAATGTTTACTTAAGTGAGAACTTTTGTTAGATTAGTTATTTCATTATTTTATTATAAAATTGTGAAAATAATGTTATAAGGCAAAAATATGGTTGCCCTTCTATAGTAATTTGGAAAGAAGTAAGAAGACTGCCTGAGTGATGTGCAATGGTTCTAGAGAGGTAATGGGAAGAGTTACAAACCTGCCAATATAGCTCCTGTTGAGAGACCTCTTCCTGTTTTGTAGGCAGCTGTATTATCATTGTGTCCTCACATGGAGGAGAGAGGGAGTTCTAGTCTCTCTCTTTCTCTAGCTTTATTGAGATATCACATATAATATTGTGTAAGTTTAACACAATATTATAAATTATTGTGTAAGTTTCATGTGTGTGCAATGTGCTGATCTGGTATATATTGCATAATAATTACCACCATAGTGTTAAGCTATCACCTGCATCATGTCACATAATTATCATTACTTTTTTGTGGTGAGAACATTTATGATGTACTCCCTTAGCAACTTTCAGTTATATAGTAAAGTATTATTAACTTAAATCACTATGCTGACCCTGGCTGCTGCGACTCAGTTGATTGAGCGTCAGCCTGCGAGCCAAGTGTTGCTAGTTCGATTCCCAGTCAGGGCACATGACTAGGTTGCACGTCAGGTCTCCAGCTGGGGGCGTGAGTGAGAGGCAACCACACAGTGATGTTTCTCTCCCTCTCTTTCCCCTTTACCCTCTCTCTAAAAATAAATAAATAAGCAAACAAAAAAATAAATTAATTAAAAAAAATCACTATGCTGTACATTACCCCAGATTCATTCATCTTATAACTGGAAGTTTGTACTCTTTGAGCAATACATCCCCTTTTCCTAGACTCCCAGCCCCAGGTAACTACTATTATAGTTTTTCTTTCAATGATTTCACCTTTTTTTCATTCCATATATAAGTTATCCTATATAGTATTTATCACAGGTTATCATATAGTCACAAACAGCTTGATTTCTTTCTTTCTAATCAATTTAACATAATAACAACTTCTTTATTCATTTACTGATAGACAATTAGATTGTTTCTATGTTTTGTCTATGATGAACAATGTTGCAATCAACAGGGAGTGCAGATATTTCTTCTTGATCTTGTTTTCCTTTTATTTTGATATATAATACCCAGGAGAGAGAAGACTGGATTGCATGGTAGTCCTATGTTTCATTTTTTTAGAAGTCTCCAAACTGTTTTGCACAGTGACTTTACCAATTTACATTCCTATATCTTCCTCTTCTTCTAAGGACACTAATCCCATCATGGGGGCTATGCCTTCATGGATTGCCCTAAACCTAATTACTAGCAAAGGCCCCACATCCAAATACCATTACATTGGGAAATTAGGGTTTCAACATAATAGTTTTTGTACAGATTCACCCAGTGAGTGTATAACAAAGTTAAAATACATTACTTGATACTGCATGTGTTCTTTTTCTAAATTAATTATTATTGCAGTATCAGAAAGTACTAATATAACAAGCCGATAAAAATTAAATAATTAAGGACATTTGGGTTTAGAGAGAATGGCATAAATCCCAAGTTTGGAGATGCCATAGAGATAGTGAGTGAGATTAATGGATCTCAGTCTCTGTGCTGAACATCCGCAACACTGGGGAAATCCACTAGGATGACCAAAGGGTTTGTGGAGTAACATCAGCTAATGGCAAAGATTAACAGAGATCAGAAACAGGTGCTTTTTTAAATGTCATTTTATCTATTTTCTAGTTTTCCCTGGGAATAAAAGATACAATACATTAAATCCAATAGGAGAGAAAAAAAGAAGTGATATAAATTCACAAGTAATCACATAGGTTTAAGTTACAATAATAAAGATACTACAATAAACTCAAAGCCTTGTAGAATACTTTACCAGAATTCAGGATACCCAAGCATATTTACCCTTAGATATATAACAAAGAAACTTTCATGTATATATCTATGGAAACATAGACAAGAACTTTCATCCTAATGTTGTTTGTGGAAGAAGAGGATCATGTGGGAGCCAAAACTAGGAGAATAGAAGAATCAATATTATTACATATATGTGCTGGAATACTGCTGCAATATTCAGAGTCAAGGAAAGTAATTTATATATCTCAGCTTTATAGATCTCAAAATATAATATTTTCATGAAAAATTTTAAGCAATGCAAGTCAATTATAATTTATGAAAAGTAAACAATACAATATAGTTTATGTTTTACATGAACTCTAAATATATGTATCAAAAGTAGATTGCGAGAATTACATTTAATATATTAAAATAAGTGTTTGGAGTGGGTGAAGTGGAAAATTGGCTTTCAAGAAGAATATAACCAAGATGCCAAAAGTAATTATGTTGTCCTCAGTGATTTCCCTTTCATTATTAGTAATTTTGAGATGAAGTTGAAAAGGAGAAATCTCTTACATATTAAACATTTATTTTAATAATTTCTTTATTAGTCAACTAGTACCACAATAATGCTGTGAAACAAAACACTGCAAAATCTCAATAGCTAAGAGCAAAGAATATTTATTTTTCTTACTCACAGGTTTGCAGTTTGAATAGGGTGGCCTTGTGTCAGGCCCTGTATCATCTCAGTTTGAGTTTAGGCTTCAGGTTGGGTTTCAGTCAACCCACATGTCTCTAGATGCCTTTAGACCAGCAGTTCCTGGGACATGTTCATACTGTGATTACATCAATGAAGTGCAAAGCCAAGCCCTGCTCATACTTTAAAGACCCCCACTTGCATCATATCTCACCAAGATTTCTTTAGCCATGCCCAATATTAGTGGCACCCCTTTGTTCTAGAGACTTGAAAGATCGATGGCAGAAGAAGAGTAGAGAACTGGGGGGCGGGGGGGGGTATATCCAATCTATCACATAAAATTCACTCACTTTGTCACAATTCCCAAATTCTCATCCAATCACAATATCATACTTGAAGCCTAGGATCTTATCATCTACCTTAGATCCAGATAAGCATCCTTTGGATCTGAAGACCTATGACCTAAAATACAAGTAAGCTGCCTTTCATACATCATTGGTACAGGAGAATAACTTCAATCAACACTTCCATTTAAAAAGCAAGAAAGTGAGAGTGACATAGCAGCTATTGTTCCACAGCTATTCTAATTCTGGAGGCCAAATGTTGCAAGGTTCATCTAGCTCACGGGTAGGGTGTGTACCTTCATCAGGCCCCTGATCTACTTCTTAGGAGTGGTTCCTTAGTCCATTTTTCTCCAGAGTTTGACTTTTACATAGAAAATGTCCTTCTTCCACATCATGTTCCTTGACCATGTTGAAGAACATAATCTTGATGGTTGAGTAGGAAATGGGGCAGAGACCATGGTGGCCCGGGACAGACCACGGAAGCTGGGAGTAGAGTTGGGGAGATTTTTTTTTGGTACTCTATAAGTAAAAAGCAAGTTTTGTTTTTCTTTCCTCTCGCTCCTCTCCTGATCCCTTTCCTCTGGCAAGTCACACTGAGCCAGGGCACTTCGCTGACTAATTAAAGAAGAAGAAGAAAAAGAAGGTACTGTATAATTGTTCTGGGATCTTCAGACATTCTAATGATGAAAGAGAATGCAGGCCCTCACTTCTCCTTCCTGCACAGTGCAGATGTGGGTGCCACTAAACAGTCCTCTCTGGTGAGCCAGAAGCAAACATGGGCCAGGAAACTGGGCAACATTGTCATGCAGGCCATCCTCACCCTCATCAGCATGGTCGAGAATGGTAAGTGAAGCTTCTCACTGTGAGGTTGGCCTTCACTCTGAGTTGCTCCCTCTCAGTTCAGAGCTGTGGATGGGGTGGGGTGGAGTTGTTGCTGCAGCATCTTCTGTTATGAGAACAGTCTTTTCATATCTCTTAATGGAGACACACCAAGTCCTGGCCCTGGACTCTCGAGTGGGTGCTGGGCTTTTCAGTAATGGAGTAGTAAACCCTGAGCAGACTTGAGCTAGGTGGTGAGATTTTAATTATTTTTGGCAGATGAGGTTAAGAAGTTCTTTGGTACAAAGGTGGAGGAGGGATCATAGATGGTCAAATGCCTAAGTCTTAACCACAATCTAAGGGCTATTTAAGATAGATAAAGATAGAACACTGTATCCTCACTCACAGAGTTCCACCAACTGATGAGTGGGATGGAGGTTTCCTGGTGGGGGAGACAAGTATGGACAAGCACAGAGCTACTGTTTTGGGATGGAAACTTTTTCATGCTGGGAAGACCCCACACATTCCCCCCATCACAGTCCATTTTGTGCTTGTATAGAGTCCTAATGATATTTTTATATCTTGAATACTGAAGTAATTTTTTTGCCAATAGAGCTCTCAAAAATTCAGCAGGTATTCTATATTTTTGATTCAAGTCAATCCCATAAACCACAAGGTTTTTTTAATCTATACCTTTTCCTCTAGACTTATTTACTAAGGCTTTAGATATATCAGGTTCATTTAAACCATGCACTTAATGTTTATAGGATTGCTTTGGTCCAACTCAGAGGATCTACAATGTACTACCTTAATTCTTTCAGAGGTCTAACAAAGGTTGTGCCAGCCACATCCTTGACTTCATCATCCCCTGAGGCTTTGTCATAATAGTAGCACCCTGGATTTTCTCTTTGTTCTGAGGCTATGATTTAATGGTGAAAATTTCATTTTTCAAGTAAAAAGTTCACATAAAGTTATTCTTAAGCTCAAAGTCTGCTAGTTCCATTCCTGCTATCACAGAAAACAATTTTACTAAACTTTTGCCTTGCATATGATAAATTCCCAGTTTTCCAGTCTAGGGTTCTATTTCTTTGCCATTTGCTATTTGACCACTAAGCCTATGGCCCACACATTAGTTTTTATTTATGGCTGCTTCTTCAAAGGACCAATTTCAGTATATGTTAGGGTAGCACTAGCTACCTGAAAAGATTCCCAAAATTTGTTAGAAGTGAATTTCAACTTAAGAACCAGGAACTTGTTATCTTGACCTTCAGTTCAGTAGTTTAATCTATGGCTTTCTGCACATGCTAAATTTAGATGTGGTATCATGACCTTAAAATATCAATCAGGAGGCCAAATACACACATGAAAAAATGATTATCACTAATCATTATGGAAATGTAATCAAAGCCACAATGAAACATTACTTCATACCTATTACTATCAAAAACCAGAAAAGAAGTATTGGTCAGGATGTGGAGATATTGGAACACTTTTACTTTGCTGGTGAGAATGTAATGCAGTACAGCCACTAAAGAAAACAGTATGCCGGCTCCTCAAAATGTTAACCAGCCCTGGCTGGGGTGGCTCATTTGGCTGGAGCATCCTCCCATAACGAAAAATTCATGGGTTCTATTCCTGGTCAGGGCACATGGCTGGGTGTGGGTTCAGTTCTAGGTCGGGGCGCATACAAGAGTATGAGAGGCAACCACTTGATGTTTCTCTCTCACATCGATGTTTTTCCCCCTCTATCTCTCACTCCCTTTCCCTCTCTCTAAAACCAATAAGCATGTTCTCAAATGAGGATTTTTTTTTTAAGTTAAACAAAGTTACCACATGGTCCAGCAATTCTGCTTCTGGGTATATACCCCCTCAATGATAGAATCAGGGACTTAAACAGATAGTTGTATATCAATGTTCATAACAGCATTATTCACAAGATCTAAGTCATATAAACAACCCAAATGTTCAATGACAAATGAATGGATGAACAAAATGTGGCATATACATATATATATAAAATATATATGAGATAGATTTTTATTTGGTATTAAAAGGGAATAAAATTCTGATATAAATAAAATATATATACACAACATGGACTGTTGAAGACATTATGCTAAGTGAAATAGGGAAGACACAATAGGACACATTTTGTACTATTCTACTTATATGAGTTCCCTAAAGTAATCAAATTCACACAAACAGGAAGTAGAAAGGTGCTGGGGGGGCAGTGGGAATGTGGAGTTACTGTTTATTGGATACAAAGTTTCAGTTTGAGATGTTGAAAAATTCGAGAAATGGATATTGGCAATGGTTTCACAGCAATGTCGATGTATTTAACGCCACTGAACTATACACTTAAATGGTTTAAGCGGTAGGTTTTATGTATATTTTACCACAATAAAACTTTTTGAATATCTGGAGCCCTGCAACAGCAACTATAAAGGATCAGTAATGTGGACAAGCACATGTCGAACTGAGACACTTGAGGAAAGGACACCTTCCTGAGGAGAGATTGCAAAACAGCTGATAAGTTATGGAAGAGAGAGAGAAAAACTCATGAATAGGGTGTATTGAAATGGATCTTAAATTCATCTCCCATGAACTTGTATCTGAGTCTCAGAAGAGGAGGAGTACACTTAAATTGTAACTGTATATTTTATGGAATCCTAAACAGTTACCTCTGGGAGCCCTTAGTGGCCCCTTCCTAACAGGAAATGCTTCAAAAGGAGCTAGGAGGGATCTGAAGGAATGTATAATTCTCACAGTTTGGCAGTTGGGGTTGAACTTTTTCATTATTACTATGACACTGTTGAATTCTTAGCCTCGTGTGGTCTGAGGAAATATTGGTTTACACAAGCTGTTCAGGTTCCAACTTATATCATAGTTGTCATCAGTAGTACAATACCTTCACATTTCAAAATGTAGGGATAAACAAGAATGGAAATGTGCCTTCCTGAAACTGTTGATAATGGCAAAATTACCTCTTCCGTTCTCTCACAACACCAGTAATTTCCACCAGGAACCAATATCTTGGCTTCTGTCTCCATCCATAAATTCTGCAGAAAGTTATAATTGTGATGTTTTAACAGAGACAACCTAAAATGCCCCTCTCTAAATTACAAGTGCTGTTAAGCCAATTGCTTGAGGCAAATGCACTCCTTGCATCAACAAGTCAGTGAAAGTTGATTAATAGAGGAGAAAAGCTGAGAGATTCTCAGTGACTGATAACTGCAAACACCTGTATTGAAGGGCCAGCCACTGAGAATTATGAGAAGTAATGAAGCAACAACAAATCTTACATTCATTGCTGATTTTTTTGACAACATAATTGTATCCTACTTGCTGATATTTTAATCACAGTACTGGAGAACACCCATTAAGCCAGAAGGAAAGAATCATTAAGACATCTGAATTCATATGTGTCTATGTTTTTCACCTACAATGATGTATATATATAAAGGTGTAGTAGCCAAAGTTGTTTTTCAGAGAAATCACACTGTAGATGCATACCAACCCCTACCCATGGTTGCACCTTGTTTTTTAGAGAAAAGTGTAGTAGCCAGTGAAAATTTACAGTAACTAATATATCTTTTACTTTTATCTTATTTACAAAATCATTTACTATGATACAATTTTCACTAGTATAATTTTTTAAATACTAAAGTAAAATTAGAGCTCCAAAGACATATGACATACAATGTAACAGAAATAATCTATTTTTTGGGTACATTGGGCTTTAATGAGATTGTCTCTAGCCACAAATCCTATGTGTTATTTTTACCATAAATATACACATTGTGATGAGTGTTAAATTGCTCATGGCTAATAGATTTCACAGGCATCCAACAATAAAATTTTAAATGACTTCTTGGCTTTTCCTGAGTTCTTGGAAAAACAGACCACAAAAGTCACTTTAAATTTAAAATATTAAAAGTTGTTTGTAATATGTTCATTGTTGCAGCTATACTCAAAATCTGCTAAATTTTTGCAGAGAATTGAAAACTATGTATATGCAAGGTTAGGCAAAAGTAGGTTTGCAGTTGTTTATATGGAAAATAGTACAATAATTAATAAATAATAACATAAGAATAAACTGTTTTGCTTACAACCTACTTTTCTAAGTATATTTTATTGATTATGCTATTGCAATTGTCCCAATTTTCCTCCCTTTGCCCCCCTCTGCCTGGTGCCCCGCTTTCTTCTAGCAATTCCCCACTTAGTACATGTCCATGGGTCATGTACATAAGTTCTTAGGTTTCTTCATTTCATTTCCTATACAATTCTCAAGGTCCTCCTATCTCCTTTGTACCTACCAATTAGGCTCCTTAAGCCCTGCACCTTTTCCCAGCTGATAATCCTCCTTATGATCTCCATATATATGATTCTGTTCCTGTTCTGGTTGTTTGCTTAGTTTGTTTTTGCTTTTGATTTTTAGGTTCCATTGTTGATAGTTCTGAGTTTGTTGTCATTTTAATGTTCATAGTTTTGATCTTCTTTTTCTTAAGTAAGTCCCTTCATTTTATATAATAATGGCTTGGTGATGATGGGCTTCTTTGGCTTTACCTTGCCTGAGAAGCACTTTATCTGCCCTTCCATTCTGAATGACAGCTTTGTTGGATAGAGTAATCTTGGTTTTAGGTCCTTGCTTTTCATCATTCTGAATACTTCTTGTCTGCAAAGTTTCTTCTGAGAGATTAGCTGATAGTCTTATGAGAATTCCTTTGTAGGTAACTCTCTCTCTTGCTGCTTTCAAGATTCTCTCTTTATTTTTAACCTTTAGCACTTGAATTATGATGTGTCTTTGTATAGTCTTCTGTGGGTCCAACTTGTTTGGGACTATCTGTGCTTCCTGGACTTGTACATCAATTTCCTTCACCAGATTAGGAAAGTTTTCTTTCACTATTTTTTCAAATAAGGCTTCAATTTCTTTTTCTTCCTTTTCTCATTGTGGCATCCCTATGATTAGATTGTTGGCACTTTTGGAGATGTTCCAGTGTTTTCTTATACTGTCTTGATTTTTTTTTTAACTCGTTTCTTCTTTCTGTTCTGTTGAATGTTAATTTTTTCCTTGTATTCCAAATCTTTGATTTGAATCCTGGCTTCCTTCTCTTCTTTCTTTGTTCCCAGTGGAGTTTTCTTTATTTCTCTTAGTGTAACCTTCATTCCTTCCCTTATATTTCTGTCATGCTCAATGAGTTCTTGAGCATCCTGATCATCAGTGTTTTGAAATCTGCACATAGGCTTGCTATCTCCATTTTGCTTAGTTCTTTTTCTGGGGTTTTGTGTTGTTCTTTCATTTGGGCCATGTTTCTTGTCTCCTCAATTTGGCAACTTCCCTGTGTTTATTTCTGTGTATTAGGTAGAGCTTCTTTGACTCCTTGACTTAGTGCACTTATTAAGTTGTATGGGGCAGCACCTTAGGTATTCACCAAGATGGGGTAACCCACTTCACTGCTTTATAGCTCTGTGTAGGGGGAGGTATTGGACAAGGGACAATGTTGCTACCTGGCTTCTGGAGGTTTGCCTGGCTCTTGCCCCATTTCCAGTCTCTTCACCCACTTCCTGTATGCAATAGGTGCCCTTCTAGCTGTTGCCCTGGTGGTCATTCACAAAGTGGTGAGATTGCATATATTCTAAGTTTGTACAGGCCCTTTAAATGGAATCTCCTGAGAAACCAGAAGTTTCTTCTACCAGCTCAATCCCCACTTGTTTTTACAGTCAGAGCTTATGAGGTTTTACCTTCCCAGTGCTAGAACTCTGGGCTGTATGGTCTGGCCTGGGGCTGAAATTGCTCGTTCCTAAGATATCCCTTCCAATTTATATTATCACATGGGAATGTGGGACTGCCTGTTCCATAACTGCCATCTCTCCATGCCACACAGCATCCTTTTAGCCCTGACTCTGTACCTTTGTCCCTTCTACCCATCTGGATGAATATGGCTTCTTTAAATACTTGGTTGTCAGACTTCCATACAGTTTGATTTTCTGGCAGCTCTGGGTGTTTTTTGCTTTGAGGTTAGTTGTAATTATTATGTGGCTGTGTGAGGAGGAAAAGCATGTCTACCTATGCATCCATCTTGACTGGTAGTTACTCACAACCTACTTTTATCCACCCTTGTATATATCATGAGTAAGCTCCTGGTAACAAATCTACATTAGGAAATATTCTAATGGAAGTCTTCTTCTAGAAAAAACAAAAATAACAAAAAGGAAATGAAAAGTTCATATTTGCATGCTAATAACAAACATTGCATTTTAAAATCAAATTTATATCATTTATTTTATTTTTTTTTTTATTTTGGTTTTTCAATTACAGTTATCCCCTTTTCCCCCAATTTCTCTCCCCCACCCAGCCCACCCCCTCTCCCGCAATCATATCCCTCCCCGTTGTCTATGTCCATGAGTCTTTTATACAGGCTCTTTAATTAAACCCTTCCCTTACTTATCCCCCTTCTCTCCCTCTCCCCTCCCCCCTATTGACTTCTATTCTGCTCTTTGTTCTATTTAGTTCCTTTGTTTGTGTTGTTCTTTAGTTTCCTGTATTAGGTGATATCATATGGTATTTTTCTTTCTTTGCCTGGCTTATTTCACTAAGCATAATTCTCTCTAGTTCCATCCATGTTGTTGCAAATGGTAGGAGTTCCTTCTTTCTTTCTGCTACATAGTATTCCATTGTGTAAATGTACCACAGTTTTTTGATCCACTCATCTACAGATGGGCACTTAGGTTGTTACCAGCACTTAGCTATTGTAAACAGTGCTGCTATGAACATAGGAGTGCATAAGTTCTTTTGAATTGGTGTTTCAAGATTCTTCGGGTATAATCCTAGTAGTGGAGTCGCTGGTTCAAAAGGCAGTTCCATTTTTAATCTTTTGAGGTAATTCCATACTGTTCTCCATAGTGGCTGCACCAGTCTGCATTCCCACCAACAGTGCAGTAGGGTTCCCGTTTCTCCACATCCTCGCCAGCACTTGTTGCTTGTTGATTTGTTGATGATGGCCATTCTGACTGGTGTAAGGTGGTAACTCATTGTGGTTTTTATTTGCATCTCCCTGATGGCTAATGATGTTGAGCATTTTTTCATGTGTCTATGGACCTTCTGTATGTCCTCTTCAGAGAAGTGTTTGTTCAGGTCCCTTGCCCATTTTTTAATTGGGTTGTTTGTTTTCTTGATGTTGAGTCGTATCAGCTCTTTATATATTTTGGAAATCAGTCCCCTGTCTGTGATGTCATTGGCAAATATGTTTTCCCATATGGTTGGTTTCCTTTTCATTTTGCTGATGTTTTCTTTTGCTGAGCAGAAACTCTTCAGTTTGATGTAATCCCATTTATTTATTTTTTCCTTTATTTCTCTTGCTTTAGGAGATGTATCCGTAAAGAGATTGTTACGTGAGATATCTGATATTTTCTTGCCTATGTTTTCCTCTAGGACTTTTATGGTGTCACGGCTTACATTTAAGTCTTTGATCCATCTTGAGTTTATTCTCGTGTGTGGTGTAAGTTGGTGGTCTAGTTTCATTTTTTTGCAGGTCCCTATCCAGTTCTCCCAGCACCATTTGTTAAAGAGGCTCTTCTCACTCCATTTTATGTTCCTTCCTCCTTTATCAAAGATTAGTTGACCATAGAGGCCTGGGTTTATTTCTGGACTCTCTATTCTGTTCCACTGATCTATATGTCTGTTCTTATGCCAGTACCATACTGTTTTGATTACAGTGGCTTTGTAGTATTGTTTGATATCTGGTGTTGTGATTCCTCCTGCTGTGTTCTTCTGTCTCAAGATTGCTTTTGCTATTCGGGGTCTTTTTTGGTTCCATATGAATTTATGGAGTATTTGTTCTAGGTCTGTGAAATATGTCATTGGTATTTTAATAGGGATTGCATTGAATTTGTAAATTGCTTTGGGTAGTATGGCCATTTTGATGATGTTGATTCTTCCCATCCAAGAACATGGTATTTGCTTCCATTTATTTGTTTCTTCCTTAATTTCTTTCTTCAATGTTATATAATTTTCAGAGTACAGGTCTTTTATCTCTTTGGTTAAGTTTACTCCTAGGTACTTTATTTTTCTTGTTGCTATAGTAAATGGTATTTTCTTTTTTGTCTCTGTCTCTGCTATTTTATTGTTGGTGTACAGAAATGCCTTGGATTTCTGTATATTTATTTTGTACCCTGCGATTTTGCCAAATTCACTTATTATATTGAGTAGTCTTTTAGTGGAGTTTATAGGATTTTCTAGGTATACTATCATATCATCTGCATATAATGAAAGTTTCACTTCCTCTTTCCCAATTTGGATTCCTTTTATTTCTTTTTCTTGTCTGATTGCTGTGGCTAGGACTTCCAACACTATGTTGAAAAGGAGTGGAGAGAGTGGACAACCTTGTCTCATTCCTGAGTTCAGGGGGAATGCTTTCAGTTTTTGTCCATTGAGTATGATGTTGGCCTCAGGCTTCTCATATATAGCCTTAATTATGTTAAGATATGCTCCCTTTATTCCCATTTTGCTGAGTGTTTTCATCATAAATGGGTGTTGAACTTTATCAAATGCTTTTTCTGCATCTATTGATATGATCATGTGATTTTTGTCTTTCATTCTGTTTAGGTGATGTATTATATTTATTGATTTGCGAATATTAAACCATCCTTGCATCCCTGGAATGAAGCCCACTTGATCATGATGTATGATCTTTTTGATGTGTTGCTGGATCCTGTTTGCCAATATTTTATTGAGGATTTTAGCATCGATGTTCATCAGTGATATTGGCCTGTAGTTTTCTTTCTTTGTTGTGTCTTGACCTGGTTTGGGGATTAGGATAATACTGGCTTCATAGAAAGAGTTTGGGATTTTCCCTTCTTCTTGGATTTTTTGGAACAGTTTGAGGAGGATAGGAGTTAGTTCTTCCCTGAATGTTTTGTAGAATTCGCCTGTGAAGCCATCCGGTCCAGGGCTTTTGTGTGCCGGGAGATTTTGGATTACTGTTTCAATTTCCTTCTTTGTTATTGGTCTGTTGAGACTTTCCACTTCTTCTTGATTCAGTTTTGGAAGGTTGTATGTTTCTAGAAATTTGTCCATTTCTTCTAGATTGTCAAATTTCTTGTCATACAGTTGTCTGAAGTAATTTCTAACTATCATTTGTATTTCTGAGGTATCAGTCGTGATTTCTCCTCTTTCATTTCTGATTTTGTTTATTTGTGTCTTCTCTCTTTTTTTCTTGATTAGACTGGCTAGAGGCTTGTCGATTTTGTTGATTTTTTCGAAGAACCAGCTCCTAGTTTCGTTGATCTTTTGGATTGTTTGTTTAGTCTCTATGTCATTTAGTTCTGCTCTGATCTTGATGATTTCATTCCTTCTTCTTGCCCTAGGCTTTGTTTGTTGTTGTTGTTCTAGTTCTTGTAGCATTGTGGTTAGGTTTTTTATTTGAGATTCTTCTAGCCTTTTCAGATATGCCTGTATTGCTATGAACTTCCCTCTCAGGACTGCTTTTGCTGTGTCCCACAGGTTTTGGGTTGTTGTGTGCTCATTATCATTAGTTTCTAGAAATTTCTTGATTGCTTCTTTGATGTCATTGTTAACCCATTCATTATTTAATAGCATGTTATTCAATCTCCATGAGTTTGGGTGTCTTTGATTTTTTCCTCTGAGGTTGATTTCTAGTTTCAAGGCATTGTGATCTGAAAAGATGCTTGATATGATTTCAATTTTCTTGAATTTGTTGAGGCTTGTTTTGTGACCTATCATGTGGTCTATCTTTGAAAATGTCCCATGTGCACTTGAAAAGAATGTATATTTTGCTTCTTTGGGGTGAAAAGTTCTATATATATCAGTTAGATCCATGTGGTTTAGTGTGTTGTTCAATGCCTGTATATCCTTGGTGTTTCTTTGCTTTGATGATCTGTCTATTGTTGATAATGGAGTGTTGAAGTCCCCTACTATGAGTGTGTTGTTGTTGATATCCTTTTTGTGGTCTTCTAGTATTTGCTTTATGTATTTGGGTGCTCCTATGTTGGGTGCATATATGTTTATCAAAGTCATATCTTCTTGATGGATTGTTCCTTTAAGTATTATGAAATGTCCTTCTTTGTCTCTTTTTATTGTCCTTGCTTTGAAATCCATTTTGTCTGATATGAGAACTGCTACCCCGGCTTTTTTTTCCGGTCCGTTTGCTTGGAATATTTTTTTATATCCCTTTACTTTCAGTCTGTGTAAATCTTTTGTTTTGAGGTGTGTTTCTTGTAGACAGCAAATATGTGGGTCCTGTTTTCTGATCCATTCCGTTACCCTATGTCTTTTAATTGGAGCATTTAATCCATTTACATTTAAGGTTATTATTGACGTGTATTTATTCATTTCCCTTTGTACCTCTGTTCCTCTCCTCTCTTGTTTTTTCCTTCTTTTTTCTTAGAACAGTCCCTTTAGCATCTCTTGCAATGCTGGTTTGGTGGAGATGTATTCTTTCAGTCTTCCTTTGTCTGAGAAACTCCTTATTTCACCTTCTATTTTGAATGAGAGCCTTGCTGGGTAGAGTATTCTTGGTTGTAGGCCTTTGTTTTTCATTGCTTGAAATATTTTTGACCATTCCCTTCTGGCTTGTAATGTTTCTGTTGAGAAATCAGTTGATAGCCTTATCGGAGCTCCCTTGTATGTTATTTGCTGCTTTTCTCTTGCTGCTTTTAGGATTCTCTCTTTGTCTTGGAATGTTGCCATTTTAACTATGATGTGCCTTGGAGTGGGTTTTTGGGGGTTCCTCTTGATTGGAACTCTCAGTGCTTCTTGGACTTGCATAGCTTCTCCTCTCATCAGGTTCGGAAAATTTTCTGTCACTATTTCTCCTATCAGATTTTCAATTCCATGTTCCTTTTCTTCTTCCTCTCGTATTCCGATGATCCTTAAATTATTTTTCCTAATGCTATCCTGTAATTCCCTTACATCTTGTTCATATTTTTTCAATCGTTTTTCATTTTGCTGTATTGTCTGGGAGTTTTTCTCTACATTATCTTCTAACTCACTAATCCGATCTTCTGCTTCGTTTAGTCTGCTTTTGACTGATTCTACTGTGTTTTTCAGTTCAGAGATTGTATTCTTAAGTTCTTCCTGGTTCTTGTTAACGATTTCTATGTCTTTTTTTATGCTGGTGTAGTTCTCTGCAAGTTCCCTGTAATTTTCTTGGATGGAGCTGCTGGTAACTTCCTTGAAGGTTGTCATAGTTGATTTTAAGGATGTCGAGTATATTGAGCTTCTTTACCACCATTGTTTTGAATTCCATGTCTGACATTTGGGCTATGTCTATTTCGTCTATCTCTCTTTCTGAGGATTCCTCTTTTCTTTTCATTGAGGGGTTATTTTTGCGTCTTACCATGTTGGATTCTTTTTGTTATTATTTATTTATTATTTATTTATTTATTTATTTATTTATTGGGGGGGTAGTCTGCTTTGACTTCCCTCCTTTGTGGTGTAATATTCTTTATCGAAGGTCTGGGAGTTTCAGTGGTGCAGTCTCTTTGATATCCTGAGCCTGATGGTCTTGAGTTACCCTTTATGTCGTTTGTTTATGCTGTTCGGTTATATTTCAGATGTTCTTTGATAGGATCTTCCTTCTGGCTACTTGGTTGAGAGTCACTCTATCTGCTTTGTCTTGAGTTCTTTTGTGGATATGCTGTTAAAGACATAAACACACAGCCCAGGCAGGAGACCCACACCCTCAGAAAGTATCCCCCACTCTATCCTGCTATCGTTAGCCAACTAGCCCGTATTAATATAAATGTAAAGAGATTTGAGCTTTTATACTATAAGAAGAATAGATACGAGTTGTTTTGGGGGAGGAAAAATATAATTTTTGATAGAGGGGTTGATAGATTAATAATAGTTGAGACTGTGCAAGCCAGTTAGTAATATTTACATTGTATGTTAAGAAAAATAGAAGAAAAGGATAGAAAAATACTTAGTATAGTAAGAAAGTGGGATTGTATTGTACTTGGGTTTATATAGTAATTATATTGTATTATTTAAAGTAATAGGGGGGCTAAGCTAGACACACAAACGAATAAACCACTATTAAAGAGAAAGGATGAGAAGGAGAGGTTATATGCAACACGTTAGAGATAAAGTTTGTTATTATTGGAAGAGGTGGAGGAAAAACACCCCCCCAAAAAATCCCCAAGAAAATAGAAGAAAGAAAAGAAGAAAGAGAGAAAGAGAAGAAAATAAAAAATTTACCACAACCCCCCCAAAAAAACCCCAAAAGGTAAGCAAGAAAGAAACAAAGAAAGATAGAAAAGAAAGAATACAGAAGAAAGAAAGAAAAAAGAGAGAGAAAAAAAAATTGAACCAAAAAAAAAAATAAAAAATAAAAAAATATATATATATATATACCCCCCAAAGCCCCCCCCAAAAAAACCCCAGGAAAAGAATAAAGAAAGAAGGAAAGAAAAGAAATTATTAAGAAGAAAGAAAGAACAAGGGAGAAAAAATTTGGGAGAAAAAATTTGGAAAGAAAAAAAAAAAAAAACGATGTTTTTACTCCGTTTTAGCCTTGGTGTGTTGCCTTCTTTTTCTGGGTCCGCAGCTGGTCTAGTGTGGGAGGTCAGAGGTTCTTGTTCTTTTGCCGGACTGGTGTGCGCACCCGGTTGCCGCTATGGTGCGCGCCCGCGGTTGCCGGCACGGCGCACTACCTTGCTGCCTGCTGTAGCCAGTTGAGGTGCCCTTGCGCGCAAGCCCCTGCGCGCTCGGACGGCCCGAGAGTTTGCTCCGCGGTTGGAGCCCACTGCTGCCGGGCCGCGGTGGTTCCCCGTTCGTGCCAAGGTGTCTCTGTCCGCGCGGGCGGCCCGAGCGCTTTCCCCGGGATTGGCTCCTGCCTTTGCTGGGCCGCGGCGGTTCCCCGTTCGCGCCGAGGTGACCCTGCCCGCACAGGCGGCCCGAGAGCTCCCACTGACCCCGGGCTGAGGTGCTTTCGCGCTCGCGCGCTGCCCCGTGCCCTCAGTCCCGCTGAGCCGAGCTCCGGGAGTTGGTCTCTCGCCTCTTAGGGCAGGGCCAGGGACACTTGCGCTCAGTGGAATCGAGCGTCCGTGGGTCGCCGCCTCTCGCTGTTCCCGTGCTGCAGCCGCCCCGTTCCCTCACCCGTCTGGGTGGGCACAAACAGAGCCTGCGCTAGTGGTCTGCTTTCCGGCCTAGGGCCCTGCGCCCACGGGAGCTGTCTTGGGGTGTCTGTGCACAGTCCTCTGCGTGTTCAGTGGGCCCTCCCTGTGCCCGTTGGGGCACTGATCTTATGTCCGTTGGGGAGTGTCCGAGGGACACCTGGACTCACGGCCCCGCGCACCTGGGCCAGTGAATGAGAGCACTTCCCTATGTGCGCCCCCGCGACCCAATGGTAGGGTTGAGGAGTGGAATAGCGCGCCCCTGCGCCTGGGCTCCTCCAGAACGGCCTACCACACCCAAACTTTCCTCCCGTCTCCACCATCCACTAGAGAAAAATATAAAGGAGAATTATGTTCTCACTTGCCCGGCAGCACGCTGTCTCCTGTCCTTCAGCGCCAATGCCACTTGGTCGAGTCCCGTCTCTGCCAGCGGGCAGAGATCCGCTCTCCGCCTCTATATCATTTATTAATCAAGATAGCATGGAACTCCTGTAACTAGAGTCCATGGCATTTTGTGAAACTATAATTTTTTCTGATTTCTAAACTTCAAACTTACAAATAATACTCCCTAAGAATAATGGTCAAATCTTGGTTCTCGAACATCTCCCATCTTGAAATGGTTCTCCACCAAGTTGTTCACAGAAAAAAATGTGTCAGTTGTCAAACAAAACTTCGGTTCTCCACCCAACAACACTTTTATGCTGATCTTTGGGGACAAAATATTCAGTTTTTTAAACAACTGCTGTTCAGACAGCCTTCTGGAGTGAATTAAGTTCAAGAACCAAGGTTCCATCATACAACGACAAAAAACATGTTTATTGTTGCAATGGACAATGCCACTCCTATTTATATTTCCCTTGCTCCTATTCAAATTGAATTGCTAATGTGGCCAAAAAGTTAACTTATGCTATCTGGACTATTTTTTTCCCCAAGACAACACAATCCCAAGTTTAGCTCATAGCTACTGGTCTATATTTTCTTTAAGTAAAACCCAGTTCAGCTTCATCTGTGATTTGAATATTGTTCTCTCCATTATGTAATAATATGAACTAATCAATTATAGTATAAATATTACATTCTAGCTTTTTATTATTTCTAAATCCAGTAGCTTGCCATAGAAAAAAAATTAATCCTAGCTATAGCTTACTCTCTTATTTCCATGTACCGTTTGACAGACTTTAAGACCTTTTCTAGTTAAAGATGAACTTCTATTACCTCTGCAGTTTTTCATTAAATCCAGAGTTATTCATTATTGAGGGCATTTCTTATTTTGTAACATAAATTTAAATTGTTGAGGTAGAATATTTAAGGAAAAAACTAGAAAATGTTAATGAAAATTTACTTAAATAACAGCATTTCCAGCTTGTACTGATTAATCAGTTCCTTTTATATAAGATTTAAAAATAAATGGGACAAAATCAAGGCATTTTTAAATACTTAGGTGTATTGCTTTTAACATCTTGAAGGTCCAATGATATCATCTGGACCCATAAAATTTATTCCAAATTAAATTTACATTTGGGCACAAATACTTTCTAAGTAATTTTTATTATATGGTCCCATGGTTGATTTGCACCATCCTCCTATTACATGATGCAACATACTTTGGACCTGAGATGTTATTCCTCACCCCAATCCAAAACCAACTAGCCACAGGTGTCAACCACGTGAGTTGCTGAAAACAAGGCCATAAGGATTGTGGTGAAAATGTGTTCATTTTACAGTGAAACTAGGCACTGTTTAATATGTTCAAGGTATTTTTACTAGTAATCTTGAAATACTTAGGCAGGTGGCGAGGTATGATTTAGGTCTGTCAAAGAAATGTGTACCTATGCCTAACAGATCATAAAATCCTAAAGATTAATAAAGGGATAGGAGGTGTGTCCGGGAGTAGGACTTAGTATGAGACCATAGTATAATTTAACCATGTGGTTGACACAGTATATAGAGAGACACATTGAAGATAGCATTTCCTTCCCTCCAAGGAGATACCTAAATGTTTCCGTCTCTTTTGTACTTGGTGAAGTATAATCCTGTGCTAGATTATTTTCAGGTGGTATGAGTTTTAATGAAATGAGAAGTGTCAGATTGAAATTTAGAAGCCAATTGTTCCCTTGCTAGAAAAATAAAATAAAATAATTAAAAATCTAGAAATAGATAATTGTTTTAATACATTATATCATCATTCCAAAGAATATAGTGTTTCAAATAAAATTCAATATCTGGGTCATTTGAATTTGCTCTAAAAAATTATAGTTTCTTTTTAAAATGAAATTACTTATAGGAGATATAATCTAATATTAAAATGCAATAGTTATTTTACCAACATTAATGTCATGTGGAATGCACAACTCTAAATTTGAATTGCTTTAGAATCATACTAAGTCACTAAAAATAGTTTAGGAATGCAATATATTAGTTTATTTTATAAACAAAACCATTTATATTAGTGTAGAGGAATTATTTGAAAAGCCTTTTTAAAAAATTATTTACTTATTTGTTTGTTTGTTTGTTTATATATTTTTAGAAAGGGGAGAAAAACATCACTGTGTGGTTGCCTCTCACTTGCGCCCCCAACTGGGGACCTGACATGCAACCTAGTCATGTACCCTGACTGGGAATCAAACCAGCAACACTTGGCTTGCAGGCTGACGCTCAATCCACTAAGCTACAGCAGCCAGGGCCTTATCTGAAAAGTCTTATCTCTGAAATTCTTTCAAAGTAGAATGAACAGCTATTCTAGTGTCAAATACATGAAGAGAGAGTCAATACATGAAGTCTTTTTAAAAGTAAATAATTAGTATTTAGCACAGAGTAAGGGGATCAATTCTGAAATTATAGGTTGAGGACCAGGAAATTAAAATTATAAACATAATGTTTATATAAGAAAGCTTCTTTTGAAACCTGTGTGAAATAATTGAGATAAACTTATTAATGTCTATCACAAAAGATGAAGCACTGAGAGATTCATAAATATATTACATGTGAAGATATTAAAATTTTGACATTTTAAGAATTATTTACAACCTTTGAAGGGCAATTCTTTGTTGCTCTTCTTTCAGATACTCAACAAAATATACAGCAGGATTCTAGAAATGTAGCGCTTGTTAGAGTCTAGTTTGATCTCACAGAGTTTGTTTGTTTGCTTCTCAAACATCAGATGTTTGAATCATGTGTAGAATTTACATGGGCAACTCTCTATTGCAAAGTGTGATACTGAATAGCCTACTAAATGATAGAGATTTTTCAAAAGGTGAACTTCAGCTCACATTCAATTTGAAGACTCGGTGAGAAAAGTGATTAACACATGGCTTTCAGCATACCACAGTCCCATCCGCAGCTTTGATGCTCATGAGCAAGGATAGAGAGAAGACATCACAGGCAGAGTGAGTCTAGGTCCATGTCGCGGGTAGCTTAGTGGCTTCAGAAGAAGATACTCATACTCTGCAGTTATAGTCAATAAGATTCCAGACTCACAGTTTAGACTTTCTGATGCCTTAGGCACTGTGTAATGTTTCTATTTTCAAGGCAGTTTTAATCAGATATTAGAATATAGATATGCTAACATGAAAAGTTTACTGTGAAACAATTGGAAAAATTGTAATGCTAATTGGTACAGTGGTGTTACCTGGATATTTAATTAATTTTTTAGTTTCATATTGAAGGTAGATGCTAGCTATCTTTCACAGAGGGTCAAAAAACTTAAAAAGACAAACACACCAAACTTCAGTTTCCCAAATTCTGAGAAATAAGATATATAAGGATTAAATGAAGTGAGGCATATAAAATACCTGGCTTAACAAATATAAGGTATTATTAAATACTATATAATTTTGTCATTATCACTTTTCAAGTTGAAGCTTTAACTGTACCTTAAAATAGTAAAAATTAGAGTGGAAAACACATTGATTGTTCAAAATTGGAAATTAACAAAGAATAGATACTGGAAAAGTTTTGTTCTTTTCCTCTTCCCAACTAATCATTTCCCTGTCAGGAGATAACTCACAATCAATTCCTTTGATCCGTTCCAAATATATTTTTCATATATACAGGCAAATATAAAAGTATTATTCATTGTTACACATGTTACCACATAGTACTCATATTTCTGAACTTACTTATTAGTAGTCTTTTGTTATTTGTAAGTTCTATTGTTCTTTATTTGACCTTCTTGGAACTGACCACTGGTTTATCTGATAGTGCTTACTTGCAACCTTCTAGTTAAAACTAAGCTCCTATCCTGCCCTCTTCTCACATCCAACATTGGAAATTTTAAGTTATCGTCCTAAAATTTCCTATAATGTTCTTTATCCTTCCCTGCAATAAAAATGTACTCTAAGAAAAACTTTGACCCTGGCTGGTGTGACTCAGTAGATTGAGTGCCAGCCCGCAAACCAAAATGTTGTCAGTTTGATTCCTGGTCAGAGCACATGCCGGGGTTGGGGTCAGGTCCCCAGTCACCAGCATGTGAGAGACAACCAACTGATGTTTCTCTCACACATTGATATCTCTCTCCCTCTCTCCCTGCCTTCCCCACTCTCTAAAAATAATAAATAAAATCTTAAAAAAGAGAATTTTAGTAATTAAATTATTCCATTATTTTATTTTATACTCAACATTTGCAATAAAATGAATCTACTCTGGTTTTACTTCCTTCTTCCCTGATATATAAGACTTTCACAGATGATCAGAAAAGTCCAGTAAGCAAACCTTTTTAATCCAAGAATTAAGACTTCATTAAACATGTAGAAAGTTTGTTAACAGAGTACTGAAAGAGTAATTGTGAATCCTGGTTCTTTTTCTAAATATTTGTCAATTCAGTCAACTCATCTTCCTTCTCTGTGTCTCTAATATCTCTAGAATAAGGGAGCTACGTAGTTTTTAAGTTCCTTATCACTAACAATATGGGTTTATTTTATGTTTCCAAAGGCCTTTTTGTTAACATCCCACAATGCAAATGTTAACAGACACATGAGAAAATAATAAGAATTTGAATATGTCTAGAAAATTTTAAAGCCAATAGCTTTCAGTTACTCCTACATTTTCTAAAAAGTGAGCCTTCTGTTTTGGGTTGAAAAGTTGGCATCCCCAATTCTTACTCTAGGAATCTGTTTAAAAAGTGCTTTTAAATCATTACTGTATTAACTTTTTAAGGGCAAACTCAAAGTAGAATTTAGTTTCTCTTCTTTGAAATGTTTAAAATTAGTATAGAATAATATAGCATATGGGAATAAAATTTAAACATAAGGAAGACATGAAAATTTAAAGGAAATGAAATGGAAGTTTTTAAGTGACAATTTAAAATGTCAGTGTCCATCCCCTTATCCAGCCTCCCAAGTTATCTACAGTAGTGAACACTATCCGTGTCTGTTCCAAATGACCTTTACTTCCCAGTGCACCCATCCCTCACCTGCTGTGAGTGTTGACTACTCAAGTTTCAAAACATCCACCTAGGAGATTTCTATGAGTTTTCTAAATGTGTCTATTTCAACTAAGAATTCCAAAAATAGGGTGAGTTTGTGAACTCACTGGACCTGCTCTGAGGTGGACCTGGGCCAAACCTCCACGGATCAACTAACTTCCATAGCCCCGACTCAGACTGCTGGGCTTGGTGTCTCCAGGAATTAGGATCAGTTCAGAGTCAGCGCCCAGTAATCCATGAACAGTTTATTTATTCCCTTTTCCCAAATTCACTGTCACTCTGAAAAATGGCCACAAGTTCTTTGAAGAAGGAGTAAGATTTATAGTATTTTTTTTTTTTTTTGGTGAAAAGAAAAAAGAATTGTTTATTTAACAGTTATATAGATTTAGTTATTTGCGGATTTCTGTTATTAAGTCTTATGCTCTTTAAAACACCCACAAACACATATCCTTGCCTCCCCCCCTTCCAAACCAGGCTAGTTTTAGGAAAGTCACAGAAACCGTTTCCCTACTTTCCAAACACAGTTCAGCTTTACTAGCAGCTGCCAATCATTCAATCCTGATTGGGAGGTCCTTTCTGTGCTGTGGCGCCCTCCAGCTCTCAATGCAGAACCACCTGGATTCTCAGCCTCCTTGCAAACTGCCTTCTTCCTGCAAACCGCGCGGATCTCCTCTCCTTCTCAAAACCGCATGGCGAGAGCCTCTTTTTTTTTTTTTTTCAGATTTAATGTGTTTTATTGATTAAAATATTACATTTGTGCCAATTTCCCTTCCCTCTGCTCCCCTCCACCCGGTGGCCCCCCTCCCTCCAGTTGTCCCCCCCTTTTAGATTATGTCCATTAGTTGTGCATACAGTTCCTCCCAACCTCTCTCCGTCTATTCCATTCCCTCCTACCATGATCCCCAATTCCTATATCATCTCCCTCCCTCTCCCCACTCCCCCTCCCTGTTGACCTCCCCCCAATATGCTTCTCATACCCACAGTTCCTTTTCCACTCTCGTTGCCTGTTTAGTTTGCCTTTGTTTCATCTCCCTAGCTTCTGTTTTTTAAACCAGTCCCTTTAACATCTCATATAACAGTGGTTTGGATCTAATGAACTCTTTCAGTTTTATTTTGTCCTGGAAACACTTTCGCTGTCCTTCTATTCTGAATGACAATTTCGCTGGATAGAGTATTCGTGGTTGTAGGTTTTGGATTTTCATTACTTTGAATATTTCTTGCCAGTCCCTTCTTGCCTGTAGGGTCTCCCTTGAGAAGTCAGCTGATAGTCTAATTGGGACCCCTTTGTACATAATTCTTTTCTTCTCTCCTGCTGCTTTTAAGATTCTCTCTTTATCTTTAATTTTTGACATTTTGATTATAATGTGTCTTGGAGTGGCTCTCCCTGGGTCCAGTCTCTTGGGAACTCTCCTTGCTTCCTGGACCTGCAAGCTTATTCCCTTCCTCAAGTCTGGGAAGTTCTCCTTTATTATATTTTCACTCAATTTTTCAAGTTCTAGTTCATCTTCCTCACTCTCTGGCAAACCAATGATTCTTATGTTGGGCCTTTTATAGCTGTCCCAGAGGTTTCTGATCCTCTCATTGTTGCTTCCCATTTCCTCTCTCTGCATTGGTTGACTGCTTGTTCCTTCTCCATATTCCAGTTTGTTGAAATGAACTCTGGATTTTTTTTTCCTCACCATCTGTCTCGTATGTGGTTTTGTTCCTTTCGTTATGAATGTTTTTTGCTTCTTTCTTATCTTTTTCCTGCTCTTTTGTGAATTCTGTAAGCCACCTGATAACAATGGCCCAGAACTGAGCCTCTGACAGGTTTCTTATCTGTTCATCTGTCAGGTTCTCTATCTGTTGCCTGGTGAGCTGTGCCACCGGGATTTCTATAGTTGTCTGCCTCATTTTGACAGATGCGTTTTGTTTTCTTAGGCCGGCTGTACGGGGCAGTGCCTGTGTGTTACAGAACCCCTGGGCTGCTCCAATTGAAAACAAACCCACGGGCTCTTTAGTTAGGGGCCCGATTGCCCGCCGCCAAAATTATAACTCTCAATACCAGAGTTTGGTGAAAAGAAAAAGAATTGTTTATTTAACAGTTATATAGATTTAGTTATTTGTGGATTTCTGTTGTTAAGTCTTATGCTCTTTAAAATACCCACAAACACATATCCTTGCCTCCCCCCCTTCCAAACCAGGCTAGTTTTAGGGAAGTCAGAGAAACCGTTTCCCTACTTTCCCAACACAGTTCAGCTTTACCAGCAGCTGCCAATCATTCAATCTGATTGGGGAGGTCCTTTCTGTGCTGTGGTGCCCTCCAGCTCTCAATGCAGGACCGCCTGGATTCTCAGCCTCCTTGCAAACTGTCTTCTTCCTGCAAACTGCGCGGATCTCCTTTCCTTCTCAAAACCGCATGGCGAGAGCCTCTTAAAGCAGCCTGGAGACCCCTTCTCCAAGCCACATGGAGAAGGTCCCTTCACCAAGCCACGTGGAGGGAGCACACGAGAGAGCGAGAGAGTGAGAGCGAGCGCGAGCGTGCGAGTGAGAGAGAGTCAGAGCGCCAGAGCCAGAGCGCGAGTGAGAGCCCGAGTCAGAGAGCGAGAGTCTCAGAGAGCACGAGTGAGAGCCAGAGAGAGTCCCAGAGTGCCAGAGCGAGAGCCAGAGCGCCAGTGAGAGCCAGAGCCCGAACGAGAGCTTGAGAGACTCTCAGAGAGTCTGAGTCAGTCTGAGAGAGTCTCAGAGCGAGAGTCTGAGAGAGTCCGAGCGCCAGAGCGCCAGTGAGAGCCAGAGCCCGAACGAGAGCTTGAGAGAGTCCTAGCTAAAATGTCTGCAGCTGCTTATATATCCCTGACTGCGTCATCTGACGCAGTGGGCGTTGCAAACAGTTCTGACCATTCACAGAACCTTACGTAGGCTCTGTGTGCTTTCTCCATACTGTCCCCTGGTTCAAGACTCCTCCCATCTGCCTGAGGCTTTGGATGCATTAAAGCCATTTGCATAAGAAAGACACTAGCCACCAGCCTCAGGCATGTGGAAGCATTTGAAAAGCTGCTTACTTCTCCCCATCCCCCAGCAGCAAACTCTGGGGATTTTTGGACTCCCCTGTTTCTGTAACAGTTTCCCCCCTTTCAGACTAAGACCCTTTATAATCTTATAAAGGACAATGGGCGAAGGTCTCATGCTCCTCTAACTGCTTCCTGCTGAACGTGGTCGTCGTCCTACCTACCCTCGGGTCTAGAAATCCCTAATAAGAGTGGGGATGTAGGGGAGGGTGCCCTTCCCACATGGGGAAGAATCTTGCAGAGTCCAGGTCAGTTGGCTATTCCTGGGTAGAAGCATGCTTGGTTTCCAAGGGCTGGTACTGCTGGACAAGCTGGCATTCTTGTCATATTCTGAGGGCAACAGATTTGGCAACAGGGTTAAAAAAAAAACACAATTCAACCTACAACCACTATATACAAAAGGCAGGAGTTAATTTTTCAATGCCCCACGTTAGGAAAAGAAATGGCTTCTTTGGAGGAAGGTGTGCAGGGCATGTCACACCTGTCCAAAGCCCTTTTGCCCACTATACTTAGCTTGGGCTGAGGGGTATAAATTTTGGATTTCCCCCCTCTCAGACCTCTGGGTCCTTTCTGTCCAAGCCATTAGGACAGAAAAGAAACCAGTTTTAAAGTGAAGCCTGCAGACCACCCCATACTTCACCAACTCAGCCACTTAGTTCAGCCAAACCGTTGAGTCTCAGGAGGTGGCAATGCAGATGGGCTTCTTAAGTGAGGCCTATATGTACAGATAATCACTCAGGTAGAGATCATAGGCTTATGCCCTATGAAAACAGAAAGAACATACACTTTAATTTACACAACACAGTTCACAAACCAGTCTCTTAATCTGAGAGACTGTCTTATTGGGAAGACCTCCAGTTGCAAGGCATTTGACATTCTTCTTGCCTGTAAATAAAGCATCCTTGATAATGTCACAGACTTGGTTTAACTTTCAAATGAAAAACAAACTTTATAGACAGTTAGCTGCACTGAGCATTGCAATTTTCCTTAAGTCATGATTTTTCTCCTTAAGATTACCCTCCTTGTCAGTAAAGGGACTGCATTAAGTCCAGTTTTAATTTAGCCTGTTAATTTGCATAAACACAACAAGAGCAGTGATTGATCACATATGATCTTTAAGTCTACTTTGCTGGAACTTACACAAGGAACCTTCATGTTGACTTTTAGTTTGCCCATTAGGGCACAGAAGCTGAGCCACATACCTGCCATTCATCCTTACCTGCAAACACCTGCTTTCCCAAATCCTTTGGGTTTTCCATTGTGCCTTGAGGTTCCTTTTATCCATCCTTCAGGAAAGCAACCTTCGTTCCTTCCCTGGAAAGACTGCCATGAACCGCACAACCAACCAAGGTGTCAGGCCTTTTCCTTCTGGGCTTTCCTTAGCTTCAAAAGTCAAGTCCAGTTCCTCAGGGCTTTCTGGTAACAACCAGAGCCTAAGCATGCCTCCTTCAGGCATGTCACTCCAGTCAAAAGTCTTGGTTAACAATACCTTCATTAACAACTGGTCTTTTTAGTTTTATGCAAAGAAACCTAATGTAATTACTTACTCCTTTAAATTGCCAAATTCTGGAGGGATCAGGTAAGGAGAAAAATACACAATGTGAAGGAAAATCCTTGTCCTTCTAATATTCCCAAAATTGCATTTCCATGCCTTATACTTTCTTTTGTTCACTTTCCTACATGTGAAGTTTTTTTAACTTTCTCTGGGAAACCTCAATTTTCCTTTCAGATTATATGGCCAGTACCAATACAGAGAATTCCAGACCCTTCCTAGGCCTCAGAGAATTCTAGACCTTACATAGGTCTCCAATGGCTAATGCCAATCCCAACACAGGGAATTCCAAATGACCTTTCATAGGTCCCCAATGGCTAAATGCCAATCCCAACACAGGGAATTCCAAATGACCTTTCATAGGTCCCCAATGGCTAATGCCAATCCCAACACAGGGAATTCCGAATGACCTTTCATAGGTCCCCAATGGCTAATGCCAATCCCAACACAGGGAATTCCAAATGACCTTTTATAGGTCCCCAATGGCTAAATGCCAATACAGAGGTACAGTAACCATACAATTAGACCACAAGTAGTTGAGGTTTCCCTTTTCCAAGGTTTAAAAACTTTCACAACCTTTCTATATATTTACCCATTCAGATTTAACCATAACCCATTTCCAATTCTTTTCCACACTGTAAAGGACTCTACCCAAACTCAGTATTTGGCAGCTAAAATTCCCTAGATTTGCAAGCACATGCCTAAAGCAAAAGAAACACTTTTAATCTGTGTTTCAGTTCACTGTCCTTTTTTTCGAAAGAGTAATTTCAAATCTTCTTCCGGAGTGCAGGTCCAACTTTCCCTTTCGGTGTCAGTCACAGCAGCAGGGTCTGTGTCCTCCTCAGGCGGTGCTCGTTTTACCCGTGTGTGGTGTATCCAGGGCTTGATTCCAGCAGCTTCAGCGAAGAATGTGTTGTTAGCAAAACATCATAGGGACCAGTCCATTGTTCAGCCAGCTGCTGTTCGGGACCTTGCGTCTTCCAGGTCTTCAGTAAGACTCTGTCCCCAGGTCCGAATGGGTGCAAGGGTTTTCATTTCTACTTCCCTTCTTACGATTTGGACACTCATTTTTCCAATGGCCCTTCTTTCTGCAATAGGCACACTGGTCCTTGCCCAATGGCTCTTTCCTCCTCTCTTTAGGGTCCTGTTTCTTCCTTTGGCCTCTCCAGCCTGTTTTAAAGAACATCAGGTCCTGTCTTCTCTTTTCTATTCCCCTTGCATGGTAAACTTTAAATGCGATGTCCACTAACTGAGGGGGGCTCATTCCTAATACCCCATCTATACGCTGGAGTTTCCGTCTAATATCTGGGGCACTCTGCCCAATAAATGTCATGTTCACCATTCTTAAGTTCTCTTGTGCCTGTGGATCAACATCAGTGTACTTTCTATAGGCTTGATAGATCCTCTCTAAGAACTCAGAAGGATCCTCATCTGGTTTTTGCTGAATAGTCTGTACCATATTCAGGCTTTTTGGCTTGGGTACCCCTTTTCTAAGTCCTTCCAATATACACTTCCTGTAGTGTTTCAAAGGAACTAGGCCTCCACCATTTGGGTCCCAGTTAGGCTCTGTCCAAGGAATTGCCACAGTTGGGTTGGGGGTCCCATGGGGATCCTCTCCATGGAGACGCTGAGCCTCTTCATTAGCCTTACTTGTAACCAGTCGCCTCTCATCCCCAGTTAGAAGAATATTTAGGAGAGCCTGTACATCTGCCCAGTTTGGGTTATGAGTGGCAAAAATGGAGGCAACAAGCTCTGCCATTTTCTGAGGATCTTCCCTATATGAGGGGTTAGAATTCTTCCAATTTAGCAAGTCTGAAGTGGAAAACGGAGTATGGGCCCAATAGTAGCCAGAGGGCTGGCCTTGCTGATTTATTCCACCTATTGGGTACTGCCATAGAGGGAATTGGCTTGCTCCGAATTGGGAGGTCCCCTGACTATACTGAGTTCCTTGGCAGGTTCTGGCGGGGGAGACCCTCTCCTCCTTCTGTAAGGGTGGAGTCATTGACTTTGTAGTCACTTCAGAGGCTGGCTCCAAAAAGGGTGGTGCAAGAGAAGTCCCTTGAGTTTGCAAAAGGGCGGGCACCGCAGAAGCCACTTCCATCTCTGGAGGTGGCATGGTGGAAGCAACCTCGACCTGCAGAGGGTGCTGTGCCATCGCCACTGGCATTGCAGGAGCTGCGGCTGCCTGCAGAGGGCGCTGCGCCACAGGAACCGCCACCTTGGAAGCATGGGCCTCCTGCAGAGGAGGTGGAGCCACTGCCCCGGAAGCTAGGGCCTCCTGAACCGCCCCCACCTGTGCCTGGCTTGGTGCCAAATTAGGGCCTTTGTCTCCTGGATTTAGAGAATTAAAGAGGGCTACTTCCTCATTCTCCCTTTCTTCCAGCATTTGACTCTCAGGAAAAGGTTTTGAGATCTCCTTTTTCCTCTGCACCATTATTTCGGCCTCCATTTCTGCTAAGGTCTTATTATGCAACTCTACAAATGCATTTAGATAATAAACATCTTCCCAATTTCCCGATTGCAGACAGTACCCCTTTAATTGATTAATCACATGGTAATTCAGAGAACCATTCACAGGCCACCTTTTCTTACCACCCAGAACATACTCAGGCCAAACAGTGTTACAGTAATAAATTAAAATTTTCTTAGTCATAGGATAACGACAGTACATATCCCAATTTTCCAAAATTCTCTCCAGTGGGCTGCCATCAGGGACTTGCCCAGAACTGCTTCCATTAACCCAGACATATATGCTAATGGCTATAACCAAAACAATCCCAAGGACCAGAAAACATATGTACCACTCAGGCATCCATAATTCTATTACTTCCAGGAATTCTCCTAACCGGACAAACAAATCTAGTATCCACGATGCCATTATTTCAGAAATGCTCAGAAATAATTTTTAGCAAACAATCTTACTTCTCTAATCCCTTCTCAGTTCTATTTTCTTTTCACCACACTGGCGTGCTTAGGCGGTCGGCGCCCTCAGAAGGTGTCTCTCAAGGGGGTCGACCTGCCACGGGCAATTATTAATGTCCCATCTGGGTCGCCAAATTGTTACAGAACCCCTGGGCTGCTCCAATTGAAAACAAACCCACGGGCTCTTTAGTTAGGGGCCCGATTGCCCGCCGCCAAAATTATAACTCTCAATACCAGAGTTTGGTGAAAAGAAAAAGAATTGTTTATTTAACAGTTATATAGATTTAGTTATTTGTGGATTTCTGTTGTTAAGTCTTATGCTCTTTAAAATACCCACAAACACATATCCTTGCCTCCCCCCCTTCCAAACCAGGCTAGTTTTAGGGAAGTCAGAGAAACCGTTTCCCTACTTTCCCAACACAGTTCAGCTTTACCAGCAGCTGCCAATCATTCAATCTGATTGGGGAGGTCCTTTCTGTGCTGTGGTGCCCTCCAGCTCTCAATGCAGGACCGCCTGGATTCTCAGCCTCCTTGCAAACTGTCTTCTTCCTGCAAACTGCGCGGATCTCCTTTCCTTCTCAAAACCGCATGGCGAGAGCCTCTTAAAGCAGCCTGGAGACCCCTTCTCCAAGCCACATGGAGAAGGTCCCTTCACCAAGCCACGTGGAGGGAGCACACGAGAGAGCGAGAGAGTGAGAGCGAGCGCGAGCGTGCGAGTGAGAGAGAGTCAGAGCGCCAGAGCCAGAGCGCGAGTGAGAGCCCGAGTCAGAGAGCGAGAGTCTCAGAGAGCACGAGTGAGAGCCAGAGAGAGTCCCAGAGTGCCAGAGCGAGAGCCAGAGCGCCAGTGAGAGCCAGAGCCCGAACGAGAGCTTGAGAGACTCTCAGAGAGTCTGAGTCAGTCTGAGAGAGTCTCAGAGCGAGAGTCTGAGAGAGTCCGAGCGCCAGAGCGCCAGTGAGAGCCAGAGCCCGAACGAGAGCTTGAGAGAGTCCTAGCTAAAATGTCTGCAGCTGCTTATATATCCCTGACTGCGTCATCTGACGCAGTGGGCGTTGCAAACAGTTCTGACCATTCACAGAACCTTACGTAGGCTCTGTGTGCTTTCTCCATACTGTCCCCTGGTTCAAGACTCCTCCCATCTGCCTGAGGCTTTGGATGCATTAAAGCCATTTGCATAAGAAAGACACTAGCCACCAGCCTCAGGCATGTGGAAGCATTTGAAAAGCTGCTTACTTCTCCCCATCCCCCAGCAGCAAACTCTGGGGATTTTTGGACTCCCCTGTTTTTGTAACATGTGTACACGTCACAATTCAGCGACCAGCGCCTGTCCACGACCTATTTCGCAGCCCTGTGGTGCTTTCTTTGGGGGCGGGGGTCCAAGATGGATTCACACAGTTATTCAGCTAGGAGACCGGGATCCGTCCTCCCGCCCCCCTGGGCCTCACTGTTCAAGGTGATGCGGTGGCTGCTTTCCCCAGCGCTGGGGTCGCGCACTGCTAGGGGCTTGACTGCAGCCGGGATTTTTCGCTGCCCCGCCGCTGTCCCAGGTGCGACCGCAAACAGCGCTGCCCTCTTTAACTCTTACCTGCCCAAATGGCACCGCTGGTTTATAACTTCATATGTTGGGCTTCCGTGTAGTTTTATTTTCTGGAATTTCTAGTTATCCTTTGTTTTGAAGTAGTTGTATTCCTCTCTAAGTCCCTGGCTGGTTTGGCTCAGTGGATTGAGCGTCGGCCTGCGAGCTAAGTGTCGCTGGTTCGATCTTCCAGTCAGGGCACATCAGAGAAGGAAAACTCTGATTCCAAAAAACCTCCGCTGCCTTGCAGCATACCTCTTCAGGGGAAAGGCTAAGGGAGTAAACCCCGACAGAAAATCCGGAGCCGGAGTCCCTAAGGCGGTTTGACGTTGTAGTCAACACCGGCAACTCCTGCGGCGCACCTGAAGCCAAGCTGTATTGACTCCGTCTTTCCCTTGGACCCTTCAGCTGCGTAGAGAGGGGGGGTCTGCTGCATGGGCAACAGCAGACCCTCCATATCACCCTGCCCAGGCTCTGTAGCTTCAGCTTCACTGGAGAGGACACTCCAGCGTCATCGCAAGATGTCGATTCAACACGGGAGGAGACAGATACTATGTCACTCCGGAGTCGGACTGCACAGCCATTCTCGGCAGTGCAGATAGACTCTTGAGAAGCTACATCATCATCTCTCGAGACGGACGGCTGCCGACGATTCCTCTCTAGTTGTAGAGGGAGACCTAGCGTGTCCGTCTAAGCCTCCATCTTGGCCGGAAGTCCGAGAAGACTGTATGGCAAGAGCCTCTTAAAGCAGCCTGGAGACCCCTTCTCCAAGCCACATGGAGAAGGCCCCTTCACCAAGCCACATGGAGGGAGCACACGAGAGAGCGAGAGAGCGAGAGCGCGAGAGCGAGCGCGCGAGCGTGCCAGAGAGAGAGTCAGAGCGCCAGAGCCAGAGCGCGAGTGAGAGCCCAAGTCAGAGAGTGAGAGTCTCAGAGTGAGAGCACGAGCGAGAGCCAGAGAGAGTCTCTATAGTATGTTTTTGGCAGTGAGTAGGGTCCTTCCTGAAGGGAATCTGGCTTCCCATACACTCCAGGAGTTCTAAGTCTGTGAACTGGGTCAAGAATGGGAATGGATGAAGGATTACCACTCTATTTTGGTAATTCAAGTCAGACTTCTATTAACATTAACTAAATTTAGAACTCTTTTAAATATACACATCAAGTAAGATTTTGTAGATTGTCATCTATTTCAGTCCTAGGGAGACCATGATCAATTAGTCAATGGCAAAAATCTCTGCAGATAAAACCATTTAAGTTATTGCCTGGACTGTGATGTCCATTACAGTAACCACTCTCACCTTTTCCCTGGTGATGAATTTCAATGCTTGGTTTCTGCTATCCCAGGTGCATATCATCCACAGTGAATTCAGAATCCAGTTCAATGGCCTTCTGATTGTATTCCTAGATTGTGGAAAATGTCCTCCATGGGGCTCTTTCAGGATTCCAGGACTCCCCTCAACAATGCATCACTGAAAAACTGTATAATGAGAGTGTCCTCTAGGTTCTCCCAGGGGACATGTTAAGGGGATGATTGAGCAGATCTGTTGTAGAATTCCAGTCTCCATGAGCTTTAGCATAACTACTTGTATAGTATGGAAGTTCGACACTTTCAATCTCATTTAGTGTAGATTAACCAGGTAAACTGTTGGAGCCATTCCCCTTGCTTGAGCTAGTACATTGAATCTAGACTCTGCTTAATGTACTGATATAAATAAATTTAGACTGATCCAATTATATTGCTTCCACTCTGATCTATGTATGTTCCTTTCACTTCTAACAACATAAATTGTCAAAATCTTGCATTCTTTTAATGTTTATGGCATGTCCTCATGAGTGGAGCCTACTGGCACTGGCCCTTCCAAACCTCTTGCTTAGTCAATAATATTAGCATCTAAGTCTCCAGCATAAGAAGCAGCATTCAGCCAAATGCCAAGCCTGGTTCTCTTCCTCCACAGCCACTAGTCAGTGTCCAGCATCAGAAAATGCCTCAAAGAGAAAAGTAATTATAGACACACAGTGCCAGTTCACCATTCCCAATAGGGCTTTTATCTCTTACTTCTCTTGTTTTCAGACTCTCCCTGGGAGGGTCTTTGTTTCCTAAATACTGGAAGACTGCAGCAGATTATGCTCTGCCCATCAGGCTATGCTTTTTGGCCTTTCTGCTGCCTTATACTTCAGCAAATTCATCCTTAATTTATCCAAGTTTTGCTAGGTTTCTCTTTCCCTTTTGCAGTGGACCCTTGCTTATGTCCTAAATTAATTCTTAGGCTCACCAAATACCACCAAAGGAAACAAGCTGCCTGTTAGCCCATGTCTGAATAATGATCCTATCTCTGGAATCTTAGCCAGTCAGAACGTCTTTCCCCGCACAGCTTTCTGATCATGTAAAAAGAAACACGACTTTCATAGTTTAACCAGCTTTTCCTAGTTATTATACTGAGAACTATGTCTAGACTAATTATATCTTACTCAGAAGAATTCTTCAATTGACTATGCCAGTTAGGAACTCTGTACTTTTAATTGGAGCTCCTTCATTGGTGATGTTTTAGAGTAAGAGGGCAGAGAGTTGGTTATTGCTGTGGGAAGCTTCAAAACCTAGACATCTCTGTTATGAAACACTAGATCCTCTAATTTTCTTGGCAAAATTCATTTGGTTTTTGTAGGAAAAAAAGGCATTTTTGACTAACACACCTTGCTAAGTCTTCCTGTGTTTCTTCAGGGGCAAAGTACATCTTCCTCGCTGAAGTCCAGGCTGTAATCTCTTCCACAATTTCTATGAGGTAACATGCCTTGTCTTTTATAAATGTACTGAGATATCTTATCCACTAACACAATTACCATTCTCTTCATTGATGGATTTTCATTTTAATTGGTAACACTGAAAGTACCATCAAACCTTGGTTCTCGAATGCCTTGGTGCTAGAACAATTCAGTTCTTGACCAAGTTGTTCTTGGAAAAATGTCTTGGTTGTCTAACAAAACTTTGGGTCTCAATTCTCTACAGAACAACCCTTTCATGCTGATACCTGTATGATCAGTCACACGTCTCTCAGGCAACAAAGGAGATTCTGTTTTTGAACAAATTGCTTCTTGAACAGTTTTTTGGAACACATTAAGTTCATGAATCGAGTTTTCACTATATATAATGCATGTGATCAGTCTACCACTGTTCCTAGATACTTTTTCAAAGATATCATGAAATGTTTAATGTATGTTAAAAATTGGAATAAACTTTTTTGCTATTAACTTTTTCAGTAAATATTTAATATGTATTGATACAGAAAAATGTGTTAAAATAAATGAAGACCAAATAAGAACAAACAGGAACTGTTTATTCTGAGTTTGCTATAATGAGAAAGTCAGCCACCATCACTTGGGTTTTGCAGAGACTCAGATGCAGTCCTAAGAGTGGGAAGCTTTACAATGAAAAGAAAAAGGAAGGCTTGGTGTATACTCTGATTGAAGGTTTGGGGCATGGGAAAGCTAGACGCAGGTTAACTAGAAGCAGGTAATCTGATGTGGATGGGTTTGTGAGCACAGCAGACTTTCATTAGTTGGTCCTGAATTAGAAGCAGGGGCAAAAACTAGGGAATCTGGCAGTTATTAACTAAGTCCTCTCTGTTCTGGCCTGATTGCTGCAGAGGCTGTGATTTGCCTTAGCCGCTGTTGCTCAGCTGATGAATCAGTTCTGTTTTCGTGTATGATCTTGAGACTGTCAATTTGAATATTCAGTTTCTCAACAGAAAAAGTTACAGTTTAGTAACAATTTAGGCAAAACATTACTTTTCTTCATATCTTATCCAGTCATGCACCTCATAATGACATTGCAGTCAATGATGGACTGCATATATGTCGATAGTTTCACAGATTACAATGAAACTGAAAAACTCCTATTATTTAGTGTTGTAACTATTCTAACAACACTGTACAATGCATTATTCACATATTTGTAGTGATGCTGGTGTAAAGAAACCTACTATACTGCCAGTCATAAAAGTATAGCACATACAATTATGTACAGTGCTTAATACATGATAATGATAATAAATAACTACCATTGATTTATGTATTCACTATACTATATTTTTATCATTATTTTGGAATACTCTTTCCACTTATAAAAAAGTTTGCTGTAAAATGATATGTGATGTTACAATGGTAGCAGCTTTACCAAATCTCTTGATTGCATCATTTTCTCTTGTGCTTGATTTAATCTTGTGTTGTTTTGATCATCATTGCCCCTAAGCATAAAAACATCCACTGCTAATGTTACCAGGAACATTGAGTGATTGACTAGAAGTAAAATTGAAAGTGATTAATGACTACAAAGGTAGAAAATCAGTGGTCAGTGCTCACCAGTCAAGCATGTACCATTCCACCACACTTACAGTCATGAAGGACAAAAACAAAGTGACAGAAGTTGTCTGCTTCATTGAAGGCAATGAGAGTAATACAAATTTGAAGGTTTTATTTCGATGATGGAGAAGCTTCTGAATTGAAGTTTCTGGCTTAAAGACCAGGCACAGAAATGTATCTCTCTCAGCACCATGACAATAATGGGCAAAGCAAAAGGTTTGTTTGTGATGTGTAAAGAAAATGTCTGGACCCAACTACAATGTTGAATTTACTGCTGGCTCTGGGTGGTTTAAATGATCCAAGAATCATTACACCTTATATAACATGAAAATGAGAGGCGAGGCTGTGAGTGCTGAGGTGAAGGCAGCTAAAGAATTTTTTGGAAACTCTAGATAAACTAATCATGGAGAAAAATTAATTGCCAGAGAACATACTCAATATGGATGAAACCTCCTTATTCTGAAAATGATGTTCAGTTATAAAGGAGACCAAGTAAATTTCAGGTTTCAAGGCTTTTAAGGACAGGATTAGTCTTGCTTGGAGACAATGTTGCAGGGAACAAGTTGAAACCTTTTGTGACCTGACACAGTGAGAACCCCAGAGCCTTCAGGCACACACTGACAGGGTACTACAGGAACAGTAAAAAGATATCCCAACTTCTCTTCAGGATGCCTTCCTGAATTGCTATGCCAGTGAAATAGAGGAGTATGTTTTGGAGAACAACATATCTTTCAAGATTTTGCTTATTGTGCATAATGCTCTCAGGCATCTTCCTTTTATTGAGGACCTTCATTCCAATATCAAAGTGGTGTTCTTCCCTCCAGATACCACCTCTTTGATCCAACCAGTGGGTCAAGGAATTATAAGAGTTTTTAAGGCCTGTTACCTGAAGAAGGCCTTTGTCACGGCTAGTGCTGCAACTGAGGAAGACACTGATGCAATTATGGAAGGATTTTTGCTTGAATTTAGGGTGATGTCATCAAGAAGTGTGTAAATCGTGTCTGGAAGAAGACATTCAAGAGGTTTATCCATAACATCAAAGGATTTGCCAAGAATAAGGAGGTCGAAAAAAAATCAACAAGGCTGTGAGATGGCGAACAACTTTAACTCCGTTGAGGGTGAGAACAACATTGAGGAGCCCCTACAGGTAGTTCCTGAGGAACCAACAAATGAGGAGTTGTAGCAACTGGGACTGGAATGCATATCTGAGGAAGAGATAAGAGAAAAGGAAACTGTAGAAGAAGAAAAAGAGAAAGAATGCCCAAGAAAATGAACAGTAAAGGATTTTCAGAAGTTTTGCAGACCTCAACAAGGTCTGAATAAATTTGAAAATATGGACCCCCAACACCAAATGGTTTTCATTAATAGAGAGGAATGTTCATGTCATATTATTTGCTTGTACAAGCAAATCTATGATGAGAAAAAGAAACAAACAGAGTAAAATACCACTAGGAACGTATTTCTGAAAAGAGTGACACCTCTCAAGAAGAACCTCAGTCAAGTCTTTTGGGAGCTAATCCAAAAGAAGGCAATGTTATCTTTGGAGAACACAGCTCCATGCATTCTCTTGCCCCTGAAGAGCTTCCAGTGGGATAAGGTGTGGCGATAGAAAACAGTGATATTGATAATCATGACCCTGTGTAGGCCTAGGCTATTGTGTTGTTTCTTAGTTTTTGACAATAACGAAAAGTTTAAAAAGTGAAGAAATATAATTTAAAAAGGAAAATAAATCTTACAGAATAAGTATATAAAGAAAGAGAATATTTTTGTACAGCTGTGCAATGTGTTTTACATTTTAAGCTGTGTTATTATATGAGCCAAAAAGTTAAAAATAATTAAAACGTTTATAAAGTAAAAGTTTACAGTAAGCTGAAGTTAATTTATTACTGAAGAAATAAATTTTTTACAAATTAAGTGTAGCCTAGGTGTACAATGTTTCTAAAGTCTACAGTTGTGGACAGTAATGTCCTGACCCTTGATGTTCACTCACCACTCATTCACTGACTCACACAGAGTAACTTTCAGTCCTGCCAGCTCTACTCTTGGTCAGTGCCATGTATAAGTGTACCATTTTCATCTTTTACATAGTACTTTTACTGGACCTTTTCTATTATTAGATATAATTTATTTACACAAAACCATTGTATTATAATTACTTACAGTATTCAGTGCAGCAACATGATGCAAGTTTGTAGCCTAGGAGCACCAGGCTAGACCATATGATCTAGGTCTGTAGTAGGTTATAACACCAAGGTTTGTGTAAGTGCACTCCATGATGTATGCACAACACCACCTAACAACATATTTCTCAGATTGTATTCCTATTGCTAAACGATGCATAACTCTGCCACTAAGTAGGTGATTGTACACACAAAGCATAGCCCATTGCAGACATTCCCAGCTCCCACCATTCCATCATGCAGTATTATTAGAAAGTTGTTTTCCAAACTAAAGTGAATGAGGTGAATTATTCAAATATTGATAGTCAAAGAAAAATTCACAGTAAGTTACTTCATTAAATTAAACATACTTTGAACATACTTAGAATTTTGAATTGATAATTGATAAATGGCTTTATTTAGAAAATGTTTATTAGAATATTTCCCTAACCCTTCAAATGACTGGCTTTCAAATTTTGCTGTTCTTCTTTTCATTATCTCTTGTTCCACACTGTGAAAGCTTACATAATGCACTACATATTTTACATACTACGTCAATTATATGTGTATCATACAGGCACGGATGCTTTCAGTCCTATTACTTTGTCACACAGAACTTTTTTAATGCTAATTTATTTATTTCAGAATAACTTGTAAATTATGCCAAACTTGTCATTGTGTCAAGATATATAATAAGAAATAAAATATTGGCAGTTTATGATAATCTCCTGAGTATGCTGAAGGTATTGTTAATTATAAATTAGTTTAACAATTTAGCCTTAATCTGGCAAGAAGACTCTCATATGCTCTTTCAATATGCACAGAATATGCACAAAAAATACTTTATTTTAAAATAATGGCTTTATGATGGTTTATTGATTCTATTTTTGGAGTTGCGCGTGTGCACGCGCGTGTGTGTGTGGCTTATAACAAACTAGATTTTTTTGTGACTTATTAGAAATATTTAGTAAATGTTGATGACATCATGCATTTATTTATCTTTTAGTAACTCAATAACTGCCTTTAGTGGGAGAAGTGACAATCAAATAAATATACTAAAACTAAGGGCCGAGAAAAAAGGTTTATAAGAGGTAACAATCACTTTCTCCTTGCCCTCACTCTTCATGTGCCGTGGATGTACCACAGCTTCAGCAATGATCTCCATGCACCTAACCTCTCTCCTCCCCTGAGTTACAGTTGGCCGGATTCATGTTTACAACTCAAACTGGGCCAACCAGTTTCTCTCATGAGAATTTTGGGTCAGAAGTTATAGTGTCGAATGCAGAATAAAGAAAAAAAATTATATGATCATTCAAAAAAAATTCATTTGACAAAATTCCATTCCTGACCAAAACATTTAGTAAACCAGAAATTTAAGGAAATTATCTCATTCTGATGAAAAAGCATCAACAGAAAACTTAGAGGAAACTTTTTACATATTGGTAAAACACATGAAATGGTAAGATGAGAAAAAGTCAAGAATAAACACCCTCTTTACTTGTATTCTCCCTTGTCTGGCATCCTTGGTAGGGAACTATGGGGCTGAGGTGGAAGGGAAGGGAGCCAAAAGAAGTAAATGAATTGAAAACTAAAGAGTAAATTATACCAGGAATACAGAAGGACTTACATTATATTTGAGTGTTCTACCTCCTAAACTGGTTGGTAGCAGTTAGGTTTTTTTTGTTATAATTTAACATGTTGATGCAATATTATTAACTCTCAACTTCATGCATATCTTTGAAATAATGTCTACTCCAAAATAAAAAACACAGCAGAGTACTTAATTCATGTAAAGATAAGGGAATAACCTTAGCTTATGTAAACCAATTGCTTTTTTCAGGCAGGTGGTAATTGAGTCTCATTAAAATGACCACATGTAAAACTACAGCATCATACAGAATGTGAGGCTTCATTCCTTCTATAGCATTCTCAGACCTTATAATAGCTGGAAGCGCTCACATTGCCTTCTATTCAGCGAATTCCTAAATGAAAGATTTAATTCTAAAGCTCTATATTTTATGTCTCTCTGCTGCTCAATGATTTTAGAAGAGGCAGTTGTGAAAAGGCTTGGTGAGTTGGAAATATCAAGGGAATACTGTTGAAAGGAACTAGAGTCCTCATCAGTACATCATTTAATGGTATACAAGTGGTGTAGCAGTAACACCACCAGGTTCACAATTTCCATTCTCACATCTGAAAATAGATCACAGCTCTGTTAGCAGTTCACACTATTTTTTGAAATAGGTCATCAGAGCCTTTAATATTCAGTATTTTCGAAGGTATCACCACAAATGCTGTTCTTACATACACTTAGGTAAAGTAGGTGAAAGTAGAGGAACACAGAGGAAATTCCCCCAAACAACACATTGAGTTGTATCTAAACTTAGAAAACCAAACTGGTCCTACAAAGGTGTTTACAAATTTCATTGTCCTGTTGAATTGAAAAGAAAATAAGTTAGAGACATTTGGGTTTAAAGAGAGATGGAGAGGAGTAAACAGAGACTGAGAGGGAAAGGGAATGTCCAACAAAAAGTGTGAAAGTGAGGGGAGCAGAGAGTTAGAGACGACAGATGGAAGAAAGAGAAAGATGAAGAGTGAGAGATCCAGAGACCAAGAGAGTAAGAGAAATGAAGGGAAAGAGGGAAGAACAAGGAAGTGCAAGAGTGCACTAGGAAAAAATGATAAAAGGCAGATAGAAAAAGGAAATTCTGTACATATTTGTAAAGCCCACCTAAAAGATGAAAACAAGGCCTCAAATTACCAAGTAATTAATACACTTATTATATTTCCTAGATTACAAGAAAGACTTTCATCTTTATCTTTTTCAACATACTTGCTTTTATCCTTTTTCACTTTCCAGATTGACTTCCTTTTATTCATCCACTGACAAATGGACATCAGGAAATGCTGCCTTTAATTCATGATTTTAGTTGGTTCTTTTTTCAGTTGTACTCCCTAGGGCTAATTAATTCTCTCTCTGATTCTCAAATCTGAATTCTCCAAAGAGTTAATTTGATTGGTCACACCTTAGGTGTTCATCCCAGACCCAATTAAGCAAGTGTGGAGGAAGGATCTTATGATATGTTAAGTAATAGGGATAGTTTTCTTAGAAGTAGGGTGTAAAGCAGGCAGGTACCTCATAATTCACCTACCATTACCTTTAATTCAAATTATTAAAGGATACTATTGTTGAGTAAAATGTGAATGTTGCCTAGAAAACCAGACACACGCATGCACACGCACACACACACACACACACACATACACAATGATTCAAATAGTGTAACTGTTAAATTTTTAGTCAACCTGCAGTTTATTCAAATGATCACTGACATGTGAGTCATGATCCAGACCTGAGTACTGTGCTAGAATCCAGGAAGGTTTGTCATGTGGTTAGGCAAGGGGGTGGATTTGCATGGTAAGAAGAGGTAGAAAGTAGAACTGAGTAGCCTGGAGAAGGTAGCAGGAATGGAGGATGCTGAATTGGAAAGTTTATGTTGGAGCACAGAGGTCAAGCATCCTAATTTTTCCAGGAGTGATTGCCAATTCAGATGAAATGTTTATCTACTACAAGCCCCTGCAGTAAGAAAGAGGTGGGGGAGGAGAGACAAATGTAAAATGATCAATTTCAGAAATTGGCTCAACTTCAACCTTCTATAAAGCCACCTATGGGCCTCTGCTGACCCTTCCTGGACACTTCTGTCACCACCGTCCTTCTGTACATTGAAAGGCATCTGGAACTCCAGCTCTGTTTATGATTCTCACATGAAATTGAGCCCCTGTATTAATACAATCAACATGCAGCACAGTAGAAATTACTGGAACGATGCTCTGAAGTCACACCAAACACATACTCTATGGACATGATAATCTTCAATATAGATCAAAAATGAGTGTTTTGATTTTCAAGTAAGAACATTAACTCCAGGATTACCACCCAGAGAGCTATGTTCACATTGCCAGGGCATAATTAATTTTGAATTATGAAAATAGATCTCCTTTCAGTCATGTCTGAAATTCCATTCAATCTGATATGAAAGCAACTATAGTACACAGAAATACTATGAAGGGTGCAAATTAAATCCACACAAAGAGGGATTTGAGCCAGATTTCTGGAAGGATATTAGACCTTAGCTCATGTCACTGCTGTGCAAACATATAGGAGGGAGAGTGCTAATATCATAACTGAGTAACAGCATGAATCTAGCCGCAAGCCTAAAGTCTAAATTACCCTTTAGTAATATTTTCAGTCTTATTCAAACCTGGCATGATCCATGGAGCAATTCAGAAGAGTCTGATGTGTGGTGAGCATTACTAGCCCACATTATGTAAGTAATATCAATCTCTTGTGGTAGGAAGGAACAGAGGTAATTTACCAAATGGTACCCTACTGACCTGAAAGAACAAATTTAGCTTATATGGAGGTTTCATTTTATAGAGAATTTTATTTACCAGGTTTTATTGTAAGACTGACAGCATATGCTGATTAAAAGGGTACTGAAATATTTTTCTACCTTATGGTACTTTTATAAAATAGGAAGGTTCATATTTAGTTGCAGATTACAGGTGCTGAGTTAATATTCTAGAACTGGAAATCAAGTATGCCCAAAAGTATTGCTGAGTTTTCATGTTCATTGAGTCAGAATAATACCTATTATGGAATTATGAAAATGCAGACTGTTTATAAACCCTGACTCACAAAGGAAATTCTTTTCTCCTTCAGGTATTCAGCATATATTATTTCAAGTTCTGAGTTTCTCTGTATTGTATATCCTATAGGAAAAAAATTGCAATTAAATGTGATATATTGAGGACTTCCCAGCCTGTGGTTTAGGATCAAGTTACTAAAACTTTCTTTTAGACTGTTTCTTTCACTAAAAGAAAAAATAGGGATCTTGGCTAAGGAGTTAAAGCGAAGCATTCCCATCCCAGGATATGTGAAAAGAGAGGTTATCACCTTGTAGTAGATTGTGTCACTATTATTCCTGTTTAGAAGAATCATTTCCAGGATAATTTTGAGACCACTCAAAATTTCCACCTTCCTGAAAACAAACTGCTTTTCAAGGCCACAAAGTAGAGAGCTCAATTGGCTTGGAGGAGTAAAAGGGAGAAATAATTATTGAATCACAATTCCAAATGCTTTGAGAACTGCATATCATATTTTGCCTTGTGGCTCTCTGAAGGACTCAATTGACAATATGCTGTTGCTGGCCCCTGTGATACTCCCACAGCATCATTTAGAGATCTCTCATCATTAAATAATGAACATTTTGTGGAGTCAATAAATATAGTCTTCAACATTAACTAAATAATCCTCCCAATAGTCTGGTAAAACAGATGGAGAGAATAAAACAGAAAAGTTGTTAAGGGGCTTAACTCAGTCCATAGAGACAATCTTGTGACTAAGTTTTAACATTGGACCTCCCTAGTCTAAGTTTATGACACCTTCTCATCCATTTTTTCCTTATAAATAGCAACCAAGTCTCCAAACCACAGCCACCCCAACCCCCATTTCCTCATGCTTGTCTGTAACTCTCTCCACTTAATCAAGAACAGAACTAACTGCTGCTACAAAGAAAATTAGCTTTTTTCTGTATACACTCTTTTATGAATCTGTTCATGAACATTAAAATGGCTAAACAAATCATAATGTTCAGAGTAATGTTAATAATTCCTGGGAGTTTATTCTGTTCCAGACCCTGTGTTGAGCTTGCCTCACTTCATTTGTTTCTTTGATGTAATAGATATTTCTACCTTCATTTTTCACAAGCCATGGAAATGAAGTTTTCCAGGTTAATGCCTTTTCCCACTGAACCCATGTAAATAACTAGTACTCCATTCTTCTTTTCAGGGATCATCAAACAGTCTTTTAATATTTCAAATTTTTATATAATTTCTCCACATAGAGCTTGTCTGGCACTTTTAGTTCTCAATATAATTAATACTTTTCATTCTGGTTTATATTTCTATGATTTTTCTTGGCTTGAATTCTATCTTCAGGTCTAATCAATTCTGGGTTAGTGACAAATAGCATTTCAGAAACTTCAAAGTTGAGAACTATTTTGACAATTATTTTTAGGTCATGATGCCATGTCAATCTTTGTGATTAGTGGTTTTTCTCTCAAATACCAACTAATCTTTAGAAACTTTCTTGAGTTTCTGATGGATGTGAATGCTACTTTTCTATTGCCTTTTAAAATATCCCTATATTGCTATATATTTTTTATACCTTATTCATACAATATACTTCATTTTCAAATGGTAAATGTCTTAAGACAGAAACTAAATCTTATTAAATTTGTATTCTTTGCGGTTCAAGTTCAGTGTCAGTATAGAGTAAGTCTCAATGTTTGTTGAATTGAATTTTATTTTCTTTAGAAGAGCTCTTTATCGATGAGGTCTTTAACTATTCTTTGCATTACTTATTCAATATATATTTTTAAACTTTTTGTTTATTTCTTCTTGTTTCAGAAATGTAGAGGTTTCTCCTCCTTTTCAAATGTGGACCCTCCATTTTTATACTGTGGTCTTAATTGTTTATTTTCCTCCTTGACAGTAGCCACTCAGTATCTATTTCTCCCTCTCAGCAGCTCCCATGGACATCTATTCCTATGTATTTGATTACAAGTTTTATTTTGATTTGTCAAAATTCCACCCAAAGGGAACAATATGAAAAGGAAGAGGAAAAACAGTAACTAATAATGGAGAAACACTACCCAAACCAGATGACCAAGGTTACTATCGCCTGTGATAAATCATATTGATAGTATGTGCATTTGATACAAGGTGATGAAAATGGCACTTCAACTCTGTGGTCTTCCTCCTAAGAATGCATATCCTCATTCCAAGCATGAGAAAAATAGCAGACAAATTCCAATAGGGCACATTCGAGAAAATAGCTGGCCAGTACTGTCAGCACTGTCACGGTCATAGTTTTAATTTCCAAATGTGTTGGCAGAACCATGCTCCCTCCAGATGTCCTAGGAGACATTCAGTCCCTAGACTTTTCCAGCTTCTGGTGGTGGTTGGCATTCCTATGCTTATAGGTGCATTACTCCAGTCTCTGCATCACTCCAGCCTTTGCCTCTGTGATCACATTGTTTCTCCCTCTTCTGTCTGTAAATCTCTCTTTTGTTTCTTACAAGCATACATTATTGGATTGAGGGTGTACCCAGATAATCCAAGATGACCTCATCTGGATACCCTTAACCTAATCACATGTAAAAGTCACATTCCAAAATAAAGTCACATTCACAGGTTTCAAATATTAGGACATAAACATTTTTTGTTTGTGACCTACCGTTCAACCTTCTGCAAGTCATCGAAATCAAAGAATGTCTGAGAAACTATGACAGCAAAGAAATGCCTAAGAAGATATGATGACATCCTAAGTAGCTGAACGCCAGTGTGTCTGAATATGCTTTGCAGACTCTCCTGCAAGAGCGGTGGCATGTAATGCTCCAGAATAGGTGTCAACTGAAATATGAATATATTTAAGTTTCCCAAAAGGAGGGTAAGGAGTGACGTCTGTTTGCCAAATTATTTGTGGAGCTAGTCCCCGAGAGTCTACACCCATGCTGGGGATTGCCTTGCCCATGGCCTGACAGTCTGCACATTTTCTAATAATTTGCTTAGCCTAGGAGCATGGAAGGCTGAAGTCTCAGCAAAGCGCATGACTATTTTGATGATAAAATTGATGTGAGGCAACTGCCTTTTGAAAGGTAGTTGTGATGCTTACTAAGGCGTCAGCTTGGCTGTCGCCTTCTGCCATAGGGCCAGGAAGGCCTGTATGGGAGCGAATATGGGTGATAAACAGTGCTCCCTTTTATCCAATAGGTTTTGCAAAGACAAAACAGATTGAGTAATTGAGGATCAAGAGACCCCTTAATTAGTGCCTGGTCTAGATGAATAACAGTATATACAGTATACCTTGAGTCACAAACTAAATTTAAGGGTTCATGGGGCCACTGCTGCAGAGCCATAATGGCCCTTACTGGCACCACCTGTTGTGTAGTTGAGTGTCCACAGGTGACACAATGTTTCCATTCTAGGTCCTCTTGCCAGGTAATGGCAGCCTTGCCTGACTTTCCTGATCCATCTACAAATATCGTCTTTGCTCCCAATATTGGTGTCTGCCTTAATTTATCCTTTAGTTGAATGTTTAATTTTGGAATATTTTGCAAAAGCTTGTCAGAAGGAAGACTGAGTTCAATTTTTCCTGTATAATCAGCCATAGAAATTTTAAAGATTGACTAAACATTTGCTGTAAATAAAGCTGCATGAGAGGAACATGAATGACTGCTGGGTCTTGGCCAAGAAGTTGCTGAGTCCTCTCAAGGCCCTTGACAATTAAGTGGCAAAGAGCTGTTACATAAGTGGTGATAGTGCATTGAGGCTGATGAGGGAGAAATAGCTATTCGATCATGCTTAGGTGTGACTGCAATTGGCCTATTAATCTGGTAGGAGAACCTAAAGTTGGAAAGCAGAAGAGCCTGACAGGATACTGCAGGGCTAATTCTTTCTAGCTGCCGATTACTGATATGCAGATTGACAAGGTTTAACTCTTCTATTGCCTGTGGAGACAGGGTCCAGGGAGAAATAAGATCAGAGTCTCCTTTTAAGGTGTTATAAAGATGAGTTAATTGATGGCTAGTAATGCCAAGGCTAGGCTGTATCCAATTGATAGTGCCTAATAACTGTTGGAGATAATTAAGAGTTAGGGCCTTGGTGGAATAATTTGAATTACTTGAGGCCAAATAGTTCTATGAAAGAGCACATAACCTAAGTACTTCCAAGGCATTGACTTCTGTACCTTTTCAGGTGCAATTTGTAAGCCTGCTTGGACTAGAGATTGCTGTAAATGAGCAAAGGTATTAGCTAATTGCCCTTGAGATTAGGCAGCAACTAGAATATTGTCCATATAATGGTATATAATGGACTTGGGATGCTGCTCTCTAGTGGGCTGTAAAGCCTGATGTACGAAATGCTGACAGATAGTAGGACTATTTGGCATGCCTTGTGGCAAGACTTTCCACTGGAACCATTGCAGTGGCTGAGAATTATTAAGCACCGGGATGGAGAAAGTGAATTGCTCTCTTTCTCTGCTAGAGGTTTTGTGAAAAAAAAGTCTTTTAAATTTATGACTAAAAGTGGCCAGTCTTCAGGTATGCAGGCTGGGTTAGGGATGCCTGGTTGTAAAGCTCCCATTGGTTGAAGAATTTCATTAATTATTCTAAGGTCATGTACAAGTCTCCATTTCCCAGATTTTTTAGGAACTACAAAAATCGGAGTATTATAAGGACTATTAGAAGGTTAAATATTCCCTGCCTCAAGTTGTTGTTGAACTATTCTATGAAGTTTTTCTAATTTCTCCCCCTTTTGTGGCCACTGGTCAACCCACACTGGCATGTCTTTAAGCCAGGTGACAGGTAGGGGAGATACTGGGACAGTGGCCATTAAGGAAAATGTGGTAGGTTAATTTTCATTTCCCATTGAGTAAGAAGGTCTCTTCCCTATATATTTAATGGGGCCAGGAGGACGTAAGGTTGAATACGCCCCTCTTGGCCATATGGGCCATAACACTGGAGCAACCAGGTGCTTCTCCTCGGCTGGGCAAGACGCCCTATGCCTGTAAGGGGAGTATCAGCCTCTTTCAGGGGCCATTCTGAGGGCCAGAACTGGTTAGAAATCACTGAAAAGTCAGCTCCAGTATCCAATAGTCCGGGGAAGACTTTACCCTTAATTTTAACCTCAATTATAGGTTTATTTAATTGAATAGAGGTTGTCTAAAAGACAGATTGATTATTTACACTTCTAACATTTCCCTCTCCCTGAACAGCATTCTGGGTTTTGGGTACTATATGGGGGAGAAGAAGGAGCTGCTCTATATAGGTGCCTGGAGGGATAACACGATATCCTGAAGCCTGCAGTATTATTTCAATTTCTCCTTCATAGTCTGAATCAATAATATTTAGTTGAACTAAAATTCCTTTAGTAGTAATACTGGATTTTCCTATAATTAGTCCTACTGTGCCTTTAGGCAACAGCCACCATACTGGTAGGAGGCAGGGAAATTAGATCCTGTTCCTTTAAGATTAATTCCCGGGTGGCAACCAGGTCTATTCCTGCGCTTCCCCTGCTGTAGTGCTGAGTTCTGCCACTCGGTGCTTCCCTGAGTCCAAAATAACTGGCTGCCTGTTTCTGCTGCTTCCCGGAGGCAGCTGTGGTGGTTTCATTAATAAGCAGCAGGAGCAGGGGCGGTGGCGCTGGCCAGCTTTCAGGTTCTTTGTCCCAGGGCGAGAGAGGCGCTGTGGGCAGGGTGGTTCTAGCTTCCACCACCCCTGTGGGTGGTAGATTTAATGCTTTTTTGGCAAAGTTTTCATCATAGGTATTTAATGTCTTCTTTTCCTTCTCCTAAATACTTGAGATGGCAGCTTTATCCTCCAAACTGAAAATTTCCTCCCCGCTTACTTTGCTTTCAGTTTTTACTGAAGGACTATGCAGGGGAGTTAAAGCTGTATGAACTACACCCCACGTAGCTAAATTCTGATGACCTATGGGGATCCCATTCTCCTGGAGACATTTAAGTTTCTGTGCTACTGTTTTCCAAACCTCTAAATTATATGACCCTTTATCTGGGAACCAGGGGCAGTGAAGATTTACTGCTTGTAATAGACTAAGTGTAAGAACAGTGTCATTCAGAGAACCATGAGGACGCAGCAAGCAGAAGAAAAGAAGTTTATTGAGGGGAATTAGCAAGCAGGGAGGAAGCTATGCCAATAACGACCCAACTCTGGGGTCCTAGGGAAGGAGGGGGTTATTTTATAGGAGGAAGAAAAAAGGCAATACTGAATTCAGTTGTTATCGTGCAGCTTCGAGTCTGGGGGCTGATGAAGGCCAAACGGAGCTCAGCTTGACACTGCCCACTATCATGGGAAACTCCCAGACAGTTGCAGGCTGGTGGGGGGAGGGGGGGGCATGGTAACCAAGGCTGTCACTGAGTAAATTCTTTTTTCCACCTGACATCCTGCAGTTTTTAGGAACCAAAAGAGCTGGCAAAAATAAACATCCTGCTCTTTAGAAAGACCTGTCCCCATGATATAAAGAAACTAGAAACAGAATTTTTATGAAAGAAAGTTCTCTCTCTCTCTCTCTCTCTCCCCCCACCCCCGTCGTTGCATGGACTTCGTCTTCTGGCTGGAGGGAAACCTAGTGTTTCTGTCCCGGTCCACATTCCAGCTTATCCAGTCTTGTTTCTTGGCAAGTACTCCTAGCGGGCATGTTAACTACTCATCCCGTGCCCACAGAGAAGTGGAGATTTTTTTGTGAGCAGATGGAGTGAAATGAATGAGAGTATATAGACAGAAACAGAACAGCTGAGAAATTTTTAGAAAAGAAGAAATTTTAGAAAATACAAGAAAGTTCCCTTCCTTTAACTAAGCATGCCGGCAGCCTTACCAAAGAAGACAGTGCCACTGTCCCTCCATTCGGGATGATTTGGCCGATTTTCCCCTCTGTCTAGGCATGCTGTCCATGGTCCTCGGCTCGTAGCCGGTGGCACTTTAGCGAATCCTCTGCCCCATGTTGGTGCGCCACCTGAGAGAGACTCTGGGTCCCTGGAATGGATGAAGAAACTACTCAGACACTCACCATCTGAGGAAGGAAGGGAGAGAGTTTTCTCTGAGGAAAATCGCTCTAGTTTCTTTATTAGCCAGGGTTTTTATCTACTTTCTACATGGAAATGCATAAGAAAAACATGCAGCCCTTCCCCAAATGGTTGAGAGTAATAACGAAGGGAAATGCAGATCGATACAGGGTTAAAGCATCTAGGTATTTTAGACAAGTTCAAAAACATTTACTCTTACTCAATTGTTCTGTTTTTCACATCCCACTGACAAGAATTTGGGGCTATTTAGAGAAAAACAGAGCACGTTCCCTTTTCTTCAGGGGATTTCTGGCCAAGATGGAGGCGTAGACAGATACACTGCATCTCCCTCCACAACTAAGAAGAAATACAACTACCTCAAAACTAGAAACAACCAGAAGTTCCAGAAAATCAAACTGCATGGAAGTCCAGCAAACAAGGATATAAAGAAGAAATACTCATCCAGAGATGTAGGAGGGGCGAAACCAGGGCGGAGAAGATGCAGTGTGGTGGTGGCAGCAGCGGCTGCAGTGGAAGGCCAGCAGAAAGCGCAGTCACACATTTTAAAATGTCAGGAGGGACACCTAGGGAACGTTCCCAGCTCCTCAATGGAACTCGTAGCCCACGGTCCCAGCACCAGGGAAAATCAAGCCTCATTGCTTCTGACTGTGAAGAGCAGTGGGGGTTGGAGTGGAGGCAGAAACTGCCGGTCTCAGCAGAGTCCACTTGTTTAAAGGGCCCGCAGGGTCCTAGAATGTCCACAGACCTAACTACTCTGAAAATGACAGCCAGGGCAGCAGCGAGAGGGGCGCCAGTCTGGTGTGGAAGTGGGAGAGGTGCCTGGAAAAGGGGTGAGTACTGGGCAGGTGGCACTGTTCCCTCTCAGACCCCTCCCCAACATAGAGCACCACAACGTGGTGGAACAGGTCGCCCTGTACTGCATTGTTTATGTTCAGTTGAAAACACTAGACCTAGCTACAAGGCCTCCAACGTTTTTGATGCAGAATCTTTTTATTCATGTGGTTATTGTTCTTCATTTGCTCCCACTTGTCCCTAATGGTCTTTTTACTGGAAGATATTGATTTATAATGAAGAAGAAGATGGGATAGGTCATGTCAGATCGTGGCATGTTCTTTCCTGAAATCTTCGAATCTGCAAAAATAAAAGAGATAGAGAGAAATAAAATAGAGGTACTGTAAATGTACTTCACAGAATTAAATATCTCAGTTTGAGAATAAAGATAGCCACAGTCATAAAAGTCACAGCATGACTTTTGCTCTTATGAAGCCATCTTGTGGCATAAATGAGAGTCATAGGTGTCTGCATTCTGCCTGGCCTGGCCACAGGATTCAAAGGATAGTTCCCAAATACCTCACTTCTGGATTGATGATCCCACCAACTTTAACTTCTCCCTTGTGGTTTTTATTTTGTGTAAAGAGCTTTTGTCAGAATTACCTCCAACATGCAATAATATGTGAAAAATCCCAAGTGTTTTTCCCATGTTACTCCTTAAATTTGTCCCATCTGTCCAGATATAACAAAGACTGAAATTTCTGGGGGGTCTTCTATTACTTGTGTTATTATATTCTTCTTTAGTTTTCTGTGCTGATGTAGCTTTTCCTTATTTTTATATCCTGTTGTGAATTTTTATGGGAACTGGCAAAAATAGAAGGGTGGCTGGTTTGGGAGATCATCATTTCAACCTCTTACCTGGAGAGTATGTGATTTTTAAAGACTGAAAAAGAAAAGATGTATTTTCCATAAAGAGTATTTCTTTTTTTACATGTGATTGTAATCGCTGCAAATTTATGAGATAAAAGTTTTCCTTCCAAATGAGAGGGAAACCAAATATATAGTAAATAGACTTAAAGATGTTATCACTACACTTAGGTAAGGAAAGGCTCTGGTGTCCTACCTCATAGCCAGCATTTCCAACATAGATATATCTCAGAGATGACCACTTAGCAAATTTATAAACTCGTGGACTTGTTTTTAGGAAGGATTTAATCAATATATATTAATCTAATGTTGTACTTCCAACTGCCTTCTTCCTCTCTCTCACCCACAAAATCCTAATCAGTGACTGCTTAGCTAATTCACAAGCTCACTGACTTATTTTTAGGAAGGACTTAGCCAATAGAAGTTAATCTAATGTTATACTTCCAACTGACTTCCTCTTCTCACCCAGAAAATCCTAACATGTGACCCTTGACCCCAATGATTGTGGAGTAAAAAGAATGAAAGCTTTTTGATGTTATGCCCAGAAAAATACAGTTTAGAAGTAAAATAGGAAAGCTATTCTTTCTGCATTCATTAGTGTCTGATAAAAGCAAAATACCTTACAATCTTTATTTCTGCCATTGCTCACTAATTTAGATGAGATTAGTAAAGATTGATTTCTTTCTCACTGGTATGTTAATTGTTTTCAGAGATATACTCATAATAATAGACTTTCAAAAATGAGGAGGAATTTAGAAGTCATCTAGCTTTATGTCTAAAGCTAACATTAAAAAATGTGATCCAAGTTCCATTAACCTTGTTAAACATACAGTCCTCCAAAAAGGTAAATTACATCCTTAATTTATTTTGTACCTCATTTAAAACTATGCACTGTGCATTTTCAAGACAGGATATTAAAAACAGTATTTCCCAAACATATGTGATCAACTGCCTTTTTTCAATGCCATATCTGTTAAATTTTTCTAGAAAAATATTTCAAAGAACACTCTTTGGGAGCATATCTATCCCAACTTCATTTTTGTGAAAGAAAGCTGGCAGAGATAATCTACGTGATATTTCCACAATCTGTTAGTGTTGATTCTCTGTACCCAAGACTCTGATTTCCAGGCTTTTCCAATATACCACACACTTCTAATATACCACACACTTCTAATATTATGCATAACACTGCTAGATGATTACTGTTAAACACACTTACCTGTACACAACTGTATTATCTCTATTATTTTAGGACATACTAAAAAGCTATTCTGTTGTCTAATGAATTCATAATCAAGTAAATAATCTTAAACTGCCAAAACTGTTTTGTTTTATTATTTTTATATTTGACTAAGTGCCAAATACATATAGATACTTTTAGTATAAATCTGATGATTCAAGACTGATAGAAATCAATATAAAATAGATGATTTTGTTTAAATATTTGATTATAGCCTGCAAAATATAGTCAAGTAGCTGAAGTTGGCCTATAATGCTTCCCCTTCACTGCCCAACTGCAAATTTAATCTGAATCCAATGTTTATGTGTCTAGGGCATACTCAGAATAAAGCAATGATTGAAGCCCCTTTTATAAATAAGCAGTTTTGCTATTAATCATGTTACACATTTTAATAATATACAAAATATCTTAGTTTCTTGGAGGAAAGTATCAGTGGTAAAGCTGTTTTGGGAGCACTTAGCTCAGTAAACAAAACTAGGGTGGATTGTAACTGTTAAGGAGTGAAGAGTGAAAATAATAGTGCTTTCATGCAAAGGTCTTTTGGAATGTTCCTATGGAGGGTTTTTTAAACTATGTGTTAAATTAAACAGTAAGTATAATTTTACTAAACTGGAGGTAACTTAGAAAGTAAAATATACCTAAAAATCTAATTATATTGCTATTAATAAGAGCTGTTATTTTTAAACTGATAAATTTGGAATCATTTAACTATCCTGTACAACAATTTCTATTGTTACATTTTCACAGGGAATACATTTATGACTGTTTATTATTATTTTTAAAGTATATTTTATTGATTATATTGTTACAATAGTTCCAATTTTTTACCCTTTGCTCCCCTCTGCCCAACACCACCCCTCCTTTTTATTATTTTAAAAAGAATTTTTGATTACAGTTTCACAACCATTCCAGAGGAAAAGAAAAGTTATCAAATTCTAATGGAGGGTTAGATACACAAGAAAGGAACTTATTTATTTTTCCTTCTTATGATTCAGATGCATAGGTTTCTGGGTCCTCGATAAATCTGATAACATGTGGTATGAGAAATAGAACCTTTCTTCCTCCATCTTTCCCCAAGTATGTTACTCTTCAGCATGCTTCTCATCTATATAATGTGAAGATATTTCTTTCTTTCTTTAGTACTTTACCTGTCCCACCTAAGTACAACTTAAAAATGGCTCTAGTCATTATATATAACCTTTCTCTGGAATCAGACTTTGATTATCCAGCTCTATGAAGAATCCAACAATGAGATGCCACCAAACACCTATTAGAATGGCCAAAATCCTGACACTGACAATAACAAATGTTAGTGGGAATGTGGAGCAAGAGGAATTCTCATCCATGGCTGGTGGAAATGCAAAATGGTATAGCCACTTTGGAAGACAGTTTGTCAGTTTTTTTACAAAACTAAACATACTTTTACCATATGATCCAGCAATAATTGTTCCACTTGGTATTTACCCAAAAGAGTTGAAGACTTACGTACACACAAAATCCTGCACACAGATGTTCTTAGCAGCTGCATTCATAATTGCCAAAAATTGGGAGCAACCAAGATGTCTTTCAGTAGGCGAATGGATAAATAAGCTATTACACATGCAGACAATAAAGTAATATTTACCAATAAAAAGAATGAGCTTTCAATCCATAAAAGGACACAGGAAAATCTTAAGTGCATACTACTAAGTGAAATAAGCCAATCTGATAAGACTACTTACTGTGTGGTTCCATCTACATGACTTTATGGAAAAGGCAAAAACTATGGACACAATAAGAAGATCAGTGGTTGCCAGAATTAAGGGGTGATGGGGAAGAAAATGGAATAAGTAGAACTCAGAGGATTTTTTAGGGCAATGAAAATACTCCTTATAATAATATAATAATGGATAGATGTCTTTATACATTTGCCCAAACCCATAGAGTGTACAACCACAGCTGTGAACCCTAAGGAAACTGTGGACTTGGGGTGATTATAATGTGTCAATGGAGGTTCGTCCTTTGTGAAAAGTGTACCATTCTAATGAGTGATGTTGATAATGTGTGGGGGCAGGAGGTATATGGGAAATCTACACCATCCTCTAAATTTTATTATAAACCTAAAACTTCTTTTAAAATGTTTAATTTTAAAAAGAGTCTATGTCAGAAGTACCTATTGCTGTGAATTTCCAGCCTGACTCTATACATATTTATAAAAACAATTTAAAGTATGAACCATTTTGAGGAAAAGGGAAATATCAAATTCATCCTTGTGTCTTCAAGTTCTCAAAAACCAAACAGTGCTGTCCAGGTAATTAAAGTTTGACAATTACAGTTTTAATGAAAAACAGGATGAACATTAAATAAAGTTAACTGTCTTAAATTGAAAAATACATTATGCTTCAAGTTATAAGAGTTTGTAAACAGGATGACCAACTATCTTGGTTTGCCCAAGATGAGGGGGTTTTCCAGGAGGCAGGGCTGAAACCAGGACTTCGTAGGCTGATGGAGATGATGTGTCAATGTATTTGTATACAGGAAACACAAGACAGGAGAAGGAAGCTAGAAAAACCCTCACTAGATCCGAAGGAAGGTAAGGTATGCTTTTGTAGCCTCCAATGTAAACTTTTTGTCCTTGGTCACATCTTTTAAAGCTCTCCTTGCTCAGAAATTCTTGCTCAAGCTACTTCCTTTCTCACTGATTTTTTTTCACTTACCTGAAGCCGACTTCCCAGGACGCAGAAATCAGGGCAGCAGAGCCCCAAACCAACTCAGTCCTCAAATAATGCTTAACTTCTTTCTGTTCATTGAAACTCGCCCAATTTATTCTGTTTCTTCAGAGATTATACTCATACTACAATAAATAATGTGACCGTATATTTTAATTCATGCTTAAATGTGTTTTTGCATTTTATTCATTAGCAAATATTCATTTGATACTTTGTGCCAAGGATTTTTCAAACCGCCCCCTTGCACCCCCCCCCGCCAAAGACAGATAATATGAAAAGACATATTACATATGGACACTAACAAACATTAAGATTAAGATTTTTGGCTGTAGTAATGTTTTATAAGATCACTGCAAACACTGACTTATGAACACTGAACTAATACTCTTACGGGCAACACATGGTTAAGTTCCTGTGAGTCTCTAGTCACATTTTTATCAACCAATTACCATATAACTTTCTTTACCTGTGTTTCTGTTTAAAGACACTTTGTGCAAATAGATTGTTGAATCATTAACATTGCATTCCAGGCCACCAGCACTATAACTCATGCTTGTACAAGGGAAACCGCATGCATTGCTTCAGCACGAAGGGTGGGACTAGGGACCAGGGGACTCTGAGGTGGAATGGTCAGAAGAAGCCAGCTCAGAAGGGTTCTCTGTGATGTGGAAGTTTGGAGTTCATGAATAATAAAGAAATAGTGGAGCTGTATTATGTGTATTATGTCCGCTGCCTTGCGGCATACCTCTTCAGGGGAAAGGCTAAGGGAGTAAACCCTGACAGAAAATCCGGAGCCGGAGTCCCTAAGGCGGTTTGACATTGTAGTCAACACCGGCAACTCCTGCGGCGCACCTGAAGCCAAGCTGTATTGACTTTGTCTTTCCCTTGGACCCTTCAGCTGCGAAGAGGGGGGGGGGGGGGGTCTGCTGCATGGGCAACAGCAGACCCTCCATATCACCCTGCCCAGGCTCTGTAGCTTCAGTTTCACTGGAGAGGACACTCCAGCGTCATCGCAAGATGTCGACTCAACACGGGAGGAGACAGATACCGGTTATAAGCTCATCCGATTGGCAAAGGAAACGAGCGCCAGGGGTCTCCTCTGACGGTGGGAGAGGTCATCGCACCTCACTGGACAGCTACCGCCCGCCTCAAGCTGGGCAGCCCCAGCCAATTAGGTGCCGTCTCGCCATGGCTCGCCTGCCCCACTGGGTGCGTGGGGATCAGAGAGGCGCCTCTCGAAAAGTGGGCCACAAAACACCCGCACCAGTTAATTCCAAGCAAACAACAAGAAAGAAGCCTCCGGCTCTTCGCCTCGCTAGCTGGAACATCAGGACCATGTGCCCCGGACTTACTGCAGACCTTCCGTGGATCAAGGGTGCCAGGAAAACCGCTGTCATCGATAGGGAACTGGCACGACTAAACATCGACATTGCGGCTCTACAGGAGACCCGGTTGGCCGACAACGGAACTATCAGAGAAACCAACTACACCTTCTACTGGCAAGGGAAGTCTCCGGACCAACCAAGACAGCACGGTGTTGGGTTCGCTGTGAAGAACACGCTTGTTAACTCCATAGAGGCACCCACAGGAGGCACAGAGAGATTACTTACCCTCCGATTGTCAACAACTTTCGGCCCAGTCAGCATTCTTAGCGCGTACGCCCCAACCCTCTGCGCCACCATCGAAGAGAAAGAACAGTTCTACCATGCACTGGACGAAGCGTTATCCAAGATCCCCAGAAGTAACGCTCTCTATCTCCTTGGAGACTTCAACGCAAGAGTAGGAGCCGACCACATGGCCTGGCCCACCTGCCTTGGAAACTTTGGGAGAGGAAAGATCAATGAGAATGGTCAGCGACTGCTTGAGCTTTCGTGTCACCACGGCCTGTGCGTGACAAACACATTCTTCAAGTGCAAAGAGATCCACCAGGTGTCATGGAGGCACCCCCGCTCCCGCCATTGGCACCAGCTTGACCTCGTCATCACCAGAAGAACGGATATTGGCAGCACCCTCCTCACCCGCAGCTACCACAGTGCAGACTGCGACACGGACCATGCCCTCGTGGTAAGCAAGGTGCGCATAATGCCGAAGAGGTTGCACCACTCCAAGATGAAGGGTCGCCCACGCATCAACACCAGTTGTGCCAGCAACCCAGTTAAGACCCAGCAATTCATCAACAAGATGGAAGATGCACTCGGCGAGGGAGTGGCGGCAGATGACATTATCGAATCCAATTGGCCACGTCTCCGCGACGCCATATACAACTCCGCCATTATTGCTTACGGGAAGAAAGAGCGGAAGAACGCTGACTGGTACGAGGCTCACTGGGAAGAAATGGAACCCGTGATCGAGGCTAAGAGGAAGGCCCTACTGGCTTACAAGGTCACGCCCACTCCCAGTACACTTCAAGCTCTACGGGCTGCCAGGAACAAAGTCCAGAAGACCGCCCGCCACTGTGCCAACACCTATTGGCTAAACCTGTGCAGAAGCATTCAGGAAGCCGCCGATATAGGCAACGCACGAGGAATGTATGAGGGTATCAAGAAGGCAACAGGCCCAATCCCCTCCAAGATCGCCCCCCTTAAGTCCAAGACAGGTGAGGTCATCACTGACCAGGAACAGCAAATGCGGCGGTGGACCGAGCACTACCTCGAGCTGTACGCAACGAAGAACACCGTAACAGACACTGCTCTTAAAGCCATCCCAGACCTACCAGTCATGGAGGAGCTAGACACCCCACCTACTGCGGCAGAGCTCGGCAAAGCCATCGACCGCCTCGCTTGCGGGAAAGCACCAGGAAGCGACGCAATCCCTCCAGAAATCCTAAAGAGCGGGAAACCAGTCCTGCTACAGCCGCTCCACCATCTACTCTGTCGCTGCTGGAAGGAGGGTTACATCCCCCAGGATATGAGAGATGCCAACATTATCACCATGTACAAGAACAAAGGAGACCGCAGCGACTGCAACAACTACCGGGGCATCTCTCTCCTCAGCGTCATCGGCAAAGTATTCGCCCGGGTTGCTCTTGCCCGCCTGCAGACCCTTGCTTCCCGCGTCTACCCAGAGTCCCAGTGTGGCTTCAGAGCTGGCCGTTCAACAGTGGACATGATCTTCTCCCTACGCCAGCTGCAGGAGAAGTGTCACGAGCAGCATAAACCACTCTACCTCGCCTTTATCGACCTTACGAAGGCGTTTGATCTGGTCAGTCGAAGCGGTCTCTTCAGCTTGCTACGGAAGATTGGCTGTCCACCACATCTGCTTGCTGTGGTCATGTCCTTTCACGACAACATGCACAGCATGGTGTCCTACAACGGCGCAACCTCTGAGGCCTTCCCAGTCAGCAGCGGAGTAAAGCAGGGCTGCGTCCTCGCGCCTACGCTGTTCGGAATCTTCTTCTCCATGCTCCTCCAATACGCCTTTAAGGACTGCAGCGAGGGTGTCTTCATTCACACCAGATCCAATGGCAAGCTCTACAACCTGGCCCATCTACGAGCCAAGGCCAAAGTCAAAGAGGTGCTCATCCGTGAGATGCTCTTCGCCGACGACGCAGCTTTGACATCACACTCCGAAGAGGGACTCCAGCAGCTAGTTACTTGCCTTTCCCACGCATGCAAGGAGTTCGGACTAGCTATCAGCCTGACGAAGACGAATGTTATGGCTCAAGGCACGGGGACTCCCCCATGCATCACCATCGACGGGTACACCCTGGAGGTTGTCAACGACTTCACTTACCTCGGGTCCACCATCTCGAGCTCTCTGTCAGTCGACTTGGAGGTCAACCGGAGAATCGCCAGGGCAGCCACAGTTATGGCCAGACTGAACCGGCGAGCATGGAACAATTCCAGCCTCACTGAGAAAACCAGACTGCGCATCTACCAAGCCTGCGTACTCAGCACTCTCCTCTATGGCAGCGAGACGTGGACCACCTACGCAAGGCACGAAAGGAAACTCAACAGCTTCCACATGAGGTGCCTGCGACGCGTCCTGCATGTCGCCTGGCAGGATAAGGTCCCCAACACCGAGGTGCTGAAGCGAGCCAATATGAGCAGTTTGCATGCAGTTCTTAGCGAGAGACGCCTCAGGTGGCTCGGCCATGTCAAAAGAATGGATGCAGGCCGTATTCCCAAAGACCTCCTCTACGGCGAGCTAGCAGAAGGCCAGAGGATGACAGGGCGCCCAAAACTGCGGTTCAAAGACATCTGCAAAAAGGACATGACACAATGCTCCATCAATCTCAACACATGGGAAGTTCAAGCAGATGACCACCTAGCCTGGAGGCTCGCGGTCAGGCAAGGCACGTCACGCGCAGAGGCTGCGCGCAACGAGAAGGTGGCCCAGAAAAGATCGAGGCGGAAGCAGCGTCAACAGCAGCAACAACAGCCATCTGCCTTCACCTGTAACAAGTGCGGCAGGGATTGTCACTCCCGAGTCGGACTGCACAGCCATTCTCGGCGGTGCAGATAGACTCTCAAGAAGCTACGCCATCGTCTCTCGAGACGGACGGCTGCCGACGACGACGAGTGGAGAATTCTTTGGAAAAACAGTGAAGTCATCAGATCTTCCCTTCAGAGAAATTTCACTGGCACCTCTGAAAAGGATGGATCGGCAAGGCGTGAAGCAAGAGTCGGTGAACCCAGAAAGCGAGTGATACCAATTTGCAAATCATTCAGAAGACAAATGGAGGTGCCTAAATTAAGGCAAAATAATTCATAGAATTAGAAGATAGACATGAAAAGTGGGTTCTCTTTTGAGTTAATAAACAAGAGTTCACTGAAGCAAATTAACGAGTGTCGATGTCAGATTTGGAACCAGAATGGGGAGAGGGATAATTTTAGATGTTGCCATCCACCAAAATAAACAATTTGAGGTCATATGTTCAGATCTGGTTATTTTACTTTCAGATGACTGGCAAATCCAGAAAGTGATAGCTAATAGAAGTTTTAGCATAAGAGTCTGGAGTTTAGGAGAAGAGTGTCATTGCAAGATGCTTATTTGTGAATCTTTAGACCAGAAATGGCAGGCAGAAGTAAAGGTGTGGTATAAATTGTCTGCATCAAATAGTAGTAGTTATAGCTACTGCCTACATTGCTCATAGGAGTATTATGATGTTGTGATTATTCTTTTACAGGTGAGCCACAGAAAGGATAAATTACTTTCTCAAAGTCAAATAGCCTCAGATAGTAGAGCCTGGATTTCAAACAGAGGAATATGGCTTCAGATAATTTAGAATCTTCTCTGAAGTATGTTAAAATTCAAGAACTAGACAAGATGATAAGAACCTGCATAAAGACTTTCTCTACTTGCCATAACTTCACTTTAGTTCCTTCCTATAACTGTCTATCTCATTGTCTAACATCCCAGATTCTGATGTTCATATAACTTCCAAATCAGTAAAAATTTTAGTGCCATCTTTTGAGCCTTTTCCTTTGTCTTCTTTCAGCCCTTTCTCATCCAGGTTTTATTCTTTGCTAATTTTGTAGCTGTTATCTCTACTACTATTTGGTTTACCCATTCACCTTCCCTTTTCTCTTGGCCCCATCCACTTGTTCCATTCACTAGTCTTCACTGCTTCACTTCACTTATTTTAAATTTTGAGGTATTGAAATCTCCTAAAGGCTGTTAGGTGTGGGCAAGTTGTGTGCACATGTGAAAGATAGATGATAGGATAGATATAATTATAATAAACAACAAAATATGGACTTGACACCTACTATTCAGTGCATAGGTTCATGTCTAGCAAGAATGGATACGCATTGAGTCAAATGAGTATGTGGTTAAACATTTGTGATGGGTTAAACTGTGGAGACATAGCGGTATGGGAAATGATTTCAGGAAAGGCAAAAGAGAAACCTCTACCTACTTCCTAGCATACCAAAACATTCCTAGAAAAACATTGTCTTTTCCCTGTACCTTTTGCTCCTTTTTCCTTCGCCAGGCTTATTTTCTTCCTCCCATATCTTTAAAGCAAAGAAAGCCAGAAAGATGAGTAAAAAATGCACACACACAGATACTCACCCTCATAAATCTGAGTAGTTTAGATTCTGCATCAAAAGAGATCATTGTTCGAATGAAATACATCTGATGCTAGTGCTCTAGGGATACCTCTGCTTCTACAATGACATGGCAACTTCCACAAAGAGGTCCAAGAGGGAAGCAAAGATAAAGTTTAATAAACCTCGCTGTTTTGTTTCACTCTCTCTTACAATATTTGACAATTACATAGTACGTATTAATTCACAACGTGTTCATATAATGAATCATTTTTTAAAAAATTGACTGGAGATAATTTGAAATAAAGAATAAAATATTGGTGGAAGATTGCCTGATTTTCCTACACTAGTAACCTACCCTTTAAAACATTACTAATCACCACTCCCTTATCTTCTTTTTTTCCCTATTTTTCTCCTAGTAAGTTAAAGTCTTAGGACAGGATGTTCTTTCTCTAGTTCATTGTTTTTATAAATAACCATTATAGTAATTGCCTGCAAATTATCTAGGAATCCATTCATCTGTGTGCAATCATTTAGGTGTAATCAGCCCTGCACTCTGGTCAGAATAGACTATATAAATGTTCTTCTGGAGGAATGCACAGCCTGCTCCTATTGATAGTGTTACCTGACAGGTGTCTTGATTACAAACCTGTCTCCCTAGAGAGAAAGAGATCTGTGCCAAAGGAAAAATATGATTAGGTCTTCTAAGCCTCCAGTAGAGGTTTTCTGTCTAATGCGCCTTCTAAAATGGAACCATAATTCACTTAAATTCTTTAGACGCTATTGCTCTTTACTTCTAAGAAGAAAAGCAATCACTTTTGACCAACAGTCCATCTTAGACTTAACAGAGAGCCTCAATTTGATCCTCTCTCTGGAAACCACAATTGATCTTAGCTGAAAAGCTACTGTCAAAACACAAAAGTAACTAAAAATTATTAAAGGGAAGGCTTTGCTTTCACAAATGTGAATGAATAACTGGAATGCTATTAACTGAATTCATGAACATGAATAGTTTAATGGGTGCCACAACTATCACCCAGTGAATTCAATGCCAAATATTTTATTAGATAATATTTAAATGTTTACTTTATTAGATTTTTTAAATAATTTTATGCAGATTGGATTAAGTATTAGCTTCTATAATGATTAGCTATTAATAAATAGAAACAAAATTAAATCTCCATGTAACAGGAATGACATTTATGATTACAGGTATTTCCAATATACAAATGGTCTGAGAAACAATATTATTAACATCTTGGAATTTAGAATCAGACAGACAGAATTTATCTGGGTTCTGCAATTTACCAGCTTTGTAATATCTGTGATGACATTATTGCACACATTTATTCTCTGCCAATCTCAGTTTCTTTTTCTGAAAAAAAGAAATGTGGATAATAATTCCTACACCTAATTGTTATTGTGAGCATTAACTGAGATTATATCTGATCATGTCTGCAAAGATGTTGGCCCATAGTATGCATTCAATGATTGGTAGGTATTATTAACTTTTATTTTTACTGTGTTCCATGGCTTGAAATTCAAATCACATTTTTCTCAAGCTTTTCTCCCCCCGCCCCCCACATTGTGGCCAGTATCTTGGTAAAGTCCACATAAGAATATTTCACTTAAAAATTAACTAAAATAAAAAAGTAATATTCTAAAGAAAACACAGCACTCTAAGTACCCACTTAGGAAATCTGAACTCTAGCTACCTTTACAGGTGGGAGCCCTCTTCTTGTAGTAACACTGCGGTGGCATGTTTGCGAAGGGGCAGATGTTCCCGTGGACCAGTAATTCAGTAGCAGTTCTCTTGTTGGTCTATGCAAGGCAGCAACTTCTCTCCCTTCCTAACCTCAGCTCAGAGGCCTAAGTTGGTTATAGTCCACAGTACATTACACATTATTATCATTGGTTTATGATAATCCTTCTCTTTTTTAAATTACGTATTGTATCTTCATATCTAGGCTAAACCCTTATATCTGCAGGGCTAGGGAAAAAGTAAAATGAAGGTGTCAGGCCTCAAGCCAGTGACTCACTCTCTCTGCTTTTGGGTATTCAAGAGGCCTCATACATGTGCCTATGAACACTCCAGGCCACTCCTTTGCATTCCACCCTCCACCACCCCGCACCTTCCTGGGCCACACGGACAGAAACCCTCTCCTCTACCAAACTTCAGTCAGGCCCCTCCAAGGCCTAGTCTCAACTATGCTTTGACCTTAGGCTTCAGGACTGTCCTTGTTGGGCCTGTGTCACCCAGTTTTTGCAAGAATCTTATCAAGTTGGTTTAGCCAGAATCTGCTGTTACCCCTGATGTTTAATCTCAGTACTTTTTCACCTACTGACTCCCACCATGTTTCTTAGCTATAAATCCCCATCTGTCCGTGTTGACTTCAGAATTGAGCCAAGTTATTATTATTTTTTAAACTTCTATAGAGGTTGTCTATATAAGATATATACTCCTGTAAATTCACTGTCCAATGTTACTGATTCCTTATACTTATTAGTAATCATATTTTCCCCACCAGTAAGACAAGATTTGAGCACACTTTTATTTTCTGTTGGTCCCCTTCACCGCTCACACCATCATACTGACATTGAGAGGGATGAACTAGATAGAACTCTACCCAGTTTGTCATATTGTCAAGAGATGCCACAAATCACTCTGTGTTCATCACTCCTTTGATGAGATGAAGTGGAAAACAGTGTGTGTCTAAATGTGTGTGGCATGTGGCTCCTTAGATTTCCAAGATATACATTTTTATTATATAGGTCTCAGACAACTCTCTACAAACTTGAAAAAAAATATTATTATATTTTTGTTAATTAGATTATTTTTATACTTGACATGTAAAATGCTGCAATATAAAGATATCATTAATAGCTTTAATGACTATTAAGTGTTCACAAAAGAATTGTAACTTCTTGTTTTGGGTTTTATGTACTGACAAAGAAAGAACATGTTTTCCAGCTTTACTATGGCTAGAAATTTGTTCTTCAGGAGCAGAACCTTGAAAAGCTGATGTCTGCTTATCAAATTACACACATCATCCTGGGTTTAAATTAAATTCGTAATTCTCATACGTCAAAGTGTTTCACTTTTTAAAAAATATAATGCATCTTAAGCTAAGTCACTGACAGAAATTTATTTTATTCTGCTATTTATTTCTTACAATGTGTAGATACAACAAGTGCTTAATTCAACTACATTTTTGAAACAATATAAACAGGGTGACAAATGTTCAAAGAAAGTGTTGTAACTTTGGTTTGTTCTTATGTAGCATTGGACTTTAAAAGCCTAGTACATGGGGAGCAATGGGGGAAAAATGGGACAACTGTAATTGAAAAACAATTTTAAAAATTTAAGTAAAAAGAAAAGTCTAGTACAGAAATTTTCAACCTTTTTCATTTCATGGCACACATAAACTAATTACGAAAATTCTACAACACACCAAAAAGTATGCACTTTGTGCCAATCTGAAAAGAAAGGTCTAATTTTGATTCATTCACACTGGATGGGAGTGGACTGGAATACACATGCATTAACAATGACGACTTCACTGTACTAGACTGTGGGTGTGGTAGAATGCCATTAAGTGAGCATGTGTACTGTGTAGCTGTCACATTCAAAATGACTGAGCCAGTAGAGCAATGAATCTGTATTACATTTTGTGTGAAGCTTGAACATTCTTCTGCAGGAACTATTTGGATGATTCAGAAAACAGCAGCTATGAGCAACTGGTGATTGGCAGCTTCATCACAAAAATGTGCCTGCTCATGCATCATGTCTTATGCAGAGTTTTCTGGCAAAACATCAAATTACCAGGTGACTCAGCACCCAACAGCCCAGATTTGGTGCCCTGTGACTTCTGGCTTTCCCCAAAAACTAAAATCAACTTTAAGAGGGAAAAAATTTCAGTTCCTCAATGAGATTAAGGAAAATATGATGGGGCAGCTGATGGTGATTGGAGAACTGTGTGAGGTCCCAGGGTGCCTATTTTGAAGGGGACCTAAGTATCATTGTCCTATATACAATGTTTCTTTTTTTTTTTTTTTTTTTTGGCAGAGCCAGGTGAGACTTTATTTTGGGGAAAAAGGAAAACACTTGATTTGGCCTCTAGTCAGGGACATGGGGAAAAGGCAGTAAACTCCCCCACCCCAAGGGCGAGCTGAGGACTGGGTGGGGCTGAGCTTCAGGTGGGCCTCCTGTGCCCTCCGCCCCCCTGCGCAGCAGCAGCTCGGAGCCCGTCAGCAGCAGTCATTCACTTGGGCAGGACATCAGATGACTCAGACACCAGCTTCCCATCGCGGGTCTCAATCTTCTTCACAACCACCGTCTTGGAGGAGCTGGAGCTGGTGCGGCTGAAGGAGCCAGAGCTCCCGCCAGAGCCCAAGCTGGCCTGGAAGCCCATGCCGTAGTTGAGGTTGCTATAAACTGGGCTCAGCGCACCTGAGTAGCCACTGGTGGTCTTGGTATGGATACTCATGTTCTGCATCCCAGACTCCAGCCGGCTCTCCTCGCCCTCCAGCAGCTTGCGGTAGGTGGCGATCTCCACGTCCAGGGCCAGCTTGACGTTCATGAGCTCCTGGTATTCACGCAGCTGCCGGGCCATGTCCTGCTTCGCGGTTCTCAGAGCAGCTTCCAGCTCAGCCACCTTGGCCTGAGCATCCTTGACGGCCAGCTCACCACGCTGCTCGGCGTCAGCTATGGAGGCCTCCAGGGCAGCCCTCTGGCCTTTGAGGCCATCAATCTCAGCCTGGATGCGGCTGATGTTCCGATTCATCTCAGAAATCTCCGTCTTGGTGCGACGCAGGTCATCCCCATGCTTCCCAGCCAATGTCTGCAGCTCTTCATACTTGATCTGGTACATGGTCTCAGCCTCAGCCCGGCTGCGTACTGGGCCTTGACCTCGGCAATGATGCTGTCCAGGTCCAGGGAGCGGCTGTTGTCCATGGACAGCAACACGGACGTGTCGGAGATCTGGGACTGCAGCTCAGGAATCTCCTCCTCATACAGCTGCCTGTAGAAGTTGATCTCATCGGTCAGTCCTTCCCGGCGCGACTCCAGCTCTACCTTGTTCATGTAAGCTACATCTACATCCTTCTTGATGAGGACAAATTCATTCTCCATCTCTGTGCGCTTGTTGCTCTCATCCTCATACTTATTCTTCAAGTCCTCCACCATGCCCTGCATGTTGCCAAACTCTGCCTCCAGTCTCAGTTTCTCCTGGGACAGTGTTTCCAGCTGCCGCCTAAGGTTGTTGATGTAGTTCTCGAACATATTGTCCATGTTACTGCGAGTCGTCTTCTGCTGCTGCAGAAGAGTCCACTTGGTCTCCAGAATCTTATTCTGCTGCTCCAGGCTCCGCACCTTATCGATAAAGGAAGCAAACTTGTTGTTGAGGGTCTTGATCTGCTCCTTCTCCTGGTTGCGCACGGCCTGGATGTTGGGGTCCACCTCCAGCTTCAGGGGGCTGAGCAGGCTCTGGTTCACTTGGACGGCTTTGATGGACCCTATACTCCCCGCTCCGCCGAAACCTCCAGCCAGATTCATGTTGGCGCCCAGGCCAACCCGGTAGGCGCTGCCCACCCAGGAAAAGGCCGAGGAGCTGATGCTGGGCCCACTCGAGTATGAGCGGCTGCTGAAGGCCCGGGGGCCAGAGGTGGACACTTTGTAGGTGGTCTTCTGGGTCATCCTTGTGGACATGGTGGAGGCTGGAGTGGAGGCAAGAAGGCCAAACCAGACAGAGGTTCAAGAAGGAGCCAAAAAGCTGCCTATACAATGTTTCTTGTATCTTCCATAAATGTCTCTATTTTTCAAGTTACATGGCTGGATACCTTCCAGACAGTCCTCGTATGTACTCTTTAATGTAAATTGAATAGAAGAGTACTATAGGAAAAATAAAATAATTTAAAATACTAACCAAAGCATATCTGTCAGATAAAACTAATGTTTACTGCGCTATGTATATAAACTTAAATCTTTAAAGTTTTCTTCAAAGACCTTTTCAAAGTCCTTGTGTTTATACAAACCACCTATTACAAGCTATATTAACCTTTCTACCAGTGTAAACCTTCTAGTTTATGGCACTCCATCCACCTGAATCAAACCCCAAAATTTCCAACAACACCAGTTTGTAATTGTTTTGTTTAAAGCAGATGAACATTCAAAATCAAAATAGACCTTCATCAATTTACTAACTTGATTTAAAAAGAAGCACATGGGGTAGGAATTTTATAAAATGCTTCCATTTGGTGGAATCTTTTCTTAAATCATGAATTGTAATAGTTTTGAGAAAAACCCTGTTGTTTCACAACACAGGTTTAACTGTCATTTTTATTTGCTAAATACTGTACTAGACATTAAAAATAATGATTTGGCCTTCAAGAGATTTAGCTTCTGATGGAAGAAATAAAGAAAAGTAACAAATACTTAAGCTGTTTGATGTTTTAGAAATATCTCATTGAGGTATGAATAAATTAATGAAAACATACATCAGGATACACACTAATCTGATTCAAAGTTGACCGCCCAGTTCTGCTTACTTTCACCGCAATCCCTACTACATTGGTCATGTCATCTATGCCAGCTGACTGCAAAGAATTCCAGCTCTAATTTTTCCTGAGCACCAAACTCATGTATCAAACTGCCTACCATACACTCCTGAAATCCACTCAAACTCCCAGTAGTCAGTGCAGAAGCTCTAATCTCCGCACTCTAGCCTGTTCACTCCTCTATATTTCTTATTTTTTAAAACATAAAAGTTACTTTTCACATCATGTTTATTTCTTATATACTAATTTAATGAGAATCTCCTTAGTTTCTCTGCTTAAAAATACCAAAATGTCTCCCACATGTACATGATTACATCTCTATCTTGTCTGAACCATAAGGTTCTGACTATTCATCCTCTGCCTTCTTGTTCAGCTCTGTGTGGTCTCACACACGAATAAGGTATCATAATTCTCACTCAACTTTGTCTGTGGTCACTGACATTTAATACTACTTACACATGCCCGGAAAGATTAACTACAAAAATCACAAACTACCACAGGAGATTCTGAGTTTTTATTTGTTTTTAAACAGTAACATGGCCTTTAGGAAAAGGTTACAACACAATTTAATATTAGAGATAATTACCCAAGAGTAATTTGTTTCAATATATTAAAAGCTTAGTGGGACACGGTCCATTAAACAACCCTTTTCCTGATTCTAAATGATAACTTCCCATCTGGTAAATTGATTTCATTTTCTTCTTATCCAAGTTTATGTATTCTAATACTGTCTGAATGTGCCCCCTTATAATTCTACAATATATATTTAACTAGACCAGCCCCTCACTGACAGGAGCCAATAAAGACGAGAATTTGCAAAAGGCAAAATTTGGGGCTAATTGTTATTTTCCATAGGGGATCATATAAAGACATTTTGCTTGATATAAGTGGTTTTCTTCCCTCTTTAGGTCACCTGAAGAGCATTTGTTGGTTCATATATTTGATATGTAAGCCAGAAAGAAGAAACTCTGTGTTTTAAATAACAACCTTGAACAGTGTTCAATCCAGAAAAAGACCAACTCTGCTGTTTAGAGTCTTTTGGCATACTAACTAAGCACATAGTTCCATCTCCTAGATGCCTTAGGCATTTCTGTAACAATAAGGTGTTGCTTTGAAAACTAGACATTATCTTAGGTTCCCTGAGGCCTAACAAGACTCTGGTGGTCACATTTTAGAAATAATCAGGGTGTCCCAAAAAGTCCATAATGTAAGAGTAACTAGAATTAGAAGGCTGCATCTATTATGATGGCTGAATATCTCATATTTTGATTTGTTTGTCTTTTCTCTCTTTACTCCTCTCTTTCTTTCCCTCTTTAGAGTTTACTATTAAAAATTTTATATTTTTAAAATTGAGATTTAGATCCTTTATCTCATTTTTCATTTTGAAATAATTCAAGCACACAGAATTTTGTTGAGAGTAATACGTTTAAGTTGTAATCCAATGCCCAAGTTCATAAATGTTAAATTTAAATATACTAATTTCTACAAATATATGCAATATAAATATAATATTGGGTTTATATATGTTTATAAAGAAATAAAACTATTCAAACAATTGTCACTCCTGTATTCTTAGAGGAAAATCTATTTTGAATTTGATGCTTAACTTTTCCAGAAATGTTTTATTTTTTCTACTTATATATGAATGTATATATACATAAGCAATATCATATTTCTTTAAACTTGATATACCCAGTATAATTCTGTTTGCATGCCTACACTACTTGATTCTATATTCCTGCAACATTATGTTCCTGAATCTTTTCTATGCTGATGCATGCAGATCTTTTTTTTTCTTCATTTAAACTTCTGTATCCATTAAGTCACTATACTTCAATTTATCCATTGTCTTTTTGCAGAACACATAAATTGCTTTTTTTCTATTATAATTAATCCTACAATAAATACTTTTTAAAATGTCTATTATTACACACACGGTGAGGTTATCAAGGGTATATACTTGTGAAAAGCTGGTTCTTGGAGTGTGTGCATTTTAAACTTCATTGGATATTGCCAAGTTCATCTCTAATATGTGTGTTTATACCACTATATACACAAAGGAAAAGTATGTGAAATCCTGAAACTAACAATACATTATTTGCAGCTTCATCTTCCTGGGCAAGTTTTTGGACTACTAAGTAAGATTAATGCAGATAAGTTGTATGGTTACAAATACTTTGATTGTCAACATAAATGTTAAACTCTTATTTTTTTTTAGTCCTGGATATCCTTCATGTATCTTTCTATATTCAAACAATATAACTGGAATTTTCTCAATTATTAATCTTGTGTTGTATTTTATTTAAAGTAACAGGTTGGACATGATCTACGACCAGAGAATACCCTTTATGAAAAAAATTTTTTTCTCTTAAGGAGTATGCTTTACTGTAAACTCTCATGTTTGAAGCTTATAAGAACTCTCAGAAAATTTAACATGTCTTTGTGGAATATCTCTGTAAGTTATTTCATTGTCAGGTTTTGGGAGATGTTATAAAAACATCCGTCAATACAAACTATCCTTCATATTGTTATCATAGAGTGCTGGGGAGTCTCCCCCATTGGCCAAGATGGTGGCAGGGGGAGTTCATACCCTGATCACGGGTGCACAATGCTAGAAATATGAATGGACAATGCCCCGAGCATGCCAATGTTAACAAGATAATTGGATACGGAATAAAAAGCCCTCCCCTCCTTATCCTTATAAGAACTGCGGAGGTGCTCTGATTGGTGTGGCTCAGTTGATTGGGCATCATCCTGCAAAACAAAAGGTCACCGGTTTGATCTTGTCAGGTCACATGTTTGTGTTGCGGGTTTTTTACCTAAATCTGGGCACTAGGCAACCTATTGATGTTTCTTTTCTCTCCCTCTTTTTCTCCTCCCCTTCCCCTCACTCTAAAAATAAATAAATTATATATATATATATAGACATATTTTTAAAGAACTGTGAGCTTGAGCAGGAAGACAAGATTGTTTTTGTGACAGGAGTTCACCATTCTCCCATGTTATGTGGCACCTGAATAAAACTTCATTCCTTTTGCACCAGCACCTGATTCATGAGTTTGGCTTTTGTGGATGCAGGCAACCATTTTGTTTAGTTACAATGTGTGTACAAAGTTGGCAAGAAATATAATTTTCTCTAGAAGAAATTTAAGAAATGTCTTTATAAAGCAAACAAAACTCTCTGCTTACTCCTTTAATAAATTATACTCACACAACTAAACGTATAGATGAGTACTTTAAAATTTCACATACAGGACTGCAAGTATTAAAAGTACTAGTTACTTATGGTAACAATGTTCTTCTCAGTCCACAAAAGTCTAAATTTAAATCACAGTAAAGTTTAACTATATAGTTGTATTAATTAGGGAGAGCTACTTATTCTTTTTTTTTTTTTTTTTTTGGTTATTCAATTACAGTTGTCCCATTTTTTCCCCCATTGCTCCCCGCTCCCAGCCCATCCCCTCTCCCACAATTATATCCCTCCCCGTTGTCCATATCCATGAGTCATTCATATACGTTCCTTGACTAGACCCTTCCCTTACTTATCCCCCTTCTCTCCCCCCTACTGACTACTATTCCAGTCTTTGCCTATTTAGTTCGTTTGTTTGTGTTGCTCTTTAGTTTCCTGTATTGGGTGATATCATATGGTATTTTGCTTTCTTTGCCTGGCTTATTTCACTAAGCATAATTCTCTCTAGTTCCACCCATGTTGTCGCAAATGGCAGGAGTTCCTTCTTTCTTTCTGCTACATAGTATTCCATTGTGTAGATTTACCACAGTTTTTTGATCCACTCATCTACAGATGGGCACTTAGGCTGTTTCCATCACTTAGCTATTGTAAACAGGGCTGCTATGAACATTACTTATTCTTTTTTCTTTTTTCAAAAGGGAAAGTATTGTAAACTTACAATGCAGAATATATCTACTGATAATTGTCAGAAAATATTTTCTTTGGTATCTGAGTCAGTGCCATTTTATGTATAAAATGTGGTTGCCAGGTTCAGGGGTGTGAAAACACTTGCACACAAACCCACATTCTGTTCATCTCCACAGAATACTAATGTTTGTGTTTTATTATAATACAACCAAAATATACATTTAACAAATTTCAATTATTTTAGAAGACTACATTTCTCTCAAAATAGCAAATCTATAAGTTCAAAATTGATTGCTAAGCACTTACAATACCAGCATTAAGTTACACAATTAGCTGACATATTTTTTGCCCTTTCCCAAAAAATCACCTATAGTAAAATTACCATAAATACTTTATAATACAAAATATTTAACTGAGAAGTATAAGTCATGTACATGTTCCTGCCTTTGCACTGTCGATATGTAGAATCTTGGAATTTTATATCTTATTTTTTAATCTCACATGTAAGTTAAATTATTTAACTATTGTGGTCTTCTGTGAGAAAAATACATCTTTCTATAAAAAAATTAAAATATCTCCTTTTTTTTCCTAAACTATCCATTTCCAAAAAGGTGAATAAATCCTAATACATTGTCTAAGTGAAATGTAACATTCTAAATGGAGGTTATTTCAGTTTTTAATTCCATTTGTATTAATGATATCAATAAAATATATATATAGTTAAAATATCAGTATTAAATGAATGCTTTTGTTCAATTTAATATCTTGTGGACATCCAGATGATAAAAAATTGTTCTTAAAACTTAACTTTGATAATGTTGAAAAGGAGACACTGGCCACCACAAACTAATTTTTTTGTTTGTGTAGACTGTACAATCCAGCAGGAACAAAACTTAATAGCATATGAAGGACCAAAATATAGACCAAAGGTAACTGAGATTTTGTGTTAATAATAGTTCTACTACCACGGCTTTTGCGAATTTCTAAATTTCTCTATGACTATTTTTCCTTCTCTTAAATAATTTGGTTTTCAAAAAGTTTCAACAATGTGAATTTAGTGTTTGGAGCTCTTTTGGGGTGAGGGAAGGGTTCAGCATAAATTAATTACTCAACAATCTGTTTTTAAACAAACTCTTTAAATTCCCAATTAACTGAATGTAAATGAATGCAGCCAGGCAGGATTCCATGTAGCAGCACACATAGCTGCAATGAAATGCAGGAGAGAATATGCAAGTAAACGACATAAGTATTCAAAACAGGGAAGGAAAATATGAATCCAGGAATAAACATAGACATTTCAAGACATCTCCATAGAGAGCAAATGTATTGGAAGTATTAATTTTAATTTTATTTTTTTACTATTTCAAGGAGAGTTCAGTAAAACCTTCATCATATATACATATGGTATGTGTGTGGAAGTATATATTGTATATTGTGTCTTGCCTTACAGTTAATATATTCACATTGTTCCTCAAATGTTCTAGGCAGTTAAAAGGTTAAAAAACTAAATGTAGCTTAGATGTCCTCTATCATTATAAATACACATAAATCTTTGTCTATATGGTTTTTCAAGGATATGACATTCTATTTTACTAAAAATATTTCAAATATATTTTAAGTAATAATTATAAATTAATAGTTTTAGATCAAAGGAGCCAGAATATTGGCTGTAAATTAAAATACTTTTACAAAATTTTGTTGGAATAACTCTGATAAAAAACAAATGATTTAAAAAATGGCTTAGACATTTATATTTGGGAAAAAATGGAACTCATTTTCGCAAATCAATCCTAATACTTGAGCTTCATGTAATTGTTTCAAAGCCATTCATAATTTGATCATTACTGACATATAAATATGTGGAAATCTTTAAAAAATAAAACATACTCCCACTTATTTGCATTGAGCTTACTATGAGGTTGTGGAATGTTTTAACCCAGCAAATCAATAGTTACAAACACTCTTGTTATGGTATTTAATTAGGAGGCTCACCTATTACAACTATTCTTATGCATTATTTTCTATTATGTTTTAAAAGTGATTTGTTCTTGTTTGCTTTCTTTAAAACCTAAGTTTTTAAGTCCTTATGTTTTCTTATACAGAATCATCTAAAAGAGGTACTGAACCTTATATATTAATGTGACTACTTTGAGACAGGTAAGTGATGCAAGTAAAATGAACATAAGATAGAAAGTTTTGAACATGTTGCCCTCTAATCGCACGTGTTCTCACAGGCTTTTCTTTCAAGACACACAGAATGCATGAGAAATAAGCAATGTCTGCTATTTAGTTTTCTGAAAAACTGCCTTCCATGTGAGGAAGTGGCCAGTTTTTCATTTCACACTAAAAAGGGCGTGAAAAGGCAAAAAAGAAGGCGAAGGGTTTTGTGTTTAAGACGGAAAGGTGAGTCCTGCTTAACCAGGCAGAAAATACACTGTGCACATTTAGAGGTCAAGTCAAACTAGGAATATTAGAAAGTGCTAAGAAAATTATGAAAGATGTTTATGATGTGAGTTTGATTTTTTTTACAGGCAGTAGACTTATTTATTGTTAAATTACTAAAACAATGCTACTTGAATTACAGCACAAAATCTCAGAAATGCAAAAAGATTGTGTGAAAAAAAGATGTCAAAGAGTTAACTTAACCCTTTCCGTTATCAGTTTTGCATTTGTTCTGTTATTTAACAATATATTTCCCTGCTCCCCACCACTAATGTCTACCTAACTCTACCTCTAGGTATGTACATATTGTCTTCTCTAGTCCCTCAAATAAAATCCCATAATCCAATATTCAAGACAATAAAGGCAGTAAATGGAAATAATTTATAGAGTATGATGAATTTTTAGAAAAAAGAAAGTACTGAAATCCCCTTGGTTGTAAATAAATGCATGTTCACTCTTCCCATGATCCTTTAGAAAATTTACTATTTCTCAGACTTTTCCTAGCAGTTTTTTTTATAATCTAAAATTTTTTGAACAGATGGATTATAAATTGGCAGCTACTTATACTCTAGTGAATACAGCTACATTACATTTCACCCACTTTATTTGTGACTGTTCTTCCTTTTTATGGGGATATGAATTTTCCCCCAAGCCAGAATTTATAGCTGTCTTTCCTTCTGTCTCTTAACAAATCCCAGCTGCGTGCCTTCCCATTAGGACGAAGTGTACATCGGGATGTTTCCCTTATTTTATTAAGATGTTTTTCCGTATCTTACTTAAATATTTATTAAACATTCTTTCCCTGTAAAACTCAGCATATACTCTAAAAACACATAATTGAGCACCAAGTTTTCCCTGTGAACCTTTTTCCCCTGGTAAGTCATAAGGAATCCTGGGAGGAACATTAATACCCTCCGGTAAATCAATGCTGTTTTACTAAATAGCCTTTGTGCTCTGGAAAAAAAAATGCACTTCTATAAATTCCTAAACCGTGCGCTGAGATTGAATGGCTCACTGGGAAAGTTCCTGTTGGTATGTGAGCGGTCTGAATTTGAGTCTTCCCTCCAATTCCTTCCACAAGGTAGCCAGTTCTAGAGTGGAATGACATGTCTGTTCATAAGGACATATGGCACAACAGCATGGCAACCTCTGTGCTTAATGGCCATGCAAGGGAAAGGAAGCTCTTCTGCACATTATCAAATGTGATGTTTGCTTAGCTCAATTATGTTTGTGACATCATAAATTCAAAACCTCAGAACATAAAACATTTACAAATGTAAAGTCCCTATTCTGAGGATAATTCTGATACTTTGCAGGAACAAGTTTAGGTCTTGGAGAACTGGTTCAGATGACTTATTTGCCTTATTCACCATACATAGTCTTATCCAGATTATTTTTCTTGTGCCTTAGCAAACCTCCAAGGAAAACTCTAATGAGTTAGTATAAAGCATGTACAAAACAGAAGACAGTACTTTTTCAGGTAAAATATTCTTTTCTTTAAATTAAATAGAAAACTACGTGGCCACCGCTCTAGGCAGCTCATCTCTGTGGTGTCTTCGGTTTCGCTTCTTCTTCAGCTCCTGCATGTGCTTCCACTTCGGGCCGCCCTTGTTCCGCTGTCTCCGCTTCTCCCTGTGCCACATCTGTTCGCAGTACTGGTCGAGGCTGAAGTCTGGGCTGCTGAGGATCTGGATGTAGTCTTTGTATCTCAACCGTGACTCAGCCAACAGATCCTTGACCTGCCCCTCACCATGCTCTGCCCTCTGGGTATTTTCCATCTGTTCATTTTCAATGACATTAAGAGTCAGCTTCACTATGGTGTGGATGAAAGTGTGCTCCTGTGCTTTGCAGTAATACATCCCAGAGTCCTTCTTCTGCAAACTTCGAATCAGTAGCCCATATTCTGTTTTGATGATCCTTTCATCGGGTTTCAACTGCAGAATTGGAAAAATGTAGGTAATAAATTAAAAACAGAGAGGGTTATGAGCAAATGAAAACAGGCTACATAGTTTTACTTAGGTGAACCTAAAAGATATGCTCCCTGTGTCTCTGTCATAAAGCATAATATTTTCAGCCATCGTCAAAGAGTGAAAAAATTCAACTTCAGTAATAGCCCCAAAGATACATGTTAGCATCTTAGGATGACTAACTGAACATTTGGAATACAGTTAGTTTTTCTTCCAGTCCACGGATAGGAATGAAAAGCTGTTAAAAAAAAATTAATGAAGTAAAACTGGAAACTATCAACTGACCACCTTTACAGAGATTTCGGATACCAATTGGTGTGCTAAGAATTTCAGAGCTAGAATGTACAATGACAATCATGCATAGAAAAGTAGCATTGGTGCATGCTACTACTTAATGTAGAATAGAAAACGATTTCAAAAGAAATTTACTCTGTTTTTTAGATATAGCCAAACAAATGATCAGAATAGCATATGGAAACTGTAAGTGGTGACTTGTTAAAAGTCAGGTGGAAAGGCAGGGATAGAGCCCTTTGAATGTTAGAGCTGTAAGTGAGCAGGACCATAGTCAGGAGGTTACCAACATTTAAAGTTGAATTTCTCTTTTTACTCTCGATTGAATTTTGATGCTGTGTGTACATATGATACTTTAGATTATGTCACCTGTGGAAAATATTTGCCACACCTCCATATACTATAACACAGTAATGGGATTTCAAGTATGAGAACACTCAATGAACAAAAAGAGCCTCCCTGAAATGCGATGCTCTTTACCCTTTGAAGCAGTACCACTGAAGGGCAATTCAAACATCTAGGCTTGCCTGGCCCACAATCTGGTGTGAATAGCGAACCTATCTTCAATAAAACTAAAGGCATGTTTACTGACACAAGAGCCCTGTTTCATGTGAAGCATTGTTAAGTGGCTTGGCATTAACTAGAATCACAACAATGAAGAAGTCTGGAAGATTTCCAGTTTACACACCTGCCCCTGTATTGTAGACTTTCAGTGGGTGGAAATCAAGGAGGCTAAAGGTGACTAAATTCAATTTATTCACAGTGAGTGAACTAAACTTTGCATCTTTATGTGAAAAATATGTAGGAAAAATCCCTCCATTCTGGAAATATGAGTCAAGGAAAAGAAACATCTCTGGCTATCAGCCCAGTTAGCTAACAAGTATATGGCCAACCACCCTCTGTGCCAGAGAAGTGCAGCTGGTTGGGTACCACGCAAGGCCAAAGGCAGGTCACAGCTTGGATCCCTGGTTAATGAGGCTGAATGGTCTCCTGGCCTGCCTCACTCTGCACTGAATCCACACCATTAGCGTTTTGTTTGTTTGTTTCCCTTCCTTTGCCCATTTGGTGAGATGTGTATGTAGTATTTTTTCTAAAGAATTTATTCTAGAAGGACTGGACATTTTAAAAAGCTGTTGTAACACAAACTAACCTGGAATTCACTTACATTCCCAGTAACCATAGGAGTCTTGTGCCTAAAATAAATGTCCATTTAAATTAAAAAGGCCAATATGAAATAGAAATATCTATCTCAAATTGAACACACTAAATTTTTTTTATTTTAAATAATTTTACCGTAGAAATACTTTTTAAAAATGTAAATGCATCTTAGAACACAAAACACTGACTCCATAAGCCTAGGTTCTGGTCCTGTCTGCAAGGCTTCCAATGATAACTCATTAATCTTCCTTGCTTGGTCTCCCATTTATCAAGTTGATGACATAGCATGTGGTGTTTTTTTGGGGGGCGGGGGTAAAAGTAAAGTTCTTTGAAGGTTAAAGTGTGAAGTGCTATTAGCAACATTGCATGTTGCTGGAGAGATGATGTGCTGAAGCCTTTATTTCTGTAATTCTTTTCATAGAAAATGGCCTGCGGTTATTAGCATGATAATCAAAGCACGTAACTTCCTTCTCAGTTTATCCCTAGATTTCCTTTCATAAATGGTTTTCTTGCTAATGGTTAATCTGTTTAATGTGGCCTTAAAGATTCTCACAGCTCTGACTCACCACTTTCATTGTTCCCTTTAATCTTCTGCAAGAAGAAATTATGACTTTGATTTCACACACAACATGGAACACTTTTGTCATTATTTTTGCTATTCTCTTTCTGTATCCTGTTTATGTTGTTTTACTCCAAACCCTGGTATCCTTCCCCCGCTTCCTGATCACTTCTGCCCCCACAGGATTCAAGAGTTTCACACACAGCTGGGATTTCATTACTCCACTGTGATCCTTCACCTTTCCTTTCTTCCATGGAATGTTTAATTTTTCTTTGGTTTTGACCTACAGATATAAAACTTGCTTTAATAAATTTTAGGGTTTCTGGATTTATCCAGTATCTATCAGGTCACTTAAGTGATTTTTTCCTAAAATTTCAAAAATATGAAACGGTGTCTCTAACAAAATACATTTTGAATTGACATACTCATAGGACTTTTGCAATCTAGAGGTAACAATTTGTGATCCAGAAATTAAGTGGTTGGTTAACATTTGGCTGCCTTACATTCTCACACACTGCAATGCTTTCATTCCTTGCTGGAAGAGGATGCATTATGCAGAAAGTATCTCGACAGTGAAATGTCAACAGAGCCAATTTAGAAGATTCAGGTCCTCTACAGAGAGATAATGTAATCTCTGGCCACTAATATAAACTCATGGAATTTTGTCCGCTCTAAAAGTGATAAGTAAAAACTGCTCAGCCTTACAAATCAAAACCATGCTTCAACTGGGGTCAACAATCTATTTGCCTAATGTAGACAGGATAATATCTTTAGCATCATTAAATGGAGATCTTCAATGAAGGGCAATTCATTTAAAATGAGAGCAGTAACATGGAAAGGGACAAAGGACATTTAGGTACTAAGCACAGGTAAAGGTCAGGGACTTCATTCTCTGATAATAGCAGCCTGATGGTAATTCCTTTGCAGAGAATTCACCTGTCATTTAATAACTAAAGCGTTGCACATGTCTTAGATGAAAGTCCTGCACATCTCCTTTCTTCAACCAACATAGAAGGAAGACAGTTAAAAATAGTGCTGAGGCAACTGGCTCCTTATTTAAAAGAGAAAATTTGAACTTATATATAACTAACTCCTAGATTTATTTACTATCTTTTAGTAAATATGAATATAAAATGTAAATTGTAATTTTAAAAATAAAATAATAAAATAACTAGAAAATACACATTTCCTGTTTCATTGGACAAGGAATTTCTAAACATAAGTGAGAAATCATACAAATTTAAATTAATAAATTTATATAATTATAAATATAAATTATAAAACTTGTATTTTAGAAACAAAAAATTTTAACAAAACAATAAAAAAATCACTTCTATTATGTATAACATTAAAATGTTAAAATCTATAATATATAAATGGCTTGCTAAAGTAATTTAAAAATAAATACATTGATGTAAACCAAACAAACGATAGGGCAGTTCAAATACAACTAAAACCAATAGCCAAGAAACAAGAGAGGTAGTTCACATTCACTAACATTCAAAGAAATAAACATTACACAGTATAATATTTTATATCAAACTGGTAATGATTTTCTTAAATTATAATGTAAAAATTTGTTCCCAGGTTTCAGAGAAGGCACTGATACGGTGATTTGGATGGAAAACTGGCAACGTATAGTTGTTTATCCCAAGCCATAAAGGAAATTAAAGTCTTTAACTCACTTATTTTTTTTATGTTTGTCCTAAAAGAGAAAATTTAGATATATGAAAATGTATTACTTAAAATAAAATTGAGCTATTTAAATACAACAAGGAACAGTAATAGATGACTGTGCATCAGGGCTGTGGGGGTGGGGGACAGAAAAAATACAGCGTTAAAACTGAATGACATCAAAATACAGTATTATGCTTATCTATGTTTAGAGGCTTCATGGTTCTTTATGTGTTACTATATTTCCAAAACCATTGATATTACTTATATAACGAAAAGAAAATAAAACAAAGACCTATAAAGAGAAAAATGCAAATGTTTCAAGGTGCTTTATAAAATATTTTTAAAATCCACAGAAAAAAACACTACTGCAGATGGCATTAGGTATTGTCTCTTTTATTCATTCAGATCCCAAAAGTTCAACAGAAGCTTGGGGACTGACAATGGACTCACTAGTTACAGCAAAAACATCATCAATTTCCAGCACAGCTTTATAAGATAGTCAGCAGACAACTGAGTCATGACCTCCTCAACAGCACCCAACTGTGAAACAGCTCAGTAAGGAAATGTTCTCCCCTTGGCAGAGAATAACCTGGTGACAGGTCTGTGCCACGGGAGATCCTGGTCCCTCCCTCAGGCTTTTTTTAAGTGGAGGGAAGATTCCAAACTGTGACCTTCATGGCAAGGAGCAGAGGGTTTCCTGCCAGGAAAAATGTTTCAAACCTAGCCTGGATTTTACCCCTTTCCTCAGTTCAGGAAGTAGGACGGCAGATTCTGGACTTGGTATAATCAGCCATTCACAAAGATACATGAAAATACCATTTGAAATATTACAGCTAAGGTAGTTTTAAGTAAAATTCAATAAACATACTATTTCTGCTCCACTGAAGTTCATGGAGCATGGTACCACCGTGACTGTATGATATATTGTTAAAAAGTAAATTAAAGTAATGCAGAGCATTTTCAGACCTATGAAAGATGTGAATGTAGACACACATATTCAAATGTATGTATTTATAACTTGGAGATTACCACACAAAGTACCACATTTTTTTAAAGACAGATTAAATTTGTTATTGAGGAAAAATCATTATTAAAAATATTCATTTCACTGAAAAGAAATTATCAAACTTTATTAACTATAAAATGTAAAGTACTGGTTTAGGACATTTAAAAATAAAATATTGCAAAGTATCTAAAAGAAAATCTGCATGTTAAAAAAAAACTCAGATAACATTTTTCTAATATTTCTTGGATTAAAAGTAAATGATATATATGTTAAAATTAAATAAACATACATCAGGTAATATATCAATGTATACAGGTAAAAGAGGACCCTTTAAATAAGCATTTAGTATAAATATGGATATGCCATAATCTTAGAATTTATGGATGTTCACAATAATGAAGAAGCAAGTTTTATTGGAGCAACTTGACATGATAAAGAATGAAGTTATTTCTTTGGTATTGAGTATGTTGTATCATCATTTTGATATAAAAGTCCTTTCTTGAAGATCTCCAATGAAGAGAATGATACTTTTTAATGTAACAGTGGAATACATCTTTAAACCAATTTCTTATGATAAAATTTGATTCTTCTAGTCCAAGTTTTCTTAACTTTAGCACTACTGAAAGTGGGGCCTGATAATTCTTTCTTGTGAAAGATTGAGCGTTGTAGGATGTTTAGCACAGCCCCTGACCTCTACCCACTGGTACCCTTCCCCCTCCCACCCTGCTGATGAGGAGAAAAATGTTGCCAAATGTGAACATTCTAGGAGCAAAATCCCCTGAGGTTGAGAACCACTGTTCTATATTAATGTTTAATTGATTAAAGATACTATTTTTAAATTTTATAGACTGATCAAGGAGGCTGGTATTTTAGAGAACATTTGGTCCACTCCTCATATGACAGAAACTGAGCGTTAAGAGAAGTTACCACCTGCTCATAAACCCTCAGCAGTCGAGTGGAACATGTGACCAGTGCTATCTCCTGTTTTACAATCCTCCCTGAAAGAGAGTATCTGCAATTTTATATGTGTATTTTACACTTGTGAGTAATCCTCTGTTTTGAAATTCACATTCTTTTATGTATTTTCTCATTTTTATTTTCACAATAACTTTTGAATTTATTTGGTTTATGTTATAAAATTCTGGCCTAAAGGGGCATAGTGATACTACCAAAGGGATTCTGAATCCTGTGCTTGTTCCATTATTCATTACAGTGTTCTTAATTTAATATTGGGAATTTTAGAACTTTAGATTATCAGTGGTTTTTCTTAGGCACTGAACTAGAAAAAATAATATGCCAATTAACTGTTCTTTCATGACATTCAAATAATATTAATACAGAATTTCTAAAGATTACTCAAACTCCCATTAAATTCATACCTTTAGACCTCACAAAATCTGTGATATATTTCAATCACACATGTGTTAAGACAACTGAACTAGAAAAAAGTTAAAAGATGAATAGAACATTCATATTACTTTTCCCTCTATTAATTTAATTTGAATACATTGAGTGAAAATGTACATATGCCCAGACACTTATTCAACTATTCATAAGATATGTTTTAATACACTTATTTTTAAACATACTTGACATATTTCATGTTATGATCTAAACTGAACACAATTTGAGCGAAAATCTAGTCATTGTGCTATGGTGTGGGGGGAAATATTGTGTTGTTTTTCTTGATCAGGGAATTGTTCTAAAAATATAAACAATCTATAAGAAATAAAAATTTGAAAAAATCATACAAATTTAGCTTTAAACATTTAATCTGCTTTTAAATATATGTTATTAACATATTTCTATTTGTATTAAAACACCTTTGGTGTTAGAGAGTATAAGCTGTTATTTCCTTTTTTATCAAATAGTGATGAGAGCACCATATGGCTCTAAGAGTTGAACATCTCTCACAACCAATACTTGATTTAAGTTTTATACTATTTCCCTCGAGGTGAGCTTTTTTGATGACTATGACTTACCTCCTCTCGGTGTTCATCTCCTAACCGCTGGATATACCACTTAATAGATGCTTGTTGGGATTTAGGTATACATTCCAGGAAGGTTGAATTAAATTCAATGCCAAAAATCACCTTTTCATCAGCAGCTTCATGAGTAATGCCTGGAAAGCAAACATGGGATAGGAGATTAACCTTGACCTGATTTTAAAAGCAATGGGAGAACAGACTGATTTAGAACAGATGCCATGTGGGAAAGATTCATACACATTATTAAAGAGAAAGGAAATTCATGTTAAAATGTTGTTGCCTAAGAGTCAAGTATTATCTAATAGATTGATTTTTAAAACTATGCTTGCCTTGAAATTTTCACTCTTTAGTCAATATATCAACTATTTGCAATTGTCTTTTTAAAATAAGAATTCACAGGATCTAACTCTAAACATTGAGTCTCTTTCTCTGAGTTGAACTGAATAAACAGACCCTTAACATCTTTTAATGTTTTAATATCTCTTAATTTGTATAAAATATAACCAATTTTGTAGAGAGTTCTGGAAAAGCAATTTACTTCATCTTTAAAGAGGAATTCTATCATAAATTGGTCCACAGAGCTGACATAATAACATTAAGATATTCTGATGTCAGAGAAGTAAGCACTGTGGTCTATACTTGATGAAATTCTATAATGATGCTATTTAACATAGATTCTCTGACACCCAGAATCAGAATCTTATCTATATTATCCACAGGGTGGGAAGAGTAGGTTTACAGTTGTTAATATATGAAACAGAATTTATTCTTGTATTATTATTTATTAATTATTGTATTATTTTCTATAGAAACAGCTGTAAACCAACTTTTGCTGCCCTTGTATGTTCTCTTTTATTCAAAGAGGAATACTTTGGCCCAACATTCATTTGCTAGAAGGTAGTTAAATGGGATGCTAAAGGATCAGTGTCTTGACACCTTATTCTCGTAAATCAACTGCAACATCTGAAATACATTTCATTCAGAGTAGCTAAAGGCTGTGTCCCATGTGTGATCTAAGATCTGTAGCTCAAATTTGATCAGATAAAAAACGACGGCTGTTCAGCCTGGCCCAAACATGCACTTTTTCATCATCTACTCAGGCGTCTCAATTCTGCAGATGGGCAAAAACTAGAGTAAGGTTTAAGGGGCCTGAGTGAATCCTAAAAATAAGCATAGAAAATTATCAGCAAATGGCATGAATGCATATACATCTATTGGTTAGGATTCTTTTCAATAAACTTCTTTTGAGCTTCTTTATGTTTTACCAGCAATGGTTAAGTAAAGCATACTGACACCATTATGATCTGTCTGTCTATAATCTAACCTTCAAAACGTGTGGATTCCATTTGAAATCTGTAAACTATCCACTATTTCTGCCAATTCAACAGATTTTAACTACAATTTTCACAGTTAATAAATTCCTAATGCACAGAAAGATCACCAGTACAGATCTGGGAGTCAAAGGCATCCATCATTTCATAGTAATAGATTCCCCCTTGCTGAGCAAAGGGAGTTCATGAACAAAGCAGGGAGGATGCAGGTTGATTATTAGGTGATCGCCAAGAGCTCAGGAGAAACTCAGATGAATTCAACCAAAGAACTGGTCAATTTAGTAAAAGATAAATTAGTGAAAGGGCTGACTGCCTGAATCCTTTTTTCAAATCAATAAAAACAATGATCCTTTGACAAAAAGTCATCACTTTGACTGGAAGTAATTTTATTATTGCTTCCAAAAAGGTCTATTTTATTTCTGAGTTTTAAATTTTTTGTTTTTTTAAAAAAATAATTTATTTATTTACTTATTTGTTTGTTTATTTATTTATTTTTAGAGAGAGGAAAAAGGAGAAAGAGAGGGAGAGAAACATCACTGTGTGGTTGCCTCTCACTCGCACCCCCAACTGGGGACCTGACGTGCAACCTAGTCATGTGCCCTGACTGGGAATTGAACCAGCGACACTCGGTTCGCAGGCTGACGCTCAATCCACTGAGCCACAGCAGCTAGGGCTTAAATTTCTTGTTTTTAAATTTAAAAATACATGTATATATGTATGTATGCATATATAATGTGTGCATACGTGCATATTATATAACATTTTATTAATATCAATTTTTAAAGGTGCAAACGTTGTTTATAATAATGTTTTAAATAGCAGAATATCTCCTCATTAAGTGTGAAATAATCTTGAAGATATTTTAATCTTCTAGATTGCAGTCAAAAATATTTTTCATCATTAAATATCTGGAATATTTCTTTATAATAAATATATGACATGCCATTGAAGTCATGTATTAGTCACTTCAGCAAGATTAGATGGATTTAGCATTGTTAAATATAGTTTATCTACCCACAATACTGATTTTGTATCATTAATAACCATTCAGTATCACAGTATAGAACAAAGTAATAAACAAGGAAGGAAGGAAGGAATTAAACATTTGCCAGTTATTCAAGATATATATGTATATTGTACTTTATATATATAGTGAATTATAAGCAAGTTATGTCCTTTACTATCAGCTATTATTCAAATCTGATCCCATTTCTTCCTTAAGATTGAAAATGTTTTAGTTTTTAAATACCCTCATAATCTCTAATTCTCACAATTGATTCTCTGCCTCTATATAGATATCCATTATTTTTATATTTAAAAACAATTTTTCATAGAAATATTAAATAGCTCTTTATCACCTACAGGGTAAATATAATCTCCATAAAATAACATAGGGATCTTCACAAACTAACCATGCCTATGTGAGTTCTTTTTAATTTTAATTATCATTACTTCTTCTGCTTTATAAAATTTGACTCTCTTCTTATAACAAAGTTCAAATGCTATCCATCTGAATATCCTTCCCTTTATACAAGCATTACACAGAACTTCTTTTAAAGAGAGAGGAAAGAGGAAGGGAGGGATCGGGTGAGGGGAGAGAGGGAGATTGATGTGAGAGAGAAACATGGATTGGTCGCCTTCCATATGCACCCTGATGACCTGGGATTGAACCCCAAACCTAGGTATGTGCCCTAGCTGGAACTGAACCACAACCTTCTGCAGTATCGGATAATGTTCCAACCAATTGAGCCACCCAGCCAGGGCATGCAGACATTCTCGAGTGCCTTTCATACGGATATCGCTTTAGGTGCTGGTGATACACTGCTGGCTATGACAGGCAAAGTCACTATCCTCAAGAAACTTACATTCTAGTCACAGAGACAAAGTAACCACCTAAATAAACAAACAGTATCTGGCACTGTTCTGTAGTACAAATAAAAATTAATCAGATTAGGGAATAAAGGGGAGAAGGGTATTTCAGATTTTCAGATCAAATGGTCAGGAAGTGTGTCTTTGAGAAATTAACCCATAAAAGCATAGAATTAAATAATGAGACAATGGAGCTATGTGGATACCAGAAGAGAAGAGTTTTCAGGTACAGAGGAAACAAACACAAATCTAGCTGAGGCAGGAACCAGAATGGTGCTTCTGAAACAGAGAAAGTCAGTGAGCAAGCCACGCAACGTGATATGAGACAGGGTCAGGGAATGTACCGGGAACCAGATCAATTGGAGCTCTACAGGCCGTGATAAAGGCAGTGGAGATTTTACTAACTGTTCTAAGAAGCTAGTGAAAGACTGCAAGTAAGGGAGTAATAAGACCTGACTGAAGTTTTTAGAAAGGTTACTGTGGCTACTGAATGGGATACAGACTGAGGGAGGCAAGCATGCAACAGGGAGGCCAGGTGAGCGGATACGGGAGAGGGATGGTAGATTCGGTTAGGCTGGCACCTATGGCAGTGATAAGAACCAGTTGTGGCCACAGAGCCAAATGGTCTTACTGAGAGGTTGGTGATAGGAGGTAGAAGAAAGAGAAGAATAAAGAGATGACTCCTAGCTGCTTTCTTGACCTAAGCAGTTGGGTGAATATCTGTGCTACTTATTAATATGAGAAATTCGGCAGAACAGTTAAATTTTGGAGAAGGTAACCAGAATCCTCTGGCAGATACAATTTCAGGTGATTTTCCAGCATCTAAGATGGGTTTTTGAGAAGGTATATGAGCATACAAGTCTTGCAGACGGAGGAAGTTCAGAGCTGGACTATGAATTCGGGAGTCTGGTAGTATCGACGTTGATGGTACGAGGCGGTGAATAGGCAGAGATTGGATGTTTAGATGGTGGATGAAAAAGAAACTTAAGAATACTCAGAAGGAGCAACTTGTAAGATAAGAGGATAATTAGACAGATAAGGTGTCGTGAACTTAGGTGTGCTGGGACACCATCTCTGAAAATAAAAACCCCTGATTTGTACTGTTTGCAGACTTCCCTGGTGTAAAAGTGCCCACTGTGACTGATTCAAACTACCAATGGTTCAAAACCAGCTCACAAATGTCCCAAGTAATCAGCGATCAGTTCTCATGTGGCCACAAGAACCGGCTCCAGCACCGGCTCCAGCACCTTACTGCATGGGTGTCAGGTAATGAAGGTGTTTCAAGGAAGAAAGAGTTAGAAATTGAGTAAAAATGGGAACTGAAAATTGGCCATTGGGTTTGGCAAGGAAGAAATTGCTGGTGACCTTGATAACAAATGGAATGGGTCAAGTGATGATGATGATTAGAAAAGCCTGTTTGCAGTGGGTTATCGCAAAAACGGGGTGTGTGTGATGTGGTAAAGTGGCGGAAAAACTGTAAGTGCCTTTGGCGGCAGTCGTGTTTTCCATCTCTTCATAACATTCATCATGAGCCGACATAGCATACATTTTGTGCGTTTTTATGTTTGTTGCCTAATCCCTCCCTAATACACACTTTAATACAAGTCCCATGAATAAAGATTTTTTTCTTTTTTTAAGTAAATTTATTAGGATTACTTTGGTTAATAAAATTACATCGGTTTCAAATGTACAATTCTACAATGCATCATCAGTGTATTGCATTGTGTGCAGATTACTTCCATTTTTTGTTCATTGATACATTTTCTTCAATACCTATAATATTTCCTGAGAAGTCTCATATGCACATGTAGAAAACTGTACATTTAGCATCCACTGATGATTTTTAAATAAAACATTGGACATGACAGTGAGTCACGCACATACCAGAATAAGTAAAAATGTGATTCTAGACCACAGCTAATTTCTCAGAAGAATAAAACTACAAATCATAAATAATTATTTTATTTTTAAATTATGAAAACACTGCTGGGTCATAAATTATGGACTATAAAATTTGGGTTGTTTATTCAATTGTGGGCTAACACTGACAATGTGACGAAGGAGAGGCAGTGCTTCCTCCAGCAGGGTGTGTGTGCATGTGCCCACCTATATTTTCTGGGAGCAGAGCTTGGCAGTAAAAACTAACTAAAGCTCTAGAATGTATCATTATGCAGCTTTTTTTATGTTTGCACACTTACTCAACAGGCCTCCTCTCCATTCTCCACTCTGTACTTTTCATATTCAGATTTTCAAATTGTTATGAAATCTCCTCCTAATTACACTGCCTCTGGTGTTCTCCCTTTTGGCTAAACTTCCTTATCGCTGATTGTGCTTTATGGCATCTCCCAAAATAGCTGTAAACTCTCTACTGAGTGTCTTTGTCTCAAAGTATATATGAGACAATTGTATGCACATGCAAGTCACTAGTAGGTATTTGCTGACTGAATGGAGACCTGAATTAATAAGTAAATAGAAATAACACATAAGGTGCCTAAAACTTCTTTCTAATAAGTGCCTAGCCCACATTTCTATCAGACTTTTCTGCGAATTTTGAGTTTCTGCTAAATGTCCATATCCTGCTTTATCTCTAACAGTAGTTTTCAAACTTTACAAGGATAGAGTATTAAGAAAGAAAAAATATATAGGAATTTCAAAAGACATGAAACAGTGATATAACCCAGGATTATTCACGTAGGAACAGGGACAGGGTGTTGGTTTATAAAATCTCCTGTTGCTTTTCCACAATATAAATATTACACAAAATGAGATCTTCCTATATAATAGATGTTTTGAGTAATATAATGAAAAGATACACAAAGACTAGGCTTAACATTTTAAATGAGAGAAAGGAATATTAAACCTATACTTACTGTCTTCTATGTCCCAGCACTGGGTGATTGGGTCTCCATACTTAACATCTTGGCGTCTAGCTCGCCTAAGGAAAAGGGATTAAACTGTTTAGAACTTCAAGCATGCTAAGTGGAATATACAAAATTTGCAGCTAACACTAACAACTGTGGCAGAAGCAGAACTATGCTTATCTTCCTACTCAACTTAAATGCAGGTCAATATTCCAATTACTGTAACATTAAATCAAATATTAGTAGTTGTAGAATCCTAATTGGATGAATCTTATTTGGACAATAAGATGACTTGAATTTTATTTAAATACTACAGTATTCTTTTTTTCTGCCTTTGACAACAGAATAGGCTGACTATAAATATAATCTAGGTTTTATATACATCAAATGGGAGTAACTGTCCCTACCCTTTTTTCAAATCAGTCATAGGGAAAGTAACAAGATGTAAAAGAACCTTAGTTAGTGGTTAAGAAAGTATACACAAATACAAACTATCTTAAAATATGAAGATTCAGTATTACAAAGATGTGATTAAGCAACAAGTTAAATACTGTTACTCAAAATAGAAGTACAAGTTTGATGTGATGTGAATGGCTAGATGCTATTTGTATCTGATGATACACTATTTACTGATAATAGTGATAATAATAATAAACAATGGTTTTGTGTATTATAGTCACACATTTTTCTTAAGAGAAAATAGTAACTATTGTATAAAAATTGCTACATTTAAGTTAAACAACTATTACATAATTACAATATCTATTCATCTGCTTTGGCTATTTTATATCATCACTTCAAAGATCATACAAGTCATAGCAAACCTTCTGCAATATCAAGAGTGTTTCTAAGGACAGTGCTGACCAGATGACAAACCTACAAGATTAATCAATCATACACATTTTTGGCTCACATGGACATTATGCTGGTAATGGGAACCATCACAGTGGCATGTCAGCAAGATCACAGATACAGTCTTGGGAAATACAAGAAAAACTTATAATGGTATAAGGTGCATAGGTCAAGAATGTTTTTAAATCTTGACTTCATAAGGAACAGGGTCAATTCATCAAACTGAAGGTTCATTACCAACTAATGACTATTCCTATTTTTTAGCTTGTAGAAAAGAAAAGCATTCTCCAATACTCACTGTGAAGACTGTACTCTCAAACAAAATCTATATAAGAAAATGATGACTTTTTACTTGCAATTTGTAATAATCCACATTCACTTAATTCAAAGATTTCCAGGATTATAAAATGTCTCCTAATTTTAAGCAGTATCTGCTACTGTACTATACATTCAAGCTGTGATCCTTAAAATTTGCAATTTGACAAATCAGTAAAATTTCAAAAGAAAAAGTGCATATCCTCACCTCTTATATTATTCTGTTAATAAATACCTAATGATTTTAATAATACCACATACAATTTTCTGACTTTTTACCTAGAGGAAATATACTTTGACAATATTTTAGAAAATAGTGTTAATATTATATTTCATATTTAAAAAATAATTATATCATAATATATTTAGTCAGCATCAGTCATACTGATGGGCAGTCAGATTGTTGCCATTAATTCTGCTATTGAAAACAATGCTTAACCCTGGCTGGTGTGGCTCAGTGGATTGAGCATCGGCCTGTGAACCAAGTGTTGCTGGTTTGATTCCCAGTCAGGGCACATAACTAGGTTGCACGTAAGGCCCCCAGTTGGGGGCGCGAGTGAGAGGCAACCACACAGTGATGTTTCTCTCCCTCTCTTTCTCCTTTCCACTCTCTCTAAGTAAATAAGTAAACAAACAAATAAATAAATAAATTATAAAAACAAAAAGAAAAGAAAACAATGCTGAAATGAACCTCTTTGAGTGCATAACTTTATGGTACTTTTACTCATATGTGTGTGGCATAAATCCCTAGCTGGGGATTACTTATTCAAGATAGCATTGTTTTTAAGACACATAAAGCAATGAACTACAAATAGCAGGGTACATTTTGATGTTTAAGTACATCTGAGTTGCAGAAATTGGCCGAGTTAGTTATTACTATGAAAGTAAGATTGTACCAAGTCACTGGATGTGCCTGGACTGTATGTAACCCAGTTTTACAAACATATAGATCTACACATGATATGCAAAACAATGAGTAGCTACATATTTAGAAATAAGAAGGGAAGAAGGGGGGAATGTAGTGAGAGTAAAGTAATAAAGAAAAGCAAACTTTTAATGATGCTTAATATCAGTGAAGGAAAAGAATATAAGCAATTTATCAGTTTTTTAAAGTACCACATTTCAGAATTTCAGAACATTCTCGCTATTCTTCAAAATTTAGTGTTATGCAAAACTATAAAATAACATTTTAATTTTAATATTCCTACTATGGACCATGTTTTCTATATAATATTTTTTTTCTAACTTAAACTATAAGACAAAGTATTTGTGTGACATATTCATTGTGTAACAAGGAAGGTGCCATATTAACTCTGTGTGTCTCCTACCTTTTGGAAGTGGGTGTGTACCGAGAGCATGCAGTTCCATCCCAGGCACAGTAGGGGTCTCTGGCAAGACAACAGTCTGCACAGGCTTTCCCATAAGTGTCGCACCTGTGCAACGAGAGCTGAACCAATCCATCACGGGAACCAATGTACAATTGTTGCTGCAAAGCAGGCAAAACAAATGAATTAGCAGCATCTTTCAAACTAGCCTTAAGAACTTCCCTTTCTTAAATACCACATCATAGATCTAAATCTGTGATCTGTCTCCTCAGGTGTCCTGCCCATAATAAACATTTGTACAGACACATAATAAAGATTAAGATAAGTCAATCACTTCTACCCTGGCAGGAAGGTGGTTTGAAGACCTTGATACTGAAATGGACAGCATTCTATGGGCTAGAGTAACCTTGGCAGTAACTTAAGAAGGTCAAAAACCAGCTGCTAGACGGAGGAATTAAAATGTCAAATTCCTTCTCAATAGTTGCAAATATTCTTTGGTAAATTATATCAAGCACACATGTCATAAGCAATACTGATGGTCTTCATCTGACACAGTTTCTAACATAAGAGATGACTGAAAAGAGATTTATAAAACTTTCCTGTGGTTTTAACTAACTGTCATTTGCTAATGAAGTACATACCAATGATCCCTGAAGGAAAAGGGGTTACAAGAGGGAAAAAGTATTTGGTATCACTGTGAAGGAAGTATTAAGGAGACTCAAGGAATGCCATGTCACAAATGAAAGGCTTCAGGATATTGAAAAATCCAGCAAATAAAATTACATTTTGAGATTAAGTCCTGAAAACAATGCACTGTTTCCTATATGTATTCATTTGAGTGTATGTGGTGGTGGTGAGGGAATGGGGAAGGGCGGGGGTGGGGGTGAGGTCCAAGTGAATAAGCCATAGTCTGGGCCTTCAAGAACTCATGGTCAACTCTAGTGGGCCATGTGAAACTATATGGAGAAAAACATTCTGAGAAAATGGATATTGGCATAAATAATATATATGTACTAAACCTACAGAAATCTGTCTTATACCTCTACCACCCATTAAACTGTCAGTTGAGACTTTCTAGTGGCTAACTACAATGTATATATTTTAGTACTTGTTTCACTTCAATGTTCTATACTGTTTGAGACTAAGGACTTGAAATCCTTTTTACTTTCTCTGGTTCTTCCTTTTTATTTCTGCCTGACTTCTGCTTCCTTTGATGATTCCTTTCTTTCCAGTAAATACTGAGTCACTCTCTTTTCTATTCTCATTTATTTACACTCCTTATTGCAAAGACTCAGAGGTATCTTGAAAGCAACAAATATGTGGACCCAGATTTCCCTAAATCTACTCTTGCTACCCGACCTTCGCAAGAGGCACCCAGCCACCCAACACACTTCCTTCTCTCTCCTTCATCTGTCACTGTATCTCTTCCATTCTCTCATACAGAACTTCTAATCTATTTCCTCTCCCTCTCTGCTGCCACTGCCCTTGTTGCAGTCCTTATCATTTCTTTCCTGGATTACGTGTAAGTGTCCCAATATTTCTGCTGTCTCCAGCCTTGTTTTCCAACAACCCTCACCTCTTACCCAAGACAATCCGTCTTCAACACCACCACATCAGACTGATCTTCCTAAAAGGGAATCTTATCACCACACCCTCCTGGTTAAGATTTCAATTGTCCTTAGATAAAATTGTGCAACTTCTTAGCAGGACATATAAAGATGTACCTAATCTTGCTCTATCTTATTTCCCCAGATTCATTTCTAGCTTCCTGTCCCTGGAGCATACATATGCCCTTTGCTCAAACTGTACAAAACTTATTAGAATAAACTATAGTCTCTCACTCTTCACACTTTTTCCTGTTCTATTTGGCATACACTTCCCCACCCCATCTCCCTTTATATTTATCCAGTTCACTGCAACACCCTTGATGGCTCAGGTTACGTATCTCTGTTTTTAGCTATCTTCCCCTGTATCCCTGACTTTCTTTTAGATTATTTTGTCTCCTCTGTCTCCCTAGTAGATGCTTCCATTGTTCTCTGCATTGTTAGCAGCTCTTTTGTCTCCCAGCTCCACCATGACCCTCCAGAAACTAAGGGCTAAGTCATTCATGCATTTCTGTACCCTCCAAGAACAGCAGTAGGCCTTCAAGAACCAAATATTGAATGAATGAACAAATTAATGAAAAGTATTGAAGAAGAAACCTATTTAGATCTTTTTCCTAATAATCCCTGTATTATACTAGGCATAACAGACTAAGAGAGTTTTAGAAACACCTTAATGCTGAATGTATTATCACATGACTTTCTTAAACTTTAGTGGTACATAGAGACATGACAATGCAAGGCTTAATCTTTTGAGTCAACTTGGATTTGAAGAGTATCATGTCTGAGAACTGAGAAGTCATATTAAATTTTATTGTTATTATTATTACCTACCATTACTTCACACTTATAATGTACTATCTCTAAGACTAAAGTTTTGCATGCAGCATCTTATTTATTAGGCAGTGGATGTTATTTTTTAACTTTGCTGTTGAGGAAATTGAATCTGGGAGTCAGATTGGAGGTTAACGGTTGGGCTATGAGCCACTGCAGTTCACAGACTCCAGACTCCCTGATTAAAAACCATTTTTAATGATTAAAGCTGGTATTCTACATAAATTACTTTATGGCCTTGATAGAAAGACATCCTCATGAGACTAGAAAAGTGAGCTCAGTTTTCAAGAGCCAAGGGAGGAGGTAATACATTATTCAATTAACAAAATTTGGTTTTATTTCTCCTAAGGCAAGGCTGAAACTATAACCTTTTACCAATTATAAAATAAATAATCTAAATCTTTTTCTATTATTTATAATTTAACTTCCAATTTCAATAGATTTCCCCCCAAAATGAACTTTGATTCAATTATCCCATTGCTCTGTGATTAATTTTTACACAAAAATTAGAATGTACCTGCTTCAAAGACAATTCCATGTTCAAGATGATTGATGAGTGCTGAAAAAAGAAGTTAAATGTTAATCATCACAAACAGTCTTTTATAGATGCCAGTATGTTGTTTTATCTTGTACCAAAGATCAATGAAGTAATCCTCAAGGCTCTGTTATATAGGGGAGGAACGGATCTTACTGTTTGCTATCTTCTCCCAATGGATAGTGATTTGACCCTAACAGAAATGATCAAAAGTTACTTTAAAATTCTTATTAAAGAAAAATCACCTAACAGTATGAGAAACACTACTACTACATTGAAAATCATTCCCAGTTATCCACAAGGTTTCTCCTTCTTCTAGCTCTGCTTATCTTAACTGCTTCCATATAATTCAAACTAGTGTTGACAAGAACATCTCCACAATTATTTATTACTTTTTTCTGCTCTTACTTAGATCGGTAGTTGAAAAACCTGTTCAAGTAGCAGCGTTCTGAAGAGTTATAGTGCTCCTTGTGGGTGACTACGTTCTTTATAGAACACTGCAAGATACTGATGCACATGCTTTCTTGATATAAACTAGAGCCAGTTTTATTTGTAGAAAACCTGGCTCTATGATGCAATATCAAGTCAGAAACTTGAACACAAAAGCCACCAAACTAAAATAGGATGGAATGTTTAAACTTTTAAAATCTGTCTATCTAAATTCATTTATTTCTCACCAGTCAATATTTACTAATCGACAGACAGGAGCAGATGTCATACATTTAAGGAACTATGTGAAGGAAAAATTCTAAAGTGAGAAAGTTCTAGCCAATAACTTTTTATTATATATTTAAGACAACATGTTTGTTATTTAATCTTAACAGTGAAAACCAAATGATTCCTGTTGACCACAAACATCCACTGAATGAGACTTATTTTAATGTACCTATATGTGTTGCTGAGGCTTTATTTTTGGCCTCAGGGTTCACATTTATATTTGACATCAGCTTCTCCCTTAGGAACCACCCAAGACTTTGTTTTTGGTAGATGCCAGATAGAAGGTCTTTTTCTTGTTAACTCCTTGACCACTGTTATCTTCACAATGTAAACAGGATCCTGTGGAACCCAGCACGTTAATTAACTTGGGACCCTCACAGTGGAAGGCTCTATTCTCTTTTAGGGCAATAGATGTTTGCATGGAAACAGTCCATTTTGGTAAATGGTTTCAACAAAAACGTTCTAAAAGGCACAACATATTTTTAAAAGCTCTTCTAAGAAATACAATTTTATTTCTAATGTTATTTAAAAAATACTTTAAAATTGATTTTCATTATGGATCTACAAAGCATGCCACAACTCAAATTTACTGTTAAAAGTCAAAGGCATTCCCCCAGTTTGAAGAACTATTATTTTAGATCGATTAGCTCCGTTGGTGGGCAAGGGGGATTTAACATATATGAAGACTTATTTCACACAAATTAAAAAAAAAACGTTTCCTTACAGAAAAGTGAGAGCACATGAGAAAACGCTTCCAGTTTTCTCAAATTTAATTGAACAAAAATTAAAAAGTAAAATTTATTAACTGTAAACTACCTGGATAGTAAAAGAGACCCAGGCTTTCATCTACTGTGGCAATTTGTGTGGCTGTAAGCTCAGAGAATGCAGTAATGAAGAGCCACCTCAGGAGCCCCAAGTTCAATGCTATTCTACAGAGAAAGGTGATTCCTATTCTTAATTATTTATAATTTTTTCCATTGTGTAAGAAAAAGGAAAACAAAAAAATTTATTTGCAAAGAATTCACCAGGAGAAGTGATGATATATTAAAACATGCCCTATGTCAAAGCCTAGTCCGTTTCATCATCTCTTCTCCTGGAACTCTGGACGGAGTCTTACCTTGAAAATCTGCAACTCCTCCAGTACAACCTCTTCCATATTCCACTTCTCCTTTGAAATGCTGACAACTTTTAGGACTGTTCCAATGTCTGAAAAAGATACATTATCCATTACCTTATCTCTCCTTCAACGTTCAGTTGTAAGCATGACATCCTAATTTTTCTTTAAATGCTTTTCAAGAAATCAGATTAAATAAGGCATGCAAGAAGTAAAGCTTAATGTATATAATTCTCCCTTTCTGAAATATTATAGTTTTTATCTCATAAAATACTTATTTATAAAGAAAATATTAAAAGACACATGCTTGGAGTGTATTCCTAACAAAAGAAATATACGTCTTATTTAAATGTTGGTTGAAGAAATAATCAAAGTGGAATAATATTTTGAAGCTTAATTTAAAAAGTTAAATATATGAGAGTAAAAAAAATCTCTCAATGTAAGAAATATTTATTAAGTAATTATTATATTCAATTCACCACAAAAAATATATATATATTTAATAATATTAACAAATGAAAGAGAAATCATTAAGATTACATATATGGAGGAAACTAATTCATTTAATAAATTTATTTTATATACAGAAGCATTATTAGTGGTCTAGAAACTAAAGTTTTGTCTAAAATTATTTTGTTTAGTTGAAGACTATAAAAAAGTCAATAATATGAGCCCAAAATTGACATTTTGAAAAGATGCCGTAAATATAGGATCTTCCATTGCAGTTCCACAAAGTAGCAACTATTACAGAAAAACAATCTAAAGAACGTTAAAAAAAAAAAAATCTCATTTCAAATTAACTTATACAAAAGCGATGCTTTTCAAGTTCTAAGCACTGGGGTGGGAATGTATCTATATGCATGATAGTAATCCCATTTGCACAAAATAGTCCAGATTATTCATCTCTGTTTTTAGATGATTCTGGGATCTTTAAAAATATTAAATATAATTTTTCCAAATGTCAGTATGAAAATCTTAGTACCCTCATAATTTAATCAGTAAAAAGTTGGGTAGTACCACCTAGTGGCAGAATGGCATTTATGACACTGAAACGTTCAAAACCTAGGAATGAGCTTTGGGTAGGTAGTAGAAATTAATTGGAAAACTCATTAGAATTAGAGACAATCTAATTATTTCAAATTTTGACATTTCAGCAGCGATCTCTGTAGAACTGGAAACATCACTTCATTTTCTTTGCCTTGGTAGTGCCATTTGCAACGTAATCAGGTAGGACTACTTTCTTGAAAGCTCTTGGGGTCTGTTACACACACACTTCCTAATAAACCTAATTTCTTCTGCAGAACCAATATATTTTTAGGATAAAATTATTGTAAAGTTGTTCTGCACTTGTAAAAACCTATTCCAATAAAAAAAATGTTCACTTCTTGAAAATCCATTAATTTCTATCATGCAATGCTTGATCTATTAAATTACATAGTAAGACACTGTGCTTTGTGTTAATGATGCATGTTTTATTTACTGCCATTAGAATTAATGTGATATTATTAGATAATACTTTTTTATTTTTGAGATGTGTGTAATAAGCAATTGCTCTCTCTCTGGAAAATATTTTTTTACCATTTTATAAATACTGAGTTGGCGTATAAAAAATAAATAAATAAAACAGGCTACAATAATGAAAGTGATAATTAATATACAAATTCAAGGATAAAACAATAATCTACTTAAAGAGCTTTACAAAGCAATGATTAACTATTTTGAAAAGCCATTTTAAGTCATCTTCAGTCACTGATTCTCAAAACTGAGTGAAAGGATCTGCTAGGGTAGGGACTATCAAATATATCTGTAAAAAGAGGGAGATGTGAACTTTGAAAATAAAGAAACTCTGCCTTGTCCTACTTGTTTAATTTTAGTCCATAGTCATTCAGCAAATGTACTGAGGACCTAATATATATCAGGCACATTACAGTCATAATATACAAATATATTTTGAAACCTCAGATAAACATTTAAGAAGGTTGGGAGACATTTATGATTGTTGATTAAAAGTACATGCTATGCAATTTTAAGAAATACTAGATAACAGGTGACCACCTGAAAAGAGATGGACCTATTTTGGTCTGGATAATTCCCATTAAGGTGATGTCAAAAATCTCTAAGCACTTAAAACCCAGGAAAATAACTAAGGAGAAAAAAGGCAGGTGTGGGTCTGAGGGGGGATGAGGTAATTTTCTGAAGATTGAGCACAACAACAACAAAAATACTGACTAGATATTAGCTAAAAAAAAAAATCATTTTGTTTTTGACCAATAAATATGTTTCAAGTGTGTGTGTGTGTGTGTGTGTGTGTGTGTGTGTAAGAATGTAGAATGCTTTGGAAGGAAAGCGCAATCTTGGTCTACGGTACCTGTTCCAAGAAACATGACGTCATACTGGCCATCTTCTGCCACAACATGATCCACTACAATCTGCGTCAGTCTATAATCCACATTGATTCGCTTGAACGTTGGTCCTCCCACAACTGGATATACCGACTTATACATTACAGGGTGCCGCCTGATAAAACTGATGACATCATCTGGAAAATCTCGGGTGGATTTGATCAGTGGGTCGTAGGTTTTGCTTGGACACTGAAAAGAAATAAGGGGAGTATTGTTCATGCTCCTGAGAAAGTTCCATTTTCCTCTAGTCAAAAGGCTTATCACTGATATTAAAGAAATAGTGAATGGATGGATCAATGTGGACTCACTTGTACCTCCAAATAAATGCAGTTTACCTCAGATATATCTAAATCCAATCCTCTCTCTCAAAGATATTACAAATTACATTTATTTATCAGTATTTTCTAAAGTTTCCACAGCAAGATTGGTTTCTATGAAGATTTTTATTTCTTATAAAAACAGGTGAAATTTGAGTTGAAATAATTATGAAGAAAGTAATCTGTAAACGTGGGGATATGAAAACCATTATTTTCCTTTACTCTTAGCTAATTTAAATTTCAGTTTTAAATTAAAATCTAATTATAACTGGTGTGAAAATTATATGGTAAACAACTCAAAGGCTCTCCCCCTAAAGGATCTGTGGAATTTTCTTGCTTTTAAAAATTGCCTTTAATGTCACTGATTCAATAGTTAGCATACCCTGCCCCCTGGTGGAAAAGTAAAAAATTCATACTAATACAAATCAACTGATATCTTTATTCAAAAAACATGAATAGATAATTACTTTATAATTACTTTTCTTAAGTACATATCTCCCGTCCTATATTCTAAATCTATTTTATGATTTCAGTATATTGAAATTTAATAAGTTACTGTAGAATAATTCTGTTATCATATTAGAACACAGGCATAGAGAAGAAAATTAGTGACATTGACAAAAATTTTAAAGAATGTGCTGCATTTTCCATATTTCCGTTTTCTAACAAGCTGGAAATAATTTACACTGAATCGAACTGTTTGTACTAGGCATTAATTAGAATCCTATCAAAACTACAGAATGTATCATACTTCTTAGTCAAAGCATTCAATAGGATCATTCTCAGGGAACTAAAGATACTGAGAGATCTTTAAAGTCACACAATACGACTCTGACCCATTTTTATACTAATGGCTCACTAAATTAGAAACATACCAATAAAAAAGTGTACAAAAAGATCTGTTAATGAGTTTTTTAAATTAATTTGAAAATCTCTTTATCTTTCACAAAATCTTGTATATCTGGTCTTAATGAACTGATATTATCTTGATATCTATTCTTTTGTCCCAGGTCTGAACCAAAGAGGTTAGGAACATCCTAGAGTATTAGTCCTTTGGCAATTACTTAGCATATTCTTAACTGGATGGATGTTGTTTTAAGGATCTAAGTCTGTGCCTGCAGTTGCTGCTCCTAGCACTTACCCTTCAGCCAAGTGAAAGCTGTCAACTCTATAATGGAAGGAACCCCGTAATAAATAGATTAAGTTGCAACTCAAAATAAATGATTCAAAGCTCTTGGCCAATTAGAGGCTGCATGTTGAGGCTCAGTTAAAGGTCATTTATAGTGGGCTTATAGCTTATAATGCCTGCGGTAAAATGTGGTTGGTCTATCATTAAAATCAAAGCAAAAGCAAGGTTTTGCCTGCAGTGTATTTTTTGAAACAGCCCTTCAACTTAAGAAAAAAAAAAATCTTTTGACTTTGCAGCTGCAGTTTTACAGTAGCCAAAAGTTCAAAAGAAATAATATGATGATATTGAAGTCACAGTTTTTGGTATCAAATTTTAAAATAACTTGACATTTTAATGTAAGAAAGTATAGGTGATTGAAGATACAAACATTTAGCAAAGAAGCAAATTTTCCTCATTGTTTACCACTGATGAAAAAGTTTAAATGTAATAAAATCTAAGAAAAAAAGAAAAACCTGGTTTCTATTGACTATTATAAAATGATGTTTGAAAATGTATGTTTTATTATGGCAGCTTTCCTCATGGCCTGCTGCCAGCGTTTGCATAAGATCTTTTCCCTCCAGGTTACTATGTGTGATCTCTCGGGTACACTGCTCCACTTGCTTTCACAAAGGAAAGTGATTTGGTAGAGTTGCTCCCTGAGGTTTAAGATAGTAGTTTGAACCAAATATTGTTATTGTAGTTAATTAAAAGCCAGAGGAATTTTTCCTTTGATATTATATAGCTGTGTAGACACAGATCTAAAAATAACTTAAGATGCCAAGCAAAGGAATCAGGTAAGCCTAAAAACAGGGTAGAAAAAATTCCGAAAAGGAAAAGAGGATGTGTAGAAAAAGGCTACATCTAAAGCAAATGAGCGCAGTCAACTATTTCCCTTCAGAAACTCCTATAAAACTTTCCTATTGCAGTTTCACATCCCAGATATTAAAAATCTAGTGCACTTTTCTGTATGTATATACTCTTAATTTCTACAAATTAGCATGGTTCATCTGAATATATTGTAGAGGTCCATTTCCGTCTGCCTCCAGCTTTCTAACATTTGCCTGACTTTCACTAATTTAGCTCCTATGACTGTAGGAAACAAATCAAGGAGCTTATCTGTGTCTCCATCTACTGTTTTGAAAACTCTGAGATTAAAATTTGAGGGAGGGAAAAGAGCAACAAATAAAAGTCTAAAATGTCATTGTTTTGCTGGAAATAATACCAGCAAAAAAGAAGAGAAAAGAGATCTGTCTAGACAAACCTGAGATGAAAGGGTGAATGCACCGGCAACAAGCCCTGCACAGGCCCGATCTCTCATGGCTGGCGGCCACAGCTGGCTAGGTGTGATCACGTTATACTTGGCAGATCTACCCGTTTGTAGAGGGCCTTTCGTAGTGCAGGGGGAAGCCATGGATAAGAGGAGAAAAACGGTTTTTATCCAATGATAGAACTTTGCCCCCTGGCCAGGCACCAGGCAGCTGTTAAAAGTTTTTTTTTTTTTTTCCCTCCTAATGCCTCAGGCTATTCTCTGCAGGTTGCAGTTTACTTTTAAGCAAATCAGAGGGAAGAATTGGGGCAAGGAAAAATAGTAAACTGGGCTTTCATTTCTAGCAAACTGGGAAAAAGAAACAAAAATGCAAAAAAAAAAAAAAAAAAGGTCTGACTTTAATTTGTGAAGTAAAAAAATGCACATTGAATAAGGACCTGGCTTATTCAGCTATGAGTCAGTTTATAGCAGCTATGGACAAGCAAAGACCCTATATTCAGTATCAGAAGAAGAAAGGCCACAGGTACAAAAACAGAGGTAAATTTGTCTCTCTTTCTTTAAGATTCCCTTTCCTTTAGAGAAATTTCTATACCAGGAAAAGGAAAACATTGTTTAACACAGTAAGTAGTCTGGGATTTGGAGAACCTAATTTTAAAAGTGAAAGCTGGCTCTATGGAAAAGAAAGTTAACTTCAGTTGCCTTTCATCACTTCCAAGAAACACAACCTCTACACAGCTAAAAGGAAATAAAAGTGATGTTCTGTCATTTCTCCATTTCCAAGTCATCAGTTTTAGGAAGTTGGAATCAGGAGGCCCAGATTCTAGTCCCGCCTCTGGTTCCCCCTACTAGAATGAAAAAGAAAAAAGAAAATAAACAAACAAACCCCAAGAGAAGCAGAATTAAAGGTATCCTCAGTAATTTAGAGAAGCAATGACAAAGTAATAATTTGTTATCCAGTAAGTGGAAGGCCATGCAGTGAACAAATGATGAGGAGAAAATAAAACTGTGAATTTTCCTGGCTGCTGTGGCTCAGTGGATTGAGCATCGGCCTGTGAGCCAAATGTCACTGGTTCGATTCCCAGTCAGGGCACATGACTAGGTTGCACCTCAGGTCCCCAGTTGGGGGAGCGAGTGAGAGGCAACCGCACAGTGATGTTTCTTTCCCTCTCTTTCTCTTTTCCCCTCTCTCTAAAAATAAAATAAATAAATAAATTATTTTTTAAAAACTGTAAATTTTTATATAATAGATTTCCTTAACATTTTCCACAAATTAGGAAAGTCTTACTTAGAACAGAACAAAACAAACAAAACATTAGCCGTATTTCTCAGATACATAACTGAGAAAACAGCATGAGACACTGAGAGAGAACACTTCCATACTTTTTCAATCCCCTTTAGTAAGACTACCAGTCTAATTAATCCTCCACAAATCAAAAAGAAGTTTAGGATACATTTTTGTTTGTTTGTTTGTTTTAAAATTTTACACCAGGTTTATTGAAGGAAGGGAGGGAGGGAAAGGGGTCAGAGGTAAGAGAAAACCCCAAACCACCTCGAGGGCCCGTTGGAGCCTAAGATACTGTTTTTAAATTATAAATTTTTCTTTGATTAGGCACACTATGTTTGTAAGTCAACATTCAAACATCTCTTATCTATGATATAATCAAGAAAATCCTCATTTAATGGGGCCAGCTTAGGTTACAACTCAAATCTAATTTAGGACATTAATGGAGACTTAAATTTTTGAGACTCCTCAACTCTCTAAGAATATGTCATCGTGCAAAAGCCAAATATTTTAGGTGAGGCGGGAAGATAAAACAGGATACTGCAAAAGTTTTGGGACCTGTGGATTCCATGGTCACTTCAAACCCCTCTGTTTCCAGGGTAAGCTGGACTTTCTCAGCAATCAATCTAGTTCTAGGTTAAGCACCACTACAGACATTCAGTCTGCTAGAGGTATTGAGTTGCTGACATTACGTGTCATTATTCTGCGATGCAATCCTTCCAAGATTTGCTTTGCTGAAGCAAAATCATAAACCAGTTTTAATTAAAGCAATGATGCTTTGACATGTTAAAGCAAAAAATTCCTTCCTAAAACGTGTGGCTGGTACATAGTCACATATATGGTATGATGAACTTTTCAGTGGACTTGGAATCAAAAGAACTGGGTGACTTTTTCAATGTCTTTTATAGTGTTAGGAAGTCTAATAATTTACTGGGAAATAAATTAAAACTAATACACATATCCACATCCACATACTGCATTAGGGAGATTTTATTTCATAGCAGAGGGACAATCAGGGCCCTACTATAAAAGGGCGAAACTGTTTAGCCTTCACCTTTGATTTTCTCTACTGAAAAACACATGTGAGTTGTATGTGGCAGGACTTCTATTTTCGTGAAGATTTGAAATGTTACATAGAAGAAATTTCATTATTCTACATTATCACTTTAAGATTATTTTTGCAGTGGGCCAGTTTAACTAAGTAGCTCAGTGAACAATATATAAATATTAAATTTGAAAAAGTATTTTTAAGTTTTCTAAATATCTGAATTTCTAAAATAGATATGGAGAGGGGAAATGTTTATATAGGGACTATCTGAGATTTAACAATTTTTTTTTTTTTTTTTTAGCATCATTCCTTTTATTACAAACAAAAGACTGGAAATGTCAGAACAGGAAGGCAGCTAGAATGCACACCTGGACTTTTGGTCAGATTTAACAATTCTTACTTAAGTTTTTACAAGACATTTTGATATTTCTTCTTTTTTTCTTACTAAAAAGACAAAGTTTTTCTGGGTATAAGCTATCAGTGGGGATTATAATTTGTTTATCATTCATCAATGTACAAAAAATAAAATCAATTAAATCAAGTCACAAAATTAAAAGACAGTACTTATAACTATCTCATTTTGCTCCCTCCCCAAAATGGAGCCTTAGTTAGGAAATTCGTGCGTAAGTGTTGATTTTTAAAAATAAAGTTAAAAAGCTTAACAGTAAAAGCAGTAACTATTTAGGATGGGTATAAATGGCATTTGTTATTTTTACAAAATAAGAGAATGATAAATTGTCAAAAACTGGCAAAATGATTCATGAATAGTGAAACATGCATTTCTTGAATATTTGAACTTCAAAAACTTTCTACATTTTTGTTATTGTGAATTATGTGCAAAGAACAAGGGGGTACTGATCTCTCTTCAAGATCACTATTTCAATTCTATTGAATAAATACCCAGAAGTGGATTGCTGGATCATATAGTTTTATTCCTGACTTTCTGAGGAACCTTCACACTGAGTGTGGAAACAACCTAAATGTTCATAGATGTATAACTCTGGTCTACATCAATGTGGGATATATACAATGGCATATTATTCAACATTAAAAAGAAAGAAAATCCTGCAATATGTGACAACAGAGATGAACCTGGGACACTATGCTAAGTGCAGTCAGTCACAGAAGGACAAATATTGCATCACCTCACCTATATATTATCTTAAGTAGCCAGACTCATGAAAGCAAAGAACAGAATTGTGATATTTTCCCCTAGGATCTTGGGAGAGTATAAAATAGAAAGTAAATATTTTATAAAAATCAAATATCAAAAAAGAAATCTTCTGCATTTAAAAGTTTTCACCAGATTATGAGTTTTCTAACATCCTATTATTTTTGGCATGATCTCATTTGACTCCCACAACTGACCTGTGCCCTTCACTGTATGGCACATTACTCCATGTTTCATTTCACTTGGAGCTTCTTATGCCAAGACCCACAGTCAATTAATGATTTACAAAGTCCATCTGAACGAAATATAGTTTGTTCAGAGATGCTATGTGGACACCAGAGGGCGAAGAAACCCTTGAAGTGAAGGGATTCTGTAAATGTGTCCTGTGCATCCTTAAGTTTCCAGACTTATTAACATTGTAGGTCATGATTATCATTGCAAGGCTAGTTTAGGTTTGACTTGTCACTGGAAGTACATACTAATGTCAAAACTGAAAAATTAGAGTAGTTATTGCACACTGAACGTGTAGTGTTTATTTACCTGAGTGATAATGTCAACAGAAGGCACTTCTGGGAGAAGAAGCTAAACTCAACTAACCTGGCTGTAGAAAATGTAAAAGTAAAGAGGGTTTCTAATAATCTGTTTAAAATTTTAACTTGAGTGGGAAGTGGATTTCAGTAAAGATTCTGACATTTGATAGAAAGAAAATTAATTAGCAATGTTTTTATTAAAGTCTGATGTGTTCCACCAAAGTACAATAAAAGAAATGACAAGTGCAATAAGACTTCAAAACTTCATTATTATTTGTGTAGAGAACACATCAATCCCTGAGGAAACACTAAGTTTTTTTTATTTTTGTTTTTTTGTGGTTTGCTTTATCACTTTGAAGGTAGAGTGACATGGAGATTAATAGCACTTATTTGTAATTATGTAGATCTAAGTTTAATCACAGTTCATCACTGGACTTTTTCTCATGCATAAGATATCTACATTATTATGTTGTTGAAATGATATACTCACATAACATGTAAGTCTTTATCACTGTGTCTGGATCTTGAGGCATGTTCAGTAATAGTTTTTGACTGTAATTTCTGAACTGGAGGTTTGTAGGGATTACAAAGATTCATACCTTCATTTAACCAAAAATTACCAAAATTAGGCTGGTTGAAAACATATGAGAGATAATGTAGAAGATTGTGTAGAAATAAATGAAGTGAATTTCAGCTAGGACATGCAGTGGAATATCAATTAGGTGAGTTTAAGGAATGGGTGAAAATTAGAGAATATTAGAGTAAAGGAGAGAAGACTGGTCAGAAAACTCCAACATTCCTCTTCATTCTGCTGTTTGGTAATAAAATATTGGGAAACTTATTTATTTTGGGCATCAATTTTCTTCTTGGTAAATGTTACTAGTGTGTTTGATTGATTCACTGGGAAATATAATTTCACTGATTTTTATGAATACAGAATTACTTAAAATGATAAAGTTAGTTTATAGAAAGAATATTTGTGTAACAGGTTTTTACATCACATATATGATGTTCCTAACTTTAACACCAACCCTCTAAATATAAAATATTATGTAGAAAATTCTACTAATAGGATTGTATGCAAATAAAGAGCAAACATTTTTAAAAATAGGTAAAGTAATAGAGCCAAAAGATTACATATTTATTTATGATTTTAGACATTTTCAAGTTTGGTCATAGTGATTTCAAAGAGAATATAAAATAACTAGTTACTCAGAAAAAATTGATATCCTTGGATACCATAGCTTTCTAGATATTCCCACACCCCTTTCAGGAGGAGCGGCCATCACTCTTCATTCACAGAACCAATTAGAAAAAAAAAAAAAAGGCCCAAAATATGTAATTTTAAAATACCTCAGTATTTTTGTTTTAGAGAAATAATTTCTTTAAACTGCTGTATATGGTTACTCCCCATCTAAAACCAGTATAGAAATAAACTGAATATAGTTCAGAACAACAAGAAAGCCCTCTATTTTAACCAAAACTATAAAGCAAAATAAATAACCTCTGACAGAAATTAGCATATTTTTTAAAAAAATCTAAGTTCTATAAAAAAGGACAGAATTACCCTGGCCTGTGTGTCTCAGCTGGTTGGAGGATCGATCCGTAAACTGAAAGGTCATGGGTTTGATTCCCAGTCAGGGCACATGCCTAGGTTGCAGGTTTAATCCAGGTCAGGGAGCATATGGCAACCAACAGATGTTTCTCCCCCCCCCTCTCTCCTTCCTATCCTCTCTAAGCATGTCCTCAGGTGAGGGAAAATAAAAAAGAACAATCTACCTGATCAAACACTGGTCTGCTATTTTCCTAAGGGAGTCTTTGTCTCTGTCTTCATTACCAACAGCGGCCTGAGAATGGGCCATGGATAAAACATTATTTTATAAGGCATAATTCTCAAAGTTCAGCTTCAGATGCAAATATATTTACACATTTTTAAAAAGCATAGGAATTCAATGAGAAATATTGATGTTTGGAAAAGATAAAGGAATAACTGTTAAATGGAACCTTCTTAAGCCTGATAATATTTTTGTTCTTCTAAATTGTTAAAAAGAAAAAAAAGTTAAGCATTCTTTGGTAGTATGGATACACCTATTCCCTGGGCAATTCTGAACTCTTCACAAAAATACCTGCAGTGTGAACACCTTACGTTTTGAGTATTCAGTAGACAGAGTGGTCTGTTTGCTATACTGTGGTGCTTCTGTTCTCACGGATGAATAACCCTCCTCACTGACATGTAGGTTTTATTATGGGGAGTCACATGCACATTTCAGGGAAGTGTCTGTGTCTGTATGAGGAGAGTGACATGACCTGTGAACAGTCTCTATGCTTCATGTGGCATTCACTGCCCTCTCAGGCCACAGTCAGGAAGTGGTGCAGCAGTCACATCTGCAGTACCTCCAAACTACACTATAACTGGGACTTAATGTAATCTGGATGGTCATTTTGATAATGCCAATTTCTTAGTATCGTAAGAATTAACTGCTGTATATGGGTATGAACTAATTTTCTGAAATTAATGTGAATGGTTTCAGTCCCAAATTCTTTCTCCTGTAAACATTCAGATAATTAAAAAGTGCTTTTTAAAAATGGTCTGAATGGTCACAGTCTTTATTATTTAAAACAAATTCATGTAGAAACAGCTCAGAACATGATAGTCTATGATAGTTAACCCCAGAATCCTAGATTCCAGGGTGATAAAACTTCCCCAACTAGAGCTCCCTCTGAATTTTAGTCTCTGAACACATACACACACACGCACGCACACACACATGCACACACTGAACGTATTATATATATGTTTGTGTGTGTGATGCATATTTAGTAGAAGATCTTCAATGGAAAGGAAAAATAAGTATATTTTAACATCAGAAGTTTTTAATATAGTGTCTTAGTACAGGGACTATGGGTTTGGACTCTGTCTACTTGGTATCTGGGTTCACAACTCAGCTGCACCACTCACTAGCTGTGTGACCTTGGGAAAGTTACAGCACCTATGTGTATCCAAGACTCCTCATCTGTAAAATGGCATTAATAATAACGGAACTTACTTCATTGGGTCATTATGAAAATTAAGATTTGTAAAAGCTAAAGAAGAGTACCTACACCCTATGTGATTGTTCAATATAAAAATAAGACAAGCAAGTACAGCTTTGATGTACAAAAAAAATAAAGGAAATAGTCAATATCATATTATTTGCAAAAAAAATATTTCCACAAAAATTTTGATTACCTTATAATCAGTCCAGAAACATCTTTGAAACATTTATATTGAGGGATTAAGAAGGGGAAGTAGACATGGTTGTAAAGTGTATTTCCTAAATTGAATTATGTTATATAACAAGAAGATGAAAAGACATATGAAAAGGCAAAATTCTGTAGCATTAGACTAGTTAAGTCAACAATTTTTCTCAGAGATTTTGATGATTATTTTAGACCTCTGGATAGAAATATTCATAATGAATCCTAAATAAAAAAGACATTTTTCCTTTATGTAAGTTTAATATATTTAATATTCAATATATATTGAATTTGAACAATATAATATTGATTCAATAACCAATCCTAAAATATTCTATTAAAATTTTAAACTGTTTTAATCAGATCAACAAAACAAAATGGAAGGCTTCCATTTACAATGCACATACTGATTTTAAACTGTAGTTTTTTAAAAGATTAATAAACTCTAAAACACATTTCTTGTTTCATCTGTGTTTTAAACATGATTTATAATATTTGAATGAAAGTTTGGAACCAGGACTCTTAGGTCTTTCCCCTAAAATATGTGTATTGTTCCAAGGTGCAGCATAATAAAAAAGATAAATGCATACCAAAAAGAAGATAATTTAAATGAATCTTTATAATCGATGTAGTCTTTTTAAAGTAGAATCCAGGACTCTATATATATGGCTGTGTGTGGGAAATAAATACTTATTTGGCATTTTCTTCTTATTTAGAATATTTATCATTCTAGATACTAAATCATTTTGATGATTCTATAGACTTACTGAGGATAAAAACCATATTCTCAGCATAGCTTGCACTTTACAATAGTCCATTGTTTCCTGTAATACTAAAAATTCTCACTCAAAAGGAAAATGTTAAGCTCCAGTGAAGGATGAAAATGCTAAAACATCAATGAAAATAAATAATAGTTATTTTTTAAAACTGCAGTACTTTTATTTGGTGAAGAACATAGTTTATTGCAATAGATTTAGAAAGAGAATATGGGCTTAAGAAAATTGTTTGATTATTCAGTTGGATACATACAGTGCCAGGTCGGGGATAAGGGATTCTTCCATCGTACTGCACCCAGCGATGGTCTGCGCTTTCCTTATGAGCATATGGGCCGTTAAAAACTGCTCTGATGTCAGCCATGCTATACACACAAACAGCAGAGCCCTTGAAGATTGAGCTGGAAGAAAGCAACATAATTCAATCCTTCACTGGTTCATTTATTGGATGCTTAGTGCACACAAATATGATAGGTGCTGCAGAAAAAACAATGTAGGTATGTTCTCAAGGAGCTTATAGCCAAGTCATCCTAAATACAGTGGATTAACAGTTACATTACAGGTAATTTCAGTAAGCTAAGAAGCACACAAATGGATAGCCAATACTGGGCTGTCTGGTGAGTTTGTAGGAAGTAGGTCATGTCTAAATTGACACTTGATGGATAAATAAGAATTTCCTATAAAAACTGGAAGATGAAAAGAAATATGTAGGAAAGAGATACTTATGCACATGCTCTTGAATATTATTTGAAGTTATTATTACATAATCCTCTAAAGAACTTGCAAAATAAAAAGGTACATTACCTACTTTTTTTAAAAGGATAACTTAGACATGTAATTAATTAGTGTGTGTCTGTTTTCTTAAAGTGAGTAAATAACCATAGATATTGGCTATTAATTTCCTCACATAATTTTTATTAATTTAAAAAATGTTGAAACAATCTTGTTCACTCTTTCTTGAATTTGAGTTTACTTATGTAACTTACCTGATGCTTAAAATTAATTATAATTACACAGGATTTAAGCACATATAATTAAAAGGCAGAAGAGCTCCATGGGAATTGGACAAACTTTTGCCAACTAATGATGAAAACTGTTACCATGGCCATCAGATGTTCTATTTTTGTTTTATTTCTGGAAATTAAAATACATTTTCTCTGAGTCTAAAACTTTCAATGATTTCTGTTTTTAAAAACAAGGTCACCCTTTATGATCTAAGAGACATATCATCTCAGCATTACACAAATGAGTAAGGATTCTCTTAGCAGGAGTAACTCATTCATTAATATTCTTGAAATGACATTAATTGGAAACACTGGGAGCTGACAGTAAACAGGCATCTGGGAGAAAACTAGCTGTTAAGAAGGGAGGTGATGTTCCCATAAAAATCCCATGACCTGCCTATGATATTTTAAAGGGACGATGCATCATGCTTAATGACATTGCTATTATTGCAGATTAATTACATCTTCTCATTAGACAAAGGCTGTGACATGCATCCCAACACTACCTTGGTCTTCAAGGCGGCTTTAAAAATAAGATAATCAAGTACACCAAGAAGAAGGAGCTAATTTGTAACTTCACACTCTGGGTGGGCAGAAACTTGGTAAGAGAAAAAGAGAACTATCTTGGGGCTACATCTTCTTGGCACATATCCATGCCTTGTGTGTAGAACACACAGTGACTTCAAAGGCAGTTCTGTGAATGCACAGATGCCAGGAGACTAGGGCTGAGATACTTAACTTGAGTAGCTACAGGCACTTGCTTTTCCTGAGCCTTGTAGTTCAGACATAAATTAGCAGAAAAAATAGAGCCAAAGATAGCAGCTTCTTAGGGTATCTTCTTTATTTTCATATTTAAATGTTCTATCTTATAAAGAACCAACTAGAATTTTGTTTTCTAATATATTCTAAGCCAAAAGAACATTCGAGTTATACATAAATATAATGTATATATAAATGAGGGTAATTTCACAGAAATGAAATTGTAATTTGCCTATAAATTTTAAAAATAATTTAATCAAAAGGAGGCAGTTAAGACCATTTCTCTAATACCAAAAGCAACACTGCCAATTTCTCCAATACTAATATTAATATACATTGATAAAGACTGGTAACAGAGCTATGAAAAAAAGTGCAAAGTATTTCAGAGGATATACTGTAGGCACTACTATGTAACAGGAATAAAGGTGCACTTTGAACATGATCCAATATAAGTTACTGAATTAAATAAAATTAATATTAAATAAAATTAAGTAGGATCCGTATATTCTTTAAGAAAGCTCCACAAATACAAGGAAAACTTTTAAGGAAGTCACAAAGATTCAATGACAAGTACAGAACAGTATTATGCATAAAGAACAAAAGGATACAGGGGTAAAAATTAGGAAAGCACCTTTAGTTCTAGTCCCAGTTTTACTACTAATTGGTTTCTTTTTTTATAGTAAGTATACAAACTTCTTTTGCCTATATTAGCAGAGCAGTGGTGATACAGTAATACTAGCAGCCAAACTCCCATCTTCATAGGATAATGAGGAAGTGCAAATAAAATAGCATGTGATGACATTTTAAAAGTCAAGAGTATCCCATCTCCTGATTATTGTTTAGCCAGAGACTGAGACACGTATGCTTTAGCACTACCTCTACATCATGCAACTTGATATATTTATTATGATCAGTATATGCATATGCCTTTGTATCTAGTAATTTTAGTCTGAGAACTTAGCTCACAGATATACCTGCTCTTACAAGAACTGGCATACATACAAGGTTAGTCATTGAAGCATTATGTGCACCAGCAAAGAACTGGAAATGGTGGAATCATCTATGTACAGGGGACTATCTAAATAACTTATGGCAAATGATATAGGGGATAATCTGCTGGTGTAAAAAGAACAAATAGACATGTTACGTATTGATATTAAAAGATTCCTAGGAAACACTAGGTGAAAAAGAAAAATGAAAAATGTTCATATAAAAGGAAAAGACAAAAGAACATACAACTGTATTTTCTTACTTATATGTTACAATTCTCTAGAAGAATTACTAGCATTTTTTAAACTTACCTGGTTGTGGTAAAGACTCCATATACTACAGGATTTCTTTCATCTCTTGTGGGGAGTAAGTAAATATCTTCTATTAATGGGAAAAAAAATAATGATTCACTATGGTTTTATTTTTTTGAGTTCACATGTTTTTTTTTTCTTTAATAACACAATATTTCTGAGACTCTATACAGTATATAAAATGAAGATAACAGTGAAAGTCATTACATTACTACAAAATAAAGTGTAAAAGACTTTTTTTTTTTTTTACTAGCTATGTGCCATAGAATTGGACATTGAACCTGTTAGGTGTTTGCTTAAATCACCTATAAATAAAATGGTTTTCTTGATAACCTCCATGGCTATTTTAATTAAGAGTATGTAATTTCATATAGGGTAGAAATTAGAAACAGGCAATTTTTATCCACCGGTGTAAAAAAGTATTGTCTTATGATTCTATCGACTTATTAATAATTCAGTTCCTATTTGGTAAAAGTATGAAAATAGTTATACAGTTAAGTACTTGTGCACTATTACTTGTGTAATTACTTGTGCAGCATTGACATTAAAATATGTGTAAGTAATATTTTTAAAAGATTACTTAAGATGTGAGCATGCCTATATGCAGCATTAGAGATCATCATGTACACTGTATATTTTAATACTATAAAATACAATACTGACAAAATCATCAATGATACAATCCTTTTTACATTGCCAACAAAGACAAGTTCAAGAAGATACGTGAAACTGAAAAAGTTCCTTCTAGAAAGAGCTTTGAGAGGAGTAAAGAGGAGGAATGAAGGAAAGAGGAAAGAAACTGTTATGCTTCTCTGAGTATTTATTTATTTATTTAACTTCAATATTTGGTACTATTTTTATTTATTTACTTTTTTTTTAAACTGTTGTCCTATCACAGTTGTCCCAGTTTTCCCCCCATTGCTCTCCCCTGCCCTGCTCCCCACCCCACCGTCTGAGGGACAAGCTTCAGCAAATCTCCCCAGCTCTCCAGCAGGGGGCATCCACACAATAAGGAACCCAAGGTCTTGCTACCCACATACAGACAGAGCTCCTTCCAAAGTAAAAGACTACATGTAACAGGGATGAGCCATGTAGTCCCAGAACTAGTACTTTCTGTTCTCTTGCTGTAGTTTTGTTTCCCTCTTAACTTTGACGGTGCTTACGAAGAGAAGAATTTCTTCATTACAATGAATACCCAGATCTAGAGCACCTCCATGTTCTTAATGTGTGCAAGATCAGTGAGAATCACTTCTGTAAGTTTTACTGAGCAATATAATCGGGCATTTGGGGCTAAAATAAAATAAATTAATTACGCAGTAAGACTTTTTTCAAGAAAAATAAAACATGTGACTTACGAAGTTCATCAAAGTGAGTATCTGCCCCATCACTTCCAGGAATTGAGCAAATCAATCTGGCCTTAAGAAAAGTCGTCCATTTGTTTATCAGGCTGCGTTGTCCTCCTACATCATTCTGAAAAAAGGAAATAAAGATGCAGATTTACCTTCAGGATCTATCACCAAGTAAAACACGCAGTGATTACAGGCAGTGTCTTATTAATATCATTGCTTACAAAGATGGACAGTCTACATATTTTAGTCTTTGAACTTTCAGATGAACATTAAATGCTTTTCTTACAGCCAAATGAATGCAATGTAAGCAGCATACCTCTACTGAATAAGTAGACGCATGCAAGGCTACAACCAAATAAGGCAGGCTTGGAATAAACTCCCATCTCTGCCAGTTTTTGCTCAATGAACTACCAAAAGCTATTTATTTCTCCAAGTCTCTGTTTTCCCGTAGATAAAATATGATTAATGTTTTGAAATGTGATTATTTTGATAACCAAATGAAAAATATGTATCTTCAGCATACTGAAGTTGTATAACTGCTTGCACTAACTTGTATACTATGCATGTGATTTAGGTCACTATTTGCATCCTTAGACATATGCCTTGGTCTTGGCTTTAAAAGTCTCCCAAATTTAGTGCCTACTAATTAAATTCCAAGGCTGCACACACACACACATGCATGCACACGCACACACGCACACACACAAGCAATCTTGTTTTTCCATTTTATTTTACTCTAAATGTTTCATTAATTTTTTTAGTTATTAAGTAAAACATAAGCATTTAAACCACTTAAACTGAACAAACAGGGTTATTATGTATGCTACATGCCATTGAGACCCTGGAGGCCCTATGGATGAGCAATGACCACAAAGCCTTGTCCTCAGCAACCCTGCTTAGCTCCTGCAGACTCATGCCTAGGGTTTCTTTCATGAAATCAGTCCATCTTGCATTTGGTCTTCTCTTTTCCTGCTGCCTTTTATTTTCCCCCAGTATCATTGTCATTACCAAAGAACTCTGCTTTCTCATGAGTCCAAAGTAGGACAACTTCAACTTTGCTATTTTTGCCTCCAGCCATGTTTTGGACTTAATTTGCACTAGGACCCACATATTTGTCTTTCTGGCAGTTCCATCTCTCCATAGAACTCCCCTCCAACACCATTTTTCAGATGAATTATTTTTTCCCATCAGTCTTCTTCATCCGACTTTGGCATCCATACATAGTAACTGGATATACAAAGGTATGGATGATCTTAACCTTGGTCTCTAATGACACATTTTTTTTTCTTGATCCTTCCTAATGCTTCCATTGCCCTCCTTCCAAGTCTCAGCCTTCTCTTGCTTTCTTGGCTGCAGTCTCCATTTGAATTGATGACTGAACCAAGGTAAGCAAACCTTTAACAATTTCAATTTCTTCATTGCCTATGCTGGCATTGTGTGTTTCTTCTGTAGTCAGATTTTTGTTTTCTTGATGATCAAATGCAGCCCTGCTTTGGTATTTTCTTCTTTCACGTTTGTCAGAAGTTGTTTCAAAGCATTGCTACTTTCTGTCCAGTAAGATAGTTGTGCTCTGCATATCTGTAATTATTGATTTCTTCCACTTTTCACTCCTCCTTCCTCTGAGTATATATAGCCCAGTTTTCTTACATGTTCTCCATACAGATTAAACAAATATGGAGATAAAAAGGACACTAGTCTGACATCTTTGTTGCTATTCTTGAAGAAAGAGAGAGGAGGAAAGAGATCCCTTTTAGTATTAATGTGGGTATTATGGACATCCAATTTTTGAGATGATATAATGATAGTAACAGATCCAATTTCAGAAAACTCTCAGATTTAGGGGAGAACTAAAAAGCTAATTGAGGTCCTTGAGACGAGAGATCCTAGTTATCTTAAAAGCTTTAGTACCTAATAGCAAGGGTATACCATGACACCCACAGTTAGTCATATTTTACATCTCTGTTTAGCTGAGTTCATGTGTGTTGGAGATTGACTATACATATATGTGTACATATACATAATAGAAACACAGGGTAATCACAGCAATTATTTAGAACTTGGACAAACAAAAGACTTTTCTGGAAGTTGGATTTTGGCACTAAATATAGGTAAATGACAAAGAATTTCAGTCTTCTCTGAATCTTCTTTTTAGTGGGAAATTGAAGACAGGCTTCACTGAAGAGTTAGATTTAATACTGTCTTTAAAATGACAGGTTCAGACATGAAAAATCAGTTCAGGAAATATTCTAAGTGCTAGAAACTAGGGAAGAAAAACAGTAAGTGGAATAATTCAGAATATATATGAAGAACCAGGATAAATTTGGTTTAGATCAAGAATGGGGTAACCTAAGATAGTGGAGCAAACTATTATAAAAGTAAATTGGAGTAAGATCAAGGAAGGCTTTACTACCAGGCAGAGCATCTTTGTTTAGTACACAATAAAAAATTACTAAAAGATTTGGTAATTAGCAAAGAAATCAAATAAAGAAATCAAAACTCTTTCTTAAGAGTTTTCTCTTAAGAAAGTAAATATATAATACATTTTATAAACTAACCTAGAAACATGTATAATTGCTCTTAAAATTAGGTTCTGTAATTGGTGCTTCTATTAATTATTGTTGCTCAAGAATAGAAATAATCTTTGTGTCAGCAGCTAGCTATTGCATGCTGTCATATGTCTGCAAATGTGAAGGCAGCTTCATCTAGATATGGTTTTTATTGTTAATGTTAATATCCTTAGATTGATAAATAAATATATATCCAAAAGTTAATATGAATGAGGAAATATTCATGCTTACTCCTACTGTGTGTTAATGTATAGCAGTATTCTAATGAGAAAATGTTATATAGAATTATTCAAAAATAAATTTTTTAACAAATTTAAAAATACAAGGCAAATTATCTCTTTATCTTTCATAGGACCCTTGATGTATAATTTTCTAAATTCACACACCTAGCCTTTATGTGTTTTTTTCACAGAGCTCTAGTTGTACTAAGCAGATCTCTACTTAAAACTTATTTTAATGTATTCTTCTTACATACTTAGATATTAGGTTCTCATTGCCTAATTGTATATTTTGAGACAACAAGTAATAAATACCCAAAATAGTGTTTATTTGACATATGTAAAGAAATGTATAAACTATCATGACCATAATGCCAGGAACTATGTTTGGTTTACTGCTTTAGCCCTAGCACAGAGTAGTTGCTCAAATTATTTTGCTAAGTGAATAAATAGATAAACTATTTGCTTGATGACATTCCTTTAAAAGATGTATACACATCACTACTTCATCATAAAAAGGAGAAGTCACATTCTCCTTTTAACATTTTATTAGATAAAAGTGACAATGAGGACTTCCGACCAAGATGGAAGCCTAGACTGACACGCTCCATCTCCCTCCACAACTAAGAAGGACTACAACTACCACAAAACCAGAAACAACCAGAAGTTCCAGAAAATAAAGTTACATGGAAGTCCAACGTATGAAGTTATAAACAAGTGGTGCTCGTCCAGACGGGTAGGAGGGGCGAAGCCAGGGCAGAGAGGTCAAGCTGTGCCGGCGGCAGCAGCTGCAGCGATGGGTGGAGGGACTGCAGTAAGCACAAACACCTGTATTTAGGGGGAGGCGAGAAGCACCCCCGGCTGCAGTCCAGACCGTCAGCTTGCGATTCCAACGCCAGGGAAGGCAGACCCCCATTGCCTTGAACTGTGGGCCCAGAGGGCATGGGGACAGAGGAGGAGGCTCCTGGTCTCTCAGCAAGGAGAGACCAGCAGGAATCCATCTTGGACCCCCACCCCCACACAAAGCGCCACAGTGTGGTGAGAAGGGTCACCCGGTAGTGACGAGTGAACGGGACTCTGTGCCTGATAGCATAGGAGGTGTGACAGCCCTGCCCAGGAAGCAAAATACTGCCTGGATGGCAGGGTTAATGATAGAAATACCAATCACAGAGCTGACCAGAAAGCAAATACATGAATTAATGGATGAACAGATAGATAACCCTTCTGAGGCTCAGTTCAGACCTATAGTTATAAGACAGCTTACAGAACTAACAGCGGGACTTAATCAAGACAGGAAAGGAATGAAGGTTAGTCCTGCTGAAATGAACAAAAACACATACGAAACAAGTGGTGAGGGAAGGAAAATCAGGGATCAAATCAACAAATTGGAACATAGGGAAGGAACAAACAGTCAACCAATGCAGAAAGAGGAAACAAAAAGTGAGGAAAATGAGGAGAAGCTCAGAAACCTCTGGGACATCCAAATTATAGGATTGCCAGAACGTGAAGAAGAACTAGGAATTGAAAAATTATGTGAAAAAATAATGAAGCAGAACTTCCCTAACTTGGAGAAGGAAATGAACTTACAGGTCCAGGAAGCACAGAGAGTTCCAGATAAACTGGACCCAGGGAGAATCACACCAAGACACATTTAATCAAAATGTCAAAAATTAAAGATAAAGAGAGAATCTTAAAAGCAGCAAGAGAGAAGAAGAGAATTATGTACAAAGGGGTCCCAATTAGACTATCAGCTGATTTCTCAAAGGAGACTCTGCAGGCAAGAAGGGACTGGCAAGAAATACTCAAAGTAATGAAAATCAAATATCTACAGCCACGATTACTCTATCCAGTGAAGCTGTCATTCAGAATAGAAAGTCAGAGAAAGTGCTTCCAGGACAAAGTAAAACTGAAGGAGTTCATTAGATCCAAACCACTGTTATATGAGATGTTAAAGGGACTTGTTTAGAATAAGGAGGATCAAAACTATAGACATTAAAATGAAAACTGTATCACAACAACCAACAGCAGAAGCTAGGGAACTGAAACAAAGGCAAACTAAGTAGGCAATGAGAGTGGAAAAAGAATTATAGGTATGGGGAACATATTGGGGGGAGGTAAGTGGGGAGGGGGAAGGGGGGAAAGGGAGGGAGATGGTACAGGAACTAAGAAGCATAGTAGGAGGGAGTAGAGTAGACAGGAAGATGTTGAGAAGAACTATATGCACAACCAATGAGCATGGACTAAGGTTGGGGGGACAACTGGAGGGAGTGGGGGTCACTGGGTGGAGGGGAGCAGAGGGAAAAGAAATTGGGACAACTGTAACAGCATAATCAATTAAACATATTTAAAAAAAAGAAAAAAATGTGACAATGAATGTCCACTTTCAAACACTGTCCCTCTTTTTAATTGTAACGATCACCCACATTTAAGACAAACCATGAAAAAAAATTCTAACTATTCTACTACCTCCAAATCTGTTGGAGAGAAAAGAGATTTATGCCATGCTTTCATATTTTTTTCACCTGACAAATGGAAATTGTAACCCTTTGAACAAAAGAATGTTCTAATGTTTTTTGGCCTACCCATCCAGCAGTAGCCCCTGGCCCCTCAAGGAATGAAGAGATTTTTAAAAATCTGGGTCAAAGATGAAAGCCACCTGCTGTCAGCAAGGAAACAAGTATAGTTTCTGGGATAATAGCTCTCAGGAATGGATTATAAGCATTTAATGACTGGATAGTAACTCATACAGACATCCAGAAGCATGACCTGGATGGCAAAGTTCAGTTCCCCAGGAGCTGTATTTCTCCTGCAGGGAAGTGTCAGTTGGCTGACTGTTGACCAGCTCTCAGTCCCTGGATTTGTTTGCAAATCCACACAATCCCTCCCTGAGAACTTTAAGCCCAGAAGAGGGCTGAAAGGGACTTAACCACTTTTGTATTAAAGTGTCACCTCATTGCTTATTTTTGTGAAGTTCTAAAGAACACAACCTCTCACTAACACAATAGATTTATTATTGAGATGTCAGAATCAGCAGCTTTTAGTCACCCTTCACTCCTATGTGTCTCCACTCTATTTATCACGTTTCTTTGTGGGCAGATTGGCAAAAGCCTTGACATCATCTACACAAAGATGCAGATGAAAGTAACAAAGAAATTAAATGTAAACAAGCCTGACCACAGGGGCTCAGTCTGGGTGGTGAGCGCAAAGGGTCCCTGTTTTCCTATTCCCTATAGCTTTTTATATGTTTGTAATATTTTTTAAATTTTGAAGTGATTAATATAAAAAAAATTAAAAAGGAAACAATTTACAATCTTTCAGAAACTTGAAAGTATAGTATTTCTGAGTCATTTGATTGGGTGATAGCTGCATGTTATGAAATACTATGACCTAATCATAGTAAATATTAATGGGTAGATCAGTCATGAGACAAGTTACGGGTGATTCTATTTTCCTTCTACTGTCCCAGCAAATGCGCATCCTTATAAATCTTACCTATATGTGTAGAGTAGCTACAAGCTGTCACACATAAACTTTTATTGAGTGTGTCCTTTGACCTTTGGGTCACTATGTTGGGTTCATGTGTTAAACACGGTTTTATCTATGTACACCATCCTCTTTGAGGATCACTCAGCACTTTATAAATACTGTCATTTTCACTGGTATATTAGGAAACAGAAGCTTGAGGAAAATGTAATGATTCACTATCAGCTCCAATGCTCTTAACTCCTAAAGATTTTATAAATCAATGAAATCTCCAAGATATTTATGAACATGTTACAATCTACTAAAATGTGAATGTGCATTCATAAATGTGTAACCACACTGATGACCTTAAATTGAAGGACACCAGGCTCTTCAAATCAATAAACAATGGAGAATGATACACCTTCAGCACTTATTTTTTTAAAAAAGGTTGATGCTGGAGTCAGAGGTTATAAATTCTCCTTTGCGTAAAATTTACTCTTTTGCCCAATGCTGCTCTTCTGCATCTTTGTGCAGAAATACCCTGAGACACTTTGAAAGTCTCCCCAGTTTTACCCTTTAATAACATTTCATCTCAGAGATTTTACTGGAACCAGCTCTGCCTACTTTCTTTTGAAATGTGACCTAAATACTACGGTAATCTAAGTCTATAAGAATGTTTTCTATAATTGAAACTCTCACAATGAGGCAAGTACACAGTTGACCCTTTTTTCACATTTAACAAATAACATCAGGGCAATTTAATACTCACGTTTTCAATGTGATACCTGTTATACTTCAATAAAACATTCATATATTTTATCTGATATACCAGTTATAATAACAGCTGTACCTAGCAGCGTTTAAATAGTCTTGTGTTGAGATTTGCCTTCAAATCACCAAAAGACACATTTGCACCAGGAAATGTTGGAGACATCATCACAGCGACTGACATTTCAGAGCAATTGTCCAATCTGCTTTTCCCTGTGCTGCCTCAATGTTCACTGAGTTATTTCTAGGGATAGATTTGAGAATCTTTGTAAATGTAACAAGGATGCTCTATATGGGTATGCATAAGTAAATAATGAGAATAATCCAAAAACAGGATGGCCTTTTTAAGAGCTTGAAATTATGATCATGGTGTGAGAGAGACAATAAATAAAACTTAGAATAAAATTTTGAGAGCCTCAATAGAAGAGCATTCCATATGCTATATTAAAACATATTGTTACACTGAGAAGAAGAACTTAAATGAGGCTATTTTAATATATTAAATTAAGACATGAAAGATAGTGAATTATACCTGCTGAATCAAATCAGAGAACTGTATTGCATTTTCTTTTTCAGCCTATGAGTCTTCTTTTGTAATATGCTATAACTATGTGTCATGAAACTGTTTCATTGAGATGCCAAAAAAAAGTTCTGACCACTAAAATATAAAAGCAAAGAAAGAAAATAGTGAGTATTCTATTTCATTTTCTAATAATCTTGACATACCTTAATAGTAGAAAAAACACAACTATTCAAATTCAAACATCTCAGACAAAGGAGAGAAGAAAAAGCGCACAAAAACTTGTATGACAGGTATTGAACACAGTGGTTTTTTAAGCAGTCAACTCTGTAGAGACTCTCAAGGCAAAATGCAGTTTTTGTCTTAAAAAAGAACTCTAGTGTTCAGAGATGACTGTTTTCGATTTTGCCATTGGAGAGTTGAAATGGAGAACATGTTTTTCTAACTGCTTCAAAAACTTGTAAAAATTATTAAAAATGCAGGACTTGAGTAACGTACAATGTTAAAAAATTCAGTTTCTAAGATTTAACAGATTAAAATCAGATAAATCTAGGCATATTAGGCAGTCTTTTTCAGCTAAGATCAGAGTTCACTAAATTAAAAATAAAAAGCTAAATCAGCTTTATAAACCCTTGCGTAGGAATTTCTGACAGGAAAACAGATGGAAGTGGAGCAAAAGCACATCTGTAACTCGTGGGCTCTAAATCTCTCATTTAGGTTGTAAGTGACATGCTGAAAGCAAGCAAAAAAAAAAAAAAAAAAAAAAAAAAACCACAACCTGGTGGAGATCAATAAATACAGAAAGTGTCATTGGCCTGAAAACACAAATCTTCAAAGGCAGTAATTGTCCAAATAGAACCATATATCAAAATAGACAATGCCAGTGGAGTGGAGGCAAAGGGCTATTTATTAGCCCCCCAGGCAAGTTATCTGAAAGCGCCATCCAAACTGAATTCCTGGCATGGACAAAGGAAATACTGCAGAACAAAAAAAAAAAAAAAAAAAAGAACTGGCATAACCTACAGCTGGAATCCAGTGTGGTCGAACACAAGTAAGCTAGTGGACAATGCTTCCAGAAATGAATAGAATCCAAAATAATGCAAAAGCAGTCTTGAGGCAGAAAGCTGTAAGCAAGCCTCACAGAAGTGACTGAAATTTTCACACATTAACTTACAGGGTGGTTCTTCAAGGAACACACATATGTGTATACACATGCGGTAACGAACATCACATAGACATAAACAATAGTATCTGCAAGCAAAACTTGCAAAGTTAATAGACATATACTTTTTTCAGAAGGTTTATTTCATGCTATTTCACGTGTTGGTTCAGTCAGCATGTGTTACCTTACCAAGAAGATCTGCATAATTTACCACCTATGAGAGCAGTTCAGGGTGCAAGGTGCACCATTTAGTGCTTGAAAATATTGGCTGTTCTACAGAATCCACGAATCACAGAGCCTGGCAAGGATTTTAGAAATCATTCTAGGCTAAGCTCCTTATTTTAAATATGAAAACACTGAGAAAGTAGTCTGACCAGAAAGTATTAACAAAACTGAAAAATTATTCATTAGTAAATGTGTTCTGCCACCTGCAATGATAAGCATATTGAATTTTAAAAACGTTCTTTGGATGAAGGTAACTTTTTCTCCTAAGGCTGTTGGTGATCAGCATAGCCGTATGAAATTATCTTCTAAGTCAGTTTCTTTACTAGTTAGTGTCTCTCTCTGTCCACACCTTTTGTCCAATATTTGCATTGTTCAAATTATTGATACAACTTTACCAGATATGTCTCCAAATTCTTTTAACTACACCCAGAAATGAGATCCAAATATTGCTGAAAACAAGGGCAAAATAATAACAGTAACTTCATCCTTTAAAACTAATAAAATATTTGCTCTTTTCAGTAACCTTTGGTAGCTAACCTGTCTCCAACCTCCCAATACACATACACTACTGCCCTTCCACTCCTAAGCAGTTTGTTGATCTGGCTCCAAAAGTGTGCACGTATGACATGCGTGTGTGTGTGCATGCGTATGTGATTTTTGACATTTAACTCACTTTGGCATGACTGTGTACTTACATTATTTACAAGTCCGTTTCTTAGATTGTTAATTGCTTGAAAACAAAAATCTACCTAAGTCACCCTTGTTTTCTGATACCTTCCTCAGTATCTGTCACAAATTCACATGATCTCATTTAAGCCTTTCATTTGACTGGTAAGAGGCATAGAAGAGATGGGTGTCCTGATTTTCTAGGTTAAGAAACTGAGCTAGGAAAAAGTAGAGCAGAGATATGCAAACCTAGATCTGGTTTCAAGTTGAATATTCATATTATTTGGGCAAAAGTTATCATTCTTACTGCCAAACCTAACACCAAATTTTAAATCATAATTTTATTGACTTGCTTCTGGTGTGTGGCATTACTGACAACTAATTTTCTCTTGAAAAAGCTTTTTTTCTTTGACTTCTGACAACATTCTTGTCCAGCTCTCAAACTATCTATCAAATTCTTTCTTCTCAATTGCCTTTGTAGACAATTTGTTCTTCTCTTTCTTAAATGTCGTTGTCTCTCAGGATTCTGTCCTTTCATTTTGATCTTGCACTACACATTTTCTGGGCAATTTCAGACACTTTCATGACTTCAAGAACCACCGCTATACTGGTAACTTCCAAATTCATGAGTCCAGACACTACTGAACCTCTGGTTCATATTTTTCAGCTGGATATTATAGCAGCCACATCAAGTTCCACATATGCAAATATAAAATCTATGCCCATAATGATGGTGTTTCTTGCCTCAAATATCAGAATGTATCTCTGTACAGTTTCCTAACCTGTCTTATCTTCTGGAAACCCCAATCACTAAGAATATAGAAGCCCTTGTCTACAGGGCAAGTATCAAAGTATCTGGGATAGGATTAAGGGAGAATGAAAATACATTGAAGACCTAAAAGAACAGGAACTTGCTGCAGACTTCCATATACCCGGTAGAGTCAATATTTGCAATGTCAGTCAGTCCAATTCATACACAAGAAAGATAAAGCTTATGAAGACTGTTGAAATTTTGTGTACATTTTAAAGGGAAAACAGTCACTATCGTGATAATTTTCCATTTACTCATTATAGTCACAGTGAATCTCTTAATTCTTTAAATGCTTTTTAAAAGTCATCTCTGAGATTTCACATGTGCTCTCCCTTCCACCTGAAATATTTTCTCCCATCCTTGCCACCTTTGCCCTAGAATTTCCTAATCATTTTCAACATCTTGTTCAAAAAGTCGCTTTCTCAGAGATACCTTCCATAACCAATCAAAAGCCCACTCATTTTTCTAAATTGCACCCTGTGATTTTTCCATTATAGCATATATCACATATTAATCTCTGTGTTTTCAATTATACATTAATCTCTGTTTTCTTGTTTAATTCCTATATAATCTACTAGGTTGTAAGCTCAATGAGTACATGTATAGTGTCATTGTTTTGTTTTGTTTTTCCAAAAAAAATGAAAAAAGAAAAAGAAAATATAAAACTACTGCATAGCATGGTGCCATATACTGGGTCAATTATCAATAAGTGTGTTAAGTAAATGAATGCTTTAGTAGTGTACATTTATATTGTAGCTACTAGTCACATAAGGCTATCTAAATTATTTTATCAGCGTTAGAATTCATTTCCTCTGTCATATTAGTCATATGTTTACACAGCCACATGACTACTGTGTTAAAGAGCACAGATATATTGGAAGAACATTCCCATCATCACAGAAAGTTGTATAGGACAGCACTAGTCTACAATAATCAATAAAAGTGTGGTAATAAATTAAGGGCCTTTTAGAAATCTACATGTAGATTCTATCTTAGAAATATCTCTTGAACTTACCCATATATCTTCATCCCTACTGTCTTTAGGAAACCACCTAATATGTCTTCCAGGCACAAATATATTCTAGCTCATACGCATTTCTCAAATTATTGCTGAATATATATTACCTATCAAGTCACTTCTCTGCTTAACACATTTTAACTTCTCATTGCCTACAGCATAGTTTAGATTCCTTAACATAGAAATAAGACTTATTTTCCAACTTGCCACCTCAATCTCAAATGACATTGTTCCCCTCTTACAAACCCTGAGTTCCACTTATAAGATTTCACTGTTCTAGAAACAAAATATACTCTGTGACAATGCTGTATAAAATACTTCTTACCTCCCATATAAGACTCAATTTCTTACCTTTACTGAAGTCATGTACAGTTCTCAGCTCTGACCTCTATCACATAATGTGATTATCTTTTTATATTTCTATTACTTTCTTTGTACTAATAGGTTTTAAAGAAAAGGGGTAATAGCTTACTTATTTCCCAGTGCCTAGTGTACTGCATCTTGCATAGAACTTATTTTATTGTTATTATTGAAATAATAACATAGTGAATAAATGGGTTACAAATTTTACCTTATTCTGTAAAGAATCCTTTAGTATTCTTGCGTAATTTCAACCTACTTCCAAAACTCTCTCCTCACCAATCATTATATACTACTCAGTCTGAAAATAACTATGTTTGAAAAACCAATAAAACAACTTTTTCTTTAGTTTAGGAGCTCAAGAAGTAGGGAGCTCTTAAATGGTTAATAGTTTTTCACTGGGCTGAAATTATCAGTTAAAAATTAGCACAAATAAACAATCACGGCAAAAACAGCAAAACCTAAATATTTCCAAATAAGTAAGTTCTGTGGAAAAATAATATAAAGGACTCCTATGTTAGTAAAAAGCTTTGTAAACTCGGTAAGGTATACACAGTTAACTCTTAGTTCTCTCTAACATGATCTCTTCCTTCTTAGATCTTTGCTTATCTCTCTCAGAATCAATGTTGATTCATAGCAGAGATGCATCCTGTTCTTACTTGTTGAAAATAGAAAAATAATCCTATAATAATACAATGGGGGTAAAAAAAAAGAAACAACAGAGAGGAATATATTACAAATGTCAAAATAACATTTTTATGTGAAAAAAAATATGTAACAGCGACAAGGATAATGCTGAGTAGCTATTTCTTAATTAAATTTCTTGGGGTTTGGCAGAATATCACATTAAAAAAAATTTTTTTAATCTTGTCAGTGAAGTCTCTACTTAGAAATGCTCACTTTTTGCCACATATTAATCCTAAATTACTAAATAAGGATAAAGACATGAGCAGGGCATGTTGCAATTGAGAAATTACAAAGAAAACATTTAGAACTAAATATTGTCAACATTTGACCAATAGATCATATGTCTAGTGGGAAATTCTAAAAGATGGTGTTCATTTAAAACAATGATTGAGTAAAGAGATACACTAAAGTAAGAATCTCTATTGTATCTTTTTTTTTTAAAGAAAATTCATCCATCACATGTCCTTATTTAGATCTCACAATGTGTTAGCTTTTTATCCAAAAACAATAGCATGAGAAAAATCTTGCTGTGTGGCCTCAGAGGTTTTATGGTGAGAAGATTCAAGTATTAGAATTCTCTCTGCCTTTTCAGTTCTACAGGAGTTTGTACAGAATTTAAATAAAATATCCCATGGATGATACTTAAAGTCTACATTATATTTTTAATACAAAATTTTATAAATGGGGCAACTCAATTTCTTTTTAAAATATTTCTCCACCTCTAAGATTAACTTTCAGTGTATTGAATAGTAGGATAAAAACATTGCTCAACATTATAAATAAATTTTGATCAATTAATTGGATTAAATCCATCAAGAAATAAGTATTGCACTGGTTCACAAAACACACAGTTGTTAAACAAGTTCATCAGAAAGTGACCCTTGAAATACAGTTCCTTGATCGTAAATCTCTTATGACATATTTAACATAGCTCACTTATACAAATGATGTCAATCTTCAGCACAGCCTTTCAGGTTGGGGATACTGCTGTACAAGGCATGCTTCAGTACACCAAGATGATCATTCCTCTCTAGGCAAGTGGCTTCGAGATAATTACTGTGAATTCTTAGACTCTGAAAGAATGAGGCTGCTTTTCAGAGAACCTGTCCCCTGCGGGTGAAGGGATCAGTAGGAGACAGCATTACTGGCTAGGACTCCAGGTAAAGACTCATCTGTGCTCACAAGTCGGCCTCACCCAAAAGTCGTGTTTTCATTAGCACTTTTAAAAAAGCGCAATGATGGTTTGTATTACTGTCCCTGGAAGTGTTCTAAAGCCTGAGGGCTCAGCCTGAGACAACAAAAGTGACAGGCTCAGACGGAAGAAAATGAAAAGTTGGTACAAGACCAAAGCAAGCTTCCCACTGAGAATATTTATTAGTTTAACAGCTCTTCCTCTTAATAAATGAATTTTTGCTTAAGGTGTCTATTTAAGAAATGTTATTTTAGTGAAGATGCATTCAACTAAAAAAATAACATGCTAAAGTCAAAAGTGGATCCAGTAGCATTATTATCTACAAAGCTTGGTTCCACTCAAATGAGAGTTTTGATGGCACAAAATAGAAGTCTCATAGAGTTTCTGTATTTTCCTGTAATGTACATAAAATAGCAATATTAAAGAACTAATTGTAATGTTCTTCAAAATAATTGTTGCATTTTGGTTTATTTGTCTTCTTTTCCCTCTTTATCTCATTTTCTTTCAGAACCTAACCTAGATTAATATCATAAAAATATTTATTATAGTGATACTATAACCATATTTTCAACTTATTTGATCCAGGTAAAGATATATAATTTTAGATATGTAATGAGATCTATATTTTGATAAAGATGCAAGATATTTTTAGAGTTTAAGTTACTCTAGTGATTACATTAATTTGCTTTCAATTTCAAAATAGAATTATTAAATGTACAAGAAAATTTTAACCCCCATGAATTAGGACAATACAGTGATTTTACTGGAAAACCACTGATTAGCAAAAGGGAAAGCCCACCAGTGAAAGGAGCAGGCTTCCAAAGAGCCTCACATGTGGGCAACAGCTCAGGCACCAGATCAGTAAACTGTAATTTTGGAAAAATTAAATCTTTTCTTTTCCTTTTTCCATTTATTATAGATCTCAAGAATTATACATGTAAGATAGTATGAATATATCTTACCACTGATAATTAATGGGCATTAACTTTTATTTCCACATTCCATGGGCAATTGTTCATACACATTCATATATGCCTAAGCAAAATAAATATATCTTACCTTACACACTCTTCCAACTCGAGAAAGAATCATCTTATCGGAAGTACTACCTTCTTGAGATGATTCACGAAAGAAGAAATATATTTTATCATCATCTGGGTTATAGGTATCTGGTATGGGGAAAGTTCCAATAAATTTTGCTCCTTTTGGAAAGAAAAGAAGCTTTAAATTAAAATGATGAAATATTTTAGCCACAATATCACTGGCATATTTTGTATGTAAAACAGAATTTTTTTAAATGAACCAAAAGTGGAATGTGGGAAATGAGACATATATAAAAAATAAATATGACACATGTAGAAACATGTCTTCACATGAAGAGGTCCTAAACAAGTTCTCTAGGAACTCTAGAGAGCAGGTGAGAACATGACTGGCTGATAGTTACAATTTTTGCAACTCAACTAAATTACTTTATAAAGCCCTTTCAAACTGCAGATTCTATGATTTATATTCTCCTTTTATATAATTGAGTCACTGCTTTTTAACCACAATATCTATTATAAAAAGCTCAGGAAAAACCATGAACATATCTTAAGTTTTGTTATATTATGAAATTATTTGCTGCATTTGTGTAATTGCCAATGGGGCGGGTAGGGGGAGGTGGGAAAAAAATAAATAGTGTGTGGGTTAACTCCAGTGTAGGCTCTGGAGGCATTTTCTCCAGGTTTATATCATGTCTCTGCCACTTACTAGAAAGGTGACCTTAAAAAATTATTTATTTTCTCCATGCCTCAATTTTCTCATACCTAATATAAGGCTACCAATATTATCTACCTCCTTGGATAACTGACATCATGAATTAATATATGTAAAGCAGTATCTGACAGTGACTGACACAAAAGGATCCAGTAAAAGTTGTTTATCATTAAGATGCAGATTACAGTGATAATCATTATTATTATGACCACAAGAAAATGATAATGAAAAAAAACAAACACATCCATACAATTGTTAGAATAATATGCAGCTGTTAAAAATGAAATAGTTCTAAATATGCTGCCGTAGAAAGATGTCCATAATCCAGGCTGGGTGCAAAAATACCGGTAATGCTTTAAACCCTTTGCACTGCATCAGTGAGAAATCGATCTGAGTTACTAATTCCTTATTTAAAAGGTATTGTGCATTTGAAGTTCTGATTGTATATAATTGTGAGTTAACCAGGTCACAGATCTGTAATTGGGTGGTACTAGTTCAGAAATAATTCTTTTGATTAAAGCAAAGCAAAGAAAGTGGTTAAGAAATAAGGAAGGGACTTCAGCTAAGTAGAAAACGCGAGACACCCAGAAAGAAGCACAGAGCGTTGTTCAGGGGACAGAAGCAGGGAACAAGAGAACCCTTCACCTGCACCCACCTAATCCCCCAACCACCCCAAATACAAATATATGAGAGGTAAAAAAGATCAACACTGCTTCTCTAGAGATTTGCCCAGGGCCCTGATTGCTGTGTACCCCAGGAGACTAAAAATCACTCCTTTGGAAATGAAGAGCAGTAGGTCAATAGCCTAGTAAACAAGGCTTCACAGTAGCCTTCTCCAACAGACGAAAGTTAGTGTTTGATTCTAAGTGATGGGTAGTTCAGTCTCTATCACCCCAGCTCTCTGGGGTAGCCCTGGTCTCCCAGAAATTTCTTCTGTGCTCAGATGAGGAGCTTTGAAAGGAAAAGGAGGATGGGGGTATACGGGCACAAACTTTCTATGCTTTGGTTTTCATTATTTCCATCTTCTTTTCCTGGAATTTAGAACTCCAGTGGATTCGTACACTCCTGTAATCTCTCTTTGACACAATCCTAGATTACATGAAAGTTAAATTTTAGAAAACCATGAAGGATGTTTTAAATTTTTGTTTCTAATTGATCTTAAATTAGCAAGGTTCATTAACAATTCTCCTTTTTTATTTATGTGTACTACCTTTTCTTAAAAATTAAACTCTTTGTGGAAATAAAGTTTCCTACAACTGTGATATTAGGATTTTAGCAAATTCATCAAAATAAAGACTACATTTAATTGCTACTGTATTCAAGGCATTAGAAAAGGAAAATTGGTAGGATTAAGGAATATAAAAATTAATGAAACTGACTCCAGTTTAAACCAGTTATAATCTAGATTAAAGAAATATTAATTTATGGCCAAGATATATGGCTAAGAAGAAGGCCTGGTGTTAATGTTTCCAATGACTTAAAAGAAGGTTGTAATAATAGGCAGAGAAAAATACGACCTACTGTGGGCTCCCACACAGATAGACCAGATATTAATAATAACCTATATAACTTTTTTGAATTTACAGATGCCTCAATTCAATGTCGCTGACTTGGATGAAAATTTCCAGTTGCACTGGTATTTATATATTTTTTAAATCTAGAGATACAAAAATGGATAAAACCTTATAGGTGGTTCTTATAAGCATCTGAGATTAAGAGTTACTAAAATACATTACCATTTCATACATATAAGGGGGGACCCTAAAAACGTGAAATTTATTTGTAAAAATTGGGTATTTATTCTTACATGTTTAAACTTCAGTCAATTTCAAAGTACTCTCCATTTGATGCAATACACCTATTGAGGCATTTCTTTCCCTCTATGCAAAACAAGTTTTTGAACTTGTCAATTTTGATGCCTTTTAATGCTTTTTCCATTTTTTTTTTTACCTCTTTCACATCAGCAAAGTGTTTCCCTTTGAGGGCTTTTTCATTGGGGAAACAAACAAACAAAAAATAGTTCAGAGCAAGATTGGATAAATAGGGAGCATGGGACATGGGGAGTTCATGCCATTTTTGGTTAAAAACTACTGAATACTCAGCATGGTGTGGACAGGTGTGCTTGTAAGTCACCCATCATGAAATGGACAAATGTGTTGAAAGAGTCTTCAAAAATATTCACTGAAGCTGAACATAGCCTCTCACAATAGCACCAGCTGGTACACTGATACAGATGGGTTCCTAGAACACTCACCTAGTGGTGGAAGCCTGTAATACAAGGGACTTGCCCTCCAAAAGATAATTCTGGTTTTTGGGGGGTCCCCTCTCATATAACAGATGGTCTTGTGTTTATTCAGTGACTTTTAATTTTATCAAACTTTCTTTTAAATGTTGGTTGTTTTTACAGTAATATAAGAAAATTATTCTGGAATACTCTAAGAAAACTGCATGGTGGAAGTGTTTAAGCCAAATATTTACTATATGAAAAAAATCTGATTATGAAAAAAGAATATTAAATGGTACTATATTCTATGATTTAAATAATAAGAATATTTATGAGTTAAAAACATATACATTTCAAGAATAGGGAGTTTCTTTCCTGCAGATTCAACTGAGGTCCTGTGTTAGAACACTGGTGTTAGTATTTCATGATAAAAACTCTTTCCTGACTTGCTTCCAAATTTGGGTAAAAATAGTTATCATTTAATCAGTGTATGACATGCATCATTGTTGAATTAAATAATTTAAAATCATACCAATACACACCTGGGCTCTATTATAGCACATTTTCCCCATTGGTGTTCAAAACACATGTCCTAATAGGAATGGAGTTTGTGCTCATGCATTTTCACAAATGAACTTTTAGCATAACAGCAAGAGTCACTGCCAAATGAAAAATGGCATAAATCCATGTGGCCTTCAATACACATCCCTTTCATTTCTCCCTGTGAACCTCTTTTCACCCAGATGAGCTCACCTGCACTATGACAATACACAATGACTTTCTCTCCTTTACTTCTTGTAATACCATTTTCCTACTACTTTTGAAAAATGTTATCCTTCTGTGAGGGAGGAGAATTTATAGACAACAGAGTATTCCAAAAGAAACTTCACAAAAACAGAAACAAACAAACAAAAAAACACTGCCTCCATATGTTAAAAATGAAGAATTAAAACAAAAGTTCTCATTTACTTCAGGAAAGAAAACAAAAACAAGTGCATCTATGGGGTCATTATTTGCTTCTATTTTCCAGACTTTACTTTTATCCTAAAATTCTCACAAAAACTCTACTGTGTCTCAGTAACCACTCTTACTTGTATCTATATTCCTATTTTCTGATATGTTCTAAGATTAAGTTGAGGGAAAAAAGTGTGGAATCACCTAAATTTTCATCTAGAACTCCCCATAGTATTTCTATTTCATTTTTGCAATTCTTCATGTTCTTGTTAGGGTATTTAGTAAGTGGATTAATTTCTCAAAGAAGGGATCAGAATTCATACTTCTTAAATCTTTTGGAACTGGATTATAGAAATTCTGACAAGAATCCTTGGACTAGTATGTGAAGAGGTTAAGTGATCTCCCTCTGGTTAATTCTAGGCAGAGTAAAGAACAAATTCATCAAGGATTTTAAACTCCCCAAGTGATTCAGTGATAAAAATGGACTTATAAAAGATTCATGTAGTATCATATTTTTAAAAGGTTAATCACATAAATTCTGCATCTTAAGAGCTAAATATGCAGTTGCAAATTTAATTTTTGAATTGCATTTAATCTTACTGTAATATCAATTTACCTTTAGAACAGTTCATTATGGACATGTAAAAAGTAGGATTTTAAATTGAAAATGAAAGTATAGAAAGCAAAATTTAACATAAAAAGTTCTCTAACTAACGAGAAATAAATAATACAGAAATGTAATAATATATTAAGAGAAACAAATTATAGACATTGGCCTCATTGTTTGAAATATAAAATATCTGTCAGTTCTTTTAGCCTAGCAGAAGTTTTATGAAACCCAGGAGTGAGTTTTATATCTATAGTCTAAACAAATAGTAAAGAAAATTTATACATATGTTGCATTATGGTATTGGGGGCTCTTGCACATAATTAATAAACAAGTATACCTTAGAGCACAGCTGTTTAATAGAAATCTCCATGATGATGGAAATGTCTTCTATCTATGCCATCCAATATGCTAGCTCCTCGCCAATGTGGTTATGGAGTGACTAGTGTGACTAAGAAACCAAACTTTAAATTATTTAATTTTAATTAATGAGTGTAAATAGCCATATATGGTTAGTGCCTCCCATATTGGATAGTGCAGCTATAGAGCAAGTAGGCTAAGTCATTAACTGTGTTGTGTTAGGTCCATATAAAGGAAGGAGCCTTTATTCCATAACTGCCACCACAATGGGAGTTGAGCTTCCAAATTCCAGAGACATGATTTGCTATTCTTGTCAGAATTTGGTGTTTTGATGGAAGGATGGGCCTGGCAGTTAGGAAACATGGACATATCCTTCTTCATACTGTCTCAATGTATTCAACATAGACTGAAAAACGCAATGTCTGAGATAACATTAATTCTCAATAATCAACACAGTTCCTGTAACAATCACTGTATTTTATCTCCCCACACTTCTGACACTAGTCAGATGACCCTACTGGCCTCTCTTTGGACCCTAAGCTGACTATATCTGAAGAATGGCCACTTCTCAGAATGGAAGACAGAAATGCTTCCTAAGCAAGTCAATTATTTTTTGCTTTAGTATGTCAGGTACTTCTTCATTATAAGAGTCTCATATGTTTCCGCAACTCCTCCCTTGCTCTGTCCTGGTTTCCAGTGACCATGGAGCTCCTGACTGTCTGGGTCTTCTGGAGCACTGTGCTCTTCTAATTCCGGCCTGCTTGCCCCTCAGCCAACCTCTGACCAGATGCTCACAACTACCGGACTTCGGCTAGGCCAGAAATGATTTTAGAAACAATAAAATTATGACAATAACCAGAGATAAGGTGATGGAGACCTATGGGAAGATGTTGGTCATGAAAATAACAAGGTCAATAGATATTTTGAAGGAAGCAAAGTCCCTCAGCAAAAGATTAGATATAGGGTTAAAGGAGAGGAAAGAATCAAAGATAATTTCAAGGTGACTGGGTGGATAAAGTTAAGAAAGTTAAGACAGATAAAAATCAGGAAACTAGTAATAAAGGATAGATTACACAGGAAAAGATAATCTTAAAGTGAGACTCACAAAATTTTATATTTTAGATAAAATTAGTCTTTCATATACCTATCTCTACATCTATGTCTATCTCCATGTATATTTAAGGAAATTCAAACAAAGGATCACTAAACAACTCGTAAAAAATCTCAAAGCACTTTAGTGACATAATCAAGGCTAAGGCTCAGCTATCTTTATTTCCATATGAAACAACCAGTTTCTTCTAACCTGAGATGAAAATATAAGATATCCAAATAAATGCTTTCAAGGGCACTTAGTTACAAGAAAAGGCTGGAAGTGTAGTTTCAGGAAACACCAGAACACAGGAAACAGCTGAAACTATTAGAATTTGATGAGCTCACATTATGAAGTGTAGAGAGAGCAAAAGGTGGTCAATAGTCAAAAATGTTAAATAGATAGCAGAGAATCAGAGCATTCAGGGTCTAGTCCCATCTCCCCTCTTGCTGCTCTTACTTTCAGGGATAATGATAATGACGGTGATGATAACAATGACACCAAATCTGCTCTTAATCCTCACAACACTGTGAATGTTATTATTAATCCAAATTTTTAGACAAAGAATTTGGATGCACAGAGAGACTTGACTAAGGTCACAAATAAGTGATAATATTTAAATCTAAGCAATTAATTAAACAGAAACAGAGCTATAATTTTTGTGTAAATTGGGACAGTTTTGAGAGTTAAAGAACACAGAAAAACTGGGGAAAATCCAAGCAAACCAGGTTATATTGTACCCCTTTCATTAACCATGAAGCAATCTGCCTTGAATGATCTGGAACCACAGATGTTTTCCAAATTCTTAATCATTTGTTGAATTCAATCAGTTGAGACCTTCTGTTGTTTATACTTCCTCATATCTTCAATTTCTTCCTTTCTGATGGTTTCTTTAATAACAAATTGTTCCCATTATCTAAAATTTTCTCCTGAAGTCTTTTTCAAATTCTTTTATTCCTAAATATCTTCTCTTTCAAATATTCATTCCTGTATATTCTCAGGACCACCTCCACCGCCACTCCCTTTGTTCCTGTCCCATCCTCATTTTCCTGTTTTTATGCAAAGGCCTCTTCTCTCTCTACCCTCCTTCTCCTTTAGTCTTCCCTTCATGCTACTGTCAGTCCCTTCATCAAAAACAAAGATCTGATTCCCTAATTAAGATCAGGGAATGGGGAAGGAGGTCAAAAGAAACAAACTTCTAGTTATAAAATAAATGAGCTATAGGTATGTAATATACTGTATTGTGACTGTTACAGAAACAGGGGAGTCCAAAAACAAACCCCAGAGTTTGTGGCTGGTAGATAGGGAGCAGGAAGCAGCTTTCAGGATGCCCTTGCATGCCTGGAGCTAGTGGCTGGAAACACTGTTGCAAAGATCCGCTTTACTTCCAAGACTCAGGAAAATGGGAGGGATCTTGGACTGTGGGCTGGTACGGAAGAAGCAGACAGAGCCTACGTAGGGTTCTGTGAATGGTCGGGACGGTTTGCAACACCCACTGCGTGAGAGGATGCAGTGGGGGAGAGAGAGGAGACAGGGAGGAAGAGAGGAGCAGCTGTGGACATTTTGGGCTGGCTCTGGCTCTAGGAGGCCCTCTCTCTCAGTCTCTCTCTGGCCCTCACGCCCTTACTCTCTGGCTCTTGTGGGCTCCCTCCATGTGGCTTGGAAAAGGGGTCTCCAGGCTGCTTAAAGAAGAAGCTCTCGCCAGGCAGTTTTGAGAAGGAGAGGAGATCCAAGCGGTTTACAGGAAGAAGTCAGTTTGTAAGGAGGCTGAGAATCAAGGCGGTCCTGCATTGAGAGCTGGAGGGCACCACAGCACAGAAAGGACCTCCCCAATCAGAACTGAGTGATTGGCAGCTACTGGTAAAGCTGAACTGTGCCTAGGAAGTAGGGAAACGGTGTTTCTGACTTTCCTAAGACTGGCCAGGTCTGGGAGGGGGAGGCAGGACTATGTGTAAATAAACAATTCTTTTTCTTTTCACCAAACGCTGTTATTGAGAGTTATAATTCTGGCGGAGGGCAATCGGGCCCCTAACTAAACAGCCCGTGGGTTCTGTTTCAATCGGAGCAGCCCAGGGATTCTGTTACATGACTACAGTTATTAATATTACACTGTTTATTTGAATGTTGCTAAGAGCGTAAATCTTAAAAGGTCTCATGACAAGCAAAAAATTTGTATTTATATCTGGTGATGGTTGTTGCTACACTTCCTGTGATGATCATTCTGCAATATGTACAAATATAGAATCATTATGGCGTACACACCTTCAGCTAATACAATATGTAAATTATACCTAAAAAAATAAGAAATAAATTAATTAAACCATAGATAACTTCCTATTGGTTTCAGGATACTATTTCCAGCTTTCCAGCCCCATGTCCCACTCTCTTCTCATGCTCAGGCATTCGTCATCCAGGAGACCAGTAAGCCTCCCTGTAATCTTTGCCAGCCCGGTATATAGAATAGCGTTCAGAATGCCCGGGCCCTCCGATGTTCATTAAGAGAATCCTCAACCAACTCGGAGGCCTCCTACTGTGTAAGTCCGTCACACAGCCCCAAGAACAGCATGCAAGGCAGGTAACGGTTGAGTAAATATTTCCTACATTTATTGTTTCAACAGTGCTTCAGACTGCTTTGTAGGCATGCCACAGTTAAGGGAAGAACAATGGAATACTCTTCTAAATGGTAATATAAATTTCCCAAGACTGGAAAATGCAATCTATACTTCATTTTAAAGCCATAAGTGTATCTTGTTACCTAAGCAGATAATGAAGTTTTTCTACCGGTAAAATCTATGGAGTCCCTCTCAAGTCAAGTTTTTCCACAAAACCTCAAAATGTTTAAGAAGATAGTCCTGTCTTGCATGAGTGTTAAGAAATCACTTAGCTGGGGATATTCTAAATCTGTGTTATGTATTCATAAGGTTCTCTTTTGGTCAATGTAATTAACATTGTTGTGTAAACAAATGGATCTGGAAGTTTTGACTCAAGAAATGTTTTTAAAGTGTTTTTCCCTTTTGTTTATACTGTCACTTCTACATGATATAGAGAGATAGATGGCCCATAGGACTTCCTACCCAGGGCTCCTCCACAAAACCCAATATTTATGGTGGGAATGAGAGATGCCGTCTGCCTGCTTAAACAGCAATGTTATGTTATCCTGCCATGCAGTAGAATAAAGCCCTATGTCAATTAGAAAAACATTAGAAAAATCATGATAAAACATGATTTGTTGTAAGGCAGTAGAGAAGAAGAAAATCCTTGCATTGTTCCTTGAATGAAATAAATACATTAAGTTTTGTTTTGGGTTTCTTTTTGTGGAGGAAGGTTGTTTGTTTTATTGAAAACTTAGAATACTGTATGACTCCTAATAAAAAAGTAATCGAACCAATGTATCGATATGCTTAAAATTTTGGAGGGAAATGCTTTAACCTAAACATAAATTATCTTTAAACAAAAAGTTAGCATTATAATCTAACCCCTTTCTATTATGCTCATAGACAGAATTTGGCTTAGTAATTAAAAAACAGCTTGCAGGAGAAAGATTGCTAACTTGAAGCCCAGCGCTGCAATTGACAAGCTGTAAGACCTTGATCAAATTACTCAACTTCTCTCTAACTCAGTATACTCATTTTTTAAAAAGTGTGTAATAATTATATATACCTCATTGGTCAGTTGTGAATATCAAATAATCAATTAGAACATAGAAGTGTCATAACAATAACATGCTCAAAAATGTCAACTATTATTATTATATACATGTCTAACTTAGCAAGAAATTATTTCAAACATATTTTAAATTGAGCTAAATCACTTAACCCAAAACACATCTGAATGAATAAAAATGAGTTTTTTATCTTTTGGAAAGCAAGCAAAACAATCAAAAGTGAAAAACCACTAACCATTGAGCCAGTAGTGCTCTGAAATGTCAGTTCTGATGTAATGGTGGTCTTGAGTAGGCCCAAGGGACCGCGTGAATGCAGTATCTTTGCCAAGGAAATCAGAAGCTGTTCCAGAATAGAGGTACTCATCTGGGTGGGAGAAAAGAATACACAGGACTTCTAAGAGTTTACCAGCAGATTCTATTTACAATATACTAATTTCACAGCATGAAACCAAAGATGTTTATTGCTTAACATCAGATTATATTGATGCTACAATTCATGAATTTCACATTGGTATTTTGAAAAATTTGCATAAAGAAAAGATAACACAATGAACTTCATAAAATGGTGATAGATTCCTGAATTTGATACAGGTCAAAGTCTCTGAATCAATAACTGCACATGTATTGGCTTCACTTATGAATACGCTCTCCTTTCCCTTCTCCTCACAAATAACTCAAGGATATATCATAATTAGGAGTTCCTCGTGTAGCAACACAAAGAAATATTAAAAAGTAAATGCCATAATGAGGAATGGATTGTGTAATTAGTATTTACTTAACCAACACAACCTCAATGACCACAACTTCTCTTTGCCTAATCTCTGATGAAAGGGACCTTTCAGCACTGAAGTCATTCTTTGTAATTAGAACATTTTGCATTCCTTGTAGCTAGTGTTGGCTCTAATGTTTCTGATAAACAGGAATTCCTGAAAGGGGGAAGAAAGGAATGATGTTGTCATTACTGCATACCAAACTTCCTTGTGCTGTTATTTACGTAAAGTGAATATTCATGTTTTATGGTGTTGAGAGAGAAAGAAGAGAAAGGAGGATGCAGAGGTGTATTTAATGGCTGGCGCACCGGGCACTCACCCTGGGCCCAGACTTCTGAAGGGCCCTCAAAACCCCAACTTTACATTTTTTTCTAATGACACCAAGTTTGTTTTCATTACTACACTGCATAAAATGTGGTTAACATGTATTTTTATTTTCCCTGTCTCTTTTTTTTAAGGGGCTCAATATTTTCTTCTGTGCCTGGGGCGTCAACCTACCTTAATCCGCCTCTGGGAGGAGGGGGTGGTGGAGAGTGGGGAGAGGGGGAGAAAGAAATGAGGTTAGAGAGGACGAAAGAGGCTGAGAGGGGAAAGGTGGTTGGGAGGATAGGCGGAGGGAGGGAAAAGGAGACAGGAAGGAGCAGAGGATGACGTGAAGAGGAGGAGAGGAAGAAATGGGAGAAAGAAAAGGAAAGGCGGGAGGAATGGAAGAGAAGAGGAGTGGGGGGAGAAAAAGAGGAGGGGAGGCCAAATCTCCCTCCTGTTTGTTAGCGCATCGTTGGGGTGGAAGAAGCGGGCAGAAAGAATGCTACCCCGATGGTAGAATATGATGCCCTTTTGAGAGATAAGCTTCTAGTTCAAGAAATCTTCTAATGGTCAACTACTATGGGCTATCCTTAACAGACCAAAATAAAAAAATAGCTAATCTCTACAGAACATTTGGATATTTTAAATGCCTAAATAAAAGAACAACTAAAGACATCGTTTTATCACTGAAATCCAATTTTCCTCAGGAATATATCTTTAAAATTTTGTCTTTGTATAAGTGATACAGATATTCTCTAAATCCTCTGATTCTATCCATCTAAATAAGTTTTTACTTAACTAATTGAGACAACCAACCTAAATTATGACAATAGTCAACTTCAAAGGAAAAAACTCCCACAAAACAGAGAAATCCAGTTATGTAAAGTAAATGCAGATATGGTACTGCTTTCATCTCTTAAAGCATTTCCTAAATATTTCATCATGGGGCAAATTCTTAAAAATAGAAGCACACACACACAAAAATCAACAAAGACATTATGGAAAAAGTTTGGTAAGAGTAAAAGAAACAAATTATTAATTTGAGGCAAAATTGCAAATATTTGAACTTTTTCTCAGGAAAAATAAACAACAACAACTATCTTTCTACTCCAAGACTGAATCTGTAGATCCTGGCTTTAAAACTGTCTTCATATTTAAATAACTTAGAGAATTCCTAAGAGGGGTCACCAATGCCTACAATCTGTTGTTTTTTTATTAAGGGTGTGTTAACCTTTCTTGACAGATTAGAATCACAAATCATCTGTCTCATTTTTTGAGGCTAATGACTGAGCATTAGACATGATTTCAAAACACACAGAAATACACACTTTCACTTCAAAGGAAGGTCAATAGTTCTCATTAAGTAAAAACTAAAATGTCACAGTGCTTCATTCTCATAACTACTCAAGCATTTGATAGACAAATTAAATAAAAAGAGACTAAATTCATGAACCAAACCAAGACAAAAGGAGTTCTTATAATGGCTGAAATTCAGAAGTTGTGCTTACATTCTTCAAAGCAGACTCCAGACCACATAGTACTGCCTTCTTAAAACAGAAGAGTCATCTCATAAAAAAACGTAATATGTATACAAAGCAAGAGAAGACTGAATGTGCTAGTAAAAATTTCACATTTTCAATAATCACGTTATGGTGTAATCAGAAGTAAAGCTATTATAACATTCTATTATCTGTACTCTGTAGTTTGATTCATTTATTTTATGAATTTATCCACTTATTTCTTAGTATTAATCCTTCCACTTAGATCTTTAAAAAATTTGCAACATATTATATTTAAGAAATTGCTAAATTTATAGGGACATAGCTTAGCATAAGAAAATCTGAAACATTTAAATGTAATATTTTTGAACAACTGAGCATGTATCATTTGCATTAAAATAATTCAACCAGAAGCCCTGGCTGCTGTGGCTCAGTGGATTGAGCATCGGCCTGCGAACCAAGTGTCACTGGTTCGATTCCCAGTAAGGGCATATGACTAGGTTGTACGACAGGTCCCCAGTTGGGGGTGCATGAGAGAAAACCACACAGTGATGTTTCTCTCCTTCTGTTTCTCCTTTCCCCTCTCTTTAAAAATAAATAAATAAATAAACAAACCAAAAAAAAAAAAAAACAAACAAATAAATAAATAAAATTGTTAAAAAAAAAAAGAATTGTAATTTTAAAAAATAAATAAATAATAATTCAACCAGAAGTTCATGTAAAATGTAACTGTGCAGACATTAAGAATGGTTGAGACATCACTTTATTGATAAGGATGCTAAGCATAGAGGTTTGGCACTAAAATACTATAATGAAATAATCAGGGGAAGATTCCAAAGTAATGTAACTCAGTATGAAAATGTAGTTTAACTTACAGATACCTATTGAGAAAAACACCTAAAGCAAGAATCGCCTGTCATTGATCTTACCTGTCATTATTGAAGCAAAAGGCTGTTGAGGATCAAAAGGACATTTCAGTCTGCCAGACTCCAAATTGTATGTGTCTAGTTTGAACATAACTTCCTGTTATGAGAAATATTAATACAAAGTGAGATTTCTTAAAATATCAGAATCAGCAAGAACACAGGAGATAAGAGCTAAATTCTAACTCATTAACTCAACAAAAACCGATTGAGCATGTATCATGTGCATCATGCTGTGCTCCTTAACTCTTTAGCAAATATTATTTCTGGCAAGACTCAATTACCATGTTTTGGTCTCTGTTTGCCCAAAGTAATAATAACAAAAGGATTTATCAATCAGAAGCACTAACAGATAATCAATTCATTTGGCCTGGACCACTATCATCAATATCACTATCAAACACACATATTTCTTAAGGCTAATTACTAATTTATTGATCCTAACAAGTCAATTTCCTTATCTAAAAATAACTTTACTATAATAATTTTACTTGCATAGCTATTACTGTCTATTTACCTAAGCATCTACAACTATTCAAAATTACTTAAGCCTTGTTGTATTTTGTAATTTTAGTGCCATAAAATGTTCTAAGGTAGGCAGTTCATTCTCATAGCTGTTGATGCATGATGGCAAAAAATATCCTGTTACAGTATTTTCACTATTATGAAAACACTGTACACATTAAAAGCCACATAGTTATTTTGGCTGAAATATTTATTTGTACAATAGTGGCCACAGACAGAAAGACACTGGCATACTTTTAATATTCAGGAAAAAATAACATCTTAAGTTGAACTTTCCAAGAAAAATATGAATGTATAATGAATACAGTCCCACGAGCTTGAGTGTTTCATAATAACAATGACAACAGGGCCATCCAGCAAAATGGCTGATGATTCACCCTGCCTATGCACTAGAGAAATTCAGCATTTCAGACATTTTCTCTAGAGTGTATCTACAAAGTTCTACCAGAACACACATTACATGTCATAAGAAACGACCAATTAGTACTAATTGTCTAGAAAGCAAGCAATGAAGTAAAAGTGATAGAGGAATTAGATTATTTACTGTATTATGTTGCCATGTCAGATCTCTAAAGTTCCTGCTTTTAACTAATCTAGTCTCAGAATTCAAACTCAGTAATTTAAAATGTGTTGAAATCAATTAATAGTAGCCTCACAGTGGCCATGTAACATGATCAAGCCCATGTATGTTTAATTAGAACAGGTCAGCTAATGACAGGTTGTGACAGCAGAGACTAGGCATGAAAAAGAGGCCAGTGAGAGCACATTTAGGGCATGCTTTCCAACTGTGGATGGGGCCAGAGAGATGTCAGGAAGGAAAAAAGAAACACTTGTAGATAGTGGCTCTTAAGTATATTTCAATATCATTCAGGGAACATTATTCTCCACAGATCAAACAGAACTATTGACTCTAAAGCCTATAATGGGATACTGTAAAGGAAAAAATTAAGCTGAGTCATGGTATGCCAAAAGATTATAGTGAATAACTAAAAAAAGAAAACCAAGAAAATATCTGAGATAATGTCGCAGTTGATGCAAAGTACTAAATACTCCCTTACAATTGTACAGACTTCTGTTTTCAAAGTGCAACATTTCATTAAGGTCTCAAGATAAGCCTGTAAAATTGTCATTTGTAGAGGCTGAGGACAAGGTCTCCCTTATAATCTCCTGGAGAAAGGACATAGCAGGCAAGTAAGTGTCCTTGAGCCAGAGTCAAGGACACCAGCAAGAAAATGACATAAAAAATAAGGTCTGATTAAGTAGACATCCACATGCCTGAATTACATGACACTCTAACTTTGAAGACTACTCTGACTTTATAAAATTTTTCCCCCGTTTAATTCTTTAATTCTAATTATGCAAAAAGAATCTATCTAAGAAGCTGCACACAGAAATATTGTTGAAATAAAGGAATAGGAAGAATGATAGGAAATATTTAATCATCACAACTAGGCAGTTATTATTAATACCATTCTCACTTAAAGATGAGATTTGCAGCAGCAGCAGGGAGAAAGAACATACTTGCAGTCTGATTATTTAACAGCTATTAGGCATTCCAAGTTTTGCAGAATACATGTATCTGTATACACACACACACACACACACACACACACACATATATGATGCTATTTTTATATGAAATTTGTATAATACATTTTAAAATCCTTGTATCTTTACCTTTCTGTGTTCCTGCTGCCTACGACTATGGCTGAGTATTAAGTGGTTGGAATGGAGCAAGTGCTATGCCAAAGCCTATACTATAATTTTCTCATTTTATCCTCAAAATTACTCTGTGAGGTAGTTAGTATTAGTATCATCATTTTGTTGAATACATAGAAGCTTGGAAAACTTATGAAATGTGTATAAGACCACGGAGCTGGTAAATGACTGGAGCCATAATTCAAACTCTGGCTCCCCAAGCTCAAATGATGAGTTATTGACAACAGTCTTGACTTCTGTCCTGAAAGCCATGTCCAACTGCCCACTTGGCATGACCTACTGAACATTTCTCAAATGCAGAGCATAGAAAACTAACTCACCATTCTCCCCACAAACTTGTTCCTATTCTCACCTCAATAAATAACACCACTCTCCAACTCACTGCCGAAGTCAGAAGTCTGGGATTCATTTAGCTTTTTTTATTCTTCTTCCCATTGCCCAGCTGCACTGGAGTTCCCAGAAAGGGGGCTTCCCATACTTCTCTCCTCCATCCCTTTTATATATGACTGTTCTCTCTTCTCATCACCTCCAGAGCAACCTTATCTATTCTGAGTATGGAAGAATCTCCTAAATTCCCTCTAGAAGAGCAATGAATTCCTGGGACTAATAATTCAATTAAAAAGTTAACAATCTTCAAGCAGGGCTTGACCAGCAGCAAACTCACAAGGCTCAATACCCCCCATTCACTTGTAATTCTCTTATTCACAGAACTTGTAAATTTCACTGCCCCTGGGCTTCTTGACAGTCCCAAGCTAAATAATTAGCTCCATGTAAATTCCTTTTCAGCACTTGTGACTTTTAGAAGCTAAAGAGCCCTCTTTGCATCCCTCAGCAGGTTGTGAGTTAGGCCTTTAGCCTCAGGCCTCAAAACACATCCAAGCTGTGGGGCTATTGCATATAATTACACCCTATGCTGTGAGCTACTATTATATATTATCCTTCATCAAAGCTAGGCAAGAGGACATTACACAAGCAACAAAGAATGATGGATTTCAGTTGCCAAGTCTCCTAGTGGTTCAGATATTTAACTATCAGGGTTGCTTTTTTTTCAAACAGTAGAGTCTGGGCTGGTTAGACAAGTTGGTTAGAGAGTAAAATTTATCCAGCCATAGTTGTGGGTTTGATTTGTGCATGAATAAGTTAAGTCAATGTAAAGAAACCTGTTTCATAAACTCATGTTTTAAGTTGAAACATGCAGCCAATTTATCCTGCAAATATGTGAAGTTATTCATAAGAAGTATATACATAAACACAAGGATGGCAGTGCAACCCATCAACCCATACAAAGATATGCTTCAGAGTACACGTTCTAAAGCTCAGCTGTGCAAGCTTTCTTTAGAGACAGACTGCTTTCGTTCAGTTCCTTGTCAGACCACTTAATAGTTGGGCAATCGTGGACATGTAATTTAATTCCACTGTAACTCAATTTTTTACTAACTTGTAAATTAGGAGTAACAAAGGTAATAACTTCATTAAGAGTATTGTGAAACTACAAAGAAACAATACGCATAAAGTGCCTGACATAATCCATGATGCAAAAAAAAAGAACTCTAATATATTAGTTATTAATTAAATTACTGAAATAGGCATGTTTCTCATTTGTTGAAATGCTCATAAACAGCTGGAATACATTACTTCTAATTAAGACATATTTTATTTCCACTATGTCAACTTGGTCCAGCAGTGTGCTAATATGACTACCTATACAATTATAAGAAAATCATGAAATTTTCTGTATTCAGTTTCTACTATTGTAAATATAAGTAATAAGTCAAATTTGTTGAATGGGGAAATGAAATTTCTTATATTCCACTGCAATGTTCTTTGGGAAATGGATTTTTACCAAGAGCAACATTGTATACAGCTCTAGTAATAAATGAAGCTAAAGAGAAAATGAAGATGTACATAGAGCTCATAGAAAAAAAGTACTCCCAACATTTTATACTATTAATTTTGATCATCTCACTAAAAAAATTTTTTTAATACAAAAAATTTGATTAGGTGGATAGTGTATAACAAAATTGCAATTCATAAAGTAGTTGGGAACATGAGTTTTTATACATGAGTCCATCCTTACCTTCAAATCTTCCTGTTTAATGTCTTAGGCATTAAGTAACAAGGTATTATAAAACATTGTTTTCATGCAATTTCATTATATTACCTCCTTGTAGACTCCAAGATCAATATAACCACATATTGGATGAAATGCTCCCGTTCCACACACGTAAATATGAGTTTTGTTATAGGGTTGAAGTACTCGAATAAAATTTGCACATTCTGTCTATTGGGCATTAAAACAAAACAAAACAAAACATTAGCACACAACTCAAGTTTTTGAAAGATTATTATTCATGCCACCCATTTTTCAAGTAGATAAATCATCAAAAATTAGAGAAAATGAAAAAGATTTAGGAGAAATGTATGAACCCCTGATTTAGCAAAGGAGGCAAAAAAATTAGAAACTGCGGCTTAAATGAATGGCTTTGAAAAAGCTTTTTGAAGTTTTAAAGGTTGTGAATTAACCAGAGCGCTAGAATGAACATCTCTATAATGGTACTCAATGGGCTCTAGAGGAAGAATATGCACAGAATAGTAATGATGTATCCATACTTTCTTTCAAGAAAGAACAAAATCCATCATGTTCTGATGTCCACATATTGTCTATCCTGTATAGAGTCTATTGTTTGTAACATCAACTGCCTCAGCTACATTGAACAAAACACTGAACACAGATGTGTATTCCTATATATGCCTTCTGTTCTTCTTGGCTGGAATGCCCTACCATTTTGTTTCCATTTATTTTCAATATTACAGTCTTTAAGACTAATTCCTATTTATTCCAAGAAACTTTTCTGTTTTCCCGTGAATACTTTTTATACCAAGTCCAATTTTTGAAGATATTTTTACATTTCTAATGGTTTTGTATATTCTTAGGCCTAAAAAATATTTATTTACATCCTCATTATCTCTGTAACAATTATTTTGTATCCTCCAGTCACTTGTAAATAGTGACTCTCAATTTTTCATCATTTTTGCTATTATATATTATTTTCAAGTTACTTTCTATAAGTGACTTATCATTACAAAATTATTAGAAAGAATTTTTTAACCATAGATTCATGATTCCTGTACCCAAATACTCCTGAGAAAACACTTGGCTATAGCATATTTTTATTCTATATTGACTCTACTCAAGAGATGGGCAGGTATTTACTAAGGAAGTTGGAAAGCTATGAAACCACTGAGATTCATTTTTTAAAAATTCCAGTTTCTCCCTGTTGTCACTGCTGTCATTGGGGTTGTTAGGAGAAATTGAAAAACACACACACACACAAAGAAAAACACCAATGACCTAATTAGATTGGTAGGATGGTTCTTAGAACTAAATTTTAAAAAATTTAAAAGGCAGACAACAACTTAATTAATAGGATTGTTACATGTTTTTTAAATTATATAATATAATATTTAATAATTATTTATCCTTGCCCTATACTAAATATAAATTTCTCAGTGGCTCTTCTGATTTTACAGGGAAAAGCTGTGACAGAGTTCCTAGTATCTACCCAGCTACCCCGGCAATTTTATGTCTCAAGAATTTGTAGATTCCGATTAATGAAATCTGCACATTTTATCACAGGAGAATGTTACAGTGGACACATTGAGTCTTCTGCTCTTTACTTCCTTATACACAACACAGGTAAAGGATGCTTCTTTATCAGGGAAGATTCAGCCTCTCTAATAGGAGCATGATCACCAAATACGGTTGCTTAGATTGTATGCTGAATAAAAAAAGTCATATCTAAGGATGCGCAAATCACACTACAGACATCTTTATTGTCCTGAATATTTTCATATGTTTAGTATATGTTCCCATAGATTTATTATATGTAAACTCCCCAAAAAGGAATACTTTATATTTAGTAGGACAATTTTCTGGCAGAGAGTTTTGCTTAACAAAATCATATTATGTCAATGTTTCACTTTCATGCCAAGGTGTCTGATGAAGAGAACTGATTTTCTATTTGCTGAAAGGCACCATAGGAAATGAGCTTCATGTCCCTTAACATCAAGTTAGGCAAGCTCAAATAAAACCCTATCTCAGAGAGCAAATATGCCATACTAATGGTTTTGAACAAATAATGGGGACACAGTAATATAAGAACGTCTCAGGCAAAATGTAAAAATGTAGGCAATCACCAGATAAACTGTAATGATGGCTTCATTGCTAGGGTAAGAGGTTTTAATATTTTATTTTGCTCACACCACACTGAAGGTACTTTTATTTCTTAGTTTTCCCTCCATTAAGAGCTTTATGCAAGGGTGATATCTACACAAGGAATAGCACATGCAGAGAGTAAGAGTAGACTTGTATGACTGGAGTGAGGTGGGACTGAGTCACTGCCAAATATTTCCTCATTTTCCCAAAAGTTCAGTTTTACCAAATAGTCCTATAATTGAAGGGTAATTGTTATACACTAAATATCTGTGTTCTCCCCAAAATCATAGGTTGGACCCCTAACCTCCCAGTGTGATGGTACTGGGAGGTGGGGCCTTTGGGAGGTAATCAGTTTAAGAAGAGATCCTAAGAGTAGGATGCTAATGGTGCGATGAAGAAGAGACTGGGGAGCTTGCTCTCTCACTCTCTGCCATGGGGAGATAGAACAAACTAAGAGGAGAATTTTCACCGGGAACCAAACCCGTCGGCACCTTGATCCTGGCCATCTCAGCCTCCAGAACTGTGAGACGTAAACATCTGTTGGTTCAGTCACCCAGTGGGCATTATTTTGTTCTAGTAGCCCAAGGTGAATGAGACATTCGTTTTACCAGATTCTGATGTAAATATTTAAAAAAAAAAATAAAACAAGGCCCTTTCCAGTTGACAAATTATGGAGTTAGGAAGATTAAGAATTGTGAGACAGCACTATTTGTAAAGGCAAATAGGGCCCCGGGTAAAGTTTTATACACGCAAGAGAGATCATTTTAATGATGATGAAGAAAAAGCTCTGAATCACACCTAAAACATTTCACATATGTTAACTTTCCTAGGAGTACTTACTAACATGCAGACAGCCCAGGAAAATAACCTATTATGCTAGTTTCTGACTTGGTAAGATATTACCAAGGATTTAGCTATGAAATTCCTCCCTTCTCTCAGATTGGGTTGACATGGAATAAAACAACATGTGGATGGGCCCTGAGTTATGTGTCATATATAGCTTACAAAAACGTCAGCATCTTCACTCTTCTGTACTGAAGTTGATAGAGAGTAGTTCTCTAAGCAGCCTGGAGGCAATGAAAAGGCATTGGCTGCCTAAAGGAAAGAATCTGGGAAACAGAGATCCTAAAAGATAAGGTCTCTTAATTCAAAATTGCCTGAAGTGCACATTTCGGCCAAACCAGTGATGTGAGGCAAAAACTTTATACAATGATTTCCCTTTTAATTTGTAACTTAATTTTTATTTTGGTCTCAAAGATTCTCTGTTGTTTTCTTCTTACGCACAAAGTTTCCAAGTTCTGTTTAAATAGCACAAGCAATAATTAACTTGATTTAATTCACTTAGTGACTTGCATGGCTATTAATGGTAGCGTAATTCCATGAGGCATGAAGAAAGATAACATTGAGAAGCAGCTTTTGCAACTTTTCCTGAAAGCTAGCCAATTTGTCAGCTACTGCCTACAATGGCAAGGGCTGTTGCAGTACCGAATTTCTCCTTCCTTCCCTCATTCCTCCTACCTACTCCCCTTCCCACCTATTCCCCCCTCACCCCTCCCATTGGAGGAAAAATAGATGGGAAGAAAGCGAGAAAACAAGTATCAACTTTTAAAAATTCTCTCAAGTAACATTTGTTTAAATATTTTACCTTTCACATACATCCACACTGGTATATATAGCTAACTAAATAAAACAAATATAAAACTGAGTTAGTAGCTGTGAGTTAGTACTTGGAGAAAGACAAATATGTTTTACCCTATGTATTAACACTTGGAATTTTAGTCTCTCCCTATATACACAGAAAAATATTAACAAAATATAAGGACATACAATTCTCTAGACTTAAATATAGTCCAGTTAAATCCAATAATACATAATAACTCCAATGATTACATGTTTAAATGTATTTCTGATAATTGACTTATACATTGTCAATTTTAATTTATTTAGGTTATATATGGAAAGGTACTCATAATTTAGGAATCTGATCTGTTTCCATTTTTAGAATATTTCTTCAGAATATTGGGATCATCAAAGACTTTTGATTATTAATTTGTGCCTGTCATTGTGCTACATATTAGGTTTGTCTAGCAGACCTCAGATAGAATCCAGTCTGCAGAGATATTTGTTCAAGTCTTACAGTTTTGAAAATATTTTCACACTTCAAAATAGATACATGAAAAAGCAAATATCACATTTCTTTCTTAAAAATGGAGATTTAACAGCTCTACAGCTCTACAGAGCTAAACCCAGTTGTAGTGGGAGGGCAAAGGTAAAGATTCTAAAGAAAAATAAATGAAAGATATGCTTACTTAAATATTTAAAAGTCTATCTCAAAGAGGACAACTTGGAAAGAATATTTTTTACATGAGTGGATCACAAAGTAAGAATATACTTTATATTATGTTATATTTATAGAAATATATAATTTGCATATCTTGAAAATCTGTAAGTAACCAGTAAAGAAAAGGAGTGAACTAAAATTTAAAAATGAACAAATTGTAGGGATATGCCATTCCAAAAAATAAATTATAATTTTACAGCTACATACAATATTAAGTTTTAACAGTAATAAAAAATGTAAGCTGAAAAAACAAAAATAACTTTATTTTTGTTGGCAAACATTTCATATATTTACTTTATTCATTTATGTTTTAGTATTAAACATTAACTATATATTGTATCCAATATTAGCAAGGGAATGGGAAATATGATCTCTCATGAACACTGCTGCTGGTTAACATGTAAGAGGCATAAACTTCCTGGAGGGCTATTTTTCAATGTGTATAAAAAGTTTATATCCTTTGACCAGTAATTGTACTCAATAGTCAAAGATGTTCACAAATTTTTATATGAGGTTTTCCATGTGCAGCATTATTTACAATAATTAAAACTGGATTTATATCAAACTTCTAACAATAGGGGATTTATGAAATAATATATAGAGGAATGCAGTATAGCTATTAAAAGCAGTGTTATAAAAAGAAATTTAATGACATGGGAAAATACTCATGGCAGTCTGTGAAGTGAAAAAAAAATGTTAAGGGACTATGTATACAATGATTTCATTCTGAAAAATAGTAAATAGATAAGATAGAAGAATAAACATCAAAATGTCACCAGCTATCTCTGGGTAATGTTCACGGGGGGTAACATATTTACAGATGATTTTCATATAATTTGCAAACTTTCTACAATGAACACTTCGTCTTACTTTCAAACATCTAAGAAAATAAGATGTAACATAGAACTTTAGAAGAGCAAGAGCCTTTGAACTCTATGTAATGTCTCTATGACAGGCTGTGCACCTCCACGGTTAAGCTGACAAGGACCAGGCTGCCTACAACCTATGTGTTCTTTTGTCTGGAGTGACCTGTTTACTCCACTTTTTATAGTCAGGACTAAAGACTTTCTTTAGTAACTTTCTTTTGAAAAACATTCTAAGCAGAAACAAGGTACTACCAAATAGCTTTCTATCATCTCTTTCCTTCCTTGAATTAAACTGGGGAGTGTGTTCAAGAAAGTGGAATAGTTCTCTCTTGTTTCCTCATCTTCTGCTCCCTCCCCGCCCCAATTAGCTAACTCTCATTATGGTAAAAAATTCACTATTTTTCAGTTATTTAGTACCTTTGTGTAAAGGGACAGTGTTTCTAAACACTTGTTAATCCTAAACACACTCTTGGGAATGAGGTAAAAATTACTAGAGAGAAGGGAAAAGAGAGGGTAATGCCAAAGGTAGTAAAATGTGTCAATAAAAGTCCACACTGGTCTCAGTTTTCTGTTGGCAGAAGTCTATGCAATGTTGAATAACGAGGATCTATATTACGGTGACATTGAAGAGAGAACTTATTTGAGGGATACAGATTTCAGAACTTAAATGTGGAGTGCAGACCTTTAGGTGTAGGTTTTAGTGTTGTGGGAGAGCACAGATTGTGGGAGCAAAACTCCTGGATTCAATTACTGGCTTCACTATTTTACTAGATATGTAATACTGGGCAAGTCATTTAATTTTTCTGGCCTCAGTCTTCTCATCTGGAAAATGAGAAATAATAATAAAGTCTAGCATAACGGATAGTCATAAGGATTAAATGAGATTGTAAAGCGTTAAAAACAACTCCCAGAACACGCTAAGTGCTATAAAAGTGTTAGCTATTCTTAGTAACTCTAAAATATTATTTTAAAGGAGGAAATTAAAAAGGGAGACAAAGACTTGTATTATCCCTACATGATTCAACATCAAACTTTACGGAGAAAAAGGAGAAAAGCTTCCCAATTCTCTAATCCTGGGGTACACGAGGTGTGCTTGAAGGTTAGAGATTACAGCTAGCTCCTCAATACAACTGAATTAGAAGAGTAGTTTTCATGTGCTGACTCTTATGTGCTCATCTTCAGAAAAGTTCATCACCCTTTGCTTTAACTTAATAATAGGGCCAACTGAGTTACTATATAACTAGAATTGGTGAACATACTGAAGTGGGAACACTGTCACAATTAAAGCCATCGCTTACTGTTTGACCTTGAGTGTTTATCCCTCATCTACTCCATGGGAAAACTGACATTAGTTTATGGGACTAAATCTGAAACACCTTTTTCCTATTTTCCTTGAGTGTATTTATCATACACTCAATACTGGCAAAACACAAAAAATTAAGGCATTTGTACTGTTTATGACATGTTTCTACTGTTAATGAACAAGGTTAATTTTGAAACTCTCATAACCAAAGCATCTGTTTACCTGCAAGTTTGAAAAGTACTGAGGCTTTTGCAGACCTGGGTACTTGCTCAGAGTTTGGATATTAAACAGAATGAAGAGATTAGAGACATGAGAGAAAGAAAAATATATTCTAGAATAATTTAATCTCTTTCCTTTCTAGAAAAATAAACATAAAATTGTTTCCTGTTGTATTTGATGCTAACATTCCCTGATACATTTCTACTATTATAAACGTGTCTGAAAAGTGCACACTCCACACTAACTGAATACAAGATCAGGCATAATCAAAATTTTCTTTCTTTTGTTTTCATTGATTTGCTTTGCAGTACTGTGGCTGTGTAATTCATCACTGAGTAATACCTATATCGCTCCTTAGATTGAAAGCCCCATGACAATAGATACTCTATCACTTTCAAACACATATTTAGGCTCTTAATAAATATTAGTTTAATAAGTGACCAAACAAATGAGTGAACACATTCCTTGTCTCAGATTTTTAATCCTCTAACCTTCTACTTGATTCATTAGGCATCATGTGTCATATTGTGTTACTGTTATCACATTAATAGTGAGAATTTTAAAATCTAATTCTGCTTTCATATAACACACACTATTTGTTACTAAACATGAAGGCGTTGCTCTGCCTAATAACCCTGTGTTATTGTGGTTGGAGATAACATTAGAGGATGTTGCAAAAGAAGCCTCAGCAATCCATGTTTTTGCCCAAAGTTAGAACTTCTTATCATCTTGAATTACATTCAGGAAGTGATTTATTTGGGGAAAAGGAATAAGAAAAAGCAGTTCTCCCTATCTCCACAGTGCAAGAAGTCAGAGCAAAACACAGAACATCTGGCCTAAATCAGAGCACTCAGATGAGGAGAAGAGGCAGTCGCTGCTGGAGACAAAACAGGCAACACCATGTGGGGGAGCGTGCAGGACAACTTGGACAATGCAAAAGCAATCCAGACAGGTCACCCCAAAGATAAATGGGTTAGTCACACCTACCTAAGGCTTTGCTCTGGTCCTCAAGGCAGCTTAAGCTACAAGTCGATATTAGGAGCCCACTATTTATCCTTTATAAGGTATTTTATATAATTATGCTTTAGTAAATTTTAGAGTAAATATTTCTAGTTTTTATTCCAGAATGTTGTGTCATTCATTTTTAATATCTCCATATGTCAATTTTTGAAAGAACCCTTCTAGATTTTGTAAGTTTAATTTTAAGACAAATTAAATTAAGTATCAATTGTATATTTGTAATGCTACAACTGAGGACTTTGTATACATTCACAAAATGCATGTATGTAAATGAAAAATATAAAATCTTAGAAATATATTTTCTGCTGGTTCATTTTTGAATATTTTAAGTGAATCTGAGATTTTCTGTGAGAAAAATAATAATATTCAGAGTTAACATTACAGAAAGTTTAGTAATTATAAATTTTTGAGAAGAATGCCATTCCTTTTAGCAAGGTAGAAAGATTTTATACCATAATCTTTACACAGAATAAATTAGTGTAGTTTTAAAAATAGTACACTAATGCTATTAATTCAATAAAACCCAATATAAATATTTACTATCATATCAGTACCAATTTAACAAAGATATTTTTAAGTCTCATACTTACATTGGCATCTTTCCCAGCTAATTTACATAATTCCACCCGTTCCTTTGCAGCAGGCCAATAAATCTGTAAAACATTTCAAGGCGTGTTAGAATCAAATATCTAAAACACCCTAAATTCAAATTAGGGAAGTGAGTATGTGAATTTAAAGAGCGTATATCAAGCCAAGAATATGTTGTTAGATATGATGTAAGAATTTTGAGATTTAAATAATTTCCAAAGTCACCCTAAAAAAATTTATAAGAAAAAACTGTACAGAACCATCCATTTTGATTTTTCATCTTCTTATTTATTTTTAAATGCATTTATTAATGGGTGAGTTATACTAATAAAGCCATAAGTTTTCATTGTGATGTAAACAGAATTTCAGATTAGCATTTGCTTAAGTAAGAGATTCTCTTTTTCACCCTGTTTTTCTGTGTTTACTCAGAGTGGTATGGTAGTGCATTAGAAACATGTGCAATGAGGTGTGGGCAACAGCTCTTTGTCACAAGAGTAAGTTATCACTCACTCCAAGTGTGAGTTTGTTGACAATACAGAGTGGGCAAAAGTAGACTTACCATTGTTTGTGTAGAAAATAATACAATAATTAATAATAATAATAAAAGAATAAAGTCTGTGTTTCACGTACTCACAACTGTGAACCTACTTTTGCTCCACCCCATTGAACACATATGGAGCTCAGATGCAACTGTCACTTAGGTAAGTTTTATTTTAAGATTTTATTTATTTATTTTTAGAGAGAGGGGAAAGGAGGGAAAAAGAGAGGGAGAGAAACATCAGTGTGGTTGCCTCTCATGTGCCTGAACGGGGGACCTGGCCTGAAACCCAGGCATGTTCCCTGATAGGGAATAGAACCAGCGACCCTTTGGTTCACAGGCCAGTGCTCAATCCACTGAGCCACACCAGCCAGAGCTAATTAAGAATTATATATGCATAATCTTATTCTTATTTAAATCTCACAATGACCATATGAGATAGCTGTATTTACTCTTTCCATTTTCAGGTCAGAAAACTTATTCATACAGTCATGAAACCACATGTCAAAGGCCATGAAACTAGTTCACAGCAGAGCCAAAATATGACCTAAAGTGTCTCCTGAACTTACAGGGGGAAGGGGGTCTCAACTACTACGTAATAACTATTATTTGGGCAAATAAGGACAAGGGTTGCAAACTCCTTGGTTGGTAGCTTCTAATCATATTTTAACAGTCTTGAACTTATCACAAAGTATTTTTTTAAACAAACTTTAGAAATTCTGTCAGGAAGTTTTTACAAACTAAGGTTCAAATAGTTAGACTACTTCATTAGCTTACAGAAAAAAAATGTTCTCTGTTAAACTATAGGCAAGAAGAAACAAGAAGAGCAAGCTCGGAGTTGCTTATAAAGTTCCAAGAGTTCCTGACAAACTTTTATGTTTCTCACCAGTGTTAACACAAAATGTGTTCAGAGGTGAGGAAAAGGAAAATATCCTGAGGGAAATCACTGAGACTTGTTCAACCTGGAATTAACAAATGGCTTAGAAGTCGCTAAGGTTTATATGATATTATCTTCATAATGAAATTTTAGGGTTTTGTGTCTGAATAAAGAAAAACAGAGAAGAGTGGTCAATCTCCATTAATAGCAATGAAATTATTGCAATTTTTAAATGAAGCAAGGATGATCAGTTAGAGTACACTTCAGCAACCTACAATCCAAAGGTATACACAGGCAGGGTGGTTGAGCCAGCAGCAGCTCAAACGACAAGCTAACCTTGGTGGTTCACAATAAGGACTTAAAGATGCTATTTATTCAGACATGGTTTAAATCACTGCAATTATATGCTTTCACACAATTTTACACCGTAGCCAGCATTAAAACATGAATGGACAGCAATAAAAAGAAATAAGAATGGATCTTAGCAATTCATTATTACATTAAAAAAATATTCCTTAAAATTACAAACAGCATGGTCCCCATCAAATAATGTTAAAAACAGTTAAATACAATAGACACACACACACACACACACATATGATACATATGCAAAAAGAAAAGCATGAAACTGATGAATAGAGGATTCAGAAAAATGGTTAACGAAGATTGGAAAAAAAATGGAAAACTGGTGGTAGGAAGCAAGTTATTTACCAGATCTTAGCTTTTGCTCTGAATGACACATTTTCAGGTGTTTGATACTTAAAAACAACGAAGTAATGTAAGTTAGTAAATAAATAAACCAAAATAGTCCATGCATATGCCAAATGACAATAGTCAGTCATCAATCTGGAATTATGAAGTCCTAAGTAAATGAATAGTAAAAATGAAGCACTGCAGCTGACAGGAAATTTGAAAGTTTCTTCAAGTTTTTTTATTGTTTTTTATGTTTTTAATAGTAAAAATACTAAACCGAGTGTTCTTTTTTTCTCCTTTAAAAATACCGCCTTGAATTTATGAAATTTTTGCTTCATATTTGATCTCATGAACTCAAGGTCTCCTTTCAATTTTTTCTTGATGATTCTTTTTAAAAAATTTAGTTGTGATTAAAATACACATAACAAAATTTGCCATCTTAGCCATTGTAAGTATACAGCTCAGTATTAAGTATATTCATTTTGTGCAACCAATCTTTAGAATTCTTTCATTGTGAAAAACTGAAACTCTATACTTACTGATTCTCGAGTATCAGAGTGTTTTTACAAGAGACAGTTCTGTATCATTGGTTTGAAAATAAGTTGAACACAAAATGCATGCCCATGATATCTCAATTGGTTTCATCTTTAGCTCATTTTCTTTGATCTAATCTAAATTAATATTTCTTTGAGTCCTTTAGATATATTAGATCCTCTTCTTTTTTTATTTTATAAGAAGGTCAGGTTTAATCACATTTCAGAAATAAATTTAGAACAAGTATTTACAGACTTGGTCAAACCTGAATATATTATTGGCATTAATACTATAGACTAAAGAAAAGTATAGAACTCTTTCATATTAGGTAAATGAGACTTAAAGGAGAGAAAGGTCATCAGAGGGTTCGATTTTTCTCCTTAAACCAGTGTACTGGGTGATTGAGTTAAAGTAAATTATGCGATCAATGATGTTTTTAAAATTTATTTTGAATATATTTATGGGGGTTTCAAAAAAGAGAGTTATTTAAAGATTCGCAAAATGTGGAAGCAATTTTTCTATCATTTTTGATGAAAGTTCCAAAGTTAGCAGAGATTAGTTCCTGATCATTAATCATTTGTTCATTACACACATGATTATGAAGGGCCTTCTGTATGCCCAGAACGGTGTGGCACTGAGGTGGTAAGATCTGAGAAAGGAAGACCACTCTATAAATAGATAAAGGGAGTCCATTTCCATAGGAGATACAAATAAAGAGAGAAAAGAGCAGGGAGGATGGAACCACTATGCTCAGGGAGCATCAAAAACACCCAGTGATAAACAAAAGTGTCTGTCAGTCCTGACTTTTGAGCTATTGTTTTAAAATGCTTGCTCCTAACAGTTTCAATGCTAATATAATAGTTCAGTTTAATATTTTGTTCTAATTTTGTCTTAAGAACTTGACATTAAAAGTGATTTTAGATTATTTTTTTCTTTGCAAAAGAATACAAATATATAAAAGATGTTTTCTTTTTTAACATTTTCAGTTATTGATTATAAGTCATGTAATTATAAAATGAATATGCCGTCCTAGTTAATGAAGCAATAGAACTAAAATTGTACATTTTAGAGACTTGGGATTTGAAGTGGGTAAATATTATACAAAGATACACAGCACTGGGAATTTGTTGAACTCCAGAAACCAATTTTAATAAAATCTTCTATTTTCTGTTTATAAAGGAAACTTCCAAGTTGTTATCTCATTTTTCATCATTTACCTTCAATCCCATCGAATCTAACAGCTGTCAAAAATACAAATTCTCCTTGGAACATTGTTATTATAGCACAGAAATTCTAAGACAGTATCACAAAGATAATTTTATTGCTTAAGGTAACATTCAAGCCTTAAAAATAAAGATTAGTAAGGATTATATATTGGCTTATTTTGGCACAATGTTGTCAAGAATCTAGAAATCACAAATAAAATTACCTTCATAACAACTACCTAGGAAATATCTGACTGTCTTCCAGACTCTAAACATTTACTTAAAAAGAAAAACCATTGTAGTTGTGCCAGTATTTAAAATATATAATTTTAATTATGATTTATGGTGGAATTTTCTTTTATTTGCAACCTAGTCATTAGAATAAAGGATTTTAAAAAATACTCCTTTTGATTCTTTGTTGGTAAAGAATGTAAAGAAGTAGAATTTTTTCTTAATTCAGTCTAAAAACAGAAGAAAACAAATAAACCACACTCATATTTACATAGAGTTTGCAGAAATATGTTCAAGTGACATGTTAGTTTAAATAATATCTTGAAATGATAATGTGGCATGTATCTCTACCTCTTTCTATATAAAGCATTCCACCATTTTTGTATTTTATTTTTCTAGTTAAATTGTGTGTCTGTGTGGGGGGGGTGGTTAGAGAGGGGGAAGAAGAGTAATAGAGAAAGAAATAGTGACAGAGACACTCATAGGTACATAGAAGAAGAGAGAGAGATGTACTCTACTTGGGTATAAAATAACATATTTCATATATACCCTCACTTCATCATAGTTAATAGAAAAGCCCAAGAAGTACCTACCATCCTGAGATTATTTCAATAGCCCAGTCAGTACAGTTTGAGATGACCTCATTCTCAGACAGAACTCAGACAGAAACCACACCTCACACTTAAATATACAATTTTCATAATATCTCTAAGACTCTTTCTTGAAAATTAGTAATGTAAACAGTTTTCAGGAAGTGGTTACCAACATTCTCATTGTTTTATGAATTCACCAGCAATAAAATGTCCTACATGTATTCTTGCACTTGAGTGCCTTGTATAAGCAGTTCATGCCATATCAAAAATTTCATTAAGCAGGACAAAACAAAGGCACACCCCCCTCTTTCTAAAAGTCGATGCAAGCTTTGCGCAGTGCTAGTATCTAAAAGTTGATGCAGCTGCTCCGTTCTCAGAAAGTTATGCACAAATATTTTTCTTTCACTTATCAAAGAAAGGCATTTGCACAATTGCCATGTTTTAACTGTCCTGAAATATTCCCACACAAAGTAGTTCTCAACTCACGTATGATGCACCAGATACAGGTTTTAAGGCTGGGAGCTTGGAGCTTAGATACCAAAAATCTCACATACGTAGAAAGCTCACTGCTGCTCTCCCCGCCCACATCAGAACAGACATCAGAAATCAAACAGACCTCTGTGGGCCCACATCAGCCCAACAGGCTCTCTTAATATAATTATCCAGGATGTAACCACTAATTTTACCACTACTAAATAATTAAGGGGTTGCATATTGGTTTTAATTTAGTGTTAACCTTATAGATCAAGTAGATAACAGAAAACTACTGTGGGAAAAAGGAGTAAATAAATTTATAAGGTTTCTCCACTTGGAAGTGACAATATATGTGGTTAATGTTTTAAAACAAGTATGTCTGTTAAGTCTCCGTATTCTATAACATGCTGACTTAACCATGTTAGCATGTTTATCTTGTTTTCATAATATTTTACAGTTAACATGAATAGTTTCCAAAAAGTTAATTTTTGCATTTACCCTTGGAAGACTCAAATAGGAACCTCAGAAAATACATATGTAGTGTTCTCTTCAGCAGCCTATGTACTAAAGATTAGCATTGCCCTGAACAAATATAACACACACATTTATGAAGCATTCTATAATTTTTAAAAAATAATACGAGTAAAAATATATGTGTATATTTTTCTCTTAGAGTTATAAAATACAGATTTACCAGTATGAGAGAGATCATTCTAATAAAATGAAAAAGGTTTTCAGTCACTTTATAAATGATGGTTTGATAAAGTTATATTTTAAAGACATTTTTGCAAAAATAGATTTAATATTAATTTTCTGATAAAAATAGAGTGGGGGGCTGCATATGTAAAAATACAATCTTTGATCTAGTTATCTTATATCAATTTTATTTGCTTATATGTTTCTCAAATTGTTTCTTTGTTTGTTTGTTTTTTGAAGCATTCTACTTCACTTGGAATAAATTTAGGTCAGAGGAACTCACAAGTAAAATACTACAATATCCCTAACAATTATTGTTTCATTCATAATTTTTATAATTCATTAACAGTTATCATTTGGTAAAGTGAAAATGTCAAGCAATTTATTTTTAATTATGTAATTTTAAGCAAGTTATAGAAACATTCGAATAGTGATAAGGCCTTATAGCAACATCCTAAGGAAATTCTAAATATATCTGGTCTTTGTTTCATCCTTGGAAAAGCAATTTGACTCAAGTTAGCAAGTGCCAGGTCAGTAAAATGCCCTTTGGCCTAATTCAAAAAACAACTGAATAGAATACAAAAGAGGAAGTTACAATTTGTTCATAAAACCTAATTTAACACAAAAAAAATTTAGAGTCATAAAAATGCAAGTGACCATCTCTATCAAAGAACAGGATTCAAGTTCTTGAAGAGTTGCAAAGGAGTTGGAAAAATGTTGTTCTAAATGGTGCATGGTGGAAGCGTTTGAACAACCAGTGATGACTCTGGGTTCCAGGGACAGAGAGAGAGAGGTAAGAGAGCTTAGCTCAGAGAATGACTTTTTAAAAATAAAGACAGGAGTGCCAAAGGAAAAGCTTGCATACTTGAAACTGGCTGGAGTAGAAATTTTTACAGACGAGAAGTTTAAATTCTCCAGTTTGGGCTCTGACCTGCCCATGTAGCTTCCTTCATGAAGTTTTGGGTGAGAATGGTCTCTTCCTTTCTTTTTTTAGGACTCAACTAAAAATTTCTTTTATACATAACTTTCTTTCACAAGTCATCTTGTTATTCTAATACACTTGTGTTTATCATATCCATCTGCCATTTGCATTTTGCAAGAAAATTCAGTTTGGGATCTCTCCTAGAAATAAAGATCAATGAAATGCAGTGGAATTTAAAGGCATGGATTCGAGTCCCTACTGTACTGCTCATTAGCAGGTAATGCGGCACTTTTGAATACTTTCTCAGTGTTATCCTCAGAATGAGCTTGTTCTACCTGGAATACATCTGACCTCTTCTCGAGGGTCACTTCCTATAAATGTTCATGTTAATATCACCTCTCAGAAAGGCCTTCTTTGAAGGCCAATCTAGTTTCCCAAGAATATTGCATTTTTAAATAACATTTAACACTAAATGACATTTTGTTATTTGTTTCCTTTTCTCTTCTGCATTAATCTCCTCCCCACTCCATGACAACAGAGGCCTAAATGGTTCTATTCTCCACTATAGTCCCAGCATACAATAGAATGTTAGGAACATAGTAGGAGTTCAATAAATATGTATTGCAAGAAAGTTAAAGAAATGCTATTGTATCATACAAATTAAAAGAATGTTCAAGGAATCTACAAATGGACTGGTAATTCTGAATTTGTAGTGGAATTATTTTGTGGCTAAATTTTGAAATCTTGTAAGGAATACAGGTCACAGTCTCCATTATCTTGTTTAAAGGAGTACAGGACTCATTGAAGTTTGTGGCCACTGTTCTTGAGTGACAAGGGACATTGCTTCTTCTCCTACCATCCTTAACACCTGGCACAGTAGCACAGCAATAACAAGCGCTCAATAATTGCTGCAAAGAGCTCTGCACAGTTTCCCTTAAAATGGAGACAGAGTTCTTGTCAAGAGTCCTGGCAGAGATGCAGGAGCAGACTGACAACATCCTGAAGGTCTGTTACAGTGACCAGATGGGACCTGAACATCAGCACCCAAGCTCGGGAGCCAGCACATCCATGAACGAGGCAATTGTTTCACCTCTGTGACTGCCAGACAGCATGTACTCTGCAGGCAGTGGGAACAGATTAATCACCATGAAACTAAGCAGGGTGCCTCATACCCAAAGTTAATTTATTGGGATGTCCACATGGTTTCCAAGTGTTTATATGTTCTAATTTCAAGAACTAATTAAGAATAAAAAGGGTGGCAATTTTCTTATATCAATAATTTGATTTTAAATAAGAAGGTATTTATTATGACTCTTTCCCCCTGATTAATAGACTTACAGGGTAAAGCATTAGATGGGGAATGTCTTTTTCAGCCATGAAGTGAGTTAATGAACTCAAGTCAGAAGGTCATTCTGATTTACAAAAGCATTTCTGCTTATACTCAATATAAACCCAACAAGTACAGGACCCTCACGTATGAAAACACCCTTGTTTGGGACATCCTTAAGGAAGGGAAAATAACAAAGTTCTTTTCATGCTACACAAAGATGGGTGTTTAAATATTCCACTGAAAGTTATTATATTTAAAATTATAAACTCATTTAGCATATTTTCCTAATAAAAATACTTTCAAATAGGGCAGAGTTTGATGAATTTCAAGCAGACTAATTTTTTAATTGCATTCCTAGTTTTCATGTTCAATAAGAAGAAAAATAATACAGTAATTACATTATGATTGCTAGGTGGAAGAAAAGGAAAAAACTATCACATTTGTAAATGTAGAATTACTTTTTTTAACATTCTTCTTTAAAGAGTCAGTCTTCTTAAAGTGTCTACATTCTGGCATAAGCATTTTATCTTTAAGTTTATCCAATGTTTCCTTTTAAATAATTCTGATTAATTTTTGGTTAAATAACCAACAAAGTAAAGTTCTTAAGCAAATGTGAGGGCCTACATTTTAGCAAGATGAAATAAAATTGCCTCAGGTTAGTCCATAAAAATATGAAGTAGACCATATGATGTACATACTGCTTTGGTACATTGGTTTTTCATTTTGAAACCTGTAAGAAAACCTGCCCTCCTCAAAAAAAATGCATTTACTATATTTTTTACATTAAAAACAAATGTAAATTACTTTAAACAGAAAAAAAATTTAAGTATTACACTGCTTTTGCTTTCAACACTATAAGTTTAGCTACAAGATTTTTGTTGAATGGAGCTAAGTTAAAAATCTTCACTTTTGTTTAGTTAACATAGCAATTCTTTGAGCATTTTGTGTGTAATATTTAATTTTGACACACTAGTTTCAAGAGAAAACATTTTAAATTAATCTAATAAAAAGAAATGAAGATGCCTAAGTATTATCCCCAAATGACAGTAAACTATTAAAAGATTACTTCTGAAGATTATTTAAAAATGGATCAATACATTTCCTACACTTCTTTTCCAGATGTTTGGTTATAGCTTAGCTTTGCTGAAACCCAACAGAAATACAATTAAAAGGCATGGGAAACATTATATAAAACAGCAAATGTTTTAATTGAGGCTATTAATATCTAAAAGGTAAATAATATTAATAAAAATATTAAAATTCTCCATCTGGTTACTCCTATGATTCCAGTGTGTATACTTCAGGAATGATATACAGTGAGCTCACCCATTACATTTGGAGGTAGAACAAACGTTCTTTTAAGCATTCATTTTATGGCTTAGATAGTATAGCAAGATGTTAAAAGAGAATTTATAGCTGAGAAAAAATTCAAAATGATTTGCAAGCTTAAGATGCAAAAATTTTCAAAGTAGGTGGTCAAAAATCATTAGGATATCTTCACCCATGTTCATATTATAAAATAGTTAGAAACTTGAGACAAATATTTCATCTGAGACAGATGTATCATATGTCCTATATCCCCTAGGATGAGAAGTAGGTGACACAGAAGGGGTGTTGGTGGGACCTTAAGAAACACTTGCTGTCGAATGTGTGGTTTATGGGACATTGTGGACTAATGTCTAAAGGATGAGAAAGAGAGACTGACAAGCTGCAATGAACAAAGAATAGGCTCAATGGCTATGTTGGCATCAGCCTGAACTTCCGACATGTGTCCAGGAAAATGTACATGGTGGCTTCCTATGGAACTGCAGGGAGCTGTGCTCACCCAAAATTTGGATGGCATGAGATCAACTAGGTTCTGTTCAAGAGATTGAGAAAAGACTTCGGAAGTTAACACCTGGAGAAACTGCAATCTGTTGCAGGATAAAGAATGAAAACATGGCAGTCAGAGGAGAAATGCAGTCGTCCTAATCCAGAGAGGAGCAAGGAAAAGAACTGCAGGAAGCGGACATTCCAGAAACTCACAAAGGTGCCTATAAAAGAAGTTACCCTTAAATATCTGACAAGGCCAGAAAGTTGAGAGGTCCCTGGGTCAATGACAGTGTAGACACTTCTCTGAACTCCTCTCCTCTTCCTTTGTCCTGATTTGACTCTAGAGGGGTCGTACACTGTGGTTAATAAGCTTGAGGAAAAGGAGGAGCACTAGGTAGAAGAAGAAGCCTCTGAACATTTCTCTTCACTGCGGCCCTCCCTCACCTGGCATGCCGAAGCATGGAAAAGTAGAGGGAAAGGAGATTCGATTTTAAGCGAGGCTGGGAGTTTTATTACATTAGACTGGACCTTTTAATTGCTGGATAACTACCAAACAGTGGACTACCAAATGGTGACTTCAAAAGCCATGGGCCTGCTGAAGTTATTGAACAGGTCCAGGAGAAGAACTGAAAGGGATTGTGGGAGGTAAAACAAAGTTCTTTATTATTACTTCCCATATGTTGACATACCAGTTGTTAGATTAGTAGATGAAATAAATATAATTGTAGCCTCAGAGTAAGTTTATTTCTCATTCATCTACTAATCTGTCCCTATAGCCTAGTTGAAAAAAAAAAAAGAGACAAGAAAAAAAAAAGAAAACCAAGAACAAATGTTTGAATAAAACAGATACAAAAGCAGTGCTCAGTTTCATAAGTCATTCCTTTTGTGACCTGTTTGCTTACATCCTGGTTTAGAGACCTGTTCCATCCAAGCGTGGTTTGAAGTGGTTCCAAAATGAGTGACATTTTCAGATTGAAGAATCCCCAAAATTCATTAAGTCAGAAGCTCAACTAAGTAACATAACCAAACAGAGAATACTGGCTTTTTATGTTTGTTTGTTTTTTGTTTTTTGTTTTTACTGTCAACGATGAATCCATTAAAAAAGAGGGGGCAGAGGCTTTCAGCTTGTATATATTACTCCTGAAGTTTACATAGAGAGGGCCCTGAATTTTATATGAATTGTTGCTAGGACTATGTAAGGCTGGCTGAAGTGGAGAACACTCACTTATAGTCACAGTGATAGATGGCATGTATTTTTAAATCATTTGTTTAGAAATGATAGGTCCTTAAGCCATATTGTACAGAAGTCAAACACTTTCATTACTATGTCTGCCCTGAACAGGTTTCTAATGCATCAATTACAAATGAACGATAAATGGATACAAATGTCCATCTACATTTGAACCTTTTTCAAGGGCTATTAAAATTATTTTCATATACATTTCCTCTGACCCTAGAGATACAGTAAAATATTAAAGGCAAGGGCATGGAAATCTAGTTTCTATAACTTAAACCAGTGATTTTTAACTGATGTGCCTCAAGAATTTTTAAAACATGCAATACCTGACTATTTAGTGAAGGGCAATGGCCTCTTTTCCCTTAGATTGTCAGAGAAAAAAAATGACACCAGACAACACAATAGCTTTCCAGTGTAAATGAATCAAAATTATACCTATTTTTGGTCAGATCAGCAAAAAATATATTTTTTGGTGTACCATGGAATTTTAGTAATTAGTTTATATGTGCCATGAGATGGAAAAGATTAAAAATTTTCTGACTTAAACTATGAATAATATAGTCATGGACGGGAGAAATGAATCTCTTGTACTCCATTTCTCAGACATGCTTTTCCCATCCTCACTGAACAAGAAAACAATAAACCTTAAGTTCCAAATCCAAATGCAAGCCACTTTTAATTAACTGGTTAACTAAAACAATTAATTTTGAACCAGTTTAAATCCCATGCACAACATGTGATTTTCTCCCTTGGTCCCTGACTTCCTACAATGTGTGATCTATCTGTGTCATTACGTTGGATATTTAAAGATTTTTTGACTTGTCTTCCAACTCAGTTAACTGTGTGATGACTCGTCTCCCTAACCTGAGTTTTATATTCTATTATAAGGTTTCTAATGCCAACAGTAGACACTCAAATGACTTTTTAATGAAAAAAAAAAAAAAAAAACAACTAAAGTAGAACAAAAGAAAACAAATTATTGAAATTTCAGTCACTAAAAAAATATTCAGAGTTTTTATTCTACTAATTGGTTCTGACCCCAAAGACTGACAAATCCAAATCAATCAAAGCAACATTATTTTAGACATAATTCTGCTGGGAAATATAGTTAATACTGCTTAATTCATATTTACTTAAATAAGTTTTTAAAAATATGTTCTCTGTATATTTAATATTTAGTGTATAATGCTAAGTACTAGTATGAGAATAATGATGGAGTCTTTAATATTTTGAGTAAAATTTTAATCACTTCTCTCCCAACAATGTCACTCCCAACAACAGTTATTATATGAAGGGAGAAAACATACAGGATATCAGCAAATTTGAAGAGATCTTTAGCAGCCTGGATTACATAAAGCTCACATAGCAAAAAATAACTGAGTACTTTTATTGAGTCAAACAAAATCTTACCTAAGCAACAGAAGTATTTATAAAGGTTAGCAGATTTTTTTATTTTTACCAAGCAGGGTGGAGAAAAATAAATTATTTCAAGGACTTTTACTTGCGCTGAATACTTTCCAAGGCTATCTTCTGAAAGAAAAATAAATTCTTACAGATAATACTAGCTAATCTAGATAATTCTCTTCAAATAGACAATGCGCACTTTTCTTTTTGATTGGCTGAAAAAGGTTTATGTTTGCCTCAGGTAACCTATGTTAATGAAAAAATAAAATCAATACCCTAAGTAAATTACATTGTTCAGAAAGCTTGTTTTCTATTTACTATCATTAAGTGTAGCAATCAATGTGACCGACTCCTGAACAATTCTTCCACATAAGGTAATTGATTGATGTAAGCAAATTGTAGTTACCCAACCACTTTTGGGTTTAAGAATTTGAATTGAGGTGTTTCTGGCCAATGAGATGTGAAGGAGGGCTCTATGAAAGGTTTCTTTGCTCCTAAGAAAGAGACATAATAAATGATGGTCTTTCATCCCTTTACATTTCCTTTTCTGTATATGAGCCATGAAACTGTCCCAGCCATCTTGGTACCAACCTGAGGATAATGCCAACATCAAGAATGGCAGATGAGATAGAAAGAACTGCATTCTTGATCACATCATTAAACAGATAATATTCCCATCTCCATATAGTGTGAGTGAGGGAACGATGAACACTGGAGAAAAATATAGGGTGACTCTGGCTGGTGTAGCTCACTAGGTTGAGTGCCGGCCTGTGAACTACAGGGTCATTGGTTTGATTTCCAGTCAGGGCACATGCCTGGGTTGCAGGCTAGGCCTCCAGTTGGGAGCTTGTGAGAGGTGACTTATAAATGTTTCTCTTGCATATCGACATTTCTCTCCCTCTCTTTCTCCCTCCCTTTCCCTCTCTCCAAAAATAAATAAGATAAAATATTAAAACAAAAATAGGGTGAAAATGTGTTAGGAAGAGCCTTCAATTTCCTCAGAAATCAACAACTGCCAGAAGTGTATAAGCCAGTAAGAAATATGATGATAGTTATTTTTTAAGAGATAATATTGATGGTCATGGTGAATAAATTAGATAGAGAGAAAATGGAGATTCTCTTTTATACAATAAACCCAGCTAAATAATAGTATTATCACTTATACTGGAGGAAGATATTGAAACGTTTGCTACCTTATCTGCTGGGCCGGTCAACTGAAGATTTTGTTGGAACTGCATCACAGCTCAGCCTCTCTTTGTCTAACACAACTTCTTTAGTGACCCTCTCACATGTGTTGATCCCAAGAACACTACATTAAAAATATCCTACACGTTAATCTCCACCTCATAGTTAGTTCTGGGGGAATTCAACATATAACAAAAGAGTTGGGAAGGGTAAATATAAGTCCATATCCATGTCTTTCCTTTTTAATGGGATCTCTTTTGACAGGTTCTAATAGTTCCATTTTGGTCTAGTGTTAGGGGAAGGGTATATCAAATGAATGTGCATATTTGTCCCAAATGTGTATATTTCTTTCTAGAGAGAAATCCACAAGGCATTTCTTAACTAAGAGTGGCCTTACAGATCACATTTAGAAAAGCTTCTTAAATTGTGAGGTATCACATCTCCTATGATATATACTTATACTTACTCTTAAGTCTATTATTATGTCCATATAGAAATAGTCCTGCTCAAAATAAAGATTAGAACCTTATTTTTCTTATCTAAATGTCACAGAGTTAAAAAAAAAAGAAGTCTACTTAATTTTTACTCTCTGTATTGTGAAAATGTCCTAAAGGTCTGGTTTTGACTGTCTTCTTATATAGTAGTTTACCCATCAAAGTTTATTGAGCATAGAGTGGTACATCCATTGTAGAAAACTCAAAGTTTATTGTGAACAGAGTAAAGATAATATGAAGAGTATCATTAAATAGTTACTTCTAACTTAGATTTGTACACAATTTTTCTATTATTTATGATCATTCTCCACTAAAGGCTTCTGGGCAATATGAAATAATAATGGCTACTTTTCAATAGGCACAAGTCTGGTCTGTACAAAAACTTTATTATTTTTTCTTAATTTCCCAGAAGAAACAATCATCCTGAATAACCAACTGAACACTAGCTTTAAAAAAATCTTATAACCAAGGATTTACAAAAGAAAGCATGTCAAGACTGGTAGAAAGCACAGAGTCATGGAAAGAACTGGTCCTGCTCCCATGGATGGGTGGTGGCTAAAGTTCCAGAAGGATATCTCAGCTGTGGAGGGTTCCCCCTGAAGAGCACGTTGTCTCAACCCCATCTTTCTTGGATGGAGCACTCCCCTCCATATGACGTCAGCCTGAAGGGAAGCAATAGCTGCTACCTCTGGACTCCCTTTTTACCAACGCTGTGGAACTTACATCCTGCTATGGAGTCAGCTGTGTTGGTTGGAGTGTAGAGGTCTTGGCATACACAAAAGTTATTTGTGACTAATTTTTGTGGCTTTGGGTCAGGGTCATCCTCCACTTTCCCATGAACCTGACTGGCGCTTCCCCCTCACAAGACATACATATGCCAGCCCCACCTCTGGACTCCTGTGGGCTCAACCACCTGACTCCTGGTTAGTCTACACTGCTGAAGACTGGGAAAAATCCAGGACAGACTGAACTGTGTAGCTCTGGGGTGGGGGCCATGCCCCCCACCCCCATTCCTCTAAGCCTGACCAGCACCTCCTCCTCCTCACAGAAGATCCACTAGCTCCATCCTCCTAACTCTTGAGGGCTCCACCATGTTGAACTCTGGCTCATCCCAGCAGAATCTGGGAACAGACTGAATTACATGGCTCAGGATATGAGTGCCTGAGCAGTGCAGAACTCTACCTTCACATGGCCATATCTCGGTCTGGTTGGGCCTATTAAACTATGCTGACCTCATCCTAATGACTCCCTGAAACCCTGCCCAATGACAATGGTGTGCAAGCATACAGCAGGTGACATCTACACTTGAAATACACAGGGACTTTTGCTGAGTGGCCTCAGATTCAGAAGTGACACCAAGTTAAGCATATATCAATCTGATAAACACCACTGGAAATCCTAGCCATAGCAATCAGACAAGAAGAAGAAATAAAAGGTATCCAACTAGAAAGGGAAAAGTAAAACTCTCATTATTTACAGATGACATCATACAGTATATGAAGAACCCTAAAAATTGCATCGAAAGAGTATTAGAACTGATAAATGAATTCAGTAAAGTAGTAGGATACAAAATAAATATCCACCAATAATGAATTATCAGAAAGGGGAACTAAGAAAATAATCCCATCCACAATTGCTTCAAAAAAATACCTAAGAATAAATTTAACCAAGGTTGCAAAAACCTGTACTTGGAAAATTATAAGGCACTGAAGAAACTGAAGAGAAAGAAATAAATGGTAGCACATATTGCATTCATGGATAGGAATAATTAACATAATTAAAATGTCCATACGATCTATAGCAATCTATAGATTCAATGCAATTCCTATCAATATACCAATGGCATACTTCACAGAACTAGGACAGGTATTTCCAAAATTTATATGGAACCACAAAAGACTATGAATAGCAACAGCAAGCTTGAGAGAGAAGAACAAAGATGGAGGTATCCTGCTACCTGATATCAAACTACACTATAAAGCCATAGTAATCAAACAGCATGGTAGTGATGTAAAAATAGACATATAGATTGATGGAATATTTTGTTCCAGAAACAAATGGTCCAGAAATAAACCAATACCTTTATAGTCAATTACTACTGGACAAAGGAGGGAAGAACATACAATGGGGTTGTATAGCCTATTCAATAAATGGTGTTAGGAGATTGGACAGATAATATGCAAATGAATCTAGACCAGTTCCTTATGCCAAATACAAAAATGAACTCAAAATGGATTAAAGAATAAAATGTTAGACTTGAAATCATAAAAATTCTAGAAGAAAACATAGGCTGTAAAATCTTGAACATTTCTCTGAGCAATATTTTTTCTGATATATTTTCTTGGGAAAGGGAAACCAAATAAAAAATAAACAAATGGGACTGTATTAAACTAAAAAGATTTTCTACAGCAAAGGAAACCATTAACAAAATGAAAAGACAATCCATTGAAAGGAAGAACATATTTTTCAATGATACATCTAATATAGGATTAATATCCAAAACTTATAAAGAACTTATACAACTCAACACCAGCTAGATAAACAATCCAATTAAAAATGGGCAAAGGACCTGAATGTACACTTCTCCACAGAGGATACACAGATGGCCAGTAGATATATGAAAAAATGTTCAATGTGACTAATCATCAGAGAAATGCAAATTAAAACCACAATGAGATATCACCTAACACCTGTCAGAATGGCAATCTTTAATAAATCAACAAACAGTAAGTGCTGGTGAGGATGTGGAGAAAGGAAAACCAACCTTTCTGCACTGTTGGTGAGAATGCAGACTGGTGTAGCCACTGTAGAAAACAGTATGGAGTTACTTCAAAAAAATAAAAACGAAACTGCCTTTTGACTCAGTGAGTCTACTTCTTAGACTATATCCTAAGAAACTCGAAACACCAATTTGAAAGAACAGAAGCACCCCTATGTTCATTGCAGCATTATTGACAATAGCCAAGATTTGGAAGCAGCCCAAGTACCCACTAGTAGCTGAGTGGATAAAAAAACGGTGGTACACTTACACAATGGAAAACTACTTGACTATAAAAAAAGAAGGAAATCTTACCCTTTGTGACAGCATGGATGGACCTGGAGAGCATAATGCTAAGTAAAATAAGCCACTCAGAGAAAGACAAGTACCATATGATTTCACTCATATGTAGAATCTAATGAACAAAACAAAGTAAAAAACACGATAGAAACAGACTCACAGAGAATAGACTGACAGCTGTCAGAGGGGATGGGGGCTGAGGGGCTGCGTAAAAAAAGATGGAGTAAGTAAAAATTTTTAAAAATGCTCATAGACAGACAATAGTATAGTGATTACCAGAGCAAAAGGGGGGTAGGGGAAGGTAGAAAAGAGTAAAGGGGAGATAAATGGTGAGGAAAGGAGACTTGATTTGGGGTGGTGAACACGCAGTACAATATACAGATTATGTTATGTAATTGTACCTGAAACCTGTATAATTTTATTAACCACTGGCACCCTAAGAAACTCAACAAAAACATTAAAAAATAAAAATTTCCCAGAGGAAGAAATTCCCAACCAGTCACTCATGACTCAATTATGTGTTATATATTGCTTTCACTCTAAGGAGTACAAAGGACATCTTTCAGTGCCACAGAGTCCCAACATGTGTGGTTTCTTATACAGAGGAGTTTGGATTTTTGCTGAGGGGCACTGAGCCAATGCAAACCATGTAGGCCTAAACACTGCTAAAGTACAGCATCTTGACACTTACTTGCTACTGTGGAGTACCTTTTAACACTGGAGTGATTTATATAAATGTTAAAGGTGGATGCCTACATAAAAATAAATTCATACCTTTACATGCATAACCCATTTAGGAATTATACATGCTATAAAAATATAAAGAACTATCAGTTAGGCTGAAAATATCTAGTATGGCCCTTAATTTTATGTGTTCAAATAACCATTTACTTCAGTAACATCATAAGATAAATCAGTATTTCATAAATATTTATTTTATTAAATATTAGTACATTTCAAGCATGGAATATGGCAAAAGAGAGATTTGCTTAAAATAGTCACACAAGGAAATTGTGCTATCAGTATTTATTTTAAGCAATGATCTAATACACTCAGTTCAGATAAATGGACTTTTTTCTTCCAATCCCTAAAGGCAGAGAACAGCACAAGAATAAACTCCCTTAAAAGTATGAACTGCATTTTGCTAATACACTAAAACTGAGACATACTTAGGAAAATGTTGTTAGTTCTGTAATAATATCTCTTAAAGCAATACAGCAAAATTGACTAAGCTTTCTTTTGTGCTCTTTTTAAAAAGATTCAACCCCTGCTAAGATAGTTACTGATGACTAAGGTGTAGTTGATATCATCAATAGGCTTTACTAGAAGTATGAGTCCTTATACAAAATTCCCAAAGTAAAAACACCCTCATAAAAATAAATGGAATGGAGAATGGCAAGATTTTCAAATTCTAGCACAAGCAACTCTTTATTTCACTTTACTATAAACAACATCCAGGCTATAAAATAATTATTTATTTAAAATAAGATAAATTCTGTGCTTCTAACTGTGCTTGGATTAAACAAGTCAAGAACAACTACCAGTACTCTTTTAACCACCATATTTTTTCTGGGAATACAGATTACATGAAATATATGGACAAACATTTGCAATTGAATACTATTTCATTATCAAATCTGAGCTTTCATAAGAAGTAACTCCTTTTCCTTCAGTGGACCTCAGTCCGAAATGTGTGGAAAAGTTAAAAGTTAAAATGATTAAAAAGCAAAAGCCATTGTTTCTAATGCAGACATTAATTAAGCAATATTAATATATATGGATAAATATTTTCCCTGTGTAGACTAAAGCGCTGAATGCTGATAATGTTCAAACAACTGAACAACTAATATTTAGTTATTAAAAGCATCACAAAATTACAGAATTAAGTTAAAGTGGTCTTGTGCGTGAATGCTAATGAAGCTTCACAGTCTTAATATACCTCAAACAACTCTTTCTGAATGGGAGGAATTCCCTATTAACCTGAAAACTTGCAATGACTCCAGTACTTCTTTTGGAATACTTCTAGAAAAGAAGAAAAATAAGGGGGGAAAAAGGTGCTTCATAGATGCAGAATAGTTCATGTAGTATGTTTTCTCATCTAGTCTTGGTATCTATCTTTGCTCACGTAGATATTGATATTTGCTAAAGTACTAGCTATTAATTATAAGACTCAAAGTATGGCACCTTTCCTAGGGGTATCACAGTGCTAGTTGAAAATGTAAGATACAGCAGCAATTGCCTTTTGCATTTTGAATAAGTAAATATTTCCCTTAAGTGATAAAATTGTTCTTAATGATCCCAAAGTTCAGGTATTATTAATTTTCACTATCTGAGCATGATTGGGCCATAGGAGAAAGCTGGTCAGATATAAAATGGGAATGAGAAAAAGTGTGCTGTTAAATTGCCAGCATAGTCACACTATCAATTTTAAGTTTGCCTATTTGTTAACTGAAAGTTAGTAAATATAATTTTACAAAAACTGTTGTGGATATAAATGTTAACACTTGATCAATAACCCATTTGCCAGCTTTTCAGTCTAAAACTTTGCATTTTTACTATATAATATACTATTTACTACTTTTAATGCTTTTCATTCATATTTTCAAAGCTTATGGTATTATTCATTCTAAACAAAGAACATGTATATGTACTTAAATCCATAAAAATCTAAAACATATATCAAAGGCAACATGTTCTTTTTGACAGGTATGTGATCTACTACATTTTGACACTAAGTCACTTAAAACAAAGTAGAGAAAAAGAAGGAAATAGATGAAAATAAATGCATCTAGTCAACTATATATAAACAAACTGACCTTCTTAAAATTTTTGTTTAAGTCAACCAGACTAAGCAGGAAGATGTGGTCCTTGGCTCCCAGGAGCAGCCTGCCCCTCTCCTCATCTAAAAGAATTGTTTGGAAATCCAGTCCTTCTGATGAACCCAGAAAGGGAATACAGCTATTTGAAAGCAGCAAATCTATGGGAAAGTAAAAGAAGAACAGAGTGAAAGAAAAATTCTTAATCAGTACTATGTATATTTACTTCAATACATACATTGTCCCACTTGATAAATGCATAAATATAGCATAAAGACTCCAATTTTAATATATGCAAACAATATAGTCTTAGCACATATTTAAAAATATATATATAATTATTACATTTAACTTATGAAAAATGGATGGTATTAAAATGAATGTAAAACATGTTGACATAAAAGAAATTAAATTCAAACTATTTTACAACCCTATGTTCACCTTGTAAACTATAACTAATCTACTTAAGTCATAAAAGGACTGTACTAATATTTGCAAATTGATTAATCAATATATGCAAAGTAAGCTTCAAACTAAGTGTTTGGTAAAAACTCATAGCATTCCTTCCCTTCCTAATTTGATAGTATTTAGATTGATTGCCTGTGTTTGGGAAATTACACTGCACCTACGTCATATATTCAGAAAGAAGTAAACAAAGAGGTTAAATAAAAATTTTAAAAAGTGGGTTCTGAAAGAGATATGATCCTAAACCCATAATGGAAGCAGAATTTTAAAGCAGGATGGGGCCTTGAAAATCAATTCATACAAATTCATGATTTTATAAATGCATGTATTTCATTCCAAAAAAGTTAACCACATGCCCCAAAGTCACAAAATTATGTGGTGAAAAAGCCGATAATACAACCTCAATGTCAGTCTCCATTTCTCTTTGACACATCTATAGGTCCTCATTTTTTATTTTATTTATAATTGTGATATAGACAAACGCTTATTTAACTTTAGGTATGGGTTTACAGGAACCCAAATCTTTCCAGATTTTACCCCAAATCCTTATCATACCCTCTAATTTTCTACAACTCTAGATTATTAAAAACCAATAATATTGGTAATAATACCATTCATCACTTATTAAAGTCCATTATGTGTTACTGGACTTCATAACAAAATCATTATTTTCAAGTAATTCATTATTAATTGATGAGAAAGATAAAAAGATATGTCTCAGAAACGGCATCTAAACATACTTCTAAAATGTATCAATGGTAGTTTCAACCTCTGTAAAATGGATATTTGAGTCTCTTAAATTTAAAACTTGTATATTCCATCCACAGACTATGGGCTTTGTTATTATTTAATATTTTTAAGAATTCCTTTCACTTTCTTTTCTAATTTACAATGAGTATATGCTATTTCCCATAGTCACTGAGATAGATTCTGTCTTAGTTTTGACAAACCAAAAGGCTGTATGCTGAAGAAGATATGATACTATCAGAATTCTCAAGTGAATGTAGCTTCACCGAACATAAATATCTTATTGATATTTATGAATCATGCTTTGTGTGCATTGGATGAAGTGTGAACTCTATACTAATTATTTTTCTATTAAGCTAAATAAAACGTTAGTAGCTTTTTAGACTAGAAACACAATGGAAAAATATATTTTAGCATTTCCAAATGCAGTAAAACTATTTTTGCAGGGCTATATCCAAAAAATAGTCCATACTTATTGTAAAGCAGAACCAAGGAGAGAAGAATGGAATGGAGAGAATAGATAAGATAGATATGATCTAAAGCCTTAACAACCGAAAACATTACACACAAACCTTTATTCAATTAGGCAGTTTTGTATCTTCCTTCCATGAGATTTCCCCTTGTTTAACAAAGAATGAAATGAGCAAAATGGAAAGTATGTAAGGGGATTTCAAAGAGTATATATTGACCCAATTTATAGAGAAAAGTAGGTTATATAACATAAATATTTGTTATTTCAGGTGTCCATGGATAACAATCAACTATGTTGAACCATGCATTGCATGTTAATTACAAAATGGAGCATGGTTAGCCTAATGAGTAAGAGTAGGAGCTTGAGGTCCATACCACCTGGATCATCACATCATGGACACAACCCTGGCTGTGTGATCTAGGACAAGAAAATTAACTTCTCTGTTTCTTAGTTTTCTCATCTATAAAATGGAGATAATAATAAAATCTATGTAACAAATGATGTATGTGTGAGGAATAAATGAGTTAATATATAAAGCATTAGAATAGCACCTGGCACACAGTAAATGCTATGTAACTATGAGTCATTAAAATGATGATGGTTTATTTTTTTTAAATCTATGCAAAATCTATAAAAAGAAATTCATAATATATCCCAACTCATATAATTCTCATGAGGTAATTTATATAAAGCTCTTAGAACAATGCCTTGAAAACAGAAAACGTTCAATAAATATTAACTTATTTTGAACATAATTTTTAAACTCTAGTCTGGACCAAATAAGTTCTATTAAAGAAAAATATTATCTCATCACCCATTAAGCTTGGCTTATGGAGATTAGAACATCACTATTTTTTTTAATATTGAAATAATAGTAAAAGGATATTCAGTCCACAAATATATTTTAGAATCTAGTACATGTTGGGTATTAAGCATGTACTTAAGGTTGTGGAATGACTGACTCCTGCCTAAAGGGGCTCACAGATCAATGTGCAAATAGATATGTATATAAAATACAACATAAGTGAAATAAATTCTAATAGGAGTATATATAAAACATCAATAAATCTTTTTAATAATTAATAGTGCATCACCTTACAAAAGGTAGTTATATTTGAGAATGGTCTTGAAAGACCTATAGAAGCTTTACAGGAAAGATGTAAAGAAAATTACATTTTAGGCAGAACACCACTAGAATGTACAAGGGCATGCATATATCACCATATGTTGCAGTGACACACTGTATTTTTCCCACTTCTCCTATTCTGGAACGTGAGTTCCTCTGGGGAAAAGACCACGTTGTAAACTTACCTTTGAATCCCCAGCACCTAGCTTGGAGTCAGATAAACTAAGTACTTCATAAATATTTGTGGAATTGAAGCAGTCTCTTATGCTGGCACACAGAGAATTTGTGAATTAGCGAGACATGAGGCTGGACATAAGGCAACCTCCAGGTCATCAGAGCCTGAGGTGGCAGGCCGGGGAATTGGTTATTATAGAGTAACTGGAAGCCACTAAAATATTTCATGCAGAAAAGTGACAAAGACTATAAATGAGTGTCAGAGAAGAAGTCTGGCTGTAGTGTTCAGGATGGATGGGAATCAGGAAAGGTGGGGGCAGGGAAACTACCCGGAAGTTTCTGATGGATGGTGAGTCCTGAATCATGGCAATGCCAATGGGAGAAAGATGTTTCAGAATCTTGCATTTCATTTTTTGTTTCCACTTATACAGTGAGGAAAAGAAATATAAAGTTGACGTAGTCTGTTGCTTTATTTTCTTTTACCATCACAAATTCTATTGGATTCAATTTCAAACAAATATGACAAAGAAAAACAGCTGCAAAAATAGTGACTACCCTGATGTATTATCATTTCAAAATGATTTAATGTTGCCTTGTGACAATGTTAGCATCAAAATGATTAAGGCATGCTTTGCCAATCCTTTGTAGCCAAACTAAATAATTAGACTTAGGCATTACAAATGAAAATTTCTCAGGCTGACGCACACATTTTGTAAAGACCTTGGGACAGGGATTGGAACAGGTTCCCTCTTCCCCCAGCAGTTTATCTCTTGCATTTCTGCCAAACCAAGCAAAGTGATTTTTGTTTCCACAGGATCATCAACTAAAAGCCAAGGGGTAGGGGGGGAAAGGTTAAATTCAGAGCCTGCATCTTAACACCTAGAGCTAATACACTCCCAGGAATTCAGGAATCAGACCTGAATACTGGCTCTGGAGCCTGCAAATTCATGAAAGTTAAACATTAATACTTTGGTAATATATTTCAGAGCTTTATTTTTTCTTCTTTTAAATGGCAATTCTCAGATGATATTTAAAGATTGTCCACAGTTTATAATCCTTTTGAACAGGAGCCCTGTAGATTTTTCCCCCTTGGGTGAGTGTGTTGCTTCTCACATGCCTTTCAGAGGAGGCCTGCTCTGCTCCTACGTAAGCAGCCCCACCTCCCTCAGATGACAGCAGCACTCAGCTCTGCCATAAATGCACGCTTTGTTCTGCCCACCTACCTGGTAACTCCTTCTAACTGTTCTTTTAGCAATTCATTGTCCTGTCACCTTGTTCTCAGTTTCTAGTCTAATTCAATCGCCCAGACCCTCAAATTCCCACTCTTGTTCTAGCAATACACTCTTGGAAAATGTACAAACTGAGTCCTTCTGAAATCTGGAAATGATGCAGATGATGAATTTTAATTAAATGATGACAGACAATAAATCATTACAGAGCAACAGCATGGTTCTGAGGATCCAAAACCCTATAAAAAGCATGATATTTTCATATGTTTGTATGGATGTTGTGCATTTTTCTAAAGAGTATGTCCAGAGTTTCATCAACAACTCCTGATATCTTACCAAAAGTCACAGGGAAAATTCTGGTGTTTCCCACATATAGTTAATAACTTTACTTAGAATAATTTCTCATTTCTAGCAAAAGAAAGTGAGTCACTGCCCACATAAAATTTGAGTTTTGAAGGCAAAGGCTGACTCATCTAAGATCACCAGGCACACTGCACATGCCACAAAGACTTATAACAAGTTCCACTCTCATGGATTTTATAGCCCAGTGCAAAGGAAATGTTCATCCATAATGAAAATTAAAGTATACTTTTGACAAAGTGTATATTTAAAGTGGTAGACTTTTAAATATCTTTAACAGTAAAATGGAAAGAACTTCCAATCTGTATTTTTTTAGCAAGCCAAATGATGCTACTTCATTTCTCTCATCAATATATGTGAGTAGAAAAACCAAATGATTACTAAGCTCCTTCAACACTGGAGTTCAATGGCATTAGAACCCTATATTTAACTTTGTTAAAGTTGAGGATGTATCAGGTGACAAACCGTCATTCACCTATCTGTGGCATTGCTTTGTTCCTTGGAACAGGTAGCCTCAAAGCTTTTGGAAGAACAGGAAATATAGTACAAAGCAACTAGAGCTAAACGAAGATCATATCAATGATCCTGTCTGATGTACATGTTACCAATTCAGTGAAGTCCAGAACAGTTAAGTTGGCTGCACAAAACCAATCTGCTCTTAGTGGTGGAGCACAGTGACAATAAGTCTAATGTCACAGCCAGATGCCCCTCCATGTGAGGGGAAGGCTAAAAATCCCATAATGCTTGCTCCCATTTGAAATAAATGTTTGTTCTGAAAAGAATTCTTTGTATCTCCCTTTAGTGTCTCAATACAAGTGTTCATTCGGCCTGAAAAAACATCTGACCTGATGGTTTACATTCTTCCTCTTCACCCCAGAAAGGAAAGGAGTGGTTAGTTACTTTGAATCTAATAAATTTAAGATTAAGAAACAAAGACTTCCTCAATCTTTGTTAAATGAAGGCGATCCCATACACTTGAAATCTGCATTTATTGCCAGAAATCCTGAATTGCGTGGAGGTGACAGGTTCTCTCAGAGAAGGCTATGTAGCTAAAAAATGGCTTCCCATAGTCTTAAAAGAACACTTAAGAGGAAGATTTTTTTTTTTTTTTTAAAGAAGAAAATCAAAGTTATTAAAGGCAGAACTCCACGGGGTAGAAAGAAAATCGCCCTTGGGAAAGTCAATTTCCAGTCTACTCCAGTGTGAGGAGAGAGAACTTTCTCAGCAGAGATAACTTACAACCCAAACTGGATCCAGCTCAAAATCCAGTCGCCCTTCCCTCCAACTCAAGATATTCAGCACCAATTCTTGCCCCACTCGCTCCTCTTTTCCCTCAAGGAAGCAGCCATTATATCAGTAATGCAGTTCTGAGGTTTCTTAAATACAGTCACATCTCCAGTGTGTTTTCTGTAAAGCTAAGTAAAAAAGAAATTTCTATTCCTCCCTCCGTCATAAATTCAGCTTCCCTCCCTCATCTTTGAATTCCCAGGGCTTTCATGCTGCCTGTTAGTATCCAAAAATTCCGTTTATGAAATTCATTCTTCCCATAGTTTCTATAAATGTTTTGGCTACCAAAGCATTTCCCCCTCTACACCCCCACCAAAGGGGAAAAAAAAAAAAAAAGCCTATTCTCAGTTTGGATCAGGAATTGAGTATAGAGAGCAAACTGTTCATTCCAAAATGAAAATTAGTCCCCAGTGTTGTGGCTCATTGAGTCCCCCTGTGAATTTGAAGTTGTATTTTTTTCTCTAGCTTGGGTTCAAGGCAAAGAATGAATTCTCTCTTGGATTCAACCTTTCGAAAATTAATTCATTTTAAATTGGCCTACCACTTTCAATTGATTTTCTGGGCCTTGAGATCATATGGAAAGATTTTGGTTATGTCCACCTATGAAAATTACCAATTAACCTCTATATGCAGGCATGAGCAATGGAGGTTTACAGTTATGAGTACACGAAACAATTTATTCTTGAATTAATATTTATTAATTATTGTTTATTTTCCATACAAACAATAGTAAACCTACTTCCTACTTTTGACCACCCCATATATATATTTAGTCTCCAGAATTAATTGATCAAACATTATCAAGTATATAAAGAAAAATATTATTTAAACTTAAAATCTCTACAAAGGACTGCTTCAAAATTACAGGTGCATATTACAGCATCATTATACTTTCCTAGGTGAGAAGTCCAACCATGTTTTCTTTCTGCAAATGCAAGTCCCAATTAGAAGAAAATCAATAAATAAAATTCTCATTTAATCTTCTGCAATGGAATGTTGGAGACCATTTGGCTCATTAGGTCTTAGATCATTATCTATGTCAATAATAAATCAGATTATAGCACATAGGGAAACATAAATTAGAAACAAATAGAGCCTATTGTATCATCAGAGCTGTGCTCTTACTAAGACAGGATGTGGAGTAGGTGTGTAGCAATTTTACCCTGTCACATTTCCACCTACATCCATGCTTTTAAATCACAGGTTTATTCTTACTTGGCTAGCTTTTGATAATAGATATTTTATATAATCCATCACATACAAGATTCACAGTTTATAATTATGAGAACTTTTAAATTCTTACTTTGAACAGGAAGGAGTTTTGCTATGATAATTCTTCCTATTGACATATTTAAAAAGTTATCATTATAAATACCTAGTACATTTCCAGGAGAACAATGTGATAATAGAACAAACTTCCTCTGAAATGGTTGAGAGGATAATTCAGGGGAAGATTGACTCTACTTTGACAATTATTTTTCAGTTCCCTTCGAAACACTGAGAATGTTTCCCTTTTCAAATTTCAAGGCATTAAAAAAATTAAAACACCATGTCACAAATGAATATGGATTTGTTTTCAATCAAGTATGTGTATTTAATTTTTTTTATTGTCGACACTATTCCAGATGTCCCCCATTTTCTCCATTTGCCCACCTCGACCCAGCGTCCACAACCCCTCCCTGGGCCTTCACCACACTATTGTCTGTGTCCATGGGCTATGCATATATTCATGTATGTTCTTTGACTAATCTCTTTCAGTCCCCCTCCCCACCGACCCCCAGCCCTGTGAGATCTGTCAGTCTGTTCCATGTATCCATGCCTCTGATCCTATTTAGCTTGTCAGTTTATTTTGTTCATTAGATTCCACATATAAGTGAGATCATACGGTTTTTATCTTTCTCTGACGGGCTTACTTCACTTAGCATAATGATCTCCATGTCCATCCATGCTGTTGCAAAGGGTAAGAGGTTTTTTTAATATACAGCCATGTAGTATTCCATTGTGTAAATGTACCACTCATCCACTGATGGGCACACGGGCTATTTCCAGATCTTGGTTATTTTAAATAATGCTGCTATGAACATAGGGGTGCATATACTCATTCTGATCGATGTTTTGGGATTCTTAGGATACATTCCCAGAAGTGGGATCGATGGTAGAGTCATATCTTAATGCACCATCTACTGTTGATTCTAAAAAGCAAGATAAAGGTGACTGGAGCAAATAATTCCTCAAGTTGAGATCACCACAAATTAATTTACAGCACAAAGAGTTATGAGAATAACTGAAAAGATAGCAACATTTAAAAAATATTACTTAAAAACTATAATAATCAAAGTTAAGCATATGCATAGCAAAAAAGTAATGTTAAAAGGCCTATATAAGCCCATGTGTCTCCTTTCTCATCCTCGGTCCACCCCAATCTAGCCCTCATATTAACACATTCAGCTTATTTTCTATTCATTTTCATATTTATACATAATATGTATATACCATCTTTTAAAATGTCATTTTCAGACATTTCCATTGAATTTCTGTTTACAGAAGTTGAGAACTTTGGCTTATTTATGCCAACTCTCTTTCTAACCAAGCTCATGGCATTATAATATGTCCATCTTTATAAACACATATTAAATCATTCCAGTACTATTGCAAGGTAAATATTCTTTCCTATTTAGAAAAGTATTATTTTCTGATTGTTCTTTCTTTCTTGAAAAAAAAATAAAAGCGTTGCTGTTAATAATAATTTCCCAATAGTCACACTTGCTTATTTTTCTGTTCAAATATTTCCATACATTCTGAAAAATGTCTCCATAACATTTTCAAATAAAATTCTGTCAGTAATTTTATTTTTTTTCTTGGAGATATTCCTTTTTTTAAAAAAAGACTTTATTTATTTACCTTTAGAGAGAGAGGGGAAGGGAGGAGGGAGAACGAGAGGGAGAGAGATATCAATGTGTGGTTCCCTCTTACGCACCCCCAACTGGGGACCTGGCCTGCAACCCAGGCTTGTGTCCAAACTGGGAATCATTTCAGCAACCCTTTGGTTCACAGGCCAGTGCTCAATCCACTGAGCCACACCTGCCAGGGCTGGAGATATTCCTTTTAGGGCCTTTCTTTCTCTTTCTATAATCTGCACTGGCTGTCCTCTAGCCTGAAGAATGGCTATTTCATCTTCCTTCTACCTCTCTTCTACTATGAATCCCATCATTTGGAGATCCCATGTATTCCCCTTTGACTTATTTTCTTATTTTGGTGAACATATCTCCAGACATTTCCTAAGAAAGGTTTACTGAGACAAAGTTTGGAAACTTTCCATGGGTGAAAATGTTTCTAATTTACTTTTATTGCTAGTTGGGGCAACTACAGAATTCTAGGTTGGGCAGTGTTCATACTCAGAGCACAGAGGCATTATACACTATCTTCCAGCTTCCAAAGTCATGGTTAGGAAGGAAGTCTGATGTTACCTGTTTCCCAAGTCTTTGACTGTGTCTTGTATTTTCCTTGGTAGTTATTTGAATCACTGCCTCACTGTTTCTGTTATGGAACTTAAAATAATTGGCCTGAATATATCTTGGTTTTGTTGTTGGTTTTCTTTTTTTTTTCTTTTTTTTAATTCAATCTTTATTGTATTTGTTTTTCCATTACCATTTAGTCCTCTTATACTTCCTACCTCCCAGCAATCACCACACTGTTGTTGGTTTTCATATGTTTTTATTCATCATGCTGGGTACTCAGTGTGAACTCTGATCTGAGATTTAATTTCCATTCATTCAGATAATTTTTAGTTTGGCTATTCATTCAGAATAAACAGATGCCAATTATCTGTACAACTTTTCTCTCTGTTTTCTCCAGAAAGGTCCTCTGATCAACTGCCCAAGGAGGATAATCTTGGTACAGTGTACAGAGAATTTGCATCAGAATATGCACCACTTACAAGAAGGAGATTAAAAATACATCATAAAATAATGCTCTTCTGAAATTCAGGCAGTATTTATAGAACATAAATGAAATAATGTCTACCATAAGTTATTTTTGTCATAAATTATGAGTTCTCTACTGATGACTTCAAAATAGACATGCTTAAACCTCACTGCCTCTTCAAAGTTGCTGTTCAAATTTTCCAATAGCAAGCTCGATATTGTCATTTTCCTGCAACCATCTTATACTGCTTACTTTTATAATTCAATGACATGACCTAGACCCAGGTTCAGATTATCAGAATCATTTTTAGTTTCTTTTCTGTATTCTTCTACTCTTTTTTCCCCCTATTTAAATAAGTGTTACCTTGAAGTCTATTTCATTTCACTTAAACCAACATCCAGCTAAATTTAAAACAATATAGATTGTGTCATGCAAATGTCCTATTCTCATCAAATATTTATTCCTATTGTCAGCCATGCTAAGATCCATATTACTACTTCTCTACATTACTAAAACAGACTCATTAACAACTTGTTCCATGTGCCCCTCTATTGCCCGTCCTTACCATATAATGCTGCCTCTTCTATCACCCCCGCCTGTAAATCACAATCAAGCTTGATCAGTATCATGATCAAAATCCTCCTATGCCAGCATACACTTCACTCACTAAACCCTAAGTTTCCTCCAAATGTTCAAAATTCAATTATATACTGAACTGCTTCTGAAATTCTTTTAAATATTTGTTTTTATTTACCCAAATCCTATGGCATCAATCTTTTTGCTGTTATTTTGCCCTTTAAAAAGACTAGCAGACTTTGCATATAAAAATGTCTAAATCACTGCTGTAATTCATGACCACTTCTTGCACATGTCTAATAAATATTTATATAATGATTTTTCAAACTATAATGATTATTGTTTGCATTGGTTTATCTACCTCCCATTTAAACCAGGATTTATTACAGACTTACAAATAATTTGAAAAGGTTAGCCCTTTCCAAACTGGAAAGGTTGGAGCACTGTCCTGTAACCAAAAGGTTGCGGGTTTGATTCCCACTCAGAACGCATACCTAGGTTGTGGGTTTGATATCCAATCCCCAGCCCTGGTCCAGGCAATCATAAGAGGTTCCCGTTGTGATCTCCAAATGCTTGTTGGAGGGGGTCAGGGGAGGTTATGAAACAACACACTCAATAACTCAATAGCAGTGCTTCTCGGAATTTAACAAGCATTCAAATCAACTGGGGTTTTTGTTAAAATACAATTCTCATTGAGAAGTTTTGGAAGGGGCCTGAGATTCTGCATTTCTAACAAGCTCCCAGATTATGCTGATGCTACTGACCCAATGCAGTGAAGAGCTGGACTCCTTTCTTCTTTACATGAGTATTTCTCTCAAACCTTTAAATGATGGCATATAGTAAATTATTATGTTTTTTCTTTAAAATTTTAATTGGTCAAATCTGTACACCCCTAACTTACTTGTTATAAGTAACTTACTTGCTTTAAGTGATAAATGACCTGCTTAGTTTAAACCAATGTGTATATAAACTTTTCCCTATTATCTCATACAAAGTTTCGAAGAAAATACATGCATTTAACCTGGAAAGAAGATGCAAAAATGATAAGTTATAATTTATTATTGACTTTCAAGTAAGTTTCTTGTTATCAGTGTGAGCAGATATTCTACCCTGGATGCTTAAATATATTTTTAAAGACCTTAAATTTTTTTCACATCTTACTTCAATTAACTCAATAATATATGTTTATTCTCTCTTTGAGGCCTGATATAACATCCATTTTGTCCTCTATAATATCCAAGGAGCCTTCCCTACATTATTTAATTTGATCTCAAGGAGAACCAGGATTATCACTAATTTCCAAATAAGAAAACCTAGATTTGGATCAAGTAATTATTCTAATGCAACACAAAAAGCACATGCCAGAGAAAGAGCTAAAACTCATATGTCTTCTAACTTTAATCCCTATTAGCCACTTAGAAAAAGAAGATTCTTTCAAAACAACCCTGCTTACATTTATGGAATACAGTATACCCAGAGGCAAGTTCATCCCAACTGTTTCTTCTACTTCACCCTTCCATTGGGATTACTGAACTATTTATCTTATGTTTTCTACTATGTCTAGCACACTGTGGCTTTAGTCAAATGAGCCTCTATAGGAGTATCTTTCTCTCTTTTTAGGTAAAAAGCACTTTTATTCTAATTTGTTTTTTTAATTAATAGAATTAAATCAGCATGTTTGATGGATTCTTACAAAAATGCAAAATGTATATTACTAGTTTTTAAAAAACAGAAAGCCACTTGTCAAATGTTTTGTTTAAAAAAGACCCAATAACATTTACATTTAAAATATCCATAAATTTATATTTTATACATGTATTGAGAGAATATTACTGTAAAAATTTATTTAATAAGACCAAAGGAACTAGCCAAATTTTAGATACTGGTAAGTGAAGTCATAAAACAAGCAGTTGCATGTAAAACTTTTTATCTTTTCAATAATTAATAGAATAGTAACCAACTACATATGAGATCCGTTCAAAGGAAACTTTTTTAATTGAAAAATAGTTGACTGGATTTAATACCCCCCTCCCCCCCAAAATGCCTTTACTTAAGCTATGGCCCTTCCAAAGTCCCTTCCACATTTATGCATAACCAAAGACACAACCAAAGTGTCTCAAGACATAGCTCTTGTTGCCCTTGCCAGGAGGACAAAACTGGCCATTGTAGACCCTAGTGATTTTATTATCTTCTTCATTCCAGGAATGTTTTCTGTAATGATATTTGTATGGCAATATGACAACTGTGATAGGTCATTTTTTACTCTTTTTGCTATTTTTGCCATTTTTGCTTTTTACTCCAGTGGCAGGTTATTTTTTGCTCACTCATTCCAGCAACTGTGAGGCCCCCTTTGCTAGCTCACACTGGCTGTTATCTCAACCCCAGGTGCGCCAAGTGTTTATCAGCTGAAGCCCCTCTTAAAATAGAAAGTGTATGTGTGTAGTTTCTCCCTCCTGTGTAGTTTTTCCCGTCCGCCGCTGTTATCTGGCAGCTGCAAGGACATGGGTATAGTTTTTTGCCTTTAAAAACCTTTTTAGTCTGTAAGGCAGGGTGGCTCTCCCATTTTCTGCTTCTGAAAGTGGGAAGAACTATCCCTGGCCAGGTAAATAAATGCCATAAATTTGTTTCTAAATTGCCTCGTGTCCTCTTTGCTCGTAAATGCTCCATAACAACAACGTATATTACCTCATATTATTGGGTAACTTCCACCACTTTGTGAACCCCCACAGATGAATAATGTTTAGAACAGTGCTCAACATACACTGAAATAGATTTTAATTATTATTAAATAATAGGGTTGGAACAGGCAAATTTTAGTACAAACACTATTGATCTAAAGAAAAAAAATAGGAGACTTGGATCAGTTTTTTAATTATCTACTTACGTGACCCTGGGGTTATTATTTAATATTTCTGGAGTTTTATTTTCAAATCTTTATATATCAATTTTCTAAACATATATGCATATATGATATTTACAACCTGTATCACTATACCAAACTAAACACATTCCTCCCTGAATGACAATAGCTGACATTGAAAATGAAACAGATAATAGTTTACTGTGCAAAATAAGCCACGTTTATTAATTTATGTTCTAAAAGTAGATTGTTTTTAGAGGGAAAAATGGCATTTCATTAATATTTTATTCGATAGTGTATAGGTTATCCCACATCTCTTCTGAGTCATCAATTATTCCTCTCCTAGATTATTTCAACTAGTACATAAATATGCTGTTACTTAGTGCATGAAAAAACAGGTCTCTTGATCACATTGCCCTTCCAGCTACTACTGCCCCTGTCTCCCCACAGGAAAAGTCTCTGAAAAATTTTTCTATAGTTCCCTCTAGTCCCCTGGCCTATGCTCATAAGAATCCATCCTAATTGTGTTATAGCTCCTACATTCAGGTACCACTCTCATCAACAACAATGAACTTTTGACATTAAATCTAATGTTAATTTTTATTTGTCATCTTTCATAACACATTAGTTGATTATGACACTGCTGATAACCCCTTTTCTTTTACTTTATTTAATTTCCTCTATACTACAACTCCTGGGTAATTCTCTTCAGTTAACTTTGAGGATAATTCCTCCTTTCTTTAAACTTCCTAATTTGAGAGTGTCCCAGAACGCAGTCCTTCAAATTCTTCTGCATCCTTTCATCATCTCAGTCTCATAAATTTAAAAATGTCTCCAGACTAACTGACAAATTCATATTTCCAATTGCCATCTCCCATAAACGTCAGAAATTATATACTCAGATGCCTTCTTGACATCTCACATAGATATCTAATAATAGCCTTCTCAAAACAAATATGTCCACTTGATTTCCCCAAACCAACTTCTTCCACAGTCATTACCATCTCAGTTAATAGTAACTCCATCCTTAAATCAAAAACAAACAAATAAAAACACCCATGGAGTGAGACACTGTTGGCTTGACCTTCATTGTCCTCTTCTTGTTCTTCACTACGTCTAGTCTGGCCCATAGACTGGATTATTTATTACAACAGCCTCAAACTTGATTCCCTATTTCCCTGATCTCTGCCTTGCAGTGTGTTCACAACACAGAAACCAGAGTGATTCTATAATGAGAGTCAGATCATATAACCTCTGTGCTCAAAATTCTTCAGTGGATTCTCATAACACTCAGATGAGATATTAATGTTTTAACAATGGCAGCAGTGGGAGGATTAATCTTCTTCCCTTCTATTAAGCCTCTAATTTAATCAACCTTCTTTTAGCAATTTCACTGTTGTTTAGCCATACTGTCTGTCTTCTTTAGGATCCTGGAACATGCAGACACTTTTTACCTCAGGACCTTTGCACCTGCTTTTTCTGTTGCCAAATAAATTCATTTCCCAATGATCTGCATATAAATATTTGTGAAAACATCACTCTCTTAGTGAGCTCTTCCTAGACTACTGTGCCTCACCTCTCTCTAGCTAACTTTCCTGATACATTTTCCTCCATAGTACATATCATCTTCTATCTTGTTATGTAAAGTACTCATGTGTGGTTCACCTTTTCATATCAGAATGTAAATTACATGATAACAGGGACTTTGCCTCTTTGGTTTGCTGATATACCCCCTTGTTGCCAGAACAAGGCTGGAAACAGTGAATATTCAGAAACTATTGTTATGAAATGTTGACAGTTGAATACCAAATACACAATAAAATTCTTTGAACATTTAAACCTATGAAAGCCCAACTGCACAGCCTCAGTTTACAGAAAATATATCTGGGAAAATCATTGAGTCCATTCAAATATGTCACATTCATCAAAACTAAATCACCAATGACTTGCCTTATAGAAAAATATATATAATATGGGAATTCTTATTATAAGATTGATAATGCTTCTTCACTGAGTGCTTTAGGGAAACATTTTAAGAGCAAGCCATCTTCTTTTTCCACTACTTTGGAAAAAAGTAAAAGGACAGACTGCATGTCTGAACTCATGAGTGCTTTTATGATTCATTTTACCCAACTCTGAGGGCTACCATGTAATCAAAGACATGACTCTGATCAAGGTCAACAATGACTTTTTAACTGTAAGAGCATGTTAACATTTAGAATACCTTCAATAAATTCACAATGTGTGAGTGGTACTTGACTGAGGGAAACCAACTCTAGTAGAAAATGCTTTGGGAGTAAACAAGAGCCATTTTAATATATGTATGTTGTAAACTCCCAAGAAAAACTATATAATATTTGTCAAACTTATTCATGTAGGGAAACCTCTGGCCTGGGAACAACCATTAACATATTTCATGATAATAATATTTCATAAAAAATAATAATTGACAATACATTATATGCTTACTATGCCAAACACTTATTAGAATTAAATTAATTAATGCATTTAGATTTACTCTTAATTTACTCTGTTAAGAATAAGAAAACTGCAGCACAGAAAATAAACATACAAATATATCACAACTAGTTACAGCAGTTAATAACTAGCAGTTTGGCTTCAGAACCTTCTTTCTTCCACTGTTATACCAAATTGAGATAATTGAACTAGTATTAGGTTAGTCAGATCAATGAACTTGGATGAGTTAAATAGCCAGGAATCTCTACTTAAGACACATCCTACATTTTACAGCTAAATAATTTTCAAATAAAGAAAAATATATGGACTGATCCACTCATTGCTCAGAAAATTGCAACAAAATAATAAACCATCTATCAAATACATAAATGTTCAGTTATATACCAGCAGATAAAAATTTTAAAGGTAATTTCAAGTTTTTCTTTTCCAGAAAAATAGATGTAAGTTATGAGGAGCAAAAAATAATTAGTACTATGGGTAGTTACTGAAAAGAGCATACAGCCAAAAAAGTAATGGTGAAACATTGTATTTTTTTACATCTTGATATTCCCTAAATGTATGTTACCCTCAAGGGCACGAGGTGACAAGAGCATGGACCTTGAACTAGAAAGGTAAAAACACGTAATAGTTCTGTCAGTTAATGGTTTCTTGCTTTGGAGAAAGGCCTGAAGGTTCTGAGCCTCAGGTTTCTTATCTATAAAATAGGTGTAAAGATGATGGCTTTCAGGTCATCATAAATCTTCAACATGACATAGTCTAAGTAGGGTTCCTGGACCCAATCACTCTCTTGCTTTATAGTCTTCATAACACTTCCTACTATTTTAAATAATATTCACATATTTGTTTACCTGTCCATTGTCTGTCTCCCTGTTGGGAAAAGAAATTCAAAGAGGGCAGTGTCGTTTCTCTGATAGTGCCAGGTACATAGTGGTTGCTCAGTATGTAATTGTAGAACAGGTGAATTTGTAACTATTAAGTGAGTTAGTTTCCTTCCTTATGTCTTAAATGTGTGAGTTCAGTGTTGACTAGCTGGTGCCTTGTAGGTTTACCGTGATTCTTTAAGATAGCAAGATTTTGAGATGGGGGGAGTGGATATTCAAATGGTATTGATGCCTGAATTCTCATTATGCCAGGCTCAAAAGGATGTTAGAAAACAGACTATATAGACTTGGGGTAGTGAACACACAATAAAATATACAGATGATGTATTATAGGAATGTACACCTTAAGTCTATTATAATTTTATTAACCAATGTCACTCTAATAAATTCAATAAAAATTAAAAACAGATATATAAGTATACAGATGACAGTTATATCTATATCTATTATAAGCCATTCAAATATAAGTCAATATTAAAATCTAATAAGATGTAAAAAAATGTTTAAAGATAAAAGAAACTATAATTAATCTTAGGGAATGAAACTTTCATTTTCTCTCCTATTTTTAAAGCATTTATCCAGTTCCTCTTTAGCTATGTTACTTATTTCACCTTCTGGAGTTTTCCAAATAAATAACATGACAGATACTAACAATTTCTATGTATAAATATCTTTAATCTAAGTAAGTTTATTCATGATGATTGTGAAATAGAACATGTTTACAGTAATGCAAGATTGAAGTATGTTATCTCTCAAAAATTATTTTTAATTCATCTGTAGTATAAACAGTACAAGTCACTGTGAGAATCCCACTTTGCAGTAATATATATATATTATATATACATATATGTAGGAGTGTATATATAATATATACAAAATAAACATACCTTTTAACACAAAATCCAGAAATACAGAACATCCTGATCCAAGATTCCTTACTCACTACTCAAGAAACAGATTTAGCATGAATACAAGTACAAGAATTCAAAATATGCACTTAAGAGAAATCTCTTTACACAACAATAGAACCAAACAAGCTACTGTGGATTTAGAGTTCAAAGCTATGTCTTTATCAAAAAGCATTCTTTGGATAAAATGGTTATTACAGTTCTGTTGGTCTTTAAGAAATCCCCCAAAATAATCTTCCAGGTGTTCAAAATAGCTAACTCTAGTGATACGGGCTGTGTCTCTGATCACACCTAAGGAAGTAGTTTTATCTGTTTCAGAAATTCAATCAACCTATATAAAAACTCAAAATTAGTATGTTGTCTTAATTCTTTAACTGATGATATAAATTCCAGAAAAATACCAACATAAAAAATATGTAATAAGTATAATATGCTAATTCCACATACACATACATTTGACATCAAGTTAGCTTTTATTATTGATTTTTACTGTAAGCTGAAAATAAGTTGTCTTAAAGATCAGAGGATACTAAAACCACCAGTATAATTTTTACATGTCAGGTTCACAATGGAGGAGTCCTGAGTCCCCTACATTCTTCTCAATATTCAAGGTATTAAAGAAGCCAGGGTGTTTCATAAAAAAATAAAACAAAACAAATAAATTTTTGAGCATGAAACTGGGCATTGTCTGTCTCCTCTATCTCATATATATATGTATGTACATATAAGTATACATATAAAGACACAAGATGATTAACTATAACTTATATAAGCTTTGTTTTATATTAATTTAAATATTTAAAACAACTAGCAGATTTCATTTCTAAAATAGTTTTTTCATCCTTTTAAGTCTTTCGTACTGCCTTTTTTAAATGATAAAATATGTACATGCTTGAGATGTTAAAGATATTTTAGTGCTTTTTTTTTTTGAAGATATCTTATTGTTTAAAAAATTCCCTCTAGGGATGAACTAATTAGGCAGCTATATGAAATAATGTTTTTTCTTGTTTTGTTTTGTTTTGTTTTATAAAAACTGATTACAACTTGCAGACCGAAATTTCCTAATTATGTTCATAAGAAGTTGGTAACTGTTAATACTGGAATGAAAAGTGTATACACACACAGTTTGGACATCTATTTTCTTCACAAAATAATAAATAATTAGCCTTCGTGTTCTATAATAATTTTATTAACTTATGCCAATACTATAAACATGTAAGTGAAGTGAGCATACATTTCTAAATAAATGAAATACGGTAATCAAAAAGACAATATGAAAGCATTTACACACATTTATTTACCTTTGTAAGTTAGCTTGAGTCGTGGAATATTTTGCTTAGAAGTTCCAATGACTGGAAGAAACAGCATGGTCATGCTTAGCATCATCAAGGCATGAAAAAGGTAAAAATAGTAGCTTCTGGACTTCGGTCTGTCATCTCTATTAGCATTCATGATGAAAAGAATGTTCTCTTTGAAGCAGTGGATATAATCTAAAAACAACAAAAGAACTATTAAAACAGCAATTTGTAGTTTTTCCAAAACTTACTAAATTATAAATTTATGAATACAAATAGATTTTAAAAAATAACCGCTCCTTCTTTTTTGTTTTGCTCTTACAAATCATTGCCAGGGAAATGAATCAGAAGTGAGTAATAAAATTCAGGTCTGGCTTTACTCAGTTGTGGAAATGAGTGTATAAGTTAAAATCAACAATTTATCAATATGTTAATTAGAATCTTTTCTTCCACTTAAGTTTTTGTGCAAATGTAGAAGGAATCAATTCTTTCTGTAACTTGATGAATTCTTTGATCAGATAAAAACACTGGTAGAAGCCTACTCTTTCTCCATATCATTCCCAAAGGAAAAGATTCTCAAACAAAAGCAAATAAAAACTGTAATTTTGAGGTTGTTCTCTTGCTTTTGACTTAAATGATAGTTAAAAATTCTACCTAAAATTTGGAAAATTGGACGTGATCAGGTCAGGGCCACCAGGGCAATTTTAGGCCTGGGACAATCCAATCTTAGTTGTAACCTATACTATTCTACAAAGTACAACACTGAATAGAAAAACAACCTGTAAAATAAAGGGTTTATAAGAGGAAGGTGTGGTTGTTATTTAGGTTGCCATAAACAAGCTGCCTTGGTTGTCTTTGTTAAGACATAGAATAAATCAAAACCCACATATTTCAAACTAATCCTAATAATAATAATAATAATTATAAGTAACATTCACTGAACATTTATATATACTATGTATTTTTTTAAGTGTCTTACAAAAATTAAATGACTTAATGCTATTAAATTAATTAAAGGAGGCCATTAGACCAATGTGGTTCTAATACTGTGGTGTCCTGCATAGGCAAACCAAAATCTAAGAATGACTCAAAATTAAAAAGTCAAAATGCTAAAGAAAACCAATCACAAACAGCCAACTAAGCCTTAAGCTACAGCCATTCAAATAGTTTTCTTTCTTTGCTTCTGCCCTCTCTCTAGATAAGACTTTCTCCTGACTCCTGACGGTAGAGTGCTCTTAACATTTCTGGTTTGGCCCTGCTTTAATCAAGTTGATTTTTGCTAAAGTAAACTTTAAAATATTTTAATAAGCCTTTTATTTTTTTACCAATGCCAGTAACAGCCAGGAAAGACAGGTAATTATTTCACAGATAAGGAAACCGAGGTATGAGTTAAATAGTTCTCTCGAGATCACATGACAAATGAGTGATGGATTGATTTAAACATTTGTTTGGACATTAGCTGGAGTCTAAACCCTTAAGGCTCTGGGAACTTTTCATTATGGTAGAACCAAGTGATCTTCAACTCTTGATGCAGTCCTTCAACATGTTTTCCTTCTCCACAGTTACTACTTTCATTTTTCTGAACATATCTAATATTCCCAATGCCATTTATGTGCTTGCTTCTTCTGTAGAGTATTGATTGACTATAAAGGTGTGGGTTTATTTCTGGGATTTCTATTCTCTTCCATGGATCTATGTGTCTATTTTTATGCCAGTACCATGTTGTTTTGATTATGATGGCCTTATAGTATAGTTTGATATTAAGTAGCATTATTCTTCTAACTTTGTTCTTTCTCAGGAATGTTATTGCTATGTGGGGCTTTTCGTGATTGCATATAAATTTTTGAAATATTTGTTCTATGAAATACCTCATTGGAATCTTGATAAGAATTGTGTTGGATCTATAGATTGCTTTGAGTAGCATGGACATTTTAAGGTTAATATTTCTATCCATGAGTACCCCTATGTTCATTGCAATGTTATTTACAATAGCCAAGAACTGGAAGCAGCTCCAGTATCCATCAGTAGATGACTGCATAAAAAAATGATGGGACATTTATACAATGGAATACTACTCGCTCAGCCATAAAAAAGGAAGAAATTTTTATCTTTTGCGACAGCATGGATAGATCTATAGAACATAATGTTAAGTCAGAGAAAGCCAAGTACCATATGATTTCACTCATGAACAACAATCTAATGAACAAACTGGACAAGCAAAATAGAGACAGACTCATAGATAACGAGCAGAATGACAGCTATGAGGGAGGGGGTTGGGAGATAGAGGGATGGAGCAAAAAGGTAAAAGGACTCATGGACATGGACAAGACTGTGATGATTGTGGGGGGTGGGTATAAGGGGATAAATGGTAATGAGAAATATAATAAAAAAATAAAGTACCAATTTTATGTTTTTCATAAAATGTCAAACATGATTTAATAAATTATATTTTCTCAGTTACTTTAATTACTTTCAAAGATACCTATAGGAAGTACCAAACTATTATCTTTTGTGCATACATGTATATTTAATTATTTGATTTAGGAGATTATTATAAACACAAATAATTGAATTGATTTAGACATTCATTTAAGAATATTTTACTAAATATTACATATTTTATTTGCATTTCATGACATTTCCTGATGGATTCATCTAATTAGATGTAATTTTGGGAAAAACAGGAATAGTACTTATGACCAAAAAGATCCATGTCATCAGCAACTTTTTATGAAAATGTATTTTTTTAATTTTAACATGTATTTTAATATAAAATGTTAATAAAGCCCTTATTTAAATATCATATTTTTAAAAAAGTCTTAAGAAATATAGGATTGTAGTCGTCGTCGGCAGCCGTCCGTCTCGAGAGACGATGGTGTAGCTTCCTAAGAGTCTATCTGCACCGCCGAGAATGGCTGTGCAGTCCGACTCGGGAGTGACACGGTATCTGTCTCCTCCCGTGTTGAAGCTACAGAGCCTGGGCAGGGTGATATGGAGGGTCTGCTGTTGCCCATGCAGCAGACCCCCCCTCTCTTCGCAGCTGAAGGATCCAAGGGAAAGACGGAGTCAATACAGCTTGGCTTCAGGTGCGCCGCAGGAGTTGCCGGTGTTGACTACAACGTCAAACCGCCTTAGGGACTCCGGCTCCGGATTTTCTGTCGGGGTTTACTCCCTTAGCCTTTCCCCTGAAGAGGTATGCCGCAAGGCAGCGGAGGTTTTTTGGAGTCAGAGTTTTCCTTCTTTGATGTGCCCTGACTGGAAGATCGAACCAGCGACACTTAGCTCGCAGGCCGACGCTCAATCCACTGAGCTAAACCAGCCAGGGCCAATAGGATTGTAGTATTCTAAAGCTAATCAGACATGTTTATGTTATTGCCACAAAACTGAGTCACTTTATCTGGTCTACAGAAAACTTATCAGGATTAATTTTAAATTGTGTTTTTTACATATATTATATACATAATATAATATACACACAAGCGCACACAAAAAGAGACAGTTCAAGAAAACAGTGAATCCTAGTTAAGGGTACCTGAGGAGCTAGAAGCATAACAGTTGGTTAGATTGCTGAGGAGAAGGCAGAGAGTTAGCATAATTCAGTAGGGTGGAGAAGAGAGGAAACCAAAGAAGAACTTGACCTGACTCTTAAACGTGTCTCATGCCTGTCCCGGTACCTAATATGTTAAGACACAAACTATGCTGTTACTCTATACTGTCTTTGATATTAGATCATGTGTGCTGCTTCTATCCGTATTCATCAGGTTTCTCTAATCCCTTTTTCCTGCTCCTTTCACTTTTCCCTATATCCATGTTAGCAGAACATAGATATCTGATTGCAACAGATCCACAGCCCTGACATACAAACATGTATTCTTCCACTTAGCCATACTCTTAAAAAAAAAAAAAAGAAAATGTAAATGGCAAATTGAATGTAGAGATTAAGTATATATTAAATTTCTTATTGGGCTTAGTTTTTCTGAACCTCTGGACATGTGAAATACTGCTCTTTGTCATGACATGTAACAATGCATGTAATGTGAATGTATGTTTATGCATAGAGGCAAAAGAAAGGAAACTTTCCATGTGTGCGTTTTATTAGCAATAATGACTTCAGTATAGGACATTTCCTGGGAATTAATGGCCAGTTGGGGTTAATGGCCCTTGGCTCTGTATTGAGATATCTACTCCTCCAACTGGTCATTAATTGCTATGACATGCCCTGTGCCTCCGACACTATAAGTTAAGAAGATTGATGTTTTGGTTTTCAATGAACAGTAGTCATACTGTTCCCTGTAACTCAACTCATTAATATTGTTAAATAAGTTAAAAATCAAAGCACTGCTTTACTTGTTACTGTGACATTCTGATAAGTACCTACACGTGCTGAAACATTTGCTAAGGGTGAGGGACAAATAAAACACAAATCCTGAATCTGCTGGAACTTTTTTTTAACTTTAAATATTTTTCTACTATAAAACAGTCACTCTTAAAATCTGCTGCCCCGATTCTTTGTTTTTCTTCCCAACAATCCTTTGAATTCAATAGTTAATCTGTTAATTGAAATAATTTATGGGTTAAATGTATTGCCAACAACCTCTCCATTAATTTATTGATATTTTGCTATCTTCCAGTTCATGTTTGTGTGTGTGTATATTTTGTGTATGCACATGTGTGTGTGTCCTGCATCTGGGAGGAATTATAGAGAGAAGTAGGTGTGAGTTAACCTCAAGTGGGTGGATTTAGTGAATTGCATAGGTTATACTTCATGCTACCATCTGTAACAAGCTTGACCTGGAGCCAATTAACTGCATGTAATCTATTCCAGATGTTCACTGGGACAAACAGCACTCTTGGGGATCTTCAGATGTGGAGCCAATGGGGAGTGTTCTGATTATGAGAGATTTTTACACTGTTCTACTAAATCAAAGATCCAAATGCATAATCTAACACTCAGGAAGGCCTTGTACCATTTCCCAAAGGAATGCAGAGTTCAGATCTCATTAGATGGATGCTAACTCATCAAAAATATTATTTGAGGGGCAAGGTATATAAAATTATATATGTGGACTTCATTGATTTGCCTTACTTAGTTATATCCATTTATTCCAATAGTTATTAGGCGAGATGTGGTATAACTATGGTAAAAAAAACTAGATTCTATACATGGAACAAAAATTAATGAGTTGTCACAGATGAAAACCTTGAACACTAAGATTTAAGATTCTTTTTCAGGGCTGTGTGTGTGTGTGTGTGTGTAAGTAGTAGGTAGATTGGTAGGTAAAGGGAGAAAAATTAATTATTTTTTAATTTATAAAGAGCTACTTGTTCTTCATACCTTCATAGTATGCATAGGTTCACTTGATAATTTTTTTAAACTCAGGAGATAGAGGAGCTATGAGCACTCCCACATTAAAAGTACTTGTGTTTGTAGTACCTTATTTTGGTTTAATTGTAGCTCTTACTTTGAGTTATTATTTAATTAGACTGTTTTCCTGTAGGGTACACAAGATTGAATTATTAGTATCATTGCTTCATGGCACAAATATAGACAAGAAATGAAATAGAATTATAGAAGAAACTTGAGAGTTAAAGGGTCAATACAGGCAAATGAAAAGAAGCTGTATGTTTGAAGAGGGCTATTTTATATTCCACTGATCAAGGGCAGTGATATCAAAGAAGAATGAAAGTAGTATGTATAGAGATGCAACATGATAGAGCTTGGAATGCTAAAAAGTTTCATGTATATTTATTTTATGTCATCCTTTCTAAATTGCTTTCTGTGTTTTCTCATATACATAATATCCTGCTACTTTAGTACAGTCAGGGGTATTCAATCATTACTCAAGTGTACAGTACTATTACCAATGAGTAGAATTTATAGGGCAGCAAATTCTTGTTGAAAAAAATTTGCCTGTCCATTAATGCACTTCATAGTTTTCAGATGTCATGAATTCCTTATAAATTGATACATTTCTGTGGAGTCTGAAAGACAACCTGATTTTTCAGATATCATGTGGAAGACACACATTTAATTAAATGTTACTCAACTTCCTAACACCCTTATGGTATTAGCCAGTGATATTTCACTATGTATCAAACTAAATATTAACACATCAGTAATCAGTTGTCAGTAACTCTTTGCCAGTAAAGATAAATTACACTAGTTACATTTTTATTTGAGTGGTTTAAACACAATGTTTACATTTCTAAAATATATTGAAAGTATATTGTCAAGATGCAGGCGTAGGTAGACACACTGCGTCTCCCTCCACAACTAAGAAGGAATATAATTATCTCAAAAATGGAGACAACCAGAAGTTCCAGAAAATCGAGCCACATGGAAGTCCAACAAACAAAGATATGAAGAAGAAATACTCATCCAGACAGGTAGGGAGGCAGAGCTGGGGCAGAGAGGACAAACTGTGATGGTGGCATCGATGGTGGCACTGGCAGTGGAAGACCAATGGAAAGTGCAGTCATACATTTAAAAATGTAGGGAGAGGCACCTGGGGAACATTCCCAGCAGCACACCAGACCTCACAGCTCATGGTTCCAGTGCCAGGGAAAATAAAGTCTGATTGCTTCTGACTGTGAAAACCAGTAGCTACTGGGCTGAAAGAAAAACTGCCAGTCTCTCAGCACAATCTATTTTTTATAGGCCCCCACACTCCTAGAATGTCCACAGACCCACCCACCAACCCACTTTGGGAACGATGGCCAGGACAACAGCTAGAGAGGTGCCAGTCCCAAATAGGAAGTGGATGGAGTGCCTGGAAAAGGGGTGAGTGAGTGCTGAGTAAGTGGCATTGTTTCAAACCAGACCCCTCCCCCAAATACATCACTACAACATGGTGAATGGGTCACCCATACTGATGAATACTTAAGGCTCCACCCCTTACAATGTAACAGGTGCAACAGCTCTATCTAAGACACAGAGGTAAACACAGGAGCCTGTCAAGTTGAGGAGACAGAGAAGAATCGCCCAAAAGAGGGAACGAATCAGGGCTCCAGTGGGAGAACTAAGGAATGAGGAAATAGCCAACCTATTGACACAGAGTTCAAACACTGGTGATAAAACTGCTCACAAACTTGATAAATATGTTTAAGCATGGCAAATGCAGAAGGGAAGAAGGGAACGCTAAACTAAGTGAAATGAAGGAAAATCCACACAAAACCAAGAGTGAAGGGAAGGAAACCAGCGTTCAAATCAATGATTTAGAACATAAGGAAGAAATAAACACTCAACCAGTACAGAATGTAAAAACAAGAATTGGAGAAAAAAAAATGAGCAGAGGCTTAGGAACCTCTGGGACCACTTTAAATGTGCCAACATCCTAATCATAGGGGTGCTAGATGGAGAAGAGAAAGACCAAGAAATTAAAAACTTATGTGAAAAAATGATGAAGGAAAACTTCCTAAATTTGGTGAAGGAAATAGACATACAAGTCCAAGAAGCACAGAGTCTCAAATAAGCTAGATCCAAAGAGGACCACACCAAGACACATCATTATTAAAATGCCAAAGGTTAAAGATAAAGAGAGAATCTTAAAAGCAGCAAGAGAAAAGCAGAGAGTTATCTGCAAAGGGGTGCCTATAAGACTATGAGCTGATTTTTCAGAAGAAACTTTGCAGGCAAGAAGAACTGGCAAGAAGTATTCAATGTGGTGAAAAGCAAGAACCTACAACCAAGATTACACTATCCAGCAAAGCTATAATTTAGAATGGAAGTACAGATAAAGTGCTTCCCAGATAAGGTAAAGCTAAAGGAGTTCACCATCACCAAGCCTTTATTATGTATGAAATGTTAAAGGAACTTATTTGAGAAAAAGAGGATCAAAACTATGAACATTAAAATGACAAAAAACACAACTATCAACAACAGGATCTGAAAAAAAACAAAAACAAAAACAAAACAAAACAAAACAAAAAGCTAAGCAAACAATCAGAATAGAAATAGAATCATAGGTATGGGGATCATTTGGAAGGTTATCAGCAGGGAGGGGGGAGGGGGATAAATGGGGAAAAGGTGCAGGGATTAAGAAGCTTAATTGGTTGGTACAAAATAGATAGGGGGGAGTTAAGACTAATATAAGAAAGGGTGAAGCCAAAGAACTTATATGCATGATCCATGAACATGAAGCAAGAGGGGTGGAATTGCTTGAGGGAAGTGGGGTACTGGGCAGAAGGGAGAAAAGGGAAAATAAATTGGGACAACTGTAGCAGGACAATCAATAAAACATACTTAAAAAAAAAGATAAAGTATATTGTTGTGTAAATACCTGCCAACAAAAGACCATTATTGTATGTTGCTTGGGTTTGCATGCCTTTCAACTTTGTATTTATAGCCAGAAAATTCTTCAGGATCTTATTCCTAATGAATCCATCTCAACAGAAAATAATATAATAGTAAGACTTCAGAACATGAATGTGTAACCTGTTAGATTTAATATTATGAATTGCATTTTTTTTCTGAAGCTAACAGTAATAAGAAAACAATCTTTATGTTGTAAAGAAGTCCTGAAGAAATCAGAGTTCACAAGACCCAAACTACTTAAAAAATTAATTAGCATATTTACATAAAATAAAATTCTACTGTAAATGATCTTATTGCTAATCATCTTCCTCTTCTTAAATATATCAATTTGCTATTCAAAGCATATCACTGATATTTACCAATTTGTAGGTCAGAGAAAGCATCAACAACATAATTAAAATTGGTTTCTCTTGAAATTTAATTAATCCACAATTCAAAGATTTAAGATCTTCTTTTTCAAACTCTGACACTCAAAAGAGCATTTTAATCCATGCACCTTTTTCATGACCAAGATAATCTTATTCCACAACCTTTGGTATTCTGATACACTTTTTGAGAATTTTAGAATATTTATAAATATTTCATGAAAATATTTATAGAAATAATAGAATATTTGTCAAATTTTAACGTATTCTTTTTGCATGCAAAATATAAACTGATTGTTTTGTTTAACATAATACCCTCCATATCAAATATTCTGACATATGCCCCTTACTGGTTAAATAATTTTATTTTTATAAGTAGAATATTGGATAAAACAGATTAAGAATTACTGCAATTAAGAAGGCAAAACAAGTATATTTCCTTAAAATAATAGTGTAAGAAATAACCATGTGTTTACCATTGAGAAGTTCCTTTCTCTAATTTATTTTATTCCTTATATCTCTTGGGAATGTCATGATTATGAAATAGGGTGATGTTCTGGTAAATACCCCACAATTTTAACTTTCCTAAAATATACATTTAGTTTGATTTAGACATTGTGTTACATGTCCAGTAAAGGTTTTCCCAGATTTTATAGTATTTATCTAACATTTCTGCTAATGTGCACAATAAATGGATTTAAATCCTTCTAAAAACAGACTCTTCAATGACAAATTTACATAATAGTCTATATGCAAACTAACTCAGTGGCCCTATGGTTTCTGGATCAGCTAGAAAAAACTGTGCACTTGGAAACCTGTCTTTCAAAGCAACATAGGTATCTTGTTATGTGTCAAAGTAGGATCATGGTGCTTGTTTCAGCTGCACTTACACCAAGGTTGAAGCAAAGTAAAGCCTTACAAAGAGAAGAGCATGGCACCAGCATAAAAGTGACAGGAATTTCTTTTTATTTCCTCACCTGTGCAGTGGTCCTGTTTTTTACAATTTTCACATGTAATTATGTTTTCAGATTTAAAATATTTATTTAAAAGGTTACTGTGTTAAATAAAGAAAAAAAATAGCTTTTTAATCATTTATCATACTTCTTCATAGGACTTTAGGGAATTCATCATACTTTCAAAAACAACATATAGAAGTTATTAGTTGCCAATTTGTACAACTGATATGAACCTATTATAGTAAACCACTTATGAATAGGAAATAGTATTTAAGGAAATTCCTTTAGTAAATCTAAACTATAACATGGGTCTGCACTATATTTAATTGAGAACCTTAAGGCTGTAAATATTTAAAACTAGTCAATAATTAAAAACTAATAAAGTCACTTGTTAAGACATATGGTGTAGAACAACAAAAAGGATGCTCTTTAAAACTGCTAACAAACCAAGCAATCCAATCAAATCTATTAGCAACTCCAAAACTTAAAAGCAAACTTCTTAACTTAAAAAACAGCATATAGCAATCCAAGATGTCTGTGGTGTAGATAGAAACTACATTCACCTCCTCCCAGGACCAAACAGGAACTACAACTAAATTATAGAATGACCATCCTAAATAACCAACTGAGAGTAGCTGAAGAGAAGATTTATAACCAAAAATTTACAGAAGGCACATTGAGACTGAAAGAAAAGATGGAGACACAAAAAAGTCTGGCCAGCTCCCACAAGTGGCAGCTGGGGTTCCCAAGGGATATTGCAGCTCTGGGGGCAGGGAAGTTACTCCTGAGAACTGTGGGGTCTAAAGTCCAAGGTGGACTCAACAGCCCAAAGCATATACATAACATCTGTCTATGAAAAGCAGTGGGGTTTCTATCTGCCAGGGAGTGATGGCTATGGATGCAGACACCCAGTTAAAGGGCCAATGCATAAAATCTCATTCAGAGCTACTCCCCCTAGGCTCTGGTAAAGGGAGGGCAGAGAGGGCTAGAGCCATAGTGAGGAGAGTCTTAGCTTTGTGGCTCTGGGGAGAAACCTGAAGGGACACCCACCAGGATCCCCCTGCTGACTTGGTTAGAGCATTCCCCTGGGGAAAAGCAAAAGCCTCACTCTCAGGATTTCTTTGACCCCACCCTGTGGAGTTTTAGCTATGCTGAGGTGTACGGGCAGAGGCTGTTTCAGTGACAGAGCCTTATAGGCAACCTACTGGGTGCCTTGTGACTTGACTTTTGTTGACCTGCCCCCAGGCCAAGTGCCTGTAATAACCAGCTTTGATGCACAGTTCAGTCTTTCAGATGTGCGCCCAGGCCCAGAAGAGGCAGCCACAAACTGTTGATTGCTGGATGCTCCAAACAGGTTGCCTGGGGCCAGTCACAGACAACTTCTTAAAACGGGTTATACCAGAGTACCTCCCAAGAGGCCCAGAACCAATTGGCCAGCTTCAGACAACAACAGAGCAGGATCAATTAAACTTCACAATCAGCAAAGTCAAAGGGAGATCTTGACAGGCACCAAACCATGCTTAGGCTAATTCTACTTCATGGAGTTAGCACCTGCACAGCAGCTCTCATGCCATTGTTGGGGTTGAGGCTCAAAGTCAGACAGCCTGAGGGTTTATACCATGCATGAATGGGACAATAGCAATCAAGACTTAATTACAACAGGAGAGCACAAATAACACACACAAGTGACATTCCAAACACATAGCTCAGGCGATCAAAAAGACAAGCCCACTGGACCTCATAGTTTACTTATTACATAATGCCACTGCACAAAGACTGGAAGTTAAAGCAGATCTATCTAATACATAGAAAAACATACAAGGAAACAGCCAAGATAGTGAGACAAAGAAATAGGCTCCAACTGAAAAAACAAAACAAAAAACAAAAACAGAAGGGGTCTCCAGAAAAAGAGCTAAATGAAATGGAGCCAAGCAATTTATCATATGCAGAGTACAAAGTAATGATTATAAGGTTGATCAACAGAATGAAAGGGGGCAAAGAAACCAGGAAAAAGAACCAGTCAGAAATGAAGGATATCTAAGATGAAGAATACATGAGAAACGATATAGAGTAGGTTGGATATTGCAGAGGATCATATCAGCAATTTAAAGGACATGGTAGGAAAAAAACACCCAATCAGAGCAGCAAAAAAGGAATAAAGGATTAATAAAATGGGAATACTTTAAGGAAACTTAGGGATAATATGAAGCGTAACAACACCTGCATCATAGGAGTATCAGAAGAAGACAGAGAGCAAAGGATCGAGAATATATTTGAAAAAATAATGACTGAAAACCTCCCTAACCTGGTGAAGGAAAAAGACATGTAAGCTAGGAAATGCAGAGAGTTCCAAATAAGGAAGACTCAAGGAAGCCCTCACCAAAACACATTATTACTAAAATGGCAAAGATTATTGACAAAGACTCTTAAAAGCCACAAAAGAAAGACAGGTACCTACAAGTGAACTCCCATATGACTGTCTGCTGATTTCTCAAAAGAAACATCTCAGGTCAAAATGGATTGGCATGAAATACCCAAAGTGATAAAAAGCAAAAACCTATAACCAAGACTATTTTACTCAGAAAGGCTAACATTTAAAATTAAAGGAGAAATAAAAATCTAAATAATTTCATTACCACCAAACCAGTATATAAAAAGTGTTAGAAGAAGGAGAAATAACAGAGGAACATTGTTAAAAGAATAAAATGGCAATAAATATGTAGCTATCAATAGTCACTTTAAATATAAATAGCATAAATGTTCCAATCAAAAGGTACAGGGTAGCTGAATATATGAGAAAACAAAGGCTGTATATATGCTATTGACAAGAGACCCACCTCAGAACAAAAGATTACAGACTAGTAAAGGGATGGAAAGAGATATTTTATGGAAAAAAAAGCTGAGGTAGTGATACTTATATCTGACAAAATAGATTTTAGAATCAAGGCTATAGTAACAGACAAAGAAGGACACTACATAAAAACAAAGAGAACAATCCAACAAGAGGACATAACCCTAGTAAACATTTATGCACCCAACATAGACGCACCTAAATACAGAAAGCAAACCTTGATGGATATAAAGGGAGAGATTGACAGAAATACAGACATAGTAGGGAAATTTAAATACCATTAACTTCAATGGATAGACTTTATACACATAAAAATCAATAAGGAGATGATGGCCTTAAATAAAACACTGCGTCAGATGGATTTAATTGACACATTTTACAATTCACTCCTGTGCATTAGAATATACATTACTTTCAAGTGCACATGGAATGTCTTCTAGGATAGACCACATTTTAGGAAGTGAAACAAATCTCAATGAATTTAAGAAGACTGAAATCATATCAAGCATCTTTTCTGACTGTAATGCTGTGAAACAAGAAATCAATCACAAGAACACTGAATAATATGCAAAGACATGGAAGCTTTGTTATTAAACAATAAATGGGTTAACAATGAGATCAAAGAAGAAATCAAAAGGTAACTTAAAACAAATGAAAATGAGAACACAACAATGAAAAATCTGTGGCACATGGGGAAAGCAGTCATAAGAAGAAAATTCATAGCAATGCAGGACTATTTCAAGAAAGAAGAAAAAGCTCAAATAAACAATCTAAATTTACACTTAAAGTAACTTGAAAAAGTGAGTAGAATAAAAAAGATCAGAGCAAAAATATCCAAAATTGAGACTAAAATACTATAATAGGACATACAGATGACCAACAGGCATATGAAGAGATGCTCATTGCCAGCAGTTATCAGAGAAATGCAAATTAAACCACAATGAGATATCACCTCTGGCCTGTCAGAATGACTACTATCAATAAATCAACAAACAACAAGAGCTGGTAAGGATGTGGAAAAAGGGAACCCTACTGCACTGTTGGTGGGAATGCACTTTGGTGCAGCCACTTGGCAATTAGTTACTTCAAAAAATTAAAAATGAAACTGCTTTATGACCCAGTGATTCTACTTCTGGGAATTTATCTGAAAAAGAAAAACCCAAAGTACTAATTCAAAAAATATATGCACTCCCATGTTCATCACAGTTATTTAGAACAGCAAAGATTTGGGAGCAGCCCAAGTGCCCATCAGTAGATGAGTGGATATAGAAGCAGTGGTACATTTATACAACAGAATATTTCTTGGCTGTAAAGAAGGAAAAAAATTTTCCCTTTGTGACAGCATGGATAGACCTGGGGCAAAAAATAAAAAAAGAGAAAAACTCATGAACATGAACAACAGTGTAGTGATTTCAGGGGGAGGGAAGGTGAGAAGAAGTAGCGGAAGTATATAGTAGATACATGGTGATACATGGAAACTTGACTTGGGGTGGTGAACACACAATACAGTGTACAGATGATGTGTTGTAGAATTGCACACCTGAATCCTGTATAATTTTGTTAACCAGTGTCTCTCAATAAATTCAATTAAAAATAAGCAAACAAATAAATAAATACACCATATAGCCAGAAAAAAAGAGAGCTTGCACTTCATATTCACATAAATTCTCCAGGAACGCATGTACTTCTGAGATCAAAAAACATAAGTGAAATGACTTCTACGTAGCCTTATTTTTTCAATATAAAAGATGTGCTAGGCATATTAACACTCTATGTTTCTTTCTTCACCATTTAATGAAACACCTAGGGGATATAAATATTTCTAACATGGTAAGGCTTCCATCAGCATAGAAAGAAGACTTTAAATAATTCACTTCATAAACATAACATTATCTGGGATAAAAAGTGGGCAGTTTGTGAAAGGCACTTGGTGTCATATGTAAAATTTAGGAATCTATTCTTCATATCATATTTGAATTTCATGATATTTGATCCAACTTAACTACTAAAAATTAAATACCATATGTTTTGCACTATAAGATGCACCTGACCATAAGATGCACCTAGTTTTAGAGGAGGAAGACAAGAAAAAAAATATTCTGAACCAAATGGTACTAAAATATTTAATAAAATATAACAATAATATTTTAACCATGTAAAGTGAACAGCAGTCAACAGTGGTATTCAGAACCATCATCACTGTCATTAACAAATGAGAGACTAAGGTTCAAGTACTCTTCTAGTTTTCTGGGAACCCCAAGAACTCATTATCGCTAGTGTCAGAATTTATGAAGCTCAGTTGCTCACAATCACTGATATCACTTTCTTCACTATCTTCATACTGACCAGACGCCCCGAGATTCAGCAGTAAAGTGGGACACTTAAACATCCCCAGGGGTTTCATGTGGGCCCACCACTTCCTCTTCTAACAGCTATCACCACTGCTGACAGGTCAGGTAATACACATCATGGTCTGTGACACAATATTTGCTCCATAAGATGCAGAGACATTTTCCCCCTACTTTCGGTGAAAAAAAAAGTGCCCCTTATGGAGTGAAAAATACAGTAAATAAAATAACTAATGTGATTAAATGTAAATGTAATTGATATTATCTTACTTATTTTAACATGTTGAACTCAACAATTAAATATAAATAAGGCAGGATTTTTCAACAAATAAAAAAACTGTCCAGCACTTTCAGCAGTAATAGTTTCTTAATGATTACTATTTATATTCTTAGTGATAATAACATATTCTAATGGTTTTCATCTTGGTTTTATTCTGAAGCCCTACACCATGCCCAGTACATAACAAGTGATCAAGGAGTATTAGCCATTTTTAATTATTATATTCAATTTATCCTTTCTTTTAAAAATTATTTTAAGTAAAAAAGCAAATTGTGGTTTTCAAGACATTTAATAATGACTTGAAAATCTGCCTACAATTTATAAGTTCTGTAATATAAAGAGATTCCAGGAAAACAGTATATAACCTCCAAGACTATGAACCCAAATGAAAAAAATAATAATTACAACAGATCACCAAAACAAATGAACATGTGAGCAAATGAACAAATTCCATTTCTATGCCTTACTAGGAGACAATCAGTGATAGTTTAAATATGATTATGAAGGATGAAATATAATTGCATCTGGAGTGCTTCCAATGCTATTTGCCTAAATTTAATTATGTAATTTTTCAAGAAAGGGAAAATAACTAGATACCCAATAAAATAATATGCTGTAAAACCATATAATAAAAAAATAAACTTGGTGAATATACTTGACTTTAAGATTTTCACTTGTATTAAAAAGATAAAAAGAATTAGGTTTCGAGACTTCCGGCCAAGATGGAGGCTTAGACAGACCCACTCAGTCTCCCTCTACAACTAGAAAGGAATACAACTACCTCAAAACAAAAGATAATCAGAAATTCCAGAAAATAAAAATACATGGAAGCCCAACGTATAAGTTAAAAACCAGCGGTGCTCGCCTGGACGGGTAGGAGGGGCGAAATCGGAGCCGGAACGGAAAGGTCGGGCAGTGCTGTTTGTGGTAGCAGCAGGAAGAGCGGCAGGGGGAGCAATCCTGGCTGCAATCGAGCCCCGGCAGCTCGCAACCCCACTGCGGGTAAAGGCAGCGCCTCCTTTACATCAGACGGTGAGGCCCAGAGGGCAGGAGGATGGATTCCAGTCTCCCAGCAGAGAATAACAGCTGGAATCCATCTTGGACCCCCGCCCCCACAGGAAGCGCTGCAGCGCGACGAAAAAGGGCGGGATCACCGCTGGTCGCCGGGTAGTGACGAGTACACGGGGCTCCGCCCCCCCACAGCCGGCCCAGGAAGCAAAGCAAAACACAAATCTGTCAAAATGAAGGAGACAATGATTGAAATCCCGGTGATGCAGTTCACCAGGCATCAGATGAAGAACCTGACAGACGAACAAATAAGAAACCTTTCAGAGGCTCAGTTCAGAGCTATTGTTATAAGGTGGCTTACAGAATTAACAAAAGATTTGGAACAGGACAGGGAAGGAAAGAAAGCCACTCATACCGAAATGAACAAAAACACATACGAGACAAGTGGTAAGGAAATAAAATCCAGAGATCAAATCAACAAACCGGAACATAGAGAAGAAACAAATAGTCAACCACTGCAGAAAGAGGAAACAGAAAGTAAGGAAAGTGAGGAGAGGATCAGAAACCTCTGGGACAGCTATAAGAGATCGAACATTCGGATCATAGGGTTGCCAGAGGGTGAAGAAGAAGAACTAAAAATTGAAAAATTATGTGAAAAAATAATGAAGCAGAACTTCCTGAACTTGGGGAAGGAAATAAGACTTACAGGTCCAGAAAGCACAGAGAGTTCCAGAAAAATTGAACCCAGGGAGAACCACACCAAGACACATTATAATCAAATTGTCAAAAATTAAAGATAAAGAGAGAATCTTAAAAGCAGCAAGAGAGAAGAAAAAAATCATGTACAAAGGGGTCCCAATTAGACTAACATCTGACTTCTCAAGGGAGACCCTGAAGGCAAGAAGGGACTGGAAAGAAATATTCAAAATAATGAAAATCAAAAACCTACAACCATGAATACTCTATCCAGTGAAACTGTGATTCAGAATAGAAGGGCATAGAAAGTGTTTCCAGGACAAACTAAAACTGAAGGAGTTTATTAGATCCAAACCACTATTATATTTATTAACAAAAGAAGTAGCAGAAGGCTATGGACACATATTCAATGATCTAGAAAATTAAAATAAGGATTTATTTGAACCAAAAAAAAAAAAAAAATTAGATTTCTTTTAGTGTCTTTCCCTGACAGAATACTAGCCTTGGAAAGGGAAAATATAAATTTAAATAACCCTCTGGTTTATGCAAAAATAAAGAATTTTTTTTTTTTTTTTCGGCAGCCGTCCGTCTCGAGAGACGATGGTGTAGCTTCTTAAGAGTCTATCTGCACCACCGAGAATGGTTGTGCAGTCCGACTCGGGAGTAACACGGTATCTGTCTCCTCCCATGTTGAATCGACATCTTGCGATGACGCTGGGGTGTCCTCTCCAGTGAAGCTGAAGCTACAGAGCCTGGGAAGGGTGATATGGAGGGTCTGCTGTTGCCCATGCAGCAGACCCCAAAAATAAAGAATATAGTATAATAAATGGTATATTCAAAGTATAGCAATAACTATGTCTGTAATTCAATATATTTTTACATTGAATATAATCTGTTATATTCACATATATGTTATATATACACATATGTATATATATGCTTTAAAAATATTTTTAATTTTTTTCTATTGCAGTATATATTCAATATTATTTTGTATTAGTTTCAGGTGTTTGGCATAATGGATAGACAATCATATACTTTACATAGTAGTCCCTTCAATATTTCCAGTACCTAACAGGCACCATACTTTATTATTATTATAAAATTATTATTTTAATTATATTTTATTGATTATGCCCTTAAAGTTGTTCCAGTTTTTCTCCCTTTGCCCCCTTTCACCCAGCACCCCCATTTCCTCAGACAATCCCCAAACCATTGTTCATATCCATGGGTCATATGTATAAGTCCTTGGCTACTCCATTTCCTATACTGTACTTACATCCTCGTGGCTATTCTGTAGCTACCTATTTGTACTTCTTAAACCCCTCACCTCTTTACCCATTCCCCAATACCCTTTCTTCTGACAACCATCAAAACCCTCTCTATATCCATGATTCTGTCTCTGTTCTTCTTGTTTGCTTAGTTTGATTTTTAGATTCAATTGCTGATATATAGGGATGTGTTTCCATTTTATTGTTCATAGTTTTGATCATATTTTTCTTAAATAAGTCCCTTTAACATTTCATATAATGATAGATTGGTGATGATGAACTCTTTTAGTTTTTTCTTGTCAGCAAAGATCTTTATCTGCCCTTCAATTCTAAATAATACCTTTGCTGGGTAGAGCAATCTTGGCTGGAGGTCCCTGCTTTTCATCACTTTGAATATTTCTTGCCTATCCTTTCTAGCCTGCCAAGTTTCTTTAGAGAAATCATCTGAGAGTCTTATGAGAGCTCTCCTATAGGTAATTAACTTCTTTTCCTTTGCTGCTTTTAAGATTCTCTCTTTATCTTTAACTTTCGGCATTTTAATTATGATGTATCTTGGAGTGGGCCTCTTTGCATCCATCTTGTTTGGGACTCTCTGTGTGTCCTAGGCTTGCATGTCTATTTTCTTTATTAACTTAGGGAAATTTTCTTCCATTATTTTGTTTATTTCAAATAGAGTTCCTATTTCTTTCTCTTTTTCTTCTCCTTCTGGCACCCCTATAATGCAAATGTTGGCCTCTTGAAGTTGTCCCAGAGGCTGCTTTACACTACCCTTGTGTTTTGTATTCTTTTTTTCTTCCTGTTATTCTGATTGGTTGCTTTTTGCTTCCTTATGTTCCAAATCATTGATCTGATTCTTGGCTTCATCCCCTCTATGTTGTTTCCTTGTAAATTGTTCTTTATTTCAATTAATGCATCCTTCATTTCTGACTGGATCTTTTTTATGCTGTTGAAGTCCTCACTAAGTTCCTTGAGTATCCTTGTAATCAGTGTTTTGAACTCTACATCTGAAAGATTACTTTTCTCCATTTTGGTTAGTTCTTTTTTCTGGAGTTTTGACCTGTTCTTTCATTTGGGCCACATTTTTTTGTCTCATCATTTGGTAGCCTCCTTGTGTTTGCTTCTATGTATCAAGTAGAGCTGCTATGACTCCCTGTTTTGTTAGTGTGGACTAATGTAATAGGTGACCTGTAGGGTCCAGTAGCATAGTCTTCCCTATCACCCAAGCTGGGTACTCAAGGTGTGCCCTTCATGTAGACTGAGTACATCCTTCTCTTGTAGTTGAGCTTTGGTTAATGTTAGCAGAACAATGGGAGAGATTTACCCAGGTCAGTGAGCTGCAAGGACTAGCTATGACCACTGGCCACCAACCTTCACCCTCTGTGGATGATCAGCTGTGAGGGGGCAGGGTGGTGGTGCCCCAATGTGGTCGGTTGGTGTCCACTGGGTACACAGGCCCTAGGGTTTCCTGGGTGGTGCAGACAAAGGTCAGCTCCCACATGTGTTCTGCCTGGGGGCACCCTACCTGAGCTGTAAAGCAATCTGAGACAGCTGCTACTGTGTCAGGCTTGGAGTTTCCCAAGCAAAGCCAATCTGTGAATCTAGGCTGGCTGCCACCAATGCTGGGGCTGAGGCCACTTAGCAAGAAGTATGGGGACTGAGGGCTGACTAAGGCTGGCTGTTACTTGTTCAATAGGTTTTAGAAAGTTGTGAGGCATGAACCAAGACCGGCCATTCATATGAATAAGTCACTGTTAGCAGCTTGGGTGGGCCCATAAGTTAGGTGGGATGGAGTCTCAGGGGATCTCCAGGGCAGGGCAAGCAGTGTTAGCCAGGTTGATGGAGTCTCAGATATGACACCTTCTTGCCAGATCTGCGGCTCTATGGGGTGAGGGATCAGAAAAGGAACAATGTCCTCTGTCTGACGTTCTGTCTGGAAGGAAGTTCTTCCCCTGCTCCCACCTTGATGCCTGACACTTCAGTTCCTCCCTGTATGCCACTGCTGCCTTTCAAGTGCTACCTGGTGCTGTAGCTCAGAGAGAGTGAGTCTGAGTTAAGTCCATGTTTTAGTTCCTTAAGGGGAACTGTTGAGACTCCAGAAGTTTCTTCTACTGACTCAATCCCTCCTGGGTTATTTATTTATTTATTTATTTACTTATTGCCAAATGTGGCACTTATATTCCTGGCCCAGGGCCTCATGTGGGGCTGGGACTTCTCGGTCCCAAAATATCTCTCCCAAATTTTTATCCGCCACATGTGGATATGGGACCAGCCTATTCCACATCTCTATCCCTCCTACCAGTCTGGATGTATGTGGTTTCTTTAATTTTGTAGTTGTCAGACTTCCATTCAACTCAATTTCTGATGATTCTGAGTGAGGGTTGTTCTATATTTTAGTTGTAATTTTTATGTAGTTGTTCAAGAAGGCAAACCATGTTTACCTCTGCCACCATCTTGACTGGAAGTACCCCACAATATTATTGATTACATTTCCTATGCTGCACTTTACATCCCATTACTATTTTGTAACTACCAATCTGTACTTCTCAATCCCTTCACCTTTTCACTCAATCACCCAATCCCCTCCCCTATGTATACTTTTTAATTTTTATATATCTCTTCATTTATCCTACTGAGTGTTCAGTGTAGTAATATGTTCCTTTATCACTCCTCACCTTTATGTTTAAAGTGGGCATAAAAATCTTTCATGAACTCTTATTAAAGTTCTTTGTTTTTGACTTTCTTTAAAGAAATTAATGACTAATTATGAGCACACTTAAAGTTTTATAAGTTGCTGACATCCTCTTACATATGTATAGGATTATTTTATTTTGTTTCTACAGTATTATTTTAAACAGTAAATTTAAATATTTTTCTTGCATGAAAAATAATCACATTTAAAAGTAATTCTATTTAATCCAAGATCAATTTTTACAAGTAATTTTACTTATATTAAAATTGTCATTTTATTGTATTATAAAGTATATTTTGAAATTTATATCAGCCTATAAAATATGACTAATCTAACTTTATTATTGATACCCTATGATTACATATCATAATGTAATAAAACTTTGATATGCAGCAAGAACTCAAAAATAAATTTTAATTTATTGGCTATAATAACCCATAGCACATGGAAGCAAAACCTCATAACTGAAACTAGGACAAAATTAGATATTATGTTAATATTCATTTAGGTTTAGGTAAGTTAATAAAACTAAAAACTTTCAATTACATCTTAAACCATTCCAGACCTGTAAACATGCCAACTTTTATTTATAATAGATTTCAAAATTGCTGTATTTCTAGATACCAAAGATTTGAGGTTGTCTCTCCCACAGATTCAAAGAGCTATTGTACCTCTTGGAACACCTTCGATGCATCCGATAGCCCTAAGATGATATATTAATAGCACACATTATACATATTAAGAATACTTTCCGTATTTAATAATTACTCAAGTAACATTTGTGTAAGAATTCAATATTTGTAAAACACGAGCTTTATTGTCCTCAAAATGCATGTGTCAACTCATGTTATTCAGAAACAACTAAACCTAAAAAAAATATGAGAATTGTATAATAGCAAATAGCATTAGTGTAAAATAATTCAATATTGTTTATAATTAATACAAGTTTGAAATTTTCTTTATAGAAGCCATCATAAAGTATGACTCCATGACACTTTCAAAAACATTATCAGATTCACTGAATATGCAATATGTGTAAACCTTGTTTAAAAGTTCATGGCTAAAGCTGAATTAATCCCCTTTACCTACATTCTCTTAATACATATAAGAGATTAGTTTCTGGACTCACATATTTGTATTTTAAAAGGAACTTACGACTGCTCACTGTACAATCAGTATGCCTATGTAAAGAATAGATTGGGGTGCTGTCTTATGAAATTGTACAGAAATTTCAACTTCTTTATCAGTCAGCCTATATTTCTGAACACCTTTCTGGTTTTCCTTATGTAAACATATTTTGCCTTTTTTTTGTTTCACAATTGCTCTGTTGAAGCTATGTTTTGAATATTTAGCTGTGCAGTTTCCCTTCCACCCTCTAGTTCCCTGTGTATTAGTGTCAGTTTCTTTGTTCTCCTTTGTCAAGATTTAACTGACATATAGCATTGTGTATATTTAATATCAGTTTCTAAACTGTGTTTAATCCCACCCTTATATTCTCAGCTATATCTAGAAAACTGGATTTAAGTGGCCATCTCATATCTTTCTGCCTCACTTAGATAAGCAGGAAATTCCTGAGCTGAGCACACAGCATAAGTGACATTTCCCTATTTTTTATTTTTTACATATTTCTCTTAGAAAAAATATCCTATTACCTTCTACTATATGCCCTCTGAAGTTGACTCAGAAATGAAACTAGCACTGTAGTCTGGATATTAAAATACAGAATTCACCTTAAATAATCTCTCAAAAGCCTCAATAACTGAACTCGTTTATTTTTACCATGTGGTTTATATAGCAACTGGGATAAAATTCTTAATTGTCCCAGGGGTAACAGAGACTGAGAGCTCTGGCCCTGGCTCTGCTATCATTTAGGTTGTAATCTTTGTTTTGCTACTTATCAGCTTTACACTCTGAGAGAATTCACTTAATTTCCCTAAATCCAGCTTCCTTGTCTATAAAATAGGATTATCAGTCTTATGAGATGATTGTTGCCAGAATAACTTATGGAAAGCACTTAGTATCTTGTCTGGCACATAGCTAGCTCTCAAAAACCAGCTATCTCAAAGGTCTTCCATTTTTGCATAGACTGTGATAGTAACTATTTTTCCAAAGATATTAAGTGAATATGAAACTTAAAAGCAAACCTGGAAACCCCCATATTCTCTATCCAGCTTGTAAATGTGTTTGTGTAATTTGGCATTAGAGTTCCCAACCTTCATTCCATAATGTAAATTTTTTCAGTGTGGTTAGATAAGATCCCTATTACAGTAATAATAATACATTATTTTCTCTAAATTTCTAATTTGTTGAGCCCATATGCACTGCCAAAATGAAATCTTAAACAAAAGAACACATTTAATTGCTTTATTGGATATGGAAATTGTTAGAAAATAAAAATAAAGGGAGAGTGAAAAAGAAATGTTTTTATTTTAAAATTTTCAATTTGGCATTACCAAATACGTTTAAACAAAAAGTCTATGAAGAAGGTCTTAGAACTGAGATTAATATTTAGAAGCAATTTTGACAATAAGCCAACCTAAAGTTACTTCCGAAAGCTTATTTGTATATTATACAAGCCAAAAGGGTTTATACACATAAAGAACTTTAGCTTTAGTTTTAAGTGCCATACTTTTTCTGAGTATTCAAAACAACAAACAGTTACAGTACAGTAATATTACAGCTTAAAAATGTTCCAAATAATATTTTGTCCATTGCCTACACCTCACAATTTGCATTTGTGCCTTACAGAACAAGTGTGAGCTCCATCTCTGGAGACATGTACTTCTTTTAAACTACATGAAGGCAAGGACATCAATCATAATCACCATTGTATCCCTAAAGCTTAACATGGTGCCTGGGACAGAATCACAGATGAGCACATATTTGTTAAATAAATGAAAGGAGTAGACAATCTCTGATCTCCTCCTCTTTCCATTACCAGCCCTCCTGATGGTATATGGTGATGAAGTAGCTAAAATCTCTACATTTCATCCCTTTGTGTGTCATCATGAATCATTAAAACATGAAAAACTTTTGTAGCCTCAAGAATACCAGAAACATGTGGGAACTTTGGCATTAAACTGAAATGACCCATGGCCGCTACAAAGATTCATACCCAAAGAAAAATAGAAGAAATAATTGAGTTGCTCAGGGCCATTCTTGATATTCCTATATATGTTTTTAAAGAATTTTAAGAAACACATTTTTCTCTAAACTTACTTGAGAATGTTACAGAAAACCCCTCCACATAAAGAGAAGCCATGAAACAGTGAAGAATTTGAAATTTGGAGTCAGGTGAACTTGGGTATTAATTCCAGTTTTATCACTTTTTAAACAAGCATTTCTTCAAAATTTAGGAAATGGCAATTCTGTTATTCAATTTGAAATAATATATAGTAATAACCATAAATCCACATGGTATGTATAAAATAAATACCAGCCACTGTAATGATTGTTCCTTATTACAGATTAGGATAGTCTCACTCCCCCTGCCAGATATGGTCTGACAAAGAATCTTGTTGGTACCTATGATTTGGAAGTGAGCAAATAAATGCTCATTAAAATTTTGGCAAATTCTGTTACATTTCCCCCAGGCCTCATGACTCCATAGTCTCAGTAGAGAAAGTTTTATGATAAAAAAAATAATATTTTAATGTAATTCTTTATATTTCCCCTTGCTGTCTTTCTGTCAATTATTGAGTTTTATCCAGAAGACATAGCATAAAATTGACATTAGCAGAAATTAAGCACGTATTTAAGAATTATCCATTAGGCATTCATCCTGTCTTTATAAATTCCCACATTCCAAGAACATTCACAGCACATACCTTCTCTTAAGTAAATGCATATGCAGATTAAAAAGGGATGGAAGAGCAGTATCTAAGTGGTAAAATATGCAAGCTACTTCAAAAAAATAAAAGAGATGTAAAGATTATTGCTGTCTTGGGCAAGAAAGAATGTGAAGTTCAGTTGTAATAGTGCATGCATGCATCTTCTGGAATGTCAAAGAAGAACAAAGAATTTTTGACTTACAGATCTATCCACTGATGCACACCAATTACATTGCAATAAAACTGGAAAAAATCTTGATTATAGAACAATTAAAAAACTTCCTATTGATGGCACTTCAAAAAAATCACTTTTTCAGACATTTTTTTCAGTAAAACTCTTACATTGCATTACTCTAATAAAATTAGGTTTTTTTTTAAAGTTACCTTGTGTGCCATTTTATCTTTTCACTCAAACAGGGCTGACCACTAGGAATTGTGATAAGGATCAGTATTAAGTAGTCATGCAAGTTTGATTTTTTAATAATCATATATATCATGTACACAAGGCAAACTTGTAAATTCATATTTTTAGGAAAAATATAATATATAAATGATATTTCAAGATTAAGTTTACATAAATTTAATTATACTATTGTCTACAATGTTTTTATTTGAAATGCTATAAAAAAGAGAAAATAATTACCATTGGAAGGCAAACTATGCCTTATTGCTGCTAAAAATCAATTTGCACCAACTGAAAGATCTTTTCAATATTTTGTTATTAAGAGATTTTTGTGTCACAACTTGAACTATTAAAATTTGATTTTTTTAAATATATGTCAGCTTCCCTAGGTATTTCACAAAGGAAGCAAAATCATGAATAAGGATAAATCATGTTATAGCACAAAGAACAGAGAGTTAACAGCCCAAAGACTTGACTCAAGTCCTGATTTGCCTCATACAGGACATATTATCTTCAGGAAATAACCACTCAGTGTGTTGAAGTTCCGTTATGTAAATTTAGGTTGTTGACACATCATCAACCTTAACAGAGATATTATAAAGTCCTAGTAAAGAACAGTACATATAAATATTTTTCAATGATTAACAGACAGCATATATAATCATGTTTTTTTAAGCAATTAACTTTTTTGATATAATTCAATTTTGCTTTCTCAAGGATCACTGTTATTGGGTCTTATCTAGTGCAGAGTCAGATAATAGAAAATCTGCTTTTAGGTTTAGTCTAATTTTTCTTTCTCAAATAAAGAAGTAACATGTATACCAGAAGAAAAAGTAAGGCAATACCTGTCCTTTAACTACCAAACAAGACTGTCATCAGTGTCAGTGATGTCTTTTAATAATCCATGTTATTTTACTTCTACGATTAATTTTTTCTACTCTGTTTTCAAGGCCATTAATGGAGCCCTGAGTTGCTATGACTGCATACCTGGTATTCTGGACACTGCCTGTAGACTCTGCCTGTAGACTCTGATCCTAGGAATGCCTGATGTTCCCAGATTTGTTTTCTTAAAGCATTTGTTTCCAATATGCCATTTCTAATTTAAACTCCCTAACTTGGCATGCAGTTTCTTTTTTAAATAAATTACTTTCTCTGTTCCTCACTGTGCACTCCCTGTTCCTGTCAAGGTCATCAGTGAACACATATCATCTAAGTCATGTTCATTTCCTTCTCCCTGTGCATAACGTCCTGCCCTCTCAGATCCAATCCCATCCAAAGAACATTTCTGGATAAATTCCAGGTCAAAACATTTACTCTCTCTCTCAGGATCACAACAGCACATTTTTCTCTACCACATTAACTTACGGTCAGATTATCTTGTATGTGGCCTGAATTGTATACACTTTTTACCTCTCTAAAAATATTGAAAGATGCTTCAAAACAGAAAATACATATTCCTTTAAATCCACCCCAAATGGCCCATGGAAGCCAAATAGACTCAAAGTAGAAGTCTAATAAATAAAATCAACAAATTATAGAGGGAAAACATAAAAATACCTGCTCTTCTGACTTATTAAACATTAAATAAATTTTGGCCACACAAGATTCTATAAATTTTCTGAGAGAAATAAATGGTTTTCTTTAATAACATGGAAAACAGATGTAAATTATGATGAAGAACCTGAAAAAATAGAATAATTATTGTAAGGAACTGGAAAGATAGTAGGCTATGCTTTATGCACAAGAAAACATTCAGGTGTGGATAAGGAAACATCACACTCTCTCAGTTACCTGGGTATAGTTGAACCATTCTTTAATTCTGATAGTATGCATTTATATAAGATGTTTAGCAGCAATGGGATGGTTTTACTTTAAAACAAACTCTTATATAAATTGACTTTTCAAAAAACTTCCAATGAGTTTATCAATGAGTATAAAAATCACATTTCGGATAAGATATCCAAAGTTTTGGTTATGATTTACATGTATATCCATAAAACAATTACTGTGGTTTTTAATAAGATCGGATTTGGCACTTGCTGGTGTGGCTCAATGGATTGAGCACTGGCCTGTGAACCAAAGGGTCACTGATTCGACCCTGTCAGGGAACATGCTTGGATTACAGGCCACGTCCCCAAGTTGGGGGTGCGCAAGAGGCAACCACACATTGATGTTTCTCTCCCTCTCTTTCTCCCTTCCTTCCCTTCTCTCTGAAAATAAATAAATAAAATGTATTTTTTAAAAATCTGGTCTGACTGAAATTTTGTAATGAAATCATAATCAAAGATAAAAATTGGCTTTTAACATTATAAATAATGTTTTCCTTGAAAAAAAAAAGTATAGTTTTAAAAATTTCTATCTATTGATGGACATGGGCACATGGGTGTGTCAGGAAATACTTACCGTCCCCCAATAGCAATACGCCTACTTTGTGTTAGGAACAGAAATGGGTCAATCCTGAATTTGAGCAAGGCACATGGTAGAAGCTAATTGCCATCCTCTCTCACAGCTGAAGAGAGTCAATATTTTCTCACTCATTCAAAATGATATGTATAATGCACTTGACGCTTCCTCGGAATTAGTTCCTTGCCTCTATTCCCTTTCATTTCCTATTCAAACAGGCTAGACATGGACAAAATACTAGTGAGGCCAACTTGGTGACACTAAGGCTTAGAGCAACACACTGAGGACCTCAGGGCAACTAGACAAAAAGTATCCAAGGGCAGAACCGAGCCACTTACCAACCTGAACCCTTGACTACATCAGTTCTTCTGAACAACAGAGAGACCCACCACTACCTTGTTGAGCAGTTATTTTGGGGTCTTCATATAACAGGACAACAACCAATATTCATTTAGTAAAGGTCTTAAAATTGGTTTTAAATGAGGGTTTAAAACCTAGAGATATAAAACTTTTGATAGGTTTTGTATCATCTATTACTCATAATACATTTCATAATAAAATAATTTTTAAAACCATACAAGTGTAGGATAATATTTGCCCTAAAATTACTAGGAAGTAGAGATTTAATATTTCTTTCATGTGACTAGGGGATAAGAATTAGCAGATTAGATTATCTTCCAGTCTTGTAAAATTCCAGCTCTCTGGGCCAAACTATTTTGGCAGTAGTCCTTAATCAATAGCCTTCTGTGTTTTTGTCTTACTTGCAGCATGGAGATGCTATTCCTTCTTTATTTATTTATCTTTGTTATGAAATTTCACAGGCATTTTCTGTAACAGCAACTATAAAGATAATCCTACTGCTCAAGTACTAGTTAACAAACTTAAAAAGTGGATCAAAAGTCTGGTCATGATAATCAATAATCAACTAGAAGTTGATTAGAAATTTTAAAAGAAAGAATGGGCAAATATAACACATGATTTCATTTCATGGCTGACAGAAAAATGTATGTTTTATCTGGAAACATGATAAACGCACGAAAAAAGAAAAGTACACTATGAAATTGTTTTATGACTTAACATGGAATAACACTACTCATGTTCACGAAAATATATAATATCAGGCTAGATGGTAACACTCACATTCTTTGAATAACTCCATCATTTCAAACATATTTAGTGTACTTAGCATAGTCCTCACACAAAGTACAAACTCAAGAAATTTTACTTTCAACCTCTTAGAATTTTTCATTCTTTTTAACAGCCATCATAACAGCAATCGTTACATCATTTTTTTGCAATGACGGAATGGCTTTAAATGGAAAACATCGCTGTATAACCAAACATCTCTCACTCTGAAGAAAGCAACAGCATCATGAGTTCTCATCATTAATTTGAGGCCAGGTTCTGCTGCCAGCAAGTTTTTTCCCCTTAGATAATTTATATGATCTTGCTATGTGGTCTGAATGTTTGTGTACCGTCCCCCCACACCCCACCCCCCACCAATTCATACATTGAAATCCTAATCCCTAAACGTGATAGTATTAGATGTGGCCTTGGGGAGGTACTTAAATCATGAGAGTGAAACGCCCATGAATGAAATTAGTGCCCTTACAGAAAGAGGTGCCAGGAATCCCTAGCACCTCCATGTGAGGACACAGTTAGAGGGCACCAACTATGAAGCAGTACAAGAGACCTCACTAAATGGTAAGCTGGCTGGACCCTTGATTTTGGACACCCAGCTTCCAAAACTCCACCAATGTTTTAAACTTAAAGCTACAACATGACATTGACATGACAGGATATCTATACTGCTTGCATTTTGACAATATTTTTGCTTTTCTCACAAAAAATAGCCTATGAAATGCAAAGTTAAAATACAGCAATTTATTTCTGTAATTATTATTTTCCTCATAACCTCTAATCATATTTGAAATAGTTGGACATTTTATGAAAGAAAATGATGGAGCATCTCTAAATAGCTAAGCTGGCTTTGGTTACAAGGAACAAATAAATATAAACAAAAATGTTAAAGGAATCTGTAATAAACATATTTCTGACTAAAGCAGTACATTTACTTTTTTGATACTGTTATACATTTCAGTCTAAACTTGTAAGTGCAATGAACAATAGAATTTAGTAATAGAGTAGTGTCAGTTATTAGAAGTGCAAGAAAATCATAGGCTCAAACATGGTATTTCTTTTTCTTTAATTTTTGTTGAATTTATTTGGGGTGACATTGTTTGATAAAAAATATATAGGTTTCAGATGTACAGTTCTATAATACATCATGGGTATATTTATTGTGAGTTCACCATGCAAAGTCAAGCCTCCTTCTATCACCATTTACTGTCCCTTCACCCTCCCTTCCCTCTGGTAGTTACCATACTGTTGTTTTTGACTATGAGATTTGTTTGTTTGTTTGTTTGCTTAATCCCTTCACCTTTTTCACTCAGCAACCCCAACCCACCTTCCCTTTGACAGCTGTCAGTCTGTTCTCTGTGTCTATGGCTCTTTTATATTTTGTTTGTTTATTTTATTCATTAGATTCCACATATAAGTAAAATCATGTGGTATTTGTCTTTCTCTGACTGGCTTATTTCACTGAGCATAATGATCTCCAGGTCCATCCATGCTGTTGCAAAGGGTAAGATTTCCTTCCTTTAACGGCTGAGTACTACTCTATTGTGTAAATGTACCACAGCTTCATTACCCACTAGTTTATTGATGAGTGCTTGGGCTGTTTCTAGACTCTGGCTATTGTAAATAACACTGCTGTGAACACCAGAGTGCATATACTATATCAAATCAATATTTCATATTTCTTCAGATATGTTCCCAGAAGTGGAATTGCTGGGTCATAAGGCAGTTCCTTTTTTAATTTTTGAGTTATCTCCATTCTGCTTTCCACAGTGGCTGCACCAGTCTGCATTCCTGCCAGCAGTTCATGAGGGTTCCCCTTTCTCCACATTCTTGTCAACACTTGTTTGTGGGTTTTTTGACAATAGCCATTCTGAAAGGTATAAGATAATATCTCATTTTGTATTTAATTTGCACTTCTTTGATGACTAGTGATGTTGAGAACTTTTTCATATGTCTATTGGCCATCTGTATGTCCTCTTTGGAGAAGTGTCTATTCAGGTCCTTTGCCTATTTTTTAAAAAAATTCTATTGTATTTTTTTCCATTATCATTTAGTCCCCTTATAACTCCCTCCCCACTGCAATCACCCCATCCCACTGTTGTTGATATCCATGAGTTTCTTTTCCTTTTTGCTCAATCCCTCAGTCCCCTAACCTACATCCCATTAGCTGTCATCCTGCATTCCATCTGTGAGTTTGTCTGTATTTTACTTGTTACTTCAGTTTGTTCATTAAATTCCACATATGAACAGAATCATATGGCATTTGTCTTTCTCTGACTGGTTTATTTCACTTAGCATAATGTTCTCCAGGTCCATCCATAATGTCAAAAAGGGTAAAATTTTCTTCTTTTTTAAGGCTGAGTCCATTGTATAAATGTCCCACAGTTTTTTTATCCACTAATCTACTGATGGACACTGGGCTGCTTCCATATCTTGGCAGTGTAAATAACGCTGCAATGAACATATAAGTGCTTATGTTCTTTCGAATTGGTGTTTTGGGTTACCTCTGATATATTCCCAGAAGTGGGATCGCTTGGTCAAAAGGCAGATCCATCTTTAATTTTTTGAGGTATCTCCACACTTTTTTTCCACAGTGGCTGCCCAATCTGCATTCCCACCAACAGTGCACTAGGGTTCCCCTTTCTCCACATCCTCACCAGCACTTGTTTGTTGATTTACTGATGATAGCCACTTTCGCAGGTGTGAGATGGTATCTCATTTTGGTTTTAATTTGCATCTCTGATGATTAGTGACATTGAGCATCTTTTCATATGTCTAATGGCCATCTTTATGTCTTTTTTGGAGAAGTATCTATTGAAATCCTTTACTCATTTTTTAATTGAGTTGTTTGTTTTCTTGGTGTTGAGTTTTGTAAGTTCTTTATAGTTCGCATACTAACACCTTATCAGATGTATTGGCAAATATGTTCTCCCATTCTATGGGTTGTCTTTTTATCTAGTTGATGTTTTCCTTCGCTGTGCAAAAACTTTTTAGTGTGATATAGTCTCATTTGTTTACTTTTTCTTTTATTTCCCTCGCCTGGGGAGATATATTTGACAAAATATGGCTATGAGCAATGTCTGAGATTTTGCTGCCTATGTTTTCTTTTATGATTTTTATGATTTCAACCTAACATTTAAGTCTTTAATCCATTTTCAATGTATTCTTGTATGTGGTGTAAGAAAGTGGTTTGGTTTCATTTTCCTGCGTGTATCTGTCTAATTTTCCCAATACCACTTACTGAATAAACTATATTTAGCCCATTGAGTGTACTTGCTTCCTCTGTTGAATTATAATTGACTATAAAGGTTGGGTTTATTTCTGAGATTTCTATTCTGTTCCATTGATCTATGTGTCTGTTTTTTTGTCAGTACCATGTTGTTTTGATTACTATGGTTTTATAAAATAGGTTCATATTAGGCAGCATGATTCCTCCAACTTTGTTTTTCTTTCTCAGGATCACTGTTGTTATGTGGTGCCTTCTGTGATTCCATATAAACTTTTGAAATATTTGTTCTAGTTCTGTGAAATATGTCATTGGAATCTTGATAGGAATTGTGTTGTATATATAGATTTCTTTGAGTAGTATGAATATTTTAATGATGTTAATTCTTCCTATCCATGAACACAGTGTGTGCTTCCCCTTATTTGTATATTCTTCAGTTTCTTTCTTCAGTGTCTTATAATTTTCCAAATACAGGACTTTTACATCCTTGGTTAGGTTTATTCCTAGGTATTTTATTAATTTTGAAGCAATTGTGAATGGGTTTGTTTCCTTAATTTCCCTTTCTGTCAGTTTGTTTTCAGCATAAAAAAATGTAACTGATTTCTGGATATTAATTTAGTATCTTGCTACTTTGCTGAATTCATTTGTCAGTTAAAGTAGTTTCTTGGTGGAATCTTTGGGGTTCTCTATGTAGAATACAATGTCATCTGCAAATAAAGACAGTTCTACTTCTTTTTTTCCAATTTGGATAGCTTTATTTGTTCTTCTTGTCTGATTGCTACGGCTAGGACTTCCAGTACCATGTTGAATATGAGAAGTGAAAGCGGACTTCCCTGTCTTATTCCCAATCTTAAAGGGAACACTTATAATTTGGCCTATTGAGTATGATGCTGGCAGTGGCTTTGTCATATATGGCCTTTGTTATGTTTAGGTATGTCCCTCTATTCCCACTTTGCTGAGAGTTTTTATCAAAAATAAATGATGGATTTTACCACATGTTTTTTCTGCATCTATCGATATGATCATGTGGTTTTTATCCTTCATTTTGTTTATGTTTTTTATATTTGTTGATTTGCAAATATTGTATCAACCTTGCATCACTGGAATAAATCTCGCTTTATCATGGTGTGTGATGTTTGATGGATTGCTGTATTCATTTTGTTAACATTTTATTGAGAATTTTAGTGTCTACATTCATCAGGTATATTGGCCTATAATTTTCTTTCTTGTAGTATCTTTAACTGGTTTTGAAATTAGGTTAATGTTGGCCTTTTAAAATAAACTTTGGAGCCTTCCCTTTTCTTGAATTTTGTAAAATAGTTTGAGAAGGAGAGATGTTAGTTCTTCCCGAAATATTTTGCAAAATTCACCTGTGAAGCCATTCTGTACAGGGCTTTTGTTGGGAGTTTTTGATTACTGCTTCAATTTCTCTAGGTGTAATCTGTCTCTTCAGATTATTTGATTCTTCTTGATTTAATTTTGGAAGATTGTATGTTTCTAGAAATTTATCCATTTCCTCCAGGTTGTCTGGTTTGTTGGCATATAGTTGTTCATAGTATTTTCTTACAGTTCTTGATATTTCTTTGCTGTCAGTTATTTATCTTCTTTCATTCCTGATTTTATTTATTTGGGTCCCCTTTCTTTATTCTTGATGTGTCTCATTGAAGGTTTGTCAATCTTGTAATCTTGTTTATCTTCTCAAAGAACGAGCTCTTAGATTCATTGATCTTCTGTATCATTTTTTTAAGACTATTTTATTTCTGCTCTGATCTTTATTATTTCTTTTTTTCTATTCATTTTGGACTTTGTTATTCTTTTTCAAGTTATTTTAAGTGTAAATTTAGATTGTTTATTTGAGCTTTTTTTTTTTTTTTTTTTTTTACATAGGCCTGTCGTCGTCGTCGGCAGCCGTCCGTCTCGAGAGACGATGGTGTAGCTTCTTAAGAGTCTATCTGCACCGCCGAGAATGGCTGTGCAGTCCGACTCGGGAGTGACACGGTATCTGTCTCCTCCCATGTTGAATCGACATCTTACGATGACGCTGAAGTGTCCTCTCCAGTGAAGCTGAAGCTACAGAGCCTGGGCAGGGTGATATGGAGGACCTGCTGTTGCCCATGCAGCAGACCCCCCCTCTCTTCGCAGCTGAAGGGTCCAAGGGAAAGACGGAGTCAATACAGCTTGGCTTCAGGTGCGCCGCAGGAGTTGCCGGTGTTGACTACAATGTCAAACCGCCTTAGGGACTCCGGCTCCGGATTTTCTGTCGGGGTTTACTCCCTTAGCCTTTCCCCTGAAGAGGTATGCCGCAAGGCAGCGGAGGTTTTTTGGAGTCAGAGTTTTCCTTCTCTGATGTGCCCTGACTGGAAGATCGAACCAGTGACACTTAGCTCGCAGGCCGACGCTCAATCCACTGAGCCAAACCAGCCAGGGCCTGTAATGCTACAAATTTCCCTATCAGGATTGCTTTCCCAGTGTCCCACAGATTTGGGATTGTTGTGTGCTCATTTTCATTTGTTTCAAGGTATCTTTTGTTTTCTTCCTTGATCTCATGTTGAGCCATTTTTGTTGTTGTTGTTTAATAATATGCTATTTAGCTTCCATGTCTTTGCATATTATTAAATGTTCTTGTGATTGATTTCTAGTTTCATTGCACGGTGGTCAGAGAAAATACTTGATATGATTTCAATCTTCTTAAATTTTTAAAAATAACTTATTTATTTGTTTATTTATTTTTAGAGAGAGGGGAAAGGAGAAAGAGAGGGAGAGAAACATCATTGTGTGATTGCCTCTCACTTGCACCCCGAGTTGGGGACCTGACGTGCAACCTAGTCATGTGCCCTGACTGGGAATCGAACCAGCAACACTTGGCTTGCAGGTCGACAATCTTAAATTTACTGAGACTCGTTTTATGCCCTAACATGTGGTCTATCCTAGAAAACATTCCATGTGCACTTGAAAAGTATGTATATTCTGCTGTATTAATTAAATCCATTTGATCCAGTGTGTCATTTAAGGCTCCTTATTGATTTTCTGTCTGGAAGATCTATCCATTGAAGTCAAAGGGGTGTTAAAATTCCCAACTATAACTATATATCTGTTTATCTCTCCCTTTCTGTTCACCCAAATTTGCTTTACATATTTAGGTGCTCCTGTGTTGTTTGCATAAAGGTGTACTAGGGTTACAACTTCTTGTTGGGTTGTTCTCTTTATCATTATGTAGTGCCCTTCTTTGTCTCTTACTATATCTTTGGTTTTAAAGTCTATTTTTTTTCAGATATAAGTACTGCCACCCTAGTATTTTTTTTTCCTTTTCATTTGCATGAAACATCTTTTTCCATCCCTTAACCTTTAGTCTGTGTATGTCTTCTGATCTGAGGTCAGTCTCCTGGAGACAGCATATATATACATATGGGTCTTGTTTTCTTATTCATTGAGCTACCCTATGTCTTTTGGATGGATCATTTAAGCCATTTACATTTAAGTGCTTATTGATAGGTATGTATTTAGTGCCATTTTATTGTTAAGACTATTTTCCTCTGATTTTTTTTTCTTTCTCTTTCCTTCTTCTTCTTAAAGCAAGCCCTTTAACATTTGTTGCAGTACTGGTTTGATGTTAAGAAACTTCTTCAGCTTTTCTTGTCTGGGAAGCTCCTTATTTCTCCTTCAATTTTAAATAATAGCCTTGCTGGGTAAAGTAGCTGTTTATAGGTCCTTGCTTTTCATCATGTTGACTATTTCACACCACTCCCTTCTGACCTGAACTTTTTGTGTTGAGAAATTAAATGACGGTCTAATTGGTGCTCCCTTGTGTGTAACTATCTGCTTTTCTCTTGTGGCTTTTAGGACTCTCTCCTTGTCTTTAAGCCTTGCTATTTTAATAATGATGTGTCTCAGTGTAGGCCTCTTTGGGTCTTACTTGTTTGGGACTCTCTGAGCTTCCTGGACATGTTAGTCTTTTTCCTTCACCAGAGTAGGGAAGTTTTCTGCCATCATTTCTTCAAATAGGTTCTCAATCCCTTGTTCACTCTCTTCTCCTTCTGGCCCCATGATAGGGATGTTGTTACCTTTTATGGAGTCCAAAATGCTTCTTATACCAGCCTCATGCTTCTTAATTCTTTTTTTTTTTCCTGCTCTGCTTTGCTTCTTTTGTTCCTACCTTGTCTTCCAAATCACTGATTCAATCTTCTGCTTCATCTGACCTACTGTTATTACTTCCAGGGTATTATTAATTTCAGATATTGCATTCTTTATTCATGACTGGTCCTTTGTCTGGTTTCTATGTCATTTTTCATGGTGTTAAGCATCTAAACTCTAAACTCTCTATCTGATAAATTACTTGCCTCCATTTCATCTAGTTCCTCTTCTGGAAAAGTCTCCTCTTCTTATTTGGGGTCCTTTTTTTGTTTCCCATTTGACCACTTCTTTGTATTTGTTTCTACGTTTTAATTAGATCAGCAAAGACTCTGGTGGTGGCTTATGTCAGATGCTGCTTTAAGTGGCCCTAGACAACCTGTTTGGACCTATTGCTGATCCACAGCTGAGCCTCTGCTGGGCCTGAGTGCATGCAGAAAGAACCAAGTTGCATACCAAGGCCATCTTTTACCAGCACCAGCCTGGGGGATGATCAGCTAAAGTCTCAAAGCTCTCAGAGATTGCCTTAGTTTGTTAAACCATCAATGATAAAACTTAAATTATACCCAGCAGCCCGGCTTAGGTTCCACAGGTGGGGCAGAGTAATACCTGTGGGTGGGACTATTGCTTCCCCTCCAGCTGATGCCACTTGGAGGGAGGTGCTCTGCCTGAGCAAGATGGCTTCTGAAGTATGGGAGGTGACTCAGCACAGGGATCCTAGCAGCTGTTAGGTCAGTTCTTACCCCAGAACCTCCAGCCACAGCCTCTCAGGCATCTCTAATACACTCTACTTTCCCACCACTAGAGCCCAGGTTAGATGGCTACAAACAAAATTTTGTACATTGGCCCTTTAAGAAGTTCTCTGTATCTCTAACCGTCTCTCCCTGGCAGACAGAAATGCTGCTGCTTTTAAGAGCTGGATTTTATCTGGTTTCATCCCAGCTCTTGTGTTGTAGGCAAGCCCATTTTGGGATTGAGACCCCACACTTCTCAGGGAGAACCCTCTCGCCTCTGAAATATCCCTTCAGAACTTCAGTTGCCACCTGTGGGAGCTCAGCCAGCCCTTTTGGGACTCCTCTACACTCCCAACCAGTCTTGTGGTGAAGCAGTTTCTTCTGTCTGTCCTTGGTTATAAGACTTCTCTCCAGCTAGTGTTCAGTTGGTTATTCTGGATGATTTCTCTGCAATTTAGTTGTAATCCCAGATTGGTCCTAGGGGGAGGTTAGTGTTGCTTCCACTTACTCTGCCATCTTGGGTTTTCCATTTGCCCATTTTTTAATTGTATTTCTTGTTTTTTTGGTGTTGAGTTGCCTATGTTTTTTACAGATTTTGGATATTAACCCGGCATCAGATGTATCATTCGCAAATATGTTCTCCTATTCAGTGGGTTGTCTTTTCACTTTGTTTATGGTTACCTTATTTAACTAATTTTTATAAACACTATATTTAATTCCTTAATAAAATTTCAACAAAATGTACAATAATTTGCCATATTATATTTCATTCTTGTGTAAAAAGTGCAGAACTATAATGTGAGCAAAGATAATTAAAAACTTGCTTTTCAGAAAGAGTTGTCATAAGCTTGGATATAAAGCTAAGTAAAATGTGTACTGTATGAGCCAGAGGTCTAAAACACAGCTCACATAACGTGGTTTGCTGGAAGGGAGGCAGGGAAGGAGAGAAAAGGGGAGGGAATGAAGGAATATCTGTGGTGATTGTACTGATAGTTTTAAATTCACTTAATTATTACTTAAGGAGCACTTACAATGTAATACTCTTAGATGTCAGGCATAATATTTAGAAACAAATAGTTAAGCTGCAGCCCACATTGGAGCTTACTTTGTATTACATATGAGTACAGGAAGGCATATAGCAGTCAAAAGATATACCGCATAGATCGATAATGGCTATGGAGAAAAAAATATATATGGCAAAGGAAAAAGAATGCCACAGGTTGGGGTTTGGAATTTTTAAAAAGGATGGTTAGAGAAGGCCTCAATGACAAGTTATGTTGGAGCAAAGATCTGCAGAATGTTAAAATTCTATAAGTGAAACAATGAGTTTTAGATGTGGAGGTAGCAAAAAGTGATGATCAGGTTCAGCGTTATGTTCTGAAGATGGAACTAACACCATAACTGAAAGACTGGATTGAGTGTGCTCAAGAGGAGGTTTGCTAGAAGATCAAGGATCAGGTTTGGGATATGTTAAATTAGCCTACTGGATATCCACGTGGCAATATTAAGAAAATAGCCAAATTACAGCCAGATGGTGAGGGTATCAGTTGGTGACAGAAGTATACCTTTGAGTCATTGGATATAGATGGCACTCACCAGAGGTGGGATTGCCAAGTGCAGTCATGCAGGCAGAGGGAGAATATGTGCAAGCCCTGATCCCAGGCACTCTCCATTGTGCAGAAGTCAGGGAAATGAAGCAGAACGGCAACCAAGACAGAGAGAAAACTGCTAGTGAAGTAGAGTGTCTGCAGCTTGAGAGAGGTGTGAGGTCTTTAGAGGAAGATAAAGTGATCATGAGAGCCACTGTGTTAAATATTATTAATAGGTCAAAAAGTGAGATCTAAGAATTGACTATTAGAAATAAATGGTACTAGGAGTTATCCAATATATAAAAATATCAATTACTATTGAAAGAGATATCTACTCTATATGCTTTTAACAATTAAAATGTCATTCTTTAATGGTTTTATTTATTTATTTTTGGAGAGAGGGGAAGGGAAGAAGAAAGAGAGGGAGAGAAACATTGATTGGTTGCCTCTCCCATGCCCCCAACTGGGGAGTTGTATGGCAGCCCAGGCATGTGCCCTGACCAGAATGGAACTGGAGACATTTCGGTTTGCAGCCAACCCTCTGAACTACGTCAGTGAGGTGAAAATATCATTTAACTTAAGCAAATGCTTTAAATTTAAGACTTATAGCAACATAAAATCAATGTAACCAGGCAATAGTCTTGCCTTTTTCACATAGAGTTTATAGATGAATACTACTTTTTAAGAATAAAAATCATAAATATATTGTGAAAACATTTCTAACAAATTCAACTAATATTGATTATTATCATAATCTAACCTAAGAAGCTATTATCATAGACCTCATTATGTTAGGTCTCACTAAGAAAAACTTGTTGCCAATCAAACTAGGGCATGCCATTGAATGTAAGATGTACTATCTGGTTTTCAGAGATGTTAAAATAGGAAAAAATACCGATCTTATAATTCACAAAATACTATAGTTTATCTTTTTTTTTTTTTTTTTTTTGGTGGCTAGACTAAGATATATAATTCTACTTTTTAATCAAAAGTAAGATAACTGATAAACTATAATTTATAGTACTTTTGCAAAATTGGCAATTATTCCCACCACACAACAATAACAAACACAATCACTACCTTTTTTCTCCTCAGGTAAAAGTCAAAACTCTATAGTAAAATTATCAGCACAGGATACAGAAAAAGTAAAAAGTATCAAAACAGATAAAAATCAAATAAATTTGTTGTAAAATCTAATTAATTATTGAGCAGTTAACATTTTACCATAGGCTAGTGTCGTGTCCTATAATTTTTTAAAGTGCATATGTGAAATATTTACTAACATATTAGTAAAATTAAGTTTATGAGATGATTTTTTTAAAGTGATAGCATTTTTAAAATATAATGTTAAGATAAAGGGGAAAATATTAAATTTTATCTGATTTAAAATAATAATTGCACCACTGCTGTTGATGATTATTAATTGATTTATTCATTCAAGAAAATATTTATTCAGCACTTAAAAAAAATTTCTTTTTATTGCTGTTCTATTACAGTTGTCCCGATTTTCCCCCATTGCTCTCCACTGCCCCGCCTCCCACACTCCCACAGTCGATCCCCACCCTGTTGTCCATGTCCAGGGGTTGTTTATATATGTTCCTTGACTACACCCTTCCCCTTATTTCTCCCCTTGTGTCGAGCACCTTTCTCGGCACTGCAGATACAAAGTGAACATCTATTCAAGTAGCTTAAATTTTAGAAGAACAAGCAGAAAACAAACACAATCACATAACTTGTCAGAAAGTGGTAAGTGTTATGGAGAAAAATGGAAGAGATAAAAAGGTGGGATGGGGAAGCTGCTGTCTAAATAAGACAGCTTTTTAAAGTGGCCATTAGGTAGACTCACTGTGAACATTGAAAAACATTTCTATTCTTTTAAACAGAGTAATTCCATTAAAAGCAATGACTTAATTCTAATTGGAGCTTTGTATTTACTGGGCTGATAGTATGAGAACAAAGTAGAGTTTCCTCCACTGTAACTAGGAGAATGGTTTTCTTTTTTAAATGAAAATAGTCTCTGACTTCTGTTTTTACCTCTCATTACTCCGCTCTGATTTAGCAGGTGATATCATAGAAGAGTCAAAATATATTTTCATGAAAGGGTTGAGAACCATAATATACTAGTACACATAAAAATTGAAAAGATAAACCCAAAACAATTTTTGAAGTACAAAGTAGAATTGTTTCTTTTTGAAATCCAAATTAGAGTGAAAATATAATCAGCTCATATTCACTCAATCTTGAGATGAGTAATAGCTAATAACTTGGACTTGTAATTCTTACAAAATAACATATACACTGAATATGAGAATTAATTAAATTAAGTGGTATTATATAATGTTATATATTATATAACGGGCTAAGTAAACTCATAGCATCAATGGAAATGAACTAATGTGTTTAAGGTTATTGTTCTTCAATTTTTAGAGGGAGATATTTGGTCATCTAAGAGAAAACAGCTTAGCATCAAGCTTTCATTTTAACTTCAGTATGACTTTTTGTAATGCACATTGATATAGTAAATATCATTTCTGTATTTTCTCCTTTTCCTCAATAAATAATGTGACTGTTAGCAAATTACTCTGTGAATTGCAATTTCCTCGTCCTTAAATGAATGGATTGTGAAAATGGTCTTTAAGGTGTCTTATCATTCTAATATGTACAAGATCACTTACATTAAAAAAAATGATGTTCAGACATTCTTCATCAGTCACTTTAAATATCAGTACACAATCTGTTACAACTGAGTCCTTAATCATTGTTTCCTGACAGAATATACCATTTATTTCCTGTAGTCAAAAGTCTACAACTTGCAAGACATGAATGTTAATAATGTTAATAGTTTGTGATTACCTCAAAGTCCCTATTAAGAGCCAAATCTATTTAATTCAAGTTTCAAAAAGACTTCCTGGAGAGGCGGGGGTAGGGGGAAGAGCAATGGGGAAAAAATAGGATAACTGTAATAGAAAAACAATAAATAAATCAAAAAAAAAAAAAACCTCTTCCTGAAGGAATGACAATGCTGAATGAATGAATGCATAACGTGACTAGGGATGGAAATAAAAGAAGTTTGCAAAAGTTTTTCGTTTTGTTACCCTAAAAATGAAAAAATTAAAAATGCATTTAGAATTCCCCACAAAAAAAAAATCTGTTTGTTTGTAGAGAAAGAGACCTAAAATTTCCTAGCAAGATCTGAGTGTTGTTCTCTGTATCAACTAGCTTGGTATCAAGAAAAACAAATTTCATATTATAAAAAAGTCTATGGGATTCTACACAATAAAACAAAGGCATTACCTACTGCACTGACTAAAAACTAGGGTTTTTTTATATTTTTTTACAATATCTAATATCTTGGTGTAAATATCGAGGTAAATTTTACTTCTGGCTAATTGTTTTATTAAGAGTAGATTGTAATTATAACAAAAGTAGTATGCTTGTACTCTACATAGTTAAATCACAGATAAGCAAAAAATAAAAATAAAAAAAAGTAAAACTTTATATTACCATTCACACTCCACTCATAAATGATCACTATTAAAATCTTGTTCATCTTTCCATGTTTTTCTATTAATACATATGTATATTTTATTACATGAGTTTATGGCAACTATTTATTATGTAACCTACTTATAACTTAATTATTGGCATTTGGTCTGTCAGTAAATTTGCATTTTTAAAAATTATCCAATTTACATAAAATTTTTCAAGATTGTCCCCCGAGTGCTCTTTAGAGCTTGTTTGTCCAACTCAGGATTCCATTTAGTGTGACAGACTGCACCTAGTTGTTGTGTCTCTATCATTTTTAATATCATACAAATTATCACTCCTTTTCTTTTTCAGGTCATTAACTTGTTGGCAAGAGACGGATTCAAGTTATCCTTTCAAAAATGCTTTAATCTCTTCATAACTTCAACATTATAACGAGTTACTAAGTTATTTAAAAACCATGTGTTAACTACATAGTATGCTTATTTCTCAAAGCTTCTGTTGAAATCCTGAGAAAATTAATCATTTTGCTTTCAGGGATTCGCTGCTAATTTTAAAAAGATTGAATGTTCTCTTGATCTTTCTCCACCGGGAGAAGGACATGATGTATGCTTCCCTGGCAGCGGAACGTGGCCCTTCATGAATGAGCATGAAGGTGTTCTAAGGACAAAGTCTTAGCTATTATTTAGATGTATCTTCTTTGGAGTCTCTGTAAAGAAACCCTGTCTCCCATGTATTCTTTCACCCATCAGAGTCAAGTCTAAATAAAGGTGTATTAATGCTGGCCTGAGTACTACCAGTTTACCCAAATTAATGTTTATTTAGTATCTAGTAATGTTTTCTATGGAGAGAAGTGGGGCTCTGTTTACTCAAGGTTTTTGCCAAGGCTCATAAATCTGGGAAAAGGCAGTCAGTGCAACCCCCACTAATAACCCAAGTGGCCACACACAGAATAAACAAGGGCCAAGTTTATAAAGTCGTCACTGAGAGACCTTATTGGGGTAAATTTGGATTTTTCAGTATTAATTTATGATGTGTGCGATGCACTTTACACTCAAAGAAAGAAAACAGAAAAAGCATTTAAAAATACGCATTTAGACAAGGCTTTAATACATTAATGTACAATTTAAATTTTAACAGCCACCTCACCCCCCAAAAAATAATAAAAAAGAAAAAAATGTGTTTCTGTGAATTATATGGAGGTTGGCAAGGCACTTGGGTTTGTATGAGTGCCTAAGAATTTCTAAGTAACAATATATCAACATCACTAAAAAAGATAATTTGTTGGGTGTTTCTCTCCCAATTTTTAAATGATTCCATTGTTTACTTAAATCTTGAGAAGCTATTTCTTTTTCAAAATAATAATTTTTTAACCAAAAATACCTAGTAAAATGTTGAGAAAATGTTTAGTTATATCTAAAACGTCAGAATCAGCTAGTTAATTTCATATGACTTTTATTGTTTTAAAAGTCAAAATTTACTTATTTACACATGAAATGACAACCTTACTTAAAACTCCATAATAAAAACTTTCTGAAGATGTTATAATTTATTTCTTAAAGACATAGACTGCATCATGCAAATAACTATATCAAGGTTGTCTTATTTTTATGTAATTGTTCTCCATGGTAATAAGGCATTTCCCCTCATTTGCATTCATCATGGATCTCAGAAAGCAGGTTTAGAAAGAAGAATAAAGACTTTTGATATTTGTTTGGTTTCAGAGATTCCCAGAAAGAGGTTCTACATAACAAAGGAAAGTGAGATGTCTTTTGTTAGCGTCTGAAACCCTGTCAATATTTTCTTTTATTTTGTGGCTTTCTCACTAGAAAGATTCCCAGACAAGCAATATGATGTGAATGTAATAACCTTTTCTCTCTCTCTTTTTTTGACTAAGCGATAGTTTCTCAAAATAAATATTACCTATCTTACACATTTTTTCCTGAATATTTTTCTCTAGCTATATTATGAATTATCTGGGAATGCCAAATTCTAAGACAGTGCCACCTTATTAGAAAAAGTAACATCAAAACTAACTCTACTTCAGATATTCTGCTAAACTTTTTCTCCTTTTTTCAATAACCCTGTCTCTCCTACATTTACCCATAAGGCAAAAATTATTTCCAAAAAATCATCTTAACAATTAATTATTCACAAGAATGATAGTGAGTACCTACTCATAGCTATCATGATGCTACATGCAATTAGGTATAAAAATGAGATGATATGAAGCACATATATATATATAGTCAAACTATAAAGTGATTAGCAGAATGTCTAAAATATAAACTTTAAAGTAAATGTTAACAATTTTATTACTAGGGAGGTACAAGAGAGTAAAGGCGAGGATACATGGTGATGGACAGAGACACACAATACAATATACAGATGATGTACTGTAGAATTGTATACCTAAAACCTATTTAATTTTATTAACAATGTCACCCCAATAATATCAATAAAAAATAATTTCATTACTAGTTATAATATTTCAAGATGGTTAAAAATAACAGAAAAATAGAATTCATTTGTAATATAATCCAGTTCTAAAGTATATCCAAGTGTTGTCTAATAAAAAATATAATGGGAGACATATGTAATTTAAAACAGTTTTTGTAGCCATGTACACAAAGTAAAGAGTAATATATTTTATTAAATCAAATATATTAAAATATTATTTTAACATGTAATCAATAGAAAAGTATGAATCATATACTTTCTTTTTTGTGTACTATGTGTTCTAAATCAGTTGTGCATTTTACACTTTCAGCAATTCTCTATTTGGATTCAAAATTTTCATTAAAAATACATGATCTGTATTCAGATTTAATAAAATTTGTAACAAAAAGGGAAATTGAATGAACCATAGCTGTTGTAAACAAACTTAAATTTTTTCTAATAACTAAATCTAGTGTCACTTTTTACATTCTATTTTAAATTAATTAATATAAAATAAATATAAGGCAAATCTAAAGCTAGCTTTGAAACTTAGGTAAGATTTGGAAATCTGCATCCTCCATCCTTGTCACCAGAGAAGGAAAACATATTTAGATGTGAGACAGAGGGAAAGGAATTCTCAGTGCAGAGATATGTTATTACTTTAGACTTCATACGACAGAGAAATGAACAATTTACACAACCACCAAAATTTCTGTGAGTATCTTTAGCAAGGTTTTCAAACATTTACACACAGAATTTATTTCAGAACTAGCCTGCAATATCCAACACTTTTAAGTGAGTCTACATTCCAAGATCAAAGTTGCATTTTTATCTGCCCTGTGCCCTTCACCTCTACTTTGAAACTTTTGATTGACATAAAGCAGATACTAATATCTCATAAAATTTGGTTAATATTTATCATAAATTTTTACTTTAATGTCACTCAATTGATTAAACATTTTAAAGATGGGAGAAACTGCCATTACAAATCAATCTGGCTTTGGCAGCCACTGGACATCTCTAAAGAGAACAAATAAGTTTTGGAGAGAAATCCTGGAGAAGCTGGATTATATACAAAGTCCTAGCTTGGCTTTTATTAATGTTAATTTGGTTTAATTTACTTGTGTATAAAATAAGGAGGGAAAATATAAACCTTGAAACCTCATTAGATGTGTTTCAACATTCTGCATTGTTGAGTATAAATGACAGAATCACAACAATCCACCAAATTTTTAACCTCTCCCTGGAATGGTTTCATTTCAGTAAAAAAATTATCACACTAGAGACTTCTACTTTCTATTTATTTATCCCTTATGCTATTTCTTAGTGTGGTAAAATGCTTTGTATATAAGACACAATTAATTTACTATAAAGAACAGAAAAAATGAGTAAATGAATGAATGGAGCCAAATATAATTATAAAGTATTGACACAGATGTGATGGTCTGAACAACATATGAGAGTTGTCTTTAATGTTTTATTATTTTTGGAGAGTGTAGACAAAATTACAATCCTTAAATCAAACAATAATATAATCAGAAGATATTGATATATTTGTATTTTATTACTGTTGTTTATTTTTAGTACTAAAAGTATTTAAGAACTGAATGACAAATTAAGAAACTTGGCATTTCAAAAGCTGCCTTGTGTTGAAAACTTAAGAGTACTGGAAATACAACTCATAGGGAAGAACTCCCATAAAAGGAATATAAAATTATAGAGACAACCTTCTTGCTGAGCAAGATAATGGCCTATGTTTAATAACAAAAAAAGGAAAAAATATCTGAGATGGAGAAGGATTTATATTGGGGAAAAATTATAATGTATTTGGAAAGAGAATTTTTTTAAATCCTCAACTGAGGACATATTTTTATTGATTTTAAAGAGGGATGAAGAGAGAGAGAAATATTGATATGAAAGAAAAACACTGATCAGTGGCATCCTGTACATGCCCTAACTGGGTATTGAACCTGTGACCTACATATGTTCCCTGACTGGGAATCAAACTTGCAACCTTTTGGTGTACAGGAGGATGCTCCAACCACCTACCTGAGCCACCTGGCCAAGGCAGAACTTATTTTTGATGACACGAATACAAAACTTTGAGAGATTAAAAACACATAAAAAAACAGTTGGTATAAATAAATAATTCAATTTATTTGTATAGTACTTTATATATATATATATATATATATATATATATATATATATATGCACAATCACATTTCACATATCATAATGTTAAAATCCTTTACTGAATTCCACAGTCAAGTTACTGAGTTCTACACTTAAGATACTATGTCATTGTATTGGTAAAAAACAATTAGAGTTAAAAAAATCTAGCATTTTGAGAGTTATCACAGATAAAAGAAATGGAGTAGAGCACAAGAACCAATTTTTTCATATGTTTACAAACATATATTTATGGAGAAGTACACAGCAAAATCTCCAGATCTTTCTGATAACAGGGCAGCAACGTTTGAAGCAGGCTACAAAAAGATGTTGCAAATCTATGTGGGCACTTGCAGGAGTTGAAAATTCGTAGGGACAATTCATGGAAAGAGCCTCGGGAATAGAAAGTCCAAATGAAGGCACTTTGGTGTAGCAATTAGGACGAAGTGAGTAAGGCAGGAAAACACTATTCATTCCTCCTTATCTTTATCTGTAAATACACCTCTATCTACAGACTTGCTACTAGCTACCTAACCAGAAAGCAATTCAAAACCAACCACGAAAACCATAAGGACACAATCAATGTAGAAGTAGAATCTGGAAACACACATATATATGTACATATATGTGTACACATAGGCACATACACTCATTTCTTACATTTACATGATGAAATTTCATGAAATAAAAAAAATCAAATTTTTTTTCTTCTTATACCTTATTATTTACACATTATTTTTTCTCCTAATGTTTCACTTACCTAGATACTGCAAATCAAAATGTCAGCTGATTTATTGCTTTCTGCTCTTGTAGTTGAATATGAAATAACCAGAGTCAGTCCTGTTCATATATCATAAGTGAAGTGCCCTTCCCATTCTCCAAACAGCATTCATTCATATGAGTAACTCCCTGCTGTCTCCCTATAGAGTTTTAGGAGTCTGAGAGAATTCACAAGGTCCCAAACAAACCAGTCTGCCTAGCACTAGTTCTGGGTTTTATTCCCTCAAACATCTATTTTCTAGTAGATAATAAATATAAAAATTAAACAAGTTGTTCCTGTTACTAAAGCCAGATAATTTATTACCACAGCCAAAAATTATGATGACAATCTATTCAATGGTATGAGAAGTTTATCAACAAAGCTGGTGGTAGGAAATGACCAGGTGGGAAAAAATTAATAACTCAAAATTTGAATTCAAAATCATGAGCAAGTCAGTGATAGGAACTAGGTACTCATATCATGATTAATAATCAGCATTAGCCCTGCCTGAGGTATGTAAGAAGAGCTCTATGCCATTGTTTTCTGTTTTTCTTTTCACTTAAAAATTGATTTATAGTCTTGACAATTTATATATAACTTGCTTTAGTTTTCTGTTCTGAGCCTTTGCACATTATTTAATGTGCAGAAAAAGTATTCACATAGTTTTAAAATTCTCATATTTGATTTCTTCTAATAGTCCAGATAAAATCCATTGAGTTCCTTAGCCAAAAGTAAATCATATTTTTATAAGATTTTTTTAAACGTTTATACAATTAACTGGGTTACTGAAATTTTTAAAAATGAGATAAAATAAAAATTAGTTCAAATCCCCTGGCTTAGAGCACCCCAGGGTTTATCTGCAATTAGGATACACACATGAAGAGATAGTAAGTCTCTTCTCAGTACCATCTCATGTAGACTGTTTTAAAAAGCAGCTCTTCCAAGTTGAAAAGCACAGACACTTTGGAGAACATTTAGCCCAATTCTTAAAATGCAATGGCAAAATTGAAAATGTCCTAACAGACACTGATAATGTTTTCATAAACAACAACAACAACAACAACAAAAAGCACTCACCTCAGCAAAGATAATGGGACCATGAACAGCCACTGTGTAAGCTAACACTGAATTTTTAAAGCCACAGAAAATTACCCTGTGAATCCTGAGAAATATTTCCGATAACTACACTGAGAAAACTACATAACACTGAGATTAAAGAATAAGATAGGAGTTTTTACAGCTGCTTTATAGTGTTTTCCATTCACTTCCACTGTAGCAGAGGCTGTTTGACTACTCAGTTTTATGATTCAGGGGCTATGATTCACAATGGCATTCAATAGCTTAAATTTGTGATTCAAAAACTGTGCTGAAGTACTCTGAAATGCTAAGTAAACTCACAGGACCTGCTGTGGGGTATTTTAATATCTCAAGTTCACTTCAACAACATTCACCAACTGTCAGGCACTATACAAGCTATTAGTCAAGATATTTCACAGTTTCAACATTAGAAAGTACGGCATTCATTTTGAGGGCATCATAGATGTGTGAAGCTGGATTTTCAGCAGGTGATGTGATAAAAAGCAATTACTTGCTGAAAATCCATGTGGAAGAGGTAATAAAGTTGGTAGCATTCAATCTCTCTGCAAGGTCTGAGAAGCTGTGTTCAACATGCACACACATACAGATTAATAAATAACTGCAGTTACTTCAGAATGAAAAAAAATATTAATTTTACTTCTTTCAATTGAGGTTATCAGTACAAAAATATTTAAGTTGTCTGGCTATAACTAATAGGTTATTTGGCTGTAACTTTCAATAAACATAGTTCTTGGTCTTTGTTTGTTAGCCTAAGTGATGCCAATAAAATATTACTGAGCGGCTAAGGTACTATCAACCAAAAAAATCTTTGGAAATTTCCATCTAAGTGCTTTTCTAGAAAATCTGAAAATGTATCACTGTAAATAATATCACCCACCATATCCTATCTAAAGGAGAATTTGTGTATGCAGTATACTAATTAATGTACTGCTTAATTTTCAAGCTTCATTGTGATATTGCCTTTAGTATTCTGTATTTTCAAGCTTCCGCTAGATTTATTGCTAGAAAATTATAGTCATTGAAGCCTTTCTATGTTGCTGTTTTCTGTGTTTGTCTAAGTTCAACAGGTAGGGAGAAGCCTGATATAACAACGTTCTTATTGTAGTACAATTAAGTGCCCTCTGGAAAAGTCCAAAGCCAACTTTCTCCACACTGACTTCCCCCAGTGGCGATGGTGTTATTTTGTGTTTCCTGTGAATTTCTTTCATTGTAAATGTGGGGTAAACAAAGTTTTTCAAAACAATATTTCTAAAGTTTCAAAAATAATTTAACCCATTATAATATTTAAAAGCTACATATCACCTTGAAGTTTCTTCAAATGCTAAGCAATATAAATGTTTAAAAGGCACTGTTACCTGCAACAAAGACACAGACACACATGGGATTAGAGAGGTTACCTCACATCACTAAGACTAAAAGGCAATAGAGCTACATAAAAAGGAAATTGCCCCAAAAATCCTATGTTAAAACTGAATAGAGAAAACAATGTTGTTATAAAGTTTGTTCATTTCCTCATTCCTTCTTTTGTTCCTACATAGTCTGTATTCTTTCCTTCCTTCACTCTTCACTTTGGAAACCTTTAATACATCAATGTAAACTTCTCCACATTTACACATATATAAATATTTCCTGGAAATTCCTTCCAATCTCAAGTTAAGACAAAACAAAGCAAACACATACAAAAAAATAGTGTGGTGCTCTTAACAAGCAGTAATTATTTTCAAAATCAATTCCAGAAAGTATATAGTTCTTCATCAAAAGAGCTAATAATTAGACAAGAATATATTTCTATATTGGTTAAAAGGGAGGTCCATAATGCACGTGTATATGCGATGATAATACAGGCATGTAGTTTTTAATTTAATTACAGTTTATTTAAATACTAATCTCTCTACATCCTCAAAACCTCTGTATAATGTTTTTTACATCCTCAAAGCCTCTGTATAATGCTTTTTGCATTAATATTTTATATTCATTATGTTGAATGGAAAGTTTTGTGTCATCTTAGGCTTTTGTATTAGACTTTCTCTAAGAGATGTTAATTTTTGAATTTTTATTTTAATTCACATTATAAATTCACAGATTTTAGATCTCTGAAATGAATGAGATTTCTGAGCTTACTTTGATAAAAATAATGAAAAGGTCCTTAAAGCTAATTTCCAGAGAAAACCTCTTACATAAGTGTTATACACCCTAAGTAGTCTTCTTTACTTTCTAATGATAATAAATGTTTATTATCATATGGTTGCTATGGCCTGGTATTAAGATACAGGAATGTTTTATTGATTTTATCATCACTGTACTATTTTCTGCTTTCCTCTGATTTATTAACCATTTATTATCACTTTGATCTCTTCCTTGTTCTGTTTTTATATTTTATCCTACACATACTTAGATGTAGAAAATTATTTGTTTATTCAAAGAGGGTGCTTTTTTATCTTAAGTTTCAAGTATTTCAGCCAACTGTTGGACAAATTTTACTGAAATGTGCAAATAAGCAATGACTGAATGGACCTCTTACTATTATTAGGTTAAGCCAAAATTGCATATGGAAGGATCGTTGTTAGTCATAAGCAAGTAAAAGAGATATCAATATTTGCAACTAAATTTGCTCTAAGATGAACAAATTAAACAAAATGGTAGCCAAAAGAAATCTCTATTCTTGCCCCCAAAGAAACGTTTATAATATGAGGACAACATCACTCATGTTAGTTTTGTGGAGAGGTAAGACAATCCGGCAAGGATGCAAATGATGTCAGGCTGAGTGAGTGTGTAAAAGGTTAACCACAGAGTCAAAGAAAATGAGAAGACTTGATAATACCTGGAAAACAGTGAAACAACAGAATATTAGTGGACTATATGATAACTAGCAATAATTTAATAATGAAAACATTTCTAAGATTATGCACCAGCAAAATGCCTTCAAATACAAATTGATAATCTCATTCATCAAAATAATTTATATTAAAAGGTATATTAAAAAACAAATAAAATATGGATATGGATGAAAAATTGACCAATTGCTTGTCACCCATATGGTAACTTTTATTATTCTATAAAAATAATAAGGTAGTAGAAAATCCTAGCATAGCTGTTTGTCCCTTGCGCCTATGCAAACCAAAGTCAAATAGCCTCAGAAACTGGGACGCTTGCACGCGTTCAGTGGGTAATCATCAGTAAGCTATAGCTCCTAATTCCGAGAAAGGTTAAGTATTTACATGGAATTTCAACATGATGACAACATTAGAAAGTATATAATAGGGCACCCAAGATATTATGACTTTACACTGTATCTCTTTCAATGAAAAATATAAGTAAAGTTATATATAACAGAGACCCAATCATCATTTGTAATCCAAGATCTTTTTGAATTTATCACATCTGTAAAGAATATTGCATATGGTATGGCCATAGATTATCTAACAGCTACTAGCCTTGGCAAACTATCACACAGACTGTTCTATCACTTCAGCCCAAAGAGACCCTTCTCTTGTTCCTCTTTTTCAGCACATGGTGCCTACTGCTTGCTCCTGACTGCCTGGTCTCCAAGCAGATATCTCCCCGGTGCCTGCTGAACTGAGAAATGTTCAGATCTTACAAACACCAGAGAATTTCTAATTTCCAAACTCTCTCTATGCCTCATTTTCTTAGCACTTTTTAGGAAATATATTAATTAAAGCTCAGATATTAATAACTCACAGTCTTAGATAGGACATGGCTCTCAAGGTCTGGGTCATTCTTACTGAATGCTATTCTTGCTAAATGTTAAAGCATGGCAGCACAGTGTTATGCAGGTGCAACTCTGAACAAGAGGAACTTGACAGGAACTCAACCAGGTAAGGTACCCAGCTGCAAAGAAGAAATCAACATGTAATTAACCAAATAGTGTATGTAAACAATGGCTAGCCTCCCTTCCAGGAGGCAGAGCTTTGTAGTGAATCCCATTTCCTTTACTTGCTGCAAGTAAATAAAACTACCTTGCAACAACCACATCTCCTTTTTGAATAGAACACGCTAGTGGCCAATCCCTTGAGTTCAGTAACAATAAAGGCAAATAACATTTACCTTTTAATAGACTCCTTAAATAGTTTATTCTTGAAAAATTGGACCAAAACTAATAGAAGATAACTAACAGAACTAATAGAAAAGAAGGAAATGGGCAAGGAAGCATACTGTTGACATCTCAACAAACCTCAGACAAATCCCACCATGTGTGGGGTCTGCTGCTTCCTCTATGCCAAGGCTGACCAGACATTTACTTATTAACACTTTAGAAATGAGCATGTATGAACTATACTTGCCCAGTTTATTTGTGTTTTTTTATTGCAAATGAAGTAATGGCTGGATGGCAATGATTTGAAATACAGTAGTACAGATTGTTTCCTTGTTTATAGGGGGCTAGAAGTGCCGTATAAAGTGCACTTTGTAAATGGACCAGAGAGAACCATAAAACTGAATAAGTCCATTGACGAGAACACAACACAAGGTGATAACTTTAGGTTAGTGCTAAATAATAGGCAGCCATTAAAAATAATTAGGTTTAAACACATAATCTAGAGAGAAGAGTAAAAACTTTCTTCAAAAAAAATACATAAATCTGAAAGGAATTTAACTCAAGTTCAGATTTACTTTTAAAATATTGCTCACATTTTGTAACATAGTGTAGCTTTATCATTCTACTTATTAGGAATTATGTTATTATTGGCATCTACCTTCATGTTTTATCACATTGTTTTCAAAAATGATGTAAGAGTCTTTCTTAAGTTACAAATATTTTTCTAAGCTTTTATTATAAAATTTTGCCAACATACATAAAAATAAGTATAAAGAAAACATCCATATACATACACCTGGATTCTACAATTAACATTTTTTCTATATGTATTTGCTTTATCACATATCTATCCGTCCTGCTGATCCATTTGAATTTTTAAAAACTTTTTTCGCCCTTGCTGGTATGGCTCAGTGAATTGAGCATCAGCCTGCAGCCTGAAAGTTTGCTGGTTCGGTTCTCAGTCAGGGCACATGCCTGGGTTGTGGGCCAGGTCCCCAGCTGGGGGCATGAGAGAGGCAACAGATTGCTGTTTCTCTCTCACACACCATGTTTCTCTTCCTCTCTTCCTCCTCTCCTTCCCCCTCTCTCTAAAAGTAAATAAATAAAATCTTTTTTAAAAAAGTGTTTTTCAAAGTGAAATGAAGATGTCAGTACACTTCACCCCCAAACACTTTAGCATGATATAAATATTTATATTTTCTCTTATAATTTAATAAGTTGCTAAAAGATAATAATAATTAACACATTTTTTACTATGCTCTAAATCACTCAGAAACTATTTAACTTGGCCATTAGAATTTAGTGCTTATGAAGCTATGGTCTTAGTTTTAATCTCGCTGATGAGTCAATTAGTTATTTTCTTTTCCATGGGTACATACTAAACCCCTAATAATACTAAGTCATACTGAAACTTTATTTTCAACAAGGCAACCTGCAAGAGAAGAAAAATATTTAGTTATAGGCAAATCAGTGAGCAGCACCTACTGATGATGTTAATGCAAGATATTTTGTAAATGATTCACTTACATAGTGACTGTGAAACCAATTTATTACTTGAAAAAGTATTATAAAATAATCATAGCCTATTTATCTTCTAGGTCAGGGGTCCCCAATCGCCGGGTTGTGGTGTGGTCCGCAGTTTGTCAGGAACCTGGGCACAAGCAAAGCTTGTCTTTGCTTCACTTCCTCTTTCCCCGCACCCACCTCCATAGTGGGGAAGTGAAGTTCATCTGAGCTCTGCTCCTGCCCTCCCATTCCATGGTGGGACAAGGGAAGCTCACTTGAGCTCTGCCTCCTGTCCTTCCCTGCTCCCCTTCCATGAAACCAGTCCATGGTGCAAAAAAGGACTGGTGTTCTAGGTGTGTCATACTTACAGATTCAAATGCTTTGTTTTATATTAAGCATTTATCTATTTATAAAGAAGTTTAGCTCTTCAAAAAGAATGCAAGTTATTAAAGAATCTATTATTATAGGGTGATGTTTGCGCCTATCATAGAACAAGTAAACAGCCCTTAATATTTTATTAATTATTTAATGTTGATCTGTTGAATACATGAGTGAACATTATAACTCACCACACTTATATAAGACCCTGTATTTTACCTGATGTACTTTTAAGTCCAAATTTATCTAGATTAAATTATTTTGATTTTTCTTCTGAATATCGGTAGTTTTAATCACCTCTTTATGACATGTATATTTTAGCTTAGAAATGCTACATGTAGACAAAAATGAAATGTTAGTGTATTTATATCTCTTTTACGCCATAACCTAAGTAATTCTTAATATAATAAAGCAGCCTCTGACTTTTATTATTTTATATAATGCTAGAGCTTGATTCTACCAACCTGAAGGAATAAAAGATTTTCAAGAGTATAGAATTCCAGAAGTTTCTCTTGAAAAAAATCAAGTTTTTCTTTAAGACTTATGGTCTTGAAAATATTCCAAGTTAATGCTAAAAAATTTTAAGATACTTACCAACTTTATCAGCAAACTCTATCCCTTTATGCTGTTTACATCCTCCCCAAAGCTATTAACTCATGTGTTATCCATATTCATTTAGTATGAAGGATATATATGAAAAATAGTTAACAAAGGTGATGACAATGACATATCTTTATCAAACAACCAGTCTGTCAACCAATAAAATCATTAGCATAACAGACAGTAACAAGAAAATAATTATGCCATGTAAATATCTTATAGAGCACAAGCCATTCATGAAAATTCCCACAAGGAACCTATAACCAAAAGTAAGGGTTCTAACACATTTTGTTTGAAGTAATGGTGCTATTAACACTTGGCACTACAATTCCCAAATGGAAGTGAGTTTGCATAATACTTTACTCTTTATAAAGATCAACACAGTAAGTCACTGTGCAGAGAGGCTGACATGCTTCAGAAATAAATGCCACTTTGAAATATAGAAAGTGTCATTATCCCTAATACAACCCTAACTTTTTAGTTAATTTTTTAAATCTGAGTTTTATTCTATTTCTTCATCTTATAAGAATAAAGATTCACTTAAATTTGCTTACCAATTTAGTAAAATACTGGTGTAGTATAAGTAAAAATAACTTGAATGAAAGATTCTATTTATTTTCAAAATAGTAACCAATATTTTTAATTTCCGTAAGTGACATTAAGCTCCTAAAAAGTTGCTTCTATATAAATAGGTTAATTTGGTTTCCCTGAACAGCTCTCCACTATACAATTTATGTGTCTTTTCTCCACTATCTGACCCTTGCTCAAATTCTGTGTGTATTACCTATGTGCTTGCCCTAATATTCTCATGCCTGAGTCTTTTGCACTGTGTCCCAAATATGTTCTGCCATTTAATTTTTATTTTTCTTTCCCCAGTTTTTTAAGTAAATGCAAGCCATCAGTTTACAGCTGTACAAGCATTACTATTATCTGGGAAAAGCAAAGTAAAACAAAAATTCTCTGCTGGCCAATGTAGTTACTTTCCGCAACAATTTTCCACTGTAGTCACCCAAAGCACACTGATATTTGCAACATTACTCAGAACTTTTCCCACTCCACTAAAAACAAAAGTTCGAATTCCTAGGTCTCTTACAAATTCCTCTCACCCATTCCCACTGACTGTGTCTGTGTGTCCACCTGCTTTGTTAACTGCATCACTCCCTCACTGCTGCAACTGCTCTTCCCTCCGCCATTCTAGACACTTAATCCATTAACCCCCTTTGGCAATCCCTTCTTTTTCTACTCACACTAGACCCTAAAATCAACTTATCTTGACAATGACTGCTCTTTCACTTGAAAATTTTGTAACAGTTTTAAGCATATAAATCAACAGAGGGGATAGTAACAATTACAGTTTCCACACTCCAGACTCTAAATATTCCAGTTCAGCAAGTCACAGAAGAGTGCTCAGGACTCTGAATTAACCGTGAAGACACTGCAGGTAGTGACTCAATCCAACCACTTTTGACCAGCCACTGATTTTAAAGCTGGTTCCCAAATCCATAGTCCCAGATTCAAATTTTCTTGCAAGTTCTATACTTATTTGTCTTTATTATCTAATTCCTAAACTATATTAATATTTTCTTAGCTGCTTTTGCAGTCTCCCTCACTTCTATTCTCCGTTTGTACACAAAGCACATTCATACTCTGAAGATGTTTTGATAAAATTCATTTGGCTGACAAAATGCGGGGCCTTTTATTGTTTTTACAGAACTTCTTCAAGTTTTCAAGATCCTCCTAAATCAGATTTATCTCTTACCATTCCTATAATTGTAATAAAATGTTTTCTTACTCTCACATAAGTATCATATTTTTTAACTCCACTCTTGTTATGTATAAGAACACAGTTATAAAATGTAAGTGATTTGATGTAGTTGCACACTTAATCACTTTTAAAGCAGGGTCGGCAATGTAGGTACTATGTTATCTTCCTCACCCTATGCTGCAGATGGTAAGATTTAGTAACCATTATGTGATAGGAGGAAGAAAACAGGATAGAGAGGAAACAATGGAGTGAAGGAAGAAATAAGCACTAACTAGTATTTAAGAAACACAAGCCATATTTCACATTGTAATTATTTGAGATGTAATTCCTATCATGTTTCCCCAAAATATATAATCCGTCAATAAAAGTTGAACTAATAGTTATTTTATTGAGTTGCAAACAGTAGTAGTAAAATAATTTATAGCTCAATTCTCTAAGCAATTGTGATAAAATTAATTTTTCAAGCCCAGCAGAAAAAAAGTCAAACTATGTACTGATTTGTTTTTTTTTTTTTTAAGTGAAAAGGTAAGACATTAGCAAAATGTAAGGGAATAAGTGTATCTTTTCCCATGGAGGTGGGAAAGATGTTGATAGGCACATGCAGAATGGCAAAATTGCTAATTAGCACCAAGTCTAAAAATGTAGAGCTGGGAAGATGTTGGGTTAGAAAATGAGAAAAATAAGGAAATAAACAGATGAACTAGATCATGAGTCAGACAGGAAGAGTAAAAAAGCAACAGTCACAAACAGAGACAGGATTATAGTAAGAGCTAGAGGACAACAAAATAAGGGAGATAGAGGAAGAGAAATTAATACTTTTATTCTGCAAAAAGGATTAGCCAGAAGGGAATTGCAGCTCCTGGGAGAGGCAGCCATGCTTGGCTGACTGCAGGGACAGGCATCACCTCTTGAATGAGGCATCACAGCAGCACTGCAGACCAGGGGCCCTCCTAGACAGGACTGGCGGGACTGCGCCTGGTGTTCGCACCCAAGTATCCCATTATCCAAAAGGTTCAGATAAACTGGAAGGAATTCAGATACAAAATGGAAGAATGACTGAGATCTAGAGAAAAATGATTTGTGATGAAAGATGAAAGCACTAGACCAGCCAGGCTTGACTGAGCAAGAAGTTGATGGGCAAAGCAGCTCTCTGCAAACAGGCAGAAGGAATAAATAATTTAAAGGAAAGACATTATTTAACCTGGTTAAATAATGGAGGGGAGGTTTATGGAAAATAAAGACAGGAAGGAAGAAAATAAGCCAATCTTAACATTAGGAAGTAAAAGCATACAATCGATAAATTAGTTTGTGTGTTATGGAGGCAAGGCACTGTCCTGGGAAACAGCTGATATCAGACAGTAAGATATAAGCAACTTGACCACGCAGATGGCTACCATGATTCTAGAAGGCAACCTAATCAACAGAATAAAAAATGCTGGAGTCATGTTAATAATTCAAGCTCAGTTTTCAAAAGGACAGAAAAATTTAGCTTTACCCTCCATATGTTGCTCATACAATGGTTTTTATTAATTAATGATTTGTAAAGTAGTTCAGCCATTTCCAGAAGAAAACAAAATTGGACATTAAGTCCTTTTAATAGTGTTTCTAGTGATTCTATGTGTTGGTTTGCAATATGGCATTTTTAAAGGTTAAAACATAAATGAATCGTTTACACCATCAGTTGTGCAGGTAGATATAAAACCGTGAAATCAGCATTCCTGTGGGAGTGTGATGGCCCTTTACAGAAGGAAGCAAAGGATCTCCAGGTACAACCTGCTCTTTAACAACATATGCTCCTGCACGTCCATGTAGGTCGTATGTTTTCCCATGAATCACACTGGGACACCAATCCTATCTGAGGAAGAAACTGCACTACCCACACATACATTATTTAGGGATATGATATTTGGGTCAGCAAAACAGGTATGCTACCCACCTGCCTCACACACTCAAAATATTCACAGGGCTACCCAGAAATTTTCTTTTATTAACTAAAACCCAGGGTGCAGATTTCAGTATTTTAAGAAAAGTCCCGATGCTCAACTGAAAACCGAATAAATAAAACTCTTATACTGCTCTAGTGATGTTACAGAAACAGGGGAGGCCAAAAACAAACCCCAGAGTTTGCGGCTGGGAGATAGGGAGCAGGAAGCAGCTTTCAGTATGCCCTTGCATGCCTGGAGCTAGTGGCTGGAAACATTGTTGCAAAGATCCGCTTTACTTCTAAGACTCAGGAAGATGGGAGGGATCTTGGACTGTGGGCTGGTATGGAAGAAGCAGACAGAGCCTACCTAGGATTCTGTGAATGGTCAGAACTGTTTGCAACACCCACTGCGTGAGAGGATGCAGGGGGCGAGAGGAGGCAGGGAGGAAGAGAAGCAGCTGCGGACATATTTTGGGCTGGCTCTGGCTCTAGAAGGCTCTCTCTCTCAGTCTCTCTCTGGCCCTCACACCCTCACTCTCTGGCTCTTGTGGGCTCCCTCCATGTGGCTTGGAGAAGGGATCTCCAGGCTGCTTTAAGAAGAGGCTCTTGCTTTGAGAAGGAGAGGAGATCCATGCGGTTTGCCGGAAGAAGGCAGTTTACAAGGAGGCTGAGAATCCAGGCGGTCCTGCATTGAGAGCTGGAGGGCACCACAGCACAGAAAGGACCTCCCCAATCAGAACTGAGTGATTGGCAGCTACTGGCAAAGCTGAACTGTGCCTAGGAAATAGGGAAACGGTGTTTCTGACTTTCCTAAGACTGGCCAGGTCTGGGAGGGGGAGGCAGGACTATGTGTAAATAAACAATTCTTTTTCTTTTCACCAAACTCTGGTATTCAGAGTTATAATTCTGGCGGCGGGCAATCGGACCCTTAACTAAACAGCCCATGGGTTCTGTTTCAATCGGAGTAGCCCAGGGGTTCTGTTACAGTGATATTCTCCATTTGTTTTCATTTAAATTTTTATGTGCTGAATACCCTTTCTTCTTCGTGCTTTAAGATCAATGTAACAATAATTGTACCTGTTATGTAACTGTTTCCAATTTGTAAAACACAGGTGTGCTTTTTAGCTCATTTGAACCACACCTTAGGAAGGAGGTGTCATTAATCCTCCATTTGACAAATAACATAGCTGAGACTCAGAGGAGAAACTGAGGAGCCAAAGTCAAGTTAACAAGAAGAACCACCAAGAGCAAAGACCGGCATCTTCTGAGAGCGTGCCCTGTGATCTTGCCACTGCACTGTATTCCTTACATGATCCATGTCCTCAATCACAACACCAGTAAACACTCGGAGTTCCCAAACAGTAATTATTGAGTAAACCCACAATAATTGGGAGTCATTAAAGCACTATTTTTATATAAGAGGAATAAAAAAATTAGATGAAGGAGATCAGGTCAAAAAGAACAAGAACAAAACTTAGTAGTTGCTGAAGTTTCCAGAATGTGTAGCCATTTGTTTTCACAGAATGACATATCATATGTAGTTAATTAAAATACAGCTCTCGCCACAATGAGAGAAGGCAGGGGACGCTTCAGGTTGACTTAAACACTCAGAACGAGAGGATACTCTGAGGAGCCCTAGGGTGGAGAACAACATGGCGGAGGTGTGCTAGGAAAGTAAGGTGAAACCTGAGGAGGAGTGATGTAGAGAAAGAGTGAAAGCTCTGTCAAGCCTCCAGGAACTGAAAAACAAGCTTCAGTACAAAAAGAAACTTGGCAACTTCTTCCCAAATGCACCAAGGAGCAATCTGCAACACAGAAGTTTCCAGTAGCCAGTAGCCGAGAGAGAATACACTTAGCAGAGGCAAACATCATCTTGGAACCGGCTGAAAGGAAAATAACATTTACAATGTTCAGACTCCTTGGAAGAAGTAAAGGAACTGAGTCAGCGACTGAAGCCACTGGGCAGGGAACATCCAAGCAGTGAGTTAATAAGCTTTCAGAAGGATGGAGATGTGGTATGAAGGCGAGGAACGGGAGAGAGAAAAGTAGTATATTTTTGAAATGTTAATTTACATTTTGAAGGGAAGAAGAAAGTTCTTAAAAGAAATGTGCAGAAATGTGAAACACATCGTGCAGAAAAGGAAGAAAAAGAAAGGCAGCCTTTAAAAATCCTTTTCTAAGAAAGTAAGCAAGTATCAATGGAGCCGTTGAGAGCCTGCATTCTGAAATTAACGTAACAAGGTCCACATCACATCTTCACCACTTGGTGGGACAGAACTTGAGCAAGACATCTAATCTCTCTGTGCCTCAGTTTCCTTACCTGTAAAAATTAGAAACTAATATCACTCACCATACAATGGAATCATGGTAATTTAGTAAGAATATTCTTGCAAAGCAAACAACACTCTGTGAGAGAGCAAACAGTACAAGAATGCTGAATTTTCCCAAAATTCATGAGTGTATATATAATACTTGAAAAATAAAAATGGACTTTAAAAAATCCAAGGCTTATAATATGGTAATTCTGATAGGAAAACAAATAAGAAAGCAAAGAATGAAGCATCCAACAGAAAATATATAAGGAAAATAAAAAGATTAAAATTATCTAAGACTGAATGTTTTTAAAGTAATGAAAAAGTGAGAGATGTTTCTTAAAATGTATCTGATCTAAGGCAATTTACTATGAAAAAGTAGAAATTCATGGAAAATGGGCAGAGAAGCCCCTTTCTTTCTGAAAGACCCATTCAGAAATCCAGCTTCAATCATTTAGAGAGGCGCCCCTCTTCTCATTCCGGGAATTGCTTCAGCTAGCCAAGTGTTTCAATCCTGATTCAAGTAAATAATCAAGTATTTCACGTCTGACCGCCTTTTCAAAAATAGTAAAGAAAAGTAATTCCTGCCTATCTTACAAATACTAAGTGAATTAAGTAAAGTCACAGTGGAGGCCTGTTCTAACAAAGGACCTTAAACTTATTTACACTAAATTATAAATATATTTTTTGTGTGGAACCATCAATAATACTAACAATAACCAACCATTTTTGAGTGTTTATCATGTACTAACCCAACATATGTCATTTCAAGATCCTGCCAGTAGGTAGTATTTTTAATTCAAATTAGCTTTTGGTGAGATTTATGCTCAGAGAAGCTAGTGTTTTAGGTCATACAGCCCATCAGTAGCAGAGCATGGATGTGAATGAAGGTCTACCTGAGCAAAAGTCTGCTCTTTTAACAATGCTTCTATACTGAAGCCTTTTTTTGAATAACTGGAACTGAGCCACTATACCATATAATGTCAGTCATCCTAGATTTAAATTGGTTATTTATTAAACTAATATTTTTAAATCACTTTTAATTTTGGTAAACATGTAACGTAAAATTTACATCTAAGACATTTTAAGTATACAACTCAGTATACTGTTTATTCACATTGTTGCACAATATCTTCAGAAGTTTTTCGTCTAATAAACTGAAACTCTGTGCCTATTGAACAATTTCCCATTTCCCCCTCTCTCCAGCCCCTGAAACCACCATTCTACTTTCTGTTTCTATGAGTTTGATTAGGTATTTCTTTAAGTGGAATAATACAATATTTGTCTTTCTGTGACTGGATTATTTCACTTAACATAATATCCTCAAGGTTTACCCATTATTGTAGCATGTGACAGGATTTCCCTCTTTTTTAAAGTTGAATAATTTTCCACTGTACATACATACCCCATTTTGTCCATTTATCCAGTGATGGACAGTTGGGTTGTTCCCACTTCTTGGTTATGAACAATGCCTCAGTGAACGTGAGTGTCCGAATATCTCTTAAAGATCCCGTTTTCAAGTCTTTCAAATACACAGTAGACTATTCCATGGGGGATACATTTCAAGACACTCAGTGGATGCCTCAAACTGCAGATAGTACTGAACTGTATATATACTATGCTTTTTCCTATACATACCTTTACACTTAAAGGAAGCAATTTAAAGTTTCTCTTTAGCATATCCAAAATGTCAGCATTATGCTTGTAATTTAGGGTCATTATTATGTAAAATAATGGTCACTTGAACACAAGCACTGCAATACCATGACAGTTGATCTGATAATCCACAACTACTAAGTGACCAATGGGTGGGTAGTGTACACCAAGGTCCTCAGCCACCCCGAAGGTTGAGGACTGTAAGGGCCCCACAGCAGGAGGTGAGCGGCGGGGCCACTGGTGTACACAATGCAGATTGCTGGATGGTTCACTTCTGGGCAGGTAATAGGGAGCAGGATGACACCAGATTTCATCATGCTTCTCAGAACGGTGCACAACTTAAAACTTATAAAATATTTATTTCTGGAATTTTCCATTAAATATTTTTGGACCACAGTTGACCTTGAGTAAATGAAACCATAGAAGTGGAACTACTGTACACCCAATTGTGAGCTTGCTGGATCACGTGGTATTTATATTCTCATTTTTTTAATGAAAATTCCATACTATTTTTTGAAATAGGTAGATCATTTCACATTCCTACCAACAGTGTACAAGAGTTCCCATTTTTCCACATCCCCATCGATCCTTATTATTTTGTGCTTTTTTTGCACAATATCCACTTTAATAGCTGTAAAGTGCTATCTCACCAGTTTTAATTTGTGTTTCTTTAATGAATATGATGTTAAGCATCTGTTCATATGCTTTATAATCATTTATATATCTTCTTTGAAGAAATGTGTATTCAAACTCTTTGCTTATTTTTCATCAGGTTTTTTATTGTTATTTTTAGGGTATAGGAGTTCTTTATGTATCCTAAATAGTAACCCTTTTCAGATATATAATTTAAAATTATTTTCTCCCATTCTAAAGTTGCCTTATTATTTTGTTGTATCCTTTGATGCACAGAAATTTTAAAGTTTGATATAGTTCCAAAAACTCATATATATTTTCCCAAACCTATATTTATCTATCTACCATCTTTAATCTATCTACCCATGTTTGCAGCCAAACTCTTGTGACTATGGGCAACCACATATAAGGAAAACCAAAGAGAAAGACAGAATTTTGGACCACTTATCTTTTTAAAAATAATTTTAAGGAAGAAAAAAAATGAAATACCCTTAATTATTCTCATATTTCATAGTCTGAGCATCTCACCAAGCTATTTTTGATTTTCATGTTTAAAGGTACATGGGTTTTGTCATATAATAGCTTCTAAATACAAGCCAATTGTTTCATCTGTGCTGAGGTGAAGAATCAGTGACTTAATCTAATACACAAGGAAAACTTTCAATGTTTGTTATTGAGAGACTGAAGTCAGCCCCTAATGTAGCACATACATGCCGTAACAAATTTTATGTATTACTTTAGTGGCTTTTCAGGATAATATTGACAGTATGCAATTTCACTTAAAATATTGACTTTAGAATTTGGAACCTGTATGAGATTCCACTCCACTGTATTTTGTTTGTAGCTGGTCAATAAAATGTGGTCCTTTACTCAAGGATATAATAATGTATTTAAAGAATATGTGTATACAAATAGCTATAACTTAGGCAGAATGTAAGTGCTATAAAAGATATAAAATATGAATTCAACAGTTTAAAAATTATTTCTTGATTGAGATGGAAGAGGAATGAAGTAAAATCAATGAAATTTTCATAGTAGAGATGTCATTTAATCTGGGATTTGAGAGTGGGTGATATTTCTAGAGATACACAGGATATGGCATGAGAAAAGAGGTGATATCATAGTTTCATGTGTCTATGATAAGTGTGATCTAAGCTGCAAAGTTAGATTACAACTAAATCACACCAACTTAAGGCATTTAAGCTAGATTCTGACATTACTTAGGGCAGAAAAGAAATGACAACAGTGGCATTCAAACACAGTTGACAGTGAGGGGAACACAATATCAGGAGAAAATTATGTCTTATCCATAATAATTTCATTACATATAATTTTTCAACAACATGGAATTTCACTTCAGGTCAATGACTTTCAACAAAAGAAGAGCATCAACCAATTTTAATCTCTCTCATGTAAAACAGAAACAAGTGTAAGAAATCTCAATTTATGAAGAGAAGATGAATTAGAGAAATATATATATATAGATATACCTGCATGTGTGTATATGTTTATGTGTGTATATTATATATATATGCATATATATGTATATGCAAACTGGTTCATAAATTTTAAAAGGATATATGGTCTCCATAATATAAAATTATGTAAGTATACGTGAGTATATTACACGCTTCAGTAGTTTTTTAATCAACTGAAGAAGGTGCCAAGAAGATGGTTACACTGAGCAGGTTTAATAACCATGAGTATTAATTTGGTTAGAATGAGGTTGCTTTCACTTTTATTATTTCATACACATACACACATATACATATTCATACACATATACATAGTACTTAATGCCATTTTTAGTTTTGTTTAAATAGTATATATTTCTATAAGGCCTTGATCTTACCAAATAATTTCTAACTAAGATGAAGACATTACAATGCAACATCCTAAGTTGATTAAGGCTTATAATTAAATAAAAATAGGAATATGAGTTAGGAGACTATTAAATAATTAAGGGAAAAGGTCATAAATGTTTGACTCATGGTGCTGGCAGTGAGAATGGAAATGAGGGAAATTTTAAGAAAATGTGCGGAACTAACTGGAAATAGAGAGCACAGGAGAGTGCTAATAATAGCAGCTAACATTTATGCAGGGATAACTAAGGTACAGACACTATTCTAAGTTGTGAACCCATATTGAATTATTTAATTTCCACAGTAACCTATTAAATATTCTTATTATTCCACTTTATGGATGTGGAGACTAAAATATAGAGGTAAAATAAGATCTCCAAAGTCATTAGCCAATAAATGACAGAGTCAGGACGGGAACCTAGAATGGCTAAGCCTAAAACACATACTTTACATTGCATTAGACATGACTGTTGTAAAAAATTCAGATTACAAGTTGGTGATAATAAAAACAGAGAAAAGAGGTTAAGAAGTTCAGTGAAGAAAATAAGCCTTTTAAAACCCTGTTTTATTTTACACATTTTGTGTTTCAAAGCCAGGAAGATGTAAAGGCAGATAATGACACATGAATTAGAGGTTTTAGACTAGAGGGTGTAACAGACTATGGCCAAAGCAACCTATCATACTGCTGTCTGAATGTCAACTTATGGGTGTGGCAAATAGGAGTATTAATTACCAAACATCAAACATGAATTGGTCCTAGAGAAATACCCACCAGCAAGGATGGCTAGTGATCCAATAGGTATTTTGTTAGACACAGGTGAATAGAAACGCACATGGAGACAATAGAGCTCAAGCCAGATTAGGCATCATTGTGTAAGAAACTAAACCAACCACATCAAAGCATTAGCATAGTATAGTAGGTTGAAATTTTTGTTTGAAATGTTTGATCGAGATCTAGACTGGATACACGGACAAGTGAAATCAGGAGTCTCCAGAATATGGAGAGAAGTCAAGCATGGAGATGTTCTGATGGAGACATGAATCACTTCAGCAAGAATGAAGAACAGAATGAAAAAGCTAGAATGACAGGAGGTTATTATAAATATTCACCTTTATATGATATAATTTTCTATAAAGCTGATGCTCAAATCCATTTGTTTACATTTTAGTAGGAATGTGATTTCCCCCTGAAATTTCCTAGATTTGTTTTTATCATACCTCAGAAATAACCTCAGTAAGAGTTATAAGCACTCAAGCTCTACCTATATACAGATATAATCAAAAGACAAATACATATAAGAAGGGAAATTGTATTTTTACATCAGCTCAAAGTTTAAAAAAAAGACATATAAAACTTAGGGAATTTTTATTCCAGGAAGGATGGAATTTCCCTCTACAGGAAAATATCCACAACTGAAAGATATAATGCAATAAATAAATACACAATTAAGATGAAAATAAGACTGCACATCTGCTTCCTGGTAGAATTATGATACACACTTTGGGAACTGTTTCCTTTGGTTTCTATTATTAAAAGTGATCACATCAAGAAAGCATGATATTATGTAAAAAAAAAAGTTATCTCTTTCTTTTGTTCACACCCTGATGACAAATGAAAAGTGGCAACATTTTGAAAGAAAAAAAAAAAGAAAAGTGGTAACATTTTAGATAAGTCTGTATCTCCTACAAACAAAGAGCTATGAACAACAAACCAAAAGTCATGCTGCATACTGTCAACCTGAATATTTTTGTTGTGGATATGGTTTGACAGTGTATTGAACCAGAGTTTTGTTTGCTTGTTTTCTTTCAAAAACATGAAAACCGATCCATGTTTGCCCACATAATCTACCAATCCTTAACATTTGGGGGGGGGGGGGGTCAGTTATAGACACCAATCCCAAGAAAGCTTCATCCTCTACAAACCACACAGAATAAATTACACAAGGAATGTTTAACAGCAAATAACTGCTTAACAACTTTTACCAATGTTTAAGTATGATTTATTTTTTTTAATTTTAAAGTAACTGAGTTACTAGCAAAAACCTCCCTTTACAAATTAATTATATAGAATGTGCATGAATGCAAGTTGCCTTCAGTCTATCTCTGGTTTAGTTTTCTTGAATGATAAACGTATCCTAAAACTGATAGATAACAATGTAAGTACATAGATGATAAACTCAAGTAAGAAAGGGAAAGCAAATCAAAGGTTTCATACTTCCCAGACTGTCCGGAAGAATCTTCTTGAATGTCCTAAGCCAGTGAGACTATCACAAAGGACACTTCACAGACATATTCCTTCTATACAAGAATCATTCATTCATTTAGTACTTATTACTGAGCATCTACAATGTAATTATTAGCACCATAGTGATAAGATGGGGATCAAGATAGACATATTCTAACCTTCGTAAAACTTGCATTATAATGGAAGACATAGACTAGAAAACAAGCAATCTCAAGAGATGGGTGTTACAACTGGGAGAGGAAAGTTGGATTCTGTATGTGCTTTCATGTTATTTATTGTTATAAAAAACTGCTTTACTCCAGACTGTAGGATTTCCCTCTTTTGCTCTAGTACTGATTTCTCTTAATAAATTTTTAAAAATTTAATAAGTTTCCAAAACTGTGTCACCTAATTTCTGTCATCTAACACATTAATCTTACAATATATATACACACACACATGCATGTTAAACTATATCCTGTAAATAATGTAAAGTATATATAATCATATATAGTATATTTTATATTCGTCGTCGGCAGCCGTCCGTCTCGAGAGACGATGGTGTAGCTTCTTAAGAGTCTATCTGCACCGCCGAGAATGGCTGTGCAGTCCAACTCGGGAGTGACACGGTATCTGTCTCCTCCCGTGTTGAATCGACATCTTGCGATGACGCTGGAGTGTCCTCTCCAGTGGAGCTGAAGCTACAAAGCCTGGGCAGGGTGATATGGAGGGTCTGCTGTTACCCATGCAGCAGACCCCCCCCCTCTTCGCAGCTGAAGGTTCCAAGGGAAAGACGGAGTCAATACAGCTTGGCTTCAGGTGCGCCGCAGGAGTTGCCGGTGTTGACTACAACGTCAAACTGCCTTAGGGACTCCGGCTCCGGATTTTCTGTCGGGGTTTACTCCCTTAGCCTTTCCCCTGAAGAGGTATGCCGCAAGGCAGCGGAGGTTTTTGGAGTCAGAGTTTTCCTTCTCTGATGTGCCCTGACTGGAAGATCGAACCAGTGACACTTAGCTCGCAGGCCGACGCTCAATCCACTGAGCCAAACCAGCCAGGGTCATATTTTATATTATATAATATATATTATATATAATGATAGCCATACTAAAAAATAACATGCTGCATGATAGACATATATGTACACATGTACTTAGATTGTAGGGAAGTAAAAATAATTTTCCCTTCTAGGTTCTTCTAGGTTCTTGGCTGAGAACCTCTGTAATACAAAAAGAGGTTTACAACATGCATACCCAGAAAAACTGAGTAACTCACCAAATAGCCCAAGCCATCACTTTAAATACCTTTAAATCACTTTAAATATCTTTTTCAGCTTAAGACAAAGGAAGATGGGAAGGGACAGGGAGTCAGTTATAGGAATTTATCAGTAGAAGCACAGTGAAACAAGTGTATGATTGTTATGCAAATTAAAATTGGTTGCCTTCTCCATCTGGTAAGAGTTTCTAAAGATTTAGTCATTCATTTCTGGGAACAGAGAGGAAGACATCCTTACAAATGTAAATATAAATTTATTTAACAAAAGGGTAAATTATATAAAGTTTTCAGAGTTTCTCCTGTGTGTGCTGTTTCTTAAAAATAACCAAGTCAAGCCCTGGCTCAGTTGCTCAGTTGGTTAGAGCATCGTCCAGATATGCCAAGGCTGCAACCCAGGTTAGGGCACATACAAGAATCAACCAGTGAATGCATACATAAGTAGAACAACAAATCAACGTTTCTCTCTCTCTCTCTCCATCTCTCTCTCATCAATAAAATTTTAAAAATTAAAAGAAAATAACCAAGTCAAGATAATTTTTTTGTCAAAGAAGTGTATTTTGAGAGAACACATTCTGTTTTCTTTCAGATATACGCATATATAAGAGTGTGTAAATATAAATAATAGATAGAAAAATATGCAGTGTTAATAAAAACTACACATTTATAAATGTACTCTTTTTCTATAATGAAAAGTAGCTATTGTAGGTAGCAGCTAGGGATGAGTGGCAGAGGAGAAATAAAGGCAGGGCCCTCACCACTACAATCTAACAAAGAACTTAATGCGGGAGGCTAGAAGCAAAAGGAAGACCTGTCTCACCAATTAACTCAGCATCAGCAGTCCTGAGCTTGGGTGGATAAGACTGCCAGGTTGTCCCAAGCATTAGAAGCAAAACAGCACAGGAGGAAGGGATAGTCCTTGAGGCTGTGGTGAGACAAGGGGCTTCTGTAACAATCTCACTAAGATTGCCGGGTGTCCTGCACATCACAAGCAGGAATTGCACGGGAGGAAGCGGGGGGCCTACACTGGGAAAAGGGGCCTCTGTAACAAATTTCACTGAGCCAAAGAGCCTTTACTAACTGAAAAAGAAAGTCTTTGTAGGTGTACATTATTCCCAAGGGGAAGAAGGAGGGGCAACCTAGAAGTTAGCTAAGGTATATAACCCCTGAACCCTAACAGTGGGCATACTTAGATTAGCTACGTACCCTCTTGTAGCCTCGGCTCAAATGTATATAACAAAATCACTAACTTACTAACAAACTTACTAACAACTGTATTTTCTCTATATGTGGGACATTTAGACTAGTCAGGTGCTTGCTTGCAGCTTTGTGTTTGTGTGTGTTTCACAAATAAACTTGCTATTTCATTTCTACTGTACCTGTTTATCACTTGCTTGATCTATTCTTTTGAGAAAGGGACAAGAACCAAGGCAAGGGAGGGAGCCTCTTAACTCACGTCTCTCTCTCCCCATCCATAACAGTTAGGTAAAGACCATATCAAGGGCAGCTTTATAGCTTTGGTGATTATAAGCAGAATAAAGCTTTTGGTTATCAGATTAAAAATTAATTTGTTCTTTCAGAAATAGTCATCATTATGTCAATAGTAGTTGTCACCTTCCTTACCTGGGTCTAAGTGTCAACAACTCTGGTAGAACACATTAGATTTATTTTGTAAGTCATCTGTTGACATCAGTGTAAACCAAAATTAATTTGAGTGTAATAAAAAATTAAAAGCATCTTTGAGAAATAAGGAACTGCAGCCTGGGACACACAGATTCAGGTAGCAACCTAAACTTTGTTCAATGGAAACAAATGGGAGACCATATTTTATAGCAATAGCAAAAGTTCTCACCATGTTATCACTTAGGTCAGTTTTATGTAAATGAGGTATCCAGATTGTTCTGATTGTGCAGGGAAGGTCTCAGTCCCTAGGCAGAAAGAGGAAACCAGGGCTTCCCTATAGTGTGTGACCCAGACAACGGACACAAGTAGGGAGTAGTGAAGGAAGTTGAGAGGTCAGCCTAAGGTCCTTCCTTGTATACAGATTATGTAAGAAGACCCTGTTAGCAAATGTCTGCTAGGCAATTATTATTTATAAAATGGGGGCCCTTGGTTGACCATGGCAAGTTCATCTCAGTAGACAAATTCTTTCTTGGGGATCATATCACGTGAATCTTTCTTGTTGGGGTCAATATCAATAAGAAGTAGGATTTTTGTCCTTCCAGGAGTGAAGAGACTTCAGGTATAATCTCACTTTTCTGGTTATTCAGATGTGTGCCTCTGAACACACTACAAGTAGTGTCTGATAGGCACAAATCATGAATTACTCAAGTGTGGGGCCATTCTTCTCCAGTCAGCACCGATCTTAGAATATAGATGTTCTTTCATGTTTAAAGAAGGAAGTAAAGGAGGGGGGGGGGGAGGAAGAACAGAAGGGGGTAATGGAGGAGAGAGAATTCACATTACTTCATACGCTATCACCTCTGTAAATTTTTTTTTTAAATTGGACTAAATATTCTCCCAGGTTGTTGTTGTTTTATTCTGAAATATCATGAGTTTATGAGACAAACTAGATGAAAATTATTTTATATTTATTATTTCTTAATTAGCAGTATTTCCAAGTAGACATCCTGAGACTAACAATTTATCAGGCTTACATAACGATTATTTCCAAGGCTGGAATTAAAGAAAAGAAACAAAGAAGGAAACAAATAAAAACCTTCACTAGTTTTGTTAAAGTTTTAACAAACTACACCATGTTGGAGAAATTTCAAAATTCTGTATTGGAGATGTATAAATTCAAAATATTTAGACTACAAAATTAAACTTTAGGAATACTATTTTCTGAACACTGATAGGTTGTCCGCTGCTTTCACAATATATTTTTTGTTCTTAACATTCCTTTGAATGAAGATAACCTAAAGTCTAAATTAACTGATAGTAAAGTGGAAAAATAGAATACTTGAAATATTTTTATAGCTCATTAACTTAATGGTACAGAAGACTATAAAAAGCTCATCCTAGCATGGTAACATTTTTTCATTAAATAATCGCTGCTATCTATAAAGCTTATTTTAGATGTCTTGATTGAGAGGGGAAAAACCATTCTAAGACTTCCTGATCCTAATTAAAACTGAAAAATAATAGCTAAAGTATCTAGTTCATTATTAATTTAAATAAAATTTTTCTAATGCTACGTAGGACTCAGGATGTTATTTTTGACTCACATCTCTACATTGACTTTATTTTTTTCATTCGCAATTACAAATCAACAAAGATTGTTATCAGAGATGTCAAAAAGAATGTATTCAAGATGTAAACAAATGTCTCCACCTTAAGAAACTGAAAGTTTGTTAGAGATATATATAATCCATATAAATATTTGTAAATTAAAGTGACTTATTATAAAATGTGAATGTGACAGTGAAAATGAGTTACTGAACCTATTTATGTTTTCTGAATTGTTATTCTGATGAAGGTCAGATTTGAATTAGCTCTTGAAAAATGGACAAGGTACCAAGAGATTAAAAAAAAAAAAAAAGTAAGGAACTCTATTCAAGATGAACAGCAGGAGCAACACAGATGTTAAACACATATGACAACAAAATAAGGATTCACTATTTTATTTCACAAACTAATTATTTAGTTAAGATACTCGCTGGCTACTACCTATCTGCCTGAAAGTTGTTTATTCCTACTCTCCATCCTCTGTATCTGAAGATTATTTTAGTAATCTGAAACATTCAGCTTCCTTTAACAGGAAAAAATTCATGAGGTATCTAACGTCCTGCTGGAATCATGTCTGACCTCAGACTTTATGTGGGAAGATATTACTTGTTTCATTGTGGATTCTGGAAATAATGTACATTCTTTTCAAAAAGTATAAGATCAACAAGAAAGTTTGAAGGTAAACATATCTAAGTTCTGAGAGGAACATAAAACAGTTCTAAGTCAGGTTAAGTGCAAAATTGTCATAATAATAATGCTGTGAAAATATAATAAGGCAAAATACGAAATACACATATGAATAGTAAAAGTCTGATATTAAAGCCTCATATTGCTCTGGTACCCTTATATTCAATTTTCATCACCATTGTGTTAGTCCAGCCCTTATCACATCTGTAAAGAATCTCTTAATTGGTCTCCCTGAAAACTATTCCTAGGTTTGTCTTCCTAAAACTTTTATTGGTTCCCAATTGCCTATGGAATATAATCCAGTCTGTGCCTTGGCATTTTAAGGCTTTCACAACCAGTACAACATACTCAATGTATACTGGTGAGAAAAAATCAAATTCTTAAATTGTTGATTTATCCATAACAATGGTATCAGGGATAAATTCATCATTTATATTTTCTCATCTAATACTCACATGCATTTTATTTGCAAAGCTGTCATTCACTGCACTTCGCTCTATGAGTATACGAAAGCTGGATAGACTTAGATACTTACCAAATTTCCTCACATAATAAATTCTGACTTCAAAATGCATTCCATTTCCATCATTAATTAGAGTGTTAACACTTGTTTATACCAAATCATAACCACATGATGAGATCCTAATAATGAAGGATGTATTGCTTTGGCATGTGGCTTATTTTGAGCTGAAGAAATAGACATTCTGTGAGCTCCAGAAAAATTCTTACCTCTCTCTTAAAAAAGTTAAATCAAAGATCTTACTCATAATGAGTTATTACCAGAAAGAACTTTTACAACCTACCTATATGGCTAGGCAAATGTCTAATTACTGAACATCTGCTATTCTTGTCATCCTGTGAACTGCCCTCATCCGTATGAAGCCCAAGTCTTACCTAATTTCTTGGCTCAGGATGCCATTTATACCTTATTTTAACTTTCTGTCTCTGAACTTCTCATGAATGTGGGGTTCCCATATGCATGTATGTAGTTAAATTGGGTTATTTTCTCTGGTTAATCTGTCTCATGTTGATTTAATTATTAGACCAGTCAAAAGAACCAAGAGGGATAGAATAAAATTTCTTCCTCCCCCTCAATAAGAACTTAAACTACCTGTTAAGTGGATGATAAATGGTCTTAGACCACTGGGAAAGAAAACACTGGCAGAGTGGTGAAGACCAGGTGAGAGGGCAGGGTTAATCATTTATGTGCCTTCCCCGTTTAAGTAACAACCGAAATAAAAAAAAGTGAATGAATCAGTGAGGAAAGTCGGTAGAGGAAAAAGAACAGAACTGGGCAAGGTGCAGTTAGTGGAAAGGAACGAGAGGAAAGAGTGTGACAGGTAGACAAGGAGGTGTCAGATACAACCCAGGAATTACAGAGGCATAAAAAAAGAACCTGCATGACTGGCCCAGTGTTCTTCCACCTTCCCTACCTGCCTTCAGTTCTGGGCTACAGACCCTGTAACCACCTGGAAAGCCCACCACTAGCCTGGCTGGTCCCCATTGTGACACCTGAAAGTTATCATTTGAAAAAGCCCCAGCAAAACAGTTAGAAAAGTAATATAAATTATCTCCTTTACTTAAAATACCATCGAGAGAAGTCAGCAGATTTATAAATATTTACTCACTAAAGTAATAAAAACTAATAGGAATTAAAGTGAATTTATGGAAACAAAACTAAATTGACTCTTGGTTCTAGTCTTTAGAGATGTTTTTCTTCTATTGATTTGCTCTAACAAAATTATCCTTAAACATTTTGCAATATGCTGAAGGTGTATATACTATATATACACATTTTATCTTCACATATGAAAAGGTAAATGAAACATTTGACACCATTTTACATCTGTTTATTTGCAACCATAAGAAAACACTTAATATTCCTAGAATGAACACTTGTAGTGATAGGATTTATGATTATTTTTAAAATATTATAAGTAAATCTTATTGCTAACACATTTCACTTTCTATGAAATAGAAACAGGGTTTATAAATTGTTATTAATACAAGTAGATATAAGATATATAATTAATGTAAGATATATATGTAATTTATAAATTATGATTAATACAATGTATATTGATGAATATTCACATGCAAGGGTAACAACTATGGAAACAGACTAATCTGAAACAACACCAAGAAAGTCATTAGAAAAATATTTTCCCATTAAATAATAAGAACATTATTCAGTTTCATTTCCACTTGCTCAGAAGCTAAAATGACCTTTAAGTTCAATTATCTAGCATATTTGCTGTTTCTATTAGTTATAATCTGGAGAATTGCCAAGAAGATGAGGCAGCCTGGGACAAAGATGCTATTTGCATGTTAGATTGCTCACACCTAGAAGCAGGAGTTACTCATTTATCTCTGGGCTCTTCCTCAATTTCCTCCTTGAGAGATAAGGGCTTAGCTTCCTTTAGCTAACTTGATTACACAAGTTCTGTACTGCAGGTTTCTGCAAGGTCTTCTGAAGACAAATTGAGGGAGTAAGGAATCTTGGCTTTCTTCGCAGCTAAAGAGCTCCAGTAGGAGAAGGTCAGTACTGGTAAATCGTCTAGGAAAAGTCTAGTTGCTGGCCATGAGACTGTACTGCAGGAGAATGTTTCTGGGAGTATTTCCAAATCCTCAAGTGGTAAACAGTGAATTAGGTCACTTGTTTCCCTACATTTTCTTATAAAGGAGACTAAAATAGAATATTCTGAAATTAAAAACAGAGCATTACATGACAGGTGCCAAGAACAATACCTGGGTAGGGGAGTTATGGGGACAAGATAGTGACTAAACAGGGGAGGTCAGCTGTGGACATGAGGATGGAAATGACAGCAGGCCCATGGTGGAAGGCTAAGAAATATCTAGGCATTGGGGGAAACAGGAGGAGGGCTGGGGAGCTGTTGAACAAATCTGTACTGCCTATTTGGAATGGAGCACTTCAGCAAGTAAACATGCAATGTTTTGTAAGACCAATAGTAGACAGCTAAGGATGAATGGTGGAATATCAAGAACTGCAGCAGGAAATGGAGAATGCGGCACCAAAGAATTGTATTACTTGATGTTTGGGCTCTTCAACTAGTTGCTTCTTCTGTGAAAACTAGCACTGAAGGGTTCCTTTACACTGATTCTCCCTCACATCCCTATGTCATGGTCTGTTAGAGTGTTCCCCAAATTATGTCTCTTTAAACACACTTGTGTGCAAAAGAAGGAAGTGGTTAACAGTCAATTCTAAAATGACATTCTCTGACCCAAGAATATAACTCAGTAGGTCACCAAAGGACAGTCCTTTGAATGAGGTGAACAGAACTCAGCATATAAAAAAACAAGAAGGCCATAGAACAGTGCAGAGATAGCATAAGAATCTGATCTATGTGCAATATTGCATAATCTGTGCCTTAAAAAAAAGATGATACACAGATACTGTAATGTGCCATACAGTGTTTGGCTTTCCTGTATTAACCCATGTATTCCTCAGAATAATCCTATGAACCCCCAGCTATCCAATGGGAAACAGATACATAAAGGTCAAGTAATTTGCCTGAATCACACAGCTAAAAGGTGACAGAGCCAGGATCGGAACCTGGGCTGCCTGTCTGCTTTCATAGTCTTAACATTGGACCATGTTCCCTCCCACACTTTAAGGCCCAGTTTAAAGTTACACTGATCAAAGACCCTCAGACTTTCAGTTACCAGAGTGACCTCCTTATAGAGTATTGAGCAATGAGGACTTATATACAGGTGTTGCAATGGTGTGGTAAAATAAATGGGACCTGAGAACAAGTCAGGATTAGAGATAATATTCTGGACATCATCTCCAGATAGATACAAGCAGAGTTAGGGAAGAAGATGACATAATTAAAGAAAAGGCTGTAGAGAGAGAAAACCAAGACTATGAAATAGAACCTTGTGTTTATTAGATTTAGTATCACAAAGAGACTGACTTGACCCATGATAATAATGAATTCTTTTACAATTGTTTACTTTAGGATAGTAAGCATGTTTTTTCATCTGTCTTTCATCAATGACTTTTATAGTGCCCAGCACATAACAGGCCCTCTATAAATAGTTCTTGAATTAAATAAAAGATGAAAAAGGAATCAGAGAGAGAAAGCCATTGATAGTAATATGAATATGTGTGAAATAACTTTTATGAAGAAAGAATATATGTGTGAAATAAATTTGTGATAGATTATATACCCAAAGTAGTCACAAGATGAAAAAACAGAGGTGATGGACTCAGAATAGATTAATTTCAATTAAAGCACTAGAGATTGCATATTTATTATGTGCAAGACTTGGTCATATGCTCTGAGAATATGAAGAAAGATGTGAAAGTAACAACCACTTGGTCCTTATTCTTCAGAACCTTAGTCTTGTGATACTAGAAGAGAGAGGGTAACTATTATTAGGAGCTGTAACAGATATTAAGGACAGGTGGATAGAATTTGCATGAAAAGCACTTTTTGAAGCAAGATTTAGTGAAGATATGTGAGGCTGGCATGTGGAGCGAGCATCGTCTGGGGGCCAGGAAAGGTGGTGGAAATGAAACACAAAATTATTCCAAATGAAAGGAGAAATCAGCACAGTCAATAATGCCCCATGAGGAAAGAATAAAGAGATCATTGGCCCATGTGGTTGACACTGGTTTGTAATTTTATTGTTTTGAGGAATTTACAAGATTTGTTTTTTCATCCAAATACATTATCTACTTAAAGAAAAACACTTTTCAACATTGCTTGTATACAATAAGTAAAGGAAAAGGGGCAACCTCTACCTTTATTTCTGATTATCAAAAATAACCAGGAGTAACAAATATATAAAAAGGATGATTACTGGCTATCTTGCAGATGATGGTTGTATGATTGATAAATACCAGAAGAAAGCAGATCTAAATATAATTGTTATTTTTAATAAATCTCAAGTGAAAATGCACAGAATACAAAATGACTACTCACTATACTCTAATAACTCTTGAAATATGAAACAAAGGATCATTTCTTGGAATATGAGAAGGCCTATGTGACAGTGACACACAAAAAGAAAGGTTCTAAACAATCAGCATCCAGAGACGGAGTAGGGTGGAGTGAGACATCCATAGTGTCTCGGCCCAAGCTTTCTGACGGGTTTATTGAGTGCACATGTGTAAGCACAGCATTCCTTCTCTATGCAAGTGATTCCTGCCAAAAACTTGCCCTTTTTAAAACCTGAACAACGAACACTCTCTGCCAAACCTCATCACAGTGTAGTCTAAGACAACAATCCCCATGGCTCTGTGAAATGTGAATCAAGCTTTAAAAAAGAAAAGGAAATGTTATTCTCTCATTGGTATATGCAGTAGAAATGCTTTTGAACAGCTACTTCACAAGTGATAAAATCTTAACTTCAAAAGTCTATATGATAATCTCGATTTGTATTAACCTCTCATTTTAAAATTACAAATAATTCATCTTACACTCTTTCATCATGTGAATACTTTCCCAGACAGAATAGTCGGCTACTTATTCTTCTACCAACTTGCTCAGTAGCAACTTATAACACACTAACTAGACTATGATATGAACTGAAAATATAAGACAGAAGCTAATGTGACCAAAAGAGTGAATTTTGAATCAAAATATAAGTCAAGAGTAAAATTAATAAGTATATAATTACACCACTATTTAAAGATTTTTTTCCTCTACTGTGGAAAGTTAAAACTCAAAATTGATAAGACTTGAAATGATTATTTTCATTAGCAAAAATATTTTTAAAATAACATTCTAGTTATAATTATGAAGTTACTAGCCATTAATTACTTGAAAATATGTTAATAGGAGATAAAAGCAGGAGTACTTAAAATTTTATTGACAGGAAGTAAAAAAATGCAAAGGTGTTAATTGAACATATCTGTGTTATACAAGCTAGGTACACATTTTAAAGTGTTTGGTCAGAATATTCTATTTTTTCATTCCTCTTTTTGATTGAGTTACATTACTATAGGCATGATCTCTTTTTTAAAAAGAAGTTATTACATTCTTTTGTTTAACAAAAATGAAAACCTTTAATCTAAGATTCCAATGAGAGTCCAGAGTATATTAGTCATGCTGATGAGTCTTTTTCATTAAAAAAAAAGAAAAAAGGCCTTTTAGTCACACATTCTTAGATCACGTTCCATAACTTTTTCTGAACAAGTCCTTGAAATGTTTTATGCTATGAGTCTACAAATTAAAAACTGAAAGAAAAAAAAAATAGCGTGTCTAAATTTCTTAACAATTATCACAGTAAAACACAAATTCATTAGAAACCATACTTAACTGCAAAGTACAGAATCAGGTTATCGTTAAATAATTATCAATGTGAGATAACAACAAAAAATAAGACATCACCATGTTTAAGAGCTTAGATAAAAAAGGTAAAATGATAATACTTTTGGTCCAATTGTAAGGAGAACTTACTAAAATAGAGTAAAGCTCAAATTAAAAAAAAATAAAGGTGCAACAAATTGAAACAAGAAAGAGAAGGAATAATATGTGATTTATGTATACATATGTACGTACACAGAGAGAGAGAAAGGAAGTATCTGTGTAGCGGGAAAGCGTTGAGAAAATATATAACAGGTAGAAAAAAAAATGGCAGCCCTTATTTCCTGTCCACCCTACTCTGGCTGTAACACACAGCTTCTAGAAATTTGGGGGGAGGGAAAGGACTACTAGGTAAAATTAATTTTCAAAGTAACAATGATATGTGTATTATGCATATAATATTTGATAGGAAATAATCTTTAACATACTTAATGTAGTAGATTCTTTGAGATTCAAAGAAGGGAAAAAAGAATAAACAGTCATCGAGCCATTTTGGCAAGAATTTTGGAAGCATAATCATCAGCTATACATGAAGACATCTGGTACTTATGATAGATCTTGTCAATATTAATAAAATAGCAAAGGAAGAAGGAGGAAAATGTTTGCTTTTTCTTTTAATACTTAAGATTGATTTATAGGACATGACTAATCCATAGCTCCCTTTGCACAAGAACCTATAATAATGGTGATCTGGAAATCTTTAGTAATCCAAATAATACATTTTATTTAGAAAAGTAAGTAATTACTAAAACAGTTCACTAAAAATATGAATTTATTATAAGATCTAACTAAATTTAGCATCAACAGTAAAAAATGGCAAACTAGTAGTACCTTGAACTAGGGGAATATGAGGGGGGACCCAAAAGACACTGGAATTAACTTCTGGAGGGTGGTCTCCTTGTAGTACAGGCTTCCCCCACAAAGTGAGTGTTCTAGGAGCCCATCTGCATCAGTGTACCAGCTGGCATTGTTGTGAGAGGCTGCATTGGCTTCAGTAAATTTTTTTTTAAAGACTTTCAGTGACTTTGCCTATTTCATGATGGGTGGTTTATGAACACACCTGCCCACACCACACTGAATGTTCAACAGTTTTTAACCCAAAATGGCATGACCCCATGCCCCACCTTTCCTACTCACCCAATCTCTCCCTGAGTGACTTTTTTTGTTTCCCTGGATGAGAAAAGCCCTCAAAATGAAATGTTTTGCTGATGTGAAAGAGGTGAAACAAAAAAACAGCAGAAGCACTAACAGGCATCAAAATTGATAAGTTCCAAAACTATTCTAACCAATAGAAAAAAAATCACTCTGTAGGTGTATTGCATCAAATGGGGAGTACTTTAAAGGTGACTGAAGGTTAAACATGTAAGAATAAATACACAATTTTTTAATGAACAAATTCCAGGTTGGTTTTGGATCCCTCCTCATAATGTTAATTGAATGACATTAACCTTGTTGACCTAATAAATATTTACCTTTTATATAATTTTTCACCATGATTAATCTATATGTTTTGAAATCTAATTTTTAAAAATACACTTTATTTTTCAGAAAATTGAGAAGATAGTACAGAGAGTTCCCCCATAACCCACACCTGGTTTCTCTTAGTATTTTTATATGGTAATATTTGTTACTATTAAAGAACAAATATTGATACATTTTGAACTATAGTCCATAGTTTATTCTGATTTATTTAGTGTTTACCTAATGTTCTTCTTCCTTTCATGGATCCCATCCAGAATGCCACATTATATTTAGTTGTGTTTCTTTGGCTTCCTCTTACCTTTGATGGTAATTCAGACTTTCCTTGGTTTTGATGATCTTTACAGGTTTGAGGAGTAATGGTCAAGTATATTGTAGATTCCCCTCTACTGGAATTTGTCTGAAGCTTTTCTCTTACTTATTGGGGTTAAGAACTTATAAGAAAGACTGGAGAAGTAAAGTGTAATTTTCATGCCCATCATATCAAGGGCACATACTATCAACCTGCTTTACAACTGTTGACGTCAACTTCAATCAGCTTGCTGAAACAGTGCTTCACAGGCTTACACACTTTAATACCCTTTCCTCCCCTTTCCATACTGTACTTTTTGAAGGAAGTAATCATGCTCACCTCATATATCGGAAGTAGAAAGTTATGTTTCTCTTCCTTGAGGCGACAGTAGCTACATATTATTTTAACTTCTGCATGAGAGATTTGTTTTTTTCTTCCTCCTTTATTTATATTTTCATGGTCTCATATATACTTATTTTAAACTTTGGATCATAATAAATACTATCCTATTTTTTGTTTAAACTGTCCCAGTTTTGGTCAAGGAGTTCTGTCAATTAGTTCCTACGTCTCTTTGATATCTATCACTATGTGCATTCCAAGATGTCGGTGGTGGCGGCGGCAGCGTGCGTGTGTGGGTTTTGAGCACTCAATTTTTTTGGTACTACAGGATGATCCATGCTCACCTTGTCTAGTTCTGCCCCATTCCTAGAATCTGCATTTCTCCAAAGATCCCTGGTTTGATATTAGAAAGGAAGATCTAGGCACTAGTTGTCACATATAAAATTCATTTAAAAAATAAATTTCATGCTTAATTAAGAATTAACATATATCTTTGTACATAGTAGATTGAAGAATAAAATTTGACTAACACCTCTATTTTATGCTTATCTGTATTTTCTACTTTTTCAGTGATTAGCATGAAAAATATCTGTAATGAAAATCATTACTATAATAATAAAAGAACTACAAAAAAAAATACTCCATTTCAATAAGAAATCTCAAATTAGCCCTGACTAGTGTGGCTCAGTGGATTGAAAACCACTCTGTGAACCAGAAGGTAGCTGGTTCTATTCCCAGTCAGGGCACATGCCTGAGTTGCAGGCCAGGTACCCAGTTGGGGGCACACGAGAAGCAACCATAAATTGATGTTTCTCTCCCTCTCTTTACCCTCCCTTCCCCTCGCTCTAAAAATAAATAAATAAAATATTTTTTAAAAAGAAAACTCAAATTAGTATAAACTTCTATTGCTCAACTATTAGTATTATAGGTAAACTGAGAATTCTGAGTATTCTAAATATTTATTTTTGAAATGATGTGCTATATTTCAAAATTGAAAGTGTTTCTCCAAATAAGAAATTATTCATTTCACCTTGGGAAACACTTCTTACTTTCATAGAACAATCACTTTAGATATGAAGAACAAATATTTGCCTAAAAGCAACAACAACAAATTCCAAAATCCAAGAATGCCTAAATTTCACATGTATGGACTAGTCTTTACAATAAAGATAAAAGACAAAAATGGAGGAGTAAAAGCTTAACACTGAGTTTATACATCTCATCAAAGAAAACCAGATTATTCAGACATAATTTGGTATTATTATATCATTACGCATGGGCTGAGCTCTCAATATGTGAAAAAAAAAGGCTTCTATTGGCCTACTTAAGCAAAATAAGATAGTACCTATTTTTCTGGACATTGTTTTCAAGCAGTTCCTACATACTGATAATAAATGTATCTCACTTATTAGGTATAGCTTATATAGGCTCATTTCTAGAATAAATATGACATCACAATCCTTAAAAGCTGTTTAAGATATGCAAGATATTGGCTAAGTAGAAGACTTAGTAAAATGAATAATTAATATAGGAAAAACATTGAACATTTATCTGATGGTAGATTAATAATGTCACATTCGTATAACTAAATCATTTTATTTCCCCTGAAAGCAATAGTACTATATTTCTCTTAAGATGTTCAATAATTTAGGCTTTTTGCTTATATTTTTAAATTGTTCTCAGTAGTAGTAGTCCCACTTAATGTTGCATACTTCTATTTAATTAGAAAAATACAGCAAATGTTTTCATTTTCCTGTGATTTGTTAGTAAACCTCACTAACAGAATACACTATTAAACATCAGTTTTAAAAACATAACAGGTTGAAGTTATGTTTAAAACCCTATAGAAAAAACAAGGGGCTAAAGTAAGTCCTAATTTCTGAAACAGAGGAAACCACATCTTTAAAGGGATGATAGATTCAGAAAGACAGAGACTTTTCTACAAACCATTGGTCGTTTAATTCTTCGTTTATTTTACACATTTCTATGGAAGGATGTTATGTGTAGCTTACTGAGCTTTGCAAAAGAATGAGCAAAGTATCTAAATTTACCAGTGGAAAATTAGCAAGTTGGTTAATAATATCCTGATTCATGACTATTGGAAATTATTAAATATTATTGACATGGAGATAAAGGATAAAATATTAATGAAGATAGATTAAAAGTCAGCAAAATTATTTTAAGTATGAACAGTATACTTTGTTATATATTCCAGCTTTTGGAAGCACTTAACTATTTATGTTTTTAATAATTTGTATTTATTTATGTTTAATAATTTAAGTATGACATTGTTACTTAAATTTCAAAATAATTTAAAAGGTGTTGCATTGCTATTATTGTTATTACTGTTTATTTTAATGTAAATATTTATTCTTCTTTTCGAAGAATATGTTATTGAGTGTTGAAATACTTATTACTTTACTTGAGTAATCTATAGAACTCCAAGTACTTATGGAAAGAATAATAACTTTTCAAAATAGAGTAATGGTTACTCTTGTTTATAAAATAAATCATTTCTTAATTGGCAAGAATGCTTCCCAAAGAACATGTGTCATCAAAGCATTATAATTCCCATACAGAACAGTAAAAAATTCAGAGTCCCATTTGTTTTTCCCAAATAATGAAGCTACAACAAATGATCTGAAGATATACTAATATTCATTAAACCAGCACCAACTAGAATGTTTTCCCCTTCAGACTAATAAGTTGATATTCCAATTGATCCCTAAAAATGTGATGACAACCTAGTATGCAGGCAGTAAACAAATACTGGGCCACAGAAATACCTGCCACTTCCAGAAGACATCTTCAGAGACATTTTAAGGTCTGTAATCAACTTCTTAATAGTTAACAAATGCCCATGCAATGGAATAAAACTATGGTATGAAGAATAAGAAATGGGCACCATGAAACTTTTTATTGTAATTTAATTTCAACCCCAAACAATATATTTTTCAGATTTAGAAAAGAATCCAGAGTAATTCAGCTCAATGACAAGTTGAAACATACAGTTGATCTGTTAGCCTGTCATTGGGAACACTACATGTACTTCCTCTGCCTTCATAATTGTTTATATTCTAGACTTTCCCTGCCACCAAAAATAATTCCCACTCCCACCCTTACCAGCCCCCCCACAAATAGATTAAAAATTCAGTTTATATTTGTGCATTTTTCCCATGCAAAAACATAAAGCAAATTCATTGACTAAGATGTACCTATAAAGGCAATTCTGCAAGAAGGCAAAAGAAAAGCCACATAATTATTTCTCTATTTTTTACTTTTAGTTTCTTCTGTGTTGATTACAGCTTCCTGGTAATTTCAAAACATTTTGCACTGCCAGACATTTTTCTTTAACCTCCTTCTCAGAAAGGAAGGTAACTGAAGTCAAATCATTACTCCTCCCAAGTGAATTGACAACAGACTCTTAACAAAGGTGAACCAGTGGTGCTGAAATATGAAGTAACTTTATGTATTCAGGTCATGAAGGCAGTAAGTAGACTAAAAAAAACTTCACTGATATCAGAAAACATTCCAGACATGAACATGGGGTTCATATTTGACAAAATGTTTTTTTTTTAATTATCCTTTACAAACATTATTAAAGCCACTAATAATTCATATAAGCTACAATAAGATCTGGATAAATATCATGTATATATGATTCTTGGCCTGCAGACTTGATGAGGCCTCTACATACATCCTCAACCATGGACTCCATTTAATTCCATTACTTGGATGTTCTTCTTTGGTAAATTGTAATATACAGACACAAAGGCAAGCTGATCTTAGAAAGGTCCTTCTTTTAAGTGGGGTCATGGAAAGATGCCTGAAGTCTCTGAAAGGTGACCCACATCCAGGTAAAGCAATTCCAGACTGCTCAACACCCTACTAGCTTATATTTGCATACATCAATTAACACCTTTACATCTCATTACTCTTATTTCTAAAATAAGAATAACTGCTGTGTCTATTCCCCTAAACTTCAACACCATTTTTAAGAATTATGATTCTTTAATATTCAAAAAGCCAAAATGGGACACCATTTTCATCAGAAAGAGAAAGAAAATAATGACAGCTTATTGGTAGGGATAATAATTATGATAATGTACAAAGTATCTGGGATGCAATAAGTGTTTGATAAATGTCCCTTTCCTTCTCCACTAATTTTCCATTCCATAGACTGGCAAATTCCATTTGAAATGTTGCCAGTCCAGATCAAAACTGTTTTATTGTCTCTCAGTTACCTCTTGACCCCACTCTTATCTCTTCCCACATCACCTTCCGGTATTTCCTGGCCTTTCTCTTCCAAGGGCCAAGGTCTCTTCCCATCTCCCTGACCTGGACCATCACTTTGTAGTCTGTCAGCGATGGCTCCTCTGACCAGCTTTAGCTGCACCTCCGCGATTTCTAGGCTGGGCAGAGTTAAAGCAACGCCCGCCTGGGGCTGCTCTTTTCCAAACCCGACCCTTCCTACTCATCCTCCTTGCTGTCTGGCTTCGGAGCAGCGGGAGAAGCAAGGCATCACTGGAGTGATGACATGTGGCTCTCTTCCTTCCCCACCCTTCACATTCTTCTTTCCACGTGCAGAACCCGGAAGGCTCTGCCCGTTCTTGCCCCGGCGGTTGCCAGGGTTACAGAGTAGCAGCACCAGAACCAGGAGGGGCCCATGTATGCCCTCTGCCTCCCCTGCGATCCCCTCAAATACACACACACACACACACACACACACACACACACACAGTCAAGAGGAGAACCCTTTCCTGCTAAACTGGGCAACTTTAAATCCCTCCCCTCTTTCCGCTCTCTTCTCTCGCCTGTGCAAACAGCACTGTGTAGCTAAGGAAGAATGAGAGGGGTTTGGCGAGAAAGAGGAGTCCTCATAGGGACACTTGCTTTTATTCACGGCCTCACTTGGGTCTAAATGGCTAAAAGTCCGCCCATTTAACTCCGATCTCTGTAACATTTAATTCAGGACCTCGGCGGCCCCAGCTCTTGGGCGTGCAGCTCTTGTCCAGTCCCTTCGATTCCAGTCTGCCGGCGAGAGCGTGGCGTCTCCACCTCCTGTCAAGCGCCTTCCGCGCGCTGGGACCAAAGCTGAGTAATTCAGCACACGAGGTTGAACATAAGTCAGTACTGAAGGGGAACCGTCGAGTGTTGCAAACGGCCCTGGCACTGCCAGGCCCGTTAATTAACGCGTCAACTCGCGGCGGGTCGGAACGGGGCTGGGAGGGAACACCCGGGGGAGTGGGGATAATTCACCGGGTTATATTCCCAGCCGGAGTCAAATCCGGGTCTTTCAGGAGCGAGCCCAGCCGAGGGGTAACCAGGGCTACCCAGGGCTGACCCGCTCCAGCAAAAGTGCGTTTGCAGCGACCGCATTTCCTAGGCAGCCAGCTTTGGGGCTGGGCTCTCATTCCAACTTTCCCCTCTGGGTCCAGAAGGATGTACAGTACGCTTCCAGCCGACGGAGCGTCGCGATTGTCTTGCTAGGAAAAAGGCGTCGTCCATCCCTCTCCAAAAGCACCCTAACAAAAACAATCGCCACGGTCTCCCCATTTCCTCCCCCAGCCCAATGGGAAAAGGAGCGAGCGAGGGCGCAGATGACCTTGGTCAAGTCCTCCCCAGCCTGTCCCTACCAACGCGTCTCCAAAAGAACCTGCAGCCGGCGGAAGCCGCCGGTCACGTTCAAACGCGCTCCTTGCCGCCTTGACCCGGGAGGGGGCGAGGAAGACAGGAAGGAGGCGAGAAGTTTCTGGGCGCGTTTCGGGAGGAAAACTTTCCTCGGTGCTGGCCGCTGAAGGTGGCTCGGGTGAGGAGGCTCCGGCAGCGGCAGCGGGGAGATGGGACTGCACCCCGCCGCCACGCTGTCCCCAGATCCGCGCGCAAAGGCCATCTGCTGCTCTGTGCACCGACTTGCAGTCTGTTCTCCCGCGCGGCAACTCCCTGTCCGCTCCGGGCGCTTTTTCTGTCCCAGGATAGTTCCTCATCTCCCAGCCGCTCCGCATCCTCACTTTGGATTCACAGCCACCCCCAAATACAGTCACCCCTTCTTAACACCGCAGTCTCTAGCGCGCCCTCCCACTGGAGTAGCAGGTGACCCAAAACCAGCCTTACCTGCCGGGAACGCTTCTCACCCTCAGTCTTTGCCCGATGTCCCTTCAGGAAGAGAGAGAGGGGATGCCGGCTTGCGGGCGTGTAAGGAGGCGACCCGGGGCCCCGGCGCGAGCTCCTCGGGAGCGGCCGAGCCGCCGGCGGCCCTGGCGGAGCGCGGAGGCTGCGGTCGCAGAAGTCAGGCCGGGAGGCAGGGGGCGCTGCTGGCTCCCGAGCGCTGTACCGGGACCGGCGAAGAGCCAGGCACCAGCTGGAGCTTTGGGGAGGCGAGGGTGGCGAGGAAAGGCACGCTCCGAGCGGGAGGGCGGCTTTTAAGTTTGTGGTGTGACCGCAGCAGCTGTCCTGGGAGAGACTCAGTCTTTCTAAAAAGAGGATGCTCAAAACGACGGGGATTACCTCTCCCCTTCCGATCTCCTCCCCCAGCCCTCCGCCCTCCCTCCCTCCCTCTGCGCACTCCAGTACTCCCCAGCGGCAGAAGTCCATCCCTGCCTGCGCTCAGGCTGTCAGCAGCGTGAATTAAATGTAGCTCCGGTCGCGCTGAGATATGTTTTTCCCGACAGGGCACTCTATAAAGCAACCTCTGACGTCGGAGCCCGCGCTCAGACGTAACTTGTGACCTGCTTATTCTAAACCGTAGAAGTCTCTAAAGGCCTCATCTCCGAGGATGAAACAGAACGAAGATTATCCTAAAAATTCTAAGCCTCAAAAATTAGTGCCTGAGTTCCAATATGTAAAACCCCGGTCCACTGTCACTGGCCTTGAAAGAGCAGGCATGGGGACGAGCTACAGAGATCAGACCCCCATTAAAGGACTGGCATCTAGGAAAGACCAAGATAAAAGAAACAAACGAATAAACACGAAGATGTATGTCTTCTTTCCCACTTACCTCATATCAGGCCAACAGGGTAATGTCACCTATTCCTGTTTTAGGAGATTTCCTTTGTGGATTTGTACACACCTTAGTCATGCAATAGGAAAGTTGGAAGTACATGGGACAAGGGGTGGATCCACATTTTCAGGAGACTGGAACTTACACAGTTTGGAGATGGGACGCTCTTTAAGAAAACTAATGCAAAAATAGTTTAATTCTCCAGATTTTGCAAAAACATGACCATGTTTATTGTGGGGCTGCCCTCAGGGACATGGAAACGGACTGTGCAAGTAATGAGTCCGAAAGCTTGGGCCTTGTTAGCTACATTGTAACTCCTTCTGTGATGGGAACTAGGTCAGTAGTCACATACCTTCCACTTATTAGTCCCAAACATAAAGCTGACTTGGGGAAGAGCCCTGGAGGGGATGGTGTGGGAGGAGGACAGCCATGGGGTCCTGCATTTGTCAGCTTGATTTCAGAGCACAGCTTGTAAGGTCCCAGAGCTCCCCAGGCAATGACAAGGGGTGTTTTGGTTTGGGGGTAGTGAGCAAACAATGGCAACAATGGAAGAAGTGAAAAGTGGGGAGGCTCTTCATTCATCCTCCCCTCAACAGCAGAGAGCTGTGGGCCACAGAAGTTAAATGAGTCATTTTAAGTTACAGATGGTTGGTGTCAGAGCCAGGCTTAGGAGGGACTCAAGTTTCCTAACTCTGACCAAGGTTCTTTCCTATGTCTCATGCTGCCCCATCTCCATAACTTTGGTTTGGACTGTCAACCAACCAACCCCATAATTTTCCTCTTTAGGTACAGGAAAAGTTAAGTTTCTATAGATTATTTCAGTCTATAAGAACTTTTGTTCTGAATGCTTTAGAGTCAATGTTATACTACTCATTTTGTAATTAACTATACACTTAGTGTGTTTGTTGCATTTTCTGTATTTTTATATTTTTAATAAATGCCGTTGCTCCTTAGTCCAAATTATAAAGCTCATTGTAAGAACAAAATACCTCTTTTGTCTCTCATAGCATTAGTTAAGGTTTTACACATGGTGGATTCATAAGTAGTATTTTTATGTCTAAAACCCCCTATTTATTAATTTTCTAATAATTTTGTCAGTTTATTGGCCAGAATATTGTGTTTAACTAGAATTGTGGTTAACTCTGGATTTCCCCTGTTTCCCTCCTGTCTAAAACCTAGCTTAATGTACTCAAACCAAATGACATCTCCAGCTTTTGCTACTATTTTAACCTTTTTCACTAAGCTGCTACAGAATTAATCACTCATTCCTATATTCCCAAAGCACTTTGATTTCACTACTATTATAAGACCTTTTCATGTTGTATCATACAGTTATGCGTGTATCTTCATCTAGTAACAGAGTGTGGGTTTTTTGGGTCTTTGTTTCCCCTGCCCCTAAAACAATGCCTATGAATTTGCATTGGACTGATTTAGTTTGAAGTACCCTGAATTCACTTTAAGACTGTCTTTACTTAGGCATCCTGAACATACCATGAAAAGACAACATCTGGAAACTGAGTTCTGTGCTTCCCACCCTTTTAATTACTCTGAGCACGCAGCAGACAGAATCAACAGCACAGCCCAGAGTTGTGATGAATGGCTTCAGCTGTGTCCATGGTTTTTCAATTCTCAGGGTACTTCTCAGAGTGTCTTGCATATGGTAGGTATTTAAGAAGTATTTGAGGATTAAATGAGTTAATGAAAACAGTGGATATGACGATGCTAATCATTCACTGAATTTATTTCTGGTTTTCCACTAACTAGGATCCCACCAGCATAGTTTTACCACCCTTTTTAATAATTTGAGATTTACTTTCATCAAAAGAATTGTTAATCTCTCCAGCAGAGCTAATATCCTATCTGAGTCCTTGCAATAATATCCAGTGAGAAAACTATTTTACATTAAGCTTTGTTAAAATAAAATACATTATACAGTTTAGTTTATCTCCAATGTTGACTATTTAAGATTCAATAAGTGAACCTTAATTATATTGAAAGAGATGTCGATATTATCAAGACTACCTAATGCTGCTATGCTGTTTTAGTATGAGGAGAGGGAAAAAAAAGAGAGAAAGAAAGAGAGAGAGAAAGAAAGAAAGAAAGAAAGAAAGAAAGAAAGAAAGAAAGAAAGAAAGAAAGAAAGAAAGAAAGAAAGAAAGAAAGAGAGAGAGAGAGAGAGAAAGAAAGAAAGAAAGAAAGAAAGAAAGAGAAAGAAAAAGAGAAAGAAGAAGAGAGAAAGAAAAGGAAAAAGAAAACAAAATCCTTTGCAGGTGCTTGGAATAATTGTTGAATAAGTGAATTCGTCTTGAGGGCCCAGGCTTCCTCTGTGACATACCACCTCTCACCCAACTCCATTAGGACTCACAGAATGTAAGTTATCCTTACTATATGATAGTAGATATGTGTTAGATAATGTGAAATGCATTATTTCTCAAAACATGACATTTTAATACTGAGTGAAGCCAAATAATAAAGTTTGAATTGTACAAGTTCAAGAATCATCAGTCTATGTAGAGAGCCATAGGAGAAGGCAGCAGAGATAGGTAAGAGTAGAATGGGTATATTCTAGGCTTTTCTAATTCCACATATAGCTAACTCTGCCATGTAAACAGAAAAAAGATAATTACTGGGTCTAGAATTTAAATCTAGCAAAATCTCAGTGGATTTAGCTGTACTTTCTGCAGAAGGTAACAGCATGTAGTTCTTTTCCAGAAGAATCTGTAGTCCAACTTCCTTCTGTACAGTCTTCTATTCATGAAACAAATTGAAATTTGGTGAACTTAAAGGAAAAAAGTGGACAGATAAAATAAATTGCAAAGTTCTATGCACAAGAAATGAAGATAAAACCCAAGCCATAGTGTTCACTTCTATAAAACTAGTCATACCTTGGTCATACATAAAACTTCTCTGCCTTATAATAAATACTCTTCATGAATGTTTCCCCACATATTAAAATATCAATACTGACAGATATATGTTATACTCATATGAGAAAACTGAGATATATATTTGTGTATGTCTATTTGGAACAAGTGATGGCATGAGTTGAAAGCAGTTCGCCTAATCCTTTATTAAGTATTTATTTTCCCTTTATAAACTTTAGGTATTTTTTTTTCCATCTGTTTCATTTGATCATGGCAATCCACTCATCACTGGATCATTAGGTAGTTACATATTAAGGTCATTAGATCATGGTTAGTGATGGAAAGAACACAACTGACTTTTGTCTTCATTTCAATATTAATTGCATGCATCTAGAACTCTCATAAATGTATCTCTGTTTCTCATCATCAAATAAAGACAAAATAGTTTATGGTTAGTTAAGCAAAATGTTAAACTGTCAGGATTCTACTTAATGTCTTTGAGTTTCAAACTTTTATAGCATCATAAATAATCATAAACATTCAGGCTTAGGAGAAGCCTCAAGACCTTCTAGCTGCCATGCCATACATAAAGAAACCAAGGCCAGGAAGGCAGATGATCACTCAGCTCCTTCTGACTCCTTCCTCAGTGCCCTCTATAATGTAGCACCCAGCTATAGAACCTCTTCTTGGAGAAAAAAACAAAACGGAAAAAAAAAAACCCAGCTATTTTTCAAAAACCTTTCCAAGCCAGAATCTTAAGGTTATATTTACTTAGCTGGGTTGGGGTGTGGTGAATAATTAAATTCAGCCGGAATGCACTTCAAAATAAAAACAAAAACACAACTCAACCCCTTTGGCCTAAGTCCTGAGACCTCAGAAAAGAAAACCTCCTTGTCTATGAACATTCACTTCAGGTTGGAAGGGCTTTCTGTTCATGATATAGGAGTCCACATGGCTATTGCAGAATGGGGAGTTTAAAGTCAAATAAATGATTTTTTTAAAACAATGTTCTTATATCAACAAACAATCCCCAAGAAAGTATTTTAAGGAAAAATAAACAACTTTCCTATACATCATATAAGAGAAAAATACCATTTTTTAAAGTTTGCTTTTCTCTAATACCACATACCAACACCACTCCACCCTTACAGCACACTTTAGACACAGTGCATTCATCTAAGAAAATAGGGGAGGAGGAGGGATTCCTTTGATACCTAATTGAGGCAAGCCTTATTTGTATAAGGGTGATGAAACCAAGAAAAATATGCCCTCTTGTGGCTTATTTGTTCTAGTTCACAACTAATCAACAGTACTCTATTATTTCCTGAAAGTCAAACATACCTATATTCCAAGTGGAATTCAACTATTCCTTTGTGCAGTAACTGGAGAGAACAGGTCTGTGCAGACAGCAGGAAGGCATTCCAACACTTCTGCTTTGTTCAAGGTCATAGGCAGCTGCTTAGCCGCAGTGAAATCAGTATCCCTAGAAACAGGGGAAGATTATCCAAAATATCCCACAGATTCTTACAGATATCACAAAAATGCCTTCCAAAGAAATGCATTAGATAGAATTTCTTTCCTAAATAGTAAGGTTTGTTTTGGACAGACTTAAACTATCAGTTTCCACAAATAGGAGAAAATTCATGATTTCCTTTTCTACTGTACTTGTGCCTCTACTATTTCTTTAACTGTGAGATGATGCTTATTTTTCCATTAAAAGAAGCAAAATATATAATAAAGCAGTTAAGGAAATACTGATTTAATTCTGTACATATTTTTCTCTTCTTCCCCCCTAGTTTATTAAAAATGAGGATATAACAAATGTGATAAATCCTATGATTTGCATATATAACTAGTTTTGTGATACCGCAAAAAAAATGCCCACCATGTTTTCCTAAAATAGCAAAGTGGAGATGAGATGGGTTTAATGGGAAATTACCTCTGCTGATATAGAGAAAGACTTGCAGGTAACTATGATTTAAATAACTTAGTAACTAAGTGAATGTCGAAGGTTTAGTTAAGACAGGACAGTTTGCTAAATTCTTAGTCTGAACCCGTTATAATAATTATGATTTTTGAGTAATATTATTTTTTTACATATAATGCAACCTAAAACTTAAGTGACTTAAATCATGCATCTTCCATTTGACCAGATATGCTCATGTATTGAGTGGACCAGTGCACCATTTACTAATCTGTGCCTTTACTCTAGCAAGTTGCTGCTGAAATAGACCAAACTGGATCTTACTTATCTGAAAACATTAATACAATTTTCAAAGTCCTCAATTTAACACATGGAGCTATTGTTTTTCTAAGTTACAAGCTAAAATAAAACCCTTTTAGAAACGATTCTTTTAAGGTGATCTAGGTCAGTGATCATTCTACCTATCCTTGAATCACAGATATACTTTCATTAGAATTATCATTTGCAAAGAGCATTCATAAAACAGTATAAGCTTTTTTATTTTACTTACTTTAAATTTAATGAATAATAATCACTCTACTATAATATTATTAACAAATTACATTCTCTTTCTACTTGACATGTCAATAAAATTATCTTTCCCTATGGCAAACAAAATTTTACTTCCCAGATTTTATTCATGGGTTTGCCAAAAGAATAACCATATGAAAAGCCTATAATAATACTTAAAAAAATTATCTCTAACTTTACTCTATTTAAAGCTTCCATTTCTAAGACTATAGCCAATTTTAAAAGATAAAAACATGGCCATTTAAAAATAAGTATTAAGAAATTAAGTTAACATTTCACTAATTAAGAATAAAGACAAGTCATTCATAATACTAAAAGTCAGTATTTTAAGTATGATATGTTGAATGGCATGCCCAATGTTAAAAATGGTGATGTGCTGATATTAGCTATTAAAACATTATAAATTCATGATATTAAAACAGCGATGTACTGGTTAGTGAACAGATAACTAAATCTCTATGTATTGTTCTAATTGACTTTATTGGGGTGACATTGGTTAAGGTAAGTATATAAGTTTCAGGGGTTAAAGTCTTTAATACATCATCTGCACATTATATTGTGTGTTTACCACCCCAAATCAAGTCTCCTTCCTTCACCATTTATCCCCCTTTACCTTCTCCGACTCCCTCCATCTCTGTTTTCCTCTGGTAATTACCATGTTGTCTGTCTATGAGATTTTTTTTCTTAATTTCTTCATCTTTTTCAGCTAGCCCACCTACTCTCCTAACCCTGTGTGAACCCTCAGTCTGATTTCTGTATCTGTAAGTCTGTTTCTATTTTGTTGGTTAGTTAATTTTGTTCATTAGATTGCACATATGTCTAAAATCGTATGGTCTTGTCATTTACTTACTAGCTTATTTCACTTAGCATAATACTCTCCAGATCTATCCATGCTATACAAAGGGTAAAATTTCCTTCTTTTTATATAGCAAAGTAGTATTCCAAAGAACCGAATAATTACAACAAATTAGAAGTCCAGAAAACAGATTTAGATACACATTGTAGTTCACTTACATAATAGGAATTTTGTTTTCCGGTTCCAAACTGAGTGGACAATAATGCCTTCTTTTCTAAAATTTACTTATATATAGCATTTGAAATACAAAAATAACATACACACAAACACATATACACACACACTAAAACATAAAACATAACTCACACTCAAGAATGCACTACCCAACTTAAAAATTAGAATGTTATGAGTATCTTTGAAGTTATCTTTATGTTCTTCCTTGATTCTATTCCTTTCCTTAGCACACAGAAGTAAAAAATATTTTGAACTTTGTGCTTATTTTCTTTTCATTTTATCCCCACAACAGTATATTGTATGATCTGTTATTGTTATTAGCTTTATATAAATAGTATTAGCTTCATAAAAATGGTAACTTTCTGTGACTTCCTTTACTCAACACTAAGATTCATTTTTTCCTATTGTGTATGCTGTTATTTTCTTCACTTTGGTTGTTTTCAATTATATCATTGTGCAATATATGAGTTATGCATTCTCATAATTATGGCCAGTTATTTCTAATATTTTGCTATTACAATCAATGCTGCATGAGCATGTTTGTATATACCTTATTTTCTATGACCCAACTTAAAGTCTGTCTCAGCTCTTTATGAACCAGTTTTGAATGCAGAAACCTGCCCACGTGTGCCAATATAGGGAACTAGAGGAAAAGATGTTAAAAAAAGTAACAAAAGAGAGACAGATGGGGTCTGAAAGAGTAAAAGGAAGAATGATACTCAGAGATTAGCTACTACTAATGCCCCAAGGCAGGAATTCTCTAAGTCCACCAGCTGCTGCACTGCGGGCATGATATTCCAGTGCCTGTAGGTTTACCGAGGTTTGCTGCCTTGACCAGGACTGGGCTGCAGAAAGATGTTATCTCTGCAATGCTGGAGTTAGGAACACCTCGACTCTGTTACCTACACACCTGCAACTATTAGGAACTACCAGCACCTGCCGCATTCTGGGAACCAGAAGCAGCAAGTGTTTCTGTTTCTCTTGCCTAATCTTCTGTAACTGTTTTCTCTTGACTAAATATAACCAAGGGCCAGATGGCAAAGTAGTACAAAATGTAATTTTCAGATTCCCAAACCCAGACAGTATATAGGAGTCAGATGTGAGGTTGAGAGATACAGTAACAGGTAAAAAAAGCAGCACAAGCCCTCATTTCTACTGAAAAGCAGAATATTTAAATTAGTTGTTTTCAGGTAAACTCAGGAAATTACTGATTTTTCAATCACTTACAATTCTAATAACATTAAATTTTAGAGTTCTGCATTTCTTTCCTTTCTCTAAATCAGTAGTTCTCAACCTGTGGGTCACGACCCCTTTGGGGGTCCAACGACCCTTTCACAGGGATCGCCTAAGACCATGGGAAAACACATATAATTACATATTGTTTATGTGATGAATCACTATGCTTTAATTATGTTCAATTTGTAACAATGAAAATACATCCTGCATATCAGATATTTACGTTACGATTCATAACAGTAGCAAAATTACAGTTATGAAGTAGCAACAAAAATAATTTTATGGTTGAGGTTCACCACAACATGAGGAACTGTATTAAAAGGTCACGGCATTAGGAAGGTTGAGAACCACTGCTCTAAATGGTAGTACTTAAATTCTAAGGGGCTTAACTAAATTTAGAAGTTGAAAAAGGCTATACTAGTTTGGTAGGGCTGCCACAAGTACCACAGATTGGGTCTCTTAAGCAACAGAAAAATATTTTCATATAGTTCTGGAAGTTAAACACCTGAGATGGAAGTGTTGGCAGGGTTGGGTTCTTGTAAGGCCTCTCTCCTTGGTTCAAAAATGGCCATAGCCTCTGGTGTCTTCACATGGTCTTTCCATTCTGTTTATGTATAAGTCCTAATCTCCTCTTCTTATAAAGCATCTATCATGCTGGAATAGGACCCAAGCCATTTTGCTTTAATATTTTAAAGGCTCTATCTCTAACTAGTCATATTCTGAGGTACTAGAAGTTAGAACTTCATTACATGAATTTTCAATGTAAACTTCCCAGAATAGTGAAACTTCATATAGTTCCTGAGTATGGATAATCTGATTTTTCTTATATGCTCTTTCTTACCTTTGATTTATGGCATATACTTTATTACTCAAGATTTACAAACTTAAAAACATCAGGCTTTTTTTGTGCAAATACAAATTCCTGCCTTTTGAAATCCTGTTAGAAATACTAAGAAATCTACTTGGAAATATTAAAGCTGAAAGCTTACTCTTTTCCTTTCAGTCTTTTAGGTCTTCCATTCAATGATGACGTGCTAGGACATAGGACATTAGTGACTCAATGACTGGTGGATACTGAGGCAACTAGGAACTGCTGAGATAAAAATATTTGTACCCTCAAATGTTATCTTCAAAATATATTTTATATAAAATCAATGATGGTATTGCAACTTAGTGAGACAGAGATAATAATTATTAGAGTATAATTATTAATTATTGGGAAAATTTAATGTTTTCTTTCACATACAACATTCCCCCAAACAGACTGTGTCCATTAATGTTTTGAATGTAAAAATGAACCAATGGGTTCTACAAAAATTGGAGATTCAGCTTTAAAATAAAAATAAATTCAGAATCCTACTTCATACCTATACAACAATAATTACTGCTATATTTCAGATCTAAAAATGAAAGCTAAAACAATAACTCTTTTAGAAGGAAACATGAAGTAGACAAAGATAAAATGAACAGTACACAAAATTGCTAACCACAAAGAAACAACTTGATGAATTAGACTACATTAGGTTAAGAATTTTTGGTCATCAAAGGCACCATTAATAAAGTAAAATGCTAAGCTATGGGGTGAAGGAAGATACATGCAATCTACTCTGTCAAAGTCTCATTTCCAGAATATGTAAAGGAATTATTCAAATGAATGAGAAAAAGGTCCAATAGAAAAATGATTGAAAGACTTGAGTAATCTTCATAAAAAAAGGATATTCAGAGGGCTAATAACAGCTGTAGTAATCAAAGAAACATAAGTTAAAACCACAATATGATTTTACTACATACCCACCAGAATGACTAAAATGAAAATGACAAAATGCCAATAATTGCTAAGGATGGAAGAGAACTTACATACACTGTGGATGGCCGTGTAAATGTGTACAGACACTTTGGAAATCTCTTTAACATTATGTATGAAATACTAAACATATGTATATGCTATGACTAGTAATTCTCTTTATAGATAAAGCCCAAGAAAAATATATGGATATATTCATCAAAATAAATATACAATCATGTTCATGGCAAAATTAAACCATACAACTTATCTTTAATAATAGAATGAACAATATATTATGGGCAATTCACAAAAATGGAACATTATACAGCAATAAAAATAAATAAACCACAACTATACCATTGATATACATGAATTTTAGAAAGTCAACAGTAAAAGAAAACAGATCTACATTGTATGATCCTTAGTTAATTATTTTTTCTGGAGGTAAACAAGTTGATTCTAAGATTCATATAAAAAAAATCACACAAAGTTAGAAGAACTGACCTTATAATCTTCACTCTATCAAACCAATGACAAAGAACTTTATCCCGATCACTCAAGTTTACTTTTATGTCCCTCCACAATGTTTTAAAGCTTTTCTAATATAGGTTTTTTGCATTTCTTAATGTTACTCCTAATATATTTCACTATTGTTAATATTATAAACAAAGTTAGTCTTTCATTATATCTTCTAACTAGATATTTTTTATATATAAAAGCTATTATTTCTATAAATCAATTTTATATTCTGCTCATATCTTGAATTATTTTATTATTTCCTTACTTTTAAGAGGAATTGCTTGGGACACCAGAAGTTTCTTCTACTAACTCAGTTTCCACTTGTTTTTGCAGCCAGAAGTTTTGGGGACTTATCTTCCTGGCACTGGAACCCTGGGCTAGGGGGCCTGGTGTGGGGCTTGGACTCCTTTCTACTGAGATATCCCTCCCAAATTTTTACCCATCACACATGGATGTGGGACCAGTCCATTCCTCATCTCTGCCCCTCCTACGAGTCAGGATGGATATGGTTTCCTTAATTCTGTAGTTGTTGGACTTCCATTCAACTCAGTTTCTGATGGTTCTAAGTGATGGTTGGTTGACAGTTCAGTTGTAATTTTGATGTGGTTGTGTGAGGAGGTGAGCCATGTTTGCTTCTGTTGCCATCCTTTTGCTGTTTTTTAAGGGTTCTCTTTTTTAAACTTTTGTTTTGGAAATTTAATTAAATCCATAGTTCTTTGGTCTTTATTAATATAAACATAAATCTATATATTTTTCTAATTATGCTTTATTTATAGCCAGTAGTCTGATGTATACTATTTTAATTATTGTTACGTTTTAGTCAATCCCCGCTCTGTTGTCCATGTCCATAGGTCTTTTATACTTGTTCCTTGATTAGACCCTTTCCCTTCTTTCCCCTCTTACTCTCCTCCTCCATCCCCTCTGGTCACTGTCAGTCTGTTCCTTGTTTCTATGCCTCTGGTTCTATTTCGCTTGTTTGTTTTGTTCATTAGTGTCCTCTTAAAGGTGAGATCATATGGTATTTGTCTTTCACTGCCTGGCTTATTTCACTTGGCATAATACTCTCTAGTTCCATTCATGCTGTTGCAAAGGGTAGGAGTCTTTTCTTTCTTTCTGCTGCATAGTAGTCCATTGTGTAAACACACCACATTGTTTTGATCCACTCATCCACTGATGGGCACTTAGGCTGTTCCAGCACTTGGCTATTATAAATAACACTGTTGTGAACATAGAGGTGCATAGGTTCTTTTGAATTAGTGGTTCAGGATTCTTAGAGTATAATCCCAGCAGTGGAATTGCTGGATCAAAAGGCAGTTACATTTTTAGTTTTTTAAGAAAATTCCATACTTTTTTCCACAGAGGCTGCACCAGTCTGCATTCCCATGAACAGTGCACTAGGGTTCCCTTTTCTTCACATCCTCACTGGGACTTGTTGTTTGTTGATTTGTTAATGATGGCCACTCTGACTGATGTGAGGTGCTATCTCATTGTGGTTTTAATTTACATCTCTCTGATGGCTTGTCATGTTGAGCATCCTTTCATATACCTATGGGCCCTCTGTGTGTCTTCCTTAGAGAAGTGTCTGTTTAGGTCTTTTGCCCACTTTTTAATTGGGTTGTTTTTCTTCCTGGTGTTGAGTTTTATGTATGAGCTCTTCATATATTTTGGACATCAAACCCTTGTCTGATATATCATTGCCAATTATGTTCTCACATACAGTTCATTCTCTTTTTATTTTGTTAATGTTTTCTTTAGCCAAGCAAAATATTTTAGTGTGATGTAGTCCCATTTGTTTATTCTTTCCTTTATTTCCCTTATTCTAGGAGATATATCAGTGAAAATATTGCTGCATGAGATATTTGAAATTTTACTGCTTGTTTTCCTCTGGACTTTTATGGTGTCATAGCTTACATTTAATTCTTTTATCCATCTTGAGTTTATTTTGGTGTATGGTATAAGCTGATGATCTAGGTTCACTTTTTTTGCATGTAGTTGTCCAGATCTCCCTATGTCATTTATTGAGAGGCTATTTTTACTCCATTTTATGCTCCTGCCCTCTTTGTCAAGTATTAATTGACCATAGAGACCTAGGTTTATTTCTTGACTCTGTATTCTATTCCATTTTTCTATGGGTCTGTTCTTATGCCAGTACCAGACTGCTATGGTTACAGTGCCTTGTAATATAGTTTGATATCAAGCATTATTATCCCTCCTACTTTGTTCTTCTTTTTCAAGATTTCTGAGGCTATTCAGGGTTGCTTCTGGTTCTATATAACTTTTTAAAGTATATATTTTTATTATGTTGTCACAGTAGTACCACTTTTTTTTCCCCCTGCTCCTCTCCACCCAGGACCCCCTTCCCTCCAGCAATCTCACCCCTCTTAGTTCATGTTCATGGGTCATGCATATAAGTCCTTGGGCTTCACCCTTTCCTATATTATTCTTAACTTCCCCCTGTCTATTTTTTACCAACCAATTATGCTTATTTATCCCTGTACCATTTTCCCGTTTTTCCCCCTTCCCGCTCCCAGCTGATAACCCTCCAAATGATCCCCATACCTATGATTCTGTTCCTGTTCTTATTGCTTGCTTAGTTTGTTATTTTTTTTTTATTGATTACGCTGTTACAGTTGTCCCAATTTATTTCCCCCCTGCTCCCTCCCTCCAGTTTTCCCAGCCAGTAGGGTAATTAGCTGGACTTGGGTCCTGGAAACCGGACCCCCATGGTTGCATGCTCTGACCAAGCAGAACAGGGAACTTAGCCTACCTGTTATTCCTTTGAGCAGTGACCTACCTGTTCCTTTGAGCAATGACCTGGGGAATAGTAGAAAATTTTTGTTTATACAAGCTGTATTTCTGTCCAAGTTCCTACACCTGCAGGAACTAGGAGTGCTTGATAACCTCCCCAGACCCCAGGGTTGGGGTTGCTCACCTAAGTCTGACTTGTGGTTGGGTGGACAGTCGCTGGCCAGCTAATAAAGGCTCTTTAAATTCTAATCTGGTTGTCTCTGACCATTTGGTTCTTGCACTTGGTCCACAACATTTGGAGGCCCCAACGAGATACCCAGCCTTGGCTGGGTATGGGCCGTGAGACGGGCCTGCTGCCAGATCCACCTCAGGGGGTGATCTCTGAGAGATGTTCCTCAGCCCTGAGTGGGACACTGGTGGACGGGTGCCCTCCCTATCCTAATTGACTACATAGAGCCGTTTGGATTCTTACCGGTAAGGACTTGGATTCCAAGGGAAAGGAATCATGGGTTGGAAAGGGGGCACGCCAAGGGGGTCTCAAGGGAGCGCTGGATGTGGCATTACCTCAGAGACTTGGTCCCGGACAATGACGGTGGCTGGTCACCACAGGTTTGTCTGTCTTAAGTGTCATCTTGTCTATTCCATATAACATGGGTCAGACTGCTTCCTGTGCTCTTTGTACACCTTTGAAATGTCTTCTTAAAAACTTCTAGGAATTTAGGAGGCGGGCTTCATTTTATGGGATGCCAGTGAGCCCAAACCAAAACCCCTCCTTTTCCCAAAACCCCATTGGCTTGATTTCTTTGTTAGAATCTATCTTCTTCACCCACTGTAATGCCTTTATAAAGCATTGCTGCCTTCGGTGAGCCCCCGGGGCTTTGTGCGGTCCTGGTGTGTCTAGCAGACGTGTGGCAGGACAGCGGCTGCAAGCTCCAGTTCAGAGCAATTCCCTGCGCCTTCAGTGGACACTCGGGAGCTGCTGGAAGCCCTGACGGCCCAGTCTGGAGTAAGCAAAGGAGAGGGGACAGCCTCAGCGACAGGTGAGTGGCAACCCATTTAGGCGGCGGGCTTGGGTCACTGCCACTGGGACTTGGTAAAGCTCTTCTGGTTTGGTTCTGGGTTGTGCTGCCTGTAGCCAACGCTGTTTGTCTAGTCTCAGAGGACTAGGTGGGGTTTGGGTGGAATTGTTTAACCTCTGAGTGAATGTGTGAGTGAATGTTATTTCCTCCTTTTGTGTGACTCCACGGGCTTCGGTCTATGGAGTCTGAGTGGGCTTTAGCCTCACAAGAGGAAAGGCTGAACGAGCATTTGTTTGGCCACGTTTGGGAGCTCCCAGTCGGTGTTTGTCTGCACTGTAAGGGGGACAATGCTCCCATGCCTTGTGTTCCTGCCCCTGATTTTAATCCAAATTAAGTGCATGTTTGTAGCAATCACCTTGGCCAACATAAGGGAACATGAAAACCAAGGCTGCCTATATAAGCAGTACATTTCATTGTCACAGAAAAGCCTAGGACCCTCTGTACTGTCTCCTGCTGCCTTGTAGCCCTGGCCAGCCCGCGACCAACTGGGCAGAGGTACTGGGAATGGACAGAATAGAGTGATCAGGCCCCTTAAAATTTTCCCCAGAGAAATTGCTTGCAGCATTTCTTTCCACCCCAGGTAACTTCTAGCAATTCAATTTGCTTCTGAATACTCCCTGCTGGAGCTGCAAGGAGGGGCAATGTTAAATTTGCTAGCCAGGTGGCCATCTAATCCCTTTGCTACAGGTTACAGAAACAGCAGGATGTCTGTGTCTCCAACAGGGAGAGAGTAAAAAAAGTGACACTTTTAAAATTCAGGCTGTTCTTCTTCAAACAATGGTGCTAGCGGCAGCAGTGGCAGCTTGGCTGCTACTCAACACCTCTAAAGCTGTAACTAAAGGGCCCTCAATCTCCTCCTCGCTGCTTCAGCAAGGGGGGACATGCCTAAATCTTAAGGAAAAGTGTTGTTACACATGAATAAAACTAATGTCCATTCTAAACATCCTTTTCAATAGGAAATGAAAAGAAATAATCAGGTAGGCTGCTATAAAAATATGAAAAAGCAAACATCCTCCCTGTCAGGGAATTGTCCTGGCCTAGCAAAAGTTTCCCAGTATAGACCCTGAATAGAATAACAGGCCGAAAAATAGGGCTCAAATAAGAAACCTTAAAAGCCTCATCATCAGGGGAATCAAGGAGTCCTTCCCCAAGCACAGAATGTCTCCAAGGCATTCAAAATACAGCCCCATCAGCATTCCTACAGAAGCTCAGGGACCGAATAAGAAAGTATTCTGGTCTAAATCCAAAGAATGCTGTAGGACAGGAGTCACCATTTTAACAGAAACTGGCCAAATATTTGTGAAAAATTGCAAAAGTTTAAATAAATGGGACAAATAGAACAATTAAAAAAACTCCTCAGGAAAGCTCAAAAGCGTAAATTAGAAGAAAAAAAAAGAAGCAGAGACTTCAAAAAGCTGCAGAATATCTCTGCAAATCTAGGAACTTTTAGCTGCCAAATACTAAGTTTAAGTATAGTCTTTCACCATATAGAAAAGAACAAAAATTAAAAGCATGTTATAGTTAAATCTAAAGAAGTAAAGTATATTTAAAAGGTTTGTAAATGTTGCAGAAGGTCTATGAAAAGTTGTAATAATAAAAAGGAAAGTTATGGAAGTTTTAAACCTGGGAAAAGGAAATCTCAGCTGCTTGTGTTATGATTTTATAAAAGCGTATCTTCGTCTGTTTTGCTGTGGAATTCTCTGTATCTGTTTTTGACCAATAAGACCTAGAAAAAGTTGTCTGTAAACCAATTGACAAAAATTCCTTTTGCCACCCAGGACCCAAGAGGGGTCATTCAAGGCGTCTGAGTGCTTCAGCCTGGGCAAGTGAACATGTCTCTGCCAAGGGCATGTCTCTCTAGGATGTCAGTAGACATACTGGAAAGAGAAGACCTAGCTATCTGTGTTTTGAATTATTGCTCTGTTTATGCTCTAAAAGGAAAAATTGAGGTTTCCTAGGGAAATTTAAAACTTCACATGAAAAAAAGGGAACCAGAAAAAAATGGAAAACATAAAAATAAAGGTTTGTGAAAAGTATATACAAGATTTGTTAAAAGTTTGTAAAAGTTCTAAAAAATTGTATGGTTTTAGTAACAGAAAGTATAATGAATGAAAATGCAGTTTTAAAAGACAAGGATTTTCCTTCATGCTTTTACATTTTTCTCCTTACCTGAACTCTTTAGTATTTAGCGTTCAAAAGAAGTAAGAAGTGACATAAGGTTCCTTTGCATAAAACTAATAAGGCTAGTTGCTAATAGTGGTTTTGTCAGCTGAGGCTTTGACTAGAATGTCATGCCTGAAGGAGGCATGCTTAGGCTCTGGTTGTTACCAGAAATCCCTAAGGAACTAAACTTGACTTTTAAAGCTAAGAAAAGCCAAGAAGGAACAAGCCTGACCCCTTGGTTGGTTGTGCGGTTCATGGCAATCTTTCCAGGGAAGGAATCAAGGTTGTTTTCCTAAAAAATGCCTAGAGGGAACCTTAAGGCACAATGAAAAATCCAAAGGACTTGGAAAAGCAGGTGTTTACAGGCAAGGCTGAATGGCAGGTATGTGATTCAACTTCTGTGCCTTGACGAGCAAACTAAAGGTCAACATAAAAGTTCCTTAAGTAAGTGCCAGCAAAGTAAACTTAAAAATCATATATAATCAATCACTGCTCTTGTTGTGTTTGTACAAATGAGCAGGCTAAATTAAAACTGGACTTACTGCAGTCCCTTTACTAACAAGGAGGGTAATCTTAAGGAGAAAAATCATGACTCAAGAAAAAACACAATACTCAATAATAAACACAAACTAATGCAACTGTCTATAAAGTTTGTTTTCATTTAAAGTTTGTTTTAATTTAAAAGTTAAACCAGGTCTGTAACATTATCAGAAATGCTTAATTTACAGGCAAGAAGAATGTCAAGTGCCTTACAACTAAATGTCTTCCCAATAAGACAGCATCTTAAATTTAAAGACTGGTTTGTGAATTGTGTTGTGTAAATTAACATGTGTGTTCTTTCTGTTTTCATAGGGCATAAGCCTATAATCTCATTACCTAAGTAATTGTCTGTACATATAGGCCTCACTTAAGAAGCCCATCTGCATTGCCACCTCCTAAGACTCGATGGTTTGGCTGAACTAAGTGGCTGGGTTGGTAAAGTATAGGGTAGCCTATAGGCTTCACTTTGAAACTGGTTTTTCTCTTTTTTATCCTAATAGCTTAGACAAAAAGGGCCCAAAGTTCTGAGAGGGGGGAAATCCTAAAATATACACCTCAACCCAAACTAGGTATAGTGGGCAAAAGGGTTTTAGACAGGTGTGACATGCCCTGCACACCTTCCTCAAAAAAAAAAGGAAGGCATTTCTTTCCCTAATGTGGAACATTGAAAATTAATCCCTGCCTTTTGTCATATAGTAGTTGTGGGTTAAATTATGTCTTTTAACCCTGTTGCCAAATCTGTTGCCTCCAGAACACAACAAGAATGCCAGCTTGTCCAACAGTGCCTGCCCTTGGAAACCAAGCATGCTGCTGCCCTGGAACAGCCAACTGACCTGGACTCTGCAAAATCCTTCCCCATGTGGGAAGGCCACCCTCCCCTCCACCTCCACTCTTATTAGAAATTCCTAGACCCAAGGGTAGGTAGGACGACGACCATGTTCAGCTTGAAGCAGCTAGAAAAGTACAAGACCTTTGCCCATTGTTCTCTATAAAATAAAGGGTCTTAAGTCTAAGAAGGGGAATTATACAGGGGCTTCATTCCATAAAGGCCTTAGAAAAGTTTTGGTCCTAAGGTCACAATATCGCCCTTTAAACACCCAGGACTCAAGGATTTGAATCTCCAAATAAAACCAGTGGGGTATGTTAGAGGGTATTTTTCAGATGTCCAGCCAGTAGGGTAATCAGCTGGCCTTGGGTCCCGGAAACTGGACCCCCACGGCTGCATGCTCCGACCAAGCAGAACAGGGAACTTAGCCTAACTGTTATTCCTTTGAGCAGTGACCTGTTCCTTTGAGCGATGACCTGGGGAATAGTAGAAAATTTTTGTTTGTACAAGCTGTATTTCTTTCCAAGTTCCTGCACCTGCAGGAACAGAAATGCTTTATAAGGCCCCCAGACCCCAGAGTCGGGGCTGCTCACCTAAGTCTGGTTTGTGGGTGGGTGGACAGTCGCTGGCCAGCTAATAAAGGCTCTTTAAATTCTAATTTGTTTGTCTCCAACCATTTGGTTCTCGCACTTGGTCCACAACAAGCATTACTCCATAGCACTTGAATGAACAGAACTTTCAAACAGCAGCTATTGATCTAACATGGTAAAAACAGACTGTCAGCCACTTAAAAATAGCCTTCCAAAGTCGTTTATTGATTTGATTAGACTTAGAAGTTATTTTTTCCCTCAAAACAGCACCCAGAGCTCAGCCACTACAATACAGCCTAAACTTACTAAACATCTCTATGGCTAAGATGCGTTTGTTTCTTTCAATGTGAGATGATGAGAGGAGTCATAGGGAATTGCTCCCTTCCATGTTGTTGATTGTTAATGTGATCAGGGAGCAGAGGCTTCTGGCACAGGGGGAAGCTAAGAGGAAGCTAAGTGTCCTGAATAGAGAGAGGATTTGGCAGTAAGATCGCTGGAATCACAGTTAGTTTTCCAGTCTCACTCAGTATTTTCTTCCTCTAGCCTTAGGAGTCGACCTTCTTTCATCCTTATTTTCCTCTCAACATTCTTGGTTTTATTCTGTTGCAATCCAGGAAGAACTCCAACACACTGTTACTTGCTTTCCTTGGTATGCTCCAAACCCTGAAATAAACTCAAAAATATTTTGAAATTTTCTAATGAATTGTAACATCAGTAACCAGGGAATTTAAGACAAAAAAATGACTACAATTTTTTTTTCTTTCCCATCTCTTTCACTTTCCATTCCCCTGTTCTCCTTTCCCTTCACTTAGCTAAAATCAATCATTTAAACTTTCTTTTTAAGTCATGTTCCATTTCTTTTAGATAAATAAATGATCAAACTCTGAGACAATTTGTCTCTCCCTTTGCTTCTTTCCCTAAAATCATGGCTTGGTGCTTGAATAACCTCACAGCAGCAGGGAAGTACCAAGGTCATGAATTGTGATGTCTTTGGCTTTTTCTGTCCTCCAGAGCATATCCCTTACTCAGGAGGGTGTGTTGCTCTGTTGGCTTCTTCAGCAAAGTTTATGATTGTGGCAACTGGTGATCTTTTGATTTCAACTGTTTCAGTAGCACTTCATGACTGTGTCAGGCTTACCTCAACCCTCACTGATTCTAGAGAACACTCTGAGATCTGCTTCTGTGTCCATGTGACCACAGCTCAGGCAATCTTCGCTGCAGCAATCAATGCAGAGTTTTTTGCTATGACATCTTGACCTTCCTTGCAGTCTCTCCAGCTCTTAGCTATGTCTCTTTATCTTAAGGGTCTAAAGAGAAAAGTGAGATACTAAAAAACTTAAAATGATATCACCAATTTAGGAGAAAATATGTAAAATATCATTTAGACGACATTTTCTCACCAGAATGTGTTTGAGTCTTGACTCTGATCTAAGTGGGGGAGGGAAGGACTGTGTACACTATGTTGCCATTAAAGTTAAGTTATAGCCCTGGCTGGTGTGGCTCAGTGGATTGAGCTCCAGACTGTGAACCAGAGGGTCGCTGGTTTGATTCCCCCTCAGGACACATGCCTGAGTTGTGGACCAGGTCCCCAGCTGAGGGCATGTGAGAGGCAAACATACATTGATATTTCTCTTGCTCTCTTTCTCTCTCACTTCGTCTCTCTAAAAATAAATAAATAAAATCTTTTAAAGAAAAGTTAAGCTACTGACTCAGCATTTGACTCAAACAGGCTATTTACCAAATACCTACTTCCACACTATTTTTGCTATGTCTGAATCTTTCCAGAATCAATGATTATCCATGATTAATTGATGATCATCATGTCAAATAACTTGTTTCTCTTTCAATTCTTTACTAACAGCTTTTTTGATCTCACAAAAGTAACTATTTATAGTGAAAATTGAGTATTTTTATATCATTGTCATACACAATAGAACAGATAATTATGAAACCATCATCTCAAAAAATATTTATACCCTTTAGTTATAGGTTTTAACAGTGGTTAAAGTCACATGTGACAGAAATACTGGTTGGTCATTAGCAGAAAGTAAATGAGCATTTTCATCTTTCTTCTTCAGCCAAACTCCATAGAAGAAGAAAAGTTTTATAACTGCCTTGGTATTTATTTATACAAGATGTTCCAATAAGGTAGAATAACAGTTCTCATGTTAAAATGATGCTTCAATTAATGTCTTAATACCATACTTTTCAGAGAAAATATACTTAGTAACATCCAATGGTTGCTTGCAGAGAAACTAGCTTGCCAAAACCAGCTGTAGAAGAAATAAAAATGATATTCTTTCGGAGTGAAAATGTTTCTTATGTTACCTGCTGTGAAGACTACTAATCATTCTGCTCCAGGGAAGATACTGAAAAAAGTGTATGTTAATGAAAGTAGAGATCCAGGTGTAAACTCAGAAATGTTATTATTTTTATCTTGTGTACCAGTTACATTGATCTATTGTTATATATCTAGACCAAAGGATTAAATATTTTTTAAGTAATTTTGAGAAGCAGCAGGGACATGCAAATATAAATAAAAATATAAGTTGAGGCAATTATGTTAACTTTATAAAACTATTCAGTAAGTATTTCTCTAATTCTTAAAAATTATTTAATTTCTATTTTGCCTCAATGAAAATTTATCTTTACCAGTCTTAAAGTTCCGGAGCTAACATGGAGATAGGTCTTAATCTCGGTCAGTTAGTATAGTAAGAAAAATAGCTTAATAAATTAATTATAGCATCAGTGTTTCCAGTGTCCTCTGACAGAGTTAGAAAAAAATATCTTATTTCTTTCACTGACTTCAAGAGACAGTGAGCAACTATTTTCAAAAATTTAAATTTTATTTATTTCAATAATATGCCAAATTAATCTTAATTTACTCAGATTCAAACTTGCATTTGTCATTTTCCAAAATATAAATTCAGGCCCTGGCCTGGTAGCTCAATTGGTTAGTGTCATTCTGATATGCCAAGTTTGCAGGTTTGATCTCCAGTCAAAGCACATATAAGAATTAACAAATGAATGCATAAGTAAGTGCAACATATTGATGTCTCTCTCTCTCTCTCTCTCTCTCTCCTCCTTCCTCTCTCCTTAAAAAAAAAAAAGAGAAAGAAAAAAAAAACAATTAAAACTTCCGGCCAAGATGGGGGCAAGTCCGACACGCTCTGTCTCCCTCCACAACTAGAAGGACTACAACTACCGCAAAACTAAAAATAATAAGAAGTTCCAGAAAATAGAGCTACATGAAAGTCCAACGTATAAAGTCATAAACAAGTGGTGCTCGTGGGGACGGGCTGAACAAACTGTGCTGGAGGCGGCAGCTGCAGCAGTGAACAGCAGGATCCGGTAAGCAGACACATGTATTTGTGGGGAGGAGAGAAGCACCTGGGAGCCGGCCCGGGCTGCAGACCAGACCCGTCAGATCCCAGTTCCTCAGCGGAGAGTAACATCAGGCATCCATCTTGGACCCCTGCCCCTACGCAAAGCACCACGGTGTGGTGAGAAAGGTCACCAAGTTGTGACGAGCACATGGGGCTCCTCCCAATACAGCGTAGGAGGTGTGACAGCGCCCCTCCCAAGAAGGAAAGATAAACAAAACGGTCAGGATGGCAGGATTAATTATTGAAATACCAATCACACAGCTAACGACAAAACAAATAAAGACCTTAACCAATGAACAAATAGCAAATCTTTCTGAGGCTCAGCTCAGAGCTATAGTCATAAGGCAGCTTACAGATCTAACAGAGGGGCTGAATCAAGACAGGGAAGGAATGAAGGCTAGTCCTGCTGAAATGAACAAAAATACATACAAGACAAGTGGTGAGGAAGGGAAAGCCATGGATCAAATCAACACATTGGAACATAGGGAAGGATCAAACAGTCAACCAATGCAGAAAGAGGAAACAAAAAGTGAGGAATTTGAGGAGAGGCTCAGAAACCTCTGGGACAGCTATAAGCGATTGAATATTCGAATCAACAGATTGCCAGAGGGTGAAGAAGAACTAGAAATTGAAAAATTATGTGAAAAAATAATGAAGCAGAACTTCCCAAACTTGGGGGAGGAAATGAACTTACAGGTCCAGGAAGCACAGAGAGTTCTGGATAGGCTGGAGCCAGGGAAGACCACACCAAGACACATTATCATCAAAAATGTCAAAAATTAAAGATAAAGAGAGAATCTTAAAAGCAGCAAGAGAGAAGAGGAGAATTGTGTATAAAAAGGTCCTAGTTAGACTATCAGCGGATTTCTCAAAGGAGACTTTACAGGAAAGAAGGGACTGGCAAGAAATATTCAAAGTAATGAAAATCAAAAACCTACAAAACCACAATTACTTTATCCAGTGAAGCTGTCATTCATGATAGAAGGGCAGAGAAAGTGTTTCTAGGACAAAGTAAAACTGAAGGAGTTTGTTAGATCCAAACCACTGTTATACGAGATGTTAAAGGGACTAGTTTAGAAGAAGGAGGATCAAAACTATGAACATTAAAATAAAAACTGTATCACAACAACCAACAGCAGAAGCTAAGAAATCGAAACAAAGGCAAACTAAGTAGACAACGAGAGGGGAAAAAGTATTATAGGTATGGGGAACATATAGGGAGGAGGTCAGTGGGGAGGGGAAAGGAGGAAAAGGGAGGGAGGTGATACAGAAATTAAGACGCATAGTAGGAGATAGTGGAGTAGACAGGAAAATGTTGAGAAGAACTATATGCACAACCAATGGGCATGGACTAAGTGGGGGACAACTGTAGGGGGGTCACAGGGTGGAGGGGAGCAGAGGGAAAAAAATTGGGACAACTGTAACAGCATTATCAATAAAATAAAACAAAACAAATAAAAATATAAACTCAGCATATTCTTTATACAAATTAAAAAAAAAAAAAAAAAAAAAAGGAAATCTGAGCCTGGAAAGGAGCAGTAATAACTTTGAGAAGATAATAAGCTTCCCTTACTCTGACCTATTCCATCTGGTCTCACCCTATACTACTGGGAGGAAATAAGAGAAGATAATGGTGACAAAGTAATAAGTAAGCTGAGGCACTTATAGGCTATAGCCTTCTGTGACATACATTTATATATAGCTTTAAACAGCAAAGAAAATCCACCCATCATTACCTGTAATCTAGATAAGTTTACTGAAAGAGGGAAATTTTGTTTCAGACTTGGAGAGAAGTACCTCTGAGGAAAGACAAGTACGAGCTACGTGAATATCCCAATTGAGTATAGTCAAGCAAAATTGTTTTTTTACACTCCACTGGTCTTGTTTAACTCCTTCAGACTTATTTACACTTCATTAGTCTTATTTAACCTCAGATCAACACTGCATACGGTCAATTTTCAATTTAATAAGTAACAATAATAAAATATATTAAACAAAGTTAGTACAATATAGAGAAGTTGAAGCATGGAATTGCTTTAATAAACAAACTCAAAATATATCAACTGATATGACTGATGGCAAAACTGAATCTGTGAGACCAGTTATTTTTATAGTATATAAAAGCATAGAATTTAGATATAATTTCACACACATGCAAGTGCAATAATATTGAAGATTTGTGCAAATTAGAGTCATCACAGTTTACGCACACCGTCTGGGCCCCAGGGTAGATAGTAGAAATTGGCGGTTCAGGAGGATGCCTCTGAAAGAATCAGGGAGGGGGAGTAGGGAGGGAGGAACATATCACAATGCATGCCCACTGAGTAGAGGCTCTATTTTTCACCAACCAATTATCTAAAAGCTTTCAAGAGTAAAAAGGCTATTATTCTTTATTGATCGTCTCCCTGTCTCTCCATCTTATGCCCCTAATCCCCACCTTTTCTTTGACAGTTTCTAATGATTTGTTCATTTCATCTCCCAAGTACATTTTTATGTTAAACTACCAACCAGTACAAACATTCAAGCTCTTCAATTTCATGTATTAGGATTACTCAATAATAAATGACTGATTAATTTTTGAGCATTTAGGTTCTAAACATTTTACATACATTATCTGAGTATTTTATTTTTACCAAGGTCAATACATTATGTTTTAAAAAGAAAACAGTAACACAAAAATACTTTTTGCTGCAATTCTCAATCTTTGTTTTGGTTATTATTAAACCTGGCAAACTATTTACAATGTATTCAAATTCTCCGTTCAAAAACTTGCCATAACATCAGAACTGAAATGATAACCCCTGAGTCTACCACAGAAAATTGTAGAACTTTAGGTTTAGAATTTATTGCTCCAAACTTCTTACTTACTGATGAGTAAACTCTGGGTCAGAATGGTTTGCCCAAGGTCACACCATTAGCTAATTGGGAGTTCCTGAACTAGGATCAATTTTGTGGTTATTCTTTTATATCCGACTGCCTCTCTTAGCAGATGCAAATTAAGTAATATCACAGATCTCCCTTTATATAACAAAATATACATTTCTACATCTGGGGAGATAATCTATTTACTATTCTTGCCTTTTCCCTATCAAAACATTGGTTACTAATTAGGTAGTCACAACAAAGAATTTTTAAAATGAAAAGTTATTTTAAACTACTTTAACTAGACAAATTAAGCTTACTCCTTTTCCATTTAATATTCTTAGTGAATTTCTCATATCGCAATTATTTGACACTACAAAGTTAGTTGGAAAGCATCCATATGTGCATAAACATTTTAGGATCATTAGGAGCTCTGTAAGAAACACACGATGATGAAAGATTCTAAGTAAATAGGTCTGAAATAAAGAAAATTATATCATGGGCTATACTTTCTTTTACATTAGTAACAAGTTCAAAGACTTAATTAGCACATTTAAAATAGATGTAAAAATAAACATTCAATAGAATTAAAGATTGTTTTGAAGGAAACCATATTTAGAGATGGAAACTATTTTATCTGTTCTAGAGCAACAGAGAGCAAAAAGGCAAACGCTGCTGTGCTAACTTGTGCCAAGCATTGCTCCATCTAATGTGTTTGATCTGCAAATAGTATAAGATATGAATCAATATAAGATCTAAAGAGCTATTAAGCTTATTGTTTGCTATGGTCTTCAGTAGGATTAGGGCAAAGGAGTTTGATATAGTCAGCTCTGCTTTTGTTTATTTATTCATTCATCAAATACATTGAATGCCCACTATGAGTCAGACAGTGTTGTAGAAACTAGACATAAATGATGAATAAAAACAGTCTCTTAACTTATGGTTCATTGAGAGACAGTACTATCAAATTAACTCTCAAATAAATGTAAAATTGGAACCATGATAAGTTGAGAAGCAGGATTCATGGTGCTATGAGAGGTTAAGTAGCAGGTTTCTTGATTATCTACTGTCTTCAGCTCAGTGTCTCACACAGTACAACCAACAATGTTGTTTATGCACGAAGATTGAATAGGCTTTAAAGCAAGTTTAAGGAATTTCTGAAAAATTGAGCCACTAAGATGAGTTCCTAAAAGTGAATGAAAATGTAAAGAGAAATCGGACCAAATTCTAAACACGTGTTAACTCTGTTTCTATTTAATTTTCCTCTGTGGTTTGCCAATCTCTGCTGAAGGCCTTTCCCAGACTGAATTCCCAATTTTCCCTCTCTCTTTTTCTTTACTGGTATCTTTTTAGAGAGGGTTCATGCAGCAAATACCTTTATGTGAAGATAGAAAGCCTGAGCATTTTCTTTCATACGATACTTTGATTCTTAACTTCGAAGCTCTTCAACAGACCAAAACTTGTGTTTGCTGGAAAACTCCCAACTCAGAACAGCAGTGAGTGCCTATTAAACCACTATTTTTCCCTGAAGCAGACTTCAGGGATAAAAAGTTTTTCTGAGAAATTTAGGAACTGTGTGGCCTCTTCCACTTTTCAGCTTTGATATAGGCTTAGGTTTAAAAAAAGTAAGTCTGTTTATTAATTGTGTACATGTAGGTGTGTAGATGTGTTTTTGTAATTAAACATTTGAAAAATATTTTACTTTTAATGTTAACATTTTATGCAGGTTATAAATTAACCTTTGTTCAATGATTTATCAAAGATAACATTTTTGATATTAAAATTTCAGTTTTGGTGCCTTGGCCAGGTGGCTAAGTTGGTTGAAGCTTCGAGCTGTAGAACAAAAAGTTGCAAGTTCATCCCCAATTGGGGGAGGGGAGCTGTGTATGAAAGGCACCCAATCAATGTTTCTCTCTCACAACAATGTTTCTTTCTCTCTCTTCCCCCATCTCGCTATCTAAAAATCAATTAAAAAATGTCCTTGTGTAAGGATTAAAAACAAACAAACAAACTTGAGCTTTGGTAAAAAGGTTTTCTTCCAAAATCTAATTTATAAATTTATATTCTTTCAAAACATATTTCCATTCAACTTATAGCGACTTTATACCATGTTATTACATTTCAGGCAACATATCTGTTAAATGAAACCTCATGTATAATGTTTTCTCAGTACATTAGACAGAATTATTGACTTGCCTAAATTTTTTTCATAAGAAAGCTTATTTTTTTAAATATTAAAAGAACAGTTTTCCATTCTTGCAGATTTATTCTAGAAGCTATAAATGATCAGTTTATAATAAAACATGTTAGAATGCATTTAGGGATTTTAATGTTACTGTTATTACAAGACCAGTTTTCCCAGATGTTAAGCAATGTATAGTACTGATTTTAAAAATACGCAAATGTCACATACTGGCACATCAGTTATGGTCATTGTCTATCTTGCAATCTGTTTTATCAGTAAGCAGTTTACTAATAAATATAGTGTGCCAAGTTTATAAACACACATATAAAGAATTAAAAATTATTTGTATTCACAATAGTAACATGTGAAAGTATTTTACCAGACCATTGAATAATTTCTACAAATGCTAAAAGCACACAAAGGGATACTAAGCTTGAATAGTTAAAATTCCCTTGAAAGTATACTCTGCTGAATTCCACTTTAAGCCACTTCATTTACGTTATCAAGTTAGCTAAATATTAATTGCAAGGAAAAAAACCTCCTTTCCAATAAATTTCAAGTATAAGTTTTGTTATTATTGTAATCCTAAAGCATTTGTTTGTTTTTTAAATAGTCACCTTTTAAATTCTGTATCTCAAGGGAACTATTTTCTAATTATTGAGTGTATTGATGCTTTTCCTGCATCTCCCATAATTGTATTTCTTCACGGTTCAATAAAGGGGGTTCTTCTCTTTAGTGCTATGTAATCCATTAAGAAGGCAAGAGGGGACAGTATTCTGGATCTTAAACACAAGCTGTTCTCCCTTTATCACTTAATATAAGTGCATGATGTCTTTAACCTTTGTGATCCACAGTATTTGATTAGTACTAAACTGCATTTGAGACATGTGTTTTTATTTTTAATTTTCATTTTGTTTGCACAACATTATGCTAAATTTAACTTAGTTTACATCAGCAACGTTTCTAGATGTGGCTCTATTTGGCTGCCTTTCAGTCTCATGGGCTATATAAAAAATACATAAATTATTAAGTTTAACATCATTGAAAACATGTGCATCTATCTAAAAATGCCATACATTCAGTGGCTACCATCTGTGGTGTGGTAATAGAAACCCATAAACGTGCACAGTCCTGTATATTGATTCAAATAAACAAAATCCTGTTGGACACATAATCTGATATTGTGGTTTGGGTAGGTACCATTTTATTTTGTGAAACATCAAATGGGAAGAGTAATAGAATATGCATATTGTTTTGGTTAGTTGGAGCTTGCTTCCTCCAACAAATGTGATTCACTCTTTAGAGTAAAATCACTAATTCAGTGTTTGGAATGGTAACAGGACTGTTTCCACATTCCAACATTGGTCATCATTAGTAAATATGCTTAAATTGTATTCATTGTACAAGAAAATATTTGCATGTTTCATTAATTGTATTTAAAGTGACTTCTCTAGTATCATTTGTTAGGGAAAAGAAGAAACAAATGTCAAATAAAAAGATGTTATTTAATTACAGTCTTGTGAGAGTGAGATGACTGTTCCTCTAATTAATTCTTCTGATTTAACATGTCTTTAATAGTGATGGTTTAAATGGTCATATCTACATACAACCCCAAATCAAGCATTATAGACAAATAGATTATGGGTATTACACATCTTCCAATGATCCTTTTTTGGGTTGTATATATGACAATAATTTTATAGTATTTTTCTTAGAGAAAGAATAGGAAAAATATCAGTCTTTTTTCTATCAAGGTAATTTTTATTTTATCACTGATAATTTAGGAAAAGTCTTTTTTAGCTTTATAACTTGTTACAGTCAAAGTCATTTAAAAATTTAGCTTTGTCATCAGATTCGCCAGAAATTCTATAATATATATAAATTCTATTGCATATAGAAGCTGTAAGGTTTCAGGACACTTCATATTTTCTTTAGCAGTAAAGAGTGACTGTTCTCAATTGTACTATACTCATTAACTAGGGCTTTGAAAGGTGCCTATGCAAAGCACAAGTCTTGAAGCAGAAGTTTTATTAGTTTTATGTGACATCTAACTCTGTAAAGGACCCTATGAAATAGGGATTATTGTTATTCACATACTAGAAATAAGGATACCAAGACTTAGAAGTATCAAGTAATTGTCCACTATATCACTGAGCAAGTAATCTGGAGCATCTTTGATTCAGAACTAATTTGTTTGACCTGATAGTCACCTTTTTATTCTTCTCCAGTTATCTACACTTCTTTAGGTATAGTTCTGTGAGTTTTACTTAGAGGCTTTCAAAACTTAGGTGAAACTAGTATTTATTTTTACTCTGTCTAGATGCCACTAGGTGATAGGTGCCTGTGACTGTTATCAAGCCAGACTAACATATTCAGTCATTCATTCATTAAATATTTATTCGGTATCTACTATATGTTTATATACTCCTAGCCTCTGGAAAGATAAAGGTGGGTGAAAGATCTGCTTGCACAGATCTTCTAGTCCAGTGAAAATAATGTTAGGGGATTTCAGACAAATAATTGAATGAGAAATTAACGTATGTGTTCTGGGACATTTAATTCAATAGATAAGGAAGGCTGATAAATAGAGAGAAGTTGATATCATAAAGAAGAGTAATATTTAGCCAGTGAAATAGAGAATAAATGGATGGGAGTGTTCTAGCCAGGACCAATATATGAAAACTCTTTTGTTGTGGTGTTTCTTTTCCCAGGAATGTTCTTTGCCAAATGCTGCCTAAGCAAACACCCTTTAATTTGTCAAAAACCACTAAAAATGTTATCTCTTATGAAACTTGTTATGATTCTGCCCAGAAATTAAGGGTTTTCTTGTAAAGGTGTTTCCTCATTTGTACATGGATATAATAAGTGCTTTAGATGTTCTTTTAGCACAGTACTTGCCATAAAGCTGTCATTATATTACTATTGTTATCATTTACTACTGGTACTCTGTTGTCTCACCATTTTCAGTGATCAATTATAACATTGATAGCATTATATGGCTTAATAACAATCATTAGTTAGCTAATTATCTTGCCATCTACAGATTTATCTAGAAAAAAAGGAAGTTATTTCTGGGCATGGCTCAGGGCCCAAGTGCCATCTGGGTAGGAATTCCAAAAAACACAGATTGTTCATTTAAGATAAAAGGTCATTCAACTATTCTTTAACTTGGCTGCATAAAAAGTAGACATTTTGTGACAGAATATGTCCTTTAATTTGATGAAAGAAGAAGTCTCTAGATTTTTCTGGCTGTATACCTCTGAGTAAAAACTATCTGAATGTGTCCCAACAATGTATATATTTTTATTTATAAATAGTACACATTCACTATGGTACTAACACATTATTCACATTATAAGACATTCATAAAATAAGAATTGGGAAAATGATAATTATTAAATAATATTTTAATGTATTTTTACTATTTCATTAAAGGTATACCATTAACTATTTTTGATATGACATCATGTTTTAAATAGTCTTGAAACTTTTGGATATTTTTATATATTTTTGGCATATCTGATTGTATCATCATTGATTTTACTTTATGATGCATAGTTCAAAGAGTTTATACTTGGGATAGGTATTTCAGCTCTGAATTTTTAAAAAATTTTTATTTATGTTTGTAGTCCTAGTAAAATCTTCATTCTGAGCTTTCACAGGAAATATTTTAATTGTCCAATTATTTTAGATAAATATTAGTATATATAAAAGGTAGGATATTTTATTCCTGTCATGAGTAAGCCAGGGTTGTTTACCTACTGGAGACCAAAGTCCTATGATTGTATCTATCTGCAAGTATGAGATTTCAAAGTAAATTTTACCACTCAGGAGACTTGTTTAAAATATGGGGATTTTCAGGTCCCAATTAACATATATTTGATTCAATAGTTCCTGGGTGGGACCTGTGATATGTGTTTTTAATATACCCCCAAAGTGATTTTTAAACACCCTTGAAATTGAAAAATAGAATATATAAGATTGTAGAATTGTCTATGCAACTATTTTGGAAAATCTATGCTTCTTAATCACAGTTAACAGTAGAATCATCACGTAGAATACAGCTCATGTTCATATCTTGAGTGGTAGCAAGCAAGGGAAACACAGCTTAGAAAGCCACATCTCTGTACGCCCAGGCTTGGGTAGTGAAGAAGCACAATTTGTGGTGGAAGCTTCCAGAGAAAAAGAATGTACATTATTCACTAGAACCAGATGGGGAAAAGAAAGAAAGAAAAAAGAAATCTAGGAGCCCTTTGGGGCATGAAGAGGTTCCTACTACTGAATAGCAGAATTGGTTATGTTGGCGTCTCTGATAATGGCTCCAATGAATTAGACCTCAGAGTGCACACTGGTCATATTTTAACCATTTTTGTATTTGAATTACTTAATTTATACCTGTTACATATTAGTCCATTAATATAGGATGGAAGAAGCCCTGGCTGGTTTGGCTCAGTGGATTGAGCGTCGGCCTGCAAGCTAAGTGTCGCTGGTTCGATCTTCCAGTCAGGGCACATCAGAGAAGGAAAACTCTGACTCCAAAAAACCTCCGCTGCCTTGCGGCATACCTCTTCAGGGGAAAGGCTAAGGGAGTAAACCCCGACAGAAAATCCGGAGCCGGAGTCCCTAAGGCGGTTTGACGTTGTAGTCAACACCGGCAACTCCTGCGGCGCACCTGAAGCCAAGCTGTATTGACTCCGTCTTTCCCTTGGACCCTTCAGCTGCGAAGAGAGGGGGGGTCTGCTGCATGGGCAACAGCAGACCCTCCATATCACCCTGCCCAGGCTCTGTAGCTTCAGCTTCACTGGAGAGGACACTCCAGCGTCATCGCAAGATGTCGATTCAACACGGGAGGAGACAGATACCGTGTCACTCCCGAGTTGGACTGCACAGCCATTCTTGGCGGTGCAGATAGACTCTTAAGAAGCTACACCATCGTCTCTCGAGATGGACGGCTGCCGACGACGATAGGATGGAAGACATTTTGGTTTGCTCAATCATACATTAACAATTCCACAGTTATTCTCTATCATATAGTAATTACATGTGAGTTCAATTTATTTCATAGATGCAATGTATCTAGTAAATTAATTAGATAGATTAAAATATCTGTTTTTATAGAAGTTTCTGAATAAAAGTAAACAGAGTCAATGCATGCATACACAGGCAAGCACTCACAGGAACACTATTCTGGACTGTAGAAGTCTTTCATTAATATGAGTATGATCAAAGTATATTCTTAACATTGGGTAGCTAATGATACTGATGGAAGATTTTCATAATTCTATAATTATGCCTGGAAAGTATTACCCCTGGCAATATGGTTTAATCATTTCAAAGGAAATTTGTGGAAGAGAAGAAAATAAAAATTACTATAAAATACATTGAATGGTAAATTATTCATATAAAAACAAATAAAGAACACACTTAAAGTCTCTCATAATTGGCTGATAAGATTTTTTCATTAATATCATTCCAATTTTGTCAACAGGAAATTTGAAATCAATAAGGTTTAAATATGTTATCTGATATGTCATTAGCAAATTATTAGTAAATCCCCCAATATATTTTTGTGCTTCTAACTTTTATAATAAAAAATTCAGTACTTTTATATTTTAAATTCATTCTACATTATTGTATTCTTTCAGGTGTTATATTCTTCATATGAACAACAGTTAATATCCTAGATCTTCTGAGTCAGATCTGGACACCATGTGTTGGGGTTACGTACCTAAACAATTCACTCTTTTAGTGACACTGTGGTTTCTTGGACTATATCAACAAGTCAGCCTAGAAACATTTCAATAAAAAAATACATATGGGTGGCAGAGTTTCAGGGTTCATTTTTTCTCTCTAACCAAAGTTTTATTCATAAATTTTCATTCAATTTATTTTTGTTATTTCTGGCCACACTCTTCCCCTAAAGAGAAACAAAAAAATGTTCCTTGGTACTCTGCCCTACCTCATTTTGACTCATACTTTACGAAAGTCTCAAGTCAGTCATTGGGTGAAAATAAAAAAATAATAACAATGGCTTCTGATTCAAAAAGCCTGAGATTATATCTGAGCTCTGTGCCTTGCTACTGTATAATTTTGGGCAACTCATTTATCCTCTCTGGCTTTTAGCTTGTGTATAAAATTAGGCTAACAGTAGTACCTGCCTTATCTATGTCACCTTATTGATAGAAGTAATTAAAAAGATAATAAGTATGTGTGGGCTTTGTAATATCTAGAAAAGACTACAGACATAAAATTAGTGTTTCATTTTTGCCTGATAAAGAGATCGTGCTGTCTGAAAGACAACTATTGAGATGGTGGTGACAGAGAATGAAAAGAGCTCTCTGCTTCTTTGATCCAACCAGAGTAATCACTTAAACCCATGGTGCAATCAGTTGGTTCAGGTCAGGGGGGCCAGGACCCCAGTTACAGAGAATCATGTTGCACAAACTGCAGGACAAAGAATTCGACAGAAAACTGGATCTGAGTGGTGAAGTCGGAGCAGCAAACTGTGCTTTTATTTGTAAGGGTCAGGGTCAGGTAGAAAAGCAATGGGGGAGTCCACAGGGCCTTGGCCTCAGATTATTTCAAGCAGACCTGCGCTCCGATATCGTGACCTCAGCTGAGTAACAGAACTACCATGGATCCCAGTGAACCATAAAAGAAGGAATGACGAGTCCATGTCTAAACTGTCCATTGTTCAGCCAGGCAATCTCACTTTGCCAGTAGATACCTGTGTTAGGGAGAGAAAAAATTATGAGTAAAAATCATCTAAAAATATGATTAAAACTCAAACTAAAATGCAAAAGGAGATAAAATGAAAATTTAGGTAACAGTCTATTGTTTTAGGTAGAAGTTGTGTCATTTTAAAGATTAAGACTCCAATGTACCCTCATTTTATAGCTGAGAAAACAAAGCCTTGAGAGGACAGATTACATGCCAAAGTTTCCATACTGACCAGGATTTGAATACATTTCCTCTAGTGTCCTTGATGTTCTCATTTGGTAGTTGCCAACAAGTTTATTATGTTTAGTGCTCTCAAATTTTAAGTAAATATAAAAGAGATAGCTATGTGTGTAGTAGCTCAATTTCTCTTATGATTCCTCACATGAAATGTATATGCAGCCATATACAAATAAGATATCTCATGGAAAATGTCAAATAATGTTATGGGTATCTTCAGAAGCAAGTAGGAGGGAAAATCTATTTTAATGTAAACTTAACAATTAATGTTATAAATAGTACAAAAAGTAAAGCAGTAATAACATTGACTAGATGTCATATATTTCTTTTATAAAAGCCACACTATATAATTACAGAATTTCAAACTATAGTATTTTATGCCAGCAGATTCATCACATGTAGGCTAATAGCTATCAAGCAAGTATTTTCTGAAAGCAAGACACAGAGACAAACATGATAATCATCACAGATAATAAAACTCCTAAAGATTGCAGTGAAGGTTAGAAATCCCATTCTCAAGATGTGTACATTAATAGTCCAATTATCCTAATATGTATTATTTATAGAATACACACCCTTAAAAGAGACCAAAAAAAAAATCATCTGAAAGTCTTTATCTTTCAAATTTATTTTGCTACCACTTTCACCCCGTGAGAAGCTAAACATTTCCTTATGTTTATACTTTTGACAGTGAGTTGACATTTTATTTAAACAACGCTCCTTTCTAAGTAGCTAAAGATAAAATTGGAATTTTGTATTTAAATTTTAAATGACTAATGGAAAAAACAATTACCTAAGGTGAGTGTTTGAAATAGGTAGAAATTAACGTTTCCAATGCAATACATTAAAATAATAATAATGATAATAGATTCTCTCTCTCTTTCTCCACACATATACATTCACATGTGTGTGTGTACCTACTAATGGCTATAGGTTAAATTGACCTATCACTATTTTCCCTTTTTTCCCTTTTCCACTAACTTTTTTTTTTTTTTAAGATAAATTCAGAAGATTCACTTTTCTGTATGTATGGAGGATCTGAGCTCTTATAAAGATATGAACAGAATTAATTGATGCTTTCAAAGCTTAATAAGAGAAAAACTTTCTCTTCCTATCCTTGACTAATCATAGCATAAGCACCCCTTCTCTCTGCCTCACAGAAATGGAGACACTGTGCTGCATTTGGGGCTTTAGCAGAGCGCCTGCACGGAGCACATCACCAACGAGGAATGCGACCCTGGCCTAAGGGCTAGCAGCAACTATAAATTTGCACTTCTGCTGCTTCTGCCATGCTGTTTGGAGAGCATTCCCTTATGCTACAAAGATAAGTCAGGAAAGAACTAGAGGAAATGTCAAGGTCTCTAAAAAATTACTTATGGGTCAACAGATTTTTGCCTAACTTCTTGATAGTACCTTACAAAGAAAGCTATGTCTTTTATTTAACAGAAGGACACTAGCACTATTCTTCTTCACACAAGCTGGACTATTCATAGAATTGCTGACTACTAGGGCTTAAAAAAAATCTAGAGATGATTTTACTATTCTTTTTACTTTATAGGTGAGAGGACTGAAATCCAGAGAATTTAAATCACTTTTCTAAATACCTGCAGCCATCTAGAAGTAAAGCAAACCCTGGAATCCTGGTAGGTGACTCCCAGTTCTGTGTTCTTTATGGTACAATTCTTCTTCTCAGATAAATGTAAGTTTACCTTGTCTATGCAAATACATCACTTCATGTATTAGTGGAAATATGGAATGGGAATGTTTTAGGCGAAAGTAATTATAAAGTCCATGTAGTAGAATATCTTATTTTTCAAGTAAGAAAACTGAGGCCCAGAAAACTGGCATAAAGTAATGAAGTTGCCTAAATTTACAGTGAAAGATGTGGAAACAGAATACAGTATTCCCTCACTTATTGTGGGTATTATGTTCTAGACCCCCCCGCGATAGGTGAAAATCCACGAAGTAGCAACCTTACATTTATTTTAGTATTTATATATATTTTAAGGCTTTATAAACCCTTCCCACACATTTATAAACTGTTCCCAGCCCATTATTAACCTTTCCCACTCCCTTATTAACCTTTTCCACACTTTTATAGACACTACTTATGTTCTTAAACATATTCTACACTCTTAAACCTACATAACTTTAACAACATATGTATACAGTACCGCAAAATCCCGCAATATAGTGAAAAATCTGTGATAAATAATTAAATATAATATTTTTTAAAATCCTGTGATACAGTGAGGCTGCAATAAGTGAACCATGATGTAGAGAGGGACTACAGTATGCCTATTTTAACTGTTAGCCCAGTATTAGCTATATCATTGTTTAGTATATCATTTTGTTCACATATTAACAAAAACCCAGGCAGTCACATCTATGCTCATCCCTTCTCTTCATTTTTCTTTTAAGCTATCCTTCCCCTTGCCCCAAATTCTTATTTGAATGATATGGAAGACTATATTATTAGAGCAATGATAATTTCTTAAATAATCCCCAAATTTCCATTCCTTAATACAACTAATTATCACCCATATAATAATCAGCCTGGTATAGTTACTTCTGGTCTGTGAGCAACTTTATTCCATGGAAACTTTTTGAGAATCAGGCTTTTTCTTTCCTGTGATTCTCTTCATTCCTAAAGCCTGGAGTTCCATGCATCCAGCTGGTACAGGCAGAAAAATGGAGATAACACACACTTCTTAAATGCTTTGACCCATAAGTAGTATTTATCAATTTTGCTTGTATTCATTAGGACAAACTATTATGTACCCCCTTCTATGTGCAAAAAGGTCTGGACAGTACTTTCCAGTGATAACTGTGCACAGCAAAGGAAAGTACACAGGTTTTGATTGACAGGCATTTCTGCTGCAAGAGTGCAAAAGGGAAGTGCTTCAATAATCTTGAGCTTTGACTTTGCCTACTAATAAATCATTCCAAAAGTTGCCTCATAAAGGATACATAACAGACTTTGAGCTCTTATTCAGGCTTTGGGCCTTATAACATAAATTTTCTACAATAGTTCTGCTTTCTCTGGTATTTGTTTTCAGTATGATAAGAACATGAATGAGATGAAATTCATTATTTTATATAAAAATCAATGTCTATCTATAACTAGGAATTGACATGACAACTCCCCCATTATACCTCAGACAACTGTTATATTTAAAATCACATCTTACTAAGTACTCAAATCTACATTTTCAACTACAGACTAAAAAAAAAAAAAAGACCCCTACCACTAATAAATATAGAACGTGAGTTTCTCTGTTTTTATAATATGAAGGGCATTGGACTGCCTTTGTACAAGGCATCTGCCTTTTTTAAAAAACATATAACCAATGAAACTGGACTGACTTTGTTTATCTCCAGTTTGCATATGCAATGTTGGACGTGGGAGGCTGGTCATCATCACTAGTAGCAGCAGCAATGCCTGTGTATGTATCTGAAACCGCATAAGTCAAACTGCTGTAGGTAATAGAGAAATGAGTTTGAAAAGGCTCTCATATTCTCTTTAGATGGGAAGGTGAATTGTGAAAGCTTGCAGCGATTGAACTGTATCACAGAAAGTAGCATAATAGGATGCAATCATAACATTACTCTTTGGGGAATGATAACACTCACAAGTAGACCTCATGGTTTTGTGTTAGTGAGATGCACAGCATCCTACCAGAAAATTTCATGGATATAGTCCGTGCTATAGAGAAATGTCGGCAATGCTGGTCTTATAATCCAAAAGTAGTAATTCAGGAGAATGTGTATTTGAGTAAAAATGCAAAGAAAAGTAATATGCCCCAGAAAAAAAAACAATTATTTAACTCAGCTAATGTTTATTAACTTTTTTTCAAATTTAGAAAAAAATAAGAAAGTAAACAATGCAAATAGTGCTCTGATCTGATTAGGCTGCTTAGTACTCTGGATCTAACATAAAGAGAATGTAGTTGTTTTTTATGAAGTCACACTTGTCGGCTTGCAACTCCAAAATCCTTAACTCTTCTTGAAAATGTGTTACTGTTTGTAATTCAAACACCTAAACCAATTTATAGAAATGAAATGCTACAGGAGCTACTGGTTTTGAAATTATTTGGGCTTACAAGAAATACTAAAATAAATGACTTTTCCTGTAGTTCATATTCACTTTCCTAGTCAGTAACTATTTCATTAATATTTCAAATTAATCTACTTGATCAAAGTGAATTTAGAAATAGATGTAGTCAGTCTAATTCACTGTGTATTTCAAACTGGACAACCTAGGTAGAATAAAATTGTCCTGGTAATCAGATTTTTTAATGCTAGAAATTCAGATATAGAAATTTTATTTTTTAGGTTTTAATGTGATGCCTAAATAGAGAGATTAATTTTCTGAATCATTTACTGTGTACCCACAGCAAAAGCTAACACATCAACAATTTCTTGAACAGAGAAATTTTATATATGCCCAGAGATAAAGTTTCTCTTTTTATTATTTTCCTAAATTATCTGATTTTTAAAGGTCAAATTCAAATGATTTGCTTTGTGCTAAGATTAATTTTAATGTTTTCCAAGGGTTAAAGCACTCAGGATATAACTTGAAATCTTCCAGGACATTTTTTATGGTGTATTTTTAGATAATTATAATTATGAAGAGATTGGACATGTATTCAGCTAGAAATAATATTAAGAATTGATATACTATATTTAAAGAAAACATTGACTTTTTTCTTTGAGCCTAGAAAAGTTAGAGTTAATAAATAGTTGTTGAGGAAATGAACAAAAAAGTAATTTTGGGAGAAAATAACAAAAAAATAAAACCAGTGGTCATTTTAAGTACATAATGGTATTTTTACCATTTTTACCAATCAGAACTTTTCTATGTATATACACACACACACATGAAGTAATTTGTTCTTTATATATTTATGTTCATGTACAGTATATTGGTATATACCAAATTTTCACTCAAAAACATGTAAACAATTGTTCTCTAATTAAAGTCTACTTCAGATTTTTTAAAAACTGTATGTATCCCATTTTATGACTCTAAAAATTATTCATCTAATCCTGTATTACTGGACATTAGGTGGTTTTTATTTTTAAAATTATATATAGCATAATTATCTTTGTTGCAATAGCTGAAAGTTTGTATATGATCTGGTTGCTTTAGGAAATTTTACTTAGGCTAAGTTCTTGAAACTGATGGCTCAAAATACATATTGTAGCTCTTAAAGACTTTTTCTCAATTGTTTCTTAACTTATGCAAAACATTATGGTGTGGCCCTTTTGTTGTAGTTTTTATTTTAATATGTAAAAATAGCCATATCCAAGTGACTCAAAAGGAGAAAAGTCACTCATATGTGGAGCAAATCCTCTAAACCATATTACTATAAAATAATATAAACTAAAACTAAAAATACAAGCTTTAATAATGAAAGCACCAAAGATTTCCACAGTGTTCGTTTATGATTTGTTTGAGTATCTTAAATGTATTTTTAAAAACAAATGACAACAATAACAAGAAAGTGATTTTCTAATTAACCAATCATACATTCTTTTTATTAAATTATATTTTATTGATTATGTTATTACAGTTGTCCCAATTTTCCCCCATTTGCCCCACTCCTCCCACAATGCCCCACTTCCTCAGGCAATTCCCCCATCATTGTTCATGACCATAGGTCATGCGTATAAGTTTTTTGGCTACTGCATTTCCTGTACTGTACTTTACATCCCCATGGCTATTCTGTAACTACCTATTTGTATTTATTAATCCCCTCACCTCTTCATCCATTCCCCACACTCCTTCCCATTTGGCAACCATTTAAGTTCTCTCCATATCTATGATTCTGTCTCTGTTCTTCTTGTTTGTTTAGTTTAATTTTCAGATTCAATTGTTAATAGATATGTATTTATTGCCATTTTATTGTTCATAGTTTTCATCTTTTTCTTAAAAGTGTTCCTTTAACATTTCATATAATAACAGTTTAGTGATAATGAACTCCTTTTGTTTTTTCTTGTCTGTGAAGCTGTTTTTCTGCCTTTTGATTCTAAATGATAGCTTTTCTGGGTAGAACAATCTTGACAGTAGGTCGCTGCTTTTTACGACTTTGAGTATCTCTTGTCAGTCCCTTATGGCCTGCAAAGTTTCTTTTGAGAAATCAGCTGACAATTTTATGGGAACTCTCCTGTAGGTAACTAACTTCTCTTCTCTTGCTACTTTTAACATTCTCTCTCTATCTTTAACGTTTGACATTTTAATTATGATGTGTCTTGGAATGGGCCTCTTTGCATCCATCTTGTTTGGGGCTCTCTGTGCTTCCTGATATTGTATGTCTATTTCTTTCGTCAAATTAGGGGAGATTTCCTTATTACTTTTCAAATAGATTTCCAGTTTCTTGCTCTTCCTCTTCTCCTTCTGGCACCCCTATGATGTAAATGTTGGAATGCATGATGTTGTCTCAGAGGTTTCATACATTACCCTCATTTTTTTGGATTCTTTTTTCTTCTTGTTGTTCTGATTGGACATTTTTTGCTTCCTCGTGTTCCAAATCATTGATATAATTCTCAGCTTCATCCATTCTACTGTTGTTTCCCTGTAAATTGTTCTTTATTTCTATTAGTGTATTCTTTGTTTTTGCTTTTTTTAAATGTTTTATTGATTATGCTGTTACAGTTGTCCCAATTTCCCTTCCCTCTGCTCCCCTCCACCCAGTGGACCCCCTCCTTCCAGTTGTCCCCCCTTTTAGTCCATGCCCATTGGTTGTGCATATAGTTCTTCTCAATCTCTTCCTGTCTATTCCATTCTCTCCTACTATGCTTCTTAATTCCTATACCATCTCCTTCCTCTCCCCCTTCCCCCTCCCTGCAGACCTCCCCCAAGTATGTTTCCCATACCTATAGTTCTTTTTCCACTCTTATTGCCTATTTAGTTTGCCTTTGTTTCGATTCCCTAGCTTCTGTTGTTGGTTCTTGTGATGCAGTTTTCATTTTAATGTTCATAGTTTTGATCCTCCTTCTTCTAAGCCAGGCCCTTTAACATCTCATATAATAGTGGTTTGGATCTGATGAACTCCTTTAGTTTTATTTTGTCCTGGAAGCACTTTCTCTGCCCTTCTATTCTGAATGACAGTTTCGCTGGATAGAGTACTCGTGGTTGTAGGTTTTTGATTTTCATTATTTTGAATATTTCTTGCCAGTCCCTTCTTGCTTTCAGGGTCTCCCTTGAGAAGTCAGCTGATAGTGTAATTGGGACCCTTTTGTACATGATTCTTTTCTTTTCTTTTCTCTTGCTGCTTTTAACATTCTCTCTTTACCTTTAATTTTTGACAGTTTGATTATAATGTGTCTTGGAGTGGTTCTCCCTGGGTCCAGTTTTTCTGCAACTCTCTGTGCTTCCTGGACCTGTAAGTCTATTTCCTTCCCCAAGTTTGGGAAGTTCTGCTTCATTATTTTTTCACATAATTTTTCAATTTCTAGTTTTTCTTCTTCGCCCTCTGGCAATCCTATAATCTGAATGTTCAGTCACTTATAGCTGTCCCAGAGGCTTCCGATCCTCTCTTCACTTTCCTTACTTTTTGTTTCCTCTTTCTGCACTTGTTGACTGTTTGTTCCTTCTCTATGTTCTGGTTTGTTGATTTGCTCTCTGGGTTTTATTTCCTCACTACTTGTCTCGTATGTGTTTTTGTTCTTTTTAGTATGAGTGGTTTTCTTTCCTTCCCTGTCCTGTTCCAAATCTTTTGTTAATTCTGTAAGCCACCTTATAACAATAGCTCTGAACTGAGCCTCTGAAAGGTTTCTTATTTGTTTGTCAGGTTCTTCATCTGCTGCCTGGTGAGCTGCGTCATCGGGATTTCAATCGTTATCTCCTTCATTTTGACAGATTTGTGTTTTGCTTTGCTTCCTGGGCAGGCTATAGGGGGCGGAGCCCCGTGTACTCATCACTACCCGATAACCGGCGGTGATCCCGCCCTTTTTTGCCAAGCTGCAGTGCTTTGTGTGGGGGTGGGGGTCCAAGATGAATTCCTGCTGTTATTCTCTGCTGGGAGACCGGGATGATCCTCCTGCCCTCTGGGCCTCACCATCTGATGCAAAGGGGCGGCTGCCATTCCTGCATTGGGGTCGCAAGCTGCCAGGGCTTGACTGCAGCCAGGTTTTCTCCCCCTGCCGCTCTCTCTGCTGCTACAGCAAATAGCCCCGCCCGACCTTTCCTCTGGTTCCGATTTCGCCCCTCCTACCCATCCAGGTGAGCACCGCTGGTTTATAACTTCATATGTTGGGTTTCCATGTAGTTTTATTTTCTGGAATTTCTGGTTATCTTTGGTTTTGAGGTAGTTGTATTCCTTTCTAGTTGTAGAGGGAGACCGAGCGTGTTTGTCTATGCCTTCATCTTGGCTGGAAGTTATTCTTTGTTTTTGACTGGATTTTTTTATGCTGTTGAGGTCCTCACTAAGTTCCTTGAGCATCCTTATAACCAGTGTTTTGAACTCTGCATCTGATAGATTGCTTATCTTCCTTTTGTTCAGTTCTTTTTCTGGAGTTTTGATCTGTTCTTTCATTTGGGCCATGTTTCTTTGTCTGCTCACATTGGCAGCCTCCTTGTGTTTGTTTCTATGTATTAGGTAGAGCTGCTGAGACTCCTTCTTTTGGTATTATTGGTTGATGTAGTAGGTGTCCTGTAGGGTCCAGTGTCATAGCCTCCCCTATCACCCAAGCTGCGTACTCAAGGTGTGCTCTTCATCTGGGCTGCTTGCACTCTCCTCTTGTAGTTGAGTCTTGATTGCTGTTGGCAGGTCAAAGGGAGGGATTTACCCTGGCCAATTGGCTGTAAGGACTGGCTGTGACCACTGACCAACAACTTCACCCTCTGTGGAGGATCAGCCGTGCAGGGGCAGAGTAGTAGTGCTCTGATGTGGTCTGTAGCTTTCCACTAAGTATGTAGGCCCTGGGGGTTTCTCGGGTGGTGCAGGCCAAAGTCAGCCTCTACCTGTGTTTTGCCTAGGGTAACCCTGCCTGAGGTACAAAGCAATCTGAGATGGTTGTTACCTGTGCTGGCCTTGGAGATTTCCAGCAGAAGCCAAGCTGTAAATCTAGCCTGGCTCCTGCTAGTGCTAGGCCTGGGGCCACTTAGCAAGAGGTACCTGGGCTGGGGACTCACTGAGGCAGGCTCTTGCTTGTTTGAGAACATTTAGGGAGTTGTGAAACATGAGCCAAGATCATCTATTCACATGGAAAAGCCACTGTTAACAGCTTGGGTGGGCCCATAAGTTGGATGGGTTGGAGCTTCAGGGGATCTCCCGAGTGGGCAAATGGCATTAGCCAGGTTGGTGGAGTTTTGGATATGGTACCAACATGCCAGCTTTATGGCTCTGTGTGTGGGGAGGTCAGAGAAGAAACAAGGGCCTCTGCCCACCTTTCTGTCTGGGAGAAAACTGTCTCCTAGCTCTTGCCTTGATGCCAGATACTTCAGTTCCTCTCTGTATGCTTCTGGTGCCTTCCAAGCTGCTACCCCAGTGCTGGAACTCAGAGAGAGCAAGTGTGAGTAAGTCTGTATATGGGTTCTTTAAGAGGAACTGCTTGGGACTCCAGAAGTTTCTTTCACCAACTAAATCCTTGCTAGTTTTTGCAGCCAGAATTTGTGGGGACTTATCTGCCTGGCACTGAAACACTGGGCTGGGGGTGTCTGGTGTATGACTGGGACACCTCACTCCCAAGATATCCCTCCCAAATGTTTACCCATCACATGTGGTTGTGGGACCAGCCTATTCCTCATCTCTGCCCCTGATACCAGTCTGGATATATGTGGTTTCTTTAATTCCATAGTTGATGGACTTCCATTCAACTTAGTATCTGATGGCTCTGAGTGATGGCTTTCCTATAGTTCAGTTGTAATTTTGATGTGATTGTATGAGGTGGCAAGCTATGTTTACCTATGCCACCATCTTGACTGGAAGTCTCTGCCAGTCACAGATTTTTCATGCAAATGCCCTAATAAGTTCCTTGTGAAGAAATTTCTTTTTTAAAATTTTAAATCCTTACCCTGGATGTTTTATTGCTTTTGAGAGAGAGAGGACAGGGAGTGGGGGGGGGTGAGAGAAAGAGAGAGAGAGAGAGAGTTGTGAGAAAGAAACATTGATGGTTGCCTCCCATATACACCCTATCCAGGGATCAAACTCACAACCCAAGTATGTGCCCTTACCCTGGATTGAACCTGCAATCTTTTGGTGTACAGGACAAACTACAACCAACTAAACTACCTGACCAAGCCATAAAGAAATTTTTATATTAAACATTACATATATAATGATATTAAACATTATATATAATGACATTAAACATTGCATATATATACTCATAAATATTACTCATATATAATGATTTAAAACATTATATATAAATATATGAATTAGAATTTAAGGGAATTTAGGATTTCCTGGTATTGAATTATTTAAGGGTCATCTAACTATCTTTTGCCCTGAATGCTAATAAATATTGAGTTGAATAAATTCAGTAAAATGGGTTCAGTAGTCCCCCTTTACCTGAGATCATTTACTCAATAGTCAACTGCAGTCTAAAAATGTTATATGGAAAATCCAGAAATAAACAATTCGTAAGTTTTAAATTCGACACCGTTCTGAGGAGTGTGACGAAATCTCGTGCTGTCTAGCCAGCAGCATGAACTATCCCTTTGTCCAGTGTTTCCACACTGCATACACACTCTTACCACTGGACAATCACTTAGCAGCCATCTCGGTTGTCAGATCAACCGCCCAGGTATCCAGTGTTTGTGTCCAAGGGACTCTTATTTTACTTAATAATGCCCCCAAGCTGCAAGAATATGATGCTGGCAATTGAGATATGCCAGAGTCCATAAAGTGCTTGTTAAGTATTGGCAGCAGGTCAATAGTAGCCTAATGCTATGTCACATGTCCTTCGTCATTCACCTCTTGTCATCTCATCATGCAGGCTTTGTATTATCTCGCATCATCACAAAGAGGGTGAGTATAGTACAATAAGATATTTTGAGAGACAGAGAGAATAAGACCACACTCATATAACTATTATTATAGTATATTGTTCTAATTATTCTTTTTATTATTGGTCATTGCTAATCTCTTACTATACCTATTTTATAAATTAAACTTTATCCTAGGTATGTATGCATAGAAAACACATAATATGTGTAGTGTTCAGTGTTATCCGAGGCTTCATGCATTTACTGAGGGTCTTGGAATGTATCCACTGTGGATAATGGGGGACTACTATACTCCCTGAAAGTTGACACATCTATCCTCTGTGGCAATACTTTTAAACTCATTATTCATTTTGATAAATACAAAAATGTCTCTTCCTTTTATCCTCACCACTGCATCCTATCTTTTGCCAAGAAGACTTTGTCCAGCTCCATTTTGAGTAGTTTGTATTATGAAACAATATATTTGTTTCCTATTCCAAATACAAAATTATATATTGGCTATGCTTTTCAAACCACAGAATCTGTGGCATTTCCTTTTTGAGAATCGCTGCTCTTGATTTTTCAGTGGAATCAGAGCAAGCTGTGATTTGCTAGTTGTGACTCTTCCTCTTTCCTTTTCTCCTTTTCCCTTCCCGTTCTTCTTTCTCTTCCTGAACTGTTGAGCCCTATGGCCATGAGGTGGGCAGAGCATAGTAAGCGAAGTATGAGCATGCCTAGCAGTGTGGCTTGGTGAGGGATGTTAAGAGCCAAAGCTGAATAGCAAGTCATCCCCGTTGAGGGTGTGACCTGGATTGCCATGGGACACCAGAGCCCAAGCAGAAGCCAAGAACATCTTTTTGGAGGTTTCAGTGCCTGTGTAAGGTGGGAGGATATCAATCTGTGGGGTAAATGAGTGTGGGATTTTAAAACTGAATGTGGTGAAGACGGTGTTTATTCTAGTGCAAGGGTTGGTAAGCACGATATCGAGCAGGGATGGGCACCCATGCTAATGAAGACTGGTTAGAATAGAGGTGAATCAAATCTGGTAATAAATTAGGAATACTGATAGGATCCAGGTTTCCTTCTGTGAGAGAAAGAAGTTACAATTATGGAAATGGAGAAAACTAAAATGAACCCTATGATGTGATTAGAAGTAGGGTGTGAACTAAAGGATTTAAAAAAACTATAGATATAGAAATGAATTCAAATGTATTATGTATAAATACCAATGTAATTGTAGATATAGAAAGAAATATAAATGCAAGTATGTAAATATTAGTGTAATTAATGTGTATGCACGTATATTTACCTATGTATGTTTTTCTCATGGAGAGGGCCTTGGAGCTGTAAACTAGCCTCCATCTTTCATCTTACTGAAAACTGAAGTCTAACAAGCAGTGTTTTAAAATTCTCATTTCCTTGTTGATCTGATAATTCTCACAGCTCTCTCTGGGAACCTTCTTTGACATTCTCCAGGGTGATTTAGCAGCCTATTTTCAGACTCTCTGGGCCTGCTGCTATGAGAGCATTTATTACCCTGCTTACACCATCCATTTGTTTCTCTGATTTCACACCACAGTGTTCCCGTCATTCATTTCTCACACAGCGCTAATGCAGAATGGATGCTCCTTAGAGTTTGTTCAGCACTTACTTGAAAGTGTTTTGAAAGAAGGAATAGAGTGCATTGCAGGTGAAAAGACATAAGCTTTGATACTCATGAAATTTTAATCAGATCTTTATGTTATTACTTCCTGGTTTTGAGACCTTCAGTGCATTTCCTAATTTTCCTGAGCCCATTTTCTTATCTGTGAAGTTTCAATACTAATACTTCTCCAGTCTTATGGTGTGTGATTTTTATTTTGGGGATGGTAGGAGAGTAAGTATATAATGATTGAATACATGAAATTTACTTCAAAAATATTAAATGTTATGTGAATAATGATTCCTACCCCACACACATGCTGGAATATAATTTGTTTAGGAACAGACAGTCAATAAAATGTGTATGTGACTATAAAAACATATACATTTAATAATTCTTCCTTTATACTATGGTTTTATTGTTAGTTATTTGTTTATATTTTGAAAAATCTCTTATTTCTTAGTTTTTATAAACACTTAATTCTAGTATAACAATTTTCTAAAACAATAAATGTTTTCTAAGAAAAAAAAGAAACATGTTGTGAATTAAATTTCCTAAAACATAAATCTCTTTTTAACTTTTATGTCTTCAATCTGTGTGCATTTATAGTTTTTACTTAAACATACACTAAATTGGCTATTAATGAGTCATATCTAGCCAAAATAGAAAGTTTAAAAAATTTTCTGGTTAACTATCAGCAATTTTTATTTAGGTAATTATCCTACCCAATTGACAGAAAAATTGTGACACCAATTATCTTAGTCAGCTTGGGCTGCTGTAATAAAACAGAGACTGAGTGGCTTAAACAACAGAAATTTATTTTTTTAGAGTTCTGGAGGCTGGAAGTCTGAGATTAAGGTGTCAGCAGGATTACTTTCTGACAACTGTGGTCTTTCTGGCTTGTGGACAACCAACTTCTCACTGTGTCTACATTACACATGGCCTTTTCTTTGCGTGTGCCCAAGGAGAGAGTGAGCGAGCTCTCTCCTATATCTTCTTATAAGGACAAGAATCCCATTGGAATAGCCCTACCCCCCCTTCTGACCTCACTTAACTAATTACTTTCTTAGGGGTCCCATCTAACAGAACTAAACAGTCTGTTTAGTTCTTCAGTATATGAATTTTGGAAGGGGACACAAACATTCAGTTTTAACACCAATATTAATAGGAACTGGTTACTCTTTTAGTTGTTTTTATTTAAAAAATATATCAATTGCATACATTTTCAGATGATGGGTTAATAAATCTTATTTGTAGACACCATTAATCAAATTTAATTTTATAATCAATATTTGACAATTTGAAATTTTTTAAGTTTCAAAAACCAAGAAATTTAATGTCAATAGTTTCTTCTATATTAAACATAAAACTAAAGTAATTTTTAAAAAAACCATGATATTAAAATAATATTTAAATTAATTATTTTTTAACCTTATTTTTATTGTTGACACTATTATAGATGTCCTCCTTTTTTCTCCTTTGTTCACCTCCACCCAGCCCCTGCTCCACTTATGCCCTGGCCATCACCACATTATTTCTAAAAATTTATCCTACTAATATGCTTTAACAATTCACAATGATACATGTGTTCTAATATTTTTATTTCATCATTAAAATAATAAGAAAAACTGGAAGCAAATTAGAAGTCCATTTCTAATGAAATAATTACATAAATTTTAATGTATATATATGTTCAAAAAATTAGGAGATCTATAAGCACTGATACAAAAATATGGCTAATCTACATTTTTACTACAAGCATCATGTTCAGGGAGAGTTATTTATGTATATACAGTTGCAGAACTAAGGCTATATAGGGAAATATATAGCCTTATATACATCTTAGAAGGAGACTCTGGCATGAAAGAGCAGTTTAATGGGAGACATTTTACTTTTTAGGCCATACTCTAATTTTAAATTATTTTTACTTGAACATACATTATCTTTTGAATAATTTTTCAAAAGATTTTCTGTAACTGGTAGGATTAGTAAATAGAATGGAGTGAAAGCCTTAAGTGCCACAAAACCTACTGTAGTCAGTAGCTTGTTTAGATTTAACACACAGGTCTATTATTTAAAAAATTATTTACCTTGACTTTGTCTGAAATTTATAACTGAAGTTATCATATACATTGTGAAATAAATATTGTGAAAAACTAGAGTGTCACTAAAATCACAGAGAAACATCAGCAATCAATACATTTATGCTAAATCAAAATGTATTTCTCATTATAGTTTTTTCCTTGAATATCCTAAGCATGTTCTATTGGCATATTTTAAGCCTTTCATGTTAGTATACATTTCTAAACAAGTAAAAACTAATTTTATGATTTTACACTGCAAACAAATTTTTAAGAAAATATTAACTATATTGCCTTGAAAGTTTAACTTACTATACTGTACAAATACAACGCAAATATAAACCTATACAAGAGGACTGTGAAGCTTTCACATTGTACTGGTTTTGATTTAAAAACAATAGAAAATTTTCTTAGATTAAATTTATGGTTTCTTTTTTACCAATTCATCATACACTTGTAAAATTATTATGAAGCTCCTCCCATTAAATTCCTTTGTTTTCTCCAATGCACTATCAATACATTTCTTTACAAGATTAAGTCTATTTAAAATTTCATGGCTTTCATGTTTTATTCACTTTCTCTGCTGTAAATATTCTTTAACTGCTTGAATTTATATGACAATATATTAAACATAAAGCTTTTTTTGGAAGTAGGCTCAAGAGTTCAGTTTTAAAAAGCCTAAGATATACCTATTTTATTTATTTTAAGGTTTGACAAATAAAATGGTTAGTTCTTGTTGTTGGTAAAAATTGTAAAAACTTGGAGCACTTTTTTTTTTTAAACTTCAATCCAGAGACAGTTCAGTTTCCATATTTTCTTTTTTTTAAGTATATTTTATTGATTATGCTGTTACAGTATTCCCAATTTCTCTTCCTTTTGCTCTCAGTATCCATATTTTCTATAAAACTATTTTACATTTTTTAAATTACAAATTTATTGTATACTTGGTGACCTCTATTTCTTCACCTAAATATATATTAAAATATAAATGATAGTAAATGTTCCTTCCATTTCTGTGGTTGTGGAAAGAGCCCAGATAGCATATTTACAGGTTTTGTGGTAGTTGTGGCATTGAAAGGATTTTGAATTCAGACTTTGCTTTGATGACATGATTATATGAAGGGAGTGGCAGTTTTCCAGTTTCAATATTGAAAGCCTGAGGTGCTGATTATTTTTCTGTTCAGATCCAAGAAAAATCTTTTTACCCTAAGTCAAATATTTGCATCAAATTAATTAGCATTGTTTTAAGTGAAGGTTAAACACAGTCTTTTGGTACAGAAATATAGATAGCAAGGGCAGATGTTTTCAAAATACATGCCATGTAGCCTTTTATTGAGTTTATATTATGGAAATTTATGGCACTATAAAGATTTATCAGTGAATAACTGATAGCAAATGAAAAAGCCCTGTGATTCCTTATAAAGTGTGTGCATTAAACACAATAACCTTTGTGTTCTTTCAAATAAAAACAAAATAAAATCATAAAAACAACAATTGCAATACTTTTCTACATTTTATATTTTGAAAAATGACATTGAGTTAATTGATTCTTCTTGTCCTTTGTATTTATATCTTTTACTGCAATGTATGCTGCTAGACTAGATGAAGAACATGTATGAATGACCCGTGGACATAGAAAACAGTGTGGGAACTGCTTGTGAAATGGAGATGGGGGGAGGGGATGGGTGGATGAAGGCAAAGGATGAAAATCAGGAGAACTATAATAGGATAACAATAAAACAATGATTTAAGTTAAAAAATTAGAATTTACAAAAGTATCCTACTGGAAAATATTTCTTTAAAATTATAAATGTTTTGTCCATTGAGCACAAGGATTAGGGCTGAATATGTTTGAACGTAATAAAAATAGCCACATCACTATCTCTGAAACATTGTCTATATGACACTTAATTTAAAACATATATAATCGTCGTCGGCAGCCGTCCGTCTCGAGAGACGATGGTGTAGCTTCTTAAGTGTCTATCTGCACCGCCAAGAATGGCTGTGCAGTCCAACTCGGGAGTGACACGGCATCTGTCTCCTCCTGTGTTGAATTGACATCTTGCGATGACGCTGGAGTGTCCTCTCCAGTGGAGCTGAAGCTACAGAGCCTGGGCAGGGTGATATGGAGGGTCTGCTGTTGCCCATGCAGCAGACCCCCCCTCTCTTCGCAGCTGAAGGGTCCAAGGGAAAGACGGAGTCGATACAGCTTGGCTTCAGGTGCGCCGCAGGAGTTGCCGGTGTTGACTACAACGTCAAACCACCTTAGGGACTCCGGCTCCGGATTTTCTGTTGGGGTTTACTCCCTTAGCCTTTCCCCAGAAGAGGTATGCCGCAAGGCAGCGGAGGTTTTTTGGAGTCAGAGTTTTCCTTCTCTGATGTACCCTGACTGGAAGATCGAACCAGCGACACTTAGCTCGCAGGCCGACGCTCAATCCACTGAGCTAAACCAGCCAGGGCAAAAAACATATATAATATATACATGAATATGTGTAATATAAAGTCTACAGATGAAAACTTTATATCCCTTTATAGGAAAACACGTATCTGAAGAGTTTCATAAGTTAGAGGTCTGTTTACCATTTTTTCATGGAGAAATTTTAAAAGTAAGACCACATTACTTACAAATGCAATTTTTCTCAGATTCTTTGTACAATAAGTCATAAGCCATTTGCTTGTGGTCAATATTACATTTTTTCAAGGCAAATCATATTTAAAATTTTAACATTGGCAATAAATATGTGAATCAAATAATTTATAAATTAAAAATTGTCCTTGTCTTTCTCATTAATTTTCATAGTCAGTAACTAGGCATAGAAACATAGGAAAACATTAGCTCCTAATATTTGTTACTGTAATATGTTAAATTGGTCAAGGGGATGATATTATGTTGTACTTTTTATAAATTTTCTGTAAGACAATAACATATTTCACTTAAAACTGTGACTCCTTTCTTATGCAGCTTTGAGCTTTTTATATGTTTGTCAGGCTGTTTGATATTTTGGGGTTTCTATTTTTGTTTTTCTTGTTAAACATTTGCTAATGAAAAGTCAGTGCATACTCTGTATATTACAAAGCAGTAGCTAAGTAATTTCAACGTGTTCAAATAAAAAAAGAGGAAAAGAATCACTCAGATATTTTTCTACACTGAATACCAGTTTTTTGAAAGATGATGTTTTTTTCATTTTTTGATCAGATGTTTGTCATCAAATAAGCAGTATGTTTATCCAAAATGGAACAAACCAGAAATCTATCTATGAATCTCTCTATCTCTATATCCATCTATGGAGAGACATGAGTGACTTAATAAAAATCTTCTGGTACACAGTGGTCTAATATTTACTTCAGTGTAAGATCTGGAAAGCTCATCAGATAACTGTGCTGATGCCTTCTAGGCTGCAGAGTTGAAATTCTGTTCTTTCTTTGTGCAATCTCCCGATTCTATTTTTTCTTTGATCACCCACATGTTTTATTTTTTTATTTTTATTTTTATTTTTTTTAAATGTTTTTTATTGATTATATTGTTACAACAGTTCCAATTTTCTCCCCCTTGCTCCCCTCCACCCAGCACCCCCCTCCCCCAGCAATCCCCCCCAAGTCCATACCCCTGGTTCGTAAAAATTAACTATCCCCCCCCCTCAAATATTAGGACCCTTTGTAATCTTGTAAAGGACAATGGGCGAAGGTCTCAAGCTCCTCTAGCTGCTTCAAGCTGGACATGGTCGTCGTCCTACCTACCCTTGGGTCCAGAAAACCCTAATAAGAGTGGGGGTGTGGAGGGGAGGGTGGCCTTCCCACATGGGGAAGGATCGTGCAGATTCCAGGTCAGTTGGCTGTCTCCGGTCAACGGCGTGCTTGGTTTAACAGGCTGGGATCACCCACATGTTTTAGAAAATTGTTTTTTAAAAGGGTGTGGTGATCCTTTATTCTTTTGATTTTTCATTTTACTTCCACTATTTTTCTTATTTATTGCCATTTGAAAAACTGCCATTTTTGTGATTTCATTTTTTTTTTTTTTAATGAAGTAGAGATGGAAGAATTATGAGAAGGGCGAAGAGAAAGTCATATGCCTACTTTGCAACTCATTGATCTAGGCTAAGAGACAAATAACAACAAACAAACACTAGTCACTGTCTTGTGACCTATTTGTTTACAATGTTGATAATTCTAGAGGACAGTTTATACAAAGCCTTATTGGCCACATTGTACTCTGTAAGGTTTTCATAAAGCAAAAAAAGGAATTCCTGTATTTGTTTCAATGTTTTTTCATTTATAATAGTTTACTTCCTAAATAAAATACTCAAGTTTTCTTTGAAAATTACATTTCTTATTTCTATTGCATTTTTTATCAAAGCATGATTCACTATAAGAAGATATGTCCAGTGATAGAATAGAGCTTTTCCATGTTTAATAAAAAGAAAATGTTTCACTGTATTTCAGAAATCTTGAAATTACATAAAATCTTAAGCCTGCAGAAGATAAAAATCTTTTAAAAACATTAGTTTATGAAGTAATATATTTATCTTAGAAAGATTTTGCCATTTCGCTCGGAGTATGCAAAAACATTTTTAAGTATATTTAAATGCTGCATTAATAAATAAGTGTCTTGATCAAATACTAGATTTAAAAATGTTCCCCAAGTGTCTGAATATTTTGGTTCAATAAAATCATATAAAATGTTTTTCATATTCAGTGAAAATACTCATTGGGAGTAGATCTGAGGCAGGCTAGTAAGCCAGGACAAGTGGAATAGGGAAACTGAGACAGTTAAACAACCAAGCAGTTTAAAGCCATCTAGTAAATCCTATCTTCCCTAAACCAAGGACACAAGAAGAAGTAGTTTATGATTCTCCACCCCAACCAGAGGGTAAATAGCTTAAATCACCCTATTCAGGGAAATAGATAGCAAAAGTCAAATTAGTGCTATTTGCCAACAACACCCAAGGACAGAAGAAGTTAAGGGACTCATTCTCATTTTGGTTAATTAGCATAAAGCTGGTGAATATTCTTCTGAGATCTGCCCCTAAGATCTTCCCTAAATTCCCAGGTTTTAAGAACTCTCAAACAAAGGACCCAGTGTGCTCTCCCTCCCAGGAGCATTCCCTCGCCTAGCCCTTCCTCCTTTTCTTTTCCCACAGGTGTGCATCTCCTAAACCAGTGGTTCTCAACCTTCCTAATGCTGCGACCCTTAAATACAGTTCCTCATGTTGTGGTGACCCCCAACCATAAAATTATTTTTGTTGCTACTTCATAACTGTAATTTTGCTACTGTTATGAATTGTAATGTTAATATCTGATATTCAGGATGTATTTTCATTGTTACAAATTGAACATAATTAAAGCATAGTGATTAATCACAAAAACAATATGTAATTATATATGTGTTTTCCGATGGTCTTAGGCGACCACTGTGAAAGGATCGTTTGACCTCCAAAGGGGTCGCGACCCACAGGTTGAGAACCGCTGTCCTAAACTGTAAGGGACCCCAGGAGACTTGCAGCTAAAGAAACAATGGGCAATGACAACTCCTTCTGGGCTAACCCCCTGAACCTGTCTCCTAGGCCCCTTTTCTCTGACTTCCTGCTAGGCTCATTTCTTTCCTTTAACATTTCTAGAGCCAAAGCAGCTCTCCTTCTACCCTAAGCCCTTCCTTTTTTCACTGTCCCCAGCCTTAATAAATGTACTCTCAAAATCACCCGGACTTGCATTTTGAAATTGTAACAGAGTGGGGGCCACCCACAAAGTCCCCATAGCTCTCAGTTTTGGGGACAGGGAAAAGAGATAGTAGAGCTATCTTTGCATATCTATGGCAATTTGGTAACTAGATAATAGCTGTGCTGCAGCCCAGGGCAAAATGGCAGGTGATAGGCTTAAGATACTTTTCATAACAACGATGTATGGTGCCCTGGGTCAGCATTTAAGGGCAGGCAGCCATACAAGAAGAGAAAAGCCACAAAGTCTGAAAGGGTGTCAGCTGGGAGGTCTGGGGCGTAACGGGGAAGCCATGTGGTTTGGAGAGAGTCTGACATGAGATCTGGAGAAGAAAGGGGAGACCCACTGGGAAACCTGCCTGGAACACAGCAGCACAGCCGATGAGGCTGGAACTTCGGGGACCTGCCTAACCAAGCATGGATTCATGGGAGATGTCTGGAATGCTGAACTGTGACCAGGAATACGAAGCTGTGACTTCTGCTTTTCTGAAAGATAGTAGCTCTGTTAGGGATAAAGAAGCAAGCCAGTGACTCCCAAACCAGTAGAAGATAATTAAGAGAAGAATCATGAAAAAGGGGTGAGGAAATGACATTCTGCGGCTCCTCACACATATCTCTGGCATCAAAAGGAGGGAGATTGTTGTCACCAAACACAGAGAAATGGGAAGATGTAGCTAGATAACTTTTCAAATAAGTTGGAGATAGACCTATAACTAGATTACCCTTAGTTAATCATACCCTGAGTTAAGTAGTTAATCGTGTTAGATTGTCAACCCAGATTAACCAGTAATGGAAAAACGGGAGGAGAGGGGAGGGGAAGCTAATTGCATTAGGGAGGGGAGCTAATCATATTAGTATAAAACCAGTTTACTTTTCCTACTTCGCCCACACATGCTCCTGACTGGTGGTGCACCTGACTCTGCAGACTCCTGAATAAATGCCTTGCTTTGCTGCTCAAGTCCTGTGTCCTGGTGTTTTATTGTGAGCATTTCTCACACTTCTGACTGGCGTATTCTGAAACTGGCCTGGTTTGGCAGGGGGAGGCGGTACTAAGTGTTTGTGGGTGTTTTAAAGGGAGTGGGGCATAACGGTAGAAACCTGCCGTTATTCTGAATCTGTAAATCTTTTAAATAAACCCCCTTTTCTTTTCCACCAAACTTTTGTATTGGGGGTCATGCTTCTTGGTAGCAGGCAATCGGACCCCACAGCTGCTCCAGAACAGCATAGGCTGGGGTTCTGTGACAAAATCTTTCCTGCACAATATCAAGAACCCACACACTGTAGGCTGGCTTGATGCAGACGCGCTCCTGGTCCCTGTCTAGTAACAGATCTATCCCATTGGATCTTATCCTCAAAAATGGTCATTGTTTTTAATAAAATTATTTTTTAATAAAAAGATTATTGACCAACTCTAAATATACATATGCTATTTTGTAATGTGTTTCATTTGGGTATGTCTTTAATTGTCTTTAAAAAATCAAAATGAAATGAGTAAAATTTGTAGTCCTATTTTATTCTGCTAGCATTTCAAATGGAACATTGAATATGATTAAATATATTCTCCCAACAACAAAATTTTACATATTTAATATTTAGAATTTCTCCCTCTACTAAATTAATGTGTCTGATCCAGCTTATTTCTAAATCCCTTATTCCTATTAACCATTTTTTCTCAACTAACATTGTGCCGGTGTGTTACTTAACCTTCTACACCATACTTGTGAGTCTGCTTTTAAATGTAAGCCAACTCCAGTGCACATCTCCTGTTTAAAAAAAAAAAAAAAAAAAATTGTTACTGCTTTAAATAAGGCCCAGTTATTCTGAATGGGAAAACTCAGATATCTTCTGTTTCTGTAGTTCATTTACTGACATTAAATAAGTATATTTCACTCTATCACCATTTCCAGATCATTGCACAGCAAAACAGCTTTGACTACCCATCTGTAACTTTGCACCTTAATCAGTGTCCTCCTTTTCACATTGCTCACTTCCTCCATTCCCTTGAATTTGATATTTGCCGCCATGTGGCTCCTCTGTGTCTCATTTAGCCTCTCTTTCACTAAGCTTTTTAGAGCTCTTACAGAGTCACATGTCTCTGTTATGATCAACTATTTCAACAATAGCACTGCTTGAACCTTAAGAATCTCTTATTTTCTTCACACTTTTCCAAAATCAAAATTTGATTATATCTACACTCTATTTTCTGTGTTGTTAATTTTGGGCTGCATGAAATTAACTCTCCAAAGGTCTTCAATGTTGATGATTGAAAGAACTACTAACTGTTTTAGATAGTTTTTATCTTCCACAATTGTGCCCTACCTTTGATAAAGCAGTTAACATATCTCATTTTCTATTCTGTAGAAATTGGGGTCATTCAATGTTTTAATATCTTTCTTCTTCACCTCAACACCCTTCTTTTTTTAGCTTTTCTTATTAAAAGACAATGTGCTGAATTCCTGCTTGCTCATTTAATTTGAATTTAATTCATTAGTGATCACACCTTTTTCATAGTCTTCGAATCTCTTCACTTCCTTGTCTATTTGCTTACTACTTTTAATGCATGCTTAACTGCCCCCTACATCAGAATGCCTTCCCCCAAATCTTTCACTTCTTCGTGTAGTCATTAAAACGATCTCCTTCCTCTCAATGTCAAAGGGCACAAAGGAGTAATGTCTATTTCCTCTTGAATTTTCTTTTCGGCACTCAGCTTTCCTTTTATCTCCTCTTGTCCATTGCGACATACTCAAAAAGAACACCAGCTTCCCCCTAAGAGTGTGCTTTGTTCCCCACCTTCAAACACTTCGAGCTCAGTTTCTGTGATATTTTACACCTTCTCCTCTTTTAGGAGTGCTTCTTCTTTGATATATTGGCTGTTGTTCTTATAAATCTTTTCTAGTTCTCTCACTATGCCCTTTTTTCATTTGTGTTGTCATAGGTTTCTTTCCTTTGCCCTAAATGTAGACATTCCCAAGCTTCTATTCTTGGCTTTATCTTCTTTTCTCTCCAACCCCTTTACTATGTTAAAATATTTACTCCATTATCTGTATCTATCATCTTTGTGTAGACTTGTTCCAAATACATTTCCAGGCCAACAACTCTTCTAAATTCCAGAAACCTATTTCCAAACAGCTGCTAGAGTTATCTATCTTGGCATGTCATGGGCCCTGAGAACTCAACCTCAGCAATTCCAAATTAATCATCAATTTCCCTGAAGTTGGTACTCCATTTTAAAAACTCCTGTAAGTTTCTTAAATGTATGAGCTGAAATCTCTAAATTATCATTTAATTCTTTCAACCTTCACATTAATATCAGCAACAGAGTCCATTGGTTATCAATTTTTAGTGAGTTTCTTATGTAGCAAGATAAGATGTTGAGATATCAGTCATTGCACTCTTTATTTCCTTGTTTTATTACATATGACCTTTCTTCAAATTAGGGTCTTCACATTAACTGAGAGAAAGTCAGCACTAATATAGGCAGAAAAAAGAGGAAAAACAAAATTTTTCTTCCTAAAAAACAAGATCCCTGTGCTTCAAAAGAATGGTAAAGGAAAGCAGGACATAGAGCTCAAAAAATAGTCAAACTAGAAAGAAAACAAAGGAGAGTAATCCACTCTACCTGTGACCTAAGAGATGACTGGAGATTATTTGGGCTGGGACAGGGAAGAAAAGTAAAGACAGGGTCATAACCTCGAGGGTGGAGTGCTAGAGACCAAAGAGGGTTGCAACAGGCATTGTGAAGGGAGTAGGTTGGCATCAGGCATTGTCCCTCTGACTTCAGTACTGGGGAATCATGTAAAAGCTGGGCCAATACCTGCTGACCACATGTCATTGCTTGTAACCTCTGCAAGACTAATTGTTGTGGAGTATGAGCTTAACACTTCACATCACCATTACATCATCCAGCAGAGCAGCCGCCCAAACTCAGACACTTGGCTAACCCTCATCTGAATTGTCCTGTTGTTCCAATGTCTCAGGGAATTTGTAAGAACTTCTAATGAAAGATGATAGACTTCTCACCTAGAGGAGTGGTGGCAGTGAGAGCAGGAAAAGCTTTGCATCTGTGCTTGTGTAACGTGGGACAACATTCTCCTACATATGGGCTATGATACAAGCACTGTTAACTTGTGAGTCTCATGCCACTTAAGTTGCCTCACTTGAAAATTCTTAACAGAAGGCAAAGAGACAGTGTGTACATATACGATTAGGTTGGATAATAGGGTGAGAACTCACAGTCCACAGGATTATTAGATAAGTAATCTGGAACTAAATTAAATCTGGGTTCACCTATGTTTACCTAGACAGAGCAACCCCACACGCTCACCCTGTGCAACCTTTACCCTCACAAACTTTGTTTAGTTATTGATATTGATATTTATGTGGAAAGGGAAGAATGAAAAGGTATTTATAATCAGCTTGGGTGGGCATGGGGGCTAGTTTCACCAGGGCTATTGATTGATGTAGAGGAAAAGATATTAATGACAACAATATCAATGAAAACAATGACAGAAGCTTCTTCTCCTACAAAACAGTGAGCCCATACTCACAAGTATCAATGATTGTGAAAGACAAAGAAAGGCTGTAGAACTCTCCCAGATTAAAGGAGACTGAAACAACATCTCGATCTAAGGCCTTGCAAGAGTTTGAACTGGGTCTGAATTGAGGAACATGACATAACTGATATTTTGGGGACATCTGCCAAAAACTGAATGAACAAAAGTATTTTGATAATAATATTTTATCAATGTCCAATTTCCTCAATTTAATAATTGTACATTAGTGAGAGAATGTTGTCTTAGATATTACAAGCTCAAGTTTTTAGAGGTAAAAGAAAATGCTGTCTACAAGTGTTCTCTTAAATACTTCAGGAAAAAATAAAAGCTTCCAGTGAAGCTTTTTAGGCTTCTGGAAGTAGGGTAGTTGTGGTTGCTGAGAGACCCTGAAGGGCCACCTGCCAAGATGAAGGATTTAGCATCTAACTCTTACCTCTCATCTTTGTAATGGTGCAGGGATTACACTGAAAGTAGTGGTGAAGAAGAGAAAGCTGGAAGTTTTAGTAAAGTGTTGGAAAAGGTCAAAGAGACATAAGCCCAAACCTTCCCTGAAGTGAACCAGAGTAGGTCCATATCATGCTGTCCTTCAGGGCTTCTGGGGCCCAAAAGGAGGCAACTGTGAAGCAGAAACCATTGGAAGATGAATAAGAGACTGTGCAGAGACCGATGGTCCTATTGCAGATGACCTAACACTGGAGTTGCTCACTGGCAAACGTGTGAGCCATCTCTAATGACAGTTGCTTGAAGGCTGCACCTATGCAGCTTAAGCCTGGAAAAGCTTAAGGAAAGCTCAGAAAAACTCTTGACGTGTTTATAAACTTAAAAATGTTTCCCTTTTAATCATGTATAGAGAGAAACTGATATCCAATGTACAATTTATTTTCAGGAACTCATGTTAAAAAATTAAAATAGTTGCTTTTAAAGAACTAAAATGATTTTGACAGTTTTAAGAAGTAATGAGGTAAATAGTTTTATTCACTCCAATCCTCTATTTGAATGCATAGCTTGGCAAAACAAAGTCTGAAAAATAAGGGAATAGGGGGAGAGCCCTTTTGCACCACTGCTGGGTTCTCTATCATAGATCTCTGCTTGAGCAGAGAGGTTCCCTCACCAGCGCTGGCCGGCAGCCCTCAGGAGCTCAGATAAACACTGATCGATTCCTAAGGAATTTCTCAGCTGCTGAGGGAGTGAGCTGAGCGTGATAGGAGCTGGCACAGGTGTGTATGTCATTAGCTTCAGTAAGGTTTTTAGACAGGCCATAACTGCCTCAGGGCTGCTCAGTAGCACCATGGGCATATTAAGGAAGAGGAAAATGAGAGTGGTGGTGGAGAGTATTATTTTTCCTTCTCTAGAAAAATCCCCTGTCTGGGTTCATTGAAATTCTGCTATTATTGGGGGAATTTTTTTTTTTTTTTTTTTTTACTTATTGTTGTGAGTTCTTTTGGGTATATGAAAACTATCCTTGATAGGAGTAGAATTTGAGTGTCCTACTAAATGTGTTAGGATAGGGTGTTTTATAGACAAAAAATTGAGTACTCCTGTCTTATTTATCACTTAACTCATTTTTAAATGTATGGTATGTGAATTATATCTCAATAAAGTGTTTAAAAAAAGATTCATTGATTACTGAAAACAAATCTATATAGTAACTAATTAGTGGGCATTATTTTTAAAAGATAATTAAGTCTGCTAATTTAAACATATACTTGAGGCATCTTGGTTTTATGCCCATTTCATAGAAAGCAAAAGAAGGTAATGTTTAGAAAAGGACATATGTTCAAGGACAATATTTCTGTTTTTTGCTGAGTAGACAGCAGCTGAGAATGAGTCAGTTGAAAGGGTTAGATGGGACCAGTAAAAGGGAGAGTAATTAATATTAATAGAAAAATTTCAGAAGAAATAGAGTTCATAATTTTGAAACACAGGTGAATGAATTAGCCTAGAACAATGAGAGACACGTTTAAGCATGTACTACAGATGGAAATAGCAACTACGTAGGCACAATTTTATGTGAGACATCTGTTTTCTTTGTGAATACTAGGGAGTGCTCCTGCAAATAGTGAAGCCAGTGCGAGGGGCGTGGCATGTAGCTGGTGAGTGGAATGGGAGAGGTGGCTGGTCAAAGTTAAATATTGGCATTATGTTAAAGGGACATTACAAGTCTTTTAACCTTTAAACTTAAAAGCAACAAATTCTCCTTAGCAACAACCTCTTAGATTATAAGTGTCTTTTGAACAACTGAGATTTTGTAAGGTGCCCCCACCCTTTGGACTTGATGCCATTCGACAGCATTTGCCCCACATTTTCATACCTGGCTTCAGACACCCCATTTATTTTGCAGTTGCACACTGACACCTCTCACTGGTTTTCATACACCAAATGCAAACTACTATTGTTACAGAAACAGGGGAGTCCAAAAATCCCCGGAGTTTGCGGCTGGGGGATGGGGAGAAGGAAGCAGCTTTCAGAATGCCTCCACACGCCTGAGGCTGATGGCTGGTGTCTTTCATTATGCAGAATTGCTTGGATGCTTCCAAGGCCTCAGGTGGATGGGAGGAGTCTTGAACCAGGGGATGGTATGGAAAACACACAGAGACTACATGGGGTTCTCTGAATGGTCAGAACTGTTGGCAGCACCCACTGCGTCAGAGGACGCAATCAGGGATATATAGGCAGCCGTGAACACTTTAGGGGCAGCGTGCTCTGGGGCTGTCTCCCTCGCTGGTGGGTGTTTGAAGGGGTGCTCTGGAGAAGGAGAGGAGATCCACGCGGTTTACAGAAAGAAGACAGTTTGCAAGGAGGCTGAGAATCCTGGCAGTTTTGTATTGAGAGCTGAAGGACACCGCAGCACAGAAAGGACCTCCCCAATCAGATTGAATGATTGGCAGCCACTGGTAAAGCTGAACTGTGCCTAGGAAGCAGGGAAACGGTGTTTCTGACCTTCCTAAAACTGGCCAGGTCTGGGAGGGGGAGGCAAGGATATGTGTAACTATTAAATAAACAATTTTCTTTTCACTCAACTGAAGTATTATGAGTTGTAATTCTGGTGGCGGGCAATCGGACCCCTCACTAAAGAACCTGTGGGTTTGTTTTCAATCAGAGCAGCCCAGGGTTCTGTAACACTATGAGCAGATTTGTAACAGTTCAGGCTACTTCCTAGGGACACGCACTGCAATCCAAGAACTTTTTATCGTGTCGTCATCTCGATCAGAACACTTTACATTTGCTAGCTTAACGATTTAAATATTATAATTTATAGTGCTTTCTTGAGTTTTTATAAAGTGAATGTAATATAGAAAAATAGGTGGTGTCACTAGTGTTAAAAATAGTAAATCTCTTTAAACGAATATAATAAAATTAAAGTGGAAATAATTAGGGTATATAAAAAGATTCTATTTATTTATGTTCAGAGAGAGGGGAAAGGAGGGAGAAAAAGAGGAAGAAAAACATTGATTGGTTGCCTCTCGCATGTCCCCAACTAGGTACCTAGCTGCAACCCAGGCATGTGCCTTGACTGGGAATCAAACAGGTAGGTGAACGTTCAGTTCAGAGGCAAGAGCTCAATCCAGTGGGGCACACCAGTCAGGGCTAATTAGGTATTTTTAAAAAAGTGAACCTTTGACTATCAATTGCATTTAATTTGACATAAGATGATTGACATTAATTTTGCATAAACTACCTAAGGTGAAGTACAGGCACAAAATATTAGAGATATATAATTATAAATTGTGTTTAAAGAAGAAGGTAAAGTTAATGGATTTTTATTTTGAGATAATTTTATATTCATATGCAGTTACCGTAAGTAACGCAAAGAAATTCAGTGCATTCTTTACCCAGTTTCCCATAAAGACAACATTTTGCAACACTCGACTAAAAATTAAATAAAAAAATGGACATTGTTACATTGCACTAGCATTATTCAAATGTCGCTAGTTTTTTATATTCTCATTATTAATACATTTCATAATCCTTTAAAAAATCTAGTTAAAAATGGAATCTTTCAAACACAGTGTAAGTCTATAGAAAGTTTTTACTATTTGACTTGTAGCTCTTTTCAGGAATGCAGTTTTGAAAGTATGAAATGGCTTGATCTTAAATTTATTCTAACATCCTTCCAATGGAAGACTGTCATGTCATAATTTATTTTGTAAGTTGCATTTCTACATTTTTGCATTGGAAATAAGAATAGTCAGCAACATTAATATTCTTTATAGGCATTGCTTTCAAGAAGGTAATTAATAAATAAGTTAGGGGGATGAATAAGCTTACAGTAGTATATCACTTGTTTAATTATCTAATATACTTAATGCATATTTTATCCATTTTTGTGATAACTTTATGTTTATGTTTATAAAACAGTCTGTACTTTGGTATGAACCATGAATAAATGGGTATAAAATAAACTATTACCCTCCAGGTTGAAATAGTGTGGGGAGATATTTGGCAGTCTGAAATAGCAAGTAACATATGATAATGGGGTGGAGGGGTACAATTCAGGTGACATTTATACCTAAATTATCATTCTTTCCAGATGAAATCCTGAGTGATCTGCACCATCTATTGTGTTACTGAATTAAAGCTCTGAGAGAAAAGCCTTTGTTTTAAAGGAATGTAGCAGCAATTTACAATTTACAGAGTATGTTGGAAATGCATATATGGTAGACAGAGACACTGAACCTAAAGTGTGAAATTTAGAAAAATATGAAACCCTGACACAAAATCATTATGAAATCACAAGGTTGGACTATGGACTGGTATGAAGTTATGAGAAGATCATTGGATAACATAAAACCAGAATGACTAAAGAATAAGCAGGTCTGCTGAGGCAAGAACGGGGACTCAGTGCCCACATTGTGACACACACAAAAAGCGAAAATCCCTAATGGAATAGTGCTTTAATAAGGACTGATGGAAATTTAATTATAGGTTTCCAAGCATAGAATTATGTTGTCATTTCAGATATTCACGAGTCTATTTTAAAGAAAAAGCACCAAGAAAGAAAATATTCTAAAAGCATTCATCAACTATAACTTGGCTTTCTTAAATTTTTTTTCTCTCTTAATACTGGTAGAATACCTTCATTTTTGTATTTACTTCATATTTAATCAAATTGATACTGCTGTAAACTTTGGTTTCCTGTCTTCAGTACACACATGAAAATCAAACATTTATCTTACTTAGGAAATAGTTAATCTTTAAAGAACTAGAACTAAAAAAGATGAACTGACTTAATATGTGAGAATTTATCTTGAATGTAATATGTTTTTCTTTTATAAGAAATAAATAACTAAAACAAACATTTTAAAAGCTATAGATTATTTCTCATTATGTCTTCTCTTAGATTTCTTTACTACAGTTTTAATTAAAGTATGTCTCACATAATAATAAAACATTTGTATACGGTCTAAACTTGTTATCTTGCCTTTGGCCATATCATAATTGGAAACAACTAAGTGAAATAGGAAGAATAAGAGATAAACCAGAAAATCTGCTGGAAACTAGGGTTGGTAACATATACTAGAAATGACACAAAAATGTAAGATATAGAATATATTAATAAAAACCAGTAAAAGTGAAGTAGATATTAATAAATGATTTTATTCTTTGTCCCCATAACAATATGTAAATTCAATGTCAACTCTATTTATGTTATAAATACATGCATATGTGCTATGCCATTTTGGTTGTGGTTATCAAAACTTTATGCAGGGTGAGCTCTCCCTTCCAGAAGCACTCCCACACCTGTCCCTTCCCCCTCTTTGCCCAAAGGCATACATCTCCTAAATTCTAAGGGACCCCACAAGACTTGCAACCAGGAGAGTAATGGGCAGCAGCAGCTAGTCCTGGGCTTACCCCTGGAACCAGTCTCCAAGCCTCCCCCCGCCCCCTTTTTCTCTGACCCTCCAGTGAGCTGACACGACTCCCACTTTGCCTCACTTCTCTGCCATAAACATTTCTAGAGAGCTACAACAGCCCTGTCTAGTCTTTCTCCTGTTGTGTCTTCTGTCCTAAGCCCTTCCTTGTTTCACTGTCTCCAACTTTAATAAGCATACTCTAAAAACCAAACAACAACAACAACTTTATGCAGGAGGCTTCTTTATATTTCCAACTTGTGATATCAGCTTAGAAAAGCTTCTCTAATTGTACACTTTTAAACACAGCAAATGTAAGATTACTCATGGGAGATTGAATTACACTTCATTAAGATGAGTTGTAATGTTCAACAAGTAAGAGCAGGAATGCATTTGGAAATATTTCACAGAATAGAGCTGTAGAAATTTTTCTCATAATTTTTCAAAATGTTAAAGGGGCCTCCAGGAACTTTATCCTCCTTTAGTTTTTCTTACTGAAGAATGTGAACTGATTTTTTCAACTGATAATATAAACGTTCCACTGCAATAAGTAAAGATCTCCTCATTTTTGAAAAATGAATGACATATGAATAGGTAAAAATATATTGAACCTAATTAGAAATTAGAAAAATAAAAGTTAAAGCCAAATTGGAATTTAATATTTAATGCTGTCATGTGTACAGATAGGTGACTCGGAAGCCAGCGTGGACTTTTATATCAGAGAAGTGGTAAGCTCCTATAGCATAGAGTAGGAGTGGAACTCACTTTGATGGGAGTCTACTTAGGTTTAGATAATATTGTGTTACAGCTGAGATTATGAGAGTTTTACATTGGTAGGTGAGGTGAAAATCAATTTACATTATATTTCCCCCACCTCCTTTTTGATTATGTCTTCACCTAAGATGTAAAAAGCTAAGAGACAGTTAGAAAAAGCAGGTTTCAGATATTGTTGAGTGTTTCACCAAGACTTTTGCTTTATAATACAATATGAATAGCTTCTTCAGGGGGCCTAAGTATTAATTTAAAAAAATTTATTTATTTGTTTATTTTATTTTTAGAGAGAGGGGAAAGGAGAGAGAGGGAGAGAAACATCACTGTGTGGTTGCCTCTCACAAGCCCCCAACTGGGGACCTGCCGTGCAACCTAGTCATGTGCCCTGACTGGGAATCAAACCAGCAACACTTGGCTTGCAGGCTGATGCTCAATCTACTGAGCCACAGCAGCCAGGGCTAATTTTTTAATTAATAAACTTTATTCTTTAGAGTAGTTTTAGGTTAATAGCAAAACTGAGCAGAAAGTAGAGTCTCCATATATCTTGTCCCCTACGCAGGGACAGAATTGCCCACTGTCAATGCCCTGAATCAGAGTGCTATATTTTTTATAGTTAATCAATTTATTCTGACACATTATTATCAACAAAATTCTATAGTTTGCATTAACATTCACTCTTGATGTCTTATATTGGATGGGTTTGACACATGTATAATAATATGTACCCAACATTATAGTATTATGCAGAATAATTTCTTTGTCCTAAAAATCCTCTCCCTCTAGCTCTGGTAACTACTAATCATTTATTGTCTCCATGATTTTTTTTTTTTTTTGCCTTTTCCAGAAAGTTGGAATCACAGTGTGTAAACCTTTTCAGATTAGCTTCTTTCACTTAGTTTTATGTATTTGTTCCCCCCATGTCTTTTATGGCTTGGTAAGATAATTTTGATAAAATATTTTGAGAAAAAAACAATATGTAATATGAGAGAGAAGCAGGGTAAAGGAATGTAGTTTACAAGATTTACCCAGGACTGCCTCCACTTTCTCATAGAATTTGCACAGTGACCCTTGATACTTGAAACACAGCTCATAGAGTAAGAGACAGAGCATAGTAATATGAAGTTTGAAAGAAGTTCAGTTTACACATCATTTTTGTTACCTTGTCCTAGATACCCAAGTAAATCAGATTCTGTTAACTTTGGAAATAGCAGCTTGTACATAAATCCAACTTTGGCATGAAATCCATTCCCATTGTGTTCCCTACTCTGTTAGGGACCTCACCAGCCACCAATATCAGGCACCTGATAATCATCTTTGACTCTTCCAGTATTAAATGATCACCAAATCCTGCCTATTCTCTTTACTATCTATTATCTAATATGTCACATTCTCTAAAGCAACTGTTCCTCCCCAGTTCAGTTTCTCATCATTTTTTCTCTTATTGGGAGCAAGGTAATAATGTCTTTGTTGTTCTTCTTCTCTGTGGTGAAGAACACCTTTCCATCTTTGACATGGCTTCTAAACTTAGCTAGATAAAAATAAAGTCTATATTGTCACTAACTTGAAGAAAATACTGCAACTATTTAATGTGGTGTACAATGATACTAGTGATTTGATTTTTTGCCCTTCACCCTACATTCACAGACATATCAAACTACCTGTAGTTATTAGGATATTTGGTGGTTCTTTCATAGCTGCTTACTTTTATAATTGAACTTTGCTTCCTTTTTCTACTTAGTGAATTATTTGTAAAAATACATTCATTCAATTAGTCAACTAATACTGAAAACTTACTCTGTGCCAACCATAGTTCTCACTCTAGGACATTATCAAGATAGAATAAAACAGCACAGGGTAGAAAAAAAAAAAAAAACAACATCAAAATTATGGTGCTTACATTCTAGGATAGGAGCAAAAAGCAATTGCATAATTATATCATTTTATATAATGTTAGAAAGGAAAGTCATTGCACCCTTGAAAGAATATCTGTGGGCATTTGGTGGGGAGGGGTCTATATTTGATAGGATGGTCAAGGAAGAGCTTACTGTTAACTGAGCTTATGACTGAATGATAACAAAAAGATAGCTATTTAAAGTTTAGCAACAAACCATCCAGACAGACAGAATTGCAGAGAGAATAGCAACAGATAGGCCCTGATGCAGGAGGTGCTCTAACAAGTGCTAGGGACTGATGTTAGGCTAGTGTGTCTGGGTGCAGTAACTAAGAGAGAGCGGCATGGAATGAGGTTGTGAAAGTAACCAAGAGACACCACACAGAACCTTTTGGTTCATAATAGGGAACTCACATTTACCCCAGGTGCAGATGAAAGCCTTGGGGTTCATTGGGACAGTATATTCTGGTTTGTTAGTGGATATTCTAATTGCTGTATGGGGAATGAATGGGAGTGGAGAAAACATAGAAATGAGAAATCAGCTTGAAAGTGATTAAAAGTCATCTAGTCCAGGGATGGAAATGGCTGGAGCTAAACTAGTAACAGCAAGGATAGAAATGCATAGATACAAAATGTATTACAAAGGTAAATGCTAAAACTCTTTATGGTGTCATATGTGTGGAAAATAAATGAGTAGGTATGTGATGGTAAAAGAAGAAATAAATCAAAAATAACTCTCAGTTTGGGGGATATTGTCAGTAGATGGACTGTAACACCAGTTACTAAGATGAGGAAGAATGAGGAAGTGTAAAATTGATGTCTAATCATCAGTTTTGTTTTGGATAATTTAACTTTAAATTTCCCTTAAGGTATCCCACTGCAGGTATTAAAGGGATAGCTAGTTATATAAATTTTGATTCCTCAAGAGAGGTCTTCATCAAAGAAGTAAAATTGTAAGTTACCAGCCTGTAGCTATTATTTAAAGCTATGGAAACAGTCATCTCCTGGGTAGAGAATGTAAATAGAAATGACAGTCAGTCAAGACTGTACTTTGAAGAACTCCAATATGTATAATTTGGGAAAAGCAGACAAAGTCAGAAAATGAGCATGCTGGGAAGTTGGAGGAAAATCTGAAGAGTGTAATATGAGAGAAAAGAGAATTTCTAGGAGGAGCAAAAGGCCACACTGTTATACAGCAGTGAGCAAAAGTAGGTTTACAGCTGTATGTGAAACACAGTTTATTCTTGTATTATTATTTATTGTATAACAACTGTAAACCTACTTTTTCCACCCCCATATATTCCCAAGAGTCAAGTATCATGATAACCAAATAATGTTCTTTGAATTTGGCAATATGGTATGAAGGTCATTGGAGGCTGTGACCTCAGTACAGTTATAAAAGCTGAAGTTAAACTGGATTGTGTTAAAAAACAGATAAATTGTTGGATGTGTTAAAGAATAAATGAGAATTTGTTGAGTGGAGTCAAGAGGTATAAACAATTTCAAGAGAATTTTTTTGAGAAAGAGAACACAAAACTTGAGCAGTATCTTGAGGACGACACACATAGAAAGGAAGATTTATGGTATGTACTGAAACTGACACAGTATGCTAATGGTGATACCCATTAGAAAGGATGAATTTGAAGATCATGAGAAGTGTTTTAACATATTTCTTGAAAGTTTGCAGGAGATGGAGTCTAGTAGAAGTGCATGGTCTGAACTTTCTTTTGATAGAGGGATGTTTTCTTTTGGAAAATCTTGATAGCTATAGGTTGACTTGCACTAAAAAAGATGAAGGAATTTATATTTGAAGGATGAGACCATCAGCCACAACGTTGGGTGAGGAAAGGAAGTGCTTGAGGTTGGGGAACATCTTGTTCATTGTGAATGAAGCCCTTCAAGTTTTTCAGGTGGTACCCCTGAAGGAGCAAGAGGTTTGAGGTGGGAAGTATAACCTATTCACTTGGAACACAGGAATATGACTTTATGAAGAGAATATAGTAGGTCTCTGTCTGCTATTGTGTTTTTCTGTATGACATTTTCTTTTTTTTTCTTTTGTGTTTTTCTGCATTACATTTATGACAATGAATTTAAACTGAAGTTAGTTATTTTAGTTTCTTAATTTTTCTCTAGAAGCATTTAAAGGCTAGGATATAGGCCAGAGGAGGTGGATAATTGAGTTCAGGCATAGTTGAATTTTTGTTATATAATTATGGAACAACTTGACGAAGACAAGAGTACTAAAATTATTTTCAATGCTGTGATTATATGAACAGATCATAGAATTCTGAGCTAGACAAGGAAAAGAGAGGAGAAAGCTAATGGTTAAAGAAAACAAAACAGTGATCTCAAGGGCATGAATAATCTGAAAATCTGTAGTTATGGGGGGTACTAGGGAAAGTGAACTATAAAAATAAAATTAGTAGGTCAGAGAATGAAAAATTTGGGAAATAGATGAGATATAGTCTATGACAATAATGGTTCTATTGGGTATGATGATAATGAGATTAGGTGATTATGGCAGAGAAGAAAATATAACTTTGCATTATCTCCCTTAGTTTCTTTTGTTAATAAAACTCCCATGATTCTTCAGAAACATGGCAGGATATCTAGAAACGTGTTTCTCTGCCTCTCTTTTGTTGTATTTTGGTCTTGAGAATAAATTTGTACAAGGGACTATGAATAGAATTTATGTGGACAACTTTAGTGTAATACTTGTAGAAGCAAAACTTTCTTCATGTATTTCCTATGTGGTTTAGTATGGGGGCAGAGTGATAGTGAGTATTCTTTGCCCTTGCTGAGTAGGGCAAGATCTAGGGAATGGGAAAACAAAATTTAAAGAAATTGGCTCCACATATGATACTGTGGAATTTAGCCAAGTGTCAGCTATGACTGTAAACATGGGGAGAAAAATACTAAGCTTCTGTCTTCTTTGAGCTACTATATAGTATGGAGGAATGAGGTAGCTTATTCCTCAGGCTTTACCTTCTGCAGTGAAAGTGTCATCATGAGGCAGCAGCCTTATTGGGCCTTGCTTAGTGAACTCTACTAAAAAATCTCCACCCACCTTTACCCACTGAAAATCGATTCAAGAGTACTTCTTTGCTTTTGTAGCCACTCCAATATTACAGGTATTGAGAGTAGTAATTATGTGTTTGGTTGTTTGTACAGTGATACTATGTGTCATTTGAGGGCAGTGACTGTGCCTGCTTTTCATCTTTGGTAACCTCAACCTCTAGCAAATGAAAGAAGTGATTTAATATTTTTTGAGCATCAAAAAGAACACAAAATTGTCTAATCATTGGAGAAACATGAATAGACACTTGTTTTCCTCACAGACATTACAGTGCAACCACAAAGCATAAGAAGAAGGGAAACCAGGAATATGATGATGAGGACAATCTCAGAAAAAGGCTCCTAACCCTGCACAATGCAGGAGAGAAGCAGGTATTAATATTGAGGAACCCTGAGATCCAGACTCACAATACTCATTGCATAATATTATCTGTACTTGAAGTTCCTGTGACACCTGACGTGCAATGTTCCTTCCCTAGTCCAGTATCCCCTGTGAAGGATAATATTTTCATCATCCAATTTTCTGCAAAGATAAGAACTTGGCATTCACCCTGGATTCTTCCAACTCTCTTATTTGTAGCCATCCAATTGGCTACTGAGTTCTGTGAATCATATTTTATACATATTTTATAAATCTGTCTCTTTGCTTTCTAACCTCAGCACCACTTGTTTAATTCAGTACAATCTTTCTCCTGTGGATTATTTCACTTCTCCAGTTTCCCATCCTCTGTTCTTTTCTCTTCAAACACCTCCCCAAATTTACTTACATTATCTTAGAGTGTCATATCTAAAGCATAAATAAGACTATGTTGTTCCTTCGCTTCGTAACTATCACTAGTATTTGGTCATGTTGACATAATGACATAATTAGACCCTCTGATTTAGCCCCTGAATTCGGCTTCAACTGTGCTGTGTCCCTGTCCAATTCTACATTTCAATATTAGTTCACTAATTACTTATGATTATGTTTGTGTAATTGTTCTTTTGTTCTATCTTTACCCAAAACTATAGCCCACATCTGACTTTGCTATCATGCCTGTTCCTAGCCTGCCTTACTCCTAACTATCTCATCTTCCAAAAAGACCTCTTATGTGCTTCCATGCTATACTATGCATGTCAGTACTTACTAAAACATACCTGAATTTATTTGACTACCTGTATGTCTTCTTTTTTAGCTAAGCTCTTCAAGGCATATACCAAGCCTATTTCAAATAAGAATAATAATGGGTGTTCAAATATTTGCCAAATTGTAACAAAGTATTATAGTTATTAATGAGAAACAAGAGATCTGGTAACCAAAATTTTCCTTCTAGAACAAGTTTTTATGAAAACGAATAATAAGATGTTTAGTTGCTATATAAAATAATCAATAAATTTACATTAAAAATTTTATTCCACAGCCACAACTTTAACTTTAAATTCAGCTGGCCATGGGTAACACATATATATCATTAAGTGTAAAGACAACACAACTCCACTTACAAATTTAAGTGTTCTTTCTGTGAATTAACTGGTGCCCTCTTTTTTCATGAAGAATAGTATTTTACATTTACTGTATGAAGATAACCTCTTCCAACTACCTACAGGATTCTAGTCAAGTTGAAGAGATAAGTGGCGTAAACACACATAGATGACTTAGGAGAAAATATGAAATAAGCAAACGTTGTCTTGGCCCCATTTTATCCTTGCATCACTCCTCTCAGTGATCAAAGACCCGGTGCTGGCTGTCAGTCTCCAATTATCCTCAACTCATGAATGTCTCTAAGCATGATATGGGGGGCCTGTGATTCTTTCTTTATTCCTTTTCAAGTAAAAGGATTTTCCTCAGTGTTTCATGGTTTTGTGAAGTAAGTCACAAAATTAGTCTTTGATAAACTACTATCATAAAGTTTTAAAAATGTATCCTACTTAAAGGTATATATATGTTTTAAAAGTAGACTTTTAATTGTGAAATTGTCTCAATAAATAGTGGAGTGTTGCTAGACGCAGAGAAATCTGGATAATTTTTCAAGTCAAATCACTTAGATTTACATACTTTTCTATCCGTTTAATACCTAAATAAAATGTTTATAGTTTATAATGGATAATTAGACCAATTAGACCAATTATTTTTAAAACATTGCTTAGTCTTTATTTAATTTTTTAAGTGTATTTTTTTGATTATACTGTTACAGTTGTCTTATTTTTTTTTTTCCCTTTGCCTCCTTCTGCCTGGTACTCCCTTTCCTCCAGCTATTCCCAACCCCCCTTAGTTCATGTCCATAGGTCATGCATATAAGTTATTTGGCTTCACCCTTTCCTATACTATTCTTAACTTCCCCTGTCTATCTTGTTCCTACCAATTATGCTTCTTGATCCCTGAATCATTTCCCCCTTTCTCTCCCTTCCGACTCCCAGATGATAACCCTGCAAATGATCCCCATACCAATGATTCTATTCCAGTTCTGGATGTTTCCTTAGTTTGTTTTTGTTTTTTAGATTCAGTTGTTGATAGTTCTGAGTTTGTTGTCCTTTTAATGTTCATAGTTTTGATCTCTTTCTTAAATGAGTCTCTTTAACATTTCATATACTAATGGCTTGGTGATGGTGAACTCCTATAGCTTTACCTTGTCTGGGAAGCACTTTATCTAAATGATAGCTTTGCTGGATAGAATTACAGTTATCTCGGTTGCAGGTCTTTGCTTTTCATCATTTTAAATACTTCTTGCCAGTCCCTTCTTGCCTGCAAAGTTTCTTTTGAGAAACCAGCTGATAGTTTTATTGGAACGCCTTTGTAGGTAACTAACTTCTTTTCTCTTTCTGCTTTTAAGATTTTTGCTTTATCTTTAACCTTTGGCATTTTAATTAAGCTGTGTCTTGGTGTGGTCCTCTTTTGGTCCAACTTGTTTGGGACTTTCTGTGCTTCCTGGACTTGTATGTCTATTTTCTTTGCCAAATTAGGGAAGTTTCCTTTTATTGCTTTTTCAAATAGGTTTTCAATTTCTTGCTCTTCCTCTTCTTCTGGTACTCCTATGATTTGGATGCCGGTATGTTTAAAGTTGTCCCAGAGGTTCTTAAGCCTCCCCTCATTTTTTTCAATTCTTATCTCTGTTCTTTGTTCTGGGTGAATGTTTATGTCTTCCTTTTGTTCCAAATCGTTGATGTGAATCCCAGCTTCCTTCCCATCATTGTTGGTTCCTTGTATATTTTTCCATATTTCACTTTGTATAACTTTCACTTCTTCTTTTATTTTGTGGCCATACGTAATTATGTCTCTGAGCATCATGATTACCAGTGTTTTGCACTTTGCATATGAAAGGTTGGATATCTCCATTTCATTTAGGTTCCCCCCACCCTGGGGTTTTGTTCTGTTCTTTTATTTGGGCCATATTTATTTGCCTCCTCAATTTGTCAGCTTTCTTGTGTTTGTTTCTGTGTATTGGGTATAACTGCTTTGACCATGTGTCTTGGTAGTATGGTCTAATGTTGTAAGTGTCCTATAGGGTCCAGTGGCACAGCCTCCCCTATCACCCAAGCTGGGTACTTGAGGTGTGCCCTTCATGTGGGTTGAGTACACCCTCCTCTTGTAGCTGAGCCTTGGTTGCTGTTAGCAAATCAATGAAAGGATTTACCCAGGCCAGTCAGCTGCAAGGACTGGCTGTGACCACTGACCACCAACTTTAGCCCTCTGTGGAGAATTAGCTATGCATTCTGTAGCATCTACTGAGTGTGCTGGCCCTGGGGTTTCCTAAGTGGTGCAGGTCAAGGTCAGCCCCCACCTGTGTTTGCCTGGGGCCACCCTGCCTGAGCTATAAAGCAATATTAGATGGCTGCTACTTGTGCTGGGCTTGGATATTCCCAGGTGAAGCCAACCTGCAAATCTAAGCTGTCTGCTGCTGGTACTGGGCCTGAGGCTCACTGAGGTCAGCTATTGTTTGTTTGATAGGATTTAGGAAGTTGTGAAGCATGAGCCAAGACCAACCATTCATATGGAAAAGCAACTTGGGTGGGCCCATAAATTGGGTCGGGTGGAGTCTCCGGGAATCTCCAAGGTGGGTAAAACAGAGTTAGCCAGGTTGACGGAGTCTCACATATGGTACCAGCTTGCTGGTTCTGTGTGGGGAAAATTTAGGAAAGAGACAATGACCTTTACTCACCTTGATGCCAGACACGTCAGTTTCTCCCTTTATACCATTGGTGTCTTTCCAGCTGCTAACCCAGTGCTGGAGCTGAGAGGGAGTGAGTCTGAGTAGGTGAGTCCATGTGTGGGTTCTTTAAGAGGAATTGCTTGGGGCTCCAGCAGTTTCTTCCACTGATTCAATCCCCACTGATTTTTGCAGCCAGAAGTTGTGGGGACTTATCTTCCTGGCACTGGAATCCTGGGCTGGGAGGCCTGATGTGGGGCTGGGACTCCTCACTCCTGAGATGTTTCTCCTGAATTTTTATCCACCACACATAGGTGAGAGACCAGCCCATTCTGTGTCTGCGCCCCTCCTACTAGTCTTCATGGATATGGTTTCTTTAATTCCATAGTTGTCAGACTTGCATTCAACTCAATTTCTGACGGTTCTGGCTTATGTTGCTCTATATTTTAGTTGTAATTTTGATATGGTTGTGTGACGTGGTGAGACATGTCTGCCTATGCTGACATTTTCTGCTTAGTCTTTAAAACACAAAAAAGGAAAACAGGGTCAAAATATTCTACTATAAAATAAAATGGAGAGAAAAAAAGTATCAAAAGGGTAATTCTCATGCTTTAAAATGGCATACTTTCCAGGATTTGAATAAAAATATTCAAAAGTTCTTTATATGAAAAGAAAAATATTTTGAAATTACTAATTACAACAGTATTTGTGTAAGTTAGTTATAAAGCATTACCTAATTAGACTTTAGAATATCTTGTTAGGAATGTTTCTACACATGTTTTTTTCATTATGTTCAACATTAGGTCAGAATTTTAAACTTTTTAATCATATAGTTTTATAATACTAGAAGGAAAGAATGTTACACTGTGTTTTCTAATATAAAATCCCCAAAGAACTTCTGTAACTGTTCTAGGAAATTAAAGAAAAATGTTTCTGAGTATCCTGGATGGATAAAATAGCTGAGACAATTACTGAGCAGAGGCAAACTTAAATGTCATTGTATTAAATGAAGCCATATAATCTAAAATAGGAGTGCACAAATAGGTTTTGCCCTATATATATGGTGTGGGAAGGGGTGAGCTAAGACTTTCAGGGGATGAAATCTACTCAGGACCACACCTTGCATACCAGATATTACTTTACTGAATCTTTATTAATGATTCACCCTTAGCAATATAAAATACTTTGTACATTTTGGGTGCAGAATGACATGTCAGCAGAGACTGTATGATACAATTAAAAACATCAGTAAACAAGTTGTTGCATGTTATGCTCAGAAATAACAACTTAGAGCATGATGATTAAATGTTGCATTTTTCTTTCAGATATCTTGTCACCTTAACACACCCTTCTAAACTATACCTCAGCATAACCAGCATGTCCTAGCTACAACAGCACACTTACATGTCTCTTAAAGGGGAGTGTAATCCTGTCTTTAATGTAAAAGAATCAACAGTGTTCTCTGCTGTTAAAGATCCTAACTCTTATCATTGACAGATCCATCTTTTTTCTTATAAATCTATATCCTTCAAAGTTAAATATGACAGCATATGCACAATTTTCTGCCTATCTCACATTCCTGTTGTGTGGATCTTTCTTTAGTTTAAACAAATGAAAATATGAGACCAAAGGTAAAGAACTATACTCATATATGTGGTCCATATTTTATATAGTTATTAATTTCTGATGATTAAAATTGAAATGGAATTATCATTTGTATCATACACTGCAAGGTAGGTCTATATGAATATTTATGGAGACTGAGAATATCATTGAGATGATCAAGTAATGATTTGAGACAATTTTTTTGGTTTTTGTATCTTTAGGTGCCCCCTCAAATCAGCCAAAGGACACCTTAAATAAATGGGACAGATCATAAAGTAATCATTTGCAAAAAAGAAAAACAGTCAGTAACAAATAGTGAAAATACAAGGAGAAAATAGTTTCCCAGATATATCCAAAACAATGCTAATTAAAACAACCATGGATTATCTTTTTTTTTCATTAATTAGGTTATAAAAGGAAAATTATGTTTCATATTATTGGTAGGAGTGTAATTAGACAGCCTTCTCAAAAAGCTATTTGCTAGTGTGAAACAAGAGATATAAAAATATTCATACTCTACCAAGTGACTCTAAAGCTGTTAAATATATCCTAAGGCATTATGAAAAAAGTACTGATGTATGTTTTATTACAATATTAATTATTTTTTAAAATTGTATTTATTGATGAGAGAGAGAGAGGGAGAGAGAGAGAGAGAAAGAGAAACATCTTTTGTCCACTTATGGATGCATTCATTGGTTGATTCTTGTATGTGCCCTGATCCAGGGTCAAACTGGTAAACTTGATATATTGGGACAATGCTCTAACAAATTGAGCTACCCAGCCAGAGCTACAATATTAATTCTTAAACAAAGACAAGGTAAATTAGTTTTAAAGTCCACAATTGGTGGTGGCTAAATACATTTTCTGAGATCTGATAAATGGCACAATATTAAGTTACTACTAAATATTATGGCTATTATTTCTATTTTAACGACATGAAAATGTTTACATTTACAGTATTCCCTCACTTATCATGGGTATTACATTCTAGACCCCCCCCCCCCATGACAGGTGAAAATCTGTGAAGTGGGAACCTTACATTTATTTTAGTATTTACAGTAGTGTTAAATGAGAGAGTAACATTCTAGAAAATTCACACATTAAGTTGTGAGCTATGCAGACATGCTGAGGACAAGCCAGTGGGAAGTAAACTAATATAATATTAAAGAGTCTTATAAAGCTGAATTTCAATTTACTTTCCTTCTCTGTTTTTCCAAAGATACGACAAGTGGTTATGTTACATGTATAATAATAATAAAAAATAATTAAACAAATGAAGAAAATATAAGCATAGTAAGTAGAACTAAAATTTAAGAAAGAATTCATTAATGCAATATTGAATAAGTTTAATTGGATAAATTGAACTTATTTAATCATAAATGAATAATAACATTGATTGATTAAAATAGCTCCATGCTGATTTGACAGCATTTAATAATTAGTTATTTGGTTTAATGCATCCTGTGTTATTTCATTATATACTATAAAAAGCTAATTTAAAAATTCATTTATTTGCTTTGGATTGAATAGAAAGGGTAGAGTTAAGTAAGCTTAATTATTGACTTATAAATGATATGCTTTTATTTGTTTCTTCATTCTACTGGATCTTTCACTTGCCTTCTTCTTCCTTCACTCTTTCCTTCCCTGTAGTCCTTTCTATGGTTTTGAAAGTCTGTAAATTTTGAACTATTCAGGCCAAAAAAAAAGGGAGGGGACGATTATACTTCTGGTAAGAATGCCACCAAGTATTGCCAAAAATATTAATTGAAAAATTTATTATAAAATGTATTTTTATTGTTTTTTTACAAATCACTTTTAATGTAGCTGGAATTTTTGGCTTACTTACAAGAGTTGTAATAATAGCAACCAAAAACTTCCTGTATTAAAACATAATCATCATGCATTAAATTCTCTATTATATTTTCATGTACAGGACCTTACATCATGTGAATATATATGAGAAAACATTTCCATTAAAAACACTTGCTTAAAATCTGCTGAAAAAATATAATTAAGGAACTATCTGTTATTAATGTCTATATTTTAATTTCATGTATGTCTATCAGATTCATATTTTTCTTTTATACTGTGGAGTAAGTAATGGGAATTTCTCACAAGAGGAAAAACAACAGCTAAAATCAGGTAATAGCAATAGTTTTTATATTCACTAACTTCAAGATATCTAACTATACTTACTGAAGAAAGTTCACAGTTTTGCTGTTATGAAGTGTGTCAGCCTACTCAGTTGATAAGGACCCAGGACAGACATCAGGGATTTACTCCTACTTTCAGGGAGAAAATTTCATGACCTATTTCCCTAAGTCCAATCACTCTAGATCACAAGCCAAAGTATCAGAGGGTGAGTTTCAGTTTCTAAATATCTTTGAAAAACCTTTTTTTATATTTGAGACTGGCTTATAGTGGATCCTTAGCTTCATAAATTTAAGGAATGTAGGAGTTGGAGATTATTTATTTATCATCTCTTATTTCACAGATAAGAAAATTAAAACTCAGAAGGAGTGAAGCTTTGCTTTTTAAATGAAAAGCTATAAATTTTTATTTAAAATGTACTTTTTATTTTACATATGGGTGCATTGGTATTGTTCTTTGAATGCTTTTCTCACCCAAAATATATCTGTATCTAAAGAAAACAGTAAATTCAGTTTGAGAGAGTATAATCTTTCCACATAAAAAATTAAAAATTTAGCACCAGGATTAATCCTCTCTCTTCTGAGTTCTCCAGGTAAATGGCTAAATGCAATTATGGCTGTAGTCATGTTCTCTCAGGACTTTTTTTTTTTTTTTTTTTTTTTTGTATATCCATTATTCATGCCCAAACTTTTCATCCTAGTTATATTCTGTCTTAAGATTATGACCCACAACACTTTTCTTTTTCCTGGCCAACAGACTGTCTAAAGCAAAGTCAATGAGACTCTCTTTGGAATTTGGTTCTTGAACAGAGTGCTTCAAGAAAACAAAGCACTTGGAGAAAATTTGTTCAGAGGATGGTGGTCTGATGACATCTCATTTTAAATCAGGAGAGCCTCCTTAGTTTTGATGCTTAGGAAGCCTCTCGTTCAGCCTGTGTACACTCCAGTTAAGTCTTGTGTTACTTAAGTTAGCCTGAATTAGTTTCTGTTACTTACAATCAAAGAATGCTTTATAATTCATTTTTATTCACCCTTCTCAATTTCTCAGGACTATTGGAAATGTGATATAGGCATGGCTGGCAAACTATTTCTCTTACTGAGATAATCAGAAAAGAAGTATAAATTAGAGAAAATATATAGCAACCATAAAGTGCTATAGGCTTGAAGTTGTGTCTTTTCGTCCCTCAGTTTCATGTATGTTGAAATCTAACTCCCAAAATGATGGTATTTGGAGATAGGATTCTTGGGAGTTGATTAGGTCAGAAGGGCAAAGTCCTCATGAATGGAATTAGTGCCCTTATAAAAGAGGCCCTAGATTGTTTCCTCGTTTTTTCTGCCCTGTGAGGACATAGCTAAAAGACAGTCATCTATGAGCCAGGGAAGAAGCCTTCACTAGATACTGAATCTACCCGCACCATGATCTTGAACTTCCCAGGCTCCAGACTGTTAGAAATATATGTTTGTTGTTTATTATAAGCAACCAAGCATACGGTATTTTGTTACAGCAGCCTGAATGCACTAAAACAATAAGAATTTATTGTTACATGGTAACTGAAATTACACCCTTTCCAAGTTTCTATTTTCTAAAGTACTTTATCTCACTTCTGATGACTGCAGAGGTGTGAAGATTTTGCTCCTTGCTTCTGTTGCCTACTATCTATCTACTATCATCTTTTTTCCTCAGGGCCTTGCTGCAAGCACATTCCTGTTGGGAAAAAACGTGTCTTTGGCTTTTTTTGTGAATTATTTGAAATTACTTTTCACAAGAAAAATTCCTGTAATTATCTTGGTTAAATACCACCATTTTTTCCCACTCAGGCACTGATTTCTTTACCCTTCTATGGCTTTGTATTGAGTAATGTCACTGCTCACATTCTGTGGAATGTCATGTTACAAATCACTAGCATATCCTTCTTCTTGGTGCTTTCAAAATTTCCCTTCCTGTGCAGCTTTTGAAGGTAACTGATAAGAAATAATTATTATAACTCTGATATTTCTTTGTTTTTCCACTTGATTCAATGCAAATTTTCAGTCAATAATTGCATTAAGTTCATGATAATACATCTTAATACATATATTATTTCCATTTTCAAAAGTGATTTCATTCTTTTTAAATATATATTTTTAAAAGGTTATTTATTTATTTTTAGAGAGAGGGGAAAGGAGAGAGAAACAGGGGGAGAGGAACATCAATATGCGGTTGTCTCTCGTGCGCCCCCAACTGGGGACCCAGCCTGCAACCCAGGCATGTGCCCTGACTGGGAATAGAACCGTTACTTCTTGGTTCACAGGCCAGTGCTCAAGCCACTGAACCACACCAGCCAGATGTAATTTGATTCTTAAAAAGTAACTCCAGATGTGAATATATTAACATCCACTTATGATGATTACTTTGAATTAATGTAGAAAATAGTAATGATTCAAAGATAGAATAATTATAAGTGATTTTAAGTATTGCTTCAAATAATCTTTATTAAGTATCTGAATCTTTATTCCCCCCCAAAAATAAAATCTTTGTCTACATAGGGAATTTTCAAAATACAGACTCAATAAAGGGATCCCTAATAATAACAATTATTATAGAAATAATTAGTGTTTTCTTATTGTTTAATGTATTTTAGTTTCTTTGAAATCCATTTTATATCTTTCTTTGAAATCCATTTTACATGTATTGCTTTGATCTTCATGTCCCTAAAGGGAGATACTCTAGGGTATCACACTTAGTTCCCTATTATGAAAGGGGTGACTGAAGCCTAAGTAAGCATCCTTTCAGTAATTCCAGAGATAATTCCAACATTTTAACCCAGATCTACCTGACTGAAAAGTCCATGGACTTTGTCTGTAGTCAAAAAAGATAAATTGGAGACTTCCGGCCAAGATGGAGGCTTAGACGGACACGCTAGGTCTCCCTCTACAACTAGAGAGGAATACAACTACTTCAAAACAAAGGATAACTAGAAATTCCAGAAAATAAAACTACACGGAAGCCCAACATATGAAGTTATAAACCAGCGGTGCCATTTGGGCAGGTAAGAGTTAAAGAGGGCAGCGCTGTTTGCGGTGGCACCTGGAGCGGCGGGGCGGCAAGGAATCCCGGCTGCGGTCAAGCCCCTGGCGGTGCGCGACCCCGGCGCTGGGGAGAGCGGCCGCCGCATTGCCTTGAACAGTGAGGCCCAGGGGGGCGGGAGGACGGATCCCGGTCTCCTAGCTGAATAACTGTGTGAATCCATCTTGGACCCCCGCCCCCAAAGAAAGCACCACAGGGCTGCGAAATAGGTCGCGGACAGGCGCCGGTCGCTGGGTTGTGACGAGTACACAGGCACTGCCCCCTACAGCCGGCCCAAGAAAACAAAACGCATCTGTCAAAATGAGGCAGACAACTATAGAAATCCCGGTGGCACAGCTCACCAGGCAACAGATAGAGAACCTGACAGATGAACAGATAAGAAACCTGTCAGAGGCTCAGTTCTGGGCCATTGTTATCAGGTGGCTTACAGAATTCACAAAAGAGCAGGAAAAAGTTATGAAAGAAGCGAAAAACATTCATAACGAAAGGAACAAAACCACATACGAGACAGATGGTGAGGAAAAAAAATCCAGAGTTCATTTCAACAAACTGGAATATGGAGAAGGAACAAGAAGTCAACCAATGCAGAGAGAGGAAATGGGAAGCAACAATGAGAGGATCAGAAACCTCTGGGACAGCTATAAAAGGCCCAACATAAGAATCATTGGTTTGCCAGAGAGTGAGGAAGATGAACTAGAACTTGAAAAATTGAGTGAAAATATAATAAAGGAGAACTTCCCAGACTTGGGGAAGGGAATAGACTTGCAGGTCCAGGAAGCAAGGAGAGTTCCCAAGAGACTGGACCCAGGGAGAACCACTCCAAGACACATTATAATCAAAATGTCAAAAATTAAAGATAAAGAGAGAATCTTAAAAGCAGCAAGAGAGAAGAAAAGAATTATGTACAAAGGGGTCCCAATTAGACTATCAGCTGACTTCTCAAGGGAGACCCTACAGGCAAGAAGGGACTGGCAAGAAATATTCAAAGTAATGAAAATCCAAAACCTACAACCACGAATACTCTATCCAGCGAAATTGTCATTCAGAATAGAAGGACAGAGAAAGTGTTTCCAGGACAAAATAAAACGGAAAGAGTTCATTAGATCCAAACCACTGTTATATGAGATGTTAAAGGGACTGGTTTAAAAAACAGAAGCTAGGGAGATGAAACAAAGGCAAACTAAACAGGCAACGAGAGTGGAAAAGGAACTGTGGGTACAGGAAGCATATTGGGGGGAGGTCAACAGGGAGGGGGAGTGGGGAGAGGGAGGGAGATGATATAGGAATTGGGGATCATGGTAGGAGGGAATGAAATAGACGGAGAGAGGTTGGGAGGAACTGTATGCACAACTAATGGACATAATCTAAAAGGGGGGGACAACTGGAGGGAGGGGGGCCACCGGGTGGAGGGGAGCAGAGGGAAGGGAAATTGGCACAAATGTAATATCTTAATCAATAAAACACATTAAATCTGGAAAAAAAAAAGATAAATTGGAGATCAGAGAAATGCATTGGTCTTCAGATTGTTAAACTTAAAAAAAGATCTGTGTAACATTCATGTGATTAGATATCTGAAATAGTAAACAAACTAATCTCTGTAACTCTATTCAAGATTATTGAGGAGTCAGGGTTTGCATAGATATATTTAGTTAATCCCAAAGATTCTCTTTTTGAAAGAGTTGGTGTGAAGAAAGAAAAAGAAGTCCCGAGGGGACAGAAATTAGCAATGTCCAAAGGAGTGTTGCCCAGTATAGGGTGTCCTGGTCAAGGACATAACCTATAGAGAGGGATGCATCAACTTGTTCAAGCCTGGTGTCATTAAACATATGAACCACACAGCTGATTTTCATTATTCTGACTCCAGGCTCATCAGAATACCTCTTATTTTAGTTTGGCTTTCCATGTAGCATGACAAGAAAAGTACAATAGTCAGACGGAACAAACATTCTGGACAGCTAGCCAGAATGCCTTCTGTTACAAATGAAGGAAATGTAATTGGAATTGGCTCAAGAAAAAAGGGAATTAATGGATTCATGGAACAAAAACATTTAGGGAGGTAGAGTAGCTGTTAATCTGGGTGAATGCAAACACTCAAAACAAGGCATGGAGACTTGGGACCTCTACCCCTAGGCTCTGTTTTTATCTATATTGGCCTCATGTCAGGCAACTTTCTTCTTGTGGTGACAAAAATGTCCTCTGACAATGACATTTTATATCCCACCAGCTAGAATCTCTTTCCTGATAGTTTCAGACAAAGTCCCAGGGTTGAAGATATCTTGTCAGTCCTGGGTCATGTGTCCAATTATGGAACTAGCATTTGGCTCTATTTCATCCAAATAACTTTTTAGTGGGTTTGATTTTCCAAGAGAAAATTTAATTGCTTCAACTAAAACCAGGATGAAAGTAATAGAGGGTAGCCAAAGATAGCAAATGTTCCCTAAAACATGACAATTTCATTTTTTATTATGATTAATTAACCATTATTTCACATTATCAACATCAGTCTCTAGAAGCTTGATTAATATGATTATAAATCTGAAAATGAAACTACTACATTTTAGGATATTACCAATACAAGTCATCCAATTGTATTGAACACCTCTTGCGCTGCATCTTCAATTTTCTCAGTCTTTGCCCAACCTCCATTCTCCAATTCTTGCTCCCTCAGCTACATTCACAACTCTTACTTTCTGTTCTACAGCTTCTCTAGTCTGTGAGGTCCCGCTGGTCACTTCATATACATGAACCTGGAAAATAAGGACTTAATGCACTATGAGGCAATGCTTGATCAATGTAACAGGAAAGCCTCTGGATAAATACTCTTCTCTTTCCCTGAAATGGACAGTTCTTAGTGCCCTGTGGGACTCAGCTTCTGTAGCCCACATGGTAATGAGCTCACTAACACACCTTTGGTTTGATTGGCTTTCTCCTCTCCAGTTTCACATTTTCTATTTCCCAACTTTCGTTCCCTGGGATCATGTCCCCAGATAAACTATCTGCACAAAACCCATTGTTTTAACTTCTGTTCACTGGGGGAAACAGGCCAAAACAGGCACTGTGTTACATTTAGTAAGGCTTCACGGAAACTAAATATAACTAACATTTATTCAGCAATACATGGTGCCACACTCTTACTGAGCACTTTCTATATAACTCTCAACATAAGAACGTCCAAACCTCAGAGATGTTTCATAAACATTTATTTGAGCCAAAAGGAGGATATACCTGGAAGCAAGATCTCAACAGACTGAACTAAATTCCTGGGAGAATAACAGTTTGCATTTTCTTTTATGCATTTGAAATTAGGAGGGAATATAAGGAAGATTACATTGAGGTGGAAGAAAGCAAGGTGAAGATTGGATTACAAGGTAGTTAACAAGCTTATGAGCTCTCTTGAGGGTGGGTATGCTTATTTCAAAAGTGTGTTAACCTAGATGCACAGAAACAATGGACGGGGCTTACTTAAGGCAGAGATAAACCTTTTAGTAAAGAAGGTATATGCTTGGGGCATGACTACCCACTATGACCTGCCCAGTTAGGAATTTATGATCAGATCACCCTGTGAGGTTACTTTCCACAGAAGCCCTTTTTAAATCCATATAACCACATTAAAAATTCAAAACAACCCTTTAGAACAGGTATATTTTTCCTCCATGGTAAAAAGGAGCACTACAGCATAGAGAGTATTGTATTCACCAATGTTGTTGTCAAAATTTCTGGTTTTCTTAGTTCCACAATCATGGTATTTTCCTGTACCCTCTGAAGTTGAGGATGGCCACAGGAGGGGTGGGAGAATTTAGAAGCCAGTTTCTATGTTCCTTTCACACTGTCACATTTCAGAGGGTAGAGACTCTACAAGTCTGAGTGTTCCTAAGCACAGAACAGATTCAAACCCCTAGCCAATCTGCTGTGGACATACAGCATGAGAGAATAAATCTTCATTTTTTAGATCTGCTTTACTTCTGTAGATTTTTTGCAACTTAAGCCTAATTTTGACTCTCCTGACTGGAAAGTGGATATGAACTCAAGCAATGTGGACCCTTTTAATAATTATATAATCCTCATTTGCCTTGAAATAGACACTGCAAAGAAGATCAAGTTTAAGTAGCCGAAAAAGAGTTGAAAACTTTTCAAAACAAAAAAAATAAATAAACAAATACAGCACAAGACCAAAATTAGGAATGTGGCTGGCAAGAGTCCAGTTCTGAAGGCTGATTTTACAGGCGGAGCCAAAATAGGGGAGTAACCTAAGTTATGCTGAGTGAGATAGGATTGGAATCAAAAAAGGGAGGATTTTGTATGTCAGTTTGAAATTTTTATTTAGGAATAAATGTGAAGTTATTAAAATTGTATAAGCAAAGAATAATTGTGGGTATTATGACATTATTGAATTTATATGTGTTTGACATAGTTCCTGAGTGCCTGAGGAAGACTCATTTGGCTCTAGTAGATAAGACAAAGAAGGTAAGATTAGCAACAAGATCAATGAGGAGGTCTAGGAATAAAGTCTAAAATATGCTCATAGTAATGGAACGGGACAATTTTGAGGGGAAACATGATGACACTTTCTACTGAGTGACTATGGGAGAAGGAAGAAGTCCAGAAAATTATAACTACTTCAAAAATTAAGTCTGTGTAGCTGGAAGTACAGTAAGGGTACCATTATTATAAAAATCATGAACCAAAAGGAGAATAATAGGGTATTAAAAAGGAAATGTCCTGAAAAATTTGAGCTTAGAACTAGAAATATAGAGTTGTGTTACTTTTCTGAGACAGTGCCTGGCTATTGTCTCTAAATCAAGTATAAGTTTTATTTGAATGTGTAAACTACAAATAGTTTAGTTCTAGAATATCTTAGAACTAAGAGGAATTAAGTAACTTCTACAAAGGAGAACAATTCCCCTGCTCCCCCCATAAACCCTGAAGGTGTGGGACATGATATATGTTACTAATACAATAGTTAAATAGAAATGGCTAGGTTTACATGACTTCTAATGTCTGTCTCAAATTCTTAGATTAGCAAATATCGCAGGTCTAAATCAGAAACCCAAACAAGAAGCTCTATTTTTTCTAGTACCAAGTCAACTATAATAGCACCTAAAAATATAAGAATGCTTTGTATTAAAAAATTCACTTATATAAATGTCACATTTAATTCCTTATTATTTTATATGTAAACACTATTTCCTTTTCAGTTTCATGTAAAGAAATTACTCTGTTTATACTTAAGCCCTTTTGGAGTAAGAGTCCAGTCTTTTTTAAAAAAAAATAATTTATTTATTTGTTTGTTTATTTATTTATTTACTTTTAAAGAGAGGGGAAAGGAGAAAGAGAGGGAGAGAAACATCACTGTGTGGTTGTCTCTCACTCGCGCCCCCAACTGGGGACCTGACGTGCAACCTAGTCATGTGCCCTGACTGGGAATTGAACCAGCGACACTTGGCTCGCAGGCTGATGCTCAATCCATTGAGCCACAGCAGCCAGGGCAAGAGTGCAGTCTTAATGCACTAAAAATTATAATAGTGAAAAGGAATGGGGTAGCAAAGAATGGTGATACCATTGTACTAGAAGTAGTGGGGTGGTCTTAAAACAAGATCCCTTGGTGGTAATCATCAACTAAAGCTACTACATTTTTATGCTTTTTTATTATTCTCCTATTGGCCACCAAACTTTTCTCCCTTTAATCAAATGTGTTGCACAAGTCTGGAGCTAGCCTTATTAGATCTCTCCAGGATCTTTTCACATTTGTCCTCAGGGGGAAAAGTAGTTATGCTCTGCTCCTGTCCAAACAGGTACCCATTAACCTTTCTTTGGAAAACAGGAATTTGTAATCAGATGCATGCGGTAATCCTAGATAAGCAGTTTTTAAAAAGATTTATGGTAACCTTGGTAGAACCATTATCTACTCTATCTTCCATATTCAAAATAGGTATTTACTTCAGTAGTTATTTAAAGAAGGTGAGGTGCAGTAGAAATGAAATGGAGTTGAATTTTTTAAGTGGCTCAGCTACCATATTATAAAATTATTGAATTGTATCTAAAAAGCAAGAGAGAAATCTTTGATCATTCATATCCCAAATCACAGAGAAATTGGTCAACAACTTCTACATTTGAGCCAAGAAACAGGATAATTGTGCAAGGTGCTGATAATACTGAGCTAAGAGAAAATGATACTCTAACTCTGGGACTGAGTAATGATGTAATGTAAAATCAGGTCTAAGTAGGTAGTAAGCCTTACTCAGAGGAGTTTGCATCACTTTTAACATCTTGAATTTTACAGTGGGATGAAGGAGGAAAGGAATATCCTGTATGCCTTGTCATCTATCAAGCATTACATATAGTTGAAATTTAACATGATGAAGTAGAAGCAAACTGGAATGTGAGACCTAAATTTTAGGTTTTCCTCTGCCGTATCTGACTCACCTTAAGCAAGCAACAAAAATCGTCTAACCTGTCTGGCAGTCAGTTTCTTCATTTGAAAATTCAGAGGTTTGCATTAAGTGATCTTGTATATCTCTTCCCATTCGAAGGGCCAAAGATTATTTTAAACTATTGATTTTTGTCAATATGTAAAATTTGGGATGGATTTTGAATCCCTGTTCAAGCTGCAAATTCATTTTTTAAAAATATATTTTTACTTATTTTTAGAGAGAGGGCAAAAGAGGGAGAAAGAGAGAAACATCAATGTGAGAGAAACATTGATTCATTGCCTTCAGTACACGCCCCAACCAAGGACTGAACCTGTAACCCAGGCACTGGGAATCGAACTGGCAACCTTCCAGTTTGTAGGACAATGGTCAACCAACTGAGTCACACCAGCCAGTGCCAAACTGCAAATTCTTAAATAATATAAAATCAGAAATAATGAAATTAGTTGCTTTTGAGTTACAAAAGGGAAATCTTTCCCTAAATACTTACGTGAAATAAAAAGGTGATTCCAGTAGTTCTTACTAAACCTTTCACTGACAAGGTAATAGAACTGGGAATCAAACTGGCAACCTTCCAGTTTGTAGGACAATGGTCAACCAACTGAGTCACACCAGCCAGTGCCAAGCTGCAAATTCTTAAATAATATAAAATCAGAAATAATGAAATTAGTTGCTTTTGAGTTACAAAAGGGAAATCTTTCCCTAAATACTTACGTGAAATAAAAAGGTGATTCCAGTAGTTCTTACTAAACCTTTCACTGACAAGGTAATAGTTATCTGCAATAGAGAAACCACAGACAAAGAAACAAAAAGAAATTATTTGAAATTATTTTACTCTAGTGATGATTAAAGTGACACACTAGCAAGGACAGAAATAGTCTTCCTGTAGGACAAAGAAACAAAAAGAAATTATTTGAAATTATTTTACTCTAGTGATGATTAAAGTGACACACTAGCAAGGACAGAAATAGTCTTCCTGTAGGAAAAAGGGATATATTTTGTCAGATCTATCTGTATGTGTGATATTTGATGGGTTTCAAATAAGCTAAACCACAAACAGAAAAAAAGAATGTATAAAGAAATGAATTTACTACTCACTCTATCCACCTAATGCTTCTATTTAGACAGACAAATCTACTGTGAAATGTAGACTAGAATACATTTTCAAGTTTAATGCAGTTTTTGATAGAAATAAAAAATTTGATAGCAATGAAAAGTTAACATAAACATTTTCAAAAGAGTCTGATTTGCTATGAATGCCATGGTACCACTCAGTAAAGTTTACCTTATTAAAATTCTTCATTTGCCATTTGAATTTTGACATGTTCCTAAAAATACCATGATTCTATTATGACTGCAATTCTCATCACTTCTGGGTATTCTAACCTTGTATTTCACTATTTCTAATGACATGGGTGGTTACATAAACCAAAAACATATGAGAGCTGTGAGCTCAAAAAAACAAACAAACAAAAAAACCCCTACAAATCTGAGCAGAGTTATTTACTTCAATTGGAACTAAGTTGTAAGCAAATTCTAGCGTGGTGGTCTCCAAGATGGGTTTTGGAGCCATGCACTTATTTTGTAGAACTCATAAAATGTCAGCCAAAGTTATCAAACTAAAATCTTAAAATATTTAAGCAGAAGTTAAGAGTTCCAGAGGCTAATTTGGAAATTAGGGTCTAATGGGACTGATTATAGAGTCAGGTATTTTGTTCCCCAGTTACAAAGGCTCATAGAAAAGGTAGTCATCAGCATATCCAAGCACAGAGATGATTCAGCTACAATAATATTCTCTCTCAGATAGTGAAGTACAATTTAAGCATTGCAAATAAGATATCTAGGGAAATTATTTTATCCAATCTATATATATATTGTAGTTAGCTTACTAGATGTTTCTTCAGTGAGTCACACTAATCAAAATGACAGGTTAACTAATTTTATAGACTTTTTAACTACTTGTAAGATGGAGCTTAGTTATAAGGCAGTTACAATTCAGTTCTGATTCGAAGTAAAAAATTAATGCTAGAGTAGTATACACATAGCTATGGTAAAATTATATAGGAAAATATCTTTAAGCTGTAAGAGTATTACAGCTCAGATAATTTTACTATCACCTAAAATGGCAGTAATATCTAAATATTCTTATTCCAGTCAGATTTTATTAATGTGCCTAAACAGTGAATAGAAATATTCCATTCTTTTCTAGATGGTTATACTACTTTTAATGGTGTAATAAGCTCAAAGGTAAAATGCCGAGGTATATATTGAGACAGGTAACTGAAATGGAATAAATCATAACTACCCTGTGGACTTCTTTATTTTCATGCATTTATTATTCATTCAACAAACACTCACTGAATACCCCCTGTATGTCAGATACTGTACTAGGCTCTGAGGATAGGACTGCAAACAAAAAGAGAAATTCCTTTATTTCTCTACTGGAATTTGCAATTTATACTGATAGCTGATTTTTTTTTCAAATAAACATTAGACTTTGTATAATTTTAATCTTTCTACAAGTATAGGAATGGTCTGACATAAAGGTACTAGTCATAAGGTGGAACACAACTATAAGACAACAGCTTATCCTGTAAAGTGCCAAATCATGCCTCCTTCACCCCCGACCCCAAAATAGTAACAGTACCAGGTGGTCCCTCATATCTATGAACACTGACATTTCATAATTTTAAGTTCCAGTCCTATATATCGGCAGCCGTCCGTCTCGAGAGACGATGGTGTAGCTTCTTAAGAGTCTATCTGCACTGCCGAGAATGGTTGTGCAGTCCGACTCGGGAGTGACCCGGTATCTGTCTCCTCCCGTGTTGAATCGACATCTTGTGATGACGCTGGAGTGTCCTCTCCAGTGAAGCTGAAGCTACAGAGCCTGGGCAGGGTGATATGGAGGGTCTGCTGTTGCCCATGCAGCAGACCCCCCCTCTCTTCGCAGCTGAAGGGTCCAAGGGAAAGACGGAGTCAATAGAGCTTGGCTTCAGGTGCGCCGCAGGAGTTGCCGGTGTTGACTATAACGTCAAACCGCCTTAGGGACTCCGGCTCCGGATTTTCTGTCGGGGTTTACTCCCTTAGCCTTTCCCCTGAAGAGGTATGCCGCAAGGCAGTGGAGGTTTTTTGGAGTCAGAGTTTTCCTTCTCTGATCCAGTCCTATAGCAGTTTGGAAAGTAATACAAAAAAGAATCTGCTTAGTGAATGCATCAGGCAAGAACCTCTAATGCTGATTCCAGTGAGGCACAATCATTGCCAGTCTAAATTTACTTTTCTTTTTCTGAATGAAAATGAGAATAAACAAGAGAAGAAGAAGAAACAGACAGTGGAATGTAAGAAAGATTATTTCTGCTAGACAATAAAGGTGAAGTACTTAGTTCTAAATTAATTTTAAATTCATTATATGCATATCATTGCATATACATAGCTGAACATTGAACAAAGGGCAGGTTAGGGGTTCTTACCCCCATGTAATTGAAAATCCATGTTTAAGATTTGACTTCTTCAAAATTAAGCTTTCTCCAAATATTTATGGAGATTTGGTTCCAAGACCCCTCACAGATACCAAAATCTTCAGATGCTCAAGACCCTGATATTTATAAAATGGTGCAGATTAATGCATACAATCAACCCTGTGCCTCTGTTGAGTTCCAACAGTGGATTGAAACAGTATAGGTATTTATTGAAAAAAATCCATGTACACAGTATAAGTGGACCTGTGCAGTTCAAACCTGTGTTGTTCAAAGGTTAACAGTATACACACACACACACACACACACACACACACACACATGTGTTCAGAAAGTATCAAGCTATGTAATATGAAAAATAGAGACATTTATAAAGGAAGATACAAGATACAAGAAATATAGTACACGGGAGAATGACACCTCAGTCCCCTTCAAAGTGGGCACCTTTGGACTTCACACAATTCTCCCTGTTGCCATCAGCTGCCCTGTCTCATTTTCCTGAATCTCACAGGTGGACTGAAATCCCTTCCCTTCAAAGGTGATTTTAGTTTATGAAAAAGCCAGAAGTCCCAGGGTGCCAAATCTGAGATGTAGGGAGATTGAGTCACCCCTGGGTTATTTGATGTTTTGCCAAAAAACTCTGCACAAGACATGATGCATGAGCAGGCACATTGTTGTGATGAAGCTGCCAATTACCAGTTGTCCATAGCTGAGGTCTTTTGAATCATATGAATAGTTTTTTTGGAGGAATGTTCAAGCTTAGGGCAAAACTTGATGCAGATTTATTGCTCTACCCATTCATTTTGTTTGTTTTTAGTATACTTTATTATGCTATTACAGTTGTCCCAATTTTTTCTCCTTTGTCCTCCTCCACCAATCACCCTCAACTCTCTCAGACAATCCCCCCACCATTGTTCATGTCCATGGATCATGCACATAAGTTCTTTGGTTACTTCCTTTCCTATACTGTACTTTACATCCCCAGGGCTATTCTGTAACTACCTATTTGTACTTCTTAATCCCCTCACCTCTTCACGCATTCCCCCACATCTCCTCCCATCTGGCAACCATTAAAATGTTCTATACCCATGATTCTGTCTCTGTTCTTCTTGTTGGCTTAGTTAATTTTTTAGGTTAAATTGTTGATAGATATCTATTTATTACCATTTTATTGTTCATCACTTTGATCTTCTTTTTCTTAAATAAATCCCTTTAACATTTTATATAATGAAGGTTTGGTGATGATGAACTTCTTTAGTTTTTTCCTTGTCTGGAAAGCTCTTTTGCTACCCTTTGATTCTCAGTGATAATTTTTCTGGATAGAACAATCTTGTCTGGAGGTCCCTGCTTTTCATGACTTTGAATATTTCTTGCCAATCTTTTCTAGTATGCCAAGTTTCTTTTGGGAAGTCAGCTGACAATCTTATGGGAACTCCCTGTAGGTAATTAACTTCTTTTCTCTTGCTGCTTTTAAGATTCTCTCTTTATCTTTAACCTTTTGCATTTTAATTATGATGTGTCTTGGAGTGGGCCTCTTTGCAGTCATCATGTTTGGGACTCTCTGTGTTTCTTATACTTGCATGTCTATTTCTTTCACCAAATTAGGGACATTTTCTTTCATTATTTTTCCAAATAGATTTCTGAATTCTTGCTCTTTCTTGTCTCCTTCTAGTATCCTTATGATGCAAATGTTGCACCTCTTGAAGTTGTCCCAGAGGTTGCTTATACTGTCCTTATTTTTTTGGATTATTTTTTCCTCTTGTTGTTCTGATTGGTTGTTTTATGGTTCCGTATGTTCCAAATCATTGATTTGATTCTTGACTTCATCCACTCTAGTGTTGTTTCCCTGTAAATTGTTCTTTATTTCAATTAATGTATCCTTTGTTTCTCACTGGACCTTTTTTATGCGGTTGAGGTCCTCACTAAGTTCCTTGAGTATCCTTATAATCAGTATTTTGAACCCTGCATCAGATAGATTGCTTATCGCCATTTTCTTTAGCTCTTTATCTGGAGTTTTGATCTTTTCTTTAATATGGGCCATGTCTCTTTGTCTCTTTGTTTTGGCAGCCTCCTTATGTTTGTTTCCATGTATTAGGTAGAGCTGCTATGACTCCCTCTTTTGTTAGTGTGGCCTAATGTAGTAGGTTTCCTGTAGGGTCCAGTGGTGCAGCCTTCCCTATCACCTAAGCTGGTTATTCAAGGTGTGCCCTTCACATGGGCTGAGTAGTTGAGCCTTGGTTGCTGTTAGCTGATCAGTGGGAGGGATTTATCCAGGCCGGTCAGCTGCAAGGATTGGCTGTGACCACTTAACACCAATTTTTGCCCTCTCTGAAGGATCAGCTGTACAGGGGCAGAGTGGTGGTGCTCTGACATGGTCTGTAGCTGTCCACAGGGTGTGATGGCCCTGGTGTTTCCTGAGTGGTGCAGGCCAAGGTCAGCCCCAATCTGTGTTTTGCCCTGGGCTTCCCTATCTGAGTGATAAAGCAATCTGAGTCAGGTGTTACTTGTGCTGAGCTTGGAGATTCCCTGGCAAAGCCAAGCTGTAAATCTAGGCTGGCTGCTGGTAGTCCCTGGCATTGAGCTCACTGAGGCCAGTTGCTGCTTGTTTGAGAGGATTTAGGAAGTTGTGCCATATGAGCCAAGACCAGCGATTCATATGGAAAAGAGCTTGGGTAAACTGGTAAGTTGGGTTGGGTGGGGTCTCTCAGGAAATCTCAGGTGGGTCAAACAGTGTTAGGTTGATGGAGTGTCAGATTTGTCACCAGCTTGCTGGCTCTGTAGCTGTGTCTGGATGAATGTGGTTTCTTTTTCTACAGTTATCAGACTTCAATTCAACTCCATTTCTGATGGTTCTGAGTGATAGTTGTTCTATATTTTAGTTGTAAGTTTGATGTGGTTGTGTGAAAAGGCGAGCCATGTCTGCCTATGCCACAATCTTGACCAGAAGTCTTGCTCAATCATTTTGAATGTGACAACTACACAGTACACATGCTCACTCAATGGCATCTACTGCCCCCACTGACTAGTACGGTGGGATTGTCATTGTTCACACATGTGCATTCCAGTCCACTCTCCTTGGCTGCCAAGTTATATCAATGTTGTGCATCAATAATGGTTGGACTTTTTCTGGAGAGAGCTCATATACATATATGTGTGTGTTGTATATAGGTTCTATAAATATAGGGATGGGAAAAAGTAGATTAAATTAATAGCTGTCATTACCTAAAAGATAAATAATAAGGATACAAAATAATAACAAGAATAATAAGACAAATAATACAAATAAATAAATAAATAATACAAGAATAAACTCTTTTGTGCATACTCACAACTGAAAACCTACTTTTACACATATATTTTTGATCTCCAGAAAATCATATGAATTCTATTTTCAAAAAACTCAAAAAACTACATTATTATTTTTCCCACATAAGGACTATAAGTTGATGATTTATTAACACGATCCTATCAGATCTACTTTCTTGATAGATTTCTATGGATATATAAATAAGACATGTAGAAAAAGTCCTGAACCAAACACAAGAGTAAGTCAGAAGCCTTTCCTGAAGGAAGACACACTATGGTTTGTTTTACAGAGACCCTTACTACTCAGAGTATATTTTCTTTAAATCAAAATTCTTCACTTATTAATAGCAGCCTCTTTTCAAAAATATTTTTTCCTTGCTATGTCAATTCTAATGCTTTGTTGTAGTCAAGGGTCATTCAAGCACATGTTGGGTCATGAAAAATACTGAATAACATGGTTTTATTTTTTTATGTTGAAGATTTTTGTATTGTTATAAAGAAAACTGATTCCTTTCACAGGTCAATTCTACACCCTATCTCCTGTCATCCCAATACTCTAAAGAACTGGATGGAAATAGTTTTTAAAGCACTATCAGCTCTTTTAAAATAGAAATTTGGTCTCTAATGGGTAGAAAAATATTCACTGACAGATATTTTTATAATGGAGGAATGAAGTAGTGATTATTTTACTGGAGTGTTTTATTTGATTGCCAGAAGACACCCTTGATATTTATTTTATTCTCTGTTGTCAAATCCATTAAACTCAAGGTTCTTATTTAAAAGCTCATTGCTGTTGCTCAGGCCAAATGTAAGTAATGAAGAAAAAGTACAACCTATCAGAAATTCCATGTTCCATTCTCAAAATACAGTCTTTTGTCACTATTTCCTCATGTGGAAAATGAAGTAAATACTTAATGGTAAAACACTTTATAGTCTAAATGATCGGTGCTGAAATCCAGAGAAACTTATTATAGAGCCAGGTTTAATGACAGTGCATTATTTCTATTAGTCACTGACTTCCTGCTGATTTATTTAGCATTAGAGAATAATCTGACTGGCCAAAAAAACTAATCACCTAATACAAGTGATAGGAAATGACCATTGGCAAAATCTACTCCTCCAACTCTCTAGACACCATCATAAAGTCTTATTTTTCTCTTATAAATTCAGAAAGGTTTATGTTGAAAAACTTCATAAAAAAGAGTTGCCATGTTTCATGTGGAAAATCCAATACTATGTCCTGGAAAAAGGCTGGAGCTGAAGTTTAGGATCTGTATGGGATATTTATATGGGAATGGAATTCTGTGTCTGAATTTCTAAGAAAATATTCGGGACAAGTTGACCCTCCCCCAAAAGTCCCCCTTTTTAAAAAGTCATTTAACAGTATTCTCTTCTATTCCTGGTCAAGAGCATTATAGAGAATGGAAAGTCTGACAGTCTCATTCTTCCTTGCTCCAGACTCTAGCAGTAAAATGAAAAGGAAATATATATATTTTATTAGGGTGGGGAAAATAGACAATTTTGTCAATAGTGTCCAAAGGTCCTTATTCACTCCCAGTGCACATAAATTACCTCATTTAAGAGTAGGAAAAAAGAAAAGTCAAGTCTGGCATTTTAATAAGGCTCAACAACTTGAACAGACAGTGTAGTGAGAGCATAGTTTAAATTGGTATGATTGAATTCCCTTATAAACACATTAGTGTCTGAAGCTTATTTGTGTAAAAATTTACCAATTAATTTATAAATCCAATTTAAAACTAATATACATATATAATATTTTATTCTATGCATAATATGCAGTATATATTATGTATAATATACAATAATAATATGTATTATATATTAGTGTTATTAGGATATATAAGTGTTTATATATCTGTGTAAGGAGCTTTAATTAAAATTAATATGTTTTTTTTCCATTATGCTAATATTAACATGATGTCTAAAATATAAACAAAGAATACAATGAAATAAAATGGAGAAAATCTTACATATTTTTATCATAATTGTAGAAGAGATAAATACATCACTTTAAACAAGAAAAACTATGCCATCTTTAAACTGCTATGTATTACAACACTGCCCAGGAAAGCCTAATATACTTTAAATTTTTTAATTCAATATTTGATATAGTAACAATGAATAGTCAAACATGACATTAGGTATTGAATAATTTCAGAAAATTTCCCAGTGAATTATGATAGCAGGTCTAATGTGAATATTGTTTAAAATAAAACCTAAATGTTTATTTGTCTCTTTTAAATTTATCCTAGTCCGTAAATCTATCTTTTCTAGAAGATTCTATCACATAAAATTATTGAGAGGATTTATTACTCATTCAAAAGATGTTAAGATAAATCTCAAGTACAACTTTTAAAAATAAAAAATTTAATGTAAACCTTTTGACACACAAATCCCATTTAAACAAAATATTTCTTATATACTAATAAAACTTTGAGATGTGGATGACAAATTTCTACTTCTTGACCTGGGTGGTGTGTACATGAACTTTGTCTTATAATAATTCTTATGGCCATGCACACACAAAAGAAATGGAGTCCTATATTTTTGTGTGTGTGCTTTTCTCTGTATTTCAATTTACAACAAACATAATTTAAAAATATCTTAATATTACTGAAGTTAATGAGTCAAAAGTATCCTGTTATATTTTTATAAAATAATCATAAAGTTAAATTTTGAGACTTCTAACTTGATTAAATAATTCTAATTTTTTGGTGACAGGTATAAAGTTACAGAAGGCAAAACTGGAAGTACCCTAAAACCATATGTAGCATGTAGTAAACATGTATTACTACTCATCGAGCTATGGGTCTCCAATCTGACTTTATATTTAAATAATTTAAGGAGATCTTAAAAAAAATACTCTTACTGGGACTAATTCTTTAGAAATTGACTAATTGATCTGAAGTGGGAGGTTAGTCATCTCTGCAAATCATTTTAATTTGTAATCAGAGAATTAGGAACAACTGTCCTAGCAGGTGTTAGGAATCTACTTTTAATGTGAGGCTACTGAAATATCTCCTAGATCATATATAAAAATTGTATAATATTAATTTTTCTCTACTTTATTATTTCATATTTCATTTTAAAAATATAATTATACAATATGGCAGAAAAAAAATCAAAAGAAGCTAAGTAAGTACAATAGTTGTAGCAAAGGGAAGAAACGGATAAAATTTATAAATGTACTGACTAAAAAGTTTATATATTTGGGTTTTTTTAACACTGTATCTTGAAATGTGTTAAAATAGGTTAAATTGTTTAGTTAATATGAACAAGTGCCCCAAATAATTTTGACTGCTCTTTTGTTGTTACAGTCATATTTAAAAAACTATTCATAACACATATTAATGCTTTTCTCTAGTTATAGATAGTTATGAAAACTGCCGTAGTTGATAAATTTCAGGCCAAAGGAGAGCCTAATCCTCTGTGTAATTGGATACTGTTAGTTGTTTTACTGCTCTTATCTTCAAGGTCTCTCTATCTGAGCCTATAATGCATGAGGTGACTAGTCAATTAGTCTTTCCTCTCAAGAGAACTGGTTTTGGCCATGCACACAATAAAAGGACCCTATTAACTTAATTTTATTTGCAATTCGTGTACATGACCCAAATCACCTCAAAGTAAATTATAATTAGTTGTCTGAAAGAACTAGGACTAGAATCAGACTTAAGGCTCACGAGGGGATGGTAGAACTGTGAAGGGATTGTGTATAGCACCTGCCCACCGTGCCCTGCTTAATCAACTGCATCTCCATGGGGCGCTGGAAAGAAGGCTGGAAGATCACTGAGAGCTGTTTACACAACTGGAACCATTCCATCTCCACTCAACTGAAGCAAACAACAGTGAAAGGGTTCTCTATTCCAATCATCCAGCAAAAACAATATGAACTGGACATCTTGGGAAGTAAATCACCATGAACATTAAGACATCAGGGACAGAAGAAATTTGTTTTTAAGTAGTTCAATTAAGCAGTTTTTATTGTCTCTAGTATTGGCTGTAGGATCCATTGCTTTCTCCATATGGTATACACAAGAAAGTGAGAAAAAAGTCATTTAGTTATAATAAAATACAATATTTTTTATCTCCTCATTATATGCTTCCTTGAACAGGTTTTTCTAAGCTAATTATTAGCATAGCTTCTTGTTTAAATAAAATTTCTAGGCACATGAGCTCTTTAACATGTATCTCCTACAAAGAAATCACATAAAATTTGATATGACTATCTATTCTAAATAAAATTTAGTTCAATTAAAGATATTATATATTTTTGCAACAATACCCCTAACATTAAAATCCATGTTATTTTTCTCCTTTAGATCTTTAGAATTCTTATAAGAGGTATTTTGTTATTAACGTTATTTTTTTTTTTGCAGGACTGAGAATAATTGAAACATTTCATGTTCAAGGTTATCTGCTTGCCAAAACTGTACAAAGAAACATAAAATAAAGCAAATAAATGTTGTATTAAACAAACTTTATATCCATCACTATCTAAAAAATGGAAATAAGTTACAATTTACTTTCTCTGTGCCAGGTGCTGTGCTGTTTATATGCATTATTTCATTTAAATGTCAAACCACCATGAAGTAAATATGCAAATTTATTAATATTTATAATACACTATTATTACTTCCCACTTGGCAGGTAAAAAAGTAAAGGCTTAGAAATTCAGAAATAGAAACAACTTTGCCTGAAGTTATACTACCACTGAGCATTGGACTGGAGATTTGAACTTGGTGTTTCAAAATACAGAATTTAGTTTCTTAATTATGACTATATTGACGATTCTACAAAATTTTGGATATGCTTTCTAATTTATAGAATAAATATAATTAAACTGTAAAAGAAAAAAATCCAGGGAAAAACATCATCAAAGATAATGTGAGAAAGGTAAGGAAATATTATAGGGACATGTACCTGATAAATGTCAAGTGATATTATAAAATCTTGCGATAAAAAGATTCTTTTCCTAGTACAAACATTTCCAAAATCTTTATTTAAAGACACATCAATCAGTAGCTGTATAAGTGCATCTGCTATTATTATATTTTCAGATCATATTGGATAGGCAACATTACTTAGTGGTCAAGATTTTAGGTTTTGGAGTCAGCTTGGGTTCACCATCCATCTCTTCTATCTATTAGTTTTGTCATCTTGAGTAAATTAAATAACCTCTTTAGGTTACAATTTCTTCATTAGTAAAATGAGAGAAATAATTGCAACGTACTTCTTATTGTGAGAATGAAATGAATCAACTCATATAAAGCACGCAAAACCTTTCTGGAACATATCATGCACTAAATAAATATTAGCCATTTACTTATTTAACTTTTGGAACATCTTTTTTTACCTTTTTTTTCTGGTTCATACAACAGACAGTATGAGTAGAGCAATGAGGAGATCTGAATGAATGCAACATGGTTAATATGATATTCTTGAGTTTCTTGGGATTTCTACGTATTATTGTGTTCCTTTAATATTTGGAGAGGTCTTAGCTATTTTGCATACTCTGATTTCAATATTAATGATTCAGTAATAACTATGTTGAACTACTAATTATAATGAAATTCAGCTATGATAATGAAGTGAACTTGTGACCTAGGTAGAAGAATAAACCAATTCTAACAATAATCCAAAAGAGCTGCAATGTGCAAGCTTGGGTACTAGTTTGTAAGGCTTGAGATAAAATTTGTTCATAGTTATCAGTACCATATTATTCTTTTTCAGACTAATTAATATTCATGTGAAATGAATTTCATTTTCAAAAAACATTATAGTGATGTTTTTTTGGTATACTGAAAGAAACCAATTGTATAAACACAAAGTCAATTATATATGCCAAGAATGAAGAAACCCCAGTTGGAAACAATGAAACATTAAAACATTGGTGTGATTAGCAGGAAAACATAGCAACAGAATGCTCACATCAGCATTCAGCAATCAGTGTCTCAGAACAAACACAACATGTTGACTGTCAGATTAACAGATATTCCCACAGGCAGACCCAGTAAAGAAAGAAAGCTGAAACTATGCAAAGGCAGACTATAAACTGCTATATGTGGCATCCAGTTATTTAATTATTTATGCTTCTTAGACTGTTTTACTAGATTTTTCTTTTCTTATTAGGAGAGCTTTAAGTGATCCCTCTCTGAAATATATGTCAGTTGTTTGAAAACGCGAAAAGAATCTGTGATACCCTTCCACATGAGAAAAAAAGAAGAAACAAAACAAAACAAAACATATTTCAAACATATAGAAACAAAGATTTTCAATTGTATATGAAACTTCACCCAGGTATTGCCTTTTCCCCCTTTTAGTCCTCTCATATGCATCCAGAAATACCATCATCAAAATTCTTTTCAATGATAGACATACACTAGATGATTGTTTTAGTAACCTAGCCTGCTTTTTACTCTCATATGATTCCTCAAACAGACTTCTATGAAACAATACAAGGAGGCATGTTAAGAGATCTTAGCATAACATAGATTGCTGCCAAATTGTCAGCTGTTGCCGGATGAATAGGGAGACCAAGACACATTTTTGCCCCCCTAGGCTAACCAACTTAGATTACACATCTGTATACAGTTGCCCAGTTAGTATAAGCCTCCACTGTTGACACAAATAATATAACTTATAAAACTAAGGGTGCAGTGATGCCTTTCCTCTGGAATGTAATGTGAGGATTATAACCAAGACAGTTAGCCCTGTTGATCAGTCACAGAGGCCTAAGGGAGTCCACGGGGACTGTTGAAAGCATTGCTAATTCTTCATGCCTTAAGTATGTAATCACATCCTAGAGACTTGAGTTACATACTGATAACAATTGCTTCTCTTCTGGAAGACAAACCACACCAACCATAAAAGAAGAGAATTAAATATCTCTCCATAAATTTCACTTGGACACACATTACAATGTTTGCATTGAAGGTGATCATCTGCTGCCTGTGTCAATGGTCTTTTCCTCCAGAGACAACTGCACCCCAGAGGCCTTTTAACTTTTAAATTTATGATTTCACACTTGAGGCAAGTCCGTTGTCATTTAAAAAGACAAATGCAGATTCCAGAGAATTAATTTTCCTTTAAATACAATTGGAGGGGCAACTCATGAACTTTGGTAGTTCTTTTAAAAAGGATCTCCCAAGATTAGCCAAAAATTGCAAGTAAATGGGACAGAACACAAAAATGAAGTCTTTTGTTGCAAAGATGCAAAAAATAGGTTTTAAAAGTTATATTCTGTAATGAATATTTGCAAATGTCACTATGGGATATATTCATGTACAGTTTTTCCTACATAAAATGGAGACCATTGCTCTCAGTACCAAAATTTGTCTATTATCAGGGTAATTAGTTAGCTAAGTAGTTTAGGTAATTGTAATTTGATTGATTCTGGATGATTTCTATAATTGTCTCTGTGTTTTTAAAATTCAAAATTCATGTACAACAAGTTACTATAAAACATCAGCTGTTTGAGGTAAAATAATTAATAGTAAAGACAAATTACCATATTTTTAAATGAAGTGCATGTGACTTTGTAAACTTATTTAAAACCTATTTAATTCTAGTGGATAAAAAAACAAAGCAATATAGTTTATAAGAGTTTCTGAATAGTTAACTATATTGAAGGGTGCATAATTAAATTATTCTATTATTGTTATTACATTTGAGCACTTCTTTTAAAGATTCCATACTCCATTTTAGATTTGGAAATAAAGAAGATGTAATGTTTTTGTATAATAGTCATATTTTGAAAATATAGCTATTAGGAATCCTAATCTCATTCTTCCTTTGAAAAATTTCCTTTATTATCCTTTACCTTGGCTTCTATATCAGCACTCTATTAATGAGATTAGTAATTTAACTCACTACTTTTTTAGAGTATCTCTTTACATGATTAAGAGAAATATTTTAATTGTAGAATTTCTCTATATTAACCTAGTAACTACCCATACACAAATAACCAGCACACAAAAAATAGTGAGATTTATCGAGAACAATTCGTATTTGAACCATAATGCAACATAAAGATAATGACAATCTCAAGAGTCCTTGACTTAAATATATGCAGATACATTACTTTAAAAGGCTAAGTAATGACTGAAACTCTTCCTCCAGACTGGAAAACATTTTTGTTTATTTATTTTGCCTTTCTTCTTCTCAGTTCCTCTTACCTAGCCCTTCTCTTATCTCATCAATGACAGCAGACCTACTTTCCTATTTCTAATGGGCACACTTACTTTTACTGCACTTTGCTTTATTGCACTTCACAAATGATGCATTAAAAATAAAAAAATTGAAGGCAAGACCCTCCACCAGCAAAAAGATTATGACTCACTTTATTGCCATTCTTGCTTTATTGCGAGGGATGGGGACGCCAGGTCTGGAAGTGACCCTGCAGTATCTCTGAGGTATTCACCGCTTAGTGAAAGAGGCGTTCTGTAGCTGACGTTGTGGGGAAAGTAGGGAAGTGGCGTCCTCAGGTGCATATCATTTTCCCTGAATTAAGTGTATCCTCGGAGCCCCTCAGACTTTCCTCACTCTGCATCCTCCAACCTGTTCTGACTTTTCACATCAAGATTCTCATAAAGTTCATTCGTATATCAGAACCCACAAAATGGAGCCTGGTCTTTGTCAGAACAAAACCTAAGTCAGCCTGAACTTTCAGGAAGCACCTGTTACAGAAACCAAACATATACTAATCACAATTCTCCAACTCAGCTTTAGCTAGTTTACCTCACCCTGGAAAATAGGGCCTGCTAGCCAGGCATGCCGTTTCCACCTTCTCTTCCAAGGTTCTGTAAAACTCACTCTTGCCCAACATGCCTCGGACAGTGTCCTCTGCTTGTGAGGCATTATGCTCCCTTTGTCTATAGATTGCTTTCTTTTGAATCAAGGACATCAAATCCATTTCTAAAGTGTTTTAGTTTTGCCATTTCTAAGTTTTAGCGACAAAACAGCACCGAAGACAGGTGCTGAGGATTCTGGGACCTGCTCCTAGACGCAGGTGAAGAAACCCAGGCTGCTTGCTTTGCAGACCTCCGGTAAGTTTCTCTCAGATTTAGTTCCGCTTATTGTGCATCCTGAGCTCTTCTAATTTGTCTGTCCTTATCATGCTGGGTGGAAATTGGGGTGTGGTAGAATCCTCATTTTCATGATGAGATTTAGTGGGACAAACATTGAGGTTTGTGGCCAATCTGATTTACATTGTAAGTGTCATCGGGAGATCCTGACAGACCCAAGAAACTGTGCGCAGCCTAACAGAAACAGTAAGTCTGGTTGAATTAGGGAGGATTATTTTAACAAGGGAAAATAATGGGTAATCCCCAATCTAAAGAAAGTAAGGTGGCAGCTGGTAGACAAAAACCTCTGTGTAAGCCCACAGCATAAACAGCTGGAGGACTTGGGGGAATAAATTAGGGCAACAATTTGAACTGTTTTGACCAATGGCACATCAAAATCTAAGTAAGCACAAGTCAGACTATTAAAAGCCATTAGGTGACATACAAATGGCCAATGAAAAGGTGCTCAGCACTAATCATTAGGGAAATGCAAACCAAAACCACAGTGAGATATTATCTCACGTCTGTTAGAGTGGCTATAATCAAAAACGTAACGGATAATAAGTGTTGGTGAGGGTGTGGAGAAAGGTAATATTTTTGCACTGTTGGTGGGGAATATAAATTGGTGCAGTCCCTATGGAAAACAGAATGAAGGTTCCTTTAAAAAATTTAGAATAGAACTACCGTAGGATACAACAATTCTTCTGGGCATTTATCCAAAGACAAAAACACTGACTTCGAAAGGTATATGCACCATGCTCACTTCTGCAGCACATATACTAAAATTGGAATGTTACAGAGAAGATTAGCCTGGCTCCGAGTAAGGGTGACATGCAAATTCGTGAAACGTTTCATATGTTTAAGAGAAAAAAATAAAGAAAAGATATATGCACCAACATGTTCATTGCAGCGTTATTTACAATAGCTGAGATGTGGAAGCAATTTAAGTTGTTTCTGCACAATAGCAATTTACTCAGCCATTAAAAAAAGGAAAAGAATGAAATCTTGGCATTTGTGACAACATGAAACTTAAGGGTATTATGCTAAGTATAAGGAGAGAAAGACAAATGCCTTGTGATCTCACTGATATGTGAGATCAAAAAACATGCTCATAGATACAGAAAACAGATTGGTAGTTGCCAGAGGCAGGGGTAGGCAAAATGTGTAAAGGGGTCCAAAGATACAAACTCAGTTATAAAATAAATAATGTGAATGTGATGTACAGTATGGTGATAATAGTTAATAATATGGTATTGCATATTTGAAAGCTGCTAAGAGAGTAAATCTTTAAAGTCCTCAGCACAGGAGAAAAATTTTATAACTGGTGAGAGGTGTTAACTAGACTTACTGTATTGATCATTTCACAATATATACAAATATCAAATTATTAAATTGTACACCTGAAGCTAATATAATGTTATATGTCAATTATACTTTAAAAAAAGCTATTAGGGCATACACCACTATAAAAAATCTTGTGAAAGGTATAATAGATCTGTTGCTAATGGAATCTCCAAAGTCCCCCCAAACTGGCAAGTATGAATCCATTACTTAAAAACTAATAAAACAGTGGCCACCTGACTCAAAGACTCCTATGCTAGGATGAGTTGGTCATGGAATGAATACTTTGTAAGTAATCTGCCTGGACAGCAAAGATTTTGTGTCTTACCAGATAAACTTACTGTGCTTCATGTTGTGTCTATCCGGTCTTTGATTACTTATGAAAACCCAGCCCTCTCAATATTAAAAGAGCTAAGTTTTGTTCACAGCTACGTAACCTAATGTATTTGCCTTTAAAATCTTCTGTTGTCACTTCAGTTAAACATGTAAGTATTATTTCACAATTATCTGGGATCCTATTTAGGCAAACGTTCATACTTCTTGATGTTTCAACACCTTCCCCAAATCAAATTCTAAATGGAGTCCTTTTGACCTCAAAGTAACTTTGAGATTCCCCAGAGGCCTTCTGAAAAATCTCAAAGAATTTGTGTCTCACCTTGTAAAAGGGAGATGCTAAACTAATTACCTTTATTTGATATGTTAAATTATGTGGGAAACATTGTCAAATAAGAAGTGATGATAGACCTTCTTAGGCTATATGTATACAGAGTATAGGTATCCCAGAAACTATTTAAAGTCTCTATGAACTTGTCAATATTCTCAGTGTCCAATTATTATCCTAAATTATTGTATGGTACAGAAATAACTCAATGTAAGGTAACTGTTGGAATAAGAAATAGAAATCTTGTTATTTCCTTTTTTTTTTCACCTGGGTTTTCGAGACTGAGGGATCATTTAGAAAGGACATGCTTCTAAATGCATCCTATGTCTTATGGTCTAAGATTTTTTAAATAAGAAAGCAAAAGAAGAAATGAAGTTTCTTCTAGAGAACATGGATGTTTTCCTTTAATATTGCATTACACATAGACAGGTTCTCTTGTGTCCGAAAACTGCACAGCTGTATGCATTTGTGTTTAAGATTAGGTTTATTGCATTTAGCTTGCTGCTTTTTATGGTTACTCTTCCTCAGCTGTCTTCCCATCTCACTTTCACATTTAAACTCTCAAAGAAACGTAGAAGGTAATTAAATGGTCCTGGATTTTAGTGTAAGGATACTAAGCAATAGATAAAGTAGATATGCTCTGCTGGATGTTGTGTTTCATAAAATTATTCATCCCCTACACACAGGCATTGGGTTAATGGCTCAGAATATTTTGTTTAAAAACCTGTTTAGGAAAGTAAAAATATATATATGGAGCATAGATGGGGTGAAAATGAAACATTGTTCAATGAGGCTAATTGGCTTTCATTTTGAACATGTATTATTTCTTACAAGAAACTAATATTTCCCCTCCCCGTACCAGTTCCCAGTCTTCTGAAATCAATGTATATAACAAAATAACACAATCCTCTCATTCTTATTTTTGGTGTACCAGTCCTTATTATCTAGTTGAATTGTTCCTTTTGATTCCCTTTTTAAATAAATAAATATATACTATATACATAAATTTACACCCATATGCACATTAAAGTATGCATTTAATATCTGTGATAGCTTTTGAAATAATAAAAAAGAACATCCTTGGGATTTTAACTTGTTTTGTGTGTGTGATTTTTAGCCCCCTTTTTAGCCCCCCCACCCCCTGCCCCCAGTATTTACTTCTCCCTGTTCTTGTCTCTTACAGATGGTCAGAATCTACTTATTAACTCATTCCCGTGCAAGTCAAATTTTTTTTTCAGGTGAGGACAAACTATGACCAAAATAATTCATCTCATGCAAGATGTAAAAACTAATGTTATATTTCTCAGAAATATTTTTTTTATCAGACATACTTGCTAATCAAATTCCAAGCATTAAAAAACTAAGGTTAAAAAGAATTTCTTGGAGATCAAGAACCAACCTGTGCCTGGAAATCAGAGCTCAGAGGAGATAGGATGTCCCTAAGCATAAGGCGCTGCATCTTCCCCTTGGGTGTGACTGATATATTAGTGTAAAGAAATCAAATTGGATATTGGTCATGTTCCAAAATCAACTCCAAACTGACAGTTACTGCTCTGGATCTCTGCTTGCCTTGTCTGATGTTGGGTTTTTCATTGCAGTATGAAATAGTTCATTTTAAGCCTCAGTGTTAGGGTTCTTTTCAACTTTGTTAATCCAAAGGCTGAAAATCCCAGATGGAATTAGTATGAAAATTTGAGCCCTTTATAGGAATTTCTTGTGTACATTATCTTTTCCTAAACTAATATTATTTTTTTAAATTATTATTTATTTATTTATTTTTTTAATTTTATTTTTTGGTTATTCAATTACAGTTGTCCCATTTTTCCCCCATTGCTCCCCCCTCCCAGCCCATCCCTTCTCCCACAATTATATCCCTCCCCGTTGTCCATGCTAATATTATTTTAAATAAGTACTCATTTTTTATTCTTCTTCTTATTATTTATTTTTATTGTTGACACTAGTAGAGATGTTTGCCATTCGCCCCCCACTTGCTCCCTCCTACCCAGCCTCTGCTCACCCCCTTTTGCCTTCACCACATTGTTGTCTGTGTTCATGGGCTATGCATGTATGCATATATGTTCTTTGGCTATAATCTCTTTCAGTCCTCTCCACCCCCTCCCTTCTATCAAAATATTTTCATTGTTCCATAACAATGAAGTAGTTCAGGAGGGAAAAGAAAAAGAAATCAAGTAACTAAATGTTCAAAAAAAATAAAACTGCCACTGTATATTAAGCATAAAGAAATTATCTGTTCTTTTGGAACTGGCAGCTTCTTGAGTTATTGTACATAGTACAGTATGAATTTTGCATGTGTTATGGGCTGAATTATTTACCCCCAAAATTATATTGAAGTCCTAACACCCTGTACTGTATCTCAGAATATGACTGTGTCTGGAGATAGGTTCTTCGCAGAGGTGATTATGTTAAAATGAGGCCTTTAGGTGCAGCCTAACTTAATTGACTAGTAGCCTAAGAGGAAGAGGAAATTAGACATACACATAGCGAAAACAATGTAAAGACAAGGGAAGAAGATGGCCACCTATTAACCAAGTAGAGAGACCTGGAAAAGACCCTACCCTCACAGATTTCAGAAGAAACCGAGCTATTGACACCTTGATCTCAGGCCTGTATTCGCCAAGACTACGAGAAAATGAATTCCTATTATTTAATCCAGCGATCCCCAAGCCCCAGCCATAGACCGGTACCAGTCTGTGGCCTGTTAGGAACCAGGCTGAACAGCAGGAGGTGGGTGAGGGCAAGCAGTGAAGCTTCGTCTGTGTTTGCAGCTGCTCCCCATCACTCACATTACTGCCTGAGCTCTGCCTCCTGTCAGGTCAGCGGTGGCTTTAGATTCTCATAGGACTGTGAACCCTGCTGTGAACTGCTCATGTGAGGGATGTAGGTTGTGTACTCTGTATGAGAATCTAATGCCTGGTGATCTGAGGTGGAGCTAAGGCGGTGATGCTAGCGCTGGGGACAGGCTGCAAATAGAGGTTATCATTAGCGGAGAAGTTTGACTGCACAGAGACCATAATAAGTCACTGCTTGCAGACTCATATCAAAACGCTATCAGTGAGTGGCAAGTCACAATTAAGCTGCGTCTGCTGGCAGTCTATAAAGCCATGTCTCCCATTCTGGTCTTTGAAAAATTGTCTTTCACTAAACAGGTCCCTGGTGAAAAAAGGTTGGGGACCACTGATTTATTCCATTCCATCCATGCTACTTTGTTAATTATGGCAGCTCTAGCAAGCTAATAAAACAGTATATAAATACTTCCTTATTTAAATTACATAGTGAATATTAGTTCAAAATATACTGAAATTTTTGGTTGAATTACTTTGCAAAGTTTCAAGAAAGAATCTGGTTTTAAGAATCAGCAAAAAGAAAAAAAAAAAAAAGAAAGAAAGAAAGAAAGAAAAAGTCCTGACTGGTGCAGCTCAGTGGGTTGAGCATCGTCCTGCAAACCAAAAGGTTTCCCATTTGATTTCCAGTCAGGGCACATGCCTGGGTTGTAGGCCAGGTCCCTGGCTGGGGGCATTCGAGAGGCAACCAATTGATGTTTCTCCCTCACATAGATGTTTTTTTTTTCTCTCTCTCTTTCTTCCCCCATTCCTCTCTCTCTAAAAATACATGAATAAAGTCTTTTTAAAAAAAGAATCAGCAAAAAAAAAAAATAAATAAAATACTGATTCAAGATACCACATGTTTGGATATGTTTTAAGAATGTCTTGATCATATCCATAATTTTTTAATTGCCACATCATTTAGTTAATGTTAACTGAGTTTTGATGTGGTGCTATAGTTTAAGTCTTGGCAAATGTACATGAAAAACACATTATGATCAAACAAATATGTGGTAGAATAGTAAAATAAATAATCACTAACAGAGATTGATGTATGTATTTAAGTCCGATTTATCAAAGCAGTTAGTGCCATTTTATTACATCAGCTAGGATTTTTCCTAATAAATTCAATTTTTTTTTTAAAAAAAGCATTTGCCCATATGTTTCCTAAAAGGAGTATTTCCAACAAAAGAGTTTAGGTTAATTATAAAACTAAAAAAAGCAAAAGTGCTCCTTTAATTTTGATTTTATATACTAAGATGGAACAAAACTGAATTTATTCTAATTTTATAGTTTTACTTTCTTTCTTAGACATTATTTTCAGAATAATTTAATGCTATTGTGAAGGATGAATATTGTATTAATAATTTCAAACAATGTATGTGAGTATTTGTGTATGGAGTGTTCAGGTAGGTAATGAGGGAATACCAAAGATTTCAGAATCACTCACTGCCTTCATGATGCCTCTAATTTAGGGACACATGGATTTTTATAATACAAAAAGAAGAATTCAATACAGAAGATTTAACAAAGAAAGTCATGATTAATTACTAAGCAAAAAGTATAAAACAAATGCTACTTACATTTAGAATAAACACTGGGGTTATAGTATTTTAGGAAGACAATCTTATTGCATTACTGATACTGTTACTCAATCAACTTCAAGTTAACAGTAATATTTAAAAATAGTTATTAAACCATTTTTTACCAAAAAGAAAATTTGAAGAAATTTGGAATTTATTAAGAAAACAATTTTTATTTTGAGGTAAGCTGTCAGACATTGTTATTTCCAAATTTGATGAAATGCATTAATGCCTCTACTTTTTGTCCAAACCAAAATTTACTGTTTTTTCACTAAAACAAAGCTCACAAGTGTGAAAACAGAATGTTCAACCTATATCCTTACATTTGGGTTTCCTCTGGAGCTTCATTGTGGGGCTTATAGCAGACAATTGTTTGACACATGAGTAGAGTCAGCTATTTGAACCGAATTGTTTACTCTCTGGCCCCAAACACAACATTTTGGGTGTCAAATCTGTGCTGGGCTAAATGTAGTGATGCACCAACAATCCGAAGAGTACATTAAAAGGGCTTTTCAAAAGTGATCATGAGATATCTTTAAAGAGAAGTTTGATTAATGCACGACAATACTCTGAAATTGGAATTCAGGCATGAGGGGCTTCCATTAGTGGCTTTGGGGCTGCTAGAGCAAACTACAGACTGGGTGGCTTAAAAAACAGAAACTTGTCTCACAGTTCTGGAGGCCAGAAGTCCAAAATTAAGTGGCTGTCTGGGCCATACTGCCTTTGAAGCCTGTATAGGAAAATTCTCTCTTGCCTCTTCCAGCTCTGGTGTTTCCCATGAATTCCTGTAGTTCTTTGACTTGTAGATGTATCATTCCAATCTCTGCCTCTGTTGTTACATGCTTGTCTTCTCTCTTTTTGTCTCTTTCCTCTTATAGGGACCCGGTCATACTGAAATAAAAGCCCACCTGCATCTAGTATGACCTCATCTTAACTAATTACATCTGCAGCAAAAGTTATTTCCCGATATGGACACATTCTCAGGTACTGGGATTTAAGACTTCAACATCTCTCTCGGGAGGACACGATATTACTAATGACAGGACTGTTTTAATGATTGGAAATAGCAATCTTATATGTTAGTTTCCTTTTCCTTTTGTAGCAAATTACCACACATTGAGTGACTTAAAATACCAATCTGAAAGCTGGAAGTCTAAAGGGTTCTCATTGAGCTAAAAGCAAGATGTCAGTAGGGTTGTGTCCTTTTCTGGAGTCTTTGGGAGAAAATCTGTTTTTTTGCCCTTTCCAGCTTCCAGAAGCTGTTTGAATTCTTGGTTCATGACCACTTGCTCCACATTCAAAGCCAGTAATGGGCAGTTGAACTTTTCCCACAATACCGTCTCTCTGGTTCTGATTCTCTGTCTTCCTCTTCTCCATCTAAAGGCCCATTTGAAGACACTGAGCCCACCTGAACAATCCAGGATAAACTTCTCTTGGAGGGTCAACTGATTAGCAATCTTTTTATTTTTTTGACTTTTTTTAAAGTATATTTTATTGATTATGTTGTTACAGTAGTTCCAATTTTTCCACCTTTGCTCCCCTCTACCCAGTACCCCTCTTCCCTCCAGCAATCCCACCCCCCTTAGTTCATGTCCATGGGTCATGCATATAAGTTCTTTGGGTTCACCCTTTCCTATATTATTCTTAACATCCCCCTGTCTATTTGGTACCAAACAATTATGCTTCTTAGTACCTGTAACATTTCCCCATTTCTCCCTCTCCCCACTCCAAATGATCCTCATATCTATGATTCTGTTCCTACTCTGGTTTGCTTATTGGATTTTGTTTTCATTTTTTAGATTCAGTTGTTGATAGTTGTGAGTTTGTTGTCATTTTATTTTATTTTATTTATTTATTTTTTGATATTTTATTTTTTAGATTTTATTTATTTATTTTTAGAGAGAGGGAAAGGAAGAAGAGAGGGACAGAAACATCAATCAGTTGCCTCTTGCACGTTCCCAGATGGGGACCTGACCTGCTACCCAGGCATGTTCCCAGGCTGGGAATTGAACCTGTGCTCTTTCTTTCTTTTTTTTTTTTTTTCAGATTTAATGTGTCTTATTGATTAAAATATTACATTTGTGCCAATTTCCCTTCCCTCTGCTCCCCTCCACCCAGTGGCCCCCCTCCCTCCAGTTGTCCCCCCCTTTTAGATTATGTCCATTAGTTGTGCATACAGTTCCTCCCAACCTCTCTCCGTCTATTTCATTCCCTCCTACCATGATCCCCAATTCCTATATCATCTCCCTCCCTCTCCCCACTCCCCCTCCTTGTTGCCCTCCCCTCAATATGCTTCCCGTACCCACAGTTCCTTTTCCACTCTCGTTGCCTGTTTAGTTTGCCTTTGTTTCATCTCCCTAGCTTCTGTTTTTTAAACCAGTCCCTTTAACATCTCATATAACAGTGGTTTGGATCTAATGAACTCTTTCAGTTTTATTTTGTCCTGGAAACACTTTCTCTGTCCTTCTATTCTGAATGACAGTTTCGCTGGATAGAGTATTCGTGGTTGTAGGTTTTGGATTTTCATTACTTTGAATATTTCTTGCCAGTCCCTTCTTGCTTGTAGGGTCTCCCTTGAGAAGTCAGCTGATAGTCTAATTGGGACCCCTTTGTACATAATTCTTTTCTTCTCTCTTGCTGCTTTTAAGATTCTCTCTTTATCTTTAATTTTTGACATTTTGATTATAATGTGTCTTGGAGTGGTTCTCCCTGGGTCCAGTCTCTTGGGAACTCTCCTTGCTTCCTGGACCTGCAAGTCTATTCCCTTCCCCAAGTCTGGGAAGTTCTCCTTTATTATATTTTCACTCAATTTTTCAAGTTCTAGTTCATCTTCCTCACTCTCTGGCAAACCAATGATTCTTATGTTGGGCCTTTTATAGCTGTCCCAGAGGTTTCTGATCCTCTCATTGTTGCTTCCCATTTCCTCTCTCTGCATTGGTTGACTTCTTGTTCCTTCTCCATATTCCAGTTTGTTGAAATGAACTCTGGATTTTTTTTCCTCACCATCTGTCTCGTATGTGGTTTTGTTCCTTTCGTTATGAATGTTTTTCGCTTCTTTCATAACTTTTTCCTGCTCTTTTGTGAATTCTGTAAGCCACCTGATAACAATGGCCCAGAACTGAGCCTCTGACAGGTTTCTTATCTGTTCATCTGTCAGGTTCTCTATCTGTTGCCTGGTGAGCTGTGCCACCGGGATTTCTATAGTTGTCTGCCTCATTTTGACAGATGCTTTTTGTTTTCTTGGGCCGGCTGTAGGGGGCAGTGCCTGTGTACGTGTCATAAGTCAGCGACCGGCGCCTGTCTGCGACCTATGTCACAGCCCTGTGGTGCTTTCTTTGGGGGCGGGGGTCCAAGATGGATTCACACAGTTATTCAGCCAGGAGACCGGGATCCGTCCTCCCGCCCCCCTGGGCCTCACTGTTCAAGGCGATGCGGTGGCCGCTCTCCCCAGTGCTGGGGTCGCGCACTGCCAGGGGCTTGACTGCCTCCGGGCTTTTTCGCTGCCCCGCCGCTGACCGCAAACAGCGCTGCCCTCTTTAACTCTTACCTGCCCAAATGGCACCGCTGGTTTATAACTTCATATGTTGGGCTTCCGTGTAGTTTTATTTTCTGGAATTTCTAGTTATCCTTTGTTTTGAAGTAGTTGTATTCCTCTCTAGTTGTAGAGGGAGACCTAGCGTGTCCGTCTAAGCCTCCATCTTGGCCGGAAGTCCCTGAGTTTGTTGTCATTTTAGTGTTTGTAGTTTTGATCTTCTTTTTCTTAAGTAAGTTCCTTTGACATTTCATATAATAATGGCTTAGTGATCATGAATCCCTTTAGCTTCACCTTGTCTGGGAAGCACTTCATCTGCCCTTCCATTCCAAATGACAGCTTTGCTGGATAGAGTAATCCTGGTTGTAGGTTGCTTTTCATCACATTGAATACTGGTTGCCAGTCCCTGCCTGCCTGCAGTGTCCTCTGAGAAATCAGGTGATAGTCCTATAGGCACCCCCCTGTAGGCAACTCTCCGCCTCTCTCTTGCTTCTCCCAGGACTCTGTCTTTATCTTTCACCTTGGGCATCTCAATCATGATGTGTCCTGGTGTGATCCCCTCTGGGTCCAGTTTGCCTGGGACCCTCCATGCTTCCCAGACCTGTATGTCCATCTCCTTTGCAAAATTTGGGCAGTTTTCCTCATTTTTTTCAATTCTTGCTTCCTCATTCTGCACTGGTTGACTGTTTTTTTCTTCCTTATGTTCCAAATCATTGATTTGAACCCCAATTTTCTTCCCTTCACCACTGGTTTTGTGTGAATTTTCCTTCGTTTCACTTAACATAGCCTTCACTTCTCTTATGCGTCTGCTATACTCAAGCATATCTGTCAAGTCTGTGAGCATCTTTATCACCAGTGTTATGATTTCTGTATCTGTTAAAGTTGTCTATGTCCTTATCTGTTAAATCGGCTATCTCCTCATCGCTTAGTTCTCCCACTGGAACCTTGATCCATTTCCCCTTTTGGGCCATACTTCTCTGTCTCATTCTGAGAGGCTCCTATGTTTGCCTCCACATCCCAGGTAGAGCAGTCGCTCCTGTTACATTGTAAGGGGCAGAGCCTTAGGGATTCATCAGTACAGGGCGACTTGTTTCACCACATTGTGGCATTGTATGTAGGGGACGGGTTTGAGAGGGAACAATGCTGCTTGCCCAGCACTGGCCCTTTTTCTAAGCACCTCTCCCACTTCCGCACCAGACTGGCGCCCCTCTAGCTGCTGCCCTGGCCATCGTTCCCAGAGTGGGTGGGTCTGGAGATGTTCTAGGACCATGGAGGCCCTTTAAACAAGCAGATTCTTCTGAGACTGGGAATTTATGCCTCCACCCCAACCCCCACTGGTCTGCACAGTCAGAAGCAATGAAGCTTGATTTTCCCTAGTGCTGGGACCATGAGTTGCAAGGTCCAGTGAGGAGCTGGGAATGCTCCCCAGGTGTCCCTCCTGCCTTTTTAAAACATGTGACTTCACTTTCTGCCTTCCTGCCACTGCCGCCGCCACCACACCGCATCCTCTCCGCCCCAGCTCCACCCCTCCTACCTGTCTGGATGAGTATTTCTTTATATCTTTGTTTGTTGGATGTCCATGCAGTCTGATTTTCTGGAACTTCTGCTTATTTCTAGTTTTGAGGTAGTTGTGTTTCTTCTTAGTTGTGGAGGGAGATGCAGCTGTCTGTCTATACCTCCATCTTGACCGGAAGTCGTGATTAGTAATCTTAATCCCACTTATGACTTAATTTCCCCCATTCCATTTAAGAGAATATTTTCACAGGTTCCAGGGGTTAGAAGAATATAGCCATTTTGGGGGAACGATTATTGTGTCTACTCTAAACCAACAAAATTGTTCTTTTCACTTAAAAGTATATTTGTTTCTTCATAAATTGATAACAGAAAAAATATTTTGACCAAGGGAGCCTCTGAGTTCACTTATGTGTAAACTCATGCTGATTCATTTGAAAATGCTTCTGAATGCCTGCTATATGGCTGGGAATGAGACATACCTGAGTTTTTCCCTCTCCATGAGCTCCTATTCTAGAACCATTTGTAAACAATAAGTTGCTGTAAATGTGAAGTTTACTGACAACACATTCAGAGTTTACTGAGGAGGAACACAAAGGGCTTTTTCTAATAGGATCATGGAAACCTGTTAAAGAATAAGGCAATTAAAAATGGTCTTAAGTATGAATAAACATTTACCAGTTAAAGAGACTGGAGGCCAGGAAGGCAATAGGAGAAGAATGATAGAAGGGTATTTTTAGGGCATTACAAGTGGTACCTATTTCTTGGAGCCTATGATGCAAAAAGGGGTGAGATAAATTTATGTTGGAAAGAGACTGGGTTCAGGTTATAGGCAGCCTGCATGTCAGTCAAGGGAACAGGGACTTTATACAGAAGGGTGATATTCCTTATCCTTTCCAGGGAACTGGCCCCTTTTAGAATCTGATAAAACCCTAGAATCTCTTTCCTCAAATATGTACACTATGCCTATGTAAACATTTTATACATAAATTCAGGGATTATGGAAACCCTAATTTAAATCTATAAAGCTGTCTAGAGTCTGTGGGCTCCAAGTTGAAAGAGAAAGAGAGAGAGATAAGGAGAAAAAAAAAACTTGCTATAGTCAATAGGGGATTATTAGCAAACTGTGAAGATGTTTATAATGTAACTGGATTTATGTTCATAAAAGTGACTCTGGCCTATGAATGGAATTGAGGAGGGTGAATCTGGAGATGGGAACAGGAGATCAATTCCCAAATGTGTAATGAGAAACCAAGAGCATTAAAATAGCAGCATTCTGGCTGTATTGTTATAATCTTAAAATAATTCTTTAAAAAAGGTTCTTAGTTCTTTGTTAGACCATTTAAGAAACTAGAGTATGAAAAAAATCATAAAGAACTTGTGAAGAGGGATAGGATCATAAGTATTGCAATTCTTGTGTATTTTAATGATGTTAAACAGGATTCAGTATTTACAATAAACTGTAATGGGTAAAATCGATTATCTGAAAATAAAATATAAAAAACTATTAGGGGAATCAAGAAATATCAAAGTCAGCACACATTTTAAAATAGTTTTACTTACTTAATGTATTACTCAGCTGTAAAAAAGAAAAAATTACCCTATGCAATAGTGTGGATGGAACTGGAGAACATTATGTTAAGTAAAATAAACCAGTCAGAGAAAGACAAGTGCCATATGATTTACTTATATATGGAATCAATGAACAAAATGAACTGACAAGCAAAGTAGAGACAAACTCATGGATAGAGAGCAGGATGACAGCTAGTGGGTGGCGGAGGGGACATGTTAGGTGGTGAGGGACTGAGCAAAAAGGAAAAAGGACGCATGTACATGGTCAACAGTGTGGTGATGGCTGGGGGGAGAGGGCATAAGGGGACTAAAAGATAATGTAAAAATGAATAGTTTTACTGAGGTATAGTCTACATATCATACAATTCAATCATTTTTAGTAAATTTATAGAGTTCTGAGAGCATCACAAAATCCAGTTTCAGAACCTTCCCATCACCCTGAAAAAGTTCTATGCTTTATGCCTATCTCCATGTAATTAATCCTTGTTCCTACACCCAACACTAAGCAGCTACGAATCTACTGTTCTGTCTCCATGCATTTGCCCTTATTTGTTGGTTTATTGTTTAATTTTTGAAACGTGGTTTATTTTACTTCATTGAATGTACTTACAATAGCTGCTTTGAAATTTTTGTCTAAATCCATGTCTGGGGACACTCAGAGGATTTCTCTTATTGTCTTCTTATTTTTTTTATTTTTATTTTTTGGTACATTATGGGTGAACATTTCTATTTTTTTGTAAGTCTTAACTTTTTGTTGTGGTTGAAAACTGTACTTTTAAAATAATATATTGTAGCGACTATAAATTCAGGTTCCTCCCTTCCCCCAAAGGTTATGGTTGTTGTTTTGTTTGTTGGTTGTTTGGTTTCTTTATTTACTAACTTGTTTTGGCTAAGTCTGTCTCCCACATTGGTGTGGCCACTGATGTTTTTATTTATCTTGTTTTTATTTTTAAATCTTGTGCTCTAGAATGTGCCTTGTGTCTGCATTGTCAGTCAGTGATTAGAAAGAGGTTGTACTCAACTATGTGAAGCCAATGAGACTTCTTTTTGCTGAATGATGTATGGGTGAGTAGAGGAGTATATTTATGTTGTGATTATCTGCCTTGGCTTCTATTCCCCTGGAATCTTTTGCTTCCTCTGCCTGTTGTATGCAGCCTCAATTTTGGCCAAGAGGGTGTGGCTGGTTTGAGACCTCTTAGGTCTCTGCTTTGCATGTTTACAGACACAGGCAAGAATATAGTTCCTTCAATTGATCAATTCTACCAATAATGTCATTGAATGTGGTCTTTGCTTCCTGGTTCAAAGTGATTGGGTTCCTTTTGACCAAAAAAAAGAGAAGTAGCCATTTCTCATGGTTTGCTTAATTCTGTCATATCAGAATCTTTATGCCCACTGAGATGAGAATGGGGATGGGAACAGCCCCAGGCAAGGAAGGCATGGAATCCCACTATTTTTAGCTGAATTTTAGCAGTTCTTCAAGCATAAATGCTTTTCTGATTATTGTATTACTTTGTTTGATATCCAGAGCATAGCGATGTTTGTTTTGGGGCCCTTTTGTTCAGCTTTACAGCTGACTTGGGGGATGGAATTTGCCAATCTCACTTGGTCATAGCTGGGAATTCCTTACCCATAGGTTTATGCATTTCCGTGAATTATCTATGTATCCACGCATATATATTTAGGGCCATTAGTATTTTATTTTCTCTAAGATCAGTCAATGTAGGGTGCTATATTAATGCCCTAGCTATTAGTTCAGTGTTATTTCTATCAGGATAATTAATATTACACACTTCTTTTTATCACTTGTTCTTCTCTCTCAAGACTATTGTGGTATTAGTGTCATTATCTCTATTATCTGACAGAAAAACAGCATTCTATTGTGGTCAACCCTTGCCACCAACACAATCAATCCATCTTTGTGTCCTCTCAGTATCCCATGAACTTTATATCTCCTTAACATGGCCCAGATGGAACTATTTAAACACACAAAATAGGTAAGGGAAAACTATGTAAAGGAGTTAAAGGTCAAGTAAAAGGAATATGTCATTATAGAGAACAGTTACTGCCCTGTTTATATTTTAGAAAACTGTTTTTGAATACTGTAAAACTGAATTATATCAATTATTACAAGTGACATTCATTAAAATATTAACTCTTAAAGTTATAAATCTAGCTTTAGTGATAACTCATATAACACTTAAATACCTTAGTATTAAAAAGCATAATTAATTTTGGGTAAATTATACATGTATAGAAAGACCCCTTATCTCTGCAAAATAATGGTATACAGAGTTATGAAAAATAATGAGATTAATTTTCCTATTTAGGTTATAGTTCTTAAAAACTGTATATTCAGATAATTTAATTCATTTTGTGTTAACACTAGTTAAATAAGTGTAAGTGTAAAAAATCTTTCACTGAAACAAGCTAAATTATATAGCATGTGTATTTCAAACGACAATGTTCTCAATTGATTCATTCATTCAGTTACTTAGCAATTAAAAAAATGATCTTCTCTGTTGAACCGACTATTTTATTAGTGTTGTGGGGGATAGCTGCAACGGGGAACCATATATGGTCTATGTCATTGATCAGTGTTCTCTATTAGAAAATTAAGGATTTCATTAAATAACATTCCATGAATATTTATTGAGTACTTACTATGTGCCAGGAATTGTGCTCAGAATTAGAAAATCATAATAAAAGGAGGAATTGTAGCAATTATCCAAATTCCAGGTAAATTTCCCATCTTAATTTTTTTTTAGAAAATAAAAATGTCACCTGGACTATTCCAGTAATTTGGTTTACTAATGGTATTCTGTACAAAGTTAAAAACAATAGTTATTACTTATTGAAATCTTACTATGTATCAAGAAAAATGCTAAATGCTTTGATAGCATTAGATCATAGCAAACTTATAGGTGCTAGTATTTTTATCTTCATTCTACAGATAAGATATCCTGGCAGTATGTTGCCTATGATGACAGGTCTAGGAAATGATTAGATGACTTGGTTAAATTTGCAAAGGTAATAAGTGACTACACTTACTCTAAGTCTTTGTTTTTCTTTTTTCTTGAATTATATCCAGTGGACATGAATTTGTGTAATACAAACTTTAATAAACACATAAATTAAAACAGCAACCATTTAATAGACGATACACCTCAGTGTAAATTTAATTGAAAAAATATTGCCTTTGGATCAAAGTACAGATTCAAAGTCAATGCTTTATACATCTTAGTGTGGCAACTCACATGGCTTCTGGTTCTTTTCAAATGTGGCACACTGTTTCTTAAGTAGAGAGTATTGTAAATTATTAATTTTGTGTTTACTTTATATTCATTAAAATTATTTTAGAAGCAAATACTATTAGCAATTTCTCCTCTGCCTTCTTGTCCCCACAAATCACCCATGAAGATCTCAGATATCCTTGGTGCTCTATGCAACACACTTTGGAAAAGTGGCTTTAATATTAATATGAAAGACAAGAGATCAAGTTGGGATTAATGAGTTATGGGATACTAGAGCATTAATCCAGACAGCTAAAGTGTAGAAGAGCAACACAGTTTTGGGTAAGAGAAGCTTTTAGAATTACTGAGGGCCCTTTACCTAAGGAGAATATGAGACATTTGATACTATGAACTTTGGGTGAGGATGTATCAGTGTAGGTTCATCAGTGGTAACAAATGTACCACTCTAATGGGAGGGTGGTGTTAATAATAAGGGGTTTATGCATGTATGAGAACAGGGATATGAGGGAAATCTCTGTACCTTCTGCTCAATTTTGCTATGAAAATAAAACTACTTTAAAGTTTGTTTAAAAAAGTTCAAGAGGTATTGGGAATTGTGTCTAGCTGAGCAACATGAACAGTGTTCTTTAAGTTGCTGAGTAATGTGGACTAGCATTTGATTTATGAGAGGTCATGTTAAGACCTGAATCAGGGGGATAAATCAGAATGGAAGCTAAATCAAACCAGATATTTATCATAAAGCAACAAAAGTTCATCTGTGGTCTCTCTATTTCTCTCTCTGCCCCTCTTTCACACACACAGACTTTTTTCTTTTTAATTATAGTTTCTTTCTTTACAGACTTGGGGGAAGAAACTTAAAAGAAACCCAACTAAAATGTGTTTATGTGCTCTTCATAGAGATAACAGTTTAAGCAAGAAATTGGGAAGCATTATTCTAATCTGTATTCATTGTGAAGAAGAATGTAGGTGAGATGAAGGAATTATGAAAATCAGAAAAGAAAACATGTGAGTCAAATAATAAGGACCTGCTGGAGAAAACTAGAAGGAATCAGGCTTGTAAGGCTTGTCAGCATTGCTTGCATTGAGATGGAAAATTTTCTTTAGATGTCCTGTTCTTGGTAGGAAAGTTCTCATTTATTAGATGCTATCTCAATTCAAGACTTCTCATCTTTTCTAAATGTTCCCAATATGTCATTTTTCAGAAATGAAAGAATTCTTTCATTTAGTCTCATTGAGACTTTTCCTTTGAATATTTTGGATTCAGAAAATTAGAAATTCTAAACAGAAACTGATGAAATCTACAACAGATGTGAAGAGACTATAAAATTTGTGAACAAGGAACACCCCTTCCATGAACTTTAGTTGAATTGTATGCTAAATATCCCATCCGCCAAAGGCTAGTTTCATTTTGTCTTCTCAATTTTAAACCTAGAAAGAGGAAAGAACATGCCAGTTTCTGCTTTAACCACAATAAAATTAAGAAGGCTTTCTTATGTCATCTTTTCAAGCCACATGCAAAGAAAACAAAGAAAGTTAAATGCAAAGAATTGTGGAGACATTGACAAGATAAAAGGCATTCCTATCACTTTCATCAAAACTTAAAGCAGAAGCACAGACTCCTAGCCACAGGCAATCCTCGTTTCTAAATAACATGTCAGACTGCAGGTGCCCCTGGGGGCTGAGGAATGTGCATGGTTAATGTGTCTCTTTCTGTCTAGAGTTCCTCACCACATTTGTATATATTTTGGGCACAAATCAATTTTAGTTCCTTTTCTAGTTTCCGTTATATGATTCCCTATAATGTTAATTTTTCTCCATATAGTCTACTCAACACTTAGGATTCCTGGGCTTGGCATAGCCCCTTTGCTTTTTATTCATTTTTGTATTGTGCCTCTCCCTTCTGCATCTGAGAGTCCATAAACAGAATTTGACAAAAGTCCGATGGCTGTGTGTCATCTCTCTGAGGAGCTATTTGTGATTGTAAAGGAATGTTTTCCTACACTAATTCTTATGCTCTTTCCATCAACTATTTGGGCTGACTTGGATTCATATATATTTCTGATAAGCATGTCCCTGGTGAATAGGGAGGTTCTGTTAAAAAGCTTTTAAATATTTACATTTGCTTGAATAAGGCTTTGGTTTTGTTTTTCAAACGTGCTACAAACATTTTTTTAATCCAATATATATTACTAGTTTTATTGCTTTTCTGTATAAATAAAATAGAAATCATTGAAGAGAGGGAGAGAAACAAATACATTAAAGAATTACACCTATTAACAAGAGGCTTCTGACACAGGAATTAAACTGGCAGCCTTGAAAACTTTATTACATTATGTGTTCCATTTGATTTCATTTCAGTACTAAAATCAAAATTTTTAAATGTTAAAAAATTTGGCAAAAGCGAGACTTAAATTCTCTCTATGAAACTAATACTAATATATCCTTTACTGTTAACTATATTTTCTTTGTATTTGAAAAACAAAAACATTTAGTCTTTAAAAAATTATAAAACGCTAAATAAAAACTAAAGCAATTCCTTCTTCACCATATAAATTTTCTCTTAAGAGTTTCTTATGAAATATAAGTAAAGTAAATTTATTGAAAACCAATTCTTGGATCAAATTGCAATAAAACATTTATTTCTCCTTTATGAAGTATGTGACTTAAGGTCAAGTTTTACTTGATTTCATTGGGCTTACTCTGGAACAAATGGAGAAACACAAACCACATAAGATTCTTAAGTATTCTTATACTTTCCTGTCTTCTAAAAATTAACCATAAATTTTAAGCCATATGCCATCTTTACAAGATATTTTTAATTTTCTGTCAATTATATAGCTTATGTAAAATTGAATAAGCTTTTTTATTCTTCCAGTTTTCTTTATTTGAAAAAAAAATTTCTATAAATTATGTGGAATTGAACGGGAACTCTATCCCAACTCAATAACCATTGTACTACCAATTCCTGACCGTTCATCATGAATCTAACACTCTGGATATATTCAATATTTTCTTTATTTATACTATTTAACCAATCAATGAAGTAAGTGAAAAATTACATATCTTTCAACAGTATCCCTAGAATATATACTAATTCTGTCCCCTTATATGATGAATGCAATTTTGCATATGCACACATCCCTTTATCCTAACTATTAAATAGTAAGGAACATCTTCTCATTGTTGCTACTTGTGAAATGTCTGATTATTTCTCTTTTCTAAGCTTTAAGTTCCTCTGTGTAAAATGTATATGTGTGTGTTGGAGAGAGGGCAAGGTAATAATTTGTGTATCAACTTTAAATGGTCCTTAAGAGGATTAAATGAGATTATATGTGAAGAGAAATTTATAGCATAATGACTGGCACCTACTTTTAAAAACCATCAAGAAAGGTTAGTTACAAAATAATACTTAACTAATTTAATCTGATTTATTTGGGGGTTTATCAAATACTTGAAACTATACAAATTTCATAGAAACTTTCTTTTGAAACATAAACTTCCTAAACAAAACTTTACCAATGTCTTCAGCAAGAAAACTAAACTATCAACAACATTACCTGTGCGAATGATTGTATGTAGTCTAGCATGAAATCACATTCTAGCATCATTTTATGTGATATGTAGACTACATACATTTTCTGTTATAATGTGTGTTTATAGTATCTACTGCATTCTGAATGAGCTATGTAGTTTTGTAGTGAATTTAACAACCTACCATCTGTTGCTGCCATTAGAGCATAAAGTGAAAGAGTTCCATTAATAGCATAGGAATTCCTGGTCTCACCTGTGTCAAGTGATGTATTAATTAGCATTTTCTCAAATTCTCACTTATGCAAGCTTACAATTACCTTATAAATTTGTGATTGTTATTCACATTTTAGAGTTAAATATGGATACTTATAGATAATGATCGTGTGCCCAAAGGTTATGACATAATCACTAGCAGAACTGAGATTCAAGTTGTCTTACTTGCTATCATTGCACCAAGTAACTGAACCTTGAGGATAAGATAAAGATAGGGAAGTTAAAGAGCAGCACAGATGTTTTACAATGCCAATCTAACGGATTTCAATTATCTTGCTATGGTGAGAGGTCAGTAATGCTCCAAATATGGTTGCTCAACTTCCATCTTTTTTTGATTCTTCTTTCCCTCCCTTACTGGATCCTCAGCTTTCCCAGGCATAGTCCACTCTTCTTCTCATAATCAGACTTATTGGAAGAGTAATTTTACATCTCAAACTCCCATTCATTGCTGTTATTTGATTTCTGCTTCTACTAGGCATTGAAATGACTCAGATGGCTCTTGCTAATGCCACTTAAACTATTATCTCACATTCAAAAAAAAAATCTGAATTTAAATGAGGTGACATTGTTATTGGAAAAATATTGAATTGATTTTATTTTATATAAAAAAGAATAAATCAGTGACAAACTTTGAAACATAGATGTTTAGTAACAGAATATTTCCATCAATACAATCCACTAATGATATTCAACTCACTATGTTAGTTGCTGGGTATAAATTAAATATAGTTATTAATAGCTCTTAAGGAATACATGATTATATAGAAAAATAAATTCATATATTCAAAATTAGAGTACAACAGTGGAAGTTTGATCCTAGGGGCAACAGATACCAGCTACTGTGTTGCCTGAAATGTAAGTGACTCAATAAATGTGGATTGAACAAAAATGAAAGCTTTAATGCATAAATAAATTAATTAAAAAGCTTTAATGAGTAAATAAAGTGATGATTTACGGTATGAAAATATAGTAAGTGCTAATCACTAATGCTTTACTGAATTATAAATAATAATGAGGAAATTTATCCATTATTTGCGAATATTACTAATTGATTTAAATATGCCTTTTTTTTTTTTTTTTTAAATCCTTCCTTGGGCATATGTATCTCAAAAAATACAGAAATTCTAATCCAAAATGATAGATATGTTGAAGCCTAGATAGAAAGTCTAGAAAGACAGGTAAATCATACAGAGTCAACAGAACCACCCCCAACCCAGCAACTGAAGGGAGAAGGCCTTGTACAGCAGGCAATCTCTCAGTCTTCGTCCAACGCTATAGACCATGATGGTTGGAATCCCTTTGTAGCATGCTGTGGCAGTTGCTAAATATTTAAAAATTCTGTGTTTCATCTGTTTGGGTAGCTCAACATTTATGTTTTCTATTTGTTCTATCACTTATCTTTTGCTTATAATATAAAATCACTTCTTCATGAAAGTACTCTTTGTGCAAAGGGCTCATTTTCCATAATCTCTACCCGAGTAGTCGTTAGGAGAGGATATCCATGCCTTACTCACTTTTCTGACTAGCCTGATACTCAGCATGGTTCTCAGTACATGGAAAAGAGGTTAAAAAAAAAAGCTTACTGAATGAGTGAATATATCAGAACTTGACTCACCGTTGATTTCACCACCTGCTTCTTCTGCTACATGTCTCCCATTATCGGTAAGTGCTCGCTCTTGTTTAAATATTGGGAAGAGTATTGGGCTTGGCATCTTACTTATAAGGTGATTCATAAGAAATGTCTATGGGGATAACTACACCAGATTGTCCTCCCTTGTACATGACAGCAACTCCCTATGCTCTAGGGACAAGCAGAAAGCATACCGCAGAAATACTCCTAGTGTAGACACCACTAAGAGTTTGGTGCAACTCAAAATTTACAGAAAAATTATGGACAGGTGCAAATTTGCATAACTTATTTTCCAAAAGCCACTATTAATGGGTTTAAAAGTATAACATATATAGTAGTTGGGTAATAAAGAACTAGTATCAGTTTGATGGAGTGAGTCCATTTCAAGCTTTATATTTCAGTAAATGACTCTAAAATCAGCATGTAACCTGACATGAAGCCAATTGTATGTCTTTAAATTGGGTGTCATATTTTTATCCTGAATTATTTTTAAAAACATGGGCTCTTTGAAATTGCCACTTAAATTTGAGCTTCTAAGAAACTTACCAAGAGAGAAAAGCTTGTTCCCTTGATTTTCTTAAAAAAAAAAAAAAAAAGGATTTGAAAATGATGAAGCTTATTAAATCTGAAACCTAGCTTTTAACAAGTTACTACCAACCTTCAAAGCATTCTTTGAGGTATACAGTTTCTTTGTGTGTGGGGGGGGATCATTATTGACACTAAAGTAGTGTTTGTTTAATCCACCATCCATCATTACCTTCTTCTTGATGCTATGTTAGTGTACCCTAATATTCCTTTGAGATCTAGCAAGGGATTTAAAAAGTGTATGCTCAACACTGGTCATGGATTTTTTTCTTCCTCTTTAGGGAATAGTGATAGTAGACTCTGAAATATATAGGTGACAAACTCTTAGAGTTTTAAATATGCATTGCTGCCATTAAATATGAGTATCAATTAAATCTTAAGTAACACACAAATTTTTTTTGGCTAAAAATTCAAACCATGGAAGTGTTTAGATTAATGTAAAGAAGAGAAACAGGTAAAAAGTAAACAGCTTGCACATTAACTGTATTTAATAAAGCATTGATTTAAAAAACTTCACTGAAGGAATGCAAAGGGTGTCATTTCCTTAATTCACTTGTATAATATTTTTCTTATTGAAATAAAGTAACAAATTACTGAGCATGTATTCAAAAATAAACTAAGCAGAACCATTGCAATTTTATTCCAAACATTTGAGTAACCCCTGTAATGGGTCAGTTCCCAGCTCACTACTCAGGTATCAGCCTGTGCCATGCTCCACTTGGGTTGTGTAAAGTTTTGTTCTCAAAGTGTATTTTAGGAGTTGATGTTCATTACGACATTTATATAGTAGAATCAGTTTCCCAAGTGCCTTATAATTACTTTTTAATGCAATATGCTACTTAGAAGAGGATTATTTTTCAAGTTTAGTAACTCTTTCTCCATTAATCATATTTATCTTTCAACACACCAGCTATGGAGTGTTGGCTCTGGTGGCATTGAAGAAAGGACCAGATTGCTTCCCACTGACCAGGCAGCCATCCTAAAGTAACAATTTGGAACAACTTGATCTGGGCAGCATTAGCTTTTCATTTAGTGTGATGAAGTCTTTTTTTTAAAGTATATTTAAGGAAAGTTGGTTGTTTACATTTACATTTGTACTTTTATTAAATTTAACTTTGAAAGTACAAGATATACTTCATAAAATCTTAAAGTTGGGAGGGACCATAAAGATCTCTTTGTTCATTTCTTTGTTTATCTCTTTGTAATTTTTAGTTCTTACTAAAAATCCATAAGAGAGGATGGCCCTGAAGTGCGATCACATAGTAGTATTGTGCATGATCCATTGCAAATGGGATTATTTGTCCTGGATGATTCTAAATTGATTTTTTGTACATTAGTTTCTGTTTTTGCTTGCTTTTTAAAAAATCAAGACTATGTTCTACCATACTGAAACAACAGACTGCTATGATGACAACCACTGCAGCAATTTTGAAGTTCATATTTATTAATGATATTCAAAGAATGATAATATGCAAATAGCAGTGATATGCAAATAATGATGATCAGTGAGTAGAATGTTATATATCAAATGATCATCTTTGTATATTTTATCTCATTTTCCACAGTATTTTGAAGACAGGGGATTCTGGGCTCTTGTTTATTGTCTTAAGCACAGTGTCTATGACAGTGCCTGTCACACAGCAGGTGTTAATATGTAATGTTAAATGAATGTTGTTTGTATTTTTAGTGGCTTCAACTTATATTTAATTGGCTGGAGTCATATATAAAACTTTTTATTTTTATGTCATGATAAAAATAATCTTTAAATCAAAAGGGGAGGTAGAAGGAAGAGAAATATCATTTATTGAAAATCCACTGTTTTAAGTATTATCCTCCTCCATTTCATTTAATATGCTCATCTTTAAGAAAGCTAGTATCATCCCATTACACAGATAAAGGCACTTAAGATTAGAGAAGTGATGTGTCCAGGGACATGCCAGGATTTTAAAATACTAATTCTACCAATTTTAAGTGTATATTTCTATTACTATTTAAATTTTGCTGTTGGTCAGAGCTGCATTTATAGTAAATGGTGTAACTTATTTCAGTTTAGTATTGACTTGATAGCAATTTATATGGAAGTTAATGGTTTCCATAGTATTTTAAGGTAGATTATCTATTTGATCTTAATAGGTAGGCATGGCAGACACTGCTTACTGTCCTATCTGTTTTCCTTGGGGCTCACTTTTCCTGAGAGCTTCCATTGTAGCCTTCCATGAGTCTTTGCTGGAAGCTTTTCCTGGACCATCAGAACTTTCTAAGGGGTGCATAGGACAGGCTGGAAGTGGTAAGCAAGTAATATCTCTGGAAATAGCTCTCAATGACTGATAGGAATTGGTGGATAAGTATCCCTGTTTCCTTACCCTACAATTGAGCAATGTTCCACATGATTTCCTCCAGTTTCCCAGGTGCTCACAGCAGTCACCTGTTCCATAACAGCTTTTATAGCTTCATTCTCTTTCCTTTCTCAGCACCCTATTCCTGGCATCACCTCTGATGCTTTCTGGCATCACCTCTGAAATGAGTTGCTTTCATTCTAATGCTTCTCTTGTGTTCAGATTCTGGTGGAATAGAATCTAAGATATGAAGATGAATTTTATTATCCCTCTCTACAAACGAGGAGAGACTGAGGTTTAGAAAAAAATTATACATACCAATGATCAAGTTTACCTAGAGTTTTCTTTTTCTACATGCATCTTACTTTCTGTGCAGAGTCTCTATTTTTTTTTTTCAGTGCCTTCCTTGTATGGAGGGTGTGGCTCTCTGTTAACACAGCTCCGTGGTATCTCCTTCCTCTGTTCCATGTGGACAAAAGCAAGAAGGCAAAATCAGTGGCATCAGTCTCACTTGGGACAAATATAGTTTTAGGTTTGGGACTGCTTGGGACTTTAGGTTCCACCTAAATTTAAGATATTTTGGCTACAGATAATGCCAATTTGGGGATTGTAAGTTTAGACATTAAACAAAAAAAGAATTTTTCTGAGATTCCCATGTCTAAAACTCTATTCACTCTTCAACAATTAAATTATTCTGTTTTCACTAAGAGTAAAATACACAAATACACAATTGTGAATTTAACTTTAAGCAAAATTTCTCCCACGTTAAATAGAACATAGAAGTCTGAAGGGACTAGGTATATGCCAGTCATCATTTTATCCTAATTTTTGCTCTCCGACACCTTGTTTATTTTGGCTGCAGTGCCCTATTTCTGTCCACATTGTCAGGCCTGACAGAGGAGGCCTTTTAGTTCTCCCTGAATGTAATGCAATACCCTACAATTACTATTATTACTAGACATGATGCTTTGGTTCCCCTGCTTGCTTTCAAGGATTTAGTCTTTGCCTTTGCTTTTGTTTTCCAAGCATTTTATCTTACCTGTGTCTGTGAGCCTTGTGTGTTCTGTGACTCCATGAGGCATGCTTCCTTGGCCTGTTGCTCTTCTGCTGGATGTGTCCTTGAACCCTGTGGTCACGCTCTCAAAACACCACCAACATCCACAGTTAGGCTGCGTTCCTTTTGGTTTTTTGCTTGTAGAACTTTTCTGTCTCTGTAATTTGTTCATTCCCTAAGCAAACTTGCTCTCTAGTCACGACACTCAGGATTTATTTTGACCTTTGTCCTGAACATTAGTTGACACTAACTTGTTTATTCACCAATTTATTTATTTTCTTTTCTCCTGTATGGGACTGTGTTCCAGGAGGGCAGGTGACTAGATGCTGTGTTTCTTGTTTCCTGCTGAATCTCTGGGTCTTAACACATATCCTACCACAAAGTAGATACTTGAGTATTCATTGAATAAAAATGCTTCTCAGCCTGGGGAGGCATTAGAAATCTTCCTTGTAAGAAATCTTACTGTTGGTTCTTGGACGTAAAAGAACTGGTTGACAGGAAGACAAGTGACTACGAGGACAAAAAAAGACCTGCTCCATTGCATTTCACTGTAGGAAACTTCAAATTTACTTTTTAAATTGTGAAACTAAAAAATACTTCCTACTTTATAAGACAATTCTTTGGTTTCACCAAGAAGAAAATAATTTTTGAAGGCCTTCCACAGAAGCAGCTATGATTTTTTTCCAGTGCATTTATCGCTGAAGTTAATGTAAGTAATAAACTGAACAACCATAACTTGTGATATATGATTAGAAATAATCTGTTGTTATAAGTGTTTGAACAATGCTCAAGGGACTAGTTTATCTCTTGTATACCTAGATGAAAACACAAAACTAAAATATCCCATGATTTCTCTAATCACTCAGAAGTAACAAATGACCTTTGATTAATTCGAGTTGCAGGATAGTTTCCCTTCAGAATTAGAATGTCCAGTATCATATGATGTTGAGCTGTTCATCTATTCTTAGTCACATTTACTTCCCCTCCTGTTTCTGTCTTGATGCCTGCTGCAGTGGAGGAAGCAGAGTCTGCTGCTTCTTTCTTTCTTAAGCCACCTTGTTCTCTAGCTTTCCTCTCCTCTGGTTTTCTAACCTCTTCAAAGCTTGAGGACAGTGGGGGAGGAGAGGGAGAGCAGGAAAGATGTCACCTGGCTGACTAAACGTAGACTCTGACGGACCACTTTCATGGGCTCTTTGGAGGCCGCCTCTCCACTGGCTAACTCGCACCTGTAGTTACTCTAATGGAGGAGGTGATATACACTTCCTAGCTTGTTGCTGACTTTTCACAGTCCCCAGTAACCTTCAGTACCCCCTGCTAAGTCCAAGTGACTCTAATAGACAGGGTCCACAACAGCTCCGCTTAGCTCTCTCTTGCACCTAATTTGATCTAGTCTATGGGTAACTTTTAGGCATCCTTTCAGTTGACTAAAGCCGGGAATGTAATGACACTTCCAAAGAAGCAACAACTTCTTTCCTCATCCATCAGCATTTGGTCAGTTCTCTCACGCACTTTGTAATTATTCAGGTGGAAGTCTGACATTGCCCTCTTCCACTAGTCTTGTGGCTCAGGAAAGCTTCTGGTTAAGTGTGGGATTCACAACAATGCTCTCTGCAAAGAACCCACCATTTCTCATCTGTTCTTGCTTACCCTTTTCAGTTGTCTGTGTGAGATGTCTGAATATTGCAACTAGTATTTGTACAACTCTATTTACATTTCTCACAACTTCCATTTTAAAATGCTTTAAAAAAAACTCTCCACTGCTTTTTTGTCGTATTTATATTGCATAGATGGCATCATTTACTATGGCAGATCAGTAAACCCAGACTTCTTACAGGAGTCTCATGGTAAAATCATATTAATATATATCGGCTGCCTCACAATCCAAATGATTGTTAAAATTTATCCTGTAGATTTAACTAAAGCAGAGATCTTGATTTCAGTTCTTAGCACTGAGTCCTAATTCTTTGTTTTAGTAATAAAGAATAATACTAGCTAATATTTACTGAGTGCTTCCTAAGTGCCTGGCGCTATACTACTTTACATAAAATATTATTCGAGAAGGACATTATAAACTGATTTTTGTATACCAGGCACCTATTTGTACTTTGTATATATTAGCCTATTTAATCTTCACAACAACCCATAAGGTAGATACTGTTATTATCATTCCAATTTTAGAGACAAGGAACAGAAATTTAAGCAACTTACATGAGATCACATGGCTCTGAAGGCCAAGCAAGGATCTTTTCTATATCTCACTGTCCAAGTTAGGACTCAAAACAACTTGTTGAGATATCCATTTATTTCAGTGCTGGTCTTGAGATTATCAGGGTCTTAAGGGAATCAACCAAGTATTATTTAATTTTCTATTTTAAGTACTTATTGCACAGTGAATGTTTAAATTTTTTTCTTTTGAATTGGATAGAACTTTCAATCTTGGACTTTTTGATTCAAATATTTATTTAAAATCTATTTACATAAAATTAAGAAAATGATTACTTCCAAATTTCTGGTTGAATAACTTTTTAACAAAAATATAAACATGTAGCCCTAGCCGGATGGCTCAGTTGGTTGGAAAGTTGTTCCAGATGCCAAAAGGTTGTGGGTTTGAGTCCCGATCAGAGCACATACCAAGCTTGGGAGTTCAGTCCCGGTCAGGGCACATATGGGAGGCAATCAATTGGTGTTTCTCTCTCTGTCTTTCCCTCTCTCTCTAAAAATCAAAAAACATACCCTTAGGTGAGGATATTAATTAATTAATTAATTAATTAATTAATTAACACACAAGCAGAAAGCTTATTTCCAGTTTATATTATTTCAATTCTCTGAAGAATATTAAGAACTTACTCTTCTCTAAACAACTGTCAGTAGTTAATATATTTTTAGGTCATTACAGAGACTTAATTAGGAAAAATAATAGAGCTTTCATTTTTTCTCTTCCTGTTTGTCTTTACTTTTGACCAAAATTGGACCATGTCTTTCTTAAGACTTGTACACTATCCAGAATGCTTGTCTTCTTGGTATTACTAAAACTATAAACTTTTCAAGAATCACTTTTGAATACTACAACATTTTCTGATACTAATAGTAACTACATCAGAAAACAAAAATTTTAGTTTGTGTTCATTCAATGACTCATCTACTCCCAAATCAAAGTTGTCAAATTTATGTAAGAAATTCAGCCTTTATTAAAAGCCATTAGTATAGGAAAAAGGTTTTTATTTCAAAACCAAAAGCTGGACTTCTTAATTTCTTTTACATAATAAGTCCTCTAATTATAACAGAATGTCTTAATAAATACATTAGCATTGAGAACATCAGTGGATTGACAAGTAAAATATACTAATTCTACTTTGAATATAAATTGGATTTAGGGTTTTCATTTTAACATAGTATTTGGTAGTTAATACTGTATTTACAAACATTTTTTGTTCCCTTCCTATTCTGCCTTCAACTCCAAGCAAGAACACACAAAAATCATGTTTATATGATTACACTGGTATCTACTTATATAAAAAATAACTGATGCCAAAAATACAACTTTATTACGGATTTTCAAACTTTAATCCTAAGAAATTTATGGCTGTAGAAAGCCCATTAAACAGCAGGGGCAAATATAAAGGAGAGCTGTTTTTCTTTTTCTAAGCCACCACTAAACTTTGTGTTCATAAAATTCTGGGTTCCCTTAATAATCCCCAAATGTGTTAATCTTAGTTATAATTACCACAAAAACTACTTAAGCTTATATGTACAGAACTTATACATGGGGGGGGGGCAAAGTAGGTTTATAGTTGTGAGTGTGCAAAACAGTTTATTCTTGTATTATTATTTATTATTGTATTATTTTTATACAAACAGCTGTAAACCTACTTTTGCCATACTGTGTATTAAGCCTTATAATAAATAGGTATTCAGAGTAAAAAAAATTTCTAATGTGTCTCAGAACAGACTATTATAATTGAAAGTGACTATAAACATTATTAGTGAAATATCTTCATGTTTCTAGTATGTCTGTACAAGGTGTCTTTTCCCACCAGCAATGAAGTTTAGCCTGGATCACAGGCATCATGGTTTAAAGTGTAGATTAGGATGGATAACCAGGTGCTCAATAGATATTCATCAAGTCCACAAAACTGGCAAGTGCTAGTACTCATTTTTAAATGCAAAAATTACAAATCACCATGAAGACAGGAAAAATATCTCCTCCAGGAAGAAAAAACTACACATAAATGTTTTTTGAAATGAGATCTCCTTTGGGTTAAGTGGGAAAAAAACGCCTGACAAAGGTGATAACAGACCCAAAAAAAAGAAAGAAAAAAGAGCAAGTTTTTCAGTGGTGTAATGCTGGATTACACAGAACAGAGTAATTGATTAGTTCAAGGTTGGTTGCAATTGGCACCAGAATTGGCAAATTCCTCTGTCTGCACTGTTACTTGATGGAAACATAGAGATCTATTTTGCCAGACATATTCTCCACCAGGCTCTGTGTTTTCTGAAGTTACTTTTGTCATCCCTTGTTAAGAATTAAGGCATCCCTGATAAGTAGTAAGCAAATACATTACATCCGTGAATAAAATGTATCATCACCACCAGTAGCAAAAGAGAGGATGCACCCTCAGTTAACTGAGAAAAAAAAAAAAAAAAAAAAGAGTATAGGCTCATATCCAGTTCCCATTGTAGCACTGGATGAGAGACTATGAGTAGCAGAGATATTGGTCACTACAAGAAGCTTCAAGAAACCACCTGAAAGAGGGATAAAGGGAGGCACAAGAAAAAAGTTACCTAAGTCAAATCAAGACATTAATAGGCAAGTATGTGATTGTGGTTACTTTGAAAGTACACACTTGAATAAAATTTTGTTTTATAATCTTTTATTGTACATTATACTTTTGCTTCACAGCACTTACCATGCCTTGTAATGATATATTGTAAATGTGATTTTTTAGCTGTTGCCACACCAGTTAACACACACATGCACATGAGCTCTTATGGGCCTTGAGAACAAAAGGTCTATTTCTCTACTACTTTATTACCAGCATAACTTGGGGTTTGACATGGAAAAGTCTTCAATAAGTATTTATTGAATGCACCTAAGTTAATGAATAACAAACTAGTAATCCTACATTGTATTTAAGAGAGTTGGCTAATCTTTGAGGCCTTTGTTTGATGTTATCTGCTGTCCCTTAGGTCATTTAATTCTGACTAGAAAAATGCAGCCTACATTGTAGGAGAATAGAGTAACAGCTAAGCTGTAATAAACTTTAGGCATACTTTTAAATGCCATGGATTTAATTGTAAACAATTGCATGGGTTGGGTGAGGTTAGCTATGTAAGCCAAAAGATATTTTAAGTAATTATGGCTTATGAGATGCCATAGCTTTTATGAAAACAAGATTTTGTAAGGTGAAGAAGTCATTTTAAATGTTATTGTGTGAGCAGTCAGCAGTGGCTATTGGATCAGAATCCAGAACCACAGAGGAGTTGGCTTGAGCTCTAAGGGCTACATCAAACTCCCTTTCACGTGCTCTTCATTAAAAGTGCATATATGTTGAAAGCCAGCAATATGTGGAAAAGAAACTTCTGCTCAATGATTATTTACTTTGGGCTAAAAATGAATACCGCAGCTGGATTCCTTCTACTTTTTTTTTCTTCTTATTTTGACCACTGCATTTGAGAATAAATACATTGGATTGTTAAAGAGTGTTATGGAAATTTAAATTTGACTTCTCTACTTTGAAAGACCAGAGAGCTTTCCTTAGTTTCCTTTGCTTCCCTCTCCCCTATTTATCACCCATTTCAGGAACTCTTTCACCTTTGATAGTATCACATCTTAGTTTCGGAGAAGGGACATCCTTAGGTCTCACTTCAGCCATGACGAGATGCATTCTCCCATGTCTCCTGCCTCTAGTGCAATGGAAACATAATTTACTTTGCAACCCAAGTTAGAATTCCGTGAAAAGTGCGGCAATGCCTGGCACACTGAATGAACCTCAGGCATATTCAGGCCTTGAACGGTAGGCTCCATGCACTGAACTCGACAACCTGATTACTGAAGATGATTTTTATTTCACTAAAACACATGTTTTATATCTATCTAAACATGGTTTCTCCTTAGGAAGCTTAGATGGCCTTGGCTAACAAATATTTTGCAAATTGAAGGCCTGCTTATTCAATTTATTGTCATTTCTACAAAGAAATTTCACATATCACAATGATAGTGGATTGAATTTTAAAAAGCAAGCAACTAACACCCCCACCATCAAATTGTAAATGCATTTTAACTTCAGTTCGCTAGGTTAACTTTTTATTTATTTAATATGCTTTATTGATTATGCTGTTACAGTTGTCCCAATTTCTTTTCCCTTTGTTCCCCTCCACCCAGTGACATCCCTCCCTCCAGTTGTACACCCCCCTTAGTCCATGCCCATTGGTTGTGCATATAGTTCTCCTCAACATCTTCCTATCTACTCCACTCCCTCCTACTATGCTTCTTAATTCCGGTACCATCTTCCTCCCTTTCCCCCCTTCCCCCTCCTGGCTGACCTCCCCCCATAATGTTCCCCATACCTATAATTCTTTTCCCACTCTCATTGCCTACTTAGTTTGCCTTTGTTTCAGGTCCCTAGCTTCTGTTGTTGGTTGTTGTGATACAGTTTTCATTTTAATGTTCATAGTTTTGATCCTCTTTCTCCTAAACAAGTTCCTTTAACATCTCATATAACAGTGGTTTGGATCTAATGAACTCCTTCAGTTTTACTTTGTCCTGGAAGCACTTTCTCTGCCCTTCTATTCTGAATGACAGCTTCGCTGGATAGAGTAATTGTGGTTGTAGGTATTTGCTTTTCATTTCTTTGAATCTTTCTTGCCAGTCCCTTCTTGCCTGCAGAGTTTCTTTTGAAAAATCAGCTGAGTCTTATTGGGACCCCTTTGTAATTCTCTTCTTATCTCTTGCTGCTTTTAAGATTCTCTCTTTATCCTTAATTTTTGACATTTTGATTATAATGTGACTTAGTGTGGTTCTCCCTGGGTCCAGTTTATTTGGAACTCTCCATGCTTCCTGGACCTGTAAGTCTATTTCCTTCCCCAAGTTAGCAAAGTTTGGCTTCATTACATTTTCACATAATTTTTCAATTCCTAGTTCTTCTTCTTCACCTTCTGGCAACCCTATGATTCGGATATTGGTCCACTTATAGCTGTCCGATAAGTTTCTGAGCCTCTCCTCATTTTCATCATTTCTCGTTTCCTCTTTCTGCACTGGTTGACTGTTCTTTCCCTATGTTCTGATTTGTTGATTTGATCTCTGGTTTTCTTTCCCTCACCACTAGTTTTGAATGAAGGACTAGCCTTCATTCCTTCCCTGTCTTGTTTAAGATCTGCTGTTAGGTCTGTAAGCACTTTTATAAGCAGAGCTCTGAACTGTGCCTCAGAAAGATTTCCTATCTGCAGCTTAGTTAGATTAGAAATTTGCTGTCTGGTCAGTTGCATCACAGCGATTTCTATCATGATCGGTGCCATTCTGAACAGTTTTGTTTTTACCTTTGCTTCCTGGGCAGGGCTGTCACACCTCCTATGCTATAGAAGGCGGAGCCCCATGCACTCATCACAACTGGGCATTTTCTGCGGTGGTGGGGGTCCAAGATGGATTCCTGCCATTAAATCTCTGCTGAGAGACCAGGAGCCTCCTCCTCCATCCCCACCCCTACCAGGCCTCACAGTCCAAGGCAATGGGGGTCTTCCTTCCCTGGCTTTGGAATCACAAGCTGACGGGTCTGGTCTTCAGCCCGGGGTGCTCCCCAGGTGCTTCTCGCCTCCCCTTAAATATGGGTGTCTGTGCTTACCGCTGTCCTGCCACCATCACTGCTGCTGCCGTGAACAGCACAGCTTGACCTCTCCTCCCTGGCTTCGCCCCTCCTATCTGTCCGGATGAGCACCACTTGTTGATAATTTCATACATTGGACTTCCATTTATTTTCTGGAACTTCTGTTTATTGCTGGTTTTGCAGTAGTTGTATTCCTTCTTAGTTGTGGTGAGAGATGGGGCGTGTCAGTCTAAACCTCCATCTTGGCCGGAAGTCTCCTGTGTTTGTTTGCTTTCATGTCCCAAGGAGAGATGTCACTCCTACTAGGTTGTAAGGGGTGGAGCCTTAGGTATTCATCAGTAATGGACAACCTGTTTCACCACATTGTGGTGCTGTTTGTGGGGAAGGGGTCCAAGAGGGAACAATGCCGCTTGTCCAGCACTTGCCCCTTTTCCAGGCACCTCTCCCACTTCCACACTGGACTGGTGCCCCTCTAGTTGCTTCCCTGACCGTCGTTCCCACAGTAGGTGGGTCTGTGGATGTTCTAGGTCCGTGGGGGCCCTTTAACCAAGTGGACTCTGCTGAGAGACCAGCAGTTTCTGCCTCCATCTCAACCCCCACTGGTTTGCACAGTCAAAAGCAATGAGGCTGATTTACTCCCGAGCTGGGACAGTGAGCTGCTCTGGTAAGGAGCTGGGAACGCTCCCCAGGTGTCCTTCCTAAATTTTTTAAAAAAATAATTTATTTATTTATTTACTTGGTTATTTATTTTTATTTTTAGAGAGAGGGGAAAGGAGAAAGAGAGGGAGAGAAACATCACTGTGTGGTTGCCTCTCACTTGTGCCCTCAACTGGGGACCTGACGTGCAACCTAGTCATGTGCCCTGACTGGGAATTGAACCAGCGACACTTGTCTTGCAGGCCGACATCCTTCCTGACTTTTTAAAATGTGTAACTGCAATTTCCACTGGCCTGCTGCTGTTGTCACTGCTGCCACCACCACATTGTGTCCTCTCTGCCCGGGCTCCTCCCCTCCTACCTGTGTGGATGAGTATTTCTTCTTTATATCCTTGTTTGCTGGACTTCCATGCACTTTGATTTTCTGGAACTTCTGGTTGTTTCTAGTTTTGAAGTAGTTGTATTCCTTCTTAGTTGTGGAGGGAGATGCAGCATGTCTGTCTACACCTCCATCTTGGCCAGAAGTCTAACTTTTTTAAAGAATTATATTTTATTAATAGTGCCATTACAGTTGTCTTGATTTTTCCTCCATTTCCCCTTTCCACTCAGCAACCCCCACCCCCTCAGACAATTCCCCCACCATTGTTCATGGCCGAGGGGCATGCGTATAAGTTGTTTGGCTACTCCATTTCCTATACTGTACTTTACATACCTATGGCTATTCTGTAACTACTTATTTGCACTTGTTAATCCCCTTACTTCTTCACCTATTCTTCCCCACCCACTTCCCATTTGGCGACCATCAAAACTTTGTATCCACGATTTAGTGTCTGTTCTTTTTGTTTGCTTAGTTTGTTTTTTAGGTTCAGTTGTTGCTAGATATGTATTTTTTGGCCATCTTATTATTCATAGTTTTGATCTTCTTTTTCTTAAATAAGTCCCTTTAACATTTCATATAATAATGGTTTGGTGATGATGAACTCGTTTAGTTTTTTCTTATCTGAGAAGCACTTTATCTTTCCTTTGATTCTAAATGATAGCTTTGCTGGGTAGAGCAGTCTTGGCTATAGGTTTCTGCTTTTCATTACTTTGAATATTTCTTGCCAATCGCTTCCAGCCTGCCAAGTTTCTTTTGAGTCCTATGGGGACTCCCGTGTAGAGGAGTCTCTTGCTGTTTTTAAGATTCTCTTTTTATCACTAACCTTTGGCATTTTAATTATGGCATGTCTTGAAGTTGGCCTCTTTGTATCCATTTTGTTTGGGACTCTGTGCTTCCTGAATTAGCATGCCTATTTCCTTCACCGAATTAGGGAAATTTTTCTTCACTATTTTTTCAAATAGAGTTCCAGTTTCTTGTTCTTTCTCTTCTCCTTCAGCTACCCCTATGATGGTAATGTTGGACCTCTTGAAGTTGTCCCAGAGGCTACTTATACTACACTCACTTTTTTGAACTCCTTTTTCTTCTTATTGTTCTGATGGCTTGTTTTTTTCTTCCTTATGTTGCAAATCATTGATGTGATTCTCAGTTTCATCCACTCTACAGTTGTTTCCCTATAAATCGTTATTTCAGTTAGTAAATCTTTTGTTTCTGACTGGATCTTTTTTATACTGCTGAGGTCCTCACTAAGTTCCTTGAGCATCTTTATAAGCAGTGTTCTGAACTCTTCATCTGACAGATTACTTATCTCCCTTTAAAAAAAATACTTATTTTTCTCGAGTTTTTATCTGTTCTTCATTTGGGTCAGGTTTCTTTGTCTCTTTCTTCTTGTATTTATATCTATGCATTCGGTAGAGCTGTTTTGACTCGATGTCTTGGTAGGATGGCCTAATGTAATAGGTGTCCTATAGAATCTAGTGGTACAGCCTCTCCTATCACTCAAGCTGAGTACCCGTGGCATGCTCTTTGTGTGGACTGACTACACCCTCCTCTTGTAGTTGAATCTTCATTGCTATTGGCAGATCAATGGGAGGGATTTACACAGGACAATTAGCTGCAAGGACTGACCACTGACCACCAACCTGCACCCTCCGTGGAGGATCATCTGTGCAGAGGCAGGGTGGTGCTGCTCTGACTTGGTCTGTAACTTCCTGCCTGGGTATGCTGGCCCTGGGGTTTACCAGGTGGTGCAGGCCAAGGTAATCCTCCATTTGTGTTTTGCTCAGGGTACCCTACCTGAGCTATAAAGCAATTTGAGATGGCTGCTACTTGTGCTGGGTTTGGAGACTCCTAGGAGAAGCCAATCTATGAATTTTAATGTGGCTGCTCCTATTGCTGGGCCTGGGGCTCACTGAGGCCTCCTGTTGCTTGTTTGATTGGATTTAGGAAGTTTTGAAGAATAAGCCAAGATGAGCCATTCATATGGAAAAGCAGCTTTTGTGAGCCTCTAAGGTGGGTCAAACAGTGTTTGTCAGGCTGATGGAGTCTCAGATATGACACCAGCGTACCAGCTCTGTGGGGGAGGGTTTAGAAAAGAGACAATGGCCTCTGCTCACCTTGATGCCAGATACTTCAATTTCTCCCTTTATGCCATTTGTGCCTTTCAAGCTGTTACCCCAGTGCTGGAGCTGAGAGGGAGTGAGTCTGAGTAGGTGAGTCCATGTGCAGGTTCTTTTAAGAGGAACTGCTTGGAGCTACAGCAGTTTCTTCCTCTGACTCAATTATGCTGGTTTTCGCAGCCAGTAACTGTGGGGATTTATCTTCCTGGCACTGGCATCATGGGCTGGGACCCTGATGTGGGGTTGAGGCTGGGACTCCTGCCTCTTGAGTTATCCCTCCTGAATTTTTATCCACCACATGTGGATGAGCGGCCAACCATTCCATATTTGCACCCCTCCTGCCAGTCTGGATAGATGTGGTTTCTTTAATTCCATGGTTGTCAGACTTCCATTCAACTCAATTCTTGATGGTTCTGAGTGATAGTTGTTTTACATTTTCATTGTAATTTTGATGTGGTTGTGCAAAGAGGCAATCCATGTCTTCCTATGCCACCATCTTGACCAGAAGTTCACCTAGGTTAACTTTTGATAGCTTTTTACCCTCTTTATATGGAAAAGAACAAATATTAATAGTAATATTTTAAAACAAAAATTTGATGGTAAACACAAATTCTGGGAATAATGTTAACCAAATGTTTTATTGCTTAAAATACAGATTAAAGCTTACTACATTTCATCCACAGGATACCTGAAGATACCTGCTTATCCCATAGCAATATATGATCTTAAAAACTCTCCAATGTGCTTGAGTTGCTAAGAGGACCATAGTAATTAGAGAGAGAGACCCAAACTCATCATCATCTTGATACACACATTAACTTATCAATCTAGTGGTTGTAGACAAGTAACAGTGTTACATAACAGAGGGACCATCATGGTGGTCAACATTGGGCCAATATATATGTTTAGATTATAGAATTTCCTAGCAGTATTTAAGTGTTTATTTTTGTTTATTCTTGGTTTCTTCAAGACTTAACATCTCACAGTGAACTTTAAACTGATTCATAAACTGATTCTTGTGTTAATACCAGGAATAAATAGCGATTCATTATAATATTAATTAAGAGTTTTGTTTTAATGCTTTCTTCTATTGTGTGTAAAGAAGCCTGTTTTTTGAAGCTGAACCCACAATTAATTGTAAACAAATATCTAAGCAGTTGGTGGTAGTTCTATATCATTTCCAGTCTAACTTTTGTCACTTTTAATGCCCTTTGAAAAAAAAGAGAGTGAGCTGTTCCACCCATCCTCTTAATGTGTTCCTATCCTAGAAACTGTTGTGTAGCATGTAAAACTAGTTACTTAGTTTAATTAAAATGTGCTTCTGTAGTTGAAGATTTTGAATCAGCATAAGTAAATGCTATGCAATCAATATGGTTCTACTTGTTTCTATAAACACTGATACAAGATACTTTCCATCATATAATGCTTAGATTATAATTAAACTTCCAAATGAATAATGTGACAGTTTTTGAAATAGAAGTTTAAGACTTTTCAGACATATATGAAGAAATAAGACTGGCATGCCATATGTTTTTTATGTGACAATTTACTGCTTCTCAATCTTGTAATGGCTCTTAACATGGGAGTAAATATGTACAATTATTGCCCCTTATCCATCGTTTCACTTTCTGTGACTTTGTTTTCCACATTTTCAGTACCCCACAGGGAAAACATTAAACATAAAATAACAGAAATAAGCAATTCATAGCTTTAAACTGTGCTATGTTCTTAGAATGTGATGAAATCTCATGCCATCCCACTGGCTCCCTTATGGCATGTGAATCATCCCTTTGTCCTGAGTATCTATACTGTTAACATTACTAGCCCATTAGTAATTTACTTAGTAGCCCTCTTGGTTTTCAGATGGATTGTTAATTCTTGCATAACACAGTACTTGTGCCTAAGTACTGTTATTTGACTTAAAAGTAGCCCCAAAGCATAAGAGTAGTGACACTAGCAATTCAGACATGCTAAAGGGAAGCAGAAATGCTTCCTTTAAGTAAAAAGGTATGTATGTAAAATGTTCTTGATCTTGACCTTAATTTGGACTGTTAGTGTTTTTGTTTTGTCTTAATGAATAAATAACTTTTGTAGTGGATGTAGCAATGACTGACCATTTACATACTGCTACTTCGTAAAGCTTAGAGCAACGCATGATTTAGTAATCAAGGGCTTCATCTTCTGAAGAGTGTTTTTCCCTACTTCTGAGATTTGCAGGAACCCTCTGAAATTGTGGAGATATTTGTTATAATTATTCTTGCACCCAACCTCTAGCAACTTATATTCTCAGAGTAAATGAAATGTGAACCCATATTATATTTCTAAAATTTTTGTGGTAGGCAGCATGTATTTCATGGAGTCTTAGGTAACCTCATCCTTAATGGGAACACATAACGAGGAAGACCAGAAGTCTCAAATCTGGTTTACAAATGCACAATTCTACATGGATAGCCTATCAACTTAAATTTTCTCTGTAATCAACAAAATGCCATAGTGAATGGAAAATGTGACACTAATTATGACGATACCATGGAAGTGTTTTATATGGAAGCCAATGTATAACATATGTAAAATAAGTAAATTAATATTAAAAATGTGGCATACACATGAAACTTTCTGAAATTCCTGGGAGCTTTTCAGAAGTTTCAGTGACTCAGATTTTAAGAACAATTTCCTTCTCTCATCCTCTTATTATTACACTGGAAAGTTAGAAGAAGATTTATGTTTCATATTTAGAAACTCAAGAAACAATACAGTTTATAATATGTTTAACATTGATTTTAATTTCCCCCTGAAAATGTTAAAGAAAATATTTCCCTTACGTGAGTCTTGTAGATATAAGTTGACACTTGAGTTATTAATGTCAATTGAACTTTTGATTTTGTGTGTAACTCAAGATTGGAATCCCAAATAATCTGTGGAGCAGGTACTTTTCCTTTTAAGATATTTCTAGACAATTACAGACTGGTATTTTAGTAAAACACAACAAAAATTAAATACTAGATAGATTATAAGATGCATAGTTTTGGGGACAATATCACATTCTTATAAACATTGCTAAAATCTTGGTTTCAATCCAACTTACCTTGCCACAGATCAGTAAAAGTTTGTGAACCATATATGTAATTTGAACACCACAGAGTTAAGGAAATGGAACCTCAAGGATGTCTTAAAAAAAAAACCTAATGACACTCAAGAATACTTGAGACTTTTGTCAAATACCCTAATTGCATAAGATACTATTACCAGTATACTATTGTCTAAATATATCAGATAATCAGTACTACTATTTCATTCTAAACCTCCGTTTACCATTGTTAAATGACCATAGTGGATTTACTTGGCCCATAAAGATGTATGAGGATTAAATGAGAAAATCCATTCAGAGTTTAGTGTAGTTTACAGTAAATAGTAGCTATTGTTATTATTGAATATATTACTTGTGGCTCTATTCCTTCTTGTTACATCCTCAATTTCTTTCTCAGCACTTCTAAGTGTTTTTGATACCAATCATTACTCTTTCCATGTGTTTATTTGAAGAGTAACATTTTAATAAATGTCTGATTAGTATTCACTTAAATGGAGAATCCAAAATTCTCTACGTATTTCAAATCTCTGTCTACTGCACATAATTTTTGAAGAATCTCGAAATTTTGGGCTCAGTTCTTTGAATGATATCAGTTGTGAATATCAGATTCCTTCCAGAACACAGGGATGAGCGATATTCTTTGTCATCTTTTTTTTTTTCAACTGAGTATGTACTGTAACACAATTATCAGAAATCCTTCAGAACTATGGAAATTTACCCATTTAAATTAGCCATTCAGATATGATTGTGTGGCTCCTATGCTAAAATGTGTTGATCAATGCTTAAGGAAGCTCTTCTTTAAAATAGTTGATTAAAACCCTAATTGTCAGTGAAAGGGTCAGCAGGCACTGCTAGAGATAATCCTATAGAAGATTATCTCAGATCAGTCCAATGAGAAAGGTTAGCCATTTATGGAAGACCCTTAAGTGACCATCAAAGTAAGTGCACATTGCTACTTCTGAGAAGATTGACCACTAGAAGCCCACAAAGAACACAAGGAACCATCATCTCTAATGGAGCTACCACCACTGACTGCTGATGGATCCTATCAGAAAGTTGCCAATGCTAAGTGGAACTGGCAAGCAGTACTGCTAAAAGTAGCCCCGCCATGTGCTCTCATGTGACAGTACATGCCAACTCTTACCCTGTGGCCTTGTAATCCCTGCAGAACTTTCCAGATCTGGGCTTCATGTTCTTCATTTCTACATCATCAGGCTTAGCCCAGAGGCTAAAACACAGTAGAAGATAAATAAACATTTAATAAGGGAAGGAAGGAAGTGAAAGAATTAGGTAAATTAGATTGGAAGTTTGGGGAGATCTGAAAGTCAAAGAAATCTTTTCCTCTCACTATGAACTACCCATGTGAAGAGTGGCCTGTGGTATAGGTTATTGAAGATGACTGGTTGGATGGAGAAAATATAGTGCATGTTAACTTTTCAAATAAGTATCTCAAAGTGAAGAAATAGTCCTAGTACTCATTAGTAACTTGATGGCATTGGAAGTCCATAAATACTGGGATATATAAAGAAAATTTAAATTGTATTTTTCGCATATTCTTGGTAAAAGAGTTGACTTGGAAAGCTTTAAAGAAATTTTTTGAAAATTTAGAAAAAACATACCAGCATCAAATACCTGGAATGAGTTGTCTTTTGTTCATGTAGAAGAGAAATATTGTGGCACTAAGTTGTCGAGGCTGTTTTATAGAAAAAAAAAATTGAAGCTCTTATACTATAAATTTCATTGTGGCTGCAAAGTATGGGAAGATCAAAGAGAATTCATGCTTGTAAGGGAAACGAACAAAAATAAAAGGATGCAGTAAAACAGTGATAAATGTAGAATTTATTTCAAAGTTCAGCCAAGGTGCATGTCATTCTTAGAGCCTGAAGGAAACTGAAGTCTTCAACAATATTTCCAAGACACTTCAGAGCATTAGAAAGTATGGACTTCACTAAAATAAACATATCTTGAATGCATGATACTGATAGTGTTGAGATAACACACACAAGTCACTTTAGAGCATGTAGGAGGAATAGCAACCTTTTAAGACTTTCAGCAAGCCCAGGCAGAATCACTGGAAAACTTGTAAAATCGTGTTGATTGGGGTCTTGACTCATTGATTTGATGCCTGATTATGACCTGAAGCCATTTATCAGGAGAAAGCAAGACAGAGATAATGAGCAATGCATTTAAGAAAGGAATGGGGCTTGTAAAATACTGGTTTTACAGGATAGTAAAGTCTGTGAGTGTCAAATGTGCTGGCTGAGAAAACATGTAATTTTGATTTTTACCCTTTAAAAAAATGGCTTCAGAAAGACTATAATATATACCTTCTCCAATTTATAAGACAATTTTGATTGCTCATTAATCAAAGCATATACACTTAAAAGAGATATACATCAGATTTTAATAGTTTTGAATCAAATGGAGATATGGTTGATGCAAAAAACTAATCACGGTTTCCCAATACTCCTTTTTAAACATAAATTTACTGATCCCAAAAGGAGGAATTGTTAACAAAAGAGCTGCATACAGTTCTTATAATGTAAATTTCCATCATTTCACTACTAAACTTTATCTGTTCAAGCAATGTTTAAATAAACGGTTTATGTCACAGTTATATTTATAATTTTTAATCCTTCGTTCTGCTTGATCTTTATTCTGTCTTCTCTTCCATACTCTGCACACGGGCTCTTTAAACTTACTATCCCACTACTACTCCCTGTTTTCTCTTCATTCTCTTTGCTCTCAGGCAATCACTTTATAGGACCCTAGTGTCTTGGCCCTGTGTGTGTCTCAGATGACCTAGTGTGGCTTGTACAAAAGTACTTTTGCATCCACCCAGTTCCATTTCCCTGTTTGATAGTTGCAGAAGAGACATTTATTTTTTTGCTCTGGACAATTTTGATAAAGGTAAGATGTATATTTGGTGTTCTATTTACTTTCCCCACTCTGCATGGACATAAACTACCATGGTTTGCATATAGTAAATGTTAAATAAATGTTACTATTAATAGAATTAACTTACAAATTTTTATTGTCAATGTTTTTTTCCTCCAGACTCCCATGACTGTAAGTGAAAATTGGAGCTATCTTTTTATAGTATTTTTTTAGGTGACCTAGTTGCTGTGCATACCTCTCTTTTCTTCAAATGCCACTTGTCAGTGACTTGAACTCTTCTTGATTCACTCTTCAACTATTCTTGGAGTCATGTATCTTATGTTCTCTAATACCACAGGGCATGCACTATGCAATCAGATTTTATTTCTTATTGAAGAATAAGTAATTGATTGCTTTATTGAAAGGAACTAGTGATAAATAATTATCAGCTAGCTCTGAGGTCTCATGCTTTGGCTTTCCTTGGCTTTTCCCAACTAGATAGTTCCATTGATGTGTTCATTGTCAATCCGCTGAAGCTTAATCATGCTCCAGCACCTGAACAGTCCTGCTCGAATTCAGGAATTATTTTAAATCATCTATGTCCAGCCAATTGAAAGCTAACATAACATTTATTGAGTGCCATCAGAGTATTCGCTGAGGCTTAAAATATAGGTTTCACAATTTTTTATTTAAAAATGGAGATAAGGGACTTATATGATTTCACTTGCCATGAAACACTAGTTGCTGGTATGTATAAGATTTAAATCTGCTGTCTTGGAAATAATCCACCAGAAAATATGGGCTCTGGTGTCCTCAGTTTTGTAAATGAGTTGCCCTGAGACACAAGATAACTGAGGAAGTATTTGCTGTCCTAAATTATCTCTTCCCTGTGCACCTGACCACTATGTTTGTCCAAGTCATAAAATTGAGCTTCTGCTTTCAGCTAACCTCTAAAGAGTTTAAAGTTATTAATTTTTGCTAGATATTCTCCTTTCTCAATTTCAGCTTTAGAGCTGAACCCCAAACTCGGTAGCTGGACAGTTTATTTCCTAGTCTTGATCATGCTAATCATCTAGAAAATTCTGTCCCACTGCTCAAGCCTTAACTTGTGACCCCAGTTGGTGACTGAGGTTCCTGTTGTCTATAGAAAGATAAGAATTACATAGCAGCTCACAAATGTTAGTATCAAGTGCTATAGTGCTCCTCTTACTCTGTACCTCACCCACCCAATTAGACTTTCATTAACATGCACCATATTTGTAAATGACTGACATTCTGGAGGATGCTTCTTTAGCTAAGGGAGCCAACTGATCTCTGGCGTGGGACAAAAACCTTATACCAGGACCTGGTTCTCTTTCTTCTCATGAAAATCCTTGGCTCCCTCTCAGCTTAAACTATAGTTTTCATCATTTAATATAGTACCTGTCGAGACATTTTACCAAGACCTTATCTCAAAAGAACAAAATTCCATTGGAGAAATTTTTATTAACAGCAATGGGCTTTTGGGGAGGTCAGTTTGGATCTGAGTTAGTCATTATTAGTTAGTTACTTTTAATTAGATAGACATTGGCATTGTCTCTACCTTTTTACCACTCTGTGTGATTTTTACTTCTCTCCTTTGTCCTTATAAATTTGAAGGCTTCACTTATGTACATGGTATCTGGGAAGGCTAGAGGTAAGTTCATAAGACATTTTTTTCTTGGAATTTTTATATTCTTGGGGAGCATCTTAAAATTGTTCTTACATTATCTACAAGGTTTGATGACAGTACTTCTTAGGCAAACTATTTTGTGATTTCATATATGAATTTTTTCAATTCATATATTTTACATTATTTATAATTCTGTTAAAGAATAGTTTATTTCATTTTATGCAGCAAGTAAAATGTATGATGGGTTTTAAATAGAAAAATTTAAATAAAAATTAATTTAAAAATATTATTCTTTGAGTAGAGAAAAAAAGTTGGTGGGGTTTTTGTTCTTTCACATATGAATATATGAGGGCTAAATTTCTCATAAGATTTTTTAAATTAACTTTTATACTAAATTGTCTAAGTTGTCTAAGATACATAGCATTTTAAACATGGTATCTGTTACTGGAGATAGTTAAAGGAGCTCTTCCACAGTGCAGCTCTGGTTTGCTCAACTGAATTTTCAGCATATTGTTTTTAGAGCTTCACTGGCTCCCTTGCATGGTGCTTGTAAATTAAGTTGTTGTTCTGCTAAAATGCATGTTTCAATTATGTGTTTTTTGATAAGAAAAATTTTTGTTCTTTTAATTCTGCACTTAAAAAAATAAAAATGTATGGCCCATGCAATACGAAAGCTATGAGTTATAAGATAGTGTTTCAAATCACATTGACTTTTCCCAGGGTAAATGCAGGGCAAAAGTTCTGCTTCCCAGGACTTTTTTGCGTCTTTTGAGATTCAGATGTGAGATGGTGTCTCTGTACCCACCACCTTATTTTATTTGCTGCAATTACTTGTGTGTGACACATGTACCAGTTTATGAAGTATGATCATTTAAAAGTATATAAATAAGTCTCTGTTTACTCCAAAATATACCCTGGGCAAAATTAAATAAGAATGTTTCCAAAGATGATTAAATCCAATATTAAATATGAAACTTGTAAAGAAAAACTTTAAATAAATGATAAAACATTTCAAATCTTCAGGGAATATTTGTATAATGTTTGCACATTGAAAGTGGAAAATGGGCTGCATATTCTTTGGAAATTTTTAGTTTCATTTAAGGCCCTTATATCTGTCATGAAAATATAACATCTTAGAAAAGTATAACAACTATAGCTAGTGAATATTAAACATGTCAATAAATTCTGAATAGTAATATTATATGTAATATCTTTCACACTCACATGAATTTAAAATATGCTATTTCCCCCCCAAGGGGCAAAAAGTTTATGTTATCATGCAAATCAATATTATGGGAACATATCTCAAACAAAAGTCATATTTTAAAGTTTTCAATGGTAAACTCAGTGGCAAAAATCTTACCCTTTAAGTGATATATATTTACTGTGACAGATTTATTGCCTGTGTGTTATCTATGCTCAGTCCTGGAACATAATTAGTAAAGTATTTTGTATAAAGTATAATGTGTCTCAGTGTGGTAACTATTTAAACAATTATCTCTTGGTAAAAGTAGTAACAGATAAGACATGAGCAAACACATGCTCCCTTCAGCGGGTCTAGTCTTTAGAGTTCCATGTGACCAGAGAAGGCATCTCCAAGGAGTTCATATTCAGGAAACGACTTCTCTCTGGAACTTCTTTTACAAAGCAGCCTCTCTTAATCAATAGTTAATTTGCAAATGGTGAATTTATATATTGTTATATATGAATTTTGTTCTTGTTTTGACCATTTGAGCTGCTTGCTCCAGATCAGCCCCAAGGTTGTCTATGACTTGGTCCCCACATGTCAGTTATCCCTTTAACATTAGATTTCCAGGCCACGGTTCTCCAGTTTGGCAAAGATCCTGCTTGAATTAGTCTACTTCAACTGTAATATGCACAGACCCACTGCCGCTGTTCATTCCCACTCAATACCCTGACTTGGGCATATTGTAACAGTGGTTAAACAATGCCGACAACCAAAAACTCAAAGGAAGTGATGTGTCAGAAGCAATGTACTAAAGTAATAGCCATGATGAATTTAGGGTTTCAGGATCAAATTGTTTCTAGACCATCATTAAAGTGTTTATTCATTTTCTCAATGATTTGGTGTTGAGTATACAATAGAGATAATGTAAATAGAAGCACATATGTTTTGCACTCAACAAGCATATAATATAATGAGAAACATATACATCTGAGCACATGGTAAATACTGGAAAACAAATTTCGAGAGAAATAGGGGGAATTTCGGTTCATTTTGGGACTTGTTGAGGTAAGGGTATTTGGGAGACATTGCAGAAGGTATTGTAATTCCTAGATACTGAATGCCATGGAGTAATTGGATCAGAGATGTTGATAGTCATTCACACATGTATATAGTAACTTAAATCATTGGAATGTATGAAGTCACTCATAAGTCCCAACCACCCCAAGATTCAGCATTTTATTTAATTGAGCTACCAATAGATATGTTGGTTAATTAATTAATTAATTATGGTTAGTTTTAGGTTTTATTCTGTTCAAGTACTTTAACCTTTTGATAATTTAATGCAGCATTTTGGCAGGACAGCAAACTGCTTGCTTTTCTCAGATTCTGGTTACATTTAACCTTTTCTATAACAGGACTGAGGAATTCCAGAAGCTGGAAAATATGTCAGAAGTTATAATCCTAATGAATTTTAACTGAACTAAAATTCACTGAGGACTCATTTATTACTCCTTACAAGCTTCTTAATCCTCTAACCACTGCAAATGCAATATTTTATTGACAAACTTATGAATGTAAAAAAATCAACATGATATTTTTATATTTTTCAGACTGCCCTTATCAAGATCAAATTACTAGAAGTTGATAAAATATACTTTATAACATAATTTGCTTATTACATCTAGTCTACTGAGGGCTCATAATGTCTTAAACTGTGAGTAATGTCATCCTAACTCATGAGATTTATAGAAAACCAGTTTCTAAAAAAAATTAGTTATTTTTTGAGAATAAAGCAATATTATTTCAGGTGCTTTCCTTAAGGAAAATAATTTGCCCAATGTGATTTGTTACACTTGCACTAAATAGTTTATCTCTGTATGAGCTTTCACAAAAAGAAAATAATATGATTCTCTACCTGATTGTGAACTAATCTTCTTTTCATGATGTTGATTACTAAAGGAACCGATATTAATTGTTTTATGTGTGGCATTTGCCTTACAGAATAACTTTGACAAAGAGTATTACCCAAATATATCATTGCAAATGCTTCCAAACTTAGAAGCAAGTTTTATAAATTTTGCAAAACAAATTAAAAAAAATTTTTTTTCTCTTTCAATGATGTCAGAATGCTTGGGTAGAATAATTTAATGGCTACCAGAGACAAGAGATAGACAATGGAAAAGAAGAACATGATTGTGAGAAGTTATCCACTGAGTGGGCCAGACTAAAATGTAAACAACTCGTCGTCGTCGTCGTCGTCATCGGCAGCCGTCCGTCTCGAGAGACGATGGCGTAGCTTCCTGAGAGTCTATCTGCACCGCTGAGAATGGCTGTGCAGTCCGACTCGGGAGTGACAATCCCTGCCGCACTTGTTACAGGTGAAGGCAGATGGCTGTTGTTGCTGCTGCTGACGCTGCTTCCGCCTCGATCTTTTCTGGACCGCCTCCTCGTTGCGCGCAGCCTCCGCGCGTGACGTACCTTGCCTGACCGCGAGCCTCCAGGCTAGGCGGTCGTCTGCTTGAACTTCCCATGTGTTGAGATTGATGGAGCATTGTGTCATGTCCTTTTTGCAGATGTCTTTGAACCGCAGTTTTGGGCGCCCTCTCATCCTCTTGCCTTCTGCTAGCTCACCGTAGAGGAGGTCTTTGGGGATACGGCCTGCATCCATTCTTTTGACATGGCCGAGCCACCTGAGGTGTCTCTCGCTAAGAACTGCATGCAAACTGCTCATATTGGCTCGCTTCAGCACCTCGGTGTTGGGGACCTTATCCTGCCAGGCGACATGCAGGACGCGTCGCAGGCACCTCATGTGGAAGCTGTTGAGTTTCCTTTCGTGCCTTGCGTAGGTGGTCCACGTCTCGCTGCCATAGAGGAGAGTGCTGAGTACGCAGGCTTGGTAGATGCGCAGTCTGGTTTTCTCAGTGAGGCTGGAATTGTTCCACGCTCGCCGGTTCAGTCTGGCCATAACTGTGGCTGCCCTGGCGATTCTCCGGTTGACCTCCAGGTCGACTGACAGAGAGCTCGAGATGGTGGACCCGAGGTAAGTGAAGTCGTTGACAACCTCCAGGGTGTATCCGTCGATGGTGATGCATGGGGGAGTCCCCGTGCCTTGAGCCATAACGTTCGTCTTCATCAGGCTGATGGCTAGTCCGAACTCCTTGCATGCGTGGGAAAGGCAAGTGACTAGCTGCTGGAGTCCCTCTTCAGAGTGTGATGTCAAAGCTGCGTCATCGGCGAAGAGCATCTCACGGATGAGCACCTCTTTGACTTTGGTCTTGGCTCGTAGACGGGCCAGGTTGTAGAGCTTGCCATCGGATCTGGTGTGAATGAAGACACCCTCGCTGCAGTCCTTAAAGGCGTATTGGAGGAGCATGGAGAAGCAGATTCCGAACAGCGTAGGCGCGAGGACGCAGCCCTGCTTTACTCCGCTGCTGACTGGGAAGGCCTCAGAGGTTGCGCCGTTGTAGGACACTGTGCTGTGCATGTTGTCGTGAAAGGACATGACCACAGCAAGCAGATGTGGTGGACAGCCAATCTTCCGTAGCAAGCTGAAGAGACCGCTTCGACTGACCAGATCAAATGCCTTCGTGAGGTCGATAAAGGCGAGGTAGAGTGGTTTATGCTGCTCGTGACACTTCTCCTGCATCTGGCGTAGGGAGAAGATCATGTCCACTGTTGAACGGCCAGGTCTGAAGCCACACTGGGACTCTGGGTAGATGCGGGAAGCAAGGGTCTGCAGGCGGGCAAGAGCGACCCGGGCGAATACTTTGCTGACGACGCTGAGGAGAGAGATGCCCCGGTAGTTGTTGCAGTCGCTGCGGTCTCCTTTGTTCTTGTACATGGTGATAATGTTGGCGTCTCTCATATCCTGGGGGATGTAACCCTCCTTCCAGCAGCGACAGAGTAGATGGTGGAGCGGCTGTAGCAGGACTGGTTTCCCGCTCTTTAGGATTTCTGGAGGGATTCCGTCGCTTCCTGGTGCTTTCCCGCAAGCAAGGCAGTCGATGGCTTTGCTGAGCTCTGCCGCAGTAGGTGGGGTGTCTAGCTCCTCCATGACTCATGTAAACAACTAATTACAATATATAAAGTGCAACTATACAGATGGTTATATAACAAGGTAAAGCTTGCATTTCTTATTCAACTGGGGTAGTCTGAATTCATATAGGTTTATGTGAAAACAACTATTTTCTAGCTGTTTAAAAGAATCATGGACATAGCATCCATCATCTCATCTAAACTGATGAAAGTTGCTAGGATTTTCCACATATAAATTATTTTTATACAAGAATGTACTTGTTTAGATAGCATGATAGCATATGGTTGATTCAAATGCTTATATTCCATACTTTTTTTCATAAATCATGACCTCAGGAATGCCTAAAATAGGTCAAAGAGATAAATACTGTGATAAAGGATACAGAGCAGTCATGGTCTTTTTAAGAAGTTTTGAATATTAATTTAATTGGGTAGTTGGTTTTGCATTCTTTTCATTTCAGTTTATGCTCAAATCCCATTATGTGTTCCTTTAGAAAAAGTTCAGGGACTTTTTGTCATTAAAAAAAGTAATTTGCCATGCCAACTCCTATTCAACTTCTCATAGCTGCTCTGGCCTTCACCCTATTGCTACCATCAAGTGTAGTCAAAATCTTATATAAGATAATTATATAATATCATCTTTAAAAGTTAAAATAAATAAAATGCCCTGGCCAGGTGGCTCAGTTGGTTAGAGCATCACCTTATACATCAAAATGTTGTGGGTTCACTGCTGGTCAGGGTGCATACATAGTTTGCAAGTTCAATCCCTGGCAGGGGTGCATACGAGAGGCAAAAGATTGATGTTTCTATTTCAAATAGATGTTTTTCTCTCCCTTCCTTTCTTTATAAATTACATATATAAAATCTCCATCCTTGGGTGAGGATTTAAAAAAGTTAAAATGCTAGTTCCATATTTATAAAATGAAGAAAGACTGTGAATAAGTTGTTGGTTGACCATATCACTGAGTTTGAGGTAATCTCTTTTTTCAAGGGCCTTCTGATAGGGAGCTGACTTAACCATATGCAAGTATCTTTTATTTGTAATTTTTAGTTTACATATTTATCTCTTTCTTGTCTCCAGCATCTTCCAGCTCAACTCCACATCCATATCAATCCACTTCATGAAAAGTAAGTATAATTAGCCTTAGGTGTTATCTGTCATTTCATTTTCTTGATTGCTCAGAATAAGGTGTCTCAAGAGTCTGAAGACAATTTTCCATTTTCAAGTATGAAGCCTGGGCCTTTGAATTCCATTCCTGCCATTCTCATTTTATTTAGAAAAATTATGCCTAAAACTTTTAGTGACCTTGTGCATGATATTATGATATTCTAGATTCTTTGTTAGATCATGACAATTACACATCGAAAACTCAAATAAGTTATGCAGCTGTCTCTCTTCTCTATTCCATACTACCCACAGTTCTTTAGCCTAGGACTACATATACTCAGAGGTTTTCCTATTTTTATTGTTTTTCAGCTGTGATAAGAGGATAATCCTTTGGAATAATACATTATACAGAATACTAGAATGGTTCTGGCCAGTGTGGCTAAGTTGGTTGGAGCATTGTCCTGGAACTGAAAGTTTGTGGGTTTGATTTCCAATATGGGCACATATCTAGGTGCAGGATTGATCCTCAGTCTTGAGGCCCTGGTCTGGGAGGCAGGCAACCAATTAATGTCTCTTGCTTGCATAGACGTTTCTATCTATCCCTTCCTCTTCCTCTAAAGGCAAGGAATAAAAAATGTCCCTGGGTGATGATAAAAAAAATATTACTAAAATGAATTGTAAAGTTGAAGAAGAGATATAGGACAAAGTGATTTTGATACACATTCTTAGTTTTGTTGTCCCATGTAATATTAAGCACAAAACATATTGTAAACTGTTTAAAATGTGAAGAATTATTTTACACATTTAAGACAAAACTCCTGTTATAAGTTGTAAAGACAGTGATTCTGGGAAGTATATATTCCCAACTTTCCTCTCACTTGGGTTAGCTACTGCTTCACAAGTGTGCTCCAGACTAAATATTATTTTGGGGAATGTGTCATCCCACATTAAGACTTACTGGACCATATTGCAAAACTCTTGCTAGTTTAATACTTAAGGGTCAATGAACCACTTGGCAAGAGTGAATGAAAGTAGGGGAAGGGTCACATAATATCTAGGGTATGAATATTTTCAGTCAGTCCTCTGAAAAAATAAAACAAACTATCCTCTTTCAATTATAAATATACCACTCACACACACAAAAGATTTTCCCTTTTTCTTTTGATTATTGACAATCTCACTTTTTAAAATAAGGCTAACTTCCACTCACTCCCAGGTGATAGACTGAAGTTAGTAGGGAGAGAATAAATGAGGAGGAGAGAAAACATTAGAAGGAGTGATAAAATGCCTATCAGAAAATATCTTCTTTAATGAAGACAGCTGTTAAAAGGAGTATTGTGTGCACCTGAGTTCCCAGGTATAGTGGGAATGAAACCTTCAATGGATTCTTTTGTCTTATGCAACACCTCTCTCTAAATGGTATCATCTCTACCCATAGATTTTACCTTACCTCTGTATGTTAATATGTTTCTCAAACTCCACACTACCAAACTCCAAAATCTTTGCTCAGAGTTGTTCCACAGCTATAGATTGAACGCAACATGGTAACAAGAATCTATTAATCAAGATTGGACTTTTTCCATGACAAGATGGACAGAGATGAGACATTGGCAAGTCAGGAGGGGAACCCCCTTAATTGTACATCATCAATAAACCATACCTCAGAGCCACATCCTCCTGTGAGGGTGTCAGGAAATTCTTTTCCTTTGGATACTGCAAGTGTCCCACTTACACCAGTAACACCACCACCCAGTTAAGAACTTCAGAAACACTTCTCTTGCTTCCAACCAAGGGAACAGCCTTTCTGAATTTGAATGCAATAATAAGGTTGCTTTTCTTTAATTATACCATCTGTATGCCCCTAAAAAAATTAGAGTTTAATTTTGTTTTGCTTTCAAAATTGTATAAATGGAACCATATAGTTAATATTACATTTATTTCATTTGGCTTCTTTCACTTATTGATTTGTGAGATTCTTTCAGGTAACAATAGATGTTTATTGCCTATCCTAGAATCTATACTATTTTATTGTGTAAATATTGTCAACTTATTTATCCATTCTCCTGTGAAACATACTTAGATTATTTCACATTTTTGGCTATTAAAAACAATGCTTTATGAACATTTTTGCATATGCTTCTTGATGCCCATGGGATTGTGTCTCTGTTGAATATAATCCAAGCAAATGGCATTGCTATATCATAGGGATTGTTTATTTTCACTATTAGTAGATAACTTTTAAACCACTTTTCAGAGTGGTAGTATCAATTGACACTTTCAGCTGCAGTGTTATTTTTATGCCACATCGTTACCAATACTTGATGTTATGAGTCTTTTATTATAACCATTCTAACTGGTGAGATTAATACTTCACAGGGGTTGTAAATTTTATTTTCTTGATTACTAATGAGTTTGAGTATCTCCTAACATGCATATTAGCCCCTTAGGCATCCTGTTTTGTTTCAAGTGAATGTTCAAATATTTGCTAATTTTTTCAATTGCATCTCCCCTTTTTTGCTGGTTATTAGAACTTATTTGTATATTCTGCCTTTTTGAGTTATGCATATAACAAATATCCTGTACCACTTTGTGGCTTGTTTTTTAAATAATCTTAATATTTATTTGGCAAACAGTAATACTTAATTTTAATATAGTCCAGTTTTCAGTACTGTTTTTTGTGATTTGTTATAGTGTTTACTATTTACCCAAACTAGCTTTATCCCAATATTATAAAAATAATATTTTATATTAACTTATATAATGTGTATTGTTATAGTCAACATTTATATCTGTGCACTAATTAGAAGTGATGTGGGTATGCAGTCCAAGGAAGGGCTCAAGAATATTGTTTTCTATATGAATATCCCATTTTCCTATTATCTTTTATGGAAAATACCATCCTTTTCCTATTACTCTGTAGTGGTGCCATATAAAGTTTTCTTATGTCTGAATTTACTTCTGTATTATCTTTTTATTTCATTGATTTGTCTGTCCTTGTGCCAATATTATATTATCTTAATTATTCCATTTTATTACTTGATAATTATAATTTATATAACATCATGTTATAAATTATTATACATTGAGATATGTCTTACCTTTAGCTGTTTCTTCAATGTCAGTTATTCTTATATCTATGCCTTCCAATATAAATTTTAGAATCGTTTAAAATTTTTATATATACAGACATACACACACAAATCTGACGGGATTTTGATCTTTTCCAAGAGAAATGATCTTTACAGTTTCATGTTTCTAATCCATAAACATGTTATATTCATTTAAGTCTTCTTTAATTTTACAAAAATATTTTATACTTTTCTCTAGTGCAAGGTCAGGGATATACTTAGGGCTGAGGTGAGTGAAGTAGAGAATGGTTCTAGAAAGGTTAATGGATATATCAAGAACAGGGCTGGTGAGTTATGTGGATTGACTTTGAAACTATATTGCATTCCCAGTATAAACCTAACTTGTGTGTGATTTGTCATCTTACTTTATTTTAAAATTATATTTTATTGATTATGCTAATACAGTTGTCCTGATTTTTCCCCCTTTACCCCCCTACACCCAGCAATCCCTTCTCCCTCAGACAATTCCCACACCATTGTTCATGTCCATGGGTCATGTGTATATGTTCTTTGGCTACTCCATTTCCTATACTGTACTTTACATCTCCATGGTGGTTATGTAACTACCTATTTGTATTTCTTAATCCCCTCACATCTTCACCCTTTCCTTCACAGCCCCTTCCCATCTGACAATCATCAAAATGCTCTCTGTATCCATGATTCTTCTCTGTTCTTCTTGTTTGCTTTGTTTTTTTAGATTCAATTGTTGATAGATATGTACTTATTGCCATTTTATTATTTATAGTTTTGATTTTCTTTTTTTTTTAAGTAAGTCCCTTTATCATTTCATATAATAATGGTTTGGTGATGGTGAACTCCTTTAGTTTTCTTCTTGTCCGGGAAACTCTTTATCTCCCTTGTAGGTAACTAATTTCTTTTCTCTTGCTGCTTTTAAGATTCTCTTTTTTAACCTTTGGCATTTTAATTATGGCATGTCTTGGAGTGGGCCTCTTTGCATTCATCTTGTTTGGGACTCTCTGTGCTTCCTAGACTTGCATGTCTATTTCCTTCACTAAATTAGGGAAGTTTCCATCCATTATTTTTTCAAATAGATTTCCAATTTCTTTCTCTTTCTCTTTTTCTGGAACTCCTATGATGTGAATGTTGGAATGCTTGAAGTTGTCCTAGAGGTTACTTATACTGTACTCATTTTTTTTTTTACAGTTGTTTTTCTTCTTATTCTGATTGGCTGTTTTTTGGTTCCTCATATTTCAAATCATTGATTTGATTCTCTGCTCTATTCACTCTACTGTTGTTTCTCTGTAAATTGTTCTTTATTTCAATTAGTGTATTTTTTGTTTCTGACCAGATCTTTTTATGCTGTTGAGGTCCTCACTAAGTTCCTTGAGCATCTTTATAACCAGTGTTTTGAACTCTGCATCTGATATATTGCTTACCTCCCTTTTGTTTATTTCTTTTTCTGGGATTTTGATCTGTTCTTTCATTTGGGCTATGTTTTTTGTTTGTTTGTTTTTGTTTTGTCTCTTCATTTTGGCAGCCTTCCTGTATTTGTTTCTATGTATTAGGCAGAATTAGGTAGAGCTGCATTGACTCCCTGACTTGGTAGCATGGCCTAATGTAGTAGATGTCCTGTAGGATCCAGTAACACAGCCTCCCATATAATCCAAGCTGGGTATTCAATGTGTGCCCTTTGTGTGGGCTGAGTATACTCTCCTCTTATAGTTGAACCTTGGTCACTATTGGCAGGTCAATGGGAGGGATTTACCCAGGGAAGTCAGCTGCAACGACTGACCACTGACCACCACCCTCTACCCTCCATGGAGGGTCAGCTGTGCAGTGGCAGGGTGTTGGTACCCTAACATGGTCTGTAGCTGTCCACTGGGTGTGTTGGCCCTGGAGTTTCCTGAGTGGTGCAGGCCAAGGTTATTCCCCACCCGTGTTCTTCCCTGGGCCACCCTGCCTGAGCTATAAGCAATCTGAGACAGCTTCTACTTGTACTGAGCTTGGAGATTCCCAGACAAATCCAACCTGTTAATTTAGGTTGGCTGCTGCTAGTGCCCAGTCTGGGGCCACTTAACAAGAGGTTTGGAGGGCTAGGGGCTTAATGAGGCTGGCTATTGCTTGTTTGATAAGATTTAGGAAGTTGTAAAGCATGAATCAAGATCAGCCATTCATAATGAAAAGTCACAGTTAACAGTTTCGGTGGGCCCATAAATTGGGTGGGGTGAAGCCTCAGGGAATCTCTAAGGTGGGGTCAACAGCATTAGCCAGGCTGATGACGTCTCAGATATTGCACCCACCTGTTGGCTCTGTGGCTCAGTGGGGGCAGGGTTCAGAGAAAGCATAATGGCTCCTGCCTGCCTTTTTGTCTGGGAGAAGGTGTCTCCCAGCTCCCACCTTGGTGCTAGACACATCAACTCCTCCCAATCTGCCCCTGGTGCCCTTTAAGCTGCTACTCCACTGCTGGAGCTCAGAAGGAATGAGTCTGAGTAAGTCCATGTGTGAGTTCTTTAAGGGGAACTGCTTGGGACTCCAGTAGTTTTTTACACCGATTTAATCCCTACTGAGTGTTGCAACCAGAAGTTATATGAGGACTTATATTTCTGCTGCTGGAACCCTGGGCTGAGGAGACTGGTGTGGGGCTGGGACTCCTTACTCCTAGATATGCCTCTCGAATTTTTTGTTTACCGCACATAGATGTGGGACCAGCACATTTCTTGTTTCCCACTCCCCTACCGATCTGAATGGATGTGGTTTCTTTAATTCTGTAGTTGTCTGACTTCCATTCAACTCGATTTCTGATGGTTCTGAGTGATGGTGGTTTTATATTTTAGTTGTAATTTTGATGTGGTTGTTGAGGAAGTGAGCTGTGTTTACCTATGCTGCTATTTTGACAGGAAGTCTTCTCATTTATCTTTTTGATGCATTAATGAATTTGGTTGGACACTATTTTATTTAGGATTTTTAAGTATATAGTCATAAGTGTGATTTTTACTCATAACGAACTTGTCAAGTTTTGGAATTAAAGTTACTGTGGTCATATAAACTAAGGTATGTAGTGTTTCATCTTTTGCAACTTTCTGGAAAATTTTGCAAATAATTAGTGTTATTTCTTTAAAATTTGGTGTAATTTTCTGGGCTAGAGACTTTTTTGTTGGAAAATTTTCTGATAAGAGATTCAATTAATTATTAGTAAAGATCTATTCAGCTTTTCCATATCTTCTTGTATGAGATTGATAAGTTACCTTTCTTTAAATATTAATCTATTTCATCTAGTTTTTTGTTATTGGTAAAGCTGTTCATGATATCTTCTTATTTGTTTTTAGAGAGAGGAGAAGGGAGGGAGAAAGAGAAAGAGAAACATCAATGTGAGAAACATCTACTTTACTGTAGATCTTTTTCTATTTCATAAATATTTGTTCTTATTTGCTTTTATACATTTTCTGTTTTTTAAAAAAATTATTTTGCTAACTTCTTGATGCAGATGCTTAACTCAATTACTTCCAGGATTTCTTTTGTTATAAAGTAAACAATTATATTATAAATCCTCTAAGTATCATTTAACTGCATTCTAGAAGATTTGTTATTTTTGTTATTTGACATTTGCCTTACTTTCCATTTGTGTTATGGCTTACTTCTTCCTCTAACCACTTAATGAAATATTTTTTGCTTTCAAATTTAATGATGTAAGAAACAAAAAGTACCAAAACCAAACCAGAACAAAAAAATCATTAACATTTCTGTTTGGTATTAGTTGAGAGAAGAGTTCTCTTTTTTCTCTGTCTGTTTTTGACAAATTTTCAGTTTTACAATTTTTTACTAACTCTTTGCCTCAGAACTTATTTCAAGCATTTTTAATATCCCACTTGGTAAAGATAGGTGCAGTTTCTCAGTAGGGGGACTTGTAATTTTTCAGTTTGCAACCTGAGAAGTAAATAAGAAATCCCACGTCTCAAGATTCCTCCAAATATACCTGGGCTTTTAAAACACCATTCCCCAGTACATTCAGTTCTGTATGGGTAGACCCTAGATTAATAACTGATACCTTGAATAGAGAATAAATGTTGTCAAATTTATAAGTTAATAAATGAAAAAAAGAAATTGTGCAACCATATCCAGTTCTAGTCTATATTTTTCCCTCAGTTTGTTCTTTGCCATTAAGAAGGGATTCCATCTTACACTTCCTGTTATTTGATTATATTCTTCATATCATACATATCTTGAGTTCTTTCTACCCAAGATTTACATTTAAACATAATTTTATGTTACCCCAGGCTTGCTTTTAACATATAAAGGAGAGGTTTTAAAATATATGAAACCCTTGAACAATGCCTGGTTTTCAGAACTATGAGCTGTGATTAAAATCTGTTCAGTGACTTATGTGTTTTAGGTAGTTGATATTATTTGCCCCCTAGGCAGTAAACCTTATTTCTTAATGTTAGTGCTAGAAGGACTTCTAGGATTGGGAAAGGAGGTATGACTTACTGAACAATCAGAAATCTATAGTTGAATATTTTCAAAATATTATACTTAGTTCAACAGGAAAATTACAAAATTAAGAAACTGTTTAAAGTTAATGTACAGAGGGTCTCTGTTCCACTAACACTGACAAACATGAAGAAATTAAAACCTGAAAATTGGACTTTTAAATTTCAGGGGTGGAGTTTACCATATGTCCTAAATGTGATATAGGAGTCATGGTTGACTTCTGTCTCTTGTGTTCATGACTGTCTTAAATTATTCACAATTTAACCTTAAATTTTCAAGATACATTGAATTTCACCTCCTATACATGAACACCCTTAACAACTTTCTTCTTTTAATAAAATCTAACCCTTCCTTTTTCACTGCCTTTTTCTTTCACTATCTGCATACTTCTCTCTGAGCGCTAATGACAACTATGACTTCTTGCTTTAATGCCTTTCTCCTCTTTGAGACTTGAATTCCTTGACATTCTTCTTCAGCTAAATTTTGCACAATGTTTCCAACATTGCAGCGCTTAATTATGTTTGAATGGATAAATCAAGATACATTTAAGTGTTTCTCTTTCCCTCCTGTTCTATCTCCATAACCCTCTTTTCCTTTATACTGTATTAAACAACAAATATGAAAGTGAATGACAATAAGGTTTAAATTTACTGAAAGAAACCACTAGTCTCTAGTGGATCTCCATTTGGTAGAATGAGTGCAACTGATTGATTGGTGGACTGATATATTTTTTCCATGGACAATCTCTGAGGCCTGTTGCCTATGTCTTGCATTGTTACTAAGCACCCAAGAAAAGACTCTTCTGACAGGCAGCAGGAATATAGAATTAATATATATGTTTAAATACGTTGTTGCTCCCCATTAAACAACTCATCCTCTTTGTTGCAAGAAACATTACTTACTTGTGGACTGAGTAAACCAAAATTTCATTCTTTTGTGCTAGAGAGGCAGCATGTTTTGGCAGGCCAGGAATATACAAACAATGAAGGACTGTCTGAAGCATCAAAGACACATTTTGGTAAATTCAAGTTTTAGAGCTGAATGTATTTTATCACATTTCACTTTGAAAATCAATAACCCATGTATAGCATATGTATCCTTGAATTACCAACATTTTTCAGTTAGGCAAACCATGGCATTCTCCAGACTATAAAAATAAACATAGGTTATTGAATTTTTAAATAATGCCACTTTCAAACATTTTACTGCCTATATTTTATAGCATCACATCTCTTTTCATTTTCGATTTGCTTCTTTCAAACCAGTGTCTCATAGGATTTGCTGTTCAAAGTGGGAACTTTTTCTTTATTTCTGAAAAGTCTGATTTAGATACCACTATAGTTCCCAAAAAGCATACGTGGGAGAATGAATGTGGGAGGAATTGTTAAATCAAAATAGCTTATGTCTACAGCAGTTTGAAGAAAGTGTAAAAGCTATTGAAAATGAACCAAAAAAATTAAAAAAAAAAAAGTAAATGTATGTAATTATCCTGAGTGCTAAATAAGTTTTAGAAAGTTATCTAAAATCTATAGGTTAATTGAAAAACTGTTTCTTTTTGAGTATGATATGGCCTTGAGTTAATGAACCACAGCATTCGTGATATGGTGTTTTGTACTGTTGGGTATATTTTAAATGAAGCTTAAACAAATAAGGACTCCGCATACTGCCCCAAGCAAAACTAAATTGTTATTAGGCTTTGCACAGCAGGAGGTAAACATTCTTGAAATGATTGGACATGATAGGATATTATTTTTTTAAGTCTTACACAAAACATATCTCATTTCTTCTAAACTGATTCTGTAAATTTGAAAAAGGACCATAATCAGACGTGCTGCATGAGACAGAACCACATCTTTATAAAAATATTAGTTATTATTATAAAGTATTTATGTAGACGCTGAAGGTATTACACTGGATTTTTAGCTTGATAATGGAAATAATTTACTATTTTGAATTAATCCTGAATATTAATTTAATTGCGAGATACTATATATGTGAAAAAATAGGAAAAACATTTTTAAATTAAAAAATTACTCTTGCCCTGGCTGGTGTGGCTCAGTAGATTGAACTCCAGCCTTCGAATCAAAGGGTCACCAGTTTGATTCCCAGCTGGGACAAATGCCTGGGTTGTAGGCCGGGTCCCTAGATGGGGGCATGTGAGAGGCAACCACACATTGATTGTTCTCTCCTTCTCTTCCTCCCTCTTTTCCCTTCTCTCTAAAAATAAATAAAATCTTAAAATTAAAAAAACACTTTCTAAACCAAAACAAAATTTTCACAGTTTTTATTTTTATTTATTTTGTAATGGGGAAAGGAGGCATAGAGGTGGGGGCAGGATAGAGGAGTAATAAAGTATCTTTGATTAGATGTGACTAAATTATCTTCATATATTAATTGTGTTCTAAAACATTCTGAATCTGTAAAATCCATTTTGTCCAATCTCTCATTTTGCAAATAAGAAACTAAGACCCAGGACTTCCGGCCAAGATGGAGGCTTAGACGGACACTCTCAGTCTCCCTCTACAACTAGAGAGGAATACAATTACCTCAGAACAAAAGATAACTAGAAATTCCAGAAAATAAAACTACACAGAAGCCCAACGTATGAAGTTATAAACCAGTGGTGCTCGTCGGGCAGGTAAGAGGAGCGAAGATGGGCGGTGCTGTTTGCCGTAGCAACAGGGACAGCGGCAGGGAGGACAGTCCTGGCTGCATTCGAGCCCCAGCAGCTCCCGAACCCGATGCTGGGAAAAGCCGCCACCGCATTGCCTTGGACGTGAGGCCCAGAGGGTGGGAGGACGGATCTGGGTCTCCTAGTGGAGAATAATGGCAGGCATCCATCTTGGACCCCCGCCCCCACACAAAGCGCCACAGTGCCGCGAAATAGGTTGCAGATCACCACCGTTTGCTGGGCAGTGATGACAAAGCGCCAAGCATGGCGAGAAAGGTTGCTGGACCGCCGCCGGTTGCTGGGTAGTGACCACAAAGTGCCACAGCGCCACGAAATAGGTTGCGGATTGCCACCGGTCGCTGGGTAGTGACGACAAAGGTCCACAACGTGGTGAAAAAGGTTGTGGATTGGCGCCGGTTGCTGGATTGTGATGAGTACACAGGCACTGCCCCCTATAGCTGGCCCAAGAAAGCAAAACGCATCTGTCAAAATGAGGCAGACAACTATAGAAATCCTGGTGGTGTAGCTCACCAGGCAACAGCTGAAGAATCAGATGAACAAATCAGAAACCTGTCAGAGGCTCAGTTCAGGGCCATTGTTATCAGGTGGCTTACAGAATTAACAAAAGATTTGGAAAAAGACGAGAAAGGATTAAAAAACACTCATACTAAAAACAATAAAACTACATACGAGACAGATGGTGAGGAAATAAAATCCAGAGTTCAAATCAACAAACCGGAACATAGAGAAGGAACAGTCAACCAGTGCGGAGAGAGGAAACAGGAAGCAAGGAAAATGAGGAGAGAATCAGAAACCTCTGGGACAGCTATAAGAGACCAAACATAAGAATAATAGGATTGCCAGAGGGAGAAGAAGAAGAACTAGAAATTGAAAAATTAAGTGAAAATATAATAAAGCAGAACTTCCCAAACTTGGGGAAGGAAATAGACTTACAGGTCCAGGAAGCACAGAGAGTTCCAGAAAAACTGGACCCAGGGAGAACCACTCCAAGACACATTATAATCAAAATGTCAAAAGTTAAAGATAAAGAGAGAATCCTAAAAGCAGCAAGAGAGAAGAAAAGAATCATGTACAAAGGGGTCCCAATTAGACTATCAGCTTACTTCTCAAGGGAGATCCTGCAGGCAAGAAGGGACTGGCAAGAAATATTCAAAGTAATGAAAAGCAAAAACCTACAACCACAAATATTCCATCCAGCAAGATTGTAATTCAGAATAGAAGGGCAGAGAAAGTGCTTCCAGAACCAAATAAAACTGAAAGAGTTCATTAGATCCAAACCACTATTATATGAGATGTTAAAGGGACTGGTTTAGAAAAAGGAGGATCAAAACAAAATGAAAACTGCATCACAAGAAACAACAGCAGAAGCTAGGGAATTGAAACAAAGGCAAACTAAATAGGCAACGAGAGTGGAAAAAGAACTATAGGTATGGGGAACATATTGGGGGGAGGTCAGCAGGGAGGGATAAGGGGGTAAGGGAGGGAGATGGTACAGGAATTAAGAAGCATAGTAAGAGGGAATGGAGTAGACAGGAAGAGATTGAGAAGAACTATATGCACAACCAATGGACATGGACTAAAAGTGGGGGACAACTAGAGGGAGGGGGGTCACCGGGTGGAGGGGAGCAGAGGGAAGGGAAATTAGGACAACAGTAACAGCGTAATCAATAAAACATATTAAAAAAAAAAACAAACTAAGACCCAGGTAACCAAAATAATTAAACTGTTTTTAATACCATTAAATAATCACCTTTAACATTTATAACCCAATATTTATGAATACAAGTCAATATTAACTTTTAGAAACATTCATATAAAAAGTTTAATGAAGTAAAAAGTAATCAATGTTTCAAAAGAGGTATAAAAATAGCCTTGAATCTGCATGCTACCAGATTTGGTTTGATTTTCCTTGATTCACCTACACTGGTGCTCAGGGAAGTGTTTCTCCAGAGCAAGTTTCTTTCTGGAGGAAGAGAAAACAAAGATATGAGAACAGGTTCGTCGGCAGCTGTCCGTCTCGAGAGACGATGGTGTAGCTTCTTAAGAGTCTATCTGCACCACCGAGAATGGCTGTGCAGTCCGACTTGGGAGTGACACGGTATCTGTCTCCTCCCGTGTTAAATCGACATCTTGCGATGATGCTGGAGTGTCCTCTCCAGTGAAGCTGAAGCTACAGAGCCTGGGCAGGGTGATATGGAGGGTCTGCTGTTGCCCATGCAGCAGACCCCCCCTCTCTTCGCAGCTGAAGGGTCCAAGGGAAAGACGGAGTCAATACAGCTTGGCTTCAGGTGTGCCGCAGGAGTTGCCGGTGTTGACTACAACGTCAAACCGCCTTAGGGACTCCGGCTCCGGATTTTCTGTCGGGGTTTACTCCCTTAGCCTTTCCCCTGAAGAGGTATGCCGCAAGGCAGCGGAGGTTTTTTGGAATCAGAGTTTTCCTTCTCTGATGTGCCCTGACTGGAAGATCGAACCAGCGACACTTAGCTCACAGGCCGACGCTCAATCCACTGAGCCAAACCAGCCAGGGCTGGTTACATATATTCATATTGTCTATTTCTGAAAGCATGGGATCAATTGACCAATAACTTATCAAACTCAGAACATTCATAACTTTCCCAGTAATCATCTTTCTGTTTCACTATGATGGCTGCTGCATGAACATCAGTGTTGCAGGATGGCAGCAATAATCCATCACCTTATGCCCCGATGGCAAGGAAGACCAGCTGGGTGTGAAAGGGAGCAGTGCATAGTTAAGAAATACAGCGGCAGGAATTAGCCAGATGTGGAGCCCCAATCAAGCTTAAAGGACCCACTTTAAAAGATGTTATGAAGATTATCTTTGCTCTGGCTGGTGTGGCTCAGTGGATTGACCAGTGGCCTGTGAACCAGAGTTGCTGTCTCGATTCCTAATCAGGGCACATGCCTGGGTTGTGGGCCACTTAGTTCCCTGGTTGCAAGAGGCAACCACACATTTATGTTTCTCTCCTTCTCTTTCTCCCTCCCTTCCCCTTTCTCTAAAAATAAACAAAATATTTTTTAAAAAAGATTATCTTCCGACTCAGGGAAAGAGTGATAGAGAATTCAGTTCAGACCTAGTTAGCTCAAAGTAGTCAGTGTGGAGAACCAAAACATCTAGATTTGAGAGTATTTGAAGATGTCTTTGAAGGCTCAAGATGGTAAAAAGTGGATCAGGATTATTAGATATAACTTTAAAAACAAAGAAATTAGCAACAAAAATAATACTAGAAGGAAGGGATACAGAATGAAGCTCTTGAGAAACAGAAACAATAGGCATAGAACTGGCTATGGGGTGGTAATGATGATTAATTATTCCGGGGAAAGGGAAACACCTATTCCATTAATACAAACGCTACAGACAAAATGTGACTCAGTAGTAGGTCTAGTTTTTTCCCCCTCAGAATTATTCATAGTTCCTGTCACTCCATTACATTAGATTCTTCTTTTCTGGGGTTTAGGAGCCCTGAATATGCTTTTGAAACCCTTCTGGTTTTCAGGCAGACAGCTTCTGTTCTATTATACTTCTGGTTCTTTGTGCTTCCCAGGAGAAATGGTGAAGAAAGGAAAGCTTTCCTCTATTAGTTGCTTCTCAACACTTAGTCTAATTGCTTGTCAAATTCTATTGATTCTACATCTACAATAATTTTTCTCATCTAAGTGTTACTTCCATTTCCATTTTGGTGTCTTAATTCCTTCTTCTTTCTTCCCAACTGATCTCTGTTGCTCTAGTAATATTCATTCTAATCCATTCAGCATGGTATTATTAAAGTTATCTTCCTGAAACACTTATGTGACCAAATCACTTCCTTGGTCAAATTTATCTGCAGAGAAGATAAAGTTCTTGGATATGGAAACCTAAATATTTCACAATAGAATCTCTACTTACATCTTATTTATTTTTTTAATTTTTATTGAATTTATTGAGGTGAGACTGGTTAGCAAAACTATGCAGATTTCAGGTGTACAATTCTACAACACATCATCTGTACACTGTTTGTGCGTTCACCACCCCAAATCAAATTTCTGTCCATTGTTATTTATCCTCTTATACTCTCTGCCACATCCCCTCCCTTCCACTGGCAATCAACACACTCTTGTCCGTGTCCATGATTTTTTCTCTTTCTTTTTCTCAATCCTTCTATCCCCCCACTAATCCCACCCCTGACATCTACCAACCTGTTTTCTTTGTCTGTCTCTATTTTGCTTGTTAGTTCATTTTGTTTACTAAATTCCATATATATGAGTGAAATCACATGGTACTTATCTTTCTCTGACTGGCTTATTTCACTTAGCATAATGCTCTCCAGGTCCATCTGTGCTGTTGCAAGGGGTAAGATTTTCTTCTTTTTTATGGTTGAATAGTATTCCATTGTATAAATGTACCACAGTTTTTTTTTTTTTTATCTACTTACATCTCATAACCCATCTGTCAAACACTGTGCCATATTTTTAGATTATCCATTCTCTTGAGAGCCATATTAAATTCTTGTCATCTCTAATCAGCACTCTCTGATTACCTGGTTACAATATTATCTTCTCTTGCTCCCACAGAACACGGCTTAGGTATCTATCATCCTTTGTATTATAACAACTTAGATGTTATGTCGTCTCTCTTCCTTTCTAGATGAAGAACTACCTGGAGAAAGAGAAGTCCAAAATCAGGTTCTATACCAGTTTCTGAGCAAAAGGCTAATGATTTGAATGGATGGGTGGGGCTTTGAAGGAACAAGAATAAAATACTGAGGATAACGTAATTAGGAGAGAGAAATGTGTATGAAATTCTTAAAATAGGTCAAAGTAAAGAGAATAGTTGTGTTTCATTTGAATACTTATTTTTTAATAAACCTCCGATGTAGAAAAAAAGTTGTATATACTGGATGCAATAAGCTGCTTTATAGATACTGACCAGCCTATTTGTCTAAGTAATTTATAATTTTTAAAATTGAGTTCTTGAGGAAATTGATCCTAGTGGTAGGAATGGAGGCTATATTTATGTTCTCCACAGAATGGATTCTCCCTTATAAAGATAGACTTGGCTTTCACCATGACTGAATAACTAATTTTCCATCTGCAAAAACCAATTCTTGACCTTCAGTATGGTTCCATAACTCTAATGGACCAGTGAGTTATGTGCTGCCCAATTGATTACATTGAAATTATTAAATTATCAAGTAAAATATACTGGAAGAGAAACTGTTCTGAAATATGGGTTGACTTTCCTGCCCTTCATATCTCTCTCACTATCATTGGCTTACCAGTGCTGTCTTTTATATATTGGATTGGCCAAAAAGTTTGTTTTTTCCATAAAATATAAGACATATTTTTCATTTTTACGAATAACATTATCGATTTGGTTATTTTGAATATGGTGGCTTTCTCCCACATGGTATAACGTCGATTGTTTTCAATTAATGTCTCAATTTGGTCTCTATCAAATTCAACTGGTCTACCCGATCATGGAGCATCGTCCAACAAGAAATTTCCAGCATGAAACTTAGAAACTTTGCAAACCACTTTTGACACTTTGATCAGTCATAGCACCTTCTCCATACACTGCAGAGATCTTTGTTGGGGTGTGTTTTAGTTGCACTTTTGCCTTTCTTTAAATAATAAAGCATAATATGCCAAAAATGTTGCTTATTTTCTTTCCTCTTTAATATTAAAATGGCTACACAGAAACTGACCAATTTTGATAAGTTTTTAAAGATGCATGCTGATATGACAGTTGTCACAATACAATCTAACAAAATGGTTTCAAATGAAGTTAAAGACAGCTAAGTGCTACTAGCACCATCTTACAGAAAAAACAAAATGAACTTTTTGACCATCCAATAACGTTGCTTTATCTCACATCATTTTTACTAAGAAATTCAATTCATTTGAAAGGGAAAGATTATTATAAAATTCACTGCTCTTATCTTATTCTTAGAAGCATTTGACCATGACCATACAGAATAGTGAAGTGTCCATTTGAGGCTAACATTCTAACTGGGAGAAAGTAACTTTTAGAGTAAAAGTACTCATAAGATCCAATGTGTTTTATTAAATAAGAGTTGATATATATGGTGCTGCTTCACTTAAATCTTACAGTCAAAATTCACTGGCTCATCCAGAAGCCAAAAGTAGAGACTGTATATATGTATGTTGGTGTTAGGGGGGAAAGAGGAGATATCACAGCTCTATGGTTACACCTCTCGGCTTAAATATGACTTCTCATTTTCATGTCTTTGCTTTCTGCTAATCTGAAGGTTTCATTATACATAATCATGGGTTCATTGAATTAGAATCTGAAAATACCTTCAAATGATGTTGACCTTCTCATGCCACAGGAAGAATTGTAAAATAAGTAAAAGGAAGAAGTTACAGTATCAGTTTGGGTGATGGGTAGGATGTGGGGTGATGTTTAGTGTCACGAAATAGGACAAGAAGAAAGAAATTGCATCAGTGTAAGGGAAGTGTTTAGTTTGATATTCAAGGGATATACTGTAATGGATATCTGTTTGGCTTCATGCTCAACTTCTCTTTTTTTTTTTTTTTCTTTTTTGCCGCCGTCGTCCCGGGCCGACCCCGCGTCCCCCCCGCCCACGCCCGCCGCGGCGTCGGGGGTCTGGGCCGCGCCCCGCTCGCCTCCGGCTGCACAGGAACTTCCCTGCTGCCGGGGCGTGGGGCGAGCCGGACCACCGGGCGCGGGGCGCGCGGGACGGGGCGCGGAGCGCGGGGCGGGCTCAACTTCTCTTTTTAAAAGAAACTAAATATTTTATACATTTTGCTAAGGTATAATTTATATACAATAAAATTCATACATGAAAATCGTACAGTTAGATCAGTTTTGACAATGGTACACACCTATGTGACCACCATCCATATCACGATATGCAACATTTTCTGCCCTTACCTGTGTGACTCAGTTGGTTGGGCATCGCTCTGCAAAGCAAAAGGTCACTGATTCAATGCCTGATCATGGCACACACCTGGATTGTGGGTTTGGTCCCCAATCAGGGTGGGTATGAGGCACAAGCAATCGGTGTTTCTCTCTCACATCAAGTTTCTCTCCCTTTCTTCCTCCCTCCCTTCCCTTCTTGCTCTAAAAAAAAAAAAAAAAAAAAAAAAAAATCTTAAAAATATAGATATGGAGCATTTTCCTCATGACCCTTTTCCGTAAGTGCCCCCTCTTCCCACCACTCTGAAATATTTTTCAGTTATTCTTGAACTTAATGTAAATGGAATCCTGCAGCATATGTTATTTTGTATTTTGCTTCTTTTGTTCAACATTTAGGAATCTCTGTTGGACCACTACTCATATGCCCATGGAGAAGGGTGGAAGAAATTCAAATTTTGTATGAGGCCATATACAATTCATACATGTAGAGTGAATCTGGATTTAGGACTTGAAATATGATAGTTAATGTAAGGTGTCTCAATGTATTAAAATGTCAGGGGAAGGCCCCTGGCTATATGTGGCCAAGGTTCAAGGTGGAGTCAGGGCTACTTCCAGACAGTGAGTTCTGGTTAGCTGATTCAGCAAGTGATGTGACCAGTTCCAGTGGTTGACTCTGCATGTGTTGTGTAACTGCTGATGCACAGTATTTTTCGCTCCATAAGATGCACTTTTTTCCCCCCCCAAAGTCGGGGGAAATGTCTGTGTGTCTTATGGAGGAAATATGCATCACAGACCGTGATGGGTATTACCTGACCTGGGGTTCCCCCAAAACTAGAAGAGGACTTGAACCTTAAAGTCTCTCCTCATTTGTTAATGACAGTGATGATGGTTCTTAATACTGCTGTTCACTTTACATGGTTGAAATATTATTCTGTTATATTTTATTAAATATTTTAGTACACCATTTGGTTCAGAATATATTTTTTCTTGTTTTCCTCCTCTAAACCTAGGTGTGTCTTGTGGTCAGGTGCATCTTATAGTGAGAAAAATATGGTAATTGTTGGCTAGAAGCCACCTTTGTTCACCAAGTGTAAATGAGCCCGCTGCACTGAGCACTAGGCACAAGAGTGTGAATCACCAGTGCTCTTGGCTGTGCTGCAACAATAAAGAATGCAAAACCTCCCAAAGACTTCGTGGAAGTTTTTCTTCACCACCAGACCAGAGCCCACCTCGTCATTCGGGGGTCTCGGACCCTACAAAAAATTATATGGCTTTTAAGAAAAACATTTTTTTTGTTAAATGAATGATTTTTACTTAGAGTTATTAGTAAAAATATTGTTATTGAGATTAATAGATATATAAAACCACATGGAGTTTATAAAAAATTGGATGACTTTTTTTTTTTTTGACATGAATTAAATTGCTGTGGTTTTCCTGTCAAAGCTTCTTTGAGGAGATGACTCTTAACCAGTGGTTTAATGTTGAAGACATGGGTGTAGGGGATAATAGGAGTTCTTTCCATGGGGGAAGTGTGGTATGTGTGATGATATTAAGTCTTGCACGTGTACTAGCCTCTACTTATTTCTTAAAAAGAGAAAGGCTGAACAAAGACTGAAAGAAGAGCCACAAGTAAATGAGTTTAGAGGAAGCAGGAAAGTATATATAGTTTTATTGGTTTAATTAACTTTATACATTTTTTAATTGCTTCATAATGCTGAAATGCTATACATGTACAATACTTGCCATGCATTTTAATTTTGATTTGAAATCATAATTTTGTTAAGTCTTGAAAGACTCACAGTAAAGAGGTGTACTTATAAAACTGTAATGTTCAACAGTGCTAAGCCACAAAAATTTTTTTCAATGTTAGTCCATCACTACGTAAAAATATAAGTGGTTCCTGGTTATCTTTGAGAATTCTGTATCAGTAGCTATAATATGTTATATCTATAGTTTCTATATTTAGAACATTTAAGAGCCTCCTTGAGCTGGCATGACTGCCTAATATAAACAGTTGGACTGAAATGAGAAAATATTTCAAGATTAGATTCTATTTTTTCTCTCAAAGGTGGATTAGTAAATAGTTAAAAGATATATCTCAAAATTAACTAAATCCATATTATGTTTAAATGAAATAAAATGCCTGTTCTTACCTAACAAGTCTCAATTTTTTTCAAGATTTAATACTAAATTCTACACACACACACTCACACACACACATCACAGATTGAGGGAAAAAAATGTATGCCACTTTATCATTTATTTTTCTTTACAAGTCTGTTTTAGATTTTTTTCTTTATTGTCAGAAGAAGACCAGAGGGCATTTGCATTGCTCTTGTAAATAAATGCTGTACCCAGCATTTTCTATCAATATGTTTATGCAACATTTTAAAGAATAAAATTCAAATTACAATTTTTGTTATACTGTTGGTTATAATGTGTTCAACATATCTATCATAAGAAGTAAATAGATTGTCTAAAACCTAACATCTTTTTGTTTTCAAAGCATGTAAGCACTTTAAAGTCTAGAGGAACAAAAAAAGTATAGAGAACATGATCCAAGGAAAACAGAATTACAAAGTATGAATATGATCTCTAACCTGTTTTTAACTTACTACAATAATGACAAATCCCTTGAAACTAGAATCTGGCCAAGTCCTTAGAATGTGCCAATCTCCATAAAGATGCCATAAGCCATTCTGGATAACCTTTTTGGTCTGAGAACTCTCAGACAAGAGTGATCTAGTGTAAGAATATAAAAATTCAGTATTTAGAAAATTCTTGTGTTTTTACAAGTATATCACATTAACTGCGGTGTTTAAGAGAACTTTTGAGCCCAAGCAACTTTGAAAGACTAATTGCCACTGTAACTGATGAGGTATATAGTTATCTATAGTTTTCTGAGACTAGAAACCAGAGCAAAGAAAGCATTTACAATTTTTACTAGAACAGAAAAAATAATAGACACTGAGCTTGCACCAAAAAATCAGATTGTTTCCATTTCTTTGATGTGTAATTGATTTAAAAAAATTTGTTGCATGGGGGATAAAAGAAACTAGTATTTCCTAACTAGGTAATAGTTAATGGTTATCTGTATATTTGGTTAAAAAGCTTGGATATATTTAAATAGATCCACATATAAATATTTTCTTAAATCAAATGGCTACTCTGTCATGCTATCATTTTATAAGTACACAAGAGCTCTCTTAATTTACCACCACATAACTGACAAGATTAACCAATATGGTACATACTAACTGATGTTTTTTATGCACAGGCACTGAGGGTTAGCAATCTACACTCTGGAGCACAGTGCTCACTTTCCCCCTTAACTATTAGACTGTCTCAAGAAGGGATTCTGTTTAATATTATGTTTATCAAGACGATATGGTGCTTATTTTAAAATTTGATTATGCCAGTTGTACTTGTTATTATAATTAATCAAATATTACATAACTGGCAAAAAAACAAGTATGAAAAGAAAGAAAACTGTTTTCATAAGAACCAAGTTAAAATTGTCCATTGTTAGCTGTCAAAAAGGCGTGCCTGAGACAAATGTAAAAGATTAAGAAACATATTTCAAAAGCCTAGGATGGTTTGTGCAGGCATATTACTTTGTGAATCCTTAAGGGCTTACTTCAACCTAAACTGAGTATTATAGGGTGTAAACCATACTAGCAGCTTACGAATGAAACACTACATGCTACTTCAATCAACACACACACATTTTTTATTAATTATTAATTAGTCTTGATCTAATTAGATAAGAGGGTCATCTATAGTATATCAAACTGTTTTTAATCAAAGAAATTAGAACAATGTAGAAGACACCAGCCATTTTTAATTTATGCAAAGATACTGAAAATAAACCAGTATTAACACGTTGCGTACCGGGGAATTTAAATGCCTTTTAGAAATGATGAGAATTCTCGCCCCCAGTACGCAATGTGTTAAACAGCAGCCAGGCACTATCTTCTGTTCTTAAATCTACAATACTGCTTTATTCTCTTTTTTTTCCCCTTCCTTCCTTCCTTCCATCCTTCCTTCCTCCCTCCCTCCCTCTCCTCTCCTCTCCTCTGTTTTCTCCTCTTTCTTTTTGTCTTTCTCTTTCTTTCTTTCCTTTCTCTCCTTCTTTTCCTTCCCTCCTTCCTTCATTCTTTTCTTTGTTCCTTCTTTCCTTCCTAATCTCATCTAATTTCTCAAAGTCCTTGTTCATAGCATTTCTACTGATGTGTTTAGATGTTAGGTAAAGTTAAAATGTTATTCAAAATATGAAATTCCCATTTATCTGTCATATATTAAGAATAGCCCTTGGCAAATACAAATATGCCTGTTATAAATTAAGTAATGGAGTGAATATCTAATGATGTTTGTTTTATGTCAGTTTACTTAATAAACAGTTATAAGATTTCCATTCTAGAACTTAAAAGAGATTGAATTTTTTGAAAAATGGCTGAGAATAATAGATTGAAAATAAGATTATCTTGTATGTTCAATAACTACTATTTCTATTTCATTGCAAAAACATTTGTGAATTACAAATCAAGTACCTCCAAAATGGAAAGATCAAATAGGTGGGAAATTTATAAGATCAAAAACGATGATATATTTTAATTTTTCTTATTCATCTTTCACAAAAATTTGATTACTTCTTTGTCTCTTAGGTATGATTACATCTTTCTTTTCTGGAATTAGCCATTTTAGCTTTTTATCATTTGGGCAGAGTATTTTTACAATCCTTACTCATGATAGTTTTAAGATGTAGGTTTTGGTTTAACTGTTTTAACTACATTGTTTGATGTATTATGAAATAGGAAATAACTAACAAAGGGGTTAAGTAGAGCATTCATTTTAAGTGAAGTTCTGGCACCAAAGTAAGCTAGGTATTTTATACATACCAAGGTTAGTTATTATTTTCAATACTGCCAACAAATATTATCTTTCAGGGAAGTATAAAAATAAGATCCTTCATTGGGAGTTTTTCAAGACCCAGAATTTTATACAGTTTATAACATTTCCACATGAGGATTGCATTTCCACTTTATAGTGTTAATAAATACACCCTGAGGAAAAAGTGATAGATTTCAATCATGCCTTCATGAAAACTCTCTGTGTATGTTTGCATAAAATTTAACTATTTACCAAACTTGATTTGTACTCTAAAATTTAAAAAGACTAAATTCAGATAAATAAAAAATATACATTTAAAACATTCTTGTAAGAACTGTCTATTCAGGTCTTTTGCCCATTTCTTAATTGGATCTTTTTTTTTTCTGGTTTTGAGTTGTATTAGCTCTTTGTATGTTCTGGAGATTAAACCCTTGTCAGATGTGTCATTGGCAAAAATGGTCTCACATACAGCGGGTACCCTGTACATCCTGGTTATGGTTTCTTTAGCTGTACAAAATCTTTTAAATTTGATGTAGCCCCATTTGTTTATTTTCTGCTTTGTTTCCAGTGTCTTAAGAGATATATCAGCAAAAAATATTTCTACATTGATTATCTGAGATTTTATTCACTATGTCTTCTTCTAGAATGTTTATGATTTTATGACTTACATTTAAGGGTTTTATCTTTTTTTAGTTTATTTTTGTGTTTGGTGTAATTTGGTGGTCTAGTTTCATTGTTTTGCATGTACCAATCCAATCTTCCCAACACCATTTATTGAAAAGGCTGTCTTTGCTCTACTGTATATTCTTGCCACCTTTGTGAAATATTGATTGCTCATACAGGCATGGGACTGTTCCTGGGTTCTCAGTTCTGTTCCATTGATCTATACATCTGTCATTATGCCAGTGCCAGGCAGTTTTTATTACGGTGGCCTTATAGTATTGTTTGATATCAGGAGTTATGATACCTCCAGCTTTGTTCTTCTTTTGCAAGATTGCTGAGGCTATTTAGGATCTTTTTTGGTTCTATATAAATTTTTGTAGTTTTTTTCTAGTTCTGTGAAGTATGCTATTGGTATTTTAATAGATATTGCACTGAATGTATAAATTGCTTTGGGTAGAATGGCCATTTTAATGATATTAGCTCTTACAATCCAGGAACACATTATATGCTTCCATTTATTTGTATCTTTCTCAATTTCCCTCTTCAGCAATAAGATATCACCTCAAACCTGTCAGAATTGCTATCATCAATATGTCAACAGACAAGTGTTGGCAAGGCTGTGAATAAAAGGGAACCCTGATGCACTGTTGGTGGGAATGCAGATTGGTAAAACCACTGTGGAAAACAATATGGAGTATCCTTTAAAAATTAAATATAGAACTCCCTTTTGACCTAACAATTCCACTTCTGCAAGTACACTCTAAAGATCCTGAAACAGCAATACAAAAAAATATATGTATCCCTATGTTCATAGCAACACTATTTACTATAGTAAAGATTTGGAAATAGCCTAAGTGCCCATCAGTGGATCAGTGGGTGAGTGCATAAAAAACTGTGGTACATTTACACAATGAAATAGTATACAGCTATAAAAAAGAAGAAACTCTTACATTTTGCAATAGCATGGATGGACCTGGAGAAAATTATGCTAAGTGAATTAAGCCAGTCAGTGAAAGCAAAATACTACATGATCTCACTTACATATGGAATCTGATGAACATGATAAATTAAGGAACAAGATAGTAACAGAAGATTAGATACATAGAACAGATTGACAGCTGCTGGAATAAATGAGTGGGAGATGGGAAGAAAGATGGTGAAGGGATTAACCAAAGAACATTTATGTACAACCCAACAGAGAACAATGTGGGGATTGGCTCGGGGTGGGGAGAGGGTGAACTGGGAGAAGGAGGCGAAGGGGAGAAAAGTGGGAACAATTGTAACAGCTTAAACAATAATAATAAAAATAAATATTCTTTAAAAAATGAAAAAATATAGAAGTGATAAAGGAAGCTGTAATTGTAGCACTAAATTTGACTTGTTATGTTAAGAAATAAGGGGCAGAGAGGGTAAGGTAAATGTAGAAACAATGTAGTTAGAAAGCAATGCCTTTGAGAAAATACACAGATCAACTACCTGTGTTCAACCAATCACACAAGACAACTGCTTAGTGCAGTTTGCATTGCCCATTGAAAACATGAGAACCACAGACTTAGGACTTACCAAGAGAACATCTTCCATATAATATGGGAATTCCCTAATGTAGGAATAGGCAATATACTTAAGTGATACTATCTTCATTTCTAAAGATACCAATGACTGAAAGATTTCTACCGCAAAGAAAAAGTTTATTCATGTCTCATTATCTCTTAATTTTACGACATACTTCCTTACTCCAGTGAAAGTTTGGTGGGTGCAACATCTTCCACTGATAATAGTTCAGTTCTTAGTTATTTTTTTCAACAAACATTTGAGTACCTAATTTATATTAGGCAGCATATTTCTTCTTATATATGTGTTATGCAAAAGGCAAACAACACAGCAAGCCATTTGAAGCAACACCCTGAAGAAAGAGGCAATATAGACAGATGAGGAGGGGTATGGTTTCTACATTGTGTGTGGTACTAGGGGGCAGCATAGCCATCCAGCAGGGTTGCATGTCAGATTCCAGGAGGGTTCTTTTGACAAGTCTTCATTCCTTCCCTGGTATGGTCAAGGGCTGAGCTATAGTAACAATTAGTCTATCCTGACAGCTCACAGGGGACAACAGATATAACCTTTTCAATAAAGGGGCAGGAATTGGGTTTTAGGTCCAAGGTTAGCAGGCTTTGCCATAACAGTGCTCATTATCAGGAGGCTGGGAATACTTGAAAGATGATTTTCTTAAGTACTGAAAAGAGCTATTCCCAGTGTAGCTTTTCAGGCCTTTTCTTCTTCCTTCTCCTTCTTCTTTCTTTCTTCTTTCTTCTTTCTTCCTTCTTCCTTCTTCTTCTCTTTCTCCTCCTTCTTCTTCCTTCTCCTCCTTCTCTGCCTTCTTCTTTTCCTCCTTCAGCCTTTTTTTTTTCTTCTTCTTCTGAGAACAGCCTAAATGGAATCAGGCTTAAAAAAGTAAACCTTCACTTTCAAAATATCTTTACATTTTTGAAGGCATCTTGCATTTTTCTGTAAGTCTTCCTTTAGGCTAAATATTCTGATTATCAGCTCCAGGCTTTGAATTCCTTGAGGGCAAGGATCACTTTTTCATTCCCTTTATCAAGCAAACTTTTCTTTTATGGTGTGCACTTAAACATTCCTTGAATGCATGGGTTTGTAAATGCTAATCCAGGATATTGTTTCAGCATTCTTTCCACAATACTGGGGTTTTGGAGTCTCCTTCTAAAGTTGATGCCCAGACCTAGGACTGTCCTCCAAATCTGTGTCTTTAACTTTCTCTGATAATGCCATATGTAAATTAGTACATTCTAAAAGTAGATTTTCATTTTTAGCAGCAGAGTAACACTTTTGGCTCACATGGAGTTTGTGGTCTTATAAAATCTTGGACCTTTACGTGAACTGTTGTCATTCCAGAAGACCAACCCATATATTACATTCAGAAGAAAAATGGCCTCATCTTTGAGTAGTTACATCCTGTACTTACAAAATTGTCTTTTGAACTTAAAATTAGGGCCACATGTTGTCTCTGTTAAACTTTATCTTGCTGCTTTGAGTTTATTATATTCTATCAAGTTCCATTTGCTTTCTAAATCTATCATTCTACATATCAGTAACCCCACACTGCCTTCTGCAGATTTGACAAGCATGTCTCTTTTTTTATGTTACTAAAAAAATTCAGCTATTTAGGATGAGTTTCTGTGGCAAGCTACAATCAACTAGATTTGACATGGATGCACTCTTTACAATTAACTTGATATGTTTTTGTTAAGCAGCTATAAATTAGGGCAATCCATGTGAAAATAAGAACAATATGAAAAATATAGCACCTGTTGTATTTCCTTGATCTTGCAGTCTAGCACCGTATCAAATATAGTATGGAATGAAGGACGAAGAATGCCATTGCAGCTTAGATTCACATTTTCACTTCAGCATTCTGTAGCTGCATGTGTTCAGTGTCAGCTTCTCTGAGTTTCTGTTTTCCTTATCTGCCAAAAAATGGGAGTATGCACATTTAGGAAGATGGTATATTTATTGTATAAAGGACAGCTTGGGACAGGGAGTCAAAAGGAATTAAATGTTGGATTACTTCTCTGTAAAGAAGGGACATAAAGACATTTTAACTGTAAATATCATAAGCTGTTTTGTATCCATTGGTCATTAAATCTTATTATATTTGACTGCAATACACCTCACATTTCTGATTCTTTAGATTCTATATTTTAGCTTCTAAATGTTGGGATATTTGTGTATCTCTGTTTTTGTCTCTGTGTTCGTCCAGGGCTTCTAGAAGCAGATTCCAAGGTGGGAGTAAATGTGAGAACTGCCTGTGTGAAAGAAAATGAAGAGCAAGTAGAGAATGTCTAGAATAGCTGTAAGACCACAATGTCGGTCTCATTCTGAGTGAAAGAGCAAAAAAGATTGTGTGGAAGCCTCCTTAACAGCTGTGTAGTCTAAGGAAGGTTCAGTAAGGCCACCAGGGAGCCCTCCAGCCAAAGACCTCAAGGGAATCTGTGTGTCCGAGGGGCAGTCCTGACTTTCCAAGCTTAGACTGGGAGCACCTGGTGGAAAGCATGACCTAAAGCAAAGGCCAAGGGGGAGTTCAGAACACCACAGCTGCAGACTTAATCAATTAAGCTTCCTGTTGTTGGAGGTCTGTGAGTCAAGGCCCCTTAAAAAATTTGGGTCCTTATTAAAGGAAAGTGGAAATAACATATGTCAACTATACTAAGGATTTTTATAATGATATTAGAAATATAACATCTTTTTATAAGCACATGTTATAAAGGAAATATAATAATCCATAGTAGTGTTAATAATACAATGTAATATAACTAGGCATAAACCCTCTTAAAAGAAATGAGATACAGAAGGAGGTGAAAGGAAGGGGGAAGAGAAAGAAGAGACTAATACCTCACAACCAACCTTGATACAAAACCACTAAAATTCTGTGAAACCCATGGAACCTCACAATCAAAAGGAACCTTGGGAATTACCCAATACATACTGTTGATCTTAAAAATTAGAAGATAGGACAAGAGACTTAAGCAATTCACTTAAGACTGCACAGATCCTTGACTCTGTTCTTCCCATTGTATCACTTCAGTAGCTACTTACAAAAGGGAAAATTATAAAGGATCTAAAACATAGTAGGCAGAAAGCACTGCCAACAGAGTAGTCCATCTTATCCTCAGCACATGGTCACAGGAAGTCAGTTTGTTTAATGTCATATATTTATATTTTAGAAAAGTAGACATTTAAATTTTTTTTTACTCTCAGGTGAAGCAGTATAGGTCAACAAAAATTGACAATAATATTCTGGGATAAACATGGGGCATGATATGAAAAATAGAACTCTTTAATTAGCAAAGGACTCCATCTTCAAAACATAGAGATTGCACTGAGAAGGCAAATACAATTCTACAACGAGGACAGATGAATGGAAGAACTATAGAGTTGATATGGGAATGTGGAAGACCTTCTACCCTTCTTGAATATACAGTATATACAGAAGGACTTTTTAGGCCCCCCTTGAGAGAGGGCAATGTTAGAATGCAAGCCAGAGCACCATCTACATGGCCAGTTTTGGAAGGCAGAAAATGTCACAAATGTCTACTTTAGAACTCTGAATATTTTTAATCTATATATACTTCCCAAAAATATGTTTTTATTACTTCTAGTGTCCTTATTGTTCAAGTAAGCAAAATAATAATAACAAAATAGCAATTTACACTTTAGAAATGCACCAAATACAATATAAGCCATTAATGTTTTTTAATAGTGAATAATGAGAATCATTTAGACACTTAAAAATTAAGGGGTTTTGTTTGTTTTTCTTTACAAAAAGAACCATTACCATAGTTATATAGTTTTAAATGTCTAATATCTGTAAGTGGATACTTTTTTTAAATTAAGGAGAATAAGGGTAATATAAGAATGATATTATTATGCAAAACATGTAAGTGGAAAACACGAGCTAGAGAAAGGTCAAACGCAAACTGTTCTTGATGAAATTGCTGTAGGACGATAGTGCCAGGATGAGCCTCTCACCCTTTGCTCACATTGTCACCCAGCCACACGCCCCACTTCCATGCCACACTACAAGTAATTTCCATTTTCAGAGGTTTCTATTTTAAGATTCTTGACAACAGAAGATAAATCCTGCAATTGTACTAACCCCTACCGATTTGTTGAGATTATTTTCACTTTGCCCTTATGGTAAAAACTAAGCAACGCAAATATTTTTAGTAAATTTAGCCAGAGAATTACTTCAGTAAATCTGTTAACAGTGGTTTTGATTATAAAAATGTTTCCAAGTACAAGAGTGAAACTGCTTTCATAAACTGATATTTAATTACTATCCAATTACAAAACCAGAACATATTTTGAGTTTTGGTATAAATTGGGTGGTAAGGGGGCTTAAATTGTTTTTATGCTTTTCAGTAAGAATATTAGCTTCAACCTAAACATTTCATTATAATTTTACGCGTTGAATTCTATAATGTTTACTTGTCACTAATAAGCAGAGTAATGGTAATCTTATATTATGTATTGAAAAATTCTTATTTGAGCTACAAAGGAATGAAAGGTCTGCCAGCAAACCCACCTTTAGGAATATCAAGTATTATGGAAAAGTAATTTTTATCCTTGACTCTTAGTTTTTAACACCCTCAATTTTTAATTTCATTACTTAGTGTTACAAAAATTGAGCAACTTGCCTAGGACCATGTGGCTAATATACAGGACAAAGAACCCATATATTCTTGATTTTTACTTCATAACCCAGAGTTATAGGCCACCCAGGCTCTGAAAATTTATAAACATTAAAAGAAGCTATTAAATATCAGAAACCAAAAGAAAACAATAAATAAAATCAGTATGGGTTCATGAAAGAAGCAGTTTGTCATTTTCAAGTGCCATTATTTATTTATAACTAAATTTACTTTTAGTTGACTTTGTGGTGCCTTTACATTTAGAATCTTGCGATTAAAATTAACCATGGTGGTCACTTACTCTATTCACCAAATTCCATAAGCTGTCATTTAACCATCCTTGTCTGATTGATGTCTGCACTTTGAGCAGCTGCCAAAGAAGCAGATTCCTAATCTCTCAGTTGGAAATTCAGAATTGTCTGGTATATAGGGAGTTCTTACCTGTATACAAAACAAGTCTTTAGAATTATAGAAGAATGAGCCATGGTTCAACTTTTTTTTTGTTTTTTTTTTTAAGGCATGGATATTTTTAAAGTGACTCTCTATACTTCGATCTTCCATACTTGAGGAAACCTGGCAGTGTTTCTTCAGTACTGTCCTTCCCACTTGTCATTCCAATTTCTATTTGGATTTTTAAGATAGGTTTTGGTGACTTTCATTGTGCATTGTCTTTTTCTAGCCTTTTCTTAGATTCATGGCATGAAATTAAAATATCACTTAGTGTGATTCAGTTACAGATATGGTGTGTATTTCCACTTCTGCCAGCCAGGCACCAGCTCTCTGTAATGTCTGCATGTCACTAACTTAGAAACTAGACACCTGCAATTAACCTATTACCAGATAGATGGCTGTGAGATAAAAATGGACATGAGAAAAGATACAAAGATCTCTGTTTTCTGTTTTGAGAAAATCAACATTTGTCTTTGGCTTTAAAATGGTAAGAACATCAGGAGAGTTTTATTCTTTTCCTTATCTGGGAAAATAAAACTTCAGTTCTTACAAAAATTTGCCCCAGGACAGGAGGCTGGCTCACTTTCTTTAATTTCTTTCAGTGAGTTAATGCCAGAAAATGTGTTACTTTGGTTCAGGTTTTTGGATTTGCTACAGGAAAAATCAAACCACAATAAGAAGATTTATCAGATAATTATGTTTTATTTAACCACAAACTAACAACCAAGGATTTATAAAGCATTTAAAACTTTTGGAGGGGGGGAAAGAAAAAAAAACCTTCTGAAATTCTGAATCAATTTCTTAAAAAAAAAAATTCACATTTCCAGCTAAATAATTATCTTCTCCTTTCCTGAATATGCAAGTCTTGGTGGAAAGAGCAATGGGCCAAGGAGTAGGTATTACTTCAAGGAAGGGGTTATAATTACAGTTCTGCTACAGATTTACTTAGACAAATCATTTACATTTGACTTGTCTTAGCTTACTATATTTAGATGTAAGTTGTGACTAGCTGGTCTCCTTAACTGATACTTAAACATATTTTTTTCTATAAATGGTGAAAAATTATATTAAAAAATGAAAATAAATATTTCTATCAACTAATATATTTTTTCTGAAAATAATATGTTCTGCCAAAAGAATGTTATTTGGCAAAATAGAGGTCGTCGGCAGCCGTCCGTCTCGAGAGACGATGGTGTAGCTTCTTAAGAGTCTATCTGCACCGCCGAGAATGGCTGTGCAGTCCGACTCGGGAGTGACATGGTATCTGTCTCCTCCCGTGTTGAACCGACATCTTGCGATGACGCTGAAGCTACAGAGCCTGGGCAGGGTAATATGGAGGGTCTGCTGTTGCCCATGCAGCAGACCCCCCCTCTCTTCGCAGCTGAAGGGTCCAAGGGAAAGACGGAGTCAATACAGCTTGGGTTCAGGTGCGCCGCAGGAGTTGCCGGTGTTAACTACAACGTCAAACCGCCTTAGGGACTCCGGCTCCGGATTTTCTGTCGGGGTTTACTCCCTTAGCCTTTCCCCTGAAGAGGTATGCCGCAAGGCAGCGGAGGTTTTTTGGAGTCAGAGTTTTCCTTCTCTGATGTACCCTGACTGGAAGATCGAACCAGCGACACTTAGCTCGCAGGCCAACGCTCAATCCACTGAGCTAAACCAGCCAGGGCATGGCAAAATAGAGGTAACCTTAGCATAATTAAACATTTTCTCATTGGGAAATGCACCATTTGGCTTCATATATATTTGAATGTCTATTTATAGGCAGCTTATATTTATGTATCTAGTCACATATTATTAGAGTATTTTTGTTTGTTGTCATTCCTTCATTAATTAATCGAGGATAGCGCTCATTGAAGGTACGGATATGTGTATATCCATCTTTCTTCTTCTCTCCATTTTCCAGTTCCTTGAACAATGATTTATGAGACATGGGAAAGATTCTTAAAAATGTTTTGTGTGTGTGCGTGTGTGTGCGTGTGTTTGTGGTTTCAGAAAGAAAAAATATCTGTAGGTAGGACAACTTACAACACTAACCTAATACACAATGATGATCTTTACCATTTAGGTCTTAATGATTCATCTTTACATGTGACCCATAGTTGGCATTATAGAATACCCTTTATATGGTGTCTGATGTCAAAAATTTTATAGTTTTGAAGAAAAAACTTTTTTTACATGGTTAGAATAGCACTTTCATGTATATTAGTGTACAACTGTTTCTTACTTTATTCCAGTTTTTGTTTAGTAATTAAACTTGGAAAATATCATAAAGTGATTATGTATACTACTTTGATCATGATGCTTCTTTGGTACATGCATTAGTTGGCAAGATTTGGGGTCATTCATCTTTTTTTCTGGGAGATATATAAATACATATATTTATCTCAAATCACTTTTTATTAAAACCTTCTCTCAAAAACTAATTCTGTCAACCTCTATGAATTATACAGATGGACATACTCTAAACTACCCATATGGATAATGAAGTTAATGATGTTGTAAATATTATTCACAGATGAGTGAATCTAATGATTTTACATAATAAAATAAAATGTGAAGTATTTATTGAGCATATACTTATTTTAGAATCTTTAATAAGAATGTTTTTTACAAAATCTATCCCAAAATTAAGATGTGTCTCCTTGAGATAAATTTAGCATCTTGAAACTGCTAAAAATTTCTAGTATTTCTTCTCTATATCTCTTTTGGAATTAGATGGTTATTTGTTACCAAAAGGAGCAGGAGATGAACAGCATCCTTATAAGGAAGAAAAACATCTGGAATCAAAGAGTAGACTTCACCCATCATTAAAGCCTTACTCTACATAAAAGGAAGATCTCTTCAAACTTCCTGAAAGCATTAGCTTGAGGCTGGTTGTCTTTGAGATGTGCTCTTGACTTAATGGTCACTGGCTCATGGTCACGTCTGTTTTACTGATTTCCTGGTGGACTTTCTGCTCCAAATTGCTACATAAACCACCAGGCCAAACCCTCAATAACATTTGGAAATGTTTCCTGAGATGTGGTTCTTGCAGTTAGTTGTTTCCCTCTTACTCTGGCAGGCAGTCCAGTCCCAGCTAACCATATTCCTTTCTTTTTCTTTTTCTTCTTCTTCTTTTTTTTTGTGCTGGAATAGACTTCTTGAATTTAGCTCTCCCCTTTGCTTCTGGTTTATTTAAATTTAAATATAGTTGGCATTTATCAAGGAGGAAGTACTAAATAAACTTTAGTTTAAGTTTCCAAAGTGATTCTAAAGATCCTCTTTTATTTTGATGGCTATAATACAGATAAAAGTAGGTTATGCATGATATTGATATTTTGGTTAGATAATTTTCTCATCATTCATTGCTATTGTATAGTTTTTTGGAAAGAGTGAGACATTAAATCTTTCCTTGCCATTGTTATTTATAGGGGCATAATTTTTATAAAAGAAATAGATGGTTATCAATGATAAAATAATACCTTTTGAAATTTTTATTGTATCTGCATTTTAATAAACATTTTACAATGTTTTCATCTTTTTGCCAATTTTTCTATAAAGTAGAAAGAAAAAAATTATGTAGGGAGAATCTTTTTGTTCAGCACAGCAATGAATCCTTGACAGAGATGAATTTCATCATGTATTTGTTAATGCAACAAATGTTTATTGAGTGCTTATTCTTTGCTAGACATTATTCAAGGTACTTGGATTATATCAATGAAACTAAAAAGAAAAAAAGACAAAATCCTAGCCTGATGGCATTTATATTTTATCCATAGTTTGGGTGGAGAAGATCACTATGAAATAATATATGTTAAAAAAATTATTTGATATTTTTGAAGGTAATAAGAGTATGGAGAAAAATGGAGCAACCTCGAGGAATCCTGGAGGTTATAGTGGGCTTGATTGAGCAGGTGACACCTGATTAAAGGGAAAAACAGCTATGAACGTCTGGATGTGGGAGCATGTTTGGAATGTTTAAGAACCATAAACATGACCAGTGTGGCTGGAGTGGAGTGAAGCAGGAGGAGGAGTAAAGGATGAGACCAATAATGTAAAAGACAGCCAGATCTTTTAGAACCTTATAAGTCATGCGAGGCTGACTGTAGTTCTTAATAAAATGGATTGCTATTGCAGGGATTTGAGAAATAGAATTAAATAATGTAACAGATGATCTGGAACAGTTACCTTGTTTTCTTTGTTGAGAAGCCACTAAGGTGTCAAGAGTTGAGCAAAGGAAGACATTTAAGATAATGGTAGCTCAGATAAGAGAAGTGGACATACATGTTAAATTCTGATCAATTCTGATATACAGTGAAAAGAAAGCCATAATATTTTCTAATGTTTAAATATACATATAGAATAAAATGACTAATCAAATATGCTAAGTTGCAATGCTACTTAAGATCACCAAAGGATTTATTGTGTATTCAGAAGAGGACCAAGACTAACCATTGGAGTATTTTATTATTACAGGGTTAGGTAAAACGGAGAAACGATGTAGAAAACTCAACTAAATAAGAGGACAATAAAGATAAACTGGTGACCTATTTACCAATAGAGGAAATGAAGTAACAAAACAGCAATAACTATCAACTGTTTTACAAGCAACTGTTAATCAACCAGGGTTCAGTCATGGAAGCAGAATCACTATGAATATTGTGTGTAACATGGAATCTATCGCTTATGCAATTGCAGAAGGAGCTAAGGAGGTAAGATCCAAAAGGGGATTTATATGATCAGGGAAAAGCTACTAACCAGCTCTTCTGAAGCAACAATATGGATGTACAACTTGGAGTTTGCATAAATATATCTAGGAAGCCAGGTAATTTCAGCCACCAGAGAGAAACTGGAAAGGACAATTGACAGAGAAATCCATGGAAGGCTATTGCCTCTACATTTGGTCTGGGCTTGGTTGTTGCTGGTTAGCAGAGCCCAGAGTTGGGGAAAAACGTTGCAAGCAGGGAGGAAGAGAGGAAGGACAAGCTGAAATCCACTAATACCTTGTGTCTATTTCTTTGCATACCTAGTCACTGAAATCTTTACAAAATAATTCAGTTCTTCTTCAATTCTGCTTCTCCAATCTCATGAACATTTCCCTTCTGGCCAATTTCAACTCTGAACTAAAAAGGAAAAGAGATTCCAGAAAATGTAGTTACATCCTAGCCATGTTGACACAAGATGAACTACCACAGTTCACTAGTTTTCAACTTGAGAGCCATATACACCTGCTTAAATCATTTAATTTTTACATAAATACAGTAGCTAAAGCTTGTATCAGCTTAACCTGTACACAACTATCCTCTGTGCAACTGAAAACATACTAACCCACTCTCCGAGAGAGAGTACAAATTCTACACAGCACAGTGTCTATATTTTGATAATGTGCAGTCATTTTCTCCTGAGTTATAGTTCCATTTTGGTATTCTGTAATTTATATACTGAAGTGTAAGTTTAACCATTATATTAATATATTATATATCTGAAATATTAGGAGAATAGGAGATGGGGATAAGGAAAGAAAATGAAATGAATAATAGGCAAATATATTTGTATTAGTGTAAGAAAGAAATACTTGTAACTACTGCAGCCCTCATTTCTATATCAGGTCACATGGTCATAGATGTGATTTATAGTTTTCTTCTTCTATTCATTTAATATTACCTTTGACCTCAGTGAGAACTTCAACTGGTGTTGTTCCTTACCTGGTAGGATGACCCAAGCCTTTATACTTGATGAGTCTGTCTATTAACAATCCTGCTTCTATTGGACTATTATTATTTTTTATTAGATTTTACCACAGAATGTGAGAGAATTGAGTTACCTCTGAGCATCTCCTGGATTCCAGTTACACTCCTTGCTTCTCATATCAACCCCATTTCTCTTTAATCATTGGAATCAATTCTCCAATCTGTATAGTTGTTACAGAGTGAACCTGGGTACAGGTTCTATTAGTCCCATCTGGGGTCGCCAAAACTGTTACAGGGGAAAAGGGGGTTCTTTCACGTGGCACGTTGGTGTAAGACCCAACAACTAATGTTGAGGAAAACAGGTCTTTACTTACAATATCCCAACCCAGGGAGGGCAGTGAGCACTTCAGCTCAGAGCCCTGTTCTCCCACGGGACCCAGTACTTCCCTTGCTCCCCAAAAGGCTAGAAGCCAAAAACGTGCCCAGAAGTTACCCATCCCTTATCTGTCAGTTGTCTCCTTCAGGATCTGGGGTACAATGTCATCAGCCTCTGCATAGCAGTCCAGGAAAACATGTGCCGTGTTGCACTGGATCATGCATTGTTCTCTCTTTGTCCTTTCAAAGCTGCATGGAGTTCTCCTCTACCCTCCTTGCAAACTGCGTGGATCTCCTCTCTTCTTTCTCAAAGCCACATGGAGAGCTTCTTCCTTTCCTTTCCAAGCCGTGTGGATCCCCCCTCTCTCTCCTCTCTCAAAACCACATGGATATCTTCCTTTCCTTGCAAACCGCGTGAATCTCCTCTCCTCTTCTCTAAAATGGTTGCTGCTTATTTTTAAATCCCTGACTGGGTCCTGTGATGCAGTGGGTGTGTTAACCAGTTCTGACCATTCACAGAACCTTGCACAGGCTCTGTATGCCCTTTCTGCACCATTCCACAGACAAAACCCCTCCCATCTCCTTGGGGCCTTGGAAGAACCAAAGCCAGTTGCACAACTAAGACAGTAGCTACTATCCATAGTCATGCAAAGGCATCTTAAAAGCTGTTCCCTTTCCCTATCCCCCAACCCTCAGACTCTGGAGATTCTTGGAGACACCCACTCTGTAACATAGTGACCTCCTTCTCTTCCTGTTGGTATGTTAGAGTGAGAACCAATACTGGCCAGATGGCAGACTCAATTTCCAGTGTACTGTAACCACTGCTATGTCTCCTGGTGGTAACATTCTGCCCAGGGGTACTAATATCTATAGCCCACCAGAGCCAAGTGTTGCTAGGACATGAAGCTAAAAAATTATAGTGGATAATAAAGGATAAAAGTGAAAGAATGCACTCCAACTTCTTCCTCTTGATTCTCAGATCCACGAATCCTGTATATGGGAGAAAAACAGAGCATATTGATTACTGATTCTGAGGATATACCACATTCTACAGAACATTACTCCATTTTGCAATGTCAATATATTAGCACCCAATAGCCTCCATTTCCAAGTCTTCAAAAGGCCATTCTGATTTAGGCAAATTTAGCAACATCCTGTCATTCTGTGTCTATGGTGACTTCTCACAGTTTGTACTTAGAGGCTGACATACAGGAGATTTTTGGGACTTGAATTTTGTTGGGGGTTTAGGAGCAATGAAAAGGATGGGGACAGGTTCTCAGGAGGATCAGTGTTCCACTGAAAGGAGATTTACAGATTCTTCAGATGTGGAGAGGATGGTTTACTTTTACTGAAAAAGGAAGCTCAGCAAAATGTAAAGGTTTAAGATATTCAGCTACTTTTAAATCTGCATACATGTCCTCATTCCAAATTTAAGGATCCCACTACTTCCCAATAAATAACATACTTTTAGATAAGAGATATAACTTTTAGATAAAAAACAGTGTAAGATTGAGAATTCAATTTGTATTGTAGTCTTGCTATGTATAGAATTAGACTTTAGGTTTGGTTTTCAGAAATTTCAACTCTGTGACTATGGGACATAGGCTTTCTTTTAAGGAGGCCTTATAATCTGTCAACTTCCTTACTTGTACCTTTAACTTGGAATTTAGAAGCCTGAGTTAAGTTCGCCAGCACACTTAGAAAAAAGAAACCAACCAACAACACAATGTTTCTGTTTTCTCTAAATATTCTATGGATGCAACTTCTTGGTCACCCAAAGTCTTAATTCTGTAGTTACTTAATTACAAGTGTTTATAAGTGATAAATACAGCAAGTCCTTGCCATTACATGAGTGGATTACACCATCGTTGTTTGCTACTGTTAAAAGGGTCATGTATATCTTGTGTCTAAACTCATTCCACACTTCTGTCATTAAGGTTATATTACTAGTAGACTAGTATACTATAAAATAATTACTATGTCTAGTTATATTTTGATAAAGGGTTTCATATATGAATAATTCACCTAGACATTACATCAAATTTAACTTGAAGCAAAACAAATGAATTACATACACACACACATATACATATATACACACATATATTTATATAATATAAATATACTTTATATTTTATAATTATATAAACATTTACATTTTGAATTTTTAGAACTAGACAACATTGATATATATGATTTTAGTTTTGTTATCATAGGACAAATGAAGATATATTTAAACAATTGTAATATAATTTTATTTTTAAATACTGTATAAAATATATACAATACCCATTATAGAAAAAATGTTCTGGTATTACAACCACCCAGTTTTATTTTTACATATTTCATTTTAACACTTTTGACATGGCATATATATTTCATTATTCCTTGTATTACTTAAGCAGAAGTATTTATTCAGTTTTTGTTCATTTTATGGATTCTATCATGAGCATTACCCCATATCACTAACAGGATTTTTTTGTTTGTTTGCTAAACTCTGTATTATTATGTCAAATAGATGTATTGTAATTTATTTAACCATTGCTTTAGTTAATTCTACAATACAAAAGCCAGGACCCTATTGACTGCAACCATCAGAAAACAATTCAAACTAGCTTAAACCAAAAAGAGGAAAAGTAATTTCTGGCTGAGCTAACTAAGAACATGTGATGTAGTTATTTGTGATCCAGTAACTTAAAGTTAAATGTCACTTTTAATCATTTCCAACATAATTAAAATACAATAGGATAAAATAGACAAGCCTGCAATCAGAAGTCCTATTTTGATAAATAGAAGCAGAGAAACAGCACCAGTGATTACTGGTCCAAAATTAATAGCATATCCTTAAGAGCATAAGTACCAGCAATATCCCCTTCCCTGACAGTGGAATTAGTTCCATGCCCAGACAATTTTGTTCTGCTTTCTAGGAAGATTTCCTATTGCTTACACTACACTATCCCTACTAAAGGGCCTTGAGGAGGAGGGAGCCTCTCTCTTTTTAGAAAATGCTCATCTTTATTGCTCATGTCTTCAGAGTATGGGTTTAGGAACCCAGAAATTTAGGAGTGGGTTGAGCTGTGCCAAGTCTGATAGCCTGCTTCAGGGTCCCTCAAAACATGACCAAAATGTCAATTTCTTTGCCTGTGGTCAGATTCCAAAGGCAAAGGTAGATCACTCATTAAGACTTTGGCCTGGGAATTCTATCTTACAGAATAATATTTGGTGCTCTGAGTAGGTCCCTCACCCTCAGCTAATGTCTTAGGTGTCTTTCTTAACAAATTTTGAGTTAATAGCCTGAGATAAGATGGAGAACTAATTAGTTCTTGCCCAAAAGTTGTGGTTCCAGTGGATAATGTATAAAAGTGGGAACAATCACCACCTCTGCCTGACTGAGATGGTGTGGCAGGCAGGTGCTTGGAGGAGGGACCTAAGCTTGGGGATCATCTCCCAAGTCTCCATGTTACTCCCAGCTCTGCTTTCTCTCTGTGATTTTGCGGAATAAACTTAAATCAGAAAACACAGATAGTCCAAGCCTGTAAATCTCCAGATTATTTATCTTTTATTCAGTTTGGACTTCTGCTCTTAGGAAGAGTTTGTCTTAGCAAAGCAAAGTTTCCTTTCCTTTATGCTTCTAGATGAGTCTGCTTCAACTGCTATGAAAATAAGACTTTAATGAAGTCCACAGGGATAAGTTAACAAAAACTCTAATACTTTAGTCTATTTCCAGACTTTATGCTTCATAGTTTGAGTCCTGTACAAGAGGACACTTTTCAAACATCTGCATTGCATCTGTAAAGAAGATAGGCACCTTTCTAGCTGTGAAAGAAGGACCTCGTTTCTCTCCATCCAGTTCTACATTTTGGAGTTTGAGCTTTGCTCCTTTTACCTTGCTTCTTATGTTCCCAGCCCTTTTGTGCAGGTGTGAGATGACAGCACTTCATATGCGACACACTTCATGTTTCTAAGTTTTGGTGGGTCTGCCTGGTAAAAACCATCTTGTAATCACACCTGTGAAACCTGGAAATGTAAGGGAGTTAACACATCTTGGAGAAGACTCTGACTAACAAGGAGGAGAGCTAGAGAATAAATATATTCCTCCCTTTTTTCCCCAGGTGGACAATTCTGGGCATTTCCTGCAGTGCTTCTCAGAAGCTCCCGGTGGGATCAAGCCCATTTGTCCTCTGTGAGGACCAACTTGAGAAAGCACCTTTGTGTTGCTTTTCCCTTTTTCTCCTTTTGTTCTTTCTGATCTGCTGCCCTGGTTCTTGGGATTACTTCTCAAAATATGCTACCTACCCTCAAATACTATTCCAGGCTATTCTTTCTGGAGAAGAACTCAGCCTAATGCACCTCGACTTTCTTTTGTTTTTTTAATTTGTAAAAATATGTTTATTGATTTTAGAGAGAGGGAAAGTGTGGAGGGAGAGAGAGATCATTGTGAGAAACACTGATTAGTTGCCTCCCACAAATGCTGCACTTGAGGATTGAACCTGTAACCTAGGTATGTGCCCTGACTGGGAATTGAACCCCCCTCCTTTTGGTGTAAGGGACGATGCTCCAACAAACTGAGCGTCACTGGCCAGAGCAGGCATCTCCACTTTCTTATAAAATCACTGTTTTATTTGAAATTTTCTAGCAATCGACAGGCCCACAGTATGCATTAGGCATAGATGGATTCACAGGCCTAACCCATGAGGATTTTAGTGCTATGACTCTTCTTTGCTTTCATCTAGGTCATTTTGTTCAGGTAGAGAATCCTCACACAGTGTCAAGATTACCAAAAGCAACTCCTGGTTTGTATCTTCTCTATGGAAAACTCATTAGAAAAAAAAAAAAAGCTTTTCCCCCAAGGTTCTCACCCAAAATCCCAGTTGTATCTAATTGGTCATGTTTATATCACATCACAGGCTAATATTAGTCACTGGCCAGGGGCCAGGGTATGGAAGGCTTTGATGCCTGGCGCAAATAAGGGAGGAGCAGGGAGAAGTGTGGTTCCCCAAAGAAAGATCAGTTTACCATTCCAAAATAACACATGTGTAATATGCATTGTTTCTTTTTCTCCTCTGCCTCTTCTGGCTCTCATTGCTACATATATATATCATATATGATATATATATATATATATATATATATAGTCCTGGCTGGTTTGGCTCAGTGGATTGAGCGTCAGCCTGTGAGCTAAGTGTCGCTGGTTCGATCTTCCAGTCAGGGCACATCAGAGAAGGAAAACTCTGATTCCAAAAAACCTCCGCTGCCTTGCGGCATACCTCTTCAGGGGAAAGGCTAAGGGAGTAAACCCCAACAGAAAATCCGGAGCCGGAGTCCCTAAGGCGGTTTGACGTTGTAGTCAACACCGGCAACTCCTGCGGCGCACCTGAAGCCAAGCTGTATTGACTCCATCTTTCCCTTGGATCCTTCAGCTGCGAAGAGAGGGGGGGTCTGCTGCATGGGCAACAGCAGACCCTCCATATCACCCTGCCCAGGCTCTGTAGCTTCAGCTTCACTGGAGAGGACACTCCAGCATTATCGCAAGATGTCGATTTAACACGGGAGGAGACAGATACCGTGTCACTCCCGAGTCGGACTGCACAGCCATTCTTGGCGGTGCAGATAGACTCTTAAGAAGCTACACCATCGTCTCTCGAGACGGACGGCTGCCGACGACGACGACGATATATATATATAAATGAATTTATTACTATACTGTAAATTGACTTCTTTGTTTAATATGCTTTACTTTATCTTATAAAGGGCAAAGAAATATTTTTAAAAGTAATAAAAATATATTAAAATAATTAAAATATTTGAGAAAAATAAAAATAAAGTAAAACTTATAATGAAACCAGGAGTTAGAATGGAAATCCTAAACTCATATTAGAGGGCATATATAAATTTGACTCTAAACTTTCTAGTGGTTGCTATGATCAAGTGACCAAGGAAATGTTACAGAGAAGAAAATTTATAATTTCTCCACAACCAAAACAAAATAATTGTTTAGAAAATGGAAGGTATTTCTCTTACCAATACCAGGAATTCCTCCAGTCGGTCTACCAATAAAACCCTGTACCACTAATAACATATACATTCACTCACATCTTTATAATAAATATATTGAAGTGCTTCATAGAACTGGTCTTTCTAAAGCCCTTTAGTATAAGATCATTGCATTAGCCTTGACCTGTGTGGCTCAGTTGGTTGGGTGTGGACCCACAAAATGATCAGTCACTCATTTGGTTCCCACTCAAGGGCACATGCCTGGGTTGCTGGTTTGGTCCCGCGTCAGGGTACATGCAAGAGGCAGCCAATCTATGTTTCTCTCCCACATCGATGTTTCTTTCCCTTTCTTTCTACCTCCCTTCTCCTCTGTCTAAAAATAGATAAATAAAATCTTTAAAAAAGATCAGGGCATTATATTGAAGTGTCATTAGAATAAACAGTTCTATGAATGCCGAGATCCTGGAATCTGGGCATGTGTTCCTCTTATAGCTTGATTTAATTCAGGACTAAAATGCCAAAAATGGAGAGCAATTTTTCCCTATGTATGGGGCAATGGGCATTAGACCTTAGCAACCCTCCATGGAAACAGGACACAAAAGGACAGTCGCATTTAATGAGAGGAGTATAATTACAAACTATGGTATGTGCTCAGAAAAGAATAACGTGGCACTGGCATCTTCCAGGACACTTCTAAATGGTTTATATATACAATACTAATTCATTTTTACCCTCCCAGTAACCTGTGAGTTAGGTGCTACTACAATACCCCATCTACAACTGAGAAAACTAAGGCACAAAAAACGAAGTCACACAGCTAATAAATGATAGTGCTTAAAGTCAGACATTTGCCAACCAGCTCTAGAGTCAGCTGTTTTGTCCATTTAACATGGAAGATGGTTTTTATATGACCCTCCAAAAAGAGAGGGGATTATAAAGAAATCAAATTATTATTATTTTTTTTTTGGCAGATGATATAATGTGAAAAAATAGATTTGGGTATCTTTCCCAGCAGAATGACATTTTCTCAATATATGAATACAGGCTAGGGCAACAGCCCCATTCACTTCTGCTAAGTTGTGCAGATAAGTTCTCATGCGAGGCAGCCTACCCTGCTTCTCCAATCTCTCCACCAAAAGCAGGAAATTGGTTTGACTACAACATTATTCAATGTTATATGGTACAGGTACCCAGGACTAGACTTTTTCTCCCTGCTATGAAGTCAGAGAATCTGCTTGCTGGTGGTCCCCTGCCAGCAATTTGTTTGTGCCCAAGTAAATAATAAACCTTTGAATTGTTTCTTATTGGCTTGGTGGTGTGTTTTGACATTCTGTTACCATAAAGAAGAGAAAGCAATGGACCAAGCAAGGAGTTGGGCCACATGATAACATGATTAATAAATTTCCTACTGGTTCCAATAAAATAAATCAGAAATATCTCAAATAATACCCACTTGAAAGAGTAAATTATGTTCCATTGCACTATCAATCATGAATAATAAAGTAAGCTATGATTGATTATTCCATTCAAAATAACAAAACAAAATAAACTCTTCTTTTCCCCCCAAAACTAAAGAATATTAAGAATTAGCTCTAAGCAATTTAGAAGGCTTTCATAAGGTAAGCCATAATATAAAGCTTAAATAAGTAGAGAGAAATAACATTCTAAATGAGATGACTTAACATCATAAAGATGTTAATTCTCAAATTTAACTATAACTTTAAAATAATTTCAATAAAAATAAAAACTTGGTGAATTATGAGAAAACCACTTTAAACATAAAAGAGTAGAAGTCCACAACTAACAAACTATAACAGAGAAAAATAGAGACGAGACCTTATGTCACTAGTTATGAAACCACGTCACAGAGCCATCATCATGGAAGCACTGTGGTACTGATACAGGAGCAGAAAGATATGCCAGCAGTGTCTTGTCCACAGAGCATAGGATTAAAGAGGCACTGAACTTCAGGGGAAAAAAGATTAGTTATATAGCAGATGGCATTGGGAAAACTTGGCTGATTTTCGTGGAGAAAAATAAAGGTGTATCACTACCATTACATACAAAGGGGTATTTTAGATGGAATAAATACTTGAATAGGAAGTCAAATGTAAAACCTAAGCAGAAAAGCTGAGCAAAAATTATTATGATTAAATGTAGTTTTGAATATAGTAAATTTCAGCCTTTTTTGTTAAAATTTGTTAAGAGACCAGGAGAAAATATTTGCTATGCTCTAAACAAAGACTATCTAGAAAATAAGACATTTTGCAAATCAAAAGAAAGACCCAGGAAAAACACGAGAAATGGACAAACATTATAAATAGGTAGTTCATAGTAATTCTGAAAAGGTGCTGTATTATATTACTAAACTACAAATTTAAACTTAAACAATACCAGGATTCCATAAGATTAGAATTAGAACTCAGAAAAAAGCCAAGTATTTGTAAATATGTATGACATGGAAACTTATGCTCCCATAAACTGCCAGTAGATTAGACTTCCCCAGATATCTGATGGCATTTAGATAACATACTTTTTAAAAATGAATTTATTTCTGAATCAATAATTTTACTCTTTGTTGTATATTCCTTGTTATATATTCACTAGTCCATACTGGAGTATTTGATTTTTTTTTTTTAATGAAGGGGAGAGTTGAAGGTAATCAAGGTTTTCAACCCAAGACAGCTTGACCATGGTGTAGCATGAAGTTTTTAGGAGTAATGAACTTATAACACATGAACCAACCCAAATGGATTATGAAACAGTGCTGACTGGGAAAGTTATGGGTAAAAATCTTAGCACAAGGTCATTTATTTTGATGTAAAAAAAAAAAAACAAGTAACTGTTAACATTCCTTATAGCTATGTACTTAATCAGGTGTACATATTAAAAGAGAATAGTGCAGCTGCCAGTGGAAGGAGAAGGGGAAATAGAAGTGGGAATTATGGCTCAAAGAAGAAAAAAGGAATGACAGAGTAAAACAAAAATGGGATTTGTCCTGGTCATTATTGCTATATAACAAATCTTTCCTAATTTAGTGATAAAACAAGAGCATTTAATACTCACTCACATGTAAGTAAGTTAGGAATTCAGAAAGGCTGCACCATGTCTGAAGAGTCAGCTTAGTAGATTCACATGGCCTGAGATATAAGCATCTGGGGCTGGATGATCTGTTTCCAAGAGGATGTCATCACTCACATGTTTTGAATCAAAGACGAAATGACTTAAAGGTGACCCAACTGGAACCAGTCAACAGAACACTTATACATGTGGCTGAGGATTCCCCAGCCTGATGGCTGGGTTGTGGGTGTTCTAAGAGAACCAAGTGGAGAGAGACTACATGGTCTTTAATGACCTAACCTCAGAGGTCACATAGTGTCAATTCTACCATACTTTGTGTTGGAAGAAGTCACAACCCACTCGACATAAGAAGTAGGATATAGACTCCACCTCTCAATAGAAGGAGTTACAAGAAAAGTATGTGAGATTGGAGAGATAGTTGAGGTCATCATTGGAAAATACAATGTCACAATTGTTCAATCATAGAGGATGATAATGTTCCATGAACTGTATAATATTGTTTAATCAACTCTGCTTCTCTAGTCCACTCATATCACACACACACGCGCGCGCACGCGAGCGCGAACAAATCTGACCTTAATGGTGGCAGGGGTGGGACTTAAAGATTCAAAGTTTCAGCCCTTGAGCTTAGATATAAGATTGAATAGGAATTAATTGGAAAAGAGGGAAGAGTATTGAAAGCAGAGGGGTCAGCATATTTCAAGGTCTTGCAGTAAGAGAGACCCATGGTTGTGGCATACACTACGAAGTGAAACAAGGTGAGTATGATTGGGGAAGAGAGAGAAGTGGGGGTGGGCAGGGAGAGAGAGAGAGAGAATGAGAATCCAATAATTTGGGTCATGTGAAAAATGATGTTTCCCATTCTAAGAAGAAAATTAGGCAATGGAAAATTTAAAACAATGACTAAATTGTATGTTTTGACAAAATTCCTCTTTCTATAGTGTGGCACATGAACAAAAGAAAGACCAGAGCAGGTATAGGAAGACTAATTTGTAGTATAATAATGTAATCAGAGGAAGAGATAAAAAATGTTTAAAATAAAATGGAAACAGTGGAAGTGAAAAGTTATATACCTGTTCAGGGTAGTAATATAGTGGAAATACTATTGAATTGGATACAGGGGAAGAGGAAATAAGGATTAGCAAGGATAACACCTAAAGTGAGCTACTGGATCAACCACACTTTTTCTGGGGAGAGGAAGCTGGGTAGGGGCAGTTTAAAAATTGAGGCTTGATTGTGAGTGCTCACAGTAGAGGTCTCAAATGAAGTAAAATTTTGGAGAGTTTTGTGTAAGTCTTGTTTACTGTGAGTTTGGGAAAATAATTACCTGTAAAGATTTTAAAGTTAAATTAAACCAATGTTTTCTAAAATATTTGATCACAGTGTCTTCCTTTTTGTATCACCTATAAAATCATTTGAAATAATTGAAATGAACAAATATTTTAAAACATTGACTTAAAGGAATGGATCCATATTCTTTAGGAAACGTACCACAAATAGTTTCTTTTGGCCCATCTTTTAAATTGTTTGGAAAGGCAATTTATCTGAGATGAAAGGATTTGAAAGATACTTATAATACAATCAATCTACAGTGGCTGATAAGTTTGGGGTCACATTTGAACAAACAAAGCTGGGAGGAAGAGTGACATCATCTTAAGAAAATCGAGCTACCTGATATTAATAATATTTATGGTTAAAAATTTTGAGACCTTAACATGCTTAGCACTTTACATGTATTAACTCATATATTCATAACAATCCTGAATTACATAATAATATTATTTTCACTTCAGAAATTAGGAAACAGAAAAGTTATGTTTCTTACAAAAGATGACCTGTAAGTGAAAAAGATAGGATATAAATTTTGTGATTCCTATCCATATCATAGACAACTCAACATCTCCATGAAAGGAAGACATGAAAGTATTCTTAAGGAACATCATCTAGTATTTTATGTTACTTTTCCAAAAAATAATGAGCTATATATAATAAGATTTAATGACATTTTAAAAATTAGGAAACTGCAAAGGCTAATAACTGGATTAGTCTTCTAAAATTAATCAAGTAGAGTATTTCAGATGACTTTTCTCTATCTTATCTGGAATGAGGTGTGGAAGATAGATACATTGAATAATTTAACTATGACATTATGAATGATATCTGAGAGAAAAATATCTAGTCATGAGGCTTGGAATGCGCTTCTTAATCAATTTTTGACAGGATTGAAGCTTCTCATTTGTCTTTGAGCCAGGAATGTTGAAACTGGGGAGGGCTTCATTATATATTAGAATACTGTATTTTTAGCACATTTCTTGGAAGAGATTTTTGGGAGGCCTTTCACATCAGCAAATGGGAGCATGATACCCTTAAGGCAATGTTCAGAAAATGCTTCAAAGTGATTTTTCTATTATTTTTATGGAGAAAACATTTTATAATTTGCAAACTTAAAAAGAATGGCATTCCATAATGTTTACAGATAGATTTTTTTGATGGTTAAAAAGTACAATTAAATGATAAATGGTAGATCTAATTGAGCATAAAACAATGCATAGGTCTATACAAGGTATTTTTAATGTCATAAAAGAAAATACATTTAAATGCTTTAGTTAACTGATATAATTAAGAAAATGTTCTTTAATTTTTTGATTGATTGGGAATGATCTCTGGTACACAGCTGGTCTATAGCTACTTGTGTCATTGATTCTAGCACTATTTTTCTTTGAGTTGTACACTATTCATCACATTCTTTAGCTTCCAGTGAGCTCAAACCATCTGACATTCTATGTATGGGGAAAAAAGCCCTGAAAGTTCATTGATATTCAAAGGCTCTAAACCAGGGTACTCAGAACATCCACTTAGGTTGCTAGTGTACAGAGTTGGCCTTCTAGGTGAGACTAATAGAATTAGATGAATATATTTTCTTTCCTTAGCTCTCTTCTGAATAAAACATATTTACATCCCTTTCTCTAATGTGATTTACATGGGAAAATAAAGTCTGAAATTTTTATTTGATTTAAAATAACTTAGGTGTCTACCTCTCCCCTTGAATGATCAAATAACAACATAGTGAAATAAACAAAAAAAGGGGGGGATATTGGCTTAGGGATTCTCTGCTTTTTTCTCACTTATGTGCTGTTATTCTAGTCCTTATTTTTCTAGAGAATTTTTGTGTTCCAGCAGATAAGGATCATAGTGTAGTCCCAGGGAAAACACTCTTAGTAACAACCATTGTCTCCAGCTAGTATCTTAATGTAAAATTTTAGTAGGGCCCTCAAGGATAATGTATGTTTGGTTTAGCTCACCAACATTGCAGCCTGAGTAGAATCTGGAATCAAATACTAGAGAGCAATGAAGAACACATTTGCCTGAAGCATTGTCTTCAACAAAAATGCAAGTCGATTTTGATTTTCATTTTATACTTTCAGTGAGCAGAATAAATCTAAAACAATGGATACAATATTTGGATTATAAGTCTCAAAATCACATTCCCTAAATGTATTTCCCTTCCCAAACAAAATTCCACCAATTCATATTAAAACATTAAAATTCAGATGGTTTTGATAATTGAAGAAATAAATAAACTCATAACCATAATGTTTTGCTTGACTCCTAGTCCCCATATGTATTAAGTTATACCATAGACACACTTTTCAGCTCACAATTTATCTATCTTAACTTTTCTATCTAGTAAAGTGGAAAGAATTCTGCTTCACCATTTAAGCTGTTTTGGTTGGTATCAAGTCACTTTGCAAAAATCCTACTTTGTCCATCTGCCTTTGTATCTGGGCTCTACCTTGTTCCTATGATTCAATGTGTCCCCTAAACCTCTATTTCCTTAGCTTCATGCTAGTTGCATTGTGTCAACACTTCATAATCTTTTTTTCTTGGAATACTGAATTCTCTGAGACTTGAAAATCATCCTATCCTGTCAGTATTCCTTGGAACCTTAGAAATATACCCTCAAAATTCTGTCCCATCACTTGATCTCCTTATCTTCTTGTAGGTTCACTGATGCTGTTCATTGCCTGTCTGGATTTATAATGCTTTCTCACAGCATCTTCAATTTCCCTGGTCACTAGTTGTTCCTGGATAAATTTCTACCTAATATTGCTTGTTATTTTTCAATCCAAATCCAGGCTCTGTATGCCTAGCTGAACTGCCTATGATGTAATGAAATCACAGATCTGGATTCAGTGTTTGGTCTTGATACTTAATAGGTTTTTGACTTGGTCAAATTACTTAACCTCATTGATATTTATTTTTTCATCTTCAAAATGAGGATACAGATAACAATCTATGATTTAATGCCTAATTAATATAGATAATTGGTTATAGAGACACAGAAATTATATAATTAATATATTATATGAATTAAGCCCTAAATCTATGGACAGGCACTTTACTCAGCTCTTTATAAGAATAATAACAATCTAGGGATTGCCATGATTTTAACTTAAGTGAATTTCTAACATCTTAGATTTTATTCTCACTCCAGGAAGTAATAACTACTATGATATGTCTTACACCACTATTATAAAAAGATATAAAATATTTGGCATAGACCCTGGAAATTGAATATAAACTCCACCTGTTCTTGTATCTGGATTTAATACATGCAAAATTCCCATGATGCTGTATCTAATATTCAAATCTAGTCTCTTTTCGTCTTATTCAAATTAACAGAGCACATGCTATAGCCCTAGCTAGTGTTGCTTTTTTAAAAACCCTCATCTGAGGACACGTATATTGATTTTAGAGAGAGGGGAAGGGAGGGAGAGAGGGAGGGAGAGAAACATTGATGTGTGAGAGAAACATCAATTGTTTTTTTCTTGTACACACCCTGACTGGGGACTGAACCTGCAACCTAGGCATGTGCCCTGACCAGGAATTGAACCTACAGCATTTTGGTTTATGGGATGACTCTCAACCACTGAGCTATAGTGTCCAGGGCTAATGTTGTTTTTCTTGACTGCATCTGTTCCTTTTTCTATATTTTATTTATATTTCAGTTGATTACTTTTTATTTTCTACACCCAAATGTTCATATTTACCCAAACACTACAATAATCTTATTGCAAATACAATTATATTTGGGGATATTAAAATTAACATGGTTTTTACCTGAAGTAAAACTAATGCAAACTGTATAATTAACATGAATTACGTGAGTTAACTGTAATTGTTATGAGCTACATGACTTTCATTAAAATACCAGAGGAACTGACCTTTGTTGCTTACAGTTAATGAAAAGAAAGTCTGAAGACCTTGAAATAAAATGGGAATATCATTGACTGACACCCAAGTCAATGCTTTTGGAACTTAATTCTACCACTGCTAGATATAGAACAAGCAGTTTGCTTAAATTATTTTAAAATGAATATTGATATCCAGAACTATGAAATATATGAGCATTTACCATTCTTGAAAGCTGCCAAGTTAGCTGGTCACAGTTTCATGGATGCTGGCAGAAGACACAAGACTCCTGGGTCTGAAACAAAGAACTTTATTAATCATGGCAAAACAGGGAATGTGAGCTTTGTGTTTGTGTTGGTTCCCCTTGCTCCCATATCCTACAGTGGTGACGCAAATGGATGCAGGTAGATGCTTCACATGCAGTAGGTTTGTGTCACTGCTGAGGAATCTCAAGATTAAGAAATCAATATTTTATAATGGAGTACAAACCTGCCTGACCTCAGCTGTGATACTGGTGGTGATGATGCTGGTGGGAGGGGATTATCTTTATTATGGTAAAAAATAAACACACATGCATGCACACACACACAAGAAACTTGCTTTCTGCTCAAGAGGGATACACTGTCTCTCTTCAGGGGCTCCTTATAGTACAAACATCCTTGAAAAGACAGTCCAGGATACAGGCAATTTGTGCTTCTACTCATGAGATGTACGTGAATGCAAGAGCCCCATGTAGAACTGTCTCCAAAATTTGATCAACTGGAACATTCTTTGATTTGAATCTAAGTTACATTTTGATTAAAATTAACAGTTCTAGTTGGTAACACCTAAATTGAAGACATGCATTCATCTTGATTTGGGGAGATAACCTACATGTCTATTCCTTTGTATCCCCAAATTTCTTCTACTATGCTGAATTAGTAATTCTAGAAAATGTAATTCTACTTTAGCATATTGAAGATCCATTTTATTTACAAAATAATGGTGTCAGTGCTACATGATAAAAATCTGTGGTAATGGATAGATGGAAGCTAGAACTAGATAAATGTCCATTTTTGTAGTGGATTTATAATCCACTGACACAGAACTCAATATCACCCTCTTTGACATCCAGAGGACTGAAAAGTATACAGTTCCCTGCCGTCCCATTCTCTCTCTTCTTTTCTGCTTTACTCTTATTCATAGTCTCCAATTGTGTGTGTATCTTATATGTAAAGCTTATTTACTTTGCTAATCACTTCTCTTTTTCTGCTAGAATATAAGATGCATTGATTTACTCAATGGTGTATGCACAGAGTGTACAAAGGTTCTGAGACATAGTAAGGACTAAAAAAATCGTCGGCAGCCGTCCGTCTCGAGAGACGATGGTGTAGCTTCTTAAGAGTCTATCTGCACCGCCGAGAATGGCTGTGCAGTCCGACTCGGGAGTGACACGGTATCTGTCTCCTCCCGTGTTGAACCGCTGGAGTGTCCTCTCCAGTGAAGCTGAAGCTACAGAGCCTGGGCAGGGTGATATGGAGGGTCTGCTGTTGCCCATGCAGCAGACCCCCCCTCTCTTCGCAGCTGAAGGGTCCAAGGGAAAGACGGAGTCAATACAGCTTGGCTTCAGGTGCGCCACAGGAGTTGTCGGTGTTGACTACAACGTCAAACCGCCTTAGGGACTCCAGTTCCGGATTTTCTGTGGGGGTTTACTCCCTTAGCCTTTCCCCTGAAGAGGTATGCCGCAAGGTAGCGGAGGTTTTTTGGAGTAAGAGTTTTCCTTCTCTGATGTGCCCTGACTGGAAGATCGAACCAGCGACACTTAGCTCGCAGGCCGACACTCAATCCACTGAGCCAAACCAGCCAGGGGGAACTAAAAAAATATTTGTGAGATAAATACTTAAATGGATGAATGAAGTAGATTCTTAGGGAGCAATGGCCACCAGAGAAGATCTTCCCATAGATCCTTGAAATAAGGGAAGAAGAAAATCATAGTGGCCATTTGGTATCAGATGTGACATACCCAAATATTAACAGAAAAAAGGTCCTATGTGAAATTTTGTCAGAAGCTGTAATTCCTCTAGCTCTGGGTCTATATGAAAATGGGGAAGAATATTTTGTTACTTTTAATGGAGCCATGTTTATGTACCACAGACTTATGTGGCCTGGTGAAAATGGTTTCATAGATAAGAGTGTTCACAGAACTTCATTTGGACAGAAAAACATGTCTTAAATTCAGCCAGACATATTGAAACAAGTATTTTCTTAGACTATGTGTTGATATACATAGACCAGGGCAATCCACCCATATTTAGTTTTAATCTCAATGGAAGGCAATTAACTGAAAGGTGTATGAGAGAATAATTCTGTAAACATGTTTAATTAAGACTATACTACCCCAAGAATAGATATTGTGCCAATTCTAAATAGTAGGCTTATGTTTTTAGCTTTTTGTCACATATGCCCATTGGACTGGAGTAGAAGGATTTGAATTAAAATATATTTTGCAATAGTTCCAAAAACCTGGTTTTAACTGGGGCCTTAGGATTGGAACAGGTTGAGAAAACAGTCTTGCTTACAAGGCATATCTTTAGAAATAATAATTTAAGGAATTGAAAAACAAGACAAAAGAGGTGACCTTTTAAAAGCCAACCATCAAAAGAACTTTTGGACGTTTCTGGAACTTGGCTAGATTCAGGAAGCTGGATGTTTTACATGTTTTCATTTATAAATGAAAGTATGTGTGCTCTTTCTGTATAAACATCTCCATATTCAATGAATATCTTTGATACTGCCTTTGCCTAAAGAGAAAACAGTTTTCATCGTGTTTTATGTTTGATTTCAAAAATTTTAAATTCAGAATATCCATTAAAAATAAAACTTTTTCATGTTTTGTGAATATACTGAAATATTCATTAAGCAGCAGCTGTGATGATGTAAAAAATGAAAATAAAGAGTAACCTTAAGAAAGATCTTTATTCATAAGCAGTGAGTCATTTCATGATGATTAAGAATTTCTCAAACCTTAGATGAACCAAATCATTGAGGGTGTGATAGGTTTTGGACTTAGAAATAAGAGCATACCTTCTGGAAGTATTAGACAATTTTAAAAAATACTATTTTAAAATATCTAAGACCTCTAAATGTTGTAAAGCAATCTTTATATTTCAATCTACAACAAAGAGGGACTATGTATTAATATTAGGAAGGCAAAGCAACTTATGGAACTCCTTTCTATAGTGTTGGTATTAATCTGTTTAATTCATAATGGAAACAGTTGTGATTATAATGTAGTTCAATTTGTAAATGAATGATTTACATTACTTTTACTAAATTATACCAAAAATTATTGGTACAAAAAAATTTCATGAGCCAAATAATATATTTTGCAATCTATTTCTAATGAAAGAAAAATAAAGTACCTAAATAAAAGTGACCTTTGAGACTCATCTTTTATTCACTAGAAGATTACACCCATTAAAAACCATCATAGTTTTCTCATCTAATTTCTGATATGTCTTTCTAGAATTCTAGTTACCTGATTGTTTAAAATATTATTTTATTCTTTAATTTGGTGAGACTTGTATAGAAGCACATACGTGCTGCTGGAGAAGGTAGAGCTTTTCTAAAAAGATTCTGCTTAATTGAATTCATTTTAGCTGGTAAATCAGGATTCTCCAAGGGAGTCAAAATAAGCAACTGCCTGGGACTCCAACTAATTATACCCTCATCACTACTCAAGTTTGGCAATGTAATTACTACTCTTCTAAAAATTGATATGGTTCTTCTCTTTAACTTAGGCTAATGTTGGGAAGTGATGATGAAAAAGAGAGAACAAAGAAGTTTAAGTTTTGGAAAGATTTAATCCTGAAACTATGCTCATGCTTAACAGAACTTGAAAAAAAAAAAAAAAAAAAGGTTTTCGGGTAGTAAAAATGCAAAGGCAGTCTCGCCACAATAATCAGGAATATTTTAGTAACTCCTTATAATACCTATTATATAAATAATATTATTTAATTTCCATAGACCTCTTTGAAGCAGATATTTTATCATCATTTTCTACATGAAAAAAATATTTAAATAGGTTTATTTAGTGTGAGTTGGTTTCCAGATTTTAAGCCAAAACCTGCTGACTCAAGATCACAGAGTCAAGTGATTCTCAGCCTGGGCAACAGTGGAAAGGACACCTCACTCTCCTCTCTTCAGAGGTCATGGACATATACCACGAGTCTTGTCAGAGTTTGACCAAGGCAACTGAATCTAATTTTATATTATTTTGTGTTTATAACCCTATCCCCCACTTAAATAAAGTTATTTTATACACTGCTAATAGTTAGATTTTCTTGCCATAGCCTGCTTTCTTTTCTGAGATCTTCTGATCATCTAAATAATTTTTTGTTAATTTGCAAATTTTAAGGTTCACTGTGTCTTATGAAGTTCTATGGATTTTGGAAATGCATAATGCCATGTATCTACCATTACATTATACGCAGAAGACTTTCACAACCCTAAGCTCCCTCGTAATTCACCCTTTGTCTATATCAGTGGTTCTCAACCTTCCTAATGCCACAACCCTTTAATACAGTTCCTCATGTTGTGGTGACCCCCAACCATAAAATTATTTTCGTTGCTACTTCATAACTGTAATTTTGCTACTGTTATGAATCATAATGTAAATATCTGATATGCAGGATGTATTTTCATTGTTACAAATTGAACATAATTAAAGCATAGTGATTAATCACAAAAACAATATGTAATTATATGTGTTTTCCAATGGTCTTAGGCGACCCCTGTGAAAGGGTTGTTCAAGCCCCAAAGGGGCTGCGACCCACAGGTTGAGAACCTCTGGTCTATATGAAAATGAGGGAGAATAGTTTATTACTTTTAATGGAGCCATAAACACCTGCAATCACTAATTTTTTTCACAGAATCTATATTTTAGACTTTTCCCAAATGTCATACAATTGGGATCAGATAGTATGTAGCCTTTTCATGATTTGAGAGCTCATTTCTTGTTATCACTGCATGATATTCCATTGTTTGGATATAAAGTTTATCTCTTGACCTATTAATGACAATTGATTATTTCCAATTCGGAGGACTTATGGATAAAGCTGCTATAAATATCCCTGTGCAGGTTTTTGAATGGACATAATTTGTCACCTCAGTTGGATAAATACCTACGAGCACAACTGCTGCATCATATAGTAAGACTAATTTTTGCTTTGTGAAAAAATATGGCCAAATTATCTTCTAGTGGGTGCAACATTTTACATTCCCACCAGCAAAAGTTACTGTTACAGCACATCTTCACCAGCATTGCCAGTGTTTTGAGTGTTAGCAATTTGAACACATGTAGTGGTATCTCTAGTTGTTTTAATTTTCAATTCGCTAATGATGAATGATATAGAGCATCTTTTCATATGCTGCTTTTCAGTCTCCCTACCTCTTTAAGTGAGGTTCTGTTCTGATCTTTTACCCAGTTTTCGACTGGGTTGTTTGTTCTGTTATTATTGAGTTTTATGAGTTATAGCATTCAAAGGGATAAATGTCTCCCCAAGCATTGCTTGCTATATTCTGCACATTTTGGTAAGTTGTACTTTCATTTACATTTAGTTCAAAACATTTGTTAATTTCCCTTGAGGCTTACTGTTTGACCAATGTGTTTTTATAGAAGCATATTATTTAATCTATAAACGTATCTGAACTTTATAGTTATATTACTGTTACAGATTTCTAGTTTAATTCCTCATAGTCTGATTTCCAATCCATGAAGTTTGTTAAGGTATATTTGATGTCCCAAAATGTGGTTTGCTTTGGTGAATGTTCCATGTGAGCTTGAGAAGAAAGTAGTATTCTGCTGTGTGGGCTGAGATATTCTGTAAATGTCAGATCTACTTGATGTATGGTTCTGTTCAGGTCAACTATGTCATCTGCTAACTTTCTCCCTCATTCAACTGTAGATTACAAAAGAGAGATATTACTGTTTTTTTCTTTTTTTCATACTAAAAGAGTTGTAAGTACTAATATAGTTATCTAACATTTATATCTCATATATTTCAAAATTCTGTAAGACATCTTCCTCTTTAAGACCCATACCATTCTCCTTTTTGTCCCCATATATACATAAAATATTCTAAAGATGTATTTCCATCAGGCATCCAGGAACCAAAGCAGAGAGTGAGTAAATTCCCAGGATCTCTGCGGCTGGGGATCTCTGCTCATAAAATCTACTTGTCAGAGCAATCACCACTCTGTCAATATTGCTTAAGTTTGGATCTCTGTGACCTTCTTAGGAATGCCTGATCCTCCTGCTGGCTGTAGCTACTTGACGGACAGTATCATTGTCCTCTTCACTGAGAGGCGGTAGAGGATGGGGATTAAGAATACAGACACTGAAGTCAGACTAACTTGATTTGAATCCTAGTTCTCACAGACAAGCCATGTAATCTTGAGACCCTCATTTAACCTTTCCACACTGCAATTCCTTCATCTAGAAAATAAAAATTGTGATAGCATTACTGAACAGCAAGTTGGGGTCCTACTGCCCACTGCCTCCCTCTAGGCAAAATTCCAGAGGCAAAGGTTTGGTGATAAAGGAAAGGAATCTTTATTCAAAAGCAGTCACGTAAGCCTATCAAGTCACAGCTTTAATTATTTAAGCCTATCAATTAAGGCTAAACTCTATTGGGTTCTTCTATCTTTTTCCCTTTTGATTTCTATAGGGTTAGTTTACAAACTAAAACAACATAATACTCAAAAACTACACAATTCCAGAACGGCAGGCTTCTGCCTCAGAGCCTTTTCTCTCTAAAACACCCAAAGAATAAACCTGTCACTCTGCCAGGCCAGCCTGATCCCAGGCTGTGCCCATGCAAAATACAAAATACCATCCAGTGGGAAATGCAGGCAACTGCAGCATGATCATCCAGGCTTCTATGAAGAATAAAAGCCCAAGAACCAGAGCCAGCAAGTCCAGGAGCCAGAGAGCCCGAGTCTGAGCCTGAGCCCAAGCCTGAGCCAGAGCCAGAGCCGAAGAGAGAGCCAGCTCGGGAGACAGAAAAGCTCGGGAGCCTAAGAGCCAGCCCTCTGTTTATTTCCATTGGCTTTGGAGGCAGTCAGCTTCTCAGCCAAACCAGTCCTAGACTGACTTCCATTGTCTTGGCAAACTCCTCCTATGGTCCCTTCTACTTCTCCTTAGCCATCTTAATCAGATCTCTGTATCACTAGTGTCTAACACATCTGTATAGGGTTGTTGAGGGGATTGAATAAGTTAATGTAAGCAAAGTTCTTAAAACAGTACCTAGAACTGAAGAAATACAATATCTCTGTAGGTAACTAGAAGACATTCTCAATTCCTTTTCCACATGCTACTTTTACTATAGCACTTGGAAATCCAAATATTTGTTCTCAGTTTTTCTCACATTTATCAGTGTCCATTGATCCATAGAGCACTTCAATATATCACTTGCTTTCCTGATTAGAGGGTTGTTGAGATTAACACTGCCCTTCTTTCTCCCCTTCTATCAACCAAAAAGCTGACACATTGGCTGGAGCTGAGGCAAGACAAAGTTAAGACAATATCTCAATCCTCTTCCCTAACATTGTTAAGTTGCTGAGCCAACAACAGAAAATTCTTATTTCTAAAATAAGAAAACTAAGTCTCACTTTGTCAGTGACATGGCCAGTTTCATGTGAACATATATATCAATATAACTGCTGCAATTAAAACTACTTTCTGAAATGCTTAGCTAGAGCTTACTAATGTCAAGTACTCTGCTACACATTTGGTGTTATACATTATTCTCATAAAACCTGTTGGAATAAATATTAGTATGCCATTTTAGAGATAAGGAACCGCAATTAAGGGAGATTACTTATGTAGTTTGTAAGTTGAGTAGTAGGGATTTGAACCAAAGTTTGCCTGATTTTACCAAGTTCTTAACAACTATATATTCAACTTCCCTATAGATACAGGAAGCAACCTAGATGCAGTAAGGGAGAGTATTTGAACTTACTTTCATAAAGTTAAACATAAAAGAGTTTAACAATTAGAGGATAAGGAATAATTATGCTTAAATTTTTTATGCAGGCATCTAAACAAACCAAATGGACATTTATTCAGGTTTGAAATTATTCTTTGCCTATAGTGAAAGAGAAAAGTGCCATTTAACTTCCAAGTTTGGCATTTAGACTCTGATAGAAACCTGGTATGTGTATGAAGGCATTTGCTGCAGCATTTGTGAATGGGTTAGTGGTTGAAATCCACTTCCTAATTGTCATGTGTCCACCCACTGCTATTGTCACAGATTTTGTGGTAATCCCAAGGTCTGGTATGCTAGGAAGAGGCACTGTTTTTTTTTTTTTTTCTTCCTTGGTATTTATGCTTTCAGCCAAAACAGGATAGATGCAGATTAATTCCATTGCAACAGAATCTATTTCCATGACTTCTCATGTTAAATGTACTACTCTATTTTGTGAATAGGCCCATGGGAATATTAATTCTTACCTTTAGAGGCTATAGCCTTTCCGGAAGTAGTCTGAAAGTTGAAGGGATCTGTAGACATTTATGTAGGAATCATAACCACAACCCAAAATAAACAGACATAGGAAACCATTGGGGTGGCTGGTGAAGTTTAAAACAATAATAAGTATGCTCACATTGCTACCAGAAGATAAAATAATAACAAAACCAACTGCATCATTAAATATAATGCTTCTCCACATAGTTATTTGTCTTTCAGAAGTAAATTTAACTCTTTTGTTGTTAAAATAGTTATATATTTTTGAATTAAAAAAAACAAAGACATTGTGAAAATGATAATGTGTTACAGACAAATGGCATATACTGTGATTTTGGGTACTATAGATCATACTAATGATTTCAATCAGTATAGTTATGTTCCTTTTGAATATTTAAGTGTAGATGTATTCAAAACACATTGAACTAAATACAAATGCAAAATGAATGCAAATTTCTGCTCACTCATTCTACATGTTTCTCATTTCTGTTATTCATCCTTCACTTAGTTATATGGCCTTTGTTCTTACAGGGGGTGAAGGAACTACAAAGCTACCATCAAAACTCAGCCTTTTCTTGTGAAGTTTTACAATTTAGGATTTAGAAAATGAGTTTGATGATTAGGGAAAATATGTAAAATATAAGAATGGAAGAAACAATAGCTGGGAGTTGCAGGGAATACAGGGTGCCATGAGAGAATGTAGGCAGAGAATGAAGGATGATTATGTAGAGGAGGGAGAATTTGAGGTGGGCTTGAATTCTGACCAGACTTTTGTAGGAAAAGATAAAGCACTTTCAGTTTTGGGGAATCAACTTCTGAACTTCTGAATGTGTTTCTCTCTGATCCTTTGGACCCATCCCTATCTCAGCAGTGGTAGCTGTGCAGAAAAGACTTATCATAGCAGGCCTGAGGCGCTTATCTTAGAAAGCCTGCTTGTAGGTTGGGCTCTGGGCTGACTTGGAAATTTAGCCTTTGAAATGTTCGATACACTGATAAGGTTGTTTTGTCTGCCTAGGGCACTGAACCTGCATTCCTTCTGGGAGTCTGGAATATCATTAGTTATGGCTCCTAGTTTGTACCTCTGTAACTATCTTCTAGTAAAAATCTTGAATCCTGAATCTTAAGCAGGTTTCCCTAGGCAAATGCATTGCTCAATGAAAAAACATTCTTTTCACTGCTGAAGGTAAGGCTCCCTTGGAGTGGCCTCTGCAAAGGGAAAGCAAGAAAGCATCTGTATGGACACCTCCAGACTCTTTGTGATCCTGCTATGTATGCTCACTGTGGTGTAGTGAGTCATTCCAATGAATCAATGAACGTCTGGGTGGTCCCTGTGTCCTCAAAATATCAAACCATCATTTTTCACAGTTTTTTTCAACCTAGAATGAACACCATATTGAATCATTTCAGTACAACTCACTCATTACTCTAAAGTAAAAAGTGCATTAGGGATTATATATACTGCCATGCCCATGACACCTGTTGCCTTCTGACTCTACCAATAATTCTCAAGTGTCATATACATTATTTCTTCTTTTGTAGTGCCCCAACCCTGCTTACTTCCTTCCAATCATTTTTTTACTTGTGGTCTTTGCTCATGCAATTAACTTCTTCTGAAAGTTTCTCTGCCTACCTCCACTTCCCAACTACCCACCATACACACATTTGAAGGAGTGGATTGTTTTCATTATGAAAGTTTTAGTTTATATCTCATGCTCTCAAAGAAGGATCTTTTGACCACCCACTTTTAAATAGTACCTTCTCATCTCTGTCATTTGCTTTCCTAGCATTCTGATAATTTCTCTTGTCATTTATCACAGTTCTAATCATATATATATTTGCTTTTTTTCCTTTTTAATTTTGTGTCTTTGCCATTAGGGTAACTTGTATGAAGAAAGGAAAGAGTATAATTTGTTAACCCTGTATACCTAGTCCCTAGTCCAAAAGTCTAGCACAGAGAAGGTGAAACCAGAAAAGCCAGCATTCATGCTGACTGTCACTACCAGAACTGATAAGCAGAGAGACAGAGACAGACATTGAATCTTTATGGGTGCTTTATTCAGACGACCAGTAATCTGAGTATACAGTGGGTATATATACCCTAAAAGACTGTCTTACATTTATTTCAAAATGACCCTTTTTATAAGAAAAGTGTAGGTAAGGGGTTTGGAATTTAGGGAAAAGGTTTATCAGATAAAAGCCTAGCATTCTTTCATCTATTAACCATGATTCTTTATCTGTGTCTTGGGTGTGTGAGGTGTGGGTAGACATCTCTCGCTGGAATGCAATGGCTCAGACACCATCTTGATTGCTTTCAGTCCTCCTTGGGGCACAAAGGTGGAGTTGCTTGTGGTCTCCTGGAGTCAGGGTGGTTCATACCTTCAGTTCATGAAACAATAGCTTTGTATGCATTAATTACTAAGAACTATTACTTAAAACTAAAAATTTTCAACTTTTGATTTCCTCCATCAAAGGTACTCAATAGATAGTTATTAAATATAATTTTTAATTGAAATACAGGAACTAGATGTGACCAATATTACTTGAATTAAAAAGACCACAAGGAGGTATAGAAACATTTTTGTGCAGAAACCTTTAGATAGAAGAAAGGGCATCTGAATATTCGTTAAGTGCTCATCGTTCAGGCAATTTTGAGATTATATCAATTTTACTCTCAAAAATAGATTAGAAGCTGTACAATTTACTGGGTATTCTTGTGTGAAAGCAATAATATTTAAGGATTTTTGTAGTATTAAATAAAATACAGGAAATCTAAGTGTAAGCTCAAAGAATATTTCCTTCCTGGAGCAACGTGTGTGAGAATGTGCAGGAGGATTGAAAGGACCATTATCCAGTGTGCTCAGGTATGTCCAAGAGACTGAGGATTTCATTCAAATGCAAATTTCTCTCTTGGCTAAGTTTAAACTTCCCCTAAAGAGATTTCCAAATGATCTAACATTAGAGTTGATTCAAGTTTTCCATGACCTAAAAAAGCTTGAAAATCAATTGATCATTGTTATTTATGAACTTGTATAAAAGTCTACCCATTAATTGTACCCATTGGCCCCAAACTGATTATGAGTAACTTTCCCTGTAGGTCATTCATTTCCCTCAAAGACAAGGTTCAGAAAAACGTGTCAGTTTTAAAAATTTGATTCTGGAAAATGTTTTGACTTTCAAAAACCTTTAATATTTATATCCAAAAATACAGTAAAGTTTTTGAAACAGAGTATTTGAAATTATGTTTTCCACTGAACGTAACTGTTATCAAAACCTTTCCAAATACATGGATATATATAACCTGCTCAATACAATCACCCTGGCCGGGATAGTTGGAGCATTGTTCCATAAACCAAAAATTTGTGGGTTTGATTCTGGATCATGGCCTGTAGGGAGGCAACTGATCTATGTTCATCTTTTTCATATAAGTGTTTCTCTGTGTGTGTGTGTCTCAAATCAATTAAACATTTCCTTAGCAGAGGATTAAAAATGGAAATTAAAAAAAAAGAAAAGAATAAATACAGTCAAGCCCTAAGTAGTGTGGCTCAGTTGTTTGGGCATCATCCCACAAAGTGAAAGGTCACCAGTTCAATTTCTGGTGAGGGCACATGCCTAGGTTGCAGGTTTGGTCTCCAGTCAGGGCACATACAAGAGGCAATTGGTCCATGTTCTTCTTTCACAGTTAAATCTACCAACTTTGACTCAACTTTGCTGATTTTTAACCAAAGTAAGATAAGAAACTACGTCAAGTCAATATTCAAGAAACTGTTTCAATGTTTTGCTTAAATTAGTTGGTTTCGCAAGGCATACTAATTCTGTTGGAGTCTCTGTCTTAAAAAGAAATAGTTTTAAAAACGATTGGAAGCAGGCTGCAGCTGTTGCCAAAGAAATGCTTTGAAAAGAATAATATTTATGTAGTATGTGCTATGCATTTATTATATGATTCACTAGACATGAAGTAGATACTCAAGTACTTTCTGATTATTTTATTTATTCAACATAACTAAATATATTTTAAGAAGACCAAGGATTCTTTCCTTTAAAACAAAAGAGGAATGACAAATGGTTCTTCTATGTTTGCAATTTAAAAATATCAAATCAGATGCCAAAATATTACATGTTTATGCACAAACTGGTTCTGTTCTGGTCATTAGAATGCCTTCTGATGGATTCCATATCAGTTCTTTTTGTTTGTTTGTTTATAAGTTAAAATATTCCTTCTACTCATTATAAAGTAATTGCACATTCAGTCAAAGAAAATTAAATGAAGAGGCTTGCTGTTTCCTACTTGCAATGAAGGCAAAGGGGAAGCAAATAACAGAGTCACAAGTTGCTTTCCAAGTTGTCTCAAGAAGGGAAGACTGAATTAAAATTGTGGCCAGTTGGTATGAAGAATCTAGTAGACAGAATTTTAGGTGGAGTGGGGAAAGGATATGGTTCCAAATTCCAAGCATTCCAAATACAGCTCCACCAATTCCTAGCTGAGTGTTCAACAAACTTCCCACCCTTCTGATCCTAGATTGTTCCTCCATAAAGTAAAAGAAAGCCAAACATGCACTGAGAAACTTCCTTGAAGATTCAACAAAATAGAAAAGATGATTATCTGACACATACCAGAACTTCAGGCATTAAACATAATCAGCTCCTTTCTTTTAGTTCCAAACATGTCACAAGGCTAGGGAGTTTTGTAGAAACTCATCAGTTATTATTCTGAAATGAATGGTATCTGTTAATATTAAGGTTTACCTATTTTCTTCCTTCCCTTCTCTTTCTTTCCCTTTCCTTCCTTCTTTCTTCCCCTTTTTTTCTTATCTCTTTTCATCCACAGTATCCAAACAGGTATCATCAAATTGATCAAAATAGATCACAAATCTTTCTCCTTCAGTTCCATTAACAGTCTCCAAACCCTTTATTCCATCCTTGTTTAATCATCTACATTTTATTATTTTATGATCATTTCATCATTTCTTCCTAGTTCATTAAAGAAACATCTTAACAGGCCTCCTTACTGTCAATACAGTTTCCATAGGAAAACCTGTAATATTTTAAATTTATAAATCATGGCACTCACCTATTAAAATGCCTTCCTTGCCTTTGCCTAGTGTTTAAAATACAATCCAAATACTTTATGCTTATGAATCCCTACCTTATCTGTCCACTGCCTTCCTTCTTGACCTCAACTCACATCACGAGAACGTTAGTCAACTAACTGTTCAAAGGTGCATTAAGCACTTCCAAAAATTTAGATTCTTTGGAAGAGGTTTTGTATTCCTTCAAATGCTCCTTTCCTTGATCCCCAGAAGCTATTTTTTTCGTTTGACATTTAATCTGAGCTTAAATTATACCTCTTCAGCTGGGCTTTGCTTAACTAGACAATCTAAAACAACAAAAATCAAAAAACAAACAAACAAACAAAACACCTTGAAACTGTTGATCACATCACTGATTTTGGATTATCCTCCTAGCATTTGTCTTACTTTGTTAATTACCTATGGTTGTTTTGTTCTTAGCATAATCTCCCTAGAATGTAAACTCCATGGACAAGAGTAAATAAAAAAGAATTTTAAAAATGTTGAATGAACAATTGGAGGAAGAAATGAATAGATACTTCCTTTATTTCTCCTATCAATTTTTAAAGTTTTTGAATTCTGGTTGTGTGCTACTTGCTGTAGCATCAGCAAAATATTTTGCACTTGTTTGGCAATCAATATTTTTGAAGAAAAGTTATATCTCTTTTTTTATTCCTGAAAAATGTATTCAGGGAAATCCCATTTTTGATTGAGGCTTATCATTTCAGAGTTCTACAGTTGCATGTTTAATAGTGAAATCAATACAAAAAGATGAGTATGTTATAGTAATGTAAACTTTTTATAGTAATGTAAAATAGTTTTTATATTCAAGGGCATGTGAATGTATCTGCAGTGATTTTAAGACACTGTGAGTTCTTTCATTTTCTTTTTCTGTTCTTAATGAAAGCCAGAGGTTTAGAGGTACTATGTAAAGAAATATTGAAAAAAATTAAGATTATTCATTTAGCAAAAATTTGTAAAATTTTAGAGCTAGAAAGGATCTTAGAGATTGTTAAGATCGATGATTTATTTCTTATATTAAGATTGAGAATAGTAGAAGTTACTGGCTTGATCAATTTCTTATAAATATGTTTAGTAATTTCTTAAAGTATAATCTATAATTACACCCCTAAAAATGTTGTGTACTTTATTAAATTATCAAATTGCCAAACATATAATTAGAAAATTAGTGAATTAAACAAGAGAGAGCTGGATTAAAATAATACAAATACACAATTCACCCAAGTTTATAATGTCTTAATATAAAAATTAGTCAGATTTGTGTTGCATAAAAGCTACTCTAGTTGTTACTTCTCAAAATTTTCTAAGTGTAGGTGTTCATTAATAGCACCATGAACATCTGACACAGATTTCAATACAAATTTTTAGAAAAAGTGGCAGCAATTCTAGTTTGCAAATCAGACCTGATTGGATTTGTATACTCTCATTGTTATTGCTGTTTTTCGTCCTGATCAGGACAAATTACATGTGTAACCTATTAGCCTTAAACAATATTGATACAGAATATTGATATATTTAAGTGTATATTCCTTTCTGGGTATCAGTTATAATGGAGTCTTCTCTTCTGTTGAAATCTCTTAAGATTTAGCTACATGACCAAAGTGGGCAATAATTATTGTGGTTTCCTAATGAAAGAACTGGAGAAAATTATTGTAAAAAGACCATGTTTTAGCATTTCAATAATCAAGTATAAAACAAAGTTTTCTCAAAACATCTATTGAAGATAAATCATATTAAATGGACAAATAGGTCTTAGCACACAATTCTTTAGACACTTAGTCCAATGTTCTTCCCAACTTGTGCCTTTACATTCTAGCTTATCAAAGTTCAGATATCAGCTCTGTCTGGTTCTCTTTCTGTCTCTCCTCCTCTCCTCCTTTCTCTCCTGCCCGTACTTCTTTTTTTATTTTTTATTTTTGTAGTTGTTTGGTACAACAAAAGGATTTGGTAAATTGTTTATTACTGTGAAGTATTATTTAACTAAAATAGGGCTCCCTTGGAGGCCATACTGGAAGAAAATGAATAGCAAGTTTGTGCTAAATAAATCAATTAACTTGAAAAGAGGAGAAAAAAAGTAACAGAAATTGGTGGGTGCCTAGATAATTGTTGAAAAGCATAGCCAGAAAATAGCATTAAACTAGGAAGGTGATAAGCATCCTTTGATCTCAGCTTCCATTCACGGTATATCAGGATCAGTGTAATAAATCACCCTAAATACCTCTTCTGTTGGCTACTGCTGAAGGGGAGGCTACTTATTAGTCTCTCACTATGTGCTTCCTCAGGCTTGAAAAGGGACAGTCATGTTGAAGAACGAACGGTAGTAAGAAGCTTCTATTTTTTTTTTTTCAATGCCAGTAGAAAATCAGTGTTAACTTATAAATAGAAATGAAGTATGAAGACTCAAACCATGTTAAACTGGACATTCTCTCCAGTTTATTTTTAATAAAAATCATCTAACTGCAGTACCTATATCAGAACTTCTAATTGTGCATTGAAAATTATTAAAGTAACTTACAATGTATAATTTCATTGCGTGAATAGAAGCTATTCAGGGCCCTATCTGTTATCCAGCATAATCTTATCATTCTTGTGGCGCCACTTATCCTATAAGATTGGACATTTTTGGATTTTCTTTTAAAAAGAAAAAACCTGTTTTGCAAGAGTAAGAGTATCTTTTCATTTTGCCATGAACAACAGCCAACTTCCAAAGTGTTTCTTTATGTACTTTTAAAAAATTGCATTGCCCTTATTTGGGAAAAACCAAACTTTGATATTTTGGTTTGAAATAGTTTTCTTTTTCTTAATTTAAATTTACGCACATACACACACATACTTTTTGTGACTGAGAATAAAAACATCTGGAAAGAGGAAACATATGTCACTGCTATATATCTTTTTTTTTTTTTTTTTAGATATGAAAATGTAAAACCAAAAGAGCCCAAAAGGAAGCTTAGAACTCATTTAGTAATGGCATCCTAAAACAGCAGGGCCAGGATTAACTAATAGCCAAAGTTACCTTTTCTGTAGTTTTGATTTACAAAACAATTGTGAACTAAAAATAGCTATCTAATTAATTTGGAGAAAATATTCTTACATAATATACTTTTGAGGACACTTAAATTTAAGTATATTTTTTATTTGAAATGGCTTAGTGACTATTATATTTTCACTACTTATGTTCAAAAATTTTTTAAATCTTATGACCCAACTTCTTACTACTAATTACCTAAGTTAATTTAAGCACACATTTACAGATTAATAATTTACTGGCAAGAAGTTTCAGAGAAAGAAAGAAATTATAATCTATTGTCAACTGTCCAAAACAAATCAAGTAAACCTAAAATTATGTGTCAGTGTAAGAATAAAATTGGATTTAAATAAAATGTTAAGAAACAGATTTGGCCCTGGCTGCTGTGGCTCAGTGGATTGAGCATCGGCCTACGAGCCAAGTGTCACTGGTTCAATTCCCAGTCAGGGCACATGACTAGGTTGCACGTCAGGTCCCCAGTTGGGGGTGCAAGTGAGAGACAACTGCACAGTGGTGTTTCTCTCCCTCTCTTTCTCCTTTCCCCCTCTCTAAAAATAAACAAACAAACAAATAAATTATTTAAAAGAAAAAGAAACAGATTTATTCAGGAATATAATATACAAGGTCTATGAAGAAGGTATTAAATGATATAATATGAAAAGTAGAGACATTAATGAAGAAGATACAAGATATAACAAACATGGTACACAGGACAATGATGCCTTGTCCCCATCAAAGTAGGCAATGTGGGACCTCACACAGTTTTCCCAATTGCCATCAGCTGCCCTGTCGTATTTTCCCGAATCTCATTGACAGTCTGAAATGTCTTTCCTTTCAAAGGTGATTTTAGTTTTTTGGAAAAGTCAGAAGTCACAGGGCACCAAATCTGGGCTGTAGGGGAGCTGAGTCACCTGGGTGATTTGATGTTTTGCTAAAAAACTATGCATGAGATGCCTTAACAGTACATATGCATGAACTGGTACATTATTGTGATGAAGCTGCCAATCACCAGTTGTCCATAGCTGCAGCCTTTTGAGTCATCCAAATAGTTTCTGTGGAAGGATGTTCAAGCTTAACACAAAATTTGATGCATATTTGTTGCTCCACTCAGTCAATTTGGACCCGACAGCCACACAATACACATGCTCACTCAACAGTAGCTATCACCCCCACTGACTAATACAGTGAAGTTGTCATTGTTCATGCATGGACATTCCAGTTCACTCTCCTTGGCTGCCAGGTTACATCAATGTCACACAAAGCATTCTTATTACATTGACAATGACTAGGCTTTTTCTGGACAGATTTCATATATCTGATAACCCTTCCTATCATGAAGCATGAATAATATGTTCACAATAATATCAGTTTTAATTATGTCTTCAGAAAAAATTTTTTATATCTTTAATAAAAGACTCTCAAGAGCAAGACAATGTTATAAATTCACTAAGTTCAGAATATAGTACAGAAAAGTCTCTTTGTAGATAGCTATTGTCCTGATTATAAAAATTTAGAAAATAAATAGAAAATGTTTTACTAAAATAACTTTCTTTATTTGAAAGAAATTATAGTAGGATGAACATTTTAATAAAGTAATGAAAAACATATACAATGCTACATTTTAGACTTTCCTTTTTCTTTTCATATTTTTTGGTGGTGGGTCTAGATAATTATTGTTCAGAGGTACCAGTCCTGTATGGAAAGGTAATGTAATAGGTGATAACAATTAAGTCAATCCCTAGTTAAAATAAAATACTTTTTGTTCATCTATCAGTAGCATTTCACAAAGCAACTAACAAATTCAGGACCTCAAATTTTAAACATATTTTAACACTATTTAGAGAAGAAAGTAAGTTATGTTCTGAGAAATATAAACTTAAAGTCAATGACTGATTGCAGAGAACATCAGTAGCATTCATTTTTTTTGCACTTTCTTATATCTTCAATAGACGATATGACAGTAAAATTCATATTTTACAACAATAATGTGCACTATTATTTAAAAAATACAATACATTTTAAAAATACTATATATGCTATAGGAAACAAGATAGTCAGGGTTATGCTGGTAGCTGATTTTGGGAGGTAAAATATTTTTGATAATTTACTGACTTTTTTGGTGTAAATACTTCTGACTTGGCCAGTTTTAGACTATCAACATGGCATCTCTGCATGCAGAGTTAGGAGACACAGCAGGCTCTCAACAACAGATGCATGTGTGCTCCAGCAACCACTGGCTTTAGCTCACCTTTCATGCTTTTCCTTACCTAGAATATATTACTGTTAGGTCTAGACACAAAAACCTAATGCACCAATATGATTTCTGCACTATTTTTTAAAGCATATTTTGCTTAGGATGAAATAATCACTACCATAGCACTAGTTTTCACTTCACAAAGCTATTAAGACAGCAATTTTATAGATGCTTGAGTTCCAGAGTGTCTTCTTGACACTAATATAATGTATTCATTATAACATTTTAATATAACATATTCTTTTGCTTGAAAAATATGTGAAATAAGACTTTATCTTGCATAGTTCAGAAAAGCAGTACCCTATTAGGAATTGTGGAAATTTCATTTTTAATGTAATCGGCTTTTTATAGATGCTCTCTTTTTATCTCTCCCTTCAATATCAGTGTTTCCCAGACTGTGATTGTCTTCCAATGAGCTAATTCTATACACCCAGAAACTCAGCACTAAATGTGAGACCTGGTTTTAATAATGCAATGGCATTCTGTGTTGTATGTTCTATTTCTCCTTAACCTTATTTCTTTTGCCTACTACATTTCGATATGTTTTCTAATTCACTATTTTATGTATTCTATCAAAAGCCCCCCTAAAATTGCTTTGTACATAGGAAAATAATAAGGAGAAGTATAAGGTTAAAACCTAGTTATACCTTATTATCTGCAGGTTTTGTATATGTAAAGTCACCTACTTCCTAAACGTTATTTGTGATCCGCAAATCAATACTTGCTTCTCTCACCCTCATTCACAAGCAAGTGGAGAGGGAAAAAGCTGAGTACCCCAATGCACATGTGCTCAGATGAGGTTGGAAAAGACCATGCTCTGCTTTCTTTTTTATTTTCATTTTGTATTTTTTTAAATTAAAGTTAACATTCAATAGTGTTTTGTATTAGTTTTAGGTGTACCAAAGAGTGGTTAGACAATCATATACTTTACAAAGTGTATGATATTTCCAATACCCACCTGGCGCCACATATAGTTATCACAATCTTATGGACTATATTCCCTACGCTGTGCTTTACATCCCTGTGACTATTTTGTAACTTCCAGTCTGTATTTCTCAATCCCTTCCCCTTTCACCCAGCACCCCCATCCCCTTCCCTTCTGGCAACCATCAGTCTGTTCTCTGCATCTATGAGTCTGTTTCTATTTTGTTTGTTTCTTTATGCTCTGCCTCTTTGTTTCAGCTCTCATATGGTGAACAAGCACCCTTTTCATGGCTTATTTAGTGCCACATTTTTATACATTTTTAAGTGAGTTTGCTGTTTAAAATGGCCAAGAAGAGTAGTGCTGAAGTGCTATCTGGTGTTCCCAAGCACAAGAAGTCTGCGTTGTGCCTATGGAGAAAATACATGTGCTAGATAAGCTTCATTCAGGCATGAGTTACAGTGCTGTTAGCTGTGAATTCAATGTTAATGAAGCCATAATACAGTACATCCAGGAAAAGTAAGAGAAAATTCACCAATATGTATGTGAAGCAGCTCTGAAAAATGCTGCCTACAAGTAACTTGTAGAATATATGAAAAAGCTATGGAAAGATGGACAAGTGGCTACATCTGTGGATCATGAGATGAAAACTTTATTGGAGAGACTCTTCATAGAAACACAGCCTAATAGGATGTGTGTGTGTGTGTATGTATATATATATATATATACATATATATATATATATATATAGAGAGAGAGAGAGAGAGAGAGAGAGAAAGAGAGAGAGAGAGAGAGAGATTTATTTTAAGAAGTTGGCTCATTCGACTATGGAAGCTTTATGAGTCCAAACTTGGATGAAGTAGGCTGGCAGTCTGCAGACTCAACAAACAGTTGCAGGTCAAGTCCAATGGCAATATGTCAGCAGGATATCTTCTTTTTGGGGAGAGTTCAGACTTGTTCTATTAAGATCTTCATTTGATTGGATGGGGCTCTTCCTCATTATAGAGGGATAATCAGCTTTAATCAAATTTCAGTGATTTAAATGTTAATCTCAACTAAAAAACACCTTCACGGCAACATCCCAAATAATATTTGACTCAATTTTTGGGCACTGAGAATTGTCACCCATCTAAGTTGACACATAAAATTGACCATCACACACATACATGCACACAAAAATACAAAAACAATAAAATAGCAGAGTGTACAGTATTATTGTGAGGCTGAAAGCCAAAGAAATGTATAACGACATTACTCAGGATCAGGAGAATATTAAACTTTTCTCTGCTAGTATTTTTGCATAATTAATTATCTGTAAGAAATATATGTTAAAGAATCTTTTAATAGAAGTACACAAAACAAAATTATGCATTAGTGGGTTGACAAAAATATGTGACCAGAGGGTTTCCAGAACCTAGTTCTTTATTCCCCCAGAATAGATGACTCAGTATTTGCTAATTCAGTGTTTGTGGCAATGTTATAGAACGTAACTACTGTGAACAATAAGAATCAACTGTATATGCAGATGGTTCACAAATCTATGTCACTAGAGCATACCTTATACTGATTGCCAGACCACACATCTTAGTACTTAATGTTCTCTCTTCCCAGATGCCTAAAAGAAAAATTAAACCCAAAATGCTGAAAATGAAATGATTGCCTTTAAGTCCATCCCTTCCTCTTGTGCCTAAGAGCCTGTTCTCCCTCGACATTCCCTAACTCAGTAAAAGTGACCATCACCCAACAAGCCAACCAAACCAAAACCTAGCACCTTCCTCTAGTCTTTCTTTTACCTTAACATCACCCCCACAACTAATTGATCAACACATTTTGTTTTTGTTTATTTTTTTGTATTTTACCTTTCACTAGCTCTCAATTAGACTCGTTCCTCTTTATCTCACTTTTTCTGTGGTATACACCCATAGCAAAGAACACGTTGTTTATAGTCAGATCGAAATTGTTTTGATAATCAGAAGGAAATGGTATTGATTCTGCAACTTAGTAGATGCAGAATGTTGAGTAAATTAACTTATTTAAACTTCAGTTTTCTTATCTGTGAAATGTATATAATGAAAGTACACATATCATAATATAATTCTGAGAATTACTTGTCAACGAATTTACGTATAAATACTTAGGACAACTGTGACCTACCTGAGTAACTATTCAAAGTGACTTTTTTTCCCTCTGTAAGTCAGTCCTTGTGTTAAGTGCTAAAAACATAATGAATAACATAGTCCTTGGCTCCTATACCGATAAGGTTTGTGATCTCTTTGTTAAAATTTTATTTAAATGTGATAGTTAGGGTCTCTCTTTTACTTAAGCTGTGTTTTTTTTTTGTTCATTTGTTTTTGTTTCTTGTTTTTTCTTTTCAATGGTAATCTTCCCATTTGGGAAAGTTGAAATTAGAACAAGAGTTGATATGAAAAGATAGAAAGTGCATGTATTTCATTTCTGCAACATTATACTCAAGGATCAGTCCAATTCATTTCTAGCAAAGGCACTTATCAAAGGGTTAGGTTTCTTTCTTCATTGAAATATGCGTTTTCCACAAGACTGAAAACATTCCATTTGTTTCTTATTTTTGTCAACACACTGTAACTACCCTGAAGAACTGTGTCTTTAATTACTGTGCTTTTTATCCAGGACAAACTGCAAGGAAGTAGGCACCAGGACAAAGAGAAGCAGGGAAGAATGTCTTTGAATTCAAGTTTCAATCACATTGTTGTTTTAATCATGAGATTAAAGATGTGGACAAATAAGAGCTAGTGTGGGGCCTGGAGACAGTGAGAGTGGGGTGTTTTGCAGATGTTTAAAAATTACTGAGAATCATTGGGATATACCAAGAGACTATGTCTATTATCTCTATGTGAATGCCTCTAAAGCAGCATTACCCAGACATATGGAACAGGTTTTTCTCTCCCCAGAAATAAATTAAAATTTACGGAAAGGAAGTAGAAAGAACAGACAAAAAATTCGTTTATTATGTGGCTCCTGTGGACCATGTTACTCAGGGAACAACACTGAGCAAGCCCCCATGCAGAAGTCGCTTTTACAACTAAACAACTTCAACCATATGTTTAAAGCATTTTAAATTTCCCCAGAGTTGAACTCTCCAAAATGCAGATGAGATCTCTTTAGTTAGGCCAAAGAGGTTTACTATAATTTTGAACAGACTTCTTACAGTCAAACATTTTTAAAAGACCCAACTATCCACTAAAGAATTCAGATTACACTATAAATTTCAAATCAGCAGAGATTATTATTATGCTTTCACTTTTATTATACCATCATTTAGCCCTCTAAAGGATAATTCTGCCTTTATTTTGTAGGTTTTAAGATGAGGAAGAGAAAGCCTTTTTAATGGAGTGTCTTTTGTTTCTAATCAGAAAACACACACAGATGAATTCTTTTTCACATGAGACTCAATAGCAACACTATATCTCTAGCAAACATCAATTTATTTAAAAACACAAAGGAAAAATAATTGAGTATTGCTTCATGACAAAAGAAAAATAAAAGGTGTTTAGTACCCATTTATGTTCTCTGAAAGACTGGAATCATAGCTGTATTTTAATGATGTTTCCTCCCTTTCATATAGTCACTCTTGATTACTGCCTTCAAAATATTCCTTTTTGGCAAACTTTATTTTCGGCAGCAGGAGGCAAATTAGACATTTAAAGAAGTCTCGCAGCAAAGCAGGGAAGAATGTCTTTGAATTTAAATTTCACTGTTGTTTTAATCATGAGATTAAAGATGTGCGCAAATAAGAGCTAGTGTGGGGCCTAGAGACAGTGAGAACATGGTACTTTACAGATCTTCAAAAGTTCCTGAGCATTATAAGTGGATATGCTGAGAAACTGGCTATCTCTAATAGAATGGAGATAGAAAAAAAAAAAAAAAAAACCTATTGGTAACCTTAGTTTTATAAATGAATTGGACTTGTAGTGTGATTTTTGAAGATATGAAATAAAGGCAATTTTTAACTTTTCATATCAACTATTGCCCAGATTTTTACCTTTTCAAAAAGGAGGACAATCTTTTGTATGAAGGGGAAAAGCCGAAAATATTATTTAAAATAAAACTGGATTTATCTCTGCCTTCAGAAAAGAGAACATAGTTTATATTTGGGAGAATTGACATCTATGTGCTTTCTTTATGCTTACAGAAAATGGTAGAAAAGAAGAAGAGACTAAAATTTTAAAGCCTTTGTGTTTTTTTCTGTGTTGCCAAAGACAAAGAGGTTTTCTAGGGCTCTACCTTTAGAAGTAAAGAAAATCTGGAGTGGAAATTCTTTTATTTTAGTGAGGGTATTAATGAATCTTTAAATATGTAAAAGCTGAAGATGAGAAGTAGGATATATCAAAGGCTGTATATGAAAATTTGATGGAAAATGTGTTTTCAATGGCCTTTGAGGGTAAAGGTGGCTGAAAAATGTAAAACTAGATGAATAAGAGGAAAATTTTTTAAAATGTGGCCACAACAGAAAGAGAGGCTAGAGTCAGCAAAAGATTGTGTAAAGACAGATTCCAAGAGATACAGTGGTCAACCAACTTTTGAGAACACCCAAAATCTTAAGAAAGTGATACATGTAAGAAGGTTTGGATGATTTCTCTAAAGAACTAGGAAAAAATGAGTTATATTCCAAGTTTAAATTACTTTGAGAATAAGAGAGAAGAATGGCCAAAGGAGATAAAATAAGAGTGAGATATTCTTAATCTACTAGAAAATGAATGAGGGACTTAAAGTCCATGTAACCTCCATATTAGATGCAAAACTCAGAGTTGGGCTAGTAGATTAGAAGAAAAGCTGGCTCATAACATGAGCTTAGCAAATGCCTGCATGCATGAAGATGTAAGAATCTTTAGACAAAGAATTGACCCTAAGAAGAAACTAAAGAGACCATATCCAACTCAAGAGGTCAATGAGAGGAGAAATTTTTGAGTGGAACAGGGCTTTTTTTCTGAAGCTTGCATTGTTCTTTGATGCGAAGCTTAACACAGAAGCCCAGGAGGAAAAACATTGATAAACACACACACACACACACACACACACACACTATCAGAAAGAAATGAGGGATCATAGGCAGTGCTGCTTTAGAATCTGTAAACAGAATGTAGGATAAAAGAGATGGTGAGTAGTACTCTCTTCTCTTAATCAATATGTGTACTGGATGTGGCCTGGGAAAGGATGATGATGCCTTGATAATTTAGTGAGACCAACCTAATTCAGACTGGAGAACTAACACGGGATGCCACTCATCAGAGGCACCTTGGGCCATCATAGCAGCAGCATAAACAGGAGGTGAAGGAATGAAACCTTGCAAAGCAACTAAGAGGACTTATTTCAGAGCTCTTTGTAAAGATAACCCTTTGATTTATCTGGAGCACATTTTAGGTGAACTAACTTCTAGAAATTTCCAGGTGAGGGCTGAACTGAAAAACAGCATTTTGTTATTGCTAGCATAATTGTATTTCACTCCCATTTTGCAGTAGCTTGAGTCAAAGAAGTAACCTAATTTTAAATTTGCATCAGAGTAGTACATGCTGAAGCAAATTTCTACTACTCTGATGCAAATTTCTCTTGACTTTCATTCTTCCGCTGATCTAATCAATCAAAAGCGGGCTTACTGTTATCAGTAATGTTTGCGACTCACCATGTTGGGGTCACCATTATACACTATTATGTGATTTGAGGTGAGGCATACAAATGCAAACAGTATACTATGTAGAATACCTATTCTACAGAATATGAACACACCTTATTTGCTTTCTTTTGTTTGGAATGTAGAATATTATTAGCAGATATGATTTATTTTCACATTTAGACAAAATGTACACTATTTACTTTCAGGAAAAAATTAGAGAATAGTCCACTCTTATTCCATGTTTCATAGGAGAATGACAAACCAATATATTTACCTAGTTTTACCAATAAAAACACTTTTGACACTTTTTTACCTAAGGTATATTTTAATGTTGAAAGAATATGGCAATGGGGGCAACTTTTAGTTTTGGGTGTATTGGCTTAATCAAAGCCCAGGAAAATAAGTCATTCTCTGGCTGTATATTTCTAGACAAATGATTAACAACTGTTACCTTGTATTCCCTCTTTTCTAAGGCAATAATAATAATTATAATAATTATTGTAATTTTGTAATAATAAATATGACATGTGATGAGCACTTTATATAAATTACACAAATTACACAATTGCTTGTTATCAGCAGAAGTTGAACTAATCATAGCAGAGCCCCTCAGAATTGCATCCTGACTGATATTTACCTACAATTTCCATAAATTCTCTGTGAAAGAGCTATTCAGTGGTTTTTCTTTTAAATTTTGAGGCTAACACAATTTGGAGGGTGCTATAAGTGGATTTAAACTAGAGAGTATTCACAAAGTTATAAGTAGAAAGACAGAAGAAAAATATTTATTTGGGCAAAGGTCCTACATATAGAAAGAAAATTTTGTAATTGAACACATAAATGATAAACTCAAGATATTATTTTGATATGGACCCAGAATTGGTAAACATTTATTAAAAAGTTTCAGATAGCAATGAGGCATATGGTCTCTTTCAAAACTACTTAACTCTGCCTTTATAGTAAGAAGGTAACCACCAAGAATATACAAAATGAGTGTGGCAGTTTTCCAATAAAACTATTTATAAAAACATGCAATTGGCTAGACTGGCACATGGGCCATGGTTTGTCAACACCGGATATATAGTGAAAATAAGGGTATAATTCTAGATAGTTTCCTGACAATATTAGTCCAATATAAGACAATGAAATCCAAAAGGCCATCAGGGGCTGGCAATATCAGGAATTCTATTAGAAATTAAGTGCATATTCATTGATTTCATCAACATTTTTAAAACATTCATTAGTAGCAGGTACTCAGCTGTCACCTATAACTAAAAAAGATGTATAAAACACAGGATTTGCCTTCTGAGAGCAAACATGAGTTGTATGATGACAACGCTTCAACAAAATTATTAATATAATGGTGAAGAAAGTTTTAAAAATCCCAATTAGAATGATCAAAAGATCAGAAAGGTTTCTTTATAAATGTACACTTAATCATTAGGACTCCACAATCTGGAAAGAATAACTAAGAGGTGGTATGTCTGAATTTCATAGAAGTATCTTTGTAGATGATGTTAATAGGTTACATGTGGTTATTTACATAGTAAAGAGTGCTTGGGGAGTCACTTCGGTTGAATGTTTTTGTGCATACTACTTTTAGAAAAAGACAGACAATTCTATAGCAGAAGAAACAAATTCAAAAAAAGATCTCTAAAACTCAACAATTCATATTTTCTTTTTGTGCATTATCGTTTAGACTTTCCTATGTGTATATACTTTTTTTTAACTTTATTTTTATTGTTGACACTGTTACAGACATCCTCATTTTCCCCACCTTTGCCCATCTCCAACTGGCCCCCCACATCTCCTTCCCTCTGGCCATCACCACACTGTTGTATATTATACATATTTACTTTTGCTTTGTCATTATTCTAGTGGAGATGTAATCCTTTTTTCACTCATTATTGTAGCATATATTTTCATGTCATCAGCCATTATACTTCCATTCAATTTCAGTGCTCTCTTCTAATGTCATTGACTTTTCACTGTATAGTATATGCTACCTTTTGATATCTTTTTAATATTTATTAATCAGACATTTGATTACTGAGCTCTAGATGTTTATATAAACTGTTACTTTTTCTCTTGATTAGCCCAGATACCTTAAACACAGCATGTCCTGGAAGTAAATTATCATTAGCCCTGCTCAAAGTTATTATGCCCCCTTCTTCATTCTTCATTTCAAATGGTGTTATCCTAAACCAAACTCTCAAGGCAAGAGTCTGAGAGTTACTTTAGATTTTTTCTTTGTCCTCTGCCCTTAATCCCCAGTTATGTAATAAATCCTGTTACTTTTACCTCCTTGGAATCAATGCCTTATTCTAGCCAATAACATTGTTCACCGATAGTTGCAAACAACTCCTCTGTGTCTTCGATCTATCTTCTTTTCTTGCTGCAGAATCAGTCATTCTAAATATACACCTGATTCTATTATTCCTGATTAAAATCCCTCTGTGACTCTCAGTAAAAACCCAGACTCTCTTAAACACAAATGCTAGAAAACTAACTTAAGCTGGTCTACAATGAATGAGATTTGACTAGTTTACCAGTTTAGAAGGAACCATTGAGGATTCCTAGAACAAATGATGTGTTTAGGTCTCTTCTCTGTTTCTGTTTTTGTATCTTTCACTGCTCTGCTGTTTTCTGCTTCTCTCTCTCACTCTCCCTTCCATCCTCTCTCCCTCCATTGTTAATACTCTCCCCCTCTCTCTTCATTATCAATACTTCTTAACCAAGTCAATATGAGAGTATTTAAAAAGCTAGATATACATTAAAGTATCTTAGAAAAAAAAGTGCACACATGAAAGAAAAAAAAATTAATGTAAATAAAGAAGGCCAATGGTCTGAACATTGCTCAGACTAAGTTTACAGATATTTCTGGGCTGACCTAAATCTCTTTTGAGGCTCAGGCATATTATCAGACACACAAATAATTTTTATTATTTTCTGTTAATTTGTATGAATTAATGTATGATTTATTTCACCATTTTATTCATTTATTTTTATTATTTCTTATTTTTTAATTGAGAAAGATAATTAAACAATGGGTATGACTACTTTCTCCAATCATATCATTTTAAGTGAGGATATCGATAATAAAATATGAGAAGTGCTTTGGATATCTATAGGCCAATATAAAAATTTAGATATTAAGTTATATATGTACACACACACACTTACACATACGTAACACTTTTTATTACTTCAAATATCCCAAACTATGTATTAATATTCACTTTATGATTCTGTTAATATTCTTGAATATTATATACATTCAATATTTTTGAATAAATAGTATAATTTAGAGTGCAAATCATTATGGGAATTCAAGAAATAAGAAGGAAAGTTACAGTTTTTATTCAAAACTGCAGTTCCAAGATGTTATTTGTTTGTGAGTTTTTTATGACTCACATATCTTCAGACCTCTCTTATATTGTACACTAATACATGTCAACATGGAAACCAAAATATGGAGGGGATTAGCTCCAGCTCTGAAGTGGTCCTCTGGGGATGCACAAGGAAGTATCAATTTTCATATACAGAATGATGCTTCAGTGTCTTTTTGTTGATGTTACCATCTATCAGCTGATAAATGATGTCTAGCTAGGTATAAAAGCAGGAAAGAAGGGCCTGCACACATCTCTGGTGGATCTCCATCCTGACTGCTCTGTGAGACAAGGAAGGAATACTGGATTAGTGGATGGGTTTCTTTGTGTCCATATGCTTTTTCATTTTTCTTCTTACTAAATAATGAACCACTTAAATCCAAGCTATACCAATTGTTAATTACAGCTGTCTGGAATTACTGATTCCCTGATAATATAAGTTGTCTTTTAAAATATTATATGCACTTAAACATCATGTTAAAGATCACAATAATAGTCTAACTCCTTGTATGTATGCTAAAGTTATTTATTTTTATAAGGAAGGATATGATCTATTATTTAAAATTTGTCTTTCAGATGGATATTTTCAAATTGGATTCAGGCTGAATTATTAATCAGTATCTAATGCTACACAAAAGGCATTACTGCATTAAGCATCAGGAGTAGTTACTTTTGATTATTATTTTAGCATTTTATTATTCCTTAACTGAGATACTGAGTAGAGTTAAGGAAATGTATATTTATTTTGTATCTTAATCATCATATTTGTCTGCTTATGTTTGTTTATAACATTAAAATGTGGGGAAGGTCACTGTAGAAATAATACGCAATGTTCATTAAAACTGAGTATGTGTTGAGACATGCTAAAACTCGACCATGTTGCCAGAAATAAAAAGCAAGGAAAGATCATGTAATATTCAGATTACTTGACATGGAATGAATTAATCAAGTAACTGTTACATTTATTTTTAAAGTACTTATTTGATAAGAAGTCATGATGAATATAATGTAATTCTAAAATATTGACTATGAACTTGTGAGATTAAAAACTAATAGCAACAGAATTAGCAGAAACTTTGATAATGGTAGTAGATATAACCACATTAGGGAGACACTGTTTTCAAACCAAATTACTGGAAAACTATGGTTGCCTGATGCTGTTCAAAGTCCTTAGCTTTGAATTTTACTAACAATACATATATTTAAAATACTTAAAACTGTATTGAAAACATCCAGTTAAGTAATTTACTCAATTTGAGTACATTAGGGAATGCCAGTAGATTAACTTTTGTTATAAGGTTAACTGGCACAGGCACTGAAATTAATTTTTGTGCAGACCTTAAAATAAATCTCTCCTACTAAAACCACATTAAAATGAATTTGAATTTCTTGTAATATACTTATCATAGGTCTTCATTTCAATTCACATTTTGCATAGGTACCCATGTAAAATGTACGTCTGAGTCCACAACCAGAATATAACTGTGCCATGTGTCACTGAAGTCTCAGTTGTGTGTGCTGTGAGCACACTCTCATCATATTGTGATAGTTTTTCCCTAAATATTAAACACATAACACACTGTATTGTGATAATATTACATCATGTGAACATATTAATCTTCTAAATATTGTGTATTGCTTATATTATTTTGATATTTTAAGAATTAAGAACAATTGGTTAAATTTGCACAAAGAACTTATTATTTTACTTTAAAGTTTCTAGATACACTTAGTTCAATAGCATGTGATATTTCAAAAAGATCTTTAAAAGGTTTGGCTACCATGCTTTAAATACACACACTATTTCTGGTTGATACATAAGAAACTGTTATTTGTCTTTAGTTGTATTGTATTGTATTGTATTGTATTGTATTGCATAGTCTTTTACAATGTGGTTATTACTTAAAAATTATGCCATCTGTAGCTTTTAAATTAATTATACAATAAAATGTGGTGTTATAATTAGGAAATTTTTTGTAATGTCATCTGCAGTTACTTTACTGTGGGAATCCAAATGTTCTTGATTCTATGCAACCAATAAATAGTAAGTTGAATCAGAAATATAAATGTTCTTGTCACTAAACTTTTAAAATTTATTTTATTTTTTTCAATTACAGTTGTCCCATATTTTTCCCATTGCTCCCCTCCACCCAGTCCACCCCTTCTTCCACAATCATATCCCTCCCCGTTGTCCATGTCCTTGAGTCATTTATACACGTTCCTTGACAAAACCCTTCCCTTAGTTATCCCCCTCTCTCCCTCCCCCCTCCCCCCTATTGACTGTTTTTCTGCTCCTTGTTCTATTTAGTTCATTTGTTTATGTTGTTCTTCAGTTTCCTATATTAGGTGATATCATATGGTATTTTTTTTTCTTTGCCTGGCTTATTTCACTAAGCATAATTCTCTCTAGTTCCATCCATGTTGTCCCAAATGGCAGGAGTTTCTTCTTTCTCTCTGCTGCATAGTATTCCATTGTGTAAATGTACCACAGTTTTTGGATCTACTCATCTACAGCTGGGACCTTAGGTTGTTTCCAGCACTTAGCTATTGTAAACAGTGCTGCAATGAACATAGGGGTGCATAAGTTCTTTTGAATTAGGGTTTTAGGAGTTTTTGGGTATAATCCTAGTAGTGGAATCACTGGTTCAAAAGGCAGTTCCATTTCTAGTTTTTTGAGGTAATTCCATACTGTTCTCCATAGTGGCTGCACCAGCCTGCATTCCCACCAACAGTGCAGTACGGTTCCCGTTTCTCCACATCCTCGCCAGCACTTGTTGATTGTTGATTTGTTGATGATGGCCATTCTGACTGGTGTAAAATGGTATCTCATTGTGGTTTTTATTTGCATCTCCCTGATGACTAGTGATGTTGCGCATTTTTTCATGTGTCTGTGGACCTTCTGTATGTCTTCTTTGGAGAAGTGTTTGTTCAGTTCCTTTGCCTGTTTTTTAATTGAGTTGTCTGTTTTCTTGATGTTGAGTTGTATAAGCTCTTTATATATTTTGGAGGTCAGTCCCCTGTCTGAGATATCATTGGTAAATATGTTTTCCCATATGGTTTGTTTCCTTTTCATCTTGCTGATGTTTTCCTTTTGTTGAGCAGAAACTCTTTAGTTTTATGTAGTCCCATTTGTTTATTTTTTCCTTTATTTCTCTTACCTTAGGAGATATATCTGTGAGAATATTGTTATGTGGGATATCTGAAAATTTCCTGCCTATGTTTGCCTCTAGGATTTTTATGGTGTCACGGCTTACATTTAAGTCTTTGATTCATCTTGAGTTTATTCTTGTGTGTGGTGTAAGTTGGTGGTCTAGTTTCATTTTTTTCCATGTTCCCGTCCAGTTCTCCCAACACCATTTGTTGAAGAGGCTCTTCTCACTCCATTTTATGTTCCTTCCTCCTTAATTAAATATTAGTTGACCGTACAGTCCTGGATTTATTTCTGGACTCTCTATTCTGTTCCATTGATCTATATGTCTGTTCTTATGCCAGTAACAGACTGTTTTGATCACAGTGACTTTGTAGTATTGTTTGATGTTTGGTATTGTGATTCCTCCTGCTATGTTCTTCTGTCTCAAGATTGCTTTGGCTATTGAATCTGTAAATTGCTTTGGATAGTATGGCCATTTTGATGATGTTGATTCTTTCCATCCAAGAACATGGTATTTGCTTCCATTTATTTGTATCTTCCTTAATTTCTTCCTTCAATGTTACATAATTTTCAGAGTTTTGGTCTTTTATCTCTTTGGTTAAGTTTATTCCTAAGTACTTTTTTTTCTTGTTGCTATAGTAAATGGTGTTTTCTTTTTTGTTTCTATCTCTCATATTTTATTGTTGGGGTACAGAAATGCCTTAGAATTCTGTATATTTATTTTGTACCCTGCTATTTTGCCAAATTTGCTTATTATATCAAGTAACTTTTTAGTGGAGTTTATAGGGTTTTCTATGTATACAATCATGTTATTTGCATATTATGATAGTATTTTTTCTTTCCCAATTTGGATGCCTTTTATTTCTTTTTCTTGTCTGATTGCTGTGGCTAGGACTTCCAACACTACGTTGAATAGGAGTGGAGCGAGTGGACATCCTTGTCTTGTTCCTGATTTCAGGGGGAATGCTTCCAGTTTTTGTTTGTTAAGTATGATGTTGGCTTCAGGTTTCTCATATATAGCCTTAATTATGTTAAGGTATGCTCTCTCTATTCCCATTTTGCTGAGTGTTTTCATCATAAATGGGTGTTGTACTTTATAAAATGCCTTTTCTGCATCTATTGATATGGTCATGTGATTTTTGTCTTTCATTTTGTTTAGGTGATGTATTATATTTATTGATTTGCGAATATTAAACCATTCTTGCATCCCTGGGATGAATCCCACTTGATCGTGATGTATGATCTTTTTGATGTATTGCTGGATCCTGTTTGCCAATATTTTATTGAGGATTTTAGCATCTATGTTCATCAGTGATATTGGCCTGTAGTTTTCTTTCTTTGTTGTGTCTTGACCTGGTTTTGGGATTAGGGTTATACTGGCTTCATAGAAAGAGTTTGGGATTTTCCCCTCTTCTTCGATTTTTCGGAACAGTTTGAGGAGGATAGGAGTTAGTTCTTCCCTAAATGTTTTGTAGAATTCACCTGTGAAGCCATCTGATCCAGGGCTTTTGTGTGCAGGGAGATTTTGGATTACTGTTTCAATTTCCTTCTTTGTTATTGGTCTGTTGAGACTTTCCACTTCTTCTTGATTCAGTTTTGGAAGGTTGTGTGTTTCTAGAAATTTGTCCATTTCTTCTAGATTGTCAAAGTTCTTGCCATACAGTCGTCTGTAGTAATTTCTAACTATCATATGTATTTCTGTGGTATCAGTCATGATTTCTCCTTTTTCATTTCTGATTTTGTTTATTTGGGTCTTCTCTCTTTTTTTCTTGATTAAACTGGCTAGAGGCTTGTCGATTTTGTTTATTTTTTTGAAGAACCAGCTCCTAGTTTTGTTGATCTTTTGGATTGTTTGTTTAGTCTCTATGTCATTTAGTTCTGCTCTGATCTTGATGATTTTGTTCCTTCTTCTTGCCCTAGGCTTTGTTTGTTGTTGTTGTTCTAGTTCTTGTAGCTTTAGGGTTAGATTTTTTTATTTGAGATTCTTCTATCCTTTTCAGATATGCCTGTATTGCTATGAACTTCCCTCTCAGGACTGCTTTTGCTGTGTCCCACAGGTTTTGGGCTATTGTGTGCTCATTATCATTAGTTTCTAGAAATTTCTTGATTTCTTCTTTGATGTCATTGTTAATCCATTCATTATTTAATAGCATGTTATTCAATCTCCATGACTTTGGGTGTCTTTGATTTTTTTCCCTGAGGTTGATTTTTAGTTTCAAGGCACTGTGATCTGAAAAGATGCTTGATATGATTTCAATTTTCTTGAATTTGTTGAGGCTTGTTTTGTGTCCTATCATGTGGTCTATCTTTGAAAATGTCCCATGTGCATTTGAAAAGAATGTATATTTTGCTTCTTTGGGGTGGAAAGTTCTGTATATATCAGTTAGATCTATGTGGTTTAATGTGTTGTTCAATGCCTGTATATCCTTGGTGTTTCTTTGCTTTGATGATCTGTTTATTGTTGATAATGGTGTGTTGAAGTCCCCTACTATGAGTGTGTTGTTGTTGATATCCTTCTTGTGGTTTTCTCATATTTGCTTTATGTATTTGGGTGCTCCTATGTTGGGTGCATATATGTTTATCAATGTTATATCTTCTTGATGGATTGTTCCTTTAAGTATTATGAAATGTCCTTCTTTGTCTCTTTTTATTGCTCTTGCTTTGAAATCCATTTTGTCTGATACGAGGACTGCTACCCCGGCTTTTTTTTCCAGTCCGTTTGCTTGGAATATTTTTTATATCCCTTTACTTTCAGTCTGTGTAAATCTTTTGTTTTCAGGTGTGTTTCTTGTAGACAGCAAATATGTGAGTCCTGTTTTCTTATCCATTCCATTACCCTATGTCTTTTAATGGGAGCATTTAATCCATTTACATTTAAGGTTATTATTGACATGTATTTATTCATTTCCCTTTGTACCTCTGTTCCTCTCCTCTCTTGTTCTTTTCTTCTTTTTTCTTAGAACACTCCCTTTAGCATCTCTTGCAATGCTGGTTTGATGGAGATGTATTCTTTTAGTCTTCCTTTGTCTGAGAAACTCCTTATTTCACCTTCTATTTTGAATGAGAGCCTTGCTCGGTAGAGTATTCTTGGTTGTAGGCCTTTGTTTTTCATTGCTTGAAATATTTTTGACCATTCCCTTCTGGCTTGTAATGTTTCTTTTGAGAAATCAGTTGATAGCCTTATTGGAGCTCCCTTGTAAGTTATTTGCTGTTTTTCTCTTGCTGCCTTTAGGATTCTCTCTTTGTCTTGGAATGTTGCCATTTTAATTATGATATGCCTTGGAGTGGGTTTTTTTGGGTTCCTCTTCATTGGAACTCTCTGTGCTTCCTGAACTTGTATCACTTTTTCTCTCGTCAGGTTCCAAAAAATTTCTGTCACTATTTCTCCTATCAGTTTTTCAATTCCATGCTTTTCTTCTCCCTCTCTAATTCCGATGATCCTGATATTATTTCTTATCATGCTATCCTGTAATTCCCTTACATCTTGTTCATACTTTTTCAATCTTTTTTCATTTTGCTGTATTGTCTGGGAGTTTTTCTCTACATTATCTTCTAACTCACTAATCCGATCCTCTGCTTCGTTAAGTCTGCTTTTGACTGATTCTACTGTGTTTTTCAGTTCAGAGATTGTATTCTTCAATTCTCCCTGGTTCTTGTTAATAGTTTCTATATCTTTTTTTTATGCTGGTGTAGTTCTCTGCAAGTTCTCTGTAATTTTCTTGGAGCTGCTGGTAACTTCCTTGGAGGTTGTCATAGTTGTTTTTAAGGATGTCAAGTATATTGAGCTTCTTTACCACCATTGTTTTGAATTCCATGTCTGACATTTGGGCTATGTTTATTTCATCTGCCTCTCTTTCTGAGGATTTCTCTTTTCTTTTCAGTGAGGGGTTATTTTTGCGTCTTACCATGTTGGATTCTTCTTGTATTTATTTGTTTATTTATTTATTTATTTATTTATTTATTTATTTATTTATTTATTTATTTATTTTGGGGGGGGATGGTCTGCTTTGACTTCCCTCCTTTGTGGTGTGAGTTTCTTTATGGGAGATCTGGGAGTTTCAGTGGTGCAGTCTCTTTGATATCTTGAGCCTGATGTTCTTGGGTTACCCTTTATGTCATTTGTTTATGCTGTCTGGTTATATTTCAGATGTTCTTTGGTAGGATCTTCCTTCTGGCTAGTTGATTGAGAGTCACTCTATCCACTTTGTCTTGAGTTCTTTTGTGGAGATGCTGTTAAAAACATAAACACATAGCCCAGGCAGGAGACCCACACCCTCAGAAAATATCCCCCACCCTCTATGCCGCTATCGTCAGCCAATGAGCCAGTATTAATATAAATGTAAAGAGATTAGAGCTTTTATACTATAAGAAGAATAGATAAGAGTTGTTATTAGAGAGGAAAAATATGATTTTTGATAGAGGGGATGATAAATTAATAATAGCTGAGACTATGCAAGGCAGTAGGTAATATTTACATTGTATGTTAATAAAAATAGAAGAAAAGGATGGAAAAATGCATAATATAGTAAGAAAGTGGGATTGTATTGTATTGAAAAAAGAAGAAAGAAAAGAAGAAAAAAGAAAAGAAAGAAGAAAGAAGGAAGAAAGAAACAAAAAAAAAAAGGGAAAAAAAGGAAGGAAAAAAAAACAAAAAACACAGGAATGTTTTTACTCAGTTCAGCCTTGGTGTGTCGTCTTCTTTTTCGGCGTCCGCAGCTGGTCTAGTGTGGCGGTTCAGAGGTTCCTGTTTCTTGTAGCAATGGTGTGCGCCTGCGGTGGCCGGCAGGGCATGCTCCCTTGCTGCCCTTTGGAGCCAGCTGAGCTGTCCTTGCATGTGCGCCCGTGCTGGCGCGGTGCGGCCCGAGAGCTTGCCCTGAGATTGGCGCCTATTGTCGCCGGGCTGAGGTGTTTTCATGCTCACGTGCACATGCCCTTAGTCCCGCTGAGCCAAGCTCCGGGAGTTGGTCTCTCACCTCTTAGGGCAGGGCCACGGACACTTGTGCACAGTGGAACTGAGCATCTGTGAGTCACTGCCACCGCCCACTGTTCCAGCACCGCAGCCGCCCGCCTTCCCTCTCCCGTCTGGGCGGGCACGAACAGAGCCTGTGCTAGTGGTCTGCTTTCTGGCCTGGGGCCCGGCGCCCACGGGAGCTGTCTAGGGGTATCTGCGCATGGTCCTCTGCATGTTCAGTGGGCCCTCCCTGTGCCCGTTGGGGCACTGATCTTATGTCCATTGGGGAGTGTCCTAGGGACGTCTGGACTCACAGCCCCACACACCTGGGCCAGTGAATGAGGTCACTTCCCTATGCCCGCCCCGTGATCCAAGGGTAGGTTTGGGGAGTGGATGAGTGCGCCTCTGCACCTGCACTCCTCAAGAACGGCCTCCCACCCCCAAACTTTCCTCCCCTCTCCACCGTCCACTAGAGAAAAATATAAAGGAGAATTATGATCTCACTTGCCCGGCAGCACGCTGTCTTCTGTCCTTCAGTGCCAATGACACTTGGTTGAGTCCCGTCTCTGCCAGCGGGCAGAGATCTGCTCTCCTCCCGACTCCTCTCCGGGTCAGCCTGTGGTCGCCAAAAATCCTTTGTGTACTTCCAGCCGCAGCTCAGGCAGCCGCCCCAGTCAGGAATCCTGTTTTATCCCCCTTTCCTCTGCTATCCTCATTAAACACGTTGTTCCCAGATGGATTTTCTCTAATCCAGCAGTGCCATCGCTCAACTCCTGCCAGTGTCCAGCTGCTCACCGAGATGTTCTGTCTGCAATTAGCCCAAACTGCAGATGGGTCTCGGGAGCCTGAAAGCGCAGCCTCCCCTCGCTTCTCCGCCATCTTCTTCCTCCCCAAGGATGTCTCGTTGATCTTTTGAATTGCTGTTTGGTTTCTATGTCATTTAATTCTGTTCTGATCTTGATGATTTCCTTCCTTCTTCTTGCCCTAGGCTTTGTTTGTTGTTGTTCTAGTTCTTGTTGCTTTAGGGTTAGATTTTTTTATTTGAGATTCTTCTATCCTTTTCAGATAATGCCTGTATTGCTATGAACTTCCCTCTTAGGACTGATTTTGATGTTTCCCATAGGTTTTGGGCTATTGTGTGTTCATTATCATTAGTTTCCAGAAATTTCTTGATTTCTTCTTTGATGTCATTGTTAATCCATTCATTATTTAATAGCATGTTGTTCATTCTCCATGAATTTGGATGTCTTTGATTTTTTTCTCTGAGGTTGATTTTTAGTTTCAAGGAATTGTGGTCTGAAAAGATGCTTGATATGATTTCAATTTTTTTGAATTTGTTAAGGCTTGTCTTGTGTCCTATTATGTAGTCTATCTTTGAAAATGTCCCGTGTGCATTTGAAAAAAATGTATATTTTGCTTCTTTGGGGTGGAAAGTTCTATGTATATCAGTTAAGTCCATGTGGTTTAGTGTGTTGTTCAATGCCTGTATATCCTTGGTGTTTCTTTGCTTCGAAGGTCTTTCCATTGTTGACAATGGAGTGTTAAAGTCCCCTACTATGAGTGTGTTGCTGTTAATATCCTTCTTGTGGTTTTCTAGTATTTTCTTTATATATTTTGGTGTCCTATGTTAGGTGCATATATGTTTATCAGTGTTATATCTTCTTGATGGATTGTTCCCTTAAGTATTATGAAATGTCCTTCTTTGCCTGTTTTTATTGCCCTTGCTTTAAAATCCATTTTGTCTGATATGAGGACTGCTACTCCAGCTTTTTTTTCATGTCCGTTTGCTTGGAATACTTTTTTATATCCCTTTACTTTCAGTCTGTGTAAATCTTTTGTTTTGAGGTGTGTTTCTTGTAGACAGCAAATATGTGGGTCCTGTTTTCTTATCCATTCCGTTACCTTATGTCTTTTAATTGGAGCATTTAACCCATTTACATTTAAGGTTATTATTGACATGTATTTATTCATTTCCCTTTGCACCTGTGTTACTCTCCTCTTTTTTCTTTTTCTTTTTCTTAAAACATTCCCTTTAGTGTTTCTTGCAATGCTGGTTTGGTGGAGATGTATTCTTCTGGTCTTCCTTTGTCTGAGAAACTCCTTATTTCACCTTTCATTTTAAATGAGAGCCTTGCTGGGTAGAGTATTCTTGGTTGTAGGCCTTTGTTTTTCATTGCTTGAAATATTTTTGACCATTCCCTCCTGGCTTGTAGTGTTTCTGTTGAGAAATCAGTTTATAGCCTCATCAGAGCTCCCTTGTATGTTATTAGTTGTTTCTCTCTTGCTGCTTTTAGGATTCTCTCTTTTTCTTGGAATGTTGCCATTTTAATTATGATGTACCTTGGAGTGGGCCTTTTGGGGTTCCTCTTCATTGAGACTCTATGTGCACCTGAACTTGCATGACTTTTTCTCTTATCAGGTTTGGAAAATTTTCTGTCATTACTTCTCTTATCAGCTTTTCTGTTCCTCAATTTTCTTCTTCTCCCTCTTTTATTCTGATGATCCTGATATTATTTTGTCTCATGTTATCCTGTAATTCCCTTATATATTCTTCATACTTTTTAAATCTTTTTTCATTTTGTTGTATTGTCTGGGAATTTTTTTCTACCTTGTCCTGTAACTCACTGATCTGATCCTCTGGTTCGTTTAGCCTGCTTTTGATTGATTCTACTGTGTTTTTCAGTTCAGAGATTGTATTCTTCAATTCTTCCTGGTTCTTGTTAATAGTTTCTAAGTCCTTTTTTTATGCTAGTGTAGTTTCTGCAAGTTCCCTGTAATTTTCTTGGAGTTGCTGGTAACTTCCTTGGAGGTTGTCATAGTTGATTTTAAGGATGTCGAGTATATTGAGCTTCTTCACCACCATTATTTTGAATTTCGTGTCTGACATTTGGGCTTTGTGTATTTCATCTACCTCTCTTTCTGGGGATTCCTCTTTTCTTTTCATTGAGAGGTTATTTCTGTGTTTTATCATGTTGGATTGTTCTTGTTTGTTTTTGTTTTTTGGATTTGTCTGCTTTGCCTTCCCACCTTTGTGGTACGAGATTCTTTATAGGAGATCTGGGGGTTTCAGTGGTGCAGCCTCTTTGATCTCCTTAGCCTGATGTTTTGGAATACCCTTTATGTTCTTGTTTATGCTGTCTGGTTATATTTCAGATGCTCTTTGGTGGGACCTTCCCTCTGGGTAGTTGATTGAGAGTCACTCTGTCCACTTTGTCTTGAGCTCTTTTGTGGAGATGCTGTTAAAAACATAAACACACAGCCCGGGCAGGAAACCCACACCCTCAAAAATATTTCCCACCTTCTATGCCACTATCATCAGCAAATGAGACAGTATTAATATAATTGTGGAGAGATTAGGGCTTTTATACTATAGGAAGAATAGGTAAGAGTTGTTTTTAAAGAAGAAAAATATGATTTCTGAGAGAGGGGATAATAGATTAATAATAGTAGGAGGAGTTGTTTTTAATGAGAAAAATATGATTTTTGAGAGAGAAGATGATAGATTAATAATACTAGCAAGTAGTGTTGAGACTATGTAAGACAGTAAGTAATATTTACATTGCATGTTAATAATAATAAAAGAAAAAGAGGGGAAAATGCAGAATATAGCAAGAAAGTAGAATTGTATAGTATTAGATTAATATAGTAGTTATATGCTATATATTTAGTGTAAAAGGGAGGCCAAACAAAACAAACAAATCAACAAAAATTAAAGAGGAAAGATGAGAAGGAGAGATGGTGTAAAACAAATTAAAGAGATAGTTTTAAAAATATTAAAAGAAATAAAAGTAAAAATTAAAATTAATAAGAAATTTAAGAATAGTTAAAATGAAATAAAATACAAAGAAACAAAGTAAAATAGAAATAAAAATTTTTAAAAAAAGAAAGTTTTTACTCAATTCAGCCTTAGTGTGCCGTCTTCTTTTTTCTGGATCTACAGCTGTTCTATTGAGGTGGGCCAGAGGTTCCTGATCCTGGCAGCAGTGGTATGCGCCTGCGTGCAGTGTTGGTTGCACTCCTGGGTAAGACCTGGCGCCCGCAGTGGCCAGCGTGTTTGTTTGGCTCCTGTTGGAGCCAGCTGGGGTGCATGTGCCTGCGCGCACGTGCGCGTACATGACAGCCTGTGCGCTAGCCTCAGGCCTGCTGAGCCACGACCTGGGAGTCCCTCTCTCGCCTGTTGGGGCAGAGCCCTGGACACTTGTGCACGGTGGAAGTGGGTGTCTGTGAGTCGCTGCCGCCCACTGTTCCTGCACCCACCTGGGCGGACACGAGTAGAGCTTGTGCAAGTGGACTGTGCACTGGCCTGGCGCCTATTGGGGAAGGCCAGGGGTGTCTGCACACAGTCTCCTACGTGCCCAGGGGGCCGACCCTGCGCCTCTTGGGGTACTGATCTTGTGCCTGCTGGGGTAGGTCTGAGGGGCACTGGGACGCGTGGCCAGCGACCTGGCTGCGCACCTGGGCCAGTGGGCAAGTACACCTCCCTATGCGCGCCTGCGCAACCCAGTGGGAGGGTTCGGGAGTGTCACTAAACTTTTAAATAAATAAATGTTATATATTGTGACCCAGGATATATTCTATTACAATACATTTAAATATTGTTATTTTTGTTATTGGTGTTCCACTCAAGATTTCACCTAGGGGAAAAAACTTTCAATTGCCATTTTTAAAACCCACTGATAGAAGACTGGACTTCATAACATATTTTTACTTGTATTGGACCATTCAACTCTTATAAAGCACATGTAAGGTAGAAATTATTTAATCTATTTTAGAGTGAAGAAAATTGAGGCTCAGAGAAGTAGAGCCTTCGCTAAAACCGAAGGTCTAGTATATAACAGAATTGTGGCTTGATCTAGGTGTTCTCAACTCTGTATCCAGCAAATATTCTATTTTCTCACAGTATTTCCAGGAAGGTATGCTATACATATGTGACAGAAATAAGACAAATAACACAATAGTTTATACTATAGTCTCTATAAGAAAATGTGCATTTTAAAAAATGCTAAAGGAATAGAAATTATAGTCCAGGAGCATAGGGAGGAGGCTGTGTGGCTTCAATGTTCTGAAGACCAGCATTGATACCTGTGAGAACCTCTGTCTTAGTGCTGATTACTAGACATTTGCTTGGTTTATTATGCCAAGGCTCATGACGTAGGAATCTTTCTGGTCTTCTTGTGCTTTTAGGACTGAGGCTCTAATTTTTCTTGCTAATACTACTGCCTGAAAAACAGTATGTGCTCGTTAATAAATATCTAATGTGTAAATTCTCCCTTTTTCCTGTCATCTATCCAGGGACTGGTTGCATTTGCTTGAACCCCAAACTGATCATGGAGATCTAATTAACTGATGCCATAATTGTTCTAAATCCCATCACTTATTTGCCTCCTTATATTATGAATTATCTATTTATTGGTCCTCGTTCTCATGGTTGACTAACTAGTAAGAATTTAACATATTATTTTACACACACACACACACACACACACACACACACACACACACACACCCTCTCTCTGTCCTCCCCCACCTCATTCCACTGATGTACACCAGTTTTTACTTGCCTTGCTATATGCCATCAGGATACTATGTTCTGTTCTTTCTTCAGCTCATGATTTCCTGTAGATCTTACAGTTTACTTCATTAACCAATTGTCTATCCCACTCCATTTATACATCTGTTCTATCCCCTACACCCTCTCTCCATATATTTAAATAGAAGGCATCCTGCCCTGTTATGAATCATCACACAGAATACAATTAACCGTATTGATGTGCAAAGGTACTTCTTTAAGAGACATTTGACATAATGGGAAAATTGAAGCATGTCTTAAGATACCTTTATGATGCTACCATTAATAGTAAAACCAAGCTCTTGAAGCTGTCTTTTTCTCTATTCTTACTGCCATAACTTATAGTAACTTTCCCCCTTCACATAGTCCACTACACTTCAGAGATGCTTCGTATGTGCAACTAAAAAATGAACTACTGTAAAATATATACAAAGCCTGTATAAGTTACTTACTCAGGTGCAAATATATGAATTTTTCTTTCAGTAACTTCTTGATATTTTCTTTATTCCATCAATTTCTTCTCAGGATTTTTGTGAACTAGGTCCTTGCTTATTCTGACTGGTGTATCTCATTTTATTTTATTTTATTTTTTCATTTACTTGAAAAAGTCACTTCAGCTCTACCCTTTCATTTGATCTTTGGAAGCCTAATATCTTATCCTTTATTTATCAATATTTTCTTCCCACTCATTGTAGCATATTGTAGTGGGTAGGCCTATATTCAGAGTTTTGAGTTTTTTGCTTCATCCCTGTACTTACAACCTTACATAATTTATATTACTTTAGAAGATTTCAGTTTTATCATTACAAACTGGGAGTATTGGTAGTGAAATCTCTAGGGTTCTTACTCCATGATGATTTTGCAATTCTTTACTGAAAGGTGTTTCTAACACTGGCTAATTTCTTTAGATTTTTTATCCTATAGAATATCCTTTGCTATTTTTTGTTTTTGTTTTTATTTCTGTTTTTTGTCTTCTGCTAAGAATAAGTGAATCCACAAATTTTCTATAGAGAAACTCAAAATTCTCTAATACTTTTAGGATGGAGTGATATTTTCTTACAACTAAGATGGGAGACCCTTTAGGGTTCAAAGAGGTTTGACATTTTGAACTTGAGAAGAATTCATGTTGAACATGGGGAATTGTATATTCTCTGACCACTTTTTAACTTGAGTTAGGATCATCTATAAGGTTTAGTACAAGGGCAATTGCTAAGCCTCAGCATCTAAAAAACACTGTGAGACAATTACCAATAGTTTTTGCTAATTGACAGATGACTCACCCTTATAATCTCTTCTTCATGAAACTTTCTTTTCTTCTTTTATCACTTCATTTGGGGCATTTAAATCATGTTAAACAGTGAACCTTTTTTCCCTCTCTAGATTACATAGTTTTAGATGTTTATGACCAAGATCACATTAATTCCTGTGAAAAATGCAAAACACTGAAGCTGATGATCCCATGGATAAAGTAAATATATTTATCCATAACTCTAATTTCCTAACTCCTTGCAGCACTTATATTTCAAGAACAGATATATTCAATGTCCTTATTTATTCTTTCTCTGCCCAGTCCTTCCCTTCTCCAAGAATTTTAGAGCTGTCTGCTTTCCTATATGGTACCTGTGTGTTTCAGATCTATAATTTCCTGATAGGTTTTCCCTTTAACATGTGACTTGCATTATTTTTAATTCAATAAATACTTATTGAGTAGTTATGTATATGGTACCAATATTCAAAGATAACTTAGACACAGCTCTTGCATTCTAGGAGGTTTTGTTGACCAAGAGAGAATGTAAAAACTAGTATGGGGTGGGCAAAGGTAGGTTACAGTTGCGAGTGCACAAAACAGTTTTGTTTTGTATTGTTATCTATTAATGATTGTATTATTTGTATTAAAACTGTAAACCTATCTTTTCCCACCCCTGTATAAAAGAAGGATTAGTGGGATAGTAGGAATTAAAAGAAAATATTAAGATTGGCTAGTTTGTTTCTTGTTAGCTATGCTTTAGTCAATTAATTGATTTTCACATATGAAAGACTAGAAATAGATCCATACATAGATTTTTTTTATAGTAGATTTACACAGTTTATATTGCCTTCCCTAAGGATCAGTTTTCTAATTTTTTTTTTTGCATGCTTAATATTGTAAAAGTGGGAAAATGTTTTGGTGATAAAGTAGCCTTTCCCATTAGCCCCTTATTTTACACTAAGGAAGCAAGAGACAAATATGTCTGCATAGGAAGTCAGCAATGGTTACAAGATAAGCAAAAGCAAGGTTTCATATTAGTGATAAATGAATTTATGGAACACTTACTACAGGCTAGGTGCCATTCTTAATTCACTCATATAGAAAAAGTAGAAACATTTATAATATGCATTTAACAAATGCTAAAGCAGTAAAGAAGCACACACAGAAAAGAGAACTGAGTCACCTAGCTAGAAATAATTACATGTCATGGTTTAGCTTGAGAGTCCACGTTCTTAGTCTCTACATGATTGTCTCTCCAGAGAAATAACACTACAATGCTATATCCCCTTCAACAGAACTGTTCAGGGCTGTTACATCTCAGATCTGAGCTTCTAGGCGGCAAGTATGGCTGCAGGGTGGGGGTGAGGAGCAAATGCTGTGCAATCACAGGGCTGGGAGCCAGGCTGTTCCTGTGACTTTTTATAAATCATGACATTAGTTTTGGATGCTTTAGAAAATAAATATAAGCTATTCTATATGAAATGCATACTTTGCTTCTTTGAATGAGGATACTTGCATGGTGTTCAGGCTCCTCTCTGTGGCTAGAAAGTACCAAGAATTGCATTCATAAACTTCTTTCTTTTGAAGAGCACATGTATTTTATTGGCATCTTTTCAGTGTATACATATGGTATGTATCACATTGAGAGATAAATACATACCACTATGTTGGAAGCATGCTAGCAAAATAGTTGCATCGAAAGTTTGTTGTGCCTCTTCCCCTCACCTAACCATCAGAAATAGCTGGCATGATAACAATATCAGAACAGCTGTGCTATTTTAAAGTGTTTTGATTCCTAAACAACCTCCTATTATTTATTCTCTTTTTGGATTTGCTGTTTTTATCCACTTGTGCAAATGAATTATTACTTGAACATGAAATAGAGCAGGGGAAAATATGAAAGAAATATGCTAGAGTAGATATATTTCCAGACCCAATACTCATGGATATACTGATTTACCAACTGCATTCAGTTTATACATTAAAAAAAAAAAAATCCATTAATTCTACTAGGAAGCCAGAGTTGAAAAAGTCCAGATTTGTTTGTGAAAGTTTCCTGCTGTTTTTTTTTTTTTCTTTTTTGGACATAATTTAACTGAGTCAACAAAATGTTTTTTTTTTTTCTATATTATGTAGCTTGACAATATTAATTGAACACTTCCCCTGAGAATTTGAAGCATTGACAAAGAAGCCAAAATTATATAATGCTTCCAGGGGTCGAAGATTAATTAGCAGTGAGTAGTTTTCTGTATAGGTATAATTATTCTTTGTACAAAAGCCCTTAATATATATACTGTCACTCATTTTAATGCTCAGTTTGCTGGGTGAGAAAGAAGGACAGATTCACTGGAGGGTGAACATAGTGTCATGATAACTAAGGTCAAATTTGTTTGCTCAAGAATTTGCTTTGAATTTCAGTTATTCAGCTGTGTTTACTAATAACCTGAACAAGTATGTAAACAAGCAGCCTTAGAGACACAATGGCGAGACTTTCTGTTTCCAAAATATTGGCCGAAATTGCAGTGCCCAGTCACAAAAAATACACTTATGTTAGTTAAGCCAAGGATTGCTAAGCAAATGACATGTAGTTCTAAGTTTGTGATATTTCTTATTGCACATTATAAACACTCAAGGTATATACATTCAAGGCATCTGTAATAATACCAAAGAATAAAAATGAGTGAAATTTAATATGAATACAGGCATGTGACTGCTACACAAAGCTTTTAAAAGCAGACAAAAAACAGTCACACACACATACACACACAAAAGGAAGAGAAGGTAAAAAGATCCTGAGCTCCTGCGATTTTGAGGCTTTTAAGGCAGGATATGTTAAATGGCCATGACCAAATTGCTCTATCATTACGGATAGCTCCAGACCTACCTTGCGTCAATGCCCAAATCTCCCAAATAATTTCTAAGATTCTTAAAAAAAAAAAAAAAAAAAATCAGACCTGCCAAATTAAGTATTCTGGATCTGGTAAAAAGAAAAAGAAAAAAAAAAAAAGAAAAAAAAACATGCTAGAGAGATCCAAGATGGCGGAGGAGTAAGTGGAAGCTACACTAACCTCCTCCCAGGACCAGTCTGGATTTACAACTTAATTTTGGAGAAATCATCTGGAATAACCAACGGAACACTAGCTGGAAAGAAGTCTTATAACCACGGAGAGACAGAAAAGGCCGCTACATCACAACGTGACCGGTAGGGAGTGCGGAGACGCGGAAGGGCTGGCTGGGCTCACACGGGTGGCTGCTGAAGGGACTGAGAAACAGCTCAGCAGCCGGGGATTCCCCCTGAGAAGGGCAGGGTCTAAACCCCCAGCTGGGCTTCCCAGCCTACAGCGACAGAGTGGAAAGTAAAATAGTATCAGCTGTGAAAAGCGAAAAGCCACAGGCTTTCTTGCTAGCCGGAGAGAAACAGCAGGAGAAAAAGAGCTCTTAAGTGGATCACATACGAAAATATTTTGGCCACCACTTACCCTGGGCTCAAGCAGAGGGAAGGCAGAGAGGACTGGAGACACTTGGGGAGAATTTGGCACGGTGGCTTTGAGGGGAGAACTGGAGGAGCAGCCGACTGGGTCCCAGTGCTGACTCATCCCCAGTACTGCGGGTAGACCATTCCCCTCCAAGTGGCGTCAGCCTGAGGGGAAGCAAAAGCCCTGCCTGCAGGAATTAAGCTGCCACACCCACAGTCCTTAAGCCTGACAGCTAATCACAGATTGAATAGATTAACAATCAAAGAAGACAGACAACAGCAGTAGATCCCTGGAAGTCTCCAACAGGCTGCCTAGGGCCAGACTGGTACATGATCTGACGCCACCAGAGGCAGATCCAGGAAGTGCAGATCATTCCAAGAAGCACCAACAAACAATAGGAGTCAAAAAAATGGGGAGACAGAGAAACAACCTCCCATCAAAAGGAAAGGTAGAATCCCCAGAAAGAGTGCTAAATGAAATAGAGGGGAGCGAACTATCAGATATGGAATTCAAAACATGGATTATGGAGAAGCTGAATGAGCTCAGCGGAAACTTCAAAGAACTCCAGAAAAACTACAAGGAACTCACAGAAAATTACGTGAGCATGAAAAAGGACATAGAAGCTATCAATAAGAGCCAGGAGGAAATGAAAAATACGATCTCTGAATTGAAGAACACAGTAGAAGGAATTAAAAGCAGGCTAGAGGAAGCAGAAGATCGGATCAGCGAGCTGGAGGACAACCTACACAAAAACTCCCAGACAATGCAACAAAATGAAAAAAGACTGAACAAGACTGAAGAGGTTCTAAGACAGCTGCAGGACAACATGAAACGTAATAATATCCGTATCATAGGAATTCCAGAAGGAGAAGAAGAAGAGCAAGGGATAGAAAACCTCTTTGAAAAACTAATGACAGAAAACTTTCCTAACATGACGAGAGAAAGAGTCACGCAAGTCCAGGAAGCACAGAGGGTCCCAATGAAGATGAACCCCAACAGGCCCACCTCAAGACACATCATAATTAAAATGGCAACATTCAAAGACAAAGAGAGGATCCTAAAAGCAGCAAGAGAAAAACAACTAATAACATACAAGGGTACCCCAATAAGGCTATCATCAGATTTCTCAGCAGAAACACTACAAGCCAGAAGGGAATGGCAAAAAGTATTCCAAGCAATGAAAAACAAAGGCCTACAACCTAGAATACTATACCCAGCAAAGCTCTCATTCAAAATGGAGGGTGAAATAAGGAGCTTCCAAGACAAAAGAAGGCTAAAAGAATACATCTCCACCAAACCAGCAATGCAAGAGATGCTAAAAGGTCTGCTCTAAGAAGATAAAGAAACAGAGAGAGACAGAGAAGAACACGAGTACAAAGGGGAAAAATGACAATGAATAAGTACTTATCGGTAATAACCTTAAATGTAAATGGATTAAACGCTCCAATTAAAAGACATAGGGTAGCTGAATGGATTAGAAAGAATGACCCACATATATGCTGTCTACAAGAGACCCACCTTAGAACAAAAGATCTACACAGACTGAAAGTAAAGGGATGGAAAAATGTATTCCAAGCAAATGGACATGAAAAAAAAGCTGGGGTAGCAATACTTATATCAGACAAAACAGATTTCACAGCAAAGTCCATAAAAAGAGACAAAGAAGGGCATTTCATAATACTTAAGGGAAAAATCCATCAAGAAGATATAACCCTTATAAATATATATGCACCAAACTTAGGAGCACCCAAATATGTAAGGAAACTTTTGAAAGACTCCAAGAAAGATATAGACAACAACACACTCATAGTAGGGGACTTTAACACCCCATTGTCAACAATGGACAGATCTTCAAAGCAAAGAAACACCAAAGATATGGAGGCACTGAACAACACTCTAGATCAAATGGACTTAGTCGATATATATAGAAGTTTTCACCCCAAAGAAGCAAAATATACATACTTCTCAAGTGCACATGGAACATTTTCAAAGATAGACCACATGGTAGGACACAAAACAAGCCTTAACAAATTCAAGAAAATTGAAATTATATCAAGCATCTTCTCAGATCACAATGGCTTAAAATTGGAAATCAACCTCAAGGAAAAAACTCAAAAACATTCAAACTCATGGAGAATGAATAACATGCTATTAAATAATGAATGGGTTAACAATGACATCAAGGAAGAAATCAAAAAGTTTCTGGAAACTAATGATAATGAACACACAACAACCCAAAACCTATGGGATACAGCGAAAGCAGTCCTAAGAGGAAAGTTCATAGCAATACAGGCCTACCTAAAAAAGCTAGAGGAATATCTAATAAAAAATTTAACCCTACAGCTACAAGATCTAGAGGAAGAACAACAAGCAAAGCCCAGATCAAGTAGAAGGAAGGAAATCATCAAGATCAGAGCAGAATTAAATGACATAGAGTCTAAACTAACAATTCAAAAGATCAACAAAAGTAGGAGCTGGTTCTTTGAAAAAATAAACAAAATTGACAAGCCTTTAAGCAGGCTCATCAAGAAAAAAAGAGAGAGGACCCAAATAAATAAAATCAGAAATGAAAGAGGAGAAATCACAACTGATACCATAGAAATACAAAGGATTATAAGAAATTATTATGAACAACTGTATGGCAAGAAATTTGACAACCTAGAGGAAATGGACAGATTCCTGGAAACCTATAGTCTTCCCAAACTGAATCAAGAAGAAGCAGAAAGTCTGAATAGACCAATAACAGCTAGTGAAATTGAAGCAGTAATCAAAAAACTCCCAGCACACAAAAGCCCTGGACCGGATGGCTTCACAAGTGAATTCTACAAAACATTTAGGAAAGAACTAACTCCTATCCTTCTCAGACTATTCCAAAAGATACAAGAAGAGGGAAGACTGCCAAACTCATTCTATGAAGCCAGTATAACCCTAATTCCAAAACCAGGTCAAGACACAACAAAGAAAGAAAACTACAGGCCAATATCGCTGATGAACATAGATGCTAAAATCCTCAACAAAATATTGGCAAACCGGATCCAGCAACACATTAGAAAGATCATACACCACGATCAAGTAGGATTCATCCCAGGGATGCAAGGATGGTTTAACATTCGTAAATCAATAAACGTAATACACCACATAAACAAAATGAAAGACAAAAACCACATGATAATATCAATAGATGCAGAAAAAGCATTTGATAAAGTACAACACCCATTTATGATAAAAACTCTCAGCAAAATGGGAATAGAGGGAGCATACCTCAACATAATAAAGGCCATATATGAGAAACCTGAAGCCAACATCATACTCAATGGGCAAAAACTGAGAGCATTCCCCCTGAGGTCAGGAACAAGACAAGGATGTCCACTCTCCCCACTCCTATTCAACATAGTCTTGGAAGTTCTAGCCACCGCAATCAGACAAGAAAGAGAAATAAAAGGCATCCAAATTGGAAAAGAGGAAGTAAAACTGTCATTATTTGCAGATGACATGATAGTGTACATAGAAAACCCTATAGACTCCACAAAAAAACTACTCGACCTAATAAGTGAATTCGGCAAAATAGCAGGATACAAAGTCAATATTAAGAAATCAAAGGCATTTTTATACACCAACAATAAAAACTCAGAGATAGAAACTGAAAGAAAAATTCAATTTACCATAGCAACAAGAAAAATAAAATACCTAGGAATAAACTTAACCAAGGAGGTAAAAGACCTGTACTCAGAAAACTACATAACATTGAAGAAAGAAATTAAAGAAGATACAAATAAATGGAAGCATATACCATGCTCATGGATGGGAAGAATCAACATCATTAAAATGTCCATACTACCCAAAGCAATTTATAGATTCAATGCAATCCCTATTAAAATACCAGCAACATATTTCACAGACCTAGAACAAATACTTCAAAAATTTATATGGAACCAAAAAAGAGCCCGAATAGCCACAGCAATTTTGAGGAAGAAGAACACAGTAGGAGGAATCACAATACCTGATATCAAACTATACTACAAGGCCACGGTAATCAAAACAGTCTGGTACTGGCATAAAAACAGACATATAGATCAATGGAACAGAATAGAGAGCCCAGAAATAAACCCAGGTTCATATGGTCAACTAATATTTGACAAAGGGGGAAAGAACATCAAATGGAGTGAAAAGAGCCTCTTCAACAAATGGTGTTGGGAGAACTGGACAGGGACATGCAAAAAAATGAAACTAGACCACCAACTTACACCATACACCAGAATAAACTCAAAATGGATCAAAGACTTAAATGTAAGCCGTGATACCATAAAAGTCCTAGAGGAAAAAATAGGCAGGAAAATTTCAGATATCCCACGTAGCAACATTTTCACTGATATATCTCCTAAGGCAAGGGAAATAAAGGAAAGAATAAACAAATGGGACTACATCAAACTAAAAAGTTTCTGCTCAGCTAAAGAAAACATCAGCAAGATGAAAAGGAAACCAACCATATGGGAAAATATATTCGCCAATGACATCTCAGACAAGGGATTGATCTCCAAAATATATAAAGAACTCATACGACTCAACACCAAGAAGACAGACAACCCAATTAAAAAATGGGCAAAGGACCTGAACAAACACTTCTCCAAAGAAGACATACAGAGGGCCCATAGACATATGAAAATATGCTCAACATCACTAGCCATCAGAGAGATGCAAATAAAAACCACAATGAGATACCACCTCACACCAGTCAGAATGGCCATAATCAACAAATCAACAAACAACTTGTGCTGGAGAGGATGCGGAGAAACGGGAACCCTGGTGCATTGCTGGTGGGAATGCAGACTGGTGCAGCCACTATGGAAAACAGTTTGGAATTTCCTCAAAAAACTAAAAATGGAACTGCCTTTTGAACCAGCAATTCCATTACTGGGATTATATCCGAAAAATCCTGAAACACCAATTCAAAAGAACTTATGCACTCCAATGTTCATAGCAGCACTATTTACAATAGCCAAGTGCTGGAAACAACCTAAATGCCCATCTGTAGATGAGTGGATCAAAAAACTGTGGTACATTTACACAATGGAGTTCTATGTAGCAGAAAGAAAGAAGGAACTTCTACCATTTGCAACAACATGGATGGAACTAGAGAGAATTATGCTTAGCGAAATAAGCCAGGCAACGAAAGAAAAATACGTTATGCTGTCACCTATTACAGGAAACTAATGAACAACACAAACAAATGAGCAAAATTGAACCAGAGGGCATAAGCCTATGACCGCATTACCTGAGTGATTGTCTGTACGCATAAGCCTCACTTAATCCTCTCTGCAGCGCTGCCTCCGGAGACTCAACAGTTTGGCTGAACTAAATGGCTGAGTTGGTGAAGAATGGGGTGGTCTGTGGGCTTCACTTTAAAACTGAATTCTCTTTTCTATCCTAATGGCTTGGACAGAAAGGGCCCAGAGGTCTGAGAGGGGGGAAACATAAACTATTTCCCTCAGCCCAAACTAAATAAAATGGGCAAAAGGGTTTTGGACAGGAGAGATGTGCCTAGCACACCTTCCTCCAAAGAAGCCCTTTTTTTTTTTTTTTTTTTTTTTCTCCTAATGTGGAACATTGAAAAATTAATCCCTGCCTTTTGCCACCTAGTAGTTATGGATTGAATGATGCTTTTTAACCCTTTTTGCCAAATCTGTTGCCCCCAGAACACAACAAGGATGCCAGCCTGCTAAACCAAGCACGCCGTTGTCCCGAGACAGCCAACTGACCTGGAGTCTGCACAATCCTTCCCCATGTGGGAAGGCCACCCTCCCCTCCACACCCCCACTCTTATTAGGGATTTCTGGACCCAAGGGTAGGTAGGACGACGACCATGTCCAGCTTGAAGCAGCTAGAGGAGCTTGAGACCTTCGCCCATTGTCCTTTACAAGATTACAAAGGGTCTTAATATCTGAGAGGGAGGGATAGTTATTTTTTACGAACCATGGGTATGGACTTGGGAGGGGATGTTGGGGGAGGGAGATACTGGGTGGAGGGGAGTAAAGGGGAAAAAATTGGAACTACTGTAACAACATAATCAATAAAATATACTTTAAAAAAAAAAAAATAAACATGCTATAAGCAGCTCAAGTCAAAGAGTTAGTTATTAATGTTTTATGAATTATAAATATTGTATGTATATATTTTCTTGAAGCAATAGCTTTAAAAACAAAATTAATTTTAGTTTCTACTCAAAAATTTTTAACATTGCTCAGATTAATTAATAATTCGGTCATTGACTCAGAATTTAAGTTGAAGCTACTATTAAAGAAGTGTAAATTTTCTTAGGTTTGTACATGAAGGAAAGAAAAGTTGAGTTTGAAAGATTAATACCTTTGAAAGATGAAGATATTCACAGGAACTAGAAAGAATTGTTCAGAAACATTCAGAAAAAATACTATTTTTACAAGAATATTTTTCTGGCACAATAATGTGGATCTTTTGTTCATGCTCATTATTATTATCTAAAATTTAATAAATTCTGTGTTTTGATTCACACATAAATATTTGGGGGGGAGAGGTCAAATTTTGGCCAAACCTTTGAAAAAGATTCTTGAATCTCTCCTCCATATTCCCTCGGGGTTGAGGTAAACAATTTTTGGCATTGTGAGAAAGCCCCGCTGCAAATATCTACATCTGTCTCTTGCTCTGAGGCTTTCTCCAGCTCCGAGAAAATGACATGCCCTGGACTTCACATTTCCAGGGTCAGCCCTTAACAGATGAAAGATTTATTGGATGACAATTTGGAGGCATGCTTTCTCAGAGAGGAGCTAATAGAAGGGAGTATCTATTGTCTACAACACCATCCCTCTCATTAATATACACTTTACTGGCTTTTGTTCCTTTCCACCTCACTTGTCCCTCCCTTACTTGGGTTTTCTAAGACCACTCCCCAAGTGAACTACATGCACACGAGTCCCTGTCTCATAGTCAACTTGAGGGATCACAAACTAAAACAGCCTATCAGTTTCTACAAAGAAATAACTTAGATTTCCTATGATAGTACCAATAAGCAAAGATTTAGTTTTTGCTTTTGTAAAACAAAAGCTCACAAAGAAATATTTTAATGAGTTAATGTATATGATCCCAAAACGTGTGATTTCTTGCCTTTGTTGTGACACTAAAAGTCAAAAGAAAACCAAAGTTGTCCCCAATTTTTGGTTTTGCTGGTTCATGAAATGTAAAGTTTCCATGTTGTTCAATACTTGATTTTAAAAAAGCCAAAACAAAAATGTCTTTTACAATTAACCATAACACTATATGACTGTTTCCAAAAATGAGAGATGAACTCTCCAATGGAACACATGTCAAACCAATTATGTCCTTTGTGTCTCATTTAAAATAATTTTTTGAAGTGAATCTTTTTTTCTAAATATTTTCACTGAAACCCTGGGCTGAGGGATCTGATGTGAGGCTGGGACCCCTAGCTCCCCAGGGTGGTGCTACATCACCAAGACATCCCTCCCAATTTTTATCTGCCATGCGTAGGTGTGGGACCAGCAGCGTCTGTATATCCATTCTTCCTGCCTTTCTCCATGCGACTTTCTGTTTAGTTCCCTATTTGTAGGACTTCCATTCAGCCTGACTTTAGGTGGTTCTGAATGATGGTTTTTCTGTGGTTTAGTTGTAATTTTGATGTGGTTGTGGGAGGAGGTGAGTACTGCATTTACCTATACCGCCATCTTGACCGCCAGCCTAAATAGTGATATCTTAAATAGAGTTTATTCTCTGGGAAGTTTTTGTCTTGGTAGTAAATACAATACTTTAGGAGCCTGGCAAAAATGTGAAGCTTATAGAAAAGAGAGAAAGAAACAAAGAATGAGCAAAAAAAAAAAGTGATTTTATTTGCCTTGATTGCATAATATTGATTAGCTAGCAACATAGCACTTGTGGGTTAGTTTATTTGTTTGAGTAGAAAAAAAAGGTGTTATTAATAACATCTTGGGACTGTTTCCTATGAAAATTCTATGCAACATTGCTTTCTCAGGAATTCTTACTTTCAACTAATTGTAGGGGAAAGACGTGACTCAGATAATCTCTTCAGGTGTTTCTCTATACACTCAACATTTAAGTAGATGCTGCTTCTCATGGTCACTTAAGAAGCTGTATCTCTGAGGAAATGAAACTGTCTATAGAGGGCAATTCAGATCATTGAATATGAACATGGGTTATTGTTTTTACTCGCAGCCTATCTATTTAGTTATTTTTTGCCTTTGCATTTTGAATGAACTCCTCATTGTAGAAAAAATATTAAACAATAAGGGGCAAAGGAAAAAAGTTTTTAATGCCTCTACATTGAGTCCCTATTGAAATATCAGTGTATGAATCATGTATTGTCTTTATTTACTTATCTTATATATTATATATCTACACATACACATGGCTTCTATGAACCTAAGCTGTGTTGCAACTCATCTTTTTGCTTAATTTTTCATTAAGTTGATTATAGTGGTTTTTTCTTCTGCTTTTTTATTATTAGAGTTCATTTTTGGCATGATGTTGTTTTTTGCTCTGGTCTTCATGTTGCTGGAGTACCAATCTCCTTACCTTTATATAGAGAGTTGAAATTGTGATCTCTAGAGTTCTCTCCTGACATGGCCCATGATTCTCAATCCTACCCACAATCTCCAGGTAGACAAGAGGACCGTCTTTGGTTCTGCTGCCTACATTGTTGTGAGAGGCTGACTTGTCTGTGCTCTTATGCCAAGAACTTGTGGAACCAGTATGATATTCAAAGGGCAGCTGCTTTCTGTGAGTTTACAAAATTCCTAAGGATAGACTTATGTATTATACTTCTTTATATTCACCATAGGAAAACTGTTCAATAAACACGTTTATTTTTATCACAAAAAGCACTTAAGTGTTATTTCAAATTGCAATAAAAAGAAAAAGGAAATATCTATCAATTAAATTTCTTATCTTTATCCTAGGTAAGTCTTTTATTAAAATTTTCACTCAGAAGACTAATTTAAATCTAGAGAGAGTCAATAAGTATTACTAAGTTTATTTCATCACTTTCCCCTGCTCATGTTAGTTTAGAAATATTCTTTCCTAAACAAAATGATAGCTTTCTATTAGTAAATATTTAATTATTATGTGACTACATATTTGCTGACATATAGTTAAAACATATAGCTGTTGGATTAATTAAAAATAATTTTCTCTTACTATCTGTCAAGATGTCAGATATGCATTTAGGACAGCCCTCAAAACTCCTGTGGACTACAGATAGATAGATGGTCATTATGTCTAGACATGTGTTTGAAATATAGCTTTGCTATTTACTTTGTAAATTTAGAGAAGTAAGTAAACTGTTCTGAGTGTCTTCATGTGTAAAATAGGGATGGTAGTAACTTTATATTTGCTGAAAGGATTCCTTAAGTTGATGTATATAAACCACTTAGCATTACTTGGTACAGAGAGCTTCAGGAAAGAATTTGTTAGTATTTCTATTAGGCCCTAGAAGGCATAATGATAGAGTACATTGAGTACATTAGTAGTCATCTTTAACAACTGCTCTGGTTTGTCAGTTTACTTCATGAGAGCATAACTAAAAGAACTGTGTGAGAAGTACAGAACCTCTTGAGCCTAAGATCACAGAACTACAGAATATTAGAGCAGCAGAAGACCCATTAGAGACTGAACTTTTTTTTACACACACTCATCACACATGTAACATACATACATCATACAGATGAGAAAATGGGGCCTGGAAGTTGCAATAGATTTCCTTTGATCACACATAGGAGATCGGAGAGCTAGTCCTGATTTTCTTTTTTCCTACTAAGTAACACATTTTACACATAATTCAATCTCCTCAGACAATGAGAGACCAATGCAAAAAAACTTGGAGTAAAGTAACAGAATAAGACCTAAAGATGGACTATTCATGAGCTATTGACACAACAATGCTCTGTGACTACCAAAATGCTTTGTGACATACAACAATAAAAGTTTATTTTTGTTGCAAATCTATGGGTCAGCTACTCAGCTGGCCAGTGTTTCAGATCTGGTGGACACCCTCATGCATCTGGATAAGCCAGGAAGTTCTCCTTCTGGAGATGGTTGAGGAATTTCAGCTTTCCTCCACATGATCTCTTATGCTATAAAAAGGTAGCTTGTGCTTGGTCACATGGAATTGGCAAAAGCCCAATACATAGAAGAGACATACAAATCTCTCGAGCCTTATTCAGACTTATAAATGTCACTGTGCCACTTCTGCCATGTTCTGTTGATCAAAATGAGGCACAGGACCAACCCAGAACCAGGCAGTGGGGAGACAGACTATACTTCATGAGAGAAAAAGCGGAAAAGTTCTATTGGTAAGAGATGAATAACAGAGGGTTAAAGAATTGGGGATAAGTATATAATCTATCTCAGGAGACCCTTCTATTAGGCACTACACAACATACCCATCCTCTGTTCTAAGATATTTTTTCCAACTAATTGATATGTTGCTGTTTAGTTGCCGTCCAATTGGTATGAGAAAACTTCAATATTCAACATAAAAAATCCAAACAAAAATCTCTTAAATGTTAATGAATTCAGTTGAATTGCCAAAATGTGGATATTACTGTATGTTTGTTTGTTTTTTCCTATCACATATTCCTTAGAATAGGTATGGACTAATTATTTATTCTAAATTAAGGCCACCATTTGAAATTTCTTTGCCAATTTTTAAAACTAAGATTAGAAAGGTATACTATCTTTGTTGCTTATTAAGCACCAATGCTAACCCTATTCAATAATGTGAACACAACCACTTAGACACTCATTAAGAAGACTTACTATAACCCTATTATAGCAAAATATGTCAAAGATTTGAAATATATTGCTCTGATATGTATTTACTTGAATTTTAAATTTTAAATTTAGTTATGTTTGTATATGGATTAGACTAACAACCACAAAAACATTAAATCAAACTTTTAGTCTTTCTAATAACAAAATCAAGTAGATTATAGTTGAAAAGATTTACATAGTAGAAATTATGAGACTAGCTTATGTATGAGGTGAAATTTCTGCTCCTTCTAAATTGTTATTCTATTTACAAGAAGCCAATCTGATAGGCTCATCATAAAACCACTTGCAGTTACTTCTTTGAATGTTAGTTATTTTCTTTAAAGATATAATTTAAGATATTAAACATAGCAAAAAGGTAAATTTCTGAAATATACCATTTATCATAAAAGAAGGTAAACTTTTTATAAAGTTTCATTCTTTATACTTTTATAGATCATTCTATATAGAAAAAAGAGCTTATCTTGACATAATGGTATTAAAATAAGCTTGTCCCTCTTCACTTAAAAATTGGTAATTTTTGCTTAAATAAATTTGGTCTGTACAAAATATTTGATTATAAACATAAACTTTGAAGTCATTCTTTTGGAAATAGTCATATAATTCTACTCCAGAGGAAAAAAGAGCTTACTTCATTCTAATGGTGTTAAAATAATCCTACCCTCAAAGCTAAATCATAAGCAGAACTGAAAGAATTTAGAACAGGAGTGAATGAAATACAAATTAGTGATCTCAAATAAGCATAGTGATCTACACTGAGTTTTTTTGAGAATTTGATATATTTTTACAGCAAATGACATTATTAGAGATGTAATTAACACTGATAGCAAATATTGTGGAAAACTAATATTTGAAGAGCTATCAATGCAAGGCTGTAATTAAAAACATGCTTCTGTATAGCAAATATACTTTTCTTTTATTCATGTATAAAGAAAATAGCATTTATAAACATAAAGATTTTCTGTTTCCCAGCTTTGTTTCTTCAACCTTGAATAGCTTCAAATTCTTTTATTAGCATAGGATTAAGACTGTTATAAAATATGTTTATTTCCTGACCATGCATATTGGCAAAGTGATGTGCTAGGTGAACTTCTAACACTTGGCTGGTATCAAACCTTGCACTCTACTGCAATATTTTATCCATTGTTGATTTACCTGGTTAGACAGAATGGGTAGCTATTCTAGAAAAAAGTGGCTCTTACTTATTGTGGTTTATTTACATTCTGTAAAATATTCAGTATCACATTACAGTCTCCTTAAATGCAATCAGATAAACTCCAACAACAACACCAAATAAACGTGGAGGTATTTATGTGGAGGAGGGTGCAATAACCTTTGCTGTTTTTCCAATAATGTGTTTGGCACTTATTGCTTATAATAAACAGCTCTCTTCCTGTGCTCTAGGGGAATCTGATCTTTCATGAAGGTAAGCATTGCCCCAAGAGTATAGAGAGGATGGAAAGAATTTAGAAACCTCAAAGTTGGTTTCCTTGAACACCTGGTCAATTATTTCAGACAATAAATGGGAAGTATGGCAACTTATAAAATATTTTATTAATTTCCAGACTACACATGTATGTGTGCATTGCTTGCAGTTGTGCTTGACTACTTAGAAGATGGAAGATGATCCCCCAGATTCTGACTTGATTATCTAATTTTACATGATATGATAAAGAATAGGATTAGGCACCAATTTCATGACCAAACACCTGAAAAGCTACCAGATCAATATGGCTAGAAATCAAAGTACATGGATAGTTTGGAAAAGTTAGGAGAACTGTGCTTTTTGAAATTAGTCTTATGAATTCTTTTAAACTTTAGATGCATTTATGTTTCTTTTCTTTTTTTTTTTTAGTGTTGCGGAAGTACATTTAGTATTGAGATTTAATCTGTGTGTTAGCTATTATGTATAGTGCTTTTTTTAAATGTTCAGTGAGAGATAAGAATAGCTGTCCCATTGTGTTTTTGAGTAAAATTAACCACCACAAGTAATAGCTAATATTAAATGACATATATTAGTATTTCCCAAACCATGCTATTACTATTATTATTATTGCAATTTTACTGATTAGAAAGCCTAGGCTTAGAATAGTTAAACAATTAGTTGTCCAGGGTGATCCAGTTTGCAAGTAGCAAAACTAGAATTCAAAGTCAGGTGTGACAACTCCAGATTTTGAGCTCTTATTAATGGCTACACTATACACTGAATCATTTTGGTGAATTAGAAGATCCAGTCTCACAATTATATTTGTAACTATGCACATTCAAAATCACTCCCCTGGAAATAATATGGGTGTGACAGGGATCTTTTTTTCTGTAGTATGGTCTATTTCCTTTATGTTTGGTAGTACATACCTAAAAAATAAAGGTTTGGCTCTGGCTAGTTTGGCTCGGTTGTAGCATCATCTTATACACCAAAAGGTTGTGGGTTCAATCCCCACTCAGGGCACATGCCTAGGTTGCAGGTTCAGTCCCCATTTTGGGTGTGTATGAGAGGCTACTGATCAATGTTTCTGTGTTTCTCATATCAATGTCTCTCCCTCCCTCCCTCTCTCTCTCTCTGTCTCTCTTTCTCTCTCTTTCCTCTTCCTCTCTCTAAAAGCAATGAAAACAATGTCCTTGGGTAAGGATAAAAATAGAAAAATAAAGGTTTGTTTTATGACAATACTTTAAATTATGGAGATCTGGATATGTCATGTCATTATCAATAGAGAGCTCAGCAGTGGTCATGGCTTCACATATTGAGATTTTTAGTTTCCATTTTGTAAGTAGCTCAGTTTTGTTTTCAAATACCCTGAGACAAAGTCCAAGATGGGTCTTGTCCACAGGCAAATAAGTAACTTCCTGCAAATGTAATTGATTTTAGAAGTGTTAAGAGAGATATTTTTCATCACCCTTCCATCTGCATTTCCCTCTTCTACCATCAAACACTTGGCTGACTCTTTACTAAAATTTGAACTACCAGCATGAGCTGAACATGGAGATATCCCCACTGTGGAAAGAACAGATAGTTAGAGGAGACTACAGGTTTGGACTTGAACTAATGCTGTCTCCACCTCTGTCCACGGGGGTTGGGAGAAGGCTATCTCTCACTGAAGAAAAGATATAACGAAAGGGAACATAAAACTGCTATGTTTGTTTAAACTTCTAAATGATGTCAGGGCCCAGAAAACATTATTATTTCATTAATATTATATATAATCTCATAATATTAGCTGTATGGAACCTTAAAATCTAATTTGACTCGCTTTTTTTTTCAGATCAAGATATTATTTTTGGAGTGATATTGAACTTCAGTCATAAGATTTTGGTTGAAAATTTTATAAAGCCAGAAATATATATTATAATACTGTTATAAATACTGTATTATTATTAAGCTTTTGTGCAAAAACCATATTCACTTAATTCCTGTGGTAACTTACAAAGAAATGGCCACGCATTTCATCCTCTATACACTTACCTTTGCAATGTAACTTTAATTTTTTAGTTTTTTAAAATTGTTTTTCTATTAGAGTTGTCCCATTTTTCTCCATTGCTCCCCCTACCCTGCCCACCCTCCCTCACACATTCAGTCCCCACCCTGTTCTCCATGTCTATGGATCATTCATACTAGTTACTTGATTAGACCCTTCCCCTTCTTTCCTGACTTTTCATGCATGCCCCTCCCCCCTCTGGTCACTGTCAGTCTGTTCCTTGTTTCCATGCCTCTGATTCTATTTTGCTCACTTGTTTGCGTTGTTCATTAGTGTCCTGTGTTAGGTGAGATCATATGGTATTTTTCTTTCGCTGTCTGTCTTATTTCACTAAGCATAATACTCTCCAGCTCTGTCCATGTTGTTGCAAAAGGTAGGAGTTCCTTCTTTCTTTCTGTTGCTTAGTAGTCCACCATGTAAATGTACCACAGGTTTTTGATCCACTCATCTACATATGGGCACTTAGGGTGTTTCCAGCATTTGGCTATTGTAAACAATGCTGCTATGAACATAGGGGTGCATAAGTTCTTTTGAATTGGTGTTTCAGTATTCTTCGGGTATAATCCTAGCAATGGGATTGCTGGTTCAAAGGTAGTTCCATTTTTAGTTTTTTGAGGAAATTCCATACTGTTTTCCATAGTGGTTGCACCAGTCTGCATTCCCACCAACAGTGCACTAGGGTTCCCGTTTCTCCGCATCCTTGCCAGCACTTGTTTGTTGATTTGTCGATGGTGGCCATTTTGACCAGTGTGAGGCGGTATCTCATTGTGGTTTTAATTTGCATCTCTCTGATGGCTAGTGATGTTGAGCATTCTTTCATATGCCTATGGGCCATTTGTATGTCCTCCTTGGAAAAGCGTCTGTTCAGTTCCCTTGCCCATTGTTTAATTGGGATGTCTGTTTTCTTGGTGTTGAGTCATATAAGTTCTTTGTATATTTTGGAGATCAAACCCTTGTCTGAGATATCATTGGCAAATATGTTTTCCCATACAGTTGTTTCCCTTTTCATCTTGCATAAGAACAGACATATAAGTCAATGGAACAGAAATAAACCCAGGTTTCTATGGTCAATTAACTTTTGAGAAAGGAAGAAGGAGCATAAAATGGAGTGAGAAGAGCCTCTTCAACAAATGGTGCTGGGAGAACTAGACAGGGACATGCAAAAAAATGAAACTAGACCACCAGCTTACACCATACACAAGAATAAACTCAAGATGGATAAAAGACTTAAACATAAGCCATGTTGCCATAAAAGGCCTAGAGGAAAACATAGGCAGGAGAATCTCAGATATCTCATGTAGCAATATTTTCACTGATATATTTCCTAAGGCAAGAGAAATAAAGGAAAGAATAAACAAAAAGGCTACATCAAATTAAAGAGTTTCTGCTCAGCAATGTAACTTAAAAAATTGCGATAAGAATATTTAACACGATATCTGTCCTTTTAAATTTGTAAGTGTACAATACTGTATTGTTAACTATGGGAACTATGTTGTATATCAGATCTCTAGGTCTTACTCATGTCACATACCCGAAACCCTATAACCATTGAACAACTCATTTCCCCCCATTGACAATCCCTTGGCAATTACCACTGTCACTGTTCTCTGCTTCAATGAGTTTGACTATTTAAAATATCCCATATAAATGGAATTATGCAGTAATTGTGTTTCTGTGATTGGCTATTTATTTTTACATAATATCCTCTAGGTCCTCCATATTGTTGCATGTGACAGGATTTCCTTCTTTTTAAGGCTGAATAATATTCTCTTATATGTATAAACCACATTTGCCTGTCAATGGACATTTCAGTTGTTTCTGTATCTTGGAATTGTAATAATTTTGCAGTGAATATGGTAATGCAAATATCTCTTTGATGCCCTCATAGCAATTATTTTGGATATATACCCAGAATTTTAATCTGGATTATATGGTAGCTGTATTTTTAATTTTTTGAGAGACCTCAACACTTTTCCATAATGGATGCACCAATTTACATGTCTACCAACAGTATACAAGGGTTTCAATTTCTCCAAATACTAACAAACACTTGATATCTTTTTTGTGTGTACACTTATTTAAGATACTAGCTGTCCTAAGAGGTGTGAGACAGTGTTTTTAATTGGCATTTCCCTGGTAATTAGTGATGTTGAGCATTTTCTTAAACCTGTGGGACATTTGTATGTCTTCTTTGGAAAATTATCTATGTAAGTCCTTTGCCTATTTTTAAATTTTATTGTTTTATTATTTCTACTATTAGTTGTGGATGTTCCTTATATACTTGGAGACTAACATTTTATCAGATACAGTGTCTGCAAATATTTTCTCCCATACTGTAGGTTGTTTTCCATTTTGTGGTTTGCTGTGCAGAAGCTATTTAGGTAGATGTAGTCTCACTTATCCATGTCTGGGTTTGATGAGTGTATCTTCAGTGTCATAGTCAAGACATCATCATCCAGATCAATATCGAAAAGATTTCCCCCTATGTTTTCTTCTAGAACTTTTAGTGTTAAGCCTTAACTAAATAGGTGAAAAGTTTATACACTGAAAACTATAAAATATTGATGAAAGAAAATAAAGAGGACACAATAAATGGAAATATATTGCATGTTCATGAATTATAAGACTTAACATTGTTAAAATATCCATACTATGAAAAGTGATCTTTATATTCAATACTATCATCATCAAAAAACCAATGGCATTTTTTTACAGAAATAGGAAAACAACCCTAAAATTCATGTGGAACTGCAAAAGACCCTGAGTAGCCAAAGCAATCTTGAGAAAGAAAAATCAAGGTGGCATCACAAAGATTTCAAAAAATATTGCAAAACTAAAGTAATCAAAATAATATGGTGCAGGCATCAAGGCAGACAGGTAGGACAATGAAACAGCAATTAACCTAAACATGTACTGTCAACTCATCTTCTACAAGGATGCCAACAATACTCTTCTATAAACAGTACTGGAAAAACTGGATATCCACAGGCAAGAAGAATGAAATTGAACCCTTATCTTAAACCACACACAAAAACTAAGACAAAATGCTTTATAACTTTTCATCTCTTCCAACTTGCAACTTTCTATCAAGAGAGTCAATTTTCTATATCTCAGTTCTTGACTAACCACTTGATTTTCTTTGAGCAGGTGTGATGCAGACAGAGGCTTGGAAAGCTGTTTATGCATTGTATTTTACTCTTTGGTTGCTTTTTGGAACTCTGATTCTATCATGTACAGACACCCAGGGTAGCCCTAGAGGGTGAGAAACCTCCTTGAAGGAATAATCTACAGACCAATCAACTTGGCAGCTGTCAGATATGTGCATGAGACCATTCTAGACCATCAAGCTTTGGCCAAACCTGCTTAAGGAGAAAACTGTCTAAGCAATCTAAAAAATCATGTGAAGTAATAAATGCTTGTTGTTTTAAGTAAGTTTTAGTGTAGTTTGTTATACCACAAAAGCTAATTGATACATTCTCTAGTTTTCCTTCATTGTTGTGATTGTAGATATAGATCTTTAAGAAAACCTGGCTAGCACTTCCTGGCATAAAGAATGTTCATACTATTCACTCTAGGAAAGAATCTAATGGTTAAGTTCATAACTACAATGAATATCACTGCTCAGTTCACCGTGCAAAGCTAGTTCTTATTGTGTTGCCAATAATGTATGTGGGGAAAATGAGAAGTACAGTTATGTTTATGTTGACATGTCTTCATTGCAAGGTTAAGTATTTGATTTGTTTATACTTTTTCCCATTTCTCTGGTTCAGCTGCACTGTCTGGGTTTTAACAGGCTTCATTATTCCCTCACTCGGTGAGACAGTGTCTGAGTTAAGGATTAACATTTGTATAGCAAAGCATAAATGCTTGTGAATTGTATATAATATTTTAGTACAAGCTTATGTAGTTGTACTACTTTCACGAAGTTTTGGTTTAGCAAGCAGCTTTTAGTTACCCCTTAGAAGTCCAATTTGATAGATGCTAGGAACGCAATAAGAAAAGTGGAATTTTTTAATTCTATGGTTAGTAGATATAATAGGTAAATGCTCTGTGTTATGAATTAAATAAAGCAACTTTTTAAAATTTTACTTCATCTTTTTTATTTCTTTATATTCTCAATTCCAAACGCCTGTCTGAACAAATGAATCTAATTTTTTTTAAAAATTACATTGAAATAAGTGTATATCCTGAACAGATTTAGTGAAAACAATGTTTGAAAAGTTTTTTAAAAATACACATAAAGTTCTATGACTATCATACAATTTTGCAATTTTGTGTCCAAGATATAAAATTTGTTTTTGAAATCATCTGATTTTTCTATTTTTGCCCCACAGCCAGTCTCCTGAAATAAGCCTATTCCCATAACCCAATGATCAAAATATGTTAGAGCTGGAAGAAAACTTAGAGGTTCCCAGGTTCCCTAGAGTCTATATTTAAAACAGATTTTATTCCTATTCAGAGTGCAATTTATCTACAGACATACATATAAAATTAAAGGAAGTTTCATAAATTATTTATTATTGATCATCAATGCTTCCTAATACTTTCAATTCTATTTCACCCTGTCTCTATTATATTCTATTATGATTTCCCTGTTTATTGTCCTTTTTTTTTAATATTCATCATTGCTTACTAAATTGATTTCACACTTCATTATTGAATTTTGATCTACTGATAGAAAAACTGTTCTACACTAGAAGGAAGAAAATAATTCACAGCTTAAGAGGCATATTACTTTTGCAATTCTTTGCTCTTTTTCTAGCAAAGCTGGCATCATTTCTCTAATCTTCTCTTGAGGGAGAGAAGATGCTATCTCTATGACTTTAACCCTATGACCAGAGTCATTCATTATGTCTTCTTGTCTTTGATTTCTTATATATCACTATGATTTCTGAACTAATTTTTATTATATTTTTTCAAAGTACCATGTCTTGTCATCACCCCCCTACTTCCAACTAATTTTCAATTTTCTAGTTTCATTCTTCTACAACAGCTGAGTCTGCCCTATGCACTTGCTCTTGGAAACCACTCCTTACTTGCTCAGCCCTTATTATCGTCATTGTGGAGCTCCAAACACCAATAAAAATGATTTGAAATGCCTGGAATCATGTATGAATAACAAAAATGACTTCCAAAAAAGGAGAAATGAAAAATATTACAATAAAAAATAGGTCCCTACATCCAAATAAAAAGATTTTTCACAGTGAACTATCAACAAAATGAAACAAAAACCTGTAACTGGACCTGGGGTAGTGAGCACACAATACAATGCACAGATGATATGTTGTAGAATTGTACACCTGAAATCTTTATAATTTTGTTAACCGGTGCCACCCCAATAAATGCAATAAAAAGGAAAAAAAGACAACCTACTGAATGTCAGAAGATATTCACCAATGATACATCTGATATGTGGTTAATATCCACATTTTATAAAGAATTAATACATATAGATTGCCAATAAATATATGAAAAGATGCTCAATGTCACTAATCAGAGAGATGCAAATCAAAACCACAGTAAGATACCACCTCACACCTGTCAGAATGCCTATCATCAATAAATCACAAACAGTAAGTGTTGACGAGGATGTGGAGAAAAGGGAACCCTAGTGCACTGTTGGTGTGAATGCAGACTGGTGCAGCCACGATGGAAAACAGTGTGGAGTTTCCTCAAAAAGTAAAAATAAAAATGGCATTACAATTACACTTACAGGAATATATTCAAAGAAACCCAAAACATTAATTCAAAAGAATATATTCACCCCCATGTTCATTGCAGAATTATTTACCACAGCTCAGATATGGAAGCAACCCAAATACCCATCAATAGAGTGGATAAAAAGCTATAGTACATATACACAAGAGAATATTACTCGGCAATACAAAAGGAATGAAATCTTAACTTTTGTAACATCATGGATGGATGTAGAGAGCATTATGCTAAGTGAAATAAGTCAGAGAAAGACAAATACCATATGATTTCACTTATATGTGGAATCTAGAGAACAAAAAGAAAAAACAAAATAGAAATAGACTTATAGATGTAGAGATTAGACTGATGATTGACAGAAGGGAGGGGTGGGAGGATGGATGAAAAAGGTGAAGGAATTAAGAAGCACAAAATTGTAGTTACAGGACAGTCAGGGACATGTAAAGTACAGCATAAGGAATGCAGTCAACAATATGATAACTATGTATGGGGCCCTTCTGTAAAGTACATGGTTGTCTAACCAGTATGCTATACCTCCAAAACTAATACAGAGTAACAATGAATGTAAACTGCTACTGGGGGGGAAAAAAAAATCAATGGCATAAAAAGAAATGGGTCCCTCTACTGGTCAAAGACAATAATAAAGATTTTATTAACTATGCCTCAAATGCTTTTTTGTCACTTTTCTAGATACATGTGAAACACTTAAATTAAGTAAATAAATTAAAGTTTGCGGACCTTTTCTTGTTGAGAAACAAGTCAAGTTATCTCTCATACATAATCTGAAGCCCTAGCTCCCCCTATTTCCTGGTGAAAAGCAGCTCTTGCCTTTCTGTCTCTAGTGTGTCTGTTCAAACATAGACACCCTCACAGCTAAGAACATCCTCAGCTTCTACTCTCCCTGTATTTCCCACACCAGGCTTTTCAATCTATCATTCCACTCACTTATCTAATTCTTCTTTCATTAGGACTGAAGTATTGTTATTTCAAACCAAAAGATAACCAACCTTATCAGGCATATCCAATTTAAGTGGGGCAGGTTTTTGAAATCATTTGGTTTCCATAAGATGGGGACACATTCACATGGTCCAAAGAATCCCACTGCGGTATCTGACCTGGGTATGTCCTTACTTGGGATCTGAATCACCTTCCCTTATTTCCTCCTCAGCAACCTGAATTGTGTTTATTGATTTCAGCTAGATGAGGATAGCAAGCAAACTACAAGGTCATAGGTCTCCGCTGGAGGGCTTTTTTGGGTTAGAAGGTTATAAAATCAATTATTTCTAATTGGTGGATTTCAATAGGGGGGAAAGAAGTTCAATCAGTGTGGGCTGAGAAAATACTTAAGTGACAATAATATTGACATTTGATAGTGATCACATGTCCTTTCTCTATCACCCCTGTGTTAGGCAAATTGAATTTTGATTTTTAAATCATTTTATATTGGAATAAATCACAGAGTTATCTGCTATCTTTCATTAAAGCCAACATGTAAAATTTTTGATCCTTTTACCTGGAGAATCAGCTGAAAGTTTTTGATATTAGGAAAAACAGAGAGTAGAATCATCTATTCTTGAATATAAGAAAAACTGAATATCCTTAAATCGTAAGACCTCAACCAATGGAAGCCAGAAAATGACAAGAGTAGACTAATGACAAATGTTGCCAACGTTTCCCAGACATAATTTGTATAACCTATCATACCCAGTCCAAAATTAAAAAGAGAACCTCTGTGTTAAAAAATTATTAGATATTTCAATATGGCAACAGCAGGGCATTTAACTAAATTCAGGCTCTTTTAGGCATAGGGCTCTGCACAACTGCATGAAGCCAGCCTTGTTCCTAGAACTTTTTCTATAAATATGTGCTGACTGCTTTCAATCCCTTGCTGACTTGCATCCTCCTGTGTCTCTTCTTTGCTTCACAGACAGACTCATGAAATAGTAGTCTAATTATACACACACATACACTTACATATATACACATCCACACACATGCACACACATGTGTATGAAAAAAATAAAATGAGATACCTACTTTGTAATAATAAACAAATACTTCTAAGTGGATATTCAAGACTGAAATGTGAAAGACAAAGCTAAAGTTTTAACAACTTCAACAAACACTACAGAAATTATGGCATAGGTCAGAGAAGTATTGCTTGAAGAAGATGTTCAAACGATAAATAAAAGTAAAGATTGATACATTTAACTATATTAAATAAAAATACTACTTTAAGTTAAAAGATGCATTAAACAAAATGCAGAGAAGCTATAAGCTTAGAAGTTATCTGTCATATACATAACTGGCAAAGGCTTATAATCAGAGTATATAACAAATCCTTTAAAAAGGCAATGTTAAGAAAAATGAATACGTTTGAAAGGCCAATAAACCTATATGAAAGGTGTTCATTATCAGAACATGTAGAGGTACATTGTCACACCTTATGCTCAACATCCCCATCTTTCTACCAGAGCATCGGTGTCAGTGGCCTAGACCCAATCACAGAACTTCTGATTCACTAGAGCTGAGGTGGGGCCTTGGAAAGTGAACTTTGAAAAAGCCTTCTGAGGGATTTTGATGTGTACCATGATGGAGACACCATTTCCTGAATTTTGTCAAATCCTTTTCCAAAACAATCAGTCATCATCCTAAAATTATAACTTTTATACAGCTTTTTAGTCTGTCATTTCTTTCCATTACCTTATTTCAGACAGAGACTTTGGTGTGTGCAAAGAAGTTGGTCTTGAAAGCTATTCAGCAATGTATTCCAGTAGTACAAGCTGGAGAGTTCATAGCCCCGCGGGAAACAAGGAGGATGGTGCGCACCAGTTTCCCTCTGTGTCCTCTTTCTTAGATGCCAATCGTTTCCCCCACATTCGTCTCTCTGTTTCTCTGTAACCCTACATTCCATCAGAGAGATTTCTTCTCTAAATCTCCACAAGAACTCTATATTGCTTCTTCCCCTTTTATCCTTTTGTTCCTAATGGATGGTGGGAAGAAAACATTGTTCACTTTTTGGAGGGAAAGCAGGAGGAAGAACTCAGGAAACTCTTCATCTAGAACATTCATCTTATGTTGAATCTGAAAAGATGACTAGTTGCTCTATATTGGGGCAGGTAAATGGTATATCCTAGTACAAGAACTTTTGTATCATTTGGGTCAGAAACAACAAAAACTTCTCACAGCATCACATGAATGTACATTTCAGCTAGTCTCTCAAATATAGAAAAGACTAAATATTAAAAAAGAAAATACATATAGAAAATGGGCAAAACACATGAATGAATTCATATAGAAAATATTCATAATACATGAAAATACCTACTATTTTACTCCTTAAATTAAAAAAAATATATGTTTATTGATTTTAGAGAGACAGGAAAGGAGAGAGAGAAACATCTACTGGTGGCCTCCCATATGTGCCATGACTGGGGAGAGATTCCTCAACCTAGGCATATGCCCTGACCAGGAATTGAAACTGCAGCCTTTTGGTGTACAGAACAATGTTTCAGCCAGTTGAGTTATACCAGCCAAGGCTACTTTTTACTCTTAATAAAAATGCAAAGCTAAACTATACTAAGATTTCTGTTCTCACTTGTCAGACTTGAAATTTTCAAATGTTTGATAACATACTCTGCAGCTGGAGATTTTGGAAATGAGAAACTCTCACTTGTTGCAAACTGGTCTACCCCTATGGATGGAAATTTGGAAATATCTAACAAAACCCATATTTACCCTTTGACCAAGGAATCTCACTTTTAGGAATTTACCCTGAAGATAAGCCTTCCAAAATATAGAACAATGTATGCAAAAGGTTACTTGTTATTTGTAATAGCTAAGACTGGAAACCTAAATGCCCATTCAGAAGAGACTGGTTAAATACACTATAGTATAACTAAAAAAAGAAGTATAAAATAGTCATTTAAAAAAATTTAAAAAGTTGTATAAATTGATAAAGTGATATTTAGAATATATTTTAATGAGTAAAAGCAAGGTGTGACAAGTACATTTAATAATTTAATATGTTACCATTGTGTAAAAAGACAACATATTTTTTCCCCAAAAAAGAACAAGGGAAGGATAAGCTAGAAGCTAATAAAAATGGTTTATTATAGTGGATAGGAAGGGAATGAGGGAACCAGAAATGGTGAGAGCAAGGTTTCCTTTAATAAAAATTTTAACATAGTTAATTGTTTAAACATTAAAAAGTGATGTCAAAACTAAAAGAAAGCAAACTGCAAAGATAAATCAATATAGAAAAATGAGCTAACTCTATTTTAATTTAAAAAGATAACCATACAATAAAAAAAATAAGTTAAATAACTTCTCAGCACAGTACTCTGATTGTTCAATCTTTGTACGATCTATCCCAAGCATAAAAATATTGAAAATAAAGATAGAGAGCTACTTATTAAGTCGTCGTCGTCGGCATCCGTCCGTCTCGAGAGACGATGGTGTAGCTTCTACTGAAGCTACAGAGCCTGGGCAGGGTGATATGGAGGGTCTGCTGTTGCCCATGCAGCAGACCCCCCCTCTCTTCGCAGCTGAAGGGTCCAAGGGAAAGACGGAGTCAATACAGCTTGGCTTCAGGTGCGCCGCAGGAGTTGCCGGTGTTGACTACAACGTCAAACCGCCTTAGGGACTCCGGCTCCGGATTTTCTGTCGGGGTTTACTCCCTTAGCCTTTCCCCTGAAGAGGTATGCCGCAAGGCAGCGGAGGTTTTTTGGAGTCAGAGTTTTCCTTCTCTGATGTACCCTGACTGGAAGATCGAACCAGCGACACTTAGCTCGCAGGCCGACGCTCAATCCACTGAGCTAAACCAGCCAGGGCCTACTTATTAAGTAGGTTGTTTTATTAATAGTAGTAGTCTTGGCACATTTTCAATGTTATTTTTTGTATATTGTAGATGAAAATAAACTAATATGTTAATGTTTTAAAAATATTTTCACTGAAAGGGAATGAGATACCACTATAAAATAAAAAAAGATAAAAATATATGTAATTGTTAAATTTTTATTAGAAATGTTAACTAGAACTCTTGATTTAAAATACCAATGGCATGTTCTGGTGTCCATCACTGTACAGGTCTAGAATCAATAACTTAGCAACAATGAAACACCAAGTGTGGAGACCTTTGTTTCTAAAGACCATTACTGATTAAAAGGGTTGAATATCTATTATGTCAGAAGCAAAGACGTGCTAAAACACTAAAAGAATTATAAAGAGAAAAATAAAAAAGGACTCAGCACTGACCCAAAGGGGCTCCCACTATTTTAATTAATTTAACTTTAGAATTTAATAGAATGACAGACTTAGATTATAATTTCTTTTTAAAAAGTGAGAGCCCCAAAACATAAAACAGCTAAAGAAAAAAGGAAAGGTCTCTTTTTGCAGAGAATATCAGAAAGTAAGTGTAGAATAAATGATGCAATTAGAGAACTAACCAGTTTGTAGCTCCCAGTGTAATAACTGTTTTAGGCTATTACTGTATATGAATGCTGAAACCATCACTGTCATCAAGATTGTTGAGGGAGAGCCCTGGCTGGTGTGGCTCAGTGGATTGGGCGCTGGCCTTCAAACCAAGGAGTCATCAGTTCTATTCACACTCAGGACACATGCCTGGGTGGCAGGCCAGGTTCCCAGTTGGGCGCATGTGAGAGACAGCCACACATTGATGTTTTTCTTCCTCTCTTTCTCCCTCTCTTCCCCTCTTTCTAAAAATAAATAAATAAAATATTTTTTTAAAGGTATTGAGGAAGAGAATTCTTATATGGTTATAAATTATCACACACAGTCCAGTAATTAATAACAAGTGAAAAATCACAACAAAATGTTGACAATTACTGCCCTTAAGCACATGTTCAGGTGGTATCACTAATAGTGGGATAACCTGATACTATGTGCCTCCTGATGTGGTGCTGTAGAAGTGCACAGCATTGTCCATGTGTTAGTGTTGCGGAAGACATTTTACCTGAATGTAGTCATGAAGAAATTAAGTAAGGCAAATTCAGACAGTGGACTATTCTACAACATTAATGGTCTGGACTCTTCAAAACAAAATATAAACAGATAAAGGGCAGTAAAATCATAAAAAATTAGAGAACTGCAACAGTAGTGTTAGGATAAGTGATTCTAAATTAAAATAGACTGAAGAGCCATAACAATCAAATGCAAAACTATAAATGACTTCTGGGGGACAATTGGGGATATATGATTGCATGGTCTACTTTATGAATAATTCTTGATCTGATAATGATATTGTGGTTATACAGAATGCCTTTATTTACAGACGCTATATGCTGACATATTCATAAAGACTTATGCCTGCAATATTTTAAACAGTTGACAAATGTATGTAGATTAGAAAGAGAGAAAGCAATAACAAAAAATATAAACAATTGGTGAATCTAGGAGTAGGTTTACAGTTTTCATTGCAGTACACTTTTCAGTTCTCTTTAAAAAAGAAATTTTGAAAAATATAAGGTTAGTGGTGGGGGAGGAAGCATTTCCTTCTGTGTTTACCTTTTGCAACTTGAATTCTGTGAGCATTATTCCTGCTCTCCCCAAACTGTACCAAAATTCCCTCATTAAGCATTCAAGCTGTAGAACAAGAGCCACATTACACACTCCAAGACCTATTTCTTGCTCTTCCTGTTCCTCCCCACACTGTCTCTAAAAGCAAGAAGCCCACCTAAATAATTCACAAAATTTAATTAACATAACACAATGCTTAATATCTAGTTTTAGGTTAAGGTGTTTTAATTATTGCTATTGTTGTTTTTGCTTGTTCATGTAATTTTTCCCAGTACAAAAGAACCCTATGACAACTAGGATTTATATTCTCTAGCTTTAGGAAAATGACAATTACCTAAAATCCTTAAATGACTTATATATGAACATGCTAGATTATATGGATTTGTGGGATAACCTCATGAAATTTTCCAGGAGGTAAGTATTCATTTTCTGAAATAGTCATCACAGTTGTAATTCTTTCCTCAATGTCAGGCTTCTCTCTGAGATCATGTCTGTATAGTGACTAAAACCTACTAATTGCTTGATAAACATATAGTAAATAAGTCAATGAATGTGTAGTGATACAGAGACTGGAATATCATCAATAATAAATGGTAAGTCAATCTTTGAGTGCAAGGGATCTTCAAAGGAGGTGAGCTGAGAGAAAAAAAATAAAGAAGAAAAAGGAATACAATGGAGAAAGTGTAAAGGAACTGATGAAGAAGTTAATGATAATATTGGGTAGACTAATCAGAGAAGGATATTCTTTTATGTTTTTTCATCGTCTTGTAGCCATGTCTCAAATGAGTGACCATTAGCCATATGCAGAGAGGCTGCTGTATTGGACAGTGCAGCTTACAGAAAAAGTCCATTGTTGCCGAAGGTTCTATGAGATTTAACCGAGGAGAAGGTCTAGAGTGAGAAAAGAGCCAAGATATGAAATCTGAAGAAATCCAACATTTATAGGTTAGAAAAGTATGTAAGGACATTTCAAGAAAAATAAATATCCAGTAGAGGAGTCCAAAAAAAAAAAAAAAAAAAAGGTACCATGGGAACCTAGGAAAGGAATGTAATCAGGAGTGTTCTGGAGTTGGCAGCTTCCTTGAATGTTTTTGCACGCCACTTAAAAGAAATAGCTCAATAGATCACAGAAGTCTGTTATAAAAGTAATTCTTTCAATTAAAATTCACAAGTTTGAAAAGCCTGAAAAAAAATTCTGATTTTAAATTTTGTTAACATACTATGTTTGGTTTCTAATAGATCTTTAATATTTCCAATTGTTGTTATAGTAAATAATTTACATTACCTTCAAAGGAGATATTAAAGGTCCCTAAAATCAGACCCTCTAAATTTGTGTGTGCTGCATAAAAAATAATTATTACCGCAGTAAATGTTTCAAAGCTAAACTCAAAGCGATCCAAAGACGTGTGATGGAAAAGAGAGGGGGAGTTAAGTCAAGAAGCAACAATTAAGGAAATGTCTTAAACACCAACTCTATTTTGGTTTGCTCTAGCCTTTCCACTCTTCCCACTTGTGTTAGTCACCATCCCACAGTTTCCTTTCATGTCACTAAAGTCAGTGAACTCAGAAAAGAAAGAGTCATCTGTCTCCATGCTTTCCCTACTCTAAAAACAACTTCCACTGCCCACTGCTGCGGCATTTAAGTCTAGTCAGACTTGTTTTATTCAAGTACCTCCATGTCTGCTGAGAATAAACACTATTGGAAAAGTTTACTATAGTAATCTTATGAGTTGGTTCCCCCTGCTTGAACTCCAAACATTCCTAAAATATGTAAGAAGGGCAAATCCAATTATGCTCAGCAGGATTTCATTGACTCCTCTGACAGTTCAGATAAACTACTAAATGAATGTTTATTATAAGCATGCATGCAAATGCAACATTATAGGAGGGAAACTACTTGAAGTAGTTATTCTACCTGTAAACAAAGTTTGCTTAGATCGATTTTATTGTATTCCTAGAAAAGTTCAATGGGCAACATGGCAAATTAAAGGATATGTCATCATAATTCTGTTTGGCTGACTCTGCATCTTGTATACCAGGAATGTCTACTCCCATAGATTTTGATTTTGGTCCAAGTAAAAACTTGACAAGAGACTATGCATTATGCTGTTCCTAAATATCATGACTCCTGAAAAACCCACACCGTCAGCTGGAATATTTACAGGAAATGAAGGAGACTGATACAGGCATGCTACATATATATGCTATATAGGGCAGCCCTAATGGCTCCCCCGAGTACTGTCCCTCTCATTAACATATCTCAAGGTTTATATAAATTATCATTGATGTTAAACTAAAGAATAGCTACAACTTTCCCATATTTTCAGTAATAGTTTTCTACAAGATGTAACACAATATCAACATCTATATTATAACCTTAAGTACTTTGAGATTTATTATTTTTATCATGATTCTACTCAGGAGAATGACAGAATAAAGTCTGTTAAAATCTGAATAATAAAAATCTTATTTTATAATCATCTGAAAAATAGCATAGCTAAGTAGAAAACCATGGCCATAGAATCACATGAAGTCACAATAAAAGTGGAACTTATAAGATGTTATATTGGACTTTGGACATCCTCAGCTGATTTTATACACGACATGACCCAAATTGTTTATCATAATATTATACCAGTTTCATGCATACACTTGAAATTATTTAATTTCATGGCCTCAAAATGCATAATAATAATGCATTTGTAGCATAAAATATTTAGACTAAACAAAGATTTCCTTCATATCAGTATCTAAAAGAAAAAGAATCAAATTGAATTATGTCATCAGAAGAAACAGGAAATAAATAATCTCTTAAACGCCTACTCCCAGCTGTTATCATAAATTGTCATAGCCTTATGATCACAAAAGATGGGAAAACAACCATCAAATATCTTAATTGCCTTGATTTTTATTTCCTTTCCCCTGGGAAGGTAAGTGACCCTTGCTTGTCCGTTAACATTTTCTTTTTAAGTACATATGATAAGAAATGTAGGTTTTGGTGTTTGTGTTGAGTGTCTTCTAATAATTTTCTAAAGAGACTCTAAACTTTATATTTTCACATACAAGCATATTTGTTGTGCTTCATAGGTGCTGTGTTTTTTACAAATTGAAGGCCTGACCCTCCACCATCAAAAGTTTACAATTCACTCTATTGTGGAGGTCTGGAACTGAACCCACAATACCTCTGAGATATCCCTGTATTTCAGAAACTAAGTCATATAATACACATTTTTAATAAAGATAAATTGGAACAATTTTGTGGTCATAAAGAATGAACAAAATTTTTATGTTAAAATAAGTTTTTCTATTAGGGTTGTCTTTCAGCCTTACAGAAAGGAATAAATACACTTATCTAGTCAAATTATTATATTACATTTAAATTTATATATCTCCATACAAGTAGGTCAGAGGCCACAAATATCTATCTATAGTAATTTGAGCAAGTGTGCTGACCTATATCAAAATAAGAAGAACATTATTAAATAGAAATTCTCTATAAACAATCAAGTTTCAGTAATTTGAATAATGATTTTAAGCAGCAGCATCTCCTGTTCATGTCAGAAATATGTTTCTTCCTTTGAAATTCTATATCACCTACATACCTTTATGAGAATAGTCATTTTATTTTGCTATTTTTGTGTATTTTTATTATACATACAATATTTTGTTGGACTTGAATGGTTAAATTTGGGTGTCAACTTTAATTAAGGGATGAGCAAATAGCTGGAAACACATAATTTCTGGCTATGGATGTGAGGCTGATTCTGGAAGAGATTAGCATTTGAATGGATAGACTGAGTAAAAAAATATATATAGCCTTCACCAATGTGGGTGGGCATTATCCAGTTCATTGAGGGCCCAGAATGCTGCAAAAAGGCAGAGAAAAGGCAAATTTTCTTTCTTGGCTTGAGCTGGGGAATTCATATTCTCCTCTTTAGACATTGGAAGTCCTTTGTACTTGGGCTTGGACTTACGGCATCGTTCCCCTCCACCATTCTTGGGCTGTTGTCTCAGACTGGGACACTAGCTTCCCTCTTTCTCCATCTTGCAGATCGCAGATCATAGGATTTCTCAGCCTCCATAATTGTTTCAGCCAATTTTAATCTTAAATATATAACAAATATAATATAAAGATATAAATGATATATATGGGTATATATATGTACATATAGGTGTGTGTGTGTGTGTATGTGTATATATATACACACATAAATATACCTTTTTGGTTCTCTCTCTCCCTGGAGAACCATGGTATAGTACCTAATCACCTCAATCATACATTATAGATAGGACATTGTTTGGTACTCAGAAACAATTAAATGAGTAAATCAACAAAAATCAGTCTTCTAAATCCTATTAGGTTTTGTATAAAACAATGCTGCAGTAGAGTGCAAGGGTGTGATTAAAAAACTGTTAATAAAGTTAACAGATAAAAATCAGAATTAGATCCCCTTGAATCTGATTAATTTGCTTAAGGTTACCTATTAAGCAGAATTGATAACAAAATATTTAAAAGGTAAATGGTGATGTTATATATTATGGTTCCTAAAATAGTAGCACAGTAACTTGTACATATTATGTGAACAATAAGTGTTTGTGTGTTTAAACTGATGTCTTTGGGTAAAAATGCCTCAGTTAATTCCATTTAAGTTAAAAAGTTCTGTTTTAGAAAGGGTTATTTATTCTCCTGCTAAGGGGTATCAATGACAACTTACTGCTACCACATCTTGTCATGAAAAGACCATTTTTCGGCAATGGCTGCAGTCATTGTGCTAGTTAATCTTTTTCGGAAAGCTGCAGCATAAAACTATAACTACTACACTCCCACAGCAGGATGCTCTGTTCTGATTGGCAAGGAAAGTTTGAAGGTGGGCCACCCTGTGACCACAGTGATTGCATTCTCCAGAGCTGTGGTAATGAAATTGGAAGCCATTTTTTTTTTTTTTTTTGTGAAGCAAAAGGCCTCAAAGTAATTGCTATGGCCTGTAACCTTCCCTCTCTTTGGAAAACAGAAATACACAGTGCATTTTCCTCATGAACCTACTGTATTTACCAATATCGTTTATGGGGTATACTTTGTTAAGTTGACATTACTTTAGTAAACTTATTATTATATGGTCAACACCTGCCCCATAAATATAGAATAGAGCAGTTATATTATATTTATGTTTGGTGAAATGAAGTGTTACTCAAACTCTGATGTGGTAAAGACCTTTTCCATTCTCTATATTTATAGGAGCTACATGCCACTTTACATGTACCAAATTGGGTAAGCAAACATGTTTGACTCAAAGTTCAACTTTACGTGATCTCTGTGACCGGAGGTTGGGTCATACAATTTCTAATGTATAGTTTCAACTAAGTTAGAATTCTAAATATGTTTTGAGCTTTTAAATTAAGTTTTAAGTTTCTTATTGAATAGCTGCATATTGAATAAAAAGAAGACACTATATCAATGGGTTTTTCTCTTACTAGCATAGGAAAGCAAGTTTACTTTAAGATTATATATTACTTAAGAAGATATAATTAGAAACTATAGAGCCTTATCTTTTTCTAAAGCAACATGGCATAAAGTGAAAGGGCTCAGAAGCAGGGAGATCTGGACTTGTATTTCAGCTACTCTGTAGCTGTGTGTTCTTAGATAACTCACTTTAACTCCCTGAATCTTAATTTCATTATTTAAAAACGTGGACCCTTCCTATAAGTTTGATTTAAGTGTTTTGAGATAATTCATGTAAAAGGTCAAACACAGTCTTTGGTATAGAAAATTTAAAGAGTGTTTGTGTGTGTGTGCGTGTGTGTATAGTTGGGATTTTTTTTTAGTAATACTACTCTTGTACTTTTAGTAAAATATCTTGTGATGCATTCATTCTGATACTATAGTTGCTTTCTACTTCTCTTACTGTGAAGATAAAAATAGAACTGTTATCATTACCATTTACAACAAAGACACTGTTGAATGACTGCTTGTGAGACGATAGGGCAATGACAAATCTAAGATCAACACAACTTGCCAAGCTCTTTCCTCAAGTCAATTTTTATTGCTACTAAAAAGCAATTTGGTCTGGACCTTCTATAGAAGAGGTTATGGCACTAGAACTAGGGAGTCAAATTCTTTGAACTAATTAACAACATTTTCATCATTTTTTTTGGTGAGGAATTGAGACCTATAAGAATGAACTGAAATAAGGAGTACTGTAGCTGTCAATTATATATCAACTTGCAAACTCAAGTTCTCATAAGTAAAGCATAGCCATAATTCTCTGCTCTCTTTAGATTGGAGAAAACAAAGTTACCGGAAGAAATTGTAATGAATATCTATCCTCCAAGGAAACTGAGGTGAAAAATAAAACAGAAAAATACTGTTTAAGGTACTCACAGAGACAGACTCATAGACAGAGAGCAGACTGATGGCTCTGGGTGGAGGGCATGGGAAGTGGAAGTGTTAGCAAAAAAGAAAAAACTCATGGACACAGGCAGTAGTGTAGTGTTTGTGGTGGTTGTGGGAGGGTGGAGGTGGGAGAGGGTATTAGGGGGATAAATGGTGATGAAAAAAAATACAATCGATCAATCAATAGAGTTGCTGTTTATCATTTTAATAAAAAAATTAAAAATAAGAAAATAAAAAGTTGAGGCAGCCCTATAGAAACTAAAGTGAACAAATCTTAAGACATTTTTTTGAGGCAATAGAATAAAGTTTAGAATTAATATATAGCTCCACCATTGTTTTCCTTATTCTGGAATGTAGCTTGTTGAATTTTATTTTTCTTTATTGTGATAAAAGTACATAAGATAAAATTCGCCATGTTAACCATTTTGAAATGTACAGATTAAATGTTCAGTATATTCACATTATTGAGAAACAGATCTCTAAAACTTTTCATCTTGTGAATCTGAAACTCTATACCCGTTAAATTAGGACTCCCCTTTCACCCTCTCCCTCAAGCCCCTCTGCAACCACCATTCTACTTTCTATTTCTATATGTTGGACTTCTTTAGATACCTCATATAAGAGAAACCATACAGAGACATATCATTTTTTTTCCCACTGATTTCACTTAGTATAATGTCCTCAAGGTTTATCCATATTATATCATGTGACAGAATGTCCTTCCTTTTTAAAGCTAATATTCCATTAGTATGTATCACATCTTATTTATCCATTCATTCATTCATTAATGGAAATTGACTTGCTTCCACTCCTTGGCTAACTTATTTTTAACTTATTTATATGATATGTAATATGTGGATATGTGTATAATTGAAAATTTTTGATATATATAAATTTTAAAAAGCAGTTTTGAGAGTAAAAGAAAATATCACCTTAATTTCTTACTGAGGGAATATTATTCCTCCCAATCTGTAACCACTCTTACCAATTCAACATATATACTAATGATATTTTAAATAAACTTACAAATGTATATATACATATAATATAAACTATGCATTTTATAACATATTTATAAATGTATTATATTTCTTTTTCTATTTTCTTTTAAATCATAGTATTCTTTTGTGTTATATTTGTATCAGTAAATAGAACTCTGCCTTATTCATTTGAACTGTTAATTAAATATATGATTAATAATGATTATGTGGAATACTTCCATGTTATCTTTTCTTTGAACTATATCTGAAGTTTTATACATATATAGAAAAGTTTACATACCAGTCAGCCTTTTCAGTAAACTCCCAGGAGTAATCACCATCCTGACTCCTAAGAGCATGGGTTACTTTTGTCTCTTTTTTGTACTTTATTTAAATAGAATCCGACACAACATTGTTTTATGTCAATTTTTTTTTCATTCACCATGATGTTTGTAATCTTAATCTATACTGCTGTAAACAGTGGTAGTTTATTTTTTTCATTTTCATTGCCATATATGATATTATAAGAATATATGTTTATTCATTCTACTTTTGATATGCATGTAGGTTTTTTTTTAATTTGGAGCTACTACAAATAATACTTCTATGAACAATCTCATTCTTGCCTTTTAATGTACATATGCCCACATTTCTGTTGGCTTTTGTATACCTGAGAGCAAAGTTGTTGATTTATAGACTATATATAGATTTAGCCTTAGCAGATTGTGACAAATCATTTTCCAAAGCACCTATGTACTATTTTACATTCCAATCAATAGTGTATAATTACATTATTGTCAAATTTGGCATTTTTGATCATTACATTATAGTCACTGTGGTCAATGTGCAGTAATATCATGTGTGACAGACAGACACATATTATATGCATGGATCATCTTTGGAAATACCAGTAGAACTTCAAGTATTGCCCTGGCCAGGGAACTGGAACTTAAGTCTTTAAGGACATAGAATTACTTATCATAGTATATATTTTTGGTACTGTTTGAAATTTTGTACCATGTACCTGTATTACCTCTTTACTCTTTTTTTTAATTTTTAAGAGAAAAGTCATTAAAACTTAGAGTATTATAGCCTATAATCTTAGTCTGCAAACAAGCTTTGATCCAAAGGCCACCAGGAGGACAATCATGTCTCCCATGAAAGTGTAACGTGCTAAATATTTTGCCAATCCTTTAACTGTTGAAGACAGATCAGGGAGTGAGATTGAATCCCTGGTGGAACTCGAAGAGCCAAATATCCAGGGCCCTGTAAAATATTATATAACTTGTTACTCTCTCTTTTACCCAATTACAGATGATGTAATATATATATATATATATATATATATATATATATCTCCACACCATCACCAGAGATCCAGTCAAGAGGTGTAGATTAGAATGTATGTTTCTACCTCCCTCATTATGGTCTATAAATTAATACTTACCTGAGGGGGAGGTCAAGGGAAAAGCCATGAAGCTGGAATATAAGGACTTGACCAGACCTCCAGTGTTGCTGAGAAATAGAAAATGCAAGGTCAGGGTATAGTCTTAAGAAAAATAACAAGATTTTATTTTGAGTTCTAGTGAACAGAATTACCCAGAATGATTTAATTGATAAATGACTAGGGATTAAAGTTAATTAGATTGTTAGGGAAAATCCGTGTTTGGAAATTAGCTACCTGAGATTACCCAAGAACCTATGGGCCCAATCTACTACTGATCTGAAAAGGTGTTCATGTTGCAGAGCCTCGAAAAAAGGGAGAGTATGTTCCTATGTCCTATGGGTGTGGCTGTGGAGATCAAAGGAAAAGCAAAGCAAGAGCCTCACACTGGGTCAAAGTGAATGAGATTTCTTACACTAGCAGAAAAATATGAGCTGAGATTATTTATTTCTGCTTTTCAAATAAGAGTATTTATTGCACTGTTTCTGTGTGTGTGTGTGTGTGTGTGTGTGTGTGTGTGTGTTTGACATTGTCTATTGGGTAAGATGGGAATGGTTACACTTATAATTAGAATTTTGCTGTGGTATTGTGAGGACTCACATCTGGACCTGATTAGGAGAAATGTATTTTACCCAGAGAGGCGGTCTTGGAACAGGATGACTTAACATGTCTTTGGGTTGTTCTCTTAGGGGAGAGGATGAGTGCATTTTTATTGTAAGTGAAATAATTATGTTTGGTGGAGATATTCATTTAAATGTATATATGTGTGTAATGTGGGCAGCTGAGGGGTGAAATGAAGTGGACAGAATTTTAAAACCCTTGTTTTTCCATATTACATATATTAATTGGCAATCCCATCCTTTTTTGGGAAACCATGTCTGGTCTACTGCATGTGGTTATGGTGGGACCAGTATTATGCCTGCTCTCACCTCCCTTTTCTCTCTGTAGCCAGAAAAGTGTCTGACTTAGGTCTGACTTATATTACACATTACATTAACAATAATCATTGGCCCAGTGATGGAAACAAAAACTCTTTTTCCTGGTGTTTAACATACAGATGGTAGAGAGGAGAATAACACTTTCCTTTGAGTTCACTAAGCTTTGTTAAAGATATTCAGAGTCATGTATAGACATATTATTATCTCCTCTTATGTGGAGAAATCTTACCTATGACAAAACCAAGTGGCCAACACTGAGAGACAGAGGTGGATTTAATGGCGGGCGCACTGGGCATGCGTCCTGGGCCCCAACTTCTGAAGGGCCCCGCAAAACCCCAGCTTTACACTTTTTTCTAATAACACCAAGTTTGGTTTCATATGTACAATTTTAATTATGTACAGGTTTAATTATGTACAAGTTTACAATCAGTGGTAAAACCTGGTAGTATGTTTATATTCACTTATTTTCACTATTTCATTACTACACTGCATACTATACACATACTATGCTGCTGCACTACTGCTCATCGGAGCAATAGAATCATATTTGCTACTTTATATTATATATTATATTCAAATTTTATTGGAAATAAAACATTAATGGTACATAATATTTTTTATTTAAAAATATGGTTAACATGTATTTTTATTTTTCCTGTCTCTCTCTTTTTTTTAAGGGGCCCAATATTTTCTTCTGTGCCCAGGGCCTCAGCTGACCTTAATCTGCCTATGCTGAGAGAAAGCCAAACTGAGAAAGGAGACAGTGACTCTCAGTCCCTATAGCCCAGGTAGCTCCTAAGTACCCCCTGAGTTAGAAGCAAAGAAAAACTAATCAAATAAGGAAATCACAAATGAGAGGTAAAGTAATTAAGTGATGGAAATCTCTTTCTGAATAAACTTTAGACACATGTATTTTGGCAGAGAGTGTCAGGGTCATTTAGAAAATCATGTTCACAATGCATCTGAATTTTTTTGTTTTTATGTAAAAAGAAAGATTTTAGCTTGTCACAGTCTAAAGTTCATGTCTCCATTACATGAAGATGAACATTTATATAAGTAGTTATATGACTTTGTATGTTGCTTGATAGGTGGTTTTCTATCCAGTTTGTCTTTGGCCTATGAATCAAACATAGTTTAAGAGTATATTGAATAACTGAGTAATTAATAAATATGAAAAATTTATAAGAAAGCATCTATTAGATATGTCATTGCTTTTCCATAAAGTAGGTGTTAAGGAAATAGAATATACATATTTTGTATAAGTAGTGGTTATAATTGCATAGGTAGAGCAGAAATATGTTCTCATCAGGCATTCAACACTGCATAATAACATAGGAATACATATAAACACCAAGAAGAAAGAGAGATCTATGTTCTGCTACTCTAAATGCATAATTTTGTATTTTATTTAAGATTAGATCTTACATTAATATTAAAAATTGAGCTTCATGCTAGGGGTGTGAATTTAATTCTTACTCTATTAAGACAGTTTAACAAGTAAAAGTAATGCATTATATTAAATATATCACATTTTACAAATGATGAATTGAAGCAATAGATATTATGCTGCCTTAATGATGGTGTGTAATGTGAAGCACACTAGGGGTTTAATGCCTTCATTATGTTGCTTTTTCCATTTTCTTGGCTGAAATGACAAAATACGTCTTTCTGGTCCATGTTTTGAGTGAGTTATAATCAACAGCATCCTAAGCTCTGCTAACAGACTGTGCCCAGAGCAAACAGGTGTGGAAGAACACAGAATGTAATTCAATATTAACCTGGACTTCAAAGGACAGTATTTTCCTTCACACATCATTAAAATCTGATGTGTTATGTCATAAAGTTGTACCTCCTTACTACATTGCTTAGTTATTGTGACCTGTGATATGTAGTGGCAGAAGTGAAAAGATATGCAGTTTATTATTATTATTATTTTTTTGTACACTGCTAATGGAAGGGAAACAATGCTTCCTTAAGCAGTGTAATTTATAGGCTTTTAGGACTGCATGCTAAACGATAAGTCATCATGGGCTTGAACAATTGTAAGCCTATTCATTAACTGATCTAATATAATGAGATTACTTTCAATACAGTACACATATTTTCAATGCTTGATTTATAAACTATGATTATTTATCTATTAACTCGTTAAAATGTGATGAGGTCCTCTTCTCTATTATATAATAAGTGTTTTTTTAGGTGGGTATCTTTAGAATATATGATATTACTTTTAAAAAATTATTTCTAATAATGAGTGGTTAAATGATTCTATTATATATTACTCATAGTAAAAATGAATATTAACCAAATATGGGCTTTATACATTTTATTGTGAACTTTATTTATACAAATTTATTTTATCATATATTGAAAATAAGGTCAGGTGGGATTTTATTCAATGAGAGTCAAAAGCAGTGTCATTTTATTTCACAAAAAAGAGGTCCAAAAATTAGTGGGCTATGATTGTGTTGAGGAAACTTTAGCAAATAAAACAGTAAAATCTTTTTGTTTGAGTTTTACTCACTGAGAAATTATAGAAATTAATGATACAAGTCTTCTCAGAATAATCTTGCATGCAAATCTTTAAGAGATCTAAGATTGCTTCTCTCTAAGACTTTTAACATGAAACTCTGCTTGGAAAGATGTTAGATACACTTTGGAGGACCCTTAAGGTTCTTGAGTCAGTGATTCTGTGATAGAAGCAAATAAGACAATGAGGATTTGAAGTGGTTATATTTAAGCCAAGTCTTTCTAGAAGCCAAACTAGTCATCTGGTTTTAATGAGGCCCTTTGGAATGCAAAAATGTTAATGTTTTGCTTGGGGCCACTATAGTTTTAATTACTTGTATTTGATGTGTTAAATGGGAACTATACACTAATTAACCAAATACAGCCTTTAGTGCAATGCTAGCCTAATATAGGTTGAAGTGTAAAATACCATCATCTTTCAAGTAGCATAAGGATAAAAAATTATAATGATAGGGCCTTGGCATTTCTAATGAAGCTTGAAAAAATTCAAAATTATCTAGGGTTAGCATGACCTTCTGTCTACTTTTGTGTTGCATATGTAGTTCTTTCCAAATATGTTTAGAAAGGTCTGAATTATGTAACTTTAAATGAGAGGATTAGGAATACTTTATTCTGGTTATTTTTTCATAACCAGATGTTTTTAATTTTACTAAATACAGACAAAAGGGCAGAAGATTAGATTTCATCAGTTAAGGACAGTTATTTCATTAAGATGGAGTAATTAGTACTAAGCTTTTTCAATTTGAGGACCTGGTTTTTAATGTCAATATGTTTTGTATATATATTCACAAAGTAGTAGTGATACTTTTAGTAAACTCTGATTAGGAAAACATGTAACACCCAAAAACTATCATGATGATATTTTAAAATAAATTTATATTTAAAAAATTACAATAATATATAGGCATTTAAAAAATAAATAATAATATGTGTAATACTATTTACTGAATCTACAAAAATGTCCATAATGGATCCTAAGATCCCTTGTTATTACTCTAAGAACTTCTTTAAGTTTTTTTTATCTTGATAGTACCAATTTAATTATTAAGAACTAATCTGTTTAATACTAATTTACTAATGATAAATAAGTCTTCAACATCCAAACCTACTTTAAAAACAAAAATAAAACTACATAAGTAGAAACAAGTTAATAAGTTTATAACCGAAAAACAGTAAATATATTTCAAACCATATTGGGTATATTCATAGAAATGGTTTATTCTTTATCTGTTAAGATAAGCCAGCATATGCACTATTAACATGTATTAGTAAAGAGTATAGAGTTCAGTATGTCTCACGTAGAGTTAGTTCTAAAGCTTTCTTTCTTGAAGTGAAAACATCCTTCACTATTTTTACTGGATATAAAGTCATTTTTCTAATGTCAATTTTTTTCCATTGTAGCTTACTAATCAGAAGTGCTTAGACCAGGTAAACATGCTCATAAAAGATTGACTTTGAATCTATTTATTTATGTACAAATTTACTCTATAGTGAAAATAATGTTTTAAGCATATATACTCTGCCCCTTACTGTTTTTACTCATAAATGTAAGCAAAAATAAATGAATAGAATTAACAAGTATAAATCTATCATTACTAATGTAAAAATAAGTTGGTCCTTGTACAGAGGTTATGGTCTGAAATAACATCTAAAACAAAGAGAAAAACTGTCAGTCATTATTTAAGGCATTTCAATGGCCAGCAGTATTTTAAATTTTGATACGGAGACTAGAAAAGAGAAAATGTGAATGGTTGTTGAATTCATATAAGACAAAGTATGTGTAGTAAGGTACACTCAGCACTCTATGGCAGTTTCATCTACTTCTGTATCAAGAGAGGAGCAATTATACTATGCTATTTGGCCACTACCACAGTCTTTATAAATGTGCTTATATTAACATCACAAACTAGACAATATTTCTATACATCACTGTATTAACCGGGACTGACAGGGATGACAATGGCGATTTTCTTTTCATTTTTTACGCCAATCAAATAAATTTCTTAGAGCTGTCTACGCAACTCCTTTTGCAGCAGCATTAATAAATATTAAGCTTTTTGTTCATAGGTGTTGATCAATTGAGCAGACTAAATATTGAGAGCTAGATAATTCTTCTTTGTCATATAAACAAGAGATAACATGCTTAATACTAGGTTATTCAATACTGAACTGGAGACTGAATCATTATAATATACTTTAGTCTGTTTCTTGGGCTTTCTTGGAATTATAGAGAGTGTATAGAAAGAAAATACTGCTATTGGCAGTATATTCATAAATACTATCAGCAAAATTATTTAAGTATCTATTTTTCTATCATTCTTAGCTTAATGAATGACAACCTCACTCTACTAATTATGAAAGTGAAAATGTTGATGATTTTCTTCTTACACCATGCATCCATTTCATTAACAAATTCTGTCATTTCTAGATTCAAAATGTATACAAAGAGCGTATGCTCCCACAATCTTTATATTTACCTCCTCATCAATGTTCTACAACCTTTCATTCAAAGTGCAGCAATAACCTAATTAATGGATAAAGTGTTGAATACAGTACCTTTCCAGTCTGTAAAAAAAATCATTGTCGTGTTTAAGACAGAGAAAAGGTGATTAAGGTGGGATAAATAACCCTGTGTGTGTGTGTGTGTACATTTATAAATATGCATGGTTATATGGTGTGCATTTATTTTAAATAAAGCATTACAAAATATAGAATAAAACAAGAATTCTAGTACTATGCAAAAATACATATAACTGAAGTGCTCTAAAAAATATTCATCAGTGATCCTCAGTGCTGCTATATCTCTCAGGATCTGCAGTAATTAAGTATGTTCCTCCAACTCCACAAAACTTGATCCTTAAGTTCAAGTGCAAGGCCAGTTTTAGGTAAAAATCTCGAATCCTGTCTATGTTGGATTATAAATGCTGCATCTAATTCTTTGGACAAAGTATATTATTTAATTTTACTAAGTTAAAATCATTATTCCTATCAAAAGTATGTATACTCTAAACAATTTTGTTTTTTAAATTGTAACATAATAAAAATTAAGAAATTATCTTATGGAACCAATAATTATAGTCAATCCATTATAGGGTTGTTAGACATTCAAATGTGGAAGATAGAATGTCCATTCAGTTGTTATTTATTAACCTTCGGGTACTGTGCTCAGTCCAGGAATCCAAGGATAAATAAGATAAAGATCCTGACTCAGAGTTTATGATGTGTCAAGAAAATGCTCTTGCTATATACCTGTGGTTTTTTTTTTTAATTTTATTCTACTTGCAAGAAATAGATAGCATCTGCCTTATTAATATCTTCACTTGAAATGATATAAAACTTTAATGTACTTCATGCAGTTTCTTTGCCAACTGCCTATAAATATAAAACAATAAATTATTAGGTACATATTAGCTTGTAGAAATTAATGTGTGCTACATTTTATAATTTGTAATTTCTACAATATGTTTTTGTTATTATTAGTGCTATTACACATAATAAATGTTTTTTTATTATAGTTCAGTAGATTTTTTGATATAGTGTATAATACACTACCTGTGAAATACCATAATTTTCCTTTCACATACACAATATATTTTAATTAAGTTTTTGTAAAATAAGTCAAAAACTTTTTAATCCTCACTGAGGATATATATTTTTAATTGCTTTTAGAGAGAGAAGAAGGGAGCGTGTGTGAGAGAGAGAGAGAAATATCAATCACTTGCCTCCTGTATGCACCATGACCAGGGATTGAACCCACACCCATTTGGTGTATGGGATGGTGTTTGTTATAGTGTATATATTATTAGTAAATTGCTTATTGATGTTTTATATGCAATCTGCTAAATACTAAGTTTATATTTACCAGGAAAACATCCAGTTTGGTGACCTAACTCATGTCTTTACCATCTTAGAGTTGGCGATAAATGTAGGCGTCTGTCTGGGCTACTTGCCCAACTGTACCAGTGGTTCCCTTTCATTTCCTTTCTCTGAATCAGCAGCAAGCATGAGTGGCAGGGTGGTCACCAGTCTTTTAGACGAAAAATAACTGAGCAAAAATAAATGTTTCCACACTTTAGTAATCTGGGACTCCTCTCTGTGGTCAGTACCTGTATGGAAAAAGAATGAAAACTGTGTTTTCACTGATAATAGTCCTTCAAATGTATTTTGTTTCCAAAAACTCCAAACCACAAAGCTGATTCCAGTCAGACATTCAAATGTTTACTGAGTCATAGTGTAATCACTACCACACTGGGGTGAGGGATTCCCCAAGTAGGTATCTAGAGTAGGTTATCTATAGACACTAAAGGCTCTTAGTTATAGATTTGAAGGGCTGTTTTATTTAGTTTGCTGACTTTTAAATTTTATCAAGTGACTCTTTTGACTACTCTGTGGAAGGTCCAGAGCTATGTTCTTTAATAAGTAGAAAGTGGAATAGAGAAGAGTTTTGATAACAAGGTAGTCTGTAGGTATATCAGACTGATACTGATAGACAGGCTGTCTGGTGACTGGAAGTAGGCTGAGGATCCAGAACAGGAGGGATTGCAGGGGAGGTCATTGACCATCTGGGGCCATGGCAAGGTAGCACCAGGTCCCCTAGGGGGCCCTGTTGCCCAGGTAACCAAGCCATGCTCCCCTACCCAGGCTAGATGGTGACAGGAGGAAGTATACTTATACTGAGCACATGCAAGGCTAGCAAGATGATTGGGTAAGAGGGGAAAAGCCTTCCTACACTTTCTGGAACCACACTGGGCGTGGGACCAGGTGAAGACAGACACATGTACAATAGAAGTTAAGATGGTGTAAGGGGAGGCCCATCAGTTTAGTCTGAGGAAAGTAAGAGATTGGTTGGGAGGTGGACCCATTGAAAGTGCAGAAAAGTTTAGGAAATGAATTGGTCATTCTAAGAAAGTACTTGGTCCATTGCACACTCAAAACTAAGATAAACCCAGGGTAACCAAGAAACTCTCTCTCTTACTATTGAATTGCTTGGGACATGCACTCAGATGGTGCAGTGGCCTGTCCTCTCCAGGAGGAAGTCTCTCTCTCTCTCTCTCTCTCTCTCTCTCTCTCTCTCTCTCTCTCTCTCTGTGTCTCTCTCTCTTTCTGATCTGGTGCACTTTCAGGCTGGGGGCGGGGGGAGGGAGGGGCAAGGGACATTGTGGCCCTGGAAGCCACAAGACAAATGGCAGTGCCAGCTCTACACAGAGCCTCTGGGGAGAACCTGAACCTGAAGCTGGACAGCAGCTGGGAACAAGCCGACGGACCTGGATGACCCCTTAACAGCTGCCTCAGGCTCCAAGAGAGGGCACTTTAAAGTGGAGCAGGAACTCTCGGCACTGCCTGTTATTATGGTCTTGCTGAGGAACACTGGTTTTTGTCTGGGTTTTGTGGAGGAGAAGAACTAGAGGTGGAGGGTTACCCATTCTCCCAGATGGTTCAGCTTCAAATAAAAACCTCTTTCTTTTCTCACCAGCTGCTGCCCCTCGAGTTTGCCTTTTGGTGACTGGGCAGCTGATTCCCACTTCTGTTTGGTATTAAGTGTAAGAAAATACAAAAACAGAAGAAAAAGGGATTGGATCTGTTTGGAAATATCAACAAGGTTTCATACAGAAACTAACATTGAGTCTTTATTTTTTTCCCCCTCAAGTTATTTATTTATTTATTTATTTTGATTTAATCTTTATTGTATTTTTTTCCATTACCATTTAGTCCACTATACCCACCTCCCCACAGCAATCACCCCAGTGTTGTTTATGTCCATGAGTCCCTTTTCCTTCTTGTTGAATATCTCCACCCCATAACCCTCTCCTCAACAACTAGCTGTCATCTGCTTTCAAACTATACTCATAGTTTGAAAACTATACTCTGTCTTGCTTGACTAAGCAGCAGCTCATCCAGTGGCCTCAATCCCTGCCTGACCTAGTTACTTAGATGCTGTTGGTTCTGCCCACTGGAACTTCTGCTCCTGGATATGGCCCAGCCCTGTGTCTGCACAGACCTTCGCCCAGGGGAAAGGAGATTCACCTCCAGCACTTGGGATCAACCTCCGACAGAGGGCATCACTCACACTCCATGTCCAGCCAACCATCCTTGACCTGAAAATTGGGGTCACACTGAGCACAGTGGTATCTACCCCAGGTTTCTGACACTTATTAAAAGGGTCCTTTTTTTTTTTTAAGATATGATAGCTAATTTATCTGGAAATTCCCTTTGACATAATCAAACTGCGATTTCAGTTAGAAACAAAATATGTGAGCAGACACTAAAAGATACCCAATGTAAGATTCCATTGATAGGCAACTTCCAGACTAGGTCAAGGAAGAGAGACAGAAAGCAGATCAAGGGTTGCAAGGGGCAGGAGGAGTGGGGAGTGAGTCGTTCTGGTGCAGGTTTTCCCCTTGGGTTGGTAGAGCGTCCTGCAACTAGATAGTGGTGGCGACGCTTGCACAGCATCATGAGTATGCGTCATGCTCAGGAACGGCACAGATTTAAAATACCAACGGTAACTTTTAAACTTATTTAAAATTTATTACGCCATGGGCAAAAGAAGACTAAAACAAGAAAAAAGAAATGAATATGACAAAAGACCCTGAAAGAACCCCAAATAATAAACATAACAAAATAAAAAAACGCATCACTCCATGTGGAAAAGGAAAAGAGGAAAATGAGAGCAGGACGAAGAAGGAAGGTAACGCAGGTGACTCTCGAGCTGGCCCTGCTGCATCTCTGAGATCCCACCTCGACTCCGTGGCGTGAATCAGGGTAGGTTTGAGGCAGGGCCCTTCAGGCACGGGTGGCGGGGCCTCAGCCAGGCCTGGAGATGCTGGCTAGGCCAGCCCCAGCTCGGGAGCTGCAGCTCAAGCAGCCCCGGGGGGTGGCATGACCGCCGGATGGGGAAGCCCCTCCTCCAGGTCCGCAGTGGCCTCCCGGACTGCCCCTGCATGGAGCTCCTCAGGATGGTTGGCAGGTACTGACGTGGGTGCCAGCTCTCCTCCCTCCCGGGCTGGTGCTAGAGTTGTGAGAGGAGCAAAGGTCACCCACGACTCGGCATTTCGATGTAGCCCCCAGCAACAGAGCACAGCCAGAGCCCAGGACCCAGCCCAGGATGTCCTCCCGGTGGGCAGTCCGGCACACAGTTGGTCTGAGGCCGGCCTTTGCTCCTGGCCAGCCTCTGTGGGTGTTCCCTGTGTGTCTGGCACCGACCCCTACCCATGAGGTCCCATGTGCCTCCATCCCTATGCCACCCCCACCTCCCCGGCCTTGTCACCCTTGGGCTCCGCCTCCTTGGGCCCCAGCTCACTCTGCCCTGTGTGTTTGCTGTGGGCACCGTGCTCCAGGCTGCGGTCAGAAATGGTGAGCTGCCTGTGGAGCCCGGGTGGCTTCAGATCTGGTGTCCTCCTCCCGGCGCCCACTGGCTCTGGTTGTCTGGACCCCCAGGTGTCCACAGTCACCTTGGGCGTGCTCTGGCCCTCGGTGATGTGGCACACCTGGCCTTCGCTGGTGGACATGGGGCGGGGGTCTTCGTCGCCCAGCTGCCGTTCCTCCATGACCTTGTTGGAACTCTGTAATGACGGTGACCAGCAGCCCATCCACTGGCCTCAAGCCCTGCCTGGCCCTAGTCGCCTATTGCTGCTCCCAGATATGGCCCAGCCCTGTATCTTCACAGACCTCCACACAGGGGAAAGGAGATTCACCTCCAGGGCTCGGGATCAACCTTGGGCAGAGGGCATCATCCACACTCCACGCCCACCCAGTAGTTCTCTGCCTGAGGTGTGAACATGACCAGCCCACCACGTCTCTGAACCCATCCCTGGGCTGTTCCCACTCAGGCAGACCCTCCCCATGTGAAGCCCCTTCCACACACACATGTAAGAGGAGGTGACAGAGGGCTGCTCATGTGGGATTGGAGTGCTGGCCTGGCCCGAACCAAACCTCCCTGGGCCACCCTGTGTTACCCGCTGGGTCTCATGGTGGAAATGGCAAGAGGCGTCTTAGATGAGTGTGGACCCAGTTGTGGCCAAGGTGGAACATATTATGACCACTTCCTGTTTGGGGGCCATGGCCTTGGGACACAGAAAGGCAACACACAAACATCCTTCCAGTGTCAAAGTCTCCAACAAATGAGTCGAGTAGAGGCAGTTTTAGAACGCGGCTGCCTGCTTCCCAGGGTTGCAAGTTTTGTTGGGTTCTGTCTTCAGGAAGTGAGGTCACTGCTCAGTGTAGCTCAGTATAGTGAGGTCACCACCTGGGATCCCTACCCTGAGCATCTCGTCAGATAACAGCAATGGCTTCATTTTTTAATTTAATTTTTTATTTTTGCACAGTATTTTTTTATTGTATTTTCTCATGGTTATCTTTCATCCCCATAAACTGAGCCCCCACACACAGTCACCACACCGTTGTCCATGTCCATGAGGTCTTGTTCCTTTCTGCTGCATCGCTCCATCCACTAACCCCACCCCCACAGCTGTCCTCCTGCTCTCTACCTATGAGTCTGTCTCTGTTTTGCTTCTTTGTTCATTCAGTTCATTAGATTCTACATATGAATGAAATCATATGGTGGCTGTCTTTCTCAGACTGGCTTATTTCACTGAGCATAATGTTCTCTGGATCCATCCATGCTGTCACAAAGGGTGAACCTTTCTTATTTTTTACAGCTGAGTTCTATTCCATCGTGTAAGTGTCCCACTGTTGTTTTACTGCTCACCTACTGATGGACACTTGGGCTGCTCCAACACCTTGGCGATTATAAGTTCTTTAGAAATTTGAAATATGAAACTCGTATCAGATGTATCAGTGAATGTGTTCTCCCTTTCTGTGGGTTGTCTTTTGATTTTGTTGATGGCTTCCTGCTGTACAAAAGCCTTTTGTTTTGATGTAGTCCCATTTATTTATATTTTCTTTTGTTTCCCTTGCCTAAGGCAATAAGTCAGATAACATATTGCTAAGAGCAATGTTGGAGGTTTTACTGTCTATGTTTTCTTCTAGGATGTTTATGGTTTCGGGACTAACATTCAAGTCTTTGATATGTTTGAATTTATTCTTATGCGTGGCATCAGAAGGTAGTCCAGTTTCACTTTTTTGCATCTTTTCTCTTCCAATTTTCCAAAAAACATTTATTGAATGAACTCTCTATATTCCATTGTATGTACTTGCTTCCTCTGTCAAATATTGACTCTGATTGTGTAGGCTCATTTCTGGGTGCTCTGCACTGTTCCATTGTTCTGTGTGTCTGTTTTTATGCCAGTATCATGCTTTTTTGATCAGGATGGCCTTAGAGTTTGATACTAGGTAGCATGATTCCTCCAACACTTTTTCTTTTTCAGGATCGCTGTTGCCATGCTGGGCCTTTTGTGGTTCCATGCGAACTTTCGAAGTATTACTTCTACTTCTGGGAAATACATCATTGGAATCTTGATGGGAATTGCATTGAATCTATAGGTTGCTTTGGGTAGCATGCACATTTCAATGATGTTATCTCTTCCTATCTGTATACATGCTATATACTTCCACTTATTTGTATTTTCTTCCATTTCTTTCTTCAGTGTCTTACAATTTTCCAAGTACTGGTATTTTAACCCCTTAGTTAACTGTATTCCTAGGTATTATATTTTTATTTTCTCTATTCAATCATAAATGCGATGGTTTTCTCAGTTTCCCTTTCTGATAGTTTGTTCTTGGTTTGTAACCATGCAACTAATGTCTGGATATTAATTTTGTATCCTGCTATTTTGCTGAATTCTTTTATCAGTTTTACTTGTTTGTGGGTGGAATCTTTAGGGTCTCTCTTTACAGTACCATATCTTCTGCAGTTAATGATGGTTTTACTTCTTCCTTTCCAATATGGATACCTTTAATTTCTTCTTTTTGTCTGATTGCTGTGGAAAGGAGTTCCAATACTGTCTTCGATAAGCATGGTGAAAGCAACCATCCCTGACTTTTCCCTAATCTGAAGGGAAACGCTTGTAGATTTTGCTCATTGAATATGACATTGGCCATACATTTGTCACACATGGCCTTTATTGTATGCAGGTATGTTCCCTCTGTTCCCACTTGGCTGAGAGTGTTTATCCCCATGGGTGCTAGATTTCGTCAGATGTTCTTTCTACCTCTATTTATATGCATTCCCACCAACAGGTTTAAAAGTGTTTCTTTCTCTGCATCCTTGCTAGGCTTTGTTGTTTGTTGAATTATTGATGGTAGACATTTTAGCAGGTGTGAGATGATATCTCATTGTGGTTTCTATTTGCATTTCTCTGATGATTAGTCACATTGAGCATCTTTTCCTATTTCTATTGGCCATCTCTATATCCTCTTATGAGAAGTGTCTATTCAGGTTCTTTGCCAATTTCTTAATTGGGTTGTTTGTTTTTTGTTGTTGAGTTTTGGATGTATTTTATAAATTTTTGATATTAAGCTCTTATCAGTTGTATTGGTAAATATGTTCTCCTGTTCTGTGGGGTATACTTTAATTTTGTTGTTTATTTCCTTTGCTGTGCAAGACTTTTTTAGTTTGATGTGCACATACAGACACATACATACATACATACTTGTCATCTCCCTGACTTCTTTTGGCTCCTGCTGGTTGGCCCTCAGGAGAGGCCAGTCATACTCTGCCTGCCCCTGCCCTTCCATTGACTCCTGAGGACCTAACATTTGCTTAGACTATGAGCTCAGCCTCAGGCAGAAAGAAGAGGTTAGAGCTCCTCTGTGCATTCTTGACCTGTTCCAGACCCAGTCCAGATTGACCCTCCAGTCTTTCCTCCCCAACAAACCCTGACCTCCTCAGTCTTCCAAAGCTAAGCTAGAGACTGACCGCCATGAGGTCAAGGGCAGTTGCACATCAGCGCCTTCTAGTCCATGAGCTCACCCTTATAGATGAGACCATTGAGAAAGAAAATTATTTACCCTGAGTCAAAAAATTTTTCTTAAATTTGGAGTCTTGGTGAGGGGACTTGGAGAGCTGTAATGGTAAGTTTCACCAGGTGAGGCTAGCAATGTGACCATCCCCCCAAAAGTTCCAATCCCACATCCCCGCCTCATTCTCTGCACCTCCAGCCTCCTATATTTGGACACCTGAGTATTGAAATCTAGGCTGCAGAACCAACTGAGTCCTCCCCTTTAGGAGATGCTGCCCAGCATAGCCTTGGAGTGGGTGAGGGGGCTATGTCTTATCTGTCAAGAGAGGAGGAGCTTCGGAGACTTCCGGCCAAGATGGAGGCTTAGACGGACACGCTAGGTCTCCCTCTACAACTAGAGAGGAATACAACTACTTCAAAACAAAGGATAACTAGAAATTCCAGAAAATAAAACTACACGGAAGCCCAACATATGAAGTTATAAACCAGCGGTGCCATTTGGGCAGGTAAGAGTTAAAGAGGGTAGCGCTGTTTGCGGTCGCACCTGGAGCGGCGGGGCGGCGAGGAATCCCGGCTGCGGTCAAGCCCCTGGCGGTGCGCGACCCCGGCGCTGGGGAGAGCGGCCGTCGCATCGCCTTGAACAGTGAGGCCCAGGGGGGCGGGAGGACGGATCCCGGTCTCCTAGCTGAATAACTGTGTGAATCCATCTTGGACCCCCGCCCCCAAAGAAAGCACCACAGGGCTGCGAAATAGGTCGCAGACAGGCGCCGGTCGCTGAATTGTGACGCGTACACAGGCACTGCCCCCGACAGCCGGCCCAAGAAAACAAAACGCATCTGTCAAAATGAGGCAGACAACTATAGAAATCCCGGTGGCACAGCTCACCAGGCAACAGATAGAGAACCTGACAGATGAACAGATAAGAAACCTGTCAGAGGCTCAGTTCTGGGCCATTGTTATCAGGTGGCTTACAGAATTCACAAAAGAGCAGGAAAAAGATAAGAAAGAAGCGAAAAACATTCATAACGAAAGGAACAAAACCACATACGAGAGAGATGGTGAGGAAAAAAAATCCAGAGTTCATTTCAACAAACTGGAATATGGAGAAGGAACAAGCAGTCAACCAACGCAGAGAGAGGAAATGGGAAGCAACAATGAGAGGATCAGAAACCTCTGGGACAGCTATAAAAGGCCCAACATAAGAATCATTGGTTTGCCAGAGAGCGAGAAAGATGAACTAGAGCTTGAAAAATTGAGTGAAAATATAATAAAGGAGAACTTCCCAGACTTGGGGAAGGGAATAGACTTGCAGGTCCAGGAAGCAAGGAGAGTTCCCAAGAGACTGGACCCAGGGAGAACCACTCCAAGACACATTATAATCAAAATGTCAAAAATTAAAGATAAAGAGAGAATCTTAAAAGCAGCAAGAGAGAAGAAAAGAATTATGTACAAAGGGGTCCCAATTAGACTATCAGCTGACTTCTCAAGAGAGACCCTACAGGCAAGAAGGGACTGGCAAGAAATATTCAAAGTAATGAAAATCCAAAACCTACAACCACGAATACTCTATCCAGCGAAATTGTCATTCAGAATAGAAGGACAGAGAAAGTGTTTCCAGGACAAAATAAAACTGAAAGAGTTCATTAGATCCAAACCACTGTTATATGAGATGTTAAAGGGACTGATTTAAAAAACAGAAGCTAGGGAGATGAAACAAAGGCAAACTAAACAGGCAACGAGAGTGGAAAAGGAACTGTGGGTACGGGAAGCATATTGGGGGGAGGTCAACAGGGAGGGGGAGTGGGGAGAGGGAGGGAGATGATATAGGAATTGGGGATCATGGTAGGAGGGAATGGAATAGACGGAGAGAGGTTGGGAGGAACTGTATGCACAACTAATGGACATAATCTAAAAGGGGGGGACAACTGGAGGGAGGGGGGCCACCGGGTGGAGGGGAGCAGAGGGAAGGGAAATTGGCACAAATGTAATATTTTAATCAATAAAACACATTAAATCTGAAAAAAAAAAAAAAGAGAGAGGAGGAGCTTCATTATAGCTTTCTGTCCCCTCGGAGACAGCAATCTAGGAGAACCCATGTAGGTAGTGTCACCCACCCTGTTGCTCACCTTCCACCACTGTCCAAACACATGATGTTGTGTCTAAGATATTACTGGATGCTTTTGGCAGAAACTTGTATCTGGCAAACTGCCCTCTCCCTTTCCAGATCTCCACACTTATTTTGAGTCTGTTCTCAGTTTTCTATGTCCTGGGGATCCATAAAAAGGCAGCACCAGGTAGAGAAAGCTGAGGAATTAAATAAAAGCCCGGAACCTGAATGGCTGTCCTCCTGTAGCCTTCCTCCCCCACATGCAAATATCTCATTGCCTTGTCCTCTTCCTCACCAGGGACTGAACTGAGGACTTTGGCTGGAGTCCAGCAGGACAGAAAAGGTGGGTGCATAGCAGACAGACAAGCATTGGCTAAATGAGCACAAAGGTCTTAGATTCAAGGGTTCTAGTGCCCCACCCTCTTACCAGCACAAACCAAAAGACCCCTGGGTAGGTGTAGAAGGCAGCTATCAAACTGCACTGTTTGCTCAGGGCATTAAGACTAACACCTGACCTTGAACCAACAACAGAAACAGGAGTCTTGCTTTTCATTTAGATTTGAGAGTGGTCCTCTTAACACCACACCTATAGAGACACCCAACTCTGTAACTCAGCTTCTTCCCTATATATTCTCTCTCTCTCTCTCCTTTCTTTCTCTCTCTTTTCCTCTTCCCACTTGCTGCATCCTTCAGCCCTCCAAACCAGGAACAGGTAAGAAAAAAACAGATTATGAACCCCGTGGGTGATACACACACACACCTGGGACTCTAAGTGCCCAGACACCCAGGCCCTAGGCCGTCAGGTCTCTAGCTTACCATGGGACTCTGCATAAGCCAGGGCCTCTATTTGTTTCCAATGTAAAATTGAACTAACTGATCTTCATGATGGCTCCCACCTCACTCATGCTAGTGTTCTTTGCTATGGGACGAGGATAGTCCGTGCTCTCTGTTGTCCTTCTTCACTATGACTGTGCAGGTCCCTTCACCTCCCTGGAACTCTGCCAGTTGGAATGAGGGAGTGTGCTAGGGCAGAGAGGTGGCAGGCTTGTGCACCGAGGAAGTGGATCTGAATCTGGCCTCTGTCACTAGATGGCTGTATGGCCCTGGGTGATTTACTTTGCCACTTTGAGCTTTGTCTCCCTGCCCCCCCTCCCCCAAAACATTAAAATGCAGCTAATACATGCCTCACAGTTATAACATAAGCCAACCTGGGAACACTTTGTTGAAGGCTCAGCAGGCAGCAGGGAGTGGGTGAATATACATTGACTCCACTGGAGGTTGCCAGAGAAAGTATTTTCAAAATTTGGGGCATATTTACACTAAAAAATGCTGTATTGTTTGTCTGAAATTTAAACTGAACTGGGTGTCTTGTATTTTATTTTGCATCACACTACATATATGTCATGTTGGGGAGGGTCTCCAGAGGTCCAGAGAAGGGAGCTGCATACTCTGTCCAGTGGTCAAATCCTGCCCATGGCTCTATCTTGTGTCTTAGCCCATGAGCTAAGAATGGATTTTAAATCTTAAAATGGCTGTAAAAAAGAAGAAAAAAAGAAAAAGAAGGAGTTGGTGGAGGAGTGTCAGAGACTATCTACCTGAGCTTGCAAAGCCTAAAATATTTACCTTTACTCTCTTGGCCCTTAAAAAATAAAGTTTGCTGACCCACAGCTGATGTGGGGACTAAGAGTTTTCAGTATTTGTAAACCTATCCTGGGCCAGGTGAGAGATTAAACTAGAAGAGTCAAGAAAGGTAAGTCCCATGTAGGGCAGGCACAGAAGAGAGTGGGAAGCTAACAGGAAAAGCCCCATGAGAAAGGTGTAACAAATATGGGGCCCTCTCTGTAGTCTGGCTGGGATGCCTCCCCGAGACACCTGTGTGGGCCAGGGAGGTAGGAGATGGGACCGCTACAGGAAGAGGGAAGGCCGGTTATTGGGAGGCCCATGTGGTCCCAAGTCTGAGTCCAGTCGGGATCTCGTCTCAGCCTCAGCCCCAGAAGGAGCACTTCCTACACAACATGGAGTTGTTGCTGCCCCAGAGGAAGGGGCTCATTCTCTGCCTGTGGAGTCATGGGCTCAGAGCTGAGAAGAAGCTGTTGCAGCAGTGGAAGTAAGCTTCCATCTCAGGTGTGGCCTTCACACACTCCTCTCCTTTCCCTGCCCCTCTCTCCTTTCCCATCATCTCTCTCTGTCTTTGTTTGGCATCTTTGGGCAGACTGTGCTTTCAGGCCTGGCTTCTCAGGAGCATTTTGTCTCAAGAGTCTTGGCCTGTCAGGCCCCAAGACACTAAGTGGAAGATGGGGGCTGGCTTGGACACAGATGCGCACTACCTTTAAGTCCCAATTCAATCATGCAAGCTTCTTGTGAGATCAGTTGACCCTTGAACAATGAGGGTTTCAGCTGCAAAGGTCAATTAAACTGTTCTGGTCAATTTGAAAAAAATATGCTTATAAATGAGCCTATGCAGTTCTAACCCACAGCTCAACTGTACTTCCCTAAAGTCCAGGCACCTTGCTAGTTCTTGGAAGAATTGTGGCATCATTGAACCTTTACCAGAGTGATGCTGGAAATCAAGGTTCCTAAACTGAGGCATGTTCTCATGCCTCTCGGTCCAGGTGTTCTATGACCCGAGCTGGCGAGCTGGACTTGCTAGCTCCGACAGTCTTTGACTGATCAGGCTAAGGGTTTCAAGACATTCTGTGACTTAAAAGGAATCTTGCAGAGTACTCCATCTTCCCTGATGTTGCCAAAGAAACCAAACAAAGCCAAGAACAGGTGGTGTTTAACCCTGTGTGCTTTCTGTTAAAGTTTAAGGAACAGTGTGGCCGTTCCCATAATCTTAAAAGAATAGATGATTGAATTCCTATTTTTTGCTTTTGATAGAAATTATTCTTCATAGTTTATATATTAACCTCCCGTTGTTTTAATCCCAAGTAAGTAATTGTATATTGTAATCATTATTGGAATGTACCTGTGAGCTCATTCTTTACCCTCCCTATTGATTTCTACACTTGCAAAACTCAATAAAAGAAGAGGTCTCTGCACAGCTCTTCGCTGACCTGCCAGAGCGTGCGGCAGCCCTCCATCCGACCCATTCTTCTTGCTGGAATTACTTCCGCGCCCTCGCCACATTTAATACAACACCAGAGAGATGTTGGTGGGTCAGAACAATGCCTTATATATCTATTTCCTGCCCCTCAAACATATCTCTGGGAGAAACATATTGAACCTCTATATACACATGTGGGAGTGCATAAATGAATGAATGAAGCAGAGGGGGTCTGCAGACTCTAGTAACCTCAAAAGAAGAAAAAAAGGTGATCATGGTTATGATTCTGGTGCATTTATCACCAGCTATGGACGAGTATTCTGCTATATGCCAGACCCTGAGAATGGAAAGGTATGAAGAGGAACGAAACTCGGACATAGTCTGGAATTTATTACTCTCTGTTGGGGAAGAGGGTCATGGAGAACTGGACAAAATATACTTAGGACCATTACTCACTCTCATCCAGTTGTGGAATTTGAGAGGCACTAAAGTTTGAGGCCTGAGGAAATCTTACTTGTTTTTTCCAGCTCCTGAAAACATCCCTAACTTCATCTGATGCTCTCTTCCCTCCACCCCCATAGCTCAGAATTGGGAGCCAGAGAGGACAGGACATGGAGGAAGCTTAAAGCCACCCCTGTGTGTGGTCTCTTCTCCAAAATCCCTATGGATTGCTCCACCCAGGTGGTGACATGCTTGAATGATGTCCTCCTGTTGGGGTTTCCCTGGGTTCCTAAGATGGAAGACAATATGTCAATTAAAGGGGAAAGCCTGAAGTTTTGGTGTCTGAGAGTCTTTCTCCATCTGCAAATGGAGAGGCTTTCCTGAGCCTGACCAGGAGGGTGGAGGCTAAGAGGCCAACTGGAGCCCCTGTGGTTTTTATTCTTTGCTCAAGGATTCTGGGCTGGAGAAGTACTCATTTTTGGCTTCCATCTCTCACACCGGCCAAAGGGAAAATGAGGTTCTGGTGACAGTGGAAGGAATAAATAACAAATAGAAAAAAGCAATAGTAAAGTATAATCCAGGTATACCAGCAAGTACATAGGCACTATGGAGTTCTGATTTAGTATAAAAAAAATAAGAAAAATGATGCAACTCACACTAGAGACTTTTAGATATTGCTGAGAAAAAATGGGGAGGAAGACTTTGTTTGTTTATATATTTATTTATATTAGAGTTTACATATAAGTGATACCATATAGCATTTATCTTTGTCTGGCTTATTTCTTTTTTTAATGTTACTTTTATTGTTGACACTATTACAGATGTCCCCATTTCCCCCCTTTGCCCACCCCCATGCAGTCCCTTCCCCCCTGTCCTCTGGCCATCACTCACTGTTGTCTGTGTCTATGGATTATGCATATATGTTCTTTGGCTGATCTCTTCACTTTCTTTCATCCAGTCCTTCTCCCTGCTCCCTTCTAACAGCTGTCAGTCTGTTCCATATATCTATGACTCCATTTCTATTTTGTTCATTAGTTTATTTTGTTCATTAGGTTCCACATATAAGTGAGATCATGAGGTATTTGTCTTTTTCTGACTAGTTTATTTCACTTAGCATAATAATCTCCAGGTCCATCCATACTGTTGCAAAAGGTAAGACTTCTTTTTTTTTATGGCTGCATAGTATTCATTGTGTAAATGTATTTTATCCTCTTATCTACTGATGGGCACTTGGGCTGTTTCCAGATGTTGACGATTGTAAATAACACTGCTATGAATGTAGGGGTGCATATATTCTTTTGAATTTCTGTTTCAGGATTCTTAGGATATAATGCCAGAAGTGGGATTGCTGTGCCAAAAGGCAGTTCCATTTTTAATATTTTTGAGGAAATTCCATACTGTTTTCCACAGTGGCTGCACCAGTCTGCATTCCCACCAATAGGGCACTAGGGTTTCCTTTTCTTTACATCCTTGCCAACACTTGTTGTTTGTGGATTTATTGATGGTAGCTCTTCTGAGGTGGTATCTCACTGTGGTTTTAATTTGCATCTCTCTGATGATTAATAATAATCATTTTTTCATATATCTATTGTCCATCTGGATGTCCTCTTATGAGAAGAATCTATCCAGGTTCTGTGCCCATTTTTTAATTAGATTGTTTGTCCTCTTGGTATTGAGTTGTATAAATTCTTTTATGTACTTTGGACATTAACCCTTTATCAGATGTATAATTGGCAAATATGTTCTCCTATACAGTGGGTTTCCTTTATATTTTGTTGATGGTTTCTTTGTTGTGCAAAAGCTTTTTAGTTTGATGTAGTTCTATTTGTTTATTTGTCCTTTGTTTCCCTTAATCTAGGAGATGTATTGGCAAAAGTATTGCTATGAGAGATGTCTGAGATTTTACTGCCTGGATTTTCTATTATGATTTTTGTAATTTCTTGACTTACCTTTGAGTTTATTTTCATGTATGGTATAAATTGGTGGTCTAGTTCCATTGTTTTTTGTTTTTTGTTTGGCATGTACCTGTCCAATAATCACAATATCATTTTTTGATAAGACTGTATTTAATCCATTGAATGTTCTTGCCTCCTTTGTCAAATATTAATTGACCATAAAGGTGTTGGTTTATTTGGGGGCTCTCTGTTCTGTTTGGCTTATTTCTTTTAGCATAATGACCTCCGGTTTTATCAATGTTATTGCAAACAATAGAATTTTCTTTTTTTAAGGTTGAATATTATTTTACTGTGTATGTAAATTTTTATTTGTCCATTTGTCTGTCTACAGACACTGGGTTTTTTCCAGACCTTGGTTATTGTGATATGCTGCAGTGAACATGAGCCTGTAGATATCTCTTCATATAATGATCATGTAACCTTTCAATAAATACCCAGAAATGGGAGGAAGGAAGAGTTACTGACACATATTGATCATGTGTAAAAGATGTCGGGATGAAAAACTGCAAAAATATAGAAAGAAAGGGACCATCCAGTGTTTCAAAGGACAACTGTTCAAGTTTATACACAGCTTAAAATTAGAAATTTTAGTTAGCATGTGTGAATTAAGACTTCCTTATTTTTCTGTATTTAAATAGAGTGCAAAACAGTCTTGCTAAGTTTTTGATCAACATCCCCCCAAAAAAGTGGAAATATATTTTTTGTTATTGTGAGCCTGGGGGAAAGGTAAACTTTATATGTAACATGAAATCTTGCTATAATTTTTGTTGTTGTTGTTAGAAGAATTTTAAAAGCAAAGAAAAGCCTCCTAGTCTTCACTCAATGTATAGGATTAAGTTTAATTGTATGTGGTGAAGTGGAAATGACACAGTGGGCAGAGCTGTTTGTCTTATTGAAAATGGCTTTTAAAGCTACAGGAATTGGACAGTGGACATAGAAAAAGAATAAGACGAATCTAAAGGACTAGCAGAACAATATTAATGAAGAGAACAGCCAAAATAGAGAAGAAAAGCAGTAAGCTGACAAATAGAACTGAAAATTTATTGTCCAAAAACACCATTAAAATAAGTAATTTTTGGAAAATATAATTCAGATTTGATTAGCTATAAAGCATTGAGATTTTTAAAAATTAACTTTTTTTTTCAGCAGGGGGAGACCCCTGCACTGTAACAATTCCCTGCTCTCAGACTTAAGACCCTTTATAATCTTATAGAGGACAATGGGCAAAGGTCTCATGATTCTCTAGCTGCTTCAAGCTGGACATGGTCATCATCCTACCTATCCCTGGGTCCAGAAATCCCTAATAAGAGTAGGGGTGTGGAGGAAAAGGTGGCCTTTCCACATGGGGAAGGATCTTGCAAACTCCAGGTCAGTTGGCTGTTCCCAGACAACAGTGTCCTTGGTTTAACAGGAGGCAGTGGTGCAGACAGGATTAAGTAAGGCCTGTACATACAGACAATCACTCAGGTAATGAGATCATAGGCTTATGCCCTATGAAAATAGAACACATGTGTTAATTTATGCAACAGAACCCACAAACCAGTCTCTAGATCTGCGAGACTGTCTTGTTGGGAAGACATCCAGTTTCAAGGCATTTGACATTCTTCTTGCCTGTAAATTAAGCATCTTTGATGATGTCAGAGACCTAATTTAACTTTCAAATGAAAACAAACTTTAGATGAAAATAAACTTTAAAGACAGTTGGACTACTTTATAGTCTACCACTGAGCATTGTGATTTCCCTTGAATAGTGATTTTTCTCCTTAAGATTACCCTCCTTGTCGTTAAAGGGACTGTATTAAGTCCAGTTTTAATTTATCCTGTTCATTTACATAAACACAATAAGAGTAGCAAATGATCACATATGATCTTTACGTCTGCTTTGCTGCAACTTACACAAGGAATTTTTAGGGTGACTTTCAGTCGCTTCAGGGCACAGGAGCTGAGCCACATACCTACATTCAGCCTTGCCTGTAAACACCTGTCTTTTCCAAGTCCTTTGGGTTTTCCATTGTGCCTTAAGGTCACTTCTAGCCATCTTTCAGGAAAGCAACCTTCGTTCTTTCCCTGGAAAAATTACCATGGACCGCACAACCAACCATGGTACCAGGACTTTTTACTTGTGGGCTTTGATTACCTTCAAAAGTCAATCCTAGTTCCTCAGAGCTTTTTGGTAACAACCAGAGCACAAGCATGCCTCCTTTAGGTATGATATTCTAATCAAAGTCATGGTCAACAAAACCTCTATTAACAACTTATCTTATTAGTTCTATGCAAAGAACTTTATATCATTGCTTACTTGTTTAGAATGCCAAACTCTGGAGGGATCACATAGGGAGAAAAATATACAATGTAAAGGAAAATCTTTGTCCTTCTAATAGTCACTAAAAGTGCATTTCCATTCTTTATATTTTCTTTTGTTCACTGTCCTACATGTGAGGTTTTTTTTAGTTTGTTTGTTTTTCTATTACAGTTGTTCCACTTTTTCCCCATTGCTTCCCCACAGCCTGCCCACCCCTTCTCCCACAGTCAATCCCCACCCCATTGTCCCTGTCCATAGGTAATTTATACATGTTCTTTGACTAGACCCTTCCCCCTCCCCTTCTTATTCCCCTTCTCTCCCTCCCTCCTCCCACCTTGTTGCTATTAGTCATTCCTTGTTTACATGTCTCTGGTTCAATTTTGCTTCTTTGTTTGTGTTGTTCATTAATCTCCTGTATTAGGTGATATCAAATGGTATTTGTCTTTCATTGACTGGCTTATTTCACTAAGCATAATTCTCTCTAGTTCCATCCATGTTGTTGCAAATAGTAGAAATTCCTTCTTTCTTTCTGCCACATAGTACTCCATTGTGTAAATGTACCACAGTTTTTTGATCCACTCACCTACAACCTAAGTAGGTTGTCTCCAGCACTTGGCTATTGTAATATTGCTGCCATGAACATAGAGGTGCATAGGTTCTTTTGAATTGGTGTTTCAGGATTCTTCAGATATAATCCTAGCAATGGAATTGCTAGTTCAAAAGGCAGTTCCTTTTAAAGATTTTTTGAGGAAATCCCATGCTGTTTTCCATAGTGGCTGCACCAGTCTGAATTCCCACCAGCAGTGCACTAGGGTTCCCGTTTCTCCACATCCTCACCAGCACAAGTTGTTTGTTGATTTGTTGATGATGGCCATTCTGACTGGTGTGAGGTGGTATCTCACTGTGGTTTTTATTTGCATCTCTCTGATGGCTAGTGATGTTGAGCATTCTTTCACATGCCTATGGACCCTCTGTATGTCCTCTTTGGAGAAGTGTTTGTTCAGTTCCTTTGCCCATTTTTAATTGGGCTGTCTGTCTTCTTGATGTTGAGTCATATAAGTTCTTTATATATTTTGGAGATCAATCCCTTGTCTGAGATATTATTGGAAAATATATTTTTCCATATAAAGGGTGGTTCCCTTTTCATCTTGCTGTTGTTTTCTTTTGCTTAGCAGAAACATTTTAGTTCGATGTAGTCCCATTTGTTTATTCTTTTCTTTATTTCCCTTGCCTTAGGAGATATATCAGTGAAAATATTGCTACGTGAGATATCTGAAATTTTCCTATCCTTGTTTTCCTCTAAGGCTTTTATGGCGTTATGGCTTACATTTAAGTCTTTGATCCATCTTGAATTTATTCTGGTATATGGTGTAAGTTGGCTGTCTAATTTCATTTTTTTGCATGTCCCTTTCCAGTTCTCCCAGCCCCATTTGTTGAAGAGGTTCTTTTCACTCCGTTTTATGTTCCTTCCCCCTTTGTCAAATATTAGTTGACTGTATAGACCTAGGTTTACTTCTGGGCTCTCTGTTCTGTTCCATTGATCTGTATGTCTGTTCTTATGCCAGTACCAGACTGTATTGATTGCCATGGCCTTGTAGTATAGTTTGGTATCAGGTATTGTGAGTCCTCCTACTGTGTGTGTTCATCTTCCTCAAGATTTCTATGGCTATTGGGGCTCTTTTTGGTTCCATATAAATTTTTGAGGTATTTGTTCTAGGTCTGTGAAATATGTTGTTGGTATTTTAATAGGCATTGCCTTGAATCTATAAATTGCTTTGGGTGTATGGACATTTTAATAATGTTGATTCTTCCCATTCATTAACATGGTATATGCTTCCATTTATTTGTATCTTCTTTAATTTCTTTCTTCAGTGTTATGTAATTTTCTGAGTACAAGTCTTTTACCTCCTTGGTTAAGTTTATTCCTAAGTACTTAATTTTTCTCATTGCTATTGTAAATGGAATTTTTTTCTAGTTTCTATCTCTGATATTTTACTGTTGGTGCACAGAAATGCCTTTAATTTCTGAATATTGACTTTGTACCCTGCTATTTTGCCAAATTCACTTATTAGGTTGAGTAGTTTTTTAGTGGAGTCTATAGGGTTTTCTATGTATACTATCATGTCATCTGCAAATAATGACAGTTTTACTTCCTCTTTTCCAATTTGGATGCCTTTTATTTCTCTTTCTTGTCTTATTGCTGTGGCTAGAACTTCCAAGACTATCTTGAACAGGAGTGGAGAGAGTGGACATCCTTGTCTTTTTCCTGATTTCAGGGGGAATGCTTTCAGTTTTTGCCCATTGAGTATGATGTTGGCTTCAGCTTTCTCATATATGGCCTTTATTATGTTGAGGTATGCTCCTCCGATTCCCATCTTGCTGAGTGGTTTCATCATAAGTGAGTGTTGTACTTTATCAAATGCCTTTTCAACATCTATTGATATAATCCTGTGAGTTTTGTCTTTCATTTTTTTTATGTGGTGTATTATGTTTGTTGATTTGTGAATATTAAACCATCCTTGAATCCCTGGGATGAATCTCACTGACAGAAGTGTATGATCATTCTAATGTGTTGCTGGATCTGGTTTGCCATATCTTGTTGAGGATTTTACATCTATGTGCATCAGGTATATTGGCCTGTAGTTTTCTTTCTTTGTTGTGTATTGACCTGGTTTTAGAATTAGAGTGATACTGGTTTCATAGAAAGAGTTTGGGAGTCTTCTCTCTTCTTGGAATTTTCGGAATAGTTTGAGAAGGATAGGAGTTAGTTCTATCTTAAATGCTTTGTAAAATCACCTGTGAAGCCACCTGGACCAGGGTTTTTGTGTGCTAGGAGTTTTTTATTACTGCTTCAATTTCACTAGTTGTTATTGGTCCATTCAGGCTTTCTGCTTCTTCTTGATTCAGTCTTGGAAGATTACATGTTTCCAGAAACTTGTCCATTTCATCTAGGTTATCATATTTCTTGTGATACAGTTGTTTTTAGTATTTTCTTACAATCCTTTATATTTTTGTGGTATTTGTTGTGATTTCTACTCTTTCATTTCTGATTTTATTTATTTGGGTCCTCTGTCTTTCTTTATGATGAACCTGGTTAAATGCTTGTTGATTTTGTTTATCTTTTCAAAGAACCAACTCCTGGTTTTATTGATCTTTTGAATTGTTTGTTTAGTTTCTATGTAATTTAATTCTGCTCTGATCTTGATGATTTCCTTCCTTCTACGTGCTCCAGGCTTGGTTTGCTGTTGTTCCTGTAGTTCTTGTAGTTGTAGGGTTTGATTTTTTATTAGAGATTCTTCTATCCTTTTTAGGTAGGCCTATATTGCTATAAACTTTCCTCTTAGGACTGCTTTCGCTGTATCCCATAGGTTTTGGGTTGTTGTGTGTTCATTATCATTAGTTTCCAGAAACTTTTTGATTTCTTCCTTGATGTCATTGTTAACCCATTCATTATTTAATAGCATGTTATTCATTCTCCATGAGTTTGAATGTTTTTGAGGTTTTTCCTTGAGGTTGATTTCCAATTTTAAGCCATTGTGATCTGAGAAGATGCTTGATATAATTTCAATTTTCTTGAATTTGTTAAGGCTTGTTTTGTGTCCTACCATGTGGTCTATCTTTGAAAATGTTCCATGTGCATTTGAGAAGTATGTATATTTTGCTTCTTTGGGATGAAAACTTCTATATATATCGACTAAGTCCATTTAATCTAGAGTGTCGTTCAGTGCCTCAATATCTTTGGTGTTTCTTTGCTTTGAAGATCTGTCCATTGTTGACAATGGGGTGTTAAAGTCCCCTACGATGAGTGTGCTCCTATGTTGGGTGCATATATGTTTACAAGGGTAATATCATCTTAATGTTTTTTTCCCTTAAGTATTATGAAATGTTTTTCTTTCTCTCTTTTTATGGCCTTTGCTGTAATATCTGTTTTGTCTGATATAAGTATTGCTACCAGCTTTTTTTTATGTCCATTTGCTTGAAATATTGTTTTTCATCTCTTCACTTTCAGTCTGTGTAGATTTTTTTTTCTGAGGTGGGTCTCTTGTAGACAGCACATATATGTGGGTAATGCTCTCTAATCCATTCAACTATCCTATGTCTTTTTATTGGTGCATTTAATCCATTTACATTTAAGGTTATTATTGATAGGTACTTATTCATTGTCATTTTTCCCCGTTGTACTTGTGTTCCTCTGTCTTTCTCTGTTTCTTTATCTTCTTAAAGCAGACCCTTTAGCATCTCTTGCATTGCTGGTTTGGTGGTGATGTATTCTTTCAGCCTTCTTTTGTCTTGAAAACTCCTTATTTCACCTTCCATTTTGAATGAGAGCCTTGCTGGGTAGAGTAGTCTTGGCCGTAGGCCTTTGGTTTTCATTGCTTGAAATATTTTTCGCCGTTCCCTTATGGCTTGTAGTGTTTTTGTTGAGAAATCTGATGATAGCCTTATCGGAGCTCCTGTGTATGTTATTAGCTGTTTCTCTCTTGCTGCTTTTAGGATTCTCTCTTTGTCTTTCAATCTTGCCATTTTAATTATGATCTTTCTTGGAGTGGGCCTGTTTGGGTTCATCTTCATTGGGACCCTCTGTGCTTCCTGGACTTGCACGACTTTTTCTCTCATCAAGTTACAGAAGCTTTCTGTCCTTACTTTTTCAAACAGGTTTTCTATCCCTTGCTCCTCTTCTTCTTCTGGTATTCCTATGATATGAATATTATTATGTTTCATGTTGTCCTGTAGCTCTCTTAAATCCTCTTCATTCTTTTCCAGTCTTTTTTCATTTTGTTGCACTGTCTGGAAACTTTTTTACATTGTTCTCCTGCTCAATGATCCAATTTTCTGCTTCCTATAGGCTGCTTTTAATTCCTTCTACTGTGTTCTTCAATTCAGAAATTGTATTCTTTATTTTCTCCCGTCTCTTATTGATAGCTTCTGTGTCCTTTTCATGCTGGTGTAATTTTCAGTAAGTTTCTTGTAGTTTCCCTGGAGTTCTTTGTAGTTTTCTTTGAGCTCTCTGAGCTCATTGAGCTTCCCTGTAATCCGTGTTTTGAATTCCTTGTCTGATAGTTTGCTTTCTTCTATTTCATTTGGCACTCTTTCTGGGGATTTCTTCTTTCCTTTCGATGTGGGGTTGTTTCTCTGTCTCCCCATTTTTGGGACTTTTCTGGTTTGTTGCTGCTTCTTAAATTGACCTGCACTTCCTGTATCTGCTGCTGGTGATGTCAGACTGTGTACCAGTCTGGGCCTAGGCAGCGTGTTGGAGACTACCAGAGATCTACTGCCTTTGTCTGTATCCTTTAGTTGTTAATCTATTCAATCTGTGATCAACCATCAGGCTTAAGCACTGAGGGTGGGACAGCTTAATTCCTGCAGATGGGCTTTTGCTTCCCCTCAAGCTGAAGCCACTTGGAGAGGAATGATCTGCTTGCACTATTGGGAATGAGTCAGCATGAAAACTTGGCTGACTGCTTCCTCAGTTCTCTTCTCAAAGCCATGACCCCAAATTCTCCCCAAGTGTCTCTAGTACTCTCTGCCCTCCCCCTGCATGAGCCCAGGGTAAGTGTGCCAAAATATTTTTGTATGTGATCCATTTAAGAGTTCTTTGTTTCCAGCTGTTTATTTTAGGCCAACAAAAAACCCTGTGGCTTTTTGCTTTTTGCAGCTAGATGCTATTTTACTTTCTGCTCTGTTGATGTAGACTGGGAAGCCCAGCTGGGAGTTTATACCCTGCCCTTCTCAGGGGGAACCCCCAGCTGCTGAGCTATTTCTCAGTCCCTTTAGTTGCCACCCAGGGGAGCCCATCCAGCCCTTTTTTATCTCCACACTTCCTAGCAGTCACATTGTGATAAAGCAGTCTTTTATATCTGTCTGTGATTATAAGGCTTCTCTCCAGCTCATGTTCAGTTGGTTATTCCAGATGATATCTCCACAATTAAATTATAATTCCAGATTGGTCCTGGGAGAAGGTTAGTGTAGCTTCCACTTACTCTTCTCCCATTTTGGATCTCCTCAGCATTGCAATTCTTTTAAATGCAAAATAATAACAGGCTTACTTTATTCCAATACATTTGAAAATATAGACATAATGGATGGTTATTGAATAAATTATATGTACCCAAATTGACTCATGGTTTTAGTAGAAAATATAAATTGTCTTCTGAAATTAGAAAACATAATCCAAGATCTACACCTTGAGGGAACAAGAGTTGCTCTTCAATTTATTTAAAAAGCTAGAAGAGCCTTAATAAAAGATTAGGTAGAAAAATATTTTAAAAAACAAATAAAGGCAGGTTTATTTTAAGACGTTAAGTTCTAGCAAATGGATTCCAGTAACATCTTAAAAAATAAATCACTTAACCAACTATAATTTATCATCATAAGTGATATTTTAAAAATAAATTAATTATTGGAATGGTGAGCTAAGTGACAATATCCAATATGAAAATATGCTCCAAAGTTTCAGCAGTTTTAAAAATCTAATAAGCTGTAGCAGTGCATCAGTATGTCATTGAACCAGAGGAGAAACTCTGATATATATGGAAGATAAAATACAGGATAATGAGATACAGAATGTCCTTACTTGTGGAACTGCAAAAATGATCAGGCAAAGTGAACTGTACAAAGACTTTAAATTTTTTCTGACAAGTATTACAAAGTCTCTTTCTATTGGTTATAAAACTATAGATAAACTACAAAACTGCTATACCTTATATTTAGGTAATACACTACTATCTAGAACACTGAAGATATTGAAAATTGCCATATTTTATTCCATTGTTAAAAAAAACTTATTAGACTTTTAGTTTTTAATGCAGCACATAGGAGAATGGAAACTGCCACTCTGTCATAACAAGTAATAAGCCAAACTAACAAGTCAACAACTATTTTTATATTCGAGAAATGAGGTCGCAGGCCAAATTACTGTTCCTAGTTTTGGAGAGGCTGACAGGCAGATACAGAGAATAACAATTTACTGGAGCATAAATCTCTACAGAAACCAGTACCAAAGTAGGAAAAACTTAATTGTAATTGACCTATTACTGGAGACTCCTTGTGGAAAATTTTGTGAGTTAGAAACTCTAGGAGACCCTTATACTTTTGTGAATTTAAATCTTATAACTCTACCAGGCCTTTCATTGTGAAGGCAGAGAAAAATCTCCTTAATAAAAATCTCCTTAGGGTATGGGGTGGGAGGATGATTTTGAAATACGTAAGAACATTCGGTCACTTCTGACAAGGCCTACCCTTAACAGAAAATGTTTTACCACAGGCCTAACCTATTGTGGTGTGTCAAAGCCTGACTGACGTGGAAAGAAAATAGCCTACTCTGGCATCTTCCAGCTACTCTGTCCCACCTAAGATGGGGAAAGAAAACTTTGAGGAACTTGTGAGGCTTATTATAATATTGACCTAATCACAGAAAAAACTATAGAATGCTTCTATTTTCCCCACACCATAAAAGCACATAACTGAAGGCCTATTTACTGCAGTTGATTTAATCTAACACATCATGTCCAAGTTTTCAAGGGAGGAAAGGTGGAATCATATAAAATACTTGATTAAAACCACACACACACACACACACACACACACACACACACACACACAAAAGAGTGGAGTGTAAAAATAGAAACAAAGAACAGTAGCAAGTAATTTAAAATAGTAACAAATATGGTAGATATCAATCTAACGGTATCATATACTTTAAATGTTAATGGTCTAAATAAACCAATTGAAAGACAGCAATTATCAAAGAGGATAAAAAAAAGACCCAACTAAATGAAATCTACTTTAAATATAAAAATATGTATAGATTAAAGTAGAGGGACAAAGAAAGAGATATCATGCTAACTCTAAAGGAAAGAAAGTTTGAGTAGCTATATTAATTTCAGACAGAGCAGCCTTCAGAGCAAGGAAAATTATCAGGGACAAAAAGGAGCATTACATAGTGGCAAAAGGGTCAGTTCTCCAGGAAGAGTTAACAATTCTTAATGTGTATGTCCCTAATAGTCAGACACCAAAATACATGAGGCAAAAACAGATAAAACTTCAAAGAGAGAGAAATTAATTATCATAGTTGGAGATGTCTATGATGCTCTATCATAAATGGGTAGATCCAACAGGCAGAAAATCTGTAAGGACATAACTGAATTTAACACCTTCATCAATTTAATGAATATAATGAACATCCACAGACTACTTCATCTGACAGCAAAAAAAAAAAAAAAAAAAAAGACATTTGTCAAGCTCACATGGAATATACATCAAGATAGAACACATTCTGGACTGTAAAACATATCTTAACAAACATAAAACAACAGAAATTATATAATGTCTCTTCTCAGACCACAGAAACTAAACTATAAATCAGTAACGAAAAGTCAGAAAATCTCTAAATACTTGGAAATTAAGCGATATACCTCTAAATAATATATGGATCAAAGAAAATAGTCTCAAAAGAAATTTTGAAATATTTTGAACTAAATTAAAATGAGAACATATCAAAACTTGTGGGGTGCAACAAAAGCAGTGCTAGAAAGACATTTATAGCATTGAATGCATACATTAGAAGAGAAGAATGATCTAAAATCAATTGTTTAAGGTTCTACCTTAGGCAACTAGAAAAAGAAGGTCAATTTCAATTCAAGGTAAGCAGGAAAAGAAAAAGAAATAACAAAAATGAGAACAAAACAATAAATTTGGAAATGGGAAATTAATAGAGAAAATCAACAAAACCAAAAGCTGAGTATTAAAAATTAACCATAAAAAAAAACTTTAGCCAGACTAACTAAAAAAAAAAAAAAAAAAAAAAAAAGAGATGCCAAATTACTAATATCAGAAAAGAAAGAATATATCACTACATATCCCATAACCATTAGAAGGATAATGAAAAATAATACAAATAACTCTATGTTCATAAAAATTAAGAGCCTAGATAGAAAAAGGACAATTTTTTGAAAGACACAGTCTTTGAAAACTCACACAAAGAAAAATAAACAATGTGAATAAGCCTACAACCAATGCTACATTACCCAAAAATGCTATCATTTAAAATTAAAAGAGAAATAAACCCAGACAAGAAAATGCTAAGGGAGCTCATTACCACTAAACCAGTATTATAATAACTGTTAAAAACCTTCTTTAAGAAGAAGAAAAAACAAAAGAGAGAAGCAAAGTTATAAAGAATAAAATGGCAATAAATACATACCTATAAATAAGCACTCTAAATGTAAATTGTTTAAATGCTCCAATCAAAACATATAAGATAGATGAAATGGTTAAGAATATAAGACCATATATATGCTGTCTACAAGAGACACACCTCAGAATGAAAGACACGTGTAGACTGATAATTAATGGATAGGAAAAGGTATTTCATGCAAACAGGAAGAAAAAAAATAGTGTGGTATCAATTTTTATATCTGACAAAATAAACTTTAAAACACAGGCAATAATGAGACAAAGAAGGACACCACATAATCTAAAGAGAGCAATTAAACAAGAGGATATAACTTTTGTAAATGTTTTTGCACCCAACATAGGAAATCTTGATGGACATAATGGGAAATATTGAGAGTAATACAGTCATAATAGGAAATTTTAACACTGCATTAACATCAATGGATAGGTTTTCCAGACAGTAAATCAACAAGGAGACAGCATCCTTAAATGACACACTAGATCAGGTTAATTTAATTAATATTTTCAGAGCATTTAACCCCAAAGAAGTAGAATATACATTCTTTTCAAGTGCTCATGGAACATTTTCTAGGATAGATGACATGTTAGGACACAAAACAAGTCTTCTTAAATTTAAGAAGATTGAAATTTTATCAAGCCTGTTCTGTGACAACAATAGCATGAAAATAGAAATAAATAACAAGAAAAAAAAACTGAAAAGCACACTAAGACATGAAGGATACACAACATGTTACTAAAAAAAAAATGTGCTAACAGAAAGATCAAGAAAGGAATCAAAAGATTCCTTGAAACAAATTAAAATGAGAACACTGCAACCCAAAACCAAGGGGACACAGCAAAAGCTGTGCTAAGAGGAAAATTCATAGCATTCCAGGTCAACCTCAAGAGACAAGAAAAATCTCAAGCAAAGAATCTAACTTTACACTTAAAGGAACTAGAAAAAGAACAAAGAAGAAAGCTCAAAATGAATAAAAAAGAAAAGGAAATAATAAAGATCGGAGAAGAAATACACAAAATAGGGTCTAAAAAAATGCAAAAGATCAATGAAAACAAGAACTGGTTCTTTGAAAAGATAAACAAAATTAATAAACCTATAACCAGACTCACCAGGAAAAAAGAGAGAGGACCCAAATAAATAAAATCAGAAATGATAAAAGAGAAGCAGCAACAGACACCACAGAAATATAAAGAATTGTAAGAAAATATCATAAACAACTATGTACAAAATTTTTAAATTCTTAATTACAGAATTTCATTTCAATTTTTACAATGTATACCTGTTGAAAATGCTATCTATAATAGCGTTGCAAATATTATGCTAAGTGAAATAAGTCAATCAGAACGAGCTAAACACCATATGATTTCACTCATATGCAAAATATAAAACTGAAAGTCATAGACAAAAACAACAGTATGGTGGTTACCAAAGGAAAAGGGGTAGCGGGGGAGTGTGGGGTACAAGGGGCCAAATATATGGCGATGAAAGATGATTTGACTATGGGTGGTGGGCACAGAAAGCAATCTAGAGCTCATGTATCATAGAAATGTACACTTGAAACCTATATAATCCTATTGACTCACCCCATATATTTAATTAAAAATAAAATATTACCTATATATTATATTTTAAAATATAGTTAGGAGTTAAAATGTTAATTATAAAAACCATGGGAGTATTATCTTTGTTATTATTAAAATTTTATTTTCTAGTTATTATAATTAAGAATAATAATTCAGAATAATAACAATAATTTTTTTCAGCATGCCACTTTTACCTGGAAAATAGAGATTAGACATAAGATATGACTATAAGTTTTTATTTTCTATTTGATCACTTTCATGTTTCTTGATTATCTATGATTGTGTGTATGTAAGAAAAACTTTGAATTTTTAAACTCGAAGGGTACTACTAACAACAGAAATAAATAAGAAATAAAGTAAGAAATATATAGCTCTTGCCATTACATAACTTTTAAGAAAGGTTTATTCAGGGAATTAGAGCTCACCAGTACCTCTCTCTCTTTTTATAACCCCCACTAATTAGATTGTTTAGAAACCATCACTAAATTGATGGTATTTTTATTAGTTATAAATTTAAAACAAGGACCTCTAAGGTATCACATCACAGAATTGAGTAGCAGATAAAACATGCATTAACTGTGATTACTTGGAGTAATTTGGAATAGGTATAGAATATCAATTCTCTGTAAATTTCTTGAGTAAAATCTATAATTACCTCCAAGTATTTTATGTACAAATAGTATTATATAACATCATGCGCTAACTACTTCCTTATGCAAAGATCAAAGTCCTTGAAAATATAATGGTTTCTTTTTACTGCACTTACTTTTATCCTCCTCTTTTCCCACTTTGTCCACTGGGGATACACTCTCCAAAGTTGTTTAAAAAGAAATAAAAACACCTTTAGATCTTTGGGTTTCTTTATTCAGCCAAGGAAAACATTGAATGTGAACATCAAGTGCTCCAGTAACATTTCTATGATTTGTCATTAAAGCATTTTTCTTCCTTTGAATTTTCTTTTAAACATTGTTATTTTAAGTCTACAAAAGACTGTGGTCTTTCAAAAGTCAACAATTTGCTTTAATCTAAATTTTTAATTTAATCAAATATATATTTTTCAAAATTGAAAATTGAACATTGATAGTTATTCATTCTCTATGATAACTGTGTTCATGAGTTATAAAAGTTCAAAAATTTATAAAGGAAAATGGCCACAAAATTTTTGATAACAATTTAAAATTTATTTACAGAAGTTTATATAGTGGGATAAACATTTGTCTAAAAACATATATCTTATAAAAATAATTTGCATGGAAATAATTACTTTATAACCTTCTGGAATAAGGTAAATTTAAAATGCTACACTTAAAATATCATCTATGTACTCTATTTAAAAATTAAATATAGCCCTGGCTGGTGTGGCTCAGTGGATTGAGCACCAGCCTGTGAACAAAAGGGTTGCCTGTTTGATTCCCAGTCAGGGCACATACCTGGGTTGTGGACCGGCTTCCCTGGTAGGGGGTGCATGAGAAGCAACAACACACTGATGTCTCTCTTCCTCTCTTTCTCCATCCCTTGCCCTCTCTCTAAAAATAAATAAATAAAACCTTTAAAAAATTAAGTACAGGTTAGGAGTTGAAAATTATTAATTATTTACAAAATAAAAATAGTAAACTCTTCCAGAAACTAAATCTATTTTTCTCATTAATTGATATATTTATGATTTTGAATAGGAAAATTTTTTTTAGCTAGAACATTTGGCATCTAATATGTTAAATTCATACATAGGCTTGAGGAAGACAAATGTGAAGAAGATAATTGGTTCTGTCTTGGAAATGTCCATGCGACTTTCAGGGGGAAAAAAAGTATATTATTTCAAGAAAGGAGTGGCTATTTTTCCTTGAACAAATGTTCATAGACATAAAATGTTTATGGACATAAAAAGTAATTTTCTATTATTAGTTATCTATTTTTATCATTATATTTTACTAGCACTAAGTTGAATTAATATTTTAATTATATATAATTAAATATTTATTATTTAAAAATTTTTTCTAAATTTTTGTTCCAATTCAATTCTGCAACACCAAAATATTTTGCAGTAACAGGAAGAAAACTCACCTCTAAAGACTGGATAGTTACTAAATTGAAAATAATCTAATTTAAAATGCCTAAACTATAAAACTAATAAAACCAATTGTTAATAGAGGTTTTGTTGACCAAGACTTTGACTGGAATGTCATGTCTAAAGGAGGCATGCTTGGGCTCTGGTTGTTATCAAAAAACCCTGAGAAACTGGGATTGACTTTTGAAGGTATAAAAGACCATGAGAAAAAAGGCCTGGTTCCTTGGTTGGTTGTGTGGTTCATGGCAATCTTTCCAGGGAAGGCATGAGTGTTGTTTTCCTGAAAGATGGCTAGAAGGGACCTTAAGGTACAATGGAAAACCAGAAGGACTTGGAAAAGACAGGTGTTTACAGGCAAGGCTGAATGCCAGGTATGTGGTTCAGCTTCTGTGCCCTGAAGGTCAGACTGAAGGTCACCCTAAAGGATTCTGGTGTAAGTTCTAACAAAGCAGGCTTAAAGATCATATGTGATAATTTACTGCTCTTATTGTGTTTATGAAAATGAACAGGATAAATTAAAACTGGACTTAATGTGGTCCCTTTGATGACAAGGAGGGTAATCGTAAGGAGAAAAATCATGATTCAAGGAAAATTACAATGCTCACTGGTAGACTATAAACTAGTGCAGCTAACTGTCTTTAAAGTTTATTTTCATTTAAAGTTTGTATTCATTTGAAAGTTAAACTAGGTCTCTGACATCATCAAATATGCTTAATTTAAAGGCAAGAAGAATGTCAAATGCCTTGAAATTGGATGTCTTCCCAACAAGACAGTCTCGCAGATCTAGAGACTGGTTTGTGGGTTATGTTGCATAGGTTAACATGTGTGTTCTATTTTCATAGGGCATAAGCCTATGATCTCATTACCTGAGTAATTGTACATATAGGCCTCACTTGATCTTGTCTGCACCGCTGCCTCCTGAGAGTCAATGGTTTGGCTGTACTAAGTGGTTGGGTTGGTGAAGTATGGGGTGGTCTGTGAGCTTCACTTCAAAACTGGTTTCTCTTTTATATCTTAATGGCTTGGACAGAAAGGGCCCAGAGGTCTGAGAGGAAGAAACCTAATATATTCTCCTCAGCCCAAACTAATATAGTGGGTAAAAGGATTTTGGACAGGTGCGATGTGCCTTACACACCTTCCTCCAAAGAAGCCCCATTTTTTTTTTCCTAATGTGGGACACTGAAAAATTAATTCCTGCCTTTTGTCATCTAGTGGTTATGGATTGAATGACGCCTTTTAACCCTGTTGCTAAATCTGTTGTCCCCAGAATACAACGAGAATGCCAGTCTGTTAAACTGAGTGTGCTGTTGTCTGGGGATAGCCAACTGACATGGAGTCTGCAAGATCCTTCCCCATGTGGGAAGGCCCCCCTACCCTCCCCACCCCCACTCTTATTAGGGATTTCTGAACCCAAGGGTAGGTAGGCTGATGACCATGTCCAGCTTGAAGCAGGTAGAGGAGCATAAGACTTTTGCCCATTGTCCTTTATAAGATTATAAAGGGTCTTAAGTCTGAGAGGGAGGAATTGTTACAGAGTGGGGGTGCCCCCCAAAATAAATAAATTAATTATTTAAAAAAAATAGGTAGAGGTTGGGAATAGCATAGGAAAGCGTGAAGATAAGGAACTTGTGTGCACGACCCATGGACATTAACTTAGGAGGGTGAGATTGCTGGAGGTAGTGGGATACTGGGTGGGGGGATCAAGAGGGAGAAACTTGGGACTACTGTAACAACATAATCAATAAAATATACTTAAAATATAAAATAAAATAAAATGCCTAAACTGTCTACAAAAAACTGCACAATTAATTTTTTATTTTTATCTTTCAGTGTGTAGACACTTCTCACACTACTGAGTTCATTTACCTAATTTTCTATTAAAATGTTTTATAGTATAAAGATTGGAATAATGATATTTGGTAGAGATATTCACAAAAGGGAAAAAAAGTATATCCGATGTATTAGGTAACTAGCATACTTTATGATTTGTCCTAAAACAATAATTTTGTTTAGGAAATGATCTATGATTATCACTTAATTTTGAATACCTTTGGGTGTTTCCTAACAAAAGATTTTTCTAATTCACATATTAAAACTGTTTTTTAAAAATTAAAGTAATTGGTAGAGGGCTATTCCAACATAACATGGTTTCTCCCTCCTATAGATTACAGAAATTAATTATAGCCATTAAATCTCTGTGATATGTCTAGGTGAATAAAGGTAAAAAGAAGAAAGTGCTCAGCAGGGATGAAAAGGTTTACTTTTTCTTTGTGGTAGCATGTTCTGGTGACCAGGTATTAAGTTCTATGACTCTATTACTGAGTATCAAACAAAAAATTATAAAACATCATATACCCTGTGCTTATTTTTAAAGTGTGTTTTAGTATAAGTAATATGTACCTTCTCAAAAGTGTTTAAGTATCATTGTAAAAGAACAATTATGCATCTTCTTTGGTTGTTGAAAAAATATGGTGAATTGTCTTGTCTATTCTTTTGGTGTTATTTACTTAATGAACAAAAAATTGACATCATTTTCCCTTTATTCTTGCCATTGAATACAACTTGAAGATTAAGGATAATTTTATTTTTTCATATTTAGCAGTTTTCTAGATATAGTCCTCTCTCTCTCCACCTCCCCCCTCGCTCTCCCTCTCTTAGTTCTGATCTTGTACATTGCATAAATTATCCCATATTTTGTATTTTTCAGTTCTAAAATTTTTATTTGGTATTTTCTAACTGTTTTCATTTCTCTTTTAAGATTTATTTTTTTTAATTACAAGCATATCTTCCTTTGTGTCCATGAACATAATTACAACAGCTGCTTTACAGTCCTTGTCTAATTCCAGCATCTGGGTTATCTCAGATTGGTTGCAATTTCTCTTGGATACATGTCAAATTTTCATTTTTTCCTGGCATTGTGAATGAGGATATTATAGTGGTTCCAGTTTTGATTATACTCCTCAAAAGTTTATTGGATTTTGTTGTGTTATTACACAGTTAACTAGACTACCTCTTTCTGAGGTGGACAGCAACTGAGATCTCATTTTAGTTATTTTTAGTCTTGCCTGGGCTGGAGTCTGCCACATATATTCAGGTGTTAGCCAGAATTGGACAGAGTTCATGTACAGTATATGGGGCTTTTAAAACATGGATCTCTCCTTTGTTGCATTTCCTCTTTTCTTTCCAGTTGCTGTGATAGCATCAAATTGTTTCCTATGGTTCTTCAAGCCATTAAGGTTGCAAGTTTCTATCAATTCTTGCCACTTCACATGTGAGGAGCTGGGGGTCAGGGAGGAGCTGCTTTCAGGCAAAAACTAAAAAAGTAGGAACCTTATCCAGTGTAATTGCCATCTTCCAAATGGTGATCTCTCAGGATCTTCAGCCTGCTTTGATAATTCTCCAGTGGCTCCTGATAATTGCTTATTTTATTTGTGTATCACCCAGTGTTGATAATTTTTGTTGGAGGAAAGGTCTGATAGGAGCTACTCCATCATTACTGGAAGCAGAACTTCCTCCATAAATTTTCATATCTATCGATAATTTTTCAACAAATTTATCTCTAGCCAAGAATAGTTCCATTAATATTTATAGCATATATGTTTTTCATTTTAGAATTGTTCTGTTAAAAATATCCTCAACTTACTGCCTAATAGTACAAAGAAGAAACATATTGTTTTAATTCTAATTACTATTAAAAATATGTCTGTATCCTACAATAGTATGCTTTTGCTATTGATATATGCTGAATTTCATCCACATAAAACAGGGCCAATATAACCATTTTAACACTAAAATCTAAAAACATAGATCAAAATATGAGTGATATAGAAACATTAAAAAGCACTTGAAAGATAGACTGATTTATTTTAACTTGAAGGTGTGTCACTTGTCTTAGAATTCATGCTGTTTTGTAATAATTGGCAGCACTTTGGAATAATCTTGGTGGCACATACAATAATGATGTTATGGTTTGAAGAAATAATGTATCATATTTTCTTACATTCATTTGACATTGCAGTGATTACAAACTCTGGGTTCTTTTAGACTTAATATATACTTTAATAATGATGCACCAAATTTTCTACTGCATTTATTTTTCAATCATCTTATGCAACTTAATTAAAATGTTAACTAATGAAAATTTTAGATAAAAAGTGTTAATTTTTTCCTAGAGTCCATCATGTTTGTTTCTGTGTGTGGAGAACAACAAACAGTAAGTAGTAAAATAGCATCTTCTGTAATGACAGAAGTTAACATTATGCTATAAAATCACATTCTCAATGCATTTGAAGTAACCTCCTCCTCAAAGGGATATGATTTTCATGTGGGTTCTAAAGTAAGGGACAAAAATCACCATTTTTCCTGTCTAATACAGAAACTTCCAGCTGAAAAATTAATGACAAAGCAAAAAGCTTTATATACTAGATAGAAGAAATGTGTTTCTAAAACTAGTTATTTGGCCAGTTGTGATTATTGTCTAATTCCACAAATAACTTTTAAAGCCAAGATTGTCAAATAAACTTGAACAAAATTACCAGAATTACAAAATCTTCTATAGAGACCATGAACCTTGGATCCTTGGAGATACTCTTACATAAAGTTTTGTATGGTAGCCAAAGGAAGTTAAAACATTCTTTAGTCACATTTTCTTCACTTGGTTTTCTCATCACAGTTTTAGCATTGGAAAGATGTTAACACTGGATGCTACAAATCCTAAGCAATGAACTTATTTATTTACATTTTCCAGTTATATGGTAGAGGAGGAGACTGAAGTATTGACATGCTTTTAGAAGAATAGATGGGGCTGCAAACAGGGCTTAGGGAAAGAAAGAAATACATGAAATTAAAAACCAAAAATTAGTAAAGAAGCTTATACATACTTCAATAACCAATAAAATTAGAGTTGGATAACAGGGAATTATCAACATTACAAAGTAATAAATTAATATATTCTAAGTTCATATCTCATGTTTTTGCTGAACATGTTCTCCCAAAGAAATACTTTAATCCTTTGTACTTGTAGAATCTGAGTAACATTTTTCTTAATTTGAGGTAGATACATACCTATGTATTATGCAACATTTTATATGCTATTGTTTTCTACTACAAAGTTATGCTTTTATTAAGAAAAATACTTTTTAATCAATAAATCCAGATATATTACTACTTTCTTGTTTTGGTTTACATAAATATGTTTTTTCTGGCAGATTATAAGTTCCCAGAGATGAGGTACAGTGATGTGTTCATCTCTATAAGGGCAGAAGTATGCATTCAAAACTTCATTAGCCACCATTGGAGGTCCTCAGGATCCTCCATTCTCTGTAGTCAATATTATTCCTAACTAGGGAGCATTTAAGGAAATCTTAGTCTGACAACCGAGCATTCGATGACAATACATCAAGCGTCTTACTCTGGCATTATTCCAGATTTTTTCCTGATTTCCACCAATTTTTCTTGCTTGTCATTTCTAAACATGAAGTCACTGTGGGAAAAAATTTTTGCCTCTGTCTTTCTTTCTTTCTTTCTGTTGGTTTAACTTTGCCCATCACAGCCCAAGTTCCAGTGCTTTCATTCAACCAACACATATTTATTGAGTACATTTCATGTGCCCCACATGTTTTCCTATGAACTTGGTATATATCTCTGCTTCCCTTATACTATTTACATTTAAGTGTAGGGTTTCAAGGCAGACTATTAACAGCAAATGCATACAAATGGGTACATTATATAATATGCTAGAAGAAAAGTGCTAAATTAAAAAAAAAAAAGTCAAGGTAAGCATATTGAAAACAGGGAGAGTAGGATGGATTTTGCATTGAGCTTTTACTTTTATTTTTAACTTATTTTTAATTATGGTTTACATTCAATATTATATTGTATTAGTTTCAGGTGTATCAGTCAGTCAGCAGCTGTCCGTCTCGAGAGACGATGGTGTAGCTTCTTAAGAGTCTATCTGCACCGCCGAGAATGGCTGTGCAGTCCGACTCGTGAGTGACACGGTATCTGTCTCCTCCCGTGTTGAATCGACATCTTGCGATGACGCTGGAGTGTCCTCTCCAGTGAAGCTGAAGCTACAGAGCCTGGGCAGGGTGATATGGAGGGTCTGCTGTTGCCCATGCAGCAGACCCCCCCTCTCTTCGCAGCTGAAGGGTCCAAGGGAAAGACGGAGTCAATACAGCTTGGCTTCAGGTGCGCCGCAGGAGTTGCCGGTGTTGACTACAACGTCAAACCGCCTTAGGGACTCCGGCTCTGGATTTTCTGTCGGGGTTTACTCCCTTAGCCTTTCCCCTGAAGAGGTATGCCGCAAGGCAGCGGAGGTTTTTTGGAATCAGAGTTTTCCTTCTCTGATGTGCCCTGACTGGAAGATCGAACCAGCGACACTTAGCTCACAGGCTGACGCTCAATCCACTGAGCCAAACCAGCCAGGGCATAATTTTCAGGTGTATAGGACAGCCATTACAGTCATATACTTTACAAAGTGGTCCCCTGATAATTCAAGTACCCACTGGATTTTAAAGAGGAGTTGATGTTTCAGTCAAGAAAAGAAATAATCTTGGAGATCATTCTTCTTGGAGGAGGCAATCAGTGCAGAACCATGCCTCACAGTTTTAGAGTGAGCAGAGCAAGAGCTGGAACAATCTGAATGAGAGGGGCAGTCATATGAGATAGGGTCAGAAAGAGAGAGAGGGATTGAGTTCAACCAAGGTCTTGCCCATTTACAAATATTTGTTTTCATTTTGAGTGAAAATAGGAACTAAAGCAGGAGCCTGTTCAAATCTTCCATATATTCACTAGCCTTTATCCTTACTTTCCCTATTAATAATAAAGAGAAGTGCAGATTTGCCTATTTTCCCTGTAGTCTCAGTTTTGCTTTAACTGTTCTATTAGGTGAATACAAATTAAGACCTGTCATATTTCTCTGGTGAATTCAACACTAAAAAAGTTATTATCTAGAGCTATATCTAATAAATATGTTTTGTATTCTAAATCTATTTTGTCTGAGAATAATATATAATACTGCAGTTTCTTTAGGCTAGCATTTCCCCAGTGTTCTTTTTTTACCCCCGATTTATTATTTTCAACTTTTTCTTACTATTTATGGATGTGTCTTAGAAAAAGCATATAGCTGAATGTTGATGTTTTGCTATTTGTTCATATTCCTTTTACAATCCAATCTGATAAGCCCTGTCTTTACACTGACCAAATATTTTCTTTTTACATCTGTAGTGATTTTGTTTCCTCTATATTTATGTCCTCTCATGATCTATTTAAATTTTATAAGTTGATTGATTTTTTATTTTCAGCTTTATTCTACATATTAATTTGAGAATTACAAATATGTTTGAAGTTTAGACTTGAAAATTTAGTATTTATACTATATTAATTCATAAATATTAAATTATTTCATAATTTAGCCCTGGCTGCCGTGGCTCAGTGGATTGAGCGTCTGCTTGCGAGCCAAGTGTCGCTGGTTCGATTGCCAGTCAGGGCACATTACTAGGTTGCACATCAGGTCCCCAGTTGGGGGGCGTGAGTGAGAGGCAACCACACACTAATGTTTCTCTCTCTCTCTTTCTCTCTCTCCCTCCCTTCCCTTCTCTCTAAAAATAAATAAATAAAATCTTTTAAAAAATTATAAAATAAATTATTTCATAATTTAGTTTTTACTGGAAAACATAGGATCTTAGGAAATCCCACTTTGATACCTTTAATATTGTTTAGTGCCCCAGTTTTGTCCTTTTTACATAAGTAAATTCAAATTAAAACATTATTATAAATATTCTTCTATTATAATTTATTATACAAAATATTTTAGAATTTTGTTCACTTTTTTAACAATTTCTTTTCTCCTCATTTCATTTTGTAATGCTTAATTGCTTCATGGTAGAATTATTTCCTTTTTCTTGCAGCATATCTTTTGGAAATTTCTTTTAAGAAAGATTGTTACTGGTAAACTTGCTTTTCCTTTTATAGTCTTTTTTTCTCCCTCATTCATGGTAGTTAAGCTGGGAATATAATTCTAGTTTGATGGTCATCATTAATTTAAAAATATACATTTGAAGGTATCATTTTACTTCTTTTTCACTTTCCTTACTATTTTGAGATGTGGTGTCAGTCTTCAATATTTTTTTATAAGTGATCTCCATTTTATCTTGGCCTGCTATTAAGATCCTCCCAGTATCTTTGATTACTTACTGATTAACCATACTATGTCACTGAAGAGCTTTCTACTCATATAATTTGGTATACAGGGGTGACCTCCAAAAAGTGAAATTTATTTATAGAAAATTGTTTATTACATGTTTAAACTTAAGTCATCTTCAAAGTACTCTCTTTGATTCAATACGTCTATTGAGAAATTTTTTTCTAATGCTCAAAACAGTTTTTGAACTCGTTGACTTTGATGTCTTTTAGTGCTTCTGCCGTTTTTTGTTTCACCTCCCCCACATTGCCGAAATATTTCCTTCTGGGGACTTCTTTCGTCCAAGGAAACAAAAAAAAAATTTGCTTGGGGTGAGATCAGGTAAATAGGTAGGGTCAGGTATTGGGGTCATGCTGTTTTTTTGTCAAAACCTGATGAACAGTCAGTGTAGTGTGGGCAGATGCGCTTGTAAATCTCCCATCATGAAATGGGCAAACAGATTGAAAAAGTCTTCAAAAAAATTCACTGAAGCTAAACACAGCCTCTAACAACAATGCTGGCTAGTACATGGGTATAGATGGGTTCCTAGAACACCCACCTAGCAGGGGAAACCTGTATCACAAGGGGCCCACCCTTCAGAAACAATATTGTTTTTTTGAGGGAATCCTCCTAATATGTTATGCTTTATCTATAAATTTGTGAGTTGTTTTCAGCTCTTAAAAAATCTGTTATTATTCTCAAATATTGCTTTACCTTCATTTGCTCTGTTCTCTTCTTGTTTTGATATAGTATTTACTAGAAATTCTCATCAGTCCTCTGTATCTCTTATCCTCTTTTATCTGCTGTAATTTGTTTTCTGTTTGTAGGTTTCTGGGAGCATCATAACACCTATGCTACAGTTCAAATATGGCCTCATTTCTGGGTCAGTTCTGTTGTTCCACTGAATTTTAAAATTTTAAAACTTATTTTCCTTTTCTAGAACCTTGATTTGTTTTGGTTTTTTTTTTTCACCATCTTCTTCCCACCTTCACCACAACCCCCAGAAAAATATGGTCATTTTTTATATTCTCTAATTATTAAATAGATTTATGTGCATTTTATTTCTTTAAACACATCAGGTATATTGTATTTCTTTAAGCATAAAGAAAATGTCAAATTTAGAAGACATATGTTACAGCATACTCATGGCTTAGTGTATCTAAATGTTAATATTTTGATGATACCTGCATTACTGGGATGTCTACAAGTTAGCTTATCTGTTTCCTTTTGCTCATTTCTTAATAATAGTCCTTGCTTAGTGTTTAGCTCATAATATGCTCATGGTAAATACTACAAACACATAGAGAGGCAGCAATATGCATGTGTGTGTGTGAATTTTTCCCAATAGTTATTGGAAATTTGTTTAGCCTTTTCCCTGGTATAGATAAACTTAACATTTAGTACAAGAAAAAGAGAATATTTACTTGCATAGTTTTGACACTATGTATGATTGCCTCTGTCACATTGGCTAGATGTTAACTTTTTAAATATGCTTTATTGTTATGCTATTACAGTTGTCCCAATTTCTTTTTTCTTTGTTCCTCTCCACCCAGTGACCCCCCTCCTTCCAGTTGTCACCCCCATTAGTCCATGCCCATTGGTTGTGCATATAGTTCTCAACATCTTCCTATCTATTCCACTCCCTCCTACTATGCTTCTTAATTCCTGTACCATAGCCCTCCCTTTCCTCCTTACCTCTTCCCACTGACCTCCCCCCAAAATGTTCCCCATACCTATAATTCTTTTCCCACTCTTGTTGTCTACTTAGTTTGCCTTTGTTTCAGTTCCCTAGCTTCTGTTGTTGGTTGTTGTGATACAGTTTTCATTTTAGTGTTCATAGTTTTAATCCTCCTTCTCCTAAACAAGTTCCTTTAGCATTTCATATAACAGTAGTTTGGATTTGATGTACTTCTTTAGTTTACTTTGTCCTGGGAGCACTTTCTCTGCCTTTCTATTTTGAATGACAACTTTTCTGGATAGAGTAATCATGGTTGTAGGTTTTTGCTTTTCATTAATTTGAATATTTCTTGCCAGTCCCTTCTTGCCTGCAGAGTTTCTTTTGAGAAATCAGCTGATAGTCTAATTGGGACCTCTTTGTACATAATTCTCTTCTTCTCTCTTGTTGCTTTTAAAATTCTCTCTTTATCCTTAATTTTTGACATTTTGATTATAATGTGTCTTGGTGTGGTTCTCCCTGGGTCCAGTTTTTTTGGAACTCTCTTTGCTTCCTGGACCTGTAAGTCTACTTCCTTCCCCAAGTTAGGGAAGTTCTGCTTCATTATTTTTTCACATAATTTTTCAGTTTCTAGTTCTTCTTCTTCGCCTTCTGGCAACCCTGTGACTCGGGTGTAGGCCTCCTTATAGCTGTCTGATAAGTTTCTGAGCCTCTCCTCATTTTCCTCACTTCTCATTGCCTCTTTCTGCACTGGTTGACTGTTTCTTCCTTCCCTATGCTCCAATTTGTTGATTTGATCCTTGGTTTTCTTGCCCTCACCACTTGTTTCATATGTGTTTTTGTTCATTTCAGCAGGACTAGCCTTCATTCCTTCCCTGTCTTGTTTAAGATCTGCTGTTAGGTCTGTAAGCATTTTTATAACCAAAGCTCTGAACTGAGCCTCAGAAAAATTTCCTATCTATTGCTTCATTAGATTAGATATTTTCTGTCTGGTCAGCGGCATCACTGGGATCTCTATCATGATCTGTGCCATCTTGACTGTTTTGGTTTACCTTTGCTTCCTGGGCAGGGCTGTCACATCTCCTATGCTATATGGGGCAGAGCCTTATGCACTCTTCACAACCTGGCAACCTGTCTCACCATGTTGTGGCATTTTCTGCGGGGGTTGGGGTCCAAGATGGATTCCTGCTGTTCACTCTCTGCTGAGAGACCGGGAGCCTCCTCCTCCACCCCCACCCCCTCCAGTCCAAGGCAATGGGGGTCTGGCTTTCCTGACTTTGGAATCGCAAGCTGACAGGTTGGTCTGCAGCTCGGGGTGCTCCTCAGGCGCTTCTCGCTTCCCCTTAAATATGGGTGTCTGTGCTTACCGTTGTCCTGCCTCCATCGCTGCTGCTATCGCGGACAGCACAGCTTGAACTCTCCTCCCTGGCTTCACCCCTCCTACCTGTCTGGACGAGCACCACTTCTGGTTATTTCTGGTTTTGCGGTAGTTGTATTCCTTTTTAGTTGTGGAGGGAGATGGAGCATGTCAGTCTAAGCCCCCATCTTGGCCAGCTGTCTCCTGTGTTTGTTTGCTTCCATGTCCCATGCAGAGCTGTCACTTCTACTGCGTTGTAAGGGGCAGAGCCTTAGGTATTCATTAGTAAGGGGAAACCTGTTTCACCATGTTGTGGCACTGTATGTGGGGGAGGGTTCTGAGAGGGAACAATGCCTCCTTCCCAGCACTCACCCCTTTTCCAGGCACCTCTCCCACTTTCGCACTGAACTGGTGCCCCTCTAGGTGGTGCCCTGGCTGTCATTTCTAGAGTGGGTGGGTCTGAAGATGTTCTAGATCTGTGGGGGCCTTTAAACAAGTGGACTCTGCTGAGAGACTGGCAGTTTCTGCCTCCTTCCCAACCCCCACTGGTTTGCACAGTCAAAAGCAATGAGGCTTGATTTTCCCCAGTGCTGGGACAGTGAGCTGCTCTAGTGAGGAGCTGGAAATGCTCCCCAGGTGTCCCTTCTGACTTTTTTAAATGTGGAACTGCACTTTCCGTTAGCCTGCTGCTGGTGCTTCTGCCTCTACCACCGCCATCACCATACGGCGTCCTCTCCGCTCTGGCTCCACCCCTCCTACCTGCTGGATAAGTATTTCTTCTTTATATCTTTTTTTGCTGGACTTCCATATACTTTGATTTTCTGGAACTTCTGTTCTTTTCTAGTTTTGAGGTAGTTATATTCCTTCTTAGTTGTGGAGGGAGATGCAGCATGTCTGTCTACATCTGCATCTTGGCCGGAAGTCTCCAGATGTTAATTTAAATGAACAACATTATTATGTTATTAACAACAATAAGCCAAAATACTTATTTTGGATTAATTTAATTATCCAGAAAAATGTGGGAAATTTAACAATTCTTTGTTACTATTTCTTAGATATATTTCATTGTGCTAATCCCTGGGCTGAGACATAAAAATTAGGTAATATTTTAAGAGAACAGCATTCATACATGTGTGACAGATTGTCTTTTCCTTACAACATATAAAGTTTCCACTTTATTAATGTTTTGAATTTTATAGCCTAAATTTTTCAGTCTTTCAAATCAGCTGTTTCTCAGAATATTTTGCATCTTTTTGTGTTACTTACTGTTCTAGGTTTTTAGGTTCTAGGATAATGTGGGCTTATCAGTTTTTGCTCCAGCTATTTTGACAGTCTTTTTCAGTGTATAAATGTCCATATTATTTATATCTTCTTGGATAACTGATCATTTTATCATTACACAGTGCTTCTTTTTAATACCTGATAATCTTCATCCTACACTGTATTTTGTCTGAAATTAATATAAATGTTCCAGATTTTTAAAAATCGGGTTAATGAGGGTGAAATTGGTTAATAAAATTATATAACTTTCAGGTGTACAATTCTATAATATACCATATGTTTATTTTATTGTCTGTTCACCACCCCAAGTCTCCTTTTATCACCATTTATCCCTCCTTAACCCCCTTCTGCCTACCCACACTTCCCTTTCTCTCTGATTATCACCATATTATTTATGAGGTTTTTGTTTTTTGCTTAATCCTTTTACCTTTTCCACCCATTACCTCAACCTCCTCCCTTTTGACAATTGTCTTTATTCTATACCAGCTTTTTTTAAAAAATCGTGTTAGTATGGTATATCTTTATCCTTTGCTTTCAACATATTTTTGTCTTTATATTTAAAATTCATCTCTTTTAAAATTAATTATTTTTTTATCCTCACTCGAAGACAGTTTTTTCCACTGCTTTTAGAGAGAGAGGAAGAGAGAGACAGGCAGGGAGACAGAAACACATCAATATGAGAGTGAAATATTCATTGGCTGCCTTCTAATACATGCCCTGACCCGGGATCCATTGAGCAACCTGGGCATATGCCCTGACAGAGGAATTGAATTTACAACCTTTTGGTGTACAGGATGATGCTCCAACCAACTGCGCCACACCGTTAATTTCTTGAAGACCATAGGGTTGAGTCCTGTTTCTTTTTTTTTAATCTGACAATCTCTATGATTTAATTGGTGTTATGTAAACAATTCACATTTAAATTAACTATTGGTAGCCTGTATAGACTAATATATGACAAGTTTGTGACTGTTTTGGTTTATCCCATTCTTTTGTTCCTTTTTTCTTCTTTTTCTGTCCTCTCTTATTTACAGAAGGAAAGGAAGGTTGGGGGAGGAGGAAGAGGGCAAAGAGGAGAGAAAGGGTGTTGGAAAGAGACTTGACTTTGGGTGGTGAATGCGCAATGCAATATGCAGGTGTTGTGTTATAGAGCTGTACACTTGAAACTTGTGTGGTATTGTTAACCAATGTCACCCCAATAAATTTAATTTGAAAAGGTAAAACAAAAATTCAAAATCAATAAATATTATGTTATTTTTTAAATTTCTTCTCCAACACTTTCTGTCTTTGTATAGATCCAAGTTTCTGACATAAATCATTTTTATTCTCCCTGAAGAATTTCTTTTTTTTTTTTTTTAAAGAATTTCTTTAAATATGTCTTGCAGGTGCATGTCTGCACAATTCTAGGTTGTTATTTCAAAACTGTAAGTATTTTAGTCCATTTTCTTCTTGATTACTTGGTTTCCAAAAACATTATAATGTAATGAATATCACTGTTCTTTTATAGATAAAAAGTTTTTATTTCCCTTCTTCTCTTATTAGTTTATCTTTGTCATTGCTTTCTTCAGTTTAAAAATAATATATAATGATTTGGTGTTTCTTTAAAATTTAATACCTGTCTTATTTCCTGTGTTCCACACTGGTTTGTGGATCTGTATTTTGTTATCTGTTATAATTTAGAAAAATTCTTGGTAAGTCTTTCTCTAAATATTTCTTTTGCTCCTTTCTCACTTTCTTCTCCTGGTATTCCAGTTATGTACACATAACACCTTTTGAAACTTCCCCAGAGATCTCCAATATTATGTTCTTTTTCATTTCATACTATTTTTTCTCTTTAAATTTTGGTTTGGGAAATTTCTATTGGTCTTTCTTCAAGTTCACTGACCTCAGCTGTGTCCCAGTTACTGATGAGTTTATGAAAAACATTCTTCATTTCTGTTACTGTTTTTATTTCTAGAAGTTCCTTTGGATTCTTTCATAGTTTCCAGCCCTCTGCTTATATTACCCATGTGTACTTTCATTGCATCTATTCCATTAGAATCCATAATATATTAATCATAGTTACTTTAAACTCTCTGATAAATCCAACATCTGTGTCACATTTGAGTCTGGTTTTGAAGACTGCTTTTTCTCCTCAGATTGTATTTTGTTTTATTGGCTTTTGTCATGTTTTGTTTTTATTTGTGGAAAGCCAGACATGATTTGTCAGGTACCAGGATCTGAGGTAAATAGGCTTTTAACATCATGGTTTGTGTTATTCTGGCTAGAAACTGGGATGTGTTTAATGTTTACTGTAGGTACCATAGGCTCAAAATTCTTCTAGTGCTCTTATTTTTGTCTCTTCTTTTTGACTAAGGCTCCCCTAAGTTCTCTTCCTCGAAGTGTGTATCTTATAGCTCTTTACCTGTGGTTACTGTTATAATACTGGAGTCCTGGTGGTAATATGTGGGGGAAGGTGAGTGTTCTATTATCTTATGATTAAACTTCAGACTTTTAGTGCCTGTGTCTCAGGACTGTGACAACATTTTTCCCCATTGCTCCCTATTCTCTTTCCTGGTGCATCAGATTGTATTTTTATATCATTCAAGCTCCTGTTTCCTATGTGTTTTGTTTTATTTTATTTTATTCCACTTAGGTGAGACACAAGGGTAGGAGGGACTGGAATTCAGAACTATACTTTGACAAAGCTCTTTCCCCTAGAGAATAGATTCATCTTTTCTGGAGATGGTATATTTCCCAATGCTCTTAGCATCTCCATCCCTATCTCCCTACAGTCATGACAGCATTCTTCAGACACTCTCACTGTGAGTACCTGGTAGAGTTTCTGGAAGGAAAGATGAAAATACGGAGGTACCTCTGAGACTGTGGCCCCACAAGTTTTTCATTCTCTTGCTTCCCATACTCAGCCTCCAATAATTATTTAAAATTACCTTTTCATGTTCTTATCAGTTATTGCTCCAATGGTTCTGCTCCAGGTAAGGTAGATTTAGGATGCTGTACGTCTCCAGATGTGCCCAGATTTGGGGGTGCTTTTTTTTCTTAAATATCAGTTCTTTGATAGGTCCAAGAAAAGTAATTGATTCTGTTCTACCAACTTTTCCTTATTGTAAGGATGGTAGTGACAACTTATAAGAATTTTATGCATTAAGGGTGAAATTAAAAGTCCCCAAGTGATCTTATCTAAAGCAGTAAAGACAGCATAACTGTCATCCTCTACCAAGTTTGATATATTTTATCTTTTCCTTGATCTTCTATGCACTCTCTGGCTACTAACACCTAACCCTCTAACCCACTGTTTTCTTCTAGAGCTTTGGCATAAATTATAAATAGTAGTCTCTAGTTTGCCCTTTCTACTTGACATCTAGTTTCTAAAAAGTCTAAATTGAGAACACCCCCTCAGTTTTCTAATATTAATTCTATTAATTCTGTACATAAAGCAATTTCTCCCTAAGTTTCAAGCAGTCTGCTATGGCACTAGCTGCACTTTGATATAATTGTTTTAAAATTTTTTGATGTAATGTTTTCTGAAACTCGTTACTTGCTTTTATTTGTCAACAAAAGTGTGTACTTACAGATGCTATTGGCTGTGTCTTCTCCCTTTATTTTTCCTCATTACAAATCCTGAACATAAAAAATACATAACTATAAGTTTAATACTTGAGGTCACTTTGGGAGTTGATTTTAAGAACTATTTCTTTTAAAATTTTTTTCAAAATATTCAATCTTATAGTACTGTTCTGAATTTTCTGTTGTAACTCCTATACAAGTACTATATCTTGTATCACTATAAAAACATTCTGAAAGATTTCTATAGAACATTAATTTTATCTAGATCTGAAATTTATATTGATTCTGCTCTTTGTTCTGGGATGCTCAAAGGTTTAATAAAAATTTTCATACTTTAGAGACAAACCCTTTATGTGTTTAACATTCAAAAAGCAAGTAATGTAACTTATTACATCAAACTGAAAAGTAAAATCATACAATAATATAAATCAATGTAGAAAAAATATTTTTGACAAAATCAACACCCATTCATAATAAAAACTCTCAGTAAGCTAGGAATAGAGAACTTTTAAAACTTGATAAAGACTATCTGCAAAAACCTACAGTGAGCATCATACTTAATGATGAGAAACTCAAAGCTTTACTGCTAATATTAGACACAAGACAAGGACATTCCCTCTTGCCACTTTTGAACATCACACTGAAAGACTTTGCTAAAATAAGAAAGCAAGAACAAATAATGAAAAGTATACAGTTTGGGAAGAAAGGCATAAGACTGTTCACAGATGACATGATTATCTATGTAGAAAATCCAAAAGAATAATAAAAAAACCTCCTGAAACTAATAAATTATCAGAAAAAAATTGCAGTACACAAAAGTTAATTTTTCCTTACAGACCAAAAATAAACAAGTGGATGTTGAAATTAAAACACAATACCATGTACAACAAGTGGTGCTGAAACAACTGAACATTTACAAACATGTAAATGAATTGAGACACAGACCTTAACATCAGTTACAAAAATTAACACAAAATGGATCATACATCTCAATACAAAATGCAAAGTTATAAAGCTTCTAAAAAGTAACAAAGGAGAACATCTATGCTCATGCCTTTTGCATACATCATCAAAGGTATGATCCATGAAAGGAATGATTGATAATCTAGACTTTATTAAAATTGCAGAGTTCTGCTCTGTGAGAAATAATATCAAGAGAATTAGAAGATAAGCCACAGATTGGGAGAAATATTTGAAAAAGATACATCTGTTAAAGGACTGTTACTCAAAATACACCAAGAACTTATAAAACTCAACAATAAGAAAACAAACAACCTGATTATCAGTGGGCCAAAGACCTTAACAGAAACCTCACCAAAGCAGAAATATAAATGGCAAACGAGCATAGAAAAAGATGCTCTACACGATATGTCATCATGGAAATGCAAATTAAAACAACCATTGTACACCATTACACACCTATGAGAATGGCTGAAATCTAGAATGCTGACAACTCCCAGTGCTGGACAGATTGTGGAGCAACAGGAACTCTCATTCATTATTGGTAACATGAAAATGGTACCGCCACTCTGGAAGACAATTTATTATAAAACAGAATATACTGTTACTATGAGATCCATTAATCATACTTGTTGAAATTTCTAGAGGAGTTAAAAACTTATGTCCACACAAAAACCTGTACATATGTGTTAATAGCTTTATTCATATTTGCCAAAACTTTAAAATGACTGTGATATCCCTCAGTAGATGAAGAAATAAATAAACTGTAGCATGTGCACATAATAGTATTTTATATAGTCCTAAAAAGAAATGGGCTATCAAGACATGAAGCCACGGAAGACCTTGAAATGCATATTACTAAGTGAAAGGCCAATCTGCAAAGTCCACATACTATGATTTTAATTAAATGACATTCTGGAAAGGGTAAAATGATGGGAACATTAAAAAGAATACTAGTTGCTGGAGTTGGAAGGGGGTGGGGAGAGATGTATAGGCAAAGTAGAGGATTTTTAGGCACTGAAAATAATTTTGTATGATATAATAATGGATATATGTCATGATATATTTTTCCAAAACCATGGAATGTACAGCACCAAAAGTGAAGCTTTAAGTAAATTATGGACTTTAAGCAATTATGTTATGTCAATATGGTAAACCTTGGTAAAAAAAAAAAAAGAAAAATTACCATTTTGGTGAGTTATGTTAATAATGGGGAAGACTCTGCATGTGTGGGGGCAAGGTGTATATGAAACCTTTTGGTACCTGCTTCTAATTTTTTTGGAAATCTAAAACTTCTCTAAAAGGAAAGAAAGTATTTAAAAGATGTTTAAAGAAAACAAGTAATGAGTTAATTAAATATCAACTTTGTATTTGTCACTCTCACAGTGCTGAAAGGATATAAAAGAATAAAACAAATTTCACTCCAAAGTAATTTGATTCAATTGGCAGGGCAGAGAGATGTATAATTAAATAAATGTGTAAATATATAATTTAATAAATAAATTAATGATATATAATTTAATAGAACATTGTAGACCAAAAGTTACTTCCTTTTTCAAAGTTAATTTGTTACACAGCAACAATCAACAAAAAATTTAAGAATGACCTAAGTCTAAAAATCTGAGATACACACATGAATACTCTTTTAATCATACTTCTGACCTTGGCAAAACAACTGAAGTATCTTAGGATAATAAATATTCTATTAGGTTTTACATAGAAAATATTTACTTTTCCTTTCTAGAGTCCTTTTGCTATATTTTTTATGACTTCTTTCTCCATTAGACAGATCTACAGTGTATCTGAGACAAGATTCTTGTAAAAAATTTTTTTCTTTTTTTTTGAAATGTTTGAAAATCAGATTTATCATGCAAAGACATTTTAAGAGTTTACTATTAATCAAACTACATTTTAAAATACAAACTTCCATATGCTCATAATGTTAAAAAAAATCCATACTAAATCAACAGTGAACATACTTCTTTTTAGAAAGAAAATAACAAATACAGAACCCGAATCTGAAACTCAATTACTAGAAAAAAAAAAAACAACCCTGAACTAATCCTAACTTTTTAGAACACTTCAAATATTTTATACTTAAATGATGAACAAAAATTACCTATCTAAATTATTTATAGAAATAAAATGTGTTCTAAGCAAAATAATTCCTCTTCTCACAAGGGATGACACAAAAATAATTAACCTTTATTTGAGACTTTTACTTGAATTTTTAAATATACTATTTGGAACAAAAGTGTTTTAATGGGCCACTTTGGCAGCAAGAATACAATTACATCCATTCCTTCTGGAAAAAACTACAAACATAATAATTTCCTTAAAAAACCCTGCAATCTTTTATAAGAAAATAAAAATTATTTTAAAAATCAGAGTAGCTTTTTTATATTTCTGTATTATATATGTGATTTGTGGTTGAAATATAAAGAAAAAAAACATTGTGGGCCATAAAAGATATAATTATTTTTTAACCTTTTTATTGAATTAATTGAGTGACAGTAGTTTACAAAATTGTACTGGATTCAGGTGCACAGTTCTACAATACATCATCAGTACATTGTATTGTGTGTTAACCGCACATATCAAGTCTCTGTCCATCACCATTTATCACCCCTATAGAGGTATAATTCTTAAGAGTGATTATTTCTAATAATATTTTATAACATACTTCAAGGAACTATATTAAACCAGGATCCAGGAGCATTTGATTATGGTTCTGACTACGCAATTAGTTAGCTACTAAGTAGATATGAGTCAATATTAATAATATAAATATGTTAATATTTCTAGACCTCAGTTTTTCACACATCGTTCAGCTCTAAGTAAATATATATATATATATATATATATATATATATATGTAAAACGAAAATACTATTAAGACATTAAAAGCAGCTACCAAGTAATTGACAATTCTTATTCATAGTAAGGGAAATACATAATTCAATTGGATCATATTTGTATTTTTAAAATACATATATTTAATGGAAATACAGATATAGGGTTCCACTTAAGTAAATGTATTAGAATCAGATTCAATCGAAGTTTTGTAGCAATATTTGCTACAGGAATTCAGAATGACATGCACCCAAGAATGCCAGTATCACAGTTTTAGCACCATTATTTCAAAAGTATTCCTAAAATTAAGCTAATATTTGCATTAAATTTCCAAAAGTATAGATACATGACTTAGAAAGAAAGATTTAGAAATAATGCCATGATAGTTTAAATATTTTATTACACACAGAAAAAAATGTAAGCCCCAACAACTTTTCAGAACTATCATTTGATATCTACAAGTTATATATAATTCATATGATCTTAGTAGATTAATTTATTTCAGCAGAGAAAATTAAGTAGTGTGTGCTTAATAGAACTGTGACTTATAATGTATTAAACTATAAAATGTGACTACAACTTTTGAAACTCAAATATTTGTATGACACATTATTGGCCTTATTTATTAAAGTCTAATAAATAATCACCTATCTTGATGGCATTTTAGTTGTTTTTCAATATGTCTACTTCCAGAATTTATAAACAACTACATTGGATTCTTTATTACTGCCATACATTAGACCATGTTGGCAGAAAGAGCAGGATAGAGGATTGGGACTTAAATCCCATCAGTGCACAAAAGTCAATAGCACTTGCAATTATATGCATTATACTAAAAATTCATACTTTGTCATAAATACAAAACATCAATTTCTGATTTTATAAGCCATAATAAAACTATCACGAGAGCTGGATTTCTGTTTTATACAGAAACATGTTATTTCGCCATAGACAAATCAATATGAAAAGCCAAATTCTAATTGTAATGGAATTTGCCGAGTTTGAAATAAGAGAAAGGGCAGCTATTATAAAGTTGACACAACTGCTTATGATTCTCCATTATAGTAGTTATTACACTGTAACTACATATATACTTGTGTTTATCTATTGCCTTTTTATTTACTGTTCATACATTTTACAGAGACCATGTCTGTGTTTCTATTCAGAATTTAGGAGGATGTTCAATATGTAAGCAATAAATATTTATGGAGTGTATGGATAAAGAAATGACTGGCTAGTAATATGTAGCTATGCTCTCAGTGACTTTTTGAAATAGTAATTAAAACTTTCATCAGCAAAGAAAAGTAAATTTATTTTTAAGAGTATTTTCAAGTTAGTTGAAAGAACAAATATTACTCTCAGACTCTCTTTACTCCAAAATAAGGTAAATGTATATCATCTCTTTCTCTTAAGATTGATCCTGGTTGTATTTCAGGCTGAGAATGAGTATATATAAATATACATATATAATTATGCATATATACAAATACATATATCATTTGTCAAGAATAAGTTGTAACAAAAAATTAAAAATCCAGGCAGAGACTAGAAATAATTCTTGAATGCTTATTCACAACAGTCTTCAATAAAAGAATGAATTATTACCATACAGAAATATGTGTTTTTCTTTAAAAAATAAAATGTGGATTCTCTTTTCTGTGATGAAAAAAATGAACTTAGCCATCAACAATTGGCCTGAAACTTATCTAAGCTCTGCTTCGTTGGAATGTCTTGCCAACTTATAGTGGACAAAGTTACATGGGTTTTTAAAAGCAAATAAATGAATGTAATCTTACACTCAGGGAAGAAGGAAGGTCGGAAAGAATTTTGTTGTATAAGCACTGAGTCTATTTGCCATGTGGCATGTTTCCAGCGTGATAAAGAAAAATACCAAATCCTAAGCTGATATAAATGTTTTGCATATACATGCAGCATATTTCTGTGCCAACACTAGGAGTACAGTTAGTCATGAAGGAGGAAGGCCAAAAGAGAGGGTGTAAAGTCCCAAACCACCATTTTCAGGACAGTTACTGCACTGTCAGCAGTATTCTCTTCCATTGGAAAAACTGCTCTCTGTATATTTGTATATCGTTGTGCGCGCGCCTGCAAAGACTTATAATGTATTCCACCAGGACAAGAAAGACATGTGGACACCCTAGGCAAGCTAATAAATTGGCATTCCTTCAAATCCCTCCAAACCAATATGCCTTTGATATTTATTCTAGTCTACATTCACTTGGAAGGTTGACTTCTTTGCGGTAGAAAAGGAGGTGGGGCCATTCACTGGAGGCCATGACCAGTTTCTTCCTATTTTCTCAAAAAATTTGCCCTGGGCCCATATTTTACTTGGCAAGGCAAATAATCCTGTAGTCCATTCATCAGAGGGCAGCTTAGTGTTTGTCTATTAATGCTTAATGACTAATCTGCTTAAATAAATTATCAGAGAGTTCCCCCAACCTCATATAATTCTATCTAAAAAGGATCCGGTAAGCATAATCTCTCTGTGTTTACATTTTAGTGATTTTTAGATGCCTTTTTGGATTTTGATCCTGAGCAATTGCCTACATAACCCTACACTTAAACCAATTACAAAGCTGTGCAAACTTGACTCAGCCAAAAATGAAATGGAAGCAACACTTGAGGTTCCATCATTAAAAGAAAATAAAAATAAAAATAAAAAATCCTCATTTAAGCACCATTTGTCTTCACCAATTTTCTCTTCTTTATCCTCTTCAGGAGACTCCTGTCCTCTTCTCATTCCTCTCCCTTTGAATTCTGTTCTCTGACAAAAGCTCATATCAGTCATTTGTATACATTGAAGTGAGTGACTAGGTAAATTCTTCTCAAGTACTATCCCTATTCAGATATTCTAAGTGCATAAAAAAATTTGTTTCTTTTCAAATATACTATAAAAATCAAAATACAAATGAGAAAAAGATTCTGTGAGTGGGACAGAATACCTTAGTGTAGTGACACCCCCTACAGAGGAACTTGGGATTTAGTTTCATTTTTTTTGAAATCAGGATATAAGTTGGAAGATTTACAGAAAATTTAGTCACAAAATATAATTTAGATTATTATGGATAATTTAATTTCCAAACATAAATGAATGGATGCTAGTTTTCATATATTTCTGGCAGAGATCAGATGTTGGAATATGTGCATATACAAATGTTCACCCAGGAACACAAACCTTATCAACAGTCTGTATAGGTTAAAAAAAGGATAAAAGGATTTAGTAGATATATTTGGGACACTATCCCTGAGATGCACCCACATATATACATTCACATAATTAAAAAGGCATGTCTGTTTATTTTTTTAGGTAATTATAATAAGCTTAAATTTTTTTTTTTTAATTTTGAAGTGTAGACACAAAAGAAGTTTCAGAAACATTACAGAGTTCTGTATACTCTTCACTCACCTTTCCCAATAGCGGCATCTTGTATAGCCACAGTAAACTATCAAAAATAGGAAACGACACATTACTGCTTGCTACACTAATTCCTCACCATATTAAAATCTGCATTTATTTGTGGGAATATACAGACCTGTACAATTTTATCACATATATGGATTTGTGTAACTACCACCAAAATTAAGATACGGAACAGTCCCATCACCATAAAACATCTCTAGCACACACACACTCTAACAGTCCCTGACAACTACTACTATGTTCTCTATATTTTTTTCATTTCAAGAATGTTATGTAAAAGGAACAATAGAGTATGAGACATTTTGAGATTGACTTTTTTTTTTACTAAGAATAATTCTCCTGAAGTCCCTTCAGTTTGTTAGATGAATTTAATAGTGCATTCCTTTTTAACTGGTGAGTGGTATTTCATTATATAGATGTATCAGAGTTCGCCAAAGGAAGACTATTTGGTTTGTTGTTAGAAATTTTCTATTGTAAGTAAAGATGATATAAACATTTATGTAGAGGTACGTATGTATATATGTGTTATGTGAACATAAGTTTTCATTTCTCTGTGATAAAAGCCTAAGAGTGTGATTACTGATTCATGCATGTTTATATTTGTAAGCAACTGCTATACTCTTCCCTGTATAGCTGTACCATTTCACATTCCCATCAGCAATGGAGAAAGTCTCAGCTTAACCTCCTCACTTGCATTTAATATTATCATTACTTTTTATTTTCCATTTTCTTATAGATATATAGTGATATATCATTGTGCTTTATTTGTGTTTGCCTAATGGCTAATAATGAAGATCTTTTCATTTACTTATTACATGTTCTTATTGGGTGCTTTCTAACTGGACAGCTGTTTTCTTCTTTTGCATTTAGAGAGTTCTTTATAATTCTAGACATACAGCCTTTTAGTCAGATATGTGATTTGCATGTATTTTACCTAGTGTGTGGCTTGATTTTAGTCCACTTTCAGGGTATTTTTATACTGCAAAACTTCTTAATTTTGATGAAGTCTAATTTGTTGATTTTTTTCTTTATCAATTGTAATTTTAGTATCATGTTTGAGAATGCTGCATTCAGCCTTGGGACTTCTTTTGTTTACTTCTAAGTTTTTGTTTTATATTTAAATATATGATTCATTTTAAATCAAGGTATCTATTCAGTTTCATTGATCTACATGCATATTCCTCTGCCAATACTACACTCTTAGTTTCTGTTACTACATAGTAAGTTTTAACACTAGGCGATTTCCTCCATTTCTTCATTTTTCTAAAACTTGTTTTGGTTATTTTAGTTTCTTTAATTTTTCATATAAATTTTAGAGTAAACTTGTTTATATGTATAAAAATTCTCTTGGTATTTTGAAATTCCTTGTGTAAAAACTACATTACCGGTTTTGGAGAGAACTGGCATCTTTACTACATAGAATCTTCCGATCCATTTACTCGGTGTGTCTCTCCATTTTGATATTTTTAAATTTACCTCATCAACATTGTGTAATTTACATCATAAATTTCCTTTATGTGTTTTGTTAGATTTATAACATTCTAGGTATTTTATTTCTTTGGAAATATGGTAAATGGCTTGCAAAAAGTGTCAAGGTGGGCAAAGACATAGAGCAAAGGGAATGGCATCTAATGCTGCTGGTAGTTAAAACTGGCTGTAAACTCTTTGGAAAATTTGTAACACTAATTCAAAATGAAATTATGCTGACTTTGCAGACCAGCAATTTCACTCAGTATATACATTAAGTGTAACAATTATTCACTGCATGTATGATCCAGTAGTCGTGTAAAAAACCTTCAGCAGTGTTCATATAACAGAAGACTGACAACATCTCCAAAACAGGTAATGACCCAAGTGCCATCATCAATGTAATATATTAATAAATTGCTATATAATTGCACATTGGATTAGCATTCAAAATGAATATAATAAACTACAGCTAAATGTTTCAACGTGAATGACTGTCATAAAAACATAGAGTGAAATAAGTCTCAAAAAATGTCTGCAAAAACAATCCCATTCATCAAAAGTGAAAAACAAAAATACAGATAAACAACACATTTTTAATGACACACACACACACACACACACACATATAACATTACAAAAAAACTAGGGTATAATTAACAAAATATTTTACAGTAGAGCTTGTCTCTTGGAAAGTCATTAAATTCTATAACAGAGTCATAGAGGCTTCTTTGGTACTGGAAAAATCCTTTATTTCCATTTAAGTGGTAGCTATTGTTTTTGACATGGATAAAACACACACACACAAACACACAACTTTGCTTTTTACTTCATATTCTTTACAACTTAACCTTGTGTCTGATCAGCTTTTAAAATGAATAAAGAAAGTAATGTGTTTCTTTCTCTGGACATAGAGTTCTTTCAATATTGATGCACTTTAACATTCCTTTTATTTCAAATATGATCATTATATTTAAATATTTTCAGAGCTTCCTGTGGGGAGAGAAGACAAGTAGACAACCTAAATCTTTTAAAAGTCATTTTTTTTTTTAAAAAGCTTTTGGGAATTTTATAAAATCAGGAATTTATTATAATTGAAGAAAGGTTTTTATTATCCTTCTTAGAAGGATCAAGTAGTCAGTGTAGAATGAGGAAGATATTTAACTGCTTGATGTATTAATAGAGCAAAGTGAATATGTTCCTCATTAATTTGATAAATGAACAAAGCAAATTTAATTTTGTAATTCTTCCAAAGGGAAATAAATTCAGAGAGACATGTAACCAAAGACATAACTTAAAATTTATTTTATTTAAAAGTTTCTTTAAGAAATAATTTAAATGTATAAATATGGATACTAAAAATAACAAATCTGTTATATGAAGATACAGATATGAATGTTACCCAAATATATGAAACAATGTATTAAATAACAAACATTATATTTTTTAGTCTAATTACTTAATTAGAATAATTAAGCAGTATCATTTACATAGAATCAGACTTAAGTTTTTAGTAAGAACCTTTCTTTTATGCATGGATAAGATCAGATAGGTAGTTTTATTTATGTAAGTCATCTATATGACTCCATATATTAGTTAAGCTGTTTTTCACATCCTGGTAGCTGGCATGAATCAAATAATCAAATACTGAAAATGCACAGGCATTTATCAGGAGACAAATATGTCCTGTTCTTTAGGAGTCATATTTTTTTTCCTAATCACGAATTAACATCTTGCCATATAATTCATTTAATTTTATTATAATTTTCCTTGGTTTGGGCCCCAAACAACCTAAATCTATCACTCAGACTTAATTTGTACTATGCCCCAGGCAAACATGTCTTAGTATATTGCCAAAGTTAATATCTTTCTAATTGGTCATGTATTGCTGACCATAGAAAAATGCTTATATATGTGATTTCAAGGACGATAGGAGTAAGAGCAGTAAAATTTTTGGGGGGTACTTTGAAGTTCACAATGCAACTTAAAGTATATTTTGTATTTCATTCTTAGACAGATAAATGAGAAATACTATTATTTTACAGATTAAGAAAGCTGGCTCAGAGAGCCTAAGAGGTATACAGAGTTCCACAAATAGGTTTGGGTGATGTTGGTTGTTCATGATTCTGTCACATTTATGTTTTTCTTGCAAGAAAAGGCACTAGCTATTCTTTGGCTCTAGACATTTCATTTTAAGGACACTTGTATATAAAATAATCTTGCAAGATTGATAGAGTATCTCCTTCAAAGCAAAGTTTAGTCAAGTTTGCTGGCAACCCATTATAAAAGATTTGAATTTCTTAACCATTGTGCCATATCCATCTGGGCCTTTTCACATTGGCCCCGTGGGCACTGGGGACAAGGAAAACTGCTATGAAACTGAAGCTATGATTATGTCTGATCCAGAAGTCTCATGTCTTCTGCCCAAACCCATGAAATTGGCCAACTTGTTAGTTTGCAAGTATGGTAAAATCTCAGACTTGTCTTAGTTCTTGGAAGTAAATTGTGAAGCAAAGGAGCCAAAGATTTCTTAAGTTTCATATGTTAGTACACATTTTATATACTACAATGGGTTTGAAGATGCAACATTAATATATTCATATTCCACAGGATACTTTTTACATGAAAAAGGTGGATCATGTGCAAACATTTTAATTTTATTCATGTTTGTGTGTATAGCCTGCCTCCGGAGGGATGCGATCAACTGATGACAGTGGTAGCATCTGACAAATGGAACTATGTTATTCTTCAAAATGGGAGGTAGGTGTTTTATTTGTTTGTTTTGTTTTGTTTTTTAACCATGCACATATTTGCACTTACTGAATGAAATTCTTTGGGGAAGATGGTAAATTGTAACGGTGCATAAAATCAAGCTTTCCAGGTATACATTCTTGACTAATTGACTGTCTTACATTGATCAGTTTACTTAAAGCCAATTTCTACATGCTTTAATTTCTTTATTTGTAAAATTGTGCAATTAAAGTAACCTCATTGCAGATAATGAGGGTTAAATAAGTTATTACCTAAAAGTTTTTAATATACATAGTGTTTTAGAGTAAGTGTTCATTGTCAGAAATATTGACTCAAAATAATTTGAAATGACTTTCAAATCAATTTCACTTGTTAATATCCTTCTAAATTAATTTTAAGTGACAGAGTATTTGATTATATAAATACAAGATACAACATAAAGTAAAAGTACCATTACATACATATGTATGTGTATATATGTATATGTATTGTCTTTAGTTCATATGGAGATGAAAATTGCTGCTGTCACAACACATGCTCGGAGAGAGGTGGAGAAGAACACTGGATGCTTTAGCAAAAAGCTAAGGATGCCTTAGATATGGTAAGAAACTTACAGAAGGAAATTTCAGTGGTAAAAACACAATCTGTTCACCTGACAGATTTGTTCCTTAGGTGAGCACTGCTTTTGTAAATGCTTACTAATTAATCTCATCCTCTTATTTTTCTTACCTGTTAATTCATTAGTTAATTCAACGTTTATTTATGCAGGACTTCAATCTATCAGGCTAGTGATGAAAATAAATGTTAATCAAATAACACACTATTTGTGATTAGTAATATTATTATCACCATTTAACAGATGTGAAGATAGGCTTAAGTGTGTTATAACTTGTGGAAAGCCACACAGCTCAATTTTTTTATTTGTCAAATGATTAAAATGCTACCTGTTTTTGAGGTTTAAATGAGATAACAACTGAAAATCACTTATTCTACTGCTTGTAACATTTATCTCAGACATACCACCCTTCTGGAATAATCTCTGACATTTCAGGAATTGACTTATTCTGGCACTGCCTTTTTTTGTAAGTAAAAATACCACTTATGCCGATAATACACCTTACTGCTATCCTATACCATACCCAGTAATATCTTCTATTCCCCTAGTGATGGGGGATTTCTGAAATTAAAATTCTAGAAGCTCAGCTTCTGGGGCTCTAGCCCTGGGGACCTAAAACTGAAGCAAGTAGATTTCTTCCTTTGTTGCATAACCACTAGTTGACTGTGCATGTTGAGTCTTAAGACATATATTGGAACCTTAACTATGATTATAGCACTGTGAACACAGACAAAATCAATGATGTTCTGAGTCACATCAAGTCTAAATTCCATTTTTAATTATCTCTATTTCTCAACTATGGTGGCACATGTTAACAAGACATACTTGTTCAAGTATGTATTATTGTTGGGAAAGATTTTAAAGGTTCATCGAAACCTAACTCAAATTAAAAATGTGAAGCAACCACATTGAAGGTTGGCAAGTCATTTCTGCCAAGGTACTTCTACTAAATGGGGAGATCTTTGAGTTTCCCAAACCTGATACTTTTTAGATAATCTACCATATTCCCATATGCCTAACTATCACTATATGTTTGTGGAAGGCAGAATTCTAAGACTCCCAGTCACTAGTGTATACATACAACCTCCCAGTCAGTTAAACTCTAACCTAGGTGCTTCTGTATTTGGACTTATCAGATGTAAATAAGGTGCCAAATCAGCTGACTTTAAAAAGGAAGAACGTTCTGCTTGAGCCCAATCATGTGAGCTCTTAAAAAGAACTGGGCTTTCCAGTGAGAGCGATTTGAAGTGTGAGAGGAATTTTTTCTGAAGGAGATTCTCTGTGGCTGGTTTGGGAGGTGGAGGGGCCCACATGGCCTCTTGGAAGTGGAAGTGGCCTTCATCTGACAGCCAAGGAAATGGGGACCCATGTCTGACAACCATAAGGAACAAAACTGGGCCATCAGACTAAAATAGAACTGAAAGCTTCAAATGAGAATGGGCAAACTGACACCTTGATTTCAGCCTGTGAGACCTGGAATCTGTCATGAGCATATGTTCATGTTATAGTCTTTTCTATAAGTCAGCTGGGCAACTGCTTGGCTAGCTGCCTACTGGATAGCCCAGCACCAAGCAATAGAAAAGAGTCACACACATAGTAACTATGCTGTTCACTCAGCTTTTATTGAATGCAGGTTCACTCAAAGTAGAACATCAACATGCATTGATATCCTACTCACACTCTAACAATCTAAGGGATTGTGTGTACACATACAAAGCAGTCAATGGGGAATAATGAACCCGAGTCTCACAGTCTCAGTCTGCAGGGCCGGGAGATAGCACAGTGGGCAAAGGAGTTGACAGCATCTTGCAAGGAAGGATCTCTGGAGCCAGGTGGGCAACAGAGCAGGTGAAGTCCTCAGTCCAGCAGGGCAGAGCCTCTGACTGCCAATGCCAGGGGAGATCAGTGTGGCATGGAGCCGCACTCTGGTGTGTGGAGCTTAGCTGTCTCGGCAGTGGTCTGGAACCTGTCTCAGTTATACATTGAAAGTGGTGTAATCCACCCTTCTGGTTCTTTTTGATAAATGTCTTGGCACCCCTCATGTCAGTTTGAGAATTTGCCCAGAAGCCTATCTATGGGTGGTTCTGCTTTGCAGACATGGCTATTCTGATCACATGTGCAGATGTCTTAGGTGTGTCTCCTTGCCAGATGTGTCTGCTCTGACTTAGGTAGTTTCCCTCTTGAACCTAAGTGTCATGGCTGCCTGACAGCCACTTTGTTTGACATGAGTAACTCCACTTTGTTTTATATACTTTATGCTATCTTGATTAGACCAATGCCATTTTGTTGGTCCTGCTCTCTACAGAATCCAGTCGCACCTTGATTTCAGTGTCTGAGAACAAGGATCCAGTCATACAATACCCAGACTTCTGATCTAAAGTCTGTGAGCTAATAAATAGCTATAGCGTTAAACCACCAAATTTGTCACAATTTCTTTTATGGCAATAGAAAACTAATATCAAGGTTGGTCATACTCTAAATGCAGTGTTATTATAGCCATTGCATTTTAGAATTTTTTCTATCTTCCAATTTTTATTCTTCTACCCAGATAACTGTATTAGTAGTTAAAACAACAATAGGAAATCTGGTAGATTGTAAAGGTGGAAGAGATCTCAAAGAGCTGGGTATAAAATATACAAATGAAAAAAAATCCCCTGCCAATATTTAGTAGGATCTCTCCTGAATTTTTGTCTAACTGCACAGGTTTTCATAACATTGTGCTCATCCCTTCACTTTTCTTTCTTTCCTGTTAGGTGATTATACACAGGGATACTCAAAGTTTGTGTTATTAATTTACTTTTCAAGAGTCATGATTAATAATTCTAAGTTTCAGAGTCTAAATGGGACCTGGTGAGGACTGGTTGAGCCAAATTGTTCTGTGGATGACCCTCTGGTTAATCTGTCCTTTGGTTTTCTCCAGTAAAGCAAAAAAAAAGAAAAAAAAATGTTTATCTCTGAGTGTAGAAAAGAGAGTGAAGACTATAGACACTTATTATATGTGTATGTGTGTGTTTGTTTTTGCATTAAGTACAGTATTTCATCTAATTGAAAATACTATAAATTGCAAACACATGTTATTTTTTTAAAAAGAAAAAAAATGATAGCAATTAAAACCATGATGCAATGTTTTCTTAACTTTTTATTTTAGAGTAATTGAGAGAACTCTTTTGGTTTTAATTATACAGTTTTCTAAATAACATAAACCACCATTTTATATGTAGAGTAAAAAATGCATGTCAGTTAAAATAAGTATTACATTTCTAAACTTCTCACAATCAGAGCACAACTTTAGAATTATTTTTTTCAATTCACCATTGTTGACTTTTATGTTTTTCTTCATATAATTGAAAACATTGATGATAGAAAATATTAAAATAATATTTTAAGCTACTAATGCTTGGCTTTATGACAATTACCCAATATTGAAGAAGCCTTCTTTTGGCTCTTGTATTTTGGAAAAATTTTATCTGCATTCAATCCCCTATCTTTTAACTATTTGTTTTCTATGGATTGAGAGCTATTATCCAGAGCTAATATCTTTTTCCCAAATTTTGATAGTTGCATTTTGAAAACATGAATTGGCTGTGGAAGAACTAGCTTTCAGTGGAGAGAAATCATAAAATATTATTGGTGTTAAGAAGAACTCATATTTTAGAACGGCAAAAAATGTCAAAATATGCCATTTAAAATTGAAATTAAATATCTCAATATAATAGTATCCCCCTGACATATTTTATCTCTGTCAGAATTTTAAATATTAATATGCTTAAATTACATCACAAAGAAATTGCCTTATGAAAGCTTTCATTAACTTAACATTGGGGACATCATAATCAATTACCTTTTCCTGTAGCTGGGTCGTTTCTTGTCTTTGTTGCTATTTCTTTTGACTGTTAAGAAGCATATAACCTGTCTGAGAATACCTAGCCTACCCTTCCCTTAAGACCCTGCAACATGAAACAATTTCTAATATGAAGCAGGTACTGATGACTTTTAACATTTCTTTTATATAAAATGCTAAGAAGTTACTAGTTTTATTATATTCCACATCTTTTAAGTATCCAAATAGATATCTATTGTTACTTATAAAACATGCATTGCATTATAAAGAAACACTATATTTCTAGTACTAGTTATATTGCTAAATTTTATATCATATATATTTCTGACAATCATACAGCACATTTGGATGTCCCCCAAATCTCATATACAACATATACAAAGATGAATTCATATTATTTCCCCTGAAAGCTACTTATTTGTTAATTTTCTGTCTCAGCACCTTCTAACATATGGAAAACTAGAAATTTCATTTATTGCTCTCTCAGTCCTTAGCTGATCATTCCATCAACTATTTAATCCTATAGATTTTACCTTCCTAATATTTCTAGAAACTGGCTTTCTCTCTCCTTCTCAAGATTCACTGACTTATTTCTGCCCATTACTACTTCAATTCCAGATTAAAATGATATCCTTTTTATGGGTCTCTCTATAACCAATCTATTTTCCACTCACTCTATCATCCTTTTAGAAAAACTTAAAATAAAAATACAATTATGCTATTTATGTTTTGAAAGATCTCAAAGTCTTTCTTAAAACTTTAAGGGAAAAATGTTTTAACTGTTTCACATAACACAAAATACTTTTCATGCTTTGACTCTCCAACTATACAATACTCTTAATTTCTATTAAATTATTTTATTTACTCTAAGCATTTCAAATAATTTTATCTATTTATACATTGGACATGCCGATCTAGGTTCATTAATGCCTCCCACATTAGCTTGTCCTTTAAAACTCAAGTGAATCCACTCCTTATTTTAGGGTAAAGCCCTCAAGCTTCTCCTGGTTTATGTAACTCTCCTCTTTGTCATCATGAAGGTTTTTGCATCATATCTCTGTCATTACACTTAACTCATGGCACCATCATAATTAAGTCATATCTTCCTCCTGTTCCATCCTATAAGCTACAGAAAAGAATGGGCTAATTTGTTATTGAAATGTTTAGTTACAGTGTATTTTATTATTTGTTCTTTTGTTTATTTTAACTTTATATTCCCAGAAAAACTAATAAATGCTAAACACTCAAAATATTTACTGAGGAAATTAGTCTTTCTTTGTATTACAGTTTATTATTAGTTAGCCAGGAACATGTCTATTGGCCATCAAATAGTGGTTTTCAAACTTCACTCTGCCTCCTACTCTGCCAAGTCTTAGGAATTCTCTTGAGTTATTTTTAAAGTTTGTTTGATGTTTTAAAATATGTATAAAGCTTTGATAAAGATTAAAATTATTAAACTATATAATGAGTAAAGTGAATCACATAGGTATAACTCGCATGCTTTATTTTACCAAACATCAGTAGGAGGGATAAGTTTTATTTTAGTGTTCAGATAATAATGGCTGATCCCCAACCTAATAATATCGCCAGGATAGTACATCAGCTCTCAGCCTCTTTTTACAAAGATTCCATGGATATTCCTTACCAAGACTACTCAGGAAATTAGATTTATCCACCAAGGTTGATTTCTAGAATTTTTACCTTACAGAACCCCAGGTTTAAGCCATGGCTTCTTATATTGCCATGTTTGCAATAGTTGGGGACCTCCTATTTCCAACAACTGTACTGTACTGCATAAGACCTTGTTCTTTAGAAATAAGTCAGTATTTGAAAAATGGTGGCCTGCTGAAAGTGATGGAATATGGAGTTCCAACATAGGTTCCTGTTTATCACATGGATTATCATGGAGACCAAGATGTAGAAACCAAGGTGGTCTGGAATTTTAGTGTAAGTTTCCAGGGCACTGTAACCTCAGGCTTGCGTGTTGGTTCCAGAGTGTCCTTGAAATGTATGGGTTAAAGTCTGTTTATTTTCACTAATCTCTAATGAAATTTAGCATTCCCTTCCATTACCAAGGTAGGCAACACAGTTTTATATAGGTTTGGTAGATTTAGCAGTAGCTGTGATTTTTCACTATTAAAAAATTACAACATGTTCTTATACAAGTTTAAAGCTTTTAATACTAGATCTCTTCACCCTCAAATATAATTTTTTTTCTTGCAAAAGAAGATCATGGTACACACTGTAGTAGATTAGAAAAAATTCTCCATGGGAAATATATATAACATGGTACTTCTATAACACAGTTTTGCTCTAACATGGTTAGAGAATTGGAGAAAACTCTCACACAACACAAAATTAGGGAAATTCCTGTACAGTACTGAATGTGATAAAAGCTTTTAAGAGCAAAAGATAACTCATTTAAACTTTTTCATTTGAGCACATACATCGTATCAATTTACTCTAAAAAGTGTAAAGAAAGGCCTAGACTTAACCAAACAGTTAGAGTCATATTTATTAACTGAAGATCCTTGCACTGAAAGGAGCACAAAGTTTAAGAGAGAACTTCAAAAATGCTTAGCACTGTATAACAAAATTTATAAAGATCTCTCAACTAAAAACAAGCAATCTAAAATAACAGACTTTTTGCAAAAAGTAGAGCATAGAAATCAAGATAACGCTGAAGAAAGTTCAGAGGATGAGGATATGTCGTCAAAAAGAAAGCACATTAGTTAATGGAGCTTAGTAGTGATGTCAAAGAAAACATTACTTAATTCATATTAATATGTAATACCTTTGATGAAAATTGCTTTAATAAAGATATTTCTTTTAATTATAAAAATAATAGTATGTTTTTTAATTTTTGGAATCTAGCCCCCCTTTTTATACTAGTTCTTTGTTTCGTATAACACGGATTCGCATAACATGGCATTTGTTAGGAATCTAACAACCGTGTTATATGGGGGTTACCTGTAGACATTTTTATAGTTGAAATTGCAGTAGGTAAATTTACTAAAAGCCAATTTGCCAAAAATAAAAGGGCTGATTTACCTAATCTATTTAATGAATTTATCCATTTAAAAATTTTGTTTTAAAATCTTCAAAAAGATTGCTCAACTATACTTGATCAATTTTTACTTTAAAAGTGCTCTTCCCCTTTAAAGAATACAAAACATTTACAAATTGAAGAACCAAGGAATGTTTGATTGGTATATGTAACAATCAAATATATATATTTCATTAGTAGTAATTAACATACTATCATGAGGGTTCCGTTTTCTCCACATCCTCACAAACACTCAGTGTGTGGTGATTTATTAATGATAGCCATTCTGAAAGGCAAATTTTCATAGTAGTTCTTCAATAAATATTTAATTCTCTTTTCCATGGTCCATAGGCCCTAAATATTTTCTGAATTTTTTTTGTAAATATGTAATATTCTTAAGTATGGATGTTTACAATGGTTTTGTCAACTGTCCAAAGTTTTATGATTTTCTTCTTAATAGATTACCTTCTCTATTCAGGTGTCCCTTTTATTTACCCCATATTGAGTGTTTTAAGTGTTGTCTTAATATAATGTTGCCCAAAATAGCTTTTTTATATGTTTATATGTAACAGCATGACACTTCTATGTGTATTTCTAATAAGCAGTACAAATTAAAAAATGGATAAAAATGTAACTGTTAATTTTTACCACCATGTTTGTCACTGTATATTTCATTTCAAGAAAACAGTAACAGCATCAAATAAATACACAGAAGTTTTCCTGTATTATTCTATATTTCTCAGAACCCATATCCAATCTATCAAAAGTCCAAAATTGATCTGAAATCTACCCATTTCTCTTCATTTCTACCATAATCATCTTTAGTTGGGACCACTACATTTTATCGTCAGGGCTATTTCACTGGTTTTCTTTTTTGAATAGTTACTTCTGCTATTGAACTTTAAGAACTTTTTGATCTTCGGTCGTCTCTTTGTTCTAAGTCTTAATCAAATTAAATCACTCATTGAACAATTATATCATTTATTAGAGGACGTTAAAACTCTCAAGTTTTACTACAATAAAATTCTATGCTCTACATGACATGGCCTCTCTCTACCTCTCTTACTTCACTTCCTTCCACTCTCCCACTTGTTCTTTCTCCACCCACAAGAGTAACCTTTCTGTGTTTTGATCAAGTTAATGGGTTCTTTACTTTAGTCCTTCACACTAGCTGTTGTTTCTGTCTGTTATGTTCTTACACCTATTTTTTGCTTCATTGCCAGCTCTTTGGCATTCAAATTTCAGTTTATTTATCATCTTTTCTGAACACTGAAACCTATTTTCATTCTGTACATATGAGCAGTCACAATCTTTCTTGTTTGTTTATTGTTCTTTTTTATTAAAACATAAGCTTTATGGGAAGTTCATTGATATTGTTTCACAATTATATTTTTAGTGCCAGTGTACATAAAAATAGTAAAAATTAAGTAACAATTTTGGAATTAGAAGTAGGGTGATAGTATAACTTGAATAGATAAGTATTATTTCAAACATGAATTATCTGACAAAGTTGTGACAGGGTCAATTAGAATGCAAAGAATTAATATTGAGAGCACAGCAATATTTGAACAATACTAATTTGTGTGGTTACTTATAGGAAGCTATTTCATTACTGATACTTGTTATTTTTAGTTGGCTGCTTATCCCAAAATATTTCAGTGTACATTTTGTCTTTTGTTTGGGGAGAAGAAACTGCTTCATGATGATGCTAATATATCTTTAGTTTATGTATGTGATCTCAATGTAGAATTTTGTTGAAACTTTTCTCATTGCTACCTCGTTTGGAGAAAATTTCAGATGCATAATTTATTATTTTTTTATAATTCTTCATTTACACTGGCAGTCTGAAGTCATGTTGTTTCTCTGCCAAGAGTTAAACATCTTTTAGTAAAGACATTATGCTCTCCTTGCTTAAGAATTTTTTTTATTGCCTTTATTTAGTTTTACTCTTAGACAAAAATTAAAATGTGATAGACTTCATGAGCTGCTCTGAACGTTAACTATATGCAATTGTGGTAGTCTCCATCAAGATAATCTTTCGCAGAAAGCTTGATGCATTCTTTGAACTCTATATACAATTCATTATATTAGATTGTTAGAGTCTGTATAGATAATATTAGATTCTATTTAGAATTTATATATATTTATATATACATATATATGTAATGAGTAACAAAGCTAACTGTATTTCCATTTTAATTTACTTTCTGTGAAGCCTTGTTCTGATTCAGTTCTTTCTAAAGGAAGAATTTTTACTGAACTTAAAGTAAACCAGTAGAAAAGAAATCCAGCCATTGGGATGTTGGAAATATTGCTTAGTAAGGAAATTTCTTATGGTATAATTAGACTACATTTTTAGGGCACCTTGAAATACAGGGATACCTCAGTAGTCATTGGCTTCAGAACTCTTCAAACCCTATACTTGATGCATTTTGATGAGAAAAAAATGTTTCAACACTCGGGCCTTGTTCAGGACTTTTCACATTTGCTAGAACTTGTATGAGTCACAACACCGGCCCACAAGAGAAAATGCTTCATTGTTCAGTTCTTATCCATTTCGGCACTCATCACAAGTTCTTGAACAAATTAACAAGTACCAAGGTACCACTGTATATCATTTCCACCCTTTAATTGGCTACTTGTATAAATTTGTAAAGTGTTGAATGATCAACATAAATTGTATGCTGTAGGGCTTCCTTTTTTTAGTGCTTTTACATTAAAATGCATGCAATAGAAACATAGTGATAATAATGAAAATAAATAAACAAAATAAAAATGATAAATATCTTAGTGGTTAACATATAGGAAAATCCCTCATCATTTTTAATAAGTACCAAACATCTTAAATATTTTCTTCACTTTTTGCATAATTCTAGTGTAATATAATAATGCAGGCAAGTCGTCGTCGTCGTCGGCAGCCGTCCGTCTCGAGAGACGATGGTGTAGCTTCTCAAGAGTCCATCTGCACCGCCGAGAATGGCTGCGCAGTCCGACTCGGGAGTGACATGGTATCTGTCTCCTCCCGTGTTGAATCGACATCTTGTGATGACGCTGAAGCTACAGAGCCTGGGCAGGGTAATATGGAGGGTCTGCTGTTGCCCATGCAGCAGACCCCCCCTCTCTTCGCAGCTGAAGGGTCCAAGGGAAAGACGGAGTCAATACAGCTTGGCTTCAGGTGCGCCGCAGGAGTTGCCGGTGTTGACTACAACGTCAAACCGCCTTAGGGACTCCGGCTCCGGATTTTCTGTCGGGGTTTACTCCCTTAGCCTTTCCCCTGAAGAGGTATGCCGCAAGGCAGCGGAGGTTTTTTGGAGTCAGAGTTTTCCTTCTCTGAATGCAGGCAAGTGTATTTTAGATTTATATATGCATTCAGTAAAGCCTACATGAATAGTGACTTAATTTCTATGCCTCTAACTATCTTTTCTGAATCTTACTTGAATTAGCTAATTTTGTCTTAGTCTAATGTTACTTTTGTCCTTTTCTAATTTTAAGTTTATTTTTTCCTTTCTCATTTAAAATCTCAGAAGCTACCAAATTTGTCTTCTTACAGAACCCTAGGAAGAAAATTCCTTGAAGGTACAACACTCACTATACTGTTGGATGTATGTATCAATATTAATAAATATTTGTTTAAGAAATGAACTTCAGGACAATGAAAGTGAAGGATGCTACATAATTGTTCTGTTATGTCAATTACTACAGTTTATTTCACTTGAAATAATGCCCTCAAATTCAATCCATATTGTAACAAATGAAAGAATTAACTTTTTATGGCTGAATAATATTCAACTATTTATATATATCACATTTTTTATCCATTTATCTGTTGGCAGACACTTAGGTTGTTTTCGTATCTTGCCTAGTATGAATAATGCAGCAATAAACATGAGAGTGCAGATACTTCCTAGAGATCTTAATTTTACTTCTTTCAGATATATATCCAGATAATAAAATTACTGGATCATATGATAATTATAATTTTAATTTCTGAGGAAACACCACACTGTTTTCCATAATAATTATACTAATTTGCATTCCTACTAAGTGTTCAAGGACTCTCTTTCTCTGTATCCTTGTCAACACTGTTATCTTTTCTGTTTCAATAGTGGTCATTCTAATAAGTGTGAGGTTATATCTCATTGTAATTTTTTAAAGTATATTGCCTTGATTATTTGGTACAGTTGTTCCAATTTCTTTCCCTTTGCTCTCTTCTTCCATTTACCTTCCTCTTCCTCTAGTAATCCCACCACCCTTAGTTCAGTCCATGGGTTGTGTCCATGGGTTGCCTTCACCCTTTTCTATATTATTCTTAACTTTCCCGTGTCTATTTTGTACCAACCAATTATGCTTCTTAATCCCTGCATGATTTCCCCATTTCTCCCTCTTCCCCCTCTCAGCTGATAACCCTCCAAATGATCCCCATATATATGATTCTGTTCCTGTTCTTGTTGTTTGCTTAGTTTGTTTTTGTTTTTATTTTTTAGATTAAGTTGTTGATAGTTGTGAGTTTGTTGTCATTTTAATGTTCATAGTTTTGGTCTTCTTTTTCTTAAATAAGTTCCTCTAACATTTCATATAACAATGGCTTAGTGATGATGAACTCCTTTAGCTTTACCTTATATTGGAAGCACTTTATCTCCCTTTCCATTCTAAGTGATAGCTTTGCTGGATAGAGTAATCTTGGTTGTAAGTCCTTGCTTTTCATCACCTTGAATACTTCTTGCCAGTCCCTTCTTGTCTGCCAAATTCCTTTTCAGAAATCATCTGAGAGTCTTGTAGGCACCCTTTGTAGGTAACTCTCTGCTTTTCTCTTGGTACTTTTAAGATTCTCTCTTTATCTTTAACCTTTGGCATTTTAATTATGATGTGTCTTGGTGTGGTCCTTTTTGTGGCTAGCTTCTTTGGGACTCTCTGTGCCATCTCTCTGATGGCTAGTGATGTTGAGTATTCTTTCATATGCCTATGGACCCTCTGTATGTCCTCTTTGAAGAAGTGTTTGTTCAGGTACTTTGCCCATTTTTAATTGGGTTTTCTGTCTTCTTGGTGTTGAGTCATATAAGTTCTTTATATATTTTGGAGATCATTCCCTTGTCTGAGGTATCATTGGCAAATATGTTTTTCCATATGGTTTGTACTATTTTTTGAAATCAGTAAGTGCATTGCCTCCATTTTATTCTTGCTCAAAATTGCTTTGGATATTCAAAAAATCTTTGTGGTTCTAAGTGACTTAAATTTATTTTTTCTCTTTCTGTGGAGAATGCCATTAAGATTTTCAAAAGATTTTGGTGTGACCATTCTCAGCTTTTGTACTCTTCTGGATTGTTGCCACATTTTCCTGGCACTCCATAGTTTTCTCAGAGCTTTTTTTTTGTGACTGGACAGTTATTAAATCATTGTTTTTGTGTTGAGAAACATGCTAGAACTTCCCAGACTGTGATCTTACTGACATCAGTCTATTACTTTCTAACTGATTGTTTTTGTGTTCATGTCCTTGAATTTCCAAAACAGTATTATGTCTATTTTAATTTAGTATATTCCATTCACACAGTGAAAGTAATATTAAATAAGTTATTTAATATTAAACCTCATTGCAAAGGTTGGCAAGGTCATGTAAGTGCTGACAACTTATAAATTATAGTATAATACAGTAAGTACATTAACTATAAGTACATTAGATTGCTAGAGGTGAAAATAATTTTCTCAATACTTTTTCTAATAAATTACATGCTTTTGTGCAGTCTATTTATTTTTAAATATATATTTATTTTTCAATTACAGTTTACATACAATATTATATTAGTTTCAGGGATACAGCATAGGGATTAGACATTTATATAACTTTGAAGTAATCACTCCAATAAGTCTACTACCCATCTGACACCATACATAGTTATGACAATTATATTGACTATATTCTCTGTGCTGTACTTTACATCTCCATAGCTATTTGTAACAACCAGTTTGTACTTCTTTATTCCTTGCCCTTTTTGACCCATTTCCCCCAACCCTTTCCAACTGGCAACCATCAAAATGTTCTCAATATCTATGGGTTTGCTTATTCATTTATTTTCTGTTTTAGATTCCACATATAAGTGAAATTGTATGGGATTTGTCTGTCTCTGATTTATTTTACTTAGCATAATCCTCTCTAGGTCCGTCCATGTTATTTCAGATGGCAAGATTTCATTATCTTTTTATTGCTGAATAACATGCCATTTTATATATGTACCACTTCTTTTTTTATCCATTCATCTATTGATGGACATTTCATTTGCTTCCATATCTTGACTATTGTAAATAATGCTGCAATCAACATATGGATGCATATGTCTCTTAGAATTAGTGTTCTGAGTCCCTTCAGTTAATACCCAGAAGTGGAATTGCTGGGTCTTTATTTGTCTCTGGTTATAGGCTTTGTTGTAAAGTCTATAGATAAATACTTTGCCTAATGTAAGTATTGCTACACAAGCTTTTTTTTTTTTTATTTTCATGAAATATCTTTTTCATCTTTTTACTTTCAGTCTGTGTGTGCCTTTTGATCTGAAGTAGAAATCTTATAGGCAGCACATGTAAGGATCTTGTTCTATGTTTTCTGATTTGAACATTTAATGCACTTATATTTAAAGCAATTTTTCATAAATATATATTTATTTTCATTTTATTAGTCATATTCTTAATCTTTTTTTTTCTTTTATTTAAAGAGGGCTCTTTAACCTTTATTGTAATACTGGTTTGGTGGTAATGAATTCCTTTATCTTATTCTTGTCTTAGAAACTGTTTATCTGCCTTTGATTCTAAATAATAGCTTTGCTGCATAGAGTAATCTTGCTTGTGTGTTCTTGTTTTTGCTACTTTGAATATTTCTTGCCAATCCCTTCTGGGCTGCAAAGCTTCTATTGACAAATCAGCTGACATTCTTATAAAAGTTTCCTTGTAGGTAACTAAGTGCTTTTTTATTTTGCTGCTTTTAAGATTCTCTCTTTTTCTTTCAACTTTGACATTTTAATTAAAATATATGTTGGTGTGGGACTCTCTGTGTTCATCTTGTTTGGGCTTCTGTGCATCCTGGACTTGTATGTCTATTTCCTTCTCCAGGTAGGGAGAATTTTTTATCATTATTTCTTCAAATAGGTTTTCAATTGCTACCTGTCTTTCCATTCTGGTACATTATGATGTGACTATTTTTATATTTGATGTTGTCCCAGAAGGTCCCTTAAACTAGCCTCATTTTTTGGATTTTTTTCTGTCCTTATTGGATATTTTCTGCTATCTCTATTATTTAAATCACTGATTTAGTCCTCTGCTTCATCTAATCTACTGTTGACTCCCTCTAATGTCTTCTTTATTTCAGTTATTGTACTCTTCATTTCTGGCTGGTTCTTTTTTATTTTCCTATCTCTTTGTTAAATTCCTGCTGAGATCCTCTATTTTTCTCTTTTGTTCACTGAACATCCTTATAACCAGTACTTTAAACTCTGCATCTGGTAGATTGCTTGTCTCCATTGTCTGATTTCTTCTTCTTCTTCTTCTTTTTTTTTTTTTTTTTTTTAGTTTTGTTCTCTTCTTTAATTTGGGACATGTTTCTTTGTCTCCTCATTTTGGCTGTCTCCCTGTGTTTGTTTCTATGTATCAGGTAGAATTGCTACATCTTCAGGTCTTGTTTGAGTGGCCTTATGTAGTAGGTGTACTATGGGACCCAGTGGCACAATCTTTCTGGTCACCTGAGCCAGATGCTTCACGTGTGTCCCTTGTGTGGGTTGTATGTACCCTCTTATAGTTGAGACTTGATTACTGTTGGCACATCAACGGGATGAATGAACTCTCAGGGCTGATGGATTGTGAGAACTGACTGCAACTACAATGAGGAGCTGTTGTGCAGGGGCTGACTGACCCTCAGGGCAGGATTCACTTCAGCGAGGCTCTAGGGCCTGCTAATTCTTCCCTTCAGGTGTGTCATTTGTGGATGTGGTTGAGTGATACTTTGGTGTGGTCTGAAGCTGGCAACCCAGTATGTTGGTTCTGAGGCCTCTTGGGAGGGGCTTGAGTGCAGATCAATTTCAGCTGCTGCCTATTCCCTGCCTGGAGCCACTTGTTACAAGCTGTAAAGTGTTCTGTAGTTGATTGCCACCTGTGCTGTGCTTGGAGATGCCCAGAAGAGATTAGCTGTGAACTGAGGCTGGCTGCTAGTGCCAGACATGGGGCTGCTTAAAAAGTGGTATGAGATATGCCAAGGCCAGATGCTTCTTGTTTGAGATTTGTAAACCTTTGGAAATTTTTGGGAAAGTCTGCAGCATGAGCCAGGACAAGACTTTTTATGGAAAAAGACACTGGAAAGGGCTTAGGTGGATCCAAAAGTTGGGTGGGGCTTCAGGAAATCATCAGGGCAGGGAAAACTCTTTTAGACAAGTTAAAGGAGACACAAATGTGGCATCTGTCTGCCAGCTTTGTTGGGGGGAGGATTTAGTGAAGGAACAATGGCCTTTGCCAGCACTGTGTCTGAGGGAAAGCTGCCTCTCTAGCCCTTACCCTAAGACAGACTATTCATTTCCCCCATGTATGTCCCTGGCACCTTTTGAGCTGCTGCCCCACCACTGGAGATCAGACCTAGTGAGTCCATCAGCCAGTAAGTCCACGTGCTCACCCTTTAAGAGGAACATCTGGGACTCCGCTGGTTTTACAGCCAGAGGTTATGGGGACTTCTCTTCCGGGGACTTGAACCCTGAACTTGGAGGGTTGGTATGTGGCCTCTACAGCTGAAATATCCCTCCTTATTTTTAACTTTCACATATGGGTGCGAGACCAGCCTGTTCAGTGTCTGTGCCCCTCCTACCAATCTCTACATGGCTTATTTTGCATATCCTTAGTCAGAGGCTTGCTGTTTAGCTAGACTTCAGGTGGTTCCCAATGATGATTGTCCTGTAATTTAGTTGTAATTTTGATGTGGTCTTGCAAGGAGGTGAGCATAGCTTTTATCTTGTACATAGACCTGAATTTAATACTCAAAAATGTTAACTATCATGGCCTTTGAGCCAATTATTGTACAGTTATATCAAACACAATGATTAATAAATTATTTACTGGGATTTTTCAATGTGGCTTTTGAATACATATTTTTAATTCCATTTTCTATTAAAAGCAGCTTATCCAAGTTTCCAGACTCTCTACTAGTAGGAAATACTAGTAGATCCCTGGTATTTCTGTCTGAAAGAATAAGCTCCTCTCTTTATTTCTTTGTCAATGGTAAAGATTTGCTTACCCCTTTTAACTGTCATATTCTTGATGTGTTGTGTGTTGTAAGGTAGTTTTACTTAATCAAAACATTAGAACTCAAGAACAATAAACATACATAACCAGACTATGTTGAATGTGTGGTTTTGGCTATAACTATGGAGCTATGTGTAAACTACCTACTCTCATTAAATCACCTACCCCCCCCCCCCACACACATATACTCACAGCTTAACTCTAAAAGGAAAAGTGTTATTTAGAATATAATTTTTTCAGGTCAAGTTAATTACATAGTCAAATGATCTCCATAATAATGGGAGACATAGCATTCACTGCATAAATGAGAATTGCATGCAGTAGCATAAATGAAAGTTTTGGTAATAAAAGTGTAGCAAAGAATATATTGTAATAAAGTTAGCACACTTTTTTCTAAAAAATTTTTTTAAAAAAATATAAAATATCCACTATTACTTTGAATACCATCAAAATTATAATGTATGGAAAAATACAATGCCATTTTGATTTGGCATTGTAAAAGGTAAAACTTAAATAATAATAAAACTTTAGCAATGCTATCTAGCATTTATTGTATACTCTGTGTGTGCTAGATCCAGTACCAATTATTTTATACAAGTTACTTAATCTAATCATCACAGTTCCCATATTAACTAACCTATACTATTCCAAATTGTCACATGAAGCAACTAAGACTGATAAATGACTTGATAATGAACACGTTTGAAATCAGGTTTATTTGTCTGACTATAAAGCCCCTGCAAGTTATCCAGACATATCATGCTTGATTTACCTGGACAAAACTGTTATAGAAGTGAGTTTGTTTTTAACTAGCTATTATGGCTGAAGTTTATAAACACTCAATAGGAAAAAAAATTTATAAAATGACATTTAGACTCAAAAGCAGAGGGTCAAGATTTTGCCAGAGAAAATGGGCTATTGCAGAGTCATGGGAAAAGAATTTCAGGGACACACATGTGAGAGAAGTTTAAACATAGTGACAACATTTATTGGGGTGAAAAGATATAATACATCTTCAGGGATGTAGAAGATGGGTAGGTTCTAGTAGCAACTGCCCTGAGGTCCTTGCTAATCCTTTATATATTTTCTTAGTTTGGGGAACAAGCAGGATGTCTTTCAAATTGTCCCGCCTGTTTCCCAGACTTTTCTGAGGCTGTGCCGGGCCCTCCTCCTATCCAATCTCTTTCCTGGGTATTTCCATGTTTGTACCCTTATCCTATCCAATTCTTTTCTCACATATTCCAGGCTAAGCTCCTCCTCTTTATGATTTCCATTTTGGCTCCTATGGTGTATGTCTCAAAGTTCTGCTTTTTCATCTGGCTTCTACTGAGCATGTGCTTAACAGAAGTACCTCCCCTCACATCATCTTGGTTTCTACTGTACATGAGCCCAGCAAAGAAATGTTCTCCTTGTTGTTTATCTCTCCTTCCCTCTCCCCCGGTAATCCAAGCTAACAGGTTGGTTGTCTCCTGGGGAAAGTGGAAAGTCTTCTTTCCTACTTGCTCTGGGATTAAGCCTGTTTGGCAGAAGATACGGCTGGCTGTCCCCTGGGATGTCTGTGAAACTGTAGCTTCCAGATTTAAAGAAGATTAGCCAGTTTAGCTCCCCTCTCTTTTGTTAATACCTAACTAGCTACCTATGTTAACGCAATGGCTAAAGACTCCTCTCAGATCTCACTAAACTGACATATAGCATTTTGTATTCAAGATAACAATCTAGGAAGTAGATGAACTATAATATGAATCCATATTTTCAAAGATGGAGACTCATTTTTGAGAAAGCTGTACTTTTGAGAAAGGTACAATTCTTGGGTTGTTTCTTCAATGAAATTCTATTTCAACACCTGATCCTACATGTCTGGAATAGTGCAGCACCATCTGAACTGGCCTCTGTTTCAAGTCCTCTCTGTTTCAGTCTGTCTGACAAACATAGCTAGGAGTCTTATTCTTCCAAGCAAAAAGGCAAAGATAAGCTCTTTGAAGACAGGAGCTAGATTTCTGATGATGTATCACATTTGAGACCCACTAAGTAAATATATATGATCTCTTCCAGTCCACAGGTGGTAAGGGGATTCAATATTATGGTATCTAATAAATAAATATTTGTTTTTTCAAATGACCAAAATATATAATATATTTTGTCTTTGTCCACAATTCCAGGCTCACAGCTCCCATAACCCTTGGAATTTCTTAAACGTTAGAGTGATAAAGTTCTTTTGCGTGTTAATGAAGCAACTTTGGGAAGCACCTAGGGACTGGAACAGGTTGCTGAGAAACCCAACCATGTGGTTAGAGGGTTGGAACTTTCATCCCTGTCATCTGACCTCCAGGCAGGGGAGAGGGGCTGGAGATAGAATCAAGCACAAATGACCAGTGATTTAATCAATCATGTCTATACTCCATAAAAATTGAAGAGATGGGGAAAGTTCAAGAGCTTCTAGATTGGTGAGCACATGGAGGTGCAGGGAGAATTGCACACCTGGAGAGGGCGCTGAGGCTCCACGCTCCTTCCCACAGTCTTTGCCCAGGGCATCTTTCCGTCTGCCTGTTTCTGAGTTATATTCTTTTACAATAAACCAGTGATCTAGTAGGCCACATGTTTTTTGGGGGGGGTAGGGGGTGGGGGGGCATTGTGAGCTATTGAAGCAACTTACTAGAATCCAAGGAGGGGTGTGTGGAACCTCTCATTTTTAACCACTCAGTCAGAAGTACAGGGCACAACTTGGGCTTGTGATTGGCATTCTGAGTTGGAAAGCTTTGTTGGAGCCTCCGATCTGTGGTCAGTGGGTCTGAAGCACAAGTAACCTGGGCTTCTTTCTGACATCTGAAGTGTATGTGTGTCAGGGGGTGGGAAGGTAGGGGCAATCTTATAGGACTAAAACCTTAACCTGTGGAATCTGATGTTCTCTTCATGGAGATAGTGTCAGAATTGAGTTGAATTCTTGGATACCCTGTTTATGTCCTGAGAACTGTTTGTTGGTGTCAGGGACCCCCTACAAAGCTCATGTTTATCTAGGCTAGTTGTTTATTTCACTAGAAACTGATTGTTTTTGCAACATATAACTTAAGTTTCTCCTAGTATATTTCATACATGATATATCATATGTTATATATTTCACATGTATAATCATTTTGTACATTATATATCATATTTAATTATATATACAGTCTTAAAATTTGGATTGGGGAAGTAGATTAAATGAAAATTACATACAATAACTGGTGAAGAAGTAGAGTGACTGAAATTCTCATCAAAACTGGGATAGTATAAATTAGTACATATAACTACTTTGAAAAATGGTTTGTCAACATTTACTAACTCATGTAACTTACTATACTTAGATTATGTACCCAACAGAAATGTATACATATATGCATAAAAAGACATGTATTAGGATGTTTATAGAAGCACTGTTTCACAATAGCCCCAAACTGAATAAAATTTTGTGGTATATTCATACAAAGAGATATGTGCTAAAGGTAATGAACAAATACTGCATGACTTGAACTTCATAAATATGTAAATGAAATAAACCCAGCACAAAAGCATGCATCCTATATAATTGCATTTTTATACAGTTAAAAAAAAAGACAAAGCTAATCTATAGTATTAGAAGATAAGAGATGGTTATATGGAAGTAGTGAAGGAAGTAAACATTAGGCAACCCTGAGGTTCTGGTCATTTTTTTTTCTGGATCTTATTGCTGGTTATTTACTCAGACACATTTATTTTTAAAAAAGAATCAGTCAATACAGTTTAATCTGTATGCTCTTCTATGTGCATGTCACACTTCAATACAATCTACAGTATTTTCAAAAACCCATTTTTCTCATCGTGGTATGAGATTTGAAACATGTTTAGCTGACACATATATTTTACAAATTCATTGCTTACGTTTCCTGCTTTCTCCCTACTTATCCATATAGTTCATCTTTCTAAGTCATTTGAGTGGAAATGTAAAAAATTCTTATCTTGGTGTGAGTCACACTATATCTGATTTAGGTTGATCATGCAGCACATTCTATCACCTCTGGTGTGACTTCAGGGTCTATTGAGAAATACCATTTGTCTCTATAGAAAATTATCCTCCATTTCCTCAGTGTGGACTGGAATTTCATTCTAGGTCTTTGTTCTGTTGGAAGCTTTTATATTTTATTGTACATTCACCTAGTGGAATAATATTTGGAGTTATTTTCATTCCAAAGTATTTTTAAAGAATATTCATGCAATTGTCTGAGATAGAAGGTAAAAAAGAAAAAGAAGTATGGAAACTCAAAGTGGAAGTGTTGATACTTTCCTGGTTTCACAGATTTATGCAGAGCTAGGCCCAAGGTTTACAATCCATCCCCTCTAGTAGGAGGAGGCCGAGAAGTCTCCTGAATTAAATTAATATTATCTATCTTATCTGTGAAGAACATTTATGAATCTACTAGTAACCTAAGAACAATGCTTAGAAATAATTTATTAGTCAGTAGAACTGAAAAATAACTACTGTATATAGCAATACATTTTCTCATGTCTGGCCTTCTTTCTTGAACAAAAGAACTAGTATGTGAGCTACATGTTTTTCAAAATGCTTTATATATCAGGTTTGCTATAGATCAAGAATTCATGACTTCCAGCCAAGATGGAGGCTTAGACTGACACACTCAGTCTCCCTCCACAACTAAGTAGGAATACAGCTACCTCAAAACCAAAGATAACCGGAAATTCCAGAAAATAAAACTAGATGGAAGCCCAACATATGAAGTTATAAACCAGCGGTGCTCGTCTGGATGGGTGGGAGGGGCAAAAATCGGAGCAAAATAGTCAGGCGGTGCTGTTTGTGGTAGCAGCGGGGATAGCAGTGGGACTGCAGGAAATGTCAGGGGAGCAATCCTGGCTGCAGCCGAGACCCACCAGCTCTCGATTACAACGATGGGGAAGGCAGAACCCCCATTGCCTTAGACTGTGAAGCCCAGAGGGCGTGGGGATGGAGGAAGAGGATCCCCGTCTCTTAGCGGAGAGTAACAGCAGGAATCCATCTTGGACCCCTGCCCCCACACAAAGTGCCACAGTGTGGCGAAAAAGGTCACCAATCATTGCTGGTCGCTGGGTAATGACGAGTGCATGGGGCTCCACCCCCTATAGCCTGCCCAGGAAGCAAAGCTAAATACAAAACTGTCAGGATGAAGCAGACCACGATTGAAATCCCGGTGACACAGTTTACCAGGCAGCAGATGGGGGACCTGACCGATGAACAAATAGGAAATCTTTCTGAGGCTCAGTTCAGAGCTATAGTCATAAGGTGGCTTATAGAATTAACAAAATATTTGGAACAAGAGAGGAAGGAATGAAAGCTAGTCATACTGAAACGAACGAAAATACATACGAGGCAAGTGGTGAGGAAATAAAATCCAGAGATCAAATCAAGAAATCGGAACATAGGGAAGGAACAAACAGTCAACCAGTGCAGAAAGAGAAACAAAAAGTAAGGAATATGAGGAGAGGCTCAGAAACCTCTGGGACAGCTATAAGCGAACGAACATTCAAATTATAGGATTGCCAGAGGGCGAAAAAGAAGAACTAGAAATTGAAAAATTATGTGAAAAGATAATGAAGCAGAACTTCCCGAACTTGGGGAAGGAAATAGACTTACAGATCCAGGAAGCACAGAGAGTTCCAGAAAAACTGGACCCAGGGAGAACTACTCCAAGACACATTATAATCAAATTGTCAAAAATTAAAGATAAAGAGAGAATCTTAAAAGCAGCAAGAGAGAAGAAAATAGTTATGTACAAAGGGGTCCCAATTAGACTATCAGCTGATTTATCAAAGGAGACCCTGCAGGCAAGAAGGGACTGGCAAGAAATATTCAAAGTAATGAAAATCCAAAACCTACAGCCACAAATACTCTATCCAGTGAAACTGTCATTCAAAACAGAATGGCAGAGAAAGTGCTTCCAGGACAAAGTAAAACTGAAGGAGTTCATTAGATCCAAACCACTATTATATGAGATGTTAAAGGGACTTGTCTAGAAGAAGGAGGATCAAAACTATGAACATTAAAATGAAAACTGCATCACAACAACCAACAACAGAAGCTAGGGGACTGAAACAAAGGCAAACTAAGTAGGCAACAAGAGTGGAAAAAGAACTATAGGTATGGAGAACATATTGGGGGGAGGTCATCAGGAAGGGGAAAGGGAGAAAGGGAGGGAGATGGTACAGGAATTAAGCATAGTGGGATGGAATGGAGTAGACAGGAAGATGTTGAGAAGAACTATATGCACAACCAATGGACATGGACTAAAAGTGGGGGGGCAACTGGAGGGAGGGGGGTCACCAGGTGGAGGGGAGCAGAGGGAAGAGAAATTGGGACAACTATAATAGCATAATCAATAAAACATATTAAAAAAAAAAGAATTCACAAAACCTTCATGACACTAAATTGCAAAAATAATTTGCATTAAAAAATGAGTAATTTTTACTGGCATATCCCTTTTTCTCTGGTCTTCCGTAATCATATGTATTTATAGTGATATTCATGCTTTTGAACAAGACAGGTGATATACACAATAGTGAGACATGTAGATTAATACTTTTACTCAGGAGAAAAAGCACAAAGAAACTTTCATGAATTCCATGTAAGTAGAAAGAACTTCCTCCCCCACCATTGCTTCCTCAAATACTTCTTGCCTTCTCCACTATCACGGCCCTAATTTTAAAGTTACTGCTAATCACAGCCTTGCCTGGTCTGGAAACTTCTATTATCATTCTGCTGACACATGTTCTGCAAAAAGCCACATCATAATGAGGAGCAGTGGGGAGGGACTTATTGTATTTTCAGCCACCTATGACCTTTATGCTTAGGTTTTAAGCATAAGAATGGCAGGATAAAAGAGATAAATGGTTTGTTGTTGTATATACATCCAAATCAATTTAAAAATAGGCTTAAACTTCCTTCTTTGAGGAAACATATGATTTCATTGTTTAATAATCCTGAAGAATTTATATTATTTCATCTCTATCTCTGCATTCTACTTTTTAATGTTTATTTATATATGTTAGACATAAAACACTGTAAAAATATGTGAGTAAGCTGGAGAAACCCTCAACAAATAATCAACCATGACAATATATCTTAGGGGATCTCATAGTTAAACAGGCTATGTGATCATAAATAATGGGGCATAGAAGAATCATGCAAAGTTCAGCCAGTAACTCTCACCTCCCTGAAAACTTGGACCTAAATTAATTCAAAGACTTCATGCACTTCACAAATGACAACCATATTCTCTTACTTGAAGTGACATAAGATAATAGCAAGTAATTTTAAAACAATTAGGAGTCCATAATTTATTCCCCTTAAATAGAACTTTTATGTGGTACACATCCCTTAGTAAGAGCTAGTAACCTGCAGTTTGCAAAATTATGTACAAAACACTTATATACACACTGCCATCTGCTGGTCATTGTATATATATACCTGCCCATAAGAGGCCCTAAAAGCTCTGAATTTTCAGAAGGATGTGCTGTTTTAGAACTCAATAATCAAGCTTTGGATATTGAATGAATCTTTCTGTTAATCAATAGGAAAATGCATTTAAAAAACAATCAACATCTAGGTAAAAAGAAACACTGGTCATAATGGTGACTTGCTATACAAATTTTGTACTTTAAGTGAGTCAAATTTTTTTGAGACAAAAGCCACCAATGCTACTAAAATATATGGTCAGCTTTTTATAAATACATTGTACTTGTTGAATGATTTCTAGTAGCCTTTAGTTACTTTTATAGTTTTTTATGATTTTTAATTTACAAATTAATTAAAGTTAAAACTATCTGATATTTTTAATAATAGCTGCCTTTAATATGGAGAATATATAATGGCCCACTACCTACATTATCTCTTTTGAATCTTACAATGGTATTATGAGGCAGATACTGGAAATACCCCATCCTAAAGATGAGTTCAAGAGTATAGAATTGTTAAGGGGTTTGAAAATAAATCACCAACTATTATAAAATATCAGACAAAATGACATTTAAATTAAACCAGTCCTTTAAACTGGTTGATCTAGACATTAATCAGTTGTGACTATTCAAAAACTGAAACCATTTTATTTTTTATAATAAATTTAATTATGATTCAGCATTTAATTCTAAAGAGCTCTATGTACAGAAAACACAAAAGTCTGTGGCTGTTTACACACAAAATTGAGGAATTATAACATGTAGTCACATAATAGTACATATAACCAGTATAGGACTAAAAAATACAGACATTTCAAAAGAGGGTCAAGTACTATGAATTTTAGTGTGGAAAACATTGTCACAAACAAGTCTATGATAATTTAACTTACATTATTACATAATATAAGTATTATTTTCAAATAGATTCTAGTGATTAAATTATTAATAGAAAAGCAGCAACATTCTTAAAATACATATTTAGGGGATTAGGTAATTTCTGACAAAGATATATTAATTTATTTTTTTTAAAGGCTGTCACAGATATTGAATGTAATCCCTTACCTGTGAATCCACTTATATCGATTTGAAAGACACAGGTGATGTTAGAGGATGAGAAAACCTGATTTGTCTCACTACACTCAGCTAAAAGGCACAGATCTAGACTTAACCATATTTATAAGTTGCCATATGTTCTTTATTTTGTGGGACATTCAGAACATCATATAGTTATATGTCTTTCAATGAAGATGACCAGTTAAATTTATAACTAATATGATTTCATTTTTAAGCTTTTAGAATACATCATTTAAATAAATACAAAGTACAGAACAAAATGTGTTGCTTCATTAGATGTGCTCAGTTTATTTTTGGCAACTATAATCATTTTTGTATCAATAAGCTTTTTTAGGATATAGAGCTGTTAGTGTCAAAGAGCAATCATGACTTGAGGCCTTGCATTTTTCAGAATGTCCATAAATGACCGGGCTTATGGAATGGTGTAAATGTGGCCATCTATGTGTAGTAAGATTTTAAAATCAATTGAAAGCCTATGCTGCTGTTGTCCTTTACCTAGCTCGCTAAGTTTTTATTCCACATTTATTTTCTATATGTATTCTGAGTGTGTGTATAAAGACATATTATTTCACACAATGTATCATAAAAGACTGGAAAGAGAGTGTGATTTTAAAGAGAAAGCCAAGCTCTTGCCACTGTGACTCAGTTGGTTGGAGTGTCATCCCATAAACCAAAAGGTTGTGGGTTTGATCTTCGGTCAGGAGGCAACCTATTGGTGTTTTTCTCTCCCCCCCTCTTCCTCTCTCTCTAAAATCAATAAGCTTATTAAAAGTTTTTTTTAAAAGAGGAAAGCCAAGGCAAACTTCAGCTCCATTACTATTAGGCATATCTACATTATATGATACTATTTTTTTTAAGTGGACCTAATGTAAAGCCCACTTCTCATGTTCTCTAGATGATTCCATGATCCATAGATCTGTAGACTCCAGTTCCAGATTATTGCAAAATAAAATAAATTCCATTTTGAAAGCTTATATTTTTCTCCAGAATATTGGCATTTAAGTTTAATAGTTGTACCAAATCTATAACACATTGCAATATGTGTTATTTTCTTCTTTTCTCAAACCACTATCAACAAGTTTATATGTAGCTCAGCTACATGCTCAAAAGTGAGCTCCAAACCATTTTTATCAACTGTGTGCTGAACATTTTTCTGTGACTGTCTATTAAGTAAACACACATTTCTTATGGAACTTCAAAGAATCCACACCCACCACCAACACTAATACCACACTCCTACAAAAAGTTTATAGTCTGAGAAGAAGTTACAAATGGAGATGTATTGACAGATGTTTAATGACCAGCTCTTCAAGAGAAAGAGAAAGTCATATAAGAAGCATTTGCCAATTTTTATGGTGTAAATGCTCCCACCATGACTGTTTTCATAACACCCACTTGAAGTCACTAAACTAGGGTTTGGACAGAAATGTGCATACTTAAGGTTTGCAAGCTGGTAAAAGCCTAAAACCTGTTGCAGCACACAGTGGGTTATGCAGAAATCATTCCTAGCAGCATGTGATAAGTGTTATAGTGCTGATGAAACACAGGACAGTGTGGAAAGTATTGTCTACCAGAATCAGAGAAGACTCTCAGTGGGGCAGTCATTAGCCCAAACTCTGAGTCATCTCAATATTTCTTCAACTTGGTTCTCATCCTGCTCTGCTTGCTCACACTAATACATAAAAGTATTTTCCCAATTACTCGGAAGTCATGAAATTTTAGACTTACCATTATTTTCTATTATTTCTTTCCCACCACCACACATCATTTAGTTTTGAAGTTCTATTAATTCTATCTCTCTTAAAACATTGATATGGATCCATCTCAATTCTCATTGACACAATACCTCCACCCTGGTCCAAGACCCATTTTCTGACCCAGATCAACCAAACATGTACTTTCAAGCTATTTAAAGAGATTTCTGGTGATATAGCATTTTCTACCTCCTTTGTGGCATCCATTTTCTCTATATTTTAATTTATTTACATATATTAATATCATCTTCCTTTAATTGCTTATAATTGCTTGAGGGCAAAACTATGATGTTCTAATGACCTAGAACAATGTCTCGCAGGTTATTCACAAAAGATACCTACTGAGTAAGTACATTTATAAATAAGTACATTTATTTAGATACTAAAATTTTATTTTATTTTTTTATTCTTTAAGTATCCTTCCCAACAATTTCTATTTCAGTTTTTATTTCCTACAGCAGATAAAACTTTTTACTTATCATACCATTCAGTCTCCCTCTTTTTTCTAACCAACAAATGTGCTCAACTTGGCAACACTCACAACTAGAAGACTGTATTTGTTGGCCTCTTTGTGGCTAGGAGTAGCTATGTGACTATTTCCATGCAATGATACATAATTAAAAGTGTTCTGGGGTAGTTCCAGGAAGTCTCCTTAAAAACATGGTGGACTTTCTTCTCATTTCCTGTTTTGATTTTTGTTTTTTGTTCTGTTTTTCTGGAGTATAAATGTGATGGCTCAAGTTCCAGCAGTTGAGTTAAGACATAAATGACTGAGAATGGAAGCCATTAAAAAGGATAGTGGAGTAGCAAGATAGAGAGAACCCATATTCATGACATAATTAAACCATCACAGTAGCTCTCAATTAATTTTTTCAGAAATTATTTTATTGGAGGGACAAAAACTAAATGGTCTTATAAACTACTATTCTCATATCAATTATTGTTACTTTTTGTCACATATAGCAGAATCTAATACTAATGAATATTGTTTCCAACATTTCTTGTTCCAACTTTATTTTCCAAGTTCATTTTATTTCCTTTGATAATTACCACTTGTTTCCATCATGCACTATATCTTCAGCTTGAATTTCTAAATCAATTGTTATTTAGAGTTTTCTCAGGACTCCATGCACACTTTCTGGGGACTTGGTTGGATTTTGAGTCACCTCCAAATATTAAAGCCCTGGTAGGTCTGTACATGATTATTGTTTGTTCCTGATATTTCTAGGCTTCCCTCAGCCATAGTCCTTAAATAGTGAAGGTTCTCTGAGCCTAAAAAGCTCATTCATTATTTTGGAGATGAGGAATCACTAAGCAGGCCCATTTAGTAGAATTTATTTTGAGAATGTATTTCTTTTTTCTAGGGTTAGTCTTCTTCTCATATATGTCACTGGAATGCATGACTCTGTGAAAATAGTAGATATCTGTATTATCTACTTTAGAAAGATTGAGAATTTTGGTCCATCTTATAAGAGACTTGCGCCCAAATAATATAGTGTAGGTAGCTTTCTGTCACCACAGAAAATCAATTACATGTATGTAATTCTTTATACTTTACCAAGTCTTTATCCTCAATGATCTTACTGAACCCCACAAAACCTAGTGGGAAAAGAACGAGATTACCATTTATATGTTGCAGATGAAATAATTGAAACTCTGGGGATTTCCTCAAAGAACTAAGCAACTGAATTCAATACAGGTGTTTTTGATTCCAACTTTCATGACCCTTTCTCTTTAATACATCCCTAGATCATTATTGAGCCATATTTGAACTTACAAAAACATATTAAGAGGGAATTAGTAAAATTTTGTATTTGACCATCAATAGGAAATTATTAATCCCCAAATATCTATTCACTGCTTTAATCATGAGTATATGCTAAGATATGTGCAATAACTAACTGGCCAAATGTTTCACTGGCTTAAAGCCATAGAAGTTACTTATAGCTGGTGATCACATCTAGAACAGATCAGCAGGACTGATCTCATTAAGTCAGCCAGACACAGGTTGATGTAGGCATCCTCTTGATTCCTCCTTCTACAATCACTGAGAAAAAGAGAACTAAAATTGCCCTGCACTGGCGATTAAATGCTTCTATCTGGAAGTGACTGTCATTGTTCATGTTCATATTTTTATAGCCAACAAAAGCTACATGGCCCCCCAAAAAGTATACGGGTTTCCTAAGGGCTGTGACAAATCACCACACACTTGGGGGCTTAAAACAACAATAACAACAAAATTAATTCTTTCACAGATTTTGAGGCTGAAAGTCCGAAATCAAAGTATAGGCATGGTTTTATTCCCTCTGAAGGCTTTTGGGGGGAATCCTTTCTTGCCCCTTCCAGATTTTAGTGGCTACAGGTGTTTCTTAGCTTGTGGCTATATCCAGTGTAGCTAATATCTACACATACCCACATATGTCCAATACCTACATATGTCTTCACATGGTTTTCTCCTGTGTCTGTCTTTTTTTTTTTTTTAAGGTCCAACTGGATTACTGAAGATGGTCTTATTTCAGGGACCTTCACTTAAATGCAGATGCAAAAATACTTTTTACAAATACGGTTACCCTCACAGGTTCTAGGAGTTAGTACAGGAATATAGCTTTGTGGGATGGGGGGCACCATTCAATTAGCATACATATGAGACATATTTCCCAAACCCCATTTCAGATACTGTTAAAGCCAATATGGCTATAGAGAAAATTCCCAGAAGGCTGAATCAGACACTATGGGGAACTGTGGTTAAGAAAAATACATGTAGGGGATAGAAACAGTAGAAACAGGGGGAGGCATATTGCCCACTCCCAGAGTAGGGCACCCTTAACATACTTGTTTATAGGCATTTCAGAATTATTAGGGATCAGAGACTGCCAGTTGCCTTACATCTGACAGTATGAGTGGAAATATGTATGTCATTATCATGACCCTATTGTGTCCCTGAATGAGTGGGACAGATAATTTATTTATGTTTATAATTCTCCAGATCTAAGGGGGTCACATCTGGGTCACTTGAAGAGACTACTGGTCATCACCCCTAATGCAGAAATTATCACATGCCACTCAGAAATCCTACACTGTATACCTGTGCCTTGACTCTACAATAGTTTGGGGTTTCTTTCCTTTGAAGAGATAGTGAATTTATGTTGCATGCTGAAAGGCGATTGAGATACCTAATTTGGGACCAGAGGGAATACTTTGATAGACAGTAGGTATGTGACAAAAATCTTTTCTCTACATGGTAGATATGTGCTAATTTAATTTACCCATTTGAAGTTATGCGTGATCATATGTCTTATTTGGTTAATAAAATGTGAGCAGAATTGCCATGTGAGACCTTCAATGATTCTTTAAGGATCATCTATCTTTCTCCTTTTACAGAAGCTGATCATTTTCCATATGGCAGTGGCTCCATTAGCTTTGGTTAATAAATGAGGAGGTATGAAATAAAGTTACCATGATGGATACTAGCGTGAGCAAGAAATAAATTGTTGTCATATGCCACTAGACTTTTGAGGTTTTCATTCAATATGTACTGAAGAATAACTGAGTTTCTTCTGACTGATATAACTCTTTACATAAAATTATAATGCTGAGCCTTATGGATGATATAGGATGAATAATGAAAAATGAACCATGACTCTAATTTTTAATCAAAATGTCTCAAGAGCCATTGAGTTATAGGTAAATGTGTTTGAAAGAGTTTTAAGTTTTCTTGTTCTTTATTTATCATTATTAAATTTACTTTTGTTGGTAGGGAAGTTCTATCTTGTGTACATCATGTCTAACCAAAAATGTTGGCTTTGGTTCTGCTTTATCATTAATGAATGTAGAGTCAAAAAGAATGTTACAAAGGGCTCCTTAAAAGTAAGATTAAAAAAACAAACAAAAGACAAAACAAAAACAAAATAAAAACCAAAACAAAACAAAACAAACAAGCAAAAAAAAAAAAAAAAAGAACCTTTAGCATATTAAGCAGCACCAGACCCAAGCATACTCAAAGAATATCTTTGATTAAATATTATGCTTGGCCAACTTATGCCACTCTCTGCATTTTTCCTACACTGGAGGAAGAGATTGTTTTGTAGATATATATTACTGTGTCTATTTGTCTTTTCATGGAGTAATGAAGTGAGCAGTACTAGAATGAAGAAAATGTTTTAAGTTGTGGAGTTCTGTTTATATCAACAAAAGCAACTCAAATTTTCCATGATGATTATGGTTTTATTAAACAATATTTTAAGTAAGTAATTTGTAATGCTAATTGATATGTTTAAAATGAAAATGACCTCATATTTATTTTAAAGAAGATAATTTCTTCCTGGATTTTGCTTTTCAATTAATTTAAGATGGGCTATTAATAATTTATTATCCACATTAATTAATTAATTCTTCAAGCTTTTTATCTGATCGGTGTCAGTTATACGGCCCTTCTTTCTTTTTTTCACTTAACTGCAGAAACAGCGAGAGGATCCCTCTCACTCAGTTACCAAGCCAATCAAGGGGAGGAAATTAACATGGTACCTTCAATGGCCTCAGGACTATGTTCAAATTCTATGAAATAGATATCATTATCTTAAATTTATGTTTGAGGTATCTTGCCCAAAGTCTGTAGTCAGGCAATGACAGAGCTAGCATTTTCATAGTAGTCTGATTTTAAAGCTCAAGTTTATTCCAATCTATCACACAACCACATTTCCACAGTAAATTAAGTCTAATATTACTTTTTCTCCCATAATCTTGGTATTTATCAGGTTGGGATGAACTCTAAATACCAACCTATTTTTTCAATTTCACATCTGCTGCTTTTGTAAGAGTTCATATAACTTGCTTTCTAATTGAATGACAGATTGCACTCTGGTTACCTTTGGGGAATGGGAGTCTTGACATTTTTTTAGCCCTCATTACTTAAGGCCAACCCATATGTCTTAGATTCTATATGTGAAATGTGGTAGACAGAATTCTAAGCTGGTCACAAAGATTACTGCCTCCCTGTTTTGAACGCCCTATTTGATCTCACTCCCTTGAGAACAAGCAGGAACTTAGAAAATAATGGGGTATCTTTCCCATTATTATATTCTATTATACGGCAGATGTGATTATGAAGATTTAATTAAAGTTCTTAATCAGTTGACTTTGAGTTCTTTTAAAGGAGGATTTCCCTAAGGGGTTCTGACCTAATCATTTGAGCCTTTAAAAGAAGTCAGCAATTTAAAGTCAGACACACTGGTCTGCTAGATTTGAATAAGCCATGTGTTATGTTGTTGAGATCATCAAGTGTCAAGGAATGCAAGGAATGATGCACACTTTCTAGGAGTTGAGGACCTCACTTCTACAAACTCCAGGAACTAAAAACTGCCAACAACCTGTGCTTGGAAGTGAATCCCAACCTCCAAATGAGAACACAGCCCAGCTGACATTTTGTGCCAGTCTTGTGAGATGCTGAAAAGAGAATCCAGTTATATCAAACCCATACTTCTGACCTACAGAACTGTGAAAAAATAAATGGGTGTTGTTTAAGCTGCTAAGTTTATGGAAATTTGTTACACAACAATAAGTGGTAATATACATAGGGCACTTACTAATTAATGCTTGGCTTTTGCTCCAAACAAATGAGTTACCCTAAACAATGACACTGTCATGCATCTAACTTTTAGTGTTTGTGCTGTAAAAATAACATCTTAGAATTCCTACCTACCAAGTTATAATGCCCTTTAACTACTGAAGCTGGGCCAGGATAATCTTAAAACACGTCACATCCTTTTGAGTACTGGCTTTGCATTCTGCCACTTTTTATGCTTTGGCGTCACATTAAACTGTAACAGTAGGGTAATGTAACAGTGGGAAATTGTAACCCCCCACCACACCATTCTCTTGACATTGTTTCTGTAAGTGCTCACTCTGACTAATAGATGAATAGCATGTTCGTATAAGAATTCTAGGAACTAACTTCAAAAGACACGGACTCCAACCTTTAGGCATCCCAGCTCCGGGAGATTTGCTAAACTTCATCTGTGGATTTGAAGTCAGGATGACATGAAGACCTCATGACTAAACCAGGATGGCACACACTGGACCATCACTTGCCTTATTTGAATGGTCTGTGCTCATCTGCATGTAGAGAACTTTGCAGCCCCCTCCCTTGATCTTTGTCCTGTTCTCCTCTCTCTACTTATAAAAACCTCTGCCTCCACTGAGAGGTGGAGATGGGCTTTGAGATATGAGTCCTCCACCTTCCAGATGGCCAGTATCTGCAAATAAACCCTTTCCTTTACATCAGCACTTGCCTCTCGAGTATTGGCTTTTGTAGCGGCAGGCAGCCAGGCCTCAGTTGCAAAACCACTTATTTCCTGCCCTCTGAATTCTGGCTTCCTTCTCTTTCCCAGTAGCCCCTGGTGAATTCCTATCTATGTAGCAGCAAAGCCAGGAGGGGTTGCATCAAACATATTGTTAAATGGATTAAAATGTCTAATATTTAAAAAGAGGTTAATGAAGCTGCTAATATTAATTGGTTATCATCATCAATAAAATGTCTAATAATATACTCCTCTGAGTGAGAAAAAAAGATGGTTATAGATTATGTGAATTCTATTACAATAGCAGTAGGTCTGTATATTTTCTAACATTTCTTTTATTATTATTTAAAACCATGTTTAGATTCCAGTGAGTTTTGTACCTCTGATTACATAAGTATTCCTCCTTTTGATTTCATTGTGTTAACTTCTAATTATTGCCTGTTAGAATCTTGGCTACGTTTTAGTGTATTTATATATAACTCTTTCATTTTCTTTAAAAAATGCTTAGTTTTGGAATTCCTTTAAACCCATCTATAGTGCACACCTCTGTATATCATGTCAGTAGTGGAAAGTTCATCCCGAGAACAGAGATGATGAACAGGACACCACAGCAGGGAAATTTAAAATAAAAGAAAAACATATTTATTGGCATGAGCTATAAGAGGGAGAAAGATGTATACAATGTAGAAAACTTTCTGCCAACTCCTCAGTTTTAACTCCCAACAACCCTGATCCAAAATAGATGCAGAGACCATAGGACAGAGAGCGAGAGCGAGAGCGAGAGAAAGAGAGAGAGAGAGAGAGAGAAAGAATTCCTCCCCATTTGATGTAAATTCTTTTGCACTAGAAGAATCTGCGCTGGACACAAGGGAAGAGATAGGCATGCTTTCAAGAATCCACAGAGGTTAGCAGGAAATCAAGAAAGACAAATGGCAGCCAAAGAATAGAGTAACTTGGAATCTTAGAGACTTGTGGAACAAATCCAGAACAAGGAAGGATATTTTAAAAGCTGATGGAGTCAAGCCCCTGATAAATTTGATTTAAATTAAAACTACATGTGTCTCTTTTTTTTTTTTTTTTTTTTAAACATGGATGTTGCTTTGTAACTGACAACAAACAACACAGTGGAAACCTGGCAGCCTACCTGCTAAACTGGAGTTTGGCTCTGCCTTCATTTTAATCCGTTGCCTTGAGTCAGTCACTAAACTCCAAGCTATTGGATTGCAGATGTTTAAGTGACTAAACCAATATTTACCAAACTCATAGGAGCCCTTGAGGGTTTCATTAATTTTTATTTGCAGGTTGTCGGTTGTCTTTTTCACTTTAAGACCTATAAGTGGAAAGTGCTGAGATATATTAAGTAGTATTATCACTTTCCTTCTAATTGATTGCAAAAATGCAGCTTTATGCTAGTTTTCACCAATAAGAGTCAAGTAGAAATCAAATACTGATTATCTTAAATTTCACCTTTTTTTCTTGATAAATGTCCCAGGCTAAATGTACAATGTATCTACAATACATGGCAAGAAGAGAAGGAAAGACAACTTCATATGCACATTTATCTTATTATATTCAGTGGACAGGCATTGGTCTCAAGGTTAATGGATAGTCATTATCTCAAATATTTGAGATAAAATAACAGTTAAAAGAAAAACTGACATGTACTTGTGGTTTAGCACATATCTTTAGCAGTAGAGCATGTTGGACATCTCACTTTAGGAGTCTTGTGTATAAAGTTTTTTATTTAATAGCTTCCGAACTACTCTCACCTCTCTATATAATTTATGTATTAACAACTACTTTACACTATGAGTGTTAGACATATTTTTACAACTTCTATTTAGTTGTCTGCTTTCAGGTGAACAGCAGGGGCTTGCTACAGACAAAAATTATTACTAAATATTGTGGGAATCACAAAGAGTAGAACCACTCATCCTCAAAAATCCTAAATGTTACATTATAGGTAAAGTTTATAACTGTATTATTGAATCTACAACTGGAATACAAAGCATCATAAGTTCAGAACTAGAAATATTAAGTACAAAATAATAATCAAACTTAAATGCATAACTTTATTTTATTATTTTTATTTTTTATTGTCTAACCTATTATAGTTATCCCCACTGTTTCCTCCTTTCCCCACCTCCACCCTGCCCCCACGTCCCTTCCTCAGGCCATCACCACACCATTGTCCATGCCCATGGATCATGCATATATTTTCTTTGGCTAATCCACTCACCTTCTTTCTTCCAATGCCCCCTCTCCCACCCCCTCCAACAGCCATCTGTCTACCTATGTATCTATTCAATGCATTACTTTTTAAAACAACTCTAAGGGCAAGATTTTTCTTTTTCAAAATTCGTATTATTATTTCCATGTAGCAACTGACATTTGGAGATGCTAAGAAACTCTAGTCAGGAACAGTGTAAAAAGCTTGTCTACCTTAGAAAGTTGGTCTACCAATGACATATGCAGACTGAAGCGTCTAGGCTGGGTGGAGCAAGGGGTTCCAATGAGAACTGATTTAGATCAGACTGGAGGAAAAGTTTAAGTTTTTGTCTGGTAGTTTGTATTTTTTTCACAAGAACTCAGGTTCATTATTACATGGACACACAAATTATTTATGATAATAGTTTGGCTTCTCAGTTTTTCATCATTGTCTTATTTCAGATGGATGTCTTTCACTGCCTATTGGTTGATGTGAGTATAATGTAGACTAGTATAATAGATGATGCTATTTTATTTTTTTTAATTTTAATTTAATTCTATTTTTTGCCACCCAGAATCCATTAACCCTACTTCTGACATTAGTCACCAGTTCCTACTCGAGGTTCCAAACTTTGTTCAATCTCAGTTCATGAATGTCTGCTGACAGTATTTCTGATGTCAGAGATGGCACTTGACTTAAGCCTTATTACCTCCTGGAATAGTGATTACATATTAAAGGTTGCAGATGAAATTAAGGCTGTTAATCAGTTGACCTTAAAACAGAGATTATTTTGGTATCTAGTGAGCCTGATGTAATTGTAACTTCTGCCCGAAGAAGGAGACAGAAGTTGAGGGTACCAGGAAGATGTAACTATCGAAGAATGGGCAGAATGGCTTCAAAGATGCAGTACTGGGTCCATGATCCAAAAAACATGGGAAGGCTTTAACCTCTGGAGAAAGCAATGAAACAGATTCTTCCCTACAGACTCCAGACAAGAACACAGCCAAATGACATCTTGAATTTAGCCCAGTGAGATCTTGTCCAATGCCTAACCTACAGAACTGGAAGATAATAATTTGTGTTTTTAAGTATATTTTATTGATTATGTTGTTACAGTAGTTTCCATTTTTTTCCCCCCTTGCTCTCCTCTGCCCAGTACCTCCCTTCCCTCCAGTAATCCCACCCCCCTTAGTTCATGTCCATGTGTCGTTCATATACATTCTTTGGCTTTATCCTTACCTATATTATTCTTAACTTCCCCCTGTCTATTTTGTATTTACCAATTAACTATGTTTCTTAATCCCTGCACTGTTTCCCCATTTCTCCCCCTTCCCCCTTCCAGCTGATAATCCTCCGAATGATCCCCATACCTATTATTCTGTTCCAATTCTGGTTTGCTTAGTTGGATTTAATTCTTTCTTTTTTTTTTTTTTTTAGATTCAGTTGTTGATAGTTGTGAGTTTGTTGTCATTTTAATGTTCATAATTTTGATCTTCTTTTTCTTAAGTAAGTCCCTTTGACATTTCATATAATAATAGCTTAGTGATGATGAGCTCCTTTAGCTTTACCTTGTCTGGGAAGCACTTTCTCTGCCCTTCCATTCTAAATGATAGCTTTGCTGGATAGAGTAATCTTGGTTGTAAGTCCTTGCTTTTCATCACCTTGAATACTTCTTGCCAGTCCCTTCTTGTCTGCCAAGTTTCTTTTGAGAAATAAGCTGACAGTCTTATAGGCACCCCTTTGTAGATAACTCTCTGCTTTTCTCTTGGTACTTTTAAGATTCTCTCTTTATCTTTAAGCTTTGGCATTTTAATTAACATGTGTCTTGGTGTGGTCCTTTCTGGGTCTAGCTTGTTTGGGACTCTCTGTGCTTCCTGGACCTGTATGTCTATTTCTTTCACCAAATATGGGGAGTTTTCCTTCATTATTTTCTCACATAAGTTTTCAATTTCTTGCTTTTCCTCTTCTCTTTCTGGCACCCCAATGGTTTAGATGTTGGCATGTTTAAAGTTGTCTCAGAGGTTCCTAAGCCTCTCCTCATTTTTTTCAATTCTTGTTTCCTCATTCTGTACTGGTTGACTGTTGTTTTCCTCCTTCTGTTCCAAATCGTTGATTTGAGCCCTGGTTTCCTTCCTTTCACCATTGGTTTTATGTGGATTTTCCTTTGTCTCATTTAGCATAGCATTCACTTCTTCCCTTATGTGTTGCCATACTTAATCATATCTGTCAAGCCTGTGAGCATCTTTATCACCAGTGTTTTGAACTCTATGTCTGTTAGGTTGGCTATCTCCTCATTTGTTAGATTGGCTATCTCCTTGTCACTTAGTTCTCCCACTGGAACCTTTATCCAGTTCCCCCTTTGGGCCATACTTCTCTTCATCTTGACAGGCTCCTGTGTTCATCTGCCTCTGTGTCTTAGGTAGAGCTGTCACTCCTGTTACGTTGTAAGGGGCAGAGCCTTAGGTTTCTCATCAGTAGAGGGTGACCTGTTTCATCACATTGTGGCGCTGAATGTGGGGGAGGGTTCTGAGAAGGAACAATGTCACTTGCTCAGCTTGCCCCTTTTCCAGGCACTGCTCCCACTTTGTATGGGACTGGCACCTCTCTAGTTGCTCTGGCTTTAGTTCCCAGAGTGGGTGGGCCAGTGGATGTTCTAGAAGGAGCCCTTTAAATAAGCAGACACTCCTGAGAGACTGGCAGTTTCTTTCTCTGCCCCAACCCTCTCTGGTTTGCATAGTCAGAAGCCATGAGGCTTTATTTTCCCCAGTGCTGGGATTGTGAGCTGCATGGTCTGGTCTGGTGCTGGAAGTGCTCTCCAGGTATTCTTTCTGACTTTTTAAAATGTGTAACTGCACTTTCTGGCAGTGTGCCACTGCCACCATGACACTGAGTCCTCTCTGCCCTGGCTCCACCCCTCCTACCTGTCTGGATGAGTATGTCTTCTTTTTATCTTTCTTTGTTGGATTTCCAGGCAATTCGATTTTCTAGAACTTCTAGTTGTCTCTAGTTTTGAGGTAGTTGTATTCCTTCTTAGTTGTGGAGGGAAATGCAGCTGTCTGTCTAGGCCTCCATCTTGGTCAGAAATATATTAATTTGTATTTTTTTTAAGCTTCTAAAGTTGGAATTTCTTACAATGGCAATAAAAACAGCAACGAGCAAATATATACTGCCTCCATACTTTCTTCACACATTCTTTTCTTATTCAAAACTCAGTTTGAGTCAAGTTTTCTTTCACTTGTAGCAAAGCGATTTACTTGGTTGAGTTGAGAACTATGTAAAAAGCTTTAATATAATTTAAATAAGTTCAGGGTTTTTGACATGGCCCAGAAACCATATACAATAAGATCCATAGTGTCATCAGTTTGAGAGAAAAAAAGAAACTTACTTATATCTGGGATGGGCTGATGGTTTGAAAAACTGGTATTGAACATGCTTATATTCAGAGAAATAAAATAAGCTATTAGGTAACTCTTTCGTTGTTACCGATTTAACTTTAATTATTTCATCTTATGTGTATCAACAATTATCATTTTTAAAGGTAAGTGTCTTATGAAAGACATTACCAGCCATATTGTTAAAGGTGGGCACAGGGTCAATAGATTTAATTTAATATAGTAATGAAATTTAATTTAAGTAAAATGAGTTTTCTATAAAGAAAAAGTGTCCACTTAGAGCAACATTGACAAATATAGTATTGCATTTCATGAATTATTTTTATGAAGTATCTGCTCTATTTACTTCTTGTAAAACTGTATTGCTTCTGAAATGTGGTTAATTATCCTCTTATGTCCTAGGAAAAACAACAAAAAAATGTTACCCTATGTAGAAACAATGCAGTCACCTCATTTAAAAATACCAGCCACATAGCTTTTTAACTGCTTCACAATTCATAATGTGTCTAAAGAGTGTTAGTGGATTACAGAATCCCAGCATACGTTTTTTATTCAGCTGTGGCTTGGCACCTTGGAGGAGCTCTGCAACTGAATCGAGTCACTTTTGGTTGAAATATGTGTGTCTCTTCCTTTCTTTTTAGAAGTTTCATAGTTTGGGAAGTATATTGGTACTTACAATAATAGCCATGCAAATTATTAATGATTATAAAGTAAACTTTGTATATGCACTTAAAATGAATTTATCTATGATAATAATTTTATAGTTGTAACTAAAAACTGCAGTAAATATATTATGTCAGAAGTTTTTATAGTGGACAGGAAACCAAGCTCCTAGACAGATTGGACAAATCCAAGTACATTCTGTGGTCCTGAGAAGACCACCAAGAAATTATGTAACTGTCTTGAAGGCTTCTAATCTATCAGGCATGTAGGAAAGTAATGATAAAGGAATTATTTCAAAGGCCCATTTGGCTTTATTTTGACCTGTTGATAATCGATGCAAAGAAACCATAGGAAAAACTTGTCCAGAGAAGTCTCCAGTTTCTGTGTAAAATCATAAATATCACCTACTTACTCTCTGGAATGGAACAAACCAATGCTTTTTATTGGTAATTGACAAGTCAATATCATTAAATGAAGAGTTATTTTGAGAAGAACTTGGGTTCTAATTTTAGGCCAAATACTTCAGCCCTATATTAAGATAACTACTTCAATGAATAAGTACTTTCTTTATTTAATGTTCTTTTTCCCTCCCAAAGAGAAAATTAACCCCACTTAATCTTATGGAATAATAGGCTTCCAGCATAGTATTTTGAAAACACTTGTAAGACTTGTAAGATGTTATTATGGTTATACCTTCTGAGAATATTCTCAGTTTTGAGTGGCTTACTTAAAGAAACTAATTATTTATGATCAAATCTTTACTCTATTATAGGTACATATTTGAGCAGAAGAAATCTTCATAGTGTTGTCCTCACACTTAAGAGACATTTTACTTGGCTGTCTGCACAGAGGATTGTTTTTTGTCTGTGTATGAACAATTATGTCTCTTTGTGTTACTGCAGATCTCATATAATATCAGTGTAATATGGATGCAGACATTTGGGGCTCTAGGCAGTTAAAACAGAATCTAAGTATAAAAGTCATCAGGAAGAGAGAAATACTATTTTATTGCTGGAATAAACCTTAGCATGTGGTGAATCAATTATCTTTTTGGAAACCATTCTGGTATTACTGTTGCCCGGGATATATTGGCATATGCATTTCTGGCTAACTATTTAGAAAAAAATAATAATGTTTACTGATTTCAACTTTATTATTTTTTTTGTGTGTGTGTAAAAATGAGTGAAGCAATTGTTTGATTCTAGCCAAGTCTAAAAAAGGATGGGGGTAGTCCATCCTCTAAAATAAACAAATTATATGAGTAGGAAAAGACCAGTAAAATAAAGGAGAGAAAAAATATGCTCTCTGAGCCATCAGTACTTACTAAATTTTTATAAGAGGAAAAAAATCAAGGAAAAAAATTGCTGTAATGAAAATAATAAATATTTATCGAATGTACAATTTCTCTAATCTGTCAGTTCCTTCACATCCTTTCTATATTACCCTAATTTGGATTTTTATCTTTTCTTTTCTAAATTACCAGTGTCCCTCCCAAGGAAGCTAGAATATTCCATTAAAACATAAATAAAATCACAATCTCTTTGCTAAAAATGTATTATTGGATCTCTAATGTCCAAATCCATTACTTGACTTTTGCTTACTGGTAGTTTCACTTCTTGCCACTCCTTCTCTTATGATATGTTAATACAACTTTAGTCAATAGACTTCCACACTTATATTCTGATGTGCTTTGTGGCCTTATTCATTCTCAGCCATATTCATTTCCTCTGCTTCTGTAATTTTCACCTGGTCAACTTGAACTTACTGTTTATGATAAGTTCATTGGAACCAAGTTAAGTTTATTATTCTGCTTTAGCTAAATGCTTTAATGCTTCCTCAGTATCCTCCTCCCTTGCATATCTCTGTCCTAGCATTAATCACTTTATTTTGACATTATTTATTGCCTTTTTCTCTCTTTGGACTCCAAATTCCCTGAGATAGTTTTTGTATTTTCAATAAGTAGCAAAATACCTGACTCATAATAAACACTTATTAAAATGAATTAAATTAAATTCACAGAGGATGATGCATTATTATTTAAATAATCTCATGCAAATATTAAAAACAGACCTGAGGCAAAGAGAGTTATAGTGACTGACTCCCAACCACATAGTGGGAGGTGATGCTGGGATTAAAGTCTAGGTCTTCTGACCAGATTTCATTCTCTTTTCATAATACTTCACTGCTTTTCTAGAACATGGTTACCAACTAATTATAGTTCTGTTCTCAACATTTACACTAAAGTCACTGGGTTACATTAGACAGATCACATGAGCACATCTGGTTTCAGTTTCCTCCTTTGTAAAATTGGAGCACTCAGCTAGACTCTAGAGTTTTGCCGTTTTGTTTTATGGACTACTAGAGCCAAAGTAAACAATTTGTTTTTACATAGCACTATGGTACTCTTCTTTTACACTTCTACTTCATTTTTTCCATAATATTAACAATTAGACTTACATTTTTTGCTCAAATTCAAGTGGTTTATTTGTTGGGATATTGAGAGAGTCATCTCTATAAGTCTACTCTTGCTTTCTTTGAGTTTGGACCAAATAAGATAGAAGATAAGAGTTATCAAATGGAGAAAGGGAAACGTTATTATTGAAAAAGACTAAATTGAAAGAGGTAGTTTAGTGTGGCTGTGAATATGAACCTCCTAAGCTCTGTCTCTCAGTTTAGGCCTTGGAATAACCCCAAAACACAGGTTCCAACTGCTTTAAGTGAATAAGCAAAAAGCAAACAAACAAACAAACAAAAGCCCAACTAAATCTTTGAAGATACTCTATTCTTACCTTCCTTCAATACACAAACATGACTAATGGCAATCGTCACAAACCAGATAACTCACTTTTTCTCCATGATGTATCAGTTATTTATTGCCACCATAAAACTATATAACCAACCATCTCCAAAGCTCAGTGGCTCAAAGCAATAAAGCATTTATTTAGTTCATCAAATATAGGCAATATACATGGAGCTCAGTTTGAAGGTTCTTTTGGTCACAACTATGTTGCTTTATATGTCTGGGATTGTATTGTCTATTAATTGATATAGGATGATCTTACCTAGACTATGGGCAGATAAAAAACTAAATCACACAATACGCATAATTCACCTCTGTTCCATGAAACTCTACCATCTCTTAAGCAGATTAGCCTGAGCACAGTCTCATGATGTGACACCAGTATAAGAATGAGCAAGTCAAATTTTTCAATAGAAATGACCAAGTGTTTTTTGAGACCCTGACTACATTACATTTATTATACTTATGTTCCACTTCCTCAAGAAAGTCACATGGCCAAGCCCAGAGTAAGTGTATGAGGATGTAGTCACAGAGAGACACAAAGAAAATGGGTCATTAATCAGCCATGTATGGTGAGAAAAAATGGGTTGGGAAATAAGTAAGAAATATTTAAAGAATAACCACCATCATCATCAAGGAAATTAAGACAAAGTCTTTCCCAAAAGTACACAAACTATATAACTCCCCTTATATAAAGTTTGAGAACAGGAAAAACTAATTTCTGGCGGAAAAAAAATCAGAATTGTTGCCTCTATGGAAGTGTGGATTTAGATTTACTATGAAGAGGCAAGAGAGGGCTTCACAGAGTGGTAGTAAGAGTCCATAACTTGATAGGCATTTGGATTTATAATTGTATGTATTTGTCAAAATTTATTAAGTTATACATTTATTTGCACATTTCATTTATGTGAATTTTACCTAAAAATAAACCATAGATATTACTGAACTCTGGTTAATAATATGCAAGCTGAAGTATATAGGCTAAAGTAAACTGATGCTTATATCTTTGAAATGAAGCAATAATAGTTAATTAATAGAAGAATTGATATATGGATAGATGTGTAAGACAGCGAGGACCCACAACCAAGATTACTCTATCCAGCAAAGCTATCATTTAGAATGGAAGGGCAGATAAAGTGCTTTCCAGACAAGGTAAATCTAAAACAGTTCATCATCACCAAGCCCTTATTATATGAAATGTTAAAGGGACTTATTTAAGAAAAAGAAAACCAAAGCTATGAACACTAAAATGACAACAAACTCACAACTACCAACAACTGAATCTAAAAAATAAAAACCACATCCAACTAAGCAAACCAGAATAGGAACAGAATCATAGGTGTGGGGATCATTTGGAGGGTTATCAGCTGGGAGGGGGAAGGGGGGGAAATGGAGAAATGGTACAGGGATTAAGAAGCATAATTGGTTGGTACAAAATAGACAGAGGGGAAGTTAAGAATAATATAGGAAAGAGTGAAGCCAAAAAACTTATATGCATGACCCATGGACATGAACTAAGGTGGCATGGGATTGCTGGAGATAAGGGGGATACTGGGCAGAGGGGAGCAAAGGGGGCAAAATTGGAACTACTGTAATAACATAACTAATAAACTATACTTAAAAGATAAAGTTCTGATAATTAATATAACTATTTCCATGTTGGACATAATAAACATAAAAATATAGTTTAAATTTGTGATTTGCTTATGGACATTTTATAAATGTCTATGAAATAAACACAGCCATAATTCTGAAAATATTTTTTAAAGAAAATTAAACAGTGTTCAATGTGACAACAAAATCAATTCTATTTACAATTTATTAGCAAAACTAAGAATCTCAATTCATATTCTTACAAATTTCCTCCATGATCATTGACAGCTAAGGAATAATCTGCTTGAGCTCCATCTACCATTAACATGGGCTATAGGCTAGGGTATTTCTTCCTCCATCTTAACACCAGCTTTCTCACTTTTGCCTTCTCTCTTTCTCTTGCCCTGAGTCAGATTGAAAGGGATCAAATTGAAAAGTAGCTGGGAGTTTAAAGTAATTCCCAAAACCCAATCAATTCTTTACTTGATTTGATTCTCTAGATGTATAAAAGTGATAAAACTGTGCAAGTTCATGCATGACTGATCCAATTATTTCTTTTTTTTTCTCCCCAGAGGCAACATTGATTGTCTGTTTGCTGTAATTAGTCCAAAAGTTTAAGGTTTCTCAACTGAAGAGCATGTTATCTTATTTTTCCTTTTTCACTCTCCAGTAATTAGTACAAAATCACTTGATTTTATTTTCATTTCATAAATAGATGTGTTTCGATGTCAGTGAAGCTAAAATTCTCATGCTCAGAAAGATGTCTTAGGCATGTTCACCAGACATTGTTAATTAGAGGTGGTGCACTCATGAAGGTTCTTGAAACAGAATAAGCTGTGCTCAAATCCGTGCTCTATCATTTATGAACTGCGTCTTTTGGCCGTTACATCTCAGGTCTCAGATTTCTCATGTATAACATAACACCTGTGTCATAAATTTTTTTGTAATGATTAAATGCATGATTCATAAAATATATACTTACTATGGTTCCTAGACTATAACACATATTCAGTGCATATGATTTTTTTGTTACTATAATTGTCATTAACAAATGTGAAAATCATAGATGCAGTGCTTTCTATATTTTATGCAGTTAAATTATGTCATTCTAATTGGAAGACTATAATTCAGAATTTTTTTAAAAAGTGGAGTGAGAGACTTCCGGTCAAGATGGAGGCTTAGACGGACACGCTAGGTCTCCCTCTACAACCAGAGAGGAATACAACTACTTCAAAACAAAGGATAACTAGAAATTCCAGAAAATAAAGCTACACGGAAGCCCAACATATGAAGTTATAAACCAGCGGTGCCATTTGGGCAGGTAAGAGTTAAAGAGGGCAAAGCTGTTTGCGGAGCGGCGGGCGGGGCGGCGAAAAAGCCCGGAGGCAATCAAGCCCCTGGCTCGACTCCAATCAAGCCCCTGGTGTGCGCGACTCCGGCGCTGGGGAGCAGCCGCAGCATCGCCTTGAACAGTGAGGCCCAGGGGGGCGGGAGGACGGATCCCGGTCTCCTAGCTGAATAACTGTGTGAATCCATCTTGGACCCCCGCCCCCACAGAAAGCACCACAGGGCTGCGAAATAGGTCGCGGACAGGCAGGCGCCGGCAGGTCGCTGATTTGTGACGCTTACACAGGCACCGCCCCCGACAGCCAGCCCAGGAAAACAAAACGCATCTGTCAAAATGTGGCAGACAAATATAGAGATCCCGGTGGTGCAGCTCACCAGGCAGCAGATAGAGAACCTGACAGATGAACAGATAAGAAACCTGTCAGAGGCTCAGTTCTGGGCCATTGTTATCAGGTGGCTTACAGAATTCACAAAAGATCTGGAAAAACATATGAAAGAAGCGAAAAACTTTCATAACGAAAGGAACAAAACCACGTACGAGACAGATGGTGAGGAATCCAGAGTTCATTTCAACAAACTGGAATATGGAGAAGGAACAAGCAGTCAACCAATGCAGCGAGAGGAAATAGGAAGCAACAATGAGAGGATCAGAAACCTCTGGGACAGCTATAAAAGGCCCAACATAAGAATCATTGGTTTGCCAGAGAATGAGGAAGATGAACTAGAACTTGAAAAATTGAGTGAAAATATAATAAAGGAGAACTTCCCAGACTTGGGGAAGGAAATAGACTTACAGATCCAGGAAGCACAGAGAGTTCCAAAAAAACTGGACCCAGGGAGAACCACTCCAAGACACATTATAATCAAAATGTCAAAAATTAAAGATAAAGAGAGAATCTTAAAAGCAGCAAGAGAGAAGAAAAGAATTATGTACAAAGGGGTCCCAATTAGACTATCAGCAGACTTCTCAAGGGAAACCCTACAGGCAAGAAGGGACTGGCAAGAAATATTCAAAGTAATGAAAATCCAAAACCTACAACCACGAATACTCTATCCAGCGAAATTGTCATTCAGAATAGAAGGACAGAGAAAGTGTTTCCAGGACAAAATAAAACTGAAAGAGTTCATTAGATCCAAACCACTGTTATATGAGAAGTTAAAGGGACTGGTTTAAAAAACAGAAGCTAGGGAGATGAAACAAAGGCAAACGAAACAGGCAACGAGAGTGGAAAAGGAACTGTGGGTAAGGGAAGCATAGTGGGGGGAGGTCAACAGGGAGGGGGAGTGGGGAGAGGGAGGGAGATGATATAGGAATTGGGGATCATGGTAGGAGGGAATGGAATAGACGGAGAGAGGTTGGGAGGAACTGTATGCACAACTAATGGACATAATCTAAAAGGGGGGGACAACTGGAAGGAGGGGGCCACCGGGTGGAGGGGAGCAGAGGGAAGGGAAAGTGGCACAAATGTAATATTTTAATCAATAAAACACATTAAATCTGGAAAAAAAAAAGTGGAGTGAGTTGAGTTCACAAAATTGATTAATATTTGGTCTCTTGCAAATTACCTAATCTTTGAGAATTGTAAACTTAAGTTAACAATACCTGACTCATAACAGTATATAAGAAATATGGTCATATTTAGGATAGCAATGGATATATAACAGAAACTCAGTGAATGGTAACCTCTCTCTCTTTTAAAATATTATTCAAGTTCGTCGTCGTCGTCATCGTCATCGGCAGCCGTCCATCTCGAGAGACGATGGCGTAGCTTCTTGAGAGTCTATCTGCACCGCCGAGAATGGCTGTGCAGTCCGATTCGGGAGTGACAATCCCTGCCGCCCTTGGTACAGGTGAAGGCAGATGGCTGTTGTTGCTGCTGCTGATGCTGCTTCCGCCTCGATCTTTTCTGGACCGCCTCCTCGTTGCGCGCAGCCTCCGCGCGTGACGTACCTTGCCTGACCGCGAGCCTCCAGGCTAGGCGGTCATCTGCTTGAACTTCCCATGTGTTGAGATTGATGGAGCATTGTGTCATGTCCTTTTTGCAGATGTCTTTGAACCGCAGTTTTGGGCGCCCTGTCATCCTCTTGCCTTCTGCTAGCTCGCCGTAGAGGAGGTCTTTGGGGATACGGCCTGCATCCATTCTTTTGACATGGCCGAGCCACCTGAGGCGTCTCTCACTAAGAACTGCATGCAAACTGCTCATATTGGCTCGCTTCAGCACCTCGGTGTTGGGGACCTTATCCTGCCAGGCGACATGCAGGACGCGTCGCAGGCACCTCATGTGGAAGCTGTTGAGTTTCCTTTCGTGCCTTGCGTAGGTGGTCCACGTCTCGCTGCCATAGAGGAGAGTGCTGAGTACGCAGGCTTGGTAGATGCGCAGTCTGGTTTTCTCAGTGAGGCTGGACTTGTTCCACGCTCGCCGGTTCAGTCTGGCCATAACTGTGGCTGCCCTGGCGATTCTCCGGTTGACCTCCAAGTCGACTGACAGAGAGCTCGAGATGGTGGACCCGAGGTAAGTGAAGTCGTTGACAACCTCCAGGGTGTATCCGTCGATGGTGATGCATGGGGGAGTCCCCGTGCCTTGAGCCATAACATTCGTCTTCGTCAGGCTGATGGCTAGTCCGAACTCCTTGCATGCGTGGGAAAGGCAAGTGACTAGCTGCTGGAGTCCCTCTTCGGAGTGTGATGTCAAAGCTGCGTCGTCGGCGAAGAGCATCTCACAGATGAGCACCTCTTTGACTTTGGTCTTGGCTCGTAGACGGGCCAGGTTGTAGAGCTTGCCATCGGATCTGGTGTGAATGAAGACACCCTCGCTGCAGTCCTTAAAGGCGTATTGGAGGAGCATGGAGAAGAAGATTCCGAACAGCGTAGGCGTGAGGACGCAGCCCTGCTTTACTCCGCTGCTGACTGGGAAGGCCTCAGAGGTTGCGCCGTTGTAGGACACCGTGCTGTGCATGTTGTCGTGAAAGGACATGACCACAGCAAGCAGATGTGGTGGACAGCCAATCTTCCGTAGCAAGCTGAAGAGTCCGCTTCGACTGACCAGATCAAACGCCTTCGTGAGGTCAATAAAGGCAAGGTAGAGTGGTTTATGCTGCTCGTGACACTTCTCCTGCAGCTGGCATAGGGAGAAGATCATGTCCACTGTTGAGCGGCCAGCTCTGAAGCCACACTGGGACTCTGGGTAGACGCGGGAAGCAAGGGTCTGCAGGCGGGCAAGAGCGACCCGGGCGAATACTTTGCCGACGACGCTGAGGAGAGAGATGCCCCGGTAGTTGTTGCAGTCGCTGCGGTCTCCTTTGTTCTTGTACATGGTGATAATGTTGGCATCTCTCATATCCTGGGGGATGTAACCCTCCTTCCAGCAGAGACAGAGTAGATGGTGGAGCGGCTGTAGCAGGACTGGTTTCCCGCTCTTTAGGATTTCTGGAGGGATCCCGTCGCTTCCTGGTGCTTTCCCGCAAGCGAGGCGGTCGATGGCTTTGCCGAGCTCTGCCGCAGTAGGTGGGGTGTCTAGCTCCTCCATGACTGGTAGGTCTGGGATGGCTTTAAGAGCAGTGTCTGTTACGGTGTTCTTCATTGCGTACAGCTCGAGGTAGTGCTCGGTCCACCGCCGCATTTGCTGTTCCTGGTCAGTGAGGACCTCACCTGTCTTGGACTTAAGGGGGGCGATCTTGGAGGGGATTGGGCCTGTTGCCTTCTTGATACCCTCATACATTCCTCGTGCGTTGCCTATATCGGCGGCTTCCTGAATGCTTCTGCACAGGTTTAGCCAATAGGTGTTGGCACAGTGGCGGGCGGTCTTCTGGACTTTGTTCCTGGCAGCCCGTAGAGCTTGAAGTGTACTGGGAGTGGGCGTGACCTTGTAAGCCAGTAGGGCCTTCCTCTTAGCCTCGATCACGGGTTCCATTTCTTCCCAGTGAGCCTCGTACCAGTCAGCGTTCTTCCGCTCTTTCTTCCCGTAAGCAATAATGGCGGAGTTGTATATGGCGTCGCGGAGACGTGGCCAATTGGATTCGATAATGTCATCTGCCGCCACTCCCTCGCCGAGTGCATCTTCCATCTTGTTGATGAATTGCTGGGTCTTAACTGGGTTGTTTTTTTATATATGGGCATTCAGATAATAAACTTGGGGTAAAACTTGATCTCATAAATTTGAACTACTAAATGTCATTTTGAAAAAAAAATTAAGGATAATAAAGAAGTTCATGAATATTTAAAAAATTCTAATATATAGTTTGCCAATAAATAAAATTATAAAGGTCTTATAGAAATAACTATGTTATAGATATATTGTTGAAATTTCTCAAATTTACAGTGAAATGAAAACTGGCATAAGTGCCTGAGTTTCCCAAATTCTAATTTTTTTTTCACACAGTTTTTGGCAAACAATACTTATCAGTGATTCTGCTTCAGTCATGAAGCATTCATAACCTTAATTACTTGGTTCTTAAAAGTTGAAATTGTTTGATATTAATTTTTAGATTAGGGAATTTTAATAACAACAAGTTATTTCGTTCAAGTAATTTTTCTTTAGGCATTTGGCTGGATTTGAATAAACTAAGATAAAGTTATTACAAAGAGTATGTTTCAGCCATAGTCAAACAAAGAGAGTTTACTTTCAAATTTAGAGGTTAAACATTGATTTCCCTTCCTAAATGAAGATTGGTGTAGTTTTGAAAAAACTCATTGATTTATATTAAGGTTGAGAGTGAAAAATAAAAGTTGGAATTTGTGAAATTATATGAAATATCTAAATATATACAGGAAATATCCCCTTGACTTATTTCTTTTGCAAATCCATTAAGCTCTGAAAATCGTTACAAATAATCTCACCTGTAATATACAATGTCCCCGTTCTATGGGCAGATTAAAAACTAAATCACACAAACTGAACTTTCTTAAATGTGAATATAGTGCCTTTGTATTGCAGTACTTTAAACAAAATAATAATTATGATATAATTAAAGACTATTTCAAATGTTTCACAACATTTCATATATTTTCAAAAATTACTTGTTCAGTTTTACTGTGGATTTGCATACTTGAAGAGTTGAGTTTTCAAAGTGTATAACTAAAATGAAAATAACCTTTAAAAGATTTCTTAACCTATCCACAATACATAACAGAATGTACATGTCTTCTTACCAAAAATATTACATGATATTGAGATGGACTGGGTATAGATTTAGACTTCCTGACTCATGCTCACTAAAATTACATAGTTGTTGAGTGTAAGGACCAAAAAAGTCAGTCTCTCTCTCTGTCCCTCTGTTCGTCTCCATGTGTGTTTCTTTCTCTTTTTCCCTCTGCCAAGAGCATATAACTGAACATACAGTTTTTATACTTCCACAACAATAGCTATAGTGCTTTTTTTGGGGTGTGTGCTATTCTAGTTGATACTGAAAGGTAATGAACCAGACTTTATACCAAATTTTAGGAAAAACAAATATAATCTAAATGTTAATTTAAAAAATATACAGCTTTTGCAGGATGATGCTCAACCCACTGAGCTACACAGGCAGGGCTGATTTTAACACTTGATGGTCTGTGGGAAGCTAGTGATAAAATTTACATTCTTGGCATTATAAAATGTCTTCACTTGTTTAAAAAAATATTTGATCAATATTAACATTTGTGACAATTATGCTTTACAGTACATCCTTATAAATGATGTAACTCAATTGTTCAGACACTATGCAGATTTACTAATTATTCCTGTTCATATAAAATATCATAAATTATTTGGAATAACATTTGTCACACATAAAAGTGTGTTTGAATGTCTCAAATGAGCCACTCAATTTTACAACTGAATGTATATAGGTGATTTTGAAACTACCAAATGAGTCTGATCATTCAGATAAAATATTAATAAGATGTTAGTTTTTTATTTTATAGTTGAATAATCACTTTATGAATATTTAAGTTCTCAGTTAGTTTTGATGTTGTTACAAAGAAAATAAGTATGATGAGAAAAAAGTCAAGTGTATGTGTGTGTGCAGACCTTTCACTATTGACTGATACGTTGCAACTGATGGTTCTATTACAAACTCCTTACCCATTCTAAGCAAAGAAATAGTAGAGTTCAGCTTCCAACAAAGATTTTTCTTATCCCTCTTAATGTGTCAGGCACTTACAGATGCTGGAAATTCAGCAGTGACCAAAACAGGAAGAGGAAAACAGACAATAAACAAAGTAATTTCATGTGTAGTAATGAAAGCCACAGACAACCACTAATCTACTTTTTTACAATAGATAGTTTGATTAGATATATTTGAGCATAGTTAGTTTGAAAAATAGTTAGGAACATTATTTCTACAATAGATTATATGGTATGTACATGTTTACCTTAGTAGGTGCTACCATACTCCAAAGTGGTTATATTATATTACATTCTAACCAACAATGTCACACAAACCATTCTTGTTATATTAACAATGGCTGGACTTTTCCTGGACAGATTATATATATAAAATACACACACACACACACACACACACACACACACACGTTTCCTCTGGAATTCTGATTAATAAGAATGATAAGTATAAATTCACCATAAGAAAATATCTTAGACTTGATAGCCTCAAACTGAAAACACAGCAGATACTCACATAACATAGCAAAATATTTGTTAATTAAATGAGTCTTCCTGAGAAGTCAATGGCTAGAAAAAACACTTTTTAAAATTATAGATGGCATACAATATTATATTAGTTTCAGGTGGACAACATAGTGATTTCACATTTATATATGTTATGATGTGATCACCATGCTAAATCTAGTAACCCACTTTACTGTTGTCACCCATCCTGCCAGCCCCCCTCCCCTCTGGCAACCATCAGTTTGTTCTCTGTATCTGTGAGTATGCTTTTATTCTGTTTTATTTGTTCATTTATTTTTTTTAATTTTCATGTACATGTGAAATTTTTATATCTCTACCTATATCTATTACCTGTCTATCTTCTATCTATTTTATCTATCTATCTATCTATCTATCTATCATCTATCTATCATCTACCACATCTTTTATGTTTTCCTCCTCGGAGAAGTAAATCAATGGCTGGAACAGATACAATACTTATTCTTTTCTCTTAACTTACAGGGTTCTCCATGTTAATGCATACAGGTCTATCTTCCTTTTTTTTTTTTCTGTTATTGCACCTGAGCTGATTCTTTTTTTCCTTTTCTATTCCCTCATCATCTTTCACTTTAGCAACTATCAGCTTGTTCTCTCATTTATGGGTCTGTTTCTGCTTTATTTTGTTTATTCATTCTTTTTTTTAGATTATATCTATAAGTGAAATCATACAGTATTCATCTTTCTCTGTCTGACTTACTTCACTTAGTATAATACTCTCTAGGTCCATCCATGTTGTCGCAAATGGCAAGATTTCATTCTTTTTTATCACTAAGTAACATTCCATCGCATCTTTTCTATTCATTCATCTGTTGATGAACACCTTTATTGCTTCCATATCTTAGCTTTTATAAGTAATGTTGTAATAAGCATAATGCTACACATATCTTTTTGAATTAATGTTTTCATTTTATTTTGATAAATACCCAGAAATAGAATTGCTTAGTCATATGGCAGTATTCCGTAGTGACTGCCCCCACCCCCAACCCTCAGTTTAAAATCCCACTAATCATGCACAGGGTTCCCTTTCTCAACATTCTCAGCAACACTTGTTTTTTGTTGACTTTTTGATAATAGCTATTCTGACAGGTGTGAGGTGGTATCTCATTGTTGCTTTGATTTGCATATGTTTGATGCTAAGCATCTTTTCATTCTTCAGCAACCATCTGTATGTCTTCTTTGGAGAAATGTCTATTTAATGGCATCTGTCCACTTTTTAATCAGATTGTTCTTAATGCTGAATTGTGTGAGTTTCTTATAGATCTTGGATATTAACCCTTTAATAGATATATAATTTGCAAATATCTTCTCCCATTGAGTCTAAGTTGTCTTTCATTTTGCTTATGGTTTTCTTTGCTGTGCAGTAGCTTTTTAGGTTGCTATAGCCCCACTTGTTTATTGTTGCCCTTGCCTGAGAAGACTTATCCAAAAAAATGTTGCAAAGAGTGATGTCAAAAGTTTACTGTCTATGGTTTCTTCTAGGATTTTTTTCTCCCTCACCTGAGGGCTTTCCTTTCTTTCTTTCTTTCTTTCTTTCTTTCTTTCTTTCTTTCTTTCTTTCTTTCTTTCTTTCTTCCTTCCTTCCTTCCTTCCTTCCTTCCTTCCTTCCTTCCTTCCTTCCTTCCTTCCTTCCTTTCTTTCTTTCTTTCTTTCTTTCTTTCTTTCTTTCTTTCTTTCTTTCTTTCTTTCTTTCTTTCTTCTTTCTTTCTTTCTTCTTTCTTTCTTTCCTTCCTTCTTTCCTTCTTTCCTTCTTTCTTTCTTTCTTTCTTTCTCTTTCTTTCTTTCTTTCTTTGTTTCTTTCTTTCTTTTCTTTCTTTTTCTTTCTCTTCCTTTCTTCCTTTCTTCCTTTCTTTCAGAGAGAGAGAGGAAGGGAGAGAGGAAGCAGGGAAATATAAACATCACTGAGAGAGAGAAGCATCCATTGGTTGCCTGTCATATGCACCCCAACTGGGGAATGAACATGCAACCTAGGCATGTGCCCTGACCAGAAATCAAACCTGCAACCTTTTCGCTATGGGACCATGCTCCAAACAACTGATTCACATTGCCCAGGGCTTTTCTAGGATTTTGAAGGTTTCAGTTCTTACATTTAAATTGTTAATCCATTTTGAATTTGTTTTATCACATGGTGTAAGAAAGTGGTTCAGTTTTATTTATTTTTTGACATAAATCTGTCCCTTTACTTACTTTGAATTTTGTTTGTTCCTTTTTTTCTAGTTTCCCTAAATGTATAGTTATGGTTGTATATTTGGGATATTTCTTGTTACTTGAGTAGGCCTGTATGGCTACTAACTTCACTTTTAGAACTGCTTTTTCTGAATCTCATAGATTTGGGAAAGTTGTATTTTTAATTTTGTCTCAAGTTTTGTTTTTGTTGTTATTGTTGTTGTTTTGTTTTTTGGTCTTTCCTTTTTGATCCATTGGTTGTTTAGTAGAATGTTGTTTAGCTTCACCTGTCTGTACATTTTTTCCAATTTTCTTCTTGTAGCTAAAGTCTAGTTTAATGCCATTGTGGTAAAAAAAAAAAAAAAAAAGTTGGTTGATGTAAGTTCAGTCTTATTGAATTTATTAAGACTTGTTCTGTGGCCTAATATGTGCTCAATCTGGTAGAATGTTTCATGTGCACTTCAAAAGAGTGTGTATTGTGTTGTTTTTGAATGAAACGTTCTATAAATATCTATTAAGTTAATTGTTCCCTTTTTGATTTTTTTTTTGGTCTGTATGATTTAGCTATTTATGTAAGACATCAAAGTGCCCTCCTATTGTTTTATTTCTGTCAATTTCTCTCTTGTGTTGATTAATACTTATTTTATATATTTAAGTATTCCTTTGTTGAGTATACAGATATTTGATTGTTATATCCTCTTCTTGAATTAACTCCTTTATGATTATGTAATGCCCTTTTTTGTCTCTTTTTTACAGTCTTTGTTTTAAAGACTATTTTGTATTATGTAAGTATTGCCACTGTAGCTTTCTTTTCATTTCTATTTGCATGGGAAATATTTTTTCCATTCCTTCACTTTGAGTATGTGTGTGTCATTCAACTTGAAGGGAATCTCTTGTAGGAAGCATATAAATGGATTTTTTATGCATTCACCCCACAAATGTCTTTTGATTGGAGCATTTAGTCCATTTACATTAAAGTGTTGATATGTATATACATATTGCCATTTTGTTAATTTTTTTAGTTTTCTTTTGTAGTTCTTTCATATTTTTTTTCCCTCTTGATATGATTCCTTTAGTGTTTCTTTGAGTTCCTTTCTCTCTTTTATATGTTTTATAGGTTTTTGATTTATGTTTACTGTGGGACTCATATGTCTCAATCTATATCTATTGCAGTCTATTGTAAACTCATAGGTATTTGTATAAGCACTACATTTACTCTTCCCCCTGAACATTTTATGTTTCTGATGTTCTATTTCAGATATTTCATTTTGCCTATTCTCTATTTATTGTAATTATAATTTTTTTTACCTTCATACTAGCTTTATAAGTGGCTATTTTGTTAACTTTTGTATATATATATATATATTTTTTACCAATGAGATTTTTTCTTTCATACTGTTTTAAAAAAATTCTGGTTATAGCCTGTTTTTTTCTGCTTAAAGAAGATCCTTTAACATTCCTAGTAAAACCAGTTTAGTGGAGATGAACTCCTTGAGTTCTTACTTGTCTGGGAAATGCCTGTCTCTCCTACAAGCTTAATGATAGCAAAGTATTTTCTTTTCTTCCAGCAATTTAAATATGTCCTGCCATTTCCTTCTGGCAAATAATGTTTCTGCTGAGAAATCAGCTGAATTCTTATAGTTGTTTTCTTCTTGCTGCCTTGAAGGTTGTCTCTTTAACTCTTGCAATTTTAATTACAGTATGTCTTGATCTGGATCTCTTTGGGTTCATTTTTTGGAAACTCTGTGCTTCCTGGACTTGGATCTCTGTTTTCTCCCACAGGTTAGAAAAGATTTCTTAAAATTACTTTTTTTTTTTCTCCTTCTAAGATTCCTATAATGTGAATGTTAATGTGCCTGATGTTGTTCCAGAGGCCCCTTACAGTAGCCTCATTTCTTTTTTTCTTTTTGCAATTTTGATTAGGTGATTTGCACTATTTTGTCTCCCAGTTCACTGACCTGTTCTTCTGTAATATCCAATCTGTTATTGATTTCCTCTAGTGTTTTTTTGTTTGTTTGTTTGTTTTTTCATTGCAGTCATTGTTTTCTTCAGTTCTGTTTGGTTCTTTATTATATTTTCTAAGTCTTTGTAAAATTTCCCTCTGATTTCCTCTTTTCCGTGAAGTTTGGTGAACATCCTTATTATTGTTATTTTGAATTCTTTATCAGGCAATTATTCATAATCATTTCATTAGGGTTTATTTCTATTTTTTTCTTGTGTCTTCATTTAGACCATATTCTTCTATCTTCTGTTTTTGTTTAACTTTCCATGTTTGTTAAGATGAATGTGATAAAATAGCTATCTCGCTTGATTTTTTAAAAAGTGGCCTTTTGTAGGAGCTATTTCTGTGTAGACTGTATACTGGGTGGTTTTGAACAGCCTATTAGAGTTGGGGTGGGAGCATGTGGTATCTGAGGAATTGGTGGCCAGGGTTGGAACAAGCCTAAGGAAGGTTGTCACTGTGGTGTGCTCTGTGGTGACTTGTTCAGCTGGAGTGAGCTCTGGGCAGGGCAGCCCAGTATGCATATGTTGCAGAGCTCCAGCCGGGGCAGTGGTGAATGCATGTGCTTCAGTGCCCTAGTTGCCACTGTGGACAGAAATGTGCTATGGCATTCTTGCAGGTTAGTCAGAGCACTTAGAAGAGCTCCCACTCACATTATCTAAGTGGAAAAGAAATGTAAACAATGTTCTTCACCAATACCTCCAATCCCCAGAGTTCCACAAATACCAGAGAACTCACACAGTTTCCCATCCTCCTCTGTGTAGTCTCTCTCTCTCTCTTTCTCTTTCTCTCTCTCTCTCTCTCTCTCATTTGCTGTGCAGAAACTGTTCTGTTGGCTATCAGTTGTCTCTCAGGAGGAAGAATTCTACATGTTGGTATATATTTGATGGTTTCATAGGAGGGGGCAAGTTCAGCATCCTCCTCTACCATCATCTTGGTCCCAACCTCTTGGGAAAAAAATACTTTTAAAATACAAGAATATTATTTGAGTACAAATAATTTAAAGGTATTAATTATTTTATATTAATGTATATATTATTTATCAACTGATTTTTATTTGATGAAATATTTATTGATTTCCTATTATATAAAAAACTGGTAATAAACAATGTAGAATTATAAAATAATAACAGCTTTGGATCTTAGATATGGGTTTGTATCTGGGCTCTTTTAGATACAAGCTTTACAAACTTTAGTCAGGTTACATATATGAGTCTGGAAAAGGTCCAGCCATTGTTAATATAACAAGATTGGTTTGCACAGCATTGATATAACCTGGCAGCCAAGGAGAGTGGACTGGAATATGCATGTGTGAACAATGATGACTTCACTGTGCTAGTCAGTGGGGGCGGTAGATGCCACTGAGTAAGCACGTGTACCGTGTGGCTGTTGCATTCAAAATGGCTGAGCATGGAGAGCAATGAAACTGCATCACATTTTGCATTAAGCTTGAACACTTCTCTATGGAAACTATTTGGATGACTCACAAGGCCGCAGCTATGGGCAGCTGGTGACTGGCAGTATTAGCACAACAGTGTGCACACTCATGCATCATGTCTCATGCAGAGTTTTTGGTGAAATATCAAATCACCCAGATCTGGTGCCCTGCAACTTCTGGCTTTTGTCAAAACTAAAATCACCTTTGAAAGGGGAAAGAGATTCAGGAAAATATGATGGGGCAGATGATGGCGATTAGGAGAATTGTGCAAGGTTCCAGGACTCCTTAGAAGGGGACTGAAGAATCATTGTCCTATGTACATTGTTTCTTGTTTCTTGTATCAATAAATGTCTCTATTTTTCATATTACATGGTGGTATTTTCTGTACAGATCTCATATTTACATTTTCTTTCCTGTGGAGCAAATCATAATGTGATGTTTAAATGTACTTGGCTTTAAAAAACTTTAATAAACAATAGTTATTACCAGAATTAAATTACTTATATTTCTTAGTACTGGCTTTCATGTACATAAAGAAAAAATTAAGTAAGAAAATTACCATTTATAAAATGTACTGTATATTATTTTTATAATACTTAAAAACAAAAGTATATATGCATATATATGTAATTTTTAAAAATGTGCATTCACTTAGAAGTATAAAATATACATATAAAAATAAACACTTTATTCAAAATAGTTGTAGATATTCACTGGGCACTGAGACAAATACACTGAAAAAGGAATTTAGTAATCATTTTATTTTCTTTTTTGGATGGTAATAGTCATCTTTTAAGTCAGGTGGTTTATATTCAGCTTATACTATTTTATTTTTTGTAGTTTTACCCTTTTAAAGGGCTGAATTAGCTTGCTATAAATTTGAAATTAAAACATAAAATGCATTGTCTTTTGAAATCTAATATATATGACTTCACTCAAATAACGATAATATCAGTTTTAAAAGCTAAGCCACTTTGGGTTTATTGAACTGCCTTGCTTTATATCATATGTGCAGCATTCTATGTATCTTTCAAGGCTGGTTATTCTTATAATCTATTATCTAGTTCCATTGAATTTATTTTGGCATAGGTAAGATTTTTCAGTTTCTTTACTGAGTAGGGTTGGATGGATCATTAATAATGATAAAAAAATAATATTTTGGCATACAGATATTTAACTATTTTTAAAGCCCACAATAAAATATTTCTTGTAAATGTGCTCATGTACTATTTTAGCATAAATAGTCTACATTTGCATTTTATACCATATTGGAAATATTAAGAATATTTGAAATGTTGAAGACATGCTTAGATACTGTGTTCATGCATACAGATAGTTAATTATATGTATACACACTAAAAAAATGAACATCAAGTCAATATGTTCATAAAGAAATGTATATGCCCTTGGCTTCCTTAATACCAATTTGTACATGTACAGTACACATTTGTTCACTGGGCTCCTGGCACATGGTAGCTTTTTGATATTTGTTTCCAAGGACCTAATCTGGAATCTTCAGATTAAATTTTTCCAAATTCTAGATGAAAAATATCCTCAGATAAGTTCCATTGATATCTAAAAATTTATTATTCAAACCATATAACTTTGAAGAGAAGAGAAAGAAAGAGATATTATAATTTTTCTATCCCTGTAGACATTCCTCACTATCTTTTCCCTTTTATCTCCAAGGCATTTCTCTGCTGGTTGGTCATGTTTGGCCTTTTCTGAAGTCTCTCTTATGTCTAGTCATTTCTTGGGTGCATCTCTTTTCTTCTCCCCCGCTTTAATTCTGGACAACAGCTATGCTCTCTAACATTATGAGTTAATAGCAGGTTATTAGTTAGGAATTGTCTAACTCCATCATCCTAATTATAAGTGATGCTACACTCTTAATTCATATTTATAGCTTTTATGCACTACACAAAGTGTAGCTACTTTGAAAGTTCTACTTTGTGAGAAGTAACTGAGTTTTATTAGTGGGAGAAAAATTTAGTATATATGTTTCTTAGTGAACCAGTCACATATGTTATTAAATAAATGAGGGGGAAGAACCATAATACATTTGTTCCTGCTAATAGAAATGATTCAGTCCTTGCTGAAAATTTCCCTTACTTGAAATTCTGACATTCCATTTATATAAACGGCTGTTCCACTTCAAACTGTTGGTGGAACACATTCACCTTATATGATCTAGGAAAATGTAAAGAATGATGCTGTATTACTGGCTTTTAAAATGTGGAGTATAAAAAACAGATGCTCGAGGTGCAGCAATACATCCATTGTGAATCCCAGGCTGTCACCACACCTCTGGCACATCTCTGCAGGCCCTGCTTCATCTGTCATTGCTAATACATTTCATTTTTAAAAGAGATAAAACAGAACAGACCATGCTCCTAAATACATTTTCCTGTTTAAGGGCCTCAAATGTGCTCCCATTATTATTTTAAATAATTAACTCACAGTATTAGGCAGTTTCTGGCTCAAAGAGCAGTTTTAATGTTTTCTCTAATGTTATAGTGTCTCTGGTATGTAGATGATAAAAACAGCCAACATGCTAGATAAACCTTTGAACAACTCCTTGAAATGGACTTATTCTTGTTGAAGAGAGCTGTCATTTCCCTCTCATCTCGTGGATAGCAGGATTTGGGAGGTCTCCTTCCAAATTAACTCTAGAGGCCTGCATTTGTTGCTCATGTGGTCTATGTTTGCTGACTTGGGAGCATGTGCTCCCCAAGTATCTGCCTCCCTTAAGCAGGAACTAATCTGCAATTCCAAGAGACTTTTAAAATTCAGAATATTCTAGTTTGCTTAATAAGATTTTTACCCCAAAGGCAGCCTGCCACTCACATATTCAGAGGATAATGTGAAGATTCAACCTTTGCAACTGCAGTTTTGTTAATGGGGCATTATTTAATTTTAACTTTTAATTTTGAAAAAAAAAGTATACCAGTTCCTTGGAATACTTTTGAAATGTTGTAAATTAAAATTATAGAAGTGTTTACAAATATACTTTTCTGAAGGGTTTATTATTTGGTTAACCATCATTACTTTGGTTATTGACTTAAAAAATAAGTGTACTTATTTCTCAGCTTTTGTTATGGGGCTAATGTAACCCTGATACTAGAACTTCACAAAGATATTACAAAAAAAAAAAAATAAGTTAATACACACATATATATAACTCCTTAAAAATATTATAAATTAGATCAAGCAATATATAAAACTCAATTAAATATCATAAGAAAGTGAGTTTATATCCCGAATTCAATGAAAATATAATAACCCTTTTTAACAATATTAAAGTAAAAGACCATTTATAACTTCAATACTTAAATAATTCAGCATCTCTAATATATAATTTACTTCAACAAACTTAAAATAGAAACTTTCTCATTCTGATAAAAGACATATGTGTTAGGGTGGTCTGTGAGCAGGCTGTGAAAGAATTCACAAAGAAAAGTAAGTGCAGAGAGAAAATTTTTTTTTTTCACTTTCCCAAGGGAGGGAAAGAGCTAGGTGCAGAGATATGCAGCAGCCCTGAGGGGTTAGGGCTTTGGGCTTTTATCATCTATAATGGGGTAGTTGTAGAGCAGGATGTTTCAGTTGGGCTGCAACTCATTTTGATGTTATCTTGGAGTGCAGGGTCTGGTCAGGTGTTGTGGCCTGGTATGTCCTATTTCATAAGTTCCCGGAGCCTCTGTGCCTTCAGGGTGCTTCCAGTAATTTTCTAGTCCTGAGGATAAAGGCTCATAAAACAATTAGGGTCAATCATGTTTTATGGGGTACAGCTAGCTCTGGGAAAGAGGATCTGCCAAAGGGGCTTTTGTCCTATTAATATATGAAAAAATCTTAAAATAACATCTAACTTATTTATGAAATATTAAATAATTTCCCCACAGGCTATAAAACAATGCAAGGGTATTTTCTTCTACTTGCAGTTTGAAAAGAATTAGAAGTCAAGTATGAAAAAAAGACAAATTCTCATTTATTACAGATATCGTGATTTATACATAGACAATCTAAAAGAATTTATACATTATTATAAATAATAAATGAATTTAGGATGTTCATAGGATATAAGGTAAATGTATATTTTCAACATTAAACAATTAAAAGGATTTTTAAATATACTTTAATCATAGCATAAAGAAATATCTGATGAGTAAAAATGGACTGGTTTGAAAGATAAATAAGACTTCTATATTGACAACCACAAAATACTGTAAATTAAATTAAAGGTTTAAATAACAGCAAAGATAAGCCTTATTTCTAGATTGAAAAACTATATTAATATCATATCCATACTCTCTAAATTGATAGATTCAGCCATAGTCATTATCAAAATTCGAGTAGGCCTTTTTCAGGAAATAGGCAAGATGATTCTAAAATTTATGTAGAAGTGAAAGTAATCTCAATAGCCACAATCATAAAAAAGAGGTATGACTTCCTTTTGTACAAAGAATAATTATAAATAGTACCTGTATTTAAGGCTTGCTATAAAGCTACAATATCAAAAGAGTATGATATTAGTATATAGGTAAGAAAATACATCACTTTAACAGAATAAAGAATTCAGAAGTAAACTTACATATAGAGGATCAACTGTGTTTTCATAAACAATGTTGAGAAAATTTAGTGGAAAAGAGACAGTGTTTTTGGCAAATGCTGATAGAACTACCAGATATTTATGTAGAGAAAAGTAACTATTGCAGTCTCTCCCAAAATTAATTTATGGTAGATTAGTGATCTAAACATAAAAATCAGATCTATAAAACTAAAAGAAACACATGAGAATATCCTCATAACTTTAGGTTAAGGTTAAGATTCAAGACACAAAAAGCACGCACTATAAGTGAAAAAAGTAATAGTGGAATTTATTAAAATTAAAATGTTTCCAATCATCAAAAAATACCATTAAAAAAATAAACAAGGGACAGACTGGGGAAAAGTACTCAGTCACATATATCGGACAAAGACCCTGTATCCATATACATAAAGAACTGCCACAAGTTTATAATAAGGAGTTAACAATCTCCAAAATGGTCAGATGACTTGAATAGATGCTTTACAAACAGGAGATATAAATAAACAATAAGCACAAAAGAGGTGTTCAGCATTATTATTTATTAGGGAAATAAATATTAAAATCACAATGTAATACCACTTTAAACCTAGTAGAATGAGAAACAAAAATGACTGACAATATCAATGCTGGTGAGAATTCAGGAAACTTACATGTTGCTGTTGGGAATGTAAACTTGTCAAGTACTTGGAAAACTGACTACAAGTTTATTATAAAATTGAATAAACAGCTACCATATAACACAGCAATTCAACTTTTTGTATTTACCCAAAAGGGAAGAAAATATATCCCCATAAAATCTTATACAAGAAAGTTTATAGTAGCTTTATTGATAATAGCCAACTCAAATATTCATCTACAAAAGATAACAAATGAGGTATAGCTATACCATGTAATATACTCTGAAATTAAAAAACAAAACAAAAAAACAAAAACAAAAAAACAACTCCTGAATACTCAACAATAGGTAAGGATTCAAAATGAAAAAAAAAAAAAAAAAAAAAGAAGCCAGACACAAGAGTACAGAGAAATTTCATTGATCTAAATCCAGGTACAGGAAAAAAACTAATCTATGATCATAGTGATAGTGATAATGACATAGAGAACTTTATAGGAACTTAGTAATGTTCAATATTTTGATTGAGGTGCTAGTTTCATAGATTCAGGAACTTATCAGGTTATTGAACAATTAAGTCTGTGCATTTCATTGCAGATTAATTATATCTCAATTTTACAATGATAGTATACCATATAAAATACAGCTGATCTAGTTTGGAATACTGAACTATCCAACACTTTCTGTATATAAGACAGCCACAAAACATCATTTTTATATTAAATTTGTGTTTATATTATTATAAATGCTGTATTTCCTATTTTTATATATCTTTTTAAAATGCTTTCTCAAATTTCTTCTTTGTAATATCTGTGCATACAAGAGGTATATTTAAGGAATACATAAATGTTAAAAACCAATACTACAAGTAAGAATAACAAGGGCAAACATCCAAAAAAATTTTTTTTCTAGTAACCATTTGGTGAATACCTTTCTACGTATCACTCTGAACATTAGGGAGTTTAATAACTAAATTCAGATAAAAATGTACTGCTTCATCAACATAACACCAAGAATAAAATGATTTGACTTAACTGTTTGTAGAAATGAGAATATATAATTGAAGATAACTTTAAAATGAATAAAGGTATTATCTAAGTAATATTTTGGCAAGCTAGTTTTATGGTTAGTGGTTCCACTGGGACATTTAAAACTGTGGTCTATAACCCCTTTAAATCTCTTTTTTCTCTTGAATTAGAGATTAGTTTACTCTGTGAATGTATTACTTCTATCTCTATGGCCACTCTGTCTTAGTATCATTTTCCAGCACTTACTCCTTATCTGTTGAAGTTTTCCAGGGACCTTTTCTTTGAGCATTTTAGTACTCTCCCTTGGTGAAGTCATCGACAACCACGGAGTCAGCAATCATTCATATACAAAGAGTCCATAAACATGTGTTTGAAATATAAATCATTTCCTGAGTTTTGGAGATAGCTTTTTAGTGTCCACAGGCATTAAGGATTCAACATGTTCAAAATCAAACCAACTGTTTCCCACACCTGCTAACTAACCCACCTTTTTCTATTGAATGGAGTAAAAAATACTTTACCGTACATGGCAGAAACTATAGAATCTTCTCAAATTTTCTTTCACAAGCACACACCAAATTATTCCCATTCTATTTTCTAAACTTATAAATAAAGTATCATTCAACAATGCTACTGCCACTGCATTCACTTCAATCCTCAATATATATGTATATTTTTATCTATCTTCTTACTGTTTTTTCAGGGAGATTTTCCTGTCATGGAAATTTTATAAGATCATTTTCTGCTTAAATTAGCTTACGAACACTATTTCATTTAGGTTATTCCTATGCATTTTGTCTTAGAGAGTGCACCATTTTCTCATGGGGACGGTCATTCCCATTTCTCTCTTACCTCTGACCTAAGGTAGGTACCATCCTCTTTGATGCTGTAGCATCCTTTGAATATCTCATCAAAGCACTTATTACTTCAAATAATTTTTTTGTTCATTTGTCTTTTCTTCTTGACTTTGGTCTTGTTGATGGTAGGGACATTTTCTCATCTCTTCATACTTAGCAACTAACACATTAGATGATACATATTCTTTAATAAAAGTCATTTATTTTAAGCATTTTTCAGAGTAATCATGACTCTATTTTAACAATAATATTGAAGATGAGTAGATAATTTTAGTTCTGCTTATTTAATCCATTCATTATTTTGACCATTTTTTTCAGTGGCTGTCTTATGACATGCAGGGTGTTGTTGCTGTGCATCTGTGAGGAATTAGCAAGGTCCCTACTTTTAAAAAAGTTTCACTCCAAAAGAGAGAGATACATGGAAATAACAAAGGATCATTGGATATTTTTGGAACTATGACACAGGCACTTAGTTCTGGAGTGGGATGAGATCATTGGAAAATTTCTCACCTTTGAAAAAATATTTTGAGTAATGAGTAGAGATAGGGTACAGATTTGTAGAGTAGGATATTTGAAATAAAAGTAGCAGGTTCAACAGAGTCATGCAAGTGTGAAACAGCTTGCAATTGAGAGGAACTCCATAGGACTTCAGGATGGCTGCAGTAAAAAGTAAAAGTTTCTGCAAGAAACTTGGCAAAGGACAACCAGATTTTGCAGTCTCATGTAGTCTATGCTAACTGGAATGAAAGGAGATATAAAGGTCAAGTTGAACAAACTAAACTAACAAGCAAAATAGAGACAAACATATAGATAGAGAGCAGGCAGATAGCTCTGGCGATGGGGAGGTTAGGGGTGGAAGGATGGAGCAAAAAGGAAAAAGGACTCATGGAGAAGGACAACAGTGTGGTGATTTGTGGCAGGGAAGGAGGCATAAGGGGGATAAATGGTAATGGAAAAATACAATAAATAATGATAATTTAGAAAGGTCATGGTGGAAGAAAAGAAACAAAGGCGTGATATATAAGAAACAGATTGGAGAAGCAAGTATGGCAATTCGGACACTAAAACTGTACCTGAAGCACTGGGGAGGTTGGACAGAAAAGGAGACATGTGGGTGGAATTGTGGTGAATGCCAGAGACAGAGACAAAGTAGCCAAAGAAGAATTGAAGAACAGGGTCACAACAGAGTCGATTTCAGATATTGTGCAGACTCATGATTCTGGCTGTCTTCTCTGTTTTAAGCATTTGCTATGCTGTTCTCTGGATGTGGTAAAATGTGTTGTTGCTGGACACCAAACTGTTTGTATTATTTTTGTTCTAAAATGGAAGTTTGCCATGGAGAATTTCATGAAAGAAAATCTACTCTAAGAAAACACCAAGAAATTTAATGTAATCATCAGCAGTTAGCCTGTCGTTATATTTAATTCCTGTTTCCTCTTTTAAAAAAAAGTATAATAAACACTCATGTACCTTTCACCTAAAGCCACCAATTGTTAACATTCTGTGAGGTTTACTTTTTCTTCCATTTTCTCTCTTTCTGTTTATATGTTTATTTCATTTAGCTGGACCATTTGAATATGAATTGCAGACTTTATGACATTTCACACATCAACACTACATTGTATCTCCTAAGAATAAGAAACTTCCACAGTATGCAATATCATTTTCACAGCAAAGGGTGACTCCTAATTGTGTTAATTTAGTAATGAAATAGCAATTTGAAATTTTTACCTTTATTTGTAGCTCTGGTCAAATTCCTTAGGTTCCTCAATTTCAAGCCTGGTGGCTTCTCATTTTAGACATTTCAGGAGAAATGTACATTCAAAGGGGCTTTTCTTCATTGTCCTTTGTAGCACAGTTCCCAACCCTGTCGTTTCATTGTGCTCTATCTCAATCACCTGCTTTTCTTTTCTTACATTTACTTATTTAGTGTGTGTATATTCTTCTTTCCACCTTTCCACTAGAATGTAAATTCTACAAAGAAAAAGACTTTGTCTTATTCACATCTTTGCACCAGGACTAAGTTGATTTAGTGCAGGGCCAAGATTTAGGAACTCGTTTTCCTTCTACTTTTTTTAATTTATAGGTTTCCTTACATCCCCATTCCTTTTCAATTAAATAAACAAAACAAATATTTTTGTCTTTTCTTTCTATTTTTGAAACTGAATTTTTGATTCTGAACAGTGACATGTCCTAGATCTTTTAATAACAATAAAAAATTTTGCATTATATCGGTACATTATGAAGTGGTGAAAATAATTCACTTCACTATTTTATTTTTAATGATGTGTGTAAATTGAATATCATGAGACAGTCATGCTGCAGATGTTCTTTGTGCTGGCTAGCCATTAAATCACTGTATTTTGAATTCTATTATATAAACATTTAGATTTTGTTTGGAACACGTTCAGGTATATGGGAGCACATGGATTCTATTTTCCAATGCAGAACTATTTGGAAAATATTTCTAAAGGACCCACACCCAGATCCCTGATCACTTTCCATTTTGTAATCCTATAAAGTTTGAAGTATTTCCAAAACTTGCAATTGCTGTATGAAGCTCAGAAAATTTAAAATTAATGTTACTTCTCAGATTTGTTTTTATAAGCACCTGAATCTGGAGATCTGTCAAGGGGCACTTATGCTTGCTGGTAACAAACATCTTGATTTAATTTAGCAATGAATCATCCAAAATGCACAACCTGTGTGTGATATGGTATCATACCTCATGGTAAACATATACCACAAGAGTCTTGCCAAACACTTAGGCAGCATTTCCATTTGGGTTGGACAGCAAAGATGACCAAGAATTGATCACAGAATCACTGAATGAGAATGAACTGGTTTCCCTTGCACACTATTTCTTTGCTTGTTAAAGCTTAAAAAAGGAAATTAAAAAATTTATAATTTCATAATTTATTTGGCAAGACTATATTTTTCATAATAAACAAAAACTTTTAATTTTGTTGAAGTAAGCATTATTTAGTCTTTCATAGTATTATTTTCCATTCTCATTCTCCTTCTGTCTCTCTCTCTCTCTCACTTTCTCTCATGCAAGTACACTCATCATAATTGGAAATATTCACTCTTTTTTTGCCTTCTTTTAGGTAAGATTAGTTCTTTTCTACAGTCCAGAATATACCAATATACCTTGGCTATTTTTATATACTATTTAACCTACATTATTTATATTGGTGAAGAATTCATTGTTTATATGTCACTATGCTTGAGGGTGATGAAAATGGTGGGATGTATCTGAAAGTCAGATATAATTTCTGTTTATAGGAGTTGCTTGCCATTAATACACTTTCAGATGTTTAAATCTCTGTTGAGGCAATTTAAATGTAAACTTCAGATATTATTTTAGACTCTGCTGGCTTCTCTCTTTTATACATGGTGGCTTGCTCTACTAATAACTAGACTACATGGTCATATCACATCAACTTTACTGAGTTATTCAATATGTTCTTTTATACTGTTACAAGAGTGTCATAAATATTTATAAAAATAAATTATTAATACTACTAATAGTATACTAATGTCTATTCAAGAAGAGGTTGTATTTTAATAACAATAGAACAAATTAATCATGATCAATACAGTTAACCTAGAATATACTTTGGTACACTGGATAATAAAGGGTTACGAATAGCGTTAGCATTTAGCACATAAGATATACACTTGGTGTAGGCAGAGAAGTAGAGAAAAGTTGGTTTGAGAAAAATGGAAGTCCTCATTGAGAGGATAGACCCAGGGGCTTGTGATTGGGCACCGCAAGTACCTGATTTCCTGTTTATCAGCTCCCAGGTTGAAAGGACTGTCTCAGAACTCCATCTCCTTAGAGAAGCAGGAATTCAAGTGTCAGCAAATTAGGAGAGAGAAGGAAAGCCCCTTCAATCACTGATTGACAATCACTGTTTAGGGATTAATCACATTTGTCTTGTAAGTAGATAGCCTTAATGATTCTTATTTTCTCTTCCATCTGATAACTAAAGCCTGATATCCTTTTTACTTGAGTAAATGTTTATTTTATACTTTTAGACAAAAACAATGCTAATGTTTTAGGGTAAATCTTTTGAAAGTCATGCATATTGAGGGCAATCATCAATCTTGTATGTCTGATTGTAGTGAATGTAAATAAAGCCTGACAACATCAACAGTCAGATGTGGGGAAGAGATAGAAACCTTACAATTGACAGGTCCTTTTTTCCTCCCCCACCTCTTTTTCTTGTGCTTAATATTAGTTTTACTGCAACAAAATAGAAAAAGAGCACTTTTACTTAAAGCTATATTGATTATAATGATATATGCAGATAACAACTTGTCATGGTTCAGTAATATAACTTTAATGGATAAGGCTTATTTTAAATATGTATAGCATACAGATCATGTTTCAATTCATTTATAATGGTAACGTTGTTAACATTTTTCTTTTTTTAAATACAATTTTCTAGAAACAAGACCTATTGAGAGGAAGATATCACTTTTGCTCTTAAAGAATCCCAAATATATAAGACTTATGTCTATGCTATGTTAGAGGTGCCTTCAAAAAGCCACAAAGATAAAGAAAAGGAGAAATTAATTGTGAGGTTGTCTTGAGTCTGAACTAGAGTCTCGACTCTCCAGATATTGGTAACCTCTCCAATCCTCATGGCAGTGACAAGAGAAACACCCCCCATTCTCCCTTAATTGGGACAAGAGTCAAATGAGATATGGTACATGGAATTGTATTTATCACTTTTAAATATTAAGGTTGTAAATTTGAATTTGCTTACCAATCAAGGGAAAACTCTTTTAAATATGTACCTGTGAAAATTAGACTTATTTTATTGTTATTTATGTTGTTGGGATTCTGTGAAATGTTATAAAATTATTTTCATTGCCTTATCATAGGTTTCAACATTGTTCATAAAAGAATCCTTCAAGTAAGCCAATTTGTTTTCAACTCAGATACAATTTACTCTTTTCCAACTCATTTATAAATTGTGAGCTGTATTTTCTGCATACTGTTCAATTTTTACCCAGACTTAGTCCTAAATTCCTAAGTAACTTTTATAAATAATCTAAACTCAGATAAAAAATAATGTAATCACATTCCATCTTAGCAATAAATATTTATAACATAAAAAAGTAGCCTTGTTTCATCAGAAGATTTTCACTTTATGATTTAGTGACTACATAGTATTTGAAATAAAGGTCATTTATAAAATGAGAGTATTAGACTAAGTCTCTGAAATACTCTTCAACTCCAAGAACTGGATTGAATTATTCCAGCACTACAATTGAATAATGCATAATATTTTTAACTTTATGATTTTTCTCAATAGTGGTTCTTAGACATTTGTTACAACTTGCAGCTAATAAATATCAGCAAACTATATCACAAATGAATCAGTGTGTAAGTAATATTAATGGAAATAGAAATGGTGAATCATGTTGTATCACCAATCCCATCTTTTTTGTACTTTAGGGTATAATTTATTTAGCACAGTTATAATATAGTTACATTTCTGCTGGTAAAGTGTTTCCAGTTCATATGAGAGAATTAAACATGTCATTATTTTATAGGTGTTTTTTATGTGTGTGAAAATCTCCAAAGAACACTCTGACTTCAGGTGCTTTTCCATACTAGCACTGGGCCAGATAATCTATAAAATCTATTTTAGCTCTGCCTTTCTACAATTACTTGATTCCAAATTAGATATACCCCCAAAATGAAATAAAACATGGCTATAAATTTTAAATTAAATAATGGGCTTTAAAAACTTTTTAGAGTATACTTGAAATTTTACTCTCTACATTGTCTTACATTATGAAAGATAAAAATGGTCATAATTAGTGAGGATTCAATCAGGGTCTGGCAGTAAAATAAACACCACATATTTTAACAGTGCACATACTTAATATAAGAAATCGTTTGCAGGTACTGAAAAGTGAAAAGGCAAGTGGAGGACACTGAGATATCACAGAGGTGGTAACTGAAGGAAGCAGTTTTCATTGGTAGGGTTAGGGAGACAAAGGCAAGAGGCTGAGATTGGACCACAGTCTAGAATTTGAAGGAGGGATCCTGTCTTCAGTGAGGGGACCCCACTCTCTGAGGAGAGAGCAGTGCTCAGCTGGGGCTGGTACCTTAGAAGGTCAGATGAGGGCCCCTCCACATCTCAGACTTAAATCTTCAACAACGAGGGTGTCAGCCAACTGCTGCTGGTATTTCTGGGAGGACAGAATGAGGCTAGTTTCATGGGTGTGGGAAACAAGTTGCAAACCAGCTTCTCCTGCCAGGGTAAAGAACTATTACTGGGGCCACGCTGACAGGAGAACAGGAAGCAAACAGGAAGAGTGAATCCCTTCTCCTTCAACACTTCCCATCACCTTCTAGTAAAACCTAACAGAGCGCCAGCTGGTAATAGAAAATTACTGTTCTCAGAGTCCCAGCCTTAGCCTCACGAAGCAAAGTGGAGAAAACAGGGTATGAACCCGAAAATAACAGCTTAAAAGTAACCACAAGGGTGAGAAAATCATAATAGTGATTCAGAATACAAGTAAATGTTTGAAAGTAAAACTGGAGACTAACTCTTAAATTATAAACACACAGCTGTATTTTTCTGAATTCTATATTTCTACAAGTGAACTTGAAATAATAGTATATTTATCTTATAGAAGAAAGAGGTAAACTACCTCATCATTATACTACTGAATAAGCCATTGTTTATTAAGTAGATGCTAAGTAATGGTAATGAAAAACTACCACCTCTATCTCTTAAATGAAAACTGCAAAGAGTAGTTATCTTTTCTCCCCATAAAACTCATATACATATACATGCAAATACAGATAAACAACCATTTTTCCAAACCAGCAAATTTTTTCTTTCAAACATGGAATATTAGCATCTAATGGGCATGAGTTTACAAAGTTTATGCTAATAAGTTATTTTGAGAATGAAAACCTTAAAATACAAATATAGCAAATGCTTTTAAAAATAAATAGTTCATTTAATGGAAACCAAAGCAGAATATGGACTCTTCTTATGTAACACACACACACACACACACACACACACACACACACACACAGAAAACAAAAACAAATCTTACTGTAGTGGAAACCCATTAAAATATCTACCTATGAGTTAGGTGACTTTATGAATGCAATGAAATTTGCACAATGCTAGTGTATATTTCTTGAAATGTTCCAGCTGTACCAAATAGTTAATTGATCCACTTAATTATTTTTCACTACTGAAATTGACTAATTAATGGAAGTCACTCAATTAATTAATTGTTTAAATGTTATGGGACATAGAAAACTATTAAAGTTTAAAAGCCATTCTGTATCTATTATTCCAGTAATAAAATAATAAATAATAAAAGTTAAAGTATTAAACAAATGATATTTAGTTTTGAGTAAAAGGAATAATCTGTAAATTATTTTGCAATTTTGCATTACTATTTAAGTATTAGATAAATATAGTTATGTTCATTTTATCCAAAATTGGAAAATCTGTGCCATTTTTTTCTCAACCACGTTGTAGATTTAAATCCAGGCTATATTTATAGGGTAATATCCAAATTTTATTACCTTTTATATTGAATGTACATTAAAAAATTATCATGAAATTCCAATGAAATTGAGACAATTTAAATATGTTCATGCTTGATTATGTGCCAATTGAAGTTTCAATAAAAAGAGATTCATAGCTTACTCTTAGTTTAATTGATGTTGATAGGGTAACACGACAATGCTGAATAAATCATTGTATGCTACTAACCACTAAGTTAACATTCAGAAATGCAGAAACACTTCTAATTGTGTAGAGAGGATATAGTGCTGAACCTAGAAGAAAATTTTACTTCATATTAAGTAAGTTACTAATAAATAAATTAAAACTTTCATTATTTTAATTAATTTGATTATTTCTTCAATAACACTTTTTAATTAACTTCTGTATGGAAGATAGAGTGCCAGGACTTATTATAAATTTAAAAATGCATAGGCACAATCATCATATATTTCCAACTTTCTGAGACATTTCAAATGAAAATAGTTTGTCCTGTATCAAACCTTTGTATTTTTGGTTCATTAATATAGTCTCCACCGCATAAAACTTACTCCTTGCCCTGAGGTTCTTACAAGTTAATGGAGGCAGGGTACTGTGTAAGAGACAAAGTGCCAGACAGCTTCCATAACCACATTATTTTTTTCAGGCAGCAAGGATAGAACAAATGACTTCTCAGTATCTTTATTATAAACTAGAATTCTTTTGAGCAGTTCTGTTGGAATCTATGGTTTAGTGAATTTCTGTTGCAATTACTGCGACATTCTTCATTTTTCTGGGAATTTGGTGGCTGCCCTTTTGTGAGCACAAGTCATCTGTTCGGTGATATATCTCAGGGACCTATTTGAAATGTTCTTGTTAAGAAGTCTGTAGTCTTGACAGCTAACTACTACTTTCAATGACTGAATGTGGCAAAACTGTAACACCTGCAAATTCCTGGAATATTGCAAACTGATAAATCTCGACAGGCAAATTGATGTCCATTATATATAATTATAGCCTGAATTCCTGGCTCCTTTCCAGCATTCAGAGAGAGCAGCTACTGTGCTATGTTTTGAACCTTTTTCTAGGGAATAAAAGAATGATTGTCTATCACAAACAATTGTTGATTTCTGAAATAAACATGTGCTTTTAAAAATACTTTGGCATTAGGTGAATATCTGAGTCTTCAAGAAAACATTTAGTTGCTTCTTCCTTGTAGATGTTCTTGTAAAAAAATAACCTTATCTGTGTCTGTGTGATCTGTTCTCATCTACAGCTGAGAGGGGCATGAAAATGTTTTTTTCTTTTTTTACTTTCTAGAGGTAAATTGTACTTAACCAAAGAACTCTGTAATGGCCCAAGTATGAATTAAATATGATACATAGCCCTCAAAAAAGTAATATTTTCAGTGGATTTTGTTCATTGCAGTAATACTTAATTGTTTTTTTCAAAGTAGGTGAATAACATGCATGTGGTCTATTACCCTTCTCATGGTTTCAGTAAACTCAGTACATAAGGACACCATTTAGAAGTTTTTAAATCCTCTGGTACTTAGTTAACACTTCTTTTTGAGAACTTTTAAAACTCCCATTCCTTTGGCTAACATAAATGATAAAAATTATGTAGAAAAATATTGAATCAGATTTAATAATTTTTTTCTGACAAAAATGTTATTAACTATTTACTTTATCATTTTTATTGGTTGAATTATTCAAGGACATTTTGGTTTCTTTTTATCAATTTATGTGAGAAATGTATTGACTATCTGCTCTTGTGCTCTTCATTGTTTATTAATGATCTTCAAAACCTAAATTACTTTTTAAATAAAGTTGTTGAATCACTTTCCTTTAACATCTTGAAATGAACATGTACTATTTCACTCTTATGGTATTCCTGCTTTTCTTGTGAGGAAAGACAAACTTTGTTATATTCATGTTTTCACCGTCATATTTTCAAAAAAAAAAAAAAAAGTAAATAAAGATGTCTCAGTCCACCAGTTAAATTCTTATGATTTCTGGACCATTATGTTGTCATCTGAATAACTGAAGACTACCTTTAATGAGGTGCGTGTGCCTGGTTGCATTAGCAGCTTAACAGATGTCTGAGTGATTAAAGTTCCCCTGAGTACCATAGCTTTTGCATTTCCTTGAATCGTATTTGCCTTCTGACCCAGGAGCTCCACTAAAGATTTCCACTGGTTGTTTCAATTTACCTTTTTAAACTCTTAGCTCAATGATCAAAGTAGTTTGCAAATATCTAATCGTCAAAGGTTATCTTTCTGGTTTGTACAGAATTACTTATTTTATCTTTAATTCATATATATACACACGCGTGCGTGTGTCTATTAATAAAAGAAATAAAACTATTTTAGAATTTCAGATACCTTTTTGGGATCTGGTATTTGTTGGATTACCTGATATTTTGGTCTGGGTCCCAGAACTGTGGCAAGTACAAAGAAGAACTATTACCTAAGACAGACAAAATAATCTTTAATGTCTCAAAAGAATAGGTGTCATGGAGAGAGCTCCACTCCACCCCTCACGAACAGCTGACTTTTTTGGAACCTGGTTTATCTGCTTCCGAGAGAGGAAAGGGCTGGTTGACAGGATTTAAACCTGTGGCTCCAGGCAGTCTAGGCATTCTAATTTGGATTCTTAGATCACTAAGCCAAGCCTTGTAGGTCTCAGAAACTCTTTTATTTATACATAGATAACGATTATACCAATCAAGTTGACATTCTAGTAATAAGAATTTCACCAACTTTCACTTATGCCTTCAAATGTGTTATTGTTTAATCTCATCATGTGAGGCAAGTTGAATCAAAGCCAACTAGTCATTTTTACCTTCCATTATCAATTTTGAGTAATTTTATTTAACTTTTTCCCTGCATTTATAGACTCTGTTCTCAAAAGACATCAGAGCTGGCCTTGATGAATAGTATAATGCTGCCTTATTTATAAAAACTTAGTGAAAAACAAGGCACAGGTTTCTCTTAATTGTAATAAAAATCACATAGTATATTGATATTAATGTTTACAAGAAAGATTTGTGCAGTTTTCATATTACTTTTACAGCAAATCATAGCAAAACATTTTCTATAATCCTTATTCATATTCAATTTAATCTGCACTTATTATTTTGCATTTTGGGACTTTATTGATTACATTTCAATGGGAAAAGTAGCTAATATTTCGAACTACTATAAAAATATATACATTTCAAAAATTAACATTATTCACCATTTTTTATGGGTTTGCCTCAAAAAGTTAATTTATTTATTTATACATTATTTAGTCTATGTATAAAATTATGGTAAGTGTTATAAGATTAATATTGCTGAAGAAAACTATACATATTTATGTTATTTCTAAGACACTCAGAAGGATATACAATAATTTAAAAAAGAAAATAACAGAATTACTAGTAAATTGTGGCATTAAAAATTAAGTTTTATTTGTACTGAATAAAGTTAGAGTAAAAAATAGAGACTAGTCTGATTATATTTTTCTTGATATTGGCCATAATATGTACATGTATAATTTAGTAAGTGAGATAAAACAAAGTACTGTAACTACTTATCTCTTGAAGTAGATGATAAATTAACCTTAACTCTAGGCTCTGAATCACATGACTTTTAAGACTTTTAAATTATGAATGAACAACCTTAGGTTTTAAAGTAGTTACTAGAAGGATCTTTTCAATGATGAGATCTCAAAGAAAGTAATATCAGTAGGCCCACTCCTACCTGGAAAAAAATTTTAAAATAAAAAAAGTTGCATTTTGACCTGGCTTTCTTCTTTTTGAAGATTATATAGTATATCATTTTGATCCCTTACTCTTTTCCTTAAATATTTAAAAGATATTCCTTTCAGAGGGAAATTGTAATGTGAACCAAGCTATTATTTTTACTCACGTATTTCTAAATTTGGCAGAATTTTTATATTTCATAGATAAGGATGGAATTATCAGGGGTAAAATTAATGTAGCTTATATTTTTCAAACATAAACTGTCTTTTCCTATACGTCAGATTTCTTATACATTCCTAGGCAAATTAAAGTATACTAGCAGTTCAAATGTACCCCACCTCCATAACACTGGAAATAAAGAAATTTGTATTAGGTTAATTTGAGATGGGAAAATTTGAAAAAGTTATTTCCGAATGGACTGTACTGCATAAGTGAGTAAGCCAGTAAGTAACAGCATTCAGAATTCTCTTATGTTAAAGATATCTGAATCTTGGTCATCATCTTTAAGATTATTTTTTATGCATATCTCCGTAGAAAAGCTCCTGGGGGCACAGTCTTCTTTAATATAACTGTAGCCCTCAACCCTCGTAGTAAGGTAAGAGAGAAGAATTTCACTATGAAAATGTACCAAGCTATTGCATTTGTGAAAATGTAGAGTGTAAAATAGGCTGTTATGAGATATCTAAATTATTATACAGTACTTTGAAGCTCTTTATCAACCCAATAATTACACCTTGTATTTTTCAGCTACTGTTTTGCTAAGATATCAGTAAAGATTATAACCTTATATATTTTTCTGCATGCACTTTTCTTCTTAAATATTCTTACATAAGTTGAAGATACTTAATTGCATTTAGAATAGCTGATTCATATCAAATTATGTAAATTCACAAGTTTAGCAAAACTAAATTAAGTTTAAAGCTTGTGTATATGTACATACATTTGAACTCATTTATCTCTTACCATTTATTCTGCCATTGACCCTCTCTCTCACCTATAAATCAGGAAGCAATGGATATAATTCCAACAGTCTTTTTTTTTAATTAAAAATTTTTTAAATTATTTATTTGTTTGTTTATTTATTTTTATTTTTAGAGAGAGGGGAAAGGGGAAAGAGAGGGAGAGAAACATCACTGTGTGGTTGCCTCTCACTCGTGCCCTCAACTGGGGACCTGACACGCAACCTAGTCATGTGCCCTTACTGGGAATTGAACCAGCGGCACTTGGCTCACAGGCCAAGACTCAGTCCACTGAGCCACAGCAGCCAGGGCTTCCAACAGTCTTGAATAACATTCAACATTTATTTAAGCAGAAAACAAGGTTTATACTTTACTAAAGTGAAGAATTACCTTGGCTGTCTTATTGCAAGATGCCACTGTGTGAATGGCCTACATTCAGAACCTGAGTAGCCATATGGCATACATAGGAGCAACAAGTAATAAAACAAATCTATATCATAGGGATTCAATATATATGTCTTAATTTCAATTATTTCTTTAACAATAGTAAAGAGTGACTTTGCTGATGCCATTTATTTTGTCATTTCTATTACTACAATAAAAACAATTACTGATTAAACACTGACAGTGTGCTTGACATTATTCTTAGCATCTGCCATTCAGTCTCTTCATCTTTATGACACTCTTATGAAGAAAACATTATCTTTATTTTACAAAAAAAAAAAAAAAGATTGAGGTACAAAGAGGTAAACTAGCTAAGGTTGATTACCTTATATTTCTTATCATATTTTGTTTTAGATTGTCTTTTAGAAATGCATATCCTATTATTTATAATCTTAGATTTTCTTTTCTCAATATTTCTTATTTATCTGATGTTAATCAGCCCATGGTTTTACTATTATTTATATGTCAGTGGGATATTAAATGGGTGAATGGATAAATGAACCAGTGATTGATGGATAAATCAAGTCTATATCTCTAATAATATTTCCCCAATGATACACATACACATAAATATTCAACAGACTGGGTACATAACTAACACAAATTACATGGAGACTACAGTTACAGCGAGTCAGATGCTTTCAAATGAACTGGTTTAATTGTGAATTTATTATCCTCCCCATCAGCACCTACACCTCTAAGCTATTCACTTTAACTGTAGTCTCCATATAATTGTGTTAGTTATGTACTTTGTGTCAGAAACAAATCTACTCTTAAAAAAATCAGAACATGTAAATAATCTGCAAATTACGTTTCTTTATTATAATGGGCTTCTTTTTAGTGCCTGTGGGTAGCAATACAGAGAGATGGGCAAGCGGGAGAAAGGGAGAATGTCATTTCTTGCTGTTTCTTCCCTATTCCTATCAGTACCACCCAGCAGCAGTGGTTTCCAGTATCCTGCTTCTCTTTGCATGCACAGAACCAGCTTTATTCACCTCCTGAAGCAGCCTGCAGTACGCTCTCCTCAAGCTTCTGAGCCCTAACCCTACAGAATCCCTCCTCTGAATTTCTTGGTTCTGATAGCAACAACTGCTTCCCTCTCTTCCTCAGCTCTAGGGCAGTAGCTGCTTCCTTCAATTATATCATTTGTCTTTCTTTTAATTCTCTAAAACTCTTACACTGGTGTAAACAACTGCCTGTATTAAATTCCATGTGTTAGATATCTAATGTCGGTTCCTGACCAATGCTTCACTGAAATACTCATGTATTAGAATTTCCTTTGATTACTCCAATTCCTTACTTGGATTGTTCTGGGCATATTCTTTATCTACTTCAAATCCTTTTTCTTCTACATTTAACCAATTTCCACAAACTGCCAGTTATATTCTAGACTATCTCAGAAATCTGTCTTTATGTCAATCAAAATGTAGTGGTAAATTTCAAAGAATTTTGATCTAGAAGGCTTCCATTCAGACACTAGACCTACTACTTGTTAGCTCTAAGAACTAGGAGAGACTTGTTGGTTGGCTGGTTTATCACCAACAACCCTGCATATACACATATATGACATATTTAATGTATACCATTCTATATTATATATAATTTTAACATATATATAAAATCATTTCCTCAGCACTCTCAGCCCGACACCATCTTTGCTCAAATGACTATTTTTGACATCATCCCTTAAAAATTATGAAGAATTTAATTTTTTAGGAATATATTACATGTTATAATTACTGAAAATAACCTATTATAAACATGTTACATATTTTCTCCCCTCCTTTTTTTTGCACTGTTATAAGCATATTTGTTACCTTTTTTCTTCCCTCTTTTAAGTAATTCTTCTAAAGCAAATAATATAAACTATAATTAATTAAATATTTTAGTCTTGCTTTTAATACATAACAATTTTATCATAACAAATACGGTTGGCAGAAGTCTAGGTGAAAAGGTAACGAAATATGAATATAAATATTGACTTAAATTAATATATAGAACATTAATTTTGCAATATCATGGAATGTTTACCTGGCTGAATACAGCCTTGTAGTTAGCAAAATTACCATAATTCTTGTGTTTAGACAATAATAAGAATTCACTTATAACATCTAGCTTTTTAGAATATTTTAAAAATACATCTATATAAAACAAACTGGTAATCATTTTAAATTGTGATGACTAATGGATGAGTTCTAGTGAGTAGATTTCTGGTGGGTAGAATAATAGGTATGACATTTTTGCTGCTTTGAACAACATTTGCTGAACCTTGATCTAGCATGCCCAGGCAATATTAAATGCTCTATAAAGGAAAACTCTGCATCTGCTCTTGTTCTTTAACATTTGACTTCACAGTGTTTGGCATTATTCCAAGATCTCTCTGGTTATTCATATAATAATTGTTTTGAGTTTTTTTTTTTAATTCAAGTAAAAGAAAAGCTTTCCATATTTAAAGGAGCAAAATTATTTTTGTACTCAACTATGCTCATGTACTTTCCACATCTTAGTTATTATAAATAAAGGTAACAATTTGAAAGTTTTGTTTTTGTATTAGTTTCTTAAAATGTTTATTGTAGGTGGTTCATGAAGTCAGATCATATAGCAAACTTCCCTAATTCTCAGGAAAATTAAGTGCAGGTGTTTCAAATAATTTTCTGGCGATACAAGCTACATTAATGTTGTTTTACACAATAAATACCACACAGTAAAGCAAATGTTGAAAATGTTTTTAAAAACAGCTGCAGATATTAAAAAATAATAGTCTAATGCTCAAAGTAGACTAAACAACAAAATTATGGATCCAGTTGTGAAAAGAAAGAAATTTGTGGCAATAAAAATGCCTAGTGGGTACAGATCCACATCTTGTATGTCTCTTTTATTTTTCTGAAGCATCTGGTTTGGTACTCTATACACAAAAATATTTTTACTTAGTTACCAACTAAGCCAATGATTGTTGATTTTTACATGTAGGCCTCTACAAATCGTAGGACTAATTCCTTATATTCAACATATACTTAATAATTGCTCCAAGAACTCTGAAGTGAACTGAAAATACTGCATTGAACAATATAAACATTGTGTTAGAGTCCATGGGTTTAGTGTCTGATGGGGGTAATGATAAAAATAAAACAAATAAAAGTGATCAAGAAACTGTAAAAATTACCTTTACTAATATGGCTGAATATAATTTTTTTTTGTTTTACATAGTACCAAATAGGTAAAAAATCTAAGTGAAAAGGCAAACAAGAAGCTATTTACAACATATATTATATCAAATAATCAGTATCCAGAATACATGAAATACTCATTAGAATCAATTTTTTATTGTTGACACTATTACAGATGTCCCCTATTTCCCACCCTTTGCCTGACTCCAGCCAGCCCCACCCTTCACCCTGACCTTCACCACACTATTGTCTGTGTCCGTGGGCTATACATGTTTATTCTTTAATCTTTTTAGTTTCTTTTATCCAGTCACCTCCACCCTCATCCCCTCTGAGAATTATCGGTCTGTTCTATGTATTTATGCCTCTGGTTCTATTTTGTTTGTCAGTTTATTTTGGTTTTTAGACTCTATGTATAAATGAGATTATATGTTATTTGTCTGACTCTGACTGGCTTATTTTGCTTAGCATAATGTCCTCCAGGTCCACCCATGTTGTTACAAAGGGTAAGATTTCTTTCTTTTTGACAGCCGCATAGATTTCCATTGTGTAAATGTACCATATTTTTTTATCCACTTATCTACTGATCGGTACTCAGGCTGTTTCCAAATATTGGCTATTGTAAATAATGTTGCAATAAACATAAGGGTGCGTATATTCTTCCTGACTGATGTTTCAGAATTCTTAGTGTATATTCCCAGAAGTGGGATTGCTGGATCAAAAAGCAGTTCTATTTTTAATTTTTGGAGGAAACTTCAAACTGTTTTCCACAGTGGCTGCACTATTCTGCATTCCCACCAATAGTGCACTAGGGCTCCCTTTGTTTATGATAGCCACTCTGGCAGATGTGAGGTGGTACTTCACTATAGTTTTAATTTGTATCTCTCTGATGACTAGTGACATTGAACATTTTTCCTGTGTCAATTGGCCATCTGTGTGTCCTCCTTGGAGAAGTGTCTGTTTAGGTCCTTTGCTTATTTTTTAATTGTATTGTTTGTGTTCCTGGTGTTGAGTTGTATAAGTACTCTATATATTTTGGAAATTAACCCAAAGACAAATGGCATAAACTAAATAACAGAAAAATATGAACAGGTATTTTTTAACAGAAGTATCATAGTTGATTAAACTGTTCACTTATATCAGTAATTAGGCAAATGAAAATGCAGACTTCAATGAGTTATTTTCTTACATATACTAGGTTGGCAAAAATAAAGATATTTGATTATACCAACAAACTGTTGATTGGATTGTCAACTAAAATAAGCCATTAGAACAAAAATTAATATTATTTTATAAAGTAGAAAACACATATTTTGTACAACCCCTTTCTTTTCTAGGCATGTATTCTATAGAAACATTTACACTGAATTCGGTTCTGGAAATAAACTTGGCAAACTCTCAGGGGGTTCATTAAACCATCAAGCACAAAATATGGCCAAGTATAAGCCCAGCACATCCTATAGCATTGCTTTTAACAGCAAAAAGTGTACAGAACAACCCAATATCCATTGACAAGAGAGTATACAAATTGTGATATAGTCACAGAGTAATACTATTCATAAATAAAAAAATGAACTAGTATTACACCACCAACCAAAATAAATCTTATAAATAAAATTTGAAATGAAAAGGTCATGCATATACACATATACAAATTGTGATACTATTTTCATAAATCCCCCAAACAAATATTGATACAATATCAATAGACTTACCTTTGGGAAAAGAAAAATGATTCTAGAAGGATGTCTAAGAAGGAAAAGAATGTGCTGACAAAAAGTTAAAAACATAAAAATGGGGGTAAATTTAAATATATAGGACAGTATAAAACAAAATATTATTCAGCATGTGGGATTAAGAAACACAAGGTAACACTAAAATATCGGAAAATAACAGTTAATAACTATGAAGACTTTTTTGGAGAAAAATTGGTGCCAAACATATATTGAACTTTAAAACTTTACGTGTATATTTTTAAAGAATACCAATTCAAATAATTCAAATACCAATGAAAAAGAGTACATGGGGGAAAGCAACATTTTTAATTTTTAAAAAGCAAAATAATATGAAAAGAGTCAAAAGTTGACACATATAAATGTGCAATATTAAATGGAACAAATAAGTGAAAATATATTAGTTATCACAATAAATGTAAATGAAATTCCTAAAAATATGACTTTAAAGTATATAAACTCAAAAATTGATTGAACTACAAAATCAATTTGATGTCTCCCATTATACTGAGAAACAAATGCTCCATGAAGCACATAATGTAGACAAAAAGAGAATTGTTATAACATAATACAGGACATCAAGATTAAACTGCAATATCATTCATAATGGATAAATGTTAAAAGTCTTCTCTGAAATTAGGGGTGACAAAAGGATTTTAAATCTCACTACTTTTATCCAGCATTGTGATAAGAATTCTGGTTATGGAGTAAAATAAGATAAATAAACAAATGTATACCAAATTGGAAGAAGCAAACTGATCTCATTTACTGTTGGTATGATTATCTAAGTAGAAAAAAATCAAAGAATAAATAGAAACATTTGTATTAATAAGAGAGTCCAGCAAATTTGATGAATACAATAATAGTACTGTTTCTATACATATTTATTACTCTAAAATAATGTCCATTAAAATGTAATTTAGGGAAAAACATTTAAACTACAAAAGTCGTAATATAATATTAACTTTAATTGAAGATTTTCAGGAGTATTTACTACATTTTTCAATTCAGATTGAATATTGATGGTATCGTCAATGTAGTGGACCAATTTGATTTTCTGCTGGATTTTCATTTGGCCTATAATATAAGAAATAGCACCAGAATGAATATATCTCTGGGGTGAGAACTTGAATGTACATAGTTTTCCATCTTCTGAAAAGAAAACCGCTCCTGACTGTCCTTGCCACTGGGCTTTGAAGAAAATGCAGCTGCCAAATCCATGGCAGTATACCATGCACTGCACCTGTGCTAAGCCACTCATGAATACGCCACTGTTGGTACAGCAGCTGCAGTTGCGATTCCTACTTGGAGAAGTTTGCGGTAGTCCACAACCTTTTGCTGCTCTCCATCTAGTTTTACAGGGGTCACACTGGTGAACAAATGGAGATATGAAGGAGACTACATCTGCATACACTGCATCTGCACCTGGATCCTTTTGATTTTGAGAGTTAGCATTGATCTCTGTCTTTCACCATACTGGTATTTTATATTGATTTCGATTCACTTTTTTAGCCAGAAGAAGACAGAAAAAGGTTTACCAGCTTCCACTTTAGTCTTTTCTCTAAAGATTGGAGACTTCATGGGAAATTTTTGCCAACTGCTAAGTAGGTATATTTCAATTATGTATCTGGGAACTGGGGTAATTAATAATGGATGTATCCGTGGACTTTGTGGACCCACTATGATATTAATGGGGCTAGGACTCCGTTCAAGATTACCTGACACCCATATGCTGCCACTTTAAAATTAGGGTTCTTTAGGTTTCCAAGTAATCAACATAAACTCAGACTGTAATTCTAAAATCCCTTTGGTTATCTTGTATACCTCTTTCCTCAGGATTATTACCTTATCAAACTCTGAGGTAGCTTCAAAGAAAGACTAGATTTCATTTTTCTTAGGTTTTCAGAATCCTTTCTTATGAAAACTCAGTGTCTTTTTTAGTATATGAGTACTGAATCTAAACAGACTAAGCTGTAGTAAATTGGCTGTGGACTGTGACTTTCTATGACATCAGCCTTTATCTCTCCAAATGAATGTACACACATGCATACATACATATATACAAATACTTTTTGGCTCCCCATCGACCTTGCTATCAAAAATACCATGGTCTATTAAATATTTTCATACATCTCCCAAGGTCAGGTTGTTGGATGTTATTCTGACCTAACTGCACATTATAGTAAATATGCTCACTTGTTTCTGCCACCTAGTCAATGCTATTCTTGCCTCCTACTATCTCTGTTACGAAGCTTCTCAATGATGATGTTTGCAAAATTCTTCCTAAGGTCACTTTTCTTTTTAATTGATTTAATTTTTATTGTATTTTTTTCAATTACCATTTAGTCCCCATATACCCACCTCTCCCCAGCAACCACCACACTGTTGTTCATGTCCATGAGTCCTTTTATCTTTTTGCTCAATCCTTCCACCCTTTAACCTCCCCTATACTATGAACTATCATTTACTTGCCATCTATGAGTCTGTCTCTGTTTTGCTATGAGTTCACTTTGTTCATTAGATTTCACATATGAGTGAAATCATATGGTGGTTGTCTTTCTCTGACTGGTTTATTTCACTTAACATACTGTTTCCCAGGTCCACCCATACTGTGGCAAAGCATAAAATTTTCTTCTTTTTTAAAGCCAAGTAGTATTCCATTGTGTAAATGTCCCATAGTTGTTTTATTCACTCATCTATTCATGGACACTTGGACTTCTTCCATATCCTGGCAATTGTAAATAATGCTGTCATGAACATAGAGTTGTTTATGTTCTTTTAAATTTGTGTTTTCGGTTCCTTTGGATATAATTCCAGAAGTGGGATAGTTGGGTTAAAAGGTAGATCCATTTTTTATTTTTTGAGGCATCTCTGTTTTTTACATGGCTGCACCAATCTGCATTCCCACCAGCAGTGCATGGGGGTTCCCTTTCTCCACATCCTCACCAGCACTTGTTTGTTGATTTATTAATGATAGCCATTCTGACAGGTGTGAGATGATGTCATTGTGGTCTTAACTTGCATTTCTCTGATGATTAGTGACATTGAGCATCTTTTAATATGTCTATTGGTCATTTCTATGTCCTCTTAGAAGTACCTATTCAGGTCCTTTGCCCATTTTTTAACTTGGTTGTTTGTTTTTTCTGGTGTTGAGTTTTGTAAGTACTTTGTAAATTTTGGATAGTTCCCCTTTATCTCATTCTGTGAGTTGTCTTTTTATTTTGTTGATGATTTTCTTTGCTGTGCAAAAACTTTTTACTTTGATGTAGTCCTATTTATTTATTTATTTATTTATTTATTTATTTTTGTTTTCCTTGCTTGGGGAAGTATATCCAATAAAATATTGCTGTGAGCAATATCCAAGATCCTGTGGTCTATTTTCTTTTAGGATTTTTATGGTTTTGGGTCTAACACTCAAGTCTTTGATCAACTTTTAATTTAGTCTTCTGTGTGGTGTGAGAAGATGGTCTAGTTTCATTTTTCTGTATGTACTATCCAATTTTCTCAACACCACTTATTGAATAAAACATCTTTAACTTATTGTATGTGCTTGCTTCCTCTGTCAGATATTAGTTGACTGTAAAGGTGTGGGTTTAATATTGGGCTCTTTTTTCTGTCCCATTGAATTGTGTGTCTATTTTGATTACTATGGCTTTATACTGTAGTATGATATTAGGTAGCATGATTTCTCCAACTTTGTTCTTTCTCAGGATCACTGTTGCTATGTGAGGGTGGCAGGGGTTTGTAGTTCCATATAAATTTTTGAAATATTTGTTCTAGCTCTGTGAAATATGCTATTGGAATATTAATAGAAATTGTGTTGAACCTATAGATTGTTTTGGATAACATAGACATTTTAATGATGTTAATTTTTCATATCCATGAACATGGTATGTTCTTCCAATTATTTGTATCTTATTCAATTTCTTCAGTGTTTTAAAATTTTCCATGTATAGATCTTTGCATCCTTGGTTAGGTTTATTCCTAGGTATTATATTCTTTTTTATATTTTATTTATTTATTTTTTAGAGAGGGGGGAATGGAGGGACAAATAGAGGGAAAGAAACATCAATGTGTGGATGCCTCTCACACACCCCCAAATGGGGACTTGGCCCACAACCCAGGCATGTGCCATGACTGGAAATTGAACTGGTGACCCTTTGATTCACAGGCTGGTGCTCAATCCATTGAGTCATACAAGCCAGGGCCTAGATATTTTATTCTTTTTGAAGCAACTGTGAATGGGATTTTTTTTTAAACTTCTTTCTGTTAGCTCATTATTGGCATATAAAATTGCAACTGATTCCTGGACAATAATTTTTTATCTTGCTACTTTGCTGAATTTATTTATCAGTTCTAGTAGTTTTTAAGTGGAATCTTTGGGGTTCTCTATGTGTAGTATCAGATCATCTGCAAATAAAGACAGTCTTTTTTCTTTTCATTTTGGGTGCCTTTTATTTCTTTCTGTCTGATTGCTGTGGCTAGAGCTACTCGTTCTATGTTGAATAAGAGATGTAAAAGCAGATATCCCTGTCCTTTCCTGATCTTAAGTGGAATGTTGTAGTTTTTGCCTGTTGAGTATGATACTGGCAGTGGGTTTGTCATATATGGCTTTTATGATATTTAGGTATGCTTCTTCTATTTCCACTTTGCTGAGAGTTTTAATCATAAATTGGTGTTGGACTTTATCAAATGCTTTTTATGCATATATTGATATGATCACATGGTTTTTTTCCTTCATTTTGTTTATGTGGTGAACCACATTTATTGATTTGCAAATGTTGTACAAACCTCGCATTTCCAGATTAAATCCCATTGATCATGGTGCTTGATCTCTATGATGCATTGCTGTGTTCTGTTTGCTAATATTTTGTTGAGGATGTTAGCACATATGTTCATCAGGGATATTGGCCTGTAGTTTTCTTTCTTTGTAGTATCTTTATCTAGTTTTGGAATTAAGATAATGCTGGCCTTGTAAAATGAGTTTAGGAACCTCCCCTCCTCTTGAATTTTATAATATAGTTTGAGAAGGAGAGGTGTCAGTTCTTCTCAGAATGTTTGGTAAATATTGTCTGTGAATACATCCACTCCAGGACTTTTGTTTGGTGGGAGTTTTTTCATTACTGCTTCAATTTCACTAGGTGTAATCTGCCTATTCAGATTCTCTGATTCTTCCTTATTTAGTTTTGGAAGAGTGTATATTTCTAGGAATTTATCCATTTCATCCAGGTTGTTCAGTTTGTTGGCATGTAACTACATATTTTCTTATGATTTTATTTTGTTTCTTTGGTGTCAGTTGTCATTTCTCCTCTTTAATTTCTGATTTTATTTATTTGGGTCCTTTCTCTTTTTTTCTTAATGAGTTTGGTTAACAGTTTGTCAACCTTATTTATCTTTTCAATGAACCAGCTCTTGGATCCATTGTTCTTCTGTATCATTTTTTTAGACTCTATTTCATTTATTTCTGCTCTGATCTTTATTATTACCTTCCTTCTACTCACTTTGAGCTTTGTTTGTTGTTCTTTTTCAAGTTTCTTTATGTATAAAGTTAGGTCATTTATTTGAGCTTTTTCTTATTATTATTATTATTTTTTTTTGTGATAGGCCTGTGATGCTATTAATTTCCCTCTTAAGATTGCTTTGCCAGTGTCCCACAGATTTTGGATTGTTAAATCCTCATTTTCATTTGTTTCAAGGTATCTTTTTATTTCTTCCTTGATCTTGTTATTGACCCATTTATTGTTTAATAACTTGCTACTTAGCTTCCATGTCTTTGTGTGTTTTTCAGTGTTTTTGTGATTGATGTCTAGTTTCATAACATTGTGGTCAGAGAAGATATGATTTCAGTCTTCTTAAATTATTAAGACTCTTTTGTGTCATAAAATGTTATCTGTCCTAGAAAATGTTCCACTAACAGTTGAAAAGTATGTATATTCAGAGCATTTTGGATGGAGCCCAGGATAAGTGGCTGCAAATGAAATTTTGTGCATTGGCCCTTTAAAAAGGCTCTCTCTATCTTCAGCTGTCTCTCCCTGGCAGACAGAAATCCTGCTGCTTTTCACATCTGGATGTTATCTGAGTTTCTTTCTGGCTCCAGTGTTATAGGCTGAGGAGCCCAGCTTTGGGTTTAGACCCCATACTTCTCAGTGGGAATCCCCCAGACACCATAATATCCCTCTGGAACTTCTGCTGCTGCCCATGGAAGCCCAGCCAGCCTTCTAGCACTTCTTCTGCACTCCCTGTCTTATTGCAGTTAAGTGGTTTCTTCTATTTGTCCTTGGTTATAAGGCTTCTCTCCAGCTAGTGTTCAGATTGTTATTCTGGATGATCTCTCTACAATTTAGTTGTAGTTTTATATTGGTCCACTTACTCCTCCACTATCTTGGATCTCACTTTTACTACAAAGAGTTCTAGTCCTCACAATAAACATGGGCAACTGTTGGTTTTGTTTCCAGTCTCATATAGCAGACCTATTCTGGCATAACCACTTCCTTTTCAGTCTTTTGCTTTCTTCCTTCACAGTCTGCCATTCCAGTTCCAGTATGTCTAATACAGCAAATGTTGACCATCACATTTTTAAAACTCAAGTTTATTGTGGTGTAGGTTACTAACAGTAAACGTGGTCCATTTAAAGTGTTCATTTCTATAAATTTTGAAAATCGTAGTTGTATAACTGTTCTGACAATGAAAGTGTAAAATGTTTTCATCATCCCCCCAAAGTTTCCTCATGTTTTTGAATCCCCTCAGACAACTCCTAACCTCTGGTAACAATAGATCAGCTTTCTGTCCTAAAATTTTCTTTTGTCAAAGTTTGATGTAAAAAATCATAAAATATATAGTCTTTTGAGTCTGGATTTCACTTTGCATAAATATTTTGAGGTTAACACAAGTTGTTGAGTATATTAATAGTTCTTTTATATTGGGGACTAGCAGTCTATGACATTGATGTACCAATTTTATATTAGTCACTATTTGAAGAATATTTGCATTTTTTGGTGATTTTGAATGAAACCACCATGAACATTTGTGTTCAAGGTTTATTCCTTTTGTGTAACTACCATAGAGTGGGATTGCTGAGACATATTGTTAAATATGTTTATGTTTATAAGAAATAGCCACTTTTTTTTAAGCAGTGATGCAAAATGGCTTCACCAATAAAAGTGCAAAACTCTTTCACCAACAATGTATAAGACTTCTAGTATCTCTGCATCTTGTCTAGCACCTCACATGGTCAGAATGTTATTATTATTACCATTGTAATAGGTATGTAGTAATGTTTTATAGAGGTTTTCATGTGCATTTCCCAAATGGCTAATGATGTCAACTTCTTTTCATGTACTTGTTTATTATTTGAGTATCTTATTTGGTGAAGTGTCTCTTTAAATGTTTTGTTTATTTTATATAGTTAGGCTGTTTGATTTCTTATTATTGGGATATGAGAGTTAGTTATATATTTAATATAGCAAACTTTTATCAGAAATACATTATGAAAATTTTTTCACAGTTTATGGTTTGTATTTTTATTCTTTTAAATTTGCCAAGGTCTAATATTTTCTTTTATGGTTTGTGTTCCAATCAAAGAAATATTTTCCTAATTCAAGGATGGCAAATTTTTCTTCTATCTTTTTACTATAACTTTTATATTTGTTATGTACTTTGTATTTATATATATAGTATTTGAAATTATTTTTTTGTAGTGAAAGGTATGGAGCAATCAAGATAAAGAACATTGTCATCAACCATCAACACCCACTCCCCCAAATTTTTTCATGTTGGACTGTAATTTATTAAAAGATTATTTTTCAATTGAATTATTTTTTAAGTTTATAAAAAACTTGTGTAGTTCTATTCCAATAATCTATGCACCTTTGCATCGATTATTATCCATTACTATCCTGACTATATTACTACACTTTTATAGTAAGTCTTAAAATCAAAGAGTGTAAGCTCTCCAACTTTGTTCTTTTTTTGAAAAATTACATTGACTAATCTAGTTAACAGATTTTTGAATTTTAATCAGGATTGTTATGTATCTATAAATCAAATTATTGAATAACATCATAATATTGATAAAATCTATTAACTCATGTTTTTCATTACTTAGTCCTGTGATTTCTCACATTTATGTTTTGGATTTCCAGCACACAAATCGTGCATTCATTCATTTTTAGATTTATATGTATACATTTTGTGTTTTGTTGGTACTATAGTGTAAAAGTAATTATTATTTTTATTTCCAATTGTTCCTGACATTAATTAGAAATGAAGTTAATTTTTTATATTGAACTTGCATCCTATGATCATACTAAACTCATTTATTTATTATAGCAGCTTTTTAAAAAATTCAGATATTTTATATTGACAATATTACTGTCTGCAAATGTAGAACACTTAATTTATATATTTCTGATCTACATGTATTTTATTGTTCTACTGAACAAACTACAACCTTCAGTACAATGTTGAATAGGATTCTTAAGAGGGGGCATTCCTCTCTTGTTCTTAAGTGTAGGAAAAAATAGTTAACATTTTACCATTAAGCATGACACTTGCTGTAGGATTTTGGTAAATGCTTTTCAGTTGAGAACATTCTCTTAATTTATATATTGCTTAGAATTTTTTTATCATAAATGGAAATAGAAGTTCTTAAAATGTTTTCTGCATCAGTTGCAAAAGTCATATAGATTTTATTCTTTAGTATATTGATATGATGAATTGAATTGAATGATTTTCAAATACTGCACAAACCTTGTATTCTTGAGGTAAACCTTGACTGATCTTATGTATTATCTTTTTTATAATTTCTGAAATATGTTAATATTTTAGAATGATAATTATGTATATGATGGATAGTGGTTTAGGATTTTGTTATAATTTTTCTGCATTTGTTATGCAGGCCTCATAGATATACTTGAGAAACATTTCCTCCCTTTACTTGTATTATTTTCACTAAAACTTGATGAAATTTTTCAGTGAAGCTCTCAAAGACTTTAATAGATATAGAAATATTTGAGCTATTTATTTTTCTGTAGGTATTAGTTATTTGTGCTTTTCAAATAATTTGTTCATTTTCTTTAAGTTATCAAATTTTGAAGTATGAAGACTTTTATTATATTTAATTATTAAGCATTTAAAGTCTGTAGGGTCTGCAGTGATGTTCCAATTTTTATCTCTGATATTGGTAATATGTGTCTTCTTTCTTTTTCACTGTGTTACTCTGGCTAGAGATTTATTAATTTGTTGCTATTGTCAGAGCACCAGTTTTCAATTTCATAAATGTAAAAACATCTTATTTTAATGTTAAGTTTTTCCTCCCTTCTGTTTACTTTAGATTTAATTTACTCTTTTTGTTTCCTTTTGTTTTTACATTTTATTATTATGCTATTACAGTTGTCCTGATCTTCTCCCTTTGTCCATCTCCATCCAGACCTCCCCACCCTCAGGCAATTCCCTCACCATTGTTCATGTCCATGGGTCACGCATATAAGTTCTATGGCTACTACATTTCCTATGCTGTACTTTATATCCCTGTGACTATTCTGTAACTATTTATTTGTACTTCTTAATCCTCCTACCTCTACACCTACCTCCTATCTGACAGCCATCGAAATGTTCTTCATATCCATGATTTTGTTTCTGTTTTTCTTGTTTTCTTAGTTTGTTTTTTAGATTCAATTGTTGATAGATATGTGTTTTTGCCATTTTATTGTTCATTGTTTTTCTCTTTTTCTTAAATAAGTCCCTTTAACATTTCTTTTTTATTTATTTTTATTAAGTTTCTTTTCTTTTTAATTTTTATTTTTTGGTTTTTCAATTACAGTTGTCCCATTTTTACCCCATTGCTCCCCCCCGCCCAGCCCACCCCTTCTCCCACAATCACATCCCTCCCCATTGTCCATGTCCATGAGTCATTTATACACGTTGCTTGACTAAACCCTTCCCTTACTTATCCCCCTTCTCTCCCTCCCCCCTCCCCGCTATTGACTGCTATTCTGCTCCTTGTCTTATTTAGTTTGTTTGTTTATGTTGTTTTTTAGTTTCCTGTATTAGGTGATATCATATGGAATTTTTCTTTCTTTGCCTGGATTATTTCACTAAGCATAACTCTCTAGTTCCACCCATGTTGTTGCAAATGGCAGGAGTTCCTTCTTTCTCTCTGCTGCATAGTATTCCATTGTGTAAATGTACCACTGTTTTTTGATCCACTCATCTACAGGTGGGCACTTAGGCAGTTTCCAGCACTTAGCTATTGTAAACAGTGCTGCTATGAACATAGGGGTGCATAAGTTCTTTTGAATTAGGGTTTTAGGAGTTTTCTGGTATAATCCTAGCAGTGGAATCACTGGTTCAAAAGGCAGTTCCATTTTTAGCTTTTTGAGGTAATTCCATACTGTTTTCCATAGTGGCTGCACCAGTCTGCATTCCCACCAACAGTGCAGTAGGGTTCCCGTTTCTCCACATCCTCGCCAGCACTTGTTGTTTGTTGATTTGTTGATGATGGCCATTCTGACTGGTGTAAAGTGGTATCTCATTGTAGTTTTTATTTGCATCTCTCTGATGGCTAATGATGTTGAGCATTTTTTTCATGTGTCTATGGACCTTCTGCATGTCCTCTTCAGAGAAGTGTTTCATATAATAACAGTCTGGTGATGATGAATTCCTTTAGAATATTCTTGTCTGGGAAGCTCTTTATCTGTCCTCCGATTCTAAATGATAGTATTCCTGGGTAGAGCAATCTTGGCTGTAGGTCCCTGCTTTTCATGTCTTTGAATATTTATTGCCAATCCCTTCTAACCTGACAAGTTTATTCTGAGAAATCAGCTGACAGTCTAATGGGAACCCCCCCAGTAAGTAAGTAACTTCTTTTCTTTTGCTGCTTTTAAGATTCTCTCTTTATCCTTAACCTTTGGGATTTTAATTATGATGTGTCTTGATGTGGGCCTCTTTGCATCATCTTGTTTGGGACTCTCCATGCTTCCTAAACTTGTAAGTTTATTTCTTTCATTGAATTAGGGAAGTTTTCTTTCATTATTTTTTCGAATAGATTTCCAACTTCTTGCTCTTCTCTTCTCTTTCTGGCAATCCTATGATACAGACATTGGACCTCTTGAAGTTTTCCCAGCGTCTGCTTATACAATCCTCTTTTTTTTTTTTTTTTAATTCTTCTTTCTTGTTGTTGTTCTGGTTGGTTGTTTTTTGCTCCTGTATGTTCCGAATCATTGATTTGATTCTCAGTTTCATTCACTCTACTGTTGTTTCCCTGTAACTTATTCTTTATTTCTATTACTGTATCCTACATTTCTAACTGGATCTTTTTTATGCTGCTGAGGTCCTCACTAAGTCTCTTGAGTATTCCTTATAACCAGTGTTTTGAACTCTACGTCTGATAGATTGCTTATCTCCATTCTGTTTAGTTCTTTTTCTGGAGTTTCTATCTGTTCTTTCATTTGGGCCATGTTCCTTTGTCTCCTCATTTTGGCAGCCTCCCTGTGTTTACTTATGTACTAGGTAGAGCTGCTTTGACTCCATGTCTTGGTAGATGGTCTAATGTACAGTAGGTGTCCTATAGGGTCCAATGGCATAGCCTCCCCTATCACCCAAGCTGGGTATTTGAGGTATGTCCTTCATGTGGGCTGAGTACACCCTCCTCTTGTAGTTGAGCCTTGGTTGTTGTTGGCAGGTCAATGGAAGGGATTTACCCAGGCCAGTTAGTTGCAAGGGCTGGCTTGAACCACTTAACACCAATCTCTGCCTTCTGTGGAAGATCAACTGTATAGGGTTAGTCTGGTGGTGGTGCAGTGTGGCCTGTAGCATCCACTGGGTGTAGAGGCCCTGGGATTTCCTGACTTGTGCAGGCCAAGGTCATCCCCCACCTGTATTTTGTCTGGGGCCATCATGAATGAACTGTAAAACAATATGAAGTGGCTGCTACTTGTGCTGAGCTTGGAGATTCACAAGTGAAGGCAAGCTATAAATATAAAGTTTATGCTGCTAGTGCCAGGCCTGGGGCTCACTGAGGCCAGCTGTTGCTTATTTAATAAGACTTAAGAAGTTGTGCAGTATGAGCCAAGACCATTCATATGGAAAAGCAACTTGTGTGGGTCCGTAAGTTGGGTGGCACAAAGTCTCTGAGGATCTACAAAGCAGGTCATACACTGTTAGCCAGGTTTATGGAGTCTCAGATATGGCACCAGCTTGCCGGCTCTGTGGGGGGAGGGTTTAGAAAAGGGACAATGGCATCTGCTGGCCTTGATGCCAGATACTTCAGTTTCTCCCTGTATGCTACTGCTACCCTTCAAGCTGCTACCCCAGTGCTGGAGCTCAAAAGGAGTGAGTCTGAGTAGGTGAGTTTATGTCTGGGTTCCTTAAGAGGAACTGCTTGGGGCTTCAGCAGTTTCTTCCACTGATTCAATCCCTGCTGGTTTTTGCAGCTAGAAGTTCTGGGGACTTATATTTCTGCCACTGGAATCCCAAGATTGGGGGCTTTGTGTGGGGCTGGGACTCTTCACTACCAAGATATCCTTCCCAACTTTTTATCCACCACACATGGGTGTGGAGCCAGTCTGTTTCACATGTGCCCCTCCTACCAGTCTGGATTGGATATGGTTTCTTTAATTCTATAGTTATCAGACTTCCATTCAACTTGATTTCTGATGGTTCTGAGTGATAGTTGTTCTATATTTTAATTGTAATTTCAGTGTGGTTGTATGAAGAGGCAAGCCATATCTACCTATGTGGCCATCTTAACTGAAAATCTACTCTTTTTATTTCTTGAGCTGAAAGCTTAAATCAGTCATTTAATGTTGTACTTCTTTTCTAACATATATGTAAATGCTCCAAATGTCTCTAAACAGTCTGAATCTGATAACTTTTGAAATGTTTTTTCATTTTCAAGCAATTAAAGATGTCTTCTGATTTTTCTTGTGATATCATCTTTGTCCCATGGATTATTTAAAAGGCTGATTTAATTTCCAAATATATTATGATTTCCCAATACATGTATTTTATTAATTTATAGTTGAATTCTGCTGTATTGAGAACATGCTTTGCATGATTTTAGTTTTTAGGTTGTTCAGGTTTGTTTTATAGCCCAGAATACAATAAATTTTGGTGAATGTTCCATGTGCATCTTAAATGGCTATTATTGGATAATATTTCATAAAAGGCAAGTTGATTGGTAGACACTATATCAGAAATCAGCAAACTTTTTCTTAAAGGATCAAATAGTAATTGTAAATACCTCAGTCTTGTAGGTTATATTGTCTCTGTCACAACTGTTCAACTCTGAAATTTGTATAAAATATATTACAGGCAATATATAAATTAATAAATGTGACTAGGAGTCAATGATGCATTATTTAGAAAATTAAATAGTTGGCCCATGGGTCATAGTTTCCCAAATCTTCTTCTATATCCTTTTGGTGTTTTTTTTTACATTTAATATACTAATTACTGTATGAAATTTTGACATATCCATCTATAATCATGAATGTATATATTTCTTACATCATTTCCATGAATGTTTGTAAAGTTCTAATGTTAGGCGCATACATGTTTTAAGACTGTTATGTCTTCTTCCTATAAAGACTTTATCATTATGTAATATATTTCTTTATCTCTGAAAATATTCTTAAGTCTACTTTGTGGTAACATGACTATTTCAACTTCCTTTTGGTAAGTGTCTGCATGTTAGATATATTATCCATCCTTTTGCTTTAAACTTCTCTGTGTCTCTATATTTTAACTGGATTTATTGTAGACACCATAGTTCTTACTTTTTCAAATATCTAATATGAAAATACCTGTCACTTAATATGGAAGTTTAAACAATTTAAATTTAACATAATTTTTGACATTTATGGATTAAATCTTTGATTTTGAAAGTTTTTTTTTATATGTTCCAACTTTTTAGTTCAGCTGAAAATCTACAGAGACTACCCTAAGATCAAAGAATTCAGCATTTTGCAGAAAAATGAACAAACAAACAAAACCTACATATTACAATTCTGGACTAACTATAGGCAACTACAGAGGCTTTAACTGGCCAAACTAATAAACGGGAAGTTGCCCTCCCCACAGAAGACTTGATACACAGCCAGTGCATTATAGTCTCTGAAAGGAGTTATATAGTCAAAGACTCAGAAACCCATTGCTGGCCACATTCTTATGCATAGCTACATTTCCACTCTGATTCAGTACCTAGTAATTTTCTACTCCTCATCCTTCTCCTTATTCCTTTTATCAGATCAACCTCCAAAGAACTGTAGGAGTCTTTCAACTTCTGTCAGAGCTCCCTCAACATCCTCATGTCTGTGTCTATCCATCTGAAACTATTGGTTTTAGACTCTTGCTCATATCATCCTGGTAAGTGATTAAAGGCTTCAAGTCTTCACTATTCCTCTCACTTTGGTCTTGTGGCTTTCCATGGCTGTTTCCACATTTGATGGCTCACTCTCCTCAGCTTAGCCCAGACTCTGACAGTGAGTGAATTTAAACTATCCATGTAGCTGGAGCTCCCAGGTTTTATGTACAGTCTTACTAACCCACACTTCACCTTTAGCAATTCAGCAAAATTTTGGCTGTTTCTCCTTACCTAGATTTCCTGGGATAGAGGTGGTAAGGAAGTTTTTGATTTATATTGTAACTGCATCTAATTGCATCAAGAGATATGTTGTTATAGTGGTGGAAGTGATGTTCTTGCCAAGTTTCTAAGTCTTAAATGGAAGCAGAAATATCTAGCACCACTTTTGTTCCCAGTTTCTGAGAGCTAAGTCATTAGCCTATTACAATTTTCTCCCAGGGACCTTGCCAGGTTGTTGAATCCTATGCCATGAGGGAATGTTCCATGTTACTAATGCTCTTTATCTTATCTCTTTTATTTCCAGGCCCACATATTTCCCTCTGTCTTCCCTTAGAATGCAAAAGGCAAGGACCTCTCAGTGGTGCCAAGGAGGTCATCTCATTTTCACAGTTTATATTACATTTATGGTAAATAGATCTGTGCCTATTGCATTCTCTCTAATGCATCGACAAAACAGCCACTCAATTCTACCATCCTTATTGTTAGTAATTTCCTCTATACTTCTCAAACACCTAAAACCTAAACGTTTGTATATGCTAATCCATTATCACCTTTCTCCTGTGTTATAGCTCAGTTCACCACATACAGAAATTCTAGCTATTGCTATGCTAATGCATGCCACAGACTATCACTTATTGACCTGCCATCAGGGATGACACCCCCAGGTTCAGTCAGTAATTGGTTGCCTCTACAGTATAATTTAAAAACCAAGGGCAATATAAGGTGGAACATGGATTATAGGTCAAGGTAACTCCCATTAACCCAAAAGAAAGTTTACAGAAAAGGGAAATATTGTGAGTTTTTAGCAGCCTGAATTTATGAGAGCTGGGGGGATAATGCACTGGCCTGGACAATGGAAACTTAGGGAGACTTCAACAATATCTGCTATTAAGGGAAAGCTTAGTGCTTTGCACACAACAGGGCCTTAATATCTTTGAAAGATTTGTTTGTCTATTCCATTTGTCTATCATTTTATTCACTAATATTGATATCATATCCTTTCAAATATTAAACAAAATTTTCTTTTTCTTTAACTGATAACAACTGCATTTCATATTAAATATCCTTAAAAGAAAATTAGTACCTTTTAACATATTTGCCCATCCCAGTACTTTGAACATGGTGTTCCTGAAAACAGTTTTGACCTGTAGTTGATGCCCTCCCTTGCATATGGAATGTCCTTTTTTAATACGTTTTTATTCTTCTTACACCTGAGCTCAATGAAGTTTTGGTAGAAAGCAATTCTTCCAGAAGCCTTTCTCTTACACACAGATCTATAATGAAATTTCCACCTTCTCATGTGTTTGTAGGTATTGGTAGGGGGGCTTTCCTCTATATTCAAGGTTCTTTTGGCTGGTTTAATAACCCAATTGACATGAGACAGGTTAATAAGAGAAAATAACAAAATTAATTACATACATTTGTATGGAAATTCCACATACATGAGAGATTCAGAGAGCCCACACACATGAGTGATTCAGACACATAAAGAAAAATTGAGGTATATGTGACATTTTTAACTATAGGTGAGTTAAGGTACCTTAGGGCTTCAGCTGATAATTGCAGGGAGAGCTCATGTTCAGTAATTATTAGTTTGCCCTACTATATAGATAGGTAAAAAATCACTTCTGGTGATAAGTTATCATGGGCCAGACCCTAATTTAAATTCTTCTAGATAGTTAAAGGGGAAACAAATTTCTCTCGAGGCTGCAGGGTCTTGGTTCCTTTTAGCTCAAAATAATCTTCGTACCACAGAGGCACATCTTGGGGTGGCTCATTCTAAAAGCTCTACAGAGGTGATTCTGCCAGTAACGCTCATTTGGATCTTATCACATGGTGGCGCATATTGTCATTACTACTTGTTCATTTTATCTACATGACAAGACTATATTTCTTAAAGCAAGAGGACCATAATTTATCCCTATTTTTAATCTTATCAACATTAAACTAAATGTTCTATTTATGAGAGCACTATGTAATAATTTCAAAGTGAGTAATCAAGTCTATTTAATGTGTGTTGCTAGCATATAGCACAGTCCCTGGCACAGAGAAATATTCAGTAAGCATTAAGATGACATTATTTATGCAAAGTATATATATATATATATATATATATATATATATATATATATATATATATATATATCTTGTATGTCTGCCTGTTTGTATATTTGGGGGTGTTAATACAAATACATGAATTTGATAACTTGATTTTTTTATTAGATTATTCCTGAAAGGGCATGTTTTTTTTTTTTTTCTTTAAATTTACTTAGTCTGCTTTAAATTACTGAGGAAAGTTGCTTTTTTATAAGCCACATAGTGATGAGCATTCTTGCATTTATTTTTCTGTATTTTAAAACCACAGACCTACAGATGAGTTTGAATCAGATACAAAATCTCTGGGTACTGAAAGCACTTGGGGGCAGGCTGCAGTTTGTGGGGAGTTCTATAACCGCAGGCACATGACAGCTAGAAATTAGTAAACCAACTTGGGTGGAAAGAACTGAGCCACATCTTTGTTTGAACTGAATTTACTTATGCTTGTTTATAAATTAATCCTTGAGCTGAAATTCTTAAGAAAATGTTGGTAAATGTAACCTGTTTCATTTATTTTTTTCTTTTATGTACATCTTCACATGTCCCCATGATGTATGCAATAGTAAGAAAAAGTGAGTTTCTGTGAGCTTGTTCAAGAGTCAAAGAGCTGGCTAGTATTGCCAACATAGCTGAAAAAGAAAGTACCTAAAGTCCAAAGAGAATATTCTTCCACTTCTAAGAAGCTTTGTGGAGTAATTGCATAAGCCTATGAGATTTGTGCAACATTAAAAAAAATTTTTTTCAGTCCTTGTTCAGGTTGAGACCTGACTTTCAAAGTGTTACTAACAAATTTTATTATTGAAAAGTAGTAAAAGAATATTAAAAGACATACTTTTTCAGGTAGTCCAGATTCTTTCTTTTTGACTAATAAACTACCATGAGGAGAGCCTATCAACTTTATTCTTTGCCCTTCTTCCACTTTTATGTGACTGAAGCTATTTCCACTACTTTGACATTAATTTTTTTCTCATAATTCTTTCTTTTTTAGCTAATATCTGTTCACCTGCTTAGAGACTTTTTAGATTTCCCTTTATTTGTATCCTTTTCTTTCTATGTACCTTACCTGTATAAAAAGATACTTCAGCAACTTTGCAAATACGCTTTCATGTTTGGTACATACTGCTCTTTTTGAATAAAAGGTGATTATTGTCCAGCTTTTATCACATACCATACACCCCTCATACCATATTCAGTTTATCAGGTGGAAGATCACTCATTTCTCAATATTCAGTTTGGCTCTAACTTTTCTTGACAATTTTAAAACAGCAGTTACATTTGGTGGTCTGCTTGAGAGAAGAACAGAAGGCTAGCTCTTGATTCAAGAGAGCCCTGGACATCTCAGAAGCAATACTTTATGAATCTTCAGTCTTATGTTTCACAAATAATATGATGTGCCACTTAATATACTTTCTTTTTTTTTTTTGATATGGTAGCAAATGCTGACTTTCTCCTTTACCTTTAAATTTAATTTAATTTTTAAATAAGTTTAAATACCCAGGAAAGGGTATGTAATGGTCTGAGTGAATTATTCCTGTTAAACCAAACTATTTTATGTTTGATTACATTTTAGGCTTTTGGCCAGTGTAGGATTTAGCTGTCTTGGATTATGTATTTACTACTGAGCCAATCAATGGTGACATACAAAAGCAGCCAATCTGGCAAGGATGGTGGCCAGTCAGGTAATGCCTGATTCAAGAGTGTGTTCATGGACAGGACAAGCACTGACTGACATCTCAATTATTTTGATGCAATGAACATGTGACATCACTGCTATGCAGTTCCAGAAGAGTTCCACAAAAAATATTTTTGACTTAGAACATATTTAGTCACTCAATATTAATTGAGTCCCTAATGCATGTGAGGTGAATTTTCTGAGGATAAATTAGAGATACAAAGCTGAATAACACACACACACAAAAAATCCTTGCTTTGAAGTTGCTTATGAGAGCTGGAAAAACTGTCAATTACTTATTGATAATTTAACAAATGCATAATTTAGGAGAGTTGAGAAGTGGGGGAGATAAGAGAGATAAGCAGATGAAATATCATATAGGATTTTGCATATTAAAATAAGGAGTTTTAATTGTACTCTAGATACAATAGAAAGCATTTGAAAATTATTTTATTGAAAGGTACATTATGATCTGCTTTCTGTTTTAAAATAATCACCTTGGATGCTGCCTGGGGATTAGACTTGATGGGATTAAGGATCAAGGCAGTATGGACCAATTAAGAAATTGCTGACCTGTTCCAGATGAAAAATTAATATATTTTGAACTACACCTGAAGCAGAATGTGATGAAGATGAGGAGGGCAAATAGAAAAATTTGGGACAACTGTAATAGAATACGAATGCAAACTTTTTTACACTAATAACAAAAAAGAGGTATTAGCAAGTTTTTTTAATTTTATTTTTTGATTTTTCAATTACAGTTGTCCCATTCCCCCCCATTTCTCCCCCACATCCAGCCCACCCCTTCTCCCACAATCATATCCCTCCTTGTTGTCTATGTCCCTGAGTCATTTATACACGTTCCTTGACTAAACCCTTCCCTTACTTATCCCCCTTCTCTCGCTCCCCCTCCCCCCTATTAACTGTTATTCTGCTCCTTGTCCTATTTAGTTCGTTTGTTTGTGTTGTTCTTTAGTTTCCTGTATTAGGTGATATCATATGGAATTTTTCTTTCTTTGCCTGGCTTATTTCACTAAGCATAATTCTCTCTAGTTCCATCCATGTTGTCGCAAATGGCAGGAGTTCCTTCTTTCTCTCTGCTGCATAGTATTCCATTGTGTAAATGTACCACTGTTTTTTAATCCACTCATCTACAGATGGGCAGTTAGGCTGTTTCCAGCACTTAGCTATTGTAAACAGTGCTGCTATGAACATAAGGGTGCATAAGTTCTTTTGAATTAGGGGGTTAGGATTTTTCGGGTATAATCCTAGCAGTGGAATCGCTGGTTCAAAAGGCACGTTCCATTTTTAGTTTTTTGAGGTAATTCCATACTGTTTTCCATAGTGGCTGCACCAGTCTGCATTTCCACCAACAGTGCAGTAGGGTTCCCATTTCTCCACATCCTCGCCAGCACTTGTTGTTTGTTGATTTGTTGATGATGGCTATTCTGACTGGTGTAAAGTGGTATCTCATTGTAGTTTTTATTTGCATCTCTCTGATGGCTAATGATGTTGAGCATTTTTTTCATGTGTCTATGGACCTTCTGTATATCCTCTTCGGAGAAGTGTTTGTTCAGGTCCTTTGCCCATTTTTTAATTGGGTTGTCTGTTTTCTTGATTTTGAGTCATATAAGCTCTTTACATATTTTGGAGATCAGTCTCCTGTCTGAGATATCATTGGCAAATATGTTTTCCCATATGGTTGGTTTCCTTTTCATCTTGCTGATGTTTTCTTTTGCTGAGTAGAAACTCCTTAGTTTTATGTAGTTCCATTTGTTTATTTTTTTCTTTATTTCTCTTGCCTTAGGCGATGTATCCATGAAAATATAGTTACGTGGGATATCTGAAATTCTCTTGCCTATGTTTTCCTCTAGGACTTTTATGGTGTCACGGCTTACATTTAAGTCTTTGATCATCTTGAGTTTATTCTCGTGTGTGGTGTAAGTTGGTGGTCTAGTTTCATTTTTTTTTGCACGTCCCTGTCCAGTTCTCCCAGCACCATTTGTTAAAGAGGCTCTTCTCACTCCATTTTATGTTCCTTCCTCCTTTATCAAATATTAGTTGGCCATAGAGCCCTGGGTTTATTTCTGGACTCTCTATTCTGTTTCATTGATCTATATGTCTGTTCTTATGCCAGTACCAGACTGTTTTGATTACAGTGGCTTTGTAGTATTGTTTAATGTCTGGTATTGTGATTCCTCCTGCTGTGTTCTTCTGTCTCAAGATTGCTTTTGTTATTCAGGGTCTTTTTTGGTTCCATATGAATTTTTGGAGGATTTGTTCTAGGTCTGTGAAATATGTCATTGGTATTTTAATAGGGATTGCATTGAATCTGTAAATTGCTTTGGGTAGTATGGCCATTTTGATGATGTTGATTCTTCCCATCAAAGAACATGGCATTTGCTTCCATTTATTTGTATCGTCCTTAATTTCTTTCTTCAATGTTATGTGATTTTCAGAGTACAGGTCTTTTATCTCTTTGGTTAAGTTTATTCCTAGGTACTTTATTTTTATTGTTGCTATAGTAAATGGTATTTTCTTTTTTGTCTCTGTCTCTGATATTTTATTGTTGGCGTACAGAAATGCCTTAGATTTCTGTATATTTATTTTGTACCCTGCTATTTTGCCAAATTCACTTATTATATCGAGTAGTCTTTTAGTGGAGTTTATAGGGTTTTCTAGGTATACTATCATGTCATCTACATAAAATGATAGTTTTACTTCTTCTTTCCCAATTTGGATGCCTTTTATTTCTTTTTCTTGTCTGATGGCTGTGGCTAGGACTTTCAACACTATGTTGAATAGGAGTGGAGAGAGTGGGCAGCCTTGTCTTGTTCCTGTTTTCGGGGGAATGCTTTCAGTTTTTGTCCATTGAGTATGATTTGGCTTCAGGTTTCTCATATATAGCCTTAATGATGTTAAGGTATGCTCCCTCTATTCCCATTTTGCTGAGTGTTTTCATCATCAATGTGTGTTGTACTTTATTAAATGCTTTTTCTGCATATATTGATATGATCATGTGATTTTTGTCTTCATTACGTTAAGTGATGTATTATATTTATTGATTTGCGAATATTAAACCATCCTTGCATCCCTGGGATGAATCCCACATGATTGTGGTTTATGATCTCTTTGATGTATTGCTGGATCCTGTTTTCCAATATTTTATTGAGGATTTTAGCATCTATGCTCATCAGTGATATTGGCCTGTAATTTTCTTTCTTTGTTGGGTGTTGACCTGGTATTGGGATTATGGTAATACTGGCTTCATAGAAAGAGTTTGGGATTTTTCCCTCTTCTTGGATTATTTGGAATAGTTTGAGGAAGGTAGGAGTTAGTTCTTCCCTAAATGTTTTGTAGAATTTGCCTGTGAAGCCATCCGTCCAGGGCTTTTGTGGGTAGGGAGATTTTTGATTACCGTTTCAATTTCCTTCTTTGTTATTGGTCTGTTGAGACTTTCCACTTCTTCTTGATTTGGTTTTGGAAGGTTGTGTGTTTCTAGAAATTTGTCCATTTCTTCTAGATTGTAAACTTTCTTGCCATACAGTTGTTCGTAGTTATTTCTTATAATCCTTTGTATTTCTGTGGTATCAGTCATGATTTCTCCTCTTTCATTTCTGAATTTTGTTTATTTGGGTCTTCTCTGTTTTTTTCTTTATTAAACTGGCTAGAGACTTGTCGATTTTATTTTTTCAAAGAATCAGCTCCTAGTTTCATTGATGTTTTAGATTGTTTGTTTAGTCTTGATGTCATTTAATTGTGCTCTGATCTTGATGATTTCGTTCCTTCTTCTTGCCCTAGGCGTTGTTTGTTGTTGTTCTAGTCCTGTAGTTTTAGGGTTAGATTTTTTATTTGAGACTCTTCTATCCTTTTCAGGTATGCCTGTATTGCTATGAACTTCCCTCTCAGGACTGCTTTTGCTGTGTCCCACAGGTTTTGGGCTGTTGTGTGTTCATTGTCATTAGTTTCTAGAAATTTCTTGATTTCTTCTTTGATGTCATTGTTAACCCATTCATTATTAAATAGCATGTTATTCATTCTCCATGAGTTTGGGTGTCTTTGATTTTTTTCTCTGAGGTTGATTTTTAGTTTCAAGGCATTGTGGTCTGAAATGATGCTTGATATGATTTCAATTTTCTTGAATTTGTTGAGGCTTGTTTTGTGTCCTATCATGTGGTCTATCTTTGAAAATGTCCCATGTGCCTTTAAAAAGAATGTATATTTTGCTTCTTTGGGGTGAAAAGTTCTATATGTATCAGTAAAGACCATGTAGTTTAGTGTGTTGCTCAATGCCTGTATATCCTTGGTGTTTCTTTGCTTCGAAGATCTGTCTATTGTTGATAATAGAGTGTTGAAGTCCCCTACTATGAATGTGTTGCTGTTAATATCCCTCTTGTGGTCTTCTCGTATTTTCTTTATGTATTTTGGTGCTCCTATGTTGCGTGCATATATGTTTATCAGTGTTATATCTTCTTGATGGATTGTTCCTTTGAGTATTATGAAATGTCATTCGTTGTCTCTTTTTATTGCCCTTGCTTTGAAATCCGTTTTGTCTGATATGAGGACTGCTACCCCAGCTTTTTTTTTTTCAGGTCTGTTTGCTTGGAATATTTTTTTTTATATCCCTTTACTTTCAGTCTGTGTAAATCTTTTGTTTTGAGGTGTGTTTCTTGTAGACAGCAAATATGTGGGTCCTGTTTTCTTATTCATTCCGTTATCCTATGTCTTTTAATTGGAGCATTTAATCCATTTACATTTAAGGTTATTATTGACGTGTATTTATTCATTTTCCTTTGTACCCGTGTTCCACTCCTCTTTTCTTCTTCTTTTTCTTAATACATTCTCTTTAGCATCTCTTGCAATGCTGGTTTGGTGGAGATGTATTCTTTTAGTCTTCCTTTGTCTGGGAAACTCCTTATTTCACCTTCTATTTTGAATGAGAGCCTTGCTGGGTAGAGTATTCTTGGTTTTGTAGGCCTTTGTTTTTCATTGCTTGAAATATTTTTGACCATTCCCTTCTGGCTTGTAGAGTTTCTGTTGAGAAATCGGTTTATAGCCTTATTGGAGCTCCCTTGTAAGTTATTTGCTGTTTTTCCATTGCTGCTTTTAGGATTCTCTTTTTGTCTTGGAATGTTGCCATTTTAATTATCATGTGCCTTGGAGTGCGTTTTATTGGGGGCTCCTCTTCATTGGGACTCTCTTTACTTTCTGACCTTGCATAACTTTTTCTCTCATCAGGTTGGGAAATTTTTCTGCCATTATTTCTCCTATCAGCTTTTCTATTCCTTGTTCTTCTTCTCCCTTTTTTATTCTGATGACTCAGATGCTATTTTTCCTCATGCTATCCTGTAATTCCCTTACATCTTCTTTGTACTCTTTCAATCTTTTTTCATTTTCTTGTATTGTCTGGAAATTTTTTTCTACATTGACTTCTAACTCACTGATCTGATCCTCTGCTTCGTTTAGCCTGCTTTTGATTGATTCTACTGTGTTTTTCAGTTCAGAGATTGAATTCTTCATTTCTTCCTGGTTCTTGTTAATAGTTTCTATGTCATTTTTTATGCTGGTGTAGTTCTCTGTAAGTTCCCTGTAATTTTCTTGGAGCTGTTGGTAACTTCCTTGGAGGTTGTTGTAGTTGTTTTTGAGGTTGCCAAGTATATTGAGCTTCTTTACCACCATTGCTTTGAATTCCATGTCTGACATTTGGACTATGTCTATTTCATCTACCTCTCTTTCCAGGGATTCCTCTTTTCTTTTCATTGAGAGGTTGTTTCTGCATCTTACCATGTTGGATTGTTCTTGTTTGTTTTTGTTTTTTGAATTTTTCTGCTTTGACTTTCCACCTTTGTGGTATGAGTTTCTTTATAGGAAATCTGCGGTTTTCAGTGGTGCAGTCTCTTTGATCTCCTGAGCCTGAAATTCTTGGGTTACCCTTTATGTTGTTTATTTATGCTGTCTGGTTATATTTCAGATGCTCTTTGGTGGGATCTTCCCTCTGGCTAGTTGATTGAGAGTCAACTCCATCCTCTTTGTCTTGAGTTCTTTTGTGGAGATGCTGTTAAAAACATAAACACACAGCCCAGGTAAGAAACCCACACCCTTAAAAATATCCCCCACCCTCTATCCCACTATTGTCATTTATTTATAAAATAAATGTAGAGAGGTTAGGGCTTTTATACTATAGGAAGAATAGATAAGAGTTGTTTTGGGGGAGGAAAAATTTAATTTTTTGAGAGGGAATGATTGATTAGTAATAGTAGCAAGTAGTGTCGAGACTATGTAAGACAGTAGATAAAATTTACATTGTATGTTAATAATAATAAAAGAAAAATAGGGAAGAATTCTGATATAGTAAGAAAGTGGAATTGTATAGTATTAGATTTATATTGTAGTTATATTTTATTTATTTAGTGTGAAAGGGAGGCTAAACAAAACAGACAAACAAACAACAATTAAGGAGGAAGGATGAGAAGGAGAGATGGTATGAAACAAAGTAAAAAGGGAGATTTTAAAAAAAAATTTTAAATATAAGTAAAAATTAAAATAAGAAATTTAAAAAATTAAAATAACATAAAATACAAATAAAAAACTAAAATAGAAATAACAATTTAAAAAATATGTATATATAAAAGGAAAGTTTTTACTCAGTTCAGCCCTTGTGTGTCGTCTTCTTTTTCTGGATCCACAGCTGGTCTAATGAGGCGGGCCAGAGGTTCCTGGTCCTTGCAGTGGCAGTGTGCACCTGCGTGTGGTCTTGGTCGCGTGTTAGGGTTACTCCCGCATGCCTGCGGTGGCCTGTGCATTCGTTTGGCGCCTGTTTGGAGCCGTCCAAGGTGCTTGTGCGTGCACACACGTGCGCACACAAGTTGGCCTGCGTGCTAGCCTCAGGCCTGCTGAGCCGCGCCCCGCCCCAGGAGTCGGTCTCTCGCCCCTTGGCACAGGGCCCCGGACACTTGTGCACGTGGAAGTGAGCGTCTATGAGTCGCCTTTGCCCGCAGTTCCCACACCCGACTGGGTGGGTAGGAGCAGAGCCCTCGCAGGTAGGCTGTGCTTTGGCCTGATGCCCACTGGGGCTGGCTAGGGGCTTCTGTTGACGGTCTTCTGTGTGCCCAGTGGGCCCTCCCTGCTCCCATTGGGGCACTAATCTTATGCCTGTTGGGATGTGTCTGAGGGGCACCCAGATGCGCGGCTGATGACCTGGCTGCACGCCTGGGCCAGTGTATGAGAGCTCTTCCCTGTGCGTGCTGCACTACCTAAGGGGAGGGTTGGGGAGTGGGCGAGTGCACTTCTATGCCTGTGCTCCTCAGGAATGTCCTATCACCCCCAACCTTTACTCGCCTCTCCGCAGTTCACAAGAGAAAAAAATAAAGGAAAATCATGTTCTCACATGCACAGCAATACGCTGTTTCTTGTCTTTCAGCGCCAGATGCCACCTGGTCGAGTTCCGTCTCTGCCAGCGGGCAGAGATCCGCTCTCCTCCTGATTCCTCTCTGGGGAAGCCTGTGGTCACCAAAAAGCCTTTGTGTACTTCCAGCTGCAGCTCAGGGAGCCACCCCAGTCAGAAATCCCGTCTCATCCCTTTTTCCTCCACTATCCTCACCAAACAGGTCATTCCCCAATGGTTTTCTCTAATCCAGCAGTGCCAAGGCTCAACTCCTGCCATTGTCCAGCTGCTCATTGAGATGTTCTGTCTGCAATTAGACCAAACTACAGACAAGTCTTGGGAGCCAGAAAGCGCAGCCTCCCCTCACTCCTCCGCCATTTCTGTCCAATTGTATTAACAATTTTAAAAGAAGTACCAACAAAATTTAGTGTTGGGTTATAAATTGGCTTTACAAAATAACTCCTAGATTGTATCTGAGCAACTGAGAGGATAGTAGTATAATTTTCTGATGTAGGGACTATTTTTTAAGAAAAAGAGTTGTCTGGAGAATTTCTGAGAGGTAGAAAAGCTTTCTATTTTACCCATGGTAAATTTTATATGGTTCATGTCCAAGAAGAGAAGTTGAGAGGTGTTTATGAAAACAAGAGTGGGACCCTGTGGGAGAGCCAGACTGGGGTTAAAGATTTGGACATCATAAGTTCTTGAATGACTTTAAAGCCATCAAAGACAATTTAGGTAGAGTAGTCTGATTATTATTATTTCTTTAATTTAGAGACTAGGTAGGGAAAAATACTGGTAAAGGAGAATGAGAAAATGTGACTCATGAGGTGGGAGGAAACACAGATAAACCGTATTTTCTTAGATACCAGAGACTAGTTTTCATATTTGACAATGCAGCAAATCTTCCTGGAAAGCTTGTCAAGGTACAAATTCCTGGCCCACTTCTCTGAGTTTCTGATTCAGTAGATCTAAGATGGGGCTCAATAATTTGCCTATTTTATAAGTTCCCAGGTATATCGAACATTCTGACTACATTTTTTTAATGTTTGCTGTCAGCTGTTAAGCCTCATTCCTCCCTCTTCCCCTTTGGCTCACATCTAGATAAGCAGATTAAAAAAAAAAAAAGTTCTGGGTTCTTCCTTTTTTCTTGCTGGTGGCAGATTCAAATCTTGAAATAACTCTGCTCATGTGAAGAAGCCTTTACCTGACACCACCCCCTAAACACAACAAAACCTCTAGGTCAATCTCTTTCCCGCTCCAAAGTGTCATTTTTATGCCTGCTTGGGACCCATACTCCCTAGGAAGCCTTATTTTGTGAGTAATAAGCATTTTCATACCCTTGTTTTATGTGTGTGTGTGTGTCATCATCAGTGTTGACATATGAACCTGACCTTGAGTTATGTCCATCTTGTTGCTTCAGGGTGGCCTCGGTGTTGCTTATTCTGCTTGTCTGCAGACCACACTATAAGAGACACATCTAAATAATAGCATGTTCCAAAAAAGGAGAGATTTTTCAGTTTAAAATGCTGCTAATGAGTCAGCTGAGATGAAGACAAAAAGTTGGTCATTAACCTTTGCAAGATCATTTGTGATCTAAAAAGCTGCTTTAGTTCAGTGAGTTAGGGGTATAATGAAATAGAATGGAGTGGACACAAAATATCTAAAGAATTCTTTCAAGAAGTAGTTTTGGAAAGAAAAGAAAAGTAGCTTTGTAAAAATGGTAAGGTATATATATATTCTAATGGAACGATCTAATATAAAAGGAGGAACTGAGCATATGATAAGGAAAAAGGGTACTTGCTAATCAAAGTCCTTAAGAAGTAAGAGGGGTACTCTGTAACACAACTGGTGAGTTTACCCTTATCCCAGAAAAGGGAGGATTTTTACATCATATTACAGAATTCTTACATACATATTAGTGGAGGAAAAGGAAGTTGGTCTCATCTTATTACGTCTCTTTTCTTTATGACATATAAGCTGATAACAACTCAGTAAAGAGGGAAGGATTATGGAGAAATTTTAGTTATTGGGAGAATGGGACAATAATTTCCTAGGGTATCTACTCTTCTGAAATGTGTGATCATGTAATGAATGCAGGTGCAGCTGTCTGCTGCAAGGGAAGACAGTACTCGAGAGGTGGGTGCTGATGCAGAGGAAAGTTGTTTACTTGTAGATGCTGGCAAATGGAAGGTGGGGGACTCCTGTCTCAAAGTCTATCTCCTGGAAGTTGGAGAAGTCATATCTCAAGCCCATCTCCACTTGTCATTGAAGGCAGAGGTTTTTTATAAGGAGGGAGAAGTGAACAGAACAGACATCGAGAGAGGGGGTTACAAAGTTCCCTACATGCACAGTTCATTCAGATAAGGCAAGTGATGGTCTGGTGCATGTCATCCTGGTTTAGTCATGCTGTCTTCATGTCATCCTGATTTTACATCATCCTGGCTCCATAACTGAAGGTCAGCAAACCTCCTGGAGTTGTGATGCCTGAAGGTTGGAGTGCGTATCTTTTGAAACTAGATTCTAGAATTCTTAGACAAACAAGCTGTTCATCCACAAGCTACATATTAGTCAGAGTGAGCATTTACAGAAACAATGTCAAAAGGATGGTGGGGTGGGTTACAAATTCCCACTGTTACAATTTTCCACTCATACAATCATAAATTTAAAGGGAGAGCAAGACGTGCAGAAAGCCAGATATTAAGCATTGGGTTGTGATTGCTGCTCTTGTCAAACTTTCTGGGTTCAAACCTTTGTCACTTATTAGTTGAGTAACCTTGGATAAAATAGTTAATCACTGCAAAGTCTCCTATGAGTTTTATATAGTAACTTCCAGAACTGTGGCTTGAGCAACTGAGAGGATAGTAATTTTCTGATATAAAAAATATTTTATAATATTAGTTTGACATGGAAACGTGTCAGCATTCAGAGATCTGAATACTACTATATAAAAAAATCCTTGCTCTACTGTAGGTAGATAATTTAGTGTTTTTATCTTACTTTAATATTGGGTCATGGCACACTTGCATGAATCCTATTACGCAAGTGGATTTCCCCATGACTAATCATGAAATAAACATTGGCTTTGTTCCTGGAAAATTGAGACTCAATCCTGAAAGAACACGGTAAGAAGATCATGTTCTTCACTTTTTCAAACACTTTCAACCCAGCTCCCGCAGGATGCTTTAGTTTTGTGTCATCAGGAAGAACTTAGTGGCATAATGAAAAAAAAATAATTGGTCATCTTGGATAGTTTAATCAAATCTTTATTAAAAATCTTTTCTCCAGTGAAGGCTTTCTGTTGAACATTAAATGTGATAAAATAGTCTTTCCCAAACTTCATTATTATCTAATCTTTCAATCTAGGTACTTCCAAGTCACTATCTGGTCAAGCTATTACCTACTACCAGAGCCAGCTTCATGGGTATGTGATTTGTCTAGTTTCACAGAACCCCCTGCTGATAAAGGGCTCTACGCTTTAATGCTTTGCTTTCACTATCTTGAAATTCTTTGGATTGAGTTTTGTTTTTGTTTTTGTTTATTTTAAGTGTAGTCTGGCAGAAAAATAGAACATGCGTATGAGTGCTCTGCCATCCAAGGCATTCACAGGTAGTGGTACAGCAGCAGCTAGTGCCCACTGGCTCAAGCCTGTGGGCATGGTGGCAAGCATGAATTCATAGGGGTCACCATGCCACACAAGCTCATGCCATGGGGAAGTCTAAGGCACTCTGTAGACTGACAAGCCAGAATTTGAGACCGGACTGGAAATAACAATGGCTACAGCAGTAGAAAAAGTGCCAGCAGCAGTGGCTATGGGAGGGTGGATGGGTTCTGCATAGGTATCAGGACCTAAGGTGAGATTCATTAGTCTCTGAGCTTTGAGATGTCTGCAGAAATATTCACTTTCCAGTTTGAATGGTAGAACAGAAACTTCTGGTAATCAAGCAGTAACTATGTCAGTAAAGTATTACAAAGTAAAAGTTTTCATGTGGATATTGCAATAAAGAATACTAGGCGTTATTAGAACACATCAAAAAGTTTAGAATCTCCAGTTTTAATAACTGGTACAATATTGCAAAGAAAATTTCCACAGGCTTAGAAATAAAAATACCATTTAAATATCATTGCATTATTGAATTTTTATATGAAGTTTTGGATGACTCTGTTATTAACAGGGAAGACAATTTTAAATTCAGTTATTTTTTGAAATTAAAGATACGGTAATAAAAATCATAGACTAACATTTCAAATTATGTACCATATCATGAAGCCACTTTGTTTCTTATGTGAGTGCCACAAGCTACAAGAAAGTCAGAGGAAACATTAAAATGACATTATATAAGTTTACACTTAAATTCAGATACACAAGGAAATTATTTGTATAAAAAGTTAAATCTTTTTAGAAAAATAGTTCCATGAAAAACATCAGGTCCATATATACTAAAAATATACTTTAAAATAATTTATTAGAAATTTATCCCAATGTTATCACAGCCTATAAAACATTTTAATCAATTTCAGAAATATTGGCATCAGCAGAAAGATTCTTCCCACAATTAAAAGTTATCAAAATTATTTGTGACCTGCATTTACCAAAGTGACTGATAGTTGCTTTTAATTATATTGACTGTACATAAAGTTGCTATAAATATAAATTTTGATGATCTATTAAATGAATTTACATAAAGCGAGACAATTATGTGATCGATTAATATGTTATTGTAAGAAATAATTTATAGTATATTATATAAAATTATAACACACATTTTTATCATTTATACATTAATATTTTATCTAATGCAGTACTATTCCTATTAAAACTGGAATTATGTGTAGTTATATAATCTTTTAAAGGAAAAGTTTTACAGTTCTGTATCTTTAATAATAAGGTACTAAGCAAGGGGCCCTCCATTTTCGTTTTGCACTAGACAATTCAAAATATGTAGTTGGCCATGAATACTACTAAGAAATTTTAAATCCTACCTCTGGTTATCCTCTCACCCAGGCAGAGTAAATTTTGTGATACATTGTTCAAATTTCTAACACTGGAAAAATTTTTTAAATTTTTTTAGGATCATCCATGAAAGGGGAGGTGATCCAACATGTACATGTCTGTCAATTTCCACACATAAACCCTTATAAGTAATAATGTCAAACTTTTGATTTAGATGACATGTTGTGTATCATTGATATCATATCCTGCCATAAACAACCTGGGCTATATATTTTAAAAATATCAGAGTAGCCAATTGATAAGATATCCAATGAGCTCTCCCATGGCATGTAAAGATAAGCTGGGCCAGTCAGAACTTTTAGTTTTGCTTCCATCACTTATAAGTTGTGTGATGTTAGACAACTTACTTAATTTTTCTTGGCCAAAGTTTATTTATTTATAAGATAATGGAGTGGTTTGATGTCTTCTAAGCTCCCTTCCAACTCTAAAATTTTATATAACAAAAGTGAATATTTTAAAATATTAATCACAATGACAGTTGATTACCCAAATATAAATAATAACACTTTGAGAATTATAATTTTAAGGTTAAGTAAATAATTATTGACTTTCTTAATGAAGGGTACCATCATGTATACAATCCAGGCCTGTTTCTGTGAATCATAACAGACCAGCTTTCTATAATTAAGTGGTTTAGTTTTACAGAGGAGTACATGTCATGGCTGAAGAAATGCAATAGCAAAAACCAGGATATATTTATGAAAATTTGGTCATAGCATTTTTTTTCACTGTAGTTTGGCATTTGTTGTATAACCCATAATCTCATTTCTCTTTCCAGTTCCTCAAGTCTCCCACTTCCATACATTTAATTAACAATTTCAAAAAGCATAGTAAAAAATATGAACAAATTTTCACTCTAAGGTTTTTAAATTTACATTTACAAAACATTTCTGAAATCAAGTATTACCACAGTAAGAGCTATGCATTGAAGAAACTTCATTTATCTTTACAGCAATGTTGAAATGCATTTGTTGTATTACAGATGAGTAACCAGTGATAAGAAAGAAGTAAGTTTCTTCCTATTCTCAATAAGTGACTGTCACAGGTCATTTATTCTGTGACAGACTGACAAGTATGGTATAATATTATCTCTTCTTAAGCAAATGAGTTCCCAGTCTGTGGTGAAGTATCCCAAATAATGCATTGTGTTTGCTTAAAAAGTGTGATAGAAATCAACAGCTCTGAGTAATTGATTGCAGTGTCTACAATGCCTGTTTGTTTCTAGTATTCTTTGCAGTTTCTGGGTCTGGTTATTCTGGGCCTATTCATTCTTGTTTCCAGACACTCTGCTGATTTCTGAACTGAGGTCAGGCTGTTCTTTCTAACACAGCCCTATAAACAAGTGATGAAGAGATATGTGATATCCCAGCATAGATCTAAAACTCCTAAAGTAATGGAATGCCTGGCACACTGCACAGCCTTTGAGCAAATAGGTGGATTTCAGCTCAGTATTCCACTCCTTAATTTGACTTTATATAATGGAAGAAACCATGTGGATAAAATTAGGAAATTTAGAATGGTAGAACAAGACACTATTCAGGAATGGAAAGCATGCTAGGCTATAAAGTCTTCTTTTGGATATAATGTTGGCCAGAAACCTACTGAAATTAAAGGGAAAGGCTGAGTTGTAGTCATTTCCTTTCTTTCATTAATGCCATACCATATTAAAATAAGAGAATTAAATAGCTTGCTCCAAATTCTGTCAATGGATACATTACTAAATTGCCTAATAAAAATCAGTAACAAAATTAATACTTAACAAATGAATATGGCATCACTAAAAATGTATTACTTAAGTAGCATTTGTTTTTATCCTGAAATAAAAAGCCTTTAGTTCAGAATCACATTATCCAAAATTATTTTTACTCACACTCAACTTAAAACTTGAAAAATGTCAAAAAAATTATCACTGATACTGCCATCTTTTCTAAATATATTAAAATTTAATAACTATACTAATAAAACATTAACTATGTTTATTTATTTCCCAATAGTCATGAGAAATAATTATTAATATTTAAAATGATTTTATAGAACTCATGCAAATACAAATATGCCAATCAATATAGCTGCTTAGCTTATCAATTACAAAATAGCTAGTAAAAATCAACAAAATGATATTATCATCTTCAACATCTACTCGCTTTAGATTGAAACTTGGATCATTTAAATATCTTAAATTTGAGCATTCAATTGGTCTTTATATTCAGATAGTTTCTTGGATCTCAAAATGTTAAATCTAAACCAATCAAAAAGTTTTGTTTATAGTTGTTTTTGGTTGCAATGTCCTCCCCAAATCCATATGTTTAAGTCCTCAGTACCTCAAATTGTGACCTCATTTGGAGATATGGTGTCTTAGAGAGTTTCAGGCTGCTATAACAAAAATACCATATATCACATTGTTTAAACAAGAAGCATTTATCTCTCACAGTTCTGGGGGTTTTAGAATCTCGAGGTGCTGGCAGATTCAGTGTTGGGAAATAGTCCACTTCCTAGCTTGTAGACAGCCACCTTCTCTCCGTGTCCTCACATGATGAAGAGAGAGGGAGAGAGAGTAAGCAAGCACTCTCTGTCTCTTCTTATAAAGTCACTAGTCCCATTACAAGGGCTCCACCATCATGATTTAATTACCTTTCAAGGACCTCATCTTGAAATACCTTCACAGTGGAGATTAGGGTTTCAAAATAAAAATTTTGGAGGAACTCAGACATTTAGTTCATAGTGTAGGGTCTTTATGAGGGCAACCAAATTAAAATAAGGTCATTAGGGTAGGTCCTAATACAACATGACTATTGCACTCATAAAAAGAGAAAAGTTGGAGACAAACATTTGTGAAAGTCAAATGAAAATAAAGAAAGGAATAAGGGTGATGCTTCTGTAAGTAAAGGAATGCCAAAGATTGCCAGCACGCCACCAAAGTGTACAGGAGGCTTGGAATGTATTCCTCCTCATAGTTCTCAGAGGAACCAGTCCTGAAAATATTTTGATTGATAACTTTTAGCTTCCACAACTGTGAGATAATACATTTCTGTTGTTAAGCTATAAGCCCTAGTAAATTGATATAATATACCATGACACGTACATAAAACCTATATATACATGCTTATAATTTTATGTATACATTTCACATGTGATACATAAATGTGTATAAGTGTACATAAAGCAAATACATGGAGAGATACAAAGAGAATTTATATCAGTGGCAATGAAATAGGAAAGAGATTGTTACAGGATTGGGTTTGTTCTTAACATTTTAACTCATAAAAGGAAAACAAATTAAGTCACTTGGTGCAATTAAGAGTTAATGATGAAACAGTATGGAATTACCTCAAAAAACTAAAAATGGAACTGCCTTTTGAACCAGTGATTCCACTACTAGGATTATACCCGAAAACTCCTAAAACTCTAATTCAAAAGAACTTATGCATCCCTATGTTCATAGCAGCACTGTTTACAGTAGCTAAGTGCTGGAAACAGCCTGAGTGCCCATCTGTAGATGAGTGGATCAAAAAACAATGGTACATTTACACAATGGAATACTATGCAGCAGAGAGAAAGAAGGAACTCTTGCCATTTACGACAACATGGATGGAACTAGAGAGAGTTATGCTTAGTGAAATAAGCCAGGCAAAGAAAGAAAAATACCATATGATATCACTTAATACAGGAGACTAAAGAACAACATAAACAAATGAACTAAATAGGACAAGGAGCAGAATAGCAGTCAATAGGGGGGAGGGAGGAGGGAGAGAAGGGGGATAAGTAAAGGAAGGGTCTAGTCAAGGAACGTGTATAAATGACTCATGAACATGGACAACAGGGAGGAATATGATTGTGGGAGAAGGGGTGGGCTGGGTGGGGGGGAGCAATGGGAAAAAAATGGGACAACTGTAGTTTAAAAACCAATAAATAAATAATTAATTAATTTTAAAAAGAGTTAATGATAAGAAAAGAATGATTTAACTTTAACCGTCTATTGAAGTTGTCATTATACCTCATCTGGACTATTGCAGTAGCTTTATACTGGGTTTCTTTCATTTAAAATTCCATATATTTATAATTTTTCCAGTTATAAACTTCTATTAACCCTCCAAAAACCAATCCTTTTCCAATACTTCCAAGTGAAATTAATTATTCCCTCCTCTCTGACTAGATGATACTATACTTTGACTTCCGTATGGCATACTTATAAATTTGACTTTTTTATGGAAAAATTTTAGTACATTTTTATATTCTATACTAGAGTATGAGCTTCTATCTGAGACTTTCCTGAAAACACAATATTTATCATTTTGTTTTATAAAGAGTAGGAACTTTAAAAATATCTGCTGAATTTTACAGTGTCCTGGCTAAGTGGGGGAAAACACCATAGCATTCAGAAGAATATAGTTTGGGGTTAGAGAGACCTGAATTTTTATTCCAGCTCTAACACATTTATGTTACCTTAGGCAAATAACCTAAGCACCTGGCATGTAAATAATAACACTTAACTCAAAAGGTTATTGTGAACACTTAATATGAAACAAATGTGAAAATTTTTGAAACTCTGGGTAGAATTTAGTACCTAATAATTGAACTTTGTTGTTATAGTTTTTGCTTTTATATAAATATATTTGTGTTTCTTGTTGTATAATCTGGGTCTGTAGATGTTGACTGATTGATTACTATACAAAGAAAAGCTCCACAGCAGTAAATTAAGATCCATGATGAAACTGATAGACTAAGCATATTGGGAATAATTTACAAGGCAATACCAGGGGCAGCCATTTTCTGGGAATCCAGATGCTCATCTCTCATGGTGGTTTACCTCTAGCCATAAACTGTGTATTTTTGTACCTCTCTTTATTTCAGACTCTACTGGTACTACCTCACCATAATTCTTTTGGGCTTTTTAAGTGTCTATTTTCCATGCCTACTTTATACTAGATCCTCATTTTGCTTTCCAGACCTCCACAGGTTAATTTGACCACTCCCCTTCTTTGCTCCACTTTTGCTTAAAGATACAGATGTGCACTTGCCCGTGAAAGATATTCTATTTTAGAAAACTATCTGAAGAAGAATGTGTAGAAACAGGTCTGAGAAATAAGGCAAAGATGGTAAGTTGCCTAGAAACATTATCAAAGGAAGAATAGTTGTTGAAGTAGCTAGAAAAGAAATAAAATACTCAGAGATGATGGTAATAGCTTTCAAATATTTGAAGGATTAGCCTGCAAAAGCCAGAGTAAAATTTTCTGTCTACTAAGACATCAACACAAAAATTAATGGTTGCAAGATACAGAACAAGTAAAATTTCAATTCAATATAAAGTTTATACATCATCAGATATCTTTCTTTACATTTTGACTGGCTTTATTTTATGCAATGTCTTTGACTCCTTTTTATGCCACACAGAGAGATTATTATATTCTCTTGACAAAGATGCCAGAAGCATGAGGCTTAGTCATCTTGAGGAGCACTTGTACCAACCACCCTCTTCAATCACTCCGCATCTATAGACATGCTTACTGCTGCCACCCCTAGCCCCAGGCATGGCATGTTAAGTCTCAAAAAGCACAGCAGCACTTATACTCATGATGTGGAAACAAAGTACTCTCTGGGTTCTTTTTCAATGAAGAGGGCCATGTCTGCTTATCTGAGTTCTTTCTTCCTAGTGTTCCTTTTTCCTCACCCCTTATCTCCATCCTTGGGCATTCTCTTTTATGTTTCTCTTCTGCTGTCAGAGCCTAAAGTGACAGAGCATTTGGGTCTAAAGCACATTTGCTGGTCAAAGAACTCTGAAAATTCTTGAATTTTGAATGGTATCTTTCTTTTGATCCCAGTGGCTCATTGAATGATTCAACCTCTAAGTATTTTTCTGTAACTCCTGGTGTGAGTACAGCATCTGAATTCCTTGTCTTAATGAGAATGACTACTATAACAGGAGGTCATGTAATTCTGGGAAGTGCAGTAAACTGGTCATCTTAATTAAAGCAGTTCAGTAGAGGCTGGGTATTTAATTATTATAAATGTTGCAAGTCCTACATTAGCAGGAAGTGGGGAATATATTATAGGTATTTCTATAGGAAATCTCTTGCATCCACTTAAAATTCTCTTTGCATCAGCTCTTATAAAGGATACTTCTCTATTGACAAGTTCAAGCTATTTATTCAGCTTCATGCAAATATAACAAGGAACTGCCTCACCTCAATATCAACCTCAATCCCTCACTTCTTGTTCTTGACCTCTTTTTTTTTCCCTGACCTCCTTTGACAGTGCTACATTGGACAACTAAAAGAATGCACTTGGCAATTTTTGCAAAACATATATAGGAGTTGGGGTTATTCTGTTAGGCAATTCTTGATGCTTCGTCTTCAATATGGCATTTGGTGGCTGGTTAATGACTTCATACTTCTATGCTGGACAGACAAGTAACTCATTCTTACCAGAATTAGTAAAATTCAAAGTTGGACATGGATTTGCTCTTCCTGTGCACAGTGTCTCCACAAGCATCACCATTTAACAGCTTGTTTTATCAGCATAGTATTTTGTACGATATTGCCTCCTATTAAGAGAATTTTTTTTATGTCAATAGAGGTGTAATAAAAAGCAAGTAACTCTGAGGTTGGAGTAACATATGCCACATCACCCAGAAGCAACTGATCTAATGAAATGATGACATAACCTATTCAAGTTTGGGTTTGTTCTCTGGAATATGAAATATATCTGTAATGAGAGCATAACATCTCAAGCCTACACTGTACCCTTATTCCCCAGGGCTTCGCTGTCCTCATGTCTCCTCCTGTATGAGGAAGTTAATATCTCTTGCAACAATCTTTGAGCCTGAAAATAGAAACTGATAAATATATCTCTTTTCTTTTGCATGTGTTCATAACATCTCATATGGCTTCAGGAAATCAAGTACTTTGTTTCCATAGTAATGGCCAATTTGATAACATATTGGTTCTTTCTCCATTTCTGGTTCTCCTGCCTAATGCCTCATTCCTGATTCCTGGGATCACACTCTCAAATAAACTATTTACACACAATTCTTTGTCTTAGTTACTATTTTCAGAGAAACAGTGTATAAGACAATATCTAAATTCTCTATCAACTCTGGCAATGGATCAATTTTCCTAAGGGTAATTACACTCCAACTTTTCCATAATAACCTAGCAGAAAAGAGCTGTCACTCTCTGTTGTTAATTGAAAAACTGGGAGGATACATTAAGTAACCTCTTAGTCTCTGACTTAATGGGTACACTTTTGTGATATCACTCATTTGTCAGATAAAGTAGAGCTACATCAAAATGTCTTGGTTAAGACAGCAGAGCCAAGTTTAGACATTAGCATTTGGCAATGAGAATATGCAATCAAAATATTTGGCAAAGGATGTTGCTGAGGATTCATGTAGATGAGATTGGACAAGTTTTCCTTTGTGGCCATGAAAACCACAATTTTATTATTATAACATAAATAACTCTAAGCAGAAGATTGGCAGTCATATCTGACTTACTATAGAGAATTTATAGACATTTTTAATCCTTAACTAATTTCTCATTTTTTTCACTAAGATATAAAAGCATGAGAAATTCTACCACTTAATCCTTTGATATGATTAAGCTTAGCCTGTTTTGTGAGTGCTTCCATGATGAATATGGACCAGATTTGTGAATTTTGGCCACTGGTCTACTTAATTGGTTTGCTATCAGTTGAGGTTGAGTTAACCCTATTGTATTTAGATGAGTATTAGATTCTTAGGATTGTCACTTTAACTTCCAGTTCCTCCTACTTGCAGAGGATAAAAAGCTAAAAATCAGGATTTCTCAGTCTCTTCTAGGTTCTATATGTAGAATGTGTTTAGCCCATTGGTTATACTTGATGAAGATCTGGAAGACAGATCTTGTGGTTGTTGGCTACTACTGAGGTTTAGTAATCGGGATTGATGGGGCTTTTCTACACATTCAGTGTCCCACCAGCTTCCTGGGTAACAGTGGCTGTTTATTGCCTTAAGCAGAGCCCTAGTAGCAGTCTCAATAGTCACCCCCTTAGTGGATTACTACTTTTATTCACAATTTCTAATATCTAGGAGGTCTATCATGAACCTTCTTATGACTTTCTAATGACTAAATCCCCTATATCAAATATCTTCCTGCTTAAAATACCCAAATAATTTTCTTTCTTGAACCTAAATGAATACAGCAAGTTAACCAGAACCCAGTCCCATAACATAAAAATTAGTGAGATTTCATGTTACTGAAGGAGTACCATCACAGAGATTAAAAATATAAATTGAAATATAGATTCACATAAAATTATTTTTTTAGGAAAATTTCACATATTAAATATATTAGCAATTGAGAGAAACAAAGTCTGAGATGTAAGTCCTGGCTTGTGTTTATATTTAGAGGACTTAGTGGAGGTGGATGGATTTGGTGACAGAAAATTAGCTGACATTAACTTTTGAGCATCTGTATTCTCTAGGTATTAAACCATAATTTCTTCTGTTGACCTTTAAAAAAATCAACATGAAGACTTTTTAAAAATAAAAGAAGGTATTTGAATTTTATCTGCCTTCAACTTAGAAAATTCCAATGTGTTCACATTTCTACCTCCCATTCAGTGATCTTTGATACAGAACCATATTCTAAGAGAAAAAAAATCATGTACACATTTAGCACTCAAATATTTCTTAGATGGATTCATGTAATTCTAGATTTTTGGGCTATTACAGAAAACAATTCTTATAGTAAATAATTGTGCCTGCCAGATGGCATCAACTCTTCATAATTCCAATTCTTCACAATTTCATCAATAGCCATGGTGTATCAACTGATTTATAACTTCAGAAACAATTAATAGAAGCTGAGAGTTTAAACAATACCAAACTTCTGACTTTTTAAATATTAGTTCTTCACTGACTTATAGAGAATCCTAAAACAGTATTAAGTCTTTTAGCATTATTATTCTGGAATCCATTAAGCACAGCATGCATGCAATAATTTTAAAAATTGTATATTTTTCAGTTTTGGAGAGTGTTGAAAACACTAACTTTTAGAATACCTTTCCAATGATAATCTTATTATTATAGGAAATTATGGATTATTCCCCATGTTCACTCAAGAAATCACAATGGCATTTGAAATCATGGATGACATACAAATGGGTCTTTTAATCTTTTGTACTACAGTTGTTACCACTCTATTTGTTTATGAGGCATTATTATTTATAGATTGGGCATAATCTTTTAAACAATGATCATCATGACAAAAACATATACATTATAATAAATTGAATAATATAGAGGTCATAGAAAGATGTGATTTTAAAAATAAAGTTAAATTATTTTTAGTCATCATGAAGAAATAGTTATACTAATAGTGAACATTAAATCAGTCATTGTACTGAAGATATAGTAAATTAAGATAAGCATGCAAAAATGCCTCCAATTTTTTTCAAAGAAAAAAAAACTTTAATAATCAAAAATAGAAATGTGGTAAAGTTAGTGGTCCCTGTTTAAATGTCGAGAAGTATAATATTTCTGCTGCTCGCTGTTTCACTGAACATAAAACCTTTATACCTATTTAAGAGTTTGAAAAAAAGGTACAAGAATTTTGAAAATGCTTCTGAACAATGCTTCTGAACAATGATGAGCAGCATTGTCACCTAGTAATTTCTCTGCACTGGAATCATTGAGAATACATTAAAGTAAATATACTTAATTAGAAATTGTAATACTGCCTCTGTCAGGCTGCTTTGATGACAAGAAAGGGTGGAAATGGATGATTTTAAAAATATTATTCTTACATTGGCCTGAAAAATTCCTCGGAGACAGAATTGTAAGTTTTAGCGGTTGCGGTTGAGTCACGGAAATGATCTATTATATGGATGGGTTGAATGAATAATGCACTAATGTCTGGAAGACAGACAGTGGGGAATTTAGCAGAGCTTCCAGGTAAAGGAGAGTTTCCTCTGTCTCCCCCATGAACACCCCCACATGCTTTTATAAAAGCATCTACCTATTATTTCAAGTTCATGTGGTAATTGTTTGCCAGGAAATTCTTTCACTTACGGAGACAGAAGAGAAAACAAAGCAAAAAACATCTGGCAAGGAAAATCAAATGCCATTTATTCTTTTATCTGCTGCTCTTTGAGGGCATTAATGGGATAACGTGGTCAAACAAGTGTCTTTTCTTGTATGCCAGAATTTCTCCAAGAGAGTATTTCATTGAACATGTGGCTTTGACTTTGCCTGTAAACCACTTTCTCCTCCTGTCAAGTTTTTAGAGTTTCTTCTTTATGCTACTAATTATTTTTCAGAAAATTAATTAATACTTGCTGATTTTTTTCCTCTTTATTACTTAACTCCTTGCAAGCTGCCTTCTACTCCTGCCCTAAACTCATAAAGAGTTCTTTCTTTAAGTCAATCAACAGTGTCTTTTCAGTGACATATCGCATCATATTCCATATTGCCACACTTTTCTTAAACTCCTGTCTCTGGTTTTAGTTTATGCAACATTATTTATTAAGGAAAATTTCCCCTTTCCATTAAATTTCAGATGTTACTTAACAGGGATGATTATCTGAATTTTTCTTTTTTACTTTTATATACCTATTTAAAATATTAAATTTAAGTACATTGGAATTATGAAAGTGCTAAATTGTTATTGAAAGATAAACTGTAGATTGGGAAAACTGTAGATTGAAAGATAAACTATAGATTGGTTAGTAACAACAACATAGGAATTGGTGATGTGTTCAATATCTAAAATTATGAGACTTAAGCCATATGATTTCACATATAAAATATTTAAAAACTGAAAATGTCAGACGAATGAAACCATGCATTGTAATCAATTGTCTTTTTTATTTAACATTGATTATGCTTGGTTTCACCCCAATTACCTGCATTCATTAGATTTTAAAATAAAATTTCAACTAAAAACAGCACTATACTCATTGTCCTTTTCATTCAGAATATCTGTTTTACATGATCACCCTGAGCTAAATCACACAGCCAGAGACGTATGAACGTGAAGCGGACACTCCTTTATTTAACTCATACACAACACGCTTCGCTCACCAACTTGCGAACCACCGCTGGGGGGCAAGTCCAGGTCACAAAATGAGTTATCTTGTTCTTTTTCTCTGGATTGCATACAGACAATTTTTTAAAATCTAGGTTTTACTTCTCTGATTTAAAAAAAAAAAAGGTGCAATGTTTTAAGTATCAAAAAAAAAAAGAAAGTGAAAAGTTTAAAAAGGAAAAAGAAATTACAAGTGAAAGTAACTTGGAATTAAAGTTAAAATGCATAAGGGGTGTGAGGCAAATGTGAATGAAACTTCATGAAAAAAAATCCCAGTCAGTTTAGTATTTTTAATTACTTCAAGTGGCTGTTTAGCTTATATCACAGAAAGTCAGATATTCTGAACTATTTGTGTCAAATGTAAATTATTAATTACATTTTATACTTATTTTTTCTATTCATAGACACATTTTATTAAAGTTCAGGAAACATGTTCATAATAGTAAAATCTCTGTTAACTAGGGCCAAACATTGGTATACAAGTTAAAATCTCAATATTTTATTTTTTTAGGTAATGAAGTCTAAAATAATTATATTTAATTTAATCAGGGTTATAGTAAAAAAGTAGAAACTATTGGAAATTTAAAAAAAAAAAAGGCCCTCAGAATCTAATATCTGATATTTGTCTAGAAACATTTCTGTTTCCCTCTCGGCAAGTTTAGTGCTGTTTCCCTTGTGTGTCCATAGCACAACTTAAATAATTTAAATACCTTGGGTTTATTATAGTGATAACTTTATATGGAAAAATAAATTGTAGTTTGAGCGCAACTGCTTTTACCAGCAATATATTCATGGGTGATAATTTTAGTATTTGAAATTACAAAGCCTAAGTGATATGATTTCATACATAATAAATCTATGACAGGAGATTGTTTTGATTATAATACTTTTTATCTCAGTATACCAAGCTCCTTGAAATCAAGTCTAAATTATCATTGCATTTTAAATATTTACCCAGTATCTGAATTACCATTTCCATTTAATAGTTGTTACATGAATAAACTAATGAAAGTATAGTACTTTTAATAATATACCTTATGATAGATATAGATACCTATATCATTCAAAATTAGCAAACACAGTATTTGCAAAATGATTAAGGTAAAAATAAGAAGTACTCAAGAAACAAAATAAGTTGGAGCCATAGCATTGAATAATACAAATTAGTAACATTTAAAATATCGGTATAACAAATATCAAAACACCTATTAAAAATGGAGAATAAAATGTTACCAGGAATCCTGAGAAGAAAATCCCATTATCTATGTTTAGACATAACTGGAGCTAGAAGTCTTTCATATATGATCCTTCTTGTTTATAAAAAAAAGGAAAGATTTTATCATAAAAATGATGATATACTGATGAGCTCTTCTCTCTAAGCCAACAATGCATGAGAATTATTAACCTATTTTTCTTCTTATGATATACCTCTGCCAAGATAATCTGAATGCAAAATCTGATGATTTTAAGGGAGTTCCCCACTTGGTCAACTTTGTAGTGAATGAGACACATAAATATATGCACTTCCAAAACATATGGAAAAAACTGATTTCAAAAAATATGAGTGGCTTTGAGAGTTTGGGGTTTATAGATTGAAGATCTAGTTTGATTATTGACTGTTTTTCTGAGTGTGAGTCTATGTAAATTTTATTTTCTCTATTTGTAAGCACAAAGTAGTAATATACTCCTGCCCTCATTCTACTTAACATTGACTTTTCTCATGGATATCCTCAATGTTCATCTTCTTATTATCTGTGTGATTCAGTTTATTGTGGCATTCACATAAGGATGCAAAGAGGCTGCTCAATATCACTCTGGTATTTTCTGTTTTTGTTAAATTTAGCTGTATTTTGAAGGAGAAACACAATTTATAAACTTATTTAAGGACTTTCTAAAAATTTCTAAATGGAGTTTGATGCTATTGAGATGCAATAAAAGAAGCTATCTACAGGAATAACAAACACTCAGTGGTGACAAAAATCAATTTTCCAGTAGGTTTTCCTTTAATGTTTATTTAAGGCTTATTATTAATAAAATAGAAATTTTAAAATAAACAATTTTTATATTCACTAATTGACTGTGTAAACGTGAGTGAATGAAGTATTTTAACAAGGTGTTAAAAATGGCTATTCGGCTTTATATGAATAAAAACTAATAAAGCACTCTGTTTGGTTTTTGTTATTTGGCCACAGATTTCATTGTCTCCGTGAAATCACATCCTGATTCTAATAAAACAAATTGGAAGGTTCTGTAATCTGAGATAACTTAAGTACTTTATATAAAAATGGTAAGAGTTATAGCAAATGCAATTGTTATGCTTAAAAGATATTAACTTAGGAATTGTCTTTTATTTAATGACAGAAAACAATACTAAGTTGAAGACACTGATTATAATAGTTTGGACTATAATTTTCAATAAAATAATCCCTTATGCTACACCTATGAGAAAAAGACAGGTTTTGCATAGCTCACAGGTGTGAAAGAACTAAAATTATGTTTTTCTTATATTTTTACATCTTTCTTTTTCCGCTGTATAGGAAAAGCACCATAAATAAACCAGTGCAGTTCTGTAATGGTTAGTATCCAAAGTAATGGATGTGAGTTAAATTATTTGTCACAATGAGTACGTCAGTTCAATGAATTTATATAGATAGCAATGTTAAGTAATTTCCTCCTAGACAATACATGATTTCTTTTACAGGTGTCATAGTGCTGCACCTTAGGGACTGATAGTCCCTGAGTTGCCTTTTGATTGCATATAAAATAATATTCAAATATTTAAACATTTAAAGTTTTATTTCTCAAATATGTTATTAAGAATAGCACCAGATTAAAAATGTACAAAAGGATGTGTTATAAAAATTAACTTTTTCTTCCATTCCTGGTCAGATACACAATTTGCCTCCCCTAAAGTAATTATTGTTACTAGATTATTGTGCTGATTTCCAGAAATGTTTACATAAACTGCTCTCTCTCTCTCTCTTATATTCACCTGTTCCCTTTTTCCTTTTTCCTCTCATAGGGAAAGACTTATTTCTTTTCTGGTAATATTGGTATACAAGATTATATATATTTCAGGTGTACGACATTTTAATTTGATATCTGTACATGCAACATAATATTCACTGCTCTATGTCTAGTTAAAATTCATCATCATAAAATAAATCCCTTTCATCTTTTTCACCCACCCCCAACCCCTTTCCCTTCTAGTAACTATCAGTGTGCTCTCTGTATCTATGTGTTTGTTTGTTTATTTTTGTTCATTTTTTTTTAGGATTTCACATATAAATGTAATCACAAAATATATATCTTTCTCCATCTGACTTATTTTACTTAGCATAATACCCTGAAGATCCACCCATGTTGTTGCAAATGGCAAGATTTCATTCTTTTTATAGCTGAGTGATATATATATACATATATATACATATATATATATATATATATTTTTCCCCTGTTTCAGTTGTGTGTGTATACTGAAAAAAATTTTTGTGCAGTGCATGGAGAAGGTGCTTTGACTGATCAAATGTGTCAAAAGTAGTTTGTGAAATTTTGTGCTGGAAACTTCTTGCTGGATGATGCTCCATGGTAGAGTAGACCAGTTGAAGTTGATAGCAATGAAATCAAGACATTGCAAACAATAAACATTGTACCAAGTGGGAGATAGCCAACATATTCAAAGTATCCAGATCAAGTGTTGAAAATCATTTGCACCAGCTTGATTATGTTAATCACTTTGATGTTTAGGTTCCATATAAGTTAAGCAAAAGAAAAAGGAAAAAAAAGAAAACAACTTCTTGACCATATTTCCACATGTGATTCTCTAATTAAATGTAATTAAAACATTCTGTTTTTAAAACAAATGGTGAGGGGTGATGAAAAGTCGATACTAATTTACAACCATGTGGAATGGAAGAGGTCATGGGGAAAGAAATGAACTGCCACAACCACACCAAAGGCCAGTCTTCATTCCAAGAAGGTGATGTTGTGTTTATGGTGAGATTGGAAGGGAATCTCCTATTATAAGCTCTTTCCAGAAAACCAAATAATTAATTCCAACAAGTACTGCTCCCAAGTAGACCAAATGAAAGCAGCACTCAACAAAAAGTGTCTAGAATTAGTGAACAGAAAACATATAATCTTCCATCAGGATAATGTCAGATCCCCTGATTCTTTGATGACCAGGCAAAAAATGTTACAGTTCATTGGTACCCTTATAAATCCAATTGCTTTAATAAACCAACACATTTCTTTTCCAAAATATAAATTAATTATTTTGAATTTATATATTTCAAGGTACAGAGATGTAGCTTAAAAACATGTAAATCATTGGTTTTAAATAGTTAACAAAATTTCACATTTTATCTCTATAAAATCTTGTTGAAAGCAGGTATTTGACAGTAGTGTTTTATGGCAACTTGAAGCAAGTACATGTATAATTCAGATGTATGATCAATGTCACTTACCAAATATGATGAACTAGCAGGACACCCTGTAGGAAATGCTTGAGGGTTATATAAGTAAGACATATATTGAGAGAAGTCAGATCTATGCATTTCACAACATACTTACTGAACACCATTACCTAAAATAAAATTTTACTTTGTTATGAAAAGAACCACATAAGAGTTACAACATTTTCAAATTATTTATATTGTACAACCATAGACAAGTAAATATCATATGAGAAGGTCAAAGGTAAGACATATTGCCAGTCTCTCAGCAGTCTGCTTGTTTAAAGGGCCCCCATGGTCCTAGAACATCCGCAAACCCACCCACTTTGGGAACGACAGCCAGGGCAACAGCTAGAGAGGTGCCAGTCCCATGAAGTGGGAGAAGAGCCTGGAAGAGGAGCAAGTGCTGGGCAAGTGGCATTGTTCCCTCTCAGATCCCTTCCCCACACACAGCACCACAACATGGTGAAATGGGTCACCCTGTACTGATGAATACCTAAGGTTCCACCCCTTACATTGTAACAAGTGTGATAGCTCTCCCTAAGGCACAGAAGCAAACAAACACAGGAGCCTGTCAAGATGAGGAGACAGAGAAGTATGGCCCAAAAGAGGGAACAAATCAAGGTTCCAGTGGGAGAACTAAGTGATGAGGAGATAGCCAATCTAACAGATGAGAAGATAGCCAAACTAACAGATGCAGAGTTTAAAACACTGGTGATAAAGATGCTCACAGACTTGACAGGTATGCTTAAGTATGGCAAATGCATAAGGGAAGAAGTGAAGGCTATGCTAAATGAAACAAAGGAAAATCCACACAAAACCAATGGTGATGAGAAGGAAACCAGAGTTTAAATCAACATTTGGAATATAAGGAAGAAAAAACCTGTCAACCAGTACAAAATGAAAAAAAACAAGAATTAAAAAAAAAATGAGGAGAGGCTTAGGAACCTCTGGCTTAATTTTAAACATGCCAACATATGAATCATAGGGGTGCCATAGGAGAACAGGAAGAGCAAGAAATCAAAAGCTTATGTGAAAAAATAATGAAGGGACACTTCCCAAATTTAGTGAAGGAAGTAGACATACAAGTCTACAAGAAAGAGTCCCAAGCACAGAGAGCCCCAAACAAGCTAGAGCCAAAAGGAACCACACCAAGACACATCATAATTAAAATGCCAAAGGTGAAAGATAAAGAGAGAATCTTAAAAGCAGCAAGAAAAAAGCAGAGAGTTACCTACAAAGGGGTACCTGTAAGACTATCAGCTGATTTTTCAAAAGAAACTGCAGGCAAGAAGAGACTGGCAGCAAATTTTCAATGTGATGAAAAGCAAGGACCTACAACCAAGACTACTCTATCCAGCAAAGCTATCATTTAGAATGGAAGGGCAGATAAAGTGCTTCCCAGACAAGGTAAAGCTAAAGGAGTTCATCATCACCAAGCCATTATTATATGAAATATTAAAGGGACTTTTTTAAGAAAAAGAAAATCAACACTATGAACACTAAAGTGACAACAAACTCACAACTATCAACAACTGAAACTAAAAAATAAAAACAAAAACTAACTAAGCAAATAACCAGAACAGGAACAGAATCATAGGTGTGGGGATCTTTTCCAGGGTTATCAGCTGGGACGGGGAAGAGGGAGAAGTGGGGAAATGGTGCATAATGGAAGCATAATTGGTTGGTACAAAATAGACAGAGGGGTCTTAAGAATAATACAGGAAATGGTGAAGCCAAATAACATATATGTGTGACCCATGGACATGAACTAAGTGGGGTGGGATTGCTGGAGGGAAGGGGGCTACTGGGCAGAAGAGAGCAAAGGGAAAATAAATTGGGACTACTGTAACAACATAATAAAATATACTTAATAATTTGAAAACATTTTAAATTATATTTCTCTAGTGTCAATCTAAGTTATGAATTGTAATAAGATATTTTTAAGCATCCTATTTTGGGGGTTATTCCATCTCTTAATAGCTTCCATCTCACATTAAAACATTAAAAGTAAAGATTACATTATTTTCATTAGAGCTTTACCATTTTTTTGGATATGTGCTGACTTAGGAAAAATTTTTAAAAGGCATGGGTATCAGAATTCAGTTTACAAATATAGTTTAATGGATTTTCATGCTAAATAATAAATATAGTTTGTACTGTGTAAAGTTGGAAGCCTTCATTTAATGATTTTCCCAACACTGTACTTCACCTTGTGTTTACATTCAGTAAATGTATATTGAGAATCTACAATATATGAGGCACAATGACACCTGTGAGAATCGAAAGGCAAGCAAAAAACACAATATCATATTTTTAAATGTTAATCAATAAAATATTATTTTATAATTCCTATTTTTAAATTAAAAAAAGATATAATTTACATGTAGTAACATGCATTAACATATGTGCCTCTGAACGCATTTTTACCTTTGCTTACATCTGTGTAACCATCTTCCAAATCAGGACGTAGACTATTTTCAGCATCATAGGAGTCTTTCTCTTGCTTTCTAACAGTTAATACTGAAAGGACAAAGCCAGTGCCATTTGGTACTGTGGCACCATTTTCCAAGCAGGCCTATGACTTTGTTAAACATGACCGCCACTTTACTCTTCTGATCTTATGTCCCCAGGACCGGAACTTACTGGAAAGCAAGAACAGAATGTGACTAACCACTCTTCACAACCACAGGCAGGAAATAACATTGGAACAAACTGCAGCTTATGCAAAACCAACCAAAATCTCATGTGTTAGAGCAGCCCCAGCAACCCAGGGGCCACACAACAGCAACCCCCACTCTTTTATAATCCAGTTATAATTCAATAAAAGCTCAAAGCCCTCAACAATGCTGGTGTATCTCTCCACACCATGACCCTCTCCTTTCTTGGAGAGTGAATAAACATTACCTTCTGCACTTTCTTCTTCGTGAATTTTTTCACAGTCTGCATCACCAACTACACTAATAAGTGCCATTCACATTCAATTAGCATTCTGCCCTCTTTTACCACAGAATAATTTCTCAATTGTGAGCTTGCTTCCACTCATGCCAGTACCATTGATGAAGGCATGATAAAGGTATATGAAGGTCCTATTAATTGATTTTCATGGTTTAACAACTCTCCTGTTGTTAAACCTTTGCCTTATCCCAGCACTTTTTGAGAACTGTCAACTCAGTCCTCTAGAACTTTAGCTGAGCCTGGGGTTGAACTTGCTCAAGTCTTCTTGGCCGGTCCCTGACCAATATTTTTACTTGCTTTCCAGATTTTTTTTTCCTATCATATTCTATGATGTCCTCTACCTCCATTTCCTCTTTTCTACATATTTTATTTATACACGAAATAAAATATTTGTTGACTTTTGTCTTAGGAAGTTGCGATAAATATCTATAGCCAGTCTGCAATGTTTGTTGAGAAAATTACACTATGATCTACTTTATTTAGTCAAGTTTATTGAGATATAATTCAAACAGTAAAATTCAAACTTTTAAAGATATAATTAAAATATTAATCCTAAATTTAATAAAAGTATGCTTCTAAAAAGAATGTGAAATACAGGCAACAGAGTTTCAAAATGATTGGAAAGTTGGACACTCTCACTGGCTTCCGGAGTGCCTGGGAATCCAGGAGAGAAGACTTTGTATAGAGGAGGTATCTTGGCTCTTGGATCATAGGTGCACTTAGACGCTCTGGGTCTCTGGCCCTTGCTTTCCACATGGACAGGGGCACTCATGGGACCGGCAGATGCCGGACCCACCAGAGGCTTAGGCCCTGCATGGTTGGAAACCCACCCCTCGAGGCAGGGTTCCATGCTGGAACACATGCCTCACTGGGCTCCAGCCTCTGGGACACCACAATCCAGTGCAGTACTGCAAATGGGTCCTGGACCACAACACGGAGACTAAGAGCAGCGCACCCCAGATCCTAAGAGAGAGAGCTGCTGCAAGGAGATGGCGACTCTGAAACCCATGAGTACACATTCCAGAGGATAGAGACATGTTCATGTGGCAGGCTTAAGCTCCAAAAGGACAGATAAGGAAATGGGGAACTTCTGGGTGTGGTTTTGCCTTGTAATCATTTGGAGAGCAAGAGAAGTTCTGGGTCTTGTGGGAGAGAGTAGCTCAGAGCAGGAGTGCTTTCAGCTCCCCTAAAGTTGGAACCCTGTTAATAAAAGCTTGTTTCCTTCAACACAATTCTGTGGATCATGTATCATGGTGACAAGCAGCCAAACCCATGCTGCATGGCTACACTACAACAAAGATGACTTTCAAAACACTATGCTGAGCCAAAGAAGTCAGATGTTGATACTGTACAATCCATTTATGTGAGATCTTAGGAGAGGTATAAATAAGTTATTTTGATAGAAGTCAGCTTAGTGGTTCCTTATGGTCAGGGTTTGAAAGAAAATTGAATAAATTAGGACATGAAAACTTTCTGAAATTATAAAACTTACTAGTTGATTGTGATCATAGTTTAAAAGTACATATAGTTGTTTTATCATATACTGGGCACTGGACAATTAAAATGTGGGCATATTATTTAATAGAAATTATACTTTTAAAAAGTTGATTTCAAATGACATAGCCAGAACTACTTTATAATTTGTCAATCGTGTGTATGTACAGGGTTGCAGGAAGGAGGAGTTAGACAGATTGAGAGCTGGTAGAACAGATGAGGGAACATTGCCACAGTCAAGAGAAGTCAGGATCACCTGTGGTGGAAAAGATAAATACAGCTTAGAAAGAGAAATACAAAAAAGATAATTGAGGACTTGAATGCTTTGCTTTTGTTGAACTTCTGAAGTTGGAGAGCTAAATCCTTGAAATATGCAGCAACTATTTTTTTTATTTGAAGCTATTCAACAATGATATATTTCACAAAAGAGTAATTAATAGACAAAGAAACAAGCACATACTGACAAAAATTTAGAATGCAAACTATACACTTACCAGCCTATAGTACTTATAGGGCCAATTTCTTACTTTAACTGTGTTGTAATATGCCAAACACATAAAAGCAATATTTCTGAAGTATGCATTCACCATACCCAAATAATTCTTGACATATTATCACACTTCTGTTGAAAATCACTGTGGATCTTTCACTCACCTATACTATAAGCTTTGAGATACATAATTTTAAAATATAGGAAATTTGGAACAAGTTTATATAAATTCTTTGCCATAGTTTTCAGCAGTCAACTTTGTAACAGTAATGAAATAATCAAGTTCATGCCCTGCTGAAGGCATTTGGTCTTAACTATATTAAGCAATGTATTTTAATTATGCTAAGAAAAACTGGACTACTTCTCTTTTGAGAATAAAATTAAAATAGTATTTTTCACAATGCAAAATTTTGTCTATTAAAAAGTAAACTCTCTCTGGCTCCCATTTTACTTTGTATAATTCTAATGCTCTTTCAATAAAAACAAAATTCTGTTAAAAAAGAAACAGCTGGAATTGCTCTCAAAGTTAAAATAGAAATATTTTGACAATATCACTATGAATTAAAGTTAACTATACCAAGAAGGCAGAAGTAGCTAACATAGAGAGATTAATATTCTGATAAAAAGAGAAAAATGTCTTACAGAAAAGGAAAGTTGATTTAATGCCATAGTATTTGACTGTTGGCCAAACAGTACCCTGTGGTTTATATCTTACTTCAGGATCTGAGATGTAACCTTTTGGTTTTGACCCCAAACAATAAAAATAAATATGCTGGGTTAACATACAATTGAAGTGAGGAATTTTGAGGGTGGGTGTGTTTATTTTTTAAAATACTTTAATGCTAACAATGTATTGCAAGAGTTTGAGGAAATGGATAGGGGCATGCACTTCTGATGGGAGTATAATTTATTCAACCTTCACAGGTAGCAATACAGTAAAATGTATCAGGACACTTAGCAATTTTCTTTTCAGGATTTTATTCAGAGAATATTGAATAAAGGTAGAGAGATACTGGATCTTGGGATAGTCTTTGCTCTGGTAAGATATTAGCAAAGCTGACACCTTTAGAAAATGTGTATGAAGGTGTCTCACTTGGAGAATATTAATTTTCTTGTGTTTAGCACATCCCACATCATTAACATTTGAATTATTTTCAGTGAAATTTAGCAGATTATATTTACAAAATAGATCACCCAGACTGTTTGCTCTAAAATAATAAGAATATAAAGTCTGTAAGCAGTTTTGAAATTACAGGAATGTAAAGCTTGTTATAAAGTTAAGTATATTTCTAATGTACTTTAATATGTTCTAATATCTAATACAAAAATGTACATTTCCAAAGCTATGTCATCACAAAATTTTGGTTTGAATATATCTACAGGTATATTTTTTATTATGTACAATTTCTTTTCCAGAATGCTATGAATTATATGCAATCATTGCATTTGTATTCTGATACATTAGAGGGCCGGAATTTCTAGACTAGTTTTGATGCTCACACTCAGCACTTCCTTAGTACTCTCTGCTTACCCTATTATTGCATTGATCACATTACATTTTACAATAATTGCTGATCTGTCTACCCTAGGAGATTATAGATACTGTGAAGGCAGAGGACAATCTTCAAGTACAATATCCCAAATAGAAATGGTGGTGTTTGTAAATATTAAATAATTTTAAATGGAACAAATTAAGAACCAAAACTCTTAAGCTAACAGTATTTTAAATAAACATTTTTAATACATTTGAATTAACCAAGCAATAATGAAATAATTTGACACAGTGCTTTTGAATGATTGATTAAATTGTCTTCTTTGAATTTTTGGCCACTTCATTTTGGTTTTTACATCTAGTCTGACATCAATAATTCTCAGTAAGTGTCTCTAATGAAGAGAGCACTGTTACCATACTAGCCACATCATTGAGGGTTGTATGCTTTCTGCCTAACCCAGAAAATTGTCTTGGGAACAAGAAATAACAGAGTACTACTTTTCCTGATAACATTCCAGGTATACGCATTGAGCTATAATCATAAAAGAGGCCAGAACCTAAAATAGTCATAATGAATTATGTCTTTTCACCCCCTTCCATTGCTTAATAAAAATTATGAACTTTGCTTCAAAAGAGACATTACACATTTAAAATAATAATTTGTTATTGAACAGTTTTTCTTTGATATCTTCAGTGTAACTGAGAACCTTGAATTTCCCCTCTGCTTTTTTGAAGAAAATTAATATTTGACTAACTTGGAAATGTATTTTTAAATGTGATTTCTCTTTTGATGGCATAAAATAATCTTATTCCTAAAAGTATCATTTCACGGTTTACCTATACATATTTTCCCTAATGAAGAAACTCAGACATAGAAAAGTAAAGTTACCTGATGTAGCATAATGGCTAACAACAACTGCCTGGATTCAGACAGCTGGGGTTGGCATTCTGGGTTTGCGCTGAGGAGCTACGTGACACAAAGCAAATTAATGGGACTTTATTCTTCTTTTTTCTTGGTAAAATGGGGTAATTACTGAAGCCTAACCATAGCATCATTGTGAGTATTAAATAACAGTGTTAAACATTTGGAACAATGCCTGATACACAATAACTAGTCATTAAGAAAGAACTCTCTACTATGGAAATTCCAATTCCTACTCAGGTCTTTTCTTAAGTCCGTTTTCCTAATCCACCATGGCATATATTCTTTCTTGTAATATTTAATAAAATCACCTACCCTACTATTGAAATAGGCAGTTTGTGAGGAGCAGACTTATTTTTTATTATATGTTACAATAGTCTTCTATTATTTGGTAAAGTGTAGTTGGAGAAAAGGGGACAGAAAATATTATTAAAAATCCATAGATTAAAATTGATTTATATGATTGATGTAAATTACAAAATGGTAAATAAGAAGTTCCTACTACTTCTGATTTTTAACCTTAAGCTAGACCTTATGAATTAGTCATTCGTATAAGAAAAGTATTTAATCAGATAGTGGCTTTCTTAAGGTTACAGTTCTGATAATGCATATGACTGTAAAATAGTAAATTAGTTAATGAGATATAACCAAGAAAATAGTTATCTTTTTTGAACTAATTTTTTTGAGTAATGCATAACTAAAATTAGTTACTGCTTTTTCCTTATTGACATTTTGGTGAGGTTTTTTATTTTTATTTTTATCACAGCCAATTAAATATTTAATAACTGCTTAATTCTTCCTCATTAACAGGCAACAATGTAGAGAAATATTTATTTTTTATTTGATCATACAATTTAGTTAACATGCTTGGTGCAAATTTTCCAAAACTTCCCTTACATCCCATCTGTTGATCAACAGGGGCCAGGTCTTCCTCCTTTTCCAGAAAGCCACATCTCTGTCAGCAGCCCATTCTCATTGCCAAACACTATCAAGAACTTTGAAGACCTGTGGAATTTTCCCTGCTTGCAAGATAAGTTAACTGTCCACAGTTTCATGGAAACCAACTAAAGACAGTAGATTCTTGAATCAGAGATGAAAGGCTCACAAAAAATGCAACTGTCAGCAGTCTTGGGCTGGTCCTCTTATCATTCCAGCATTGCTTTACAAGAGAGGAACTTGAGGCCAATGACAGTTTTTTTTTGTTTTTTGTTTTTGCATCAAACATTGTAGCAGCAATAAACAGACCAGCTGCCTTCCCTTTTATAGCAAACATACATATAATCACTTGGTGGTCTTCTTAACCTACTTATTAGCCTCTGACTAACTGCACAAATGTCTCTGTCAGGAAAAGCTTTGTGGTATGGCACATTCAACCAGGACATGCAGGGATGCTCAAGGCCATAGTGGACTTAGTCTTCTAGTACACACTACAAAAATAAAACTAAACCAGCAAAATGATGACTAATTAATAAATTTAAAGGCTGTAGGTAAAATAGTTATGAATAACTGGAAAACAATTTGAATTACAAAGCCAAAAACAAGCCACCTCTTCATCACCTGTTTTTCCCTCTTCCCTCACCTCCCTTTTGATCTTGACAGTCTTAAATGGTGATATCTAATTGGGGAAGAGTAAGCAGGAAAAAAGAAAATAATCTGACAGCCCTTTCCAAGTTCCTCTTATCTTTGTTCCTAGCTATGAAGGAAACATGTTTTACTCTTAAAAGAAGATTAAAATATCAATAAATAAATTGAACATTTTAAGTTACCAAGTAAAATTGTATTTATGTCATAAGAAATGGCAATTCTCTTATTATTTAAGAATGCGAAGAAAAGTAATAGGATTGATCTACATTATCTCAGGTCTAGTTCTATTATGTGGCTAAGAATCTTCTAATTACCTCAGATTACATTAGTCATGTTAAACCTATTCTCTCTATTTGGGGGAGAATGATAATGTAAATAATACCAGTATTTTAACAACTGTTTAGGATGGATTTAGTTTCTTTAATCTATAAAGGTGTCAGAGGTAAACAATGAAGGATGTGGTCAAAATTATATAAAATTGGGTTATGTAAATCCAAGTCACAATTATTTATTAACCTAAAACCATAGTTATCTAGAATTTTAATATATAATGTGGTCTTAAGAGTTTATGTAATTTAATTATTTCAAAAGGTGAGTTGTAGCTTCACAAAATGTTATTAGTATAGAAGTACACAATTAATTAATGGATAGTTGTTCTAAACAAGACTCTTGGTATTCAATTTAAATATCTTTGCATGGTTCCATGACTCATGCCAAGTATTTCAATCTACTCATATAAGAGATACACAGACAAAATTAAACAAAATTAGCAGGATAACTGTCAGAGTAATATATAATTTAGGAATGCACATAAACCTATCATTATCTGGCAAGAATTTATAATTTCCACTTCTATCATTTTCTTTTCTTTATGGCCGGTCTCTATGAGGATGATGATGCTTTGGATGATCAGAGTTACATTAAAATTTACTCCAGAGTGAGTTGTCTTCATGAATTTTTATTAGTACTCTGGGGCTTTAGATAATCTGGGAGCAAAACAATGATTAAGTATTGTTTTTGGTCTCACAGATGACAGGGAGACACAGATTGAAAAGGGGAATCTTTGTAGTGTATTTCTTAACTTTCCAAATGAATATTTTTGTGGTACGGCTTTAAAAGAAATCCCAAGAGAAAGAATATTGAAAGCATGGCACGCACTTTGCTTACTTCCAATGACTCAGTCACTGAAAAATAGAGCTGAAGAGAATATCACTCACCACTCACAATTCCAGAAGCCAACTCAGCCAAGTTTTACTTTCATGTACTGCCTGGTGTTGCTGTCGTAAAGGTAAATGTCTTGCCTCATGGTTCATAAACAGCTTTTAACAGAGATGGTGTATAATGTTAATTTGTCTTAGCTTTATCCCATGCCCAGCCCTCCGCCCACCCCTCACAGCTGGAAGCCAGGGAGAACCCTTAATAAGCTCCAGGCCATGTGGCAGGAAATGTGTGGGGTGGCCATGTCTATCTCCTTCAATGGCTTCTGAGATTGTCATTCTGCTAAATCAACAGGACCCTCTGATTGACATCCTCCTCAGTGTGTGTAAGGTTGGAGCACAGCCAACATTGAAAAAGATCACTTTCTAGAAATTCAGTGGTTATTGACTAATGATTCCAGTAGGAGAAATGGCTAGAAATGTGTTGTTCTACATTTATGTCAACAAATTTTTAAAGATAAATTTAACATGATCAGAAAATAAATTATTTTTCATATGCTGATTTATATTATGGGTAAGATAAATTATGATGCTACATTTGCTGTCATCATCAATGAAGTATAGTATCATTAACAACCTTTGAAAGAGCTTCTGATAACCAATATTCATGGACAGTACTATAGAAAATGAAGACTCATGAGTGGTGATGCAACTAGTGTTAAATAAACGATATTCAGAAACTAGAGAGGCAAGATGTTTTGCATTGTTTCATGACACTGTGAGTACTAACAGTTTTGCTACCTTTTTCCCTTGGAAATATGAAATTACCCATGATGGTACATTTAATAATAACCATAAAACACAGTTCTTGGTCAGTAACAGGAAGAAATAGTGCCTGGACACTGCAAAACAATGTCCATGTGCATCAACTGGAGAACAAACTGAATACAGGAAGTTTCCATATGAAACTTTACCCATTATGCTAAATCTTCATTGATACTTCATTATACCCAACATGGCATTATTTAACATTGCAATCAAAATATCAAAATGTTCCTATAGATAAGAGTCCTGCACAACCAACAATAAGTTTAAAAAGAGAACTCCGGGGAAGTATTCCACTGCTTTGATGCGTTTGCTATCTCTCACATCTCAGTCCAATCAAGAGCGATTAGAATCAGCTGTTTGCTCTTCCTAATCTCTCTTACCCAGGGTTTTGTTCATATGGCCAGAGGAAGGAAGGTTAGTAAGCCGAAACTATTGAGTTTAGTACTAAAACAACAGCTTAAAAAAACAACTAATGTTACTTGGGATATATCCATATGCAATGAAATCAGTCTACGACACTTTCCACACTGTGCACTCAGGCATTCTCTCAAGAGCTGCAGCAAACTCATGGGAGATAATATTTTAAGTTTTTGAGGAAAACACAACAATACTCAACATCTGTCAGACACTAAATTATTAACAATATCAACATTACATTGGGCTGCATTCCTTCTGATGACATCATAACTTGCTAAACCATGTTTCCTGAGATGGCATGATAAAAAAAAATAAGTACCATATGAAAATCAGTGAAACAGGAAATGAGCTTGGGGGTGCTCGATCTGACTTAAGGGCTTGCAGAGCCAAACAGGTGCACACATCCAATTTGTAAGTAATTGTGGTTCCTTAAGAATGAACTAAAAATATTATTTTGTTCTTTCAATTTATGTGTATTTTTTTTCTAAAAGCCTACTACCTTGTTAAGACATAAATACTTATTAAGCTTTTGCCCTAGTACACGCAATGAAAAATTTGATAAGAGTGTTATGAATCCAAATGTTTGCAAACCTCCCAAGCTATGAAAGATGAGGAGCTGTTTTGTATAATTTTTATAGGGTGACTTACATTCTCTTAACTTATTATTTTGGGGGGAGACCTGAATGTTGAAGTTAACATCTTAGGTTAAACTGACCCATCTAAATTATACTGATATTTTTTAAAATTCAGTGTTTATTTAGGTGTCTATATAGTGATTACTGTAAGGCTAAGGTTTTATTACTTTATTAACAGATAAGCACGACTCATAGACACAGACAACAGTGTTGTGCTGGCCAGAGGGAAGAAGAAACGGGAGCTGGGTCATGGTGGGCCAAAGGGGGGAAATCAGGACATGTGTAAAAGTGTCCACATTAAAAATAAAAATAAAAATAAAGTTAAAATATATATAAATTAAATAATCTAAAATAAATACATATAAATTTGGTTCATCTTAAGATATAAGTATGTGCTCCAAATTTGAAATTGATGATACACAATTTGTACCCTGCTAGTCTCTAAGAAAAAAAGTTAATATGAAAAATATATATAAAGAGAGAGTAAAATATGATGTAATTGAAATGCATTCTTAAGAACAGGTCTTAACCAAGCAGGTGACAGCCCTTAGAATATTACAACTTGATTCTGCCAAATTCTTCATTCCCAACTGGATCATCTGACCTTCACAAAGTAGACTTGCGGTTTAAGTTTAAGCACTTTGGGGGTTTGGTTTTCATGTAATATATGTCACACCTGGGGTAAATAAATTATTGTTTTAAGAAGTAATACTAACAGTGAAACCAAAATGAGTTAATAGTAATGAATAAAAATGGTAAAAAAAAAAAAAAAAAAAAAAGAGCCCAGTAAGAAAGTTTCTCTCTTGGCTTCATTTAAGTCTCAGAGATTTTAGCACATTTTTATGTGAGATAATAAAATGAAGCAGCCATTCATTTTCAAAATATGTCAAAAACTAGTTCTGTTCATTAAAACATCTTCATGATTTTGATTACAAAACAGCATCTCAAATATTTGTAATTAAAAATTACTTTTTTACACTGTAAATTTGAATAACCTTATATAAAAGTGATATAAAATTAATTTAAAACCAATGTACATTTTAATTGAGAACTTGTGGTTAAGGTTGGGATAGAAATAGATACAATGAGAAGCATGATGCTCTATACCTACCTACTGTATTATCCAACTCTACAAGTTGCTTTTTGGTACGACTTTCTGGGGAATGAAAGTGGTCTTCATTTTGAGGCAAAGTGATGGCTAACGAGAACATGAGGAGTTAAGTGAGTAAAAGTATTATGTGATTATGGTTTTTCCCTGTGGGAGAACAATCCTGCAGATTTTTTCTTAGAGATGAAATAGAGTCAGACTGATATTAGAATATTCCATCATTATTGTACATAGTGGATTGAGCGTCGGCCTGCGAGCTAAGTGTCGCTGGTTCGATCTTCCAGTCAGGGCACATCAGAGAAGGAAAACTCTGACTCCAAAAAACCTCCGCTGCCTTGCGGCATACCTCTTCAGGGGAAAGGCTAAGGGAGTAAACCCCGACAGAAAATCCGGAGCCGGAGTCCCTAAGGCGGTTTGACGTTGTAGTCAACACCGGCAGCTCCTGCGGCGCACCTGAAGCCAAGCTGTATTGACTCCGTCTTTCCCTTGGACCCTTCAGCTGCGAAGAGAGGGGGGTCTGCTGCATGGGCAACAGCAGACCCTCCATATCACCCTGCCCAGGCTCTGTAGCTTCAGCTTCACTGGAGAGCACACTCCAGCGTCATCGCAAGATGTCGATTCAACACGGGAGGAGACAGATACCGTGTCACTCCTGAGTCGGACTGCACAGCCATTCTCGGCGGTGCAGATAGACTCTTAAGAAGCTACACCATCATCTCTCGAGACGGACGGCTGCCGACGACGACGACGATTGTACATAGTAATGAGAGATTAGAAAAATGGATTAGAGAGAAACCTGAAAAACATTCATCGTTTCACTGATGTCCTGACTACAGTGTTGTCACGGACTTATGACATGCATGATGCATGGTGTAATGAACATCTAAAAATCTTTTAGTTCCTCCTGACTCAATAGCTTCCTTTTCTCCTCCTGTCCTTTCTCATTATTCTCTTACTACTCCTTCTAAGAAAGAATCCTATTAAATGCAACCTTAATGGACTAATGGTGTTTGGAGTTTGACCAAGGTGTAAATCAGAAACCCATGTGTGTAATATTGGGAAAATTATTTAACCTGATGATGATTTGAGGATAACAAGTATGCTACAAGATTGTATTCTGAAGATTTGTATGTATATTAATTTAGATAGTGTATCAGGACTTTCAATGTGATGTGTTTCTTTTCCCTCCCATGTGTTCATTTCCTAGCTCTGTCCACTTATTTAAGGTCTGTAACCTGCCCAAGTCTCAATGTCTTCAATTATGAAATTTAGGCTAATCACAATACCTACTTATAAAGTTGTTTTGACAAAAAATATATAGCCAAGGTAAAATACAAAGTACAGTGCCTCCACAGGAAAAGTAACATATGTTAGTTATTACTACTACTTCTGTTATTAATAGTAGCAGCACAACTTCCTTCTTCTGCATGCCTCTTTCACAGTGTAGAGTATACAGTGATCCTTTTTATGGTAAAATAGATCCATTATAAAATTAATTACTTAGTTAACAGAAATAAAGATTAAACTTGGCACTTTTAAGTGTCTAAACATTGCGAAAGAATATTTGAGATGAATTAGGCATTAACGAAAAGCCTGTGGTTCAAATTTGTTTTTTCAGATGAGCTGGATGTGTTACTACAGCTGGTCTCCTATGTGAAAGTGGCAGATCCCAATGAGAACAAAGTAAGAAACAGGCTTTCTATGTGTCTGCAAAGGTGGCCAGAATAATTTAGGAATAGTTCTCTACCCACTGGGAGATTTCATATACTCATCACTTTCTTTTAGTCTGATATACAGGCAGTTCCTTCTAATACTCTTATTCTTGGCTCACTTGAATGATTACTTTGCCAGAAATAGGGCCACAGCTCAGTGTTGCCAGATGGACCATGCTCAGCGTGCTCTCTGAAGAGGGCTGAACCTATTTACGACACATGTCATGGCTGAGGTGAGTTAGCGATTTCCCTGGAATTTCACAAGAAGTAAAGTCCAGAGTGGTATTCAGCAATTATTTTGAAGTGGGAAAAAAAAAGTTACAACTTGCTTTTCATAATGTCAGATGACAGGACACAATGCAATGTCTGACAATAAAGTCCACTGAACAAAAGAAATAAAAAAGAAGAATTTAATATGAAAACCGTGTTCTAATTCAAGAATACTACATTAAAAACTCTGAGGTTTCACACTTGAAAAGGGATCAGCTCTACACTTTGGACCCTTCTACTTTATTTATTTTGTAACTTAAATACTTCTTAACACAATGAATCTTAGCTAATTAATTATAGCAGATACTTTGCCTGTATTTTGTCCATGTTTCTTATGAACAGTAAGATTGGAAAATGCAATATAAACTTTCTGATGGTATTTTGACAGCACTTTGTCAGACACATTATTGAAATAGCTTTCTACATTTCAAAATCAATTTTATTCAATAGATGTTATAAAGTTTTCTATTAACATTTTTCCTGAAAATCTAAGACTGAAGAGCATTTCTGCAACCACTTCTCTGAACTAAGATTTGAACTAAAACAATTGTGATGCCTCAGGGCACTGGGGAGATATTTGTGATCTCAGCCCCTCCAACTTCATAAGCTATAGATATAAGATGAGCAGTTAAGGAGTAAATGCATAAAACAGAATTTTGTATCTGAAATCCATAAAAGCACATCAAGATACACTTTTGACATACTTGCTTCAAAATCTTGAAATATAACTGAGATCATGAAAGGTTTGTTTTGAAATTCTCTGTGGTGAATTTTTTATATAGATGGAAAGCATGCAATTGTGTTCATTTAAAGAGTCTAGAGATGTCAATGTGATAATACATACTGGATTAATATCAAATTTTAAATGTGATTTCCTTGAAGATAGAGATCATTTATTACTTATATATGCATACACAACACATTAAAAATCCCCTGATCAGTAGCAAACACACACAGCATGTTTACTGAATTAAACTAAATTGAGACACATCACTTCACCACAGGGTAAAAAGAATACTGGATTAGAAATCGAGGGCAGTGACTCTTTTTTAAAAAAATAATTAATTAATTAATTTGTTTGTTTATTTTATTTTTAGAGAGAGGGGAAAGAAGAAAGAGAAAGAGAGAAACATCACTGTGTGGTTGCCTCTTACTCGCGCCCTCAACTGGGGACCTGACGTGCAACCTAGTCATGTGCCCTGACTGGGAATTGAACCAGCGACACTTGGCTCACAGGCCGATGCTCAATTCACTGAGCCACGGCAGCCAGGCCTGAGGGCAGTGACTCTTAAACTATCATGTGCAAGAATCCCCCAAAGAACTTGTTAAAATACAGTTTTATTTTTCAATTCGTTCTTTCTCTTTCTCTCTCTCCCCCTCCCTACTACACAGAGATACACCAGAAACATATATATTTTCACTAAGTTTAAAGTAATAATGCAAAATATAAATTCAAAAATAAAAAGGAAAATAAGAAAAAAGAAATGGTAAAGACAACCTTAGACACTGAGAAATAAACTGTATCATGCCTCATAAGCTGCTAGACAAAACAAATACTTTTACATCTATTTTTTTAGACTTAAATATAAGGCATTGGTAAAGGTAAAGAAGAGGAAATTGCTGGGAAGCCCCCATGTAACAAGTCAGGGGACTTCTTTTTCCCTAGACATTTCACCTTCATTCAATATACTATTATAAAGGAATTCTGTATTCCTGTTGCTTTGGGAATAGCTTCCATTATAATTTTTTCTTAGAAGCCTTCCCTCTCAAGTCCCATGTGAAACCAATTGCAGTGAATAATTTGAGCAAGAGAAAGGGAAGACAGAGGGTTAATCGAAAAAGGTAGGAGAGGTTTACAACACAACACTCCTTTCCCAGTACCCTTGAGGACACACAGGACACATGTTTACACCTAGACTATGCACACTTGGTCATGGGCTAAGATTATTTCACAAAAAATAACTGTCTATACTTTGTTTGTTTTGCAAGTTATGTGAATTGACTACTTAGAACACAGGAGAAATTTACTTTGCAGACTTTTGTAAAACAGTGTGCCCTACAGGGATTTACGCTGTATACTGATGATTGTCTGGTTTTAGAAATCCTTGTAAATCCCAAGCTCACCAAATATAATGTACCATACCAGTCAGCTGTCAGTTGCCCCATAGTGGGTTCTGAGATGTAGCACACAGTTAAAGTTGTTTTATATGAGCAAGTAAAAGTTGAATGTGAGTAAAAGTTGACTTTTGGTTAAATGTTACATGTGATGTAATGATTAGTTTCAAACTCATCAAGTGAAAATCTCATACATAAGCATGCATATTTTGTTATGTTAGGCTACATTTAATTAGTTGAAAATGTTTTATAGTATATTTTATAGTCAGTAAGTTCTTTCTTTTTATTAAAATTCTTAGTTGAGAAAAAAATTATCATTCCCTAAATACTGGCTAAATCTATAGATTTCAGTTAACTGTACCATAGGTTTTTATTTTTGTTGCTTAATTTTTTCTCGTAGCTGTTGTGATCTCAGTATCAATCTATCCCAATAAAGCCAGTACAGTTATACCAAGGACAGATCTGTGACTACACAGGGAAGTGAAACTAATAGAAAACCATGTCACTACACGGAGAGGCATTTTGTGGTGTGAAGTTCATATCGAATTCATTGGATGAAAACGTCTTTCAAGTTAAATTGATATTTAATTAATCATTGTATGAAAGCTGTTGTTAAAGTTTAAATGTTGAACCACTGCAAATTACAGCATCTGTTTTTTAATCTAATTAGTAATAAAAGAAGTGGTATGCAGAAATGACCATCCCAAGGTATTTAGAGAGTAAGGGAAAAAGACTGTCAGAGAGGGTAAGGCAAATTACCTTAAGAAAGTTTGAATGAAACTTATTAGCAGAACACAACATATCACATTTATTAGTGTACATATCATTACTGTAACTATACAATAAACTAGATACTCCTTTGTTTTTTAGGATTTTTATAAATCTTACCAAATTCTGGTAACTGAATAAAACAACTCAGATATTTTTGGTAGCTAGATCTGTGGACCAGTTGGGCTGTAGGACACATTTGAAATTCAGAATTTTATTGTGTAAATTAGGAAGATGAGAAAAGCAGCATCCCTTCTGGTGGGTTTAGCCCACCTGGTGAGTGTGTGTGTACTGAATAAGTCGAGAAGGCACCATACTTGGACTTAGGTAACCTATCTTCACCTCTTAGCACTGCATCTAACCAGCTTTGGATCACCTCGACTAAGGCACATAAGCTAGGCAGATAAGTTTTCTCCTATTTATAGAAGTCTTTGACAGTTCTCTTTTTGAGTTAGACTTGGTCAAATCATGCAATTTTCAGGACCTCAGTGTACACACACACACACACACACACACACACACACACACACATATATATATATATATAGTGAGAGAGAGAGAGAGAGAGAGAGAGAGAGAGAGAGAATAATAATGGTACCTAAGCAATAGGGTTGAGGAAGGATTGATTGACTTAATAATATACGTAAAGAGAAGTGAATTGTGTGCAGAATATAATATGTGCACAAAAACCATATCAAAGCAGAATAACAGGATGGTCCAGAGCTTAAGTCTACTACAGCTTGACTGTGGGTTCAAATCAAGAGACTCCACATACTACTGTTGTGACCTTACTTCTCCAAACTTCAGTTTTCTTATGTGTAAAAAGGAGACAGAAGTAATACTACTTCTTTAAGACCTTTGGGGGGATTAATTGAGAATGTACATGTAAAAGTTTTAAGACAGCTTTGTAAAATGTATCTAGTTTTTACTTAATTATCATTATGGAATAATTATAAAATAATGCATTTTACTTTTGACATAAAGTAGTTTTTGTTGTACTAAAGTAGTATCATTTAAAAGTTTGCTTATCATGTTTACTTATGAGTAAATTGGTTAAAAAGGAGAATCTGGGTTCTTGAATTAATGCTCAGAAGAGAACATGAATCGTTCAGAAATGTTAATGTACAAGAAAAACTCTAAGGCATGTTATTATTACTATGCCATGCTATCATAATGTTACACATTCCCTAAACCTAAAACCCCCTTCTAGAAAGAATCTATAGTAATGTGATATGATATAGAAAGCATAACCCATTTCTAAAAGAAGAAAGAAATTCTAGTTGGCTTTAGACATTCCAAATATGTAAAAAATTGAGGTGATTGTTCATTATGAAAATTTTTGTTTTATATCGTTTACAATCATGTAATTTCATACACTATGAAATAGAAATACCTAGTTTCTCTAAAGGAAAGTGGTTGCAATCATGTGATTTCTGAGATTCTAGACATTGTGAATGAAAATTGACTAATCATCTGCAGTATTGCAGAGGGAAATATTCTCTTAGAAATGTCCACAAGATACAGAGCTCAAGAAGGAGTCATCTAGCTTTGGCTGGTGTGGCTCAGTGGATTGGGTGCTGGCCTGCGGACCGAAAGGTCGCTGGTTTGTACATGCCTGGATTGAGGGCCAGGTCCCCAGTTGGGGACATGAGAGAGGCAACTAGTCAATGTTTCTATCACACATTGATGTTTCTCTCCCTCTGTTTCTCTCCCTTCCCTTCTCTCTAAAGATAAATAAATAATTTTTTTTTAAGTAATCGTCTAAGTACTGTGCATTGTTTCTCTACTTTTTCCATCTTCTTCTGTGCTTTAGAAGCCTCTTGGGGCAATCAATTAAGTTTGGGTTCCCAGATGTTCTTCATGGTCTCCTCTATGAATTTTTGTCTTTCCCTTTACTGCCATCACCAAGTCACACGTCACAGCAGCTACTTCCTATTAATGTCCTTAATCCAGGGCCTCTTATGAGTGTGTTTGTAAGATCCACTTGGTTCCTGATGGCCTGCTTCATAATTGGCTTTATGCATGTTTTATATGTTTTGTGATGGTCTTTTCAATGTCCTTTATACCTTAAAAAAATATGTTCCACTGGTAAACTGCATTAATACCGAGTGTCAAATGACAGTTTCCAATTGAGGGAGAATGTATTCATGGAAACTTTTTTTGGAAGGCATTCATTTTCCAAAGTATTCAAATGTAAATCACCTAGAGTTATATGCATACTATTTAATATTATTATGAACAATAATGTTTCCTGTTCACAGTTTTCCTCATTATGCTGTATGTTTCTTGTCCATCTGTTCTCCATTTTGTGATGCTGATCCAGATGGGACTGCAGAAATTTATAGGTGGAGATGAGTGCACGGTTGTTCTGTTCATTAATCGGCTTTTATTGTTAGTTTCAAAATGAGAAGAGTGGTCTGAAAAGCCAAAAGGAATATCTTCCTATAAAAAGACCAAATGGCTATTTAAATTTTCTTTCAGCAGCTTCTTTGTGTATGTGTGTTAATTATTAATTTTTAATGGTTTATCTTTAGGCAGCTTTAAGCATTTTCTTTTCTGGGATTGATTTTGATTTAGAGCATAAAGAGGAAGATAATTATTTTGCAGAAAGTTTTTCCTAGTGCAGTGTGGCTGTGATAAGGTAGAGAATTTACGAACAGGAGAAAGTTTGGATGTGGTCTTTTGAAAACTTATTCTCACTATTATGTACAGTATTTAGCCTATTCATACTGGGTGTTCAATTATACTTCTTCGCTTTTTTCATATATTTTTGGCTCTTACAAAATGTAAAATGATCCACACCTGGCTTTTCAAGGCAATAGTTAATTGAACACTTGAAATTAATGCTAGCACAGAGAATAATTATGTCTACTTGATCTCAAATTTTGAATCTTGCAGTTTAAAAGAATATATTAATAAGTTAATGATGATGCTATCAACAAAAACCTCTTTCAGGAAATGCATGTAAAGTATATTAGTTAATGAATCTGCTCAATTTGCTTTGGGAGAAGGCATTTCTACATGAGAGAGTTGCCATAACACCTTTTAATCCTATTTCCAAAATCATATTATCTTGGGCAAACCATGAAATATTAATGAGACACTATTTTTTCTATGTTTTATAGTATGAAGATATTGTATTTGATATAACAATTAATATGAAAGGATATGTCTTGAATGATGTGTGCCTAATCAAAATGGCCTCATTAACAAATTTTATTTTAAAATAATTTTTTGCCAAATTTAGTAACACTTTGATATCACTGAAGCCATTTATATTTTATTTGCAGGAAACACAATTTTAATACAAAAAGTCATTTAATTATAAATGACTTATTTATGACACATCATAAATAAGCATCATAAATATTTTGTATATATAACCTAATGTTTCTTTTTTTCCTTTTTATTGGATTTATTGGGGTGACACTGATTAACAAAATTATACAGGTTTCAGGTGCATAATTCCACAGCACATCATCTGTACACTGTATTGTGGGTTTACCACCTCATGTAAAGTCTCCTTCTATCATCATTTATCCCCTCCTCCTCCCCCCAGCCAGCAATCACCACACTGTTGTCCATGTCCCTGAGCTTTTTCTTTTTTTTTTTTTTCTCAACCTTCTACCCACCCCCAATGTTTCTTTTTCAGGGAAAAAAATCATAAACCTAGGGCTTTGAGGTAGTAGAACAAAGCAACTCACCATAAGCATGGGACTTATAAAGAAAGGTATTATATATATCCTTGAAAAGATGTCATTCTAACTCAGAATATACACGTGTTTTTTCAGAGCAAAAAACAAATAGCATTTACATTTTTTGTCCAATTATGTAACATATTTCCCCAAAATACTCCAAGTAAAATTTAAAGAAAGGTGTATTTAATTATTATATAAAGAAACCTGTATTTTATTGTGTTTACAATCAATATTATCTTTTGCAACAGTTAGTGCTAATTTAGTAAAGATTTTAAAAATACGCCTAAGTCTTATTGTAAAGATTTTACCTGCATAAAGTTGAAGTTTAAGCTTCATGCCTGTTTATTTGCATGAACCCTGGCATTGTATTCACATGGTCTTACAGTTTTACCAAAATGTACCAGGTAAGCTACTAAAATCACTTGAGATTGTTGTCTTTTCACTCCAACTTCTGTGTCAAGTAGCTTTGGAGTAACCATGGGCACTTTGGAATCTGCCTAAGAGAAAGTATGGGATATATTTTGTTTGAGTTTAGTGGCATTTTATTTATTCATTTATTTTTTGGCAATCACTTTGTGATTTGGCAATGACTTCTGTGTGTAGCTAATTTATTGCTCACAATTTCCTTGTAGGAATGTTTTCCAGAACTGCTGTGCCAACTATTCCAACATTGTGGCATGGAGATATAAAGACAAAGGTTATACTGAGGTATAAACAACCTATCCTATAGCACTCAGGCCTTGTGTGTGGGAGGTGAGGAAGGCACAAGGAGCAAAATGTATGGAGACAATTGATGATCTCTGTAAAAAAGTTTTCCATTGATTGACACTCAGGTTAAAACAAAGTTCTTTCCTTCAGTCGTATACTCAACTGTGCCCTAAAATCTTAGAACTCAATAATGAATAATAATAATAATAATAATAAAGCAAGTTTCTATCAGCTGTTTTAAAGACAGCTGCCACTCTTTCTCTACATAAACTATTAAAAAGGCATTATTACAGGAAGTTACAGTTTTAAGATCTGAACTGTCAGAAAAAAATGGTATCATAAAACTGTGTCAAGCAGGTAACTAAATTAAATACACATTTATGGGTTTTTTTCTGGATTTTTTAATGTTTGTGGTATATGTGAGCTTTTGATATTTTAATTGTTGTAATTTATTTTCCCATTCTAAACAAATCTTCATTGTTATACTGAAGTTTAAATTTATAATTTAGTAAAGAGAATCCCACAAACTGTGTAAACTATAGATTTTGTTAAACTGGTTCTGCCTCATTTTATAAATAGTAATTAATTGATATCCTTCTTGACTACACTATGATTGTTAAAAATAAAATTTATATCTGTGATCTCTCTAATAATTTATATCTGAAAAGGTTTAGCCAATTAATAATCATGACAATCTCACAAGAAGCTAATTTTTAATAACAATGACTATTTCCCAGGTACTCCTTTACCTATAGTCATTTATTTGTCACTGTAATCTCATAAGGAAGATTCTAACATGATATCATCTCTATTAAATGAATAAGAAAACTGATTTACAGAGAGGATCAGTTATTTGCCCAAACTCATATAACTGGGGATCTGAACTCAGGACAGAATACTCCAATATCCAGTGTATACACTACCTGTCAAGCTATCCTGTTTTGTATAGTAGCAGGTGCTCGGATTTTAGACATGCCACCAAGAATAACTTAACCGGCTTAGCTTAGCAGCGGTTTTGTTATTTTGTTTTTGTTTTCCTCTCAGACTTGGAGAATGGAATCACATGACACAATTCAGAATCACCTACAGGGCTTCTTCAAAGTCCATGAGGGTCAGTTAGGGTTAGGTCTCCTCCCTGTGAGGTTGGATACAGGGTCCACATGTTATATATATTTTGAAATTCTGAAGCACCTTTTATATGACAAGTAGAGTAATAATATGAGTATAAGAAAGCCTGAAAATTTGAGAGAAATCAAAATTCTTCTTAGTAAGATTTGGGATTTTCTTTTTTTACTGTTTCATCATTTTGGTGTCTCCATAGTGATATGTTAATCTTAGTTTGTAGAAAAGGATGAACTTAAACTAATATTCTGGAGAAAATTTTCCATAGCACTTTAATGGTCTTGATTAGACAGTGAGCACTCAATAATGATCAAGTTGTACCTGCTCAACCTTTGAACCTTAGTTCAGATTCAAAATTTATAAATTAAACAAGCAACAAAACATGTTATATTATTTAGATTTATGTGTATATGCCCCAAGATGGGTGGATAGACTTACATACTTTTCTTCCTATGCTCTTAGTGCTAATCTAGTCCTTAGATTATTTATTTGATTACCCACAACCTAAGAGAGCTCCTTGAAAGAAGACATTTATTTTTGTCTGCATCCCTGATGCCTCAGGCTTTATGTGGAACATAATAAGCAGGCAGTTCATGTTTAACCAATGAGTGAATGCTGGCTATTATGTTCATTAGGTATATCCTTTAGTATTTAGTTACTCAAGTCTCTCTCAAAGTGTATAATCATTATAACATATTTACCGTGAAGTAATATGAAGGGCCTGTAATAAATGTGGTCTGCCCTTTCCATCTGAAAATTTCAAAAAAATTTCAGTGTTGTTAAAATTATGTAGAACTTAATAAATTCTTTAGTTATTTTTAGATCAAAGAAACATATAGTTTAGTACATGGAAATGACTACTGTGAAAATGAATAGCCCCATAGTTAGCTAGACCAATATGAAGAAAATTAATTCACTGGGTTCTCAGATCCTATTACTCTCCTCTCTTCCATTTTCCTATCCTTTGGTTTGGAAAACAACCTATTGTTAGTACACTTGTAATCTAAATCCTGGATAAGTGTCAAAAACAGGGTACAATTCCATAGCCCTATGAAAACATCATTTAGACTATGGTGGTTTTGAATACTTCTCATTAAAATTCAATGTTAGAGTTATCATGAGTAAGACAAGTGTGTTGGTATTAATAAAATCTTATGATTATAAGGTTTTTTTATTACTTAAATTCTTGACTTCTGGTCAAATTGGATATGCTTCAATTACTTTCTCTTGTATGACTTGGTATCAACTTCCTCATACATTTAATTAAAACTTTGGTGTTCTGCTTTAAAAATCAACTTCCCCCCTGTAATCAGAACAAAAATGGTAATTATTGGCAAGCCCATCAAGCCTTCCCTTAGGCACATATGGAGGCCACAATTTTCTTTAATCATCATTTATTAATACCCTAAGTCCAAATATTATCAAGTAAGCATATGTATGCATATAAATCAACATCTTAGTTGAAACTTTTAAAATTTTGCAAGACACAATATTACATAGAGGGTATGCCATAGGCAAAATGTGTTTTCCATTTCTCTTGAACCCTTGACTTTCTCCTTCATATTCAAAGTATTCAAAACTCTTTCCACTTGTTCCTCTACCTAGTGCCTCAAGGTCCCACTGTTTGTTAGCTAATAATACTTTTCCATTTGTGTTAATGTTTTATAGGTGGTAACTTGAAATTTTGCACTGTTCCAGCTAACAAATTTCAACAATTTTTTTTTTCTCCTTTAGTCCCAAGGCAACATTTCTAGTATTCTAGAAAGTAATTTTCTGGTTAAAGAAGTCTTTGATATTTGAGATAATTAAGACAATTCTAAATGGTTAAACGATGAAGTAAAATAAATAAAATAATGCTACCTTTGTGTTTGGAGTGGAAATTCTGAGAGTGAATTGTTTTCTAAGTTCTGGTGTGATGCAGAAAAGACTATGATAATAAAACCCAGCTCTCAAGGTAAATTATTCTGGCCCTTTAGTTGTAAGCAAAGTGTAGGAAGTGCTAAAATATAGCCAACCTCTATCCTCACTGAATTAACCTGGTTTTAGAGATACAGGAATGAAAAAAGAAAAGAAAAGAAAAGAAAAGTCAGCGATTAAATATACTAATGCTAGGGCTTTCAAACTATAAAAGTGAAAGCAATTATGAAAAGATCATCATTTGAATCATTTAACAGAAGAAAGCATGTGGTAATATTCTGTGGGGAGTTATGCTTCATGTGTGAAAGCACCAGGGGAATAAAATGGGCCAGTGGGCATGTTTTAGTTTCAGGTTCTATAATACTATGATTCCTTTCTAGCTTTTTTTTTTTTTTTTTTTTTTGGAAATAAAAATGGTTTATTTTAGAGCCCACAGAGCTTTATTCCTAGAGTTGAGTTTCAAGCTACTCAATATTTTCAGACAGTACCTGTCTGGGACATAAGACATTTAAGTGAAATAGCAGAATGACTAGTTTTGTGGCTCTATGAAGTCAGAATTTCAATCAAAAATCTATTTTTATTAGAGTATTTGGCCTCTGTGATAACCAAGTTACAGCATTGTCATATGAATTTCTAAATATGCTTTAATAGGATTGCAATTATGCCCTTAAATTTATTTTAAGTAGAAATACCAATAAAATGCATGAAATAGGGTAGGTTTGTAATGGAATGGAGTAAACAAAGGTATCACTATTTTCTTTTTCTTTCCTCATCATAAATCAGATAATATTCTAATAATGTGAGATTCTTCTAAAGGTCCCCCATTTACTCACTGCCTGCTATAAATGGGATCTGTTTATTATTTATAATCTCACATTTTAAAAGCACTTTTTAATGCATTTAACTTACATTTCTCAAGCCATTTCACAGTGGTCCTAATATAATAGATGAGATCATTGAATTATATGCCTAACCTGCGTAATTGTTAATAATTGTGAAGGATGAAGAGATGCTTAGGCATTTTAAGTTAAAGCAGAAAGGAAAAAAGCAAACAACACAAAACACATTAAAAGGTGATAATTCCATCTACCAGACAATGGGAAAACATGCTGTAATCATGGAGTGAATATAAATGTCAAAACAGGAATGTTTTGTGTAAAACTATTAATAGTATGTATGTGATGTGTGTGTAAAATGATATATGTTACTATTCAGTATAAATATTGCTACTCCTTACTATTCTACTACAGTAGAGTATTCAAAATAATATGCCTATAAACATATTTGACTCATCAGCCCACTATGTAATGAAAAAATTTTAGAAAAGGATTCGTAGTTTAATTTTTAATCAAGTTCTAAAATTCTTTAATTTTATTTTCAAAATAATCACATGTATTTTTATTTATTTTTGTTTTATCTTTCCTTATTTTATATTTGTTTCCTTATTTATATTTGTTTCTCTTTTTTTTATTATAATTTTTTTTATTTTTATTATTTTTTTTTTAATTTTTTTATTTTGGTTTTTCAATTACAGTTGTCCCCTTTCCCCCCAATTTCTCTCCCCCACCCAACCCACCCCCTCTCCCACAATCATATCCCTCCCCGTTGTCCATGTCCATGAGTCTTTCATACAGGCTCTTTTTTTCTGAGATATAATTAACATACATTAATTTCAGATGTACAAAATAATGATTTAAGGTACATATACATTTTGAAATGATTAGCACATTAACATCTACACACATATTTATTATTTTTATATGATAACAACTTTTAAGATCTAGTCTCTTAGCAAATTTAAAATTTATAATACAGTTTTGTTACCTATAGCTACCGTTACATTAGCTTACATCTCCAGGATACTACATGCTGCTAATATTCTATAGCATGGCAGCTCTGCAGTGAAACCCAGTTGCACAAACTAAAAGCCAATTTAAAGAAAAGTCACTAGTCACTGGGTCATCTTAGGGTGACCGACTGTCATGGTTTACCAAGGACACAGGAGTTTTCTAGGACATGGAACATCCAGTGCTAAAACTAGGCCATTCCCAGGAAAAGCAGGAAGTTTGGTCCCCCTAATTGTATACTTACTTTTCATCTCTAAATGTGTGATGGGGCTTCAAACACTTAAGTGGGCAATGAACAAGATATAGGTAATCTTCTTGGTCACAAATTCAATTGGTAAATATAATTTGTAGTACAGTATTCCTTCACTTAGCACAGGTATTATGTTCCAGACTGCCCCGTGAAGTAGGAACCTTACATTTATTCTACACTCTTAAACCTACATAACTTTAACAACATACATATACATAGACATAGACATATACAGCAAAATCCCACGATATAGCAAAAAATCCACGATGCATAATTAAATATAATATTTTTAAATCCCACGATACAGTGAGGCCGCAATAAGTGAACTGCAATATAGAGAGGGACTACTGTACTCTCAGTTCAGAAAGTATAGGTTATTAAAAGGAAGAAAAAGGAAAAAAGAAGAAAGCACATGACTTGCAATGAAATATTATAGAACAGGGAACAGAGAGCATCATGGTAACATATAGAATTTCTAAACAAATAGGCAAAAGGAAATATGCTAGAAAGTTTTGGGGTAATATGCACATAAAAAGAGGCCCCTGGGTTCATATGAAACATGACTAAGAGTCAGAAGGAGAAACAGTGTTTCAGAATAACACAATATGACTTGAAGAAAAAATGACTTGAGATGCGAAGAGTACAAGTCGAGGTTAAAAAGAAGTGAGAGTTCAAGAAGAGTGAAATATTAGCTCTAACAAATTTAAAAATATAAGAAAAATTGTTATCCACAGTATGAAAAATTTAATGTTATGTTAAAGGGAAATAAGATGTCCCAAAATGTAGAATTAAAAAAAAAAAAAACCTGTAAAAGATGAGACAGGCAAGGGAAAGAAATGGTTGAAATCCAACCCAAGACTTGTTGTTATTATAAGGTAAAGAACAAGGTATGGAATTGGAACACTGGTCAAAGCAATGTTTATAGAAACTTTTCTGAGGTAAAATGTACTTTATTATACAGAATGATGCACTTATTTGGTTCACATAAAAACATCACACCTTTAAGCACCTTGGAAAATTACTGAATTACAATTTTTATTATGAAAATGTTTAAATATACAGAAAAATTGGTGGTAGAGTAAAAGGAAAACTTTATACATCTTATTTAGATTCCATAATTGTTATGATTTTGCAATAACTGGTTTTTACACATACAGAAGAGTGTGTGTGTGTCTGCATGCAGTTATAAGTACACAAGAATTCAGTGGAAAAATATTTTATTACAAAGGAACAAAAACCCAGCGGGCTTAACAACTCTTTTGTAAATTAAATTGATGGAAGACAGGGAACAATGTCTTTAGTGTTTTAAGATGAAAAGAACATTATCCAATTATTTTATGCCCAGCTGAGTGCTCTGAAATGAATGTGGAGAACAGAAAGACATTTTTATGTAATTGATATATCAGAAATTATATTACCAGGTGTGCTCATCAATAAATAAATAAAACAAAACTTGTTTAAAAATGTATGTTAGGAAATTTGAGAAATAAGTAATATTAAACATGTAAGAATGAATATTAGATGGGAAAATGGACTGAGATAAACATGGGAACCTGTCATTATGCCTAACTCTGATGTATATTTCTCAAAACCATTCTTTAAAGAGAATGTAGGTTCTAAAAATAATGATTACATTTTGAAGGTAAGGGTTTATAAAATATTAAAGCTCATTAGTAGATAAATTGAATTAAAAGTTTAATAGAGTTCAAACATACTATCCTATTACTCTGTTTTCAAAAATAAAAAGAGAACTTAGTTAAAAACATAAACACCCAAAATCATTAAAAAGTGGCCAAAAACACAAAATACACAAATGTAAGTCTCTATGAAAATAAGTCTTTATTAAAGAGGAATGATACCAAATAATTATACCAAGGTGATAGAAATCTTTTATGTTCATAATTCGTCGTCAGCAGCCGTCCATCTCAAGAGACGATGGTGTAGCTTCTTAAGAGTCTATCTGCACCGCCGAGAATGGTTGTGCAGTCCGACTCGGGAGTGACACGGTATCTGTCTCCTCCCGTGTTGAATCGACATCTTGCGATGACGCTGGAGTGTCCTCTCCAGTGAAGCTGAAGCTACAGAGCCTGGGCAGGGTGATATGGAGGGTCTGCTGTTGCCCATGCAGCAGACCCCCCCTCTCTTCGCAGCTGAAGGATCCAAGGGAAAGACGGAGTCAATACAGCTTGGCTTCAGGTGCGCCGCAGGAGTTGCCGGTGTTGACTACAACGTCAAACCGCCTTAGGGACTCCGGCTCCGGATTTTCTGTCAGGGTTTACTCCCTTAGCCTTTCCCCTGAAGAGGTATGCCGCAAGGCAGTGGAGGTTTGGAGTCAGAGTTTCCCTTCTCCTTAGCCTTTCCCCTGAAGAGGTATGCTGCAAGGCAGCGGAGGAATAGAATTGTGAAAGAGCTTATAATTTAATTTTTAAAAAGATGGAAGAAAATCTATAGTGTGATGAGTATTAGAAAAGAGAAAATATAGGGCATTAAGTTAGCAAATAGCACTGAACAATGAGAAGGAAATAACTGTATAGTTGGTGAAAGTTTACTAATCAGAGTACTGAACAAGGTAAAAGCACAGGGGCAGAAAATAATTTATAAAAAGTGTCCTATGGATGGCACTCTAACTTGAAATAGTTTTCTATTTTCAAAATAAAAATACTAAAATTTTAAAATATATTTTTCTTGTTCTATACTCCTCTATGAATAATACTATTTGAATGTTTAAGGTGTCTATATTTGCTTTTGTTATGTTTAACTTGAGCTGTGGATTAAATGTTCATATTATTATCTTTCTTTTTGCTGAGTTAAAGAAAGACAATCTTATAAAGGGCCACTAAATTAGGAAAGAAACTGTGAATAAACTAATCATATGTCAATGAAATTTTTGAATATCAGTTATATTAAAAAGTTCTGTAAGCTTTAAGAAGAAAAATCTAACTACACACGAAATACAGAATTATTTTGACATCATTTGCAACAAATAACTAAAAACAATATGATTAGTGATTCTAGAATTCTAAGGAGACCTATTTTCACACAGAAAAGCTGTATTCACACAAAATAACATTTAATCATAAGAATAAAAAAGTTTTTAAAAGTCCTAGTATAATAAATTACTTATTTCATTAAAAATTATTGTAGAAATAAGAATTGTTAACAATTTCACTGGTGGATTAAAAACCTAAATGTAAAAATTAAAACCATCAAACTACTAGAAAAATATGTCGGTGGTAGGAAAGTCTTTTCTAAGCATAGCATAAAACCCAGAGAACCCAACTAAACTGTTGGATTTGACATTATAAAAATGTAAATAATTTATATGTAAAAAGATTGTATAAACTATTGAGAAGATAAATGATGATATAAAAATATTTGTAGGCTGAAATATTTTTACCTCAATAGGTAAAACTTGTTCCAATACAGTACAATTTATAAAAGTGTGTCTTTGCTGTACTCTTCTTATACAGATTTAAAAACCTATCCAACATTTCTTGTTAGTTTTTATATATTTGATTTTTTTTCCTTAGTCTACCTCCTAAAAGCACCTTTATTTGGTGTTTAAATTTACACATCCAAATATCTCACTGAAAATGGTGAGGGTAAAAAGCTGACCTAAGTAATTTGGGAAATTATAGTCTGTAAGGTTAGGGACAAACAAAACTTCATATATGCACTAAACTCTAGTTGACAAAAGTGATTCACATGGGATATTGTTTAATAATTCTGTACTGGAGTTGAACAATTAAATAGATGCTGGATGTTAGGAACCTGTTGGATTGGGCATTGTCAGATAAGAAAGTGGAGGAGTCTAAAATCATCCACATGGTAATGTATCAAAATTGGTCACATCTATGTGTACTCAGATTTTCCTTATTATAGGTATAGATTGTTACATACAAAAATATTTATATATACGTATATGTACCAGAGGTTAGTATACACATACATATATATTTTGGCTCTCACAGCCCCACAGCAATAATCACACTTAGCATCCAGAATTGTTTGTAATTCCTTTCTTTAATAAATGAAATTCAGACTTTTTAGTGAAACGACTGATCCTAAAACTAGGAAAGAAATACACAAAATGAGCCTGTGACAACTTACAGTGCCAGAAAGTGAGGAAGTGATCACCCTCTAACAAGCTGGGGGGTGGGGGCAGTGGATAAAATCTCTGTTGCAGAAGAATTCTAAATAATTTATCTTGACATTCTGTCCTTAAAGGGATAAGCATAACTCCCCCTTCTCTAAATGCCAGCTTTACATGGAGACTTTCTTCCAAAGAGTATGGCACAGAAAGAGAGGGTGGCAAAATAGTAACTTTGCAGTGGAGAAACCTGGCAAAAACATCTCAAATGAGGTAATTAACATTAAGATGAACTTTGTCACGTTGATAGTATATACACTTGATATGATGTGATATGATAAGAATATCACTTTGCCTTAGTGTTCTTCCTTCCCAAAACATAACTTATTAAACCTTAGGACTTTTCAAATTTTATTTATAATTTTGCTAAGTGAGAATAAAATTTATCTGAATACAGAGTCATATAACTTGGTTACTGACACTAAATTTGTTATTCGTCTCAAGGAGATTGCAATCAATTAAATAAATTCATTTATATCATTTATTTCAATTACATTGGCCTATTCATCAGGAAAGATAGTCTATGTTATATACAACATGAATTAAAAATCACAAAATATTTTACTTGAAATATAAATTTATATTATTTGTAATTCTACATAATATTGGCTAATGCATTTATAAATTATGAAAAATATTCAGATTATGCAGTCTTAAAATCAGAGTTTAGAGATGCAATGAAATTTGTTCTTCAATCTAGTCATCCTTCCAGCTGTTTTGTATTGCTTTTCACTCAATGTACTTTTAGCCTTAGTCAATGGAGTTACCTTAAAACAATCAGTCAGATTCTTCTAAAGAATCATCTTGAGACCACGAGAAACTATGTACTTTGGATTAATTTCTATTATTTTGTATGTTTTACATGTATTTTAAAGCTACATATTAGAAGCACATTTTTCTTTCAAAAAACATAACAATCTGTACAAATCCCAGGCGATTAGTAGGTAATGCCACCAATGGATGAATTCCTAGAATATGAGCATAACTCGTTTGCTTTAGAAACCACAGATCTGGTTTGGATTGAAAGTAATCGAATTAGCCTGGTGTGTTCCCTTAAGCTGGTCCAACTTCGTCATTTTCTGTAGAATTCAGAATTCTTTTAGTATTGTTAATCATGACCTAGGATTATCTCTAAACTTTTTAGTCAATTGATTGAACATATTTTCAAGGGATGACTATTTCAAATCTTCTTATTCATTTTTTTAAGCAAGTTATTACTGAGAGAGGCTGAATGATTTGTCAGAGGTCATTGGGAGAGAAACAGTAAGGAGAGAGAAAAGGAGAGGAGAGGAGAGAGAGAGAGAGAGGGGAGAGAGAGAGAGAGAGAGAGAAGCACAAGAAGAGTGTTCAGAAAAAATACGATATATACTAGTTTTCTTTGAATTCTCAGAGGTTTTTTTGTTTACATTTCACAGCACTGCTAATTAATATATGAGAGATTTGTGGATCATGCATACAAATACCTGATTGTGAATGCTGAAAAGAGCAAATTTTCATGTTGTGTTTCTATAAGTCTAAAATTACAAGGCTTCCCATACTGGTAAACTTTTAACATGTGTGAAAAATTAACTTATATATGATGTGAAATATAATTTCTTAATAAAGTTAATTTTTATTATTTATGATAAAAATATAAAAGATTTTATAACAAAAATTAGTCTCACTTCTTATGAGCTGTATTACCTAAACCACATGTGGTGACTCTAAAAATACACAGCTAAGAGTTCTGGCTATGGGAAGCACAATGACCCAAGATTCTACCTTCTGTCCCTCTGGGTCCTCCACCGTGGTCATACCAAGGCCATACCCTTCTTCCAAGTAGCTTCCAGCCAGTAAATGAACAAGGCAAGGTAAGGATGGAGCAAGCCCATTATGGTGAGATGTGGCACTCCTCTGTCAGGAGACAGCCTCAGGATTTCCCACCATTCTTGCTGCAGTAATAGGCTTTTAGTATGATCCTTTTTATTTCTCTCCTTCTACAGTAATCAGATTATCATTAGGGTCTGAAGGCTCTCTCACCTTTTCCTGTTCCTCCCTCATTCAATCAATTTCATGCCTAATTCCATCTCAGCATCTATTCTTAAAGGCATGGGCTAACACTTACGTGTTCTTAATAGTTTTATCTTGAATTTTTATATTTGTAAAATATAGAAAAAAATCTTCATTTTTCTGATTGAATAGAAATTTAATTTGAATTACTAAAGAAGGCACTTTGAAAGTATGATTTAAGTATATTGACTTATTTTCATCTAACCTACGGCATTATTTCGTATACAAAGAGAAAAAGACACTATCAATAAACTAGGAAATGCTAGCAATTGCAAAATGTATCTCAAGTCCAGAAATACAAAAAAATGTATGTTTTAGAATTGGTGAAAGTGGTCACTATTACTTCCATAATAAATAAATGTTTTTCAATGTAGGTCGTCGTCGGCAGCCGTCCATCTCGAGAGACGATGGTGTAGCTTCTTAAGAGTCTATCTGCACCGCCGAGAATGGTTGTGCAGTCCGACTCGGGAGTGACACGGTATCTGTCTCCTCCCGTGTTGAATCGACATCTTGCGATGATGCTGGAGTGTCCTCTCCAGTGAAGCTGAAGCTACAGAGCCTGGGCAGGGTGATATGGAGGGTCTGCTGTTGCCCATGCAGCAGACCCCCCCTCTCTTCGCAGCTGAAGGGCCCAAGGGAAAGACGGAGTCAATACAGCTTGGCTTCAGGTGCGCCGCAGGAGTTGCCGGTGTTGACTACAACGTCAAACCACCTTAGGGACTCTGGCTCCGGATTTTCTGTCGGGGTTTACTCCCTTAGCCTTTCCCCTGAAGAGGTATGCTGCAAGGCAGCGGAGGTTTTTTGGAGTCAGAGTTTTCCTTCTCTGATGTGCCCTGACTGGAAGATCGAACCAGCGACACTTAGCTCGCAGGCCGACGCTCAATCCACTGAGCCAAACCAGCCAGGGTATTCAGTGTAGGTAGCATGTAGAATATTCTTCATGTCTTATAGCTGCTTCGTGATGAATAGCCTTTTCTTGTCTTGAAGAATATACATTTAAAAAATCTGCTGCCTGCTTTGTTCAAATATGTGCTTATACATCTGGTTGTACATAAGAAGAAATATAATAGTTTAATTATAGATACTACCCATAGTACAAATGCCCTTGAGACAAAAAATAAAACTCTGAAAATATAACTGATAATTGGACTTTATGAAGTGCTTTTATAATTTTAAGAATAACTTTTTCAGTTCATTACCTGACTTCCACTGGAGATCTAGGGATAAATTGGTGTTTTTATCATCATTTTTTAGGTGGGGAAATTTAAAAATTAAGTAAATTTATAAGGAAAACAATCATGGCCAGGTACCTGCAGTCTAAGATTTTGACAATTTGATAGGGTTGGCTTCTTATAAGCATCTTATATTAGCTTTGCAAAAACTCATTTTTAAAGGTAATTGGCTATAGAAACCTATGCTGAAACAACTTTAAAAATTTTACCAGTAACATAAAGTTGGTTTTTTTTTCTTTTTCAGTGTTAAAGCACTGAGAAGTATGTTAGTTCAAGATAAGTTTTCTGGACTTCGAGTTCCTTGGCTTATACTCATTTGTAAAATGTCATACTGATTATTTAAACTTACTGGCTATATTTTTGACAGCTATGCTATGGCAGCACTCTTGGGGAAAATCTTTAGTAACATTAACGACACCTGGACAAACACCATGACATTAATACCTTGTGAGCAGTGAAACTGCCACCAGGAAGCATCCACTCAGCTGCAGTGTAGCACAATGAAGTCCATCATACGTGTGGGCTGGAGAAACATCACTGCAGCAGGTTTGGTGGGAGCTGATTCATCTTTTCACCAGCAAGCTTTTGGTTTCTTTCATTTTTTTTTTCTTTCTGTCAATCATCTTAAATATTGCAATGGAGAATTCTTTGTAAGACATTATAGAAAAGCTTCTTTTAAAAAATATATGTCCTCTTTGCTTTATCATTTTTTGTTCCTTTACTTATTTTTCTGAAAATAATGATCTGTCCTTTCCTAGTTCATTTTTAAATATGTGTGGAAAGAGTTCTTCAGCAAATGAATTCCACTACTAAGACTGGATTATAGTAAAAAAGAACATGTTTATCATTCATTTACTGGTTCTTTGGAAATCTCCAATCTTCTTATGGTGTTCATATGCTTCCTCTCAATAAAATGCTATCAAAACATAGGCTATTTAGTTCATTAACAAATAATATTTTCTAATTATTGGTTTAGTTCCCAACATTTCCTGCTCTCAATATAACTATTCTTCAATTTAAAAAATGAAAGAAAAATGAATGTATTTTACTTGCTACATTTACACATACACATGGGAGAAAAAGAAAATATTTCCTTAAAAAAAAAAATCCCCCTTTCTCCTCCTTCCTGTCAACGTCCACTGCTTGTTCCGAGAAACACCCAGCGAACAAATTAACAAGATGCAGCCCACTTCTCTTGGCCTCTGCTGTCTGAAGGCTCATGTCAAGGACTGTGCCTTAATAATTTTCACCTCTGCTACAATCAGGAAATTTTATAAAAGAAATAAAAATGAATATATTGTACTTGTTATGTTTGCAATGTTGTGTGAGGTCTTTATTTCTAGCCTTCATATCTGAGTCTTCTTATATTTCTACTTGTTTTCTTGAAATATGCAAATTCATTATGTCATATATTTATTGTTTTACCTCCAAGTCTATACTCTCTCTATATAGTTTCTCAGTTATCTATACACATGCCAGAAATTAGGAACTAAACTCTGACTCCCCCTTCATCCTAACCTTCCCTTTTATAATTAATTACAATTTTTAACATAATTCATGTTGAGTTCGATTTTCCAGCTGTTTCTGACTTATATAGGCATGCTGACTTCAAAACTGCAGTTATTTTTCTTCTATCATGTCAAGTTTTTTTCCTCTACAGCTTCTCTTAATGCAACCACTCTAGGCTGGATCGAGCCTAGATTGAGGGGAGCACTAGTGCTCTCCTATTGGCTGAGAGCAAACTTCCCTCAAGTGGGTGGGGTGGGGGATGACCTTGGAGATCAGCAACAGGTTCATACTTGTCTAGGCTATTCAGTTACACATGAGACAGTGTGGTGAGAGGTTGTGTGCTGCTCTATATAGTGAATCGTATTCCGAAGTGTAGTTCGAATTCTTGTCTGTATACAAGAAGTTAGCAGAATTTATTTTTTTATTTACATACGTACTTATTTCCTTTCCTTCAGATCATGTCTGCCTCTGCTATTTCTCATCATAAGTGCCTAAACAATCCTGGTTCATTTTGTTATATCTGTGGCAGTTTTACCATTCCCAGTCAAAGGACAAACACCAGTACATTTGTCAGGTAAGCCTATTTTGCATATTTTAAAGTAAAACTTGGTGATCAAGATAAGTCTTGGGCCCCTCACAAGGTGTGCAAGCAGTGTGTTGAGAGTTTACAGATGTGTATGAAGGGAACTCATGATAAATTGCCATTTGGTATACCTATGGTTTGGCAAGACCCCAGAGATCATTCAAGTGACTGTTACTTTTGTATAGTGAAAACGTCAAAATATAACAAGAAAAATAAATGTAAAATAGAGTATCTTAGTCTACCATCAGCTGTATGTCCAGTACCTTATTCAGCTGAAATCCCAGTGCCAGTTTTCATTGAACTACCCTCTTTCAATAAACAGGAGTATGGTAAAGAGCTAAGTCATGGCAATGACAAATAATTTTGAAATTGAAGATGATTCAGTTCATAAGGGATTTGATCAGCATGAGTTGAATGATTTGACATGAGATTTGGGACTGTCCAAAAAGGCTTCAAAACTCCTAGCATCAAAACTGCATGTGAAAAACTTGCTTGAAAAAGGAGCGAAGGCATCCTACTTTTGATCAAGGGAAAGTGTATTTCTGCAGTACTTTTGAAGTGACACTGGATTTGTGTATTGCCATAACATACATGGTTTAATGCAGGAATTGGGAATTCCAATCTAGAAAGCAACTGAATGGCGACCGTTCATTGATAGGTCCAAGCAGAGCTTGAAGTGTGTCCTCCTCCACAATGGCAATTTATTTAATGCAGTCCCAATTGACCATTCAGTTTGTTTTCATGAAGAATATGAAGACATAAAGAGAGCCATTGATCTGTTGCAATATCACAAGCACAACTGGATCATCTGTGTTGACCTTAAAATGGTCTGCTCCTTCTTGGTCAGCAATGCAGATATACCAAATATCCCTGTTTTCTGTGTATGTGGGACAGCAGAGCTCCTGAGAAGCATTGGGTGGAGTCCAAGATCTGACCTCAAACCTGGTGATCCAAACATTCTACATGAGCCACTTGTTGACAGAAAGAACATTATATTCCTACCTCTGCACATAAAACTGGGTCCAATGAAGCAATTTGTTAAAGCTTTGCCAACTGAAGGAGACTGTTTCAAGTATCTCATTTTGGCATTTCCTAGCCTGTCATTTGAAAAGATAAAATACCTTAATATGTATGTTTGGTAGTAGAACTTTACTACTTGTACACAATTTGACTTACAGTAACAATATGTAGCCTTTATATTAATAAAATAGCTCTAAATAAACAGTATATTCAGGTAATTTTTTCTTTTTTTTTCATTTGTATGTACATTTTGTATGATTTTTCAGACAAAGAGAGGGTATTCTGTACCTTAAAAAGTTGATGTGATAGAGAAAAACCATGGTCACTTTTGGATTCAGGTGGCAAAAGTTAGTCAAAAACAAGTGTCAGATCTACCTCAATGAAAATTGTGTTGCCCAGTGTTACCTATGCATTTTAAACTTTGCCTTATTAAGAATCATCAAATTAAAACTTTCTACTTTCTGCATCTCTGCTTATACTGAGAGTCTTCTTTTCTAATGTAACAGGTTTTTACTGATCTAACTACTTCTATAATTGTCTCCATTTTGCTACTGGATTAACCTTTTTTAAAAAATGCAAACCCAGCCATGTTTCTGACTCCCTTTAAAATTCCTTCAGTGTCTCATTTTTTACCATGCAATTTTAAAGTTCTATTTTTTAATGATTTATGAAGATCTCACTTATCTCCCATATTCTGCCAAGTTATATGTGACTATCAAATGTCCTCCTTTAGCAATATCCAAATTTGGATATTTTTTCAGAACTATATGTCTTCTTACAGGTATGTATTATTTTTTATGACTATTTTTTATGACTTGATGCCACAGTCTATGACTCACCTGTCAAAACCTGATAGAATGTTGTATTTCCAGTACTAAGCTATTATATTTAATTAATTTAACTATTCAAATTTGCCTCTGATATAGCCAAGATGGCAAATGTTAGATGCTGTAACAGACACATTAAAACCTCAGTGGTTTAACAAGACAAGGTTTATTTCTCAATCTCACCAAGGCCTCCCCTTCAAGTAGACTCAGATGTTCAGGTTCCCTCTGTATTGTAGCTCTGGAATCTCCCCAGGAAGGCCTACCTGGTCATTAGCAATGGGGAAGAGTGAGGGAGAAGGGAAATTGTCTCTTAAGTGACATAATTTATAAGCAGGCATAGTCATATGACCTCAAACTACCTGCAAGATCTATTGCAAATGGCTGTAACCACATGGAGTATTGTTTACCATACTTGTTGACCTATCTCAATAAGACTTAATCACAACCCTGCCTGTGTTTCGTTATTTTGCCTGTGCTTGTATAATTGCATGTGTTACATCGCATTGCAATTGTGTGCTAACATTTCTCTCTCTTTCTCTCACTTAAATATGAGTTTCTTGATAACAAAAGAAGTTCCTATTTATCAATGCCTGTACAGAATCACATAATAACAAATAATAGGTGATAATGTTTTCAGATGAACTAATGCATATGAATCTGATGCATAGATACAAGCAGGGCCAAATGCACTGAGACAGGTAAGTGTATTGAATATGTGGGAAATAGCTTTTAGACTTTGAGAATAATAACTAAGAAGTTTTTTAATTCTCATATGTAAAATATAATTGCATTTTTTTTGGTCTGCACCATGCTTATTATTTAAAACTTTAGTCAACATATGAATATAACTTCTTGGAATAACTTGTGCCACCATTTGGCAGGAGTGCCATTACACAGTTTCAGCACAGTACCACATTATGAACATATGTAGTAAATCCCCACCAGAAGGAGAACAAAATTCTTTCTTCAACAAAATTTCTTGTATTTTTATTGCACTTGTGCTGTATTACGTACATTCCTACTGCAATTTTAAGCGTAATTGTTTGCCATGTGAGATAGGTACTGTCTTTTTTTTTTTTAAGTATATTTTATTGATTATATTGTTACAATAGTTCCAATTTTTTTCCCCTTTGCTCCCCTCCGCCCAGCAGCCCCTTTCCTCGACAATCCCCTCCCCAAGTCCATGCCCATGGCTCACCCTTTCATATATTCTTCGTCTTTTTTTTTTAATAATTAATTAATTAGTTAAATATTTTAACAATAAAAAATAACAATCCCTCCCTCTCAGACTTAAGACCCTTTACAATCTTATAAAGGACAATGGACGAAGGTCTCGAGCTCCTCTAGCTGCTTCAAGCTGGACATGGTTGTCGTCCTACCTACCCTTGGGTCAAGAAATCCCTAATAAGAGTGGGGGTGTGGAGGGGAGGGTGGCCTTCCCACAAGGGGAAGGATCATGCAGACTCCAGGTTGGTTGGCTGTCTCTGGACATCGGCATGCTTGGTTTAACAGGCTGGCATCCTTGTTGTATTCTGGGGGCAACAGGGTTAAAGGACATCATTCAATCCATAACCACTAGATGACAAAAGACAGGTATTAATTTTTCAATGTCCCACATTAGGGAAAAGAAGGGCTTCTTTGGAGGAAGGTATGCCAGGTACATTTCACCTGTCCAAAACCCTTTTGCCCATTATACTTAGTTTGGACTGAGGGAAATATTTTAGGTTTCCCCCCTCTCAGGCCTCTGGGCTCTTTCTGTCCAAGCCATTAGGATAGAAAAGAGAAACCAGTTTTAAAGTGAACCCCACAGACCACCCTGTTCTTCACCAACCCAGCCACTTAGTTCAGCCAAACCATTGAGTCTCAGGAGGCAACAATGCAGACAGGATTAAGTGAGGCCTATACGTACAGACAATCACTCAGGTAATGAGATGGTAGGCTTATGCCCTTTGAAAACAGAAAACACATGTTAATTTATGTAACATAACCCACACACAAGTTTATAGATCTGTAGGACTGTCTTATCGGAAAGACATCTATTTGCAAGGCATTTGACATTCTTCTTGCCTGTAAATTAAACATCTTTGATAATGCCACAGACATAGTTTAACTTTCAAATGAAAACAAATTTTAAATGAAAAGAAACTTTAAAGACGGTTAGCTGCACTACTTTATAGTTTACCACTGGGCATTGTGATCTTCCTTGAGTCTTGATTTTTCTCCCTAAGATTACCCTCCTTGTCATTAAAGGGACTGCATTAAGTCCATTTTTAATTTATCCTGTTCATTTGCATAAACACAACAAGAGCAGCAAATGATCACTTACGATCTTTAGTTCTGCTTTGCTGGAACTTACGCAAGGAACATTTAGGGTGACCTTCAGTCTGCCCTTCAGGGCACAGAAGCTGAGCCACATACCTGGCATACAGCCTTGCCTGTAAACACCTGTCTTTTCCAGGTCCTCCTGGTTTTCCATTGTGCCTTAAGGTCCCTTCTAGCCATCTTTCAGGAAAACAACCTTCGTTCCTTCCCTGGAAAGATTGCTATGGACCGCTCATCCATCCAAGGTACCAGGCCTTTTATCTCGTGGACTTTTATTACCTTTGAAAGTCAGTCCCAGTTGCTCAGGGCTTTTTGGTAACAACCAAAGCCCAAGCATGTCTCCTTTAGGCATGACATTCCAGTCAAAGTCTTAGTCAAAAAAATCGTTATTAACAACTGGTCTTATTAGTTTTATGCAAAGAAACTTAGGTCATTACTTACTTCTTTAGAGTGCCAAATTCTGGAGGGATCAGATAGGGAGAAAATATATACAGTGTGAAGGAAAAACCTTGTCCTTCTAATATTCACTGAACTTGCATTTCTATTCTTTTTATTTTTATTTTTCCCCCCACTAAAAATTTTTCTGTTTGTTTGTTTTTCCATTACAGTTGTCTCACTTTTTCCCCCCTCTTGCTTCTCTGCATCCTGTCCCTCCCTTCTCCCACATTCAGTCCCCATCCAGTTGTCCATGTCCATGGGTCATTTATACATGCTCTTTGACTAGACCCTTCCCCTTCTTACCACTTCTCTCCCTCCCATCTCCCCCTTTGTTACTGTTAGTTTATTCCTCATTTACATACCTCTGGTTCAATTTTGCTCATTTGTTTGTGTTGTTCATTAGTTTCCTGTAACAGGTGATAGCATAAGGTAATTTTCTTTTGTTGTCTGGCTTATTTCGCTAAGCATAATTCTCTCTAGTTCCAATCATGTTGTTGCAAATGGTAGAAGTTCCTTCTTTCTTTCAGTACTTATTCATTGTCATTTTCCCCCTTTGTACTCGTGTTCCTCTCTGTCTCTCTCTGTTTCTTCATCTTCTTAAAGCAGACCCTTTAGCATCTCTTGCAATACTGGTTTGGTGGAGATGTATTCTTTTAGCCTTCTTTTGTCTTGGAAACTCCTTATTTCACCTTCCATTTTGAATGAGAGCCTTGCTGGGTAGAGTATTCTTGGTTGTAGGCCTTTGTTTTTCATTACTTGGAATATATTTTGCCATTCCCTTCTGACTTGTAGTGTTTCTGCTGAGAAATCTGATGATAGCCTTATTGGAGCTCCCTTGTATGTTATTAGTTGTTTCTCTCTTGCTGCTTTTAGGATTCTCTCTTTGTCTTTGAATGTTGGCATTTTAATTATGATGTGTCTTGAAGTGGGCCTCTTGGGGTTCATCTTCATTGGGACCCTCTGTGCTTCCTGGACTTGCATGATTCTTTCTCTCTTCATGTTAGGGAAGTTTTCTGTCATTAGTTTTTCAAAGAGGTTTTCTATCCCTTGCTCTTTTTCTTCTCCTTCTGGAATTCCTATGATACGGATATTATTACGTTTCATGTTGTCCTGCAGCTGTCTTAGAGCCTCTTCAGTCTTGTTCAGCCTTTTTTCATTTTGTTGCACTGTCTGTGAGTTTTTGTCTACGTTGTCCTTCAGCTCGCTGATCTGATTTTCTGCTTCCTCTAGCCTGTTTTTAATTCCTTCTACTGTGTTCTTCAATTCAGAGATCGTATTCTTCATTTCCTCCTGGCTCTTATTGATAGCTTCCATGTCCTTTTTGATGCTGGAATAATTCTCAGTAAGTTCCTTATAGTTCTTCTGGAGTTCACTGTAGTTTTTCTGGAGTTCTTTGTAGTTTCTGCTGAGCTCATTGAGCTTCTCCATAATACATGCTTTCAATTCCATATCTGATAGTTGGCTCCCCTCTATTTCATTTAGCACTCTTTCTGGGGACTCTACCTTTCCTTTTGATGGGGGGTTGTTTCTCTGTCTCCCCATTTTTGTGATTCCTATTGTTTGTTGGTGCTTCTTAGAATGATCTGCACTTCCTGGATCTGCCCCTGGTGGCGTCAGATCCTGTACCAGTCTGGGCCTAGGCAGCCTGTTGGAGACTTCCAGGGATCTACTGCCTTTGTCTGGCTTCTTTAGTTGTTAATCTATTCAATCTGTGATTAGCTGTCAGGCTTAAGGACCGTGGGTGTGGCAGCTTAATTCCTATAGGCAGGGCCTTTGCTTCCCCTCAGGCTGACGCCACTTGGATTGGGGGGTGAATGGTCTGCCTGCAGTGTGGGGATGAGTCAGCACTGGGACCCAGCCGGCCGCTTCCCCAGCTCTCCCCTCAAAGCCACCACACCAAACTCTCCCCAAGCATCTCCAGTCCTCTCTGCCTTTCCTCTGCTTGAGCCCAGGGTAAGTGGGGGCCAAAATATATTTGTATGTGATCCGCTTAAGAGCTCTTTTTCTCCAGCTGTTTCTCTCCGGCTAGCAAGAAACCCTGTGGCTTTTCGCTTTTCTCAGCTGGATACTATTTTACTTTCCACTCTGTTGTTGTAGGCTGGGAAGCTCAGCTGGGGGTTTAGACCCAGCCCTTCTCAGGGGGAATCCCCGGCTGCTGAGCTGTTTCTCAGTCCCTTCAGCTGCCACCCGTGTGAGCCCAGCCAGCCCTTCCGCGTCTCTGCACTCCCTACCGGTCACGTTGTGATGTAGCGGCCTTTTTTGTCTCTCCGTGGTAATAAGACTTCTCTCCAGCTGGTGTTCGGTTGGTTATTCCAGATGATTTCTCCAAAATTATGTTGTAAATCCAGACTAGTTCTGGGAGGAAGTTAGTGTAGCTTCCACTGACTCCTCCGCCATCTTGTTTCTTAGAGATAGGTACTGTCTTATGTGTCAGAGAGGCCTCCTTTTTTATTAAAAGCTTAGGTGTCTGGAAATCACACACATACGCACACACACATGGACACAGAGATTCTCACTTGAACTACTGACCTTTCTCAGGGTATGTGGAACTCAAGAATGACTGGCTTCATTGTCTTCTCTCTATGACGTTCCCAGGCAGCAGCTTCTTATATCCTGATTATACCACATATGACAAGAAGTTTTTTCTCTTTGTGGGGTGAAGAGCTGCATGCTTCGGCATCTCCTAATGTCATTTTAGGGACAAACTGCTGGTTACTGCTGTCAGCACACTAGAAGCAAATGGGATTCTTTTATCATTAATTTTTTTGAGGAAATTGCTTTTGACATATACATTTTTAAGTTGCAAATACTTCCTCATAAACACTTCCATCCTGCATTCTACAGTGCCAATGTTCATATTTGAGGATAACAGAAACTCAGTGGAATCCTTTAACAGTGGGATGAATACAAGCAGTATGTAATGCTGGGGAGACACTGTGGGTAGACCAACATGAGACTCTTGCTCTGGTTGAAAATAAGTCACATGGACTGAAATTAGACCACTAGCAATATAAGTATTTAAGTGAAACACTTAAATCCTTGACCAACAAGTGTTTTGAGGAAAGAATTTTGGAGAAAATAATAACCTAGTTCTCCAGGCAAAGACATAATGGAAGCAACAGGAACCACTCAAGAGTTCAGGTTTTAAATATTGTCATATGAAAACTGGCTCCAGTAACAACTAACTAGAATAGCAGGAAGCTAATATCTCCCTCCCCCTTTACTGATTTGGCCAATATATGGAAGCCTTTGTAGATCAACACCTTGAGAGGTTGAAATGGAATCTCATTATGATCAATTATGTTCAGCCATTGCTCCAAAAGCATGCATGCCATGTTAAACTGTCTGTGGTGGATCCAAGCTACAGGTATTTAGCTTTAACATCTTCAGAAAGGGCCTTTCTATTGATTAACTGAATCATGAGTCCAAACTTTTACTTAATTACAGTGAATTCTTCTCTCTTTGTGGAAGGATAGTTCTTGACATCCTTTCTTTTCCCTAACAGCAGACATAATTTGGGGAATACATAAATCTACTAAACAGGTAAGCCTTTGATACTCTCCTTAGAATGCTTTTGATCACTTAATTTTCTTGCCTCCACTCAAAAGCATTTGTGCTTGCCTAATGATAGGTATTGAAGCAGTATTTGTCACTTAAAATATTCTGTTACATTTTTTTCATGCACAGTATCTGTTTAATTTACATTGATATAACTGAAAGTAATAATTCTAGTAATTCTCCCAAATAAACATCAGTTAAGTGTGCCTTGTTTTTTTCAATACAGAATAAGGATCCCTAAAATGGACATTGTTAGGGCAGGGAATAGAATATTTTCTACTTATTTCAGAGAAGAAAAATGATTGATTTTAGAGAATTAGATTTTCCCTTACATGAGATAACTGGAGATGCTGGAGTCAGAGAACTGCTATTACAATAGTCAATCCATAGCTGGCAGTCCAAGCTCAGGGAGCTCCTGCTGCCAACATCTAGGCTACTCCACCTGTCTCTGGGCACTAGGTTACTAGGCTTCACCAGTGTAACTGCTACTAAACATGCATATCTCTGTCTTCCAGAACTAACCTGAGTTTATCAATGGCTAGAACTAAAGTCACATCCAGAACTTTAGTTTAAGGAACTATGGAAAACTAGATTTTACGTTTTTCAGCTTCTGTAGTTGCAAGAAAGTACAGAAAGTAATTTTTAAAAAATTTTTTCAAGTTCCCTTAAGAGTATTATGTTAAGTGAAATAAGCCAGACAGCAAAAGACAAATATCATATGATCTCACCTCATATAGGAAACTAATGAACAAAACAAACAAATGAGCAAAATAGAACTAGAGACATGCAAACAAGGAACAGACTGACAGTGATCAGAGGGGAGGGGGATGGGAGAAGGGAGGATAGAGGAGAAAGATCTAATCAAGGAACAAGTATAAATGACCCATGGACATGGACAACTAAATGGGAGAAGGAGGAGGTAGGTGGATCAGGGGAGAGCAAAGGGGGAAAAATGGGACAACTGTAATAGAAAAACAATAAAAAGTTAAAGACAAAAACAAACGAAACTTTTTTCAGCCAATGTTGGAAAGGAGGGCACTATGCTGAGTGGCATCTAAGTACATTGAGCACAGGCAGATAAACTATACAGAAATGAAAAGGCTCAAGTACAAGAATAGTGAGAAGTACAGGATTATCTTAATTACAGAAAGCATATCCTACCTAAAGAGGAATGCAAATTTAAAAATCTAAAAAATGTATACATTTATATAAAAGCTCCCATTTTAATGTTTATGTTAAATGGTATAATATTTACAAGATAAATCACTAGCTCTGGCTCTAGAAGTTCTGTTTTGCTGCCTGTGTGTTACATGTATTTATAATGGGTTAGCAACAGATAGAAAAAAATACTTATTACTGATTTTTATTTTCATGATTAAGAAACTTTATTTGAGATGTGTTTATTGCCAATGTGGATCTAAATGAAACTAGATGCCTTTTCCTCATTTGCTCTATATAACAATGGTATGTATTATTGTCTTTAAAATTATTGTAATATTTTAGGGGCTTGCCTTGACATGAAGTTTAAACAAAAATAACTAAATCTTTACCTACATGATTTTTTCTTAGTTACAAACACATATCACTTTTTATAATTATATTCACATAAAGAGCAATACCCGAAAACTAAGAAAAACTTACCATAGCAACTACACTCTAACCTATTCTGAAATGTTCAACCTAACCAACTAAAGTATGTAACAAGGTGATTTTTCTATTCATTCTGATATCTGAACTGCCTTTGGAGATTATCAGCTGCTATGTCATGGATTTTCAGCAAAAAATATGACTTGTGTTTTGAATGTAATTAGAACCAGTGACCATAAATCATGTGTTTTGAAAGTATATTCCATTACAGAATTTATGAAACATTCCACTCTTCTAAGGATTTTGTTAATTGGGTCTATATGTTTCTGATCATTTTTAATTACATTTTTTAATAATGACAAATATAATATCAATCAATTTCTTTGGAGCAGATAAAGCTTTTTCAGTCTTATTGGAACAACTGCAATTTTAAGTTTTATACTGGGGCCTTGGATCTTGAGCCAAACATGGTCTTTTGGCTATCATCTCTCTACTCATCTCACCTACAAAAATTTGAAACAGATATCAGATATTGGACTTTTTTTTTTTTTTAACCAGAAAATGTATGCTAACTTGTCTTTCTGAGGTGTGACATTGAATATACCCTTCCCTTCACATAGGGCAATAAAAGATAAGTAAAGACTTAACATAAACAAAAAAATTATTGTAACTCAATATTAATGATTGTAGTAGGATCATTAAGTATTTGAAAAAAACTAAAAAATACGCACATTAATTTATTCGTCCATTTACGTATATATCTTTCAACCTATATCCTATTGTGGGCAAAATCTGGGTTATTTTGTGGACAAAGCCTTCCATGTGGTTAAATAACTATATAGTTTAACATCCAAATTGGGATATTTTTGAGCATGAAATGGAATTCTGTTTATAATTATACCAGGATAACACACATGAAGTAAATTTCTTTCCAACAGACTTAGATATAAGTATCCCTACATACTGTTCATGCTACAGTAATAAAAATATCTGTCCTTCTTTCAAAGCAGACCTAATAATTGGCCTATTTTTATCTGAGATCATAGAGGTACCCTTTTGTGTCCTTTCCTTGAATAAATTTTTCAGCCATCAAAAAGGAAAATACACTGGGACCCTGGCTGGGACCCTTGCTGGAGCGTAATGCCATGCATTAAAATATTGTAGGTTCAATTTATGGTCAGAGCACATATCTAGATTGTGAGTTTGATCCCCAGTAGGAGTGTGTATGGGGGGCAATTGATCAATGTTTTTCTCTCTAAAAATAACCTGTTATTCATAAGGATAAATATTTGGCCCAAACAATTTTTTCAAGATTATTCTTGACATAAGATGCACTATTGACCTACAAATTATATCTGTTTTTATTGTTTTACACTAAAAATTTAGATAATGTAATAAAATTGTGAAACATTTTCTGCATCCTTAAGAGTTCTTGTTTATCTTGTCTAAATGTAGTTAATTTCTGCTTCCCTGTGTACTCAGATGTTCTCTGTGCTTATGCACATAAAGGAGTGTCCTACTGTTCTGCAGTCAGAAATATTAACCTAATTAGACTGTGAACTTATTGAGGGCAGGAGCTGCCTTAATTTTTCTCTCTTAGTTACTTCTTAGCACAGTATAGTACATGACAGATACTCAATAAAGAATTTTTTAACTTTAAACTTAAAAAAAAAATCTTGAAGTACACACAGTGATTGCAAACATTGTCAAGGAAGTTTCTGTACACTTTCCACTTATTTGACTTTTCCTAGTGTTAACATGATACTGTATATACTATGGTTCTTTGATCAATGTTAAACCACTAACCTTGGTAATTCTATTAACTAAATTAAATACTTTGTTTAAATTATACTTCACCAGTGTTTTAAATATTGTCTTTTTTCCATTTCAAGATCTAATCCAGGATATCAAATGGTGTTTAGTCATGTCTCTTTAATCTCCTCAGAACGATGATATTTTCTGTCTTTTTATTGTTGTTTGTTTTTCATGACCTTGACAAATACACAATTTTTCTTTAATGAATGAATGATTTAAATCATATTTGTGTTAAAAACCAACCAATCCACCTTATTTTGTATTTGTATATAGAGCTGTGTGGTACAAAATATGTGCGTAATCTATATTGCATTATATTTGTTTTCACAAAATTTCTGATGTATATTATATAGTATAGCTTAAATGTCAACATAAAAGCAAAGTATAAATAAGTTAAGATTTTTATTCTGATTGTAAGCTTGATATGTAGAAATTATTTCCAAAAGTAAATAATCATGGACTTCTTCAAAGAATAAGAATTAAGCACCAATAAACATATAATGCTAGTAAAACAAAGGCAGAATTGATAAGGGTTAAGAGGTTTATTTTGGATTCAAAAATACTCACATTTTGTTGCAGAGTTGGCCATTTGCTTTCTGTGTGGACTTTGGTGAGTAATTTAATTTTCCTGAAAATTAATTTTGTCTTCAACTAAGATAATATTTTTTACTCAGCTTATAGATTTTTGTGAAGATTAAATTATATAATTAATGTACCTTATTACATTTAAGTTATCCATTAATAAATATAGTTAATAAACCAAGGAAAGAAACTAAGAAAAGGGATTAGATGTAATAATCATTCAAAAATAGTTATAAAATCTTATTAAAACTAAACCAAGTAGAAGAAATCTAGTTTATAGGTAGCTAATGGAGTGTTATGTGTACATCCTCAAGAGAAAACCAAAGACAATTAATTCACTTGTTATCTGTTGACATTTTTATTTAATATTTATTAGAAAATGGTGTAATTATAGTCTTCTATAAAATTATAAGTTTCTTTATAAATCATCTCAATAAAGGACTATATTTTTAATGCAACACACACTAAAGGACATTCCCACATGTTTTTACAGTCTACTTTGAGACTGAGGACCTCAGTAAGAAATAGTCTTTGCCATAACCTTAACATTGCCTCATATGCTCCAGGCATATTTTTCATCAAATTTATTGCAGAAAAGTTATATTTTTTATGTTCCATAAATTAAAAATACAGTATATTAGAGAGATTCTTTAAAATTTTTTCTTTTTCAGAAAACAGAAAAATCTATTTTAAAAATCCAAGTTATTTTCATTGCAGTTCAGATGTGTCTTGAATCCATTTCTCTGGCTATTTCTATTTTTTAGTGGAAAGTAAATTCCCAGCTTTATGTATCAATTTTTCTGTAAGATTTTCTTCTACCAAATTTGGAAAACATCCTAATAAGTGTGATTGATAAGGAAGACACATTTGTACTGAGGACAGAAGACAAACTAAATAATAATATTCTAGCATTTTAATATATGTTTCAAAGGTTTTAAAAAATTATTCTAATTTTATCTTAAACTTGTCTGTGTAGTAAGTCAGGAGAATAATACTGAATTGAATATGTAATAGGAAAACTGAATATAGATGTAATAATGTATTAGTTTTGTTATCCAGGGATTTTTCTGACAGAACTGATACTAAAATCTGGTTCTCTTGAGTCATGTTCTCTTTCTTAGTCCTTAGGCCTTATGAAAAAAATCTTTTAATGAAAATGAGTCATCTGGAATGATATAATTTCCCACTACTTGAACACACACAGAGGTCTCACAAAAAGCCTTTTTCTCTTGCATAGACAAAACTGATGATCAGAAACAGCAAAGTATATGAATTAGATAATAAAAACATTTCAAATGCCATTACCAATGAAATGAGAAATTTAGTTATATTTTGCTTAAGATCTTATGCAAAAACCATTTTAGTAGAGTTTTTTCATTGCACAAATATGATAGGTTTCCTTAAAAATTCAATTAGGCAAGCAGTTAATCAAGTGCTTCTGAAAACAACAAAACTTAATGAAAACCCAGAATACTACTAACTGTCATAAGGCATACAAAAGAAGCATAGTCATTATCTCTTCTACAAGAGCATAGTAATCTACTTGAAGATATGACTAATATCTATGCAATACTGTTTTTAAGTATGCAAAACTAACATCCAAAAAATAGTGAATTAATATGGCTTATAATATGTCCTCACCAAATGTCATAAGTGACTAGAAGGAAGAAAAATCAATGAGAACATTAGAAGGCTTGTTCAAAATATGAAGTAAGTTGGGCCATAAAAAGTCATCAACATTTGAAAAGACAAGCAAAGATGATAGGGTATTCTAAGCTAAGGAAAGAGCATGAAGTATAATGATATGGGTAAAAAAATTGAAAATGTCAGTGGGGACTAGTTTAAAGGATCTTAGAATCTTAGAGCTTGAAGAGACTTCAGACATCCTACTGATCAATCTCTTGTTTTCTCAGTTTGAGTTCCTAAGAATAAGAAAACACAGGTGACTTGCTGAAGACAAACAGCTTGTTAATGATTAAATTGGTACATGAGTATGGGTCTCTTGATTTTTATAATCTAGTTCTCTCTTTTAAATAAACAACAGGTTAAGTTTACCAGTTCACATTTAATTCAATATGAATGGAGCAATTAAAATTATAGACTAGAAAGAGGAGATTGCCAAAAACAGGGCTGAAAATATGTTGTTGTAATTATTGTTAACCTGTGAGAGTTTCATCATGTTCACTGATCTTCCTGTTTCTGGCAAGAGATGGTATTTCTAAAATATAATGTGTCCTCTTGCAATTACTTGGCATGAAATGACCTAAATAGTGCCAGAAATATCATGAGTGAGACTGTCCAGCAAAATTTCCACCCAATTTTTAGTGTTAAGGTTCAAACACAGTTAGGTCAAAGCGCTGATGAGAGTTCCAGACTTGGGAGATATAATGCAAATACGTTTGGTAGTGATCATGTCAGAAGGACAAGGTTACAGTTTGATGTTGCAAATATGATTCTTTTTTTTATTTTGGTGAATAAAATGTGTTTTGAGCTATAAACTTAAAGTCAGAAAATATTTTATACACTAATACAATTCATATTAATTAATAAGCTAATATTAATTTTTATGGTTAGACACTTTTGGACAGTACAAATTAAATAAATTTATCAAATTCAGTAAAACTTTGTAAGTTCAATAATAGTTATTTATTGAATATTTCCTATGTGTCAGGAACTTTCTAGGTGATCATGGTAGATCAGTGAAGAAACAACAAAAGGCCTGTCCTCATGAAATGTATTGGCAAATGGAAATTCATATATTATGTGAGAATTTATCTTCTATGCGTTAGATAAAGCTTTAAGTAGAGACTATGAAAAGATGAAACAAAACCCAACTTCCATTTAGGAACCCATTACTTTAAAAGAGAAGGTAGACATAAATAATAACTAGAAAACAATAGGATATCACCACTAATGGAAAAAGGTACTATGTCAGATATAACATAGACAAATGAAGGAGTGAGTGAATAATTCTGTAGACAACAGACAAAAATGGTTCTGTCAAAAAATGGGTTCTGTGAATTGCTTTGGGTACTATGGACATTTTAATGATGTTGATTCTTCCCATCCATAAACATAGTATGTACTTCCATTTATTTGTGTCTTTCTTAATTTCTTTCTTCAGTGTTCTGTAGTTTTATGATTACAGGTCTTTTACCTCCTTGGTTAAGTTTATTACGAAGAACATTATTTTTCTAGTTACTATAGTAAATGGGATTTTTTTCTAGCTTCTATCTCTGATATTCCATTGTTTGTGTACAGAAATGCCTTTGATTTATGAATACTGGTTTTGTACCTTGCTATTTTTCCAAATTCACTTATTAGGAAGAGTAGTTTTTTCATAGTGAATATCTAGTTTTTGATGTACACTATCATTTCTTCTGCAAATAATGACAGTTTTACTTCCTCTTTTTTAATTTGGATGCCTTTTATTTCTTTCTCTTTCTTATCTGATCACTGTGGCTAGAACTTCCAAAACTATGTTGAGTAGGAGTGGAGTGGGTGGACATCCTTTTCTTATTCCTGATCTTAGGGGAAAGCTTTCAGTGTTTGCTCATTGACTATGATGTTGGCTTAAGGTTTTTCATATATGGCCTTTATTATGTTGAGGTATGCTCCCTCTATTCCCATTTTGCTAAGTGTTTTCATCATAAATGAGTGTTGTACTTTATCAAATGTCTTTTCAGCATATATTGATATGATCATGTGGGTTTTGTCTTTTATTTTGTTTATGTGGTATATTACATTTATTGATTTGTGAATATTAAACCATCCTTGCATTCCTATAATGAGTCCTACTTGATCGTGATGTATGATCTTTTTGATGTATTGCTGGGTCTGGTTTCCCAATATTTTGTTGAGGATTTTAGCATCTATGTTCGTCAGTAATACTGGCCTGTAATTCTCTTTCTTTGTTGTGTCTTGACCTGGTTTTAGAATTAGAATAACACTGGCCTCATAGAAAGAGTTTGGGAGTATTTCCTCTTCTTGGATTTTTGGAATAGTTTGAGGAAGATAGTAGTTAGTTCTTCTGAAGAGCTGCAACAATCTTGAGAAAGAAGAACAAAGTAAGAGGAATCACAATACCTGATATCAAACTACTACAAGGCCACTGTAATCGAAACAGTCTGGTACTGGCATAAGAACAGAAATATAGATCAGTGGGACAGAATAGAGAGCCCAGAAATAAACCCAGGTCTCTATGGTCAACTAATAATTGGCAAAGGGAGAAGGAGCATAAAATGGAGTTAAAATAGATTCTCCAACAAAAGGTGTTGGGAGAACTGCACAGGGAAATGCAAAAAAAGTGAAACTAAACAACCAACTTACACCACACACAAGAATAAACTCAGGCTGGATAAAAGACTTAAATGTAAGCCATTGCACTGTAAAAATCATAGAGGAAAACATAGGAAGTAAAATATCAGATATCCTACGTATCAATGTTTTTGCCAATATATCTCCTAAAGCAAGGGAAATAAAGGAAAGAATAAACAAATAAGACCACATCAAACTAAAGAGTTTCTGCTCAGTGAAAGAAAACATCAGCAAGATGAAAATAGAACCAACCATATGGGAAGACATATTTGCCAATGATACCTCAGACATGGGTTTGATCTCCAAAATATATAAAGAACTTATATAACTCAACACCAAGAAGACAGACAATCCAATTAAAAAATGGGAAAAGGACCTGAATACATCAACACTTCTCCAAGGAGGACATACAGAGGGACATAGAATATTAAAGGATGTTCAACATCACTGGACAGCAGAGAAATAAAAATAAAGCCACAATGAGATACCACTTCACACCAGTCAGAATGGCCATCATCAGCAAATCTACAAACAACAAGTGCTGGCAAGGATGTGGAGAAAGGGAACCCTAATACACTGTTGGTGGGAATGCAGACTGGTGCAGCCACTGTGGAAAACAGTATAGAATTTTTTCAAAAAACTAAAAATGGAACTGTCTTTTGACCCAGTGATTGCATTGCTGGGATTATACCCAAAGAATCCTGAAACACCAATTCAAAACAACCTATGCACCCATATGCTCATAGCAGCACTATTTACAATAGCCAAGAGCTGGAAACAGCCTAATTGCCCATCAGTGGTTGAGTGGATCAAAAACCTGTGGTATATTTACACAATGGAATACTATGCAGAAGAAAGAAAGAAGGAACTCCTACCTTTTGCAACAACATGAATGGAACTAGAGAGTATTATGCTTAGCGAAATTAGCCAGGCAGTGAAAGACAAATACCATATGATATTACCTAATACAGCAAACTAATGAACAACACAAACAAATGAGCAAAATGGAACCAAAAGCATGGAAACAAGCAACAGACTCACAGTGACCAAGGGGGAGGAGGAAAAAGGGGGAAAGGAAAGGGAAGAGTCTAGTCAAGAAACTAATAGGAATAACCCATGGACATGGACAACAGAATGGGGATTGAATGTGGGAGGAGGGGGCACTGGGGGAAAAATGAGACAACTGTAATAGAAAAATAATACATTTAAAAAATAGGTTCTGTAAGGTTAATGTTTAGAAAGCAGAGGTGAAGCTTACTAAAATAAAACTGAATAATTTAGCAATTATCTAAAATCTGTTAATTTTGGAGTGAAGATGAAGGGTTATTTAAATATTAAGAAAAATTTCTTATAAAAATATATGCACTTATTTCCTTTAAAATGGAATGTGAATATTTTTTTCTCTTACATAAACATAACTGGCAGTATGACAGAACCCTTTATAAGAAGTATTAATTAATAAGATTTAATAAATGTAAATTAGGAATATTTTATATCTGCATAATAAAATATAGTTTATTAAATAGTATGTTAATGAGGTAGAACTAATGCATATTAAAAATGTGAGTGTTGTTGGTTACTGTACACGAGTCTATCTTAAACCGAAGGCATTGAATGAAATTTATATGCTACAATAGAACTAATTTCAGATGCAATCAGTTCTGCCATTAGTTTAATTTCTCTTTAATATTGAAATTGCATGTTTTTAAGGTATTTCAAGGAATCAGTTGTTTCTCTTTTCATATAAAGACATTCTGGGTAAAGGTAAAAGGGAGATTTCTAAGAAAAATTATTTTGTTCTGTTTTCTTCTTTGATTAGATTACATGTTTAAAACATTCCAAATTTTATGTTACAGTTTATAATTTTCCTTTTTATACAATAATTTGAATTGTTTTCTATGTATATATTTACTTGAAAGGTCTTTTATAAGAATCATATATTTTCTTTGAAAAATGAATGAACCAATGTACAAATCCTTTTGTATTTCTGTCCTTTCTCACAGAGGGGCTTTATCAGACATATCAAGGTTTGAAACTCAGTTCTGTGCCTTAGAAATTGTGCAAATTGGTTCAAATTATTATCTCTCTCTAGACTGTCTTTTCACTTAAAACTAGATTTTTTGTGAAGCATAAGTGAAATAATCTCCTTTAAGCACAATTACATTTTATCTGATAATTCTACTAAAATAAAAAGCACACTTTAGATGCCCATCTGATATTCTAGATATTTGGGTTTTTTTATTTTTATTTTTGAGACAGATAAGACCAAAAGTATTAAAAACCAAAATAAAACCTGAAATACAAATATTTAGTCTCTACTATATAAAATGCTAGGTTTGATACGGTCACAGAAATGTTACACATAAAAGCTCCCCTAAAATAATACTATAATCTATTAAATATTTTAATATATCTTTAGAGATGATAAGGTAGGCTAAAATTTCTGGATAATGTAGATTTCAGTTAGTGGCATGCATTCTTGTACACTGGAAACTTATCTTGGTAATAATATCTGGATATGGTTATATAAATATGTATAGCTAAGAACCCTTTAACTTCCATCACTAAATCGCCTTGGCTGGACTCCTAGAGAAGCCAACCTTATCTCTGCTGTACCGACCACAATGTAGTGAAGCTGTATGGTGCCATGTACCTAGCACATATAAGAAGCAGCCTTTGAAAAGATATTCTTATATATTTATACTAGCAATTTCAGGTATTATTTTAAAAATTCAAGAGAGTTTACCAAGTAGCACCCTAGTGATTGCTAAAATTCCTTCCAGTTATAAAATTTCCATGATTCTATGATTCTGTAATTTAGTCTATAAAAATACTTTCCAAAAAATCATACGAGCTATTCAGGAAATAATACCACAAGGCTTGTCATGTTTATGCTTCTGCCTTTTGGGTGGACCACTATTTATTTTTATAGTTTTCCCCTTTATGGATCTAAGTAAGAGAGGGAAATATCAAAATATTGTGCTTATTTTTATCAGTTCTTTTTTTATTTACAAGCTTGGAATTCCTTTGGTGGAAAATTGTTAGATTTATCCTGACTCCAGTTTGTGTTGGACAAAGGCTGATAAGTAAAATAATATACTGGAAACAAAAGTTCTAAAAACTTTCCAAACATTGTAAGTCTTTATTTTCTATTTTATTTTAGAGGTATTTTCACAAACGTGACTTAAGTTGGATTATTTTTTTCTCTGTACATTTGAAAATGCCAAAAAGTGAAATTTGTGTAAGTGTATCTGATTTCGTGTTTTCAAAGCTACAGTTAACAACCAATCAAATGATGGAAGATTAAACATATTGAATTATTTGACATCAGCTTCAACTTCTAATGTATTACATCTGCAGGGTGTAAGAGTGTAATCAGTGATCAAAATCATTGAATTTTTGACTCAGTGGCAGAAATTGTTAAAAATTCTTCTTAGCTTTTAAATTATCTCTGATAATTTATAATTATTTATGGAAAATTATTTGAAGGCATAGGAAACTTGTATACATATGTATTTTTATGTTATCTATATTATTTAATATATATACACAATATGAATATTATATGTATATACATGCAGATAATGTACAGAGGTGGGCAGAAGTAGGTTTATGGTCATAAGGACACAAAACAGTTTATTCTTGTATTATTACTTATTAATTATTATATTATTTTCAATGTGAACAACTGTAAACCTAATTTTGCCAAGCCCCTGTATATATAATGTGTAAAATATGTTTATATCATATGTTATATATTATACTACACAAACACATATATAAACAAATTAAGCTATAGGAACTTTTAGCAAATACTTCTTAACATGTTTTGAAAATAATTTTTTCATATAAACATCTTACTTTCAAAAACATAAAATAATTGAATAACTGACAAAAGTCCTAACCCTGAAATGAACCTATTTTACTTAGTAATTGAGAATTTTCTCAAGCAAATTTAAGGTATAATCAACGTAATTCACTATAAGATTTTTTTTTTCATTTTGGTCACAAAATTAGAGTAATGTTATCAATAGTCCCCACAGATGTTAATACATTTCTGAGTAATCAAGGTTTAAATATGTTAAATATTTGAATATTTAAATATGTTAAATAAATCAAGGTTAACAAAAATGTAAGTCAAAGAACATAATACCATAAGATAATAAAAGACAATATGGCATTTCATTGTGGTTGGGCATTTTGAAATTTTATGAATATATCTCTGAAATTTTCAGAAGTGTTACCTTTGAAATAAGGCATTATGTGTTTTACTGAACTATTTTGTCAAATAAAATGTGATAATTTAAGATAAATTTTAAACTATATATTATAAAAAGTGTTTAAAAAGCATTAATACTGATTAGGGTCATTTTTTGTTTGTTTGTTCTATATCAAGTTAAAGTATCAGATCAGACCACATTAGATTAGGACCCTAAAAACTGAGGTATGGAATATCATTCTACTGCTGTTTATTACACAAAAGGGCTTAATCTTAGCATCCAGAAGAATTATTTTTCCTTGGGCATTAGAATGTGATAAAAACTTATATTGGTAAACCCATTTGTACCTTTCTTTATTATTTAAAAACTTGGATCATTTTTTGTGTGTTTCTCCCCAGTGAAGTGGCTGCTCATGCAGAATATGCCCTTGGACCAAAAAGTTTTATTCATTGTGCTTGAAATTCAGGAAGAAAGATGGGATGTCATTCTTCACCTTCTCAGTTGTTATTCGTAAATTTTAAAAGTTATATTCAGCTCTCCATTAAATTATGTAGCAAAGTGGTTTTCTTGTTCATTCTAGCAGAAATCTGCTGAGGAGAAGCCACAACAGAATCCTGGAAATCAATGTGGAGCATTTTGTGTCAAAATTAGTTTCTGTCTTTCTGAAATACATTTTGCCCAAAGGAGATGACTAGTTAAGGCACAGAGAAGGAAGCAGTGGGGAGATGACTCAGAGCTGTTGGCACAGATTTCTTGCTTTTAGTCTTGATGTTGATTGGCTACAACTATCCTCATTCACTTGCTCCTTGTACTTGTCTTGTTAGTGAAAATATCTGGAATTGAATGACTAACTTTCCCATCTCATTAGAGGTGACTTCAGTCATCCAAATGTAAAATTTTAATACGTATGTTTCTGACTTACTTACTATTAGCTCACAAAAATATTGCTGTCTCTGAGCAGTTTGGTGTCCAAGAATGCTATAGAAAAAAATAAAAAATTCATCTATTCCCTCTCCTTTCTGATGAAAATTCCTTTATTGTCTCCACCCTCTTTTCCCTGATGTAGTTTTAGTTGTCATAAGATTCTTGTACTTCTCCAGGGAGAGAATTCTATAATCTAATCACCTTGCAGTTTCCCTAAAATTTAACTTTAACTTCTCTGTGGTTTCTTCTATATTTAACCAACTGCCCATATTTTAAATAATATTTTCTTTATACCAAATCACTTTTTCTCTTCTACAGGATACCTAATATTATATTGTTAGAATAAGGATTAGTAACAGCTTTTATCATTTTCTTTGCCACATTTAAAATAATTATTTTAGTCATCAGTGAGTGCTGTCAGGCTTAAACGTATAAAAGATTTTCAAGACTTTGATATGATTTTAAACTCAGTCTTTATAAAAGGTCAGGGTTTTGGGTGGGGTAACTAAGTACAGTGTTAAGCCTGTAACTGCAGATATGCTCTATGTAATACAGACAGCACTTATATATTAGCCACTCTGACCCATTTCATCATGTCTACTGAGTCATTTGATGTTAATATTATACTACAATCCTTCATTAATGTATTAATGAAAATAAAACTCTCTTGAACTTTTCTTATAGCACTTGTATTCTGTCATCGTATCAACAGCCTTCTGTGTACATAAAGTATATCTTCATTTTCAGAGTATAAACTCTATAAAAATAAGACTTTGCCTTAGCTATATGGATTTTACTATTATTTAAAGTTTCCAAAAATCAATGATAGATAAATAGGTAGGAAGACAGATGACAGACAGATAGCTTGTTAGCTAGAGATATATTGTATTATCTCTCTTCAGAGCAATCTTGTTCAGTAGGGATATAACAGATATTTTTCTTTACCACCTAACAAATGTGGTAATTGAGAGGAAAGAGACATTAAATGACTTGTATAATAAAAGAAAATATAACTGGTAAATAGCAGGACAAAAATTAACATTAAGCTTCCTGATCGATTATCTAGTAATCATCATAATCATTATCAACATTTATTAAATGTTTATCATATGACAGATAGTGAGCTATGCAAAACTTTACAGCAAACATTCTCATTATTATAGTGTTTTCTTCTTAGTCCAGTATCTATTTTAATGTCATTAAAAAGGCAGAAATCCAATAAATATTTTTAAATTTTAATTTTTAGTTACCTCTGCAGCCTTTCTAAGATGAAGGCAATATAGCTATGAGGTTCTTGGTCAGAGTGAATGCACAATTTTTGTCATTTCGGTCATTGAATGGTATGTTGATGCGAAAACTGAAGGTGGGTAACAGCTTACTGAGTATAAACTATGTGCTAGTTTTCATATTAGGTTCTAGCCACAAGTGAGAATTTGCCTTTTCAGACTCTTCCTGAAAATTTAGCTCTATTGAAACCTCATTGCTCTTCATGCTCTTTGGGAAAACAATCTTTCCATGTTTCCCCACATAATTCCAGGACTAAAACACACTCTGATATCTACATGAAACTTTTGCTAATTTATCTTGGCCCAAGATCTCCAAGCACATAACATCTTTTGACTATTACTGCCTCATTGTCCCTCTACCACTGACTCCCCACTGTCAGCTCAGTCACTCCCTGTGAGAGTCGCATGGCTTCAGCCTTTGCCTAGAGTACTGCTACTCCTTCTAATATTGCATAATTGTTTTTCCAATTGTTACTTAAACCCCCTGGACCCTATCAGTTTATTTCTTACAGGATCTCAGATTTTATAGGTAGAAAAAACATCATATATGTTACAAATAAGAAAAAATAAGAACCAAAGGAATTACAGAAGTGTCCAAGTTTACATATCTTGGGATGTCTTTCCTTACTGGTTTTATATTTCCACTTATTCCCATCTGTTTTTCCTTGAACTTGATTTTTTTCTAGCCACAAGATGTCTTCCTTACCATTTCAACAACTCTGGCCTATTATAAAATCACCATTTACAAAATATGTTTGAATTACATGTACATTATTATATTTATCATGCCAAGAAAGGGAGCATATATTTAGATAATAATTTTGACTAATACAGTTTTTAAAATATTTGCAATATTTGATATCAGAAAGTACTTTTATGTTTTATCCATTTTATCCATTGTTTAGTCTTTTATTTTAAGTAATTGGAATTAGAGTTTTTACTCTGGTTTTAAAATATAAGACATATATGAAAACATAAATCTTAATCTAATATGATCAGCAATGTCATGAATATAAGATTCCTGTATTTTCCCATGTCATTTATACATTTTTGTATTAAGACCACTGCTTTCACAAGCCTATTAATCATGTTTCAATGTAATTGTTTTTAACTCTAAAATAAGAGGTTTTTATGTTTCTGTTTAAAATATTTCAATTAATTTTTATTTCCTATGGCAATGAATAGAATGAATAATGAATAAAGTAAAAATTACTTATGTATAATAATCCTCACTTTACTTTGACTAAAATGCTTCTAAGACTATCTTTCATTATATTCAAAGTATAAGAAAAAAAATGAGGTGTACTGCTCATAATTACACTAATGTTATCAGTGTTAGATTTGCACAGTTTGAAAAGTAGTATAATATTAATTGCTTGCTTTTTGGTAGGTGCTATTCTATTATAAAACACTGGTACCCACGTTTCTCAGAATTTCATATCTTCATCTAAACTTTCCCTTTCAGAAGATAAAAGTCTACCTGCTAGAAATCACATGAAGAATTATCTAGTGAGACCCTATTATTGTGAAGATGAGGAATCTGAGATCCAGAAATATCAGTTCACAGATTTGCTTAAAGTCACACAATCTTTCAGGCACCAAAATTGGAACTGTCCTTTCATGCTGCTCTTGAAATTCCCAGAAGAATTACAGGGATTTCTCTTTGCCCTTATGCCCCTGCCAGGGTCTCCCACTGATTTGAGTGCTTAGAATTTGTAGATAAGAAATTTGAGGCTTTGAACACAGCTGTCCTTCTGTCCATACTACAACTTTTGATTTCCATTATTTTATTTTTATTTTATTATTATTATTTTTTAACCCTCATCCCCAAGGATATGGAGAGAGAGAGAGAGAGAGGGGGGGGGGGGATGGGGGGCGGAGAGAGAGAGAGAGAGACATCGATGTGAGAGAGAAAGTGATGTTGCCTCCCCTGTGCGCCCTGACCAGGGATCACCAGCCACGACCTAGGTATGTGCCCAGTCTGAAATGGAACCCGCAACCTTTCGGTGTATGGGACGAAACTCCAACCAATTGAGCCACCAGACTTGAGTTCCGCTGTTTTTTGTCAAGGGGTGCTGTGGTAAGCAGAACAGTGGTCCCTAAATGGTGTCTACATCCTAATCCCTGGAGTTTGTGACTATATTGTATTACATGGCACTGGGGCAACAAGGTTTCAAGTGGAAGTAAGGTTATAAATCATTTGACCTTTAATTAGGGCGAGCAGCCCAGAGTAACCAGGCGTTCCCAGTGTAATCACAGGGCACTTAAATGTGGGAGTGGGAAGCAGAGTCAGTGCGAGAATGACTTGCCAGCACAGCTGGCCGCGACTAACTGGAGATGGAGAAAGGACGCCGCGATCCAGGAAGCGTTGGCAGCCTCCAGAAAGAAACTCAGTGCTGGTGACACCTTGATTTTAGCCTCATGAGACTTGTTTTGAAATTCTGACCTCCAGAACTCTACGATATAAATTTTTGTCGTTTTAAGCCACTTGGTATGTGGAAGTTTGTTGCAGGAACAATAGAAAACTAATACGGATGGAAATCCTTCTTCCTAAATGTTAAAATTTGAAAATCTGATTTATGGAAAATGACTCACTGGTGAATTATTCCAGGGAGTCTCTTTCTCACCGGTATTGTTAGTGGTTTTCACAAAGCCTACCGTTTGCTTGGTGGATGCACTGTGAATAAGTTTTAATTGCATTTGCCTTGTAGAAGGAAGGGGGTTCAGGGGCATGTTCCAGCGCTCTACCCAGGCAGGGTAATTGCAGTCAGCTGGAGTTTCAGTTCTCCTAGACCTAGATTATTAGAGTATGGGCACTAGGGTGTAATTGAGTTTTCAAGTAAAGACAAACTGTGTTTCTCTCCACGATGTGCTAAAGGCATGATCCCTGTGACTTCTGTTCCTTTATGTATTAATTGAATGTATAATACCTCACTGTTCTTGTATGATTAAACTGTGTAACACATGTGCAATGTCTTGCTCAGAAACTGATATACAAAAACATGTTAAAACCAATATTTTGTTATACACATACTCCTGAAACATACCCTGGCTGGTTTGGCTCAGTGGATTGAGCGTCGGCCTGCGAGCTAAGTGTCGCTGGTTCGATCTTCCAGTCAGGGCACATCAGTGAAGGAAAACTCTGATTCCAAAAAACCTCCGCTGCCTTGCGGCATACCTCTTCAGGGGAAAGGCTAAGGGAGTAAACCCCGACAGAAAATCCGGAGCCAGAGTCCCTAAGGCGGTTTGACGTTGTAGTCAACACCGGCAACTCCTGCGGCACACCTGAACCCAAGCTGTATTGACTCCGTCTTTCCCTTGGATCCTTCAGCTGCGAAGAGAGGGGGGGTCTGCTGCATGGGCAACAGCAGACCCTCCATATCACGCTGCCCAGGCTCTGTAGCTTCAGCTTCACTGGAGAGGACACTCCAGCGTCATCGCAAGATGTCGGTTCAACACGGGAGGAGACAGATACCGTGTCACTCCCGAGTCGGACTGCACAACCATTCTCGGCGGTGCAGATAGACTCTTAAGAAGCTACACCATCGTCTCTCGAGACGGACGGCTGCCAACGACTCCTGAAACAGACAATCCAGTTTATTTTTACCTGGATGCACATACTCTCTAAGAAGGAAAACAAAAAGGCAGTGTTATTACAAAGTACGTCTTTCTCAAGTTAGAGATTACCAAGATGATTAGGGAAAAGCCGTGTTTTAGCCTTTCTTTACTATACAAAAGATTTTCATTTTTTCCCTTATATATGAACAAAAGTAATATAGAGATGTATCATCTTCATTTATGTTTGATGCTTAAAGTGAAAGTAAATTTACAGATTTTTTTTCTTTTTGGAAAGATGAATTGAATCAATCCTTATTTAAAAGTAATTAAGGAGTACAACTAAGTACTTCAAGATGGTATTGCTTCAAGTTCTAATTTTTGGAAGCCAGTATTTTGACGTCAGCAATGACTGATTTAATCAGGAGTTTTCTTATCTCTGCTTTCTTCAATAAAGTTCTTGTGGAATGATTCCCAGTCAGTGTCAATAGATTACCCAACCTGTACAATAAACAGTGTGTAATAAATAACACCAATTTGGCTCATCAGAGCACACATATGTCTTAACATAATGTCCATTAAGAAAAAAATGTGGTTAGTTTTGCAGATGTCAGATCAATCCTAGTATTCTTTTATTCCTATGTCCTCCAACAAGACATCAACATGCCTAGTCCTCAAACAACTCCTGTGTTACAGTCATTCTGCAACCAAACACTACTTATATTCTGGTGAAGATTTTGGCATTGTATATTATACTGAAAAAGTATTCACTCACTCCACTGCTCAACCTATGTCCCTCTGCCAAAAACTTGTTTAGGTCACTTGGGACTCTGGGGAATATCGGTTTAGCTTATTCAGTTGTTTCTGTAATAGCCTTACAAGTTTACTGGTTGTGTTTTTAAATTGTTAACTGTCTTATGAAATTTTTATAAATTCCAATTAGAATTCTTATTTATAATGATATGAAATTTTGCTCCTAATTTTTTAACTTGTTAGATTTATTGTTTTTGCCTATCTGAGATGTTGAAGAGATTGAGTTAAACATTAGATTATTTAAAAAAGGAATGTATAATCTGTAAAAGTATAATTAGCGGTAGTAGCAGTGTGGTATCTTTGACCTGTTTCAATAAGTATGGAGACTGTATGTAAATATAAAGCAGAACCTCTCAAAAAGATGAAAAATAAAGGTTATGATCATGGGCAAGAATACTATTTTTAAGCATAGTAATTGCATTATGATAATTAAGTATTACTTATTTTCCTGAGCTATATTCTCATTTTTATTAGGCTTCTGATAAAACCATGCACATCTGTTAAGCAGCTGTACTTACCTCAATTTTTCCCCCTTCTCCTTCTCCTCCTCCTCCTTCTCCTTCTTCTTTTACTGTCTATATACATGCTTGGGTATATGAAAAAGTAAGAATTGGAAAGGGAGAAATTATGTGTGAAGAGATTAGAAAATTCCTGTCAAAAAAAAATTGCTTGGCCCTTGCCTCTTTTTTTAAATTTTGATTTATTTTTTGTATTTCTATTACAGTTGTCCCACTTTTTCTCCCATTGCTCACCCACCACCGGCCCTTGCTTCTTGCTGCCAAGTTATTGTGGGAAAAAAGTGTTTCTAAGTGTTGGAAATGTGTTGAGGTACTTAGATAGATATTAATCTAAATTAAGCAGAATCACACGCTCTAAATTCTAGTTCAGAAATAAGCACATATGAATCTGGTTTAGGACAAAGGGATGAAGGAAGCTACATGTATATTTCTAATATCAAGAGCCTTTCCCTCTAGATAAGAGAAATTTAGTTCCTGCATAGTAAAGTGATTGCAGCTCAGACTCCATGTCTAACTCAATGCAGGACAATGGGTATTACCAACTGAATCTTATTTTACTTACCAGAAAATAAAAGGCTCTTTTAGAAACAATTCATAGATTTGCAACTAGATCTCAGTGATTACAAATTTGTCATATACAAACTTCTAATACTTAAAGAGGGAAAGAACAATAATATTTAGTTGAGTTCATTTCTCTCCAGGCCAAAATCTGTGTTTTGCTAATGAGAAAGAATGAGATAATGAAGCTTATTAAATTACAAACAGTTTCTGCCACATTTCTCTCCCAAGAAATTACTTGGTTACTGCTGATACCCTATAAGAAATTTAAATGAGCATTTTCAGAAATGGCTCAGAAAAAATAAAAAGAGGTAAAATAGTTAACTTACTCTCTACGAGACCAACTTTCAGATGCTATTTACTCCATACTACATATTAGTGGATATGTGGTCTTACAGGAAGTTTAAATAAAATTGCATCTGTATTTTCTATTAACTGATTTCTCATCAACTAGCACAGGAAATTAAGTGTAACTTGCTTTGTTCATACTAAAATTCAGAATATAAGCAATATGTTAATCTTAGGTCTTCTCTTTGTAGTTATTGCTCTGGGGTGGGGGAGGAATATTCTTGAAGTTTTTTTCTTTTTCATTCCTAACATCATTTTTTGGAATTAGACATATGCAGTAGTGCACGTATATGTCCTGAGTTTAAGTCACTACTGAAGAGACGCTTAGCTATTTCTATTGACTTATTTGAAAGTGTTATAAATTTATTTTTCTATATTTTACAACTTTTAAGTAATCCACTTCTGATATTGTATGAAATTCATTTGGATATTTCTGTCCCAAAACCTGATGTTTAAATTTAGGATAACTTTGATCTTATAAATTTTTACTCTACTTCATAATATAAGTCAGTGATTTTCAAATAAGAACAAACATTAGATTTATCTGTGAATTTCTTAAAATTAAAATATAAATCCTCCAGTCTAGATTCTATTAGATTAGAACCTCAGAGAGCTTACTCAGGAGTATACAAATTACAAACCCACAATTTACTCTCATGTATACCCCTCATTATAGCTAGACATTTCTGGGTTAGTTTATGTCCAAATATGTCTCTGAAAGTAAAAAATCAGATAAAAATCTGCCATTGTGGACACCTACCCTTTTCTTTCCTATAACTAAGAAGTACAATCTATTCTAAGAATAAACTTTGACTGAAAAGTCACCTTTTCTTTGTTGCTTAGCAGACTCCTATACATTTCAAATGCTGTAACTTCTAAAAGTACAAACTCTTATATGTAGAATTTGTGTCAGTAATTATGTATTGTATACCAAAATATAAAATTTTAGAAAATTATTATAAGAACATAATGTATCTGCTATAAATTAAAAAAATACTAAACATGATTCTAAATATAAATTTAAACTACAGCAGATTAAAAATTCTCTGATGCAAATATTATTAACAATTGAGGAAATAACTTTCATCACAAGTATTAAAGAATATCTTCATAGCAACTAACTGGTATAGTGGAAATAGGAGAGGGTGCCAATTTGCTATCATGGGCTAGCATTGGCTCTCTACATTAGACAGCCAATACTACCCCATTTTTTATTTTCTTGCTAGCCCCATTTTACGGTTTAGGAAATTTAGACACAGGTTATTGCAATTTTTCCGAGGTTAATAGTAATTTGTTAAGCTCAATAATAAGCATGAAATTAAAGGTATTCATTTTAAACTAAAAAAAAAAAAAATCTTTGTGTGAATCTTGCTTCCCATTCATTCTTTATTTCCAAAGTGAAAATAAACCACTTTTCTCAGACATATCTTGAGGTCTAAATAACAACTCTCTAGCATAGCCTTGGGCATATTATTTTATATCAGTAAATATTACTTACCTAACAACTGCTTAATACTTTCATGTGCTGAATAAAAATTTTAAATATACACATGAAATAAGAAAGAATTGCTATTGACTAAATTGAATCAATAGAAGCTATTGATAAACTATTTATGAATAAATTTGTTGAAAATGGTATTAAAGTCTTTTGAATTTTCTGGTTCAAGAAATACTTATCAAAAGCATAAAAGAGTTTAGAGAAAATCAATTATTTGAAAGTAACTTTACATCTTTGGAAAGAAAGTATGACTTAGAATAAATACAGAAAAAGTCTCCAAAAGTAATTTCTTACCAAAAAAAAAAAAAAAAAGGTGTCACTGGTTTCTCCTGTCGAGGATAAAATAATACCATTATTCCATGAGTTTGACAAAACTAGAGTGATTTGTATGGAATGTAATTAAAAATAATAAAAGTTACATTGCAAGAGAAGCAGATTAAGGAAAACCAAACTTAACAGAGTCTCAGAGTTACCATATGAAAGTCCAGTGCTGGAAACATAAATGAATCTAGGTGTTTATTCTCACAGTTTATTAGTAACAGAAGTTAGATGTATATATAAATCAAGGAAATGCTGAAAGCAAGGCATGTGATTCTGTAATGACCTCAGACCAATACAGAATTGATGCATTGGTAGGGCAACTATCTCTAATGCCACCAATGGAGATTTGAGATCAAGATAGTATCTGTACTTTATGAATCTGGGAGCTTCTGGCAAGAACCCCTACCATCTCATTTGTTATTGCTAATACCTGACCCTTGACATCCAGAATGTTGGAATATCAATACTGAAATGACACAAAAACAATTCCACTTTACGCTTCCATGATCTTTCTTATCAGTGCAAGAAGATGATTCCTGTCTTATTTTTCCTTTTAAAAATCTCACACATTCACAAAATTGACAGAAACAAGTCTACATCCAAAAGTCTAGTGGCACAGGAGTCTTGAAAATATAACTTAATGCCCATTTCTCCAGTCTAGAAGAATACAATAAGAAAATCAATCTAGAATATCTGGCTTTATTTTAACTATTTAAAATCAATAGTAATATTTTATTATCAAGTCACTTAATATATTGATATCAAAGTTCTATATGTCCTTTTGTATTCCTTGTTAGTGTAGTTTGTGTTTGCCAGTATTTTACAAGAGAAGAACTTAAAAGCTTTCTTTGCCAACACATCAGGCAAAAAAATAATCTTTTACTAGTCAGATCCAGTAATGATAACACTGACCCCAAAAGTATGTGAGAAGTTACAGAAAGATGCAAACTTCACCATATGGAAAAAATGGAATTAATTACATATAGATTTATAAATCTAATATTAAATTATATACTCAACTTTTTCCTTTAGAATTGAACTCAAGAAAGAATACTCTGGAAGAAGGAATTAAAATATTTTTATGAAGTCCAATATTTGGGTAATATTTTTGAAAGTTAAAATAAAATTACATAGTAAACACAAGAAGAATAAAATATTCAAACCCATGGTTTAAAAATGTTGACAATGTCCTTTCAAGGATTAATCTTCTAAACATTTATTTTGTAAAGTCCATTCCCACAAACCAATATGACTCAAGTCAAACTCAAGGTTTATTTTAATAACAGTGAGGCAAGAAAGAGGTAACCATTTGAAAAAGTCCTATTTTTGTCCAAGCAATGGCTCTATTATGATGAAAAAATTCTTCATATTAACTAACTTCTAGTTGATATACATATTATTTATATGATGTCATTAATGCCCAATAAAAGAAAGATATGAAAAATGGAAGTCAAAATCTTATCAATCATATGAAACCTATTTTTACATCATTTTCTATGTTTAACCTAAAATGCCAACCATCCAAATGAATATCATTTCCAAGATAAAGTGCTAAGGTATAGAATTTAATTAGAAGCTTCTTTGGGGCTTCTAGTGTTTAGTGTTTATTTATGTCTGAATCTTAAACTGACTTTGGAAATACTGATGTTGAGTTAGAAGTTCTGGACAGTAATCTCAGTTGAAACCCCTTATTGGGTTAATGGGAAAAGTTGGAATAAAATCTTTAGCCATATGAAAGACACATGAGCCACAGAGACAAATATTGCCAGGAAACTCTAAAAGCAAATAATGTAGATTATGTGGGTATAATTAGAATTGCATGAAAACAAGGATTCATTTCTGGGGTCAATCTGATTAGACTGAATGGTTCTAATATTCACTTTCTGGAATTACTGCTGAAGACAAGTTTTCTATAAATAATATACTTTTGTCTGAGGGGTTATGTCCTCAAATATGGAAAGTGACACATTTAGCCATATAATAAACTACTTTAAAATTGAAAAAAAACTTTTGAGATTATTTTTGAAACAGTCTTTTGCATTACCAGTAACTGTAATAGTTGATGTTACTGTAACTCTCGTCATTGTTTTAAATACAAGTGTTGGTCTGTGTCATTTTATATACTTGTCCTAGGTGAGAAAACAAAAAGCGAAAGTTGATCAGGGTCATCAAGAGAAAATTAGTGCTGCAAAAATATTGTATGCATTCTCAAGGAAATATCTGCTCAGGAGTTTAAGAAAAAGAGCCTGAAAATGGAATGAGAGGAGCAGTCAAAGGAAGAGCACAATGCTCTTAGAGGGTTGCTTTTTTCCAATTTAATTCCTTGGAATAAAAAGATGACAGAGGCTTTATTTTCTATTTATAAATGTTATTTTAAATTATTAATAAATTGAGCTTAGTACATAAAATATACTAATAAAATTGAGATTCAGTAGATGAAGTGGTAGAGAGAAGTTACCACCAGTTTATATTTTTAAAGTAGTCAAATCAGTGCCTGAACTTAGGGGAATATAATATTTATATCACTCCACATGAATTTTACCAAAACTTGTGTAGGCCCTGAAGTAATCATAAAGAAATACAAAGGAATTGTAGAGACAGGAAAGAGAAGCTCTAAAAATGAACATCAGAATCACATAATATTTTCATTTTTTCCCAGTGATAAAGCTATATTTCTGATTTGATAGAAACAGCACTGGACTAGGAATCATAATAAAACTATCTAGTTCTCTTTTTCTGCTCACTGACTCTAAGATGTTGAGCCTATTTTCAGCTGCTCTGGAATGTGCACCTAAAGAAATTGGACTAGATAATTCCAAACATCTCTTTACCTTTACATAATACAGAGCATCAGGATGGTGAAAAGGGAAAGTGGAGGGAAGGCCAAGGGTATGGGTGCAATGAAAATATGATTAGAAAAAGGGTAGATGCAGAACATGATGTTGGCACTGGGATCACCATAAAAGAGGTTCACAGTAATAAGGATGTGAGTGAGAATTGCCAAGAGTTTAGGGTGGTAGGTAATAAAGGCATAGTCAAGAAGTAAAAATGAAAAGCCAGTAAGAATGAATGTACAGCAGAAGTCTAAAAGCAGATACAACATAAAAATGCGTGTTCTGCGATGAAGCTATTTTCAATGGCCCATGTACACAGTGCTGGTCCAATATATTAAGGTATGTTTCTGGAACCATCTAAACTTAGAGTATTATGTTAACTTTGTCCACTTGGGAAAGAGAATGGATCTAGTGTGTGGATTCTAATCTTGTCAGCTTAAGAAATCTTTTGATTCTCAAAGATTGACTAAAGTGTCTATTAAAAAGGTCTAGAAATATCTGTATGTCCATAGAGATTGATTTTAGTTCAATTAGAATAACCTGCATTTATCTGTATATTACAAGAGCTCAAATGATTAAGTTATATGAGCTCCTTTATTATTGTGTGTGTTACATACCTTTGAGTCAGCTCAGACTGCTGGAGACCCCTATGAATGAGTGATGTCCACAATGTCCTGTCCTCACCATCCCTGCTCAGCTCCTGAAGACTCACGCCTATGGCTTCTTTTATGGAGTCAACCATTCCCATATTTGGTCTGTCTCTTTTCCTGCTGCCTTTTATTTTTTCAAGCATTACTATATTTTCTAAAGAATCCTACTTTCTCATAATGTCCCTGAAGTAATATAACTTCAGTTCTCTCATTTTTGCCTCTAGCAATGTTTCAAGCATAATTTTCTCTAGGGCCCATTTGTTCATCTTTCTGGCTATCAAGGTGTCTGTAGAGTTCTCCTCCAGCACCTTCTTCACAGTCCAACTTTCACATCTGTACTTAGGAATTGAGAATATGAGGATGTGGATCATCTTAGCCTTAGCTTCTTACTCATACATTCTTGCTCTGAATGGTCTTTCCTAATTCTTCCACTGCTTCCCTTCCGAATCTCAGCCTTCTCTTGATTTCTTGACTGTACGTAGTCTTTTTGATTTTGTTACTGAACCAAGGTAGACAACATCTTGAACAAATTTGAAATATCTACTATCTATGTTAAAGTTATGTATTTTTTATAGCCATGGCTTTTGTCTTCTTACTCAAATGCAGTTCTGCTTTGGCCCTTTCTTCTTTTAGTTTCATCAGAAGTCATTTTAGATCATTGCTACTTTCTGCCAGTAAGGTGGTGTCATCTGCATATCCTAAGTTATTGATCTTTCACCAGTTTTCACCACTTATTCCTGTAAGTCTAGCCCAGGTTTTCATATGATATATTATACATACAAATTAAACAAATAGTGAACACACCCTTGTGTGACACACTTACCTATAGGAAACTATTCTGTTACTCCATATTCTGTCCTGACAGTGGCTTCCTGTCTACAATACAGGTCACATGTCAGGATGTGCTGATGCACTCCCATTTCTTTCAGAGCAACCCATAGCTTTTCATATCCACATAGTCAACAGCGTTACCATAGTTTATGAAATATAGAGTACGCTTTTATTATTACATATAGGTAAAATTAGTGCAAAGTTCATAATGAAAGAAAATAAATACAAAATCATTTTTAAAAAATAGAAGCAGATTACAGAAACATACATTTTTAAAAGAATCATATTATAAACGTATTTATTATTGAAGGATAATAGGGAACTTTTTCATAATTTGTATCATACTTGAACATTTGATGGCTTTTGTTTTGCTACCTGCCACCTAAAGATTTGGGGCTGGACCCCGGCCTATAGTATCAACAATGAAAAGTACCTTAAGTTTCATTCCCAGAGTGGATGATGCTTTTCTTTGATGACAAAATTCCAGTGGACCTCTTGTTATAGTTTGCCCATGATATTTAAAATGTATAAATTCTGTTTTTTTATCCATATAACTTGTCAAAAATTTTCTGTACTAAAGAGTACTTGGGCAAAAAAGATATATTCTTGCCTTATGCCTTGTCTATGGTGTTCTCCTATCTAACTTGACTCAGACAGAGGCACTAGGTATTTGTATTTACTAAGAAAACAAAAATAGATCTATAAAATGCAATTGCTTTAATATTGATAAGTATTACATTTTATTTGCATATGCTGTAACATACATTATATTATAAAATAAAATAAAGTTTGAATGAAATATCAATAAATTTTAATCAACTTTACTAAAAGTTGAAGAACACTTGGAAAATATATTTTAAGCTAATAAACTTATTTTTTCAATTTAATGCAAATGAAAAGTGCTCATCCAAGTCAATTTTATCTCCATTTTATAATTATTATAATTAACCAAAATACAAATTATGAAGACAGTAAATTACTATATTGGAAAGAATAAGAAAGACGTTTCTAAAATTTATGGTCATTTTCACAATCTAGCCATTACTCAAAACTCTTAGAGTAAGTGTATGAACACTGCCAGGTTAAAGGTATGTTATATATGAAAGGTATTAATTAAATCCTAGCAGAAGGAAAAGATATAAACCATGACATTGGTACTGATTTACATTTGTGATTACATAAACTGAAACAGAAAATTATATTATTGTTATTTTTTATTTGCTTAGTTTATTTTTATTGTTGTTGTCATTTCCTTTAACTCTGGATAGACTTAATCATACATTTAAAATAAAATATTTAGTAACATGTAATTTTGTTTGATATACAATACTTATGCTTTGCCATGGAAATATTTTTTAAAGGCATAGGGAGGAGCCAGTCCTTTGATTGAATTGTTTAATCAATTCACATTAAGTGCTGTTATTTATATGGTTGGATATACATTTGCTATTTGTAAAAATGTATGTATGTTTTGCTTCTCTGCACTCCTTTTTATGCTTTCTATTGCATTAATTGTATATTTTCTAAGGTGACATTGTAACTTGATTAAGAATTTTTTCACTTTATATTTCTCAGTTTTATTATTGATTGCTCTGAGGCTTACTATATGCATCTGAGCTTCCAGAATCTACCTCAGAATTGTACTGACTTAATTCCAGATTAGAAAATGCTGTTTCTATATAGCTCTATTCCTTCCTCTGGTTTTGGGATGCTTTTAGTCCTAGGTATTATATTTATATATCTTATAAACCCAGCAATAGTTTGTTATAATTACTACTTCATATGTTTATGTTTTTTCAAAGAAGCTGAGAGGAAAAAAAGAGGAAAATATCATGAGCATAGGTTCGTGATATAGTCTTCCCTATAAGTCAGACAGGCAATTGCTTGGCCAGCTGCCTGCTGAGCAGCCCAGCACCAATGAATATACAAGAATCACACATAGTAACTATACTATTCACTCAGCTTCTATTGAGTGCAGGTTCACTCAAAGTAGAACATCAACATGCATTAATATCCTACTCACACTTTAACAATCTAAGGGAATTATAACACACACACACACACACACACACACACACACATCATCATCATCATCAATGGGGAATAATGAACCTGATCACAGAGTCTCAGTCTGCAGGTCCAGGAAACAGCACAGTGGGCACAGGAATTGTCACCATCTTGCAAGGAAGGATCTCCAGAGCCAGGTGAGTAGCAAAGTAGATAATATCTTCAGTCCAGCAGGGCAGAGCCTCCAGCAGCTGATGGCCAAGAGATATCAGAGTGGCATGGAGCAGCCCTCTGGTGTGTGGAGCTTGGCTGTCTCAGCAGTGGTCTGGAACCTGCCTCAGTTATACGTTGAACATGGTGCACTCCACCCTTCTGGGTCTTTTTGATAAATGTCTTGACACTCCTGATGTCAAGTGTGGAATTTTCCCAGGAGACTATGGGTGATATAGGGTTGTTCTGCTTGACACCCCTGATGACAAGTGGGGAACTTCCCCAGGAGCCTATCTATGAGTGGTCCTACTCTGAAGACATGGCTGTTCTGATCACCTGTACAGATATCTTGGGTGTGTCTCCTTGCCAGATGTGTCTAGCATGACTTAGGTAATTTCCCTCTTAAACCAAATTGTCATGGCTGAGTGGCAGCCATCTTGGTTGACATGAGTGACTCCACTTTGTTTTATGTACTTAATCTTATCGTAACCAGCAAAAGGTCATTTTATTGGTCCTGCTCTCCACATACATAAAATTTGTTAATTAAAATTTTAGTTATAATTTCTAATTTTATTTATTTCTTCCTGTAGATTTGACTTATCATCTGGTCATAAAGGTAGTGAGAGCTACAGAGTTCTTAGGGCCTCTCTCCCAGGAAGAACCTTTGTGTCACTGCTTCTCAGCAACCACTTTTCTTGAAGTGACACCCCTGCTCTATAAATGGGATTCTTGGTTACAAGAGTAGCCCTAGATCTCAGTTTGCCTCTCATGGTAATGGAAACTTAGCCCTAAATGTGAACTGATGCTAAGGTGATTAGGGAAGAGAATTCTCAACCTGCCATATCTTTTCACCAATGCATTTAGACATTTAATTCAATACAACTTTTAATATCTTTAAATTTAAGTCTAGCATTTTTCGTTTGCTCATTACCCTTATTTTGTTTTATTATTTTTCTCTCCTTCTGAGTTATTTGAATATTTATTATTTCACTTATATTTATCAAATCATTTTTTATCTCTTTGCATAGTTCTTTTAGTGATTGTCCAAAGGGGTTACAATTATATACTTGTCTTTTCACAGTCTACTTAGAAACAATATTTTATTATGACCAGTAGAGATAGAAACATTAGCACAATACCTATTCTTTTATCTCCTTCCATATGCTGAAGTTGCCATATATTTGCCCTACATACATTCAAATTCCATTAGATAATGTAATTTTTTCATTCAACCATCAAATATATCTTAAAGAACTCAAATGCAGATGAGCAGTCTATAATACTTACCTAGGTACTTACCATTTCTGCTGTTGCTCTTTCTTCATTCCTAATAATACAAGTTTACTTCTGGCTGAAAACCTTCTGTTAATGGAGTCAGTTGGCAACGCTTCACTTAGTTTCATTTTATCTCAAAGTATGTTTATTTTTCCTTCCTTCTTAAAGGAAATTTTCACTAGATACAGAATTCTAAGCTAAAAGTTTTTTTCTTTTTTCATTCTGTACTCTAAATATTTTCTTTTTTTCCTTCATGTTGAATTTATTGAGTGACACTGGTTAACAAAATTATACAGGTTTCAGGTGCACAATTACACAACACATCATCTGTACATTGTACTGTGTGTGCACCACCTCAACCCAAGTTTCCTTCCATCACCATCTATCCCCCCTATACCCTCCTCCACCTCTCCCCAACCCGTGCCTGCCACAGCATGGATGGACCTGGAGAACATTATACTCAGTGAAATAAGCCACCCAGAGAAACACAAGTACCATATGATTTCACTCATATCTATAATCTAATGAACAAAATGAACTATCAAGCAAAATAGAGACAGACTCATAGACAGAGAGCAGGCTGCCAACTATCGTTTGGTGAGGGCAGCGGCGGGGTGGATGGAGGCTGCGAGGTGGAGGGATTGAGGAAAAATGAGAGAAAAAACTCAAGAACATGCACAACATTGTGGGTACTTTCACTAATTCTGTCTCCATTTTTCTGAAATAAAATTGATCCACCTTTAAATTATTATTTTTCCAACAATCAATGCAATATTATTTTTGGCTGCCTTCAAGTTTTTTCTTTGTCTCTAATTTCTAGCACTTTTATTATGACTGATATGAATATAGATTTCTTTGGGTTTATTGTGTTTGGGGTTTATGAGTTTCTTGATTCTAGTTTATGTCTTTCATAAAATTGGGGATGTGGTTAGCCAATATTTATTCAAATATTTTTTTCTGCAATAAACTGTTTATCTTCTTTTTCTAGGGCAATTCTATATTGTTCAATATATTCCTTAGGTTCTGTGCACTTGTTAAATGTGTTTTGTATCTGATATTTAGATTAGATAATTTCTATCTATCTATCTTTAATTTACTTCCTCTTTCTTCTCTCATACCCATTCTGCTATTAAGCATACCAAATGAGGTTTTATTTGAGAGTTGTTATTTTTAAGTTATAAAATTTCCATTTCATTCCTTATATATTCTGAGCTTGTCTGAGCTTGTCTAGCTTTCCATTCATTTTGAATAATCACTTAATTATTGTAACAATTTTTATTAGCTGCTTTATAGTCTTTGTTGAATAATCCCAACATCTGTGTCATGTCATTGACACACATTGATTTCTGTATCATATTTCTATTGATAATTTTCTTGCTTTTGTGCATGGAGTACTATTTAAATGCTTCCTGGACGTCTTGAACTTTTGAGTTATGGGACTCTTGTAGCTTCTAAAACTGATAGATAATATTTATATTTTGTTTTAGCAGACAAAACCTTGATTTTATACAAGTTCCACCCAGCCATCTCTGGGTTTTGTTTTCAACATTATTATTATTTTTTTTTTTATTTCCAGCATATGCTACACATTGGAATAGTCAGGAAACTGAATGATTGTGAGTCTCTTAATTTAGTCCCCAAGGTCTTTGTTTACTTTTTTGGACATATTTACGTATGCATGTCTTGGTGTGTGTGCATCTATAGGGGCAGTAATCTCAGGAGTTTGGTAAACATGTTTACAGGTTTTTCTGTCCCTCAGATTCTTCCCTTTCTGTGACCTCCATGGTACCACTCAGTTCCCTGGAATTGCCCTTTTCAGTCTTCCAGCAAGAATGCTGACTTTATTTACCCTGTACTACTGCACATTTTCTGTCGCTGTACCTAAACCCAGGGCCAAAGGTCAGTTGGACAGTAAGAGAACAGACCAACAGAGATTTGCTCTCGCACAAGGGTCTATAGTTTCTCCAGTCAGAGAGGAAGGTTCATCTCCCTCAGACTTGTAGATGGCCATGGGCCCCTGTGGCCTGGACACTGCTGCCAGGAAACCTCTTTCTCTAGTCGCAGGCTTGAACTGGAGAGCAACTGCTGGACTGCTGTCTGCATGTGCCAGTACCTCCTTCCATGTGGGGATCCACTGATTCAAGCCAAGGGATCCTAGAGAAAAAAAAATACAAATACATTGGTGACATCATCTTGGTTCAATGTTACATCTAATTCTGTCTTTTCCCAAAGAGTTTCTGCTACTATTTACTTTTTGGAGTTCACATATATGCCATACATTCTGTCTAGGATTTTTAGCTTCATTGAGTGGACTTGCAGCATGGAGTAGGCTTGCTCCATCTCATCCAGAACCAGAACACTATTGATAATATGTCATTAAATATTAAATAGTATTAATATTTAAAAAAATAATGTCTTGATAATTGACTAATACAATATAGTTTAGACACATAGCTTTTATTAATCACAACTTGGAAATTCCTGGTGAATAGGTCATTCTCAAGGTAGGGTAAATAAAAGCACCCTAATAATTTATAACATCATCCTATTAGGAAAGAGCAGCGAGTTCTGCTTTGATATTTTTATGTTCATTTAAAGGAAAACTATCATACTGCACACTTTCACATTGTTACCATCTCTGAAAATAATGGGAAGTGTCCTGTTGAGATGTGATTTTTACAGGTTAACAAAATCAAAGCAGAATTTTTCAAATGTCATTGTCCTGAGTTTTTATAGAGTCTAGTCAGCAAATATTTCTTGATTTAGGTTCTAGGTATCTGCTCGGAATATTTAATTGAAAATATGTCTTTTTTTGTTATCAATTGTCAAGTGTGGGAATTAATTACAAGTAACAGATTATAGTCTTTGCACTTCATTTAATAATAACATGTTTGAAAACATGTTTTGACCTCTTCCTAGGATAAAATATATAAGTACTTGGGGTCAGAGTCCACCTTTCCTTTAAGACAATGTTGTAAAGATGATTTAGTATTAAATGGAAGCTTAATAGAGGACCCATTGTGCCAAAACACAAAGCATAATAACACATTATTTGAATCTGAATCATTTTTTGAAAGCTGTTATTATTTAATATATAAATCATGTATGAAAAAGAAGTTTCTATAAGAATCTGAGTTGGAGTAGAAGTGAGTCATTTTAGACACCCATTTGAGATGAAAAAAAATATGTACCACCACTTTATAACATATTACCTAAAGAAATGCAATTTAAAATTTCAATGGATTTAAATTAAAAATTGAATAATGAAAAATTAGATTACATTTACAAAGAATTAATGAAAAACCAAATTAACATTTTCCCAAAGCCATTATTTCAGCTAGATTTTTACATTATTTTGCACTGTGTCAACAATGTGGATGATTGTAATTATCCACAGATCCCAAGATATAAAATAATCCATCATATGCATTCCACACTATCTATGATGCCAAAATTCAATTTAGAAATACTCTTTGAGCTCAAGAAAAAAATCAAACTTACATATTGATACTCAATATATAATTTCTTTGTGACAGACCTTGTTAAAAGAACAGTTTGCACATCAGATGATAAAAGTGGCTTGCTTTAACTAAGGGCATTGTTTCGGAATGTTTGGCAAGATTCCTGTTGTGAGTGTATGTGGGTGTGTGCATGCACTTACAAGTTTGGGAAAAGAAAGAGAATCTTTCCATGATACAAATTCAGTGTTCCTCCCTAAAAGATCACTTTTTTTGGTGAGATCTAGGCTACATCACCAGCCAATGGTCAATTAACACTAATATGGAAACAAGTTCTTAAAATAGCTGAAACAGTCTATACTGTGTGCAATAATAACCTAGAACAGATTTTTGGTGGCTAAGGCAAAGTTGAACGCCAAACCTGAATTAGGATAGTTCTGAAAATGAGACATCTTACACTACCACAGACATTTTTTGGATGATTGCTGGAGTGTTTTTAATTATGATTCACATCATTTTATCTCATATTATCTTCACTGAGTATCAAGTAGATATTCATATGGTACATATATTTACTATTGTTTTCACTATCCAGTTCTTCCTTGGTAAGCTAATGTAGGGTTTGGGTTTTACTTGTAGGATTTTATCATACTTTCTGAATTTTAAGCAAATTAGGCTATATAGTGATACAGCACTCTGAAATTTGGTTTCTCCTTAAAAGGCATGTCTGTTTCTTTGAAATGTATTATATACACATGTGCTTGATACAAGAAAATATCTTCAGTGTTAGAATCTAACTTAAAATAAAAATGTGTTTTAGGGATTAATTTGGTTACATTTAAAATAAATCTACTTACAAGGGAATCTATAGAGAGAAAAATTTGGGGTATGTGTGTATAATAAATTACTTGCTTTAAAAAAGTGATACTTATGGTTGGTTGTGATTGCTTACTTCATTCTAAAAGTTATTATTACATTCTCAATTATTAATTTATATGTAGCTTTTATGTTAAGATAAGCATAAATTATAGTGGCAGTCAAGTATATGCTTGTATGCTTGGTATATATATAATTGTTCATACTTATTTCAAGACTGTCTTGCATCTGTTTCCAAATGGTAATTTTTTGTTGTTAGCTAACATTTTATGCTATAGGTCCAGTCTGTTATTTTTTTCCAATTAGAGTGCTTCTTTTGATGACTTGAGCTTTTTGTCTTTGTTCATAAAGCCATATAATAATTTATCATTTAAAAATTATTTATTTATTTAGAGAGAAGGGAGAGATACATCGATCGGTTCCCTCTTATACTCCCCCAGTCAAGGCCTGGCCCACATCCCAGGCATGTGCCCTGACTGGGAATCAAACTGGTGATCCTTTGGTTTACAGGATGGCACTCAATCCATTGAGCCACACCAGCCAGGGTTGATTTATTGTCTTTACGTACACTCATTTTCATACAGTATTGAACTTATTTTACATATAAGCACTGAGACCAACATCTATAAAGATATTCCCTTCCATCTCTAGTTGAAACTCAGTGTGTCAACCTAAGGACTAATGTAACCATAGTAAAATTGCTGTCCAAATATGAAAATTATAGGTCATCAGAAACAAGTTGCATAAGATTCTATCCAGATGGGTCTGTGTCAAAATATTTAGCTGGAATGTGGGTCTAAAATGACTCATATATTTCTAAATTTTTTGACTATTTTTCAAAATGACTAAAATATTGGCTAAACAATATATTACATCAGAGTTAGGTATATAATATACACATATGCATATCATTTCTTACATTATTTCATATTAAGATAATCTAATCACATGAATAAAAGGTAGTGCTATAATTGTAGCCATGAAATAAAGCTGTATGATATATTATGTGGTTACATATCTATTGACAATAAACTACTGGATTCGATATGATTATCAGTGTTGAAATATGTAGTGACTTACATTATTGCTTCTATTAACTAGTTTTGAAAATAAGAGTTTAAAATTAGGTCTTGTTTTAGATATGCAGTCATAAAGAATCCTGACCTTTTTTTTTTTTTTTTTTAACAGGCAGCGAATCCTGCATTATTAATTTTTTTTAAAGCATTACTTCAATGCTGGATCAAATGCACAGCAAAACTGTAGCATTTTTTTCTAAAGCTCCATATTTCACTGCAACTCAAAATTTGTAAAAGTCATAAGCTTATTAAAAAATAATGAGGCATTATTTACAAACAAAAACAAAAACTAGCACACTTCAGATACCCCTTATTTCTTATTTTCTCAAATTGTAATTGATCTACTGAGATGCCTTTATATTGCTTCAAATTTTCTGAAACTATTAGAGACTATAGTTCATATTACATATGCCTTTTGGAAGGGACTGAATTTGAAATCATGTGAAGCTATTCTTAATATAATTGTTCATATATTTAAGTATTTACGCATATAAGATCTAGTGGCAAAAGTTTTCAATTCTATTGTGCCAAAGGCATACATTGTTAGTATCTTCAAGCATATCTTCATAATAACAAGGAATTGCATTGAGATAAATATGTTTTATATAGCAACCATTGCAAGTATTGCTTTTGGCCACTTTCTCTATTGATATAAACTGAACTACCTGGATAATCAGAAGCAGATAGTTTAACTATTTTCAGTATAACAAATATTTATTTTTATTTAACTAGCAATGAATCTTTGAATTTATAATTTAGAAGAGCTCCGTTTTACACAAGATATTGCTTTCAGGTTGTGTGCAAATCAAAGATTATTTTGATTTTAACTAAACAACTATGCATAGTATTTTGTGTTGCAAAAAGTACATAACAAAGCTTAAATATACAGTATAAAACACATTGAAAATAGAGTAATATGTTCTTAAACCAACTTCCCTTCTCCCTTCACTTCTACGTATGACAAAATTTTCCTTGGTGCTGGTGCCAGATATGCTGGACAGTCTCGCTCCTTGTCCCATGGGTCTTTTTTATACTTTCATGCAGTCCTCAAGCTCTGGTAAAGCACCTGCTATAAGTGTGGGGGGGGGGGGTTGTGTGTGTATACATATACACATTTATCCAGGAACTGGAAAGACATTAATACAAGGGAAAGCCTCTATGTCTTAGTTTTATAAAGGGTATGACTCGTCAATTGCTGGATGCCTATTTTTATTTGTTAATCAGAGAAATGTGTGTTAGCTCATCTCTCATTTGACTGTTTTGTAGTTTATCTTTATTCTTCGACATGTTGCCGCTATGGAAAATAAAATCTTCCATTTTCTTTAGTGAAAATAGCTACTCTTATGTGGCCAAACTGAATTTCTATTCCCCAGTGAACATTAATGGGGAGATCATAGTACCATATATGACATCTTTAAACAATATTGCTACTCCAAATTTAGTATTTTCTGACCATTAGTGAATAAACTGTACTTACCAAAAGTTGGAGTGTGCACTAAATCTTCCACAAAGGTGCATTTTATAGTCATGTTTGTGTTGGTTTGAACTATGAAAGCCAGGTAGTGTACACCTTCATGCTATAGCATAGAGAATGCAAAGGTGAGGGGATGGGGATACACCCAATGGCCATCCTAATTGATAACATGGAGTAGAAAACCACTTATTTCTGGAGAGAATATTGAAGAAAAAAAGATAATCAGAGATATCAAAACTTATTCCAGATCATTAAAATTGCTTATTTGGTCGAGTAATTGAGGGCTATGGAAATAGAAGCTAAGAGGATATGGTATTGCTGACAGGAAAATGTTAAAGTGGTTCTGCTGTTACTCTCGTCTAAAACATGAACCTTGGATTGTGTACTCTTCTTTGTTATTTTTGTTATACCATGCTATTTTTGATTCTCAAGGCAGCATAGCTATGGTGGTTAATTTACAAACTGCAAGACCAGACTCCTTACTAACTTTCTGACTGTGGGTATTGTGCGCAAGTTTCTCTGTGTTGGTTTTATCATCTGTAAAACCAGGATGAAAACTGTAGTACTTAATCCATACTATAGTACCTCATCAATAAAATGTGCAGGACATTCAAAATAGTATCAGGAAGACAGGAATCACTATATAACTGATTCTTATTATTCATATCTGAACTTATTTTCTCTAATAGACATGTTGCACCTGCTTGTTACTTTTTTTTTTTTCTTAAGAAGAGAACACAAAGCTTTAGGGAAAACTTTTGAGTGGCTTCTGAAGTATTTTGGAATCCAAGCTGTCATGCTGATATGTGTCAGATAGGAGATAACATGTTGGAAATTTTTTAAATAGATAATCATAATCTCAAAAGTGCCTGTAGTTGTTTCTTAATTTGTTCTATAAGATTTAGTTTTGAGTCATCAGCAAAATGTTACTTTAATATTACTATTATTACTAATAAAAATAAAGAACTGTTACAAAATCAGTGGTTGTTAAGTATTTGGGAGTAAAATTCTGATAAAAGACATAGTTTCTTTAGAAAAAAACTGAAAGTACACATCTATATGCCTAAAGTTTTTTTGTGAGATAATTTTTATATATTTTAATTTTTCCATCACCATTTATTCTCTTTATAACCTCTTCCACCCCATACTCCCACCACAATCGCCACATCATTGTCTGTTTCCATGAGTTCTCTCTCATTTTTCTTTTTCACTCAGTCCCTCTAAGTTTAAGATGTTTTGTGAACTCACTAAATTACATCTTTGTATTTCAGGATAAGAACCTCTGAATAAGAGACTATCTCATAAGATTTTTATAGTCATAATATAAAATTTTTCATTTCAGTCAAGTTCAAGTTTAATTCTTTGATTAAGTAATATATGGTTATAATTTCATTATAAAATGCCAAAAATATAGAATGTGTTATTTTCAAAACATTAAATTGTAAGATCACTGATGATGGTGTTATTCTTTGGGTATAGTATCAGCTGTCTTAATGTTAATATATGAAGATCTGAACAACAGAAGCTACTTAGGTTTTTTTCCTGTCCTCTAAAGCCAAGAGCAAGAAATAGCCCTCACACATTGATTCATCAGACAGATGAGCCAGGATTTATGCATCCCTAGATCTAACCATTAATTATATTCCGTGACATATGCCTGGCTCCAAAATGCCTCCTTAGAGACCACCATGTTTCTCCAATGACTTGGCATATCTGTAAAAGGATAAAAGACTGGACTAGAAAGCCAGGGCAAGGAGGTATTATTCTCCTCTGTTTTCATAATGTAGTCAATAAGTTCATATTGCTTTTACAGAGTTGCAGAACTAACTGGATACATAAGAAAAAACAATATGGGCTTTTTCTTAGAAAAAAAATAAAGAAAATCAGCAGTATCTGAGTACATTAAGCAAATACACTGCCAACTTTTCTGCTAAAATATAGTTAATGCCAGTACTTTCTAATCTCCAGTTACTTCTCAAGTCAAAATCACCTTTCCCAAAATTGAAAACAATAAATGTGAGTTCGTGACAGTAGGTCTAGTTTTTTTTATAATAATTACACCTCTTGCCATATACTTAATTCTAATTTAGATCATGTACACAGCACAAATATGCAACACTGCACGTCAATTGCAGAAGACTGCAGAAAGAGCTAAAGTCTCTGTCCCATTTCCAGTGATCCAGTGTGTTCTCTCATAAGTGAAGTCTTCAAACAGTCAGCAGAACATTTGGCACATGATTTGTCTGATTATAATGAGCTGTATCCAGAACTAAGTTTTTTTAAAAATCCTGAAATCTGATGCTGATTAAGGGAGTGCAGCACAGTTAGGTCACCAGCATCTTCTATTTTCCAAATATGTAATATTCAATTTATTTCTTTCCTATATAATTTATATTCTTACTTGCAAACTTTAGAAGAATGATCACTTATAAGAAAATAATTTATCAAACATGTATCATGATTATTATCCAAACTGCCAATTATATTATTTTTCTCAAAAACAGTGAGATACAAAGACATGAGATTAGAATTCAACTTATTTTCTTTTCATCAAGAATTATTTGTCATGTCAGGTTAATTCCCACTTTCAAGAATAAGTTCCAAATGAACCCTAAGCTTACAGATTGTATTATGTTGATGGCTAGTTCCCCTCCATCGATGTCATTAACTTAATTAATGAGAGGTGCATGGCTTACAGTTTGTGCTCACATTCTGAGGTCAGTATTTCTTTAAAAAGCCTACTCCTGGTCGACACCATCTTTTTGTTTGTACTGTGAATTAGTTGCACTTTCAGTAATGTTTTCATATTTTTTAAAGAGAACCATCTCTTACATGACAGTTATGTTTTCAATATATAAAAGAAGGAAAAGAACAATAGATTTGAGTCAAGAGTTAGATATTGGAGTAAGAATCCCACCCTCTTTGTTTTCCCTCCATCCCCTCTAAGTTCTTGAAGGGATGAAAATGACTAAGACAATTATTTCCTTCTTGTACTGTAACCTAAATTGACAGAAGCAGAGAATTTTTCCCCAGTCACTTGTCTAAAAAGTAAGAGTCTCTGACTGTTCTGACAGAATAGCTAACAAGCTGCCATTCACTTTATCTCCCCTAAATGCTGTCTCCTGATGGTTTACCTATAATATATTCCTCCAAGTTTCCTCAGCAGCCTGACTTCTGAAATGCACACTGGAACTCACACTGATGCAGAGCATATACACCAAGCAAACAGATTCTATCTACACATTAGAAGAAAAGAATAAACTGACTGTGTGCAGGCAGGAAGGAAAGCCAAATTCTGCTTTCACTCATTTGCATGTTACATTACCAGAAGTTTTACCCTTTCCAAATACTATGCAGATGGAAAATTAGGCAACATGATGCTGGTAATTACTGTTAGGGCTGTTGTGGCGGCAGGAGAAAACACTCAAAGGATTCATTTTTCTTCCAAGATAATCCTACTTTTCAAATTCATCTGAATTACAGCCAGAGGATTAGTTCTTATCTGTATGTAATAAATGCTTTTTCCACCAGTCTTGGTTGTAAAAAGAAACCACCTCATTGTACTAAAAAGTATTCCAAGGTCAGCTGCAGTTGCCCAGCTTTGAAATAGGCACTGCAGCTTGTGTTTTTACAGAGGATAGGTAGACCACAGACCAGGCTGTGGTTCCTTCGTTTAAACTTCCTGTGTGAGCAGCTTCTAAATGAGTCTGAGAGCTCTGAGGGTCGGGCCTTTATGGCCCTTCTGGTGGCACGCATTTATCAGATTTGTGAAAAGGACAAGAAGGTACTCTGTTCTCTGGAATGGGGAAAAGACTCTGAAAGGAAATGACAGAGGAATTCTTATAATTTATGACCTCTCTATCTCCCCAAAGGAAGTCCTCCTGAGAGCATAGTATGTCATCATATTACAATGATGAGTGAGGAAAGGGGACTGAATTAAGTTAAATCACCTGAGCCTTCAGCTTGAATTCCTGCCAGACATTTCCAGGTGATAGGACTATTCCAGACAGGCCTAGAGTCACAAAAATGTCAAGTTAATCTTTCTGCCAGCCTGCCACACCTAAAAAGTTTCGAATCATACTGAAATACTAAATGCTTATATGTGTATATGCATATACCAGCATTTGTTTCTAGCTCCAAACAATGGAGTTCATTTAAATACATACACTTTCCAGTATTATTAAGGTGATGAGTCTTGTAAGAGATGAATCAGATAAGAAAAACACTCAGTGGGGAAAGGAAAAAAGTAAAATCAGTGAAACCACATTTCATATTATCAGGTAGGGAATTAAGAATGGGTATTAAAATGGTGCTAACTTTTTAGGAGAGAAGCATATAAATAAATCGCTTAATTGTCATTTTATATAACAAAAAAGTGTCAAATTAGAAAAAGAGAAATTGTCCCTGAGTGAGTTAATGATGACATTATAAGCTTTGGTACCTCCAACTAGATGATTTTTTCATATTCAGTAAAAAAAATAATGTAGGGGATATAACTATTTTCCTGTAATGCTCTCTCAGTATAGAAGCACACTTTATTAAATAATTTAATTTAGTATATCTTTATTGATTTAAAAATGCCACCTTTTAATATATTAAATCATCATATACGTTTGTTTTTTATCTTCTACTTTTCTGTCACCATTCCTTCACTACTACTCATGTTTCCCTGATAATTAGCGACGTTAAGCACTTTTTATGTATCTGTTGACCATCTGTACATCTCCTTTAAAAATGTCTATTCAGATCTCCTGCCCATTTTTTAATTAGACATTTATTTTACTATTGAGTTTTATGAGTTTTTAAATATATTTTGAATATAAACTCCTTGCCAGATATGTAATTTGCAAATACTTTCTTCCATTTGGTAGGTTGCCTTTTCAATCTATGAAATGTCATAGGAGATGGTTTCCTTTGCTGTACAGAAGACTTTTAACTTAATATAGTCCCACTTATTTTTTGTTCTGATGTTTTTGTTTTTGTTTTCAAATTCAAAAATGTATCGCCAATATTCTCAAGATTGCTTTGGCTTCGCAGAGTCTTTTGTGGTTCCATTCAAATTTTAGTATTGCTTGTTATATTATTTGAAAAATGCCATTGGAATTTTGATAGGGATCGTATTGAATTGGTAAATTGCTTTATGTGGGATGGACTTTTTACAATATGAATTCTTCAAGTTCATGAACTTAAGATATATTTCCATTTATTTGTGTCTTTTAAAATTTCTTTTATTATTTCCTTATAGTTTTCAGTGTGTAGGCTCTTTACCTCCTTGATTAAATTTAATCATAGGTGTTTTTTTGTTGTTGTTGTTGTTTTTGGTTTTGTTTGGTTTTGGTTTACTTGTAAATGGGATTATTTTCATAATTTATTTTTCTGATAACATTTTAGTGTATAGAAACATCTGATTTTTGTACATTTATGTTGTATCCTGCAACTTAACAGAATTTATTTATTAGTGCTAAGAGGGTTTTTATTTATTTATTTATTATTTTTTTTTGCTTGGTTTTTGTGAGGGGAAGAATCCTAAGGTTTCATATGTGTAATATTATGAATATTATGTCATCTGAAAGTAGTGACTGTTTTCCTCTTTTTTTCTAATTTGGGTTCATTTTATTTCTTTTTCTTGCCTAATTGTTCTGTATAAGATTTCCACTACTATGTTGAGTAAAAGTAGTGAGACTGAGCATTCTTATCTTAGAGGAAAAGCTTTCAGCTTTTCATTATGACTATGATGCTAGCTATAGTTTTTTCATACATGACCTTTATTATATTCAAGTATTACAAACTCTATACCCTTCTATATCAACAGAGGTTGATAGCTTGTTAAGTCAGAGATGGTTATTGAATTATTTCAGATGCTTTTACTGCATCTATTGAGGTGATTGTCTGATCTGTATTTTTCATTTTGTTAATGTGGTGTATCATGTTGATTGATTTGTAGATGTTGACCCATCTTTGCATTCCCTGGGATAAACCCCACTTGATCATAGTTTATGATCCTTATAATGTAATGTTGAATTAGGCTTGCTAATATTTCCCTAAGAATTTTTGAATCTGTGTTCATGAATATTGACTGGTAATTTTATTGTCTTGTATCATCCTGGTCTAGTTTTGGTATCAAGGTAATGCTGGCTTCATAAAATGAGTTTGGAAGTATTCTCTCCCCTTCTCTTTTTTGGAACATATTGAGAGGCTATGGTAATAATTTACATTTGTCAATGAAGCTACTGGTCCCAAACATTTATTTGTTGGCTAGAAAAATTATTATTTTAAATATCGTTTCCAGTATATTTTCTCCAAAGCACTGAGACACAAGTCACTGAAGATCAGCTGGACAAATCTATTTGTCTTCATTCTTTTAGCATAGTGAATATTCTTTTTTAATACTTTCATTATCAAAAATGTATCTCCGTTCTCTTGAATTATGATATATTTTGGTAGGCTTTGTAGACTTCCCCTACATAAGTTCCTGGAAGAGGCTTATAAAAATGTCTAGACATATGGAATTTTAGTGGCAAACACGTTGTGATAAAAGAGGGATTCTCATGTCTTTACCATTTCCACCATGTGTATACACATGCACGTGTATTATACTTATATTTATACATGAAATATTATTCTGACTTTCTAAAGAATAAAAGAAATATAAACTATTTGAGACTATGTGAGGATACATTCCTAAATTCCTAACAGGTTTTGTAACACCCCAATGTTTTATTTTTCATAATAGTAGCTGCCCTCTCTACCTCTCATAAAGTTCTTTCAATTGAAATTGAAATCGCAAATGTAAGCATCATTGCTTACCATAAAGGAACACAAAAAATATAGAAAATTATAGCACTAAAACTCTGTCTTCATAGTTCATGCTAACAGCACAGACCAAGATATACAAAGCATTGTTCACTGAGAATAGTTTTACATCTCTATTTAAAATACATTACATCATGACAAAAGGCTGGAACCCGAGCATTAAGTCTTTAGCCAAGGGAGCGCATATCAAGAGCAAAAACGTGTCCTGTGTCAGGTTTTCCATAGATTGTGTGACATAAATTCATGAACGCATTCAACACAAGATAGCTTACTATGTGTTAAGGCATTATTTTAGACACTGGGTAATTAACTTCTCTCAACCTCAGATTCTTCCTCAATATAGAGTGAGGAAAAAAGAGTTGTTCTGGTCTAGAAGAGTGTTATCTACTGAGTTCTAAATTCTCTGATAAGAAAAAGATAATTGAGAAAACATATGCTTAAATACAGCCAACTCTAGGGACCACTTACATTTAGAAGTCACTGAAAATAACCATATGATATTAATGGAATTCTGAAGATAATATGTTTTACTGAGAACTATATTTTAGAAGTTTATGATTTCTTATGATATATGGAAATTCATGCATCCCACATCCCCAATTCCTGAAAAAATTTTCTTTTCATAATATAATTGGAGACAATAATAGAACATCTGATAGCATAAATTTTCTGCAGGGAATATAAAAGGATGCTTTGTTTCATAGATATTCAATCTGTAAACCATATACCACACTACAGGATAAAGCACTCAGACTGTTACATTTGGCAGCTATTTTTATTATATCTCCTTTGATTTTTTAAACAGTTTTTCAAGATTGGGTGTAAATTATGCCAGCGTTTGTATGGATCTATTCCTTCAGAGTTGTATCATCATTTTGGTTTTCTTTTAGCTATGCCTCCCCTTAAGTCGTGGTTATCTTTGAAGACTCACAATCATGCTTTGGCTTTGCAAGATATATGGTCTTTGAAATTATCATGTAAATGACTAAAGAAATTCTATTCTGAGATACAACGGTGTTATTATGCACCACATGGACTGTTTCAAAGGGTAGCTAATATTATTCTTGCAATATATTGTCCACAGAAAAAGTATGCAGGTTTTATATTAGTGCTTTCCCTCACTGTTTCACCCTGAGACTTAACTGAATCCATCTGTTTAGTGAGATCTGTAAGATGAAACAGGTTCACACTATTTTATGCCTATGGGGAGAGAGAGCATTGCCTGATATTAATTTATTAGGACAAGAGCACCCACTGCCTACCAACTTAAGACAATCAGTGAAAAGAGTGACTGAATAGGAAATTGAGGGTCTGTTTGCCAAAGCTAAATACCATTGATTAGTAATAAAAATACCATGCATTTGCATCAGAATTTATTATGTTCAAAATATTTTGTAAATTTCACCTCATATAATCCCTAACATATAATTTTGTGAGTAACTAGAGCATGTTCAACAATAATAAATATAAGAACAACTAATGCTCTTTCTTTGTGCCAGTCTCTATTCTCTTTACTTTACAAATAATAATTTAGTTAATCCTCGCTCTTACTCTGTGAGTTAGGTACTTTTCTTATATCTGTTTTACAGATAAAGAAAGTAAATTAAAGAGGGATTATAAATAACTTGTCTAAAGAAACAAAGTTAAGAAATGGTGAAACCAGGCATCCTGCTAGTGTCACATCAATGATAGTTTTAACTAGGCTAGAGTGACCTAGCTCTTGTGGCAAATACATGTTTCTTTGAGTCAGTCTTTTTTAAGATTAAAAAGAGAAAAAGGCACTTAAGAGACCCTGAGCTGCTGATTAGAGTGAGAATAAATGAGCAGTCTTTTTGTTTAATGTGTTTTCATCTTCGGTACTGACCAATTTAATCACACTTACTAAAATGTTCATGAGTGTTTTGAGAGTCATCCACAACATCTGATAGAGATTCAAGACTGTACGTTGGTCTAGCATAGTATACTAGAAAGTAGCTGAGTAGAATGGACCTAGAGATTTTCTGATATCTTCCTCTAGCCATGTGACTGATTCTGAAAAATAAAATGTGACCCAAAGTGATTTAAAAGAATTAGGGCTTTTCCCTCCACCTCCTCTCCCATCTAGTGAAGGATAATGACCAGGGAAATCTAGGAACCTCCTGAGGAGGAAGGGAAATGTCAGACAATCTGGGATATTCATTTTGAATTTTTATTAGTCGTCTGCCATGGTTTAGAATTATAACTTTGGGCATTCTCTATTTAACAGTTCCCTCACTAACTTATACAAATGTCTATTCAGTGAGTTACAATTTTAAAAGCAAAATAAAAGTCACAAAACTAAATTATAAAAACTTTATAAGTTATAGTGTATAAATGTGTATCAGGACAGGGGCAGTGCATTTGTAATTTCTTACTTTTCTGGGTTATAGAGACCTTTCTTCTTTCACCCACAAGCTCAGCCATGCAATTAAAGAGATATAGAAAAAAAAAAATCAGTAGATCCTTAAGATTGTTTCTTTAAAAAAATGAGAATTATAATTTCAAACTAATTGATAGCAATTTGAAAAATTTAACCCAACAAATGTCAAAACAAGTATAAAATAGAAAAAGCTAAGGACTAGGTAATTGAAAAACATTAGAAAAGTTTATAGAAAAAATATTTTAGTAGTCTCAGGAAATTTAAATTTTTATAAAAGGAGTTTTGTATTTAACGATACAACAGACTTAATATCCAGAGAAACTTTCCCAATAAAGAATATATTAATGTATTGGATGAAGTATTAATTATGGAGGGTTCTTAACAGATTGTAGGGATGACAATGGTTTAATCTTTTGCAGTTTTCACATGAAATGACAGTAAAATTATTCACCAAGCCATTATTATATGAAATGTCAAAGGGGCTCACTTAAGAAAAAGAAGATCAAAACTATGAACACTAAAATGGCAACAAACTCACAACTATCAACAACTGAATCTAGAAAATAAAAACAAAATCCAACTAAGCAAACCAGAATAGGAACACAATCACAGATATGGGGATTATTTGGAGGGTTATCAGCTGGAAGGGGGGAGGGGGAGAAATGGGGAAATGGGGCAGGGATTAAGAAGCATAATTGGTTGGTACAAAATAGACAGGGGATGTTAAGAATAATATAGGAAAGGGTGAAGCCAAAGAACTTATGTGCACAACCCATGGACATGAACTAAGGGGGCTGGGATTGTTGGAAGGAAGGGGGTTACTAGGCAGAGGGGAGCAAAGCGGAAAAAAATGGAACTACTGTAACAACATAATCAATAAAATATACTTTTAAAAAATTCATGAACATTTAGAACAAAATTAGGTGGCAAGTTATCTCCTTGGATTCCAAAAAAATATTAGGTAATTTATAAATATAAAAACAAAATACCCCACAAAACCTGCATGGCATTCATATAGGTAAGGCAGAAAGCAAAGGGAACCTAGCTATAAGGCATCCAACACCCTTACGGCAGCAGAAATTGTTATGGGCCAATTTGAAAACAGTTTGCCCAATGAAATAATCAGCTGGCATTTAAGCTCCAAGGTAAGTACTAAAGAGCTAGATGATCCTAGCTAGCCTTTAAGAACTCCCCAAATTGACTAGCCAGAGCTTGCTGATAGGACAAAGCTATACACGGAGGAGATACTGTTGAGTAGAATAAAAATTAAGCAAGATATGGGCAGACAGGAAAGAAAGAAATTGCCTAGATGCAGTACAAATGGGCTATGGTTAACAGCCCAAAAAGCTCAGGAAGCATGTTAGTGATTTTTTTTTACACTATTAGAAAATAACAGAAAATGGAGAACTGAGTTAAAAAAGTCTCTGAACCATGCTTCCCTTCAAATTTCATAAAACTACTTTGTATGAAAATAAGCAACAGATAATTATCAAGATCAAATTCCATGCTTATTTATTATAATAAAAAATAAGTTGCAGAATAACACACCTACAGAAAATAAAATTTTAATGAGTTTTAAGTCATTTGAAAATGATGCAAGACATATAATAACAATATAAATGAGAATTAAGACAAAACAGAAAAGAGGTGATACAAGTCATGAAGGATTATAAAATTAAAAAAATAATAATGGCAATGTAATTACAGGAAACATAGTATCTAAATACAGTATAAAATTACCATTCAAATTGAAAGATTAAAAATAAATTTAAAAACAAAAGTATTAAAAAGTGACAGTTATTGAAGATAGGTGAAAATGATTAAAAATATACATGATCTCATATTTATAATCCAATGAACAAAATAAACTGACAAAATAAAAGCAGAGGCATGTATACATGGAACAGACTGACAGGCCTCAGAGGGAAAGGGTGTGAGGAAACTGGAAGACGTTAGCCAAAGAACATACATGCACATATGCATAACCATGGACACAGACAACAATATGGTGAGGGCCAGGAGCAGGGCGGGTGTACAGGTAGGTGGAGGAGGGTAAGGAGGCCAAATGAGAGATATCTATAATAGCGTCAACAATAAAAAATAAGTAAGTATAAATACACATGATATAACTTTCAAGAAGAAACCAAAGCAGGGGAAAATAACAAATACAAAAACAAACAAACTATAAAAATAAACATCCATGGTGTTAAAAATATGAAAATTCATCCTGAAAAAGCATATTGGTTATCTAAGAATTTTGGTCCAGAATGACGAACCCCAAGACATGTTTTATTAAAATTATTGAGCTCAAAAGAAAAAAAAATTTTCAAACAAAATTTACTTGGGCATCAAAACAAAATTTACATGAATTGGAAAATTATATTATAGTTAAATTTTCAACTGTAATGCTTTTTGTCAATAACTAAATGTCAGTCAACATAAAACCTGGCTAAACTGACTTTCCAGTATAAAGGCATGAACAGAGTTCTGCCAACATGGAAGAATTCAGGGAATTTTGTTCCCTTGAGCCTTCCAGAGAAATTAACTAGAGAACAATCCTCAGACAACCAAATGGCTATGAAGGCATTGACATCCGGGTGGTGGTGAGCAGTAAATATATAGTTACTCACAGAATTAAAATTAAAGAAGGCTTAAACATGAAGAAGAAAAGTATGCAATTACTACATGCCCAGACACTGTAGATACAATGCAACTATTAAAACTGGGGGAAATTGGGAAAGCTTATGTAAAAACTTAAACTGTTCTCTTTAATTATGTATGTGATGAAAGCATTAATATAATTTTTATGGGAATGCATGTATAATATGGAATAAACTCAATGATGTTTATAGACTATACAAATTTTATTATTTCATGTGCCCCCAGAGAATTTGGATTCTCAGTGTAAAGGAAAAGAGACATAAATATAATATAGAAGATATATAAAAAGCCCTATGGTCCTAAATTTGAATGGCAGTAGTATTAGTAAGTGGAAAGTGATACTAGAATGACTACAGAATCTCTTCAAAGCTCCCCAAGTGATTACATTTTGGGTGGTAGTAACTTTTCATGAGGTTTTGTTTAAATGCCATCTTTATGAAAATGCTCCTGATATTTTTCAAAAGGAGTTGATCTTTGCTCTTCTAACATCTTATAACATTACCTATATTCTTCATATGATGATTTCATATTACAGTTATTTGTGTGCATACTTTATATGTATTCCTAGGAAATAAATTATTTGAGCAAAATATTCATGTTTTCTTTAGCTTCCTATCTTTTGTCCAGTGTCTATTATACCACCAAGAAAATAAGTCGTTTTAACAAGACAAATAAATAGTTTAGATATTAATTCTATTGATAAAAATTTAAATACTTTGAGATTTGATCAGCTAATTTTATATGTTCTAAAGAATACGTATAGGTAGCCATATGTGACTAGTAGTAATTTGCCTAATGTTTTGAACTAAGGACTATTAATTATTTGTATTGTAGTGTAAATTGAGTAAAATAATACTAGAAGAGCAGTTATAAAAACAAGCTTAACTCAATAAATCAACCCCAAATAATTTACTGAACATGAAAATGGATATAATTTACTTATAGAAATAAGTCCAGAAAGTTGAGCACAGACAATGGAATACAAAAAGTACTGCTACGGCTAAGCAAAGAGTTTTTAAAATGTTTAAAGATAGCTTGTGTAATTGAGGAAAGAGACAAGCTAGAGAGATATTTTAGACAGCAGCAAGAGGTTTGGAATTTCCTTGTTTCTGCCATGTGACTTATAAGAAGAGAAGCATTCCTATGTTACTTAAATCATTTTTTTAAATAAAGAAGTTAAATATTTTATAGTTATTTATACTTAAAATCACTATTTTGTAGCTTTGACAATTTAAACAATGTAGTTTTATTTTATATCTTATTCTTTAGTTCTGATATGGAATGCCTAGAAATTTATTTATTGACTTCTTTAAAAATTATTGTTCTTTTACAGTGCCCTACCCTTCTCTCCCTCCCTTCTACTCCCACAGTCAATCCCCACCCTGTTATCCATGTCCATGGGTCTATTTACTTAACTAGACTCTTCCCTTTCTTTCTTCCCTTATTCCCCTCCCCCAACACTCTGGTCCCATCAGTCTTTTCCCTGTTTCCATGCCTCTGGTTCTATTTTTCTCATTTGTTTGTTTTGTTCATTAGGTTTCTATATTTGGTGAGATTATTTGGTATTTGTCTTTTGCCACCTGGATTATTTCACTAAGCTTAATACTCTCCAGTTCCATCCATGCTGTTCCAAAAGGTAGGAGTTCCTTCGTTCTTTCTCCTATGTAGTATTTCATTATGTAAATGTACCACAGTTTTTTGATCCACTCATTTGCTGATGGGCACTTAAGCTGTTTCCAACACTTGGCTATTGTAAATAGCACTACTATAAACATAGGAATGCAGACATTCTTAATATAAGATTTATATTCCTTAACTCTTGTTCATGATAGTTAAGCCATGGCAAAAGAAGAGAGGGTAGGTAGAAAATGGTAGGACTTAGAGGGCTGAGCTGGGTAACTGTAATATTCAGAAGTTAGGGAGAGGAGGAGAAAGCAATCAGAGACTGACTGGAAAGAGTGATAAGTGAAGGGGGAGAGAACCAGGAGATGTTCATGCCTGGAAGCAGAGAGCCACTTCAAGGGAAAGAAGATGAAAACATTTGCAAATCATGAGAAAAAGTTAAGATAGTCAAGAACTGAAAAGTGACTATTGGATTTAGTAGGAAAGAGTTGGTTGGTGTTATTATAAAAATGTTTGGCATAATTGGTAGGACAGAGACCTAACTGAAGATAGCTCAAGAGAAAATGGGAAAAATATTGAAGAATGTGAGGCCAAAGAAGGTGTCTTTGTTCTTGTTTTTAAGAGAAAAATTTCAACAAGGAATATAAATTTTATTTTTAAAGTATCTTTTAATTTTTTAATTACAGTTAACAATACAACATTATATTGGTTTCAGGTATACAACATAGTGATTAGAAGTGATTAGACATTCATATAAATTATAAAGTGATCATCCCAATAAATTTAGTACCCATCTGACACCATGAATAGTAATTACAATATTATTGACTATATTCCTTATGCTATACTTTGCATTTCCATGACTATTTTATAACTACCAATTTGTACTTCTTAATCCTTTACTCTTTTCACCTATTTTATTTTTTAGATTTCACATGTAAGTGAAATAATATGGCATGTGTCTTTGTCTGACTTATTTCACTCAGAATAGTACCTACTAGGTCTATTAATATTGCAGATGGCAAGGTTTCATTTGTTTATGGCTGAGTTGTATTCCATTGTATATATACACTTTTTCCTTTTTATGCATTAATCTATTGGTGGAGACAAGTCACTTTGATATTCTTGCTATTGTAAATAATGCTACAATGCACATATGGTTGCTTATGTCTTTTAGAATTGATATTTAGAGTTTCTTTGGATAAATACCCAGAAGTGGAATTTCTGGGTTCTTCTTTGACTCTTGGAATAAGCTTTATTTTAAAGTCTATTTTGTGTGGTATAAATATTGTTATCACAGCTTTTATTTTTTCATTTTCATTTTTATGAAAACTTTTTTCATCCCTTTACTTTCAGTTTGTGTCTTCTGATCTGAAGTGTGCCTCCTGTAGGCAGTATGTATAAATGTCTTGTGTTCGTATGCATTCAGCCATCCTATGTATTTAATCAGGGCACTTAATTCATTTACATTTTAAGTAATTGTTTATAGATATGTAGTTATTGCCATTTTATTATTTAAATTTTGATTTTTCTTATTCTTTGTAAAGAAGTACCTTTAATATTTCTTGCAATACTGGTTTGGTAGTGATGAATGCTAATAGGTTTTTCTTGTCTGGTAAGCTCTTTATATGTCCTTCAATTCTAAATGATAGCCTTGCTAGGTAGAGATATCCTGGTTATTGTTCACTACTGTTCATTAGTTTGAATATTTCATGCCAGTCATTTCTGGCCTGGAATGTTTCTGTGGAGAAATCAGCTGACAACCTTATGGGAACACCTTTGTATGTAACTAGCTGCTTTTCTCTTGCTGCTTTTAGATTCTCTCTTTGTCTTTAAGCTTTTGCATTTTAATTATGATGTGTCTTGGTTTTGACCTCTTTGGGTTCATCTTATTTGGGGCTCTCAATGCTCTCTGAACTTGTATGTCTATTTCCTTCTCCAGGTCATGGAAGTTTTCTGTCATTCCTTGAAATAGGTTTTCAATTTCTTGCTCCCTCTCTTCTCCTGATACCCATATGATGCAAATATTGGTATGCTTGAAGTCATCCCAGAGGTCCCTTAAACTCTCCTCATTTTTTTCTACTTTCTGCTATTCTGATTGGATGTTTCTGCTTTCTTATCTTCCAAATCACTGATTTGATCATCTTCTTCGTCTAGTCTGTCAGTTCCTTCTAATGTATTCTTCATTACAATTATTGTATAATTAACTTGTAATTCTTTTTAATGTTTCTATCTTTATTTTTATATATCCTATCTCTTTGTTGAAGTTCTCACTGAAATCATTGAGCATTCTTATAACCAGGTTTTGAACTCTGTATGTGTTAGATTGCTCATCTTCATTTTGTTTAGTTCCAGAGTTTTGTTCTTTTTTTTTTTTTTTTCATTTGAGACATATTTTCTTGTCTACTCATTTGAGCTACCTTCCTGTGTTTGTTTAAATGTATTAGGTAGGGTTGATATATTTCCTACTTTGATAGAGTAGCCTTATGTAGTAGCAGTCTTGTGGGGCTCAGGGGTGCAGCCTACCTGGTCACCTGAGCTGTATGCTCCAGCTGTGTCTCTTGTATGGGTTGTATGTGCCTTCTTGTGGTACTTAAGTATTGATTGCTGATGGCATGTCAATGGAAGGGATTGACCCTCTATCTGATTGGTTGTGAGGACTGGCCATGACTACAGTGGAGAAGCTGCTGTGCAGGTGCTGACTGTATAGAACAGAATTTGCTTTAACAGATCTCTGATGCCTTTTGAGTCTGCCCTTTGAATGTGTCCTTTGTGGAGGTGGCTGTGTGATACTCTTGTGTAGTTCAAAGCTGATCACTGGTCATGTTGGTTCTGGGGTCTCTTGGGAGGTACAGGCTAAGATCTATAGCTACCTGTGCCCTGTCTGGGGCTACCTGGTATAATCTACAAAGTGATCTGCAGATGATTTCTACTTGTGCTGTGCTTGAAGTAGCCTTGTGGAGACTAAGCTGCAAACTGAGGCTGGCTTCCACTAGTGCCAGGCTTAAGGATGTTAGTAAGAGGTACAGAATATGCTGAGACCAGATATTGCTTGTTTAGGGTATATAGATCTTTACAAGATATTTTCATAGAAGAGTCCACAACATGAGCCAAGACAGGTAATTTGTATGGAAAAGCCACCCAAAGTAACTTGGTTAGGCCTGTCAGTTCAGTGGGGCAGGGTCTCAGAGAATCACCAGGGTAAGGGAGACAGTATTAGCCAGGTTGATGAAGGCCCTGATATGGAGCCTGTGCCTGCTGAATGGGTATGGGGGTGGGGGTGTTCAGACAAGGAACAACAGCTTCTTCTAGCACTTCTGTCTGGCAGAAAGCTGCCTCTCAAAACCCTCTTCCTGAAGCCAGAAAATTCAGTTCTTTCCCATATGGCCCTGGTGCTTTTCAGGCTGCTTCCCCAGTGTTGGAGCTCAGAGTAAGTCTGTCAGTAAGTCTGTGTGTAGGCCATTTAGGAGTAAATTCTGGGACTCCAGTAGCCCTCCATCTTACTCAGCTATAATCCCTGCTGATTTCCACAGCCAGAAGTTATGGAGGCTTCTCTTCCCATCACTGGAACCCTGGGCTGGGGGCCTGATGTGGGGGCTGGGCCTACTCACTCCTCCAAGGCACCACTACAGACAATATATCTCTTTCAATTTTTAACCACTAGCCATTCTACATCTCCTCCTATCCTAGCAGTCTTAAAGTGGCTTCTTTATATCCCTAGTTATAAGATTTCTGTTCAGCTAGATTTCAGGTGGTTCTCAATGAGTGCTGTTCTGTAGTTTAGTAGTAATTTTGATGTGATCAAGAGAAAAAACAAATAAAGTGTTTACTTACTCTGCCATCTTGAAGCTCATAAATCTTAGTTTTTAATAATTTTTGTATTTGCTTTAAAATGTAAATAAATTACTTCAAATACAATATGGGGAAATATTGATTTTGAGATTAAGTTATTAACTGAGTACAATTTTAGGTGAATTCATATATAAATATACAAATTGTATTACTAACTAACAAGTCTTGAATTTCTTTTTTTAAATAAAAATTTTAATTTTAATAGTAGGAATAGTCAGTAATAGAAAAGTCACACTTTTGTATTATTTGCTTTTTTATACCCCTAAATGAGTAGTTTCTGTGACTTAGTTTGCCATAAAAAATACATTGAAAGTTATAATGTGTTTTTTCCCTAAAACAAAGGAATTTTTAAATTTCTTAAGAATGTTTTTCTAATTCATTGAACTGTATACATCTTTCCCTCAATCTATATTGGATAAAACTGCATAATAAAGTGTGTTGACACATATGAGTTCGCCTGGTCTTTTTGAATATCATATGCCAAATACCTATTCTACTCACTCCAAAATTATATACACAGTACAGGTCTGTTCCACTAACAACCCAAAGAAAGTAAAAATCAATTATAAAATTATTCTTATGTGCCAAAGTTTCTTTACTACCACATACAACTATAAATGAAGTAATTGCATACATACCTAATTTCAGTTTTTATTATTTAAAGGCATTATGTTCATTCAGTGATTATGCTTTCTGGATTATTCACATTTTATTAAAGCATTCAAGTCTTGCCAAAGCCTTCAATTCTTTGGAACTCCCATGGGAGATTATAAACTGGATGAAACCAATAAGCTTCCAGTGTTTTATATACTTAAAACTACGTTTTCTGCTGGGTTCTGGACTATGTAATCATCATTTTTGAAAGGCTATGAATCTACTTGAAATGTTATGCCTATAACTTAAATGAGGGGTTAAATTAGCCAGCCTTTCTAATGCTATTTTTTAAGAGTACAAATAATTATTTTAGCAAAAAGCTGAAATTAATGAAAAGATACCTATATATCATATCAAAAACTATGCTGCTATGAAGACTAGCACAGATCTTTACATATTTAAATCCATATCTCAAGTGACTGTGGACCTAGAGCATTCCCTACTGCTATTTCTCCTTGGATAAGACATAGGAGGATAGACAATGACTATACGTCATTATGATCTTGATGGGTTGACTGCCTTCTATCCCTCCCCAAATGACAAAATAGAGACAAAGAAAAAAGGCAAATATTAGGAAAAGCATAACCAAACAGACTTCTTGCCTGACCTATCTCCTGCTTAGAGACATACATGCAATAATAGATCTTACTGAGTCACTGAATTAAGGTTTAAAGAACCAGGGAGTCCTGAGACCATTCTATTTCTTCTCCAGGCTGTATGCATTTACAAGGTGGCTATAGAGAGCATTAGAGTTAACCAACATAATATTATATGTTAAATATATTTTAATTATTAAAAAGGTAGTTTAAATACTGGGTTAGGCTGATAGAGCTAATTTAAGATATTACAAGTGTAATTAAAAAGAAAACTTTATTGCATGGACTAATATATCTAATAAAGAAAAAATGTATTTAATTTTTAAAGTTTTATGCATTATTCCCAAAACTTTGAGAAGGTTTCAAGAATAGCACAAAGAACTTTAGTATACTCTTTATTCCCTAATATATTACCATTTTGAAATATGTTTTCAATCCAGTAATCTATAATTCTTTTTTAACCATGTGAGAGCAATAAGATTCATACTTTTTACCTTTAAATAGTTTAGCATCTATTTCCAAGAAGCAAGGATATTCTCCTTTTATAAACAGTGAATTACCATAATCAGGTAAATTAATTTTGATACATAATTTTATCTTCTTTACACTCTATATTCAAATTCAATTCATTGTCTAATATCTATATGGCTTCCTCTCCCTCAGTATGGATTGTGTCAATGATCATGCACTGCCTTTAGTAGAAATTTTTTTTTAATCTCTTATAATCTAGAACAGATCATAAGATTTCTTTCATCTCATGAATGTGAATGAACACAGGACACTACATTTGTAAAATGTTCCCTCACTTAAGGTTCGTGATATTTTTGTGATCAGGTTTATGCTGTATATTTTCAGTAAAACAGTAATAGTGATTTTTGTATCCTTCTTAGTACAGTACATGAGTAAGCACATAATACAAATTTGCACTTTTGTTGGTTATATTAATTTTAATTACATGGTTAAAATGGAATCCATCATGTTATTTTATAGTAAATTTACTATTTTTCTTTTACAACTAAAATGTTTGTGGTGAGATACTCAGATGTTATAAATACATTTTTTTTCTCATCAAACATAAAATCACTTGTCATATCATCTACTGATGATTCTTACCTGAATCAGTAATAGCTGTCATGGTTGTGAAATAGGATTTTTCTAGTTCCATCACTGTTTCTACATTTTGGTTAGCATTCCACTGAAAAGAAGAACTTTTTCTTCCTCAACACTAACTTATATGTTTTTATATATTTTTAATATAAAAAGTATATTACTAGGCATTTTCACTAAATTAGAAACATTTTTATTTATTCTTTATTTATTATTGTTCTAAAAGATTTTTACTAGCATTCTAAGATATAAATGCAGACATAAATGACCTAACAGGAAAATGGGCAGGTAATATCATTGTTTTTAGTTAATTGCATGTTATATAAATAATGGAAGACATACAACTTAAGAATTTTTACATTTTATGTAATGGTATTAAAACGCAGCTACATGTAATTGAAATGTATACAAATCAATGCCTAATTGAATTCTATTCACAATAATGACTAGTTTTTAATAAAATAAATACAAAATATATACCCACAATAATAAAACAAGTCATTTTATGTGGGTATGAAAAGAATACAAATTAGCAATCCTAAACATATATATATTATTTTAATATAAGTAAAATTATAACATTTTACTATTATATATAGTTATTTGAAAAAATGGAGAGAAGTATGTATTCCCTGAAAATTTCATTTGAAAGAGTAGCTAAAATTCACTTAAAGGAACAATAATTAGTGTGGCTCTTGCTACTAAACAATATAATATAATAAAAATTAGATTAGTGTGAAACTTGCATAAAAGTAAACAGATAAAGGGAAAACAGCTATCACAATGAATTTTCACTATAAACAAAACCAAACTAATATCTAATAATGAAAAAATTTCAGTGAGTGAAGTCTGAATTATTCATTGCATGTCACAGTGAAAGCTGGATAGCAAAATTTGAAGGGGAAGCAGGGTCAATTCTCAGTGGTAGCACAAAGTTTCCTTTTCAGTGGCCTAATTAATTAACTATATAAGTGAAGGTATAATAAAATATACCTAGAATTTCTCATTCAAAGTTTATTCATTTTGATTTTAAATGCTCATCTACCTATTAAAATAACATACACATATCCCCAGGGAAAATGATGTTCTCTATCAAATGAGCTGAAATTCCATGCTTTTTCTTACAAGTTAATTTTGAACTTTTAGTTGAGATAATTCCTCATGGTGTCACTCTCCTACACATTGTAGACTTGAACATTAAACTTCCCTGATCCTTGGACATTAAATACATATAGAACCTCTCACTAATCACACATTTTCAAATATCCTCTAAATTGACAGATGAAAACAAACGTTTGCTTTGAAATACACAACTGAACAATTTCATGGATAAAGGAAAATAGATGTGGAGTTTTGAGAGCACTAATTATAAATTTTAATTGTTTTTACATATATCTAATTCAAATATATAAATAAACTTTTAGCAAATAATCTTAATGCGAGACAGTATAATATTTTACTCCCATATATTCTGTATTCATTTATTTTCCCAAATTAATTACACACAGTTTTAGCATTAGAACTAACAATTGAGTGCAGTCGAGAAAAGGGCTTTATAGACCATAAAGTACCATCCAAAGGAAAGGTCTCAAAGTTACTGGTATCTTCAGGTGTGTGGTTCCAATACACTTTTTTGTGGGAAGTAGAGTAACCAATGAAATAAGACCTGGACAATCCTTTTGATTTCTTCAGAGTTTATATAATTATTTAAGTAATTTAATAGGATGAGTTGTTTTTAGGTATATTTTATTGATTACATTGTCACAATAGTTCCATTTTTTCCCCTTTTGCTCCCCTCTTCCCTGCACCCCCTCCCCCAGAAATCCCACCCATCCCCCCAGTCCATGCCCATGGGTCATGCATACAAGCTCTCCGGTTTCTCCCTTTCTTATATTATTATTATTATTTTAATTAATTAATTAATTAATTTTTATAACAATTATAAAATAACACCCCTCCCTCAGACTTGAGACCCTTTATAATCTTATAGAGGACAATGGGCAATTGTCTTCTGCTCCTCTAGCAGCTTCAAGCTGGATATGGTCATCGTCCTACCTACCCTTGAGTCCAGAATTCCCTAATAAGAGTGAGGGTGTGGAGGGGAGGGTGGCATTCCCACATGGGGAAGGTTCTTGCAGAGTCCAGGTCGGTTGGCTGTCCCTGGATAACGGCGTGCTTGATTTAACAGGCTGGCATCCTTGTATTCTGGGGGCAATAGGATTAAAAGACAGAAGAATGACTTTTTAATGAAATGGGACTAATGCCAATTAGAATTTAAATAATCACTAGCAAAAAAAAAAAATCACTCTTTCTACATATGTACAGGCATGCCATTTTTTAAGCCACTCATAAAAAACTAAAAGACATTGAAATTTCAAAAAAGAATCATTAGCAGTGATATGAAGCATCCTCCATATGTCATCTATTCTAAGATCCATGTAAAATTGCTTAAAAATAAAAGGTCAGAATGCTTTGGCTAAGAAAGAAGCAGCATACTGGATCTATCAACCTCTTCCTTGGAGAGTTTTAGTAAAACCCAACCTCAGATATCAGTGTTGCATGTAAATTAAAAGTTGAAAAGAAAAATGCAGGACAGGAGAATGATTATTAAAAATAACTATCTACATACGTAATTATAAATACAACTCTTTTGCCATCATAGACACATTCCTTTTAGTGGTGGCATGATACCTGTTCCTTTAAGCAATGAAAGTATTTGAATACTCTTTCTTTCAGGAGTTGCTATTGAGAATGGAAATTGATTTAAGTAGATTTTTCATTAAATTCTCATGAGATTTTAAATCTCTAAGAATTCTATTTCTTAGCCCTGCAATGGATAGTAACAGAGCTCAGATGTTTACCTTTCATGTCTCTCAAACCGAGGAGCACAATGTATATGGTAAACTCTAATATCTCATCCTCATGGGTGCTGCACCCATTTAAAAATCATTCTCAGTGTCATTGTAAAACTGCTTTTCATAAACCCCAATAAGTGGGCAGAGTTGTGAATGTCTGACAATATATAAAGAGTACATTTCATGTCCATAACTCTTTTAGTTTACACAGTTCTGACACATGCACTTGTCTTATTTCATACATTACCCTTTGAGAGAGAGAATAAAAGAATATGTTGTCTATTTTATAAATGAGAAAAGGGACATGTGGAAAGCTTAAGAGATTTGTCATGATCATATGTCTTCTTTCTTCAGAGATGAGCTTGATATCAAATTCTAGGATTCTTAATCTTATAGCAGTTAAATATTGTTGTATTTGTGCTCTGCCTATATATAGTTCAAGGAAAACTCTTAATTATCCACAATTTTATAAAGTAAGTTTTTTATAGACCATTAGATTGATCTGAAATAAAAGAGATATGATTACTTCAAAGAGAAGCAATGCATTTTAATTAAAAATTATAGTTACCTTGATATACTATTTAAAAAAGGCACACAATGCAATATATAGGTCATGCATCATAGAAATGTACAATTAAAACCTATAAATATTACTAACCAGTGTCACCCCAATAAATTAAATTAGAAAACCACAGGCAAAATAAAAAATAAAATAAAATACATGTATTTATAATTTTAAATGAAGAAAGAAACTATAAAAATGATTGTAAAGGAACATTAAAATATTAAGAAATGGGAAGAGATCTTACTTTATAATATATCAATGTTAAGGGTTTATGTATACTAGTACCATGTAATATATTTAAAATAAAGCTTAGTAAACAATCTACATTTTCTAGCTTCTTGTGAAATTGTTGATTACCAAAAAAGCGATAATACCAATGGTAGAAACTATAGTAAACTAAATGAGTAAAATATTATTTTTAAAATAACCTAACTTGTTTAAAAATGGAGCATAAGATAAAGGGACAGAAAATATTAAAATCAAAGATGGGAGAAACTTTTAAGAAAAAAATTAAGGTATTTTCTTATGTTTACATTAATAATAATATATTTGTTATACATAGGGCCATACTATATGAGTCAATTTTCAGCAGATCATTAATTTAGACATATATCTTACTACCAATTCTATTATCAATGTGTCAAAAATTAAATTCACATATTCAGTTAAATTCTGATTGCAATTAATAACAGTGGATTTGGGAACTAGAGGTTCAATCATAGCAGCTCAATAAGAGGGTTTCTATGGCAACAAAAGACACTGATCTCAAGGGAGAATGAAAGTAGGATATGTAATGTAAGCAGCCTTCATAGAGGCCAGCTCCACTAGTTCTTAGCAATGTGAATCTGATCTAGTTTAATAGTTTGCCATTATAAAATATGTCTACATTCTGCATGTTTATTTTGTGTTTTTGCTACTAATTCTCCAATGGTTTTATTCTCTGCTCTTCCTCAGCCACCAATAAGTACTGCTTTCTCTAAAAGTATGTTTTTAGCCTCCCAATCTTCTCAATCCAAGTTAAATCTAGAATTATTGTGGCCTCACTGTATCACGGGATTTTTAAAAATATTATATTTAATTATTTATCGCTGATTTTTCTCTATATCAGAGGATTTTGTGGTACTGTATACGTATGTTGTTAAAGTTACGTAGGTTTAAGAGCGTAGGATAAATGTAAGGTTCCTACTTCACGGGGGTGTCTAGAACGTAATACCCACGATAAGTGAGGGAATACTGTATATTTTATTATCCCTCACTTTTCTTATATCAACAACTTACTCTTTTACCTATCTTGGATTGTATGGCCATTGATATATGACATCAGCTCTCTTCACATATCCAGCCTAGTTGTACATCTGTGAGATAATCTGTGGGATAAACTTAGTTGAATTAATTTCTCTATTTAGTTTATGGTGTCCCTATATAGCTAAACGTATTTAAAATTATATCACCATTCTTAATGTTCTTAATTTTTTAAATAATTTTATTTATTTATTTTTATAGAAAAGGGAAGGGAGGGAGAAAGAGAAGGAAAGAAACACTGATGTGCAAGAGAAGCATTAATCAGTTGCCTCTTTTGCACCCCAAACAGGGAACTTGGCCTGCAACCCAGACATGTGCCCTGATGGGAATTTAACCAGGGGCGTTTCAGTTTGCCAGACAAAGCCCAATTCACTGAACCACACCAGTCAGGGCTTTACTGATCTTCTTTTAAATACAGTGTACAGGATCATTATTTCTGCTAATACTGATAGCAGACTACCTTTTCAGATCAATGCTGACACTAAAAATAGCTTAAAATGTTGAATAAACATAGGAAAAGTGAAACATTTTCTTAAAAGCTAGAAATATCTATCAAAATAGTACAACTTAAAGAACAAACAATCTGAAGAGGTTGCTTTTGATCTGAACATATTTGTCAAACATGAATAAATACACTGGGAAAATGAGCTGTAATTGTGAAAGTTCAAAGAGCCAATGGTACCCAAATACAATATAATAACCACTGACCCCAAAGTGAAGAGGCTCCTAGATCCCATGCATAATCCAAGAAAGGAGACTTTGGGCTCTATTTCTGAGGACAGGAGTGAATTCCAGTTGTCTTTTCAGTGAAAGTTGTTTACCTGGCTTGAGCATGGGAAAATATTTGGAAAAGAAAAAAAAGAGCTGTATCTTTTCTACAAGAAATTGTAAACCACTAGCCAGATATCACATAAGTTCCAGTTTGAATTTGCTTCACTGAGTGGTTAAAGAATCTTCAAGCAAGAATTTATTTAAAGCTTTTCCATTTGGTAGTACCTCAGGCTGTTGGCAAAAGCAAATGAAAATGAAAATGCTTTCTGGAAGAAGTACCCTTGTTTTAAGCCTTAATAGGCCCCTAAAAGCCATTAAATAGATCATCAAGGACCACTGGGCAAAGAAAATCATGACACAAGAGAAAAGATACCATGACTGAACCCAAGCAGGAATATAAGAGATAAGTTAATGCAAAAAATCAAATATAGACCAGTAAATAACACATATGTATATAATATTATTTTATAGTTTATTATTTATAATATTAATTATAAATAATATTATAAATCAATGATAACATTTTGTTTTTTTTGGAAGCATCCAAGTTTCTTTCTTTTATTGCTGTTCTATTACAGTTGTCCCAATTTTAACCTGTTGCTCTCCCTTGCCCCATTTTCACAGTCAATCCCCACCCTGCTGTCCACGTTCATTGGTCTTTTATACTATTCCTTGACTTGACCTTTCCCTTTCTTTCCCTTCTTATCCTCCTCTCCCTTCCCCTCTGGTCATGGTCAGTCTGTTCCTTATTCCATGCCTCCGGTTCTGTTTTGCTCATTTGTTTGTTTTGTTCATTAGGTTCCTCCTGTAGGTGAGATCATATGGTGTTTGTCTTTTGCCACCTGACTTATTTCATTTATCATAATACTCTCCAGTTCCATCCATGCTGTCCCAAAAGGTAGAGTTCCTTCTTTCTTTCTGCCGTGTAGTATTCCACTGTGTAAATGTACCACATATTTTTGATCCACTTATTCACCTATGGTCACTTAGACTGTTTCCAGCACTTGACTAATGTAAATAATGCTGCTATGAACATATAGGTACATGGGTTCTTTTGAATTGGTGTTTCAGGATTCTTCAGGTATAATCTCAGCTGTGAACTGGCTGAGTTAAAAGGCAGTTCCACTTTAAGTTTTTTTTTGAGGAAATTCCACTGTTTCCCACAGTGGCTGCACCAGTCTGCATTCCCACCAACAGGCACTAGGGTTCCCTTTTCCCTGCATCCTCGTCAGCACTTGTTTGCTGATTTGTTGATGATGCCCATTCTGACCAGTGTGAGGTGGTATCTCATTGTGTTTTTTATTTGCATCTCTCTGATGGCTAGTGATGTTGAGCATCCTTTCATATGTCTCTGGGCCCTCTGTATGTCCTTTTTGGAGATCTGTTTAATTACTTTGCCCATTTTGAATTGGATTGTTTGTCTTTCTGGTGTTTAGTTGTATGAAGTCTTTATATATTTTGGAGATCAAACCCATGTCTGACAAATATGTTTTCCCATTTTGTTGATTCCCTTTGCAGTTTTGTTTTCTTTAGCCAATAAGATGCTCTTTAATTTGATAAGTCCCATTTGTTTATTCTTTCCTTTATTACCTTTGCCCTAGAAGATATATTGGCAAAAGCATCGCATGTGGGATATCTGAAATTTTACTGCCTGTTTTTCTCTAGGACTTTTATGATTTCTTGGCTTATGTTTAAGTCTCTTATCCATTTTTAGTTTATTCTGGTTTATGGTGTAAGTTGATGGTCTAGTTTCTTTCTTTCTTTCTTTCTTTCTTTCTTTTTTTTTTTTTTTTCCGCATGTACTGGTCCAGTTCTCTCAACACCACTTGTTGAAGGGGCTATCTTTACTCCATTGTATGCTCTGTCCCTTTTTGTCAAATATTAATTGACCATAAAGACATGGGTTTGTTTCTGGGCTCTCTATTCTGTTCCATTGATCTATGTGTCTATCCTTTTGTCAGTGACAGACTGTTTTAATTATAGTGGCCTCATATTGTAACTTAATATCAGGTTTTCTGATCCCTCCTATTTTGTTCTTCTTTCTCAAGATTGGTGTGGCTACTAGGGTCTTTCCTGGTTCCATATAAAATATTTGTTCTAAATCTGTGAAATATGTCATTGGTATTTTAATAAGGATTGCATTGAATCTATTTATTGTTTTGGGTAGTATGGACATTTTAATGATGATAATTCTTCCAATCTATGAGCATGGTATATGCTTCCATATATTTGTATCTTCATTAACTTCTTCCTTCAATGTTCTATAGTTTTCTGAGTACAGGTCTTTACCTCCTTAGTTAAGTTTATTCTTAGGCACTTTATTTTTCTTGTTGCTTTAGTAAATGAGATTTTTTCCTAATTGATGTTTCTGATATTTCATTGTTGATGTACAAAAATGCCATCAATTTCTGAATATTGACTTCCCACTATTTTGCCAAATTCACTTATTAGGTCAAGTTGGTTTTTTTTTGTTTTTTTTGTTTTTGATTTAACTTATAGGGCTTTCTATGTACACTATCATGTCATCTGCAAATAATGGCAGTTTTACTTCCTCCTAATTTCTAAACCAGGTAAAGACACAACAAAGGAAAAAAGACAAAATAAAACTACAGGTCAATATCGCTGATGAACCTAGATGCTAAAGTCCTCAACAAAATATTGCCAGTAAGGATCCAGCAATATATTAAAATGATCATATACCATGATCAAGTGGGATTCATATCAGGGGTGCAAGGATGGTATGATATTCACAAATTAATAAATGGAATGCATGACATAAACCAAATAAATGAAAGACAAAACCCACATGATCATATCAATAGATGCTGAAAAAGTGCAGCACCTATTCGTGATAAAAATGCTCAGCAAAGTGAGAAAAGAGGGAGTATACTTCAACATAATGAAGGCCATATACAAGAAACCTACCACCAAAATTATACTCAATGGGCAAAAACTAAAACTTTCCCCAAAAGATAAGGAACAAGGCAAGGTTGTCTGCTTTCACCACTTTTATTTAACATACTATTGGATCTTCTAGCCAGAGAGGTTAGACAAGAGAAAGAAATAAAAGGCATCCAAACTGTATATGATACTTCAAGGAAATAAAGCAATAGGATCCCCACAGAGGATCAAAAACTATAAACTGGCAATGCAGATCTAAAAAAAAAAATCTAAATATTAAGCTTATATAATCATTGTTCATAGGTAGAACATAGTGAAATTGCCCATAACCAGAACAAATAGAAAATCTTAAAGAGAAGCTAGGGAGATATTTACTTTATGAGAAGTACAGTTAGGATTACAACTTAACTTCTCACCAGAAAATTTGGGGATCAGAAAATAGAGGTATGATATGTTCAATGTGCTGAAAGAAAGTATCGTCCACAAATGAAGATGAAACAAAAATTTTGGGAACACACTAATGAGAGTCTGGGATTAGTAGATGTTGATTAGAGGAAGTTCCAAAGGATATACTCAAGTCAAAAGGTGATAAAAAGCAAAAAGAAAAAGTGATAATTACATAGGTAGATATAAATAAACTGTAACTACATAAAACAATAAAAATAATATCCAGAGGAGATTTTAGAAATGAATGAATTGAAACTATGAACCATAAAAACAAATAATTTGGAAAATGGTTAAATGAAGTTCTAAAGTCTTTGTTTTGAGAGGGTATAATATTGATAATGATCTATATTGTATATTTTATTGCATGAAGAAAAGGATATAATACAAATACAGTGATGCCCTGCATAACAACATTTTAGTCAAAGATGGATCATATATATTATGGTAATCTGATAATATTATAATGGAGCTAAATTATAAGATTAAATTCCTGTCACCTAGAAATAAAGCTGGCATAAAATCTAAGCAGAATGCACTTTCATGCATTTGTGGTTATGCTGGTAGAAACAAAACTGTGCTGCCAGTCATATAAATATATTGTATATGATATTTTTACTGTCCCTTTTCTATGTTTAGTCATGTTTAGATACCAAATACCATGTGTTAGAATTGCCTACATTATTTAGTATAGTGATAGGTTGCACAGACATGTAGCCTTGCAGCAACAGGCTATATACCATATAGACTAGGTGTGCAGTAGGCTACACAATCTAGATTTAAGTGCACTCAATATTGTTCACATAATGATAAAATTGCCTAAGACTACATTTCTCAGAACATATCCCCATTCTTATATAGTGCATGACTGTATGTGATTTCAAACTGTTGAATAAAAAATGAATTAAAATACTCAACACAAAAGAGAAAAACCAAAAATAAAACAGGCAAGAGCAATAATAAGCACAAAATAAAATTAAAAATTTAAAACTAACAATGTCAAAATATTATAGTAGTAAAGGTAGATTAAACACTTCAGTTAAAACCAAAAGGATATAAGTTTAGATTAAAAACTCAAAATATGCAGCATTCAATGTAGACACACGTTACAGATTAAAAAACAGAAAGGCTGCTAGTAAAACTTGGAAGGATATACCAAGCAAACACCCACCAAAAGAAATATGGTGTAGTTTTGTTAACTTAAAACACATGGTAAGGCAAAAAGAATTTCTTGAGATAAAGGATGTAACATCAGTGAAAATAAGAGTTCAGTCCCCCAACTGTATAGCAATTTTACGTTAGTATAAATTCCAATGGAGTTATGTCATGCAGAACAAGTTCTCTCATAACAGTACAATTAAGCTAGCAAGTAATATTCTACATCTTAGAAAATTCTTCATATTATTGGAAGTTAAGGAACCCATGAATTACCATAAGTTGTAGAAAATGTTTAAAATAGACAATAATGAAACAGTGTATTTTAACACTTCTGTGGTGCATTTATAACTGTATTTGTAGTGAAAAATACATTAACACTTCAAGGGAAAGTAATATGTGACAGAGATGAGAAAAAAAATGAATGATTTTTTCAAAAGATGTCCAGAAAAAATTGGGTATATATTTGGAAATATATGATATGACCCTTTTGTGCAATATAGAAAAATAGTTACAGAAGAATTCCAGAACAACAAATAGAAAGCAAAACTATAAAGCTTTAACAAAATATTATGTGAAATATCTTCACAACTTCAATATAGGGGAGTTATTTTCTTGAGCAAAAGTAAAGGAAAAGATAGATAATCTAAGACACTATAAAAATAGATAATTTTGGTTATATTAAATTAAATACTTGTTCAGCAACAAAGAACGCCTTTTGAATAAACATAGGAGTTGTGGAATGAGATAAGAATGTGTAGTATAGGTTACTGAAAAAGAGGAGCTTATTTATTTATTTATTTATTTATTTCCATTATCAACATATTGTAGATGTCTCCATTTTCCCCACCATTGCCCACCTCTTATAGCTTATGCCCCAATGCATATAAAAATAGAAAATCCAATAAGAAAATGAAAAATATCTTGAATAAGCAATTCATGGAAAACAAATAACAAAGATATAATAAATAATAGAAAATATATATAACCACAAAAATAATCAGAAGGATGCAAATAAGAACTATCGAATAAATTACACATCTATCAGTTTGTCAAAATTTTAATGTGTGACAATACTATTATTAATGTGAAGAAACAACTTGTGTGATCCAATTTATATGAAATGGTCCAGAGATGGTAAATCTGTAGAGACAGAAAGCAGATTAGCAGTTGACTGAAACCAAAAGTGAGAATGGAAAGGGGCCATGAGGAATATTCTTTAGTGATGGGAATGCTCCAAAATTGTATTTGTATTATGGTAATGATTGTACAAGTCTAACATTTGTTAAAAATGATTGATTTTTTATTACATTCAAAACATGTAAATTTTAAGATATATAAATTAAACCTCGATAAAGAGCTGTTAAAATTTTTAAAAAACAATGTGGAACCACAGAAACTGACATGTAGTTTTGATAGAGATGTGAATCAAAATAACCATGTTGAAAAAACTGTTTGGAAAAAATGTTTTGACATACTTTATTAAAGTCGAGACTACCAGTACCTTATAACTTAGCATTGCCAGTCACAGAATATAAGGTAGAAAATATTTAACCCATTTGTAAGAATATATCTGAGTAAGTGTCAAAGGATTAATGCTTGTAACTTTACTGGAAACATAAACATCCAAATTATTTAGCCAACATCAATGTAAACAAACCTCAGCTGAACTCAAGAGCATAATGTTGACAGAAAGAAATAAAACACAGGAGTGCATAAAGCTTTTATTTATACTTAAGTGGTTCAAAAGCACACAAAATAAGACTATACATTTTGGAGACACACATACCTTGTTTGGGTGTACAAATGTGGTAGCAAGCCTATAAACTTACCCAGTTATAACATTCTCACAAAATATTGCAGATAATCTTGGGTACAGTTAATATGTTATTTATTGAGCAAGTTAGTGATTATACACAATTTACATTTTAATTATTTATGGAATTGTGCATATATCTGTATAATCATTATGCATATGTGATTCATGAGTTTTTTATTCACAATAAAAGAACAAGAAGAAGATAAGTATTTAGAAAATATGAGTGATATATGGACAGCAGAAACTGGTAGGAAAATCTTTTTATAACAAGTATATATTTATTAAATAGTTATTTATGATAATATTTACATACATATGATTGCTAAGCACAACACTAGAAATACCATCACTTTTAATTAATGCACTAGAAGTCCTAGGTCATTCAGTAAATCAAGAAAACAAAAGACATCAGGGTTGCTGAAGAAGATGAAAAATGTTATTTTTCACAGATAGACTTTCTTTGTAGAAATTCTGAAGAACTACCACCAAATTATTATAATTTAAATTGAACACTATTGGTGTACTTAACAGTTCATTAAAAAATATCAAGCATGTTAAGCACAGAAATGTAATATTTCTAAAAATTATATTTAAACATCTTACCTTGTAAGTAATATGACAAAATCTACATATTCTTTACATGCTATTTGTCAGTCATTAGGATAAATGTTAGAAGTTGAAAGGAAAAGAATGGTCACTGTATTCATTCTCATGGAATGTTTAGTGTTAGAAACAAAGAATTGGATAGCAAATTAAAATATTATGATTAAAAAAGCAGAGTTTGCTAGAGGTAGAGTAGTCCTGGTTTACACCTGTTTTGCTGACATAATTATAACAACTCTTTACACTCTCGATTATGTCCACATTTGGAAGGTAAATTACACAGTCATCATAACTATGGGAGTATTAGCCATGCACCAGTCAGGCAGGAACCCTAATCTCAGGAAAGATATCACCGAGAAAGCAGGGTCTCTGCCTGGTTGGACTTGAATTATGACTCATATTAATTTAAAATTAATTAAGAGAATAGAGGTCTGTGACATGGAAACAATATATGTCAATACATAGAAAAAGGAAGAGCACTGCATTGAGTAATAGAAAAACAGAACAAGACAAAACAAAAACAGACTGAAGCCCAGACTACAGGGATTGTGCAGGTGAGAAAGAGGGAAGTTTTAATGGATGAGGTTGGAGTAATAAGCCAGAGGCAGACCAAGACCTTGGAAAGCATTGTAAAGTCAGTTTAAGAAGGACCATATCTATCTATCTATCTATATATATATATAGATAGATAGATAGATATGCCTGGAATTCTGGAGGAAACCAACATTTACGGAGTATGGCAGAGGAAGAAAAACAAGATACTGAGACAAGTCAGAAAAAAGGAGAAAAATCAGGAGGGAATGGTTCTGTAAAAACTTGAGGGTAAGTCTTAGGAAGGTGAAGTTTTCAACAGTATAATGTTCTCCAGAGAAATCATAAACATGAGATTATTGTGTAGATTATTTAGAAGTAAAAATAAAATCAAAATTATGAATGATTCATGTGCCCCTATGTTTATTAATGCCATCCTCTCTCACACACACAACATCTAAGCGAGAGAAGCCAAGGTCATAATCAGCTTCTTGCTGACCCTCATACTTTTACAACCAAATCGTCTCAGAGACTATCGACTTTTCTTTCCAACTTTCCCTGAAATCAATTTATTTGTTTTTCTCTTTATTTCCTTTCTTTCCTTAAAAATTAGTTTCTTATTAAATCTCAATCACTTTAACTGATTAGAGGTAATTAATTAAAAGTGTTCTATTGTCATTTTATATCAAGTTAAGAAAGGACAGTCTTCTATCGAGGAAAAAAAATCATAGATTTATTATTAAAAGACCAGACTAAACATATATTATTAAGTACTATAAAAACTTAATAATGATCACATTCTTTTCAATGCATTAATGATGCCAAGAAAAAGAAAACTTTTTTTCATGTTATTAAAAGTAAATATTTACAATAGGTTTTCTTTTGGTCTATCCTCATGATACTCATATTTAAATATTTTAAGACCCATGAAAAAAAGGAGAGATATTTTTGTAAGAGAATGATGACTTAATCCTAGAGTACAGCAAGTAGTTAAGACAGGGGTGATATTACATACTGGTTTAAAAAAATAGGCAACCAGCGCTGGTATCATTCAATCAGTAACTTAACCAATTCTGGCCTCAGTTCTTTTTGTAAATGGTAAACAGTGTCTATAATTGTGCCTGCCGTTTGTAATTGCTTTGAAGCTTAAACGAATGTTTAGCAATACTAATTATTCAGTATTAGTTATTTTTATAACCCATATACTTTATTTTTATAAGAATTAAATAATTTTTATAAATCAATTTTGTTTCTACATTCTTCTACCTTGAACTCCAAACCTTTATAAAAACAAGTCCTGAGGTGAATATAGTTAGTAGTATGTTTTTGTATACTGACTGGTGGTAAGGATCTCCAAGTTTTCATCTTAGAAGACAGCATTATCAATGTTTTACATAGAAAACTTCCTTTACTTTATTTTCTAACTTATATTTCCTTCTTCTCTGCTATACTTACATTTTTCTTTCTTGGAACACTGAAACTTGGTAGAGAGCCATTATATCTACATCTTTTCTTTCTGAATTGGCCACCTGAATTTACTTACTAATCCAAAAAAAAATCATCTTAAATTTTTTTCTTTATTATGTATTTACAATCTATAAATTTAAAAATAATTTTTAGTTATTCTCTAAATTTTCCATACTAGTTCACATATTCCTTTTCAGTTTCTAATTAAAAATATTAAACAGATTCTGTAATTGACAGTAGAGGTGCAAAACGTGTAAACTTTTCTTGAAAGTTTCTATAGTTTTACTATTTCTCACATTCCTTGCTTGTACCCTGTGTTCTATCCAAACTTTACAGTCTCCTGGTTGCCGAGGATTCATCTTCTGCTTTCCGATCACTTCAACAGACTCATTCACATCCTGTGGTGGTTTTACGAACCTATTTTCCATACAGCTATATTTAAAGGAAAATCTGGTATTGAAGTATTTTTTTCCATATTACCAGACAGTATTGAATTTTCTGGAGCCCAATTTGTTGTGAGGCATGCTTCCATGTTTTGGGGTCGTGCAATAAATGTGTCCTGATATGCCAAAAGTTAGGACAAAATGCACCATTCCATTTGGCCAATATACTCAGCAAATTTCCAATTCATTCATCTTTGGCAGCAAAACCTTGCAAACACTGCAAGGTCCATTTCTATGGACAGCATCCATAGAAACCAAATATTTGCAGAAAGGTGCTTAAATGAAATTTAAAAATCAGAGTGCAAATTAAAATTGAATTTCATTGACAAAAATAGTCCCAACTTTTTAAAAAGTGTACACAGATGCCATTTGCTTAAGCAATAAAATAAAATGTATCTTAGCAACTTTCATCTATCTAATATGAAGTCTTCCTTGTCTCTAAAGGGATGGGGTGTATGACAGTATCCTCTAAATCCCAAGGAATCACCGTCATAAACCAATAAACATCCATTCTGCTCTTAGTCTTTGAAGGGCAAAAGTCTGTGTGGTTATAAAGAGCTACAAACATATGTAATCCTTTCCAACTTGTGGTTGCCTGGTGGAAATTGACTTCAGAGGGGGAGGAAAGAGAATTTATTTGGCTTTTCCCTTACCATAGTGGGACAAGGAAAATGAAAGATTTTGAAAAATTAAAGACTCCTTTAAAATATATATCTATTTTGTGGTTCAAGAGTGGACTTCACAGATGTTTTATCTAAAATTACACATATCCCCATTTCTTATTATAGTGTTGGGGGAAAATGTGATGCCAAGAAATTAGAATGAAAAAGGAAAAAAGAAAAAACCTCCTACAACTTAAATGGTTTGAAATTTTTTGATTTTTTTTTCTACTTAGGCATTCTAAGGACAAGCTCCTAAAACTTTCTGTTTTTATTTTCTATCTTGCTGGAGTATCTTATCTCTCTGAAAGAGAAATGATAACCTACAGTTCCCTTTATTATTACAAGTTGACTTTAAAAAGGTAATTTTTGGTTAAACCTATGTTTTAGTTTTCATGTGCTGAAATGTATTGAACTTCTGAACTCTGAGTTTACTAATACCCAAACCTTTGATGAGACCAGGGGACTTTCTAACCTTAGTTGTGGAGACAGACATTAAGGTTTGTGAGCTCAAAAGAGAATTCAGACGCACCAGAGAATCATCATACTTTTAGTCAATGCACTTCTCTGCTTTTTTATTAATAGTTTTAATCTGATGGGTCAAGAGAGAATTGTAAGTCTGGCTCAACAGTCTAGAGAGAAAATTTATTATAATTGGGAAGGAAAAAATGTAAGTATCTTATGGGGCAAACAGAAACTTGAGGTAATGTTGCACCTTTTGGCTCTAAAAAACATTTATATTCTAATGTGTACTCCCTGTATCTATATTTTCCTGGGACAGTAAGAGAACTACACCTCAGAGAATATATCAAGGTAAATCATTTCCAGAAATGTAATGACGGAAGAAGAACACTGTATTCCTTTGCCACCATATCATTTCATGGTACCTTTCTTAACTACTTTATTACCTAACTTCCTGTGTGGGTCAAAGTGAGCTTGTCCTCTCTGTGGATATTTATATTGGCATAATCTTGCTTTCTAATTTTCTCTACCCTCTCTAATCTTGCTGAGGCAAGAGTCCCCTGAATGTTAGGGAAGCAGATGAAATCAAACCTTCTATCAAAGTTAGAGGAAGACAGTATTCTGGGTGTAGACAAGAAAAGCTGAGATCGGTGTACCCACAAGTTAAGTAGTCTGTAATGGGCCTCTTGTACTTCTGTTGTTTCTTCTTTAACAAAGAAGTACTTTAATAAAGGCCTCAGTCTTTCTCTCTCTCCCTTTCTCTGTTTCCCCTTAAAAAACATTCAGATACTTGATTTTTCAGTGAAAGAATTTAAATATTCGAAAGTTAAAATCTATTACTGTATAACTGCTTGATAATTTGTTTGAATGTAGCAGATATCAAAATAATTGTTGGGTCAACTTCTGTGCTATGCCAGTTTGGGAAGAATTTTTTCTTTCCTAACAGGGCTTTCTTGAATGTTAATGCAGCAAAGTTTGTTTGTTTCTTTTTACTTTTTGATTTATTTATTGTTTTTCTATTATAATTGTCCCACATTTTCCCCCATTGTTTCCCCCAACTCAGCCCATGCTAATGGGACTACATCAAACTAAAGAGTTTCTGCTCACCAAAAGAAACACCAGCAAGATGAAAATGGAACCAACTATATGGGGACACATATTTGCCAATGATACCTCAGACAGGGATTGATCTCCAAAATGTATAAAAAACTTATACATCTCAACAACAAGAAGACAGACAACTCAATTAAAAAGTGGGCAAAGGAATTTTGATATTGCAAAAATATTTTGATATATATTTTATGGCAGTTAAAGTCCCACAAAGTTGTTGTTCTTTATTGATAGATATCAGTAATTATGTTATGACATTGTATGGTCTACTAATTTTAGTGTTTTGTAGTAAGATCACCACTATAAAGACATGCAGAATCACTTGTAATAAACCTACTTTAAACTTTATACTTTTTATTACAATGCAGTTGCACATCACTAAAATATGAGAATATAAAATAGAATATCAATACACAGCCCAATGGTTAAAAACTTGTCTTTCCATAATATTTACAAATTGACCTACTTCTGATCCAGTGTAGATTTTCTGCATTAGTCAAGAAAAGATGGCATGTTTATCTGTTATTGTGACTGAAGGTTACACTAAGATAAGAAATACCTTTAAATGCTGAGAACTTATTAACTTTCGAGTACTGTGCTTTCTTATCCATTATCTCATTTAATTCTCACTTAAAATAAATCATGTGTTAAGATTAGTATGAAGAGTCTTAGATTTAGGGAGATGAAGTAAATCCCCAAATGTCTCAAAGCCACTTTGCAGGGACCTGGAGGTGAATGTGGGCTGTTTGCTCAGAGCCTGTCATAATACACCTGTAGGTAGACCATACATTTAGCCACTTGTTTTTTCAAATACTTCTGACTATAGTTCTTGGTTATTGACATCATTTACTGAGTTCTGTCCTCAAAGACAGATAAGTTGGCAGAAATATCATCTTTTTCCTAGAGAGAAAGTTCTGAAAAACAACACATCTATACACCAGAGGTGCAGCCCTATCTTTATATTGTTTTATCCTCTTTGCTTAGTTTAATAAACTATTTTCTCATTAAAGGAATGGGTCCAGTTACTTTCCATTTTTGTTAACACAAACAAGAAACAGGCTTAACTGTAAGAAAAGAGGAAATAGTTTAGCTATCTGGCTTAAAACTTGATCCTCTACTAGGATTAAGCAGCATATTTGGATGTAAATCCAGAGTCAAAGTCAGGAATTGAAATCTTTAGTTGTAGAGCAAGGACTTGGTAGAGAAAGCATGGTTCTCGTTCTTCCTTTTTAGGAAAGGAAGAATGCTTGCATATAATCCTTGGGCTACCCTTATGTATAAACTTGTATTATATAAGCTTGTATATATACATCCAGAACATGCATACATACATAACTCATACATATATTAGAACTAAATGTAGGGTTTGTGAAAATTTTGTTGATTACTAGCAGTTTCCCTCTCCATCCATGAGTAGGAGGAGCTTAATAAGCACCATCACCACTATCTACCTAATTCTCCGGACAGTAACTCCTGTCATACTAAACACTCTCATTTTTCCAAACCGTATTGATCCTACTTGTTCTTTATGTTAGACCAGTGCATCACATCTTAAACCTTAATCTTTTTAGGAACAACTTGAGGAATTTGTAGGAGTAAGGAAGAGCCTGAAGGTCTCATTTTTAGTAAGTTTCAGGGGGTGCCAGTGCTACTGGTGCAAACACCACACATTGAGTGGAAAGGCTTTATTTTCAAGGTGTGATCCTGGGTCAACAGCATCAATATCACCTGGGACATCATTTGAAATGCATATTTTCAGGCCCTGTTCCAAAATCAAAAACTCTGAATCTAATGCCCACAAAAGTTTTAGAAATCCCAGCTTTAGACCATTTTTTGTCTGTTTCCATTGCCACTGTCTTAGTTCGAGTGCACATCCAATCTCTCTTAGACTAGCTAAGGGCATTCTAACTGATCTGTTCACATCTGATTTTGTTACCAACCATTCATCACATTGGCACAATGACTTTTAAATTAAACTTGAAAGATTTTGTTATCTGAATATCCCTATAATGCCTTTTTTCCTTGCAAAATAAAGTCAAGCACTTGTAACCTAACATTTATAGATTATTTAAAATAAATTCTAATAACTTTCAAACTGAAAGTGATGGCTTGAAATAAATTTCTAGTTAGAGAATCACACACTGATGCAAAAAGTTGTTATATAGACAATTTATACAGGAAAAAAGACATGATTTTTTTTTTCTCTATTTAGAAAAATGGTGGGTAATGATACTCCTTGCTGCTCTATGAGGATCAGTTGAATAATTTCCCTCAATTTCTAGGCAGTTTTCTGAAAGCCTAGACTAGACAAGAAAAATTGGGTCAGCTATGGAGTTTGGAAAGTTACAAGTATCTGTAATTGCTTTGTTTTTATGCCAACCTTTTTTTCCATTTAATATGCAGGGCATCAAACCTAGCTGGTGTGCTTTTTCCAATCATAGTACCAAATTTTGAAAATTTTGGTGTAAGGAATAAAGTTCAGAAGAAATTTTTACACCCTCTAATTTTGTTTCCCAAGATCTGTTTTTAGGTTAGGTAGATGAACCAACTTATGAAGTTCCTTCCAGAGTGCTCAGTGTCATGTTTTCCTTTTGAAAATTGAGCCCATAGGTGTGGTTATAGTTAGTGTTATTTAAAGAGGGATTTTAAGGACTTGTCTGATGAACAGCCCATAATCATTTGAGTTTGAGACTATCTTTCTCTGTTACAAATATTTTCCTTTCATTTGAAAGCTTTTACTTTTGCTCTGATTTTATTTAGTTTTGAGGATATTCTTAAGTAATGTAAGAGTCAAAGTTAAATTAATTAAAAGTAGTTTAGAAAGTAGAAAATGAAGAAAGTGCTTTCCAAAGAAAACAGACTATGTAATTTTATGAAAGTTTGCATCAAGGTTTGCATAGTTTTGTTAGAAGTTATTGGCAGCAGTGAAGGTAGCCATTGAGTTAGATTTAACTTCCTGATTAACTTTATGTAAACTGTCAAATGAACCTATTGTAGTGAGAGATTAAACAAAATGCATTATGTGTCCACCTTATTTCTTTTGGTAACTTCAAGAAATAGGAAGGGAAAAAAAGAAAGCCTTTCTTATGTCTTCTAAGTCCAGACACTTGCAAATCACAGTAATTAGCAAAACAGGATTTTGAGAAAACCAATTTGATTTCTGGTTTATAACATTGTTTAAGTCACAACTCTTTGTGGAATTCAGTATTCTGAATTATAAAGTAGATTATCACTGAAGAATATTTTTGCTTAAAGTATTCTGATTTGATAAGTACTTAAGAAGTTAATGTCCTTTTTTTTATAATGGAATGTAGCTTCATGGTTTATTTTTTCTTTACCTGCCATGTAGTTGTTCATTTCCTGACATGTAGAAGTTTGATTAATGTTGAGAATATATATCTAGACAGCCTTTCAAGTAGCTTTTTTAAAAATAAAAAGCTACTTAAAAACTTGTACTGCATTTAGCTGGCAACATTTATGCTGATTTCATGCAGATCAATCAACAAAAGCATTTGTTTATACTTTTTCATGGCTGTTTTTTTGGTTTTTTTTTTAATAGTTGGGGCAATCAACAGCCCTCTGTTTTTAAATTTTTCAAAGACTCCTCATAGGTACCAAAAATAAACTAAGAAGAAAAGGCAAATACATATTAGCCATATTAATCATTCTTACAATTTTTATTTCCATGTAGCTTCTACCTAATGTGGTTAGGACACACACTAATGCATAATACAATATAAACCATTGATAACTGCACAGACATTTGAAGGGATGTCTCCTGTCTGATGTGCATCCATTATGCATATATATACATGTATGTGTGATGTTATTGGCATAAATTTGTTAACTTAATAAAATATGTAAACAGCTCATTTGTCCTTAATCTCTATGTCCAACTTCTATAAATGAAGAAAATAAGTAGAATAAAATTAAATTTTGATACCTGTATATATCATTATAAGCAGAAGCTCTTTTTAAAAATGTTCCCCAAGAATTAATTAGCTATAATTTCACATAAAGCACCAGAAATTATAGCATCCACAAAAAAGTTTATGCGGGGGTTGGGATTGGAGGTATGAGTGAGCTAAGGACAAGGAATCATAATACATAATTAACTTTGAGGCAAGTTTCCCACTTAAAAACTGCTTAAAAAACACTGTATCTTATTTAGATTGTTTGGATTTCATGAGATTCAGAAAATGGATGAGAAGATATACAAATTCAGCAAAATATTAAGGCAAAATTGTGAAGGCAAAATTGAAAGAACAAAGTAGTCTTAGTCTAGGGTTAGACCATCCTTCATTTGTGTAATTAGCCAGGTAGTACAGTTAAGCTTTTTCTTTTTTCTTCTATATAACATACAGATAAGACAAGTTGTCCTTTGTATCTCATAGGAGTATATGGTTAAAGCAGTGTACTCAAAATTGCTTTTTACAAGTATCAAGCTGCTTAAAATCTATAATATTGTTATTGATAAATAAATAAAGATAGCTAACATAGATTGGAAATTTAATAAGTGCTAGCCACAGTACCAAATTCCTTAAAAATATCACCTAATAGTAAGTTAACACTAACTTTATAAAATACTGGTGGGTACGTTTTTTAGGTTTATTATATCAGTGAAAAAACAGGCTTTTCAATGCACCTACCTACAGATTGTCAAGAAGTAGAGCCAGAATTTAAATATAGGACTGATGATACCCAAATCTATTTTTCAATACCTAGTAAGTTCCACTCACCACATTAAGGAATTTATTTATTAGATCATAAATATTGAAGAATTTTAATCATAATCTTTTAAGTCATAAAGTTAGAATTCAAACTACAACTATGGTTTTTTGTGTTCCTGTTTTGAGTTGTCAAAACCACCATTACTTGGAAATAATACACTATAATTTTGAAGCTCTCTGAGGGCTGAAAACTTGTCTTATGTAATTTTTATTTTTAATTTCCAATTATAATTAGAATACAATACAATATTATTTTTAACATTCAACATAGTAATTGGACATTTATATAATAATAAGTGATCATCCTGATAAGTCTAGTACTCATTTGACACCATACATAGTTATTACAATATTATTAACTATATTTTCTATGCTGTGTTTGTTACCCCATGACTGATTTTATTTTTTATTTTTTATTATTTGTATTGTTATTCTATTATAGTTGTCCCAATATTTTTTGCCCTTTGCCCTCCTCTGCCCATCCCACCACCTGCTCCCATAGTCAATTCCCACAATGCTGTCCATGTCCATGTGTCACTCATACATGTTCTTTGACTAGTCCTTTCCCCTTTTTTCCACTATTATCTCCCTCCACCCTCCCCTCTTGTCACTGACAGTCTGTTCCATGTTTTCATTCCTTTGGTTCTATTCTGTTTTTTAGTTTATTGTGTTCATTAGATTCCTCTTATAGGTGAGATCAATGGTATTTTTCTTTTACCAACTGGCTTATTTCACTTAGCATAATATCTCCATTTTAATCCATGCTGTCACATAAGGTAGAAGTTCCTTCATTCTTACTGCTGTGTAGTATTCCACTGTGTAAAAGTACCATTGTTTTTTGATTCATTCACTTCCTGATGGGGACTCCTGCTATTTCCAACACTTGGCTATTGTATATAGTGCTGCTTTGAACATAGGGGTGCGTAAGTTATTTTAAATTGGTGATTTGGGATTTTTAGAGTATATTCCCAGCAGTGGAATGGCTGGGTCAAAAGACAGTTCCATTTTCAGTTTTTATGAGGAAATTCCACATGGTTTTCCACAGTGGCAGCACCAGTCTGTCTGCATTCCTAAGAACAGTGCCCTGGGTTCTTTTTTCTCCACATCCTCACCAGCACTTGTTGTTTGTTGATTTGTTAATGATGGCCATTCTGACAGTGTGAAGTGGTAGCTCACTGTTGTTTTAATTTACATCTCCCTAATGGCTAGTAATGCTGAACATATTTTCATATATCTATGGATCCTCTGAATGTTCTCTTTGCAGAAGTGTCTGTTCAGGGCCTTTACCCATTTTTTAATTAAATTGTTTGCCTTCCTGGAGTTAAATTGTATGTGTTCTTTTTATATTTTGAAGATCAAGGCTGTTTCTGATGTATCATTGGCACATATGTTCTCCCATGTGGTTGGTTCACTTTTTATTTTGATGATGGTTTTTAAGTCCCATTTGTTTACTTTTTCATTTATTTCCCTTGTGCTAGGAGATATAACAGCAAAAATATTGCTACATGAGATATCTGAAATTTTTCTGCCTATGTTTTCCTCTAGGACTTTTATGGTGTCACAACTTATATTTAAGTCTTTTATTCATTTTGAGTTTATTCTGGTGTATGATGCAATTTAGTGGTCTAGTTTTGTTTTTTTTTGCATGTCCCTGTCCAGTTATCCCAACACCATTTATTGAAAGGCTATTTTGCTTCATTGTATGCTCCTGGCCTCTTTGCCAGACATTGATTAACTGTAGAGACATGGGTTTATTTCTGGGCTCTCTATTCTGTTCTATTGATTTATCTCTGTTCTTAAACCAGTTTTTATGCCAGCACCAGATTGTCTTGTTTACTGTGGCCTTGTAGTCTAGTCTGATTTCAGGTATTGTTCTTCTTTTTCAAGATTGCTGAAACTGTTCAGGGTCTTCTTTGGTTCCATATAAATTTTTGAAATATTTGTTCTATATCTGTGAAATATGCCATTGCTATTTTAATAGGAATTATGTTGAATCCACATATTGTTTTGGGTAGTACAGACATTTTAATGATGTTAATTCTTCCAATCCATGAACACAATATATGCTTCCATTTATCTGTATCTTACTTATTTTCTTTCCTCAGTGTTCATCAGCGATATTGGTCTGTAGTTTTCTTTTTTTGTTGTGTCTTGCCCTGGTTTTGGAATTAGGATAATACTGCCTCATAGAAAGAGTTTGGGAGTCTTCCCTCTTCCTGAATTTTCTGGAATACTTTGAGAAGGATGAGAGTTAGTTCTTCCTTAAATGTTTGATTAATGTACCTGTGAAGCCATCTGGTTCAGGGCTTTTGTGTGCCAGGAGTTTTCTGATTACTGCATCAATTTCACTAGTTGTTATTAAACTACTCAGGCTTTCTGCTGCTTCTTAATTCAGTTTTAGAAGATTGTGTGTTTCTAGAAATTTATCCATTTTACCCAGGTTGTCAAATTTCTTGGCATTTAGTTGTTCATAGTAATTTCTTATAATCAGTTGTATTTCTGTGGTTTCAGTTGTAACTTCTCCTCTTTCATTTCTTATTTTATTTATTTGAGTTCTCTCTTTTTTTTATTGATGAGTATGTTTAAAGGTTTGTCTATTTTATTTATTTTCTCAAAGCACCAGCTCCTAGATTTATTGATCCTTTGAATTGTTCTTTTAGTCTCTATATTATTTAATTCTTCTCTGGTCTTGATTATTTTCTTCCTTTTACTTTCTCAGGGCTTTGTTTGGTGTTATTCCTCTAGTACTTGTAGATGTAGTGTTAGGTTGTTTGTTTGATTTTTTTTAGGTAGGCCTGTATTGCTGTGAACTTCCTTCTCAGTACTGCCTTCACTGTATACCATTGGTTTTTGGATTGTTGTGTGTTAATTTTCACTTGTTTCCAGATACTTTTTTATTTCTTTCTTGGTCTCATTGTTGACTCATTAATGATCGATCTAATAACATGTTTTTGAGTCTCTATGTATATGAATGTCTTTGAGTTTTTTCATTGAAGTTAGTTTCTAGCTTTAATCCATTGTGATCTGAGAAAATGTTTGATATGCTTTCAATACTCTTGGATTTGTTGAGGCTTGCTTTGTGTCCTACCATGTGGTCTATATTTGAAAATGTTCTATGTGCTTTAGGAAAAAAAATGTATATTATGCTTCTTGGAAGTTAAAGTTTATATATATATAACAATTAAGTCCATTTGATCTAGAGTGCCATTCAGTGCCACAGTAACCTTGTTGATACTTTGAAAGAGCTGTCCATTGTTGACAGTGGGGTGTGAAAATCCCCTATGATGACTGCATTGTTGTCAATGTCTTTATTGAAGACCTCCAAGATGTTCTTTATACACTTAGGTGCTACTATGTGGGGTACATATTTGTTTACAATGGTTATATTGTCCTGTTGGATTATGCCCTAAGTATTAGGTAGTGACCTTCTTTGTCTTTTTTTATGGCTTTATTTTGTAGACTGTTTTGTCTGATATAGATATTGCTAGCACAGCTTTCTATTTGTGACTGTTTGCTTGCAATGTTTTTTTTTTACCCCTTTACTTTAAACCTGTGTAAATACTTTGTTCTGAGGTGGGTCTCTTATAGAAAGTACATATCCAGGCCCTGTTTTCTTATCCATTCAGCTACCCTATATCTTTTGATTGGAACATTTAATTCATTTATGTTTAAGCTTATTATTGATAGGCATTTATTTATTGCTATTTTTACCATACCTATGTTCTTTCTCTCTCTCTCCTCATTTCTTCTTTTTTTTTATCGTAGTTCTTTTATCATCTCTTGCAGTGCTAGCTTAGTGGAGATGTACTCTTTAAGCCTTCTTTTTTTCTGGAAAGTTCTTTATTTTTCCTTCCATTTTTACCGAGAGCCCTGATAGATAGAATAATCTTGGTTACAGATCCTTCATTTTTATTACTTGGAATATTTCAGGCCAGTCCCTTCTGGCTTATAGTGTTTCTACTGAGTAATCAGCAGATAGCCTTATTGGAGTTCCCTTGTATGTTAGTAGCTGTTTTTCCATATCTGCCTTTAAGATTCTCTCTGTCTTTAAAATTTGCCATTTTTAATTATGATGTGACTTGAAGTAGGCCTCTTTGGGTTCATCTTGAGGGGGACCCTCTGTGCTTCCTGAACTTGTGTGATTTTTCCCTTTACCATGTTAGGAAATTTTTTGCCATTATTTTTTCAAACAAATTCTCTATCCCTTGCTCCTTTTCTTCTCACTCTGGTATTCCTATAATGCAAATGTTGTTACATTTCATGATGTCCTGAAACTCACTTAAACTATCCTTGTTCTTTTTGAGTATTTTTTTCATTTTGTTGTTCTACTTTTTTCTACCCTGTCTTCCAGCTCACTGATTCAGCATTCTGTTTCATCTAGCCTGCTTTTAATTTCTTCTACTGTATATTTCATTTCAAATATTGTATTCTTTGTTTCTGGTTCTTATTCATAGTTCTATATCTTTTTTAATGCTCCTATATTTACCATTAAGTTCCTTGCATCTTCCATAAAGTTCCTTGTGTTTCTCTCTGAGTTCCTTAAGCATCCTTACAACCATTATTTTGAATTCCATGTCTGATAGCTGCCTTGCCTCAATTTCACTTAGCTTTTATCTGGGGATTCCTTCTTTCCTTTTTATTGGCAGTTATTACTTCGTCTTACCACCCACCGTGTCTTGTATGCGGTTGTACAGGTTCTGTCAGTGCAAAACCAAATAGCCCAGGAAACAAACCCACACCCACAAAAATAATTTTCACCCACAACCACACATTCAGCAGCCAATGAGCCAACATTAATAAAGGTGTAAAGGGATTAAGACTATTATAAGAAAGGAAAAACAAATATGAGATGACTAACTGGAAGAAAAATGACTTTGACAGAGTACAGAAATGAGCAATACTAAGCATAAGGAATGAAAACAGGGCAAAGAGGGAAAGAATTTAAAATTTACATTGTAAATAAAAAAGGGACAAAGTCTTAATGGACTTGCAGAAATAATGTAATTTATTTGGTCTTCTCTGCAGCAGATAGAAGTGACTAAAAAGTTATAGAGTATAATTCCTTTTGTAAATTCTAGTTAAGTTAATAAAGACCAACTTACTTTAGTTTTCCAAAAATGTGCTGTTTACATTATACATCTGATTAAGAGCTAGAACACTTTTCACTTAGTAAATATGACTGTATGCATTTTCTTATGTTACATTTTACAGATGACAGATGGCCCCTTGCATGTATTCAATCTTGGCTCATAACTGAAATCCTGATTTCAATGACTGCGTCTCTGTGTGTTTGTGTATGTGTAATCAAATAGAAACATGGTCACCAACATTATATATACTTGTCTTAAGTTAACGAAGAAAAAAGTGACTAGTTAGTAACAACAACAAAAAAAAAATAACTAAAGCAATCAGGATCTGTTTTTTCTTTTTTTTTTTTTTGTATAAAAAGAGCATAAGAGTGAAGGGTTCCTGAAGTAACCTGAAGTAGATTGCTGGGAATGCCCTATATTCAAAATTTTAGTGTTGGATGGTCCATTAGAGGTCATCTAACATCCCTCATTTTTAGAAAAGGACTTGAGGTCATAGCCTGGAGGGTTTAAGTAAATGAACAAGATCACAAAATTTAGAGGAAAAGACTTCTGTTTCCGATAAACAATAGTTTTACTCCAATACAAGGATTGGCAAAAGTAGATTTACAGTTCTTCATAAGAAAAATAATACAATAATTAATAAATAATAATACAATAATAAAGTCTCTGTTTTGTGTACTCACAACTGTAAACCTACTTTTTCTCACCCTTGTAATTACAAGAAGAAAAAAACTAGACAATCTGAAAAGTAATTACTTAACTTGTTTAAGTCATAAGAGAACTAAAGTCACAGATCAAAGAAGTCATCAAAAATGTGGAAAGAGACAAGCACTGGTCACCTGAAATTTGCTTACCTCTAACAAACACCACCAAATATCATATAAACCTATAAAAAAGATGCAGCTAAACCTTATTGATTAATTGCTAAAGATTGAGTACAGGCTAATGAGAATGTGAAGCCTCTGGAGAGAAGGTCCAAAATAGTTCATGCTCTCTCTCTCTCTTTCAGCTTTTACCTCTATAAATACCACCCCACAGTTATATGAAATAGCTGAGAGAATCCTGAGAAAGCTTTAACCGAGGTGCTAGCTTGATCATGGTGGGGGGCAAAAATGGTTTACACACATCATTGTCAAAACTCCATCCAGATTCATTTCCCCTGAAGAATGAAATCCTTAATCTGCAAGAGAAGGACAATAAAAACCATCACCTTAAGGGACTGGTGGAAAACCATTTCAGCTAGGGGAGGGAACAGGAAAAAACAAAACAATGTTTTAGAGGATGAGCAGGGATGTATATATATTTCTAACTCTAGAGCTGAGGGAAAATCAAGAGTTATAAAAGTCATACTACCAAGACCCAGGGACACTGCACTATCCTAAGTCTGTGGCTTAATCAGAACATGAGAAAACAGCTTTCCTTTTCACCTGCAAGATAACAGATAGCATGTAAATATTAATGGGGTACAGTTGGGAGGTCTGCAAGTGATAATATTTCTCAGCCGGTGCAAAGGAAAATAATAATAACATAGGAGAGGGAGATACTGAAGAGACTGCATGCATGACCCATGGACATGGACTGGGGAAGGGAGGGATTGCTGGGGGAGGGGGGTGCTGGGCAGGGGGGAGCAAAGGGAAAAAATGGAACTATTGTGACAATATAATCTATAAAATGTAATTTAAAAAATGTTAAAAAAGAAAGCCCCAAAACCAATACGGGAAACCATTCACCAACAAATGCTCTGACAATCTATTTGATTAAAAACCATGTAGCAATGGAGGGCTTTAAAACCTGTGTAAATGTGCATGAACATACCAAGAAACCCTCACATCATTCCAACTCACTACCAGGGTCCCTTAGAGCTAACTAACGCACTGAAGGCCTACCAGTATTTTCTCTAAAAAACAAAACAAAACAAAACATATTTACCTCAGTGACTCTTGTCCTTGAGGAAGAGTCAATTCCAACAAATGAGACAAATAAAAAGGCAAGAAAAAAAATAGACATCATAGTAATCAGATTAGACTTATGTATATATTTATAAGGCAGGAAATATATGTTAAAGGAATTCAATGGAAAAGATAGACAATACATAATATTAGATAGATAATTTCATCAGAGTCCTGGACAGCATAAGAAAAGATTCAAATGGAAATACTCAAAATTTAAAACATAGTGACATAAAAACAATAATGGAGAAAATAATGCCTTTAATAGGTTCATTAGTAGACTTGACACAGCTAAAAGTCACTAAACTCACCCAAAATAAAACACAATTAAAAAACAGACCATAAAGGATAAAAAAGAAAATAACAAAGTGAAACAGAAGAGAGTACCCAAAAACTGTGAAGAAAATATCAGTTTTTATATGCATAATTGGAACTCAAGAAGAAGATAAAATAAGGCAGATGAAACATTTTAGAAAAGTAACACCCATGGACTTTCTAAAATTAATGAAATCAAACCACAGACCTTAAAATCTCAGGGAATACAAAGTAGGATAAGATAAAACACACACACATACACTCATAAGAACATCTTGTTATATTCAAACTGTTAAAAATAAAATCACATTTAAAACTTTTGAATGAAGCTAGAGGAAAAACACATATTATAGATAAAGGAACAAGTGTGACAAAGGCAAGCAAGAACATAGTAAAGTAACATATGAAGTGCTGGGGAAAAAAAGCCAGAATACTATACCCAGTGAAAATATCCTTCAAAAAGGGATAAAGACTTTCTGAAACTAATAAAAATACCTGAAGATCAAATTGCTTTATATCTAATCTAAAAATAAATTTTAATTGAAGGTTTCCAGACAGAAGAAACATATTAAGAAACTTTAATCTACCTAAAGAATGAAGAGGATTAGACATGGAATAAATGAGAGGGAAAGAAATTAATATATTTTACTCTAAACATGTTCTAAAATCTAACTATGTGGTACCATAAAACAAACATAGCAATAATATATTGTCTTAAAAGCATATGCAAAATGCACTCACATGGCAACATTATCACATACAATTGTATAGATATATAATCACCAAGTCTTTATATTAAACATAAAAAGGTATAATGTAATTTGGAATTTGAATGACCTCACTTCAGTAATCTAATTTTCCAACTTAAGAAAGTAGAGCACGAACAGCAAATATGACTCAAAGCAGACAGGAGGAAACTAATAATAAAGCTTAGAGCAAAAGCAACGTAGTCAAAAACAGTAAAATAGTAGAGAAAGGCAGTAAATTCAAAGGTTGTCCAAAGTTGTTGGAAAAGATTAATAACATTGGTGAAGCTGTAGACTGGCAAAGTAAAAAGAGAGAAAACAGAATTTACTAATATTAGAAACAAAATAGAAGACATTATTAAGGATCCCACAGGCATTTGAAGGAAATAAGGAAATCTTACAAATCTATGCTCATAAATTCAGACACTTAGATGAATGCCTTACTCTTAAAAAGACACAGACTAATAAAATTTCCATAAAAATAGATAACTTTGGTAACTCTATATGTATTAGGAAATTGAATTGATTTTTTAAATCTTACAAGAAAAGAAAACTCCATGTCTAGATGATTTCATTGATGATTCTACCATATATTTAGGAAAGAAATAACACCAATTACACACAATTATTTCCAGAAAATAAAAAAAGGAACACTTCCAAACACACTTGAGGCCAGCAATACTCTAACACTAAAATTGAACAAAGACTTTTTAAGAAAAATTACAGACCCATTATCATGAACATGTACACAGAAATCCTGAATGAATTGAATCCAACAATATATAAAAAGGGTTAAACATCATGACAAATTGGATTTAATTTCAACAGTTCAAGGTTGAGTCCATATTAGAAAAGTAAACATTACCATTTACCGCATGGACAGATAAAGTAGAAAAATATATTTCATATATTCAGAGAAAAAAATCTATAAAATAAGTATCATTGGCAAACTAGAAATAGAACGAAACTATCAACCTAATACAGGGTTTGTACAAAACAGAAGCAACAAGAAAATGGTATCTTTCAGCAAGCTTTAATCTGAGAAACTGAATAGTTTACTGCTAAGGTCAGTAAAAAGGTAAAAACAACCACTCTTGCCACTCTTGGTCAACTTTGCCTTGGAAGTCCTAGTTAGTGCAGTAAAGCAAGATGCAAAAATAGAAGGGGGGAAAGAGTAGAAAAGGTCTAGTCAAGGAACTAGTATGAATGACCCATGGACATGGACAACAGGGTGGGGATGGATTGATGGAGAAGGGGTGGGCGGGATGGAGGGGGAACAATGGCGGGGAAAGTGGGACAACTGCAATAGAAAAAACAGTAAATAATTTTTAAAAAATACTTAATGAATAAAGGGAGGAGAAACATGTTTTTTTCTATTCTTAACATCATTGTCTATGTAAAAAAAAAAATCCCCAAAAACCTACCAAAATGTTTACAGATCTAATAAGTCTGATTGGCAATTTCATAAAATAAATGATCAACACAGAGAAATCAATTATATTTATATCCTGGAAAAGCATAACTGGGGTTTGACTAAAACAACAAACCAAAAATCCCTAATATAATAGCATCAACAAAATAAATGCTTAGAGATATATTTTTTTAAATAAATGAATGCTGAAACTCTAAGCTAGAACTTGGGAAACGATGATGAAGTAAACCAAATAAAGCTTTTTAAAATGAAGAGATATAGCATGGTCATGGATTTCGAGTTTCAATATTGTTAACCTGTTAATTCTATGTAATTTTCTCTATAGGTTCAGTGCAATTTCAATCAAGATCCCTGAAAGAATTTTTTGGCAATAATGACAAAATGATTCAAAATTTATATGAGAAGGTAAAGGAAATGGAATAGATAAATAATCTAAAAAAAAAAAGGAAAGCAAAATTGGAAGATATCCTACCTAAATTGGGGACTTACTATCGATCGTCGTCGGCAGCCGTCCGTCTCGAGAGACGATGGTGTAGCTTCTTAAGAGTCTATCTGCACCGCCGAGAATGGCTGTGCAGTCCGACTCGGGAGTGACACGGTATCTGTCTCCTCCCGTGTTGAATCGACATCTTGCGATGACGCTGGAGTGTCCTCTCCAGTGAAGCTGAAGCTACAGAGCCTGGGCAGGGTGATATGGAGGGTCTGCTGTTGCCCATGCAGCAGACCCCCCCTCTCTTCGCAGCTGAAGGGTCCAAGGGAAAGACGGAGTCAATACAGCTTGGCTTCAGGTGCGCCGCAGGAGTTGCCGGTGTTGACTACAACGTCAAACCGCCTTAGGGACTCCGGCTCCGGATTTTCTGTCGGGGTTTACTCCCTTAGCCTTTCCCCTGAAGAGGTATGCCTCAAGGCAGCGGAGGTTTTTTGGAGTCAGAGTTTTCCTTCTCTGATGTGCCCTGACTGGAGGATCGAACCAGCGACACTTAGCTCGCAGGCCGACGCTCAATCCACTGAGCCAAACCAGCCAGGGCTGGGGACTTACTATAAAGCTATGGTAATTGATGCAATGTGGTAATGGAGGATGATATAAAAATTATGAAACACAACATAGAGCCCAAACACATCTACACAAATATAACCAACTGATTTTTGACTATAGTGAAAAGCAATTCAATGAAGAAAGAAAGCAAACTCTATTCATCAAATGGTATTGGAATAATTGGGCATTCATAGCCCCAAATCAAAAACAAAAATGATTTAAATCTTTCACTTTATGCAAAAATAAACTTAGAACATAACACAGACCTCGATGTAAGATATAAAACTATATAACTTCTAGAGAATAAAATAGGAAAAGATTTGGATGACCTAGGGCTTGACAAAGAGATTTTAAATACGACACTAAAAACATGAGCCATAAAATGTTTTTAATTGACAAATTTCTTTGCATTTACCCAAAAGAGTTGACAGTTTATGTCCACACCAGAAACCTGCACACAGATGTTTATAGCATCTTTATAACTTCCCAAACTTGAAAGCAACCAAGATGTGTTTCAGCATGTGAAGGAACAAACTATGGTACATCTAGATGATGGGATATCATTGAGCACTAAAGAGAAATGAGCCAGGACATTCATGGAAGAACCTTAATGGCATTTTACTAAGTGAAAGAAGCCAATCTGAAAAGGCTACATACTGTGTGATTTGAACTATATTACATTTTGGAAATGGCAAAACTATAGAGATAGTAAAATAATCAGTATGTACTAGGCATTTGAGGTGCGGAGGGAACAACAGGTGAAGAACAGAGATATCTTAGGGAAGTGTGCATAACTGGATGGTACCATAATGATGGATACATGTCATTATATATTTGTCCAAACCCATAGAATGTATAATGCTAAGAGTTAATGAATCCTAATGTAAACTATAGATGCTGGGTGGTAATGGTATATCAGTGCAGATTCATAAATTGCAACAAATATTGCACTTGGTTGGAGATTAAAGAATTAATAAAAATTTAAAACATTTAATTTTTCTTTATGAAGTACTCTCTTAAGTGACTAAAGAGACAAGCAACAGAATTAAAAGGAAATATTTTTGCAAATAGCATATCTGAAAATAAATTTATTCAGAATATATAAAAATCTTGCAATATTCAACCACAGGAAAACAACTCAATAAAAAAATGGGCAAATGATCTTACTAGACTCTTTATCACATATATACAATTGGGAAGGAAGCATACAGAATAATAATGATCATAAACAGTCATTAACAAATTTTAATTTAAAATCACAATAAGGCACCACTACAAACCTGTCAGACTGGATAAAACTTAATAAAAACAAAAACTAACAATTCTAAATACTGCTGAAGATATGAAACATCTGAAAGTCTTATGCTGGTGGAATGCAATATTGTGGAAAACAGTTTGATAGTTTCTTTATTAAACAAAACTATGATACAATAATCATTCTTCTAGGAATTTAAACCAAGTAGCCTGATCCAAAAAAACTGTATATTGTATAATACCATTCACATAACAATTTAGAAAAGCAAAAACCTAAAACAGAAAAGAGATCAGAAGTTGTCAAGCATTGAGGGTAGAATGAGCACAAAGGCAGTATGAGGAAATGTTGGGGGTTGACAGAACTGTTCCATATGATAATATGGTGGTGAATACATGATTATATATATTTGTTAATACCTATAGAACTGTACATCACAAAGAGTGTTATTTACTGTATGCAAATTAAGGCTCAATCTGGATATATGGAGGGCCCAAGATGAAATACATCTGTGACGAATGAATTTAACTGTATTTCAAATGCATTACATCTTTACAATGAAGAAAGCGCTGAGTGTATACACAGACACACACACACACACACATGAGAAAAGAAAAAGAAAGGACTATATAGGGACAGAGAAAAATGTGAGAACTATACACCATCTCGCAGTCCAATGCTTTTTGTATGGTAATGTACTGCCTGAATAGTTTTCTCATCTCTTGAACTTGAGTTTGAGAGAATTATAGCAAAAACCTAAATAAAGTCATATAGATTTTTGTGTTTACAAAGTTTTTATAATTATGAAGTTACTTTGTGGCCTTTGTTGGGAAGTGCTTAGGTTCCCAACTTTAAAAAAAATAGTACCACTGCCAACAAAAAAGTGTGGTTGTGAGCTGTACTGTCTCCTTCCAAACAGCTCAAAAGCAGCTGCTCTGATGAACATTTTGGAAAGATAATCTATCCAATCAGTGTTACTGCTTCATTTCTTGGAGACCCCTAGGCCTCTCACACTGCAATGTCAATACTTGACATTTTAAGAGGGCACAAGAAGTTCTTATTTTCAAAAAGCGTATACTTCAGTATTTTCAATGACTTGGGCTTTCCCCAGGTCATTAATATACCCAGTTATTTGGTCAATTGACTTTGGGCTAAGAAAACTTACATCACACCCCTCAACCTGCTCTCCTCCGAGTCCAACCTCGTCTCACCCACTCAATTCTCTTGACTGAGCACTTTGCCCAATGTATCAAATAAGTTTATACTCTTTAGGAATTATTTGCTGCTATTATTATTTCCTTTATTATTTTTATTATCACTATTGTCAGCAGCATCATTATCATTGATTGTTAAGCTTGTTTTGATTTAACCTGAACTCCCTACTTCCCACATAAAACCTGCTTTTTCCTGATTTTGAACTATTCACCAAAGCCTCTTGAATTACACTTTTGCTAAATGCTAAATGAATGTGTTCTAAATTCTATTCCTCCTCAAGAGAAGTTCAGCTGGTGGTGCCTTTTGGAAGTGTTGCTTGGACAGAGATGATGTCAAAGGCAGGTGTCAAGGAGCCATTTGAGTGTGTTCTGATTGCACTTCTACTGTTTCAAAACTTCACTTTCTTCAGGAACAAAGGCGTCATTCTTTCGCTAGCAATCTTGAGGAAGTTTCAACCTCCCACTAGGTTACCTAAATATAAGATGATTCAAGAAAATTTGCTTAGAAAATTCTTAGATATGCAAATGATTCCAAAATATTTTTTCTGAATTAGGATTTTTAAATAAGTGTTTGCAAGAATAATAGACACATGCATTATAACAAAAGAAAACAGAAACCTAGCAATGAAAAGATGTGTGTGGCTGGGAGAATCCTCATATAAAATATAGTCTATAGTGCTTGACCTAGCTTGGTAGGCAGAATAATGGTCCCTCAAAGGTTTCCATGCCATAATCTCTGGAACCCCATGGCAAAAGGAACACTATAAATGGATTTAAGGCTACTTGCTAATCAGCTGACCTTAAAGTAAAGAGATGGTCTGGGTTGGCCCAAGGTAACTAACTGCATGGGCCTTTAGAAGTGGAAGAGAAAGGCAGAAATTTGGTGAGAGAGCTGCAGCAGCAGAGGTCAAGAAAGATGTGGCCTGAGAATGATTTGACTTGTTCCTGTCAGTTGTGGGCTGTCGAGACTATGCAAGACTGGAGAAAGGTTTCTGGGACCTAAGGGTAATCCTCAGCTGACAACCAGTAATAAAACAGGGATCTCAGTTCTACCAACACATGGAAATCAACTTGCTGACAACCTGCACATTTCTTCTGAAAACGGAGTCCCGCCAGCCCCAGTGCTTCCCGAAAGGAAAGCGGCTCTGCCTGCTTTGTCTACTCAGACCAGACAAACCAGCCAATCCCCCTGGACTTCAGACCAACAAAACTATGAGATAACAAATTTGTGTTGTTGCATATTGCCAAGTTTGTGGAAATTTATGGCAGCAGAACTAGAAATCTAATATACTTAGTAGTAATAGTTCTGCAGCATTGGGCATGATGGTGCTCACCAGGGATACAGAAAACAGACTGTGGACTGAAAAGTCCTTCTTGACTTACACAGAGAGGTCTCTATTTCGATACTGCCAGTATTAAACTTGTACTTTCTAATGTTTTACTATAAATCTTAGTTACTATACCTTTATATTAGTAAAGAATTTTATGAAAGCCAATTTTTATACAAATAACTTTGAAAGAAGCAATGAATACTGAGTATAATTTCTGAAACAAATGGGTATTTTTCAGATTCTTGTTTTATTGAATGGATATGTCTCACAAGTCATTCTTAGAGGAAACTCCCTTTTTTCTACTTTTCCATTAATCCTATAATATCCTAAAGTGGCAAGAAGCAGCCATATGTCACTGGCAATTGGGGTAAGTTTTTACTCCAGGGATTATGGAAGGGCCCCCTGAATAGGGCTGACTTGAATTTCATCCAGACACACTCTTACTAATATTATTATTTGAAATTTCAAAAAATTATATTTTATTTACTACTTCGCAAGTTATGTAGGAATTCTGAAACCGTGAAATTTTGACTTCCTCCTACTTTAACAACTATCACAGAGGTAGCTCTCCAAATATCTGTCTGGGTGGGCACTGCACAGCCTAAGGCAAGGATTTGAATGCAGATACACCAGGGATAGAACCCTGATTCCAGTCTATGAATCCTGGCAAATGTTTTGATGCATTAATTTTTTACACAACAGATCATAAGTCAGGCTCGATTGGACCACAGAAAAAGAATGACAATGAAAAAAGCCCAGTTCAATTCTCCTTTATATAAATAAACAGATGAAAAGTATATATATGTGTATATATAAAATCTTTGCATCCTAGAACTTCCTTTTCCTTCCTAAGGGGTTAATAAGGCAGGAGGGGTGTTAAGGTTTAGATCTCAGCACTGAGATAATAGTGTGCAGAGTTCGGTTTGAGCACTCCTTCCTCACTCAGCCAGCACAGCAGTTCTGAATTTAGTTCCTTGTCTTCACACTCGAGAGATTTAGGTTTTATCTCTCAAATCCGTTTTCCACTGCAGAGCTGGCCAGAGATGTGATTTGTACAGATTCAGTCTCTAAGATTCTGGGGTGAGAAAGTTTGAGCAACACGTGGCTTTTTATCCACCCCACCACTCACAGAGGGACCGTCCTATAGCTGGCTGGAAGTTGTGCTACACAGTTTAAAGAGAACTGACAGCTCTCTGAGCTGGTTCTATCACTCACGGAAAGTTGTTACTTAAACATAAAAATCTTCCTTCACCTTGCCTAACTTTTGCAAGTGCAAGCAATGCCTTGGAATTCTCCTAGAACTGTAATTTGACAGAAAGAAGGTGTATCTTGTTATGTGTCTCATAGTGTTTTTATTTCACTTTTTAATATTATTGTGCCTAGAAATGTAAAACAGGTCCCACTTTTAGTTACTTTCTGCATGGGATTAGCTCTCAGAATCTGCCCATAAAGGACTGTTTTCAGGGGGTCAGAGTTAGTCTAACTTATCAAGGCTTTTGCCCCGTGTTTAGTCTCCTGCTAATGCTCTGACAGTGTTGATGGTCCATAGTGATGTTGACAGGCCACAGAACAGTTCAAATGCAAATGTTTATTTCCATCTGAAGCACCCATATGGATAGGTACATTGAAAGAGCATTTTTCCCAGGGGATTTTTAATCTTTATATAATCAAAATATTTCCTGAGAAAGCATCGCAAAGTCAGACCAAAGCTTTGATCTCAAGAATAGAATATTAAATATATAAAACAGGATATAATACTTTTAATGAAGAGAAATGAAATGCATAACTTTGAACACATGAGCTAAATAATATCATTGCATATTTTCTGCCAAGAATGAGCATGGCCAAATGAAATTTACATATCTTTGTTTATGTAAAATACTCACAGAAGGATCCTCATCTATTTTTTTGTTGTTGTTCTAGTTCTATTGTCAAGTACCTAATGATATTTCCTTGCACCTGACAAATATGAGCATTTCTTGGTGAAGTTTGCCATCTTGTGGCAAATATAATGCAATTTATAGTGCAGAGTTTAAGGCAGTTCACAGTTGAAAGTTTATTTAAAAATTAAATGATGTGTTAAAATATGTGTAATTAAATTTTATTTATCCAGAATATTAGAGACTCTAGATGTTTTTGTTAATTCCTGTCTTTGAATTACCCCAGGGATAAATATTTATATCTATATGGTATCTTTAGAGGCACTACAGCTAGCTCTGGAGACACAGTGTCTGGTGAAATCACAACTCAAGCACTTTCTAGCTGTATGACTTTGAGTAAATTAGCCTATCTCAGGACGCCTCAATTTTCTTATATACAAAGTGGGGATCATTATAGTAATTTGGATTGAGATGGTAATTAAATGTAGCATGTAACAGGTTTAGGACAGTGCCAGGCAAAGCTGATCTCTCTCTCTCTGTATATGGTAGTTATTGTTGTTACTATTATTTGTGCCTTAAATTTTCTGGGATGTTTCTGATTATGATAATGTATTTTATTGTCAATTAACATGTGGTGTTTTTCACTGAGACATTCTAAAGAAAACATGTGGAAAGAATAATAATATTTAACAACTGTATGGTGCCTATAATATACCAGGCACTCTTCTAGGTACTTCCCACATGTGAATTTATTTTATTCTCATAACAGTCCTATAAGATAGATATCATTATCACTCCAGTTTTACAGATGAAGGAATAGAAGCATAGAGAATTTAAGTAACTTTTCTAAGGTCACAAACCTACTATGTCTTTAAAATTTAAGCATTGATAATCTTGCACTGTAGCTTATGTTCTTAACCACTGTATATATTGCCTCTTGATATAACTTACATTTGGGTGAATTAGCAAGTATCAGATGACTACTTTAGGGACAAAAAGAGGTAATAGGACAGTATCATGCACATTTGTTAAAAGTTAGTAAATGTCACCAGAAGTACTATGTCCTTTAATTCTTCTTAGCTATTCCACTCCTACATGAGGTCTCCATTCCATATTATCATTTGTTCTATCCCTATTTGTTTTTGTTATATTACATTTTCAAAATGAGTTCAATGGAAGTTTCCTACTACTTAAATTTTCCATTTGAATAATACAATAGAGTATTATGTGTCTCTTTTCTTCTCTTTCCTCTTCTCCTCTCAGAACCTTAGAAAAATGAACATGAAATAATAGTTCAATTTTTCACCTCTATTTTGAAAATACTATATTAGTGGAGACACATATTTAAACTTTTCACATGAGATAGTCAATTAATGTTCATTGAGTAATATATAAATGAATAAAGATTATATTAATATACATTTAATTAAATGATAAAGTCAGAAAAATCTACAGTCTATAAAACAATATCTATTTAAATAACACAAAGATTCTAAAAGCTTATGCATTATTTTCTCATATCCTTCTCACAGTGATCTTGACTGGTAAGCAGAGCAATTATTATTACCTCTATGTCATATCTAAGGAAGAGGAGTGAAGGCTGTTTGCTTTGACCAGAAGGGCCCATTGCTAACGTGAGAAAAGCCAGGAGTGGAATTCAGAGCTCTTTAGCATATACAGTATTCCTTCACTTATCACGGGTATTATGTTCTAGACCCCGCCATGATAGGTAGGAACCTTACATTTATTTTAGTATTTATATATATTTTAAGGCTTTATAAACCATTCCCACACACTTATAAACCGTTCCCCGTCCCTTATTAACCTTTCCCACTCTCTTATTAACCTTTTCCACACTTTTATAAACACTACTTACGTTCTTAAACATATTCTATATTCTTAATCCTATGTAACTTTAACAACATACATATACATTACCACAAAATCCCACGATATAGCAAAAAATCCACAATAAATAATTAAATATAATATTTTTTAAAATCTTGTGATACAGTGAAGCTGCGATAAGTGAACTGCGATATAGAGAGGGACTACCGTATTCAACAGTGTAGTAATTCAAACACTATTATGCTTATTATTTCTTTTGAAAAAATAAATTTTCTATCAGTATTTGTTTCATTAGTAATGTGTTAAGCAATTATTTTTCAACTTAGTCTTATTGTTGTTAATGTCTTATGTTGTTATATTTTATCTTATAATTTTTCCTATAAGAAAAATCTGCAAAAGCCATTCTTCCCTTTCAATCAGGAAAATAAGTTAATTTCTTCTGAGAGGAATAAAAAAGTGGTCTCTAAATGGCCCTTCAAAGTCAGCCTTGAGAGGAAATTGGAAAGTGCGTGGTTAAGGGAGAGTGAATTTTACATTTCCAAACCCCAGTCACATTTATCCTTTTACTCACTATATGTTTGATCTACAGTGATACTTGAAGTATATAAGTAGAAAATGGCTTGTGTGACTGATGTATCAATTACCACGAGGGAATGAACTTTAGTGTTACCAGAAGGTCCAAACAGTGGAATGACTGTGTGGGAACAAAGGACAGTTTATACATTTGGTCTAAAGAGAGAAAATAACTGGAGAGCATTACTAGGATATCCAATACACTAAGTGACTCCAGGATGTCATAAAATGTGGAACTACATTTGGGTATTTCTTGAGATTAGTGAGATTTCCTTCATGCCATTCCTGAGTGAAAGATGGAACCAGACCAAGCCATGGTGTTTAATAGGTGCATATCTGAACACTTTCTTTTTGACAGGAACTCTTTTGTAGCCTTATTTTTTTTTCTATCACCTACCTTTTGACCTCAGAGTCTCTCCTTCATACTTAACATCTTTTCTGTTGACTGGCTAGGACCCCATAATGGTCCAATTCAGTGAACGATTGGGAAATGATGGCCAATTTTGGAGGGCTTTACATTAATGAATACAATTCCTAAAACTTTCAGCATTTGAAAATTCTGTAAAAAATCATTATTTAATACTGAGACAAAAAACAAAAGCAACAAATAATCATTGCCTATCTCTTCAGGAAGAAGACAGAAATTAAAAGATAAATATTGTTCTTCTATTTTCTTCAGATGAGGAAACAAATGAAACACATCCATGATTTGTAAATGCTCATGCCATTATTCATGAAATTGTTGAAGAGAGAGACCCGAGTCAGGAGGCCCCCCATCCCCGCCTTGGTTCTTGTCTCACTTGCAAGACATGAATTCAAGCGAGAGACAAACACATAAAGTAGAAATGATACAGCAAGTTTATTTATAAAACACACAGGAGCACAAAGCTACAAGTAAGCACTCAGATTATGGGCACTCAGATTAGCTGAGTGCCCTGACTGTTGAGGTTCGGGGGTTATATACCTTAGCTGACTTCCAGAGATACCTTTCCTTTCCCCCCTTCTAGACTTTGGGATTAATACAAAGACTTTCTTTTTAGTTAGTAAAGGCTTTCTGTCTAGTTTGTGAAGTTGTTACAGAAGCTCCTTTTCTCAGAATAAAATCTTAATGACCAACCCCCTCCCCACTGCCTCCTTTGCTATTCCTGGTTGTGATGTTTAGGACACCTGGCAATCTTAGAGAGGTTGGTGCAGAAGCTTACGGAAGCCCCTCTTTCTCAGCACAGTCTCAAGGACTCCCCTTTCCCTGTGCTATTTCTTGTCCATTGCTCAGGACACCTGGCAATCTTATAAAACTGGCTCAGGGCTTTAGAGTTAATTGGTGAGACAGGTCTTCCTTTTGCTTCAAGCCTTCAGTATTAACTTCTTTGGTAAAGCCCTGGCTGCGGTGACTCAGTGGATTGCGCATCGGCCTGCAAGCCAAGTGTCGCTGGTTCGATTCCCAGTCAGGGCACATGACTAGGTTGCACGTCAGGTCCCCAGTTGGGGGCGCGAGTGAGAGGCAACCACACAGTGAAAAAAAAAGTTCTTTGTTAGACTGTAATGGCAATGACCCTTCTATATTTCCCGTCTGGCTGCTCATTCTTAGCTGCTACCTAACAAAACCATTCTAGAAAGTTACAATATTCTCTACATTATGTTTCTTTAATTTAAAATAGAATATTTTATCAAATAATATGTTAAAAATGGTTAGAGTTTTGTATAAATGTTATTTTAAGCTATATCTCCAGATTATTTTACTATAATTTAACAGAATTCAACTGTTATTTTCTGACTATAGAAAAAAATTTTTAAAGAAAGAAAAGAGTGGAATTACTTATGAAGATTTCTATCAACTGACTTCAAAATTTCCAGTTTCTGCAGCTATTTGCTAACTTGGCAAATAAACCAGCTACTAAATAGTTCAGTTAACATTCAGCACATGCTGACTGTTAAAAATTAAACTAAGTAAAATAAGAAAAGTTGTTCTGATGTATTGTTTTTGACAAAGGGACAAAGTGAAATGTTCCATAAATGGGTAAAAATAAGCTAAGAGCTCACATGTCCAGATACTTCACTTAAAACTGTTATAGTATTTTCCATTCTTTGTTTTTTATGTTTGTATACTGGAATCCAGTTGAGCTATATATTACTCACTGGTCATTAAGCTAAAGGACACATGCTTGGACCTATGCACTGGAGGAATCTACATAGAATTACACACTAGTAATCAGCCCACAAAAATGTAATGGACCAAATTGGAATAAAAATATCATGCCAAGAGGAACACAGGACAAAATGTTAAAATGTTTTTACTATGCAACTAAACATTGAAAATATTTTGTATTGAGTAAAAATTATCTTTAATTGTAAAACTGTACTATCACTGCTGATACAAAATTAGAACATTTTTAAAAGTTTACAACTTCCATACTGGCATAGGGAGATGGAAAAAAATAGACATACTAAATGTGAATTTTATGAAAAAACTGTTAACACTGTATTAAAATATTATTAGCTTAATTTGAGTTGGCTATTGCAGGTAGCTAATTTTGGGAACTTTCTGTTTTCTTTCTTCCTTTCTTTCTTCCTGATTTTAAAGTATCCCAAGTATGTAGACTTTTTTTTTTTTTTACTGATTAAAGGTTATTATTATGCAGACACATTTTACAATAAACTAACACAACATTGGGTGGTAGAAAAAGTGAGGGAGAGTGAGAGGAGATAGAGAGAAGGAGAGAGGAGAGGGCAGAGAGGATATAGAGAAGAGAGAGAGCCTTCACATAATTCTTAAGAAATCTTTAATTTCAGAAAATGAGCAGTATGTTGACTAAAGAATGACTGTAGTGGAATATATCATGATAATGTCACAAACTTTTGAAAGCTAGAGTAAGCCAGATATCTCAACAGAAAATCTGGTTTGTGGTTATAATAATCACTGTGTTAATAAAACACAAAAGCAGTCTTACAGCCTTCACATAGAGTATACCAAGGTATCAATAAACAAAATCATGTTATAATTTAAACCCTGTCACTTTCCAAATATTTGAAATAATCAGTGTTAGAAAAAGTATATGATTACTAGACTCTAATATCTCTACTTTTTCCCCCCAAAACTAGTACAAGCTTTAAGTGTTTTATTTCATTATGAGGTGGCAAGTATTATGTGTTCAGAAAATACTCTTAAAATACTTGCATTTTCATTAAAACCTATATCAAGTATGAATTTACCAGAGTAGAATGTTGTTGGGTTTTTTTTTAAGGAAAAGGTTCATTCCTGCTAGAATACATTTGACAAACTGGCCCACATTCAATGTACAACAGTGAGGACATGAGCATGTGCTTTTTCAGTAGTGCATCCTATCATGCTTTCCTTCCCACAGTGTAATTTTCAAAAGCCATTTTTCAGACTGCTGAATGTGACATATAGTTTACCTAAGTTCTCTTTAAAGTACAGCTATACATTTGTTTCATAGCATTTTTTTCACTATAAAGCTACAATTAGTAAAATAAAAATTATTTGAAATGATCTTATTCCATTTTTCTTATTTCATTTTGCACCATAGCTCCATGTTACATATAGTAGATAAAATAACTAAATGCTAGGTAAAAATTAGCAAAGAAAAAACATCATGGTGATTTAAAAAATAGGACATATGATAAAAATAAATAAATAAATGTTATTAACTTCCATAGAGTCCTAGAATTTTGAAACAGAAGGTAACTTTAGATTCTTCTTGTCTAGCTGTTTTTAACCAGGAGGTAACATCAGAAGTCTACAGTGCTCACCACTCACTGCTTGTCTAGGAAATGGGCCCAAGTGAAGCCCCTTGAATCCCCTGTGTCAAGCATGTTTGGGAAAACTGATTACGTTGCCCTCTGCCTCAGGAAGAGGATATAAACTAGCGAAAAGAGAAAAATCCCAACAACTCTGCAAGGGGCCTTAACATTGATGTAGAGTAAATTGACAGCCTAAGTACAGGGTGGACCATCCTGCCAAGATGAGACAACAATATGCTTACATTTTAGATCTCAAATCTGGGCTCAGAGAACCAAAGAAATAGTTGAGGTAAATTACACTGCATGACATGCCAGTGTAAAACTGAGACACATAAACACTGAGATATGAACAACATCTTTCTGGCAGTCAGGAGGGGACTGGAATTTTCTGAATTTTCAATTCAATTCATTCAATGATTATGCATGGAGTATCTGTTCTGTGCCATGCATGCACTGACAAAATGAAAATCCTGGACTGCTTGAAGTTTAAACGCTAGCAAATTGAACTGTATTTATACTAAAAAGACAAGATGAAATATTCTGAATCAGAAAGATGTGTTTGATGCCAGAAATATTGAGTTGAAGAAAATAAAGATAAAATTATAATGTCGTTGTGCACGATATGTGTATAGTATTTGGCATAGCACGTTTCATGTAGTAACTACTCAAAAATGTTAATTCTGTTTTATAGTACTCCCACCCCTTAAAATAAAACCAAATCTGGAATTTATTTACCAACTTTATTATTCTTACATTATATAATTCATTGTCTTTTGCTTTCTGTTTTATTATTCTGCCAACCTGCTTTCTTACTTTTATTTTTCTGTTATTTTACTAATAGTTAACTTACTGTTTTTTGATTGATGATAACTTAGTTAAGGCTAAATAATAAATAATTTGAAGTTTCTTCCAATAAGAGCTTTACATGCATTTACATTTTTGATCTGTAGAATTCTAAAATTTTCAAAAATCTAGTTTTTATTCTTGTTTTACCCAGTAGTTAGGGAAGTTTTAAAATATTCTTATTTATTTGAGCCCTGGCTGGTGTGGCTCAGTGGATCAAGTGCCAGCCTGTAATCCAAAAAGTCTCTGGTTTGATTCCCACATGCCTGGGTTGCGGGCCAGGTCCCCAGTTAGAGGCACATGAGAGGCAACCACACACAGATGTTTCTCTCCCTCACTTTCTCCCTCCCTTCCTCTCTCTCTAAAAATACATAAATAAAATCCTTTAAAAAATCTCCGTAACTTAAAAATATATATATATATGTTAAAATATTCTTATTTATTTGAAAGTGGTTAATCTTTCTCTTAATTTAAAATGTTAATCTTTACTGTTTTTGTTTTATTTCTCCTTTAAAATTTATTGACACTTCCCTTCTATGCTAATTCATATTTAATATGTGTAACTATTCTACAGACACATAAACATAAATGTTGTTTCTGCTTTTTAGGATGTTCATATATTTTAATCCTATTTTATTATTTTAATCTTCTTTTTATCCTGCCCTGTATATCACTGTACATTAGTGAAGCTGATGAAAAATCCAGCTTTGTTTTAGGTGATCCTCTAGCTAGCTTATTAAAACAAAGAAAGAAAACAAATACAACAATAAAAGGAGGGGTAAAGAGGGTTTTAATCACAGATATAAAGATTTGTGCACATGTTTATATGTGTATTTATTAACTTTATTGCTACAAAATATACATACAATGAAATTTATTTATTTATAGGCACAGATGAATTATGCTAATTATATGCAATCATATGAAATGCAATTTTAAATTTCATTAATGGTGTATGACATTATGAAAATAGCAGTACATTTTATCTTATATTTAAATGAATAATCTACAAGATTATATTCAGTTGATTTCACATGACAAAACATGTTCATTATGTCATAAGAAGAACACTTGAAGGAGATAATATTATATGTAATATTTGGGAAACTTAGTGAAAATATTTATTTTCAACAAATATAATGAGGAAGTCAACTTGTTCTGCTTAACTTCAAGTAAAATATCTAGAAAAATTAATATTTCAGACAGATTTTAGTTCAATATAGAAATACATTCATGAAAATAGCAGAATTTAATATAGACGTGAGCTTCCCTGGGAAATGGTATGCTTTATTTCACAGGAACAGTTCAGGCTACGGCTGCTAGAGTTACTATAAAGAAGGTAAACTCACTAGGGAGTAGGTTGTGTTAGATGCCTTCTAAGACTCCCTCTAACTCTTGTATCCTATTATTCTGTGAAAAAAGACAGAGGCAAACAATAAAAAAAAACTTTTCTCTGCAACCATGTTAGTTTTACCAATTGAAAATATGTGATATATAGGACCTGACAGGATAGTTCAGTTGGTTAGAGCAGGAGTCCTCAACCCCACGGCCTGTTAAGAACTGGGTCACACAGCAGGAAGTGAGCAGTGGGCCAGCAAGTGAAGCTTCATTGGCTTTACTGCCCAAGCTCTGCCTCCTGTGCCCTGCCCCACCAGCCTCTCAGTCCATAAAAAAAAAAATCTCTTCCACCAGACCAGTCCATGGTGCCAAAAAGGTTGGGGATCACTGGGTTAGAGCATCATCCTGAAATGCCAAGGTTATAGGTTCAATCCCCAGTCAGAGCACATACGAGAATCAAACAATGATTGCATAAATAAGTGGAACAACAAATCTATGTTTCTCTCTCTAAAATTAATACACTTAAAACTGTGATATGTATTGTGTCACAATTCATCATTAACTTTAGAACCTTAACAACTAGTTCAGTAATAAAGTACAGTTATGCTACAATTATGCCTTGCTTAATGTCAGCGATACATTCTGAGAAGTGAATCTTTAGGGGATTTTGTCATTGTGTAAACATTACAGAGTGTGCTTACACACACCTACATGGTTTAGCATATTAGACACCTAGGTTAACTCATATAACATATTGACCCTAGTCTTCAAACCTATATAGCATGGTACTCTGCTGAATACCATAGGTAATTATAACACAATGGTAAGTATTTGTGCATCTAAGCATAACTAAACATAGAAGAGGTACAGTAAAAATACGATGTAAAAGCTAAAAATGGCACACTTGTATAGGACTTACTATGAATGGAGCTTACAGTCCTGGAAGTTGCTCTCATGAGTAGGTGGGTGAGTGGTGAGTGAGTGTGAAGAAGACCTAGGGTATTACCACCCACTACTGTAGACTTTACAAGCTCTGTCCTAAAAGGCCTCTCCCTGTTGCCTTCTGACTGGGTTAGAAATAGAACATGGAAGTCATCAGGGCTGCTCTGTGAACAGGAATGTGGGCTGGATTGATTGAAAATATTGAGGATAAACTGGCTGGGTAAGGTGTAGATCACCATAGTAGTGAGTGCCAGGAGGAATGCAAGGATTCTCCTAAGGATAAGAAGGAATAAGAAATCAAGGTGGAGAGATAAAGGAACATCGGGGGTTGGCATGGCAGTGTGGTTTGGTCTATTGCATGTCGGGACAGTGGTCATTAAGGAATGTTGTGACAATCATTAAAGAAGAGGGTACTTAAAATTAAAATCACAATGAGATACCACCTCACACCTGTCAGAATGACTATCATCAATAAACCCACAAATGACAAGTGCTGGCGAGGATGTGGAGAAAGGAAACCCTCATGCAGTGTTGGTGGGAATGCACATTGGTACAATCACTGTGGAAAACAGTATGAAGTTTCCTCAAATGATAAAAAATGGAACTTCCTTATAAACTCAGTGATTCCAATTCTAGGGATTTGTCCAAAGAAACCAAAAACAGTAATTTGAAAGAATATATGCACCCCTATGTTCATTGCAGTGTTACTTACAATAATCAAGCTGTGGAAGCAACCCAAATGTCCATTGATAAACAAGTGGATAAAAAAAATGCTGTGGTATCGTCGGCAGCCATCCGCCTCGAGAGACGATGGTGTAGCTTCTTAAGAGTCTATCTGCACCGCCGAGAATGGCTGTGCATTCTGGAGTGACACGGTATCTGTCTCCTCCCGTGTTGAATCGACATCTTGCGATGACGCTGGAGTGTCCTCTCCAGTGAAGCTTAAGCTACAGAGCCTGGGCAGGGTGATATGGAGAGTCTGCTGTTGCCCATGCAGCAGACCCCCCCTCTCTTCGCAGCTGAAGGGTCCAAGGGAAAGACGGAGTCACTACAGCTTGGTTTCAGGTGCGCCGCAGGAGTTGCCGGTGTTGACTACAACGTCAAACCGCCTTAGGGACTCCGGCTCCGGATTTTCTGTCGGGGTTTACTCCCTTAGCCTTTCCCCTGAAGAGGTATGCCGCAAGGCAGCGGAGGTTTTTTGGAGTCAGAGTTTTCCTTCTCTGATGTGGAATATAAATACAATATAATATTACTTGGCCATAAAAATAGAATGAAATCTTACCATTTACCACAACATGAATGGACCTAAAGGGCATTATGCTCAGTGAAATAAGTCAGAAAGAGAAAGACAAATACATATGATTTTACTTATATGTGGAATCTAATGAACAAAATAAATGAAAAAACAAAATTGAAGTCGATTCACAATTGGTGGTTGACAGAGGGGAGAGGGGGTTGGGGCACCGGGTGAAAAAGCTGAAGGGACTAGGAAGCACAAATTTTTAAGTAATGCCAAAGTGAAATCAAACTTTTTGTTTGGTGTTCCATGGGGGGATGGGGACATTAAGTAGTTTACCCATATACCCCTGGCAAATGAGATGATATTAATTAGTGACTAATGAGGCATTTTGGGTTATCTGGAAAATCTACTTGCACTAAAAAGGAGCTGGAAAGAGGGTATCACTTTAAGTTCTGCCACTTGGTTATTGTTCTCAACCTCTCTTTTTTATTAAGAATTTTACATTTCTATTAGCGCTAAACATAACCAAGATAGAAAAAAATAAAATCAAGAAACTGATGTTAAGCTTTTATTTATTCTGTGATTAAATTCTCTTTTATGCTAATATTCTACATAGAAATTTGGACATACAGTTTTGTCTAAACTGGGTGGGGTTAAAAGGCACTTAAGAAAATGCTTGCTATATTTTCCCCCAATTTTTATAGCTTCATTTTCATTTTTAATGAGATCCAAATGGCTTTTCAAATATATAATCATGTTTAAAGCTATGACATGCTCAAATGTATATCTTTTGTAATCTTAGCTATAATAATCTTGTAAATGAAAGGGATGGATGTAAGGTCCTGAATCATTTTGATTTCAGTATTTTAAATTGTTGGCAATAAATAATTAGAAATGAGAAACCATCCCAGGAAAACATCTCAATGAGCCTATTTATTAAAAACCAACTTTTTCTGGCTCAAAAGCACTTGAAGTTATTCCATATAAATGTCAAAATAAACCAATCTACCTCCATAAATTAGGTTTGTCTGTTAATACAGATGATGAGAAAAAGCAGTAACTTGAAAATCACTTTGCTAAGCCATTTTCTAGTGATGTAGTTCATGTATGCATACATATGCCATTATATCAATGACTAGTTTCTTTGTAAAGCAATACAAACATGATAAGCAAGAAGAAACACAAAATTGTAGTGGTAATCAGAAATGCATATCAAATAAGAAACAGTCATAGATCAATTTCAAAATATTGAGAGTAAAATAAACAGTGTGTTTAACTAGGGAACATATTAATATTAGTTTAAGTATAAAAACGTTATTTTGTTTTTTTTCCATATTTTGCTTTAGTCACCTGGATGATATTAGGATAAAAAGAGCTCATTCAGATACCTGGTGTGTAGTCTTCCAAATGCTTTGAGTAACTGAAAAGCTCCAGATGTGTAAATAAATGAGGAGAATAAGGTACAAGGGAAAAAAGCCCACAAGTGTCTACCTTTAAAGAGTATGAAGCAAAGAAAACAGAAAAGAATAAAAAGCTCAGTTCATCCAATGTTCAATAAAAAAGAAACAGATTATTTATTGCTGTTAGGCTTTTCTTGGGAAAGGTAAGAAACAAAAATAAACAGACCAAAAGATACAAAATAAGCAAATGTAGAAGAAAGTGGAGGAGGAAAAAGGAGAGGAGGAGAAAGTAAGAGAAAGAAACTATCTACCTTCAGTAAAACCAAATATATGTTACACTTTCCAGTGGGAGAAGTTAGAATTTGCAAGTGGCCCAATGCTAAATAAGTAAAATATTCCTAATGCCAGATGAATTTATAGATGAATCTGTGGAATTAAAACTGACTATAGCCCTGGCTGCTGTGGCTCAGTAGATTGAGCGTTGGCCTGCGAACCAAGTGTCACTGGTTCGATTCCCAGTCAGGGCACATGACTAGGTTGCATGTCAGGTCCCCAGTTGAGGGCACGAGTGAGAGGCAACCACACAGTGATGTTTCTCTCCCTCTCTTTCTCCTTTCCCCTCTCTCTAAAAAAATAAAATAAATAAACAAATAAATAAATTATTTTTAAAAAACTGAATGTAAAATAGGAGTGTTTTCAAGATTAAATTATATAGTAGCAAATCTATGAAATTGTATAGTAGATTTAGTAGTCTGAGATTACCATTCTTGCACCTCCACCCCCCAAAAAGAAGAAAAAGAAATGAAAACTAAAAAAAAAATAATAATAATAACCCACATAAAACATAGCAATAATAAAAATGAGAAGATCAATTTAATATGGACTGGTTAACTATAATAATGCAAAGAAAACATCTGGTTCTTTATATAATTTAATCACAGAAACTTAATATGATATTAACTTTAAGATTATCATAAAATAAAGACTTTGCAGTTATTACATGAGGTAACCTGAACCACTGAACTACTCATATATTATAATGGCTAGTTAAAACAGGAGATGGATATCTGATCCCAATTTGGGCAGAGATGTAGGCAGTCTTATGAGCCAACAGGAAAGGAATACTGGATGCATTGCTGGAGTCAAAAGAAGAATGAGAATGAGAAATTTAAGGTTTTGTATAATATGTAAATTACAGCATGTGTTTTCGAAAATGTATTGGAAACTGTAGACCTGTTGCTTCTCTCACTGACTCTGGTCGAGGAGAACTAGTTAGTATATCATGTAGATATAATTCAATCTACTTCACTTGTTATACTAACCGATTCATATTGCTGCATAGAAGACAGCAAGGGCTAAGAAAAAGAAAAATCTCTCTTTCCTAGTGCCTTGAATGAGTTGGCCTGAAAATGGAGTGATCTCAGTACCTGTTCTTCCTACTCTTACTTCAGTTCTGGAGGGTTAGACTAGATCGGAACAGAGAGTAGGATAAGAAATCAAGCATAGTTTCATTCCAGCTTTTCATGATGGATATTTTGATATTTAAGCTCTTCCAGGCAAAGAAGAATGGATTGATTCCATATTGATTTTGTAAACATACAATTATCCTGGTGTCAATATCTGAAATACACAGCATGTAAGCAGAACTATAACTCAGTGTAAAACAAAACATAGATACTAAATTTCTAAATAACTTACTAAAAATTCTCAAAGTAAATAATACATAAAAATTATTGGTCACCAAATAAATTTTATCCTAAAATGCAACCATAGTTATTATTATACACTTCATTAAAGTATTTTATATTTTAAAGATATATATCAATGTTTCTGGAAAGAACAAAAATTAAACATTTGTTTCTAAAACTAAACAACCAATGAACCCACAGACAAAAAATTTAACAAGCTTTAAAACATTCTACAAACTCTAAACTTGTTGAAAGATACTAGTCACTGAATAGCAAACAATATCACATGATACTTAATATCAGAAGCATCTCATTGAAGTTCAAATACCAATAGCAACATAAGTATTTAATACTGCTTTAGAAATTTTTGACAATATAATGAGATACAACATAGTACAATTAAGTATAGTTTTTGGAAAAGTAAATTTGTGGGCATATAATTATGTAAATATAAAAACTAAGATGAAGTTAACAAATAAAATAATCTACTATATATACTGACATAGTTACCATTCCTGATACTCTTTATTCCCTTATGTGAGTCCTGAGTTCCATTTAGTATTTTGCACCTTTTGTGTTCAGGATTCCCTTTAACATTTTTTGTCATACAGGTATTCTGGTGAAATATTTTGGGGATTTTGGTACATCTGAAATAGTATTAACTTTATCAATACTTTTGTCAGAATTTTATTCAAAATTCTAAGAATAAAAATGAAAAAAATTTGAAGTGGCCAAAGATCAGGCAAATATATATAACAACATGGCTTTTCTGTATTCCAAAAATAACCATTATGGAAAGGTTGAAGTTCAACAAACTACCTTTAACTTCCATTGCACAGGAAATATGTGGATTCTGTATTTTCTACAGTTGTTCTTATCTTTCTTACCAGTCCCTACACTGTTGGGTAGTACTGGGGACTTGGGATAGAAATGGCAAATTTTAACTTACTTGTTAAGTAAATATATCTGATGTATGATCTTTTAACTTACAATATAGTCCAGATAAAAGTTATTTTAATTTTGAGATTTTTAATCACATAAACTGAAATGTAAGGTGCTGTAACAAATTCTTATTGTGATGATTTTTCAAGTTTACAAAATTTACAGAAATTGTCCTAGAGATAGAAAGCTAAAACAAACAGCTTATACCTGGCTGATGTCTAATTTAAATTCTATAGCTTCCTGAAACGTCCTCTGATATTGTTATAAAGAATAACTCCTCACATCTCATTTTGATATTTTGTGGGAAGACATCTTTTTTGTGGTCTCCAGTTGAGAGAACTAATGAAAGACAAAATTGAGAAAGAATTTAAATCCACAAAATTCTTCCCAAAAGGTTTTTCTCACTTGAGATCACCACATCAAATGCAGAAATTAAATTCAGTGTAAAGGTGAAAGATAATCCTCAAAGCAGAATAAATAATAATGAAGACAATAAAATATTATTTTAGCTTGCTATTCCAAACGATGTGATTAAATATTTGTGTTTTAGAAAAGCTAAAGCACATTTTGTCTGTCATTCTCCAAATCAATTTCTGAGTGTGGCATCTAGCCAGTGAAATTTAATCTATTTATAATTAAACCATCAAAAGAGTAGGTTTTTAAAAACCTAGTTGATAAAAGAAGTGCCCTTATTCAATAAGCCTTTTATAATCTTTTAATTGGAAGATTTCAATTCATCAAACTCATTGAGACATAAAAGTTTTCAAATCAAGGTATTATATTTAGGACAGTCTGAATGGTATATTAAATGTAATAAGCTCCACATTCGCTTGAGCCATGATCATCAAACTTAAAAGAAGCTATTTGTAGTTTCAAGAAGCATAAGAATCCTAAAGGGAGAGAATGTAAATATAGTGGAGTATATTTGCCAACATTAAAAATTGTCTTCTTTACATAATTCTCAACAATCTTAAAACATATCAGTATCTGCTCATCATTCCCGTGTAGCATGAGCAATTTATTCCGGAAACCTCTGGTACACAAAGCTAAATACTTGGTGTTATATGAAAATATACGCAAATGATAGTTCAATTTCTTAAAGTTACTATAATTTAGTGACTTTTTCAAACAAATAGAGTATGAAGAAAAAGAAAGTAATAAATTTTCAGTGAGAGACATCTTGAAGACATCACTTTAATTTCATTAATATACTTAGAACCAGGAGTGATGTCAACACTCTCATTCCTGATATTTTGTCCTCTCTCTTGTTTATATGATCAGTACGGTTAATTTTATTAATCTCTTTAAAAAGCAGCTTTGACATCATTAAGTGTATTCTAGTGTTATTTTCTGTTTTATTGATTTTTTATTGCTCTGATCTTTATCGTTTTCTGTTTACTTGGGTTTAATATTTAATGAAAGTTTCTTGTAGGCAGCATATAACTGGGTCTTGCTTTATCATCCAATCTGCCAATATCTGCTTTTTAACTGGAAGGTTTAAATTCTTTACATTTAATGTGGTTATTGGGATATTTGAGCTTAATTATACCATATTTCTATTTCTTTTTATTTGTCCCACTAGTATTTTTAAAATATATATGTCATGAGTTAGGAATGTTTTAGGATTCCATTGTATTTACTTTAAAAACTCTAACAGGTTTATCTCTTTGTTTTGTTTTTTTCCAGTGCTTGCATTAAGGTTTACAGTATATAACTTTAACTTCCACCATCTACTGACAAGCAGTCTTATATACTTCACATGCAGTGCAAGAATCTTAGTGCTCTTTGATTTCTCCTCTCCTGACATTTGTGCTATTGTTTTCACGTTTACTTCTACATATGTAAGTTAAGAAATAGCATTCATTTTCCTATTTTTGCTTTAAACAATCATCTAATTTTCTAAGTTAATAAATTTAAAAATCTGCTATAAATATAGTTACCATTCCTGGTCGTCGTCGTCGGCAGCCGTCCGTCTCGAGAGACGATGGCGTAGCTTCTTGAGAGTCTATCTGCACCGCCGAGAATGGCTGTGCAGTCCGATTCGGGAGTGACAATCCCTGCCGCACTTGGTACAGGTGAAGGCAGATGGCTGTTGTTGCTGCTGCTGACGCTGCTTCCGCCTCGATCTTTTCTGGACCGCCTCCTCGTTGCGCGCAGCCTCCGCGCGTGACGTACCTTGCCTGACCGCGAGCCTCCAGGCTAGGCGGTCGTCTGCTTGAACTTCCCATGTGTTGAGATTGATGGAGCATTGTGTCATGTCCTTTTTGCAGATGTCTTTGAACCGCAGTTTTGGGCGCCCTGTCATCCTCTTGCCTTCTGCTAGCTCGCCGTAGAGGAGGTCTTTGGGGATACGGCCTGCATCCATTCTTTTGACATGGCCGAGCCACCTGAGGCGTCTCTCGCTAAGAACTGCATGCAAACTGCTCATATTGGCTCGCTTCAGCACCTCGGTGTTGGGGACCTTATCCTGCCAGGCGACATGCAGGACGCGTCGCAGGCACCTCATGTGGAAGCTGTTGAGTTTCCTTTCGTGCCTTGCGTAGGTGGTCCACGTCTCGCTGCCATAGAGGAGAGTGCTGAGTACGCAGGCTTGGTAGATGCGCAGTCTGGTTTTCTCAGTGAGGCTGGAATTGTTCCACGCTCGCCGGTTCAGTCTGGCCATAACTGTGGCTGCCCTGGCGATTCTCCGGTTGACCTCCAAGTCGACTGACAGAGAGCTCGAGATGGTGGACCCGAGGTAAGTGAAGTCGTTGACAACCTCCAGGGTGTATCCGTCGATGGTGATGCATGGGGGAGTCCCCGTGCCTTGAGCCATAACATTCGTCTTCGTCAGGCTGATGGCTAGTCCGAACTCCTTGCATGCGTGGGAAAGGCAAGTGACTAGCTGCTGGAGTCCCTCTTCGGAGTGTGATGTCAAAGCTGCGTCGTCGGCGAAGAGCATCTCACGGATGAGCACCTCTTTGACTTTGGTCTTGGCTCGTAGACGGGCCAGGTTGTAGAGCTTGCCATCGGATCTGGTGTGAATGAAGACACCCTCGCTGCAGTCCTTAAAGGCGTATTGGAGGAGCATGGAGAAGAAGATTCCGAACAGCGTAGGCGCGAGGACGCAGCCCTGCTTTACTCCGCTGCTGACTGGGAAGGCCTCAGAGGTTGTGCCGTTGTAGGACACCGTGCTGTGCATGTTGTCGTGAAAGGACATGACCACAGCAAGCAGATGTGGTGGACAGCCAATCTTCCGTAGCAAGCTGAAGAGTCCGCTTCGACTGACCAGATCAAACGCCTTCGTGAGGTCAATAAAGGCGAGGTAGAGTGGTTTATGCTGCTCGTGACACTTCTCCTGCAGCTGGCGTAGGGAGAAGATCATGTCCACTGTTGATCGGCCAGCTCTGAAGCCACACTGGGACTCTGGGTAGACGCGGGAAGCAAGGGTCTGCAGGCGGGCAAGAGCGACCCGGGCGAATACTTTGCCGACGACGCTGAGGAGAGAGATGCCCCGGTAGTTGTTGCAGTCGCTGCGGTCTCCTTTGTTCTTGTACATGGTGATAATGTTGGCATCTCTCATATCCTGGGGGATGTAACCCTCCTTCCAGCAGAGACAGAGTAGATGGTGGAGCGGCTGTAGCAGGACTGGTTTCCCGCTCTTTAGGATTTCTGGAGGGATTCCGTTGCTTCCTGGTGCTTTCCCGCAAGCGAGGCGGTCGATGGCTTTGCCGAGCTCTGCCGCAGTAGGTGGGGTATCTAGCTCCTCCATGACTGGTAGGTCTGGGATGGCTTTAAGAGCAGTGTCTGTTACGGTGTTCTTCGTTGCGTACAGCTCGAGGTAGTGCTCGGTCCACCGCCGCATTTGCTGTTCCTGGTCAGTGATGACCTCACCTGTCTTGGACTTAAGGGGGGCGATCTTGGAGGGGATTGGGCCTGTTGCCTTCTTGATACCCTCATACATTCCTCGTGCGTTGCCTATATCGGCGGCTTCCTGAATGCTTCTGCACAGGTTTAGCCAATAGGTGTTGGCACAGTGGCGGGCGGTCTTCTGGACTTTGTTCCTGGCAGCCCGTAGAGCTTGAAGTGTACTGGGAGTGGGCGTGACCTTGTAAGCCAGTAGGGCCTTCCTCTTAGCCTCGATCACGGGTTCCATTTCTTCCCAGTGAGCCTCGTACCAGTCAGCGTTCTTCTGCTCTTTCTTCCCGTAAGCAATAATGGCGTTGTTGTATATGGCGTCGCGGAGACGTGGCCAATTGGATTCGATAATGTCATCTGCCGCCACTCCCTCGCCGAGTGCATCTTCCATCTTGTTGATGAATTGCTGGGTCTTAACTGGGTTGCTGGCACAACTGGTGTTGATGCGTGGGCGACCCTTCATCTTGGAGTGGTGCAACCTCTTCGGCATTATGCGCACCTTGCTTACCACGAGGGCATGGTCCGTGTCGCAGTCTGCACTGTGGTAGCTGCGGGTGAGGAGGGTGCTGCCAATATCCGTTCTTCTGGTGATGACGAGGTCAAGCTGGTGCCAATGGCGGGAGCGGGGGTGCCTCCATGACACCTGGTGGATCTCTTTGCACTTGAAGAATGTGTTTGTCACGCACAGGCCGTGGTGACACAAAAGCTCAAGCAGTCGCTGACCATTCTCATTGATCTTTCCTCTCCCAAAGTTTCCAAGGCAGGTGGGCCAGGCCATGTGGTCGGCTCCTACTCTTGCGTTGAAGTCTCCAAGGAGATAGAGAGCGTTACTTCTGGGAATCTTGGATAACGCTTCGTCCAGTGCATGGTAGAACTGTTCTTTCTCTTCGGTGGTGGCGCAGAGGGTTGGGGCATACGCGCTAAGAATGCTGACTGAGCCGAAAGTTGTTGACAATCGGAGGGTAAGTAATCTCTCTGTGCCTCCTGTGGGTGGCTCTATGGAGTTAACAAGCGTGTTCTTCACAACGAACCCAACACCGTGCTGTCTTGGTTGGTCCGGAGACTTCCCTTGCCAGTAGAAGGTGTAGTTGGTTTCTCTGATAGTTCCATTGTCGGCCAACCGGGTCTCCTGTAGAGCCGCAATGTCGATGTTTAGTCGTGCCAGTTCCCTATCGATGACAGCGGTTTTCCTGGCACCCTTGATCCACGGAAGGTCTGCAGTAAGTCCGGGGCACATGGTCCTGATGTTCCAGCTAGCGAGGCGAAGAGCCGGAGGCTTCTTTCTTGTTGTTTGCTTGGAATTAACTGGTGCGGGTGTTTTGTGGCCCACTTTTTGAGAGGCGCCTCTCTGATCCCCACGCACCCAGTGGGGCAGGCGAGCCATGGCGAGACGGTAGCTGTCCAGTGAGGTGCGATGACCTCTCCCACCGTCAGAGGAGACCCCTGGCGCTCGTTTCCTTCGCCAATCGGATGAGCTTATAACCGGTATCTGTCTCCTCCCGTGTTGAGTCGACATCTTGCGATGACGCTGGAGTGTCCTCTCAAGTGAAACTGAAGCTACAGAGCCTGGGCAGGGTGATATGGAGGGTCTGCTGTTGCCCATGCAGCAGACCCCCCCTCTCTTCGCAGCTGAAGGGTCCAAGGGAAAGACAAAGTCAATACAGCTTGGCTTCAGGTGCGCCGTAGGAGTTGCCGGTGTTGACTACAATGTCAAACCGCCTTAGGGACTCCGGCTCCGGATTTTCTGTCGGGGTTTACTCCCTTAGCCTTTCCCCTGAAGAGGTATGCCGCAAGGCAGCGGAGGTTTTTTGGAGTCAGAGTTTTCCTTCTCTGATTTTAGAGATGTCCTTCCTCTTTCCTCCTTTACAGTCTTGAGGGCAGCATTTACAGGCTAAAATAGAAAACTGGCAGCGTAACCTTCTAAGCAGATACTACCAATACCCTGCTTGGGTATACTCACCCAACAATAAACATCTCTTAAATGTCCTCCAAGTGCCATGCCTTGAAATAGTAAATGGCAGTGCAATGGCAGCCAAACATTTGGATCAGTTTCACTAAGTAAACCACCAACACAAGTAGGTTTTTAAAACAATAGAATAGTGTCTCATTTTATTAAAAATAATAACTATTTTTAAGCAACTTACCAGCAACACCGAATACCCTTGTGTAAATCTTAAAGGCCTTTCTTTAACATTTTATGCCAATACAGGTATTCTGGTGAAATTTTTGTATTTTTATTCTTTGTTGGTACATCTGCAATAGTGTTAAATTCATCTTCATTTTTGTCAGTTACTTTTGTTGTTTTTGAAAGAAGTCTAAGGTATCATTTTTATTTCAATACTTTAAAGATGTTATTTAACTATTTTCTCGATTACATTATTTCTGACAAAAAAAAACATTCCTATTACTTTTACCTTTGTTTCTCTGCATGAAAATGCCTTTGTTCGCTGGCCACTGTTAAGGTTTTCTTTATATAGTGTTTTAAAGTATTTTGATTATAATGTGCCTTGGTATATTTTCTGTGTGTCTGTGTGTCTGTGTGCACATACGCATATGCTTGAGCTTAATCTTTTCGGATCTCTGGGTTTATATCTTGTAACAATTTGGAAAATTTTTATCTATTATTTTTCAGCTTTCTTCTGTTTCACCCCTTCCTTCAAGGTATCTCCTTTTATGTGTCTTATGCTGATTGTAGTTGTTCCCACAAATTACTAATGCTCTACAGATATATTTTCAGGTATTTTTTCCTTGTGTTTGATTTTGAGTAATATCTACTGCTTTGTATTCTAATTTATGAGTCATTTCTTCTACAGTGTTTCATATGCCAATAATCTTATATAATATATTTTTCATCTTAGATATTGTAATATCTGTTTCTAAAAGTTTAATTTGGTCTTTTTGTCTTTCATGTCTCAACCATCTCTCTAGTTTCACACATTCTCTAGTTGAACACATTGAATAATTTTAATGTCATTATCTACTAATTCTATCATCTATGTCATACCTCAAAATAATTGTTTCATATATTTTTTTCCTGTTTTTTAGTTGTTTCAGGTGGGAGAATAAGTACTTTCCCACGTGCTCTACCTTGTTGAAATTTTAAACATATTTGCATTACATTTTATCTCTTTTAGGATAAAAAGTTTCCTAATAACATTATCATAATCTAAATATATGACATATTTTCAGATTAATAACTAATTTTATAAAAACAATTTTAATTATTTTTGCTTTTATATAATCCCCTATGTGATTTATATTTCTTTCTGTCTCTTTCTGTTTGTGTGTGTGTGTGTGTGTATACAGCAAAAAATATCACTAAAGATAAATATTTGTCTTTAAATTCACTATGAATAAATTCATTTTGTGTGAGTAAGCAGAACTTTAATAACACATTTTTACTTTAATTTTTCTTTAATTTTTAGCTTTTTAATTTTATTTGGTAACTATATCAATTTTTACATAACTGCAAAATCAAACCTACAAATCAAGGTATTCTCAAAGAATTTTATATTCTATCTTTATATTCTTCATCCAGCTCCACTCTATTCTTAGAACATATTTTCATTAGTTTTTTAAGTATTCTTTTATTTGAAAAAGTATATTAAGTAAATATGAATATTTAGTTGTAGTTTCCCATTTATGACCTAAGTATGTATTCAATATCATTTGTCATATTTTATATTTTGCATTTCACACTTGTAACATATCCTGATCATAAGAATCTAGTAAATAACTTTATTGACAAAAATATTGCAGAGATAGGGCCAAATTTCTGAGTAACTCTAAAAATCAGCTTCTTCTGCTATCTCTACTTATATTGGGATATTATTTGACTAAGAAATCACTTTTGTTATGTTATGCTTATAGGACTTGAAAATTATTTATTTAATAAATAGAAAAGAAAAACATAAAGTGGGTTCTATAGTTGGTAACAAACAGAACAGTGACTGGGAATGTGAGATCCTGTCACAGAGCTATAAAATCTTAGGTAAAAATGTCACCTACAACAAGTAGGAAAGCAAAACATAATCTTATTTAACCTGTATCTGCTCATTGGCTTCTGGTAGCTTCCTTTGACAGTGTATTACCAGAAAAACAAGAACAGAAAATAATTGACAAGTTTGTGAACAGAAATTTTTTAAAAATAGAGAAACTTCATAAATTTTAATTTTTCAAAATTTTAAAAGTCAAGTGCTTTTCTCAGCCCCAAAATGATATCTAGGGATAAAACACAAGAAAGATCCAGTGAGATTCCTCAGTTGAACTGCATGACTAAGAATGAAGCAACTGTCTGATGAAGGATACTACTTTTATTCATAATAGGTCTGCTCCAGGTTGAGGCCCTAATGGCCCACATTCAGTTGTGGGAAAGCCATGGGGTAAAGCAAGCATCACAATAAATTATTTCTGAAATCTATGTCCAAAATAGAGCTTTGAGAGTGGTTACTGGCACATGGAGCTAACTGGAACAAATAAAAGAAAAACATAAAATTTTTTAAAGATAGTTCATTTGCCAAAGAAATACTGAGTAGGGAATAAAAAAGTCCTGAATCTGTTGAGAGACTTAAAGTTCACATTAAATCCCGCAGAGATGCTAAAGGAATTTGATCCTCAATAAGTTGGAAAACAGAAGTATTTCTGTAGGTTACAAAGGAGTCTTTCTACTTGCTATAAGAACATGACTGAAAGCATTGCCCATTAATATGATCTAGACCTGAAGAGTTCTGTTATAAATTTTTTTAAAACTCCACTCCATACAAAATAAAATTTTAAATAATTTTTCTTCAAAATTCTTATTTAAAAAAATAAAAGATCTAATTAAATTACTAACTACTTATCTATGTTAGGTTTAGGTAATTAACTTTTTCTTTTTCTTCATGGTTCTTTGTGTCTTAACAGTGAATCTTATTGCAATTTGCTTAAAGTAATTTCTGGAAGTAGATATGGTATAAATTATTGGGTTGGCCAAAAAGTCCATTTAGCTTTTTTCATTTTCACCAATAACTTTATTGATTTGGATATTTTGAGTATGTCAGCTTCTCCCACATGGTATAACATCGATTGTTCTCAATTAATGTCTTGATTTGGTCACTATCAACTTCAACTGGTCTACCTGACCATGGAGCATCATCCAGCAAGAAATCTCCAGCATGAAACTTCACAAACCACTTTTCACCTGTTTGATCAGTCACAGCACTTTCTCCATACACAGCACAAATCTTTTTTGTGTGTGTTTGAGTTGCATGTTTACCTTTCTTGAACTAATAAAGCATAATATGCTGAAAATGTGTATTTTCTTCCATCTTCAATATTAAAATAGCTACACAAAAAAAATCTACCAATTTTGATGAGTTTTTTAAAAAATTCATGCTGATCACAATATAATCTAACAAAATTGTTTTGAAAGGAATTAAAGTCAGCTAAGAGCTACCAGAGCCATCTAACCAAAGAAAACAAATGAAGTTTTTGGCCAACCCACTATAAGTCATGATGAATTTACTATGAGAATTATCTTCAGATTATAATTCCTCTTACCTTTCCTTATCTGTTGTCTAAAGTGTATGAAGTGAGTACATATGTATTTTATGTATATGTGGTGAGGGAAATTTATGTATATGGGCAGAATTAAGATTAAAGTATGAGAATATCTATTGCTGAAGAAAATGTTTCATGCTGCCGTTGTTAGAGGGCTGAAATTTTGAGGGCTGAATATTTCTTGGCCTTAGGCAATTCCATCTTTTATATGCTTGTGTTTCGATTTCTCTGCTGTATTCAAATTACATAACATCAAAATCATATTAAGTGAACTATAGTCATGACTCAGATTTTGTTTTTATGTTTGTATTTGAAATTTATATCTTGAGATAGTAAAGAAATGTGAAGAAAATGGGACACCAAGAACATATTGATAGTGGTTGAAAAAAGGAAACTGTAACATACTCAGAAGTTTAATATTTAAGAAGTTAAATTCACAAATTAATGCTGGAGATGTAGAGACGCTATGACTTAGATTGAGGAGAGCATGATATTTTGAGTGTTGAGAAAAAATAAGAGCATTATTTTCAGAAATGTGTTTTAAGTAAATTATGTAATGGACTAAAAATAATCAAGTTTTCTTAAAGGTATCCTTTAATGTGCTAATGCACATTGTGAGTCTAAAAAAGTGTGTGGTAAGGACATGTTAGAATATAGTATTCAGAGTTTTTATACCTTTGGCAATGAATCTTTTATTAATGTAGCTTTTCAGAGCTCCAATGTTCCAGGTATTGCATTTAGGAAAATGATTCTAGAAAGAATATCAGCACTTATAAGAGAGTCTGTGTGATGCTATCAATGCAAAGTAGTATTAACAGGTATAATCAAATATAATATGCTCCATTTTAAATATCTTCCTGACATTGAAGTGAATGCACCTGATACAACAAGTATACATTCCTAATTATGCTTTGGATGTATAATTTAATTCTTCAATCTTAGTTTTCTTTTCCTGAACACAATTTTGTCCCACTCATTTTAACAATATATGCTTGTATTTAAAATAAAGAGGCATCATTAGCAATAAGTACCCTGTCCTGCTATGCAATTTTTGCAAAAGTGAGTTAGGTAAATCTCAGGCTTATGCACATGCAAAACACTAACTAGTAGCTGTGCCTTGGGGACAGTTACATTTGTGTTGAATGTGTGCTTATAATATTCTAATATGATCTGCAGTACAGGTATCCAGGTGTTGACCATGCTGTCTATTTCCCTGGACAATTAAAGTGGCTGGATATCAAAAGGTGACTCATAACATGAGGACAAGGTAATTGGAAATGTGACAGAAATAATGTGTTTGAAAGAACATGTGACAACACCTATAATTCCAGCAATATTGAGCTAGTCATTTAATCTCTGTAGGTTTGAGTGATAAGGAAATTGTAAGAGATTTTTACTAAAATACCCACAGTTCCAAAGTTTATTTAAATTGTTGGTTGACTCACTTTATAAAAATAACATGTCTTTTTTTTCAGCTATGTTTGTTGTGGTCAAACACTTCAGACTGATTCAATGATAATGTTTATTTTATATAATTCACCTTTTAAAAATAAGTTATTCACTTATCATAGCATAAAGATATATCTTTCTGCATTGGGAATGTGTTGATTACCCTAATTAATGTTTCTTTTGTAAGTATAATATTACAAAAATATTGTAAATATATCATTATCAGAGGTTTCTCAATTTTATAATGAAACTCTGGGAGGAGAAGGAAAAATGGGTTTAAGGTTCATGAGCTATGATCAATATTGGAATTTATGTTAAACCTAAGAAGTTATTTTCTCAGAAGCTAATAATCACTTAAGCAAGAATTACCTCCAAAACTCAATATTGAATTCAAAATTAATACTTACTCACCGGGCATCTTGTTTTCATTTTATTTTTATTGATACTTGAGTTCCTTCTTGATTGAGACTGTGTTCAACCCTTTAGAAAGTGTTCTACCACCATCTAGTGTCATTAAATAGAAATTTCTCTGATTCAGTTTATAGATTTTAAAATCTATAAAATATTATTTGAAATTTAGCATGATTTGACAATATGAAATTTGAAATGCAGTTCAAGTACCAACAGTTAAAAGAGGCAATACTTGAGGGGGGGGTGAGATGAAAGATGGTGAAGGGTTTAACTAAAGTACATTTATGCACAACCCAAGGACATGGACCACAATATAGGGATTGGCTTGGGGAGGGCAGAGGGTGGAGCTGGGTGGAGGTGGGGAAAGGGAGAAAAAGGTAGGAACAACTGTAACAACATTAAAAAATAATTTTTAAAAAATAGGAAATATTGTCTTGTGAGATAAATATTAATAAATTATACAGAAATATCTAACATTACTGGAAATAATGTATTATATTTAATATTCAATAGGAATTATTACTGGGACATTTTATTTCTAAGGTAGAAAAATGATAGATAATTGATAACCTACTTTTAAATGCAATTTATAGCACATTAAGTCGTCGTCGGCAGCCGTCCGTCTCGAGAGACGATGGTGTAGCACATTAAGTATATACATGGATAAATACTTGCCTATTTTGAAACCGAATTCACTCTTCACTGTCATTTCTACATATTAGTATATAAGAAACTTCATTGTTCTTAACCATTTGCAAGAGACTTCTAACTCATTTCTCCCTTTTGTAATTCTTTCCCTGTGTTTCTTCCTCCGTAATTTTAAATAAATAAATCAGCCAGAGTAATCCTTTCAAAATGTAAGCCTAAAACATCCAGTGACTCCCTGCATCACTTAGCGGAAAGGCAAACGTTTTTACAGTGGCCTACAGAGCCCTACACATCCTGCTTCTCACATTGCCTCCCTGACGGCACCTACAAACGCTCTTCCCCACTTAGCTTTTCCCCGCACCTGGGCCTCCGTTTGCTTCTTTGAACACACCATGGGTGCTTCCATTACTGGTACTCACTAGTGTATTTACCTGAACTGCTTTGGAGCCAGCACCCCCTGGTTCCTTCCTTTTTCTATGACAGTTCTTTTTTTTTTTTTTTTTTTAATTCTTGTTTTTTTATTATAGTTGTTCCAATTTTTTTTCTTTTGCCCCTCTCCGCCCAACCTACCTCTCTCTGTCACAATCAATCCTCTCTCCATTGTCCATGTCCATGAATCATTCATACATGTTCTTTGACTAATCCCTTTCCCCTACCACTCCCCCTTCCACCTCCTTTCCTACAGTTATCAGTCTGTTCCATGTTTCCATGTCTCTGTTTCTATTTTTCTCATTAGTTTATTTTGTTCCTTAGATTCCAGTTATAAGTGAGGTCATATGGTATTTGTCTTTCGCTCACTGACTTATTTCATTTAGCATGATAGTCTCCAGTTCTATCCATGGTGTTGCAAAAGGTAGAAATTCCTTCTTTCTTTCAGCTGCATAGTATTCCATTGTATAAATGTACCACATATTTTGACCCACTCATCTACAGATGGGCACTTAGGCTGTTCTCAGCACTTCGCTCTTGTACATAATGTTGCTATGCACATAGGGGTGCATAGGTTCTTTTGAATTGGTGTTTCAGGATTCTTAGGGTATATTCCCAGCAATGGAAGCACTGGGTCATACGGTAGTTATTTTTATTTATTTATTATTTATTTATTTTTAAGTATATTTTATTAATTATATTGTTACCGTAGTCCCCCCGCGTAGTATCCCCCTTCCCTCCAGCAATCCCACCCACCTCAGTTTATGTCCATGGGTTGTGCATATAAGTTCTTTGGCTTCACCGTTTACTATATTATTCTTAGCTTCCCTCTATCTATTTTGTACCATCCAATTATGCTTCTTAATCCCTCGTCATTTCCCCATTTCTCCCTCTTCCGCTTCTCAGGTGATAACCCTCCAAATGACCCCCATATCTATGTTTCTGTTCCTACTCTGGTTTGCTTAGTTGGATTTTGTTTTTATTTTTTAGATTCAGTTGTTCAGTCCCCTTTCCAGGGACTTCTCACACTTTGTATGGAACTGGCGCCTCTCTAGCTGTTGCCCTGGCCATCATTCCTAGAGTGGGTGGGTGTGCAGACATTCTAGGACTGTGGGGGCCCTTTAAACAAGCAGACTCTGCTGAGAAACCAGAAGTTTCTTCCTCCGCCTCAACACTCACTGGTTTTCAAAGTCAGAAACAATGAGGCTTGATATTCCCTGGTGCTGGGACCATGAGCTGCGCAGTCTGGCCTGGCACCTGGAGCACTCCCCATATGCCCTCCTGACTTTTTAAAATGCATAACTGCACTTTCTGCCCGCCTGCACCATGTCCTATCTGCCCCAGCTCTGCCTCTCCTACCTGTCTGGATGAGTATTTCTCCTTTATATTTTTGTTTGTTGAACTTCCATGCAGCTTGATTTTCTGAAACTTCTAGTTGTCTGTAGTTTTGAGGTAGTTGTATTGCTTCTTAATTCTGAAGGGAGACGCAGTGTGTCTGTCTAGGTCTCCATCTTGGCCAGAAGTCTACAAGGAAGTTCTTAAACATCATCTTAAACAGGTATTTTCTCTAGCAATCTAACTTCAACACCCTCATTCCAACCCTGATGTTCATTACCCCTGCTTTATCATCCTTCACAGTGCCTATGACCCTTTAACATACCATTTCTGTTACTCTTTTGTTATTTTTGTTTTTTTGTCTCCACTGTCTAGAATATAAACTTTGGGAAATACATAATATTTGACTCTTTAATTCAACTTCTCTCTTCTAGTACATAGAAGAGTGTCAGGCATACAATACATATAATGGTTGAATGAATGAATAAATGAATGCACACTGTTTTCATCTCGAAAATGGTCTCCATTGATTTCATTGCAAGGATTTCATAGTTTTTGGGCAAATTAACTCAATTGTATCTATTTTTGGAAATTAAGCATTGTAAATTATTATCTGGTTTTACAAATATATGACCAATTATCCTCTATCCAGGAAGTGGAAGATATCTCTGTGGGTTAATTTACAGAAAGCAGAAAAGCAGGCCTATCCTCCAGGCAAATAATGTGTTTCATTATTTTCCTTTTATTGCTTCTAATTGAACACCTGGCTACCTACTAACTAACTAACAGTATTCTCTTTCATATGTAAAGTTATTTTAAGCTGTGTAACAGTAGTTTATGGGAGGATGCACTGTGGCATGCTGCAATGGAATATAAATGTGATTAGGAAGAATCCAAATCACATGCTTACATGTTCTGAGATATCTTGAGTATCTATTAAATGTTTTATACAGTAAGCTGAATGAATGAGACAAAAGTATGTGTATGTGTGAAAACTTTAATGTTCTTTCTTGTTATTTCCCTCTTGATCTCTCATGAGTAATAAATAATAAGCAATAACTATTTTATTAATATATAGGCAATAATAAAACACCACAACGAATTATTGATAGTTAGATATATAGAAGGAAGTTTACTTTCCTCTTTGTATATTGATTGATATGAAGAGAACTATTTCTATAGTAGTGTGTTTCTACAAAAAAATAGTTTCTATCATTTATTACTCAGTCTTTATTAAACTCTGTAATAATTAAGTTACAAGTTGAATAAGTACTAATCAATACAATGAAAATACACTATATTTAATGATACTTAATATATTCACCTTATAAACTTAAATAGTAATATCATTTCTAAAGTACAGCAACAACTTTTACATATGTGATTAACATTTTGGAGGTAATATAAATATAATGCATTTATATTTACTAATATCAAAGACAATCTAAGTAAAACTTTGGAAAAAAATTTCCTTTCTGACTATAAAGTAGACAATTTCATGTGCTTACTAAAATGATATAAGATTTTGCTGGATAAATTTAGAATTTATTTCAACAACTTTGACTACTGGATCTCCATTTATATATTTCTATATCCTAAATAGGAGCATATAGGAAGAATGTGTTCCTTCTATATTTATGGAAAATAAAACAATATTAAAATTTTGATTAGATATGCTAATATCTGTGGATATTTATATTTACTGTATTTTCTACTTTTTCCTCCATAGTTTTTTTAAAGAAACCAAAAGATTTAATATAAACATTACTTTTTCTTCAGTTTTATCTGTATTGTAAATTCTTCTTTATTATAAAACACTTCCTTAGAAAATGATTTCAACAATGTAGGAGACAAACTGCCAAAATTTATAGTTGAATTCTTATGTTTCCCATCACCCAAAACTCTACTCAGGGAGAGTGTTGATATATTATCCTCAAAATAAAAGATTTAAACTAGGAAATAAATAATAGAAATGCCACACTTTAACAATTGATTTCAAAATTAACTGAATTTAAGAACAGAGACTGTCAAGCATTGTTGCAGAATGATGTAAAAATGAGCTATCATGTAATAATGAAGTGTTATAGGTTCCTTTAAAATAACAGGATTAAAAGTATTGATGGAGGTTACCCTTTCTGTTATCCCTCCCCCCAAAACAAACCTCAAGTAATTGGAGCAAAACGAATACCATTAAAAAGCCTAATTTGAACAGGAGCTAATTACTTGAAGATTATACAGTTTTGTGAGTCTCATAGAAAATGTAGTGAGGCTTTATAAGGATATGAAAATGCCAAAAGTTAATAATTTAAGGGTGAATAACAATTACAGTTTTACTTGTTGTTATTATATTTAAATTTATATAAATTTTATAATTTAAATGTAGGATTTGTGTGTGTGTGTTTTATTTTTATTTTTCCTTTGTTTCCCTTGCCCTAGGAGGTGAATCAGCAAAATATTGTTATGAGGGGTAGCTGAGATTTTACTGCCTATGTTTTCTTCCAGGACTTTTATGGTTTTATGCCTTACATTGAAGTTTTTTATCCATTTTGAGTTTATTCTTGTGTAAGGTGTAAGTTGATGGTCTAGTTTCATTTTTTTGCATGTCCATTTTTCCCAATACCATTTATTGAAGAAATTGTCTTTATTCAATTTGTATGTGTTTGCTTCCTTTGTTAAATATTCAGTGACCATAAAGGCGTGGGTTTATTTCTGAGCTCTCTGTTCTGTTCCGTTGATCTATATGCCTATTCTTATGCCACTACCAGGCAGTTTTGATTATTTTGGTTTTGCAGAATTGTTTGATATCAGGTAATGTGATACCTTTAACTTGTTTTTCTTTCTCAAGATTGCTGAGGCTACTTGAGTTCTTTTCAGCTCATATAAATTTTGGAATATTTGGTCTAGATCTGTGAAATATGTCATTGTTATTTTAATAGAAATTGCACTGGATCTATATATTGCTTTGGGTACTATGAACATATTTAATTATGTTATTTCATCCAATCCACGAACACAATGTATGCTTCCACATATATGTATCTTCCTCAATTTCTTTCTTCAATGTCCTATAATTTTCCAAGTACCAGAAATGTACTTTAAAAGGTCTTCAAAACAAAGACTCTAGTGTATTTGTATGTATGTCTATATATATATGTGTGTGTGTGTGTGTGTGTGTGTGTGTGTGTAGATATGCACATATACAGCAAAGTAAGGCTCTGGTAGTTTTGAGATCTCACACACTAAAAAAGCTTTAGCAGATATCCAGGTACTATGGTGGTACATAAAGACAGGCAAAGAAAACAAAAGCAAAAGGATCCTAAACGAAGTTGTTTTAGGAGAAAGACACAAGAAAGAACATGACTCAAAGATACTTATATAACAATGAAATAAGGAACAATACAATTTTCAGTGTACAAATCATCTATTTGAATAGATAGGTGGAGAAATGAATGTGGATGTGCTAAAAGTGTTCTGATAATGGAGCAGATAATTTTGTTCTTGATGGACATTGGTATGTTTTTAGTTTCTGGTTATCTCTTCTAGTATAAATGTACAAGTGTTTCATATGTATTTTAAATTATTTGCATATCTTGAATTAATATTTGCCTCTATCTCCCTCCTTCCAAAAGAGAAAGCCTTCAGCCTTCTGCAGTACAGTGAACTAAAGGAAATTTTATCACACAAAGCTTGTGCTGCTACAACTTCTCTATAAACACAGGTTTAAAATAATTCTGCCGAGTCCTTCCTAATGCTCTCTTCCTCTCAGTTTGGTTTTCTAAGTCTTCTTTCTTCATGTCACTCACTATATTGTGGCCATAGTCCCTTGGTTTTGTAGAGAAAAACATAATGCTCAACTAGATGTATACTTTAGGAAGTGACCAAAACCACCGTCTCCTAAACCATATGCATGAGAACTTGAGTGAATTCTAGAAGAGATATGAACTGTCCCTCCATAAAAAGGAGGGGTGCCATCACACTTGCTGTTACCTGAACATCCCCAGATGCCTTTGATTTCTTTTATTTAGTGAGTGGCAAAGGCTTTGGTACTAGCAGAAACTATAGAATTCACTGCTTTATTTCTATAGAATTTGTGAACTAATCCTCTTAACAGGCATGAGAAGTATTGCTAAAGTATTCTAAGTATTCCTGTATGTCAATTTAATCTTATGGGGGTGCTGAAGCGATGGATGCTTAAAAAAGTTGTTATAAAAAAAGTTTGAAAAAATGAGTCAGGCGAAAAGAAATGCACCTTTAATGTCAACATCTGACAGAATAATGTAGATTGCTTCTTACAAAGTAGGATATATGTATGTGTATATGTATAGTAGGATATATTTTTTTCTCTCTATATAATACTCTTTTATATGTATCTTCTAGTAAACATGTCATTTTTATGTGCTAAAACTAAGTAGGAGTATCTAGCAGTTTCAGCATTAAAAAGTAATGCTGGTCTTCACAATGAGATACCACTTTACACCAGTCAGAATGGCCATCATCCACAAATCAACAAACAACAAGTGCTGGCGAGGATGTGGAGAAACGGGAACCCTACTGCACTGTTGGTGGGAATGCAGACTGGTGCAGCCACTATGGAGAACAGTATGGAATTTCCTCAAAAGATTAAAAATGGAACTGCCTTTTGAACCAGCGACTCCACTGCTAGGATTATACCCCAAAACTCCTAAAACCCTAATTCAAAAGAACTTATGCACCCCTATGTTCATAGCAGCACTGTTTATAATAGCTAAGTGCTGGAAATAGCCTAAGGTCCCAGCTGTAGATGAGTGGATCAAAAAACTGTGGTACATTTACACAATGGAATACTATGCAGCAGAGAGAAAGAAGGGGCTCCTGCCATTTGCAACAACATGGATGGAGCTAGAGAGGATTATTCTTAGTGAAATAAGCCAGTCAAAGAAAGAAAAATACCATATGATATCACTTAATACAGGAGACTAAAGAACAACATAAACGAATGAACTAAATAAAACAAGTAGCAGAATAATAGTCAATGGGGGGAGGAGGGAGGGAGAGAAGGGGGATAAGTAAGGGAAGGGTTTAGTCAGGGAACGTGTATGAATGACTCATGGACATGGACAATGGGGAGGGATATGATTGTGGGAGGAGGGGTGGGCTGTGAGGGGAGCAGTGGGGAAAAAGTGGGACAATTGTAATTGAAAAACCAAAAAATAAAATTAAAAAAGAAAGTAATGCTGATCTAAATCCAGATAATAATCGATAATGCTGTATGTGCCTTAGTCTGAATAGTAAGGGAATAATAGCAACCGTCAAATTCTCATGTGGTGTATTGCATCTTATGTCTAATAAGGGAACAGGAGCAATCAATTCCCAAGGATTCTTCAATATAAAGGCATTAGCTCTGATCTGGTACAGTAAAACCATATGAAAAGCTATAGATGTTTACCTATCCTTCTTTGGTTATATGTCTTAAAAAATAAGAAGGATCATTGTGCTTTGTTGCAAATCATTGCAAAATCAAGTAGTTGTGGAAGTATTTAAGATACAGTTATATAGAATGTTGTTATTGGAATAAAAGATTCATAATCCTATCTGGATTATTTATTGCTTTGTTTAAACTAGCTTTCAAAGATAATACTTCAGAACTGAGGCAGCCAATGCAGCATTATTTAATTTACAAAGTATCTGTAACATCTAAATAAACCAGATATGTTTGCAACTAACCCATATAACTCAAACTGCCTGAACACAAATGTATTCATTAATGTGGCAACCTCAACCATCCAGAAGGCTTCCAGGAATGTGGAAGTCAGTACTGAGGCCAGGAGGTCCATGTACTAAGAAAAATATCCCAGACACTGTCTCAGAGCCTAGTCTATTTTTGAGCAAATTTCCTGCAAGTCTGTCAAGACAGTTTCCCAGCACACAGGAGCTTATAAATAGTAAATAAGAAAAATGGATTAGGAAGAGCTCCGTAGCTGCTGGTGGCAGAGGGATCAAAGACACGGCCTTCAGTGGGGCAGGGGAGATCTATGATGATTAATGAGACAGTGTCACTCTTAGAAACCCACCACCTAGATAAGGAGAGCTTAACTATGAATGAAAAAGAATAATTACAAAAATCAAACCACACAAAAAGGTCATTCCATGGAAAGGTAAAAAGATAACTATTTTCAAAATATTTCAAAGAGTTTACTTGCCCTTGTGACCTTTGCTCTTTTGCTCTTCATTATAACAATTGATTGTTTAATGATATCCTACTGAGGAAGATAAGACTGACTTATATTCATCCACTACATTTAAGTATATAAGGGAAACACACTATACTTGGAAAATCTACAAAAGCTGTGTTTTGAAATAAAGATAAGGTCTTTAAACTTAAGCAAGTCAGCTAGAAAATTATATCATATAGAAGCCTTTTCCCTGAATGTGTTGTTTAGGATTCTTCATAAAAAATTTTAAGTAATTTTGGGACCTCGAAAGCTATGGAAAAGGGTCATAGATATTTTTATGTATATAATTGTGTAGTTCTAGTGACTTCTGTAATAATATCATTCGGGATAAATAAAAAGTCTGTGATATGCTTTGTAATTATGAGAAACAGTCCTTAAGTTTTTGCACAGCAAAAGAAACCATTAAAAAAACTAAAAAACAACCTACAGAATGGGAGAACACCTTATAAGGTGTTAATATCCAAAATGTATAAAGAACTTATAAAACTTAACACCAAAGAAAAAAAAATCCACTTAAAAAATGGGCAAAGGACCTGAATAGACACTTCTCCAAGAGAACACCTGGACAGTAGATATTTAAAAAGATGGTTAATGTCACTAATCACCAGAGAAATGTAAATTATAATAAAACCACATCTGTCAGAATGGCTATCATCAATAAATCAACAACTAAAAAAACCAAGTACTGACAAGGATATGGAGAAAGGGGAACCCTTTTTGCACTGTCGTGGGAATGCAGACTGGTGCAGTCACTGTGGAAAGCAGTATGGAGATACCTTAAAAAATTAAAAATGGATCTGCCTTTTGACTGAGTTGGGAATATAGCTGAAGAAACCCAAAACAGTGATTCAAAAGAATGTATGCACACCTGTGTTCATTGCAGCATTATTTACAATAGGTAAGATTGGAAGTAGCCCAGGTGCTCATCAGTAGATAAGTGGATTAAAAGGCTGTGGTATATTTACACAATGGAGTACTACTTGGCCATAAAAAAAAGAAAAGTTTACCCTTTGGGACAGTATGGATAGACCTGGAGAATAGTATGCTAAGTGAAATAAGCCAGTCAGAGAAAGACAAATACCATATGATTTCCCTTATGTGTAGAAATTTAATAAACAAACTTAACTAACATGGAAAAATAGGAATGGATTCAAAGATAGGGAACAGGATGACAGCTAGTGGTATGGAGAGGTTAGAGGGTGGAGGAATTGAACAAAAAGGAAAAAGGACTCATAAACATGGTCAACAGTGTGGTAATTTCTAGGGAGAGGATGTATAAGAAGGCTGGCTACATGGTAATGAAAAAATACAATAAAGAGTAAAGAACAAATATAAGTAAATAAAGTTTATTCATTTGGTTATTTCAGATTATAAACTACTCTCAGCTCTCATGTTATAATAGTAATGAAAAGCAGATCATATGAGCTAAAACTATGTTTTTATTATTTAATTTAGGCTTTTAGATTATTTAAATTTAAACTTCTTTTTTTAAGTGTATGTTATTGATTATGTTGTTACAATATTGCAATTTTTTCACCTTTCCTCCCCTCTGCCCAGTACCCCACTTCCCTCCAGCAATCCTACCCTCCTTAGTTCATGTCCATGTGTTGTTCATATAAGTTCTTTAGCTTCATCCTTTCCTATATTATTCTTAACTTCCCCTTGTTTATTTTGTACCAACCAATTATGCTTCTTAATCCCTGCACCATTTCCCCATTTCTCCCCCTCCCCCTTCCCAGCTGATAACCCTCCAAATGATCCCCATACCTATGATTCTGTTTCTATACTGGTTTGCTTAGTTGAATTTTGTTTTTCTTTTTTTAGATTCAGTTGTTGATAGTTGTAAGTTTGTTGCCATTTTAATGTTCATAATTTTGATCTTCTTTTTTCTTAAGTAAGTCCCTTTGACATTTCATATAATAATGGCTTGGTGATGATGAACTCCTTTAGCTTTACATTGTCTGGGAAGCACTTCATCTGCTCTTCCATGGTAAATGATAGCTTTTCTGGATAGAACAATCTTGGTTATAAGTCCTTGCTTTTCATCACCTTGAATACTTCTTGCCAGTCCCTTTTTGCCTGCAGTTTCTTTTGAGAAATCAGCTGATAGTTTTATAGGAACCTTTTTGTAGGTAACTCTCTGCTTTTCTCTTGCTGCTTTTAAGATTCTCTATCTTTCACCTTTGCCATTTTCATTATGATGTATCTTGGTGTGGTCCCTTTTGCATCTAGCTTGTTTGTACTATCTCTGCTTCCTGGACTTGTATGTCTATTTCCTTTGCCAAATTTGGGGAGTTTTTCTTCATTATTTTCTCACATAAGTTTTCAATTTCTTGCTCTGCCTCTTCTTCTGGTATGCCTATGGTTCAGATATTTACACGTTTAAAGTTGTCCCAGAGGTTCCTAAGCCTCTCCTCATTTTTTTCAATTCTTGTTTCTTCATTCTGTACTGGTTGACTGTTTTTTTTTTCTTCCTTATGTTCCAAATCATTGTTGTGAATCCTGGTTTTCTTCTCGTCACCATTGGTTTTGTGTATATTTTCCTTCGTTTCATTTAGCATAGCTTTCACTTCTTCCCTTATGTGTTTGCCATACTTAAGGATATCTGTCATGTCTTTGAGCATCTTTATCAACAGTGTTTTGAACTCTGTGTCTGTTGGGTTGGCTATCTCCTCATTTGTTAAGTTGGCTATCTCCTTATTGCTTAGTTATCCCACTAAAACCTTGATCCATTCCTCCCATACTTCTCTGTCTCCTCATCTTGACAGGCTCCTGTGTTTGTTTGCCTCTGTGTCTTAGCTAGAGCTGTCGCCTCTGTTGCATTTAAGGGGCGGAGCCTTAGGTATTCCTCAGTGTGGGGTGACCCATTTCACGACGTTGTGGCACTATATGTCAGGGAGGGGTCTGAGAGGGAACAATGCCACTTGCTCCACACTTGCCCCTTTTCCAGGAACTTCTCCCACTTTGTATGAGACTGGAGCCTTTTTAGCTATTGCCCTGGCCATCATTCCCAGAGTGGGTGGGTCTGTGGATGTTCTAGGACCGTGGGAGCCCTTTAAACAAGCAGACTCTGCTGAGAGACCAGCAGTTTCTTCCTCTGCCCAAACCCCCACTGGTTTACAGTCAGAAGTAATGAGGCTTTATTTTCCCCAGTTCTGGGACCGTGAGCTGCATGGTCTGGTCTGGTGCTGGGAATGGTCCCCAGGTGTCCCTCCTCGCTTTTTAAAATGTGTGACTCTGCTTCTGCTGGCCTGCTGCTGCCAACACCACACCGCATCCTTTCCGCCCCAGCTCTGCTCCTCCTACCTTTCTGGATGAGTATTTCCTCTTTATATCTTTGTTAGACTTCTATGCAGCTCAGTTTTCTGGAACTTCTATTTGTCTCTAGCTTTGAGGTAGTAGTTGTATTCCTTCTTAGTTGTGGAGGGAGACACAACGTGTCTGTCTAGGCCTCCATCTTGGTTGGAAGTCTAAACTTAAACTTCTTAATCTTTAAGATATTTCTGAAATTGAGAAAGAATACATGAACACAGCTGTGTAAGAGTTGTGTTTTGAGGTAAAATTTTATGAAAAGTTTAAGATATGTGCAGAAATTAGGGAGCATATCAAAGCAAATATATATTTTCATTTGCTAATGAGATGCTTTGTACATAGAAAATACTTTAAAACATTGAATTATTTAAATAGTTAAGGTCTATGTAGGGCTTTTGAGGCTACAGGTCACTGAAATAATTTGAATCTACAAATCATGAAAAAATCTAAATATGAATTTTGCTTTATATAATTCTAAACTACTTCTATGCACTTGGTCTCATTTTGCCATCACAACTTTAGAGAAAAGGTGTTATGATAAGCATTTTGTATCAGGAAGGGAGAGAGAATAAATACTTTTCAGATGAGGAATACTAATAACTATTACCTTTTATGTAGTGCTGATTGTTTTCCATACCCTAATTTAATTCTTGCAATCACACCATAACATGGAGCTATTATTAGAATAGTAATTCAAAGATATGGTTGTATTTTTTAATGATTTTTTACCAAGGTCATACAGTTAGTGAATGATGAAGATATGATTTGAGGGCAAGCATGTCTGGTGCTAAAATTGTCCAAAGTTTTTTGTGTTTTTGTTTTTTTTTGTATATGATCATAGTTTATTATCACTGTTTTACAAATAAGTCAGTTGATATTCAAAGCATGTGAATAAACTGATCTTTAACTTAAACCCACACTTCTGATTTTTAAATGCTGAGCTCTATCTATATATAGTTGGCTTTCTACTGTGAAGCTAATTAAAATGTGTTTGATATTTGTTACTTTCTTTGCATATCACAATACTTTTTTCTATAACGTGTCATCAAAACTATATGCAAACTATATGACCTTCGTGAAGTAACTATTCATTATATCAATCTTTAACTGAAACACATTGCTACTTGTTTGGGAAGAGTGGGAGCAGGTCAATTGCAAATAAGTACAGAAGTATTGAAATAGTGATTTTTGTATAAATATAAATTTGTCATTTATAATCTATAGATCCCTTAGGAGTATGTATTAATCAATAATTTCATGGCCGTTCAATTTTTATGCAGTTTTTTTGGTATGATGAAGAACGCCCTTTTTCCTGTCTATGTTCTTTAGTTTAACAATAAAGAAAGCAAGGTAAGAATTATGCTCCATGTCAATAGGTATGCAGTTTATTCTACTAATTACAACTAGTTCTAAGGTCAGCTGTGCTAGTATATTTAGATATTTTGGTGAGAGCCAGGGCCTGGGTGAAGTACAGATGAGTTACAAATGGCATGGAAGCCAATCTTTTTTCCGAACAGCCAGTGACTTTTTTTGTTGTTTTGTTTTTACAATAAACATAAGCTTTACATACATCAAGTTAGTGTTTGATGAATATAAATAATGATGGAATTTCTAGTATGGTTAGTTTTTCCTCTCTCTCCCACAATATGAAAATAAATTATATATACAAACAATTATTTAAGATTTTATTGTCTCTTTGGAGAAAAATTATTTTATTCTTTAATATATTTGGTTTTAAACACATTATTTTTATAAATTATATGTTTTTAAAAGAGAAGCAACATGTTTGAGGGCTAAATGGACATAATAGCAATATCTGATCATGGTCTGCTTATGTTCTGTAGTTTTGCCTGCAAAATGGAGTCCCTTACCCATGGTTTTGTTTTCTATGGTTTAAGTTACCCATGGTAAACCATGGTATGAAAATAATAAATAAGAAATTCCAGAAAAAAATAATTCACACGTTTAAATCAAGCACCATTTTGAGGAGCATGATGAAATCTCGCACCATCTCCATCACACTGGGGACATAAATTATCTGCCTGTCCAGTGTCTCTCCACCTGTTAGTCACTCAGTAGCCATCTAGGTTATCTGGTTGACTGCCATGGTATTGCAGTGCTTTTGTTCAGGTGACCCTTGTTCAATCTACTAATGATCCCAAAGTGTAAGAGTAGTGAGGCTGGCAATTCAGATATGCCAGAGAGAAGTCACAAAATGCATCCTCTAAGTGAAAATTTATGTATGTATAAGAATAAAAACATAGTATATAAAGGGTTTGATACTACTTGAGGGGTCAGGCAAAAAAGGCAGACTACTGTAGTGTTCTATCTAAGTATATTCCCCACTATTTTACATGGCTTAGCTTACTAAGTAAGCCTTAAAAAACATAACTTCAATATGTTTAAATTTTTCCATTTTGGAGATGCTCTTGCTTTGTGTGTGCTTTGTTGCCAAAAATCATTGAAATGAGATCAAATGTGCTTTTGCTAGTGCCTTAAGTAAATAGCCATAAACCTAATGATATAATAACTTATCCAAGAAAATAAAAGCTTACCCTTAAGTCCTTCTATAGGAAGTACAGAGCAAGCAGAATAATTCAAAGGGATTTTGAAAGTCATATTTAAACATGTATGATTTAAAAAAGAGTAATACAGGATAAGCTGTATTTCAGGAGAAGAATTCTAGCAACAGATGAAAACATAGATTGAAAGGCAAGATAAGGCTTTATTGATAATAGTAGCAAGTGTATTTCTCTTGTTCTTGAAAATATGGTCCAAAAATCAGCCCTGGAATTGGAAAGGAAAGGGTGAATGTGAGAATTAAGAGATTTTCTGATATGAAATCACAAGAATTTGGTGACTTGCTGAATAAGAAGGGTTGGGAGTAGCAGATAATTATTAAAATTTATAGTTAGGTTTTTAACATTGTCAACAGGTGCAGCCATAGCATAATTACAATGCAATTAGAATGTTTGAAGTTTTATAGCTGTTACTGTGATTATTATAGTTAGATTTGGTTTAGTTGGTAAGATTATTGTCACTGATCTTGAATGCTAATCTTAAACCAAAACTCTACATGTTCTCTTAATCCTGGGATGTGAGGACTCCTCAAAACTTTTTCTAACTGGACCTATGTTTGCTCTCTGAGTCAAAGAAAAGTTTAAATCATTCTCTTACATTTCCTTTGAGTAAGAAAGAGTTACCTTCCAGCTGGATTGGGACAATTCAATGCATAATCTCTGAGGGTACCTGGAATGCTGGTACTGACTGGATGGGCTACTAGTAGATGAATGGCCTAACTAGTGACCTGAAATGTGCTGCTTAATGTTGGAAACTCTGCTGGCAGCACCTAGGGTTAGCTTTTTTATTGATGTCTCATGGTTGGTAAATAAGATTAAACAGCCTGTTCTGCCTGTGTGGCCAGTAGCCTTATAAAACCACAATGAAGCCATGACTCACTCTCCTGAAATTGAGATTCCTGTGGTACACTGAATTATAGTCTCCCCAAAGAGATACATGTTCTAATTCCTGAAAACTGTTAATGCTACTTTATATAGCAAAAAAAGAAAGGAAAGAATTGAAGATGGGATTTTACTAAGGATCTTGGCCTGGGGGCATTTTCTTGTCCTATCCCAATGGGTCCTAAATGAAATCACAGGTATCTTTATAGGATTAAGGCAGGGGAGGCATTAACACACACAAAAGAGGAGAGGGCAATGTGACCATGAAGGAAAGCAAGGAAGGACGTGACACAACCATAGCGGGCAGCGCATTCAGCCACTAGCAGCCAAAGCATTCAGGCAGCCAGCAGAAGCTAGAAGAGGCAAGGAACAGATTCATTGGTATGGTCTCCACAGGGAGCCCAGGCCTGATGAAAGCCTGGTTTTGGTCCACTGATGTTGATTGCAGAACGCTGGCCTCCAGCAGAATGCATTTCTGTGGTTTCAAGCCATTAGGTGAGTGGTCATTTTTTTATAGCAGCCGCATGAAAGTGACAGAGCTTCTCACACACATCTAGGTGGTTTGCAATCTGGAGGAAAAGTGTATTGCGTGTGACTAAGAGATGTTCCAGGGGAGTTAAGTCTGAAAGCGTGCAGATGCCTGGCTCTTGACTGTGCTTTCCTTCTGTTCTGTACCATATGGTTGGTTGTATTAGAGCATTCATGAACATGATCTGTAGAGGTTTGAGTCAATTATCTGACCTGTGTAATCTCTGCGGTTCACATTATAAAGAAAATGTTTGTAACAACTCCTGACTCAATAATTTAAGTAATGGCTAATGCTTTTGGGGGGAAGAAGAAAGATAAGGAAAGTGGCTTTGAAAGACCGTTGTTGCCAGGGTGGCTTCCTGGCCATTGCTGGGGTGAGGTCACACAACCACAGCAAGCATTGGTGGTAGGAAAAACATATCAATACCACTTGCTGCCCATAGATCCCTGACCTGGGGAAACTGATAAATATAACACAATAGAAATTCTAATGAAAAGAAAGTCTTAGCTGCTTTTGTCTGTTTTAGCAGAAATGGAAATAACTGAGAAAGTCTCTGAATGCTAGAGCCATAGAATTAAAGCTGATGCTTCAGTCTGTAAAGTGGGGGCGGAGAGCATATTTATTGCCAAAAGGGATTTGGCAAATATCTGTTTTGATCAAAATAATTTCCATCAGACTAATAGTCAATAAAATGGTTATACAGGTCACAGGAGAAGAGATTCAATAGATTACTGAAACATGGTTTCTCAATTGGTAGCTCCTTTCTGTACTATTATGGAAATGGACTTTGCACATGAGAAATGCATAAGCTATTTTTACTGTATTAAATATTCTGAACTAGAAGAGCATTTTTAGACCTTCTCAGGACCCTCACTTAACTTTGGCTTTAAAAAAGTACAGATAGAAGGAGTAAATTCCAGAGAGCTAAGCTAGAAAAAAAGTAGGTACATACATATTCTAAAAAAGAAAACTACCCAACACCATCCTAAGATGTTAAATAAAGAATATTCTTTATGAGGCTACTAAAATCTTGTGACTGCAACCAACATAGAAGTGATTATATCACAGTACTAAAATTTCTTCTCATCCATATCTTTTCTTTTTTCAGATGGTTGCTGCTATGCTAAAATCAGCACCAGCTACTTACATGACTATTTATTTATTTTAATTGCCATTTATCAGTTTATACCTTCATCACCATGGCATCAGTTTTTCAGGTGATTTTATAACCTAGAGTTCTGTAAGAAATGAATTAAGAAGCTAAATTAATCACTTATGCAAATATGTATATCAAAAATATTCACAGATCAATTGTTCGGCACTCAGAACATACTTTGCCATTTAAAAACTATAGTGTAAATGATAATTATAGCCCCAAATCTATTTACCCATAATCCAGCTGAAATTCTAAACATACTAAGTAAAATTCAAGAAAACATTGCAACATTTCTTTTTATATATATGTATGTAAACAAAGAATATATTAAAAATGATTTAGAAAACACTTTTCTGACATTTTCTTTTTTAACAGCTTTATTGAGATACTACTGATATACCAAAAACTGCCTATGTATCATGTATAAATGTTATCAATTTGGACATGTGCATACACCCATGAAGCTATCACCACAATTGTAATAAGCATATCCATCACCACCAAAAGTTTCCTTTTGTGTGTGCATTGGTGTGTATGTGTATGTGTTGTGATAAGAACACTTAACCCTCTCAACAAATTTTCAAGTGCACAATATAGCATCATTGATGATAAGCCCTCTGCTCTAGAGCAGATGTCTAGAACTAATTCATCTTGCAGAACTGAAACTTTGTAGCAAGTGACATTTACTGTGACGGGTGGGGAAACAAAATGATGCCAAACTGCCCTGAATGGTGATACGTAAAGGGTAAAAGACTTGATTTCTACAGGAAAAAAAAGGAAAATTAAATTGGGTAAAAATACAATTAAACAGAATAGAAGAATGCAGATGGTTGACATAAAATGTCATAGAAAGAGAGAGAGAGAGATGGAGCAGCTACACAAATTCTAATGGCTTACTGTAAAAGACTAAATGATTTGAATGTCTAACCAACTCCTCAAACTATAAAAGAATAACTACAAAATCATTTAATTGATGCTGGCCTTAGAGGCTTAAAAATTCTGATTATACAAAAGATAAATCTACAATCCCTTCAGAGTTAGTTCCAATTAAAATAGTTTGAGGTGAAACAGGATTATGATTCTGCCTGATGGAAGGACAGAGGACCCAAGTACTTTGCATTGGTAAAGGTAAAATGGCTGAAGGGCTTGTTAAATCCTGATATATGACATATGATCATATATAAACTTGCTAAATTCACAGGACTTGGTAAAACATCTTTAGAAGGCTTACAAGTAAAAGTATGGCTCAAAACAGCAATCTATAATAAAAGCTTTGTATAGTTGTTTTACTCCCACACGAATATATTATTGGAGTGAATGTGAAGTTCAGATGAGGGATTCTTCTCATACTTAAATCATGGAGAGAGAAAAAATGTGCATATTTACTCTTTGATTTAGCTCTCACATTCTTGATGGAAACATTTGGTATTACCTAAGTTCAATCAAGTCATCAATTTGTAACAACATCAGCTATCTGGAGGCACCAGAAAATCTTAGTTTTAATTAAAAATCCATAAGATGCAAGTATATTTTTACACACAAATTATTTTTGTAATACCATAAAATCTGTAAAAAAAATGCTAATGGATTCCAGAGGCAGGTTGTAGATTAATAAGTCTTAATTTAAGTAACACAAACATCTCAATATCATTTATCATGCTTGATATGGTATTAACAATTAAAGCTGTGAGACATTCTAAAGGACATTAGTTTTCTTTAATCAGTTTGGTGAAAGTTGTCTTTTCAATTTCTATCTTGGAAGAAAGCTTTGGCTATTTGGGTCCATGTGTATTCACATAGGATGGACTACAATATTCCTGTATTATTCTTGTACAAGGATATTTAAGTCATTCTGTCTTCAGACTGAAATATCTACATTATACCTTCAGTAGAATGTTACATTACTTTCCAGGTCTATCAAATCTAAATCTATTTTTACCGAAAAGCAGTAATAAACAAAGTTAAAATTAAAGTGCAAATGTTCAATAATCATATGCCTGAGGAACCCAAATTAAGTACAGGGTCAAGGAAAATGGAAAAGTTGTAATGCACAACTTTGACAAAAGCCGAAAGAGGCAAAAAAGACATCCCTTAGACACCCAAAAATAAGTTAGTGTCATTGCCAGTTCAAAAAGCAAAGTAAGAAGATCAAAGATTAATTGAATTATTTGATCTTTGGAGAAATCACACACCAGATCTAGTGATTTTATTAACCCTATATACAAATTTACTAGGAAATAAAAACTAAATTTGCATGCAGCTTGAAGGAATAGAGGACTCAGAGTTCTAAAAAGCTTTAGCACAACTCGGTCTTTCTGATTTACAATATTCAAATGATATCAGAAGTGTTCTACTCCACAATCATGTTGACTGGAGCCATTGGGAAAAGGCCAAGAGAGCCAACCAGTAGGAGACTTTGGGATTCTGGACTAGAAAGTTACTTAACACAACTTCAAGATAACACAGCTTTTGAAAAAATGATTTTTAGTCAATTATTGGGCATTAGCTGCAACTGATTTTATTAAGAAAGTCATGAAATTATTTTGAGACCTGAAATGTCCATTGTTTCTTGGTTTACATCAGATCATTATTCCAGCAGAGAAGGATATGTGCAGAAGAGGTTCTTTATTAGATGAAATGACATATTTAATAATATGCTACAGGGGACCATGCAAAGGACATGAATAGGTGATTTGGCTCTAAGATAGATATCCTTGAGTAGTTTCGTAACCCATAGTTGAATGGGTCCCTCCCTGTAATCAGTTACTAGATGATGCCAAATATACAAAGGTTTAAGTATAGCAGCTCAAAAGCAGAGGGCAGGCTCTCAAACTGGAAGATACTGTGTTACAATGCACTTATTGTTGTAATTTGACTGAAAATAAAAAGTAAATCTGCGTGAGTAGAATTAAGATTGGTATTGTTTGTGCATCAAATAAGCAAGATAATATTTATATGGTATGAATTTTTATCATTTTTTGGTAGTAGCCAATATAGTGACAAGAAGTTCTAACTATACAGCTTCGGTGGACTGAAAGATAAAAGGAAACCCAGATAACATGTTATGCTATAAAAGTCTTTATAGACTTGCAAGGGAAAATCAAAATGTGTCCAGACTAGGGTAAATCTTACACTAGGATGTGGTCCTTCTTCCCAAGATGAAAATTTTCTGTCTTAGCTAAATTCTGGGTTCTCAAAGTGTTTGTTAATTAAATATTTTCACATTGGCTAGGCTGGACTTCTCTATTCTCTAGGACTCTTTGACCTCTACTGTCTTGGTTCTGTTTTCAGTACAATATTAGTCGTTCTCTGTAAGCATCATATACATTTCCTCTGTGTGTACAGAACTCAGCCTTCAACCCAGTACTAGTGCTTTCTAAAAGAAAATTCAGTATTTTGGGGGCTTTCCTAGTCCTTCCATTTAGAAGGTGTCACCAGCTCTGTATTCTACCCCAGAGCTAAAATCTCTTTAAGCTGCATTGAACGTTTCAAATGATTTTCTCTCCAGTTCTGGTGTCCAGATTTTCTAATGAGATATCCTTTCCCTTGATTTATTTTTCATTCTTTTTCCCACATGGCTCAAGCCTTTTCTTGCTAATTCCCCTAATATTTTACTTGTAATCATTTCTATCACCTCTAAGACACACTGCATTTTCATACTTAGTTTCCTATACTCAACAAACTTACATTTTCAGATGTGTCAAACTAATGTATTCCTAGATTAAAACCATGGAGGAGAACGCACCACGTTTATTGTCTAGGGCTAATTTAATGATTCCTGTTTCAGCAAATAGAATTACTGTATTAGCATTTTGTTCTAGACAAACCTCCAAAAGAATAAAGTTCATTTAAATCTTGGAAAAACAAAGATACAATATTTATATGAAGTTTATAAAAATTTTATTTTTGGCAGATGAGTTATCTAGATACCTTATATGTTCATAATTGGTTATATCTACATATTTAGTAGTACTCTGAGGATTCTAATCACTTGAAATGACACAATGTTATTTTGAGAATGTAATAATCTATTCCTTCTTTGCAATTTTCCCTTTTATGTCTTCTTTATGCTGGTAGAAATTTTAATGCTAATTGTCATAAGAGATGAATATTAGCAGAAACAAAAAAAAAGAAAGGGTTTGCAGATATCTTTGCATGTATTTTTAAAGATTCTTTGGAGAAGAGAATTCTCAGGTACATATGACTATATTGTAGAAAAAAAAAGTAGAAATATTTTTTTTGCAGAAGAATAAAGGTATTTCCTTAAATTCGCAGGAAGGGCCAGGAAGTGAGTCCTGTCTTTGGCAGGGTGTTATAAAAGCAACAGAACCTCTATGAAGGATTACTTCACAGAACATCAGAGCAGCCCGGACTTCAAGTTCCCACTGAGATCCACATGCACCAAACTGTGGCATCCATGAAAGAGCTACTCAATCAACAGTGGCCACTAGATTGAAAGTCTGGAGATTGAGCAATGACCTGTGTGAACTGATGAGTGAGGAACACCCCAAACTATCACACCCCCCAAGTGATGCCTTGGAGTACCTTGAGAGTTTGAAATAGACTAAAACCACAGTTACTTCTTTGCTGTGACAAAATAAATGAAGTTATAAAGGTATTATTTCTTCCATCACAATAAATGTTATATTTCTTATATATTGAGACATGGATAAAAATTCCTACCCCTTGGGTTTAGTAGCTGTTCTTGTAGAGTTCTTCCCCTTTAGCAGACAGTTAATTAGGAACAAATGCATGGAAATTACCTCTTGTTTTACACAGAAAATATGTATCTTCATTAGTTCTATATACATCTGATTATTTAAAAAGTTTCTTTTGATAATTGAATTGAATTGAATTATTTGGATTTCAGTAATACTTTTGATCATGTAGTCATGTTTTTATCCTCAAGGGGGCACTTTAATATAAGCTAAATTTCCTCCTAGAGGTGTTTTTCAATGGTCTATGGGAAAAATGTTTATTTCTGAGCATCTGTCTTTTAGTACATATGGAAAATGTACTAAACAGAGCTGTCATTGCGTAAAATGTAAAAATTTTTTCATGATGGGCCAATTTTATTCTTTTCTTTTTCCTTTTATCAGTTTCCCTATTGAGAAAGGCTTAGTGAGATCAACAAGAAATTGATGAGTATTTTTGTTCTGTGAATAATAAGTAAAATTTAACCCATGAGATTTAGTTGACTTGATGGGGTTATTTTTCACAGTTTTTACATGTTTATATTTTAATAAAATTTGAGCTTTTGGTAAAATAACTCAATCAAGTTATAAATTCCCTGCAGAGGAAGCTTCTTTTCACTCTTAAAAATGAAGGTGTTGGGAGAATTTCTAGGATACTTTTGGAGAGAAAAGATTACTTTCCTTCCACCTGTTGAGGTTCTTGCCTGAGAACCCTCCCCACATTGAGAGCACTAAGAAAATGAAGAGGCAGACCCTTTGAGGGGAAGCATTAAGGTAATGGAGGCAATGGTTCCAGTTCATTCAGGCGGCACCTGAACCCACTGTGTCACATCTGCTTTATCTCTGTCTGTCAGTTTCTTCGCCTGATTCCATAATTTGCTCAGGAATTTATCTCTGGCTGAAACTTTAATTTCTTTCTTTCCTTTTCTTTTCTTTTTTTTTTTTTTTTTTTTTTTTTTGCAGTCTTGATGTAAGTTTTTTTGTTTATACCTTTAGTTATGGAAATTTTGTTCAGCTAGTCTTCAGGCAAAGTTCTCAATGATAGTTTTCCTGTAATTTAGTTGTAATTTTAACGTGATCATGGGAGGACACGAACACAGCATTTACCTACTCCACCACCTTGATCAGGAACCTAGCCTGTATAAATCTTATAGAAAACAAAACTACAGATAATACCAGTAAAAATTTGGAAATTATATTTGCAATGTACTATCTAATTTGCTGATCTCAAGATTACGTAACTAGAAAAATTGCTTTATAAGGAAATGTTTTTCAGCTATTGAAATGCTTTTTATAGGACCCTTATCCAGCAATATGCCATATTTAGTTAATATAAATTTAATATAACTACTACCAAATGCTTATGTGCTATGTCAGTTTACTTAATTTCTTATCTAGCATTTTTCTTTATAAAACACTCCAATCTAAAACTTACTATTCAGAACCTCAACTATATGTGTCAGTATACTTGTAATGATGAAAGTTCAAATTTGATACTAGTTTCTTGGCAACTAGAGAAAAAAAATTGCTCTTCCTAGTGATTAACTTATCTTTGGATTCAGTACATAAATTAGTATATACTCTAGAATTGTGGTTGGATTTCTTTTCTGAGTCTCAGGGGGAATCAGAGGGCACTAAAAATGCCACAGTAAGGTGCAAAATCTGGGTGTATCTCTTTAGTCTCAAGGAATAGTAACTGTGTAGAACTAATGCAAAGATCCAAGTCTAGTGGCTATCATTTTGGAAGAAGAAAAGTAAGGTTTTTAAGACAATCAGTATAAACTGGAAATAAAAATATCCATACAGAAACCACTTATAAACATAAGTCATGTCCCAGGTATCTTCCCTGAAAAGATGGCTACAAATCTTCTCAAAAGGGAATGTCTGCAATGGGGCCAATATATATCACTGGACAAGTATAAGAAAAACAGAACAAAACAAAGCAAAACATGGCACACTGCACAGGAAACATGTGAAAATCCAAAGCAAATAAACTATGACAACTGATAAACATAAGCATTATAACTGATTATACTTCACCGAATAGTTTTGCTCAACGTATATATGACTCCTAAATAGATTTTATTGGACATTAAAACGTGACACTGTCACCGCTTCACCCTTGCTTCATCTGATATTACCAATTCTTAATAGCTTTGAAAGCTTGAATTATTTCAAGATGGTGAATTTCCAGGAAATATTTATTTCTCATAGACATTAATTAGTTCTTGAGGTTCATGGCCCTAGAGATTTTTGTAACTGAACTTTTTCCAGCTCTCTGTCCAGAGTAGCCCTTATTACAGGTATTCCTTGCTTTTCCAAAGACCAGGTTGGTCTTATAAAGACCTACATTAGTATGTTCTCACTAACAAAAAGAAATTCAAAGATAATTTTTGCTTTGTGAAAAAAGACAAGAAGTGAAAATAGTGTTCAGTGTTTGTTTTGCAGTCAACTGTTACAGAGGCAGCACACACCCCAAGTCACATGATAGTGACAACCCAAGCTTCTTCCGTGAGAAGTACACTCAGTATCTCTGCATCAAGCCACCATAGCTTTGAACTGTGTCTGTTAGTATCTGAGGCTTATCTTAATTTACTTTGTGCATTCATGGGCAAGATGAGTCTTGTAGAAAAGTCTAAGAGAACTAGTAAGGCTGTTGTGCTTAATGTAACTTTGCATGTGATTAAAGATATTTGGTATGATATGGTAGGTTATATTTTGGGTCTGGGAACACTCCAAAAATCTTCCATATAAATTAACAGTAACTGCCTCTTTGCTTTATGCCATTTCAGTTTACAAAATGTTTCATAGGAATGTGTGTGGATTATAAAAAATTAATACTTTTCCTTCTACATAAGTTTTTCTAGTTGAGTTGATCAATAAGAGAGACAGATCAATAAGAGAAAAATAAAATTTTAATACAGGTGCATGGAAAATTCATAAAAATCCTAAAGTCATAAAGATTGTGAGGCAGCAGTGGGTGTATATGTTATTTCGGACAAAGAAGAAAAGGGGCTAGAAGTGGATATTATATTTCAGAAGTGAGAATGGGCTATGTGTGGTTGAGGAAGAGCCAAACACAGGGCAGGCAAATTCTTGCTAAGCAACTCAGAAACAACAGGACACAGGAGCTAGCTAACAGTCCCTACCTGAAGCCCTTCTAGTTACCATATTTAATTCAAATTAGGTTAAGACAAACATTTTAAGATTGACTTCCTGAAGCAGGTTTTTCTACCTGAATCTCTTGGGGTGAAAATGGGGTGGGAATTAAAGGTTCTCTCTGAGTTTTTCATTTTTTAATAACCAATATCCCAAAAAGGCAATTTAAGGGGAGCAAAACCCTTCAAATGGTCTTCCTTTGGGTAGTGGGGAAAACCTATGTCTTCCTTTTATCTTAAGGCTTTTATATATGTTAACAGATGACAACAGTTTAGCCAAATAATTTCCACAAAACTAATAAAATGTAGAATTTTAAAATACATGAACATGGTATACTGAAATATACATTTACAAGGCAATGTCTTGAGACAATAAAAGCTAATAAAGGAGTTTTATTTTTCTTCTTTTTAAAGTTGAACTAAACTCTTGAAGCTCCAGTTAATTGGGTGTCAAGATATCAAACAATAGGCAGAACTTAGAAGCATACAGTTAACTCTCTTCCCTAGAGAATTTCTGTTAGATAAATGATAAGTGAACTTTAAAGCATTAGGTTTCCTGTCTCCTCTTAACCTTTCATTCTCTTACAACCATTTATATAGAAAGTTTCATGGACCAAGTAGAGATCCAAAGAAAAACTGGAAAATAAGAATTGGACTTGAGGGAGACCAGAGTTTCCCATCCAAAAATGTGCCCTTTGGAATATTGATTTTAAACTGGTTATTTTTAGAAACAAAAGACTCAGAAAGAAAGTTTGACCCTCCTCTTCTACAAATCTAAAGAATTCAGATAGAAAAACCTGCTCTATATTTACATTGGCATATATCAATTAAGTGTGGCAGACAGGAAGAAATCTAGCAAATCCAGTTTGTTGGACTTCCTTCTCTCTGTGTCTCGTTGTTTTCTGGGTGGCCCAGCCAAAATTCATTTACTACATACATGTTTGCTTTCTCAGCTACTTGCAAACTGTCTGCTTTCCTTATGAAATCCTAGACCCCCATGCCCCTTCTCTGCAGACCAGGCATATAAATCTCACTGGTCTGATGCATTTTTGGGTCTCCTATTCTTATGGAACATCCATAATAAATTTTTATTTTATGCTATTGATCTCTCTCATGTTAATTTGATTATTAGCTCATCCAGAATAACTTAGAAATCTGGAAGGAAAATTTACTTTTTACTACCCCAAAGACTTCTATACACGTACTGTTTTTCTGGTGGAATGTTTTGATGGTCCAAATGAATTAATAATATAGACCTTTATAACCTTTCTTCCCAGTGCTAAAGGTAAACAAGTGATAAATACTCATTATTTTCCCATGGTACACATAGATTCACTTCAGAAAAAGTAGGGTGTACTATAAGTACATGCATAAACAATATGTCAAATAGCCATTTAATTACATAACAGTAATATTTTTTCTGTGACTCTAAAGTAACATCACGTACTTGCTCAGTATATTCTCATGAGAGAATATCTTCTGAAACATGCTCTGCATATTATCCCTGTGGATTCGTAGTACTGTGATTTGATATTTAAAAAAAATCAAAAGCCACTACTAGGGCTTTTCATGGGTAGAAAAATTAAAATAAAACTTACAGTGTAGTTAGCATAAAAAGAATTACTAGGATTTGCTCTAGAGATTGAAAAAAATTCTCTGGTGACATTTAAATGAATAATAATGTATAATGAGAAATGTTGCTATTTCTATAAGTCATCTATTACAAAACAAATCTGCAATTATGTAACTGAAGATATCTGAAAAATATTAAGATGAAAAGAGTGTATTGTCAGGGCTAGAACACTCCTTAGTGTTTCTGGATTAAGAAAAAAGTGTCAAGAATAAAAGAAGTGGATGCATATGCCGAGATATGTACACATTCTACACAACCAGGAACTAAACACGTCTGTTCTGGAAAACTGACAAAGGTAGAGAAATACTATCTGTTAGACAAATGTGCACTAGACATTAGAAAGAAAGACATTTATGGGATTGATCTGGTTCAACAATAAATAATTAAGACCTTTAAATTCCCTCTTTTTTCAACTTTTTTTTTCCCAGAGCATTCATCTTTATCAAAATTAGAGCATCTTTTCAGAAAAATACTTTTGTAGCAACTTGGGTCTTAGGCTAGAGCAGCAATTTTTAACTTTTTAAATCTCATGGCACACCAAAAAATATGTGGGTTTTTTTTTTTTTTTTTTTTTTTGCCAATCTGACAAAAAATAGGTATAATTTTGATTCACTCACACTGGATGGTCATTGTTGTGTTGACTACTGTCATTTTTATTTGACAAACTAAAGGAAAAGACTAAATAGTCAGGTATTGCATATTTTAAAAATTCTTGTGGCATACCATTGAGCCTGCTGCAGCACACTGGTGGAAAATTGCTCAGCTAGAACATGAGGACACCCAGATGTTGGTCAAAGTAAGGAACCTTATAGGGACTGTACAATGGGAGAGCTGAAACCAGAAAGATGAGAAAGTTTCTAAAGTCCACCTATCTTCCTTGTGACCTTCAACATTCTTCCACCGGCCATGTGTGCACACATGTATACATATACACCACCCATATAGAAACCACATCCTCAGTGACATTACCAAAGTTTCAAAATATTGGCAGTATCTGTGGAAATGCTGATGAAACAGTATAACTGCAAAACCAACTCAGAATAGTCCTGTCCTGTTAAATGAGATACTGAGTTGCTTTGCAAAGACAACAGCCAAAAACTACCAGTTTACGCAGCTACAGCATGCACAGAGAACTTTGACCTCCCCCCAACACACAAACAAAACCAAAGGACCAGGATATAACTGGACTTGAACACAGGAACCCTTTCAGAAGCCAGTTCCAGAAAGATCTGGTATTGATGCCTTTTTACCATAAATGACCACGGTCCCATTAAAACTTGCCCATCAGCACTTTGGCATACCTGTTCCCCTTAACTGCTTAAAAATTCCCTAACCTAGTCCAATGAGCAAGATGTATGTGAGCACCATTAGGTCCCATCTTCTCATTTGGCACCTTCTCCATCAATAAACCTCTCCTTACTCTAAACTGATGTTTTGAGTTTTGGCCTCTTGAAGTGTGGGGCACACACACTTAGGTCTTGGTAACATAGGACTTATTAGACCAACATAGATGGAATAAAGGCAATCCTTATATATTTAAGAAAGAAGAAAAGCATGTGGAAGACAGTGAAATAGTGTGAAGTATATAATAAAAGAGGTTTTTAGGCAGTCACAGCTTTGAAATCAGTGGCTCAACCAGAAATAAATGCAAGGAGGGAAAGCATATCTTCAAAAACGAGGTCAAATAGCTCCACACATTGTCATACTAGCATCCAGGTATAATTTTCTTTCTAAAAACATTTTAGTTTTTATTTAAAAGTAGAACTCTAGCAAGTACATAAAAAGTTATTTATCCCAAAAAGTCATCTTCAAATTGGCCTTTACGTAACATTTTTCATTCTACAGTTTGAATAGGTTTGTACTCTGTAACAGAATTCCAGGTTGGAAAATCGAGGGAGCATTACCATTGCTGAAATAATCCAAGTTCTGAAAGGAGAAAAGCCTATTTCTGAGTTTGTATTTATCCATAAAATTCACAGTGAGTTCATTGTGTGGCCTGCCAATATTCAAAACACAGCCTTTGACTGAGCAAGGGTATCAAAAATCTAAATTTAAGCAATTATCCTGGCGTGCTATAGCTGCAGGCAGTGTACAAAGCTTGACACAGTCATTAGTTTTTATGCTATTTTAGTGCAAATGTGTTACCAGAAACCCAATTTACTCCTGACAGAATAATATTAGGCAACCAAAGCATGAGAACTGTCAAAAGCTTCCTTTAAGTAACGCAGGCTGCTGACATAAGGTGCCCTGCCATCAAAAAGATATTTATATGCTCAGGGACTTTTAACACTCATTTTCTTTTGGCCTCCTTATCCATTCCCATAAATATCTCATTCTCTTTTACTAATGATATTTAAGATTAACAAAAAACACTTTTTTTAGTCAAAATCTCTACTGTGTGGATAGTGGCACCCTATTTTAAATGATGATGGAAGAGCTGGCCAGCATTTTGGTGGTGGAATAAAAAGGAGGAGGGAAACAGAAGTGTACATCGAGTGAAAGATAAGGCTACAAACAATAAACAGAGACAAAGAGCCTGGAAACTCTTTTCAAGTGCCTTTACCCCTTGCTCAGCCAAATCCCGACATATGAAATTTTTTCAAACATGACTTTGAAAGACATGTCATGAGATAGGAAAAAAAAAAATCCTGATGAGCATGACCATATTGTAACGCACTTTCTGACTCGCAAGCAGCAAAACAGCTAAAATACTAATAATTTAAAAAGCCAAAAGTCACTTTTTCTGATGAGCTGTTAGAAATGTGTCATAAGATCAGGGAGCGTTAAAAAAAAAAAAAAAAAAAAAAAAAGACTGTAGGGTTGTGGAAATAAAATATTCTATGGGGAAGAGAATAGCATATTTAAAAAAATAAGAAATTCTGTTCTGGCCAAGATGGAGGCTTAGACGGACATGCTAGGTCTCCCTCTACAACTATAGTGGAATACAACTACTTTAAAACAAAGGATAACTAGAAATTCCAGAAAATAAAGCTACACGGAAGCCCAACATATGAAGTTATAAACCAGCGGTGCCATTTGGGCAGGTAAGAGTTAAAGAAGGCAAAGCTGTTTGCGGAGCGGCGGGGTGGGGCGGCGAAAAATCCTGGAGGCAATCAAGCCCCTGGCGAGCGCGACTCCAATCAAGCCCCTGGCTTGCGCGACTCCGGGCGCTGGGGAGCAGCCGCAGCATCGCCTTGAACAGTGAGGCCCAGGGGGGCGGGAGGACGGATCCCGGTCTCCTAGCGGAATAACTGTGTGAATCCATCTTGGACCCCCGCCCCCACAGAAAGCACCACAGAGCTGCCAAATAGGTCGCGGACAGGCAGGCGCCTGCGGTCGCTGATTTGTGACGCGTACACAGGCACCGCCCCGGACAGCCGGCCCAGGAAAACAAAACGCATCTGTCAAAATGAGGCAGACAAATATAGAGATCCCGGTGGCACAACTCACCAGATAGCAGATAGAGAACCTGACAGATGAACAGATAAGAAACCTGTCAGAGGCTCAGTTCTGGGCCATTGTTATCAGGTGGCTTACAGAATTCACAAAAGAGCAGGAAAAAGATATGAAAGAAGCGAAAAACTTTCATAACGAAAGGAACAAAACCACATACGAGACAGATGGTGAGGAATCCAGAGTCCATTTCAACAAACTGGAATATGGAGAAGGAACAAGCAGTCAACCAATGCAGCGAGAGGAAATGGCAAGCAACAATGAGAGGATCAGAAACCTCTGGGACAGCTATAAAAGGCCCAACATAAGAATCATTGGTTTGCCAGAGAATGAGGAAGATGAACTAGAACTTGAAAAATTGAGTGAAAATATAATAAAGGAGAACTTCCCAGACTTGGGGAAGGGAATAGACTTGCAGATCCAGGAAGCAAGGAGAGTTCCCAAGAGACTGGACCCAGGGAGAACCACTCCAAGACACATTATAATCAAAATGTCAAAAATTAAAGATAAAGAGAGAATCTTAAAAGCAGCAAGAGAGAAGAAAAGAATTATGTACAAAGGGGTCCCAATTAGACTATCAGCTGACTTCTCAAGGGAAACCCTACAGACAAGAAGGGACTGGCAAGAAATATTCAAAGTAATGAAAATCCAAAACCTACAACCACGAATACTCTATCCAGCGAAATTGTCATTCAGAATAGAAGGACAGAGAAAGTGTTTCCAGGACAAAATAAAACTGAAAGAGTTCATTAGATCCAAACCACTGTTATATGAGAAGTTAAAGGGACTGGTTTAAAAAACAGAAGCTAGGGAGATGAAACAAAGGCAAACGAAACAGGCAACGAGAATGGAAAAGGAACTGTGGGTAAGGGAAACATAGTGGGGGGAGGCCAACAGGGAGGGGGAGTGGGGAGAGGGAGGGAGATGATATAGGAATTGGGGATCATGGTAGGAGGGAATGGAATAGACGGAGAGAGGTTGGGAGGAACTGTAAGCACAACTAATGGACATAATCTAAAAGGGGGGGACAACTGGAGGGAGGGGGCCACTGGGTGGAGGGGAGCAGAGGGAAGGGAAAGGGGCACAAATGTAATATTTTAATCAATAAAACACATTAAATCTGAAAAAAAAAAATAAGAAATTCTGTATTTGAAGCATACATAAATTTTGTCATAGAGAAAGAGACTGCCAATGGTTTATATTTTAAAGAACATTTGGTAGGTGATAGATTGATTGAAAAATGCATTTATTGTTTGGTAAGGATCTACTATATTCCAGGTACCATACCATTCAGGTCCTGTATATACACCAGTAAGTAAGAGAAGTCATAGACTAATATTCTTATGTGGATGATTCACAGTGAACACATTAAGTTATGTTAATAGTAATGCATCCTAAAAATAAATTAAAATAAGCTTCCATTATAGCAAACATGTGAGATGGATATAACCAACATTAGATAGGGGGGTTTAAGACGATCTGTCTGAAGAGATGACATTTGAATTCATTATGTGCAAGTAAAATGCTTCAGGCAAAGGAGCAGTACTAGCAGCGACCCTCAAAATATGAGCTAAAATAGAAAAATAAACCATTTGGCTAAAGGTATTCACAAATGGCGAGAATCCAGTGCTAAGGGAATAGAGAGACATAAGCCAAGACCAGGTCATGGAGAAAGTCTAAGGATAGTAAAAAGACTGGCTTTAATGGCTATATGTTCTAGGAAGGCAAATTGTCACTTAAAGGACTTGGGGGTGAATTGCAGAGAAGATAATAATGGCTTAGACTATGTGTCAAATGAAGATGCATGGAAGTGGATAGGTTTGAGATATATATATATATATTTGCTGGTAATGATAGTAGAAATTTCTCAATAATTAGATGTTATCAAAAATGGCTCCTGGGTTTTGATTTGAGTGCTAAGCTGGAAGCATCCCAAAGTCATTCAACAGGTACATATTTAACAAAATAAAGTGCATCCATACTCAGCAATAAAAAGGAAAATACAAGGAACAACTTGGATGAATCTAATTTCAAGAAAGTAAATACTGTGTGAAAAAAAAAGCCTGTCTCAGAAGGTTACATTCTTTGTGATTTATATGACATTATGCATTTATATAGCATTGTAAACGCTTACTCATTATATAGCATTATGAAAACAACACAATTAAAGTGATGAAAAACAAATTAATTGTTGCCAGGGATTGTGGAAGGAGGCAGAAAAGAGGGAGGCTGTCACCTTGAACAGTTGCCTTTAGGATCCTGTTGACAAAACTCCTCTGTGGCTGTGATGATGATAACACACACAAAAAAATCTAGGCACAAGATAAAACTTTATATAACTAAGTACAAACACAGAGACAAGTAAATGTCTATAAAATAGATGAAATGTGAATAAGATCAGTGGATTTTACTGACATGAATTTTATGATTGTGATCTTGGACTATAGTTATACAAAATGTTACAACTGGGGGAAATTTCTTGAATGGTATATGGGATTTGTGTGTATTATTTCTTACAACAGCATGTCAATATACAATTGTTTAAAATTTAAAAAAATTATCTACTGGCATTATGAAGAGAAGGTTACAGCAGACTGAATCTCTACATTGTGAATTATGTCAGTGAGAAAAAATTCATGTAAAGACAGTTTCTAATTTCATGGATCGCATCAATTAAACTGTTCTTTTCTATTGTCTCTTAGCTTGGGGCTTCTTGAGCTACAAACAAAAATATAAATAATTGCTTCTGATGTTTATTTATTTTCTCTTAGTGGAAAATACTTTAACTTTGCCTTAAATGATAGCCACAAGGTGAGTTCATTAAGTTTTTCATAGTGTGGATAGTGCACTCTGTAATAAAATTGCCTGATCTGCTTATGAAGTAATGCAGATCAATGCCCCTGACATGGCCTACTCAGAATCTGGGTGCACAGTAGTGGTCTCCAAGACATGATTTAAGGATTCTTTTAAATGATTCCAGTATTTTAGTGCTAAATGTAATGTCCTCTTTATAGGGAGGGAAAGTAGCAAGTATGATTGAGTCCTTGCTTTGAAACCAGACAGGCAGATTTCCTTATCCATCACTTCTTAACTGTTGGGATTTCATCAAATGTATTAACTCTTTAAAATATCAACTTATTAATTTAGTAAGTGACAGAATTAACTAGTAATAACACAGGACTTAGTCAAAATTCAATAAGTCAAAGATTATATTGCTTGGAAAGTTGCCTGAAAAAAACTACATACTCAGTAACACCCATACCAATGGGTTGCTCTATCCTTCCATCCCTCTATTCATCTATGTATCTATCTATCTTTCTATATATTTAGCTATCATACCTACATTCTTCCTCTAAAATTTATAATATTTAAATAATTATAAGTTGCTTATTTTCAGTTGTAAATATCTTAAGACAAAGACTTTAATTTTTACTTCTATATCTCACTAGGGTCCTGGATACCCTGGTTGATCTAAAAGTTCTTGACTGACATCTTCTTTGGTTATATAGAAGTTGATACACTTTAAGAAATTGACATCTAAGGAGTCAGTATGCCCAATATTATGAGAAGAAATTAATAAATTTATAGTTCACATCTTTCTTATATCTCTTAAGTAATTGGCAAGTTCTTGTTTGTAACCAGAATTTGACATTGACTTATCTTTCTAAGTCAGTTGAACCCATTTTTTCCCATTTATCTTATCTCTAAATTGATCCTAAAGCTAATGTAATTATGAATTAAAGTATTGTCAAGGAATGATTTATTATATTCCAGCATCTAATTTATATATTGTTAAATATATTATGGAGGCTTTAAACTAAATTAACTCACCACTTTGAAATAAATAAGTATTTTTTGTTGTTTTATGTCACTTTGAGCTTACAAAAAAGTCAGGCATGTTAACTCAGTCAAATGTGAATATATTTCTGACAGTACTGAAGGGTTCACCAGCACTGCGCATGTTGGCATAGACATTTGTTGAAAACAAATGTTGTTGTTTTTTTTCCTCTCATTCCACTAGCATCTTAAGAGCTACTAAATTTATACAATCGTTGTGGTAAATTAGTCTCTAAATGATGTATGAAATGAAATATCCTTGCCAACTTCAGATAATAGGCTGAATTCTGTTATGCTCTGTTACTTCTTTGAATGTGTGTTTGTGTTCAATCTCATTTAACTTTTTTTTACTGTAAATGTATTTTAATTTCTTCTCAAAAATTAGCAAAGATAATCATTTAGACCCAAGAGATTATTATTGAGATTAACTAGGGAAATTTCATTGTGGCATATAACTGTATCCCACATTTTATTTATGTGTGGAAATACAGTATTTTATTCATTTATCTAAGTACAGTGATGTCCAAAATCACTTAGATCAATTATCTGCTGGGAAATTAAACTTATTCAAATAATTCTGAGCCATATTACCTATAACGGGAATTTTTCATTCTAAGCTAACATCAAAAAACTCAATTAGCCATGTTTAAAATCAATGTAAGAAAAATGAGTTTGAAATTATCCACAGGTTTTAAAATTCACTTTCCAAGGATAAAATATTTTAAACCACAACTATCTGGAGGAAAAAATGAACTTCAAAATTCAATTTAAAATTTGACTAGAAGACCTTTGCCTCATTATACAAAGATGGTGATTTTTTCTAAAACTATTGTGATTTACCTTTAGTGACCATAAATACATTCAAATATTCTAGAAGAATTATGCATATATATAATGAAAATGACAGATAAAAGTCCAAAGAAGTGACACAAATAGAATTCTTAACCATTTTCTTCACTTTTCCTTGGATATATTTCAACTTAATGTCCTTTCTAAGATCTCAACATAAAGGAGAAACTGAGCCAATACTCAGTAGGCAGGATGCAAGGAATACAATTTTAGTGAAAATTAATAATACATAATTTCCACCTAATTTTAGTTGGATTTTAGAGAAAATATTGTAATCAATATTCTATCTTTAAAAGTTTATGATTTATGTAATATTTTATGTCAAATTACAAAGTTATGATTTTTTAATTTTTATAAGGATACTTTAACTACAACACGTTAAATTATTTTGAACACTGGAGATCAATTCCAAAACGTTTTAATACATTGTATCACTTTTAAGGTTATACAAACACACTCTTTAATGCAACCTGTGAAATGTACTCTGTTGTCTGTAAATATTTTCATATTTCCCATGAAAAATCTTCGGAGAGGAAATTCTAAGCAGGAAGTTTATTGATGGCTGCTCTTGGGAAAAACTGCAAGGGAGTAAGGGAAGCAGAATTGAGCAGAACTTCAATGCATTTGAAAGAGAGGACACCAGCAATCACCACACTGTTGTCCATGCCCACGAGTCCTTTTTCCTTTTTGCTCCATCCTTCTACCTTCTAACCAACTCCATAGCTGTCATCCTGTTCTCTATGAGTCTGTCTCTGTTTTACTTATTAATTCAGTTTGTTCATTAGATTCCACATATGAATAAAATCACATGGTATTTGTCTTTCTCTAACTGGCTTATTTCACTTACCATAATGTTCTCCAGGTCCAGCCATATCATTGCAAAGGGTAAATTTTTCTTCTTTGTTTCACTGCCAAGGAGTATTCCATTGTGTAAATGTCTCATAATTGTCTTATCCACTCATCTCCTGATGAACACTTGGGCTGCTTCCATTTCTTGGTGATTGTAAATAACGCTGCAATGAACATAAGGGTGCTTATGTTCTTTTGAATTAGTGTTTTGGGTTCTGTTTGATATATTCCAAGAAGTGGGATCACTGGGTCAAAAGGCAGATCTATTTTTAGTTTTTTGAGGTATCTCCATACTGCTTTCCACAGTGGCTGCACCAGTCTGCATTCCCACCAACAGTACAAAAGAGTCCCCCTTTCTCCACATCCTTGCCCATGTTTGTTGTTTGTTGATTTATTGATAGCCATTCTAATAAGTGTGAGATGATATCTCATTGTGGTTTTAATTTGCATTTCTCTAATGATTAGTGACATTGAGCATCTTTTCATATGTCTATTGGCCAGCTGTATGTCCTCTTTTGAGAAGTGTCTATTCAATGCCTTTGTCCATTTTTTAATTGGGTTGTTTACTTTTTTGGTGCTGAGTTTTGTAAATTCTTTATAAAATTTGGATATTAATCCTTTATTAGATGTATTGGTGAATATGTTCTCCCATTATGTGGGTTCTCTTTCTATTTTGTTGAATTTTCCTTTGCTGTGAAAAACCTTTTTAGTCTGATGCAGTCCCATTAATTTTTTCTTTTGTTTCCCCTGCCTTGGGAGAAATATCTGATAAAATATTGTTATGAGTAATGTCCAAGATTTTGCTGTCTATGTTTTCCTCTATGATTCTCCTGGTTTTGAGTCTAACATTTAAGCCTTTAATCCATTTAAATTTTTTTCTTAGTTTTCTTATGTCTAGATTCCTAAGACTACTAAGAAAGGGTAGGCACTTCCAGTTATAAATAACTAATTTAAATAATCGCCTTTAACATAGCATATTTAGAATATACTCTCATATTTTTGATTATTAAAGTTATATTTCATAAGTACCCACTAGGCAACATTTTCACTAATTGTTTTTCTATTCACTATTTCCAGCTGCTTATTAATCATTATCATAATTAAAGAATACACTGCACAGATGCTTTTTATTCTCTCATGAACAAAAGTAAAGCATTAATTATATTCTGTCTGGTCAATATACTTTTTCTGGGATTACAAGATACAGTTCTTAATGGAAATGAGCTAAATCCTGAATGCAATACCCAAGGTATTGTTTTCTTGAGCCTAAGTTTTAGTTAATGTAGCAAGGCCAGTATACATGTTCATTCTTTTCATGAAGATAATAGATTCACAGAGTGATCAGAATTGGCAAATTACCAAAAATACCCAAGCTAAGTAATAAACTAAACAATATCAACCAAAAATAAGATGCTCAAATACTTTGAGTGTAAAGACTATAACAAAAGTAAGCCACTAAGCCTTAATGAATGGATTGAATAGAAATTTCTATGGTATTTTTCAGTATTTATATTCTATTATAAAATTAATAATTATTGTTAAGTAAATAGTTTTTAAATTGAATTTAAAACTATTTAGAAGTAAAAGTCCAAATCAAAAGACAGAGTTTTGATATTGAGGAAAACAGAAATGTTGCAGAGCTGAGGACACAATATTTCAATTTGTTTTTGTGAAGATTATCACCAAGTTTTTAAAACATACATATAATATGTTATATTAAACAGAATATTAAATCAACCTATTTTTATTTTGCTAACAATAAATAGATTGGTAAAGAAAACTAATATATAAGCAAGAATTTATCTTTCTTTTTTTCAAATACATGTGTTGATTTATGAGATTGTATTATGCAATTAGACTGAAATTCATTGAAGGTAAGGAGAAAGTTCTGATTTTGTTCTTTCAACAATTTACCATTTATTAGCCTGACTAGTAGATAATCTCTAAAGTCCTTGGTGTTTTTGTGACATCTGCTTTAGGAGAAAACATGCCCTAGTATTCTCTTATAATCAAACACCTGGGAAGGTTTAGACTTCTATCCTCGAAATAATTTCAATTGAACAAGTTTTTAAATGCCTACAAATATACTTTAATAAGATTCTATGTTCATTGAAAGCTGAGGGAGAGATGATGGCAGCATGTTCCTGAAAGAACACATGGATTAATCTGACAATAAAACAAAGTAATTGATTAGATACTTTCCTTTGAATAGACTTTGGTATGCCTAAGAGATGATAAAATAAAAACACTGAATAGCAGAAATAAAAATATGTGATGGGGCTACATAGGAAGGTAGAGTAACAGGAAGGTTAACTTTAATTACTTTAGAGTTTTGACAAAGGCCAGCATTGCACTTCATTACTAATACTTCCCAGGTTTTGACAATATTCCTTGGTTCAGAAAATCTCAGAATCATCCCTTGCTCCTTGAAAACTATGGCATACAATTAATCATAGAAGAAAATGTTATATTGTATTGCAACCATCACAACTTCAGTTTTTAAAAAAGGCTTAATGTATTTATAATAAATAGGTTTTTAAATGTACAGTTGTGTGTTTCAACACATTAACACATATGAAATCACCCCCGACATAAAATATGGAATATTTTCACATCTACGTTTACTTATGATCCTTTCTAGTCATTGAACTCCAAAGGCAAACATGACTTGATTTTTATAACCAGAGCTTAGTTTTGCCCATTTCAAAATATAATATAAATAAAATTTAAAAGTATACACTCTATTCTCTCTCAGCTCTATAACTGAGCTTATTGTTTTAAGATTCATTCATGTTACTGAGAATGATTATAGTTCATTTTTTATGCTGTTGAGTAGTTTACACAATGTCAATATACCATAACTTGTCAATCTATTCACTTGCTAAGAGATACTTGGTTTCCATCTTGAGATGGTTATAAATAATTTGTGCAGGTTGTGGTTATATGTTTTCATATTTTTGAAAAATGCCTAAAAGGGAAATTTTAGGTATTAGTGTTAAAAGGTTTCTAAATACACAATTTTTTACTCACTACAGCAATATGTGAACATTCTAGATGCCCAACAACCCCATCCAAATTTGATGTTGTCAGCCCTCTTTATTTTAGCCATTTTGATTGTTGTGGCATTTTAACTCAAATTGGTTTAATATCCATTTTCCTAATGACCATAATAATCTTTTCAAGGGCTTATTTGAAACTTGTATATTTTCTTTTGCTTAGTTCCCAAGTCTTTCCCCTATTTTTATCAGGATAGTATTGATCCATAAATCAACTTGGAATATAATCATTTCAGCAACGTCAATTCTTTCAATAAACAAATATGATATATTTTAACATTCATTAGGATTTCATTAAAGTGCTGGTGTACAAGTCTTGAACTATTTTTCTTGGTTAAATTAATTCCACCATGAACAAATAATAAACTAAATAGCACATATAAAACACAATCTTTCAGACATTGCTCAATAGGATTTGCAAGGCAGTGATCTCTGTGGTCAAAGTCCTAGAAATTATAAATTAAGTCTTAGACTCATAAATTATATATTCTGCTACGAAAATAGGGTAGAAAGTTTTAGAGATCAATTACTAGAATTGCATGGTACTCTTAGGACAGAAAATTGGAAATAAACTACTATTAGTATTCAGGATTTATTATGTTTGGTTGATTACAATGACTGGCACATCAGATCTGTTGATCCCAGATACCCATTTGCTAAGATGAATCAGCTCAGAATTGTGCTTTTGGGATTTTGCAGGGAGATGATATTGCTAAAATCAGTTTTGGACTGATGGGTTCATGAGATATAATGCCAGGGAAGTGTTCTCAATGTTTTGTAATCCATGATACTTTGATCCATCCCACTAGAAGGATTGTTAGACTCTCCTCACCAAGTTTGTAGATGGTCATGCTGTTGAGTAGATCATTTTTATGTATTCAAACTAGGTGAGGATTATCTAGAAAACAACTTTCTGCAAACGACCTTCCCTAGTAAGAATTATAACAACAATAACTAAAATGATCACCAATTGTTGATTATGTTTTGTATTCCAAGAGTACTACTAAGTACTTCATTTATATTACCTGACTTAATTCTTACTACACCCATGAGTTAAAAATTATTATTTGGCCTGGCTGGTGTGGCTCAGTGGATTGAGTGCCAACCTGCGAACCAAATGGTCACTGGTTCGATTCCCAGTCAGGGCACATGCCAGGGTTGCAGGCAAGGTCCTTGGTTGGGGGCATGCAAGAGGCAACTACACATTGACATTTCTCTCCCTCTCTTTTTTCCTCCCTTCCCCTCTCTCTAAAAATAAATAAATACAATATTCCCTCACTTATCACAGGTATTATGTTCCATACCCCCCCCATGAAGTAGGAACCTTACATTTATTCTACACTCTTAAAACTACATAACTTTAACAACATACCACAGAATCCCACGATATAGTGAAAAATCCACAATAAATAATTAAATATAATATTTTTTTTTAAATCCTGCGATATAGTGAGGCCACTATAAGTGAACTGTGATATAGCAAGGGACTACTGTAAAATAATTATTTGCATTTTTCAGATTAAAAAGATAACTTTAGGGATGTTAGGTAATGCTAAACAGAGTCTCTTGAATGAATCCAGTATTTGAATTCAAATTTGTTTGGTTAAATTGCATGCTTCAAATCTTTGCACTGTAACACCTTCTTGAAAGTACTTTGGCAAAGAGCAGTTTACCTTGGAGGTGTTTCAGAAATTTTAGTGGGTATCCAAAGTGGGTAACAGGTTCTAGTCCAACCTCACAATCATAAGAAATAAGCAAAATCACCTCAACTATATTCAACTAACAGAGATTAAGGTATACAGCAGTCAATCAATTCCTTCTAAACTGAGTTTCATGTATTTCTTCTGTTTATGGCCTTGGACAAAGAGCTAAAGGTTTCCTTGACTCTTTTTGGAGTCTGCATCATTCTTCATTTATTTTCCCTTTAATTTCCAAAATGAAGAAAGGACTTCAGGTCCTTCATGCCTAGCACCCATAAGGCTAGACTTAGTGTGTCCTGAGTAACTCACAATTACTAAGAAAGAGCACATCTGTATGAAAATGATAATGCATGAATTTTCCTGAAGAAAAATTGAGTGCCCTGTTGGTTTCTGTTGGAAGCTTCTGCTTCGATTATTTTGTTTGCTTTGATTATTGCTGGATCTGCTCCTATCAGAGGAACTTAAAGTAAAACTGGAGAACTTGTTTAGGACATCAGAATCTGAGGCCATGGAACCCAGGGCTGAAAATCCAGGTGTGTTTACTATTTGTAGATTTTACTGTTCATAAATTATTTAATCATATGGCAGATTTGAACAACTAAATAAGATTAGTTGAAAGAAATTCTTAAAACAGGCCCCATAAAATAGGGAGCAACTAAAATTTAGGACAGTTAGAAAGTAGATAATTTCTCATTGATGCTGTGTGAGTGATGTGTGGGACCATAATGTGGACAACAGGGAACTGGGTCTGGGGAAAGGACATGTTAGTATTAACCCACACTTGTAGTCCTGAGACAAAACCTAAGTTTTATGCTCTGATGTGCTAAGATAAATTTAGGAAGCAAGGATTAGTCTGAATGTTTAAATCCACAAGAAGAGTCAGAGAGCAGGAACTGATTCTGAAAGAGTCTAAGGTGATGGTACAGTTTGGTAAGACAGAACAAGCAGATTAAAGTAGGACTTGAAGCAATTCTATAAGTGGCTTAAAATGACCATTGCACAACCACACCTAAGGTCACTAGTGGTAAGGAATCAGTTGAGGCACCAACAGGAATTATTCCATTGATATAAGGCAGGACTAAAATTACTGATTTTTGTTAGAAATATACACTTTAAAGATTATGGAATGTTTTTTAATGTATTTCTATAAAATTCCTGCCTTTGTGTTTTAACACTAAATAAAAATGGCTACATAATTTTTATTTTTTTAGTTTGAGAGAATGTGCATGGGATATTCTGATTGGAAATATAGGTTATGTAATGTAGAAAAAATCACTCTGAGAGGCATAGAGACACCTAAAACTAATGGGAAGTTTTCATTTGGAATAACTAAAGTGGGTGCAGTAAGAAGCCTGAGTGTTTGGTGTTTAACAGGAGACACATAATGTATCCATAGATAAGTTAGAAGTGTAGGAGACACGTCTGTTTTCCATACAAGCCTCAAATCGAAAAACAAAAGAGCAAACTCTCCAAAATGCAGACTTTAAATTGAAATTGATTTCTTACATGGCAACTAACTCTGTTTGTCTGCCCAAGGTTAATGACTCTCCCCAGGGAGAAAGGCAGTTAGGACAGAATATACTGAATCCACTGGGGGAATGGGTTTAGGTTTCTACATTTAAACGGCTTTGAATTTATGTTCATTATATGAGTTCTTTTGCAACAACATGGATGAATCTTAAGAATGCCATGCTAAGTGAAATAATTCAGAAAAAGTTACCATATGATTTCACCCATATTTGAAATATAAAACTGAAAGCAACAAATGAACAAACAAGAAAAAAGAACAAAAACTCATCGACAGTAGTATGGTGGTTACCAGAGGGAAGAAGGGTGAGAGTGAGTGAGGAGTAAAGGAGGCAAATGTATGGCGAAGGAAAGATTTAACTTTGGGTGGTGGGCATACAATGCAATATACAGATGACGTTTCATAGAATTGTATTACCTTATTAACCAATGTCACCTCAATAAATTTAATTAAATAAAATAGAGATGCACAAATGTTTTAAAAAAAAGAATATGCTTGATGCATATTCTTCTATATCTGAGGTTCTAGAAAGATTTCTACATTTAGAAACAAGAGATTAATTTCATATGGCAAAAATGTCACTTAACTTGTGTGATGTTGGTCAGAAAAAATCCTTGGTGTTTTAATTTTATTTATTGGATAATAATCAGATCTACAGAACAGAATATTCTGTGGGTTAAATTATTAAAAACCAACTAAAAGTGTTTGTTATGAAGTACAATTGATTGTTTTAGAATGTGTTTCTTACTTCTTCTATACTTACCTTGAGAAAGAGAATGAACTTCAGTAGGAGAAAAAAAGAAAACAGCTTCCCTAAAGAGCAGTGTTACATATCAGTAGCTTCTTGAGCATTCCCATGTACATTAAGGTTATCTGATGAGAGAGCTTTTCTGCAGATTTTTGAGAAAATGCGTTCTGGACATATATTTGGGGTGCAAATTACCTTTTACTTTGCAGTTACTTTGATTGTATAATGCTGAGAGAGGTAAAACTAGACTCTGAAATTGAAACAAGGAGTATTTATGAAGAATTTGGTGTTGGTCAAACATTTATAGAGAGCTAAAGGAGTAATTCACTTTGTTTTTGAAATTGTCAAGTCCATCTTGCCAGGAGACAATTCAAGTGAATAGCAAGTCGTTTATAGGTGACCTCTATAAATGACTTGCTATTCACTTGATGAGAAAACCCCACAAAATCATGCAGATCAAGAGGTTTAAATTTTCATATTCACTGTCCAGGCGATCAAGGTTATGCATATCTGAAAAGTTGTCAAGTGTCTGAAGGATGTCATTTTACAGAAGCAATGTGTACCATTCTGTCATTGCAACGGTGGAGTTGGTAGGTGTGCCCAGGCCAAACAGTGGGGCTGGACACAGGGTCAGTGGTCCATAAAATAGTGCTGAATTTTTGTTGTACATGCTTAAAACTGCAGACAATAATGCTGAACTTTAGGGTTTAGATATAGATTCTCTGGTCATTGAGCACATCCAGGTGAACAAAGCTCCCAGGATGTGGTACAGAACTTAGAGAGCTCGTGGACAGCTTAACCCACACATGAGCTCTCCCTGCCGCACTGAGATGGTCCCACTGAAAAAGGGCATATTGTTCCTAAACCAGAAAAGGAGATTGTATAAAAGAAAAAGATATCCCAGAAGAAACTGAAGAAAAAAAAAAGCTTATGGCCTGGGAATAAATTTAATATGAAATAAAGACTAATAAAAGTAAGGAGGAGGAGGAGGAACAGGAGAAGAAAAGATTCACAAATAGAGAGCAGTAGTTGTTTCCATTCAATAAATGTTCACTTTCAGGACACTTTTGCATAAGTCTTAAATATTCAAGTTTTGATGCTACAGGGCAGCAGCAAGAGAAAGAAAAATCCAAATTGTGTGTGTGTGTGTGTGAGTGTATGAGAAAAAGTCTACCTAAATGTGAGTGTGCGTGTATATGTATGGGTTGTACCTGTGTATGTTGTGAATATGTGTGAATATATGTGAGTGATGTCTTTGAGTGTGAGCAAAATTTAAGTAAAAATTCAAGTAACTACGATAATGTTGAATGAAACCAAATGTCCAATAATATATGCTTTCTTGCAGAAATATAACTCTGTAATTGTTACAATGGTTATTGAACATAAGCTTTAGCTTTAAGGTCAAATAAACTTTGAGTTTATATACCTATTATGAAATAAATTGTGCCTAAATTCAAAGTGAAGATAATTAATAACTGAACATGTAAAAGTTCTCTCACCCATTTGTAAAACATTTCTATTAGTTTATGATGCTAATACAGAATTGTCTATTGTATTAAAATGAACTTACTTGCTCAGTCATTATTGAAAATATGACTGATAACAATAAGAGCTATCTATATCTGTAATATATTGCCACAGAAATCTAAATTTGATTAATTAATAATAGAAATGTTTTTTTCCTGTATGTTTTAGTAAGTCAATTTCTGTACTTGGCTACATGCAGAATGTTATAACTATATGTTTATAAATCTAATGCAGAAAAATGCATTCATATTCAAAATTGACATCAACAGTTTTGTCCTTACAGTATATTTTAAAAATTAGTTTCAAATTTAACTTTGGAATTTGGCGGTAAGAAGTAATCTTAGAGTTGAACTAATCCAGTTACCTCACCTTACATAAAAAAAATGAAAGCCTCTTTTTAGTATATTAAATCACTTGCTCTTTGTGAGATTCAGATTTATCATTTATCCCACAACCTTATATACCTTTTAATTGAAATCATATCTGTTTGCCTTTGGACATTTTAATATTTTATGAAGTTGAGATCTTAAGCACTTGATCCCATTTTTTTAGAAAGAGAATTTTTAAGAGCAAAAAGTGTTATTGGCTCTTTACATAAGTCTTGAAAGTCATATGTATGATACTATGTAATGTAAATTTTGATGTGTGGACAAGAAGTGAGAATCTATATGTAGACACGGGACATACACTCAAATATGAGTTGATGGAAGAGGAGGACTATAATTTTTACTGGACTGTGAACAGGTATAAAAGTTGTTGCTGTATATTTGGAGAGTTATGAAATATATTGTTGAAGACTGATTGTGTAGAACTATCATTGCGTCACTTAAAATACTGATAATTCCTGAATCAACATTTTCCAGAATAACTTCCTGAGTTCTAGGTCTTTTTATATAATATTAATTTTTTCTTAGACATTTCAAATTTATCACACCAAAACCTCCTCAACTTCTCCTAGCATCTATTCCCAACCTGAATCTTTGTGGTAATATCATGATTTATCTAGTCAACCAAGCAAGAAATCTGGGGTTAACTTAAGATTTGTCTTTCTTTTTTCTCTCATATCCAACTCAATCAAGTCCTGTGTGCTTTATTTTCCTAATTTTAAATGTACTCTTAACAAGGTGGTTAGATTATTTTTAAACATAAACATTGTAATAATTACATTTTTATATAGGATCCTTAAGTGACTTTCCATTATTTTAAAAAATTAAACTTCCCACAATAAATGTCAAGACCTCTCAGGATTTGTTTCATTCTTAAATAATCAGGTTCATTTCTTGACATTACTCTTACCATTGTTCCAACAAATTCAATTTACTTGTAGTTGACTGAATGCGCCACACTCTGAAAGCTCTATTCTTTGTAGCTTGTTTTTCTCTGCTTGGCACATTGTTGTTCACTCTGTGACTCTTTCAAGATTCTGAGTAAATGTCACCCTTTTAAGGAAACATTACCTGATAAGTTTTTTTCTCCCTTGTCTGTTCTAAATGTCTCTCTGCAATGCTTTCTTGGTCTCCTTTGTACATATAGTATTTAATGAAATTATTATGTTTAGTATGATTATCCTTCAGATTAACAAGGTAACCCTGTCAAAATGAATATAAAATAATAGTCTTATTAAGGAACTCAAATTATTAGGTATCTGAAATATTATGATATTGACCGAATATTGGCAACATCAATTTGCACTGCTTTCAGTACGAGAAAGTGCTAATTTTAAAAATGAGCCATTTAATGAAAAAGCTAATTAAAAATCCAAGAGGTACATTAATAAGGGCTAGAACTCTGAAGATTAAAAATGTATGCAGTCTGCTGAGAAGTATTTAACCAGGGAACCAAGGACAATGAAGAGGACAACTTAAGGTTCTACAATGTATTTAGAGTGCCCAGGCATTCACCCTTTTGGATTGTCCTTTTGACTATCTTCACTTAGCTTTTGTGCCAGAACAGTGATTACTGCCATATGCCTATTGGTTCTTATTTACTGTTCTTTCAACTTGATCAGGCACAACAATCACAATGTCAAGTATATCTACATTTGCCGTACCCATCATACTTCAAATTCAGACTTATACTTCTTCCTCTAGTTAGCTCACTTGATGCAGATTATCAGTTGCTCATTTTGCTTAAGTTCTGTTTGGCATACTGATATTGTACAGTCTACAACATCTTTGTGAGGAATTTAATGATGGAACTAATATTATATCCTTACAAATATCTACTGATAAGTATAATAAAGCATATATTGTAGTGTACAACTCTAAAATCTATAGAAATTATGCATGAAAAACTAAAATTTTAATTAGAACTTGAAAATACATTTTCTTAAATTCGGTACCATGATTCTTTAACAGAGAGATGATTAATCTATTAGCTTATAACTGGCATATATGAGAAGAGCTAAAAAAATTTAAAAAGTAGTAGTGTGCCAAATAAGCTTTTCACTGGGCAAGAATATCTAAATGCCAGTTCACTTTAATAGAGGTTTAATATCAGTTAATATTCTGCTACACTAGTTATTACTTTATAAACTTCAAAATCATTTAAAGTATATTTTATTGATTATGTTGCTACTGTAGTTCCAATTTTTTCCCCTTTGCTCCCCTCTGACCAGTTACCCTCTTCCCTCCAACAACCTCACCCCTCTTAGTTCATGTCCATGGGTCATGCATATAAGTTACTTGGCTTCACCCTTTCCTATATTATTCTTAACTTCCCCCTGTCTATTTTGTACCAACCTACTATGCTTCTTAATCCCTGTACCATATCCCCATTTCTCCCCCTCCCCCCTCCCAGCTGATAACCCTTCAAATGATCCCCATACCTATGATTCTGTTCCTATCCTGGATTGCTTAGTTGGATTTTGTTTTTATTTTTTACAGTCAGTTGTTGATAGTTGTGAGTTGTCATTTTAGTGTTCATAGTTTTGATCTTTTTCTTAAGGAAGTCCATTTGACATTTCATATAATAATGGCTTGGTGGTGATGAACTCCTTTAGCTTTACCTTGTCTGGGAAGCACTTCATCTGCCCTTCCATTCCAAATGATAGCCATGCTGGATAGAGTAATCCTGGTTGTAGGTTGCCTTTCATCACATTGAATACTGCTTGCCAGTCCCTTCCTGCCTGCAAAGTGTCCTCTGAGAAATCAGCTGATAGTCCTATAGGCACCCCCCTGTAGGCAACTTTCCGCCTCTCTCTCTTTCCTCCTCTCTCTTGCTGCCCCCAATACTCTGTCTTTATCTTTCACTTTTGGCATCTCAATCATGATGTGTCCTGGTGTGGTCCTCTCTGGGTCCAGCTCGCCTGGGACCCTCCGTGCTTCCTGAGCCTGTATGTCCATCTCTTTTGTAAAATTTGGGCAGTTTTACTCATTGTATTCAATTCCTTCTTCCTCATTCTGCACTGGTTGACTGTTTTTTTCTTCCTTATGTTCCAAATCATTTATTTGAATCCTGGTTTCCTTCCCTTCACCATTGGTTTTGTGTGGATTTTCCTTCATTACACTTAACATAGCCTTGACTTCTTCTCTTATGTGTTTGCCATACTCAAGCATATCTGTAAAGCCTGTGAACATCTTTATTACCAGTGTTTTGAATTCTACATCTGTTAGGTTGTCTATCTCCTCATCTGTGAGGTTGGCTATATCCTTGTCGCTTAGTTCTCCCACTGGAAACTTGATCTGTTCCCCTTTTTGGACCATACTTCTCTGTCTCCTCATTCTGACAGGCTCCTGTGTTTGTTTGCCTCTGCATCCCAAGTAGAGCTGTGGCTCCCCTTATGTTGTAAGGGGTGGTGCCTTAGGGACTCATCATTGCAGGGGGACCTGTTTCACCACGTTGTGGCACTGTATGTGTGTGGGGGGTTGTCCAAGAGGGAACAATGCAACCTGCCAAGCAATTGCCCCTTTTCCAGGCACCTCTCCACTTCCACACCAGACTGGTGCCCCTCTAGCTGCTGCCCTGGCCGTCGTTCCCAGAGTGGTTGGGTCTGCGGATGTTCTAGAGTCTGTTTAAGCAAGCAGACTCTGCTGAGACTGGCAGTTTTTGCCTCCACCCCACCCCACCCCCACTTGTCTGCATAGTCAGAAGCAATGAGGCTTGATTTTCCACATTGCCAGGACCATAAGCTGTGATGGTGGGTGAGGAGCTGGGAACACTCGCCAGGTGTCCTTCCTGACTTTTTAAAACGTGTAACTGAGCTTTCTGTCAGCCTGCCACTGCCGCCACTGCTGCCACCACCACACTGCATCCTTTCTGCCCCGGGTCCGCTCCTTCTACCTGTCTGGATGAGTATTTCTTCTTTATATCTTTGCTGGACTTCCATGTAGTTTGATTTTCTGGAACTTCTGGTTATCTCTAGTTTTGAGGTAGTAGTATTCCTTCTTAGTTGTGGAGGGAGACACAGCGTGTCTGTCTACACCTCCATCTTGGCTGGAAGTCTCCAAAATCATTTTTAAGGTATCTAAATGTCACTATTTTTGTCATGTACAATAGATAATAGGCTGGTGCTTCTTAAAGCATTTATTTTGGTCAAATAAATATTAATCTTGTGTTTTAAAGGAAAATTTTGAATAAACCTTAGAAAATTGATCTTTCTCCCTGTTATCTTAAAATTGAAAATACCAAAGGTATCACCGGACAACTGATTCACGTTCTATTAAGTATTCTGAAATTTTATTTTAAAAAACGTAAATAAAAAATATATGATCATTTATATATTTCTGGAAAGCTTTATTTGTGTGGAATCTTGTAGAGATTCCCAACAACCAGCATACAACTTGGACTAGATTGTCTTTTGTGAAGTAGATGACTCAAGACTTTTTCTAAGACTGGAACTAATGTTCTATAATTTCCTTCCTTATATTAATCATCATTAGAATTTTCCAGTGGGAGAGAGTGAAGTAGAAGTCACTCTGAGAAGATCATAGTGCCCAGATGCTCTGTTTCACAGCCCTCTTGATAAGCTTTCACTTTACAGATGTGGTACCTTCTCCACTCTCTTGTATTTTGGGTTGGTGTCCTTCATGTTCCTTTTTACCATGTCCTTGCCTCTTTCCAAGCCATCACTCCCACAGTTCCTCCCTAACTCTCTTATATGTATAAGCTCTGATTCTTTAACTAAGCTGCTTTAATTTTCTAATACTGCTAGTTGTTCTCACTGAACCCAGACTGATACATCACCAAAAGCAGATGCACTTTCCATCTAACTTGGGCATTTTTTAATCTGTAAAAGAAGGGACAGTTTGGTAGAACACACTGTGCTTTGAGGGATACATGATCACCCACATGTCAGCTCAACTCTTAGGATCAAACAGAAATGGAGTTAATGCCAAGGGCACCCTTTATTCACATAACAACTAGAGTCTTAGAAAGTAAAGGCATTCCAGAAATTACCTATTCCTATACTTTAAGATAAACATAGCAAGTGAAATGAGTGTCTTCACTTAAGGTAATGAAGTAACTTGTTCCAGCTCATTCACCAGATATATGGTAGTACTGGGACTAATAGTTTACACTCTATTAACTATGATTTCATCAGAATGGTACTTCTTCTTTATAACTTAATAGCTCAAAGATAGCACACACATATATATTAATGTATAAATATGCAATTTATATATTTGTATAAATTAATGTGAAGTGTGTGTGTCTATAACTTGGTTAATTTAAATACTTGGCTTCGTCAGAAAGCTAACTACTATTAGAAAACCAGTAGTTTAAGCCCTTCATTTTCTCTGAGGCAAAAATTTTTTCTCTTCTGTTGCATGCACATTTCTGTATTATGAGTTTACATTAGCAAAAACTCAGAAAAACTGTCAAAATATAACTATTTTAATTTCATACATACCTTATTTGTTGGGAGTCTCAAAACTTACCCCCAGGTTTGGTGATTCAGTAGGAGTGCTACGGAACTCAACATATAGTCATATTCACAGCTATGATTTACTAACGTAAAAAGCATACCAAGAAAAGTCACCAAAAGGAAAAAGTCTCATGGGGTAAAAGTTTGAGGAAAATAGGAGCCAGCTTCCAAAGATTCTCTTCCAGTGGAGCCCACTGACTTACAACTTGTGAGCACACATATGGAACTTGCTAGAGTCTCAGTGCCTAGAGGTTTTATTGGGGGGGGGGTGATCATATTGGCACCCTCTGCCTGTCAAGTACCCTAATTCCAGATTCCCAGAAGGGAAGCAGGTGTTGAGCATAAGCCATATTATTTGTTCAAAGAGTTTAGGCCATGTAAGCAACTCTTACAAAGTAATATTAGGGAACTTCCCAATATCTTAGTTCCAGATGGGAGCCAAGGGCCAACCTTGTAAGTAAGCTTTCCAAAGGGTTGCATGCACTAAGAGAGAGCTTCTCTGTTAACTCTTTCCTGCACATCGTAATATTCAAAATTTGGTTGAAAATGTAACTGAAAAACCACCAAATCTGTGACCATTGATGTCAGGACCTAAAGTTCAGGTATTCCCTTTTAATTAAAAAGTGAGAGAATATAGCAATGCTTCCCTCATTCTGGGATTTCATCAGATCACTACCCTCTAAAGTAGCTGAAGGGCAAATGGTTTAGCAGATTTTACTCAGCTTGATAGATACTGGTTTTATTGTTGATTTTTCCAGTTTTATGCACTCATTAAAACAATATTGCTTGCTTTACAGCAGCGATTTTCAACTAGTATGCCACAAAAAATTTTAAAACATGCAATGCTTCACTATTTAGTGGGGTGCACTGACCTCTTTTCCCTTAGATTGTCAAATTTAAAAATAACAACAACCACAACAATAGTTATCTGGTATGAATGAATCAAAATTATACCTTCACTTTTTCATCAGATTGTCAAAAAAATATAACATTTTTTGCTGTGCTGCAGAATTTTAGTAGTTTGTATATGTGTGCCATGAGATGACAGAAGTTGAAAATCCCTGTCCTCCAGTATTGCATTGTTTTGTTTTTTTGTTATTTTGAAAATAGAGTTGTATGTATCATTATTATAGCTCACTTCATATAAACTATAAAACCAAAAACACAATTTTATCCTCTTTTCCACACCTGCTTAGTTGTCAAGTATTTCCTTCTCTGGATACCTGCAGCTTTCTGAATGTGTTTCTATGATAATATAACACATTGTAACTTAAAGTTCTGTTATTGCACATTTGCCTCCAAACCCTCCAAACTGTGACCTCTCAAAACTCATGACTGGATCCAACTAGTACACTAGATACTATTAGCTGTTTAAGTGTATTTATTTTCTAAAGGGTGAATTCTCTCTCTCTCTCTCTCTCTCTCTCTCTCTCTCTCTCTCTCTCTCTCCTATCTATATCTATACTGAAGTGAAGTAATGGTTGGTAGAGTGAATAACAGTCACTAGAAAAACCAGAAATCAGGCCTTGCAAATCTAAAATAAAAATGAGGCAAGATAATAGAGTCAACAATGGATTAAGTGAAATTATTAAATATATTCAGAGTACCCTTTGTGTTTCTTTCTGTATTATTTATTTTAGAAACTCTAAGAATCATTTTCTTATTTGAAAATGCCTATGACATTTAGGTATTCCAGGATCTTTAAAAGAAGTTGATGTTAGGTTAATAGACTGAAAATATGCTTGAAAAATTTGTTTGCACTGTAAAAATTCAGAGAAAGTAAAATGATAACTTTCTTAACCCCGACTATAATAAATATTATAGTGCAAATGATTTCCAAGTAAATTGTGGCTGGATAAAGAGGAGAAAAGAAAAATGATTCTCACCTCAAATTGGAAGACTGTTCTATCCACCAAGAGCCAGGAAATCTTATATAAGTCCTCCTACAACTGCAGGCATTTAGATTCATACATTCATTGGTATTTATGAGCAGCTGTAGCTAACAAAGCTGTAGGAGAGTTCTACCTCCTGGAGTTTTAGAATTTGCAAAGATCTCTGCATAACAAATAGTAACTGAAATACCCAGAGCTACAAAATAAACTTGATGAAAACAGTTCTTAAAACCTGTACGTGAATCAATTCCAACCTGAGAAACTGAATACTCTGCATTTATAAGGACAGCCTTCATACAAGGATATATATGACCACTTGATAAGACACTTAATTTAATGAATCAAAATAAAAGATACGACTGATGAGAAAAAAATGGGAGAATAAATTGTCTATTTCCTTAAGCGTTTTCTGGCTGAAAGCTTTTTATCAATACCTAGTATGGAATTTTTGGTAGTAAATGTTAGAATTCCATTATCATTATCTCTCTTTAAGTTCACTTAAAAATTAGTAGCCACTAACTCTTTTCCTCCAAAAAAAAAAAAAACTGTACTACTCCTGCCATTTGCCTAGATCTTCCAGTTCTCTATTTTTTTCAGCTTTATTGAGACAATTGACATATAATATGTAAGTTTAAAGTGTACAGTGTGATGTATTGTGAAATCATTACTATTCTACAATACGGTTAGTTAAAATACCTATCACCTCTATTAATTACCTTTCTGTGTGCATGTGATGAGACTAATGAAGATCTACTCTTTTAGCAACTTTCAGGTATACAATACAGTATTGTTAACTATGGTCATCATGCCATACATTAGATCCTCAGAATATATTCATCTTTTAACTGGACGTTTGTACCATTTGACTGACACCTTTCCATTTCCCTAACCCCACAGTCAGTCCCTGAAAACCATCATTTTACTTTGTTTCTATGAGTTTGGCTCTTTCAGATTTCACATATAAATGAAATCATAATATTTGTTTTTCCCTAACTTACTTAACTTGAATGGTGGTCTCAATGTCCATTCATGTTGTCGTATATGGCACGGACTTATTCTTTCTTACGGTTGAATAATACTTCATTGTGTATGTACATTACATTTTCTTTATTCATTCATCCATAGATGGACCCATAGATTACTTCCATGTTTTAGCTATTGTAAATAATGTAGCAAGTATGGGTGCAGATATCCCTTCAGGATAGTGATTTTATTTCCTTTGGATATATACCAAGGAGTAGAGTTGCTGGATAATATGGTAGTTGTATTTTTAATATTTTGAGGAACCTCCACACTATTTTCCACAAAAGCTGTACCAATTTAGATTTCTGCTGATAGTGTACAAGAGTACTTTTCCCTTTTCTCTACATTCTTGCCAACAAGCCTCTCTTTGTCTTTTGATAAAAACCATAATAACAGCTGTGATTGCTATCTCATTGTGGTTTTAACTTGCATTTTCATGATGATAAATGATGATGAGCTCTTTTTCATAAACATGTTTTACCTTGGTGATCTTTTTATTTCATTGTTTCTTTTTATGTGCATATAATTTTTTATTTCATGTAGTCCTGCTTGTTTATTTTTGCGTTTCATGCTTGTGTTTTGGTATCATATATAAAAAATAGTTGCCAAGACCAAAGTCACAGAGATTTTTCCCTATGTTTTATTTTAGAAGTTTTATGATTTTAGGTCTTGCATTTAAGTTTTTTTTTTTTTTTCATTTTGAGTTTCTTTTCATGAGTGATATAAGATATGGGTCTAAGTTCATTACTTTGTATGAAAATATCCAGTTTCCCTATACCATTTTCTAAATAGAATAGTAGACTAGCTTTTCCCTATTTAGTATAGTTCACTCCTTTTCAAATATGAGTTGATATTTACTCTTTAATTTTTTTTCCCTTTAAACATTTTATTTTAATTGTTTTACCTTGATTTGAGTTCATCCTTGACTTTTATTTATTTATTTTTTTTATTTTTATTCTTTTTGGTTTTTCAATTACAGTTGTCCCCTTTTCCCCTAATTTCTCTCCCCCACCCAACCCACCCCCTCTCCCGCAATCATATCCCTCCCCGTTGTCCATGTCCATGAGTCTTTTATACAGGTTCTTTGACTAAACTCTTCCCTTACTTATCCCCCTTCTCTCCCTCTCCCCTCCCCCCTATTGACTGCTATTCTGCTCTTTGTTCTATTTAGTTCCTTGGTTTGTGTTGTTCTTTAGTTTCCTGTATTAGGTGATATCATATGGTGTTTTTCTTTCTTTGCCTGGCTTATTTCACTAAGCATAATTCTCTCTAGTTCCATCCATGTTGTTGCAAATGGCAGGAGTTCCTTCTTTCTTTCTGCTACATAGTATTCCATTGTGTAAATGTACCACAGTTTTTTGATCCACTCATCTACAGATGGGCACTTAGGTTGTTTCCAGCACTTAGCTATTGTAAACAGTGCTGCAATGAACATAGGGGTGCATAAGTTCTTTTGAATTGGTGTTTCAAGATTCTTCGGGTATAATCCTAGTAGTGGAGTCGCTGGTTCAAAAGGCAGTTCCATTTTTAATCTTTTGAGGTAATTCCATACTGTTCTCCATAGTGGCTACACCAGTCTGCATTCCCATCAGCAGTGCAGTAGGGTTCCCTTTTCTCCACATCCTCGCCAGCACTTGTTGTTTGTTGATGATGGCCATTCTGACTGGTGTAAAATGGTATCTCATTGTGGTTTTTATTTGCATCTCCCTGATGGCTAATGATGTTGAGCATTTTTTCATGTGTCTATGGACCTTCTGTATGTCCTCTTCGGAGAAGTGTTTGTTCAGGTCATTTGCCCATTTTTTAATTGGGTTGTTTGTTTTCTTGATGTTGAGTCGTATCAGCTCTTTATATATTTTGGAAATCAGTCCCCTGTCTGTGATGTCATTGGCAAATATGTTTTCCCATATGGTTGGTTTCCTTTTCATCTTGCTGATGTTTTCTTTTGCTGAGCAGAAACTCTTCAGTTTGATGTAATCCCATTTATTTATTTTTTCCTTTATTTCTCTTGCTTTAGGAGATGTATCCGTGAAGAGATTGTTATGTGAGATATCTGATATTTTCTTGCCTATGTTTTCCTCTAGGACTTTTATGGTGTCACGGCTTACATTTAAGTCTTTGATCCATCTTGAGTTTATTCTCGTGTGTGCTGTAAGTTGGTGGTCTAGTTTCATTTTTTTGCAGGTCCCTATCCAGTTCTCCCAGCACCATTTGTTAAAGAGGCTCTTCTCACTCCATTTTATGTTCCTTCCTCCTTTATCAAAGATTAGTTGACCATAGAGGCCTGGGTTTATTTCTGGACTCTCTATTCTGTTCCACTGATCTATATGTCTGTTCTTATGCCAGTACCATACTGTTTTGATTACAGTGACTTTGTAGTATTGTTTGATATCTGGTGTTGTGATTCCTCCTGCTGTGTTCTTCTGTCTCAAGATTGCTTTTGCTATTCGGGGTCTTTTTTGGTTCCATATGAATTCATGGAGTATTTGTTCTAGGTCTGTGAAATATGTCATTGGTATTTTAATAGGGATTGCATTGAATCTGTAAATTGCTTTGGGTAGTATGGCCATTTTGATGATGTTGATTCTTCCCATCCAAGAACATGGTATTTGCTTCCATTTATTTGTTTCTTCCTTAATTTCTTTCTTCAATGTTATGTAATTTTCAGAGTACAGGTCTTTTATCTCTTTGGTTAAGTTTACTCCTAGGTACTTTATTTTTCTTGTTGCTATAGTAAATGGTATTTTCTTTTTTGTCTCTGTCTCTGCTATTTTATTGTTGGTGTACAAAAATGCCTTCGATTTCTGTATATTTATTTTGTACCCTGCGATTTTGCCAAATTCACTTATTATATCGAGTAGTCTTTTAGTGGAGTTTATAGGATTTTCTAGGTATACTATCTTGTCATCTGCATACAATGAAAGTTTTACTTCCTCTTTCCCAATTTGGATGCCTTTTGTTTCTTTTTCTTGTCTGATTGCTGTGGCTAGGACTTCCAACACTATGTTGAAAAGGAGTGGAGAGAGTGGACAACCTTGTCTAGTTCCTGAGTTCAGGGGGAATGCTTTCAGTTTTGGTCCATTGAGTATGATGTTGGACTCAGGCTTCTCATATACAGCCTTAATTATGTTAAGATATGCTCCCTTTATTCCCATTTTGCTGAGTGTTTTCATCATAAATGGGTGTTGTACTTTATCAAATGCTTTTTCTGCATCTATAGATATGATCATGTGATTTTTGTCATTCATTCTGTTTAGGTGATGTATTATATTTATTGATTTGTGAATATTAAACCATCCTTGCATCCCTGGAATGAAGCCCACTTGATCATGATGTATGATCTTTTTGATGTATTGCTGGATCCTGTTTGCCAATATTTTATTGAGGATTTCAGCATCGATGTTCATCAGTGATATTGGCCTGTAGTTTTCTTTCTTTGTTGTGTCTTGACCTGGTTTGGGGATTAGGATAATACTGGCTTCATAGAAAGAGTTTGGGATTTTCCCCTCTTCTTGGATTTTTTGGAACAGTTTGAGGAGGATAGGAGTTAGTTCATCCCTGAATGTTTTGTAGAATTCGCCTGTGAAGCCATCCGGTCCAGGGCTTTTGTGTGCAAGGAGATTTTGGATTCCTGTTTCAATTTCCTTTTTTGTTATTGGTTTGCTGAGACTTTCCACTTCTTCTTGATTCAGTTTTGGAAGGTTGTATGTTTCTAGAAATTTGTCCATTTCTTCTAGATTGTCAAATTTCTTGTCATACAATTGTCTGAAGTAATTTCTAACTATCATTTGTATTTCTGAGGTATCAGTCGTGATTTCTCCTCTTTCATTTCTGATTTTGTTTATTTGGGTGTTCTCTCTTTTTTTCTTGATTAGACTGTCTAGAGGCTTGTCGATTTTGTTTATTTTTTCGAAGAACCAGCTCCTAGTTTTGTTGATCTTTTGGATTGTTTGTTTAGTCTCTATGTCATTTAGTTCTGCTCTGATCTTGATGATTTCATTCCTTCTTCTTGCCCTAGGCTTTGTTTGTTGTTGTTGTTCTAGTTCTTGTAGCTTTATGGTTAGGTTTTTTATTTGAGATTCTTCTATCCTTTTCAGATATGCCTGTATTGCTACGAACTTCCTTCTCAGGACTGCTTTTGCTGTGTCCCACAGGTTTTGGGTTGTTGTGTGCTCATTATCATTAGTTTCTAGAAATTTCTTGATTTCTTCTTTGATGTCATTGTTAACCCATTCATTATTTAATAGCATGTTATTCAATCTCCATGAGTTTGGGTGTCTTTGATCTTTTTCTCTGAGGTTGATTTCTAGTTTCAAGGCATTGTGATCTGAAAAGATGCTTGATATGATTTCAATTTTCTTGAATTTGTTGAGGCTTGTTTTGTGACCTATCATGTGGTCTATCTTTGAAAATGTCCCATGTGCACTTGAAAAGAATGTATATTTGCTTCTTTGGGGTGAAAAGTTCTATATATATCAGTTAGATCCCTGTGGTTTAGTGTGTTGTTCAATGCCTGTATATCCTTGGTGTTTCTTTGCTTTGATGATCTGTCTATTGTTGATAATGGAGTGTTGAAGTCCCCTACTATGAGTGTGTTGTTGTTGATATCCTTTTTGTGGTCTTCTAGTATTTGCTTTATGTATTTGGGTGCTCCTATGTTGGGTGCATATATGTTTATCAAAGTCATATCTTCTTGATGGATTGTTCCTTTAAGTATTATGAAATGTCCTTCTTTTTCTCTTTTTATTGTCCTTGCTTTGAAATCCGTTTTGTCTGATATGAGGACTGCTACCCCGGCTTTTTTTTCCGGTCCTTTTGCTTGGAATATTTTTTTATATCCCTTTACTTTCAGTCTGTGTAAATATTTTGTTTTGAGGTGTGTTCCTTGTAGACAGCAAATATGTGGGTCTTGTTTTCTTATCCATTCCGTTACCCTATGTCTTTTAATTGGAGCATTTAATCCATTTACATTTAAGGTTATTACTGATGTGTATTTATTCATTTCCCTTTGAACCTCTGTTCCTCTCGTCTCTTGTTCTTTTCTTCTTTTTTCTTAGAACACTCCCTTTAGCATCTCTTGCAATGCTGGTTTGGTGGAGATGTATTCTTTCAGTCTTCCTTTGTCTGAGAAACTCCTTATTTCACCTTCTATTTTGAATGAGAGCCTTGCTGGGTAGAGTATTCTTGGTTGTAGGCCTTTGTTTTTCATTGCTTGAAATATTTTTGACCATTCCCTTCTGGCTTGTAATGTTTCTGTTGAGAAATCAGTTGATAGCCTTATCGGAGCTCCCTTGTATGTTATTTGCTGTTTTTCTCTTGCTGCTTTTAGGATTCTCTCTTTCTCTTGGAATGTTGCCATTTTAACAATGATGTGCCTTGGAGTGGGTTTTTTTGGGTTCCTCTTCATTGGAACTCTCTGTGCTTCCTGAACTTGTATAACTTTTTTTCTCATCAGGTTCGGAAAATTTTCTGTCACTATTTCTCCTATCAGTTTTTCAATTCCATGGTCCTTTTCTTCTCCCTCTCTAATTCCTATGATCCTGATATTATTTTTTCTCATGCTATCCTGTAATTCCCTTACATCTTGTTCATATTTTTTAATCTTTTTTCATTTTGCTGTATTGTCTGGGAGTTTTTCTCTACATTATCTTCTAACTCACTAATCCGATCCTCTGCTTCGTTTAGTCTGCTTTTGACTGATTCTACTGTGTTTTTCAGTTCAGGGATTGCATTCTTAAGTTCTTCCTGGTTCTTGTTAACAGTTTCTATGTCTTTTTTTATGCTGGTGTAGTTCTCTGCAAGTTCCCTTTAATTTTCTTGGAGCTGCTAGTAACTTCCTTGAAGGTTGTCATAGTTGATTTTAAGGATGTTGAGTATATTGAGCTTCTTTACCACCATTGTTTTGAATTCCATGTCTGACATTTGGGCTATGTCTATTTCATCTATCTCTCTTTCTGAGGATTCCTCTTTTCTTTTCATTGAGGGGTTATTTTTGTGTCTTACCATGTTGGATTCTTTTTGTTTGTTTTATTTATTTATTTATTTATTTGTTTTTTTGGGGGGGTGGTAGTCTGCTTTGACTTCTGTCCTTTGTGGTGTGAGATTCTTTATCGGAGGTCTGGGGGTTTCAGTGGTGCAGTCTCTTTGATATCCTGAGCCTGATGTTCTTGAGTTACCCTTTATGTCATTTGTTTATGTTGTTTGGTTATATTTCAGATGTTCTTTGATAGGATCTTCCTTCTGGCTAGTTGGTTGAGAGTCACTCTATCCACTTTGTCTTGAGTTCTTTTGTGGATATGCTGTTAAAAACATAAACACACAGCCCAGGCAGGAGACCCACACCCTCAAAAAGTATCCCCCACTCTATCCTGCTATCGTCAGCCAACGAGCCCGTATTAATATAAATGTAAAGAGATTAAAGCTTTTATACTATAAGAAGAATAGATAAGAGTTGTTTTGGGGGAGGAAAAATATAATTTTTGATAGAGGGGGTGATAGATTAATAATAGTTGAGACTGTGCAAGCCAGTAGGTAATATTTACATTGTATGTTAATAAAAATAGAAGAAAAGGATAGAAAAATACATAATATAGTAAGAAAGTGGGATTGTATTGTATTTGGGTTTATATAGTAATTATATTATATTATTTAGAGTGATAGGGGGGCTAAACTAGACACACAAACCAATAAACAACAATTAAAGAGAACGGATGAGAAGGAGAGGTTATATGCAACACGTTAGTGATAAAGTTTGTTATTCTTTTTGGAAGGGGAGAAAAAAACACCCCCCCAAAAAAACCCAAGAAAATAGAAGAAAGAAAGAAAGAAAGAAAAGAAAGAATATAGAAGAAAGAAAGAAGAAAGAAAGAGAAGAAAAAAAATAATAACCACAAAAAAATCCCAAAAGGGAATAAATAAAGCAACAAAGAAAGATAGAAAAGAAAGAATAAAGAAGAAAGAAAGAAAGAAGAAAGAGAGAAAAAAACTGAAAAAATATATATATATACCCCCCAAAATCCCCCCCAAAAAAAACCCAAGAAAAGAATAAAGAAAGAAAGAAAAGAAGTAATTAAGAAGAAAGAAAGAAAAAGGGAGAAAAAAATTGGAAAAAAAAAAAAGCGATGTTTTTACTCCGTTTTAGCCTTGGTTTGTTGCCTTCTTTTTCTGCGTCCACAGCTGGTCTAGTGTGGCAGGTCAGAGGTTCTTGTTTTTTGTAGCACTGGTGTGCGCCCCCAGTTGCCGGCATGGCGCGCTCCCTTGCTGCCCGCTGGAGCCAGTTCAGGTGCCCTTGCTTGCGAGCCCCTGCGTGCTCGGGTGGCCCGAGAGCTTTCCCCGGGATTGGCGCCTTTTGTCGCGGGGCTGAGGTGTTTTCGTGCTCGCCCGCCGCCCATGCCCTTAGTCCCGCTGAGCCGAACTCCGGGAGTTGGTCTCTCGCCTCTTAGGGCGGGGCCGCGGACACTTGTGCTCAGTGGAAGTGAGCGTCTGTGAGTCACTGCCTCCCGCTGTTCCTGTGCTGCAGCCGCCCGCCTTCCTTCACCCATCTGGGTGGGCACAAACAGAGCCTGTGCTAGGGGTCTGCTTTCCGGCCTGGGGCCCTGCGCCCACAGGAGCTGTCTAGGGGTATCTGTGCACGGTCCTCTGTCTGTTCAGTGGGCCCTCCCTGTGCCCGTTGGGGCACTGATCTTATGTCTGTTGGGGAGTGTCCGAGGGACGCCTGGACTCACGGCCCTACTCACCTGGGCCAGTGAGTGAGAGCACTTCCCTATGTGCACCCCCGCGACCCAAGGGTAGGATTGGGGAGTGGATGAGCGTGCCTCTGAGTCTGGGCTCCTCAAGAATGGCCTACCACCCCCAAACTTTCCTCCCCTCTCCACCGTCCACTAGAGAAAAATATAAAGGAGAATTATGTTCTCACTTGCCCGGGAGCACGCTGTCTCCTGTCCTTCAGTGCCAATGCCACTTGGTCGAGTCCCGTCTCTGCCAGGGGGCAGAGATCCGCTCTCCGCCTGACTCCTCTCCAGGGCAGCCTGTGGTCGCCAAAAATCCTTTGTGTGCTTCCCGCCACAGCTCGGGCAGCCGCCCCAGTCAGAAATCCCGTTTCGTCCCCTTTTCCTCTGCTATCCTCATTAAACAGATTATTCCCAGATGGATTTTCTCTAATCCAGCAGTGCCTTGGCTCAACTCCCGCCTATGTCCAGCTGCTCACTGAGATGTTCTGTCTGCAATTAGCCCAAACTGCAGACAGATCTCGGGAGCCTGAAACCGTAGCGTCCCCTCACTCCTCCGCCATCTTACCTCTCATCTATTTTTTTTTAATTTTTATTTTCACCCAATACCATTTTTTTAATTGTTTTTAGAGAGAGAGGAAGTGAGAGAGAAAAACACTGATGAAAGAGAGAAGCATCAATTAATTGGTTGCTGCCTCCCATGAGTTCCCAGGTTGGGGAGCAACTTAGGTATGTTCTCTGACAGGGAATCAAACCCACAACCTTTCTGTTATGGGATGACACTACAACCTACTGTGCCACATTGACCAGGGCTATTGTACTTTTAAGCCTGCAAAAGGTAACTGGGAGAGTGTTGCATTTCCTTATTTATACTGTACTTTTATTATCTAAAAATTTAATTGTATATCCCTTTTTAAATTGTACAATTGTCTATTATATTATTAGTTATATCCAAGTGATATGTCATATCACCTATTTTCATAAGTCCTCTTTACCCCTGGGTCTCCCTCCATTTGTTCATCATCTTACTTCTATTAAATATAATGATTGGCTTTTAGGTCTGATACAAAGCCATCATCCTGGGACCTCCCTTTACTGCTCTGTTTCAATGAAGTCAAAATTTCCTGAATCTCGTATCTTCTGCTTTCATGTTTTACTTACTTCTTTTGATATAGTATGTTTGTGAGAAATTAGCTAAGGCAGAATGCTTCAGAGGTAAATGTTTTTATTTCATGCATATTGAACATACATATTTTGGTTCCTTCCTGTAACTAAATGGATAGAGAATTTAGGATTCAAATATATCTTTCTGGATCTATGAAGTAATTTTTCACTGTCTTCTAAAATACTGTATTTTATTTTAAATAATCAATGTTAATCTTATTCTAATTTTTCTAGATGATGTCTTTGTGCCTTGGGTGTTTCTTTTTATTCCTTGTCCTTGGCCATTTTAGCAAGTGAAGTGATTGCTGGTATATTTAAGTGCTAGATTGAGATGGAAAATGTTCCCTCTGCTACTTTTTTTAAAGCTTTTCAAAATTTTTTCTCTCAGTATGTAAGGATTTTAAAAACTGGTATCTAAAATAATTAGTGTTAAGAATTTGCTACTAGCAGATGACATCAAGATAGTAGTTGCTATAAAAGGGCTTTTTAAAAATAGAAATGTAGAACTATGGCTATTAACATCATTATACAGAGTGAGCTGCCAGCTGCCCTGGTTAAAATTTGGACAGTTTATTCTTTAAATACACTACCTCATTTCATTAGGCAATGGGATGTCTTCTCAAGAGAGGTGGTGTGGTCTCTGAGTGACTTAGTGAATAATTGGAAGAATTGTGAGCAATGACAGATTTACAACTTAAGTTTTAAGGATTGTTGATTACTTTTAGCAAACTAATAATGGTATTCTTAAATTTAACTTTTTTCCTCATTTCTGTTATTAAACATTTGCTTCTTTCTTAAAACTCAGTTGAGAGAGCTCTGTAGTGGTGTGTAAAGTTCCTATATTTGTGTGAATTGAGAATCTAGGGTCTTAAACCACTCTGATTTTTCAGACTTTAAATGAAAATAAAGTGCAAGAGAAAAGGAAAAATGTAAAGATTTAATTCAAATGACAAATTTATAGAATTTCTATTTCAAAAAGATGTTAACATAGGCAAAAATAACAGTAATGAGCTAGCACACACACAAAAGAGCAAGTAAATCAACTAGTTAAAAAAAAGAAAAGGAACAAAAAGAAAATAAAAGCTAGAAGGAAACATAAAACCTTCAGTTGCATGCATTATGATTAATGTATTTTGTGCACAATGAGTAGATTATTTGTCATTGTAGAAGACAAAGCTTGTGAATGAAGAGTTTAAAAATCAAAGTTATAATGATTTAAAAATGCATTCAAAAGTCTTTCTTTACTTCTCACTTTATAATGTGAATTTAAAAAATTATCACTTACCTGTCTTTCAAGCTATGAAATGTTTTAAATGAATCTTCCCTATTTACAGGACTTTTCTGTTTTGTTCTTTTAAAATGACTGGTTTCACAATTTTCAGTTGGAAATAAATTTTCTTTCATACCTGTAACTCCTAGTTCATCTTTAAAAGAGAAAAAGAAAAAGGAAAACCACTGATGAAGGAAACTAGGTGTTTAAAAATATGTAAATGCAAATTGGTGATGAGATACACTGACAGGTGCACAGAATTTTTATGTGGTGATTACTTATGGTAATTGAATTTAATTAAATGTTTTAGGGACTTTTCACCTTTCAATCTTCACCTTACCTAATACCCACCACAAACCACAAACATTTAAAAATGAAAATATCAGTATCATTTTTGACTCAAGAATTTCAAAATATAAACCCTTATATGAAATGCCATTAAATACATTCTTTTCTCAGTTTTCTTATGTGAAACTAATAGCAATACTTGTCTTCTGTACTTCACAGAGTAGTTGAACCATATAAAATAAACTATATATGAATTCCTTGAAAAAATGTAAAGTATCACATGCTATAAAGTTTTTATTTTTATTATGCTAGATTTTTGGTAACATTTTATGAGGTGAAACCATGGATGTGATTAATAAAGAGAAAAGCATATAAGATTCCTGATAGGCTCTATCAAGAATAATAAGAATAATAAATATCTTCATAGTTTTGTCCTTAAACTCAAAAAAGGCCTAATATTTGCAAACCTCTCCCACCCCACACATCCACTGTTGCTGACCCCCAAATGTAGATTGTCAGTGAAGTGTCATTAATGACACTTTAGAAACATCTAGATATTTAATTATGACTTCAGATCATGCCCTGATATGTGAGGTCAAAGGAAGACCATTTTATTCTTGGTTTCAATTCACTCTAAAGACATATTTGAATGTACTTGAAATACCCCATAAAGTTAGTGATTGTTTTAACCATATTAAATGAAACCAAATTTACTCTTTTGGTACCATTAAGACACTGCAAGCAGGAAAAAAGAACTTTATTGGGAGAATCAGCAAGCGGGGAGGGAGCCATGCTGCAGGTGGCTAGGACTCCAAGCTTCTAGGGGAGAGAGGGGTTGCTTTATAGGGGGAAGAAAAAAGGGATTTTTGAGCTTAGTCAGCTGTTTGGTTATCTCTCAACTGCAGGTACAACAGGCTGATCAAAGCAGAACGAGGTTTTAGTTTATTTTAAGTTTAAAGCACCCTGTTATCTCCCAGACAGTTGCAGGTGGGGAGCCCTGAAACATTGTTATCTCCTAGGCAGCTACAGGTGGGGTGTAGGGGGGCATGAGAACTGGGGATGTCAGAAACTATTTGACACATTAAATGAAGAAGTCTTAAAAGTTTGCCAAGTGATATTATTAAAGTAATAAATCCTTCTAAAAAGAGTATCAATATGGTATAAATATTGATCAAAAACTATAACTTCATAGCTTTGGTCAAAGTAAATTGACTGAATACTTTTAATTAGAAAAAAATAATGACCCCCCCTTAGTTTCTCCTTGTCATTAGATTTCTCTCGAGTCCATTTGTACTTGCCTTATTTCTCATTCATTACAACTTAAATTCATATTAATCATTCCTGCATACCAGTGTTCTAAATACTGAATTTAATATAATCAGCATCAGCACATGTTAGTTGAATTGTATTTAGCAGATATTTATAAATTTTATCAATGTGAAACTTATCCTTTTGGGTAAAGGATGGGGGAATACTGATTCTCATGACTGAATATATTAGACTCAAGGTTGAACTATTTGAAATTTCAAACGTTCCCAGCAAATGACTATCAGCAAATCCATTTATTGCAACAACTCTTTTCATCCATATTGCTATTTCAGTTGCTTACAGATGACCTCTCATTTGTCTCAAGATAATGTAACAACACAGTGAAAATTGCTAAGTAAAGTATTGATGTGGGGGGAAAAGGGTGAATGACTATAGTTTGCCAGTTGTTGAGCTGCCCTGACACTTCATATTTTCTGAGGCATTGACACTCAGGAAAGCAATGTCTATTTGTTTTTGAAAACCAGGGCTCATGGGTAAATCTATTCTCCTCATAGAGAATTGGGTATACTTAACCCAGTTTAATTATATACCAAGAATAATTTTCTATATATTTGAGGCATTTCCATTAGAAGAAAACTATTTCTCACTTGAAATCCTTAAAATTACAATCAACGTTAGCTTCAGGTGTACATCCGAGTGATTATACATTATATAACTAAATAATCACTCCAATAAATCTAATACCCATCTGACACCATCCATAGTTATTACAATATTATTGATTATATTCTCTATGCTGTACTTTACATCTCAATGACTATTTTGTAACTATGGATTTGTACTTAATCTCTTCATCTTTTGCACCCAGGCCCCCAACCCCCATCCCCTCTGGCAGCCATCATTCTGATTTCTGTATCTATGATTCTGTTTTATTTATTTGTTTTTTAGATTCCACATATATGTGAAATAAAATGGCATTTGTCTTCCTCTGTCTGACTTATTTCACTTAGCACAGTATCCTCTAGGTCCATCCATGTGGTTACAGATGGCAAGATTTTAGTCAATTTTTATGGCTGAGTCATATTCTGTTGTATATATGTACCACTTCTTTATCCATTCATCTGTTGATGAACACTTAAGTTGCTTCCATATCTTGGCTATTGTAAATAATGCTGTAGTGAACATATAAATGTGTATGTCTTTTCAATTTAGTGTCTTGGGTTTCTTTGCTAAATACCCAGAAATAGAATTGCTGGGTCCTTCTTTGTCTCTTGTTTTATAGCCTTTGTTGTTGTAAAGTCTATGTTGTCTGGTATAAGTATTGCTACTCCACCTTTTTGTTTATTCTCATTATCATGAAATATCTTTTTCCATCCCTTTACTTTCAGTTTGTGTGTCTTTCAATCTGAAATGAGTCTCCTGTAGACAGTACATGTAAAGATCTTGTTTATCCATTCAGCCTCCATATGTCTTTTAAGTGGAGTACTTAATCAATTTGCATTTGAATTAATCACTGATAGATATGTATTTATTGCCATTTTATTATTTACATGTTTAATATTTTCTTGTTCTTCTTGTTCTTGTTCTTCTTCTTCTTCTTCTTCTTCTTCATAAATAAGATCCTCTAATACAGCTGTTCTCAACCTATGGGTCGTGACCCCATTGGGGGGTCAAACGACCCTTTCACAGGGGTCGCCTAAGACCATTGGAAAACACATATATAATTACATATTGTTTTTGTGATTAATCACTATTCTTTAATTATGTTCAATTTGTAACAATGAAAATACATCTTGCATATCTTCTATTTACATTATGATTCATAACAGTACAAAAATTACAGTTATGAAGTAGCAACAAAAATAATTTTATGGGTGGAGGTTACCACAATATGAGGAACTGTATTAGAGGGTGATGGCATTAGGAAGGTTGAGAACCACTGCTCTAATATTTTCTAAAATACTGGTTTGGTGGTAATGAATTAACTTATTTAATTTTTTCTTATCTGGGAAGTTCTTTTTCTGTCCTTTGAGTCTAAATGATAGCTTTGCTGTGTAGAGTAATCTTGGTTGTAAATCTTTGCTTTTCATTACTATGGATATTTCTTGCCAGTCCCTCCTGCCTGAAATGTTTCTGTTGAGATATCAGCTCACAGCCCTATGGAAACTCCCTTGTAGGTAACTAACTGCTTTTCACTTGTTTTTAATATTCTTTCTTTGTATTTAAACTTTAGTGTTTTAATTATGCTGTGTCTTGGTGTGGGCCTCTTTGGGTCATCTTGTTTGGGACTCTCTGCACTTCCTGGACTTATATGTCTATCTCCCTCACCAGGTTATGGAAGTTTTCATATAGGTTTTCAAATTATTTTAAAACATTATTTTTCACATAGGTTTTTCAAATTCCTTTTTTTAAATTAATTAATTAATTAATTAATATGTTTTGTTTGTTTTTTTTAAGAGAGGGGAAAGGAGAAAGAGAGGGAGAGAAACATCAATGTGTGGTTGCCTCTCATACACTCCCAACTTGGGACCTGGTGTGCAACCTGGTCCTGTGCCCTGACTGGGAATCGAACCAGCGACACTTAGTTCACAGGCTGATGCTCAATCCACTGAGCCACAGCAGCTAGGGAGGTTTTCAAATTCTTTATCTCCCTCTTCTTCTTCCAGCACCACCATATTGCAAATGTTGGTGCCCATAAAGTTGTCCCAGAAGTTCCTTATACTATCCTAATTTTTTATTCTTTTTTTTTTTACTACTCTGATTGGGTGTTTTATACTTTCTTACCTTCTAAATTGCTGATTTTATCCTTTCATTTACTGTGCTATTTATTCTCTGCAATGCATTCTTCATTTAAATTACTGTATTCTTTATTCTCATCACTTTGTTAAAGTTGTCACAAAGTTCATCTACTCTGCCTAAGTTCATTGAGCATCCTTGTAATCAGTGTTTTGAACTCTGGATCTGGTAGATTGCTTGTCTCCATTTTGTTTAGTTTAGTTTTTTTTTTTTTTTAAGTTCTGTTTTTTTCATTTGTCACCTCATTTTTGACCCTCCCTGTGTTTGTTTCTATGTATTAAGTAGAGCTGATATGTCCTCTGGGCTTGGTAGTGTAGCCTTATGTAGTAGCTGTCCAATAAGGTCCAGTGGTATAGCCTCCCCAACTACCTGAGTTGGGCACTCCCGGTCACTTCCCATATGAACTGTGTTCACCCTCCTATTGTAGTTGAGCCTTGATTTTGATGATACCACAATGTGAGAGATTTAATCCCCAGGCCAATCAGCAGCAAGGACTGGCTACAAGACTGGATGCAAACACCCTGGAGAATCAGCTATACAGGAGCTTGCTCCATGGGGCCTCAATGGGGCTCTGGTGCCTGTTGAGTTCACCATTTCAGTATGTTGTTTCTGCAGGTGGTTAGGTAGTGTTTCAATATGGTTTGAAGGTTTTCACCAGTTGCATTAGCTCTCGGGCTTCTCAAGAGGTGTCTAAGGGGGGGCGGGTCAAGCTGTGAATAAAGGCCAGTGCTACTGACGCCAGGCCTGGGCCCACTTAATGAGAGGGCATGCTGAGACCAGATGCTGCTTATCTGAGATATTTTAGGAAAGTCCAAAGCATGAGCCAAGACAGGGCATTGTATGGCAAAGCCACTGGAATTGCTTGAGTGGGCTTGCGAATTGGGTGGAGTGGGTTTTCAGGGAATCATCAGGTTGGGGAAAACAGTGGTAACCAGGCTGATGAGACTCAGATATGGTGCCTGCCTGCCAGCTCTGTGGGTAGAGGGCTAATCAAAGGAATGGTGGCCTATTCCAGTACTTCTATCTTGCAGAAAGCTGCCCCTCTAGCTCTCATACTGATGCCAAACAATTCAGTTCCTCCCTGTTGTCCCAGGTCCCTTTTGAGCTGTTGCCCCAGGGCTGGAGCTCAGAGTAAGTGAGTCTGTGTAAGTCCATGTGTGGGCCCTTTTCAAGGAATGCCTGAAACTCCAGAAGCCTCTGTCTCAACAGCCACAATCCCTGTTGGTTTTTACAACTGGATGTCACAGGGACTTTCCTTCCTGGCACTGGAACCCTGGACTAGTGGGACTGGACACCCCTTGTTCTGCAGGGAAGGACCTCCACTACAAGATATTCCTCCAGATTTTTATCTGTCACAAGTAGGTGTGGGACTAGCCTATTCAGCATCTCTGCCCCTCCTACTAGTCTCAATGTGGTTTCTTCTTTATATCCTTAGTTCTAGGACTTCTGTTCAGCTATATTTCAAGAGGTTGTAAGTGATGGTTATTCTGTATTTTAATTGTAACTTTGATGTGGTTGTGGGAGGATTTGGGTACCGCATTTACCTACGCTGCTATCTTGACCAGAACTTTAGTATATACTTATTCTTTTGTGACACTTTACTGGTTTTCTTTTGCATAATCATTTCTGATGTATTACTTATCAGATTCCAAGTTCCATTTAGCAGTTCTTATCTTCCAGCTTCTAGTTTGAAACTAAATATTCAGGGGTAAAAAAAAACATGCTGTGGCTCTAACTTGCTGCTCATGTCCAAGAATACCATTAATTATTAATAAATATGGTAAATCATATTTCATATAGACAGTATGACTCATTATAATCCATGTCTCTACTGCCATGTTTTTCTCAATTTTGTTCAATGAATAATTCTTTTTCATTTGATTATTTCTATTTCCTTTCCTCCTAAGTAATTTGTAAAACCTTAATCTCTAATTTATTTATACTCTATTCAGTTCTGAAATAAATTTGAAGCTGCTTGAAGAAGCACTTGAATGTAAATAAATAGTCATTCATACTGGACTTATGCATGAAAATGTTCAAACACCATATTTGCTACCATCGCAAATTGCTGTTATTGAAAAATATACATTTAAATATGTTTATTTCTAAAGAAAGAAAGAAATAAAGAACTTCTGCCATTTGCAACAACATGGATGGAACTAGAGAGAATTATGCTTAGTGAAATAATAAGCCAGGCAAAGAAAGAAAAATACCATATGCTATCACCTAATACAGGAAACTAAAGAAAAACACAAACAAACAAACTAAATAGGACAAAGAGTAGAATAGCAGTCAATAGGGGAGAGGGGGGAGGGAGAGAAGGGGGATAAGTAAGGGAAGGGTCTAGTCAAGGAACATGTATAAATGACTCATGGACATGGACAACGGGGAGGGATATGCTTGTGGGAGAAGGGGTGGGCTGGGTGGGGAAGAGCAATGGGGGAAAAATAGGACAACTGTAATTGAAAAACCAAAATAAATAAATAAATAAATATGTTTATTTCTTCTGGAAATGGTTGCTAACAGCATATCTGGAAGATAGGGAAACTTAGTAGTATGGCAAAAGACATAATAAAAATAACATTATTCTCAGGTTTGAATCCAGGTTCCATAATTTCTTGCAATATGTCATTTAACTTTTTTTTTTTAAATCAATTTACTTAGGAGCAAAATGGGTATTATATTATGCTCTAAGTCAGCACCTTTTTGTAGATTAAATGCATGTAAACTTCTCAAATATTGTCAAGCATGTAAGACAGTAATAAGTACTTTTTGCACTAAGGGTACTTATACCTTATGTGAGCTGTATATCTATTAAGATATTATCAAATAAAGAAGTGACCAGGGAGAGGGGAGTGGGCAGGAGAGAAAAAAGATAAAGAAGGGGAAAGGTCTAGTCAAGGAACTAGTATGAATGACCAATGAACATTGACAACAGGGTGGGAATTGACTGTGGGAGAGTGGGGGGTGGGAGTGTAGTGGGGTAGGGGAGAGAAATGGGGGGAAAATAGGACAACTGTAATAGAAAAACAATAAAAATTGAGAAATATTAAAAAATAATACTGAATGTAAAGAATGAAGGAGATGTTGAAATTATAGTCCAAAGGATAATACCTTGCAGATAACACATAATGAATCCAACCTTGCTAATTAAACTAAACTCAATTAACCTTGTTTGAGTCTATATTACATACTGACCCCTGCATTTTTTCAGATGAGAAAACTAAGAATTGATGTGATGTGCTTCCTCAAGTTGGTAGAAAAATGTGTAGCAAGATTACAACCTAGGTTTTCATTAGAGCCCTCTTAGCTGCTTCACCCAGGAACCACTTTTTGTAAACCCTACATAAACCATGATGTACACCATTGTAAAAAATTTTCTTTCCGAAGCTCAAGATCAATTTTCTTAAACTAAGGAAGGAAAGTGCAGTTGCACTCCTGAAAAAGCAGTATACTGGGTCCTAGATGCTATTGTGGCACTCTGTGAACCTTAACTTGTCATTTAGCTTCTTTGGATCTATTCTAATTAAACAAACAAACAAACAAATGAACAAACAAACTATAATGAATAAAGGCTTAGACTAAATGATCTCTATATTTCATAAAATATCTCCAATATTCCATTAAAATAGGTTGTATAGCAAACTGTGTTAACCTCAATGATGGTAGTATGACAGTCTTATTTGAAATCAAATGTTTTTAAGTATAGTATTTGCTTATACTGTCAAGAGACTTAAGCTATCACTAGAAGATATTTGAACTGTTTTCTTTTTTTGTCACTGCTATACAACACTGTAATTGTATGTAGCTTTCAATAATGCCAATATACAGTTCTTATGTATATCAAAGTTGTTAATGCTTTGTATTACTAAATAGTCCTTAAACAGATAATCAGAATGATTTGTTAAATTTATTTTTAATATTATTTCAGCACATTAATTTTCTCAGTATAACAGTTTCACAAATGAAAATAGTTGTCCTTGTACAAAGTTTAATATTCATTGGTATGAAAAACAAACTATTCTCACATACTTTCTTTGTTTATGATGTATTCCTACAGAATTTGTCCATAATTTAGTTGTGTTACTGCATTTGAAATGTTCTAATCATATTATTTTGCCATCAGCTTTAACAAAATTTTCTGGGCTCTATCAGAACTTTTTTGTAAAAACCAATTTGTTTTATATTCAAGGCATTGAAAGCATTTAAAAAATAAATGTATTTCAAAAATATAATTGAAAACTAAAGTTTTACCTATACTGAAAACTCTCCTGAAAAAGATTCAGTTAAAGAAAATCAAAGATTAATAAGTCAGAAAACAAAGAATATGTAGAGCTCAGAGAAGCTGAGAGTATGTTTTGGTGTCACATGGAACTAGCCTAAAAAATATGCCTTCTGTTATCTTTAGACTGACTTTTGGCCTCAGTCCCCACCATTCTGCAATATGGATTATATTATGATAATGTTGACTGACTCCCCAAACTCAATATCTCTCTTGTGTCTTTGTAATAGTTCATGATTTTATCTTGCAAAATCTGGTGCTTTTAGGAAACTGGCCCTACCTTCTTTCTAAAAATAGAGCACATTCCAGATGCTTAATTAATTAGTACATCCTATGCCCAATCCAAATTTATACACTACCTTGCTCATCCCAGAGTGAAACTCAGGATCCCGGCTTGTATGTAGAACCAAAAAACACTGCTGCTCCTTGCAGACATACCTGTCTCCATGACTACTGCAAACGTTTGTTGTTCTTGGCAGCAGCCTGCAAAGGCACTAGAAGGGAACAGAGCCCAGGAAATCCTAGCAGGGATTTAGAGCTTGGATTACACTGATCAAACTCTGCTGAAGCCCACCCTATTTCTAGCTTTTTCGATTATGTGTACCAATAAATTTTCTTTATTTTTTAATAGTATTGAGGTGAATTTTCATGTGTTTGCAATATAAATACGTGGCTTAGGGAAAATAATTCCTCCCATCGGTGGGTTGTAAAGTTTAAAAATACAGATTGACAATTCTTATCTAAATTCTCTGAAGAAAGGTTGCTTTAAAATTAGAATTCTTTTAAAACTTTTAAACAAGAGATATGTTGCAGATACTATATAATAGCTAACATTGCCAGCGGGATCTGTGGCAATAACCTTCATCAAACTCATTATTGTTTCAGTTGTAAAATGTGTGAACAACCTCATAGCAGTGTTATTTACAATAGCCAAGTGCTGGAAACAGGCTAAGTGCCTATCAGTAGATGTGTGGATCAAAATCTGTGGTACATTTACATAACGGAATACTATGCAGCAGAAAGAAAGAAGGAATTCCTACCTTTCACAACAGCATAGATGGAAATGGAGAGTATTGTGCTAAGTGAAATAAGCCAGGCGGCAAAAGATAAATACCATATGATCTCACCTACAAGAGCAACCTAATGAACAAAGCAAACAAACAAGCAAAATAGAACCATAGAAACAAGGAACAGACTGGCAGTGATAAGAGGGAAGAGGAGGGGGAGAAGGGGGGAAAGAAGGGGAAGGGTCTAGTCAAGGAATGAATGTAAATGACCCATGGACATGAACAACAGGAAAGGATTGACTTTGGGAGCAGGGGGTTTGTGGGGCAGGGGAGAGTAATGGAGGAAATTGGGACAGCTGTAATAGAACAATTTAAAAAGTCACAAAACAGCAAAATAAAATAAAATGTTGAATAACCACAATTAGTGAATTTTTTTTCAAAAAAATATTATAAAGAGCCTAGAGCTTGTTCATCTTAGGCTTTCCTAAAAAATCAATTTTAAAGAAAAAAACCTTGCTGCATAGCTCTGTGAATTTTAGATTTGCAGTTAAGGGTATGTGTGCCTCTGTTTGTTATTCTCTCTCTCTCTCTCTCTTTCTCCTATATATATGCATGTGTAAATATGTCATACTATAGGTTCTTATCTATTTTGTAAAAACCACTTGATTACTGTAGTTTCTGATAATACAGAATGCATTCTCTTTATTATCAAAATCCACATTATCAAAAAAATAGAATACAGTTTACTCTGCCTTGTTTCTAAAATGTACTTAGACTAAACTAAGAGTGAAGTTTACTGGTCAGATATATTTTAATTGGACTTTTATCATTCCCTTCCTTTGACACAAATCCTATTAACTCTCAGTCTGACATTCATTATGATGAGTAACCCAGCTGTTAGTGAATATATACAATGTCAGTAATTATTCATTCTGTTTCTGTGACTAATAAAAATGGTGTTAGTTAGTTCTTGTTAGACAGATTTTCAGCAAATGAAAAATAAAATTCTTACTCTTATAGTAGTTTTTCCTCCGTTAAGATCATATGAGGTATGCTAAAACAGATACACTCGTGACAATAAACTGTGGAACAAAAAACTAAAACTGCATTCAACATGTAATAGATACATTTAAATTTCAGATTTTTCCTATATTGATCATTTTTTGTAATTTATTCTGTTTATTAGGTAATAAAACCTTGATACTTAATTGGAGATAAATAATATTTTTTAAAAACATTTCAAGACTTAATTAGCTATTCCCAATAATTCTGTATCATTCCCATCATTTTTTAGATAAAGAAACTAGTAAATAAGAAAATAAGTGGCAGTTTAAATTTATTTAGTATTTATATATTAGAAGAAAAGTTCACCCTAAAAGATTGTGGTTATCCTTTAATAAGATTTAATAAAATTATGTTGTAAATATATTGTTTCTTAAATTTTCAGAGCACTGTGTTCTAACCTACCTTGAAGTTTTACTTAAAATGTAAATAATTTGATTTTTATGTTTTGCTTTTAATTTGAATGCTTTGATTCAAATCTCTACTCAAATATTTAGTATGCTTACTCTATGTTAGGAGATAATTAAAACCCACTATAGTTATTTTAAACAAAACATAAATTCATTAAAATATAAAAGGGTCCATGGTATCTCCTGTGTTGCTCAAAAACCAGGTCAAGCATCTACATAACCAAGAACCGTGACCAAATTATACACCTCAACTGTACTAATAAAGACTCCCATTGGGATGTTACTGAATAGAGGAATGGCAGCCAATAATAAAGTCCTGACACCAGGACCTTGGCCACTGTTACACGTCTACACTGGCTGTTTCTGGGTAATATCGCATTGATGTCCCTCTCCTCTTAATTAATAGCCCATTTCACATATGCAAACTAGAAAGTTCATATGAAATATTTGAGTTTGGCTTCAAGGGTAAGGGGAATGTGTTTCTAGCTTAAACTTTGCACAACAAACATTCTTAAAGTGGATACTCCTAAAATTTAGAAAGTTGTGTAAAATTCTTAGATAACCAAAAGTCATGGTTTTTTTTAGTCAAATTAATAGGATTTAAAAATACAGTAGGTCCTCATATAAGTTCTTTTGTTCAAAGTTATTTCACTATAATGTTGATGAGAAAAACAAAAATTACCAGCTAGGGCCACGGTCTGTATGCAGTTTACACCCTCTCTTTATGTCTGTGTGTGTTTTCTCAGGGTGCTCCAGTTTCCTCCCAAGTCCCAAAGATGTGCACATGCATGAACGGGGGTGTCTAAATTGTTTCAGGATGAGTGAGTGTGGGTATGGGTGTGGCTGTGAGTAGTCCTGTGATGGAAAGGTGTCCTGTCCATGGTGGGTCCTGCCTGGTGCCCTGAGCTGCCTGGAGGGCTCTAGCCACCTGCCACCATGAACTAGATAAGAGAATTGGAAAAGAATTTTCTTACTAGTTTTTAGTCATCCTTAAATGTCTGTATAACTCACATTTATGTCAGTCTTTAATACTAGAAGTGTTTTGGATCTTTGTTTAGAAGTTTGTTGATGTTTATGTGATCAGAAATATGTCATAGGAACTTAACTCTTGTTTATATCAATTAACCTGTGGTAAATTTGTTTTATTATGTCATTTCTTTTTTTTTAAGTATATTTTATTGATTATGTTGTTACAATTGTCCCAATTTCTTTTTCTTTTGCTCTCCTCTTCTCAGTACCCACCTCCCCTCCAGCAATGTCACCCCCCTTAGTTCATGTCCATGGGTCACGCATATAACTTCTTTGGCTTCACCCTTTCTTATATTATTCTTAACATCGCCCTGCCTATTTTGTAGCAATCAATTATGCTTCTTAGTCCCTGCACCATTTCCCCATTTCTCCCCGTCTTCCCTCCCAGCTGATAACCCTCCAAATGATCCCAATACCTATGATTCTGTTCTTATTCTGGTTTGCTTAGTTGGATTTTGTTTTTACTTTTTGGATTCACTTATTGATAGTTGTGAGTTTGCTGTCATTTTAATGTTCATAGTTTTTATCTTCTTTTTCTTAAATAAGTCCCTTTAACATTTCATATAATAAGGGCTTGGTGATGAGGAACTCCTTCAGCTTTACATTGTCTGGGAAGGACTTTATCTCCCCTTTCTTTCTAAATGATGGCTTTGCTGGATAGAGTAGTCTTGGTTGTAGGTCCTTGCTTTCCATCATATTGAATACTTCTTGCCAGTTCCTTCCTGCCTGCAAAGTTTCTTTTGAGAAATCAGCTGATAAGCTTATAGGGAACCCTTCACAGGTAACTCTCTGCTTTTCTCTTGCTGCTTTTAAGATTCTCTATCTTGAACCTTTGGCATTTTAATTATGTTGTGTCTTGGTGTGGTCCTCTTTGGGTCTAGCTTATTTGGGACTCTGTGCTTCCTGGACTCGTATGTCTATTTTTTTTTTGCCAAATTTGGGAAGTCTTCCTTCATTATTTTTTCACATGAGCTTTCAATTTCTTGCTCTTCTAGAACCCTTATGGTTCGGATGTTGGCACATTTAAAGTTGTTCCAGAGATTCCTAAGCTTCTCCTCATTTTTTTCAGTTCTTGTTTCCTCATTCTGTACTGGTTGACTGTTTTTTTTCTTCCTTCTGTTCCAAATCATTGATTTGAACACTTGTGTCCTTCTCTTCACCATTGGTTTTATGTGGATTTCCCTTCATTTCATTTAGCATAGCCTTCACTTTTTCCCTAATGCGTTTGCCATATTTAAGCATATCTGTCATGTCTGTGAGCATCTTTATCACCAGTGTTTTGAACTCTGCATCTGTTACGTTGGCTATCTCCTCATCTGTGAGGTTGGCTATCTCCTCCTTGCTTAGTTCTCCCACTGGAATCTTGATCCATTCCCCCTTTTAGGCCATACTTCTCTGTCTCCTCATTTTGACAGGCTCCTGTGTTTGTCTGTCTCTGTGTCTTAAGTAGAGCTGTCACATCTGTTACATTGTAAGGGCCAGAGCCTTAAGTATTTGTCAGTACAGGGAAACCCATTTCACCATGTTGTGGTGCTGTATGTGTGGGAGGGGTCTGAGAGTGAACAATGCTGTTTGGTCAGCACTCGCCCCTTTTCCAGGCACTTCTCCCACTTTCGTATGAGACTGGTGCCCCTCTAGCTGTTGCCCTGGTCTCTGTTCCCAGAGCAGGTGGGTCTGTGGATGTTCTAGGACAATGGGGGTCTTTTAAACAATTTGACTCTGCCAAGAGATTGACAGTTTGTTCCTCCACCCCATCTCCCACTGGTTTGCACAGTCAGAAGCAATGAGGCTTGAGTTTCTCTGGTGTTGGGAGCGTGAGCTGTATGGTATGGTCTGGTGCTGGGAGTGCTCCCCAGGTATCCCTCCACGCTTTTTAAAATGTGTGACTGCTTTTTATGCAGACCTGCCACTGCTGCTGCTGCTGCCACCACCACACCGTGTCCTTTCTGCCCTTGCTCCACCCCTCCTACCTGTCTGGATGAGTATTTCTTCTTTATATCTTTTTTTGTTGGACTTCCATGCAGGTCAGTTTTCTGGTACTTCTGGTTGTCTCTAGTTTTGAGGTAGTCGTATTCCTTCTCAGTTGTGGAGGGAGACCCAGCATGTCTGTCTAGTCCTCCATCTTGGCCAGAAGTCCCCACTATTATGTCATTTTTTAAAGTGGAGTTTTCATGATCTTTTGATATTAAGTGAGGTCTTATAGGTAATGTATGTTTTTGAAAAACTTAAAAAGTGTTTTCAGTGACATTGACAACATCATGCTGTCACAGTGCTGATGGTGGAAGCATTGGTGGTAGAAATTGCCATGTTGGTGGCATTTGTGCTAAGGTGGTGTCAGGTTTCATGGCAATGCCATTACTGATGACAGGAATAGTCGGGTGCTAAATGTGTTGCTCATGGGCTTAGTTGCCCTTACCTGAGGCAACAATATCTCAAGCTTGAGCATTGACAGCTTTGTCTTAGACATCAGCAGCAAAACAGATGCTCTGACAGTCATGAGGAGTGATGGCATTGTCCATGACGGTCAGTGGTAAAGAAGAGACTCCCTGTTTTGCAGGGAGCAAAAGCAAGAGTTGTTCACAAGGAGGTCAGAATTGACATAGAAGACACTTATAAGTACTTTACATATTGAAGAGAGCTGTATTTTTAACTATTAGGAGACCTCTGAGTGACTCCAATAATATTTGGAAGAAAATCGTGGGGAAGCTGAAGCTCCCACCAAAAATCTAATGTTGAGATTCTCTTTCAGTCCTGAGATAAATGAGGTCTTAGAGTCTAATTGATTTTAACATTTTGAATTGGCTCTATTCCCATAGCATGAGGAAAATTACTAGTAGTAAGTCACAGATTCTTAAAGTTCTGTATAACTTGGAAATGCTTCTGAGTTTATGGTGTGGAAAAGAGCACCTTTCTCTACTCACCACTACTTCTCATTGATCTTTCTCCCTTTCTCCCTCTCCCTTCCCCTCTTTTTTTCTCCCTCCCTCTCTTCCCCCACAAAAGTTTTGATATGCTTCTCAGAAGCCACAGCATAAACTGGGAAAAACAATGATAGAATGGGTTAAACTGAAGCCACAAAGATGTAAAATGTGAATAGGTAGAAGAGAAATTACATTTGCTCTGCAAAATAGAACAGATTTCTGGATTCAAACTGGAAGTAAATTTCAACTTAATATGAAGAATCACTTTATAATTACAGAACTTTCTGGAAAAAATACATAACTTTATGTGATTAATTTCCTGATCACTGGAGATATTCAGAGACCAATCACTAATGATGTTTAAGAAGATTTAAATACCAGGAGAGTGGTCATCCTTAGATTCTATTTTTATATGAAATTATTGTCTAAATTACATACAAACTGATCCTATAATAACCCCCTGCCATAAATATTGGGTAAATTAGAAATACATTTATCTCATACATTTTTAGATTCCAAAGGTATTATAAGCCCCATATTGCTTTTTTCTCTTTTTGACTACCCAAAGACCTTTATTTCTTTGAAATTGAAATTTTTTTAAAGTAACAATTCTTTTTTTCTGCTGTTTCAGAGAAAATTCAACTGTAGGTGAAGATAAAATTTAATTGCATTTTTCCATATATTCTAAACTGCATATACATATTTTCTTCCTTTGAAAAACCTTCCAAAGGAAGGAAAACAGAACATTTGTGAGGAACATGAGATAAGCTAAGAAGCACTGCAGCATTAAAAGATAATATCAAACTAACTGATAAACCAATTCAGGAAAACCCTCACTCTCAAAGGAATAGATACTGAGTTGCCAGGTTACAAACACACTGTATCTTTCGTATTTGGGGAAGATGAGGATGCTTTTTCTCCTATGATTATACCACATATCTTTGCTTTAGGAAAAATGAAAACTATTGTTCCTTATATACATTTTATATTGCTATAATATGTCTATTTTTCTCAGTTTCTTTGTATTCAATATATTATTTATTTTATGTAAAAGATAAGAGAAAGCCTCAAAATAAGAAAGTGGAATATTTTATCAGAGAAACTGATAAGCATGATGGAACAAAATTTTACTTATTGACTTAGAGCTTTTGTTGTCTTAAGGTACAACAATGTAAGATTCTAAAATACTTTTAAAGTTTTGTTGAAGGGGTCTTCTTAATTTTAACTGTAACTTTATTTTATGAGAAAATGAGTGATTACAGTTAGTTTGCTTTACATTTATATTATTTCCTGTTTCTGGCATGCATTTGTATAGAATTGGGAGTGTTATAAGAAGAAAGCTATGCTGAGAAACCAGGAAAACAGGATTAAATGTACTTTGAAAAATAAAAACTTAACATCTATGAGAGAAGTACCATTGTTTTTAAATATTAATATTCCAAGATACTTGTGTTATATTAGAGGTATCATGGAACAGTACAATTGAGATCGATTTTAATACTTGAAGCAATGGAAGGGATTAAGATAATCTGCTAATGCTCACAGAGGCTGCTGCTCATACCCAGACAGTAGGTCTTCTAGATGACACACAGGTTTATAATATTGGACTTAAAAAGTCCCATGGAGGGAGAAAAAGGGAGAGAGAGAATGAAAATAGCCAATTTGTATATAATGTATTCATGAGAAACAAACTCTTCTGTTCAATGGTTTGATCATAATGAGACTATAAATCTGTAATGTGAGAAATTCTTTAAGGAAAGAAAAAAAAAAAAGATCCAAACGTATATATTCCAGGAAAAAAAAAAGTGGATGTCAAAGAATAATGAGACCCATGTGATTGGATCTAAGTTGGCAAAAATGACTTTACCTGAACTTAATACAGCTTAAATATAGTTTACTCTCCAGGGCTCCTTGGTTGCCCAATTACCTTTAATTCCTGGGATTTTCCCTGTGGAGCACCTGGAGAACCCTGCACACCCCAGCCTGAGCCAGAACCTTGGAGCACCACCCTAGCATGGGGTCACCCACTCAGCCCCAGTGCTTCTTCTGGGGCTGGGGCTGTGCAGGGGCTGAGGAAATCATGTGTCCACTTGTAAACTGTCCATGTTGGACCTAGGGGAGCATCTGAAATGCTCTTCCTGATGCAGAGGAGAAAGGTATGACTAACACACTGTCCAATCTTTGCTGAGGATAGAGTGCCTGTGGGTCCATGGAGGAAACGGAATCAGAGAGCACTGAGCAAAGCTGGCCCAGCTGCTGTAGTGGCTGCCCGATTAGATCACAGGGACGGAGTTCCCCAAAGCCTTGCCTCTGCAGGAAGCACCTCCTGAGAAGGAATCTGCAAACGTACAGATACTGCATTATAGAGTGATGAGCTGAGACTGTCGCTAACAGATTAAAAAATGCTGATCAACCATACTAGAGAAAATATTAAACTATATTTTTTTCTATAGATTCTGCAAAAATACTGTAAAACTCTTGTCTTATGAGGAGAATATCAATGATATGCAGCAAAAAAATGTAAGGAAAAAGAACTATTATAACAATATGAAACTATAATGGTGTTAGACAAGTAATATTTATATATTTTTTGAACTTGTGACATCAATTACTTATCAGCTTTTAACAATATGTAATATTTAGGGTTTTATTTTCTCATTCTAAATAAACATTCATTTTACTTCATGTCAAATTTTGTGTTGATAATTTTATATTCTTGAAATAAGAGCCCTCAAAATTGCATAAGCTCTCAGGCCCAACAACATATGAATTTGTTCTGAAGTCCAGTGTCTTATTGTATTACGGGACTGTTATTAACATGTTGAAAGGGTAATTTTGGATTATGGTTAAAACTCCCATTGGAGGATATTGGGCACCCCTGACTCCCACACATACCTCAGGCAATAAATGCCTGTTATCAAATCCCCTCTGTTCAGTTCAACCACCCTCTGCTGTGGTCAGTGTGACAAGCCAAAATGACCCCACAGACTTCCAAAATACCCTATCAGAAAACCAAACCAAAGAAACAGGTTAATATTCACCAACAGGTCCTCCAGAGTAGCAATTGTGGATAGATCTTGAAACTTACCGATTTTGTGCATGAATATATACAGTGAATAGCATATTAGTTATGATAGAATATGGCTTTGGATATTCTTCTCATTTTTTTTTTGTCTTGGAATAAAGAGATTGTTTAGACCATGAATCCGTGCATTATTACCAATGGAATCCAGTCCTCGAGCTTGTTTTGTGAGGTCTGAGAGCTAAGTGCGGTTTTTATATTAAAACAGCTCATACACAAGCAAATGAAAAAAAAATATTTCATAGACACCAGGTATAGCTTACAAAGGCTACATAATTTTCTATCTGGATCTTTCAGAAAAAGTTTGCTTTTTTTCTTTAGATTATAATGCCACAGTCATTTAAACCAGGTAACTGCTCACTCTTACAACCTTCTCATAGTGAGGCTTATTACTGTGGCTATTATAGCAATTCCGCTTGCCTGTCCCCGTGGCTAGCCTTAAGTAAAGATGATAATGAGGAAGTTTTAGAGAGGGATAGATGAGAGGGGGAAAGGGAAAGATGTTAAGAGTAAAACAGGTTTTTATAAAAATTGTTATATTATTGTAGATCTGAATTTGTAACTGACTTGCTACAGATCAGTGAGCATTTCATCAGAGCACATTCTTATGCCTGTTTCCTTTGTCTCGTGAAAATCCCATCAGTGAGCAAACTTTCTGGATGCTAACTTGTTAATGGTGGCACTTACTTTTGTATCTGAAGGTAATTATTTAACTGGTTCTCCAACTGTGTTCCATGGGGTCCTAGAGCTGCACTTAGGTATCACAGGGATGGCTTTATGAGGAAAGGCAGAGGCCAACTAGATGAGACTATAGACCTCACCCATATTTTTTCCATATCCATTCCACTTGTATCAATACATGTCTTATATGTCATATTTATTGTAATAAAATTTTATTTCAAGTCAATAGCAAAAACACTGTGATGAAAAAATGGGCACAGGAACTGAATAAACATTTTTCCAAAGAAGATATACAGATGGGCAAAGGCTACATGAAAAGGGGCTCAGCATCACTAATCATCTGGGAAATGTAAACAATAAACACCACAAAGAGAAATCACCTCACACCTGTCCAAGTAGCCATTATCAAAGAGGCAAGAACCATAAAAAAGAAGGAAATCTTATCTTTTGTGACAGCATGGATGGGCCAGGACATTATTATGCTAAGTGAAATACACCAGTCAGAGAACGACAAATACCATATGATCTCATTTACGTGTTAGAATCTAATGAAAAAAATAAGCTGATGAACAAAATAGAAACAGAGGCATGGGTGGACATAAGGAACAGACCCACAGCTGTCAGAGGGGAGAGAAGGGGGGACTGGATGAAAGAAGGTAAGGGATTAGACAAAACACACGCACACACACACACACACACACACACACACACACATATATAACCCATAGACACAGACAACAGTGTGGTGATAGCCAGAGGGAAGGGGGGCAGGGGCTGGGTGGAGGTGGGCAAAGGGGAGAGGAGTGGACATCTGTAATAGTGTCAACAAAAAAAATAAAGGGAAAAAAAGACAAAAGATAACTGTTGGCAAGGACATGGAGAAAAGGGAAACTTGTATACTGTTGGAATGGAAATTGGTACAACCACCATGGAAAATAGTGTAGTTTCCTCCAAAAAAGTTTTGAAAATATTAAAAATAGAACTACCATATTATCCAGTTATCCCAGTTCTGGGTATATATTCAAAGGAAATAAAAATAGAATCTCAAAGAAACACCTGCACACCCATGTTAAATGCAGCATTATACTCAGTAACCAAGACAAGGAAACAACCTAAGTGTCTCTCAATAGATTCATGGATAAAGAAGATGTGATTAATTATAGGTATCACATACACACACACACAATAGAATATTATTCAGCCACAAGATAGAAGGAAACCCTGCAATTTGCAACAGCATGGGTGGACCTGGAGGACATTATGTTAAATAAAAAAATTAAAAAAAAAAAACAGATTGAGAATGAAAAATAATACTGCACCGTATCACATATGTGAAAGCTAAAAAAACAAAAATAAGTCAAACTTATAGAAACAGAATATAAAAGTTGTTGCTGAGTACCAGGGGCCGTGAGTAATGGGGAAGTTTGGTTAACGGGTACAAACTTTCAACTATACTACAAATAAGACCTGAGGATTTGATGTAAAACATGGTGACTATAGTTGATCACACTGTGTTATATAATTGCAATTTGCTAAGAGATGGAACTTAAATATCTTTGTCAAAAAATAAATAAATAAATTATCACTAGAAGAAGAAAATATTTTCAGAATGTATGTGTTATCTAAATCACGATATTGTACTGTTTAAATATCTTACAATTTTATATTATCAACTGTGCCTAAATAAAGCAGAAAGATTTTAATAAAAAAACTTCTATTAAAATTTTTTGAAACTGTTGCTAATTTAGCCCAATTATTTTATCTTTGATGTCATTAAAATTTCTTAAATACATTGTGAAGTATGTTGTAGTTTATTTTTTTCTATAGGACGTACTCTTCAATCCTTCTGAGAATTGATTACACCAGCTAAAATAGATACAATGAGGAAATAATAAAATGTAAATCTCATTCTTTATTTCATTCTTTCTCACAAGAAAGAAAGTTTCTAATAGCTTAAAAAACTTCCTGTAAAATATCCTTGATATGTATGATTCTGCTTGGATAAAATTAGAAAAATGTTCAGTGAAGGTTAATATGTCAGAGAAAATTGCTTTGTGTAATGGAGAAAAAGTCATTCTCTCACCACAGAATGACTTGATATGGGGTCATTATAATTAACACTTGCCTGAAAATAAATTCTGCACTGCTATAGGATAATGTTCTAGAAATAAGTGCAATAAGACAGGGAATGTGGGGGATGACAGCTTAGATTGTGAGAGAGGGCCCTATGCAGAGAGAAAAAGCTCTAATTCTGGAGAAAATTTGAAGCAGAGAGGGCACAATAATTTAGTCAGCCATCTGGGCTGATGCAGAGCCAAAGCATCCAAGCTCTGGCTCCTTAACCTTGCTTATTACCATCTTGACCTGAAGGAGGAAAAACAAAAGGGTTGTTTGGAGATACAGAATACAGTGTGGTAGGGAATCCTTCACACTCTGCAGCCTAACAATTTAATCATTAGGATTGTGAGGTCATAGGTAACAATCAATCTGTACCACCTTCAGTTTTTATTCAATTTCCTCTGTCCTTCCTAGAGTACACAAAGGAAGAAAAATCATTCACATACCTATCCCCAACCGCAGCAAACATATTACTGTAGATGATGAAGATATTTATTGTAATGAAAATATCATAGGCTTTGGAAGCAAATAAATACTTCTTAATTACTGATCTGCCAGTGTATAGCTATCATACATAGGGTTATTTGAGGGGATTTATACATAGGGGTTACAAAATTGAGATCTTCAACCATACTGCCTTCATTCAAATTCAGCAAGTCTGTCTGTCTCTCTGTGTCTCTCTCTCTGTCTCTTTCTCTCTCTCTACCGCTCCCACTTATTTTTCACTCATATCGTGAAGTGATTGGTAATGGCAACTGTACTGACTTCATGTGTTCTTACAAATATTAACTTAGCTAAAGGACTTAGAACAATGTTTGGCACATAGTAGTTGATCAATAAATGTTATCTATTACTATATAATTATTTAGTATTATTTTGTAAATTTCCTCAAATATAAAGTGGAGAAACTGTTGTATATCCTAAGTTTATAAATAAATGAGATATCATATTAAAGTCTCCTGTCATTTTAGTAATCATTTTTAAATAATTAGGGATTTCGTAATCTTGCAGTGGGTTCAGTTACTGATCTCTCAAAGGATTATTCGAAATACCATTGAATGAAAGTTCTTATATTGAGTTGTTGGGTTCTGGTTATTCCACATTCTGGCCAACACTTGGCATTATCTATCCTTTCAATTATAGACCTCCTTTTGGGTAGATTGTGTTGTATCTTTGTGATTTCAATTTGCATCACCCAAAAGAATGATTATGTGGAGCACCTTTTTATGTGCTTATTAGCCATTCTTATGTCTTTTTTAGAGAAATGTCTACTGAACTATTTTGATCATTTTTAAGTTAAATATTTGACTTTACAGTATCAGATTAAAAGTTATTCATATCTTTTAGATCCATTTTTATGCATTTTACAAGAAATATGGTTTATTTGACTCATATTGCTAACTAACAAATTACCACAAATTTATTGGCTTAAAACAACACACACACTTGTAACCTCACAACTCTCCTGAGTCAGAAGTCTGGGCATGGCTTACTTGAATCCTCTGTTCAGGATCTTTTGAGACTGCCCTCAGGTTTAGACAAGGCACTATTTTCCTCTGGTTTATTCACGTTATTGGCAGAATTCATTTTCTTGTTAATATACAAATGCTTGCTTTATACTGGCTTTTGGCTAGAGGTGACCCACTGTTGTTTAACACACAAGCTTCATCAAGCCAATAAGGAGAATTTTTGCTCCAGTCTGCTTAGATGGAGTGTCACAGAATCTAACTAATGCTGGGAGTGTTATCTTGTCACTGGCGCCATATTCTGTAAGTTGCAAGCAAGTCAAAATGCCTAACTACACTGATTGAAAAAGGATTAAAAGCAGGCACTGAGATCAGAAAACACCATTGGGGATGTTGTTTGTACTTCTCATTTGCAAATATATTCTTTCTGTCTGTAGCTTATGTTTTCATTTACTTAATGGTGTCTTTTAAGGTATAAAAAGTTTTAATTTTAATAAAATTCAATTTAACTCTTTTTCCTTTTTTGATATTTATACTTTTGGTACTGTATCTAAGAAATGTTTACCCATTCCAAGGTCATGGAGGTTTTATCCTTTGTCTGCTTGTAGCAATTTCAGTATTTTAACTGTTATACTTAGGTCAAGGGTCTATTTTAAATTAATTTTGTGTACTGTGGAAAGTGTCTGACTTCATGTTATTGCATTTGGTTAAAAAATAAATGGTCTCAGAACATTTTATTAAAAACTCTATCCTTTCCCCAATTGAATTTTTCTTGACATTGTGTCAAAAATCAATTGACGATGCATCTAAAGGTTTATTCTGGACTCTTATTTTTGTTCAATTGATGTGTTTTTATTACTGTGGCTTTCTGGTAACTTTTAAAATCTGATAGTATAAATACTTCAGATTTTCTCTTCTCTTTATAAATTATCTTAGGTTCTTTGAATATTTGTAACTGTATTAAGATTAGCTAATCAATTTATTAAAATTGCTGCTGGAATTTTGATAGTGTTTATGTTAAACATATAGATTGATTCTGGGATAATTGTAATCAATCATATTGAATGTTCTGATCCATGGATATTAAGAATCTCTATACTTATTTACATTTTCTTGATATTCTCTCAGCTATATTTTATAGATTTCAGTGTGAAAATATGGCATGTGCTTTTACAACTGTTTCTTAATTTTGTTAGTTTTTATGTTATCAACACTTTTTTTAATATTATTTTTGGATTGCCTGTTGCTAACATATAAAATTGTATTTTATTTTTATATATTTATCTTGTGTTCTGTGACCTATCTAATTAGTTCTAGGTATATTTTTATGGATTCCTTAGGCTTTTCTACATATAAACACATCTCTCTTTCTCTCTCTCTCTCTCTCACACACACACACCCCTATTGTTTCTGTTCCTCTATCCTTTCCTTTCTTCCTATCTCTTTATTCTTTCCTTTTTCATTTTTCTTCTTTCTTTTTATTTGTTATTTTATTTTATTTTCTCCTTTCATTAGCTAGAACTACCAGTAAAATGTTGAATAGAAGTGTCCAAATCAACATCCTCTCCATGTTTCCAAGTAGTGGGAACATTTTTGGTCACTGTTTTATATGATATTAGCTACAGGTGTTTCAAAAATGAGCATCATCACATTGAGAAATCCTCCTACACCTAGGTTAAGTGTTATCATAAAAAGAAAACTTGTCAAATGATTTTACTGAATCTATTAGAAGGATCATGCATTTTTGTTATTTATTCTATTTTTGGCAGTGCATCAACTTTGCATTCGTGTTAAAATCACAATTGACTATAATTTATAATTCTTTTTATATGTTGCTGGATTCAGTTGGCTAATATTTTATTAAGAATTTTGCATCTACTATTTACAATAGCCAAGTGCTGGAAACAACCTAAATGCCCATCTGTAGATGAGTGGATCAAAAAAACTGTGGTACATTTACACAATGGAGTTCTATGTAGCAGAAAGAAAGAAGGAACTTCTACCATTTGCAACAACATGGATGGAACTAGAGAAAATTATGCTTAACAAAATAAGCCAGGCAACGAAAGAAAAATACCTTATGCTGTCACCTATTACAGGAAACTAATGAACAACACAAACAAATGAGCAAAATTGAACCAGAGGTATGTAAACAAGAAGTAGACTAACAGTAACAAGGGGGAGGCGGGAGGGATAGAAGGGGGTAAGAAGGGGAACGGTCTAGTCAAAGAACATGTATAAATGACCCACGGACATGGGCAACTGAGTGGGGACTGAATGTGGGGAAAGGGAGGGACAGGGTGCAGGGAACCAAGAGGGGGAAAAAAGTGAGACAGTTGTAATGGAAAAACAAAAAATTTTTTTAGTGGGGTAAAAATGAAAATATGAAGAATGGAAATGCCAGTTCAGTGAATATTAGGACAAAGATTTTCCTTCACGTTGTATATTTTTCTCCCTATTTGGTCCCTCCAGAGTTTGGCATTCTAAACAAGTAAGTAATGACATAAGTTTCTTTGCATAGAACTAATAAGACCAGTTGTTAATAGAGGTTCCTTTTTTCTTTTCTTTTTTTTTGACCAAGTCTTTGACTGGAATGTCAAGCCTAAAGGAGACATACTAGGGCTCAGGTTGTTACCAAAAAGCCCTGAGGAATGGGGAATGACTTTCAAAGTTAATAAAAACCCACGAGATAAAAGGCCTGGTACCATGGTTGATTGTGTGGTCCACAGCAATCTTTCCAGGGAAAGAACGAAGGTTGTTTTCCTGAAAGATGGCTAGAAGGGACCTTCAGGCACAATGAAAAGCCAGAAAGACTTGGAAAGGACAGGTGTGTACAGGCAAGGATGAATGCCAGATATGTGACTCAGCTTCTGTGCCCTGAAGAACAGACTGAGGGTCACCCCAAATATTCCTTGGGTAAGTTCCAGCAAAGCAGAACTAAAGATCATAAGTGATCATTTGCTGCTCTTGTTATGTTTATGCAAATGAACAGGATGAATTAAGAATGGACTTAATGTAGTCCCTTTAAAGACGAGGAGGGTAATCTTAGGGAGAAAAATCATTATTCAAGGAAAATCACAATGATCAGTAGTAGACTATAAAATAGGGCAACTAACCATCTTAAATGTTTCTTCTCATTTAAAATATGCTTTCACTTGAAAATTAAACCATGTCTGTGATATCATCAAAGATATTCAAGTTGCAGGCAAGTAGAATGTCAAGTGCCTTGCAACTGGATGTCTTCCCAATAAGACAGTCTTACAGATTTAGAGACTTGTTTGTGGGTTATGTTACACAAATTAACATGTGTTTTCTGTTTTCAAAGGACATAAGCCTATGATCACATTACCTGAGTGATTGTCTGTACGCATAAGCCTCACTTAATCCTCTCTGCAGTGCTGCCTCCTGAGACTCAACGGTTTGGCTGAACTAAGTGACTGGGTTGGTGAAGAATGGGGTGGTCTGTGGGCTTCACTTTAAAACGGGTTTCTCTTTTCTATCCTAATGGCTTGGACGGAAAGGGCCCAGAGGTCTGAGAGGGGGGAAACCTAAACTGTTTTCCTCAGCCCAAACTAAGTATAATGGGCAAAAGGGTTTTGGACCGGTGAGATGTACCTGGCACACCTTCCTTCAAAGAAGCCCTTTTTTTCTTTCTTTTTTTTTTCTTTCTCCTAATATGGAACATTGAAAAATTAATCCCTGCCTTTTGTCATCTAGTAGTTATGGATTGAATGATGTCTTTTAACCCTTTTCACCAAATCTGTTGCCCCCAGAACACAACAAGGATGCCAGCCTGTTAAACCAAGCACGCCGTTGTCCGGAGACAGCCAACTGACCTGGAGTCTGCACGATCCTTCCCCATGTGGGAAGGCCACCCTCCCCTCCACACCCCAACTATTATTAGGGTTTTCTGGACCCAAGGGTACGTAGGATGATGACTATGTCCAGCTTGAAGCAGCTAGAGGAGCTTGAGACCTTTGCCCATTGTCCTTTACAAGATTACAAAAGGTTTTAATATCTGAGAAGGAGGGATAGTTATTTTTTACGAACCAGGGGTATGGACTTGGGGGGGTATTGCTGGGCGTGGGAGATGCTGGGTGGAGAGGAGTAAAGGGGAAAAAATTGGAACTATTGTAACAATATAATCAATAAAATACATTTGAAAAAATAAAAAATAAATAAAATAAATTTAAAAAAAAGAATTTTGCATCTTTTTCATGAGGGCTATTGAGGGGTAGTTTTCTTTCTTGCATGTCGTTCTCTGTCCATGATGTAATGGTAATACTGGCCTCACAGAATGAGTTGATAAATGCTCACTCATCATGGGCTCTCTGAAAGAGTTTAGGAAATATTGATAGTATTTATTTAAATATTTCAAAGAATTCACTAGTGAAAGCATCTTGATTGGATCTTTGTGAGAAAATTTTAAATCACTAAGTCAATGTCTTATTTGATGATTTATTCAAACTTTTTCATTTTTTTTTTTTTTTACAGTTAAAACATTTTTTTTTAATTTTTTTATTTTGGTTTTTCAATTACAGTTGTCCCCTTTTCCCCCAATTTCTCTCCCCCACCCAACCCACCCCCTCTCCCACAATCATATCCCTCCCCGCTGTCCATGTCCATGAGTCTTTCATACAGGCTCTTTAATTAAACCCTTCCCTTACTTATCTCCCTTCTCTCCCTCTCCCCTCCCCCCTATTGACTGCTATTCTGCTCTTTGTTCTATTTAGTTCCTTGGTTTGTGTTGTTCTTTAGTTTCCTGTATTAGGTGATATCATATGGTGTTTTTCTTTCTTTGCCTGGCTTATTTCACTAAGCATAATTCTCTCTAGTTCCATCCATGTTGTTGCAAATGGCAGGAGTTCCTTCTTTCTTTCTGCTACATAGTATTCCATTGTGTAAATGTACCACAGTTTTTTGATCCACTCATCTACAGATGGGCACTTAGGTTGTTTCCAGCACTTAGCTATTGTAAACAGTGCTGCAATGAACATAGGGGTGCATAAGTTCTTTTGAATTGGTGTTTCAAGATTCTTCGGGTATAATCCTAGTAGTGGAGTCGCTGGTTCAAAAGGCAGTTCCATTTTTAATCTTTTGAGGTAATTCCATACTGTTCTCCATAGTGGCTACACCAGTCTGCATTCCCATCAGCAGTGCAGTAGGGTTCCCTTTTCTCCACATCCTCGCCAGCACTTGTTGTTTGTTGATGATGGCCATTCTGACTGGTGTAAAATGGTATCTCATTGTGGTTTTTATTTGCATCTCCCTGATGGCTAATGATGTTGAGCATTTTTTCATGTGTCTATGGACCTTCTGTATGTCCTCTTCGGAGAAGTGTTTGTTCAGGTCATTTGCCCATTTTTTAATTGGGTTGTTTGTTTTCTTGATGTTGAGTCGTATCAGCTCTTTATATATTTTGGAAATCAGTCCCCTGTCTGTGATGTCATTGGCAAATATGTTTTCCCATATGGTTGGTTTCCTTTTCATCTTGCTGATGTTTTCTTTTGCTGAGCAGAAACTCTTTAGTTTGATGTAATCCCATTTATTTATTTTTTCCTTTATTTCTCTTGCTTTAGGAGATGTATCCGTGAAGAGATTGTTATGTGAGATATCTGATATTTTCTTGCCTATGTTTTCCTCTAGGACTTTTATGGTGTCACGGCTTACATTTAAGTCTTTGATCCATCTTGAGTTTATTCTCGTGTGTGCTGTAAGTTGGTGGTCTAGTTTCATTTTTTTGCATGTCCCTATCCAGTTCTCCCAGCACCATTTGTTAAAGAGGCTCTTCTCACTCCATTTTATGTTCCTTCCTCCTTTATCAAAGATTAGTTGACCATAGAGGCCTGGGTTTATTTCTGGACTCACTATTCTGTTCCACTGATCTATATGTCTGTTCTTATGCCAGTACCATACTGTTTTGATTACAGTGACTTTGTAGTATTGTTTGATATCTGGTGTTGTGATTCCTCCTGCTGTGTTCTTCTGTCTCAAGATTGCTTTTGCTATTCGGGGTCTTTTTTGGTTCCATATGAATTCATGGAGTATTTGTTCTAGGTCTGTGAAATATGTCATTGGTATTTTAATAAGGATTGCATTGAATCTGTAAATTGCTTTGGGTAGTATGGCCATTTTGATGATGTTGATTCTTCCCATCCAAGAACATGGTATTTGCTTCCATTTATTTGTTTCTTCCTTAATTTCTTTCTTCAATGTTATGTAATTTTCAGAGTACAGGTCTTTTATCTCTTTGGTTAAGTTTACTCCTAGGTACTTTATTTTTCTTGTTGCTATAGTAAATGGTATTTTCTTTTTTGTCTCTGTCTCTGCTATTTTATTGTTGGTGTACAGAAATGCCTTCGATTTCTGTATATTTATTTTGTACCCTGCGATTTTGCCAAATTCACTTATTATATCGAGTAGTCCTTTAGTGGATTTTATAGGGTTTTCTAGGTATACTATCATGTCATCTGCATATAATGAAAGTTTCACTTCCTCTTTCCAAATTTGGATGCCTTTTATTTCTTTTTCTTGTCTGATTGCTGTGGCTAGGACTTCCAACACTATGTTGAAAAGGAGTGGAGAGAGTGGACAACCTTGTCTAGTTCCTGAGTTCAGGGGGAATGCTTTCAGTTTTTGTCCATTGAGGATGATGTTGGCCTCAGGCTTCTCATATATAGCCTTAATTATGTTAAGATATGCTCCCTTTATTCCCATTTTGCTGAGTGTTTTCATCATAAATGGGTGTTGTACTTTATCAAATGCTTTTTCTGCATCTATTGATATGATCATGTGATTTTTGTCTTTCATTCTGTTTAGGTGATGTATTATATTTATTGATTTGCGAATATTAAACCATCCTTGCATCCCTAGAATGAAGCCCACTTGATCATGATGTATGATCTTTTTGATGTATTGCTGGATCCTGTTTGCCAATATTTTATTGAGGATTTTAGCATCGATGTTCATCAGTGATATTGGTCTGTAGTTTTCTTTCTTTGTTGTGTCTTGACCTGGTTTGGGGATTAGGATAATACTGGCTTCATAGAAAGAGTTTGGGATTTTCCCTTCTTCTTGGATTTTTTGGAACAGTTTGAGGAGGATAGGAGTTAGTTCTTCCCTGAATGTTTTGTAGAATTCGCCTGTGAAGCCATCCGGTCCAGGGCTTTTGTGTGCCGGGAGATTTTGGATTACTGTTTCAATTTCCTTCTTTGTTATTGGTCTGTTGAGACTTTCCACTTCTTCTTGATTCAGTTTTGGAAGGTTGTATGTTTCTAGAAATTTGTCCATTTCTTCTAGATTGTCAAATTTCTTGTCATACAGTTGTCTGAAGTAATTTCTAACTATCATTTGTATTTCTGAGGTATCAGTCGTGATTTCTCCTCTTTCATTTCTGATTTTGTTTATTTGTGTCTTCTCTCTTTTTTTCTTGATTAGACTGGCTAGAGGCTTGTCGATTTTGTTGATTTTTTCGAAGAACCAGCTCCTAGTTGTGCTGATCTTTTGGATTGTTTGTTTAGTCTCTATGTCATTTAGTTCTGCTCTGATCTTGATGATTTCATTCCTTCTTCTTGCCCTAGGCTTTGTTTGTTGTTGTTGTTCTAGTTCTTGTAGCATTGTGGTTAGGTTTTTTATTTGAGATTCTTCTAGCCTTTTCAGATATGCCTGTATTGCTATAAACTTCCCTCTTAGGACTGCTTTTGCTGTGTCCCACAGGTTTTGGGTTGTTGTGTGCTCATTATCATTAGTTTCTAGAAATTTCTTGATTGCTTCTTTGATGTCATTGTTAACCCATTCATTATTTAATAGCATGTTATTCAATCTCCATGAGTTTGGGTGTCTTTGATTTTTTTCTCTGAGGTTGATTTCTAGTTTCAGGGCATTGTGATCTGAAAAGATGCTTGATATGATTTCAATTTTCTTGAATTTGTTGAGGCTTGTTCTGTGACCTATCATGTGGTCTATCTTTGAAAATGTCCCATGTGCACTTGAAAAGAATGTATATTTTGCTTCTTTGGGGTGAAAAGTTCTATATATATCAGTTAGATCCATGTGGTTTAGTGTGTTGTTCAATGCCTGTATATCCTTGGTGTTTCTTTGCTTTGATGATCTGTCTATTGTTGATAATGGAGTGTTGAAGTCCCCTACTATGAGTGTGTTGTTGTTGATATCCTTTTTGTGGTCTTCTAGTATTTGCTTTATGTATTTGGGTGCTCCTATGTTGGGTGCATATATGTTTATCAAAGTCATATCTTCTTGATGGATTGTTCCTTTAAGTATTATGAAGTGTCCTTCTTTGTCTCTTTTTATTGTCCTTGCTTTGAAATCCATTTTGTCTGATATGAGAACTGCTACCCCGGCTTTTTTTTCCGGTCCGTTTGCTTGGAATATTTTTTTATATCCCTTTACTTTCAGTCTGTGTAAATCTTTTGTTTTGAGGTGTGTTTCTTGTAGACAGCAAATATGTGGGTCCTGTTTTCTTATCCATTCCGTTACCTTATGTCTTTTAATTGGAGCATTTAAGCCATTTACATTTAAGGTTATTATTGACGTGTATTTATTCATTTCCCTTTGTACCTCTGTTCCTCTCCTCTCTTGTTTTTTTCTTCTTTTTTTCTTAGAACAGTCCCTTTAGCATCTCTTGCAATGCTGGTTTGGTGGAGATGTATTCTTTCAGTCTTCCTTTGTCTGAGAAACTCCTTATTTCACCTTCTATTTTGAATGAGAGCCTTGCTGGGTAGAGTATTCTTGGTTGTAGGCCTTTGTTTTTCATTGCTTGAAATATTTTTGACCATTCCCTTCTGGCTTGTAATGTTTCTGTTGAGAAATCAGTTGATAGCCTTATCGGAGCTCCCTTGTATGTTATTTGCTGCTTTTCTCTTGCTGCTTTTAGGATTCTCTCTTTGTCTTGGAATGTTGCCATTTTAACTATGATGTGCCTTGGAGTGGGTTTTTGGGGGTTCCTCTTGATTGGAACTCTCAGTGCTTCTTGGACTTGCATAGCTTTTCCTCTCATCAGGTTCGGAAAATTTTCTGTCACTATTTCTCCTATCAGATTTTCAATTCCATGTTCCTTTTCTTCTCCCTCTCGTATTCCGATGATCCTTAAATTATTTTTCCTAATGCTATCCTGTAATTCCCTTACATCTTGTTCATATTTTTTCAATCTTTTTTCATTTTGCTGTATTGTCTGGGAGTTTTTCTCTACATTATCTTCTAACTCACTAATCCAATCCTCTGCTTCGTTAAGTCTGCTTTTGACTGATTCTACTGTGTTTTTCAGTTCAGAGATTGTATTCTTAAGTTCTTCCTGGTTCCTGTTAACAATTTCTATGTCTTTTTTTATGCTGGTGTAGTTCTCTGCCAGTTCCCTGTAATTTTCTTGGAGCTGCTGGTAACTTCCTTGAAGGTTGTCATAGTTGATTTTAAGGATGTCGAGTATATTGAGCTTCTTTACCACCATTGTTTTGAATTCCATGTCTGACATTTGGGCTATGTCTATTTCGTCTATCTCTCTTTCTGAGGATTCCTCTTTTCTTTTCATTGAGGGGTTATTTTTGCGTCTTACCATGTTGGATTCTTTTTGTTTTTATTTATTTATTTATTTATTTATTTATTTATTTATTTATTTTGGGGGGGGTAGTCTGCTTTGACTTCTGTCCTTTGTGGTGTAATATTCTTTATTGAAGGTCTGGGAGTTTCAGTGGTGCAGTCTCTTTGATATCCTGAGCCTGATGGTCTTGAGTTACCCTTTATGTCGTTTGTTTATGCTGTTCGGTTATATTTCAGATGTTCTTTGATAGGATCTTCCTTCTGGCTACTTGGTTGAGAGTCACTCTATCTGCTTTGTCTTGAGTTCTTTTGTGGATATGCTGTTAAAGACATAAACACACAGCCCAGGCAGGAGACCCACACCCTCAGAAAGTATCCCCCACTCTATCCTGCTATCGTTAGCCAACTAGCCCGTATTAATATAAATGTAAAGAGATTTGAGCTTTTATACTATAAGAAGAATAGATAAGAGTTGTTTTGGGGGAGGAAAAATATAATTTTTGATAGAGGGGTTGATAGATTAATAATAGTTGAGACTGTGCAAGCCAGTTAGTAATATTTACATTGTATATTAATAAAAATAGAAGAAAAGGATAGAAAAATACATAGTATAGTAAGAAAGTGGGATTGTATTGTATTTGGGTTTATATAGTAATTATATTATATTATTTAGAGTGATGGGGGGCTAAGCTAGACACACAAACGAATAAACCACGATTAAAGAGAAAGGATGAGAAGGAGAGGTTATATGCAACACGTTAGAGATAAAGTTTGTTATTATTGGAAGAGGTGAAGGAAAAACACCCCCCCAAAAAATCCCCAAGAAAATAGAAGAAAGAAAAGAAGAGAGGAAGAGAAGAAAATAAAAAATTTACCACAAAACCTCCCCCTAAAAAAAACCCCAAAAGGGAAGAAAGGAACAAAGAAAGATAGAAAGGAAAGAATAAAGAAGAAAGAAAGAAAGAAAAAAGAGAGAAAAAAAAATTTAGAAAAAAAATATATATATATATACCCCCAAAAAACCCCCCAAAAAAACCCCAGGAAAAGAATAAAGAAAGAAGGAAAGAAAAGAAATAATTAAGAAGAAAGAAAGAACAAGGGAGAAAAAATTTGGGAGAAAAAATTTGGAAAAAAAAAATCGATGTTTTTACTCCGTTTTAGCCTTGGTGTGTTGCCTTCTTTTTCTGGGTCCGCAGCTGGTCTAGTGTGGCAGGTCAGAGGTTCTTGATTTTTGCAGGACTGGTGTGCGCCCCCAGTTGCCACTATGGTGCGCGCCCGCGGTTGCCGGCACGGCACGCTCCCTTGCTGCTTGCTGGAGCCAGTTGAGGTGCCCTTGCGCGCAAGCCCCTGCGCTCTCGGGCGGCCCGAGAGTTTTCCCCGCGGTTGGAGCCCACTGCTGCCGGGCCGCGGCGGTTCCCAGTTCGCGTCGAGGTGTCCCTGCCCACGCGGGCGGCCCGAGCTCTTTCCCCGGGATTCGCTCCTGCTTTCGCTGGGCCGCGGCGGTTCCCCATTCGCGCCGAGGTGCCCCTGCCCACGCAGGCGGCCCGAGCGCTTTCCCCGGGATTCGCTCCTGCTTTCGCTGGGCCGCGGCGGTTCCCCGTTCGCGCCGAGGTGCCCCTGCCCGCGCGGGCGGCCCGAGAGCTTTCCCCGGGATTGGCGCCAACTGACCCCGGGCTGAGGTGCTTTTGCGCTCGCGCGCCGCCCCGTGCCCTCAATCCCGCTGAGCCGAGCTCCGGGAGTTGGTCTCTTGCCTCTTAGGGCAGGGCCAGGGACACTTGTGCTCAGTGGAATCGAGAGTCCATGGGTCGTCGCCTCCCGCTGTTCCCGTGATGCAGCTGCCCACCTTCCCTCACCCGTCTGGGCGGGCACAAACAGAGCCTGCGCTAGTGGTCTGCTTTCCGGCCTAGAGCCCTGCGCCCACGGGAGCTGTCTAGGGGTGTCTGTGCACAGTCCTCTGCGTGTTCAGTGGGCCCTCCCTGTGCCCGTTGGGGCTCTGATCTTATGTCCGTTGGGGAGTGTCCGAGGGACGCCTGGACTCTCGGCCCCGCGCACCTGGGCCAGTGAATGAGAGCACTTCCCTATGTGCACCCCCGCGACCCAATGGTAGGGTTGAGGAGTGGATGCGCAGGCCTCTGCGCCTGGGCTCCTCCAGAACGACCTACCACCCCCAGACTTTCCTCCTGTCTCCACCGTCCACTAGAGAAAAATATAAAGGAGAATTATGTTCTCACTTGCCCGGCAGCACACTGTCTCCTGTCCTTCAGTGCCAATGCCACTTGGTCGAGTCCCGTCTCTGCCAGGAGGCAGAGATCCGCTCTCCGCCTGACTCCTCTCTGGGGTAGCCTGTGGTCGCCAAAAATCCTTTGTGTGCTTCCCGCCACAGCTCGGGCAGCCGCCCCAGTCAGGAATCCCGTTTCGTCCCCTTTTTCTCCGCTATCCTCACTAAACAGGTTGTTCCCAGATGGATTTTCTCTAATCCAGCAGTGCCTTGGCTCAACTCCTGCCAATGTCCAGCTGCTCACTGAGATGTTCTGTCTGCAATTAGACCAAACTGCAGACGGGTCTCCGGAGCCTAAAACCGCAACCTCTCCTCACTCCTCCGCCATCTTACCTCCCCCCAAACTTTTTCATTTTTTTGCTTAGTCAAATTTCAAAATGTGTGCCTTTCAGGTATTTGTCCATTTTATCTAAGTCAATCTACTTGTTGGCACAATGTTGTTTAAAAAAGTCATTATAATTCTTTTAAATTCTAAAGGGAGGTTAGTGACTTTTCCTATTTTATTTCTAATTTTGAGTTATTTTCTTGGTCAGTATGCTAATTATATGATAATTCTCTTGATTTCTTTTCAAAAAACCATAATTTGGTTTATTGATTTTTATGTATTGTTTTCTCTTTCCTGTGTCATTCATTTCTGCTGTAAACTTTCTTTTTCTTCTTTATTTTCTTTCTTGCTTAGGACCTAATAATATTTTTTCTACATTTCTATAGTGAAAGCTTGGTTTTTTATTTGAGGCATTTTTCCTTTCTAGGAAAATAAAGCTATAAATATCACTCCAACTACTGCTTTAAGTGCATCTGATAAATTTTGATATGCTATATTTTCATTTTCATACAGTTTCATGTATTTTAACTTATTTCGTGTTAGCGATTTTTCACTTATGGGTTATATAGGTGTATATTTAACTTTCAAGTATTACAGGTTTTCCCAGATGTTCAATTTTACCTTGTATGATAAGGATTTTTGTATTCGTTGAGTTTTTTTAGTGTGTATGTGCAGTCCAGCACTTGGTATCTCTAGCGTAAGATCCATTTGCACATACGAGAATGTGTTTTCTGCCATCATTGGTGGACTTTTTATTAAACAAGTCAGCCTAATTTGGTCAATAAAATAGCTCATCTTTTATTCCCTGGCTGCTTTTCTATCTAATAGTTGTTCTATCATTCTTTTGATAGTAGCACATAACAATCTGCAACTATCATTTTTGAATTGTCCATTGTTTTTCATGTTTTGGCTTCATAATTCTACTGTTAAGTGCACACTCATTTATAATTATGATATCCAACTAATGTGCTGACCATGTTAAAACAATTTTTCTCCTAAATATTTCTTATATTATGGATGATTTTGTCTGATATTTATATAATCATTCCATTTCTCTGATGATCTCATGATCTCTTTTTTCATATTTTTTTATTTTCAGCTTGCGCTGTCTTCGTATGTAAGTCATCTAGACACAATATAATTGAATCTCTTTTTATCGCATCTTCCAACCTCTCCATTTTTGAATTGAGTATTTATTCCATCCACTCTTAAGGTATTACTGTTATGGTTGCATTTCATACCTTTGCTTTCTAGTTTATTGATGCCTTATTTGTTTCATTCTTTCTCTTGCAATGTCCTATTTTTTGTCAAAATAGTTTTGTCTATCATTTTATTTCTTCTGCTAACTTTTAAAACATTTTTCCATTAATTTTCTTGTCATTCCTTGAGAAATTTAAAAAAAATAGATTTCAGTTTATCATATTCCATGTTAGAATAATACTGTCCTAATTCTTGTAGTATATAGAAACATTGTTTCAATATATTTTCTTCCCCCTCCTTTGTGCCTTATTGTCATATACATTAAATCTATATGTTATAAATGGCACAGTAAAATACTACATTTGTTGCTCTGTACAATTTTTAAGATTAATAAAACAAATAAAAATATATGTATAAATTATTTTATCCTTACTTATATTTGCTATATCTGATATTATTTCTTTATATTCATGAATTTAAGTTTTCTGGTATTTTCTTTTAGCCCTAAAGAATATACTTTAATGTTTCTTGTAAGACTGATTTGACAGTAACTAATTCTTTTAGTTTTTTTATTTTTAATCTGGATATATCATCATTTTACTTTTATATTTTAAAGATAGATTTTCTAGATATATGATTCTTAGTAGACATTATTTTCTTTCAGCTCTTGAAAAATACTCTTCTGCTTCTTTTGGTCTCCATTTTATTCTGATAGAAATTCAATCATAAATTATATATTTTTCTCTTGCACATATGAGTTGCTTCTAAGATTTGTATTTTTTAATTTTATTTTATGAGTTTACCTATGCTATATCTGTGTGTAAATCTCTTGATCAGTTTATTTTCTTATGCTTGTTTTTGAGCCTGATTCCTATGATTGTCCCTGGATCTACACAGCTTGTGTTCATCTGCAAGTTGATAAAAGACAGTGCTCAAGTCAATGGGGTTCACACTCTCAGAAGACAGACCTGTGTGTGTCCTATAGATTGCATTCAAAGTCTGGGCACTTAGAGGTCTTCCCTTTTCTTTTAGTTTTTTCCAAGCAGTGTCACATCTTTCTCCTACACACACACACACACACACACACACACACACATACAGCAGACACTCTGTGTCATTGAACCACACAGAGTTGGGAGTGAAGCAAGAAAACTGTCCTAAGTTAAGAATACTACAGACTCACCCTGGGTGCATGCAAACTTTAGCAATTTTATGCATAAGTGTTTGCAGGTCTTTGATCAATTTTCACAATGCTGAAATTATTTTTTGACAGTTTTTTTTTACATTTATAGTTGATTTCTAAGAAAATGATTGTCTACCTTCTCATCCCACACTCAGCTAATTAAAGTGTAATAAAACTAATTAAAATTTAGTTAAACTAGCTATAAAATCTAATTAACTATTAAAGTTTATGACTCTAATATTTTTCACAGTACAAAGAATGTGAGCAACAATGAATCATAAGCCAAAGGAAAGATTATGAGTAGCCAAGATGAAATACCAATAATACACAAGTCTAAAAATGGCCCATAAAAATGATATAAGTGATTTTATTGTTATTAAAAATACCTTTTTATAGACTTTCCAGTTACTTCTTGCTGGTATATAAGTATATGACTAGTTGTCATAAGTTAATTTTATATAGTAATCATTCTTTAATTTTTAAATACTATTTTTTTAGTTTATTGGAGTCTCTAAGTAGGCAATCATGTTTTTTTAATAGTATATCAATTTTAGTAATTTGAGTCACTTTTACTTCTTATTATGCAATTCTTGTTTTAATTATTTCTTCTTGTCCTAACATAGTAACTACAATTCCCTGTACAATGCTAAATATAAGTAAGGATGTTAATTTTTTCTGACTTAAAGAGTATATGTCTAATATGCTTTATTATTAAGTATGACATTAATTATAACTTTATGATAGATACCATTTTTCTTTCATAAAAATTTCTGTACTACTCTTGGTTTCCTAAGAGATTATATCATGAATGGATGTTACATTTTATCTTTTTTACCTACAATAGCTGAGATAATTACATACACTTTCTTTTTTAACTTATTAATGTGCTGAATAACATCTTCTAATGATAAATATCCTTGTATTTTTTATTTAACCAAATGCTTCTTGATATATTTTTTTACACCTTCTATGTATATTACTTATGAATATTTTTATTTAGGAATTTTGCATCTGTGTACATATAGAGGTTAAGTTAGATATATCTATTCTTCCATTTTCATATATCTAATTTATACTAGCCTCATAAAATTACTTGATTTTTCTAATACATGCAAGAGCTCATATATATATTTGGATGATTAATATGTTGAAAAAACTTATTTTTAAGTTAACTTTACCTGAAATATTTTTGAGAAGTGGGATGTATTGGCATATATCTTAACATACTGATTAAATTTACTTATGATAATGGGTCTATTTAGCTTTTCAATTAACTTACTGCTTACTAAATATTATATTTATACTAGGATTATGCATTTCTCTGTTTCTGTGTTTATTTGCCTTAATATTTTAATATATTCAATCATTTAATATACCTGTGGTTAATTTTTTATTTCTAATGTAGTTTATAAACAACTCCCTTTTCTTATCTCTGTCTCATCAAAGTTTCCAAGTTTTGTCTCTTTTATTGATCCTTTTGGCATTTTGAACCTTTCTCTGGTTTCTCATTGTAGTGATCTTAATTTAAGGCACTATATTTCTAATTGCCTTTTCAGTTGTACTAAAGAGGTTTACTTTGGACTAGCAATTATGTAAGAATGTTTTCTTTCTAATTTGAAGGGTATATGATTTTATGTAAATATAATTATTTTTATAAGTGTTATTGATTTATAAATTTATTAATATTAATTTGAGGACATTTGTTCTGAAAAATATTGCAATTTAAGTGCTACAATTTTCTACTATGATTGTGTATTGTCCTGTCTTTCAGATGTGTCAAATTTTGTCTCAAATGTTTTCATATTTTTTGAGCCCAGATAAAAGTCTCTCCCAAGAGAATTTCCCTCTGCCAGAAACCACAGATTGTTATTAAGCATTAACCTAATTTAAATTAAAATTTGACTAGTCATTAGTCAACAATGGTAAACTCAAACCAGTATCTGAATGGGGCCACACACATCTTTATGAATGACAAAAAATTTCTCTTTTTTCTATATTTTAAATTCTTCCTTGAATTCAGGCTGATATAAATATATATTGAGGTTGTCTTATATTGCCTATAGAAAAATTTTCTGAAGTCCACACTTTCTTAAAGTTGTAACTCTGTAATGATCTTATTTCAGGCAGAAACCTTATAAAAAAAAACTTTTATAATAACCACCTCACCATGCCCAAAGCGTTGACTCCTTCCTATGCCTTATGCAGACACTCAAACCTGAAATTCAGCTACTGAACTCAGTAAAAGCCCTCAGGACATTCATGATTTCAGAGCTCACTTAACACTGTGGTTTTCAGCTTTTTTTTTTTTTTTTTCACTTTATGCTTCTGGGGATTTCCCTCAACATCTTGCAAGGTCAGCTATGCATTCAGAAATAGCATTTCTATGTATTTTGTGCCAGTAGCTTTTTTTTTCTTTTAATGAGATATAGTCAGCACTGTTACTAGAAATAGAAGTCACAGGATAGCTGTTAAACAAAAAACAGTGAGTTTTTTTCCAAGCTGTAAACATAGGTACTTTAAAAAAAGTTTTATAACTCTCCCTCTTAAAAACTGTAGACATAAAAATGAAAAGAAAATATGTAGCTAAGAACATTAAGAAAGTATCACTTGTGATCTAAGCAGGGATTTTATTTTAAACACTGAGATATTTTCTTCTTGATTTAGGAGTTATTCAGAGATAGTTCCTCAAGATTAAGACAGAAATCTGGTGTGGAGGGGAGTTGGAGTGATAAGTCTTACGTTTAATTTGTAAACATTTAACAATTTAATTAACAAGTGGGATTTGCATTCAGGAAGACAACAAAATAGTATTTAGTAGACTTAATGTAACACAAAATACTTTAGAGATAATCAAACTAATATTTTTTATTAAAAGTAAAATTTAAACATAAGTTTAGTAAGTTGGCTTATTATCTTGAATTTTTTGATGTTCACAGGCAATTGAAATGTGGAGCACTCAAAGTGAAACTTCACTCCTTTTTCCTCTGTCCACCCATATCCCACAGTGGAATAAATTCTCTACATAGGTACTCTGAGTCATCCCAACTATCATTCTTTCCATGAAGGCTCTCAAAATCTGCCATGTATACAACTACAACCACTTTCTAAATAGCATGTAAATGCTCAAAAGTATTATCAACACCAGGCTACCTGGAATTGTTTTGTTTTTCTTTTTAACTCTCCAATATTTGTGTAAGTCATTAGTTGCTAAAATTATAGCTACTAAGACATTTGATTGACTCAAAGTTAATGTTCTTTTACTCCAAATGTTCTCAGACTATTCAATAATCTTGTATGCATGATAAATTGAATGCAGACTCTCTCACATATTTAATTATAGAGCTTGCTTTTGAGGAGCTTCTCTAGGATCCTCCATTTCCCCTCCACCATTGTACCATGCAATACATCTTGAGAAATAATTTACTTTCATTCAAATCTCATCATATCACTTTCCTGATTATAAACCCTTAATAAATCCCCATTTTCTAAAAATATTGTATAAAACTGTACATCTTGTCCAAAATACATAACAAGCATCATTTCTATCCATCACTACTTCCTGTGACCATATCTCATGCATGGGTCATTAGATAAACCAGAACTCTTTTTTTCTTTCCCCAAACAAATATTGCTTTCTCATTACTATTTGCTTTTGAATATAGAGATCACTCTGCTTGGGTACTCTTTGCTATTCTATTCTGGCCAAACTTCTACGTATCTTTCAAGTTTTCCTCAAATACAAATATTTTCTGCCTGCTAAATTCATCTGGCATTAACCAGACAGTTATTCCCTCACTCTTCATGGCTTTCAGAGTGTATAGTTAATGTGTATATTAAAGCAAGTATCATATGGTTAGCAATTATTTGCATATAATTATTATTTTTTAGAATTTCAACTTTAGTGTAGTAAGCTCTTAGTCATCATTTTTTAAAAGGATAATAGAAATGAGATTCTCTATTAGTTTTAACTGGGATCCTAAGATAACAGTACTGAACATTTTTATTTTCTAAAGACTATTATAAATAATCAATATTAAATTTCCTTAAGAGATAGATAAAAATAGGTTTTATAACTAACACTCATTTTCTGGCTATAAAATTGATGATTCAGAAAGGAATTTGGGAATTGGAAGATATTTCTTTGCAGAGAATTTTGCCAATAGGGAAAGGAGGAAAGGTTACCTTTCTTCACTTTAAGCCTGGCAGGAGAGGCTTCAAAGAGACAATTTGGAGAGCATGATATGTATATCCTCTGGCATTTGAGGAATACTATGAACTAATACATGCATAGGAAATGTAAAGGGAGAGAATTTTAAATTTCATGTGACAACAGAATAGAGCATTGTACTTAGACAACTTACAACATTTCTGTAGATATAAATTCAAAAGTGTGTTTCCCTAAGGTCAAATGTCGCTGCTCCACAGAGAGAATGGGAGGGGGCAGAGAAACTTGTCTGCAACTGTCTTAAATGATTTTGACTTAGATTTCCTTGACTTCAGACCCTCATAAAGAGCCTCAGAGTACAAGTGGACTGTAGTGACAAGAAGCCATACAGAGGATAACAAGTGGCCAACTATACAGTAGAGTGCTTCACCTACTATAAAGTGCACTCAGTAAATAATGAACAATTTGAGGATGTCCGCAATGAGCCCATAAATCACTCTGAAGGAGAAATGGTATTTCTCAGTATCTATTATAGCCAGAGGAAGTCAAAGTTAGTTTAAGCTATATTAATATAATAAGACATTTCCTGGTTTCCAAGTCCTCTCTTACCTGAGAGAAGTCATAGGAAGCATGGTATAAAAAGACTTGCTAAAGAAATAATGAACAAGCCAATCATGACCCACTTTTCTCACTGCAGACAAGTGGAACGGGAGGAAAACATTGCATTCAAATGAAATTTATAGATTTGACTGTTACTGAAACGAAATCATACTTTTGATCAAAAGTGACAGGAGATATTTTTATCATCTGAGCATGACTGCATAAATCATAGGACTTGCCCTAAATTTTATTAAGGGTCAGAAGAAAATATGATAAAGGAAAGAAAAGAGAAACTTCTTGGTTTTTATTCACACCTTTTACACTCACTTTTTAATAGTTACTATTGCAATGCTAGCACCCTGCATAGACTATGGCATGTAATAGCTACTTGAAAAATTATTTTATAACTTGGATGAGTTATTCACTTCTACATAATCTAGACCAAGTTTCTATTCAAACTATAAAAGTCATTTTTAAAATAAGAAAATACTATTTCGATACACTAAAGAAGAAAGCGTAAGAAGTCTAATGAAGAAATCTCTGTGAATCTGAAATAGAAGTTATTTCTCTATCCAGTCTTGAAATCTAGATGTACCCAAGCATTTATTGAGTGCTTCTTATAAACTAAAAGTGATGCCAGGTGTTATGAATGTAAATCAAGAAATTATACTTAGTCTTGGTTGGGAAAAACTGATACTAGAAAAATAAGTTTTAAAGATATTACAGGTTCAGTTTTTTGGGATTCTTTTGTTACGTGCATTGGGTTTATTACGTGCACAAAGTACAAGTGATCAATTCTTCCGTGGTCCAAAGATGCTTTGTAGAGTTATTTGTGTCTGAAATAATCTGATAAGATAAATAAGAATATGGGAAATGTAAATTTAAATGTTTTAAAATACTCAACATGAAAAACCTAATAGGGAATTACCATATCTCTAATTGAAACTTAGGTACTCGTGGAGGTATACAGGGATAGAATGTACTAGAAACAAAACTGCTCACCAGAGTGCCTTGTAAAATCTTGACATTGAGTAGAGGAATGTCATAATAAGAATGCGTAAACATAATCTGCTCCTTTTATGCATTGTTGGACTGAGTTAATACTATATGGGTTGTACAAACATGTATTTTGTTTAAGGACATACTAAAAGTAATTTTAAATATAAATATAGAGCAGAAGAATATCTAACTTACAAAATGGACTTGGAAAATACCCCCCTCCCTAAAACCCCCTTTTTACATAAAAATAAAATGTGAATAATATTCTCCCAAACTAAAAATAAAATCTTTAATGAGGTTTAAAGGCTGACTATAAAAGCAAAATAAAAAATTAGTGAACTCAGAGATAGAGGTAAAAATATCTATATGAAACCATGTTGAAAGACAAAACCATAGACAATATAACAGATAAATTTTGAATAAAGTGAGGTCTCATATAGGTTCAAATGGATTTACAGAAAGAGAGGAAAGGGTGACTATGACAGCAACATTTACAGAAATAACAAGAGAATGTTCTAGAACATATAAAAAATACTAATCATCTTAATAGGAATTCTAAAAGATCCAAAACAAGATTTTTAAAAATCTAGAGAATGGCATTAGGTGCCACTTTTCTGGTAAGGCCATTTGTCTCTCTCTCACCCTTGCTGCCCCACTCTTTCCCCTCAACAACAACGCAACAACAAGGTGGCTAAGAGGCTGAGGCGGTAAGCAAACCTACTCAGTTCCAGGGAAACAAGAGCTAGACAACAAAACATGCTGAGGGTTTTGTCCTGTTGAACCCCCACGCGTTGAAGGGAGACACCCTAAGAGACAGTAGTGTAGTATTTGCTGAGGACAGCCCGGCCCCCATCATCTCAGTCACAGAGTTGGATTAAGTTTACCTCTGTTGGCTAGTGGCTCTGAGTACCTATTGAACTAAATTTTTTAAATTAAAAAAAAAGTCTTTGAGAAATGTAAAAGAGGATACTCATAGCAATTAACATTTTATTTACCAGTAAAATATAAGCATTTTGAATTTGTGTGCACCTATAAAACAGCATCAAAATATATAAAGTGACAATTAACTAAAAGTTGAAACATAATTCAACAAACCTTGGACAAGATTTTATACATCTTATTACCTAAAATTTAATTAATGCCAAATTATAAAATTAATACAATATATTATTATTAGTGTGTTTTGGGGTATAAAACTCTTTAGCCAATAACTGGAGAATACAAATTCTTAATGAACATATGGAATATTTATAAAATTGATAATATGCTGGACCATTTAAAAATGGTCACTAAAGTTCAAATGATTGACATAATAATAATATATTCTTTAGACACAGTCAAAAAAACTTAGGCATCAATAATAAAGGAATAATTACAAAATTCTTATATATTTGGATGGCCATACCAAGTGATGAGATTGTGGAGTAACAATATTCTCACACAGCGTTGTGAGATTAAACTCTCTATGAAATACTCTTTGTCATTATCCATTAAAGTTAAAGGAAAACTTACTTATGAAAAAACAAATCTGCTGTGAGGTACATCCAAGAGACATATCAAATGTTTGTATCTATCTATCTATCTATCTATACGCAAAAAGAATTTATAACAAACCAAAACTAGCCAAATGCATAAGTAAATCAAATCTACTCAAACAGAGCTATAATATACCATAATGAAAGTGAACCAAATCACAGGCAACAATGAATAAATTGTATTATAATTACTGAGCAAATGAAACTAAAAACAAAAAAAAGTACTTGCTATCTGAAACAATTTATATAAAGTTGAAAAACAGCAAAACTGAAATATAATGTTAGAAGCCTATTAGTTAGTACTACTTTGGATGAATAAGAGCATAATGATAAGGTTGTTTTGGGAATAATGTCAGTGTTCTATTTCTTGACCTCTGGAGTGACTTTGTAACCAAACATATAGGTTCTGCTGCCTGCAGCAAGGAAAGCCAGACTCATGAGACAGATGTTGGTGCAAAAAAAGAGGTTTTATTCAGACGCCAGGACCTGGGAGAACAGTGGACTCCCATCTCAAAAACCAGACCATCCCCTCTTCCTGCTTAAGCCTGTAGTTATTATGAAGATAGAGGGGGGGAGGCTTTTTTTTTTTTTTTTGTATCCAATTACCTTGCTAGCTTTTCCCTGAGCCCTGTCCATTCATCATTCTAACTTTTGCTGTGCAGGGACTTTGTCCATTCATCTTTCTAGCTTGTGGAACACTGGGGTGTAAGTACATCCCCTTTCATCATCTTGACCAATGGGGGAGATTCCCTGGAGCTCCCTGACTGTCTAGGTAGTGGAGAAGGGGGCGCTGTAGGACTACTATTGGGAAGCTGGAAGATACTGCAGCCCTCAGGCCACCTCCCCAAGATGACAAGGAGCCCACACATCTGGGGGAGCCAATTGGAATCCATGGGGCACCCCTGGATCTTGGCACAGCCCACCTCTCCAGAGTGGCCAGCAGGCCTGTGCTCCACTGCTGGCTGCCTACAGTAACAACTTCACAGTGTTTTTGTTGAGATAATTCATTAAATTATATGGCGGTGACTCAGTGCCCAAGGGCCTATTGATATCTGACAGTCCATTCACTCAAATGTGATCACTCACACAACACCATTGACACTAGTAATCAGTCTGGACCTTAGCTGAAGATATTTGTTGAAAGACCTATGCGTGGCCTCTACAGGAGGCCTGGGCTCACCATATAGTAGCTGGTTCCCAAGGATGAGCAACCTAACAGAGGGACAGAAATATATGTATTGATTTTTCCACTTAACTTTAGGACTCAAACAGCTTCATTTGTGCTCTATTCTCTTTATCAGATCTGTCACAATGACCCACCATGTTTCAATGGGAGATCAAATAGAATGCTACTAATAAATGGAAAACATAGAATTTCCTGTGAGATCATGTAAGAACTGAAATAATGTTTTACCTGTTAAAGAACTTTGACTGCCCTCTATATAATAGTTATGATTAAAAGATTTTAGTAGCACAACTGGTCAGATTTCTGTTGAATTAGAAAATTCTGAGAGCTTTATAAAGTGCTAAGACCTAGGAGAACTAGAGACAGACTAATAGCTAAAGGATAGGATGACAGTTATGGGAGGGCAGTTAGGGGTGGAGAGATCAAACAAAAAGGAAAAAAAAAAATCTCATGAAGATGGACAATGGTGTGGTGATTGTTGGGGAGGGGGTAAAAGGAGAATAAATGGTAATGAAAAAAATACTATATAAATAAATAAAAAACGGACTTCCGGCCAAGATGGAGGCTTAGACGGACGCGCTAGGTCTCCCTCTACAACTAGAGAGGAATACAACTACTTCAAAACAAAGGATAACTAGAAATTCCAGAAAATAAAACTACACGGAAGCCCAACATATGAAGTTATAAACCAGCGGCGCCCTTTGGGCAGGTAAGAGCGAAAGGGGGCGGCGCTGTTTGCGGTCGCACCTGGGACAGCAGCGGGGAGAACAATCCCGGCTGCAGTTGAACCCCCGGCAGCTCGCGACCCCAACGCTGGGTAAAGCAGCCACCACATCGCCTTGAACAGTGAGGCCCAGGGGGGTGGGAGGACGGATCCCGGTCTCCTAGCGGAATAACTGTGTGAATCCATCTTGGACCCCCGCCCCCAAAGAAAGCGCCACAGGGCTGCGAAATAGGTCGCGGACAGGCACCGGTCGCTGGATTGTGACGACAAAGCACCACAGCACAGCAAGAAAGGCTGCTGAATGGCGGCCGGTCGCTGGGTCATTACAAGTACACAGGCACTGCCCCCTACAGCCGGCCCAAGAAAACAAAACACATCTGTCAAAATGAGGCAGACAACTATAGAAATCCCGGTGACACAGCTCACCAGGCAACAGATGGAGGACCTGACAGATGAACAGATAAGAAACCTGTCAGATGCTCAGTTCAGGGCCATTGTTATTAGGTGGCTTACAGAATTCACAAAAGATCTGGAAAAAGATGAGAAAGAAGCGAAAAACACTCATAACGAAAGGAACAAAACCACATACGAGACAGATGGTGAGGAAAAAAAATCCAGAGTTCATTTCAACAAACTGGAATATGGAGAAGGAACAAGCAGTCAACCAATGCAGGGAGAGGAAATGGGAAGCAACGATGAGAGGATCAGAAACCTCTGGGACAGCTATAAAAGGCCCAACATAAGAATCATTGGTTTGCCAGAGAGCGAGGAAGATGAACTAGAACTTGAAAAATTGAGTGAAAATATAATAAAGGAGAACTTCCCAGACTTGGGGAAGGAAATAGACTTACAGGTCCAGGAAGCACAGAGAGTTCCAAAAAAACTGGACCCAGGGAGAATCACTCCAAGACACATTATAATCAAAAGTCAAAAATTAAAGATAAAGAGAGAATCTTAAAAGCAGCAAGAGAGAAGAAAAGAATTATGTACAAAGGGGTCCCAATTAGACTATCAGCTGACTTCTCAAGGGAGACCCTGCAGGCAAGAAGGGACTGGCAAGAAATATTCAAAGTAATGAAAATCCAAAACCTACAACCACGAATACTCTATCCAGCGAAATTGTCATTCAGAATAGAAGGACAGAGAAAGTGTTTCCAGGACAAAATAAAACTGAAAGAGTTCATTAGATCCAAACCACTGTTATATGAGATGTTAAAGGGACTGGTTTAGAAAAAGGAGGATCAAGACAATGAAATCTAAAATGAAAACTGCATCACAAGAAACAACAGAAGCTAGGGAATTGAAACAAAGGCAAACTAAACAGGCAATGAGAGTGTGAAAAGAACTATAGGTATGGGGAACATATTGGGGGGAGGTCAACAGGGAGGGGGAATGGGGAGAGGGAGGGAGATGATATAGGAATTAAGGATCATGGTAGGAGGGAATGGAATAGACAGAGAGAGGTTGAGAAGAACTGTATGCACAACTAATGGACATGATCTAAAAGGGGGGGACAACTGGAGGGAGGGGGGCCACTGGGTGGAGGGGAGCAGAGGGAAGGGAAATTGGCACAAATGTAATATTATAATCAATAAAACACATTAAAAAAATGAAATAAATAAATAAATAAAAAGAAAAACTGCTAACACCTGGGAAAGTAAAAACTCTGAGAAATCTTCATCAATAATAAAGTAAGGGTAGAAGACTTAAGTTAGTAGCCTTCAAGTTTTACTTAAGAAAATGGAATTATAAGATATAAAAAAATAAAATTGAATGAAACAGTTATATACTTATTTTAAGATTTGAGTGTAGAAGAAGGGAAGAATTTTCAGGTTTCTGACTTGGTGAGTGAACAGATGGTAATGCCATGTGCTCAGATACAGAAGAAAAATGTGTATTTTTATACATGTTCAGTCTGAGGATTTTCCAGGAAAACCCAGACAGACATACGAGCAGCTGGATATGTGAATCAGAAGACTGAAAATTTTTGGATATAGCAATTTACTGTCTTGATACTACTAATAGCTTTTTTAAAAAGCCAAAGAACACACTAGATAATCTAGAGAATAAGACCAGCCTTTTGTGAATACCAACAGGCAAATAGACAAGAAGACTGCCAAGAAGATTGAGTAGGAACTACAGAAACATATAAGAGGAAGGATTATGACAGAAAGCATTAAGGTTAGAGAGAAAGAGAGACTTTTTTTTTCTTATTTATTTATTTTATTCTTTATTCTATTACAATTGTCCCTATTTTTCCCCCTGTGCTCTCCTCCATCCTGCCCCATCCTGCACTCCCACAGTCCATCCCTACCCTGTTGTCCATGTCCATGGGTCATTCATACATGTTCTTTGGCTACTCCCTTCTTGTTCTTTCCAACATCCAACATTCCCCCCACCCACTATCCTTTGTCAGCTGTAAGTCTGTTCACTGTTTCCATGTTTCTGGTTCTGTTTTGCTCAGTAGTTTAGTTTGTTCCTTAGATTCCTATTATATGTGATGTCATATCTTGTCTTTCACCGACTGGCTTATATCACTTAACATAATAGTCTCCAGTTCCAGCCACACTGTTACAAAGGGTAGTAATTCCTTCTCCTTTCTTTTTGCTGCATAGTATTCTACTGTGTATATGAGCCATAGTTTTTTAATCCATTCATCTACTTATGAGCACTTAGGCTGTTTCTAACACTTGGCTATTGCAAATGGCACTGCTATAAACATCGGGGGGTGCATAGTTCTTTTGCACTGGTATTTCAGGGTTCTTAGGGTATATTCCTAGCAGGGGAATCACTGGGTCAAAAGGCAGTTCCATTTTTAGTTTTTTGAGGAAATTTCATACTGCTTTCCAGAGTGGCTGCACCAGTCTGCATTCCCACAAACAGTGCCCTAGGGTTCCATTTTCTCTACATCCTGACCAACACTTGTTTATTGACTTATTTTTTTAAAGTATATTTTATTGATTATATTGTTACAATAGTTCCAATTTTCTCCCCTTTGCTCCCCTCCGCCCAGCACCTCCCTCCCCCAAAAATCCCCCCCAAGTCCATGCCCATGGGTCATACATACAAGCTCTCCTGCCTCACCCTTTCATATATTCTTCTTCTTTTTTTAAAATAATTATTTTAATTATTTAATTATTTTAATTATTAATTAACTAATTAATTATTTTAACAAGAAAAATACTGATCCCTCCCTCTCAGACTTAAGACCCTTTATAATCTTATAAAGGACAGTGGGCAAAGGTCTCGAGCTCCTCTAGCTGCTACAAGCTGGACATGGTCGTCGTCCTACCTACTCTTGGGTCCAGAAATTCCTATTAAGAGTGGGGATGTGGAGGGGAGGGTGGCCTTCCCACATGGGGAAGAATCGTGCAGACTCCAGGTCAGTTGGCTATCCCTGGGCAATGGCATGCTTGATTTGACAGGCTGGCATCCTTGTTGTATGCTGGAGGCAACAATTTGGCAACAGGGTTAAAAGACATCATTCAATCTGTAACCATTAGATGACAAAAGACAGCTATTAATTTTTCAATGTTCCACATTAGGGAAAAGAAGGACTTCTTTGGAGGAAGGTGAGCCAGGCACATCTTACCTGTCCAAAACCCTTTTGCCCATTATACTTAGTTTGGGCTGAAGAAAATAGTTTACGTCCCCCCCTCCCCCAGACCTCTGGGCTCTTTCTGTCCAAGCCATTAGGACACAAAAGAGAAACCAGTTTTAAAGTGAAGCCCACAGACCACCCCATTCTTCACCAACCCAGCCACTTAGTTCAGCCAAACCATTGAGTCTCAGGAGGCAGCGCTGCAGACAGGATTAAGTGAGGCCTATACATACAGACAATCACTCAGGTAATGAGATCATAGGCTTATGCCCTTTGAAAACAAAAAACACATGTTAATTTATGTAACATAACCCACATACAAGTCTTTAAATCTGTAGGACTGTCTTATCAGAAAGACATCCAGTTGCAAGGCATTTGACATTCTTCTTGCCTGTAAATTAAATATCTTTGATGATACCACAGACATGGTTTAACTTTCAAATTAAAAGAAGTTTTAAATGAAAAGAAACTTTAAAGATGGTTAGCTGCACTACTTTATAGTCTACCACTGAGCATTGTGATTTTCCTTGAATCACAACTTTTCTCCTTAAGATTACCCTCCTTGTCATTAAAGGGACTGCATGAAGTCCATTTTTAATTTATCCTGTTCATTTGCATAAACACAACAAGAGCAGCAAATGATCACTTATGATCTTCAGTTCTGCTTTGCTGGAACTGACCCAAGGAACATTTAGGGTGACCTTCAGTCTGCCCTTCAGGGCACAGAAGCAGAACCACATACCTGGCATTCAGCCTTGCCTTTAAACGCCTATCTTTTCCAAGTCCTTCTGGTTTTCCATTGTGCCTTAAGGTCCCTTCTAGCCATCTTTCAGGAAAACAACCTTCATTTCTTCCCTGGAAAGCTTGCCATTGGCCGCACATCCAACCAAGATACCAGGCCTTTTATCTCATGGGCTTTTATTACCTTTGAAAGTCAATCCCAGTTCCTCAGGGATTTTTGGTAACAACCAGAGCCCAAGCATGTGTTCTTTAGGCATGACATTCCAGTCAAAGTCTTAGTCAAAAAAATCTCTATTAACAACTGGTCTTATTAGTTTTATGCAAAGAAACTTATGTCATTACTTACTTCTTTAGAATGCCAAAATCCGGAGGGATCAGATAGGGAGAAAAATATACAGCGTGAAGGAAAATCTTTGTCCTACTAATATTCATTGAAGTTGCAATTTCATTCTTTATATTTTCATTTTTGCCCCCACTAAAAATTTTTGTTTGTTTTTCCATTACAGTTGTCCCACATTTTCCCCCCTCTTTCTTCCCTGTACCCTGGTCTCCCTTCTCCCACATTCAGTCCCCACCCAGTTGTCCATGTCCATGGGTCATTTATACATGTTCTTTGAATAGACCCTTCCCCTTCTTACCCCCTTTTCTCCCTCCCATCTCCCCCTTTGTTACTGTTAGTTTATTCCTCATTTACATACCTTTGGTTCAATTTTGCTCATTTGTTTGTGTTGTTCATTAGTTTCCTGTAATAGGTGATAGCATAAGGTATTTTTCTTTCATTGCCTGGCTTGTTTCGCTAAGCATAATTCTCTCTAGTTCCATCCATGTTGTTGCAAATGGTAGAAGATCCTTCTTTCTTTCAGTACTTATTCGTTGTCATCTTCTCCCTTTGAACTCATGTTCCCTCTGTCTCTCTCTGTTTCTTCATCTTAAAGCAGACCCTTTAGCATCTCTCGCAATATTGGTTTGGTGGAGATGTATTCTTTTAGCCTTCTTTTGTCTTAGAAACTCCTAATTTCACCTTCCATTTTGAATGAGAGCCTTGCTTGGTAGAGTATTCTTGGTTGTAGGCCTTTATTTTTCATTGATTGGAATATTGTTTGCCATTCCCTTCTGCCTTGCAGTGTTTCTGCTGAGAAATCTGATGATAGCCTTATTGGAGCTCCCTTGTATGTTATTAGTTGTTTCTCTCTTGCTGCTTTTAGGATTCTCTCTTTGTCCTTGAATGTTGCCACTTGAATTATGATGTGTCTTGAAGTGGGCCTGTTGGGGTTCATCTTCATTGGAACCCTCTGTGCTTCCTGGACTTGTGTGACTCTTTCTCTCCTCATGTTAGGGAAGTTTTCTGTCATTAGTTTTTCAAAGAGGTCCTCTATCCCTTGCTCTTCTTCTTCTCTTTCTGGAATTCCTATTATACGGATATTATTACGTTTCATGTTGTCCTGCAGCTGTCTTAGAACCTCTTCAGTCTTGTTCAGTCTTTTTCATTTTGTTGCACTGTCTGGGAGTTTTTGTCTACATTGTCCTCCAGCTCGCTGATCCGATCTTTTGCTTCCTCTAACCTGCTTTTAATTCCTTCTGTTGTGTTCTTCAACTCAGGGATTGTATTCTTCATTTCCTCCTGGGTCTTATTGATAGCTTCTATGTCCTTTATCATGCTGGTGTAATTCTCCGGAAGTTCCTTGTAGTTTTTCTGGAGTTCCCTGTAGTTTCCCTGGAGTTCTTTGTAATTTCCACTGAGCTCATTGAGCTTCTCCATAATCCATGTTTTGAATTCTGTATCTGATAATTTGCTCCCCTCTATTTCATTTAGCACTCTTTCTGGGGATTCTACCTTTCTTTTCGATGGAGGGTTGTTTTTCTGTCTCCCCATTTTAGTGACTCCTATTGTTTGTTGGTGCTTCTTAGAATGATCTGCACTTCCTGGATCTGCCCCTGGTGGTGTCAGATCCTGTACCAGTCTGGGCCTAGGCAGCCTGTTGGAGACTTTCGGGGATCTACTGCCTTTGTCTGACTTCTTTAGTTGTTAATCTATTCAATCTGTGATTAGCTGTCAGGCTTAAGGACCGTGGGTGTGGCAGCTTAATTCCTATAGGCAGGGCCTTTGCTTCCCCTCAGGCTGACGCCACTTGGATTGGGGGGTGAATGGTCTGCCTGCAGTGTGGGGATGAGCCAGCACTGGGACCCAGTCTGCTCCTTCCCCAGTTCTCCCCTCAAAGCCAACACACCAAACTCTCCCCAAGCGTCTCTAGTCCTCTCTGCCTTCTCTCCGCTCGAGCCCAGGGTAAGTAGGGGCCAAATTATTTTTGTATGTGATCCGCTTAAGAGCTCTTTTTCTCCAGCTGTTTCTCTCCAACTAGCAAGAAACCCTGTGGCTTTTCGCTTTTCACAGCTGGATACTATTTTACTTTCCACTCTGTTGCTGTATGATGGGAAGCTCAGCTGGGGGTTTAGACCCTGCCCTTCTCAGGGGGAACCTCCAGCTGCTGAGCTATTTCTCAGTCCCTTCAGCTGCCACCTGTGTGAGCCCAGTCAGCCCTTCCACGTCTCCACACTCCCTATCGGTCATGTTGTGATGTAGCGGCCTTTTCTGTCTCTCCGTGGCTATGACTTCTCTCCAGCTAGTGTTCAGTTGGTTATTCCAGATAATTTCTCCAAAATTAAGTTGTAAATCCAGACTAGTTCTGGGAGGAGGTTAGTGTAGCTTCCACTTACTCTTCCACCATCTTGTTTCTCCTGTTTATTGACTTATTAATGATGGCCGTTCTGACAGGTGTGAGATGATATTTCATTGTGGTTTTTATTTGCATCTCTCTGATGGCTAGTGATGTTGAACATTTTTATAATTCAACATAGTACTGGGAGTTCTAGTCACAGCAATGAGACAAGAAGAAGAAATAAAAGGCATCCAAGCTGGAAAAGAGAAAGTAAAACTGTTATTTGAAGATGACATGATAGTCTACATGGGAAGCCCTGTAGGCTCCACCAAAAATTACTCAATCTAATAAGTAAATTCATAAAAATAGTGGAACACAAAGTCAATATTCAGAAATAGATGGCATTTTTGTACACCAACAATAAACTATCAGAGAAACCAAGAAAAATAATCCCATTTACTACAGCAACAACAACAAAAAAAGTACCCAGGAATAAACTTAACCAAGGAGGTAAAAGACCTATATGCAGAAAACTATAGAACACCGAAGACAGAAATTGAGAACATACAAATAAATGGAAGCATATACCCTGTTTATGGATGGGAAGAACTTACATCTTTAAAATACCCATACTCTCCATTCCCCCAGCCCTCCAGAGGGGCTTGCGTCTCCCTGATGCGCTCTGGTCTCTGTCTGAGCCATCCATCAAGGGTGGCAGGCTGAGGGAAACATGAAAAAGAGCCTATTTGGCTATTAACATTCCCTCCCGCTTTGTTGTCTCTCTCCTCCCCACTCCCCTTCCAGCCCCCAACTCCACCCCTCCCTTCCCCCTTTTGCAGGAGACAAAACCAGACTGACAAGCTGAAGACTCAAACATTAATCAAACTGCGCTCCAGAACAATCTTTCCCTCGCATTAATAAATACATTAACGGCCCCTCAAAAAAAAAAAAAAATACCCGTACTACCTAAATCAATCTATAGATTCAGTGCTATCCTTATTAAAGACCAATGGCATATTTAGCAGATCTAGAAAAAATAATTCAAAAATTTATATAGAACCTAAAAAGACCACAAATAGTCATAGCCATCTTGAGAAAGAAGAACAAAGTAGGAGAAATCACAATACCAAATATCAAACTATACTACAAGGCCACTATAATCAAAACAGTCTGGAACTGGCATAAGAATAGACACATAGATCAACAGAACAGAATAGAGAGCCCAGAAATAAACCCATGTCTCTATGGTTAATTAATACTTGACAAAGGGGGCACAAACATACAGTGGAGTAAAAATAGCCTCTTCATGACAACAAACTCACAACTATCAACAACTGAAACTAAAAAATAAAAACAAAATCCAACTAAGCAAACCAGAATAGAAACAGAATCATAGGTATGGGATCATTGGAGGGTTATCAGCCAGGAGGGTGGAGGGGGAGAAATGGGGAAATGGTGCAGGGATTAAGAAGCATAATTGGTTTGTACAATATAGACAGGGGGAAGTTAAGAATAGTATAGGAAAGGGTGAAGCCATAGAATTTATATGCATGATCAATGAACATGACTAAAGGGGGTGGGATTGCTGGATGGAGGGAGGGTACTGGGCAGAGGGGAGAAAAGGGAAAAAAATTGGAACTACTGTAACAACATTATCAATAAAATTTACTAAAAAAAGCCTCTTTAACAAATGGTGTTGGGGGAACTGGACTGGTACATGCAATAAAATGAAACTAGACCACTGACTTACACCATACACCAGAGAAAGAGGCCTTTGGGAAGGAAAGAATCACTGGTATAAAATACTGCAGTGCAGTAACAAGTCTGAAAAAACCATTAGCTCTTATTTTCTTTTGCTCACAATTTTGAAGATAACACACCACTTATCAAGGGGGATACATTCTAAGAAATGCCTCCTTAGGTGATTTCTTTATTGTGTGAACATCAAAGAATGTACTTACACAAATCTAGTTGGAATGGCCTACTACTCTAATTGTATGTGCTATAGTTTTATACAGCAGTGCAGTAGATTTATTTACACAAGCATCACCACTGACATCTGAGTAATGCATTGTGTTACAGAGTTACAATGATTATGTGGTCACCAAGTGATAGGAATTTTTCAGTCCTATTATAATCTTACAGGACCATAGTCAAATATGTGGTCCATCATTGACTGAAATGTCATTATGAAATGTCAAATGGTATTGACACTTGCCATAGGGTATTTTAAAAGTTTAGGTGACAAAATGTGCATTCTGCTAGATTAAAGTGACTATGTAAAGTGATAAATTAGAGGCTGTAAATGTATATTAAATTTTTTGAATCAACACATAATTTAATTCATGCATAAAGGAATGAACATATGAATAAATAAGTGAATAGTAGTTTTCAAGATAATTAGAAAACACCTTGTAAGCATATAATGAAGATTTTAATATTAAGGTTCTGAGGACTCTTGCAACAAGAAATTGTTTTACTTTACTTAATCCAAATTTTTCCCAAATTATTAGATCTTGTGATTTTTTTTCATAAAGTATAAGTAAAAGTACCTATCTCAGGGGAAATATTGACATTGATGTTAATTTTTTGAGCCCAGCAGCTCAGAACTTAGAGAAAGGAAAGAGAAAAGGGATAAGGCAATAGCTAATGATATTTGCGAGGTTACAGAATAGGTTCATTTAATTTTACTTTTTTTTAATCATGGGACAAATTTGATCATGTTAATATCTGTGCAAAAAATATATACTTGGTGCAAAGTAAGGTGATTGAAATTGTAGGTACTTAATGGAAATAACGAAGGGAGACAAGTTGTGGAAGAGGCTGAGAATTGCACCATGTGTTGCAGGGGTAGAAACCCAACTCTATATCTAGCACAGAGTCAGAATAACAGCTTTCAACTCATTCTGCACATTAATGGAGAAGAATAAACACTAGGACACAAACTAAATTATCTAAATATCTGGCATTTGAGGAAGGAGGCCAAGTATGTAGTTTAATACCAAATAAAAGATTCCTGTCATGTCCTTACTTCCAATTGTTTTTCTCTAATTAGAAGAGCAGTCTGTGCTGTTCCTTGAGATGTCACTTCCGGAGAAATGTTGAATTGACTAGTTATTTTTTCAAAGCTCTCTATTCTGGCTTCCCAGGTCCACCTGTTAAGTAAGCTCTCCTGGTTACTCTGCAATAGATATCTCAGGACTAACTTCTGCTTACCAAACCAGTGCTTTCTGCAGGTGTACGCATGTGTTTGTATGTCTGAAATTCTTACAGTGAAAAGATCACGTAAGTATTAAAATTAAAAAAAAAAAAAACACATCTACTTGAATTTAAATTTTAGAACCACTCTTACGATTAAGGCTTTCTTTTTTTTTAACTAATATGATTCTCATTTGTGAATAGTTTCAACCATCTTTTATTGAGTTCCTACTAATTTTATCCTACAAACATACCCTGCTTTTTATTTTAAACGTTTAATTCAAGGTTCATAGTATACAATTTGATTCAATTACCTAAATCCATTGAAACACAAATTACTGTAAGTATTCTAAAAAAAATAAGTGTCATAAAAAATATGTGCATTTTTACAGTTCCTAATAAAATAAGATTTTTCATTTTGGGCTTTCTTAACGTCTATTTGGTGTAGTTAAGTACACGTAAAGTGAGCAGAGGATGGTATCAGTTGGGAGTTTGACAGGTAGAGGCTGATCAGAGTAAATACCTTGGGATGACTTACCTAGAATGAAATTCTGACAGCTACAATGAAGTAATAATTAAGATAATGTGAAATGCTTTAGAAAAACATGCCAATTTAGATTATCTAGAGTTTATCAGAAAACAGACTCTTGATTGAATAATCTTTAAAAATAACTTTTATTATTTTTATTTTATCTTTAAAAATATTTTATGGTTTATGCTATTACAGTTGTCCCAATTTTTCTCCTTTTGCCCCCCCATACCCAGCCCACCTCCCACTCCCATAATCAATTCCCAAACTGTTGTCCATGTCCATGGGTCCTTCATATATATTCTTTGGCTAAACCCTTCACCTTTTTTCATCCAGTTCCCCCAATGTCCCTCCCCTCTTTTAACCAGTCGTCAGTCTGTTCCATGTTTCTGTGCCTCTGGTTCTATTTTTCTCATTAGTTTATTTTGTTCATTAGATTTCACTTATACCTGAGATTGTATGGGATTAGTCTTTCACCAACTGGCTTATTACACTTAGCATAATAGTCTCCAGTTTCACCCATACTGTTGCAAAATGTAAGAATTTCTCCTATTTTTAGAGATGTGTTGCTTATATGGAGGTTAATATGAAAATAAAATTGTTTGAGATTTTGATTTGTAGAATATATGGTAAGAGTGGCAAGTGGGGAGGACCAAAAAGGCAGTTCCCTCTAGAAGATGAATGCAATAGATTTTAAAATACAATATTGATTTCAATGACATGTTTGGTGTCCAAGATGGTGCATAAATGAGTTTAAACTTTTATTGTAATCAGATTTTTTAAAAAAATCAATTGTGATTGGAATAAGGTCAAGTCAGGAGGGGAAACTGGAAAATTGGATACACTTAAGAGAAAAAGGAGCACTCGATATTAAGCAGTGTTTTGGGTTTTTTGGGTGGGGGGGCACTCTGTGAGACACAATACAAGTTATAAAAACATGACTGCTCTTTCTGATTCTGCAAATGATCTATATATACATAGGTAGTTTTGCCTGGTTTGAAATACTGAGTATCTAAGTCTGGGATAAAGTACCTCAAAAAATATGTTCAAAAATAAGTTGAGCCCTGACTGATGTGTTTCAGTGGATTGTGCATCTTCCCACAAATGGAAAGGTCACTGGTTCATTCCTGGTCAGGGCACAGGCCTGAGTTGTGGACCAAGTCCCCAGTTGGGGGCATGCAAGAGGCAGCCCGTGGATATTTCTCTTACTCATTGATGTTTCTCTCCCTCTCTTTCTGCCTCCCTTCCCCTCTCTCTAAAAAATAAATCTTTTAAAAATAATAAGTTGAAAGCAATAGATGATAGGTCTTCTAAGAGACTAAGCTAACAAAAAGAAACTGTGGGAAGAAATTCAAATGAGTAAGTTAAGTCTTAAAAATAGTTGACACAGGTTGTCAAATAGAAGGGCATGGACTGTATATAATTATGAAATAATATAAGCTAAAAGATACTGAGTAGGACTTATGCACTGGTCAACACATTTTATAAATATAATTGAATATGGAAATTTTTAGTGATTCATATAATAAATTAGGAATTAAATGAGAAAAATATTAAGAAGCATCCAGGAATCATGCTACCTATTAAATAAATAGGATGTAACAAAGAATCATAAGATATAAAAAAATACTATTGTCTCGCAAAGAAAGCAAATATCTGCCTTTCTTTTGTCCTGTATTTATTAAATCTAACCTATAATTAAAAATTCAAAGAGGAGACTTCTAAAGTTAGTATTTAGGGGTCTCATATGATTGTGATCATATAACCATATACACTCCATAGAGACTTTGTGCTTAGTTCATAAAATTCAGTGTTTGTTCCTATTCTATGCATGCTCGTATTCAACCCATCAGCCCCACGATGCCACAAACCCTTTAGAATTTACAATGAATGACACTTAACATGCCATGAATAAGAGCCATTAGAAAATTGTGAAAAAAAAAAAATAGATTGGCTTCAGGGAATGGGTAAAAACATAGTACAAATACTAGGTACTGTTATAATTAAGAGGAAAGAGAAAAATATCATTCTGGGTTGTACAACTTTGACAGTCTTCATCGAAAAAGAGGAATTTTGAATTATTAGAAAGAAAACTTGAACAACTATGTCCAGTTTCTATTTAGGCAGAATTGTTTTAAGAATTCCTTTTAGAGAAAAAGCTTTATCTGACCATGATCATCCAGAGCCCCAAAGTGGAAGCAGGTGTATGTATTCATATGGCAGAAAGAGAAGTGAGAAAATAGCTGAAAGGTGAAATCGTTTATGAAATTTGGTTTCAATGCACTTCAATTTCATTTTCTTTGCTCTCAAGCCCTTTCATTATTTGACATATTAAAAAAAAACTTCTAAAGTTTGTAAACAAAGTTCCAATTTCTTCAATGTTTCTTCTGAGAAGGAAGAAGTCACTGGATATCAGCAATTTTTTTCATTAATAAATCCATTGTTTTTACTAGAAAGGATTCCATATCTTTCCAAGCAACTTTACTTTTTGAATAAATGTATTCTTAACCATGTAAGTGTTCAGCTGATGGATTTTGTGAAAACTCTGTTAAGCAACTGAATGCTACTTTATATTTTTGTTTGTTTTTTATTTTACATTATTAATTACTTTAGCAAACACGTATCAAATGCCTCAGATTTTTCTATCAATATAGTCATTATTGCTTTTTACCATACACTTCAAAATTAACAAAAACACAAAAGCAAGACTAAGCAAATTATTACTTTAGTTCTCAAAGACTTCCAACCCTTCATTATGTACAGACTTATAGACTACTATGGAAAATTTATTAGTATTATATACTAGAGCATACATTAGGGTAATTTGGAATGGATCCTTCAGTTGCTTCTCTCTGTTTTGTTTTGTTTTTTAATTTTTGTTTCTTTTTTAAACCTATTTTGTTTTGTTTAGCTAACAGTAGATAGTATCTGATATATTTATATACCTTATAAAATCACTTAATCAAAGGAGCGACTCCCTCTGCCAAAGAACTTTTGGCTCCTACCTGACATTCCTTCCCAAAAATATTGTAACTCAGCTGACAGTAACAAACTGCAAAAAATAGCCAATCCAATTCTAGGTGTAATAATAACATAGGAGAAAAAGATAATTAACCAATAGAATATCCAGATATTTTCTTTTTGTTATCTATATATTTCACACTTAGGAATTAAACCATGTACTACTCAGAGCTGTTTGAGAGATTTGATCTATCCCATCAAAGTTGTGTTGTATGTATTTTTTTTTTACAAAAATCTTAAAGTAGTGTTTCTCAAGTATCTTGCCCTTGATAATAGAGAAGTGAAGGTAGTGTTGAGAAGATATACATAGATAATAGGTATAGATTGGTAGATAGATTGATAGATAGATGATAAATGCATAGATATAAACTATCTGTAATATATCTTTATGCCAGAGCCTACAAATCATCTAAATAACTAAATAATAGCCTGAACACCAACATCATAGTAAAGAGTCATATTCCATGGGAAAACTCAAGAACCATTAGCTAGGTGAAAAGTCAGTTATTCAATCCCTAGTTTTATATGTTTGATTTATTTTTTATTTCAATATATATGCCTTTTATTCTTAAAATCATTGGACCTGACAATATAGCTTCTGTTGGATATCTGTATGCAGCACTAAGTGTTCCTTTGGTCTTCAGGAAGTAGATCTTTGTGGCAGCGAAGTTGATTCATTTTCTAAAGAACCATTTTATTATGGATTCCTGAAGTTCAATATATATTGAGTGCCCTCTCTCTGCAGTACTATTCTGTAACATACACTTCATTGTTAGCTTATTTGCACTTATAAAGCACTTGGATAGAGTTCAAATTAATTCTGACAAGTTTTCTAGTCATGGTTGCCTTCTCTCAGTAGTATTTTAGGAGGATATTTTCTGTATTGCAATAAATGAAACACTTAAACAACTCTGAGTATAATTCCCTGGCAGACAAACATTTTAGATTTCTGGAAATTATGCTGTATGGCCTGAACTGTTTTAAACATATGATGATCCAACAGATCCAAAGACTAGGTTAGATGATGTACACTTGCACCCAAATGTTTCAAACCATTTGAAAAAAAATCCATCATTAGCACTACATAATAATATATTTTTACCTAGTCTGCTGATCAGCATCAAATATTTAATTATTATTTTTCTACACAATTGTTACATAATAATATGGTGCCTTAGAAAGAAAATTACACTGTTAAGTAAAGCCCGGGTGCTAAGGGACCATTTCACCTCTCATGTGCTATTAAATGTCTCTACATCAGTTTTTTGTTTTGTTTTGTTTTGTTTTGCAGTTCTGCAATTTTAAAATCCTACTATGCCTTGGGAAAATACCACATAATATGATTATATATAGGTCTAGTCTCTTCAGCCAGAGAGTCTCATATTTCGCCTCATTTGTAGAGATTGTTTCAGTGACTTATAACTTGATGGCAACTGTTTCAGATGCAGAAATATTCTAAATGACCTTGTCTTCTACTTTTACTTCTCTCATAACTCCTGATATACTCTATATAATTCCTATGGGATCTTTTTGAAATAAAAATAAGACTACAATTGACCTTCCTTCTATATGGGTTCCCCTTCCATATATTTAACCACTATGAATCAAAAAATATTTAGAACACAAGTTATGTTGTTGCTGACATGTACTATGAAGTTAGGGCTAAATTGTTACATCTTACGGAACATTTACAGACTTGCCTTGTAATTATTCCCAAAAAAATACAGTATAACAACCATTCATAGAGGATATAAATTGCACCTGGTATTATAAGTAATCTAGAGACTATTTAAAGTATATGGGAGGGAGGATGTGTGTAGATTATGTGCAAATACTCCACCATTTTATGCATGCATGCATTTTGGTATCTGCAGGGGTCCTCGAACAAATTCTTCATGGGTATTTAGGGGAAACTGTATGACACTATGATCTATGCATGAAGTGGTACACAGAGAATCCAAATTGACTTACTAGAAGTACCAAACTTTAGCATGAGCTACAGGCTCTTCCTGCTATGATCACCAACCTTCAAGCCCCCTTTGTTTACTTTCTCATTGCTCTTTTCTTGTGATTTCTCTTAATATTTACTTCCTGCTATTTGCCTCATTAGATTTGAATCTACTAGAATTTAAAGTATAAATGGAAGTTATCCACTACAATATTCAATTCATTGCCTTATCACCAGCACCAGTGTCTAGCATATAATAGATTCTCAAAAACATTTTCTGAAGAAATGAATGAATAAATGAATGAACTATTTAAGCTTAGCTTTGCTTTCTACTCTTACAGAAAGCCTTCCCTGCTTTTCCTCCAGCACAATCAAGCCAAATTAGATGGTTCTCCAGAGTGTTCCCATGTTAATACATACATTTTTCAGTTACTGCACATTATTTGTGGATGTGACTATCTTTAGACATTGAATTCCTTTTCATTATGTATTCTGTTTTATTTGTATTTATTTTTCAAATTTTTCATCCTTAGTGGGACAAATGACACATATTAGGCATTCAATATTCATTACATGTATGAATAAATTTATTTTTAATCCCAGATTCAATTATATCTAGACTTATTCCAGGTTTGGTCAAGATTGGGTATGTATTTGCTTTCTGGACTAGTTTATACTTTGGCTCTTTTGATTAAAAAGGAAAGAAAATTTAAATGATCAAAAGAGAGGAATTAGCCCTGGCCAGGTAGTTCAGTTGGTTGGAGCATCATCCTGATTTGCTAAGGTTGTAGGTTCAATCCAAGTTAAGACAAATAGAAAAAGCAACCAATGAATGTATAAATAAGTGGTATGACAAATCAATGTCTCTCATTGTCCCCCTCCCTTTATCTCCATGAAATCAACAACTAAAACTTAAGAAATACCTTATTTTTAAAAAAGACATTGCTCCATTTTCTTTATTATTGCTGCTTGTTTATTTATACAATCTGTATTCCTTTTTATACTCAATGCCACAAATATATTATTCATATTTTTTCCAGCCTTCTGCTGAAATGTAGGAATTTTAAGTGATCTCAATGATTGGGGTGGATGAACTATAAACCACATTTTCCATTATGTGTCATCTTATACAGGTGCCAAGAATCTACACTTAATTTGGGCATTATCCAAAGAGTAGGCATGACAAAGTTATGCTAAGGTTTATATATCTCAAAATGTGGTAGGAAAGCAAAAGGCATATATCAAATGAAAGTGAAGGTCAGGACAGAAATGGATCCATTAACAGAAATTAAAATGACATACCAGAAGATAAATTCGTTGGAAAGTTCATAAGGCTTGTTTCATTCTATTAACAATAAAGGGACAGCCAGGAATTGATAGTGTGTCAAGCTGAATGGTTAGGAAATAATTCATAAGAATTATAGGGAACAGCTATCCTATGATCTATGATAAGTATAAAAAAAATCTGATAGATTGTTGTTCTATATGATTGTTCAAGATGCCAATCAGCTGCTTTTATTCCTCTCTCATTCAAGTACTACTCATTAAGAGACAAATGTGTCCTACAGGCCTGTGTATAATTATAATATAAAACATCCAAATGCCTAATATTGCGATAAAACTAACAATAATAGTTGTCAAAATTTTTAAATTTTTATTTTTTCTATATATATATATATATATATCATAAGAGAATGATTCTGTTAATTTTCCTTTTTCCTTTTTATTAAGGGGAAAGACACAGATCATAGTATAAGGCTCCATGAAATGTTCATAAACTACACACACACCCACATGACACCATCCCAGATTAACACTCAACCTTTCCAGCAATCCCTGCCAAGTCCACTCCTGGTTGACCCCAACCCTCCATGGAAAGCCACTTCTTGACTTCTAACCTCAGAATATTAAACCTAAAATTACTAAATATCTAGCTATTGATCTTTATAAATTAGGATATCTGCATTTCTGTCATCCTTTGAGGAAATCAGACATGACAACCCTGGGTTTGAACTCTCTCTAGGCAGCAGCCTGCTATAGCAGGAGCAGCTGTTCCTTAGGGTAGTGGCCTCTCCAGCCCCACCCAGCTCACTTCCTCCTGTTCACCTGCCTGGCCCTCTTTTATAAGAGCTTGCAACATGTGTCTTTTCCATCTGTTAATCCAATTTCAATGTCTTCTTAATTTTGACCACCTGAGCTTTTATACAAATAAGGTAGCATTAGAAGAAATAAAAAATTTTAAGAGTAAGTTTTCTCAACTGAGTTATACTTCAGTAAGTGACTTAACAACAGTATTTCAAAACTACAAGTTTCTATAGCCATCTATAAATAAAGAAATGTGAAAATATATTTTCTCTAACAATCACAATAATCAGGGTATGTTAAACCTGATACGGGTATTAAGAAATTTGGCAAAAATTCTTGAGTACTTATGGATGGATATTGAAGTATAAAATGTTTTGATTTTACTATTTTGAACCTATTGTTTTAACTGGTTGTCAGATTTTACACTGACCTTTTAATCTGTGGACTTTTAAAATCCATGTTGATTAATGTAAATAATTTAAACATAATTAAATATTTAGTTTTGAGATAAAGTTTTGACATTAAATCAAATACATTTTTGATCAGTTTCCATAATTTGAAAATGAGCCATTTATATTACATTAATATAAATTGATTTTTCTTTCATGAGTTTTACAATGAGGACTATATTAATTTAATTTCTCTTTCATATTTTAATCAAAAACAAATTTTATGCAGTAAAAATTATTACTAATGGCCAATTTTACTCAAAATATAAAAATAGTTTTAGTATTATTAAAACCATAGTGATTTCCAGATTTTTATGTACAAAACTTTTAGTGTGTAAATTTTATTGTATTTAGCATTAATGTTTTTTCTTTTTCTTTCTGTGATAGTATTATAATATTAAATTAAAAAATAAAACTAATGTTTTTATCTTTATTAATTATATATGCTAATAACTATAAGCCCCTTAGGTATTATAGAACTGCTCCCATTTTCAAAGCTCAAAAACTTCTCTATTTTATCTTTTCTTTTTTAAAGATTGTGGAGATGATATTCCTAGAACATACAAACTATATTTTGGATCCTTTTTGATTCAATCTTGGGAGAATGTGTTGATGAATGTTAATATTGTAGATTTATATTTTAGTAACAATATGCATGTACATATATACACACACAGAAACACGCACATGACATAATGATAATATGTAGCATTCATAGGATCTGAGCATTGAGATGCATTAGGGTTAAAGTGTTGGGAAGAAAACAGTAGGATTGACATGCCATGCTTAGGTATATATGCTGAGGTAAATTTTTAAAAGTGATAGGTAAAAGGCCAAAATATGCACACATTCTTTTAAAGCTCTCTCCAGACTCCCTTTAATTCTATGGAGGAATAAGTTTGACATGTTGAGCTCAATGAGCAGAGAAACTCCTAAGAAGATACTTGTAAGATTATTAAAAATATTTAGCTGAAAATCTTTTGAGAGCTCCCTTTTAAAATTGATAAAATACTGGGCTGAACATATAGAAGAATTTGGAAACCCATGGGTTGTCCTTAAAACTCTCCCCTTGTTCATGCCTGAGACAGTGTGCACAATATATACATATATATCTCTCAACCATAGACTCCAAGAATGCCATCTACCATCCATCGAAAACTCTGACTCTCTTCTTCAAGAGTCTTTACAAAATTTTGTGCTGCTGAATCTAGTTTGGCTTCTGATTTTCTGCTGAAGTTCTTTGGATTGGTACCAATTTCTTTTTTTTTTTTTCTATGAGACTCTAAATTAATCCTGGGTTCTATAACCTGCAGTCTGAGGGGTTTTTTCATCCCAATATTGAGCCAGGCTCTTAAAATTCTACTTGACTTGGAGGGGAATTTGTATATAGGAAATCAGTACTGATTTACTAGTAGTATTCAACATTAACTGGGGGGGAGGGGTACCAAGGAAAATAGAAAGGATAAAACATTAAGGAATGTAGAATCCTTGTGATCTCTATGCCATATTGTTTACAGGTGAGCCATGGCTAAAAGAGCAAAGGGTGATGCTACTGTATGTCTATAGAAATTTCAATTCATGAAGGATTACAACATTTATTACAGGTTTGTGGAGTTTTAGTCACATTCTAGGAACAAAAGCTTGTGAAGAAATGAAGAAAAGAGGTAAGTTGTCTTTCTTGTTTAGTTGAAACTATGTATTAAAAATTTGGAGAACATGTATGACTCATCTGGGTCAAAATATGTAGATATTTACATTATTTTAAAAAAGTAATATTAGGGATTGAAAGATAGCCAGCAGAGAGATGCAAATGAAAACTACAATGAGATACCACTTTATACCTGTCAGAATGGCCATCATCAACAAATCAGCAAACAACAAGTGCTGGTGAGGATGTGGAGAAACAGGAAGTAGGGTTCCTACTGCACTGTTGGTGGGAATGCAGAGTGGTGCAGACACTATGAAAAACAGTATGGAATTTCCTCAAAAAACTAAAAGTGGAACTGCCTTTTGAACCAGTGATTCCACTGCTAGGATTATACCTGAAGAATTCTGAAACACCAATTCAAAAGAACTTATGCACCCCTATGTTCATTGCAGCACTGTTTACAATAGCCAAGTGCTGGAAACAGCCTAAGCGCCCATCTGTAGATGAGTAGATCAAAAGCCTGTGGTACATTTACACAATGGAATATTATGCAGCAGAAAGAAAGAAGTCCTGACATTTGTGACAACATGGATGGAACTAGAGAGAATTGTTCTTAGCGAAATAAGCCACGCAATGAAAGAAAAATACCATATGCTATCATCCAATACAGGAGACTAATGAACAACACAAATGAATAAACAAAATTGAACAAGGAAAAGAGTAACAGTTATGGGGGGGCAGGGAAAGGGGTAAGTAGGGGAAGGGTTTAGCAAATGAACTAATTTGAATAACCCATGAACATGGACAATGGGGTCGAGATCGACTGTGGGAGAAGGGGTGGGCTGGATGAGGGGTAGCAATGAAGGAAAAAAGTGGGACAATTGTAATAGAAAAACAATAAAAATAAAAAAGAAAGCTAGACATTTATAATCTTGATTCTAATGGTTGAATGAAGGCAGGCATGCATTCTATTTATGTACATGATAATTGTAATTCCTTCTGAGTTTTCACAATCCTAGAAAAATGATAACTACATATAAATTTTTGTAAATTTCAGAATATGTATTTTACTTATACATATTTATCCTGAAATTACACTGTTATAATTTATAGTTACACTATATGGTAATAGGTTAATATTTGATTCTCTAACTAAAGGCAAAACATTACTTGAAGAATTGGAGTTTCCCTCTTGTTAATGGTTTTGCTTCCTTTATCTCACCCATTTTCTTTATATGAAGTACATAATATAATTTATGTGATTTCAGTTAATTACTAAAATAACAAATAGTGGTAACAATAATATTATTTGTCTTAGTCTCTTGGCAAATATAGAAACAAATATTTAAGTGACATCCAGTAACAATGAGCATATCTAACATCCAGGTTCTGGTTTCAAAAACAATTTTTCAATAAAACAAATCAGGAATCTCTGTACAATTCTAGGACTGGATAAAGAATATACAAAATAAATCTGTAGCAGCTTGTGGTGCCAGAAACTATAGATCTTCTTTTAAAATCATCAAAAAAAGAAGACAAAAAAAAAAACAAAACTTGGGAGTATGATGTTGAAAGGATCAAGATATAATACAGTGGTAAGAGAAATTGAAGAAGTCACAAATAACTGGAAGGATACCATGCTCATGAGTGGAAGGAATCAATATATTTAAAATATCCACACTACCTAAACAATCTACAGATTCAGTGCAACCCCCATCAAAATACTAATGACATTTATCATAGACTAGAACAAATAATTTTAAAATTTATATGGAGCCACAAAGGACTGAGTAGACAAGGCACTCATGAGATAAACAAATTTCAAGGTATCTCATTCCTTGATTTCAAACTATGCTACAAAACTGTAGTAATCAAATAGTATGGTACTGGAACAAAAACAGATGTACAGATCAATGGACAAAATAGAAAGCCCCATAAATTAACTCATGCATATATAGTTTATTAATCTAATAGATAGGAGGCAGGACAATACAATGAGGAAAAGACAATATGTTCAATAAATGGTATATGAAAAGTTGAACAGATACCTGAAAAAAAAATGTTAGACCACCTTTTTACACCATAGACAAAATAAATTTTATAATAGATTAAAGACTTAAATGTAAAATCTGAAACCATAAAACTCCTAGAAGAAACACAGGCAGTGAACTCTTTGACATCAATCTTAGCAATTTTTTTTAATATGTCTTTTTGGATAAGGGCAACAAAAGTAAAAATAAACAAATGGGACTATATCAATTAAAGAGCTTTTGTACAGCAAAGAAAATCATCAACAAAACAAAAAGGCAACCTACTGAATGGGAGAAACTATTTGCAAACAATATATTTGACAAGTGGTTGATATCCAAAATGTATAAAGAGCTCATAACTCAACATCAAAAGAAACCAAACAATCCAACTAAAAGATGAGCAGAAGACCTAAGCAGACATTTCTCTGAATAAGACATACTGATGGACAACAAACACATAAAGTGATGCTCAACATCACAAACCACCAGGCAAATGCAAATCTGAACCACAATGAGATATCACCTTATATCTGTCAGAATGACTTTTATCAAAGACAGCAAATAAGTGTTGACGAAGATGTGGAGAAAACTGAACCAAGGTTTTAATTCTTTTATTTTAACTCAGGAAAAATATGTGTTCAAGATTATTTCTAATGTTTAAATTTATTGGGGTGAATGGTTAATAAAATTATATAGGTTTCAAATGTACACTTCTATAATTCATCATTTTATATATTGCAAAAATGAACACGTGCACTGTTGGTGAGATTGTAAATTGGGGCAGCCACTATGGAAAACAGTATAGAAGTTTGTCAAAAAATTAAACATAGAATGACTATATGACCCATCAATTCCACCTTGGGGCATTTATCAAAAAATAAAAACAATAATTTAAAAAATGATATGCTCCCTTATGTTCCTTGCAGCATTAGTTATAATAGCTAAGATATGGAAACCACCTAGGTGTCCATCAATAGATGAATTGATAAAGAAGATGTGATATATATATATATATATATATATATATATATATATATATACACACACACCAATTCTCAAAGTCAATCTCATTACTTCAGAACCAGTTCTTACTGATGCTGGAAGCCCATATGTGGCCTCACCCAAAATCTCATGACAGTTTCTTACCCAGACCTGGGAGCCACAATGCTGATCAAACCGCTTAGGTATTTGCTACCAATATTAGTAATGACCTAAGTCTCTGGTGACATGTAATAGGCTCTCAAGTGTGTCAAATCTTTTCTTACCTCTATAAACTTCAACTAAAACTGTTGTCTGCTTTTGTACCAGAACTCTTTCTATAACTAGGGGCATAACTTGAAACTTGACCTTTGTTTTTGGTTTCCGTTTCTCATTTTCATACATGAGAAGATAGTGCTATTCCTCACTTCCAAACTCTGTAAAAATTCAATTCCAGAAACATTACTTTCTGAGATTAGAAAAGTGAGTCAAATGACACTTTGAATGTATTTCAAAGTGATGACACTTTAAGTAGAGATTTGTAAATCAAATTTCTTTTCTACATATTTCTTGATTCAGAGAGGTTCATAATAGTTCTGACTATAAGGGGTTTACTTTTCATTGACATAATATTCATAAACTTTGAGGATAAAGTTAGAGACAGAAGATGAGAAGTAAAAGGAGAAGAAGAAAGTGGAGGAGGAAAAAAAGGAAGATGAGGTAAGAAAAAAATTAATACTCTAACTCATTCTGAGAGTTTTTTTATATTTAAGCTGAGTAAATATTTTATAATTAATATTAACATAAATGATATATTAGCCACTGTCTATACTACTTAAAAAAAATAAAGGTAGGAGTTAGGATGCTGATACTATTTCACAGCTGGTTTTAATTATTGGAGCAAGGGAGAAAAGTTCAGAACTTCATAGTTTATCACGTGTTACATTTATAAGCAGCCAGTAGCTATGCACAGTGAACATGATAGAAATAGAGGAAATGTGATACTTCCTAAAAGATTGAAATTGTATCTGATCATTTTAAACATACTGACTTTTGATAAGTATACTACCTCTATCGCTTTTATTTCATATAAATTTGTCTTCAATTATCTTGTAGTTTATGTTCTGATTCATTATTTTTGTGAAATGCCATTTCTGAGCTTGTTACTGTTCTCTGACTGAAATGTCTTTGTCCATCCTGTCATTTCTTATTTCATTTATTTTACTGGATTGTTGAAATGACATGTACTAGGCAACCTCAATAGATTTCATTGATAGAAAAATTATAACAGTGATTTGGGCCAGCACTATAAATAGCTCACTTAATGTCTAAAGTGTCAAACAACTATAAAAATCTCCTCTGAAAATTTGTTTACTTCAAGGAAACTGTATTTAACATTTTTTTTGTTTGTTTTTGTTTTTAAGAGGCCAGAGCTGCATAGAAGATAAACATAAAGGTTTTCAGCTTTGTTCATGCATTGAAACAAGCTTTGTCATTTAGGGTAGCAAATGAAAAGATAGGTTAGATAATAATAAATAATCATAATTCAATTTCAAATATTTAGTCAATAAGTAATACCACAACATGTAAGTTAGGAGATTCCAGCCCACTTTAAGTTATTTTTTTATTTTTATTCCCTCCTTAATTTATTTTATTTTACCTTTCATTTTGTTGCTACAAACAACTCATAATCAAAGAACACAATTAAATAGTAACTGTATACTAATGAGTACAATGTGAAAAATATACTCACTGTTCTGTAAAAAATGTGAAATGCTGCGATTGTTGTAAACATCTTTTCTCAATTACTTGCAGACTTTTGTGAACATCCTGTGAAAAGTTCCAGTTTCCCAAGTACACATTCACATTTTATTAATTATATAATCAACTTAACACTTAGGGCTTAAATCAGCAAATAATATTTTTGTTCTGATTCTATGAGTTCACTGAGAATTTGTAATTCAAGTAGCTTAGTTCATCACTGGTTAACAGACAGCTTTGCTGGAACAAGACAGTTTATGATGCTTCTATACATATCTGTCAGCAGATTCAATGTCAACTGGGGGATATGGTGACACTAGTGTTTTTCCATCACCGAAAGGCCTCCTGGTTCATTCACATAGTAGGTGGCTATAGTGTTACCAGTAGCCACAAGATTGAGCATGTCTCAATGCAAGAGCACTTTTTCCTTCTCTTCCTCTGTCACATTTACATTGATCCAATCAAGTGTCAAAACTGAAGCTATGAGTCAATATGGTAATGGAATAACACAGAGCAGGATGAAGGGGTCCCTCACTGTTTTGATTCTTAAAAATTTTATTTTTACTATTATTGGATGGTAAGATTCCTAGAAAGATGTTCCCTTTATGTGTTCATTTAATGATTTATCAAAATGAAAAAAATTTTAATATGCAGTAGGCTCCAGAGATATATTGGCAAATAATAAAATACATGCAATAAATAGCCTAAGAATTGACAATTTTATTACCTTCAGTATCTTTGAGGAAATTATAACTCAATGCTAAATGGTAACAGCAATCCCCAAAATGATATGTATCTTATTCTCTTGATACCGTCTTCATTAGAAGCTGGTTAAATAATAAACCCTGAACTACTACATCCAAGAGTTTTAATTGTATAAAACAGAAGTTATAGTGATATGCATACCACTGCCTAATGAAGGAACCATTTTAATATTTAACAAAAGCACTTTTTAAAAAGAAATGGTTCATACAACTCTCTCTCCTTTCCACTGGCCAAATACGGGCATAATAACAAAGTAGGATATTAAGTTATAGAAGACAGAACATTTTAAAGGTCATACAAATCAAAAAAGAAAACTTTTTTAACTTGAAACTTTAAGCAAATAAATAAGAATTTTAAATAATTATATTAGTCCTGGTCACACACAAACTGCACTTCCTGTTGGTGTGGCCATGTTCAAGTCTCGTCAACTGAAGGTAAACAAAATTGGGTTTACAGTGATCCCTCACTTATTGTGGGTATTATGTTCTAGACCACACCCCCAAGATAGGTGAAAATTAAATAAATTACATTTATTTTAGTACTTCTATATGTTTTAAGGTTTTAAAAATCCTTCCCACACACTTATAAACCATTCCCAGTCCCTTATTAACCTTTCCCACTCATTTATTAACCTTTTCCACACTTTTATAAACACTACTTATATTCTTAAACATATTCACACTTTTTTTATCATTGTTTTTCAGTTACAGTTGTCTGATTTTTCCCCATTGCTCCCTCCACAGCCAACCCCTTCTGTCACAGTCATATCCCACCCCATTGTCCATGTCCATGAGTCATTTATACATGTTCTTTGACTAAACCCTTCCCTTACTTATTCCCCTTCTCTCTCTCCCCGCTCCCCACTGATAACTATTATTCTGTTCCTTGTTCTATTCAGTTCATTTGTTTGTGTTGTTCCTTAGTTTCCTGTATTAGGTGAGATCATATGGTATTTTTCTTTCATTGCTTGGTGTATTTCACTAAGCATAATTCTCTCTAGCTCCATCCATGTTGTCGCAAATGGCAGGAGTTCCTTCTTTCTTTCTGCTGCATAGTACTCCATTGTGTAAATGCACCACAGTTTTTTAATCCACTCACCTACAGATGGGCACTTAGGCTATTTCCAGGACTTAGCTATTGTAAACAGTGCTGCAATGAACATAGGGGTGCATAAGTTCTTTTGAATTCGGATTTCAGGATTTTTCGGGTATAATCCTAACAGTGGAATTGCTGGTTCAAAAGGCAGTTATATTTTTAGTTTTTTGAGGTAATTCCATACTGTTCTCCATAGTGGCTGCACCAGTCTGCATTCCCACCAACAGTGCAGTAGGGTTCCTGTTTCTCCACATCCTCGCCAGCACTTGCTGTTTGTTGATTTGTTGATGATGGCCATCCTGACAGGTGTAAAGTGGTATCTCATTCTGGTTTGTATTTGCATCTCTCTGATGGTTAGTGATGTTGAACATTCTTTCATGTGTCTATGGACCCTCTGTGTATCCTCCTTGGAGAGGTGTTTGTTCAGGTCCTTTGCCCATTTTTTAATTGGGCTGTCTGTCTTCCTGGTGTTGAGATGAGTAAGATCTTTATATATTTTGGAGATCAATCCTTTGTCTGAGGTATCATTGGCAAATATGTTTTCCCATATGGTTGGTTTCCTTTTCATCTTGCTAATGTTTTCTTTTGTTGAGCAGAAACTTTAGTTTGATGTAGTCCAAATTGTTTATTTTTTCCTTTATTTCCCTTGCCTTAGGATATGTATCAGTGAAAATATTGCTACATAGGATATATGAAATTTTCATGCCTATGTTTTCCTCTAGGACTTTCATGGTGTCACAGCTTACATTTAAGTCTTTGATCCATCTTGAGTTTAAGTGTAAGTTGGTGGTCTAGTTTCATATTTTTGTCTGTCCCTGTCCAGTTCTCCAAGCACCATTTGTTGAAGAGACTCTTCTCACTCCATTTTATGCTTCTTCCCCCTTTGTCAAATATTAGTTGACCATATACTTCTGTGCTCTCTATTCTGTTCCATTTATCTATATGTCTGTTCTTATGCCAGTACCAGACTGTTTTGGTCACAGTGGCTTTGTAGTATAGTTTGATGTCTGGTATTGTGAATTCTCCTGCTGTGTTCTTCTGTCTCAAGATTGCTTTGGTTATTCATGGTATTTTTTGGTTCCATATACATTTTTGAAGTATTTGTTCTAGGTCTGTGAAATATGTCATTGGTATTTTAATAGAGATTGAGTTAAATCTATAAATTGCTTCAGGTAGTATGGACATTTTAATGATGTTGATTCTTCCCATCCATGAACATGGTATTTGCTTCCATTTATTTGCATCTTCTTAATTTCTTTCTTCAGTGTTATGTAGTTTTCTGAGTACAGGTCTTTTATCTCTTTGGTTAAGTTTATACTTTCTACACTCTTAAACCTACCTAACTTTAACAACATACATATTCAGTACTGCAAATTCCGCTATGTAGTAAAAAATCCGCAATAAATAATTAAATATTATATTTTTTAAAATTTTGCAATATAGTGAGGCCATGATAAGTGAACCACGATATAGAGAGGAACTAATGTATGCCATTTCTGGCCCAATGTTTTTAGGAATTGAGTTAAAAGTGTATGAGAGCCACTGATTAAGCAAAAACATTAGCATTTTTCACCACTTTTTTTGTTCCCTATTACCTCATATTCCTTTGCTCCATGCCTTTTATAACATGTTGTTCATTAATCTGCAATCCTAGGTAATACTTTTTCTTTTCCAATGTCCACGCTGACCCACATGTATGAAAAAAAAACACAAAAATCAAACCAATCATTCCTGCTTAAATGAGATCTTATTTCAGAGATAAAAGAAAAGTGATAAATAGTAAGCCCAGAAACTTCTTTAAATAGATGAAAAATCAAGTTCTTTGAGATGTTTAGTATTTATATTGGTTAATTTCCTTACACCTCTCCCAACAAATATGCCACTGAAACATTAAAGCTGAAACAAACAAAAAAAAAGTATATATATGTAATATATGTGTTATATATAAAAATTATTTTTCTCTTTTAGGCTAATTTATAGAAATTATATATTTTAGATTCATCTATTTTATATCTTACATAACTCATTTTATTTAAAACATGAAGAAGCTAGAGCATATTTGGTATGCCAAAATTTATGAAATGTAGTTCTAGACATTTTTTTACTTTTGGACAAAACAACTCAAACTGGCTTAAACAAAAATAACATCAGCTTATTTAATCAGAAAGTTCAGGAAACAATCTGGCTGTATGTCTGTGTAGCCAAACCAGAGAGAAATCAATGCTGCAACCCCAGGACTTGCTTTCTTTTTTTGTGGCTTCTTTCTCAGGTGTGATACCATTTCATTTATGCTGGCATAAATAGCCAAAAGAAGCTCCAGGCTTATCATGTATCAGAGAAAGAGGCTCTTTCCAGCACAGTTTTGGTATAGAGTCTGATTTGGTTTAAACTGGATTAAACAACTGCATCTGACCTAATCACCAAGGCCAGAATAATGAAATATACTGGTTAGCCACATCTGGATATGTTGTATATTTGGAGATAGAGAGTATTTAAAGCCCAATTCAATCTGTTGTGAATGAAGATGAGGAAGAGAATCACGGTATTATTACCAGAAAGATCATAGAAATTGGTAAGGCAAACACACCAGGTCTCTACTGTTATGATTCATTAGGGCAATGCTGAAAATTTTATATGTGTATATATGTATATTCATGTATATATGTACTCATATATACATATATAGAGAAATAAATGTCTATATATAATATATAAAGTTTCATAAGAAATATAAAAGATCATGATATCTATTACTAGTCACAATGTCACAGTTTTTCATCTTATTAAATTCCATAATAGAAAAATAAACCAGGATGAAATAAAGTATTACTTATAGTACATTTTCTCTAGTATGAACATATAAAATATATATGATGGGGTCTGTATCATTATACACTTTAAAAAGCAGTTAAAAGTCAGTGCAATACAGTTGTACATTTACTAATACTATATATTATTCTATGCTGTTATTTTTCTGTTGCTACTTCCATTTTAATAAACTAGTCACCACAATATTACTTAAGGGCATAGCATGAAACTTACTAGATTTTAAGTAGTATTTTCTATTTTAATTATATAACTACTATAATTCCCATCTTAACAGTACGTTTTTATTTATGAAACTGATAACTCTTTTATTAGGAAACAAAATTAAATAAAGTGTGAATAAATCATGTAAGTTCATTTTGATATTAAAGCATCTGTTTTAGAATATAGACAAGAATTAGGGGTCAACTGGTCAAATAGCATATTTGAATCTTACATATATCAGCTTTAATTATTTATCAACATTTTGTATTCTGCATTCTATAATTCACAATTACTAGGCCTTTTGTGTGGGCATTTCCAAAATAAAATACATCACAGTGAAATAATATAATAAATTTTTGTCCTTAAAAAGTTTAGATTTTAGTCCTAAAAACAATAAATGTCTATGATTGTAGTCCTTCTGCTATTTAAAAAATTTTCTGAGTAGCAGAAAAATTACAACTTTCTTTTGTGGTTAATTTTGGCAGCATATGCCCTGCATTAAATAAAAATATGTGATATTTGGAGAAATGTTCTTCTCATTCATTATTTACTACTCAATTAAAAATATCTTTAAAGCGAATCACATTTTGAAGTTTGTGATAATGAGAAGCCATATTTATTCTCTATTGGGAGCAGTAAAACACTTTAATTCCATTATCTTCAAATTTGTTCTGTATTTATTTTAAAACATTAGCCTCCACCCACACAATTTGAGTACTCATCTACTGAAAGTTTGTTATTGTCTCCAGCATTCTGTTATCGACTTTGGTATTCTGACACATTAAAGAAGAAGAAAGAGCATATAATGATTATATGATTCATTTATAAAAGATAAATCATTATTATTTATTAAAGAGAACAAAGTATTGTCTTTGGAAATATTCACTGAGGGGTAGAATTTTTTAATGATATTATGATACCCCTTCTAAAAAGAGCAATCTGATATTACTTTCATCATTCCTCCTCTTGAATTACAACATGCAAAGTATTTCATTCTCCTTTAAGAATATGATGTTATTTCTTCACATTATGAGTCTGACGAATGACATTTTTTTATGTGTGTGTTTCCAATGCATATGTTTCCTTTGATACAAGTGTTTTTATGTCTTTATTTATTTTTTGTCCCTATATGACATAGTGACTTTACTAACACAAGTACAATGTAAAATTTATTGGGAAACTATTTTCCCCAGCTGTCATGTTAAAAAATGTGCATACTTTTTTTTAAAATCCTCATCTGAGGATGTTTATTGATTTGAGAGAGAGAGGAAGAAAGAAACATTGATATAAGTGAGAAACAGTAATCAGTTGCTTCCCATATGCGCTCTGACAAGGGATCAACCCACAATCTATATTTATGCCCTGACCAGTGATTGAACCTACAACCTTTTGGTGCATGAAACAGCACTCCAACTGAGCCACCCAATCAGGTCTACATACTTTTTGATGTTCATCAAATAACTTTAAGATATGACTTAGAAAAACACCTTACACCATAAACCAGAATAAACTCAAGATGGATCAAAGACTTAAATGTAAGCCATGACACCATAAAAGTTATAGAGAAAAACATAGGCAGTAAAATTTCAGATATCCCACGTAGCATTATTTTCACTGATATATTTCCTAGGGCAAGGGAAATAAAGGAAAGAATAAACAGATGGGACTACATCAAACTAAAGAGTTTCTGCTCAGCAAAAGAAAACATCAGCAAGATGGAAAGGGAACCAACCATATGGAAAAACATATGTGCCAATAATACCTCAGACAATACATAAAGAACTTATACAACTCAACACCAAGAACACAAACAATCCAATTAAAAAATGGGCAAAGGAACTGAACAGACACTTCTCCAAGGAGGACATACAGAGGGCCCATAGGTACATTAAAGAATGCTCAACATCACTAGCCATCAGAGAGATCCAAATTAAAACCACCTCACACTAGTCAGAATGGCCATCATTAACAAATCAACAAACAAGTGTTAGTGAGGAATTGGAGAAAAGGGAACCCTATTTCACTGTTCGTGGGAATGCAGATGGGTGCAGCCACTATAGAAAACAGTATGGAATTTCCTCAAAAAACTAAAAATAGAACCGCCTTTTGATCCAGCAATTTCATTGCTAGGATTATACCCAAAGAATCCTGAAACATCAATTCAGAAGAACCTATGCACCCCTATATTTACGGTATGCTATTTACAATAGCCAAGTACTAGAAACAGCCTAAGTGCCCATCTGTAAATGAGTGGATCAAAAAACTGTGGTACACTTACACAATGGAATACTATGCAGCAGAAAGAAAGAAGGAACTCCTACCTTTTGTGACAACATGGATGGGATTGGAGAGAATTATGCTTAGTGAAATAAGCCAGGCAGCAAAAGACAAATACCATATGATCTCACCTAATACAGGACACTAATGAACAACATAAACTAATGAGGAAAATAGAAACAGAAGCATGGAAACAAAGAACAGACTGAAAGTGACCAGAAGGGAGAGGGGAGGAGAAGAAGAGGGAAAAGAAGGAGAAGGGTCTAGTCAAAGAACCATAATAAATGACCCATGGACGTGGACAACTAAATGGGGATGGACTGTGAGAGAGGGGTGTGGTGGGCAAAGCAGGGGAGACCAATGGGGAAAAAATGGAACAATTGTAATAAATAAATAAATAAGAAAAAAAGAGGATCAAACTAAATCTGCATCAAGCAGAAATAAGGAAATAATAAAAATGATTAGAATAAAAACTAATGTAATAAGGAATAGAAAAATATTGTTAAAAACAAAACCTAAGGTTAGTTCTTGAAAAGATAAATAATGTTGACAAATTTACCAAGCAAAGAGCAAAGAACAAGTGAGAAAAGACTCAATTTTCTAAAATGAGGAACAAAAGAGAACCGCATTACTTGCATTACAGAAACAAAGACAAATACTATGAAAACAAAGGAATATTATTAAAAATGTAACAAACCCATGGACATGGACAACAGGGTGGGGGCTGACTGTGGGAGCAGGAGTGGGCTGGGTGGGTGGTGAGCAATGGGGTAAAAAGTGGGACAACTGTAATAGAAAAACAATAAAAATAAATTTTAAGAAAATGTAACAAATCAGGTAGCTTAGACCTAATACATAAATTTCTAGTAAGATACAAAATTCAGATATTCACTCAAGAAGGAACAGATGATCTAAGTAGATCTAATGAGTAAAGCAATTGAATTGGTAATTAAAAATCTTCCAACAAATAAAAGCTCAGAAATAGCTTCATTAGTGAAATCTACCAAACATTTAAGAGGCATACCTCTTCAGGGGAAAGGCTAAGGGAGTAAACCCCGACAGAAAATCCGGAGCCGGAGTCCCTAAGGCGGTTTGACATTGTAGTCAACACCGGCAACTCCTGCGGCGCACCTGAAGCCAAGCTGTATTGACTTTGTCTTTCCCTTGGACCCTTCAGCTGCGAAGAGAGGGGGGGTCTGCTGCATGGGCAACAGCAGACCCTCCATATCACCCTGCCCAGGCTCTGTAGCTTCAGTTTCACTTGAGAGGACACTCCAGCGTCATCGCAAGATGTCGACTCAACACGGGAGGAGACAGATACCAGTTATAAGCTCATCCGATTGGCGAAGGAAACGAGCGCCAGGGGTCTCCTCTGACGGTGGGAGAGGTCATCGCACCTCACTGGACAGCTACCGTCTCGCCATGGCTCGCCTGCCCCACTGGGTGCGTGGGGATCAGAGAGGCGCCTCTCGAAAAGTGGGCCACAAAACACCCGCACCAGTTAATTCCAAGCAAACAACAAGAAAGAAGCCTCCGGCTCTTCGCCTCGCTAGCTGGAACATCAGGACCATGTGCCCCGGACTTACTGCAGACCTTCCGTGGATCAAGGGTGCCAGGAAAACCGCTGTCATCGATAGGGAACTGGCACGACTAAACATCGACATTGCGGCTCTACAGGAGACCCGGTTGGCCGACAACGGAACTATCAGAGAAACCAACTACACCTTCTACTGGCAAGGGAAGTCTCCGGACCAACCAAGACAGCACGGTGTTGGGTTCGCTGTGAAGAACACGCTTGTTAACTCCATAGAGCCACCCACAGGAGGCACAGAGAGATTACTTACCCTCCGATTGTCAACAACTTTCGGCCCAGTCAGCATTCTTAGCGCATATGCCCCAACCCTCTGCGCCACCACCGAAGAGAAAGAACAGTTCTACCATGCACTGGACGAAGCGTTATCCAAGATTCCCAGAAGTAACGCTCTCTATCTCCTTGGAGACTTCAACGCAAGAGTAGGAGCCAACCACATGGCCTGGCCCACCTGCCTTGGAAACTTTGGGAGAGGAAAGATCAATGAGAATGGTCAGCGACTGCTTGAGCTTTTGTGTCACCACGGCCTGTGCGTGACAAACACATTCTTCAAGTGCAAAGAGATCCACCAGGTGTCATGGAGGCACCCCCGCTCCCGCCATTGGCACCAGCTTGACCTCGTCATCACCAGAAGAACGGATATTGGCAGCACCCTCCTCACCCGCAGCTACCACAGTGCAGACTGCGACACGGACCATGCCCTCGTGGTAAGCAAGGTGCACATAATGCCGAAGAGGTTGCACCACTCCAAGATGAAGGGTCGCCCACACATCAACACCAGTTGTGCCAGCAACCCAGTTAAGACCCAGCAATTCATCAACAAGATGGAAGATGCACTCGGCGAGGGAGTGGCGGCAGATGACATTATCGAATCCAATTAGCCACGTCTTCGCGACGCCATATACAACTCCGCCATTATTGCTTACGGGAAGAAAGAGCGGAAGAATGCTGACTGGTACGAGGCTCACTGGGAAGAAATGGAACCCGTGATCGAGGCTAAGAGGAAGGCCCTACTGGCTTACAAGGTCACGCCCACTCCCAGTACACTTCAAGCTCTACGGGCTGCCAGGAACAAAGTCCAGAAGACCGCCCGCCACTGTGCCAACACCTATTGGCTAAACCAGTGCAGAAGCATTCAGGAAGCCGCCGATATAGGCAACGCACGAGGAATGTATGAGGGTATCAAGAAGGCAACAGGCCCAATCCCCTCCAAGATCGCCCCCCTTAAGTCCAAGACAGGTGAGGTCATCACTGACCAGGAACAGCAAATGCGGCGGTGGACCGAGCACTACCTCGAGCTGTACGCAACGAAGAACACCGTAACAGACACTGCTCTTAACGCCATCCCAGACCTACCAGTCATGGAGGAGCTAGACACCCCACCTACTGCGGCAGAGCTCGGCAAAGCCATCGACCGCCTCGCTTGCGGGAAAGCACCAGGAAGCGACGGAATCCCTCCAGAAATCCTAAAGAGCGGGAAACCAGTCCTGCTACAGCCGCTCCACCATCTACTCTGTCTCTGCTGGAAGGAGGGTTACATCCCCCAGGATATGAGAGACGCCAACATTATCACCATGTACAAGAACAAAGGAGACCGCAGCGACTGCAACAACTACCGGGGCATCTCTCTCCTCAGCGTCGTCGGCAAAGTATTCGCCCGGGTCGCTCTTGCCCGCCTGCAGACCCTTGCTTCCCGCGTCTACCCAGAGTCCCAGTGTGGCTTCAGAGCTGGCCGATCAACAGTGGACATGATCTTCTCCCTACGCCAGCTGCAGGAGAAGTGTCACGAGCAGCATAAACCACTCTACCTCGCCTTTATTGACCTCACGAAGGCGTTTGATCTGGTCAGTCGAAGCGGACTCTTCAGCTTGCTACGGAAGATTGGCTGTCCACCACATCTGCTTGCTGTGGTCATGTCCTTTCACGACAACATGCACAGCACGGTGTCCTACAACGGCGCAACCTCTGAGGCCTTCCCAGTCAGCAGCGGAGTAAAGCAGGGCTGCGTCCTCGCGCCTACGCTGTTCGGAATCTTCTTCTCCATGCTCCTCCAATACGCCTTTAAGGACTGCAGCGAGGGTGTCTTCATTCACACCAGATCTGATGGCAAGCTCTACAACCTGGCCCGTCTACGAGCCAAGACCAAAGTCAAAGAGGTGCTCATCCGTGAGATGCTCTTCGCCGACGACGCAGCTTTGACATCACACTCCGAAGAGGGACTCCAGCAGCTAGTCACTTGCCTTTCCCACGCATGCAAGGAGTTCGGACTAGCCATCAGCCTGACGAAGACGAATGTTATGGCTCAAGGCACGGGGACTCCCCCATGCATCACCATCGACGGATACACCCTGGAGGTTGTCAACGACTTCACTTACCTCGGGTCCACCATCTCGAGCTCTCCGTCAGTCGACTTGGAGGTCAACCGGAGAATCGCCAGGGCAGCCACAGTTATGGCCAGACTGAACCGGCGAGCGTGGAACAATTCCAGCCTCACTGAGAAAACCAGACTGCGCATCTACCAAGCCTGCGTACTCAGCACTCTCCTCTATGGCAGCGAGACGTGGACCACCTACGCAAGGCACGAAAGGAAACTCAACAGCTTCCACATGAGGTGCCTGCGACGCGTCCTGCATGTCGCCTGGCAGGATAAGGTCCCCAACACCGAGGTGCTGAAGCGAGCCAATATGAGCAGTTTGCATGCAGTTCTTAGCGAGAGATGCCTCAGGTGGCTCGGCCATGTCAAAAGAATGGATGCAGGCCGTATCCCCAAAGACCTCCTCTACGGCGAGCTAGCAGAAGGCAAGAGGATGACAGGGCGCCCAAAACTGCGGTTCAAAGACATCTGCAAAAAGGACATGACACAATGCTCCATCAATCTCAACACATGGGAAGTTCAAGCAGACGACCGCCTAGCCTGGAGGCTCGCGGTCAGGCAAGGTACGTCACGCGCGGAGGCTGCGCGCAACGAGGAGGCGGTCCAGAAAAGATCGAGGCGGAAGCAGCGTCAGCAGCAGCAACAACAGCCATCTGCCTTCACCTGTACCAAGTGCGGCAGGGATTGTCACTCCCGAATCGGACTGCACAGCCATTCTCGGCGGTGCAGATAGACTCTCAAGAAGCTACGCCATCGTCTCTCAAGACGGACGGCTGCCGCCGCCGCCGCCGCCGACCAAACATTTAAATAATGAATAACAAATATTAAATTTTTCCAAAAAAATTAGAAGAGGGGACAGTTACCCATGAATTCTATGAGATCGGTATGTAACTTACTACCAAACCCAGACAAAAATGTTGTAAGAAAAAAACTTAAAAAAAAAAAAAAACAAGAAGAAAAATTGCAGATCAATATTATTTAGAAACAAAAGTTCTCAACACAATACTAACAAACCAAATCCAGAAACATATAAAAAGGACTGTACATCATGTCAAAATAGAATTTATCCCAGAAATTGAAGGTTAGTTTAATGTATGAAAATAATCAGTGTATTTAAATAGGCCCAGGAAAAAAATTGACAAAATCTACCCCCTTAAATTAAAAACAAACAAATGAACAAACTAGAGATAGAAGGGAACTTCCTCATTCTGATGAAAGGCATTTATGAAAAACCCACAGCTAACTAAGTGTGAAAGACTGAATACATTCCTCCTAAGATCAGAAAGAGGACAAAAATCTTCTCTCTTGCCACTTTAATTCAAGTGGATGTTTGTTCTATGCAGGGCAATTAGACAAGAAAAAAAATAAATAAAAGTCTTCTACCTTGGAAAGAAAGAAATAAAATTATTTCTATTTACAGATGAAATAATTTTATATATAGAAATGCCCTAAAATGCATAAAAACTATTAGAAGTTACAAATTAGTTCACCAAAGTTGCAGTATAAGTATTAATGTACAAAACAATCAATGGTGTTCTAAACACTATCGTGAATAAAATTATTATAATTTTATTCACAAAAATGCCTGAGAATACAATTGCTAGGTGATATGGTAAGCACTTGATTAGTTTTGTAAGAAACTACCTTACTATTTTTCAGTTGAATAAAATTTTAGTAAATGCTTTATTTTTTTGAACATCTATTACATGACAGATTTATTTGAAGCTATACCTCTAGAGTTTGGAAAAAAGCAATGTACAAAACACAAAGCATATCTGTTCTCATATAGCTCTCATTCTTGTTTGGAGAGACACTTGATTAAACAAAATAAACAAGCTAATAAAATATGTCAGTTCTTAAAAAAAAACCAACATAGAAGAAAAAGACTAGTGAGGAGGATAAACATGCTGGAGCTCAGAATGTTTTTTTATACTAGGGTTAAAAAAAAGGACTTTGAGAGAGGAGACCTGTAGAAACAAATCTTGTGTCTTGTGATTTTTTAAAACTTTCTATTTCCTGATGCCTCAACACCCCCAGGAAGAGACTGTGAGCACTCTGTCCAGGCAACTACGTGCAACAGTGTGATGAGGCTTGTCCTTGCCATAAACCCCTCTTCCTCTCCCCACTGCCTTTGACTTCACGACATCCAGATGTACCTATAAAATCCCCTCCTGACTTCACCTTGTTTACTCCACCCTGACCCTCAGTAAAGGCATTTCCTACAGGTCCTCACTCTCCTCACTCCATTAGTGCTCCTGCCATGCTGTCCCCTGCATGCTGTGCCTCCTCTTCCAGGACCTGCGAGGACAATAAATCTTTTTCACTTACATAGGCCTCTCCATAGTGTGATCACACCTGATAGGTCATCCTAAAAATTCCAGTTTAAGAACTATAATTATTCCTTACAACACACCTGTGCCTATTTGGAGGCCTCACATTCCAGATATCCCTTAACAAGTATAAAGCATATTATTCAGAAAGCATGAGAAACAAGGCTGCCTGGTTACTAGTCACGGAAGGCAGAGTGACCGGAGCCCTTTCTAGGGGCCCAGAAATGGTTTACCTTTTAATTTATTTTTAGAAGAAAAAAAGTATTGATAAAGAATATATAATAGTATCACCTTTTGATCAGTAAAGTCATACAATAACATTTTTAATATTTTTAAATATTAGTGTTTTTTAATTTTAATTTTTTATTTAGAAAATAGTTGATGAAGACAACTGTTCCTGTGTCCATAAGAGATGCATCGCTAGAAAGAAGCTGAATGAATGAGGTACAGCTTAATTCAAATAGTTGGGGCAGGGGGTGTTTGTGGGAAAGATCACAAAGGTCATTAACACTTGATATTTTATTCTAACAGAGATGAGAATCAATTAGAGAATTCTGAGCATGAATTAACATTTTTAAAGGATCATTATTGCTGTGTTATAGGGAGTAGATTGTAACAGACGTTGTTTATTGAAGATACTGACAAAAATAAAGTGAAATTGTCTTCCTAGCAGGATGGTTCTGGAGAAGGTGATGTGAAGTGACTGATTACTAAATGAGTTTTTAAGTGTCAAAAATCCAGAAATAACAAAATTAAGTCCACGTGATCACTAAAATGGTAATTAGTAAGAGTTTATACTAGACATAAAGAGTTGAATTGGGAGATTTTGAAACAATAATGGAATGAGACTCAGAGGTATATTGTTATAGGAAGGCTTATAGTGAAAATGTAGAGGCTGTTACAACTATTGGTTACAGCTTTAAAGTTATCGTAGTGAGAAGGCATTCGTTAAACATGGTTACCTCATGTCGATTTGGGGAATAGCTTAAGTTTCATTTATGATCTTTAGTGTTATTTACTAGAAGTAACCCAAGTTTTGGTTGTTTTTCAAAATAAGCTAAATTAAGTGTTGCTTTTGTGGCTTAATTCCTTTTGTCTGCTTGGGATATTTCTAAGCCTAGTCTCCATTTTTTATTTAATTTTAATGTAAGTTGGAATCAAAAGGATTTGTTAATGGTTTGAGTCTGGGGTTATAAGAGAAAGAAAGTATAGAGAGATGTACTTAACTCTCCTAACCAAAAGGAAACTGGGATCAACTACTTTTTGCTTACTCAGTTTCCATAGTAAAAGCCCATAGCTTCTTTTCTAAGATCTTTATGATGAACACCAGCTGCTGCTTCTATATTCAGACAAATAAATGCAGAACTGTAAACTGGAAGTGATGATGGCTGAATGGTGAAAATGACAACATATAAACTTTTTGTGTTTTCTGCAATCAGGAGGCACATTCGTATATTAAGATCATTTACTCTCAAATCCCTTATCATGAGGATTTCAGAAGCAGTTACAGTGAATATCAGATGTAAAAGTTAATATCTATGCCAGTGACTTTCAAATAAACAGTACTATAATTACAGGGGGAATAAGATATTTGATAACGGCATAACCCAGAGCCATAGCCCAGAGGGAGTAGTTGAACGTTGCAGTGGTGATGGGGTGTAAGGAGCGAGTGCCATGTGCAACTGACTAGCTGAGTGCCCACACATATCTGAAAATGTTCAGAGGATGGGCTTGCTCCACTGTAATTAACGGCCATCTATAGTAGAACATGCACTTTGATTTGGTTTTATGGTAAGTGATTCTTTGATCTATCACATTCTCTTGCTCTCTTCTGAGAAATAATAGTATACAATATGTAAGTCAGCTTCCCAGGGGGAAAATTGCTTGAGCAAGAAAAACTAACTCTCTAAAAAGACATTAAAGTTGTGACTACAGCTTCATTAACTGAATACTCAGTGAACTGAGCTACAAACCAGACTCAGTGCTCTGTAGAAAATCATAATACGTTGAGAATCACTGAGACTTAAAACTTGCTTAAAGTGTATGTCTGAGAACTGTGGTTTGTGGGAGTTTTTGCCCAAAGATTGTGAAATTACATTATGTTCTGATCAATCTTGGAAAGTACAGTGGAAAAGATCTGTCAAGGTTTGTACTCTGAAGCATAATGAAAGCCACGTGTCTTCTGTAAATTGATCTGTTTTAATTGTAACTCAAAGGAATTATCAGGGAAACTCCTGGAAACATAGTGATTAGTCAAAAAGAATTGAGATGCCCACCAAAATTTTCAGTTTTAAGAAGATATGTTTCATATTTAGAGTCATGAATGAGGAATCCAGGTGGTGGGGATAGTAAGTGAGGACACTATAATAGTGGGGCCCATGATCTTCCCAATGAGACAAACTCCAGCCACTTGCTGCCTTTTACAACCATCACTTTGCCATTTGCTGAAGTTTGCTTTAGTCTGGCTTTTCTGTTGACCTGATTAGCTTAACTCAGTATTTTAATTTTATTTATTTATTCATTACTTGATTCTGCAAATTTCCCAAAAGGATTTGACGTGAGCTTAACTGGAGAGCCTTAACAAAACCCCAGGTCTTGTTTTCTATTCACAAACCATTGACACTTCTACATAGGATGACCTTATCGGGACTCTAAAATTTGCATTTTATAAATGGTATTTGTATTATTTACTTTTAGTTCTCTCTGCATATCTACTTGTAGTTTTTATGTTTCTTTTGGACTCTTGAATTTGCATATTATGCATATCAATACTTCTTATTTATGTGAATTCTCTCACTTATCTGTTACTATGAAAAAAAAAGAATGTTTCTTAAAAATCAAACATGTCTTTTAAATAAATAACCTCTCTATACAAAAGTTATTTAGCCATTGGAATATTAATAAATTTTTAATTGGGAAGATTTTTGGAGAAAGAAAAAATGTTTGTACCAGAGCAATAAAGGTAGCACCTGAAATAAATTACCGTTATGAGCTACCCTTCTTGAATTCAGGCAGATGGAAGCTGCTGAAACTCCTGTTAGTACACAGGCAGACCTTGTTTCATTGTGCTTGGCTTCATTGCACAGAAGTTGTGCTTTTTACAAAGTGAAGGCAAGACCTTCCATCAGCAAAAAGATTATGGCTCATTTTCTTTGGATGCTCACTTTATTGTGGTGGTCTGAAACCGAACACACAATATATCAGAGGCATGCCGCTATTGAAATGCAGGTTGTGGATCTAAAACTTTAACATCCTGTAGAGTCTCTCTCAGGGCTTGTTAAAATACAAATCAATGGGCTCCACCCCAAGCGTATCTGGTTTAATATCTAGATTGTGCCCCAAAATTTGTTTTCTGTGATAATTTATTTTAATTGCTACCTTGAGTGTTACGGTCTAAGTTTCCAGGTGAAAGTGATTTTGCTGAATTGGAAACTATTGGTATACAGTATTCCCTCACTTATCACAGGTATTAATTACATTCTAGACCTCCCCACGAAGTAGGAACCTTACATTTATGCTACACTCTTAAATCTACGTAACTTCAACAACATACATATACAGTACCGCAAAACCCCACGACACAGTGAGGCCACGATAAGTGAACCATGATTAGAGAGGCACTACTGTAGTAGATTACTCCAAAGTTCAAAGTAGCTATTTGTCTCTTTCATTAAAAAAAAAAAAAAGTGCTTACTTTGGCAGCACATATACAAAAATTGGAACAATACAGAGAAGATTAGCATGGCCCCTTCACAGGAAAAAAAATAACTCATGTCTAAATTTCAATCTCAGTTATTCCACTATATATTATACAATGCAAGCTCTTTTCATGATAAGTCTATGATGGTGGCTGAATTTAATAATTAAGTGTTAAATACAAAGCATTCTTCTTCTAAGGCATGTACTTATATACACATTAAAAAAAGGCTTGTCAAGACAGAATTTTGTTTATATCATTGTTCTTACTTTAAGAAATAGAATCTTTAACTTATTGACATGACATAAGCAATATCAGTCATAACAGGTAAATTAATAATATGGTGTAGAAAAATAATATAAAATGCAATATTTATAGCACCTCCATGCACTCTGAGGTGATATTTTTCAATTTTTGTGTTTAACATTATTGATGTATATTTGTACATTTTATATATGTATGTATTTATAATAATATTTATACTTTATTACATATTATTTTTAATCTTTTTTATTTTACTTAACAATATACAATAATTACTTATAATTATATTTTCTTGAGACCCTGGCTGGTTTAGCTCAGTGGATTGAGCGTCGGCCTGCGAGCTAAGTGTCGCTGGTTCGATCTTCCAGTCAGGGTACATCAGAGAAGGAAAACTCTGACTCCAAAAAACCTCCGCTGCCTTGCGGCATACCTCTTCAGGGGAAAGGCTAAGGGAGTAAACCCCGACAGAAAATCCGGAGCCGGAGTCCCTAAGGCGGTTTGACGTTGTAGTCAACACCGGCAACTCCTGCGGCGCACCTGAACCCAAGCTGTATCGACTCCGTCTTTCCCTTGGACCCTTCAGCTGTGAAGAGAGGGGGGGTCTGCTGCATGGGCAACAGCAGACCCTCCATATTACCCTGCCCAGGCTCTGTAGCTTCAGCGTCATCACAAGATGTCGATTCAACACGGGAGGAGACAGATACCATGTCACTCCTGAGTCGGACTGCACAGCTATTCTCAGAGGTGCAGATAGACTCTTAAGAAGCTACACCATCGTCTCTCGAGACGGACGGCTGCCGACGATATTTTCTTGTCATGCAAATAGTTATATAGTCCTTAAACAGTTACATAGCAATGAATCATATCAAAATTTTGTCTAAAAATCAGATTTGGGCTATTAATATTTACATTGTACTGAAAATTATATTGAAATTCTTAACTATATACTTGTTGCCTATGCCTACAAAAAAATCTACCAAATCTTATAGTTCTGTCTAATCAAAACCATTTAATACAGACCAATCCACAGCCTGTCGTCGTCGGCAGCCGTCCGTCTCGAGAAACGATGGTGTAGCTTCTTAAGAGTCTATCTGCACCGCCGAGAATGGCTGTGCAGTCCGACTCGGGAGTGACACGATATCTGTCTCCTCCCGTGTTGAATCGACATCTTGCGATGACGCTGGAGTGTCCTCTCCAGTGAAGCTGAAGCTACAGAGCCTGGGCAGGGTGATATGGAGGGTCTGCTGTTGCCCATGCAGCAGACCCCCCCTCTCTTCGCAGCTGAAGGATGCAAGGGAAAGACGGAGTCAATACAGCTTGGCTTCAGGTGCGCCGCAGGAGTTGCCGGTGTTGACTACAACGTCAAACCGCCTTAGGGACTCCGGCTCCGGATTTTCTGTCGGGGTTTACTCCCTTAGCCTTTCCCCTGAAGAGGTATGCCGCAAGGCAGCGGACGTTTTTTGGAATCAGAGTTTTCCTTCTCTGATGTGCCCTGACTGGAAGATCGAACCAGTGACACTTAGCTTGCAGGCCGACGCTCAATCCACTGAGCCAAACCAGCCAGGGTGTGTACAATATAGTGATTAGATATTTATATAATTTACAAAGTAATCATTCTGTGTTGCAGGAACACAGATCTCTGGGTAGGGGCATTCCCATGCCCCTCCACCCAGGTGTCCTGTGACTCAGGAGATGATGAGCTAATCTTGTCTCTGCCTGCGGCTTTAGGCTGTTCAGGCCACTGGGTCATGGAATCCTGAGGACAAAGAGGTCTGTTGAGTACTCCATCTGCCTCCTCTTGTTGGTTGCATCATTGACAAATATCTCCTCCCATTCAGTGGGTTGTCTTTTTATTTTGTTGATGGTTTCTTTTGCTGTGCGAAAATTGATGTAGTCCCACTTGTTTATTTTTTCTTTTGTTTCCTTTGCCATGCACTGGACAAAGCGTTATCCAAGATCCCCAGAAGTAACGCTCTTTATCTCCTTGGAGACTTCAACGCAAGAGTAGGAGCCGACCACATGGCCTGGCCCACCTGCCTCGGAAACATGCCCTCGTGGTAAGCAAGGTGCGCATAATGCCGAAGAGGTTGCACCACTCCAAGATGAAGGGTCGCCCACGCATCAACACCACAGCCTGTAAAACTCTATGAATCACAACATTTTTTTTTCTAGTATCATCATGTGATCATATGCCAGATTTTAAGTTCTTTTGCTAGGTAGAGTCTTGCCTCCTACTTAAAATAAAAGCTCTATCCACACAGAGCTATGGCACTCCTTGAGTAGCAGTCATATTTCCTCTAGTCTGTAAGCATTTGGTACATTTCTGCTTAGTTGCTCTATCCCTGCCTAGCTACCATATGTCTGTGGGAAAATATACACCCACTTAGATGTCTTCCTTCTAAAACTCTTATAAAAGGACAGATAAATTACACATTACCATAAGGCCAGGGATTATTGACAGTGAATCATGACAGGGTCTTGTCAGAAACAACTCATTTAGCAATATTTCTGGCATATAGCATTTATTGAGCCAAATGAATTCATACAGGAAATGAGAATTCTTCTTAACAATTTTAATTATTTATTTTTTGCTTTATCTTGTTAAGCTCTTGGTAAAAATCTTTATATTTCTCTAAAAAAAATCATTATATTTATAGCAAGTCTCTTCCAATTCAAAACTCAACATTACCACACATGCTTTTCCTTCTTTGATACCTACTGAGTTAGACAATAATCCCCGCTGTTATCTGGCCCACTCTCTCTACAGCAATGACATTTCTTCTGCTGATCCTTGTCTTTAAGGACTTGGAATTCCCTTTAGAACCACCCTGAGAACATCAGTAATTATGTCCTATCTTGATTCCCATCTAGAGTCTATGAGAAACAGACTATGTGCAGTGCATGGAACATAGTAGATGTATAACCAGTATTTTTTAAATGAATAAATAACTATTTAACACTTAAACATTTAGCAGGTAATTTTTACTTTTTAACAGGAATTAACTTAATGTCATTTCACAACATGTATATCCTATTATTAACTAAATTTAAAAGGTGCTTGCAAGCCTGTTACAGGATTTGTTTTCCCAAAAAAATCTACCTTCTAAACCTGCCACTAATGAACCATGTAAGAAAATATTTCATCTGTGTTTATCTTAACAACACCCCTCCCTTATATTGATACATTACATCAGAATGTTCTTGCAAATTTCCTCTAGCCACTAAGTCTCTCTAGGATCTACCTACCTTGTATTTTGAAATCTTTCCAACTTTTCTTAAATCTCCAGTTTGTATCTTTTTTTGTTTTATTGATTATGCTGTTACAGTTGTCCCAGTTTCTTTTCCCTTTGCTCTCCTCCACCCAGCACCCCCCTCCCTCCAGCAATCCAACCCCATTTAGTTCATGTCCATGGATCATGCATATAAGCTCTTTGGCCTTACCCTTTTCTGTACTATTCTTAACATACCCCTGTCTATTCTGCACACTCTTACTATGCTTCCTGATCCCTGTACAATTTCCCCGTTTCTCCCCCTTCCCCCTCCCAGCTGATACCCCTCTACATACTTCCCATACCAGAATCTAGTTTGTATATTAATATCACATACCTGGGTTCTTTATTTTATGGCTGGACGTGTAAGACTGATGCTTCTATTGGAATGTTGGCCTGGTTCTTGATTTCATTTTCACCCTGAGTGCTTTCTCTCATTATCCACATCAGTCACCCACTGTGAAGGTGATGGCATAGGCAATTTTTGCCTACAGAGTTTTTAGAGTGTCTTTCACCCCAGGGCCCCACCCATCTCAGACAGGGCAACCTTAAATGTAAATTAATATTCAGTCTACTTGGCTTTCATGATATTGTTTACTTATATATTAACTTACAGATAAATTGCTTTCATAAAAATTGTAAGTACTATGTGTAAAATAACTACTTAAGTCAATTAAATAATAGATATACTCAGAAACAAAGTGTATTATATTCCTCTTAAATTTATTTATTAAAAATAAACAATTTGTTTTTTGCATTTTTATATGTTTTATTGTTTATGCTATTACAGTTGTCCCAATTTCTTTTCCCTTTGTTCCCCTCCACCCAGTGACCCCCCTCCCTCCAGTTGACCCTCCTGATACTTAGTCCATGTCCATTGGTTGTGCATATAGTTCTTCTCAACATCTTCCTATATATTCCATTCCCAATTTCTAGTTCTCCTTCTCCACTCCCTCCTACTATGCTTCTTAGTTCCTGTACCATTTCCCTCCCTTTCCCTCTACCCCCCAACTGACCTCCCCCCAAAATGTTCCCCATACCTATGATTCTTTTCACACTCTCGTTGCCTACTTAGTCTGCCTTTGTTTCAATTTCCTAGCATCTGTTGTTGAGATACAGTTTTCATTTTAATGTTCATAGTTTTGATCCTCCTTCTCCTAAACAAGTCCCTTTAACATTTCATATAACAATGGTTTGGAGCTGATGAACTTCTTCAGTTTTACTTTGTCCTGGAAGCATTTTCTCTGCCCTTCTATTCTGAATGACAGCTTCACCGGATAGAGTATTCGTGGTTGTAGGTTTTTGCTTTTCATTACATTGAATATTTCTTGCCAGCCCCTTCTTGTCTGCAGAGTTTCTTTTGAGAAATCAGCTGACAGTCTTATTGGGACCTCTTTGCTTGTAATTCTCTTCTTATCTCTTGCTGCTTTTAAGATTCTCTCTTGATCCTTAATTTTTGACATTTTGATTCTAATGTGTCTTGGAGTAGTCCTCCCTGGGTCCAGCCTATCCGGAACTCTCTGTGTTCCCTGGACCTGTAGTCTATTTCCTTCTCCAAGTTAGGGAAGTTCTGCTTCATTATTTTTTCACATAACTTTTCCATTTCTAGTTCTTCTTCACTTTCTGGCAGTCATATGATTCGGATGTTGGTCCACTTATAACTGTCCGATAAGTTTCTGAGCCTCTTCTCATTTCCCTCACTTCTCGTTTCCTCTTTATGCACTGGTTGACTGTTTGTTCCTTCCCTATGTTCCAACTTGTTGATTTGATCCCTGGTTTTCTTGCCCTCACCACTAGTTTCATATGTGTTTTTGTTCATTTCAGCAGGACTAACCTTCATTCCTTCCCTGTCTTGTTTAATATCCGCTGTTAGGTCTGTAAGCATTTTTATAACCAAAGCTCTGAAATGAGACTCTGAAAGATTTCCTATCTGCTGCTTCGTTAGATTAGATATCTGCTGTCTGGTCAGCTGTGTCCCTGGGATCTCTATCATGATCTGTGCCATCCTGACAGTTTTGTGTTTACCTTTGCTTCCTGGGCAGGGCTGTCATACCTTCTATGCTATAGGGGGCAGAGCTTCATGCACTCGTCACAATGGGTGACTCGTCTCACTGCACTGTGGTGTTTTCTGCAGGGGGTGGGGGTCCAAGATGGATTCCTGCTGTTCACTCTCCACTGAGAAACTGGGAGCCTCCTCCTCTGTCCTCACCTGCTCCAGGCCTCACAGTCCAATGTAATGGAGTTCTGCCTTCCCTGTTTTTGGAATCACAAGCTAATGGGTCTGGTCTGCAGCTGAGGGTGCTCCCCAGGTGCTTCTCACCTCCCCTTAAATACAGGTGTCTGTGCTTACTGCTGTCTTGCCTCCGTCGCTGCTGCTGCTGCTGCTGCCGTGGACAGCACAGCTTGAACTCTCCTCCCCGGCTTCGCCCTCCTACCTGTCTGGATGAGTGCTGCTTCTTTATAACTTTATATGTTGGACTTCCGTTTATTTTCTGGTACTTGTGGTTATTACTGGTTTTGCAGTAGTTAGGGAGACTTAGTCAGTCCAGGCCTCCATCTTGGCCGGAAGTCTCCTGTGTTTGTTTGCTTCTGTGTCCCAAGGAGAGCTGTTGCTCCTACTACATTGTAAGGGGCGGAGCCTTAGGTGTTCATCAGTAACAGGAGACCTGTTTCACCTTGTTGTGGCACTGTATGCAGGGGAGGGGTTCGAGAAGGAACAATGCCACTTGCCCAGCACTCACCCCTTTTCCAGGCACTTCTTCCACTTCCGCACTGGACTGACGCCCCTCTAGCTGCTGCCCTGGTTGTCGTTCCCAGAGTAGGTGGGTTTGTAGATGTTCTAGGTCCAACGGGGCCATTTAAACAAGCAGACTCTGCTGAAAAACCAGTAGTTTCTGCCTCCTTCCCAACCCCCACTGGTTTGCACAATCAAAAGCAATGAGGTTTGATTTTCCCTGGTGTTGGGACAGCGAGCTGCGCAGTGTAGTGAGGAGCCGGGAATGCTCGCCAGGTATCCCTCCTGACTTTTTAAAATGTGTAACTGCACTTTCACTGGCCTGCTGCTGTTGCCGTTGCTGCCACCACCATACCAAGTCCTCTCTGCCCCGGCTCCGCCTCTCCTACCTGTCTAGATGAGTATTTCTTATTTATATCTTTGTTTGCTGGACTTCCATGCACTTTGATTTTCTGGAACTTCTGGTTGTTTCTAGTTTTGAGGTAGCTGTATTCCTCATTAGTTGTGGAGGGAGACTCAGCATGTCTGTCTACACCTCCATCTTGGCCAGAAGTCAAAATAAACTTAATTTTTGTTTTTCACATGTAAAATCTATAATGAATAGTGGATTTAAATAAAGAATATCATTTAGTGATTATAATTATAATAATTTAAATGTAAATCACTCTGTGCTTCTGTTTAATAATACATTTATATAAAATTTTAGCATTTAATAAATGAAAATTATCAACAAATTAGATATATTGCTATTTCTGGGTTTAAAATAGTAACAATTCTTCTGTCATAAAATATGTACTGCTCTTGGCATTCTGCATGCAAATATCGCCTTTCCACATGAAGTTATAACATAATTAAATGGGTAATATTCATTTCAGCATGCCAATCTTAAATTCAGGAATTAAGATTATTTTTAATTTCCATAATAATAGATTTATAATTCATTTGGCTTCCCCTCAATGACACCTAAAGTACTCATATATTGAACTTGATAAACTTGACTTTCTATTTAGTTTTTGGTTAGTAATACGCTGGCCAAATGTCACTGCACTGATGGAGCTTTGTTTTAATGGAAGTTTGCCTTTTTCCCACTGAAGATTTAGAGCTTATATTTGATCCCTGCAATTTATGAGTTACCTCATAAAATAATTTACTTTAATTTTCAGTCTCAGTTTCATGTTTCTAAATGTGCAGAAAATAATTGCTTACTTCATGAAATTCTGTGAAGTTTAAATGAAATGTTACATGAAATAAAATTTTAATGTATAAAATGTTAGTTGTGTCATCCAAAAATTTATCATCTGCTGTAATGCCAAGAATAGGAATGGTACGAAATATATTTCCTAAAACCTCAAAATATTTACAAATGAGCAGAGGGAAAAATGAATGCTAAAATCTTGAAAAGACAAAACAAAATGGAATTAGCAAGGAACACATCTAAATTGGTTAAGCTAGAGACAGTGAGAAAAAGTAGTCTGAAACACAGATAGAAAGTCAGACCCATTGATGAGTAAATATTTTCCACACAGAAACTGCATTTGCAGAGTGCATAAATAGCTTAATCCCCCCCCCCAACTAGACAGTCATTGGACCTCTCTCTGCCTCTGAGCTTGGCATTGGCTGAGCCAAAATCTGTTCATTACCTACCTTTTCATTGAATCTCCAGAAACAGAATTATCCTTTTCTTTCTATGTGTAGATTCTACATTTTACTTATAACTTTATCATATCCTTTAACACATTCTCTGTTACTTCATTTTTAAAGGCTTATCTCTTTAGCTACCTCTTAAATATTAAGTTTTTCTAGTTTAAAAACTTAACTCCCTATCATCTTATTATTCTCAAAGCATGGAATAGATCATCTTGCAAGTTTTTATTGTATTGATTTAGCAAATTTTATTATTGTCCTACCATCCCGAGGCATGCACAATTACACTTATCACTTAAAATCCGTGGGAGTGGAATTTTGCAAGGCATATTTCCTAATGTTGTGTGTGTACAAGAATTTCTCAAACTAAGTTAGTTGTATATAAATTATGAATATTCACATTAGTAATGGAGCATAAGATCTAACTGGTTGAGTGGGGTCAAATACTGTGAGAGGAGCATTAGCAAAGTCACTTGTTTGCAGAAAAATACCACATTCCTAACCTAACTTTTATCAGGAAAAGAAACAGTTGGCATTTTAGTCTTGACAGTTTTTTCTCTCTTTTGATGGGTTTTGAAGTCAGAGAGGGAAGAATCTGTGCTATGTGTTGTTTCTCAAACTACAGCAAGTATAATTTAGGCCACTCTAATGGCAAGAAAAAAACAATTTCTAACTATTGACTTGGACTCTAAATTCACAACAAGGAATAAAAAAAACCAATATTCACAATTGGATATTTTCAGAAATCCTTCTTATATGGGGAAGAATATTGTCAATAATTGTAATTTATTCTGTTTTGTTTACCTGAGTTCCCTGAAAACTACAAAAGAAATATGATTAAATTGCTGTGAGAGAAAAGGATATGGAAAGTGATTGAAAAGGAAATAGAAAACTGTATTTTTGAACTTAATGTTTCATAAATGGATGAACTCAATATGATATCTAAGGTACAGGTCTTTACAAACTCTTTTTAAAAATCTGTAACAAGATCATTGCAACTGGTTGTGTATGAATGAGAGAATTGTAGATCAGTTAACTAGATGCTCAGGATCTGACTTGCTCCAGTGAAATTATGTTTTTGGAATTTGGATTCTAGATCTAAAAAGTTTAAAAGAGCACAATGTTCAGCTGAAGTTACTTTATGATAAGATGAATATATTTGAGCAATTATAATTCATTTTTGAAACATATCTTATCTAACAAATCATATGAAATGACTCTGAACCAAAATAGAATTCCTCCTAAGAACATGATTTTACTGCACTTTTCTATTACAATTTGCACTTTTCTTTCTAAAGTATTTGACTTAGAATAGTGTAGTATTATAGATAGATACATTTTAGCTCAGTGAATTCTTTTTAAATTATCAAATTGCATATATTTTAAAAATGAATGATTACTAAAATTATTTTTGAGGTGTTCCATTTTTTAGATGCTTATTGTACAGGATTTTTCAACCTTGTAACTGCTGACGTTTTGCACCAGAAATACTTTGTTATGGAAAGCCATCTCAGGCACTAAACTATATCTGGCATTGTCCCTGTCTTCAACTCAGCAAAAGACATTATTGCACACCAGATATTGTCAAATGTCCCCTTAGGGACGAAGCTGTTTCCCTCCCTGTTGAGACCATGTGATGGCATTTAGACTCTCAGGTAAACATTTTCAACTGTATTGAATAAGGAGAGGCATATGTAAGTAGAATTTCAAATTTCAGAAAAACAGGTGATATAAGAGTTGATGAAACAATGTTATAAGTATTTTCTTAACTTTAGTAACCTAATTTGTATATGAACTATTTTAAGCCATAAATGGCTTAAAAATAATATAGGATAGAGCAAAGTGTTGAAATGGCAATCCATATTAGAAAGATAACCTGTGAACTATAGGACATTAATTTGAATCATTCAAAACTCATTCTGGCTTATCTATTCACCTTAAAGGAGAGACTGTTGAAAACTGAGATGCAATGTTCCCCTTGGGAAGACAGCTACACTCTTTCATTCCCACTGCTATGGGTCTCTCGTGCTCTTCCCAACCCAGAGTATTCTTTGACATGATTAATAACTATTAATAAAGAAGGTGACAAACTTTTTTTAAAGTATTAAGCAAAACTCAGATTTACATCTTAAGAAAACATTACTCCAAACAAGACAAACAAAAACAAACTCTTTAAAATTTTCAAAAATAATGGAATAAATCAGTTGTGATTTCTCAAATATCAGAATATTTATTTCTACCAAAGATAAATACTGAGCACCTACAATATACCAGGAACTGAATTACATGTGAGTATACAGCAAAGGACAGATAAGAAAAACAATCGGAACCACGTACATTTTCAAAAGAAAATCAATCTGTACAGCATGCATTTTCAATAAGACTGACAAAAAATAACTGATATAGTACATCAGAAGGTGATAATTGCTATGGAGAAAAGTAAAGTAAGGATTAAGTGTGCTAGTATAAAGGTGCATCATTTTATCATAATTTTTATAAAATCACTTACTAAAGAGATGGTATCTATACAAAGACTAGATGAAAGTGAAGGAGAAAATGAAGCAGCAACCTGAGGGAATAGCAAGGGCAGAAGTCCTATGTGGCAGTTTGTGGAGGGTGTTAAGAGAACCACAAAGGAAGCACAATTGCTGGAGTGGACAGCATGTGAGTAAGGATAGTAATGATTAGAACAGAGAGGTAACCCTCTGGGGCTGTGAAAGTTGTTGTAAGAATAGTGGGTTTTATTCTGCGTGAGATGGAGAAAAATGGAGTTTCAAATAGAGGTTAGACAAGATCTGATTTATATTTCATAAGTTTGTCCTGGCTACTACTCTTTTGACAACAGAAAGAAGATGGACCAAGGTCTGAATCAGGATAACTGCTGAAGAGGTATAGCAATAATCGGGTGGAGCGTTAAAGTGTCTTACACCTGAATTAGCAGTAGAGATAATGAGAAAATTATGAATTATGCATATATTTTGAAAGCAAAACTCTGTCATTTGATAAGGGATTGGATGGGAAAGTGAGAAAAAGTGTCAACAAGAATGAGGCCAAAGTTTCTAACCTTAGTAACTCATAGGTGGAGTTGACATTGTGACAATGCAAAAAGTCTTATGTGGAGCATATTGTATAATAGGAGGATGTGGAGGTGTCTGGCTTGGAATATATGTTAGAGTTGCTTATTAAACTTCCAAATGGAGTTTTCAAGGAGATTGTTCAACGTAAGTCTGGATATAGGCATATAAATTTCATGCAAAGCCGGGATATAAAAAGTAAAACCAAAATAAGAGTGTAGATTGAGAAGATGCTCAAGTAGTAAGTAAGCTCTAGGACACTCCACCATTAAAGGAGAACAGCAGAGAAGAGGACAGCCATAGCAAGTGCTTCTTTGAAATTAAGCAAAGTAAGTACGTCAGTTTTAAAGGAGTGGTACACTGTTTTAAATACCGGTGATAGTTCAAATAAGATAAGAAGGACAGTTAAGACTTTTTTTTTTTTTTACAACATTAAACATACTCTGATCATAATATCCAAAAGGAGTTAAAACATATACTTAAACAAAAACATATGCATGAATATTTATAGCAGCTTTTCATAATTGCTGAAACTTGGAAACAATGAAGGTGGCATCCAGTAGATGAATGGGTAAATAAACTGTGGAATATTATTCTATAGAGTAGAATATTATTCAGCACTATAAAGAAATAAGCTATCAAGCCATAAAAAGACAGAGGAAACTAAAATGCATATTACTAAGTGAAAGAAGCCAATATGAAAAAATAAATACTGTATAAATCCAACTATATGAGATTTTGGAAAAGGAAACACTGTGGAGACAGTAAAAAGATCAGTGATTTCCAGGTGTTGGGTGCAGGAAGGGATGAATAATCAGAGCACAGAGGACTTGTGGCACAGTGAGTACACTCTATATGGTGCTATATGAGGTATACAAAGCATATATTTGTCTATACCCATGAGGCTATATACGTGTGGGACAGAAGAGATATATAAAATTGCTTTTCTCTCTCCTCAATTTTTCTGTAAGCCTAAACCTGCTCTAAAATACAAAGTCTAAATGTAAAAAAATAGGTTTCAGTTTGCTTCTCAAAGGAATTGATTCTGGTATCCAGCGTTGAATATCCAGTGTGATGCAAAATGGGCCCCAGGCATTTCAAACATTTTTCCCTCTAAATATGATTTATCTCAACAGAGTTTGTTATAAAAATATTGTTTGTCACTATTTATAAGTGTCTTTTTTCTAACAAATATTCAGGGAGTTGGTAAAATACAAACTCTATGACTAAGCAAATATTGGGTCGACCAAAAAGTTTGTTTAGTTCTTTATGTAAAACAAAAGACATTTTAAATTCTCACCAATAACTTTATCTGGATATTTTGAGTATGTCAGCTATCTCCTGGCATCCAGAGGTGCTGCTAAACATTTTCTAATGCATAAGATAGCCCCACAGCAAAGAATTATTTGGCCAAAATGTCAACAGTACTAAGAAATTTTGCAAACCATTTTTGACACATTTGATTGGTCACAGCGTCTTCTCCATACACTGCACAAATATCTTTTTTTTCCTTTTAAATGCAGTTTTACCTTTCTTGAAATTATAAAACATAATATACCCACAATGTTGCATGTTTTCTTCTATCTTCAATATTAAAATGGCTGCATAAAAATTCACCAATTTTGACTTTAAAAAAAAAATGCATGCTGATATGACAACAGTCACAATAGAATTTACAAAATGGTTTTGAATGAAGTAAAGACAACTAAGCACTACTACAGCCACTGTACAGAAAAAAAACTGAACAAACTTTTTGGCCAACCCAATATTTTGACACCAATCATTCTGGCACATACTTCAGATAGTATCCAGGATAAACTAAAATTTTAATAAATTGTAATGAGTAAATGGTCTGTAATATATTTTAAAAATAGTTTCATACATCCAAGGTAGATCTAAGTTCCAAATATTGACTCTAAGGGCACAGTAAAACTATTTACTGAATATTTTAATATTTATAACCATTGCTAAAGCTCCAGATCCCCAAAAATATAGAAAGAAAAGAGATTACCCAAGATAATTTGGCAGCAGCTAGAATTAATATTCTAGATATTTTTTATGTTCTACTCTTTAAAAATGTCAGGTTTTGTAAGATGCAGTCAATTGGAATTCAAATGTCATCAACAGTATCTTGAATAATGAGATCAAAGAAGCACAATCCTCAATGTTTAATTTTTTAAATATGAAGCATTTGGAGAATTTGACATATTAGACTTCAGATATTCTCTGTTCATGACATTATCAATGAAAGAGAAAAGTGGGAACACAGAAATATATTATTTTGACAAAGATTGTAACTACAGTGGAACAAAAAACATTTCCTATTTCATTTTATTCTAGATCACTTAAAAATGTTATTCAGCAAACAATTCTCCAAGGAGAATACACAGAGGGTCCATAGGCATATGAGAGAGTGCTCAACATCACTAGCCATCAGAGATAAGCAGTTAGAATGGCCATCATCAACAAATCAACAAACAAGTGCTGGAGGGTATGTGGAGAAAAGGGAACCCTAGTGCACTGTTGGTGGGAATGCAGCCTGGTACAGCCACAATGGAAAGCAGTACGGAATTTCCTCAAAAAACTTAAAATGGAGCTGCCTTTTGAACCAGCAATTCCACTGCTTGGATTATACCTGAATAATCCTGAAACACCAATTAAAAAGAACCTAGGCACCCCTATGTTCATAGCAGGACTATTTACAATAGCCAAGTGCTGGAAACAACCTAAGTGCACATCTGTAGATGAGTGGATCAAAAAACTGTGGTATATTTACACAATGGAATACTATGTAGCAGAAAGAAAGGAGGAACTCCTGCCATTTGCGACAACATGGATGGAACTAGAGAGAATTATGCTTAATGAAATAAGCCAGGCAATGAAAGACAAATACCATATGATATCACCTGATACAGGAGACTAAAGAACAACACAGATAAATCAACACAATTGAACAAGGAACAGAGTAACAGTTATTGGGGGGTAAGAGGGGAGGGAGAGAAGAGGGGTAAGTATGGGAAGGGTTTAGTAAAGGAAGTAGTATAAATAACCCATGGACATGGACAATGAGTTGGGGATTGACTGTGGGAGAAAGGGTGGGCTGGTGGTGGGGAGCTATGAGGGAAAAAGTGGGACAAATGTGATAGAAAAACAATAAAAATAAAATTTAAAAAAATGTTCAGAAATGGCAGAGCAGGAACAAAAAGTGGAATTCAAAATATTTTTAGAATCAAATTATAGTTAATATGTCAAACAAAAACAAATGCATTCATATGCACTAATAGCACTTTTAAACTTTTTATTTTGATCTACTTTTAAATATACAGTTACAGAAAAAGTAGAGATTTCCTGTATGCTCTTCATCCAGTTTCCCCTCATGTTAACATTTTATATATCAGTAGAATATTTATTAAACTCAAAAAATTAACTGTGATACTATAATATTAATTAAAGTACAGAAGTATAAGAAATATGTATATACATATTGGCTCATACATACAGAAACACTCACATTTATTTATAGTTATTTCTCTCCCAGTTTGTATATTTTCATAATCTGTGAGTCTGTATTGACACCTCTACCTCAGATTCAGCACCCCAGTGTCCACTATAGCCTTCTTCCCTTTTCCTTATTTGTAACTTCTTTGTCCTACAGTGAGAAACCTGTCTCTCTCTCTGTATATATTTTCTACCCCATCTTACAAATAAAGTAGTTTCAAAATTCCTAAGCCATATCCTTGTTTGAAACAAATTTACCAACTAGAGTACAAAGGTTTTGTTCAGTTCTTTTGTCTTTAGCTTTACAGTATCTAATCAAAATATTTTCTCAAGTTTCTTTCTTTCCCATACTATTCAGTTTAGTATTTGATTCATTCATAGATTCATTTGTCACAGTCTAAAATCTAATTTCCCCCTATATCTTAGTTAATTTTAAAATACTAACATAGAGTAAAATAGTTGGTGGTGGTGTATTCTGTCAGTTTTAACAAATGCATAGAGTCATGGAGCCGTGGGCACAGTTTTGTGCAAAACAGTATGTTTACCCTGAAGTCTCCTATAATATCTTGCTATTGATGACTCTACTCCCACCCCCCAACAATTGTCAATTACTGACCTGTTTTTTATTCTAACTTTGCCTTTCCTAGAGTATCATATAAATGGAATCACACAACATGAATCTTCAGATATTCTTTCACTTACAAAAACATGCCTTTAGGATTCATCCATATTGTTGCATGTATCAGTAGTTTGTTCCTATGGTTGTTCAAGTAGCATTCCATTTTATAGCCTGCCTTACTTTATTTACCCTTTAGTTGAGGGATATTTGAGTTGTCCCTAGTTTGAAAAAATTATAAAGTTGCTATTCAATTTAATGATATTTGACTCTTCACATTCCTTAAATATTTATTTGTGTTGTGATGGTAAAAGTTCATTTTAAAAGTATTTTTTTAAGTGAAAGAGTCAATTTCCACTGAGTTTCTTTCACTTATTTTTTTACTTTGTGGATGTAATCTGACTTCAGATTTACTCTGATCAAAGTTTAGGGACATATTTTCTGTGTCATTATAAAATATTTATGATAAGATAATTTAAAAAACAACTGAGGTTTGATCTTTTGTGGTAGAAAATATTTTAATTTTCTCAAGGAGTATTGAACATGCTGTTAAAGATTATTAAAAAATATTTATATTGATTTTACTATCTCTAACACAAATTATTAGTTTTTAATTATGTGGTTACTATATAAAGTCTAAATTCTTTCTAATATTCTGAATTGTTACTAAAAGTAGTATAGGTTCCATGTGTGTACTTTGAACTAAATGTCTTAAAAAGTTAAATTACTTTATAAAACATATTTTATTCCACTTTTCCAAACTATTTTGGGAACAGAAAAGATAAGCTTTGTCTTCAAAAATTCGATTACTATCAATCTTTTCCCCTCTAGAATTGCATTTCAGAAAATAAAAAGGATTAAAAAAGATGGTAACTGTTTTACAATAAAGGTCCTTAATAGCTAAAAATTACACTGATTGAATGGTTACAAGACCAAGTACTAAGGAAAGATAATTTTAATAATCCTTTCTTTATCTAGTCATGCTGGTGCTTTTCATTCCATAAATGAACATTTTAATTCATTACCATTATAATAAGTAAAATAAATGCCTTTGTCAGAAGTTAGCATTTCTCAACTTCATTTAAACTTCAGCATGACTTTGTATTAAGGACATATGTAGAAAAGAAACCAATTCTGATATTTTTTACTAACTTCATAATTCTTTGTATTGCAATTCATGAGGCAGAAAAAATATCAAAAAACAAAACTCAGACTAAATGAAATAAAGTAAAAAGAAAATTTTTAAACATTTTCTTTTACAGTTATTATCCTCAATACATGCTATTTTAGAAAGAATATTAACAGTTTATAAATATTTTGGAAATAAGTCTATCTATATTAATTTATCATGATATTTTGAGTCATATAATTTTAAAAATACTATTTTTAGGTGGCAGAATTTATCCTTTAGCTTCATTAAAAAAATTGTTAGATTAAAAAAACAGTAATATGAACACTACAAAATCTGATAGAGGTTCCAATTAAGAAGAGCTTATACAGTTGCCTTTGTTTTTCACATTAATCAGGCAATAAAATTCAGTATACCTCCCAGGTTATATCAGCGTTTGTTGATTATAATTTCTGGAACTCTTTGTTGACAATAACAAATTCTGTTAGGAGATTACTACTTGCTGTAAATTCCTTAAGAATACCAGTGATATATATTAGCATTATTTGGTTTAAATATTAATAATTCTATTTAAAAAATTTAAAAAAGAACTTTGAGAGATAACTAAGCTGGAATTTAAAGTAAGTTCTTTATTATTGTACTCATAATGACTTAATAGTACTTCAGAGTAAATTTGATTATTCTAATCTCTTGTTAATAGCCAGTTATGCCTCTCACTACTATTTGGTTATGCAAAAACAAACATATGTATAGTGCAATGATCAGATTTTAGGGGTTTGTCCATTAATTTTTGGTGAAATGAAATACATATTGTTAAAGGAAACTTCCTAGGCTAAATTGCGTTTGATATATATAACTTTACCATAAGAGTTTAGATGGCTGTTATAAATCTTGGGACATTTATAAAACTTACTGACATGTTTTCAAATTTGTGTTCTTTCTCTAATGTACTTTTTCACCTTCATTATTCTAAATTTGGAATGAACTTTTTATTTCTAAGAATAATTAAAACATTTTAAGGACTTTAAAGACTATAAATTCTTACCTAAAAATACTCATTTTGGATTTTGGAATAAAGATGAGAGGTTTAAGGATTTTTTATTTTAATTCCGTGAGCTTAACAAAATGAGCAAATATGACTTTACACTATCATATGTTCCCCAGATTCAGTGGTTATACGTTCCTACACTGGAAATCTTTATTGTATGGCAAATGTCTTTCCTAAATGAGGACATGATATGACATGCTTGGCCTTAAAAATCAACAAAAATCCTTGCTCCTCAACTCAGTGAATTATTTGCTTTTATTTCTTATTTATGAGTCTTTGTCATTTGACCTTTAATCATAGATCTATGATATTGTGACAAAATTCCAGTATTTCTTGCCCTTTCTGTAACTTCTATTGCCAACATGCTAAAATTCCTCCTGTTCCCCATCCCCTGTGGAGCAATGGAGGAACAGAGCTATTTCTTTTCTCTGAGAAGTTGTCCTTTTGTAGAGAGGCATCCATAGTGGCAGCCTCAGGGCAGTCATCCAGAATACATGAAGAGTTCCTTTAGGAAAAATAAAACTTGGGACATAAATAATATACTTATAAGTATTTGAAATTACATAATGTTACTCCCCCTTTTTGAAAGCACCTCATTTTTTTCACATTGAAGGGGAAAGATCATTGGTACAGTCATTCCTTTCCTTGTTAATTGAACAGGATAAGGCAGTTGTCTTTAAATAGTAAATGCTGGTTTCTCCCAAACCTGTTTTACTGTGGTATTGGCAATATGTGATATGGTGGGAAAGGGTAGGAGCTGGCAGTGTTTAGTAAAACTTAGCCTATCTCTGACTTAGAACATGAATTTCTTTGTGTGACTGACAAAACAAGCACCTTAAACCAGTTCACTTTGCTTCTGTCTCAAATTATACAAGCCTGCTTTAGCCCAATGGTCTACAGAACAAACAGAAAGTATGTCACAGGTTCAAGGCATATTCTGAATCTGGAAATATTCTAAATTTCAAATCAAACTCATCATCTAGATGTGCAGAATCCCTCCAACCTGATTATTTTTTAATTAAATTTATCAGGGTTAGAGTAGTTAGTAAGTTTATGTAGGTTTCAAGTATACATTTCTATGACACTTAATCTGTATATTTTATTGTGTGCTCACCATTCAAAGTCAAATCATCTTTCATCACCATATATTTGCCACTTTTGCCCTTACTACGCCCCAACCACCCTTCCTTCTGTAAAAACCATACTATTATCTGTGTCTATGAATTTTTGTTTGTTTGTTTTCTTGTTTGTTCATTTTTGTGTTCAGTTTTATATCACACATATGAGTGAAATCATATGGTTCTTAACTTTTTCTGACTGATTATTTCACTTGGCATGATATTCCCAAGGTCTATCCATGTTGTCACAAATGGCAGCACTTCATCTTTTCTTGTGGCTGAGTAGTATTCCATTGTATATATGTACCACATCTTTATCCAATTATCTGTCCAAGGACACTTTGGTTGTTTTCATGTCTTGGTCACTGTGAAAAATGCTTCAGTGAACATAAGGGTGCATATACCATTGTGAATAAATGTTTTTCAAAATTTGGTGGTAGATACCCAGAAGAAGAGTTGCTGGGTCATATGGTACTCTACTCTTAATTGATTAAAGAACCACCAAGGTGGTTTTTTTCTATAGTGGCTGTACCAGTTTACATTCCCCATTTTTTTTTCTTTATCCCTTTGCTTTATTTTCTCTCATCTCTTCCTCACTCAGTTTCTTCAGAGCAAGTTTGCCTTCCATTTATAATACATATCTTCTAAAGAGCTAAAGAATGCAATTCTCAATGATGAATGTATACAAATATGGATACTGTTCCCATTTGGAAGGTGATGTATGATATTCATAATTATAGTCTATATTAAGAAGCAAGTATAAAAGAAAGTAATTTTAAAGTTTCCTATTTTTCAAAACACTGGGCCTTTAGCTCACAAAAACAGCAGACTTAATATTAGTCAACTAGGTAACTTGATCCTTCTCCCTGAAGCTGCATCTATATTTTTAGATTATTAAAAATATAAATCACAGAGATTAGAGGAATGGACACCAAGATCAGGACCTGGCATCTGGTGAGACTTACGTAGTTCTGTCTCCTCTTTGATCTGAGTTCAGTCGGGCTACTGCTAAATCTTTCCTTCTTATCCATGGTCTCTACATCCGTTGTCTTCCCCTCTGTCTTCCTCTCTCCTTTTGTACACCACACACCACTTCAAGCTTAAAGCACTGAAAACGACTGAAGCAAAATGAGAGGAATCAACTTGAGTGTACTTTCACAACACAATATTGAACAAATGAAGCCAGGCACAAAATACTGTATGCTGTACAATTCCATTTATAAATTTTAATAAACAGGCAAGAATAACCTATAGAGTCAGAAGTCAAAATGGCAGTTAACATGTGGAGAGAGTGTTAAAAAAAAAAAACAGAGAGAAAATGAGATATGCTTCTTAGATAATCATCCCTACATGATTTGGATTCAGCCACCTAGGTTTATTTTAGAAATTTATTTAAATGTCCAGATGAATATTTATAATTCATAAATATATACATATATATTAAAATTTTAAAAGTTTGTGTATTTTGTAACTAGCAGTTGATAATCTTAATAAGAGGACTGAGTTTTCTAACATTTTCTACAAAGCAGTTAAAAGTCTTCAAGGAGTAATAGGAAGGAATCCTACCCTATATTTTAGGAAGCAGGTTAGGGCCTGCTCCCTGTGTAAGCCTTTCCCTCTTCCTATGTTTAGGTATGTCCACTAATATGTAAAACCTTGCATTTGATACTCTCATCATCTCTAATCTTTATCTCTAATATCCATCTTTTTATCTTTTTAAATTTCCCCATATTTACTGTTGCTTAATACTAGACACATGAACTGAAAAAGAACTAATTTCATCACACAGTTACCTTTTATATTCTCTAGTCCACATCTATACCTTTCTTTGTTTTAGTTTTCCAATTGACATGTTTTGTTCATAATATAAACCCTGACAAGACCCCAGGTTTAGACTTATCCAGTGACAATAATAAACCTAATCTGGCATTTTATTTCCTGATATTTGAAAAATTCAGTGTGTTGGGTTTTGATAGTAAATTATGAAAGAAAACTTGTCAGTAAAAAATAAATAAAATAGAATAATCAGTTCTCAATTTAAGCCATTGGTAATCAGGGGTAGGTTTAGGCCAGCTGGTGAAATTCAGGAAGTCATAGTCTTGAAGGGCATGGTTCCCAAGGCCATCTACTTCTTAAGTCTAACCTGGGAATCACAATGTTCTCTTCATAATGGCTCTCTCATAAAAGGAGTTAGGAGCCCTCCTTTTAATTATCAGGAAAATATATGGCAAGTCTTTTATTTCCTCCTTAAGTCTTGGAAGTTTATCAGAGAGACACCTGAGGCTAGGTTGTTTTTTTTTTAAGTATATTTTATTGATTATATTGTTATGATAGTTCTAATTTTTTCCCCTTTGTTCCCCTCTGCCCAGCACCACCCCTTCCCCAGCAATCCTCCCTGCCAAGTCCATGTCCATGGGTCATACATACAAGTTCTCTGGCTTCACCCTTTCCTATATTATTCTTTTTTAAAAAATAATTAATTAATTTTTTAACAATAAAAAGTACCCCCCCCCGACTTAAGACACTTTATAATCTTATAAAGGACAATGGGTGAAGGTCTCGTGCTCCTTTAGCTGCTTCAAGCTGGACATGGTCGTCGTCCTACCTACCCTTGGGTCCAGAAATCCCTAATACAAATGGGGGTATGGAGGGGAGGGTGGCCTTCCCACATGGTGAAGGATCTTGCAGACTCCAGGTCGGTTGGCTGTCCCCGGACAATGGTGTGCTTGGTTTAACAGGTTGGCATCCTTGTTGTATATCCTCTGGTTCAATTTTGCTCACATGTTTGTGTTGTTCATTAGTTTCCTGTAATAGGTGATAGCATAAGGTATTTTTCTTTTGTTGCCTGGCTTATTTCACTAAGCGTAATTCTCTCTAGTTCCATCCATGTTATTGCAAATAGTAGAAGTTCCTTCTTTCTTTCTGCTGCATAGTACTCCATTGTGTAAATGTACCACAGTTTTTGATCTACTCATCTACAGATGGGCACTTAGGTTGTTTCCAGCACTTAGCTATTGTAAATAGTGTGCTAGAGGCTAGGGTTTTATTTAGCAAAAATTTTAATAATGGATTCAATTTCTTCAAGAAGTATTAGAATAGACAGATTTTTTCTTTCTTCTTCTGGTCAGCTCTAATAAGGTATTTTTGCCATCCACATGTTTAAATTCACAAATAATTCTTTTTTTTTTTTAAGTTTTGACAGCATTTTCTGCTATCTTCTGCTATAATGCTGGCTAATTGTGGCTCTAATCACATTATCTCCACACAGCTTTCTGTACTGTTTCACCTTGAGTCATCTCGGCTTTGTCTTTAGATGCTTTAGTAAATTTGTATACCTCTCTCTCCTTTTTTTTTTATTCTGTGAATTTTTTTCTTCTCTTATATTAACTGAAAATGGACTTTTCCAGTTGTTTGTCATTTTACTTTTGTACATCATGCAAGATAAGGTATTTCTGTCTCCTACTATGCTGTTCATAATAGAAATCTTCCTTGTTCATCTTGAGAATAAAATTAGGGGAAAACATTTCCTAAATCAATATTTTCCTCTAAAGTAGTGCCCACAATTTCCATAAATTCATATTATTTGTGAAAGTACAATATCCCAGATTCAAGAATTTTTCATATATGAAGAAATAAATATATCCAAGATATAGTATTAAATTTGGGGAGAAAGGAGTAGGAACTACAGTACCAAAACAATAAACTTGAGAACACTGAAAGAATGAGTTGAGTATATTTTGGAAGTCGAGTTAAGACAGAAATTTTATGTGGCAAAGTGCTCAGAATGGCTGTGGCAGTGGCTTTAATGCTTCATAAGATGCTTCTTCAGTCAATTCAGAAATTTGAGATGACCATATACACCAATTTCACATCATTGTGGCAATTAAGAGAGCAGTTTTATGGCCTTTAAGTAAGAAAAAAACAGTAGTTAATTATTTTAATACACTAATAGACCTAGGTATAAAAATATCTGATTACTTGGAGCAAGTTTGCCTTCACTTTTATTTTTATTATTTCTGTGCAATTTTTGGTGATTCTCCCTTTGTTTCCTTAACACCTGTATTTCTTACTAATTCCCATACAGAAATGTTTATTTATATGTGAGGGTCCAATTAAAATCATTACATGTCATTGAGCTATTTATATTTTTGCTATATTTCTAAGAAAAAAATCATGAAAAGCTTTGTATTCTGTGAATAAATTACAAACATCACTAAAAGGTAAATGCTATGTTTTGGGCTTTGAGCCCTGATTTGGTATTTAGAATATAGTACTCAGAACCCTGTCACTTAGTTGAATGCTGGCACTGCTTTTACCTACAAGGTAGAATGCTCACCCAGTAGAACTGATTCTTTTGGGGCAGCAATATTATGCTTCCGAAAAGATATATCAGCAAAGTACAATCACAATGCCAGCAGTTTTCTCCCTCTGTGCTAAGTACTGAATTGCTTTTTTTTTTTAATGCTTTATTTCCCTCCTAATAGTGTGGACATTGATGGCATAGGGCTTATTGTTTTAAAACACTATCAGCATAAACAGTGTGTGTAACTTTTTCTAAAATAATACTTAACACATACTCTACTACATTCCTTAGTAAGATTATTATATTAATTGAATATAGTAAGATTTACTATATGTAGTAATTTATTATCAAAAGAGAAACATTGAACTTTTTTCAAATAGGAAGATTACTGTTGCAATTATTTAATTAATCTCGGATTCAGTCTTTATTCCTTTGGAGAAAGAATGAGCCGAGAGGCATAAATGAGGAAGTTGTGGTAATAAATCCTATAATGTAATTGAAAATATAAATTCTCAACACTCTACTTACATCATAATATGTGATTTCCCTGAAGTATGCTGTCAAAACTCAAAGATCAGAATGCAGGCATTTCTTATATCTAGTCTGGATATATTAACACTCAAAGTAATTTTTATTTTTGTTTCTAACTAAAATAGTAGCTCTTATATTTTTCCTTTTCTACACAAAAAGGTGTTTTAAAATATTATATTTTGAACATGTTTTAAATATAAAACATTTTTAAAGATAAACTCATGGGATTCAACCATTCATGTATATATAACTCATCACATTGAATATACGGTCATTAATTTTAAACTCCTGCTTCTGCACACTGCAAACATATCTTCTGGTCAATATACTTTTTGAAAGAAAATATGCATGCATGCAACACAGTTTTGTTTTTCATCATTATTTCTACATATTAATAATTAAAATAGTTTCATAGAAGAATTACATATAAAAATTACTCCTGATGATTAGTTTGATGTCTGGCAATCTATCCTGTTATTACCATCTCATCTACTGTCTAAATTACTCTAATGACAAAAATACAAAAAAACTCAAAATAGCATTATAAATTAAAAGAAAATGATATACTATTATCAGAAGAGATTTCCTAATTTGAATGTTAACCAACTGCATTAAATAAATGGAAGAGACTTTATCCCCTCTGAAAACTGAGATCCACACTCAGGAGAAAACTTGTCACTTCTCTCTACTTAGTAGTATGTACTGAATAACTGCCGTTTTGCAAATCAAAGCTTGTTATCCTCTTATTAGAAATTCTCATCCTTCATTTTTGTTTATTGTTTTTAATTTAGGTTTAAAACAAAATTGAGAGAAAGTGAAGAACTTTTCCATATATTCCTTGCCTTCACACATGCATAGACTGTCCCATTATCAACATCACTCACAAAATGGTACATTTTTTTCCTACTAATAATGAACCTACACTGGCATATCATAACCACTCAAAGTCCACAGTTTACCTTAGGGTTTACTCCTGATGTAAAGTATATCAATCATTATAATATTATACAAAAGTATTTTCCACCACCCTTAAAATCCTCTGTGTTCTGCCTATTCATTTCTCCCTCCTCTTTCTTCCCTCCCCCAAAACCACTCATCTCTTTATGGTCTCCATAGGTTTACCTTTTCCAGAATGCATTATGCTGACATCATGTAATGTAGCCTTTTCAGCTTGGCTTCTTTCACTCATTACTATCCATGTAATGTTCCTCTTCATGTTTCTATGCCTTGATAGCTCATTTCTTTTTAATCACTGAATAATACTGCTTTATCTTGGTGTACCACAGTTTATTTATCCATTCACCTATTTAAGCACATTGTGGTTGCTTCCAAGTTTTTGCGATTATTTATAAAGCCACTATAAACGTCTGTATGCAGGTTTTTGTACGGACATTAAGTTTTTAGTTCCTTTGGGTAAATACCAAGGAGCATGTTTACTGGATCATATAGTAAGAGTATGTTTAGTTTTGTAAACAATCATTAAACTGTCTTCCCGGATGACTGTATTGTTTTGAATTCTCAACCACCAATGCATGAGATTTCCTGTTGCTCCACATCCTTGTCAGCATTTGGTGTTGTCGGTGTTCTAGAATTTGGCCATTCTAATAGGTGTGTAGTGGTATCTTCTTGTTCTTTCCATTTCTTCAAAAACAAGAATTCTTAGCAAATAAAGAGTAAAGAATTACATATTGGGGCTGGTAGCGACCCACTTTTTAATCTTGACAGATGCAATGCTCACCAAGAGGTAGTAGCATAGGTAGTGGAAAGAGAGAGTTATCTGGCAATTGATCATCTGGGAGCAGGACTTAAAATATTAGTGCACTGCAAATGAATAGTATAATATTTAAGAATATTTATATAAAAATCACAAAAGCTTGAATTTTAATCTCTGATTTTCAAACCACTGCTTATTTTGTAAATTATTTAATTTTTAAGTCTCAGAATACAATAAATAATAAAATAAATAATTATTTTATTTAACATGTAGTTAATTTAGCTAAAATCACAGTTAAAACTTTGTTTTCAGAGTCTGGTAAGCCAAATTTCTAATCAGTGGTTTTATTTTAACCAGGCAGCATATAATATAATTTATTCATTCCTGGATCAGGAGTTAGATGTTTAAGAAGATTCCATTTCTGGAAAATTTTACTTTATTTTACAACTCAGGTGGGTGACCTTATTTATGTATGCACAAGACTTTAGAGTTTAACCATATTACTCTAGACAGACTAGGACCTACCTTCAGGTTTAAATACACAGAAAAAAGCAAACTCAGCTGATGGCATTTGCTTCTTCCAAATGTTGGCTCCTTTCCTCAATTTCTTTGCTTTTATTCAGTCTTCATGAACTCAGCCTAACCTTTTGTGGCTGATTTTGTTTTTTGTTGATATTTTTCAATATTTAGTTTGTGAGACATTTGGTTCGATCAGTTATTTGTTCATAGTGGAAGCAAATGTTCAATTAGTTGTCTCCCAAATCTAATTTCAAATGAAAAGCCTTATGCCTCTAATAAAGGCATTAAGGCCTAACTAGGAATCTTGTCAATGATGCAATATAGACTGCAGTTTTTATCAATAACACTTGATGGTGAAAAAGAAAAAAATAAACTTTCCCATAGAATGTGTCCATCTTTATTCATTTCTTCTTGACTTGTTTATTCAACATATATTTGTAAACTACATATTTATGCATTTGGAATATAGCTGTTAAGAAAATTATATAACTGGCTTTAGTAGAGCTTATATTGTAGTAGAATGAGAGAAATACAAAACAGTAAGCAAGTGTGTATAAGAAAATTACCTAGTATGATGGAATGTAAATTAGGGGCATGGAAACAGAGGTGTGAGAGACAGTGGTGCTTGAGGATTTGTAGTTGTAAGTAGGTGTGTTACTTCATTGAGAAGTGAGATATTGAGTCCTATAATAAGGGAGGGAGAAAGAGTTTATTAACCTACTAGATATCTGGCATCCATGTTCTTAGCAGAAAAGACCTCTATAACCTGCAAACAAGGAGGCCAGTGTGTCTAGAAGACAGTGATTCATAAGATGATCAGTGGAAATTGAGGACATGGGTGTAACAGGGAGAAATTATGTGGAACCTATTTGTACATTGTATAGAAATCAGCTTTTATAGTGAATGTAAAGGGAGAAACTTTAGAAGGGTTCAAGCACTGGTGTGATAATATTGCTGGTGGAAATCACATTCTTTCACAAAATTTCAAGGAAAGTATTCCGAGAGATTCATGTATGAGAGATTGTGCATTGTAAGATTTATTTTACCTGGATCAGAATAGAAGGCTGCCTTCAGGTTCCCAATGTCTTTTTTCCATCTGTTCCACTGTGGAGGAAGTCCAGCTTTGTCTTCATCAGGTACAGAAATAGGGCCAATGTCCAGAGATTCTGTGCCAAGTAGTCCATACCAAAGCTTAGTCTAATTCCCTGCTGATGCTGCTGTATCCAGTACCCAGGCTTGGGGTGGAGACTGCTTGAAACCTGCATGGCTATCAGCCCCAGGGCTGCTAGCACCACATGGTTACTATGGAGAGAAAATGCACAAATTATTGGGGAAAGCATGTTACCCAATGTGAGAAAGTGCTTCTTTGTGAGGCTAATTATATTATCTCAGGCTTAAATTGGCCAAGTATTTCTTTAAACTAACCAATTAATTTGCCAAGCTGGGCCCACCCCCTAACCAATTTATTTCCTCCATCTTCTATGCATTCTGTGTCCCCTATCCAATCTGCTCTCTTCCCCAGGCTAGACAGACAGGCCTCCGTGGTTACCATTTTGTCTTCCACTACACATGCCTTATAGAAACACCTCCCCCTGCACCATCTTGACTTCTACTGCACATATGCTTATCTCCCCTGCCCCACCCCACCACAGTCCAGTATTGAAAGGCAGGATGCTCCCTAAATGGGGGAAAGGAGGAGTATTAATTCCCTTGGCGATGCTGCTATCCCCGGAAGTGTGTGAAGCTGTAGCTTCCTGGTTAAACAGGGTTGATTATGCTTAATAATGTCTGATTTATTTTGTTCCATTTATTTATTAATATTTAGCTATCAACACTAACAATATTATCTCACTTAGACAAAGCATCAAACTGCTTGCTGTACTGAAAGCAGTTTGAAGTAAAGAACTTAGTAAGAATTTGTTCTGCACCAATATAAGTTTATGGATAACCAATGTTATCACATAGCCTGACCTTGTAATTCTTATGAATTCAAGACACCCTCAGCAATAAGTATCAGAAAACTTTAGAGGGAAAAACGTTTATTACCCACAGTTCCTGGAAAACCCACAGTGCACCTGGGACCATATAGCAAGGTCATGGATAAAGAGAGAATCATAGGCCTGGGATTCTGCTTTTATTGAGGTTAAGAATGGAACCTGAGTTTCATAGACTTATTCTTTATTAGTGAATTTAAAACACAAGAGCTAGAATTTAAAGCTTTAGAAGAGAAAAAATTAACATCCCAACTGGTCAATTATGGAAACTAACCACTATCTCAAAAACAAAGGAGACCAAGCACAAGGTGGGGGGACAGTGGGGAGCCAGTGCCACCTGAAGTAGTTGTGTTGGGGGGTGGATATTAAAACTGGTTTTGGACATATAGCATTTGAAAGGTCTTGTTAGACAGCTGGATGTGTGACTCTGGAATATGAATCTAGACATGAATCACACAAAGGTGTAAGCTAAAAATATCAAAGAGATAGGTATGTACAAATATACACTATTTAAAGCCATCAGAGTGGATGTCAAGAGAGTAAGGGTAACCACAGTCCAAAGAAGGACCATTGGGTCCAAAACCTCTTTATCATTAACTCATGGCAGTCCTTGAGTTATTTCTATGTGAATCTGTGACTCTGACAAAACATGAAAGTCACCAATTTATGAAAGATTCTCATTGTACTTAAGAACAAACTAAAATGGAGATGGGTAAGAGTATAAATAATTTTTTTAATCCAAGAAAAGAGTAATTAAGACTAAATGCCCACCTAGCTAGTGAAAATTAAAAGACTACTTGTAAAATAAGAGGAAGAAAAGTAGCAATTATTTCTCATAAAAGACACAAAGGAAAGGTAGTTATGTTTAGCAAATAATTAATTATAAATTCTTTCCTGTGCTTAAGTTAATTAAGCATAGGCCTTGAAGCTTATGCTAAAAGATGCTTACATATAACTAATATAGTTTAAAAAAAACAAAAGCATAAAATTGAGAGAATGTGAAGTGTGTCATGTATGAATGAATCCAATATCTTTTATCATACATTTTTCACAATTTTTGTCAGTAATAGCATTAAAAGAAAATGAAATTATATTGTAATTTCAGAGAAAATAATATACACAAAAGCATAGTCAATGATGTCTACTTGAATTTTTTAAAAACATTTACTGAATTGGTAGACTCTAATGTTTGAACTCCTAAATTTCCCCTTTTGTGTATTCAGTTAAAACACTCTGCTATAAAATATTTGTCTTTGAAGACAAAGATAAAACTTCCCAAGTAAAATAACATTTTATGTTGATGAGAAAGCTTTTATATTAAAGAATTCAAAAATATTTTCCCCAACTTTATAAATAACATTATTTCACACACTGTTGGAATTCAGCTGCTATTAAGTCACTAGTCATCATCAGCAGGCAGTAATTTCAGACTATAAAAAAGTAATAATGACATGGCCTTTTTAGTGGACTGGGATCTAAATATACAGAGCATGCTGACTGTTGTGACTCAAGCAATATCTACCAAATAAATGGTAAGCAATCTTATTTTCAGGAGTAGATATTTGTCTCTAAAAGAAGGAATTTCAAAGTAGAAACTAGATAATGACTTTTATTCTCTGTTGGGTAATTGTGTCCTATCCCCTAAGTGCAACATGTTTTCTACGCCCTCCCTACTCAAACACCATGGTTATATACATAGGGTTCCAAGATCAACATTAGCTTTTCTTACTAAGAAAATCATGAAGCAATTGATGATTAAATAGCTATGGTGAATGACTGCATGGAACCACCCCACTCACTTCACTAGGAAACTATTGAGAAGTGATCTCCCTAGTAATATGACATTTCTATCTGCCAATACTTCATTTTTAAATTTTGTATTAGCTTCATGTGTACAGCATAGTGGTTAGACAATCACATACTTTAGAAAGTGTTCCCTCCAATATTTCCAGTACCAACCTACCAACCTGGCACTGTGCACAGTTATTACAATATTATTGACTATATGCACTATGCTATACTTTACATCCCCATGACTGTTTTGTAACAACCAATTTGCAAATTTTTCCCATAATTTCAGAAATAAGCTCTTTAGAATAGAGAATTTTACTATAGTCCTACACTGGATCTGTTAATTGGTGGAAATGAAAAAATGAACTATACTCAAGGTAGAAAAAAGAAACTTTACTTACTGTTTCCAGTTGGCCTTCTTGATGCTCACAGCTTCCTCTACCCAGAGCCACACTTGTAATTGAGAATGCAACGTCACTACTCTGGCCTCTTTTTTTCACTAAACAACTTAAGTATTAAAAGTTATTGTATCCTCTAATATCAAGAAAACAAACAACCCAATTAAAAAATGGGCAAAGGACCTGAACAAACACTTCTCTGAAGAGGACATACAGAAGGTCTATAGACATATATAAAAATGCTCAACATCATTGGCCATCAGGGAGATGCAAATAAAAACCACAATGAGATACCACTTTACATCAGTCAGAATGGCCATCATCAACAAATCAACAAACAACAAGTGCTGGCGAGGATGTGGAGAAACGGGAACCGTACTGCACTGTTGGTGGAAATGCAGACTGGTGCAGCCGCTATGGAGAACAGTATGGAATTACCTCAAAAAACTAAAAATGGAACTGCCTTTTGAAACAGCGATTCCACTGCTAGGATTATACCCGAAAACTCCTAAAACCCTAATTCAAAAGAACTTATGCACCCCTATGTTCATAGCAGCACTGTTTACAATAGCTAAGTGCTGGAAACAGCCTAGGTGCCCGTCTGTGGATGAGTGGATCAAAAAACTGTGGTACATTTACACAATGGAATACTATGCAGCAGAAAGAAAGAAGGAACTCCTGCCATTTGCAACAACATGGATGGAACTAGAGAGTTATGCTTAGTGAAATAAGCCAGGCAAAGAAAGAAAAATACCATATGATATCACCTAATACAGGAAACTAAAGAACAACACAAACAAACGAACTAAATAGGACAAAGAGTAGAATAGTAGTCAATAGGGGGGAGGGGGGAGGGAGAAAAGGGGGATAAGTAAGGGAAGGGTCTAGTCAAGGAACGTATATGAATGACTCATGGACATGGACAACGGGGAGGGATATGATTGCGGGAGAAGGGATGGGCTGGGTGGGGGGGGAGCAATGGGAGGAAAATGGGACAACTGTAATTGAAAAACCAAAAAAGAAAAGAAAAAAAAAAAAGAATCATAATCAGGAAGCATACTTTTGAATCAATTCCTTTTGGTAAACTCCCTTGTCACATCTTTCTAGCCTACTGAAGACATTATCTTTCATACAAATGTGGAATAATAAATAATGCCTCATAGAATAATGTATAATAAATGGAAAGCAAGCCTCCTCTAAAAAAGAAAGTTATTGTATCTTTACTTAACTTTCATCTATGGTAGTTTTATCCTTTTTGAGGCCCCATTCTTACAGCATGTTCTTACTGTTTCCACCTTTCCTAAAGCACCATTTCACTCTAATTTTTAAAAAAATATGGTTTATTACTTATATGCTGATGTTTTAAGCAGCTTACCCATTTTGGCTATCAACTTTCAAGCTGAATTTTAAATAGGATGGAGCTACTAGCGTTCTGAGGTCTCTAAAGCATTAGGTAATTCTTACAATTTTGTGATTTTTTTTTTGTTTCAAGTAGTACTTGATCAGTTCCCATTTTTCCCCCTTTTATTAAATTTACTTGAGAAACACTTGTTAACAAAAGTATACAGGTTTCAGGTATACAATTCTACAACACATTATCTGAACATTGTGTTATGTGTTTACCACCCCAAGTCAAGTCTCCGTCTATCACTGTGTATCCCTACTGATACCCTCTTCCATCCCCCTCCACCCACCTTCCACCCACCATCCTCCTGGCAATCACCTCACTGTTGTCCACGTGTTCCAGATTTTTCTTTTTTCTCAATACCACCATCTCACTACCCAACCCCTAGCCCCAGACAGCTGTCAGCTGACTTTATCTATGAATCTATCACTATTTTGTTTATTAGTTCATTTTGTTTGTTAGATTCCACTTATAAGTGAAATCATATAGCACTTGTCTTTCTCTGATGGGATTACTTCACTTAGCATAATGCTCTACAGGTCCATCCTTACTGTTGCAAAAGGTAAAATTTTCTTCCTTAGCTATCATTTATAATCAAAAGACAAATAAAGAGCTTCCCAGACAAGAAAAAGTTAAAAGAGTTAATCACCACCAAACCAGTATTATATAAAATGTTAAAGGGTCTCTTTAGAAGAAGAAAATCAAAAATATGAACAATAAAATGCCAATACATATCTATCAATAATGAACCTAAAAATATAAATAAGCATAACAGAAATAGAATCATAGATATAGAGAACATTTTAATGGTTGCCAGAGGAGAGGTCAGGGGATGGGTGAAAAAGGTGAAGTGATTAAGAAATACAAGTTAGTAGTTATAGAATAGTCATGGGAATGTAAAGTACTGCACAGAAAATAGAGTAGCCAAAGAACATATATGCAGGACCCATGGATATGGACAACAGTGTGGGAATTTGCCTGAAAAACAAAGGGGGGCAGATAGAGGGAGGGGAGAAAAGGGAAAACTTGGACAATGGTAATAGAATAAATAATAAAATATAATTTTTTAAAAGCTTAATATCTTTAAAAAATAAGCTATTTGTATCTTGCTAGGAATTGCATTGAATCCATAGATTCTTTTTGAGTAGTATGTCTACTGCTAATACCTAAAAAGGTCTTTATTTTACATAGATTTATAAAGCATATTCTTACTAACAGCATAATTTTAGATATGATATTTCATTTCAAATTATAATTTGTTGTCTTTGCCATTATTTTCTTTGAGAAGACAAATATTAATCATACTGCTTTTTATTTGCAAAAGTTATATTTTGTTTTTCTCACTGTTTCTGATATTATTTTCTTGTCTTGGATCTTTAGATTAATTATGATGTATCATGTATGTTATTATTTATATTTATCCTGTTTGGCATTTCCAATACCTCATTTACATTTAACTTGATGTCTTTTATCAATTTTGGAAAAGTCTAGTTATTATCTTTTCAAATATTTATTTTGTTCATTTCCTCTGCCTTTCTTCAAGACTTCTTATTAAATATATGGTAAATGTAATCACCGTGTCCAATACATTTTTTATTGTTTTTACTTTCTATGCTTCAGTTTGGATATTTTAGGGGATCTTGCCATGGACTGAATGTTGTGTTACCCAAAATTTACATATTGAAGCCCTACTTTCCGATGTGATGGAATTTGGAATTGGAACCTAACAGAGATAATTAAATCCTGAGGTGGAGCCCTCATGAATAAAATTAGAGCCACTGTAGGAAGAGACACAAGAGGGATTCTCTCTCTTTCTCTCTCTCCCTCGCTCTCTCTCTGTCTCTCTGTCTCTGTCTCTGTCTCTTTTTCTCTCTGTCTCTCTCTCTCCCCCATCCCCAACAACCCCTTGATCTCTGCCAGATGAGTATATTGTAAGAAGGTATTCATCTGCAAATCAGGAGGGCTCTTGAATCTACTAGTACTTTGATCTTGAAATTCTTTGCATCTAGAACTGTAAGAAATAAAAGGTTGTTATTTAAGCCATCAAGTTTATATTTTTGTTGTAGCATAGCAAACAGACTAATATAGGATTAATTTTTCATTTTATTAATTATTTATTCAGTCATGACTAATCAGTTATTCAACCTACCTACTGAATTTTCCCTTTCAGTTATTGCACACAAAAATCATAAAGTAATATTCTGGGTTTTTCCCTCCTCTTTCTTTCTTTCTCTTTACTTTTTAACAATTTACAGGTATTTACTGAAATTTCCATCATGTATTTTATTTCATGAATACTAATCATATTTTTTAAGTATTTATCTAATACTTAAAATATATTTTCCTCTTGTTAGTCTGTTTCTTTTGTCTGTTTTCTGCTGATAATTCTTCTTCCTCATGTATTTTTATCTGTTTATATGACTGGCAATTTTATTGAATATTGAACCTTTAAGATCTATTTTAAAGAGAATTTTCTCTATTTGGAGTTGCAGTTGGTACAGGAGTATATTTTCTTTTGATGATTTAAATATTCAGTTTATGGTTCTTTCTTGTAGATGCTGGTCTATTTCCAGTCTGTTCCTACTCTTACAGTGAGAAATGTCTGGTATTCCAATCTAGGGATTTTTCTAGGAACACTTTCTGGGGAGACTTTGAAGTTTAATCTTTTGTTCTATATTTCTTCATGGGATTTCTGTTTCCCAATATTCCATCAACTGGTTTGGATTTGGCAAAAAACTTACGGAAAAAAGCTATGCTAAATTTTACAATCAAGTCTTAGTAATTCCCTTTGCTTTAACTCTTTTCTCTGTTCCTTTGCTGCCTCAACAAGTCGGTTTATTTATTATTTATATATTTTGTTCATATTTCTAAACATTACTCTTTTTTATGGGAAAATATTTCTGCAATAAGAAAGATATAATATTTATTCTGGGTGTCTCCAATTTTATTCCACATCTTCTAGTAAATATGAGCATTGTCTCAGGGCACCCATGTTCCACAAGTGCATGACAATTAATATTATATTTATCTGTTTCTAAAAATGTCATAAAATCAAAAGTCACTTTAAGTAACAATCTATTATTCATATTTTTGCTTAATTTTTGGTTTAAAATGTTTCATATATCTTTGTTCATTGATGGATTCAACATCTTGCATTGTGTATTTTATCCAATGGTGGTTTGCCCCTCTTCAAGGGATTGTCAAGGTGTACTTGGCATACAGATGGAAACAACAGTCTTTTAAATATATTAGGTATTTTATAAACAATACCTTTTAAAATGAATAATTATTGCTATGAAATATTTTAAAGTATTAGCTCCCAGTGAGAAAAATATGAAATGTATTGTTTAAAGAATTTATATTCATGGGAAATACTTTAGGTTTCAATTCAAAGTGACTTGCATAAAACCTTGAAATTATGAAAGTGCTAAACATTGTTCTGCCAAACCCAGACCATACGTTCAATCTACCAAGTATGTAATTTTAACTTAAAATTTAGTTTTATTTTCCTAATGGTATATTTTGTTCTCTTTAAACATGTTTATGTCATTTTAATAGTATTTTGCTAATTATTTATGTTTTCTTTTTATGTTCTATGTTTTTAAATGCTTATTTTATTTTGCCTCTGAAGATTTCTATATCTATATATTATGAGATTCTAATTCTCTTCATGTTTTTGTTTCTGCTGGGTTTCACTCTTGCCAACTTCTTTCATTTTTCTTTATACAATTATGCTTTCAATCATTTGATTTTTTTTATCAATTGTAATATTCTGTGATCTAGTTTGACTTATTTTCTTTCACTGAGGATTTGAACTTGCTTCAGGCAGATAACTCATGCCATAAATATCCCAAAACCCTTTAAATTAAATTTTCACCCCACTTGTTTTATATAGTATTCAGTGTGAATTTGGGCATCTGAGCCCTTTGAAGGCAAAACTTTAATTATGAATTCTCAGGAGTGATTTCTATACTCAATTGTTATATAAGCTTAAAAAATTTACCCAGTGACCGGTGGACTTTCCTTTCTCTTCTGGTAAAAATACATATCAATAATTTTTGAACCATATCACCATATAACTAAATGCTACTACTTCTTGCTTATAAAAAGTATTGATTTGCAAGTAGCTATCTCCTTATAAGTATATGCCTGGTGAGTTGAAAAACTAATTTATTTACCTTGAGTCTCCTTGAGAAAAGCTAGGATAAACTAAAATATGTTGAACACACACTTTCTTACTTTATTTGCACTGTGTTAATTTCAGAGATTCAAGAAAACATATAGAATTTTATCTATCCCAAGTAATTAGCTTATAGATAGCTATAAGCCTTTATTACTCTCTGTCAGAACATATTTGCTACTTTCCTGATAAAAATCAAAGAAAAAAAAAATCTCTTACCAGAGTAAAGGATTAATTTTTAAATGTAAAAACTTACTTTAGCTCTTTAAAGGTAAATCAGCTCCTAAAAATAATCTGCTTCTTTCCATGCATGATATGTGAAAATGTAGAGAGAGTTTAAAAAGAGAAAAATAGAAACTAAACTTTCAACACATTTTTCTGCTAAGTGTTGCCCAAAAATATTTGAGAAAAAGCAGATGATAATTATGATTAAATAAAGCACTATAATAAATTTATCTCTTATTTGAATGTTTCAGATTTTTTGAGAATTTAAATATATATTAAAAATAATTTCTTTAGGCAATAGTAAATCTAGAGAAAAATTAGAACTGAGTTTTCTATAATAGCTATGCCATCAGAGAAAAACATTTTGCACAGTAGTATTATAAAAAAGACAGAAAAATATGTACAATTTTACTCTAATAAAATGAAATTTTATTTAAAAAATTAATGATTATTTTTATGGCATACTCATATTGTATCAAAGCAGACTGGACAACAACAATTTTATCTTGAAGTTGTACAAGAACATTGTTAATTAATACCCATTAATAATACTTGATGCAACAAGAAGTCATTGTTAGGATAGGTAATTGTAGCATCTGTAACCAGTATGATTTATATATTTATATAGAACATAAATTAGCAACAAATATAATTAACATTGAATTTTTGAAATAATGACGGTAAACAGCAGCTGGAGTAGAATGTATAAAAAATTAGAATTTCAGATGAATATACAAAGGCAATGTTTATTTACATAAACTACCATAAGAGATAAAAACAAAATTTGGAAGTTAAAGCATACCAGCAGTTGAATCACCTCCATTGAAATAAACAACCAAAACATGGGTACCACAAATTGAATTAACTGCCTCAAAAACTTTTTTGTATGTTGAAACACTTTAAGAAACTCAAAAAGGTGGTAGATAAAAGAGTAAGAGTAAATATAACAAGGTTGATCAAATTTAGGAAGAAATTGAAGAAATAGACAAATCAACTTAGAAAAAAAGACTAAAATAGTGAGTGCTCAAGGGAGAATGAAACTGATAATAATACAGAAAAATAACCAAGAAATTGTATTGAAAAACGTAGACAGGAATAGTAATAGAGGGAAGATGGATAAAATAAAAGACTAAAAATTTTCCAAATTTGGAGTCTCTGAAGAAAAATTTAAAACTGAAACAAAATGCTTATCTAAAGTTATAATCGATAAAATTTTATGTTTCTGGTTGTCTTAAAACCAGGAAGCATGCTTCAGCATAATTTAAAGGATTAATTTCCTTGGGCAGGATTGTCATTGGTACCACCTGGTCATTGTTAACATATATCAGATTTATGAATACTTCAAATAATAAATATGATAAATGTAAGACTTCCTCATTTTTTTTTCTGGAAGTTTTGTCAATAACCTATTAAGTGAGTAATAAAAAACACCTGTAGTAATTAGAAAGCTAGAACAAATTAAAAATAGCAGAGGTTACAATTATGTCTTGTGCAGATATCACCAAAGACAATCATTTTCAGCAATAAATCATTGGGCCACTACAGTGGTGCACTGTTTTAAGTATTGTATACTTAAAATATTTTTGATTGCAGAGTACTGGGGTTTTTATTGATATCATATTCAAATTATATATTAACTTATTTAAAATTAACATTTTTTAAAGTGTTGTCCTATCTAAAAAGAAGTATATCTTCTTATTTTTCAACTCTACATTTGACTTTCTGTAGCATTTATTTATCTATCTACTTATTTATTTGATATACAAAGAAATGTATGTATTTTATTATACATTTTGGTGATCCTGGACATATGCATATATCTGTAAAACCATCACTATAATCAAGAAATAGGTATATCTAACACCTCTGAAAATTTCCTCATTACACTTTGTTTAGTTGGGATTTTTTGGTATTTTGTTCATAGGTTGGAAGATTTAATACAGTAAAAATGTTCATGCAGCTCAATGTTCTTGCCATCAAGTTTATTTTTATTGATTAATTTTAGAGACAGAGGGAATGAGGGAAATAGAGAGAGACAACAATTTGTTGTTCCAGTTATTTATGCATTTGTTGGTTGTTTTCTTTATGTGCCCTGATGGGCGATTGAACTCAAAACCTTGGTGTATCAAGATGACAGTCTAACCAACTGAGCTAGCCAGCCAGGGCTGCAATCAAATTTCTAATGGCATTTTTTACAGAAGTAGATAAAACAATCCCAGCAATTACATAAAACCACAAAAGACCCAGAATAGACAGGTCTTGAGAAATATATTGCATATATACAATAATTTAAAGAGTATAATATTGACATAAAGACAGGTATATAGATCAAACGAACAGGATAGAGTCTATAAATAAGTCTACACATATATGGTCAACTGATCTTTGATAAGGGTGTTAAGCATATATAATGGGAAAAGGATATTGCCTTTGACAAACGGTTGTAGGAAAACTGGGAATCCACATACAAAGAAAGATGGGGGGGAGGGAGAGAGGGAGGAAGGAAGGGAGGAATATAGGAATGGAGAAAGGAAAGGAAAGAAAGAAAAGAAAAAAGCAAAGGAAAAGAAAAGAAAATGAAAAGAAATGAAAGGAAGAGAAAAGAAAGGAAAAGAGAAGAGAAGAAAAAATAAGAGAAAAAAAAATAAAAAGAAAAGAAAGAAAAAAAATAAAAAGAAATAGGGCCCTAGCCTTACATGATACACAAATATCAACTCAAAATGCTTAGACTTAAATGTGGCACTGGCTTGTGGTTCAGTTGGTTGGAGTATCATCCCATGTACTAAAAGGTTATGGTGTTGATTCCCTGTCAGGGTACATACTTGGGTTGAGGGTTTTTTCCTCAGTCGTTACATGTGTAGGAGGGAGCCATAATCTCTCTCTCTCTCTCTCTCTCTCTCTCTCTCTCTCTCTCTCTCTCTCTCTCTCTCTCAAATCAATACACATACCCTCTGGTGAGGATTTTTTTAAAAATTAAATTTTAGGACTGAAACTGTATAACTTCTAGAAGAAAACATAAAAGAAATCTCTTTGGCAATGATTTCCTAGCCACTTATAAATGACACAAAAAATAGACAGATGAGACTACATCAAACTAAAAATATTATGTACAAATAAGAAAAAAAATTGACATAATTATCTATGGGAGAAAATATTTGCAAACCATTTATCTGATAAGAGGTTAATATCTATGATGTATAAGGACCAACTGCAACTCAATAGCAAAAAATTTTTTTAATGTAACCCAATTAAAATATGAGAAAAGGATATCAATAGACATTTCTTTAAAAAAAAAGAACATTTAATGGGTATAGTTTCAGTTATGCAAGATGAAAAGACACTAGAGATCTGTGGTACAACATAGAGCCTATGATTAACAATAACATGCTGTGCATTTCAAAAGTTTTTAGGAGAGTAGATCTCACATTAAGTTTTCTTACTATTAAAAAAAGGTTGAGGGGGAAACAACAAAACTGGGAGGCTATAGATCTCTGTAGTGTTAAGAATTATTGTTACTTAGTGTTTTTGCCTTGACCTTGATTTATTAGAAATGCCTCTAGTGTTTCTTCATAAAGTAAGAGACTGTCTTTTAGGCTATTTACCATCTTATAATTTTACTTGTTAATCTTGCTTTTGTGCAAGGTCTGTGACTGTTCTCATGAATACAGCAAAGTCCTTGGGATAGAATTTGAGAAGAGACCAGCAGCACAGACTCAAATTAGGCCTGTGACCTGCACTGACTGCTCACTGGTGTAGATAATCAGAGACATAAAGTGAAACATAAAAATGCATCTGGTACTGTGCTTCCTTTGCCATATTCAGAACTTCTTATATTCCACATTAAACCCACTTTGCCTTGGCTATCCAACATGATGGTTAGTCCTGATCTCCTTAAAAATGTAATATTGAGATTATAAGGAACAAGCTACAATCTTTTTCTTCATAGTTGACTCTGGGAATACAATTGTTTTCATCATCTCCTTTCCCCACCACCCATTCTTTATTTCACACACGCCCAGTTGGCATTTCAGCTTATCTAGTGACATGGTCCAAATGCTCATTTCTAGGGAGTGTAAACTTTGGTATCCCCTGACTTTTATCAGGTTGCAATTCAAAATTTACTCTTATAACCAGATATGGAATCAATGAAAGAGAGCTCAGTGAATCTTCCAAGTTTCAAGTTTATTCTTCTTCCCCAATATAGCATAAAATCTAAATCTTTATAATAATTAGTTTACTCCAAATAGAATAAATTTCCTTTGATTAATGGTCATTTTCATAAGAATAAGTGTCAGTCAAAATAGTTTCAAGTTCATTAGAATGTTTAAAAACTTAAAATATATTTTTTATTTATTTATTTTTAGAAAGAGGAATGGGGAGGAAGAAAGAGAGGGAGAGAAGCATTGATGTGAAAGGGAAACATCTATTGGTTGCCTTCTCATACGCACCCCAACAGAAGGTCAATCCCACAACCCAGTCATGTGCCCTGACCAAGAATTGAACCAGTGACCTCTGGCCTTGTGGGATGATGCCCAATCAATAGGGTCTCACTGGTCAGGGCTCATTAGAATTCTTTATTTGTCCTCTGGTTACAGCACCACAATCTGGGAAACAGGATCTCTAAGCCAAAATATCCTAAAGTTGTGGGCACAAGAGACACAAAATCTGTGAGTCACTGGAATGATGATAAAAGAGGCCAATTATACTTCTACCCCTCAATTTCTAGAGACATCTTCTAACTGTTCAGTAGTCAGCAATTTACACTGACCATTGTTGCCACATCTTGAGGGACCAAATTGACAAAATACAGTCAGTCTCATGCTGGTATCTCACTTGATCCGGTAATAAACATTCCAAGATTTTATGAGGCTGACCGTTTTAAGGCAATGGGCATATGATAGGACCAGTGGTTCTGAATGTCATAGCTGTTTTATACAAAATGTGAGATATCGAATTTCATGCTTATAAATCAGGCATTCTAAAAACTATTGGCAAGTGATGCTGCCTGAAGCACTATGAGCAGGGAAGGCAAATATATATCTGCAGTTCCTGTCAGTTCTAGTAAAGATGAGTGAGTTTCCTCCCAAAGGCAGAAGAGTTCCAATATATTAAGCTTGATATCCAGCATTTATATGGTTTCCATCCATGATGATTTTATAACAAGGGCTCAGCTTTGGTCTCAGTTGCTGGATTCAACAGAGGCAGGGCTACACCAGCTTCACAAAGAAGGAGTGCATACTTTTGGTCTCCACCTTGACCTCATTGTTGGCATCATGGTTGCTTGTTCTTTACTCCCCTAGACTGGTTGAGAGTTTTAATCATCCTTTTCACACAGTTCCTTATTGCCTTCTGTACAGTGGATACTCTCTCATGAGCAATGACATGAAACAGAGTCTCACACAAAGTGCATACTCGCATGAATCCATTTACACACCACTTTCCCAGACTTCTTAGTCTCTAATTTTCCTAATTCCACATTTCCAAGCCCTTGATCAACTAGCCATGGCACCCTATAAATCCTCATTTAGGCCAATATTTTCTTCACAGAAAGAAGACAAAAGTACTGCTCAAATCTCTTTGGACTGGAAATTATTCTCTTGCCATTCTGTTAGAGCCCTCCGTGAATGGGACTTTATTTAGCACAGCAGCAGTAAATTTTCAGTTTGCACTAACACATCATGTTGAACTACTTCTAAACCAATCCTCAGATTAATCTCCTTTGTCAGCTGGTCACCAGGATACACATTCATAAGGCCTTGGGTGGTCTTTAAGGAAGATAATTCACTGAAACAGAGGTGGATAAAGTATAGACCAGGGTTGTACTTACCACCTGGGTTAAACCTACTAGATCGTGACACATTATTTATTCAGTATACACTGTTGGACACAGCTAATTGTATTATTAAAAGATTGTAGTCTATAGAATTCTTTCTTCTGTGAAGTCTTTGTCTACTTTTGGTATGGGTAATTCTGGCCTCATACAATGAGTTAAGGAATGTTCTCTTATCTTTTATATTTTGTAAAGGTTATGTAGATTGTTAGCTGTTCACCCACCCCCCTTAAACATTTGCTACTACTTATATGAGTCAAGAGTTTTCTTTGTTGGAAGGTCTTTAACTACAAATTCAAATTTTTTTTTTTTACAAGATAGGTATAGGGCAATTTCAACATTTCTATTCTTGAGTGAACTGCGTTTGTTTTATCAAGCAATTTGGACATTTTATGTTCATTTTTGTGGAATTTGTATGCTATCCTCATCCTTGGGATCTATGTTGATATCTTCTCTTTTTTCCTGATATTTGCAATTTCTGCTTTTGTATTTTTTAATGGTCAGGTTTATCAGTGTTGTTGATATTTTCAAACACACAGTTTTGTTTCATTTATTTTCTCTGTTGTTTTCAGTTGTCAATTTTATTAATTTTTGTTTATTCTTTATTTTTTATTTTTTTTCTTTTTGTAGCTTTATTGCACTTTTTTCCCATAACTATTTAGTCCCCTTACACCCCTCCCCCCAGCAATCACCACACTGTTGTCCATGTCCATGAGCCCTTTTCCCTTTTTGCTCAATCCCTCTACCCCCTTCTTTTCTTCCTTACACTTGCTTTGGATTTCATATATTTTCCTTTCTAAAAAAATGTTTTAAGTGGGAGGCTTACAACAATTTTTATTTTTTTCTCATAATACCTAAATATTCCTCTAAATTCTGCTTTAGCTGCATCCCTCCCAAATTATATACTGTCATTTCTTATTCAACTAAAATGTTTTAAAATTTTTTTCTCAAAGTTTTCTCCTTGGTTTATTCATTATTTAGAACTATTTTGGTTAATTTCTAAATGTTGTAGGTAATTTTTAGTTAACTTCTTTTTGTAAATTTTGCATGTAATTCCATTACTAGCCTAGAATATACATTGAGTAACTTCAGTTATTTTAAACTTGTGAAGGTTTGTTTTATGGAGCATATATGGTCTATCTTAGTGAATATTTTATGTGTGCTAGAGCAATAAGTACTCTGATTTTGGGGGACTCTATAAATGTCAATTATATCAAGTTGTTTTGATAGTGATTCTCATGTCTTTTATATCATGACAATTTTTCTAAAGCTCCCTTAAATAATACATATTTAGGATTATTATAGCTTTTTGAATAATTGATATATTTATTATAATCTACTATTCTTTCTTATCTTTGGAACTATTTCTGTGCTTATGTTTATCTAATCTGATGTTACTATAACTATCCACATTTTATATTGATTGCTTTTTGCCTAGTATATATTTTGCCATCTTCTTATTTTTAATGTCTTTATATTTGAAATGTGAGGTGTGTGTATGTGTGTGTGTGTTGACACATGTAGTTTGATCTAATTTTTCAACTACTGATTTTTATCTAATGATTTCTGTTTTAAACAGTTTTCTTTATCATAATTATACATGTGGTTGGATTAAATCTACCAGCCTGACAGCTATTTTCTATTTTCCATCAATTCATTGTTGGAATTCTCTCTCCTTTTGCTGCCATCTTTTTCCTTAAATACTTATAAAATTACCGTATTTTTTGCTCCATAAGACAGACTTTTTTCCCCCCCAAAAATGGGGGAAATGTCTGAGCGTCTTATGGAGCAAATATTGCATCACAGACTGTTACATGTATTACCTGACCTGTCAGCAGTGGTGACAGCCATTAGAAAAGGAAGCAATGGGCCCATGTGAAACCCCTGGGGATGCTTAAATGTCCCACTTTACTGCTGAATCTCAGGGCATCTGGTCAGTTGCCATCTGCCTTTGCCCATCACCTGGGACCTCGAAAAGTGCAGAGAGCTGCCTGACACCCCCAACCACAACCGCCAACTTGTTGAATCAACTGAAGCTAATAACAGGTATGAGGTACAGTGCCAATTGCCAACTGTCTTTGATGCTAAGTGGGGTCTGGCATTAGAACCACCTCTAACCACCAATCACTGTGTCTTAAGCTCTGCCAATCACGAGAGGCAGAATGGGTGGAGCTGAAGTAACATGCTCTTGGAACTGAAGATAGTATCATATATGAAGCTAGTGAAGAAAGTGATATCAGTGATTGTGAGCAACTGAGCTTCATAAATTCTGACACTAATAATGATGAGTTCTTTGGGTTCCCAGAAAACTAGAAGAGTACTTGAACCTTAAAGTCTCTCCTCATATATTAATGACAGTCATGATGGTTCTTAATACCACTTTTGACTGCTGTTCACTTTACATGGTTGAAATATCATTCTGTTATATTTTATTAAATATTTTAGTACACCATTTGGTTCAGAATATTTTTTTTCTTGTTTTTCTCCTCTAAACCTAGGTGTGTCTTATGGTCAGGTGCACCTTACAGTGCAAAAAATACAGTCATTTATTTACTTATTTTTAAAATTTTTACTGAATTTATTGGGGTGACATTGGTTAATAAAATTATATAGGCACCAGGTGCACAATTCTCTAATGAATCATCTATATATTGTATTGCTTTCTCCACCATGTCAATTTTACTTCCATCACCACTTATCTCTCCTTTACCCTCCTCTACCTCCTCCAAACAACTTTCCCTCTGGTGATCCCCATACTGTTGTCTGTGTCTATGAGTGCTCCTCAGTAGATAAGTGGATAAAAAAGCTGTGATACATTTACACAATGAAAAACAGTTATAAAAAAGAAGGAAACCTTACATTTTGTGACAGCATAGATGAACATGGAAAATATTAAGCTAAGTGAAATAAGCCAGTTAGGGAAAGACAAATATCATATGATTTCACTTATATGTGAAACAGACTCTTTGATACACACAACAGACTGACAGCTGTCAAAGGGAAGAGGGGTTGAGCAACTGTGTGAAAAAGGTGAGGGGATTAAAAAAAAGGGGGGCAAAATTCCTCAACTAAATAATGTGTCAATTTAACTCCCATAATTTTATTACTTATTATTTTTAAAAGTACAGTAATTTTATTAGAATTTACTTCTTTCTTAGTCAGAATCTTCCTTCAAATAATATTATATTATCACTTCATTAGAATTTAAGCAATTTGTATATTCTCTCAGTTCTTCCCTTGCAACTTTGTGCTGTTCTTGTTACACATTTTAATTATACTTGTGCTATAAATACACACTAAAGCATGACTATTTTACTTTAGAAAGTAAATTATCTTTAGATGCAATGAAAATTAAGGAAGAAAATTATTAGTTACCTCCAATTATTTTACTTTTCACACTCTGTGCAGATCCAAGTTTCTGTCTGTTATCCAATTTCTACTGCATAAAGAACCTTCACTAATATTTCTGTAGTTTACATCTGTTGGCAACAAATTCTGTTATTTGTACATGAAAATTAGCTATAATCTTTCTTTTTATTCACCTGTATGCAATGTGGTTTTTTTTAACCATCTTAAATATTTTCTCTTCTACTTGGGTTGTGAGAAGTATACATATATTTTGCCTAGATATATCTACTTTTCTTTGTTCGTTTTATTTTCTTTCATTTTTCAATCCTGTTTGGAGTTATTTGAACTTCTTTGTTCTGAGAGTTTCTGTTAGTAATTTTGTAAAAGTTATCATCTATTATATCATCAAATATTTATTTTGCCCTTTCTTCTTCTGGGATGCCAATTATATACAAGGTGGAAAAAGGTGTGTTTATAATTGTGAGTATGCAGAACACATAGCTTATCCTTCTATTTTTAATTAGCTTACTATTTTCCATAGAACTAAAGTATAAACTTAATTTTGCTCCACTCTGGATATTAGACTGTTAAGAGTCACTGACATCATTCCTTTCTGTTGCTGTATTTTTTTATTTTTAGTATTTCCATTTGACTGTTTTTTATAACTTTCATTTATTAAAATTACCTATCTGTACTTGAAAAGTTCACTTTCTCCAATAGAGATTTTAGCATATAAATTATAATTATTTTAAAATCTTACAAAACAGCTGACATTTCTGTAGGGTCATCTCTAATTCCCTTTTATAGTTTTAAGTATTAAGCATGCTTTGATATAGATAAATAATATGTAGATAGATAGATAGATGATAGATAAATAATATAGATATAGGTGTATGCTCAAAATTAGTATTGACTATTAATTGTTTCAATAATTTTAAAAGTGTATTAATATTGTAATCTTGAAGTATATGGAAACAAATAAAATATCGATTATTCTTAATACTTTGATTTATGTAAAACGAAGAAAAATATGTTGAATGAATAAGGTGGTCACTTTAAATCTACTTTGATTTCAAATTGACAACAGTATCACTTATCAATTTAGAGAGAATATAATAAAACATGCCAACAAACAGAATTGGGCTGAAATTTATTAATATCATTTCTGCCTTCTGGTTATAAATAAGGAATTTGACAACAAATGCAAAAAATTAATTATATTTTGTTTGATTATGAGCCTTGATTTAAACCAATTTTATAGTAATGGATTCACCACATATTTCACTTTTTTTTTTTTTTTACTTGATTGGGGAAAATAAATTGCTCCCAATAAGGAATCAGATTTTTTTCTTAAAGATACATTTATGGCAGTACTTCTCTACTACCAGAGAAATGCTCTAGCAGAGAGTATGTTTGTAAATCCATTTTTATCATTCAAAATACTGAATGTTGTCTTTCAGCATACAGTCTTAAGCTTGAAAGATTATGATTTATTTTTTATATAAAGCAAGGATAATCTAGATGAAACTTTTTATTCTAGAGCATATTTTCCACCTAAGATAATATGATCAATAAAACTTGAAAGCAATAGCACATCAATAATGTTCTCTTATGAATTTTAAAGTAAAATCTTTAAGTAGCTTTGGATTTATTTTACAGGTCAACTAGCAATATCTAGGGAGCCTAACACTCAAGAGCCAAATATTTGATTTTAATGTAGTACTTTGCAATTGACCACAAGTATACCACTTATCCTTTCCAGTTCTTACTTTTTTCCTCTGGAACAAAGAAAATATGTTATTATGATAATTAAATCTTTGTTAAGCATCTCTGGAAGATAAGCCTATATAAAACATGTATAGCTTGGCCTTTATATTAAATTGGTGTGATGATCACTGATTTTATTACTTTTAATTTTAATGAGTTAATATTCAATGTAGGCAAGAAAACACTTGTACTGTCATTATAAGATAGTTTTTTGCCAAATTTTATGGAATCTTCTCTATTAAGTCATAAATCCTTCAATGAACATGGAAAATTCTATCTTTACTACTGACAAAGCTCTAAATATGAATGAGGCCATTGCATTTGCACACTGTTAACTGTCTAATTGTGAACAAAGGTGCTTGACTGTCTCCTCAAACTTCATTGTCTTGTTCAACACAAGAGATTTCAAGTAAGGTTGATAAAATTAGAATATATGACACCTTAATTATCTTAATGTAAATTCTGCAACTATTCTTAGTGAAGACTCACTAAGAACACAATACTTAGAAACTGAATAAATTCTAAAGATGCTAAATAATATGGTAACTGAGACCTCAGAGGAAAATATTTAATGATTTAAAAGCAAATATATCAATTTTTCCTGCTACAAAAAAAATGCAACATTGTAGCTGATTCTAAATTCTAAATGCTGGCCCTTTCAACATAATTAATAACAAGAATAACAAAGGCAACATTAATTATAGCTACACTTATCATATATGGTATGCATATTTTACTAACATTGCTTCTTATCATATCATCTGTGGGAGACAGGAATTTTAATTTTAAAACTATTTTGTATATAGCAAATAGAAGTCCAGAGCATAAGTAACTTTCTCACATTCACTGAAGAGCAAAACACAATATTTTTTTCAAAACATCATGTTTCATTTTAAAATTGGACTAGCAGTAATGGGAAAAAGTATATCTTCTAGCTTAACCAATTAAATTTTCGATTTCATTTCATATTAAGTTCATTATCATTTTCTCTGTGTTACAAACTAGTGTGAAGGAGTCATTGACATTTTATTTACCTCATAGCGTATATTCACTCTCACTAAACAGTTATTTGTTTCCTTGAAATATCTCTTAAATGTGTCTTCTGTATATTTACATCATACTAACTCATATTCCAGTCTCAGAATACCGTAATAGTCTTTGTTTGCTTCTAGTTTCAAATTCATACACTTGCCCACTGAATCCTTCTAAAATAATGTGTTCATCAGATGACTCTCATGGTCAAATATTGACAAAATGTATGCATATCCTAATAGAGTTCAGGCCTTCATTATTGCGTCTCTCAGGAATAATGAAATTATTCTCATGACCTCCAATCTTGCTCCCTTCTAATATTCCAGAAATGAGTTTTCATAGTATTATTATTTAAAGAAAAATTTGACCATATTGCTTTCCTATAACAATGAATCCATGACTTTCCAATATTAAAGGTTAAATCCAGGCTCTTCTGCATATTTAAGATGACCCAAATATTATGTTGGCCTTTTCACAATTATTCATTTGCCCTGAGACCCATTTGTCATTTTCTCACATATGATGATTCTGACTTCTATGCATTTTCTCATGGTGACCTTAAAATTTAAGAATTCTAAATTTTAAAATTTGAATTTTTTTCAAGAAAGAATAAATATCTTAGGGTTGAAAGTCATACTTTTATTTTTTCTTGTAAACTAGGATTTTGCCTCAAATAAAAATGTACTATCACTAATGTGTAGGCAATTACTTAACTTGCCAAGGCATGTTGCTTTAAATTTGGGGGTATCTTTGAAATATTTGAAAGAATTAGAAACTAATGATATGCCTTCTGGTGCAGCAACTTGTCATGTTGATAGATTAAGTATTCCCACCACAACACTGTAATTACACTGTAATCACAAGGATCAATATGCAAATCTTCTTTTTTGATATGGAACTTTATCTCCAGAGAGCAAAGCTCATCTCATATCACATTTATTGGCCTACTTATGCCTACATTTTAACTAATAATAGTAATAAAAATAAAAAGAAATTCCAACAAGTGGGTTACCAGGTTTTCTTTTCTTTGTATCACTCCATATATATTTGTTTATTTGGTTTCAGTTTTGTTGGTTAGAAGGAGATGAGAAGATGTTGGCCACTGCGTTGTTTCAAATTCAAAAATAGTAGAAAAAAAATTACTAAGAGTAGTGTTTCCAGTAATCTAATAAGAGGTACAGAAAAAATAATATAATTGCCTGAATTTTTCTTTATCATTAATGAATAATCTCTTCAATAGTGGTAAGTTTGACATTTGTAAGTTTAAAGTATACAAATGTCTCCAAATTCTTCTTAAATAGAAATAAAAAGTAAAATCCTCATGATTTGTTAAGGCTTACTTTTATGACAAATAGCTTACAAAAAAAATTTTAGTGATGCATTAGATAATTCCATTCATATAATTCTTAACCTACATATTATACAGAAAAATTTATGTGTTTGACTCAAGATGATACAATTTGGAGATACTAAGATGTTTTTTATGAGGTTGATTTGAGCAGCATTAGTGGCCAATATATTGGGAAGGGGTAAACTTGTATTGTGGCCTGTCTGTCAGTTTTTTTCTACTAACTATACTATCATTGTAATCTTTCAATTTACTTAGCCATGAAAGTTGGTTGTTGAACTAGGTGACATTTAATATGCTTTCATACTTGATCACCTTATTTTTAAGTTCACAGAGAACTTTTGGTGAGATTGGGTCTGAAGAAGAAGAAAATTTTGGAGGAGATAATTTAGTATGGTAAAATGATTACATTTGTACAATGAAAAATAATTCCCTCTTATAAATTCTGTTTTATTTGTTATACTATACATAAGAGAAAAGCACACTAAATGTATGTCAGGCTGCAATTTACTCATCAATTAAAATAAATAAAGAAGAAAGTTTACATGGATTTGTGGAGCTGCACAGGTCAGCCCTCTCCTGGCTTAAGTTATTGACTATTAAGAATTATATTATTACTGTATTTTATCTCAAATTATAACTTTAGTCATCTCAAGACCAGATAAATAATTTTTTTAAGTATTCAAACTCCAAGTTTGTGTTAAATAAGTAGTTCTTGAAACCTAATCTTTTAATTATTTAATTCCAAGCATTTTTTATCCACATATTTTCATGCTTATTTTCATCACTCTAATCTTTTCATTATAAGTTTATAAAATTTGGCATTCACTCACATATTACACTTATACCTAATTCTAAAATCAGGGATATTTTATAATCAAATTTGGCCTTAACCTATTGACAATGATTTTCTTTGCTTATACCCAAACATTACATATTTACATTTAAATCACCATATAGATGGAATAGAATACTTCATAAATGGAGAATGGCAATGTTGAAGGGTACCATAGTATTCTCAACTTTCTTTAGCACAAAAAAGGAATTATGAAAGAACCGAAATGACACCTGTATACACACTGTACATGAGATCCAAATAAAATGTAAGACTTCCCCCAAACCAATTTTATGGCTTATAAAAATCCAAATCCCTCCTGAAAATTTTTGGTAATTTCTTTTGCACTTTTATTTTCCTGGCCTCCTCTACTTCACCTTTGTTCTGTTCCATACTGAAGCTCACATGAATTTTTGGTTGTCTTCTCTTCTTCTCTCAACCAAAAACATTCACTCAAAAAATTCATTTTCTTAGTAAATTTATTCAATATTTTGGGGGAGTTGTGGATGGAGTCCTATCATGTATCACAAAGGCTAAACCATCTCTGTGAAATTCTTGTTTGTTGCTTTCTTGCTTCTTTTCTCTTCACACTCTTTAATTATGCAGAGCAATTCAATTCTTACCTGATTCTATATCCTTATTTGCCTGCCACATAACTGAGGTACACAGCAGAACAAATGATCCTATGTGTGGGAAGAGAGCAGTGCTAGTGGATAATTTTCTTATTTCAGAGACAGTATTTAAAAGGGCAGTATGTAAAGGGATTTACTACAAAATAGAACCAGATCCAATCCTGATCATACTGAAGGGAGAGAGGTAGTGGTAATGAACTTACCTATAAGAACAAATCCAAGGAGAATTCATAGCAAAACCAATACCAAAGAGGGTAATACTAACTGCTTATAGACAACATTTACTACGATGACTGATTCATGTATATTGGCTAGTTCTCAGTCTCCTAGCAGTTAGGCTTCCCATAGGCATGTTAGAACTGAAATGAAGACAATAGCATTGCATTCCACCATAATAGCTCAAAAAAATAAAAAAATAGAACACCTTAAGCGGTAATCAAAAATTGATCAGTTTCTCTAACCACAGTCTTAGGTGTTCTTTCCCTAAATGATGGATACTTCCTGACTCATACTTGTCATAGTGTGTGAAGTGCATGAAGAACTCAACTCATTCTTTATTTTTGTATTCCATCCTCAGAATACAGAATTACTACTATACCTGTGTTTCAGAAAGGTCTTTCTCAGTTTTTAAATTGTTACACCCAATTCTTAATCTTTCCTGGGAGCATACTGGAATGGCCTTTGGAAAAGAGTAATTGGATGCAGATTTACCATATGTCTGGGATTGTTTTACAATCCTCTCGCAAGGATATGGTTATTGATTTGACAGGGAGCAAGAGAGAAAAATCAATGTGAGAGAGAAACATCGATTGGTTGACTCCCGTATGCACCCCAACCAGGGATCAAGGATTGAACATGCAACCTAGGTATGTGCCCTGACCAGAATCGAACCTGTAAAACATTTTAGTGTACAAGGACAAACCTCTAACGAACTGAGCCATGTGGCCAAGTATGTCTGGAACACTTCGAGAAACTAAACTGCAATTCCACCATAAACTTGAAGTTTGAAAAAAAGTGTTAAAAGTATATCTGCTTCTTTTTCTTGGGCATATGTTGAATTTTCTCTTCATTCACTGAACTGTCAAAGATAAAACATTATGTGTTATATCTTTTCTAGAAGACACCTGTCATATTTTGGATTTTAGTAACTTTGCAGCCTATGATATCCAATGGGCTTAAATTTTCCTGTTTTTGGATTATCATAGTTATTATTTTTAGTTTTGAGTGATATTTCCCTGCATATTTCTCTATTCTAATTGAAGCAGAAGTTTCAAGCCATACTTCTTAAACAGTTATCTCACTTTGCAGCTTATAAATTTATTAATATCAGGATATTTCTTTTATTAAACATTGAAGAAAATATATTTTAATATAAAAATAAGGTAAACTCATAATAATGAATAAGTGGCATTTCAATATAAGAAAACAAAACTTAATAAGAATATCATTTACATACAAACATCAAAACTGACTCCAATATGGATAAAATTTTAAGACATTAGGCTAAGTGAAATAAGCCGGAAACAAACAGAAAAAAACCATTATTGCATGATTCTATTATATAAAGTATCTGCAGTAGACAAATTCATGGAGACAAAACAATGGAATGATCTTTGGCAAGGGATAGTTATTGTTTAATGGGTACAGAGTTTCAGTTTTGAAAATAAAAACATGCTAGAAATGAATGATGGTGATGGTTGCACAATAGTGCGAGTATACTTAATGCCACTGAAATTTACACTAAATGATTAAAATGCTAAATTTTGTGTTTTGTATATTTTTATTAGCAAAAAACTCAAAGAGAAGTCTTTTTTAAAATATGTTGTGAACCCATTGATCAGTGGTTGTTTCTAAAGCTGAGATTTGAAAAATGTAAGGAGAAATTAGAGCATCTTATTTTCTTATCCTCCCAGAAACTAATCAAGTGCTCAAAAAATAAAAAAGGAAGGTGCAATATCAAAGAGATATGGAAGCCAGGCCAAAAAAAAAAAAAAAAAAACCAAAAAACTGAAATACATAACCGAGACACATAGCTTAAAAAAAGAGGTAAAATGGCGAAAAAGTATAGACCATCACCAAATTAAAGCACTAGAGAGAAACACAAAAGGACCAATAAAGGCGCAAAGCTACCAGAGAACAAAATATAAAATAACTATAGGAAATTTTCATACATTATTAATTGCCCTAAATAAAAATTGACAGAATTCATCAATAAAGACATAGAGAATAGCAGATTGGATCAAAAAACATACAAACAGACTTCTTCCATCCAAGATGGAGGCATAGACAGACACGCTGCATCTCTCTCCACAACTACGAATGAATACAACTACCTCAAAACTAGAAACAACCAGAAGTTCCAGGAAATCAAACTACATGGAAGTCCAGAAAATGAAGATATAAAGAAGAAATACTCATCCAGACAGGTAGGAGGGCAGAGCGGAGCAGAGAAGGTGCAGTGTGGTGGCGGCAGCCATGGTGGTGGCAGCGGGCCAGTGGAAAGCCCAGTCACACATTTTAAAGTCAGGAGGGACACCTGGGGAGCATTCCCAGCTCCTCACCAGACCTTGCAGCTCAGGGTCCCAGCACCAGGGAAAATCAAGCCTCATTGCTTCTGACTGTGCAGACCAGTGGGGGTTGGGGTGGAGGCAGAAACTATCAGTCTTAGCAGTATCTGCTTGTTTAAAGGATCCCCATGGTCCTAGAATGTCTGCAGACCCACCCACCCACTCTGGGAATGATGGCCAGAGCAGCAGCTGGAGGGGTGCCAGTCCAGTGCGGAAGTGGGAGAGGTGCCTGGTAAAAGGGTGAGTACTGGGCTGGTAACATTGTTTCCTCTCAGACCACTCCCCCACATATAGCGCCACAATGTGGTGAAACAGGTCGCCCTGTACTGACAAGCACCTAAGGCTCCACCCCTTACAACATAACAGGAGTGACAGCTCTACCTGGGATGTGGAGGCAAACAGACACAGGAGCCTGTCAGAATGAGGAGACAGAGAAGTATGGCTCAAAGGGGGAAATGGATCAAGGTTCCAGTGGGAGAAAGAGCGAAAAGGAGATAGCCAACCTGACAGATGAGGAGATAGACAACCTAACAGATGTAGAATTCAAAACACTACTGATAAAGATGCTCATAGGCTTGACAGATATGCTTGAGAATGGCAAATGCATAAGGGAAGAAATGAAGGCTATGCTAAATGAAAGAAAGGAAGATCTACACAAAATCAATGGTGAAGGGAAGGAAACTGGGGTTTAAATCAATGATTTGAAACATAAGGAAGGAAAAAACAGTCAACCAGTGCAGAATGAGGAAGCAGGAATTGAAAAAAATGAGGAAATCTTCCCAAATTTTGCAAAGGACATACAGGTCCCAGAAGCACGGAAGGTCCCGGGCAAGCTGGACCAAGAGGGGACCACACCAGGATGCATCATGACTGAGATGCCAAAGGTGAAAGATAAAGACAGAGTCCTAGCGGGCAGCAAGAGAGAGGCCGAGAGTTGCCTACAGAGGGTTGCCTATAGGACTATCAGCTGATTTCTCAGATGACACTTTGCAGGCAGGAAAGGACTGGCAAGAAGTATTCAACGTGATGAAAACCAACCTGCAACCAGGATTATTCTATCCAGCAAAGCTATCATTTGCAATGGAAGGGCAGATGAAGTGCTTCCCAGACAAGGTGAAGCTAAAGGAGCTCTTGATCACCAAGCCATTATTATATGAAATGTCAAATGGACTTACTTAAGAAAAAGAAGATCAAAACTATGAACATTAAAATGGCAACAAACTCACAACTATCAACAACTGAATCTAAAAAATAAAACAATATCCAACTAAGCAAACCAGAATAGGAACAGAATCATAGGTATGGGGACCATTTGGAGGGTTATCAGCTGGGAGTGGGGAGGGGGAGAAATGGGGAAATGGTGCAGGGACTAAGAAGCATAATCGGGTGGTACATAATAGACAGGGGGATGTTAAGAATAATATAAGAAAAAATGAAGCCAAAGAACTTATATGCATGACCCATGGACATAAACTAAGGCGGTTGGGTTTGCTGGAGGGAAGGGGGGTACTGGGCAGAGGGGAGCAAATGGGAAAATATTGTGATAACTGTAACAACATAATCAATAAAATATACTCAAAAAATATATATACATCACACAATAAAGACACACATGGAAAAAGCTGGTAGTTGCCTATATTTGTACTGCAATCCTTAGCTTAAAAAACAAACAAGGAAGCAACAACAAAAAATAACCCCAACCATTACCTATCTTCAGGAGACACATCTCAGCTACAAAGACAAATAGACTCAAAGTAAAAGAGTTTAAAATTATTCTCCAAGCAAATGGCACCTGTAGAAAAACAGGTGTAGCCATATTTACATCTGATAAAATAGACTTTAATATAAAAAAGGTAACAATAGACAAAGATGGAAATTTTATAATGATAACGGGAATACTACAACAAGAAGACATAACACTTCTCAAAGTGTATACACCCAATCAGGGGGCTCCAAAATACATAAAACTATTAAGAGAACTAAAGGGAGAAACTGAAAAAAACACAATCATAGTAGGAATCTGAATACCTAATTGACAGCTATAGATAAATCATCTAAACAAATATCAGTAAAGAATCATCAGCCTCAAATGACACATTAGACCAAATAGACATAATGACATTTACAGAGCCTCTCACCTCACAACATTAGATTATACATTCTTGTCTAATATATATGGAACACTCTCAAGGATAGACCATATGTTGAGACACAAAAGTAGCCTCAACAAATTTAGGAAGATTGAAATCATACCAAGCATATTCTCCAATCACAGGATTTTGAAATTAAAAGTCAACTAAAAAGGAAGAAAAAAACCCCACAAATATGTGGAGATTAAGCAGCGTGTTGTAAATGACTGGGTCAAAAAAAGAAATGAAAGGTGAGATTAAAGATATATAGAGACTGAATAATAATATGACCTATCAAAATGTTTAGGATGCAGAGAAAACAGTAATAGAAAGGAAGTTTATATCAGGACAGGCCTATCTCAAGAAACAAGAAAAATTCTAAGTAAACAACCTGACATCACATGTCAAATAACTAGAAAAAGAACCGAAGCAGCCCAAAATCAACAGAAGAGAGGAAATAATAAAAATTGGAGCAGAATTAAATGAAATGGGAAAAAAAAAACTATTCAAAAAAATCAATGCAAAAAAAAGCCAGGTCTTTGAAAAGATTTATAAAAATTACAAATCTCTGGCTGGATTCATAAGGAAAAAAGAAAAATGACTCAAACAGGATCAGAAATGAAAGAAGTTACTGCAGACATCACAGAAATACAAAAGATCATATAAGAATACTATAAAAGACTGTATTACACCGAATTCAATAAACTAGAGAAAACAGATAAGTTCCTAGAAATACATAACCTTCCTTACTAGATTTACCCCCCCAAAACTAGAAAATCTAAATAGAACTATTAACAGTGAGGAAATTGAAACAAACCATTAATAACCTATGAAAAAAATAAAAGTCAAGGACCAGATGTCTTCACTGGCAAATTCTACCAAGCCGTCAAAGAGAATTTGGTACCAATTCTTTTCAAACTCTTCTAAAAAATTGAAGAAGAGGTAATACTTCCTAACACATTTTATGAAGCTGACATAAACTTGATACCAAAACCTGGCAAGGATAACACAAACAGAGAAAACTACAGACCAATATCACTGATGAATACAGATGCAAAAATCTCACTTTGGAGTCTTATATGCTATTAAAAAATGTATAGGTGGGGGAAGATGGCAGAGGAGTGAGGGGAGGCTATGCTTTCTGGCTCCTGAGACCCGTCTGTAGTTTCGGCTAATTGCAGACAGAACATTTCGGTGAGCAGCTGGACTCTAGCAGGAGTCGAGCCTTGGCAATGCTGGATGAGAGAAAACCATCTGGTAGTGACATGTTTGGTGAGGATAGCGGAGGAAAAAGGGACAAGGCGGGATTTCTGACAGTGGTGGCCCCCTGAGCTGCTGCTGGAAGTACACAAAGACTTTTTAGCAACCACAGGCTTCCCCAGAGAGGAATCAGGAGGAGACTGGATTTCTGCCTGCTGGCAGAGCCAGGAGTGCGCCAGGTGGCATCTGACGCTGAAAGACAAGAAACAGCATACTGCTGTGCATGTGAGAATGTAATTTTCCTTTATATTTTTCTCTTGTGTATTGCGGAGAGGGGAGGAAAGGTTGGGGGTGAAAGACATTCTTGAGGAGCTCAGGCGCAGAAGTGCACTCGCCCACTCCCCAGCCCTCCCCTTGGGTCTTGAGGGCATGCACAAGGAAGTGCCCTCATACACTGACCCAGGCGTGCAGCCAGATCATCAGCCACGTGTCCGGGTGCCCCTCGGACACACCCCAACAGACATAAGATCAGTGCCCCAATGGGTGCAAGGAGGCCCGCTGGGCACACAGAAGACCGTGCACAGAAACCCCTGGCCAGCCCCAGTGGGCATGAGGCTGAAGCACAGCCTACTTCCCCTAGCTCTGCTCATGCCCACCCAGGTGGGTGCGGGAACAGCAGGCGGCTATGGCACAGGAACAGTGGGCAGCAGGGACACACAGAAGCTCACCTCCACCGTGCACAATTGTACGGGGCCCCACCCCAAGGGGCGAGAGACCGACTCACAGGGCACAGCTCAGCAGGCCTGAGGCTATCGCGCACATGTACGCAAGCACACAACACCACGGCCAGCTCCAATAGGCGCCAAACGAATGCATGGGCTACTGCAGGCGCACACCGCTGCTGCAAGGATTAGGAACCTCTGGCCCGCCTCATTAGACCAGCTGTGGATCCAGAAAAAGAAGACAACACACAAAGGCTGAACTGAGTATAAACTTTCCTTTTGTATATTTTTTAAATTTTTATTTCTATTTTAGTTTTTGTATTTTATTTCTATTTTAGTTTTTGTATTTTATTTTATTTTAGTTTTTTAAATTTATTTTTAATTTTTACTTTTATTTAAATATTTTTAAATATCTCTTTAATTTGTTTCATACTATCTCTCCTTCTCATCCTTCCTCTTTAATTTTTGTTTATTTGTTTGTTTTGTTTAGCCTCCTTTTCATACTAAATAAATATAGAATATAACTACTATATTAATCTAATACTATATAATTCCACTTTCTTATATATTCTACATTCTTCCCTCTCTTTCTTTTATTATTATTAACATACAATGTAAATATTACCTGCTGTCTTGCATAGTCTCAACACTACTTGCTACTATTATTAATCTATCATTTCCTCTCAAAAATTATATTTTTCCTCTTTAAAAACAACTCTTATCTATTCTCCCTATAGTATAAAAGCCCTAACCTCTCCACATTTCTATTAATATGGGCTCATTTGCTGACGATAGCGGAATAGAGGGTGGGGGATCTTTTTGAGGGTGTGGGTTTCCTGCCTGGGCTGAGCGTTTATGTTTTTAACAGCATCTCCACAAAAGAACTCAAGACAAAGTGGACAGAGTGATAATCAACTAGTCAGAGAGAAGATCCCACCAAAGAGCATCTGAAATATAACCAGACAGCATAAACAAATGACATAAAGGGTAACCCAAGAACATTAGGCTCAGGAGATCAAAGAGACTGTACCACTGAAACCCCCAGATCTCCTATAAAGAAACTCACACCACAAAGGTGGAGAGTCAAAGCAGAAAAATTCAAAAAAACAAAAAAAACAAGAAGAATCCAACATGGTAAGACACAGAAACAACCTCTCAATGAAAAGAAAACAGGAATCCCCAGAAAGCAAGGTAGATGGAATAGACATAGCCCAAACGTCAGACATGGAATTCAAAACAGTGGTGGTGAAGAAGCTCAATATTCCCGACAACCTCAAAAACAACTACGACAATCTCCAAGGAAGTTACCAACAGCTCCAAGAAAATTACAGGAAACTTATGGAGAACTACACCAGCATATAAAAGGACATAGAAACTATTAACAAGAACCAGGAAGAAATGAAGAATTCAATCTCTGAACTGAAAAACACAGTAGAATCAATCAAAAGCAGACTAAACGAACCAGAGGATAGGATTAGTGAGTTAGAGGATAATGTAAAAATAATTCCCAGACAATACAACAAAATGAAAAAAGATTGAAAAAGTACGAAAAAGATGTAAGGGAAATACAGGATACCATGAGGAAAAATAACATCTGAATCATCGGAATAAAAGAGGGAGAAGAAGAAGAATGAGGAATAGAAAAGCTGATAGGAGAAGTAATGACAGAAAATTTTCCCACCTGATGAGAGAAAAAGTTATGCAAGTTCAAGAAGCACAGAGACTCCCAATTAAGAGGAACCCAAAAAAACCCACTCCAAGGCACATCATAATTAAAAATGGCAACATTCAAAGACAAAGAGAGAATCCTAAAAGCAGCAAGAGAAAAACAGCAAATAACATACAAGGGCGCTCCGATAAGGCTATCAACTGATTTCTCAACAGAAACACTACAAGCCAGAAGGGAATGGTCAAAAATATTTCAAGCAATAAAAAACAAAGGCCTACAGCCAAGACTACTCTACCCGGTAAGGCTCTCATTCAAAATGGAAGGTGAAATAAGAAGTTTCTCAGACAAAGGAAGACTAAAAGAATACTTCTCCACAAAACCAGCATTGCAAGAGATGCTAAAGGGAATGTTTTAAGAAAAATAAAAAATAAAAAAAGAGGAGAGACCAACAGGCACAAAGGGAAATGAATAAGTACATGTCAATAATAACCTTAAATGTAAATGTATTAAATGTTCCAATTAAAAGACATAGGGTAACAGAATGGATAAGAAAGCAGGACTCACATATTTGCTGTCTACAAGAAACACACCTCAAAACAAAAGATTCACACCGACTGAAAGTAAAGGGACACAAAATGTATTCCAAGCAAATGGACCAGAAAAAAAAGCCGGGGTAGCAGTCCTCATATCAGACAAAACAGATTTCAAAGCAAGAGCAAGAAAAAGAGATAAAGAAGGACACTTTATAATACTTTAAGGAACAATCCATCAAGAAGATATAACACTGATAAACATATATGCACCCAACATAGGAGCACCCAAAAACATAAAGAAAATGCTAGAAGACCACAAGAAGGATATTAACAGCAACACACTCATAACAGGGGACTTTAACACTCCATTATCAATAATAGACAGATCTTTGAAGCAAAGAAACACCAACGATATACAGGCATTGAACAACACACTAAATCACATGGACTTAACTGATATATATAGAACTTTCCACCCAAAGAAGCAAAATATACATTCTTTTAAATGTACGTGGGACATTTTCAAAGATAGACCACATGATAGGACACAAAACAAGCCTCAACAAATTCAAGAAAATTGAAATCATATCAAGCATCTTTTCAGACCACAAAGCCTTGAAACTAAAAATCAACTTCAGAGAAAAAAAATTAAAGACATTTAAACTCATGGAGAATGAATAACATCCTATTAAATAATGAATGGCTTAACAGTGACATCAAAGAAGAAATCAAGAAATTTCTGGAAACTAATGATAATGAACACACAACAGCCTAAAATCTATGGGACACAGCAAAAGCACTCCTAAGAAGGAAGTTCATAGCAATACAGGCATATCTGAAAAGGATAGAAGAATTTCAAATAAAAAATCTAACCATAAAGCTACAAAACTAGAACAACAACAAACAAAACCTAGAGCAAGAAGAAGGAAGGAAATCATCAAGATCAGAGCAGAATTAAATGACATGGAGATCAAACAAACAATTCAAAATATCAACAAAACTAGGAGCTGGTTCTTTGAAAAAAAAAACAAAATCGACAAGCCTTTAACCAAGCTCATCAAGAAAAAAATAGAGAAGACCCAAATAAACAAAATCAGAAACAAAAAAGGAGAAATCACGCAAGATGGAGGCTTAGACGGACGCGCTAGGTCTCCCTCTACAAATAGAGAGGAATACAACTACTTCAAAACAAAGGATAACTAGAAATTCCAGAAAATAAAACTACACGGAAGCCCAACATATGAAGTTATAAACCAGCGGCGCCCTTTGGGCAGGTAAGAGCGAAAGGGGGCGGCGCTGTTTGCGGTCGCACCTGGGACAGCGGCGGGGAGAACAACCCCGGCTGCAGTCGAACCCCCGGCAGCTCGCGACCTCAACGCTGGGGAAAGCAGCCACCACATCGCCTTGAACAGTGAGGCCCAGGGGGGCGGGAGGACGGATCCGGTCTCCTAGCGGAATAACTGTGTGAATCCATCTTGGACCCCCGCCCCCAAAGAAAGCGCCACAGGGCTGCGAAATAGGTCGCAGACAGGCACCGGTCGCTGGATTGTGATGACAAAGCACCACGGCACAGCAAGAAAGGCTGCCGAACGGCGGCGGTCGCTGGGTCATTACGAGTACACAGGCACTGTCCCCTACAGCCGGCCCAAGAAAACAAAACACATCTGTCAAAATGAGGCAGACAACTATAGAAATCCCGGTGGCACAGCTCACCAGGCAACAGATGGAGAACCTGACAGATGAACAGATAAGAAACCTGTCAGATGCTCAGTTCTGGGCCATTGTTATCAGGTGGCTTACAGAATTCACAAAAAATCTGGAAAAAGATGAGAAAGAAGCAAAAAACACTCATAACAAAAGGAACAAAACCACATATGAGACACATGGTGAGGGAAAAAAATCCAGAGTTCATTTCAACAAACTGGAATATGGAGAAGGAACAAGAAGTCAACCAATGCAGCGAGAGGAAATGGGAAGCAACGATGAGAGGATCAGAAACCTCTGGGACAGCTATAAAAGGCCCAACATAAGAATCATTGGTTTGCCAGAGAGCGAGGAAGATGAACTAGAACTTGAAAAATTGAGTGAAAATATAATAAAGGAGAACTTCCCAGACTTGGGGAAGGAAATAGACTTACAGGTCCAGGAAGCACAGAGAGTTCCAAAAAAACTGGACCAAGGGAGAACCACTCCAAGACACATTATAATCAAAATGTCAAAAATTAAAGATAAAGAGAGAATCTTAAAAGCAGCAAGAGAGAAGAAAAGAATTATGTACAAAGGGGTCCCAATTAGACTATCAGCTGACTTCTCAAGGGAGACCCTGCAGGCAAGAAGGGACTGGCAAGAAATATTCAAAGTAATGAAAATCCAAAACCTACAACCACGAATACTCTATCCAGCGAAATTCTCATTCAGAATAGAAGGACAGAGAAAGTGTTTCCAGGACAAAATAAAACTGAAAGAGTTCATTAGATCCAAACCACTGTTATATGAGATGTTAAAGGGACTGGTTTAGAAAAAGGAGGATCAAGACAATGAAATCTAAAATGAAAACTGCATCACAAGAAACAACAGAAGCTAGGGAATTGAAACAAAGGCAAACTAAACAGGCAACGAGAGTGGAAAAAGAACTATAGGTACGGGGAACATATTGGGGGGAGGTCAACAGGGAGGGGGAATGGGGAGAGGGAGGGAGATGATATAGGAATTAAGGATCATGGTAGGAGGGAATGGAATAGACAGAGAGAGGTTGAGAAGAACTGTATGCACAACTAATGGACATGATCTAAAAGGGGGGGACAACTGGAGGGAGGGGGGCCACCGGGTGGAGGGGAGCAGAGAGAAGGGAAATTGGCACAAATGTAATATTATAATCAATAAAACACATTAAAAAAAAAAGGAGAAATCACGACTAATACCACAGAAATACAAAAAAAAAAAAAGTAAGAAATTACTACAAACAACTGTATGGCAAGAAATTTGACAACCTAGAAGAAATGGACAAATTTCTAGAAAGATAACCTTCCAAAACTGAATCAAGAGAAGTAGAAAGTCTGAACAGACCAATAACAAAGAAGGAAATTGAAACAGTAATTCAAAATCTCCTGGCACACAAAAGCTCTGGACTGGATGGCTTCACAGACAAATTTTACAAAACATTAAGGGAAGAACTAACTTCTACACTCCTCAAACTATTCCAAAAAATCCAAGAAGAGGGAAAAATCCCAAACTCTTCCTATGAAGCCACTATTACCCTAATCCCAAAACCAGGTCAAGACACAGCAAAGAAAGAAAACTACAGGCCAATATCACTGATGAACATAGATGCTAAAATCCTCAACAAAATATTGGCAAACAGGATCCAGCAATACATCAAAAAGATCATACACCACGATCAAGTGGGATTCATCCCAGGGATGCAAAGATGGTTTAATATTCACAAATCAATAAATATAATACATCACCTAAGCAAAATGAAAGACAAAAATCACATGATCATATCAATAGATGCAATAAAAGCATTTGATAAAGTACAACACCTATTTATGGTGAAAACACTCAGCAAAATGGGAATAGAAGGAGCATACCTCAACATAATAAAGGCCATATACAAGAAACCTGAAGCCAACATCATACTCAATGAACAAAAACTGAAAGCATTCATCCTGAAATCAGGAACTAGACAAAGCTGTCCACTCTCTCCACTCCGATTCAACATAGTGTTGAAAGTCCTAGCCACATCAATTAGACAAGAAAAAGAAATAAAGGGCATCCAAATTGGGAAAGAAGAAGTAAAACTATCATTATATGCAGATGACATGCTAGTATACACAGAAGACCCTATAAACTCCACTAAAAGACTACTCGATATAATAAGTGAATTTGGCAAAATAGCAGGGTACAAAATAAATATACAGAAATCTAAGGCATTTCTGTACACCAACAATGAAATATCAGAGACAGAAACAAAAAAGAAAATACCATTTACTATAGCAACAAGAAAAATAAAGTACCTAGGAACAAAGTTAACCAAAGAAATAAAAGACCAGTACTCTGAAAATTACATAACACTGAAGAAAGAAATTAAGGAAGATACAAATAAATGAAGCAAATACCATGTTGTTGGATGGGAAGAATCAGCATCATCAAAATGACCATATTACCCAAAGCAATTTACAGATTCAATAAAATCCCTATTAAAATACCAATGACGTATTTCACAGACCTAGAACAAATACTCCAAAAATTCATATGGAACCAAAAACGACCTCAAATAGCAAAAGCAATCTTGATACAGAAGAACACAGCAGGAGGAATCACAATACCAGACATCAAACAATACTACAAAGCCACTGTGATCAAAACAGTCTGGTACTGGCATAAGAACAGACATATAGATCAGTGGAACAGAATAGAGAGTCCAGAAATAAACCCAGGCCTCTATGGTCAACTAACATTTGATAAAGGAGGAAGGAATATAAAATGGAGTGAGAAGATCCTCTTTAACAAATGGTGCTGAGAGAACTGGATAGGGATGTGCAAAAAAATGAAACTAAACCACCAACTTACACCACACACGAGAATAAACTCAAGATGGATCAAAGACTTAAATGTAAGCCGTGACACCATAAAAGTCCTAGAGGAAAACATAGATAGGAAAATTTCAGATATCCCACATAACAATATTTTCACAGATACATCTCCTAAGGCAAGAGAAATAAAGGAAAAAATAAACAAATGGGACTACATCAAACTAAAGAGTTTCTGCTCAGCAAAAGAAAACATCAGCAAGATGAAAAGGAAACAAACCACATGGGAAAACATATTTGCCAATAATATCTCAGACAGGGGACTGATCTCCAAAATATATAAAGAGCTTATATGACTCAACATCAAGAAAACAAACAACCCAATTAAAAAATGAGCAAAAGACCTGAACAAACACTTCTCTGAAGAGGACATACAGAAGGTCCATAGACACATGAAAAAATGCTCAACATCATTAGCCATCAGGGAGATGCAAATAAAAACCACAGTGAGATACCACTTTACACCTGTCAGAATGGCCATCATCAACAAATCAGCAAACAACAAGTGTTGACGAGGATGTGGAGAAAAGGGAACCCTATTGCACTGTTGGTGGGAATGCAGACTGGTGCAGCCACTATGGTAAACAGTATGGAATTACCTCAAAAAACTAAAAATGGAACTGCCTTTTGAACCAGCGATTTCACCACTAGGATTATGCCCAAAAAATCCTAAAATGCTAATTCAAAAGAACTTATGCACCCCTATGTTCATAGCAGCACTGTTTAGAATAGCTAAGTGCTGGAAACAGCCTAAGTGCCCATCTGCAGATGAGTGGATCAAAAAACTGTGGTACATTTACACAATGGAATACTATGCAGCAGAGAGAAAGAAGGAACTCTTGCCATTTGCAACAACATGGATGGAACTAGAGAGTTATGCTTAGTGAAATAAGCCAGGCAAAGAAAGAAAAATACCATATGATATCACCTAATACAGAAAACTAAAGAACAACATAAACAAATGAACTAAATAGGACAAGGAGCAGAATAACAGTCAATAGGGGGGAGGGGGAGGGAGAGAAGGAGGATAAGTAAGGGAAGCGTCTAGTCAAGGAATGTGTATAAATGACTCATGGACATGGACAACGGGGAGGGATATGATTATGAGAGAAGGGGTGGGCTGGGTGGAGGGGAGCAATGGGGAAGAAATGGGACAACTATAATTGAAAATCCAAAAGATAAACTTAAAAAAAAAAAGAGCAAAAGTCGCAAAATAAAATAAATAATAATATTAAAAATGTATAATATAATACACATTTTTTTCCTTTAGACTGCCTGGAAAATTCACATTAACATTAGTGTGTTAAAGTCTATTTCTTGTCTTGGCTGCTATTTGTGGTTAATTAAGTATTAATATTTTATCAAATTTTTATCAATATGATTATTAAGTTATCATCATTTACCTTTTCTATTCACAAAATGCACAGAAAATAAAAACAGAATCTGAGCAACAGTCGTCGTCAGCAGCCGTCTGTCTCGAGAGACGATGGTGTAGCTTCTTAAGAGTCTATCTGCACCGCCGGGAATGGCTGTGTAGTCCGACTCGGGAGTGACACGGTATCTGTCTCCTCCCGTGTTGAATCGACATCTTGCGGTGACGCTGGAGTGTCCTCTCCAGTGAAGCTGAAGCTACAGAGCCTGGGCAGGGTGATATGGAGGGTCTGCTGTTGCCCATGCAGCAGACCCCCCCACTCTTCGCAGCTGCAGGGTCCAAGGGAACGACGGAGTCAATACAGCTTGGCTTCAGGTGCGCCGCAGGAGTTGCCGGTGTTGACTACCACGTCAAACCGCCTTAGGGACTCCGGCTCCGGATTTTCTGTCAGGGTTTACTCCCTTAGCCTTTTCCCTGAAGAGGTATGCCGCAAGGCAGTGGAGATTTTTTGGAGTCAGAGTTTTCCTTCTCTGATGTGCCCTGACTGGAAGATCGAACCAGCGACACTTAGCTTGCAGGCCGACGCTCAATCCACTGAGCCAAACCAGCCAGGGTTTGAGCAACAGTAGATAATTCTAAAAGGAATACTTTGTCTACTCCGTATTTAGTGTTTAGTTACAACCACTTTCTGAAGGAAAATATTGTTTCTAAATGTGAACTCAAAATCGACAGAGACTTTTAAAGCAAAAAAAAACTACTATTTATTCTCTAACCTAACAAAAACAGATCTAATTGCAGACATAGCAACATCTTTCCTTTCAAATCATTTCAAATTATTCCTTCTTCTTTGAGGAAGCTTTCAATCACTAATCTATCAAAGCATGAAATATACATAAACACCAAAGTAAATACATGAAAACACTTTTGGGGGAATACTGTATAGTACCATCTGTTTATTTTGTGTACTTTGAGTTCTTACAAGAGTTGGTTTCTGACTTGAAATGTGCATTCCTGAGGGCTGTAAGGTTATTATCACTTTGCTTGACAAAACAGTAGAGAATCTGTCAGTTGTCAGAAAGGATTTCTATGAGCTTCCTAAAAATAAAAGGAAAATGCAAACCCTATTTGATCTTTGTCCAAGCTATCTCAGCTCTGGAATGTGCCAGAAGAGTGAATAGAAATGATAGTTTTGTGTTCAAAGATACTGCTAATTGATATCGAAAAGTTAATAATTAAATCTTCAGCATAGCCTGGAATGAAAACTGTAAAATAGATGACTTTAAATTTGATAACCTAAATGAATATTATTCCACATTTCTTTTTACTGTACCGTCGTCGTCGTCGGCAGCCGTCCGTCTCGAGAGACGATGGTGTAGCTTCTTAAGGGTCTATCTGCACCGCCGAGAATGGTTGTGCAGTCCGACTCGGGAGTGACACGGTATCTGTCTCCTCCCGTGTTGAATCGACATCTTGCGATGAAGCTACAGAGCCTGGGCAGGGTGATATGGAGGGTCTGCTGTTGCCCATGCAGCAGACCCCCCCTCTCTTCGCAGCTGAACAGTCCAAGGGAAAGACGGAGTCAATACAGCTTGGCTTCAGGTGCGCCGCAGGAGTTGCCGGTGTTGACTACAACGTCAAACCGCCTTAGGGACTCCGGCTCCGGATTTTCTGTCGGGGTTTACTCCCTTAGCCTTTCCCCTGAAGAGGTATGCCGCAAGGCAGAGGAGGTTTTTTGGAGTCAGAGTTTTCCTTCTCTGATGTGCCCTGACTGGAAGATCGAACCAGCGACACTTAGCTCGCAGGCCGACGCTCAATCCACTGAGCCAAACCAGCCAGGGATGATGAAGAAAAGTAGTTAAAAGAAAAAAATACAGGGTAAGCAAAACTAGGTTTACAATTGTAAGAACACAATATAGAGTTTATTCTTGTATTACTATTTATTAATTATTACATTATTTTCCATACAAACAACTGCAAATCTAATTTTTCCTACCCTTGTATACACATATTAAAATATATGACATATATAAGTATTTTTCAAAGACGCTTATCAAATATATATACCAAACACAGAGGTGGGGTATCAGTGATAAAGGGAAAAATAATAAGACAAAATGAGAGGAATTTGCATGAATGAATTATGTTATTGTATCTTGAAAGGAAAAGTACAGTCAACTGAACTCTTGGCAACTGATTATTAAAGTTATAGCAATGTAAATGTCTAGATTTTCTCCAAGATTCTTCCTATGTGAAAGAGGAAAGCTAAAATGATCTCATGTTCTTTTCCTCAACATAGACATATTGATAGTACTCAACAGAAAACATCTTGATTTGAGCATATTAAAATTTTTTTATTATGTGATAATATATTCATAGTATGAAATTTACCATTTTAAGTGTACAGTTTATTGGCATTAAGTACATTCACATTATTATACAACCATCCCACTATTCAAAACTCTTCATGTTCACAAACTAGAACTTCAGACCCATTAAATAGTAGCTCCCCATTTCTTCTTCTCCATCCCAGCCTCTGGCAACCACCATTCTACTTCCTTTCTCTATGAAGTTCACCATGCTAGATACCTCATATAAGTAGAATCATACATTTGTCCTTTCTGTCTGGCTTATTGCACTTAGCAGAATGTCTTCAATGTTCATCCATGATGTAGTATGTGTTTGAATTTTCTTCCTTTTGAAAGCTGAATAAGAGTCCATTGTATACCACATTTTATTTATCTGTTCGTCCATTGATGGATAGTTGAGTTATTTTCACCTTTTAGCTATTGTAAATAATTCTTCTATGAACATGGGTGTACAGATACCAGTTTGAGTCTCTGCTTTCAATTCTTTTGAGTGTATACCCAAAAGTGGAATTGATGGAGCAGATGCTAATTCTATGTTTAATTTTTTGAGGACCCTACACGCTGCTATCCACAATATCCGCAGCATTTTTACATTCCCACCAGCAACTCACAGGGTCCCAATTCCTTCAAATCCTCTCCAACACTAATTTTCTGCTGTGTTTTGTTTTTATAATACCATCCTAATGGGTGCAAAACGGTATGTCGTTGTGGTTTCGATTTGAACTCCCAAATGACCAGTAATGTTAAGCATCCCTTCATGTGTCATTGATCAGAAAGAGAACATTTTTAATTACACAATATATTTAGAAATTAATTTTGTCTATATTTCTAGATAGCTTCTCTCATGAAGTCTTGAACTACTAACTTGTATTCTTTGTTATAGAATAGAAGCAAAGAAAGCAGAAAAACAAAAAACAAACAAAAAACCTGAAACCTTTAAAGTTGCCTAGAATTAGCAGCCAGTTAATTAGCATTTACAATCATTTTTATGAGCAGGTGTTAATACTTATCCAATGACTTATCAGGAGAGACCAACTGCAGTAATGACCCCCCAAATCTTAGTGGCTTAACATAATGGATGTTTTTATTTTCACACCATTCTCTAGTGAGAGTCAGCAGGAAGCTCTGTTATAGACAGTCATTCAGGGATCCAGGCTCCTTTGAATTACTGGTTCTGTCATCTCGGGAGAGCTTTGAAGTCCACCAATGGATTTGCTGCTATCATCCTGCTGCTGAAGAAAAGAGTGTATACAGCAAAGGCACCCAACTCTTAAATGCCTGGTCTTGGAGTGACAATCATCACTTTCCCTCAAATGCCACTTGCTTTTCCAGATTTCTTTTTCTGTCTGCAAAATACCTTTTAAGACTGAAAATTATTTACTGTTATAATTATTAAATTTTGTAGCAAAAGTATATGGTTTTCATGAAGAATACATTTTCCTAAGTATCTGGAGTGATAATTTTCTTAGTGTGGCTCTTGAACCATTCATGTGCCATATGTAAACAAAAGCTCTCTGTGAAAAAGCCATTAATTTTGGGTTGTACTACAGTATACTGTAGTACAACCCAAAATTTACTGTACCATGGTTTCTAAATCTGTAATCTTCATCCCCAGTATAGCCAGCCCTGAAACCCTGTATTACTCAGGTGTACTTTGTGTGGAAATTTGACTTGTATCTCCTTCCTTCTTTTCCTTCCTTCCTTCCTTTCTTCCTTTAATTTGTTGTTATAATAATGAATCAATATTGATACTTTCTATTAATTAAAGTGCATAGATGATATGGTATGTTGACTTTTCAGACTGGATACTTTTACTTAACAATATGCATTAAAACTTCTCCTTATATTTTTATGGCTTTATAGTTCATTTTTAAATGCTGGATAATATTCAATTATAGGGATTTCTGTAGTTGTTACCCATTTGCTTATTGAAGGTTATCTTAAGGAAATTATGAATAAAGCTGCTATGAAAATTTATATGTAGGCTTCAGTGTGGGCATAAGTCTTCAAAGAAGTTGAATAAATAAATACCTAGCAATGTAATATTTAGATTTTGTGGTGAGAGTATTTTTAGTTTTGTAAGAAATTGCCAAACTATCTTTCAAAGTGGCTATACATTCTAACCAAGAATAAGTTTCCATTGGTCTGCATCCTCCAGAGCATGTGGTTCTGTCCAGTTCTGTTGTTTTAGCCATTTTACTAGGTGTGTAGTGATTTCTAATTTTTGTAATATGATCTTTCCTAATAATAAATTAGGGCATCTTTTATATTCTTAGTTGTCAGCTGTATATCTTCCTTAATGAGCTGTCTATTCAGATATTTTGCCCACTTTTTCAATGAGTAGTTTGATTTTTTTATTGTGGAGCTCTAAGATTTCTTTGCATATTTTGGATACAAGTTTGTTTGTTTGTTTGCAAGTATTCACTCCAAGCTGTGATTTCTTGTTATCTTAGCATTGTCTGATATAGATATCCATTTGATTCAACATCATTTGTTGAAAAGACTGCAGTTTCTCCATAGACTTGCTTTTGCTTCTTTGTCAAAAATCAGTCTCTATATTTGCATGGGTCTATAGTGGGCTTTCTCTTCTGGTCCATTTATCTATATACTTATTCTTTTACAATTACCACACTTTCTCGTTTACTGTAGTTTTTAGTAAACCTTGAGTTGTTCAGTGGCAGTTCTCTTGGTCTACATATCTATTTTTTACTGATATCACATGTGTTAATCACTATAGCCTTATAATAAGTTTTAAAATTATGTAATGCGAGTCCTCCAATTTTCTTCTTCTTCTTTAGTATCATGTTGGCTATTTATCTCTTGGCTTTCCATATAAACATTAAAATCATTTTATTAATATTTATTAAATTACCTGTTGAAATTTAGATTGGAATTGCATTGAATCTATAGCTCAATCTTGGGAAAATTAATATCTTAATAATAATGAGTAGCTCAGCCTATGAATAAGAACTGTATTCTCATTCATCCTTAATTTTTCTTGAGAGTCTTTTTTAGACTTATGTGTTATTTAGACATGTGCTGCTCAAACACAAATGTGTAGGGATTATCCTGCTTTATTTTTATCATTTATTTATAGTTTAAACTCCATTTGGTCTTAAACATATTTTATTTTATTTCTATTATTTTAAATATATTGTAGTTTGTTTTTTGACTGAGAGTGTGGCATATCGTGATGAATGTTTTATTTATTCTTGAGAAGAATGTGTAGTATGTTGTTGGATGGAATATTTCATAATCTCAATTAGAACAAGTCATTTAAAAATAGCCAACCAATTTAACTTTTCAGGCTTTTCATTCTGTAGAAGGATAACATTAGAGTTTGAAGATTTAACAAATATATTTCATATTTAATGGTTTCTAATATGTTTCTATTATAAAGTGGTATAAAAATGAAGGGACAGTATTTTTAAAAACATGTAAACAATGTGATCATTTCACTACATGCATTCTGGTAATTTTAACTTGAATATGCTGCACTGTGGCACACAACACATGGCACACACCACACACACAATCAAATAAACAACAACAAAATAAACCCACCTTTTTTATGGCATAGGTGGAGAGAATACAAAAAGGACACCTGGTCTTATGTAATGAATAGCCATACTTACTGAAAAATTACAGAAAACCCTCAACATTCCCTAGAAAGTTGGTTAAAGATCAGCAGTTCAGGGTAAGTCATTATCCTCTAATTTTGAAAAGGTTAGCATAGGTAATTTTCTTGGGCATCATAGAAAATTTCCTTAAAGCAAGAGTATAATCAGAATTCATCTAAAGAACTTTATTGGTCCCTTTATAATCACACATTGATAGATAATCACCCACCAATGCTTCTTGAGCTATTATATATAGCCTTTTATAAATTTATTTTCTATTATAATTCTCATTTGAATATATATTAAATTGTTGAATGACAGTCTCTCATTTACTGCTCTGAATATCATTTGAAATGTCCTTGTGCAGCTAAAGGTCAGCAATGTTAAAATGAATATTTTTAACTGACTGTATCTTTTATTTGTGACAGACACTTAAAAGGAGGCTACAAAATTTTTAGATTTTTATAAATCCCATTTTAAAGCACACTTTTTTTTTCATCTCAAAGCCACACAAAGTCATTTCCCATTTTTAGGACTTATATTCTGTTTGATATTGAAAATTACCTTTTAACACATCTTAATTTTGAACTAATGTAAGCCTACTTGGTTCACAAATAAACAAAAAAATGAATGTTTCTCACACTTGGAAATCTTATGAATTATCTTAACACAAAAACTAAATTCACTTTACTGAACCTTATACCATTATGTTTTTCAGTTTTCTTGTTTAGCAAGGAAAACACAGCACTGTTGTTACAAAAGACTTCATGAAGTCCTTTAAGACCTCTTGTTTCTTTCACATAGTATTTAGCATTGATTCATGATATCTTAGATCTGGTAGGGGCATACGAAAATTATAACCTCAATAAATAGTTTTATTTTCAAAACAAAGGTACTAATGTTCAGAGAAATCAAATATATATTTATAAATTACCCAGTTTTCATAGCAAAGCCAAGGCTTAATTCAAAGCTCTTTTTTTCTTTCTGATATCACTGCATTGCTCTCCATTTAATTAGGTCTTGATTTGTTTATTTGATTTACCTTTTGGGTGATTGAGGCTCTATGTCCTGCCTTTCCTTGAAAGTATAGCATTTAACTCTGCCACATTTTCATAAGAGGTTAATAAATAGCTACTGTGGTTGTGGCTGTTGTTGCCACTTTAATTGGGAGGTACAGCTGCTATAGTTTTCAAACGTATAGATTATCACATTGAGACACAAAGGTATTTAAGACTAATATCATGATCTTGTAAAATCGGGTCCAAAATTTAGTTCTATTAACTTCTAATAGGCAGGCATTTTCAACTGAAATACAATATCTCATCAAATAATATGTGATTCCTAGGCTCTTTCACTTTGTAAATTTGACCATATTGGAAAAGGAAATAGTCATATCTATAGAGTACAGCGCTATAACAAAAAATGGGAAGAAAGATGAAGAAAGTGAAATATTTGGAATACTAAAAATGGTAGATATCATTCACATAGAAATTATGAGGTTGTTTAGTACTTTTGTGATTTTTTTTAGAAAAACTAAATAAAGCTATCAGAAAATAAGAATTATCTATTTTTATGATCCTCTTTAATGGTGTATTGATATTTCAGTGTTTCTTAAGCTTCTTGTCAGGAGCTCTTTCCATATCAGGTTAAATATTCTCCTGACATCTGGATTCTAAGTTTAATTGCCTGCTTTTGCCCATGAAGTATTTTATTATAACAAAAAGTAACCTGGTAAATAATAATTTAAAAATTGTAACCTGGAACACTTCATGAAAACAAAAAAAGGAATTAAAATATATCTTAAGGGCAAAGCATACTTATAAATTTTGTTTGCAGTAGTAGCAGCAGTAAGTGCAGCTGAGGTGGCGTGAGTGACCATCACTAGGAGAGGTAGTTTACATAGCGAAAATATTGGGACAAGTGCCTAGAAGCCTGTGTCCTACTCTCCCCTGCTATCAATAATTATTACTCTGCTTGGGTATTTTTTAAAATGTTTAACCATCTTTGTATTCTTTTCTCTCTCCTTATATGAGATGTTGGCCTCTATATACTTTTCAAACTCTAATATGCTAAATGTACCATTTAAACATCTGTAGTTTGGATAGAGGTGTTATCTAATTCAATTCTTTACTAATAGAGGGTTATTAAGTGTTAATAGAGAAGTTGGGATGTATGACAATTTGAAATGTGATTTATAATGATGACTGACCCCATCAATGGTAATAAACTAAATGAGATACAATAAGCCAACAAAAGTATATTAGAAAAATATTGAGTTGCACAAAATTGAAATTGATATGAAAGACAAAGAATTTTAAACTGCAGTATTTCTTTGGATGTGTGAAGATATTCAATTATAAGACTTTAGCAAGTATTTAATGAATAATAGGATAAAAGTGAATATTAATTTGAAACAGTGAATATAATTAGATTATAAAGGTTGGGTTAACTGAATTTCCTTGGGCTATTAAAATGAATCTGAATCCAGGAAACCAGAGGTCCACTTCAAATTTAACTCATGTTTAGTTGATAAGTCTTTTACTGCTTCAAGTCACTTCCTTTCAGAAGCTATTTTTCAAAAGTGAAGGGAAAAAAAGAGCTGCTCTGAATATAGAGTGAATCTATGCCAGGAATCATGGGAAAAAAAGTGAAATGATATAGTAAAATGGATTACCTATAGCTATGTGACTTCAGTCTTTTTAGGTGTTAGTAGGGTACACAACAGATGCCTAGTTTAACATATGAAATACAATGTATACTAACATTAGGTACTTATGACAGTACAATTCAACAGAACAGAGAAGTACATGTGAGGTCGCAAAGAAGCAACTCTATAGACTGGTAACAGTTTATGAAACTTGAGAGGAATTAAAGATCAAATACAATCATTCTTGGATAATTTTGGAACTGTCTCAGTTGTCTTTATTTTTCAGTTCCATATAGATTATTTCACTATAAATCTTAATGTCATAGACATAGAATAATTGATGGTAGTGTCATTTGAATAGTTTTTAAAATTTTTTGTTAGTTCAATGAAATTTTTAAAACTAAACTTGTCATAAATCATGTATCAACAATAGACAGTATAAGAACATGAACATAACAGAATATCACATAGAACTTTTGAAAACTATTTATGCATTTACTTAAATTTTTGAGTGCTGATAGGTTAAGGCCTAAAATACATGCTAGAAAAAATAATGATTATTCAGAACATATAATCTTGAGCATATGCATATTTCCAAGAAATATAAATGATTGCAGTTGCTGATGATAAATGAATAGAGTAGTTGTGTACTCTTGTTCAAGGTGAAAAAATGGCATTTTTATGATAAAGATGCAAATAATATCCACTCATGAAAATGTTTTGAAAATATTATATTCTGCAAATGTATGTTCCTCATACATTTATTTAAGAAAAATAAAAACACACATGAAATAAAAATCTGGAATAGCAAACAGGGACATTAGCTGCAAATAGCATACTGAAAGTATATTATATAGCTTAATGAGACTCTAGATGTGCCAGAAGCGAGACTTGGAGTCCACACAGTAGGGCACAGTGCCCAAAGACACAGAACAGCGATGGTTGAAGGGAAGGCTGCAGTTCCCGAAGGTAGGCACAGACTGCAGACAATGGGCAGTGAATACAAACATCACATTGTAACATCTGATATTTCCATTTGTGGAAGCTAGAATTGCCATGGGGACAGATTTTTTATCACTAACTTCTGATAAAATCTACAAGCTGTAAGCGCTAGTTCAGCTATGGTGTCTGCGGTCCTAGGGAAAGGAGGGCTGGAGCTGAGGCAGCAGCTGGTAGGCAGGTGGTTAGCTGCAGGGGAACATTTCCACTTTTCAGTTCTCCATCTAAGGAGCTTGGAAGTACGCATTCCATCATAACAATTAGCAAAAAGCTAAATGGAATGAAAAATCTATAACTTCTTGGCTTTTTAAAAGAAGTAAGAACACAGGGAAAATCACTACCCTGAAGACTGGAGAGGTGGACAGGGGAATGCAGGGAGTCACCAGTAGAAACTACAGGGGCAGTCAATGTTAGGGTAGGAAAACCTGAACGGTAATTGACTAATTTTCGGAAGCTTAGTAAAAGCCATTTTCTTTTACCTGGTACATCATGTCCAACTAGCAAGAATAAATTTTAAAAGATATATCAGAAGGTAAAAAAAAAAAAAACAAAAAACACTTGAAGAGAGAGCAAGCATCAGAACCAGACATGGCAAGGGCGTTGAAACTACCAGACCAGAAATTTAAAACACTATCATCAATGTGCTAAGAATATTATGGATAATGTAAAAAGCCTGCAGGAACAGAAGGGGATGATAAAAAGAGAGAGAGAAATCCTAAGAACCAGAAAGAAATGCTAGAGATAAAAAAACACTTGGGCTTAATAGTAGACACAGCTGATGAAAGACTCTCTGAACTAAAGGATATAATATATAGTAGAATCCTGAAAACTGAAAAGCAAAGAGAACAAGGAATGAAAAAACAGAACAGAATATCTGAGGACTGTGGGACAACTGCAAAGGTGTAACATATGCTCACTGAGAATATCAGAAGAAGAAAAGAGAGAAAAATAAACAGACAAAAATGTTTAAGAAACAGTGACTAAGAATTTCCTCAAATTAATGTTAGACACAAACCACAGATCTAGGAAGCTCTGAGAACACCAAGAAGAATTAATACCAGAAAAAAAGAAAAAACTTAGATATGTATTTTTAAACTACATAAAATCAAGGTTAAAGAAAAGATTCTGAAAGAAAACACATGAGTCAAAAAGCACCGTACTTATAGAAAAACAAAGATAAAAATTATACATGACCTCTTCACAGAAAGTATGAAAAACGAGAAGTGAGTACAGTGAAATATTTAAAGAGCTGAGAGAGGAAAACAAAACAATACAAAAAAAAGAAAAAAAACCCCACCAAACTAGAATTCTGTACCCTGCAAATTATCCTTAAACTGTGAAGGAGAAATAGTTTCTCAAAAATATAAATATCGGGGAATTTGTTGTTAATGGACCTACCTTGTAGAAAATGTTAAAATAAGTGTGTTATAGAGAAGGAAAATAATATATGTCAGAAACTTGAATATACATTTAAAAAAATGGAAAGGCATCAAAAAAGTAATAAGTAAAGGTAAAGTAAAATCTTTTTCTTATTCTTGATTGGTCTAAGACATAATAGTTTGTTCAAAAATGCTAGTAACAATGTGTTAAATTATATAAGCTTATGTATATGTTTTACACACATTTTTCTACCTATGTTATGTTATATAAATATATGTTATATAAATAAGATGATTGAAAGCATCGATACAAGGGATGGAGGAAGAAATTAGGATTATTCTGTAATTATAAAGTACTCATATTACCCATGAAATGATCTGGTATTATTTGCAATAAAACGATCTGGTATTATTTGAAAGTGGACTTGGGTTAGTTGTAAATATATGTTGCAAAGTCTAGGGAAACTACTAAAAAAGGGGGAGAAATGAAGTACAACTGATATGCTAAGAAAGACAGAAAATGAAATCATAACATTCTTAATTTAAATTACAAAAGACAGAAAAAAAGGAGACAAAAATAGGAGCAAAGAACAGGGCAGCAAGTAGAAAAAGGTAATGAATATGATAGATGTTAATCCAACTATATTAATAATTACTTTGAATGTTAGTGGTCTATTTTTGTCAATTTAATAACAGAGATTGTTAGAGTGGATTAAAAATATGACCCAACCATATGTTTTTCTTTAAGAAACCCACCTTCAATAAAAGATACATGCAATATAATTAAAGATAAATGGATGGAGAATTTTTTACAATGTTAATACTAATCATAAGAAAGCAGGAGTAGCTACATTAATTTTAAGCAGAGCAAATGTCAAAGCAAGGAAATTTATCACAAAGGAAGGCATTACATAATGCTAAAGAGGTCAATTCTCCAAGAAAACATTATAGTTCTTAATGTGTATTCACCTAAAAACACAGTGTCAAACTACGTAAGGCAAAACTAATCTACAAGGAGAAATAGATGAAACCATTATCATAGTTAAAGACTTAAACACCCTTCCCTCAAAAATGGACAGAACCAGCAAGCACAAAATCAGTAAGGACATAGTTGAATGCAACAACACCATCAATCAACTGGATATAGTAGACATCTGTAGACTACTTCAATCTAACACAAGGAAAGTATACATTTTTCTCAAGCTCAGATGGAATGTTTACCATGAAAGACCATGTTTGGGGCCACAAAACACACCTGAACAAAATGTAAAAGAACAGTAATCATACCATATCTGCTCTTAGACAACAATGGAATTAAACTATAACTCGATAACAGAAATTTAACTGGAAAATATGCAAATGTGTGGAGATTAAACAACATATTTCTAAATAACATGGGTCAAAAAAGAAATCTCAAGAGAAATAAAAACTATTTAATTTTTAATTGAATTGATTGGGGTAATATTGATTAATAAAGTTTATAGGTTTTAAGCGTACAATTCTCTAATACATCATCTGTCTACTGTATTGTGTTTTCACCACCCCAAGTTTCCTTTCATCACCATTTACCCCTTTACCTTCTTCTACCTCCCCCCAACCCCCTTTCCCACTTGTCTGTGTCTATGGGTGTTTGTTCTTTGCTTAACCCAATAGAAACAATTTTAAACTAAATGAAGAAAAACACACAACAGAATTTGTGGGATGTAACAAAAAAACAGGGCTTAGTAGGAAATTTACAGCATTGAATGCATATTTAGAACACAAGAGAGATCTTAAATCAATCATATAAGTTTTCATATTAGTAAACAATAAAAATAAGGGAAAAAACAAAGGAAACAAAAAATAAGCATAAAATGTATAAGAGTAGAGATCAATGAAATTGAAAACAGAAAATCGGTAGAGATAATCAATAAAACCAAAAGCTGTTTCTTTGAAATGATCAATATTAATAAGCCTCTATCCAGGCTAAGGAAAAAGAGAGAGGAAAAAAATTCTAATGTCAGTAATGAAAGAAAGGACATCACTGTGATTCCATGGAAATTAAAAGGATAATAAACACCAAAAAACTGTGCTCACCAATTTGGTTCCCTAGATAAAATAGAGCGATTCTTTGAAAGACAGAATTTGCTGGACAATAAAAAGATCAGTGGCTATTGGGAAAAGGAAAGGAGAGATAAAAAAGTCAAACACAGAAGGGTCTTAAGGCTGTAAAAATACTCTGTATAATATAATGAAGGATAAATATGATTACATATTTGTCCAAACCCATAGAGTGTATGATACCTAGAGTGAACCCTAAGTTAAATTATGAACTTTGAGTGATTATAATGTGTCAATGTGTAGGTTCATCCTTGGTAATCTACATATATGTATATATATATATATATACCATTCTATTTTCCCCCAATATGAGACATCTGTAATAGTGTCAACAACAAATAAAGAAAAAAGCTAATATTTGAATTAAAAATACACCATACTAGTGAGTAATACTGATAATTATGGTACATATACATGTGTGGAGGCAAAGTGTATGTTGGTGATCTCTCAATTTTTGTAAACCTAAACCTGCTCTAAAAACATAGTCACATACAAACATACATATATTACCCTTTCAACACACACACATACACACATCTGTAGAGAGGTGAGCTAAACTAAAATTAAAACTCTGCCTCATATCTAGTCACCCAAAGTTCATTCTTTATTGTATGTACTTAGTTTACCTTTAGTTATTTTGGGTTAGGAACAAATAACATAAAATAACAAAAAAAAATGTAGTTCGGAGGGTTGTTTTCTCCATTTTTTATATTAAAAACGTTATGTCAGGAGGTAAGATGGCGGAGGAGTGAGGAGAGGTTGCGGTTTTAGGCTCCGGAGACCCGTCTGCAGTTTGGTCTAATTGCAGACAGAACATCTCAGTGAGCAGCTGGACATTGGCGGGAGTTGAGCCAAGGCACTGCTGGATTAGAGAAAATCCATCTGGGAACAACCTGTTTAGTGAGGATAGCGGAGAAAAAGGGGACGAAACGGGATTCCTGACTGGGGCGGCTGCCCGAGCTGTGGCGGGAAGCACACAAAGGATTTTTGGCGACCACAGGCTACCCCAGAGAGGAGTCAGGCGGAGAGCGGATCTCTGCCCGCTGGCAGAGACGGGACTCGACCAAGTGGCATTGGCGCTGAAGGACAGGAGACAGCGTGCTGCTGGGCAAGTGAGAACATAATTCTCCTTTATATTCTTCTCTAGTGGACGGTGGAGACGGGAGGAAAGTTTGGGGTTGGTAGACCGTTCTGGAGGAGCCCAGGCGCAGAGGCCCGCTCATCCACTCCTCAACCCTACCATTGGGTCGCGGGGGCGCACATAGGGAAGTGCTCTCATTCACTGGCCCAGGTGCGAGGGGCCGTGAGTCCAGGCGTCCCTCGGACACTCCCCAACGGACATAAGATCAGTGCCACAACGGGCACAGGGAGGGCCCACTGAACACGCAGAGGACTGTGCACAGACACCCCTAGACAGCTCCCGTGGGCGCAGGGCCCCAGGCAGAAAAGCAGACCACTAGCGCAGGCTCTGTTTGTGCCCACCCAGACGGGTGAGGGAAGGTGGGCAGCTGCAGCACGGGAACAGCGGGAGGCGGCGACCCACGGACGCTCGATTCCACTGAGCACAAGTGTCCCTGGCCCTGCCCTAAGAGGCGAGAGACCAACTCCCGGAGCTCGGCTCAGCGGGACTGAGGGCACGGGGCGGCGGGCAGGGGCACCTCGGCGCGAACGGGGAACCGCCGCGGCCCAGCGAAAGCAGGAGCCAATCCCGGGGAAAGCGCTCGGGCCGCCCGCGCGGGCAGGGACACCTCGGCGCGAACTGGGAACCGCCGCGGCCCGGCAGCAGTGGGCTCCAACCGCGGGGCAAACTCTCGGGCCGCCCGAGAGCGAAGGGGCTTGCGCGCAAGGGCACCTCAACTGGCTCCAGCAAGCAGCAAGGGAGCGCGCTGTGCCGGCAACCGCGGGCGCGCACCATAGCGGCAACCGGGGGCGCGCACCATAGCGGCAACCGGGGGCGCACACCAGTCCTGCAAAAAACAAGAACCTCTGACCTGCCACACTAGACCAGCTGCGGACCCAGTAAAAGAAGGCAACACACCAAGGCTAAAACGGAGTAAAAACATCGATTTTTTTTTTCCAAATTTTTTCTCCCAAATTTTTTCTCCCTTGTTCTTTCTTTCTTCTTAATTATTTCTTTTCTTTCCTTCTTTCTTTATTCTTTTCCTGGGGTTTTTTTGGGGGGTATATATATATATTTTTTTAATTTTTTTTCTCTCTTTTTTCTTTCTTTCTTTCTTCTTTATTCTTTCTTTTCTATCTTTCTTTGTTCCTTTCTTTCTTCCCTTTTGGGGTTTTTTTTAGGGGGGGTTTTGTGGTAAATTTTTTATTTTCTTCTCTTTCTCTCTTTCTTTTCTTTCTTCTATTTTCTTGGGGATTTTTTGGGGGGGTGTTTTTCCTTCACCTCTTCCAATAATAACAAACTTTATCTCTAACGTGTTGCATATAACCTCTCCTTCTCATCCTTTCTCTTTAATCGTGGTTTATTCATTTGTGTGTCTAGCTTAGCCCCCCTATCACTCTAAATAATATAATATAATTACTATATAAACCCAAATACAATACAATCCCACTTTCTTACAATACTATGTATTTTTCTATCCTTTTCTTCTATTTTTATTAACATACAATGTAAATATTACTAACTGGCTTGCACAGTCTCAACTATTATTAATCTATCAACCCCTCTATCAAAAATTATATTTTTCCTCCCCCCAAACAACTCTTATCTATTCTTCTTATAGTATAAAAGCTCAAACCTCTTTACATTTATATTAATACGGGCTAGTTGGCTAACGATAGCAGGATAGAGTGGGGGATACTTTCTGAGGGTGTGGGTCTCCTGCCTGGGCTGTGTGTTTATGTCTTTAACAGCATATCCACAAAAGAACTCAAGGCAAAGCAGATAGAGTGACTCTCAACCAAGTAGCCAGAAGGAAGATCCTATCAAAGAACATCTGAAATATAACCGAACAGCATAAACAAACGACATAAAGGGTAACTCAAGACCATCAGGCTCAGGATATCAAAGAGACTGCACCACTGAAACTCCCAGACCTTCGATAAAGAATATTACACCACAAAGGAGGGAAGTCAAAGCAGACTACCCCCCCAAAATAAATAAATAAATAAATAAATAAATAAATAAATAAATAAATAAATAAAAACAAAAAGAATCCAACATGGTAAGACGCAAAAATAACCCCTCAATGAAAAGAAAAGAGGAATCCTCAGAAAGAGAGATAGACGAAATAGACATAGCCCAAATGTCAGACATGGAATTCAAAACAATGGTGGTAAAGAAGCTCAATATACTCGACATCCTTAAAATCAACTATGACAACCTTCAAGGAAGTTACCAGCAGCTCCAAGAAAATTACAGGGAACTGGCAGAGAACTACACCAGCATAAAAAAAGACATAGAAATTGTTAACAGGAACCAGGAAGAACTTAAGAATACAATCTCTGAACTGAAAAACACAGTAGAATCAGTCAAAAGCAGACTTAATGAAGCAGAGGATCGGATTAGTGAGTTAGAAGATAATGTAGAGAAAAACTCCCAGACAATACAGCAAAATGAAAAACGATTGAAAAAATATGAACAAGATGTAAGGGAATTACAGGATAGCATTAGGAAAAATAATTTAAGGATCATCGGAATACAAGAGGGAGAAGAAAAGGAACATGGAATTGAAAATCTGATAGGAGAAATAGTGACAGAAAATTTTCCGAACCTGATGAGAGGAAAAGCTATGCAAGTCCAAGAAGCACTGAGAGTTCCAATCAAGAGGAACCCCCAAAAACCCACTCCAAGGCACATCATAGTTAAAATGGCAACATTCCAAGACAAAGAGAGAATCCTAAAAGCAGCAAGAGAAAAGCAGCAAATAACATACAAGGGAGCTCCGATAAGGCTATCAACTGATTTCTCAACAGAAACATTACAAGCCAGAAGGGAATGGTCAAAAATATTTCAAGCAATGAAAAACAAAGGCCTACAACCAAGAATACTCTACCCAGCAAGGCTCTCATTCAAAATAGAAGGTGAAATAAGGAGTTTCTCAGACAAAGGAAGACTGAAAGAATACATCTCCACCAAACCAGCATTGCAAGAGATGCTAAAGGGACTGTTCTAAGAAAAAAAGAAGAAAAAAACAAGAGAGGAGAGGAACAGAGGTACAAAGGGAAATGAATAAATACACGTCAATAATAACCTTAAATGTAAATGGATTAAATGCTCCAATTAAAAGACATAGGGTAACGGAATGGATAAGAAAACAAGACCCACATATTTGCTGTCTACAAGAAACACACCTCAAAACAAAAGATTTACACAGACTGAAAGTAAAGGGATATAAAAAAATATTCCAAGCAAACGGACTGGAAAAAAAAGCCGGGGTAGCAGTTCTCATATCAGATAAAATGGATTTCAAAGCAAGGACAATAAAAAGAGACAAAGAAGGACACTTCATAATACTTAAAGGAACAATCCATCAAGAAGATATGACTTTGATAAACATATATGCACCCAACATAGGAGCACCCAAATACATAAAGCAAATACTAGAAGACCACAAAAAGGATATCAACAACACACTCATTGTAGGGGATTTCAACACTCCATTATCAACAATAGACAGATCATCGAAGCAAAGAAACACCAAGGAGATACAGGCATTGAACAACACACTAAACCACATGGATCTAACTGATATATATAGAACTTTTCACCCCAAAGAAGCAAAATATACATTCTTTTCAAGTGCACATGGGACATTTTCAAAGATAGACCACATGATAGGTCACAAAACAAGCCTCAACAAATTCAAGAAAATTGAAATCATATCAAGCATCTTTTCAGATCACAATGCCCTGAAACTAGATATCAACCTCAGAGAAAAAAATCAAAGACACCCAAACTCATGGAGATTGAATAACATGCTATTAAATAATGAATGGGTTAACAATGACATCAAAGAAGAAATCAAGAAATTTCTAGAAACTAATGATAATGAGCACACAACAACCCAAAACCTGTGGGACACAGCAAAAGCAGTCCTGAGAGGGAAGTTTATAGCAATATAGGCATATCTGAAAAGGCTAGAAGAATCTCAAATAAAAAACCTAACCACAATGCTACAAGAACTAGAACAACAACAACAAACAAAGCCTAGGGCAAGAAGAAGGAATGAAATCATCAAGATCAGAGCAGAACTAAATGACATAGAGACTAAACAAACAATCCAAAAGATCAACAAAACTAGGAGCTGGTTCTTCGAAAAAATCAACAAAATCGACAAGCCTCTAGCCAGTCTAATCAAGAAAAAAAGAGAGAACACCCAAATAAACAAAATCAGAAATGAAAGAGGAGAAATCACGACTGATACCTCAGAAATACAAATGATAGTTAGAAATTACTTCAGACAACAGTATGACAAGAAATTTGACAATCTAGAAGAAATGGACAAATTTCTAGAAACATACAACCTCCCAAAACTAAATCAAGAAGAAGTGGAAAGTCTCAACAAACCAATAACAAAAAAGGAAATTGAAACAGTAATCCAAAATCTCCCGGCACACAAAAGTCCTGGACCGGATGGCTTCACAGGCGAATTCTACAAAACATTCAGGGAAGAACTAACTCCTATCCTCCTCAAACTGTTCCAAAAAATCCAAGAAGAGGGGAAAGTCCCAAACTCTTTCTATGAAGCCAGTATTATCCTAATCCCCAAACCAGGTCAAGACACAACAAAGAAAGAAAACTACAGGCCAATATCACTGATGAACATCGATGCTAAAATCCTCAATAAAATACTGGCAAACAGGATCCAGCAATACATCAAAAAGATCATACATCATGATCAAGTGGGCTTCATTCCAGGGATGCAAGGATGGTTTAATATTCGCAAATCAATAAATATAATACATCACCTAAACAGAATGAAAGACAAAAATCACATGATCATATCAATAGATGCAGAAAAAGCATTTGATAAAGTACAACACCCATTTATGATGAAAACACTCAGCAAAATGGGAATAAAGGGAGCATATCTTAACATAATTAAGGCTATATATGAGAAGCCTGAGGCCAACATCATACTCAATGGACAAAAACTGAAAGCATTCCCCCTGAACTCAGGAACTAGACAAGGTTGTCCACTCTCTCCACTCCTTTTCAACATAGTGTTGGAAGTCCTAGCCACAGCAATCAGACAAGAAAAAGAAATAAAAGGCATCCAAATTGGGAAAGAGGAAGTGAAACTTTCATTATATGCAGATGACATGATAGTATACCTAGAAAATCCTATAAACTCCACTAAAAGACTACTCAATATAATAAGTGAATTTGGCAAAATCGCAGGGTACAAAATAAATATACAGAAATCGAAGGCATTTTTGTACACCAACAATAAAATAGCAGAGACAGAGACAAAAAAGAAAATACCATTTACTATAGCAACAAGAAAAATAAAGTACCTAGGAGTAAACTTAACCAAAGAGATAAAAGACCTGTACTCTGAAAATTACGTAACATTGAAGAAAGAAATTAAGGAAGAAACAAATAAATGGAAGCAAATACCATGTTCTTGGATGGGAAGAATCAACATCATCAAAATGGCCATACTACCCAAAGCAATTTACAAATACAATGCAATCCCTATTAAAATACCAATGACATATTTCACAGACCTAGAACAAATACTCCATAAATTCATATGGAACCAAAAAAGACCCCGAATAGCAAAAGCAATCTTGAGACAGAAGAACACAGCAGGAGGAATCACAATACCTGATATCAAACAATACTACAAAGCCACTGTAATCAAAACAGTATGGTACTGGCATAAGAACAGACATATAGATCAGTGGAACAGAATAGAGTCCAGAAATAAACCCAGGCCTCTATGGTCAACTAATCTTTGATAAAGGAGGAAGGAACATAAAATGGAGTGAGAAGAGCCTCTTTAACAAATGGTGCTGGGAGAACTGGATAGGGACCTGCAAAAAAATGAAACTAGACCACCAACTTACACCACACACGAGAATAAACTCAAGATGGATCAAAGACTTAAATGTAAGCCGTGACACCATAAAAGTCCTAGAGGAAAACATAGGCAAGAAAATATCAGATATCTCACGTAACAATTTCTTCACAGATACATCTCCTAAAGCAAGAGAAATAAAGGAAAAAATAAATAAATGGGATTACATCAAACTGAAGAGTTTCTGCTCAGCAAAAGAAAACATCAGCAAGATGAAAAGGAAACCAACCATATGGGAAAACATATTTGCCAATGACATCACAGACAGGGGACTGATTTCCAAAATATATAAAGAGCTGATACGACTCAACATCAAGAAAACAAACAACCCAATTAAAAAATGGGCAAGGGACCTGAACAAACACTTCTCCAAAGAGGACATACAGAAGGTCCATAGACACATGAAAAAATGCTCAACATCATTAGCCATCAGGGAGATGCAAATAAAAACCACAATGAGATACCATTTTACACCAGTCAGAATGGCCATCATCAACAAATCAACAAGCAACAAGTGCTGGCGAGGATGTGGAGAAACGGGAACCCTACTGCACTGTTGGTGGGAATGCAGACTGGTGTAGCCACTATGGAGAACAGTATGGAATTACCTCAAAAGATTAAAAATGGAACTGCCTTTTGAACCAATGACTCCACTACTAGGATTATACCCGAAGAATCTTGAAACCCCAATTCAAAAGAACTTATGCACCCCTATGTTCATTGCAGCACTGTTTACAATAGCTAAGTGCTGGAAACAACCTAAGTGCCCATCTGTAGATGAGTGGATCAAAAAACTGTGGTACATTTACACAATGGAATACTATGTAGCAGAAAGAAAGAAGGAACTCCTGCCATTTGCAACAACATGGATGGAACTAGAGAGAATTATGCTTAGTGAAATAAGCCAGGCAAAGAAAGAAAAATACCATATGATATCACCTAATACAGGAAACTAAAGAACAACACAAACAAAGGAACTAAATAGAACAAAGAGCAGAATAGCAGTCAATAGGGGGGAGGGGAGAGGGAGAGAAGGGGGATAAGTAAGGGAAGGGTTTAATTAAAGAGCCTGTATGAAAGACTCATGGACATGGACAACGGGGAGGGATATGATTGTGCGAGAGGGGGTGGGTTGGGTGGGGGAGAGAAATTGGGGGAAAAGGGGACAACTGTAATTGAAAAACCAAAATAAAAAAATTAAAAAAAAAAAAAAAAGAATTTATGTCAAAGAAGATGGCATTTATAAGTCTAGCACCCATTAACCATTCCCATGTTATATTCTTTAAAATACAGATGTTGTTTTAATAAATGTTTTTATATAATTAAAAAAATAAAAATAAAAAAATAAAAACGTTATGTCAGCAACTAATAGTAATTTATAATTATTAATCATTTACTCTGTGATAGGTACTATTTTAAATATTTTAATATAATACCTCAGCCTTCACAGATATATAGTCTTTTCTGAAATCTTTAGTCCATTTTCTATAGATAAAAGAAATACGGCATTGAGAGTTCAAGTATATTGCCCAAGGCAACACAGCTAGTAAGTAAAAAACTAAGATTTGAAGCTATGCACTCTAGGAACAGAGTATTTGTCCCTCTATTCCATTCTATTTTGCCTAAATTATACCTTTCAGTAGGGAGCATGCATACAAAAAGAAGGTAAATGGAGACTGCTGGATTTAGAAAAGGATATACAGATAAATTGTCAACAATGTTTAATAATTAAAGTGGCAATAAATCCATGTTAAACTGAAAAAATCCAGGGTTATTCCATCATTTTTAAATAATGAACAGTGCCCATTTTATTCTCAAATTTCCTTTTTTGGAGAAGTAAATTACAAACTCATCCGTGAATAATGCATTTGTATTATTAGAAGACAAACTACATATATACAATGATGCTTTATTTTTTAACATGATCTTGTCACAGTTATTTATTGATCTTCTATGAAAATATTGTTCTTCACTTCTATGTGTGCTATTGTTTTATGCAATTAGCTTACTGATTTTACATAAATAGGCTTAAAATATTTTATATTAACTGCTTGTTGGTCTTTATAAAGGTAGTTAAATAAATTTATGGGTTGAAGTTCTTAAAAAACAAATATATTATAATCACTGTACCACATTAATGATAAGGAAATTAATAATGGTTTATTTTATTATTTAATTCATCCTTAATACAATTATTCCCCAAAGGTTTTTCTAAGATTTTTAGAAGACATTTCAGAATTATTGTTAAAAAGAATGTGAAATGTTAAAATTAGAGTTACCACAGACCTCTCTCAACTATTCTTTTGGGGGAGAGTCAGACATGGTACTTTAACATAAAATCAAAGTACTTTAAAATAAATGTATAAAATATCTGGGGTACCCACATAAGTACAAATTTTTCATGAATATAGTTGACATAATTGGTGTATGTTAAACATATTCTGTCCACATATTTATATAGTATGAAAAGTAATCATTGACTTACCTTTTTATTTTTTAATTTAGGGATGTAGTTCAGTAGTTGTGGATAAAAGATACGGTTTTCAATATTACCTCACTTTTAATAAATTATGAAAAATATACAAAGCTAGAATAATAGGTGGATTTCCAGTTGGAGGAAAAATATGCTATACGAATTATAAATATTTTAAATTTCCTATCATTACTCTTTGAAATTCCAAACTATATAATCCTTATTTAAAGTATGCCATCGAAAATGTCAAATATCCTTTTTTGAAAGGAAACATTGTGACATTATATAAATGGACTATAACAACCACAGATCTATTATTTAATCAACTGAACATCATTGTCAACCTCCCTTCTGACCTCCAAAAGAACTTAGAAAAAGCTTTGGGGAATAATTTTATAAAGGATGAATTAAATAATAAAATAAAATACTATTAATTTCCTTCTCATTAATGTGGCACAGTGATTATATTTATTTTTTAACAAATTCAACCCATCAATATATTTAGCTACATTTATAGAGACCAACAGTTTAATATAAAATATTTAAAGCCTACTTGTGTAATATCAGTAAGCTAATGACATAAAACAAGTAGCACACATAGAAGTGAAGAACAATATTTTCATAAAGGATCAATACATAATTGTGATAAGCTTATGCTAAAATAATCAATGTATATAGTTTGCATTGAGTAATTAGTGCCATTACTCAGGCCTGGCTGACAAAAAGATTTGTATATATGTAAGTATGTTTGTATTTCATGAATCTCCTGTCGTCTTTCATTTTTCCAGTCTCCATTTTTGTCTTCTGGGTGATGGTGTCTGTTACATAAGGTCACAAGTGATTTTAATGAGTACACCTATCAAGAAAACAGAATGCATCAACTTGTCATTACTAGGGCACAGGTTTAAAGTTGCTTCTTAACAAAACATGAAATGGAAATTAGAGAAGTGATATAGTATTTTGAAGTTGTAAATTAGCTGCTTAAATGCATTTTACAATACGCTGTTTCCAAATGAGAAAGCAAATCATGAATATTCCAATAGGCACTATGTTCTCTTTTAATTCTCCAAAATCTATGCAGATTTCTAACAGCATTCCAATTAATTGTAATGGGTTTTTGCAGCTCAAATTCAAAGCAATACCAAAGAGAAAATTTAGAGGTCAATATTCAATCGTATTTTACTAGAATACTAACAACAGAAAATTCCCATTTATTAGGCATCTGTAGTTCATAGCCACTTTACCTCTCAACATTTTGTTTCTACCTAAAGATGACATTTCACTTCTAACTTACATTCAAAAGGATTTTCTTCTTAGATAAATGAATGTAATAGAAGTGAGCATTTCAAAAAAAATGAAATGGGCTCTCTATATTTTCCTTTAGGAAGCTTCCCTTTTAAGGTAAACAGTAACTATATATATTTTAAGCAAGTCATATCCCATGGAATATGTTTCTCTTTCAAAGCTTGAAAGTGCCTCAATCTATCTTATTTATCAGCTGATTATTAAAAATAGAGCATAATTTTTTCTGCCTGTCTGATTTATTTTGTAATGCAACTACCATCAGACAAAATCAGGAGTGGGAAGAGGGCACAGATAAGTGAAAAACAGGGATTGCAAATACAAGATGAGCAGAGTTTGAAACTAATCAAGAACTTTGGCAGCAGGTCATATGCACCCCAAAGAAGCTGCAAGAATTAGTTAGTATGTACAGGAAGAAATAAGAGTAGCATTACTAGGATTGAATTTTGATGGTGCTTTCAGAAGTATGTCTGGGCAGGAGGCATAGAACTTGAGACTGGTTAAAAGAATTTATGGACTTGTGGTCATGTTCTCATATGTGGAGTTTAACACCTCAACAAAGACCCAGGTGTTAAGTTCAAAACTAACGTGGCTCTTAGAAGCCTGGAGAAAATAATTGTCCATACCAAGCAAGTGGAAATAACTGAATTTCCCAAACACACAGTGTAAGATGTCAAAATGGCTCAGAAAAGTGACCTTGCAAAAAAGAATGTATTATGTGAGATGAGACCTCCCACCAGAAAATTATGTTCTGCAAGAATAGTCAGAGAAAATAGTCATTTACCAAATCCATCAGGAACACAGTGGTGAATGGGACACAGTAGGCCAGGGGTAATGGCAGGACAGGTGATCACAGAGCTTAACTTTAAAGCAATAGAAAAGATGGGTCCTGAAAGCAATAGAGGAGAGGTGGAAGTTTTTAACTGCCACAAGCCAGGGGGCCACAATTACTGTATTGACCTGCATATCATAAATATTTTTTAAAAGGATTTCAAACCACAGAAAGTAAAGCAGATGGTGACTAGAACATAGTGTCTCTAAAAACAAAATAGTTAGGGAGAAAATTAATTCAAATGGAGGTAACTTTTCCTTTTTTTTCTTATATTTATCTCTTTAAGGTTTATTTTATTCTCATTTGAAAGAGAGGGAAAGGGAGAAACAAAGAGAGAGAGAGAGAGAAACATCAATCTGTTGACTCCCACACACATACCCTGACTGAGAAACAAAGCCACAACCTAGGCATGTGCCCTGATTGGAAATCAAACTGGAGATCTTTCAGTGTGTGAAACAATGCTCCAACCAACCAAGCCACACCAGCCAGGGCTCTTCTTATGTTTCTTGTGTTGTGTTTACATATCTTCTTGCTTTTCCTCTTCTTAAAAGTATATTTATTATTTCACAATAAAAACCTATTCAAGATTTTTTGAATAATGAAATATACACACATACCATATATACAGCCATATCAGTGTTCTCTACCAAATTGAGGTAGAACCCTAGGTATAAAGCAGGATCACCATAGTTGTTCCTTCTCTTTATGAATCCTAGCCTTCATTATTTATTGTTTTTCTCCACCATTTTGGACACCCAATAACCTCTTCTACCTTACGCACTCAACTAATATTTATTGAGTGTATATTATGTGTTACTTTTACTGGAGATACGACTGGAGAAAACAAAACTTCTGTCGAATGTTTACATTCCCTGAAAGGGAAAGGGACAGTAGAGAAGTTGTTGTTTAAAGTATCAGATAGTCACTGCTGGTCTGGAAAAAAATAGAGCCAGTAAGTGGGATGAGATGCCGGAAGTTGGGGGCGAGGTGTAGCTTTATTGCACTCTCCACTCTTTTATCCCTATTAAACCACAGTTTTAACATGAATAACTTTCATCCTAGTCTGCAGAAATGTAAAACTTGGCACTTATATCTTACACACTTTTGCATTAATTATAAGAGCAGTAAGAGCAGAAATGACTTAATCCATGCTTTATTGTAATAATGTGTTCTGAGCAGCCACCTTAAAATTAGTGGTTCCTCCAAAGATGAAGGTTTTAATATTTCTATAAAATGCTTTATAGAGAAACACACAAGTAAGTCAACAAGACATTCAGGCTCTAGGCATGTGTTTCAGTTTCCATGAGGTGTTTAAACATTGCAAGGGTAGAGTGTCATCACTTGTAAAAGCTGATGCTATAAGCTTTTTTGGCTCAGATGATGGCAAGGTAGTGATGGCTGCCACATTAATAATAATAATAAGCTAAGAACCTCAACACCATTAAATTCTGTCCTAACACTAATAGCCTAATTTAGACAAACCTAGTGCCACACTGATCTTAGAAGTCTGTGGTTCAGAGGAGAGAGAAATTGTCTCCAAATAATAGATATAACCAGTAGTCATTTTTCTTCCTTTTTCAACACCAGAGAACATGTGATCTTTTGTGCCTTGCCACTTGAACAATAGTTATTCTACCCCCTACTTCAGCCTTCATTGGCATTTTTCTACTGATCTGAAGAAGGCATTTAGCAGTAATTTGAAAAATGACCACAGGGTTATTTAGAAAACCTTATATTCTGTAACATTTTTGTCATTCTGCCTTTTCCCAGTAGCTGTGTAGAAACACTAATTTGATAGTAAGCTACCTACACTATGTATCCCAAGATTAATTAGCTTGTCTGGGCCTGTAAAATGATCTAACTAGAAAAGAAATGACGAAAACCTGCTGGTAATATAAATTGCAAAACATGCCATTTTGACAGAATTTCACTTTGACAGATAAATTTCAAACTGATTTATTTTGTTTTTATTTAGGAAAACAAGATTTTAATCTTGAAAAGATGGTAATTAGATGTTGGGATCAGATTAGGGACTTTGCTAATGCTATGAGAGAAGAATAATGTGTTGGAAAGTATTATTCTTAAATCACTGGTAAGGTTATCATATAACAAGGTAATGTTGCTTGAAAGTTATGTTTCAAATTGGATCAAATGCACTCTGCTACAGCCACCTGCAATCAAATCTATGCTAGGTGATGGGAAAGTAAAAGAAAATAATACTGAAATAAAAAGCTCTTTTTAGGGGGGTGCTGGGAAGAGGGGAGCAAAGGGGAAAAAATGAAACTACTGTAACAGTATATTCAATAAAATATACTTTAAAAAAAATCTCTTTTTAAATAAATACTATTGGCTGTCATTGGGGCCAAATAGCTTATGCTCTAATCTAATGTCAATGTAATTCTCAATCATTAATTTATTCACATAGTATCAAGGCACAAAAACAAAAGAGTTTATATTTGAGTGTTCAGCATAATAAATATGGTTACGTTTTAAAAGATTTGGGCTTAAAGAAATCTGATTGGAACAAGAACAAGACTGATAATGAGTAAGTAGAGGAAAAGACAAAATTCTGGCTTCCATCTTGCTCTTTCTGGCTGGTCCTGTACTAGGAGAGCAGATTTTCAACTAATAATATCTTTATTGAGTGTTGCAGGTTACATCTCTATGGTTTTCTCCAGATACTTGGCTCCTAAAAATATATTAACAGCATCAACAGCAAGGGCAAGAATGAGTGGGAGGAATAAAACTCTATAAACAAAATCAGTACGTGGGGACCACAAACCAGAATATGGAATAGCATTCACTCAGTTTGAAAACTCTTTGCCTCCTTCTTCTGATTACATCCAACTCCTACATATTAAACACACCTGGAATTCCACTGAGTGTTTTGCTAAGTGTTCAGGCAGAAATTATTGATTGGAGTGCCATAGCTGTATGAGCCACAACTGATCATTTTTGCTGAACAAAGGTCTAGAAAATATCAAATATGCATGGATAATTTACATTGTTTCTGATCTTGCTAGTTTTCTCTGATAAATTAAAATCTGAGAAAACATTTTTCCATGGTGCAATGGAATGGGAAAAGGATTCGTAGGCTTCCCTCTTCTCTGAGTTAAAGTTTATCCCATAGCATTTCAATAAGAAATCCCAATATCAGATATTCAAAAGGAACCAAAAACAAGCAATGAGACAGAATTACTCACATGTTTATTTCTTCTGAGGCCTGAGGTAACAATAAGTAGCTTAATGAAACACAAGATCAATGTGGAAATATTCTCTCTGTTCCAATAGGGTTGAGTACTTATTTCTTCCTGCCCACACAAATACATCAGTCTAAATATGCTTCTCTCTCTTCTTGCATATTTTATTTATTTATTTTTTATTGGTTCATTACCATCAGCAAACTTTCATTTCAAAACCATTTTTGACTTGACTTTTGCCTCAAGTTTCTGCCCATTACCCTGCTTTCCTTTATAGGAAAACTCATTGAGAGTACTGTCCACAGTTTCTGTCTGAAGTGCCTCTCCTATCTCCCATTAACCCTCTCTAATCAAACTTTCACCCCAACTTGACACTACAACTCATCTATCAAAATAACCAATAACCTCTATGTTATTAAATCTAATATCAAATCTCAGTAATAATCTTAATTAACCTGGAGTTTCTGGAACATTAAGAAGCTGTCCCTGGGAGTCAAGGACAACCACTCTGCTGCCACTGTGCTGTTGTTTGATCTTTACCCTTCATTAAAGCTAATTAACTCAGTATTGTATGAAGGCTATTGTGCACAATGAGTGTGATTACCAATCAGAACCCAAGACCACTGCTACTTAATCATTTGTAGATATTAAAGATTAGTATCATGAACAGGATTGGCTTTCAGGCTTGCAACTCAATATGGTAAGGCCCCTTTGTGCTTAGGCAAAGAGAAGAGAAGAGAAAAAGCTGAGATTTGATGTCAGGGCAGATGCTGATTCACTCTTAGTGCAAAGCAGCAAGACCTTTGTGGAGGAGGGTTGTTTGCTTGTTTGTTATTATTTATGTATGAAAAGTTTGACTTCTGTTTAATTGGCCAAATAAATTCATAAGGAAAGGCAGATAGAGTGGGAAAGAGTGAAAAGGACTATTACTTAGTTACTGCTTAATTGATTTTTAGTGTAAGTAAAATTGCTGAAAACATAAAAGAAAAAGAGAGTCATACTAAATAAAACAGTGATAATAGAAAACTGTGATTGCACAATAATGGTTCTGTTGGGAATTGGGAAAATACAGTATTCAGTTATGATTCTATTAACATATTGTCATTGAGGAGTAGAGACATAACCATGAAAGCTTATGAATATAGTTCAAAAGAGTGTGGCACTTTGCTTGAAAATACAAAGCAACTGCCTAATGAATCTTGACCATCTTAGATTTAGTTAAATGATCAGGAGACTAACAATTTCATGGTAGACATAATTGAACAGAATGGCCTTTTCAAATTGAGTTCCAGAAGTGTTCATACAGAAAATACCCCACAATTTAAAGGTAATTTAAATCCTTCTGCACTTGGAGTGAGTGAAAGCATGAATAGAGAAAATATATGCTGGAAACAATTACTGCTTATATCTGTTATCTTTTTAAAACAATGAAACATCCTCTGGAGACTTTGAAATAAAGCTCTTGCAAGTTGTACAGGCAAATAGATTGGTTTTATGATGACAAGCCAAGAGCCAGCTTGGGCTCCCTTATTTCAACCTCATGTTCAGAGAGTTATATATCATTGAGGAAATGGCCAACCTGCTACTACATGTGCTATGTATTTGCTTTAATAATGAGAAAAATGGTTAAAGCAAGAAAGATAGCCAACAGAAAAATAAGAATGATAGTCTAAGAAATAAAAGAAAAAAATGGCTGAGTTGAGTCAGCTGTTCACGGGGTAAATTAAAAACAGAATGAAAATCAGTACAAGAATACATATTTTTTGTAATTTCTTTTTTCATTGTTGTTCTATTACAGTTGTCCCCATTTTCCTCCCATTTCTCTCCACTGTCTTACCCACACACACACCCACTTCCCGCAGTCAATCCCCACCCAGTGGTCCATGTAGAACGTGGATATTAGTAGTGTTGTTCTTAAGTAACGTGATACATAATTAACAGCTCAAGTGAGATAACGTACCCTGGCTCAGGTGACTATCTCATTACAAAGGCACTATAAATCCTTTTTCAGTTATCCTACATTAATTACATTTAAACTTAATGATGCTTAAGAAGAGTAGAAGAAGGGATTGATGTGATATTAGTGAAGGCTTTTCCATTGCAAGGCTATGATTAGGTATTGAGAAATGGTCGTCTTTGCTGGTTTCAGTGGTCATGGCAAATATCAACTTTATTTTTAACAGCTTTATTGAGATACAATTTACCACATAATTTTCTCAAACCCCTCATTGTAATTAATATTAAACAGGACCAAATTTTAGGACTTAAGCCTCAATTCTATTCTACTTTGTATTATATAAGTTAATTTCCCACTACCCATCTACCACTTGGTTATTATATATTTTTACATTGCTTAAGTTTCAAAGTTTGAAAACTTACTTAGACAGTCTCTTTCTTTAAATAAATGATTCTAATATGCTTATATTTTATATCTTTCTGTGACAACTTCTTTTATAGTTACTTTCCAACTTTTCAATTATGTAGTTTGCTATAAAAATATCTCCCAAACTCCAAAATTTTTCATTTATTCTCCCATCCTAATAAACATAACCAGAAAATTAGAATGCTTTATATAACTACAGAAAAGCATTTATATTGTTTTTATGGTTTTCTGGAATTTTAGTTCCACCATTTTAAACTACAAAGTTATTTTAAATACACACCAATAACCAAAGGTTTCTGTTTTTCTTTCTTTTTTCCCCTCACAATTCTTAACCATCTTTAAGACAAGATTCTTTAAAATTTTAATCTATTGCATCTCAGTATTGTTTCAATAAAACAAATAAAACATCTTAAACTCGATAAATTTAATAGCTTTTCTATTTAATGTGTTTGTGGAAGACAACTTTTTCATCAAATTTTTGAAAGTTAAAGAATTCATTAGTAAGACCGTCTGAGCTACATCGATGATATTACTGCTTATTATATTGTCTGTTTTGTGGTTTGGTTTGGTTTTTTGTTTTTCACTTTTGGAAGCTTCTATTGACATCCTCAAGCTCAGAGATCCTCTTCTCAGCTGGGTTCAGTCTACTAGCAAGCCAACCAAAGTCATCCCCGTTTCTGCTACAGTGTGTTTTATCTATAGCATTTCTTTTGGGGTTTTTCTCTTTGCTTACATTGCACATTGATGTTCACGTGCTCTTTAACCATTAGAGCTCTTAGCATAGTAATCATAATTGGTTTAAATTCCTGGCCTGATAATTCCAACATCCCTGCCATGTCTGGGTCTGGTGATTGCTTGGTCCTTTTTGGTATAACTTGAAATTTTTCTTTATAATTGTAAAAAACATGGAAGCAACCAAGATATATGAGATACAGGCTACAAGGAATAGCTGTAAATAGCTCTTTGGTCGTGAAGTGTGGGGGAAGGAAAGCATCCTATAGTCCTATGATTAGATCTCATACTCTTTTGGTTAGACTCTTTAGCCTTTCAGCTAGGCTATGCCTCTGGACTGTGAACTTCACAAGCATTTCTCAGTTGTTTCCTTCCCCTTTAGGTGGGGCAAGATAGCTGTATTTGACTATAGTTGGGCATGTAACTCCCTTCTCCCATGTGGAAAGTTAGAACTGGCTAGAGTTGGGTTCCTCCCTTCCACCAGGTCAGCTGTGTACAATACCCCAGCAGATTAGGCTCTGATTAACTAGTTTCCCCTGAGGTCAGGTCTTATTTAGAACAGCAGCATGCTTTTATTCTTTTTCTTTCCTTCTTTTCTGTTTCTTCTCTTTTTTTTCTTTTTTATATTATGTAGTAGTTTTTATTTTTGCGAAAATTTTCAAACATTCACTAAAGTAGAATGCTCTGATTCATCTTCAATAATTAGCAACATTTGCCAATTTCCTGGTTCCTTTTCCCCACCTCCTGCCCCAACCACATGGGGATTTCTCTCCAGTATATCTGTGGGAATCTGGTTGAGCTCCTGGAGGTAAATCTTGTGGGGCCTTCTTCTGACTGAGACCTCTGGAGTTTTTAACTCTCAGAGTTGTGTGTACTGAGCCTCCAGCAGTTCATCAATCACAGCTCAAGTTTTCCTACCCTGGCTCTGGCTCTGTAGCCAGTTTCTGCCAGAGCATCCAGTAAGGTAAGCCATGACTCCCTGTATTCATTCACTTGTCTTGTCTCTCTCATCTTGAGAGCAGAGGTTTGTCTGCCCTGCGTCCTACCCTCTCTTATTGATCCAGAAAGTTTTCAGTCTGTTTAGCTTTTTAATTTACTTTTGGAACAGTGTGGGGATTTCCAAACTTTTTTTAAAAAATAATTTATTTATTTGTTTATTTATTTATTTATTTTTAGAGAGAGGGGAAAGGAGAGAGAGGGAGAGAAACATCATTGTGTGGTTGCCTCTCACTCGCTCCTCCAACTGGGGACCTGACGTGCAACCTAGTCTTGTGCCCTGACTGGGAATCGAACCAGCGACACTGAGTTCGCAGGCCAACGCTCAATCCACTGAGCCACAGCAGCCAGGGCTTTCCAAGTTTTTTAATATGCAGAATTAGGACTAAAAATTATTTCTAATAATATACTGTTTTTTAGAATAGTTTTGGGTAAAGAAAAATAAAGAAGAAGCTACAGAGTTCCTATATACTGTCTTTCATGCATAGTTCCCCTATTCAGTTTCCCTGTTATTAACATCTTTCATTAATTTGATACATTTGTTAAAATTGATGAATCTTTATCAATATGTTTTACTTTTTAATATGCATATATGGTTTACATTAAGGTTTACTCCTTAATGTAAGGAGTACAGCCTCGGTTCCCACTCACTTCCCTCTCCCCCTGCCTGCTTGCAGCTGCCTGGGAATTTCCCGTGATAGCGGGGTATGTCAAGCTGAGTCCCGTTTGGCCTTGATCAGCCCGTCATGCTTACAGCTGCAAGATAAATGACTTAATTTAATAGTTTCTTTTTTCTTCCCCCTATAAAACAACCCCCTCCTTCCCTAGGAGTCCAGAGTCGGAGCCATTCTCTCATGGCACAGCTCCCAGCCTGTTTGCTAATTCCCTCAATAAACTTCTTTTTCTGCTCGCTGCATCTTGATGGTTTTCTGAGCAATTCCTTTCTTACAATTATAAGTTTTGACAAATGAATGATATCATGTATATACCATTACAGTATCATACAGAATATTTTAACTACCCTAAAATGCCCTGATCCTATCTATTCATCTCTTACCTCTGCACACCTCTAATTCCCATGACCACTAATAGACTTGTCTTTTTTAAAAGGCTATTTAGTTGGAATCACGCAGTATACAGTCTTTTCAGACTGGCTTATTTCACTTAGTAATAAGCATTTAGGGTTCTCCCAATTTTATTTATTTATTTATTTGTTTGTTTATTTATTTATTTATTTATTTATTTTGCGGTGGCTTAGTAGTTTATTTTTTTCATTGCTGAATAATAATTCATTGTCTGGGTTTACCATAATTTGTTTATTTGTTTACCTATTGAAGGACATTTTGGTTGCTTCCAATGTTTTACACTTATAAATAGTGTATAAAATGGATGTGCAGGTTTTGTTGTGAACATAAGTTTTCAACTCATTTGAATAAATACTTAGAAGTGTAATTGATGGATCATATGATAAGACTATGTTTGACCTTATAATAATAAACTGCTCAAATGTCTTCAGGTGACAGTGACTGTCCCATTTTGTATTTCTGTAAATTTTAATTTCTGCTCTTCTATATTCTCATCAAAATTTGTTGTTGTCAGTGTTTTGGGGTTTAGTCACTCTAGATATGAGGTGGTATCTTCTTTTATAATTCCTTGGTGACAGTTTGAGCGGCTTCTCATACATTTTATTTGCCACATGTATTATTTCTCCTCTCCCTTCTCATTCTGTGTACCTTTTATGTACTTTTTCTTCTGACTTCATTAGCAGAGGCTTCCAGTACAATGCTTATTAGAAGGTAGTGAATGAGGACATTCTTGCTTTAGTCTCAGGGGGAAAGTACAGGCATACCTCATTTTATTGTATTTAGCTTTGTTATGCTTCTCATATTTCAGTTTTACAAATTAAAGGCAATCTTCTCCATGAACAAAACGATTATGACTTGCTTTATTGTGGTGATCTGGAACCAAACCTACAGTTACTCTGTGATGTGCCTGTATGTAGTTTCTCACCATTTGATATGACATTAGCCTCAGGGAGTTTGCAGATTTTTTTTTATCAAGTGGAAAAAGTTCCTCTCTGTTACTACTATTGGATTTTTTAAGATACCTTTTCTGCATCTACTGATATGGTCATATGATTTTTTATATTTAGCTTGTTATATTTTTAATTACATTAATTGGTTTTTCAATGTTGAAACAGCCCTGTATACCTGGAGAAAATCCCACTTGTTCATGGTATGTAACTATTTTTATTCATGGTTTAATTTTATTTATGAATATTTTATTGAAGGTTTTTTGCATGTCTTTATAAAAGATATTGATTTATAGTTTTCTTTTTCTTTTTGACTTTGTCATTTTATCTTCTAGTTTTGGTACTCAGGCAATATTAGCCTCTTTGAGTGAGTCAGGAACTGTTTTCAATGCTATTATTTTTTGGAACTAATCATAGAGAATTGCTATTATTTTTTCTTAAATGTTTGATAGAATTCACCAGCAATACCATCTGAAACTGATACCTTCTGTTTTAGACGGTTATCAATTATTTATTTAATTATTTTAATAGATAAAGGCCTATTTAGATTATCTATATCTCTTTGTGTGAATTTCTTTAGATTATGCCTTTCATGGAATGTCTTTTTCATATAAGTTATCAAATTTGTAAGCAGGGAGTTATTTATATAATATTCCTTGATTCACCTTTTAATGACCATGGAATAAAGAGTGATGGCAACTCTAACTCCTGATATTTGTAATTTGTGTTTTCTCTTATAATGTTTTTCTGTGTTAGCCTGACGAGAAGCTTACAAATTTTATTATTAAAGGTAACTGAAAAAGCGGTAACCAATATTTTACTTTGGCAAAATAAAACTGCCCACTGGGTTGAATTAGGTATGGGAAATATACCTAGTGAACTTGCTTTGGGAGAAGTTTAGAGACAGATTGTTATATTGCAGATTGTTTGTTATTAATTTCATATCACTAATGACTACAAGAAAGAGTTTAATTTAAAACAAAGTAGAATATTTGCCATCAAGGGCTCACTGGAAAAATCAACATACAGATATTCTACTATCTATCATCATGGAGAGTTGTTACTATTTCTTTTATTAAATTATATATAAATTTGAGAAGTAGAAATAATACTTGGCTACTTAAAATATCTTGCTGGGGCAAAGAGCACATTTAAGGAGGCAAGTTTATAAAATTCATCATTAAGGTATCTGAAAGGATTAATGTACTCCTAGAGAATATTTTTATTTGTAGAGTACAATTCAAATTTTCTATAAACAGTCAAAACCAACAGGGAAATTACTGAACCAACTATCTGAGCTACAACCATCTATCATATCTCACGTAGCATGAGTTTAAAATGAGAATTTGTGGTTGGTTTCACTACAGAAAAGAAGCTATGTAGTACAGGATGAGAAATAGGAAACCATTAAAATTATTATTCCTCTACAAAATTCTAACCTCCTTAATATTTTATGTTTATTTTGTAGGTCTTATTCAAAAAAGTTTTCACACTTGTGACATCTGGTCTTTATAATAATGTTATGAACTAATATCTGTCCTCTAAGTTATGTAGTACTAAAAAACTGAGGTTTGGAAAGGTAATTTTCTAGTACCTGGGAAAAATGAGAAAAGAACTTAGATATTTTGATATCACTGTTAATATTTTTATTAAATTAACTTGTTTGAAAATTTATTAAGCATCTGCTATGTGAATTTCCCTGGTTCATATTAATAATCATGTAAATGACAATGAAAGAAATTAAAAATAAACATTCTTCGAAGACATTAGGCATTATAAACATTCTTCATTGGTTTGAGAGATCAGTAAATAATTCAGGAACCAAACTATATGTGGTCATAAAAATATATGTATCAACTTGATTCTTATAAAATATCAGCTACATCTGGCTTCCTGATATGTGTCATAACTGACATTTAAAATATAAAATACTAGCATTTCCATCTGCTCTGTACCAGGCATTCTAACACCTGATTTTATTTTCATTTGTTTTCATCTCCAACATTTACATACATCTGATATCCTTATATAGATTAAAATCTCCTTGAGGACAGAGACTTTATTTTTTCCTATTTTAATTACTATTATCCACCATGTATTTAAGATCAAATAAATGTTTAATTTTTTAATTTTTATGTTTTATTTACAGTTTTTATTTAATATTATTCTGTATTTAGTTTCAGGTCTACAGCATAATGATTAGACAGTCATATACTTTACCAAGTGTTCTCTGATATTTCTATTACCCAACTGGCACTGTTATTGCAATATTATTGACTATATATTCTGATATGTGCTACCAATGACCATTAGCTTTCTTGCAAAAATTAACTTTTGTTTGCTGTTGTAACAATGGTACTAATCTATACCAAGGCTAACCTTAAACTGTACTTATCTCTGTGCATGTGCACTTTTCTTCTGATCAAAAAATGGTAATGCAAATTCTTGTGTCCTATGTTGACTTTGTCAGAGATTACTCGTTATATGTACAGTAAGTTTTTACTATATGTCATCAATAGTTTCTCTGACTTTAAACAAAATGATGTATAACTAAACCAACTTTACATAGGCTAATAGATATAAATAAGAGTTAATTTCCTAGGGCATCTCATCAACATATAACAAACCAATGTTAAACAAACACAGTTATTTGAGGACCTGGTGTATATTATATATAAAATGTATATATCTGTTAAACAAAAATAAAAAGGTTTTGGGTTCTTATGTTAGAGAATTCTACTTGATAAAAACTTGTATACAGTTATTATTAATAAAACTTTTAAAGGAAATTATTAAAAATTTTAATTACATGAAAGGAAAGAACAGTAAAAACACTGCTTTATATTCATGAAATTTAATTCCATGGTTAACCAAAAAGTTCAAAACTGTCAATGAAGAAATGTTGTCAGCCTAATTAATGTCAAGTTTTAGAAATGTTCAGTCTATGCTGTGAATACTGATATTTTTGGTTAAGAATAACAAAATTAATACTTGGTAAAATTTAAGAAGCAATGTATTTGCTTCATGAAATGTTTATCCTTAGTGAAAAGTTGTACATAAATTTGCAGTGGTGCCCCATTACGACTTAAATTCATTGACAAATTACTGTACCGCTGATTGCTGTACTCTGAAAGGAGCTATGCGTCACTCTACATTCCGGAAGGTAGTAATTCACCTGATGAGTGTTGAGTCTTTGGAGTTTACTTGATGAATCTCAGAAATGATTATGCTTTCAACAGCAGAATTAGACATCTGTAGATATAAATATCAAGTCAATATTTATTCCAAATTCTTCTCCAGAATACACAATGGAAGTGTGTGTATATAAACAGATTTTCACACTTGAGGTTAACATTACTGTTTTAACTAATAAAGTTGTAGTGAACTTGGTTCAAGAGTTTTTTTCTTGGCTACTATAAAATTCTTCAAGATTTTCTTAAATGACCATGATTTCCAAATCCTCCTTGAATATCAGCTTTTTCTATTTGTCCATTTTGTATATCTTATTTTTAAATAATATTGTCTTTTGTACCTATAATTTAGGAATGACTAATTTTTCTTCACGTTAAATTTTAATTAAATTTAAAGTTTATATGTTGAGGTAGGAACTGTGCTCCACTCGGATGAGTAACCTAGCAATGCCCTTAGAGAATATCTCTTGAGAGTGGAGAAAGGAATAAGAAATAGAGGAGACGTGGAAATAAATAACTTATTGTAAAAATAGTGTAACAGAGTTAGGAAAACATACGCTTCAGGTGAATAAAGAATGGTACTGCTAAGAATGTCTTTATATTCATATGCTTTGATAACCGTGTGACTGTATATACAAAGCTAAAATCAATCAATTCTTCTATATAACATCTCCTAATTTACTTTCATTGCAAGTTATTTCCTTATATTCTCTCTTAAAGCATTATATAATTTTAGCTATGTAATTTGATTTAATTATACTAAAAAAAGTACACCATACACTATTTAATAAATGGGTTAAGGATTATATTAATGTTCTATCTTTTCTTTTTTTGAGGCCAAGAATCTGATATTACCTAACATCAGCTATTTTGAAAGTTCAGAGGACTATATACTTATGGATGAATTAAAAACTATCACATATGCACCTGGCTGGTTTAGCTCAGTGGATTGAGCGTCGGCCTGCGAGCTAAGTGTCGCTGGTTCGATCTTCCAGTCAGGGTACATCAGAGAAGGAAAACTCTGACTCCAAAAAACCTCCGCTGCCTTGCGGCATACCTCTTCAGGGGAAAGGCTAAGGGAGTAAACCCCGACAGAAAATCCGGAGCCGGAGTCCCTAAGGCGGTTTGACGTTGTAGTCAACACCGACAACTCCTTCGGCGCACCTGAAGCCAAGCTGTATTGACTCCGTCTTTCCCTTGGACCCTTCAGCTGCGAAGAGAGGGGGGGTCTGCTGCATGGGCAACAGCAGACCCTCCATATCACCCTGCCCAGGCTCTGTAGCTTCAGCGTCATCACAAGATGTCGATTCAACACGGGAGGAGACAGATACCATGTCACTCCCGAGTCGGACTGCACAACCATTCTCGGCGGTGCAGATAGACTCTTAAGAAGCTACACCATCGTCTCTCGAGACGGACGGCTGCCGCCGCCACCGACGACGACATATGCACCATAGGTTCCTGTAACTAGAGGAGGCATACTGAACTTTGAGATCAGCTGGCATATTTAATTTTGGAAAATATAAGATGATATTGCCAAGGATATGAATATATATAAAACAAAATATTATATATAGTAATACTATATTACATATATTATATATTAGATATGTGTGTGTGTGTGTGTGCAGGAAATGATTTTTTCTTATGTTGTTACTCAATCTTCTTAACATCTTACAGTAAAAAAAAGCCAGGTTCCCATTTTTATGTTTTCTTAACTATTAAAAATCTTATTTTATGAGATGTACTACATGTATAGTGAGTTGCACAGATTTAAGCTGTATAGTTGGATAAGTTTTGACAATGAATTCAGTCAATGGAACACACACAACTTTCATATAACATGGAACATTGCCATTGCTCAAGCAAGTTTTCTCATTCCATTTCCTAGTTAATTCTTTTCTACCTGGAGAAGCAATATAATGTGACTCCTATCACCATGAGTTAGTTTTTATTAGTTTTTATTTTTTGCCCTTTGTACAACTTCACATAAAGGGAATCATAGAGTATGTACATTTTTGTGATTAGATATTTTTTCTTGGCTCAATATTTTTATATTTATGTATTTGCATGTATAACCAGTTAGTAATTTTAATTAATTTTTAAATTATATGAACATCCTACAGTTTATTCATTGGTCTTCTGATAGACATCTGGGCTATTTCCAGTTTTGTCTATTATATCTAGTAGATATATATTTTCATTGTACTGGAGTAGAAGTGATGAGTCATAGGTTCAATATATGTGCAGTTGTCCCTCTTATCTGTAGGAGGTACATACCAAATTCTGTACATACTATGTTTTCATATATATAGTAAAGTTTAATTTATAAATAAGGACACTAATATATTAATAATAACTAATAATAAAATAGAACAATTATAAAACTATAATAGAAGTTATGTCAACGTGATTTCTCTTTCTCCATCTCTCCATCAAAAGATTTTATTGAACTGCACTTAGCTTTTCACTTAATGAAAGCACTTCGCGGCTTCTCTTTAGCATATCCAATTGCCAGCATCACTATTTTTGTGCTTTGTGGTCATTATTTAGTAAAATAATGGTTATTTGAACATAAGTACTGTGATACCACAACAGTGAATCTGACAACCAAGAAGGCTACTAAGTGATTAAGGGACAGGTAATGTATACAGCATGGAAATGCTGGACAAAAGGATGAGTCACTTGCCTGGTGAAAGAAGTCAGGAATGAGCGTGGGGATGGGGCGAGACATATTATCATGCTACTCATAATAGTGCACAATTTAAAATCTGTGGATTGTTTATTTCTGTAATTTCTCATTCAATATTTTCAGATAACCAGTAACTGAAACCATAGAAAGAAAAACCATGGATAACAGAAGACTAACGCATCACATTTTAAGACAATTCCTAACATATTTGTAAAATGTTTGCAAATTTTACATTCCCCAAAACTATATATGAGACTTTCAACTTCTCTGCATTCTCTCTAACATTTGGTGTTTTCAATTTTTTTCATCTTGACAATTATAGTGGCTGTGTAATATCAGCTCTTGTGATTTCAATTTGCATTTCCCTAATGACTAATTTTGTGCTAATTTTATGCTTATTGATAATTTATATACATATATATATTAATTTGTGAAGCTTCTGTCAAGACTTGCTCATGTTATGTGTTTTATTTTTATTTTTGAGTTTTTAGAGTTCTTAATATAGTCTAACATCAAATTATTTTTTAATATACATATTTCAATTTTTTTAAGTTTAGTTTATTGCTTATGCTGTTATAATTGTCCTAATTTTTTCTCCCGTTGCTCCCATCCATGCAGCGTCCCCCTTCCTTCCCAGAGTCCTAGCCCCCTTAGTTCATGTTCCTGGGTCATGCATGTAAGTTCTTTGGCTTCGACCTTTTCTATACTATTCTTAACACCCCCATCTATTTTGTACCTACCAATTATGCTTCTTAATCCCTGCATCATTTCCCCATTTCTCCTCCTTCCCCTTCCTAGCCAATAACCCTCCAAATGATCCCCAAACCTATGATTATGTTCCTATTCTGATTGTTTGCTTAGCTTGTTTTTGTTTCTGCTTTTTATATTCTGTTGTTAATACTTGTAAGTTAGTTGTCATTTTAATGTTCATAATTTTGATCTTCTATATCTTACATAAGTCTCTCTAACATTTCATGTAATAATGGCTTAGTGATGGTGAATCCTTTAGTTTTGCCATGTCTGGAAGCATTTTATCTGCTCTTCCACTCTAAGCGATAGCTTTGCTGGATAGAGTAATCTTGGCTATCAGTCCTTGATTTTCATCACATTGAATACTTCTTGCCAGTTCCTTCTTGCATGCAAAGTTTCTTTTGAGAAATCAGCTGACAGTCTTATAGGCATCCCTTTGTAAGTAACTCTCTCCTTTTCTCTTGCTGCTTTTAAGCTTCTCTCTTTATCTTGAACTTCTGACATTTTAATTATGATGTGTCTTGGTGTGGTCCACTTTGGGTCTAGTTTATTTGAGACTCTCTGTGCTTCCTGGACTTGTATGTCTATTTCCTTCACAAAATTTGGGGAGTTTTCCTTCATTATTTTTTCACATAAGCTTTCAAAATCTTGCTCTTCCTCTTCTTCTTCTGGCACCCCCATGATTCGGATGTTGACACGTTTAAAGTTGTCCCAAAGGTTCCTAAGCATCTCCTCATTTTTTTCAATTCTTGTTTCTTCATTCTGTACTGGTTGACTGTTTAATTATTACTTATGTTCCAAATCATTGATTTGAACCCCAGCTTCCTTTCCTTCACCACTGCTTTTATGTGGACTTCCCTTCATTTCACTTAGCATAGCCTTCATTTCTTCCCTTATGTATTTCCAGTACTCAATTATGTCTGTCAATTCTGTGAGCATCATTATCACTAGTGTTTTGAACTCTTCATATGTTAGGTTAGCTATCTCCTCATGATTTAGCTCTCTCACTGGAACCTCCATCTACTCCCTCTATTGGGCCATACTTCCCTGCCTCCTCAACTTGACAGCCTCCTGTGTTTGCCTCTGTGTCTTGGGTAGAGCTATTGCACTTGTTACATGGTAGGGAGTGGAACTTTAGGTATTCATCAGTGTGGGGCAACTCATTTTACCTTGTTGTGGCATTGTATGTGGGGGAGGGGTCTTAGAGGGAACAATGCCATTTGCTCAGTACTCATCCCTTTTCCAGTGACTTCACCCACTTCCTGTATGGGACTAGCGCCCCTCTAGCTGTTGCCCTGGTTGTAGGTCCCAGAGTAGGTGGGTCTGCGAGTGTTCTAACACCATGGGAGCCTCTAAACAAGCTGACTCTGCTGAGAGACCTGCAGTTTCCTCCACTGCCCCAACCCCCACTGGCTTTCACAGTCAGAGGCAATGATGCTTCATTTTCCCAGCACTGGAACCACGAGCTGTGCAGTCTGGTCTGGGGCTGCAATCACTCTCCAGGTGTCCCTCCCAACCTTTATGCCGTGTGACTGCTCTTACTGCTGGTTGGCCATAGCCACTGCCCTGCTGCTGCCACCACTGCCTCCATTGTCACCACCTCCATAGCTACCATCACAGCCGCCACACTGCATCCTCTCACCCCATCTTCTTCCCTCCTACCTGTCAGGATGACTATTGCTTCTTTATTTTTGTTGGACTTCCATGCAGTTCGATTTTCTGGTAGTTCTGGTTGTTCTTTTAGTTTTGAAGTAGTTAGATTACTTCTTATGGTTATGGAGGGTGGAAAAGCATGTCTCCCTACATCTCCATCTTGGCCAGAAGTCCCTCAAATATTTTCTTATGGTATGCCTTTTATTTAATTATGGTAGATTTTGATGTGCAGAAATTTTTCATTTTTATAAAGTGCAATTTATCAATCAGTTGTTTTTTCCTGTGGCATTTTCATGAATTTTTTGTCTATCCCAAACTTTCAAACATACCTATGTTTTCTTATGGAAACTTAATGAATATGGTTTATTTAGCATTATAAATTATTTCAGTTAATTTTTGTGTATTTTATGAGGTAGGAATCAAAGTTTTTCTGTGTTTTTAGTTTTTAATCTAGAAAAATATACATTTGTTCTGGTACCATTTATTGATGGATTATCCTTTTCTTAATGAATTTTGGGGAGAAACGTTGTTAAAAATTAACTGTTTGTGTTTTCGTATATGTCCTGACCCTCTGGTGTTAATCTATTTGTCTATTCTTTCTCTAAAACCATTTTATTTTTATTATGATAGCTACAAATAAGTATGGAAGCCAGGTCCTATTAGATTTCCAACTTTGTTTATTTTCTTAGGATCACTTGATTCTTTTACGTCATTTGGATTTCCAAATATTTTAGAGCAAAAATATTGTAAAAATCTTTTAAAAGACTTAGCGAAAGAGTCTTGAATCTAACAAGTATTGGAAAACAACAGTCCAAGGTCAAATTTGGCCCCAGTTTTTGTAAGTAAGGTTTTATCAGAACAAAAGTGTGCTCACTTATATACCATTTGTTTTTGTTCTACAATGTTCTATGTTAAATAGTTGTAATAGAGAGTATATGGCTTATAAAACCTAAAATATGTATCCCTTACTTTTTACAGAAAAAAATGTATTGACCTTTGTTCTACATTAATTTGGAAAGAATATGTCTTAAATATTTAGTTTTCAAATTTAAGAATACATTTTTTTATTTAGACATTTATTTTATTAAATTTTTTAGTTTTTGGTGTAGAATTTCTGAATGATTCTATTAAATTTAACCATATTACTATATATTATATATGATTTTTTAGGTGATATAACATGACAGTATTAAATATTTTCTAATTTGTATATTATGTTTAGAAGTTCAAATGATTTTTTTATTTTGATTGTGTATGTGATATTGCAACATTTACGTTTTAGAGCTAGTTGCTTTGTTTGTGGATTTTCTTTTTTAAGCTTCTTGTAATTTCTAAGTACATGACTGTCATCTAAAAATAAAGGTACTTTTGATTCTTTTATTTCAATCCATTTACCTCTTATTTCTTATTCTTGCCTAATTTTACTCATGATAGCCTTCAATACAAAGTTGAATTGCCATGGTAAGACTAGTACACCTTGTTATCTTCCTAATAAGAAAGGAAAGTAGTCTATATTTCATCATTAAGAAGGATATTAGTTATAGTATATTTTATTTCAATATTTTTGGATTTAGTTTATCAGGTTGAGAAAATGTACTGTCTTTTCACTTAGAAGTTTTATTATAAATGGATATTGTTTTTTCTCAAATGCCTTTTGTGTATCTTTTGCAGTTATTATATAATGTTATTCCTTTTATGTTAATGAAATTAATTAATTAATTTTTATGTTAAAACAACTGTCTCATTCTATACTCCATCTAGCTTCTTAATATGAAACTTCATATCATTGGGTTTAAACTTTTTCTTTTTTAGTGTATTTAATGATTTTTGAAGCACATGAGACAAATTTTAATAAGTTTTGTTTCATCATCAATTAATTAATATATCTGCTTATATTTTATGATTTTTTTCTTTGACTTGACCTATTAGATGTGAATTGTATAATCTTTAATCATACAGAATTTTTCTAGCTATGTAATAGTTATTTTTTAAATTATTGTAATTCATAAACATACTTTGACCACATTGTAGCTTAACAATATTTTTATGACTTGTTTTGTGGTCCAATGTATGATTTATGTGCTTAAATATTTCATTGGTACACTTGAGAAAAATGTGTTTTTCCCTCTAGTGGATGTGATGTTACATAAAAATCAATTGAATCAAATTATTGGGTAGAGTTAAGGTCTACATATTTAATGACTAGTGACTTTCACTTCTCCTGATCCAACTCTAGGAATAAGCAGTCATTTCCTTTGTTAAAATGTCAGATGTTTTATTCTTACCAGTATCTAGAGTTGCTTCTTCCTGCTCTCATCATTCTGTTAAAGATTAAATCAACCATAAATCTCAGTCATCTAGAAGGGGCCTTGTCACTTTTCTGGATTTTAGTTCATTCAATTTACAATCCAATGTCAGCTTTATAATGGCTTACAATAACTACGGTTTTAAGTATTATTTTTCTTGCATTCTTTATTAAGTTTTAAGTTGCATTCTACAGTGATATTTTTCATTTGCCTGGTAGCATTTGAAAATGTCATTTGGGTACAAGGTCTTAAATAATCTTGTCTTATTAAGCAATAAAAATATTTATGAAAATATAGAAGAAATAAAAGCTGAACTGGAAAGTAGAGTGAATATCAATGTAAGAGCAGTACTTCTGCTAAATTATCCATTATAAAGGTGACTCATTTCATCTTGAGAGTTACAGTTTCCTTGAGTAAATTGTTGGAAATGGGAAAAGAAACAGGAAAATACTGTTTAACATCTAAACTGAGAGTTATAGGTTTTTTGTTATCCAGAGAATGGAGAAATGTGGGTTTCATATGAGTTCATTAGATACTCATAATGTATCCTATAGACATGAAGAATTGGGCTAGTTCATATAAACAAGCACTTCTGCTTACAACTGAAATTTAGAATGAGTCAGCACATTGGAAGTCATTGAACAATCCTTATATTTTGTGAAATATGTATTAATCTAGTTAACATATACTATGCATATAAGAAAAGGAACAATGATCATACAAAAAAATCAACAAAAGCATAAAGCAAAAAATATGAAGTCTACATCTGCATGACCAATGGAAAGGCATGTGTCTCTGAAAATTGGGAGTCATGCCATCCATTGCAAGAGAAATTGGCTATAATAATGAAAAGCTAACTTGTAAATGGATCTAAGTTCAGGATAGTACTGAAATAAATTAATCCATAAAATTTAAACAGGAACTTAAAAAGAAAACAGAGGAATGAGAAACAAAGAATGTAAAATAAAAAGGAGGTTGATTAAATAAAGCAAAACTCAAAATATTCAGAAATAAAATAACTATTAAAGTCTGCATGGGAAGAATTGGAAGCAGAATTTTAGCTTTAAAAAATCAATTCACATAAACACTGACCATGAAAACAAAGAGAAATATAAGAGTTGACATGTAATGACCTGGCTGCTGTGACTCAGTGGATTGAGCATCGGCCTATGAGCCAAGTGTCACCGGTTTGATTCCCAGTCAGGGCACATGACTAGGTTGCACGTCAGGTCCCCAGTTGGGGGCGCAAGTGAGAGGCAACCACACAGTGATGTTTCTCTCCCTCTCTTTTTCCTTTCCCCTCTCTCTAAAAACAAACAAACAAATTTTTTTTAAATTTTTTTAAAGAAAGAGTTGACATGTGGTAATAAAATAAATATTCACTTTCGGGATGAGAGCTGCACTCAATGTTATAACATAAAACAATTCAAACAGACAAAAAAAATAATGTAAATCATAATTTAAGAAATAATTTTGGTCAATTGAAATACTTGTAGCAAGATTTTAAGATTATTTTTGTAATACAGTGGTACTTTATTTTAGAAAAAGTTTTTAAACACAGAAAAACAAAGAAAGTCAGAATTATCCTTGTTATCATCATGAAAAAATAAACATGGCTTTCAAGTATAAAATTTTACAAAATTGTCACTATATCAAAATTTTGAGTATATTTTATTATGTTGTTACAATAGTTCCAATTTTTTCCCCTTTGCTCCCCTCTGCCCAGTACCCTCCTTCACTCTAGCAATCCCACCCCCCTTAGTTCATGTCCATGGGTCATGCATATAAGTTCTTTGGCTTCACCCTTTCCTATATTATTCTTAACATCCGCTGTCTATTTTGTACCAACTGATTATACTTCTTAGTTCCTGCACCATTTTCCCATTTCTCCCCCTCCCTCTTCACCCCTCCCAGCTGATAACCCTCCAAATGATCCCCATACCTATGATTCTGTTTTTATTCTTATTTGTTTAATTGGATATTTTTATTTTTTAGATTCATATGTTGATAGTTGTGAGTTTGTTGCCATTTTAGTGTTCATAGTTTTGATTCTTTTTCTTTAGTTCCTTTGACATTTCATATAATAATGTCTTGGTGATGATGAACTCCTTTAGCTTCACTTTGTCTGGAAAGCACTTCATCTGCTCTTCTATTACAAATGATAGCTCTGCTGGATAGAGTAATCTTGGTTGTAGTTTGCTTTTCATCACATTGAATACTGCTTGCCAGTCCCTTCCTACCTGCGGTATCCTCTGAGGAATCAGATGTTAGTCCTATAGGCACCTTCCTGTAGGCAACTCTCTGCCTCTCTCTTATTGCCCCTCAAACTCTGTCTTTATCTTACACCTTTGGCATCTCATTCATGATGCATCCTGGTGTGGTCTCCTCTGGGACCCTTCATGCTTCCCAGACCTGTATGTCCATCTCCTTCGCAAAATTTGGGATGTTTCCCCTCACTTTTTTCAATTCTTGCTTCCTCATTCTGCACTGGTTGACTGTTTTTTTCTTTTTTATGTTCCAAATCATTGATTTGAAACTCAGTTTCTTTCCCTTCACCATTGGTTTTGTGTGGATTTTCCTTGGTTTCACTTAGCATACCCTTCACTTCTTCTCTTATGCCTTTGCCACACTCTAGCATATCTGTCAAGCCTGTGAGCATCTTTATCACCAGTGTTTTGAATTCTGCATCTGTTAGGCTATCTCTTCGTCCCTTAGTTCTCCCACTGGAACCTTGATTTGTTTCCCTTTTTGGGCCATACTTCTCTGTCTCCTCATTCTGACAGGCTCTTATATTTGTTTGCTTCCAAATCCTAGGTAGAGCTGTCACGCCTGTTACATTGTAAGAGGCAGGGCCTTAGGGATTTGTCAGTACAAGGCAACCCGTTTCACCACATTGTGTCATTGTATGTGGGGGAGGGGTCTGAGAGGGAACAGTGCTGCCTGCCCAGCACTCGCCCCTTTTCCAGGCACCTCTCCCACTTCCGCAACGGACTGGCGCCCCTCTAGCTGCTTTCTTGGCTGTTGTTCCCAGAATGGGTGGGTCTGTGAATGTTCTAGGACCGTGAGGGCCCTTTAAACAAGCAGACTCTGCTGAGGCCAGCAGCTTCTGCCTCCACCCCAACCCCCACTGGTCTGCACCATCAGAAGTAATGAGGCTTGATTTTTTCTGGTGCTGGGACTATGAGCTGCAAGGTCTGGTGAGGAGCTGGGAATGCTCTCCAGGTAGCCCTCCTGACTTTTTAAAACATGTGACTGGGCTTTCTGCTGGCCTGCTATAGCTGCCGCTACTTCTGCCACCACACCGCATTCTCTCCGCCCCGGCTCCGCCCCCCCTCCTACCTGTGTGGGTATTTCTTCTTTATATCTTTGTTTTCTGGACTTCCATGTAATTTGATTTTTTGGAACTTCTGGTTGTTTCTAGTTTTTAAGTAGTTGTATTCCTTCTTATTTGTGGAAGGAGACACAGCATGTCTGTCTACGCCTCCATCTTGGCCAGAAGTTCACTATATCAAATTTTAACTATTTTATTTTCAAATAGAAATTATTTTAAATTAAAAACTCCATGTTAGAGATATTGTTTTGTTCACTGTTCAGAACCTAAAACCATAATTTTTATACAATAGTTGTTTCATTAACATTTATGGATGATTAAAGACATATTCATTGTTTTTAAAAGTTATCACATGTAACATAAAAGAATAAATGGCATCTATAGTCACACTGCAGCAATGGTCAGTACTAATGTTTGATATATATCTTCCCAGAATATTTATTTATTATAAATGTGTATTTAAAATGACACATTGTACATACATAAAAATGCATACTTAATATGGTTCAATACATTCCTCAGTTCTTCCCTAGTAGGTATAACTTTTCAGAGATTCTTAAAGACAAGGATGAGTTTCAACAGGGGAGATATACTTGGGAGAGGCAAGACCAACAAATTTCAAATTTGAGGACCTAAGCAGAACCCAGTGCATTTTTCTATCTTCCTGAGAGCTTGCACATACTTAAAAAGACTTCTGACGTTGCATCAAGATCAAACCTGAATTTTTCCTTAAGAAAAGAATACATATGGTATCCCAGCAACATTGAATTATATATTAGTTTATTACCTTTAAAAATACATTACTTACCATTTAGCATATCTGATAACATGATCTGTGCAGCAGTCATAAATATGTTATATTGAATATTGTTTATACTAAAGAATGAGTCTTAAGCTTCAGATCCATATAATACCGAAAACATCCAATGGTAACACACTGGCTGACTGGATCTGATCTGAATTATGGTATTATGACCCAGTGTAGTGTGCACTTCTAACAGGTACATTACAAACTGCATTGCAGTCTAAGACAGGGAAGGATATTAAATGCTTGATTTACCTAAAATTTATAGTCATAGGACTCATATTTTAACTATCCTTAAATAAAAATAGCTATATTGATGGTAGTACAAAGTGTGTTCTATTAAAATGTAAACGAGAAAACCTTGAGAGAGAATGTGATAAGATGAAGCAAATGAAACCCTGAAATGCTTTTATATGTAGCCTATCTAGAAGTGGAATTGTTTATTCATATGTGGCTAAACAAACATTGATGATTTATGCAATAGAATAATAGTCACATGTATAGATATCAGTGTGTCTACATCTTTAAAATAAGATATCAAAGGACAATCCAGTTGGAAAAGTATTAAGTTTCTTTGGTACATATTTTTAGAATACACAGGACAATACATATTTTTTATCAGTAAAAACATTAGAGTGAAAGTATAAAAATTTGCATGAAAATAATAAACACCTGTTTCAAAACAATAATTATATATTACTTAGGAAAGAAGGAATTTATCTGTATCTATAAAACATAAGGATGTAAAATAAATATCCCAAGGAATGCGGGAAGAATGTGGAGAGAGTGTACCAATTTTTCAAAATTAAGTGAAGTAATAGTAGATAGTAGCATTTATATTCCCTTTGTCAGCAAAGAATAACGTGTAGGTCTATGTTCTCAATAGACGTACTGCCCAGAATTTTGTTTAAAATAGAATATTTTTAGTCTGTTCTGTCTTTTTATCTTAATATAATATCTGTACCTGAGAAATGACCTTCATTTTCTTTTTTTATAAGGCATTATCCAGAGCAATTCTCTTACACATTTTCTACCTATCTTTGTGGCATTTCACTTTTGGTAGAAATACTCTGTAGACCCTGTACCTGAGCCAATTGATCTTGAAATTTCCAAAAATTACTCCAATAGTTGTTTATTTGAAATTATTTAAGAACATGCAGCAGTACTCAGACTTTCAGTTATAAAAACAAATCTGATTGAATTCTATCTTTTCTGAGGCAGCCTATCTATCCATCAAAATGCAAGCAGGTAAATCTCAGGTAAGGAAAACCTAAATGCTTTTTTATATTTTTATTGCCATCAGTGTCTGTGTGTATGTGTGTGTGTGTTTGTGTGTGTGTGTGTGTTGTGATATATAATTTTTAAATAAAACATACCAAGATATCTTCAGTTAATCATGATATCTGACTATCATGGTGAACCTTACCAGGAGGTAAAAAATTATAAAGCTCCTCTATACAAAATACTTACTTATTGACATGTCACATATCTGAAATTTCAGCATCAAATATATATTTCATTTGGGGTAAATTATTGAGTTTTCTAAACTCTTGTTAAAATAAAATTGATTTACTTTGTTATTTAGATTCTCCCATGTAGTCACAAATTAGTAATTAATGAAAAGCTAGCATGGATTAGCTCATTTTTTAAATCTAGTGTTATTTAGAAAATGCTTGATAGATGAATGAATATATTGATATAGTTTGTAAAGAATCCTAGTATCTGATAGACATGCCAAGGTCATGGTGACAGAACAAATGTTATTATATTGATTTAAAAAGTGTTACACAGAAATAAGTGTATCAGGAGACACAATTTATACCCAGGTTTGTTTTAGGAAATAATTAATATATTATACAATATTCTCTTTTTTCTATACAACTTAACACACCTGAGTGCACACACATGCTTACTTGTGTGTGCAGGTATATACTTTTTGACTTCTCTTAAAATCATCAAATTCCCTTAAGTGTATGAAATGTAAGACAGGGAAATTCAGTAGGAGTTCTGCTATTTATGTATTTATTCAATTAAGTACATACTCTGTATTTTTTACATCATAACTCTTAATACTTTAATCTACAGTAGAATTACTAATTTAAAAAAAACACTAAAAAGATGGTACATCATCGTCGGCAGTCGTCCGTCTCGAGAGACGATGGTGTAGCTTCTTAAGAGTCCATCTGCACCGCCGAGAATGGCTGTGCAGTCCGACTCAGGAGTGACATGGTAGTATCTGTCTCCTCCCGTGTTGAATCGACATCTTGTGATGACGCTGAAGCTACAGAGCCTGGGCAGGGTAATATGGAGGGTCTGCTGTTGCCCATGCAGCAGACCCCCCCCTCTCTTCGCAGCTGAAGGGTCCAAGGGAAAGACGGAGTCGATACAGCTTGGGTTCAGGTGCGCCGCAGGAGTTGCCGGTGTTGACTACAACGTCAAACCGCCTTAGGGACTCCGGCTCCGGATTTTCTGTCGGGGTTTACTCCCTTAGCCTTTCCCCTGAAGAGGTATGCCGCAAGGCAGTGGAGGTTTTTTGGAGTCAGAGTTTTCCTTCTCTGATGTACCCTGACTGGAAGATCGAACCAGCGACACTTAGCTCGCAGGCCGACGCTCAATCCACTGAGCTAAACCAGCCAGGGCTAAAAGATGGTACATATACACAGATTAATGTTAGTTCACGTGTGAACATTTATGCATAAGAGATCCAATCCTCATTTTCAATTTTTTTTTAGGAAATTTCTGTTTGGTTATTGTTTTGGTCACCTGTATTTTACTTCTACATTCTTCTTTTCCAGTTTTATTAATTGTAGTGTGTGTGTGTGTGTGTGTGTGAAAGAGATAGTGCATAAGTGTATTTGTGTGTCTGTAACTTAATGCCTCACTCCCACATCCTTAAATTGCAAGCTGTGTTTTTTTGAAAATTTCTTCATTTATTTCTTTTGCTGTATCCTTTGGACCTAAAAGCATGCCTGGTACAGAGGAGGCATTAAGAAAATATATGGATTGAAGGAACAAAAAATAAATATGAATAACATTTATATTTGTACTCCATATTTCAGATGTATCCTAACCTACTTACAAGATATGGAAGGTATGACATATATAATTAAAAATGTCTAACTTTTATATTTTTAGAAAGACATAATATTTACAGGAAAATTGATATAATGCTTGAAGATTTTACTGGGAAATAATGACAATTTGACTAAACTATATTAAAATATACATATTTTTTAATCAACCTAAATACCATGTGTTAATAAAATCCCTGTAATTTTAGAAATTTTCTTAACATTAGTGTAGTATACATCATTAAATATATATACTGAGATCTTGTGAACATACAAAAAAAATAATAAAACGTAATCCAGGCATTCTGAAAAGAAGTTTATGAATATAAATAAAATCAGACCTGCAAGTTTATTAACATGGAATAGGAGTCTTATCACTTAAGTGTACAGAATTTTTTGTAGAAACATTAACATAAAGAGAAATAGCTTGAAAAATCACACAAAAATCAGGACCTTCTGGGACAGATGGAAAGCAATTTAAGGCATGATGTTTAAGGTTTTCAAAGTATGTCCATTACTGCTGATGATAAAATTGTAGGAAATTTCAATCTTTCCCCCAGAAAACTAAAGTCAGCAGCTCATTGAAATATCTTTTTAAAAAACAAATTAGGCAGTACTCTGTAATCCTTATTCCTGTGTTATGAAAGTGTGCTGATAAGAAGAAATCTTGTACCAGAAGGCTGACTAAACAAAATCAATAAGCTCTTTATTAGTCTCAAGAGAAAAACAATCCTATGAAGTGACAGACATTGTTGCTGACTCAAGAAATCCTTTACCTTTCAGAGCTGTCCTCAATTTCCTAAATGTGATTTTTAGGTTAATGGTTAGCTAACATGATTAACAAAATATTCAGAAGCATATAGGGAATGTTTATAAAATTCCTCCATAAAGTTGTGATGCCACTTTCATAGTTTTATTCACAGTCAGCTTTTTTTTTCTACTAGAATACATTCATCACCATCCCAGACAACTATAACTGACTATCTGCCACATGGTGAGCATACTTGTGAGTAGTTCCCATTTCCACCCGGGCTCAAATTCTACACAGCAATAACCAGAAATGACTGTTTTCTCTAGCAATGACCCATATTGAGTTCAAGTTCATCCCATTTATTTCATTAGGCTTATTTTCTAGTTAATTTTCTAGTCACCCTAGTTAGTATACATCCTATAAGGTTAGACAAGAGGAAAAAATAACTATCAAATGTGTCAACTCTGTAATGCACATAAATGTAGCATATGAGAAGTCTTGTCACATCTCTGTTCACTTAGTTTATCCAAAATCTCTGTGATGTACATGTTGTAAAAACTGAAGATCAGGAAGATTAAGCTACCTATTGAAAGTCACACAGCTGGTAAAGGCCACAGCCAAGATTCAAATCTAAGTTTTTCCACTCAATATCTCCATTGTTTAGCAAAATATTATATTGTAGGTTCTATTTTAATATTTTTCAGTTGTTATTGTTTAGCAGAATGTATAGTCCAATAGCCTTAAAGAGATCATAAACTCTTTTTATTTTCATTTTTATTAATTATAAGAATAGTTACACATTGAATTTTAAGGATTTTATTTAATCAATAGGGGATTTATGTCAATTAAAATGTCAGACCATCTTCAAACAAAAAATATAAACCTACAAAAACCAAAGAAAATGGAGAGCTGATAATAGTGCAGTTTAAGAAGATAGAAAGTACATTATTAATGCACATGAAAACATTCAGTTTCAATGAAATATATACACAAGCCTTCAAAATGTATGGCACCAGGTACTTCTACAATTGGGGTTGGAAATAGGTGACACAAGATAACTTATTGAAATTCTATTTAAGATCTAAGAGTGTGTGTGTGAGAGAGAGAGAGAGAGAGTGAGAGAGAGAGAGAGAGAGAGAGAGAAGGAGAGAAAGAGTAGAGACAGGGGAGGCACAAGGTGGGGAGAGAGGGGAGGGAAGGAGAGATACTACTAAATACATTCTATTTATGAAATACAAATAAAGTCACATGTATTTGGTAAATAGAGGACTGATATCATTATAAGATGGACTGCATGTTGATTTATATGAGAATTTTTCCAGCAGTTTGATATTTGTGCCAAAAAGTACCAGCAATTGAATGCAACATACAATGTCTGCTGAAAGGGACCAGCCACAGAAATAGTTCTCATACATGATGCAAACCTGTTCACATTCTTCCTTTTTACCACGGGCTTTAACTGGAAAGTGCTATTGGGTAGTCTTCTCCAATCTTCTCACATCTAAAGAGCTCCAGTTCTTCCTTACAGCCCCTTCTCTTAAGCCATCTTTATAATTTTTAAGTTAGAACATACATCTATTAGGGTGTGCCATTATTTGATAATCTGTTATGTGTTTAACTTCACTAGTATTTTTCCTTAGGAATTGCTTGAGTAAGTATTCTGTTTATTAATATTGTGTACACTGTTCCTAATTCTATTTTTTCTAATAACTCTAGTTAATTTAGCAGCATGTGGAAAATTTTAACATACACATAACTTTCTATAGGTGATAAATATGCCTTAACAGCTATGGAAAGATTTTCAAAATAAATGTATTATTTAAAAATTATGTAATATTTAGAATCATATATGTTATTTTTATACAAAAGAGAGTAAATAAAACTGTGTATAGATTTACTCTTGTATCACAGAATATATTTAAGAGTTCCAGGTAGATAAGACAATGGTAACTACTTAGGTCTGTATCTCCCAATATTACTTCCTAAAACAAAATAGGGCAAGGAAAAAAATGCAGCAAAACTTTGCCTTCAGCATAAATTGAAAATAGAGAATTTCAAACGTTAAAATCAACCAAAATTAAAGTGGAAAAATAAGTAAAGAAGTCACCAAATCTCAGTGTACATGATATCTCACTTCCACACTTCTGCAAGGTTTTGTGTTGAAAGAGCGCCCAGGCTGGCGGGGGTGGGGGGGGGGTGTGAGGAGTGAGGAGGGTAGAAATGCTGGAAAGAGAGAAGAAGAATGGAGCCAGCAATAGACTTAAAGTTATTCTAAATCTACTGCCATTAGGAGTAGGAAAATATAATTATAAAAATACTTTTTAAAATAAAGTGTTCTGAATTGTCAAAGCACGACTTTCATAGAAGAAACATAAAGTTTCACTATATGAAGTGTCTGTCCGAAACAGAGCATCTGAGATAGAAAAAAAAAAAGGAAAAGGAGAAATATCCCTTGCAGAAAAAAAAAATGGTATATAACTAAAGTACAATCCCTGATATATTTTTAAAAATAAAGACCTGAATTTACAAACTGAGGCAAACAGAAGAAAATTAACTAAGAACAATTAACTCTTAAAAGTATCCCAGTAAAATTATTAAACTTTGATGATAAAAATTTTTTTAATTATTCAACTTCTTTAATGAAAAAGATCAAGTAAGTTATGAGGCAGAAAGAATTAGACTGACATTCAATTTTTAAAGGCAACTTTGGGAGCAAAGCCATAAGAGAGAACATTCAAAAAATCAATAAAAGAGAGTGAACGGAGGATTTCGTATCTTGTTAATAATTCTATAAACATAAAGGTATAGAAAAAGTTTTAAACATAGATGAATTTAGGGTATTTTTCTACTAACAAGACCTTCTTTGGGAAACCAAAATGAGTTTCATTAAAACAAGAAGTGTCTGGGGAAAATGTAGCAAAAATGATTGCTTAATAATAAATAGTCAATGACTTGATTTTTTTTCCCCGTACATCATGCTCTCTCATGCTTTTGAAGTAAATTGCATGTTCCCCTGGCCTGAAATACTTTAATCATCCTGATTTACCAATAATTAATTGGTTTTATTTCAGGATTCAGTTTGGACAGAAAGTCTCTTTTTTTTTTTTCCCCCCCGTATCTATTTTATTTTTATTTTTTAGATTATTTTAGCTTTTTAAATTGTTTATTCTATAACAGCTATCCCAATTTTTTTCTCTTTTGCCCCCTGCACCCAGCCCACCCGTCTCTCCCACAGTCAATCCCCTCTCCCTTGTCTAGGTCCATGAGTCATCCATGCATGTTCAGAAAGTCTTGTTGGAACTTACTGGCTGAGTTCTGGCTGACTCTCTGTATCCCCAAAGTACTTTACACACATTTTGAGTGCAGATTGACCATTAGTGATAATATATTATATATTGTCAGTCCGGCTGCTTTTTATGACAGTACCCTCTGTTTTATCGCAGGTTTTCAATAAGAAACAGTTTGACCATACCAAAGTAAACTAAACCATTGTGTTTAGGGGAGGGCAAAAGTAAGTCAATAATAATAGTAAATGTTATAGTAAATGATAAATAATACAAAAATAAACTCTGCGTTTTGCCTACTCACAACTATTGACTATTTTTGCCCACCCCTGTAATTTTACTCATCAAACGTTTCTTGAGTACCTAGAGTCTTTCAGACAGTAAACAGATACTGGTGAGCAAGACAGATATGATCACTGCCCTTACAGAACATAAAATACTAGCAACAATGATTAAAAAGAAAAAAGGAATAGTAGTGTGATGATAGCTTTGAGCAGAATATAGAGTTCTGTGGGCACGTGACAGGATCGTTTCTAACACTATTCCATGAACACATGCATTTGGCACAGTTGGCACCAATGAATGTGAGAGTGGTTAACGGAACAGATCCACAGTAAGGCTGATAGAAAGGATTTGGTGTAGTCATTATTTAAATTAGATTAAAACTAAATTTTAAGCTACAGGGGTTATATTTAGGGTACTCTCTACATTTGATGTAGTCATTTGGCGTAGCCCACCTCTAATTCAAAAAAAATTTTTCTTCTCATCCTTGACTTCTGGCTTGGTCAAGGGCTTGTGACATGTGATGGGTTCTAATCTTTCTAGCGCAAGCTAATAATGTAATCTTCAGTTCATTCACTTTGCAGCTTTTTAACCCTTTAAGCTCCAACAGCTAGCTAAGTAGTGTGCTCTAATTCAAATGCAGACTCAATTCAAGTTCATATTCAAATCCTCTGATTGCAACCTCCATATCACTGAATAACACATTCTGTGTTTTTCTTTAATTATCATTATTAGAAATTATCTCCTTACTGTCACAATGGTTAAGACTTTAGAACAAATTGTCCATCCCCTCAGTATTAATTTTATTGATTCTTTTAGCATATTTAAATAATACACTAAAACCTCTATTTCTTGCCTTATCTGGACTACATAGTGCCTCTTAACTTGCCTCTCAGTTACATAAAGGTAACTTCTCCCTCCACTGTTCCTTCTTCCCACCATTTGGTTCATTTTCTGGCAGTTAGACCTTTGTATTTATGTAGTTTTGGCTGACAAGATTTATATTGTCAATCAAGGTGAAAATCAATAAATAACTGTTAAATTGTTGGCATTTTTAACCATGCCACTTGCATAGCCACTAGTATACCGATGACTCACTTCCTTCCCTGTGCATCCAGTGTCATAGCTTTGAGGTACTGAACAATGTAACTTACATCTTGTTGAAATGGATTCTATTTTCTCATACTTCATCAAGGGCTAAAAAGTGTGGTTTATTAGGGTTATTTCATATTTGAATCAGGGTTGTCTTGTCTTATCTTTTTTTTTACAAAATTTCTAATCACCTTCATGTCGTTGTTACTGAGTGAAGTAATGTGAGCTTTCTTGAGCATGGACTATTTATCTATTCCTTTGTATCTAATGTTATATTTCAAGTTATTTAATTTCATTAAACTTGTGTTCTAATTCAAATATTTCTTTCAAAATCATCTTTGCTCACATATCAAGTTTCCATTTTCATGTTGCTAGAATCCAAGATGTTTCACTAAAGTTGGTATAGCCTTCCTTTATTTTTACTTTTAACCCATGTTGTTCAAACATCCTCAAATAAGAAATGACAATGAGGAGGGAGAGTGAGAAGGAGGGAGAGATGGGAAGTATAGAAGATAGAGAAGGAGAGAAAATAAGTGTGAGGTTAAATAAGTTGAACCTGGTGGCCCTGGTAAATATGGAATTCTAGGTTCCAAATCATCTTTTATAATAAAAGTGTTAAAGATATTATGCAATTTTTGTAGGTTTTACTGTGACTGATGAACATCTGATTTAATTGACCTGTACTTTCTCTCTAGAAACCTACTGCTCTACAACTTCAAAGTCATGTATCAAGGTGCAGATTTATTTATAATTTCCACCTGTTCTCAAAGACAGTAAGTCCTTTATATTGTGAGATTTTTGATTCCCACCCCCAAGCTTTTATACTTCTCTTTCTATATTGATTTTCTTTTCTCCATTTTTCTCCTGTTCTCTCTCTCAAATTCATGTCATTTATCTACTAACACTATCAGAATGCTGCATATGGTTCTTTTCTCTCAAAATCAATCTCTCTAGTCTTTGTTTTTAATTCTATGAATAAGGAAAATTCCTTACCTTGTTTTCCAATCTTTTTAATTTTTCTCTTTACCTAATAAACGCTTAGTTTTAAAGCTCTTTTCTAGCCCACTCCTTTTCTGTTGTTCTTTTTATATAACATTGTCTGTCTTTTTGAAACCAACACATTCATGAGTTGTTCTGAAAACATAATTTTAAGATGTTTAAATTTTTCTTGAAGTCTGCAATTCTAATTGTCTTCATTCTTTTTATTGCTCTTTTTTCCCTTTGGTTTTTCCTTACTCTGCTGCTGATTTTCATTATTTGTGTAGCAGTAAGAATGTTAATTCATATTTAAACATGTGGACAGAAAAATTTCTAGGTACCTATTAGGATGAATAGACCAGAATTCTAAATTTAATCTGAGGGTCCCTCAAAGGTCAGATAGAAGAGTATTTTAAACTCTGGATCCAGTATCTACTCTAGGATCCTTAATTCTTTCAGGAATTTTGGTGAATTTCTGATGAGTCCTGTAGTGCTGCACTCACTGGGGTAAAGTCTGGACTGCTTAATCTCTGCCCTCTGTGTCATCTAAAATGACCATAGGACAAGGAGTGTGAGTAGAGGAGAGCCAATACTAACCCCACCCCTATCGTTTTCTGCCATCTATTATTTTCCCACAGTCCTGGATCCAGGAGCTTTTCTGGTCCTGTGCTAGCCAGAGAGGCTCATTACCTGCCTAAATCTCTTGAATGTTTTCTCTTGCCACTTCCTCTACTTCTTCTCCAGTAAAGAAGTATTAATGATCTTATATTCTTACATAAGCAAGCTTAAATATGTTACCCATTCCAAATCCACTCATGTATACTCAGATTTCTTGGTTGTGACAAGTACACTTATTTGCTTACCCTCATTTAAAATGTATCTAAAGAACAATAAAGAAAATACATGTTTATATCCTTCATCAACAATTTTCTTTATTCTACTTTATCTACTCCACTTTGGAATTACATTTTCTAACTATTTCCTTTGATAATAATTCTTAAAATTAGCAAAAATACTTGTTCCTACCTCCACCACAGAAAGCATTTAATTCCATTGGTTTTGGATAATCCTCATTATGTTGAAGTCACTGCTTATTTAGAAACAGCTCAGTAATTTACACTCTTTTTAAAAATCATCATTTCTTCTTAGCTCTATTTCCTTCATCCTGGGTCTAGTTTTTGTCTTAACACAAACCATGTATAATACTTTCTATTGCAGTCTACTAGTAGTAAGCTTTCTCATTCATTCTTTTAACTGTAGATGTTCTTTTAATCATTAGGCTTGAATGATAGCTTATGGGCATATAAATATCGTAAGTGTTATTATTACTGACCAAATGAAAAATGTTTTCCAGTACCTGGCCTCTATTGTAAATATAAATCCTGCGGTTGGTCTAAATTCTTATAATGTCGTTTTTGTAGTACCTACCTTTCTCTTTGTTTTAAAAGATCCCTTTTTGATCTGATTTTCTATACTTTTACTATAATGTATATATACATAAGTAGAGATATCTATACATAGACACATATATAGATATAGAGAGATATAAATATGTCTGTGTATCTACTTATAGAAAGAATAGCATATGCTTAATTGAGAATTAATATCTTTCTACAATTCTGGAAAGTTACTGATTATTATCTCTTCTACTATTGCCATTCTCAAACTTCTTATTTAATTTCTGTTACACTTACATTATACCCTTTCATTCCAATTTTGTTATCTCTAACTCTCTTTCTTGTATTCTGTTCTTTTAGAAATGGTAACTTACTATAATTGGTGGTTAGCTAGGCTATGATGATAATCATATTTCAGTGCACATGTATCAAATCAATACATATACACCTTAATGTTATATGTTAATTATATGTCAATAAGTCTAAGGGGAGTTCAGGTGAATTATTTAGAACTCATTTATTTACTGACTCTTAAGAGTTTTTGACAATTTCCTTCAATTGTGTCTTTTTTTCTTCTGAAATTTTAACTTAAAATAGCAGTATTTTTTCATTTATTGAAATTCTTTTGGTTATATTGCCACTCTACTTGCCAATTTTCCTTTTGTCTAACTTTTTAATTTAATTTTTTTCTTTTATGGCTATATAAGGTTACTTATAGTGAATTTCAGATTTTTCTGTTTCCAAAACTCATGGGAGCTGTTCCTCTTTTCTGGGAATATTTTCTGTCTCTACCTCATTGTGGATTTTTTTTAAATTATGAGTTAATCTTCAGTGTAGATTGCTTAAATTGTAGAAATCCTGTGAGGTGAAAATTGTGGAAACAACCTACGTAGCAGGTTAATTTGATTATATTAATACCTCAATTTGGTAGTATATGTTCAGACTCTTAAATGTTTGGTAGCATAGGTTAGAAGTTTGATTTTTTTCCTACAAATGACACCTTGTTTTGTTTTTATCTTCTACACTGTCTTCCTATAGACCCTTGACTGTCAGTAGAGAATAGCACCCTCAATGCTCCCTGGTCAATGAGTGAAGAAGTTCTAGTCTCTGGTCACTTAGGGATTCTATTCTCCTGTAATTCATGAGAATCTGTGTAGGAACCACACTTGAATTTTCCTGCTGTGTTCAGAGGCAAAGGCTTGTTTTATAATTTTATCCAGCATTTTAGGATCTTAGAATAGAAAATGATCTCATTAGTTCAGTTCACCATGTTGTCAGATTGTTCTCTAGGTAGCTTACAAATTAGTTAACATTTCTAAATCTCTTTCCCCAAATGTAAAGAAAACTTTTGTTCTAGATTTGACTTATTTTTTTCTTTAAATAGTGAAATTTCAAATACTTTAGGGTTGTGGGTCATACAGTCTCTGTTGTAGCTTCTTAACTCTGACATTAGAGCATAAAAGCAATCAAAAATAATATATGACTAACTAAGGCTGTTTTCCAATAAAACTTTATTTACCAAAAGAGCCAGTTGGGCTAGATTTTGCCTGTGGGTTCATATTTTTCTGACCCTGGTTGGATCACAGATCCTTATTCTAAGATGAAGTATTAAAATATGATTATTAAAATATTAGAAATGATTATTAAAATACACAAAAATTTTTGTAAATGTGTGTGTTTGTGTTTGTATGAATGTCGGTAAAAGTGTTTTATGTGAGAGTATGTGCATACACCCATAATTTTTTCTCTGGGGAAAGTCAGATCTTTCTTCAAACATTTGAAAGATCCAAAGTTCTAAAAATATTAATAAGATCATGGAAATATCCATGAATTCTAAAACACTAGAATTCTGATAGGTATTTTTCTAAACACATTCCCTTTCCAGCATAAGAATAATTATCTCATTTTAAATAACTTTTAAAAAACATTGTTTTAATGTAATATTTTGGGCCCCTTTTTCACCTCAATGTGAGCATGGACATGGGGGAGAGAGCAGATAGGAGATATGTAGAAGACAACTTGATAAGGCATGATGCTAAAATTCTTTTTGAATAATTCTAAACACGCCATGATATTTAAAGAAGTTAAGGTCAACTTATTGAACAAAATACTTCCTCTCTCACTAATTTCAACTACTAATTTTAACCTCCTATCAACAAAACTACACATGATGTTCAACTCCAATGCAGAAACCAATCCACCGATCTGGACTCACTCTATTATTTTTGTCATTAATTATTGGCTCCAAAAATAAAAAACAGTGCAACTATAACTTAACCTTCTTCATAAAATAGAAGCTTTTCTTTTTTCTTTCTTTATTTTATGGTCACCTGGGCTAAACTGGATCTACTAGTGAACACAGGTGTTTATTTCTGGCTTTTAGTCCAAGTTTCTGTTCATGGTGGTTTAATTATGAGTAGGTCATCACTGGCAGGTGTTTTTGGCTTAAATGGTTTCTAAAAGGATAAAGGTAAATTAATGGTATTCTAATAATTTATTTCTAAGCTTCTGGAATAATTTCATTCTCTTATCTATGAATTTTTAGTTAATCATTTATAATCACAAATAGTACCATATGACTGTGTCATCTAGAAATCTAGTTGGAAATATATATATATATATATTTTTTTTTAGTGAAAAGAAAAAATTGTTTATTTAACAGTTATATAGATTTAGTTATTTGCGGATTTCTGTTGTTAAGTGTTATGTTCTTTAAAACACCCATAAACACATATCCTTGCCTCCCCCCTACCAAACCAGGCTAGTTTTAGAAAAATTAGAGAAACCGTTTCCCTACTTTCCAAACACAGTTCAGCTTTACCAGCAGCTGCCAATCACTCAATTCTGATTGGGGAGGTCCTTTCTGTGCTGTGGTGCCCTCCAGCTCTCAGTGAAGAACTGCCTGGATTCTCAGCCTCCTTGCAAACTGCCTTCTTCCTGCAAACCACACGGATCTCCTCTCCTTCTCAAAACCGCATGGCAAGAGCCTCTTAAAGCAGCCTGGAGACCCCTTCTCCAAGCCGCATGGAGGGGGCGAGAGAGCGAGTGAGCCAGAGAGAGACAGAGAGAGAGAGAGTGAAAGAGAGAGAGAGAGTAGTTGGAAATATTAAACTAATATTTAAGTGCCATATAACAATAGGTATTCATAAAGTTTAAAAATGCACTGTGGTGAACTAACAGTCAAAAATATCACATATCACAATTTGAATATTTTTTTATAAATAAAGATATTCTTAGAAAAATAGATTTCAGAATCATATTTTAATGTTTTAGAACAACCAATGCATACTGTTTATATCTAAACATAATAGGTCATAAAATATTTCTTCTTACAAAAAAAAAAAAAGCAATAGAACTAAATCTGGAATTCTGGCTCATCTAATTTTACCCACTGGTACTGCTAGAGTAATTTCAGACAGATTGATTGAATACTTTATTTTCTTTTTTTATTGAAAAACTATATATTTAAATATACATTATATTTATATAAATACATAAGTGTATACATACACATGTCTATACATATTATTACATATATTTATAAATATGATATATTTATAGTAATTTATATAATATATACTACTAATTGCAGCTAGACAGTGGAGAAATTATAAACAATTACCAGCTATAGGTGATGATGCAGTTTTATTTTCAGGAGAAAAGGTCAAAATTCAACATTGTTCTGATTGAGTCTGGGTTCCATAGGTTAGTAAAAAGTGTGCATTAATCTAAAGCTTGGACTTCCAGCCAAGATAGAGGCCTAGACAGACATGCTGCATCTCCCTCTACAACTAAGAAGGAATAGAACTACCTCAAAACTAGAGACAACCAGAAGTTCCAGAGAATCAAGCTGAATAGAAATCCAACAAACAAAGAAATAAAGAAGAAATACTCTTTCAGACAGGTAGGAGGGGTAGAGAGGATGCAGTGTGGTGGGGGCAGCAGTGGCAGCAGTGGCGGCAGTTGCAGGCCAGTGGAAAGTGCAGTCACACATTTTAAAAAGTCACACCTGGGGAGCAATTCCAGCACCAGACGAGACTGCACAGCTCAGAGTCCCAGTGCCAGAGACAATAAAGCTCCATTGCTTCTGACTGTGCAAACCAGTGGGTGTCGGAGTGGAGGAAGAAACCGCCAGTCTCTCAGCAGAGTCTGCTTGTTTAAAGGTCCCCCATGGTGCTAGAACATCTGCAGACCCACCCACTCTTGGAATAATGGCTAGGGCAACAGCTAGAGATGTGCCAGTCCCGTACGGAAATGAGAGAAGTGCCTGGAAAAGAGGCAAGTACTGAACAAGTAGCATTGTTCCCTCTCAGATTCCCTCCACAGTGCCACAATGTGGTGAACAGGTCCCTCTTACTGAAGAATACCTAAGGCTCCACCCCTTACAACGTAACAGGAGAGACAGCTCTACCTAAGACACAGAGGCAAACAAACACAGGAGCCTGTCAGGATAAGGAGACAGAGAAGTATGGCTCAAAATGGGGAACAGATCAAAGTTCCAGTGGGAGAACTAAATGACAAGGAGATAGCCAACCTCAGAGATGAGGCGATAGCCAACCTAACAGACTCCAAATGCAAAACACTGGTGATAAAGATGCTCACAGGCTTGACAGATATACTTAAGTATGGCAAAAACATAAGGGAAGAAGTGAAGGCTATGCTAAATGAAACAAAGGAAAATCCACACAAAACCAAAGGTGAAGGGAAGGAAATTGGGGTTCAAATCAATGATTTGGAACATGAGGAAGAAAAAATCAGTCAACCAGTACAGAATGAGGAAACAAGAATTGAAAAAAATGAGAAGAGGCTTAGGAACTTCTGGGACAAATTTAAACATGCCCGCATCCTAACCATAGGGGTACCAGAAAGAGAAGAGGAAGATCAAGAAATTGAAAACTTATGTGAGAAAATTATGAATGAAAACTCCCCAAATTTGACAAAGGAAATAGACATACAAGTCCAGGAAGCACAGAGAGTCCCAAACAAGATAGACCCAAAAAGGACCACACCAAGACACATCATCATTAAAAGGCCAAAGCTTAAAGATAAAGAGAGAATCTTAAAAGCAGCAAGAGAAAAGCAGAGTTACCTACAAAGGGGTGCCTATAAGACTATCAGCTAATTTCTCAAAATAAACTGCAGGCAAGAAGGGACTGGCAAAAATTATTCAAGGTGATGAAAAGCAAGGATTTACAACCAAGTTTACTCTATCCAGCAAAGTTATCATTTAGAATGGAAGGGCAGATAAAGTGTTTTCCAGACAAGGTAAAGCTAAAGGAGCTCATCATCACCAAGTTATTATTATATGAAATGTCAAAGGGACTTACTTAAGAAACAGAAGATCAAAATTATGAATGTTAAATTAATGACAAACTCACAACTATCAACAACTGAATCTAAAAAAACAAAACAAAACAAAATCCAACTAAGCAAACCAGAATAAGAACAGAATCATACGTATGGGGATCATATGGAGGATTATCAGATGGGAAGGGGAGAATTGGCAAAATGGTGCAGGAATTAAGAAGCATAACTGGTAGCTACAAAACAGATGGGGAAGTTAAGAATAATATAGGAAAAGGTGAACCCAAAGAACTTATATGCATGACCCATGGACATGAACTATGGGGGGTAGGATTGCTAGAGGAAAGCAGGGTACTGGGCAGAAGGGAGCAAAGAGGGAAAATCTTGTGACTATTGTAACAACATAATCAATAAAATATACTTTAAAAAAATTTTTTTCAGTGGATTGAGTGTCGGTCTGCGAACCAAGTGTTGCTGGTTCGATTGCCAGTCAGGGCACATGACTAGGTTGCATGCCAGGTCCCCAGTTGGGGGCGCATGAGAGGCAAACAAGTGCACATTGATGTTTCTCTCCCTCTCTTTCTCCTTTCCCTCTCTCTATAAACAGATAAATAAAATAAAGTAAAAGAAATTTTTTTAATCTAAAACTTGAATGTACAAAATTCCAGAAGCAGTACTATAAATTCGAGACACAGAATGCAGTCTGAAATAAAATATATCAGCTTTAAAAGATCCAGTTGCATTGAGAACATTTATCAATCACATCTTACAAAAAAGCAAGCAAGTTCTTTTCAGTTGAACCACTGAGAACTTTATTTGTCACAGGGCAATCTATAGCCAAAGAGGAGAGACTCATAAAAATATGTAATAACTATTTTAGCTAATTTTAATATAAAAAATAAAGAGGGGTGTAAATTGTAACTAAGTTTTCTGCAGAGAAATGAAAGTTTTAAATATTTAAATGAAGTGTCTGCTTAAATTGCTATTTTGAAGGTAAAGCATTTACTAAAACTATTAACCCTTATATTTCAGACAGATGTCAAATCCTTTTCTTCATTCTCTATGTTGATATTACTCAGCAAAGATGAGCTGATCACTAGCTTTAAATCTGCAAGTCCCAAGAGAAACATACTACATTTATATTTTCCTCTTATAGCTACATCTATTTTATATGGTATGAAAAATAAGGAAGATGTTAGCCAAGTAGAATTAAAAATGCAGAGGGAAATGTCTTTCACTATTGAGATATATTTGAAAAAATGTCCTGTTAGTCACTGTTCAAGAATTCAGAGTAAAGATATTCATTAAGATGTGGATCTTGTATAAAAGACAGAAAGAAACAGAATGACTTGAAATAAACTGAAGTGTTTAACTTAACCACAAACCTCCATTCATGTTCACTCATTGGTCTCCTAATTAATTTATCTTGACTAAAGTGTATTTATTACTTATGCAATGCTTGGCTCTATACCAGAAATAAAGATTAATAAATGAATAGAACAGACCCAAATCTCTATCATTCTAGAGCATACATGCTAGTGGAGGGAGTCAAACAAAGAGGTAATACAATACATGTGGAATGCATCAGATGGTCATGAGTGTTCTAGGGAAAAATATGAAGTAGAGAAGGTCAGGTACGGTACTGGCAGTACCTAGGGGAGACAAGAAGTATCCATATGAGTGTTACAGCAAAGACAATAAGGAATGATATGAGTATTCAGGTTCTTTGTGATGATCTACAGAAACAGAGATAAGATACATAATAATAATCGACCTCAAGGCAAATAATCATTTCCAAGACATAAGAAACACCTTTGGTGAACACTTGCTTTTTTTCAGTCTCTCAACTTTTCTCAGTGACCTATAAGAACTAAATGTCTTTTTTTCATTCAACTCTGCTTTAGTATAATTTTTATGTCAATTTTTGGCCAGCACAGGCCCCATCGCAGTGCTTAATGGGTGTGAGATTTTCAGTTCCTGATCTTTTGTATATGATGGAATACTGTAAAGAGTATAAAAGGTCTGAGATTTCACCCTATTTTCAAGCTAACAATTTAGTCTGCCACAGTTTTATAGATGCTGGCAGGAGCCACAGACTCCTGGGCCAGAGACAAAGTGCTTTATTACTTACGACCTAGCAGGCAATACAATGTGGTTAGGGTGGGTTAGAAAACTACTGGTTTTATAAAAAGGCTCCCATCAAACATGCCTTATCTTATTTTTCACACAAGGAGACATTAACAACTTGGCAAGAATATTCATCTGCCTTCTGCCCTGGAAGGAGACAACTCTCTCTCTCTTCCAAGGCTGATTGCTATACAAAAATCCTTGAAAAAAAGAAAAAATAAAGTCCAGAACAAAAACTGTCAATTGCTCTTTCTAAGATGTGTAGACTAACAAAAGGCTCATAGAGAACTGTCCGCCAGCAGCTTCATGATTATACATTGTCCAAGTGCCAAGACTTTCATGCTACCATTGAGATTTGCAATCCTGACTCGCTTCTCTCTTAGCCAGAGTGTCTTAATTCCTATCTGCACCTCCCTGATTTTATGCATCTTCCAAACCCAGTGTTCCAGGTATGTTATTCTTATAATAAAATTTAATTAAAATTGTAATAAAATATAACAGATGACATGTATTTATAGGAATTTGAAGTAGTAAAGTTTGATTTTAATATCCTAAACTTCTATTGTAATACTTTTTTTATTATTTATACACATGTGTTTCACATCACAACATTAATCTTTTAGCTTTATTTTCATGGTTAACACCATCGCAGATGTCCCCATTTTGCCCCTCTTTGTCCACCCCCACCCCGCCCCCACACCTCCTTCCCTCTGGCCATCACCACACTGTTGTCTGTATCTATGGGTCATGCATATATGTTTTTTGGCTAATTGCTCCACCTTTTTTATCCAGTCCCCAGGCAACCCTCCCCTCTGACAGCTGTCAGTCTGTTACAGGTATCCATGACTGTTTCTATTTTGTTTGTCCATTTATTTTGTTCATTAGAATCCACATATAAGTGAGATCCATGTGATATTTGTCTTTCTCTGACTGGCTTATTTCACTTAGCATAATGCTCTCCAGGTCCATCCATGCAGTCACAAAAAGTAATATTTTCTTCTATTTTATGGTCACATAGAATTCAATTGTGTAAATGTACCACAGCTTTTTTTATCCACTCATCTATTCGTGGACACTTGGGCTGTTTACAGATCTTGGCTATTGTTACTTCTTTATAATATATTACATATTTTCTTGCTTTAAGGAAGGGATGTGAAAAATAACTTGCTCTATGGTATTATTAATTGATAACAGACAGAATTAATTACGCCTTCAAGGACATTTGTGTTTTAACAAGTGTCAAGGTATAACCAAAGGGAATTGTCATTATTTGCATTAGTGCTAAAGGTTAATGGAAAAGTTTTGAGTCAGAATGCAACTTTTGTGACATTATCTGTTGGACTCTGTGAATACGTGTGTGGCCTTGACCACATGGAGCAGACCCAAGCAACCCTGACCTGGTTCATCCAGAGTAGCTCTGTTTTTTTGTGTGTGTTTTTTTTTTTTTGTTGTTGTTGTTATATATTGGATCCCCACTAAAGGGTTCACTGGTTTAAGAAAGGAAAACATCTTCAACAACAAAAAAGCATCTGAAAGTCATCGGTCTAATTTATTTATGACTTGCAGATGTACTTCGAGTTCTTTCCTCTTCTCTCCTGTTGTCTGTTAAATATCACTAATTAAGGAAACAGTATTTGGAACAGATCATTTCTGCCTATGTTCCCTGTAAATCCACAGGACAAACCTACCTCAGTAAAATCTGGAAAAAATCACTTGATTCATGGTGATTTAATGATTCTATATTTTAGAGATCAAATGTTGAATGAAGTATGTAAATACATTTCTAAATATGCAGATTACCTAAGCAGAATATTTCTTTCAAATTAGAATAGACTGCTAATTTCTACATAACTAGAGAAGACACTTTCTCTTTATTCTGTGTAAAAGAATGCAGTGTTTGTGACATTCTAAGAATGCAACTTCTGAGTTGCAGAATAGAGTCGTATATCATGAGCATAATTAATAAAAATTTGTATTATAACTTTTTCAAAAAATCAGTTCTTTTTTCTATTCCTGTATTCCCAGAATACCCAATTACTTCACCTCATCAAGAAATACTCAATTCTTCTTTCTGTCTTAGTGACTCAATCATTAAAACTGCATGACAGAAATAAATTTGATTATAATATTCAGTAGGGAGTTAATATATATAAAATAACATCACACATAAAATTAAATTAGATCAATATGTAAAATGCAAAATGGTTAAAGTTCAGAAGTTAATAAAAGAGAATATATTTATAGTCTTAAAGTAGGCAAAGGTTTATTAAATATGAACATTAAAAGTGAGCATAATATGTATACTTGTATTTTCTTTAAGGCATTGTTTTTTCTTTTGTAAAATAATACATTAAAAAAGAACTGGGTCTCCACCCCAAGTAATTATGTTGTTAAAATGTAAAACTAATTTTCATTTGATTGCAATAATTAAGGAAAGGAACTTTTAACAATTACTTCAACAGTGTCCATGTTTTCCATGTTCATTAGAAATTCAAGCTAAAATGTTTCTAGTTTAAATGAATTCTTCTCAGTCAGGCTTGCACCACCGACCCTCACTTCAGAGAATGTTTGTCTTTAGTCTTCATGATCATTTGTTAAATACATTGTGGTAATCTGTGTGCTTTGTTGAAAGCATTGAGTCTTGTCTAGAGCTATGCTGCATCCCTCCAGGAGTTTCATAAATAAATCACTGTCACTTCTTCTGCTGCATATTAAACCTAGAAAATCAATATGCTTTTCTTTGTATGTGGACTTCCAGGAAGATTTCTCAAAAAAACTGTCAAGCTGCTTGGTAACTGAACTAGTTCCAATTTTAAGCATGTAAAGTTGCCATTCTGGCACACATTAAAAAAGCAAACTATTAATACAAATTTAACCTGGATGTTTTCCTGTACTAAGGACTAGACGCCCTAAAAAAGTACATAGCAGTCTGTCTTTTGTCCTCACTGAGTTTTCTGACTTATTCTACATATCGCTAAGCTAGTTCTTCAAATAATTGTATTGATTGTTTATTTGCTTTTGATTTTACTTACCTTTTATATTTGTCTTTACTTTATCACTATAGTACAGTATTGAAATAATCAAATTTGTAATCCTTGAATCAATTTTGGCAATTTATATCTTTATCTAAAATTCTCTGTTTTATGTATACACTTTCAAATTTACTAGTGTAAAATTAATGTATAAAATATGTTAATATTTTATCAAAACTGTAAAATGTAGCTAAACATTTTTAAAAATTAAGTAATATATTACAAAAAATACTGAAAATAAATATTTCATAGAAAATAAAGCAAACTAAACACAGAAAGTACATTTTAAAAATTAAAGCTATCTCTGGCATTTAATGAGATTGAGAACAAAAATATAAATAATGGACAAGTCAATTACTTTATTTTCCAAAAATACTAATAAAAAAGAAAACTACTGAACAAACCAAAATGTTATAATTTTGAAAGGTATATTTACTACCTATCCCCTAAATATATTAACATTTTTTAAACATTAAGAATAACGTTATGTCAATAATTGTCAAAGTATGCCCTGTACAGATCCTGAGAAAAATTTATCTTTGTAAAATTTAACCAAAATGTTTGTAATTTAATATTATTATAACTATTAAATCTAATCCATAATTCAAAATCTTCTCAAAGGAAATTCTGAACTAAGACAGCTAAACCTTAATGAATAATGAATAAGTAATGCCAGTCTTATATAGACCATAAAAGAGAATAAAGGTTGATGAGGCCAGCATAAACTTGATAACTAAACATTATTTTATGCTATAAATATGTAAATATTGCCAAAATTACTCGATATTAAATGTAAGCTCTATGAATATTACATACTTTTCTGATTCATAGAGAACTTGACATATAATTTTAAGTTTATATGAAAATTTGAAGGCCAAGAATAGATATTTGGGAAATAGAAGAAAATGAAGGATAATTTACTTTACTGGATATAAAAAGTTTTAATAAAAATACAGTCATTGATAATGATGGATTTTTTACCTAAAAAAGAAGAAATAAACTAGTGGAACTCAAAAGAGAATTCAGAGATAAGCAAAGGACTTGATTTAGGAAAAACTGGCACTGGGATAAAATGGTCCTTTTCAGTAAATGGTGCTAAATCAATTGGATAACCTTAAGGAAGTAAATAAAACAATTTATACATTACATCACACACAAAATTAAATTAGATCAATATGTAAAATGTAGATCAATATATAAAATGCAAAAATAGTTAAAGTTCAGAAGTTAATAAAGGAGAATATCTTTATGGTCTTGAACTAGACTGAGATTTATTAAATCTGACATTAAAATTAAGCACTGGATATAAAGGTAAAAATATTAATTGATCTGTGTGCAAGATTAGTCTCAAACTATTCATAACTGAACCTGTTAATTAATACAAAAATTAAGAACAACTCAAATTCCCGTTAACAGTAGGATGCATAAGTAAACTATATTTTATTTATAGAATGGAATACAATGAATGCATCATATAAACTCAATAAATTACAGCTACATTAACCAACACAAATGAATCTCATAAACATAATCTTGAATAAAAGAAGCAAACATAAGTTTGAATAAAAGAAGCCAGACCCAAAAGTATACATCCCATATAATTTTATTTATATAAAATAAAGCAAAAAGCTAAATAATGGCATTTAGGTCTTTTAAGAGCTATAAACAAATGCAAAGAAATAATTGTGAATGTCAAGATAAAGGTAACATTAAATGGGAAATCACAATTGATAGAATTTTGAGAGGGACTACAGTGTGCTGATCATATTTTCTTAAGTGTCTTGTTTAACCACATATTTTCTTTGTGATATATTAGTAAGCTATAAAATTCTGTGTTCTCATATTTTATTATAGCTAACATGCAATGGGTTAAAACAGAGAGGTAACAATGAGAAGAGAAAGAACAAAGGGGCAAGAAGGAAGAGGATCTGTGTTCTACTCTGGTAATTAGCTGATGTTTCTGCATAATTTTCCCAAAATATATATGAGGTATTAACTTTAGTATATTTAAATTTGGATTTCCGGGTCTGAACTTAATCCTACTTCATTCTTAACAATATCCAGAAAATCTCTAAAATCTGTTTTAAGTTGTCTGTTAATAACAGGCACACTTATAACAAAAGAAAACTGCAAAACAAATCACCAGCACCTAACAGGATATCTATAGTTTTGGCTAGCTAATAGCACTTTTCACTTCATAGATGTCCATCTTCTCTTGTCTGTTTCTCAAGAGAGTCCCAAAGATATGAGTTAAAATATGTTGCCAAAAAGCACTGTGTAATCTTTAAGTGTAATTTTAAAAGGAGAGAAATTTCTATGTCTACTCTGTCCCTGTCTCTGGATACAAATGCTCCAATGAATCTGATGACTAATTGTTACTATTTTAAGCTCTAATGTTTTCATTCATGATATTGTTATACTATTGAATCCAAAATAATCATATGAAAATTGACAGCTAAATGGCTCTCTGCTATATCTAATTCCATTGACTTTTAAACCTAGGTTAGATTAAAAGTCTGTCCTTGAGGTAAATAACACTGAAATGGAAGCCCATTATGTAAAATGGATTTTAAAAATAATGCTGTTCTGGTTTTCATTTTGGAGGGCATGGGCAATAGTCAGAACATCAGCCTTGTCTTTCATGATGCAGGAGCCTACAATTTGAAAATAATTCCATCGGTACATTTTTATGCTAGTAGAAGTTCCAAAATTTAAGCAAAATCAGTATAGGAAATTATGGACTTGGAAATAAGAAATTGCAGTATTATGTGACACAATCAGTTTTCTGCTGATGGCAAACAGTTTATTCTGCTTTTATATGCTTTGGATTCATCAGATGACACTTGGGACTTTGTTTTTTAAGAACTAATGCTAAATTAGGAGCTTCTTTCAAAACTAAAAAGTAGCATTTAAAGCTGCAGAACATGAGCTAATTAAGTTTAATGACATGAGGAAAGATCCTCACCAGAAGGTGAAATTTAATAGTCACTTAGTCATTTATCTGGTTTAGGTGCATCAAAAAACTAGCAAAATTTATTAATCTGTATTAAATTCTCATGAATACTGGTAATACAGAGCAAACAACTTCTGGGAGAGAGGTTCTAAAATCATAAAAATCTTGTATTTTATTGAAAACTATTTTTGTTTGGATTCTTAAAAGCTGGTTTTGCTTTTATTATTTATGTTTTCTTTATGCATTTAGGTGGCACAAGCTGTTCTGTGCTAACGCAGATCAGTCAGCATTCTTGGCAGGCTACATATTTAGATTTAAAGAATCTTTCATATGTCTCTATTTCCACTCTTCTAATCCTGCTTTCTCACCCAGCTTAAAGCAATGCCAGCACCAGGAAAGATGATGAAAGGTCAAATAAATAATGTAACACCTAAATGTAACTTTAATTTAAACTAGCACTCTACAACATATTTAGAGATGTTAAAAATGTATTTCATATTCTTTCTATATGCTGATAATGGTATATATTTTGGGAAAATATATTGAAACAAGTTGACAAAAACTAGAGAGGCGATTGATGCTTTGTGTATTCATACTGATTGAAGGAGAAACAGAGGCTTAATTTCTCTTAGGTTTTACTCATTTTTTCCAATTGTCATTGTTTTCTCCCCCTACAAGTCATTATATTTTCAAAGTTGCAATAATTTTACTATGTGACCAATAACCAGATTGTTATCATGAATATTATATTTCATCCTATCAGAACACATGATTTTATTTACATTTATTTATTTATTTTAAACTTTATTTTTTTAGAGAGAGGGCAAAGAAGGGAGAAAGAGAGGGAAAGAAGCACCAATGTGAGACAGAAACATCAATCAGTTGCCTCTTGGTCATTTGTTTTAATAACAAATTTATTTATAGAATAGTGATAATAACATTTGTAAAACTAATACAGGTTTCTATACCTCATATATTCTAGTATCATTATACTTCCTTCACAATCTCATAAGAATTATTAGAAACTTTTCTAACTTGAAAAAAGATGGTAAGCATGTAATTTACTATTTTTCCACTTTATAATGTACTAAAAATAAGACTGCCCCTTTCAATGTGAGAGAGCACATATTGTTAATATCTTTCTGGACATTATTTTTGTGCTGCTAAAACTCTAATTTTGTCAAAACTATTTCCCAATATATTAACAGTATATAAAAATGAAGATATATTTATTGCAAAGTAATAGCCCTTATTTTTCCTATATTTCCATGATTGTTGTAAAACACATCACTGAGCTCATATTCTGAAACTTTAAAATGTATAAAATTCTCTTCCTAATGGAAGTAATCTCTAAAAATCATTACTAGAAAGATTAGCAAAGAAAGTTTACAATTAAACAATGAGGGACCCCCCTCCAAAAAATGGAATTATCTTCCGGAGGGCAGGTGTAGTGCAGGCTTCCCTGGATAGTTGAGTGTTCTAGGAACCCATCCTTATCAGTGTACCAGCTGATGTTGTTGTGGGGGCTACATTTGACTTCAGTGAATTTTTTCTGAAAACTTTTCAAATGGGTTTACCCATTTCATGATGGATGGTTTACAAGCCCATCTGCCCACACTGCGCTGAGCATCCGCAGGTTTTAACCAAAAACAGTTTGACCTCGTGCCCCACCCTCCCTATTCACTTGATCTTGCTCCAGAGACCTTTTTTTTTTTTCTTTCCCCAGTGGAAAAAAAGTCCAAAAAAGAGAAATGTTTTGCCACTGTGGAAGAGGTAAAACAAACAAACAAACAAAAAAAAGGCAGAAACACTAAAAAGCATAAAAATTGATAAGTTCAAAAACTGTTTTGAGCAGTGGAAAAAAGTTTCAATAGGTGTATTGCATCAAATGGAGGGTATTTTGAAGGTGGCTGAAGTTTAAACATGTAAGAATAAATACACAATTTTTTAATAAATAAATTCTGGGATTTTTTGGGTCCCCACTCACATATGATAACACCATGAGACTGAGGCATTGAATGAAGATGAGCTTGTGAAAAGGATCCCACAATTAAAATTGCATTCATCCAGTAGACATAGATATTAATTCCTTTTGGTCCTAATGTATAGCCTTTCAAAAAGGTAGTGAAATACCTTTTTTGCATCATTCTTTTTTCATAGTGAGAATTATGTAGAGCAACATAAAGAAGATAAAACTCCCTTTATTATTTTTTCTTTGGAAAACTTGCATAAAATAAGCTCCCTCTCTCCCTTTTTTATTCTTCTGTAGATAAGGCACTTCTCATCTCTGGAATGAGGTTTATGCTTCATATCACCTACAGAAATTCTTTTTACTTTTATTTTATCTGTTTCAATATGCTTTTCTGACATTTATGGGCCAGCAAATAGGCTCCCTGTTGACTAATTTAATACCTGCAGATTGGCCTCATTATAATCATAAAATCTGAATAACTTAGATGGTTATAGTCTCTCATGCTCCTTCAGAGGTTTTGCCTGCTCTGAAGTGTTTTATCATAGCCAGGAGCACACAGAGTGAATTTTGAACTGAACAAATAAAAGAATGATTGTTCCCATGTAATGATTCTGAGGAATTATGCTCCCTGTTATGCTTATTGTTTTACTTCTAGAATTTACATGTCACATGTAAAGGATTTCTCTGTTACTCTTTTTTAACCTCCTTAGCTTAATTCATATTTATTAAACACTATTAGTGAAGACCAAGGAAAGCCTTCTGCATGGGTGGAAGCTTGCAGATATGACAAGTAACATGAACAATATCCCAGAAAGTTGACAATCCACCAGAAATCATAAAATTATATGCTAAACCACCATTAAAAAGTTATATATAAGTAAGTACATCCTAACATTGTACAAGTTCCTAAGGACACCCAAGTTAAAGAAATATTCAAAGTGAAATAGAATTAATCAAGAAAGAGTGCTTAGAGAAATCAATTCTTAAGCCAAGAGTTTTTTTAAAAAGATGAGGACAGATTGGTAAAGGAAAGTTGTTTGCCTTCTAGTCAGCATTGATTTAACAGGTAAAAAAAAATCCTTATTAAATTATCTCATGCATCATTTATCTTGCCTCTTTTAATCCCTTAATATGTTTGATTTCTTTCTTTTGTTGTATTATATTACATATGAAGCTGTAATGTCCATTAAAGCAAAGACCACAATGTTTTATACATAATTATATTCCCAGAAGTTAATATTGACTCTACCATAATAGCCAACCAAAAGGCACTTGTTGAATTCTTTTACAGATAGAGGTGGAAACAAATAAGTCTTTAACAAGATGGCACATTAATAGAAAACTGCTCTCTACATTACAGATATCTTATTGTTACCTCCCAAATTTGGACTGAGGAATAAAACACTTTTCTCCTCCAGTTTAGATATATTGATGTTTCTTCCTCTTGAGGAATCTGAAGCAGACCTGCTAGAGCCTCTGTATGTGGGCACAAATAGGTATTGTCATAAGTGAACTTTAAGAAACATCAAAGAGCACAGAACTAAAGTTCAAAATAAATCAATTTGGATCACTTTGTGAGTACATATTATTCCCAATGAACCACCAAAAACACAGAAGCATTCCATCTATAAGAGATAGACCCTGCAGTTAAATTGGGTTTAAAGAAAGTAGATGACCAGCAAAAGCAAGCAAGATTGCAGAATATTGAATCATCCTTCTCATGGAAGAATAGAGGAAAATAATATTCATGTTATTTCTAACTACTTACATTATTGGAATCAGATTCAAGCAGATCTTCAATAAATAAGAAGAGCTAATGAAAACATTTTTGCCTTTTGATATGTATGTTACTAATAAGGTTAATATAAAGTCTATTTTTTTCTAGCTGAAATTTCGAATTTTAACATTCAGTATGATAGAGGAGAGGTGAGTATGGAGTCATCTATGGACATAGATGAGTACCTGGATATTCATGAAATTGCTGAAAGTTCAACTGGGTCTTAAGGAATAAAGTTAGAGTCAGTGTGGGTGATGTCAAAAGAAACATTGTGAGCAAACACATGTCTTGAGAAGGGCCTTGATGTGATTAGGATTGAATTATAGATTGTTTCCTTTGACAGCAATGGGGGGACTAAGAGGGGAGGCAGAAAGATTAGGATGAATTTTCGCAAATTGAATATACCTGTGCAAATGATAGCATGTAATTCAAGAAATGGAATCTTGTCCACCTCATGCATTCTTTCAATAACTACCCTGTGAAAGGATGATCACTATCTGGACTTTTAAAATATTTATTTGTTTTTGCACTATATATGTATAGAACAAAACATAATGTATATTTTGTGTTCACTTTTCATTCAACATTAAATTTATGAGATTCAGCTATACTGTGGCATAACCTAGATATTTCATCGCGTTGCTATAAGTTTGTGTGACTATAACACACTTTGTGTATCTATTCTATTGTTCATAAACACTTGATTTAGTTTTCCAGGTTTTGATAATTTCAAAAAATGCTACTGCTATAAACATTCTAGTACATAACTTCTGGTAAGCTTTTGTATACAGTAGTCCCTCTCTATATCACAGTTCACTTATCGCGGCCTCATTGTATTGTGGGATTTTTAAAAATATATTTAATTATATATCACGGATTTTCCCCTATATTGTGGAATTTTGCAGTACTGTATATGTATGTTGTTAAAGTTACATAGATTTAAGAGTGTAGAATAAATGTAAGATTCCTACATCGCGAGGGCGTCTAGAACGTAATACCCGCGATAAGTGAAGGAATATTGTACTTTAGGGAAAACCTAGGAGAATTTCTGAAGCATAGCAAATGTGTTATGTCCAGTTATAGCAGAGACTGCAACACAGATTTTCAAGAGTCATCCAATTTCTACTTTCTGTAGCAATGTAAAAGTGTTATTCTCCATATCCTTTCCAAATCTCAGTATTTTTGTTATTATTTTTTGTCATTCTGATGGTATATCATTGTGGTTTTAACTTGCATTTACCAAAGGATCAGAAAAAGTTATCATGTTTTCTATTGTGTGTTTCTATATATTCTCTACTCATTCTGTTTGAGTATTTTCTCAGGATATTATTGAGAATGTATTGTCCATTCTATTGACTTTTTACTCTCAACAGTTTATCAACAAAAATTTTTGTTTCTACTATAAACCTTTAATTAACACTTTTTTGCACTTAGTATATAAATCTTGGTCTTCTCTAGATTCGTAATGATATTCTTCTGAAAGTTTTTTCTCATCTATATGAAGTATATTATAATATATTGTGTTAATTACAGTGGCCTTGTAGTATTGTTTGATAGCAGGTATTGTGATTCTTCCAACTTCATTCTTCTTTCTCAAGATCATTGAGGCTACTTCCAGCCAAGATGGAGGCATAGACTGACACACTCTGTCTTCCTCTACAACTAAGAAGGATTACAACTACTGCAAAACCAAAAATAAGAAGTTCCAAAAATAAAGCTACATGGAAGTCCAACATATGAAGTCATAAACAAGTAGTGCTCGTCTGGATGGGTAGGAAGTGTGAACCCACGACTGAGAAAGATCGAACTGTGCTGGAGGCGGCAGCTGCAACAGCAAACAGCAGGACCCAGTAAGCAGACGCCTGTATTTGGGGGGAGGAGAGAAGCGCCTGGGAGCCGGCCCCTGCCCCAGCTGCTGACCAGATCTGTCAGCTCTCGATTCCAACACTGGGGAAGACAGACCCCATTGGGAGGCGACTCCCTGTTCCTCAGCGGAGAGTAACAACAGAAATCCATCTTGGACCCCTGCCCCTATGCAAAGCGCCACAGTGTGGTGAGAAGGGTCACAAGGTTGTGACGAACACACGGGGCTCCACCAATACAGCATAGGGTGTGACAGCGCCCGCCCAAGAAGGAAAGATAAACAAAACATTCAGAATGGCAGAATTAATGATTGAAATACCAATCATGCAGCTAACAAAAAAAAAAAAAAAACAAATAAAATCTTTGACTGATGAACAAATAGCGAATCTTTCTGAGGCTCAGTTTAGAGCTATAGTCATAAGGCAGCTTGCAGACCTAACAATGGGGCTGAATCAAGACGGGAAAGGAATGAAGGATAGTCCTGCTGAAATGAACAAAAATACATACAAGACAAGTGGTGAGGAAGGGAAAGCCATGGATCAAATCAACAAATTGGAACATAGGGAGGGAACAAACAGTCAACCAGTGCAGAAAGAGGAAACAAAAAGTGAGAAATATGAGGAGAGTCTCAGAAACCTCTGGGACAGCTATAAGCGAATGAACATTCGAATTATAGGATTGCCAGAGGGCGAAGAAGAAGAATTAGAAATTGAAAAATTATGTGAAAAAATAATGAAGTAGAACTTTCAGAACTTGGGGAAGGAAATGAACTTACTGGTCTAGGAAGCACAGAGAGTTCCGGATAGGCTGGACCCAGGGAGGACCACACCAAGACACATTATCATCAAAATGTCAAAAATTAAACATAAAGAGAGAATCTGAAAAGCAGCAAGACAGAAGAATCATGTACAAAGGGGTCCCAATTAGACTATCAGCAGATATCTCAAAGGAGAACTTACAGGCAAGAAAGGACTGGCGAGAAATATTCAAAGTAATGAAAAGCAAAAACCTACAACTATGATTACTCTATCCAGCAAAGCTGTCATTCAGGATAGAAGGGCAGAGAAAGTGTTTCCAGGCCAAAGTAAAACTGAAGGAGTTTGTTAGATCCAAACCACTGTTATATGAGATATTAAAGGGACTTGTTTAGAAGAAGGAGGATCAAAACTATGAACATTAAAATGAAAACTGTATCACAACAACCAACAGCAGAAGCTAGGGAACTGAAACAAAGGCAAACCAAGTAGGCAATGAGAGGGGAAAAAGAATTATAGGTACGGGGAACATATTGGGGGTAGGTCCATGTGGAGGGGGAAGGGGAAAAGGGAGGGAGATGATGCAGGAATTAAGAAGCATAGTAGGAGGGAGTAGAGTAGACAGGAAGATGTTGAGAAGAACTATATGTACAACCAATGGGCATGGACTAAGGGGGTGGGGACAACTGGAAGGGGGGAGCAGGGGGGAAAGAAATTGGGACAACTGTAACCGCATAATCAATAATAAAAAATAAAAAAGATCATTGAGGCAATCTGCTGTCTTTTTTGGTTCTATATATGTTTTTGGAATATTTGTTATAGGTCTGTGCAGTATGCCATTGGTATTTTAATAAAGATTGCATTGAATCTGTAGATTTCCTTTGGTATTATGAAAATTTTAATGGTTAATTCTTCCAATCCATGAACATGGTATCTTCTTCCACTTATTTGTATCTTCCTCAACCTCTGTCTTCAGTGTCTTATAGTTTTCTGAGTATAAATATTTTACTTCCTTGGTTAAAATTATTCCGAGGTACTTTATTTATTTATTTTTGCAATAGTAAATGAGATTTTTTTTAGTTCTTTGTCCTGATAGCTCATGATTAATGCATAAAGATGCCATTAATTTTGGATTATTGACTTAGTATCCTACCGCTTTGCTGAATTGAGTTATTAGGTTGAGTAGTTTTTGGTGGAGCCTGTAGGGTTTTCTGTGTACAACATCATGTCATCTGTGAATAATGACAGTTTTACTTCCTCCTTTTCAATTTGGATACATTTTATTTCTTCTCGTTGTCTGTTTGCTGTGACTAGGACATCCAGTACTATGATGAATTAGAGTGGTAAAAATGGACAGTCCTATCTTGTTTTTGATCTTAAGGGAAACGTTTATAAATTTTGCCCATTGAATATGATGTTGGCAGTAGGTTTTTTTGTGATTAGCCTTTGTTATGTTGAAATATGCTCCCTCTATTCCTACTTTGCTGAGTGTTTTTTTTTTTATCATAAATGGGTGCTGAATTTTATCAAATGCTTTTTCTGCATCTATTGATATGATCATGTGATCTTCATCTTTCATTTTGATTATGTGATGTGTCACATTTAATGATTTGCAAATATTGTACCATTCTTGCATCCCTAGAATAAGTCCCACTTGTTTATGATGTATGATTTTTTAAATGTATTGCTGGATTTGGTTTATTAATATCAACTTGTGGATTTTAGTATCTATGGTCATCAGAGATAGTGGCCTGTAATTTTCTTTCTTTACCTGGTTTTGGAATGAGGATAACACTGGCTTCATAAAAAGTTTAGAAGTCTCCCCTCTTCTTGAATTATTTTTAGAATAATTTGAGAAGGAGAGGTGTTACATCTCCTCTGAATGTTTGGTAAAATTCTCCTGTGAAGCTACCTGGTACAGGAATTTTGTTTGCTGGGAGTTTTTTGATTACTGGTTCAATTTCACTAGTTGTTATTGGTTTATTCAGGTTTTCTGCTTCTTTCTGATTCAGTTTTGTAAGATTGTATGTCTCTAGAAATTTATCATTTCATCCAGGTTGTCCGATATCTTAGCATATAGTTGTTCATAGTAAATTTCTTACAATCCTTTGTATTTCTGTGGTATCAGTTGTTACTTCTTTTCCTTCACTTCTGACTTTATTTATTTTGGTCCTCTCTCTTTTTTTCTTAATGAATCTGGTTAAAGGTTTGTCAATTTTATTTATCTTTTCAAAAAACCAGCTCCTGAATTAATTGATCTTTAGAATTATTCTTTGAGTCTCTATGTCATTTATTTCTGCTCTGATCCTGATTATTTTCTTCCCTGTACTTACTCTGGGATTTGTTTGTTGATGTTTTTCTAGTTCTTTTAGGTATAGGGTTAGGTTGTTTGAGATTTTTCTATCTTCTGTTGGTAGGCCTGTAATGCTGTTAACTTCCCACTCAGGACTGCCCTTGTTGTCACTCATATGTTTTGGGTTGTTGTGTGTCCATTTTTATTTGTTTGCAGATACTGTTTTTCCTTCCTCAATCTTATTGTTAACCCATTTATGATTTAATAACGTTACTTCCATATATTTGAATGTTTGCAAGAATTTTTCTTTCAGCTGATTTCTAGTTTTAAGCCATTATGATCCAAGAAAATGATGGATATGATTTCAATTTTCTTGAAGTTGTTATGGCTTATTTTGTGTCTTACAATGTGGTCTTTCAGAATGTTTACGTGCTCTTGAGGAGAATGTATATTCTGCTTCTTTGGGATGAAATGATCTGTGAATATCAATTAAATCTATTTGATCTAGTGTGTTGTTTAATGCCACTATATCCTTCTTGATTTTTTAAATCTGGAATAGATGTCTCTTGATTACAGTGGGGTGTTAAAATCCCCTATAATGACTGTATTGCTGTCAATCTCTTCCTTAAAATCCTCCAAGATTTTCTTTATGTATTTAGGTGCTCCTAATTTGGAAGCATATATGTTTACAAGGGTTATAGCTTCTTGTTGGACTGATCTCTTTATTATGTAGTGAACTTCTTTGTCCCTTGTTATTTTTTTTATGAAATTTGTTTTCTCAGATAGAAGTATTGCTAACCCCAGCTTTTTTTTTTTTTTTTTTTTTTGTCTCCATTTGCATGAATTTTTTTTTTCTATCCCTTCACTTTCATCCTATGCCTGTTTTGTTCTGAGATGGGTCTCTTGTAGACAGCATAAACGCAGGTTATGTTTTCTTATCCATTAAGTTACCCTATGTCCTTTTATTGGAGCATTACATATATTTCCTTTTATGGTTATTATTGATAGGTACTTATCCATTACCATTTTTTCCCTTTGCATCTGTGTTCCTCTCTCTCTCTTCTTCTTAAAGCAGTTCCTCTACCATCTTTTGCAATGTTGATCTGGTAGCAATGTACACATTCCCTCATCTATCACAGCTATTATGTTCTAGACCCCCCAGCGAAGTAGGAATCTTACATTTATTCTACACTCTTAAACCTATGTAACTTTAACAACATATGTATACAGTACCACAAAATTGTGCAATAAAGCAAAAAATGCATGATAATAATTAAATATAATATTTTTTTAAATCCCGCTATACAGTGAGGCTGTGATTAGTGAACCACAATATAGAAAGGGACTACTGTACTCCTTTAATCTTTTTCTTTTTTCATTTTCTTTTCTTTTTTTTTTTTGGTCTGGAAAGCTCTTTATTTCACCTTACATTTTATTTTAAGTGAGTGATAGAATAGCCTTGGCTAGAGGTCCTTGCTTTTCATTACTTTGAATATTTCATGTCAGTCCCTTCTGACCTGAAGTATTTTTGTTGAAAAATCAACTGACAGTCTTATAGGAGCTCCCTCGTAGATAACTAACTTTCTTTTGCTGCTCTTAAGATTCTCCTTTTAGCTCTAACCTTGCATTTTAATTATGATGTGTCTTCATATGGGTCTCTTTGGGTTCATCTTGACTGGGGAAGGGGGAAACGAATGGGACCTTGCACTGAAGCTGCACAACACAGCACCCATCTGAGTCCCTGAGAAGAGCCTTTCAAGAAGTGCTCAAATCTATCAGCTCTGCACTGCACTCCGATTTCTTGTAGGACTGAGCTCACCAGGGCAGGGCCACTGGCAGTTAGAAGGACAGTTCAAGCGAGTGTCCATTTGGGGGAGGGAGCTGGCTTTGTGTGCAAAGTGGTAAAAAATGACCTCGCCCCAAAGTTATGCTGCTCAATGTCCATCTTAGTCTCTGCCAAGAGGTTCTACAGGAAAAGAGCTCACCAAAGGTCCTTGTTGAGTGTCACTAGCAAAACTCAAGCTTGTCAGGGTAGTGCTGCCAGTAGTTGGATGACCAGACTAGTTCATTCCCTAGATTGGTGCTCTAAAAGATAACAGTTTGTCACAAGGAAGATGGCATTCAAGGGGAGTATGAGATAGAGGGTTAGCACAGGGAGCTTGGTGGCTAACCTTCCTGATCTCTCCTCAGGACCATGTCACCCAGATCTTCTCTGTATGACTCTCATGTGCCCTGAGTCTCCTTCCCTCTGCCAGAGTCATGGGTTTGTGTCAGAACAAAGTCCTGTGCCTTGGCCCTTTATAAGAATGCCAGGGTTTCTAGCAGAATCCCTTTTCTCCCAGGAAGACAGAATCCCCACTGATTTTTACTGCCAGATGCTCTGTGGGCTCATTTTCCCAGTTTTGGAGTCTGGGTTATGGATACCAATATGGGATTGAGATCCCATGCTCCTCAGGGGACTGTTTTGCAGCCAAATAATTCCTCTGGATTCTCAGCCACTGCATACGGGTCCAGGGACCAGCTTTCTCCACATCTTCGCCTTTCCTACCAGTCTCTGTGTGACTTCTTTTGTGACTCTCGGTTGTAATACTTCTATTCAGCTAAACTTTAGTCAGTTATTCAGGTCAATAGCTCTGTAATTTAGCTGGTAATTTGGTTCGGTACCAGGAAGAACAGGGTGTAGCTTCACCTACTTTACAGCCATCTTGGAACTCTCCTCATGTAATTGTTATTTTAGATGAATTTGTTCAATTCATAATAATTTTCAATTTTATTAGTAAATATAAATATTGATAAGTACTGTATTTTCTCTTTTAATCTGTCATGACATTCCTATTTAGTCATGATAATTATAATTTATTTTTTCACCCTCTTTTTCCTTTTTATTCTGCTTTTCATTTTTTTATTGATTTTAGAGAGAGAAGGTGGAAGAAAGAGTAGAGAGAGAGAAAAAAATGTTGATTTGTTGTTCCACTTATTCATTAGTTAATTCTTGAATGTGCCCCAACCTGGGATTGAACCTGCAACTTTGGTGTATCAAGACACTCTAACCAACTGAGTTACCCAGCCAGTGCCTCTTTATTTTTCTTGAACAAATGTTCAAGGGGCTTACAAAATATATTATTTAAAAAGAAAGCTTTTGACTTGGTTGAAACTTCCTATTATATATTTGTTTTATATTTAATTTTTAATTAAAAAGTACAAAGCCATCATCAACAAATCAACAAACAACAAATGCTGGCGAGGATGTGGAGAAACAGGAACCCTACTGCACTGCTGGTGGGAATGCAGACTGGTGCAGCCACTATGGAAAACAGTATAGAATTACCTCAAAAAACTAAAAGTGGAACTGCCATTTGAACCAGTGATTCCATTGCTAAGATTATAACCGAAAAATCCTAAAACCCTAATTCAAAAAAACTTATGCACCCCTATGTTCATAGCAGCCCTGTTTACAATAGCTAAGTGCTGGAAACAGCCTAAGTGCCCATCTGTAGATGAGTGGATCAAAAAACTGTGGTACATCTACACAATGGAATACTATGTAGCAGAAAGAAAGAAGGAACTCCTGCCATTTGCGACAACATTGATGGAACTAGAGAGAATTATGTTTAGTGAAATAAACCAGGCAAAGAAAGCAAAATACCATATGATATCACCTAATACAGGAAACTAAAGAGCAACACAAACAAATGAACTAAATAGGCAAAGACTAGAATAGTAGTCAGTAGGGGGGACGGGGGAGGGAGAGAAGGGGGATAAGTAAGGGAAGGGTTTAGTCAAGGAACGTATATGAATGACTCATGGACATGGACAACAGGGAGGGATATAATTGTGGGAGAAAGGATGGGCTGGGAGGGGGGAGCAATGGGGGAAAAATGTGACAACTGTAATTGAATAACCAAAAAATAAAATTAAAAAAAAAGAAGATATAACACTGATAAACATATATGCACCCAACATAGGAGCACTCAAATACATAAAGCAAATACTAGAAGACCACAAGAAGGATATTAACAACACACTCATAGTAGGGGACTTCAACACTCCATTATCAACAATAGACAGATCATCCAAGCAAAGAAACACCAAGGACATACAGGCATTGAACAACACACTAAACCACATGGACTTAACTGATATATATAGAACTTTTCACCCCAAAGAAGCAAAATATACATTCTTTTCAAAGGCACGTGGGAAATTTTCAAAGATAGACCACATAATAGAACACAAAACTAGCCTCAACAAATTCAAGAAAATTGAAATCATATCAAGCATCTTTTCAGACCACAATGCCTTGAAACTAAAAATCAGCCTCAGGGAAAAAAATCAAAGACACCCAAACTCATGGAGAATGAATAACATGCTCTAAAATAACGAATGGGTTAACAATGACATCAAAGAGGAAATCAAGAAATTTCTAGAAACTAATGACAATGAACACACAACAGCCCAAAACCTATGGGACACAGCAAAAGCAGTCCTAAGAGGGAAGTTCATAGCAATACAGGCATATCTGAAAAGGCTAGAAGAATCTCAAATAAAAAACCTAACCATAAAGCTACAAGAACTAAAACAGCAGCAACAAACAAAGCCTAGGGCAAAAAGAAGAAAAGAAATCATCAAGATCAAAGCAGAATTAAATGACATAGAAACTAAACAAACAATCCAAAAAATCAACAAAGCTAGGAGCTGGTTCTTTGAAAAAATAAACAAAATTGACAAGCCTCTAGCCAGGCTCATTAAGAAAAGAAGAGAGAAGACCCAAATAAACAAAATCAGAAATGAAAGAGGAGAAATCACGACTGATACCTCAGAAATACAAATGATAGTTAGAAATTACTACAAACAACTATATGGCAAGAAATTTGACAACCTAGTAGAAATGGACAGATTTCTAGAAACATATAACCTTCCAAAACTGAATCAAGAAGAAGTGGAAAGTCTCAACAGACCAATAACAAAGAAGGAAATTGAAACAGTAATCCAAAATCTCCCTGCACACAAAAGCCCTGGACTGGAAGGCTTCACAGACGAATTTTACAAAACATTTAGGGAAGAACTAACTCCTACACTCCTCAAACTATTCCAAAAAATCCAAGAAGAGGGAAAAATCCCAAACTCTTCCTATGAAGCCACTATTACCCTAATCCCAAAACCAGGTCAAGACACAGCAAAGAAAGAAAACTACAGGCCAATATCACTGATGAACATAGATGCTAAAATCCTCAATAAAACTTTGGCAAACAGGATCCAACAATACATCAAAAAGATCATACACCATGATCAAGTGGGATTCATCCCAGGGATGCAAAGATGGTTTAATATTCACAAATCAATAAATATAATACATCACCTAAACAAAATGAAAGACAAAAATCACACGATCATATCTATAGATGCAGAAAAAGCATTTGATAAAGTACAACACCCACTTATGATGAAAACACTCAGCAAAATGGGAATAGAGGGAGCATACCCTAACATCATTAAGGCTATATATGAGAAGCCTGAAGCCAACATCATACTCAATGGACAAAAACTGAACGCATTCCCCCTGAAATCCGGAACTAGACAAGGCTGTCCACTCTTCCCACTTCTATTCAACATAGTGTTGGAAGTCCTAGCCACAGCAATCAGACAAGACAAAGAAATAAAAGGCATCCAAATTGGGAAAGAAGAAGTAAAACTATCACTATTTGCAGATGACATGATAGTATACCTAGAAAACCCTATAAAATCCACTAAAAGACTACTTGATATAATAAGTGAATTTGTCAAAATAGCAGGGTACAAAATAAATATACAGAAATCTAAGGCATTTCTGTACACCAACAATAAAATCTCAGGGACAGAAGCAAAAAAGAAAATACCATTTACTATAGTAACAAGAAAAAGAAAGTACCTAGGAATAAACTTAACCAAAGAGATAAAAGACCTGTACACTGAAAATTATGCAACATTGAAGAAAGAAATTAAGGAAGATACAAATAAATGGAGGCAAATACCATGTTCTTGGATGGGAAGAATCAACATCATCAAAATGGCCATACTTCCCAAAGCAATTCACACAATCAATGCAATCCCTATTAAAATACCAATGACATATTTCACTGACCTAGAACAAATCCTCCAAAAATTCATATGGAACCAAAAAAGACCCCGAATAGCAAAAGCAATCTTGAAACAGAAGAACACAGCAGGAGGAATCACGATACCAGACATCAAACAATACTACAAAGCCACTATGATCAAAACAGTCTGGTACTGGCATAAGAACAGACATATAGGTCAGTGGAACAGAAAAAAAAATTTAAAAAGTACAAAGCCTTGTAAAATTAGAACACAAAAGATTGTTAAACTTATATTTGCCTTGAGGAATTGTAAGTGTGTTTATACATTCTTATTTTCTTTCTATTTATTTTTCATTTATGAAATATTTTATTTCATTAACCCTTTCCTAATTAGTCATCTCATTTCTGAGGTTTCCAAATTGCAAATATATTTCATTTGCTTTGAATATGCATCTTACTCAAACTTTCATTCTGTGTAAAAGTTATATTCTTCTTTTTATTCCTTTTCTTTATAAGCTAACATGAGGTTTAACCCTGCAGAGGTCGTGGCTCATCTGAGAGATACAAACTCTTTTCTTAAATATTACTACATATATCAGGTGCATAGGTTCAAGGTCATGACCAGCTGCATATTTGTATGTGACTAGTACAAATTGAAGAAAAATGACAACATAGATACAGCTCCCTCGACAAGCAGAAAAAGAAAAAGATGTATTAGGTGCTGTGCATCCAAAATGAGTCGTTTATCAAAATATTGTGGCAAATATTGTGAAAAGTATTTATGCCTTGAGCATGACAATATTGTTTGCAATGACTGTTACAAATGTTTTGCACAGCCAGTTATTAAATATTCTGATTAATTAATGTTAAAGACCTTTTTGGTTGTATTTTTTAGCAATATACATGTTTCCATTATTTGAAAAGAAAAATGTTTATTCTTTATGTTTTTATATTTCTTTGTTTAATAATTTCTAGATTGTAACTGAAAATAAAAATTATGTATTTCATTATATAAATATAAGAAATGCAGATTTTTAGTGTTTTAATTTATTTATTTTTGCATTTCAGCACATACTAGTAATAAATGTATCTCTCAGGTACGCATGACCTACACTGTAATTTTTCTGACCGCGACTTCCACAGGGTTAAATTCAATATTTTTGTTTGCTCATTTTTATATGAAGTTAGTTGACCCAAACACTAGAATGAGGCAGAATTCAGGATAATTTTTCTAAATGAACAAAATATTGAATAAAGATGTTCATAATATTTTCTTTTGATATCTTTCCAATTATAATGATAGACCTGTTCTACATCCTAATGATGGTTATTTGTTTCTGTCTTTTCTCCTTCCTCCTCCTCTCCCTCCTCCCTCTCCTCTTCTCCTCCTCCATGCCCCTTCCTCCTTTTCCTTCTTCTTCTCCTTCTTCCCCTTCTCCTCCTTCTTCTCTTTCTCCCCCTTCTTCTCCCCCTTCTTCTCCTTCTTCTCTTCCTTCTTCTCCTTCTTCTCCTTCTTCTTCTTCTTTTTCTTCTTCTTCTTCTCCTTCTCCCTCTTCTCCTTCTTCTCCTTCTTCTCCTTCTTCTCCTTCTCCTCCTTCTCCTTCTCCTTCTCCTTCTCCTTCTTCTTCTTCTTCTTCTTCTTCTTCTTCTTCTTCTTCTCTCCTCTCTGTGTCAATAGTGTTACAGGTCATTTTTTACAACTTTATTGATTGCTTAAAAGAGCAAACTTTTGGCTTTTTTAACTTCCTTTTTGTTTTCTATATCATTGATTTTTTTCTACATTCTTTGAATTTAATTTGTTATTTTCTAGCTTTGTAATATAAACATTCACATAATTAACACTAGACCTTTAATACTTTCTATTAGAACTCAAAGATTTATATGCCTATTTAATTTTAGGTGCCATCCACAAGTATTGATATGTAATATGTTCATTGTGATTTATTTAAAATATTTTATAATTTTCCCTGCTATATATTTTTGACGTGTGTTATTTAAAAGTGAATTGTTATTACTGATGTTTTTATTTCTAAACACTTAGGACTTTGTTAGGTATCTAATTTTATTGATTCATAATTTTCTTCTGTTGTAGTCAGAGAACATCGTCTATAAGAGTTCTCTCTTTTGAAACTGAATTGCATTTGTTTGATGGCCCAGCTCTGTGTATATTGGTAAATACCCCATGTATACTTGAGTAGAATTTGTATTCTCTAAGTCTTAGCTGTAGTGTTCTATAAATATCATTCAGAATAAAGTAATCAATAGTGATATTTAGATCTTTCATATTTATATTGATGTTTTGTCTAGTTGGTCTGTCAATTAATGAGTGGTGTTACAGATTACAATTATAATTATGGATCTGCTGTGTAGTTTTGCCAGATCATACTTCATGCATTTTGCACTTCTATTTTTTTTTATTATTTGGGGAATGCATATTTATAAATGTCATGTTTTCCTAGTATATTGGCCTATTATCATTACAAAATTTCACTATGCCCACTGGTAATACTCCTTGTATTGATATCTATGTGTTCCCGTATTTAGACTATTACCCTAGCCACTTAATCTTCATTATGATTCAATATGCATAATATATAATTTTCTTTCTTCTAGTTTCTGTGTCTTTATCTTCATATTTAACATGCATCTTTAGTAAAAGCAAAAACCAAGAAAGAGACTTAAGCTAAAAGAGAAACAAAAAAAATGTATTTAGTGTCAGTGGTTACAACTGATTCAGGTAGCAGTCTGAAGACTGCTGCAAAGAGAACAAAGAAAGGGAGAGTTTACAAAGGCTTGAGTTACATGTGTCCTTCTCAGTCTGGCCCTCTATGTAAACGAACAAATCTGGTTAGGTTAAATTAGGAGTTGAGTTTAAAGTGCAAATGAAAGAAGCTGGTTGCTAAAATGGGTTGGCTTCTTTCAAAATAAAGAATGTAGATGATATGGTTGTCATGGTGAGGAAGAGATTAAGGTCCAGGCACCACTGAGCAGTTCAAAAGTTCATGGAGGAAATATGCTGGGTGAAGTCTCTGTGAGACAAACTTCTTCTTTTTTTTTTTTCATTCTATTACAGTTGTCCCAATTTTTCCCTTGTTGCTCTCCACTGTCCCACCCTCCAACCCCCGCTCCCACAGTCAATCCTCACCCTGTTGCCCATGTCCATGGGTCATTTATACACATTCCTTGACTAGACCCTTCCCCTAGTTTCTCCCCTTCTCCCCCTTCCTTCCCCTCTGATCACTGTCAGTCTGTTCCTTGTCCAGGCCCTGGCTGGTGTGGCTAAGTGGGTCGAGACAAAGTTCTTTATAGCCTTCTGGCTTTATTTTAGTTCCCCTAACATAAATGACTCCACGTGGCAATCTCTGTTCAGAAAGCATATACCTGAACTTTTTTTCCATCTAGCATGAAAATCTCAGTCTTTTAAATGAGTTCTTAGTTTACTTACTTATATTGTAATAATGTAAATGGTTAAATGTTTATTTACTTTGTCATTTTTATTAATAGACTATATTTTAGAGCAGTTTTTAATATATAGAAAAATGAGCTGAAAGTAGAGAGTTCTCTATAAATCTCTGATCCCTCCACACATGCAATTTCCCCTATTTTAAGTATTTTACATCTATCTATGTGGTAATTTGCTACAATGAGTGAGCCAGTACTGTTACAATGTTAATATCTAAAGCCCTTCATTTAATTTTGGATTCACTCTTTGTGTTGTACATTCAATGGGTTTTGACTGATGTATCCAGTATTAAAGTATCATGCTGAATAGTTGTAGTGCCCTAAAAATGCCCTGTCCTCTACTTATTCATTCTTCCATCCCCCTATCCCAACAAATCCCTGACAGTCACTGATCTTTTTACCATCTCCATTGAATTGTCTTTTCCAGAATGTCATTTGATTGGAACAATATATTAGTTACTCATTTTTGTTTTCATATTGGCTTCTTTCACTTAGCAATGTGTATTTAAGGTTTGTTTATTTTTTAATGTCTTTCCATGGCTTGATGATTCATTTTGTTTTAGCAATGAACAACATCCCATCATCTGGATTTAACAGTTTGTTTATCCATTCACATATTAAAGGACATCTCAGTTGCTTCCAAGTTTTGGTAATTACAGATGCTATGAACATTCATATGCACTTTTTTTGTGTGTGGACATAGGGTAATTATTAAGTAGTGAAATTGCTGGACTGTAAAGTAACAGTATGTTTAGTTTTATAAGAAACTGTCAAACTGTCTTACAAAGTGACTTTACCATTTCACATACCTATCAACAACGAATATTTCTGTTGGTCCACATCATCTCTAACATTTGATTTGTCAGTGTTTTTTATTATAGCCATTTAAAAAAGTGTATATTGGTATCTTAATGTTTCAATTTGCAACTCTCTGGTAACATCTCCTGTTCAGCATCTGCTATTTTTACTTGCCAACTCTGAATCTTTTTCAGTGAGGTGTCTATTAAAATATTTTACCCGTATTTAATTAGGTTTATTTTCTTATTGAGTTTTAAGAATTTCTTCTGTTGGATACCAGTTCTTTATCATATGTGCGTTTTGAATATTTTCTCTGAGCCTGTGGCTTGTCTTTTTATTCACATGACAGTGATTGACTCTCACAGAGCAATCATATTTAATTTTAAATTAATCCAGCATATCAATTTTTGTTTCAAGGACCATGCATTTCATATTGTAACAAAAAATCTTCACCAAACTCACCTATATTTTCTTTTATCTTCTGGGAGTTTTATACTTAGTTTCATATATTCAGTCTGTGATCCATTTTGAGTGAATTTTTATGAAAGGTTTAAGATCTGTGGCTAGATTCATTTTTTACATGTGGCTATCCAGTTGTTCCAGCACCATTTGTTGAAGAGACTCTTTGCTCCATTATTTTGCCTTCATTCCTTTGCCAAAGGTCTGTTGACTATATTTATGTGAATCTACTTATGGGGTCTCTATTTGTTCCATTGATCTTGTGTGTGTGTGTGTCTGTGCCAGTACCACATTTGTCTTGATTAGTGTATCTTTATAATAAGTTTTGAAGTTGGGTATTCTGTCTTCCAACTTTGTTCTTCTCCTTTAATATTGTGTTAGTTATTCTGAATCTTTATTCAGTGTCTTCATATGAACTTTAGAATTAGTTTGTCAATATTCATAAAATAACTTTTGATGATTTACATTGGAATTTGCATTGAATCTATAGATCAACTTGAGAATAATTAACATCTTAACATTATTGAGCCTTCCTATATATGAACATGGAATATATTTTTATTTCTTTAGTTCTTTTTATTTTATTCACAAAATTTTATGGTTTTTCTTATACATACTTTGTTAAATTTATATGTAAGTATTTTATTTGAGGGGTATTTATGTAAATGGCATCTGTAATTTTAAACTCTGCTTGTTCATTGTTGATAATCTTTATTTTTAATTGCTATCTTTACATGAGTGTTTTATACCAATCTGTCTTTGACCTCATCAATATTTTTTCTTATCTGTTAAGCCCATATATGCAATTTTTAAAAATACATCAATATTTCTCTATATATGTATATATGTGTGTATATTTTTTTAATTAATAAGAATTAATTTCAATGATTTTTCAACTGGATATAATACTGCGACCACCTTAAGTTTTATTTATATTGATTCTTTTCATGAGTATTGATCAAATTTCCTGTTTTATCATATATTGATATTATTTTTATTTGAAATTTTGGTAATTATTGCATAATGTATATTGTACACTTTGAACAATATATTTTAAAAGTCTGGGTCTATAATATATCTAAAGGGTGATTTTTTTTTGCTAGCAGAAAGTGAATTTGAATAGACTCAAACTCCAGACTGTTTCTCTAAAGAAAACAACAGCTAAAATCTCTACTTAGATATTTAGTTTTCAAAAGCTGCTTTTTCTTTGTCAGACCTCTCTGGACTTGCCCAGAAGATCAGTAGATCTAGTCAGCAAAGGATTTGGATAGATTTTACATGCAGACTTTGCTGCCCTTCTCCCTCAATTTCCTCTTTCCCATGTTTTTCACTTACTGCTGTGCTCTGTGACATATCAAGACCGTAAGGCTGTAGCTTTCTGACTTCCCAACCAGCATATGGGTTAGAGATTGTCACTGAACAAAAATGCACAAATTTGTTGTTTTGACAAGTGTAGTTCTTATCTTACAATTGTAGACTCCTCTTTGGTATCACTGTGCTGTTGCTGTTTCCATCCTCTTTAAGTAGATTTCCTCTCCAGATTTTCTACAGGAACATTAATCTAAATTAACTACTTTGTGTTGACAGTGAAGAAATTCAGGACATGCCATCCCCAAATATGCCTTTTATTGTGTTGATTAATTTGAGCTGAAGGCTCTCTCTGAACCCCCCTCATTTGTCTAGAAAGAGATCCTCCAAAAGGAATTCAGTCATCATAAATCTTCTCTCTAGGAGTTCTATCAACCAGGATAGATGGATTCTTACTACAGAACGAAATCTAAAAGGTGACACCATACCTAGTCATGCTTTGTCACAAACTAAGGATGCATTCATCTTTTCTAAAAATCATTTACTTTCCCCTAAGGTGCCTACATCCCACTACCCATTTTCTTGTTAATACAGTACGTATAAGCTCTCAAATCTCACCACCTTTTTAGGCATTTGCATTTTTTTCCAGTGATAATCCTGTCCTTTATTAATTTATTAAAAATCAATAAATCTGTATACCTCTGTCCTTTTATTCTGCCTGATTCAACTATTAAACCTAGGAGGGTAGAGGGAAAGTCTTTCCTCCTCTGCAATAAACCCAGGTGTTCTGAGTTAGAAATCATCCCTAGTGGTGCAAGTTATGACCTTCTTTTATGCTTTCATAGCTTATGCATATGGAAATGAAAAAACTAATGAGTATAGCTTTTACATTTTAGTATTCTATGAGTACATGGCAATATGTAACTCTTGCCAAAACCAGACCTTAAGTTTTTGATCATAGTTTTCTAGAAGGGCATTATTTAGTTGTTCCTTTGTCCTTTTCTTTTTTTGTTTTCCCCCTTTATTTAAGAAAGACAGTTTGGACTGGATTAAAGCTCTGGAATAATAATGTTTTTTGTTTGCACAAAGAGAAACAGTTGTTTTGGCAAGACTTCTCTGGTAACAAAAAGAAAAAAAAAAGAAAAGACTCATAATTCAGAAGTAAAACGGGAGTCTAATTAAAGTAGACAAAAGGTCGAACATGTTTGAAAAATTCTTAGCCAGTTGCTTTATATATATAGCAGAGAACTGGAAAAGTAAATCCATTAAAAACCTTGTACAAGAAAGTTCATAGTATGTTTATGCATAGTAGCTCAAAAGTGGAAATGACACAGATGTCTATAAATGGGAAATGGATAAACTGAAGTATAATCATAAAGTTAAATACCACTCAGTTATAAAAAGGAATGAGCTACTGGTGTATGTAGCAGCATGAGTAAGTCTCAAATATAATTACTCAGTTGAAGAAGTTTTACACACACAAACACACACACACACACTCACATGTACAAGAAGTTCTAGAATAGGTAAAACTAAACTATGGTGATAGAAACAACGTAAACCTTTAATTCTGGGTGTCTGAGGATGGGAAAGTAATTGATTGAGAGGAGGCACAAAGAAATATTCCAGAGTTATAGAAATGATCTATACCTTGATATTGGTGTGGCCTGTATGAGCATATGGATTTTCAAAGTTCAACTGTCAAGTAATTTTAATATTTTAAGATTTGAATATATCATTGTAGGTTACAGTTTAATATGAACAGAAATGAATTGCAAAAGACTTACAGAGAACCTTTATAACAAGATTCACCAATTTTAGTTATCAACGAAAGAAAAATTAAATTTACAACGAAACCTCACTCACACCAGAATGGCTAAAAAAAAAAAAAGACAAAGTAGAGAAGACTATAGTAAAGTGTTACTGTAGTGTAATTGGCACTTAAAAAAAAAGATTAAAAATATAATTGCTGTACTACCCAGTAATTTTATTCCTAGTTATTCACTCAACTTAAATCATCTATCTTCCAGGAAGTTGGTGGTAACAGGGAGGAAGTGCTTCCTACACATCTACGTGGAGACAGTAATCCCAGGCACCCAAGGAAGCTGGATATTAAGAGGAGAGTGTTCCATCTCCAGCAAGAGTGTAAGGCAGTGATAGGGAGCCAAGGGTGAAAGGAGATAGGTCCGGGCAGCCTGGTGTGTGAGGTAGTGAAAAGTTACATTGGGAGTTTGGTTACATTGTTAATTAGGCAAATAAGTCAATATATTGGCAATAATTGGATTTACAATCATCTTACCTATTTAGAAATTATTTACAAACATGGAAAAGGGGAAGGCTTATTAGAACCTGGGGTTTTGTATTGGAATTGAAAGTATAGGAATGAACTGTTTGTTTGTTTTTTGTTGTTTTTTATTTTTTAACGTGCAGTCTTTTCCTAATTATACATGGATACCATATTTGAGAATTCACTTATTTGCTAAAATGTATCTGTCACACCAAAATCAATAGAGCTTCCCTGGTCATTCATGGACATAGACAGAACAGTAAAAAGTTAGAGTTGCCTGACTGGCATGTGCCCAGCTGAGGTTGAACAAGACAGGGGTCTGCCTCCTGTTTCACTCTCATAATGTAAACAACTTCCCTTTGCCCAGTCTATTTTGTGCCATGATTTTCACATTTTTATGGGTTTTTTTTTTTGTGCTTTGACTGTTTAAAATATCCTCCAAGCATAGTGCTGAAGTTCTGTCTAGTGTTCCTAAGCAAAAAACAACTACGATGAGTGTTATGGAGAAAATTTATGTGTTAGATATGCTTTATTCAAATATGAGTTATAGTGTTGTTGGCCAAGAGTTTAATCTTAATGACCCAATAATATATATTAAGCGTGGTGTCTTTAAATAGAAACACACATAAAACAAGGTTATGTATTAATCAATTGGTGAAAATATGACCAGAGGCTCATAGAAAGTAACCCTGTATTCCTAGGGAAAATGGTTCAATGTCCCTAATTTGAAATTTACAGTTCTTGGTTTCTAAATAGCATCTGCATTGAAGACTATTGTCCAGGAATACCCTGTATCAGGAAGTAAGGACATGCTCAAAGAATGATAAAAATATGTCAAAAGTATGTAAGAGCCTACTTTGAAGGTTCTCTGACTGAGCAAACCTAGAACAAATTGAGCTTATAAATAAATGACAATTTAGATTATACCAAATTTGTTTAAGGACATTTTCAAGCTTCTCCTTTTCAAAACTCAAGGCAACCAACCTTTCTCAGAAAAAAAAAAGAAAAGGTAGTTAAGCATAGCTTACCTTTTTTGAATTTAATTTTGTCTCTCTGTATATATTTAAAAAACTATAAGGCAAACTCAAGTTTTTGTTAAATTGTGGTTTAAGGTAAAATGGGGTTTAATTTATACAAGTAGGCTAAATATATTTAATTTAAATAAAAGTTGTAAGTTAACATTTATTAATGTTATGGACAGTGTTAAATAGCAAATTTACATGAAATTGCATAAGACACAAATTTATATAAGACTTAGGAAAAACATTCTTTTACTGGGTGGTATTAGGTAGATTAATATATAAGCATAGTAATACAGAATTATTATAGAAAGTTGCCGGATGGCAGAGGCAAACAAACACAGGAGCCTGTCAGAATGAAGAGACAGAGAAGTATGGCTCAAAAGAGGGAACGCAGCAAGGTTCCAGTGGGAGAATGAAACGATGAGGAGACTGCCAACCTAACAGATGAGGAGATAGCCAACCTAACAGACAAAGAATTCAAAACATTGGTGATAAAGATGCTCACAGGCTTGACAGATATGCTTGAGAACAGCAAACACATAAGAGAAGAAGTGAAGGCTATGCTAAATGAAATAAAGGAAAATCCACACAAAACCAATGATGAAGAGAAGAAAACCTGAGTTCAAATCAATGATTTGGAACATAAGGAAGAAAAAAAGTTAACCAGTGCAGAATGAAGAAGCAAGAATTGAAAAAAATAAGGAAAACTTCCCAAATTTTGTGAAGGAGATGGACATACAGGTCCAGGAAGCTCGGAGGGTCCCCAGTGAGCTGGACCCAGAGGGGACCACACCAGAACGCATCATGATTGAGATGCCAAAGGTGAAAGATAAAGACAGAGTCCTGGGGCAGCAAGAGAGAGGCGGAGAGTTGCCTACGGGGAGCTTGCATATAGGACTATCAGCTGAATTCTCCAAGGACACTTTATAGGCAGGAAGGGACTGGCAAGTAGTATTCAATGTGATGAAAGGCAACCTACAACCAAGATTACTCTATGCAGCAAGGCTATCATTTGGAATGGAAGAGCAGATGAAGTGCTTCCCAGACAAGGTGAAGCTAAAGGAGTTCATCATCACCAAGCCATTATTATATGAAATGTCTAAGGGACTTACTTAAGAAAAAGAAGATCAAAACTATGAACAATAAAATGATAATAAACTCACAACTATCAACAACTGAATCTAAAAAATAAAAACAAAATCCAACTAAGCAAACCAGAATAGGAACAGAATCATAAGTATGGAGATCATTTGGAAGGTTATCAGCTGGGAGGGGGAGGGGCAGAAATGGGGAAATGGTGCAGGGATTAAGAAACATAATTGGTTGGTACAAAATAGACAGGGGGATGTTAAGAATAATATTGGAAAGGGTGAAGCCAAAGAACTTATATGCACGACTCATGGACATGAACTAAGGGGGGTGGGATTGCTGGAGGGAAGATGGGTACTGGGCAGAGGGGAGCAAAGGGGAAAATAATTGGAACTACTGTAACAACATAATAAAATATACTTCAAAAAAAAGAAGTAGTTACCAACTACTCATGGAGATGTATAGTATTGATAGTATAGTCAATAATATTGTAATAACTGTATATGGTATCAGATGGGTACTAGGTTCTTGGGGGTGATCACTTCATAGGTTATAAATGTCTAATCGCTATGTTGTACACCTGAAACTAATATATGTCAACTGCAATTGGAAAAAAATTCTTAAAATTATAAAATTACACACACACGAGGTCTGTCCGGAAAAATTCCAGCCGTTGTCAATATAATGAGAATGATTTGCACAACATTGGTGTAACCTGAAAAAAAAAGAAAAAGAAAAAGAAAGTTGCCGGTGTCTTAAACTCTTGATAGGCGTAAGTTTGTATAAAAAGTACTATTTTTAATGCTTAAAAACAAATAATGAAACTTCTTTAATGTGAAACCTGTACTTAGATTTTGTTATGCAAAATATTCAATTCTTTGTCAAAATTGAGATATATACAAAGGGATTTATTTTCAACTGGGATTAAATGAATTCTATTCTTGTTCAAGATGCTGGTTACACAAAGCAAGTTGCTCACACATCTAAGAAGTTGAAAAAGAGTAGCAAAATACTCACTGCTTTGTTATAGACGGCCTGATTTTTTTCACAGAAATTGTGAAAGAAATGGACTGCTTGCTTCAGTACAGTCAATCTCAACTAGAGTGTGATTATAGTACAACTCACTGATTTGGTCTTCTCTCAAAGACTAATTCTCTGCTAAACAGAAGGTTTGGCAAAAGGAGTATACTGACTCAATCTAGAAAGGCAAGGAAAATGCTATTAAATGTTGTTCTGCAGTTTTTCCAGTCTTGCAATAGACAAGACTTTGATTTCCTTTCCCCCTCTCAAGCCTAACCAACAGTGGAAAATTGTCCCTCCCTTCCCGCCTTCCTTTCTTTCTTTTTCTTTTGCAATACGGTATTTTCAAAGGCTTAGTCTCCTTTTAAATCCAAGAATCTTGTCACCTAAAGTCAAACCATTTTCTCCAAGGCCTTGCAAAAACTTGTTCAACTGGTCAATGTATTGAAAACTGTTCCTTAAGCAGACTGGTATTTGAACTCATTCTTTACCTTCACAGCAGGAAGCAAAATCTGCCCTACCGTTTTCTTGGAATTCCTGAAATTTACCTTTCGGCTAAAGCCTTTTGTCTCAAAGTCTTCCCCTGCTAAGTCATCATAATAATCTACTTAGCAGAGGATTTATGTGCTCATTTTCCCATTTTTACACAATTTTAAATATGCTTAAGTGAACTTGTTCTTGAGTAATAAAGTTAGGATTTTTGTAGATTATCCATGTTGTTCTTTTCCATTTTATCATTAAGAATTGTGGACATAGCGTCTCTCTGTGAAAAAGCAATTCTACATTGTAGTGTCAGGGTTTTCATTCCTTCTTTTTTTCTTTTAACAGTCAAAAGCTTTGCTAAAACAAATTATTTATGGGGCAGAATAAATATAGATACTAATATACTTTCTCCACAATGGGCCTTTTGTTTCTAGATATAAAGACAAAAATACTAATTATGTCTTTATCTGTGCTCATCTCAAGCAGCATTTTGCAACAACAAAAAAATGTTTAATTTCATCATCATTTGCAAATCTTGAAAATGCTAGAGCATGATAATTTTTGCTGAAACCTGTTTACTCATCATCTGAATAGAAAAACTTCTATTTTCCAGTTATTATAAAAAACTTTTTCAGCATATTGACATTTCCTGCTTTTTGAGAATGTAATCTTTTAAATTTTGCACACTGAGGCTTGTCCTAGAATTTTATTTACTACCATTTTACATTCTAGTATTTTTAGATTGTCTTCAGTGGTATGCATGACTTTTCCTTTCCTGGGGCATTAATTACACTCACTAAATAACATGCTTCCTGATAATTATTACGAAATGTGACATTTTTAAACAAAATCTTTATTTGTATGCTTTCAGATTACAATGAAACTTAAAATAATCAGTACCTTTTCTTATGAAATAAGGGTCATTTTTAGTTGTTTCCTTTCAAGTGAAGTCATTGCTTTATTTGTAAATGATTTGTTTCAAACTAATAAAAGGAATAAGGTAAATCGGAATAGCTGTTCGTGTGAAAAAAAAAAGGTTTCCATACCTCATGTGGGCAAATTCTTTTGTGTCTTTTGTTGCAATTGTGTATGTACACTATAGTGAATATGTACAGAATTCAGAAACTTGTAATTATTCATATTGATCTTATCAGAATTTACCTTAGGTCTAAGCCTAGAATTCTCTTCTATATCGAAGCTCATATTTTTAAATTGCTATATTGGATTGTCAAAGCAACATAAACACACTCAAAAAATAGGAAGAAACGTATTTTACATAAAGCATTTTCATGTGCTACAGCTCATTTGCTTTTTTCTATGCTACCATAATTTGCTGGGATTTTTTTTGTTTTTTTGTTTGTTTGTTTTTTGTGGAGGTCAGATATGGATAGTATTGTAATTTTTTATTTTTTTATTTGTAATTTATACCTTTCTATGTTATATTTTATATTAATGTGTAGGTGTTGTTCCTCACCACAAATAAATTTAAATGAATTAAGGAGAAACTGAGAATGATAATTAGAGAGAAAAAGTTTTATGCAACTCACAGTTTACCAATTGTCTCTGAGATTCTCACCTCATATTAAACAGAGAATGGAGTCAACTACATGAACACTGTGTATTCCCATGTGCAGTGTAAGACCATCAATTAATTTGCTGACAGAACTGCTTCATCAGTATCCATCAATACAAACTTTAATATCACATGATGATCCAAATTAAAAAAAAAATACATACTATTCTTTTCCACTACCATTATCTTTCATAGCAGTTACGGCAACATTTCAGGACATCCTAAATTTCTACAAACTCTATTTGAAAACTATTTGTATATATAAAATTAAATATTATTATATATTATATATAACGTGTATACATTTACATACACATGTATAATGGATATACATATATACATGCATACACTCATACAGAGAGAAAAACCTGTGAATCAGATAGTACATCATTGCTAAATTTCATAATTTTTATATATGTATAGTAGTTAGGTAATTATGTAAGAAAATGTCTAGAATTTAGAAGGTAATGGGAAATGGTGTTTCCAACTTTCCTGTGGTTTGAAAAAGAAAAGAATGTTAACTCGAATGGGCAAAATATAAATAGTTGAGAAAACTGGAGAAAAGTGTTTATTTATATACCTTATATTCCTTATATTACTTTTGCTACATTTCTGTAAAAATAAAATTTACTTAAAATAAATAATATCTAATATTAACCCTAGTGTAAACTATGGACTTTGGATAGTAATTATGTTAATGTAGGTTCATCAATTATAACTATACCAAATTCAGTGGGGGATGTTGGTAATAGGGGAAGATCTTTATGTGTGTTCACATGGGTTAAATGGGAAATCTCTTTACCTTCTCTGCTCAATATTACTGTGAACCTAAAACTGCTTTAAAAAATAGTCTATTATAAAATAAATCCAATACATTAAAAAAAAAAAACAATAAAAAGTCACAGGGAATAAAAAGTCCACATATACTTTATTTTTTGAAGTATTCCTGTATGTGACCATATTGCTTCCTAAATTAAGAATGTAATTAAATTAGGAAATAATTAAATATATCAAAATTTCCTGCAAATTTTCTTACAGGTATTTATTTTATTTTATTTTATTAAATTTATTGGTTCATAGATTCATATATGTTTCAAGTATACATCTCTATGACACATGAACTGTATATTGCATTATGTGCCAACTACCCAGTTAAGCCATCTTTCATCTTCATATATTTGGCCTCCTTTACCATTTACTACACCCCTACCCACTTCGCTCTGGTAACCACAATGATGTTGTCTGTCTGTATCTATGATTTTCAATTCTATATCACATATATGAGTGAGATCGTATGGTTCTTAGCATTTTCTGACTGACTTATCTTGTCTAGTATAATATTCTCAAGGTCTATCCATGTTGTCCCTAATGGAAGCATTTAATCTTTTTTATGGCTGAGTAGTAGTCCACTGTATATATGTACCACATCTTTAACCAGGCCTCTATTGAAGGTCACTTTGGTCATTTCCATGTCTTGACCACTGTGAATAGTGCTGCAATAAACATAGGGGTGCATATGTCTTTGTGAATAAACGTTTTTGAGTTTTTTTGGGTAGATACCCAGGAGAGGGATTGCTGGGTCATATAGTAATTCTATTCTTAATTTTTTTAGGAACCAACAGACTGTTTTCCATAGTGGTTGTACCAGTTTACATTCCCACCAACAGTGAATGAGGATTCCTTTTTCTCTGCAACCTCTCCAACATTCATTATTACCTGTCTCATTGATAACAGCCATTCTAACAGGTGTGAGGTGGCATCTCATTGTAGTTTTGATTTGCATTTCCCTAATAGCTAGTGATGTTGAACACCTTTTCATATATCTGTTGGTCATGTGTATGTCTTCTTGGGAGAGGTGTTTGTTCAGATCCTCTGTCCATGTGTTAATTGGATTGTTTTTTTCTTTGGTGCTAAGTTGTATGAGTTCTTTATATCTTTTGGATATTAACCTCTTGTTAGAGCTGTTGTTCAGATTCATCTCCCATTCAGTTTCTTACCTTTTTATTTCGTTGTCAGTTTCTTTTTTGGTGCAGAAGCTTTTTAGTTTGATATAGTCCCATAGGTATTTTTGAGTTAATCAAATAAAGGTCACTGTCAGTGTAGAATTAATGGGTCTAATATTACCTTTAGTACACATTAAGACATTTTTTACATCCTCTTACATTTTATAACACTTTTTATATATCTGAAGTCAGATATTGCCATTATATGTCATTGCCAAGCACTGAGTCTGAATCACAGTAAATACATAATATTTCTTTAATGAAACAATGTATGCATTGATGCATTTATTACAAAAATTGTTTCACAACTAAGAAAGATGTAATTAAAATTGATTAGCTTGTCATTTATCTAAATTTGGACCAAAGATGACTTAGACTCATTAATTAATTAAACTGAGATAAAACTGGGAAATTTTCATATTCATATGAAGTGAACTTTTATAGAATAGAGGAAATAAGTAAAAGTGAGAACACATAAGTTTTGAGACTAATATTGACGTCTTGTAAATTGGAGTAGCTGTTTTTTCTGAAATCCTTTATTCCTTTATGTCCAGTATGAGAAGATAGAACTAAAAAATCATAAAGCCTCCTCTCAAGTCTAAAATATTTTAATCTAAATATTCTCAGAAGAACCTAAAGCTCTGGACATCCCAAGCATGCAAATAAACACATGCACATAGGCAGACAATCATACCTTAATTTTTGAAATAAAAAATCTATAGAATTTTGATGCCAGTCATGTTCAGATAATAATTGTGCTGTTTGACATTTCTCTAAGAATTATTTAAGAATATTATGTATAACATCATAATATTAAATCATCATTATATTAAATTCAAAAAGTTGTAAGTTAAACATTCTTTCTATACTAAGTTTTGTATTAATCTCTCAAGTGATAGGGTTGAAAATTCTTGTTCAAGAAGATAAATTGATCACATATTTCTTTTCCTTTTTCTAAAGATACAATGAAATTAAAGTAAATGAAATAAAAAGTATAATTCCACAACAAAAGAAAAAATGAGGTACTGCTGCTAATAGACAAAACATTTTAACAGGATTGAAAGTTCCAAAGAGCAGATCAATTGAGTTAAACAGAGACTGAGTGCAGAGGAAGACATATTTTTTAAGTTTTTATAGAGAAGGATTGAACCAAAAATAAGATAATCTCCCTTGGATAACTGGAAAAGTTCAGTATTCAGAAATGTCAGGAATAAGTCAGGAGAAATGTGAGACAGGGAAGAAAATGTAAATATGAATAAAACAAACAATACTTGGAACTACAGACCCCTCCTCTCCAGCACGGTACTAAAGCCTTTCACACAACACAGTGACTTGTGCTACTCTGGTGAAGAGAAATAAAGTAAGTGGCCCAGAGGAAAAAATTCCCTTACATATTGGCATTTTGACAACCTCTGTGTAAAGGCCAGCCCAATCCTTCAGTCACACACTAAGGAACTGAACCCCCATCAACGCAACACACCAAAGTACACAGTGCTCCTGTATCATTCTTTCATTGGCCCATCATTGAATATGAACAATGATCACCATGTGTGAGAGGGAAGCCCAAAACAGGGCATAGAGAGAAAAAGCCATATAAAACAAAATTTTCCCCAAATAGTGTCTTCAGAGAAATTTAAGAAGAGCTCCTTTACTCAAATAGTGTTATGATACTCAAAGGAAAGAAATGAGAGACAGAGACACGGGTACTGGGAAGTGAATATAAATGGCAGTATGATTGCTGAAAATCAATTGGTATAAAGGGCAAATGAAGTTTAAGCAGAATAAAAGTACCTTCAGACACGTAATGAATCAGAAAACTCACTGCCTCACATTTCATGTTAGGAAGTTAGTTATATGCTTAGCAATATAAGCAAATAAGTCATAAAAGCGCAGGTTTCAAAGGAAATGACACCAGAGTTCCAGTCTCTTTGAATAGCAGACCTAAAGATGGCAATCATTCCAGATTGAAAAAAGGGGACTGCAGCTTCCAAAGGAGATGTGGGTGTTCGATAAGTAAAAAAGGCTACACGAGAGACTCCATATGTTTTTTTGAGTTTTTAGAACAATTTGAGACAGGCAATGCAAGTTGAGGGAAAGAGAGAGAGGCAGAAATAAAAGTCTCTACAGGAAATGAACAGCAGTTATAGAATTCTTTCAGAATTGGCAAAGAAAAAATTTGTATTGTCATATCAAAGAAAGTATGATGTTCTAATTTAACTAAAAGGAGTGACATAATTAAATTTAGAAAATGAATCAGGGTATTGAGAATAATTACAAAATAAACATTTCTCATATTAGAGAAGATCAATGAACTAAAATTGTAATATATGCATTCAGTTTTTACATATAGGATTATAAGGAACACAGAGTAGGAGACTTTGCTTTTTATTAAAAGCCTTACTGCATCTTTTAAATCATTTGTAAGATTATTTAAATAATTCACCAAACCAATATTTCTCATACAGCAATCATTAACATTATCAATTTGCATTTTCTCATTTTATAACAAGTTTCTGACACTCCTACTTACAGCGGCAGATATCAGATACAATTGTAATATCAATAAGTAAAACACATATAATGGCTCTCTGAATGACTTCTTCCTGTACTCTGTAAAACCGAAATGACTTTGTCTTGCTATATTTAAAATCTTTTTATTTTTTCCTGGTTCTTTAGGATATAAATGCCAGCTGCTGTAATGTTTTGATCTGGTTTTTTAAACTCGTTATAAAACATTTTATGTTATTCCAACTTCAAGCTAGAAGGCACTAACAGTCCTGAAGGTATAGAGCCATAACATTTCCTTCTGGAACATTCAAGATTTCCTTGAAAAATAAAGGCAGTTGCATGTTTTTAAAAATTTTAGGAGGTAATCTAACAAAAACTATGATATTCATGTGCATCAGCCTCTCAAACTTACTAACATTTTTCTAGAGTGCATTAATCAAACTTGGGCATCTGTTGATATTTCAAGAGCAAAGTTAAAAACTAAATTCTCAAAATTAAAGACTGAAGTTACCCTGAATTAGCTTTGAAATTCACTGGTAACCTATTGCATTGGCCAAGTACTTACTCTGTTTCTGGTTTCCTCGTGTGGGACTCAGTATTATTTCTATCATTTGTGTATATTGTGAAGTTACATGTAAATGATTTTGCACTATTCCTGGCAAAATCCCTGTAATTCATGGCAGGCAGTGTTGCAGCTGTTGCTGCAGAGGTTCTGATAAATTTTATCACCATCATTGCAAACTCCAATCTTCTCAATAGAGGTTTCTGTTTTTCTGAGTGTTGACAGATGGGATATCACTAATTCTCTCTTCAAGCTAAAAATATGCATGGCTTTAGAAATATCACCAGTAAATAGATAGATATGCTGAAAAAGATGACATTATGAGTAATTAAAGGTATGGCCATAGAAAAATGTAACCACATTCCTTGTGGCACTTACAAAATGCCTTTATAGCTAATTCCAGATAAGCTGACACAACTCTAAAGAGATGTCAGTCATTGAGAAGATACTGTCAGGTAGCTGATGACCTAGAAAGACAATACACATTTGATTATATAAGTTCTGGTATGTGTTAGAAGTTTATTTCATACTTGTATTTTACTACTGTCAATATAATACAGAGGTGTTATATATTAAATATAAAATACATATTAATAGTAGAAATATTAATTTAATCATACTACTCCTTATATAGTAATCACCCCTTATCCATTGGGGGTATGTTCCAAGACCCCCAGTGAAGAACTGAAACCATGGATAGTACTGCACCCTATATTTACTAGTTTTTTTCCCCAAACATACATGTCTTTTCACTTGAATGAAGCACTTTGCGGCTTTTGTTCTCTATATCTGAATTGCCAGTATCGCTATTCTTATGCTTTGAGGCCATTATTCAGTAAGTAAGAATTACTTAAACACAAGCACAATACTACAGCAGTTGATCTGAAAATCAAGACAGCTACTAAGTGACTAATGGTAGGCTGGTAGAGTAACAGCATGGGTTCACAGGACAAAAGGATGATTCACATCCTGGGCATGGCAGTGTGATGGAGAGAGATTTCATCATACCACTCAACAGTGCACAATTTTAAAATTATGAATTTTTTATTTCTGGAATATTTCACCTAATGTTTTCAGACCATGGTTGATGGTGGGTAATAGACACCTCAAAAAAGCAAAACTGTACCTGCATAGGAAAGCCAGCATTTTGTTGTCTCCAGAAGATCCAAATTTACTTATAACTTCCCCCCTTGCTGGGTCTTAAAGGGGGAAGTAAAATACAGTTTAACCTACCAATATATGATTCACAGTCAAGTAAAAATCTATTTTCAGTAATTTAAGTCACTTTCAGATAAATAGTTTGCCTTTCAAGTGCCTTTGTTTTGTTCTGATTTTCAACAAGATGACCTCATGACATACAAAGTCCTTCAATGTTCTCATATGATGAGATAAAAAGACCTTGGATCTTTTGTCTTTTAGCTCCCTTCTCATCTGTGTTATGCTGTAGCTGGTATAGTCTATACATGCTGCAGGTGATCACTGAGATGTCACTTCCTGGCTGGTCCTTGGAGAGGGACCGGTGACTATATTTTGACTATATTTTGGATGTCATGGTGCAAATGTTACAGAGTGAAAGGGGGTTATTTCACGTGGCGCCTTGGTATAAAACCTAACAACTACTCTTGAGGAAAACAGGTCTTTATTTACAGTTTTCCAACCTGGGGAGGGCAGTGAGCACTTCAGCTCAGAATCCTGTTCTCCCATGGGACCCAGCACTTCCCTTGCTCCCCAAAAGGCTAGAAGCCAAAAACATGCCCAGAAGTTCGCCATCCCTTATCTGTCAGCTGTCTCCTTCAGGATCTGACATATGATGCCATCAGCCTCCATATAACAGTCCAGCAAAACATGTGCCATGTTGCACTGGATCACACATGGTTCTCCCTTTCCTTTCAAAGTCACATGGTGTTCCCCTCTCTTTTCCAAGCTGCATGGAGATCTTCCCCTTCCTGCCAACGATGTAGATCTCCTCCCTTCTTCTCAAAGCCACATGGAGATCTTTTCTCCTTGCAAACCGCGCGGATCTCCTCTCTTCTTCTCAAAACTGCATGGAGATCCCCTTCCTGCAAACCGCGTGGATCTCCTCTCCTCTTCTCAAAACCTCATGGAGATTCTCTGCTAAAATCTCTGCCATCTATCTATTTTTAAATCTCTGACTGCGTCCTGTGACACAGTGGGTGTGGTAACCAGTTCTGACCATTCACAGAACCTTGTGCAGGCTCTGTGTGCTCTTTCTGCACCATTCCATGATCAAAACCCCTCCCATCTTCTTGGGGCCTTGGAAGAACCAAAGCCATTTGCATAACTGAGACACTAAGCTACTAGCCATAGTCATGAAAAGGCATCTTAAAAGCTGTTCCCTTTTCCCCATCCCCCACCCCACAGGCTCTGGAGAGTTTTGGAGACCACCACTCTATAACACAACTTCTTTATTTCTGATAATGAAATCCTTTTAATCTGTTTCAGCATGTCTACAAGCCTAGTGACCTCTCCATTCCCACACTGGTACTCCTGGCTTGCTTATTTTAGCCTCCACACACATACTTTTCTGGGATTCAGGAAGAGGGATTTAGGTTTACATGCTGGGCTATCTCCATTGTAATTACTGCATTTTTTCTTTGGCAACATGCTGACTATCCAGCCAATAAAACTTATTTTCTAGAACTGACTAAATTAAATTCTTTAAAAGAAGATACCATGTTTATCAATTTTTGTTTCTATTATAAATTTCTCAAATCCTAACAACCTTGGACAGTATCTCTCAGCAACAATCAATTAATAACAACTAAATATACTAAGTAGTCAATCAACTAATGCAAGAGCCAATCTAATTAAATGAGAAATGGAAGGAGATGTGGGATGGATGAATAGGTTCTGGTATCAGTTCCAGTGCATGGGAGGGTCCCCATGCCAACAAGCAATTCTTGGACACCAACTGGGTATCCAACAACTCAGCTCAATCCTGACACTATCTACTGAAGATAACATCAGACCCCATGGGTTAAGGATTCAGTGCTACAAGAGTACCCACTCCCCCCTACCCCTCAACCTCAGAAGCCAGTCACAGCCCAAGTTGTTACCTGTGTTTCTGACCTCCTTACTATAAACCAGACGTTTCCATGACTTCCTCCTTGGGTTTGATTAATTTGCTAGAGTGGCTCATAGAACTCAGAGAAACATGTTGCTTACTACATTACCAATTTATTATGAAAGGATCAAAAGGCTATAACTCAGAAAATAGCCAAATAGAAGAGATTCAGAGGGCAAGGTATTGGGAAAGAGCCTGTCACTCTCCCCAAATCCCCATCTGTTCTCCAACCCAGAAGCTCTCCAGCAAAATCTTTGGGTTTTTATGGAGGCTTCATTACATAGTCATGATTGATTGCATCATTGCCCATTGGTAATTAATTCAACCTCTAACCCCTTGCCCCTCCTTGGAGGTTGGGAGGTGGATAGAAAAGTTTCAACACTCTAATCATAGCATTAGTTTCCCTGGAAACTAGCACCCATCCTTAGGCTACACAAGGGTTTTCTGAAAGTTACCTGATTAACATAACAAAAGCCACCTTTATTGCTCTAATCACAAAAATTCCAGAGTTTTAGGATCTCTGTCTGGAAAGGTCCAAGGCCAAATATATCAAATATATATATTTCTCATTATAAATTACAATATCACAATGGGAAATCAAAGTAAAGGTAAAGGAAATATGTAATAAATGCATGATTTTGTTGGGTGTCAAATGTGTGTTCATTGACATGATCATATCCGAATATAATGAAAAACATAGTTCATCTCTAGTCAAAGGTGAATTAAGTGCTATATGTTGAAGTGACTGGGGGAGTCTGAACTCAGGTAGCATTAGGGTCATTGCTGCTAACAGTGAAGTTGTAAAGGATTTTGGTAAGATAGATGATCATGGAATCTGTGAGCTTGCTGATGAAGTCTTTAAGGAGAAGGATTGAATTTTGAGTGTCTGTGACTGACATGACCTGTAAAGAGGCTGGTGTTAAGTTATAGTGAGGACTTTCAACTGGCAATTGTTTATTGTGAGACAGTTTAAGGACGTTGGCCTGTGAATGGAAAAATACCAACTAGCCAGGTAGCCAACTTAAAACCAGAATGATAAACTGACTACAAGAATGTCACCACCTTTCTAATCCCTGCTTAAAAAAAGAAAAAAAAAAAAAAAAAAAAACAGCAGAATTTTATCTCCCTTCTAACCACCTGCTTTTTCCTTATCCTGACATGGAGAATTCCACAAGCCCGCCGTTTTCAAAAAGCCCATCTTTGTGTGCAAGCCTGCTTTGTTCCCAGCTTGTAAAAGCAGCCAAGCAGAGCCAGTCCCAGAGCCAGTTCAGAGGACCTTTCTTTTCTCTGTGCTGCCTCCCTTGTGCTCACACATAAGCTTAATAAAATCTGTCAGAAAATTTCTCTGGAGCTTCCTCTTGATCATTTCTATATTGTGAAACTTAAGAATCATAATGCCCTCAACAACTGGTATTGGTGGAAGCATGGTCTATAATTAATATAGAAGTCTATTGAGTCTTCTTTTACATTGGGGACTTTAGAAAACAGAATTCTCCAGGAATAGCTGAAAGAGAAAGGAAAATGTCAGTTAAAGTAAAGTTGAATTATCCTTTACAGAAATATTTGAAAATACAAGAAAACATATCTTAATAGTATACTGTTACTGTGAGGCTCACAGCCACTCTAGAAAATTCAATAAGGCAAGAATTGAGTAAGGCATTACAGAGGTAGAGTTTTCCTCTAATAAGTAAAAAGAAGGAAGCAAAAGGACAGGAAAAAAATTAATAGAGGAATGAAATAGATTGTGACATGAGAAGGAAAACAAATGACAAACAGAAATTGTGTTAGAGAGACTACTGAAAGTGTGACCACTCCTTGACAGTAAAGGTCTCAGTTTTGAGTGGCAGAATGGCTCATAACTCTTGTTATAAGCTGTCTCAGATAACTCAAGAATATTGCCATATAGCAAAGACTTGCTTTAGAAATAATCACAAGCATCTATGTTATGATTAGCACAGTCACATTCATTATTTTGCTTTCATAAATGAAGAGCTAATGAATTAATAAATTTTATTTTTGCAGACCTAAAATAGATGCCATACTCAATAAATACTTCAATTATTGTTCATCAACTAAACCATGAAAATATGTCTTTAACAAATACAAGTGAATTCAAACTTTATATGTAAATGGAGTCACTGGTTAGTTAGCCTTAATAACACACAGTCACTTAACACTGGTAAAATGGTGACACACAGTGCCATCAGTCATGAAATGCATAATATATGTAAAAATAATTGGGCAACATTTATTATTCCAATGATTCTCTTGACTCTGAGGCCCTAAGATCAAACTTTCCAAAAGTTCTAAACTGTAACTTCATGTAGCCTAGAAATTAATTTCTAAGATTTTATAGAAAAATCATATTTTCCTCTTTCCTTTTAATCCAGATGTAGTGATTCTTCTCTGTCCTGTCCTCTATTCAAATTCTCCCAAACCCTTTTTAGTTTATTATTTGTATATTATTCTCTTTTTAGAAATGCTTCCTAGAGCTATCTTTTTGATTCCCACAATTTCCGTGTAAGTAAGAATGCCCCCCCCCCATTTTACAGATAAAAACAAAGTATTGTACAATGAGTTTGAACGATGTATTCATATAGATTAATGGCACCAAATTAAGATACTCAGCTTTCTATTTCAGGTTATGATAATACATATAAACATTTTACTGCTCTCCATTTCTTTCCTCCCACCTCCAAAATCTGGCATCATCTTCAAACTGAAATAATGCTGTAACTCAGATGTAAAATAATTTTTCATGCCAACTTGTCACTAATTTTCTCAGTGCGGCCTTAATTGATATCTTTTCTTATCTGTACAATATTAGTATGTAAAATGAAATTATTCTGCAAGCTTAATTGTATGTAACAGGCTATAATTTCTCCATCCTCAGATTTTAAGATCAATAGCAAATTACAGGTCATGCTCAGAAATAAAAGATTTTTCCTAATTCAAGGACTGACCGTGAGTTTGCCTTGCATACTATCTTACAATAAAAAATGTCACACACTCCAGTAGAGAAGTATGACAGTTGCTCAAGAGACGTTTCCCTGTATTTATTTTTATTATTTTTTATTTTCATTTTTTATTGTTTTTCTATTCCACTTGCCCCACAAATTCCCCCATTGGCCCCCCCAACCTGTCCACCCCTTCTTCCCACAGTCAATCCCCACCCCGTTGTCCATGTCCATGGGTCATTTATATTAGATCCTTGACCCTTCCCCTTCTTACCCTTTTCTGTCCCTCCCCCTTCCCCCCTTGGTCACTGTTAGTCTGCTCCTTGTTTACATACCTCTGGTTCAATTTTGCTTGTTTATTTGTGTTGTTCATTAGTTTCCTGTATTAGGTAATATCATATGGTATTTTTCTTTCATTGCCTGGCTTATTTTGCTAAGCATAATTCTCTCTAGTTCTATCCATGTTATCACAAACAGTAGGAGTTCATTTTTTCTTTCTGCTGCATAGTATTCCATTGTGTAAATGTACCATAGTTTTTTGATCCACTCATCTACAGATGGGCATTTAGGCTGTTTCCAGCACTTGGCTGTTGTAAATAGTGCTCCTATGAACATAAGCATGCAGAGGCTTTTAGAATTGGTGTTTCAAGACTCTTTGGGTATAATCCCAGCAATTTCATCAAAAGGCAGTTCCATTTATAGTTTTTTGGGGGAAGTTCCATACTGTTTTGCATAGTGGTTGCACCAGTCTGCATTCCCACCAACAGTGCACCAGGATTCCCTTTTCTCCACATCCTCCCCAACACTTGTTTGTTAATTTGTTGATGATGGCCATTCTGACCGGTGTGAGGTGGTATCTCATTGTGGTTTTTATTTGCATCTCTCTGATGGTTAGTGATGTTAAGCATTTTTTCATATGTCTATGGACCCTCTGTATGTCCTCTTTGGAGGAGTGTTTGTTGAGGTCCTTTGCCCATTTTTAAATTGAATTGTCTGTCTTCTTGGTGTTGAGTCTTATAAGTTCTTTATGTATTGTCTGAGGTATCAATGAAAAATATGTTTTCCCATGCAGTTGATTCCCTTTTCATATTGCTGATGTTTTCTTTTGCTGAGCAGAAACTCTTTAGTTTGATGTAGTCCCATTTGTTTATTCTTTCCTCTATTTCCCTGATATATCAGTGAAAATATTGCTAGTTGGGATATCTGAAATTTTTCTGCCTATGTTTTTCTCTGGGATTTTTATGGTGTCACAGCTTACAGTTACGTCTTTGATCCATTTTGAGTTTATTATGTGTAAGGTGTAAGTTGGTAGTCTAGTTTCATTTTTTTGTCTGTCCCTGTCCAGTTCTCCAAGCACCATTTTTTGAAGAGGCTCTTTTCACTTCATTTTATGTTGCTTCCCCCTTTGTCAAATATTAGTTGACCATAGAGGCCGGGGTTTATTTCTGGGCTCTCTATTCTCTTCCATTTATCTATATGTCTGTTCTTATGCCCGTACCAGGCTATTTTGATTACAGTGGCCTTGTAGTGTGGTTTGATATCAGGTATTGTGAGTCCTCCTATTGTGTTCTTTTGTCTCAAGATTGCTGTGGCTATTTGGGCTCTTTTTTGGTTCCATATAAATTTTTGAAGTACTTGTTCTAGGTCTGTGAAATACATTGCTGGTATTTTAATAGGGATTACATTGAATCTATAAATTGCTTTGGGTAGTATGACATTTTAATGATGTTGATTCTTCCCATCCATGAACATGATATATGCTTCCATTTATTTGTATCTTCCTTAATTACTTTCTTCAGTGTTGTGTAGTTTTATGATTACAGGTCTTTTACCTCCTTGGTTAAGTTTATTCCTAGATACTTTATTTTTCTTATTGCTATAGTAAATGGATTTTTTCCCTATTTTCTATCTCTGATATTTTATTGTTGGTGTACAGAAATTCATTAAATTACAAATGATTTGGTGAGTAGAGTAGCCCACAACCCCTTATTCACAGTTTTGCTTTCCATGCTTCTAGTTACTGTGCAGTCAACTGACATCCAAAAATATTACATAGAAAATTTCAGAAGTAAAGAATTCATTATTTTTTAATTGTGCATCTTCCTAAACAGTGTAATAAAGTCTCTACTATTCTACTTTGTCAGGCCCAGGATGTGAATCATCCTTTTGTTCCACTTAGCCATGCTGTATTGTACCTGTCCATTAGTCATGTAGTAACCATCTGGGTTATCAGATTGACTCTTGATGTATCACAGTTCTTGGGTTCAAGTAACCCTTACACAGTAGCTTCACACTTTATTACAACAACTACATCATTCACCTCACTTCATCTCATCACATAGGCATTGTATCATCTCACAACATCACAAGAAGGTTGAATATGGTACAATAGGATACTTTGAGAGACCACATTTATATAACTTCTATTACAGTATATTTTTATAATTGTTCTATTTTTGTTTTTATTATTATTAATCTCTAACTGTACCTAATTTATAAATTGAACTTTTCATAGATATATAGGTGTAGGAAAAACGATATATATATGTATAAAGTTTGATACTATTGTATTATGGTTTCAGGCATCCACTGAAGGTCTTTGAACATATCCCCAGAGGGTAAGGGGGCACTACTCTACCTCATTGGCATAGAGAGAATTTAAATGCATCAGGATCAGTTGTTTAGTTTTCTCTATAAGTTTAGTAGAGAGAAGGCAACATGGCACAGTTACAAATAAAGGTCAAGAGATAGATTTTAATCCTCATTCTGTCACTAGTTTTTTTATGATCCTTGAGACATTCTGTCAGCCTCAGTTTCCACAACAGAGAAAGAGTCTAATTTTAACTTCACCACCTATTTCAGCAGTGTTAAAGAGAATCACAGGAGATTACCTGTTCAGTAGACCTTTTAAACATAAAGAGCATTTTAGAAAATCTGTGATAAAATGGCCACACTGGTTTTGTTTTTGTTTTTGTTTTGTGTGTGTGTGTGTGTGTTTTGTATTTCACCTCTCACTATTCTATGGCAAAAACAAACAAACAAAACCTTGCTTGGAATCTTTTAATTCTCCATTAGCTTCTGAGCTATCTTACTTACATGCCATGACCTTTATCCAAGAGACTTACACATTCAGCGTCCTGCTTTATGTCACCATCAGTAAAACATTACTTCCTGGAAGCTGCCTTGCCTACCTGTCTTCCCTTGTCCCCACTTGGCTTGCTTCCCATTTCTTGTTTCTCTTTGTTGTGCTATAGACTCCCTATTTATTTTTCCAACCAGATGGAATTATATATTCACCTTCCTGTATTCTTCAGTAGGTTGAAAGTTCTGAAAGCTTTGTTATCTTTTCCATCATTCTTGATCCAGCAACCATCACATACTAATGCTTTTTTAAAATGCACAGATTAAATCTGTAACTATAACCCAAATACATGTCTGTAGGCATTTCTTTATCACTTTAAATTGATAACTAAACAAATACAGAAGTTGAAGCTTACAGGATAAGGCTGCTCTAAGCTTGCCGCTGTATACACTGACAATTAGAGATTCACTCTTCTTTTTGTTTTGGAGTCAGGGAGTGTAATTTTTATTTCTTTTTATTTATTTAACAGCTTATTGACATATAATTGATAGACCCAAAAAGTGCATATGGAGAGAGATTCACTTTTAAATGCTACACAGAAGAAAGTAACTAACCAAGAAAGGGCTCTTGAGTCTGTCACAAATACAGGGGTGAACAAAAGTAGATTTACAGCTCTGAGTATGTGAACCACAGTTAATAAAGCTATTGTAATAATTATAACCATGCTTTTTTCCATATGAAAAACTATAAACTTACTTTTGCCCACTCTTGTATTATAGTCTACATATAATCATTGAACAAAGTTATCAAAATTCTTTCTTGGACTAATAAACCAGATTACGGGTTCCATTTTACCATATTCTGTGCATAAGGAACTCAATACACATCCTGTGGATAAATCCACATAATCTCATACCACTTTTAAATGTCTAGTCAAGGAACTAGTATAAGTGACTCATGGACATGGACAATGGGGTAGGGATTGACTGGGGGAGAAGGGGGGGTGGGTAGGGCAGGAGAGAGCAATGAAGGGGAAATGGGACAACTGTAATTTAAAAAACGATTAAAATTTTTTTAATAAGTAATTTTAAAAAAGAAAATGAGGGTAGAAAAATAGCTTTTTAAAGAAATAAATATTTCCTTAAACAGAAATATAATTCACAGGAATTCTTTATGGGAATTGCACTCTACTTGTTCAGAAGAAATTTGAAAAATAAAAATAAAATAAAATGTATTTCATGAGGTCTTATTCTTTATGAAATTGTTTTGTTGAGTGGAAAATAATTATCACATCAGTGATTAAAATTTCACCAAGAGAACTTGTTATCTAGGTTCAGACACTGTCAAGCATGATAGTATTCAAGAATAAAACCACAAAATTTATTTTCCTCAGTAAAATACAATCCTCCCTTTAGCCTAAATTCAATTGGAGGTAGTGATAGTGCCTTAAATGGAACATACTGATCTTAACAACAACTTTGTCACCCTTTCTATTTTCTGAGACATAATGGTGCTTTTTCTGCTGGACAAATTCATTTTTAATAATGTTTTGTTGTGCTGTTTTCTGCTGTGGTCTAAATTCTATGCATCGAACCCCTGCTTGCTTCATTCCTTCAAGTGTGTTTGGGAGTACTTTGTACCTTCTTAACCTCAGTTTTTGTTTATCTTGTGCCAAGTACTTCACCATCTGGACATCATCCTACTCTGTTATCTACCAATCACACTGAAATCCCCAATTTAACATGTCTGTTGCTATAAATGTGGTATCTTATATGAGAAAGCAGCAGGCTCAGCACAGCAATTATTACAGTTTCTTGTTTTGTTGTTATTCATGACCATTCACATTTTAGATCAGCTTCTTTCAATTGATACTTAATAGCCCTTTGTTTACTAATTTTTTAAGTATTGTGGAGTTAAGTGTTTTATGGTATCAAAGCAGGAGTAAGATTTATCACATAAGACAGACCTACCTATCTATGCACCAGCTAGCTTCCCTGCATAATGGTTACATGTGTAACTTGACAATGCATGGAAGTGAAAAACATTAATTGTTCACTTCTCTGAATTCACATTTTTGTTAAATTAATTTATTCAATTGCAGTTTTATCTGCTCACTTACAGATAATCAAATACTATACATTATTGACTGAAAATGATTGAGAAGTATATTTTTCTACTTTCTCTTTCTTGTTCCCTTTAACACACACACACATTCACACACACACAAGCTCTCTTTGCTGCTTTTATTCTTCAGTGCCCATAGACTATTTATTTCTGCTGTTTCAAATCCTTCTCTATTCACAGCAGATGAAAACTGCATAGAAGCTGATAACATTATGAATCCCTATGGTGTTTAGTGAAATGTATGTAGGCAGAGCTTTTGACAGGAATAAAATTCCAACAGTGCCACTCAGTGATATGAGATATTCTCTTCGCAAGTACCACCAGCAAGGCCAAACCATCCTGTCACATTTTTCATTTAACATATGAAATAAATCAGTGTGGTTCTTAGTTACCTATCATGCTTTTTAAAGGCAAACACAGGCCTACACGGTATTGGTCCCATGGGATGGTTATTACTGAGTCTTTAGGAAGACATACCTAGTGCTCAATTATGCCAGGTTTCCTGTGGTCTGCTGTGATGAGGCAGGCATGTTTTTCTGCAATATCAAATATATATCTCCTATGCTATCAGCACCTGAAGGAAAAGAAAGAGAAAGTAAGCACTTGTATAATTTCTTCTTCTTTCCTAATGTATACACTATCTCCACAACATCATAAAATATTAATGCATAAGAATGTCTAAAGATTAGGAAATATATCCTTACTTCTGTTTCTTGCTAGAATCTGTTTTGACAGTTTTAGCTAATTGGCTAATTTATTCATCAATGATTTCAGCAAAAGAGGTCTCATGAAATAACTTATTTATTTATTCATTCCTTGAAAATACAAATTCCCAGCTCCCATGAATTTGACATTCCAGAGGGAGAGAAAGATAAAAACCACAAACAATTAAGTAAAAACATAGAATGTTAGATATCAGCAAGTTCCATAGATGAAAACAAAGCAAGAACTAGGGAAAGAAATTGCTGCAGAGAACAATGGCGCTTGATTTTGAATATGAACATTAGGAAAGTCCTCACTGAGGAAATCTCTGGAAAACAAAGATTAAGGAGGTGAGTGCAGGTGTTATTTGTAGAAGAAATTTGTACAAGAAATAAACAGACTAAACACAAACACGTATAGATGTAAAAGCCCTTAGGTGAATATTGCGAGGTATGGGGCTAAGCAGAATGAATAAGGGGCATAATAACAGGACATGAGGTCAAAGAGGAAATGTGGTTAGAAGATAAGTTTATAGATTGTGTAGGTCATTGCAGGTTTTTGCTCTTTTTCTGAACAAATGGCAATCTACTTTCTTTCTAACCTGTTATTGCTATTTGCTAAATTCTCTGTTAACAATGTACAGTTCAGGATATATTCTAAGTAGTGGACATTAGAAGTAAAATTACAGTATTTAAAGTAGTTAAGCCAGTATAATTTTAATTATTATATATAAAGCAATATTTTTTAAATGTGTTTTATTGATTATAATGTTACATTTGTCCCAATTTCCCTTCCCTCTTCTCCCCTCCACCTGGTGGACCCCCTCCCTCCAGTTGTCCCCCCCTTTTAGACCATGTCCATTAGTTGTGCATATAGTTCTTCTCAACCTCTCTCTGTCTATTCCATTCCCTCCTACCATGATCCTTAATTCCTATATCAGCTCCCTCCCTCCCTCCCTTCCCCCTCCCTGCTGACCTCCCCCCAATATGTTCCCCATACCTATAGTTCTTTTTCCACTCTGGTTGCCTGTTTAGTTTGCCTTTGTTTCAATTCCATAGCTTCTGTTGTTGGTTCTTGTGATGCAGTTTTCATTTTAGATTTCATAGTTTTGATCCTCCTTTTTCTAAACCAGTCCCTTTAACATCTCATATAACAGTGGTTTGGATCTAATGAACTCTTTCAGTTTTGTTTTGTCCTGGAAACACTTTCTCTGCCCTTCTATTCTGAATGACAATTTTGCTGGATAGAGTATTCGTGGTTGTAGGTTTTGGATTTTCATTACTTTGAATATTTCTTGCCAGTCCCTTCTTGCCTGCAGGGTCTCCCTTGAGAAGTCAGCTGATAATTTAATTGGGACCCCTTTGTACATGATTCTTTTCTTCTCTCTTGCTGCTTTTAAGATTCTCTCTTTATCTTTAACTTTTGACATTTTGATTATAATGTGTCTTGGAGTGGTTCTCCCTGGGTCCAGTTTTTTTGGAACTCTCTGTGCTTCCTGTACCTGGAAGTCTATTTCCTTCCCCAAGTTTGGGAAGTTCTGCTTTATTATATTTTCACTTAATTTTTCAATTTCTAGTTCTTCTTCTTCGCCCTCTGGCAAACCAATGATTCTTACGTTGGGCCTTTTATAGCTGTCCCAGAGGTTTCTGATCCTCTCCTCATTTTCCTTGCTTCCTGTTTCCTCTTTCTTCATTGGTTGACTGTTTGTTCCTTCTCTATGTTCTGGTTTGTTGATTTGAACTCTGGATTTTATTTCCTCACCATTTGTCTCGTATGTGGTTTTGTTCCTTTCATTATGAGTGTTTTTCGATTCTTTCTCATCTTTTTCCAGATCTTTTGTTAATTCTGTAAGCCACCTGATAACAATGGCCCTGAACTGAGCCTCTGACAGGTTTCTTATTTGTTCATCTGTCAGGTTCTTCATCTGTTGCCTGGTGAGCTGTGCCACCGGGATTTCTATAGTTGTCTGCCTCATTTTGACAGATGCGTTTTGTTTTCTTGGGCCGGCTATAGGGGGCAGTGCCTGTGTACTCATCACGACCCAGCGACCGGCGGCAATTCGCAACCTTTTTCGCCGGCGCTTTGTCGTCACAACCCAGCGACCAGTGGCGATCCGCAACCTATTTCGCAGCCCTGTGGCACTTTGTGTGGGGGCGGGGGTCCAAGATGGATTCACACAGTTATTCCGCTAGGAGACCGGATCCGTCCTCCCGCCCCCTGGGCCTCACTGTTCGAGGCGATGTGGTGGCTGCTTTCCCCACCATTGGGGTTGCCAGCTGCCGGGGTTTGACTGCAGCCGGGATTGTTCTCCCTGCCTCTGGGATTGCTCTCCCTGCCGCTGTCCCTGGTGCGACCGCAAACAGCACCACCCACTCTCGCTCTTACCTGCCCAAAGGGCGCCGCTGGTTTATAACTTCATACGTTGGGCTTCTGTGTAATTTTATTTTCTGGAATTTCTAGTTATCTTTTGTTTTGAAGTAGTTGTATTCCTCTCTAGTTGTAGAGGGAGACTGAGCGTGTCCGTCTAAGCCTCCATCTTCACCGGAAGTCCATAAAGCAATATTGTGGTTGAGAAGAGAGTTTTTGAAAAAAGCCCAACATGAGTTCATATCTCAACCCCTTCACTCAATTAACCATGTGACTTTAGACAAATATATCTTCTCTTTTTTATTTAATTTATGATAGTTTGGATTTTACCTATTCACTTAATTTTTATTTTTTTTTTTTGCCTTTCCTGATAAACTAAAAGGATCACAAAGACATAGACCATATCATTTTTTATTGCCAACACACACGTAACTAGCACTTTTCGCACAATAGAAACTCAATACATGCAAGCTGAAGGAAAGAAGGAGGAAAGGAAATAATGAATGATGAGTAACTAAATGAAAGGAGAGAGAGAATTTTAGGTGGAGTAGTACCAGAAAAGTAGGCTCTGAAATGAGAAGGAAAATGGTACGAGATCTGAAAGCAGTCTGTCCAGTGTGACTGGCTGAGAAGGGAATGACAGAAAAGATGGTTTAGAAATAATAGGTACTCTGATGGTGTAAGGAATGAAGGCCAACTTTTATAGTTTTAATGCTATGCTTTAGACAGGAGAGTTTATGTGATCAGATATCCCTTTCAAATAACATTACTCTGGTTTTCACTAAAATGTTTCTGGGTAGATGTGGCAAACATACTCATCCAGCTGCTCACATTCCTATGTTACATCTCCTGAGCCAAGACCTTCAGGGAGATGGGCAGAAGTGGGCCTCTGTGCATGGCCCAGTAGAGAGCCAGTGCTGGGCTTTCTTCCAGAGGCCCACTGAGAGCCTGGAGAGTGCTGCTTTTTAAGGGAAGCTGAATGGACTGGTTATAAGCATGTCTGTTACTCCTAGCCTTCTAGAAGCTGAAATAACCAATTGCCTGGGCCGGGTCCTGCATTTGTTGATGAGTCTTGGAGAGCTCTAGGAACTGCCTGAGTAAAGAAGATCCTCCACCTGCCTCCACTGCCCAGCCAGGCCCTCAGGGCAAAGTTTTTGTCGGTCCTGTGGAAAACGGAACACATTATATCACACCAATATCCATTCTGAGGCTGAAAATGCTCTTTTCAGACAAATGAATGCAAGTCCATAAATGGTGAGACAAAACATCTTGTCCCAGAAAATCAAAGAGAAATAATATTTCAAAGTACTGAGCAAAAGTAAAATAATATGAAAGGCATGAAGGAAAATATGTGACTTGGAAAAAAGACTCCAAATACCTAATATAGTAATATTAGGATTTTCAAAAAGAGAAAAAAAACTGAATGAAGGACCAGCTGTCATTAAACAATTAAGAGGAGGCAATTTTCCCAAGCTAAAGAGAAAATGAATATGCAAATTGAAAAGGCACAATTATTAAGTCCCAAGAGAAATCTGTTTGTCTTTCTGTACACTGAATTCTCAGAGCAAGAAAAGTGCTTGGTAGATAGTAAGTACTAAATGGATTTTTATGTGAATTAATAAACCCCAAATTTGCTTCTGGGAAGTTGCAATCAAATAAGAAACAAAGATGAAACCTTGGGATTTCAGCAATATTTCTCAGCATTTAACTCTTAATACAAAAGATAATAAAATATTATTGATCACTCCTATGCGCCATAAATATCAGTTGGTTCCACAAGAAAATATCAATAACCAAAAGTGATTTAAAAGTATACTTAGGCTAAGTTTGATAAAGCTTAAACAAAAACTTTGTAGCAGAAATATATGGCATATAATTATGAATAAAAGTGTTATTTTTAGAAAAAAGGTGAATATTAAATATAGTAGCTTCTTAGTATTTTATAACACACCAAAACTTGTTAAATTATAAGTAGTAGGCTTTACATCAGCACATAACCATTGGACTTTATGGGAATGGGAAGGTTGTCATGGAAGAGAGATGTGTCATTGTGATTTTGCCCTTTGTGGAGTATCATGTGTCCCTTACTTAATGGGTAGTAAGGCAGCATGGTGTCAGGAGTACAAAATTGAATTTAATGATCTCTGGTTTATTTTATCTAAAATATTGTGATTCTCTACTGATGACTTCTATGTATAAGGATAAATTTTGTTTCTTAATTTCTTAGAAATTTTACAGTATAGTTTCTTTGTGAAGCTATTAATTTTTTTGTTTGGGATTTCAATAATAATTAAACTGATCAAAAAACTTTAAATCACTTTTTATATCACTCGAAAATGAACTATTTTTAGAATATAAATTTTTTCATGTATATATTACAAACTTTATAAATAATGGTATTCTCCTCTGAATATGTTTGCCAATAATTCCAAATAATTTCATATGACTCCCATTCTCCTTTGATACATAGGAAAGTATAAAAAGAAATAACAGCAACTTTTCAAAGATCTCTCAGTACCACAAATATCTTTATGGCTTTTATGGGATAGAATGACTCGTCATATTTTTAACATGGTTCTAACAATAAATGTTTATTGACTTATTTTATGATAGCCAATTTTCTCTATATTACCTATCATGTTGTGTAACATTTATTTATTACAAATGATAAAATATGCCATTAGATAGATGAGTGGGCAATATTGTCAAACTCAGAAAGGCAAAAAGAGCATTTTTTTTCTTTTGGTATTATGTACACACGTGGTAAAGGGTTGCTAAATTGGTCTATTAAAAAAATTCTAACAAACTTAATTTAACACGTAGACTGTACCGAGGTTCGCTTTGTAAAAATACACAATGCAGTATTATTAAACAAAAGGAAAGAAAGATTATATGGAGAACAAAATGAAATTTTTCTTGTTTCTGACTAAAATCATATTCTACTAACTAAATACAAAGGCAGAAATAATACCTTTAGCGAAAATTGAAGAATGTTCAATATTAAGTACAGAAGCATGCAAATAGAGGAGGAAGACACCACATGTAACTTTAGTAAAAAGCTCAAATAGCTTATTCTGCTGGTTAAATATTAATCTCTTGGTAGAAAATGTTAATTTTGTTGAGGACATGTTTTTTTGATAAGCAAAATGACATCAAGTGTTTTTTCTCCCACTAACACATTTGTTTTTAACATTTTCATCTAGTATATTTTTCTGATTAAATGATAAAAAGCTCTCTAAATATCCCCATTTCAGCATCTAATGCCATTGCAATCTGACTTCCCACAGACTTTATTTTAGCAAAGCAAGGTGTATCATAAGCTATCCAGTTGTGGGAAGGTCTTATAATTTGATGTTTTATTTACTTTTATTTCTTTTCCTTTCAAAGAAATTCTGTACCAATAAACAAAGAGGTCTGATTTTTTTTTTTAACTCAAACCAATGCATCTGTTCCATAATTAACCCTTGGACTACTTTTCTCCACATTTTTCTAGTGAATTCCAGTTACTTTCATGTATATTTTTAGTTTTCCACTTCAGGTCCCTGAGCAGGCACTAGAGCCCTGGGGAAATTTAAAATTAAAAAAATTGCTAATAAATAAGATTTATCCATTTATTCCACAAACCTTTTGAGTTACTACTATGTTTATGGACAAAAAACAAACAAACAAACAAACAGTGAATAGGTGTTGTATATATGGACACATACATTTGCTTATGATTTAGGGTGTAGAAACTGTTCTCAGAGGTGAGGCCACACGTAGGCTGTGGCTTGCCACCCCTGCTCTGGAACACCACGACCCCTCCTCCGCCCCCTCAGCCACAACCTCTCCCCCAAAGGACTTGGCAGACCCCCCCCCTCAGCTGCCCTGCCCTCGCATCCGCAGCCCTGGCTTCGCAGAAGGGCTCTCAGGGACAGAGTCACCCTCAAGGTTCAGGAGCTCCCCAGCTATGCGGCCAGCCCTAGGGTCACGCTTTGCCAAGTGATGATCTGGTCGTGTGGAAATACGTACATCTCAGACGTCTCAGCCCTGCTCCTCTATCCTGGGGGCAAATTAGGCCTGCTTGCCCCCCAGTGAGGTAGGTACATACTATCAGCCTCAAGCCCCACTTGCAAACAGTGACGGTTTCAACAATGTGCATTCTCTTATGTTTATAATTATTAACTTGTAATAAAATGGTTTTTAAAAACTGAAATTGGTAAATTATTGCAGAATCAAGGTTTCTTACTGAAATACTGTTTTACTTAATACATATAAAAGTAATGTATATACTTACTAAACTAAAATTAGACAGTGCTAGCAGATTAATTTTTAAAAGAGCCCCCCCTCACTCCATCCTCACTGGTTCCCATAAATAATCTACAAAGTTAATTTGTCATGTCTCAAAATTATATACTCATACTGCTAATTTTTAACTTATCAATTAGAATGTCTCTTCCTTCATTCCTTAGGTTGGATACACAATTTCCTAATAACCACGTGACTTGGACCCCATGCCTTATTGCTTCTTGGTTTACCTTTTGAATATTCTGGAGCATAACTTCAAGCAACTTCCTAAAAGAGGTACATTTTTTAGTCTTTTTGTTGTTGTTGTTTGGAAATGTTTTTGTTCTACTATCTGTATAATTAACATTAAACAGCATAAAAGTATGTGTTTTAATAGATTTCTAAAGTAATTGATATACTCATTTTGTATATCATTTATGTATAAATGACTTTGTCTCTTTTTTTATTTACTTTTATATTCCTCAATTTATTACAATCCTTCTGAAGTTTAATGATGAAGTATCTTTGTGGGAATCTTTTTATATATATTGTATTGGATTCTCAGTCAAGCCCTTTCATTTTAGTTATCATTTTCTCTTTTATATCTATCTACATTCTGAAATATTTAATTAACTTTTTAAGTCTCCTTTTTTATTTTAATTTTAAAAATTATTTTGTCAACCATGTTTTTAAATCCAATATGGTTAAGGAAAAACTATATTAGAGGTCTTTGAATTGTTGAAATCAAGAGGCAAATGCTTTTTTTCTTTTTGTAAGGGACCTAGAGCCTAACCCATTACTAAGATTAAAAGGCATTAGTAATAATCATTACTAATGATCATTATCATTTCAGTGTTGATGATGATAGGATGCTGTTGGGAATATAAATTAATACAACCTTCCTTGAGGGCAATTGTTTAGTAAATACCAACAGCTTTAGCAATATGAATATCACCTACCCACAAATACATATAAAGTCTACCTATAGAAATTTATAATTAGGAAATCATAAGAATACCACCAAAAATATATTGAAGAATAGGATAACTAATGGCCAATATTGTGAAAACAAGTCACTTAAGTTTAGTTAGGTGCAAATAACAAATGACCCAGTGTAAAGTTTCTGAATTAATAGAATGACTTATTATTTCAAATTAAATATATTAAATATGAGATATAACAGTTAATTTAATGGTTCAATAATTTTATTAAGAATTAAAATTTAGCCCTGATGAGTGTGGCTCAGTTGGTTGGGCATTGTCTCACAAAGTGAAAGGTCACTGGTTCAATTCCCAGTCAGGGCACATGCCTGGATAGCAGGTTCAGTTCCCAATTGGGTCACATATAAAAGGTAACCGACTGATGTTTCTCTCTCACATAGATGTCTCTACTCTCTCTTTCTCCCTCTCTTTTCCACTCTCTAAAATTAAACAAATAAGAAATATTTTTTAATTCAAATTTAATCCTTAAATTCTTAGTCATTGGCTCTTGTCTGAAAATAAAGACTGGACTGGCAAGAATTATGGTTTTACAGTGATTGACTAGACTGATTGAGATTTAGACTAATTTCTCAAAAAGTAGTCAAGACTTTGCATGTAGCACTAGAATTGATTAACTGAAGTTTTTACATTTCATATCATGGTGCAGGAATAGACCACAAGAAGTTCTAAAGCCAGGACCCACTGAGCAATGCTTTTGGATGATTGACTTTCACTTCAGTCTCAAAGAAAAAAGCTCAGTAATTGGTTTGGACTGTCTTGTGTCCAGCATCTGGAGAAATAGACAGATACATACTGAAATCACCAGTTTAGGACAGAGGCAGGCAGGAGTCATTGGGAGGGGTGGCAGAGGACTGGAGTAGAAAATGGTGTCAAGACAGACTGAAAATCAGGTGAAGTCCTCACCATGCATAAGTAGAACTACTTGGGCCTTATATTGCACTTACATTTCACATACCTTAAGTAAGATGTTTTGTGTACCATCCCCATAAGCTTTCACACCTTTTGTCACAAAGTTCCATCCCCTGCATCCTTCAGTGTCTGTCAACATCATCCTTGTCGATAATCATGCAGCTGATATATATTATGCAACTCTAGCAATTGTTCTAAGAGTTGGAAAATACTTAAGATTAATTTTTAGGGACAGAAGTTTCCCCTTATTGGGACATTTTGCTTATAAAAAGAGAACAAGTTTTATCTTCTAAATTAATTGGAAATAAATGGGAAATAGGTAAAGATTTATTTAAACTTAGAACTTCAGTTCATATAAGTGGTAAATAATCAGTGTGCCTCAGAGACATGAATGTTTAGATCTATGTAACCTCAGTGGAAGTTTCTGAAATTCTTGTGATTTTTCAGAAACTTGTTGGAAAATTCTACAGATAAAAGAGAAACACCACAAAAACAATATCAATATTTGAGAAGTATTATTTGAATTTTATTTTCTGATATAAGATGTGATAACAAATAATAAAACCATTAACATGTAACTACTTAAGCCTTGCTCATTGAGCAACTGACTCTTGCTAATAAAAGAATAAACTTGTAAGAGCTTTATGGATTTATTTTTAATGCAAATGACAGAAGTGGTGGTTAGGTAGCAAACCGAATCAAGAGAACAAATCCCAAATGAAGCTTATTTAATTGAAGATGAATCGGTAAAGCACAATAAGTATCAAGGACTGACCCTGGATAACTTCAAATAGTCTGATTTTAGCACAATACAAGTTAAATTAAACTTAAAACAAAGACTTTCCATGAGAGGAAGTGCTCCATCAACCATCACTGGAAATCCCTGGAATCTAAAATACTATATTTTAAATTAGGAAAAGAACAGCTTGATCCCCTGCCAATACATAATATTACAAAATTATTATTTCTCCTTCTCATTTAGAGCAAACCTTTTCTCTCCAAACCAATAATTTGAACACATTTCACAAAATACTTAAATTTCTAAGAATATACAATACATTCAGACTCAACTGTCAAGTATAGGTCAAATAATTGAGGTCCTTTATCTCTTTAGAAAAAAATCTATAAAATGTCCAGAAACCTTGTTCCTTAAAGTTATTGATATAGATATTAATGGCTAAATACAAAGCCAAGAGAGGCCATTGGTCTAGATTTGAATCATAGTTAAAACATTTACTAATTACATTCAAATCATTGAATATTCCTAAGCCTCAGTTTTTTTTTCCTTTATTAAGGTACATTCCTTGGATCATTATGAAGAATAAATTAAATAAGTTATCTAAAAATCTCCATGACATTTCCTGACAACCTTAGAATATGGATCTAGTATCGATTACTATCCAGGCAAAAAATTCATAAACTATGACCCCCAAATTATTATATATCTGAGTTCAAAAAAAAAAGTGGCAGAAGGAAATATTTGCCTCAAATTAAAGGAAAAAGAAAAAAATCAAGTTAGAGTACTCAAGTTGACACTGGGTGACTCTTGCCAGGCATCGAACCTAGTGACCAAACTGAGGGTTTGGTTTTTGTCTGGAATATGGAGAAAAGTGATGTGGCTTTAACTGCAGTTAGCTGGAAACTGTAAATAAGACCACTTATAAAGCCAAGGCACTTGAAATAATATATAATCTTTAAATAAGTAGGAAAAATCTACAGAATGGAGCCTTTCTTCTCCTTATGTTATGAGTGGAAAAAATATAAACACCTGTGAAAAAATTTTATTTATTTTGCTTAGTAGAGTCCACATATAAGCAAAAGAACATGGTATTTGTCTTTTTCTATCTGACTTATTTCACTTAGCCTACTACCCTCTAGGTCCATCCATGTTGGTGCAAATAGTAGGATTTTATTTTTTTTATGGCTGAATAATATTTTATAGTATACGTGTACTACTTGTTTGTCTGTTTGTCTGCTGAAGGACATATAGATTGCATTCATATCTTGGCTATTGTCAACAATTCACCAATAAACATAGAGGTGCACATATATTTTTGAATTATTGTTTTAGATTTCTTAGAATAAACATACAAAAGTGGAATTACTGGGTCATATGGTAATTTTATTTTTAATTTTTTGAGAAACCACGATACTATTTTCCATAACAGCTGCATCAATTTGCAATCCCATCAACAGTGCATGAAGGTTCCCTTTCTCCACATCCTTGTCAACACTTGTTGTTTGTTGATTTTTTTGATGATCATCATTCTGACAGGTGGGAGGTGATACCTCATTGTGGTTTTAATTTGCATTTCTCTCAGGATTAGTGACATTGAGCTTCTTTTCATATGTCTATTGGCCTCCTCTTTGAAGAAATGTCTATCAGGTCCTCCACTCATTTTTTTTACTTTAGTTTTATTGTTGACAATATTATTACATATGTCCCAACTCCCCCCTCCTTTCCTACCTCCATACAATTCCCACTCCCCCTTCTCTCTGGTCATCAGCACACTATGATGATGTGTATATGTTCTTTGGCTAATCCCTTCACCTTCTTTCATCCAGGCTTAATTGGATTGTTTGGGGTTTTTTTGTGTTAATTTGTATCAACTGCATGTATTTTTTAATATTAAACCATATTAGGTGTATCTTTGGTGAATATCTTTTTCCACTCATTAAGTGCCTTTTATTTTGTTGATGGTTTCCTTTGCTGTGAAAACAAAAATTAGTTTTATGTAGTCCCATTTGCTTATTTTTTCATTTGTTTCCCTTGCTTGGGAAAACATATACAAAAATACATTGCTAAGAGCAATGTCAAAGCTTGTATTGCCCATATTTTCCTCTAGGACTTTTTTGGTTTCAGGTCTTATTTAAACCTTTAATCTACTTTGAGTTTATTTTTGTGTATGGTTTTAAAAAGTGGTTTAGTTTAAATTTTTGCATATAGTTGTACAGTTTTTCTACCACCACTTATTAAAGAGATTGTCTTTACTCCAGTGTATATTCTTGCTAGATTTCTTATAAGCACAATAAACTAATATGTTGTCAAAGAAATTATCTCAAGTTCCCTCTAACAAGTTTGCTTTGTTCATTGTGCCTTACACTTGCATCACTAAAGGAGTCTTTCAAAATACTTCAGCATTTCTACTGATTTTCAAGGGCCAAAAGATTTTGACTGAATATGCCTATATGTGTATACAGGAAGTGTGCTTGCACACTTACATATGTTAATACATACAAAGAAAAATAAGCTTTTGCAGTTTTTACCTACACCAAATAGATATACGAGAGTTTGCGAAAATATTCTCCAAAGTTCTTCAGTCATGCATGACTATCAATATTAAATGACAAGATCAAAAAAATACACACTATTTCAGAGAAAATATTCTTTTTAATGTAGAAAGAAAACATTAGCATACATAGTAGTCTCAGGACATAAGTCAAACATTATAACAAATCCAAAGAAAGAAAATTTATATGTTGACTATATCAATAACTGTTTCATACATTTTTGCACTAAGAGAAACAACAAAACCATAACTAGACAAGCAGAGCTTCTAGATATACCAGGATGCCATTCCCTTTGAGAACCAAACTAACTTAGACTGTGTGCACAGAATAACTGTTAAAATTTTTTTCTCCCTTCTCTCTTCACTCCTACTTTCCCCGTCTGAAAGTCCTTCCCCTTGAGTTTTCATGAGCTCTTTTACCTTGATACAGCCAGGATATTCATATAGAGAGAATTAGTGAAAGCTGGGAGAGCAGCAGGGAACAGGGAGGCATCAGAGTCCACTAAGGTGGTTGATGCGCAGAGCCAAGGGAATATGCCACTTCTCTTTTTCTTTTCTCTTTTTCTTTTTCTCTTGGTTTGGTTTGGCTTGGTTTGGTTGGTTCGTTGGCTTTGTGCCTTTAAAAAATGTTTTATTACATTCTTAGGGTGACATTGGTTAATAAAATTATATAGGGTTCAAGGGTACAATTATATTGAATAATTGTGTTTACCACCTGAAGTCAAATCTCCTTCTGTCACACCATTTGCATGCCTGCTCTTCTACTCAGTAGCCTCAGGATTCATGCCATGACTAAAATGAAGCCTTGCACCAAAGCATAGGTGGCAAGCCCACAGGGTTCTAGGAGTGTTCCTGGGAACAGCTCTAATGCTGTGCTTTTAGGGGGACAAGAGGAATGATAAGGGCAGGTAGGACCCCAGTTTAATAAAGAATCTTTGTTTTTAGCTATTTTATATTTGGACATTCATGGGATATTTTTTTTTTTAATTTAAGGTTTGAGAACAACTAATCTAAGAGATTGCCTAAGGATTTTTCTATCCCCATCCTGTTATTAGGTTTTATTCCAAAACTGCCTAAGTAAATAGCCAAACTAGAGGAATTAAATGTCTTTTTTCATTCTGACATATCATCTTAACTACTTGCCATCCATTTTAATATTCTGTCACCTCTTGTCATCATAACCTAATCACAAATTTCTAAGCAAAGCATGAAAATTCTGCTACCTCTGAAAAATTTATTTATTTCTGGTTTGTTATCACAATATACTATTTTTAGTTAAATCCAAGATCCTTTGTGCTCTCAAAAGTGTTACATTGATATAGTTTCTCTTTTGAAAATGTGGAATATTACCAATTGACATTTTCAATCCTTGATGTAACAGTGAAATGACTCAAGCTACAGCAATGTAATTTATTGTCATCTATTCTCTAGTCAAGGAAATAAAATATAAGTAATATTTATTTTGTTTTTGTCCTGTTTCTATCATTCTGGGTCTTTTGTGATGCATCTTTAAGTGAATATCAGTTTATTAATAATTAGTCATGTATGAGTAATCTCACCTTTTTGTCATTTTATTGTGTTTCTTGCTGACGGGCCTCAGTCAGATAGCCAACCCACTGGCCATCGCTGTCCTCCACTTATACTACTGATATTCCCATTTTGTCCTGAGGAAAAAGATACTCTTCTCCCCAAACCACCACTGTAGGACCAAGCAGGCTGTGGGATTTTACAGGACTTGCTCAAGGCTTGAGAGGTGAGAAGAACCTGTGTTCCTGGCAATGCCTGACCTGTCTATCTCAGTAGCCAACAGGACAGCTACCAAATCTGACTCATTCAATTCTATAAAATTCTGTGAAGATCAATCCAGAATGCACTGGCACTAGCCCCATTTAGTTCTTTCTCACAGCTTTTTCTTCCAGTGTGCGATAAGAAAATGAGGCCTCCCTATGCCTCCTTCTCTGAGGCTTCTATTTTCTGCTGCTCATCCCTTGTGAGAAATTACCAGCCTTAGCATTTTTAGCTCATGCTATGCATCCAATTGTGTGGAAGTTATTGGGAAAAGTCTAACCCATTCCAACTATTTCCTGAATACTCATTTTACTCATGACAAAATAAGCACAGTTCTGCTAATAATCTCAGTCTGTATTAATAGAATTCCTAGTGAAGGGGGGCAGAATATGCCACCCCAAAATATGCCACTTTGGAACACGGATTATTTTGAGCTGAAGGCAACTGAGCAAAATCAGATACAAGAAAATCTCTCTGCCTTCCCCCTATTTGCCTAAAACCAGGACACAAATCTGTAAAGGTGCCCCCTATCCTTCTTTACCAGGTGGGACAGAAGTTAATTACCAGGAACAATGGGCCATATCTGCTCAGAAACTGTGCCGGAGGAATCTACATACCCAAACTTGCTAGAACTAGCCTTTCTCTACTGTATACTTATTTTCCCATCCTGGCTGGTTTGGCTCAGTGGATTGAGCGTCGGCCTGCGAGCTAAGTGTCGCTGGTTCTATCTTCCAGTCAGGGCACATCAGAGAAGGAAAACTCTGACTCCAAAAAACCTCCGCTGCCTTGCGGCATACCTCTTCAGGGGAAAGGCTAAGGGAGTAAACCCCAACAGAAAATCCGGAGCCGGAGTCCCTAAGGCGGTTTGACGTTGTAGTCAACACCGGCAACTCCTGCGGCGCACCTGAAGCCAAGCTGTATCGACTCCGTCTTTCCCTTGGACCCTTCAGCTGCGAAGAGAAGGGGGGGGGGGGTCTGCTGCATGGGCAACAGCAGACCCTCCATATCACCCTGCCCAGGCTCTGTAGCTTCAGCTTCACTGGAGAGGACACTCCAGCGTCATCATAAGATGTCGATTCAACACGGGAGGAGACAGATACCGTGTCACTCCCGAGTCGGACTGCACAGCCATTCTCGGCGGTGCAGACAGACTCTTAAGAAGCTACACCATCATCTCTCGAGACGGACGGCTGCCGACGACGATGACGACGACGACTTATTTTCCCATATATTTGCTTTCCCATAATTTGCTTCCCCAAAAAGCTCAAAGTTCTATCCTATTTTTGTCACTTTTGTAAATTTTTTTTTCTTACAATACCAAATAAGCCCAAGCTCTAATCACTGCTTTGAGTTACTCATCTCTAGCACTGCTTTGTGATGTACAAGTACATATTAACAAACTTATGTTTTATCTTTTTAGTCTTTTACCAGTTTACTTTAGAGGGCTTCAGCTAGAGAACCTAAAATAGAGAGTGAACATACATTTTTTTCTTTCCTTACATTAGGACCATTAACTGAATTATTTGCATTGGAGTTACTTTTCAGAATCCAGGGCTTTGCCAAGACAAACAGGCATAAATACAATATATATAAATAAAACATATGGGTAAAACAATATTCATAAACAAAAAGGGCCTGTGAAAATGGCTTTTCTCAGACCAAAGAAAGGGCCAGTCTTAAAGCAAATAGAAAGTTATTCATCTCAAAAGTTTGTAGCTTGCAACTCTACTCCCAAAATAAATGTTTCCAGATTTACAAAGCTGTAAAGTTCCATTCTGAAGAACACCTGTGACATTTACATCCATACAGATACATTTTAATTGAGAATTGCATATGGACCTAATGCTGTTCCTAAAACTCTGCATTCATTACCTCAGTTAATCTTATAGCAGCACTGTAATAGGTATCATCACATGTATTTGAGAGATAAAGTAGTGAGGCATGGTTAATATGGAGGGCAGTAAAACTCCAGGTCTGAATCCAAATTATGTGATTTTAAACAAATTGTGATATTACAATTGTACATGGAAGCTGAACTTACTATGAGCATATAGCCAGGGGAATAGAAACAAAAGCACAGGTCCCCACTGTTATGGTGACTACTCCACAACCTGCTACGAAAAGAGGTCTTAGAGTGCAGAGGTCAAGGCCTTAGAATGTGGAAGGCAACTCACTGAACTCAAATCCCAGAACTTTCACTTGCCTTTTATTTTATCTTAAGCTATTTACTTAACCTTTATTTGCCTCAGTTTCCTCATCCATAGATTTGAAGACAATGAATATGTACATTAAAGGACTGTTCTAAGGAGTAAGTAAATTAAGACATGGTATGTATAAAGCACTCGATAATTTTAGGTATCATTACGTTCATCTCCCTGAAAGATTTGCATAACTCTCATAACTGCTGCTTCAGGTGGGGGTGTGCCGTATGTTAGGGAACAGCCTACCTGAAACAGTATGAGTGTTCATGATGGACTGTGGGATGAGAGGGGACAAGAAAATGACACAGATGGTTAACATTTTGTTTTAGATTATTTGTTGGTGAATAGAAAACATCCTTAAAAAGAGAAAAATTTGAGCTACTTTACTAACAAAAGTGATTAAGGAAAAACACTTTGCAAAGGAGAGTAATGAAAGAATAAAAAAAGAAAAATATGAGCAAAAATCTAAAACTTAAAGATGTAAGCTAAGAGAGTCTTAAGCATTTCCCTTCAACATCATTGGAAGTAAGAATGAAATGTGAACGATTGGGGAATGTTTTAAATATTACTCTTTTCTGAATAATGTCTTCAAAGTGCTTGTACATTTAATTAAATGTGAACATTGGAAACGTGTGCACCTTAAAACATTGGCATTTCTATTGAATGCAAAGAAAGTTTATCCAATGATGACATTGAAAGAGTTAAGCTTTTATTTTTCTTTTTTAGCAACTGTGGTTATGTCATGACCCAAGCACAGCAAGTTTCAAAAATCTTCAAAGCTTCAAATTTATTGTGAATGCTATCTTAATAACCTTGTACAGTGACAAATGATTACTGGACTTATCATAGTGATCACATTATAAGGTATATAAATATTGAATAACTATGTTGTACATCTGAAAAGAAACTAATATCATATTATGCTCACTATATTTTAATTAAAAAAAATTAATGGGTAGCCCAAGAGCAGAGAGAGAAGTGGCCTGAGGGTCCTTTGCCATGTCAGCATGGGTGTTTGCCATGGTTACTACTCTCTGCAACCCTCTTTATCAACATAAAGAGTCATTTTATTAAAGTTGCCTTTTAAAATTATGCAAAATGAGCCATTTTGTTTAAAATTGAGGACATATAAGAAATTATTTTATAATAAATTTTAATCTAGAGTCTAAAGGGGAGGTAGTTTGAAATAGAAGAAAAAAATCCAAACCTGGGGTGAGAAGCTTCAGGTTCAGGTTCTGGCTTAATTCTGCAATGAATTATTTCAAATATGCAAAAGCTTGTAGTCAGTGCTTGGAAATCAGGGAGCAGTCAGTCATTAGACTGAATGGTTTAACTAAATTAAGTAGATAACTTAGCTCTTTGAGCTCTAATTTACTTGTCCATAAAAAAAGAGGATTAGACCAGATAAATATAGGACACTTTATTATTTTCATCTGGTCTAATCCTTTCCTTGTAGACTGAGCAAGACTGTCATCAAACAGTCTACATGTCCACAGCTAACTCCTGTTGGCATGCAGGGCTGTCACATTTTCTTAGACAGGGTCATGTTCCTGCAGGTTTATTCTATCCTCTTTGCCAAGATACTTAAGTGCAAATTTTAAAGACTTAATATTTGGCCTTATTTGGGAGGAAATAAATAAATAAATAAATAAATAGATAGATAGATAGATAGATAAATGTTGGAACAGGGAGAGGACCTTTTGTTTACTGACAGAGCATTTAGTTTTTGTTCCCTGTGTTCCAGTTTCCCACAAAGCAATGTAATGTGGGCCAGGTCTTCCACCATTTTTAGAGATTTGTACTGTATGAGTGGAAACTTAAAATTATGAAATTTCATGTTATATAGGATCTTCTGAAACATCTGTCCTTCCTCCCCTCTGAAGGATGGGAGAGAGGGGAAGAGAGAAAGAGAGAAAGTGAGAGAAATCAGAGAATGACCTTTGCTCTAAAAAGGAGTAGAAAAAGAAGAGAGAGCCCTAGGTTTTTACATTATCCTTTCTGTTTTTTAATCTCAAATTCGAGTTGTTCATTGCTGGTATATAAGAAGGCATTTGACGTTTGTACATAAATGTTGTATCTCACAAATTTGCTATAATGGCTTGTTTGTTTAAGGAGTTATCTTGTAGATGATTTAAAATTTTCTGCAGACAATCATGTCATCTCTGAACAATGATGGCTTTATTTTTTCCTTTTCAATCTGCATACCTTTTATTTCTTTTCATCGACATTGCACTAGCAAAGACTTCTAGTATGATGTTGACTTGTTCCTGATCTCAGTTGTAAAACTTATAAGTATGATGTTAGCTTAGTTTTTTGATAGATGATTTTTATCAAGTCAGGGAAGTTACCCTCTCTTCTTACTTTGCTGAAAGTTTATGTCAGACACTTTTTCTACACCTGTTGGTTTGATCATGTGTTATTTCTTCCTTGACCTTTGATATGATGGATTATGTTAATGAGTTTTCAAATGTTAAACCATCTTTGCATACCTAGCATAAATCCCAGTTGATCATGGTATATAATTCTTTTTATACATTGTTGGCCTTGATTTGCGAATATTTTGTTGAGGATTTACTAGTTTGTTCATGAGACATACTGTATGTAATTTTTCTTTCCTGCAATGTCTTTGTCTTGTTTTGATATTAGGGTAATGCTGGCTTTGTAGGATGAGTGAGAAATTATTTCTCTGCTTCTATTTTATAGAAGAAATTATAGAGATGCTACATAATTTCTTCCTTACACATGTGGTAGAATTCACTATTGGGTCCTTCTGGTATTGGTGCTTTCTGTTTTGGAAAATAATTAATCACTGATTCACTTTCTTGAATATATATGTCTATTTAGATAATTACTCCTGTAAGTTTAGTAAATTATATCTTTCAAGGAATTGGCCCATTTCACCAAGATTATCAAATTTATTATCATCTGGAATGTAATAAAATGCGTAAATCTTTCTGGAGTGATTAATTGATTCCCAAAGTATGTTTGTCATTCAATTATACTTGAACCCTGGTTGCCTGTAATTTTTGAAGACAGATCCTAACTTTTCAGAAACATAAAAATATTTAGAGTATTATCTTCCAGCACTGTTAATGAAATTCAGCATCCTGTGTTATTAATCATTTGTATTACCTTTTCTTCTACACTGGCACACCTAACCATTAATGACATCCTATAATTTTTTATATATAGAAACATGTTATAACATTCCTTTCTATTTGTGGGTTAATGAAATAGATTCAAGATGAAAATATTTATGGAACTCTCAATTGCTATAGTATCAATCAGTCTTAGTGTTTAAATTACCCACTAATGCTGTACATGGTTTCCTTTTGGCAAAGTTCAATGTCAGTTAGCTAGAATAGGCATTTCATCCCCATATTTAGCAGTGAGGTACATAAGAAAATAACATTCTACCATAAACATAAAAATAGAGAACAAATATTTCATAATTGTTTTAGTTTACAATGAAAATATTTTTTGTGATTAATGATTAATGATATATGATATGACAATCTTTCATAAGTCTTACATGTGAAAGTTTTCTATAAAATCACATATCACTTATTTCATTAGTTTTGGTCATTAAAATTAAAATGAAGAAAATTCGCATTACCATTATTATATCATGTTCTCAAAATATGAAATGTATTTTTTCTCTATCACTTATTAATCTCTTCAGAATAGTTAGGCAATCAATTAGCTATGAGAATATGCAGTATTATCATTTCACACATCTAATGTGAAGACTCTTAGTTTAAGAGTATCAGAGAAAGTAGACAAAGAGTTGTTTTGCAATTTTTTTTGTGTATTTTTCAAGTTAGTTCAGTACTAAATTATTTTAAAATTCAAGCTCTGAGATACAATAAAATATTTCTATAAATGAGAAACAGATTCACATATTGAATAACATTAAGAATAGACCTCTCATAGACAGACACGCTGCATCTCCCTCCACAACTAAGAAGGAATACAACTACCTCAAAACTAGAAACAACCAGAAGTTCCAGAAAATCAAACTGCATGAAAGTCTAGCAAACAAAGATATAAAGAAGAAATACTCATCCAGACATGTAGGAGGGGCGAAGTCGGCATGGAGAAGACACATGTGGTGGTGGCAGCAGCAGAGGCAGCGGCAGCAGCAGTGGCAGTGGCAGGCCAGCAGAAAGCACAGTCACACATTTTAAAAAGCCAGGAGGGACACCTGAGGAGCGTTCCCAGCTCCTCACTGGACCTTGCAGCTCACAGTCCCAGCACCAGGGAAAAACAAGCTTCATTGCTTCTGACTATGCAGACCAGTGGGGGTTGGGGTGGGGGCAGAAACTGCCTGTCTCAGCATAGTCCACATGTTCAAAGGGCCCCCATGGTCCTAGAACATCTGCAGACCCACCCACTCTGGGAATGACAGCTAGGGCAGCAGCTAGAGGGGTGCCAGTCTGGTGCAGAAGTGGAAGAGGTGCCTGGAAAAGGAGTGAGTGCTGGGCAAGTGGCATTGTTCCCTCTCAGACTCCTCACTCGCATACAGTGCCACAACGTGGTGAAACAGGTCACCCTGTACCGACAAATCCCTAATTCTCCTCCCCTTAAAACATAACAGAAGCGACAGCTCTACCTGGGATGCGGAGACAAACAAACACAGGAGCCTGTCAAAATGAGGATGCAGAGAAGTATGGCCCAAAAGGGGGAATGGATCAAGGTTCCAATGGGAGAACCAAATGATGAAGAGATAGCCAACTTAACAGATGAGGAGATAGACGACCTAACAGATGTAGAATTCAAAACACTGCTGATAAAGATGCTCACAGGCTTGACAGATATGCTTGAGTACGGCAAGTGCATAAAAGAATAAGTGAAGGGAATGCTAAGTGAAACCAAGGAAAATCCACACAAAACCAATTGTGAAGGGAAGGAAACTGAGTTTCAAATCAATGATTTGGAACATAAAAAAGAAAAAAAACAGTCAACCAGTGCAGAATGAGAAAACAAGAATTGAAAAAAATGAGAAAAACTTCCCAAATTGTGGGAACAAGATGGACATACAGGTCTAGGAAGCACAGAGGGTCCCAGGTGAGCTGGACCGAGAGGGGACCACACCAGGACGCATCATGATTGAGATGCCAAAGGTGAAAGATAAAGACGGAGTCCTGGGGGCAGCAAGAGAGAGGCAGAGAGTCGCCTACAGTGGGGTGCCTATAGGACTATAAGCTGATTTCTCAGAGGACACTATGCAGGTAGAAAAAGACTGGCAAGCAGTATTTAATGTGATGAAAAGCAACCTACAACCAAGATTACTCTATCCAGCAAGGCTATCATTTGGAATGGAAGGGCAAGATGAAGTGCTTCCCAGACAAGGTGAAGTTAAAGGAGCTCATCATCACCAAGTCATTATTATATGAAATGTCAAAGGGACTTACTTAAGAAAAAGAAGATCAAAACTATGAACACTAAAATGACAACAAACTCACAACTATCAACAACTGTATCTAAAAAATAAGAACAAAATCAAACTAAGCAAACAAGAATAGGAACAGAATCATAGGTATAGGGATCATTTAGAGGGTTATAAGCTGTGGGTGGGGGGGAGAAATCGGGAAATGGTGCAGGGACAAAGAAGCATAATTGGTTGGTACAAAAATAGACAAGGGGTGTTAAGAATAATATAGGAAAGGGTGAAGCCAAAGAACTTATATGCATGACCCATGGACATGAACTAAAGGGGGTGGGATTGCTGGAGGGAAGGAGGGTACTGGGCAGAGGGGAGCAAAGGGGAAAAAATTGGAACTACTGTAACAACGTAATCAATAAAGTATACTTTAAAAAAAGAATAGAACTCTCCTTCATTAGAATAAGCTTTGTGGTAACCCCTTTAAATGCATTATCTTATTTATTCTCAGTGTCTATCCCAGGGTGGTTCAAAAGTAGGTGTATAGTTGTTTGTATGGAAAATAATACAATAATTACAAGAATAAACTAGAATAAACTCTATGTTTTCTGTACTCACAACGATAAACCTGTTTTTACCCCACCCTGTATACAAGAAACCAGTGTCCAGAGAGACTTTATAACTTACCCATATCAAAACAAGTGTAAGTAATAAAGTTGGAATTCAAACTCCACTATTTTAGACTAGTGCTATAGTGTTTATACCCTATGTGATACATATTCCACATTTCTAAAAGGCTGCAGTACTAATGCATCTTCTACTCTATGATGAAAAAAGGTTACTTTTATTGTTGACTTATTTTAATGTATAAGGCAACTTGTTTACAAATTGATAATACAACATTGCATGTGTAATTTATTATTTTATTATTGAATAATTGATTTGATTGTACAGAAATACTACCTAGCTTCAGTAAACAATAAAAAAAATTGTATCCATAAAATTGTTAATATGCTCTTGCTAATTAATAATGTAAAGAGAAACTTAATCTGTTCATTCCACTCAACTTTCATGAAAGGAAATCTAGGAACATTACTTCTTCAAATGAAATCCAAATATAAACTTCTCACCTCTAATAAACTATGTTATTCTTATTTACCAATATAAGGCTTTAAAATCAAGAGACTACTGTTTTATAATACTTTAATCACTTGGTAGTTTCTCAACTATTTTTCTCTATAAAATGACTTCACTTCCCTATATTTCAATAAAACTAATTATTTATTTATTTATTTAATTTATTTTGGTTTTTCAATTACAGTTGTGCCCTTTTCCCCCAATTTCTCTCCCCCACCCAACCCACCCCCTCTCCTGCAATCATATCCCTCCCCGTTGTCCATGTCCATGAGTCATTTTTACGGGTTCTTTGACTAAACCCTTCCCTTACTTATCCCCCTTCTTTCCCTCTCCCCTCCCCCCTATTGACTGCTATTCTGCTCTTTGTTCTATTTAGTTCCTTTGTTTGTGTTGTTCTTTAGTTTCCTGTATTAGGTGATATCATATGATATTTTTCTTTCTTTGCCTGGCTTATTTCACTAAGCATAATTCTCTCTAGTTCCATCCATGTTGTTGCAAATGGCAGGAGTTCCTTCTTTCTTTCTGCTACATAGTATTCCATTGTGTAAATGTACCACAGTTTTTTGATCCACTCATCTACAGATGGGCACTCAGGTTGTTTCCAGCACTTAGCTATTGCAAACAGTGCTGCAATGAACATAGGGGTGCATAAGTTCTTTTGAATTGGTGTTTCAAGATTCTTCGGGTATAATCCTAGTAGTGGAGTCGCTGGTTCAAAAGGCAGTTCCATTTTTAATCTTTTGAGGTCATTCCATACTGTTCTCCATAGTGGCTGCACCAGTCTGCATTCCCACCAACAGTGCAGTAGGGTTCCCGTTTCTCCACATCCTCGCCAGCACTTGTTGTTTGTTGATTTGTTGATGATGGCCATTCTGACTGGTGTAAAGTGGTATCTCATTGTGGTTTTTATTTGCATCTCCCTGATGGCTAATGATGTTGAGCATTTTTTCATGTGTCTATGGACCTTCTGTATGTCCTCTTCAGAGAAGTGTTTGTTCAGGTCCTTTGCCCATTTTTTAATTGGGTTGTTTGTTTTCTTGATGTTGAGTCATATCAGCTCTTTATATATTTTGGAAATCAGTCCCCTGTCTGTGATGTCATTGGCAAATATGTTTTCCCATATGGTTGGTTTCCTTTTCATCTTGCTGATGTTTTCTTTTGCTGAGCAGAAACTCTTTAGTTTGATGTAACCCCATTTATTTATTTTTTCCTTTATTTCTCTTGCTTTAGGAGATGTATCCGTGAAGAAATTGTTACGTGAGATATCTGATATTTTCTTGCCTATGTTTTCCTCTAGGACTTTTATGGTGTCACGGCTTACATTTAAGTCTTTGATCCATCTTGAGTTTATTCTCGTGTGTGCTGTAAGTTGGTGGTCTAGTTTCATTTTTTTGCAGGTCCCTATCCAATTCTCCCAGCACCATTTGTTAAAGAGGCTCTTCTCACTCCATTTTATGTTCCTTCCTCCTTTATCAAATATTAGTTGACCATAGAGGACTGGGTTTATTTCTGGACTCTCTATTCTGTTCCACTGATCTATATGTCTGTTCTTATGCCAGTACCATACTGTTTTGATTACAGTGGCTTTGTAGTATTGTTTGATATCTGGTGTTGTGATTCCTCCTGCTGTGTTCTTCTGTCTCAAGATTGCTTTTGCTATTCAGGGTCTTTTTGGTTCCATATGAATTTATGGAGTATTTGTTCTAGGTCTGTGAAATATGTCATTGGTATTTTAATAGGGATTGCATTGAATCTGTAAATTGCTTTGGGTAGAATAAAACTAATTTTTACTAATTATGAACAACTTCTTCAAAGCAGTTCCTGTCAGGCCTGGTAATTCTCTGCCTTGAGCTGAAAAATTACTCTTTTAGAAATGTTTAGTATTTTTTTTGACACAAAATTAAACATACAGATTTCCCCTTGTAATGTCATTTTACCTCCAGTATGGTGACACTTTATATTTTATTCCTTTCACAATCCATTATTTATAGATAATTACAAACATGCTCTTATAAGCAAACTAATCAATGGACTCCTGGTGTTGGGTTTGTCAAAAAGCTCTTTTTTTCCCCCATACGATGACTCAAATAGTGCTTAGTTGTCTTTAACTTCATTTGAAACCATTTTGTTAGATTGTATTGTGACAGCTGTCGTATCAGCATGCATTAAAAAAAATCAAAATTGGTAAATTTTTGTGCAGCCATTTTAATATTGAAGGTAAAAGAAGATATGCAACATTTTTTATCATATTCTGCTTTATTATTTCAAGAAAGGTAAAAATGCTACTGAAATGCAAATAAAGATTTGTGCAGTGTATGGAGAAGGGGCTATGACTGATCAAATGTGTCTAAAGTGGTTTGCAAAGTTTCTTGATACTACTGACATTTTGGCCAAATAATTCCTTGCTGTGGGGCTGTCTTATGCACTGGACAATGTTTAGCATCACCCCTGGCCTCTACCCACTAGAAACCAATAATGTAAAATAAGTAGCATATTCAAAATACCCAAACAATAAAGTTATTGGTAAAAAATGAAAAATGTATCTTTTATTTTATGGAAAAAACTAAATAAACTCTTTGGCTATCCCAATAGATTACATTCAGATATAACTAGAGTGATTATAAGATTATTATTATTTTTTAATAGTTAAGAGATTTTATTCTAATAGCTATAATTACAATGCTTGTTTGTCGAAATGAAAACTGAAAACAAGTATACAAAAACAGTTGATTACTAATTGTGTATTGAAAGCAGTAAGAGGTTCCACGACATCAGATAAACCAGTTCTGGGGTTTTCCCCCAAGATAAAGTTTAACAGCTCCAGCCTCTTCAGTGTTTATCAAAATACAAAAGAAAAAAGTAGAGGTTGTAGATTTTGATGTCAAATCTGACCTTTGCAGGCTGAGGGAGTGAAAGCACATGTGGAAGGGGGCTCTGAGGAGCTAGTTTCTAAGATGACCGGTCACCTGTCTGAGCTCCTACTGGTAAGACCCAGACAACCTGGAGCAAGTGAGCGTGCATGGGGACCATGGGGGGAGGGAGTGGGGGACGGCTCCCGCTCTGGCCAGACTGATCCCACCAAAGCACCTATGCCAACCCAACGGAAGGCTGAGGTTCCTCCAAGGGATCTGTGAATGATGGCCACAGCCCCCAGCCCATCCCCAGGGCAGTGGTGTAAGCACAGGTATAAGCAAATGCTATGGGATGCGGAAGATCCAGCAAGACAGCCATTCAGGAACCGTAAGTGACCATGCAGAATGTTTTGTGGCTGGTTCTGCCTACCGCACGCTCCAGACAGGAGAGAGACCACAGGCAGACTGGACTCAAGCCATTACTGCAGAACCTACACTAGGCACATTTCTCCCTTCTGTGTTCAAGTGTCTCCTTATCTTGTATTTGTATCGGTTTTAAAAAATGCACTGAGTTTGGGTTAAAAACCAACCATCAAAATGGATCTCAACACAGATCTAAAGCCCAGAGGAGCAACGTTGGACTGATCTGAGTGACTCCTAGAGACCCTGGGTGCCTAAAATCCCTCCTCAGTACTAAACAGTGGGTTGATTCTCATTTTACAATAAAAAAAGCTGAGTAATATTGCATAGGAGTACCAGAAACTGCCTCATTGGAAACGAGAACTATTTACATTAAATAAAAAACCGGTTGGAAGCTGCATCTGCACATGTACAGCATGGTGAAGCACACTGGGATCAACCATGGAGAGAGCTCTGGCACTCACACCACAGGGGCACGGCTGCCACATGAGAGGAGAGCAAGTGTGAAGGAGGGAGTAGTGGCGGGGCGGGGTGGGGAGGGGGAGTGCGGCTCACTTCTGGTTCTGGAGCTGATTGGACAGCCAGTCCAGTCCCTCATAGAGCCCATCCCCGCTGGTGGCACAAGTGGCCTGAATGTACCAGTTCCTATGGCGCAGAGCGTGAAGGCCCAGGTTGTCCGTGATCTTGGCTGCATTCGTGGCATTGGGGAGGTCCTGCTTGTTTGCAAACACGAGCAGGACAGCATCCCTAAGCTCGTCCTCCGTCAGCATCCCCATGAACTCCTCTTGGGCCTCATTCACGCGCCGTCAGTCATTGCTGTCAACCACAAAGATGAGACCTTGTATGTTCTGGAAGTAGTGGCACCACAGAGGCCGGATCTTATCCTGACCATCCACGTCCCACACCGTGAAGCTAATGTTCTTGTACTCCACAGTTTCCATGTTGAAACCTATGGTGGGGATGGTGGTCACAATCTCACTCAACTTCAGTTTGTACAGGATGGTGGTCTTCCCTGCAGCGTCCAGGCCCACCATGAGAATGCACATTTCTTTTTTGCCAAAAAGGCCCTTAAAGAGGTTTGCAAAGATATTCCCCATGCTGTAGGCTGGAGACAGAAACATTGGCCAGGGAAACCCTCAGTGTCCACGACACTGCTGTTGCTCCCAGTCAGGCGTTGGTTTCGCTCCCACAAGATGGCCGACTATGAGATTATTTTCATTGCTGTTTTTGAGAAACCACACAAGCAACTTAGTCTCTATTGTTTTAGTTAGATGTAATTATTATTTTCTAATTAGAGTTTTTGAACACCTTTACATTTGACTTAAAACATTTTCTTAAAAGACAATTTCACTTCCAGCCAATGTTTGCCCTCAGACTTGAATCCAAAAAATAAATTTAAAAATTGAGATGTAGCACATTTCTCTCAATGCAAAAAAGAACAAGTGGGAAAAAAAGAGTAATAATCACCAAGATTTTGAAATATACTATAAATTAAGAAGATCTTCAAATTTAAACTAAATTCTGATATAAATATTGAGAATACAATTCATTTTCAAGCACAAATATTTTATGAACAGTAGTTACATATTAAAGCATAGGAGATCTAACATATATATAATGCTGCAAAAATAGTACTGAAATTGGCAAGTAAAAAGGAAAATTATTTTACCTGAAAATATGAAAAATTTTATTAGACAATATATATAATTCCTCTTTGTTGAAGAGAAGTTATTTGTATTTCAAATTTCTTTAAAAGGTTGACAGTTAAAACACACAGCATCAAAGTCTTGAGCTATTTTATAGTATTAAATATATATACCAATAAAACCTTCAAAAGCGAAACTAAAGAAATTATGTGCATATGTTAACACAGTAGAAACACAAAAATAATATAAACAAAAAGAAATGAAAAAAAATAAAGGTAAAATAAAAATTAATTCATTATAAAACAGAAAATATAAGACTGATAATAATAAATAGAATAATTTTTTTTAAATAAATCAGAATAAACAGACCAATAGCTAACTATGTATAATTAGAAAAATTAGAAACAACTGTATAATAAAACAAATTTTAAAAATATTCATAAAATCTGTTTTTCACAATATATATGTAACTTTATTGAAGCATATTTTGCATATATAATTTATCCATTCCAAGTGTAAATTAATTTAAATAAAATTTATCAATTTATAATTTATACAATTTTATGAAGATAAATTTGAAAACCTAAATGAAACAGATAACATATATGTAATATTTTTTTCCTAAGTAAGTTAACATGTATAAAGTGCTTTTTGTAAAATACTCCTCATTAAAGTCTATCCTACCAAGAGGCAGAAAGTTCAAAGAGATTAATATCTAGGAAAAAAATAGTTCAAAAAAATCTCACAGAAAGACACCAGGGAATTTCCCAGGAAACTTTACAGGGGAACTAAACCAATTCTTTAAAGAATGGATAATTCCAAACTACATAACTTAATATAAAGCATTTAAAAAGTTTATAAAATGTGTATGCCATTGATGCAACATAGATATCAAATCCTGAAAAAAACTACACCAAAATCAGAAAGTATAAGCCACACTTATTTATGAGTAAACTTCAGAAAAAATTCTTCAGTATATTATAACCAACTTAATTTATTTCCAGAAAAGCAAAGGTGATTTTATATTTGGAAATTTATTAATAAAATTCTTCACATAGTTAAAGTCAAGAGACTATATGAACACCTCCATTAATGAAGAAAAGGTGATTGAAAAAAATCTATTTATGTTAAAAATGGTAAATGTAATGTGAATTGTTGGATATTTCTTTAATATAAGCTCAGCCCAAATAAATCTATATCTAGAAAATCAAAAAGCATCAATGAAAAAAGGTAGTACAAACATGATGAGAACTTAGTAATAAAATTAACACAAAATCTGTAGCCTTCATATGACTAAATGAACATCAGATGAGATATATGATGGAAGAAAATATTGATTTATGACAGCAAAAAGAAAAAATACACAGGCATGAAATAACAAGAAACATCTAAGTATTAAATGAGGAAAACTCTAGTGTCCTTAGAGATTTAGAAATAGATTTGAAAATAATGGAGGATTATCCCAGGTTTTTGTATACAGATACTTTTTAATTTATCTAAATAAATGAGCAAATAAATGCTTAGTCTTAAACCAAAGTTGATAAGTAAGATATAGACTAGGTTAAAATAAAGAAGTTTTGTGTACTAAAAGACTTCATCCTGGAAATGACAAGTCAAGACACAGAGTGGGAGAAATAATAGGCAATCAATACACTATATTTGACAAAGACTAATAGCTATATCATAAAATAAACTCCAAATCAATAAAAAATAAGATAATCTTAACAAATGTGTAAAAGAACTGAACAAGATGTTACTAATTAGTTCATCTATAAAACCAGCAAATATGTGGATAGCTGTTCAATTTCATTATCAATGATATATCTAATAAAAACTTCAATAGGATATCACTATTCACAAAAATAAAATGCCTAATTTTTGAAATAAGCAACAATATCAAGCATTCATGAGACTGTAGAACAACAGGATTTCTCATACAGTGCTGGCAGAAATGTACAGTGGTGCACCCATTATAGAAAATAGTTAAATTATTTGGCAATTTCTACTAGATCTGAATAAATACATACCCTATGGTCAGCAATTTCATTCTCTGTCATTGACCCAACTCAATGTGTACATTTTTTAACAAAAGCAATGTATGAAACGTTTATTGCTGTATTATTAATATAGAAACACCAGAAATTAATGTTCATTAATTATTGAATGGATTAATCTCTTGTGGTATATATAATACCATATATAAGTAAACATATTTATAGAATAGAATTGTATATTATAATGAGTGAGTGTAATAATAAGGGAATATTGCTACATGTGATAGAATGAATACATTTCAAAAAAATAATGTGGAGGAAACAAAAGAGAATGAATACACTTAAAGTTGTAAACAAGACATAGTAAGAAGTCACAATCTCTGTTACTTTTGGGAGGATGAAGTGATGCATTCCAGGATTCTGGCAATGCTCTGTCTCTGGATCTAGAGGCTGGTAAATACAAGTGTTTACTTTATAAAAATTGATTATTTGTTTATTTTTTCTGTATCTGCTATCCTTCAATAATTTTAAAAAGTTACAATCTTAATCTGCATTAATAGAGTATTATTGATTTATTAATGCAAAAACATATATTTTACACCTATGATAAATTAGTGAAACTAAGCATGCCTCAGCTAAAAGTCTTGCAGAAAATTTGTAAAACCCCACATTTTTCATTTCTCCCTAGACAAAAACTAGAGTGATTTATAAAATAACTCGCATTAAAGTTTGAAGTATGTAGAATTTGAGCAACTACCTACCACTTACTTAGGGATAGTATTCGCTTTCTCCCAAACTACCTAAAATGAAAATGTCTTTTGAATGTTGAATTAGCATATAAGATCACATGTGTGTATTGTAAAATGTGTTGTAAGAATGAAAACAAAAGCATATATCTATCCTAATCAGCTACTGATGGCTTACTTATGAGAATTAAATTAGATTCGTTATTGTGAAAGACTCATCATTCAAATGTTGGAATTAGAACACATAGGTGATCTTTGTGATGCAGTTGTTTTATAAGAAAATAACTAGATCCTTCTGCTTTTAGTGTTTATTTTTTAACTAACAAAATGCTTCAGTTTTAATATTATTTGTTTTCCAAGACTATGAATGCTTTTAAAAAAAAACCTAATGCTGTCTTTTGCTTGAGCTTTAGCATTGTCTTCAATTCTGGGAAACTTAATCTGGGCCTACCTCTATTTGCTCTATACCTAGAGAGTGATTTAGAGGTAGAGGGCTCAGTTTCATAATATTTTATTGACACAAATTTTATTTTAACAGTCATATGTCTTTATCAAATAGAGCTATGATAAAACTTAAGCTCTTAAGAGAAATATATTTGTACAGGAAGAATATAGCAAGAGGTTGAAAAAGTTCAAGGTATCCAGTGAATAGGGCATGACACTTGGTCAGCAACTAAAACGGGAACATCAAATGTGATATCAATTGTGCAGGAACAGCATGGATTTCCAGGGCAAATATGATTTATTCATGCCATGCTGAACTATTGTGCCAAAGGAGACAACATCCATCATTGTAAGCAAGTGCTGTTTTCAGGCTACCTGCTAGCCATGAAATCATATTCTCAGCCCAATCAAAGACCAAATCAGAACTTTCAGAACTGATAGCTTGTCATTTATTTCTATTTAGTAAATAAAACTTTTCACTTTACATGTCACTACTTAGGACCACAGCCCAGGCTGCTGTTTTTTTAATATTCTGAAAGAAAAATAGGGTTCTCTTTTTCTATGTCCTGTTAACATTCTCATATGCAGTGTTTGAAGGAATTCAGTACATTTAAAAACATTTATTTTGCTTAAAGGAAAAGAAATGAATTAAAATCTCAAATGATTTTTAGCCCCGAAGTAAAATAAGATTCTCCCAATTGTTTTTTTTTTTTTTAATTCAAAATGGATTATTAGAATCAAATAACTCCAGGCAAAGACAGTGATGATGACAATGAGTATGAAAACCAAGAATTTGTTTAAGAGGGAAAAGGAAATTACATTGTCTTGTCATTAAAAGTGAAAATGATTCTCACTGTGGACTGGTTGATGAGGCAGAGACCAAATGCTCAGCTGTAGGGGAACTCACTTTAGATGCAATATGGCTCCAGCAGCAAAGAGTTCTGGGAATGTGTTTAACTCTCTGTAGCCTCAGGCTTGGCTGACTACCCAGAAAAAGGGAATGGCCCCAGGAAGGAGGTTAATGAATATAGAGTGTGATAACTGCCTGATGTTATCTGTTAACTTAGGAATTCATTGTTCTTTCTGGTGATCTACATGACTACTCATTGTAAGGTTTTGCTATTAACCCCCTATAGGAAGGGACCCTGTCCTGGGAAGGGTATGATTCTTCCCAGCTACCCACCACTAGAGCAGCTACTTTGCCCGTGAATGTAAATTTCTCCTATTAAAGTTCTTACAAATTTGAATAAGGCTACCTGTTAGTTCCTCAGAATGGATCCTGAATTGAGACTTTTGGGGCTTTCCCCAACATACCTGAAATTAAAGAATATTGTAAAAGTAGATAAAAAGTGAACAATGAACATAAAAGCAAGGTACTCTCTCAGAAAATGCACTCATACCACTCTATTCAGATTTAAATTTGTACATGAGATTGAGAATAATGAGACTTTGATTATTTTATTTATTTAGAAATAATTTACAAAGCTCCTAGTATGCAGCAGGTACTAGAGTAGTGCTGTTAGCATAGAAGTGTAAGATAAAATTTCCACATTTATGGCATCAATTTAATTTATATTTTAGATAGACATGGAAACAAAAATTAGTTTGGAAAGTGTAAAAGTAGAGGTACATATTTTATTTATCTCATCTGAAATCTACACTTTGAAAAACATTGTTTTAGGTGCTGAACAAAACACACAGAAAATAGAAACAAAAGACAGTCTACATATATGAAGCTTACACTCTAAAAAAAGCTTTGAAAAGAATAATGTAAAAATGCATAGCTTTTGAGATGTGCTACAAGAAAATAATATTGATAAAAGGGTTGAGTAGTGTTGTATGCTCATGTATGATGGTGAGGAAGACTTGACTTATAAAGTGACATTTAATCAGTGACAAAGAAATTAAAGAAAATCAATAGTTTTATTTTTTCACAAGGAGTGAATTTTAAGATATGTACAATTAAAAATCAATTTTATTTATTTTTTCCCTTTCATATATTCTTCTTCTCTTAAAAATTAATTAATTATTTTAACAATAAAAAATAATAATCCCTCCATCTCAGACTTAAGACCCTTTATAATCTTATAAAGGACAATGGGTGAAGGTCTTGAGCTCCTTTCGCTGCTTCAAGCTGGACATGGTCGTCGTCCTACCTACCCTTGGGTCCAGAAATCCCTAATAAGAATGGGGGTGTAGAGGGGAGGGTGGCCTTTCCACATGGGGAAGGATCTAAAAATAAATTTTAAAAATAAGAAAAGAGCCCTGGCCAGTGTGGCTCGATTGGTTGGAGCATCGTCTGGTAGACTGAAAGGTCACAGGTTTGCTCCCTGGTCGGTGCACATATCCAGACTGCAGGTGCAATACCTGTTCAGGGCGTGTACAAGAATGCAGTCAATCAATGTTTTTCTCTCACATCCACGTTTCTCTTCATCTCTCTCGCTCTCTTCCTGCTTCTCGCTGTATAGAAGTGATGAAAAAAATGTCTTGGGGTGGAGATTTATAAAAATAAGGAAAAAAAAAAAGAATTAGCCATGATCTCGGCTTAAAGTATCCAGACTGGTTGAGCATCTTGTACTACAGCCCAAATGTAGGGGTATGTTTGACTTTTGTTTTATTTTTCAGAATGCTGAAGGACCGCACTGTACCTAGTTAGGAGTAAGGGGAATGTAACAGAAACGAATATAGAGAAGTTACATGCAGAGAGATCATCCAAGGCCAGGCAGGCAATTGAAAGGACTTTTAAATTTACACAGAACTGTCTAGGAAGTTTTTGAAGATCTTGAATTAAAAATGGTATTATTTGACATGTTTTAAAGTTATAGGTAGCCCAATAAGAAGAGCAAGACTAGAATAAGCAAAATAATTCTGTAATGTTTTAGATTAGATAATAATCTAAACCAAAGTGACGATATCTTGGACCTGAGCATTGTCATTGGAAGTAGTAGGAAAAGGTCAGATTATAAATATACACTGAAGCCAACAGGATTATCCAATGGGGTGGATATGAGGTTTTTGAGAATAAGAGGAATCGGTGATGTTTTTAAAGTGTTTGACTTTGAGCAATTGAAAGATTACAGTTGTTATTTGCATATGATGTGGAAGGAAAAGTTAGAATAAGTTTGGGGAGAATAATCAGATTTTTTATTTTTGGTTGTATTAATTTGAGTCACCTATTGGACTCCCAAAAGATGCTGAGTAGATAGGTTGAGTAGGCAAGTCAGTGAACGATTCTCATTAAGGAGAGTTAGAATGATGTAATTTCTTTGGGGTGATGAAACATTTTTGTATCCTTATTGTGGTGGTTATATGAATCTATACATATGATAAAATGTCAGAGCATTATGCACCAAAAAATGAAATGCGTGCATGTAAAAAAATGATAAAACCCAAATAAGATCTATGGTTTAGTTAATAGTGTTGTTTTAATGTGAATTTCCTGTTTTTCGTGGTTATACCAAGTCTGTGTTGATAGATAGAATTTTGGGGAAATCTGGTTGGAAAGTACAGAACTCTCTGTACAATGGGGTTGGCCAAAGTTGATGGGTTGTTTTGTTTTTTTTTTTCCCTGTAAAATATAACACACTTTTTTCATTTTCACCAATAACGTTATTGATTTGGATATTTTGAGCATGTCAGCTGCCTCCCACATGGTATAATGTTGATTTTTCACAGTGTCCCGATTTGATCACTATTAACTTAAATTGACCTACCTGATCATGGAACAACATCAAGCAAGAAATATCCAGCACAAACCTTTGCAAACCACCTTTGGCACGGTCAGAACACCTTCTCTATACACTGCAAAGTCTTTTTCTTGCATTTCAGTGGTGTTTTTACCTTCCTTAAAATAATAAAGCATAATATGCTGAAAATGGTATATATTTTCTTCCATCTTCAATATTAAAATGGCTACACAAAAATTCACCGATTTTGATGGTTTTTAAATTCATGCTGATATGACAGCTGTCACAATGCAAGCTAACAAAAGTGTTTCAAATGAAGTTAAAGACAACTAATTGAAGAAAACAAATGAACTTTTTGGCCAACCCAATATTGTTGCAACTTTTAAGTGAGTCTAATGTAACTTCAAAATAAAAAATCTGGAATGAAAAATAAGATGAGATGGACAAATGAGTATGTCTCAGGAGCATTCCATCTTTACAAGCACTGTTTTGATGAGGTGGCTCTCTCACTGCCTCCATGTCAAGATTTCTGATTTTACAAGAAGGAAATTCCTGCTTGAACCAATTTAAAAGAAACTTTGAGGAAGGAAATTGGAAAAAAACTAAGTATACAAAAAAAGTGTCAGCAATTTTGCTAAGCGGGGAAATTGAGCATTAAGAGGGAAAAATTAAGGATCAAGAGATTTTTTTAAGATATAAAAAATTGCATAGTTTGTATTCTCATGGGAGTGATCCAGTAAGTTTAGAAGATTGTTTAGATTCAGGACAGCAAGCATTATTGCTATAACTATGTCTTTAAGAAAGAGAAAAGAGATGAGATCTTATGTACAAGTGTTGACTTTGGATTCAGATGAGATCACAAGCAGACATGTCTATATCCACATATCTATACCTACCTACCTACCCACCTGTGTATATTCTCTTTAGGGGAATGAAAACATTGAAAAGATAAGGTTATCTTATAGGATTTAAAGAGAGCATTAAGTTCTCACTTGAAACTACTAATCATTAACTTTGGGTAAGGTAAGTCTTTTTAGTTGCAATTTCATCTTATTCAATAGTAAGAATTCACTATGGCTGAGGTTTTGCTTAAATAGCTAACAACGGAGGGAGGAGTGAGTATGGTTGTTAAGGATATTTTCCAGAGTGAATGAATCTAGTGAAGGAAGTTGGAATCTAAGCTGGGTAAGAATGAAATTAAGGACTTTTTGACAACTTTTGCATGATAAAGCTTTGTCACACTCTTTGCACTTAGATTATTTCTAATACTACTTAGCATAATCTCTATAAATCCATCTTGGAATCACATTAGGATCCTACCTATAAAATCCACATAAAATCTTATATGTTTATATGTCACTGTGCCTCTGAAGCCAGGTAAATTTAAAGTATATTGTATAAGATAGATATTAGTGGACCAAAATTAACTCCAAAATATGTAATAGCCAAAGTTAAAATGACGCCTTTGTTACAGAGCAAAAGAGAGTTCTTTCACGTGGCACCTCGGTATAAAACCGAATAACTAGTGTTGTTGAAAACAAGTCTTTATTTACAACATTTCAAGCTGGGAAGGGCAGTGAGCATTTCAGTTCAGAGCTCTGTTATCCCACGGGACCCAGCACTTCCCTTGCTCCCCAAAAATCTAGAAGCCAAAAACATGCCCAGAAGTTCCCATCCCTTTTCTGTCAGCTCTCTCCTTCAGGATCTGGGGTATGATGTCATCAGCCTCCGTATAACAGTCCAGGAAAACCTGTGCCATGTTGCACCGGGTCATGCATGGTTCTCTCTCTGCCCTTTCAAAGCTTCATGGAGCTCTCTTCTATATCCTTGCAAATCACATGGTTCTCCCTCCAAAATGGCTGCTGCCTTACTTTTAAATCCCTGACTGTGGCCTGTGACACAGTGGGCATGGTAACCATTCCTGGCCATTCATGTAACAGAACCCCTGGGCTGCTCCGATTGAAACAGACCCCACGGGCTGTTTAGTTAGGGGCCTGATTGCCCGCCGCCAGAATTATAACTCTCAATATCAGAGTTTAGTGAAAAGAAAAAGAATTGTTTATTTGCACATAGTCCTGCCTCCCCCTCCCAGACGGGACCAGTCTTAGGAAAGTCAGAAACACTGTTTCCCTACTTCCCAGGCACAGTTCAGCTTTACCAGTAGCTGCCAATCACTCAATCTGATTGGGGAGGTCCTTTCTGTGCTGTGGTGCCCTCCAGATCTCAATGCAGAACCACCTGGATTCTCAGACTCCTTGTAAACTGCCTTCTTCCTGCAAACTACGTGGATCTCCTCTCCTTCTCAAAACCACATGGCCAGAGCCTCTTCTTAAAGCAGCCTGGAGACCCGCTCCTCCAAGCCAGCTGGAGGGAGCACCCGCCAGCTAAAATATCTGCAGCTGCTTATATATCCCTGATTGCGTCCTCTGACGCAGTGGATGTTGCAAGCAGTTCTGACCATTCACAGAACCCTATGCAGGCTCTGTAGGCTCCTTCCATACCATCCCACAGTCCAAGACCCCTCCTCCCATCTTCCTGAGCCTTGGAAGTTTCAAAGTGGATCTTTGTGCGACAAAGTTTCCAGCCACTAGCCCCAGGCATGCAAAGGCACCCTGAAAGCTGCTTCCTTTTCCCTATCTCCCAGGTACCAACTCTGGGGTTTGTTTTTGGACTCTCCTGTTTCTGTAACATTCACAGAATCTTGCACAGGCCCTGTATGCTCTTTCCTCACCATTCCATAGTCAAAACCCCTCCCATCTCCTTGGGGCCTTAAAAGAACCAAAGTCATTTGCATAACTAAGACACTAGCTACCAGCCATAGATATGCAAAGGCATCTTGAAAGCTGTTCTCTCCCCTCCCACCCCCAACCCACAGGCTCTGTGGATTTTGGGGGCCCCCCACTCTGTAACACCTTTTTTACTAAAAATATGATCATATGTATTTATATCATCTTTGAAAAGAAACACTTGTAATATACAGGCTGGGACAAAAGTAAGTTTACAGTTGTTTGTATGGAAAATAATATAATAATTAATAATAATACAAACTAAATTTTGTTTCACATATTCACAGTTGTACACCTACTGCATGGCAAGTAAAAATTTCTAATGGTACATGAATAAAATTGCAATTTGGTATCAATGTATGTCCTGAAAAAAAAACAAACTAATTTTTAAATACATGTCAGCAATGTTAAAAAAATATTTTTATTATTTATAATGTATAAATATTTTCCTCATTAGAAGCATATCTTCAACCATTGATGCATAACATTAAAATATTTTATTTCATACACTTCCAGTTATTTTCTTAAACTTTATTAATTAGTCAATAGGAATTTGTTGTGCAATCTGGTACAGCACTACACTTATCTAATGGTAAGAAAACAGAAGAAGCTAATAACAAATAACAGTTAATTATTTAACAATTATTCATAAGTTCAATTGCATATAGTTTGTATATTGTAAACCTCTAATATTGTAAAAACAATCTGATCATGTATATTAATGTCTTCCTTTATAACTAGAGTTTGTTTCATAGGGCTAAAGATATGTATCCCTTAGGGGTCACATAAAAAATTAGGGTAACATAAAACAGACTGACAGCTATCAGAGTGGAGGGGCATCAGGTGGCTGGGTTGAAAAAGGAGTCAGGAAATAAAAGACAGACAACACAGTATGGTGATTGTCAGAGGGAAGCGGGGATGAAGGAGGTGAAAGTGGGCAAAGCGGGGATAAAAGGCAACAGGAAGAGACTTGACTTTGCATCATGAATGCATGATGCAGCATGCAGATGATGTGTTATAGAGCTGTACACTTGAAACCTGTATGGTTTTATTAATCAATGTCACCCAGTAAATTCAATTAAAAATTGAGTTTCTTTGTGCAACATCTGTATTATATTTCTACTTTCCACTGCATAAATGCTGCCTTAGAATTTGTAACCAACCTATAAAGAGTCTAATTAAACAAAGGCATCAAATTTGTGCTTGCATGTCTCATGCTTGTAAATTCCATATATAAACTGTTGAAGTTTGGAGATTATGTGGTAAATTGCTACCTCACAAGAGACCAAAGAAAAACTCTTATCTGAAAAGTATAATAAATTATATTTTGATATAAGTAGTTCATAATACAGGCAGGTAACTAATTACTGTCTGCCAGTCTGCCTACCTGCAGAGAAATTTTTTATCTTGGTCAGTATGAATAATTATTAGTAGAAGATAAAACTAAAACTCAAGCACCACCATGACATAAAGCCAAAACAGAAAAATAAAAAGAAGAATAAAAAGAAAAAGAAAAGAAAAAAATAGCTTACATCTTAAAATTCAAACTTAGATAAACTAAAAATTTTTTTAGAAAATCTCACAATTAAAAAGATGTGGTGTGACCAATAATACTTTCACTAAAACAAAAATGATTTATGCAGATGGATTTCCTGACTTAAAACCGAGCACTTCATATTATACTACATTCTTAGTTACTCTGACCATGGATTCTGAGAATGCTGAAAAAATAATTTTGCATCACACACACACACACACACACACACACACACACACACAAATTCTGTTTCTTCAGACTATTTACAAATTATAAACCCTGAGGCTGAGACTTAGATTTGCCTCTCAGAAGCAATATGATTGCGGCTGGTTACTTCATTTTCTCTGAACCTGGTTTTACCCAGTTAGGGGAGTGGGACATAGTAATAAATTTTTTAATTGTGCTAACTCAGAATAATGCAGATTAGAATCAATGGACAATCATTGTAATAACTAACAATTAACATACTGCTTCCTATGTGCCATAGTTCTAAGTACTCTACACATGTTAACTTAATCCTTACAGGAACCATATGAAGTAGGTGCTATTACAAGGTGCAGTTTTTTCAGATAAGAAAACTGAGTTCTAGAAAGGTAAAGTAACTTGCCTATGATCATTCAAATATTAAGTAGCAAAGCTGAGGTCATCTGGCTTCAGAGCTGTAGAAATTAATTTATGAAATCATGAAGATCTATGGAAAGCCCCATTATTTTCTTATTGCATAAGGTCTCAGCAGTTGTGATATTGCACAGAATGATACCGACCATCAAGAAGCCTCTCCTTGTATTATTTTTTAAAACCTTAGAGGAATAAAGGATGACACAATGATGCTGCAACTGTACTCCAATACTCTTGCGGCACCAACCAAATGACAGGGGAAAAAAATCTGTGTTCTAGGACACTTGATGCCTCAAACAATTTTGAAAATATTGAAAATTTGACAAAACCAAAATCCAAGTTGCCCCAGCAATTTTTATCCATTTATTCTTTAAAGTAAGTGCATTTCTAGGGGCCTAGAATCTCCACTTGTCTAATTCAACTTGTCAAAATGTGTCTAAGGGCTATGTGCTGTTGTAGAATATTTATGATGCTTCTTGGAGAAAATAAAAGTGTTGACTAAGGAAAACTGAAATAACATGAGTTGGTTTAAGTGCACTTTTACAGAAAATCTTTATGTTTGCAACTTGATCTCTTATACTAAATTAATTACATCTCATTCTTTAGAAATTCGTAAGTTATAATTACACTATTAACAGTGATCATTGTTTTTTGAACACTATTCATGTGCTAGGACCCATATTAAAATGAATTGTAAGATTCTAAAGCTTGGACTATTTGCTACTTCCCAGGCCATGTAGATAGTCTTTACTTACTTTATTAGCTAGAAATGTTGCAGTATAAGTGTGAAGAATGTAATGCAAATTAAATAAAAATATCAAAACAGGTATATAAAAATCAGGTAAGTTGGGTCCAGGGATGCAAAACATTTTTGAGAACTCAATCTAATCTTTCTTTCTGTCATCTCTTATCTTGCTCTGCTTTCTTCCTCTCTTGTTTTGTTTATCTTTTATGGCAAAGTTTCTCTTCATGTAGCTCCTGGGTTACATGCTAACCCTTTAACCCCTATTAAAACTAGTTTTAGTAGTTTTAGCAGAGTATGTGGTTGTTTTGACCTAGTTAGGGAGATAATATTATACCTCATTCTATGACTTCTAGATTAGACAAACCACTCTATGACTCTATTATGATGTGTGGAAAGAAAGAAGAAAAGCACTTTTCATCCCTAATAATAGTATCTGACTCACTTACTAGATCACCTCCCAAGTCAGGTTTATGAAAATAATCTGAGACATTTACAGAAACTACAGGAGAACAGAATCAGTATTTGCCAAAGGATCAAAAACCTGCTGGAATATTGTGTAGGTATGGATGAAATACCTGAAACATACTTATACCAAGGAAATTCATTATTTATCTGAAATTCAAATTTAACTGAAAGTTCCATATTTTTATTTGCTAGATCTGGCAACTTTACTCAAGACATTATTTGTTTATATGATAAATGAATCTTTTCAGATATGTTGATATGCACGTCCTAAAGGGATACTCATAAATAAAACAGTAGCGAACTAACAAACCAAATAGTACATGCCAAGAATTATTCAAACTCTTTTTATGCAATAATTTCTGTAATCTCATAAAAACTTAGGAAGTGAATACTTTTATTATCTTTGTTTTGCAGTAAGGAAATCAGGACACAGAGAAGTTTAAATGGGTTGTTGAATATGAAACAGTCAGCAAGGATGGGGCCAGTATTGGGCCACAGTATGCGGCTGCAGGGACCTCTTCCAGGTAATTCTTTTAATAGTGTCATCTCTATTGCATTCCAGGGCAAAATTAACAAAGCTATTCTGATGAAGATCAAACTTTTATTTCTTTACTCATGTCTTCATAATCAGCTTTCTAACACTATAATGGCAAATTATGTTATCTGCTCCATATACTTGAATTCCAAATGCAATATTATTAATTGTTAAATTACCAAGACCCCTTTCCCCTGTTAACATTATATTCAGTAACTCTCCTATTCCCAAATAATCTGCTAAAAAGAGAGAAATCTAGCTTTACCTCTAGAGAACTTGTCTTACAAAGCTCCATAACTTTTGCTTCTTGCCATCTCCCTATGTCACTGCAGAAGACCAGTCCTTAAACTGGAGCCAGTGATGGTTTACACTGTTATATAGCCATCTATTGTGGCTACGCATTCATGCACAGAACTCAGTGCTTCTGCAGAAGAACTTAAATGAACTAGGGATTCTCCATACTTGGAGTCTCAGACTTCAAGGTAGTCAAAATATTCTTTTACACTGTGGGGTACAAAATGGTCCTCAGAGCCCTTTTAATTCGCTGAGGAACTCCATAACCCTTTTAATTCACTCAAGAAGAAAGAGAAGAAAACTTGCATTAAAATCTGATAACACTTTTTGGTTGAATGCCCTAATAACATAAGTTAGATTCTTTTCCCCCTGTCACTCCTCAAAATCTATGTGTTCAATAAATGTTACAGGTGAGAATTTTTTAAGTACATTTCATTGTAACAACTCAATTCCTATTCTGGGCTCTCAGATGAATATATTTTTACAAAAGCTGCTGCAGCTCAGTGGTCAACAGAATTACAATTAGAGAGGTTTTAAACTAGATTTATGAAGATATTTTTAAATTTTTTCAAACAGAAGTTGACTTTTTTTTACTGCTAATACTGCCATAATTTGCATAACTTTCTGACTGATTTCCTTCTTACCTACCAGAAGTTAAATCATTTTAACATATGTATATTATGGTGAAAAGTGTCTGATTGAAACATTTGCAAACTAGGTTTTTTTCAGGGTCAGTTTAGATGCCAAACTCTACACACTGATATAAAAACAAAGATACCTTTTAAAATCCATTTAAAAAATTATCAGTGCTACTCAGGAAAAGAAATTGGAGGAAAAGTTATTTATTTCACTGTTTCATATATTCTCAACTTCTCACCTTCCCAACACAGTCACCAAAATTTCATGAAAAGAAAATATTTCTTATTTTATTCATAAACGTCTTCACATAGTAAGCAAAAAGCATTTGTGCTTGCCAAAATAGGCAGTTTTAAAATAAATTTGCAGCCAGCCATGTGTCTCTGGTTTTGCCCGAGGAGCAAGTAGGACACCCAGGGCTTTGCCTCATTGCCCTTCAGTCTCTTCCTTTCTTAGTACCTCAGCCACCTTCCCGATGTAGCAGCATGACTTCTTTAAAAAGAAAAGCCATGTGAAAGCTGAGTTGATGCAGAAACAAATGGAAGAAAAACCTATAAGCATATGGTTTCTTAAAATGAATTCTTGAACCCCTGCGTTATAATCACCACGCTTCTTTGTTAAAAGCATTTATTTGGGACCACACAGGATAAGCTGTTCCAAATCTCTCTGAATGGAGCAGAGGAATCAATAATTTAAAGGCTATGGTAGTCCTCTAAAAATGAGGTATTCATATACCCTTTTTTAATGACAGTGATCTATAGGGTTTGGAAAACTATAGTACGATATAAACTTGGCACATTATGTCAAAAATCAATGTTTTAAAGTATATACAGTCAGCCTGGCCTGGGTTCAAATCACAGCCTGGTCCCTGAGAGGTGTCCACTACTTAGCTTCTTGTTGTCTCAGTTCCCTAAGCTGATTTTTATGAGAACATACGTGTGTACAGCATCTGGCACATCCTAAACATTCAATAAATATAAGCCATTATTATTATGAAAAAAGCATACCAAATACACATATTGATAAATACAATTCAAAATAAGTGTCCTTTTATTATAAAACAAGGTATTTTTAGAAAATATTTTATTTGAAGCTGGGCCTTTCTCACTATGCTTCAATTCAATCTGCTCCGTCTGTATTCAGACTTCCTTGGAAGGTTTAGGAAGCTCTGACCTGAGGGAAGAAGGGCTTTTTAATTTTTTTTCCCTTTAAAACACTACTATTAACTAGCTCTTTCTTTCTTTGAAGTCTGGCTATTATTAGCATTTGCTATTATCCAGTCCTTTGTTTGAAGAAGTGCTATTGTAAAGACCTGGGACTCACTATGGCTGAGAAAATGACTAATGCTAACTAAAATACACTTCAGACTAAGATACTGGGATGCCAAGTCATTCATTTTAAACTTAAAAAAATAAATGTCAAAGGGATTGTGAATACTCCTATTGGCATGACTAGCAGTTTTTTTTTTTTTTTTTCTCTTAGGCTATAAAGAAGCCAAGTATGTTAAAAGGCAACAATAAAAACTGTATTCATAGGAATAACTACCAGAAGACTATAATTTCTTACATAGAATAAGAAGGCACTCAAAAGGATATTGACTCAGAACAAAATGACCTCTATAACCCCAATTTTAATAGCAATAGGTTACAGTATAATTTTGCTACTAGTTGTGGAATCCTCACAGTCTGGTGACTAAAATTGCCTGTAGCCACTTGTGATTCAGCTTTGTCACTGACACTGGAAAATTGATATCCATTAGCTAAGGCTTCCATTTCTGTGGAAAACAAACACAGGTCACCTCCAAAGTTCTCTTTATTGGTGTGTTTTTCCCTTTTTGTCTTTGAAACCTGCAAAATACACTTTTTATAACTTTAAGTTACTTTTCAGTTATGTTAGTACATTAAGTTGTACAGACTGTAACCTTTTTATGAGTCTGTATCTGAAAAAATACTATTCATTTATCTATATCCTTCCATCCATCCATCCATCTAGCCATCCTTCCTCCATGTATCCTATCTCTGTTCACTAAAAAGGCCTAGAAATAATAATTTCCCAGTAGGAATAAGCACTTCTAGACTCTGAACTCTGCAATGCCATAGCAACTAGTGAATTATTCACTTACTTCAGGACTAGTATAAGAAATAGAGTGATTCTGTGATATTTGTAGGTGAAAGCAAAGGAAAAATAGAAGTCTGATAGTGTTATATCAAAAGGACTTTGAGACAAAAAGAAAATTTTCCACTGAACAAGGACAAGAAAATTTGTGCAATAAAAGTAAATTTGGGTTCTATTGTAATGGGGTGCAGAACATGGGTCCCCTGATAATAGGGGAACAACACCCACCATCCTGTCTTCAGGCAGGATGGGGGCAGGCTGCCCAAAGAGTGGGAAGTACAGCATTTAAGACACATTGCATACCGAAGGCTAATTAATAGCAATGCTTTCCTGAAGGGAAGAAGGCTGCTGCCCAGGGTGAATTATGTACATGACTCTGAGAACATGCAATGACTCGGGACATAGCTGGGGGTAGGGAGTGGTGAATGCCCTTCCTGGATGCCTGTGAGTCCCTAGAAACTCTTGCCCTGACAAAAAATGGCATCCAGAAGAGGGTTAAAGAAACTGAGGAAACAAGGGAAGTTCTGGGTCTTGTAGGAGAGAAGGGCTCTGAGCCGGAGTGCTCTCAGCACCCCCAAGATTGGAACCCTGTTAATAAAAGCCTGTTTCCTTCAACACTAAACTGGTGAGTCATATAGATCCAAGGCACCAAGTGGCTGAGCCCCAGTTTGCATGGTTACACTATTGATTAATATACATTAAGTATATCTATTTAAAAACAATGAATTAATAAGGATACTTAAAGAGAAGATATATTCGAACAAGAACAAGAACAACAATGAACAATAAAAACCTTTATTGATCACCACTTATGTATCTAGAGTACCATTTCATCACCCTAAAATTGGCAATTAAAAAAATATTTAATATCATCCCTTCTGATCTCATATTAACTGTATTTTAGTATAACCCAATAGTTCTAGCTAATGATGAAAGGCTTTTTAAGAGAATAATTTAGCTAATAAATAAAGTAGAAACACCAGAGTTAGAATATTGCCATTTTTCAGTTTGTAATGATACAATTATTTCAGGCAAAGGAGTAAAAATTAGGTGAAAGATTGATGGGAACTTTACAAGGAGAAATTAGGCTATTGCCTCGGAACCCATGATCAATATTATTATCAAAAGTGAGAGGGGCTGATAGTTTGTACCTCTTAGAACCATTCCTGAAGCTGACCTTATCCTAAGCAAATATCTAACTAATACTTCCAATTTTTAAAACAAAAGTGTTCCTATGACAATTTAAAAGACGTCAAAAGGAAGAAGACAGACAAAGCAAAACTGCAATTCATACCATTGGACAATTTACTTGGTTTTTACAATGTAAGAAGAATATGAAACAAGAAAATGCAGGATTTGGAAAGAAGAGATTATTCTAGATTAACAGAGATCCCGGAAATAAAACAATGAAATCAGTGGATGTCACTTGAGTACCTATTTGAACAATCTGATTTTAAACTGACATGTTGAGACAATGGAGGAACTATGGACATGGAATAATATTAAAGGTAAAGGAAATGTTGCTAAATGTCTTAGATAAGTATAATAATGGGATTGGGCTGAAGAAGAAAATTTCTGTATTTTTTGAGAGATGTATACATCATTACATAGTGCCCTGCAAAGTCCTAATAATTTCCCTTCCCTGAAGTCATCTTCAGAAATTATTATAACCACTCCATTTTTCTTCTGATTAGTGTTAGCATGGTAGTACTTTCTCTAGGAAATTTAAGTTTCTGCCTTATATAATTTTTCTTTACTGTGGATTTCCGGCCCCTCCCTCCATTTTTTCTTTTTTAAATTTCAGTTTTGGAAGTTTTTATTGATGTATCTTCAAGCTTACTGCTTATTCTCTTGATAGTTTCTACTGACAAATCTGTTAAAGGCATTGTTCATTTCTGTTACATTGTTTTTTACTTCTTGCATTTCATTTTTTATTCTTTCTCAGAACTTCCATGTCTTTGCTGATACTATTTATCTATTCCATTTTTTCCCATTGAAGCCCTTAACTAATTATAGTTACTTTAAATTCCTTGTCTGATAATTACATCTCTGTCATAACTGAGTCTGATTCTGTGCTTGTTTTTTTTTTTTTTCTTTAATTTCAGACTTTCTTTTTTCTTCCCTTAAACGTTTTGTTGCTGTTAAAAGTCAGACATGTTGTACTGAGCAATATGAACTGAGTAATTAGGCCTACGATGTGAGAATTTCTATTTATCTGGCTAGGAACTGAGCTTTGTTTAATGTTGTAGCTATAAGAACCAGGGGCTTCACATTTCTCTAGGAAAAGACACAATCCACAAAAACTCATGTAAGAAACAAATGCTCTGAATAGATCATATCTATTAACAAAATTGATCCAATAATTAATCACCACCCAAAAAGGAAAGCACCAGGCTCAGATGGATTTAGCAATAAATTCTGCCAGACATTTAAGAAAGTATACCAATTTTCTGCTATATCTTCCAGAAAACCAGACACTACAAGGCACGTATTAGAACAAAGCAAGGACATCTCATTTCACCACTCCTATTGTACAGGAAGTTCTACATAATACAATAAGAAAGGAAAAAATAAAATTGTGCAGATAGAAAAAGGAGAAATGAAACTATTTGTGTTTATAGGTGACAGGATTGTCTATATGAAAAATCCTGAGTCAATCATATTCTCTCTCTCTCTCTCTCTGTCTCTATCTCTCTCCCTCTCCCCCCATCTCTCTTGCACAAAAACACACAATTCCTCCTGGCACACACACAAAAATTATATTAAGGTTTCAGGATATAAGATTAACATATCAAGTCAATCACTTTATTATATATCAGCAATAAACAGTGGATTTTGAAATTAAAAATGCATTAGCACCAAACATTAAGACAATTGTGTTTCATTAATGTTAATTTCCTGATTTTGATCATTATACTGTGCTTATATAAGATATTACAGTCTGGGTGAGGATATACAAGAATTCTTTGTACCATGTGTGCAACTTTTTAATGTCTGAAATGTTTATTCAAAATAAAAAAAGTTTTTAAAAAGTTTTAGATGCAATTGCCCAAAACAAAAATGAAACACTTAGGTATAAATCTAGCAAAATATGTACAGTAGCTCCATGTGGAAAACTACACACTTCAGATAAAAGAACTTAAAGATCTAAACACATGGAGAAGCATTACATGTTCATGGAAAAGAAAACTCAATATTAAGATGCACTTCTTTCCAACATGCTCTAGAGATTGAATGAAGTCCATAACAAAATTCCAGCAAATTATTACATGTATATTGACAAAATGAGTCTAAAATTTACATGGAAAGGCAAAAGACCAGGAATAGCCAACACAAAATTGAAGGATAAGAACAAACTCAGGGAACACCCAACTTCAAAACTTTTTATAAAGCCACAGTAATCAACAAAGTGTGATATCAGTGAAAGAATAGACAAATAGGTCAATGGAATAAAATAGCGGAAAAATAAAGTCAGCCGGTCTTTGACAAAAGAGCAAAAGCAACTATGAAATGAGCATTTTTTCTTCTTTATTATATTAATGTTAAATTATATAATGTTTATATTTTGAGCATTATGTAAACATTTTAAACAATTGATCATTGTGTATAATCCTTATTATGTGTTACTGAATATAGTCTGCTAGTATTTTGTTGAGGATTTCACATTTATATTCATAAGTCACAGTTGTCTGTTCTTGCCTTTGCTTGTGATGTCTTTGGTTTGGGTACCAAGGTAATAACGACCTCTAGACCAAGTTGATTTACATTACCTCCACTTTCTTTTGTTTGTTTGTTTGTTTGTTGTTTGTTTTAAGAATAGTTTGTGAAGCATTTTTACTATGTCTTCACTGAATGTTTGGCAGAATCGGCCTGTCATTTTCTTTGTGGGAAGTCTTTACTTACTACTTTGCCGCCTTTATTCTAGCCCTATTCAGAGTTCCATTTCTTCTTAAAGCTATTTTAGGAGTTTGCATCTTTTTAGGGATTCTTACATTTCATCTAAATTATCTAATATGTCAGTGTACAATTATTCATAGTATTCCCTTATAATATTTTCTTAAAGATCAACAGTGATGAGCCCTCTTAAAATACTGACTTAGAAATTTGAGTCATCTTTTTAGTGTAGGGAGGTGTTTGGCTAACAGTTTGTCAAGTTTCTTTATCTTTTCAAAGATAAGATTTTGTTTATTTTTGCTATTGTTTTTCTATTTTAAATTTTATTCACTTCTACTCTGGTCTTATTTTCTTTCTTCTGCTTGATTGGAGTTTAGTTTGATCTTTCTCTAGTTTCTTAAAGATGAAACTCAATATTTAAGTTATTCATTTGAAATCATTCTTATTTTTAATATTCTTTCTTTTTTTGAACATTGCTTTAGTTGTCTTCTATTAATTTCAAAATATTGGGTTTTAATTTTTTATCAATCTCAATGAGAGTTTTAAGTTTGTTTTTTTCCCTTGTCCCATCAGGTATTTAAGAATGTGTTGTTTCATTTACACATATTAGTGAATATCCCAAATTTCCAACTGCAGTTGGTTTCAAAATTAATTCTATTCTGATTGGAAAAAACATACCTTGTATGATTTTAAATCCTTGTTTAATTCACATTCTTTTAAATGTGGCAAGGCTTGTTACATGCCACAGTATATGGCCTATTATGGAAAATGTCCTACTCTTATTTATAAAAAAAATTTATTCTCCTCTTGAATGGCATATTCTATTCATGTCTTTTGGGTCTAGTAAACTTATACTACTGTTCAGCTTTTCTATTTTCTTGTTATCTTCTGCCTTGCTGTTATATATGTCTACTATTGAAATCAGGATATTGAAGTCCCAGCTATTATGCTCTATTGTTTATTTCTCCTTCAAAGTTGTCAGTTTTTATGTATTTGGGATTGTGATGCTATGCATCTATTTCTTTATAATTGTTAAATCTGCCTGGTGGATTGATCTTATTGTTATTAGAAATATCTCTACTTGTTTATAGTAATATTTTTGCATTAAAATTTATTCTGTCTGATTAGTGTAGTCACTCGAGCTTAGTTTTGTTTGATTTTTATTATTTTTAATGTGTTTTATTGATTATAGTGTTACATTTGTCCCAATTTCCCTTCCCTCTGCTCCCTTCCACCCAGTGACCCCCACTCCCTCCAGTTGTTCCCCCCCTTTTAGTCCATGTCCATTGGTTGTGCATACAGTTCTTCTCAACCTCTCTGTCTATTCCATTCCCTCCTACTATGCTTCTTAATTCCTATACCATCTCCCTCCCTCTCCCTCTTCCCCCTCTCTGCTGACCTCCCCCCAATATGCTCCCCATACCTATAGTTCTTTTTCCACTCTTGTTGCCTATTTAGTTTACCTTTGTTTCAATTCCCTAGCTTCTATTGTTGTTTCTTGTGATACAGTTTTCATTTTAGTGTTCATAGTTTTGATCCTCCTTCTTCTAAACCAGTCCCTTTAACATCTCATATAATAGTGGTTTGGATCTAATGAACTTTTCAGTTTTATTTTGTCCTGGAAGCACTTTCTCTGCTCTTCTATTCTGAATGACAATTTTGCTGGATAGAGTATTTGTGGTTGTAGGGTTTTTTTTAATTTTTTTTTCTTTGTGATATCACTTTTTTTTTTTTTAATTTTGGTTTTTCAATTACAGTTGTCCCCTTTTCCCCTAATTTCTCTCCCCCACCCAACCCACCCCCTCTCCCGCAATCATATCCCTCCCCGTTGTCCATGTCCATGAGTCTTTTATACGGGTTCTTTGACTAATCCCTTCCCTTACTTATCCCCCTTCTCTCCCTCTCCCCTCCCCCCTATTGACTGCTATTCTGCTCTTTGTTCTATTTAGTTCCTTTGTTTGTGTTGTTCTTTAGTTTCCTGTATTAGGTGATATCATATGGTATTTTTCTTTCTTTGCCTGGCTTATTTCACTAAGCATAATTCTCTCTAGTTCCATCCATGTTGTTGCAAATGGCAGGAGTTCCTTCTTTCTTTCTGCTGCATAGTATTCCATTGTGTAAATGTACCACAGTTTTTTGATCCACTCATCTACAGATGGGCACTCAGGTTGTTTCCAGCACTTAGCTATTGTAAACAGTGCTGCAATGAACATAGGAGTGCATAAGTTCTTTTGAATTGGTGTTTCAAGATTCTTCGGGTATAATCCTAGTAGTGGAGTCGCTGGTTCAAAAGGCAGTTCCATTTTTAATCTTTTGAGGTAATTCCATACTGTTCTCCACAGTGGCCGCACCAGTCTGCATTCCCACCAACAGTGCAGTAGGGTTCCCGTTTCTCCACATCCTTGCCAGCACTTGTTGCTTGTTGATTGTGGTTGTAGGTTTTTGATTTTCATTACTTTGAATATTTCTTGCCAGTCCCTTCTTGCCTGCAGGATCTCCCTTGAGAAGTCAGCTGATAGTCTAATTGGGACCCCTTTGTACGTGATTCTTTTCTTCTCTCTTGCTGCTTTTAAGATTCTCTCTTTATCTTTAACTTTTGACAATTTGATTATAATGTGTCTTGGGGTGGTTCTCCCTGGGTCCAGTTTTTCGGGAACTCTCTGTGCTTCCTGGACCTGTATGTCAATTTCCTTCCCCAAGTTTGGGAGGTTCTGCTTTATTATATTTTCACTTAATTTTTCAATTTCTAGTTCATCTTCTTTGCCCTCTGGCAATCCTATAACCCATATGTTCGATCTCTTATAGCTGTCCCAGAGGTTTCTGATTCTCTCCTCATTTTCCTTGCTTCCTGTTTCCTCTTTCTTCATTGGTTGACTGCTTGTTCCTTCTCTATGTTCTGGTTTGTTGATTTGAACTCTGGATTTTATTTCCTCACCATCTGTCTCGTATGTGGTTTTGTTCCTTTCAGTATGAATATGTTTTTCAATTCTTTCTCATCTTTTTCCAGATCTTTTGTTAATTCTATAAGCCACCTGATAACAATGGCCCTGAACTGAGCCTCTGACAGGTTTCTTATTTGTTCATCTGTCAGGTTCTTCATCTGTTGCCTGGTGAGCTGCGCCACCGGGATTCCTATAGTTGTCTGCCTCATTTTGACAGATGCGTTTTGCTTTCTTGGGCCGGCTATAGGGGGCAGTGCCTGTGTACTCGTCACTATCCAGTGACTGGCAGTGGTCCAGCAACCTTTCTCACCGCGCTGTGGCGTTTTGTCGTCACTGCCCAGCGACCAGTGGCGATCCTCAACCTATTTCGCAGCCCTGTGATGGTTTGTGTGGGGGCGGGGGTCCAAGATGGATTCACACAGTTATTCCGCTAGGAGACCGGGATCCGTCCTCCCGCCCTCTGGGCCTCACCGTACAAGGCGATGTGGTGGCTGCTTCTCCCAGCGTTGGGGTCGCGAGCCGCGGGGGTTTCACTGCAGCCGGGATTGTTCTCCCTGCCGCTGGGATTGTTCTCCCTGCTGCTGTCCCTGGTGCGACCGCAAACAGCACCACCCACTTTTGCTTTTCCTACCTGCCCAAAGAGAGCCGTTGGTTTATAACTTTGTACGTTGGGCTTCCATGTAGTTTTATTTTCTGGAATTTCTAGTTATCTTTTGTTTTGAAGTAGTTGTATTCCTCTCTAGTTGTAGAGGGAGACCGAGCGTGTCCGTCTAAGCCTCCATCTTGGCCGGAAGTCCACTCCTGCTTGATTTTTAAATGATATACTTTTTCCTGTCCTTTATTTTCAATCTATGTGTACCTTTGAATCTAAATTGTGTTTTCCATATCTAATATGTCATAGGATATTGTTTTTTTTTGAAGTGAAATCTGAATATCTGTGCATTTTTATTGGATTTTAATATACTTTTATTTAATATGAGGTAATATATTTGCATTTACATATCCCTCTTTGTTTTTGGTTTTCTACATATTTCATGTTTTTTTGTTTCTCTATTTTTTATATTTTGCCTTTCATTGTATTAAGTGAATATTTTCTATTGTAACATTTTTATTCTTCTAATAAAATCTTTTTTTTTTTTTAGTTTTAACAATCTATTGATATATTAGTGGTTGTAAGGGTGTGGAAAAGAAAAATGAGTATATCCTTTCGTTTTGAATCACAATCCTTAAGATCCCTGATATTCACTTCTGGAAAACTATCATTTTCAACCATTAAATGAATCACTATCATTACCAAGGAATGTTACTAATGGAAGTATATTCTGCAATGGGATAAAGGGGAAAAGCAGTTAAGAACCATTGTTCCATTTTAAGCAAAAGAGAGTTACACTTTAAAAATTACTAGGAAATATAAACAACCAAAAAATAAGACAAGACTTCATCTGAATTAAAATATATTACAAAACTGAAATTTTTATCAATAACAATTCAGCATAATGTTTAAGGAATATATGTAGAGACATCCTTATATTGCTACATACATATGTTATACATGTGTTTATGTATGTATACACATATATTTACATATAAATGTATATTATGTATATTTTACATATGTGTATTTCTAACATAACAATCTGAGATGATTAATCTAATTATTTGAAAAAATATTATGATTTTATATTTATCAGTATTTATCAGATACTTTAGGTGGCTTTTGAACACAAAATGATACAGCAGTTTTTCAAGAAAAACCACAGTCCGGTTATACGTTTACCTACTTGTTATTAAAGACTGAAGAAAATGGAAAGGCTCTGGTTAGGACTTAACCCTGTTAAAGCACAGCCTTTTCCATAAAAAGCCTAACAAAGCTTATTGAGGTGTATGGGCTTGAAAAACCACAGCAAAAGGCGTATCTCCTTTTTGTATGTATAAGCATATGTATAAGTTCTCTATTGAATACACAGGTGGGAGTAGATGGTTGTTTTAATTCCAGGAAAATCCCTCTGCCTGGCTCCTTGTCCTATGGGACAAAGTTGAAAATTTGCAGAAATTGTATTAGGTAAATTTTTCCAGTTACCTTATACATTTTAATTTAATTTTGGAGCAGTTATAAGTTTAGGAGCTGACCATGTATAAGGGATGAAGTAAGTCTTGCATTCCTGGTTTTCAGACATCCATAAACACTTTTGAAAGAAAAAGCATTTTTCCCAATTGCCAATACTGGTATATTCTCTAATCATCTTACCACTGTGCCTTTCTGAAGGGCGGATTACTGATTCCCAAACAAATTATAAGCTTTGAATTCTGTCAATATATGATGCAATTGTTAATTTGCACCCAAAGAGACAACCAAAATGACTGCAAAAGAATAGATTAGATGTTTATTTGTGGAATAAACATTTCCCATTTCTAAATAAATAGATGTTTGCTATAATCTTAAACTATTGATTTTTTAATGTTTAAATGGAGAGAACACTAAATATTGAAAGACAGTGTTTATATGATGTGCAGATAAAATTATTTTCTAAAATGAAGATATGTATTAATCATGAAAGTAAACTTTGAATTAGTTTTCAAATAAACACAATTTTCACTGTTCCCAGACAATGTTTTGGTGGCACAGTAGGCTTTTCCATAGCAAAAAGAAGAGCTTTTATTTTAAAACTCAAAAATTGTCAGGTTGCAACCTGAAAATGTCTAAGAGATTTTTTTTAATGATATCACTGAGAAAGATAATCTTCTTACTTGGTAATTGGCTTTATCTGAAACTTCTCAAGATATCATTTTAACAGATTGAGAGTTTCCATTTCCCAAGTTTATCAGGCTTTAGCACATGTAGTTCAATTGCTGACTTGAGAAATTTTGGTAAAGCTCTAGTGAAAAATGTAGATGGAAAAGAAGTTACAATAAAAATAATTTTAAGACATAGCAGGTAAATGTATTTTAACTCAATGTGTTTTGCTTGCGGCATAATACAAAGCAGTAGTAGGTGATGAAGAAGTAGGAAAATAACCACTTACTATTAAAATGCTTATCATATAATGATAAAAATTTTCTGAATTCTGGTTCTTTTTAAAAATTAAAATAAAATCCACTACTTAATTCTTACAGCTGGGTTCCATATACAAAAATGAGCTTTAATTTGTATTGATTAATTAGTTATCCCTTCTGCTATATTGTACTAACCAAATCAAATTATAAGGCTAGCCCTTTTTTAAGGGTTAGGAATATAGACTCATTCATATAAGAAGTTGCAAAGTCATATTGCAAAGGCATGGATGCAGGAAGAGCAAAATATGCACTGTAAAGGAGTGAAAACATTTCTATAGCAACTAAAATAACACAATCCAAATTTATAATTTTGGTGACATTTTGCTTTATATATAATATATTAAATAATGTGTATATAATATACAATAGCATAGTTATGTGTGTTTATATTTTTTAAAGATTCTATAGAATCAGGAGTTAGTGTTTAAGTACCATACATCTCAACGATGTATTTTACTGATTGTTGGAGTCAATTTATGATTTAAAGGGCTAATGTGCTATTCTGTTCATTAAATGAAAACCTATTCCTTTCAGCTTTTTCAGCTAGGATCACTGGAGAAAATTAAGTTCAATGCCTTACAGCATCTATTTGATGTAGTGAATTAACTTTTTCTATGCACCTAGAATGATGCTAGCTAAATACCATGCTTGGATAACTTGAGTACAAAATATAACCATTAAATAAATATACTTTATTAAAATTATATGTTCTACTTTTTCATAGAATCAATTCAATCTTACCAAATAAATTTAGTAAGTTAAAGCATTTGAAGTTCTAGTTTTCATTGAACATTTAGTAATCAATATAAAGAATCAGTATCATGCTCCATTCATGTTACAAATGGTTCTACAATACAGATTGTTTAATATAGCCAAATATTCCCCAGCTATCATCTGCAAACATGAACACTTAACTAAACCATGAGTACTTTTAAAGCCATAATTTCAAATGTCAAAGAAATAAAACACATGGACACTTGGCACTAGCTGGTAATGACACTATGTGTGTAGTAATCTATTCAGTGTTTACTATTTGAAAAAGATTTTGTAAGTTAAAAATAAAAATAAAAATATTTTGTCTTTTCCCACTTAGGCACTTTCTGTTCAAATGTTCTCTGTACTCCAAAGCAATGTCTGTCTTTCAGTTCTAGTGGTGGCAGAACACAGAGTTCACAGCATTTGGACGCCATCAATTTTCCTGTTAAGACATCAGACAAAAGATGCAAAGAGGCTCAGTGGTCTAAGATCACCAGGTTTAGCAAATAAAAACTTGGGTTGCTCAGTTTAATAACATGTTTTTTTATATGAGTATGTCCCAAATATTGCAAGGGACATCATTGTTTGTATGGAATTAAAACCTAAGTATGTGTTCTGTATTTTATCTGACAATCCTACATTAGCCATTAAAGGTAATATTTAGGGTCCAGGTTAAAAACTGTACTTGTTGAGCACAAAACCCTGCTGACAAATACACCAGTGTATTTTTTTAACAAATATATTTTTTGTTCGTTCGAGATGTTCCAGGTCCTCAAAGTGACCGAATTGCCAGATCTGCAGCAGGGCACTTCTACTCTGGTCAAGTGGTGGTGCTCTGCTTGAGTCCTTTCTATTTTGTACTTTGCCATTTTCAAACTTTTGGGCAGCTCCCATTCTTATTCTCCAGTACACCACTTCTATACAGAGGCAAAAAAGGACCATTTTCCCTCTCCTTACCAATCATATTTATAAAAACACATCTATGTAATTTGTCAGTGGTAATTCAGGTGCCTCAATTTAAAAATATATCATAATTTTTTTCTCTAACTCCACTCATCACCTCAGTCATCATTTTCCATTTAGAATACCATAACGACTCTGTAAAAAGTTTCTATTTTGTTACCTAAAATTCTCTGGTAGCTTCCATTTGTTTGAACACTCCTTCCCAGGGACTGCAGAGCCCTAAGCAGTCTGGCCCTGGCTTATCTCTTCAACTTGACCTCATTCCACTTCTCTCTGTTCAGTGCCTTCCTGCACATGACTTTCTGACAGTTGTAAAACCCATTAAGTCCTTGCTTCACAAGTTTGGAAGAAGTAGTAAGACACTGAGTTTTATATTGGGAGCTTATAGTTTAGCTTATAAAACTAAATTAGCCTTGTAGTCAATAAATTTTTAATTCCATTGCCATTTCTTGTTGAAACGAAACAACATAGTACTTCTGAACCAGCCCTGTACCTGACCTTTGGAATCGCACTTGTCACTTCACATTAGGACAGGCTCTTGAGTATCACCCAGGCTCAGCTTGACCTCAATTGCTGGGACCAAAGCAAAATTGATAGAAACTTAATCACCTTGTATTCTTGTTCTCAGCCTTATCATTGCTATTCATTCAAACAGGATGCCGTATAGTTCTGATTATTCAGTTCATAATTTTGCTTTGAAAAGGCCTTGGCACATCACAGGCACTATTTTTTTTTAAAGGAAAGATACAGTCTTTGCTCTTAATGAGCTTATAGTTTCAAATTCCCCATCCCTATCTTTCATGCTTTTCATCCATATTTACATCCCTATTTGTCCACCTCATCTAAATACCCAAACTTATCACTGTTCTTCAGATCAGAGTCCACTTTTACTCTTGATTTGCTAGAATTTGACCAATAAGTAGATCTTTACCTACATGTGATATTCTATGTTGTTTTGTTACTCCCTCTCCCAGAACCAAGGTCATTACCTTTGACTCAGTTCCAAAATAGCAGTCAGTGACTTGATAAATCCCCTAATTCAAGTTTTTTATGATGTGCCTTGTATTCCTTCAGCTTTGCCTTTGAACTCCTCTCTATCTTTCTAATATTTTTCACAGTAGTAAACAGTCATTCTTCACAACTCCTCATCTGTTCAAAAATACAATCGTCGTCGGCAGCCGTCCGTCTCGAGAGACGATGGTGTAGCTTCTTAAGAGTCTATCTGCCCCGCCGAGAATGGCTGTGCAGTCCGACTCGGGAGTGACATCGTATCTGTCTCCTCCCGTGTTGAATCGACATCTTGCGATGATGCTGAAGCTACAGAGCCTGGGCAGGGTGATATGGAGGGTCTGCTGTTGCCCATGCAGCAGACACCCCCTCTCTTCGCAGCTGAAGGGTCCAAGGGAAAGACGGAGTCAATACAGCTTGGCTTCAGGTGCGCCGGAGGAGTTGCCGGTGTTGACTACAACGTCAAACCGCCTTAGGGACTCCGGCTCCGGATTTTCTGTCAGGGTTTACTCCCTTAGCCTTTCCCCTGAAGAGGTATGCCGCAAGGCAGCGGAGGTTTTTTTTTTTTTTTGGAGTCAGAGTTTTCCTTCTCTGATGTACCCTGACTGGAAGATCGAACCAGCGACACTTAGCTCGCAGGCCGACGCTCAATCCACTGAGCTAAACCAGCCAGGGCCATCAAAAATACAATAGAACAGTGATTATTGGTGACATTATCATGCTACTAAACTTCTTATTTCATATATAAAATATTAGACCACTATTTAGTCAAGAGAAATTGAATAAGATGAAAATTATGCTTGCCTAACAGGTTAAAAGCTACATATTTTCTGTTTTTCCTAAAAAAAACCTATCTGAGGAGAGAACTAGTGTTAATCATTTGCCAGGGCTTAGGTTCCATCCTTCAGAAGACATTGACTATGTATAAGTAATTCGAATTTAGATAAAGGAGTCAGTATTTTAAAGTGGATGTATTTATCAGGTCTACAAATTAAGACATTCTCATGAAACTGTAGATTCAAATGAAGAATTTGCCCAGTCAATTGCTGTGAATTTGCCACTATAAAGTTTCTTGTTGAAAGCAACATAACAAGGTGGTATATTAGAAAGAAAATGGTGGGATAGATTGGTTCTAACCTGAAATTCAACATGCTGAATAATATGTCTGGATTAGTTTCTTATGGCTCTTTTAACAAATGACCACAACTTGATGGCTTAGAACAACAGTCAGTCTCTTAAGATCTGAAGTCTGAAATTGGTTTCACTGAGCCAAAATCAAGGTCTCAGCAGGACTGTACACCTCTGGTTCCAGAGGTAATCTGTTCTCTTGCGTTAAACAGCTCCTACAGGGATTAGGACCTGTATAAATTTGGGTCTGCCCATAGATTAGTCAGCCCACCACAAGGACTTAGTATAAGCTTTGAATATCTGTTTCTTTTATAAAGTGGGGCAAATCAAGATATTTTGATATCTAAATGAAATAAATTAATATTATCATATAGAGGCAATTATATCATCTTCTGATTTACATTTATTATTAGCTTTATAATTTAATATAAAACCTTTTCTTGATACTTTCTATATCACAATTTTTCAAAAGAAAGTGTTGTTTTTTTATAAAAGGAAATTAATTTACCATATTCATATGTGTCTGCATCTAATAGCTCTTTGAAGTATGCTACCTCTCTGACTTCTTCCACTTTGGTATTTTGGGTTTTTGGAGGCTTTTAGAATATTAGAAAAGCTAATCAAATCACTGATTGCCCAAACATAAAACCACAATGGCAAATGATATCATAACTCTTAATGTTCCAAAAATTTATTTTGAGTGGATTGATGAGAATTATCTAGACTTTGCCTTTGGAATTGCAGACATCCTTGTTCTATCTTAAACTTATAAGACAAGTCTTCTCTTTGATTATACATAGAGGAAGATTTAATGAAAACAATGCTGACAGAGTGCGTAAAGGATAAATGTGTTCCTTTAAAGCCAGTCTAAATTATGTGTCTCAAGGTCTCTGAAAGTTATTAAAACAGGTAAATCTGTTTCAGAATATCTGAAATAGAGAAAACTGCCAAATTAGCACAGGTGTTTAATTAAAAATGTTTTCTAATAAGTGGGAGACACAGATTGGGACATATCAGCTTAATGTTATTGGAGACCTAGACCAGAGTTTAGAACAATAAACATCACAACTAGAGCTAAGGAACAAATCCTCTGCGTTTGACCATAAACATTATTAGCTATCCCATACTGGTGTTTATTTAAGTCATTTTATTATATTAACATATTTTAAGAGCCTAACACATGGGAAATAGAAAATGTTCTTTCAAAAGCAAGTTTTTATTTAAAGTGTTAATGCCTGAGTAGGCATCTAGACTGCATCTTTGTATTACCTAATTTCTTGGGCATACTGTTTGTTTACTGTGAAACATATCCTGGAATATTTAATTCTGAGATTTTACGTGGTTAGCTACTTTTTGTTATTCAATTCCTGACTTAGATGTCACCTTTTAAGATAAGCAATTCATAAATACCTATTATAAATTACTATTTCCCACCCAGTTACCCTCTGTAACATCATCCTGTTGTGCTTTCTGTATAATACTTGTTTCTTCAAAATTACCTATTTATTATGGCGTCTTTCCATAGCATAGATGCTTCATTAAAACAGAGACTTCTATACCTCAAGTACCTGATAGAGAACCAGTTCCTCTAGGTGCCTAATAAATACCTGAGTAAATGAAATACCCAAAACAATTTAATGGAAGTAAAAATACTTTGGGGGGTATTGGAATTTTATCATTACATACTACCTAATGTAGTTCTGTCTCCAGGATTGGAAAACTCTCTAATGCCTTTTAATACTCAAGAAGTTCCCTAGAGATTGGCAAATTCAAAAAACAGAGATCATTGCTCTCAAAGGACCTTAGAATGCAATTCTAGTACTGATTGCAAAAGAAAGTCATAGGGTCTATCTTTTCTAGGAACGTTACCTAACTAACAAAAGTTTTACCCTAGACAGATATTCTTTAATTTTTGTAATGAGACAAGATAGAAAAAAAGGACTTATGCCTTTCCTTTTGGAGTTTTCTCTGACAGAAACGTTAGCAAATGACTCAGGCAAATGCAAGCAGATAATCGACATGCAAGAGATTTTCATATATTAGTTGAGATACTCTATTGTACCTCTCTCTAAAGAATACTTTGAAAAGTTCTTAATTGTTTATTTCTAGAATTTAAACCAGTGGAAAGATCACATTTGGTGTCTTTTCCTACATGAATATTTTTATTTCCTTAGGTATCGGTCCATCGTGTGAGGTGATCAAAAGACCAGACCAATGTCAAAGACATTTACATGTATATGGATTGAATGTTTATGCAAACAAAAAAAGATGACTATTTTAGTAGTTGTACTCATTTATATTTAGAATTGAATTTATTATTCTGTGAATATAGCCTCTGATTCCACTAACATAAAAAAAAACAAGTAGAGAAAGCTGCCTAATTGTTGCAAAATTATGTGTTGTCATTTTTGCCTGCTAACATATAATAATTATGCTTTTTCTTATAAAAGAGAACCACCTGTCACGCACTCTAAATCCTTACTGTTTTAGAGGAGATAATCTTCTCAGCCCCAGAAGTAGGCCTTGATTAATATAAAATAATTAACAAATTTCACCCTCCACTCCCAAGTTAGTACATAGAAGAAAAGATAAATAACATATATCACTTAGAACTTGAATTAAGCTTCATTTGAAGCCAGTCTCAGCCCCAGATTTTCCAGTTATGTAAGTTAATATTCCTTTAGCTAAAACCATTATGGTATATTCATTCTACATACAACTAAAACATTATCAATTATTAGTTCATGTGCTTTACATGTAATACTATTAATTTACCAAGAAGATTATGTTTATTACCAAATGCAACATGCAAGGTTAAAATAAATATATCTTAAGGTTTTAGAAGATTCCCTGTGAAGTGAATGCAAAGTTCAAATTTTCTCATTATGGCTGAGATTAAACACAGGATCCCCTACTCCCACAAAACATTTACATGAATTTTGTAGATAGAAAATGGATAAAGAGATATAGGAATAATGGGGAAATAGTGAAAAGAATTTTTCAGTTTAAAAGAAAAATCTCACTGAGGACCACGCAAAGCCATTATACAAATATGTATAGCTAATAACAAAGATCAGGCAACTTACTCATCTTAAGTCACAGAATTGTATGTTATAAAGTTTTTTAAAAATCATATGATCATTTAAAGAGATATTTAGAAAGTCATGAGATAAAAACCCTCTGGCATTGACTCTTACACTCAAACATATTTTGGGGAACAGGAAATTCAGTCAATTAATGAAAGGAAGGTCTGCTGACTATTCATTGCAGCCAGGCCTGAGCAAATAAATGGTCTAACATCTCCTGCTATAATCTCATCTCTCTTTCCCTCAATATTGAAAACTCCTTGAGACAGGGCAGCTTCACAGCCTCAACACTTCACTTAGTGACTGGCACAGAGGAGGTACTAATAAAAGATAACATGCCAGAATTAAGAAGTATAAGAATAAGTGAATAAGTAAATGGGTAATTTAACTCCTACCAAATTTAAGAGATTGTCAACTTTAGGTTACTTATATTCTTGAGAATTTCAGGTTACCAAATAATATATGCCCTTCAGATACCCATTTGAAAAATCCAGAAGAAATTGCAAAGTTGCATATTCTATCTCTTTGCAAATATTCATTGTTATGTAGAACATGCCCAGTTCTGATAATTCTGCTATTTGAACATCACCCCAGACTAAAAGGTAGAACTGCCTTAAAATAGCCATATATTCTTATCTTACATTCCCAAAATGTGTGAAATAAAATAAAATGTTCAATATATAATTGTTTAAATCCTGTAATTTCCCAGTGGGAATAAAATCACCTAAGGTAGCAATCAAGTATCTTAAAAATATTTACATATTTATAGTATTCATTATCTTCTCATGCAAAATTATGCTTTTTTTTCTTCTTTCTGTTTGGAAAATTTATGAACTATGTGTATTTTCTAAAAGATAAGATGTAGTTTTAAAGCAACTTTTTTACTAAGCTGGTTCTTTTACAATTATTTTTTGGGAAATGAAATAAGCAGAGTATTACTGAAATACATAAAAAATGTTATCCCATGACTGTGAACTTTTTTAAGATACAAGAATAAAGTTGTTTGGAATTCTGAAGGTAGGATTAAATTGAGCACAGGAGAATTCAGAGTGCCCTTTGAACCCCAAGCTTTTTATTTTCAGGATATAGCAGTGGTAGCATATAAAGTTTTCAAAAAAGAAATTTTCCTTAAAATGAAAAACCAGCCCTCACTGGTGTGGTGCAGTGCACTGAGTGCCAGCCTATGAATCAAAGGGTCACTGGTGTGATTCCCAGTCAGGGCACATGCGCCAGTTGGGGGCGCATGAGAGGCAACCACACATTGATATTTTCTTCCTTCTCTTTCTCCCTCTCTTCCCCTCGCTCTAAAAATAAATAAATAAAATATTTAAAAGAAAAAGAAAAACCAAACTTTTTGCACCTGACTGTAAACAACCAAAGACTCAGTTCTAAGTCTGCATCTAATTCAATTAGACTCTTTAAACCAGTTCTCTTAGCCTGAACTTTTAAAAGGGCAGAATAAAAACTAAGATAATAGAGCAGCATAACAACAATCTTAATAGAAAATTTAATTTATATAGCTCCTTCGAGATCAGGAAGAGCTTTCTCACACTTGACCTAATTTGAACTTGTAAATAGTCTCTGTGAGAGTCACAAGAATGGTCCCCTTTGACCATTATGGGAAAATGACTCATCCACTGTTCCACAGTTTTTAAGGGCAAGATTTTATGAACCTTTCATAGAAGGCTCTTTAAAACACAAAGTACCCTATATATGTGAGTGTGCATATCATGCATAAATAGATATTGCCAATTTTTATGGCATCTGCCATGAGAGAAAATGGCATTTCTCATGGCATTCCATAATAAGATATATCCACAGAGATAGTCGTGTTTATAAAGGTAACTTTTATATTAATTATTACTCGATTAAATTTTTGTTGACAATTAAATCAGTTATTTATTGCTGTGAAACAAACCATCTGAAAACTTAAGATGCTTAAAACAATAATATTCACTTATTTTGCTCAGTAGTCTGCAATTTGGTCAGGTTGTGATTCGACATATTGTTTCTGCTTTAGAAGGATCTGGTGAGTTGACTTACCTGGGGACTGGAGAATTTACACTTTTAAATTAAATTTACTGGTTACATTGGTTAAAAGCATTATATAACTTTCAAGTATAAAAGTTTACAATACATCATCATATTGCTTTGTGTGCTTAGAACCCAAAATCTAATCCCCTTTCTTTACCATACATTTGACACCTTTTATCATCTTCATTCTCCCTCCACACCCCTGCCCCACTAGTGACCACCATGCTGTGGTGGTTACTGTTGTATCTATGAGATTGTTTGTTCACTTGTTGCTTTGTTTTACATCCCCAAAATGAGTGAAGTCATATGGTTCTCGTTCCTTTCCGTAACACTTATTTCACTTAGCATGATACTCTCAAGATCCATCCATGTTGTCACAAATGGCAATAAATTATTTTTTTGTAATAGTTGAGTAGTATTTTTAGTATTTTAGTATTTTTTAGTACCACTTTTCCCACATCCCCAAAATTCTGTCACACTTTATTGTCATTCTCATTTTCTCCTTTGTCCCTATCATACAGTAGCATGTTTTTTAGTCTTCACATGCTTGTATTTACTTCAGATTTCTTTCTGCAATTAATTTCCAGTTTCAAACTGTTGTGGTTGGAGAACATGCTTGGTATGATTTCATTATAAATATTTTGAGACTAGTTTTGAACACCAACATGTTGTCTTGCTTGAAAATGTTCCATATGCACTAAAAAAAAAAAAATCAATTATGTCCATTTGCTCTAACATGTTATTTACTACCAATGTTTCTTTATGATTTCCTGTTTGGATGATCCATTGCTATCCCCTACTATAATTGTATTTTTGTCAGTTTCTCCCTTTAGTTGTTAGTAGTTGCTTTATGTAGTTTAGTGTTCCTTGATTGGGTGTATATATATATATATATATATATATATATATATATATATATATATATATATCAGAGAAGGAAAACTCTGACTCCAAAAAACCTCCGCTGCCTTGCGGCATACCTCTTCAGGGGAAAGGCTAAGGGAGTAAACCCCGACAAAAATCCGGAGCCGGAGTCCCTAAGGCGGTTTGACGTTGTAGTCAACACCGGCAACTCCTGCGGCGCACCTGAAGCCAAGCTGTATTGACTCCGTCTTTCCCTTGGACCCTTCAGCTGCGAAGAGAGGGGGGGTCTGCTGCATGGGCAACAGCAGACCCTCCATATCACCCTGCCCAGGCTCTGTAGCTTCAGCGTCATCGCAAGATGTCGATTCAACACGGTAGGCGACAGATACCATGTCACTCCCAAGTCGGACTGCACAGCCATTCTCGGCGGTGCAGATAGTCTCTTAAGAAGCTACACCATCGTCTCTCGAGACGGACGGCTGCCGACGACGATATATATATATAAAGAAGTGTTATAAATATACCACAACATTTTTATCTACTCATCTACTGATGAGCACTTAGGCTGATTCCAAATTTTGGTGATTGTGACTAACACTGCTTTGAAAACAGGAATGGAGCATTATTTACAATCATCAGGACATGGAAGCAGCCTAAGTGTCTATCAGTAGATGATTGGATAAAATAACTATGAGACATTTATACCATGGAATACTATTCAGCCATAAAAAAAGAAGAAAATTTTACACTTTGAAACAGTATAGATGGACCTGGAGAACATTATGCTAAGTGAAATAAGCCAGTCAGAGAAAGACAAATACCATATAATTTCACTCATATGTGGAATCAAATGAACAAACTGAACAAGGGAATAATGGACAGACTCATAGATGGAGCATAGATGACAAGAAAGGGGAATTTAGGGGATAGAGGATTAAGCGAAAAGGAAAAAGGACTCATGGACAACAGTGATGATTGCTGGGGGGAGAGGTTATAAGGGGACTAAATAGTAATGGAAAAAATAATAAAGATTAATTTTAAACACATATATACACACACAAAGCATTGGCTTCAACTAAATGGTTAAGAAAATAAAGTAACAGTTTGTTCATTCACTTATATATTCAACAAGTTAAACACCTAACATGCTACATGAAAAAAAGATTAGGGTTTTATATTAATTCAGATTTTGTAAAGCATAACAAAACATGGCTTAAATCAAAATTAAGTGTGCCTCAGTATTTGTTAAATTAAGATAATAAGATTTACTTCTTTATTAAAGTACAATAAACTGCATCTGTTTTAAGTGTACAAATCATTGTCTTAGGACAAATATACATGTGGAAACAAAGCCATAATCAAAATACAGAATACTTCCTTCATCCTCAAAAATTCTCCCTTATTATTCAGCAGCAGTCTATCCCTCCCTCTGCACCCAAATCCAGAAAACCACTGGTCTGCTTTCTGTAACTATTTATAAGTTTGCATTTTCTACAATTCCCTACAAATGAAATTATACAGTAAGTATACTTTATATTTGACTTTCTTAAAAATACTGATTTTGAGGTTTACCCATGGTGGTGCATATATCAGTAGTCTGTTACTTCTTATTGAATCAATGTATCATAGTTTTAGTCCATTTTCCTGTTGATGATAATTTAGGTCATTTTCTGTTTGGGCTACTGTGAATCAAGCTGCTATCGTCGTCGGCAGCCGTCCGTCTCGAGAGACGATGGTGTAGCTTCTTAAGAGTCTATCTGCACCGCCAAGAATGGCTGTGCAGTCCGACTCGGGAGTGACACGGTATCTGTCTCCTCCCGTGTTGAATCGACATCTTGCGATGTCGCTGGAGTGTCCTCTCCAGTGAAGCTGAAGCTACAGAGCCTGGGCAGGGTGATATGGAGGGTCTGCTGTTGCCCATGCAGCAGACCCCCCCTCTCTTCACAGCTGAAGGGTCCAAGGGAAAGACGGAGTCAATACAGCTTGGCTTCAGGTGCGCCGCAGGAGTTGCCGGTGTTGACTACAACGTCAAACCGCCTTAGGGACTCCAGCTCCGGATTTTCTGTCGGGGTTTACTCCCTTAGCCTTTCCCCTGAAGAGGTATGCCGCAAGGCAGCGGAGGTTTTTTGGAGTCAGAGTTTTCCTTCTCTGATGTGCCCTGACTGGAAGATCGAACCAGCGACACTTAGCTCGCAGGCCGATGCTCAATCCACTGAGCCAAACCAGCCTTACATATAACCACCCACACATGGTTCAGAAGACAGGAAGGGACTTTGGTTCTCATTAAACACCTGGGGCTCCATTCTTTGGTCTTTCCTATTTCCAGGATTCCCAAACCCCTCACTTAGTTGCAGCTTTGGCCAATATAAAATCTTTTCTCCAATCCCTCATGCCAGAACCATAGTGGGTTTTCCAACATAGCTTCTACTGCCATCATGAATCACTGTTTACCTTCAGTTTCAATCCACACAAGAGAAATCTCACCATAAGCTAGTCCATTTCTCCAGTTTTAACACCCCTCCAAAATCTGCATTTTTTTTTCAATCTCGTTCATTTTGGTATTTTATTCATATTTTATTTTATCTGATTAAAAGGCATCTGTTAGCTTATTCTAACAATAACTTTTTTTTAATACATCCAAGGCTATTGTCTTTAGTAACATCCTGCACTCTAGATTTGGCTAATTATTTTCTAATGGTGTGCATTAACTATTCCTATATCCCTTATATTTCTTAAATATATATGTATATGTTTAGAGCTTTCATTAGATTTAGGTTAAACATTTTTCGGTAAGAATAATTTTTAAATGTTCTTATGTACTTCTTACTGAATCACTTGGAAAGTAATGTCAGTAATGCTTTGATGATTAGCATTGTCCTTGCCAGCTCTTTCTCATAAAGACAAAAATTTCCCCTTGGCAAAATGTAAGTAATATGTCTGTATTTATACTTCAGCACTGTGCAAATATTGTTTCCCACAACATTTTTCTTAATATCCTTTCCTGAATCGGTTATTATAGTGGGAATGATAAAATGGTGATTTTCCTAATTGTATCACTTTTTTACTTATTAGTTGACATGCACATATTTTTTTATTTATATGACAATTACAGTAATTAAGTAGATGGGTAAAATTTAGTGCAGAGAGCCATCAGAGAGCAGGTTCAGGAGATAGTCCTGTAACAGAACCCTTGGGCTGCTTCAATTGAAACAGAACCCACAGGCTGTTTAGTTAGGGGTCCAATTGCCCGCCGCCAGAATTATAACTCTGAATACCAGAGTTTGGTAAAAAGAAAAAGAATTGTTTATTTACACATAGTCCTGCCTCCCCCTCCCAAATCGGACCAGTCTTAGGAAAGTCAGAAACACCGTTCCCCTACTTCCTAGGCACAGTTCAGCTTTACCAGTAGCTGCCAATCACTCAGTTCTGATTGGGGAGGTCCTTTCTGTGCTGTGGTGCCCTCCAGCTCTCAATGCAGCACCACCTGGATTCTCAGCCTCCTTGTAAACTGCCTTCTTCCTGCAAACCGCATGGATCTCCTCTCCTTCTCAAAGCCGCCTGGCACGAGCCTCTTCTTAAAGCAGCCTGGAGATCCCTTCTCCAAGCCACATGGAGGGAGCCTACAAGAGTCAGAGAGTGAGGGCATGAGGGCCAGAGAGAGCCTGAGAGAGAGAGCCTCCTAGAGCCAGAGCCAGCCAAAATATGTCCGCAGCTGCTTCTCTTCCTCCCTGCCTCCTCTCTCCCCCTGCATCCTCTCACGCAGTGGATGTTGCAAACAGTTCTGACCATTCACAGAATCCTATGTAGGCTCTGTCTGCTTCTTCCGTATCAGCCCACAGTCCAAGATCCCTCCCATCTTCCTGAGTCTTAGAAGTAAAGTTTCCAGCCACTAGCTCCAGGCATGCAAGGGCATCCTGAAAGCTGCTTCCTGCTCCCTATCTCCCAGCCGCAAACTCTGGGGTTTGTTTTTGGACTCCCCTGTTTCTGTAACAGTCCCTGGATACATGAAGTCTTACACGATATAGCAGCACTGAAACAAGAACATAAAAGCAGGTCCTAAGGGTACAAAGTCAACCTAAAAGTTTGACAGAAACCACTTGCCAATTATTCAAATTTTAGACACTAATTTGATTTCTAGAGATCTAACCCAAAAATTATAATGAAAAACACCTGTTTTAAGAGTTTGAGACTTCCGGCCAAGATGGAGGCTTAGACGGACACGCTAGGTCTCCCTCTACAACTAGAGAGGAATACAACTACTTCAAAACAAAGGATAACTAGAAATTCCAGAAAATAAAACTACACGTAAGTCCAACATATGAAGTTATAAACCAGCGGTGCCACTTGGGCAGGTAAAAGTTAAAGAGGGCAGTGCTGTTTGCGGTCGCACCCGGAGCGGCGGGCGGCGAGGAGTCCCGGCTACGCAAGCCCCTGGCGGTGCGCGACTCCGGCGCTGGGGAGAGCGGCCGCCGCATCGCCTTGAACAGTGAGGCCCAGGGGGACGGGAGGACGGATCCCGGTCTCCTAGCTGAATAACTGTGTGAATCCATCTTGGACCCCCGCCCCCAAAGAAAGCACCACAGGGCTGCGAAATAGGCGCCGGTCGCTGATTTGTGACGCCAAACGGCGCCCGCCGGTCGCTGGGTCATTACGAGTACACAGGCACTGCCCCCGACAGCCGGCCCAAGAAAACAAAACGCATCTGTCAAAATGAGGCAGACAACTATAGAAATACCGGTGACACAACTCACCAGACAGCAGATAGAGAACCTGACAGATGAACAGATAAGAAACCTGTCAGAGGCTCAGTTCTGGGCCATTGTTATCAGGTGGCTTACAGAATTCACAAAAGAGCAGGAAAAAGATAAGAAAGAAGCGAAAAAATTTCATAACGAAAGGAACAAAACCGCATATGAGATAGAAGGTGAGAAAAAATCCAGAGTTCATTTCAACAAACTGGAATATGGAGAAGGAACAAGCAGTCAACCAATGCAGCGAGAGGAAATGGGAAGCAACAATGAGAGGATCAGAAACCTCTGGGACAGCTATAAAAGGCCCAACATAAGAATCATTGGTTTGCCAGAGAATGAGGAAGATGAACTAGAACTTGAAAAATTGAGTGAAAATATAATAAAGGAGAACTTCCCAGACTTGGGGAAGGGAATAGACTTGCAGGTCCAGGAAGCAAGGAGAGTTCCCAAGAGACTGGACCCAGGGAGAACCACTCCAAGACACATTATAATCAAAATGTCAAAAATTAAAGATAAAGAGAGAATCTTAAAAGCAGCAAGAGAGAAGAAAAGAATTATGTACAAAGGGGTCCCAATTAGACTATCAGCTGACTTCTCAAGGGAGACCCTGCAGGCAAGAAGGGACTGGCAAGAAATATTCAAAGTAATGAAAATCCAAAACCTACAACCACGAATACTCTATCCAGCGAAATTGTCATTCAGAATAGAAGGACAGAGAAAGTGTTTCCAGGACAAAATAAAACTGAAAGAGTTCATTAGATCCAAACCACTGTTATATGAGATGTTAAAGGGACTGGTTTAAAAAAACAGAAGCTAGGGATGAAACAAAGGCAAACTAAATAGGCAACGAGAGTGGAAAAGGAACTGTGGGTACGGGAAACATATTGGGGGGAGGTCAACAGGGAGGGGGAATGGGGAAAGGGAGGGAGATGATATAGGAATTGGAGATCAAGGTAGGAGGGAATGGAATAGACGGAGAGAGGTTGGGAGGAACTGTATGCACAACTAATGGACATAATCTAAAAGGGGGGGACAACTGGAGGGAGGGGGGCCACCGGGTGGAGGGGAGCAGAGGGAAGGGAAATTGGCACAAATGTAATATTTTAATCAATAAAACACATTAAATCTGGAAAAAAAAAAAGAGTTTGAAAATTTTGTCCTCACAATACCAAGTAAATACTTTTAAAATATTTTATTTAGTTAGTTTAAAAGAGAGGGGAAGAGAGGCAGAAAGAGAGGGAGAGAAACATCAGTGTGCAAGAGAAACATTGATGGGTTGCTTCTCGCACACCGCAACCAGGGGCCTGACATGCAACCCAGGCATGTGCCCTGATGGGGAATCAAACCAGCAATAACTGGTTCTCAGTACAATGCCCAAGCCACTAAGCCACACCAGTCAGGGCTCAAATAAATCCTTAGAATATTATGATAAGCATATAACTAAACATCCTGTGGAATTTTGTCAAGGAAACACAGACATTTATAGACACTGCTAAAGTAAAGGAAAATTAAGAGAGAAGGCAAGGGTTAGGAAATGTATTCTGATTGACCTTTAAGAATGGCAGGGGAACTTCAGCGTAATTAATTTTATGGAAACTATTAATAATTATCATTTATGCTAAATTATTTTAATGTTCATAATTTAGGAATTAGTAGAAATAATGAATTTTTTTATCTTGGATATTTTGTCTACCAATTATATGTTAAAATAAGGCTCAAGACTGGGAGAAGGGGTCGTGGGGTAAGGGGGAGCAATGGGAGGGAAAGTGAGACAATTGTAATAGAAAAACAATAAAATCAAAAAATTTTTAAAATAGCATAAAAATAAGGCTCAGATATGATATTTGGATTATTAAAACTAAATACAACATATAATCATTGACTGTTGATATATAAAAATAAACACTTTGCCAAGCTTCAGTAGGGACTAAAATAAGTAGCAGTCTTGCTTTCCATAGCAGGCTGACAGCACATCATTCTCAATTGCTGAATGACCTCCCACTGCATTTAATTTGAATGTTGTTCTGACAGCTTTAATAAACCATAAAATGTTACCAGCAGAAAACAGACTAAAACCTTCAGATGGTTTGCATAATTATTCAATAGTGTCATAAATAACAAGCTTTGTTTTCGATGTTCACTCTGCCCCTACCTCAACCCCAATTATTCTTTTCAAATAAAATTGAGCTACACAATAAAAAGCTTGGTAGAATATGATTAATTAACATCCATTTCCTCAACAATGGGGTCTTCCTATTCAGAAAGGGAAATCAAGTGGGAAATACACTTGCTGAACAAATTAGGCCGGGAAATCTTTCTCACTAAATACAAAGGTATTAAATTTAGCACACCGGTATTCAAACAAGAAATATATACCTGTTGGTATACTGCCTACTCCTACTGAAATACTTACAAAAAAAAAAAAACAAAAAAAAAAAACCAATAGTAATAAAAGATTAAGCAAAAATTCAATTGTGCTCCGTTTCTATGAAGTTGAGCAGCTAAGTACACTTTAATGTAGGTATATTCGCGTGGGCTATATCTCAGCCTACCAGGTAGCCAACTGTCATGGGCAGCTTAAAGAAATCGGATGCTTTAAAACCCCTATGCCCCAGTAAGAAGTTTTGGGATCCTTTACTTTCAAAACTGAATGTTGAGAAAGCCTTCAATCATTGGTAGCAATGCACAACAGAAACAGCGTTGTCACACTCGCAGCTGTCCAAATAAAATCCTGAAAGTCCACTTTCTGCTAATAGTTACAGTTTCTTCGGTGTTTGGATAAACAGAAGCATACAGAGCCAGTAATTGTTCAAAGTGAGGACAGGAGAAATAGACCTGTAACAAAACAAGGACTGTGGATGCTTCAGTGATTAGAGGGAGATTAACCACTTCACATCTGTTTGTACCAGGCTGGGCTCGTGCAAACTAAAACCCTTCAGATGTGTGAGCACAGACCACTGCAGTCAGCTTTGTAGTAAAGCACTGAACACAATGCCTGGCTCAATAAATTTCTTGCTCTTACTGAGAGTTTTCATCACCCACTAATTATTTAATTTAGAAAATGGTAATAATATCTAAATTATTTTCAGATATATAGAGAAAATAGCTTTACATCTCTATCTTTTTATGTTGATTTATTTGCTTAATATAAAGCATTTAGCTTGTTGGGGTAAAATTAACTGCAAGGGTATGAAAAAAAGGAATTTATAATAGTTAAACTAGAGCTAATCACTGAAGGAAAGGCTGACCAAAAGAATGAGGCTACTTTCTATAAGAGGGATTGTGATGCGTATTGTACTAGATAAGGGGATTTTTCCCCCCTCAGTTTAATTTATCATTAAGAATAGTTCAGCTTATAGGTTATATTTTATACTTTGCAATCTACATCTATAAGAGAGACATATATCACTAAAAGTGAAAGACAGAAATTTAGTAATTCATGTTAGCCTTTGTTTTAACCTTTCTTCTAAATATAGTTTAAACCCTAATGTCTAATAAAATGTACATTAATTATATTCTCACCCATTTTCAAAAATCTCAATTTTAAAAACAACTCTAATCTTGCAGAAAATTTTTGAAAAGAAAGAAAATCACAAACTGAAGATTAACTAAGTTTAAATTTGAGTGCCAACAAAAAATAAATTGGATTTCTTGTGTCTCAGCACTTAAAAGCTCCCTGATAGGCTTTAAACTAGTATTCACCATTATTGAGGGATAACTTCTACTTTACAAGTCAGACACTTTTCATTAAAAAAATAGTGCTGTAAAAAAATATTGTGAAATTGCATCTAAAACTAAAATATTGTGGGAACATAAAAACCTTATATTTGCCTTTAAACTTATTTCTAGTTTCAGTCCTGATTTTTTTGCTAAAGCCAAAGACTGCTCCATTAATTGTGCTAAATGATTTTCCTTATCCTACAATCCAAAGTCATCTTGATCAACACTACAATCATAGGCTTTTTCTTTCATAAATTATTCCTTCATATCTAATAAGCTTGGCTCTGGATTAAATCTGTCACCCATTCCTTGTGCAAACACAATTTTTGACTCCTATTTTGCAAATAAATTAAGGAGAAATCCAGGATGCTAAACTGAATGTGCGATTTTTATCTTCCAGCCATGGCAGATTAACTTGATTGAAAGTAACACTTTGCAAAAAATGCTTGAAAATCTGGACAAGATTGCAACGTAAAAAATACAGTCTGGAAATTATTGAAGCAGAAAAGGCTTGGCAGGTCATGACTCTACACAGAAGAAATGCCCCAAAATGTGACTACAATATGCAAAGCTGTATTTCCTCTGAAAAGGTTAGTGCCTTATTACTCATAGCACTGTAGACATTTTGGGTCAAATAATTCTTTTTCAAAGGGACTGGCCCTGTGTATCATAAGATATTTAGCAGCATCCTTGGTCTCTCTCTACCCACTATATGCAAATAGCACCATAACAGTTGTGATAACCCAAAATATCTATTGGGCAGCTGAAGGGTAGCAGGGAGGGGATAGAACCCACTTGAGAACCACTGTTAGAGAGTATTTGATGAATCAATAGAAGCATCTGAAAAGTTGGGTGGAACATCTGATAGTTTCTGTAGGTTGTCTTTTCATTTAGTTGTTTCTTTTGCTATGTGGAACCTTTTTAGTTAGCTGTGGTCTTACTAATTTTTGTTTTTGTTGGTTATGCTTTTGGTGCCATAACCCCCAAAAAAGTGTTGCCAACATCAAGTAGCATCCTCCTTATGTTTTCTTCTAGGAGTTTTATAGTTTCAGATCTCATACTTTAATCCATTTTGAGTTAATTTTTGTAGTAGTGTAAGATAGGGGTTCAAATGTACTGTTCTGCATGTTGTTAGGTTTTCCAACAATGTTTATTCAAGAGACTATATTCCCCCATGGATTACTCTTGCTCGCGTGTCAAAAATTAGTGGACTGTATATGTGAGGGTTTATTTCTTGGCTCTCAGTTCAGGTCCATTGGTCTATTTCTATGCCAGGATCATACTGTTTGCATTATTATACTGTTGTAGTATAGACTGCAATCAGGAAGTGTGATGCCTCCAGGTTTATTCTTTCTTAGGATTACTTTGACTTTCAGGGGCTTTTGTGGTTTCGTAGGAATTTTAGGATTTTTTTTTCTATTTATGTGAAAAATGGCATTGGAATTTTCATAGGGATTGCATTGAATTTAGAAATGACTGGATAATATAGACTTTTTTACAGTATTAATTCTTCTGATTTATGAACATGGGCTATCTTTCCATTTGTTTGCCTTCTTTAATTCATTTAGTCAAAGGTCTATAGTACATATCTTTCATTGTACAAATCTTTCACCACCTCCTGTTAAACTTATTCCGAAGTATTTAACTTTCTATGTGATTGTGAGTGGTATTGTTTTATTTCATTTTCAGATATTCTGTTGTTAATATTTAGAAACACAACTAATTTCTGTATGATGATGTTTCTATCTCACAATTTTACTGACTGTACATTATTTCTAACAATTTTGGGTGGATTCTTTAAAATTTTTATATATATAAGATTATGCCATCTGCAAAATAAGATAAATTTATATCTTCTTTTCTGATTTGTAAGCCTTTAATTTTCTTCTTGCCTGACTACTCTTGAAAGACTTCCAGTACTATGTTGAGTAAGAGAGGTGAAAGGGTACATCCCTGTCTTGTTCACAATTTTAAGGGAAATATTTGTAGGTTTTGCCCATTGAGTGTGATATCGGCTGTAAATTTTTGATGAATGGCCTTTATTAAGTTGCGGTATGTTCCCTCTATTTCTACTTTGCTGAGAGTTTTTATAACAAATGGGTGCTGGATTTTATCGAGTGCTTTTTCTGCATCTAGTGATATAATCATGTGGTTTTTATCCCTCATTTTGCTTATGAGGTATATCACATTTATTGATTTGTGAATATTGTACCAACCTTGCATGCCCAGAAAAAAATCCCACTTGATCATGGTAAATGACCTTTTTAATGTATTTCTAGATTTGATTTGCTAATATTTTGTTGAGGATTTTATCATCTGTGTTCATCAGGGATATTCTCCTATAACTTTCTTCTGTTGTAGTATTTTTATCTGGTTTTGGAATAAGGGTAATGCTGGCCTCATAAAATGCACTTGAAGGTTTTCTGTCCTCTTGAAATTTTTTTGGAATAGTTTGAGAAGAAGAGGTGTTAGTTCTTCTTGGAATGTTTGGTAAAATTCACCTGTGAAACTATCAGGTCCAGGACTTTTGTTTGTTGGGAGTTTTTTAAATTACTGCTTCAGTTTCACTAGTTGCAATCAAACAACACATTGTATTTATGAGAGAGGCTTTTATACTTTGTTTTAACATATAATGGAGACAATCCTTTTCTGCCTGGCTGATATTCTTTCCTAGGGTTGTCTTGTCTAGTCATGCTTGTTATTTTTTCTGTATTATTTTCATAACAAACCTGTTACATCCAGTTAAAGTCTATTGGTAATTTTATTGAGACCATGTTAAATTTATATTTTAGCTGATGGGTATTTATGTCTTTATAATGTTTGATTGTTATAATCAACTATACAAAATTTCCACCCATCTTTTCAAAGATACTTTTGTGTTTTTCTGAAAATTTTTTCCTTCTATAGTTTTTGTACATTTAATTCTAGGTATTGTCTTTTACCATTTTTTAAATGAGGTTTTCTTTTTGAGTCTCTTTGACTATATGAAGTTTTTTTTACTTTTTAAGACTGATAGGTTATTAAAATGCTTATATTGGTTTTTACATTTGGTAGTTTTCTTTTTAACTTTCTCTTGAATTTACCAGTCACACTATCATATAATCAGAAAACTAAATATTTTACTCTTCTTTTCCAATTCTTGCACCTCAAATTATTTTTTCTTATTGTAAATAATAGCTATAATTCAATGCTATATTGTAGGATGGTGAGTCTTTTCCTTTTTTTAGTAAAAATTGCTCTGTTCTTTCCTAATATGTCATGTATTATCTTTGCACTTGAGGTGTATAAATTTTACCAACGTTAAAAATTTACCATGATTTTAAACAAATAATGGACAAAGTTTTTATTTTTATAGTATGAATTATATTAATGGATATGCTATTCTAAATGATTCTTGAATTTCTGGATTAAATTTTCTTGACCACTGTATATTATTTTTAGTGATGGCTTAGATTTTTGTCATAACATTTTATTCATGGTTAAGTGATATGGCTCTGTAACTTCTGTGCAATTTGGGGGAGTATAACATCAATATCTTCACTCACAAAAATGTTCTGAAGCCTTTTTGTTTATTTGGTTGCTTGTCTGTTTGTTTTTTAATTCTTAAAATCTGTAACAATTTAAATGGTATTGCAAGCATCTACTTTTGAATATTTGGTAGAATTTCCCAGTGAAACTTAATATGGTTCTTTGTGAAGTGTAGTAGCACTTTGGAACTAGTCTTTTTTTATGTATATTTTTAAAATTAGAATGTAAACTCATAATCGGTACACAGATATTTTATTGATGTATTTATTGTCACAAAGGCTAAAAAATATTTTGAAATGGAGGTTTTTCACTTTTACCGCTGGCTCCAATAACTCCTCTTCTTTTCAAATATTTCTTTCTAAAGATGTTGCCCTAAATAACACTGACTCCATTTGGAAAAATTAATCTTCTTTCATATTCATTACTTCTCTTTGTGTAACTTTATTCTGTTAGTCAATTTAATGAATTCCTGATTACTTCCCTAATTAATACATAATAGCACAATGTTTATTTCATCCCTAGTATTCCAAATATATGTAGTCTTTATGTGAACCTAAGAACCAAAGTCTGTTTTTTTTAACAAAAATTTCAATTACAGTTGACATTAAATATAACTTTATATTTTCAGGTATACAGCATAGTGATTAGACAGTTGTATAATTCATGAAATGATCTTCCTGAAAGTCTAGTGCCAGCCTAGCACCATGCATAGTTATTACATTATTGACTATATTTCCTATGCTGCACTTTGCATCCTTATGACTATTTTGTAAGCACCAATTTGTGCTTCTTAATCCCTTCACTTTTTTCATCCAGTGTCCAATCCCCACAATCTGACAACCATAAATTTGATTTCTGTACCTATGTTTCTGTTTCTATTGTGTTTGCTGATTTTGTTCTTTAGATTCCATATATAGTGAAGTTATATGGTATTTGTCTTTCTATATCTGGCTTATTTCTCTTAGCATAATACCCTCTAGGTCCATCCACTTTGTTGCAAATGGTAAGATTTTATTCTTTTCTATGGTCAAGTAATATTTTATTGTATTTGTGTAACACAACTTCTTTATCCACTCATCTACTGAACGGTGCTTCAGTTACTCCCATATCTTGGCTATTGTAAATAATGCTGCAATGCACATAGAAATGTCATATATTTTTTGAATTAGTGTTTTGTATGTCTTCAGATAAATACTTAGAAGTAAGGTTGCTGAGTCACAGTTAGTTCTGTTTTTAATTTTTTGAGGAGTCTCCATACTGTTTTCCACAGTGGCTGCACCAATCTACATTCCCACCAACAGTGCACTAGGGTTCCCCTTTCTCCACATCCTCACCAGCACTTGCTGTTTGTTGATTTATTCATGACAGCCATTCTAACAGGTGGGAGTTAAGATATCTTAGTGTGATTTTATTTCGCACTTCTCTGATGATTAGTGTTGTTGGGCATATTTTCATTTGTCTATTGGCTATTTTTATGTCAGAACCTGTATCTTCTTTCTTGACTCTAATGCATCTGCTTTCAAATTCAGCCTCAGATATCTCACATGTTATATGTGGTACATTTGTCCTCTTTTGGCTTATAGTCTTCTTATTTTTTGTTTCTCTAGTGAGCATCTTGGAATTTAGGAGATTCATCATAAAGGTGAAGGACATACAAGGTTATAACAAATGGTATATGGCAGAATACCCAAAACTCTATAGATATCTGAAAAAAGAAAAAAATGGATTGACCACTGTTGGAAGGAGGTAGAATAGTTTATCATCTTGTCTGGATTCCATAGTGACATATGCCACAATAAACAACATTCAGCACAACTAGGTGAGAAACTAAGCCAAAACTATCTTTCTGCTACCAACTCTCTGTACTTCTGAATCTGATTCATCATCTAAGACAAACCATTATTTTAGAAAGTATCTTTTCATTTTTTCACCAAGACATCAGGTGATGACAAATATATTATTATGTTGATAGCATATAGAACTTTAAAGCATAAAGAATTACAAAACAGGTTGCTAACTCAGATTTTTAAATATATTATTTTCTTTTTCTCTGCTCCTTATTTATAAAAGGAAAAAGTTATGAATAATTCCCAATTTGATAGCTGTTACACATTATTTCAATTAATTCATTGGAAACAAACTCAATGATGGAATTGTCACATTTGTGTCCATATATTTTAATGTTGATGTTTTAACTTTAAAAGAACATTTACTGTTAGAAACTTTCCTTCTTTACCAAATGCAACTGGAAAGTGCCCTTCCCCATGACAACCACATATATGTTCCCATGTACAATAATTCTAAATATTTTTCCTGATATTTTTATACAAAGAAACCACAAGCTTTTGATATGCTTTTTTTTTTCTTTGCTCAGGCATACATCTGCTTGGTGCAAAACTTCTTTGTAATTTTTAAATTAGTCAAGGTCAAAAAGATATCTCAAAATTAGAAAAAGGGATCCTTTCAAGTTAATGAATAATGTTCAGTACGCTTCCAGACTATAAAATCCAACATTGTTTTAAAGCAATCTATATATTATTAATTGTGATGTAGATAAAGAAGAATTTATTTTTCACTCATTTTTTGATATCAGGGTAGAAATGAATATTCACAGGCCTGAGAAATTAAAATAGGTGGGAGTTATGTCTTTCAGAATTTCTGAATCACTTATATCGATTCAAGGATTAGAGCAAAATAAGTGGTGTTTAATCCCCACATTTGTTCTTCTACCACATTCCCTTTTAAAAATAATATTTTCTACTCATTCAACAAATATTTAATAAGCATATGTTTTGCTTCACTTGGAAGTATACATGTTTACATGTTTGCATCTTTATTGTTAGTGATGCTTTTGGATTGTTGTAGATTTAATGACCATGAAATAGTAAATTCTGGTTCAATTTTATGTTGACTACTTAACAAGGTAGCGTGCTAAAAATAATGAAATAGTTCTAGTTCAGTGAGTTGAGCTTTTTTCACACGGCTGTTGAAAGTGTAAGTGAACACAAAGAACAATCTGAAAATGAGTCAGGATATTCAAACATTTATAAACTTTGACCTAGTAATTCTCATCATAGAACTCTACCTTAAAAATGCAGCAAGTCAAATAATGCTTTATGTCTAAAGTTCAATATTATTTAATGTAAAATTGGGAATAAACTACATGTTGAGTAGTAAGGACTAAGTTAATACTATATATCTTAATTTCTATACTATATTCAATTGTGCAAAGGTCACCTTAGCTCATAAGCCCTATTTCTACTTGAGAGTCAAAATTTTAAAATCAGAAAGAGGCAAAAGCTTGCAAACTCAAAGCAACACCCCAGCTAAATGCATTACCTCAACCCTGATAACTAAATGCCAGCCCAATGTACACTCTTTATGTTTCTTGAACATGCCAAACATTACTACCTCAAAGTCATTGCATGCCAGTTACTGTAATATTATTCATCTCATTGTCTGTAAAACTAGTAACACTATTTGGAATTATCAGACTGATATATTTATTGCTTATCTGACTCCTGCTATTGAAATATAATCTACATGAACATGAGAGCCTGACATATTCTCTTCAATACTCCACATTATCATGAACTTATTTCAATCATAGGAACTCAAAAATGCTTAATGAATAAAAGGGTGAATAAAAAATTACCAATAGGATATCATGGAACTGTTAAAGCACTTTGATATGTCAGAAAAAAATTAGGAAAATAAATGAGTGTTCAGCAGAACTGTAGTTATATGAAAACATTAATATGTTAAAGGTGATAACTCAGAAAAATATTTAAAACATGAATTTTGCTCTCTATACTTTTTCTTATTTACTAAATTCTCTATAATGGACATTATCACTTTTCTAACAGAAAAGTAAACAATATTTAAAGCTAGCAGTATTATGATGGAAAAATAATATGGAGGCATTTCTCATTTTTAACTACTTAATATATGCTAATTAATAATAAATAACTACTAAAGCACTTAAAAAGTTTAAGAGAAAATATATATAATGTGGAAACAAAGATGTGCACAAATATTAAAAAGAAGTATGTCTGTAGAAATCAAGATTATCAAATCCTTTGTAGTTGATACAAAATGTTCAAACATGTTGTAACCATAGTTCAAGAAAATATATGAGCATAAAATTTTGATTTTCTTTAAATATTTATAATACAGAGATTGTTTATATCAGTTTATGAATAAGAAAAAATTGCAAAGATAGACTATAACAAACTGTTATGGAAATTATTTAAAATACAACTATCATTACATATCTTTTTGCCATTGTATCTGTAACATCCTAGTAAAATGAAATGAAAATTGGATGCAATTTTTTTGATTTGTTTAGTTGTAAAATAACACTGAGTCAAAAACCTAGGAATAAATCACAGTTACCTTCTCTTCCAGAGATCTATATTTGTTATTTCAAAAATATGATTCTAAAAAATACTAAAAATTTTCAAAACATTTGTTGCCTAATTCACCGGTAACATTTCTGAGTGACTTGTATATATAATCAACAATTTATCTAATTAAATTATTCAGCATATCTAATATTACATTGACCAAACAATTATGGGCTTATTAAAGGAGTAAGGATAATTTTCAGAAAAATAATGAGTACACTGTATTTGAGCCTAAGAATAGAATTATACTGTTATTATGTTCAACTAAGCATCATCAAAGAGAATACAGAATAAGGTATATTCTCAATGACATTACTTTGCAATCTGAATTTTTTCCTATTGTCATGGAACCCAATGTTTTTCCCCTTTGTCCAGCAATAAGAAGAATATGCAAGGCAAGGTTTGGGTCTCTGACAGTTCCTTTATTGCATACATTACAGTATTCACGCGTGCACCCCCACCATTCACTCTATCTGCGCCTGGCACGACCATTGCTTGGAGCCCACTGGCACCTGCCGGCACTCACTGGTGCTCCTCCATTTGCTCCCTGCCCCCTGTCTGAACATGAACAAACACTCCTGTGGGGGTTGCTGCCCCTTTTATATTATGAATAGACAAAGCTGGCTACTAGCCAAAATATGACATCAGTGCTTATATAACTGCAAGTGCCCTGTGCATGTGAATCTAATGATTATCTCTAAACAATCCATGCTTGGACATCCAGGGTGAGGGAGCCTGACTAGACTCCATTGTCCTCACACTTAAAAAAAATATTTGACACAGAAGAGAAAAGATTCGTGCAGTCAATTAAAACTTACATATTTAAGAAATTATATTTGTTTAATCACTTGAAAGTTACTACTTTTTATAGTTCTTTAACATAAATGAACAAATGCAGAAAATATTTTATTGACTAAAGTAAAATTACTTATTTCACATCATGAAATTCCAAAGTCTATTTTGATAGAAATTAAAATCTTCAAAATATTTTAAGAATTAATGAGAGAAGTTATTTGGGAAGCATCACTATTACCTTAGTTTTCCTTAACAAGGACTCCCAATTTTGTTCAAATCAGCAATATGATCCAATCAAATAACTAGTAAATTTCTTTGAGAGTTTGATTCTATCATTACTCTCAGTGATTACTAAGAATTAAGATGTGATTGAGGTCAACTAAACCAGAAGGAAGACTCTCCCATATAAATGAGGTGATACACCATGAAGTCAGTAGGATGTAAGCCTTAATTGACCAGTGAACATTTTCCACTGTGTAATCGTTTATTTTTATCTTGCCTGTGATTCAAAATAACTCCTTTTATACTTTTATTATATTTATTATATCTTAAATCTTGGGTCAATTTTCTCCAACTTTGTTGAGATAGTAACATATAACATACGTAAATTTAGGCTACACTGTATGATGATTTGATACAAATATATATTGCAAAATAATTACCACAATAATGTTAATTAATACCCCCATTTCTTTACATACTTACTATTTGGGTGGGGCAGGTAGGAGTGGTAACATTTAGGATTTATTCTCTTTCAAGTGTGAAACACAGTATTGTTAATTATATTTATTGTGCTGTACATTAGGCCCCTAAAACTATCGATTTTATAGCTGCAAGTGAACTTCTTGACCAAATTCTTCCCATTTTCCCCACCCTCATCCCCAGGCAATTATTTAACTCACTGTATCTCTAAAATAGGCTTTTTAAAATTTTGCATGTAAATAAGACCATAAGGTATTTGTCTTTCTCTATCCTGTTTATTTTTACTTAGTATAATGCCCTAGAGATTCATTCATATCATTGCAAATGGTAAGAATTCCTTCTTTCATGGCTGAATAATACTTCGTTGTGTGTGTGTGTGTGCGTGTGTGTGTATCACATTTTCTTTATCCATTTATCTATTGATATACCTGTACTTAGCCTGCATGTCCTGGCTAGTGCATAGTGCTGCAATAAAAGAGGTGTAGATACCTCTTCAAGATCCTGTTTTTATTTCCAAGAAATGTGTTTGCTGGATCACATGGTAGTATTGTTTTTAATTTTTTGAAAAAACTCCACACCATTTTCCATGTAACTATACCAATTTACATTCCCAAAATAGTGTACAAGGGCCCACTTTTCTTGACAACCTCACCAACACTTGTCTGTCTTTCTGATAATAACCATTCTAATAAGTGTGAAGTAGTATTTCGCTGTGGTTTTGATTTGCATTTCTCTGATGATTAGTGATGTCAAGCATATTTTAATGTATCTATTGTCCATCTGTATACCTTCTTTGAAAACATATCTATATGGTTCCTCTGCCTGTTTTTTAATTGAATGTTTGGTTTTTTGCTATTGAGTTGTATAAGTTCGTTATGTATTTTGAATATTAGCTCCTTATTCAATAGGTGGTTTTCAAATGTTCTCTCCCATTTCATAGGTTGACTTTATTTTACTGATAGTTTCTTTTGCTTTGCAGAAGCTTTTTGGTTCTATGTAGTCCTAGTTCTTTATTTTTTCTTTTGTTGCTTGTGCTTTTGGTATCATATCTAAAAAACCATCATCAAACCAATGTCAAGGAGCTTTTTCTCTGTTTTATTATTCTAGTATTTTTATAGTGTTGGGTTTTACATTTAGGAATTTAATCCATTTCAAGTAAATTTTAGGGAGCAGTTTAAAACAGAAGTCCAGTTTAATTTTTCTGCATATTATTATACATTTTTTCCAATATCATTTATTGAAGAAACTGTCTACCCCTACCTGCACTAAGTCTTTTTTGTTTCTTTGTCAAATATTAGTTAACCCTATATGCAAGGATTTATTTCTGGGCTCTGGATTCTGCTTCATTGATCTATGTATCTATGCCAGCACCATACTCTTTAGATTACTATAGGTTTATTATAAAGTTTAAAATCATGAACTGTGATGCTTCCAGGTTTGATTTTTCTCAAAATTACTTTATCTATGAAATATTTTTTGTTTTTCTATACATATTTTATTATTGTTTTTTCTCTTACTGTGAAAAATACAGTTGGAGTTTTGATAGGCATTACATTAAATCTATAGGTGATTTGAGGTAGTATGAACATTTGAATAATGTTCATTCTTCTGATCCAAAAACATAGAATATCCTCATTTATTTGTGTCTTCAATTCTTCATTAATGAGTATCTTGTAATTTTATTTTCTATTGAAAAATATTTGACATATTACACTGTATAAACTTCAGGTGTTAAACCTGTTAATTTGACTTATTTAAATATTGTAATATGATTGTCATAGCAATAATTAGAACCTTCATCATGTTTTTAGTTATTGGAATCATTAAGTTCTAGGCTCTTAGTAAGTTTGATACTTATAGTACAATATTTTTGTCTATGGTGACTATACTGTGCATTAGGTCTCTAGGGCTCACTGTAAGTTTGTACCCTTAACATCTATTCTATTACCCAGCCATGCCCTAGTAACCACTATTTTTCTCTGTTTCTATGAATTTGCCTTTTTTATCTTCCACATATATGAAAGACCACCATGGGGTATTTGACTTTTTCTGACTTATTTAGCATATTGTCTTCAGGGTCCATTCATGCTGTTGCAAAAGACAGGGTATTGTATAGATCCTTTAAGTTATTGCTAAATATTTTTAAATAAAACTTTTTTTCAGATAGTTTGTTGTTGGTATATAGAAACAAAACTGAATTTGTATTCTGCAACTTCATTTAATTTATCAATTGTAATAGTTTTTTAGTATAGTCTATAGATATATATATAATATCATCTATAAATAGAGACGGTTTTACTTCTTTCTTTCCAACTTGTATATCCTTTATTATTTTTCTTGCCTAATTGCTCTGGTAAGAATTTTGGTATTGTGTTGAAAAGGAGTGGAAAGTGGGCACCCTGATCTTGCTCCAGATCTTAAGAGGGCAAGTTTTCAGATTAACCACATTTGAGTGTGTTTGCTGTGAATTTTTTTGTATATAGACTTTGTTGTGCTGAGATAGCATTTTTATCATGAAAGTTTGTTGAAATTTTGTTAAAGGCTTTTATTGTATTTGTTGACATGGTTGTATGATATTTATGTTAAACCATCCTTATGTCCCAGTGAAAAATCCCCCTTGATTATAGTGGATGATCCTTTTAATGTACTGTTGAATTCAGTTTGCTAGTATTTTGTTGAGAGTTTTTAAATCTATATTCATCTATAGAAATATTGGCTTACAGTCTTTTCTTCTTGTAGAGTCCTAATGGTTTTGGGATCAGGATAATGCTGGCCTCATGAAATAAGTTTGGGAGTGTTCCCTCCTTTTCTGTTTCTAGGAAGAGATTGAGAAGGATTGACTTTAATTTATATTTACGTGTTTGAAAGAATTCACTAGTGAAACCATCTGGTACTGGAATTTTCTATACAGGAATTTTTTTTATTTCTGTTCCAATCCCCTCACTCACTATTTGTCTGTTCAGATTTTTTATTTCTTCATGATTCAATCTTGCTGGGTTATATGTGTCTAAGAATTTATTCATTTCTGTTTAGCCAATTTTTGGCCCTATAATTGTTCATAAGAGTCTGTGGTCCTTGTAGTTCTGCGTTATTAGTTGTAATGTCTCCTCTTTTATTTCTGATTTATTTGAGTCTTCTCTTTTTTCTTAATCTAGCTAAGGTTTATCTTTTTTTTTATCTTTTGAAAAACAGCTTTTAGTATTGTTGACTTTATAAATTGTCCTTTTTGTCTCTATTTTATTTGTTTCAGCTCTGATCATTGTCAATGTCTTCCTTATATTAACTTTGAACTTAGGAGGTTCTTTTTCTAGTTCCTTGAGGTGTAGATTTATAATAGGTTCTTTATTTGAAATCTTTAATTTTTCTAAAAGTAGGTATTAACTTATATCTCTTAGAAATGCTTTTGCTATATCACATATGTTTTGATATATTTTCATTTTCATTTGTTTCAAGATATTTTACAATTTCTCTTTATTTCTTTGATCCACTATTAGTTCAGGAGCATTTTGTTTAATTTCCACATATTTGTGAATTTTCTTTGTGCTATTGATCTCTAGTTTCACACCACTGTGGTCAGAAAAGATACTAGGAATAATTTCAATCTTCTTCCACTTGTTAAGACTTGTTTTGTGACTTATGATATATACTGGAGAATGATCTGTGCATGATAGAGAAGAATGCATATGCTGCTGCTATAGAGTGAAACTTTCTTTACATGTCTGTTAGTTCCACTTGGTGTATAGTTCACATCCAGTGATTCTTCATTGATTTTATTAATTTTCAGTCTGCGCGATATATCCAATTGAGATAGTCAAGTGGCTTACTATTTTTCTATTGTTATGTTTCTCCTTTCTGATGGGTTAGCATTTCTCTAATAGATTGATGTGCTCCAATAATGGGTGCATATTTATTTACAATTTTTACATCCTATTGATGAGTTAAATTATAGCTGCCCCTAGTCTCTTTTGGTTTCCATTTTAATGGAATATCTTTGTCCCAGTTTCATTTCAAGTCTATGTGTGTCCTTAAACGGAGGCAGGTCACTTGCAGGAAGCATATAGTTAAGTCATTTGTTGTTGTTGTTTGTTGTTGTTTTATCCATTCAGCCACTCTGTCTTTTGATTGAAGAATTTAGTCCATATACATTTAAAATATTGATAGGTAAAGACTTACTAAGGTCATCTTATTATTTTATGGCCAGATCCCTGCCAAGGAGGTCTCCTAGGGCCATGGGATGTGCCTGAGAGCCCAACCTGGGGCTGTGCAGGCTGCGCGATGGTCTGCTGTGAAGTTGGACTCCCACTTTACTTTCTTCCATGGAAAGGTTATCTGACTGTCTGTGATGGGCTGTCTAGACTTGGGGAAAGAATGATAGGGAAAATGTGGATCTATTGTTCCTACCCTCCTCAATGTATCCTTTTATTAATTACATGCTTTACTCAAGTGTTGTAATATCTCACCTGGATCTTTGGTTCTTATAAAGGTATTTTTGCGTTCAGGATAGATGTTCAAATTAATTCTCGTGAGGTGCAGATGGAAGAAGCAATAGAAATTGCTGTGCTACCATTTTGCTATTTATTTAAGTTTAATATAAAATCTACTTGTTTCATAGTCCACTTGTCATATTTTATGTTATTGAACCATACTAAACAATTTTATTTAACCTTTTTTAATATAATTGGGTGAATGAGTCATATTTAGTAACTAGTACAATTAAATCACTAATTTTCACTTACATGTGAAATTCTGAGAATGCCTAAATTTTAAAGCGATTATTATTTGTTCTAAACGATCTGATGAAATATAATAACCCCTATAAGTTTGTTCCAAATTCTAAGAATTGACACCAGTATATGTTGCTCAAAGTCAGCTATGTAAAATCCAGTATTTGTGATTAATTTTCATATATTTAGTTAATATAATTTGAAATAATAAGTTTTCCAATTATAAATAATATTTAAACTGAAATGTAATTAACATAATAGGATTTTTGAGAAATATTATATGAATGAATTGAATATGCATTAGCTCTTTAAGGAGATCGCTGTATAATTGTACATACAATACTTTTTTCTTTAGGATTTCCAATTAATAAGAAATGTAACTATAAAAATATATTTCTAATGCAAACAATTATAACACTAGTCAAAAGATGAGTTTGTATAACTCAATTTTAAAAAGTATTTTGAGATTATTCCTAAATATTCTCCATGGAAACTAATTATATATTGGGGTTGTTCTTAAAAGCATCAAATTCACTTTTAGGCCTGATTCTCAATTGTTACATATGCTATTGTGATTGAACCTTGTAAAACTTTGTAGTGATTTCTACAAGAAATCCAGTTATCATCCAATGGAAGGCAGTTTCAGAACTGTGGGGTTATCCATTTTTAGAACCCATAATCAGTAGTGTAATATGTACTATGAAAATAGGGCTGCATTATTTTTAACACATTTTTAAAAATTCTCACCCAAGGATATGGTTATTGATTTTACAGAAGGGAGAGAGAGAGAGAAACATCAACCTGAGAAACATCAATCAGTTGTCTCTGAATATGTCCCAAAGGGAATTAGACCCACAACCTCAGTATGTACTCTGACTGGAAATCACCTTTTAGTTATGGTCCAACCCAGCCAGAGCTGCAATATTTTTTAAATACTAAAAACATAAATACTATTTCCACTCACACATTCTTCCACTCAAACTTTAATGAGTAATAGAGGGGAACTGAAAAAATTGGTGAAAAATAATAAAATAAATTACTAAATGCCCCAAATCAACTCAAATGCAGTCTAAATTGTGTAACAAACTACCACACTTTATATTTTTGCATGATAATGTGGATACATGGCTAAGATTTGGAAAAAATATATGTGCCATTTAAAAACAGGTTTGCTGGGGGGAGGGGAAGGGAGAGAAGGGGGATAGGTGAGGGAAGGGTTTAGTCAAAGAACCTGTATAAATGACTCATGGACATGGACAACGGGGTGGGATATGATTGTGGGAGAAGGGATGGGCTGGGTGTGGGGGAGAAATGGGGGGAAAATGGGACAACTGTAATTGAAAAACCAAAAAATAAAATTAAAAAAATAAAATAAAATAATAATAAAAAAACGAGTTTGCTTTGTTTTCTTTGACTATATGTATGTTTTCTGAACATTTTTTGAAACATTAGAAAAATATTAATTAAATGATTGTATTAGATTAAGTATAATCTAACATTTCAGTAATATTTATCTATTTGAATGCCAACATGTTAGGAATCATTGTAGATTATTACAATATCTGTTATTAAATACATTACTTGTCATAAAATATTGTTTACCTTATTATATTTATAAGATAATGTATGAAAATGTAACAAGGCAACAATTCTTTAAACAATGTTTGTCATGTAAATGCATTTGGTTATTTACCCTCTTAAGGATATTTAGTTATAACTTAGCAGGTATTAAATTGGTTTCTAATGGCAACTTCACTTCAGTAACAATAGCCTATTTCATTCTGAAATGTCCTGATATTGAGTAGAAATTCTTGATTTCCATATCAACATCTGTTCAGTTTTCCCAGTTTAAGTGACAACTCCATTCTCTCAGATGCTCTGATTTATTGTTTTTCTAACATACTTTAATTTTTAGAGTAGTTTTAGATTCACAGGAAAAATGAGCAGAAGATATAGGTTTCTTATATACTCACTACCCCCATATATGCAAAGCATATCAGGATCACATACCAAAGTGCTTTGATAAAATCAATAAACCTACATTTACACATCATTATAACCAAGGTTTCTAGCTCATATTAGAGTTCAATCTTAATGTTGTACATTTTATGAGTTTTTAAATGTATAATAACACTTATTCACTGTTATAATATCTTACAGAGTGGTTGCAGGCCTTAAAAATTCTCTGTACTTGCCATGACCAGGTGGCTCAGTTGGATGGAACATTGTCCTTTTTCATGCTGATGTAGTTCCCACTAAGTTCCTTGTAGCTCCCATAAAGTTCCCTGTAGTTCTCACTGAGTTCCCTGAGCATCCTTACAACCATTATTTTGACTTCTATGTCTGACTGATCACTTACTTCAATTTCATTTACCTCTTTTACTGGGGATTTCTCCTTTCCTTTTGATTAGGGATTACTTTTTTGTCTCCCTATTTCTTTTTGTTTGTTTCTGCATCTTAGGTTCCGCTGCTTTGCCTGCCTGTCTTTGTGGGGTGGACTTCTATGGTAGGAGTTCTGTCGGACTCAGTTGTGCACTCTCTTTGATCTTCTGATCTGTATGATTTAGAGTTACCCTTTATTCAGTTTATGTGAACTCTCTTATTGTACTTGGGCTTTGCTTATTGGTGGCTCTTTTGTTGATGGGATCTCCCCTCCAGCTGCCTGTCTGGGGAGTCACAACCCCCACCATGTCTGTTTGCTGTTGTACAGGTGCTGGTTAACAAAGCAATCCTACCCAGAAAACCAAACCCACACCAGCAAAAACGCCCCCTACCACATTAATAATATTAATAGCAATTGAGCAAAGATTAATAAAGGTGGAAATAGATTAAGAATATTATAAGATAGGAAAAAAGGAATATGAGATGACCAAAGGAGAGAAAAGTGATTCTGAGAGCGAAGAGGGAGAAGAACTAATTAGAGAATAGAAACAAGGCAAAGAAAGGGAGAAAATAAAATTTAAAATGTTAGTAAAACAGAGAAGGGTGATGGCAAAATGGAGTAAGAAAAGAGAAGAGTATAGTAAGAAGTTTGAAATAAAATTTTAAAAATAGTGAACCAAAGGGAACAAAATTGCAGAAAAACTACAACAAAGTCAATAACAATGACAGCTGAGCAAAGATTAATAAAGGTGAAAAGAAAAAAAGAATATTATACAAAAGACAAAAGACAGTATGAGATGTCTACAGTAAATAAAAATTATTGTGACAGGATAGAGGGAGGAGAAATAATAAGAGTGAGGAATAGAATCCAAGCTAATAAAAGGAAATAATAAAATTCCAAACTCAAAAGAGCAAAGGCAGGGGGAAGGCAGACCTGCAAGATTTGAAATTAAAACAAAAAGTAAACAAATAGGAATACAATTGAAGAAGAACAGCAATAACTGTAATATCCACACCAAACAAGCCACAATTTATAAAGGGGGAAAGGATATAAGAATATTATAAGAAGGGGAAAAATATCTGAGCTGACTAAAGGAAGAAAGAATATTTTTGAGATGATAGAGGGAGGAGATAGTAAGAGTAAAGAATAGGAACAAGGCGTAACATGAGGGAAAATAAAATTTCCAATGAAAATAAGAAAGGGCAGGAAGAAAGCAAAATGGAGTAAGACAAGGGAAGGATACAATGGGATACTTGAAATAAAAATAAAGTTAAAAATATAAAATCTAAATAAAAAATAAGAGACAAAGAATGGTGAATTAGTTGGAATACAATCGAAGCAAAAGAATATTAAAAGGCTATGAAAAATAAAAAATAATGGAAATTCTGAAGAAGAAATTGATGGAAGTTGTCCCAGCAGAGTTTGGTGTTTGCCTTCTGTCTTCTCTTTCTGGATCTGCCTCTGGCTTTTTATCAGCTCCAAATCCCAGCCTGAGTCGTCCAACTTCTGGCAGCAACACCTGTATCACCATCACCTGCCTCTAGAGGGAGCTTCTGTTGCAATCAGGAGGGTGGGACCCCTGGCTCTCCCATGGAGACACTGTTCAGTCTTCTGGAAAAATTGTGGAGGTGTTCCCCCTGCCCCTGAACTACCCATCTTGCTCTGTCTCTGCTTATTTCCAATACTGTATAGTTTCTGATAAATTAGCATCCATTTCAAGGGAGGGGCCAATCCGTGTAAGAGGGTCAGCTCTCTCCTGCTTGGTGCTGAGGGCAGCTGTGTGTGTGAGTCAAGGCTGGGCAGGGCTCTGACTCCCCCTTGCTGCATTAATTTCTGATCTCCCTGCTTTGCTGGCCTCAGTGGAATAGGGTCGTAGGAACCAGTGTTTTGTCTCCCTAAGAGAAATGTAAAATAGTCCTTTTAGCCATTTATCTTTCTGTCTTTCTCTCACAGATATGCACCCTGCATGGGGTTCTTGGCTTGTCCTGTCTTTTTTGCATAGCTTCCTTGTTGGATGTGGTGGGATGGTACTTGTAATCCTGCAGGAGTTGGGAAGTGGGTGAGTCCTAATCTCAGGTGCTCAACTCCCACCCATTCAGTTCCCAGCTGTAGCCTGTTTCTGCTCAACCCAAGTGTCAATAGAGTGCCCCTCTCTCTCTGGCACTCTCCTGTTTGACGGTTGCTGCTGCAGCTATGGATGAGTTGCTCAGTGTATGTGTGTGTGTGTGTGTGTATGTGTGTGTGTGTGTGTGGCCTAGATCTCCTCAACTCTGTGTATCCAAGTCACTCCCAGCCCAGGTCTAGGGGTTCTCTGCCCTGGGAGGGGAGGGAGCCACAAAGCTGTGATCTCTGACCAGGCTTTATGTGGCTGCAGGCTGCAGGAGTATTTCCCCTTTCACCTATAAAATATTACCACCCATTGTGAAGCATCTTCTGTTCTCCTTGGCTTCCAAACTTCCTATCAGCTAAGATTCCATCGAATGTTCAGTTTATTAGTTGGCAGATCAGCCAAGTATCTTAAGTTGGGGGAAAGAGAAAGTGGACTCAGCTTCCACCTATTTGGTCACCATCTTCTCCCTCTCTGTACCACAAAATTTGTATCCATTAATCTACTGATAGGCATGTGGGCTGCTTCCAAATCTTGGCTATTGTAAGTAATACTGCAATGAACATAGGGGTCCACATATTTTTTTTCAAATTACTGTTTCGGGTGTCTTTAGATAAATTCCCAGAGTGGAATCGCAGGGTCATAAGGCAGTTGCATTTTTAATTTTTTTTTGAGGTATCTCCATATTGCTTTCAACAGGGGCTGCACCAAACTACTTTTTCACAAAGAGTGCATGAGGGTTCTCCATTCTCCACATCCTCACCAGCACTTGTTTGTTGATTTATTGATGATAGCCATTCTGACAAGCATGAGGTGCTATCTCATTGTGGTTTTAATTTCCATCTCTCTGGTGACTAGTGATGTTGAGCATTCTTTCATACGCCTATGGGCCCTCTGCATGTCCTCCTTGGAAAAGTGTCTGTTCAGGTTCTTTGCCCATTTTGTAATTGGATTGCTTGTTCTTAGGGTATAATTTATTGGATGTTTTTTAACTACAAATTCGGTTTTTAATAAATATAGAGATATTTAAGTTACCTATTCCTTTTTGAGAAAACTTTGATACTTTGGGTCTTTTTTAAGATTTTTGTCCATTTCAGGTTATTTATTTATTCATTAATGTGCTTTGATATTCTATGTATCTCACGGAACATGTCCATTTCGGCTAAATATTTTACTATATTGGTATAAAGTTTTCGTAATTCTCTGATTTTCCTTTAAATGATTATAGATTCTATTGTGTGACATCACATCTCTCATTCCTAATATTAGTAATTTGTGACTTCTCTTTATTTGTCCTGAAGAATTGGACTAAAGTTTTGCAAGTTTTATTGATCTTGAATTACTAATTAAGCATGTTTAACAGGTGCACAAATATTTAAAACTGCTGTCTTCTTGATTAATTAGCCAATTTATCATTATAAAATTACTTTATTTATCCCTGTTAACATTTTTTGCCATGAAACCTACTTTTTCTGTTATCAGCTTTGGTTTGATTAGTGTTAACAAAGTATATTCTTATATCCTACTACCCTTTTTCTTGTAATAATTTATTTACATTTATTGTATGTTTATTGTAGGTAGCATATAGTTGTCGCTTTTTATCCAAGCCAGTAATTTCTTCCTTTTAATGGCAATGTATAAACCATTTTCATGTTACAAATACTATATTGTATCTGGTTTCTTTTTCATTTGAATGGTCAATAATCTTATAGTTATACAAAACATGTCAGATTTACCCACATACTTGCCATGTCTAGTATTCTTCATTTTTAAATGTAGATCCTCATTTATATATGGGTATTTTTTCTTCCATCTGAAGGACTTCTTCTGATAATGATTGTCTGAGGTTTTAGTTGTCTGGAAAAAAAAGTATTTTACTTTCATTTTTGTAAGACATTTTATCTATCTGTAGAATTTCTGGTTGACACTTCTGTTCTTTTTTTCCCAATACTTTCATGATGTTAATCAACTATCTTCTTTCACTTTTGTCTCATGAGAAATTTGCTGTCATTCTTATATTTTTCCCCAGGATGCATTCAAGATTTTATATTTATAACTGATTTTGAGTCATGTAATTGTTATTCCTTGGTTAAGTTTTCTTCAAGGCTTGCTTTTGGGGCTTGATGTACCTTGAGCAACCTGAATCTCTGGGTTTATAGTTTTTATGAAATTGGGAAATTGTGCCATATTTCTTCAAATATTTTTCCACTCCTCCCTCTTTTGGGGACTCTAATTACACATATAATGGGCTGCTTGAAATTGTACCCCAGCTCATATCCTGTTTTTTGTTTCACTGTTGTGCTTTTTGTCTTATTTTTAGCAGTTCCTACTATTAAGTATTCATATTTATGAATCATTTTTCTTCAATGAATTAATTATATCCAACATATTTATTTTGTTAGACATAATCTTTACTTCAGATTTTCAGGTTGCTTTTTAATATCTTCTTTGTCTCTCCTTAACCTGTTCAATATTTTCTTTAGTTTTTTGAAAATATAAATTAGAGCTAAGGTTACTCTCCTCTATATGCTGTATTTTACATGAGTCACTAGTAAGTCAGGTTTAATTATTTGATTTTTTCCCCTTCATTCTAGGCATATTTTTCTGCTTTTTTGCATGCTTGGTAATATTTGATTGGATGAAAGATATTGTGAATTTCATTTTTTGGTGCTACATAATTTTGGGGGGTTTTATGTTAGGACATATTTAAATTACTTGGAAACAGTTTGGTTCTTTGAGCCTGACTTTTAACACTTTTTAGGCATGATCAGAGTGATATTTAGCCTAAGGCTCATTATTTCAACCACTAAAGTAAGGTCTTTTAGAGTTCTCTACTAAATAACTCAAGAATGATTAGGTTTTCCACCTGGTGGAAACCAGCAATACCTGTGTGAGCATGGGATACTGTTACTCTAATCTTTTAGTTCGTTCTTTTCCCAACCATAGGTAATTTCCTCACCTGTGTGTGCTGATCAGTTTTCTGTCCATTGTTCTAGGGTGACACTGCAGGTATCATGAGTTCTGTCCTCTCTGTACTTCATCCATCCTGCAAACATCATTTACCTTGATATCTGTAGACTCTTCAGTTCTATCTGCTCAACTCAGGGAGTCCAGCCCCACTATCTGGGTTACCCTTTTTGCATTAAGGCCTAGAAATTATCATAGCAGGAAGCTGAGGAAATTTTTAGGCTCACTTAGTTTATTTCCCATTCCTCAGGGATTCTTTTCCTTCCTTGCATAACTTCTGATTTCTTGAAAGCCATTGTTTCCAATGGGAACATCAATTTGCTCCCTGTTACTCCATCATGATTAGAAGCAGAAGTCCCTCTTTTTTATAATTGCTAAGCACTAACAGAATCTTCATTATCTCTCTTCACAGTTTAGTTTCTGGTGACAAAGAAAAACCCTCCTTTTAACTCAAATACAAACTATCTACTATCAATAACACTTCTTGTTATTTCAAAAACATAATCCCTCATTTAATTCCTCTTCAGTGTGTGAAACTGCTTTTTCTGTACTGACTCTATCTTCTCCTCTTACTAGTGTTTTTCCAGATATTCAGTTAGCCATTTATTTTTCTAGTAACCCCCTAATCTTCTGACTTACTTCCCAATATCCTTTCTAAAAGTTCTTATAAAATCAATGTTCAAAAGTAGCAGAGCTTGTTTTTTTGTGGATGACACTTTTAAGAATGAGAAAGTCTTCTGCAGTAGTAAGTGGAAATTTCATTTCTCATTGGCATAAATCTCAAATTTCATTGGCAAGAATTGAAAAATGTTGCTTCCCTCAAAACTGAGTAATAACAAGAGAAAGAGGATTACTGTGTTGTTCTGATGAGAACCTGTTCATGATTTATATGTTACAAGAGTGGGGAAGTGAACAAAACTTTATGCCAGCTGATACTGGGACACTGTCAGGGAGACAACTGTGTATGCTCTGTACCACCTCTTTTACACTATAAATTCTGGTGAACCTATAGTAGTTATGTTTTCCACACATAACATTCTTCCTCATCATTTTACCTTTGAATATGCTGTATCTCTACTTGGAATGCATAATATCTTCTCCATTCTACCTGTGGTTAACTCTGATTTATAATTTAAACAATAATTCAGGGGTCAATTGTTCCCAAGGTTTTATTGACTCTCATATACATATATATATAAAATACACTTCGCATATTTTTATCATTAAATTTTCTAAAATAGGATGTAATTATCAGTGTATGGTCATGTGTCATTCTTATCACTAGATCTGTAAGAATGAATGATATATGCACATACTGACTGAATGATATTTAGATATATATAATTTAATAATAGGAAATAATGTCCACATCAAACAAGTCTTATTTTGGCTAAGGAAAATCCAAAGAGAAACCTGAAAGTTTGTCTCCTAATAATTAGAACACACTGAGCTCATCCTAAGAATGATAAGATGGACATTTCTCAATTCCTGTCATTTGTGGGGCCATGCAAGTTTAGCTGTAGTGACCCAGACTTACAATTAAACTGGCTTTGGTCACTGTGATGTAAACCAGCCTTTAATTACAAAAACATTTTGGGCTTTGTGCTTATATAGCTTTTTAAACAAAAACTTTCTTTCTGTAGTTCATCTTCTTTTATTTGTTTTCTCCAAGTTTGAGGTTGTTTTCAAATTTAAAAATAAAAACAAAATATGAAAATAAATTTTTTAAAATGTCACACATAAGGGACAATTTTGATAAACAATTTGATTACATTTGTCTAGTCTCTTAATTACAGGAGTTGTTTCTTCCTTGCACAATTATTTTTAAATAAAATTTTCAAGTATAGTTTCAGATGAACAGGAAAGTTGCAAAAGTAAGAGTTCCCATATATTCCACACTCAGTTTCCCCTGCTCGGGTTTTACCCAAGCGTGGTATGCCTGACACAACTAATGACCCAGAATTGACTAAATCCATATTTAAGTGTATTTTCTTTGTTTTTTTGCTAATATTTTGTAGAATTTTCCTCATCTGGGAATTTTCTGATGTTAGTAATCATGCTTAAACTGGGATTATGGGTTTTTGAAAGGAAAACCATAGAGGGGTCATGCAGTTCTCATCAAATTATATAAAGCATACATGTTATGGATGCAATTTATTACTATGAATGTTAAGTTGATCATGTGGTTGAGGTAGTTTTGTCAGTTTCCCACAGTATAAAGTAATTCTTTTCCCCCTTTCCATAATGTGCTATTTGAAAGAAAGTCACTATGTGCATCCCAGTTTTCAGTATTGGGGAATTAGAACCCTGAGGGAACTATGTCTATATACATTAATTGGAATTCTCTTGCTCAGGGTATTTGTTTATGTTATCTATCTAATCTGTCAATTATCCACCTATCTATCATCTATGTGCCCACTTAAGTATAGGCTCAGGGATATTTATTTTCTAACTTGGTTTGTAATCAGATATTACTTTAGTTGGTTACTAAATTTTCATCTTTGACCATCGAGAGTTCAATCAGTTGGCTCCTATGTCCCTTTGACATATTTAAATTGGTTTTGTTTTTTAATCACTTCCTTAGCTTCTGACACTAAAAGGTGTTTCGGGTTCATCTTCTATATTCCTTGGTTTGGCACTAGAGTCAGTCATTTCTCCAAGGAGCCCAATTCCTTTTGTTAGTGAATGGTATTAAAAACCTAAATTGGAGTACGGGTTTGCTTGTTGCCATGGGGTGTTGCTGCTTCAGACTCTCAGCTGACAGAGTAAAGAGATATATGTTTACATACTAACAAGTATACAAAACTTATCTATAATTACTTTTTCCAACTTTATTAAGATATAATTGGTATATAACATTTGCAAGTTTAAGGTGTGCAATGTGATAATTTGATATACATATATACTGCAAAATGATTACAATCAGGTTGAGTAACCCTTCAATTCCTTTGCCTAATTACCACTTTGTTTGGTGGTAAGAACATTTAAAATCTACTCTTTTAGCAACATTTATGTACATGATACAGTACTGTTCACTATATTCACCACGTTTTAAATTAGACTCAAGGGGTTTAGTTATCTTATAAATAGAATTTTGTACTCTTTGAACAACTTCTCCCCCTTTTACCCAAACTCCATCCCTGGCAACCATATCAATCTCTTTCTATAATTTTAGATGTTTTTAAATTCCATGTATTAGTGAAATCATACAGTATTTATCTTTGTCTGACTTCACTTTGAATAATGCCTTGAGATTCCATCCATAGTGTCACAAATGACAGAATTTCCTTTTTCTATGGCTGAATAATATGCCATTCTATAAATATGAGGTATGTCCAGAAAATATCCAGCCATGTAATATGAAAAATAGAAGCATTTATTGAAGAAGATACAAAATACAAGAAACATTGTACATAGGACAATAATGCCTCAGTTTTCTTCAAAGTAGGCACCTTGGGACCTCATACAGTTCTCCCAGTAGCCATCAGCTACCCCATCATATTTTCCTGAATCTCATTAATGGTCTGAATTCTCTTCCCTTTCAAAGGTGATTTTAGTTTGGGGAAAAGCCAGAAGTCGAAGGGCACCAAATCTGTGCTGAAGGGGGCTGAGTCACCTGTTTGATATGACATTTTGCCAGAAACTCTGCAGAAGATGTGATGCATGAGCAGGCATGTTGTTGCGATGAAGCTACCAGTCACCAGTTGCGTATATCTGCAACCTTCTGATCATCTGGATAGTTTCCGTGGAGGAATGTTCAAGCTTAACAAAAAATTTGATCAGATTCATTGCTATACTCACACATTCATTTTGAATACCACAGCCACACAGTACACATGCTCACTCCATGGTGTCTACCACTCCCACTGACTAGTACAGTGTAATCTTCATTATTCATATATGCATATTTCAGTCTACTCTCCTTGGCTGCCAGGTTACACTGATGTTGTGCAAAACATTCTCATTATACTAACAATGGTTAGATTTTTCCAGACAGATATATATATACAGTATTCCCTCACTTATCACAGGCATTACATTCTAGAACCCGCCCCCCCCCCCGCGATAGGTGAAAATCCACGAAGTAGGAAACTTTACATTTATTTTAGTATTTATATATATTTTGAGGCTTTATAAACCCTTCCCACACACTTATAAACCATTCCCAGTCCCTTATTAATCTTTTCCACACTTTTATAAACACTACTTATGTTCTTAAACATACTCTGCACTCTTAAACCTACGTAAGTTTAATAACATAATATACAGTACTGCAAAATCCTGTGATATAACAAAAAATCTGTGATAAATAATTAAATATAGTATTTATTAAACTCCCGCGATACATTGAGGCTGTGATAAGTGAACCGTGATACAGAGAGGGACTACTGTATATATATAGTCGTTTTGTCAAACCATGCCTTTACTGTTTCATGTATATGCAAAATAAAGCAGTATACCTCACTTATTTTTTAATTATACAAAGTGGTTTGTATATTGTGGTTATAAAAATATTTTTAGATACTTAAAATATAAAAATAGTGATGATGATAGCAAAGTTACAATTTTGAAATTCTCCATCAAAAGACATGTTTCTCATGTTTTAATCATTAACGATTGTTCACAGACAAGGCAATTCATGATTGCACTTTGCATTACTAAGCCTATAAATGAGTGTGTCTGTGTGTCTACATGTATGTGTTTCATGCATTACATGAAAGGGACACAGGTAATAATGACTTAGGATGCACATCTTGAAACCCATTCAGCAATTTATGAAAGTATAGAAGCCACTTTTTAAGTTGTGTTTTATTTCAAAGAGACTGTGATCCATGATACTACCACTATCCAAGCAAAGCCCAAGGTCACTTAAAACAAAATATTGATTATTTTAGAGAATAAGTAGTTAGGAAAAAACCGACACATCTATACAAGCTAGGTTAAGCACCACTTTGGAAAGCTCAGAGAATTGCATTTGTCTGGACTGTAAAACCTACGTTTAGATAAAGGATCTAGCAATAAAGCTGAAAGGCAGAAAGGATAAAAGGAACAGGGTGTTATTAATGCTTATCAGTCTTTGGGTCCATGCAGTTCAATGACAGTTTCAAAGGATGTGCCGATAAAAGCTTTGCTTGTAGTTTGACACAGTGTGCTGTGGTTTCAGTAAGCCTCCTCCTCAACAAAGGAAGCTAAGACACTTCTGAAGCTCGAATAGATGAATAACAGCTGTGAACCCAAGTGGCAGGCAGCCCTTTCCTCAGGCTTTTGCCATACACACACACACATACATATATATTATTTTTACATACATGATATACTATAACACTTGAGGTATATATAGAGAGATATCATATACATATTACTACTGTGCTAATACCAATGAGGTAACTGACATTACTTACTTAGTCCTAGAAAATTTTATGAGAGCATATAGTAAAATCCTAAGTGTTCAGGAACATAGCACTGTTTTCACTTTGTTATAGATCTTAAATTTCAGAAACATATGCCAGAAAATGTACTATGCACTTATTTATTCTACCAAATAAACACTTTAAATTTTAAAGACAATAAACTCTTGCTAAATGTTAGATCATCTTGAATATATATGATCTGTTAGACAAAATATGCAAATAATAATTTAAAATTGATTGATATTTTACTCATTTTGTTTACTAATGATTAACTAATCTACATACAGAATGCTAAAAGTCCTGTACACAGGACTTACCCTGCATATGACAGAATAAAAGTTCTGAAAGTAAGTCAAATGAAGAGTTTTATTTCCTTTATCTTTGTAGAAACAGTACTTTGTTTTATAAAATATAATATTACACAGGTTGTCTTTCTGTAATACTGAAAACATTGAAAGTATAAATGTTCTAGAAGAAAAATATAACCATCATTAATATTTTTATATATTTAATTTTGTTCTCTTTCTGCAGAATTATAGTTGAAATTATTCATAAGATATATTCTGAGACTTCGATTTTCATTTATATTATGAGACGCATGAGTCAAGAATTCTTGAGAAAAAATGGGCAAGTATAATTATATACTTTCTCATATAAATTCTTATTAAATAATCTCAGAAACCATGTAGGACTGGGGGAGCTAGAGTACATTTGAAATTAGTTTTTAAATGTAAAAATAGTGAAATTGAGCAGGTAAAATATTTATGTGTATCAAGAATATAGATGATAAAAAGTAAAATGAATTTTCTTCCTTCCAACAAAACTATAGCAATACACCTAAAAGTCAACCATTTTTACCCTTTTTTTCTATGTAGCCTTCTGGATATTTTCTGTCTTTAGAAAAAAAAAATCCTTGTTCCCTTGCCCCTTACCATTCATTTTAATTAATCAATTTTTTCCTTTACAATAGATCTCTTTTTGTCACATTTAAGAAATCCTTCCTTGCACCAAGTTCATTATTTAATTATTTCCTCTTTTGTTCTAAAGACTATTGTTTTCTCTTTAATATTTAGATAACTGACCTGAACTTATTTTTTGAGTGTCGGGAAACGAAGAAGTCAAGTTTTATCCCCCCCACCCCATGTAGGTTTCCAATTCTTTTAATTTTTCTTTCCCCAGTTGTCTGAAATGCCCTTTTTTGACATAAATCCAGAGTCCCTATTTGTGGAGGTCTACCTGGACACTCTGTATTGGTCTTACTGTAAACAAGTATACTAGCCCCAAAACACAGTTTAAACAATGTGGCATGGTAATAATTCTTGATTTTCATTAGAATAAGTCCTTTCATTTTGTTCATCTCCTTCAAGATTGTATTTGATACTTTTGCCTTTTAATTTCTTTCACACATTGATTTACAGAAGTATACTGCTTAATTTTCAAACATAAAGATATATTTTAGTTACCTTTTATTCCTCACTTCTTCCTTTCAGTGTGACTAGAAATGTAATCTGTATAATTATCTGTATAATCTGTATAATTCTTTGAAATTATTTGAGAATTCATTTCGGCTTAGCATGTTGTGTAAATATGCCATGTGTACTTGAAAAAAATGAAATTTTGCACTTAGGCAGGATTGGGTGGAGATTGGAGCCTGTTGTATACATCAATTATGCTAAATTCATAAATCTTTTTCAAAGTTCCTATATTCTTGCTTGTTTTTTATTTTTTGTCCAAATATTTATTTAAAGAAGTATGATAAAAATCTCTCATTGTAATTTTGGATTTGTTCTTTATTTTTGTCCTCTAATTCTATTAAATGTTTTATTACCATATTTTAAGGCTATGTTACTAAGAGCACACACATTTAGAATTGTTTTTTATTCCTGGGAAGTAGCTTTTTTTAATCTCTGTGAAAGAACTACACCCACTTTTCTGTTTAATATTAGTATAATATATTTTTATTCAAGTCTTTTACATTTCCTGTATCTTTTTATTTAATTTGTAATTCTTGTAAGCTGCATGTTTTTTATTATGAAAATCCTTTCTTTTTAAATGGAGCTTTTTTTTTCAATTTGAATGTAATTACTATTGAGTTTATATTAATTATGTCTTTTTTTAATTCATCAATTTTAGAGATAGAGGGAGAGAAACATTGATTTGTTGTTCCACTTATTTATGCATTTATTTGTTGACTCTTGTATGTGCCCTGACCAGGGAACAAACCTGCAACCGTGGCATATTGGGATCATGCTCTAGTCAATTGAGCTACATGGCCAGGGCCTCTCTTTTGCTTTCTATATATCAAGCTTATTCTATAATTATTAATATCTCCTCTTTTTTCTTTTTTATGTCATTTCTCTCTCTCTCTCTAGTAATATTATTAGAACTAATTTTTTGGTGTCACTTTAGAAATTAGAACAAGCTATGTTGACTTACATCAGTATTTGACCTCATCTAGGACATTAAAAGGAGATTAAATTATTAAATTATGTTAGTGGTTGATACAATCATTGCAATGGTGCAACTATTCTGATGCCCCCTCACCAAATTAATCTGCTATTTTTAATTTCATACATGTACACTTTACTGTTTGTTTTTTAATCTCAGTATTCTGCCTTGGGTTTTATCCATGTAGTACACATAATTAATTTTTATGAGTAATAGTATATTTTATTAACATGCCATCATACATTTCATGTATCTCATTATTTTTTTATTCACATCTGGACATTGTTTATGAAAAAATCCAAATAATTTGAAGGCTAGGATGATGTTAGCTTCTTAGAAATAGAATTTACATTTACTTTTAAGTGGTGTCTAGTGACAAATCACTTTAAAGAAATTGTTTGATGCTTTGAAATTGGGATTTTAGGACCAGTATATTTATAATTTACTCTTATTTCCTGGATGTAGTTTATTTGAAAACCACCCTAAAGTGTGGGTATTAAATCAGATACCCTCATCCTGAGTGGATGTTGATCACCAATTTTTGTTCACAAAGTCTGGTAAATTCATCAAAGGTCTGCTTTGTTCTTGGTTTCTCAGCCTCCTCTTTTAGAAACAGGAGGTATCTTGGGGGTCTATATGGCACCAAATGCATTTTGCCCATTTTGCAACGGAAATAGAAGTGCATTCTTTAAAAGATTTTTATACCTGTGCTTTAAAATATAGAGTAGTTATTTTATGTTGTCATAGTTCTTAATAGTTGCTACTTCTTTTACATATCTTTACTATCTCTTTCTTCTAAACACCAGCGATTCAAGTTAGAAATAAATGAAATAGTTGCATATGTTCAATTTGTCACTTTATATATTTCATTCTATATAAAGTTCCACACTCTCTATTTTGACATGATTTTCACCAATATTTATGAAAATAATTTAATTTTTTACTGGTGCATTTATATTTCTTATAAAATGTTAATAATAGTACATGATTTTCAAAGAGTCTATCTCTCTCATTATATGCTCTTTTAAATCATTTTTATTACTATCTTTCTTTTTAAATTTTTTTTCTATTACAGTTGTCCCACTTTTTCCCCATTGCTCCCCCAACCTCTTCTCTCAGAGTCCATCCCCACCCTGTTTCCCCATTGTCCCATGTCCAAGGGTCATTTATACTAGTTCCTTGACTAGACCTTTCTCCTGTTTCCCCCTTTCCTCTTCCCTCCTCCCCCCTCCCCCTGGTCATTGTCAGATTGCTCTTTGTTTACTGGCCACTGGTTTTATTTTGCTCATTTGTTTGTGCTTTTCATTAGTGTCCTGTGTTAGGTGATATCATATGGTATTTGTCTTTCACTGCCTGGCTTATTTCGCTAAGCATAATACACTCCATTTCCATCCATGTTGTTACAAATGTAGGAGTTCCTTCTTTCTTTCTGCTGCATAGAATTCCATTGTGTAAGTGCACCACAGTTTTTTAACCCACTCATCTACAGATGGGCACATATGCTGTTTCCAGTCCTTGGCTATTGTGAATGGTGCTGCTATGAACATGAGGGTGCATAGGTTATTTTGAATTGATGTTTCAGGATTCTTCGGGTATAATCCTAGTAATGGAATTGCTGAATCAAAAGGTAGTTCTATTTATAGTTTTTTGAGGAAATTACATACTGTTTCCCATAATGGCTGCACCAGTCTGCATTCCCACCAACAGTGCACCAGGGTTCCCTTTTCTCCACATCTTTGTCAGCACTTGTTGTTTGTTGATTTGTTGATGATGGTGATTCTGACAGGTGTGAGGTGGTATCTCATTGTGACTTTAATTTGCATCTCTCTGATGGCTAGTGATGTTGAGCTTCTTTCATATGCTTTTGAACCCTATGTATGTCCTCTTTGGTGAGGTATTTGTTCAGGCCCTTTACCCAATTTTTAATTGGATTATTTTTCTTCTTGGTGTTGAGCCTTATAAGTTCTTTATATATTTTGGAGATCAGTCCTTATCTGAGGTATCATTGGCAAATATGTTTTCCAATGTGGTTGGTTCCCTTTTCATCTTGCTGATGTTTTCTTTTCCTGAGCAGAAACTCTTTAGTTTGATGTAGTCCCATTTGTTTATTCTTTCCTTTATTTCCTTTGCTCTAGGAGATATATTGGCAAAAATATTGCTGTGTGGGATATCTGAGATTTTCCTGCCTATGTTTTCCTCCAGGACTTTTATGGTGTCACTGCTTACATTTAAGTATTTTATCTACCTTGAGTTTATTCTGGTGTACAGTGTAAGTTGTTGGTCTAGTTTCATTTTTCTGCATGTCCCTGTCCAGTTCTCCCAGCACCATTTGTTAAAGTGGCTATTTTCACTCCATTTTATGTTTCTTTCCCCTTTGTCAAATATTAGTTGACCATATAGACCTGGGTTTATTTTTGGGCTCTCTATTCTGTTCCATTGATCTATATGTCTGTTCTTATGCCAGTACCAGACTGTTCTGATTACAGTAGTCTTGTAGTATAGTTTGATATCAGGTACTGTGATTCCTTCTACTGTGTTCTTCTTCCTCAAGATTGCTGCAGCTATTTGAGGTCTTTTTTTTGGATCCATATGAATTTCTGAAATATTTGTTCTAGGTTTGTGAAATATGCCATTGGTATTTTAATGGAGATTGCATTAAATCTATAAATTGCTTTGGGTAGTGTGGACATTTTAATTATGTTGATTCTTTCCATCATGAACATTGGTATATGCTTCCATTTATTTGTATCTTCCTTAATTTCTTTCTTTAGTGTTCAGTAGTTTTTCCAAGTACAATCTTTTACCTCCGTATTTAAGTTTATTCCTCAGTACTTTATTTTTCTTTTTGTATAGTAAATGAGATTTTTTTTTCTAGTTTCTATCTCTGATATTTTATTGTTGATGTACAGAAATGCCTTCAATTTCTAAATATTGACTTTGTACCCTGCTATTTTGCCAAATTCACTTATTAGGTTGAGTAGTTCTTTTCTGAAGTCTATAGAGTTTTCTACATACACTATCATGTCATCTGCAAATAATGATAGTTTTACTTCCTCTTTTCCAATATAGATGCCTTTTATTTCTCTTTCTTGTCTGGTTGCTTGGCTAGAACTTCCAAGGCTGTGTTGAATAGGAGTGGAGAGAGTGGACATCTTTGTCTTGTTCCTGATCTTAGGGGGAATGCTTTCAGTTTTTGTCCATGAGTATGATATTGACTTCAGGTTTCTTGTATATGACTTTTATTAGGTTGAGGTATGCTCCCTCTATTCCCATTTTGCTGAGTGTTTTCATCATAAATGGGTGTTGTACTTTATCAAATGCTTTTTCAGCATCTATGGATATGATCATGTGATTTTGACTTTCATTTTGCTTATGTGATGTATTATGTTTATTGATTTGTGAATAATAAACCATTCTTGCATCCCTGGGATGTATCCCATTTGATCTTTTTAATATGTTGCTGGATCCGCTTTGCCAATATTTTGTTAAGCATTTTAGTATCTAAAATTGTTTAGCATTGCTATTTAGCATCAGCAATATTGGCCTGTAGTTTTCTTTCATTCTTTTTTTTTTATTATTATTTATTTATTTATTTATTTTTAGAGAGAGGAAAAAGGAGAAAGAGAGAAAGAGAAACATCACTGTGCGGTTGCCTCTCACTTGCGCCCCCAACTGGGAACCCGACATGCAACCTAGTCATCTGCCCTGACTGGGAATCGAACCAGTGACACTTGGCTCACAGGCCGATGCTCAATCCACTGAGCCACAGCAGCCAGAGCTTGTTTTCTTTCATTTTATTGATCTCAACCACATTCACAGGAAAGGAGATGGTGAATTGGAATCATAATAACAAAATTTAGTAATCTGTTTCATTCTAGATACAACACAGGCTTTAGGCTACTAGAAAAATCCATGTTATTCTTGGAAATGCAGTTTTGTATATCGTCAGTTTAGCTACTTAGCCTCGATATGTTTACAGAAATGCAGTGACCTGAGGCATTCATGGGAAAGGCATATTGTTCCTGAACACGTTTACTTTTATTCCTTCAACCCATTTCTTGAAACGCCATATGTCCATATCTGGTTTTGCAGTCTCTATTCTGCATATATACAGCATAGATATTTCTAAATTCTCCTGCAATTTATGCCCAGTGAATCAATATTTTTCTAGAACATTCACTCCTATGTTGATGTAAAATTTCCATTAAAAATTTTTATTGTATTTTTTCCACTTTGATCATAAAGATTTAAGCATCATATTGGGTAACTACACATTCTTTTCAGCGCAGATAGAGAAAATTCTGACTGAAAACATAAAAGCATTCCTAGTAGTGGGCTCTCTGTTTTCCTATGACTTTCCCCTGCCACCCCCCATCCCCCCAATCCCCGCCCAACTGCACCCTGGGGAGTCAGGTCAGAGAGTATTTGTTATGGCCTCATACTTGATTTTATATCCCTGCTGCTATGATCTTTGAACTCTCTACTCCACACGATGGAATGGACCCCATCTGTGAAGTCCATCTTTCCCACTGTTCCTCTTTTTCTCTAGCTCTCACACTTTCAAATTGGGGGTACTAGTATGTTTCTGAGATTTTAGTGTCTATTTTGCACTGTTTCTTTAAAATTGTCATGTCACTTTCATCACCCTGCCCCTATCTTCAATCAAAGTTACAGCGTTCCATCACCCATACGATAAGGTTCTCTTAACCAATTTATACTTCCTGAAACTACTTCAGTAAAAAGCTGTAGTGACGTTGCTCCAGCGTTTTTTTATTATTTCTGAGATTAGGGGTTTTTAAAATCTCTTTTACACCAACTTTCCTAGAAATCTCTTAGTAGCCTATTTTTAAATATATAAAATGAAAAATACACTGTAAAACATAAGGTCATATTTTGTATAACTATCCCTCATAAGGCACAGTATTGAGTGTTTATAAGTGAGTTTAGTGATTTTTTTTTCAGTGCATATTATGAGAGAAGTGCAACTGTGTTGGAAATAATTTTGCTCAGATGAGGTTTGCTGTTTCACTTACTTTAAGAGAATGTGCGAACGAAGGAAAATAAGAATAGGAAATGTGGCTGAAACCTGGACGTGCCAAGTAACTAGCAAATTTTTCCTAAATGCATATTCTTTTGACTATTCATAAATCAACAGAATTTTACTTATACTACCTACTGCTGGACATTTTTAAAATCATGGCTCCTGAAAGCCTGCTGCAGAAATATCACACGCCTTCATGAGCAGCCCACACTATTTTCCTTTTGGACTTTCAAGTTGCAAAGGGAGCATCTGTTTTAAAAAGTTCTTTACATGTATAGTGTAGTCACAAATACTGGAAATTGTAGTTAGAAAAATCTAACAAAAAGGACAGGGGTGGGCAGAGAACTTTTTAGCAAAGTACCCTTTTTTATATCTTATTGTCTTCCAATATCTCATAAGCTTAAACTTTTCAAAGTTTGTATGCATGTATAGATATGACATATTAATTTCTATGGGAGTCTCATGAGAGAATGCTTAAATATAATACCATTTATTAACACGTTGAGTACTGGAATATTTAAATGCCTTTTAGAAATGACGAGAATTCTCGCCACCCATATGCATGTGTTAACGAGACCTGAGTGGTTAAAAAAAAATAAAATAAAAAACTGAAGCGACCTTTCTTAGCTACAAGTAGAAGTTGATTTAGATTAGAGACAGAGTGGCCTCCTGTATCTGATTGAATCAGTAGAGCATTCTGATCGTGAATGTTCTTGATCTGGGCAATGGAAGTCAATTGCTCAGCTTTTACTGTTTAAATTCCACAGCCATCAAATTCATGTAAGGTTTTTAGCCTGTGTAGAGACCTATGTTTGTAGAAACTACTATAATCTGATTGAAAATGTGCCATGGACCAACCTATTCTATATTTAGGCATCTATTTCAAGAGATTTTTTAAATATTTACATCTATCATTGGCACAAAATCATAACAAAATAAAGAAAAATTATAATTAAAAGAGTTTCAGGTTTATATACTACTCATCAGAGAAAGAAGGAAAAACATTTAATAAATCAGCCTGCACACAGGAAACCTTAACTATGTGAAATAGCTATGGAAGTAGCATATAAAATTAACTCTGGTCAATAGTAGATCAATTATTCTTTAAATTAAATGAGAATTTCAGCACTAATGAACAAAAGGCAGACACTAATTTAGATGTTTTTACACTTCAATTTTCAAGAAGATTGCCAGGAATGCTGAAAATCTTCAAATCAATAGGATTAATTCCCCTGCCATATTCTTCCCTATGAAAAAAGTAAAGATAACATGATAAGCCCAATTTTATTAATTTCTGCAAGCACTGTAAAAATAATAATATGATTATTGCTGGTGCTTTCCTTAAAAGTCATTCATTTTTTTAATAAAATTGTCCCCATGAATTTATGTCATTAGGACTGGGAAATGGCAAATGTGTGGCAAATACCATCCTTTATTATGGTTTATAACTTTGCTGTCACATCTGACCACACACCTAAAATAAACTCTCCCAATGTTGAGCTTTTAATGCAGTTACTTAGAAAATTAATTTGATTAATTACTACTACTGCTATGTTTTATGCCCTCTAATCCAAAAATTGTTTTTTTAATTTTGTGTTTTTGTAGGTTATTACTTCTGTTCTTTGGTCCTGTATTCCAAATGTTATTATAAATTTTTTTGAGCGGAAACATTTCTTTCCACCCCCAGTCGCCTGCCACATCATCAGGCAAAATGTCTTAAAACACGAATATTTGTTTAATTAAATACTCCACTTAATCTTTCACTTTGAAAATCTACAAAAACAAAAATCTATCACAATATTTAAAAATCTTTCTTAACACCTTTGTGAAATAAGTAATTTCTCTTATGTGGAATGTAAAGCAGAGACTAATCATAAAAATATATGTAAAAGGTAATACATAAAATATAAATCCATACTCTCTGATATTTGTCACAGTTTTCTCATTTTCCTTTAGCAATAGTTACATAATTAGTGTTTTGTTTGCTTTATGTTTATTTTACGGCTATGGTGTCTATTTACCAAGTAGAAATCTACATATCCTAAGGAACTTGCAGCTTACAAATTTGAAAGAATGCAATTTAGCTCTTGGTTGACAAAAATTATCTTGCTAAGCACTACAACAAAGTGTTCCAGGAAAAAGAAAGTGTAAATTTTTTATGCAATAAGTGTTTTGACTTTTTTATTGGTACAATTATTTAATATGGATATTTTTATTCTAACTTAACATTTCCCTTAGCAAAGAGCAAGAGCACATTATAAATCAAGACAAAGTCAGTCCTGTCAAGCAGAAGATTAATCCCAGGTTACATGCAAGTCAATAGAAATTGAGGGGATATAAAAATATAATGCTAATTCCTCAGTTTTCTCTGCCTGGCCCTAGATTAATTAAATTCCCAGGATCACTGCAATTCTAACAGAGCTCCAGTAATCTTATGGTCTCTAAACAGTAAAATAAAGGATGAGCAAGACCATGAAACAGTCATGGCTTAAAGTTGCTCTCTTCTTAAAACATGCCTCAAATTTCAGTATGAATGGGTCCACAATGCATCATTCTATTACCAGAACAGACAGACAGAAACATTAGATTGAAGTATATGAAATTGCGAGTATTCTACCATTTTGCACCTAAAATTTTCATGTTTTGACCTCATACTGATTTTACAGAATTGTTTTTACAACATTTTAAAAGATTATGGAATCAATGCAAAGTATTGATATATTCTTATTTCTACAAATACTCAGAACCATCAACAGTGATGAGAATTATGTAAACTAATAAATTTAACAGATACAAAAAGTAAAACTCTTCCCAGGATTAGAGCTGCTACAATAGTGAAAAGAAACAAATTTTTATGGAAAAATAATTGTGTTTAAATAGGGTTACTATAATTAGTTAAAAGCTAGCCTTTCAAGGGAATAGCCATAATAGTTAGCAGTTTTTGCTTATTGATTTATACTCTGTCTGGTTTCAAAAATAATTTTAAGGGATTGCCCATGAGTTTTCTATGCATCAATGTAAACAGAGAAGCCTTGCCTATGACACATATTATGGCAATCTTGCAATATAGTCACTCAGGAGATACATTATTTTGCTTATAAGATCTAGTAAGGTGGTGAACAATTACTTATGTGGAATTTAGTAAGTCTTGTGCAGCTTACTTCTTTTTAAAAGTTCATTGTACCCTTTAACTATGGATAACAAAGTGCATACAATGAAAAGAAATGCAGAATCGGGAAATGCAGATAAATATATTTTAGTAATTTTCTTGGAGCTGGCCTAGGATATTAATGGTATTAAAACTGGTTGCATAAGGATAAAATATGTGGTTCATCAGGTTCTTAAGTAATGTTGTTTTGTTCAACACTGTTTTGCCATAAAGTTGATAAGATGCTGTAAGAAATTAACTCTTCATTATATCATTTATCCTATGGTAAAATTGGTTTCATGATAGGCCATTTTACATAAAGTTATAGAACTAACAACAACATGAAGTGAGGACTTACTGTATTTACCTATTCATTCTTTAAATCGTTCATTCCACACAGAGTATTTACTGAAGAGTTCACATATTGCTGGAACTATTCTAGGTGCTGGGATGCCTTTTCTTGTGGAACTGACAATTTATTGGTACTACAGTATTACCTATGAAAGCTGTGTTTTAGAACAAGGTACAATATTACTGTCCACAATTTAACTATAAGACAATATATAAGAATCTGACAACTTCCTTCCTGATCCCCTACTTTATCTCTTTAGTAGAAGACACCACCATCTCTCACATGGAATATTTCAATAACATCCTAAAGCCCTCTTACAGCCTTCACAGTACTGCCCAAATATGTTTTTAAAATATAAGCCAAATATTTTCCCTGCTCTGCTCAAATCCTGCAGTATTTAAATTTTTCTTTTTCTCTTAAACAAAAAATTTGACCATAGTTTACAAAGAATAACCCTTACAGTCTCTCTGACCTAATTTATTACTGTTATTCCATCCATTACTCTGATGCCTTACTATTCCTCAAACATGATAAACATACTCCTACTCAGGACCTTTGCACTTATTTTTCCCTCTTTCTGGAACACTCTTTTTCTAGGTATCCACAAGACTTAGTCCCTTTCTTCCTGTTGACTTCAACTCAAAAGTCGTTTTATAAGAGCAGCCTTTTTTGATCACTTTATATAAAATAGCTCTGATCTCAATTACATACCACCTCACCCACGTTACTAAGTTTTGCTTTATGTTTAACACAGGCTAACATGAAAACATTTACATTTTTCAACTTGAAATCTTATAGAGAAGACAATTAAAGATTTATATATGCCACAAATTATGAGTCCATTCTGATGTCAATATTTAATTTTTCTCCAGAGGTCTGGTGAAAGTCCTTATTCAGCTTTAATTTTAAAAAAAGAATCACTTTTCCTCTTGCTTCCAGATGTTTCTTTGTCCAGGTTCATCCAATCTTCTTTTCTTTTTCATGACCACTTGCTCCTTACTTTTTAAACTTTTATATTTTCCTTGTTTCTGGTCACTTTTATTATTTGCAGAATTTTCTTAGCTTTGCATCTGCAAGTATTTGAGGTTCATTTTAATTACAGTATTTATCAATTTATTTCTGTGGCAGTATGCCTTTCCAATAAATTATGAAAAATTCTGCCATTTTCCATTCAACAAGTAACATCTATTACATATCAGACACTGCCCTAATATTGAAGATACCTAGAATAATACACACGGCCAACAATCATATGGATGAGTATTAAGCTCTGCCTCTTAAGAGAAAGAGAACCAAAGAATCTGTGAACATTTGTTAAAATAACCACACAAATAAACATTTAAAAGCAAGACTGATCTCAGCATAAAGTACGGGAACTCCTTTGTGCCATCAACAAACTGAAAACTAAAGGCAAAGAGGTAAAGGAACTGTCCTGGGCATCTGCCTATTAAAGAAACCTAATCATTCTGGTTTTTTGCACTAAGGTTAGTCCTGTGACTCTGCTGTCCAGTAAAATAAGAATGAGACTAGTGGGTGAATTTTTCAGACCAAGATAAGTAATTGTCCATTGCGTCCTCATTCCTTTCTTCTCCTCACCACGTGGGTGATAGTGAAAAGCTCCAAAATGTCAGTAACATGATCGAGAAAGTTTAGATTCTAAAGTGACCATTTGAGAAGGAACTGCCCGAGAATATAATTAGCACTGGACTTCACGTTAGTGAAAAAATAAACCTTTATTTTTATGATGTCAAATCTCTGAAATTTCAGAGTTCATTCATTACATAGAATGCCCCGTTCACCTCAAATAATTCAGAAATGTGTACTGTGGTGTTCATCTGCAATTTGAGATGATTTTTTTTTTTTGTCTACAACAAAAACATAATATATGTGGCAACAGTCATCAAACTTCTTCTCCCTAGGACCAGTTGATAAGCATTTTAGGCTTTAAGAACTGTATGATCTCTGTAGAAACTACTCAGCAATTTTGTACTCAGTCATGGACAGTACATAATGAAAAACCATGGCTGGGTTTCAATACCACATTATTTACAAAATAGGTCAAAGGCCAGATTTGGCATACAGGCAGTAATTTGTTCAACCATGGCTTATAAGTGTTTCAAGGAAATTAATAATGAAGGCTGGACATGTTGTAATCCATGTTGTGCAAGCAGCAAAATTGTTGCTGCCATGATATGGGAGGCTAACCACATGCCTAGTGAGTCAGGGGATGTGCCAAAAGTGATTTTTAGATCCCAACACAGGTGTGCACTGGCTAATACTGGCTGAGTCTAACAATGTATAGAAAGAAAAGAGCTAAACAAGCACACACCAAAATAAAGATCATTCAGCAAGTAAAAATGAAAGAATATCCTAGATTTGAAGAACTGGAAAAGCTGAATGTTTTTAGACCCCAAACAAATGAGATTGAATTTTAAATGGCTTTGAGCAACAAGAGAGCTAGAAAAGTTTTTCTCCTTTGCATAAAGTGAATAAGAGATCACAAAACCAGACTGAGAGTGAGCCTCACATCTACATCTACCACTCAGTTTAGGGAGGGACAAGGGAACCAAAGAGCAAAATTGAATCAGCTGGAAGCACAGGCAAAGGTGCTTACTAAATGTTTGTATTGCCAAGGAAATTATACTCTGATAACAAAGCTTTAGGGTAGCTACAGACAATGGAAACTGTGTAGTAAAAATCATCCTGAATGTCTTTCCAGAGGACAGGATTAACTGCACTGTTCACCAATGAAGTCTATGCAAAATCACACCCTCAACATGACTTGCAGAGAATGCCAATTACTATGAATAAAGAGAGAAAAAGCCTAAGACTGTCAGTGCTTTAGTGCCCTATGCTCCCACCCATCCCCATGCATCTTAGAGCTTTGAGGCAAGGAAAGGCAGAAACAACTGCAAGACATACATACAGAGGAGAGACACATGCCAAGGAGCCTGAGGGTAAGCTGAAGCAACCACAGGAAAGATGAAATCTACACTAAATCTGAAATACTACTGGGAAAAGAAAAACAGAGATCACACAACAAACAGCAGGGAGAGGATTTCAAAGTACATGCTCTTAAATAACCAGACATCCTAAAAAGAGACAGGTGCAGGATTTAAAGAGATGGATTCCATTTCAGGCATCCAATTTAAAGAGGGAAATTATTAAATGAGGTAAGCTTCTTAATGAGGAAATGTAACTTTACCAAGTTTCATGGAGTAATTAAGAGAAAGATATGATGATGCATGTTCATTAATGGAGTATTCCCAAGCTAGTTCAGTGACCACTATTTTCAACTGAGTATTGCTGTCATTTTTGGAAGACAAAATATTTTTTTATTTAAAAAGAAAAACAGTATTCCAAACCTATAACTTGTGGAGAAGAAAGAAGGAACAAAAAGAAGGGAGAAGTGCACTCTGGAATTAAGTGGAAAAAGAGGGAAAAAAAGTAAAAAATGTAGGGTTCTGCAACACAAAAGACACCCAACCTCTTTTCTACCACCAAAACCAAACAGAAAATGCTCCTAAATTACAAGTTCTTTGGTAAAATATCAGTAAATGATGCTGTTAAAACAAGAACCTTGTGAAATACCCTAATATCATTCAAGATGAACACAAGAAAAGTACAGTCTGCAGAGATCTATTCCAGAAAACCAGAAAATAATTTACACACAATTTAAACGAGAAAACCTCTCCACACACACAAACACCAGCAGCCCGAAGAAAAGTATAGATCTACACACCAAACAGAATTTAAAATATTGAAGTAACCATTTGAAGATATAAGAAGCCACTTAGGATCAGAAATTAAAAACTAAAAATCAAAATGGATTTTTAAAAAATGCAGGAGCTTCAACCAACCAAGATATGGCTGAAATTTTCAAAGAAAGATAGACAACAGGCATTTTTTAAAATATACAGATATACCCATTAAGGTAGAGATGAGGAGGAATTACTATATAAATGTCACTTATGTGTATATTTTTATAAAAATATAATTGACATATTAGTTTCAGGTATACAACATAATGATTCAGTATATGTATATACTGTGAAATAATGACCACAACAAGTCTAGTTAATAATCATTACCACACAGAGATACCAATGTTTTTCTTCATGAGGAAAATTTTTATGACTTATTCTTTTAGCAACTTTCAAATATACAATACAGTATTATTAACTATAGTCGCCATGCTGTACATTACATTTCCAGGACTTATTTATTTTATAATTGGAAGCTTGTACATTTTGACCCACCTTTGTGTTTTATATTTGCAATCACAGAAATAATGCAAAGAGAAAAACATGAAAGTTTCATTGTTATATAGACAGTTAGTAGGTATTAAAGAATATCACCAAAAACAAACAAACAAACAAACAAACAAAAAAAAAACCCTGATAAGGCAGATAGTTTAAGATTAAATTAAAAAAACAGAGACTGGAACTCATTAAAGAAACTATAAGTTCTAAGGTAGAATAAACCATTCAACTTTGAGAAGTATGCATTTTTTAATTAAGGGAAGATAATGTTCATTCTATGAAGAAAAACAGAAAACACAACAAAAAACAGTTATAAATTATGATGCAGTTGAAACTAATCCAATCAACCCTAAAAATAAATGTGAGTGGGCTTAAAACCTCCATCAAGAGAAAAAATATTTTCAGTTTGGCAAACAAACATATGTGCACACATGCACATCAAAACACAGTATTCCCAACGTTAAAAAAAAAAAAATAGGTAGTTAGATCTGACAGAATTAATTTTATCACATAAGGGACCAACGTAACTATGATCAAAATTTCCCTTTTTTCTCCTTAGAGCATTTTAGTTGCAACTTCTTAATCAGGAAATGTAACTTCACTGAGTTTCAAAGAGTAACAGAGAACAATATGATAATGCATGTTCCTTTGTGGGGTATTCCCAACCTAGCTCAGCAGCCACTATTTTCAACCAGGTTTTAGTGTCTTTTGAGGAGAGAAAACATTTTTTACTTATTTAGTTGTATTTGCCTGTCTCACATGAGACTTGTGAGACCATCTCCATACGTGTTTTCACCCTTCCTTTGACATCATGCCCGATCACAAATGTTGTTTTTATTATCGCCCCAATCCAGTTATATATGTCCTTCCATCTGCCATTAAAATAACAATTATTTAGTCTTCTTTTTCAGTGATGCCTGAGCCATGCTGGCATTTGTGTTATAATCATTATTTTCTTTGTCTGAACTCTTAGAAAACGTGGTTAAAATATTTCTAATGTTAAAATATAAACTAGCACTATTTCCATACAAAGCGAACCCACAGTCAACATCAGAGAGTGTCTGCTCTCATTACTCATTAGAGTACAATACACTACAGTTGCACACTTAAGTCACATCGTTCAGCGTGAAGCAACAATGGATTGTGGATGGCAAATCATGGTTGCCAACATCAGTCATCAGAGACAACACATCAGAAACAGTGACTACATTTGTGGGTAATAGCAACTGAATCTGTTTGACACTAAAATGAAGGACTACACAGCTTTTAAGAAAGAATATATTAAGATGAAAAAATAAATAGTGTGTTACCGTTCATGCAATAAATCGTCTTGGACTTAGGTTTACCCTACTTCCTTTTAGAAGTAGGACTGCAATAAAGAAAAGCATATTTTTCGTTAAAAAAAAATACTCTGGGAGATTTTGAGTCATAAAGACACACTAGCATGTATCTGTTTCACAGAGTGCAACACAGAAAGGAGTGGGACATTCCCCTTTTGCATACAACACAGTAGAACACAGAACAGTTGCCACATTACACAACAGGGCAGCTGGGCAGCTATATGTAGCCTTCATGAGTTCCAGGTGCTACTGAGTTAGCAGGAATATAAAAATGCCCAATGGCTGTCCAACCCCTCAGGAAGAGGCAGCAGGGTTGACGTGGGTGATGGTGCCCGACAGAGACTCAGAGCTGCCCATCTAAAGCTGAGGTGCCAAGCAGATACCTTGGCCGTGGAGTCATGTTATTTTAATGTTATTGATACAGATATTTCTTCTAACTTTTAGTGGCTCATGAAATAAAATTGCCAGCATTTTTTTTTTCTCTCTCTCTGGGCATAAATCAGTAAATCCTCTGGCAAACCTTTCTTCAAACCAATTCTAATTCCCACATAAGTGGCAGCATAGAGGGTAGAGGCAGAATGTGAGGAGCGGAGCAGGAGACCAGGCTCCTTTTGATGAAAGCCTTATGGTGTCCTATGACCTCATAGGAGATCAGGGGCATGTCAGTGATGTGCAGTGAACTTTGCTGAAGTTGTCAGTGAAATCATCAGATGAATGTGTAGGTCTTAGTGCTGCCAGCTTTCCTAGACCCTGCAATTGATTCCTCTGAATGTTTTCCAGACTTCAACAGAAATAGTGTTTCCCAGTGCTAACTATATTTGCAGTCAATCTTGGGAACATAAGATTATTGAGGCAATAACTTAACTCGGTTAATTCAGGTTACTTTATGTAAAGTTTAAAGGAGACCTTGAAAATATTGTCATTGACCTTACCAAATGTCTCTCCACATTTCTTCTTTTAATACTTTATTCCTTAAGTGTCCATATCATTTGTTCACATGACAGAGATCATTTTATTATCTAGAAATTATATTTTTATTTTAAAGATGTGGTAAAATTTCTCATATTTTTCTGAGTCTACTCAAGTCTCATTGAGAGGCTGGTCTCTCTGACATTTGACAGTCAAATTCAATACAACTTATAGAGCCCCTATTCTAACTAGAACTATCTTACAATTATTTATTAATTAAATGGTATTAAAAACCCTTCAATTTTTACATCGAGTGAAAATATGTCTCCCACTTAATTTGAAAAGTAGAGAAAGAACCTATAGAAAAACTGAAAGGCTAAATGAGGAAGAAAAGAAACCAGAGCGGGACCAGGACTCCTCTCCAGACTAACAGCTTTGTGTTCTTCTTTTGCCCCAGCTTCATCTTCTGCTGTTGCATGAAGCATGTCATCATTACGAATTCTAAAGTAAAATATGTAGTTGGTGAGAAATTGGATAGGTATCAGTGCCTTAAAAGTGAAGCCCCCATTATGTTAGTTGGTATTCAAAATATCTACATGTCACCCCTAGTAAGCAGAAATCAGCGCTCACTGTTCAGATGCAAGCCATCCTGCTTGAGCTTAAATTTGGTAGTTCGTAAGATTGTTTTTATCATTAATAAAGCTGATCTACCTAAAGTGCTTCAGACATTACCTGCACAGAATAAGTGTTATAAGGCATTAGGTTTCTGTGATTAAGACATAACTAAAATGCAGTAGAAAATTGTACACCATCCCACAAAGTAAGGAAAATCAAGTTCTTTTAAGGTAATTGCAACAATGATTCTATTGATATAAAATATTTGTAATCTCTTAAGGGAATTTTTTATGCTAAGTAAAACCCGGTGTGTGTACCCCCTGAAAATTTTACCACCCAATTTCTTTCAGCTTCTCTGGGAATGATGCCTGCAAATAAGCATTCATTTAATTTTGCTTTACTTTGCTTTATTTTACTTTGAATAGTGGCTTCCTCTCATTTCCATTGTTTATTAAATAATTGTTTTATTCCTTCCCTGTTAAAAAACACCCACATGATATTTAAAACATGGGTACCTTTTTCTGTAACGCACTAGGCTGAATATTCTAAGTACTTATAAATATTGCATTAATGACCTCTCCACTTGCCTAAGGTGATGGGGGTGAATGAAATTGAGAAAAATTGGGCAAATTTTTGTAACTTGGTAGTTTTAAAAATACCTCTGGACAGTTTTTTTCCTTTCTGAGTCTTCCCTACACTGCACTAACTTCCATAGCATATTAGACACCATAATCTAATAAAATTTATTGAGATTATGTTAGTTTAATGATCCTAGCCTTTTTCGATATTCTTTTATATTACTCATGGAACCAGAGGTCAAAGGTTACATTATGAACAGATTTTAGTAGTTATAATACTCTTAGGAAATGTTGGCCTAGATTTACATTGGAATAGCATCATCCCCTCTCTAAAATCAGTTTCTCCCCAATTATTTTTCCTGTGCAGATACCTTTGAAAGACCTCATTATATACTATGCTTTGCTTTATTTCACTTCACAGATATTGCATTTTTTGCAAATTGAAAGTTTGTAGTAACCCTGCTTCAAGCAAGTCTATTGACACCATTTTTCCAACGTTTGTTCACTTTATGTCTCTGTGTCACATTTTGGTAGTTCTTGCAATATTTCAAACATTATTATTATTACATTTGCTGCAATGACCTGTGATTAGTGATCTTTGATGTTACTATTGTAATTCTTTGGAGGCACCAGGAACTGCACCCATATAAGACTGTGAACATAATTGATAAATGTGTGTGTACTGGCTGCTCCACTGACTGGTCACAACAATATTGAATTGGGCCAATTTATAACCCTACAATGGCCTCTAAGTGTTCAAGGGAGAGGAAGAGTCAATCAATGTGGCAACCTTCATTGTCTTCTTTTAAGTAATTGTCACAGCACCAGTCTTCAGCAACTATCACTCTGATCAGTCAGGAGCCATCAACATAAGGCAAGACCTGCCCCCAGCATAACTCACTGAAGGTTCAGATGTTGGTTAGCATTTTTTAGAAAAAAGTATGTAACATTTTTTAGACATAATGCTATTTCACACATAATCAACTACAATATAGTATAAACATAACTTTTATATGCACTAGGTAATCAAAAATTTGTGTGATGCTCTTTATTATAATGTGTTTTATTGTGGTGGTCTGGAAACAAACCCACAACATCTCCAAGGTATGCCTATATTAATAAATTATTTTTTTACCCTAGAAATATCTATAATCTTTAAAAATTCCCCCAGTTAGTATGTAAATGTTCATGTAAATATAATGGTCATCTCTGATTTAGATGTTCATTGATATCAGATGACTAACTTACACTTTATAAGTTATTTAGCACATGCTGGATAGGGAGACCCTTCAAACTGAGCCACAGAATAATTTGTCTGGATGAGAGCCATAAAAAGAAAACAAAAACAAAAACACAAAACAGTAGGCCGCCTGTCCTCGCTTACTCGCACTCCCTGCGCTCCATGCCCCGTTGGTTCTCATTAGTCCACTGCTGCCTCCTCAGACACCCGCCCTAGTTTCCGAGCTTGCAACTCGCAGACAAGTGTCCTCGGTGCAGAGAGGCCAGAGTTGGAGCCATTGCCTTGGTGCCTTTCATCTGAGAAATTCAAGGCACTTTGTAAAACTTCTGCCACACAGGCTGTGGGTCTTGCAGCACATTTGTAACCAATGGCTGCCATCCAGAAGAAATTGATGACTGTTGGTGATGGAGTCTGTGACAAGACTTGCTTGCTCATTGTTTTTAGCAAGGACCAGTTTCCGGAGATGTATGTACCTACAGTGTTGAAGAACTGTGTGGCAGATATTGAAGTGGATAGAAAGCATGTACAGTTGGCTTTGGGGGACACAGCTAGGCAGGAAGATTATGGTTGCTTGAGGGCCCTCTCCTACCCCAACACGATGTCATACTGATGTTCTTCTACATTGACCACCATGAAAGTTTAGAAAACATCCCAGAAAAATTGACTCCGGAAGTCAAGCATTTCTGCCCCAACGTGCCCATCATCTTGGTTGGGAACAAGAAGGATCTTCAGAGTGATGAGTACACAAGTCAGGAGCTAGCCAAGATGAAGCAGGAGCCATTAAAATGGGAAGAAGGCAGAGATATGGCAAACGGGATTGGTGCTTTCAGGTACATGGAGTGTTGGCAAAGACCAAAGAGCTGCTCTGCAGGCCAGACATGGGAAGGAAAAATCTGAGTGCCTTGTCTTGTGAAACCCTGCTGCAAGTACAACCCTCACGTGGTTAATTCTGAAGTGCTGTTTATTAATCTTAGTGTATGATCACTCCTTTTTCATTTTTCTATAATTTACCTCAGATTACAAATCAGAAATCACCTTGCTACCAGTGCTTAGAAGCCAACCATGATTATTAATGATGTCCTACCCACCTGACCCACCAGGGTCCTTCTGACACCACTCTAACAGCCCTCCTCTGCACTCCCACCTGACACACCAGGCGCTAATTCAAGGAATTCCTTAATTTCTTGCTTCTCTCTAGAAAAATAAAATGGTAACTTTTGTGAATTAGGCTGTAACTACTTATAACTAACATGGCTTGCCTGTCATCTGTCAGCTGCAAGGTACTCTAGTGAGTCACCACTTCAGAACTTTCCTCCTAAACAGATTTCATTGGCATAGCTCTTGAGTGGGCAATCCAAGTTTTTTTTTTTTTTCATGTTCATAGGTAGTACTTTTGATGAAAATTGCTTTAATAAAGGTAACTCTCTTAATTATAAAAATATAATATTATGTGTTTTTTAAGTATATTTTATTGATTATATTGTTACAATAGTTCCAATTTTTTCCCCTTTGCTCCCCTCCGCCCAACACCCCCCCTTCCCCGACAATCCCCTCTCCAAGTCCATGCCCATGGCTCATCCTTTCATATATTCTTCTTTTTTTAAAATAATTAATTAATTAGTTAAATATTTTAACAATAAAAAATAGCAATCCCTCCCTCTCAGACTTAAGACCCTTTACAATCTTATAAAGGACAATGGACGAAGGTCTCGAGCTCCTCTAGTTGCTTCAAGCTAGACATGGTCATCGTCCTACCTACCCTTGGGTCAAGAAATCCCTAATAAGAGTGGGGATGTGGAGGGGAGGGTGGCCTTCCCACAAGGGGAAGGATCGTGCAGACTCCAGGTTGGTTGGCTGTCTCTGGACAACGGCCTGCTTGGTTTAATAGGCTGGCATCCTTGTTGTATTCTGGGGGCAACAGGGTTAAAGGACATCATTCAATCCGTAACCACTAGATGACAAAAGACAGGTATTAATTTTTCAATGTCCCATATTAGGGAAAAGAAGGGCTTCTTTAGAGGAAGGTATGCCACGTACATCTCACCTGTCCAAAACCCTTTTGCCCATTATACTTAGTTTGGACTGAGGGAAATATTTTAGGTTTCCCCCTTCTCAGGCCTCTGGGCTCTTTCTGTCCAAGCCATTAGGATAGAAAAGAGAAACCAGTTTTAAAGTGAAGCCCACAGACCACCCCGTTCTTTACCAACCCAGCCACTTAGTTCAGCCAAACCATTGAGTCTCAGGAGGCAGCAATGCAGACAGGATTAAGTGAGGCCTATACGTACAGACAATCACTCAGGTAATGAGATTGTAAGCTTATGCCCTTTGAAAACAGAAAACACATGTTAATTTATGTAACATAACCCACACACAAGTTTATAGATCTGTAGGACTGTCTTATCGGAAAGACATCCAGTTGCAAGGCATTTGACATTCTTCTTGCCTGTAAATTAAACATCTTTGATAATGCCACAGACATAGTTTAACTTTCAAATGAAAACAAATTTTAAATGAAAAAAACTTTAAAGACGGTTAGTTGCACTACTTTATAGTCTACCACTGGGCATTGTGATCTTCCTTGAATCTTGATTTTTCTCCCTAAGATTACCCTCCTTGTCATTAAAGGGACTGCATTAAGTTCATTTTTAATTTATCCTGTTCATTTGCATAAACACAACAAGAGCAGCAAATGATCACTTATGATCTTTAGTTCTGCTTTGCTGGAATTTACGCAAGGAACATTTAGGGTGACCTTCAGTCTGCCCTTCAGGGCACAGAAGCTGAGCCACATACCTGGCATTCAGCCTTGCCTGTAAACACCTGTCTTTTCCAGGTCCTCCTGGTTTTCCATTGTGCCTTAAGGTCTCTTCTAAGGTACCAGGCCTTTTATCTCGTGGACTTTTATTACCTTTGAAAGTCAGTCCCAGTTGCTCAGGGCTTTTTGGTAACAACCAAAGTCCAAGCATGTCTCCTTTAGGCATGACATTCCAGTCAAAGTCTTAGTCAAAAAATCGTTATTAACAACTGGTCTTATTAGTTTTATGCAAAGAAAGTTAGGTCATTACTTACTTCTTTAGAATGCCAAACTCCGGAGGGATCAGATAGGGAGAAAATATATACAGTGTGAAGGAAAAACCTTGTCCTTCTAATATTCACTGAACTTGCATTTCTATTCTTTATATTTTTATTTTTTCCCCCCACTAAAAATTTTTCTGTTTGTTTTTCCATTACAGTTTTCTCCCCCTCTTGCTTCCCTGCACCCTGCCCCCCCTTCTTCCACATTCAGTCTCCACCCAGTTGTCCATGTCCATGGGTCACTTATACATGTTCTTTGACTAGACCCTTCCCCTTCTTACCACTTCTCTCCCTCCCATCTCCTCCTTTGTTACTGTTAGTTTATTCCTTGTTTACATACCTCTGGTTCAATTTTGCTCATTTGTTTGTGTTGTTCATTAGTTTCCTGTAACAGGTGATAGCATAAGGTAATTTTCTTTTGTTGCCTGGCTTATTTCACTAAGCATAATTCTCTCTAGTTCCATCCATGCAAATGGTAGAAGTTCCTTCTTTCTTTCAGTACTTATTCATTGTCATTTTCCCCCTTTGTACTCGTGTTCCTCTCTGTCTCTGTTTCTTCATCTTCTTAAAGCAGACCCTTTATCATCTCTTGCAATGCTGGTTTGGTGGAGATGTATTCTTTTAGCCTTCTTTTGTCTCAGAAACTCCTTATTTCACCTTCCATTTTGAATGAGAGCCTTGCTGGGTAGAGTATTCTTGGTTGTAGGCCTTTGTTTTTCATTACTTAGAATATATTTTGCCATTCCCTTCTGGCTTGTAGTGTTTCTGCTGAGAAATCTGATGATAGCCTTATTGGAGCTCCCTTGTATGTTATTAGTTGTTTGTCTCTTGCTGCTTTTAGGATTCTCTCTTTGTCTTTGAATGTTGGCATTTTAATTATGATGTGTCTTGAAGTGGGCCTGTTTGGGTTCATCTTCATTGGGACCCTTTGTGCTTCCTGGACTTGCATGACTCTTTCTCTCTTCATGTTAGGAAAGTTTTCTGTCATTAGTTCTTCAAACAGGTTTTCTATCCCTTGCTCTTCTTCTTCTCCTTCTGGAATTCCTATGATACGGATATTATTACGTTTCATGTTGTCCCGCAGCTGTCTTAGAGCCTCTTCAGTCTTGTTCAGCCTTTTTTTATTTTGTTGCACTGTCTGTGAGTTTTTGTCTACATTGCCCTCCAGCTCGCTGATCTGATTTTCTGCTTCCTCTAGCCTGTTTTTAATTCCTTCTACTGTGTTCTTCAATTCAGAGATCGTATTCTTCATTTCCTCCTGGCTCTTATTGATAGCTTCCATGTCCTTTTTGATGCTGGTATAATTCTCAGTAAGTTCCTTATAGTTCTTCTGGAGTTCACTGTAGTTTTTCTGGAGTTCTTTGTAGTTTCCGCTGAGCTCATTGAGCTTCTCCATAATACATGCTTTCAATTCCATATCTGATAGTTGGCTCCCCTCTATTTCATTTAGCACTCTTTCTGGGGACTCTGCCTTTCCTTTCGATGGGGGGTTGTTTCTCTGTCTCCCCATTTTTGTGACTCCTATTGTTTGTTGGTGCTTCTTAGAATGATCTCCAAGTTTTTTTTTTTTTTTTTTTAATGTGGTCAGCCAGAAAGGCCTAAGTCCATGCAGCTGTGGCAAAGTTACAGTTCTGTGGTTTCATGTTAGTTACCTTATACTTACTGTGTAATTTGTGCCACTTAATGTATGTTACCAAAAAATAAATATATCTACACCTGACTAGATGTAGTATTTTTTATATAATTGGATTTCCTAATACTAATGTTTGTCATCCCCACACAAATGTATTGGTTTTTTTAAAAAGTAAGTGTATTTGAAAATAAAGTCAGATGGAAAATTCATTTTTTTAAATTCCCACGTTGTCGGTTTCTCTAATTAAAGATGGCTGTATCACCTGTTTTTGATCCTACATATGCCAATACCCCCTCCCCAGAGCTGGTATAAGTAAATAGGAATTTGGTTTCATGCCTGAGAAACTTAGACACCTCCGAAGGTGGCGTAAGCTGTCTCACCTGGACTGCAGGATCTGGCTCTAGTCCACAGTGCTCTTTCTCCTCACTGTATCCAGGCTCCTTCCCAGAGCAGTCACCAGTTCTCTTGGGTGGCACTCGGTTCTCTCTTCTCTCCAGATGACTAAACTTTTTTGTGTACCAGTTAATTTTTCCAACTACTAATAGAATGAAGGCAGTTTTCTAAACTTCCTGTAAAAAAAACAAAAAACAATGAATTTAATAGGAACCAAGATGAACATTCCAAATATATTATTTTCCTATGTTGGAAATTTTATCATTTATGCGATCCAAGTGATAATCAAAATATATAATTTAATAATGATGTATTATTCCTTACTGTATCACCAAGGCCTAGCAAAGGTCCTGGTTTATAGTAGGAACTCAATAAATACTAATTAAAAGGCTGACTAAGTGAATGAGAAAATAATTGTAGCAACAAGAGTGCAATTCTACTTGGACAGGAACCTTGACTCAGGTTTCAAACTCCATTGGTTCTTTAAAAGCAGCTACAAGTTTACTTATTGAAGAACAAAGCTCTTGATTTCTACTTTGGGCAAAATGGAGTAATAGGTATAAATGTAACAAAATAGATACAATGCCTATAAAATAAAATAATCAAATACCTAAGTAGTTGAAGAGATAATTTATGTCCATATATAGAAGGACAATATTTCTGAGATGTCTGTTCTTCTCACTTTGATTTATAGATTCAATTTGGTAATCAAAATCCAAGCAAGTTATTACTTGATATCAACAAACTAATTCTAATGTTTATATAGTAAGGCAAAAAACCTAGAACAGGTAAAACAATACAGGACAAAATTGGAAGACAGATGCTACTAAACTTTAACATTTATCATAAAGCTACACTTAACAGGACAGTGTGGTAGGGACAAAAGAATAAACAAATAGATAAATTGAACAGAATAGAGAACCTAGAAATACACCAGCAAACGTAGAATCAGCTGATCTTTAACAAAAGAGCAAAGACAAGTCAATGGAAAAAGAATAGCTTTTTCAACAAATAATGCTAGAACATTTGGACATCCACATGGAAAATAATAAATTTCACATAGACCTTAAATATTCTACTCATATTAACTCGAAATAGAACATAGATTTTAAATATAAAATTATAAAACTTCTAGAAGACAACATTTAGAAGAAAATCTGAGACTTGGTTTTGATGATATTTTTAAAATATAACACCAAAGCACGATCCATAAAATTTAAAAAATGACAATTTGGACTTCATTAAATTAAAAATCTCTGTTCTGCAAAATACACTGTTAAATAAAAAGACAACTACAGATTGAAAGAAAATATTTATAAAACACATATCTGACAAGTGACTTCAATCCAAAATATGCATATAATTCTTAAAATTCAACCACCTAATTTTAAACTACAAAAAATCTAAACACATGCTTCACCAGAACAGACACACAGAGAGCAAATAAATTTGCTTAAGAAAAGATGCTCAACATCATATATCATTAGGTAATTGCAAATTAAACAGTAATGAAATTATATATTGGAATGGCTAAAATCCAAAACTCTGAAAATACCAAATGCTGACTAGGAAATGGCACACAGGTAGCGCTCACTCACTGATAGTGTGAGTGCAAAATAGTACAGCCATTTTGGAATACAGCTTGACAGATTCTTAAAATGCTAAACACAGTCTTATCATACTCTCAGCAGTCAGATATTTACCCAAATAAGTAGAACGCTGATATCTACACAAAAACCTGCATCTGAATGTTTATAGCAGTGTTATTTTAATTGTCAAAAGTTGGAAACAGCTACGAAGTTCTTTAATGGATAAATGGATAAACAAACTGTAATGTCCTATAATGCAAACAATAGGCTACTCAATAATAAAAAGAAAATGAGCTATTAAGCCATGAAAATATATGGAGAAGCATTAAATAAATTTTGTTAGATGAAGTCCACCCAAAAAGGCCACATAGTATGATTCCAACTACAGGACATTCTGAAAAAGGCAAAACTATAGAGATACTACAAAAAAAAAAAAAAATTCAGTGATTGCAAGGATTTGGAAAAAGGAGAGGATAGAGAAACAGGAGGAGCACAGTGGATTTTTAGGGCAATGAAAGTATTTTTTATGATACTGTAATGGTGGATAGATTAAATTGTATGCATCTGTCAAAATTCATAAAATTATATGACACTACATATACATAAAAGTATAATGTCAAATGTAGGGTTCATTCATTAGAAAATTAAAGTCATTAACTCTATCAACAAGATGAAGAAAAAAATCACATAATCTTCTATAAACAATGAAAAGGCATTGATAAAATTAAAACCAATTCTTTTTTTAAGTATATTTTATTGATTATATTGTTACAATAGTTCCAATTTTTTTCCTTTGCTCTCCTCCGCCCAGCACCGCCCTCCCCCCAAAAATTCCCCCAAGTCCATGCTCATGGGTCATACGTACAAGCTCTCCTGCCTAACCCTTTCATATATTCTTCTTCTTCTTCTTTTATAAATAATTAATTAATTAATTATTTTAACAATAAAAAATAACAGTCCCTCCCACTCAGACTTAAGACCTTTTATAATCTTATAAAGGACAATGGGCAAATGTCTCGAGCTCTTCTAACTGCTTCAAGCTGGACATGGTCGTCGTCCTACCTACTCTTGGGTCCAGATATCACTGATAAGAGTGGGGGTGTGGAAGGGAGGGTGGCCTTCTCACATGGGGAAGGATCGTGCAGACTCCAGGTCAGTAGGCTGTCCCCGGACAATGGCATGCTTGATTTAACAGGCTGGCATCCTTGTTGTATTCTGGAGGCAACAGATTTGGCAACGGGGTTAAAAGACATCATTCAATCTATAACCACTAGATGACAAAAGGCAGATATTAATTTTTCAATGTCCCACATTAGGGGAAAAAAGGGCTTCTTTGGAGGAAGGTGTGACAGGTACATCTCACCTGTCCTAAACCCTTTTGCCCATTATACTTAGTTTGGGCTGAGGGAAATATTTTAGGTTCCCCCCTCTTGGATCTCTGGGCTCTTTCTGTCCAAGCCATTAGGACACAAAAGAGAAACCAGTTTTAAAATGAAGTCCAAAGACCACCCCATTCTTCACCAACTCAGCCACTTACTTCAGCCAAACCACTGAGTCTCAGGAGGCAGCGATGGAGACAGGATTAAGTGAGGCCTATATGTACAGACAATCACTCAGGTAATGATATCATAGGCTTATGGTCTTTGAAAACAGAAAACACATGTTAATTTATGTAACCCACATACAAGTCTCTAAATCTGTAAGACTGTCTTATCGGAAAGATATCCAGTTGCAAGGCATTTGACATTCTTCTTGCCTGTAAGTTAAACATCTTTGATGATACCACAGACATAGTTTAACTTTCAAATGAAAACAAATTTTAAATGAGAAGAAACTTTAAAGACAATTAGCTGCACTAATTTATAGTCTACCACTGAGCATTGTGGTTTTTCTTGAATCACGATTTTTCTCCTTAAGATTACCCTTCTTGTCATTAAAGGGACTGCATTAAGTCCATTTTTAATTTATCCTGTTCGTTTGCATAAACACAACAAGAGCAGCAAATGATCACTTCTGATCTTTACTTCTACTTTGCTGGAACTTACACAAGGAACATTTAGGGTGACCTTCAGTCTACCCTTCAGGGCACAGAAGCAGAACCACATACCTGGCGTTCAGCCTTGCCTGTAAACACCTGTCTTTTCCAAGTCCTTCTGCTTTTCCATTGTACCTTAAGGTCCCTTCTAGCCATCTCTCAGGAAAACAACACTCATGCCTTCCCTGGAAAGATTGCCATGGACCACACATCCAACCAAGGTACCAGGCCTTTTATCTCATGGGCTTTTATTACCTTTGAAAGTCAATCCCAGTTCCACAGGGCTTTTTGTAACAACCAGAGCCCAAGCATGTCTCCTTTAGGCATGACATTCCAGTCAAAGTCTTAGTCAAAAAAATCTGTATTAACAACTGGTCTTATTAGTTTTATGCAAAGAAAGTTAGCTCATTACTTACTTCTTTAGAATGCCAAACTCTGGAGGGATCAGATAGGGAGAAAAATATACAGCATGAAGGAAAATCTTTGTCCTTCTAATATTCACTGAACTTGCATTTTCATTCTTTATAATTTCATTTTTCCCCCACTAAAAATGTTACTTTTTCATTTTTCCATTACAGTTGTCCCACTTTTTCCCCCCTCTTGCTTCTCTACACCCTGCTCCCCTTCTCCCACATTCAGTTCCCACCCAGTTGTCCATGTCCATGGGTCATTTATACATGTTCTTTGACTAGACCCTTCCCCTTCTTACCTCCTCTCCCTCCCATCTCCCCCTTTGTTACTGTTAGTTTATTCCTTGTTTACATACCTCTGGTTCAATTTTGCTCATTTGTATGTGTTGTTCATTAGTTTCCTGTAATAGGTGATAGCATAAGGTAATTTTCTTTTGTTGCCTGGCTTATTTCGCTAAGCATAATTCTCTCTAGTTCCATCCATGCAAATGGTAGAAGTTTCTTCTTTCTTTCAGTACTTATTCATTGTCATTTTCCCCCTTTGTATTCATGTTCCTCTCTGTCTCTCTCTGTTTCTTCATCTTCTTAAAGCAGACCCTTTAGCATTTGCTGCAATGCTGGTTTGGTGGAGATGTATTCTTTTAGCCTTCTTTTGTCTCAGAAACTCCTTATTTCACCTTCCATTTTCAAAGAGAGTCTTGCTGGGTAGAGTATTCTTGGTTGTAGTCCTTTGTTTTTCATTGCTTGGAATGTTTTTTGCCATTCCCTTCTGGCTTGTAATGTTTCTGCTGAGAAATCTGATGATAGCCTTATTGGAGCTCCCTTGTATGTTATTAGTTGTTTGTCTCTTGCTGCTTTTAGGATTCTTTCTTTGTCTTTGGATGTTGCCATTTTAATTATGATGTGTCTTGAAGTGGGCCTGTTGGGATTCATCTTCATTGGGACCTTTGTGCTTCCTAGACTTGTGTGACTCTCTCCTCATGTTAGGGATGTTTGCTGTCATTAGTTTTTCAGAGAGGTTTTCTATCTCTTGCTCTTCTTCTTCTCCTTCTGGAATTCCTATGATACAGATATTATTATATTTCATGTTGTCCTGCAGCTGTCTTAGAGCCTCTTCAGTCTTGTTCAGTTTTTTTTCATTTTGTTGCACTGTCTGGGTATTTTTTGTCTACATTGTCTTCCAGCTCACTGATCCGATCTTCTGCTTCCTCTAGCCTGATTTTAATTCCTTCTACTGTGTTCTTCAATTCAGAGATCGTATTCTTCATTCCCTCCTGGCTCTTATTGATAGCTTCTATGTCCTTTTTCATGCTGATCTAATTCTCAGTAAGTTCCTTGTAGATTTTCCTGGAGTTCCTTGTATTTTCCGCTGAGCTCATTGAGTTTCTCCATAATCCATGTTTTGAATTCCATATCTGATAGTTGGCTCCCCTCTATTTTATTTAGCACTCTTTCTGGGGATTCCACCTTTCCTTTGATGGGGGGTTGTTTCTCTGTCTCCCATTTTTGTGACTCCTATTATTTGTTGGTGCTTCTTAGAATGATCTGCACTCCCTGGGTCTGCCCCTGGTGGCGTCATATCCTGTACCAGTCTGGGCCTAGGCAGCCTGTTGGAGACTTCCAGGGATCTACTGCCTTTGTCTGACTTCTTTAGTTATTAATCTATTCAATCTGTGATTAGCCATCAGGCTTAAGGACCGTCAGTGTGGCAGCTTAATTCCTGTAGGCTAGGCTTTTGCTTCTCCTCAGGCTGACGCCACTTGGGGGGGGGGGGATGGTCTGCAGTACTTGGGATGGGTCAGCACTGGGTCCCAGTCAGCTTCTTCCCCAGTTCTTTCCTCAAAGCCACCAGACCAAACTCTCCCCAAGCATTTCCAGTCCTCTCTGCCTTCCCTCCGCTCAAGCCCAGGGTAAGTGGTGGCCAAAATATTTTCGTATGTGATCCACTTAAGAGCTCTTTTTCTCCAGCTAACAAGAAACCCTGTGGCTTTTCACTTTTCACAGCTGGATACTATTTTACTTTCCACTCTGTTGCTGTAGGTTGGGAAGCTCATCTCGGGGTTTAGACTCTGCCCTTCTCAGGGGGAACCCCCAGCTGCTGAGCTGTTTCTCAGTCCCTTCAGCTGCCACCCATGTAAGCCCAGCCAGCCCTTTCACATCTTTGCACTCCCTACCGGTCACATTGTGATTTAGCGGTCTTTTCTGTCTCTCCGTGGTTATAAGACCTAAAATCCATTCTTGACAAAAATCTCTCAAAAATTTGGGGATTAAAAAAGAACTCCCTCAATCTGATGAAGGGCATATACAAAAGCCTACAACTGACATCATATGTAATTGTCAAAGAATGAGCGCTTCCCTTAAATTCAAGAATAAGACTATGATGTTTACTTTCATCATTTGGACAAGACATTGTGTTAGAAGTTTTCAAAATGCATCTAGGTTGTAAAGAAAGTAACTTTTTTATTCACAGAAAACAGACTATAGATGTAGAAAATGATAAAATCTACAAAAAATCTATTGTATCTAATGAGTATGTTTAGCAAGGTTGCAAGATGTAATATTATATACATAATTCAGTTGGAGTTTTATATACTAGCAACAATCAAAAGTTGAAAATAGTAAACAATCCCATTTATAATAGTATTGTTATGTGAAATACATATGGATAAATCTGAATAAATACATAAAACTTTCATAATTGTTTGTAACTTCATGGGTCAGAACACTCACTATTTTTAAGATGTCCCTTTCCCAAAATTGATCTGTAGATTCAATACAATCCTAATCAAAACTGCAGCTTATGTTTTTGTAGAAATTTATAAACTGATTTAAAAATCCATATGGAAACATGAAATACCTGGAGTAGCTTGAACAACTTTAAATAAGAGAGCAAAGTTAGAGGAATGACAAGATATATGTTTAAGACTTACTACAAAGCTACATAAAGAGGACAACATTGTATTGGCACAAGTACAGATAAATAGATCACTAGAACAGAATGAATAGCCCAGAAATAGACTCACACCTTTGGGGACAACTGACTTTCAACAAAGGTACCAATGGCAATTTATTGGCAGAAGTTAGTCTTTTCAACAAATGATGCTGGAACAACTGAATATCTAAATAAAAATGAATATTTATTGTATTTATTCAAAAATTAACTGAAATTGTTTCATAAGCATAAATGTAAAAACTTGTATAAAATGCAGAAAAAAACATAAGATAAAATATTTAATTTCTTTGGTTAAGGAAAGATTTCTTAGCTATGAAATAAAAAATATATTCCATAGAAGGACAAATTAATAAGTGGACCTTCATCAAAATTATAAACTTATAGCACTTTGAAAGATTAAAAAAATAAAAAGACAAGTCACACACTGGGAAAAAAAACATTTGAGAAGCATATATTTGATAAAGGACTTATATTCTGAATATATAAAGAACTCTCAAAATTCAATAACAAGGACACAAACTGGTATTTTAAATGGGCAAACATTTGAAAATGAACTTTACTAAAAAGAGAAAGGTTCATAAATAAGTTCATGAAAATATGACCCACAAAGTTTATTAGAAACTATAAATTCAAACCACTTGAAATAACACAGCACGGCTATTAGAATATCAAAATTTTAAAGCCTTAACATATCAAGGATACAGTTGAGGATACAGAAGAACAGGAACATTCACATACTTGGTGAAAATATGAATGGTACAATCTCTTTGGAAACAAGCCAAGAGTTTCCTTAAAAGTTAAATATGCAGGTATCAGATGATCCTGCTCTTTCACCTCTAGGAATTACCCAGGAGAAAAAGACAGCAAATATCCAGAGAAACACATATACGCTGATATCCTTGGCAGCTTGATTTGTAATAGCCAACACCAAAAGCAACCCAAATGTCTGTCAGCATGTAAATTGATAAAGAAATTGAGGCATATCCACACAATGAAATACTACCCATCAACAAAAAGAAATAAATTGTTGATCGATGCAGCAACACAGATGCATCTAAAATTCTTATGAGTAAAATAATACAGACCAAAAAAATGCAAATTCTATTATACAATTTGTATGAAGTTCTAGATATGCAAACTCATCTAGAGTGACATAAAACAGATCAGTGGTTGTCTGGAGGGATGAGAGGTGAGCTAAAGGGATTATAAAATTGTCCAAATAAACTTTCCAGGTGATGGATATACTCACTTCTTGTTTGTGGTCATGGTTTTATGAGTATACATATATGTCAAAATTTATCAAATATGCTATTTAATATATTTAGTTTATTGTATGTCAAGTATGCCTCAATAAAAAGCAGGAAGAGAAAACATTAAAAGAAAACAGGTGGAGAAGTAGAAAAAGAGTTCTTTAAATTATGCTCAAGGTAGCCAAATAACTTTTCATGCAATTATATGTAATGGCCATTCCCTATAACTAAGATGCCATTTAATTCCATGAACACTTATTTTCTACATTATTAAGTATCCAATGCTGTGCTAGGAGCAGAAAATTTAAAGAGGCAGAAGGGTATATGTGGAATATTTTAGCATAGCAGTTAATAACATGGGATTTATAACATATGATATGGGTTCACCATTCAGCACCACTTCTTTCTACTCAAATGATTTAAGTCAAATAATCAAATTATCTAAGCCTTAGTTTCCTCTAGTATAAAACCAGATTAAATGAGAAGATATATATCATGTTCTAACTAATACATGGGACCTGGTATGTGTTCAATAAACTAGTATTATTGCCATATTACTATTAACATAAAAAAATGCTTTTAAACATATCATCAAGATTCTAGAAAAATAAAAAATAAAAAAACTGATTTGGAGAACACCAAAAAGCTTTTAATTGTATTTTTCCATGGCTGAAGAAACCAAAATTTCTTTAAAATGTCAGAATGATACATGCATCACCAACTAAAGTTGTCTCAGTTAGCAAACTGTGATTCAATTATCCACATGCAAGATGGAGAAAATAAAACTACAGAACCCATTCTAAAGGCCTTCTGCCAGCAGCAGGAAAGCTCACCTGCTGTTGGAAAGTTGTAGTCAACCAAAACATCTAATATACTTTCGAAATGTCTTTTTTTCACTTCAGTTAGGACATATGAGGGTGGGGACCCAAAGTAAACAGGATTTATTTATTAAAAATTGTGTTTTTATTTTTACATGTTTATACTTCAGTCACCTTCAAAGTACTCTCCATCTGATGCAATATACCTATTGAGACCTTTTTCCCATGGCTCAAAACAGTTTTTGAACTCGTCAATTTTAATGCCTTTTAGTGCTTAGTGGGTGTGAATAGGGAGGATAGGGCAAGGGGCCATGCTGATTTTGGTCAAAAACTGTTAAAAACTCAGGGCAGTGTGGGCAGGTGCATTTGTAAATCATCTGTCATGAAATGAGCAAACACCTTGAAAAAGTCTTCAAAAAAATTCACTGAAGCTGAATATAGCCACTCTCAACAACACCAGCTGGTACATTGATACACATGGGTTCCTAGGACACTCACCAAGCAGGGGAAGCCTGTACAACAAGGGGGCTGCTCTCCAGAAGATAATCCTAGGTTTTGTGGGTTCCCCCTCATAGAATGTATCTAGTTGCAATCTTCAGAGATTTGTCAACAATATCTAAATTTCGAACTACATTGTGAGTGTATTTCTGGTCATTACATTTGGGATAGGAGGCAGGCTGGTAGAGAAACAAATGGAAAAATAAAACCATCTTTAAAACATTGTTTTCCTTCAAGAATGTCAGCAGGAGGATCAGGTACTGTTAAGGGCTTAAGCTTTAATGCAGTAGAGATTTCACAACTACTTTCTCCAGAATTTCCAGGCGGAGTATCTATTTCAGTGACCAGAAAAGGTCAGTACTTGGAAGCAATGATGTTTTATAAAAATAAATGAATCCTACAAAATGCCTGTGCCAGAGGGCACCTTTTTAAGTACCTAAGCTCCTTGACAGCAAGGTCTAAGAATGGTCTAAAAGAGTGGACAAGAAGTAGATAATAATTAGGTATTTGAGTCTGGATCACTCCCTGCTTGGATGATCCCCACTCCCATCACTGGTGGGGCAAAAATAGCCCCTGGCACTCTCCTTGTTAACTTGAAAATGCATTAGCTGGTACAATGTATAAGGGACTTGAAACTTATGGAGGAAATAATTAAAGTGCAGTATGACTGGGTGATTATTTCTAAACTTTGTTCATGGTGTAGAGAAAGATAATGAAATACTGAAGGCAGATACCAAACATTTTAAAATCAGGTATGAAAGTCTGAAGACCTCTTTGGTAACATGCAAAAATAAGCCCTCATCTCCTACTTCAGGAGTACAGACAAAATAGTGTATCCTGGGCAGAAGGCCAAGCCCAGAATATAATAGTTTGAGCAGCTAAGCTTCAAAAGGTTAAGTGTTCTAGCCAAGCATGTCTTTTAGGTCACAGAGCCTAACAAAGGAAATGAAGACATCTGGGAGAAATCCTCTAAGATTTTAAGTGCCCAGATTTCTCTGAACCTTCTGAGCCTATGGAAGTGGTTGACCTCTATGAAGAGCTAATACTTCTCTCATGTTGGTGAGCAATGCAGAGGCCCCTCCCCATCAAGGCAATAGTTCTCCCCTCAGGATCTGGCCCATCTCCTGTTCTGAGGGATTAGGCACATAGCAAGGGTTAAACTGTGGCACAGACTAGTTGGGGATAAGGCTGGTAAGGCTTAAGGAAGAGAAAGTCTGGCCATTAAGTCATGTAATATGAAAAAGAGACATTTTTTAAAGAAAATACAAGAAACATTGTACATGGGACAATGACACCTCAGCCCCCTTCAAAGTAGGCACCTTGGGACCTGACATAGTTCTCCCAGACTCATTTCTACTGTTCAAAACACTGCAAAATCCTCTGTTGGAATTACCATCAGCTGCCCTGTTGTAATTTCCTGAACCCCATAGATGATCAGATATCGCTTTACTTTCAAAGGTGATTTTAGTTTTGGGAAAGGCCAGAGACTTCACAGGGCACCAAATCTGGGTTGTAGGGGGGCTGAATCACCTGGGTGATTTGAAGTTTAACAAAAAAAAACTCCACACAAGGAATGATGCATGAATAGGAGTATTATCATAATGAATCTGCCAATCATCAGCTTCCCATAGCTGTGGCTTACATGCTACTGGTAAATTTGGTAAAGTAGCAGGATATAAAAATAATATCCAGAAATAAATTGCATTTTTATATGCCAACAATGAACTACCAGAAAGAGAAATTAAGAAAACAATCCCATTCACAACTACTTCAAAAAGAATAAAATACCTAGGAATAAATCTAACCAAGGATGTAAAAGTCCTGTACTCACAAAATTATAAGACACTGAAGAACAAAATTGAAGAGGATACAAATAACTGAAAGCACACACCGTGTTCATGGATAGGAAGAATTAACACCATTAAAATATCCATGCTACCCAAAATAATTGATAGATTCAACACAATTCCTATCAAGATTCCAATGACATATTTCACAGAACTAGAATATTTCAAAAATGTACATGGAACCACAAAAGGCACCACATAACAACAGCGATCCTGAGAAAGAAGAACAAAGTTGGAAGAATTGTGCTACCTAGTATCAAACTACACTACAAGGCCATAGTAATCAAAACAGCATGGTACTGGCATAAATACAGGCATATAGATGAATGGAACAGAATAGGGAATAGAGAGACCAGAAATAAATCCACACCTTTATAGTTAATTAATATTTGACAGAAAGCAAGACCATACAACAGGTACAAGATAGTTTATTCAATAAATGTTGGGAAAATTGGACAGATACATGCAGAAAAATGAAACTAGACCACCTCCTTACACCACACACAAGAATAAATTCAAAACTGTGTTAAAGACTTAACCATTAGACCTGAAACCATAAAAAAACCAAGTAGAAAATAAAGGCGATAAAATTTCTGAACTTGCTTGTAGCAATATTTTATATGATACATCTCAGGCAAGGGAAACAAGAGAAAAAATAAATATACCGGACTACATCTAACTAACAAGTGTTTTCATAGCTAAAGAAACCATCTACAAAAGAAAAAGACAAGCCAAAAAATGGGAGAACATATTTGCCAATACATCTTATAAGGGGTTAATATCCAAAATTGATAAAGAACTTACAAAACTCAACACCAAAAACAAAAAACAAACAAACAACAACAACAAAACAATTAAAAAGTGGGCAAAGGAACTGAATAGATACTTCTCCAAAGAGGATATACAGATGCCCAATAGATATGAAAAGTTGCTCAACATCACTAATTATCAAGAGAAATGCAAATTAAAACCACAATGAGACATCGCCTACTGGTCAGAATGGCCATCATCAATAAATCAACAAACAACAAGTGCTGGGAGGGATTTGGAGAAAAGGAAATTCTTTCGCTCTGTTGGCAGGAATGCAGATTGGTGCAGCCACTGTGGAAAGCAGTATGGAGATACCTCAAATAATTAAAAATGGATCTGCCTTTTGACCCAGTGATCCCACTTCTGGAAATATATCCAAAGAAACCCAAAACACTAAATCAAAAGAACATAAGCACCCCTATGTTCATTGCAGCATTATTTACAATCACCAAGATATGGAAGCTGCTCAAGTGTCCATCAATAGATGAGTGGTAAAACAATGATGGGACATTTACACAACGGGATACTACTCAGCTGTAAAAAACGAAGAAAAATTTACCCTTTGCGACCGTATGAATGGACCTGGAGAACATTATTCTAAGTGAAGTACACCAGTCAGAGAAAGACAAATAACATATGATGTTACTCATATACGGAATCTAATGAACAAACTGAACTAACAAGCAAAACAGAGACAGACTCAGAAAGCAGGATGACAACCTGCTGGTGGTAGAGCAGGTTAGAGAGTGGAGAGATTGAGCAAAAATGAAAAGGATTTATGGAGACTTCCAGCAAAGATGGAGGCATAGACAGACATGCTGCGTCTTCCTCCACAACTAAGAAGGAATACAACTACCTCAAAACTAGAAACAACCAGAATTTCCAGAAAATCAAAGTGCATGGAAGTCCAGCAAACAAATATATAAAGAAGAAATACTCATCCAGACAGGTAGGAAGGCCAGAGCCAGGGTGGAGAGGACACGGTGTGGTGGTGGCTGCAGTGTCAACAGCAGCAGCCCAGCAGAAAGCACAGTTACACATTTTAAAAAGTCAGGAGGGACACCTGGGGAGCATTCCCAGCTCCTCACCAGACCGCACAGCTCACTGCCCAGCACTAGGGAAAAATCAAGCCTCATTGCTTTTGACTGTGCAAAACAGTGGGGGATGGGATGGAGGCAGAAACTGCCAGTCTCTCAGTAGAGTCTGTTTGTTTAAAGGGTCCCCATGGTCCTAGAATGTCCAAAGACCCACCCACTCTAGGAACGACAACCAGGGCTGCAACTAGAGGGGCGCCAATCTGGTGGAGAAGTGGGAAAAGTGCCTGGAAAAAGGGTGAGTGCTGGGCAAGCAGCATTATTCCTTCTCAGACCCCTCCCCCTCATACAGCTCCACAACGTGGTGAGACAGGTCGCCCATTACTGATGAATTCCTAAGGCTCTGCCCCTTACAATGTAGTAGGAGTGACAGCTCTCCCTGGGACATGGAAACAAACAAACACAGGAGAATTCTAGGCCAAGATGGAGGCCTAGACTGACACGCTCTGTCTCCCTCTACACCTAAGAAGGAATACAACTACCGCAAAAACAGAAATAACCAGGAGTTCCAGAAAATCAATGGAAGTCCAATGTATGAAGTTATAAAGCAGTGCTCATCTGGACAGGTAGGAGGGGTGAAGCCGGGGAGGAGAGTTCAAGCTGTGCTGTCTGTGGCAGCACAGCGATGGAGGCAGGATAGCAGTAAGCACAGACACCCGTATTTAGGGGGAGACGAGAAGCGCTTGGGGATCACTCTTGGATGCAGAACCCGTCAGCCTGCGATTTCAAAGCCGGGGAAGGCAGACCTCCATTGCCTTGGACTGTGAGGCCCTAGTGGGTGGGGACAGAGGAGGAGGCTCCCAGTCTCTCAGCAGAGAGTGAACAGCAGGAACCCATCTTGGACCCCCACCCCCACCGAAAATGCCATAGCATGGTGAGATGGGTCGTCCAGTTGTGACAAGTGCATGGGGTTCCACCCCCTATAACATAGGATGTGTGTCAGCCCTGCCCAGGAAGCAAAGGTAAACACAAAACTGTCAAGATGGCACAGATCATGATAGAGATCCCAGTGGTGCAGCTGACCAGACAGCAAATATCTAATCTAACAAAGCAGCAGATAGGAAATCTTTCTGAGGCTCAGTTCAGAGCTTTGGTTATAAGAATGCTTACAGACCTGACAGCAGATCTTAAACAAAATGGGGAAGGAATGAAGGCTAGTCCTACTGAAACAAACAAAAACATATATGAAACAAGCGGTGAAGGAGAGAAAACCAGGTATCAAATCAACAAATCGGAACATAGGGAAGGAACAAACAGTCAACCAGTGCAGAAAGAGGAAACGAGAAGTGAGGAAAATGAAGATAGACTCAGAAACTTTTCAGACATCTATAAGCGGGCCAACATCCGAATCAAAAACCTGCCAGAAGGTGAAGTAGAAGAACTAGAAATTGAAAAATTATGTGAAAACATAATGAAGCAGAACTTTCCTAACTTGGGGAAGGAAATAGACTTACAGGTCCAGGAAGCACAGAGTTCCAAGAATACTGGACCCAGGAGAACCACACCAAGACACATTATAATCAAAATGTCAAAAATTAAGGATAAAGAGAGAATCTTAAAAGAAGCAAGAGAGAGAAGAGAATTACATACAAAGGCATCCCAATAAGACTCTCAGCTGATTTCTCAGAAGAAACTCTGCAGGCAAGAAGGGAATCACAAGAAATATTCAAAGTAATGAAAAGCAAAAACCTACAACTATGATTACTCTATCCAGCAAAGCTGTCATTCAGATTAGAAGGGCAAGAGAAAGTGCTTCCAGGACAAAGTAAAACTAAAGGAGTTCATCAGATTCAAACCACTGTTATATGAAATGTTAAAGGGACTTGTTTAGGAGAAGAAGGATCGAAACTATGAACATTAAAATGAAAACTGTATCACAGCAACCAACAACAGAAGCTAGGGAATTGAAACAAAGGCAGACTAAGTAGGTCACGAGAGTGGGAAAAGAATTATAAGTATGGGGAATATTTTGGGGGGAGGTCAGTGGGGAGGGGGAAAGGGGAAACGGAGGGAGATGGTACAGGAATTAAGAACATAGTAGGAGGGAGTGGGGTAGACAGGAAGATGTTGAGAGAACTATATGCACATCCAATGGGCATGGATGAAGGTGGGGGTCAGCTGGAGGGAGGGGTGCCACTGGATGGTGGGGAACAAAGGGAAAATAAATTGGGACAACTGTAATAGCATAAACAATAAAGCATATTAAAAAAGAAAAAGAAAAGGACTTATGGACAACAGTGTGGTGATGGTGGGGGCAGGGGGGTTTAAGGAGATTAAATGGTAATGGAAAAAATAAACTAAAAAAAGTCCTGAAAAAGACGTATTTTCTTAATAATATTCACTTGTAGAGAAAATATATTATCATACATCAAAGTGATATTTTGATTCAAATAAAAATTACTTTCCATTTAATTTCTTTCTTTTTTTTTAGTTTTTTTTTTTTTTTTTTATCCTCACCCTAGGACATTTTTTCATTGCTTTTAAAGAAGGCAGAAGGGAAAGAGGAAGGGAGAGAGAGACACACACATTAGTGCAAGAAGGAAGCACTGAATGGTTGCCTCTGTGTGCACACCTGGACCAAGGATTGTAGCTGCACTCATCCAGTCCACCACTACTTTGTTACTAGAGGCCACTCCAATTAACTGAACTATCAGCCAGGGCTTCAATCCAATTTCTAAGAGAGTAATAGCTTAGAAAAAAGGAAACACACAGAAGATTTAATTTGGTGAACATTAAGAGAATCTGTCTAATACATTTTTAAATTTAGTCTTTATTGTATTTTTCCATTTCCATTTAGTCCCCTTACACCCCCCTCTCCACAGCAATCACCACACTGTTGTCCATGTCCATATATCTTGTAACTCAAAGACAAGTAGAATGAGAAAAACTAGATAGGCCCCTCACCCAACAGAGAACAGAGATTAGGAAAACTGGCTTCTGAGCTAAACCTATAAAAATAAATTACTTAGACTAGAGATGAGCTAATTGAAGGAGGACCATTAAAGGACAATGAGATATGTACAATCAAATATACATATTTGACTATGAGGAGCAATTCAGTATCAATGCAAGGAGGGAGGGGAAAGGAGGGAAGAGGAGAAGAGGTAGAAGGAAGGAGGAAGGAAGGAGAAAGGGAGGAGAAAGGGAAGAAGAGACAATGGATGAAATAAAGAATTTAATGAATAGACAAAACTCCCTGGTTTAAAGGTTGTGAGATATTAATGCAAAATCTCACTCACTGGGGATTATTTTTAAAAAGTGTAAACAGCTCTCTTTCTGAACTACTTTAAATGTACTTAAGTAGCAGCCCTAGCTGGGAGCATAACTTATGGAAGTTCCTTCTAGCTTAGTCATTCTCTATCATGCCTTGGAGCCAGACACAATGGCTCATAAAAGTTCTCTCCGCTTCTGCATATTCCAAGCTTGAAAGTTTGAGCTAGTTTTGCTGAGAATCACACTTCAGTATTACTGATCTAAGAGGTTTGTGAACCCATATAAATGTTTGGGTACTGATTTAAACTACACTCTAGGGCTTCTAGGGTTGTCTGCTACTTAATTAGCCTTCCACATAGGAAAAGAGCAATGAGCTGGTGTCCCATCTCCAACAGATGCCCGTGCCAGATGCTCACCAAAACACATACTCCATTTCCTATAATGTTGTCTATTGTTCATTTTATACTGTCAAGGAAGCTTTTCTGAGGATATTTCTAGAAGTTACAATAAAAACAAATAGCCTATAACCAATAAAAGGGCTAATTTTTATTTCAATGTTTTTGCTACATATGCTTTTTAATGAATTCTCTCTCTCTTTTTCTTATTCTAGTGCTCATACTATAACTTCTACTTAATTTTTTTTTTGTGTATTTGGTTAAACTGGAGTTAATGTGAATGAAAAAGAGCCCTGATTATTCACAATATCCCAGAATGAACAATACCTGAAATTTCATGGTCAGACATAAATTGGTCCACCTTAAGGCAGACTATAATAAAACGTTATGCTGAGGGCATTTTCACCTGATGTGTTGGGAAAAGAGGGAAAAAAGATTGAATATTCTTGAGAAGATATGAATATTTTCAAGAAAAAAAAGCTAATGATAAATTATATCCACTGTGTTATTTTGCCCACATCAGTCTCTATAAAGCTTCCCATGAAGGCTTTACAGGAAGTAATTCAAGAAGAAGCACATCCAGCAGCACTCAGTCCCATATATTTAGAATCGACACTGATTTTGCCATTCAAAATTACCAATGACATTACTATTTGATATCTGATATAAGAATATATGGGAATATATTCGGGGGCATCTTGGAAGTGCAGTCACATTTCTTACCTTGCACATTCATAAATGCACTCTTGGACAGCAAGAACTTTGTGTTCTGGCATCAGGATACTGGGCCTGGGGGATGTGCTGCCCTCAGAAGGAAGATCATTAGAGGCACAGATTTTGGAGGCAAATAATTCAATTTGTATCACTTATTAATTATGTTACAGTCTCTTTTATTCTCCTATGTGTCACTTGGAAATTAAAATAATTAACACAGAGAGTCATTGTTAAATTCAAATGATAAAAAATATGCAAAGCATCTAGCACAGTGTTTAGTACATAGTTGGTGTTCAATAAATATTAGTTTCCTGCTCACTACTCCTGCCCCCACCACAAAACTTTTCTCCCAAGAATAATTTTCATATGACCTATCCTCTATGTCCCCTCATATATGATGTACATCAGATTACAGGCTTATGACATCCTGCTGGTGGGTATTTAGATAAAATTACCTCAATCTTCCACCTCACATTTTACTTAAAATCTAATGCCTTCTCTAAAATGTCAGCAAATTTCTCAAAAGCTTACATTCATGCTCATGCCTAGATCCTAGTTTCTGCCTCAATGAACTCTCAAATTCCCTGCATCTCACCATCTGTTACCATTTGTTTCTCTCTGCTCCCTATACCAAGCTGATTTTTACCCTTTATTTCTACAAGAAAAATTATATAAGCAACAGAGATGCACACTGCAGAGATGGAAGGATTTCGAGAAATACATACCCCACTCCTATACTTCCCTTGATTGTCCAGAGTTGGAATTTTCTCATTGGACATACTTTTCCTCAAGGTCCAGCCCCATATCCCATTGCTCAGCCTTTCTCTCCCATTTATCTCTCTTCATTATTCTAATTTGTTTTTCTCTTGCCACTGAATTTGTGGTTTTCCAACTTGTTTCTTCCAAAGCTCACCTTCAACCCTCTATTAAATTAGTAGAGCACATTGAGTTTCTTCACTCAGAGTAACTTGGACTCCAATATTAAAAATGTATTTTTCATATCACTTTAAGACTACTGAATATACTTATGGAAAGTTAATGTTATTAAATATAATTATTTTTACATAAATATGATTGAAAATATAATGAAACGTCTTTCCACAGGATATCAAAATAAGCTTTATTTCCATTTTTTAATCTTTTTTTCTTGTATAGCTAAACCACTTTCAGCATTCATAGATTATCTGATTCACTTTCACATTCTGCCCTGAGTCTCTGCTCAAGAATAAATAAACTCTAACTTATTGTCATAGTCAAAACAAGCCTTTCTACTACAGAACATGCAATACTACAGAGTTCCAATGTTGCTCTGACCCCCAACTAGACCACAACCTTCATGAGAATAACAATTTTATTTTATTCTCTGCTAAGTCCCTGGAATGGTAAAATAGTGCTTGGCAGAAGGTACAGTAGTATACAGTATATAGACCAATGCTCCTTATTTATGATGGCATGACTTACAATTTTTTGACTTAACAATGATGCAAAAGCAATATGCATGCAAGAGAAACCAACTAGGCTAAGCAAAAGTGTCGAGTAGTTTAGATGTATTAAATTTATTTTTGACTTACAATATTTTCAACTTAAAATCGATTTATTGGAACATAACCTCATCATAAGCCAAGGAGCATGTGTGTATGGTGATTGTGTGTATGGGTGTGTAATGTATGTGTAATGAGTGTATAATGAGTGAATAATTTTTAATCATTTTTCTTATTGTTCTGCCCATTGTAATAATAATAGTAGCATATTATTCTGATTTTATCATTGTCACAAGTACCAGCTCAATAAATGTAATGGTTTAACACCAAGATTGATTATTTCTCATGGTTTTGTGGCTTACTAGGCTCAGCTAGATAACTGTTCCTTGGAGGTCTCCAGTGCCAACCGAGATGAGAAATCGTGCTGAAGTTATCTGAAGACTCCAGAGATATGTATGAGTAAATGCAGTATAAACTCTTCACTCATATGCTTGGCCCGTCAGTGCTCCTCCATGTGACCTCTATTTCTAGAAGATACTTAAATGAATATCAGTTTTTGGTAGGTCAGAACTACAAGATATTAAGGCAGAAGCTGTTAACCCTACGTTGTCTCACTTGATGCCCATCACAACTCACCGAGGTTAAATGCTACCATTACATGGTCAGTGAGTTGTACAGTGTTCTGTTTGTCCTTGTGATCTATCTGACTTTGATGCTCAGGCTCTCTATTGCTGTGAAATATAGGCTCTCATTTAGTTCACCCAAAGATTCTACTAGGGAGATTTATTGCCATTCATCTCACAATGCATGGCCAGCATAGTTGATACATTCAGGTATTTTTGAAAAGTCCATATGTTTGTTATTACAATTCAGCCTATAATCATCCATTTTGTTTAGTCCATTGCCAACTGACTACATAAACCAACTGATTAAGACTGCAAATTTATAGCTGGTCATGTTTGCTTTTAAGGAGATAAAAACTAGCTATGTTTATTTTATAATTTTTTAAAAAAAATTTATAATACATATTGGCACATGAATAAGTAAGTAAACTAATAGAATTGAAAATTAGTATAGCTTGCCTGCTTTCATGAAAATCTTTCAGAGTAATCTAGAACAGTCTTTATACAAAATCCTGTAAAACATTATACACTTTTGGTAAGCAATTTCTTCTTGATATTAAAGCATGATTAATTCTCCCTATTTAAACTGTCTTTTCTATTTTACCACAAAATCACAAGAAATAAAAAGACTTCCACATTTACAGAAGTTAATAATTAGAGAAACAAGATGGCGGAGGAGTAAGTGGAAGCTACACTAACTTCCTCCCAGAACTAGTCTGGATTTACAACGTAATTTTGGAGAAATAATCTGGAATAACCAACCGAACACCAGCTGGAGAGAAGTCTTATAACCACGGAGAGACAAAAAAGGCCGCTACATCACAACGTGACCAGTAGGGAGTGCAGAGACGTGGAAGGGCTGGCTGGGCTCAAACGGGTGGCAGCTGAAGGGGCTGAGAAACAGCTCAGCAGCCGGTGATTCCCCCTGAGAAGAGCAGGGTCTAAACCCCCAGCTGAACTTCCCAGCCTACAGCAACGGAGTGGAAAGTAAAATAGTATCCAGCTGAGAAAAGTGAAAAGCCACAGGGTTTCTTGCTAGCCAGAGAGAAACAGCTAGAGAAAAAGAGCTCTTAAGTGGATCACATACAAAAATATTTTGGCCCCCACTTACCCTGGGCTCAAGCGGAGGAAAGGCAGAGAGGACTGGAGATGCTTGGGGAGAGTTTGGTGTGGTGGCTTTGAGGGGAGAGCTGGGGAAGCAGCTGGCTGGGTCCCAGTGCTGACTCATCCCCACACTGCAGGCAGACCATTCCCCTCCGAGTGTCGTCAGCCTGAGGGGAAGCAAAGGCCCTGCCTACAGGAATTAAGCTGCCATACCCACTGTCCTTAAGCCTGACAGCTAATCACAGATTGAATAGATTAACAAGTAAAGAAGCCAGACAAAGGCAGTAGATCCCTGGAAGTCTCCAACAGGCTGCCTAGGCCACACTGGTACAGGATCTGATGCCACCAGGGACAGATCCAGGAAGTGTAGATCATTCTAAGAAGCACCAACAAACAATAGGAGTCACAAAAATGGGGAGACAGAGAAACAACACCCCATCGAAAGGAAAGGTAGAGTCCCCAGAAAGAGTGCTAAATGAAATAGAGGGGAGCCAACTATCAGATATGGAATTGAAAGCATGTATTATGGAGAAGCTCAATGAGCTCAGCGGAAACTACAAAGAACTCCAGAAAAACTACAGTGAACTCCAGAAGAACTATAAGGAACTTACTGAGAATTATACCAGCATCAAAAAGGACATGGAAGCTATCAATAAGAGCCAGGAGGAAATGAAGAATACGATCTCTGAATTGAAGAACACAGTAAAAGGAATTAAAAGCAGGATAGAGGAAGCAGAAAATTGGATCAGCGAGCTGGAGGGCAACGTAGACAAAAACTCACAGACAGTGCAACAAAATGAAAAAAGGCTGAACAAGACTGAAGAGGCTCTAAGACAGCTGCGGGACAACATGAAACGTAATAATATCCGTATCATAGGAATTCCAGAAGGAGAAGAAGAAGAGCAAGGGATAGAAAACCTCTTTGAAAAACTAATGACAGAAAACTTCCCTAACATGAAGAAAGAATCATGCAAGTCCAGGAAGCACAGAGGGTCCCAATGAAGATGAACCCAAACAGGCCCACTTCAAGACACATCATAATTAAAATGCCAACATTCAAAGACAAAGAGAGAATCCTAAAAGCAGCAAGAGAGAAACAACTAATAACATACAAGGGAGCTCCAATAAGGCTATCATCAGATTTCTCAGCAGAAACACTACAAGCCAGAAGGGAATGGCAAAATATATTCCAAGTAATGAAAAACAAAGGCCTACAACCAAGAATACTCTACCCAGCAAGGCTCTCATTCAAAATGGAAGGTGAAATAAGGAGTTTCTGAGACAAAAGAAGGTTAAAAGAATACATCTCCACCAAACCAGTATTGCAAGAGATGATAAAGGGTCTGCTTTAAGAAGATGAAGAAACAGAGAGAGACAGAGAGGAACATGAATACAAAGGGGGAAAATGACAATGAATAAGTACTGAAAGAAAGAAGGAACTTCTACCATTTGCATGGATGGAACTAGAGAGAATTATGCTTAGCGAAATAAGCCAGGCAACAAAAGAAAATTACCTTATGCTATCACCTGTTACAGGAAACTAATGAACAACACAAACGAATGAGCAAAATTGAACCAGAGGTATGTAAACGAGGAATAAACTAACAGTAACAAAGGGGGAGATAGGAGGGAGAGAAGTGGTAAGAAGGGGAAGGGTCTAGTCAAAGAACATGTATAAATGACCCATGGACATGGACAACTGGGTGGGGACTGAATGTGGGAGAAGGGAGGGACAGGGTGCAGAGAAGCAAGAGGGGGAAAAAAGTGAGACAACTGTAATGGAAAAACAAACAAACAGAAATATTTTTAGTGGGGGGAAAAATAAAAATATAAAGAATAAAAATGCAAGTTCAGTGAATATTAGAAGGACAAGGTTTTTCCTTCACACTGTATATATTTTCTCCTTATCTGATCCCTCCAGAATTTGGCATTCTAAAGAAGTAAGTAATGACCTAACTTTCTTTGCATAAAACTAATAATACCAGTTGTTAATAACGATTTTTTTGACTAAGACTTTGACTGGAATGTCATGCCTAAAGGAGACATGCTTGGGCTTTGGTTGTTACCAAAAAGCCCTGAGCAACTGGGACTGACTTTCAAAGGTAATAAAAGTCCACGAGATAAAAGGCCTGGTACCTTGGATGGATGAGCGGTCCATAGCAATCTTTCCAGGGAAGGAACGAAGGTTGTTTTCCTGAAAGATGGCTAGAAGGGACCTTAAGGCACAATGGAAAACCAGGAGGACCTGGAAAAGGCAGGTGTTTACAGGCAAGGCTGAATGCCAGGTATGTGGCTCAGCTTCTGTGCCCTGAAGGGCAGACTGAAGGTCACCCTAAATGTTCCTTGCGTAAATTCCAGCAAAGCAGAACTAAAGATCATAAGTGATCATTTGCTGCTCTTGTTGTGTTTATGCAAATGAACAGGATAAATTAAAAATGGACTTAATGCAGTCCCTTTAATGACAAGGAGGGTAATCTTAGGGAGAAAAATCAAGATTCAAGGAAGATCACAATGCCCAGTGGTAGACTATAAAGTAGTGCAGCTAACCGTCTTTAAAGTTTCTTTTCATTTAAAATTTGTTTTCATTTGAAAGTTAAACTATGTCTGTGGTATCATCAAAGATGTTTAATTTACAGGCAAGAAGAATGTCAAATGTCTTGCAACTGGACATCTTTCCAATAAGACAGTCCTACAGATCTATAAACTTGTGTGTGGGTTATGTTACATAAATTAACATGTGTTTTCTGTTTTCAAAGGGCATAAGCCTACGATCTCATTACCTGAGTGATTGTCTGTACGTATAGGCCTCACTTAATCCTGTCTGCATTGCTGCCTCCTGAGACTCAATGGTTTGGCTGAACTAAGTGGCTGGGTTGGTGAAGAACAGGGTGGTCTGTGGGCTTCACTTTAAAACTGGTTTTTCTTTTCTATCCTAATGGCTTGGACAGAAAGAGCCCAAAGGTCTGAGAGGGGGGAAACCTAAAATATTTCCCTCAGTCCAAACTAAGTATAATGGGCAAAAGGGTTTTGGACAGGTGAGATGTACCTGGGATACCTTCCTCCAAAGAAGCCCTTCTTTTCCCTAATGTGGGACATTGAAAAATTAATACCTGTCTTTTGTCATCTAGTGGTTACGGATTGAATGATGTCCTTTAACCCTGTTGCCCCCAGAATACAACAAGGATGCCAGCCTGTTAAACCAAGCATGCTGTTGTCCAAAGACAGCCAACCAACCTGGAGTCTGCACGATCCTTCCCCTTGTAGGAAGGCCACCCCCCCTCCCCTCCACATCCCCACTCTTATTAGGGATTTCTGGACCCAAGGGTAGGTAGGACGACGACCATGTCCAGCTTGAAGCAGCTAGAAGAGCTCGAGACCTTCGTCCATTGTCCTTTATAAGATTGTAAAGGGTCTTAAGTCTGAGAGGGAGGGATTGTTATTTTTTATTGTTAAAATATTTAACTAATTAATTAATTATTTAAAAAAAAAGAAGAAGAATATATGAAAGGGTGAGCCATGGGCATGGACTTGGGGAGGGGATTGTTGGGGAAGGGGGGTGCTGGGCAGAGGGGAGCAAAGGGAAAAAATTGGAACTATTGTAACAATATAATCAATAAAATATACTTAAAAAAAGAAGTTAATAATTAAAATATATTACAGTAAAATTTGTTTTATGAAGCACCTTCTACCTTGCATTGTTCAAAATTGCCCTTGAAATATACAAGTAAAAACAACATTATATGTAGATCTTAGGGCAATTTTACAGATTTTAGTTGTTTAATCCTTTTTTTTTTTTTTTTTTTTTGTCTAAAACTACGCTGAAAGGCTGTTCTAAAATCTCTAAAAGAAACCCGACATTCTAAATTTCACATATTTAAATATGTATTTTCCTTTTATTCTATAGTTTGACATTTTGTTAGGAATCCAGTATGATTAAATGATTTGGTCATAGATTAGCTTTAATTTTTAATTTAAAGTGCATTTGCTTAAAGGGAAAGAATGTATTTTTTTCCCATCATCAAGTCCCTATAATTTGTCCCTATGTTTATTCCAGTACACTGTGTTTTAAAAAAGCATAGCATTTCAAATTTCCCAAGTGCCTGAAAGAAAGAGCTCAGTGGTGGAGGAGACTCAAAGGAGAATGTGAACTTGCAGTTTAAAATTAAAAACAAAATGATAATCCATAGCAATAAGTCTTTCTTATTTTTTCCTACTCTCCAATCCTCTTCAGGGACTAAGAAAATGGAATGGGGCCCAGAATTACGACCATAGCCCAGAGCATAATCGTATAAGTAGGGCACACGGTCTGAAATCTTGAGTGCATTTCCTGGCTTGCCTGAAGTTGGTTAGGAATTGGGGAGAGGTGGGGGATGCTTCCGTGCATGCATAGCCTAAGTACATGTCTCTCCTTAAGAAAGGAGAAGCATCATGCCATCTATCAACACCCCTTGAAATCTTCAGTTAATACTTATAGTGTTGGGGGTTGGTATAAATTATGTAAAACTTAGTCTAATATTATGTGAAACTTTTAAGATTAGACAAGCCTTAGTATCATTTCAGAATAAAGGGAAACTTTTATTCTGGGGATTTAAATTAGCACCAAGAATAACTGCAAACTTCATAATGAATCTTTTTCAAAATGAAGTTATAATTTTCTATTCACACTTAGTAATCAAGGTAGACTTTGAATAATAATGAGTACTTCCTAAATTCTAAATACAATTCCTGAAATATGGTTTAAAACTTAGAGTTTGGGTTCTCTTTTGTCTCTAGTGACTTGACTAGTTCAACTTCTAAGCTATATACTCTTTATCTCTGAGAAATTCCACGAATTAACATGAAAAACAGTAAAGTTGATGAATACGGGACTGAATAGTTCATTGAAATGCACTGAAACATTGTCACTTCTATTGTAATAAAATGCAAATCTCTTCTTTTGGAAGCCAAAGAAAATTATAATTTAGTAGAGGAAAAATATGCAAACTGTTATATTGATCTTTATAAAATAAAAGATAATCAATTAACAATAGCCCACTTAGAAACAGTAAATGAATTTCATCCTAAATTGCATGTAGAGGGGAAAATGAGGGGACAGATAAGAGAGCAATAAAGAGAAAGATGACAATGGTAAGACATCTTCCTTCCATTAGTTCCCACTACAGAGGATCGTGTAGAACATTCTCAGGAACAGGATGCGATATATTTGCTTGTGGCTGGGACTGACTAATCTACTGTATTAAGAATATTCTATAGTAATTAGCTTATTTAATTTTGATTTAAAGGTATTTATTCATATGTACAATGTACTTACTACATTTCAATGATGAGATGATTCTCTGGGAAAAAAAAAGTAAACTCTCACAGGAGAGAAGGCTATTTGTGAGCATTCCTATTGAACCATGTCTGTTCTTATAATCACCTTAAGTTAGGCTCTCTCTCCAGTGTTAAGACGACAAAATATTTACACATTAACAACTTGGATGTTATACTAAAATTCCTAAACTCATAAATAAGTTCTCCAATTTAATAGAGAAAAGTGTTTCTTACTTTATCTAATGAGGAGTTCTCATATAATAATTTTGTTTGCTTCCAAAGGGTTTTAAGTTTTTGTATCCAAAAATCAAGTCTAATACAGGCAAATAATATTTGGATGTGAAATGTTACCCAATGAGTTTGAGGAATATATATAGCAAAACTAACTCCTAGAAAAACAACCCTGTCTACTACTCAATTCAACTCCTTGATGATTCCCCAATACTCTGCATAGCTTTGATTTGTAAACGATGCTATTTATGCTTTTATAGTTTTTATGTAAAATTATAAACTCATATTTGTTCAAATTTAGGTAAAAGTTAAAATATAACTAGTAGTTCAAGCCACTTCAAGATTCAGAAATGCTAGATACCTACTGCTTCTTAAGTCCTTGGAATATCCAGCTTTCTGCTAATATTTGGCATTACAGTGATCCTTCACTTATGGTGAGTATTACATTCTAGACGCCCCCCCCCCCGGAATAGGTGAAAATCTGCGAAGTAGGAACCTTACATTTATTTTAGTATTTACTGTACAGTACCACAAAATCCCATGATATAGCAAAAGATCCGCGATAAACAATTAAATATAATATTTTTAAAAGTCATGCGATACAGTGAGGCTGCAATAAGTGAACTGTGATATAGAGAGAGACTACTGTAATGTTATAAACCTTTAGACTAATTTCAGAAGTGTACTTTTAATTACATGACATCACACATTTTTCTAATGATTTAACTGAGATAACAATTATTAATTTTCTTGAGGGATATTGTTAATATATGGGGGCATAATTGAAATATGATTACAGTACATGTGGATAGACTTTCAAATGTTTTTGTGCTGCTAAATAATTGTAAGAGACTTTACAGAGGGGAGTCTGAATTTAAACAACAGGACTGTGAATGTGTCAAGGGGAACAGATATAAAATAAAATATGATGGAAGATTTTTTCACAATGATGATCTAAAATTGGGTCTAGTGGTTTAAGCAAGGAACATTAATTTAAACCATAAAGAGAAATAAAATATAAAGTCCAAATGTTAAAAGAAAAGAAATTTGATTAATTTAGGTTACAAAACCAACAGTCTAAAAAACTTTTAGGCTGCTAAATTTAAAGGGAACTTCCATGTCAACCCTTGTACACTTTTCTAAGTGTCCAGCTTCCAGCAGAATGCAGATATCTAAACTGATGACAAAAAACCCATGTAACTATGTCAATTAATTCTCTATACAGAAAGTTAAATGAAATGTCCCTTATCACAGAAGTGGAAAAAACAGTTTTTCTCAATAAGTTATTTTAGTTGCTATAATAGTACAATTTGAAGAGAACCAGAGCCTTAAGCAATTATCAAGCTATGTTGGCAACAATATGTCCTTATCTGGAAAACAGAGAACATTTGCTTTAGTTTAAAAAGATATCATTACCAGTCAGAATAGTCTGTACAGCTTGGAGCTCAACACAGTTTGTTTTGCATTGACCCAAGTGGCCAACAAAACCATGGTTGGCAAGAGCAAGTTATTACCTAAAATAATGATATCAAATATAACTAAAATAGTACTGATAAAAATAATTCAGTAAATAAAAGCTCTAGAAGGCATCCAACACTGCTCACCACATCGGCTGGCTGTAAAATTCTTCTCAGTGAGTAATCACTTTTCTGAATCACTTCAAGAAATATTGCAGTGGTGGCATCATTTCCTGAGCTATGTTTTACTACTGCTTGTGTACTTTCCATACTTTCATTCTTTCTATTATATTTCTTTTGCATATATTTTCTATTCTGTCAAGTTTTTGTAAGTCTAAGAAAAATACTCATGAAAAGGCCTACTCAGCCTTCTATCAGGAAGTAAGGTTACATTTTATCTCTCAAGGGAGAGACTAATATAAAAAGGTTTCTCTCACCTATCTTATAACCCAGCCAGATTACCAGCAAGAGAAAGAAATAGCTGTTATCGTCTTCAGTTTAAAAGAATGAAGCAAATCACATATATGGAAAATGATCATTGATAGTTTCTTTCCGTGTACAAATAAAAACTTGCATTGTCACCAAAAAAGAAAGAAAAAAACCTCTGCTGGGTAGAGTTGAGATTCTCACTTGTGTTATAAAGTAAATCTACTGAGGCAGGGGACATCTGTAATAGAGTCAACAATAAAACAATTTAAAATAAATAAATAGTAAATCTATTGAAATCTTGTAAAGTAATTTTACTTGTATAAATAAAATATTTTATATATAATTTTTAATCTATTAATTTTAAGAGAATCACACTCTTTTACATCAGTTAGATTCATGAGAGTTAGTTAATGAAATCAGAAATAGTTACTCAAGTTTAATGTGTAGAATAAGCTTATGACAAAAATGTTTATAATTTAGGTGTAAGAATCCAATTATTTAAAACCAATATTCCATCAGAAGTGGTTTCTCTTCACAAATATTTATAGTGTTAGGGTTACAAGGCAAAAGTCATTGAAAGAATTATGACAAACATTTTACTACTATAGCAAAGCCCTCAGTAAATATACATAGACAAAAATTGAACTCAGTAATGATTTGATCCAGGATAAGGACTGATTTAACTTAAGTTTTATAGTAATCTATATAGACATTAATATTCTTTCTTAGCTAAACAATGACTAATGACTAAATCAAAATTTTTTATCAAATTACATAGACCTTCCCATCAAGTGCCATTGAGATAAATGACTTCTGACTTCAACTATAATTTTATTTGAGATATTTGAAGCTAATGTTATTAGGCCAGTGTCAGAGATTTAAAAATGTATATCAGAGTTATTTTTTTAAGTATATTTTATTGATTATATTGTTACAATAGTTCCAATTTTTTCCCCTTTGCTCCCCTCTGCCCAGCACCACTCCTCCCCCAGCAATGCCATCCCACCCCGCCACCAATGCCCATGGGTCGTACATACAAGTTCTCTGGCTTCACCCTTTCATATATTATTCTTTTTTATTTTATTTTAGATAATTAATTAATTAATTTTTTAAACAATAAAAAATAACAATCTCTCCCTCTCAGACTTAAGATCCTTCATAATCCTATAAAGGACAATGGGCAAAGGTCTCGAGCTCTTCTAACTGCTTCAAGCTGGAAATGGTCATCGTCCTACCTACCCTTGGGTCCAGATATCCCTAATAAGAGTGGGGGTGTGGAAGGGAGGGTGGCCTTCCCACATGAGGAAGGATCGTGCAGACTCCAGGTCAGTTGACTGTCCCTGAAAAATGGCGTGCTTGATTTAACAGGCTGGCATCCTTGTTGTATTCTGGGGACAACATATTTGGCAACAGGGTTAAAAGACATCATTCAATCCATAATCACTAGATGACAAAAGGCAGGTATTAATTTTTCAATGTCCCACATTAGGGAAAAGAAGGGCTTCTTTGGAAGAAGGTGTGCCAGGCACATCTCACCTGTCCAAAACCTTTTTGCCCATTTTACTTAGTTTGGGCTGAGGAAAATATTTTAGGTTTCCCCCCCTCAGACCTCTGGGCCCTTTCAGTCCAAGCCATTAGGATAGAAAAGAAAAACCAGTTTTAAAGTGAAGCCCAAAGACCACTCCATTATTTACCAACTCAGCCACTTAGTTCAGCCAAACCATTGAGTCTCAGGAGGTAGCGATGCGGACAGGATTAAGTGAGGCCTATATGTACAGACAATCACTAAGGTAATGAGATTATAGGCTTATGGCCTTTGAAAACAGAAAACACATGTTAATTGAACCACATGTAACATAACCCACAAACAAGTCTCTAAATCTGTAAGACTGTCTTATTGGAAAGATGTCCAGTTGCAAGACATTTGACATTCTTCTTGCCTGTAAATTAAACATCTTTGATGATACCACAGACATAGTTTAACTTTCAAATGAAAACAAATTTTAAATGAAAAGAAACTTTAAAGACGGTTAGCGGCACTACTTTATAGTCTACCACTGAGCATTGTGATTTTCCTTGAATCACGATTTTTCTCCCTAAGATTACCCTCCTGTTCATTAAAGGGACTGCATTAAGTCCATTTTTAATTTATCCTGTTCACTTGCATAAACAAAATAAGAGTAGCAAATGGTCACTTCTGATCTTTACTTCTACTTTGCTGGAACTTATGCAAGGAACATTTAGGGTGACCTTCAGTCTGCCCTTCAGGGCACAGAAGCTGAGTCACATACCTGGCATTCAGCCTTGCTTGTAAACACCTGTCTTTTCCAAGTCATTCTGGTTTTCCATTGTGCCTTAAGGTTCCTTCTAGCCATCTTTCAGGAAAACAACCATCATTCCTTCCCTGGAAAGATTGCTATGGACCGCACAACCAACCGAGGTACCAGGCCTTTTACCTTGTGGGCTTTTATTACCTTTAAAAGTCAATCCTAGTTACTCAGGGCTTTTTACTAACAACCAGAGCCCAATATGTGTCCTTTAGGCATGACATTTCAGTCAAAGTCTTGGTTAAAAAACAAAACAAAACAAAACAAAAAACCTCTATTAACAACTGGTCTTATTAGTTTTATGCAAAGAAACTTATGTCATTACTTACTTCTTCAGAATGCCAAATTCTGGAAGGATCAGATAGGGAGAAAAATATACAATGTGAAGGAAAATCCTTTTTCCTCCAATATTCACTGAAATTGCATTTGCATTCTTTATATTTTCATTTTTCCCCGACTAAAAACTTTTGTTTGTTTATCCATTACAGTTGTCCCACTTTTTTTTCCTCTTGCTTCCCTGCACCCTGCCCACACTTCTCCCAGTAAGTCCCCACCCAGTTGTCCATGTCCGTGGGTCATTTATACATGTTTTTTGACTAGACCCTTCCCCTTCTTACCCTCTTCTCTCCCTCCCCACTCACCCCTTGTTACTGTTAGTCTATTCCTTGTTTATATACCTCTGGTTGAATTTTGCTCATTTGTTTGTGTTGTTCATTAGTTTCCTGTAATAGGTGATAGCATAAAGTATTTTTCTTTTATTGCCTGGCTTATTTCGCTAAGCACAATTCTCTCTAGTTCCATCCATGTTGCTGCTAATGGTAGGAGTTCCTTCTTTCTTTCTGCTGCATAGTATTCCATTGTGTAAATGTACCACAGTTTTTTGATCCACTCATCTACAGACAGGCGCTTAGGCTGTTTCCAGTACTTGGCTATTGTAAATAGTATACTATAAATATAGGGGTGCATAGGTTCTTTTTGAATTGATGTTTCAGGATTCTTCGGGTATAATCCTAACAATGGAATTGCTGGTTCAAAGGCAGTTCCATTTTTAGTTTTTTGAGGAAATTCCAAACTGTTTCTATAGTTGCTGTACCAGTCTGCATTCCCACCGGCAATGCACCAGGGTTCCCATTTCTCTGCATCCTTGCCAGCACAAGTTGTTTGTTGATTTGTTGATTATGGCCATTCTGACTGGTGTGAGGTGGTATCTCATTGTGGTTTTTATTTGCATCTCCCTGATGGCTACTGATATTGAGCATTCTTTCATATGTCTATGGACCCTCTGTATGTCCTCTTTGGAGAAGTGTTTGTTCAGGTCCTTTGCCCATTTTTTATTTGGGTTGTCTGTCTTCTTGGTGTTGAGTTGTATAAGTTCTTTATATATTTTGGATATCAATCCCTTGTCTGAGGTATTATTGGCAAATATAGTTTCCCATATGGTTGGTTCCCTTTTTATCTTGCTGATGTATTCTTTTGCTGAGCAGAAACTCTTTAGTTTGATGTAGTCCCATTTGTTTATTCTTTCATTTATTTCCCTTGCCTTAGGAGATACATCAATGGAAATGTTGCTATGTGGGATATCTGAAATTTTCATGCTTATGTTTTCCTCCAGGACTTTTATGGTGCCACAGTTTATATTTAAGTCTTTGGTACATCTTGAGTTTATTCTGGTGTACAGTGTAAGTTGGTGGTCTAGTTTCATTTTTTTGCACGTCCCTGTCCAGTTCTCCCAATACCATTTGTTGAAGAGGCTCTTTTCACTCCATTTTATGTTTCTTCCCGCTTTGTCAAATATTAGTTGACCATATAGACTTGGGTTTATTTCTGGGCTCTCTGTTCTGTTCCATTGGTCTATATGTCTGTTCTTATGCCAGTACCAGGCTGTTTTGATTACCATGGCCTTGTAGTATAGTTTGATATCAGGTATTGTGATTCCTCCTACTGTGTTCTTCTTCCTCAAGATTGCTGTGGCAATTTGGGCTCTTTTTTGGTTCCATATAAATTTTTGAGGTATTTGTTCTAGGTCTGTGAAATAAGTTATTAGTATTTTAATAGAAATTGCATTGAATCTATAAATTGCTTTGGGTAGTATGGACATTTTAATGTTGTTGATTCTTCCCATTCATGAACATGATATATGCTTCCATTTATTTGTATCTTCCTTAATTTCTTTCTTCAGTGTTATGTAGTTTTCTGAGTACAGGCCTTTTACCTCCTTGGTTAAGTTTATCCCTAAGTATTTTATTTTTCTTGTTGCTTTGGTAAATGGGATTTTTCTTTTAGTTTCTATCTCTGAAATTTTATTGCTGGTGTACAGAAATGCTTTTGATTTCTGAATATTGACTTTGTACCCTGCTATTGTGCCAGATTCACTTATTAGGTCGAGTAGTTTTTTGTTTTTGTTTTTTTTTTTGTGGTATCTATAGTGTTTTCTATATACACTATCATGTCATCTGCAAATAATGACAGTATTACTTCCTCCTTTTGGCCTTTATTATGTTGAGGTATGCTCCCTCTCTTCCCATTTTGCTCAGAGATTCATCATAAATGGGTTTTGTGCTTTATCAAATGCTTTTTCTGCATCTATTGATATGACCATGTGGTTTTTCTCTTTCATTTTATTTATGTGGTGTATTACATTTATTAATTTGCAAATATTAAACCATCCTTGAATCCCTGGGATGAGTCCCACTTGATTGTGGTGTACAATCTTTCTAATGTGTTGCTGGATCCAGGTTTCCATTATTTTGTTGAGGATTTTAGCATCTATGTTCCTCAGCGATATTGGCCTGTAGTTTTCTTTCTTTGTTGTGTCTTGATCTGGTTTTGGAATTAGGCTAATACTAGCTTCATAGAATGAGTTTGGCAGTCTTCCCTCTTCTTGGACTCTTTGGAATAGTCTGAGGAAGGTAGGAGTTAGTTCTTTCCTTAATGTTTTGTAAATTTCACCTGTGAAGCCATCGGGTCCAGGGCTTTTGTGTGCTGGGAGTTTGTTTATTACTGCTTCAATCTCACTGGTTGTTATTGGTCTGTTCAGGCTTTCTGCTTCTTCTTGATTCTGTTTTGGAAGATTATATGTTACCAGAAATTTGTCCGTTTCCTCTAGGTTGTCAAATTTCTTTCCATACAGTTGTTCATAATAATTTCTTACAATCCTTTGTATTTCTGTGGTATCAGTTGTGATTTCTCCTCTTTCATTTCTGATTTTATTTATATGTGTCCTCTCTCTTTTTTTCTTGATGAGCCTAGTTAAAGGCTTGTCAACTTTGTTTTTATTTTCAAAGAAACAGCTCCTACTTTTGTTGATCTTTTGAATTGTTTGTTTAGTCTCTATGTCATTTTATTCTGCTCTGATCTTGATTATTTCCTTCCTTCTACTTGATCTGGGCTTTGTTTGTTGTTATTCCTCTGGTTCTTGTAGCTGTAGGGTTAAATTTTTTATTAGAGATTCTTCTATCCTTTATTGGTAGGCCTGTATTGCTATGAACTTTCCTCTCAGGACTGCTTTCACTGTATCCCATAGGTTTTTGGTTGTTGTGTGTTCATTATCATTCATTTCCAGAAACTTTTTGATTTCTTTCTTGATGTCATTGTTAACCCATTCATTATTTAATAGCATGTTATTCATTCTCCATGAGTTTGAATGTTTTTGAGTTTTTTTCCTTGAGGTTGATTTCCAATTTTAAGCCATTGTGATCTGAAAAGATGATTGACATAATTTCAGTGTTCTTGAATTTGTTGAGGCTTGTTTTGTGTCCTACCATGTGGTCTATCTTTGAAAATATTCCATGTGCACTTGAAAAGAATGTATATTTTGCTTCTTTGGTGGTGAAAAGTTCTATGTATATTGACTAAGTCCATTTGATCTAGAGTGTTGTTCAATGCCTCAATATCTTTGGTGTTTCTTTGCTTCGAAGATCTGTCCATTGTTGACAATGGGGTGTTAAAGTCTCCTATTATGAGTGTGTTGCTGTCTATATCCTTCCTGAAGTCTTTAAAAATTTTCCTTACATATTTGGGTGCTCCTATGTTGGGTGCATATATGTTTACAAGGATTATATTTTCTTGATGGATTTTTCCCTTAAGTATTAGGAAATGTCCTTCTCTGTCTCTTTTTTATGGCCTTTGCTGTGAAATCTGTTTTGTCTGATATAAGTATTGTTACCCCAGCTTTTTTTTTTCATGTCCATTTGCTTGAAATACTTTTTTGTATCCCTTCACTTTCAGTCTGTGTAGATCTTTTGTTCTAAGGTGGGTCTCCTGTCGACAGCATATATGTGGGTCATGCTTTCTAATCCATTCAGCTACCCTAAGTCTTTTGATTCCATTTAATCCACTTACATTTATATTTATTACTGATAGGTACTTATTCATTGTCATTTTCCCCCTTTGTACTTGTGTTTCTCTCTGTCTCTCTCTGTTTCTTCATCTTCTTAAAGCAGACCCTTTAGCATCTCTTGCAATGCTGGTTTGGTGGAGCTGTATTCTTTTAGCCTTCTTTTGTCTTGGAAACTCCTTATTTCACCTTCCATTTTGAATGAGAGTCTTGCTAGGTAGGGTATTCTTGGTTGTAGGCCTTTGTTTTTCATTGCTTGGAATATTTTTTGTCATTCCCTTCTGGCTTGTAGTGTTTCTATTGAGAAATCTGATGATAGCCTTATTGGAGCTCCCTTGTATGTTATTAGTTGTTTGTCTCTTGCTGCTTTTAGGATTCTCTCTTTGTCTTTGAATGTTGGCATTTTAATTATGATATGTCTTGAAGTGGGCCTGTTTGGGTCCATCTTCATTGGGACCCTCTGTGCTTCCTGGACTTGCGTGACTCTTTCTCTCATCATGTTAGGGAAGTTTTCTGTCATTAGTTTTTCAAAGAGGTTTTCTATCCCTTGCTCTTCTTCTTCTCCTTCTGGAATTCCTATGATACAAATATTTTTATGTTTCATGTTGTCCTGCAACTGTCTTAAAACCTCTTCATTCTTGTTCAGTCTTTTTCCATTTTGTTGCACTGCCTGGAAGTTTTTGTCTAAGTTGTCCTCCAGCTCACTGATCCGATCTTCTGCTTCCTGTAGCTTGCTTTTAATTCCTTCTACTGTGTTCTTCAATTCAGAAATTGTATTTTTTATTTCCTCTTGGCTTTTATTGATAGCCTCTATGTCCTTTTTCATCCTTTTTCATGCTGGTTTAATTCTCAGTAAGTTCCTTATAGTTTCCCTGGAGTTCTTTGTAATTTTCTTTGAGCTCGCTGAGCTCATTGATCTTCCCCATAATCCGTGTTTTGAATTCCATATCTGATAGTTTGCTTCCCTTAATTTCATTTAGCACTCTCTCTGGAGATTCTACCTTTCCTTTCGATGGGGGGGGGGGTTGTTTCTCTGTCTCCCCATTTTTATGACTCTTATTGTTTGTTGCTGCTTCTTAGATTGATCTGTACTTCTTGGACCTGCCCCTGGTGGCATCAGATCATGTACCAGTCTGGCCCTAGGCAGCCTGTTGGAGACTACCAGAGATCTACTGCCTTTGTCTGTCTTGTTTAGTTGTTAATCTATTCAATCTGTGATTAGCCATCAGGCTTAACAACCGAGGGTGTGGAAGCTTAATTCCTGTAGGCAGGGCTTTTGCTTCCCCTCAGGCTGATGCCACTCAGAGGGGAATGGTCTGTGTGGATACTATTTTACTTTCCTCTCTGTTGCTGTAGGCTGGGAAGCCCAGCTGGTGGTTTAGACCCTGCTCTTCTCTGGGGGAACCCCCAGCTGCTGAGCTGTTTCTTAGTCCCTTCAGCTGCCACCCATGGGAGCCCAACCAGCCCTTCCACATCTCCTCACTCCCTACCAGTCACATTGTGATGTAGTGGCCTTTTATGTCTCTCTGTGATTATAAGACTTCTCTCCAGCTATTGTTCAGTTGGTTATTCTGATTATTTTTCCAAAATTAAGTTGTAAATCCAGACTGGTCCTGGGAGGAGGTTAGTGTAGCTTCCACTTACTCCTCTGCCATCTTGGATCTCTTTTTTTTTCTCTTTCTTTATTGTTGTTCTATTACAGTTGTCTCATTTCCCGCACCCCCCCCCCATTGCTCTCCCATGCGCCATCCACCTCCTCCTGCCTCACAGTCAATCCCTATCCTGTTGTCCATGTCCATGGGTCATTTGTACTAGTTCCTTGACTAGACCCTTCCCCTTCTTTCATCACTTCTCCCTCTTCCCTTTCCTCTCTGGTCACTGTCAGTCTGTTCCTTGTTTATAAGCCTCTGGTTGTATTTTGCTCTCTTGTTTGTTTTGTTCATTAGATTCCTGTATTAGGTGACATCATGTGGTATTTGTCTTTGGCCACCTGGCTTATTTCACTAAACATAATACTCTCCAGTTACATCCATGCTGTCATAAAAGGTAGGAGTTCCTTCTTTCTTGCTTCTGTATAGTATTCCACTGTGTAAATGTACCACAATTTTTTGATCTACTCATCCACTGATGGACACTTTGGCTGTTTCCAGCACTTGGCTATTGTATATAGCACTGTTATGAACATAGGGGTGCATAAGTTCTGAAGATATTTGAAGCTAATGTTATTAGGCTCTAATTTGAGGGGAAAAACTCAGATTTTTAAAAATGGTTTTAGGAACATAAATTCAACCTTGAACACTCCCTTAAATAAAGTCCTCTTTAAATATTTTAAATAATGGAACCTACTGATTCTGATAAAACAACAAAGGGAACCTGGTTCAAGCTGTGGAGGCCTAAAAGGAAATTCAACATGAAAATGCCTGAAAGCAGGGAAAGTAGTTCAAGAATCCAAGGTGGACATGTAAGGATAAACTATCCAACGTGAATCTATAACAAATGCGTGGAGGTGTATGTTTCCAGGAACCGGCACAAATAAAGGTGGCAATGCCTAAATGTATTCCAGGATAGCTCATCTGAATCTGTTTTAGTGTTGGAGCTAAGCAGATCTTTGTTTGACTTCGAATCTTCATTCACTCTCAGGTTTTGGACCTAGGTTCCAGGATGATAAAGAAAAGGCATAATTCCTCCTAAATAAGTTTGGTCCTTCACCTAATCCTTTACTAACCCAGTCTTTTATGTTTTTTTATGTAAATGCTTTTTGTCTATTTGTTTCAATAAGACATGGACCCAAAATAAACCAATAAACCCAACACTACAGATCGTAATTGAGCAGTACATAGCATATTGGTACCGTCTTATTCTGACACAAATTTATTACTGCATTTAGAGACTATCACTTTATCTTTTCTGATAGCTAAATCAAGCTGTTTGGGTTGTATTTAGGTCTGAATTAGTAGAGCACATCATTTGCTTAATAAAGCCCACAGTCCTTTCATCTGTATAGTGCATGTATTTACAAAGCTGGCAAATTCTCTGAAGACACCTTCAACATATCCTACCACCAGGCATGATGTTTATTCAACATGCTCAACCTAAATTCAATCTTCCCCCCTTGACCTTTTAAGGGGGAGTCAGCACGTATAGAACTGACTCTCACTCAATCTACTACTATCTAGAAGAATACTTGTTCATGGTAATTCAGCCTTGCCATTCTCTTACTTAAACATTTCAGTGAATCCTAATAAGTGACAGGATAGAATTCAAATTCCATAATACTATCTTCCAGGGCCACAATGTAGTAAACCTTGTCTATCTCTCCAGTTTCAGTTCTCGCTATGTCTTCATGCGCTCATTTTGCTCACACTGAATTGTTTGTAGTTCTCCACAAACTTCAGGATACTTACTCTTCCTTTCCTCATGCTTCTGTACTCAGTTATACTTTCCCATTCCCTCTAATTAATTAACATCATCTCTTAAGACATAGATCAGCTGTCATCTCCTGCATAAAACAAAACAAATTTCTTTTCCCCTTCCTCTAATTCATATGCAATAAAAATTCACCAACTATTTTATTGCTGCACTTCCAGTTTAATTTAAAAATTATCTTTGCCAAGTTCTACATTCCTTTATTTCTCTATGGTTCTTATCATTTGACTCCTAACCATATAAGACATTCAGTATAGATCTAAAGGATAAATACATACATAAGTGACATATCAGCTAGACTTTAAAAACATAGGCAAGGACTTCCGGCCAAGATGGAGGCTTAGACGGACACGCTAGGTCTCCCTCTACAACTAGAGAGGAATACAACTACTTCAAAACAAAGGATAACTAGAAATTCCAGAAAATAAAACTACACGGAAGCACAACATATGAAGTTATAAACCAGCGGTGCCATTTGGGCAGGTAAGAGTTAAAGAGGGCAGCGCTGTTTGTGGTCGCACCTGGGGCAGCGAAAAATCCCGGCGGCAGTCAAGCCCCTGGCAGTGCGCGACCCCAGTGCTGGGGAAAGCAGCCACCGCATCGCCTTGAACAGTGAGGCCCAGGGGGGCGGGAGGACGGATCCCGGTCTCCTAGCTGAATAACTGTGTGAATCCATCTTGGACCCCCGCCCCCAAAGAAAGCACCACAGGGCTGCGAAATAGGACAGGCACCGGTCGCTGACTTGTGACGCGTACACAGGCACTGCCCCCTACAGCCGGCCCAAGAAAACAAAACGCATCTGTCAAAATGAGGCAGACAACTATAGAAATCCCGGTGGCACAGCTCACCAGGCAACAGATAGAGAACCTGACAGATGAACAGATAAGAAACCTGTCAGAAGCTCAGTTCTGGGCCATTGTTATCAGGTGGCTTACAGAATTCACAAAAGAGCAGGAAAAAGATAAGAAAGAAGCGAAAAACATTCATAACGAAAGGAACAAAACCACATACGAGACAGATGGTGAGGAAAAAAAATCCAGAGTTCATTTCAACAAACTGGAATATGGAGAAGGAACAAGCAGTCAACCAATGCAGAGAGAGGAAATGGGAAGCAACAATGAGAGGATCAGAAACCTCTGGGACAGCTATAAAAGGCCCAACATAAGAATCATTGGTTTGCCAGAGAGTGAGGAAGATGAACTAGAACTTGAAAAATTGAGTGAAAATATAATAAAGGAGAACTTCCCAGACTTGGGGAAGGGAATAGACTTGCAGGTCCAGGAAGCAAGGAGAGTTCCCAAGAGACTGGACCCAGGGAGAACCACTCCAAGACACATTATAATCAAAATGTCAAAAATTAAAGATAAAGAGAGAATCTTAAAAGCAGCAAGAGAGAAGAAAAGAATTATATACAAAGGGGTCCCAATTAGACTATCAGCTGACTTCTCAAGGGAGACCCTGCAGGCAAGAAGGGACTGGCAAGAAATATTCAAAGTAATGAAAATCCAAAACCTACAACCACGAATACTCTATCCAGCGAAATTGTCATTCAGAATAGAAGGACAGAGAAAGTGTTTCCAGGACAAAATAAAACTGAAAGAGTTCATTAGATCCAAACCACTGTTATATGAGATGTTAAAGGGACTGGTTTAAAAAACAGAAGCTAAGGAGGTGAAACAAAGGCAAACTAAACAGGCAACGAGAGTGGAAAAGGAACTGTGGGTACGGGAAGCATATTGGGGGGAGGTCAACAGGGAGGGGGAGTGGGGAGAGGGAGGGAGATGATATAGGAATTGGGGATCATGGTAGGAGGGAATGGAATAGACGGAGAGAGGTTGGGAGGAACTGTATGCACAACTAATGGACATAATCAAAAAGGGGGGGACAACTGGAGGGAGGGGGGCCACCGGGTGGAGGGGAGCAGAGGGAAGGGAAATTGGCACAAATGTAATATTTTAATCAATAAAACACATTAAATCTAAAAAGAAAAGATCAGAAGTGGGTAATGGATAATTTAAGGTTAGTTGTAGAACCACTGGCCTCCAACTGTGTATTTCTGTCATCTAGACTTTTCTCAAAAGGAGATTTCACAACAATAAATTTACAGAACAGTCAAAAAAAAATAAAAATAAAAACATAGGCAAGATAGTGGCTTGTGTACATGGCAGAAAGATTGTCCCAAACAATGTCATACCCTGAACAGAGGCATGAGGAAGAAAGCAGAGAGCAAATACAACTCAATGTAAAGCCAGTTAAAATGAAAACAGTTAGAATAGCATAATGCAATTGCCACTACCAACCTGGCTTTATCCTCTCTGGGTATTTGAAATTTTCAGGAGAGCTATGCAATCCAGGGATCTATCCCACTTTACCTCAGCACTTTATATAGATAGCAAATAGATATTTTTAAAAATCACTGACTTCAAACTTTATAAGAAATACTATATAAAGTCAGCAGAAGTATAATTCCATACATGATATAATAGGAAGAATAGAGTTCTCTGTATTTCCACTTTCTACTTGATCAGGAATTGACAAAAGCCTTGTTAATGGTTATTAACATTAATAGTCTACTGATATTCTAAGGGAATAGTCTCAGCTCTGGGATTCAGCTCAATCCTTCTTTTCCCCTCTCCCTCCCTCCCTCCTTCTCTTTTTCCCCTCTCTTGCCCCCTCCCCTGTCATTGTCCTCAAGCCACACCATTCTGTGCTGAATGTTTTCATCTTTGCATTACAGAATTTCTTCAGTCTCTACTTTAAGGTCACTTTAAGTATTTATTTCAAATCAAAGTGATGCTAAGTTAGTTTTGTTCCTCTCTGTTATGCTCTACAGAATGTCTGGCCTGCATTACTTGATACTGTGAACTGACTTCTATTTGGGGGGACCTGAATGTTTCTGTCTCTAATCTTAGGACATTGTGTGCTCTTGCCATCTGCTTCTGGGCTCTGCCTACACAACAGAAATTTTTAAAATGTTTTATAATCTATTACTTTTGTTAAGAAGAGTCACTTCTAGGTTGAGTGCAAACTAACTGTAGAACCCCACCATACTGGCCTGTGAAGGTTGTTTCAGGTATAACACATGACATGCACCCCTAAATCCATCACCTCAGTTATTCCACAATAGAAACTTTAGACTTAATATCATGTAACATCATATGGGAACACTTTATGGCAGAAAAAAAAATTTATGAAGCTGTGACATTTGGAAGTTCAGATGAAGTAAAAAAGAATCATAGAAGATTTTAAATGAAGGGTTGTATAAAGACTGAATGAATAAAGAAACGACTGTAATTTCATGCAAATAACATCAAAACAGTGATATTTCTGTTAATAGAAAGTAAAATAAATTGTGTTTTCCTTTTATATTGAGAATGTTAAGAGGAAATCAGGTATTGCTGGCATGCACATTAAAGTTTGGTTATAAACAGACCATGGGCTCCAAAATTCTAAATAGATATTTTTTAACGTTAGTTGAAATTTTCCATTATAAGACATGACCTTTTTCCATAACCAAAAACAAAAACTTTATTTTTCAAGGTTGTTTTAATACTGAAAATAAATTGTTTCTGAGCACACATGCATTTATGCAAGAGTAGTATCGTGTTGACAGTAGCTATTGCTAAAGGGCGACCATACCAGCTGAAAGCATAAAGGTTGGCCTGTATTTACCCTTGGAAATTGAAAATTCTTCATGGCATGTGTTGTGTTTGATAACATTGTTATTTGGAAAAACAAATTAATGATGTTTAATCAACATCAAAAAAGCACATTGGAACATAGCAAACAGAAAGTTACTTTGACTCATTAAAAATGTGGCATATATTTTCAAAATATCCTTCTAAGTTTAATTAATTTTATTCAAGTTGTATTTCTTAGACAAATGTTATATCTATAATTTTAATATAGTATATTTAGCATTTAATCATAAGTTGTTTATTGAAATACATTGGCTATCATGACACTTTATTTATTTGCTACTGTGAGGCTCTCTCTGTAGTGGAGGATACATCTATTTAAAAGAAGAATATGGCCATTTGGTCTTAAAACAATAAAACTTAAACAAATTATATATGTAAATCATATTAACCTTATGTTTTAAATTGATTTTAGAGAGAGAGAGGAAGTGGGTAGAGAGAGCGAGAGAAACATTGATTTCTTGTTCCCCTTTGTTACTACATAGATATGACTAGTCCGGATTAAAAATTACTTTTTTAAACATTTTGTGTACACATATAAAATTTTGTTACCTCAACATTTCAATGTTCTAGATATAAAATCCTCATGAGAGGTTGAATAAATATGCAAGAATGACTTCTATGGATATCTTCCTTTAAAAAATAGTAATGCACAGAAATATAATACCAACTTCAAGATTTAGTCATGGGATGTTTAAAGGCTCAATATTAGAATATTTGCACTCACTTGGGATTTAGAAAATATAAAATACTACCAAACATACCAAAATCTGAATATGAATGAAATTTTCTGACCATGAGTATATACTGTGGTATGTCACCCAGATCTTCCCTTTAAAGCTAGAGCCTTCATCCCCAGGTGCAATAACTTCTGCCCTCTGTTGATCACTATGACCTCTGCTTTAAGAGGAGCTCTCCAAAAAAAGAGATGCCTCATTTCAGCTTATGCACTCTCCTCAGGAATAGCCAATATCCAATAATATTGTTGATGTTGGGGTACAGAGATCCAACCTCCTTGCCACAATTTTGAATACCTCTGAAGGATTTGGGCTTCAGAGCTCCACTGGATGGTGATGAGGACACTGCTGCAAACACATCAATATTTGTACTTTCCCTCTTCCCATTCCCAAGTCCCTGACTCTCTTAAAGGAATTATTGGTACTCCCCAATATACCAACTGCATGTGAATGTCCATCCTGGAGTCTATTTCCAGGGGGAAATGAGTCACTGACATTAGTGTTTGGAAACATGAACTAAAATGAGATTTTGGAAACATAGCATCCACTGTCCTAATACTATCCCCATCACTGGTGTTGGATAAAGCAAAGATAGATTCTGCCATGTGACTTTCCGCACTGGTGAACCAGGATATATATCAGTTGAAGGGGATGCTCTGGTGAATATACTATCTGAGATGTTTGAGATCTGCAGGGTACTAGTAGCATTTATAGAACTATGGAACCAAATGATTCTTACTGGATGTCATTGATACATTAGAGAAAGATATAAAAATAAAGGTGGAGGGTGATTAATTACTAATTCAAGGGAGCCTATGAAAGCCTCCCTGATATGACATAAAAAAGAATCTTATCTCTTGCATCCTAGGAGATAGGAGATGCTGAGGATCAGACCCAGGACATAGAAGTACAAAAACCCCCAACAGATTGATTTCTTGACTCTTTTAAGTCTACTATGCCAAGGTCAGGTTTACTATTGGGATGGGGTAAGAATATAAGATTAAGTCTATCAAATCCTCACATGTTCTAGAACCCTCTGGTCCTATCAATTGGCTCACTGCTCTTTGTTCATGGTTGGTGCTCCTTTCACTTGCTAGCACATAAAGTTAGAATTTGTTAAAATAGGGACAATATCTATGATTCAATATTTAAAGTCCTAGCAAGGACTTAGGAGACAGGTGCTAACATTATCTTAAAATGGCTTTTAGAATAATAGATAAAGCACTGGTTCATAATTAAGTGAAGTAAAAGTGACAAAAATGCCATGGAAGACATTGCAAGAGTTCAAAAGACTCAGAGAAGTAAACATGCTAGCACAGGTTTACTATGTAAAGTCAGAAAAGTCAGATAACTCACCAGATAACTGTGTTCCATAGAAAAACCTGGAGGACTCTCTGTTTAGCAAAGTGATAAGAAATTTATCTGTGAGAAAGGCACCAACATTATTAAAAAACTCAGTAGTGGCTGTGCTCTGTGGGACAAGGATAACAGTAGGAGACACTGTTACAGAAATGGGTTTCTTAATAACAAAGGGGGTGATGTAATCCCAAAGTACAGGAGGCCATATGGTATCGCTTAACCATCACAAAGTTAAACAATTATTCTAATGAGCAGCAAGTCGGGACTGGCAGCAAGAGTGGCCTGACTCATGGAGCCTTGGAACTGGTTAATAGAACACTGTACCTAGGGACACGATAGGGTGTTACTCAATCAACACAAACAAAGAAACCGGGGTTGGATAATCAGGAGGCTAAAGGTGGCTGGCCCCCTTAAACTCATAATCCCTTTTAGAGTATCCAAACCTGAACCAATTTTCAGATCCATAACCCCTTGTTTAAAAATAGCCCAGGTCCCTGGTAGAAATGACTCTGTCTTACTACAGAAAGAATATGTAGTAAAATTTCCTCCAGCACTTTACCCAAGGGATCTATGGCAATTTACTAAATTCTATATTGTGAAGAGCAAAATAGGTATGTTTTTTATGCCTCTTGGACACAGTGTTTGAGTTGAGAAAAATACTCAGAAAACAAAAGTTTCAACATGTCTACTCCCTACCTTCACTTTTGTCAGAATGAGGGATTGTGGAGGCCAAGCAATAATCAGTGTCCTAAGTCTGGCCTCAGTGTGTCAGCTAAGTTCACAAGTCTGTCTTACAGTCATTTTCCTGGTCCCTGAAATGCATAATTAGAATGGGTACACAGTATAGTTGTCAGAATTTCCACATTGGTTTCATGGTTTGTGAGACAAGAGTTATTATGGTCGGAAAAGCCACATGGAAGTCTGAAACTAACCTACTCCCACTAAATATATTTAATTAACTAACTATATTGTATCTCAAAAAGAATTATCTAAATATTTAAATACTAGCCCTCTTACAAAGCAAACAGATCCTGAAGGATAACAATGAACTATTATAAACTCAACAAAGTAGTTGTCCCAATTTCAACTTCTGTGCCTGATGTGCTATTTTTGTTAGAGAAAAATCAATAACCTTGTGGTAAACTACCATTAATTTGAATCCGTTTTCCCCCATACTATCAAGAAGCAGCTGATATTCACATGGAAATAACTACAGCATACATTTCAAGTTTTCCCCCAGGGCCAGGTTTACCTCACTGCACTGTTTTATAGTATTGTCTGAAGTATTCTACAACATTTACATGGTCTTACTAATATTACAGTAGTCCATAAATTGAACACACATGGTCCATACATTTGAAGTTTTTATTTGTCCTATGGCCTAAGGCAGGTCGGGAATGTCCTTTATAAAGGACAAATTATGGCATCACATTTCCCACCACTAAGGAAACAACAGTATCTGGCTGTACTCATCAGTATCTAGAAACAATGTAATTCAGATTTGGAATACTGCTCCAAATCCAGTAAATACATGATTTACTCCAAATGTAAAATACATTTGCTGATTACACAAAAGGCTCCAAGTTTTGAGTGGAACCAATCAAAAAATACAACTCTACAGCAGGTCCAGTTTTTGATGCAAGCATCACTGCTTTTTGGGCCATATCATCCAACATACCCTATGATTTTGAAGGTATTATATGTGGTGGGAAACAATGCAGTGTGAAGAATTTTCCAGCAGGAAAATTGCAACATAGACTCCTAGGGCTTTTGATCAAGGCCATGTCATCTGTAGCAGGGTTAAATGTTATTTGAAAATAACCTGTATTGTCTTTCTGGGTCTTAATGGAGATATGTCAAATGTCAAAATAGCCAGAATACTCCATAATGAATTGCATACTGTCCTAAGGTAGGGTGGACCAAACAATAATCCCTTGTAAGACTAAAATTAAATATGTGGGACCAGGCATGAGCAGGCACAAAAGGCACAGGGTCTGTTCCCAAACAGGTGGATCAGATTTTTGTCTCTCTCTTTCTGTTAGCTGCTGACTATGAATGTATGTCAGGGTAGGATCCCATAAGACTGCATCATGGAGGAAAAAGAGACCAACCCAGAGTCATAGATATATCAGCTCGATATGTGAATTTGAGGAAAAAATTAACTGCTTATGCAGGTTATCTTTACCCAGGCATGGCCGTGAAAGTCAGCTATAAGGGAAATCCTTGCAATGGTCAAAGCTTCTGACAGTGTAGGCCATCCAGTTTGTGTGAAGAAATGTCCTGAAATGAGAATTTTGATAATCTTATAGGTGGTGGTGAATGACTTGGGTCATGGACATGGAAAGAGAAAATTGAAAGACTAGGATGTCTGGGCAAAATGTAAGTAGATAAATATATGGAAATTTCCTTGTATTGTATGTTAGTGCCCATCCAAGAACATCCACCTCAGAAATGGAACTAATACCATAGGTGGAATGACTCAGCCATTTGACACCAGCCAGCCTCTGTCATTGGCCATCATAGTATTCTGACATCATGAACAAAGTAGCTTTGATGGAACGCATAGAAGGCAAACATGGGCCCATTAGCATGGGCTTCCATTCACTAAAGCTGATTTAACATCACCAGTACTAAATGTTTACATTTTTAGCAACCCAGATGAAATCTTAGGCACCAACATACAGTGGGACGCTAGTATGGAACAACTGATTATCAAAAATAGTTCTTATTTCTGAGATATGAGTATATCCAGAATGGTGAATTTCAAGTGACCAACCAGACATTCTTGAATGCAAATGTGTGAAGTGATGTGCACCATCACCACTTGAAAGACAACTCAAGCCATCTATAGCACAATACTGCCAATGTGGCATCATCTCTTCAGGAGACAAATCAGGGACTTGGTGGCAAGCTGATTACATTGAACACTTTTCCTCCTGGACTGGACAGTGAATTGCCTTGATTGAGATGGATTTACACATACCATAAATAGCTGCTTCCTTTACCCACAGGGCTTCAAGAGCAATAAGAACTAAAATCTGAAGGATAATAGAATGTTTGATCCCCTGACTTGGGATCCCATATAACATCATATTGAATATAGGAGAGTAATATAGTGGTTCTATCGCATGCCATACTACCCAAGAAGCTGCTGGCCTGAGAAAACCATTAAATGGACTTCTGAAGGTACAGATGCCTGCTTAGAAATGATAATCTTGAGAGTATGAGGTATAATCCTCCACGACTCAGAATATATCCCAAACCAATGCCAGTTGCTTCTTTAATAGGTAGACTTTATGGAACCAAGAAGAGTTATTAAGAGTCCTGGTTTCCTATTTGGGAAATTAGTGATTCCAGCTCCTAAAATCATAGTTTCTGCAGTTCTAGATGTCTCATTCCCACCAAAAGTAAACACTTCTAGGGGAGCAGTCAGCAAGAGCACCCATTGAATTGCAAATTTTCATTCCCAGCTGCTGAGACTATTGACTGCTAAAAGCTCAGAGCCGAATTGCCCTCTGAGGAAGTCACTACCTTAGGCAGAGTTACACCCTCTTTTCAGGGGCAGCCTGCATTAAATGCCCTGACCACTTCACCCAGTTTGGGACACCTCTGAAGGAATATCTCAGATCCAGAGTCCCAGTTGTGCCAGATGAACCTTCTACTGCAATTTAGCACAGTCCCAACTTCTCTCCCTACCCAGTTCCTCTTCCTTCACTCCCTCACAGATACTGGGCCGAAGAGCGCTTCTTTTCAACCACTCACTGGAGAATCTCCATTTTAGCATCCACTTCCAGAGAGATCCAAACCAGGATAGAAACCAACAATCTCAATCTCTTCTTTGCACACTTGTTCCTAATTTCTACCCTTTATGTTTTAGGCTACTTTGTACCAAAAGTTCAAAGACTTTATGTTTTTTCATTCTTTCTTACTCTTACTTTAACAAAAAATACTGGCAGCAGTGCTCATTCAATCTGGTGTTCAATTTGCAGAGTATATTTATATGTGCTAAAAATGGCCATTTTATCAGCAGCAAATATCCAGCTTCAAATAAAATTACCCCATTCCCTGCAGCCTCACAAAGAACACAGTCTGACTTCTTAGTAGACCTGAATCTTACAAAGGGAAAACAACCATAAAACTTCTGCTCAATTTAAAACAAAGCCACACACCTTTTAGCCAATTCCCACATGTCATCATTGGTCTATAATTGCATCACTATAATAGCAGTTTTCTTTTTCTTCTAAAATTGCTCCAAATATCAATGTACAGGTATTCTTATAATTTTAACAAATGTATAGGTAGAGAGGACTTCCTCTGTTTCCAACTGTGGAAAAGGCTTTTGTGAATTATAAGAAGTATTTTACTTTTTAACACATCATTAAATCTTTATGTACTTTCAGAACTTCCTGAAAAATCTCACTTTTTAAAATTCACTCAGGATATAAGTACTGCTAAAATAAATAGGGTGTTAAAATAAAACTTCTAACTAGGGCATTATATAGGTGAGATAAACAGAACTTCCAGGTAAAACTTTTCTTGTTAAATTGGTCTTCATTTCCCAAACCTCTTATTTTTCTTAAAGTTGTCTAGCACCATGAAAATTCACAGATCTCAGGTACTGGTTTTGTTTTCTCTCCTATTTTTCCTCTATTTCAAAAGAATTGCTTCCAGAGAAAAGAAATAATTAATGTTCTGGTTGGCTCCTAAACCATGTATTTTAAAGTAATTGGAAACAATAGAAATGAGTAACTAGACAAATGTGTCCCTTTATCTATTGAAGTCTATGGATAAAAAATATAGTCATGGAATCTGAGGTGTTTCTTGACACATTAGTATGTGATATATGAGAAAGATATATTATAGCAAGGTATTAACTTCCTTGCAAATGGTACTTTACAGTATCAATATCTTGAATCACTCTCTATCCTCATAACTCACCTTCCCTTCCCTCTTATCCTTAATATGCCTCCATTCTAATAATCTGCAAGTCTAAAATAAATTTAGTTAAAGGACTCATCTCCCATTTTTTCTCCAATATTCCATATATTATTTCCAGTATACATGCAACTGCTATTTCATTTTTAAAAGACATAATGATAACTTTGTTGTTTTTAATAATTTATAATAAGATATATTTAAACATCATTGGCCTTAAGATAAAATCAACATCCAACACATGCAAGATTAAAAAAGAAACCATTCTTTAAATTTTTAGAAAAACAGTTTCATAATTTGCAACATGACCTTCAGTGAAATACACCATTTAATACATATTTAGGGAAATTAAGTTTAGAAAAATATGAATACTTTACTAATTGTTTGTCTTTCAGTGTTGCTTCTCTCTTCCTCTTTCTTTCTGCCTAGAAATGTAGTATTTGTTTCAGGACCCCAAACACAACACTATACAGGTCCCATAGAAAGTTTACAAAAGAAAATCAATGAGCAATTGTATTTAAACCTGAGTAAATTTAAAATAAGTTATAGCAATAAATCTATATAAGCAGAAAGGCAAATCTCTTTTCCAAACAAGATCAAATAAGCACACCAACTGCATTATATGATTTCATTGAAAGTTAAAGCATTTAAGAGGCTCACAGAGTAATATGTAAATAATCAAACCCATAACTTTGGTTTATGGGTTTAGAAACTGTAGGATTTTTCAACAAGACAAGGTGAATTTGAAGAGAAGTTTTACACTTTTGCTCTTATTACTAATTGAAATTAAATAATCTCACATTAGATAAATAGTATGTACTTCTCATATTTTGAAAAATATCAAACTGGCCCTGCAAGATTATAATTTGCAATGTAAAGCTCCTAATACTAAGTCTGGCCATCTCATAAAATTCACTCAGATCACTGTTCAATAGTCCCTGGAATCTACGGTGGATTAACTAGAACCAGTAAAGCAATAAATGAAGAGGCCTGAAGCATTTAAAAGTGGAAACTACAAGTTACACCAAACTGAACACTATAATAGCTTTCTTATAGTGCATGACAGTGGGAAGTGTCTTTTACTCAAGACTTAGTATGGTCAACTAGAAATTTAAAATTCTGGAATGGTTTCATTAGATTAAAAAATTCAACTAGATTCACTCACTCACTGTATGAGTGAGCAAGTCATGTTATAAGTGAGCAAGTCATCACTTATCTGTTTACTCTGGTTATTTCCTTTATAAATTGTTGAAAACCTCATCTTCCCTTGCATCTCAACAGATGACATGAGGTGTAACTGAAGAATTTAGAAATATATATATATATATATATATATATATATATAAAATAATTTAAAAATGTTGTAATTCCTAAAGTGAATTTGATCTTTTACATCATTAAAGTACTTGTAGCTGTATTCAGAATCAACCACAAGCTTGTCATAGCATGAGGTTTTATTATTGTTTATTATTTCAGCCATATTCTTAATTTATACCTGATAATAATTCTCAATAACTTGAGAGACTTCTATCTAAAGACTCAGTCCTCACTCTTAAACAGTTTATCTCCTTCCTTAACAACTTATCATAAAGACACCCACAAACTACAAAGGACCCTTGAACAATGCAGGGGCTAGTGGTGCTGACCCCACACAACAGAAATCTGCTTGTAACTTTTGAGTCCCCCAAAACTTAACTACGAATAGCCTACTGTTGAGCAGAAGTGTTACCAATAACATAAACAGTCAATTAACACATATTTTGTATGTTATATGCATTATATGCTACATTCTTACAATAAAGAAAACATGTTATTAAGAAAATCAAAACTTCCAGCCAAGATGGAGGCCTAGACAGACACGCTATGTCTCCCTCCACAACTAAGAAGGAATACAACTACCTCAGAAGTAGAGAGAACCAGAACTTCCAGAAAATTGAGCTGCATGGTAGTCCTACAAACAAAGAAATAAAGAAGAAATACTCATCCAGACAGGTAGGAGGGGCGGAGCCAGGGTGGAGAGGATGTGGTGTGGTGGTGGCAGCAGCAGCAGCAGCAGTGGCAGACCAGTGGAAAGTGCAAACAAAGGTTTTAAAAAGTCGGGAGGAACACTTCCAGCAGCAAACCAGATCATGGAGTTCATGGTCCCAGAGCCAAGGAAAATAAAGCCTCATTGCTTCTGACTGTGAAAACCAGTGGGAATTGGGGCAGCAGAAGAAACTGCCAGTCTCTCAGAAAATTCTGCTTGTTTAAAGGGCCCCCATGGTTCTAGAACATTCACAGACCCACCCACTCTGGGAACGATGGCCAGAGAAACAGCTAGAGAGGCTCCAGTCCCATAGAAAAGTAGGAGAAGTGCCTGGAAAATGGGCAAGTGCCAAGCAAGCAGTATTGTTCCCTCTCAGACCCCTCCCCCACATAGCACCACAACGTGGTGAAGCGGGTCACCTGTACTGATGAACACCTAAGGCTCTACTCCTTACAACAAAACAAGAGCGACAGCTCTACCTAAAACACAGAGGCAAACAAACACAGGAGCTTGTCAAGATGAGAAGACAGAGAAGTATGGCCCAAAAGAGGGAACAGATCAAGGTTCCAGTGGGAGAACTAAGCAATGAGGAGATAGCCAACCTAACAGATGCAAAGTTCCAAACACTGGTGATAAAGATGCTCACAGGCTTGACAGATGTGCTTAAGTATGGCAAACACATAAGGGAAGAAGTGAAGGCTATGCTAAATGAAACAAAGAAAAATTCACATAAAACCAATGGTTAAGGGAAAGAAATCGGGGTTCATATCAATGATTTTGAATATAAGGAAGAAAAAAAAGTCAACCAGTACAGAATGAGGAAACAAGAATTGAAAAAAAATGAGGAGAGGCTTAGGAGCTTCTGGGACAACTGTAAACGTGCCAACACCTGAACCATAGGGGTGCCAGAAGGAGAAGAGAAAGAGAAAGAAATTGAAAACTTATGTGAGTAAATAATGAAGGAAAACTCCCTAAATTTGGTGAAGAAAATAGACATACAAGTCCAGGAAGCACAGAGAGTCCCAAACAAGCTAGACCCAAAAAGGACCACACCAAGACACATCATAATTAAAATGCCAAAGGTGAAAGATAAAGAGAGAATATTAAAAACAGCAAGAGAAAAGCAGAGAGTTACCTACAAAGGAGTGCCTATAAGACTATCAGCTGATTTCTCAAAAGAAACTTTGCAGGCAAGAAGGGAATGGCAAGAAGTATTTAAGGTGATGAAGAGCAAGGAATAAAACCAAGATTACTCTATCCAGCAAAGTTATCCTTTATAATGGAAGGGCAAATCAAGTGCTTCCCAGGCAAGGTAAAGCTAAAGGAGCTCATCATCACCAAGCTATTCTTATATGAAATGTCAAGGGGACTTACTTAAGAAAAAGATCAAAACTATGAACATTAAGATGTCAACAAACTCACAACTATCAACAACTGAATCTAAAAAATAAAAACAAAATCCAACTAAGCAAACCAGAATAGGAACAGAATCATAAGTATGGAGATCATTTGGAAGGTTATCAGCTGGGAGGAGGAAGGGGAGAAATGGGGAAATTGTGCAGGGATTAAGAAGCATAATAGGTTGGTACAAAATAGACAGGGGAAAGTTAAAAATAATATAAGAAAGGGTTAGGCCAAAGAACTTATATGTACGATCCATGGACATGAACTAAGGGGGGTGGAATTGCTGGAGGGAAGGGGATTACTGAGCAGAGGGGAGCAAAGGAGAAGAAAAATGGGACTACTGTAACAACATAATCAATAATCAATACTTAAAGAAAAAGAAAATCATAAAGAAGTGAAAATGCAGTTACAGTATTTTTTGAAAAATTCTGCATATAGGTGGACCTGCACAATTCAAACTTGTGTTGGTTAAGGATCAACTGTACTTGCAACTACAAGATTCATTTATTTATCTACTAAACACTCACTTTACACCTATCATTCATCAAACCCTCTTTCAGATGTTGAAAATGCAGAGATAAATGTAATATATTAATATTTTCTACATGCAAGGACCTCACAACCCTAGCTAGAGATTCCTAGGGGATATGATGCTACAGAATTCCTGGGATTAACTGTCAGCAACCTCTCACTCAGGGCCACTCACTCTAGGAAATACCAGCCTTAATACCACACCTAGGATTATACTTTATGAGGCAGCCATTGTCTTTTTGTGAAAGTGGATTGTTCCAAAAGCATAACCCCATTCCTTGACCTTTGCCTTTTTCCAGTCAAATTCTTTTAGCCTCTGCACATTAGAATTCACTATAGCTCAATTCCATAGTAAGATGTTTAAGAGCTTATACTACACAGCGATACTATCTTGTTTCTTTGATTTACTAGCTATGTACACTTACTTGGGCAAGTATGAAAGAATTTTATGCCTCATTGTCCTCACCTGTAAAATAATGGTAATAATATTACCCAGGTTGTTGTGAGATGGAAGTACAGCACATAGAATGGTGCTGGGCACATAGTAAGGGCTTAATGACTACTAAGTATCCTCATCATCACTACCATCACCATTACTGTGTGCCATTGGTAAACTTAGACATTGTTGATAGCAAACTGCTTAATATTAAAGAGTCTATTTCCAAAAGCCAAATCACCCAATCAATTTGAACATTCCCTCAAAATCCTCTCTGTATTAAAATAGGTCATAAATGGTTAACTTGATATTACAGAATGGACCTTTATACTTAATTAATTGATTTTCCCTAGGATCACAAAATTTGATCTTGAAAAAAATGAGATCCAGTTTCTAGATCTCTCTTCTATCTGAATGGCACTTGTACTCACCCAAAGTCCAGGGCCTTCAATACTAATGCCTTTACATATAAATTAGAGAATCAAAATACTCTCATAAACCTGGCTCACCTCCAGTATTCCTCCTCAGTAGATGGTCACTCTAATACCAACAGTTGCATAAGCCAGAAAACTTACAATCATCCTTGATTCATCCCTCTTAGAATTTTGCTTTCCAAACCTATCTTATCCACCACGGTCCCATTAGACTTTATTTTCAAGATATTTTACCTGAACTGCAATAAATTATGTCACAATTACTCCTGTTCCTCATCAACCCATTCTCCTTACAGTCACCTGATTAATCTATTAAAAACACAAATGTGAATGCCTCTCCTCTGTCTTCTTAAAAAAATAAAAGACTTCCATGGTTCTTCAAATGAAATCCAAAATCGTTCCAATGAACTTTTAGACCTTTAAGGATCTGTCAATCAAGTAAAGCTCAGGCCAGTGAAAATCTTCCCTACACTTCTCTCATAGACTGAATACTTTCAACATCTCCAAGAAACTTCTCTGGCTGCTGTGGCTCAGTGGATTGAGCATCGGCCTGCAGGCCAAGTGCCGCTGGTTCAATTCCCAGTCAGGGCACATGACTAGGTTGCACATCAGGTCCCCAGTTGGGGGCGTGAGTGAGAGGCAACCACACAGTGACGTTTCTCTCCCTCTCTTTCTCCTTTCCCCTCTCTCTAAAAATAAATAAATAAACAAATAATTAATTAATTAATTAAAAAAGAACTCTCTAAGGAACTTTGATTTCTTCACTTTCATAATTGTTATTCTCTTTGTCTTGAAAGTTCCCTAACCCATATATTGTTCTTGTTCTTTCAACTTGCTACTGCCTATTCATCCCTCCACTGTCCACACTAGATCACTTTCTCAAAGAAACCAGATGAGGTCAAATAATCTTCTAGAAATAATACTTCTCCTTCCTGACACTTAGCAATAATATAATTATATTATTAATTGTATAATTTATAGATTACTATGTTTCCCCAAGCTTAATATAAGTTTCAGAAAGGGGATGGAGCCTTTGCATTTTTCATCCACAGTTGATTTCCATGAAGATTCAATATATTTTTTGATGTACAAATAGTTCGTGAATTTATTTATTAAGACTAAGCAGGCCAATTAATGTCGTATAGAGCTTGAATTTACTAATATCTAAAACCTTGATTCTTAATTTTAAATTTTATTTTGGAATAAGAACCATTCGCACTTCCTAATGATTACTCTTCCTTTATTAACAGTAAATTCAGGATTCAGTTCTGGAAGTTTGCCTAGCTCTTCACAACACAAAAATAATTAGTACTTTATTCACATGCTAAAGAACTGAACATCACAGTACAAAAAGAAATTATATAAAATGTTGCCTCCATCTGTTGGAGCTTCCATGTTGCTTGAAGTGGAAGGGGCAAATAACAACACCAGTTCCAGGGCCTTCAGCAAGGGTGGAATGTTGAAAATTTAAAACAATTCTTAGATTTTCTAGGAAAACATATATTTTAACTATGAAGAGAAGTTTGAAAAGTACATTTACATGAGAGTATATCTAAGCCATTTTAATGCATTCTCTTTGCACTTTACTTTTTCCCTGTGGCAAAGTATTTTGCAGGGTAATTCTTCTGCAAGAAATGTTCAGGATAATAACAAATTTTACCTGCATACTTCTCCAATTATAAATGATTACTTAGACTAAAAATATTTTTCTTCTATATTTCAGGAAAAATACTTCATCTATGTTTTCCACTTATATCTTTGGCTACTGTTTTTTAGCTTTCTTGAAAAAGAAAGAGCAACTTAAATATTTATGATCTCTTAGATTCTGACTTCACAATCCTGGTAGATTTCATTTTTGTTTACCAAATATCTGCTTTCCTTCCCTGGGAAAGGATTATACTTCCCCTTCCTTTAGAAGTCAGAATTTGTGACTTGCTTGACATGGAAATGTGAGAAGTACATGCTTCATCATGTTCTCTTTTCCCTTTGCATAATGATAAATGATGTTCTATATAGAACTTTTTCAAAAGGCTGTGTCCCAGAAATAAGAACAGAGTCAAAGCGCACCCACAACGAACATATAGCAAAAGAGAGAAACAAATATTTGTGATTGTAAATCATTGTGGTTTGATCAGGTTGTTACTGTAGCATAGCCACATCTTCCCTGGCTGATATAGTGATGTTTTCTGTCTGCCACCAATATATTATTCCCCCCACAAAATCTTCATCTCTACCAGGAACAATTATCTAATTGCTATATGCATCTTTCACATGCTTCCTGAACAATTTCATCTGAGTGCCATTCAGGCAATTGATAATCATGACTAAAACTAAATTCATCATCTTTCTTTCAAAAATGTTATTTATCTTCCCTTATTTCAATACAACTTACATGTGAGACAATTTAACTGTTCGTTGTCTCTCTCAAATCCATTCCATATCCAATTGTCAAATTTTGTCAGTTCTGCAACCCAAATAACTACTGACTCTATCCCATTCTCTTCACCTCACTGAGAAAGTTATTTCTCAGTTTAGATCTTCATCATTAATCTCCAAGGATTTTAGAGTAATCCACCAAGTTGTCTGTAATTTCAATCTTGCACAATTTCAAATTATTCTCCAAATTCTCACCAGCATGGTCTTTCTAAAATTTAAATGCAACTTTATCACTTCACTGCTTCTCATAGACCAATGGAATCCCAATCTCTCTGTACAAAATCCAAACCCTTAGTATAGCATTTGAGATTCACCATAGTCTGACTCTAGCTCACCTCTTTAGTTTTACCCACAGAGACACCACACATCGATCTTCTAATCTACCAAATTTTTCCTAAAGACATCATATACTCTAAAACCTCTGTTACTTTTCATGTTTTTGTTCAAGAATGTTGCATTGCTCCAAAAACTGACTGGCCAATTATCCTTATCCCTGTGAGTCCAAGCCACAACTCTGAAGATCAGCAAAACCAGTAAACAGATACAAAGTAGACCTCTTAGACACTCTCCAATTCATGTGTACTACATAAGAAAAAGGATGGTCAGCAGGATACAATATGAACCAGAGCCTAAAGGGTCATGAAAACAAATGAAAAACAAAATCTTTAAAAGTAGGTACTAATCAGAAATGTTAAATAAAAAGATCCAGTTGGATAAGAATGAAGAATGTTCTCTTGGATTTACCTGTTACATGAGATGGCAGGGACAGAAGCCAGTTTGCAGTAGGTTAAGAAAGTGAGACTTGGAAACATTAAGTGTAAAAAACTCTCTTAACTAGTGTGGGTCAGTCAGGATGGAGAGACATAGTGAAATAGCTACAGGAGACATAATAGGACAAGAAACTCTTCTCAGGCTAGGGTATCAGAGTAGTAGGAGACAGATTAGTTAGAGGCACTAGAAGGGAATTAGAAGTCAAAGGTAATTCTTTTGAAGGAAGGGGGATCTGAGATAGTGAAATGGTAGATAGAAATGGAGTAGTTGAGAAATAAATATTGTTCTGCCAGGGCGAGTAAAAAGATTATAGGAGAGATGTATATGTTTAGCCATTTTAAGTTTCAAGGGAGAGTAGCACTGCAAAGCAGAAATACCCTACAGATTTGAAAATATTGGTGTAATAGTAGATAAAAGGTCACAGTTGACTTTTTGTAAGTTGTATGCATTTATTTCCTAAGAAGACCAAAAATTACCCAATTGTTTTCAAAGGGACGAAGCACTGATTTGTATTTATCGTGTTCCAATCTATTTTCAAAAGAGTACAGTACTTTTAATGTGATTTCACCAAGTATCATTGACAAAATCATTTGACAACATAAAATAATTGTTTTCTATCTTTAAAAAGAAGTGAATGCAGTGCCAAATAACATTTGGATGATGTGAAAGCTGAACAATGTATAAACCATACACACACACACACACACAGAGCCATAATAAATCCCTGAAAGATATAGAGACAGGGAAAAAAAAGACATTTTTCAATTTCAACTTTTCTGTTGAAAAACAGCTTTATTTGGGAGTGTAGAATGATTTTTCCTTTTTGGGGTCACTTAATTCCTTTGAAACTAATTGTCCCTTTGCTAAGCTAACCTAACAATATCAAGATCATATCACCAATTTGTATGGTTATTTTGCTTATAAACCAAATGGTCACCTTAAATAACAGTTACTCTCTATGTATAAATTATGAATCTATATACAAACACAGAAAAGTAAAATTAAATGCTAGCTATAATATATTGCATTGGGGAGTATTATTTCTAAGAGCTCAGCATTGTTCCTAATTAAAAATTCCTTTCCTAAAACCAAGTTTCTAGAGATTCTATAGATTTCTTTTGTCAGAGTGCTTTTCACCTTCAGTTTTTAGATTGAAGCATGCTTTCTTACAAATACTTAGAACTGTTGTTAAAGTGTCTTTGAAATACTTTATTTTATTGAATTTTTATACAATTTTTACTTTATTTTCTTAGAGGGTGATAAAAAAAAAATAGATGTGGATAGGTACATAGCCCTTTGCTCTAGCAACACTTCTGCATACATTGTCATTAAAAACTACATGCATATGTGTTTACAACATCAAAACTTCACATGCTATGTGAGTACTCAAAGGATTTCCATAATCATTTGGAACATTTTTACAGCATTTCCTTTTTTATTTTAAATCACTAATATATATTAGAAAAACATAGATGCTTCTGCCATTAGAGGGGGGGACACGCCTTTTTTATATTCTGATTAAAATACTTCAAACATTGCAAAAGTGTTTCTGATGTTTTAACTTCTGGTTTTTTTAGACATTTACAAGTCTGATTTTTCCTTTATTCATGCTGGATCACTTTAACTTGCTTTGTTATTAAGCCCTAGAAACAGACCAAACAACTTCAGACTGGCTGGAACCATTCAACAAATTACTAGTTGGCAGAGAGAGAAGCACGTACACACAGCTCTTTGGTGGCCTGTGTGAAACACATCAGTAGCTTCCATCTAGATTGGTAAGTGTCCATATTAAGAAAATACATTATTACACTTCTGGCCAAGATGGAGGCCTAGACAGACACGCTATGTCTCCCTCCACAACTAAGAAGGAATACAACTACCTCAAAATGAGACAACTAGAAGTTCCACAATATCGAGCTGCATGGAAGCTCAACAAACAAAGATATAAAGAAGAAATTCTCATCCAGGTAGGTAGACGGGGCAGATCCGGGGCAAAGAGGATGCAGTTTGGTGGTGGCAGGAGCAGCGGCAGCAGCAGGCCAGCAGAAAGTGCAGTCACATATTTTAAAAAGTTGGGAGGGACACCTAAGGAGTGCTCCCAGCACCAGACCAGATCACACAGCTCATGGTCCCAGGTCCAGGGAAAATAAAGCTTCATTGCTTTTGACTGTGAAAACCAGTGGGGGCTGGGGCAGAGGAAGAAACTTCCAGTCTCTCAGCAGAGTCTGCTTGTTTAAAGGGCCCCCGTGATCCTAGAACATCCGCAGACCCACCCACTCTGGGAACAACGGCCAGGGAAACAGCTAGAGAGGCTCCAGTCCATGCAGAAGTGGGAGTAGTGCCTGGAACAGGAGCCTGTGGGATTGCTGGAGGGAAGGGGGGGTACTGGGAAGAGGGGAGCAAAGGGAAAAAAATCGGGACTACTGTAACAACATAATCAATAGAATATACTTAAAAATAAAAAAATGTGAAAAAATACATCATTACAACTGATACTAATAAGTCTCAGAGGAGTTAAACTTAATTCAGAATGTTCTAGTCCATAGCCTTTATCATTGAAGTCATAACATTGTGCTAAATTTTCTTTGTAAATATCTTCAGCAGTGCCAACACACAATAACTTTTATATGTTGTGAAAATTATAGTCTAGTTATTTCCATAACTAACACGGGTGGAGACCAGATAACTACTTTAAGATGAGCATTTTCATGGGTTAGGTCAATTAAGGAGAGCGTGTTAAAAGTCAGAGAGTCATTTTGGACATTACCTTGACAAAAATAATGACGAGTACAAAATGCTGAAAAGAAAGATATCCCTTGGTATAAAAAGAAAAGCAACATTAGTCAGAAAATCATCCCAGATACAAAAGATACTTGACAATATTTAAGAAAGACTAAGTTCTAAACCTCCACCTTGCTTTTATAGTTTTATACCCAATTAAGACACAACCATAAAAAGTGGACACCCTGCAGAGCTAACACAGTTTGGCACCCATAGCAATATTGCCCACTCATTTCCAATATTGCCCACTCATTTCCACTTGCGACTGAAGAAAACCCGAGGGCTGCATGGGGGAAGGCCATAAAGCACCATGCAGAACAGTTACTTATGAATTTAGGTTGGAGACAAATGCCTAAGTAATTCATTTAAAATGAGTAAAAACATTGCAGTATCTTCATGTATCTAAATCAGGTCAAAGTAATTACTTAATTTACATACTTTATCACAATACTGCACTGCTTTGTATAGTGAAATACAATTCTTTATGATACTTTCCATTTATGTGGCTTCTCAATGTTTACCTTCTCAGAGAGGCATTTTCTAACCACCCAATATGAAACTGTAGCCCCTTTCCATGCAGATTACTTCATCCTTTATGTTGCTTTACTTTTTCTTGGGTTCTTTTTTTCCTTTTCTGAAATGGTATTGGTATATTTTTTAACTTGGTTATTCTCTGCTTCTCTCCATCTAATAATGTAAGCTAATGGGGACAGAGACGACATCTGCTTTATCCATCCTGTACTGCAGCCCTTAAGACAAGGTCTGCCTCACAGAAGTTACTCATGTTGTTCTTGAATGAATGATAACAGCTGGTACTTTCATGTAAGTTTACCAGATTCCAGTCAGAATTTTTTTAATGTATGCTTTCAGCTTTATTGGAAAACCTTATTTTATCTACCCTCCCCAATAAAACATTTAAGCTATTATAATAATTTTAAAAAAGAGAAAAAGTACACAGATTTATCACTTCCTTCCATGTTCAGACTTTAATATCTTTGAGTTGACCCATCTCTCCAGAGAACAAGGCACACTGTAGTCTCTGCTTTGATATGCATTCATGGATGTGGGGAAACTTATTCTCTCACACTGGCACTGGTTAGGGAGTTATCTTCTCCAATAATTAATATTATCTTAAAATGTTAGACCAAATTCACTGTGCTATATAATTTCACAACAGCACTGGTCTAAAACAGCATGTAAGGGACGGGAAATATTTGTAATTGATTAAATCTTACCTTGATCTCTGTAGGAGCTAGTGATTAAGTCTTTAAATCTGGGCTGCTTGCAGGTTTCTGTATAGAACTTACCTTAGTGGATTTTTTCAGTTTAAATGAGACTCAGCATTTGAAACATTTTTCAAAGATACAACTGCAGTCATGAGTATATTAAAGTCAATAATAAAAAAAAATAGTATTTAGGTTGTCACTTATGTGAATTTAATGGTCCAATTCCCAAATATAATCAGGACTTTTACTGTCAGAAATCCTCTGGGCTGACCTAGTCTCTACACAGCATCTCCCCTTCCTAGGGGAAAGAAGGAATAGAAGAGTCAAAGAGGGAACGGAAGGCAATCAAAGCAGGAATGGAGGCACCAAGTAGTCAGCTGTTCTGGTATAGGAGACCATTTTGTGTAGTATAAGAAATTGTAATGCTGTGCAAGCCAGGCCTCAAATCAGGATTGTAAGACTTGACTGAAAACAGGAAGCAGCTGGTGGCACGCTCCAAATACCAGGGGGAAGGAGTAGGAATGAGATGTGTCTTTTGAGGCCTGTCCTGCTTTATCTAGCTTTAGATCTGTGTCAACAGGATATTTAAGTATCAACAGAATGCTTCACTCAAGGAGTACAATCTAATCTTTTGCAATGTGCTCTGACGCCAGAAAGTCTAAACTGATTGTTAGAATGTATTGATCTATGTTCCCCTTTGATGATACTCTTTATGGTTGGGTAGAGGGCTGTTTTCGCAAGCCATGCATTTCTGCACATAGCTAACTCAATAATAACTCAACTGAGAAAAGGATCAGCAACACTCTTTTCTGAAGGTTGCTCTCCCTCCTTCCCCAGGCAATTCGTCTCTGGGTCAACTTTTTCATCCGCAACAAAGGGTCTGCGGGTTCAGGAACTCCCCATCACTTCAATTCTCCTCATCTGTGATTGATACTACCATTTCCATTCTGGTTAGCTGAAGTTAATAGTAATAAATACCTCTAGAGGAATTGTTATCTTAATTGGACTGGTTAACCTTGTTTATTAAAGAGGAAGGAATATGCAAGAAAAACTGGAAGTGTTGAGTATAAAATCCAGTGCTAGTGAAACTTCCAAGTCATTTCATACATTCACAATGTGTTAACTCTTACTTCCCTCTCTTTTCTCTAAACTCAAGCAATGAAGACAGTGCTGGAGATGCTTTTGGCTTTTTTATTTGTTTTGTTCTCTAAAACATGCAGGTCTATTTTTAAATATAATAGATATAAGAGTTTTACTGCAAAAAAAAATGCAATTAAAATAAGCATGGCCTTTAATCATTCCCAGAGCTTGAAACAAAATGCCACTAAATTTTACCCAGTATGTTCTTACTTAAAGTAGATGGTTTCTGTCCCCACCCCACACCACTAACAACACAACAACAATTATTTTCCTCCAGGATCCAGTATTGTGTCTAAACTAATCAATCATAAAATCGTAACTTCAAGAATGGCATTTATCTTAATTTGTATCTGTATAAAAGCAATGTATTAGCAATGTAGCAGATCATATTGGGCTTGTAGTGATTATTTTATGGGGGTCCTGATCCCATAAAGTAATATTTTTAAGCAAAGAGTTTTTTACAAAGGAAAAAAAAAAGATATGAGAGAAACAGTGAAAGAATAGATCAGGTCTAGTCATGAGCAGAATCTCAAGATAGTTGACTTATTTTGTTTAGTACCTGTGACCTCCTTAATTGCTCCTCTTTTACTCATCTTTTTCTCTTACTCCTTTCATGTTGACCCAGACCACTGGAGGCATAAGTGGCCTAGCTGCCCACCCTCTACAACACATCTTCCAGAGAAATATAAGCAGAAAATAGAACTAACATTTTAGTAGATATTATAAACTGGGTACTTTTGTATGTTATCTTATGTAATGATCACAATAAAGTCCTGAGTAAAGTATCAAGACCATTTCACAGAGAAAAAAACTGAAATTTTATAATCATTTCATTGTTACTCAGCTTATAAAGGATAGATCTAGATTCAGGTCATTTTCTCTGGCCTTAAAGCCTATTTCTTTTCAAGGCACAGCACTCTCTCTCTCTCTCTCTCTCTCTCTCTCTCTCTGGCTCCTTACCCAGACTTATTCTCATTTGGCCAGCAATTGGATTGAATTAACTAGTTCCACCAGAGCCTGAATAATGAGTGAGACAATATACTTTGCCCCAAGGAGTGCATATATTTAACCAGGAGGGAAAAAATCTCCTTAACTAATGAAGGATTTCCTAGGTCAAAATTTCTAGGCTAAGCATCACTTTTCTGGTAGAGTGGCACTGGGCTGGAATGCTCCACTTGCTTCCTCTAGGAGCTCATGGCTTTCAAATAGTCAAATGTATTTAGTCCAAACAGACAATTAAGAATTAAGCATTGTGTTACACAGTTTTTTGCTTGTTTGTTTGCTTGCTTGTTTGTTTTCAGTGATTGCTACTGGCAGGCTTTGAAGCAGTTGCTATATTATTTAGGAGAACATTGTTTGCCGGGGAATTTGGTTCAGTTCTTAATAAATGCATTTGTCATGTTTATAATTTTCTTTCTCTAGTCTTCAAATGCTTTTGCTTCCAAGGCTTAAGTCGAGATAACCTTTGTTTGATTTTGTTATGGTCTCTCTTGTCTTCTCTAGGATATCTAAGAAGACAGAAACAACATGAATTCTTAGCAATAATAGACTTTTCCAAAGATATTAGTGCATCACCATGTAGGGCTGTCTGAATTGCTTTAGTCATGTGGCAGGGAATAATAAATTAACTTCACAGTTGTGGTTACTTCCTGAACTATAAATGGTGTTAATACTGGCATCTCACTGGGCAGTCGTCTAGAGCAGCGATTTTCAACTGATGTGTTGCAAGAAATTTTAAAACATGCAGTATCCAACTATTTAGTCAGGGACACTGACCTCTTTTCCCTTAGATTGTCAAATTAAAAAATGACAACAGCCAACACAACAATAGCCATCTGGTGTGAATAAATAAAAATTAGATCAATTTTTTTTGGTCAGGATAGGCAAAAATATAATTTTCTGATGTGCCACAGAATTTTAGTAATTAGTTTATGTGTGCCATAAGTTGAAAAAATGTTGAAAGTCACTAGTCTAGAGCAATCAGTTTTAAATACACCATATCTATTAAGATTTAAGGGTCAAGTTCTAAAGCTAACCTTCCTAAATGTGAATCTCACTCTGTTAACTCATAGCTTTGTGGACTGTATTGCAATATTAACTCACTTAGCTTCTATTGCTCAGATTTCTATTGAACAAAAAGAGAATAATTACAGCACCCACTTCATTACTCATATGGCTAAATGAACAATACATATTAAATGTATAAAAGAGTGGCTGACACATTCTGTTATTATATGTAAAACTGCTTTGTAATTCACTTAGTACTTAAGACACCTGTGATGTTATTGTGTTGCATCAGATGTGGCCAGAAGGGACTCACTGTCATCTTCTTCAGGATATGAGACAACAGGATTTATATGCAGTGGGTAGGAGAGGCATGAGTGTGACATTGCATTCAATCCTTGTATGACAAAGTAGATAGTGCTCAAAGTAGAGACACGTCTGCATAAATTCAGAGATGAGGAAAGAGAGGAGGCAGGCACACTAAGGGCAGCATGAGAATGCTAACTGATTTCTTGGAAGAAAAGAGGATCAAGTTCCATGAGAACTCAGAGAAAAAAAATCAAACTTTTAGAAATGCTAAATGGACAAGAAAGAGAGTTACAATGATAAAAGGCAATAATCTAGAAGCTGTCTTAAAAGTGAAAGTGATTAAGGCAAAAGCTAGGAATTATAGGCAAATGAAGAATGTGGTTGAGCATACAGATCTGTTTTATATTGGCTGAACTGCACAATGCACTAGTGAGAGTAAAGTTTTGAAGGACCAAGCTAAACCCTTTCTCCCATCATGTTGAGATATGACCAAATAGAAGTACAGTTGGTAACACTCTTGTTTTCAGTGAGGAGGAATTAATCACTGAAAGCCTGGAGAGAGAAGTATGAAAATAGAGAAAAGTAGCAGAATAGAATATAGGAAAGTTCCAGAGACAAGTTTATCTATTGACAAATTATTTTTTTCACAACTACTGCTCCTTACCTGACATCCACCACCCATAAATCCTCAGAGTCACTGCCCTGAGCTGCTACTTGAAATCAGTCAGATAAACAAACCAAACACAGGTAGCTGTTAACAAATCTCTGGATTTGTAAAATAAAAAGGTAAAAAGAGATAAATTCAGGAACATCCCAGCAGAGCTGACCATTAGTAAAGATCCTCCTTCAGGTACTGCCTAAAAGTTTGCCCTCTGCCCCAATCTATTTTCCCATATGAACTGAATAATTTAATATATCCTGTTATAGTATTTGAATGTTCTCAATTAGAAATTTGAACTATTAAACAAGTACTTCTAAAAATGAAAATGGTTCTGCAATGTGAAGAAATTTGCCTCCTAAACATTTAGCAGATGAACTGCATTTGGAGAATTGGGTTCTCACCAAAGCTGGTAGAAGTTAAATAAGTTAGAAGTAAGAAAAATTAAAGGAGGCAGTCAGACCTCAATATGAAGACATCAGGGACAGAGCAGGGGTCACTGGGTACCAAGGGAAGTAAAGGAATGGAACAGAAAGGAATAGAGAGAAGTACCACAGTTAAATTTTCCCTGAAGTTTAACATGTTCTTTGGACTATTCCTGACTCAAGAAAGTAAAGAAACTCTTCTCTTTGTGGTTCACTCTGCATGACTCCCAGAACTTGGGTTAGATTTTTTAAATGAATATTTGATTTCAGTTACATTTATTATCAGTTAACAGACTTCTAAACACTGGTTTTGAATCTAATTATGGAAATTTTTCTGGGAATGTGTGCCCAATGTCTATTTAAAGTAATTAGAAAAAACTTTTTTAATTGACAGAAACTAGAGAAGAGCTTACAAACTGCAACTGGAAAGAAGAAAATGAGCATAGGTTCAGAGAACAGTGGGTCAATGTACAGGCACACCTCAAAGATATTGCAGGTTCTGCTCCAGACCCTGGCAAAAAAAGTGAGCATGGCAGTAAAGTGAGTCACAACCCTTTGGTTGGTGGAGGGTTCTTGCCTTCTTTTTGTAAAATACACAACCTCTGTGAAGCACAATAAAATGAGGTAGGTCTGTATAAATGTTCAAGCCACTGCACAAGATATGAACAAAAGAGAAGGATCATCAGCCACCACAGCAACAAGGGAAGGAAAAGGAGCATGGAAAACCTGATCCTTGGCAACTCAAGGTGCCACAGAACAGAATTCGGAGCTGGCAGAACAGCTACCCATCTAAAGAAGAAATCTTCACAGCAAGAGAACTGAAGGAATGAGACCCCAAATCTAACTATAAATTCTGCACAAATCCCTGACTAATAGCTGAATTACCTGTGCGTGGGGAAGAGCTCACGAAGCATGGTGGGAAATCTGGCAGAGACCAGAGGAATCTACTCTTGAGTGATAGATCTGCAGGCAAGAGCTGTGAGTTTGGTGCTTTTATTACTCAGTACATTCCACTACACAGTAGACAGCTAAATGTAAAATATTGATAATACTTTGTTCATTAGATTTCTCTTATAACTGTGATCATATGGTATTTGTCTTTCACCAACTGGCTTATTTCACTTAGCATAATAGTCTCCAGTTCCATCCATGCTGTCACAAAGGGTAGGAATTTCTTCTTCTTTCTTTCTGCTGCATAGTATTACATTATGTAGATGAACCACAGTTTTTTAATCCATTCTCTATTGATGGGCATTTAGGCTGTTTCCAACACTTGGCTACTGCAAATAGTGCTGCTATAAACATCAGGGTGCATAAATTCTCTTCAGTTGGTGTTTATGAATTATTAATGTATATAAACAAATGAGAAAAACAGAACCAGAGACATGGAAACAGGGAACAGACTACAGCTGCCAGAGGAAAGGGGGTGGAGGGAAATGGTGGAAAGAAGGTGAAGGGAGTAGTCAAAGAACATGCATGAATGACTCATGGACATGGACAATGGAATGGGGATGGACTGTGGGAGTAGGGGATAGGGTGGGATGAAGGAGGAAAAAGGGAGGAAAATTAGGACAACTGTAATAGAATAAACAAGAATTAATAAATAAATAAATTTTAGAACAGAAAAAAAAAGATTGATAATACTATGCACTTGTAAGAATGTAGAACAGTTAGAACTCTGATTAATTGTTGATGGAAATGTAAACTTGTTCTGCCACTTTAGAAAGTAATTGGGGCACATCATAAATTGAAAATGAGGAATAATCATATGACCCATAGATCACATGCATAGGTGATATTTCCCCAAAAAAGAAAACATATGTCCACACAAAGATCTGTATGTGAATGTTCATATCAACTTTATCATAATAGCTCAGAACTCAATATAACCAAAAGTCCATCAATATGTAGCTAAACCAGTTGTGGAATTGATAAAACCAATTATGGTATTTTTGTAAAGTGGAATACTACTAAGCAACATAAAATGATTGAACAGCTAATATAACAACACCATGAACACATCGCAAAATCATTCAAGAAACCAAACACAAGAGAATAAGTTGTATTAACCCTCTTGTATGAAATTCTGGAAAATACAAACTAATCTACAAGAACAAAGTAGACTGGTGGTTTTCTGGATTGAGAGAGACTACAAAGGCAAATGAGGAAAGTTTGGAGGGTGATGGAATTTTTACACAGGTGTATACATTTGTCAAAACTCATCAAAATGCACCTAAAATGGAACAGTTTACTGTATATAAACTGTGTCTCACTAAAATTATCAAAAAGTAGGTGGTAACTTCAAGTTTATTGGAGTGATTCAAAATTAGTTTTTCATATGCCTTTAAACAATTACTTACATGATTTGGTTATTTTTTAAAAATAGCAGAGTCAGCTATATTTGTGACTAAAAACAGAAATGTAGCCTGTTGTGTTTGATATTTGAATATTTTCTGCTTCCTCCATTTTCCCTTCACTTGTGCCCACAGTGTTCCTCCTGCCCCCACTCCTCTCTCCTCACACTTCTGACATTTAAAAATGCTTATCACCTAAAAGTTCTTTTAACAGTTTAGGACTTCAATGCATTAAAAAAAATTGGTACTTTATAGGAAAGACCTTTTGTAAATGAGAAAATAAATATTGGGGGGAGGAAAAGAGGCAAATGCTTTATTTTTATTTGGCTATCTATAGAAGGGCTTTAGATATTTTATAGCACTATGGCAAACATTTAGCTCCATCTTTCCCCTTACTCTTGATTAACATAATTGTAATTTTGCTTGTTATGGCATTGCTCTCAGCTGGAAATCTAACAAATAAACACATACAATAATACTACGTAATTCTCTCACCTCCCTTACAATGAGGGGTAGCCATATGGCACAGCTGTGGTCAATGAGATGTAAGCAGAAATGGCTTATGGGAAAATCTTAGTAAAAGGTTGATGCAATTTGGATATGATTTATATGCTATTCCCTTCCCATTCTTTTTTCTTAAAACACACACACAATGCTGGAATCAGAGAAGCCATCTTGGACTATAGACATAACAATAACTCTAAGGTTGGTGAAGCAGAAAGGTAAATGGAGCCTGAGCCCTAATGGTTTCTTTGAACCATCTAGTCAACCTTATATTTTCTAAATCTGAACGTTTTGGGTTTTTTGGGGGGGGGCTAATTTAATTAAGTTTAATTTTATATACCATTGAACTTATTCCTAAATACACAGGCAACCCCTCCATAAAACCTCTTTTTATAGATAAAAGAATGCAGGCAAGAAAGGTCAAGTGGCTTCCTTTATGAAGTTCTCACTCTACTTTTAATTAACCACTCAGTTCTGAAATCCAGGTCTCTTAACTCTCCATACTAGAAAAGATTTTCCAATATATGACAAGGTCTATAGAAGAGAATAGATAAGACAAATTTATTTTTCAACCATGCAAAAAGCAAAAGGAAACCATTAGAGTTTAACATCTTGGACTATAGATATTTACTTTAAGGGAATTCATTTCGTGTTAAGAGTAACTAGGATTTGAAGTGAAATATACTAAACAGGGGTTAAAAGCACTAGGAATTCATATATGTATCTTTCTGAAATGAAAGTAAATTGACCAAATGTGTTTAAAATATACATGATCTTGGATAGGAGATATAACATAATTAAGATATTTGTTCTCCTTCAGTTTATTTACAATCTCAATAAAAATAAATATTTACAAGGTATGTAGGTCTGTTATAAAGTTCATCTAGAAACCAGTCAGGCAAGAATATCCAGGAAAACCTGACACATCCCTACCTACCCCAATAAAACAAACATAAATAGCTCCAACAGATATTAATAAACATTATAAATCTAACATATTTAAAACTATATGATATTAGCACATAAATATTATATTACACACAAGGTAAATATGTGAGCAGATAGATGGTATTAACTTGGGGGGAAAGCCTTTCACACACAATGTATACAGTTATCAAATCATCATTTATACATTTTAAATATTTTATAATTTTGTCAGTTATACCTCAATGAACTGAAAAAGCTCAGAAATTGATCCAACTTTGCCCATAAATTTAGTATACAAAGTGAAATTAATATTATTATAGTCATGAGAAAATGAAGATCCATTGCTTATACCATTCACTGGGATAAATTACAAAAAGATCCAAAATTTAACTCTCTTCGTCTTCGGCAGTCATCCGTCTCGAGAGACGATGGTGTAGCTTCTTAAGAGTCTATCTGCACCGCCGAGAATGGTTGTGCAGTCCGACTCGGGAGTGACACGGTATCTGTCTCCTCCCGTGTTGAATCGACATCTTGCGATGTCGCTGGAGTGTCCTCTCCAGTGAAGCTGAAGCTACAGAGCCTGGGCAGGGTGATATGGAGGGTCTGCTGTTGCCCATGCAGCAGACCCCCCCTCTCTTCGCAGCTGAAGGGTCCAAGGGAAAGACGGAGTCAATACAGCTTGGCTTCAGGTGCGCCGCAGGAGTTGCCGGTGTTGACTACAACGTCAAACCGCCTTAGGGACTCCGGCTCCGGATTTTCTGTCGGGGTTTACTCCCTTAGCCTTTCCCCTGAAGAGGTATGCCGCAACGCAGCGGAGGTTTTTTGGAGTCAGAGTTTTCCTTCTCTGACGTCGGCATGTGGACTGATAAAGAGGTAATAATCACCACCACGAAACGTGCCAAACACCCACCGTGTGCAGGCTCTTTACACACACTCCCTTGTTCAATCCTCCTGGCCATGCGGGGTTTGCACTGCGGTGGGGTTCCACATCACAGAGGCAAAAATGATGAGGGCGATGGGATAACTTGCCAGGATCCCTCAGCTACGGGAGGGGGAGGGAAGGTTGGAGCCTTGAAAAGGGACTCCTCAAAGAGGGGGTGGTCACTTGGGGGAGAAGGCTGGAGAGGCCTGTGAAACCAGAATGAAAGGGAACAAATGTTTTTGTGGCCTTTTTTCCCGGGCAGGAAAAGCCCCCTGCGATCCTGCCCTCCCCACATGTGCAGGGACTTCAAAGGTGGGGACAGCAGGTCGCTCTGCTCAGCTGGGGCTTCTGGGCAGACCCAGCGGCTGGGTGGCTGGGTCTCCGAGAGGGCAGGAGCCCAGATGAAAGGCAGAGGGAGGAAGAGGAGCAGGAGTGAGAGGAAATGAGGGTGCATCAAAGCGGTCCCGCCCTCCCGCCCCGCCCAGGTTGGCTGAGCACCAGGGCGGCCTGGGACCTTCAAGGAGAAGGCTTGGAGAAGCTCCTTGACCACCGACTACTGGATGCCAGAGCCCCTCCTGATCAGAGGCTCAGGGCTTCCCAATGAGAATTTTAAAAATAAAATTTAACTAGTAAAATGTAAAACCATATAAATATTAGACAAAAACATGGATGTATATACCTATAACTTTAATGTTGTGAAAACTTATGTAATTATAAATCAAATACATATGCAAATGGAAAAATTTGATAAATTTGATAGACTATATAAAAATAAACATATTTCATACCAATCATCATAGATATATGATATAAAGCATCATGACATAATAATAGTCTAACTTATATTATCAATAAAATACTAATGTCACCAGACATTAAAAATAAAAACAAAAGAATGGCAATGTATAAGAATGGATAGTTCACAGATAAAGGAATATCAATGTCCCTTAACCATATGACTGAATTCAAATTAAACTTAAATTTCTATTTCTCACCTATAGATTAGAAAGTACCAGAACTTCTGACACTACACTTGGCTGAGCAGGTTGGTTAAAATAGTTAATTTCAGGTATTGTTATTAGGAATGCACAGTAGGATATATATAAGAAATCTGATGAGGCAACATCTGGAAAAATTATGTAAGCAATTCTACTTCTAGCTATCAGCCCCAAAGGTACACTGACAAAAATGTTAAAATGGCATATGTACAAGGATTTTCATACAGCAAGTGCCCAACAAGAGGGAACTGGTTGAATGAACTATAGTTTGTCCTCAGAGTAACATACTACGCAGCTGCAAAAAATAATAAACACGGTATCTGCTTTATGATTGAATAATTTCCAATATCTGTTCTTTAATATTTCATTAAAGTATAGTTGACATACAATATTAGTTTCAGGTATAAAACTTAGTGATTTAACATGTATGTATCTTAATATGTGACCACCATGATAAGTCTAGTAACTATCCATTACTGTATAAATTTATTTTTATGAGGAAATGAAGATGGAGAAAATTGGGTATCTAAGAAAGTAAAATAAAAATGTATAGGCATTTAACTATAACTGAAGGTTAAGTCTTATTTTTTAATTAAAATAAGGAAAGAAATAGGGTTCTGTAGATAGTGACAAAAGCTAGGCTTCCCTAAGTATTCTGTTTTGTAGCCTTTATGTGGAGCTCTAAATATTTTACATGATTGTAAAATAAAATTAAATTTAAAAGTGATCTCAGAAAGCTTGGATTTGCAATGATGCACATTAAGTTGATGGCATAATAACAAAAAGCAAAACTATTCTAAACTATTTAAAACACAGTAATTTCACATATCCCAACAGTATATGCACTAAACCAGAAAAAAAATGGAGCAGGGTCTTTTAAAAATTCTTAAACTGTTTTCATTGACTATATTTTTGATGGCAGTGTTAGTAATTTTTATTCTAATACTCTTGCATAGTGTATACTGTTGGATAAAAAAAAATTATGCTGGTGTCTCTGAAATCCAGAATTTTATGCAGTGGAAATGGACACATATGATGATGAGATGAAATAAAACCCTGTAGGGCTAAATTCAAATGGAAAGATTAGGATAAATTTATAGCTTTAGACTCTACAAAATAAACTAACATTTTCATGCTCTGTTCCCTGAAAAAGCCTAGAACAATGACCAAACAGTAATAATGATGACTCTTAGTATCCAGATTGTCATGCTTAATGAGCTCGAAACATTATTTCTCACTAAAAGCAATTGATCCTCCAGGAGCAAGACTGATTCAAGGTCTAGGGCAGGAAATGGGCCAATTTCCCTTTGTCATAACACAAAGCAAGAAGTTACCAGAGGCATGTCAGATGGCAAGTGTCCAGAGTCAAAATAAAGGAGTTTGCATTATACAACAGGAATAACTGGGAAATTATACAGATAAAAGCTACAATGGGTTGAAACACAGCAAATGAGTTTAAATGCATGAACTCATAACAACCATTGAAAGACTGGCCACCATTCACAGATGCTATTTTTAAAACCAGTCAATAAAGGGAAACTATAGCGTTTACCCAGTCCTTGGGGTAACCACATATTGATAAAATATGAAGCATTTTTTTTTGTAGAGGTATTAATGCTAATTAAAAAAAAAACCTCATAGAATTAAAATCTCTATTTTAGAACCCCAAAGGAAATAATGAATCTAAGGCATAATTATTGACTGTTAAAAATATACAAATGGGACTTCCGGCCAAGATGGAGGCCTAGACTGACACGCTTCATCTCCCTTCACAACTAAGAAGTAATACATCTACCGCAAAACCAGAAATAACCAGAAGTTCCAGAAAATAAAGCTACATGGAAGTCCAATGTATGAAGTTATAAAGAAGTGGTGCTCATCCAGAAGGGTTGGAGGGGCGAAGCTGGGGCAGAGAGGTCAAGCTGTGCGGATGGCAGCAGCTGCGGTGACAGCAGCAGGACGGCAATAAGCACAGACATCCGTATTTAAAAAGAGGCGAGAAACACCTGCAGAACTCAGTTGGCTGCAGACCAGACCTGGCAGCTCGCGATTCCAAAACCAGGGAAGACAGACCTCCATTGCCTTGGACTATGAGGCCCGGAGGGGGTGGGGACAAAGGAGGAGGCTCTCAGTCTCTCAGCAGAGAGTGAATGGCAGGATCCATCTTGGACCTCCACCCCCGCAGAAAACACCACAGTGTGGTGAGAAGGGTTGCTCGGTAGTGACAAGTGCACAGAGCTCTGCCCACTATAGTGTAGGAGATGTGAAAGCCCCACCCAGGAAGCAAAGGTAAACACAAAACTGTCAGGGTAGCAGAGATCATGATAGAGATACCAGTGATGCAGCTGACCAGACAGCAAATATCTAATCTAACAAAGTAGCAGATAGGAAATCTTTCTGAGGCTCAGTTCAGAGCTTTCCTTATAAAAATGCTTACAGACCTAACAGCAGATCTTAAACAAGATGGGGAAGGAGTGAAGGCTAGTCCTGCTGAAATGAATGAAAACACATATAAAACAAGTGGTGAGGAAAAGAAAATCAGGGATCAAACCAACAAAGCAGAACAGAGGGAAGGAGCAAACAGTCAACCAGTGCAGAAAGAGGAAATGAAAAGTGAGGAAAATGAGGAGAGGCTCAGAAACCTATGGGATAGCTATAAACGGGCCAACATCCAAATCGTAGGGTTTCCAGAAGGTGGAGAAGAAGAAATAGAAATTGAAAAATTACGTGGAAACGTAATGAAGTAGAACTTCCCTAACTTGGGGAAGGAAATTGACTTACAGATCCAGGAAGCACAGAGAGTTCCAGAAAAACTGGACCCAGGGAGAATCACTCCAAGACACATAATCAAAATGTCAAAAATTAAAGATAAAGAGAGAATCTTAAAAGCAGCAAGAGAGAAGAAAAGAATTATATACAGAGGAGTCCCGATAAGACTATCAGCTGATTTCTCAAAAGAAACTCTGCAGGCAAGAAGGGACTGGCAAGAAATATTCAAAGTAATGAAAATCAAAAAACCTATAGCCACGGATACTCCATCCAGTGAAGGTGTCATTCACAATAGAAGGGCAGAGAAAGTGCTTCCAGGACAAAGTAAAACTGAAGGACTTCATTAGATCCAAACCACTGTTATATGATGTGTTAAAGAGACTTGTTTAAAGAAGGAGGATCAAAACTATGAATATTAAAATGAAAACTGTATCACAACAACCAACAACAGAAGCTAGGGAATTGAAACAAAGGCAAACTAGGCAAGGAAAATAGAAAACGAATTATAAGTATGGGGAACATATTGACGGGAGGTTAGCAGGGAGGGGGAAGGGGCGAAAGGGAGGGAGACGATGCAGGAATTAAGAAGCATAGTAGGAGGGAGTGGAGTAGACAGGAAGATCTTAAGAAGAACTATATGCACAACCAATGGGCATGGACTAAGCGGGGGAGAACAACTGGAGGGAGTGGGGGTCACTGGGTGGAAGGGAGCAGAGGGAAAAGAAATTGGGACAACTGTAACAGCATAATCAGTAAAGCATATTAATAAAAACCTCAAATAAACAGATGGCTTTTAAAAAGCACTTCTTGTATTGTCAATGATTTCACACACACACACACGCACACAAATACAAATGGTACAAATAGGCATAATATTCTTACAATAAAATATTACAGAAAAATTTGAACAATGACTATAGATTTGACAATATGGTCATTGTTATCGATCTCAGGTCATATTGTAGCTATTTAAAAAGCACTCTTTAGGAATGCACACTAAAGTATTTACAGATAAAATGGTAAAGTGCCTCAGATTTGCTTTAAAACGATCTGGGTCTTATAAGTGAAGCCCGTGTTGATTTTTTTTTAAGTTTAATTCTGATTTATTTATTGCTTTTCTATTACAGTTGTCCCACTTTTCCCCCCATTGCTCCCCCCTACCCCACCCACCCCTTCTCACACAGTCAATCTCCACCCTGTTGTCCATGTACGTGGGTCATTTCTATTAGTTTCTCAACTAGACCCTTCCCCTTCTTACTCTTCTCCTTCCCCTCCCCCCTGGTCACTGTTATAGTGCTCCTTGTTTACATCCCTCTGGTTCAATTTTACTCATTTGTTTGTTCATTAGTTTCCTGTATTAGGCAATATCATATGGTATTTGTCTTTCATTGCCTGGCTTATTTCACTAAGCATAATTCTCTCTAGTTCCATCCATGTTGTCACAAATGGTAGGAGTTCTTTCTTTCTGCTGCATAGTATTTCATTGTGTAAATGTACCAGTTTTTTGATCCACTCATCTACAGATGGGCACTTTCTGAAAGCTGGGTGGTTTGGTTTATGACATTACACCCTCTACATTTATGTATGATAGATATTTTATATGATGAAGTTTAAAAATATTTCTTTCCAAAACTATACACACATACACAGAAGAGCTAAGTACAGGTGGTTGTGCAAGACCTCCTAGAGCAGTAATATTTACAAAATCCTCTCCTAGGTATCTATCCCACATGTTGGTTTTAACTTTAAAACCCAAATGGACAATGAATGGTGACTGAGAAATATGGCATGTGTAGTTGGGTAGAAGTGGGAGAATAGAAGACTTATATTTACTAAAATCATTTAAAAATAGGATGAAGATCTTCCCCTGACAAAAACAATACACATGACCTTGTCTAAATATAGAAAGGGAAGAAACTGGGATGTTCTCATGGAGAATGCTGGACAGAGAATAATTTACTCAACTTACCAAGCTAAAAGTCAAAGGTTTCCATTCATAATTGTATCATCAGAGCTATTTAATATTATCCAGGGTTAAATTATGTTTTATGCTGCAGAAACATGTATCCTATTGCTTTCTTTTTTCCTAAAGCAATATGGAGAAATCAGAAACAGAGCCAATTCAAGGGACTTTGCCTTACACTTTATTTTAAAGCCATTTAGATATATATACAAATATATTTCTATCTTCCTTAACATAACCAAAGGTTAAAGTTAATTTATATATGATAAATGAGGTTAAAAGAGATTTCACAGTTAATTAGAAAGACATTATTATTAAAATCATATAATCTTCAGTTTTATTCAGACAACCAAAATTACAGTATATAAAGACTCTGAATTCAGAGAGTTGTATTGTTTCATGGTTTTAACAGGTTTTCATTTTTCCCATAGCATTAATTAAAATAAGCTGTTATACTCGTATACTTAGTTTGCTTTTTAACAGCTTATAAAGCTTTCAGAATAGTGTATCTATTCTTGATAATTGGGGAAAATGTTGAGATACACATTATTCTCACTGTAGTTTTTCAGTTTTTTTGTCTTGATTGTAGAAAAATAAAAACTGAAAAAAAATTGTTTAAAAGAAAGGGAAGGGCAAAATAAAAGGCAAAGAAAGAAAGATATGATTGTGATGCTAAACTATAGCTCTACAATTTCACTTTGAGTAGTTCTTTTTTGAAGGGAGAGAAACATAACCTTTACATAGTTATGTTTTTCCAACAAAACATAATGATACCTTGAAAAATAAGGACTCACTATAATAAACAACAGAATAGAATAAATAGCATTATAACATAAACAGTTTTAGATTTCAATGATGCAGTCTAGCTCTTTTTAGTAATGTATAATTTGGAAGTCTGCATTGTTAGTGATTGATCACAAAGATATTAGGATTATTATACTTAAAATGGGTGGGGGATGGTTTCTGTGTGTGCATGTGTATATTTCAAATAGTTGCTGCATATTACCTGACTTTGAAAACAGTCTAGAACTGTCTCAGTAACTAAATGTTTAATTAGAGTATAGCTATTACAAATTTGTGGTTTAAATAAAGCTAAATTTAAAATATTAACATTTATTTCAAGCTTAAAGGAGAATATTGGAAAGTCTCATACCCGTATGCTTGTATACACATACAAAATAAGCTCTCATTCCTTTAATCCTTTTCCTGTGCTAGAAATGCCCATTAAAAATTCCTCTAGTTTAGATATAAAACTACTTTGAATATTATCTAGAGCAGCAAGATATCAATTACCTCTTCAAGGTATTATTTACCTCCACATCGATCAGTTCATATAAAACCCGCCTAAGATCATGACTATATCACCAAAGTAACATGTTCACAAAAGAATTAACCAAATTAACAATTTATTAATGGACTTAATGAATTAGTAAAGTTAATCAATGTAGCATTAACTAAAAGATAGTCCAAATAAGCAGATCATCCACGACTAATTGTTGGTTCTCTAAACAGAGGCTGTCTAAATTTAGATGTATATTTACATTATATTAAAGAGAAATATTAAAATATTGAATGTTATTAACCTGTCCTGAACACTTTGATGTTATAAATTGACAGATCAAATTTCTATAGAATTCTTGAACTTTGAAAACAGTTAAATAAATTTACTGATAGTATAACCAAAAGCATGCAATACACTCTAGCTGGTAACTTAGAAGAATGTATCACTTAAAAGAGTTTGCTAACAAAATACCATCTGATCCCATATTTTCTGCTGCATTGAAGGGCCATATGGTGATGGAGTTATTCTGTGTTGGCAGCGGGAAAATTTTACAGAAATCAAATTGACACATTGTTTTATTTTTACACATACTGCTAAGTTTAGTTATGAGCTAATTATATGTGAAATATGGTATGTCTGTTAATATATGAACCTTGATTATGTTTTTAATCAAAGAAATAACTTAAGGCATATAATTCTATACCGTATTCATCCAATAACTGATGTCCACTGGGAAGAATGAAATAAAGCAGAGCTGGTGGCTGCAGGTTGTCTCCAGTGATAGGAGCTCCTCAAAATTTGCCATTCAATCTCCAACAAAGTTTCTGGACAAACCTAGACTCCTAGCATAGGTTTGAAGCCAACCTGACTTTCAATAAAGGGGTCTACTCAAGGTATCAAGAGATCAGCTTTTTGGACCTGGCCACAGAATGTGGTACCGTTCTGCCACCTAGTGGTTGCTTTCTCACACGTGACTTGGCAGCACTTACACTTTGTGTTGCATCTGCAGAGAAAACAGTGATGCTTGGAATGGCGGGCAGAAGCTTGGTAAATCACTTTCTACTATGCGAAGAAATAAATTATCCAGATATTAAAAGATGAAATACAAATGTTCATATATTTAATATACAAGACAGGTGAGGCCCTTCTCAATTTGGTCTCTCTGTGCCCACTGTCCAGTTAATCTCCCCCATACCTCTTCCATAAAGACCAATTTGCTGTTACCCAAATGCACTGTACTGTTTCATGAGCCTCTCTGGAGGCATAATTACTTCCCTCATTTGGCTACGCTGAACACCATCCCTGCATCTTTTAACTTCATAATTATGTCCTCATGAAGCTATTCTGACTCCCAGTCAATTTACCATGTGGTACTTGGTCATATAACTGGTCTCATTCTGATTGCCCTTTTCCATACCTGACTTACCTTAGAAGGTAAGTCTTTTGAAGGCAAGGATTTTACCTTTATATATTTGGATTGCCCCAGCACCTACTGTGCCTCTGGCCCATAAATCATAAATATGTACTCATGTGTACAACCCTTTGGAAGAGGTATTTAATTCTTAATTTAGCATAGTTGTTTTCATTTAAAAAAGTAAGGCAAACACTTATTTAAAAACTATTTTTTTAGGCATAAAACCAGATTCCTCAGTGTTTCCATATAATTTTAAGTACATACATATAAATTTGTTGGAACATTTGAATCATTGGCCTTATAAAAAATAAAATCTTGAATAGTGCTGGAAATTTTTTCTAAGATTGATTATAAAACAAAAATCTAAAAGAAAAAAGTAAATGTTATTTCAAGAGTCATCCTGCCTGAAAGAGTAAAATAAAAATAAAACTGGATAGTATATATAATACTTTACTTAAGAAATAAAAGTCCCAGGGTTAGTGAAAAATCTTCCATCTCAAATGTACAATATAAATTTTCATGGTGGTCAGAAAAGTATCAATGATTATGTAAAACCTCCACCTTTTACTCCTTAGCTCATCCTGGCTTATCTTCAGGCCACACCTGCTTGCTCTAGTGACCAAAATAAACATTTACTCATTTCCGTATTACATAACTGAAGTAGTTTGGAGGAGTCAGCTTAGCATTTTCTTTCATTATCTGCTGAGGTTACAGCTAAATTCTGGTTTAGAATTTGTATTGCTCAAAGATATGTGATAGAAGATAAAGTTTGATGCTTGAGGTTGTCATGTAGAATTTGCAAAAGTATTGGTTATGAAACAAAATCCCCTTACATGTAGATGGGACATTTGATATGGAGAAGTATTAACAGCAAAGGTTTAAAGGGCCATGATAAATGATTTTGTGCGGCACTCTTTAGCAGGAACCAGTACAATCCATCATCAAAATGTTCTCATGTGAGAGTTTACCTGTGTCATTTCTCATGTCTTGGATGACTGTTTGGCAGATAACTTTGATAAATTTAGAATAAACAAAATACCTTCTGTGATAATTTTGTTTAACTGTTCTAAAAGGGATAAAGAACAGAGTTATATGAATTATTATAAAGTACCATGTATACCACAGTATGTATGTGAAATCTTAGCATATTGGCTTCAACATGCTCTTAAGGACATAAAATCTGGAGCAATGAAATGTCATCTTTCAAAAGGGAACTTATGTTAAATTTAAATGTTAAGTTGTCTTAAATTTAATTGAAATCAAACAAATCAAAATTTCTCAAATAAGAGTGAGCTGTATTTATTGTTTTCTCCTTTCACATCAGAGAGATGTTTGGTTATTTTTATTGCTAGCTAAATTCTGAATTTTCAAACCTAAGAGAAGCTTGAGTGGCATTATGCCAACCCAACAAAACTTTAGCTCTATACAGAGTTGTTTCCAAATTAACATGTCCTGGGAATTTTCAAAATACATAGATAGCATGGTACCAACCAAGACCTACATGAATAGAATATCTGAGGATATAGCCTAGAGTGTATTTTAAAAGCTTTCCAGGTGATTCTTACGTATGGTCTTTTAGGCAGGTGAGTAAATTGATTGATGTTTGGGAAGAACTGGTTCTCAAATTGTGGTCCTCAGAGCAACAGTGTTAGTATCACCTGGCAGCATTTCTTCTTAGAAATGCAGATGATCAGAGTTCACTCAGACCTACTGAATCAGAAGTTCTGGGGGTGGGGTCCAAAAATCTGCTTTGGAACTAGCCCTTCAGGTGATGGTGAATCATGCTGAAGGTAATGTTTGAGAACCACTAATTCTGAAAAACAAGTTGAAAGTGTATTTGATGCAATAACATTTATCAAATGCTCACTACTTTGAGAGAACAAGCTAAGATCTCTAATCCTCTCGATGGCACAATATAACCAATTCAATTATGTCTTTGTGATTTCTTTTTATGATTTTTTTAATATCTCCATTTATAGCCATTATTTATTTTCTCTAGGTTATCATTATAGGTAGTGTAAGCAATGTGTTAAGTTTAAACACTTTTTATAAAAAGGACCTTATTATAATACACCTTTTGTGAATTTTGAAAGTTTTCTTCTTGCAGAAATCACAGAATTTAGAGGGACTACTGGGGGTGATAATTGAGCCTTGTTTTATAGCCTGACCAAATGAGAAGTAAAATTACACTTTGAAAATTGAGCAGAAAGTCTTGCCCTTGATAACAGAGCCCTAGGTAGTTACACAGCTTTCCCAACCACTATATTGTTGTCAGGTCATTGTGAGACAGACATTACTGTTATAACATAAATGTAGGAAATGAAGTTAAATGACTTTTTTGATAAACACTCATCTGGTAAATATTTAGGCTCAGAGTCTAAAACCAGATACTATAAATTCCAATTCCATGCTCTTTATTTTAGATTCCACTGTCTAATATATCAAAAAATACACTAGGTATTTAATATATATATTTATATGATTGAACTAAAAAGATAGCCTTATTTCTAAGATGAAGAAAAGCAAATCATTAATTTTCTATCCTATTAATTCTCTCTGGAGAGAGATATCTTAAGAAATAGCACTTGCAATTACTGGCCATGAGCATAAAATAAGAAAACCAATTTATCTGCATTAAGAATACTGATTCATAGAGGTACACAAATGAACTAAAATTCTAACGTATTCAGTATGGTGCCTGGACAATATCCAGGGCACATTGTTTTCCAGCATCAAAAGCTTGAATTCACTCTTCTTCAGGCTATAAAACACATTATTAGTACCACCACAATCTCAAAAGCTCATGTTTTTTAATACCTTGTCAATATTGTAAACAAGTCATTTATTTTTTTGACATCAGATTTCAGCTGAATTATTGACCACTATGAATTTGAGTGTAATAAGTATGAATTTCTCCACAACATACAGAATGCCAGACACCTCACATTTCCTTATCTTCAATCAAATAAAAATTAGATTCTAGCTGTCAGGCCTCATAGTTGACAAAGCCAATATCAATTCATTTTCAAGTATGATCCTCACTGTTGATCAGACAAGAACACTGAAGTTTACATTAAAGGTCAGTAAAATGAAGTCTTGCCCCCGCCCCGATCCCATACATGCTCCTTAATGTTGGTCACTGGAGCCAGGGGCCTTTGCTCAGGCATGAGGGATGACCAGTTAATTGCCACTTTGCATTCCTTTAGTCAGTTCCAAATCATCCTATGGGGACCTTTCAAAGTCCCTCAAGCCATGGAATCTTTTCAAGGGCTCCTGAGTTATGGCTCTCAACAGAGTCTTCTCACAGACCCACAAGCTATCACTTTCAAGGCTGTTGCTCTAGGCTTGCTTCAATGATTCAAAAATAAGTTCTCAAAATTTGAGAAGATTCCACCTCTCCTGTCTCAGGCATCCCAGTCTCGGGCACTTCAGTGGTTTGTGACAGGCTGCTTTTTTTCTCTAAACCTCAAAACACAAAAGCAGTTCTTCTCCCTCCCTGTCACACACTCTACCAGCACCCAACCCACTTGCTTAATGGACCAATACTTTACATCTTCTTAAAAAAAAAAAAAAAAAAAAAAAAGGAAAGGTGGATTGGTTATTCACCTGATTTTCCTCTCATTTTATGGAAAACTTTTCTTTCCCTAAAATTCCAAAAAGCCATTCACTTCTATTAAAACACAGAGAACCCACATATTACAAATGTAATTCTGGCCATTCTAGTGAGTCTAGGGCAAGTATTACTGTTAATAATAATGATGATGACAATCATTAAACATTAAAAAATCAAGAACAATATTTTAATATTTCACTGTGAATATATATCACTTAACTTCCCAGAAGTTCTGTGTAGTCTAGAAGAATTATGAAAGTATACAGGAGCCTTCTTTCATTTTTTTCCTAATTAACCTTAAAGATCACTTCAACTTCTTCCCATAGAGAAGCTCACAAAAATAACAAAGTGAATTTTCAGGAGACCTAATAATCTTCAGTGACATCTTCTATCAGTAGTAAAGTACAAAAAATATATGTATGGGTCCACCACACTCACACACTCACAAAACACAACCTGTAGATTTCACACCTCACTCATGGACACTTCATATTGTTAGCATAGGTAGCTAGATATCAAAAAAGGAAGGAAGCAAAACGAATCAGACATCAAGCATAATAAACTAGAGAGCTGAACAGGACACTAAGCCTGCTTCACTAGGATGTTGCAGCATTCATAGGCTCTTCAGGGGACGGCTGCAACCTCTGCCCTTGGGACCTAATCCCTGAAGCCAACAGGAAGGATTGTTTCTAGTTATTAGCCAGGATCACCAAGGGAAAGATAAAACAATAAAGGGGGAGGTAAGCACATGCCTACTAGATGTCAAGATGGCACAGAGAGAAAGGTCCTTCTACTATGAAGCATGTGCAGTAGGAGCCATGATGGCAACCATAAAGGTCTGTCTATCTGGGGAAAGAATCTGATTGGATGGGAGACACAGAAGCCCTGAAAATCTAGGACATGGATTATTAGGTGGAGGGTCCAGCACAAGCTTGCAAAGGATTATGAAATTGATTGGTTAGTTTGAAAGACTACCTGGTCCTTCCCAGGTAATATAATCAGCCTAACAAAGGTAAGGGCTCTCACTCCCTCTTCTTCCCCCTCCCTCTTCCTCCTCTTCTCCCTCCTTCTCTCTCTCCCTCTCTTTCCCTCTCCTCCATAACCCCACTCCCTGTAACAAGCTTGCGTGCATTCATGTGCTCAGCTGTTCTCTGTCTGTAACAGCCATGCAGGCCTAGAAGTTGCAGGGGGCCCAGCAGCTGCACAGGTTCCAAGCACAGGCTCCAAGCATAAGCCTGGGTACAGCAACACAGAAACAGCAACTCACAGCTAGCTGAATGGGGACAGAGACTGAACTGGACTAAGCTTTGACATGGACTGAATCCATGGCACAGAACTTCTGGACCTTGGTCTTTCTTCTGGGCTTGATGAAGACAAAACTGAGCTTCTTCCACAACAGGACAGAGCTGAAACCAGGACAGTCTTTTGTGCATGCTCTAACTTCAATAAGTCTTATTGCCATACCTCGTCCTCCCATGCGTGGTCCCCAAAATGCTTTTCTCACAACATCACAAGTACCCCCATTTCTACTGGCAGCAATATGACAAACACTATAAAGGTGGGGGTTGAGAAGGGCAATTCATGCTACTCTGGATATACCAGGAATGCTGGTTATTTAGGCAAATTATTTAGGAAAACTTGAACCTGGCTTTGGTAGCTGATTAGATGTGGAGAATAAAGAAATTAAAGGCAATGGAAGTCAAGTTCATTTTGGATATATTGAGTTTAATGCCTCTGAGACATGCAAGCTTCCTGGGGACAAGTCATCACATGGAAGTTCCTGGTAGAGGGACATTTAGGTCTGGAACTAAAAAGAATGGTCTAAGCATTAAAACTTCGGCTTCGTACCAAAATTTCCAACTTCAAGCATCAGAAACTTTAAATTGCCTTTTTGTTGTAATTATTTTAATCACTTTATTGCTAATACTTTATCTTTCCTTGCATTCTCCTAATCCCCAGAATTTAAATTCCTGTGCCCTCTTTTCCAGGAGAGAACTAACTTTGGGTACAGTATCTTTGGATGCATTAGGGGGACTGGTTAGGGGGAGTGTGTGGAAGGCAACTTACTGTTAAACACTAATGCTTGAGAGATTTCAAAGTTTTAAATAAACTCCAGGAACCCTGGGATTTTTCTTTTTTTGGCTGTAAGTAAATTGAAAAGAAAAACATTCTGTATTTTATGGTATTGAGCAAAACCCCAGGGGTCCAGAGACCACATTTTATAGAATTAATAAGCAATAAGCTTGGTTGATTCAATTGATGTAAATAAATTATCTTCAGTCATCAAATATAGTTTAATCTTGTAAATTGCCACTTCCTTCATTGTTCCTTCCAGATTTCTTTAATAAATGAAACCATCATGTGCTTAATCTACTAAATCTACAAAGTTTTTTCTCTAGCAATGCCTCAGCTGAAATGATTTGGATTTCTCCCTACCAAATCCATCCTTTTTTCTACAAACCCAATCTGCTGGCTCTAGTTTGGATCTTGTTGACAGTCAGTAGGCATCATGTTTTCCTGCCTACAGTTTAGAGTCAGGTAAGCCTTGTTATGAACCCTGTCTTTTCTCGTGGTCCTGCACTCCACCCTTTACTTACAAATTGTTTAGTCTCTCTGAGAATGTTTCCTTAGGTGTAAAATGGGGATGATTATACCTAATTCATGGGAGGGACTGTGAGGATTAACTGATAATGTATCTTAAGGAAATTTGCACCTTACTGGATACAAAATAATGATTTGAACATCATAAACAATTTTTTTCCTATTTTTGTGGGTGTTTTCCTTTCTTCCTTTTGCCCCTTTTCACTATTCCCTCTTTCCCTTGACCATTTCTTTATTCCCTCTCCCTCCATGTCCCTCCTCACTCCTCTTCCCCTTCTGATTCTTCCATTGCAATTGTGTTAGGTAGTTTTTATATAATAAAAGTCTAACCATAAAACTCACAGTTTAAATTCTTTTAATTCTCTCAGTGTAAAGGTAAACATCCAAATCTTTAATCTTGGTTCTCAATGCAACTCTTTAGGAACATGGTAGATGCGGTAATAACATCAGCTAAACTGCCCTGTATGGTGTGGCTACTACACTGTGATCATGAAGGGAAATACTAGAGGTGCTCATTCCTCATCTTCATCAGTCATGCAAGGAAGGTATCATGCCATGTTTTATAAGTAAGGATTCAAAGGGTAATTAATGGAAGGTCACTTAAGTTGTTCCTAATAACACAGCCACGAGATGGCAGATGTCAGCATACTCTGACTAAAGTCTGTGTTTATTCCTTTGACTATGCTGCCTCCTTGCAGTTGTCAACACATACATATTCCAATTCTGCACCTTCGTACTTGCCATTGCTACAAAGAGTGAAACATCGATGTGAAAGAGAAACATTGATCGGTTGCCTCCTGCATGCCCCCCAACCAGGGATGGAACCCGCAACCTAGGTGTGCCCTGGACTGGGAATCAAACCATCATCCTTTTGGTGTATGGGATGACACTCCAACCAACTGAGCCACCTGGCCAGGGCCATACTTCCATTCTTTGTACCTGGGCTGCCCTTTACTCCCTGGTCTACATGGAAAACTGAATCTCATGTTTCTCTGCCAGCTCAAATGTCCCATCTTTTCAGAAGCATTTTTGATATCCAAAGTCAGAGATAGCATCTTTTACTTCCCTGTGTCCAGAGCACAGTCTATATAACTTTCTATATAAATAATTTTTAAAGCACCAGGAAACTGTGAAATCCTCAAGGGCAGAAACTATTTTATTCACCACTGAATCCCCAGTGCCTACTATATATTAGGGTTTCAATAAACCTTTCAAAATCTTTTACATGTTGTCTTATTTACCCTGCTTCATAACTACTTCTCTCTAAATGTTAACATGGTGCAGAGCTCAGTCCTTGAACTTTTTTTCACTTATATACTTACTTCTTAGATTATTTTAAGCAGTCCCTTAACTCTAAACAATATCTAAATGCTGATGCTTATATTCAGCGATGTGAAATTCATAGACTCATATCTTCAACTATAAGTTTAATAGCCTATATCATAGTTAAAATATATGAAACTGAGCTCCCCATATTTCCCAAAGTTTGACCATCTACACTAATGGCAACTTCATCCTTCCAGCTGTGGTACTGGGGTCACCCTCGATATTTTATATTCTCTAACAGCCAATGTCCATTCCATCAGGAAATTCTACCTGTTTATACCATGAAATAGAGCAATAACCTGACTCTTTCTTCCATCCCAATTGCTACTGTCTCAGAAAAAAAGGTCACTATAATTGTTACCTACAAAATTACTTTAGCCTCTCGTTTTCTCCCATTCCTCTTCTTCTGGTGTTTATTCTCCATATGACAGGCAAACTGACCCATTTAAAATATAAGATAAATCACCTCATTGCTTAAAACCCTCCAATGGCTTACTACTTCATTCAAAATTGAATTCAAAGTCCTTACAATGGTCTACCTTTCCCCATATGACCCACAGCCAACCCCTACCTCTTGGACTTTATTTCTAAATCTTCTCTCCATATCTCCAGTCCAGCTTCCTTGATGTTATTTAAATACATAAAATTTCTCCACCTTAGTGTCTATGTAGAGTCTGCTCCTTTTAGAACTTTTCTCTTTCCAAATGCTCATATAAACTTACTCTCACTTTCCTCAGGTCATTGCTCAAGTTCTGCACTGTCTATAATAGCACACACCCCCACCTCCAACTGCTACTCTGTTCCTTTACAAGCTTTATTTTTTCTCCATGGCACTTATCACCATCTGGCATAATGTATTTCTACTTGATTATTTGTTCATTATCTATTTCCTGACCAAATGTAAGAGCCATGAAAGCTTGAACTTTTTTGGTTCACTGCTTGATCCCATTTCCTAAAATAGTTCTAGACTCAGTAACACTGAAATTTATTTCATCAAATAAATAAAAGTATAATAACTTAAACAATGATATAGTGAAAACAAGCAATGTGGCCTGGACAAAATACATACTTCCCAATTTTTTAAACCAATTTCATTTTTCCATCACTTGACAATTTCTCTCCATATACATTGTGCATTAAAATGCAATGAAATACCGTCGGCAGCCGGCAGCCATCCGTCTCGAGAGACGATGGTGTAGCTTCTTAAGAGTCTATCTGCACCGCCGAGAATGGCTGTGCAGTCCGACTCGGGAGTGACAGTGTCTCCTCCCGTGTTGAATCGACATCTTGTGATGACGCTGGAGTGTCCTCTCCAGTGAAGCTGAAGCTACAGAGCCTGGGCAGGGTGATATGGAGGGTCTGCTGCATGGGCAACAGCAGACCCCCCCTCTCTTCGCAGCTGAAGGGTCCAAGGGAAAGACGGAGTCAATACAGCTTGGCTTCAGGTGCGCCGCAGGAGTTGCCGGTGTTGACTACAACGTCAAACCGCCTTAGGGACTCCGGCTCCAGATTTTCTGTCGGGGTTTACTCCCTTAGCCTTTCCCCTGAAGAGGTATGCCGCAAGGCAGCGGAGGTTTTTTGGAGTCAGAGTTTTCCTTCTCTGATGTGCCCTGACTGGAAGATCGAACCAGCGACACTTAGCTTGCAGGCCGACGCTCAATCCACTGAGCCAAACCAGCCAGGGGTAATGAAATACCATAGGACAGATAACTGCTTCCTGTGACTTAGCACTCAGCACCCTGAATCAAACCCGATGATGTTTTGGAGTACACGGACCCCTGAATAAATGGATTATACCCCATTTGCTTGGCCAAAATTTTAACTTTGACCACTGGCCGTTTTATACCCAGGGACTGCTGATGAGGGAATGACTCAAGGAGAGGCTAAATTCAGCTCAGACCTCCTGCAATTCTCCCTAGAATATAAATGGCAATTGTAAGTAGAAAGTGAGGGGTAGAGGAGATTGGAGGAGAGATTCGTAGAGAACTTAATAGTGAGCTGCACTGAAATATGCACTCCTCAAGCTTTCTTTAGATTAAGTTTAGTAAAGAAAACTAAAAGTAGATTGAGTCTAAACCAAAACCCCTGGGAGTCAGTTTCAACAGACTATCAAGCCATATATGTTCTTGAGGAAAGGTTAGTGAAATCTTTGCAATTTTTTGAATTGAAATGAATTAACCTTTTATTATCTAAGACAATAATATTAAGAATATTGGGCTCAATTTCATAAAATTAAATACTCTCAAAAAGTTGAAATCTTGTTGCAAGCTCTACTATGCCAATAATTTTCTAGATCCTCAGATACTTTTTTATCCAGGCTAGTATCTAAGTGATTTCTTTGGAGTATAGGTCTATTTACACAAACAGGATATGGCTAAAAACTAATCACCCATATAATATTTGTTTAATTAGTTAATGTAAATGAAAGATTTCTCATTAAATCTTCATACTCAAGGGAAATATTGCCTTAAAATTAAGCTTGCTCTAGAACATTTTAATAACTGGATGTGTTTAGCTATGGTTAAACTCTTGGAACAAAAGTGTGCACTTATCATGCATAGGCACCAGAAAATCCAGGACCTTATTGTTGAGGTCAAATGGTTCCATTATTTTCTGCAGATTCATGCTCTCAATGAATCAAGCCATTGGAAGAGCAAACCACAGATGTCCTTTCAAAAGCAAGAAACTGGCCGGTCTCTCATAATAAGACTGCTTCAGAACTGATATTATTGATTCTTGGTGGCTTCAAGTAAGCCCTCTAACAAAAATGTTATCAAAACAGTTGATTTTAACCTTTCAATAAAAAAACTGACTCAGTTCAGATAGATTGCTCATTTTGTAGTCTTTAATGTCCTTTGCCCCATAGGAGAACACAAAGAGGTATAAGACCTATTTCCTGCCTTTAGGGCCCTTATAAATGAATAGGTCTGAAAGCTATAACTAACATTACAAAAAGCAGATGATATTATATATGAGACAAGCAGGACATATGTGTCAAGTGCTTGGCAAATTTTGATATTGAGAAGATCCCACTTAACTGAAGAATTCAAGGGAATTCACACACACATACACACACAACCATCATTGAGTTGACCTTGAAGGTTGAGATGGATTTGAGGAAACTTTTACAAAAAGAAATAAAATTCCCAAACAATAACTGAGAGCACTAAGTTCAGGATACATTTAGGGAATAAGGGATGGTCCAAGTGAGAGGCAGTTTTCAAGATGACCTTCAATAACCCCCATCATGCTGTCCTCTCCCCTTCAGTGTGAGATGAAACTAGCAACTTGCTTTTGATAGAATAAGTCAAAAGTGATGGGATGTCATTTTCATAATTAGATGACAAATGACTTTAACTTCTATATTGCTATCTTCCTTCTGTTGCCTTCTTGGCTTGCAGACTGATGGAACAAGATGCCCTATTCGCGAGGCCCAGGTGCCAACAAAGAGAGGGCAGTATCCAGCCAACAATGAGATAGAAACTAAGGCCCTCAGTCCAATAACCTGGAAAGAAACTGAATCCCACCAACAGCAATGTCAGTGAGCTTCGAAGCAGATCCTTCTTCCCCATATGAATCTTGAGATGATTATAGCCACAACAGACACCATGACTGCAGCCTGTGAGAGACCCTGAAGCAAAGGATTTAATTAAGCCATGTGTATATTTCTGACCTAAGATACAGGCTACCACAGAAATATTGAGGGTTCAGATCCAGACCACCACAATAAAGCAAGTATTGAAATAAAGCGAGTTGTAATCTTTTTCTCTGGTGGAGGGTCTTGCCTTCAAGTTTTAAAAAAGGCAACATCTGTGAAGCACAATAAATAGATGTGTGATAAAATGAAGTATGCCTGTACTATGAGACAACTGTTGTTTCAAACCACCAAGTTTTGGAGTAATTTGTTATCAGGGACAGATAACTTTCGAAGTCCAGATTGACTGTAGATTATTGCATGGAATAATTATTTACATGAGGCTTTACTATTTCCAAAAGCACTTTCTCATGCATTGTCGTTTGGTTTTTAACAATCTGTTGAGATATAAAAAGCAGGTGTAATATTCATTTTCTAGGTCAGGAGAAATTGCTGCAGTTTTATGGTTTATACTCAGTGTCACACAACCAGCTAGTGTTTTATCTTTAGTTCAGTGCTCTTTTCATTACAATACTCAGAGGAGTGGAGGATTGAAAACATGAGAGATTTAACATATACTAGGATTATAGCCTTTAACATGGATGAACAGAAATGGAAAGTGCCTGCATGCAAGAGGATTGGTTTTGTTATTTATCTCTGTGTTCCTAACTCTTAAAATCTGAATGTTTTATAAGTAAATCTTCTATCAATTTTATAGTTTTGTTTTGTTTTTTGTGTGCTTCTTCTAAGTGTGTCACCAAAATGTCAAAGTATATTGACATTTTAGTTCTTTCGGAATAGCCTTTGATTTTTAAAAAATTAAATAGGTCTGATATGCACACAGGCAGGGTTTCCATATGGTACACAACATATGTATACAATGTAATACATTTTATTAAATTTTTTTGAAAACTCACAGCCCACCCACTAAATATTGAGAAAATTATTATTTATTTCTTGCAGTCTTAACATTTATTTATTTATGTAACTATTAGGATTTTATAAATATATACCTTTTCTCATAAATAAAATAATAAATCTTTCCTGATAAGTCAGTTAAGATTAAATCTACTCTAATACAGTCGTCGTCGGCAGCCGTCCGTCTCGAGAGACGATGGTGTAGCTTCTTTCTTTTTTTTTTGCATGTTTTGATCAGAGAGAAACAGAAAACAATTGTATTCATATACACACATATGTTTACAATAGGAAGGGCACAGAAATCATGGTCTGTATAGACAAAAAAAAAAAAAAATCCTGAGCTATAAAAGCATACAAGGTCTGTCCAGAAAGTATCCAACCATGTAATATGAAAAATAGAGACATTTATTGAAGGGGATATAAGAAATATTGTACATAGGACAATAAGGCCTCAATCCCCTTCAAAGTAGGCACTTTGGGGCCTCACACAGTTCTCCCAATCGCCATCAGCTGCCCGTCATATTTTCCTGAATCTCATGCATGGTCTGAAATCTCTTCCTTTTCTTTTCTTTTCTTTTTTTTTTTTAATGTGTTTTATTGAGTATAATATTACATTTGTGCCAATTTCCCTTCCCTCTGCTCCCCTCCACCCGGTGGCCCCCCTCCCTCCAGTTGTCCCCCCCTTTTAGATCATGTCCATTAGTTGTGCATATAGTTCTTCTCAACCTCTCTCTGTCTATTCCATTCCCTCCTACCATGATCCTTAATTCCTATATCATCTCCCTCCCTCTCCCCATTCCCCCTCCCTGTTGACCTCCCCCCAATATGTTCTCCATACCTATAGTTCTTTTTCCAGTCTCGTTGCCTGTTTAGTTTGCCTTTGTTTCAATTCCCTAGCTTCTGTTGTTTCTTGTGATGCAGTTTTCATTTTAGATTTCATTGTCTTGATCCTCCTTTTTCTAAACCAGTCCCTTTAACATCTCATATAACAGTGGTTTGGATCTAATGAACTCTTTCGGTTTTATTTTGTCCTGGAAACACTTTCTCTGTCCTTCTATTCTGAATGACAATTTCGCTGGATAGAGTATTCGTGGTTGTAGGTTTTGGATTTTCATTATTTTGAATATTTCTTGCCAGTCCCTTCTTGCCTGTAGGGTCTCCCTTGAGAAGTCAGCTGATAGTCTAATTGGGACCCCTTTGTACATAATTCTTTTCTTCTCTCTTGCTGCTTTTAAGATTCTCTCTTTATCTTTAATTTTTTACATTTTGATTATAATGTGTCTTGGAGTGGTTCTCCCTGGGTCCAGTTTTTTTGGAACTCTCTGTGCTTCCTGGACCTGTAAGTCTATTTCCTTCCCCAAGTCTGGGAAGTTCTCCTTTATTATATTTTCACTCAATTTTTCAAGTTCTAGTTCATCTTCCTCACTCTCTGGCAAACCAATGATTCTTATGTTGGGCCTTTTATAGCTGTCCCAGAGGTTTCTGATCCTCTCATCATTGCTTCCCATTTCCTCTCACTGCATTGGTTGACTGCTTGTTCCTTCTCCATATTCCAGTTTGTTGAAATGAACTCTGGATTTTTTTTCCTCACCATCCGTCTTGTATGTGGTTTTGTTCCTTTCGTTATGAGTGTTTTTCGCTTCTTTCTCATCTTTTTCCAGATCTTTTGTGAATTCTGTAAGCCACCTGATAACAATGGCCCAGAACTGAGCATCTGACAGGTTTCTTATCTGTTCATCTGTCAGGTTCTCCATCTGTTGCCTGGTGAGCTGTGCCACCGGGATTTCTATAGTTGTCTGCCTCATTTTGACAGATGCGTTTTGTTTTCTTGGGCCGGCTGTAGGGGGCAGTGCCTGTGTACTCGTAATGACCCGTTCGGCAGCCTTTCTTGCTGTGCCGTGGTGCTTTGTCGTCACAATCCAGCGACCGGTGCCTGTCCGCGACCTATTTCGCAGCCCTGTGGCGCTTTCTTTGGGGGCAGGGGTCCAAGATGGATTCACACAGTTATTCCGCTAGGAGACCGGGATCCGTCCTCCCGCCCCCCTGGGCCTCACTGTTCAAGGCGATGTGGTGGCTGCTTTCCCCAGCGTTGGGGTCGCGAGCTGCCGGGGGTTCGACTGCAGCCTGGATTGTTCTCCCCGCCGCTGTCCCAGGTGCGACCGCAAACAGCGCCGCCCCCTTTCACTCTTACCTGCCCAAAGGGCGCCGCTGGTTTATAACTTCATATGTTGGGCTTCCGTGTAGTTTTATTTTCTGGAATTTCTAGTTATCCTTTGTTTTGAAGTAGTTGTATTCCTCTCTAGTTGTGGAGGGAGACCTAGCGCGTCCATTTAAGCCTCCATCTTGGCCGGAAGTCCTGGTGTAGCTTCTTAAGAGTCTATCTGCACCACCGAGAATGGCTGTGCAGTCCGACTCGGGAGTGAGACGGTATCTGTCTCCTCCCGTGTCGAATCGACATCTTGCGATGACGCTGGAGTGTCCTCTCCAGTGAAGCTGAAGCTACAGAGCCTGGGCAGGGTGATATGGAGGGTCTGCTGTTGCCCATGCAGCAGACCCCCCCTCTCTTCGCAGCTGAAGGGTCCAAGGGAAAGACGGAGTCAATACAGCTTGGCTTCAGGTGCACCGTAGGAGTTGCCGGTGTTGACTACAACGTCAAACCGCCTTAGGGACTCCGGCTCCGGGTTTTCTGTTGGGGTTTACTCCCTTAGCCCTTCCCCTGAAGAGGTATGCCGCAAGGCAGCGGAGGTTTTTTGGAATCAGAGTTTTCCTTCTCTGTCTAATACAGTAATACTCTCAATAACACTAAATATTGCTACATTTAGTAACATTTACATTTTCATAATTTTTAAACAATGAGGATTTTACATTATTTATTCTTAGCTTACCATCAGTTTGCCAATTATAAGTTTACTGCTGTTAATGTTTTTATTCTTATATTGAAACTTTTCAATTCTAATTTCCTCGTTCGTTTGTTTTTTTTAAAGTATATTTTATTGATTATGCTGTTACAGTAGTCCCAATTTTCTTTTTTCCATTTCCTTCACTCCACCCAGTACCACCATTCCCTTCAGCAATTCCACCCCCCTTAGTTCATGTCTATGGGTCATGCATATAAGTTCTTTGGCTTCACACTTTCCTATATTTTTCTTAACTTCCCCCTGTCTATTTTGTACCAATCAATTATGCTTCTTAATGCCTGCACCATTTCCCCATTCTCCCCCTCCCCCCTCCCAGCTGATAACCCTCCAAATGATCCCCATACCTATGAATCTGTTTCTATTCTGGTTTGCTTACTAGAATTTTGTTTTTATTTTTTAGATTCAGTTGTTGATAGTTGTGAGTTTGTTCTCAATTTAACATTCATAATTTTGATCTTCTTTCTCTTAAGTAAGTCCCTTTGTCCTTTCATATAATAATGGCTTGGTGATGATGAACTCCTTTAGCTATACCTTGTCTTGGAAGTACTTTATGTGCCCTTTCTTTCTAAATGAGAGCTTCGCTGGATAGATTAATCTTGGTTGTAGGTCCTTGCTTTTTATCACTTTAAATACTTCTTGCCAGTCCCTTCTTGACTGCAAAATTTCTTTTGAGAAATCAGCTGATAGTCTTATAGGCACACCTTTGTAGGTAACTCTCTGCCTTTCTCTTGCTGCTTTTAAGATTCTCTCTTTAACTTTCACCTTTGACATTTTAATGATGATGTTTCTTGGTGTGGTCCTCTTTGGGTCTAGCTTGTTTGGGACTCTCTGTGCTTCCTATACTTGTATGTCTATTTCCTTCACCAAATTTGGTAAGTTTTCCTTCATTATTTTTTTCAACTAAGTTTTCAATTTCTTGCTCTTTCTCTTCTCCTTCTGGCACCCCTATGATTTGGATGTTTGCACCTTTAAAGTTGTTCCAGAGGTTCCTAAGCTTCTCCTAATATTTTTTCAATTCTTTCTTCTTCATTCTGTACTGTTTACTGTTTTTTTTTCTCCCTTACGTTCCAAATCCTTGATTAGAACTCCAGTTTACTTCCCTTCAACATTGGTTTTGTGTGGATATCCCTTCGTTTCATTTAGTATAGCCTTCACTTCTTCCCTTATGCATTTGCCATACTTAAGTATATCTGTCAAGCCTGTGAGCATCTTTATCACCAGCATTTTGAACTCTATGTCTTTTAGGTTGGCTATCTCCTCATCACTTAGTTCTCCCACTGGAACCTTGACCCATTCCCCCTTTTGGCCCATACTTCTCTTTCTCCTCATCTTGACAGGCTCCTGTGTTTGTTTGCCTCAGTGTCTTAGGTAGAGCTGTCACACCTATTATGTTATAAGGGGTAGAGCCTTAGGTATTTGTCAGTACAGGTGACCTGTTTCACTATGTTGTGGCACTGTATGTGGGGGAGGGGTCTGAGAGAGAACAATGCTGCTTGCTCAGCATTTGACCCTTTTCCAGGCATTTCTCCCACATCTGTATAAGACTGGAGCCTCTCTAGCTGTTGCTCTGGCCATTGTTCCCTGAGTGGATGTGTCTTTGGATGTTCTAGGACCATGGGGGCCCTTGAAACAAGCAGACTCTGCTGAGAGACTGGCAGTTTCTTCCTCCACCCCAACCCCACTGGTCTGCACAGTCAGAAGCGATGAAGCTTGATTTTCCCTGGTGCTGGAACCATGAGCTGTGCAGTCTAGTCTGGTGTTGGGAGTGCTCCCCAGCTGTCCTTTCCTACTGTTTAAAACACGTATCTGTGCTTTCTGCCAACCTGCCACTGTAGCCACTGCTGCCACCGCCACACCGTGTCCTCTCCACCCTGGCTCTGCCCCTCCTACCTGTCTGGATGAGTAGTTCTACTTTATATCTTTGTTTGCTGGATTTCCATGCAGCTCGATATTCTGGAACTTCTGTTTGTCTCTAATTTTGAGGTAGTTGTACTCCTTCTTAGTTGTGGAGGGAGACCAGTGTGTTTGTCTAGGCCTCCATCTTGGCCAGAAGTCCTGGAACAATCCTAACTTCCTGCTTTTTCTGTGAAAAAGGTAACTCAGGAAATTGACAATAATTGTAATGCTGATTTTTAAAATAGGACCCTACACAAGAGTTTAAGTTAAAACATGATGGAGGATGTGGGAGCCAGCCAGCAGGGCTTTGAAGTTTACCCCTTAGTAGCTGGGTTAACATTAGACAACTAAAAATATTTTGTGCTTCTAAAAATAATGATTCTTATGAAGCTGTTATAGGGACAAAGTGTTAATATTTTAAGCATGAATTTGAATCCCTGGGCGTGAGTACCAGATATTAGTGTTCAATAAAATGGTTCTAAGGAGATTCCAATGAGCAGCACTCATTTAAATCAGTGGTTCTCAGTCAGGCTGCAGTCAGGATCATGTGGTAGCTCTCAAAAATAACCATTGCTTGGTCCCTGTATTATTTCCCACTGCTTCCATAACAAATTACCACAAAGTTAGTAGTCAAAACAACAAAATTTATACATTAATAGTTCTGGAGATCAAAAGTGCAAAATGAGTCTCTCTGGATGAATCTTAACATGTCAGCAAGGCTATGTTCCCTTCTCAACAGTCTAGGGAAAACTCGCTCCCTTGCCTTTTCTGGCTTCTCAAGGCTTCCTGCATTCCTTGGTGGTGGCTCCGTTCTTCCATCTCCAAAGCCTATAAGAACTGCCTATGGGTGGAGTCTTCCTCACAATGTACCACCCTGGCACTGACTCACCTGCTTCCTTTCCTCTGTCACATTTAAAGATGTCTGCGATTACGTCAGGCTCACCAATATTCCAGAATAATGTAAGGTCAGTTGATTAACAACCATAACACCAACTGCTACCTTAATTCCTCTTTGTCACTTAAGAAATTCACAGGTTCCAGAAATTAGAACTTAAACATCTTTGGGAAGCTATCCTGCTAACTGCAGGCTTTCCCCCTCCAAAGACTCAAATTTAATTGCTTTTGGCAAGAATGTGTTTCACACACTCACTAGGTGATTCTAATGCCTGGCTTCATTTGAGAACTATTGATCTAAATATTGTCAGGGTTCTATGAAACATTATGCCTGTGAGATATTCAATAATGGTCAAATTAGATTAGGAAAAATTCAATTAAATAAATTACATATTAAAGACAGTAAGAAGTTCTGTAAAAGAGAAATATGTATAACCTTATTTAACCAGTCCCTCAAATTTTTCTGCGTAGCACCTATTGAGGGCCTCCAAAATTATTTTTCTATGTAAGTCTTTTGAAATCTAATGTTCTAGTTAGGAAAATTAGTATAATAACATTTTGTTTTCTTTCTTTAGTGAGAATTTAAAAAAAATTTTTTTTAACATTAAACTGTCTGTTGAATTCAGGACATGGTCAAGATCTTAAAATTCAAATTTAAGGCAATCTATTCAGTATTGTATTACTACACATATTAATAAAAACCAAATAGTCAACATAGTATAATTAAATTATTATTTGAGGAGAGAGAGAGAACGCTAGATCCCAAAATATAACTCTTTTACTAAATAAAAAATTTGATTTCTGCATGCTAATATATGACTGATCTGTTTACACAAAATCATATATAACTTGATAGCATAAACAGATTTGAAGCACATTATTTTATGTATGTATATTGTAAAGAGAGCCTATATCTGAAAAATCATGAAAATTAGGTCCATATTTCCTACAAGGGTCACAAATATATAAAATATTTAACTATTTTTCTCAAAGTTCTCTGCAGAAATATACCTTCATGAATAGCAAGTAAACGTGGAGCATATGGTTTTTAGAAAATGTTGTGTACATTGAAAAGAGACTTGTGATTAATAATTGAAGCAATTTCCCAGCTACATTCTCATCTTTCAGAGGAGGGATAATTCAGAACAAATACAGAGACTGAATAAACAGGTTTGGTGGTAAAACAGCAAGCAGACTACTTACAAAATATTCTCCCTTCAGATAAAATAAGTAAAGTGGTTATTTCTGATTGGTGAGTTATTTACATACAATGTCCCCAAATGCAAACTGGATTTACAGTTCAGGAGACCTTCTAGGGTCAGGAATTGAAGACTGTAAAAGTTGAGTTCAAGCTATTGTTTAAGGTTACGAAGAATATGTTCAACCACTGCCTTGCTCCCAACTCAAAAAATACTCTTAGGGCTTCTTTTTTCCATCCTGGAGGTGGCATATGCTGACTTCCAACATAGGGTGGTGGTTAACTACCCAGCTGTATAGCCCAGCTACCTATGTTGAAATCTTGACTGCATATTTTACTGGATGGTGACTTTAGATAGGTTACTTAACCTCCATAGCCCTGGATTTCTTGCATACAATAATGATACCTCAATGCATGGAACTTAGTAAAAGATTCACTGTTACCTCTTGTTTTTACTTCACTGTATTTACATTTACTATAAAAGTGATATGATTAAATGAGTAGACAAACTGATTTAGTATTATTTAGTAAATTTTATTAAAAGCATATTTGCGATTTATACAAAAGGTTAAGAAACTAAGTGGAATTTAATTTGAAATATTGCTACATGAGATACGCAAAATTTTTTCATTAATTAATGCCATTGATTTTTTTTGAAATAGAAGCAGTTTTAAAAGCTCAATTCCCATGCTCTCAGATAAAAACATTGAGGCCAAAAAAGATTGACTCACATATTTTTAAACACACAAAATAAAGAATAAAAATGCAAAGATGCAAAGATTTTACGATTAAACAATTTTACTCTATTAAGATCTAAAACTACTTAAAATTCTTGAAAGAAGCTTTTTTTCTGTACTTAAGATTCTCCAAATAATTTATTCAGAATTATTATGTGCCAGTCACCAATCACAATACTAAATGCTGAACAGAAGTTGGACACTGATAAAAAGGTGTGTGAGAATTCATAAATTGAGGTTTCTTTGTCACTAACATTTTTATATTACTGACAAGGTCATCAAATTTTAGAAAATGTTTAAATAACTTGCTCATAATCCCTCAGTCAGAAAATGACGTACTTAAGTTCTGTAACTCCCACTTTGTCTACCCAGCAAATATTGACCTTCGCAGGAGATTTTGAAGAACAAGGGAAACAAAGTTATCTTTATATTGAGCAAAGGAGGGAAAATGCAAAATTGAAGGTTTTCCTTAGCATTTATTTCAATTTTAAAAAACAGTAAGAAACCATTTTGAACTTTCTCACAGTATATTGGATATTAAAAAGGTCTTGAATTTAAAAAGCAGATATTTTATTTTGAAATTACAGTCACTACTAGCTATTGGCAAGCTAAGGTAGAAACAATCATCAGCTATCTAGTAGCAGTTAGGGCAAGAAGCACAGGCCTCTTCACTTTTCTCATAATGTCATTCTAGTTGCTGATGTACAGCCAGATTCTTGATCTGATCTTTCTCTGACCTGTGCTATTTACCTCATTCCCAAGGACAATTGTGCTGTTTTTCCAACCTCGTTATGTTGGGCTTCTGCAGTGTGAAGTTCAGTGTGCTGGGCTGAGAACCTCACTGGGTTCTATGTGTTATCATTTTTCTGATGCCTGCCAGTGCACACACATTGTCCCATTGAAAGATATTGCTTTTTAAATTAACATTTGAAAAAATGCAGTCAAAAAATTTAAATCCTGACTTACTCACTACAGTTTCTCTTCACTCAGCACTGTGCTGGGCATTATATATTATAGGGTTTCATTATTCCTCTTCTGTACTATTGTAATAATTTTGGGTTGTAGCTTCCCACTTCCAATCTTGCCTGTATAGTACACTGTTGACAAATAATCTTTTTAAAGCCCAGTCTAATTATACTGTATTATTCACTTGATTAAAGAAATAAAAACAGAACACACACACACACACATGCACACGAACACACACAAACAAATGCAGGTTAAAAAAAAAGTGAAAATTGAATAACGTCTACATTCCAGCTAACAGCAATGTACCTAAGTTAATTTCCTTATTTTGATATTGTACTATAGTTGCACAAAATGTCACCATTGGGGGAGGCTGAGTGGTGGTACATGAGATTCTTTGTACTATATGCTTCCTGTGAATCCACAATTACTCCAAAATAAAATTAAAAAAGTTAAACCTCTAAATAGATTTCTTTACATTTTCAAAATAAACATAAAACTCAGTATTATATTTCAGCCTATCCCCCAAAATAGAACCACTTAAAATGTCACAAATATACCTTGTTTTCACTAAGACACCTTTGCCTGAACTTTTCAATGCATCTCTCTCCTCCACACATTTTGACCTGTTGAATACTTCCTCTTTCGAGATGCACCTTGGACTTCCAACCAAGATAGAGGCCTAGACAGACATCCTGCATCTCCCTCCACAACTAAGAAGGAATACAACTACCTCAAAACTAGAGACAACCAGGAGTTCCAGAAAATCAAACTGCATGGAAGACCAACAAAGACATAAAGAAGAAATACTCATCCGGACAGGTAGGAGGGGCGGAGCTAGGGCAAAGAGGACACGGTGTGGTGGTGGGAGCATTGGTGGCAGTGGCAGGCTGTTGGAAAGCACAGTCACACATTTTAAAGTCAGGAGGGACACGCAGGCAACACCAGACCTGACCACTCAACTCATAGTTCCAGCGCCAGGGAAAATAAAGCCTCATTGCTTCTGACTGTGCAAACCAGTCAGGGTTGGGGTGGAGGAAGAAACTGCCGGTCTCTCAGCAGAGTCTGCTTGTTTAAAGGGCCCCCGCAGTCCTAGAACATCCGCAGACCCACCCACTTTGAGAATGACAGCCAAGGCAACAACTAGAGAGACGCCAGTCCCATACAAAGTGAGAGAAGTGCCTGAAAAAGGGGCAAGTACTGAGCAAGTGACATTGTTCCCGCTCACACCCCTCCCCCACACACAGTGCCACAACATGGTGAAACAGGTTGCACTCTACTGAATAGAAAACCTAAGGCTCCTCCCCTTACAACATAACAGGAATGACAGCTCTACCTAAGACACAGAGGCAAACAAACACAGGAGCCTGTCAAGATGAAGAGAGAGAGAAGTATAAACCAAAAGGGAGAATGGATCAAGGTTCCAGTGGGAGAACTAAGTGACTAGGAGATAGCCAACCTAACAAACAAGGAAATAGCCAATCTAACAGATATAGAGTTCAAAACACTGATGATAAAGATGCTCACAGGCTTGACAGATATACTTAAGTATGGCAAACACATAAAGGAAGAAGTGAAGGCTATGCTAAATCAAACGAAGGAAAATCCACACAAAAGCAATGGTGAAGGGAGAAAAACTGGGGTTTAAATCAATGATTTGGAACATGAGGAGAAAAACAACAGTCACCCAGTAAAGAATGAGGAAACAAGGATTGAAAAGATGAGGAGGAGCTTAGGATCCTCTCAGACAACTTTAAACATGCCAACATCCAAACCACAGGGGTACCAGAAGGAGAAGAGGAAGATCAAGAAATTGAAAACTTATGTGAGAAAATAGTGAAGGAAAACTCCTCATATTTGGTGAAGGAAATATACATACAAGTCCAGGAAGCACAGAGAGTCCCAAACAAGCTAGACCCAAAGATGACCACATCAAGACACATTATAATTAAAATGCCAAAGGTGAAATTTAAAGAGAGAATCTTAAAAGCAGCAAGAGAAAAGCAGAGAATTACCTACAAAGGTGTGCCTATAAGACTATCAGCTGATTTCTCAAAAGAAACTTTGTAGGCAAGAAGTATTCAAGATAATGAAAAGCAAGGACCTACAACCAAGATTACTCTATCCAGCAAAGCTATCATTTAGAATGGAAGGGCATATAAAGTGCTTCCCAGGCAAGGTAAAGCTAAAGGAGTTCATCATCACCAAGCCATTATTATATGAAAGGACAAAGAAACTTACTTAAGAAAAAGAAGATCAAAATTATGAACATTAAAATGACAACAAGCTCACAACTATCAACAACTGAATCTAAAAAATGGAAACAAAATTCTACTAAGCAAACCAGAATAGAAACAGAATCGTAGGTATGGGGATCATCTGGAGGATTATCATCTGAAAGGGGGGAGGGGGGGAAATGAGAAAATGGTGCAGGGATTAAGAAGCATAATTGGTTGGTACAAAATAGACAGGGTGAAGTTAAGAAAAATATAGGAAAGTGTGAAGCCAAAGAACTTATATGCATGACCCATGGACATGAACTAAGGGGGGGTGGGATTGCTGGAGGGAAGTGGGGTACTGGGCAGAAGGGAGCAAAGGGGAAAAAAATTGAAACTACTATAACAATGTTACAGAACCCCTGGGCTACTCCAGTTGAAAACAAACCCACGGGCTCTTTAGTTAGGGGCCCGATTGCCCGCCGCCAAAATTATAACTCTCAATACCAGAGTTTAGTGAAAAGAAAAAGAATTGTTTATTTAACAGTTATATAGATTTAGTTATTTGCAGATTTCTGTTGTTAAGTCTTATGCTCTTTAAAATACCCACAAACACATATCCTTGCCTCCCCCACTTCCAAACCAGGCTAGTTTTAGAAAAGTTAGAGAAACCGCTTCCCTACTTTCCAAACACAGTTCAGCTTTACCAGCAGCTGCCAATCACTCAATTCTGATTGGGGAGGTCCTTTCTGTGCTGTGGTGCCCTCCAGCTCTCAATGCAGGACCGCCTGGATTCTCAGCCTCCTTGCAAACTGCCTTCTTCCTGCAAATCGCATGGATCTCCTCTCCTCAAAACCGCATGGCAAGAGCCTCTTAAAGCAGCCTGGAGACCCCTTCTCCGAGTCACATGGAGAAGGCCTCTTTACCAAGCCACGTGGAGGGAGCACACAAGAGAGCGAGAGAGCGAGAGCCCCAGACCGAGCGCGTGAGCGTGAAAGAGAGAGCTAAAATGTCCACAGCTGCTTATATATCCCTGACTGCGTCCTCTGACGCAGTGGGCGTTGCAAACAGTTCTGACCATTCACAGAACCCCACGCAGGCTCCGTGCGCTCTCTCCACACCATCCCCCGGTCCAAGACCCCTCCCATCTACCTGAGGCTTTGGATGCATCAAAGCCATTTTGCATAAAAAAAGACAGTAGCCACCAGCCTCAGGCATGTGGAAGCATTTTGAAAAGCTGCTTCCTTCTCCCCATCCCCCAGCTGCAAACTCTGGGGTTTTTTTGGAACACCCCTGTTTCTGTAACAACAACATAATCAATAAAATATACTTTTTTTAAAAAGCACCTTAAATGTTACTTCTCCCTCCATTACCTGATCCTCCATCAGCTACATACAATCTCTCACTCATAAAACCTGTACCATCTCTCTTTTAATACATACAGTATATTTTTTAATTTGAGGAGTAATTTTCAACCTCTGCTAAATGGTAAGCTCTTAGAAGACAGAGTTGGTCTCTTGCTTATCTTTTTAGTCCTTATAGATTCTAGTAAGTGCTTTGTTCAGTGTTTATTTAAGTAAAATAAGTAATTCCTCTTTTAATATGCAAGGGTCATTGTCTTGTAAAAGAGAAAATGGCAGTTGAAATCAACTTAAAAATCAAAACTATTCAACACACTGAGGAGCAAAAATAACATCTTTTTAATCTAGTTTTAATGTTTCCGGTGTATTTTCTTTGAATAGTCTTTGTTAGACACAGTAGAAAACAAAGGTGTTGTTTGGGTATAGCTGATGTGTGCTCTGGAGTTAAACTCAATCAGTAGAGTCAGCCTATGCTACATTAAGGCAAAGTCGATGGTATTTACTGCATAGAGGCTTCTCAACAGTTTAAAGTAATGCCAAATTAACAAGGTCTCTAAAACTGCACTGAAGTTACACCCTTCACCATAAATTTTTTTTTTCTAGGTATGAAAGTCTTTCTCTCATCTTACTTCATTTTATCTTCTCATTTTTTGCGAATGGTCAATAATAAAGGGTTCAGTTAATCCCTCCGGGGTCACTGGGGTCTAGTTCTTATCAAATAAGCTTTGCAGTTAACTCAGTCTGAGGTCTCTGTGTTGCTGCAAGGTAGTGTTTCAATCCTGAGGCTCAAATAATTATTTGCACAGCACTCAGTCTGATACAGCATTATATTTCAGCACCCAGTTTAAGGAAAGAATATGTAAGCAAATAATAATAATAATGTGAGAGGAAGTTTAATGTTTTTAAAAATGCATGCATACCCATTTACTTAATGTAAGTCTCTCCGTCTAGTTTCCACATTTGCTAAAACACATTATTTTAATCCATTAATACAGAGGAGTTTTATTCAGATAATGTTCCCTACCTTGAGCTATTTTTTATTTGAGGTGACTAAACCACTGACATTGTATAATAAATTCACATTCAATAGAGCATATTGAGGGCCTCTTAAATGACAGGTACAGCGCTATACACATATATCATTTGTTTTTCAAGAATTTATGATGAATTTGAACATGGTAAATATTCCTTCTAAACCTGGTCAGTGTCTCCTTGTTAATAAAGGGGTTTTAATGAATAAACTGGGGTTTGTGGCATCACCTATGGTTTGTACAGTTCACTGGTCTCATAAGAGGATCAGCTTAGAATCTGGTTCAGTCCATGACGATATGATAAACTGAATTAACTGAAAATTATTTCTTTAGTTTATTACTTACACTTTTTTCTCATCATGTATCAATTGGTAATTACTAAAGGTCAGTTTAATTTTTGCTTAGCTACAATTGATCCTCAGCTGAGGTAATGACTTTAATTACGGAATGTTTAAAATAAGCTTCTCGAACTACAACCTCTTTACCTCCTCCACTGAATGATTTCTTTCAAAATTTGCAAAGTCACAGAGAAGAATATGTTTATCAGGAACAGTGCCCTATAAATATATGTTTTGATAATTACCTTAAGCTCAGAGCCATGATATTCAATATAATCTATTCAATATAATCTAGAAAGAGTTAGCCTGATACGGATTTTAAATTTGATGTGATAATTCCAAATAAACCAATGTTTTGGCATCATATAACTTCAGAGAAGCATTAGGAAATCTACTTATTTTAACTCTGTGAATTTATGAGAAGAAAAACTTACATTAATTTTAATTGCAGAGATTGAGGTTTCTAGGTGTCAATATTTTGAGTGACTTCAATAAAATTTCTTTGAAGAAATAACCAGGAGTTAGGAGTAAAAAAAATCTAGTTTTTCATAGCTCTCTCATCAGGAATAAAAGTACTAAATATATATAATCTGGGTGGGTTTGGAAAAAATTATACAATTTTGTATAACCTATGAAGGGTACTGGATGAAATAAAGTATACCAATCAAATTTATGAACACTTTAACTATATACACCAAAAAACAAGTATTTGATCATTTCAAGGTCCAGAAACATCATATATACACGGCATATTAATTCAGGGTTGTCTTGAGAAAATGCAGATAAACCTTGAGAATTTAATGAAAGTTTTTGAGGAGACAAAGCTATTAAAGCAGTTAGGTTTTTTTGGTATTGTTGCTTCTATAATGTGTGTACATATTTGTTTTAATGAAAGAAATATAACACTGAGCTCCTGCCCTTAGTGTTCTCTGGATGGAGCAAATTTCAAGATTTATTCACAATAAATATTAAATAAAAGAGAAATGGAACATGAGCTTAAATCTGGAAGATTATTCAAAATGTATACCCCTATTAATAAAACAAAACTTTTACAGATATAGAAGAGAGAGGAAGAAAAAAACATGGACAAATTTACTGACCAGGCAACCCAAAAGTGAATTTTTTTTATTATTAAGCTAGGTTAGAATTATTTTAGGCAGCTAAATTTTTAACTTTGAAATTCAAATGTGAAATGAGTAGAGTAGGTAAAAAATCCAATGGCATACCAATCTAGTAATAAATCAGTGGGAGAGGAGCCTAGAGGTAGTGAGTTAAGAAGCTAGGGTGTATGTTCATTTGTGCAGTGATAGGAGCTTTCCGTACGGTGGAGGAATAAGACTTGAAAGTCAGGGGCAAATATTAGATGTATGTGAAGTGAAAATATGATAATAATCTAATGATATATTTATGGTGCTAACTGGATATTTGATAAGTAGATATGAGTTAAGTTTGATTCAAATTTTTAAGAGTATAAGAATATAGGAAAAAAATTGCCATTACATAAACTTGAGGTGTGGGAAGGAGAGTAGATGTAAAAACATATTGAGAGTAGATACTAAATAGAGTCCAAAGGAGATGTGTAATATAATTAAAAAGTATCCAAGTGGGGTTATCTATAGGCATTTTGAAATGTGTGAGTAAATCTTGGATGAGTGGTTTGGGTAGGTACAATAGAGTTGTGAAGCATTAGTAAAGAAATTATTTTAGTCCCTGAGTGTTGAAGATATTTCCAAAATAGAAAAAATGGACAGTCATAGAGGATGTCTCCATAGAGAATAGAGAAGTAGAAAAAGAAAGAAAGAAACATAATGATAAAAGTTCAGAGAACAGTGTAAGATAAAAGAAGTCTAAGAAATGGGTCAGTCTTATCATTAAGCTCTATTGGGCATTCTTATATTGCATTATTATTTGGAATAAAATATACTTTTATAAAGAGAAAATTTTTGTTGAGTGACTATATTAAATAAACCTTCAAATCTTGGTGATTTTATATAACAGAAGCATATCCCTTGCTCTCAGAAAGCTGAAACCAGAAATTCCGTGACTGGTTGCCAGCCTTCCAAGTGGAACATTTTATCTTGTGCCTCTGCTTTCTTCTAGGGCTTTAGAGTTCTCTGCATTTGGTCAACAAATAGGAAAAGAGAATGAATTTTGGAGGTGTTATGAACCAACCCTGGAAATAGTGTGCATTATTTTTCCTCACATCCTATTGGCTAGAATTAGTCACATGGGCTTACTTAATTGCAATTGTATTTGGGAAATGTAATCTATAGGCTCAGAAAGAAGAAATATCTGGTTTGTTGCCAGTTATTCTTTGCTACACTCAGTTTAGGGGATATATCTGATTAATAATGGTAGTAATGAAGGGACAGGAACCAGATAAAATCTCAACATTTAATTTTTTATGCTGTTCATATGGATGTGGAAATTAAATTTTTTCATCTTTCATCAAAATCATTACATTTTACCTTTGATACTGCTACTGAGTCCATAAACTTCAGCAAATTACATTTCCCTTATTCGTAGTTATAGTAACACTGATGATAACTACTATATCAAAATTTTTTGTTAGTGTGGGGGAGGAACAAACTTTCTTCAAGGTTCTTTTGGCTGTCTTATAATCAAATGGATATGAGACAAATTAGCAAGTGAAAATAACCAAATTTAGTACATACATATGGATGGGAACTCCACATACTTAAAGAGTCAGAAACTCTACATACATGAGAAGTTCAGAGACAGAAAAGGAACATGGATATATAAGACATCCTGGGCTAGGGATGAGGTAAGGTGCCCGGGGGGCTTCAAAAGGCATTGTAGGATGATAAGAAAAGCAGACACTTAGTAAATAAAGTTTGACCTGCTCTGTAAATAGCTCAAAAGAGGGTATCTCTGATAATCTATTATTATGGGCAAGGCCCCTAGTTCAAGTTCTTCTAGGTAGATAAGGGAGAGACAGAAGTTTCTCTTAAGCCTAAGACTAAAATTGCCTTTAGGCACATCTTGGGGTAACTGGTTGTGAACCCCCACATAAGAATATTTTTTTAAAATTGAATTTGCTATATTGTGTTTGATAGAAATACAATAAGTGAAGTGAGCCAATGTACCACTCACGCATTTCTTTGTGTGTAAACAGACAAAACAAGAAGGAAAGCTCGCAGCACTGCAGAGAATTTTACATTCTTTGGACTGCATGAGGGAGAATAATCAACAGAGCAGTTGACCTAGGAGAATCAGGGTTTCAGTAAAGGTGAGCAAACACCATTCCTGGTCCAAAAGTGAGGACACACGTTATCCTTTATAGCATTGTAATGAGATAAGTCACATGTACATGAAGCAAATTGTCATTCAAATAAAAAATTTTTTAAAGTCTAATGAACAAGTAAGTCTCTTAAGAAGCTCTGAGATAACGACAGGAAAGAATCTGAATTAAAAAGGATTAAACTTAAGTTTACATTCTCTCAGTTTTTAAACATATTATCTTACAATTTGTTGACTGAGTACCACGGTGTCCAGTGCTTGCACCCTAACATCACCCTCCTACCAGCCTTTGCTCTTTGCTGACAGGAAGAAAAAGCTGGTTTGAAAAATGATAGGTCTCATTGACCAGCATAATTTTGTTGGGATCTATAGCAACCTATAGCTTAGATCAGTCATTCTCAAGTTTGTCTACACATGCATATTGAAATATAGAAGAAAAAAAAAGTATTGATGCTTAATTCCCATCACTACCCATTTTGGTTCTTTTCATGAGAGCTGCAGCCTAAAAATCTGGGTTTTTAAAAAGCTCCCTAGATGATTCTCATGTGCAGTCAAGGCTGACAACCACTGATTTGGATTTTTCTCCTTTCTTTCTATTGTTCAGGGAGCTGCACCCTCTCTGAGAGGAGAGAATCCAGGAAACTGGAATTAAGAGTCAACAGAGATTATTACTTATTAGCTGAATTTTTTCATGTAAACTGTGTTTTGTTTTGTTTTGCTTTTTAAAAAGAAGAGGGGGTAGGAAGGAAGAGAGGGAAGGAAGGAAGGAAGGAAGGAAGGGCCAAAATGGAGTCACTTGCTAAGTCATATCACCACACCAAAACTTAATAACTAACCTAACTGCAGTTTCAATATCTCCCAGGTAAAGAATTTTAAACCAATCAGTCTGGAATTTTCTGGTTAACACCTATGAGGTAAGCTCTCCCTCTATCCTCTGTAGAAAGAAGAGGATTCTGCATGATAAAACCCTTGCCTCTTCCTTCCCCCACAAAAGAAGTAAATTCTAAAAATAACCTATTCTTTTCTTTTGGTAATAGTTCCCTTGCCCCAAGCTTCTTCCAATAAATACTTCCCATTTTGTACAATGCCTGCAGTGCCCTTCTACTTGCTAGGTGGAATGCTGCTGGATTCATGAATGGCTTAAAAGAGCCAATTAGATCTTCCAGTTTACAAGATTGAATTTGTTCTTTATAAGTTGAATATACTCATTTGTGTTTATGATGTGTCAGGTATTGTTCTAGAGTCTTGGAATTCACCAGTGAACAAAACAAAGGTCCCTTCTCTTCTGAAGCTTCCATCAGCCAGGAGAGACACAACAAACAATTAATACAATAAACACATAATGCCTTTGAATATGAAAAGGTTATAAAGTGCTATATAAAAAAAAGAAGAAAAATTACAGCAAGGTAAGGGGGAATCAAGAACACAGGGAGAGGTGAGGGAATTACAATTTAAGCAAAGTCAACAGGGAGACCTTTCATCTACTCTGCTAAGCACTTTCTGTGTATTGTTTCATTCCTTTCCCCTTGAATCCTTGGGATATTATTACTGACAATGTTACAGGAGAAACTCCCAGAAACTCAGTTCTTCTTGCTGACACAGTAAAGAATTACAGATCAGCATACCTACTAGCATGCAAGTAAAGTTTATTAGTGCTGAGTTCTAATAAGAAAGCAAAAGCAAGAGTGGCAAGGACAGGGTGGCCAGAGACCGGGTGGCATTGGGCCCCCTTTTTGGCATGAAAGGGCCAAAAGAGTGACTCCTTTGTTCTAAGGACTTATATATAACAGTCGGTGATGTGGGGGTGAAGAAGTTACATTTTGATTGACAGGTAAAGGTGGTACCAGCTTTCCACCCTGGAGAGATATGACTGGAGATGTGGGTAGTTACCCCAATTCTTATCTTGCTCTAGACCTCGTTTGTTCATTTTGCATACAGGATGGGAGCCAGGGAGTTAACCAAAGTTGTTTTATGGGCTTTTCTTTGGGCACCATAGTCCCCCTCCTTTTCTCCCTTCCAGGCTTTGGGATGAATACGCAGTCTCAAGGTTTTTCTTTTCCCAGCTAGTGGAGATGACACACACAGACTTTCAAGGGCTTCTCCCTGCACTATCATAGTTTACTTGTGTTGTTCAGAATGCCTGGCAGCCTTATCAGACCAACCAGGCTCAGGACGACTGGGTCAACAGATGCCTTTGCTTTTAGCCTCCTGAATTAAGTTCTTTGTTAGATGGCAATGGTGAGGGCCCTGCCTTTATTTCCCCTCTGGTCACTCATTCTACTGTAACAACATAACACAAAGAAGTAACTGAGGCTCGAAGAGGTAAAGCTAGTTGCTTAAAATCACACAGTAATAAGGTAGGTTGCAAAACCATGAATAAAATTCAGGTTTGTTTGCGCCCAAAGTCAGTGCTTTTATTCAGTCCACATGCTCCCTCTTTCTTTGCAGTCATGTTACAGAGAGAAAGGGGGTTCTTTCACATGGTGCCTTGGTATAAAACCCAACAACTAGTGTTGAGGAAAACAGGTCTTTACTTTATTTACTGTATTCCAACCTGGGGAGGGCAGTGAGCACTTCAGTTCAGAGCCCTGTTGTCCCATGGGACCCAGCACTTCCCTTGCTCCCCAAAAGGCTAGAAGCCAAAAACATGCCCAGAAGTTCCCCATGCCTTATCTGTCAGCTGTCTCCTTCAGGATCTGGGGTACAGTGTCATCAGCCTCCAAATGACAGTCCAGGAAAACACGTGCCATGTTGCACTGGATCACACATGGTTCTCTCTTTGCCCTTTCAAAGCCATATGGTATTATCCTCTCTCCCTTTCAAAGCCACATGGAGTTCTCCCTTTCCCTTCCAAGTTCTGTGGAGTCCTCTTCTGCCCACCTTGCAAACCGCGTGGATCTCCTCTCCTCTCTAAAAGCCGCATGGAGATCTTCTCGCTTAAATGTCTGCCACCTATTTTTAAACCCCTGCCTGAGTCCTGTGATGCAGTGGGTGTGGTAACCAGTTCTGACCATTCACAGAACCTTGCATGGGCTCTGTATGTTCTTTCTGCACTATTCCATGGTCAAAACCCCTCCCATCTCCTTGGGACCTTGGAAGAACCAAACCATTTGCATAACTAAGACACTAGCTACTAGCCAGTCATGCAAAAGCATCTTAAAAACTGTTCCCTTTTCCCCATCCCCCAACCGGCAGGCTCTGGGGATTTTTGGAGACCCCCCACTCTGTAACAGTCATAGCCTTATTTATCAAATACATCTGGTTGTGTTCCCTCCATTTACATGCTATATCACCATTCCTGGAGTGTCAGTCTGAACTAATGTTCCTACATGATTATTTGCATGTAATATAAGCCTAAATGTAGGCTTTGGACACTGATTCTGTTACAGAACCCTGTGCTAATCTGGAGCAGATGTTGGGTCCGATTGCCTGCCACCAAGAAGTGTGACTTCCAATACAAAAGTTTTGTGGGAAAGTAAAGGGGGTTTATTTAGAAGAGTTACACATTCAGAATAACAATGAGTTTCTACCGTTATGCCCTACTCCCTTTAAAACACCCCAAAACACTTAGTACTGCCTCCACCTGCCAAACCAGGCCAGTTTCAGAATACGCCAGTCAGCGGTACCGTCTTTCAAAAAGGCAGAAATCACAGCTCTGTATTCCTGGTCACAGTTCAGCATTTCAGGCATCTCCCATGAATCCATGCTTGGTTAGGCAGGTCCCCGAAGTTCCAGCCTCATCGGCTGTGCTGCTGTATACTCCAGGAGGTTTCCCAGTAGGTCTCCCCTTTCTTACCACAGACCTCATGTCAGACTCTCTCCAAACCACATGGCTTCCCCCTTACACACAAGACCTCCTAGTTGACTCATACCCCTTTTCATACCAGGTGGCTTCTTCTCCATATCCTCATTGTTCTCCCTAATTTTAAATGCTGACCCTAAGCACCACTTATCATTGTTATGAAAAGTCTCTTAAGCCTATCACCTGCCCTTTTGCCCTGGGCTGCAACACAGCTATTGTCTAGCTATCAGCTTGCCATAGATATGCAAAGTACCTTAAAGGCTGTATTATCTCCTTTCCCCATCCTCAAAACCAAGAGCTGTGGGGACTTTGGGGCCCCCTCCCCAGCTCTGTTATAATTCCAGATTCCAAAAGAAGATATGTATGATTTTTTTCACATCTCTGAATTAGTCTAGATATGTGCTGTTTTCAATGACTCAAGAGTTGAAATCACAATTTCCAATTTGCTGATGTTTAATAAGTCTTTTCGCTGTAACTGCAAGTGGCTTAAGATCTCTCCTGAGCCTCTTTTATTGGGCACTAATCATATACCAAAGGCCCCACTTTCTAATACAATTGCCTTGGGAGTTAGGATTTCAATATGAATTTCGGGGGAACACAAATATTCAGCCCATAGTGAGGGTGAATACAGTACTTCCTAAAACTGCCAAATTGCCAAGTGCTAATGCCTCCATTTTTAAAGATTGTTCGATAGTGTGGACAAAAAAAATGGGTACTATAGAAAGTAACCTCACAGGGTGAGCTGATCATAAATTCCTAATTGGGAAGATTATAGTGGGTAGGCACACCTCAAGCATTAAACATTTTAGTTGAAGGTTTATCTTTGCTTTAAACAAGCCCTGTTCATTGCTCTTGGGCATCTACTTTAATATACACGTTTGAAATAAGCTTAACCACCCTCAAGAGAACACACAATCTTGGTAACTATCATGTAATCCAATGCTCATCATGCTTTCTCCTACTTTCATGTAATCTTCCTTTGTTTCCCTCCTTAATTTCAAATACATAAGAAAAACTGCAAAACTGTTATTCTCTGGATTATTTGAGATTTTACTCTTAGGCATATGTTATCAGTTTTGGCTCAAATAAACTCATAAAAATTCTCTATAGGTTTGAACATTTCTTATGTTGATAATATAAAACATGGTTGTATATGTGTGTGTGTATCCACGTATGTGTATAAAATTATATCTTTTCTGCTGCAACATTTCCAACTCTACCATGATATTGGGGGCTATATGCACATATTGAAATATCTGGTTTTAAAGCTTTGTTGTCCACTTTCCACTATCTTAAGTTAATAACTGGTTTTATCAGATTTCCTTGAGGTTTAAGTTCTCTTTGTTCTAATGTAGTATTTTAGACATTCAAAAGGAACATCCTCTGCACTATATTTACAGTATCTATGGGGAATAGTTAAGTAAATCAATTTGGGTGCTGTGGATAGTCGATCTTGTTCTGCCTTTAATATATATCTTTGGTATATCTCTTCTCGAAGTTCTTGTCCAAGCCTTTATTTTCCATCCCTGAGGAACTTATATATAGGTCCCTTTGAATATCCACTGTTGCTCATAGAATAAAACCCAGGATCTTGTATGGTCCATGAGTCTATTCCTTTCAGAGTCTGGTTCCTACTCCCTCTTCGCCATCATCTCATGGCATTTACCACAGTGGCCTTCCTTCTTTTCCTTGAAGGTGTCCAGCCCTTCTCTACCTACAGACTGCATGTGTTTCCTCTTCTGGCAAGCCTTCTCCTCACTGGTTCATTCTCATCACTTAGGTCTCACCTCAAATGCCCTATTATGTGTAGCTATTAATCCAATGTAACACCCACAAATAATCTCTATTATCCTCTTGTTTTTCTGTCTACCACTTAAAAACCTCTTGTTATCTTGTTTATTTGTTTATTTGAGTATTGGTAATTTTCTGCTTCACACACTAGAAAATAGAATCCCTGGGCACAATGACCATGTCTATACATGTAGACATCTAGATCTATAGCAACTAGAACCCTGTCTTTAATAAATACTTGTTAAATCAAAAAATAATGAGTAAATACCTGGATTATACATGACAGACATTAAGACCTGATACATTTTATGCACAACATGAATGAAAAAAAAAAGAGAGAAAAATGGAGAAATAGTATGTTTGTTTATGTGTTTCTTTACACAAAGATATACACATAATTTTGCATTATTAAAATTTTTTCTATTATATAAAAATTACCTTTATACTGGTTTTGTGAGTACTTACATTAACTTTTGGGAAAGTTATTAACATATGGACACATTTGACACTTATCTGCTATGATCCAATAACAGAGAGTGCTAAGCCACTGATAGTTTCTAATAAATGCCAGGGAATGATAAAATATAACAAGGCATTCAAATATGCAAAGGAGAAGAGACATTTGACAGTTTTATACTACTACTTATAGTTTGAAAATTCAAATTAGGTAGCGCTCCATTAAATGACACAGCATTAGGTGGGTTGAAAAGAAATATGAGAAGGAAAAAAAGAAAAGACTTTCTAGTTCACTAAAGTCCATCTCCGATGCAAAAACAGTAAATGAGAGGAATTTGATATTTGAGGAAACAGTTTTGTCAGGAGGATTCCCAAGAGGGCAATAAAACGTTTTAAAGGTTACATTAACTTCCTCAGCAAGGGTGTGAATTTATCCCCTCTCTCCAAAAAAAAAAAAAGGAAAAATTAAGAAAGCATATTGCCTTATGAAAGATATAGAGGGAAAATAATCATTTAAAACTCCTGGAGACAGCTTTGGATGCATGATTGCAGATCTCAGCAGTGCTTTGGTCAGTCAAATACTTTTATCTGGAACATACGAGGACACGAAGGGGCCATATCAAGACATACTTCCTGCATTTACATTTTCTCCATCTTAAGTGCTACTTATGTCTGGAGATTTCATCAGCAAGCTGAATGAAATTCTCTGTCATATGAAAGTTCCCTTTTCAAATTGTACTTTCACTTTTATAGATTATTTTTTCTCCTGTTCTTAGTCAAGATACTAATATTATTCAAGTGCTTCAAAGATATATTGCTTGCACTTTGCAAACAATACCAGGTATTGCCTCTGGTTAAGCCTTTATGAAAAAGCTGCTTTTTCTATATAAGAGAAAACTTGTGTAGCAGGACAACAAAAGACTTTCACACTGCTTCCTTAAATCTGAATGAACCTTCAGAATTGATAAGAACACTAAAACCACAATTAGCATATTACTCAAACTGGCCTTTCAGCAGCACCTCAGAGCTATATAATTCACTTTCTTTCATTGTTATTCTCAGATAACGGAAAAGGAAAAATAAACACAGTGTACATATTAATATTGAAGCTTTGTGAAAGAAAATGCAAGCTTCTCTAGGAGGATGAATGATGATAAGATTTTCTATATAGAAATCTCTTGAAGAGTAAGATGAAGCAGCAAGATTTTGATTTCTTAAACATACACACACATCTCACAAACCTTAAATTATGACAAATATTGATGTTATATTTCAAAATCATCATTTTTAAACTAAGGTTATATAGAATCAGGTGCACAATTAACTAAAAGAGAAATCAACACATTTCTCAAAAGATCCTTGAAAAAATGCAAGATAATTATAATTAGGTTATTTCAAAAACTTATTAAATACACTGAATCTTATCAAAACATGATTACTAATCATATTTTTGAGACTATAGAAAAATTGTGATATTATCCCATCTCCAGCCTTTTCTAGAAATCTTTTCTAGCTTTAGCCATTCTCATACTCAAAATGACCTGTTCTGTTAGCTAAATTATTCTAATAAGCTCATTTACATTAAAGGGTTAATGAGTAACAGTGCTTGATGCTTTACCTAGAGGGATATTTTATTTAGACAAAAGGAAATAGAGGAAGTTTAATCCAAAGAAATCATTCTTAAATTGTAAAATTGTAGGTATTCTTGTCAGTGCATACATGTTATAGAAACAGGGCCTTCTACCATTAATATCACAAAAGATATCTTTTGTTTGGCCCTTATGGGGCCCATTCCTCTAAGACTGTGGCTCTTTAATTTTAGCATACATGCAAAGCACCTAGAAAACCACTTAAAATAGAGATTGCTTAGCATTATTCCCATAGTTTCTGATTCAGTAGGTACGAAATGGGGCCGAAGAATTTGTCTTTCTAATTATCTCTAGTGCTGCTGGTGATAGGCACACTTCCAGAACCACTGAACTAAGTTAATGATCCCCATGCTTGTCTGAAATTATCTAAGGAGCTTTAAAAATACAGATGCCACTTAAAGAGATCTGATGTCATGTTGTCTGCTATTTGACCTAGAATCAGCCTTTTAAAAAGATCCTTGGTGAGTCTCATGTGCAGCATACTTTTTGATTCACTACTCATAGTACTTTAATAATAATAATTATAATATAATTAGACAATACTTTTCTTATGCTCCCAGTCTTACCTAACAATATCCAATGTATGTTCATTAAATACTAATTATGTGCGCCATGCTAGGAGTACCCTGGCCTGCGAAGTCCTTTGTGGTCTAACCCCTGGAAATCTTTCTGATCTCACATCTTAACACTCTCTGCTCTGCCTGGTCACTACCTCTTGCTCCAGCCGCAATAACCTCCTTGTAGCTCCTTGACTTCATCAATACACTTAGGGCCTTTGCATTCACTCCTCTTCTTCCAGTAACACTCTGCCACTATGGCTTCTTCCCTCCCTTTCTCTAATTCTCACTTCAGATATCACCATTTCAAGGAGGACTTCTTGTCTCCTCTATTTAAAAGACCTTGCCTTATCTCCAATCCACTGGGTTTATCCCTTTTCCCTTCTTCATAGCACTTAGTACTACCCAATACTACTCAAGTTAGTACAATTCATTCATTTATTGCCTGTCTCATTTCACTAAATATAAGCCCATGAAAGCAGCATCTACATGTCATTCACTACTATTTTCCCTGTGTCTAGAAATGTGCTTGGCATATTATAGACACTAAATAAAATACTGTTGAACAGGTGGGAATGCAATGATAACAAAATGAGCATGTCTTCTTGTCTTATGCCAGTTTACTTTTTTTTAAGATTTTAATTATTTATTTTAGAGAGAGGTGAAGGGAGAGAGAAGAGAGGGAGAAAAACAGCAATGTATGGTTGCCTCTTGCGCGCCCCCAACTGGGGACCTAGCCCGCAACTCAGGCATGTGCCCTGACTGGGAATCAAACTGGCGACCCTTTGGTTTTCAAGCCAGCATTCAATCCACTGAGCCACACCAGCAAGGGCAGCCAGTTTACCTTTGAATGAGACTCACAGGGTTAAAAAGAAAATGAGCACTAAACAATATAATGAGAATAGTCTAGACAGCTAGAGGAGCACAAAGGAAGAGCAAGAAACACAGTCTGCAGTGGTCAGAGAAGACTTTCCAGAGGAAATGATTTCTAAACTAAGAATTGAAAATGAGTAGGCATCTTCGAGGAGCAGGGTGGCAGCAGTGTAAAGAGTAGAGCACATTGATGAATTCAAAGATGCTCAATAGACAACTCAGCATGGTTCTACTCAATTTCCACTAGCAACGAAGTGCTAATATTGCACTATAAAATATATAAATATGACTCAAATTGAAACCCAAAATTCAGACTGATGGATTTTTACATTTTTTCCACCCTACTATTACTCCAGTAGATAATACTGGACACATAGTAAGTTCTCTACTAGCATCTTGATGAATTGCAATCCAGAAGAGTTCAGGGATCTCATTTCTATTTCTACAGTGCCTTACATACATAATGGACTCAAAAAAATATACATTGATCAATGATCCCTAAGAGATGAATAATATTCACACTTTACTCAAATTCCAAGCCATATGACTCATTCTACATAAATGTTAATTTAGCTGTCATAAGAAAACAATTATTATTCCACTCCATTAAATTTCTCCAAAAGCAACCATGAAATGTGACTGTGTTTTCAACTTTGATTTTATGTTAAATTTTCTTTATGAAAACGACTCAATAAATTATTTGGTGTAAGATGCTTCTTTGTACTAACCAAAAGACAGACAACATTTTTGTTTTTTTAAGTCTGTCAAACTCACAGAATAATATATCCAGATTATTGTAATCTTTTTATCCTATTTTTAATATTGAGATACCACATTCTGTCATTGTAGACAACACTTAAAAATGACATTATAGAGAAAATCACACTGAATACCTCTCTGATACTCTAATTTTTAAAGTAATTAGGTTAGATTTAATAAACATTTACTCTTTCAACTTCAAGCATCTTCTATTCAAATCCTGAAAAGATCAAAAAACACGATTCAGGCAAAATGAACAATATCTAACAAACACATCACAATTTTGGTTGGTAAACTTGAAAGTGGCCCATAATGATTCGATTCTTCTGGTAGTGTCTTTCTTGTGTAATCCCCTCAGCTTGACCGACCATGGGTTAGGCCTATCAATTTACCTACAAGTATAATATGCAAAAGAGATGAGTGTTACTTTCAAGAGCAGGCTACAAAAAGACTTTTATTTGGGGCATACTCTAGCTCTATCTCTCTTTTGAGTTACTAGTTTAGCTATTGTGGAGACATTCAGGTACAGCCTACATACAGGTCTACAGGAGAAGCCTACCAGTGCCCACATGAGTGAGCTAGGAAACACTCTTCTGAAGGAGGCTTGCAGTACCTATGTAAGTGACCTCAGAGGAGGATTCTATAGCCCCAGGTGAGCACTGAGACAGCTTCGATCCTGGCTGACAAAACAACTTGACTGCAACAACACATGATGCTCTGATCCAGAGTACCTTGCTAAGCCACACCTAGATTCCTAATCCTGGAATCTGTGAAATAAATATTTGATGCTTTAAGCTCATGAACTTTAAAAAAATTTGTAACTAGTACAATAATTAACTCCAAGAAAAAGAGCATTATTTGATTTCTGCTTCAGGTGGTTGCCTCCCAGGCGCCATCATCTCTTCTGAGGCCATATAGGAGAATGGTTAGAGCACTGGCTCTGAAGCTCAATATCTGAGTGTGAATCATCACTCTGACTCTTGTAACAGCATGTGATGATGTTACCAAGCAAACGGGGGTTTGTTCATGAGGCACCTTGGTATTAAACCCAACTATCAGTGTTGAGAAAAAGAGGTATTTATTTATAATATTCTAAACTGGTGGGTCTGGGAGCACTTCTGCTCAGAACCCTGTTCTCCCATGAAACCCAGCACTTCCTTTGTTCCCCAAAAGGCTGTAAGCCAAAACCAAACCCAACAGTTCTCCACTTCTTATCTGTCAGCTCTCTCCTTCAGGATCTGGCATACGATGTCATCAGCCTCTGTATAATAGTCCAGGAAGGCATGTGCCATGTTACACTGGATCATGATGAAGTCTAGGAAAGGTGCAAGTCCTAAGAGAGTGTCCTCTCTGCATGTCCCAAGTTCCAAAAGTCCAGAGAGAATCCAGGTCTTCAAGATGGAGTCCTTGGTGGCTTCCAAGTCAGCTGAAACAGACACGACCAAAGCAGCAGCATGCCTGCTTTCTTACTAGCCCAGGTAACATGGCCCTCTCCCATGGCAGACCAGCTGTCCTACAAAGCTGCCTAGCTGCTACATCATGGCTCTCTTCCTTACACATCAGACCTTGTGGCAGGCTGGTGCAGTCCCTCTGCAGTCTTTTCAAACTGCATGGCCCAGCATGCCAAATAGCTACCACCTTCCATTGTGCCTGGTTCTCTCCTTTCCTTTCAAAACCACATGGCTCTCCCTCACATGGCTGCCAGTTTATTTTTAAATGCTGACTGTCACCTGTGACACAGTGCATTAACCGGTCCTGGCCACTTGCAGAGTCTTGCACAGACCCCATAAGCTTTTTGTCACCATTCAATGGTCCAAGCCCCTCCCATCTCTTTTGCACTGTGGAGTAGCCACAGCAATTTCCATAACTAAGAAACTAGCTTTTCCTGTCATAAGTTGCTTGGAGTTGGTTCGTGGGTCTGAGACCTGATAGTTGAAAGCGTCTTCGTGCACGGGGGACTGCACTCAGCTGCCCAGCGGCCATAACCATGCCACAAAATGAGTATATTGAGTTACACCAGAAGCGCTATGGATATCGTTTGGATTACCATGAGAAAAAGAGAAAGAAGGAAGGCGGAGAGGCTCATGAATGTTCAAAGAAAGCAAAAAAGATGATTGGTCTGGAGGCTAAGCTCTACCATAAACAGCGCCATGCTGAGAAAACACAAATGAAAAAGACTATCAAGATGCATGAAAAGAGAAACACCAAACAAAAGAATGATGAAAAGATTCCAGAAGGAGCAGAACCTGCATACCTACTGGACAGAGAGGGACAGTCCCAAGCTAAAGTACTTTCTAATATGATTAAACAAAAAATGAAAAGAGAAAGCGGGAAAATGGGAAGTCCCTCTACCCAAAGTTTGTTCCCAGGGAGAAACAGAGGTATTAAAAGTTATTCTAACTGAAAGGAGAAAGAAAAAAGCATGGAAGAGAATGGTTACTAAAGTCTGCCTGTTGGAGATGGCTTTACTAGAAAACCACCTAAATATGAAAGATTCATTAGGCCAATGGCTTTACATTTCAAGAAGGCCCATGTAACACATTCTGAACTGAAAGCCACCTTTTGCCTGCCAATACTTGGTGTAAAGAAGAATCCCTCATCCCCACTCTATACAGCTTTGGGTGTTATTACCAAAGGTACTGTCATTGAGGTGAATGTATGTGAGTTGGGCCTTGTGATACAAGGAGGCAAGGTTATTTGGGGAAAATATGCCCAGGTTAACAAAAATCCTGAAAATGATGGATGTATAAATGCAGTCTTACTGGTTTGACAGCAGTTTTCATACAAGTAACTTGAGTGTGATGTTTCTTCATAGTACAATATTACAAGGGCTTACATGTCCGCAGCCATCAAGAAAACTATTTATTTTATTGTAAAGAACATTAAAATGGCCCAGTTTTACAAACTGGTATTTATTTTGGGGTTTATCATTTAGATGTTCATGAAACTGAATGATTAAAAAAAGCAGTTTAAGCAAAAAGAAAAAAAAAAAAAAAGAAAGAAACTAGCTACCAGCCATAGATATTCAAAGTACCCTAAAAGCTGCACTGTTCCCTTCCTCCATCCCCAAAACCACAGGCTGTGGGGACTTTCAGGGGCCCCTGTTAAAATAATAGCATCTACTCATAGGCTGGTAGTAATCAATTGAGACAAGAATTTAACTCTCCTCATTGATACTTAGTGTTCTGTGATTTAGCTGCTTTTATTATCCTTTCTTTACCTCCCTACATTTACATTTTTCACTTTAGTTCTCCTCTTCTCCACTTTGTTTTATATCAACTTATTCTCCTGCCTTATGCATTTTTTCAAGAAATATTTATTAAATGCCTACTATTTGCTTTTATATATAAGGGTCCTCAGGTACACAACTTAGAGAATGCTATTTGCTCTTGATAAAGACTAATTTGAGAAGAAAAAAGACTCAGGGAAATCAGGCAAGAAATGACTAGAGTGCTAAGAAAATGGTAGTGAAATATCATTACTAAAATCATTAGGAGGTAGAAGCAACAGGATAGGTATCTGATTAATGGAGGAGTAAGAGGGAGAGAAGAGAGTTTAAAGTGGCCCAGAGGCTTTATTATTTAAATCAGGTACTTGATTCCTTTGTTTTAGGTGTCAAACAGAAAAATTCAAAGAACTATAAAAGAGACACTGTCCTCAGGAACTAATGGATAGGTAGAGAATGGTAAACCAAAAATGAACCAAATTCATTAGATGGCACATTTTCTTAAATGTTCACAGACTTTGACTACAAAGCCATTTTCCTATACCTGTAGAGCCTCACTTCTCAATATCCCATGTCTGTACTCTTAGCCCTTATAACCCTTTTCCCACTTCACTTCTTTTTCCAGAAAAGAGTCTGTTCATTTATACTAAGTGTAAATTTAAATAGATGTCTTTTTCTCTTGGTTATTTCTAATTTAAACCTTAGCTTTAATAAATATTAAAGGCTTTACATTTTAGATATAAAGTATATCAGCAAAGGGAAGAAGTTTAAATACATAAGGATAAAGAAAAAGGTTGGATTGCCCTAAAAAATCACAGGGCACAAACCTATACCTTGTCAGTATAGTTCTGGACCTGCAATGGGAGAAAAAAGGAACAGCCAATCAACTGTCCTCCAAACACCTGTGACATATACTTCACAGGATCATCTCCCAAAATATCTGGGAACAAGGACAATGAGATGAACATTTCTTCAAGTACAAGTCACTATAATTTAAATCATTATAGACAGAGTAGTTTATTTAAAATGTACAGATTCTTAGACTTCATCCCTAGGAATCTCTAGTTTGGAGACCAGGAATTAGAATTTTTAACCAACATTCCTAAATGACTTTTTACAAACACTAATACTCAAGAACTATTAGCTAAATAGAACATATAGAAATTATGTTAGAGAGAAGGTTTAATATAAAATATAGACCAATAACACTTGCTTAATCAGTTTGGGGGCTATTTTTCTTGCCAGTAGTAGAGAAACCAGAAAACAAATTTCACTTTAAACTTGCTTTAGGTAAGTTAATCATAGAGGAATTTAGCAGTGTTTCACAGAATGGATTTAGAATCAGCTTGAAACATTTTATTATCATGATTCAGGAAGGATTTAATTTAAATTAATCCAGTTTAAAACAGCTAGTCATTTAATCAAATTTTAACCAATAAAGGTATTTAATTATTTAACTTTACTCTGTCTGTTGTCCACAAATTAAAAATAAAGATCTTTTTGTATATGATATAAATTATAAATATTAAAATAATTATTTTGGAATAATTTTACCATCACAAAACTGAATGATTATTTTATATGCCATTGGTAGATAAATATTACACTCTGTGAAGTTGATTATCTCCATTATAAATATATAAATTAAAATTTTAATATGAAAAGCAAGTTATTTGCATTTTGGGTACTTCCATCGATAAAATAGAGATATTAACATATATGTAATATTGTTTAGAAAAATTTTCAGGTTGAATTTAAACTTTTCTAGAGGCACAAGTTCTGTGTTCAATTTAGATGTTGCATAGATGAAATCTGCCCAGGTGAACATGGAAAATTAAAAATATATTTTCACCCTGTTAATTGCCTTCATGATATTTCTTTTGTTTATTCTCAGATTAGGATGGGAAAACTATATTTTATTTGCCCAAAACTCAATTTTGCAATTTAGTATTCATTTAAGCAGTATTTTCTATCCTTAGCTAAATATAAGGATCATCATGGAACTTCATAAAATGTACTAATGCTCAGGTTCTACCATAAACCGATTTGAGGGGTAAAGCTGGACTATTATGTGTTATAGAAACTCACTAGGTAATTCTAAAGTCAGGCCAATGTTAAGATACTGGTTTATAGAAAAAAAGGCAATAATTCTACATATGCAGAAGACTTTGTTGTTGCCAGCTTGGCTTAGTTTCTGTTAATGCAATCTAGCAGTGTAGGTGACTCAGACTGCTCATTGATATTGTGTGTGTGTGAATGTACTTGCATGTGTTTTGGGATTTGCTTTCTTGTTTGTTTGTTTTTATCATTAGCAGTAAATAAACATTTCTGACTGTTTCACTTTGGACATTGTAGTTAAAGTCAAACTTTCCCTTACATGTCCAAATTGTTTCTACCACCAAATGTTAGTAAGAAAATAGCTGAAGATAGCCCTTGACTTGTTAGGTATCATAAATATATATTACATTGTATTTTAAAATATATGATCTTAAATACCTTAAAACCTGTAGGTATAAAACACTTTAAATAAAAATTAAAATATACATCATTTCCAGATTTGCATACCTTGGTTTCAACATGTAAAATCAAGATTATTTTTAAAATCATATGTAAGACTATTCAATAATAAAACCATGAGAATATACTCAAAAGATATAAAGTGAAAAATTCAAGTTAAAATATATGTGTGAAATAATCTCAGGGTTATTGGAGAAAATGAGCATCCATTTGTATGGAAAAAAGACAAAGCATATAGAATAAAATTAACATTACTTCTAGGTGATGAGTGTAGGTGATTTTATTTTTTATACTCTCCAAAAATTTGCCCAATGAATACTGCATTAATGAAGAAGCCAGACTACTTCCAAACTGACTTTATACATCATTATGATTTATTAAACAATTTATATTAGGTTTGTTTCTTAAAAATACACAAAATGTTATTTTCTTTAAAAAAAATATAAAACTACTCACTATACCCATATTTTTATAATTGCTAAATTCTAAGTTCAAGAAGAACTGATTCTGCCTGCTTTTACCTTGGGAGAAATTATCTAAGTTGAGCTGATTGGGCTTATACATCCTACTTGGTTGGATTCACACATTTGCAGAACCCAGGAAGGTGAACATGTTCAAGAAGATGCAGGAAAACATCCACATGCTAACTTTCATTCTGTGGATTTATTTTCTAATTTTTCACATCTCTTTTCCTCTATGCTTTTCTTTCATTTTTAATAGCATGTTAAGAAAACAAAAACATTAATTATGGCACTTTATTAAATGCCATTGGTTTAGAGCCTGCCACTTGTTAAGCTGCCAACATACAAGGTCTGTCCAAAAAACGTCCAGCCATTGTTAATATAATGAAAATGTTAGCACAAGATCAATGTAACCTGGCAGCAAAAGAGAGCAAACTGTAATGAGTATGTGTGAACAATGATGACATCACTGTACTAGTCAGTGGTGACAGTAGACAGAGCAGTAGAGTGAGCATGTGTACTGTGTGGCCATTATGTTCAAAATGACTAAGCGACTAAATCAATGAATCTGCATCAAATTTTGTGTAAAGCTCTAACACTTCTCTGCACAGAAACTATTTGGATGCTTCAGAAGGCCACAAATATGAACAAGTGATGATTGGCAGCTTCATCACAACAATGTGCCTGCTCATGTGTCACATTTTGTGCAGAGCTTTTTTGGTGAAACATCAAATCACCCAGGTGATTCAGCCTCCCTATAGCCCAGATTTGGTGCCCTGTGACTTCTGGCTTTTCCCAAAACTAAAACCACCTTCAAAATGGAAGAGATTTCAGACCATCGATAAGATTCAGGAAAATACATTGGAGCAGCTAATGGCAATTGGGAGAACAGTGTGAGGTCCCAAGGTGCCTACTTTGAAGGGGACTGAGGCATCATTGTCCTATGTACAATGTTTCTTGTATCTTGTACCTTCTTCAGTAAATGTCTCTATTTTTCATATTACATGGCTGGATATCTTCAGGATAGAACTCACATATGAAATAAAGTGTGAAGCCCAGCCTTTAGAGCTGTGAGCCAGACAGGAATAAATCCATTGTTATATAGTCAGTGATTTCTTTATTTTTATAGAGCAATAGAAAAGATTTGCATAGTATTGAAAGTTCTATCCACAGCAATCAAACAAGAAAAAGAAATAAAAGGCATCCAAATTAGAAAAGAGGAAGTAAAACTATCATTATTTTCAAATGACATGATAGCGTACATAGAAAACCCTATAGACTTCATCACAAAACCTACTCAACCTAATAAGTGAATTTGGCAAAGCAGGATACAAAGTCAATATGAAGAAATCAAAGGCATTTTTGTACACCCACAAGGAAATATTAGAAACAGAAACTAGAAAAAAAACCCAATTACTATAGCAACAAGAAAAAAAAGGGCCTTCTTAACAAAGAAGGTAAAAGACCTTTACCTGGAAAACTACAGAACACTGAAGAAGCAAATTAAGGAAGATACAATTAAATGGAAGCATATACTGTGTTCGTGGATCAGAAGAAAAACATTATTAAAATGTCCATACTACCTAAAGCAATCTATAGATTCAATGCACTACCTATTAAAATACTGATGATATAGTTCACAGACTTAGAACAAATACTTCAAAAATTTATATGGAACAAAAATGACCCCAAATAGCTTCAGCAATCCTAAGAAGAACAAAGTAGGGGGGATCACAATACCTGATATCAAACTATACTACAAGGCCACTGTAATCAAAACAGTCTAGCACTGGCACAAGAACAGACACATAGATCAACTGAACAGAATAGACAGCCCAGAAATAAACTCAGGTCTCTATAGTATATTAATATTTGACAAAGGGGGAAGAAGCATAAAATAGAGTGAAAATAGCTTTTTCAACAAATGGTGCTGGGAGAACTGGAATGGGACATGCAAAAAAATGAAACTAGACCACCAACTTACACCATACACCATAATAAACTCAAAAAGGATAAGAGACTTAAACATAAGCCATGACACCATAAAAGCCCTAGAGTAAAACATAGGCAGTAAAATTTCAGATATCCCACCCAGCAATATTTTTGCCAATACATCCTCTAGGGCAAGAGAAATAAAGGAAGGAATAAACAAATGGGGCTACATCAAATTTACAAACTTCTGCACAGCTAAAGAAAACATCAGCAAGATGAAAATGGAACCTATCATATGGGAAAACATATTTGTCAACGATAACTCAGACAAGGGTTTGAGCTCCAAAATATACAAAGAACTCATATGAATCAACATCAGGAAGACAAAAAATCCAACTTAAAAATAGGCAAAGGACCTGAACAAACACTTTTCTAGGGTGGACATAGAGAGGGCCCATAGACATATGAAAGAATGCTCAACATCACTAGCCACCAGACAGATGCAGATTAAAACCACAATGAGATACCACCTCATACTGGTCAGAATGGCCATCATCAACAAATCAACAAACAACATGTGCTGGCGAGGATGTGGAGAAAAGGGAACCCTAGTGCACTGTTGGTGGGAAGGCAGACCGGTGCAGCCACTGTAGAAAACAGTATGGAATTTCCTAAAAAAACTAAAAATGAAACTGCTTTTTGGTCCAGTGATTCCACTGCTGGGATTATACCCAAAGAATACTGAAACACTTATTCAAAAGAATCTATGCACCCCTGTGTTCATAGCAGCATTATTTACAATAGCCAAATGTTGGAAACAGCCTAAGTGCCCATCAGTAAATGAGTGGATCAAAAAACTGTGGTACATTTACACAGTGGCATAGTATGCAGCAGAAAGAAAGAAGGAACTCCTACCTTTCACAATGGAACTGGAGGGTATTATGCTAAGTGAAAATAAGCCTGGCATAAAAAGACAAATACTATATGATCTCACCTATAAGAGGAACCTAATGAACAAAACAAATGAGCAGAATAGAACCAGAGACATTGAAACAAGGAACAGACTGACAGTGACCAGAAGGGGCAGGGGAGGGGTATAAGGGCAGGAAGAAGGGGAAGGTCTAGTCAAGGAACATGTATAAATGACCCATGGACATGAACAACAGGGTGGGGATTGACTGTGGAAGTGGGGGTAGGTAGGGCAGGGAAAAGCAATGGGGGAAAAATTGGGACAATTATAAAAGAACAACAATAAAAAAAGGCAAAAATATATAAATTTTTAAAAAGTGTTTAGCTATGCCAGGAAAAAAGAAGGCAAACAAAACATTTGTTGTGTAATAATCATCCTTAATTTAAGACATCATAATTAATAATATGAAAATATGAAGTAGAATTTAGAACAAAAGTAGGTCAAGTAATTTCATTTTTGAGAAAGAGCTTTGGGTTAATGACAAAGGAAGTAAAGGTGAGAGACAGGGCTAAAATTGATACAAATGAAGTGAAAGGAATTAGTGGATGCTGGACATCTCATAAGAGACACCATACATGGTTCAGAGTTGACAGAAGCTTTCTCTCCTCTCTTTTTCTTTCTTTAATTATCTTTATCGAAGTTAGTTAAAATGGTTCTCACTCAGCAGCCATTTTCCCTTTATTCTTCTGGGAAAAAGGCATTTATATTATATATAATTTTCAAAACCAAATTGCTCAGAAATCCTGTGCTTACTAATAGTGAATCAGTAACAAGTTATTTAGAAAAATGTTTGACTATTATGCAATCATGCACATAATACAGGGTAGAACAAAAGTAGATTTACAGTTGTGAGTTTGCAAAATGTATATTTATTTATTATTGTATTTTTTTCTATACAAACAACTGCAAACCTACTTTTGCCCTATTCTGTATAATGTTAACAGTGAGATACAAACTTTAAAAATAAGGTGAGTTGGACTTCTGGCCAAGATGGAGGCATAGACAGACATGCTCTGTCTCCCTACACAACTAAGAGGGAATACAGCTGCCTCAAAACTGGAGACAACCAGAAGTTTCAGAAAGTTGGGCTGCATGGAAGTTCAACAAAGGGATATAAAGAAGAAATACTCATCCAGACAGGTAGGAGGGGTGGAGCTGGGACAGGAGAGGACGCAGTGTGGTGGCGGCAGCAGCAGCGACAGCGGCAGGCTGCAGAAAGCACAATTACACATTTTAAAAAGTCAGGAGGGACACCTGGGGGATGTTCCCAGCTCCTCATCAGACTGTGCAACTCACTGTCCCAGCACCAGGGAAAGTCAAGCCTCATTGCTTTTGACTGTGCAGACCAGTGGGGTTGGGGTGGAGGCGGAGACTGCTGGTCTCTCAGTAGAATCCACTTGTTTAAAGGGCCCCCATGGTCCTGGAACATCCGCAGACCCATCCACTCTGGGAGCGGCAGCCAGGAACCAGTCCCACATGGAAGTGGGAGAAGTGCTGGGAAAAAGGGTGAGTGCTAGGCAAGTGGGGTTGTTCCCTCTCAGACCCCTTCCCCACATACAGCACCACAATGCGGTGAAACAGATCGCCCATTACTGACAAATCCTTAAGGCTCTGACCCTTACAACATAAGAGGAGCAACAGCTCTACCTAAGATGCAGAGACAGAACACACACAGGAGACTTATGGCCAAGATGGAGGCCTAGACTGACATGCTCTGTCTCCCTCCACAATAAAGAAGGAATACAACTACCGCAAAACCAGAAATAACCAGAAGTTCCAGAAAATAAATGGAAGTCCAACATATGAAGTTATAAAGAAGTTGTGCTCATCTGGATGGGTAGGAGGGGCAGACCTGGGGCGGAGAAGTCAAGCTGTGCTATCGGTGGCAGCAGTGGTGATGGCGGCAGGATGGCTGTAAGCACATACATTTGTATTTAAGGGCAGGTGAGAAGTGCCTGGGGAGCACCCTCGGCTGCAGACAAGACCTGTCAGCTTGCGAGTCCAAAGCTAGTGAAGGCAGACTTCCATTGCCTTGGACTGTGAGGCCCGGAAGGTGTGGGGATGGAGGAGGAGGCTCCCAGTCTCAGTGGACAGTGAAGGACAGTAACCCATCTTGGACCCCGACCCCCGCAGGAAACACCACAGTGTGGTGAGAAGGGTCTCCCAGTTGTGAGGAGTGCACGGGGCTGCATCCCCTATAGCGTGGGAGGTGGGACAGCCCTGCCCAGGAAGCAAGGCTAAACACAAAACTGTCAGGATGGCACAGATCATGATAGAGATCCTGGTGACACAGCTGACAAGCCAGCAAATATCTATTCTAACAGACCAGCAGATAGATAATCTTTCTGAGGCTCAGTTCAGAGTTTTGCTTATAAAAATGCTTATAGACCTAACAGCAGATCTTAAACAAGACAGGGAAGGAATGAAGTCTAGTCCTGCTGAAATGTACAAAAAACCCATACAAAACTAGTGGTGAGGGAAAGAAAACCAGGGATCACATCAACAAATCGGAACATAGGGAAGGAACAAAAGTCAACTAATACAGAAAGAGGAAACGAAAAGTGAGGAAAATGAGGAGAGGCTCAGAAACCTATGGGACAGCTATAAGCGGGCCAACATCCAAATCATAGGGTTTCCAGAAGGTGAAGAAGAAGAACTAGAAATTAAAAAAATTATGTGAAAAGATAATGAAGCAGAACTTCCCCAACTTGGGGAAGGAAATAGACTTACAGGTCCAGGAAGCATGGAGAGTTCCAAAAAAACTGGACCCAGGGAGAACCACACCAACACACATTAGAATCTAAATGTCAAAAATTAAGGATAAAGAGAGAATCTTAAAAGCAGCAAGAGAGAAGAAGAGAATTACATACAAAGGGTCCCAATAAGATTATCAGGTGATTTCTCAAGAAGGGACTGGCAATAAATATTCAAAGTAATGAAAAGCAAAAACCTACAACCATGATTACTCTATCCAATGAATCTGTCACTCAGAATAGAAGGGCAGAGAAAGTGCTTCCAGGACAAAGTAAAACTGAAGGACTTCATCAGATCCAAACCATGTTATATGAAATGTTAAAGGGACTTGTTTAGGAGAAAGAGGATCAAAACTATGAACATTAAAATGAAAACTGTATCACAACAACCAACAACAGAAGCTAGGGAACTGAAACAAAGGCAAACTAAGTAGGCAATGAGAGTGGGAAAATAACTATACATATGGGGAACATTATGGGGGGCAGGTCAGCAGGGAGGGGGAAGGGGGAAAAGGGAGGGAGATGGTACAGGAATTAAGAAGCATAGTAGGAGGGAGTGGAGTAGATAGGAAGATGTTGAGAAGAACTATATGCACAACCAATGGGCGTATAGAGAGGGACATCTGGAAGGAGGGGTGTCACTGGGTGGAGGGGAAAAAGGGAAAAGAAATTGGGACAACTGTAACAGCATAATCAAAGCATATTTTAAAAAATAAAGTGTGTTAACAACTATTTAAAAATAAACATATATGTGTAGGAAAATAAATTCAAAATAAATATACCAAAATTAATGGTTGTTAATAGCTGTATCTATGAATAGGAATTAAAAATGATTTTTAATTATTTCTGCATTCTTTCCTATTTCCTAAAATGCTTATTTCAGAAAGGAACTAGTTGTTCATCAAAATATATTAGTATCAAAATTATGTACAGTTAGATTTGTAAAATAAAGCTAAAATACTTTGAAATGATGAAAACTTAAGCTAATGGCCCAAGGACAAACATTTGAAAAAGACTTATTTAGATATGCTGAACTTAAAGCTTACAAAAAATAATACTATTTAAAAACAAATGGAAGAGTCAATGGGGAATACTAGAATTTAATGGAGACACTTTCTTCACTTTCTTAATTAATCACCATTTTACAGATATGATTGGACTACATGATATGGGGGGAAACAGAGTTTGTGAGGTCACAATCTGAACAAACAGAAAATAAATTAAGATCTATAGTCTATGCTTCTCAAAAAGCAGGTGAAGACATATTAACTGATCGTTGATGGTTTTTTAGAATAGTATCTGATTAATACACCAAGACAGTCAAATATAGCACTTTAAGGTGAAAAATGATTCGATATTAAAAAAATATTTAGACTGAAAGGTGTGGGGTGTTGCATTACTCCGTCCTCCCTATCTTCCTAGGTAAGTCTCTACTTAAACACTTCCTCATAAGCCAGCCTATTAAGTCGAAGTGTCTTTCTACATTCACATTGTCCCTAACAGATTCTCGCAAATTATAGAACAAGAGGCTACATATATTTAGCTAAAGATCTCATCTTAAAAAAAGGCCTTCAACTACTGGATGAGAGTTATTGTGAGCTCAGCCAGACTAACCTGTTTTAGACTTCTCTTTGTTGTTATTGTTCAGTGCTCTGACTTAATGATTTATTCCTTAAAATTTGGTACCCAAAATGAAAGACTACTTCACATTTGGTCTTCCCAGAAAGGGAGCTTTCACAGGAAATGTATCCTAGATTCCCACAAATACTCCAAGTCACAAATTTCACCATAATAATTATTGCAGTAAAAGTCTCAATGCATTTTAAAATATGCACATGCACTCACAGTAAAAAAATAAATAAAAAAGGAGAATGAGGTAGGTTGCAGGAGTATGTGTTTAGGGATTAGCTGTAGGATGGAGTTCAGAAAGAAAGTATACAAATGCAGAATGGTGACAGATAAGTCTGGTCACTGGACAAGAGCACTATGTGTCATCTCAGGAGTGATTGCTGTATATAAGCATCATTCTGATGACTGGGGAAAATATGGATTGAATGGTAGCAAAAAAAGAGGCAGGAAGATGTATTAGAAGACTTGCAATTATCTACAAGAAAATGATGATGATCTAATTTAAGGTGCTAAACTGCTAAACTTGTAGAAAAAGTTCATAATTGGTGTTGTCAGTGATGGCATGGAGGCATCTGGGGTTATGCCATACTTCATCTCATCTATTTTTTAGGTATGCCTAGAAATTTTTATTTAATTTTGCAAGTCTGAAGTAAATAGCGTGGGCAATAAGTTTTACTAGTAAATAAAAAGCCATTCTATCAATCTATTGGTAATTAATATACTAATTAGAGTTAGAAAGCATTTTATTGAAAGTAAAATATTGAGAGAAAATGGATATTTATGCAAAATTATAAAATGCTTATAATAAGTACATTTAAAGGAAGACACAAATTCATTTTAGTTTATAGAGCCAATTAAAGTTTTAAAACTTAAGTAGAAATTGAAATATTGATACTATTTGCCAAGTGAGTAAATCCACATCATCACATGTAGGTATTTAATAGGCAGTTGGATCTATGGGCCATGGCTTGGGAGGCAAATCTTGACCAAAATTTCACTCATAGTTCCCAAAGTTATGTAAATTGGCAATGAACCCACATGATCTTGAAAAATCTAAAGATAGAAGGCTTCCTATGACATGAAAATATTAATGCCTTCCCATTTGCTCTCTCAATGGCCTTACTGGCACCTGAGTGTCTGACTTCCACTGCCTTAGAGCATACTTTCTGAAGCATACCTGTTCTAATAAAAACGTTCCCCACATCTGAATATTCTAAAATTTCCCTTCTTTGTCTATTCTAATTTTACTTCTTACATTTAGATTTTATTTTTTAATCTGTACTTTATTTCACATGATCACACACTATTATTCTACTTCCTTGTTAAAGGCTACATTATATTTTAGTGCATGTGTGAGCCATAGTTTTGTTTTATTTTGTTTTTATTCTTACTTTTTTCTATCACCATTTATCCCCCCATACCCTCTTCACCTCCACCACCCCCCTCACCTCTGCATCACCACACTGTTGCTTGTGTGTGTTGACTTGGTCACTTTCTCTTGAGCTCCATCCAGTGCCACTCCACAAACTTCTTGTGAGTCAAGTTAAGAACACAGAAACAGTTTGTAGCTTCTTGTTACATCTCTAGCTAGAAAATCAATTTTCTTTTCCATGATTCATAATCATGTGATCAGCTCCAAAAAAAGACCAGCCTTAAACAAGTGTCTGCTGCCCAATGTCTAGTGATATCTAGGATTACATGTACAATGGACAGTGATTAAATCCATGGTCTGGGGAGCTACACTGCCTTGGTTTAAATCCCAGCTCTGCCACCTTCAGGCTTTATATTCCTGGGCAAGTGACTTGACTCTCTGGGTCTCAGCCTTCCCATTTCTGAAGAGGAGATAATAGGATGACTTCCTCCTGCTGTCATGAGGAGTATATGACCTGACACATGGAAAGCACTGCAATAATGCCACATAAGTGTTAGTTATTTTTTTAATTATTTGTTGTTATTAGCATTATGTTACCTATTCATCGGTCTTTTATATAGGATTCATGATAACTGGCAAAACATTACCAAAAGAAATGAAAAATATATAGTCCACTACTCTTGTCAGTTCCCTGTAATGAAAAAAAAGACCATGGGTGAAGAATTTCTATTCAATTCTTGCCAGGAGGAAAATATGCTAAATGTTCATTCTATTATGACGCCTGTACATTTGTAATATTAATCAATAATTTAAAGATATATAATGAATATTTTATGGGTTATAGCTGTTGTCTATCACTCATAATTCCCTGTTATGTATAACATCAATAAATATTTAATATCTTTAACCAAAAATAATCAGAGTTGGGAGGAAAATAGAATGGGCAAGTAGAAGCACAGTTTATTTTGAAGTGGAAAACTCTCCATGTATCCAGCAGAATTGACCATTAAATACAAAAATCCATCAGCTTTAAATTACAGCAGCAGCACCAGAGAGATGGTTCATCAGCATTGTATTACCAGGCGCTCCCTGCTGATGCTCAGAAGCCTCCGCAGCTCAGGACACATAGCTGTCATTTCATCTTAAAGTCAGTGTGGGAGACTCTGGGAGCTGTTCCTCAACCCTACAAGGTTCTTTCAGTGTCTTAGAGACTTGTTTACTTTATAAAGATATTTTTGTTACAAGTAACAGAAAATATAACTTACACATGCTTTGGTTCTTGTTACTAAAATATTTAGAAGTTGAATTGGCTTCAAGTAGGTCTCATCACACCATACACTCCATTTCTCTTCCATTCTCTCTGCTCCAGCCTCATCTAAGTACATTTTATTTCCAGCCTCGAGTCTATCATGTAGCAAATCGGCTGGAAAAGTATCACCCATCAGCCACATAACACATCCTCTAGAAGACAGCCAGCTTCTTCCTCAACCACAAATCAAAAGCTCTGATAGTCACACAGTTAGGACCAACTTAGGTCACAGTCCCATCTGTGATCCATTGCTCTGCAAGAGGGATGTGATTTTGCTGAGTCATAGTGGTAGGGCAAAGGCAGAAAGGATCATAAGGATGCAACAAACTCCTCTGTTTAATTTCCTTTAATGTGAATGATGCCATTTCCACAGTTTTATAAAGTTTACACTCCTGTGCTTGTATTAAATACCTAATAATTATTTTAAGTCTATTGTAATTTCAGATTTTAATCAATTATGGTAAATTAAATAATATGCCCCTTACCCCAAAATCTTTTCTGTTTTCTCCACTGGTCAATGGAAAGGATCACTTCAATGGTACTATTTTTTACCCACAATTATGGAGTCAGGTCTGAGATTCTGATTCCTATCAAAAAGCATCATTTCCTTATATTTCATGCATTTTTTGGTTCAGAATTCATTTTTATAACTTATTCATAGTTAATTTTTTGTCAATATGTATAAGAATTCTGCATTTTCATTCATTTGACAGAACACTACACACCCTTTGTTATGTATTATCTTTCAGTAAATCTTTGCATTCTTTAACTGGACAAAAATCAGCTAAAACTCTATAGTCTTAATTGTTTCTTGTCATTCAGGGTTTATTATAGCAGTATAACTCTCAGGTGATATTTTTCACCTATATTTGTCAAAGGCCGAAGTAGGAACTTATATACATTTGTTATGTGTATAAATGATACATTGTAAAAGTCTTGACTGAATTTTAATGATTCCATAAGACATAGTCTCATCTTGTATTTGTTCTAAAACAGGAAAATGTTTGCCTGCATTATCTTTTAAAAATATTCTAGAAGTATAGGCAGAATCAAGGATATAACCTTGAATTGAAAAATTAAAAGTCTTAATGGAGCCTTAAAAGTTTTTCACATTGAGTAGAGAAAGTATATAATTTAAAAATAGTTTGGTTTTTCATGTAACTTTTTAAATTTTTTTCATATGTTTCTTGGAATAGTTCACCATCCACCCATGCTGATTTTTTGTGAACTGCACTAAATTAATAAATACAAAAGATTTATACTTTTAAAGTTCTAGGATTTGCTGATTTTTTTGAATTACAATTTTGGATACAAGCTGGATTGCTGCAAGTGTTGATTTGATTTCTTTGAATTTCCGATTCTAGATGCTGCATGCCCTGAATTTTATGCCATTCCTTTTGTAAGTAAATGTGACATATTCTCATTTAGACATACTTCTCCAATTTTGTACAGTTGCTCTCTAATCCAATGTTCCCTGTTGATAAATGACCAACTTTCCTCTAAGTGTCTGAGCAGCATGTATATCAGCAGGTAGTTTCCCCCACTTGGTGTTCAATATGTGGATCCCATGAATTTTATTCTCAACACATATACCAAAGACAGTTTGTTAGTAACTTTGGGCTACCCATATTTTTGATGCAATGGTAGAATCTTTTTAAATATGGTTGTTAAAATTTCTACATTGTTTCTGTTGCATAAGAAATATTCATAATGTATCAGCTATAATTTATATTTTTTATTTGTATTTCAAAAATAGGATAGGAAATTAGACACTTGTGGGGGGAAAAAAAAACCTGTATGCAAAACTATAGATTGTTATTCATTTTTATAATGCTCTAGCTTATGTGTAACCCGTTAACATTTTATTTAGCAAGTTGACTTTATCATGTCTTTACAAAGCATATATAACAATTTTATGCCAACAGCTCTCTTTTCCAACTCATATATAATTGCTTTTCAATGTTAATTAAACCAAATCATTAAAACAGCGTGTATAAAATTGTTGTGCTGCCTTCATGATCCCAACCTCCTACTACTCAATGTTCTTCAGCTTTCCCCTTGAACATGAGCTATCTAGTGATTTGCTCCTAATAATATAAGATGGCAAAAAAGATGAAATTTCATTTTCATAATTAATCTAAAAAAAAAGTGATTTTTGTCTTGCATCTGACTTTTGCCTTCTTGGCTTACATGCTTTGATGAAAGAAGCTGCCAAGTTGGAGAAGCCAACATGGCAATGAACTAAAGGTGGCCGCCAAAATAGCCAGGTAAGAATGGAGACCCTCATTTCAACAACTACAAAAAAGTACATTCTTCCAAAAGCCACATGGGTGTAAATCCCAGCCATCAAGTGAAACCACAACTCTGGATGACACCTTCACTGCAGCCTTGCAGTACCCATGAAAGAGGAAACTAGGCTAAGCTGTGCCCAGACTCCTGACCCACTGAAGTTATCTCATAATAAAAGTATGTTGTTTTAGGTTTGTGGTGACTTGTTAAACAACAGCAAAAATCTAATATACCTGCCATAAATAAGTTTGAGAAAAAAAATCAGAGCTAATTCAAGCTCAAACAATAAGGGCAGAGTAATCAGGTATAGTAGGGAATCAGCCAGTATCATGATACCTTCAAGGTCTTACATCAGGATTGAAAAGCATTAGATTCTGTTAAGTCAGTGAAATAGAAGTACCATATTTTTCTCACTGTAAGATGCACTTGACCATAAGACACACCTATGTTTAGAGGAGGAAAACAAGAAAAAAAAAAAAAAACTGAACCGAATGGTGTATTAAAATATTTAATAAAATATAACAGAATAATATTGCAACCATGCAAAGTGAACAGCAGTCAACAGTGGTATTAAGAACCATCATCACTGTCATTAACAAATGAGGAGAGACTTTAAGGTTCAAGTACTCTTCGAGTTTTCTGGGAACCCCAAGAACTCATTATCGCTAGTGTCAGAATTTATGAAGCTCAGTTGCTCACAATCATTGATATCACTTTCTTTGCTATCTTCATACTGACCAGACACCCTGAGATTCAGCAGTAAAGTGGGATATTTAAGCATCCCCAGAGGTTTCATGTGGGCCCACCACTTCCTCTTCTAACAGCTGTCGCCACTGCTGACAGATCAGGCAAGACGCATTACAGTTTGTAATGCAATATTCACTCCATAAGATGCACAGACACCCCCCCCCCCACTTTTGGGGGAAAAAAGTGCATCTTATGGAGTGAAAAATATGGTATCATGAAAGTTTTAAACACTTTTATAGATCAGGTTGGTTCATTCAATAGTGAGAACCTATTAATTGACATAATCCTAGAAATTGGCTATATAATGGAGAACAAGAAAGACAAGATCTCTGCTCTCATGGAGCTCACATTCTTGTAAAAGTACAATAAAAAGTACAATAAACTAAAAAAGAACTTTAGAATGTAAGTTCTGGGAGAGCAAGAATTTACCCCCTTTCACTGCTGCATTACCCTCTGACATTTCAATAGCACCTGACCCATTGTAGATATTCAAAAAAATTTGTTGAATAAATAAGTAGTTAATTAAGTGAAGAAATTCAAGACAGTATAATGTAACAGAGCAACTAGAATTGTTACTTTAGATGGAGGAGTTTAGGGGAGGCCATACAGAGAAACTGACATTTGAGTTGAGACATGAATGATGAGATGGAGCCAGTCTTTGGAAGATTCAGGGAAAACACATTTAGAAGAAAGAAAGTAACAAGGGCAAAGACCTTGAGGATTGAGGGTGCAGCCTATGGCTGGGAACAAGTTCACATGTAAACATAACAAATCAACCTGCCCAGGGATTGAACCAATGACATTGCAAATAAGTGTATTTCCTGAGGAGTCTTTCAGCATAAGCAGAAAATACCATTAAAATGTTCAAATGCCCCCAAGAAATTATAAATAACTTTTCTTTGTGAGGGTGATAGGAAACATAGTTAATGCTCATTATGGGCTTACCTATCCTCTGATTAAAAAGGTCATTAACATTATGAGTTTGTAAAGTGAACATTTGTTAAAGATGTACCTTAATAAAAGACTGTAATTTTATTGTGGTTAATTCACTTTCTCTCCAATGTAGTACAGCACCCCCATCTATCATTTCCCTATACTTTTGTAAGAATGATTTTCTTAATCTAAGAGGAGAATGAGAAGAGTAGTTTGGCCAAGTTTACCACTGGGTTGTTTATCAAATTAGAAAGCCTCTGTGAGTCTCAGAATAATTCCAAAAATATTTGTACCTATTGTCTTTCCTCTTATGCTAGTTTAATGAAAGTTTCCAAATAACGAGAAAATGTTCTAATACTTTCTTCATCACATAGATTTAATTTTGTATAATGCAGTCAGCCATCTCATTATACAATGTATTATATATAATAAATATATACGGTAAATTAAGCTCCTACTTATTTACTTATCCATTACACTATTACCAGAAAATAGTGGGTGAGGTTATACCAAGTTAGAGTTTAAGTTTCCAATGTTTTGTCTTAAATATAAATTAAATTATGTAGTCCACTGACATAATGCTTTGGGAGAGTCTGGAGAATACCTCAAAAGATAACAGACATCTTCCAGAGCAACTGACCAAGGAGAATGGCCAAAAAGATAATTAGCAGGATAGGTATTTGACACCCTTTAATGAATATCTAATGTAAATGAGAACATATATAAATTACTTTTTGCCTTTATCACAACAGTTGTACTGTGTTTACTAAGAAGAGACATTAAGTACAGAGCTAGGAACCTACAAGGCTGCAGAAACCTAGTGGTATCCTCAGTCTCTGTTGTAACATTTCTAGATCTAAATCAAGGGGAGAGGAGTGAGTGTTTCAGACAAGTGGAATAGCGTGCTATTCTTGGATCAGAAGAGTTTTTATCATTTTCCTTCCATTAACATTTATCTCTAGGTTTTGCCAACCTAAGAATAAATAATGCCCAATTATCCTCATAGAACCTGACTTCTATCTTTACAATCACTATCAATAACCATTTCTAAAGTCCTTAGGGTATGTTTCACATGTGCTCATGCAGAGTTCTCTCAGCTATCTTATGATTCTGTTATTTTCCTTTTATTTAATTCATATCTTCTGTTAAGGTTCAGTGCCTGTAGAGTGACTTAGAAGCAACAGTTACTCTTCAAGGTTGTGCCAGCACACTCTCTCTGATGCTTGTCCATTAAACTATGTTTTACCAAAAGCTCGGAGTTGTATATGGCATATAGAAAGTGTTATAAAAGGGTGAGCCACTGTAACTACTACTTCTACTAGTCATAGTGTCTATTTGATTCAGACTTATAAAATTAATATCCATTCTGACTTTTAGCGATGACCCCAAGTGGGTGAAATACCTTTCTAATTTTTACCCCCTTTGTCATCACCAATGACTGAACTCTTAAGGAAGGGTTATAAGGCAGTATTGACTTGGAGTTCCTCTTTTTAAAAAGTATGTTTATTTTTTCATATTGCCCTGTAACTTCTCCTAAGCATTTAGGTTGTATTTCACAGGATTATACCCTAAGAATCCTGAAACACCAACTGAAAAGAACCTATGCACCTTAATGTTCATAGCAGCATTATTTACAATAAGCAACTGCTGGAAACAGACTAAGTCCCCATCAGTAAATGAGTGGATCAAAAAAACTGTGGTTCATCTACACAATGGAATACTACGCAGCAGAAAGAAAGAAGGATCTCCTATCCTCTGTGACAGCATGGATGGAAGTGGAGACTATTATGCTAAGTGAAATAAGCCAGGCGACAAAAGAAAAATAACATATGATCTCACTTAATACAGGAACCTAATGAACAACAACAACAAAAAAGAGCAAAGTAGAACCAGAGGCATGGAAACAAGGAACAAACTGACAATGACCAGAGGGGAGGAGTAAGGGAAAGAAGAGGGGAAAGAAGAGGAAGGGTCTAGTCAAAAAATATGTATAAATGACCCATGGACATGGATAACAGGGTGGGGATAGACTGTGGGAGCAGGGGCATGGGCTGGACAGTGGAGCGCAATGGGGAAAAAATTGGGACAACTGTAATAGAATGATAAAAAATTTTTTTAAACCACAATGATCTGAATATCTGTTGTATAATACATTTCACCATCACTTCCCTCTAATTATCAAGGATAATGTTAATTAATATCAAGTCTGTGGGCTTCAGATTTATTCCTTCAGAATGAGTATTTTTAAGGTCTTTAAGTCCTATTAAAATAAGTCCTGAGTAAGCCCCACCCCGTCATTGCTAAAGATATAACTGGAAATGCCTAAATTTTGGAGATAATATGTTTATTACTATCATACTTTATATTTTCACTCTATAACATAAGAAACATCGACTCTTTTTTCCTTTTAATTAATATTAGAATTGACACATTTCCGAGTGAATTCAGGGCTCAGCTTATCCTCATCTATTCACATGGCATTCTGTAAGAATAGCATTAACCATCATGTAATATCAACCTCACACCACTTCACCATTACACTACCATATTTTATAACACATTCTTTAAATCATATATTTGCCTGGAAAAAAATTACAGTTTATTGCACATTACTTAATTCAGAGCCATGGTGAATAACAAGTTCTTCTATCTGTAAATTGCTTGAAAAGAAATATGCACAAGGGAAAGGTCAATGTTAAAATCATAACTATAAAAGTGATAAGTTAATATACCCTGTGAACAAAGTTTAGCCATTGAACTAGAGTATATATTTTAGATAATTGAACCTGCACCATTAATATTTAATAATATGTTATGAAGTTCATTATTTTGTGACCTGAAATCCCAGTCATGAGTTATGGAAACAATAAAATTCAAGGTCATGCAGTCAATTATTTGGATATGATATGAATATAAATGTCATTCTTCCCTTGATCAGAGGCTAAGAGAAATCTTAAGAAAACAGGGCATCTGTTTCTCTACCCTGAGATAGGTCTGCAAATACCATAGTAATCCACTGTCCTGATTCTGAATATAATACCACTGGCCAACTAAAAATGAGTCATTGCAGTATTTTTGCACTAGCAGTGAGGATATATTTCCCCTATTTTATCATTTTTTACCATTAATTTACTGGATTGGATTGAAAGTCTTCATATGCCCTGAAATCAACTGACCCTCTCAGGAGGGAGCAAACATTAAAATCAAACCCTAAATCACCTTAGAGCAGTATCCAGTTAATATATCCCCATGTATGGAATCTAAATTATAGGTTCTACTTATTTGGTGTAGAAAACAATCATCTCAATGGGACAGTGAAACATACTGCATACTGAAGGATTCAGGATCAATAAGTAACAACATACGTCTTTCCAAGCTTGGAAACAATGTGAATATAGAAGGCAGCCAGAGAGGAAAAGGGCAGGTATTGTGGGGATTGCAACAGACTTACTAATGCTTCACCGTTGATTCACAGCTCCTGGCCAAATCTAAAATAACCTTGAACTTTATTACCAAGGCAGAGAGTTGGCCAGAATACATGATCAATAGGCAGACAGATACAAAGCTGACCAGAAGTAGCCACACCAAGTATATCAGTTCCTTTAAAAAAAAATGCCAAATATACTACTTCTGCACCTAAAAGGAGCGGCAAGAAGCTGAAACTGTTTCCCCCATATATATCTGCCCTGAAGAGTAAAAGGGAAATATGAGGAGTAAAGAATAAGTTTTCTTGCTTCAACAATAAACAGAAAATGCCATCTTCTTGCTGTAGATTCTGAATTTAATGATTGGTTTTTGTTTTTAAAACTTTATTATCTATTTCAGTATTTCTTTCAAAACTTAGTCACCAAAGGGTAACACATTTGATATATACCTATATAGAAATCCCAGAAAACAACTACGTTATGACATAATTAATAAGAAGTTGCCCTTAGTTGAAATGGGCTTCTTTTAAAATTCATGTGGATTCGCCGGCCAAGATGGAGGCTTAGACGGACACGCTAGGTCTCCCTCTACAACTAGAGAGGAATACAACTACTTCAAAACAAAGGATAACTAGAAATTCCAGAAAATAAAACTACACGGAAGTCCAACATATGAAGTTATAAACCAGCGGTGCCATTTGGGCAGGTAAGAGTTAAAGAGGGCAGTGCTGTTTGCGGTCGCACCTGGACAGCGGCGGCGGAGGAATCCCAGCTGCGGTCAAGCCCCTGGCGGTGCGCGACCCCGGCGAGAAATCCCGGCTGCGGTCAAGCCCCTGGCGGTGCGCGACTCCGGCGCTGGGGAGAGCGGCCGCTGCATCGCCTTGAACAGTGAGGCCCAGGGGGGCGGGAGGACGGATCCCGGTCTCCTAGCTGAATAACTGTGTGAATCCATCTTGGACCCCCGCCCCCAAAGAAAGCACCACAGGGCTGCGAAATAGGTCGAGGACAGGCAGGCACCGGTCGCTGATTTGTGACGCGTACACAGGCACTGCCCCGGACAGCTGGCCCAAGAAAACAAAACGCATCTGTCAAAATGAGGCAGACAACTATAGAAATCCCGGTGACACAACTCACCAGGCAGCAGATAGAGAACCTGACAGATGAACAGATAAGAAACCTGTCAGAGGCTCAGTTCTGGGCCATTGTTATCAGGTGGCTTACAGAATTCACAAAAGAGCAGGAAAAAGATAAGAAAGAAGCGAAAAACTTTCATAACGAAAGGAACAAAACCACATACGAGATAGATGGTGAGAAAAAAAAATCCAGAGTTCATTTCAACAAACTGGAATATGGAGAAGGAACAAGCAGTCAACCAATGCAGAGAGAGGAAATGGGAAGCAACAATGAGAGGATCAGAAACCTCTGGGACAGCTATAAAAGGCCCAACATAAGAATCATTGGTTTGCCAGAGAATGAGGAAGATGAACTAGAACTTGAAAAATTGAGTGAAAATATAATAAAGGAGAACTTCCCAGACTTGGGGAAGGGAATAGACTTGCAGGTCCAGGAAGCAAGGAGAGTTCCCAAGAGACTGGACCCAGGGAGAACCACTCCAAGACACATTATAATCAAAATGTCAAAAATTAAAGATAAAGAGAGAATCTTAAAAGCAGCAAGAGAGAAGAAAAGAATTATGTACAAAGGGGTCCCAATTAGACTATCAGCTGACTTCTCAAGGGAAACCCTACAGGCAAGAAGAGACTGGCAAGAAATATTCAAAGTAATGAAAATCCAAAACCTACAACCACGAATACTCTCTATCCAGCGAAATTGTCATTCAGAATAGAAGGACAGAGAAAGTGTTTCCAGGACAAAATAAAACTGAAAGAGTTCATTAGATCCAAACCACTGTTATATGAGATGTTAAAGGGACTGGTTTAAAAAAACAGAAGCTAGGGAGATGAAACAAAGGCAAACTAAATAGGCAACGAGAGTGGAAAAGGAACTGTGGGTACGGGAAGCATATTGGGGGGAGGTCAACAGGGAGGGGGAATGGGGAAAGGGAGGGAGATGATATAGGAATTGGGGATCAAGGTAGGAGGGAATGCAATAGACGGAGAGAGGTTGGGAGGAACTGTATGCACAACTAATGGACATAATCTAAAAGGGGGAGACAACTGGAGGGAGGGGTCCACCGGGTGGAGGGGAGCAGAGGGAAGGGAAATTGGCACAAATGTAATATTTTAATCAATAAAACACATTAAATCTGAAAAAAAATAAAATAAAATAAAATTCATGTGGATTCAATGAATAATTTTATTTTCAAAATAATATTTGTAAAATCATATATAGGAAACACACCTAAAAAATTAAAGGATTTGTAATTGTAACATTCACTGAACTGAAAAATAATCTTCTTAATTCAAAAATAAATTTTTCTACATACTTTATTATAAAATTTTCTCATGAATTATGGTTATTTTAAATTATGCCATATTCATCAAAACACTTAACAATGAGAATTTTGAGTATTAAAGTCTTATTATATTTAATACATTTTTCTTGAAATACAGTTTAAAATTCATACATATTTCTAAAAAATTTTTAAATTTATTTCAAATGGAGCATTCATTGAGTATTTTTAAAATAAGCCTAAATAAATTGATTGTACTCCTTATTCTGTGAGCAAGAGGAGTGAAAGAAAAAAAAAACTTGACACTCTATTGTTCCCTTCTAATCATAAACTTAAACTTTATATTTTGCATTACGGCTTCCAACTGACTAGCTATTTCTCTATAGCGTATCCAAGCCAGAGAAATTCTCTATTGTGAGATAACATATACAGAGTAAAAGTGGAGTGAAAGGATTGCTGAGCAGGCATGATTCCTTTCCTATCTCAATTTCTGAGGAGTATGTTACAATAAGGATTGATCAAATGACTATTAATCATATTTGTCATTACATTCCTTTAGAGGCACCTAGTTTAACTTGACATACTCAGGAAACAATAAGAAAGTCAAAATATTGTATGCTTCATTACTCCTTTGCAAATAGAAAAGATTTTACAAAAATAATTTTACCTTCTTTGACTTAAATACATTTTTGTCAAAACTTCAGAGCTGAAAATTTATTTGATTCAATTTTGGAAAATGTCTCCCCCTTAAATTAAAGAAGCAAACTAGTCTTCATTTTCAAATTAATCAGAGGAATCAGACTCAATATTTTTTACATAAAAATTAAAACTTCTTTTATAATAATATATCTATATTTTTATCTCTTCTAGGGTCAGTCTTATAAACTAAATTTTCTAATAGATTATATTTTGTGAATATTTATGCTAAATTTTTAGGTACATAGGTTTATTCTAATTTTAAATTGCAACCTTAGTTTCATAGAATGGCCTTTTTTGCCCTGGCTGGTGTGGCTCATGGATTGAGTGCCAGCCTGTGAACCAGGGTCACCAGTTGGATTCCCAGTCAGGCCGCATGCTTGGGTTGCAGGCTGGGTCTCCATTGGAGGACATGCAAGAGGCAACCACACATTGATATTTCTCTCCCACTCTTTCTCCCTCCTTTCCCCTCTCTTTAAAAATAAATAAATAAAATATTTTAAAAGATTTTTTAAAAGATGGTCTTTTTGCCTTGTTTCTTTATCTATGTTCTTTAAGAATCAAGAATTCTTGTCATGCTGAGCCTAAATTTTCAGGGATATGAAACGAACATTCCCCAAGTGAATCATTACAAGTGACTTGGTAACTGAACCCATCTATTCTACCCATCAGAAGCACTACACCATATTTGGCTGTTATTTCAAAGTATATGCCTAAGTTGGATCTTTCTCTATACCTTTAAGGGATCATTCCAATGTTTCATGAAGTCTGGAGCTTCTCATGAATATGGTCATGTGCCTATTGTCAAACCCTCATTGCAAAGTAGGTCACTTGATCTGGAGCAAATAAAAGAGCAAGTCTATTACTAAAGGATATCCCCAGGAGAAGGGTCTTCCTTCACCACCATCTTGAGGGCCACATCTGCTATAATGCAGCAGCTGTACATTTTGACTCATGCCAACCTATCAAGCTAATCCATCCATGAACCAGGCCCAGATATTTTCCACCTATGTCCTCTGGTTATAGCAACCTATCACAAGATGTGAGTATGCACAGAACATTGAATACCTACAAAATTTATCATGGAATGCATCATTCTCTGGAGCAAATGATTTTAATACATTGAAAATATTTTCCATGTCTTTCCCCTAATACTTTGATATGATTTTATCAACTTACAGTGGTTGAACATGATGCTCTATGAAATGTCTAAATCAATACTGGAAACATAATGGGAATATATAAATAATTTAAAATTTTCTACCAGTCACACTGATAGAAACAGGGAAAATAAAATTTTAAAACATACATTATGTAACATAATACCCAAAATTTTTATTTCAAAATGTAATCACTATAAAAATATCAATTAGATATTTCCCATTATTCTTTCACACTAAGACTTCAAAATCAAGTGTGTATTTTACACAGAGTGCATTTTAAATGTGCATTAGCCACATTTTAAGTGCTCACCAGCAACATGTGAACTTCCACTTTTGGCCAATTTGGAGTAAAAGAGACCAGAATTACCTTCCTGTCAACCAAAACACTGGACAAAAGATGTGAAATAATGGTTTTCAAGACACTGGCCATTACGAACAAAACACAGGGACCCCCTGAGGGTGGCAAACAAATGAGATTAGCCCTATGATTGGCTCAGTTTACTGCCTGGAAAGTTTCCAGGATGTTGCCCTAGGAAAGGAAACCCAAGAGGAGTTGAGCAAACTCCCTAATTTGAGGAGGGGGACTGAGAGTCCAAAGAGATCAAAGCAGTTCAGTTCTCATGGAAGTACCAGAGAGGAGAATGCTGCACAGAGAGTAACCTAGGAATTTTCAAAGGAGCAACACATGAAAGGATTAGAGACACATTCATATACTAACCCTAGTCCAGGAATGGTGCTCCTACCCACCAGCCACATGGATAACCTCAAGCTTTAGTGAGCATGAGGGAAAATACACAGAAGTGCCTTGCTTCACTAGTGGATAATTATTAGGTCTAGAACAGACACTGCTATGACACCTCCTAAAATATTTAAGAAGCAAAACCCAAAGAGATTAGACTATTTCCAAGTGACTTATCTGCATCCCAGAATACTACTGGAAAATCTTTATCTATGAAAATATTAAGCAAACAAATTTATAAAATTCACAATGTCTGGCCTCCAATCAAAAATTACAAAGCTTGCAAATAAGCAAGAAAATATGTCTTATGTTGAGAAGAAAAATTAATCAATTGTCACCAGTCCTTATTCTGGATATTAGAATTAACAGACAAGAATGTTAGAGCAGTTATAACTATGTTCTACAAATTTAAAAGTGTAAGTTAAGAAGAATTTCCAATTTCATATCCAACAAGTAAAAAGCTTGGAAGTTATCACTCCTGTCCTTAAACAATTTTTTTAAAAAACAGGACCAATTGAAAAATCAGTGGTTTGTCAGACATACCTTATGAATTCCAAAACTCTGTTTTTTAAACCAAGCTTCATATTTAGCAGTAAATATGGCAGGAAAAAATAGATTTAAAAAGTTATTTCTTTAGTTTGTTCTTCTTTATTTTTTATGAGGTTTTTTTTCTTTGTTTGTTTTGATTGATCCCTTCACCTTTTTTCACCTAGCCTTGAACCCCCTCCCCACTGATATTGCTGTGAGAAATGTTTGAGATTTTACTGTCTACATTTTCTTATAGGATTTTTATGGTTTCCAGTCTAATATTTAAGTCTTTAATCTATTCTGACTTTATTCTTATGTAAGAAATAGATGTGGCAGGGAATGATAAGGTTAAAAATGTATTTCCTTTGTTTGATGTTCTTTAGATTTTAAAACCCTGGGACAATGTGCATCAATAGGACTTGAGGTTGATGAGGGATATGATTAAATTCTACAGGACAAACAACCAACCTGAAATCTTAAGAGACAGGTTCAACCAGAGACACAACACCTACATGAGTAAGAAGCTGCTAGAAGTATCAGCTTGTAGGTACACTGAAATGGTAACTTTGATGAATTGCTGGAGGCTGAATAAGAACAGTTTGAGAGCCAGAAACGCATTGCGAGTAATGATAGGAAGCCCTACCTTTTTGTGTGTTTTTTTCTCCAGGGACCTCGCCAAGTCTCATTATGAGGATTAGAGCAAGATTTCCTTCTGGCTTGTGGGGACTGTGGAAAGGCCACCACAACTCAAAAGGGAAAGGATAGTACTTTCACTAAATGGTATTGGAGCAATGGATAGATCAAAGAAAAAATAATAAATCTTTCCTCCTCTCACACCATGTATAAGAATTAGGTCACAATGGACCACAGACCTACATGTGAAAGATCAAAAAGTATTCTTGAGATCGCCATACATTGCGTAATGCAAATATTTCTTTAATAGAATATAAAGAAGCACTAACAATAAAATAAAAAATAGTGAATTGGACCTTATTAAAATTAAGTATTTTTCTTTATTAAAAGTCTCCATTAAGAAAGTGAAAAGATAAGCATGAGGCTGGGAGAAATTATTCAGTACACATATGAATCAAGACTCACATCCAAAATACATAAAGCAATTTTACAAATCAATAAAAAAATAATAACTAAATGGAAAAATGGGAAAAGAACTTAACTAATCACTTCATAAAGAGCATATCCAAATAGCAAAAACCAAAAAACAAGAAGGGGGGGTGTGTATGTGAAGGAGGAATGTTTTTCAAAAGTATTATTGCTCATGGAAATGCAAAGAGAAAGATATGTTTACCTAAAAACTAAGCATTTCGGTAGTTATCATAAATTTTCAGTTTTGTTAGTTGAAATTAGAAAATATTAAATAACTAAGATAACTTAAAATGAGGGTTAATTAAATTTGCATTAATGCTTTATCACGTAATTAATAAAATATTTCTTAGCTACCTTATAATACATACAGATTCTGAAAGAAATTACACAAAATTTTGTGTATGTGTTTTATCCATTGTGTTATAAAATTTTTAATAATTCCAAAAAGAGTCAGCATTACTAATCTACAACATTTTTAGGAGTCAATATTGATAATTACAAGTATTAGTCACTTAAATACATGGAAAGGGACATTTTTAGCATTCACCACTTCTTACCATTCTTCTGCTTTGCTCCAGAACTAGGCATTTTTTGACATTTCCATCAAGGAATCGTAGAGGCAAAGGTGCTAACTGAGAATTTTTATGACCTCTATCATCACCATTCTTTTATACAGCTAAATTCAGGCATACACTATGTAATCAAAACCCTGTTTTTAAAGCCAAGCTTCATACTTAACAGTATTAGATATGGCAGGGAAAGATAGGTTTAAAAACATATTTATTTCATTTTGTGTTATTTAAATTTGAAACCCCTGGGGCAATGTGCATTAGCAGGACTTGAGGTAAATGAGGTATAAGATTGCCTTCTATAAAATGGGAGAAAATTTATTTTCAATGCAGTTGCTTTTAAATGATTTTAAGATCAACTTTAGAATAAATACATATGCACGTTCAAGGTGTGGAAGTTGGAAAACCTATGCAAATAGTTGATCAGATAAGTTTGAGAGATACAGAATTGTATAAATTTATATTTCAGAAATTCTGTAAAATTAAGATGAAATGAAAGAAATATCTCACCTGTGAGTTGCCTTAGGTTGTAGAAATCAAAGATGAAGATAAAGGAGAAAACATTTCTGATTTGTTCCATTTGTAAATTCAAAAATTGATCCTTAGTGATATGCAAAATCAGGTGCAAATGATTAGAATAAGTTTCTAAATGTTGTTATTATACATAGTAAATGAGATCAATGTTCTTTCAGCTTTGTAAATGATATACACTGAAGGTAACTGAAAATGAAACTTAATAATATTATACTAAAATTTTTAAGTGTATTTTAATTATAAAAAGAATCTTTAATTCTTTTTCATTGTTGAAGATGGGTTTAGCACCAACCTCTAGAGGGATTAAAAAAATGATACTTGTAGCTAGTTTAAGGTCCACATCTTAAGACAACCATTTTTTGAGCCAATTTAATTTAGTATATTTTCACTAAACATTTCCTTCAAGAAGGGCTTATTTTGAATTAGAAAATAAAACATACTTGACATTCTTCCCCTGGTTGACTCTCTAAATGATAGTTTTGCTTAGTTGAAAGCTGTTGCCCAGGAACATAAAGTAATATCAATTGGCCTCCAGGAACACATTCTTGACCTCTTGACCCCAAATGAGTCTCTAAAACATACATCTTATGATAGTGAGATATAAACTATTTTTATTTCTATATTTTTCCTCCACCAAATCTATTGGGTTTTCAGGGGAGTGACTGTATTCCTACAATATTATCACTAAAGTACTAAAATGACAAAATACTTCTTCCTGGATCTGATTTTTTTTTTAAAAAAAAAAAGCTTTTCCTCCTAAAAAAAAAAAAAAAAAAAAGTCTCTAGGAAATAATAAGTTTTTTCAGCCATAATCCAAGCTAAATATCAAGAGATTTTTCAGGATTTCACTTCTTCCTTCTCTGGTTCAATAAAAGAATATAGAACTTCTTTTAGATGTAACATTTATTTAACTGATCATCTGAAAAAGAAGACATCTCTCCAAATCATTATTATTTCATGGACATGTTGCAAGCCTATGCATTTCAGCAGTTACAGTCACATCACTTTTGATCTAAATTATAGAGAAATGTTTTGGAAATATGCCACCCATTTCAAGACTTAAAACCAGATCTTCCTATTCTGTCCTGTTTGCAGCCTTCATCCCACATTCTGCCTCTGATAACTCCCCATTTTAACAACTCTCTTGATTAAAGCATTTATTTATTCATTACTTGAGTATGTCCTGTGCCCCAAGTTGTTTCTGGATATCAAAGTGATCAAATATTGAAGTAAAAATCTCTCCCCTTTAGAGGTTATATTTTGTTATGACATGATGTAGAGAAATAAATTTAAACGTGAAAAACTAAATTATATAGTGTGGATGAAAAGAGGTTCTATGGAAAGTAACCTCACAGGGTAATCTGATCATTAATTTCTAACTGAGTAGGTCATGGTGGATAGGCATGCCCCAGGCACATAACTCCTTTAGTAAAAAGGCTTATCTTTAAGCAAGCTCTGTCCCCTGTTTCTGTGCATCTAGGTTAGCTCATCTTTAAAATATTCCCTTTCAAACCCCTCCTTCTAAAGCATGACCAATCTCAAGAAAACAGATAGTCTTAGCTATCCTGTAATCCAATCCCCACCTTGCTCTCTCCCACCCTCACAAAATTTTCCTTCCATTTCCTCCTTAATAGCAAATTCATACAAGAAACTGAGAACTGTTGTCGTCTAGAGCATTTGAGATCTTGGTCCCTGGCAGAGTTTGAGTTTGAACTTGGCTCAAATTCAAAAAATTCTCTATAGGATTGAACATTCTTAAGTCAACAACAGTATATTAAAAAGTAATATGCCCTGGCTGCTGTGGCTCAGTGGATTGAGCGTCGGCCTGCAAGCCAAGTGTCGTTGGTTTGATTCCCAGTCAGGGCACATGACCAGGTTGCACATCAGGTCCCCCACCTGGGGGCGCGAGTGAGAGGCAACCACACAGTGATGTTTCTCTCCCTCTCTTTCTCCTTTCCCCTCTCTCTAAAAATAAATAAATAAACAAAACAAAACAAATAAATAAATTATTATTTTTTAAAAGTAATATGTATTATGGAAATTTTTTAAAGGATAAGGGAGATTGGGAAGGTGGAATAAAATTTTAAATACAGTGGCCAGAGTAAACCTGGTTGAATTTAAGTAAACCTTTAATTAGGGTGCGGTAATCATCCCTATAGATATCTGGTGGAAGAACATGCCAGACAGAGGTGAAGTCAGTATAGAGGCATAAAGCACAAATAAATCTAGCGTGCTTTAGGAAGGGAAAGAGAGCTCTTAACTGTGGAGATAACCGTAAAGGGCAGCAGATGAGGGTATGGTGAGAGATGTGACATTTACTCTGAAATACTGGGAGCCAATAATATCGACACGATCCATCCTAAGTTTTCAAGTAACTAAGTTGAAAGTAGGATGCAGAAGCAGGGACTACTAACAGGCTCTTGCAGTAATCTAGGAAGAACTAAAGGTGGCCCAAAACAACTGTAGAACTATTTTAATAGAGGTGATAAGAAATGCTCATAAAATTAAGATATTTTGAAGTAAAAGCCACCAAGATTTCATAATCAAATGGCTGTGGGGTCAGTAAGATGAAGAAAAGGAAAGGAAGACTCCATGTTTTAGATCTGATTTACCACTGATTCTATTCCTGAACCATCATTATAAGTGCATGAAAAAAAAGCAACAAAAAGAGAGAGAGAGAGAGAGAAACAGAGACAGACACAAAGAAATGGGGACAAAAAGAAAGAAAGAAAAATATAAAATCTTAAACATTAAATTTAAATTTTTTATTACTGGGTTGTGGGCAGTATAAGAGAAAAGGAGAGTTTTCCATTTATTATGCAAATCATTTAACTTTCTGACTTTCAGTTTACATGTCTCTAAAAGTGCATATCATCTAACCACGGTCCCCAACCTTTTTGGCACCAAGGACCGGTTTCGTGGAGTTTTTCCATGGACTGAGGTGGAGCAGTGGGGAGACAGGAGGCGGAACTCAGGCAGTAATGCAAGGGCATCCACGGATGGCAGGGAGGAAAGAGGTTGGGGACCCCTGTATTAAGATGCTGACAGAATTTAATAAGATAACATAAAATGCCTACAATACTTTTTCTTCTTCTTCTTTTTAACTATTAGGTATGACTAACCAGAAAAGGAAAAGTGTGTAACTAGATATTCCACATCAGTAAATCAGCTCAGGAATTTTCAAACACATTTTTTTAGCTGTCATTAAGTCTCTATATACTATATTAGGTTTACAGTTCTTATATGTTCTCTTCCTATAAAAAATTACCTCGAATTCATCTAAAAATGTTTTTTTCTACTTCCTGAGAGCAATGCAATATGAAGCAATTTCACATCAATATGTCCCTATTGAGAACTGACCTCAATTATTTTATTTCCTAAGTGGAAACCAGAGACACATTGTACCAAATAGACTCTCATGTTAGGTGATGAACTGACAGCCTTAGAAGGTAAACTCAAGTCTACATCATAAATATGACTAGAGCATTACTTGATATCTACATTGAAGAAATATCTCTCCTCAGCATGTCAGAGATTTTTAAAAAGTGTATCCTCTTAATCTTCTCAACAAGGTTAAACTAAATTTAATAAAAAGTTTATTTTTCCCAAAACAATTTCGTGTCATATTTTAGACCAGATAGTAAATTGATATCTACCTCACAACCAAAGCAAAACCTAATTTGTCTTTCAGTTAGTTCTCTGGTTATAAATTTAAATTCATACATAAAAGCCATTTAGAATACTAGTAAACTGCTATTAACTGATTGCCAATATTTGTTACTACACCCCATGTAATCTTAGGTACCAAATAACAATTTGAAGTACTTTATACTGAATGAAAATTTGGAAATCAGTGAAAGAGGGACCAATGGGGGTTAGGGTGGGTGGGTGGGGAATCAGATATTAAAGAAATTTCTCCAGAAAGAGAACAGTTGATACCAGATGGATTCTTGGCTATGTATAAAGGAATGAAGAATAACAGAGTTATGAGAGTGTACATAAATATTTTTAAATTTCTTTAGCAGATAATTGGCTATAGCAAAAACACCCTCAATGCATTATGGAATTTATAGCTTACTTGAAAAGAAAACTATGACAGTAATAGCTCAAAGAAAAGATAAGAAAACATTGGATTATACAGTTATAAATTTCTTACATTTTATGTAAAGTGGTATATTATTAAAAAATAAAATGTGGTAAGATAAAGATTAATATTGTAAACCCTAATATAACCACTGAAATACTTTTTTAAAAACAATGCAAAACAAGGCAGGAAAAGACCAAAAAATGGAACCAAAGAACAGTGAGACAAATAGAAAACAACTTGCAACATTATAGACTTACCCATAATGATATCAATAGTCACAGTACATGTAAATGGCCTGCAGCCCAATTAAAAGGAGTACATGTTCAGATTGGATTTGAAAAAGAAAAACAAAACCCGCTGTACCCAGTCTATCTTATCTATACAATTTAAAAAATAGAGACACAGGTTAAAAATAAAAGAATGAAAAGAAGCATACTATACAAATCCTAATCAAAAGAAAGCTGCAGTAGCTATATTACTATTAGAAAAAAAAGTACAATTCAGGACAAGAATATCACTAGGGATAAAGAGAGATATTTTGTAATGACCAAGGGTCAATTCACCAAGAAGATACAAAAATTCTAAATTTATATGCCACTAATAATAACTTAAAAATATATGAAGAAATAACTGAAAAAAAAACAAAAGGAAGGTAGTCAAATCCAAAATTATTAGTTAGAGATGTCAGTGCTCCACAGTCATTGCTAATACAAGTAGACATAAAACCAGGAATGATATACAGGCTTGGCAAAAGTGTCAGCCAACTTGACCTAATTGACATTGCTAAAATACTTCAGCAAACTGCAGCAGAATACACATTCTTTTCTAGCCTACATCGAATAGTCATTAGATAGAACATTTGTTGGACCTTAAGATGTCTTAATAAATTGAAAATAAATTAAATCTTTCAATACTGCAATTAAAATAGAAGTCATTAACAAATATAGAAAATCCTCAAATATTTGGAAGTTGAGTCACATTTTTCAATAATGCCATTGAGTCTATGAAGTCACAGAATAAAATAACTAATGTATTGAACTGAATGATAATGGAAACACAAGATAGCAACATTTGCAGCGTACAACTGTGACAGTGTTCATAGGCTTCACTAGTTCTACTAAATCTTTAAGGGAAATATATATATATATATATATATATATATATATTAATGTCTAAGAAAATACTGAAATAGAAAAATACTGAACAAGTCATTTTGTAAACCAGCATTACTATGAAATCAAAAACATACAAAGATATTACAAGAAATCAACCTACAGAAAAGCATGTTTCTAGTAATAGACTCTAGGAATGCAAAGAAATTTTGTATTCCTTAAAACATACTAGAAAGAATGTAGGTCTAGGAATATAAGGAAACTTTTTCAACTTGATAAAGGATATCTATGAAAAGAATTAATGATGAAAAACTGAATGTTTTCCACTTGAGATCAGGAAAAAAATCAAGGATATTCACTCTCAACACTTCTATTACACATTGCAATGGAAGTCCTAGACAATGCACTAAAACAAAATAGGAAATAAAAGACATGGAGATTGAAAGATATAAGTCTCTTTCCATCTTTGTGTGTATAGAAAACTTCTCATGACTCTAGAAAAAATCTTCTACACTCAGTAAATGAGTTTTACAGAGTTACAGGTACAAGAGCATTAAATGTATTTCATATACTAATCAACAAAATATTAAAGGTATTTCATATACTAACAACAAAAGGTTGGGAAATAAAATAAAAACATATACTTTACAAAAGTATCCAAAAACTTAAAGTATATTAGTAAACTTAGTAATATTGAGATACCCATTTTCCCTTAATTGACATATAGATTTAATGGAATCCAATAAAATTCCTAGAAGGTTTTTCTGGATATATGAAAAACTGATTTTAAATATTATGAAAATGTAATGTAAATAATCTAGAAATGAAGTATTTTGGAATATAAAAGAAAATGAAATATATTTACTTTTTCAGAGTAAATAATCAATGGAAATAACCTAAATAAATAAGAGTTTATTATTATAAGAGGTTATTTATAGAAATCAATGTAACAGACTAGAAAGTCCAAAAATTGAACTACACACATATAATACATTGACTTTCAATAAGGTTTCAAAGCAAACCAATAGAAAATAGTCTTCTCAACAAACTATGCTGGAATAATTAAAAACCCATTTGGGAAAAATAGGAACCTTGACCCTAATGCATACTATACACAAAAATTAAGTTGACATAAACCACAGTTCCAAAAATCTTTTAAAAAAGAAAAGAAAAGAAGACTTGGGCTAAAAAATTTCTTGGAACAGAAAAAAGCACAGTTGTTAAAAAATTGAAAAATCACACTTCATCAAACTTAAAACTTTGTGATCTTTGAAAAACATCATTAAAATGAAAAATGAAAATTATCTACAGTCCAGGTGGTAATTTTCAATGTTTTCGGTATAAATATTTAACAAAAACTTGTACCCAGAACATATTTTAAAATGCTTACACTTCTAAGAGAAAAAATAAATAAATAAAATCTGGCGAGACTTGACTGTGCATTTCATAAGAGTGGATATGTAAATAACCAAAAAGTATAGGAAAGGATGCTTAATATCATTAGACCATGGAAATTCATATTAAATACAACTTAAATGAAATCCACTTGAACAGATAGAATTGATAAAACTCTCCCCATGCTTTGATGAGAATATAGAGCAACTGTGGCTTTCATGCCTTGCTGTTGGAAATGCAAGACAATACAACCACTTTGGAAAACACTTTGGCAGTCTCCCCAAAAGTTAGGCATATATTTCCATACTACCCAGCCACTTCAGTCCTCAGTATTCCAGCAATATAAATGCGAATCCACGCCCACGTAAATACTTGTGCATAAATGTTCATAGCAGTTTTATGCAGGATAGCCAAAACTGGAAAACAACTTAATGGCCATGGACAGCTGAATGGAGGAAGAACTTGTGGTATACCCACAATTGAATAAACAATTATTCAGAAATAAAAGTGAACAAATTAATGATACACACAATTAATCTCAAAACACCATGCTGACAGAGAAGTCAGACTCAAAAAATACATACTATATGATTTGATTTATAGTAAAGTGAAGAATAAACAAAGCAAGAAAAAAATATTTCTTTCTGAAAAAATTCAGAAAACAATCAGTGATTACCTAGACCAAAGTTTGGAGAGAAGGTTCCTGTAAATGCACATGAAAGAACTTTTTGGGGGTAATGGAAATTTTCAGAATCTTAATTATGGTGGGGTTACAAAAGTATACACTTAAAATAGGTACAAAGTAAATCATACAAATCATTTACAAAAGCTTTGACCAACGTTGTGGAGACATTTTTTAAAAAGAGGAAAATAATAAAAATCAGTGCCCAATAATCTTTGATCAAATCAAATTTGTTCTTTAAATTGATCACTTTAGTCAAGGCTGAATTATTTTCTCTCTATGTTTAATAATATAATACAGTTCCTGACATGAAGTAGATGTTCAAAAACATTAGTTGCATTCTATTCCATAATACTGACAAATATAGAGACTTCTGGCCTACATGGAGGCATAGGTAGACACTCTTTGCTTCCTTCCACAACCATAGGAAGAATCATATCTACCTCAAAACAAAAGCAACCAGAACTGCCAGAAAACTGAACTGCATTGAAGTCCAACAAACAAATATATAAAGAGGTAATACTCATCCAGAAGGGTAGGAGGGATGGAGATGGAGAAAGGGACAGAGAGGATGCAGTGTGGCAGCAAGGCTGTGGCTTCAGCCAGTCAACATAATGAGCAGTCACATATTATAAAAGCTGGGAGGGACACCTGGGGATCAATCCCAGCCCTAGGCCAGACTGCACAGCTCATGGTTCCAACTCCAGGGAAAATGAAGCCTCATTGCTTCTGGCTGCAGAAACTCATGGAGGCTGGAGTGGTGGAAGAAACTTCCAGTCTCTCAGGAGAGCCAGTTTAGAGGCCTCCGTGGTCCTAGAACATAAGCAAACCCACCCACTCTGGGAACCACCACCAGGGCAGCAGCTAGAGGGGTGCTAGTCTCATACAGAAAGTGACTGGAAAAGGGGCAAGTGCCTAGTGAGCAGCATTGTTCCCTCTCTGATCCCCACTCCACATACAGCACAACAAGGCGGTGAAGTGGGTTGCCCCACCCTGGTGAATACCTAAGGCTCTGTTCCTTACAACATAATAGGTGTGACAGATCTACCTAAGACACAAAGGCAAACAGAGGAGGCTGTCAATATGAGGAAACAGAGAAGTATGGTCCAAAAGAGGGATCAGATCAATGCTCCAGAAGGAGAACTAAGTGAGGAGGTGATAGCCCACCTAACAGAAGCAGAGTGCAAAACACTGGATGGTAATAATGCTCAGAGAAATGACTGAGTATGGCAAAGACATAGGGAAGAAGTGAAGGCTACACTAAGTAAAGTGAAGAAAAACCCACATGAAACCAGTAGTGAAGGGAAGAAAGCTGAGTTTTAAATCAATGTACTGGAACATAAGGAAGAAACTAACAGCCAACAAGTACAGAATAAAGAAACAAGAATTAAAAAAAAAAAAAAAAAAAAAAAAACAAGGGGAGGCTTAGGAATCTCTAGGACAGCTTTAAACATGCTAACACCTGAATCATAGGGGTGCCAGAAGGAGAAGAGGAAGAGCAAGAAATTAAAAACTTAAGTTGAAAATATAATGAAAGAAAACTTCCCTAACTTGACAAAGAAAATGGGCATACAAGTCCAGGAAGCACAGAGAGTCTAAAACAAGTTGGGTACAAAGAGAACCACACCAAGAGACATCACAATTAAAATGCCAATGGTGAAAGATAAAGAGAGAGAATCTTAAAAGCAGCAAGAGAAAAGCAGACAGTTACCTACAAAGGAGTTCCCATAAGACTGTCAGCTGATTTCTCAAAAGAAACTTTGCAGGCAAGAAGGAACTGGCAAGAAGTAGTCAAAGTGATGAAAAGCAAGGACCTACAACCAAGATTACTCTATTCAACAAAACTATCATTTAGAATGGAAGGGCAGATAAAGTGCTTCCCTGACAAGGTAAAGATAAAGGAGTTCATCATCACCAAGTCTTACTATATGAAAAGTTAAAGGGACATATTTATGAAAAAGAAGATCAAAACTATGAATAGTAAAATGACAACAAACTCACAACTATCAATAAATGAATCTAAAAAACAAAGAAAACAACTAGAATAGGAACAGAAACATAGATATGGAGAACATATGGAGGGTTATCAGTGGGGAGGGGGAGGGGGTGAATGGGCCAAAGGTACAGGGATCAAGAAGCATAACTGGTAGGTACAAAATAGACAGGATGACATTAAGAATAGTAAAGTAAATGGAGAAGTCAAAGAATGTATATTCAGGACCCATGGACATAAACTAAGGTGGGAGGATTGCTGGAGGGAAGGGAGGTACTGGGCAGAAGGGGGCAAAGGGGAAAAAAATAAAAGTGGGACAACTGTAATAGCATGACCAATAAAATATACTTAAGAAAATACTGATATATATAAATAGAAATATGTATTTTTATATCTGAAATACACTGTATTTTTGGTCCATACTTAGGAATTCTCTATTAGGCACCATGTAAAAGGAAGTTACACTACCTATAAAGTTTCTTTGAGCATACTGGACTTTCTTCAACTCTTAAGTAAATTTTAAAGGTTTATTTTTCAAGTTTTCAGAAGGAAAACTCTGACTCCAAAAAACCTCCGCTGCCTTGCGGCATACCTCTTCAGGGGAAAGGCTAAGGGAGTAAACCCCGACAGAAAATCCGGAGCCGGAGTCCCTAAGGCGGTTTGACATTGTAGTCAACACCGGCAACTCCTGCGGCGCACCTGAAGCCAAGCTGTATTGACTTTGTCTTTCCCTTGGACCCTTCAGCTGCGAAGAGAGGGGGGGTCTGCTGCATGGGCAACAGCAGACCCTCCATATCACCCTGCCCAGGCTCTGTAGCTTCAGTTTCACTTGAGAGGACACTCCAGCGTCATCGCAAGATGTCGACTCAACACGGGAGGAGACAGATACTGGTTATAAGCTCATCCGGTTGGCGAAGGAAACGAGCGCCAGGGGTCTCCTCTGACGGTGGGAGAGGTCATCGCACCTCACTGGACAGCTACCATCTCGCCATGGCTCACCTGCCCCACTGGGTGCGTGGGGATCAGAGAGGCGCCTCTCGAAAAGTGGGCCACAAAACACCCGCACCAGTTAATTCCAAGCAAACAACAAGAAAGAAGCCTCCGGCTCTTCACCTCGCTAGCTGGAACATCAGGACCATGTGCCCCGGACTTACTGCAGACCTTCCGTGGATCAAGGGTGCCAGGAAAACCGCTGTCATCGATAGGGAACTGGCACGACTAAACATCGACATTGCGGCTCTACAGGAGACCCGGTTGGCCGACAACGGAACTATCAGAGAAACCAACTACACCTTCTACTGGCAAGGGAAGTCTCCGGACCAACCAAGACAGCACGGTGTTGGGTTCGCTGTGAAGAACATGCTTGTTAACTCCATAGAGCCACCCACAGGAGGCACAGAGAGATTACTTACCCTCCGATTGTCAACAACTTTCGGCCCAGTCAGCATTCTTAGCACGTATGCCCCAACCCTCTGCGCCACCACCGAAGAGAAAGAACAGTTCTACCATGCACTGGACGAAGCGTTATCCAAGATTCCCAGAAGTAACGCTCTCTATCTCCTTGGAGACTTCAACGCAAGAGTAGGAGCCGACCACATGGCCTGGCCCACCTGCCTTGGAAACTTTGGGAGAGGAAAGATCAATGAGAATGGTCAGCGACTGCTTGAGCTTTTGTGTCACCACGGCCTGTGCGTGACAAACACATTCTTCAAGTGCAAAGAGATCCACCAGGTGTCATGGAGGCACCCCCGCTCCCGTCATTGGCACCAGCTTGACCTCGTCATCACCAGAAGAACGGATATTGGCAGCACCCTCCTCACCCACAGCTACCACAGTGCAGACTGCGACACGGACCATGCCCTCGTGGTAAGCAAGGTGCGCATAATGCCGAAGAGGTTGCACCACTCCAAGATGAAGGGTCGCCCACGCATCAACACCAGTTGTGCCAGCAACCCGGTTAAGACCCAGCAATTCATCAACAAGATGGAAGATGCACTCGGCGAGGGAGTGGCGGCAGATGACATTATCGAATCCAATTGGCCACGTCTCCGCGACGCCATATACAACTCCGCCATTATTGCTTACGGGAAGAAAGAGGGGAAGAACGCTGACTGGTACGAGGCTCACTGGGAAGAAATGGAACCCGTGATCGAGGCTAAGAGGAAGGCCCTACTGGCTTACAAGGTCACGCCCACTCCCAGTACACTTCAAGCTCTACGGGCTGCCAGGAACAAAGTCCAGAAGACCGCCCGCCACTGTGCCAACACCTATTGGCTAAACCTGTGCAGAAGCATTCAGGAAGCCACCGATATAGGCAACGCACGAGGAATGTATGAGGGTATCAAGAAGGCAACAGGCCCAATCCCCTCCAAGATCGCCCCCCTTAAGTCCAAGACAGGTGAGGTCCTCACTGACCAGGAACAGCAAATGCGGCGGTGGACCGAGCACTACCTCGAGCTGTACGTAACGAAGAACACCGTAACAGACACTGCTCTTAAAGCCATCCCAGACCTACCAGTCATGGAGGAGCCAGACACCCCACCTACTGCGGCAGAGCTCGGCAAAGCCATCGACCGCCTCGCTTGCGGGAAAGCACCAGGAAGCGACGGAATCCCTCCAGAAATCCTAAAGAGCGGGAAACCAGTCCTGCTACAGCCGCTCCACCATCTACTCTGTCTCTGCTGGAAGGAGGGTTACATCCGCCAGGATATGAGAGACGCCAACATTATCACCATGTACAAGAACAAAGGAGACCGCAGCGACTGCAACAACTACCGGGGCATCTCTCTCCTCAGCGTTGTCGGCAAAGTATTCGCCCGGGTCGCTCTTGCCCGCCTGCAGACCCTTGCTTCCCGTGTCTACCCAGAGTCCCAGTGTGGCTTCAGAGCTGGCCGATCAACAGTGGACATGATCTTCTCCCTACGCCAGCTGCAGGAGAAGTGTCACGAACAGCATAAACCACTCTACCTCGCCTTTATTGACCTCACGAAGGCATTTGATCTGGTCAGTCGAAGCGGACTCTTCAGCTTGCTACGGAAGATTGGCTGTCCACCACATCTGCTTGCTGTGGTCATGTCCTTTCACGACAACATGCACAGCACGGTGTCCTACAACGGCGCAACCTCTGAGGCCTTCCCAGTCAGCAGCGGAGTAAAGCAAGGCTGCGTCCTCGCGCCTACGCTGTTCGGAATCTTCTTCTCCATGCTCCTCCAATACACCTTTAAGGACTGCAGCGAGGGTGTCTTCATTCATACCAGATCCGATGGCAAGCTCTACAACCTGGCCCGTCTACGAGCCAAGACCAAAGTCAAAGAGGTGCTCATCCGTGAGATGCTCTTCGCCGACGACGCAGCTTTGACATCACACTCCGAAGAGGGACTCCAGCAGCTAGTCACTTGCCTTTCCCACGCATGCAAGGAGTTCGGACTAGCCATCAGCCTGACGAAGACGAATGTTATGGCTCAAGGCACGGGGACTCCCCCATGCATCACCATCGACGGATACACCCTGGAGGTTGTCAACGACTTCACTTACCTCGGGTCCACCATCTCGAGCTCTCTGTCAGTCGACTTGGAGGTCAACCGGAGAATCGCCAGGGCAGCCACAGTTATGGCCAGACTGAACCGGCGAGCGTGGAACAATTCCAGCCTCACTGAGAAAACCAGACTGCGCATCTACCAAGCCTGCGTACTCAGCACTCTCCTCTATGGCAGCGAGACATGGACCACCTACGCAAGGCACGAAAGGAAACTCAACAGCTTCCACATGAGGTGCCTGCGACGCGTCCTGCATGTCGCCTGGCAGGATAAGGTCCCCAACACCGAGGTGCTGAAGCGAGCCAATATGAGCAGTTTGCATGCAGTTCTTAGCAAGAGACGCCTCAGGTGACTCGGCCATGTCAAAAGAATGGATGCAGGCCGTATCCCCAAAGACCTCCTCTACGGCGAGCTAGCAGAAGGCAAGAGGATGGCAGGGCGCCCAAAACTGCGGTTCAAAGACATCTGCAAAAAGGACATGACACAATGCTCCATCAATCTCAACACATGGGAAGTTCAAGCAGACGACCGCCTAGCCTGGAGGCTCGCGGTCAGGCAAGGTACGTCACGCGCGGAGGCTGCACGCAACGAGGAGGCGGTCCAGAAAAGATCGAGGCGGAAGCAGCGTCAGCAGCAGCAACAACAGCCATCTGCCTTCACCTGTACCAAGTGCGGCAGGGATTGTCACTCCCGAATCGGACTGCACAGCCATTCTCGGCGGTGCAGATAGACTCTCAAGAAGCTACGCCATCGTCTCTCGAGACGGACGGCTGCCGACGACGACGATTTTTCAAGTTTAATTTAAAAAAAATAAAGGTGTGTTCTGCCTTTTCACTAATACTGCAGAAGAAAAAAACCAGTGATTCATTATGTGAGGTTAACAAAACTAAGGGCACCAAGGCTTTTAATTTAAGACCAAAAGCTTATACATTCTAAGAAATACAAAAATGAACAGCTAAAAATACACATATAAAGGTTTTCTCCAGTAGACAGGCAAAAAAACAAATTGCATTCACATTAGAAAAAAAATATGCTGCCTCATTGCAGACTTGGTGATATTCTACCAGTACATTATAGCCTGCTTTTAGTAAATGTATGCTCTCTTGTGTTATAGAATTCACTCATATCTTTAAGACCCTTATGTTATAGTGAATTTTCAATGCATTATTTACTAAAGTAAATTAATATAAGAGGCATCTTACAAATTCAAGGTATCTGAACGATAAGGAAAGAAATGGAAAAATTATATCCTCAGTTTGTTCTACACAACACAATGTCAATGTTTTCAGGATTTGGTGTTGGAAGAGAAAAACGTAGAATAAAATGGACAGACCAAAAACAACTTAAATAATGCTTCATTATCTTTTTTCTCAATATTTTTAACAGTTTTATTGAGGTATAATTGATATAGAAAAATCGGCACCTGTTTACACAATTTGATAAATTTGGATGTGTGTATACACCTGTAATAGCATCACTTCAATCAAAGCAGTAAACATATCCATCACCGCCAAAAGTTTTCTGGTGTCCTTTTGTGGAGGTTTTTGTTTTGTTTTGTTTTGTTTTTTAAATTGTTCTCTTTTAGTAAAAATATTTAAAATGAGATCTGCTTTCTTAACAAAATTTTAAGTGCACAGTGCCATATGGTTAGCTATAGGAAGTATGTTGTAAAGTAGATGTCTACAACTTGTTCATTGTGCATAACTGAAATCTCATATCCATCGAGAAAAACTCCATTTCCTGTCCCCCTGGCCCCTGGCAACCACCATTCTTTTCTCTGGTACTGTGAGTTTGACCATTTTAGATATCTCATATAAACTGAATTCATACAATATTTGTTTAATTATCTTATTTTATTTAGCATCCATATTGTTGAAAATGGTCGGATTTCCCTCTTTTAGAATACTATTCTATTGTATGCATATACCATACTTTCTTTATCCATATCTGTTGAATGAATATTTGTTTCCACATCTTAGCTATTGTGAATACTGTTGTAGTGAAGATAAGAGGGCAGATAAGTCTTCAAGGTTCAGATTTCATCTCTTTTGGAGTAGGATTATTGAATCATATGGTGATTTTATTTTTAAATTTTAGCAGAAACTTCAAACTATTTTTCATTGTGGCTGTACCATTTTACATTCCCATCAACAGTCTAGGAAGATTTCTATTTCTCCACACCCTCACTAAAGCTGGTTATCTCTTGTCCTTTTGATAACAGCCATCCTGATAGTTGTGAAGTGATACCACATTGTGATTTTGATTTGCATTTCCCTGGTAATTAGTGACATTAAGCACCTTCTCATATACCTGGTGGCTAATTAGTTGGGTCATTTGTTTATTTGCTATTGAGTTATAGGACTTTTTAAAATATATATTTTGTATACATGGGTGGGCAAAGTAGTTTTACAGTTGTGAGTATGTGAAGTACAGGATTATTGTCTTATTATTTTATTAATTATTATATTATTTGTATTACAACTATAAACCTACTTTTGCCCACACCTGCATTAACACCTTATTAGGTAAATGGTTTGAAAATATTTTCTTACAATTCATAGGTTGCCTTTCATTCTGTTGATCATTGCCTTTGTTGTTCAGGTCTTCAGTTTAATGTAGTTCTACTTTACTATTTTTGCTTTTTTGCTGTGCTTTTGATATCATAGTCAAAAAATTATTGTCAAGACCTATATCAAGAAGTTATTTTTCTATGTTTTTTTCTAGTAGTTTTACAATTTCAGGTATTACATTTAATTCTATATTCTATTTTGAGTTGATACTTGTATATGGTGTGAGGTAAGGGTCCGATTTCATTCTTCTGCCTGTCGATATCCAGTTTTCCAAACACCATTATTAAAGAGATTATCCTTTCCCCATTGTGTTTTGTTTGTACCATTGCCAAAGATCAGTTGACTGTAGATGCATACATTTATTTTTGGACTCTCTATTCTATTCCATTATTTTATATGTCTGTCTTTATACCAGTACTATACTATTTTAATTATTATAGCTTTGCAGTATATTTTGAAATCAAGAAAGGTAACACCTCCAGCTTTGTTCTTCTTTCTCAAGACCATATAAGGTAGTCTGGAACTTTTATGTCTCCATATGAATTTTAGGGTTGTCTTCTATTTCAGTATTTTTTTTTTTAATGCCTTTGGAATTGTAATGGATACAGCATTGAGCCTATAGATCACCTTGGGTAGCATGGGCTTTTTAACAATTACTGTATTTTCTAATTCCTGAACATGAGATGTCTTTTTATTATTTGTATCTTTTTAAATTTCTTTGATCAGCGCTTTGTAGTTTTCAGCATTCAATTTTTTTTACCTCCTTAAGTTTATTCCTATTTTATTCTTTTTGATGCTATTGTGAATGAGTTATTTTCTTTATTTCCTTTTTGGATAGTTTATTGTTTGTGATAGAAACACCACTGGTTTTTGTATATTGATTTTATGTCCTGAAATTTTACTGAATTCATTGATTAGTTCTAATAATTTTTGGTGCAGTCTTTAGGATTTTCTGTGTATGTATGATGATGTCATCTGCAAATAGACAATTTTATGTCTTATTTTCTGATTTAGATGCCCCTTATTTATTTTTCTTCCCTAATTATTCTGAATAGAATTTCCAGTACTAAATTGAATAGAAGTGATAGAAGTGGGCATCTTTGTTCCATTTCTGATATTAGAGAAAAGGTTTTTAGTTTTTCATGAGTTAATATGATGTTAGCTATGTCTTTTATCTTAATTTAAGGTAAATTCTACAGTTAACAAAAACTTTTTATATGCATGACTCTGTGTTGTGCATAGAAATTAAAGTAATAAAACATTGTCCCCATCAACAAGGAACTCACAGCCTTACGAAGGAGCAGCTGATTGCAGAATTTATTAGTTAAAGACAGTGTGACATGCAAAGTTTTTCAGGTTTTGTTTGTTTGCCCTATTCATCACATGTTATAACATGAGAAATAATTTAGAAGAACATAAATTTTATATCTGCTACTTCACTGGTCTCTTTTTTTTGAGGAGTTTGCCTTTCCTTTATAGTCTTCCTTGTCATGTAGACAAAGCAAAATCTTTTTAAAGCTTCTCATATCAATCTCTTCAGACTCTTTTAATGTATATCTGTAACAGAACCCCTGGGCTGCTCCGATTGAAACAGAACCCATGGGCTGTTTAGTTAGGGGCCCGACTGTCCACCACCAGAATTATAACTCTCAATGCCAGAGTTTGGTGAAAAGAAAAATAATTATTTATTCACACATAGTCCTGCCTCCCCCTCCCAGACCGGGCCAGTCTTAGGATAGTCAGAAACACTGTTTCCCTACTTCCTAGGCACAGTTCAGCTTTACCAGTAGCTGCCAATCACTCAAATCTGATTGGGGAGGTCCTTTCTGTGCTGTGGTGCCCTCCAGCTCTCAATGCAGAACCGCCTTTATTCTCAGTCTCCTTGTAAGCTGCTTTCTTCCTGTAAACCGCGTGGATCTCCTCTCCTTCTCAAAACCGCATGGCAAGAGCTTCTTCTTTAAGCAGCCTGGAGACCCCTGCTCCTCCAAGCCACATGGAGGGAGCCCACGAGAGCCAAGGCCAGAGAGAAAGAGAGCCCCAGAGAGCCAGAGAGAAAGCTAAAATGTCTGCAGCTGCTTATCTATCCCTGACTGCATCCTCTGACGCAGTGGGTGTTGCATGCAGTTCTGATCATTCACAGAACCCTACGTAGGCTCTGTCTGCTCCTTCCATACCATCCCACAGTCCAAGACCCCTCCCATCTTCCTGAGCCTTGGAGGTAAAGCGAATCTTTGTGCAACAATGTTTCCAGCCACTAGCTCCAGGCATGCAAAGGCATCCTGAAAGCTGCTTCCTTTTCTCTATCTCCTAGCTGCAAACTCTGGGGTTTGTTTTTGGACTCCCCTGTTTCTGTAACATATCTTTTGACCTATAAATTTGACATATTTTTGTATAGTATTCAAGGGAGATTTTAAAAGAAAATTGATGCCGCTCACACTATGATGAGACAAGATCAAGCTTCTCTCATTAACATCACCAAATATTTACACCCTATATTACTATATAAGATAATTTTATGGCACGTGCTATCTTTGCTCACCAATATGTTGCAATTTTTTTGTACAAGAAACTTCTGTTTATTTGCACCATAGTGCCTAGTAAATGTTAAGGGCATTGTAGGTGTGCCACAGGTATTTCTTGATTTGTATGTAAATAAAATTGTTATGTCAATTCCCAGTCAGGGCACATGACTAGGTTGCATGTCAGGTCCCCAGTTGGGGGCATGAGTGAGAGGCAACCACACAGTGATGTTTCTCTCCCTCTCTTTCTCCTTTCCCCTCTCTCTAAAAACAATAAAATAAAATAAACAAACAAATAAATAAATAATTTTTTTAAAATAAACAAACAAATAAATAAATAAAATTGTTATGGGCTTTGTCTGTGTCCCTTCAAATTCATTTGTTGAAGTCTAATCTCCAATGTGATAGCATTTAAAGGTGAGGCCTTTTGGACGTAATGAGGTTATGAGGGTGGCCCCTTCATGGAGATTAGTGTCCTTATAAGGGGAGGCCATAGAGCTAGCTTTCCCTTCCTACCGTGTGAGGCGAGAACAAGAAGTCAGCAGCTTGCAGCCCTGAGACAGTTCTTTCCACAATTTGACTGTGCTGGTACTCTGATCTCAGCTTTCAGCCTCCAGAACTGTGAGAAATAAATTTGTTATTTATAAGCCGCCAATCAATGTTACTTTGTTATAGCAGCCCAAAATGACTAGGACAATATACCTAGAATTAACCTTAGGAATAATCATCTTTCTTCCTTAGGCCCTATTTTATGTGCTGCCTTGTCATAGACCCTGTTTTAATCTCCAGCTCTTTCTTGAGAAATCTGATACGTTTGAGGTAACTATATTAATTTCAAAGCAAAATTTTCAACTTGCCACTTTTTAATCCTAAAAAATAGCATAACTGACATCTATATTTAATCAGGTGAGCATACAGTTTTGACCTGGTCTATCAGGTAATACAGAGACAATAGATGCAATCTTGGTGTGAAAATCAATAAACCTATATTCTAGCTTCCATAACTGCATCTCACATTCTTATTCTATAAAAATAATGGTAACATCATTGTTCTAACCAAACCACAGGACAAAGTGGAAATTCACAGTAATATTTTATTGTGGCTTATGTGTTCGGGGAAATGTGCCATGTGAATAGTACTTTATATGCATTACTGTCATCTCTGATTTCCAGCACATAATAGTGAGTCATCACTTACGTCTCATTATAAAATATATGATGACAGACAAGACAGCATAGGAATTTTGACAATAAAAGGTGGGGAGGGGGTGAAGCAACTTAAAGATTTTTTGTATGTTTCTAAAATTCCATTAGACATTCTAGTTCCTGGTTGGGAAAACAGCATTCATGAACGGTTTTAAAAAGGAAAATGACCTTTTCTATATCTTTTTGACTGCAAGGTTTGGCTACATAAAATGAAATAAAGTGAAGTAGATAGTTTAGGCCACTGGTGTCTACATATTGCTGCATGTAGTTTGATCTGAGGATCTTTAAAAATACTAAAGCTTAGCTATCATCCCTAGATATCTGATTTAATTGATATGAGGTGCATCCTGGATATTTGTATTTTTTAAAAAGGTCCTCTGGTGATTCTAATATGCAGCCAAATTTGAGAAGCACTGTTCTAAGCAATTGCCCACTCACATTTCAGTCTTTCTTTCTCAACTGCCCCCTAGCTGCTGAAGTTCTTCCGATTAAAGTTTTGCCCCTGTATGCAAAACCTTCCTAACCGCAATACGTGAAAGATTTAACGTGCTGTTCAAATTGTCCTTATAGTGTCTGTTAATTCCAGGTGAACATTATTATTTTCCCTGATCAAACTAGCATTTTAATTTTTTTTATAAAGTTCAGAAGAAAATTTATTCTAGTTACCCAAAATTATTCTGTTCAATGAAATGTCCCTTTTGTCTGTACAAAGTCAGAGAGACCTCACCACCTTGGTGCATCGCCTGGTTCTGTTTTCAGCAAGCTGTGCTCTACAAGGCATCCAAAGCAATGTTGCATGTCCCGTTTCCTCAGGGCGCCAGAGTTATTCCAATGATTTAATCTGTTACAAGGCATCTGTTAGAAAAACCTCACCTCTCTACCTTTGTTCAAGCCGCATATTTTCCTTGGGCTAACCTTTCTCATCCCTATGGTCTGGTTTTTGGACTGTTGATCACAGGTTCACATTCCATGGCTCAGCTTGAACATTACAGCCACTGTGAGGCCTGAGCCCACTTTTCTTAGAGAAGATTCATCTAAATAGCACACCCTAACTTGTGTGTGTGTGCGTGTGTCTGTGTGTACGCGCTCGCATCTGTGTGTTTGAGATTTTGAGAGTACATTTATTAAAGCTGGAGACAGTGAAACAAGGAAGAGCTTGGATAGAAGAAGCAACAGGAGAGCCTAGGCAGGGCTGCTCTGGCTCCCTAGAAAAGTTATAGAAAGAAATAAGCCAAGGCAGGGCTACTATTGGCTCACTGAAAAGTCAGAGAAAAGGGGCCTTGGAGACAGACTCAGGGGTTTTGCTGTCCACTGCTCTCCTGGTTGCAAGTTCCATGAGTGCCCCCCAGAGTTTAAAAAAATATGTATGTGCCCAAGAGAAAGGCATGGGTGTGTGCCTTTAGTAATTATAAAAAATATCAGTACCTTTCACTATTGAGTGCCCTGGTTCACTGAACTTATGATTTAGCCTATAGGTCTCAACTAATATGTTACTTTCTAAAACAAAATTCTCCTTCCATACCAGGACTGGTTTAAGTGCATTTCCTCTGTATTAATGTTATAATGACTACATATCTTTATCACAGAACCTATCATGTGACATTACAATTGTTTCTCCGCTTGTGTCACCAACTAAGGCCCAAGTTCTTTGCCTTATTTGTGTGTATATATGCATGGCTGTATATATCTTTATATATTTATCAATCTCTATGTATATCTATATGTATTTATATATATAAACCATAGGGCCCAGTGTGCAGTAAGTACTCAATAATCATTATTCAATAATTAAAAAATAATTGGACTTACTAGTAGAGAAATGAAAAATGACAGTAAAATATACACATTTTTTTCAAACAAATAAAGCATAAATAATATACTGCTGGTAAACATACACTTCAAGGATTGTTAAAGGAATTTCTTTTAGCAAATGCTAGAAATTTTAGAGCTACACAAAGGGAAGAAGACCACTTTTTTCTTATTTTAACTTCTTTAAAAGGTCATTGTTAAAGCCAAATATTATAACAATACATTATGAGTTCTGTAAAATATGTATGCATATAATGCATGACAATAACACAAATACTAAAATGAGAATATAGTTTTTACACTATATAAATCATATAATATTTTTGAAGACAGATTGTGATAACTTAAAGATATATATTATAAAGGGCCCCAAAATATATAATACACACAAGGCAGAAAAGAAGAAAATAATTATAAAAAGTACAAAGATATATAGAAAACAACTAGCAAGATGGCTGATTTGAATGGCAAATGTATAAAGAATTATATTAAATGCAAGTGGTCTAGAAATGCCAGTTTAAAAAATAGACTATACTGACTTCCGGCCAAGATGGAGGCTTAGACGGACGCGCTAGGTCTCCCTCTACAACTAGAGAGGAATACAACTACTCCAAAACAAAGGATAACTAGAAATTCCAGAAAATAAAACTACACGGAAGCCCAACATATGAAGTTATAAACCAGCGGCGCTCTTTGGGCAGGTAGGACGAGAGAAAGGGGGCGGAGCTGTTTGCGGTTGCACCTGGGACAGCGGCGGGGAGAATAATCCCGGCTGCAGTCGAACCCCCGGCAGCTCGCGACCCCAACGCTGGGGAAAGCAGCCACCACATCACCTTGAACAGTGAGGCCCAGGGGGGCGGGAGGACGGATCCCGGTCTCCTAGCGGAATAACTGTGTGAATCCATCTTGGACCCCCGCCCCCAAAGAAAGCGCCACAGGGCTGCGAAATAGGTCGCGGACAGGCGCCAGTCGCTGGATTGTGACGCGTACACAGGCACTGCCCCCTACAGCCGGCCCAAGAAAAAAAAACGCATCTGTCAAAATGAGGCAGACAACTATAGAAATCCCAGTGGCACAGCTCACCAGGCAACAGATGGAGAACCTGACAGATGAACAGATAAGAAACCTGTCAGATGATCAGTTCTGGGCCATTGTTATCAGGTGGCTTACAGAATTCACAAAAGATTTGGAAAAAGATGAGAAAGAAGCGAAAAACACTCATAACAAAAGGAACAAAACCACATATGAGACAGATGGTGAGGAAATAAAATCCAGAGTTCATTTCAACAAACCGGAATATGGAGAAGGAACAAGCAGTCAACCAATGCAGCGAGAGGAAATGGGAAGCAACGATGAGAGGATCAGAAACCTCTGGGACAGCTATAAAAGGCCCAACATAAGAATCATTGGTTTGCCAGAGAGCGAGGAAGATGAACTAGAACTTGAAAAATTGAGTGAAAATATAATAAAGGAGAACTTCCCAGACTTGGGGAAGGAAATAGACTTACAGATCCAGGAAGCACAGAGAGTTCCAAAAAAACTGGACCCAGGGAGAACCACTCCAAGACACATTATAATCAAAATGTCAAAAATTAAAGATAAAGAGAGAATCTTAAAAGCAGCAAGAGAGAAGAAAAGAATTATGTACAAAGGGGTCCCAATTAGACTATCAGCTGACTTCTCAAGGGAGACCCTGCAGGCAAGAAGGGACTGGCAAGAAATATTCAAAGTAATGAAAATCCAAAACCTACAACCACGAATACTCTATCCAGCGAAATTGTCATTCAGAATAGAAGGACAGAGAAAGTGTTTCCAGGACAAAATAAAACCGAAAGAGTTCATTAGATCCAAACCACTGTTATATGAGATGTTAAAGGGACTGGTTTAGAAAAAGGAGGATCAAGACAATGAAATCTAAAATGAAAACTGCATCACAAGAAACAACAGAAGCTAGGGAATTGAAACAAAGGCAAACTAAACAGGCAACGAGAGTGGAAAAAGAACTATAGGTACGGGGAACATATTGGGGGGAGGTCAACAGGGAGGGGGAATGGGGAGAGGGAGGGAGATGATATAGGAATTAAGGATCATGGTAGGAGGGAATGGAATAGACAGAGAGAGGTTGAGAAGAACTGTATGCACAACTAATGGACATGATCTAAAAGGGGGGGACAACTGGAGGGAGGGGGGCCACCGGGTGGAGGGGAGCAGAGGGAAGGGAAATTGGCACAAATGTAATATTATAATCAATAAAACACATTAAAAAATAGACTATACTGCTATATTTCAAAAGTAGATCCAGCTTGTCCTGGCAGGTGTGGCTCAGTTGGCATCTTCCAGTAAGTGAAAAGGTTGCAGGTTGATTCCCAGTCAGGGAGCATACCTAGGCTGTGGGTGTGGTCCTCCGTGGGAGCATGTTCTGGAGGAGGCAACCTATCCATATTTGTTTCTCCCTTCGATGTTGATATTTCTCTCTCTCTCTCTCCCTCTCTCTCTCTCTCTCCCCCTACGTCCCTTTCTTTCTCTCTGGAATAAACTGATATATCCTCAGGTACAGATTTTAAAACATTAAATCCTACTCTATGCTGCCTACAAGAAACTTCACAGCAAATATAAAGAAATAGACAGGATGAAAGTAAAAAGATGAAAAGGCATGGCATGCAAAAACTAATTTTAAAAAGTTGAAATATTTAAAATGCATAAAATATGCTAATTTTCCTAAACAGTGACTAGATTAACAATAAAGTATTATTCAGCAATATTAAGAAATGAACTTCTGATTCACACAATAATACAGTACAGGTTAATCACAAATGGGCTACACTAAGTGAAAAAAGTTGGTATCAAAAAGCTACATAGCATATGATTCATTTCTATGATATTATGGGATAAGCAAAACTATAGAAACTTAACTCAGATCAGTGGTTGCCACGTGCTAGTTGTGGGAGAAGGGGTTAATGATGAAGGGACATGAATATTTAGGTGTAATAAAATTGTTTATTAGACAATAAAGATATGTCAATCAGCAGATCTAATATTTTTCTTCTCTTGATATACATCAAAAAAGGAATAAATGTCCCTTTGGAAATATGTGTCAAGCAGCTCTGTATTTCAGAACCAGCATCAAAGCTTTAGGATATAATGTTATTAATTTTCTCCAGTTCAGCTCTAGGCACCCTGGAGGGCACTAAGTAAATGGTCCCGACTGAATGACTGTTCTTTATAGTTCCCGCAGCACTAAGTTTAGAAATCATTGACTAGACAGTGGAAAAGAGAGGTTGGAAACTATAATTTTTTAGAGGACAGAATCAGACCCCTAGAACTGTGTCCTGTGGCTGAACCTTCACGTTTAAGCATCAAGAAGAGATACAGCAAAAGAATCAGGGAACTATGCATCCCATGTCCTTGTTCTTTGTCTATAGCTCATCTCCTCTTTTTTTCTACACCACCCCACCTTCTCTCTCTCTCTCTCTCTCTCTCTCTCTCTCTCTCTCTCTCTCTCTCTCTCTCTCTCTCATACACACACACACACACACACACACTTGTATGCATACACTGAAACTTTGGGTATTCTTTATTCTCAGGAAAGTGCAACTATCTAAAAAGATATATTTCTATTTTGAAAATGATCAGTGTATGGCACTTTAGCTACTAGATATCTATCACTTTTGAGCTGGAAAGGAAGTATTTGCCTAAACTCCCTAAATCACGCTTCTATGATGGGCCACTCCCCTAACCACAAAGCAGGCCACTCCTTCCCATTTTTAAACTACTACCAAATATACACTGAACTCTAGAAAGATGTACAGCATTGTCTGGATATTAAGGGTTCATAAAGCTAATTTATTTAGATGTAGATCAAATTCCAAAGGAATTTACAATGTAATGCTTATGCTTCAAAGCCATTGACCAATTCTGCCCTTCTCTTAGAAGGATATTTTGAAATCATCAAGGATTTCAGTAGACCAAAGCTCATAACAATAAAATATCTGTGGCCCCAAAATAATAATTTTAGAGATGACCTGCTCATTTTGTGCTAACTGGAAAATAAAATATTGTCAAATTATAGGTAAAGGATAAATTAATTGTAAAATAAATAATCTACTAGATCATATGAAGGACAGAAGCACATGGTAATAACAGATTTGTGCTGCTCTAAATTTAACTCACTCTCCTTTACTGCTGTCTAGTTCTCTTGACACAAGATGGGGAACATAGACATGTCTTGGGGGTCAAGCTCATCATCAGAAACACCTGGGTTATATTAAAATATTATATTAAGAATGCAGATTTTTCAAGATGGGCCAAGGAAATCCTATTTCATATAGGCAGTGAATGGCTTCAAGATTCATTCACATGATTCTGCTGATTAGTCTAATTTGATGAAAAATCTTGCTATTATTCCTTACTTTTCCTAATCATTCCAAGCCAGAGGAAAAGGAGTTAACATTACAGAGAGGTATTGTATAGATATTTTACACATATTTTGAAAATATCTTAGTTGAATTTCATCTGGGTTATATATATATTACTTATTTTCTGTGGCTGTAAGTTAACTCTATATATTAAGAGGTTACCAATTCCAAATTATGACCTGCACTGAAGGTTAAGAATCATGTATATTATACTAAAGAATTAACTTAAGCATAATTCATCTTGCTCAAAAACACACCTATAGTTCAGATTTTAACTTCTGGGTTTTTTTTACTAGTAAGCCATCTTCTCTATGAAAAATTTCAAACTCTTCCAAGAGTAGATCTGAGCTGGGTTACAGTTTGCCAGAGAAACATTCGCTCATGGGAAACTTTAGAACCAGGTCTATGCACACGAAGTTGTTTGTGTCCTGACCCTGCCGGTCTTTGGTTTTCCTAATTATTCAATACTGTGAGTATTTCTCTAGAATAGTCACTTCCTTATATTTGGAATTTTAACACAAATTATAGAATAAAGAACAACACAAACAAAGGAACTAAATAGAACAAAGAGCAGAATAGCAGTCAATAGTGGGGAGGGGAGAGGGAAAGAAGGGGGATAAGTAAGGGAAGGGTTTAATTAAAGAGCCTGCATGAAAGACTCATGGACATGGACAACGGGGAGGGATATGATTGCGGGAGAGGGGGTGGGTTGGGTGGGGGAGAGAAATTAGGGGAAAAAGGGACAACTGTAATTGAAAAACCAAAAAAATAAATAAATACATAAAATAAAACAGCAAACAACAACAAAAAATATAGAATATTCTCAATCTAACTACCATTGCTCAAAATTCTCATATAATTAGTTTCATCAAATAGTTTTTCTAAGCAGTCCCCTCGTCTAGCTTCACTTTTTGCCGTATAAAATCATCTCTCTCTTCTGTACTTTGAACTGTTTTTATCTGAGAAGTATTATGATGAGACTATATGTCCATTTCACATTAAAATACAGAAATTATTTCAAGATGCAGAATAGGAGAGATAAGGGGATTGGGCTTTGACATAAGATGTAAATAAACTCAGTTTGAAACCTAACTCTTCTGATTCTGTGATTAGGCCAAGTCATGTCATCTATCTCAGTAAGGCCCTCCAGTCTATTCTTTCTTCAACAGATATTTATAAAACCCTGGCAGCTGACCCTGGTCAATCTTACCAGTCTCACCTTCTCAGCACCCCATCCCTTCACCAACTATGTTCTGATAGTAAGTATTGAATATGCATAGTATGTTTCTAAATATGTCAGGATCTCTCTCACCTCCAGTTCTTTGCACATGCTTTGTTTCATTTGCCTAGAATATTCCACCACCATGATCTGCACTTCAGCATATTCTTACTATAAAATAATGCTCAGGAGCGGTTTTGCAATGTAATGAATAAATGAAAGCTAGTATCTGGGTGCTGAATTAAAAAAGGCTTCTCAGAAGAGATAAATTTCAAAGGGTGGGTATTGCATTGGGAAAATTGAGAAGTGAAATTTATACAGAAAAATAGCTCAAGCAAAGGAATGGTGATACGGGAGAAGGTAAGTCAGAGCATAAAAGACAGGAGGAGAAATGTAGTAGTGTAATGTAACTTAAGTGAAGGGCAGAATCTGAACAGGATCAATAACAGCCAATATAGCAATTCCCTTGACCAAAGAGAAGCCGTTAGTCAACTATAAAATATACCTTGGCTAGATTTCAAGATTCAGCAAATTTCTTCAATAAAGATATTCTTCCCTTTCCCTGTCTTCTCCCTGCTGTGTTTCATGCTCCCACTTTTCTCCTTTTGCTCCCCCTGCACAGCTCTTTGGATTGGAGACTGTGCTGAAGGCTTGGCTTGGTTTTGGATTATAAGTTTTTCATGAAAAGATGTCTCACATCTTAACCTAACCACTGCCTCCTTTAGTAAAATTAACTTACTCTCACACTTTGCCTAACCTGAAGTTGGACACACCAGATCTCAGCCAAGGCTTCTTATCAGAGATGGGGATGAGATGATATCTGTGGTCCAACTGTGTATCAACTAGGCTGTCAAGTTAAAATAGAAAACAATTCTGGCTAACTTAACTTTAAAAAAAAATTACCAGAATTCTTTGCTACCACTGAATCAGAAAACCACCAGTAAAAACAGAGCTTGAAGAGAGCAGGAAATAGGACCCCTCTGGAAACCTCACTCAGATACAGCTTTAAAGAAAGATATCAAGGAAAAATATCAAATGTCAAAGGAAATACCTTTGAGATTGTGCCATAAGAATGACTCAACTCCAAGTTCATTCCATTGGTGGATTACTGCACACACTACAAATCCCAGGAATCAGATCAGCCTCGCTCGGATCTCCTGTGGGTTCTTATGCCAGAGGAACTACGGTTTGGGGGACATGGAGAATGCAGTGCATGTAATTAACAAGTCCTCCATGACCCATGACATGGAGGTGGGGAAATTCCTAAAACAGGAGGGGTACTATTACCAAAGTAAGAATAAAGGGTGACAAGCAAAATAAAAAATCTTTTCTACAATTTGTATGCCTCTTATGGATAAAATCTGGCCATCAGCATGCAATCCCTATTAAGCTTATGCTCCCTACTGAGTAGTTCTCCATTTCAATAATCTACAACCAATTGCGTCTTTGTCAATTTTGTTATGTTCTTAAAAGCCACATGTAAAGTTTAGGTAGGAGACTGAATGCATTCCATTTACCAAGTGAGGAATTAGCCCAGCATTCTCTCACATTCCAATCTTGTTTAATTTCAGGATGGTAAATTACTATATCATTTCAAATATGTTCTTTGGTTGTTCAAAAATCACATGTAGGCCCCACTCCAGGAAAAGAAAAAAAAAGATTCAATAAATAACACAGAATAGTTTAGGTGGAACAGAGCCTGAAGGTGTAGAACAGTGCTTTCTCTGGCTATTCACACTGATCTATCAAGGGTGTTTTGTGTTGTTTGTAGGAAAGTGGAAGTTTGCTGGCTTGCTAAACTCTGTTCCAAAACAGGTTAGTGAAAAAATACAATATGATTCTTTTCCCAAACTTCTCTTTTTGTGCCAAGCTTCAATAGACATTGGAGAGGACCCAGGAAAAAAATACATGAACTAGGTATCATTTTGCTTCAGCATCGGTCCTCCCTCCTCCTCACCCAACCCTGTTTCTGTGACTAATTCTTGCTTTGATGAGCCCTCACACTCTCACCTTCCCCACTCCTCCCCATGGTCAAAGCCAGAAAAGGCTCTATTGTCAGTCATCTGCCTCTGAATTTGCATTGACTTTGAAAATATCAAGCCTTAAGTCAAGTTGGAATAAAATACTTTGTTCTCTGCTGAAAGAACTTAAGGCCACACCAAAAAAGTTGGGACAGAGAACTTTCACAGGACTCCTGAAATTATACTTGTGGACATAAAAGGGGACACACACTAAGCCTTACAAGCTCAGAGGAGGCGTACATGGCAGGTCCTACAAACACAGAGACTGAAAGTAACCTCGCAGGATGGTCTGAACATAAAATTTCTAACTAAATCAAGTAATGGCAGGTAGTGGTTTCCTAGGCCTGTAGCTTCTCTGATAAAGGTCAATTTTTACCTTAAGTGGGCCTATCTGTTGTCTTTTTACAACTAACATGAGAGAACTTTGGAACGTCAGAGTAATTCCCTTTTCCAGATCCCTCAGGGCACACCCACCACACCAGAGCAGGAGACCACAGGGCCCCTCATTGTTATCTTGTTCCCTCAGGTACCAGTTCTCTGTGCTGTAAATGTTCAGTGTTAACTATCCTGTACCCACCAATGTAAAAAATGTACCTGTCTCTTTGTTTAATTTATCTAATCCCACAGATTTTCCTGCTTTGCTTTTTTCTGCCCCCTTAATCTATCACCAACAGATTTCATGTAACTCTCCTTACATCTCTTTTTATTCTAATGTATAAAATAAGCTGCAAAACTGCCATTCTCTGGAGTATTTTCTCTTATCAGTTGAGATCTTGCTTCTTGACAATTGCTGGCAGTTTGACTCCAAAAAACTCATAAAATTCTCTACAGGTTTGGGTGTTTCTTATGCCAACAGACTATATAAACAGTGAATAATTTCTTACATTTAGAGAAAAAATTATCTTTAATTTTATATTTTTAAAGTATTTTTCTGAGTTTTCAAGCCATCAAGAGTTTCTCAAATTGCATCTTTTATCCCAATGCCTACTGGAAGAGTAAATGTCTTTGAGAGTCTCAACCAGAAAACACCAAAATTGTATACTTGACCAAAAGTCATAACATGGTGAAAGAAGTGCAGTGAGTGCTAGCAATTTTTCAAATTTGAAAAATCACCTGTTTCAAATCTAGACTGCCCAATCATGCACAGGTCATTGACCTGGAATATTTAAGTCTCATAAGTGATTCCTATCCTATAGTTAAATTGTATTCTGAAAGTGGTCCTAAACCATTTTGAAGAAGACCTAATTCTAAAGAAAACTGATGAAAACAAGGAGGGACAAATAAAAATTTCCAGAAGTTTTTCTGTAACAGTTCCCTTTAATAGTGTATCATTTTTATTATATAAGCAATATATGGCCATCGTATAAAAATTAGGACTAAGAAAAATCTCCTTTAATTTCACCATCCAGAAATAACTATTGTTGACACCTTGGTATATAGCCTTTCAGATTTTTCTACTCACAATATATCTATATTATAAATTAGATCATACTGCATATATTATTTTTAATATTTCATTCATTGAATAATACATCATGCACATTTTCTTCTGTCAACAAATACAAATCTAGAACATATTAAGTTCTCAGTACTCCAATGTCTGAACATTATACATTAGTATTTATTTACCAATTCTCTATCTTTGGGACATTTTAGTTATTTTCAAGTTTTTTCTATTATATATATGATAAATTTGCAACTATTCTTAAATAGAAAGCATACCATCTATTAACTCTGCTTGAGGATGAGAATACAGCAATGTTTCATCTATCTGAAAACCACTTATCAAGTAACCTCAAATATCTGAAAGTATATTTCAAACTGAGTAATAACCAAATATTTTCTAAACATATGTTCTTTTATCATAAAAGTAATCATCAGTTCTTTTTTCACAAACATAATTTTATCCAAAGCACAATTAGAATGAGTTTGTTTTTTATCCTTCAGAAAAATAGAAGAGAAATAGAGTAAAAATATTGAAGGTAACTCTACTGAAAACAAAAGGCATTTTGACTGTTGCCATTGGGATTTCAGAAAAACATTAAAAAATACTGGACATACTGAGATGATCATTTGTAAGGTATCTGTCTAATTACTACATTAATATATGAAGTTAATCATTTCCTACATTTAGAGAAAGAATTATCTCTAAAATGATATTTTTTAAGTATTCTTCTGAATTTTCAAGCTCTTAGGAGTTTCTCAAATTGGATAGTTTATCCCAATACCTACTGGAAGAGTAATATAATATTGTACATCAACTATTATTGAAAACTACATTTAAAATAATAATAATAAGCCCTGGATGGTGTGGCTCAGTGGATTGAGTGCCAACCTGAGAACCAAAGTGTCACTGGTTCAATTTCTGGTCAGGACACATGCCTGGGTTGCGGGCCAGGTCCCCATTAGGGGCATGCGAGATGTTTCTCTTCCTCTCTTCCTCCCTCCCTTCCCCTCTCTTTAAAAATGAATAAATAAAATATTTTTAAAAATAATAATGACTATTGTAATTTAAATAAACATACAATTCATTCAGTATTTTCTATGTGTCAACTACTGTTCTAAGTGGTTTATACTCACTACTTCATTTAACTCTATTGAATAGATAATAACTATTGTTATCCCTCATTTAACAGATAGAAAAATTATACTAAAAGCAAGTGAGTACTTGTGTTCTTAGGAAACATTGACTATACACAGAAAATCTACTTCAACAAATAGATATGAAACCAGTGTATGTACAATGTATATGCATCATGATTTATACACATGTTCAAGGAAAAATTATCTAAATCATCAAAAACATATTATACGAACAGGTATAATGCCATATATTTAAATATTTTAGTCTAAATTGTTTTGCAATGAAATATTTAAATGAATAAACTTTAATTTTCTTTAACAAAATACTGTTGTCCATAAACTGTGCTGTCTGGTAGCTACTGGCCATATGGTAGCTACTAAACAGTTGAAAGGTAAATAATACAGCAAAGAAAATCAATTTTTAATTTGATATCCTTTTAATTAAGATAAATTGAAATTTTTTAATTAAAAATTGCTTTTGTAGGACTACATCTCTCTGCCTTTGTGTAGTATAAGTACTATTGTAGTTCCCATGTAGTTAACATGTATAATTGTTCCACTTATAAACATACCACTGACCTCATTGGTGTCAATGGATTGATATAATTTGAATAATATTTTTTCTAAACAGCAATGTAACATTATAATGTGTTTAATTGAATAGTGTATACAGTCAGCATGAGTTAGTGATAAATTATATGAATTGTATTTGATAATTAAATTAAAGTATTCATTATAATTTTCATAAGAATCATTACGGACAGTATTGCAGCCACATTATATCAAAATCTGGATTTAATAGAATTTTAAGACAACAAACTTATGTTTCCTGTTCTGCCTTATTCCACAGAATAATACATATTGAAGTATTTGTGTCCAATTTTCTAAAATAAACTATAATTTTTGAATACACATACTGATGGGGACCAGGGTACAATTGCTGTGAATCATTGCCAGTGGACAGAACTATGAAAAGATAGAATATAATAAATGTAATGGTCTTGGGTGTTTTGTTTTGTTTTGTTTTGCCAGTGCTCATTGATTGAGCATTGACTGAACAAGTTTACAAAGATTAACTATTTTGTCAATTCCATTTCAAAATTCCTTCAAAGAAAAGAAATGTTCACCATTCAATAATGAACAAAAAAAGTGGCAGTGGCTTTAATTTTCTCATTGATATCACACTGCATATGAGTATGCAAAATTCAGCTACAAAGAAAAGTTGGTTTATGACCTAGCTAGAGAACTACATGAATTTATGTTTAAATTGAATTTTTCATAGTAAAAGTCAATAACAATGTTTTAACATATTTTTTCTAACATGAATTAATATGCAGAAAACTTTGATTTAATTGAGGACATTATTTAAATTGCCTGCCAAAATAACAAGAAAAATTTGATAAATGATTTGCTGATATCGATAAACTTATGTTTTCTTTTAAATTTATGCAATAACCTTTTGAAATTAATGTATTAAATTGACACAAAATTAGTAACTTTCCTTAATTTAGAACACCGTTCTTTGACAGTGATATGGTTTTCTTCAAAGTCAAATCATTTCTAAAGAAATGAATGAGTATTGTCGACGTGGATATGAATATTACAAAGGCAAATTATTTTTGGTATTTGATTCACTTATTTGGAATTTTTAAATCTATTTGAAACAATTTGGGCAAGTGGATTCACTTTTTTCAAATGTAAATTTTATGAAATTTAAATATAGCTTATATATTTTCAATATAAAAATGTCCAAATGGTGATATGCTCTAAGTGTAAAAGTATACCTTTTTCTTTTTTAAATGCTCATTTGATATGTTTATTGATTTTTAGAGAGAGAGGAAGTAGAGGAGAGAGAGAGTGAGGGAGAAACATCAGTTCCCTGACAGTGGGGATCGAACTTGCAACCTAAGTTTGTGCCCTGACTGGGGATCGAATCCACAACCTTTTGGTGTGTGGGATGACAATCCAACCAACTCTGCCATCTGATCAGGGTGTAAAAGTACACTCTTAATTTCAAACCTTATTACCAAAAAATCAAGGGATATAAAATAACATTAATATTTTTTATATTGGTTACATGTTAAATATTAAAATTACAATATTTTGATATAAATAATATGTTATAGTCTTTAAAAATTTATTTCACCTGTTTCTTTACATCTTTTTAATGTGACTGTTGGAAAGCTTAAAATTATATTTGTTTGCTTGCATTATATTTCTATTGGATATAATAACATTTTCTTCCTTATCTCTAGATAAAAGATGCTTTAAACTCTATCTTTAAGTTTTCCCAGAATGCTTTAATTTTAGTACATTTTCTCTATAAAAACATATTTATTATAAAAACTAAGAAAAATTTTAAGCCATCCATAATTAAATTTAGAATTATTATTAACATTTTGTTTTATTTCCCCAAATCAATTTCTCTCTCTCTCTCATTCTATCTATCTCCTTCCCTTCTACACTCCAAGAATTAAAACAAAGCATAGTATTTTTTTCAAAAAGTATTTCAGCAAGTGAAAAGAAATGAAAACAAATTCATGCTGTAGCCAAGAAAAGATTGAAGAAGTTATTCCTTTGGGAGATGTAATGATTACAAGCAATATATTTCATTTATATGCAACAGAATAAAAAGAAAATAAAAAGACAAGCAACATGATAATAGACTCTTATTATTTAAAATAAACAAGGTGTGGCAAAAGTATGTTTACAGTTGTGAGTATGTGAAACATAGAATATATTCTTGTATTATTATTTACTAACTATTGTGTTATTTTCCATATGAAGAACTATAAATCTATTTTTGCCCCACCCTGGAAACTTAAATAATCAGATAATAAACAGCCCGATTGAAAATGGGCCAAAGACCTTAACAGATATCTCAACCAAAGAAGATATATGATGGCAAATAAACATATGAAATGATTCTTTACAATATATATCATCAGAAAAATGCAAATTAAAGCAATGAGATACATTACACATTTATAATAATGGCCAAAATTCAGAATACTGGCAACACCAAGGAATGGCAAGGATATGGAGCAATAAGAACATTTATTCAATGCTGATGGGAATGGAAAATAGTACAGCCCCTTTAAAAGGCAGTTTGACGGTTTCTTTAAAACTAAACATACTCATACTATGTGATCCAGCAATCACAATACTTGATATTTATTCAGCAGAGTTGAAAACTTGTCCAAACAGAAAATGGCACACAGATGTTTCTAGAAGCTTTATTCATAATTGCTCAGACTTGGAAAAAGTCAAGATATCCTTTAGCAGGTGAATGGATAAATAAACTCAGGTACATTCAGACAATGGAATAGCATTCATCACTAAAAGGAATGAGTTATCAGAGGATCAAAGATGGCAGTGAAAGAGGTGGAGGTTATATCCACCTCCTCCCAGGACCAAGTTAAAATTACAACTAAAATATAGAGCAATCAACCTGAATAACAAGCTGAAGACTCACTAAAGAGAAGTCTTCTAACCAAGGATTTACAGAAACCACATAGAGAATGGTAGAAAGAACCAAGAATGTAAAAAGGGCTGGCCCCATTTCCCTGGGCAACAGCTGAGGTTCTGGAGAGATACCTCAGCTGCATAGGTTCTCCTGGGAAGGATGGGGTCTCAACCTCAAGACAGGCTCCTCGGCCTAAAGCACCAGAACCAGGAAGAGACGCCTATATAATATCTTGCTGTGAAAATTAGTAGGATTGTTTCCCTCAGAAATAGACGGTAGTCTGCTAGAGACACACTCCTTTTAAAGGGCTGATGCTCAGAATTTCATTTATAGCCACTCCCCCTGGGCTCCAACAGAGGGAGGATGGAGTGGACTAGAGTTGTGTGAGGAGAGGCTGGGGTTTGTGGCTCTGGGAAGAGAACTGAAGGGACAACCACCAGGATCCCTGAGCCGAGTTCTTCTCCCACATTGCAGACAATATCCTTCTTGGATGGAGCACTCCCTTTCAATATAACAATAGCTGGAAGGACTCAATAGCCTCATTTTTTGGACTCCCTGTCGGCCCATGTCGTGGACCTTGACTGCTAAGGATAGGGTGTCGTGGCCTGGGATAGGGTGTAGAAGTCTGGGCAGACTCGGGGGGCATCAATGGCTGACTTGTGTGGCTTTGGCATGAGGGCCATTCCTCCCACTTTACAACAGCCTGACTGGTGCCTCCTGCTCACAGATCTGCTAGCTCCACTTCCCACACTCCTGCAGGCTCTACCCTCCTGACTCCTGGTGGCTCCACTCTGCTGAGGTCTAGGTAGAATTCGGGACAGACTGAGTTGTGTGGCACTGAGGTGGAGGCTATTTCTTCCAACGTTTCCCAAGGCTGACTGACACTTCTCCCTCAGCCCCATCTCTGCTGAGATCAGGCTCCTGGAAGAATATGGGACAGACTGAGTTTTGCGGCTAAGAAGTGGGGCATTTTTCCTTAGCACGCCTGACTGATGTAGAGCCCTCCCTTCACATAGCCAAATTTTGGTCTGTTTGGCCTGATAAAATCTGCTGGACTCCGACAAGTCCCTGAAATCTTGCACCAACATAAAGGTGTACAAGTACCCATTGGGTGTCAGCTATACTGGTATACCCTGGGACATTTGCTGAGTGGCCTCAGACCCAACAGTAGCATTGAATTTGAACCTGTATCAATCAGAAAACACCACTCACCCCTACCTGGTGAATCACTGAGAACCTACCTCATGCAACTTAAGTACCAACAGAGACTTTCAGTCATTGAGCCTAACAAGCAGCCAGCAGGTGAAAGCAGGCAGAGGCAGATCTTGGGGGGCCTTGGGACTATATTTGACCTGCTCCCAGGCCTGGTGCAAGTAAAACCCAGTCTTGGTGAACACCTTGGTCCTTCCCACACACACCTAGGCACAGTAGAGGAAGCTACAAACTGTGGATTACTTGGTAGCTCCGAACAGGGGAAGTGGTAGGCAGCATCTAACATTGGACTGTACCATAGTCCCTCCCAAAAGGCCCCAGAACCAACACATCCAGTGGACAGCTCCAGACAACATCAGAGCAGAATCCAATGAGCTTCACAAGCAGCATATCAAAAGGGACCCTGTTGAGGTGAAATCCACTTCACACTGTCAGCACCTGCACAGCAGTTCACATGTCATGGTTGAGGTTGATCCTCATAGTCAGTCAGCTTGAGGGTCAATCTCAAGCACAATCGGGCCAATAGCAATCTAGACTCAACTATAAAAAGAGTGCCTACATAACTCACACAGGGGACATTTCTGGAGCATCCATCTCAGGTAATCAAGGAAACTGCATCACTGAACCTCACAGGACACCTATTATGTAAGGTCACCCCAGGAAGACTGGGAGTCATAGCGGATCTGTCTAATACATAGAAACAAACACCAAGAGGCAGCCAATATGGGGAGACAAAAAACAGGCCCCAAATGAAAGAACAGGAGAAGTCTCTCAAAAAAGAGCTAAGTAAAATAAAGGCAAGCAATTTATCAGATACAGAATTCAAAAAAAAAATGGTTTTAACAATGGTCAAGGAATGTGGTGAGATCTATAACAGCGTGGAGAGAACACAGAGACCATTAAAAAATAACCAGTCAAAAATGAAAAATACATTTTAATGTTTATGGTTTTGATCTTCTTTTTCTTAAGTCTCTGTAACATTTCATGTAATAATGGCTTGGTAATGATGAACTGCTTTAGCTTTACCTTGTCTGGTAAAAACTTTATCTGCCCTTCCATTCTAAATGATAGCTTTCCTGGATAGAACAATCTTGGTTGCAGGTCCTTGCTTTTCATCACTTAGAATACTTCTTGCCAGCACCTTCTTGCCTATAAAATTTCTTTTGAGAAATCAGCTGATAGTCTTATAGAAACACCTTTGTAGGTAACTCTCCTTTTTTCTCTTGCTGCTTTTAAGATTCTCTCTTTATCTTTAAACTTTGTCATTTTAATTATGATGTGTCTTGGTGTGGTCCTCAACTATGAACATTAAAATGACAATGAACTCACTACTATCAACAACTGAATCTAAAAAAAACAAAAAACAAACAAACTAAGCAAACAACTAGAACAGAAACAGAATCATTGGCACGAGATAATTTGGAGGGTTGTCAGCTGGGAGGGGGAAAAGGGAGAGTAGAGGAAAAGGTACAGAGATTAAGAAACATAATTGGTCAGAACAAAATAGACAGAGGATGTTAAGAATAGTGAAGGAAAGGGAGAAACCAAAGAACTGACATGTACAACCCATGAACATGAACTAAGGTGGGTATTGCTGGAGGGTAAGGAGGTACTTGATGGAGGGGGCAAAGGGAGAAAAATTGGGACAACTAAAACAGCATAATCAACAAAATATACTTAAAGAGAAATAAAAAATGCAATATCTGAAATGAAGAACATACTAGAAGGAATAAAGAGTAGTTTAGATGAAGCAAAAAATCCAATCAGCAATTTGAACAACAAGGTAGCAGAACACACCCAATAAGAGAAAAAATAATAATTTTTAAGAAATGAGGATAGTTTAAGGAAAATAATGATTGAAAACTCTCCTAAGCTGGTGAAGGAAAAAGACTCACAAGTTCAGGAAGCACAGAAAGTCCCCCCAAAAAGACGAATCCAAATTGGCCCACACCAAGACACATCATAATTAAAATGCCAAAGGTTAAAGACAAAGATAGAATCTTAAAAGCAGCAAGAGAAAGACAGTTAGTTACCTTTAAGTGAGCTCCCATAAGACTGTCAGCTGATTTCTCAACAGAAACATTACAGTCCAGAATAGACTGGCATAAAATATTCAAATTGATGAAAAGCAAGGACCTATAGCCAAGATTACTCTATACAACAAAGCTATCACTTAAAATTGAAGGAGAAATAAAGAGTTTCCCAAACAGAGTTGGAGGAATCACACTACCTAATATCAAACTATACTACAAGGCCATAGTAATCAAAACATTATAGTACTAGCATGAAAACATACATATAGAAGAATGGAACAGAATAGGAAAAACAGAAATAAACTATGAAAAGATGCTCAACATCAATAATCATCAGAAAAATGCATATTAAAACCACAATGAGACATAACCTTATACATGTCAGAAAGGCTATCATCAAGAAATCAACAAACAAGTGTTGGTGGTGATTTGGAGAAAGGGAACCATCATGCACTGTTGGTAGGAAGGCAGATTGGTGCAACCACTGTGGAAAACAGTATGGAATTACCTCAAAATATTAAAAATGGAATTGCCTTATGACACATCAATTCCATTTCTGGGAATATAGCCAAAGAAACCCAAAACATTAATTAGAAAGAATCTATGCAATTTTATGTTCATTGCAGCCTCATTTACAATAGCCAAGATTTGGGTGCAGGTTAAGTGCTCATAAGTAGATGAGTGGATAAAAAAGTTGTGGTACATTTAAACAATGGAATACTACTCAGCTGTAAAAAAGAGATTTTTTCTCTTGCAACAGTATGGATGTACCTGGAGAGTATTATGCTAAATGATGTAAGCCAATCAGAGAAAGACACTTAAAATGTAGAATCTAATGAACAAAATAAAAAAACAAAATAGAAACAAACTCATAGATTTAGAGAACAAATTGACAGGTGTCAGACGGGAAAGGCATTGGGGGGCTGGGTGAAAAAGATAAAGGAATTAAGAAAAAAGGAAAGAAAACTAGACATAGACGGTATGGTGATTACCAGAGGGAAGGGGGAGTTAGGGGATGTAGAGGAGGACATAAGGGGAATAAATGATGATGGAAGGAAACTTGACCTGGGGTGGTGAATACACAACACAATATACAAATGATGCATTATTGTACACCTGATACTTATATAATTTTATTAACCAATGTTACCCCTACATATTCAATAAAAAATGAAAAAATAATTAAAATAGAAATAACAAAAAAGGAATGAACTACCAAGCCATGAAAAGACATAGAAGATCCTAGACAAGAAAGGGCTAAAGGAGTTCATCACCACCAAACAAGTACTACAAGAAATGTTAAAGATTTCTTTAAGAAGAAAAAAGATAAAAATATGAATAATAAAATGGCAATAACTACATACCTATCAATAATTACTTTAAATGTAAATTGATTAAATGCTTCAATCAAAAGATACAGGTTGGATGAATGAATAAGCAAACAAGAAATAAGTCAAACAGAGAAAGATAAATGCCATATGATTTCACTTATATGTGGAATCTAACAAAACAAAATAAATGAACAAAGAAAACAAAGTTTGCATAAGGACTGTAGTCAATAATATTGTAATAACTATGGTGTCGGTCACCAGACTTATTGTAGTAATTACTTACTTCCTAAGTTATGTAAATATCTAACCACTTAGTTGTACACCTGAAACTAAAATAATAGTATATGCCAACTCTGACTTTAAAATAAAAAGTTATTCAAAAAATAAGTCAAAGATATGACTAAAAAATGACATGAGAGAATCTCAAATGCATATTACTAAGTAAAAGAAGCCAATCTGAAAAGGTTACACACTGTATGATTCCAATTATATTACATGCTGAAAAAGACAAAACAATAACAGGAGTAAAAAGATGAGTGTTTGTCAGGAGTTGGGAGTGTTGGAAAGAGGTGACTAGGTAGAACACGGAGGATTTAGGGCAGTCAAAGTACTCTATGTAATACTACAATGGTGAACACAGGTTATATACTTCTCTAGTGTTGTACCATAGAAGGTACAACACTAAGAGTGAAGGCTAATGTAAACTGTGCATTTGGGATGATTATGTGTCGGTGTGAGTTTATCAATTGTAACAAATGTACCTCTCTTGTGTGATGTTGATAATAGGGCAGCTATGTATGTGCTGGGGCAGAGAGTATATGGGAAATCCCTAAGCTTCCCACTTGATTTTGCTGTGAACCTGAAACTGCTCAAAAAAAAAAAAAAAAAAAAAAAAAAAAAAAGCTTATTTTTTTAAAGCTGTTAAGTTAGGTAAGACTTTTTTTTTCCTTGGATTTTGAGTCTAGGCTCTCCTGAAGAAATAACATGTCTTATAGGTTGTGATATGTTGTTCTATTTAAGTCCATTGAAATCAATTTACAGAGAAGATACCTAAAAGTTAAATGATTTAAACAAATTTGTACAATGTTAACTCCTTGGAAGAAGAATATCTTTAAGTTAAGTAAATCCTAGAAAGTTAAACTAATATGTTATAAGCACTTCAAGTACTCATTTACAAACATGGAGCCATACTCACCATCATGACTATCATTGGTAATTGACAGAATATTAATCTAGCACTTTTCGATATGTAGAACAAAAGCCTGTTCATCTTTTAAGTCTTTCTATTTCATTTATGAAACAAATATTAATTATTGAAACAACAAATACTCATTTTTGAAATAACAGTAGTTTCAGGTAACACTTATAGTCCCTGTACAATATATTTTTTAAACTAAGACGTGTATGTGTGTATGTGTATTGATAGCAAAGAGGAACTTCATAATCCTTTTGCGCTTATTTTGGAAAGGTTACACTGGAAGGTGAGCTTTAGGGTGGATTTCTCAATGTAACTGTGTTATTACAAATAATTCTTCTCTACATAATAGTTGAAGTTTGCCTCAATTGACAATAGAGCAATTTAAACTCAATCCCTCCACTTCAAAGTTTAACTCAAAATCCACAAACCTAAAACAAAGGCTTATTAAGTAAAAAACCACATGTACTAACATTTGTCCCCATATTAGAGCCTACACCACAAAATCCATCAAAATGTGAAATTCTGCTTCACAGAAATAACATATCTTAGAAACAGGTTATAAACCTTATGATAATTATAAGACATCCAGATATATTTTCTTGTTCTCCCTCCACACCACCAACAAATGAAACATACCCCCTCAGGTAGATGGGCTTTCAGATATAATTTGTATTTCAACACTGAAGAGCATTCTTTCTCCATACCTTTACTCTCTAGGGTAAGCCAGAGTTTTGAATTTATGAACCATCTTAGCTTCTCCAAGGGATGTAAATTGTCCTGAATTGAAGCATTTAAAGAGTGCATATTTCCCACATCTTTGATAAACTACCTAAAGTAAATACAAGCTAATAATAGCATGACTGCGGATGTTTTAAATAATGCTCTTGTAGCTCTTGTAACTGGTAAGAAACAGAACTATTTTCCCCTAAGTTTTTTGTTTTGTTTTGTTTTGTTTTGTCATCAAAACATGACTAATTTCATGCTTTTTTTCCTGTATATTTCTTGGTGCAAAAGATGCTAATGTTGCATTATTTTGAATTGAAAGTTTGTGTTGGTGGCCTTTCATCTCCATTTATTACTTGGCTTATTGCACCAACAAGAAGTGATTAAATTTAATTACTTTTATGGAAATTAACTTAAAATTGTTATTTTACACAAGTTCTAATGGCAATACTACTCTAGAATGAACAACAAAAGTAGACTGAGTCATTGTACTTATAAAATGCAAAGTAATAGAAAGGAATTCTGATTTATTAGAACAACATTAGCCTTTCATGGTAGAGGAAATTAATTATCCTTCCCTGATTAGTTTGCTTTCTCCACGTTCTATGGGGCTATTGCTTTGCTTCTGCATAATTCTCAAACTTGTTATTTCCCACTAGCAATAAATAGTACAGCTATTACTTTCTTAGATGACACATTATGATAAATTAAAATGTAATCATAATAGAATTTATAGCATCTAAACTCCTAGAACACAGGATTTTTTTTAATCTAAAGAAAAGTTTCATACATTATATTTGAAACAAACAGGAGAAGCAGTTTTTTCCGCTTAATTTGTGTATATATGTTATTGAGGATACTAGAAGAATTTGTTCAATATTTTCACAAGATGCAATAATGTTTTCCTTCTCACAGAATTCTATAATCTTGTATTATTCAATAATTAAAATACACTACAAAATTGAGATTACCAAACTCCCATAGTTTAGCAAGAGAAGAAAGGCATTTTGTAATGCTTGGCATATAGCACTCAATAGTAGACAGGAGACGCATATAAAATTTATCTCAAATATTTACCAGCTATGTAAACTTAGGCAAGTTACTTAGTTGCAGCCAATGTTTTTCTTAAAATTTCATGGGATTTTTATGTAGATTAAGAAATAAAATTTATATAAAGAATGTAGTACAAAACCTGATTAATAATAGAATTCAATACATGCTTATTTTTATCACTATTACTATCATTGTTATTAATAATACTGGCTGGTTTGGCTCAGTTGATTGAGCGTCGGCCTGCGAGCTAAGTGTTGCTGGTTCGATCTTCCAGTCAGGGCACATCAGAGAAGGAAAACTCTGACTCCAAAAAACCTCCACTGCCTTGCGGCATACCTCTTCAGGGGAAAGGCTAAGGGAGTAAACCCCGACAGAAAATCCGGAGCCGGAGTCCCTAAGGCGGTTTGACGTTGTAGTCAACACCGGCAACTCCTGCAGCGCACCTGAAGCCAAGCTGTATTGACTCCGTCTTTCCCTTGGACCCTTCAGCTGCGAAGAGAGGGGGGGTCTGCTGCATGGGCAACAGCAGACCCTCCATATCACCCTGCCCAGGCTCTGTAGCTTCAGCTTCACTGGAGAGGACACTCCAGCGTCATCGCAAGATGTCGATTCAACACGGGAGGAGACAGATACCGTGTCACTCCCGAGTCGGACTGCACAACCATTCTCGGCGGTGCAGATAGACTCTTAAGAAGCTACACCATCGTCTCTCGAGACGGATGGCTGCTGACGATATTAATAATAATTGTCATTTTTATCATTGTTAGTTTGCTGTTACAGAGTACTATTATTTCACCTTTCTCCAGAGCAATATATAAGTAAAGTGTATCTTACCCATCCATTCCCATCACCCTTCCAAAGAGGATGATGTTTCCATTCTGTGATTTAGAGTGTATGTATGTGTGTGCATGCATGCATGTATGTGTGTGCATGTATGTGTTTGTTAATTCATTTACCACTGAGAGCATCAACTCAATTTCTAACACATGTGGTAGGTATAGAGAAAACATAGAAGGAGTATGAAGTACAAATATTAATAAAGTACCTTGGGTCCATGCAGCTAAGACTACTGATGGCAACAACAATGAAAATAGAACCTGTGCTTCCCTCATTCAGAGCATTTATTTTTTAAGTATATTTTATTGATTATACTGTTACAATTATACCAGTTTTTCTCCCTTTGTGCCTCTCTTCCCAATATCCCCATTCCCTCCAGCAATCACCCCCCTTAGTTCATGTCCATGGGTCATGCATATAAGTTCTTTGGCTTCTCCATTTCCTATACTATTCTTAACATCCCCCTGTCTGTTTTATACCCACCAATTATCCTTTTTAATCCCTGCAGTTTTTCCCCATTTTCCTCCTTCCCCCTCCCAACTGATAACCCTCCAAACAATCTCCATACCTCTAATGCTGTTCCTGTTCTGGTTGTTTGCTAAGTTTCAGTTGTTGATAGTTGTGAGTTTGTTGTCATTTTAATGTTCATAGTTTTGATCTTCTTTTTCTTAAATAAGTCCCTCTAACATTTCATGTAATAAGGGCTTGTTGATGGTGAACTCCTTTAGCTTTCCCTTGTCTGGGAAGCACTTTATCTGTCCTTCCATTCAAAATGATAACTTTGCTGGATAGAGTAGTCTTGGTTGTAGGGCCTTGCTTTTCATCACTTTGAATATTTCTTGTCAGTCCCTTCTTGCCTGCAAGGTTTCTTTTGAGAAATCAGCTGATAGTGTTATGGGAATTCCTTTATAGGCAACTCTCTTTTTTACTCTTGCTGCTTTTAAGATTCTCTCTTTATCTTTAACCTTTGGCAACTTAAGTTTGATGTGTCTTGGTATGGTCCTCTTTGTGTCCAACTTGTTTGGAACTCTCTGTGCTTCCTGGACTTGTATATCTATTTCTTCTGCCAAATTATGGAAGTTTTCTTTCATTATTTTTTCAAATAAGTTTTTAATTTTTTGCCTTTCCTCTTCTCCTCTGGCAGCCCTATGACTCAGATGTTGGCATGTTTGGAAATGTCCCAGAGGTTCCCTATACCATCCTCACTGTTTTTTTTTTTTTTAATTCTTGTTTCTTTATGTTCTGGTTGAATGCTTAACTCTTCCTTATGTCCCAAACCATTTTTTTGAATCCTGGCTTCCTTCCCTTCACTGTTGGTTCCCTGTGGATTTTTTAAAAGTTTCACTTAGTATAACCTCATTTCTTCCTTTATGTTGTTGCTATACTCAATGAGTTCTTTGAGCATCCTGATCACCAGTGTTTTGAACTATGTATATGAAAGGTTAGCTATCTCTGTTTCACTTAGTGTTTTTTCTGGGGTTTTGTTCTGTTCTTTCATTTGGGCCATATTTCTTTGTCTCCTCAATTTGGCATCCTCCCTGTGTTTTTTTATGTGAAATAGGTAGAGTTGCTTTGACTCGTCTTAGTGCACCTGTTATGTTGTAAGGGGTGCAACCTTAGGTATGCACCAGGGCAGGGAAACCTACTTCTCTGCTTTGTGGCTCTGTGTTGGGGGAGGGCTCAGAGAGGGGACAATACTTCTGCCTGGCTTCTGTAGGTTTACCCAGCACTGCCCCATTGCCAGTCACTTTGCCCACTTCCCATATGTGACTGGTGTTCTTTTAGCTATTGCCCTGGTCCTGAATCCCAGTGTGGGTGGGTTTGCATATGTTCTAAGTCCATGTGGGCCCTTTAAACAGATTCTCCTGGAAAACTGGCAGTCTCTTCTGCTGCCCCAACCCCCACTGGTTTTTACAGCCAGAAGTCACAGAACTTTATCTTCCCATCGCTAGAATGCTGGGTTGTACTGTCTGGCCTGGGGCTGAGACTGATCACTCCCAAGGTATTCCTCCTATTTTTTATCCACCAAACATGAGTGTGAAACCACTGCCTCTGCCTCTCTGTGCCACACCATGTCTCCTTGCCTCTCTGCCCCAACTCAGCATCTCCACCTCTTCTACCTGTCTGGATGAATGCAGCTTCTTTAAATCTGTGGTTGTCAAACTTCCATACAGTTCAATTTTCTGACAGTTCTGGGATTATTTGTTTTGAAGTTTAGTTGTAATTAACTCTTTGTTTGCAAAAGATCATAAAGTATGTATACCTACACCTCCATCTTGATCAGAAGTCTTCTTCACAGCATTTAAATTAGCTTGAAAAAGATTCAGATTAGTGGAGAATTTGTCTCTTCCATATATTTTCAGAATAAAATCAGTAATAATAAAAATGTTTGCTTGTCTCTGTTTACAGCCAACTTATTTTTAAATAATGTTGAAAATAAGAAATTCCAGTGGACTTTGCTGTAACAGAATTAGATCTGTTACCAGCCAAGACCTAACCTGGAATTCATTATAATGTTGGGAATAATTCTAGAAGATAAACAAAGCCAAGAACAAAGAATATTATTATTTCAAGATAAAGTAAGTTTTGTCATAATATCCTCATCAGTAAATGGAAAAAGAGAAAGACTTTCTTTACGGCATACATGTTTAGCTTCTTCCTAAGACACACAGATATGTGTACTTGATTAAATTTCCTAGGTAACTTATCATCATATAAGTATCAATTCAAAACTATTTATAATCTGAAATAATTAGACATTATCATTTAAACATAGAAGAAAATAATGAGAAAAAGAAAAATGGAGATGTTGAGATAAAGCTTTCTTGTTATTTTTTCTTATTATTATTTTTCTTGACTCACCCAAAAAGATAGATGCCTAAATAGTAAATAATGGTAAGAAGAGGAAAATTTTGACTGAGTTGCAACATGAAAAACAAAGACAAAAGAAAGCAAATATGGCAAAAGCAAAAGAAAATAGAAAGTAAATAAAGAGAAGAAAAAGGAAAATGAGATGTTAGACAACTAACTATAAAGATAATAACAAGGGAAATGGGAAGAATATTTCAAAAGAAGAGAAGATCTGGGGCAAGTAAGAAAGAAGTAGCATAAAAATAAAAGAAACTGGAAGGAACTCTGAGTAAAGAAAAGACAGCTGAAAATTTTTACAGTTTGAATAAACTAAAACAAAAATTAAGGAAAGCAATAATCACAGCTAACTCCAGCCAGAAAAGAAACATTGAAAAAACTAAAGGAGATCAAACAAACATTGAACTTATTGTCTTAAAATGGCCTTAGATAAGTATGCACTAAAATTACAAATAGTTAAAATTCTTGCAGGTAAAAAATCAAGGTTGTGAAAGGAAAATAGTTCATGGAAGAAAGGGAAATCTAGTTATAGGTCATTGGCACTTCCTAAAAAGTATTTTTCCTGTTTCATGAATGCCTATTTCCAAGCCACAAATAATAAATGAGGTGCTAGGTGTTGTAGCACAATGCAAGATAAAGACAAAAGATGTTCTAGATTCATCAAAGGATGAAAGAAAGCAAATCTTTCTCTTTGGAGTCAAGAAAGGGATAACATTGAAAATCATTCAAGTGATAACATGATACAAATGAGATTATCTTTTGTCTTTGGGAAAGAAAAAGATAAAAGGGAAAGTATCAATTAAATAACTATTTTTAGCAAAAAGATGTAAAGTTAGGGGAAAACACTCTAGAAAGGCTCTACTAACAGGAGGTAAAGAGTAGTGGTTCTACTATTTACTAATGCGTGATATATAACAAGGAGCTTAACCACTCTATGTCTCTCTTTACTCATCTATAAAATGGCCATTACAAAATTGATCTAAAGATTAAATAAGATATTGAATCTAAGTCACCTGGCACAGTGGTTGATACAAAGTAAGTGTTCAACCACTATTACTGTAATTGTTATGGATAAAACATTGCAAACATTTAAAAATCTTGGTGAAAACTGGAAAAAAATAACTTTTATTCAAGCTTTAAATGTCTCATTAATACTGTATAATTATATTTTATTAAATACCCTATCATTACATAATCATGTTGATGGAATTCTATTTTTTGAGAAATTAAAGTTAGTTCATTTGGGGCTTTTGTTTGTTTATTTGTTTTTAAACATTCATATACTATCAACTCTGTGAGAGAACAATAATAGCTCAAAGACAAGGAATATGAATGAATGATACTGTGATGGCAGAAACAAAAGTAAATATTCAAAAACACAACTCCAGGGTGTACAAGAATACCGTGCTAATACTCAAAGGACCTTTGGGTACAGATCACTTCTTTTCTTTTTTTAAAAAATAATTTATTTATTTGTTTGTTTTATTTTTAGAGAGAGGGGAAAGGAGAAAGAGAGGGAGAGAAACATCACTGTGTGGTTGCCTCTCACTCACGCCCCCTACTGGGGACCTGACGTGCAGCCTAGTCGTGTGCCCTGACTGGGAATTGAACCAGCGACATCACAATCCACTGAGCCACAGCAGCCAGATACAGATCACTTCTTAATAATTCAATGAATGAGTATGAGGAAGAAATCACACTCTTGCCTTCTAATTTCTAACGATAGGTGAAAATGTGTCTTTCTCTAAAAGGTCTACCACAGTTAAAAGAGAAACTTGTTTCAGACATTAATTTTTTAAGTAAATATATAAACAAAATATGTCTGACTTAAAAATAAAAAATTCTAAATAATTATACAAATGTAGTTGAAAAAAAGTATTTAAAACTTGTGGGCTGAAATTTTGTGTCTATATGTCACTCTTCCTATTTTAAAAGTTCAAAGTATGATACCAACATTCAATAATATAAATTTAAGTGTCTAAAATACAAAATACAGTAGACACTATAAGTTTAAAAAGGTATGTGAGATTTATTATGAAACAATCACCACTCAAATATTTTCTGTTCTACTATTTTTATTTTTTAATTAATTTTCTCTGTTTTCACTTTTAGTATCTATTTTAAGCTTTTCTTAAACTTCTGTTGTTCTTCACCTAGTTTGTTCAATTCAATATTTAATGCATTGATTTTTTTACTTCTTTTTTGTGTACTAGTTTAGCTGTATTGCACAGGATCTAATTCATAGTATTTTCATTCTTATTAATTTCTATATATTCTGAAGTCTTGACTTTGATTTCATGTATTTTTAATCTTTTTCATATGCACTTGATTATATCAGTAGAGAATTCCCCTTACATCTAGAGGATAGGTACAATTTTTTGTCTTTTTTACTGTTTTTATTTCAAAGTAGGACAATGTCATTCACCTAGCAGTGAAAATAATTAGCGGTTGATTAATGAATGATAATGTCTTATTTTTAAGTTTAAAAATATGTCAACTGATAGACTAACTGAATAAGATACTTTGCAGTCATTTAGGAGCCATTAAATATGACATTGAAGGAAACGGAAGAGGTAGCAGAAGAGAAGGAGGAAGAAGAAAACAATAACCCAGGATTTAAAAATCTGAAGTTGTAGGCGCCATACCTGACAATAACATACCAGATTCATCTGATGAGCTTGTAGATTCATTTTTCTTAAGTATAAAACAAGAGCATTTCTTGCACATGATATCTAAGATCCATATGGGCAAAAGTAGGTTTACAGTTGTTTGTATGGAAAATAATGCAATAATTAATAAATAATAATAAAAAGGATAAAGTCAGTGTTTGATGTACTTAAACTGTAAACCTACTTTGCCACCCCTGATATATTGTTATGGTTCAACATAATTAGATAGATAGGTGGATAGATAACATATTACACCTCTATACACACACATACACATTAACTGATTAATCACATATTTGAACAGGGAATTGTAGCTTCTCTGAATTAGAAAGATAAACATTTAATTCACCATCTAGTTCAAAAACTCAAATGATGTATAAATTTCCTAAGTAAAAATACCTACCAATAGTTCATGTATCCTACTCCGAACACCTATAGTAATAGAAAACATATTATAACCTGAAACAGGGTCTGTCTTTGAAATGCTGACTTAGATAAAATGTTTTTCTATAACTTCCTGCTGTCCATTCTAATTGTACCTAATAGAGCCACACTAAGTAAATCCATTCAATTTCATACAAAGTCACTGATGTAACTTCTTCAGTCAGTGTAAGACTATAGGACCCTAACTCTAATTCATGTAGAGACAGCATAATAACAAATATTTACAACTATTATACTTCATTGAATAACAAATATAATTCATACTTCCTGTTACAATGATATTACCACCAACCTGTCACCTAGTGGAGAATGTCATTGTGGTTTACAAGCCAACGCATATCTCTTGTCCTCTTCCCAGATCCTTAAGAATGCTACTATTCTTTGTGTGTCTGCCAGAGAAACACTCTTCAGATCTCACACAAACTTCCATTCCCCTTCTTCTCATGGAGTTAGCTGCTTCCAAGGGCACACTTCAAGGGGCCCAAATGCTGAAGTTCCTAGACCAGGCAATCAATGTAATCCAGCTGAGGACCATGGTTAATTGGGAAGATCGTTTTTCCTTGTGAAAAAGTCAGCTGCTACTCAGCTGTAATCATGCTTCCATGTTGAAGCTGTGTCAGAAACTTCAAACACCCAAGTTATAAGTGAAATCTCCTGCTTTTTAATATGTTGACAACTATTTACAATTATTTAAAGACAACATAAAGATCAGGAAGAAAAAATGTATGTCTGGGGATTGAATTTGACCCAAGGTTTCTGGTTTAAAGTTTCTAGCCCAGGCTCCTAACATACATAACAAGGTGGTTTTGGAGGGTTGGGGGGGGTTTCATTGTGACGTGGCTGTTAATTCTTCACTGGGAGTAATGAGAAACTAAATTTTAGGAACAAAAACCTATATTTATATTCACCAAATATAAAATTTTGTAAATGAGAGGTATTAAAGATGTTTGTGATGTTTTACTTGTTATTTTAAAAAACATACTATTTTAAAGTTAACCATAAATATTGGATTTCAAATTACCAGATGTTGTAACTTTTCAAGTGCTGAAATAGTTTCCTAGGGTAATTTTAATTTAATTAGACCACAATGATACTAAAAATAATCTTAGACCAAAGATAATACTGTGACCCTGTTTATTCTAGGTCACTGTATAATCCCCACGTGTTCTTCCAGCAAATTTTCCTTTAATATTTTAATTTTACTTATTTATTTTTATTGTTTTTCAATTAAAGTTGTCCCATTTTTCCTCCATTGCTCCTCCACACCCAGCCCATCCCTTTTCCCACAGTCATTCCCCATCCCGTTGTCCATGTTCATGTGTCATTTATACATGTTCTTCGACTAGACCCTTCCCCTGCTTATCCCCTTTCTCTCCCTCCCACCCTCTGATAACTGTTATTCTGTTCCTTGTTCAATTTTGTTCATTTGTTAGTGTTGTTCATTAGTCTCCTGTATCAAGTGATATCATATAGTATTCTTCTTTCGTTGCCTGGCTTCTTTCGGTAAGCATAATTCTCTCTAGTTCCAACCATGTTGTCGCAAATGACAAGAGTTCCTTCTTTCTTTCTGCTACATAGTATTCCATTGTGTAAATATACCACAGGTTTTTAATCCACTCATCTACAGATGGGCACTTAGGCTATTTCCAGCACTTGGCTATTGTAAACAGTGCTGCTATGAACATAGGGGTGCACAGTTTCTTTTGAATTGGGGTTTCAGAATTCTTGGGGTATAATCCTAACTGTGGAATCGCTGGTTCAAAAGGCAGTTCCATTTTTAGTTTTTTGAGGTAATTCCATACTGTTTTCCGTAGTGGCTGCACCAATCTGCATTCCCACCAACAGTGAACTAGGGTTCCCGTTTCTCCACATCCTCGCTAGCACTTGTTGTTTATTTGTTGATGATGACCATACTAACAGGTGTAAAGTGGTATCTCATTGTGGTTTTTATTTGCATCTCTCTGATGGCTAATGATGTTGAGCATTATTTCATGTGTCTATGGATCCTCTGTGTATCCTCCTTGGAGAAGTGTTTGTTCAGGTCCTTTGCCCTTTTTTTAATTGAGCTGTCTGTCTTCTTGCTGTTGAGATGTGTAAGGTCTTTATACATTTTGGAGATCAATCCCTTGTCTGAGGTATCATGGGCAAATATGTTTTCCCATATGGTTGGTTTCCTTTTCATCTTGCTGATGTTTTATTTTGCTGAGCAGAAACTCTACAGTTTAATGTAGTCCCATTTGTTTATTTTTTCCTTTATTTCCTTTGCCTTAGGAGATGTATCAATGAAAATATTGTTACATGGGATATCTGACATTTCCTGCCTATGTTTTCCTCGAAGACTTTTATGGTGTTATGGCTTACATTTAAGTCTTTGATCCATCTTGAGTTTATTCCGGTGTGTGGTGTAAGTTGGTGGTCTAGTTTTATTTTTTTTGCACATCCCTGTCCAGTTCTCCCAGGACCACTTGTTGAAGAGGCTCTTCTCACTCCATTTTATGCTCCTTCCCCCTTTGTCAAATATTAGTTGACCATATAGACCTGGTTTTATTTCTGGGTTCTCTATTCTGTTCCATTGATCTATATGTCTCTTCTTATGCCAGTACGAGACTATATTGATCACAATGGCTTTGTAGTATAGTTTGATGTCTGGTACTGTAATTACTCCTGCTGTGTTCTTCTTCCTCAAGATTTCTTTGACTGACTATTCAAGGTCTTTTTTGGTTACATATAAATTTTTGAAGTATTTGTTCTAGGTCTGTGAAATGTCATTGGTATTCTAATAGGGATTGCGTTGAATCTGTAAATTGCTTTGGATAGTATGGACATTTTAATGGTGTTGATTCTTCCCATCTATGAACATGGTATTTGCTTCCATTTATTTGTACCTTCCTTAATTTCTTTCTTCAGTGTTATGTAGTTTTCTGAATACAGGTCTTTTATCTTTTGGTTAAGTTTATTCCTAGGTACTTTACTTTTCTTGTTGCTATAGTAAATGAGATATTTTTTAGTTTCTATCTCTGATATTTTATTGTTGGTGTACAGAAATGCCTTTGATTTCTGTATATTGACTTTATACCCTGCTATTTTGCCAAATTCACTTATCAGGTTGAGTAGATTTTTAGTGGAGTTTATAGGGTTTTCTATGTACACTATCATGTCATCTGCAAATAATGATAGTTTTACTTCTTCTTTTCCAATCTGGATGCCTTTTATTTCTTTTTCTTGTCTGATAGCTGTGGCTAGGACTTCCAACACTATATTGAATAGGAGTGGAGAGGGTGGGCATCCTTGTCTTGTTCCTGACCTCAGGGGTAATGCTTTCAGTTTTTGTCCATTGAGTATGATGTTGGCTTCAGGTTTCTCACATATAGCCTTAATTATGTTGAGGTATGTTCCCTCTACTCACATTTTGCTGAGTGTTTTCATCATAAATGGGTGTTGTACTTTATCAAATGCTTTTTATGCATATATTGACTTTTGTCTTTCATTTTGTTTAGGTGATGTATTATATTTATTGATTTGCGAATATTAAACCATCCTTGGATCCCTGGGATAAATCCCACTTCATTGTAGTGTGTGATCTTTTTAATGTGTTGCTGAATCCTGTTTGCTAATATTTTGTTGAGGATTTTAGCATCTATGTTCCTCAGCGATATTGGCCTGTAGTTTTCTTTCTTTGTTGTGTCTTGACCTGGTTTTGGAATTAGGGTAATACTAGCTTCATAGAAAGTGTTTGGGAGTTTTCCTTCTTCTTGGATTTTTTCGAATAGTTTGAGAAGTGTAGGCATTAGTTCTTCCCTAAATGTTTTGTAAAATTCACCTGTGAAGCCATCTGGTCCAGGGCTTTTGTGTGCCAGGAGTTTTTTGACTACTGGTTCTATTTCACTCTTTGTTATCAGTCTGTTCAAGCTTTCTACTTCTTCTTGAATCAGTTTTGGAAGACTATATGTTTCTAGAAATTTGTCCATTTCATCTAGGTTGTCAAGTCTCTTGCCATATAGTTGTTTGTAGTAATTTTTTACAATCCTTTGTATTTTTTCTTTATTTTCTTCTATGTCTTAAAGCATTCCCTTTAGCAGCTCTTGCAATGCTGGTTTGGTGGGTATGTATTCTTTTAGTCTGGGAAACTCCTTATTTCACCTTCCATTTTGAAAGAGAGCATTGCTGGGTAGAGTATTCTTGGTTGTAGGCCTTTGTTTTTCATTGCTTGACTTGAAATAATTTTTGCCATTCTGTTCTGACTGTAGTATTTCTGTTGAGAAATCAGTTGATAGCCTTATCAGAGCTCCCTTGTTAGTTATTTGCTGTTTTTCTCTTGCTGCTTTTAGGATTCTCTCTTTGTCTTTGAATGTTGCCATTTTAATTATGATGTGCCTTGGAGTGGGCCTTTTTGGGTTCCTCTTCATGCGACCCTCTGTGCTTCCTGGACTTGCATGACTTTTTCTCTCATCAAGTTAGAAAAATTTTCTGGCATTACTTTTTCAATCAGGTTTTCTATCCCATGCTCCTCCTCTTCTTCTTGTATCACTATGATTCTAATATTTTTTCATTTCATGTTGTCCAGCAGTTCTCTTACACCTTCTTCCTTCTTTTTTAGTCTTTTTCATTTTGTTGTATTGTCTGGGAATTTTTTTCTACATTGTCTTCTAATTCACTGATCGAATCCTCTGCTTCATTTAGCCTGCTTTTGATTGATTCTACTGTGTTCTTCAGTTCAGAAATTGTATACTTCATTTCTTCCTGGTTCTTATTGATAGTCTCTATGTCCTTTTTTTATGCTGGTATAATTCTCCATAAGTCCCTTGTAGCTTCCCTGGAGTTCTTTATAGTTTCCATGGAGTTCTTTGTAATTCCCCTGGAGTTCATGTAGTTTTCTTTGAGTTAGTCAAGGTCATTGAGCTTCTTCATCACCATTCTTTTGAATTCCATGTCTGATAATTGGCTTACATCTGTTCCATCTCTCTTTATTTCTGGGGATTCCTCTTTTCCTTTCCTTGGGAGGTTGTTTCTATGTCTCCCCATGTTGGATTCTTCTTGTTTGTTTTTGTTTATTAGATTTTTCTGCTTTGATTTCCTGCCTTCGTGGTATGAGATTCTGTATAGGAGACCTGGGGGGTTCAGTGGTGCAGTCTCTTTGATCTCCTGAGCCTGATGCTCTTGGGATGCTCTTTATGCCATTTGTTTAAGCTGTCTGGTTGTATTTCAGTTACTCTTTGGTGGATCCTTCCCTCTGGCTGGTGGATTGAGAGTCACTCTGCCCACCTTGTCTTGAGTTCTTTTGTGGGAGATGCTGTTAAAACATAAACACAAAACCCAGGCAAGAGACCCACACCCTCCAAAATATCCCCCACCCACAATCACACTATCAGCAGCAAATGAGCCAGTATTAATATAAATGTAAAGAGGTTAAGACAATTATAGTATAGAAGAAACAGATAAGAGTTGTTTTAAATGATAGAAAGATGATTTTTGAGAGGGAAGATGATAGAATAATAATAGTAGCAAGTAGGGTCAAGGCTATGCAAGACAGTAAGTAATATTTACTATATATGTTGAAAGAGGGAGGGAAGAATGCAGAATTAAGTGAGAAAGTGGAAGTGTATAGTATTAGGTTTGTATAGCAGTTATATGCTATATGTTTAGTGTGAGAGGGAGGATAAACAAAACAGACAAACAAACAAAATAAAGAAGAAGAATAGGAAGGATAGAAGGTAGGAAACAGGTTAAAGAAAGAGTTTTTACCCAGTACAACCTTGGGGCGCTGTCTTCTTTTTCTGGATCCGCCCCTGGTCAAAATTCCATGGGTTTCAAATTTTTTCTGTCTGGCCAGCTGTGAGGGGATCTAGCTTGATTCTGGGGTTGCTAGTCTCTCACTTGTAGGCCTTCCGCTGCTCTGCTATGAGTCACACTTAGCTGAGTCCCCTCCCCCCTGGTCCTGCTACACCCTCAGTCCTCCTCAGGCTTGTCTAGCAATGCTGTTCTGCTGGTGGGCCAGAGTGCACATGCCAATAGTCCCTGCCCAGCCTCAGGTCCTGTCTCCGCTCCTCCAAAAAAGTCTCTGTGTTACCTCTAAACTGTAGCACTGGCCTTCATCCCTGCCTGTATGCCTGCATGTGCCACTTGCCTGCCTGGGGTCCCTACCAGCTCTGCAGTTCCACTGCAGCTTTCCCGTATGGGGCCCTCTCCCCAGCTGAGTTCTGCTTTTTTGTTTGGTGGAGCCTTGGTGCGAGCACCCAGGACACAGAGTTGTCAGCCCAGGGTTGCCAGCCAAGAGAGTCCCCACCTAGACTCAGTTCATACAGTTTCTCACAGTCTGGGCCGTTTACTGTCTTCCCACACCTCCTGCTGTTTCAACCAAACCTTCTCGCTGACTCCCTCCAGGACTTTGCTGGTCGGTGCACCTATGGCAGGGGGAAGCTTTCAAGCAGATCCTTGCTAATGAGCCGGTCTGCAGCTGCCCCTTTGAGGTGCAGTGCAGCATAGGCGCCAGGCTGGGGGCGCCCAACAACTTCGCTTGGAGAGCATGGGCCGAGCTTCCTGCTCTTTTTCACACTGCTCCCACACTCCCTTCCCTGTTCGCGCTGTCTGAAATCTGCACTCACTCACTCCTCTCCGTGTTTGTACTCCAAGTCTTTCCACAGTGGGAGCAAGCAGACAACACTGCTACCTACTCTACCGCCATCTTTTCTCCTCTCTCTTTTTCCTTTAATTTTTAATCACTTTTCCAAAAGATGAAAATAATCAATCATTCCTATAATCCAAAGCAGGGATCAGAAAAACATTTCAATAAAAGACCAGAAAGCAAACATTTTAGTAAATATTTTAGGATAGTATCTCTTGCAAATTTTTGAATACACCACTGTAGTGTGAGAGCAGCAAAAACAATATGTAAATGATGACATGCCTGTTTACCAATCACATTTTATGTATTTATTGAAAAATGAATTTCATATAATTTTATGAGTCATAAAATCTTATTATTCTTTCAGTTTTTTCAACCATATAAAAATATAAAAACTACTTTTAGCTCATGGATCACATAGAAACAGGCAGTGGTTCAGATCTGGCCCACAGGCTCTACTTTGCTAACCTCTGGTTTGAGAGTGCATCATTCCCAGTATCAAAATATCTGGAATACCAAATTACTTATAAATACTTAATAAATTTTTAAATTATATTCCCATATTATTAAGAAAGTGCTTAGCAAATGGAGAATTGGAACAGAGGGAAGTGGTTTATTTTAAAGAACGTATCATCTAAAACCAGGGAAAGTATTCATATTCCACAAAAAAAAAAAAAAATCATATTGAAACCACTAATTATCTCTCTGCCCACTTATGAAATTTTCTTGTTTTACAAATATATAGTCTAACAGAAAGCTTAATATTCCAATGGAGATAACAGTACTCCTAATGGTTTTGCCAGCTCTGACTTTGGCCATTTGTCCTTGAAGGTGACATTTCTGGCCATCTTATTTCCTACTACATACTAGAGGAAGATAATAGCCACAGATTGTAAGACCAGCCCCTAATATGTGGGCAACATGGGTAGATGAATTAGTAGAGATATTTTTCTTGATCTTACCTTTTAAACATATTCCAGGGAAAACTTAAAATTATTTGCTTATGACATGTGCTGGTGGGTTCCCAATTTGAAAAAAATTTTAAATTTTAAAATTTCCTAAGCAAGCAATTATTATCCTTTACTTAAAATAATTAATAAAAGCTGTTTTATTTTGTACCATTCTCAGAGGTTGTTTTTATTACCAAGACATTATAAAACCATTTACCACACATTGTTCTTGTGTGTGCAGTTTGTCTTATGTACTACACTAGATGTCCCTTTTTGCAAAGGTGTTGCACTCAGAATAAATAAACCTCTGGGAGAATATGAGTGGGGTTAAAATTATCTAACAGAATAAGTGGCATTTTAATCATTTCTGAGTATTTTTCTTCACATAATTCATACATTACATCTGTTCTTAAAATACATACAACTAAGAATATTAGCATTTTATATTTAGAAATTATATAATGTCTTCTGGAATAGATTCACTGGAGAGATAAGCTCACCTTTTCACTTTGTAAACAGCAATGGATGAATGTCTGTAGTGGTGTTTTTTTCTTTAAATCATCCTGCAGGGGGTGGAGGACTTGAACAAAAAGGAAAAAGGACTCATGGACATGGACAACAGTGTGCTGATTGCAGGGGGGAGGGGGATATAAAGGGGTTAAATGGAAATGGAAAAACTACAATAAAAATTTAAAATAAAGTAAAATAAAATAATCCTGCAAGACTCATAGAATATGGCTTAATTAACATTCTGTTCTATTGAAATCCTGAAATGAAAGCATGATTGAATATTTCTAAAGCGTGGAAAATTTCAGAAAGCTCGATTTTTGTGTTAATTGTTCTTAACCTTACCAGCAATTTCATTAAAACCCAAGAATACTTATTTGGTTTTCTTCCTTGGAAAATGTATTGATTTTATAAAATATTTATAACTAGGTGTTCTTCTAGTATCTTACTTGGAGATAAATCTCATAAGATTTCATGTCCAGAAACTAAGGGCCTCAGAACTTATCACTGTATTTTTATGGTGGTTATGCTGGTGATGGTGATGATGACACTGATGCTGATGGTGTGTGTGGGTGTTTTGCCTAAAAATTCTTTTTATAGACATTCAAATTATACAAAGAGAGTTCATTATAAATGGAACAATTTTTAACAGAGAAACAAAGTGATAACATTTTTTATACACATCTATAAAATTTTACTCAGGTTGCAATTGATCAATACTCCTTAGATTAACTAGCTATAAATATGTGATACACCAAATAAAATTATCTAACTTAAATTTAAACCCTTTAACCATAAGGAATTTATAGAAAACTTTTGTCAAATTTCTCACTAAAAATAAAAAGATAACCCATGAAATGAAATCCCCATTATGTGGTATTCTAATGATTATTTTTAAAAATAGGTTCTCTATTTATCTTAATTATTTTATAATACATAGACTTGCCATTTAAGTGATATTTTCTAGAATTTTATCTGAGACCTGGAATTTTTCAGTTTTGTTTTATCTAATACTTACTATATCCTCCTACCACATATGAACACACATTATTTGGAGTAATTAAGAAAACTGAATATGTCACATTTTAAAGAACTATAATAAAACCAGCTTTTGTATACTTGCCATCCAGCCTTAAACTGAAATTTATTAAATTATTAAACTAAAATATTCAATTGGCAAGTGTGCTTTTTTAATATTGTCATTGTAAAAAAAACCCTGCAATAGCAATTAAGATGAAAATTTTTAGTGATGTCTCTGATACCAATTAGATTACATAGTCTTCAATAAGTCTTTTAAAATATTTGTTCCTCTCTAAAATGGATTAACAAGGTCTGTCCAATGGATAAAGTTATTTTGTGTCTTGAAGTTTATACACATGGAAATCTTTTGATGTTTAAAAAATGCTCTAAAATTTTACTCTACTATTAAATCAATTCTACTTACAATTACTTATGTATTAATTTTCTATTTTACTTTTAGATATAAGTAGAGTTGCAATAATCTTAACCAATGAATATGAGATAAAGGCAGGATAATGACCATAGGGCTAGTAAAATGAATCTGATAATTTGAAATAAATCTAGATTTCTTCCACCCTGCTCCACAGTTTCAGTGTGTGTGTGGGGGGGGGGGAGAGATCTTTACACTGGGAAATATACATTCAGAAATCAGTCCAAGGATCTACTTAGCATCTCTTTCTGAACATGCTGGTGCATGTCCCCAGGAAAATGTATTAAATTGAGATCATGAAGGATGATTCACTTGCTCACAGCCATATCAACTTAATTGCAGCAACTAGACACAATTCATTAAGAGCTACATGATGTATTTCCTGGTCATGTGTCTGGCTATTACAAGTTTTTTATTTTAAAAAATTAGCCCGTCTTAACCAAAGCAAGTCATTTAGCACCCTAACACATGTCCCCACACTAGTTAGTCAGAAGACAAGACAATGACATATATGCTGCTAGTAAACTAAAATTCAATCAGGATGATATATCAAGATAGTATTAATATCATTAAAGGTTTACTCATATAACACTGCTTTTGCACTTATTATTGGTTTGAAGATGAATAATAGTCTGTTTATGTGTAAAATACTAAAACTTAGGTTGAAAATATCCATATGAGACTGGAGACTTCAGTATCTGAAACAGGCTTCAGAATTTAAAGTACTCCAGTGCATTCAGCAGTATTTGGCAAATTGTGACTCTTTAACATTATACGTAATTTACTCTTGCTTTCAAGAATGCTCAATAAAAATAAATTGAATATAAGGATGCCAGCCTGTTAAACTGAGCATGCCATTGTCTGGGGACAGTCAACTGACCTGGAGTCTGCAAGATTCTTCCCCATGTGGGAAGGCCACCCTTCCCTCCACACTCCCACTCTTATTGGGGATTTCTGGACCCAAGGGTAGGTAGGACGACGACCATGTCCAGCTTGAAGCTGCTAGAAGAGCACAAGACCTTCGTCCATTGTCCTTCATAAGATTATAAAGGGTCTTAAGTCTGAGAGGGGGAAATTTTTACAGAGCAGTGGTTCCCCCCAAAAGAAAAATTAATTAAAAATAAAAAGAATTTTTAAAAAGAATGCTCATTACAAATAAATTGGTTGCTAGTAAGTCTCCTCCCATTAAAATATGTTTTAAATCTTCTCTGATCCAGGATAAAATCCATAGAGTTTCCTAAAATAATTTTCAAACATGACTTTCTCATGTGGGCTGTTGGTATTTGCAATCAGCTACAGGTTCTAGTCAATAGAAAAATATCTTTTAACTCCCTTTGACTAATCTTTAAGTGAACTATGTATATCAGCATCTTATATTTATTAGTTATCCACTCATTAGACATATAACCTTAAAGGAATTCAGACAGTAAAACTAGGATATTGTACTCCAGTAACATGGGGTCCAAGAGGAAAGCAATATACAAAGGAATTTCCTCTAAGTGGAGACAGAAATGTCCACAGTAAACATTGTTTGCATATATTTTAGTTCATAACTGTAAAGTAAAAGAAGTCATAATATAATCTACTGGAGGAATTTTAGCTCTTCTTACAAGGGGTCTGTCCGAAATAAATCCAGCCATTGTTAATATAACAAGAGCAGTTTGTGCGACATCAATGTAACTTGGCAGCCAAAGAGAGTGGATTGGAATGCATGTGTGTGAACAATGATGACTTCACTGTACTAGTCAGTGGGAGCAGTAGATGCCCTTGAGTGAGCATGTGTACTGTGTGGCCATTGCACTCAAAATATATGAGCGAGTAGAGCAACAAATCTGCATCATATTTTGTGTTAGCTTGAACATTCATCCACAGAAACTACTCAGATTATTCAGAAGACCTCAGCTATGGGCAACTGGTGATTGGCAGCTTCATCACAACAATGTGCCTGCTCATGCATCATGTCTCATGCAGAGTTTTTTGCAAAACATCAAATTACCCAGATGACTCAGCCCCTCCACAGCCCAGATTTGGCACCCTGCAACTTCTCGCTTTTCCCAAAACTAAAATCACCTTTGAAAGGGAAGAGATTTTAGACCATTGGTGACATTCAGAAAAATATGATGGGGCAGCTGATGGTGATTGGGAGAACTGTGTAAGGTCACAAGGTGCCTACTTTGAAGTTGACTGAGGTGTCATTGTCCTATGTACAGCTTTCCTTGTATCTTCTTCAGTAAGTGTCTCTATTTTTCATATTATATAGCTGGATACCGTCTGGGTAGACCTCATATCAACTTCTACTTGCCTCAAGAAGTATTCATTGGATTGTTTGCAGTGGTGTTTTGTTATGACCCATCTGTTCCACTCTTAGTCTGGGTGACCAGATGATGGGTTAAAAGACATGACTTGGTTAAAAGAGATCTATTTTCCTGGTCTAAAAACCTAAAAAATTTAAAGTAGATACCACATTGTGTTATATGTAATCAAAGACCAATGTTTACTGTTGACTATTACTTCCTATGTTAATTACTGTTTCTTTAAATATAATATCTTAAAAGTGAAACCCATGTCTTACGCATATATATTCCTAGTGTAATATAATCCTGGATAACTGGAAGGCATGTACTAAATATTTTCTGGTTGTTTGTTGGCTGATAAAAATCAAATTAGTAAAATCAACCTAATAATATTTAAATAGTACATTCAGTGGACTCTCACCACAAACTCTCTAATACAATAGTGATACATCTTTTTACCCACTACTTATCTTAATAGTTCACAGGTCTGAAAAAGTACTCATATTAATTGAAGGTCTTAATTTATAAACTAAGAATTTTTCTGATTAAGGAAATTTTATTTTGGTCATATTTTCTTTCTAAAATTAAAAATAGGTGATACGTTAGAAAAACAAAATTTTGAAGATGCGTTTCTTTATCACTTAATAAATAATAAACTAGTAATCTATCATAGTCGTCAGGTTATTTCCAAAAGCTCATCAATCTGAGATCATAATATAATACAGTGTCAAGGCATAAATTTAACATTCTTAATAAAGATACATGTTTTAAATGGTGACAGTTATTACTATAGATATAAATTTTTATAATGTTTCATTTATTTTTTAAACAATGAAAAATATCTTTTAAAAGATTCTCTATCTCTCCTCTCTCTCAACTGGAGGAGTAAAAAAGACCTTTGCTTTGGGCAAAAGCCAAGACTAAAAATTAAATTCAGGTAACATAAGATTTTCATTTACTTTTCCAAATTTATTTAAGTATTTGTTTATTTATTTCTTTGTTTATTTATTTAAGAGAAAGAGTGGGAAAAGAATATTGCTTTGTTGTTCTATTTATTCATGCATTCATTGGTTGGTTCTTGTATATGCCCTGACCAGGATCAAACCCACAACCTTGGTGTATGGAGACAATGCTCTAACCAACTGAGGTACCCAGCCATGGCCCTTTTTATTTATTTTTGAAAAGCAAATTTGTGCATATGTGTGCATATTAACATGAAGAAGGAAGAAATAACAAATTTCCCATTGCTTCTAGTTTTATGCCTCTTGTTTCAGAATAGAAGGTAATCATGGGTTCCGTCAGTTCTCTCTGAATATGTGTGGCTTTTGGTAGAATACCATGTTAATGACTCTTCCTAGGCAAAGGCTCTCCTCTGAGAGCTTTTGCCCCAAAAAGGAACTGAAAGAATAGATTGTGGTACCAGGGCATTATTGAAAAAGAATAAATACAGGGAAATCACAGCAAAAAAAACAAACAAACTTATAACAGAAACTCAGATCTTTTATGTTTCTAAGTCTTCCCATTCACATGTTATTTCTCACTGTTTCATTTCTCTCAAGTACTGGGAAATGAAGTAAGGAAGAGCAGATTGTCCAACTACTATTAGCTGAATTTGTTGATTTTTCTTTGAAGTATGTACTTAACACTAAACTTTCTCTTTCCTGCATGAGAAAATGTTATATACTAACATTTTCCAACAAATTTAATGTATCTTATAAAGACTCATACATATAATAAGCTAAAATATATTTGCAGTAAGTGAGGTTGAAGTATAGGAAACTGGCTGAAGTACTTATAGATTCTAGAGTTATGTCATAACTTTGTTCAAAACCTCTAGCTTGCAAGATTTAAATATAGCCATGCCCTTGTAATTAAAAACAGGTCCGGCTGCCTGCCGCTACAAAAGCCAATATGCAAGAGGTGGGTGCTGATATACAGGAAAGCGGTTTACTTGCAGATGCTGGCCATTTGCAAGATGGGGGACTCACATCTCAAAGCCTATTTCCTGGGGAGATGGAGGACTCATGTCTCAAAGCCCACCTCCTGGAACACGGGGGACACATGACACAAAACCCATCTCTACTTCTCAATGGAGGCAGAGGTCTTTTATCAGAAGGGAGAGGGAAACAAGAGATCAAGGGAGGAGGCTGCAAAGTTTTCTATGCAGACTAGCACAGTCCATTCCAATAAAGCAAATGATGCTTAGCTGTGTGTCACCCTGGTTTAGTCATCCCGACTTCACATTATCCTGGCTCCATGATTAAAAGTCAGCAAATATCCCAGAACTGGGATGCCTAAATATCAAGCTCTGTATCTTTTGAAACTAGATCCTAAGATTCTTATGTAACCATGGTGTTCATCTACCTGTAAGCTACATACTAGTCAGGGTCAGCACTTACAGAAACAATGTCAAAAAATGGTGGGGTAGGTAACAACTTCCCACAATTACAATTTTACACTATTACACCCTGACTGGTGTGGCTCAGTTGGTTGGGCCATCTCCTGAAAAGCAAAAGGTCCTGGTTTGATTCCCAGTCAGGCACATGTCTGGGTTATGCTTTTGGCCCCCGGATGGGGTATGTAGGGGCTCATCTGAAAGGCAACTGATCGATGTTCTCTTTTACATCCATGTTTATCTCCCCCTTTCTCCCTCCTTTCCCCATCTCTAAAAATAAATAAATAAAATCTTTTAAAATATATAGTCATTTATGTGGTATATACAATCCAGAAGTTAAAAATAAGAAGTTGCTTAGGAAAAGCACATCTAATTAGAGATTAAAGAGAAATTACATTTCTCATTTTTTTTTTTTGCTATGTTCATGTAAATTTTTTTTTTTTTTTGGTTTTTCAATTACAGTTGTCCCATTTTTCCCCCATTTGTCTCCCCCACCCAACCCACCCCCCCTTTTTTTTGGTAATCTGCTGGTGTAATCACTGACATTTGGGGAGTTTCATAAAACATTTTTAAAATTTATATGATCTTATGATATTATACTGTCCTAGAATACAGAATGGATATTTCAGCAGCAATCTATTGATTCGTGAAGAAAGAAGACTTTCCCTATAGAAGAATCCAATGTATCCACTGAAAAGAATGTTTCTGAAAAATATTTATTGCTGTATTTACTATCTACAATAAAATATTGAGTGAGAGAAATATATGCATTTCACAATAAAATGTTAAATAGGAAAAATAAAATTTATATTTTCATACACTCATCATATTTGAGTTTTTTTATAAATTCCTTTCCAGCTATAACATAAATGCATCTAATTTGTTCCTACTAGAAACAGAAGTCATATCATTAAGTAGTAATTACATCATATCTCTTCCCACCCATATCTATCAGGTATTAAGTAACATTTTAGTACTATTCCAAAATATCAGGATATATTAAGTTAAAATAATACCCTTAGCTGTACTTTTTATTTCACCAAGAGAATGAGTTGGTAATTGTCAGAGGATCTAAATTCCAATTTGTCATAGTATTTCATAACTTTAAAATGCACAATAACACAACCCTTCTTAAAACAATGCATTTGTGCATAGATAAAAATAGAAATTAAACTTTTGTAAGGAATACATACTTTTTCTATTCATTATCATTTGCCTGACAGGTCAACTAGCCCCTGGCCAAAATAATTCATTTTGTGTCACAAGGCTAACAATTTCCAGCTCCCAGTTCTTTAGTAAAAAAGAACCATCATAACACATTTCAAAAAAAACAGAAAATAATACCTTCAAGACATTTTGGAAACCTGCAAAAAAAAAAACAGGCTTTTCATTAGTCTTGTAAAATTGAATGTCACTTCCACTTAATATTGGCTTTCTTTATTCAAGATTACATTATGTGACGCCTATGTCTTTCTCAAGTTAGCATTTATCCCTTTACCACAGCTCATTAAGCAAATAATAAAGAAGGTATGAAATACAAATTAAGTGGTTCATGTTGGCCCTTTAGGCAAAAAAAAAAAAGACATCTATACTCCCAAAAGAATTGTGTAGACTCCAAAGGTCAGTAGGACTTCATTAGTTGTTTTTTATTCCACATTATAGTTAATATTTTCTTAATAATTCTTCCTTGAATAAATATTATAGGACTTCAGCCTAATTACATAGTTAGAACAGAGAACTTGGCAAACAAAAAAAAATCACACAAAAAATCACTACTACTGAAATTTGGTGTATATCATGTTTTTCTATGTAAGTAAAAACATATGTACTTTTAAAGTTATTTCATATTATACATTTCTTAGCACTTTCTTCACTCTAGCAATGTATTCTGATACATAAATTGTAGTAGCTAAATATTATTTTATAATATAAATGTATTGTCATTTACTTAAATTACTTTGAGGTTATTACCACTTTTGTTATTTAAAATAAAGATACACAGTGCACCTTGTAGATATATCTTTACACATGTCTAACTGTTCTTGTGAATTTCAGGAATTTTAATATTTAAGTCAAAGAATAAAACATTTTAAAATCTCAGTGCCAAAAAACAATTTTCTAAAGTTCTATCATTTTCTACTTCTTGTAGCAGTGTGACTGTCGTTCTCTAAAAAGTCTACCAAGCAATAGGTTTTTCTTCACATTTGCCAATTTTGTTAATAAATATTACATGTCATGGATTCATTTTTAGAGTGAAAACCTAAAAGAATTAATCTCTATGGCAAGGAACACTAAAAGAATTTTTATTGTCTAAAGTGAAAGATATCAGATAGAAACTAGATTTTATGAAAAGGAATTAAGAGTACCAGAAAAAGAAATTGGTCAGTATATATTAGAGGTAATTGACATTATTATTCTTATATTTAAATACATATTTTCTTATCTTTTTAAAGACAGCCATTTGAAGTACAAACAACAAAAATGGTTTTTATAAAATATTTAGAAGTAAAATATATGACAATTAAAATTTATTATTAATTTATTTATTAACATAAATTTATTATAGTTTTATGAAGTAATAAATATTTTAATCTACACTATAATAAATTATATATGCATATTTTATTATCTAAAGAGACATCCTCAAAAAGTACAAGAAGAAATAACTAAAATGCCATAAGATAAAATGAATACTGTTCAGGTTCACTGACACATGACATTTTAAAATCTGCATATAAGTAGACTGCAATTCAAACCTATGTTGTTCAAGGATCAACTATATTTCTCTGTCTTACCTAGTTTTCTAGCTAGAACTTCTAGTACTATGTTAAACAGAACTGGCAAAAGCATACATCCTTGCCTTGCTCGTGATCTAGAGGGAAGGTTTTCTGTTTTTCACTATTGAGTATAATGTTCACTGTGGACTTTTCACATATGGCTTTTATTATGCTGAAGTTGCTTCCTTATATTCCTCTTTTGTTAAGAGTTTTTTTTATTAAAAAGGTGTTGGATTTTGTCAAATGTTTTTTTCTACATAAATTGAAATTATCATATGGGTTTTTCCATTCATTTTTTTAATGTGGTGTGTTACATTGGTCAACTTTTATATATTAAATTATCCTTGCATCCAGAAATAAATCCCACTTGGTCATTGTGCATAATCCTTTAACATGCTGCTGAATGTGGTTTACTAGTATTTTGAAGAGCAGTTTTGCATCAGTGTTCTTAAGAGATATTGGTCTCTAGCTTTCTTGTAGTGTCCTTATCTTTGCTATCAAGGTAATGCTGGCCTTGTATAATGAATTAGAAAGTATCACCTTCTCTTCAATTTTTTTGAAGTTTAAGAAAGACCAGTGTTAATTTTTCTTTAATTATTTGATATAATTCACCAGTGAAGCCAACAAGTCCAAGTCTTTTCTTTGTCATAGATTTTTGGTAATTGATTCGATGCTTATACTAGTTATAGGTCTATTTATATTTTCTATTACTTCATGACTTAGTCTTGGTAGCTATTGTGTTTATCATTCTTATATCTCTTGCTGTATTGAACCTTTTATTAATATACAATGTCTTTATGATTCTCTTGTAATATTTTTTAAATAAGATTTATTTTGTTTGATTTTAGTATAGCCTGTTCTCTTTTGGTTACTATTTGCATGGAATATCTTTTTCCATTCTTTGTGTTTTTAGGTATAAAGTGAGTCTCTTGTAAACAGTATATAATTGGATATTGTGCCTTATTTATTTATTTATTTTTGTCTTCCAATCTCTGTCTTTTGATCAGAGAGTTTAAACCATTTACCTTTAAAGTCATTACTGATAAGGATAGACTTATTTCTGTCATTTTACTATTTGTTTTCTATGCCTTACATCTTTTTTGTCCCTCATTTACTACAGTACTGTCTTCTTTTGTGTTTAGTTGTTTTGTAATGAAACATTTAAATTCCTCTCTCATTTCCTTTTGTATGTATTCTTTAGCTATTTGCTTTGTTGTTACCATAGAGCTTACATTTGGCATCCTAAGGTTATAACACTGTAATTTGAATTTATGTCAACTTAACAACAATATCATACAAAATTCCGATCCTTTAATAACTCTGATCCCGTCTTCTCATTTGTTGATGTCACAAAATTATGTATTTATACATAACATAAATGAGTAGTTCTTTTAAATTTATTAGTCTCTTAAGTTGTACAGTAAACAAAAAGTAGAATTGCAATGTTGTTAAAATATATTAGGTTTTATAATTGCCCATATTTTTATTAAAAATTATATTTCTTCATATATCTTCAAGTTACTGGACAGTATAATCTCATTTTACCATGTAGGAGTCCCTTAAGCCTTTCTAGTGGTAGCAAACTCCCTTTATTTTTGTTTATCTGATATGTTTTAATTTCACCCTTATTTCCAAAGGACAGTTTTGTTGGATTATAGGATTCTTGATTGACAGTTTTTTCTCTTTTAGAATATTGAAAATATCTGCTTCTGTCCTCCAAAGGTTTTGATCAGAAATGTGCTGATACTTTTATTGAAGATCTCTTGTATGTGATGAATCCCCTCTTCTGGTGTTTACGAGAGTGTGTCTTTGGCTTTAAGTTCGATTATAATGTGTCTCTGCGTGATTCTCTTTGAATTCATCTTACTTGGAGTTTATTGAGCTTCTTGGATGCTTATATTTATATATTTTGGGAAAGTTTTCAGCCATTATTTCTTCAAATATTCTCTGTGCCCCTTTCTCTCTATCTTACTCTTTTGGAACTCCCATAATGAGAATGTAGTTTTTTTTTTTATGTTGCCATAAATATGTTCTGTTCACTTTTCTTCAATCTTCATCAGTACTGTTCCTCAGACATGATAATTTCCATTGCCCTATCTTCAGGTTACCTGAGTCCTTCTTCTGCCTGCTCAAATCTATCTTTAAATATCTCTAGAGAATTTTCACTTAAATTACTGTACTTTATTGCTCCAGAATGTCTTTTTTAGTTTAAGTTTTCTATCCATTGGTACTTCTATTTTGTTCATATATCATTTTCTTGCCTTTTTCCAAATCATCCATTAGTTCTTTGAGTATATTTAGAACAGCCATTTTAAAGTATTTGTCTAGTAGGTCTGCTAATAACTATATTTTTAGGTATTTCTTGTTGAATTTTTTTTCTTTCAATGGGTCATACTTTCCAATATCTCTGTATGCCTGAAATTTTTTGTTAAAAACTAGACATTTGACTCTAATTACATACTAACTCTAGAAATCAAATTTCCCCCTTCCCCAGAATAAGCTGTTTCTGTTTATTGTTTTTTCACCACCATCTCAAAATCTTCTTTCAGGAAATATATTTTTTAAGTATAATATCAGAATATTTGGCAGGGATATAGCAATGACTTCTGTTTTCAAGTTAAACCTCTCAAAAAATTATCTTAAAATATCAAAAATATAACTCATAGTAATTAGAAGAAACAAAATAATGGAATAATAATAAAGTAGAAACAAAAAATAGAATATAGGACTTCCAGCCAAGATGGAAGCATAGGGAGACACACTTTGCCATCCTCCACAACAATAAGAAATACAACTCTACCTCAAAACTAAAAACGACCAGAAATACAAGAAAATTGAACTGCATAGAAATCCAACAAAGATATAAAGAAGCAATACTCATCTAGAAAGGTAGGAGGGTCAGAGAAGGGGTGGAGAGAACGTAGTGTGGTTGTGGTGGTGGGGACGGTGGCAGCAACAGCAGCAAGGCATCAGCAAGGCAGTGGCTGTGGGCAGCCAGAGGAAAGCACATTCATACATTATAAAAGCTAGGATGGACACCTGGGAAGTGATCTCAGCCTAAGCTTACTGGATATTCTGTTTTATATTACACAGTCCAAAACTGGTGCTTTTGCCTGAGACACAAAGCTAATGGGCCTATTTGCAAAATTCTATTAGTTTATTTATTAATTAAGAAGCTCACAGCTGTGAATTGTTTTTCTTTTATAGATGTAATTTACAGCAGCATTGTCCTTAACCTAATTTTACTTTTTCAAATCTTGAAGTGTTCTTCTAAGGAAAGAAATGAATATTCATTAAATTGGATAATCTCATTAAACAAAAAATTGTTTTAGCACGTGATTCTGATATTTCTCAATAAAAGAAATATACAATGTCTCCTATGAGATTTCCTGATGACTTTATTGAAAAAAAAAGAGAAGAGAAAGAAAACCTACTTCTCCAAATTCATTAAGTCATATTTATCTCAGTTAAATTCCAGAGTTAAGTAGTAGTATGAAAAGAATATTCATTGTTAATAGTAATCACTACACTTATGAACAAAATAAATTCAACAGTAAAATGTTAGGTTGTTAAATCTGTTTTTGTTTTGTTTAAGATCTATCTTTTGTTTGTTTAAAAATAATTAAAAACAAATATCTATAAAATCTTCAGAATCTAATGTAAACTCAAATATATAATGAAGATTACAATCAATAAAGTCTATATTATATATATTTTTTAAATATGCTTTATTAATTATGTTGTTACAGTCATCCCAATTTCTTTTCTTTGTTTTGCTCTGCCCAGTGACGCCCCTCCCTCCAGCTGTCCCCTGCCTTACCCATGCCCATTGGTTGTGCATATAGTTCTTCTCAACATCTTCCTATCTACTCCACTCCCTCCTACTATGCTTCTTAATTCCTGCATTATCTCCCCCCCTTTCCCCCTTCCCCCTCCCCACTGACCTCCCCCCAATATGTTCCCCATACCTATAATTCTTTTCCCACTCTCATTGCCTACTTAGTATTCCTTTGCTTTGATTCCCTAGCTTCTGTTGTTGGTTGCTGTGATACAGTTTTCATTTTAATGTTCGTAGTTTTGATCGCCCTTCTCCTAAACAAGTCCCTTTAACATTTCATATAACATGGTTTGGATCTGATGAACTCCTTCAGTTTTACTTTGTCCTGGAAGCACTTTCTCTGCCCTTCTATTCTGAATGACAGCTTCGCTGGATAGAGTAATCATGGTTGTAGGTTTTTGCTTTTCATTACTTTGAATATTTCTTGCCAGTCCCTTCTTGCCTGCAGAGTTTCTTTTGAGAATCATCTGATAATCTTATTGGGACCCCTTTGTATGTAATTCTCTTCTTCTCTCTTGCTGCTTTTAAGATTCTCTCTTTATCCTTAATTTTTGACATTTAGATTCTAATGTGTGTTGGTGTGGTTCTCCCTGGGTCCACTTTTTTTAGAACTTCCTGTGCTTCCTGGTCCTATAAGTCTATTTCTTTCCACAAGTTAGGGAAATTCTGTTTCATTATTTTTTTACATAATTTTTCAATTTCTTGTTTTTCTTCTTCACCTTCTGGTAACCCTATGATTTGGATATTGTCCCGCTTATAGCTGTCCCATAGGTTTCTGAGCCTCTCCTCATTTGCCTTACTTTTCATTCCTCTTTCTGCACTGATTGACTGTTCTTTCCCCGTGTTCCAATTTGTTGATTTGATCCCTGGTTTTCCTTCCCTTACCACTTGTTTCACATGCGTTTTCATTCATTTCAGCAGGACCGACCTTCATTCCTTCCCCATCTTGATTAAGTCCCTCTGTTAGTTCTGTAAGCTGTCTTATAACTATAGGTCTGAACTGAGCCTCAGAAAGATTATCTATCTGTTCATCCATTAATTCATGTATTTGCTTTCTGGTCAGCTGCTTGATTCGTATCTCTATCATTATCCTTGCCATCCTGACAGGTTTGTTTTCCTTTCCTTCTTGGGCAGGGCTGTCACACCTCCTATGCTATAGGGGTCGGAGCCCGGTGCACTCGTCACTACCGGGAGACCCTGTTCACCATGCTGTGGCGCTTTGTGTGGGGGCGGGGGTCCAAGACGGATTCCTGCCATTCACTCTCCACTGAGAGACCAGAAGCCTCCTCCTCCATCCTCATGCCTTCTGGGCCTCACAGTCCAAGGCAATGGGGGTCTGCCTTCCTTGGCATTGGAATCGCAAGCTGGTGGTCTGAACTGCAGCCAGGGGTGCTCCCCCAGTGCTTCTCGCCTCCCCTTAAATATGGGTGTCTGTGCTTATCACAGTCCCACCGGCCATCGCTGCAGCTGCCGCCAGCAGCACAGCTTAATCTCTCTGCCCTGGCTTTGTCCCTCCTACCCATCCAGACGAGCACCACCTGTTTATAACTTTATATGTTGGGCTTCCATGTAGCTTTATTTTCTCAAACTTCTGGTTATTTTCTGGTTTTGCAGTAGTTGTAGTCCTTCTTAGTTGTGGAGGGGGATGGAGTGTGTCAGTCTAGATCTCCATCTTGGCCGGAAGTATATATTATATATTTTTGTTCAACAAATGCTATTGGGTGTGTTAGTGTCTTCAAATAACTGAAACTCAGTAAAATATTTATTAAATGAATGATTTGTTAAGAACCATCCAGAAAACACTAGTATTTATATTTAGTTTATTTGTTCTAGCCTCCTCCCACTTCAACATGCAGAGAGTAAAATCATCTTTACCAGCTACTATATTTTATAATATTATTATAGGAAACAATCGCCAAACTTTTCCAAATGTAATAAAAATTATAAACACACAAAGGCAAGAATCACAACAAATATAAAGCATAAGAAACCTGAATATTACACAAAGGCATATTATGATCATATTTTTTCAAACCAGTAATAAAGATAATATATTTAAATGAGCCAGAGAAAGTACCATACAAAAGAAAAAAGATAAAGATGACAAATTTCTCATTTAAAAAAAAAAACACTAGATAACAATGTTAAAACGTCTTTAAAGAAATAAAAGGGAAAAAGTCATTTCATAATTCTTAAAGCAATGAAACAATATATATATTGTCATCATGATTTTGTATTAAAAAAAAAAAGATACAGCAGATACAGGTACAGGTTTGTAGAAGCCCAGTAATATATAGAAATAAAGGTGTATGCTCACAGTGGGCCATATAAGAGAAGTAGAGAAGGATTCAGGAAGAGCAGAGGACTTTTGGCTTTATACATATATTCACACAATGAACAAATTATTAATCTGACATAATTTACATAAATAAATAGCCTTAGAAAGATTAGGACTGTCTCATAAATGTTTTAACTCTTTTCTTCTCATTCCTCATTTGCATTTCACCAAGTGTAATGATTATTTTTTAATCCAAGATTTGTAGCAATAAGGGGAATATTTGTTTTTGCTCAGGATATTACTAAATTTTATTTAAACCTTACAAAGTGATTACCATGACAGTTCTAGGAACCTGTCACCATACAAAGTTATGATATTATTGGGGCTCTATTTTCTATTCTGTACATTATATTCCCCTGACATTTATTTTGGCTGCTCTAATATATACATGTAGTCTTTAGATTGAAAAGGCCCCTGAACACCAGGTAAATAAAAATAAAAGTACAAACATAAACTAAACCTTCTTAGAAATACTGTTTTGTTTTGTTTTGTTTTTTAATTTCAGCTAGTAGTAAATTAAAATCTTGGTTAAACATTTAGACCCTGGTAGCTCTACAGATGGATTCTCTGTTTGCATGAAATCTGAAATAAGCAGAACAAAATAGATAAAATAGCCAAAGTGGCAAATTTAAGGCTCAGAAAGCTGGCTGCCTCTAGGGTATAACTGTATTTGTTTCCAGGGAACCTCACACCTTGAATTAATGAGAACATTTGGAATTTTTAAAACTTTATCTCCATTTGATATGTAACAGACCTAAATAGAAAAAACTACAAAAATGGTTCCATGAATCTTTACAAAAACAATCTTAGGCTGACCTTTTTAGTAGTAGGTCCATTTAAGGACAACAGATTTCTTGAATAACTAAATAGCTAACATTTCACATGACTTACAGCCTGATAGTGTTATGTAATTCTTATAAATTAATAATGAGTTTCCAATGCTGAAACACCCTATAGAACACAAAAGAAACCTATGATTCCTGCCTAAACAGGCTGTTTAATGACATAATTTTTCATTTAGAATAACTTTGCAACATAGTCAATTGCCAGTTTCACCAATCGGTTGTTAACAAATAAGCTGTATTCTAAAAGTTCATTTGCAAATCTTTTATTTGGAAAGTGGAATACATTATTTACTTTGCTTAAAAACAATGTTAGATTTATTCTAGGCAGACCACTAAGCTTATTTAGTGCCTAATTTAATACATATAGTGTATTCTACAAGAACTACATAATAGAAACCCCATTTTAAATATTGATTTTCATAAATAAATAAAAGAGTTCTAAGTTGGAACTTGAGATATGCATCATCCTCTGCTAAGGTGATAGCTGGCACTTCCCCATTCCTACATATTTCTCTCCCTAATAAAAATAGAATCAAAATACAAAACTATGAGATGCCTTTATCTTGTTGACTAGCCTTATCCTTCAATAGAATGTAAACTCCAGAAGGGCAGGGAGTACACTAAAGAGGCAGTTCTCAAGAAAACAAGGTGGAGAGGAAGGGTAACTATATTAAAAAGATTAACTTCAGAATACCATGCAAATTAAAATGTGTCATAGTTTCCAGCAACTGGTAGAATTCAAAAAGAAAGAATATATTTGATATTTATATTAGACAGAGGGATCTACATTTGGAATTCAAGAGAACAGAATATAAGTTTAGCATATTCATTTCCTCTTCACTAAACAATATTTGTATCACTATAAGCAAATTTTATTAGTTTTCAACTTTTAGATTTAACATATAGACAAAACATTATGTTTTTAAAAAATTAAAAAGAATTTGTATGTTATCATTCTTTAACTATGTAAAAATAAACATATGTCTTAAAAAGTTGAGTGATAGGAATGGGGAAATTAAGTGGTCAAAAGAACAGTAACATTAATAGTCTTATTATAAAATGTACAAGAGATACACTCTACAGTTGAAAGAATTATATATCTGTATTATAAATACTCCTTATGTTGCTAGAAATTTCAGAAAGAAGCTAGGAAAGGATGCTGTAAACACATATGTTGGAGAATTGGCAGGTAGAAAATGCTAGACATAAGTTAATCCTCTTCTACAATGATAGGAAGGAAATAATCATTTCTAGGATTGATAAATCCAGAAATAACAGTATAATAATTTCACTCATATGTGGAATCTGATGAACAAACTGAACTAACAAGGAAAATGGGAACAGAGTCATAGATGGAGAGGAGATGACAGCTAAAAAGTGGGGGAAGTTAGAGGGTAGAGCGATTGAGCAAAAAGGAAAAAGGACTCATGGACACAGACAACAGGGTGGTGATTGCTAGGGCGAGGAGGCTATAAGGAGTGTAAATGGTAATGGAAAATAATAAAGTAAAGATTAAGTTAAAAAATAAATAACAGTATAAACATACTGTTTGAAATATTAGGGAACCACAAAAGAGGGAAACAATTAAAAGGGTTTTTAATTGCTCTCAGAGGAGCAGCTCAGGTAGCTGTTTTTCAATATAGATGTTTCTGTGCCCTTTAATTTTTTAAACATCTGTGTGTAATATTTTGATTTTTACAAATATTTTATGTGATAAGGGGAGATAAGTAGAGTGCATATATGCTCAATAACATGCAGGACCGAGTTCAATATGAGTTCTGAGAAGGACTATATGAGCCAAACTATAGTTTGGAGTTCTAGAAAATCATAGTCCTTTAGGTGCAAAGAATCATGAAATCCAAGAAAGTAAAAACCCTTCTGGTGTCCTCTGCAATCATACCCAGAGACTTCAGTCCCCACTGATAAGCTGAGTATATTTTTTAAAGTGTTCACCTACCAATTACGGGATAGACATCTCATCAAATTTCAAAGACATGCGCAGTTAGTCAAACTTAAGAACAGCCTCTCCCAGTCCTCACCAGGAAAGCATTGTCTCTGGCCCTGACCATTGTGGCTCAGTTGGTTAGAGTGACCTCCAGTAGACTGAAAGGTCTCAGGTTCAATTCTTGGGTCAGGGCACATGCCTGGGTTGTGAGTTTGGTCCCACTGGGGGTGCGTGTGAGAGGCAACTGATGGATGTTCCCTCTCTCTAAAATCAGTAAGAACATCCTTGAGGGAGGATTTTTTAAAGAAAGCATTCTCTCTGGTAAACTGTTTCTCTGTGAGTGTGATCTGAACAGGTCTGTAGGGACTTTCATCTATGAAAATCAGTCTTGCTTGAGAGATGAAATTAATATACATCATTTAATTTTTCTAAAATTACTCTACTTTTAGACTTTATAGATATTCTTTTTAAAGATACTCTTTTTGTTAGATAATTAAAGATATTTCAGAGGGATGATAAAGCAGGGTAAGGGATAACATGCTGACATTTTAGACAGCATGTCTAGGTGCTTGGTTGAAAGACTGAAGGAAATGAAGCAGTTGGTCATGGGAAGAAAGGTGATAACAGCTCCCAAGACCCTGAGGTGCAATATTTAGAGATTAGGAGTGAGATATAATTGGGGATCAGGAGGATATTGTGACTGGAGAGGTAGAAACATCATATAGAATCTTGGTCAAAATTAAGACTTTGGGATTTACTCCAATGACAGGAGAAACATTGAAGATGTTTGAGCAGAAAAATGACATGATGTGGTCACTTGGGCACTGGGTTAACATTATCTGAAAACATGCAAAAGCAGAAACAAGGAGACCATTGGTAGTGATGAGAAGTAGATACATTCTGCTTTTATTTTGAAGGTAGAGCTGATGGGGAGAATGAGAAGAGTCAACTATTATATCAAAAATTATAGAATAAAAACTGGAAGACTGGAGTTGCCATTTATGGAGATATGGAAGACTCAAGGACAAAAACATAGTGGAGGAGGCATGTCAGGACTTCAGAAATGCCTGACTAAAACAATTCTTTCTAGATAAAAAGAGATCTTATCATAATTTCACCATACTAAACATCTAAGTGAACCAAAATACTTTTCTATATTTTTATTTTTTGGTAAATGAAAGCATGACCATCTAAAAATTTTAATTATCGATGACTTCTGGCCAAGATGGAGGCTTAGACGGATGCGCTCAGTCTCCCTCTACAACTAGAAAGGAATACAACTACTTCAAAACAAAGGATAACTAGAAATTCCAGAAAATAAAACTACACGGAAGCCCAACGTATGAAGTTATAAACCAGCGGCGCCCTTTGGGCAGGTAGGGGGAGCGAAAGGGGGCGGTGCTGTTTGCGGTCGCACCAGGGACAGCGGCGGGGAGAACAATCCCAGCAGCAGGAAGGACAATCCTGGCTGCAGTCGAACCCCCGGCGGCTCGTGACCCCAACGCTGGGGAAAGCAGCCACCACATCGCCTTGAACAGTGAGGCCCAGGGGGCGGGAGGACGGATCCCGGTCTCCTAGCGGAATAACTGTGTGAATCCATCTTGGACGCCCGCCCCCAAAGAAAGCGCCACAGGGCTGCGAAATAGGTCGCGGACAGGCGCCGGTCGCTGGGTCGTGACGAGTACACAGGCACTGCCCCTATAGCCGGCCCAAGAAAACAAAACACATCTGTCAAAATGAGGCAGACAACTATAGAAATCCCGGTGGCACAGCTCACCAGGCAACAGATGAAGAATCTAACAGATGAACAAATAAGAAACCTGTCAGAGGCTCAGTTCAGGGCCATTGTTATCAGGTGGCTTACAGAATTAACAAAAGATCTGGAAAAAGATGAGAAAGAAGCGAAAAACACTCATAACGAAAGGAACAAAACCACATACGAGACAGATGGTGAGGAAAAAAAATCCAGAGTTCATTTCAACAAACCGGAATATGGAGAAGGAACAAGCAGTCAACCAATGCAGGGAGAGGAAATGGGAAGCAACGATGAGAGGATCAGAAACCTCTGGGACAGCTATAAAAGGCCCAACATAAGAATCATTGGTTTGCCAGTGAGCGAGGAAGATGAACTAGAACTTGAAAAATTGAGTGAAAATATAATAAAGGAGAACTTCCCAGACTTGGGGAAAGAAATAGACTTACAGATCCAGGAAGCACAGAGAATTCCAAAAAAACTGGACCCAGGGAGAACCACTCCAAGACACATTATAATCAAAATGTCAAAAATTAAAGATAAAGAGAGAATCCTAAAAGCAGCAAGAAAGAAGAAAAGAATCATGTACAAAGGGGTCCCAATTAGACTATCAGCTGACTTCTCAAGGGAGACCCTGCAGGCAAGAAGGGACTGGCAAGAAATATTCAAAGTAATGAAAATCCAAAACCTACAACCACAAATACTCTATCCAGCGAAATTGTCATTCAGAATAGAAGGACAGAGAAAGTGTTTCCAGGACAAAATAAAACTGAAAGAGTTCATTAGATCCAAACCATTGTTATATGACATGTTAAAGGGACTGGTTTAGAAAAAGGAGGATCAAGACTATGAAATCTAAAATGAAAACTGCATCACAAGAAACAACAGAAGCTAGGGAATTGAAACAAAGGCAAACTAAACAGGCAACGAGAGTGGAAAAAGAACTATAGATACGGGGAACATATTGGGGGGAGGTCAACAGGGAGGGGGAATGGGGAGAGGGAGGGAGATGATATAGGAATTAAGGATCATGGTAGGAGGGAATGGAATAGACAGAGGTTGAGAAGAACTATATGCACAACTAATGGACATGATCTAAAAGTGGGGGGCAACTGGAGGGAGGGGGACCACCAGGTGGAGGGGAGCAGAGGGAAGGGAAATTGGAACAAATGTAATATTATAATCAATAAAACACATTAAAAAATAAAAAAAATAAAAATTTTAATTATTACTAAACATATCAATTTTTAGAGTTATTTACAAAACTTGTCTCTGGAGTACTTCTGTTGTGTCCCAAATATGTATTGCAGAAGAATCTACCTGTAACACAGCGTTAATCGCTGCAAAGGAGCAGCTCATTTATTTTGGTCCTGAAAAAAAATCATTAATCAAATGTATAAATGAATGAAATCACTTCTTCCATGTTTATTAAAAGTCATTATGAAAATGTTATCGCTGGGCTCAGCTGACAATTTAAAATTTAATGTGGCTTTTAATCAATGGCTACAAAATCAATTATGTCACCACTGGGCACCTTAAGGAAGGTAAATTACTACTAATCAAAAAGTGTTTTGGATTTATGTCTTTACAGATATGTGTGTGTGTATATATATATATATATATATATATATATATATATATATATATATAATTTTTTAAAGGAGACTACAACTATAAAAAAAGAACTAGAACCATGTGTTTGTAGAGGTAGTGCTGTGCAGTGGGAAGGGCCCTCATTTAGGAGAAAAAGGCAGTCTGAGCTCCGTGATCTGCATACCAGCACAGTGATCCTTAAAAAGTTACCCAAACAGCAGCAGATTCTCATTCTTTAGAATACCCTCTTATAGCTTTACTATATAATATAAATATGAAGTGGTGTTAATCTTATAAATTATATTTAAATGTTTTATAAATATAGGTAATTATTTGTATTTTTATCACAGAACTTATTTATTTATTTATCTATTCATTCAAATATTACCGCTGGCTTAGTGCTAGTTAAACTTTGAAGTAAAGTTCTTTGTTTGCTTGGGAAGTAAGGTATATGCTCATGGCAGGTAAATAATAGGTGGATCAATGGACAGATACATAAATTAATCAAATGACAGTGTACATGAAACTGCTTTATTAAATTTAAAGTGCTATTTCAATGTTGATTGTAAATGTTAAGGTGAAGCATTCCCCTGCTTTCATAATATACCTTTTTCCTCCACAATAATTAGAGATAACAGAATATAGTCTTTTTAAAGATGACTTGACAATGCATTAATTAAACTGATCTCAATCTACACTGCCACCTTATGAGAAAAATTGATGGCTTTTCTATTCTCTATCCCAAATTATACCTAGCCATAGTATTTAGCTCTTTCCATCAGAAGATATAAAATATAATTAAATGATAACATTAAGATTCTTCAACTATAAAATAAAAATAAAAACTATGTCCCAATGTAAATATAACCCTCATTAAAATTTCTTAGGGAGAAATTATAGTAAAAAACAGAAATTCTCTTGTAATTTACAGTCAAAAAATTAAATCCTATCACTCTTATGAGCTAAAATTCCTAAGAAATTAGTAGTTCGAATTCCTTAATACACTCAGTCTCAAGAGGGTGAATTTTCAATGTTGGGCAGATGCAGCTTTCAACAGCTCCAGCCTAAGTAATTCTTTTGGAGGCTCAAGATTGAATACATTTATCACTAAAGAGCCTAAAAAGTTAATAGAACATAAAAGATTATCACAGCATTTGCTCCATATCCATGATATTTAGAAAAAACAAAAACAAAAACATTACTCAGCTCCTAAAATGTATCACAGATACAATTATGCTTCCAAGTTTAGTACTCATAATGCCAAATATCACAGAATAGCCTCAGTGGTATCTGAGTGAAAGAAGGTAGATACAGAGAGAATCTTGGTATCAGCCTGGCCAAATCACCTAATAATACCATCCTTATCCTCAAGTTGCATTTTCTGTTTGTTTTTGCAATGTTTAAAACATTGCAAATGTTAGGCTCAGTCATTTCAGGTGCTTTCTTTCCCGTTCATTATATTCGAATCTTCTTTTTATTTCTTCTTTGAGCTTTGTTTCTTGTATGCCAAGGTTGAATTGTCAACATTCTTTAATGACACAGCCTCCATTATGACTTGTAATGCATATTTTAATTCCTGTTTCTCAGTAACTATTTCTACTACCTCTTCTTATAGAATATTTAGATTTTAAATCTTTCTCGTAAGTAAAAGTTCTTTTCTTTCACAATTGATTCAGACAAATAGTCATAACCAATGGACTTTTGTATTAAGTTGCTATTGCTACTCATGCCTTACACTTAGCAGCCAAGTGAGGACCGATAGTGTTTTCCAAAACACTGCCATTTACCTCATATTTATTAGAATTACTATTGTCAAAAAGACAATAAATGACAGGAGTTGACAAGGAAGTGGATAAAAGAGAACCTGGTACACTGTTGGTGGGACTGTAAATTGATGTAGCTACTATGGAAAACAATATGTAAGCTCCTTAAAAAATTTTTTTAATAGAAATATAATATGATACTGAAATTCCACTTTGGGTTATTTATTCAAAGAAAACAAAAAACATTAATTCAAAAAGATGTATGTATCACTATGTTCATTGCAGCATGATTTACAATAGCCAAGGCATTAAAACAACCTAAGTGTCCATTGATGAGTGAATGGATAAAGAAAATATGGTAAATATATACACAATGAAATATTATTCCTCTATAAAAAAGAATGAAATCTTGTTATTTGTGACAACATACATAGACCTTGAGGGCATGATGCCAAGTGAAATAAGTCAGATAAAGACAAATACCATCTGATGTAACTTATATGTGGAATCTAGAAACAAAACAAAAACCAAGCTCATAGATAGAGAGAACTGACTGGTAGTTTCCAGAGGGAAAGAGTTGGGGGTTGAGGGGGGAAAATGGGTGAAGGGAGTTAAAATTTATAAAATAAATAAGTCATGGGAATGAAATGTACAGAACAATGACTATAGCTAATAATACTATATTGCATATTTGAAACTTTCTGAAAGTAAATCTTAAAAGTTCTCACCACAAGAAAAAAAATATGACTATGTATAGTGACTGATCATCATTGCACCCCGTCGGCAGCCATCCGTCTCGAGAGACGATGGTGTAGCTTCTTAAGAGTCTATCTGCACCGCCGAGAATGGTTGTGCAGTCCGACTCGGGAGTGACACGGTATCTGTCTCCTCCCGTGTTGAATCGACATCTTGCGATGACGCTGGAGTGTCCTCTCCAGTGAAGCTGAAGCTACAGAGCCTGGGCAGGGTGATATGGAGGGTCTGCTGTTGCCCATGCAGCAGACCCCCCCTCTCTTCGCAGCTGAAGGGCCCAAGGGAAAGACGGAGTCAATACAGCTTGGCTTCAGGTGCGCCGCAGGAGTTGCCGGTGTTGACTACAACGTCAAACCGCCTTAGGGACTCCGGCTCCGGATTTTCTGTCGGGGTTTACTCCCTTAGCCTTTCCCCTGAAGAGGTATGCCGCAAGGCAGCGGAGGTTTTTTGGAGTCAGAGTTTTCCTTGCACCGTATATACAAATATTCAATCATTACGTTGTCCACCTGAAGTTAATATATTATGTGTCAATTATACTTCAATTTAAGGAAAACACTGTCATTTCTTATATTTCCCATTGTAATAGTTCAAAAGCCTGACATTCTAACAATTTTTTAAAATAAATTTTTAAAATTCTAGAACAGTTTTTGATTTAAATAAAAGTTGCAAAGATAGTACAGGGTTTCCATACACTCACACCTAGTTTCCCCTATTATTAACATCTTACGTTATAATGATACATTTGTCACAAATAATTAACCAATATTAATACATTATTTAAACTCCATGTTTTATTCAGATGTTTTTAGTTTCAGCCTAATGTCCTTTTTCTGTTCCATGCCCCCATTTGGGATGCCATATTTCATTTATTCTCACATGTCCTTAGGCTGCTCTTGGCTGACAGTTCCTAACTCTTCTAGTTTTTCAGGACCTTGACTATTTTAAAGAGTACTGGTAACAATTCAATTATTATTTAAATTGGGTCCTTTCTTTCTCTCTCTTTGATGTACTAGTAGTGTTTGCTGGGTTTAAGTGACTTTTTTCCACTTGCTTTCCTTGTGTTTTGCTAATAAGGAAGCTTGTTTTTCTAATAAACTTCTCTAAATTATAGCTCCCATAGTTAGAGACCTAAAAATCAGGACATCTGAGTCTTCCCAAATGTGTTCATTTTCTCTCCTTTTGTTGGGTAATCCCAACCATCAGGACCACTCACCTTAGATTTACATAAAGACAAAACCCCAATCTACTGGTGTTCGCTCTGTCTCATCTTTGTCATGCTCTCCTATAGTACATGAACTACATATGTTTCTCAACCATGTTCCCTCAGGACAAAAGGCATAGCTTACCATCTTCTTGTAGTAACTCACCTACTAATGGCTTAATATCTTGCACCAACCTCCCTAATTTTCTCCTCTTAAACGTGTCCATATTTCCTTGAAACCAAATGACTTAATAACCAAAATATTTCAGGCATATTTACACAATTATTCTTGCAAAGGATTCTCTCTCTTCAGCTCTAAGAAGGCAATCTCTGTAGCTGTTTGGATCCCTCCAGTATAATCCAGGTCTCTGAATTCTGGATAGTCCCTCTGTTAGAATTCTTTAAGTCCCAGTCATTTTTTTCTGTCCTAGTAACACTAAACTGATATCTTCCCTTTCTCTTTATTTTCTTATAGTGCAATTAGGCTTAGGTTTAACTATTTTCCCTTTTATACCTGGCTCTCCTAGCCTTTAATATCTCATTGTTCCCATCATACTTGTCTGATCCATACTTGTCTTATCAACTTTTCTAATAAGAAACTCTCTTTCTCCAGCTTACACAATCTTTATTTTGTTTTTAATCATTTCAGTTGCTTTTTAATTGCCTGAAAAAATCACTTTAATTCTTGAGTTAAAAGGTATAACTCTTTTTAATTGTTTTCTTAGACCATGGTTTAGCAATACCTTAATTTTGAGTTATATCTTTATCTTATTACAAGAGGATAACATATCTATTCATAGAAGGGCTTCCATTCATTTTTAGCTATTCATTCACAATAGTCTATCACACTTCTGGAAGAAAACATAATTTGGTCTGGGAAAACAGGATCCGTTGTGAAAGTTTACTCAGTTAACAAATCTCAAGCCAATTTGAGACCACATAATTTATTCCTTCCACACTTTTTTCTTGGCCTTGGAGGCAGGTGACATGACAAAAAGATAAACAGAATGAGTCAGCCGGTCTAGCACTGCCTACACAATCCTGGCACAAACAGTACAGTACAGAGCTAAAACCTTACTGGTGTTCTGTGAACATGAAAAACTCAGCAGCCATGCAGTTTATTTTATTCATTTTTTAAAAGATTTTATTATTTACTTTTAGAGAGGGGAAGGGAGGGAGAAAGAGAGAGAGAGAAACATCAATGTGTGGTTGCCTCATGCAAGCCCCCAACTGGGGACCTGCCCCGCAACTCAGGCATGTGCCTTGACTGGGAATCAAACCTGTGACCCTCTGGTTTGCAGGCCAGCACTCAGTCCACTGGAACACACTAGCCAGGGCTACCATACATTTTAAAAGCAACAAATATTGTTACTCCTTCCCAGGTCAAAAACGACTAATCTCAACTTAGCGTTGCCTGAACTGTCAATCTAAGCTGTGCCTATGAATTTCAAGGGCTTGCTGTCGCAGTCTTACCTACAGGCATCTGCATCAAGGAATGTAGAGGTCATCTGTGTAGCTAGGTTTGTCTTAGGCACAGGTGCTTATAGTCTTGCCTAAACAAAAATTGTCACTTTTTGGAGACAAAGTTATTATATGCTTCAGTGGCCCCTCAAAGTCAAAAATCCCACCTGGCCAATTTACTAAAGCCTGAGGCCTAATGCCACCCACCAGAATGCATGAACTAAAAACCAATAATAAAATTGTAAAAGGCAGCCATATGGTATGCTATATAGAGTTGCCACTTACCAAAGCCAAAAAGTCATCACTATAGCTTTTAATCCTGCTTGGTAAATCAAAAACCAAAGCCACCATCTTGGATCATTTAGGATCTTGCATTCACAAGGTGCCTCTACCGCCACATTTCCTTCCTAACTTTTACTTCTTACCTATAGTCAAGGGGTCCATCCAGTGTATTGTACAAGATTCAGGCATTTTCAGATTTAATACATAACACTCTTCTCCCTCTATTGAATTTCAGAACCAAGTGAGAGCTGATCAAAAAGTCAGGAGGACAGAGATGCCCCTTTAATTACTGAGGAAACTGTTGGGGTAAAAGCTTACATATGTAGCCACAGTGCTTTCCTAACACTATAGCCCACCCACAGTCAGGGCATCTATAATATCTTAGGGATAAAAGCACAAAATTATATTTCACTTAATAAAAAACACTAGATTTGTAAGGGAAGCCATTATTTCATGCACTACTAAGAAAGAAATGAACCCTTCCTGTCATTTAAATTAGGACCTACAATGAATCATAAGATACACTTGTATATTTACTCAGAGATGCTCAGATATTTAAAAATGTGTCTTAGAACTGAAGAAATATGAAGGATCTGTACAAGCAGGCAGATCCCACACAAAGTAAGTAAAGGGAAGCAGTTAAGCCACACTAAGTCCTTTTCATTCTCGCCTGTATATTAGCATGAAGATTGACTCCTCCCCTGGGGAGCAGAGAGAGAGAGAGCAGAGGGGCCAGGCAGTGCCAAGTCTAATTCTTGAGTATTTGGAAATATGAAACAAGAAGAAAATAGATTCCCTCACTCAATCAAAAATTAATGTTCTATTTCAGAGAATGTACAATAATATGAAAGGTAATGCTGAAACTAATCTCTAAAACCTTTATTAATATGGAAAAAAATACATGTCCTTCATAAAGGAAAACTTCTACAGGAAAATATTGTAAGTATAAAGTTAACATTTATTTTTAACTTAGAAACTATATCACTATGTGGAAATATTAATTTTAAGAGAATGATTAAAGCATAGTAAACATTTTGGTACTGTTTATAATTCTCAAACATTAAACCAGCATTTTATACAATCAATGGAAATAGGATCTAGAACTTGCTTTTACCAGAACAACACAATTTTGTGTTTGGTCTAATAAGTTTAATCAATTTTAACTGTTAGTTTATCTGAATTGTCTCATGGTAACTTTCCTTTCAAATCAGAGCTATTACAGTCTTAGTCTCTATAGCAATAACCAATTGCTCATATTCTACTTTGTATGACTAAAAGCATGCTTGCTCAGCATCATGGATAAAAATACACTCAGAAGCCTGGTAAAAATGACCAACAAAAGCAAATTAATAGCCAAATGATGGTGCCCAAAGGCCTCATAAGCATTATGTAAAGGCAATATTGCATAGGAATCAAGGCATTATCTTTGGAGTCAGACATACCTGAGCTCTAATATTGGCAACATTACTTAATAAGTGGGCGGACTACTTAACCTCATTTCACTTCAGTTTCTTCATCTATATAAAGTAATAGTAATTCCTCCCAGTCAGGCATGTTGTATGAATTATGAAGCAATGTACATAAACCACTAGCACAGTGTCTGACCCACAGAAAATACAAACTCTTATTTTTATCATGGGAGAACACACACTAGACATATAGCTTCCACATGAGATAAGTAGTGTTTTACCATTGGCTATTAGTTTAGTTCAACAGATATTTCAGGTCCTCTGCCTCTGGGCACAGATAGAATTACATCTCTGGCCCCCTTGTGGTTGCTAGGATTAGTTCTGCCCAACGAGCTGTAAGTAGAATTTATGCATTTCTTGTGACAGAGCACTTAAGTGTTGATGTGAGAACCTCAAGATCTTTCTTCCCTTTGCCACAACTGGCAATGTTCCGTTTAGTGGTTCTTCTACCAGCCTGGGTCCCAGAGTAAGGACAACATAAAGCAGAGCTTCTAGCCAACCCTTAATCAACATGTAGTTTGAGTGTTATTTTAAACCAATGAGGTTTTGAAATCATTATCAGGGTATAATTTAGTCAGTCCTGACAGATAAACCCAGTTAATCTTGTCTATAAGAATCACATGATTTTTATAATTACATTATCACAATGTCAACTTTAATATGTCCTAACATCATCCTTCTATGGTTATAATCAAGCAGGTTGTTGTAGAAGTTCATCCATTCAATAAATATGTTCCAGACTCTGAACTAGGTCCCACACAAAGGACACTGAACAAGTGGACATGGTACCATTTCCCACAGTTTACTATGAAGCTGATTGAATCATGATGGCTAGGAGGAGATTATAGATATTAACCAAAAAATCTTCATGAGATTTTGGTTTCATTATTTAATTTAGATTTTGTATAGACCTATCACTACCATACTTCCAATCATTATATTCACAATAGGCTTATAATCTCATTGATTACCAAGGAATCTAAAACTCTCAGTAATGATATTATTCCTTAAAGCTAAAACTAACCTGGGAGAGGTCATCATTACCTGGCTAAGCCCTTAGTACTAATGAGTTTATTTGATAACACTTTTTATATATGGTAAAGCTACTGAAGATTAAATCCTGTGAAAAAAGATAAATTTAGCAGAGTTTAAAAAGGGAATAAGGGGAGGCTATAAGGAACCTCCTAAAGAAGTACCCATAAGCATATGGTAGGAATGGGTGCAACAGAAAAGCATCATCCTTGTGAATATGGAGTAATGAGAGACAGGGTAGCATATTGGAGTACACACTGGACTAAAAATCAATTAGCTTGATAGAAATTCTGACTTAAATACTTATTTACTATATGACCTAGAATAAGTTACTTAATTTTTTTCAGCCTTAGGTTTCTCTTCTAGAAATATGAACAATATGGTTTTTGTTGTTGTTGTTGTTGTTTTTTACTTTTTAACTCAAAACATTGTGACAAAATCAAGAAGAGAAAGCATTTTGAAAACTCAGAGATGGTTATTCAAAGCCCTAGCCAGGTGGCTCAGTTGATTAGAGCATCTTCCTGTATACTCAAAGGTTGCAGGTTTCATCCTACGTCAGGGCACGTATTTTGGTTGTGGGTTTGATTTTGGGTTAAGGCTCATGTGGAAGGCAACTGATCTCTCTCTCTCTCTCTCTCTCTTCCTCTCTCTCTCTCTTTCTCTATCTCTCTCTCTCTCTGCCCTCCTCCCATTCCCCCCTTCCTTTAATCCCTCCCTCCCTTTCTCTTCTCTCTTTTCTTCTCAATCTAAAATCAATGAGCATATCCTCAGGTGAGGATAAATAAGAAAACAAATGTGATTCAAAGAAACAATGTTAATATAAGCATGAAGAGGCCTCTGAGGAAGGCATGGGTGTCACAGATTCACCATGGCTATGTCCACAAGAGGGAGGGCACATAGTGGAAGAGGTCAATAATTTCCATCCTTTAATAAAGTGACAAGACTTTTGCATGTTTTCCTTTGGCTAAATGTTTTCTTTCTAGATGAACTAACGGGGATACAAGGTTGCTCCTAGAATAAAGTCTCTCTTACCTGCACTCTAATAACCTCCTTTAGTGGAAGAACAGAAAAGAGCTACAGCTGACAACAGAATTCAGAATAACTTTAAATATACCTTTGAGAATGACAACCAGCTGGAACATCATCAAATTTGGGTTCTGGGAAAAATAGTTTGAGAAACACTGGATAGCTGACTTCTTGGTAAGCCTTCCATTGTTCTCACTCAACAAGTCTCTCATCTGTATGTGTTCTTCAAATATCAGTTAAGAAATCAGATCCTTAAAGAATGGATGGGCAAGAGTTAGGATGATCAAGAGCAACTTTATTATTTAAAGAGTAAATTACTAAGAAGCAAAAATAATTCACTGAAGACAGAGAAAGGAGTTTGTACTTTCTTCCCTGAAAACCTTAAGTAAGGGAGGACAAGTTCTTAACATTTTAATCAGTGCAACTAATAAAAACACAAGTATTCTACAACTTTTAGAAACTAAATAATTATGCTTTAGGAAAAATAATGACTCATCACTGCGAAGTTTTGTGACTAATACATAACTTTAACAAACATTTCCTCAGAACTTCAATCCAACCCTTCTTTTCCGGCTGAGATATTCTCATTTGAACAGTACAGTTTTTGTAATTTGCATTTTGTACCATTAATCTGATGCCATATCTAATTGAAGTGTCATGCCCTCGGTGACTGAATCTCCACTACCAAACTAAACCAGAGAATAGAAACAATTGCCTAATTAAGCTTTTGACTGAATTGCTAAGATAATTCAGGCAAAACATGTTTTGCCAAAGAAAAATTTTCCTGAAGCTTGAATTTGTTTTATTAAATTCTGGCCTAGAAATGACAAGAAATCTTAACATCTTATGTTAACATTTGTGTGGTATCTCCATCCAGAATTTTTTCTCTCTAAAGGTGTTCTCACACTAGATCAAACAAACAAACAAACCAAAAACTTTTTTATTCAGGATCTTGATTTTACTTACAGATAAGATTTCCCTAGTAGGCCCATTATCTTTCACACTTAAAAAAAAAAAAAGATTCATTTACAAACCTGGAAAATTTATTAACTATTATTTACACATATGAAAAGTTACAGAGGGTAAGGTAGAGATAGAGGATGAAGTATTTTGTTTGTTTGCTTTTGCTTTTAATGAAAAAAATATTTCCAATGTAGTAAGATAAACTAAATTTAAAAAGCAGAATATTGTGAATTAGAGTAAAATTACCTGAAATATAATACTGAAAGCTGGTGATATCTCTCATACTCACAAAGACAATGGTTCAAACATTCCTAATGAAAAGTTACAGATTGGTTGAAAGCATTTTTTAGCAATATGCTCTACAACATCAAGAGCTATATTGAAGTAATCTAGCTTGCATACCCAGCATGTAGCACATTGCCTGGCACAGAGTAGGCCCTCAGTAAATACTTATTATTTAATGAAACCTCATAACAGAACCACTAGAGGTATCCCAGTGCACAACATTTATGCTTGAGGAGTCAACACTTAGTTCTTTGTTTGTTTGGTTGTGGTGTGTGTGTGTGTGTGTGTGTGTGTGTGTGTGTGTGTGTGTGCTTAAAATGCATATAATATTTACTTAATATTCCCAAAATAGCTCTAATGGCATAATTGTGTTTGGGACTTATACACACACATATCAATATAACTAGTTTGCATTGCAGTTTAGGATCTTCTTTAAATAGACACATACTTTTAGACCCTAAGAATCTGGAATGATATATACTGCTTTCAGATAAAGAATAAGTCAGGCATTAATGTAATTAAGAACATGCACTACAGTTGACATTGGCCCAGAAAAGCCACTTGGCCGCAGCTTAAAAAATACCAATGAACAAGTGCTCTCAATAGGCAACTACAGATATTTTTCCTTCCATAGAAGACCTATTTGTGTCACTTCACTTTCAAGTCAAAAAATAAATGATGGGCTAGAACACTTTCACCAGTATTGAAACAGTTTAGAGGCAAGCAGTGAGATTACTCATACACCAACTGGCTGGCTGACCCAACTGCCAATCTCATTTACAATCCTTCGGAATGCCTTACACAAAAGAGACTGGAAAAGCTAATTGCATACTTTTCCAGACTAATTTGCACTTATGGGCCATCATATGATCAGGTCTGTCTTGTTAAAGTAAATGAGACTACATGATGTGGTTTTGATAAAGATCATACATTCTTTTTTTTTAAGTATATTTTATTGATTATATTGTTACAATAGTTCCAATTTTTTCCCCTTTGCTCCCCTCCACCCAGCAACCCCCTCCCCCAGTAATTCCCACCCCAAGTCCATGCCCATAGGTCGTACATACAAGCTCTCCCGCTTCACCCCTTCACATATTCTTCTTCTTTTTTTAATAAATAAATTATTAACTAATTATTTTAACAATAAAATATAACAATCCCTCTCTCTCAGACTTAAGACCCTTTACAATCTTATAAAGGACAATGGGCGAAGGAGGATCGTACATTCTTGACACACAGAGCAAATATAGCTTACACTGCTGATCCTGCTTATTCCTATTTTCTGAATACATAAATGATAAAATAGCTGGAGCTGGTGCAATAATATTGTAACATGAAGGAAAAAGTGATGATGCTCTCCCTGAGAATAGTCACCAAAGCAATGCCTATTTCCATAGTCTGGATATATAAAAATAAAGTAAAAAAACTACTATTTGTTTAACCTGTTGTTTGTTGAGCTATATGTTACTTGCAGCCTAAAAGCATTTTTAACTGGTATATTCCCATTTCTCACACATATGTATTTCAAAGTTAAGTCTTGAAGTGAAGAGCTTATAGAACAGTAGGCTCTTATCTTGGAGCATCATATTGAAAGGCTACTTGAGCTCAGGAATTTTATCTTGAGTAATATATATAGTGGCCAATTCACTAGGTCACTCTTCTTCCTAAAGGATCTCTCTTATATAATCCACCATATTGTATTTTTTTAATGATTTTTTGACAATTCGGTTCACCATTATCAGAAGAGACATCTTCAAGGGCAGGGCCCCTATTTTATATCCTTGGTATTTTATGTACTTGGCATAGTGTTTGGCACGTGATGGTTTCCTATGTTATTTAAATACATACATACATACATATATACATAACTAATTGGACCTTGCTCTAAACTGAAGGCTGACTTAAAGATGACCCAATCAATATGTCATCACTCTCAGATGTGAAAAACACATTTGAATTCTCAGGAAGGAAATAATCAACATAAGACCAAAATAAATAACATTAACATATATTATATCTAAGGTATATACTGTAACTCTTTGCCAAAATCTCTGAGATTAAATTTGTAAGTGGAAAGACAAATCCAATGGACATGCTTTTTATTCTTCTGAACTCCTTTAATGTTTGTGCTCTGCATCATTTATTTAGACTGGAGTCACGAGTCCAGAATAAAAGCAGTGATTTATTCTACCACACATTATCTTATAAGTTAACTCCTCCAACTGGTGGCTGTGCCAAGAGGCTTTAATTCCCTTATAAAATTCATAACCTTAATCAGATCCTGTTATCCCTGCCCAGCCCCCCAAAAATATTGTTTTAAAAAGACCTAAAACTTAAAATAAGTTGCTTGTTATGAAAATACAAAATTTAGACAAAATTCCTAAGAAGGACTTTCAACCATTTAGTCTTCCATTTATCAGATGCCTATTGACTTTACGACATATCAGACAGTCTAAGGCACATGAGATTGATAAATGATAGCACAAAAACTCACTCTCCTCATGAAGTGAGTGAACCAGATTAACAATTTTAAATTGCTATTATGTAGAATTTTGGCAATACATGTTAAATCCAGGTCTCAGTTTACTCAGTGATAAAGTAAAAATCAATGTGATCTTTTAATCTTTAAAGGTTAATTTATTCACTCAGTAAGTGTCTACAGGCAAGTCTCCTCCCAGTCCCCACTCCTCCACACACATATCATTTCCATGAGTACCAGGACATAAGGATAAACATAATAGCCATAGTGTCTGAAACTTCCAGTTAGTGGGAAGGACAAATAAACAAGTATTTCAATTTCTTGTGATGCGTATTTTCAAAGAATATATTAATGTTATTAATATTTCTTTTATTAATATTTAATGTAATGATTGAAATTTTAAAATTTCTAAAGAAGCCCTTATGGATGATAAGTATTTTAATAGTTGAATATTCAAGTTTAGAACCAATCTTAAATCAGCTGTTAATTATACAATATGCAGAATTAAAAATAAAAAACACATAGTATATATCCAAGGACTACTTCTTTTAATTTTCTTTTGTAAGAATTGGGGATAAAATGTAAAAGACTCCAAAATACTAATGAGAGTATTTATAGATCTAAAATGTGAGTTTCATAAAGCACCACAAAAACTATTTTGTTCATTTTCACCGTTGCTCCTATATATCTTGCCTATGGGGCTTGTTCTTCTTTATTCCCTTGGATATAATTCAAGGCCAATGCCTTGACTTTTATATTTTCCGCAGATAAAAATTTCTTCCTACACTTCGTAAAATAAATAAATAAATAATAAAATAAAATAAAACACCAAAAACAGACTCAGGTAGAATTAGGTTTAGTGCAGAGTAAAAATAAAAATTACAATGTCCATCTGCGCTGAAGTATCTCTCTTCACCAGCCTGTGAAAGCAGTAGGAGCAGGCCTGCAATGAGTGAGACCTGACAGGCTTTTTACTCAGCCAGCTCTTCAGCATCATCTTCCCTCCTCCTTAATCAGCAGATAGAGCTTTTGATCCTTCAGAGTTGAAGAGGTCAGGGATAGAAGGTACAATGGGACAAGAAAAGTCCTACTTGACAGCACTGATCTGACATTGTTTTTTCCTGGGCTTAGCAGTTATTCAAAGCTGACTTTTTAAATCCCAATTTAATCAGTTCTTTGAAGACCCTCAGACTCTGGGGATCTCTTGCCACAGAATCTGATCTGATTTTGGTGAGGCTTTTGTGACTGGACTCTTACCTACTCTACTCAAGGCCCATGGTTGTATGCACTTTACCTTCTAGCTTCTCCTAGCACCATATATGTGAGTTAGAAAAAGCTGCCCCTTTACATTGGTTAATTACAAAGGACAGCCTCCAACCAGGTTGATGTAGCCTGGCACATGCACACTGGGCACAGGGTTCCTTCTCACCCTTCCTCTGGATGCCTTTGTGCAGTACATAATCTACTCTATTGCACTCCTGCAGGCCTGTGCCCTCCACAGACTATCTACTGGGGATCCAAAGTTTCTCCACCAGGCCCTTCTGGTTAAGATCTAAGAAAACACATGTTCTGCTCTGTGCTCACTCTCCCATCACATAGTGTCAAGGAAACCAAATCCTTTCACTTGTCATAGGTGGGAGTGCAGTCACACCAAGTTCAGCCTTCTGGGAGATGGATCAACACACACCCCCTTGTGTTTTATAAGTTTCTGCTGTAAATTAAAAAGCAGTCTAGACTTCCGGCCAAGATGGAGACATAGACAGACATGCTGTGTCTCCCTCCACAACTAAGAAGGAATAAAACTACCTCAAAACTAGGAGCAACAAGGAGTTCCAGAAAACCAAACTGCATGGAAGTCCAGCAAACTAAGATATAAAGAAGAAATACTCATCGAGACAGATAGGAGGGACAGAGCCAGGGTGGAGAGGATGTGGTGTGGTGGTGGCAGCAGTGGCAGCGTCAGGCCAGCAGAAAGTGCAGTCACACATTTTGAAGAGTCAGGAGGGACACCTAGGATGCATTCCCAGCTCCTCACCAGACCTAGCAGCTCATGGTCCCAGCACCAGGGAAAATCAAGCCTCATTGCTTCTGACTATGCAGACCAGTGGGGATTGGGGTGGAGGCAGAAACTGCTGGTCTCTCAGCAGAGTCCACTTATTTAAAGGGCCCCCACGGTCCTAGAACATCCAAAGACCCACCCATTCTTGGAACGATGGTCAGGGCAGCAGCTAGAGGGGCGCCGGTCTGCTGCAGAAGTGGAAGAGGTGCCTGGAAAAGGGGCAAGTGCTGGGCAGGTGGCATTGTTCCCTCTCAGACCCCTCCCCCACATACAGTGCCACAAAGTGGTGAAATAGGTCACCCTGTACTGATGAATCCCTAAGGCTCCGCCCCTTACAATGTAACAGGAGCGATAGCTTTACCTGGGACGTGGAGGCAAACAAACACAGGAGTCTGTCAGAATGAAGAGACAGAGAAGTATGGCCCAAAAGGGGGAATGGATCAAGGTTCCAGTAGGAGAACTAAGCAATGAGGAGACAGCCAACCTAACAGATGAGGAGATAGACAACCTAACAAATGCAGAATTCAAAACACTGGTGATAAATATGCTCACAGGCTTGACAGAGATGCTTGAGTGTGGCAAATGCATAAAAGAAGCGAACGCTATGCTAAGTGAAATGAAGGAAAATCCACACAAAACTAATGGTGAAGGGAAGGAAACCGGGGTTCAAATCAACGATTTGAAACATAAGGAAGAAAAAAACAGTCAACCAGTGCAGAATGAGAAAATGAAAATTAAAGAAAATGAGGAAAACTTCCCAAATTTTGTGAAGGAGATGGTCATACAGGTCTGGGAAGCACAGAGGGTCCCGGGTGAGCTGGACCCAGTGGGGACCACACCAGGATGCACCATGATTGAGGTGCAAAAAGTGAAAGATAAAGAGAGTCCTGGGGGAAGCAAGAGAGAGGCAGAGAGTTGCCTACAGGGGGGTGCCTATAGGACTATTAGCTGATTTGTCAGAGGACACTTTGCAGGCAGGAAGGGACTGGCAAACAGTATTCAATGTGATGAAAGGCAACCTGCAACCGGGACTACTCTATCCAGCAAGGCTATCATTTGGAGTGGAAGGACAGTTGAAGTGCTTCCCAGACAAGGTGAAGCTAAAGGGATTCATCATCACCAAACCATTATATGAAATGTCAAAGGGACTTACTTAAGAAAAAGAAGATCAAAACTATGAACACTAAAATGACAACAAACGCACAACTATCAACAACTGAATATAAAAAATAAATACAAAATCCAACCCAGTAAACCAGAATAGGAACAGAATCATAGGTATGGGGATCATTTGGAGGGTTATAAGCTGGGAACCGGGGGTCGGAGGGGGGACGTGGGGGAGAGAATGGGGAAACGGTGCAGGGACTAAGAAGCATAATCGTTTGGTACAAAATAGACAGGGGAAAGTTAAGAATAATATAGGAAAGGGTGAAGCCAAAGAACTTATATGCATGACCCATGGACATAAACTAAGGGGGGTGAGATTGCTGGAGGGAAGGGGGGTACTGGGCAGAGGGGAGCAAAGGGGGAAAAAATTGGAACTATTGTAATAACATAATCAATAAAATATACTTAAAAGAAAAAAGAAAAAATAGCAGTCTACTGCATCACCCTAATTCCAGGAACAAAGTAATGGTTTCACTGAGCAGCAGCACCACTCACTAAAGCTTAAGTGAGAGAAATGCACACACGCTCCCATCCCGGACCTACTGGCATATTAAGAGCACACCAAAAACTCTAAATTCCACTTTCCTTCCTCTCTCAGCTTCTTGAACTTTAACTCCTTTGTAATCCATGTGGTTTAAAGATACTCCACCCAATTTCAGCACAGGGTGTCTTAACTCCTGTTTTAAAATGTGGAGTAGTTGACACTTTTTACCCTAAAGTGTCAAAATTAAGACTAATGTTTTTATTTTTATATTGTAATGGTAATTAAAATCAGACTTTACTGATGATCCAAGGGGCAACATATTTTGAAAGAAGTTGAAAAATAAATGAGTGATATTTATAAGAAAATTAAATATAAATTGCAATATTTTATATGTACGTTATATATTTACAAAGACATATGTATTAAGACTGTAGAACTGATCAGTCCTATTACTGAAAAAAGAGTTACACAGAGGATTAGTCACATAGCATACGGAGCAAGGGACATCTGAGGCAAGAGATATTGGCTAGACAATTAGAAGCTTAAGGTAGCCATGTAATTTAATAATTAAACCAGACATTGTTGAAAAATAAAGTGTGCACTGTGAATATACCCACACAATAGCTGTAAACCAGAACTGTCCCAGACAAGCTGGATACCTGATCTCCCTGCGTACAATCAAAGTAACTGCATACTGCTGACTGTTAGTAGAAACCAACAATGAAATTGATTTCTGGACTGGACCAATAGAGATTTACTCCAAAGGGAATACTAGTGAGATTGTAGTCTGGATCACAATAGGGATATGGAAGGCATTGTATTTGTAATTAATAATGACAGCACATCAACTCAATGTTTTTTTCTGAATGAAGGATAGTATGCTTTATGGGCCATGAAAAAAGTAATATAGCAGAATTCAGGGCATTAATTGTAGGGGGTCCTAAGAAGAATATCATAGTTAATCATTTAAATAAATATAATCAGTAAAAATTAATCAAACAAATATAAAATATGAACTAGAAAGGGCAGTATAGATGTTCAAATACACATGTGTTTTGACTTGGAAAAAAAAAACAGAGATAAACATGCTACACTGGGGATACTTAAAAGAGAGAACTAGAATTGTTTAGAAACAAAGCCCAGTTAAAATATTTGAGCATGGGGTTGGGGGAGAAATGTCATTTCCTAAATGACATGCCATTTATCCAGAGGTTGTTATTCAGTCCTATGCCCTGGGCTTTTGAAAGGAATTTGAAAACATGCAAGTACAACTCCCCCCCCAACAAATAAGCATTAAACTTAGAGTTGTGTTCCCAGTCAATGATGAAATCAAATTAAATTTAAAAAGGAATTAAAGTACAAGAATAATTGCCTTTAATTAAATATTACATTGAGTAAACAATTAAAATACAATCAGTTAACTAGACTCTAGGGTCTAGTAATCATAACTAACATTTACCTGTTGCTGATAAGGTACTTATTAATCCTAAAAATAACTCAGGGATGAGCAATTGTTAGTCCCATTTTACAGATGATAAAACCAAGAAATAGTGAGGTTAAGAAACTTGACCAAAGTCACACAGCTAGGAAGTAATGCTAATAAATAAAATATCCAAATTCAGGTAATACACTACCACCAGGTTGAAAAGCCATTGTATTCATTATTTCTTTGTACATATGTGGCAGAGGAAAAAGGAAAGTGTCCCATAAGGCCAGGTCTGATAACAGATTGATAATTTGTTCAATATTTGCTTTAATATTTCAGTCTCTATACATCATCATCTTTAGTGGGGTAAAAAAAAAAAACCTAAATGCAGGCTATGGCAATGCAGTTCAGTCTATACATCAATGTTTTCTTTTGTGCAAACAGCTACTTTCCTTTTTCAATGTGATTTAAAAAAAAAAAAAAAAAAAAAAAACCGGCTCTCTTCTACTTCTCCCAATCTCGGCTGTTCTGATGAAGTTTTTGAAAAGCAAAAGGAAATCTTATGGAACATTCTAAATGAAAGAGCTGACAGTATGGCTCCAGAGTATGGAAGCCCTTGCAGCATGTAGAACTTTATCTTTTCCAACGCTGTGCCATTGCTCTTGGAAGTACAGTTGTCTGTTGGACAAACGAAAATTTTCTGTTATGAAAGTCATGTGTATTTGTGATAAGCAGTGCATGTTGGATAATAGTAATGAAATGCAAAGAAGAGTGTTTTTCTTTTATTTTGACACTGTTATTGGATTCTAGATAGAATGATGTTGGAAGGGGGACAGCCACACATTTTAGAGTTTTGTTACTTAGTAACATCTCAATTTTTCATATTTTCAAGTTTCTAGTTTTAGTGGCATTCACAATGGAATATATGTATAAGCACACATATCTTCTAAATATCGTTAGCTTCTAAAGGAACCAGTGATAAAATTATTTCTGTAGTTTACATGTTTTGGCTAGGTTACAAAGGAGGCAGTTGTTAAACAACTTAACATTAAATATTAAAGAATAAAGGTAGCATTGAAAAGCATTATAACTAAGTCCTTGGTTAACACAAAGTTATTATATCAGGGTGGAAAAATTAATGACAGTGAAGTTCTGATTTTGAAATTCAATACAATGCGTTTCTAAACATGTAAAAATGCCTGGAATTTTACCTTTAGAATTTTATCTGTAGCTCAGAGCCAATTCAAGCTATTTTCGTGTGCCTTTTTATCTTTTGTGTCTACGTCACCAATTTAAGGTTTTTATTTATTTAATTTTAAGAAGAAAGAAGAGGTTCTGTGGAAAACATTGGCTGGGTCTGCTAACCACAAGGAGGACTACAGAAGGGATAATATGGGGGTGGGGTGGGGTCGCTGCAAGGGGACGGTGTGGCAACACAGGAGGGAGGATAAGAAGGAAGATAATTCAGCACTCTTATCTTATTCTAACCAAGAAATTTGGGAGAATGAGAAAAAGCAGCCGCCCAGCATTCTTGAAGGGGCGTGTCTTGCCTCCAGGGACTGTCCAATCGAATTCCTTCAGAGGTAGCAATCCCGAGAAGATTGATGAGGGTTGCTAGGAAACGGGAGCGTCTCCCTCCCGCCTGACCCAGGATTGTTCTGCACAAGCCCTCTCCAGGGGCTTGCAATGTGCAGTTTAGCTGCGTGTGGGGCAGAGCTGCACACCCGCTTCCCAGGCTCGCTCGCTCCCTCTCCGCTCCTGCTCTCCCTTTCTCCTCTAGCGTACGGTGAGCCGGGTGTACAGGGACCACAGAGACCTTTTCCTGGGCTGTTAGTGCTTGCTCTCCCGCAAGCCAAGAGCTCTAACAGAGCTTCAAAGTTAGAGCCGCGGATCTGCTGCTGCTGCCCCACGCCCCTTCGCCCCACCTCTCCGAAATTCCCAACCTTTGCATGCACTGCCTAAGGGTTTCAGAGTGAGGCGAAGCAGCTGGCAAAACCTCTCTTGTTTTCTGTCAATAATCCTCTCGGCTAGGTACACTAGCTCACTGAAGACTCTGCAGATACACTCCTATAAAGGAAAGGAGGGGGAGGGAAAAGGAGAAGGAGAGAGGGAGGAAAGGAGAAAGAAAGAATGAGGAGGAGAGAACGCCAGGCTCGTGCCTCTGCCAAGAGTCCCAATTAGACTCGATGGTTTCAGCCTGGCGAAGGTGAAGGAAAGTTGCTTCCCTGCCTGGGAAGTGTAGTTTGCCTATAAAGAGAAGGCAAGGGACTCAGCTGGGAACCGCGCCCCTCCCCGCCGCGGACGACCACTTGGGTCCCCCCTTTTCCCAACCTCTTTTCTCTCTTCTCCTCCCACCCTCCCTTTTCCCACTCCCCACTGACTCGAAGGCCTGGATGTTCTGCCACCGGGCAGTGGTCCAGCTAAGCAGCCGGGAGGGGGCGGTGGCAGGGGCAGGGGGCACTATGACAGGAAACGGCGCGCACAAGTTGTCCATTTTGGGGGCAAAATAAGTTCTCCTTGGATTTGGAAAGGACAAAGCCAGCAAGCTACCTCTTTTGTGTCGGATGAGGAGGACCAACCATGAGCCAGAGCCCGTGTGCAGGCTCAGCCGCCGCCGCCGCCGCTGCCACCACGGTCAGCTCCAGACCCTGCCAGGAGTTGTCGGTGCGAGGTAAGCGCGCCCCAGAGAAGGACGTGTCCCTCTGCAGGGCGCCCGGTGAGGGCGCGGAGGCTCGGGTGCCGCGTGGGGCAGGTGCAGCCGGGAAAGTTGAGGTAGAGCACAGACCCATCCCTGCAGTTCTGCCAGGGTGGGGAGGGTGGAGGGCAGAGGCTAGTGGGTGTGCATGAGTGAGAGTTTGTGTGTGTGAGCGCACTTCCGTGTCTCTGGGCTGGAGGCAGCTTTCAGGGTACAGATCTGCAGCCAGGGTGAGAGAGGTGGAGGGACAACTAACACTCGCAGACCCGCAGAGAGACCAGTCTAATCAGCCAACCACCTCCAGCCCTGTTCTGGTCTCAGGACACGTTCGGTTTGGGGGTTCCTTAGGCTTTGTGCACAGGAAATCCTGCGATGACTGGCTGCCACACTGGCTGTTTCATGTGGGTGTGGAGGTTGCCAGGCTAGGTGGGCAGCTGTCAGCGGGACCTGGTCGGTGTTGCAGCCGGGATACGCTCTGCAGCCAGAAGGGGCCAGAGGTTCTCTCTGCTGCAAACACGCTTGGAAGTGATCCCTAACTCAATGCCCTTTGCTCCTTTGGCTTGAACGGAAAATCGAAAAGCCAGACTGGGAGCACATCTCTTCATCTATCCTGTTTCATTTTCTTATCTGACAGTGAGATAGCTGAGTGCGGGAGACTTGTGATCTAGAAATAAGCTAGGCAATATAGGCAATAAGCTTGTTTCTTAAGGATTTCATTTAGATTTTCTTCTAATTCCTTCCCTGGAATAACAAACGTGGAAGATTCCCCAGGGTCTAACACTTTTAGGTAGCTATCTTAAGGAGACATTTCTCTGCCTTTTAAGTATTTTAAAGCATTTGTACATTTTGATAACAGCAAAACTGTACACCCCTAATAATCTGTGGTCAAGTGCTCAGCTGATTTGCTAATAAAAGATTTCTACTGCTATTTGTATAGTGCTGTGTTGGACGTATGCAGTTTACATATCTGTATATTCAGAGTTGAGATCAATGTGAGTTGGAGTTAGTATGAGTTAAAGAGCTCAGCAATTACTTTGAGTTTCTCTCCATCAGTTTATTTGTGCTACCTGATCTTAGAACTGTTCAGTACAGTTACATTGTGTTTCTTTGAGTGTAAAAAGCATTGGTTGGTAGAGAAACATTTTTCATTTACCTAAATCTAAGTCTGCTTTGTTTTGCCTGATCACATATTTTAAGACTGCTACCTGAACTCTAATTGTCTATGTAAATTTATTTAATATAGGCATGACAAGAACATTTAGATTGCCATTAAACTAAACTCCTATGGGTTTCACGGTTTCTACCAAAGATGTTTAGGTTATTAGTTAATGATTCTATAATGTTATGCTCCTTCTTTTCTCAAAACAACCAGTGAAATATGAGTAGATTTTGGAAGGTATTATACACCAGACCTTAATAAAGTGACAGTAGTGTCTTCTATTTACAAAGATTCCTAACACCTGTAGGTTTTAGCTGTCCATCCTTTCAGGTTCTGAGCATCTAGCAAAGCTACAAAAATATTTTGAATAGATATGCCCTAATGCTGACTTGATTAATATTCAGAATATCACAGGTGCTCAGGATGTAAACTGAGTAGAAAAAGTCTTGAAACTTATTTTTCACAAATAAAAGAACAAAAATTCTAGAATATCTATATTCATTGGGCTAACAGGAAGGATAAATGGTAAGAACACCTTTTAGTATTGACAATTCTCTACTCTCCTCCTGTCCCTCAAAAATCCATATAAAATTTCTTGATATATGAGCTACATTCTTGACAATGAAATCATAGAAACTTATGCCAATGCAAGGAATAGGATAAATTTGGGGGATTTGGGGGATAGAGACCTTTATTTAAATTGAATGGTATTTTTCACAATTCAGGAATATGTGATTAGTAAATTGAGAAAATGTATGATAAAATACATAAACAGAAAATGTTATTAATAATGAAAATATATTCTGTGATCCACTCATTTGTGTATGATGGTCTTTTAAATTAGTTTTAGTATCCATATGAAAAGAACTGAGTGTAAATCAGATGATTTACCTCACAATGACCAAATATCAAAAAGATCCCATCTCTAAATTTGTATCACTGCAATTAAACTTGGTAGGTTGAACAAATGCAAACATATGATAAAACTGAGTGTTAATTAAATTTAAATTACTATTTTTATTGAATAAAAACTAGAATAATTGTCAAAAGATCACCTGCCTCACTTCTCTACTTCATGACAGGTGATTGACCAGAACTGCACAAGATTGAGGATGCTCTTATTTTGAAAGACTTCCAGCAATAACATTTTTACAACTGCTTTGGATACCTTTTTCTCTTCCATATTTCATGTCAAACTCTTTTTTTCAAATTAAACTATTTTCTCTTTCTTGTCCATTTCTCTAATAGGTATCAGTTACAAAATGTTGCCAAGATTTTTTTCAGGGTCCTGGCTCCCTCCTGCCAAAATGTAGTCATTGGCTTGGGGATGAAATGTTTCAATTTGTTGTTTTGTATTCAACATCATCCCAAGATACCATTAAACAAAAGAAATGAAAATTAATACTTAATCTCCATTGAAAGCCAGGCAGACAGGATGTGTTTATACACATTGGAATGTGGCCAGAGTTCTAGGGTGAGAATTGTTTTCTCCAGGGGTTACTCCACAAAAAAGGAATACGTAGTATTTACTCATAGCTTTGCTATTTTACACTTTTTATTGTGCATTTTCATCTCTTCTGAGATGCTGCTAAATGCATCCAGTTCTGCATTAGATGAATTTGTTGAAATTGCTCCCTAAAAGTAGCATAAAGTGATAGATTATCCACCAAGACTGAACACATCAAATGAGCACAATCAGAGTAATCACACAGACGGTGAAAGCTATCAGGTCATTCCCCTCCTTCCACTTCCAATGTAGGCTTGGTCCCCACAGCATACTGTATTTTGGAGTACTTCAGTCCAGTCTGATTTTAAATGGCTCAAATAATGACTTCTTCCAGTACATTTGAAAGACTATTTCACAGTCTAATAGTTCTCCCTATTAAGAACTTTGTTGTAATAGTCAGCCTAATTATCCCTCAGTTCTATTTTGTCTTTTTACTTACTCCCTATTATAACCCCTCTGGACAGTCCATTCTGTTGCCTGATTTAGAATCTCACATTTATACAGGATTTGAAGAATACAAAAGTTTTATACAATTACACGAGAGAATAAAAAGTTCTATATCTGGATACCTTTTCTAAATATGTAAGACATATCTTTCAGGTCATCTATATGATATATATGGTTATTTATTCTTAATCACTTATGTTACTAATGTAAGTGTGGGGAAATTTTCCATCTCTGACACTATTGACCTGTGTGACTATTGAGCTGATTTATTCTAAGTAATGTTCTATGTGGGTGCACATTTATGAGACATTTTTATTGCAAATTTGATGCCAGCAGAACCTTGTCAACACCCACACTACAAGGGAATTTTGTGACATGCTGGTCTGATGTTCCATTGAGCCCCAGAAGCTGTTGTCATGTAAATTTCATTATTGAAATAAAAGTGATTTGCATAATTAATAAGATGTGTTAGGAATGTAATAGTGTGTGTAGTTTAGACATATACATTAACACAATATAGTAATTCTGTTAGCATATGGTAGCCCCTTTATACTAAAACAATCTTAAAATCCAAGAGAATTAAGCTTGAATTCATCACTGTGCTATACCGTGAAAAATAAGCTTAAATTATGCATATATCGATATGGGATACGTTTAGATTTATATGGATGTACCATACGTAAAGATTACTTTAAAAATAGAAAAACCTGAAATAACCACAAGAGAGAAAAAGGTTTTCATTTTATTCACTTAAAATCTGGTTCTAAGATATCCATGTGTAGACTTCTTTTAAGAGTCTTAAGCAAATATCTTGGTAGACTCACCATCCCACACAATTGTTTCTCCAAGTCCCAGCCATTGAGATGCAAGTTATGCTAGTCAGTAAAAGAGTAAATTATATAAATCAGGAAATAAGTTCCTAGGTTACACTTCGTGAAATCTAGAAAATATAAGACTCAGAGTAAAGTGAATCAGCAGTTAAAACCACAATTTAATGTATTTTCACTGTTTGGTGAACATTAGACTGCACATAAAAACATTTATATAGATTAAATTAAGGAAACAATAAAAAGAACTGGCATTCCAATACTGAATATATCTTTAAGAGAATAAAATTAGACTGCATAGAATAAAAATTTTTAAACCAGTATTCTCTCTCCTGAAGGCCCAAAGTATTTTTATAGTTCCATTCATCACATAGTGGTAAGTACCCTCAAAATGATTTTCCTTGGAAATAAAAGGGAAATCAATTTTCTTGGTATAGGGAAAGTAGGCCATTAATAAACTGTGACTTCTCCCTAGAACTGAAGCATTCTAAGAAGTCTGTGTCTACACAGACTATAATATCCTCAAAGTGAGTAGTGTTTGTATGAAACTGAAAATTGTACACTATACTTTAAGAACAGGAAAGAAAAATAAACTTGGAAAACATTCAGGTATAATCTACACAAGTGTAGACTAAAACATCATGCTTGAAAATAAAACCACATATAGGGAGGGTATCTCCACAGCAAGCCCAAGGTAGTTGTCATTTTTACATGCCTATGTAGCCTTACGCACACCCACAACCATAGTCACATACACACACAACATTTAAGTAAATTCATCAGGAAGAATATAGGTACACACCAATCAGAAAATTTCAAAACCATGATACTAAACACATAGTTTGAAAAAACATTACAACCTATATATGTAGCATGGGATATTAAGAGAAAAACAATTTAAAGACACTTCACCCTCCCCTCCCCAAAATAAAATGTTGCTAATAAGGATAGGGAAGCAATCAGTCAAAAATTATTTATTAAATACCTATTATAACAAAACAAGATTATGGAAATGTCATGAGGACACAATAAAAAGTATTAAAATACATACAAAATTTCACAAATATGTGTAGAGTTGAAGGTATTCTAAAAATCAAGTTTGAAACTCTAGAGGAGTTTCCACCCCCCAAAAAGCCCATTCCTTCATTTAACAGATGTATTTAGATTTAAAATTTCAAATATAGGCTGGACCATCATTCATTTTTCCATCAGGAAGGACGTTGGTGTTGAGGAGGATGTAACTACCATATCTTCTAGTGCTATGACAGAACCTCCGATGTGTGGCTTTCTGGCCAAACATCTGCAATTTCAAGGTGATGGAGTCATTACTGTATCCCTGGGGGTTGCAGCTTTTTATAAGTTTGCTGTGGCTGACCAAGAAAGAAGACATATGCAGATTTCTACAGAAATTATGATCCCATGAAAGATTTTGAGGAGATGAGGAAGGCTGGTATCTTTCAGAGTGCAAAGTGATCTTGGAATGTAAAAAATTTCTTTGGGTTGAATTCTATGGAAGTTTGTCACTGACCTGTGTTCCTGGACATGAATATTTGAGCAAAGGAATAGTTTCTGTTGATAAATAAACAGATAAGAAATAGAAAAAAAATTAATGATAAAATAGAATTTCAAATATAGATATTATGATACTATGGAGACATTGTGCTGGATGCTGTGAGTTGACAAAACTAATGGTATGTCATAATAATTGATGATATTATTGACTAATTGCCACATGCTAAAAACTCTGCTAAAACAGTGCATGAATTATCTATCTAATTTAATACTCACAAGAACCATATGACGTAGGTATTCTGATCCTCATTTTAAAGAAGAGAAAATGGAGGCCCAGAGAGAGAAAGTAATTTTCCCCTGTTCAGGTTGTTAACAACTCAAGAAGTAGAATACAAAACATTCTTATCCTAAGTTCCTTTTTTCTATTACTATGCTATTTTGTCTCCCAATTTATGTTTTATGTTGGGCTTCATTTTATTCAACAAATATTTTTTAAGCTCCAAGTAGAGGAACATATTTTGGTAAAGAATACCAATGACTAGTGAAATGGAACTCAGGATAGAATTCTACAGGCTCAGCCTTTCTGAGGGACAACAAAATGCAAATGGAAGAAATAAACTGAAAAGTTACTTAAAATTAATTAGAACTAAGGGAAAAAACAAGAATCAGAAAAGTCTGAAAATACAGGTTTATTAACAAGCTGATAAAGAAACACTAGGTGTGAAAATGGGAACAAAATATATTTCTTGAAGGCTAATTTTGATGCATCTCATAATCTGCAAAACTAAATACAGTGGCAAGAATATAGTCTCACAAAGAGTTGGCATGCAGTTGAATAGCATTTCTGTTTGTTATGGCTAAAATGTTGATGTTTCTCTCCTCTAGTACCTAACTACTTCCAACAGGAAAATGAGCTGGTAAAAATGTTTTGTGGACTAGTAAAATTTTGAAATTTCTTTACCCAACCAAAGTAGTCATTCATCTATATGTAAGAACATAGCATTTTACACATTTGGCCATTTATTCATAATATATACAACAACTTAAAAAAGGACCAGCTCAAGGGTTTCAAATTCTAAACACAGCCTTGGTCAAGTAGTACACTGGGTTTTAGAGTGTTATCCCCGATACACCGAGGTTGTGGGTTTGACCCCCGGTCAGGACGCATACAAGACTCAAGCAAAGAATACATAAATAAGTGGGAGAAAAATTGATATCTCTTCCTCTCTCCCTCCACTTATTCTCTCTCTAAAGTCAATAAATAAAAATTAGAAAAATAATGTAACATACCAAGAACAAGAGAAGCAAAGTAACCTGCTGATGATGCCAAAGTCCCAGTTAATAGGGCTGCTCTGGGAGAACCCACATCTCATGATTCTCTGTCCTGAGTGCTTTCTCACAAGCAGGAAACCTACTGTCTTAGTTGCATAAATTTATATTTCATTTCAGACCAACAGCTGAAACATGAAGCTTTACTTGAAAGTTTTTCTCTGATTTGTGCTAGAATATTTTATGGACATAAAAAATGAATGGGCGTCACAGATCTGTACCTCCATCTGGTGAGAACTGTTTCTTTTGATTGTTAATAATATATAACAGATAGATTATTAATATTTTGTACTTTGCTTAACAGTTTCAATTCACTGTGTGTTGATAAATACAACATTACAGAAACTGCTTTCACAAAATATGTCAAAATACATGCCAGTTTGGGAGATGGCACTATAAGGTCAGGACAGCTGGAATTTATGTCTGCCTCAAGGGGAAAATGAGGTCAGGAGGATATAATTAATTGCTATTTTAAATACTCTTATTTTTTCTTAAAAGGACCCTCTACATGCTGATGCATTAATGCTAGTGATTTCTGTCAAGTCCAGATGCAGTGGTGACCAGATCGGACCACTTCAGAATTAATAAGCAGCCACAACATGCAACTTAGATTCCTAACCCATCTCCTTCATAAAGTTTGCTCAAGGCCTGCCCTTGGGAAAAATATTTTGAAAAAGTCTAAGAGCTCCCCTTCCCCTCCAAAAACATCTCTTCTAGTACCTGCCTTGGTTCCTTAAATTTTCTGAATTTTAAACTGAAGTGTTTCATCCAAGAAGTACGAAAGATCATATACTTCTAGGTTCATGTAGTGCACTAATCCTCTGACACATTGGATTGATTGTTTTTTGTTTTTCTTTTTCCTTCAGAAAAGCCAACTTCATCCAGTTTAGTGAGAAGTGAGCAGAGTGAAAAATTATAATTTTTGCCCACTTCATAATTTTGTCTATGAAAAGCCCTTTTTTAGCTATGATTTCTTGAATATACATGATACAGTAACCTGAGAGGAAAAAGACCTGTGCTGTAGCTACTGAACAAATGAAGTCCTGGCAGGAAAAAGATTGAAGTGTAACAGAGTGCTCATCTTCCCCACATTGTTTCCTTCTAAAATCCTAAATTTGGGTTTGTTGCTAGGTGACATAGGTAGGGAATCTGGTAATTTTAAGCATGCTCCTCTGATGGAAAGAGTTGGAAACTATGAAGTAGAAAAGGGTGAGAAAGTTGAAGGACAGTCAGAGCAGCCCTGTTCTTCCTTTCCTTCCTTTCCTTCCCACTCTCCCACCAGCAACCATCACCTGCTTATTTCTGCTGTAAATACTGTTCATCAAATCATTGCCCAGAAGAGCCTGCACTGAAATTACTTTGAATTTACTTAAAAGGAAGAATACTGGGACAAATGCATCCCAGACTACTTTTCTTTAGGTTGGGATTCAGAAAAACAAATATAGTATTAAATAAGCTCCCAGATTATTCTTAAACATATTCATTTTGAGAAACATTACTGTCTCAGTCTCCTGACTGCTATAACAAAATACAGTAGCTTAAGCCTCAGACATTTACTTCTAACATTTCTGGAGGCTAGTGTCACCGTAAGAAGCATCCAAACCTGTAGCTAATTTATGAGTTTGTTTTCCAGGAAGTGAAATCTCAACAGATTGAAAGAATTCTCTGGAGAATGGCAGTTTTGCAGCTTATTTTATACATTACAATAAAAGGAGGAGGCCTAAAGGGGCTACATGAAATCCATTGCTGGTAGATTAAAGGACGAGAGAAAGCAAAGTGGGGAAATCTCTAGGATTGGGTAAAAAGTAAAACTGGAAGACACACATTTATTTTCCATTGGTGGATATAGGACAGTTCGTTAACATTTACAGCACAGAGACGCGGCATTCAGGGAAGGAGATAACAACTAGGGGCTCTGTGGTTTCCTGCTCTGGTGCAGAGGTTGTGCCCTGAGGGCTCTGGAAAAGATTACTCTGACGTTTCAAAGGTATGTCCTCTTAGATGCAACAAGGCAATAGGTAGGCTCACTTAAGGTAAAGAGTGACCTTTGTCCAGGAACCTACATGCCTAGGACGTGACTACCCACCATTACTTGCTTTTATTAGTAATTTTTATATTCAAACTATCCTATGTGGTTACCTTTTGTCTCTGAGTTTCTAGGGCCTCCCATGCTGGCCTCCCCTGAGCTTGTCAGGTTTAGTATGTGGTTCTTTTTCAGTCCACACTGGAAAGTCCAAGATTAAGGTGCAGGCATATCTGGTTCCGGTGAGAGCCTGCTTCCTGAAGGACCATCTCCTTGCTATATCCTCATTTAATAAAGAATAAAATTCTCTACAGATTTGGATGCTTCTTTCTTCTAATAAAGAGAGAGAGAGAGAGAGCACTGGTTTCTCTTCCTCTTCTTACAAAGATACTAATCTCATTATGGGTCTCCTATACTCATGACTTCATCTTAACCTAATTACCTTCCAAGGGTCCCTCCACCAAATATCATCACTTTGGAGTTACGGCTTCAGCATATGAATGGGAGTGGGGCACCAACATTAGGTCCATAACAAGTAAACATAGAATGATGTTCATACAGAGGACACCCAGGGAATTACTATACAAAATAATTTCCCACAGCAGGTTCACTCTAATTAGTTTAATCAGTTGTCTAAAATAAACTCTGCAAGCCTGAGTATTAATTAATTAATTAATTAAGCTCGACTAATAAAGCCTGGTTTCCATGAGTTGTGTGGAAAGATTCATTTTCTGGAAATATATTGTTCCCATTGCAAAGGAACTTTTATTACCCATAGTAAATTCCACAGAGATACACAAACACATACAACACAAATCTTTTGGACATTTTTATTAGGAAAGTTTCTCATTTTTGATCTTTTATCCTATATTTTATAATTGCAATATTGAGATGTTTCAAAGGGAACTTATCAGTGTTTGAAGAGTCTCATCAATGAAAACATTATTTCTAAGAATAGAAATGCTTCGGGATTTGGATAACTGCACATTTAAAACTCAAATTGTCTTTATAACTATATTCTTGTGAGCTAGGGGCATGTGGGAAAACATTGTTCTGTCACAGTTCTCCCCTTCCGGATCTGCAGAACGGGAGAAAAACTTTACTTGGCAACTTTTTATACATTCTCTGCTCAGGGTCTACTTCATTCAAGTGAATGGTTGCTTAGTTGAAGTTGGCAATCCTTACAAATACAGCCAAGGATAGTTTTCTAAGCAGCGTCCAGAGCCACATGAGGTAAATGCTAAAGAGAGAATGAGGTTGGGCAGCAGGGGTGCAGAAGGCTTAGTCCTGGACACCAGCTGTACCTCCTAAGGAGTCTATGTAACCTCTTTTGTTCACTTGCATTCCACACTTAATAATGGACACCATGAAGAGAAAAGCAATAGAAAATAAACTATACACTACACACACACAAACACACACACACAGTAAAAAACAATTTGATTCCTAATAATCGGGAATTTTTGAAAGCTACACTGTGTCCCTGGCAGAGCCTGATGGTTACTGTGCTTATACCTGATAATGGCAGCTGTGCTGGACCCTTCCACTGACAGAATAGCTCTACCTTGCTAAAGCTAAAAACCCATCACCATCCCAAACCAGCTTCTTCTTTCTTATTTCCAGTATCTAGGAGGAACACCATCATCTCCCCAGAAAACAGTTCCAACTCTTAGAATTACCTATGTGATTTTCCTTCCATTTGGTTTTCTAGTAATTCCTCCTTGATAACTCATCCCGTACAGTATGCTCTTTTCACTCCCTCTGCTGCCAGAACCTTAGCCCAGGTTATCATCACTTACTCCCTATCATCTGTAATAGTTTATCTTCTCCAGGCCCTCCCTCTTCATTTATTATTTATTTACCGGACATTTAGTGAGTGTATACTATGCGTCCAGTCACTGTTCTAGAGATGTTATAGCAGTGAATAACAAAAATTTAGGAGGATTTTTACTCTCAGTCAGGTTACATTAAATAATGAGGGTCAGACAATAAATAAGAGAACTAAGATGCTATGGAGAAAATATAATGATGTGATGTTTAAAAAGGAGTGATATTGCCTTTTTTACAACAGGCAATTTCACTACCAGATGAAGTTTGATGAATAACTGGCTTGACCATTCCATTCTATGGTTTAAAGGGCATTAAATGTAAACTCAGTTCTTAAAAAAGGAAGTTTGATCTCCCTAGATTGGCCATCAAAAAGCTTCTACAAGCAGGACACCAATTATATCTTTCCAACCTTTTAACTTCGATACAGGCCTCTCCTCTACCCAGATTTTGTATGTGCACAAAATAAAACTTTGAGGATATTTATAGTCGTGTATTCATTTAGAATGTGCTTTCCTCTTCCTTTTTACAAACCTATATTTTAAGAACAATTTCAAATGTCACTTCATCCAGTCCATGTTAAGTTTTCATCTGACATACCAAAGAAAATGTTACCTGAAGCATTCATGTGATTCTCATCATATTTTAATTGCAAACAGTCTCCATTCAAAACTTAGTATGCTTAGACCAATGTAACAATTAAAACTCTGAACTTTGAGGTTGAATCTTCTCTCTGTCCCCAACAGGAGCCTATTTCAGGATAGAACTTGAGAAAAAAAAGTGCCAGTGCTCCTGAGATTCTCTTCCACATTTCCTTGTCACTCATTAACTCAAGTTCTGACTCTTTCAAAGCTGGAGGTGAAGGGTGGGCTTAGGCAGGAGAATTAGGAGAAACAAGTTCTTCCCTGACAGGCTTCACATTCTCTAGACCCCATAGTTTTAAGACTGAATGTGAGAGAGTGGGAGTTGAGGGAAGGGGAAGGGGAAGAGGAAGGGGAAGGGGGAAGGGAAGGGAAGGGAAGGGAAGGGAAGGGAAGGGGAGGGGAGGGAAGGGGAGGAGAGGGGAGGGAAGGAGACTCCTTTCTCCATTGCGGAGGTCTCACACCTGAATTTCCTTGAAACACATTTTCTTTGTGCGCACATACCCCCTCAGCACCTGCTCTTTCAGCAGTTCACTCTACACAGACTCTCATTTCTGGGATCTCATTTTCCCTCTAGTACTTTCTCTTAGGCCACACTCCTTCCTGGCATTTGCTCCACAAAAAACACTAACACATTGTTGCAGGGATAATTCCGGGCATGTGGACAAGTCCCAATATTTCTTTATTGTTCCATGGCCAAAGCATCTGAGCATCTGGCCCTTCTCTCACCTTCTGTATTTCCCAGCTGGGTCAGACCTAGCTTATTTTGTGATGCTATGAGCTTTGATGTACATAAGCATTTCTCGATACTCTCGCTTGTGAACGTACCTTGGCATAATGAATGCAGTGCATTCTCTTGCTTAAGTCATCTATGGTTTCTGACTTAGCTGTGAGTTTAGCAGAGTGCCTTGGTATCACTATACCAATCGATGCTTGTGTGGAATGTATGCATGTGGTAACACAATCTAAGTAAATAAAATTATAACTTCTATTATAATCCAGAACAATATTTTTAATGGGGTTACTTGTATAGACTCACAGAAATCAATGCCTATGAAATAATTTAAGATGTGGCTGGAACATCCACCTGTTTCCCTACTTAGAATTAACTCCAAAAGGACAAAGATCTTGTCTGACTTTTTCAAAACTCTATAATACTAAATGGAACATATAATATTTATCACATATTTAATGAATGACTGAATTCTATTTAAAATTTTATATTTACACATGGGTATCTTCCATGTTGAAATATTAACATAAATTTCTTTCCCTCATATGCTGGACTTTAAAAAATCAGAATTATTTTTATAATCTAAAATTTAATTCATAAATTATACCATTTCCTAAAAGCATTTTGAATCTCAACAAAGTAACTCTAGCTAAAACTCTTAAACTTGGCATAAAAAGTGACATCAATTCAATTAAATATGTCTTCATTGAGTGCTACTTTCAAGGCACTGGGCAAAGTGCTGAGAATGATGCAGAAAATAAAAAGTCACTTGTCTCACCTGATAATTTATAATCTTACAGGAAAGATGGGATATGTGCACATGTAACTATAATAACAGGAAAATTCAGGAGCTCACCTGCAAGGGACCCCTATGTGATAATACTTCTGCTTTGGATAACTGTAGAAATGTCATATAAAAAAAGTTGCTCCTGTCCTGGACCTTGAAAAGTGATTGTTTCAGAAAGTGATGAAAGCCATTAAAGACATATGCAAAGGTAGAGAGATAGTGTGTGGCGTTTATTTGGGAAGCAGCGTGTGGGGTTTATTTGGGAAGCAGCGTGTGGGGTTTATTTGGGAAGCAGCGTGTGGGGTTTACTTGGGAAGCAGCATGTGGGCCGGCTTAGTTTACCAGCTGGGTGTGTGAGGGTCAAGAAGAAGGTAATAGCAGATGGAACAGTGGCTAACTTTTTTTCCCGTAGGCAGAGGGACACCTCTGAGAGCATTTGATCAGGACAACCTTAATGCACAACGTGAAGATAAATATGAAGAAATAAAGCCTTGGGGGTCCCGCAGATGAGTTGGCTCGTTATAATAATAGTTAGGGGGAGAGGTAATGATGGCCTAAGTAGGGCAGTGGCAATGGGAATCTAACAAACTCAAATATGAATAGTGCCTCGTAGGTAGGAATTAGCTGTTGGGTGAAAAATGCCAGCCAAAACAATTAAGCTAATTATCTTCCTCCTACAATAGAAAAGGTCATGCTATATCAAATCCCTGGTTTAATAAAGGGAAAGGGGGATTTTAAAAGGGAGGCTATTTTTTTCAGGAACTTGGGTCAAAAGAAAGTGTAAGAATTCAAGTAAAAACTATTTGAAAACAAGACAGAAATGAAATCAATAGCATTAATCCACAGGAAGTAGGTAAACCACCATGGATGCTCATCGGGCTTCTGCAAGAGTCACCCATTGGCCTCTTTGACTCTTGTTTTACCCCTCTAAATCCATTCAACAAGCTATAGCCAGAATTATTGTAATACAAATCTGAACATATTACTTTCTGCTTAAAACTCTCCAAAGATTTTCCATTGCTCTTGGGATCATCAAAACATGCTTTACCTGGCCCACTAGGACCTGCATATGCCTATAGCTTTACGTCTCATTACTTTCAACTCACACCTTCTTCCAGTCAAACTGAACAGCTTCCACACCTTGCCCTCTCTCTGCCCCCAGACTTTCTGGTAGATGAGGCAACTTCCCAGAGCACTAGCCCACTCAGTTAGAATTTTCAGGGCTCAGTTAAAATTCTGCACCACATTTGACCTCCTACAATAGATTAGTTCTTGCTTATATGCACTCCTCAAGCTCCCTGTACTTTGCTTCATCATACCTTACTATAATCATCTACCTCCCTACTGCAGTGGGTAAGTGCTAAAAATACAGAGACCATGCCTGCTTATTCACAGTTATTTCTCTATTACCCAGCAGACTGAGTAGCACATAGTAGATTGATAAATATTTATTGAATAAGTGGAGTAGTAATTCGTTAAATCACTCTAGAGCTCACTTCCCTCATCTTTAAAATTTGGTATTTATCTTTAAGATTCCTTTTAGTTATATCACTTCTATAAGTGAATTTTATCAATAAAGAAGACAGAATTTGACGTCTGCGTCTGTGTCTTCCTGTGCAATGGCTCCCGGAAGCATGGCCTCCAGCGACTCCTTGACCTCCTCAACCTCCCTGACCTCCATGAACTCCACATCTGGATGGTCTGGGACTGGGAAGACAGGGCCCAGCCATAGCGCCACCAGAGCTCCGCGCCGCCACCCACCCATGCTGCGCATGGTGCTGGAGGCGCTCCAGGCGGGTGAGCAGCGCCGGGGCACCTCGGTGGTGGCCATCAAGGTCTATATCCTGCAGAAGTACCCTACAGTAGACGCCATCCGGCTCAAGTACCTGCTGAAGCGGGCCCTGGACACCGGCATGCAACGCGGCCTCCTCGTCAGGCCCACCAACTCCAAGGCCAAGGGGGCCACCGGCAGCTTCAAATTAGTTCCCAAGCACACAAAAAAAATCAAGCCCAGGAAACCGCCCACCATGTTGGCCCCCAGGAGACCTGGTGAGGCCAAGGAGGAGGCCCCCAAGAAAGGTGACCAGACCAAGGATGGAGAGGCAAGAGTGGACAAGGCTGCAAAGGCCCCTCCTGGTGCCACCGGGACCCGTGGGAAGTCAAAGGCTAAAGGCAGAAAGAACAGCCCAGCAGATGACAAAGCCCACAGGAAAACCAAAGCTGGGATTCAGAGTTCAAAACCCACAGTCACCAAGGGTGAGAATGGTGCCATTTTCCCCACCACAAAGAAGACCGGGAGCACAGTCCCTAAAGAGGCCGCTGCCCAGGGGGCCAGGCAAAGGTCGAAAGCCAAGGCTGCTGTTGCTCCTAAGGACAATGTGTCCAAAACCGTACCTGTACCACTGGCCAGAAGGATAGAGGTCCCCAAGGGCCCAGGAAGGCCTGGTATGCCCACCAAGGCCTTGCCATCCGATGGAACCAATAAGAAGACAGAAGCTAAGAGCTAGAGAGGCAGGGTGGAGAGAGACTAAGATTCTGTTGACATTTTTATTTGCCTAGAAACAATTACTATTTATTGCACTGTAAACTATTTATCAATAAAGTTTTTTTTTCCTCTCACAAAAAAATAAATAAATAAATAAAGAAGACAGAATTTAACATCCCAAGCCAGAATCAGTATCATACTTTAAAAACCACTGGGTTCTATTTATAAATTTACATTTTAATTCCTGTCTAATAGCAAAATCATTAATAACAACACTGGTGATGTTTCCTGATGCCTTAACTTATCCTCATTCTATAAACATTTCTCCTCTTCACCTTAAAAAGTGAGATATGAGTAACAAGGAGATAAAGGCAACTAACCATAAAAACTGACAGTTGAGTAAACTTCCCAAGAAAGTCTGCTTCAGGCAGATTTCAACCTCCCAGAACTTTCACTAATGAAAAGACATTTTAGACATTTTCATAGAAGCAGATTCATAAAGCTGACCTGATAATACCAATTCCAACCAACTCCAGTGAATAACACCTCAAGGTGTTTAATTTCATATAATCTCTGTCACAATATTTCTAAAAATAACATAAATGTGGCTCACACATATTGTCCACAGCATTTTTAGGAGAATGAGAAGGATACTGTGAGTAACAACTTCTACTGAGTACTCACTGTATGTCAGGTACTGCTTATTAGCTTAGCTCTATTAACTTATTTAATCCTCATAATAGCGCTTTGAGGTAGATACTATTATGATTCCCATTTTACAGAAGAGAATACTGAGTCAGTAACACAAGTTTACATAGTGAAGGTATAGCTAGGGTTTCAGCAGTTTTAGCTCATGAGATTGACCAGTTGACTATAATGCCTCTCTTGTAAAATCATCCCAAAACTAGAAGATATAATATACAAAAAAAAAAAATGGAATAACTCTTATATTCCTTGATTTGAAAATTAAAAAAACAACAAAATCTAGTGACATTCTGAGCTCTGTTGAAAATAAAAATCAGTAATATAACCAAATATTAGCTCAATTTGTTAATATTATTTAGCAGAATATATTGGGTTGGCCAAAAATTTCATTTGTTTTTTTCTATAAGATGTCTCTAGTAGTGCTTAATTGTCTTTAACTTCATTTGAAGTGCTTAGTTGTCAAAATAATCATGTTAGATTGTATTGTGACAGCTGTCATATTAGTGCGCATTTGTAAAAAATTTTATCAAAATTGGTGAATTTTTGTGTAGCCATTTTAATATTAAAGATGGAAGAAAATATGCAACATTTTCAGCATATGGTGCTTTATTATTTCAAGAGAGGTAAAAATGCAACTGAAATGCAAAAAAAGGTTTGTGCAGTATATGGAGAAGGTGCTGTGACTGATCAAATGTGTCAAAAGTGGTTTGCAAAGTTTTGTGCTGGAGATTTCTCTCTGGACAATGCTTCATGGTCAGGTAGACCAGTTGAAGTTGATAGCGATCTAATCAAGACATTAATTGAGAACAATCAGTGTTATACCATGCAGGAGAAGCTGACATACTCAAAATATCCAAATCAATAAAGTTATTGGTGAAAATGAAAAAAGTGTCTTTTATTTTACAGAAAAAAACCATATGGACATTTTGGCCAGTCCAATATTTGACTGTTTATGTTTCTTATTTTCAACTCCAATCTTTTAATTCCAGTAATTTGAGAGTCAGCTGCAACTAAACAAACCATTTCAAAGGCATTTTTTGTTTACAAACAATTTGTTCTTTTGATTTCAAGAAGTCCTCTACTTGAAAAGACAAAGTCACAATACTTTTAATCTTTACATTAAAAGAGAGAAGTAATTTAAAGAAAATATTGCTTCCTTTATTTTCTGGGAAGAAAAGTCTCAGATTCCTTTATGTAAAACAAAAAATGTAATTGATACATTGGTGAAACCAGTGGTCAGGAAAGGAAACTGTCCTACTATATCCCTTCTTCTATCCAGCCAGCTCTCGGAGAATGTATATTCACATGTATATAATCTTTGACTTGATTTATTAAACTGGGTTTACAAGTTAAAAGGGAAGGGATCCTGAAGAGATCATTACAGAATACAAATCAAGAGAGACAACTTTGAAAGCATAGTAATTTTGATACTTGATACTGACCTTAAGTCCCTAGGAAGAGAACAGAACAACTTAAAGCAACTTTTCTCTCCATTCAGAAGTGACTGCGAATTAATTGTGCAGTTTAGCCGAACTCTGCTTTTCCTTGTATCCTAGGAGAAGTTCTCTGACTGACTGGGAATTTTTGCTTGTTTGTAATATAAACTCAATATCTAGAGATAGGCTCATTGGAAAGCCAGTTTCCAAAACAAACAAAGAGGAAAAGGTGAATAAAACAATCAATCCGCAAAAGAAAATAGAAAGTTTAAAATCTTTATTTTGATAATTTGGTTCTAAGTAATCCCCTAAGAAAAATCTGTGGTGACATCAGAAGTATAACTACAAAACCCAAACTTGCTCACCAATGAAGTGTAAGTCTTGTGGTTTATATGGCTTTATTAGTTATTTTGACTATAAAAGCACTTAGTGAAAATTGTATCTATGTTTGGTTTATCAATTAGTCCATGCAGTTCTAACAGAGTATGTGTGAGCATTTACTGATAAATAGCAACAAGGCTACCTTTCAATTTTAATATTAAAAATTAAAATGTTAGAACTCTAATTTACTCAAATTGGACATTTCTATGCATGTATATACCATTTCAGGTAGTTAATATTGACCTTATGTTGATAATTCTATCACTTCCTTCACTTAATCATGACATTTTTATTCATCCATTCAACAGCTATTGAGCACCTATATTGAATTTGTACTATGTTAGGCACAGGCAAGTAAAAATTAAAAAAAAAAATCTTTTGTCCTCAAAATTCATTACTTACAATTTTTAAAGTCTACTTTTTAAAATTTTTTAAAAATATAACAAAAATAGTGGCACCATTGTCCTTCATCTCATCTTTTAGGCAGAAATGAGTCAATAAAGTCTCAGGGGAAGGATCAGTTTCCTTGGGCTTCCCCAAAGCAATGCCAGAGGCTTAAGAGGCACCCCCAACGAAGTACCTTTTCTTTTCTCTTAGTTAAGAGATTTGTTTAATACTTTTAAAAAGAAAAAAACCATCTTGCAATATAAAACACAAAGGTGACTGCTGAAAGAATTCCCTGGGGATTAAGTCCTTAAAATCTTAATACCTGTAAACAATGCTTCCATTTACTTTAATTTAGTATATTTTGACACATCCATCTATTCATTCCAGAAACTTTGACTAAGCACCTTCTCCGTATGTGTCTGACCCTGCAGTTGGTGCTGGGGATATGTAGATTTGACCTCAAATATACTTTATGGTAGTATATGGTCCTATTATGTGGAACTTACAAAAAAATAAGTCGCCTGTGTTGCAGTGTTTAACTCATTAATGATGGTGGGCTCAGGATTTTTACACGTATAAGAGATACTCTCCTAATAAAGTGTACAGACGATGTGTTATAGAATTGTGCACCGAAAGCCTGTATAATTTTGTTAACCAGTGTCACCTCAATAAATTCAGTAAAAAGGAAAAAAATACAAGAGGCACTCAATAAAATCTAAACCATATTTTCTAATGTCCTTTTCCTGAGGTTAAAAGGAATTTGTCATAATTATGGAGGGAAGCTATTCTTTGACAGTTAAAAAAACGTAATCTGAATCAAATGGCACTTATTGAAAAATGTACATGAAACCAATTTGAATTTTACAAAATAAAAAGTATTTTTGCTGCCAATGTTGTTCTGAAATTAATTGCAAGATGTGATTTTTAAATGACTTATCCAAAAATCATTTAAAACTAATCAATAAGTCAACTGAGACTAGAAACCACCACCAGCTGGTAAATTGATTTACTATGTATTATAATTCCTCCAGAATGCATAATAGGCCCTTTCCTTTCACAGTTTAATGTTTCTGTAATTGAGATATAAATAAACATATCTGCACATTTTATGGAATATTTTTTCCATTCTTAGACTCATGGTGAATCTTATAATGAATGGTATCAGAGTTAAAGAAATATATTAGTTGCAAACACACTAACTGCTTATTTTATAAACTACATGTTCTATAAAAATTGCAAGTATCTTAATTAAATTTACTTCTAAATGTTGCACATTTTGCTACAAATAGAATGATAAGCTCTCTTCTTTCATATACTTTCTTTTTTTTAAAATCTTGATTGTATTTTTTCTGTTACCAGTTAGTCCCCTTACACCCCTTCCCCCCAGCAGTCACCCACTGGTGTCCATGTCCACGAGTCCTTTTCCTTTTTGCTCGATCCCTCCTCCACCTCACCAGCTATCAGCCTGCTCTCCATCTATGAGTCTGTCCCCATTTTCCGTGTTAGTTCAGTTTGTTCATTAGATCTTACATATGAGTGAAATCATATGCTATTTTTCTTTCTTTTTTTCTTCTTTAATTGTTGTTCTATTACAGTTGTCCCAATTTTTACCCCATTGCTCTCCATTGCCCTGCCTCCCCACTCCCTCAGTCAGTCCCTGACCTGTTGTCCATGTCTATGAGTCATTTATATTAGGTCCTTGACCAGACCCTTCCCCTTCTTTGTCCCCCAAATCCAAAATTATTTGCTTTGAAAAACCTCATTACCAGAATCAGAAATTATCTCTCAATTCTGTACCTTCATTATTATCCTGCTTGCAAATAAGAATGGCGCCTTGTTAATCTTTATACATTTCTTGCAGGAAAAATCATGTCCTTGACATTTTCATATTGTTGAAGTCTTTAATAATACCTTAAAAATAGTTAATGATTGTTGAATGAATAAGTGAAATAAGGGAGGAAGGAATGGAGGAATAAAGACCTTGGATACAATGAGTCCTCAATAAATATTTGTTGAACAACAATGACCTGCTTATCTTGACTGACAGGGTATATATCCATATTCAGTGATAAAGTTTTAATATCTTTCTGTAGTGTTTGCCTTTGTACCATCGAGAGGAAGTTAATAAATACTGATGATAAAAATTATTTTAATATTTGATTTTATGTATATCTAATGTCTATGTATTTTAAAATTCTTAGTAGGTCAGTCTTTGGCTCAAACATTCTTCTTGCATATTCAAGTATTTTTATGATCCTGTCTGTTAAAGAATGTCTCCTGAGTAACTTTTATCTTAAAAGAAGAATTTTTGAAGATATAAACTTCATATGAAGCACAACCTTTTTCAGTGATTATCTTCTGCACATACCCTAATTAAATTATTTTTATGTATCCTTGACTTCATACTTTGCTGTCAGCACACCTACCCTAAATACTCACGAGAGCCACCAAACCTAGCATTTTGCTTCTAAACTAAGTTTATTCACTCAGACTATGTCTGCAATTTCTCATTTCTGTTGTAGTTTTTAAGTCTGATGAGTTAAAGCAGCACATTAAATTTAAAAACTCCCTCAAATTTTGGGCTAGTACAAAGAAAGGTATTTTAATATAATTATTGAAAATTAAATTATATTTTTTTACAAATGCTCAATGACCTCTCACTAGAAATTCAAAATGTACACACAAATTACTTATTATCTAGGATCAGAGACCATTTTACCAATGAGATCACTTGGGGTATAAATGTAAATAGGAAAAAATAGAGGATCATAGACCAAGCCCTAGAATAATGCTATTTATAAGACACACACACAAGAAAAGGAGCAATCAAAAGATACTTATAAATAGTGGTCACTAAGGTAAAAAGCAAGTCAAGAGACAACGATGATCATGAAAGCAAAGAGAAGAAAGTTTTCCAAGAATGCAGTGGTAAATTGTACTGATGCTGCTGGGAGAACAAGTTAGCTGGAAAAATGTATGAGGTCAATGCCTTGGTGCCTTGGTCTTAAAAACTAATGAGATCAAGGCATTTAGAATCTTAAAAGCCATTGGAAGTTACCATGAAGTGAGGAGGTAGAAAATTGTGTGGAGAAGACTGAGTTGAAAATTGCATTTGAGGAAATAGAAACAGGGACTACTCCTCTTTTGTGTAGTTTTGCAGTAATGGTGTGCAAGGAAATGAAATGGTAGCTGGAGAGGAACTTAGGTCAAAAGAAAATATAAATCTTTCTTAAATTTAACTAAATTAAATGACAATTCCATAGAGATGAGATTGAAGTAGTCTCGGGGCTAGATCAAAAGGCTTTATACACCATGTTAAAAATTTTGTTTTTAAGATTTTAGGTTTAGAGTAATGGTAAATCATTAAAGTCTCTGCCCATGGGCATCTTATTATCAACTGAGAGGAGAGATAGATTAATCAAACATATGAACGAAATATGCAATTGCAATTGTGATGCATGCTAAAAATGAGATATACAATGCTTGGGAACATATAATAAAAGGAATTGTTATCACAGAAGTCAGTCTTTGGTGAAAAAATGAGAACTGGAGGATGAGTAAGTGAAGAGGGGAGAAAATCAGGAGCACGGACCCTCTGAAAGGAGAGTATGGTACCTACGAGGAATTGACTGAAAGGTCAATGTGACTGGAATACTGAGAACTGTGAGAGCACTGTGAATGCAGAGGTTGGCTTTGGGAAATCATTCAAGTACTTAAAGTAGAAGTGAGGTCATTCATTACACTATATTTAAAAAAACAAAATTAAAAAACAAAAATAAAAAATGACCTCCACTGGAATACAAAGAAAGGATACGGGTTGAGAGGACAAAATGGACACAGGTAGACCAGTTATGGGACTTTTGTAATTGTGCAAAAGAAGATGGTGGTTTAAGCTAAGGTAGTAAATGTTGAAATGACAAGAAGGGGATAATTTAAAGAAAACTTTTAGTAGTTAAGAAATGAAAGGACTTAGTAATATGTGACTTATGGATATTAGATATCATAGTGATGTTTATGCTGTTGTTCAGGACATTCACAATCAATCAACTAATCAGTCAATCAATAAGCATTTATCAAGTGCTGACTATGACATCAATATATCATTCCTTTTATGGAAGACTCGAAATTATTTATGCATTAAGAGATCAGATTCTAGATATTGTTTATCTCAATTGTTTTTGACACACTAAAAAAGAAACAAGCCATTGTTGATGAATATCCATTGTGTCCTAGGGAGTTTGAAACAAGCAATGCATTCAGAAGCTACACTAGGCTTATTCAAATAGGCTGACAAAATCATCTCTACCCAGTACAGCCTGCGCAACTATGGTGCAAGCAGATGTAAATTGCAGTTGGCTGAGAAGCCCATAGAAGGAGATTCACCAACACAACTTCAAGATTCAGCTACATACCTCCTCTTGACACACATGTGTTAGTAAACCCAAGGTCATACACATCATTAATTTCACTCCAAAATGAACTTTGTAGGACTGAGGGGCATTGGCCACATTAACCTTGGGAAGGCGTGGCCAGCATCAGTCCATTACCAATAAGAGAGACTGTTTTTGACCTTTCTTGTTTATTTTCCTCAATTCTCTGAGAAAGATAGCTAAAACTTAAAAAAAAAAAAAAGTCTTATGCAAGTCTTAGAATACAAGAGTTTTATTCACAGTATCATTACTGATTGTGGTAGCTGTGAAGGTCTGCTTACAAAGACACATTTTTCATTAGTCAAGCTATTACCTGATAAATGAGGAAATCTATTTTTTTGTTCTATTTTCTTTCAATGTTTCTGAACTGAATATATTTGTGGGAGAAAACACAGTGAGGAAGATGAGCACCATACATGCTATGAATACCAATTCTATCATTTATAAGCTGTACTTTTCTGAAAGGCATATTAAATATCTCTAAACCCTAATATGCTCTCTACCTCACAATGTTCAGATCGAGGAAGGTAACAAATATAAAAACACCTAGTATGGCCTGGTCCTTAGTAGGTGCTTATTAAATGTTACATGAATCTCACCAAGGCTGAAGCAAATGCACACCCAGAGTAAAATCCATTGATATAAGTTTCTTATTCTGCATTCTAGTTGTAATAATATCCCACTAATGGTCAAACTAATTCAATTTTCTCTTTATAATTTTGTATAGATATTAATTAAAATAGGTTCACATAACTTTCACTTACCTTTTTGGAATTTTAGATCCCACTATGAATTTTATAGTCTTCTCTATAAACCATGTTTTATTTCTTATGTTTATGAAGATTACATGTGTAATCTAAAATTTTAAAAATGAAGATTTCATATAAAGTATCATTTGGTAAAGGAAGCAAAATAATGCAGAATATTTCCTGACTTCTTTCATGCTGAACTGCTGTAGCTTTAATAAGTTCTGCACTGCAGTGATTATGAAACTAATGTGTATTTTTAAATGTTAACGAAGAGTGTCAGACATTTACTTATATTTGGCAAAATCTTAGGAAGAACAAGTTTGAAGACTACACAATAACACATGGGCTGTTAGACATGTTTTCTGTTGTTCACATTTTGTAAAGACTCTTACCCTTGAATCATTTTTATCTACTTTGCACTGTAATCTTTACTTTCTGAGAATCTTGAAGTCAGAAAAAAGAATTTGATGTCAATGTTAATTACAGGAGTACGCTGAAATGTATTTTAACAAAAGCATGGGATATTGGAAGTCAAATAATCCCTTAGAGATTTTAAGTTTCATTTAATAGGCAGAGCAATCTAGGGAAAAATTTTGGAAATTAATAACTCATTTTATAGAGAGAAAGAATCTTTCATCTCATAGTATGGAAAATGACCTGATTAGCCTACCTTTTCTCTATATTGACTCCAAAAAATGTCATATTCATAGAAGCAAATGAAAAGATGCTTCAAAAAATCGCACTGCTTCTTTACAGCCAAAAACATGACTTCATTCACAAAATATCACCTCTCTCAGCTTAACACAGTTAACCTTTAAAATAATCTCTTTAGAACTAATGTGTGTAGTCAATGACATGTTTGTGATATTTTTTTATCTAAAACCTGAGCAATGCTAAATCGGGAGGGGATGTTATACTTAGAAGTGAATATCCCTCTCTGGAAGACAGAGCTTGATCTTTTGGGACTTTTTTTTTTTCTCTCTCTTTTTTATTCACATTCCCCAAATAGCCCTTTAAGTTTCAGAACCTTTACTTCCTAATGAATTATAGTATCCACACCAGCCATTTTTTTTTTAATGAGAAAATTAGCCTATCAGTAAATGAGTGGATCAAAATACTGTGGTACATTTACACAATGAAATACTACACAGCAGAAAGAAAGAAGGAACTTCTACCTTTTGTGAAAGCATGGATGGAACTGGAGAATATTATGCTAAGTCAAATAAGCCAGTCAGTGAACGACAAATATCATATGATCTTCTTTAGAAGAGGAATATAATGAACAAGAGAAACTAATGAGCAAAATAGAGCCAGAGGCATGAAAACATGGAACATACTGACAGTGGCCAGAAGGGAGGGGAGAGGGAGATAATAGTGGAAAGAAGGAGGAGGAATTAGTCAAAGAACATGTATGAATGACCCACAGACCTGGACAACAGTGTGAGAACTGACTGGGGGGGTGGACAGTGCAGAGGAGGATGAAGGGGGAAAAATTGGGAAAACTGTAACAGGATAACAATAAAAGGTTCTAAAAAAAGAACATCACAAAAAGAAAATTAACTTGTTTATGAAATACATTTTACTAAAAAGATGGATTAGGCACTGACCAGATTAGTGACATTTTATCAGGACAAATGAGGAAATGGATTCAGAGGCACAGCCCCCAGATGAGCATGCTCTTACCTTTTCTCCTGACTTCTGTTTACCCATGTGAATACCTGTTCCTGGCAAGTTATCTACTTACTGCATTGCTTGCCAAAATTCACATCAGATAGGTTGTTGTATAACTTAACTATCCAGAATAAATCCTTGATGTGAAGGTTGTCATAGGAGACTATGAAATAATATGAGTAAGAACATTTATATACAGTGTATTTTTTTTTCCAGAAATTTGATCTCATTTTCAAGCTCAGTACCTCTGACAGGAAGGAGGCAGCAGGAAGCAACTTATCAAATCAAAGACTTGTAGATCTTCTCTATTACAAATGTCAAAATCCCTCAAAATTGTTTTGTAAAATGACTGATGTTCTACATATGCTAGGTAACTAAAAATGCAGTGCTTTCACATCTGACCTGAATAGTGAAGATGCCTGACTGGCCCAGATTGCTACAGAATTAAGGGCATAGAAGAGTAGTGGATGATTCAGCTAGGTCCCTAACGCAGAAAGAGGGAAAACACCTGTGGTTTGCAATGTATGGTATCAAGAAATGATTACCTGGCTTTTAGTTAAGAAATACCAGTGCATATCACAGTAAGAATTCCAATTTATCCTTTAGCACTTTTCGTAACCTACTGTGTGACTTGCATTTTTCTGATTTCATCCAGTAGAGGAAGGTTATTCTGATAAACACTGAGCATAGCTTTAAACCCATTATGTTATTTCTCTCTATGACCAGTTTCTCAATATAGCAGCAGCAAAATATTTCAACCATGTGGCAAAACAGTGGAAGTTGACAACTGTATTATTCTGCTCTCAGAAGATGCTCCCTGAAGTACAAATAAACAGCTGAGGCAAAACTGAGTATGCTCAAGCAATGGGCTACGAATAACTTAGGTACCTTGGCCCAAATCTTTTATATCAATCACCTCTGCCTAGACCCAAACTTCCAGGAAACTTTGAAGAAACTTTCAGCTCCTCAAGGGCTATGCTCTTGAAAGATGCCGCTTGGAGTAGAAAAGCATCAAGTCCATTAATACCAACAGGCATTTCTTTTCCATTGTAATCTGTAACAATAATCTGCCAAGACCTCCTGTCACTGTCACCCAACCAGTAACAGTCTTTTTAAACAGACTCTGAAGGAAGCCAAACTAATGGCTTGAAGACAAATTTTGGTAGCTAATCAGAACCTTTTCTTTTTTCTTTTTCTTTCTTTTTTCCATTTCTACCTCTCTCACCTACCCTCTTTCCCATCCTCCTCCCACCCCTCATTTCTCCAAGTCTTACCCTTTTAGATGTGAAATATTTGGTTTATGGATCAAATTAAAGACAAATAAAGTGACTTCATTAGATTCTTAACGAGGTCCGTCTACCATACTGTTGGCCTGTTTTTGTATGTCTTAGTTACTTCAATTGCCTCTAATGTTAGTAACAGATGATGTTATAGCATGCTGCTTCACATATTCTCCTGGCAAGCTTTTTCCCTGTTCCTGCTAATTCCCTTAGGATTCTTCTGGTTTCCAAAGAAGAGCTAAAATGTCAAAATATTTTTAATTTTGTTTTTAATATAAAGGTTTTCATTCAGTTAAGAACAAATTTGGTAATCAGCCAGCTTATATTCAGATGAAAATGTTCACACCTTCACTCACATGCACGCTAAATTTTAACTAATAGGGAAATAATTCCCCTTTCATTCCTGTTGGCTTTAAAGTGATTTAAATTAATTCCAACCACTCCTTCCCCATCCCATTGGATGGGTTTAATACCCTTTGATGGTGTTGTTTGGGCCTTTCTCTCACATGCTAATGAGGCATTCACTTTAGCTGCCACAACTTCATATAATCCTTGGGCAATTCTCACACTTGCTAATGATCTCTTTAGAGAGCAGTGAATCTTGAAGGAGAGGAGAGGGAAGTGAATTACTGGCCTAGTGTAGACTTACCCAGAAACTATAATCTGCAAATATATTTGTGTGGCTGGCTGCTCCTATCCTGGAAGAATAATTGTCTCTGAAGTAGAGATTCATTCCTACTTGCCATGTACAGACTGTCTACTCTGTAAAACGATGATAGTTTTTCTGCAGCTTGATGGTAATTTCAGAAAGGGAAGGAAGTCTATCTCCTGAGAGCTTTGGTTTATCTATTAAATTTTCCTTGAGTGTGAATTTCACAAATATCCAAATGATAAGCTACTGCTGGTGCTTGCTTCCTCACAACTATGGGTAAGAAGCCTTGATTAAGCTGAGTAAAAGGAGAAATATGGAAAACAATCTTATCTTCCTGCCACAAGAAAATGAGTATTTCTCCATGGAGTTTCCTAAGGCTCTCAAGGCTTTGGATAGCACTCATATTTTCCATACCTTTTGGAAAATACCTAGATGGAGTTTACAAGGTCTGTCCATAAAGTATCCAGCCGTGTAATATGAAAAATAGAGGCATTTATTGAAGAAGATACAAGGTACAAGGAACATTGTACAAAGGACAATGATGCCTCAGTCCCCTTTGGAGTAGGCACCTTGGGACCTCACAGAGTTCTCCCAACTGCAGCACAATGTTCCTTCAGCTCTGGTAGCAGAAGCCATGGAACAAATTTTGCCACGACAAGATCCTGCATCAAAATGTCAGACACGGTAGTTTTTAGAATCCCCAGATCAGCTTCTGGTTCTCGCAGTGTCAGTCGCTGATCTTCGTTGATTGCAGCCCATACATGGTCAACATTCTCAGGTGCTCTGCTTGTTGCCGGCCTTCCAGAATATGGATCAGTTTCAGCAGATTCTCTACCATCTTTTAAGTGTTTGTGCCACATCTTTTATTTGTGCTGCGCTCATTGCATTGTCCCTGAAAGCCTTCTGAATCATTCAAATATTTTCCATGAAGGAATGTTCAAGCTTAATGCAAAATTTAATGCAGATTCATTGCTCTACTCAGTCATTTTGAATGCAACAGCCACACAGTACATGTGCTCACTCAACAGCATCTACTGCCCCCACTGACTAGAATAATTAGAACATTCTAGTTCACTCTCCTTGGCTATGAGGTTACAGCGAAGTCACACAAACCGTTCTCCTTATATTAACAATAGATGGACTTTTTCCAGACAGATTTCTTATTATCTCCATTGGAGATACTGAAGCTCAAACTGAATATGCTAAAGCAATGGTTCTCCAGGTTGGCTGCACATTAGCATCACCTTTAAAGATTCTTCACTCTAACACCCACCCAGACCAATTAAATCAGAATCACTGAGTTGGGATACAGGCTTTCATATTTTTAAACCTCCCTGCATGATTCTAAATAGACGGCCAAAGCTGAAAACATGACATTACCAACTAAAGAAAGAATAATTACTAATGAGCAAATACACTGAGACTTAACAGCTACTGCTAGTGAGAACGTCTGCTCAGCACTACCCAATATTACATCCTCTTGTGTAAGAACATGTCTGCTACATCTAGAACAAGGAAATCTTTACCATTGGCTACTCTTCCTTACACAACCTGTTTTTCAGTGTTTCCTTGTGCACAATGACTATATTCTTACAAGACCTAGCGGTGGGCCCTGGCTGGTGTGGCTCAGTTGATTGGAGCATCATCCCATAACTGAAAGGTTGCAGGTTCAATTCCCAGTCCGAGCACATACTCTTGGTCCAGGAGTGTACGGAAGGTAACCAATCAATGTTCCTCTCTCACATCAATGTTTCTCTCTCTTTCTCTCCCAGTATAAACAATGAAGCAATGAAAAATATTTCCTCTGTTAAGGATTTAAAAAAAAAAGACTTAGTAGTGAGTTACTGTTATCAGTGTGACACAATCACTATTTTGTCTTTCAAAAACGCAAGTGTAGCTATTAGTAACATTTTACAGGAAAAGTATAAAATATTTTAAAATAATAATTGAAATGTCTTTATGACTATTATTTCTTATATCTTTGCCATCTAGATTGATTTCTTCTTTTTTGTCTAAAAAAATCCTCAATTTTAAAACAGCAAAAATTCCTTACAAGACTGCCTATTCCTTCACGTCACTGCTCTCCTTTTACCTTTCTGATTGAACTTATCAATCAAAAATAATTTTAGGCTGTAATAAGAATGAAAATCATTTATTTGAGCAAAGGATGCAATCTCTAAAAAACACAGATTCAGATAACAACCCAAACTGTGCTCTATTGTGACAAAGGAGAGGCTGTCTTTAATAGAGCACGTTCCTGCTCAGGTTCCCATTCAGGTCCATTTATGCAAATGAGGGCTTCACGTCTGCCAAGTTCAGATTGGTTGCTGTAGATACAAATGAGGGTAGAAGTTGTATAGTTCTGATTGATCAAAACAGGTCACAGTTTATTAGTTAAGTGGTAGTATGGTGATGACACTCTGGGGTTCTTCCCAGGGTTCAGAGAAGTGAGAGGCCTCTGTCAACAAATGGCCACTAACCTCTAGTTTTAAATTTAGGCTCACTTAACCACAGGGGATCTACTTTAATAGAAAAACTCCTTCTCAGGGTTCACAAACAATATTTAAGAGCAGAATGTATTTAGTCTCTCCAAATATTATCTCCACTTAGTCTCACAATCCATTGACTCCTTAGCTCTCTGCAGTTTGACTCTGTCCTCACCACTCTACTGGAGCATTTCTTCTTAGTCTTAAATCAACAATGAATGAAACCAGTGATCACCAAATCCAACAACCTATCCTCAGCTTTAAGACTCTTGAAACACTCTGCAGCACTAACTACTGTAAAGAGGTTTTTTGTTTGTTTGTTTGTTTTTAATTTACTTTTAGAGAAAGGGGAGAGAGGGAGAAAGAGAGGAAGAGAAACATCAACTGGCTTCCTCTTGCACACCCCCAACTGGGGACATGGCCCACAGTCCAGACATGCTCCCTGACCAGGAATTGAACCAGCTGTTGGCCAATAGGCCGACACTCAATCCTCTGAGCCACACCAACCAGGCCTAAAGAGTCTTTTAATAAACACCTCCATCACAGTGGTTTGTTTTCTGTTGCTGCGTCATCTTTTCTTACTCCGTCCCCTTCATGTCAGTGGTTTACAAAGTTCTTTTCTCAGTGCTATTTTCTTTTACTACCAAGAAATCTTTAACTAAAGTCTACAACATTTTGTATCTATGTGTTTGCACATTTTTCTGGGGAGGAGATTCATAGCTTTCATCATATTCTCCAAGGACTTCATAACTTAAGTAGGGTAAAGGACTTGTAACAAACTCAGTATGTCAGAAATCTTATCTACTCCTGTGGCTGTAATCAACAACTTCTTAAGCAGATGATTTCTGGTGCTCTGCCTCTTATCTTCCTCCAAAACTCTAGACTCACACTTCCGACTGTCTGTCAGGCAATTCTGCAGGATGTACAGCTACACTCTTAAATTCATGATATCCTACCTTATCAACCAGCACCTCCTTAAGATTTTCCTGTGCCTTTTAACAGAAGTCTCATGTTCTCACATATATGTTCAATTACATGTCCTTAGAAACCAAGAGAATTTCTGCTCCCCATATCTTGAGTCAAACACTTAGTTTTTCTATTTCCAAATGGCTTATGGAATTCACTCCTCTTTTTCAGCCCTCATTCACCTGCATCAGGACTTTAGTTCCTCTTAAATGCATATTATTAAGTGTCATCAGGTCTTTAACTCCTTCCCCAGATAGTCTTTTTTTTCCTGTCCCCTTCTCTCTCCCATCATTACCTTCAAAACCCTACTCACTCTTCAAGGTTTATCTCAAATGCAGCCTTCATGAAATATGCCCAAACTTCTGACTGAAATATAAAATACCTTTCCTTTTCTTTGACTCCTTGACAAAAAAATTCTAATATCTACTCATCCTTTAAGACTTAAATCTGTCACTCAATACAAGTTTTGTTTGTTTTCTTTAACTCCCTCAGCTTCCTAGTGTTTCTGTAACCATTTTAGTAGCACTCACTTTATTGATAGTAATTATGTACTTTGTATTCCCATATATGACTCCCTCATCAGATTTTTAATACTTGAGGGTAAATAACTTTTTTCCTCAATTTTTTATTCTCTGAAGTTAGCACACTATCTAGAACATAGTGAGTGCACAATCGATGTTCAATGATTCTTGATTATATGGTTTCACCAAATTCTTTGCCCATATATTTTTGTTTATAATATTTGTATTCAGATTTTCTTAATTGCTCCCCTCTTTGCTCCCACATGTTGAGTGGAAACTCTGTATTACTCACCACATACTCAATATTGTCTGCTGAAATAAAATGAATTATTTAGGTTATTTGAGAAAACTTGGGATGTGTCAGCACTTTAATCTGGGCTGTCTGAGTACAACCTCCAATCCTTTCAACTCTCTCACTTTCTGGTTCCCATGCCAATTGCTCTTTCCTCTACCCTTGTAAGTTTTTGGCTGATAGTGCCCCTGTAATAAATAAACAAATTAACAAGAGAAAAAATAGAGGTTTAATGATATGTGTACTGCCTTTATACATGGGAGATCTGCAGGAAAACTGGGTAACTCTCCCAGATGGCTAAATACCATCTCCAGTTAAAGACAGAAGAAGATGTTTGCAGGGGAGGAAAAAGGGGTGGGGAGGCCAGTCAAGGGAGATTACCAGGAAAAGCACAGTAAACAAGGGTAAGGTTGTTATATAGATTTTAGTCAGATGCCTTCTCCACTGATAAGAGTTTCTAGAGATTTGGTCATTCTTCTCTTCTTGGTACAGAAGGGAGACACCCTTATAAATAGAGACTTCTTTTATAAATTTAAATGGCTCTTATAAAAGAGTAACTTCTACTCCATTTTTCAGAACTTCCTTTGTGTCTGTTGTTTTCTGAAAAGTAACCAATTTAAAGTAACCTATTATCCAAAGAGGCACATCTTGGGGCAATATATTTTGTTCCCTTTCAACTTCCTGAAAATTCCAATCCTCAATTCACTTCTCTCAGCTTCTCCTTGCCTTAACCCTAGCTAGTTTCCTCCTTTACTCAATCTGAATTTTATGGTTAACCATTCTGCTGACACCATCTGAACTATTCTCCTATTGACACCTTTGATTCTGTTATGTCCTCATTCATTTACTGATCTCACTACAAAAAGAAATGGCTCAAGTGGGCATGTGGGCAAAGTAGGACTACTACAAACCAAACAACACTATTCTTTATTAAACAAGTTTGACTTAAATAGAAGACGCCTTCATGTTCCCAGTGCTGCTGATGTCTTGGGATTTTTGTTGTTAATGTTTTGCTTTGTTTTGTTTGCTTTCTCCTACCCCTGGATAAAATCTCAGCCAGATTGCATAGGTTTTCTCATTGATCTTAGGTACTAAAATATCTAGTCCATTCTAAAGAGAATTCTAACCAGTCCAGTCCAGTCCAATGTGAAATCAATGAAGCAAACATACAGCTTCTTACTCCAGCTCAGGGCTATTGACTGGGGAGGCATGCAGTGGAGAAAGAACTGCAGTTGGGACCTTTCGTCTTCCTACTCTGATTCCTTCCCCATTCCATGGGTACTGTGCTGGTCCCTCCACACTGGGCTAAACACACCTTTTCTAGATAATCATATTCATGTTTGTGATTTCAGCTACCTCCCCTGCACTGATAATTCCTAAATCCCTACCTCTTCATCGATAGATCTATCCCAGACATTTCACCTAGACATCACACAGACACTTCAAACCCAGTGTTCAAAACCAAAATCATTCCCTCTCCAAAAACATGCTCCTTTTCTGTTTCAGCATCAACATTCACCTGGCCACCCAAGCAAGAAATGTGTCAGTCAATCTTGACTCTTCACTCGCTCTCCACAGTTAATCATCATCTAAGTCCAAGAGATTTTTAACTCTTAATATGTTTGTGTTTCCTCTCCTAAATTAGACCTTAATCACTTCTAACCTGGTCAACTATAATAAACTCCTAATTCATCTGTCAATGTACTAATAATCTATTGTTGTATAACAATTTATCCCCAAATACAGTTACTAGAAACAACAAACACTTATCTTACATAGTTTCTGGAGGTCAGGAATTCAGAAGCAGCTTAACTGGGTGGTTCTGGCTCAGGACCTCTCCAAATGTTGCTGTCAAGCTGTTGGCTGAATTTCAGGTACCTGAAACTGAACATATTGCTTATCTTGTATCCTTAAATTAGGATAATAAGCTTCTATAATAATTCTTAAAATCTCAGTGTTACCTGTTTTGATGACATACTTCATCCTCCATGCTTCTTGGAGAACCAAGAGTACAATTAAGGTGGTCTGTCATTTGCTAAATAGATCATCTGTAGTTGCTTCTGGAAAGACACTGCTTTCTTTAAGTAGCATTTATAAACCTAGCCCACCCTCCTTAGCACACCAGAAATGGTAAGCCATGCTCAGTAACAAGTCTTTAAGGAAACTACCACATCCGTAATTCCAGATTTTTTTGTGTCTGCCTGATTTGGCAGCCTCCAGGCAACCAAAAGGAAAAAATCATGTAATCCTAAACTGAGAACCAGAAAACCAAATCCAGATAGAGTGAAAACTAACACCATCCCAGGGGCCCTAGAAAAGCAGTACTAACAATGGACAACGAGAATTGGCCTTAACATGTTCTGGATGAGCTTGCAAACGGGGTTAGGAATGAAAATGGAATATGATAATATTTCAAAACCATTAGCCTAAAGAATTATACTCTAAATAAAATAATGATTTTATTAATTTATAGTTAAGTTTGGTTACTTCATTTTCTGGGTGGAGACCTAAAGCTAAAAAAAAGAGGAAACCAAGGTTCTTTTGACTAAGTGAAGTATTATATTCTTTTAAATTCTTCCATATATTTAGATTTCTCAGAATTTTTTCTTTTGAAATATGTTCAAGGAACAAAATATCAAAAATAATTCATAATGTAGACTTTTTAGAATGATTAGATTTAAATTATTTTTAATTTTAAACTGTATTTTGTTCAATGATGGGAAAGATATGAAAAATAAGTATTAAAAACAGTAGAAGCAATAAATACGTTCTCAAATATCAAAAGAAGAGTGTGACTGCATTAGGCACCACATTGTCCTATTTGGGAAAAAGAAAAAACAAAACATTTAAGCCTTAGGTTTTTTTGTTTTGTTTTTTTTAACTAAAGCTCTCAGCAGAAGCTACATGAATTTCATCAATATGTGTATATGATTCAGATCCAAGAAATTCTGTAAAGATTACTAAAGTATCTGATGTAGCTTCTGGCAAGGTATGAAGTACATTTCACAAGAACCTTGAAAAAAAATGTCTGTAAGAATTGTTGCTGGTCTAATAAAAATTTTTCAGTTTAAAATCTAAAGAAGTGAAAAATATCCTGATAAACATATAATACTAAATGACATAGAAAACAATATATATAATGACATAGAAAAACTAATTAAGGAGAAATACCAAGTAAGTCTATAAAAAAAAACAGCAAGATGTGGGTAGTATGAAAAATGCATCCTCAAATCAACATACCAAAGCAGATTAAGTCTAATAAACATAGTAAATTTTGTTTTGAGATAGATATAATCTCACAGGTGTATTTTAATTTCAATGGTGTAACTAATGATAAGAACATGTAAATTAAAAAATATACCCTGTTGCCAAAATTTTAAATGAGCCAGACATGAGCTTCTCTTTTAAGAGGATGCAAACATCATTTAAAAATAGACCTCACAATAGAAGAGTAGCAACATTTACTTGGGTAAGCATAGAAGAAAAGGGACAAAAATGCTATTGGGAGTTGGGCAATAATGCAGGCCATATATTTAGATGAAGTATATGAACAAAGCTTTTCTAATAGATTCTCTTACAGAAGTGGGTTAATAACAGAGACAATTTTTAACAGTCTTTTCATCTGCTAGAAAATTCTTTTGGTTAAAGTCAGAGCATCTAGTAGTCATTCCTTGATTTTGGTCATTCCTACCTTTTCTCCAGTCTAGTCTTTCACCATAGTAGGCATCCAAACCTTCAGCCTGTATTCTCAGCCTCATACAGTCCCTGAAGCAACCTTGACTGGGGCAGATCACATGTAATAAATTCAAACCCACCAGTAGCCCTAAGGCCAGTGTTGATGCAACTGGCTGCAGCCCCAGGTAGCTGCCTGATTACTATCCCTGAGTCTTCCCCAACCCATTCTGCATTTCTCCATTTATATCTCTGATTACCACTAAAGGTCTTAATTGGGACAAGATTTCTACCTTAAGCTCTAATCGAATTGGCAACTTCACACTTTAACAGCTAGATTTGGGGGGGAAGTAGTCTTGGAACCTTAGATACCAGTTACCAGCCAATGCCCTGCTTAAAACTAAGAGGCTACCCTGACCAGTGTGGCGCAGTTGGTTGGGCATCATCCAGCAAAGTGAAAGGTTGCCAGTTCAATTTCTGGTCAGGACATATGCCTGGGTTGTGGGTTCCATCCCCATTTGGGGCATGAAGGAGAGGCAAACAATGGATATTTCCTTCTCACATCAATGTTTTTCTTCTTGTGTTTCTCCTTCCCTTACCCTCTCTCTAAAAATAAATGAGTAAAATATTTTTTTTAAACTGTAATATCACTCTTCTTACCATTATCCAGAGGCTTCGTTTCTCTCACCTGAACTAAATCATGCTTTTTAGTTCCAGATTTCTCTTTTGCTCCATTGACCTTCTGCTCAGGTCAAGCATGTTTTGTCACCAAACCTGTACAAAACATGTCCCACTGATATTAATTTGCTTTTTTAGAAGACCACAGAAAACAAAAGTATCTTAAAAAAGGAGTTACTAAGACTTTTTATCAACTCTAACATTTTATTAGTCTGTAATTTTAAGTCTGGCTGGAGAATTATGGGGTATCTTTGGAACAGGTAAATATGTCATTTAGCCAGATAAATAAACTCTAATTTCAGAAATATTTTTTTTGAAATTTCATAGAAATAGAAGACGCTCTTTTAGATGGGAAAAAAATGGCTCACAAGAGATGAGAAATTCTAAAATTAAATTATGACTATACTCATTTAATTATATAAGAAAAAATACGAATATTAAAATAAATTATTGTTGCAGGATAGAGAACTGTCCAATATGGTGAGAATATTCAACACAATTTTATTTGTAAGAGTGACTTATTACAAGGACCTACATTTTCAATAAAAGATGGTAAATGGGATGTGAGGGCGATCTGGCTGCGACATCTGTCACCCCATTGATCGCCAGGGTTGATTCGGCTGATCTGGCTGGCTAGGCGGGTGTCCCCTTCCTCCCTCACCGATCCATGTGCGTCCCTCCCGAAGCTGCGCGCTCGGTCGAAGAGGACGACCTTCCCAACTAGAGGAGAGGACCGGTCTTCGGTCAAGTGTATACGAGTAGCTGCGCTCCCCTGCTAGAACCTCCAAACAAGCTCTCAAGGATGGTAAATGCCTTCTAATATATATTAAAAAATATTTTAAAGCAACTAAATTATGTTGTATATAAATATTGTATGCTATTGGGAAAATCCTATAAGTTAAATATGTAGAACAAAAATATAAATATGAATATGTCCCTAAATAAAGAATACATATGTGTACAAATGATATGTTAAAATATAAATATTATTATTGCTAAGTGGTGGAATGTCAGTTGATTTTGTTTCATTTTAGTCTTTACACTGCCTCTGGTTTTCAATTTTTTTTTTCAGTAAAGATTCATTCTATAAACAGGAAATAAAACATTTTAAAGGTCATGTACAAAAGGTGGAAGAAGATGCACAGAACTACAAATGGAATACAAAAGAATGGTACAGACCTTTAAAACAGTGTCAGGAATATAGCAGCAATAACACAGACTGATGAATAATGCTGAGAAAGATGAAAAGACTTTTAAAAGTTATATTTAAAGCAAGAAGAAAAGAATGGGTTATACCCATTCTTCTACGCAGAGATGGTCATGTTGACATTGCTGCTCTTTCTCTGTCAAAGCAAGTCATCACATTGGAAGGACAGCACATGGCTAACAGGGGAATTCTGGGGTGGGTAAGAATATTGAATGATTTCATATCTCCAAGCTCAAAGAATTTTACTGTCCAGAAGGGATTTACAGATATAATCACAATATCGCAGACATCATCTCTGAGAAATCACAGCAATTAAGAGAGGTGGGAAAAATTTGGAAATGAACAAATATTTACCTACTTTGCCAACAAAAACATAATGAGATGTGTTATGAAAACTAATTGTAGTGAACATAATGTTTCTAAAATAAACCTTTAAGGAGATTTTGATCCCTTAGAAGGAGCTCTTAAGTAGAATATTTGCAGTGTAAGGCAAATGTAGTTAAATGTACAATGTAGCTAGTAGATCAACATATTTGCTCCAAGGTGAGAATGTGGCATGTTATTCCTAAACTCCTAATTCTGAAATTCTAAGATAAGAAATTATTTTCTTGATTTTATATAGCATTTGTAAGTTTCTTATCACTGTAGGCAAGATGGATTGGTGTAGACTGAAAATAATGGGTTAGAAGTACATATTAATGGCTGGATAAATGACAACATCACATTGATTAATGTATCATATAACTCCAGATTCACTTACCCTCTGTACTGATTTGCTATGGGATTCTAATTTCTTAGCTGACCATTTTATATGATCAGGATGATAAAGATTTAGGTGACAAGCATATATATCTATAGATGTTATCAATTTGTGGAAGGAAATAAGTTTAAATAAATTAATTTGGATTCAAAAAGATAGTGATAAATTAAGTGACAAAGCTAACAGTATATACATATATACACATAAATATTTTGATTAAATATAAAGGACGTGTTTTTAAAGAGGTAGGTGTGAAAAATACAGGATAAAGGAACTTCCTTGGTAGCATTTTCCATGATAAAAGCCTAAGACTTTTAATTACCTGCAAGTTCAATATAGTCAAAAGGAGGACCTAGTTGTTAGAAAATCACACTGAACTATCCAGAAGAATTGGGGAAGGAAGAGACATTGACAGACAAGCAGTCAAATCCTACAGCACCAATGTGGGAAAATAATATTGGACACATGGGACAGCCAATCTTTTTTTTTAAAGGGAGATATTTTTATCGTTTGCAACAACAGACTAGGAAGAAAAGAGAAGGAAGTAATGATTGTTGGCCCCAGTTGCCCGTTCCTCATTCCTGTGCCTCCTGTCACCCTTTCTCCCTCAGCTATTCCTTTAGGAACTGAATCTGCTCCCTGAGTTGTCTTACCCATGGCTTATACTTTATTGGTTCATTGATCTTAAAATCTTCCCACAGAAGTTCATATCTAATTATTCAAATGATTTATCTTGCTAAGGAAGACAAAGTTACCTAAAAATAGGAATCAAACTACTTTGGTGGCTAGATCAGGTTAACCAGTACAAATTTATCTCAGATTTATTTACTCAAAGCCAAGAATTTAAAATAAAATATATTCGATATGAACCTTGCTTTCTTTCTCTTTGTTCACAGGGTAAGATGATCATAATATATTTTTAATCAAAAGTTTTCAAAAAACTGGAACAATGGAATGGTATGGAAATTGAGTATATAGAACAAAGAAGACAGTGGTCCCACCATGCTCTGCAGGGTCCCAGTGCTCAGCTACTATTTTGAGCAGTTTTTTATGCTACCATTTGAAAGGCATATGAGATTCTAGAAAGGAGTAATCATGATGATAAAGCACATAGGAACCACAGGCATGAGGATTGCTGAAGAAAGCAGTGATTTTGAAAGAAAAGATTTAGGAGAAATATCATAATTGGCATAATACATTTTAACACTTTATTTATTCAAACTACCTCCAGAAGGATGAATGAGTTTAATGAACAAAACATATGGTAAAGTTATAGAGACCAATTTTTGGACAGTATGGCCAATGTAGTAGTATAAAACACCAATCTCCAAGATTTAGTCCTAGAAGTATAAATTGTGGGTGGTGAGAGAACAAACGGAGCAGTAATGTCTCTCTCACTAAAAGTTCTTTACTACTTGTTTCCAGCTGCCTCCATTATGCAGGCTTGTAGTTGTCTCTTCCCAATGTAATACACCCACTTTAATACACAGTACTGAGCAAAGTTCTCTTTCCTTAGTACCCTATAGCGTACTTTAGACAGATTAAAGCTTTCAGTAAGATTTTATTAAATACTAAGTGATTGCAGAGGAAGAATGATCACAGAGAGCACAAGAACTGGGCCCCTGGAGCTGTCCTGTTCTCAGTGTCCCCAGTCCCCCCCACCCCCCCACTTCACATGCTCTCAGGAATTAGCTACACTGAAGCCAACAATGACAATTTCATAGGTCTCTCTCCTTGACTCCTCACAATTCCTAAATCCTGGCCTGCCTCTGTGTAGTGGGCACTAATTAATGTACCATTCTAGTTGGTGGCCCAAATCAGGAGAAACTAAACGCTCCCTCCTTTCTCATAGGGTCTCTCTTCCTACTCTTCTGTGCAGCCTACAATGTAAGTTCAAAATTCAACTATATCTTTATTGTCCACCTATATTTTTAGTTATTCATTAAGCATTCTTTATCTATTCATTCAGCAACTATTTATTGAATTCTTGCAATATACCAGAGAACAAACTCATCATTATGATACAAGAAATCAAGGTTTCGTCTCTCAAAATACTCACAGAAAGTTAGGGAATGAAGATAGTTAAGTAAAAAACTTAGGCTCCTGTGTGATAAGAACTATGATAGAAATAAGTCCAGAGTGTTCTTCCAGAAAATAGTAGGAATACCTAATCAAGACCAGAGGAAATACCATGAAGGTTTCCCAGAGGATGTGACTTAAACTTGTTTTTGAAGGCTGAGTTGGCCAAACAAAGAAAAGTCAATATCCCAGGTGGAATGAGGAGCAGTGAACCACAATTCAATATGCAGAGGACTTTGGTTTGGAGTAGAGTCAAGCAAGGAATGAAGTGGAGCAGAAGAGTTGTCCCTCTTTCCCATACTGAGCATTAGATTCTTATCTAATTGTCACTGAAGAGTGACTTCTGGCTTTTCCCAAAACTAAAATCACCTTTAAAAGGGAAGAGATTTCAGACCATCAATGAGATCCAGGAAAATATGACCAGGCAGCTGATGGCATTCGGGAGAACTGTGTGAGGTCCCAAGGTGCCTACTTTGAAAGGGACTGAGGTGTCATTGTCTTATGTACAATGTTTCTTATATCTGGTATTTTCTTCAATAAACGTCTCTATTTTCCATATTATAATACATGGCTGGATACCTTCTGGACAGACTTCATATAGTTTGAAAGTAAAATGATGAAAATAGATCTGCCATATAAATATTAACCAAAATGAAAATGATATGGCTATATTATATTAGACAAAGTAGATCTTAAGTAGAATTATATGACATAAAGATGTACATTTCATTACAAAATAATAAGTCAAGTTTATAGGAAGTTGCAAAATCCTAAATTTGTAAATACCTAATAGCATAAGTTTCAATTATATAAAGCAAAACTTCACAGAACTAAATAAGTAATATACAAAGTCATAATAATAGGGAATACAAGAAAAAGAAAAGCAGTCAAAAACTCAGTTAAGGATATGGAAATTTATTATGATATTTTTAACTAACTTGGCCTGATTTGACTTATAAAAACTACACCCATAACTGTAGAGACTCTTTAATATATACTGTTATAATATATAATTACAACTATATTCCTTTTAAAGATAGTTTTTTTATTTAATATAAGGATTTGGTCTTATAGTATACATATTTTCTTTTATTTAAATACAAATTTGGTCTTATATGCTCACAAAATGTTAAGGAAAAAAAAGAAAGTTTTTAGTTAGTCTTTCCAAGATATATCTTAAGATATAGTGTTGATCAATGAATTCTGCTTATTTATTTATTTAAAACCACGAATTCTTAAGAAATAATTCTGAGTCATCTCTATTATCCTCATCCAAATAGGAGTACATTTTAGCTACACTAAATTATTAACCTTCTGAAATTAAAAAGGGAGGGGCAATGAACAGATCTATTATAAAATTAGACTCATTTCAGATCAATGTTATTTTAAAATTGAATACACTAATGAACATAGCAGAAAAAAATAATCACAAATAATAAGAGGCTAAGTATAAAATTTAGAATGGAGAAAGGATTATACCTGATATTTTTTTCTTCAAGAAAATAGTTGCCACAAAATATTTTTCTATTTTCAAATTCTTTCTATTATAGTTGATATTCAATATTATTTTATATTAATTTCATGTGTACAACATAGTGGTTAGACATGTATATATTTATACATTTTACAGAATGATTCACCTCCCTGCCCCTACTCTGATTAATATGGTGCCTAGCTGGCACCATACATAGTTATCACAATATTATTGACTATATTCCCTGTGCTGTACTTTACATCCCCAATTGTATTTCTTACTTCCTTCACCATTTCACCCAGTCCTTCACCATCCCTTCCATCTGGCACCCATCCATTTTTCTCTGTAGCTATAGTCTGTTTCTGTTGTGTTTGTTCATTTATAGTGTTCTTTAGATTTTACATATAAATGAAATTATATGGTATTTATATTTCTCTGCCTGACTTATTTCACTTAGCAAAATAAACTCCATCCATGTTGTTGTAAATGGTAAGATTTTATTATTTTTTATGGTCAAGTAATATTCCATTGTATATATGTACCACTCCTTATTTATTCGGTTGTCTATTGTTTGACTCTTATAACTATCCTATGAAGTAGATACAGATATTATTATTAATCCTACTGTACATATAGAAATAAAAAAAACAGCTGTTAAATCACTTGCTCAATATTAAATCACATATGTAATAAACAACTGAATCCTTATTTACCAGGCATATTCAGGGCTGTTTAACTAGACTTAAGATACTATATGTCTAGGATACTAAATATAATTTTAATATTGATCTATTATATAAATTATTGTTCTAAATTATGTGTAGCCAAATTGAATTTCCCTTTTTATATTGCACTAATTAAGATCATACAGTATTCTCCCAATTGTAGAAAAACTCTTTCATTCATTTATATATTCATAAAATTATTGAGCACTTACTATGTGTTTAGGCACTTAGCATACTTCAGTCAATAAAAGAGATGAAGATCACTACCTTTAGGTAGCTTACATGCTCGTGAGTGGAGACAAATAATAAAGATAATACCTAAATAAACTGAAAGTCAAAATAAGATGGTAAGTGGCAGGGAAACAAGAAGCCAAAGTCAGTGGAAAGCAATCAGTATTGCTAGGGTATGGGAAGGGTGGTTTGCAATTTAAACAGAGTGGTCAGAGTCAGTCTCAATGAGATGCTCAAGAACAGTTTCAGTGAAGTTCTCCCCAAATAGTAATACATAATAATAATCTGCATATCTTTAGTGCTTTCAGTTTTCAACACTATTGTTTGTCTCATTGGGTAAATGCATACATAAATTGAAATAGATGAGACAAATTATCTCATAAAGGAAATAAGACACAGTAAGATTAATAAATTGGTGTGGTTTTTTTTAAGCAATGTTTTGTCAGTTGAGTAACAAGTGGTAACATTATAGACTAAAAGATTCATGAAGTCAAATGGGCTTTAGTTAATGAAATAATTCTCCCTACTTATGATTAAACCTGAACTTTATAATTTAGGAAAATAGGAGTATTTTTACCTATTCCATGAAAAATTATGCCCAATATGTGTGTATATACATATACACTCATTTAAACATCAGATTAATAAAATACATCTGTGTGTAAGTATATTTATGTTTAGAGAGCATATATATATATATATATATATATAAACATTAATTAAAAACTAAGCTTTGCTTGATAATTGCAAAAATACAGACATCCATATCATTACCATAAAGGAAATTGCCAAAGACATATAGATTGTATCTCAAATTAACATATCCAAATAGATCTCTTGTCTCCAAAAATTCTGCAGGACCATCTTCTAGTTGCCCAAGCAAAAATACTAGATTCATCTCTTTATGTCACACATCATATCTATTCATCAGCATGTCTTGTCTGTACCTCCAAATCAAATGTAAAGTCCAACCAGGTCACACCATCTTCATCCATACTACTCACTTAGGCCATCTTGACCAAAGTAGTTGGCTGGTTCACTGCACGCTTTTTTCTCATTTGTTTGTCCTCCTCCTTCCATTCTTGACAGCTTCCCCCCCACCCACCCCCAAAAAACCTTCATACCTTCTATTCTCCACTCGGGAGCTAAAGTGATCTTTATTAACATGCTGAAGTATATAAATTTCAAAAAGTTAAAACTATAACTCTCATGCAAATGTAGAATAAACACACATTCAATGTTTTTAACCAACTAATGGCAGACTCAAAGAATTTTAAAGCTGGTTCACAGGATAATTAGGAAAACATGGCATATGGGACAGGCATAGTGAAATGACTTTGCTGATTTTGAGACAAAACTTGTTAATGTTCTACAGGCAATGAAACTGTAACCTTTGGGTATTTTTTCCACCAGTCAGAAATCATCTGCATCTCTAATGGACAAAAAACTACAGATCATCACAAATATCAGAGTCTGGCCCCTAAACAAAAGTAAAAAGAATGTCAAACAAAGGTATGTCCCTCTAGAGAATTATATAATCCTTGAAAGAGCCTATTGGACATGGTCTCATATAATCAAGGAAGCACACAAAGCCATCCTTGGGCCTTATTTGTAAGTTCATGATTTTTTTTTTCCCAATGAGTGAAAATCTGGTTCTATACCTCTATTTAAAAACTTCTTCTTAGAAAAAATACAAATGTTCTATCATACGTTACAGAAGCCTACATAATCTGGTTCTTAACTATCTCTCTGACTGCATCTCCTTCCACTCTTCTGCTCAGTCATGGCCCTACCAACTGATCTTGCTGTTCCCTAAACATGCCTTCTTCAGGCCCTCTGCTCTTGCTTTTCTCTCTGCCTACTGCTCTCACACCAGATTTAGAACTGCTTGCATCTTCACATTATTCAAGCCTCTGTTCAAATGTCACACACACACCTGCCACATCTACCACACTGCTTCTTAAGTTTTTCTTTATAGAGCTTACCATGTGATATAATAATATTTCTTTTCATTTTAGGGGGGTTAAATGTACTTTTATTAATATGATGATGGTTGAGAAAGCAGTACTGCTTCCATTTTATTTGTACATTTCTTTTTTATTGAATTCATTGAGGTGACGTTGGTTAGTAAAATTATATAGGTTTCAGGTATACGATCCTACAATACATCATTTGTATATTGTATTGTGAAAAAAAAGACTCATGGCCACAAACAGTATGGTGAATGCTAGAGGGAAAGGGGGGTAGAGAAGGTAAGAGAGGGTAAGAGGAGATTAATGGTGATGGGAGAAGATGACTTGGGATTGTAATAATATTTCTTTATGTTTCTACTTATTTATTGTCAATCTCCTTTATTAGAATATTAAGGGATATTTGCCTGTTTTATTCTTCAAGGTATTCCTGGTATTTTTATTAGTGCTGGTACGTAATAGGCATTCAATACATATTTTTTAAAATTAATGATTGAACTACACATAAATGCTACATAGCATTATCTCAAAAGAAAATGTTTTCTCATAACATTGTTTCTTATTTCATAAGAGACAAAGTAAAAATAAAGACATAATTCCAGAAAGCAATAGTAAAGCATATGTCATACATGGGATCTGGACATGGAAAGACTTCTTGTTCTTTGGGGGTAACATGGGGATATAGCACATTGGGTAAGGACCTGGAGACTGAACAAATCCACAATAAAATGGTAAAAAAAAAAAATCTCAGGCTGGTAATATGAGCAAATCCATACAGGTGGGCTTTCCTCATCAGAAAGGATTCTCTGGTAATCAACCAGTGATGGATATCATAGATGAGTGGACCTGGATTAAGGATCGTTTGGGGAACAGACCACTATCACTGAGAACTTGCTCTATCTGAGGCACTGTGCTGGGAACTTACCTATGTTACTTTATTTCATATTCAGCAAAACCCTTTGAGGTAATATAATTTTGAAATAAGGAAACCAATACTCTGAGAGTTTAAAGTTACATACAACCAGTAAGTGGCAGAACCTGCATTAGGATATACATCAATTTGAAGTCCATGCAGTTTATACTAATCTTTATTGCTCCTCACTACCTATCTTCATGCACATATCAGGGGAACAGTGGTCAAACACGGACACTTTAACATTAGGAGACCCACCTGCAGATTGCAGAAATGCACATGGACTACAATTCAAAAGGAGAGCTGTGAAGCTGGGTGTTTGAAAGAAACAGGGCAGGATGATAGCCACCAGAGTCGTCAAGGCTGGAAAAAATCGAGCCAACTTTTAGAAGAAGGCAGGATCCCAAATTCTAAAGGGAAACAAGGGTTTGATCACAGTAAACAACATAAGAGACCAATAAATGATCTTAGAGCAGAAACTTCTCAAGTCTAACATGCAACTGCATTTAGAATTTCTGAAATCCTCACAACCACAGGCAAGAACAGTCCCTGGCGTATGTTGCAGCATGACTCCATGAATAGCAGATAGACAGTCGCAGAAGAGAGATGATAGATAGATGATAGATAGACAGACAGACTGACCTAGGAAGACCGCTAGACTGTTGTAAAATTCAATTTATTGCAACACGTATTTTTTTCAGCATATACTCTTTACAGAATATTATACTGGACCTGGCAGTACCAAGAAGTAAGAACTATCTCCTCTGAGTCCTTTAACCATAACTGAGCTTTGAATTTGAAGAGCATGTCATTCAATAACTGCATTGCCTATTTTTAAATCATTACACTGGAAATGAAAAATAATCTCCCTTTCACTCCAACCTCAGTTTCACATAGGTAGTTCTGTATTAAGTTCATAAATCACTTCCACACTATGAATTCCAGAGGTTTTCATTAACATTCATTTACAAAAGACAACTAAATTGTAATAAAAGTTGTTAAACCAATGTAGATTGGGGAGGAGAGAAGTTAATTTCTTGATTTGGATTGACACCAGTTATTTTCCTCACCAAGGTGCATACAATTTTGAAAATAAGAATAAGAATGGGATTTATCGCTAACAACAACTAGCCAAATAAACCTCTCAGAGATAATGTATCCTTAAAAATCAGTCCCTCTGCATAAAATTCTATATTTTTGAACCAACCTCAAAAATCACAAGGAGGAACAAAAGTGAGTCAAATTTTGCCTTCTCTTAGCTGTTTAAAAAGAAAAAGAAAAAAAGTGACAATGCATGAAATGAGGAAATTATATAAAAAGCGTTAAATTTAGATGCAGGAAAATTTGTTTTTAAATATCTGATTTTGTTTAAGAAGTGACTTTTTTATTTGGCTGTGAAAGGTAGGTCATTCTTCAGGTTCCTAAGGAAAATTGCTACTCCTGGGACAGTGCTTGTTGTCTAATGAGCAATACAATGGCGGTCATCTATGGATGGAAAGGGAAATAACTGGTGTCTTCACTTCCTCACACATTATGTTTGTTCATAGGCTCCTTTCATGTTAATTCTTTTCAGAACACTTGTGTTGGGTAATGAAAGAAGGTCAAGGGTTCCCCTTCATGACTACAAAGTTAATTATTGCAATCAGAGAGTATTTTCAATAGTGGTTTGTATCAATGCTTAGCAAGTTCTTAAAAGTATTCATTTGCTTGATTCCTGGACAAGTCACCTGAAATAAAGGAGTCCATAAACGTACTTCAATTACCTTGCTGATTTAGTTATCCTTTTTTCCCCCAACTGAAATTCATTCAACTGTAGACAAAAAAAGACAGTGAACTTGGTGGTGGGTTAAAAATAGAAAGTAGTCATAGAAAAATGATCCATTTCCTTCCTCCTATAAATAGATGAACAATTTGAAAAGGTGTTTCATTATAAAAAGAATATTTGATTTGGTAGCTGCATGAACAGATTTTGTTTCAAATCTGAAAATTAAAATTATATAAGTCCTGGAATTAAAATCTTTTCATTATTTTCAGTTTTGAATAGATTTCTTATATTTTAGATGGTAACACTAATGTAACTCTAAAAAGGGTACAATAAATAATTAAAGTATTATTGGTAGATAGAACTATATTAAATATAATACAATCCAAATTTATAACAAAAACCATAAACAAACAATAATTTAGAGAAGGATCTCAATATAGAGCTTAGGACAAACCTAGATTCCAGTCCTGCTCCACTCATTTAGCGAGTTCTTCTGCAACAGGTGGATTTAGTCATTTACTCTAGAAAGGCAAGAAGGAAAAACATCAGTTATAACATTGCCTCAACGTATGAGCAGTCATTTACTTGCTGTGAAACTATAAACAAGTTACTTCAGGCTTCTAAATTTTAGTTTTCTCAACAGAACAATGGATGTGATCATATAGATAATTTTCTAGCTTTATCAGGTGTTCAAAAAAGATGGTCCTCTTCCACCAGAACACACTCTCTGAATCTAACGCAGTTTCCATGAAGAGACCCATTATGCCTTTTCAAGTTGTTGAAAATTAACAGCAAAATTCCTAAGAGAAAAGTGATACCACCCAAAACAGACAAAGCTTTTCATACAAAAATGTATTTGCCTGGAAAAGTACATATTATCTTAACTTCCACTTACACACAGCAGATAGAGCTGTTGGAGTAAGAGTTTGCTAACAGTCAAAACTGATTAACTAATTCTTTCTCTAAACACTTTCTGCTCTTCAGCTTATAGGTCAAGTTACCAAATGGCTTTCTATTGCTTCCTTTGCACCAAAGCGCTCAGTCTGACTGAGGCTAGTTGAATTCTGCTTCCTCCCACCCCACTCCACAACGTACACACAAAATGTCCATGTCTTAATTTATGAATGTTATTATACATGGAAAAGGGGACTTTTCAGATGTATTTAATTTAAGAATCTGTGATGGGGAGATTATTCTGTATTATCCACATGGGTCCAGTGCAATTTCAAGGTCCCTATAAGAATGATTCAGGAAGGTCAAAAAGGAGGAGAAAGAGGAAGGACAACTGTAATAGGGGTTTGAGTGATGAGGACACAAAGCAAGAACACCAGTAGCCTCTAGAATCTGGAAGAGACAAGGAATAGATAGGCCCCTAGAGCCTCCCAAAGTGAACACAGTCTTGTCAATACCTTGATTTTAGCTTGCAACACTCATTTCAAATTTCTACCCACAGAACTGTATGAGGTTTTAAGCAACCAAATTTATGGCAATTTGTTGCAGTGACAATGGGAAGCCACTACACCATCAATGTATCTCTGTGCTGTTGACAGCTCACCAGTTCTATAAAGCGAAAGTGCATCTCTTGCTTTTGGCTCTTCTGTACTAATAATGATCACAATAACAACTGGCATTTATAAAACTCTTAATCTGTGTTAGGCACTTAGACATCTTACCTCACTGTGCTATAAGGCAGCCTGTATTAAACCCATTTTACAGATGGGACAGCTAAGACCAGGATTCCAGCCCAGGACTGTCTGATGCCAAGGCCCATCATCACCTAAGCCACTGTGCTATTCTGGACCTCTTCCCTCTAGTCCACCTGCTCTACCTTTTTCTAAGATCCCATTCCATAGGGGGAGATAAAGGAAAAGATGCCTGTTTCTTGTGTTTCTTAAAAGGAAGGCTTATAGAATTAAGACCTTGACCTATAATCATATATAAATAATCAAAATATTGCTAAATATATACATTAAAAAAGAGAAGAAAAGGAGAAGAGGAGAGAATTACTAAAAGGGGTAGGGAAGAGAAAAGAATTGAAACTATTCCCAAATAAATTTGTTCACTTATAAGGGCTTTGAAAGTTGAGACCATCTTGAAAAGGTGAAAAGAAGTAAGGATATTCATAGTGTAAAATTAAGCATAAGCCAAAAGAGAAAAATTAAAAGATAGAAATAGACATGGTTTGCAGGCAGAATTAACAGAAAATCAGCCTTGCTCAAGCAGCAAGTTCTTATTAGGAAAGGATAGAAAATGTTGACACAAGTAAGTCAGGTCAGTTTTCAGAGAAGCTTAACTGCCAGGAATTTAGACCTGACTTGTCACAGGATGGAAAGCCTCTGTTCATCCTTCAGAGGGGGCTGTGAGAAAGTGAGGGAGGTATGTATCATTTTTTTTCAGCTTTTGCTTTTTTCTATATAATCTTCCTAAAAGTTGAAGTTCAGAATTAATCTTAAAGTGAAGATAATTTTAAAATGTTTACATTAAGTCTATAACTATTCCTGATCTATATTCTAAGTTCACAATTTAGAGGTAATAAGTATTACTTAAATTCGAAATGATTTCCCTACTATAAAATTGAAATCACCTTGCAAACTTATTTTCACAGACTATATACACAGTGTATTACATAATATTTACTCAGCTCTAAGAGGCAATAGCTCCCTCCATAGAATTATAAAGCTCTTCTAATATAGACACAAGCTCTCATCTCTGGTTTAGGAAATCTCTAGGGACAGAGACCAAGGGAAGTGGTCCAAACTCTGCTGACTACTTTACCTATGTCTCTCAATACTCATGCTACTAAAAGAGAAATTTTACTATCTCCATTTTACAGATGAAGAATCTGAGGCTCAGAGGATTTAAGGAATTTGACCAGTCTTTTAGATATTAAAAAGAAAAGCTGAGCCTGAGCTAAAGTTGTGTCTATTTCAGGGCAGAGGATGAAACCAAAACATACATTTTAGCTACAATTTCCTCTTCTCCATCCATTTCCTAAAATAACAAACATTTTGATTGTTTAGTAAAAACAATTGAACTAGGGGATTTACCAAGGCTTCTGTGGCACTTCTGACAAAGAAGCATTGTGCCTACACCACAGTCAGCTGTTAACAGTTTGAGAGCAAAGGGTCCCTCAAAGCTCTCTAACTCAACATGGAAGCTCCTTGCCTATAACTATGTGCTTAATTTTTTTTTTTAATATCTGAAATCCTAAGGCACAAATGAATATTTTGAAAAGTCAAATTTTCTATTTAAAAGCTAGAAAAACTGGTGAATGCCTGATGAAGCATTCATTAATACCTGATGAAGAGAGAGAACAAGATTGGTTCCTGAAGTGAACCCAAAAGGCCTGGGAAACACTTCTCCAAAACAGGACAACAGTGGCCATACTTATAGCTTTCTCCACTCTGGATGTCAAGAGACAGTTCCATTTCACATTCTGTACTGTCTTTCTTGTTAAACCACATGTCTTAATCTGAGATTCAGAAAACTTGACCCCTCTATAGGTATGTTTTTTACCAGGAAGCTGTTCAATTATGTAAATGTGTTGAGACCCCTAACCAGAGAGGGGGCACTAGTAAATGCATTACAAGCCTCTGAAGGTCTTAAATGACATACATAAAACCAGAGATTTTAAAGTCAAAAGCAAAAGTTTAACTATAAAAAAGAAATACAGAAGGAAAAGTCATTAGACTGCTTCAGGAAAGTGACCTATTCACTCTAATCCCATCAGCTACCTCAACAAAATAAATGGAATTTTCTCTAATTTGCTTGCTTAGGGCAAAAACCTACCAGTTTATACAGGATAACTAGAAACAACATATGTTTGTCTAAAATCTTCAGTTCCTTATCACTTATATGGACAGACATTTATCCTTCCCTGGAACCTGAGTCTCGGTAGTTCTTTGGTTGTTTATTCTCATGGCTTAACAACTGAGCAACTAGTACTCTCTTACTGGCTACTCCTAAAATGCCATCTCCTTCCCTGATGTCACGTGTCTCCCACTGAATGACAAATCATATTCATAGGAGTCATCAAATTAATACTGGTCAGTAGAAGCAAACAGATGTTTAAGAAAGATCAGAGTATCTACAGGTGGTATTACAGGGAATTTGTATATTTTTTTTATTTTCCTTTGTTTTCTAAATTTTGAACGTGTTTTACTTATTTAATCAGAAAAAACTTATTTTTTATCATGAATGTAAATTATACATTCTATCCCATGCTGAAGTAGAAAGCCAACAGATCTCACAAGTTCAGCCAAATTGATCAAAATGGTGTTATAGGAATTTGGTCAAGGGAAGAATTTCAGAGTAGAGAAAAAGTTCTGTGTCATGAGGTGAGGAGAATCAGAATTTCCCAAGGGATGGGGGAGAAAAAAAATCACACCTATCATTATGAACATTATCCACCATTGTTTTGGGGCAAAAGAAGCTTCACCTGACCCAATGTTAATTTATTATTTTGTTGCCACCTCAATGGATATCCTGCAAAGATCTCTGATGGATGGGTAGTTATGAGGGCAGGCTTCACATCATGGTCTTCATTAATTTGGTAAATTAGCACAGTCCAGAGGCTGGCTGTGTCCCATAGATGTTTCCCATACAGTGAGAGCAGGTCCATCCATAAATAGGGTTACCATTAACCCACATTCATGAAACTATAAAAGTCTAAATGTCATTTTATTAATTTGCAAAAAGAAACAATATTCTTGGAGACAGGAGTACCTGAGTACTACCTCAGTATAACCAGCCCAACTGTTGCTTTTACACAGACCGGTCAGGAGGCTAACTCATAATCAGAAAACAGTTTAAGTAGTGTCAGCCTAAGAAACATCCAAACCTGTAGAGAATTTTTATGAGTTTATTTGAGCCAAACTGACAACATTACTGGGAAGCAAAATCTGATCGGAGTGAGAAAACTGGCACTTTTACACTTATTTTATACACCGGAATCAAAGAAGACATAAGGGGGTTACATGAAAGCCATTGGTGATGGGTCAGGGATGTGGAAGAAAGCAAAGTAGGGAAATCTCTGAGACTGAAGAAAAAGTAGAAGGGATAGACAGATATTTCTTTTACATTGGTGGGTAGAGGATCGTTAACAATTGACATTTACAGCATGTAGCAGAGATGGTATGAGGGGGGAACAAATTAACAATGAGGGGTTCTATGGTTTCATGTTCAGGTGAAAGATTGTGCCATCGGGGCCTGGAAGAAAGGAGATTACTCTGTTATTCAAAAGGTATGTTATTATAGATGGAAAAAGATGATAGACAGGCTCAGTTAAAATAACAATTGACCTTTGTCAAGGAAGACATAGGCCTCCCCACCATGGCTCACTTTTAGTTAGGAAGTTTTAATTTCAGACCACCCTATGTGATTACTTCAGTCTTTGAGTTTGTATGGCCTCACCTGAGCTTATGAGGTTTAGTATGTGGCCCTCTTTCTATTTTTATTTATTTTTTGTCCACATGAGCATAAATTCAAAATTAACAGAGTTAGTTAAAATAAAAGAAATTCATTAAAAGATGGTTCTTCAACTTCTCTGCAGAGCCTCTTTGTTTCTGCTGAAGTGGTTAATGTGGAAGATTTTGGTTCTGAGCAGTATTGTGGAGTGAAAGTGGAGCCTACAGTCTTATTTTCAAATTCTGGGGAGAAGCCTCATGTCAGTCCCAATCTACTAACTACAACTTTAATTGTTTACTTTAATTTGAACTGTGTTTTAATAGCAACCCTGAAGCTGCCTAGGAAAGAGCTTTCTACCTTTCTTAGCCTGAGCAAAAATTGTATCACACTATTTAGAAAAGCCAGACATTTATCTTATTTATGTCCCAATATCTTGACACAGAACCCAATCAAGGACACTAGAAAGGGGAATGCTGAGCAAGACTGGTATCATCCTGATGTTTTCCAAAGGGTACTGGACATTTCTATAATAATGCATGTGACTGGGGTCACTCAAAAATGTTATTTTTCCTGCTGTCATATGTCCTTCTTGATGGCTGGGGAAAAAAAACACTCATGATCTGTGATATACAAAGTCAAAAGCATTTTATTTATGTTAACAGCAGTGTTATTAGTTTATTCTCTTCCAATTCACAATATGTGTTTTCAACCTGAGATTAGCTGAAGTTATATGCAATAAAACTGCATTTAAAATTATTCTATACTTTTGAATTTTTCTAATCCAGACACATTCAAATTAGTACAGTTCTTTCCTACTCTTCAAACCATAAGTACGTTCTGTTATCGAGAATTAACTTGGAAAACATAAGTTTTTATTAACACTGTTTCTCATTGCAATAACCTGAAGCCTAGTAAGAAACTGAATATAATCAGATAAAGATAAGCAATGTTCAATTTAAATGCATTTTATTATATTCTTATTTTTTGATGCCTTACATGGTAACTATTAATTGGAATATTATAATAACCAATTTACTGAGTAAAAGCACCTTTACTGTAATTGGGAAGTGATCCAAAAGAAGGAATTTAAGAGCCTCAGAACTCAGAATCCAGAGATTAATGTTGAAGGCTAAATTCTTTTGTGTAAAATAAGATAAATTCTGACTGGTAGAGATGCTATAATGAAGAAGTTAAGGAAATCTCCTCTCCATGGTTTTAAGGGTTAAGGCAGTTTAGCTTTGGTTTCATTACATACTATAGCTAAGACTGTTTCTCCTTTATTTTCTACATGGTATGTTTCCTTTGTTTTTAAATTGAACTAAAATAACTCATTTTGAATTACCCATAATTTGCCCAACTACTGCTTGCACTGTTTGCTAAATCCAATTTATTTAAAGTGGGAAACAATACCCAACCATAACTATTCAAACTTACTCAATGACCTTCAAATTTTGGATCCAAAAGAAAAATTATTATGGGAACAGAAACCTATACACCTATAAATGTTACAAAATTTCTAAGAATAGCCATTTGCTTTAAGGATTTATTGGCTGAAACTGAGCTTCCTTGAATTAAAAAGAATTATGCTATTTACACAAAATTGGCACAATCTCATATTTGTATAGAAATTCATATATATATATGCATTGGACCTTGGCAATAATACTGTGAGGTAAGCATTTTGGAGTCAATTCCCACCTCATTATACTGAGGAGCAGAAAATGTCAAAAATCAGACAGCTAGGAAATATTTGGCAGAGCCAGAACTCAACCTAGGTCTTTAAGAAAAAGCCCTTCTTACAGTCCTTATTCTAATAAAGTATAAGACATTAAGTCTATCTGAGTGTAAATAAGTATGAGGCCATATAACAACAGAAAGAGAAAAGGAGACCAATTCATAGATTATCTGGGGAATTGTCTTGACCCTTTGCTTCACTCCTTGGCCGGGACAGTTATAGCCAGAGGATCATAAGTGTTGATCAAACTGGCTAGCCAGGCCTGCATCTCTGTATCTCTTTCTGCATCCCATAGAGTACACTCTTCTGGGGACAGGGTGCAATGTAGCCAGGTGGAAGAGGACTGTTACATTATCAGGCTTTTGTAAGTGGCTGATACACCTACTACTAGGTGGCCCTAACAAGCAAGCTTTCAATGTTTATTTGGAAACATGGGAAACACAGGGTTGTATTTTTATTTAGGCTTCTTACAGAACTCAACAATCATTCCTTTTGCCATTATTCTTTGCAAAAATCAAGCCACTCCACGCTGTAAGTGAAAGACCTGGCAAGACTAAACAGAATGATCTTGATCTTCACCTTGCCCTCTTTATTTCTCTCTTTTTTATCTTTCTTTTATCTTTTTTGGCTCTGGTAGACACTCAGGTATCTGAAAGTTCTAAACCGAGAGAAATAATACAGTGCCAGGTTCAACAGGAAACCTATGTGTCAAAAAGTCACTGACAGTTGGGACGTCAGCATTACTCTTCAGGATGAAAAATCAGGCAGAATAAACAAAAAAGAGAACAACCTCCTAGGAAATGGTTTCCCACAAGCTGTACAAACTTCCTTTCACTAAACAAATAATCCTAGAGATGAACTTTTATTTTCGTATTTTGGGGACACATTATAATGATTACCTATGGTTTTTCTCACCAGAAACCTTGACAAGGAGACAAAATATGTTTTTTCATTTTTTCCCAGATGAATAACCTAAAAAGATATTTCCGGATTCTGAGCATTTCCTATGTGAATAATTTTATAACATTTAATGTAGATTTAATCTAATCATCAGATATGACTTTATGGCAAAGCACAAATCCTCAGTCATGCCCAAGAAATTCAACCTAGAGATAAGCAAAGCTTTTGTTTGTTAAAAACCATTCCACAATTTCCCACTCACCAATGCATCTTAACACTCCACTCCCTCAAAGAGATGGGAGAACCTACACTGTAGTAAGTTGCAATGTAAAAGTGTCATGGAATTTCAACACATTCTGTGGACTTTGAGAGAACACTTTTGAAATTTAATCCCAGATAATGGAGCAAAGAGATTGAGTAGACACAAAAGAGAGACATGTGACTAAATATTGTAAGATAAGGAGCTTGCATCCAAGTCATTAAAAAAAAATCAGAAGAATATGTCAGTGTCGAAGTAAGACCTCAGCTCTAAATCCATATGGATATGTAACTGAACAAGTTTCAGTCTTTGGGGGGATCCACATTTAAGCCATTCACTGAAGTTTGCTCAGGTTGGCTCAGAAATCATTTTATAATGATTATTTCAAGTGTTTTACCTCTTCCCACTTTTTTCATCTGCCTTTTCTCAAATTTCTGGTCTCCTCTCATGCATGAAATGTTTGAGTAGTCTTACCTCAAACTGGGGACAGAGAGCCACTTGCCCATATAGTTAAAATGATGGTTTAATAAAAGATTCATTTGAGAAAGACAAGACTTGCCTGTTTCTCGCCTCTGCTACAGGAGTGAAATGTCATTTGAAACTGATATCATACCCACGTCCTCTATTACAATTGTCAAAAGAATATAAGGAGGGAAATTTTCACTTTGTTCTCTAGGAATGTGCATTTTGTTCATCCTGATTCACCTTTGACTAAACTAAACTTTGACTCAGCCAAGTGGAATGATTCATGAGGAAGCACATGGAAAGTTATGGTACAGTCAGAAAATCACAGTGCTATTGAGTGTGTTCCACTGAAACATGACTTCATTACCAGTCCCTTTAATTGAAGCCAACAAATGAGTTTATACTTTCAACAATATCTTTTCTACTCTTAATCTGCCCCTAGGGGACATCAAGGGTAAATGTTCAATGACTTTTAAAATAAACTGAAGCTTTGAGATCTTTTATAAAATATCCCTCCAACAATCAATAAAGTTTACCTAATTTGCCTCTACTTATAAAGTTGTTTAATTTTATTATTTTCTCCCTTCTGGATGATCTTAAGTCATTTCTTTAATCAGGTAATGATTGCAAATATTATGTATTCCCTTGGCCTATCAATTCTGATTTTCTATAAACTTCACATAGTCACCTCATTTAAACAGTACAACAAAATATTTTATACTGCTTATTAATAAAAAGTATTAACATTTTTCTCATTTTTCATTGGTATTAAAACATATTTTTAAATCAAGCATTTTTTTAATAGATATAGTTAAGGAAAATGGAATACATTATTCTTAAGTTTTGATTAGGTCTTTTGGGATTATCTAGAGAAGTATTATTATAATTAATTTGTAAAAATATATTCATAGTCATCAGTGATAGCAACACTGAATAGTTATCAGCTGAAAAGATGCAAACATAATATTGGGTCACAAAGAGAAATTATCTTTTCTAATGTGTTTTTACCATGAATCAGAACACATTTAATTTCTTTCTTTATAACTCCAAATGTAGGTGGCAATTTTTAAGTACTGTTCAAAACACACCAGAGGGCACCATCAAATATTTGGAAGTTTACAGTACAGGAAAAGAGAGAATGGTTATTTACTGAACTTTAATAAGCTCAATATTAATTTCATGAATTTTACACCTGAAGGATTCTATTTGCTATAGCTCTCACCATGAATAAATTTTGCTCTTGAAAACTGATAATTAATTCTTACACCTTAGAAGACTGAAAAGCCTAGACTTCTGAATACATTTGCATGGAAATTAACATTTTTTTCTCCTGTTTCTTTGAAATTTCTTTAGAAATTACCTTTCTTCCTTTAGTTCAGAATGCATCAAACATCCATTAATATAGTTTCTTTTTCTTTATTTTCACAAAGGCTTGGAGTTTAGAGAAACTTCAAATGTACAAAAGTCTAGAAACTAAGAACAAGTCAACCAATGTTAACTATGAACTAATTTTTTTAATTTTGAGAATGGTGTTGAATATATTGTTAGGTTAACCTGATGTAGGCATCTATTTGCTAATCACATACAGTTCCTTCCTCCATATATGCACCATTTTTTTTGAAATCAAAAAGAGATTTAATAAGGGAGTTTACATATAACATGAATTATATTTTGATATAAATATGGAGTCTGAAAGGCAATGCTAAAATATTAGTGAATGTTATAAAACTATTCCAGTTAGATATACTTAGCAGCTCTCTTTTCATTCCTTCCTTCTTCCTTCTTTCTTTTTAAATTGCCTTGCCCTTGTCTTTCAATGTCATTTATTTTTCAATCTTTGGACCATTTGTTTTCCCATTAAAGTGAAACACAAAGAATGGCTTTCATTACATCTCAGGAGTGTGAAGTGCTGATCAATTGGCACCAAAATATAGATTCCCTCATTGGAGAACTCAGAGAGTCATCTCTATTTCCCATTTTCACACAGATTCTTCACAACAGATAAGTGATCTGAAAATCAAATGGTCATTTTGTTCAAAGAGGAAACTAAGGCTGAACTGGCAGCATTGTTCAAGTCTACTATACACTGAGATAAGAGCAAGTAGACAAAGCTCTAGAAGTTTTAAAAAAACATACTAGCCCATGTATAAATACTTACACTATTAAATCTGACAAATAAAGAAATGTCAGAGACTTTTCCTTTCTTTTGTGTACATCATCTTGAGAAACAATTGTTTGGACAAAATGTTGAAAACAAAAAGAAGAGAAAAAATAAAATAAATAGAAATTATGTAACAAGCTGCTGACTTTTATTCTCTAGGCTCCCTAATAATCTTGTACCACAAGACATAAATGTCATCTGATGGGTCTCACCTCTCTCATTTGGAAAAATTTCTTGCTAAGCCATGAATTTATCTCCTTCAAGACAAGGTTATGCTGATGACATTTATTAAGACATAAAACTGAAAAGTGAGTCCATAAAAGACTAAAAGCAAACACAAAAGTGACAAAGCACCGTAAATGCTGATCAGACCTCAGCCCATCTGAAGTATAACTGCTTTGGATGATAAAACTTATCCTTTGCTTATACAAATCCATGGACTATTTGAACAAAAATTTTATACACTATATTTCTAATTCTAAGAATAAAATTAAAATTACTAAAAGACATAATTTTAAATGAATTTATTGAAATGTTAGATCATGTTCAATAATGACATTCTTATGTTTTGGAATATTCTTTCATTCTCTATAGTGAAGGTATAATATAGTATTAGAAATATCCCTTAAGGTTCAAAGTAAGGTGAACAGAGCCCCTAATTTTTCATAATTCATTCTTATCTCCATCAACAAAACTATATCTAGAAATTCCTCTAGAGTTTGTAAGCTCCATGAGAGACCAAAAAAGACTAGCAGAGACCATGGTCTCAAAAAGCTTGTGATCTAAAAGAACAGAGATGATGGACATATCATATGCCACATGCATTGAATGGCAGTTATAGATAGTAAGAGTTTGGAGGAGGGGAGATCACTTCCTGCTGCTTTGGGTCAAAGAAAATTTATGGAAGGCAGTATGCTATGTACAATTGGTAAAAACAAAGGACATTACAAATCACGTTGATGATACTAATGAAAACGTAGTGACTTCCAGCCAAGATGGAGGCATAGACAGACACACTGCATCTCCCTCCACAACTAAAAAGGAATACAACTACCTCAAAACTAGAAGCAACCAGAAGTTCCAAAAAATCAAACTGCATGGAAGTCCAGCAAACAAAGATATAAAGAAGAAACAGTCATCCAGACAGGTAGGAGGGGCGAAGCCAGGGCAGAAAGGATGTGGTGTGGTGGTGGCAACAGCAGCGGCAGCAGTGGCAGGCCAGCAAAAAGCACAGTCACACGTTTTAAAGTCAAGAGGGTCACCTGGGAAGCATTCCCAGCCCCTCACCGGACCTAGCAGCTCAAGGTCCCAGCTCCAGGGAAAATCAAGCCTCATTGCTTCTGACTGTGCAGACCAGTGGGGGTTGGAGTGGAGGCAGAAACTGCTGGCCTCTACAGAGTCTGCTTGTTTAAAGGACCCCCACCATCCTGGAACATCCACAGAACCACCCACTCTGGGAATGATGGCCAAGGCAGCACCTAGAGGGGTGGCAGTCTGGTTCAGAAGTGGGAGAGGTGCCTAGAAAAGGGGCGAGTGCTGGGCAGGAGACACTGTTCCCTCTCGAACCCCTCCCCCACATACAGTACCACAACATGGTGAAACAGGCCGCTCTATACTAATGAATCCCTAAGGCTCTGCCCCTTACAACATAACAGGAGCAACAGCTCTACCTGGGATGCAGAGGCAAACAAACACAGGAGCCTGTCCGACTCAGGAGACAGAGAAGTATGGCCCAAAAGGGGGAATGAATCAAGGTTCCAGTGGGAGAACTAAGTGATGAAGAGATAGCCAACCTCACAGATGAGGAGACAGACAATCTAACAAATGCAGAATTCAAAACACTGGTGATAAAGATGCTCACAGGCTTGACAGAGATGCTTGAGTGTGGCAAATGCATAAGGGAAGAAGTGAAGGCTTTGCTAAGTGAAATGAGGAAAAATCCACACAAAACCAATGATGAAGGGAAGGAAACTGGGGTTCATATCAATGATTTGGAACATAAGGAAGAAAAAAACAGTCAACCAGTGCAGAATGAGGAAGCATGAGTTGAAAAAAATGAGGAAAACTTTCCAAATTTTGCGAAGGAGATGGACATACAGGTCTGGGAAGCATGGAGGGTCCCAGGCGAGCTGGACCCAGAGAGGACCACACCAGAATGCATCATGATTGAGATGCCAAAGGTGAAAGATAAAGAGAGAGTCCTGGGAGCAGCAAGAGAGAGGCAGAGAGTTGCCTACAGGGGGGTGCCTATAGGACTATCAGCTGATTTGTCAGAGGACACTTTGCAGGCAGGAAGGGACTGGCAAACAGTATTCAATGTGATGAAAGGCAACCTGCAACCAGGATTACTCTATCCAGCAAAGCTATCATTTGGAATGGAAGGGCAGATGAAGTGCTTCCCAGACAAGGTGAAGCTAAAGGGATTCATCATCACCAAACCATTATATGAAATGTCAAAGGGACTTACTTAAGAAAAAGAAAATCAAAACTATGAACACTAAAATGACAACAAACTCACAACTATCAACAATTGAATATAAAAAATAAAAACAAAAAATCAACTAAGCAAATTAGAATAAGAACAGAATCATAGGTATGGGGATCATTTGGAGGGTTATCAGCTGGGAGGGGGAAGGGGGAGAAATGGGGAAATTGTGCAGGGACTAAGAAGCGTAATTGGTTGCTGGAGGGAAGGGGGGTACTGGGCAGAGGGGAGCAAAGGGGGGGGAAACCTGGAACTACTGTAACAACATAATCAATAAAATATACTTGAAAAAGAAAATGTAGTGAAGGAATGCAAGGCTCACATGGGCCTTATGGATATCGTAGCCAAGTGTACAGTAGTTAAATAAGGGGAAAATTAGAGGTTTCTATAGTATTTCAGGCACATGCACTTGAAGTAGGGATACTATCAATCATTATTGACAATATGGGCTGATTCTTAAAAACGTATCTTCTTTAAATATCAAATAATAGCAAAATTAAAGAAAAACATTCTGTAACTCATAATATCACCACCTTAACACATCAAGTATTTTCATTACTTTGTATTCCCTTCCAGGGATTTGTCCATATGGCTGAGTATTTTTACCTAGAAGTTGTCATACAATTTTACACTCAGATTTTTTTCACTGAATATTATAACATCGAACATATCTTTGCTGCTTTTTAAAAATGTTCTTTGAGAAAATATACTTCCTTTGAAGACAGATTTAGATCTATAACAGACACTTAAGAGATTGAAAACAGACACTGAAAAGGATTTTGCTTTGTCAAGTATAGCTAAAAAATGAAATTATTTCTTGATGAATTTTTATAAATGCACTTCTCTCAGGTCAAGATGGAGGCATAGGTGGACATGCTTCATCTCCTTACACAGCCATGGAAAGAATTACAACTAGATCTCAAAACAAATAACATCCAGCGCCATCAGAAAACTGAGCTGTATGGAAGTCCTACAACCAAAGATTTAAAGAAGCCACTTTCATCCAGACAGGTAGGAGAGGTGGAGTCATGGAGATGCGTGGAGAGGTGTGGAGACACAGAGCGGCACAGAGAAGTAGCAGCAGCAGCAAAATGGACAGTCCCACATTCACATGTGGTAGATAAAATCTGGAGTGATACCTTGGGAGTGAGCAATCCCAGACCCAGACCAGACCACACAGCCCGGGGTTCCAATACCAAGAAAGTAAATCCCCATAACTTCTGACTGTAAAAACAAGTGGGAGCTGGGGCAGTAGAAGAAACTGCCAAGTTTTCAGAAGACTCCTTCTAAAGATCCTACATGGACTTAGAATGTATGCAAACCCACTCACTCTAGGATTCACCACCAGGGAAACAACTAGAAGGATGCCAGTTGCATATGGGAAGTGGGTGAAGTGATTAGAAATGGGGTGAGTGCCAGGCAAACCTCCAGAAGCCAGACAGTGGCATTGTCCCCTCTCTGAGCCCTCCCCACACACAGAACCACAAAGCAGTGAAGCACGTTGCCCCCCCCCCCGCCACTCCAGTGACTACCTAACGCTCCACGCCACACAACTTGCAAGTGCCTTTTCTACAATAGGCATGCTACTAAGAAAGAGAGTTAAAGTAGCTCTACCTAATACAATTTGGAGCCTGCCAAATTGAAGAGACAAAGTAACATGACCCAAATGAAAGAACAGAACAAAACCCCAGGGAAAAAAAACTAAACAAAATGGAGATAACCAACCTATCAGATGCAGAGTTCAAAATACTGGTGATCAGGATGCTCAGAGAACTCATTGAGTATGGCAACAACATAAAGGAAGAAATGAAGGTTACAAAAAGTGAAGTCAAGAAAAATCTATAAGGAACCATCAGTGGAGGGGAGGAAGCTGGGATTCAAGTCAACAATTTGAAACATAAGGAAGAAATAAGCATTCAACCAGAACAGCAAGAATAAAACAGGATTAAAAAAAAAATGAGAATAGTATAACGACCATCTGGGACATCTCCAAATATATCAACATCTGAATCATAGGGCTGCCAGAAGGAGAAGAGGAAGAGCAAGAAATTGAAAACTTATTTGAAAAAAATAATGAAAGAAAACTTCCCTAATTTGGTGAAGGAAATAGACATACAAATCCAGGAAGCACAGAGAGTTGCAAACAAGTTGGAAGGATCTTAAGCATATGGTACATGTTCCACATCTTAAAGTTTCCAGAGCAGCACTGATAACAAATATTTTGTCCTACTGACCTTCTCCTCTCCCCCTTCTTCCTCACTTTCAGTACATTCAGGCTTGTCATATTTTCTTTATTTATCTTGACTTTATTCTATATTTTTAGCAAATTTGCTTGAATCCAAGTATATCTCCACTTACTTGCAGTGTAAACTTAGGCAATTTGCTTAACCTCTCTAAGCCTTAGTTTCATTCTCTATAAAATGAGGTAATAATAATACCTGTTCATAAGATTGTTCTAATGAATTAAGAAGGGGTTCCGTGAGAGGCAGTGCACACCATGGTTAAGAGTACAGACTCTGGAACCACTCTGCCTGGACTCAAAATTTTGCTCTACTCTTAGCTCTAGAATATGGGGCAGATTATCTAACATAATCTTGCCTCAGTTTTCTAATCAGTACAATAGGGATGATAATAATCATGGCATATATGTACTTTTGTCTGGATTGTTGTGAGGGAGAAAGGAGTAAAGTAGGTAAAGTGGCTTGGGATTTTGCCTGCACATGCAAAACGTTGTGTACATTTTTATTATTATTACATGAAATGGCTGGCATACTATTAAGATTTTGGTAACCAGCCAATAAGTGATAACTACAGATATTACTTTTAGTATTCAAGCAGAATGCTTTTCTCATCTCTAGTAAACAATTTGTGTTTTTGCTTACTAAACCTAAGAGACATGAACCTAGTTAATTTAACAAAGAGTTATGTAATATTTACCAAGTTCCAGGCACTGCTGCAAATATTGGGTTGGCCAAAAAGTCTGTATGATTTTTCCCATAAAACAAAAGACATTTTTCATTTTTACCAATAACTTTATTGATATGAATATTTTGAGTATGTTGCATAGTGTAACATAGATTGTTCTCAATTAACATCTCGATTTGATTGCTATCAACTTCAATTGGTCTACCTGACCGTGGAGCATCATCCAGTGAGAAATCTTCCAACATGAAACTTCATAAACCACTTTTGACACGTTTGATCAGTCACAGCACCTTCTCTATATACTGCACAAATCCTGTTCTGCATTTCAGTTTGATTTTACTTTTCTTGAAATGATAAAGTATAATATGCCAAAAATGTTGCATATTTTCTTCCACCTTCAATATTAAAATGGTTACACAAAAATTCACCAATTTTGATAAGTATTTTTAAATATAGGCTAATATGACGGCTGTCACAATATAATCTAACAAAAGTGTCTCAAATGAAGATAAGGACAACTAAGCCCTACTAGAGCCATCTTATGGGAAAAAAAAAAACAACAAACTTTTTGGCCAGCCCAATACTTCACAAGAATAGCTCATTTAATTTTTACAAGACCTTTGTTTTTCCACTTTACAAATGAGAAGAGTGAAGCACACAGAGGTTTGTAACTAGCCCAATATCACAGAGAGGCTCCATGTCAATTAACCACATGCGTGCTGGCAGCTGATAGAGCTGAAATTCTAATCCAGGCTCTCTGGCTCTACATCCTGTACTCTTAACCATAGCACTTTGGGGCTTCCAAGAATGGAAATCATTCAACCTGTAGGCCTTTTCTCAAGCAATCCCCTGGGCCACATGCCAAGCACTACAGGCCCCATCTTGACATTTGAACGATGATGGGAACAAGGTCTGTAAATATTCAGGCCTCTCCAGTTTGTATCACTGATACTCTCAAAACTCCCACCGCACAGTGGCCACACACAGAAGCCTAACAGTTTTAGAAATGTCTGGGAAATTCCAAAAACAGAAGGCAGATGAGAAGCAGTGGGGAGTTTTATCCATGAATGTCTTCACACAAGAATCTAAATGCTGATTGAGGGCATATTGGCCTCCATTGAGGAGAGACCGGTTTCTGCTGGCAGGAAGCTTGGCCTTGACAACAGCCACTGAAAGGCAGGCAGAGCGCTTTGCCAGCTGGGGACTGACATCTGGCAGAGGATGAGAGGGATGCCACATCCTCTAATTCAACTCAGAGCGGGACTTAAACACATTGCCCCTCAGTACTATGCAAGAGCTTGCCCAGGCCACTACTGGGAGAACAGAGCTAAAGAAATTCATCCAGAAGCACATCAGTTTTGAGGTAATAAGGAAGTAACTCCTAATTTTGCATCCTTAGCAAGTTCTCCTGACCAGATCATAACTGAGGCTGACCAGAATCTAGTCTGAGCATATCTTTAAAAGTTTAAAATATTGATCATCTTGATTTAATTTAAAGCTTTGTATCCATATAGGTAATGGGACACTTAAACAAATAGCTCAAATTTCTCTCTCTCTCTCTCTCTCTCTCTTTCTCTCTTTCTCTCTTTCTCTCTGTCTCTCTCCCCCTCACTATTATAAAGAAAATGTCTTAGTTTTAAGCACTTTTATAAAGTTATAGAGATTATTTTGCTTCAAAACTTGAATTATGATCTAAGTGATACATTCAAAACCTTCCCTTTCATTTATGTATATTCAAAGTAATCCCAAGCTAGATTCCCCATGTGCTCTGGTTTGAGTGTATTTAACTAGCAATGAGGGCTGAACTTGGCTCCACACTTAAAATTCTGGACCCTGAGTCCCAATTCCAATTGTCCTTTACATTCTAAAGATTCTCAGCTCCTTCAACTGTCTGCCTTCCTTTCAGTCCATACAGCCACCATGAGTACCCCCCACCCCCCAAACCAGCCACACTGCACTACAGCTCAGCCCAGGCCTCCAACTCCCTGCCCATCAGAACCCACTACTTCATAGATTGCCTCCTCTCAGACCATCTAATCACTGATTCCATGAGACACTGCTTCTAGGCCCTCAGTCTGGTGACTTATGTGAATCTTATTCTTTGTCATATCTATCTGGGCTTTCATTATCAGCCAGATATAGCCCTTTAATTTCAAAATTCCCTCAACCTCAGGTGAGAAACATCCTGCCCTGGGGAAACTTCACAGGTGAGCCAAATGAGCCACATTTTCTCCCACGCCCCCACTGAAGAACGACTCCTCATCTCTAATTAGCTCAGACCTCTCAGTTTGGCGAGTCTTCTATTTTCCTAACAGGTTACTTTAGACCTTGAAATGACATCATATTAGTAGATACCAAAGTAAAATAAGTTCTATAGACCTGGGAATGTTGAGATTTAAAAATTAGAATACATATCTGAGTTTTACCATAAATATCTGTAACTGAAAGACTCCTATCAAAAAAGATATTCTAAGATGTAGTAGAGACGGGGAGACAAGGATGGGAAAACAGCATGCAAGAAGTGTGAATTACCTTTGGATGACTTTGGGAGAACTTTTGTCCCCATTGGGGTCAACTGCATAGACAAGTAATAGGAATAACCTATTTGAGGAACCAACATCATAGAGTATCTTGCCATTAAAAAATAGAACTAACATTTCATATTATCCTGCAATTTAAAATGAGCATTTTCTTCTATCTCAAAGTCAATTTTGAGTGTGGCTTGTACCCATAGTCATATAATAATAGTCCAGAGACCATTTGTTCATAATTGGGAAAATAGGCTGTGAATGGAGCTTCAATCTTCTTTTATGATCTTGGCAATTTAATTTAATTTGTTCATAATGCAAATGGAACCAATTAAAAATGTAAGTTTTATCTGAACCACTGTACTCCGGGGTGAGATGTCCACTGCCAGGGCATAGATAGAGACTCACCAGTCAACAGATGAAAGACTGCAGCAGCTTTTTATCTGATTAACTTCTTCCGTGAATTCCAAACCCCTTACCTATACTTTTCTTCTCCTTATAAAAAGGGTCAGTCTGAAATGGAATGTAAGACAGTCTGTTAGGGCTCATAACCCACTGTCCTCTCAGATTGCCAGCCATCTGAATAGAGTGTCCATAAAGATTTTTTAAAAAGAAAAGAATAAGTGATACAGTCCACTTAATTTTTTTTCTCTCTGAACTCCCCGGTTATGGTCTGGTAAAGCTCTGGGAAGCACAGCCTCAGTGCAAATGCAGCCTATAGTTCAGATGCCAATGGTAAGAGAGCTTGGTCAATTATATTCACTGGATTTGGACACCTTCAAGGCCCATTCTCATTGCTGCCAGCACAGTTAACTCATTAATTGCACAGCTTAACATGTTCTATGTACAGAGAACTACTTTGCTGGAAGTTGTGGGAGATACACAAATGATTAAGACAAATTTCTGCTCCCCAAACACAAGTAACTCAAACATGAGGCAGACTTTATTTTGTGCCAAACAAGGCAAATAAAAGGGAGATACTAAGGCAGGCCCATTCCTGGGAGAATGGAACTCCTCTAACAGCCAGCTTTGCCTCAGGGGCTCCTGGACAGGCTTTTCTGAGCCTTCTTACATCACATAGGAAGAAGTCAAGGGCACTTCCACCCAACAGCCTTTTCTTTTTCCCTTCACTGCTGATCAGACTGGGATCAGTCTGATGAATCGCCCGGCGCATCCAGCTACGTCCGCATTTGTCTCACACAGATATTTCTTGCACAGTTAATCCCATTTTGGCCTGTGCTTCTCAGAGGACCAAGACTGACCCAGTTTCATATCTGACATAATTACACATTTACCCGAACTTTCCTTTTAAACTTGTAGAAACCTTGCCTCAGTCCCTACGTTAGCCATCAGACCAAACAACAATTAACCTTTTAGTGCACATTCAGTCTCTCATTTGACCCCATGAGGAAGATATGAGAAAAGAGACTTAGAGAGGTTAAATAACTTGCCCATAAAATCTAATTCCAGAACATCTTTCTGACTAACACAATGCTGCTAAGTAATTAACCTACCAAATCAGATATATTTATATAAATTTGCAATATTTGCATCCATTTGAAAATTTACAAAGGTCCACCTTCCTCCTTTCACAGCTATTCTCAAAGTGCCCCCAAATTCCCAAACATAATAGGAGGAGCTTGGGCATTGCACCTAGCTATAGTTCAGGAATACTGTACAGTTTTGATGCTGTGGACATTCATTAATTTTTCATTGAATAAATATATTTTGAGTGACAATCATTTATCAGGCAATGGACAATGATAATAAAGAAGGATGCAGTCTCTTTAAAGAAGTGAAAATTTTAAAAAGAAGAGTCCTATTAAAGCTAAGGTTCTACTTCAAAAGGATTCTAAACTTCTGATTTCCATTTTATCACTTGTTACAAAAGCAAGACTTGGGTCAAAATCTCCCCATTTCTCCCATTCCCTTAACTTTTTATTATTTAGAATCATTACCTTTGATGAGTTTCCCTCTGCTAGAACCCTGATGAAATATTCATCAGAAATATCTAGTTAGATCAGAAGAGTTCAAATATTTTCCCACTTTCCTGCAGGTGTCCTTCTGTTTGGCAGTCACCCACTTGAGGAAGTATAGAAGGTCAAATACAATGAGGGGAACACCTGTTAAAGACCCAAATACCAGTTACCACCTCTTGGTTACCTTGGCTGCACTTATGCACAATACCAAAAGAATCTATTAATTCAGGAAGCAGTGAAAAATAGTGGAAAGTTGGGCTTTAACATCAGACAGATTTCAGTTTGCACCTACTTCTTACTAACTTAATTATAGACACATTAACCTCACTGAACCTCTGTTTCTTTACCTGACATATGTGAGAACTAAATGGGGCATCGTAAGTAAGACGCCTGGCATTATGCTCAAAAATACCTCTTACTGTCACTACAAATCCACCTCCCCTCCAGGTTATAGACTTCTTCTGGATTCATTTCCAGGCCATATATCCTCAGCACCAAACACAGTGCCTGGTACAGAATAGATGTTTAATAATTACGTATGTAATGAATAAATGAATGAATCTTTTGTGATCTACATAGTGAATTCTACAACTGAAAATTCACATGGGTGACCTTCCAGACCAAATATACCTTCTATCATGATTCATCAAAGCAATTCTAATAACTCTTGAGCCTAATTCCAAAATGCCAGCTTACTCTAAAAGGCCAATGCACATAAGTTTAGAATACAAAGTGAAAATTTTTATTTGTCACCTTGCAATGTCATTTAAAGATGAGGTACTTAACGAGTAGGAGTGAGATGGGGTGTGACAATGAGAAAGCTAGAGGAAATATATTAAAGCAATGGTGCTTTCATCTTTTTAAAAAACATTCATTTAAAATACAGATTAATAAATTATAGTAGCAAGCAGTTACATGGCAATTTTCGTCCTCAAAGCTCTGGATCAACCGTTAACATACTCTCTTTGCATGCAAATAAGGAATACTGATACTGTTCTATAGCTGGATAAGTGAAGTTAGAGACCCTTGAATGTATTTCCAATGTCACACAAGAATTTCAGTAACAGTCAGGAAGGGTGTCCAGACTCAGGCTTATAGCACTGGGCCTTCTTTGATCATGGGCTTTAAATAAAAGATCAATTTAGTGGTGAGTTATGAACAAAGGAAGGAAAAAAGGGAGGGGGAAAGAGGGAAGAGAAAAGAAAAGAAAAGAAAAAGAACTAGAATAGAAAACATTTACTGAGTTCTTACATCCAAAGTATGAATTAGTTCACTTAATTCTCAAAGCAACCCTTGGTTTGGATATTATTGTGAGAAAATTCAGGCTGAGAAATGCTAAGAAATTAGTCCAAATTAAATACCTAGTGCATAAAAAGGCTGAGATCAAACTCAGTTTCATCTGACTCTAGAGCCCAAGATTTTCCCCAATGTCCTTATTTGTATGAGGTCTACAAGGACTTATGCTTATGGTAGTAAAAAGCATCTAATCATGGAAGGAAAACCTGTGCTGCAACCCGATAGGCCACTGTTCCAGATGTTGTATACAAAAATAGTTTCTGCTTGTTCATTTGCCTAATGTTAGGCTTATAATTTTGATAAAATAATTAGGAAAAACATCTCCGATATCTCTGTGAAAAGAGTTTGAGCAATCCAGCCGAAAAGAACAAGACCTTTAGTTTCAGCTTTAGTATCCCCACCACTATTGAACAATGATTATTCCAGATTTATAAATTAAAGATTGATTTTTTTTTCAGTATAGATAGACAACAGAACATAAAGGTCTGGAGTTGAATTGTGTGGCTTCAAATTCTGGCTCCCCCTCCTTATTAACTCAGTGTGTTGGGCTAGCTAGTTGTTATTTCCTGCCTCAGTTTCCTCATCTGTAAAATGGAATAGAAGAGTACACATGTCAGAAGGTTATAAAGAAAATTAAATAAGTCAATTAATGTTCAAATACATTGTAAGTGAAAATAAAAATTAGCTATTAGTCTTATTACAAAGTATATTACTGGCTTAGTTTTAAAGTTTAGTTCTCTTATCACTGGACTGGAATAATGCTCCATGAGGTCTTGTTACTCACCACAGAACAAACAATTCATTTTTGTTTTGATAAAAAAAATTGAGATGTCATAGTCAAAGAAATGAATTTGATTACATTTCAGTCCCATGTCCCCATAGTGAAATTTGCCAAATTGTTTCCTCTTACTGTCATTCAAGTATGGGTGAGCAATGACTTTTATTTAAATTCATAATGGCATTTACTACCTATAAGCTGATAGATACAAACAGCAGAATAATCATCAAGTGCCTATCATTTGACCTTGTTTTATTTTTCTGTCCGCTTTTCTTCATCAATCTCTCCTTACAAATGAGAATCTTTGTCTTATATTACTGATATAAATTTATGAAACTATTATCAAGTTATCTGGAAGCTTTTATTGTTCATTTAAAATAACATGAACAATAAAAAAGCCCATCAAATTCTCTAGAAATGATGAGGATACAGGAATATGGTAAACCATTTTTAAACATCTTACCTTGTCAAAGCAAATTGGAATAGCAGGAAATTCTTCCAGTTACTTAAACACGTGGAATATAAGTGTTTGTCAAGGCTTACTAAACTGTAGGTGTGAAAAGATGGGCACTGAGAAATGGGCTTTTGAAATATTAAAGAACAGGTAAAACTCTGCAGCACTCTTGACTTTAAAAGCACAGAGGGAGTATTCAGAAGAGGAAGAAAACATCAAAAAGTCATTGTAAAACGATGCACATACTAACTTCATTGTCAGTGACTGTAAGTAGAAAACATGGGACCAACTTAAAAAAAAACCTCACTAAGGATATTTTATTGATGTGCATTCTCTTGCTAGAGTCCTCTTAATTCTCATGGGTTTCTGAAACCGTCAGAAATTCTACAAGTGTGAATAGTGTTGTATAAGCAAAATTAATGTCTTCACTGCTGAGTATGACATTTTAGACTTTATATGTGCCTTATTAGCAGTCGTTTTTTATAAAACTGGAAATGTAAATCTGCTACCATTTACATTCTTCAACCTACCTGACCTTAAGTCATTATTTCAATCTGGCATTCGTCTCAGTGTTGTAAAGCAAGCAAGCACTCTCATCCACCCAAGAATTCCACATCACAACTCACCTTACCTAACCACCATCTAAGGTTTGAATGTAAAGATCTAGTCAATTAAATAAACATGGGAAAATCAACAGAACACTTTGTTTTCACATTTATTACAACCTGACCCTTGAATAAGAATGATATATGGTGTGGTGAGTGTGTGTGTGTGTGTGTGTGTGTGTGTGTGTGTGTGAGAGAGAGAGAGAGAGAGAGAGAGAGAGAGAGAGAGAGAGAGGGAGTGGTTGGGGGAGTGGGGGAAGGAGAATTGAAAGAATTGAAAGGGCACTTCTGCATTTCCTTGGTAAATCTTGTCATTGTTTCTACTCCTAATAGTCAGATTTGTTTCCAAACACTTGATACTAATTGCTGGTTTGCTAGGAGACGGCAGGCAGTATATTACTTGCAACCACACTGGTGTTGGGTGCAGTTGTTCCAACATTCTCCCACAACCACTGCTCACCTCTGTAAAGGCAAATCTATGGCACAGGGGAGATGGTGTAGAGAAAAGAGTATAGAACTCAGGACACCTTTGTGCCAGGAGCATAAATGCTATTCATTAGTTTGTGGCCAAGGGCAATTCACTCCCCTCCCCACCCTGCACCACCCTCTACCCCCTGTACTGCCCATCCTCCCCATCCCCACCCCTCCCCCGCCACCAAGGTCTTGGCATCCTATATTAAATGCACGAAGTAGAAATAACCATTAGCGAAGGAACCTTACAATTCTAAACTTTGATTTGTCAGGATTGTCGTGTTGACAGAAAAGCAGAGGCCCACCTATGTTCTCTAAAGGAGACTGAAACTGAGCCATCACTGCTTTTGAGTTCTGAATTGCACCGGCTGGCTGGCAAGGTGAAATTAAAAACATATCTGAATTCATTTGGAAGGGGGCAATATCCAGAGTACCATATTGAGCATGTTGCATTTGACGTGGCAGTGAAGCACTGAAATGGGAGTGCCACTGAACAGTTGGTTAAAACAATTTAGGCATCAGAAAATGAATGGAAATTGGAATAGAGACAACAAATGAAGTCATAGGAGTCAATGAGGGTGAACTTGAAAACTGAATATATAGGAGAGAGGGGATACTGGGAAATTTAAAAAATAAATAAATAAACAGTCTGGGTATTTTGGCCATGCCCTGAGATGTGTATGACAGAGCCATATGAGTATCTACTATGTTTTAAATACTTAGAGATAGACAAGTGAGCAAAAATCTCTGCCTCTTACGGTTTACCTTGTGATAGAAGGAATCAGACAAACAATAAACAAACAAGCCCTATGTGCTATGAGAAAATAAGCAAAGCTTTAGAAACAGAGAGCAAGCTGATTTAGGTAGTTTGGTCAAGCCTTTGCTTGTCTCAGACCCCAATGGGAAGCTAATGCTCTACTGCATCAGCTGTCTGGTCAAAGGCATTCACCTTGCTTATGCACTCACATTCATGCTCACTGGCTGTATAGACAGCTGTCTCACCAAGCATCCCCATAGCTCAGAAACAAATCAGTAGCAAATTACTCTATTGAGCAGAAAAGAGTTCAAAAGGGGTTATATAGGAGCATAGTATGTAACAGATGAGAGCTTCCAGTAACCCAGCCTTCATGCTGGCTTGTTGATGAGTTTTTAATTTCTTCCTCGTGGCTTCTTGGATGAAATATCAAATCAGGGAAAAATCTAAGAGGCATTTATTTGACCCCTAAAAGTCTGGAAATTTCTGTCCTTTCTGACACAAATAAGAAAGGAATCTGATCAAAGAATATCTACATACCCCTACAAAACATGCGTCCTCCTCTATAAAAAATAGCTTTTTGTTTCATAACAGATAATTTTATTATTGTTCTGAAATTTCAGTTTGGCAATTCAGATCTTAAATGTAGGCCACTGGATTAAACCTAAAATTAAGTGTGAAAAAATATACATACTTGGATATGAATACAACATAGTGCTGTATCCTGAGATTTGAGAGGAACTATAAAACGTCTCTCTACCAGTGGAATAAAAGGTTAAATGTCCACCAGTAGACATTTGTTTCAGCCATCCTTGTAAGGATCTTATTATCTCCTAAAACCTCTATTAAAGTGTGCTTGTTACCTTGTCAAGGAGATGACACGTGGAACAGATGCATTTTGAGGCAAAAGAAAAAAAAAAAGTCTCCACCAACATTGAAAAGCACTCTGTAGGAAGAACAGATTCAGTTGGTCTACACCAGAGAAAATCTTGAGCTGCCACATTACAGTGAGACCACTGAGCATCTTGGGGAATGGACACCATTGGGAGGCATGAGAGAAACCAAGAGAAACATGGACTTTTGGAACATCAGCGTTGGCAGGAACCTTATAGAGCAAGTCAAGACCCTTCCTTGTGATGAACTTGTTTCCTAAGGGAAAAGGTGTCTTAGCACATAGAAACTGAAAGTTGTTAGAATCCTTTGAGATTGGGCAAAATTCCAAACATCAGTGTATCTTACACTCATTTGACCATAAGGATCCTTGGAGATGCTTGTGACAAATACAAATTCATAGGTCCTTCCTTTGCCCACCACCAGCAATGTTCATTCATTGTATATTGAGTTGTCTCCACAAAGTTCTATTTTTTAAAACTGATTTCTATTATTGAGCAAATTTGAGAAAAATTTCTCTTTATGATGTATAAATTACATCTATTAGGTCCTTTATTCATCATGCAGACTCTGCATGAACTGATATGTTCTGGCTGCCAGGTTTACCACTATCTAGTTAATAAATTTATTATTCTTTTATCGGTGTTGGGGACCTTATCCTGCCAGGCGACATGCAGGACGCGTCGCAGGCACCTCATGTGGAAGCTGTTGAGTTTCCTTTCGTGCCTTGCGTAGGTGGTCCACGTCTCGCTGCCATAGAGGAGAGTGCTGAGTACGCAGGCTTGGTAGATGCGCAGTCTGGTTTTCTCAGTGAGGCTGGAATTGTTCCACGCTCGCCGGTTCAGTCTGGCCATAACTGTGGCTGCCCTGGCGATTCTCCGGTTGACCTCCAAGTCGACTGACAGAGAGCTCGAGATGGTGGACCCGAGGTAAGTGAAGTCGTTGACAACCTCCAGGGTGTATCCGTCGATGGTGATGCATGAGGGAGTCCCCGTGCCTTGAGCCATAACATTCGTCTTCGTCAGGCTGATGGCTAGTCCGAACTCCTTGCATGCGTGGGAAAGGCAAGTGACTAGCTGCTGGAGTCCCTCTTCGGAGTGTGATGTCAAAGCTGCGTCGTCGGCGAAGAGCATCTCACGGATGAGCACCTCTTTGACTTTGGTCTTGGCTCGTAGACGGGCCAGGTTGTAGAGCTTGCCATCAGATCTGGTGTGAATGAAGACACCCTCGCTGCAGTCCTTAAAGGCGTATTGGAGGAGCATGGAGAAGAAGATTCCGAACAGCGTAGGCGCGAGGACGCAGCCCTGCTTTACTCCGCTGCTGACTGGGAAGGCCTCAGAGGTTGTGCCGTTGTAGGACACCGTGCTGTGCATGTTGTCGTGAAAGGACATGACCACAGCAAGCAGATGTGGTGGACAGCCAATCTTCCGCAGCAAGCTGAAGAGTCCGCTTCGACTGACCAGATCAAATGCCTTCATGAGGTCGATAAAGGCGAGGTAGAGTGGTTTATGCTGCTCGTGACACTTCTCCTGCAGCTGGCGTAGGGAGAAGATCATGTCCACTGTTGATCGGCCAGCTCTGAAGCCACACTGGGACTCTGGGTAGACGCGGGAAGCAAGGGTCTGCAGGCGGGCAAGAGCGACCCGGGCGAATACTTTGCCGACGACGCTGAGGAGAGAGATGCCCCGGTAGTTGTTGCAGTCGCTGCGGTCTCCTTTGTTCTTGTACATGGTGATAATGTTGGCGTCTCTCATATCCTGGGGGATGTAACCCTCCAACACCGAGGTCCCCAACACCGAGGTGCTGAAGCGAGCCAATATGAGCAGTTTGCATGCAGTTCTTAGCGAGAGACGCCTCAGGTGGCTCGGCCATGTCAAAAGAATGGATGCCGGCCGTATCCCCAAAGACCTCCTCTACGGCGAGCTAGCAGAAGGCCAGAGGATGACAGGGCGCCCAAAACTGCGGTTCAAAGACATCTGCAAAAAGGACATGACACAATGCTCCATCAATCTCAACACATGGGAAGTTCAAGCAGACGACCGCCTAGCCTGGAGGCTCGCGGTCAGGCAAGGTACATCACGTGCAGAGGCTGCGCGCAACGAGGAGGCGGCCCAGAAAAGATCGAGGCGGAAGCAGCGTCAGCAGCAGCAACAACAGCCATCTGCCTTCACCTGTAACAAGTGCGGCAGGGATTGTCACTCCCGAATTGGACTGCACAGCCATTCTCGGCGGTGCAGATAGACTCTCAGGAAGCTACGCCATCGTCTCTCGAGACGGACGGCTGCCGACGACGACGATTCTTTTATCAAACACTCTACTGAACACCTGATACATGTCAGGACTCTATGTGTGGCTACAAGAAATTGTAAGGATGCAACCTCTGCTCCCTAGAAACTGGCCCCTAGCCAGGCTTCAGTTTATTCATAATTCTAATTGAAATGGCTTATGAATGGAATACGCCAAGTGTGAGTTACCTAGGGCAGGAGACTCACATGCTAGTCTTAACATGAAAGTCCTAAAGTCACAGAGCTCCTTAATTATAGAGTCAGGATTTCTGATCATAATTCAGTATATTTCTACTGCATTGTTGTTTACCCATTTCAAAAAAATTCCCTAAAATTGACCTTTGTTTAATCTTCACCTAAGGATATGTACATTGATTTTAGAGAAAGAGAAAGGAGGGAAGAGAGAAAGGGAGGGGGCAAGAGAGAGAAGAAGGGGGAAAGAGAGAGAGAGAGAGAGAGAGAGAGAGAGAGAGAGAGAGAGAGAGAGAGAGAGACATCAATTGGTTGCCTCCCTTACACACCCTGGCCAGGGGTTGAACCAGCAACGTAGGTATATACCCTGACTGTAACAGAACCCCCAACCTTTTGGTGTGCAGAAGGATGCTCTAAACAACCGAGCCAGTGGATAAGGGCTAGAATTGACCTTTCTTAATGCAATATAATAGCCTCAAATAATATAACTCCCAATACTACCCACACTGTGAAATTTGATTGCATACCTGGTACAAGTTATTTCTTTAAACTGCAATAAACATTCACAGATAATACAGAAATTGCTTCTTTTTTTGAATGACCCCCAAAGAGACAATCATTTTATTATTTTTGATATAGGCAGAACCCTATGCAATATATCATCTCTTACTGAGTTCTACATTTATTAAAAAACAAAATAAAATAACATGAGGAATATTATTAAGATGATAGTCACGATGATAACTAGAAGGGAGAAAAACAACACCTTTGAGAAAAGGTAAAAGAAATTGGAATTAACAAAGGTCTACAGAAGAAAAGGCCAGGGAATGATGATATTCTTCCAGTGCGTTGGGAACTATGACATGCAGAATGGTGACTGGCTAAGCCCCATTTGTACTGATGGCAGAAAAAAGGGGTCTAAGTACTCATTCGTTTCTTAGAGCTAACCTTAAAATGGCATTAAATCGAGGCTGAGAAGCATTCCTAAACATAAGATCTTACTCCCAAAATAGAGTAGGAATTGTCATTCACTAAAAGCTTTTTTACTAACAGAGTTTAAAAAAAAACAACACCCTAAATATATATTTGCATCTCATTGTGAAGATGTAAATTGTGTCCAGTAGCTGAGACCACATGGACAGTTCTCTCAGGCAAGGGGTAGGTGTTGATCTGGAGACTTGATCAAGTGATTACAAAATGGTATTGAATTAAGCTAAGACAATTTGGAGGACTTGTCCTCAGTTCTGAGGATTTCTTTTCCCCCAGTTGCAGTCTTCACCTTGCTGTGACCTAACATTCATGTGACTCTTAGGAGACTAGACTAGTTTGATGAACCCTCCTGGCTGATACAAAATGCAAGATTTGTGTCAGAGGAGAGGTGGGGTGCCATAAACAAATGGACTTTAAATAACATGTGTTTACAATTATAGATCAGGACTGCAGGCTCATTAATTATTAATGAGGTAAACCCAAGGAGAAAATGCCATTTTTTCCCCTAGATTTTCTTGAAGAGGTGCTTTGGATATGTGTGTATGATGAACTGACTGTGTCAAGAAGATACATAGATAAATAGATTCGACAGATTCCTCCAACCCTGCTTGAAAACAAGTTAGCAGAATCCTGTAGATTTCTTTTATAAGCCCTGCATATCTAAAACTGCTCTCTTCCTGAGAGATTGCTCACCAGGTAGGCATGTCTGTCAAAGACTATGTCATTTTCCAGGCAAGGCACCCATAGAGGAATTTAACTTTCATTAGCACAGAGTGCACAAGGTTTCAAAGCTCATATTGTCTACCTCTATAGCTTCCAAAAAAGATTTCCTTGAAGACACAGTCTCCATGTTATAGAATCATTTTTCTGCGAGCTCTTTAAGTTGCTTCATAGCAACACATTGAAGAAACCAGTGGCAAACAGCCCAACTAGCCCGTTGCTGGTTTTCCTACATGAGTGCCTGAATCAGTGTTCCCCAAATTCCAATGAACCTTTGAAACACTTGGGGATAGTGTTAAAATGCAGATTTTGATTCAATATGCCTGAGGTGGGCTTAAGAGTCTGTGTTTCTAGCACGGCTCTATCTAGTTCATGTCTCAGATGCTGGTTTAAGGAACACACTCAAGTGACCAGTGTTAGACCATTTGCAAAAGCCAATTCAATTTACCACTGAGTTAATTAGCACTTTTCTCTGCCAAACACTGTTCTGGGTGTGCTCTTTCTTTGTGACATCACTAAAGACTGTAATGCTATCTAGAGAATTAAGTTCAGTTCACTTCCCCCCATTAATTAAAAAAAAATCTCTTGAGGTGTTTGGAGTAATTCAGTGGAATTAAGATGGAGCCTGGACATCAGCATTTACCAGGTGATTCTTATCATCAGACTGGAAACACTTCTTAGCATTACTAAAAGCTATGGGCATTGCAGTTGGCTAGACCTTGGTGTGAATCCTGATTCTTCCACTTAATGACTATAACTTTGGGTAAGTTTCTTAACTTCCCTTCACCTGGATTTTCTTGTCTAGAAAATGGAGGTAGCAGACTAGTCTTTTGGGATTAAGTGAACTGATGTACATCAAAACTTATGCACAGTGCCTGAGACACAGTATGTGTTCCAATTACTATTGCTTCATAACATATAGCCCCAAACTTAGTGGCACAAAAAAATCAGCATTACACTATGCCAGGGATTCTGTGGGTCAGGGATTTGGGGAAGACATGACAGCCTCAGAGTAGTGCAACTTTTTACGTGGTGCCTCCAGGCTTTGAACACAAGTTTAACAGTGAGCCAGGTTAAAGCTGCTTCTCCTTTCACAAACTAGCCTCAAAGGTCACACAGCATCACCTCTACCACATTCTATTGCTTACGCATCTGCCCATAGTGAAGGGTATGGAAATCAGACTCCACCTATCAATGAGACACCAGCAAAGTCTCACTGCAGAAGAGCATGCAGGACAGCCAACTTTGGAAAATAAAGTCTGCCACAGCAGACAAACAATAAATCTGCAAGTCAACCCTTGCCCAGCAAAAGCTCAACCCTGGGTCCTCCAGAGGTCATTGTTTAATCTTCTACTAATTGCATCTGTGTCTACCATGTTGTCTAAGAATGTTTCCACAGCAGTTCCTACATCATAAGCACAACTAAAGTATTTTTTGAGGTGTTGGCCCTCACCCCACGTGTGAATAATGATCATCTCTTTCAGCCAATGGACCTTTCAGGTCATGAAGAGATTTTCCAAAACAAAAGACTACTCTTTTTCATGAACCAGAGACAGCTTTGGATCTCTGGGTGAGGAGGTTACACCCAAACTCCTGATGGCAAGGGCTGTGTCTCTGACTATCCTGTGATTTCTGGTTTGGGATTACATTGCAGTGTGTTGCACAGAGTTGGTATTCAGTTATATTGCATAAATTCAATTCCATTCTTTGTGGCACGGATTCTTTTCTGAATCTAGTTCATCATCGCTAACCCTTTCCTCCCTATGTCCTCCAGCTGGACATTTAACAACCTATTCTAGTTATAAACATCAGTATAAAACACAATTCCAGAAGTATCACTTTCCACTCTTCTTCCTCATCTCAAGTAAATTACTTTTCAAGCACGTAATTGAAAATGAAAGGACTAAGAGCTCTTTGAAAGCCAAATCTCAGAATTCCTGCTCCAGTTAACTGTTTACAGTCTCTGTGCACCTGATAGCGTCATTTTCTCTTGAATGACTCTTCTTAATGGAACTGTCAATATCCATAATTCTAGAAGTATGTGTCAGGGGCCAGACTTGAGTCCTGGGAATAAGAAAAAAAATGGAAAAAGTGAAATAGACAATGAAGAGCCCATTTTGAAGTTGCAGCCAAGACTGAGGCAGGAGGAGCTCAGACCTGAGTGGGAATGAAATTTCAGTAGTAAAGAAGGTCTCAAGACTCAGCCAGGCATGGAACCTATAGATGAGGAGAGAATACAGATTTGTATAAGACAGAGTTCTCTTTTCTAGGAAAATTAAATAAAATAGGCACAAGGAAAACAAATGAAAAATAATTTTAACACTAGGCAGGAGGTGATGCAGCACAAGAAACACACAAATAGATTCACAGGAAATTTGTGGAAGTTTGTTTTTCTTTTTTTGGACTTTAAAAATTTAATCTTTACTGTATTTTTTTCCATTATCATTTAGTACCCTTCTACCTCCCTCCCCACAGAAATCACCACACTGTTCTCCATGTCCATGAGTCCTTTTTCCTTTTTGCTCAGTTTGTGGGAGGTTTTAATAGAAGACATGTTATTTTAACCAAACAAGATTGTCTCTCAGAAGAAAAGCTCTCTGGAAAGACATACAAAGTCTGTTATGGCCTGGGCCCTAGTATAACTCCTCTCCCTGCATGTCCTGCTCCCATTCACATATGTCTCATCCCCTTCTTTCTCTGATTAACTCTAAAATCTCACCGATTCTTGAAGACTCCCTTCAGTCATCTCTTACTCAGAAGGAATTAGTTATTGGTTCTCTGTACTCCCCTCAGCTTATAATATATAAAGCTCTCCCAGCCCATGTTACAATACATTTGTATTGATCTATAGTTACCTGTCTTCCTCAGCAGCCATGATGTTCTTGAGTGAAGAAACTACATCACTGACAAAAAAAGATGTCTAATATATGAATGATAACCTAGAGTCAGGCCATAAGTTTGACCAAAGTAAGAAACACTAAGGAAAAAGCTTCAATGAGGAGTTACTATTTTTTAGTTCATATATATATATATATATATATATATATATATATATATATATATATGTGTGTGTGTGTGTGTGTGTGTGTGTGTGTGTGTATAAGGTATATGTATATGAGTTAAGTGTGTATGAACTAAACCAGAAGTCTACAACTTTGTGGCCTGTAGACCAAACCTGGCCCAGAACTTGGTTTTGTATTACATAAAGTTCTATTGGGACACAGCTGTGCCTTTTTGTTTCTGTATTAGCAGTTGTGACTTTCATACCACAACTGCAGAGTTGGGTAGTTGCAACAGAAACCATATGACCTGCGAAACCAAGAATACATACTATCTGGTCCTTTACAGAAAAAAGTTGTCAACCATGATGTATATTATTTAGAATAATAAAGTTCAGTGTCTCAAAATGGCATATTACATTCTGAAAACGATTTATATTGGCTCAATAAAAGACCATTTTTTCCCATGAATATCCCTCTATGTACTTTCTAACTACTTTTCATTGCACACTCCTTTGAGGATCCAGCTCCACACCTGCCACTCCTATTGCTTAGCCAGTCTCTTACAGCAGACACTGCACAATGGTATGAAAAAAAAAAAAAACCCAAACCCTAGACACTGCCCTCTGGGCACTTAAAATTTATACCAAAAATATAACTAGTAGGAGCATCAGCAGGTCCTCTGCCTCCTGCAAACCACATAGACAACTGAGGAGGAAGTGATGTGACAGGGAGGCAGTTCCCATGGAATATGGATAAAAACACGAATGAAAGTCAAATATATTTAGACTCCTAATAGTCTGAACAAACTTGGCTGTCTTGAGATCTTGGGAAACTGTATCGTTCTGAGACTCATCTCCCTCTTCCCCAGACAGTTGGGCTCCTACACTTTGCCTACTACTTCTTCACTCTTCCCAGCAGGCTTCCACATGGCTTACTGTTTGTGATACTCAAGTGTGACTTTCCCATATGTGTACTGTCCTCCACTTGTGACACACAGGGCAGGCCATCCATGTCCATATCTGTTCGATTGGTTGGAATTTTATCATTGAGCTAATGAGCAGACAATAAAATGGTTAAAGTAACTGAATTAAGTTCAGACTTCTCACAGTGAAATGCAGTAGTGGAGACACCCAATTATCATTACAGAGAGGGCAAAGAAACTCAATTTTTTCATTTCCAGAGGAGATTTTGTTGATATACTGTCTTTATCTAGTATGAAAGACCACCTTCCAAGATAAGGAGTTTACAGTTGTCACAGTCAATTTAGCTTCAAAGAAAGTAGCACTCTTATCTGTCCTGATTTTGCCTTTATAGAGTATCTAGATGCAGTCACCCTGTTACTTCTGATTAGCTTCTTATCGTGAGATCATTTCAAAGCAAATTTTTTTTAGTTGAAGAATGCTGATGGCCTTTACAGTCACACAGAGCAATGGTTAAGAGCTTCTATCCTAAACCTGGACTGCCTGGGTTCAAATCTCAACTCTACTGACTTCTAACAAATAACCTCTTCTCATCTTCACGCCTCAATTTCTTCATCCATAAACTAATGATGGTAGGGTTTATTGCATGAGGATATCAGAAGGCTGAAGTGAGTGAATATATCTAACATAACACTCTTAGAATAGTGCCTGGCATATTATGTGTGCTAATGGTATCATTTTTCACACCAGATTTATCTATATTTTTCTAGATAGTATCTTTGTGCTACATATTGTTCAACACGGAAGTGACCCTGTCCTATTAATGGCAGAAAAATGGTTTCAAATAAAATGTTGCTTTATGCTTCTGACTCCAAACTTATTCTTTTCTGACATAGAGGAGAGCTAAGATTTCTAAATGGTTAACTTTATCTTCTTTTGTTATCAATGGGACAGTTCACTTATTATTCATATCTTGGTTATAATTTAAAGCAAAACTATAATTTTATGTGTACAAAGACATAATTTTTTCTAATAGAATATTAAAAAGCTATTTCCATATGTTACTGTAAAATAAAAGAGATAATTCCACTTGCCACATGGAAAAAATTCAGTCCTTTATAGTTCATTGTTTTGATCATATGAGATCAACTACATTCTTTCAATAACTCAGAATATCTAAATTACTACTGAAAATAGTATAACTGGCTGCCACAGAGAAAGCTATTAAAACTATCATGGCTTTCACCTGAAAGAATTGTCCCAGTATTCCTATCACCTAAGAATTTGTTTGTTTGTTTTTTAAGATTTTATTTATTTATTTATTTTTAGAGAGAGAGAAAGGGAGGGATAAAAAGAGAGATAGAAACAGCAATGTGTTGTTGCCTCTTGTGCACCTCCAACTGGGGACCTGGCCACCACCCCAGGCATGTGCCTTGACTGGGAATCGAACCGGCAACCCTTTGGTTTGCAGGCCAGTACTCAATCCACTGAGTCACAACAGCATGGCAGTATTTGTTTTTTCAGCGTTGCACTTGTTACTTCATTTCATTTATTTTGTGCATTTACATAAAGAAAAGTAGCTTTTTGGCAATCACACTATATCTCTTCTCTTAACAACTTTAGAAACCTCCCTCTACTTTAGACCAAATCTGACAGAAAAGACAGACCCCTGAGTATTTCTTGGACCTTCAAATATATATATATATATATATATATATATATATATATGAAGAAACACACTCCAAAAATAACTTTCAAAATAATTAAATAACAAGTATTGGTCAGACTAATTTTCTTCCAATAGTTTTAGACTGCTAGATCTTAATAACAAGCCACTTTACATGGTGTTCTTCACTCTTTGCTTTTACTTTTTCATCACTTATTCTCTAAACCCTAGCATTCTGTCTTCCATTGGACTACCACACGGATAAAAAGAACCCTTTGTGGGCCACTATGGCACCCTAATTACCAAAGACTCTCAAAATGGTCCTTTCTCTGCCCTCATTTCACTGCATCGGCTAAGACAATTTGATAGGGTTAGTCATTACTAGATCTTGATGAATTTACTCCCATGGTGACACTTTTCTGAATGTTCCTGCTCTGTCTCCCAGCCTAACTGTACTTTCTACATGTTCTTTCACATCTAGGCATTTTAAAATTATTATTCTTGACTGCATCCTGTAAATGCACTCATTTAATGCCATGGTTCCAATCACTATCTTTACAAGCTTGACTCCATTCCCAACCTCTCTAGGACTATGACTCACTTCTAGTTACCTATTGGATACTTCTTATCACATCCTGGCTGTTCAAATTCCAAAACTAAACTCATCATATTGCCTTTTCTTCCTCAAACAAATTCATCCTCCTAAATTTCTATTTTGTTTGTAATTCCATCTTTATTTTTAATCACTTCTTTTTTTTTAGTCACCTGGGTTTTAATCCTAGGAATCACTTTTGATATTTCTCTCTCCCTACTCACTACACAAAATCAATTACCAAATTCTTTTGTTTTTTTCCCATGAAATGACTCTCAATTATATCTTTCCTTTTGGTTTCCATGGCCACCACTAACATTGTCATCCCTAAACTTCTGAATTTGACATTCCAGTGCCTCTCCACTCTGATCCATCTGGTGCATTCAAATGCTCACACATGTATGCATTCACATCAACATCCTCCTGACACATGGCTTCCATATTCTTATTTCAACACAAGAAAGTGTCTCCAGGACCTACCAAACACCACACAGACTTTTGTTCGAATTTTTTTTTTTAATTAAGATGCTCTACAACCTACATCGAACATGTCCACATTTTTAACCCAAATCTAGCAAAATGGTTCACTCAGAAATTCCGCAGATAAAGTTTGAGAATTACTGCCAAACATCTTATTTATTTTACTTATTTGATTGTTCTCTTCCAATAAAGTTGTGTCAATTTCCAGTGTTTACTTTAAATTCTATTTTTCCCATGATTTTTCCATGTCTTACTGAAACTATGTAGACCCTCTTTATACTATAACCATCTGAAACTAGTAATATTCAACCAACTTTGATGAACAAAAATGCCAGTTTTGCATGGCTTAACCTGATGATGTTATCTGATTATTTGATGTTGTAGCTATCTGCCTTCTAAACTGTGCTATTTACTCATTATGAGATCTTGGACAAGACTCTTAATATCTCTATTTCTTAATGTTCAGAAAATAGGTTTGAATGTTCAGAAAATTTGTTTGAAAACCTTAAAGGGTAATATCATGTATATTAGAATGTGAGCACCTTGATGGTGAATTTCTGTGTCATGTTCCAGGGGTTACTCTTTTTCAGTTCTCCCATTAGAAGCATAATACATATTCAAACATCAATTAAATGACTGACTGACTAACTAAATGGTACATATCAGAATTTGAATCCATATGTTTATCCTTCATTATCATATATTCTTAAGGGCAGTAACTGAATCTGTTTTTTTATTTGTTATCACCAAAGTCTAATACAGTGACTAGCCTGTGATAAGGAGTCAATATGTATTTGTTGAACTAATTTAACTGCATTTTTTAGGGTATTGAAGATTGGCAATTTATAAATATTCAATGAACCTGGAATTAGAAATATAAACCCTTGTTTACAATAGCTATGTTGACTTGAAGTGTAAAGGGTTAAATTTTAAGATGTTTATTATATTTTATATGGACAATCTTTTAATTATTTAGGCATATATATTGAGGGTCCTCCACATATAAGATATTAGGCAACACAGAATGTAATTGATAAGGTTCCTAACCATAAGGAGATACAAATTAGTAGAGAAGAAAAAAAAATGACTAAATAAGTTATGGCAATGTGTACTGGGTGCCTTAAGAACAAAAATATCAAAGTATTACAGCATCATAATTCATGTACATTTAAGTATGAGACAAATCTAAGCTTCAGAAGAAGAAAAAATATCTAAGGATTAGAAGGAGTGGTGGGAAATAATCCTAGAGGACTATTTATTAGAGAGGCAGTCATTACTGTCCAAAGTACATGGCAAGTTTAGGTGTGATTCAAGCAGAAGATTTTAATTCAGAGACTATAGCTTAACAAATATGGCATATTAATAAAGATATTCAGGATATAAACAATAATAACAGATAATATTTTTGAGCATATACTGTGTGGCAGACAATGTTCCAGGGATTAACAAGTCCTCACAGGAGTCCTATGAAGCAGATATTACTAATGTGCAAATTTCCACATAAGGAAAGTAAGGCTTAAAAAGATTTAGTAATATTTCAATGGTCTTACAGTTAGCAGGAGACTAGGAATTAAGTGCCATTCAAAAAAAGATGGAAGATAATGCTGGGTAATCGTTCATTTCACAGAATAGAAAGAGAACTGAAGTAACATCTAGCCCCACAATCTGCAAAAGCAGGAGGCTAACATGATCCAAATCAGTCTCTGTCCAACAAAGGAATTCAAATTCAGAAAAAATCCTGAAATGCTAGGCAGAAAAACTGAGGCAGAAGAGTATTTAAACAAAGACTCCATGAGGGACAGAGTGAAGGGGAGACAGTTAAAAAGGCTGAGACATAGGAGCTCACTCCCTAGAATGCTGGATCCTCGTTCTATGGAAAACACACTGAGCTGAAAGCCAGAATATGGTAGATTTGAGGCTATTGTCATTCTTCCTTCCTGGAAGTATGAGGTAGGGCTGAGCCTACAAGTAGGGAGCATCTGTAACTCTACAAGGAATGGGGCCGACATCCAAAATTAAGGAATGGACAAACATTGGATTGCAAAAGGGCTTCATGGGGAAGACACAAGTTGGCGTGGATATTCAAGAAACTGAGTGACTTAATGAATGGAGAAAGAAAAAGAATTTCTAATGAAAAAAAGATGTAGCCATGAAATAGGGAGTAATGCAGTTTTGCTCAGGTAAAGTGTTTATTCAGGAAAGTAGCTGAAGAAAGTAGAAAAAAAGGATGTCTGATTTGGGGCTCCATATGGTACCTGACAGGATAAATGGTGCCGTATATAGTCCTGAGATAGGAAAAAGGTATTTTTTCCACCTCAAACCACTAAGTGTCCAAGAATGATAAAAGGATAATTAAAAATCAGTTCAGCAACAAAGTATGGATATTTCTAAGGCCTTTGATCCCTACATCATCCCTGTTGCTCACTGATTTGGGCCATTTCATTATTGAATTCGTTTCTTTTCTGGGAGGTGTGCCAGGCAGGTAGGAGGCAGCACTAAATCCATCAGTTCTGCTACTTGTTAATAAATAATTCTGCCTTCTGAAACTAAGGGTTAAAATAAAATTTGAAGATCACTTCTGAATTCCATTTCTCTCTCCTATTTCTGCCCATCAATAACAGGGAATTAGTCATAAACCATTAATCTCTTCACAGATATGTTAGGGTTAGATACCTCAAATATTTATTTGTAAAGAAAAAGAACCTCATATGCCCATAAATGTCACACAGGAAATCTCTCCACATAATGCTTTGAGAACAAAGCCCTCAAACAACACAAATGTCCTTCACAGACCAATGTGCACACAGACAGATGCATTTCCATTTCCTACTAGTTTGAGATACTTGCTAATATTCTCCTCACCATACTGGGTTCCTCTGCTCCTCTATCTTTTCCTCACCTAGCATTTTCATGTGTATTTTTACTTCCACAGCACCCTCTTTGTTCACGTTCCCCCATCAGCATACACACTGATTCAAACGGAGCCATGATTCTTTCTTTTATACACACACTCTCAGATTTATTTTCTTCCACTATACTTAGTGAAGAATAATCTGCGAATATTGTAAGAGCTTTTCTCAAATTAAAAATATGTGGACGTTTATCATTATTACTGTCAGTAATGGTCTCATACATTTTGTTAAAATGGTTAGAGGAGAGGGAATAAATGGAGCAAAGAGGGATAATCTTTATTTGCATGTGAAACTGGATAAAAGTTTCAATGGGACACTTAGGCTTGATGTACAAGAGGCCACAAGGATTTGAAGAGAAACTGTGCTAAAATAGCTGGAAGGGAAAAGAGTGACTAGATGTAGCTGATGATGACATACATTCCTGCTGTCCTCCAGCCCCTTCTTTAGGCTTCAGGCCTCACTTAATAGCAAATACACCTGGCTGAAAAATCACAGAACTCCTAGTACATGCAAACTCCCTACACAAAATATTGCTCTTACAGACATCAAAATAATTAGAAATTTTATAAGTCAGATAAAAAGTATTCCACTGATTGGCACTATACTTTCTATGATAATTTATCTGCCCTCCAATTTTTCAAAGTTAAGTTTATCTGTTCCCTTATTTCCATTTTTAAATATTTGCTAATATGCATGGGAACAGTTACTAATGCTGGAAAGATCTGACCTGCAGCAAATCTTTCAAATATACTCATTTTCATATTTTTCAGTACCTAATTTGCAAGCACTCACGTGGTCCCACAACACTCTGTCAACTAAGCATTATTGTCTAAAATTTACAGATAGTTAAAGCACGTCATAGAGCTACTAGTTCAATGAAATGCTAATTCATACAACTAGTAAGCAATGGAATGTAAGATTCGAATAAAACTGTCTATCAGTTTGTTTTAGTACACCATTGCCTTTCACAAGTAAAAAGAAAATTTGTAAGGAGATTAAGCAATTACCATTTTTCTATAAAGACTCCCTTGATCATTATTATTTTACATAAATAACAGTTATAATGCCCCACAGAGCACTTCTTAACGCCTTAAAAACACTCTCATAAACATTTTTCCATCCTTAAAGGGTCTTAGGGTGAGCAGCAGCAGAGGAATTAGTCACATTTCACACACAAAGAAACTGAGTTTAGAGGAAACTGAGTTTAAGAGGAATGCAGGATTGCCTATGGCTACCTGACCACTGAGCAGTGAAAGCAAAAGCAGCCGCAGGTCACAGCAGGCTGGGAGCATGACCTTGCTGTGCACTCTAGGGGGACGAGGAGGTACTAACACATTTTCTCATACTGCACCATATTGCTTTCTTCTGTAAATCAAAATTCACATACAGTATGTGTGTTTCTTTAAAATTGAATCTATATCTAATGAAATCCTCCTGATAGGCTCATGAGAAAAATAGTACTCACTGTATTTTTATTATTGTGGCAGATGTCCCACTGTTACTAAGGTCCATGAAGAATAGAAACCCTCTAATTCCACTTCAAAAATGATAATGGCTGTGGTTTCTTCATAAATAGTCAAATATACCTGCTAGATAAGATTATAATTCATCATGAAAACAGAAACAAGGAGAATCTTGGGCTCAAGAGGATAAACTTATATGACAAAAAGCTCCAAATCTGAATGCTGACTGTGCCTTTTATTGATGGCAGCTGACGTCTAATAAGTGCTTTCTAATAACCAAGCCAGTGCTCAGCACTTCACATGTATTTCCCAGCAGCACTCTGAGAGTGGATTGGGTGGACAATTTTAGAGCTTGCTTCACCTGCCCAACAGGACACGATGGGATTCAGTACTGGGTGCAGACCTAAACTCTGAGGTTCCAATTCTGTGTTTCTCAGGAATTTACTAAACCTCTCTGAAAACTGGCTACTTCACTTACAAAACAGGACTATACAACCTACCTCACAGATTAGCAGCACACAGTAAATAAGCAATACCAGGGACATAACGAAGGTCTTTATTTGGCACAGTTACTATCGAGCACAATAAATAATTGCTTTCCCACTATGAGCTTTCATCTATTGTACCACAGTTTACTTCCTTCACTCTCAAAAAATATCTGAGAAGAATCTAATAAAAATATTCTTTATGACACATCCATTTGGGACACACAGGTCTCCAGAAATTTACCAAGGGGCAGCTTTGCTGGTAGTTAATGAGGGTTCAGACAGCTTCTACAGAGGCAGATCAAAATACAAAATAAATATAATCTCTAAAGCAGCTGTAGAAGAAAAGAGGATGAAATATAATGGCAGATCCATAATGAAACAGTCAACATCAGCCAATCTATCAATCGATAAGCTGGCAGACAAGAAGGATAAATACTCTCATTATGATTGCAGCGTGCCCAACTTAGTTCTCTGTGAAATCTATGGTGCACATTTGCCCCACCATTTAGAGGCTCTTTTGTCAAATTTGACACACAGCATTTCCCAGATTTCGAAGTTTCGCTCTGCCGGGAACATTTTGTAGGCAGCAGTGTCGCAGTGCAGTTAGAGTTAGCATCCCTGATTGATGGTAAGGAGCTATATTTCTTTCTTTCGTAAGTTCAGTCCCACCCAGGGATGGATAGAGTAAAGGGTCAGAAACTAGTGACCCAGTGACTTCACAATGACTCCATATCCACAGTCATTTCCCCTTCTCATGCTGATTCCTTTGTTCCCAGAAATAGTGGCTAAATGGAACTAAACTGGCAGACACCAAATTCATACACTTTGGCTCAGCAAGGAAAATGCATGGATGCTTTTGAACAAAGTCAAGGAGAACAGAGTGGCATGTTCATAGCACTGTGAGAAACCAGTCTGACTAGGGCAGAGGTCACTTTTTAGGATGTGAGAGAGAAAGCTGAATTAATTTTGAGGATCAGATAATGACAAAACTTGAAAGTTAAATATATAGCCAGACACTGTGCTCTTTAATACATTATCTCACTTAAGTTTATTTCATCTACACAACTTTCCTGTAATGCAAGTGTTCTTCCCCTATCGTATAGATGAAAATACTGACACTCAAAGAAATTAAATGATTTGCCCAAGATTCACATACTTTTTAAGCCTTAAAGCATAAGTCATTTTTACTCTGAATCTAGTCTCCTGGTGCAGTAGGAATTGCAGTGCTTTGGAAAGTTTTTGAAATTGCCAACTTGAATGCTTTATAATTAATCGCACGGTCCATGGTATCAAAAGTGCCCTGGAACACCATGTACTTCTCAGAGTTACAAAATGTACCAACAGTTTAAATCACAGCACCACTTCCTGACCCCACACTTATCAGAGGGTTGAGCTGTAGGTGAAGGGCAATAATGTTCCTCAGGGAGGCACACCTGGGCCTTTTCATGCTGCAATGCCCTTTGGGCATCTTTGCCCACCCCTTATACCCATGTTGGTCCCCCACCCATACACCATATGGTTGGAACTCCCAGGATCCTCTCATCTCCCTGATCTTGTCATATCTTTCTTGAGTCGTCGTCGGCAGCCGTCCGTCTCGAGAGACGATGGTGTAGCTTCTTTAAGAGTCTATCTGCACCGCCGAGAATGGCTGTGCAGTCCGACTCGGGAGTGACATGGTATCTGTCTCCTCCCATGTTGAATCGACATCTTGCGATGACGCTGAAGCTACAGAGCCTGGGCAGGGTAATATGGAGGGTCTGCTGTTGCCCATGCAGCAGACCCCCCCTCTCTTCGCAGCTGAAGGGTCCAAGGGAAAGACGGAGTCGATACAGCTTGGCTTCAGGTGCGCCGCAGTAGTCGCCGGTGTTGACTACAACATCAAACCGCCTTAGGGACTCCGGCTCCGGATTTTCTGTCGGGGTTTACTCCCTTAGCCTTTCCCCTGAAGAGGTATGCCGCAAGGCAGCGGAGGTTTTTTGGAGTCAGAGTTTTCCTTCTCTGATGTGCCCTGACTGGAAGATCGAACCAGCGACACTTAGCTCGCAGGCCGACGCTCAATCCACTGAGCTAAACCAGCCAGGGCTGAGTACCCCACATAATAAATCACTTAACACATATCAATTCAAAGTTATACCAATAGACCAAATGTAACAGTGAGTGAAAAATAACAGGCTCTGACAGAAGGGTGGAAAATGGGGACATCTGTAATAAGTGTCAACATTAAAAATAAAGAAAACATGTGACTGCCAACAATGAGAATGATCAATGAATTGAAAACAAATAATAGAAAGGCTTGAGAAAATCATCACTTCCTAGTAAAATTAGACCCATGCTACCCATAATAAAAAAGAACTAGAAAATGGTTTTGCCTACAGAGCAACAGCCTGCAGCTCTTGAACCATTAGGATTAGACAGTGCCCTTGAAGTGATGGGCCACAGGTTGATGTGCCCAACTACAGACATAGAAGAATCAGTCTTTTAGTTCCCCGTGTATGTGCTATTTGTGGCCCATTCAGCCAAAGGTGTTCCTTAAACTTGAGGAAACAGCTTTAGGCTGAGACTGACATCCCTACAATATTTAGAAAAATAAAAGAAAATTTATAAACCATGCATAATTATGTTTCTAGGAAGCAAAACCAGAGGTACAAGAATCCCTTAATTGATTGAGATATATTAACTTGCCACATTTAGATGGAATTTGGTGAGGTCTTAACTTTACCTGGAAGGAATGAACGAAACCAGTGGTTCACAAAGGGCTGTCCCAGACCAGCAGCATTGACATCATCTGAGAACCTGTTGAAAATGCAAATTCTCAAGCCCACTCCAGACCTTCTTAAATAGAAACTCTGTGGCAGAGCCTGGCAATTTGTGTTTTAGCAAGCCTTCCAGGTGATTATAATAACTATTGAATAAGACAACTTCAATGTATCTTTTGAATCTTAACCAAGGTAAAATCAAAATCTAAAGTACACATAGAAGACAAGAAAACTAAATTTATTACTAGGGCAAAATAGTAAATGATTAAGTCCCTCTACCAGTTTTGTCTTCTTGGCAAATTACATATCCTCATTTCTTTCTTTAGTTTCCTCATCTCTAAAATGGAATTAAATAGCATCATCTGGTTCACAAGGATATTGTGAGAATTAAACAAAATAATACTTGTATTAATAAAATGTGCCTGACACAACTGTAAGCATTCATAAATATTAGCTATTATTATTAAAAGTTAAAATTAATACCAAAGCAGAACATACAAACCTCAAGAAAATGTCGACAGAGATGCTCAAGTTTAAGCAAACAAAATGTAAACAAGAAAAATATACCTATCAGGAGAAAAAGCAGCCAAATATAAATTAAGAAGCATAACAAATGAAATATAAATAAGAAACTTTACAAACTGGGTGATGGGGGGAATTCCCAATTATGAAGTAAGTAACAACATGAGAGGTAGTTAATGAGATCTGATGACGATTCCATCTGTCCAACTTCCATTCTGAGGAGGAAAAAGTAAATGTAACTTGCCCGTGGAGTAATTTTCTGGGGTAACCCATGTTCTCTTAAACTGGAAAATCAAGACCAGGGACCAAAAGATGAGATGAAATAACCCACAGCAATACTCTCTTGGTTCAAAACTCAGAACAAATCCATTTAAAAATCAAGAATTTGTGACAAAAGGAAAAAATTTTAAACATCAGGCTCAGTTGACAGTGGAAAACATAAAATAAGCCCTAGCAAGAATAAAAGGATAAATCTCCCTACCTTTTCAAAATTAAGTTTCAGTGGAAAATTTGTAACCCCAAAACCAACTGAATAAAAATAAAATGTCCATAGGGAAATTTCAAAAAATGATTCAGTATTTAAAAGTCAAATTATGGCAGAGGCAGGCTAAGAGTTGATGTTGATGAAGCAAGACACCCCAAAAATTCTTAGGCCATTTCAAAAATCAACCTAAAACTAGGTGAAGACATGGAAGAGCAGAAAGAAGCCTTTTGCAAGGACTTTCAACTCATTGACTTATTCATCCAGAACCTGGCTGACTGATCTGTCATCTCCTTCCCAGTGCAATGGAAATGGTTTTCACCTCTTCCATTTTTCCCTGTGGCGTTCTACTCTTGAGCACATTGCGAGCACATCAGATGGAGATGTAGAGATCAACCTTTAGAGTTTATGTCTAACTCAACTTCTGCAAGCAGATGAAAGAAGAAATAAAACATATATGTGTGGGAGGACTGACCTCGGCAGTTAAGCAAAGAGAAAACAGTCCTCTCTATCCCACCATTTAACCCTCCTGCAGTGTATTCCTGAGCCTTTTCTATCCCAGACCTTGTGAAGGCATGGAAACATTTCATCTACTTGAAAAAAAAAAAAAAAGTTTGTGTTATGGGGCAGAGATAGATGTACTATAGAGCTACTCTGAAGAATAGATGGTGCAGGATATAAGTGAATACCCATAACCAGCTATACTGAGTTATTTATGAAAAAGGTGTTTTCAAAGATGAGCCAGTGTGAGAAACAGAAGAGCTGAGTGCCACCTGCAGCTCTGCTTATTTGTTTCGCTACGTAAGACAAGTTCATTCCTGCGTCTGGGCCTATGTCTGCATCTTTAAGATTAGAAGAGTAATCTATATCAGTGGTTTCCAAATCTAGTTACTTACCAGAAGGCTTTTAACCATATTTCATGGCACCACCTCAGATCTTTTTCATCAGAATCACAAGAAATAGGGCCCAGGATATCTCTTTTCCAAACATTTGACTCTGAGATTGTTTGTAATTTACTGAATTAGATGATCAATAAAGATCATTCTTATGGTATGTGTTGCATGCCCAGCATTGACTACAAGTAAAAGCTAGAGAAATGGCTTTTACCCACCCCCCAAAAAAACTGTAAATGAAAAGGGGAAGCAGTACTCCCCAGTTCTTTCTATTATCCGTTGTTGTGTAACAAACCACCCCAAAACTTAATAGCTGAAATGGTAACATTAATTTTTCTCATGAAGCTGCAATTTAAGCAAAGCTTGGTGGAGGCAACTCATTTCTCCTCCACTCACCGAATCTGGGCAGCTCGGGACTGAGGGCTGGAATCTCTTGAAGACTTGTTCACAAATGTCTGCTGGTTGATACTGGAAGTCTGCTGGGACCTCAGCTAGGTGCTGCCTGCTGGACTCTTACATGTGGCCTGCCCTCGTGGTTGCTTAGCTCCTTTGTAGCAAGGTATCTGGGCTCCAAAGGTGAGCATCTAGAGAAAGAGAAGGAGCAGGAGAAGGCAGCCTGATCACTTTTCACAACCCAGTCACAAGGTCATGCAGCAGCTGGAATATCTATTTCATTTTATTCACAAGGAGGGAGTCACAAAGTCCTGCCCAACTTCAAGGAGGATAAAAATTAAGCCCTGCCTGTTTAGAAGAGAGGTGCTGGAAGAGCATGGGACCAGAAATATATTTGAAAAATACAGTCTGCCATACCAATGAGTAAAGTAGGAGTATGAAGGAGAGAATGGAGGAGAGTAAGAAATTGGACTGAATAGATACCATTTACAAGATCATAAAAGAACTTGAGAAACTGGCAGAAGAGTTTAGATATGCTTAGATAAGACATTCAGGCACTGAAAGATTTTGAGCAAAGATTTCTTTAAGCAAGGACTCTTACTGAATTCCATGCCAGTAAGAGATATATATTGTAAATCAAGGTGAACTTTACAAAGCACTTTAGGGAAAGTGTTTCATAGGTCTAAAGAACTCAGTTCTATTTCCTCTCTGTGACCTCTCACCATTTCTACAGCTCTTGGATAATGGAAGCACTTTGAAATATCTCCTATATGGCAGACATTTAGAATGTATTATCTCATTTAAACACCACAAGAACAATCAGAGGTCAATAGTATTATCCCCACTTTACAGATGAGAAGATTAAAGCTCAAAAATGTTAAATAACTTACCCAAAGTCAAATAGCTTAGAATCATAGAGACATGATTAAAACCCACGTCTGTCTGACTGCAAAGCAATAACTTTTCTCCTTATAGCATACTATATCCCCTCCTTATTTTGAAGATTCAAATTGTATAACATTACATGTTTTATGCAAAAAATAATGTAGCATCCCCTCTCTATATATGCCTTAATGTCAGGTATGGAAAATAAAAGCCACAGAAAGATTCAAATAAAATTTTCTGCTTTGGGCTGGAATAAGAAATTTTTGAAAGAAACTGGCAAGGTGGGAGCTAACTCCCATGCTACTACCATCTGCAATGCATCTTCTCCCTGGTCATAGGCAGAAACACACCGAAGTGACTCAGGAAAGCATATTCTCTGAAGAACTGAGAGAAAACTGCAATCAAGTGAAGACAATTTGTAAAATTTTATGGTCATTAATCTTCTCTTCCTATCAAAAACAGGGTTCATATCTCATATTTCTTCCTTCTTAAAGCTGCATATATTGTTCTTATTCTGAGGTTCAACCTGTGACCCTGACTCCACCTCATCCCTATGACAAAGGCAAATTAGAAGGTTGACAATATTTGTTCTTAGAACTTTTATAGAAACGATTCACCCCAGACATTTAAAATGTCCCCTATTGATTGAAAAAAAATGTTTATGATATACTCTTGCCAGTGGAATTTATATTAAAATAAGAGACTCATGGGTATAAGGACTGAATCTAGCCATAGGTTGCAGGCCTAGTTAGAGGCTGGGACCAAGATCTCTATGGGCTAGAAAGGAGTGATCAGCACCTCCTCCAAAGCCAGTATATATACACCAATGCACTAATTAATTTCAAGCCTGACCCAAACCACATTTCTCAAGAAAGGAGCTTGCTAAGACAATGATAATAAGATACCCCACTGTAAGGTTTTATATAATTTACACAGCACAACTATGAGCATATCTCATTGAAGTTCACAAACAACATTGTGATGGAGGTGTTATTAGCATTATCTTACAGATGAGAAAACTGAGACACAAAGAGTTAAGATCCTAAAAGCAACTTTGCAATATTAGTGCCCCAATCTAGCTCTTCTCCCTGTAAGTCTACTATAAAACCTCCCAGCCCGTATTATGGGCATTGCCCCTTACGTTTCACTAGCAGCACAACTCACTTTCCCCCCACTGGGAGGATGTTTATGGCTGAGGCTGACCCAAGCAGCATGTTAGAGAATGCTAACACTTTTCTTTAAGTAGTACAGTAGCAGATGTGCAGTGTCAGAAACTCTTGCCCTCTGTAGCATTCTAATGCAATATTGGTGTTTCTCCCAGATACTCTGGGGCTCTGAAAAAAACTGCAGAGGGCTATGATGTTGATTCTACTCTACAGTGGAGACCGTGAAGAACTTCCCACCAAGAGAAAATATCGCTCACAGGAGCATGAGGCTAAGAGCAGGTGTCACAGAGATTCCCCATCAGTCCCCTTGCCGTGGGTTTCCACTAGGTTCCACTAAGGCGTCAGAGAAGCTTCCAACGTGAGGGTATGGATGAGCACTGCCATCTGAGGTAAGAGTCAAATTTCTACTGTATGCATCAACATTCTGGTGCAGAAACAGATGAGTAAGGAGCTGAGATATGCTCCTAAGGAACTTAATGGAAGTCCAGCAAGGGGACCAAAACAAGGGTAGAGATAGAGATACAAAGAAAGCAATTTTGGAAGTGTATGAAATTATGACCAGCAGAAGTAGAAATGGGCTCTGCTTTGTTCCTCATGCCCAGGCCCTTGGATCCCTAGCCAACTGCCCATGTTCGTTCCCTTTGTGGCCAAATCTGGGTACCCTAGCTGTCTTGGCATTTCATGGCCAGTGTGATAAGACTGATTTATGAGGAGAAGGAAAACCAGGCTTTCTCATTTACATATGTTACCTTATGGAAATTTCCCTTAGATCTCATAACTCTCCCAGTGCTGGCATTTAGGTCATTTTCTTCTCCAATTGGCTTTGTTCAACAATAGCAAAATGTCTGGGCATTTGGCCACAGCAGAGAGACAGGCAATGCTTGAATGAGATAAAGTGCATTTGACTTGGCAGGTGTGCCCAAAGTGCCTGAGGGCAGCGAGAGGTATGCTTTATCTAATTATTCACAGCATGCTGCTGGGGTAGAGTGGGGCATTGGCCCGAAAAGAGAGACAGAGGCCTCTTTTATTTCACTACCGGCCCCCGTTGGAGAAGGCAGGACTAGGTTTAGAACACCACCCTCCAAACCTGGAACCTTGGACACCAGAAAATCTGACTAAACCATCAGGAATGTGGAAATAATATAAGCAGATGTCTTCCCCAGACACATGCAGATGCCTTGGATCCAGGGCTTACTGCCACCTCACCCTATGACCTTGCAGAAATCACTCAGCCTCACTGTTCCAATATGGCACAGCTGCCTTCTTGAAGAGCTGCTTACCAAGAACTGAGAAGACTAAGAAATTGGATCTTCAGAGTGAGGAAAATTTGGACAATATATTTTATATCGTCATTATAGTAAAATGTGTATACATATTTAATTATTTTTACACTCATGGCTAGGAGGAATTTTTTAAAAAAGGGCCACATTTTCGGAGTTTCTAAAAAAATCAATAGTTTTGCAAAAGCACAAGAACTTCTTTTTGTAAAGTTGATGATAAATATCTACCAGATGAAGTGAGCTCATGGAGGACAAAGATTATGTTTGTTCTATTCACCTCTGCATCTCAAGCACCTGCCATGTAAGTGTACTAATTGAGGTTAGTTTAAATGAATGAAGAGAGAGAGGACCAAATTAGAACTGTGTGCATAGGTCTAGCCCCATAGTTAAAACAAATAGGCTCTTCGTAAGAATTTTACTTTCCTTTTTTTCCCTCCCTTTCTTTTCTTCCAATATTGCCCAAAATAAAAAGCTTCTTATAGGTAGGCAGCAAACTTTAAATATCTTTTCAGAGTATTGAGTTCCTGAGCATATTTTTATAATGTTTTCCACATCTGGCTCTCTAATCTTTGTTTTATGACTAATTCATTTGTGTTCCATCCTTGGGGGAGGGGAATAGACAAATGAGAAAGAATGGCAGGATGGATCTACTGTATCCTTTCCATTGGGAAACCAAACCAAATATATATACACTTCAACATAAATCTATGTGAGATTTGAAAGGAGAGTGTTATTAAGTTAAATAGACTGCCAGAATTCTAGAAATATTTGTCAACACTGAACTTAGAATGGAAAAAAAAATCTGCACGTTAGATTATCTTAGAGATAATTCAGTTCAACCTCTTTGTTCTATGGATTGGGAAACTAAAGCTCAGACACTTGCTAAGGCCATATAACTCATCAGAATCCAGCCATGGCCTTCATCACCTTTGTTTCACCTTCTAACCAGGATGAATTCTTAGCCTGATGCACTTGCTAATGCCAAAATCAGGAGAGCTGGTTTCAAAGAGCTTATATCACTTCGCTCAAAAGAAATACTGGACAGAGATCCAGTGGTATTTTTAATGACTCTTAGGAGAAGCAGGCCATTTGGAATCAGCTTCTTTGAATAATAGGGCTGACAAATGTCACACAACATTGGCCTGACAAAAAATGAAAGGAGCCATGTGCCTTATACTGGCTTCAGAGTCTAATGTCAACTCTCTACTGATTTGCAGATAGAATATAGCAAAAACTAAGGAAACCTTTCAGTGCAGACAGCGTACTCGAAGAAGACTTCAGAATCATAAATTTAGTTCTAGTCCTGGCTCTGGTTTCAAATGACTTAATAATGTAGACAAGGTTAACCACTGCTGCAGGCCCTCAGAGTTGGAAGAGGCAGTTTATAAATTCACTTCCACATGTAAGTGTCCATGATTCCATTACATATCCATTACCCTGAGAAAAAATTAAGCAGGCCACCCATGAGCCAAGTGGTGAAAAGTTAGTTGTCACATCAGCTTAACTAAGTTTCAGTACACTCAACAAAACAATGTTTTATCCACGAAATGTGCTCTTTATTACAGCTTCTAAACCCTCACTAACATGTATCAAAAGAGAAATGATGATGAACTATCTAATACCTTAGAGGCCAAAAAAGGATTTCAAAACCATTATTTTAGGAGAAGAAAATTAACATGGATTTATTTTTTATATTTTAGGCCACATTTTCTATGAGTTCATAAAAAGGCTTTTACACAGGCAATTGTAATGTTTAATATCTTTAATCTTCTACATACATCAAAGTCTCTTTTCCCCTTACAGGTTTGATGTGTTCTCTGAGCTCCCACTCATTTGTCTAAACCCTTAGACATCAAAGAGTTTCAGCCTAAACCACACTAAGTGTGGTCCAGGTATAATCTTAACAGAAGTACACAAATAGTTAAATGAAAACCTCAGGAAGGCTCTGTTGGAATACCTTGGTACCAGTAGCTCTGGCTGCCATCAACTCTACTCATTTCCTGCTTCTGCATCACACTGGGAAACAACCTAAATTGTTAAGATCTAAAATACCAACACAGTAAGTGTAACTATAATCAACTGTGTTTGATAGTGATTTCTTTAAGACCGTATCACAGTCCAATAAACATGGAGTTGTTCAATGTGTTTGTTCTAAAAGCAGCTAATAGCAGGATGTAATTTGAAGCAGCTTCAGCTCACTTACAAAACCCTTGCTCTGTTAATTGTGATTTCACACCCCACTACACAACACAGCCTGGAGCTAACCGTTTGTGTGCGGAAACACTTAGCACTTGTATTTGGTCCTCTCCACTGTTGTTTTCCTGTCTCCCTGTGGTTAAATGTTCCTCTTTCATAAGCTAGTACATTGAAGTACTTGCCTTGCTCCAGGAAATGCTCTTCCTTTTTTCCCCCTCACCTGGCAGGAGACAGCCTGTGGATACACCTATTATTTTGCTTTTTGCTTTTGTTTTAACCTTTCACTTTTGCACCGTTGTTCTTAGAGCAACAGCATGTGGCCAACACACACTTTATGTTTCCTACAGCTGGCTGATATCAATCCTTATGATTAAACAATAGAATACCTTTTTCTGTCTTGGCTAACCCACACCAGTATCCCTGACACTTTCTTTAACTAATTGTCCCCTCAGGAAGGGTCAAGATTGTCTAATGGAAGGAAAATGTCAGCAGGAATTCCAAATCATTTGGGGAAAAGTAACAGAAGAAAAACGGGGTGTTACAACCACAGATGCTCCTAAATATGCGCTACATGCAGATTAGATTTCATCCAAGGCAAAAGCCCTTAACTAAGTTTTAAAGCAAGACCCTAATATAGGGACTGCCTTATGCCATAGTACTCTGATTTTTCTAATGAAAATTGAGAGCAGCAATAGGCTGGATGATATCTAAGGCTTTTCTACTAACATACTTTATAATCTATAAATATTCAGATTTTAAAAACAAGAACATGTTTAATTGTGATGCAATGGAACTAGTACATTAAGAGGTATACCATGGTCCTGGCTGGATAGCTCAGTTGGATGATCATTCCATACACCAAAAGGTTATGGGTTCGAGTCCCAAAATGGGCACATACCTAGGTTGTGGGTTCCATCCCCAGTTGGGGTGCATACAGAGAAATTATTGATATTTCTCTCTCACATTGATGTCTCTCTCTCTCTCAAAATCAATAACCATCTCTTTGGGAGAGGTATACTGTGAAAATTTTCATAGAGTTAGGTTCCTGTTCCATTGTTCATTCGTTGTCAAAAAATCAATTCCCCACCCCCTCAACTCTAATCTTCTCCTTTTAGCACACACATGTCAAAGATAATGTAATTGTTCTTGGCATCTCATATGTGGGGCCTCCACAGCTCTAGTAAAACACATTCTAGAAGAGTATTAGAGGGCAAATGTTTAAAAATTTGTTTTGATCAACACACATAAAATATATTAAAACACACACACATACATCATTTAACACACTCAAATGCTAATGTTCTATCAAGGGATTTCATGTAAAGTCCGTGGAACATCATAAGGAAACCCATATGCTTATTTCTGCAGTTTTAATTAAATTATAAAGTGATATTTCTCAGCAAAAAAAAAAGAAAAATCAGAGCTCATTTTCTAATTCTTACTACCACTAAGTTTTATACCTAGTGAAGAAAAAATGTTATAAACAAAATCTGCTTTCCTCTGGGTGTTATGTGAAATGCCATCTTTTGGGTAACATCTGCATGTCCCACCACAGATCTTATAAAGTGGCAGCTCTCCCATTGTGAAATGGGTCACTAGTAGGCTGTGGAGGAGGATGCTTGGCTGGTTCCACATCCAACTACTGGGGTAATTTTGCCTGCTATTTCACAGGAATTGCAGTTCAGGGCTTTAGAAATTCCCCAAGGTTATTACTCCATATGTATGCTAAACAGCAAGGTGCAATGTCTTGTGCTAAGCCATAGTTAAAGAAACATCTGGACAGTGGTCAGAGTTGGCTCCAAAGGCGGTCCCGATGAGAAGGCTAATGGATGCCAGGTGTGGAAACAAATTCATGTTCAAAGGTTCCCTCTCTAGTTAGCATCATTTCCAAGTGTCATGGCCTAGAGAAAAGGGTCTCCTGAAACTAAACTGGAATGTGTATGGACTTGAGACAAAATATTTTTGAGGCAATAATATATTGGAGATTTAAGTTAAGGTAACACAAATGTGTTCAAGGAAAGTGAAGCACCAGAAAGACAAGCCACTGAAGGTGACCTACATGTCATGCTCTGCTTATCTGCCTTTCAGAGTTCTCTGGGAGGTTCAGACACAATTCTCAAAGGCAGGGAGTAATAAAAGAAAGGCCAAAATGTTGGGAATCAAACATCTACTCCACTACTTGGTAACTGACGAGTCCTGAGTGAGTAGTACTAAACCGGTTTTACTCATTAATTTATAACAGAAATCTTGGGAAGAGTTAAGTGAGCCCATGTAACCCAACCAGCATGTGAGTTCAAAAATGTTATTTTTTTTTTAACTCAGGAATAATGGATCTAATGAAAAAGAAAACTAGGGTTTACCGCAAACTGTGAAACAAAGAAGAAAGTATTTATTTAACAAGTTGAAATTTTTTGCATACCTGCTATGTGGTATCTAGCAACACATTATTCATCAGAAGGGAAGATCACACTAACCTACACAGATCTGCTGCAACTCACAAGTTTAGCTATGATAACTGGTCTGGTTAAAGCTTGTCGGTGTGTGTACCACAGTTCAGTTTATCACCAATGGCATGCTTTTGCAATACAGACTATGACCAAACATGCAGCACAAGTTTTCTCTAGAATAATACACATTGGACAAACCAAGTAATGTAGATTTTACTGAGCTAATCAACTGGATTAATTTCTTTGGATTTAGAAAGAAAAATATGCTGAGTTCAGAATGAAGAGAGCCCTGGACAGTATGGCTCTGTTGGTTGGGCATCATCCCTCAAACCGAAAGGTTGTAGGTCCAATTTCTGGTCAGGGCACATGCCTGGGTTGTGGGTTTGGTCCCTGGGCATGGTGCGTGCAAGAGGCAAGTGACTGATGTTTCTCTTTCACATCAATGATTCGTTCCTTCTCTTTCTCACTCCCTTCCCCTCTCTTTAGAATCAGTAAATGGGGGTGGGGGGGTAAAAATGGAAAGAGAGTGCTGGCCCGGCAGTTCAGTTGGTTAGAGTGTCTTCCTGTGCACCAAAGGGCTATGGGTTCCATCCCTGGTTGGGCTCGTGTGGGAGACAGCTGATTGATTTTTTTTCTCTCACATCAATGGTTTTTTTCTTTCTTTGTCTCCCTTTCTCTCTCTCTTTAAAATCTATAAACATATCCTCAGGTGAGGGTTAAGAAATAAGAGAATGAAAAGAGAAAGCATAAGATATTATCTTCATGTTTCCTAAGAGCTAAAGAAAATGGGCTATAAAGGAGCAGAGGAAAGAAGTAAATGGGTAGAGGGATTGAAACTGGTGATGCTAAGACTAAATTTAAAGTGACAAGAGATATTTGAATCTGTTCAGGTGATTACAGGTGAAGAATACAAATTTAGACGAGTATCTTGAATAGACTAAATGGAGAGAAGAAAGGTATGTGAAATCCAAACAGAAGAGCGCTGAAGTGTCAAAAACAAAAATCTAACAGACGCAATAGAGAAAAGAAAGCTAAACATAATCAAAACAATAACCAGGATTTGACAAAATCTTGACTGTAGAGAAAAAAATGTGTACCTCAAAGATTGGGATAGGAAGGATCATTAAAATCAGCTTTCTATACAATGATTTTTGGCCTTTTTCAATATGAGAGTTGGTTGTAACCAGAAATATGGAGCATAAGGAAGATAATCAAAGCAGATGCCCAGGATATATTCTCAAAACAGCTGCCTACTGACGTTTTGATCTTAGGCCCATGAGTTAACAGCCTCTGTGAGCACCTGTTTCTCAGTTACCTAAATTGGTGCCAGGCATTGCAGAGGGCAGGACAGTGGCACTCAAAGATTAACCACATCTGCAAAGAGCAGTGGCATCTGTAGCCCCTGGAACTCTGCCTGACAGGTTGCCCGTCCTACCTTAAAATAGGGATCTATCCCAACTGTGTCATAAAAGCAAACAATTATGACAATGAGAGAGAAGCCTTTGGTCCTCATTAGATTTGTTGCAAAATAAATTTTATATTTAGCTTTTGATGATTAACATAGTCCCAAGAACCCCCCCTCCACCCCCCTCCTTTTTCTAATATTTTTATTTTTATTTTTTTTTACTGTATTTAGCAGGGATGCAGTCCAACTCATACTTATATCCTTAGAACCTGTCAGAGGGCCTGGTACATAATAGACACTACACTGATTTTTTTTTAATTATCAAATAGAATTTTTTGAATGCTGGAACATAATAAAGACAAAAATTAATTCCATTCACTTCTCAGAAGTCAAACTGGGAGAGCAGGAGTTGGTCACTTGAGAATAAGCCTGAAGTTCAGCTCCTCTGGTTGGAGTTCGCTTTTTACCTTTCTGTTCTCATAAAGTATGAGAGGTCAGTTCACAGGTACTGATTGTCAGACCTACTGTGAATGGCATATTTGTCATTTACACTCAGATTCCCGGCTTCTGCTTAGATACAGGAAGGCAAACAAAGGGGCTGGCTTCCTGTTATAATGAGAAGAAGGCCCCTGCGTGGCCAAAACTGATTTTATCTGGGACCTCTCACCAGACATTAAGGGAATCTCTCATCGGGGTTAGGGTCCTCAGTAAGCCCACAGCTGCAAGTTTATGTCAATACCCCTGTGGCCAATTTGTCATATAAAACCATTTTTAAAAAATACACAGCCACCTGCTAGCCATCCTGTTTCACTTTAGCCTGACTTTTCCATTTTAAATTTTCATTGACATGTAATATACAAAATTACACAACTTGTTGAATTTTCACACAGTGAAATGCCCCCTGTGAAACAAGAATCCAGATCAATAAGCAGAACGTTCTCAGCACTCACGAAGCATGCTTCCTTCCGGTCACTAACTTCCCCACATGCCGGTGTGAAATCCACCCTGACTTCCAGCACCGTACATTTCTTTTGCTTGGTTTTGGCCTTTATATAAGCAGCTTCGTACAGTACGTGCTCTTTTGTGTCTGCCATCTCCCTCTATTGCCTGGGGAAATGGGACTTTGTGTAACATATGAGTGCCATAATTTCATGCTGATAACCTGCGTGTAACACAAAGAAAGGAAAGCACACCTTGAGGCTGTGTTATATGAGAGTTTTGTGTTATTCTTGGTCTTTTTAGAAACATAGATAAACTCAGAACCAGTTTAAAGGTTCAAACTGTACAAGAGACATGTTAGTCCCGCTCTTTGAAAATCTATGTTTCAAGTTATAGCTATATGTTATGAGCTTCTCACATTTGACTGTGCGCTGAGACAGAGGGATCAGCTCTCCCTGAAACGCATGCTGGGACTGGGTAAGAGGGCAGAAGACAGCCCAGACTAGTTGGCACAGGCCCAATAGTTGCCATGGAATGTAAAGACTAATAATTTTTGCAGACACAAGGGGCCAAACCCCTGTAGCTGGAGCCCCTAATGCCTTGGAATAATAAAAATTAACACAATTTGGCTGGCAGTATCTTAGAAAATATTCTTCTCTTAGCAGAGGAATCAGTTAATGCCTTTGTCCAGATGGACTCAGAACAGGTACCCTGCCCCTCCCCCCAGTAAAACTCAGTGTGACAGGAGAGGATCAAGGGAATAAGGACAAAAACATATTTTGCTAGAGAAACAGAATAAATCAATTTGCTGTGAGCATCTTGCATCCTTCTCTTGAGTGATCATTTTCCATCTTTTCTTGGCATTTTACGGTGTTTAGTGCCCATAAACACCAGAATTTACTGAACATCTTAGACATTAGGCCCCACTTTGCATCATTGAGACAACAAGCAATTCCCCGAGATCACATGGCTCCTAAGAGTCAGGCAGGAAAAAGGCAGGATGCTGGATGATTAGCACTGGGTTGTTCTGTTCACTACATGAGAAATAGAGACTAGGTAGGAACAACAGTGGTTTTGGACTACAGGTGATTTATATGGAGTCCAGAATACCCCTCAATATCTTTGGAGCCATTAACAAATGATCCTCATTATCAAAAGTTCTATTAGTAGCTAACAGTTACAGAGTTACTATTATATATTAAACATTTCATTTAATCCTAAAAACAACCCCATACGACAGGAACTAATATTGTCTCCATTTTATTTATACATAAAATGTGATACAGAGAGGTGACCATATGCCCAGTAGATTCAAACTTTTTTTTGACCACAGAGCCCACATTGTAAAACAATGACTTTCAAACTTTCTTTTACCATGATTCAGTAAGATATTATTTTACCTTGTAACCCAAAAGATACACTTATAAATGCATAAACACACCCCAAAATGTTTTAGAAACTAATTTCAGTCTTGCTACATGCCTTAGATCAGTGTTTTGATATTTCCTATTGTATTTTAACTCCTCTATTTCCTTTTAAGTTGCACAGTACAAATCACTAATGTATTTCATGACATACAAATAGCCTGTGATCTGCAAATAGAAAAACACTGATCTAAAGCATCATGCAGTATTGCTTCTCCCGGCTCTTCCAGTTTGAATCTCTAGGAATAGATCTTAAGACCACATTGTTAAATTTTCCACCAGTGGTCAATGTTTAACAACTAGAGCTTCAGGATTTGTGAGGGGAATGGTTATTAAGTTTGCTGATTTCTGCAATATAAATACTCCCACTGTGGACAATTTGAAACTATCACTGTGACACCACTAAACAGTCTTGGGAAGAAGTATGTATAAATGGCTCTTGAGAGCTCATAACAGCCAACTAAAGTACACCAATAACTTTCCCTCCAAATTTCAACAAAACAGAATTTTAAAAAACAAAATTTTAAGTCATGTTAATGACCAGAAGAGCTGGAGATATCTTATCAATGGCATTTACTTGCCTATTTGATGGCAACTATTTTAAGCTCAAATCTCACATGTCTGATACATACGAGTTGTTTCTATTTGAGTCGTCGTCGTCGTCGGCATCCGTCCGTCTCGAGAGACGATGGTGTAGCTTCTACTGAAGCTACAGAGCCTGGGCAGGGTGATATGGAGGGTCTGCTGTTGCCCATGCAGCAGACCCCCCCTCTCTTCGCAGCTGAAGGGTCCAAGGGAAAGACGGAGTCAATACAGCTTGGCTTCAGGTGCGCCGCAGGAGTTGCCGGTGTTGACTACAACGTCAAACCGCCTTAGGGACTCCGGCTCCGGATTTTCTGTCGGGGTTTACTCCCTTAGCCTTTCCCCTGAAGAGGTATGCCGCAAGGCAGCGGAGGTTTTTTGGAGTCAGAGTTTTCCTTTTTCTATTTGAGTATGGGGTTAATAACACTATAACTTAAAGAATATCAAATAGATGATATGTCATTATCCATACACTGGGATATATAAAACTTTATGGTTAAAAGTATTTCCTCTTTCTTAAGCCAATGTTTTGACATATTTAAAAATGTGATCACCCATAAATGGGTAATAAATTAATTTGCATTAATATGCTAAAAACCTGATGGCTTAATATAACAGATGATCTTATTTGTAGTAAGACAACTGAGAAAACAGGAATCTAATAAGAGAATGAAGGAAGACATGACGTTGGAGTAGTAGCATTTCTGGGAAAAGCCATCATAAATAGGGTAACACAATGGGAACCATCATAAATCCTGAGGCCATCTGAGACTCAGGACAGCATCAGGCATCTGTGGAAGGACATACTGGGTAAGAGAAAAGTTACAGAATTAAGTAAAATAATTTATGTAGAATATTAATCATAGTTTCTGGCACAGAGTAGGTGTTTAATAAATTTTAGTATCTTTAAAGAAAAAGCATGGACAAAGAAGAGAGGTTCTATTCAGGAATCACTTATTAACAAATAATATAAAACAGATTTCAAACTGACTTAGGCAAAAAAAAGGAATAATTTATTGTCTCACATAATTGGGAAAGTTTAGCCGAATTAAATAGAAGGTATAATATGGTCAGGTTTCACTATTTCTCTCTCTTTGCTATGCATCAGGCAGACTCTTGCCTCAGAGTGGGAAGACAGTTGCCAGCAGCTCTGGGTTTACATCTATTTCTTTCAGCCACTCTAACAGAAAGAGGATGCTTTCCTCCTGGTGGTTCTAAAAAATGTTCTCCAATTAACTCTGATTGGCAATGATTCGGTCACAGGCTCATCCTGGAATCAATTGCTGTGGCCAAGGACACATCCCACTCTGGTTAGTCATGTGTGTCACAAGCCACTTTATCAAGCCAGGAATGGATTCACCTCACCTTATGAACATATGTGTTAATTCCCAATTGGAAATTGTAATATGGTTTCCAAAAAAGTTAGAAATTGATGCTAATCAAACTACAAGAGAAAATCCAGGTTAATGTTTATACTCATTATTTCCATGCAACTTTCTGCCCCACAAGTTGCAACCACTACACAACCACTACACAACTCTAATCTCTGCCTATTGAGATCAACCACACTCCCACTGCCTCATGGCAGAGAAGCGCCTCTCTGCAGAAAGCTGGGGAATTCATAGTGTAACTACGGGGCTTCCCTCATGTGTTTCTTCTTCTCTAGGACCATAGTTTGCCTTTTATGTTTTGTCCAGTTTTATATCTATTTTCAGAAGGAGGGCAAGTCCAATACCAGTTACTATAACATGGCCAGAAGCAGAAGCTGACTATAGATAGTCTAAAGACTTCATTTAGCGCTAGGCAAGAATGGTGCTGTTTCAAACATTTTACTGTTCACATACTGAGGAAGTCTAGAGAGACGGGAGTGATAGTTTTGCAGAAACATGTATATGTTCTGTTCGTAATATTTGATTGGTCAATAATGATAAAAGCTTCTTAAATCCTAATTCTATATTTACTTCTCAATACTACCTTCGACAATCTCTCTCTCCCTCTCTCTCTCTCTCTCTCTCTCTCTCTTCAGCAATATATAATATAATTCTTCTTCATCAGGAAGCACTAAGAGTTAATTCATTGTGCAAAACAGTTCTCTCTCTCTCTGTCTCTCTCTCTTTCTATTCAGCAATATATAATGTAATTCTTCCTCATTAAGAAGCAGTAAAAGTTAATTCATTGTGCAAAACAGTTTGGCATTATTCAAGAGAAAGGACTGTGTATTCACAAGACATTATGTATTAATAGTAGCCACCTAATGCATCATATTGCCAACAGGTAAAAATGTTCCCCTGTGAACAGTGTTCCTCCATTTCTTCCCGTTAGAATTTTGTCCACAGCTAGAGAGAAAGCTTCAGACAAACCCAGTTTCTGTACTCTCTGTTCATGCTGACAAACCTGTAACTTCTATTAGACTTGGCAGTTTCTAAGAGGAAAAGGACAAAGGTAGACAGCAGGAAGTTTGGGGAGGCTCCAATTCCAAGGCTTTGTAATAAGGTTAGGAAACTTGAGGGTGAAAAACAGCTGAGATGGCAACACACACACACACACACACTCACACACACAGAGGAAAATACTGTGCATGTTGGCATTTAGAAAAATAACGATTTACTTCGAAGGGCAGTGACTGAATTAATATTACTGATTAAAAGTAAATTACTTGCAATTACCCTAAGGACCAAAGTTTAGCATAATTGTAAATCTGTTTGCCTACCTCATAAAAACACTTTTCCTCTGACTTCAGAAGATAAAGGAAATAGGAGATATGACTTTGTCTGTAGATGGAGAGGAGGGTTCCAAGGCAAAACAGTGAAGTGAACACTAGTCCTTTCGGCTCCATCACCCTCCCTTTCCGGCTTCATCATCACAATTGGCAGTGCCCCTCCTCCATGCAGTCACCTGGGGTTCTAGGGCTTCTTTCATCTTCTCTGCAAATACAACAGTCTACCAGAAAGGGTCTGGTCAATTCATTTCCACAATTTGAACTAATTTTTGAGTCATCTGGAGTTTTACATACATTGTAGGGTTCCAAACTAGAAAAATTTGAGAGAATGCAGAACTCTCCTCCCTAACTCAAAATCTTAACACAGAGAGAGGCTTGGCCTCCGCTCACGCACTTTGTCATTCACGCTCCAAAGAACTCGACCTGCTATGGGGTGGGTAGCTTCCCCATTCCTCCTAATCTCTACCAGATCAATAATGTGTGTCCTAAGCTTTTTAATTCCTCCAAGTGCTCTCAACTTTTCCAGTTTTACTTTATATTATTTTCTTAAAAATCATCAAAGATCAGAGGTATTTGGGCTGAATGTCTCTAGCGCCAAAGTTTAATCTTGACCTATTTCAACATTTTTTAAAAATAGATCTTTTCAGTGATCCTCTTTATTCTTTAAATGGAATTTCCAAATTATTTTTTCAATATCCTAACTGGTAATCAACATCTGATAACTACGTGAGGCACTGTGGAAAACACAATGATGTCTAAGGCATTGTCTTTGACATCCATTAATTACAATCTAACAGAGAAGAAAGAACCATTTTTTATTATTGTTTCAACTTTAAAAAAACTATGCAAATAAGCATAAAACAAAATACCTTTATTATGGTAAACATAAAACAAACTATGTGAGAATTTAGCAAATGAAGAGACCCCTCCCAGCTGGAGTAATGTGGAAGATTCCAAAGGAGTAGAAATTTTAAGTAAAAACTGATAAAAATGATTGCATTTGAAATAGTGGCTACTCATAATAATTTATTAATGGCTTCTGGGGGAAAAAAATCACCTTTGTTCCTAGCAAGAGTAAAGGAATTAGGATTGTGCAATGATAACATTCTGCTATTAATAATGCCAGCATAGCTATAGCCTCTGTTCACCCAATTAAAAATGGCAGTCTTAAGAACAAGGGCCAAATCTTTTTTTTTTTTTTGCCTATAATTCTGGCAGCTGAAAAATGTATAATCAAAGTTATAGTCGAATTGCATATGCTGGTACTAACTCTAACTTTTCTTCAGATCAGTTGGGTGTGCAGGCTTTGAGTGCAGGCTCAGAATCCCTTTTGCAACTTAAGGATTTATTTGTAGGCAAGAATGAGCATGGTTTCTGGCATTATATCTCCCTGGGATAAACTCCTTATTCATTGAGTTAAACTGGATTTTACTTCCAACAATAAGTCCCTGTGCACTCAAGAGACAAAGGAAAATACATATTAGCATATGCAGAGTATAGAAATGCTTCCTGCCCACATATTCCAGGGGTTATATTCACAGTAAACCACTGAGACTCCATTAATGCATGGATTAATAAAACATTGGTGAGCAGGTAGCCTATGGAGAGGGCTCCCCATGCTTGTTTATAGTTAACACATCACGCATCATCCCAGAATGAAGAACTTTGACCTCAAAGCTGCAATTCTCTGGCTGCATATGAATGTGGCTGCAGTAGGGAGCCTTTTTATCTGGGGAATGTGCTGCCGGCTGATTTATAATAAAAGGAACCTGAAAAGAAGTAGTTGGTGCCTTATCCCAAAATCCGATAAGCTGTTACACAGAGATAAACAGTTGCAGTGAAGTAAGCATGTTTATCTATTTTTCACCATTAAATTTTAATTTTCCTGTTCTTTTAGTTTCTTAAGGCTTCATTTTAAATAATGCTAAATGTTTTTAAATTATGCTTGTCCCTACAGTCTTAATCATTATAAATTCTGCTTTAAGGAAAAAGCAAGTAAGAAAATATTAAGACAGTGTATTTAAACATTACTCTAATTGATTTTTAAATTGTAATTCTCTGAGACTATGTTAAACGTCTCTTAAAGATGCTCTGTCAGGGGACTTAAAGGAAAAATATTTTGTATGGTAGTTTTGTCAACTTGTTTTTAAGATCTGTGTATCTAATTTCTAAATGTATATACGTAAGTTGTAATGAATTGCTTTTTGAGTCAAGCACTTACAACAATTGCCATGTTAAAGGAAATCTACATTATACTTATTTTTAAGATTTTCATAAATGATACAGATAGTTGTAAGAAACAGAGATGAGTACTTTTCCATCAGTCTTGACATAAATATATCTAAGCATTTAGAATGTTGATGACAGAAACAATATTCATTTGTTTACAAGTGGGTATCCAGTTCATGGCCTAGCATACATAGTAGGTATTCAATAAATATTTGACAAATGAATGTATCTCTGAAGCTTTGGAATAGGATAACATGCATATGCCTAATTCAGTATTCTCCTGGCCAAAAACTTAAGAAGTAAATGTGGACAACCTTGGAACTCATGCCTCCTGGCTTATTAGGGACTTACCACAGCCGCAGCTTCCTAATGCAAAGACAGCATTTTTTTCCTACACGTGTACAAAGCAATTCCTGTAGTTCTACCTGTTGCTCTATCAGTAAAGAGCATAATAAGGGAATGAGCACTTGGGATGATTAGGTAGGTAATGAAATAAAACAATTCATTTCTCTGCTTGAATTCCCATTTCCTGTGTCACAAGTAAAATAACAGAGTCATTTGTTGAATATCTCTCGATTGCAGACACTGTGCCAGTCCCTGAACACACAGAGATGGCATAAAACACAGCCCCTACTTGTGAAGCAGGCAAACTGATAGATACTATTACTTCTAGTGCAATGTAATGTTGCATTTGAAGTCATCTTTGATGAAGAGCATTTTCCCAAGAGAATCAAGGTTTCCATAAGCTATATGGTCATCTTTACCTATTCAGTAGACAATTTTCCTATTTAAGAGATACCTGCTGATGACCTTCTCTTAATTAATTACTCTCTTTTATTAGGCATATAAAACAATCATAGAGAAATTTCTGATTCTTTATCATTAGTGATAATGATTGCAGTGTCTTTTGCCTTCCACGACATTTTTGCTTCAAAGGGAATTGCACATAAAGATCAAAGAAAGACCAGAAATTGATATGAAATTTAAAAAATTCTACTACAGTATCAACTTTTTAAAACATTATTATTAGCCTTTCTGATGTCCTGTGGCAGATCTCCCAGAGAGGTTTTGGGTTAACACTGAGCGTTCCAATGACTGCTGCCATCATGGCCAAGGTTCACACCTAAATAAATAAACAAAACAAAACACAGAGGACTTGTGTGTCTCGAGAAAACAACCCATCACTCGCTCCATGCAAAAGGAACAGGAAGCATGTGGGAAGCAGAGTTTTAAAGGGCACTGCTAGCATGAGAAGGGAGAAATGTCAAAAATATTGAACACTTGACTCACTCTTTTTCTTGGCTTTTTGTAGAGTTTTGTTTCTTTCTTTAGGCCTTAAAAATTCTACATGCTGTGCCATTTCATGTGTTCCCAACAAACAGATAAGGAAACAAATATGAATTATAATAGCAATAGCAAATATTTCTTGAGCAAGCTACAGCAGGAAGTAAATATTCCACTGCGGAAGGAAAATAGGAAAGAATTCTTGGCCTCTTCTGGTGGTGACTATTGAGTGTTTTGTGTTGTTTTTTAATTGATTTTAGAGAGAGAGGAAGAGAGAGAGAGAAACATCAATTTGTTGTTCCACTTACTTATGCACTTATTGGTTGATTCTTGTATGTGTCCTGACTTATTGGTTGATTCTTGTATGTGCCCTAACCTCGAATCCAACCCTCAACCTTGGCATATCAGGATAATGCTCTAACTAATAGAGCTACCCAGCCAGAGCTGTCTACTGAGTCTTAGATAAGTGAGTGTTTACCAGATAAATGGATATAGAAGGGCATTTCCAGCCAAGGGAACAATATGAGCAGAAGCATAGGTTTGAAGGCAGAAGTGGGACAAAGTTGATGGGCATGGGGAAAAATAAGACAAAGGACAAGATCAAAGAGCACAAATAAGTCAATTCTCCTACCTAGAGGCAAGGAGGAGTAGATGTAGATTGATAGGAGATGGGCCACTGTGAGCAGCAGTTAATATTATACATTGGACAGAGCATTTCTCAGTGGGATGCTATGCAGATTGTTAACATTTGCTAACTTATTCGAGAAAACACAGGTGGTATGGTTTTCAAGTATCCTGACTGAGTAGAGCACAGCCAGGAGAGCTCTCTCCTTCATAACATCCCACCAACCCACAATTGTGCACAAAAGCAGGAGAGCAGACAGGCACACTACACCACACAGATAGGTGCAAGCAACTGTACCATCAAGAGAATGTTCCAGGAGTCCCAGTCATCACTCCTTTCACCTAACTCCAAATGTTATAAAAGCTTACCTTACCCAGGAGGAAGAGGGGTGGGCAAGCAGAATGAGTGCACTGCCCAAAGTGTAGTGCTAGGAAGCTGAGTAATAAACTGTAACAGTAGATCCATTGGTTTGTGTGCGTGCAATGGGGCTGCTCCACCCAAGGGTTTTGGAAAGATCCAAAAACTTAGAAGTTAATGTAGGTTAACCTGGGGTGCATCTTTCTTGGCTGATTAGGGACCCACCAGAGTTGCAGCTTCTTGATAGAAAGGCAGCATTTTCTCCTGCATATATACAAAGTAATTCCTGTAGTTCTATCTGTTGGCAGTTCTATCGTCAAAGACTTTATAAAGTCTACTCTCAAAAGCATGATCCTCAAAGCAGGACCTTGCCTGATTCCTAAAAGATGTATATTTTCTAGCCTATGTGGTATAAAGAAGCTCAATTTATGTAATTGTCTTAAACTACAATCTACCTTTCAAACCCCAGCACTAGTGCTCACTGCCCTCCTCTGAATGTGAAGACCACGTCAGGAGTTGCCTAACACTGGCTGGCGAAGGCACACCAGCAATCACACTTTCTCTGTCATCTATGTTGTACAAGTTATACAACAACACATTCTTAAGTTTTGTACTTGAGGAAGATTGTCTTTTTGTAACTCACAAAAAGGTGCTTTGGAAGTTGGCAGCAGCTCTCTAGGAACCTACCGCTATGCTTCTGTTAGAGATAAAAAGAGCCTGGCACAGTGGAGATAGAAAAGAAGAGACAACTTTGAGAGGTGGTAAGCAGGTAGACTCTGCAGAACTTAGTGGCTAATTCAAAGAAAATAGGAGAGGGTGAAATGAGAAGGGATCTAATAGGTTTCTGGCTTGAGGGCCTGGGTACAGAGAATATCCATTCACAGAGATAAGGATAAGTTTATGATATGTAGACCTGAAGGTGTCAGAGGGGTATGTGGGTAGAGCTGTTTAGCAGACAATTAACCTAGGAGTCATTTAAGTGGTGATTGAAGCTATGAACACTGGAAGAGCTAGCTCAGGGCATGGGGGTATTCAGCAATGGAATTTGAGATGTAGTCAGGAACGAAGCATGAGAACAGAAACCTAGAAAGTTTTCAATTAAAGTCAAGTAAAACGGGGACTACAGTGGGTATATGGAATTTAGAAACTAACAGATCACTAGTAGCTTTTTCCAAAGCTGTTTGTTGGAGCAGTGAAGAATCTTGATAGCAGTGGTCTGAAAGCATCTGGGATAAGAGGTAATGGGGACAAAGTGACAGATGATTCTTTTGAAGAAGTCACCTCTGAAGGGAGGACAGGGATATAGTAGTAGGAATTCAGAAATAGTGTTTTGTTTGCTTCCAAATGGAAAGGGAAAATTGGGTAACATTGGGGTTGGTTAGAAAATTAGGTGAAAGAAAGGGATAAAGACTCTTACCAAGTTGTTACTCTACCAACAGCTAAGTAAATGACTCAGTAAAGAGAGTACCAAGCTCAACATTTAAAAAACCAGAGTCTGAACACTTCCTCAACTCTAAGTACACTTTGTCAGCTTACTTTACCTCTTCAGTCCTCAGTGTCCAATTCTGAGAAGTAGGACCACTAAGATCTACATTACAGTGGGTTGTAAGGACTGGGTGAGGATATTGTGGGAGAGTGCCTGGTCCACTGGTGCAGTGTGTGGTTAGTATATGGTATTTAGAGTCATTATCCCATCAAAGGTCTGAATGGGGACCATCAGTGTAATCACTGTTGCTTTCTTTACCATTTTTTTGTTCATATAATTTTTATCTCTCTAGGAATTTGGTGACAGGCTCTGCTAGTCTGTTTCTCCCTTATATGAAGGACAGAAGAAAGATCCAGTGTGGAAATGAGAGACGAAGACTAACGGGCAACATTGGCTCCATCCACTGATCTACTAGAGGTACAGAAACAGGATTCATGAAGATGTTGACAAGACTCCAAGTTCTTACCTTAGCTTTGTTTTCAAAGGGATTTTTACTCACTTTAGGGGATCATAATTTTATGAGGAAGGAGATTAAAATAGAAGGTGACCTTGTTTTAGGGGGTTTATTTCCTATTAATGAAAAAGGCACTGGAACTGAAGAGTGTGGGCGAATCAATGAAGACCGAGGGATTCAACGCCTGGAAGCCATGTTGTTTGCTATTGATGAAATCAACAAAGACAATTACTTGCTACCAGGAGTGAAGTTGGGTGTTCACATTTTGGATACATGCTCAAGAGATACCTATGCATTAGAGCAATCACTGGAATTTGTCAGGGCATCTTTGACTAAAGTGGATGAAGCTGAGCATATGTGTCCTGATGGATCCTATGCCATTCAAGAAAATAGCCCACTGCTCATTGCAGGGGTCATTGGCGGCTCTTACAGCAGTGTTTCCATACAGGTAAGACTGGCCAAGACTACTGCTAAAACACTGTTTCTCTTTCAGTTCATGTCTTGGGGAAACAAAGAAAGACTATCCTAATAACTACATCAATGGATGATATTAACAATGTAATTATTCATATCTATGGGTATTTGATAATATAGGTTTGCAGAAAGAACAGTTCTCTAGCAATGAAAATTGTTTAGAAGTATATCAGGTAGCTACTGCAGCATAACAACCTACCGCAAAATTCAGTGGCTTAAAAAATACTTATTATTATAGTTTACAAGTCTGAAGATTAACAGGAGCAAGCTGATCAAGGCTGAGTTCAGCTAGCAGTGACTCTGCTCCAAGTTGTCCCTTATCCTCTAACTGGAATCAGTGGGCTAGCCCAGGCATAGTCTTCTAAGAGTGATGGCAGAGGTGCAGGTGAACACAAACTTAATGGCATAGGCCTCTTCCAAGCTTCTTTTTTGCATCAATCTCCTATCATCCCATTATCAAAGCAACTCACAGGGCTCAGCCCAGAATCAAAGAGTAGACAAATATTTCCTGCCCACAGGATAAGTGCAGCAAAGTTATATCACCAAGGATGTGGCTATATGGTGGAGTAATGAACTGTGGCCATTGACACAATCAACCGCAAGAAGATACAGTTTCATTGAATTCTATTTTTTTCACACTAATTTTCACTGAAGTATAGTTTTGTTCAGAGATAAATTATAAGCAATTTTTCATGGTATAAACCTAAAAATGTATGCAGGGAAGCCAGATAATTAATACCAAAAGAGAGAGAGAGAGAGAGAGAAGGAACAATTCAGCTCACAACTTAAATTAGATGAAAGGATGGAGGATGGAAATTGGTTCTCATAATTTTGTTAGGGAAAGAAGGAATATATTATTCAAACCTTTGCAATGCTCACTTACAGGGTCACAAATTTTAGAGATGAAAATGAGCTGAGAAATCATCTAGTTCAACTTTCTCATTTTCCCAAGACCCAGAAAGATTGGTTTCATAAAACTTCCATTGGTAGGTAGCACAAGAACTCTGATAGATTCTTTGGACTTTGGGTCTCTTTCAACTGCCCATATGATTTGTATATGTTGCTTGAAGTTCAATTTTTTTTTTCTGATGAAAGTATTAATGTCACAGTAATAAAAGGTTATGATTCTAGGAGTCATATAATTTGCTTCCTGCCAAATTACTATAATTAAAGCCCCAAGCACTAGAGGAGGCCATATTACACCCATGCTGCCTTCATATGTCACAGACAACTTAAATTGGCTCTTTGTATTAGAATAACCTTATTTATATATCACAGATTTGTGGCATTTAAAGTTCTATGTACAATTTCATGCTGTTCTAAATGAGATATTTAAAGTCTTTCCTTCTTCAGAGCACACCCTTATATTATGAGTAATTAAGATAATTAATTTTTCATAAAAACCCTTTGACTTCATTAGATAGGCAGGAAATATTGCATGTTTCAAAGCATATCATGTTAATTTTGCCACTGTTTTTATACTTGGATCAAGAGACATGGAATTTTTTATTTGAGAAGAGAGAATTAAAAATATACATCTGCCATACTTCTATAAAAATTTCACCAGATATATGCCAATCATTTTACAAATATTTGTATTATACACAATATTACAACTAATAAAGTATGACGTATATGCCTTTCCAACCTTAGTTTCTCTTAGTGAAGTAAATAGCAACCTACAACAGATGTGTAAATATTTATTTATCCGAAGTAATTAGCAAACTATGTCAGGCAAATAGATATTTTTAATCTAATTTTGCTATTTTATTACTTATATACTCCTCAAAAGAGGTCAGATTGTTTTAGAGGGGAAAATATGGACTATTATAATCCTGTAGTGTTCATGAGGGAAGAATTCACCTCTTAATTATCAAAGGACCTGGCTTATTATTTAGTTTATCTGGTTCATAGCACTATAAAATCACAAATGCTGATATGGTTTTTGTCTCCATAATATAAATGAACAAAAACTATTATGCGCTACTGAAAGTAGTATAGATAATGGCATCAGAAAGACTTGGGTTTGAATTCCAACCCCAATGTGTACTAGCTTACCTATAAAATAAGGAAAATAGCTTCTATCTTAAAAATTTGTTGGATACACTGAGAGCACCTGTGGGAAATGCCTCACCAAAAACCAATAGACTTAATAAACATCACTAAAATTCTAGGAAAAGCCAGTGCAAGAGCCTCATCTAAAACCAACTCTGTGGCCTTCCCTCCCAGTGGCCCAGCAGACGCATGAAGTCATTGCTGGCACCCCATGTACTACATTAACAAGTCAACTTGTATAAAGGCGTCACTGTTGCAGGGGTTGGAGGGACCACTAGAGTAATAAAGTACGCAGCCTTGATATCAAGCAACTTAAAATCTGGCTGTGGGTACAATACTACTATGAAATAACAGTGACTACAATTCAGAATATGTCCATGTGGTTCACAAGGGAAGAAATACTGTTTAGAAAAGTTTTGAAGATGACTGATAAAATGAAAGTTGCTTTGGAGAACGGCTAATTGGGCCACAATGTGAAGAAGATGCTGGATGTGAGGAGGTCAATCAGAAAGTTGTGGCGCATTGTCCATGTGTAAGAGGACAGAGACCTTGGCAGGAATAAGGAGTTGTGCTGAAGAAGAAGGGAAGGAGAAGCTTTACTCCCGCCTGCATGGCCCCTGGGTGTGCTGACTGTTCAGTCTCAATTAGACCATACACTTGTTTCAGCCAAGGTAAACTGGGAGGTGGAGCAATTTGCTCCACCAAGGAACGCTTTCCCACAAGGCTTTGCTTTCAGCTAGGCATCATGAATGAAAGCAGTCTTAGGAGACTCTCATATAGCTAATAATTTAAGCGTGTTATCCTTTTGAAACATATCTGTCTTTTAGTAAGAATTCTAAAATATAATCAATGGCAACCCAAAACAATAAATTCTAATGATGAATTGAGGGCACTCTTGTACATAAATGAGGGAAACATTTTAGCAGAGAGGATTTTTCAGGGTATCTCTTACACTCACCTCCTTCTGCTCCTGGATGGTTTCCGATCATACACCCTGATGTCTGGTAACTGTGGTGACAGCATGTAGCTTGTAGCTACAAAGATCCATGCACATCAGTTAAAACTGCCATCCATTTTTAACTATTTTTTAAAAAATTTTACTTGAGGATATGTTTATTGATTTTAGACAGAGAGGAAGGAAGAAAGAGAGAAAGAGAGAGAGACAAAGAAATGTTGATGTGAGGGAGAAACATCAATCGGTTGCCTCTTGCATGCACACGACTGGGGTTGGAACCCTCAACCTAGGTATGTGCCCTGACCAGGGATTGAACCTGCAACCTTTTGATACATGGCACAATGTTGCAACCAACCACCTGGCCAAGGTCATTTTTAACTACTTTGACTTCCTGAATATTTACTGAAAAAGTGTCTTTGCTTGAATTAAGCAGGGGGGAAAAAAGAGGATGAAACTGTAGAAGAAAGGGACTAGTACAAATCCACCACATAATTTTAAAAATTCCTATTATCTAATTGTAGCATCCAATCTCAAACCAGATCACAGAGTTTTCAGTCACAAAATTGCCTGTTGAGAGAGAGAGGATTATAGAGAATGGTAATACATGTGCATCTTCCCTTTTGTGGTTGGGTCAGTTAGATGTTATAATCTCCCTATTTCGGCTAGATTGCTTCAGGAGGTGCTTTCTCTCCAGCTTTGTCTTCTTTCTTTATCTTCCCACTAAATGAGTATTCTCCTGGAAGTCAGTAGAGGAGATAGGCCCACTGTGTGAGTTCCTACAATAGACAAGGTTTGCAGATAACAAAAATTACATGAAAGGAGAAATTCTTAATGATTTGCTGGATTAAGCAATATCACCATCGATGATATCATTATTTTCCCAACACTCTTAGTAAGACAAACCACTCTCTGGTGGTCCTGTAACAGAACCCTTGGGCTGCTCCGATTGAAACAGAACCCACGGGCTGTTTAGTTAGGGGCCCGATTGCCTGCCGCCAGAATTATAACTCTTAATAGAAGAGTTTGGTGAAAAGAAAAAGAATTGTTTATTTACACATAGTCCTGCCTCCCCCTCCCAGACCGGGCCAGTCTTAGAAAAGTCAGAAACACCGTTTCCCTACTTCCTAGGCACAGTTCAGCTTTACCAGTAGCTGCCAATCACTCAGTTCTGATTGGGGAGGTCCTTTCTGTGCTGTGGTGCCCTCCAGCTCTCAATGCACAACCGCTTTGATTCTCAGCCTCCTTGCAAACTGCCTTCTTTCTGTAAACCACGTGGATCTCCTCTCCTTCTCAAAGCAGCCTGGCGAGAGCCTCTTCTTAAAGCAGCCTGGAGATCCCTTCTCCAAGCCACATGGAGGGAGCCTACAAGAGTCAGAGAGTGAGGGTGTGAGGGCCAGAGAGAGCCTGAGAGAGAGAGAGCCTCCTAGAGCCAGAGCCAGCCCAAAATGTCTGCAGCTCCTCTCTTCCTCCCTGCCTCCTCTCTCTCCCTGCGTCCTCTCACACAGTGGGTGTTGCAAACAGTTCTGACCATTCACAGAACCCTACCGTAGGCTCTGTAGGCTCTGTCTGCTTCTTCCGTACCAGCCCACAGTCCAAGATCCTTCCCATCTTCCTGAGTCTTGGAAGTAAAGCGGATCTTTGCAACAATGTTTCCAGCCACTAGCTCCAGGCATGCAAGGGCATCCTGAAAGCTGCTTCCTGCTCCCTATCTCCCAGCTGCTAACTCTGGGGTTTGTTTTTGGACTCCCCTGTTTCTGTAACAGTCCTTTTTATAAAGCAACAGTATTGATTTCTTAACTTGGTAATCAACGAAAGCTAGCATCATAATCCTTCTTTATTGGCAAATATACATGGAGTCTACCCACCCCTCGTAGTAAGTTTCTTTTCAAAGAGTTTTTAAGACTATTCTTCTATTCTCTATAAGCCGGCAAGCCACCCGCTTCAGGGAAACTGGTATTTATTCAAGAAGAGAATCAGGCCAGTTGTCTTTTGCTAAGTAGTTGTCTTTGTGCTACTTATTTTGCAGCAGTGTTTATGTTTGTGCTTTTTCAAATAGACTGTAGTTAGAGCTCCTAAGATGTTCAGTCTAAAATGTCCTTTGAAATGTTCCAAAAATGTTCCTCACTCTTTTCAGAGGACATATCATTCTGTCAGTCTCTCTTGCGTAGCTGGAGCAAATTTCAGCTGGAACATGACAGGCATAAATTGACCTAGTTATCCTCATGCCCCTTAGTGTGAAAGTGACCTCAGCAACAAATGGGGATCTGGGTTAAATGGCATCTAAAAGCGGTGCTCATAGAAACGGCAGAGAGAGCCCTGAAAGGATCTTACTACCTCTACACATCCACTGTATAATCAGAACCTTTTATGGACTTTTTGGTAATATTCATATCCCAGGAACTCTCTAAGCCTGGGAGAAGGTCATTATAATATTGTTTATCATGACATAGATTTGAATATGTCACACATTGCTCACATCATGTCTTTGAGAAGAATAACCCCTTAAACTAAATGCTTTGAAGCAAGTGTTAGATTTTTTCTAGATGGGATAAAAAGAACAACACAGAAAGACCTCTCTATGTTATTCCTCCTCCACTCAGTTCCACAGTGTGAAAGTGAACCACCACTGGCCAATTTATATTAAGCATTGCCTTCCTCAATTATTCATTCCTACTTTAAATTCAAATGCTTTTGGGAAGAGTCACACATGAATTGCTGATCTTACTATAGGTGAATCAGAAAAATAGTTGAAGGACTTGGTGGTATAAACTCTTCAATATAGTTAGCTGTGTCCAAGTATCAAATAGACTGCTGAATGGAAAATTTAATATTTTTGTGGATAAACAAATTAAATACAAAGCAGAGTTTCTCAACCTTGGCACTATTGGGATGGATAATTCTTTGATGCATGGAGCTGCCCTGTGCCTTGTGAGATGTTTAGCTACCTCACTGACCTCCCTCCACTAAAGTAGATGTCATTGCACCCAAAGCTGTGACATCCAAAAATATTTCCATACATTTCCAAATTACAAAATTACCCTCCTTTTCCACTGGCAAACTGAGAGTAAGGCATGGTTAAGATCAATATAAGGAAAAGTTCTTAGAAATGAAATAGAATCATCTGGAAGGAGAGGGGTTGTAGGAAGTGATTCCTTTGTCACTGGAGTTATTCAAAGAAAAGCTGAACCTATTATTGAGGAAATTGAAACAACATATTAGTATTTAAACTATATATGCTCCTCGACTTACAATAAGATTACATCTTGAAAAACTATTATAAGTTGAAAATATTGTAAATCAAAAATGCATTTAATACACCAAACCTACCAAACATCATAGCTTCATGGAGCTGACCTTAAATGTGCTCAGAACCCTTACATTAGCCTACAGTTGGGCAAAATCATCTCGTTCTTGCTGTCCAACATCATGAGAAAGTATTGTACTGCATATGGCTAGCTCTGGAAAAGATCAAAATTTAAGGTATAGTTCCTATTGAATGTGTGTAACATTTCACCATTATAAAGTAAAAAATTAAAAGTCAAACCATGGTAAGTTGGGGATCATCTGTATATGGTACTTAAAGGCATTTCTTAATTTTAAAGTTATATGTTGCTCAAGCAAAATACTCTACTATTAAGATATGAGTGAAGTATCTAAAACATGAACCAAATAAATAATAGGTTCTTTTCCATCAGGATCACTTGAAGAAGTCTAGTCAATTGTCATTTTTACTTGATCATGGTAGTATTTTTGTGAACTTGGGGAATCAAGCATCTCAATTACTTACATATTACAACTAGGACACTCATAAAATCATTTTTTATCAGAAAATAAGCATTTATTAAGAGTATATATTTTAGGTATGGCAAAAACACTACTGTGTAGAGTCTGGGTAACATGAGGCAGACATAATGTAAAATACAATTTTTAAATAGTAGATATCTTACGAGTTCCTGAGACATGTATAAACAACTCAGATAATATATTAGATCCATACATAAAACAGTTACAAGTGTAGGACCTGAGTATCGATTGACAACATAAGTACTAGGAGACCAGAGAGAATAACAGAATGAGCAGAAAGGAATGGAGCTGAACAGGAAAAAGATTTTTAGATCTGTAAAAACCGAAAACCTGCCTTTGAAGTCTTCCTGGAAAGTTACTTTCTCATAGTCTACTGGATAGTATCTGCATATTTTTTCATAAAAGAGAGAACATAGTGTTTCTTTCAGCTGGAATGTAATGTTCTTTAGCTGTTTGTAGGCCTTGCCAAATCCTTCTCTCCTTTACTTCACAGCTCAAACCCTATCCTTTTGGGGAAATCTTTCTCAAGCTCCCACTGCATAAACACCCACTCCCAATACTATCTTATTAAATGTAACTGTTCATTTGTGTATCTATATTTTCCCACCAAACCGTAAGTTACTTCACTTTAGGAACATCTTTTTGTCTTTGTATTGAGGGCACCTAAAATGATTGTCTTCCACATTGAGAAGGAGTGCTTTTTGACTGAATTGAATTAACAGAATGATAACCTAAAACATGTCCAAAAGGCTGAAAATCCCTAAACAAATCTTGGATTGGAGATCACAACCATGATCTGCTTATTCTAGATCACTGGATGTTCACAATGAAAATCAGCATTTGCCTACATCAGAAAACTGGCTTTGATACAAAAGACAGATGTTGTAGTGAAGTGGGCATGTGGGACAAAAGTCCTGCCATCTCCTCCATCTCCACTAACACACATGTGCCCCCCCAAAATGCCTCAATTTGGGAGCAGCTCTAAGGTTCCCATTCCATTTACCCTTAGACTGACTATCCAGAGAAGCCCACCTGAGATGCAATACAACTGGGCACCCAGGACCATTGCAGATAAGGTTAGAGCTCTGTCCATGCCCTAATCCAGCTGTGTGCAGTCTCTCCACATATAGCGAACACAGAGTGCCAGCGATGCCAGATCGTTAGCTTGTAGCTAACACAAAAGAGAAGGAAACATCACCCTGTCCTTAAGAAAAGCAGAGTGGCAGCATTACAAATCCACTTACTAATCTGTCTTTAGTGTCTCTATCACTAGAAACGTCAGAATGATAGTTGCATTTAGTGAGTTTAATATTGCAAATATAATAATCGTAGCAATCGTACGTTACAACTATATACTTTTAGTGTGACTTCCTTGAAAAATTTCAGCTCAGTGATCTTACTAGGATTTATTTAACCCTCCATTGTCTCTGTTCTCATGTCTGAGATGAACATATTAGTAGTATTTCTCTTACTGAGTTACTGTAAGGATTAAATGAGAAAATATATGAAAATAGTAAAAATAGTGTTTTACAATAATGAGCATTCAACATTTTAGATTTTACTAAATATTATCTGTCAGGTTTTTTTCTTTTTTTTAACTTTTAACATCTCCAGACGAAGAGAAACAGTTCCAAGATGAATTAGCCTGATAAAGTTTAAGTACCAAGTTTAAGTTTCTACTACTTTATAAGTAGTAGAATCAACATTAAAATCCAAATAGCTTGCCTCCCACACTGTTATCCTGAGCACCCCCTCACATAATCTAAGCTTCAGAAAAACTCGGCTCCAAAGTTATCTCAGACAGACTCTTGTGTACTTCCTTCCCAGACTTTCTTTCTAAGACATTCTCACAAAGGTGGTGGTTTTAAAAGCTCCCTCCATTGCACCTGTTTCCCCGCCTCCAAAAAGGGCAATGCTGTTCAAGTAATTCATCGTAGGGAGAGAGGCAATAGCAACAGCAATTTTAAAGTCCTTTTAATAACCTTGTTTCATTGAGGAAATTTTTCACCAGAGGTTATTTTCTAAGGGGCACTATTTTTTCCTTTCCTTTGTTAATCTATTACTTAATTAATTCCCCTTCTGTCATGTGTTTAGTGGGAAACTAGCCTTGCGAAAAACAAGAGGTTACCATTAGGACCACTCTCCACAGGGCAACAGAATGGCCCAGGGCTGAGAATAAGCTTTTATCGTGGCCACATGTCTATGATTGGAGGTCATGGAATGAAGAGCAAGGTATAAAGACATTCCTGAAATATCAACGAGTGTCTTAAATTATGATTATAGATTAATCAGCAAGCTAATTGAAATAGGACTTCTAAGATATGATTTTGCTTTAACAACACAAAGTTCTCTTTTCAAATTACCATTAAATATAAACCTTTTTAACAGATCAATATGTACAAGGCTCAGTATTTCAATATGGAAAGAGCCAACACTTAGCAGTTGATAACAAAGTCCATTGATTTAAGGTATTAGAAGTGCTCTCACTGGTCTGTGAAAATGCAGTTGAAAATTTACAGAACATTTTTCCAATTAGTGGACTTTGGAAATTTAAGAATAGTGTTTCAAAAACACCTGCAGTTAAACTCTAAGTAAGCATTGATACTCCAGGTGGTATATCAGTGGGACTTTGAACGCTGAATTGTGGTGGCTCTATTTTTGACATCACCACCTGGTAGATTATGAAAAGCCCTCTGTTACTAGTGACAGAGTCCTGATTTTTGCCATAGGGGAGAACACAATAGAAGAGACACTTTCAAAAGTTATATTCCAAATATAAACCAGATTTCCTTGCCAAGTGGCCAGAATGGAAAAGCATCTTGAGACATTTGCCATCACTTCATAGGGTTAAAGGGCACCACGTGCATCCCAGGGACTAGTTGGTTCCTCCCAGGCCTCCAGTTTGGGTAGCTGCCATTAGGCTCACAATGCAGCCTCCTAGAATGCAAATTAGTCAATTAAGTTCTCCCAATGTGAAAAACAGATGTGATTGAACGCATAATCTACAATTTGTTCAGAATTTTTATATAAAAAGGTACACATATGTATTAAGCACATAATATCTAGGTTTACACAGTAGTTTATGTAATATCGTTTATACAGGATTTAAAGAAATACAATAGTAAACATAGGTTGGTGCCGTCCAGTGGCTATTTAACAGACTCTCAGTTTTTATTTCTACATGAAAGAAAGTCTTTATGTTATCTTTTCTTAGATGCTTCCAGAAATTTAAAAGCTCTTTAGCTTTTCTTTTCTTTTCTTTTCTTTTAATTTTATTTTTTGGTTTTTCAATTACAGTTGTCCCATTTTTCCCCCATTTCTCTCCCCCACCCAGCCCACCCCTTCTCCCACAATCATATCCTTCCCCTTTGTCCATGTCCATGAACCATTTATACACGTTCCTTGACTAAACCCTTCCCTTACTTATCCCCCTTCTCTCCCTCCCCCCTCCCCCCTATTGACTGTTATTCTGCTCCTTGTCCCATTTAGTTCATTTGTTTATGCTGTTCTTTAGTTTTCTGTATTAGGTGATATCATATGGTATTTTTCTCTCTTTACCTGGCTTATTTCACTAAGCATAATTCTCTCAAGTTCCATCCATGTTGTTACAAATGGAAGGAGTTCCTTCTTTCTCTCTGCTGCATAGTATTCAATTGTGTAAAGATATCACAGTTCTTGGATCCACTCATCTACAGATGGGCACTTAGGCTGTTTCCAGCACTTAGCTATTGTAAACAGTGATGCTATGAACATAGGGGTGCATAAATTCTTTTGAATTAGGGTTTTAGGATTTTAGTTTTTTGAGGTAATTCCATACTGTTTTCCATAGTGGCTGCACCAGTCTGCATTCCCACCAACAGTGCAGTAGGGTTCCCGTTTCTCCATATCCTCGCCAGCACTTGTTGTTTGTTGATTTGTTGATGATGGCCATTCTGACTGGTGTAAAGTGGTATCTCATTGTGGTTTTTATTTGCATCTCCCTGATGGCTAGTGATGTTGAGCATTTATTCATGTGTCTATGGACCTTCTGTATGTCTTCTTCAGAGAAGTGTTTATTCAGTTCCTTTGCCCATTTTTTAATTGGGTTGTCTATTTTCTTGATGTTGAGTCGTATAAGCTCTTTATATATTTTGGAGATCAGTCCCCTGTCTGAGATATCATTGGCAAATATGTTTTCCCATATGGTTGGTTTCCTTTTCATCTTGCTGATGTTTTCTTTTGCTGAGCAGAAACTCTTCCGTTTGATGTAGTCCCATTTGTTTATTTTTTCCTTTATTTCTCTTGCCTTAGGAGATGTATCCGTGAAGATATTGTTACGTGGGATATCTGAAATTTTCCTGCCTATGTTTTCCTCTAGGACTTTTATGGTGTCATGGCTTACATTTAAGTCTTTGATCCATCTTGAGTTTATTCTCATGTGTGGTGTAAGTTGGTGGTCTAGTTTCATTTTTTGCACTTCCCTGTCTAGTTCTCCCAGCACCATTTGTTAAAGAGGCTCTTCTCACTCCATTTTATGTTCCTCCCTCCTTTATCAAATATTAGTTGACCATAGAGGCCTGGGTTTATTTCTGGACTCTCTATTCTGTTCCATTGATCTATATGTCTGTTCTTATGCCAGTCCCAGACTGTTTTGATCACAGTGGCTTTGTAGTTTGATGTCTGGTATTGTGATTCCTCCTGCTGTGTTCTTCTGTCTCAAGATTGCTTTTGCTATTTGGGGTCTTTTTTGGTTCCATATGAATTTTTGGAGTATTTGTTCTAGGTCTGTGAAATATGTCATTGGTATTTTAATAGGGATTGCATTGAACCTGTAAATTGCTTTGGGTAGTAAGGCCAATTTGATGATGTTGATTCTTCCCATCCAACAACATGGTATTTGCTTCCATTTATTTGTATCTTCCTTAATTTCTTTCTTCAATGTTATGTAATTTTCAGTGTGCAGGTCTTTTATCTCTTTGGTTAACTTTATTCCTAGGTACTTTATTTTTCTTGTTGCTATAGTAAGTGGTATTTTCTTTTTTGTTTCTGTCCCTGATATTTTATTGTTGGTGTACAGAAATGCCTTAGATTTCTGTATATTTATTTTGTACCCCGCTACTTTGACAAATTCACTTATTATATTTAGTAGTCTTTTAGTGGAGTTTATAGGGATTCCTAGGTATACTATCATGTCATCCACCTATAATGATAGTTTTACTTCTTCTTTCCCAGTTTGGATGCCTTTTATTTCTTTGTCTTGTCTGATTGCTGTGGCTAGGACTTCCAACACTATGTTGAATAGGAGTGGAGAGAGTGGACATCCTTGTCTTGTTCCTGATTTTAGAGGGAATGCTTTTAGTTTTTGTCCATTGAGTATGATGCTGGCTTCAGGTTTCTCATATATAGACTTAATTATGTTAAGGTATGCTCCCTCTATTCCCATTTTGCTGAGTGTTTTCATCATAAATGGGTGTTGTACTTTATCAGATGCTTTTTCTGCATCTATTGATATGATCATGTGATTTTTGTCTTTCACTTTGTTTAGGAGATGTATTATATTTATTGATTTGCAAATATTAAACCATTCTTGCATCCCTGGGATGAATCCCACTTGATCGTGGAGTATGATCTTTTGGATGTATTGCTGGATCCAGTTTGCCAATATTTTGTTGAGGATTTTAGCAACTATGTTCATCAGCGATATTGGCCTGTAGTTTTCTTTCTTTGTTGTATCTTGACCTGTTTTTGGAATTAGGGTTATACTGGCTTCATAGAAAGAGTTTGGGATTTTTCCCTCTTCTTGGATTTTTTGGAATAATTTGAGGAGGGTAGGAGTTAGTTCTTCCCTAAACGTTTTGTAAAATTCACCTGTGAAGCCATCTGGTCCAGGGCTTTTGTGTGCAGGGAGGTTTTTTATTACTGTTTCAATTTCCTTCTTAGTTATTGGTCTGTTGAGAGTTTCTACTTCTTCTTGATTCAGTTTTGGAAGGTTATATGTTTCTAGAAATCTGTCCATTTCTTCTAGGTTGTCAAATTTCTTGCCATATAGTTGTTTGTAGTAATTTCTTACAATCCTTTGTATTTCTGTGGTATCAGTCATGATTCCTTTTTTTGTTTCTGATTTTGTTTATTTAAGTCTTCTCTCCTTTTTTCTTGATGAGTCTGGCTAAAGGCTTGTCGATTTTGTTTATTTTTTCAAAGAACAAGCTCCTAGTTTCATTGATCTTTTGAATTGTTTGTTTGGTCTCTATGTCATTTAATTCTGCTCTGATCTTGATGATTTCCTTCCTTCTTCTTGCCCTAGGCTTTTTTTTGTTGTTCTTATAGTTCTTGTAGTTTTAGCGTTTGATTTTTTATTTGAGATTCTTCTATCCTTTTTAGGTAGGCCTGTATTGCTATGAACTTCCCTCTTAGGACTGCTTTTGCTGTGTCCCATAGGTTTTGGGCTGTTGTGTGTTCATTGTCATTAGTTTCTAGAAATTTCTTGATTTCTTCTTTGATGTCATTGTTAACCCATTCATTATTTAATAGGATGTTATTCATTCTCCATTAGTTTGTATGTCTTTGATTTTTTTCTCTGAGGTTGATTTTCAGTTTCAAGGCATTGTGGTCTGAAAAGATGCTTGATATGATTTCAATTTTCTTGAATTTGTTGAGGCTTGTTTTGTGTCCTATCATGTGGTCTATCTTTGAAAATGTCCCATGTGCATTTGAAAAGAATGTATATTTTGCTTCTTTGGGGTGAAAAGTTCTATATATATCAGTTAAGTCCATGTGGTTTAGTGTGTTGTTCAATGCCTGTATATCCTTGGTGTTTCTTTGCTTCAAAGATCTGTCTATTGTTGATAATGGAGTATTAAAGTCCCCTATTAGGAGTGTGTTGCTGTTAATATCCTTCTTGTGGTCTTCTAGTATTTTCTTTATGTATTTGGGTGCTCCTATGTTGGGTGCATATATGTTTATCAGTGTTATATCTTCTTGATGGATTTTTCCCTTAAGTATTATGAAATGTCCTTCTTTATCTCTTTTTATTGCCCTTGCTTTGAAATCCGTTTTGTCTAATATGAGGACTGCTACCCCAGCTTTTTTTTTTTCATGTCAGTTTGCTTGGAATACTTTTTTGTACTCCTTTATTTTCAGTCTGTGTAAATTTTTTGTTTTATGTGTGTTTCTTGTAGACAGCAAATATGTGGATCTTGTTTTCTTATCCATTTTGTTACCCTATGTCTTTTAATTGGAGCATTTAATCCATTTACATTTAAGGTTATTATTGACATGTACTTATTCATTTCCCTTTGTGCCTGTGTTTCTCTTTTTTTTTTTTTCTTTCTTAAAACATTCCCTTTAGCATCTCTTGCAACGCTGGTTTGGTGGAGATGTTTTCTTTTAGTCTTCCTTTGTCTGGGAAACTCCTTATTTCACCTTCCATTTTGAATGAGAACCTTGCTGGATAGAGTATTCTTGGTTGTAGGCCTTTGTTTTTCATTGCTTGAAGCATTTTTGACCATTCCCTTCTGGCTTGTAGTATTTTTGTTGAGAAATCGGTCGATAGCCTTATCGGAGCTCCCTTGTATGTTATTTGCTGTTTTTCTCTTGCTGCTTTTAGGATTCTCTCTTTGTCTTTGAATGTTGCCATTTTAATTATGATGTGCCTTGTAGTGGGTTTTTTGGGGTTCCTCTTCATTGGGACTCTCTGTGCTTCCTGAACTTGCATAACTTTTTCTCTCATCAGGCTGGGAAAATTTTCTGTCATTACTTGTCCTGTCAGCTTTTCTATTCCTTGTTCTTCTTCTCCCTCTTTTATTCTGATGATTTGGATATTATTTTTCCTCATGCTATCCTGTAATTCCCTTACATCTTCTTCATACGTTTTCATCTTTTTTCATTTAGTTGTATTGTCTGGGAATTTTTTTCTACATTGTCCTCTAACTCACTGATCCAATCCTCTGTTTCGTTTAGCCTGTCTTTGATTGATTCTACTGTGTTTTTCAGTTCAGAGATTGTATTCTTCATTTCTTCCTGGTTCTTTTTAATAGTTTTTATGTTCTTTTTTATGCTGGTGTAGTTCTCCATAACTTCCCTGTAATTATCTTGGAGCTGTTGGTAGCTTCCTTAGAGATTGTCGTAGTTGTTTGGGAGGTTGTCAAGTATATTGAGCTTCTTCACCATCATTGTTTTGAATTCCATGTCTGACATTTGGGCTATGTCTATTCCATCTACCTCTCTTTCTGGGAATTCCTCTTTTCTTTTCATTGAGAGGTTGTTTCTGCAACTTACCATGTTGGATTCTTCTTGCTTATTTTTGTTTTTTGAATTTGTCTGCTTCGACTTCCCACCTTTGTGGTATGAGATTCTTCATAGGAGATCTGGGGTTTTCAGTGGTGCAGTCTTTCTTGATCTCCTGAGCCTGGTATTCTTGGGTTACCCTTTATGTCATTTGTTTATCCTCTCTGGTTATATTTCAGATGCTCTTTGGTGGGATCTGGCTAGTTGATTGAGTATCACTCTGTCCACTTTGTCTGGAGGTCTTTTGTGGAGATGCTGTTAAAAACATAAACACACAGCCCAGGCAGGAAACCCACACCCTCAAAAATATCCCCCACCCTCTATCCCACTATTGTCAGCAAATGAGCCAGTATTAATATAAATGTAGAGAGGTTAGGGCTTTTATATAATAGGAAGAATGGATAAGAGTTATTTTTAAAGAGGAAAAGTATGATTTTTGAGAGAGGGGATGATAGCTTAGTAATAGTAGCAAGTAATGTCAATACTATGCAAAACAGTAGGTAATATTTACATTGTATGTTAATAATAATAAAAGGAAAAGATGGGAGAATGCAAAGTATAGTAAGAAGGTGGAATTGTATAGTATTAGATTTATATAGTAGTTATATTCTATTTATTTATTGTGAAAGAGAGGGTAAACAAAAAAGACAAACAAATAAAAAATTAAAGAGGAAAGATGAGAAGGGGAAATGGTATTAAACAAATTATAGAGATAGTTTTTTTTTTAATTTTTCAAATAAAAGTAAAAATTAAAATTAAAATTAAAAATTAAAAATTAAAATAAAATAAAATACAAATAAAAAACTAAAATAGAAATAAAAAATAAATAAATAAATAAATATATATACAAAAGGAAAGTTTTTACTCAGTTCAGCCTTTGTGTGTCATCTTCTTTTTCTGGACCCACAACTCGTCTAATGAGGTGGGCCAGAGGTTCCTGATCCTTGCAGCAGTGGTGTGCACCTGCGTGCGATCTTGGTCGTGCCCGGGTTACTCCCGCACGCCCGTGGTGGCCAGTGCATTCATTTGGTGCCTGTTTGGAGCCGGCCAGGGTGCATGCCCAAGGTGGCCTGCGCACTAGCCTCAGGCCTGCCAAGCCGCACCCCAGGAGTCGGTCTCTCACCCCTTGGGGTGGGGTCCTGGACACTTGTGCATGGTGGAAGTAGATGTCTGTGAGTCACTGCCACCTGCTGTTCCCATGCCGCAGCTGCCTGCCATTCCCACAGCCGCCTGGGCAGGCATGAGCAGAGCTAGCACAAGTGGGCTGTGCTCTGGCCTGGCGCCCACTGGGGCCGGCCAGGGGTGTCTGCGCACGATCTTCTGTATGCCCAGTGGGCCCTCCCTGCACCTGCTGGGGCACTGATCTTATGTATATTGGGGTGTGTCCGAGGGGCACCCAGACACATGGCCGGCAACCTCTCTGCGCACGTGGGCCAGTGTATGAGGGCACTCCCCTGTGCATGCCCGTGCGACCCAAGGGGAGGGTTGGGGAGTGGGCGAGCGCACTTCTGCGCCTGCGCTCCTCAAGAATGTCCTATCACCCCCAACCTTTCCTCCCCTCTCTGTAGTAGACAAGAGAGAAAAAAAAATTACATTCTCACATGCACAGCAGTACGCTGTTTCTTGTCTTTCAGCACCAATGCCACCTGGCCCACTCCTGGCTCTGCTAGTGGGCAGAGATCTGCTCTCCTCCCGATTCCTCTCTGGGGAAGCCTGTGGTCACTAAAAAGTCTTTGTGTACTTCCAGCCGCAGCTCAGGAGCCACCCCAGTCAGAAATCCCATCTTGTCCCTTTTTCCTCCGCTGTCCTCACCAAACAGGTCGCTCCCAGATGGTTTTCTCTAATCCAGCAGTGCCAAGGCTTGACTCCTGCCAGTGTCCAGCTGCTCACCGAGATGTTCTGTCTGCAATTAGCCCAAACTACAGATGGGTCTCGGGAGCCAGAAAGCACAGCCTCCCCTCGCTCCTCCGCCATCTTCTCTGGTCTTCTTTAGCTTTTCTATAGTCTCCAACAACCAATATTATTCATGACCTGCTTGTTTCCAAGAAGAATTCAAGGTGACTTGTAGTGACACAAATAGGAGAACAAATTAAGTACTTGAGTAATTACTATCAATCAAATAAATGGTTTTAAGTGGATTCAAAATTTTCCCTAAACCTCTAATCTTGACCTTTCTATTATTAATTTATTCACTGTTTTTCAGATTACATGATCCCTAGCCTTCTAGAACTCACAGCTTAATTGAGAATGAGTATTTTGTCCATCTGATTACCCTTCCTTAACCCTTTCCCATCAAGGTGGATGTCAGTCACTGTAGTCTTTTTAAAATATAACTTTGGTCATGTCATTTTCTTAATTTAAAAATTTCAATGTCATTTTACCTCCTAAAGAATAAAATCAAGATGCTTAGCATAACGCATAAAATACAGAGCAGTCCAGCCACAGTCCCTCTGTTCCTCCTTACCTAACAATCCCTACAAGACACTGGGTACTCAGATAATATTGGACTATCTGACTCTAAGAAAGCAAATGTGCTATTTCCATTTCTGTCTTTGTGTTCTTCTTTTTGTCTAAAAACTTTCTTTCCCCTTTTTTCTGCCTGGCAAACTTTCACTTACTCTTCAAGATCAAGCTGAAATATCACCTCCACATGGGGGCCTGCCTCAACTCACCTAAGTATAATTAGTTGCTTCCTTATGTTTTTGTATGTGTGTATACATATTTCTCAAAATTTTAATCCTCATTAGGTTTATTTCTCTCCTACCAGACTATAACTTCCTGGAAGATAGTAGGGATACATTACTCATCTTAGAAAAACTGAATTATAGAATAGGAATTAATCAAAGTGTGTTGAATGAATGCCTGCTCAATTAAGCATTATTCATCATCTCTATTGCTTTATCACTTTTTGAGTATTTACTATGTGCCAGCCAGTGAGTTAAGTGTTTTACATGTGTTATCATTTAATCCAAGTTTCTACAGATGAAGAAACTGAAGCTTAAGGAATTAAAATAACTTCCCTAAATTCACACAGCTAGTGAGAGAAGGAGCTGGGATTTCACTGTTGGCCTGTTTGATTCCAATCCTGTGCAATGAACCACTATACTATCTGCTTTTGTCCCTGACAACTCTGTTAAACTAACCAACAGTTAACAGAAAAACCAGAAATAGCAGAGTTCTATTTGCTTCAAATAATATGGTATATATCCCTCTGTCCTAATTATTGTCACCTGTCCATATATTTATTCAACGTTTATTATTCAAATTTCCCCTGGCTGGTTTGGCTCAGTGGATTGAGCGTCGGCCTGCGAGCTAAGTGTCGCTGGTTCGATCTTCCAGTCAGGGCACATCAGAGAAGGAAAACTCTGACTCCAAAAAACCTCCGCTGCCTTGCGGCATACCTCTTCAGGGGAAAGGCTAAGGGAGTAAACCCCGACAGAAAATCCGGAGCCGGAGTCCCTAAGGCGGTTTGACGTTGTAGTCAACACCGGCAACTCCTGCGGCGCACCTGAAGCCAAGCTGTATTGACTCCGTCTTTCCCTTGGATCCTTCAGCTGCGAAGAGAGGGGGGGTCTGCTGCATGGGCAACAGCAGACCCTCCATATCACCCTGCCCAGGCTCTGTAGCTTCAGCTTCACTGGAGAGGACACTCCAGCATCATCGTAAGATGTCGATTCAACACGGGAGGAGACAGATACCGTGTCACTCCCGAGTCGGACTGCACAACCATTTTCGGCGGTGCAGATAGACTCTTAAGAAGCTACACCATCGTCTCTCAAGACGGACGGCTGCCGACAATTATTGTCACAGAACCTCAAAAGTAATAATCTTTTTTTTAATTAGCCTATAGTCCTCAGTTCCCCCAGACATACCCAACAGCTTTTAGCCTTTGGTTAATGGTTAATAAGAACAGGAATGCTTTTTTTAAAAATCAATAAGGCTTTATTTGTCATATTATTGTGATACAGGTGACTTCGAGGGCCACAGAAAAATATGGATTAGTTCAACTCTGTCAAAAATCAGTATCCAAGACACTAAAGGACATGTTTGTACAGGTCTGTGGCTGTCAAGTCACCCTGGGAGTCATGCTTTTGCAGGTGTTGCTGGCAAACACTAATGCACTCTGGACCCATTGTTAGGGACTGGAATCCAAACCAATTCAGTTCCATGATTTCTCCTAAAAATTATTTCATGGGATAAAAAAGAAGCAAAGAGCAGATGCAGACTGATTTAGTGGGCAAAATGCCTTCTTGCTCCTCTTGAAAGTTCCTACTAAGTCTCTGTGGAAACAAAGTTATTCCTTAAGTAGTGCCTTGTTAGTAAGGGAACAAGACAGACTCTTGTTAAAGGTGGAGTGGCACTGTCATGATGAGAAACCTGACATGTATTATAATGCTGGTCTCCTGAAAAAAAATGTGACTCGAGGAATCCTATGTTGTCTGCTTATCATTTCAGCTTCAGCAATGATCCATGAGAATGACAAAATGGGTAACCTTGTTATTCATAAGGTCCTTAGTCACAAATAAAAACACCCACAAGTGTCTGAGTATCTGGGCTCTCAACCACAGTTGTTGACTGCAATGATTTCAGGAGAGATTGGGATAGAATTCAGGGTTAATACGAGCTATTGTTGAAAGTTTCTGGTGTGACTAAGGAGTCTTCTGTCTGGAATGTCCAGGCAAAATCTTCAGGACTGAGTCACGCTCTTAAATGGGAATGGCAATGTGAACCTTTGATTGGAATATTTGGGGGACTATGGCATATAAGAATCAGTGACTGTTGCATATTTTACTGAGTAAACTGTCAAATACTACACTCTGTTCTATGAGTTCCTAAATTCAGATTAATTTCTGGCCTTCAGACATGGGCTCCAGTCACTTCCTGTCACGCAAAACATTCCCATATGCACTGCAGGTAGTGTGGTCCCCCCAAAAGTGACTAATCCTTTTCACAATAACAATAAGATTGGCATCTTTTATAGGCAGATAACTCATGTGATGTGAACAGCTTGAATTCCTCCAACAGTTTCTCAACTATATACCACCTCCAGTTGCCATTTAAAATACAAGCCAATCTGGGATGTTGTAGAGCTAATAGTGCAACTTGATCAACCTGAATAGCAGGGTCACTGTGGGCTCTTACCATCACAACTTTTACAACTTGCTTTCAGTAACAACTTGGTTTATCAGGTAGCAGATGGTTCAAAGTGCAGCACTCAGTGGTTCTCTTCCAGGCTTATATAGAAGCATTTAATTTAAAAAATGAAAATAATGAAACAAAGCATTGAGCACTGTGTATGTAACAAAAACAACTGAAATATTAGGCTTATTCTTAGAAACCAGCCCCTACAAGATATGTGAACAGCACAGAGTGCAAAGGTAAACCCATGGAGGTGATCGTTGAGTCTCCTGACTCCCAGGACAGCAGCAATGGGTTATTTTTCAATTGTATATAGTTTAGTGGTTCTGTAGATAGCCCTTTTGGAAAGTAAGCACTTGATGCCTCTTTACTATCTGGAACTTTTGTAGCTAAGCACAGGTCCACATAAAAACTAGTGACTATTACCCCCCTTAAAGTAGTAGCACAGCCTCGGAAGTCATAAACAATTAAAGCTCTGAAAAGAATCCTCCTGATGAACAATCGCTTTAGTGGGAAGCTTACTTCTACTAAACTCTAAACTTTCATTCTCTTTTTGGTATTCTATTGAAACCAAAAATTGGCATTGTATCACCACAGGAGGCACAAAGTTCATGTTTGAAATGGGAACATCATGGATGTCTAGAGTGGGAAAAGTGACCATACGACTGACTATGATGCTCAGAGATGACTCTGAAGTTTCCAATCCATATTCCCTTTTTCACAATGTCAAAACATATCAGATGACCTGAGCTCTTTGCCATAGTTCATACTCTTTTGCTCCCATGATCAGATCATCATTGAAATGAAGCATGACATCGGAGTCCCCAGGACTTGCTAAAAAATGTCAGGAAAAATAAAACTCCCAGATAAATTAGTCTTTCTACCAAAATTCTCAACAGTGAATTAGGGGAGTTTGGATGCTGACAATGGCATCACTCCACAATCAGCTGTTGATTATAGGTAACACAAAGTTTTAGACATTGCCAAGGAAGAATAAGTTAGTGACTGATACGAGCTCTGAGTGTTTGATTGCTATGGGTCTTGCACATAATGCCTTTGTCCCCAGAAAAGCCTTACCTTACAGTTGATCTTAGTATCAATTCCTTTGGTCAAGCTTGCCTTAGGTGTTAGTTTGTATGACTCCTACTTTAGGGTTATGTGCTTTGAGGTTTAAGGCTTCAGGAATAAAGCCTTTAGTTTGTTTTCCTTAGAACAAAAAGGCAGTTTTCTAGCCTAAAGGGAATTGGCTCAATGGCCAGATCTAGTCAGTATAATATTGACTTCCTTTTGTATGTTCCTAGATAGTTACACAAAGATAATTTAAAGAAATTTATTTTAATGGTATGAAAACGTTTTGTCGGATTTCTGAAGTTCTAAGCCAATTATTTGTCTTATGTGTTGACGTATTTTGGTGAAAATTGACTATAATTAATGAGGGATACACGTTACACAGAAAATTGTTTATCAGTAGTGTTTGAGAGCAGCTTTGCATTGCTTACTGGTGGTCAGCTGTATTTTTCCCTAGAGAGACCTATCCTTGTAATTAGAAAAGGTTACATGGATGAGCAGGAAACTATCTTCATGTATCAAGTTATTCATTTAAAAAACATTATGTAGCACCTCTATACTCTGCAAAACGTTAAAGAAACAGTGATTAAAAATGCACATTCTTTGTCCTTAAGAGTTTTCATTCCAGTAGAGGAATCAGTGAATAATCTAGAAATTACCATATCCTTTGATTACCTGTCATGAAGGAAGTATATGAAGGAGTGAAAGAGTCTCAGAAAATGGGCACACAATTCAGCCAGAAGTGAGGTGTCAAGAAAGGTTTCTCAGAAAGGGGGCCCTTGAATGGATGAGCTGAGCAGAGAGACAGGTGGTAAAAATCATTCTAAGCAGAAGTACCAACATGCGCAAAGACATGTTGATTTGAAAACATAGAAAACTAAAGGAACTACAGACTTGATTTCATCTGGAGGAGAAAATAATGGGAAAATGGTGGCAGACGTTTAACAACATGCAACATCAGGGTGTTAGACAACTATTGCAGGTGAAGGCCATCCTAAATAACTCCAACTTACAGCTACAGAACTGGGGAAAAGACAAAACTACTAACTTTAGATCATAGTATAGAACACCTAAGGAAAACCTAACAGTTACCTAGCTAAGACCAGCATCCTAAGCATTTCTCCTTGAGGAAAAAAAATACATTTGTGACTTCATAGGTTACAATGAAAACATTGCAATACCTAGTCCTGGATTAATTCAAACCATCCGGAAAATGGAAAGCACAAGATGTTTGAACATTGAATATAAAACTCTAGTGGAGGTTACATGTGAAAGGGCTCCTGCTAAGCCTGCATGCAGTCTCGCAGGCCCTAGGAAATAGGTTCTGACATAAGGTCATTGTGTTTCTCGCATAAATCATAAAGCCAAACCTGATCGTGATATGTATAGCTTGAAGCTTTCAACCTTCCAGTTGAAGTTTCCCCTGAATTCTTAGACAATTCTTGTTATCTCTGTAGCTGGTCAGTCAGTATACAAATGTTTATAAAGCCACCACAAAATATAGACTAAAAAATGAAATGTATTTAGTTACAAGGAATGACTGCTTATGGTCCTGAAATTAAGGTGTTTGTGTCTCCAGGAATTTTTTTTAAACAAACAAAAATGTTATAATTTGAAACACATCACTACATTGTAATGAGAGGATGGCAGACACTAGGAACTTGGATTGTAGAATGGATTTAATTAGTGTGGGAAGTTAAGCGTAGCATCAAAATGCCTGGGATCAAATCCTGTCTTTACCACATATGGGCTCTTCAGCAAGATCTCTAGGTGCTCTGCACCTTAGTCCCTCAATCTAAAATGGGATAATTGTAGTATCTACTTCATACAATTGTAATGGCTTTAAAGGACATAACACATCTACAACAGTTGGATCTAAGTTACAATCTAGAAAGAGCAAACCACTTAATAATCCCTCTCTGATTTTAGCCATCCTTGGATTTCTGCAACATTTAACTTTGCATCTGTATCCTCGTTTTCTACCAGTTTTTTAAATTTTTCCTTGTGTAATTTTCATTTAAACCCAGAAATGTACATCTCTTCCTATGCAATATCACCTTTTTGTCAGAGAGGGAGACAAGTCCTTTGGAAAAACTAAGAAACTGGGCTTTAATTTTTGGTTTTCCATTTATTGATTGTGTACATTTTGGAAAGTCCTTGTCAGCTTCAGTTTCCTCACCAATAAGCAATAGGCTTATATTATCTTTATAGCTCCTCTCAGCTCTAAAATATAAAGATCTTGTGGCTTATTTATAGTTTCTTCCAAATATAATCTTACTTGATCACCTCATATAAACATTCTTCCAAGCTGTTCTCTTTTAGTATATTTAACTTTGTCATCTAATTCCTGTCACTTTTCCTTTTCCACAAGAGTCCATGTAAGGTCATCAACACCTTGTTGAAGTCATGGTTCTCCACGGCTATAGCTCTTCCCTAAACTGTTCAACAAATGCTAGTGGAATTGAATCTTAGTGAATCTGTGCTAATTCTTGATAATTGCCTTGTTCATGACTAAGTCCTTGCATGCTCTCTATTAGAAAACTCTCTTCTAGAAAGTTACCAAAAATACATATATCACACTTATTAATTTATATTCCTTCTTGATTTATAGTTCCTGAATTTACCCTTACTCCTCCCTTTGCACCCTCTGTCAGTCTTCCCATTATTGATTTCTCAAAGATTATTAATAGTGATTATATAATTCAATCTGTGATTTCTTCCAGAAATTGGAACTGGAGGCAAATTTAGTTACTAATATTATGAGTTTTCTTTTGGTCTTCTCTCCTACTTTGATGTGAGATAAATTTTTCATATTATTGTATTACCATTTCCAGGTTAGGAAACATTCTCACTGAGGAGAATGAGGAAGCAAATGGGACTAGGGAGAGTCTTTCTTTTACTCACTTGGAGCCAGCTTTCCCAACCCAGTGGTTCTCTCTTCCTACCACATCTTCTCCTGAAACATAATCTACACACAAAACAATAACAACAAGAAATGCCACTTTGTTCCTTCTTCACCCTCTGTGCTTTGGTCTTCCTCATTCTCACAGTTTCATGCCAATCTTTTTTTTTCTTTTTTAAAAATATGCTTTATTGATTATGCTGTTACAGTTGTCCAATTTCTTTTCCCTTTGTTCCCCTCCATCCAGTGACCCTCTTTCCTCCAGTTGTCCCCCCTTTTAGTCCATGCCCATTGGTTGTGCATATAGTTCTTCTCAACATTTTCCTATCTACTCCACTCCCTCCTACTATGCTTCTTAATTCTTGTACCATCTGCCTCCTTTTCCCCTCCTGCCTCCCCCCCAAAATGTTCCCCATACAAATAATTCTTTTCCCACTCTCATTGTCTACTTACTTTGCCTTTGTTTCAGTTCCCTAGCTTCTGTTGTTGGTTGTTGTGATACAGTTTTCATTTTAATGTTCATAGTTTTGATCCTCTTTCTCCTAAACAAGTCCCTTTAACATTTCGTATAACAATGGTTTGGATTTGATGAACTCCTTCAGTTTTACTTTGTCCTGGAAGCACTTTCTCTGCCCTTCTATTCTGAATGACAGCTTCGCTGGATAAAGTAATCGTAGTTGTAGGTTTTTGCTTTTCATTACTTTGAGTATTTCTTGTCAATCTCTTCTTGCCTGCAGAGTTTCTTTTGAGAAATCAGCTGATAGTCTTATTGGGACCCCTATGTACATAATTCTCTTCTTCTGTCTTGCTTCTTTTAAGATTCTCTCTTTATCCTTAATTTTTGACATTTTGATTATAATGTGTCTTGGTGTGGTTCTCCTTGGGTTCAGTTTTTTGGAACTCTCTGTGTTTCCTGGACCCGTAACTCTATTTCCTTCCCCAAGTTAGGGAAGTTCTGCTTCATTATTTTTTCACATAATTTTTCAATTTCTAGTTCTTCTTCACCTTCTGGAAACCCTATGATTCAGATGTTGGCCCGCTGATAGCTGTCCAATAGATTTCTGAGCCTCTCCTCATTTTCCTCACTTTTCATTTCCACTTTCTGCACTGGATGACTATTTAAGCATTTGTATAACCAAAGCTCTGAACTGTGCCTCAGAAAGATTTCCTATCTGTTGCTTCGTTAGATTAGACATTTGCTGTCTGGTGAGCTGCATGACTGGGATCTCTATTATGATCTGTGCCATCTTGACAGTTTTGTGTTTACGTTTGCTTTCTGGGCAAGGCTGTCACACCTCCCATGCTATAGGGGGTGGAGACCCATGCACTCATCACTACCAGGCAACCCTTCTCACCATGCTCTGGTGTTTTGTGTGAGGGCGGGTCCAAGATGGATTCCTGCCGTTCACTTTCCGCTGAAAGACTGGGAGCCTCCTCCTCCATCCCCATGCCCTCTGGCCCTCACTGTCCAAGGCAATGGGGGTCTATCTTCCCTGGCATTGGAATCGCAAGCTGACGGGTTTGGTCTGCACCCAGGCATGCTCCCCAGGTGCTTCTCATCTCCCCTTAAATATGGATGTCTGTGCTTACCGCTCTCTCACTGCCATTGCCATAGCTGCCACTGCCAGCACAGCTTGACCTCTCTGCCCCAGCTTCACCCCTCCTACCTATCTAGATGAGCATCACTTCTTCATAACTTCATACATTGGACTTCCATGTAGCTTTATTTTCTGGAACTTGTGGTTATTTCTGGTATTGCAGTAGTTGTATTCCTTCTTAGTTGTAGAGAGAGTTGGAGAGTGTCGGTCTAGGCCTCCGTCTTGACCGGAAGTCCCTCATGCCAATCTTTTATATTGTTCCTGGGGAGCCCAAGGATCCAATGCACCAACAATACCCGTCCTTTGTCACTAGCTATATTAATGCTCAAATTCTCCAATGCAGCCTTACAACCCAATGGGTTCTTTGGAGATCTTGTCTTTTGTGTCTTGTTGAGACTACTTTGTATTGTTTGAGTTACTTTTTAAGTCATTCTGTCTCTCTTAGGCTGTATACCTTCTTAGAAATTCAGTTTATGAGAAGTAAAACTTTACATTTAAAACATTTTTTCTAAAGCATATATAACTAGACTCTGTTTTTTCTTCCTTTACTCCTACTGATAATCTAATTGGGTAACTTTTTTTCCAAAATTTTACATTACTTCCCCATCCTAAAATGGTTCTTAGTTTTAAAATGATGTCCAGTGTAGGAGGTCCCCTTATTTCTTCATGCTTTCTTGGAGAAACCATATGGCCAGTAAAGCAAGTCAGGAATATTTTAGATGCCCAGTTTTTAGACAATTGAGACAGAAAACATCCAGCTGACAACTACCTGGATACCTGCCAACTCTAGTTTAAGCTTTATGTTAAAGGGAAAGTTCTTGCTAACAGCAAGCAGGCAATTTTTTATATGTCTCACATTGCTTTGGCTCCTCTCTCCTGTTCTTCCTACCTGGGTGCCTTTCTGTGCTTCAAACTTCAGATTCACAGTCACACAGCAGAGGGACAACAGGAAGTTATGAGAGGATAGACACGGTACTTAAAGAGAAAAGACCTGCTTCTGAATCTTGATTTTGCTCCTACTTTTTAATATATCATAAAATGCTGCAGTGAATATCAAAGTTTTATATTTATTTATTCCAGTACATTAGTAACTGGTTTTACAACAGAATAAATACATTTTTTAAATGTATAAGCCAAACTATAAACTTCATTCATCTCTAGAAATCAGGTTGAGGGTAGCTGAGGGAGAGGTAGTAAGGCAGGTACATAATCTGCTGACTTCTGTGGTGATTAGTTTTTTATATTAAAAATTGTTACTCTTATAATCCAAGGAAACTAATTTTAAAAGAAACAGTCACCATGATATAAGCAGTTCAGCACTTTCACTCTATGATTCAATATAGGTGATACAATTGAGAATATGCTTACTTCCTTATTAGTGTACCATTCTCATGTTTCAGCTCACTGAACATGCTTCCTTTTCCTAGAATAGGTTGTAGTCTCCTCATTAAACAGAGAGAGAGAGAGAAAGAGAGAGAGGGAGACTGTCTTTAAAATAATGGCAACAACTGCATTTCTATTCTATTCCACCACCTTGCCAACAATGCCACAGCTTGAAGTTCCCCTTCCCAGTATAGAGAATCTTGGCCATATTGCCATTATTGTATGCCTAGTTCATTCTCTTGTACATTCTGCCTTGCTTGTAAACTGTTTTCAGCTTTCTTAGAGAGGTAGACATGAAGCCACAGGATCCTATCAAAGACAAGAGCTATTTTTTTAAGCAGCTTTTCATTACTTGTTCCCCTTGGATGAACAGGTGTTCAGCAGTTTAGCAATGTCTCTGGGCATTTTTCAGGACCTTGCATTCTCTGTCTCCCTGAGCAGTTCAGGTCTTAATAAATATAATTTGAAGGTGAGAAACTGTAGCATCAAGACAAGATGGCCTGTCCAGAGCCGCCCAGAAACTTCATAATCAAGCCAAGCCTATGCACAGACTTATCAGCAGTCTGCCACAGTGGTACATAAACCCAAACAAAGCCAGATACTCAGTATAGAAGTACTGACGGTACTGGCTCAGCACCATCTCAATCAGGCTGAGTAAACGAGCAATGTTCCTATGTCCAAATGAGTCAATATAGGTCCAGGTCTCCTGGTCCTGAGGAAAGAAGAAATAAATGCTATAACAGCCTCATCCACCCCACCCCCCACCCATTCACTCACTTCATTCTCCAAATTTCACTCATCTCTTAAAATAATTTTTAAAAGTCTTTACCAAATGCAAAACACAAGACTTTCTAGCTGTTCTAGCTGTAGTTAAGTAAGAGGTACCAGGATTTGAAAAGATATAGAAAACATTTTTTATAGCTCTGGGTTATATCAAAAGTATTGGTTTCATAGCAGGCCAGGTCTCTAAAATGTCAGCTGTGTTATCTTACTTGTGCTCCTTGTTAACAGCTGCCTATTTCAAGCTGTGGTTCCTACACGTCAAATATAAACCTGAAATTACAATTTCCAGAAAGAAAATATGAAAGTACTTACAGAGTCTATCAGAATATTGAATGTTGTTTTTGATTAAAGTCCACTTAGTACATTATGTATCTTAACTAATGTCAACATAGAGATAGACTTTTTCAGAATATGTGATGTAGCCAGGAAAAATTAAAGACATGATTAGATATATAGATAATCTGTGTAGACATTTCTAAGTGTATTTTTATAACAAATACTCTATGCATAAAATGGTCCTTGATAAGCTAGTCTCACTCTCCTTTTTTATTCTGTAATAAGTAAAAATGGTGAAATATTATTGATAGGTGAATTATAAGAAATTTAAATTCTTCACTCAGAATAACTTTTAAATGTTTTTAAATAGATAGTTCTTTTTGACAAAGTCTTCAATACTTCCTTATTTGCTTTATAATCTAAAATACTATAAGAATAACATTTGTATGCTTTCTTTTCACATAGTCCAAGTAGAAAGAATTTTTTTTAAAGAAAAAGAAAGCAAAGAAAATACTTGTCAGCTTTTCAGAAGTTTAGAAAAGTATATGCCTAAAATTTGGGGTGTAGCAAATATAATTGATTTTTTTTTCTTAACCTAGATAATAAATGCCTAATTTGAACTATCCATGTGGCATACAGTTCTCAAATTAAGCTTTTTCAGAAACTGCCGTTTTTAGCAAAAGAGGGGGAAGTGAGAATTTGACAACATCCAGGCTTTCTCTATACAACTGAAGCCAAGTTGTCTAAAAACTGAATTTGGCCATTTCACTGTAGCTCATTGTCTGAGTTACCTTTGAGAGGATAACTTCGAACAACCACACCGAGGACACCTGAACAGGATTAATCCTAGTCCTAGGTCTAGCGTAAAATCTAGCGGGGGGTCGGGGGGGTGGTTGCCCTTCTCATTTCTCTACCGTGTCCTTTCCCAAATCATAAACCACCTGCTTGGCACCTGCTCTCTAATATCCAAAATACAGTATCCAGAAATGCGTCTGGCAAAACATCAAGAAAAGTTTCGTGATCTAGAGGGGGAAAGGGAGCTGGGTAAAAGGTCTGGTGTTATTTATCTTTCATATTCTCTGAGTTCCTAAAACAAATACTCCCCCTTTGTCGCTCCACCAGGTAGCAAACCTGCTGAGGCTCTTTCAGATCCCTCAGATAAGCTACGCCTCCACCAGCGCCAAACTCAGCGACAAATCGCGCTATGATTACTTTGCCAGGACCGTACCCCCAGACTTCTATCAGGCCAAAGCCATGGCCGAGATCTTGCGTTTCTTCAACTGGACCTACGTGTCCACGGTGGCATCTGAGGGCGACTACGGAGAGACAGGCATCGAGGCCTTCGAGCAAGAAGCCCGCCTGCGCAACATCTGCATCGCCACTGCGGAGAAGGTGGGTCGCTCCAATATCCGGAAGTCCTACGATAGTGTGATCCGCGAGTTGCTGCAGAAGCCCAATGCGCGTGTCGTGGTTCTCTTCATGCGCGGGGACGACTCACGAGAGCTTATCGCAGCTGCCAGCCGCGCCAACACCTCCTTCACCTGGGTGGCCAGCGATGGCTGGGGCGCACAGGAGAGCATAGTCAAGGGCAGCGAACACGTGGCCTATGGTGCCATCACCCTGGAGCTGGCCTCGCAGCCAGTTCGCCAATTTGACCGCTACTTCCAGAGCCTCAATCCCTACAACAACCACCGCAACCCTTGGTTCCGGGACTTCTGGGAGCAGAAGTTCCAGTGCAGCCTCCAGAACAAGCGGAACCACCGGCGCGCTTGTGACAAGCACCTGGCCATTGACAGCAGCAACTATGAGCAAGAATCCAAGATCATGTTTGTGGTGAATGCCGTTTATGCCATGGCCCATGCCCTGCACAAAATGCAGCGCACCCTCTGTCCCAACACCACCAAGCTCTGCGATGCTATGAAGATTTTGGACGGTAAGAAGTTGTACAAGGATTACTTGCTGAAAATCAACTTCACAGGTAAGCAAGGAGCCTTTAACAAGTTTCTATGGTGCAAACAAGTGATATCAAACTGGAATCAAATACCTCTGCTTCCACCCAGAAAGTCTTTCAGAGCCACAAAAAGGGTTCAAACTGTTAAACAGATATCCAAGATGCAATGTGATGGTTCTTTGGTGTTCTTATTTATTTTTGAGTGATTATTGTGGCTGGTACACTAAATGAAATTGAATGGCTTCCCAACTGGGGCTGATGGTGGTAGCTGCCAGGTGTGGGAAATGTGATATTTGCTCTCTTTCTTGTTGTTAAATGTAAGATAAGGCACCCATGATCAGGGCATTTAATCTTCTTTAGCAGAACTGACAACTCTGCAAGGAACATGAACTTCCAAGGCTTCCTTGTGGGTGATTTGAGCAAAAGAATCATAACTTTCACAGTAGGTGAGAGAGAGAGAGAGAGAAAAAAAACAATCTTTTTCCCAGAGTCAGATTGGGGGTGGGGGGGTCAGACCATGGAGATTTCCAGGCATTTAAGATTATTTCTTCTGCTATAAAGAAACATTTCCATATCAGAATTCGGAGTTGTGGATTTTCTTCAATTAAGTCATGAAATGAAACTTTTTCTGGGAGCCTGAGTATAAACACATTGAAGACTGATGGCAGTCATTCTGGTACAGTACTGAACATCTAAAAGTGGATTTAAATTGGCTTTTGCTACCTCTCTGTTTACTTCTAAATGTGTTCTAAATATTTCTAAATAAAACATTGCATTTTTATGCATTACTAACATAAGAAGCACAAAATCTTTAGGTTAACATTATCTACTAAGGTATAAGTAATATCAGTGCATTAAAGTACTGGTTCTCAGGACTTCAGCTTAATTCCAAATCATTAAATGCTAAGTATATTAGTGGGCACAAAAGATTTTGATGTCAAAAACATTACAATGACAAAATACTTTTATTTGCCTCAATTGCTAATAATCTCCCATTGCACTAAGGCATTATTCTAGTATGCACAGTCTGTTTCAATTAATTTATCATTCAAGACATGAAAGTTTGTGTGCTCAAATCACACCACCATTGGAGCAAGCAGCAGTTCTCACATTTCCCTTAGAGATAATCACTCATAAGTCAAATAAACCGAAAAATCACTGGTAATACTGAGAGAGGATCCCATTGTTTCCTATTTTAGAATTCTAATTCCTAAATCAGCCTTGAAAATAAGCACAGAGATGACCAGCCTGCAGTCTTGCACATCTTTTGTTCGTTCTACCCACAGAGAGCCAAAAGTAGTAAAAATCAATTATGTCAGTATTCCTTCCTATCCATCTGATGAATACCTTGTCTTAACATTAGAATGACTATTGTAAGTGGTAAAGCTTAAACCTTTTCTGGACCCTGTATTCTCACAGGTGTATTCCATATGGAAATAACAAATGTGTGTGCATGCGTGCATGTGTGTGTGTGTGTGTGTGTGTGTGTGCAAATCAGCACTTATCTCAAAATCACAGATAAGTTCCCAATGACGTCTCCAGAAAATAAGAAAATATGAATGGACCATAGTCACTAAAAAAGAATATCTTTACCCTAAATATAAATGAACTTCCAGGTATCTAAATTGTATCTACAATGCACTTAATTCTTAAGGATGAATAATATAAGCATCCTTCTCCCCTTTCAGACTACTTTGGCATAATCACTTGTCTTTATTCACCATATGTACTAACTAACTTTGTTATTCTAGTCTAGTCCTGAGCAGGCAAATATATCTACTCATCAACAGCTAATAGAAGGGGAACTCTTAAATTTGGGGGAACCCTTGAAAGGTGTTTTATGTAACTAAAATATTTTCCTTCACTTTCCTGACTGTTTAAGTCCTAAATGGTAAAGGAAAATGAGAAAATATGGCCATGATTTGGATTAAAAAACAAACTTTTTTTTTTTTTTTGGTCTGCCTTATTCAATTACTGACTGATTCTACAATTTGGTTTGCTGTGCAGACCTGACCAGGAAGTGTTATCTTAGTTTCCTCCATTTGTCCAACCTTACCAGCCATTCCCCAGCTAGTAAGAGAATAGGAGGGTGAAAAGCAGATGTAAACTGTGGAAAACAAAGGGAATTTAATCTAGCCAGTAGGTAAATATGAGAGTAGGACAAGGAAATGCATTACTGTGGGAGGATACCAAGATACTAAATATGTACATTAAAATAATGTCCTTCAAGGACCTACCTGACCTGCCCCCTTCCTGCCTCTCTGCCTCTTACTGCTCTCCTGGCATCACCTTTTACTCTTCCACCTTCTCATTTCACTCCAGCCACCCTCGTTTCCAAAGGGATTTTTTACTGCCAGTTCTCTCTGCTTATAATACCCTTTCCCCAGATATTGCCAATGGCTAATTAATTCCCTTACTCTCCTTAAGCCTTTACTTAAGCTAACATTTACTTAAATGTTCAGTTCTCTATGAGGTCCACCTGGCAATCCTTCTTAAATCTGCAGTGTCCTGCACCAAGCCCTACTACAGGTGCCCCGTTTCCCTTTAACCTGCTCTGCGTCTTTTTAACGCCATGATTTTTTCACCTTTTCTACCACCACATCATTTATTATTTTCATGTTTATTCTTTATTGTTTGATCTTCACACTTGAATATAAACTCCATGAAAATGGATCATTATCAGTTATGTTCACGGATGTAACCCAAGCATAATACACACTCAGTAAATATTGGTTGATTATAAATAGCATTTAACACCCATTCATTTTTCCTTCTCTATCTCCATTACTAAATCGCGAGGTTTTTTAACACAGAGAACATATGTTTCATCTCTGATCTCAAATATCCAATACAGTTTCTACTATAGAGTGGGCATTATATAAATGTTTACGGAAGGAATAGGGAATGAGAAAAACAATAAAGAGATATATAATATGATTCTGTATGAAAATTTAATGTGTGTGTTTTGTTCATTAACAAATGAATTTCAAGATAGAAATGACTTCTAGAAAGACTTGCTTTTTTCTTTAAACCTAAACGGTGTCCATTAGTACCATTGTACTTGAGAGAGAGAAATTTAAAAGCAAACAGCATTAGTGTTGAATCTCTTATCCATCACTGTTTTAAAGAAGAAGCCCCCAAATTGAAAGGAATTTGCCCAAGGTCATCCATCATCTGGCTAGTTGCAGAAGCTAACACTGAACTCCAGGTCACTGGGTCCAGTGCTACTTGTGTGCATACACAAGGAGCCTGGGAAGATGAGGACTTTGATCCCAAACTCCTACCATAGTTCGTGACAGGCATCAGATAGTAATGGAATGTTTGTTAAAAGAATGAAAGATGATCGATCAGTAGGTTTGAGATATGCTTCTTTTTGTGCTCCTTTTTATTCATCGTCCTCTTAATGCTCCTGGGCCACTTTTTCAATTATTTGGAGCTAAAGTGGTTCATAAAACACCCATGCTTTGGAAGCTGAGCCTTAGAATCTAAACCTTAGGGTATTAAAAGAAGTTTCAAAGTATTTTTTATTAGTACAATTTTTTCATCTGAAAGAGCCATGTCATCCAGAATTCTAAAATAAATATTTAAGTGAGAATTATGTCTAGTGTCATGTGACTTTTCAAACTTGCTTTGAATAAAATTTCATAGTTTATTATTTAAGAGGAGAGCTTAAACTACTCAAGACAGTTAAAAGCAGAGGAAACAGAGAGGGCTATTAAACATTTAAAGAAATGCAGTATCACTGTCATTTTGTATGTTCACAGGACAGCATAATTTCTTTCACATTTTGTTCTGAGACCAGCTTCAGAAAGTGGAATAGAATAAAATCATAGAGTTGCAAAAAGCCTTTCTCAGAGATGAACTTGTCCCTATTCTTCACGTGACAGAAGTGGAAATTGAGGATGTCAGTATTATTATCTTCACTTACTGAAGCACAGAAAAATGAACTCAACTGTCAGCATGATGTGGTAACCAGGGTACATCCAATTCTAAAGACAGAGTTCCTAGTTACTGAACATAACTGCCAGAGGTGCTTCAAGACATAGCCAGGGTTGAATAGGCCTTATCTTGAGCACAACATTTATAACATTCCTCTGAGTGATTTTCAGGTTTGGGCTAAAACCTTTGATAATGGAGAAATTGAGAACTTGACAACAATAGGATCTTTATCAAGATCATATCATTGGAGACAGAACAAACCATAAGGGCCCTAATTTAGTCATTCATTCCACAGGTATTTTGAGACTTTATGCTAGTGCCTGGGGACCCAACAGTAAACAAGACAGGTGCAGTCCCTGCTTCATGGAGCTTACACCAGCATCCAGGTGCCAGAAGCCCGATTATTGGGAGCTGCAGTATTGGGATCTTGAGTTCTGTTTTGGTTTTAGTTTTTGTTTTGGATTGAAACATTTTGTGTATCTTATGCCCAGAAGAAATCTAAACTCACTGAACAAATCTTACTCCAAGGGCTTGAATTAGGAGCAAAAAGGACAACTGCCTGTTACTGCTGAACAGGTGGTCATAACAGGACTGCATAATGGGATGAAGAACTCTTGACAATTTCTTTGTTTAGTTGGTTGGTTGCTTTTTCCTTTTTGCTTTCTTTCTTTTTCCTTTTCCTTTTTTTTCTTTTTTTGCACAATCATCTCTTGGTATCAGCAAAGAGACAGACTATTGAGATCAGAGAAGATCTGGAGCCTGAAGAAGGTGGCCCAGCATTGTCCTTATGTTTACAATTTTCCATACCCAGAAGAGACTCAGAGGCAGCTGATGGGTAGTCCAGCCTTGCTGCCCACACTCAACTCTGCATCTGCTCATCTAGTAGGTGCAAGGATCACTCCTGATATGAGACTGTAATCACAGAGCACAGGCCAGGAAGGGCAGATTTTTCTGGGACACTGCACTCCAAGGAATATGTTTGAGCTGGCCCCAACCCAGCAAGGCTCTCTTCTGGAAAAGTTCAGGGCCATCCAAAGCACAGCAAGGAAGCCAAAATGGTAATGGCCACAACTTTAGATGAATGGGCTTTGAAGTCCCTGAAAGAGCAAACTGCTCTTGATCTTGCTTCCTCCCCTGGAACATTTGTAGTTCCCACAAAAGCACAGAAACTTGTTCCAGCTCTGCGGATCAAAAGCATTTCCAAAACGTAAAGATAAATATCCTGTACTTCTTTCATTCCTTTTCTCTCTGGTCAGCTTCCTGGAGTCACAAGAATAAGATTTAAACCCCCAAAGGCCACCACTAATGTGGTTACTTATTTGTTTATGCACCATGCATCTGTGCTTTGGTGTTTTAAAAGCCTGAGAAATGATTCTCATTTTAAGGTCACACAGCAGAAAACAGGAACCTCTAGAAAACGTAATTTTCCATTTTGGCCAGGGCTTCCTTCTGCAGCTGCTACTGCTGCTGCTTCTTGTTGTTGTTGTTATTATTATGACTATTATTATTATTTCATAACCCTTAACTTTTCTTGATTCATTTGAAGAGCTACCCTGTCTATGAAACAGAAAAAAGTAATCATCCCCAATTAAGTATGTAAGAAACAGATTCTACCACCTCACTTATCAGAAAAAGTAGAATAAATACCCTATTTCCTAGATGTTTCCAGATTTTTTGGCTATTGTGGTATATTTACAGTAACAACACTTACATAGGTGTCTGGAGATAGAAGAAAATATTCTGAAAATTTTTTAAAACTCCAACTGCCCTGGCCAGTGGCTAAGTTGGTTGGAGCATCATCCTGTACACCAAAAGGTTGCAGGTTTGATTCCTGGTCAGTCCACATACCAAGGTTGTAGGTTAGATCCTCAGTTGGGGTGCAAGCAAGAGGCAACCATTTGATGTCACACTTTCACATCAATGTTTCTCTTATTCCTCTCTCCCTCTCTGTCTCTCTCTCTCTCCTCTCCTTCCTTCCTCTCTCTCTCAAAGCTAATGCTTGAGTGGGAATTTTTTTTAAAAAACTATAACTAACATATAGTTTAAACATAAGTTTAGCCTATATTCCTGACCTTTGGGGATACCTATTATTCTCCCACAGTAACCTAATATCTAAAAGTTTCTAATCTCTGTTGCATTAGAAACCCACATTTTTCCTTTTCCATTTACCTACTCTTCCTCAACAGGACCCTAGAAAGCCAAAACATAGAAAGGAAGTATTCACAAATTATTGAGAAAAAAATTCCTGAGCAGAATGGCAATCATGTACTGAAATGGAGAACTTTGTTTTTCTTTTTCTTTTTTTTTAAGCTTTCTATCATAAAATCATTTCGTGGCGGGTAGCCATGTCCTAGGTCGGTATTTTTTCCTAACAAAGGTCAATCTTCACCTTAACTGAGCCTGTCTGTTGTCTTTTTGCATTGGATGTCAAATGTCCTTTTTCCAGACCCCTCAAAGCACAGGTACTGTACCTGCGGAGGCCACAACCCCCCTCCTTGCTATTGTTACCATGTTAATTGTTGACTATTAGTATCCTGTACCCCACACACACACACATCCCCAAATCCCATGGCCCCCTCCCCCACCTGCAGCTGCCTGGGAGATAACAGGGTGTTTTCAGGCTGAAAATAAACTAAACCACCTTCTGCTTTGATCAGCCTGTCGCACCCGCAGCTGCCAGAAGGCCAGACTGCTAACAAGGCTCACAAAAAACAAAAACAAAAAAACCTCCTCCTCTGTAGTCTTCCCCCTGTAAAAGAAATCCATTCTCCCCTAGACAGGCGTAGTCCTGACCACCCATGGCAGGGCTCCCTCCCCACTTGCTGATTCTCCCAATAAACTTCTATTTTCTTGCTTGCTGCGTCTTTATGGTCTTCTGAGTGACTCTGTTCTTACACACCCCAATGTAAATGATGTGTCTATCCTTTTTCTTTTTATCCAGTCCCAGAGGTTTCCCAGCTCTGCTTCCTCTCACCTCCCTAACATATCACCAACGGATTTCATCTAGCCCATTTTCACCTCTTTGGGTTGTGAAATATAAAATAAGGTGTAAAACTGCTCTTGCCCAGAGCATTTTCTCAACTTGGTGAGGTTTTACTTCCTGGCAATTGTCAGTTTGGCTCAAATAAACTCACCAAATTCAAGCAGAGGCCCCCTTGATGGCTTCCATCGTGGGCCGTGGTGGCAGCAGGGGCCTGGGAAGGGGGCTCCAAAGGCTCCTGGCCCCTCACCCTTCCAGAAGGTAGTTCTATTGTTTATTTTTTTGAGGAACCTTCATATTGTTTTCCATAGCAGTTGCAAAAATTTATATTTCCACCAACAGTGTGCAAGTGTTCCCTTTCTCCACATCTTCACCAACACTTGTTATCTCTTATCTTTTTGTTGGCAGCTATTTTAACAGTTGTGAGGTGATATCTCATTATGGCTTTGATTTGCAGTTCCCTGATGGTTAGTGATGTTGAGCACCTTTTTAGGTAGTTGCCGATTATTTGAATACCTTCTTAGAAAAATATCTAGTCAGTTACCCTGCCTGTTTATTAATTGGATTGTTTGGAGTTTTTTTGCTATTAAGTTGTATGAGTCCTTTATATTTTTTTTTATGTTAACCCCTTTATCAAGTAGATAGTTTGCAAATATTTTCTCCCTTTTCACTTTTTTTTATGGTTTCCTTTGCTCTGCAGAAGAAGTACTTTAGTTTGATGTAGTCCCACTTTTTATGTTTTTGCTTTTGTTTTATTTGTTTTTGGTGTCAAGCCAAAAAAAAATCACTGCCAAGACTAATATCAAGGAGTTTACCCCTCTGTTTTTTGTAAGAGTTTTACCTTATCTGGTCTTAACTCTTTAAACATTTTGAGTTTATTTTTATGCATGATAAAACATAGAGATCCAATTCCATTATTTTGCATATGACTTCCCAGCTTCCCAACTTCATTTGTTAAAGTGTCTCTTCTTTCCTCTATTGTATATTCTTGGCTCCTTTGTCATAAATTAATCGACCATGTATTCATAGGTTTATTTCTGGGCTCTGTATTCTATTCTGTTCATCTATGTGTCTGCTTTGATTTGTGACAACCATATTTTTTTATTGCCACACTTTTGAAATATAATTTAAAATCAGGAAGTATGATGCCTCCAGCTTTCTTTTTCTTTCTCAACATTGCTTTGATTATTTGAGGTCTTCTGTGGTTCCATAAAAATTTTAGTATACTTATTTCTATTTCTGTGAAAAATGATATTGAAATTTTGATAGGGATCACATTGAATCTGTAAATTACTTTGGGTAGTAAGGACATTTTAACAATATTGACTTTCTCAATACATGAGCATGGAATATTTTTTCCATTTACTTGTGTCATCTATTTCATGACTTTTTCAGTTTTCAATGTACAGATCTTTTATCTCTCTGGTTAAATTTATTCTTAAACATTTTATGTTTTTTCATGCTATTATAAATGGAATTGTTTTTTTATTTCTTCTTTCTAGTAGAGCATTGCTAGTATATAGACACATGGCTGATTTTTGTGTATTGATTTTGTATTCTATAACTTTACCAAATTTGTTTTGTTCTAACAGGGCTTTTTGTTTGTTTGTTTTTGTTAAATCTTTAGAGTTTTCTATGTATATATTATCATGTCATCTGAAAATAGAGACAGTTTTACTTCTTCCTTTCTGATTTAGATACATTTTATTTCATTTTTTTGCCCAATTACTCTGGCTAGAATTTTCAGTACTATGATGAATAAAAGTGGCAAGAGTGGGCATCCTTGTCTTATTCCTGATCTTAGAAGAAGAGCTTTCAGCTTTTCACCATTGATATGATGTTTACTACGGGCTTGTCATAGGTAGCCTTTATTATATAGAGGCATGTTCATTCTATATCCAGTTTGTTGAGAGTTTTTATTATGAATGGATATTAAATTTTATCAGATACTTTTTCTGCAACTATTAAGATGATTATATAATTTTTATTCTTTATTTTGTTAACATGGTGTATCACATGTATTGATTTGCAGGTGTTGAAATATTCTTGCCTCCCTAGAATATGTCGCACTTGGTTATGGTGTATGATATTTTTAATGTACTGTCAAATTCAGTTTGCTAATATTCTGTCAAGGATTTTTGCACCTATGTTCATAAAGGATATTAGACTGTAATTTTCTTTTCTTGTAGCGTCCTTGTCTACTTTTGGTATCAAGGTAATGGTAGCCTCACAAAATTAGTTTGAAAGTGTTACTTCATCTTCTGGGTTTTTTTAGAAAATTTGAGAGGATTGGTATTAAGTCTTTTTTAAATGTTTGGTAGAATTCACTAGTGAAGCCATCTTGTCATAGTCTTTTGTTTTATGGGAAGTTTTTGATTACTGATTCAATCTCCTTACTAGTAATTGGTCTATTTAGATTTTCTTTTCCTTCATAACTCAGTCTTCATAGGTTGTATGTTTCTAGGAATTTATCCATTTCTGCTAGGTTGTTCAATTAATTTATTGGCATATAATTGTTCATAGTACTCCATCATGATCCTTTGAATTTGTGTGAGATCAGTTGTAATGTCTACTCTTTTATTTCTAATTTTATTTATTTATTATATGTAGTTAGATCCTTTCCAGGGAGACACTGGGTGGTGGGCATTTTTTGTTTGCTCCCTCTGCACTCAGCCCTGGGGTGCTAGCTGTAGTGAGTGCTCTGGCTCACTGATAACTGCTCCTTTGTTTGCTATAGTCTTCTGGGTCTTGTGAACACACGTTGATGCTTCTCTCCCTTGCTTTCTCCCCCCCCTTCTCCTTTCTTTAAAAATAAATAAATAAAATATTTAAATATATATATATATATTTGCAATACTTAGGATTTTGACAGACACTTTTAGAAGTGAAGTAAGATCGATTAATTTGACAACAGAAGCAAGAAAAGAAGAGGTTGATATTCCAGCCTTCTACTCCATTTTGCTGGCATCTACAGCTTAAATTTAGTCATACAAACTACTAGACCAGAGACTGAATTAATACAATTCCATTAGTGTGCAGACACATCCCTTTTTACTATACCTCAAGTCACAGTGTGACAAAGAACTCATTCTTATCCCTCATGTTTGATGGCCTATCACAAGAGCTTATTCAATAAGAAGCTAAAATGAAGACATTGCCAAAAATTGTAAAGATGTATCTTAATTAGCACTTTGTCATTTTTAAAACACTTTTAACATACTATATTAGATCCTTACTACAACACTGAACTAGGTTGAGTAGATGTTATTATTTATCATTTTATAGATGAGAAAATGAAGAATGAGAGAGGTAAAGTCACTTGCCAAAGTCAAAGAAAAAGAACCCTTCCGGGATTAGATTCATATGTTTTATAATTATCCAGTGATATGTCCCCTCAACTTCCCAGGTCATAGGCATATAATGATTCCTGTCTAATAAAGCAGAAAAATGTGAATGGAGGCAAAAATCAGCCTGGTTATGTTTGTTGTTGGCAAGTCTTGAAAGAATATTGGCACTCATCAGAGCAAGAGACACTGAATCAGCAAAGCTCATATTTATTCTAGATCTAAGGCTGCACAGCTCTGTGGCTTGGGGCAAGTCACCTAGCCACTCTGGATCCAATTGTTAATATTCTAGAAATGCTACATATATGTTGAGTGCCAAATAAAACTAGCAGATACGGTATTTTTGTTCTTCCTTTAATATGACTAAGGTATTCTTGGGAGGATTAAAATTTCTGGTTGTAGTTAAGGAAGATGGTAATCCACATTCCACTCACACTGGAAAGACTTCCTGAAGAAAGTAGGGTTAGAAGTGAACTTGAAAGAACCAGGTAAATTTCATGTAGTCATTCAATATCTATTGCTGATCTTCTCTATATCAGGAATTAAGCAGTGAAACCTAACAAAGGTCCTACCCTCACAGAGTTTATGTTCCACAATTAAGCTAAAAACTATATACTATGTTACACAGTGGTAGATACTATGGAGAAAAATAAAAGCAGGGCAAGTGTACGAGGGAGTCCCAGGTGTGTGTGTGTTGTGGCAGGGGGTAGGGGGTGGGGGTTACTGTTTTATATAAGGTGGGCAGGGGAAACTTCACTGACACTGACATTTGAGCAGAGACCTGAAAGAAGTAGGGAGCAGCCATGTGAAAATATTGGGGAGAGCATTCCCAGGAAGGGAATAACAAGGCCTGAGGTGAGAGGCCTGCTTGATGTGCCCTGGAGGAAGCAAAAGGCCAGTGTGGCTGGATGGAGTTAGCATGGAAGAGAGAGACGAGGTGAGATCAGAGAGGTGGTGGGGTCCAGATCTGGAGGACCCTGTAAGGGTTTTGGCTTTTGCTCTGAGTTAGATTAGAAGCCACTAGGAGGCTCTGAGAAAGAAGTGGCATGAACAATGTCAAAGATTTAGAATAGGGCACATTTTTAAATTACGGTTACACATCCAAAAAGCTAATAAAGGAACCTAAAGAGGCCTGTCAATGTTGACATCCTAATACCTATCTTTCATAAATACGTGGAATCTAAAACATTTTAATTTCTAAAGAGTAAGTCTTTTGTTAAAATCTTCAAGGCACTCAATTAGAACCAGAATCAATTCTCTCTATTGTGCGTTACCAACTCAGCACACATGAACACTTTATATTAAGTCGTAATTATACTCCAGACTCAAGACTGGAAAAGGTACTTACTAAAATAGCAAATGTGTTTCTGTATAAATTTGTACACTCACATCCAGACTTCCTACCATGCAGTTGTTGATCATAGCTACAAAAGAGAAGAAGAAAAAAAATCACTGAGTGATATTTGCTTAGCCCTGAATGTTCTGATAATAGGATATCTTCCTCTCTATAAACCTGTCTTCCCCACCACACAAAGCACCTAATCTAATTATGTTACTTCAGGCAGTTCTCAAGTTGTTCTGGCCTCATGCATTTCCTATGCATAATAGTGATAGTAAGGTGGCCTATTTCTATCCTCATAATAATTTATTATTAATGATAGGACCATCACAAAACATTATGGGTTCCATTGATCAAAGTATTGACTAATTTCTGCAACAATTATTGAAGCATTTTTCTTATGTTAGACACTGGAAAGGGGACAAAGAGAAAGATGTGATCACTACCCTCCAACAACTGCTGATCTCTGAGAGAGGCAAGGATCTATCTTGCAACATAATGTGAGGCAAGGTGCGTTGAGGGCTATGTGAAAAAAGTATCAGGGCAATACAATTACCTGTTTGGTAATTCACATTTTAAAAATACACTTGTACATACAGTATTTCATTATTTTTAATGCATTTTTATTAAACATACTTGAAAGGCAATGCAAATTCCAGCTGAAGACTGAGAAAAGTTGGGCAGGAGAAGCTCAAGGAAGCCCTCTCAAGAGGAATCTGAAGAATAAATCATTTTAAAATTGGGTGAATATTTGAGTCGGCCTAATATGTAAGACACTTTAAAAATCCCAAAACAAGAGACAGTGCATTATTATCCTAGGGTGAGAGCTCTTGCTCTTTGGTTTGTGATAACCTTGGATTTCTCTTAATTTTTTTCTTTGTTATAAGATTGTATTTATTTATTTTTAGACAGAGGAGAAAGGAGGGAGAAAGAGAGGGAGAAAAATATCAATGTGAGAGAGAAACATTAATCTTTTTGTACACACCCTAATTGGGACCCGAACCTGCAGCCTGGGCATGTGCCCTCATGGGGAATTGAAACTGGTGATGCCCAACCAACTGTGCCATATTGGTCAGGGCTGGACTTCCTATTCTAGGGGAAACTGCATAGATTCTGGCTTATTATGCTTCAGTCAGTCTCGTCCCTTAGCAAAAGGTCAATATACTGGAAACTTCTGCTCAATTCTTAAGAAAATGTTGAAACCCGTTACATGATTGTGGTCATCATTAACATTTGGGAACCCAGCAAGCACAAATGTTGCTTTCAAGAACAACATGGGTATAAAATGAAATGAAAGAATGGCATTCTGCTAGAAATTCACAGTTACTGATTCTATGAAGAAAAACAATACTGACATACTTAATCTGGGTCATCAGGGGTTTCATATTTTGGTTCTACTTCACCAAAATGACAAGGTAGTCTAGCTTGCTTCTTCCACATTGGAAACCACCTCACATAAAGTATTGACTAAAAATATTCCCTCTGTAAGTTTGGAAGTGTCGTCTTTCCTGATGCTAATCTTAGCTTAATGACTTTGTCATAGAAGGTAATTTTAAATGAAGGTAACTTGCATGTAACCAAGTTTTGTGCTATAAATGAAATACACTGAACAGAGAATCAGGAGATGTGAGGATGTGACATTTAACTAGTCCTGAGGCCTTGAGCAAATTAGCCAAGCTCTCTGGGTCTCAGTGATGTCACCTACCAAATTTTAAAAATATAATGTTTCTTGGAAAAAAACTTCTTTTTTTAAAGAAAATTGTAATTAAAACACTCATTTGTCACAAAATACACACACATACACACAGTCACATACAAATATGCCCACTGGAATAAGTTCCTCTCTTTTCTCATAAAATCACCACAGAATAGTACCTTTATCATTCAGTACCACTAAAACAAAGGATCATTTTTCGCACTTCATCAAAATTTCATCCACTTAATGCTGTTGCTTGTCCTGTGGGAGCATCTTTAATCAATACTGACCAGTGTGTCATTTTTCCTGTTTGGAGCTCACAATAAAATTGCCCAGAACATCAATTTTCATGTGAATGTTTCACCTTTGGGGAAATATCAGGTAAGAAGTAGCAAAGGGAAAGCAGGAACTGACAGCAACTTATTTTAACCATAAATTTTTTTTTATAGCACATGAGGTCCCATCCAATTGCTTCATGAGCCAGTGATAGAGTAAAAGCTCATGATAAGGGACAACAGTAAATTTGCTGAAGGGCAGGAAAAGAAACATTTAGTTTTATGTCTTTTCAAATCTTTTTTATATTGGTAATATAAAGAATTTAGGCTAGTCCTAAAAGAACCAATAATATCAATTAAATCACACCATGAACCATTTTTGTGTATGATGTGCCCTTCCTCCATTGGCAGAATGGGAAGAAACTCTCAAGGTTACGCAAAGTTTTTGAGGCTTTTTAAAATTAACATAATTATTTATTAACCAGTATATACTAAAAAATACAATGTTTAAAACAGATTAAAGTGAAGTCACTTAGATTGAATTCAGGAGGCGCTGGGTACCCTGCCATCCATCTGATAGCCTGCTTCCTTTCCCTCCCACTCCTTAGTCATTATCCTCATTTACTAGATGAAGAAACCAGTGGCCTATTTCTATCTATGTAATAGGAAATTTATACAACTGATACATAATATCTATTGATAGAGAATATGTAATTTATATACATATAATAGAAATTTTACTCTTACAGACTTTCAACATACTAATTGCCATTCAGATTAGCAAAATTATGATCTAGAGCAAAAATTCTACCCACTGTACCCCAACCAAGTGAGAGTATGAACAATTGTATCTAGTTGCCATGTCCATAACCTTTGTAGTTTGCTAGTTTAAAATGTGTTTATGAAAGTTATTTCCTACATTTTAAAAGGTAAAAAGTAGTGAGGATGTTAAAAAGTGATAGTAGGAAGATATATATTAGAGAAAAGGGGCATGAGATAATTTTTATGAAATGTTGAAAAATGTGACCAATTTTCCTATGCACATATAGGATTAAGTGTTGGGGAACTGAGCTGATTATCAATGACAGAGAGTGACTCAAAATTTGGGATAAACCTATGCACTTGTGCTGATGCAGTTGAGCATCAAGAGACAAGGAGGTGCAGCTAAGAAAAGAGGGTAAACTTTGGAGTGTGTGGCTACAGAATTGGTATTTACCTTTGACACCCACTAACCCACTTACAATCTAAGAAATCAGAATGACTCTTCATGAAAACATTACTGTTGAAACTTTTGTTCCCAGACATGAATGGTTCAGTGGTTTCAAAAGTCATCTGAAACTGAACAGAATCAAAGTAAGCATCAAACTTTTGAAGGGCAATATAGCTGCTGAGAAATTCTTCACATCATTTTCAGGGAATATCCCAGCAGATTTTTGATGTGGAAAAATTGATCTATTTGGGAAGAAGATAGTATGCCCATTTTTCCACTTGATATGTTTAGTGGAAATGATGGAATTATAGACATAAACTCCCCTAAATCACTTTTAACTTAGATCTAAAGGGATTTCTGAATAGCTTTTTGGAGCCCGGTTCATTCATATGTAGACAACCAATTTGCTCTATATAATGAACCACTAAACTTCTGAGTCATACCAGAAGCCCCTTAACTTGAATGATTGGTCTATTTGTAGGGCACTATCCATACATTTTTTAATTTTCTTTTGAAGATATCATTTAGTGAAAATAAAAACTAGTCACAGTGCCCCCCATTTCTTATCAGAACTTCTTGAGTTATTTCAGAGTTCCAAGATTTTTCCTTCTTCCCCCTAATTTAAACATACAATGTAAAAATAAATTGTATTATGTTTCAAGTAATAAAATCTGTACTAATCTGCTAAATGTGCAAAAGTCTCTCCATAAAGCTAATTAACCAGATAAAAGGTCTATATCAGGCTTGAAGCAATTCCTGTCTCTAAGGGCTTCACACAGTAATTAATTATGTTTCTGAGAGTTTCTGAGAACACTTTTCCAGTTTCATGGGTCTTTAGAAATGAAATGTCTTGGGCATCATCCAAAATATCTTAATCTCTCAATCTGCTTAGAGTCGTGTCAAATTCCTACAAGGAAGCAGAATTAAATGTCTTTAAAATGAGGCCTATATATCTTCATCTTTAATCAGCTATTTACTCTAAGGTTCAGATAACACAAATTGAACTTTTAATCAACTTCATTTTTAAAAATTTATTTATTGAATTTTTTAGAGAGAGAGAGAGAGGAAGGGAGAGAGAGAGAAACCTCAATTTGCTGCTCTACCTATTTATGCATTCATTGGTTGTTTCTTGTATGTGCCCTGACCAGGAATCAAACCCTCAACCTTGGTGTATTGGGACAATGCTCCAACTAACTGAACTAACTGGCCAGGGCTCAACATCATTTTTAAAGTATTGTTAACATTAGAGTGACCATTCATTTCAGCTGAGCTTAACATACTGGCTTGGTTGAAATAAAAAAGATTAATAAAGTAAGAGTTGTGTACTGAAAGGTTATAATGTATTGTTGTTTAACAAGCCACACCTTGGTCCCTATTAAAGTTCCAAATGTTAGGTAGGTTGTGTCCCATGGTCATGTCTTACTGATCAGGACTCTGCAGCAGCATCACTGCCATTATGGTAACTTCATTCTTTTTTTAAGGAAAATTCCTTGAGAGTTCAGGACCTCCCAAAATATATGACATTTTATCAACTAGAACCCGAGTTGAGCATGAGTTGCTAAGAGGCAAGATCCTGAAGGAATGCACATGGAGATGGGGTCTGGAGGAATGGCACGCAGGAGTGAGGAGAAAGGCTAAGATAATCTTTCCCACTAAATCATTTTACCTCTACCTGGGGCTTCCCCTCAAATTCAGACCAGATGGCTTTTTAAAGCTCCTCAAGGGAAAGTAGACTATAAGCCATCTAAGCATAATCAAAAGATGTGCAGAGATGACAAATGACTCATTATAAAACCTATGCCTGTGGTAGCACCTTAAATTATATGGTTGTATCACTATCACAGTCTGAATGGACTCACCCCTCTATAGTTAGTCTCCAGAGTTGAGAAGCTTTCAAGCTATTCTTTAAAAACAAAAAACAAAAAACAGGAGTAATATAAACTTCAACAACTAGTAGAGGATGAAGTAGACATTACCAGAAGAAATACACCCTCTTGAAGATATAAAGCCACCACTCCCAAGGCTACTTGAAATGAAGCTTTCTTCCCTTTCTCTTGGGATTTCACAGTGTCACCCTAACAAAGCTGAAGAGGGTTGGAATTTTTAATTATGTTTCCTTTAATTACAGGCTCCTTGGCTATGTTTCCCATACAACTAGTAGCCCTGAGGGTGGAGTTAGGCTGTTTAAAAGTCATGTTTTAATCTCCTCTGTAATCGCAATTTGATTGCTGGTGTAAATTACGTAGTAGGCTTGCCACCTTCAGCAGGAGCTATTTTCCAAAGCGCATAATTTTGAATTAAAAGACTGATATCCATCCAAAAGTTTCTCAGGATGTTTCATGGGCTCAGTGAATTACACATTAAACAGAATTCTTTAAAAATAAGGCAAGAGGTTTCTTTGATGTCAGATGAGGTTTTTCATCATATTATGGACTACTAATTTCTAGACTTTTTGAGAGGTAGTTTCTTGAAATCTGTGTTTGTTGATGGTGGTGAGATCAGAACCAGGTGTTAGACCTGCACGGTCAGACCAGACCTTGTCAGCAACCTTGGTACTTGAGTTCTGGCTAGGAAAGAATTCAGAGCCAAGGCTCAAATCATAAGAGAAAGTTTATTTAGAAAGTCACAGAGGTAGAAGAAGTGAGCAGTAGAAGAAGCAGGCTCAGGAAACAAGTTACAGAGGCAAAAAAAGGCCCCTTGGAGCTTAGAAGAGAGGCATGTGAAGGTAAAGCCCCTGGGGGAAAGAAGAAGGGCTGGGTGCTGGTGGTAGATAGATCTGTCTGGGACCTCTGGCCTAAGGGCTTTTAAGAGTAGGGATTTTAGGAGAGGTCCCAGGGGAGGATCTTAATAGAATATTCATCAGCTTCTCCTTTCAGGGTCATGGTCTCTACTGACTGGAAGGCGCCAGGGCAGGGGTCATCCTTAGTCAATGCAGTTGATCCTCAGGTCAGCCCTGGCATGCTTGTCTGGTTTTGCTGCTTTTCTGGGCCTGGAGCTGAAGCATAGCTGAGGCCTAAGTGTATTTGGTGAGGATCAGGACCTCATTGTTCTGGAGCTTAATGCTTACCGGCTACTCCCCAGCCCCACTGTTCATTTCCCCCTAAAGGGGTCTAATCCAAGTGACTGTCAACATGCTAAGGGAGGAAAAGTCAGGGTAGGGCCCAAACCCATGACCAGGGATATGCTGGCCAGGAAAGGTCACCCTGAAGGTGGGCTCCTTGTTTTCCCAGTTTTGCTGGTTGCTAGGCACCCAGGGCTTTGTGCCTTGTACCTGGCCTATCGTCCTTGCTCTCCTCATGTCTGTCTAACTGCCTACCACATGTTCAATGTGGGAGTTATTGCTGATCTTTCTCTAACCTTTATGTTTTATTTTAATAGTATCATATGTCATCCTGAATATGGCAGGTTCTGGCAGAAACCTGGTGGTTAATTTCCTAGGGGGAGTTTGGAGGGGGCGGAGAGGGGGTGGAGAAAAGGACCATTTGCTGCAAACGCACCATCTGCTGGACATAACAGGTATATACTTGGAGGAACTTGCCCTCACATTAGAAAAAGGCTTTAGGAGCCTCATGAAGACACACAAGATCCATTAGAAGCTGAGATGTACATGGGAGCTCCTCTATGGAGCACCTCTAAGCTAATATCCAAATGCCAATGGTCTCCTCTGATGATTTTTAACAAGAGATAACCTGTTGACCTGTTGGTATGTTTAATTCTAAGCTATTCGTATGTCCCCTATCCAAGTGTTGCATTACAAGTTGTAAAGTGCAGAATTGATCCTAAGAAAATAAACAGCACTCCCTTATGCAAAAGGAAATAAGGACAGTCAAGTTTCTACCTTCATATGCAAATGCAGATTCTGGAGAAATTATTTAAATCATGCACAATTCCATATTACTAGTCTCTCTCTTTTTTCTGCACACAGAGCACTTTGAAAGATGTCAAGGGCTGTGTTTTCTAGACCCTCATAAGTTGGGTGAATATAGACTTTTATCATTCAATACAGACACTTCTGAGAGTGAAAGGGAAGACTGTGAGTAATTACATCAGGAGAGTGTGAACAAACCAGTGTCCTGGGCTAATCAAGATAGGTAACTAAATCTCACAAACAGAAACCACCTCCCAGTCTATACTTACTGCCAACTTATAGAGAAGAACAAAAGTCAAAGGTTGAAATGATCCTGTGTAGTGAACTGATTCCAGACCGGGGCAGTGAGGGGAAAGACTTGAGTTCTCATTGCAAATATGTTCAGCATTGACATTATTTGATTCCATTATTTATGCATTAATTCCTCCCTGGCTAAGTACAATTAAAAAAGCCAGAAATGCATGTTAACTGGATTTATTGTGATCATCTTGCAATGTATTCAAATATCGAATCTTCATGTTGTACACCTGAAAGCAAGATCATGTTATGTCAGTTATACCTCAATTTTTAAAAATTGGTCAAATAAAATTTCATGAGTACCTACAAGGGAGATAAGTCACTTCTAGTGAGTAGATATGCTGTTTTTATGAAGAAGGCAGCATTTGAATTGAGCATTTGAAAGAGAAGCAGGATTTGGGAGTGGCCACTCTAGCCAAGGCAGAAGCTTTGAATAATTGGGCAAACTGAGGAAACTACAGTGCTGCCCCTTCACTTCATTAATGTTGCTTCTCAACAAACGTGTTTTGAAGCTTACTAAGTGTCAAGCACTCTGACACACTGATGGGTAAAACAGACATCGATTCCTACCTTTAAGAATAGACAGCCTGATAAGTAGTAAAATTTGAGCATCTGTATTTCAGAGGCCATTTCTGAATTGGAGATAATTTTGGGAATCATGAGTATATTTAAACTGACAGGAAATAGATAAGATCACTTTGGGAAAAGATTTACAGAAGAAAAAAGAAAAAGGCACAAAACTAAACCCGGAGTTACTCCAACATTTAAAAATAGGAAGAAATTCTCAAATTAAAAAAACAAAAAATCAAAAAACCTGGTATGGTAACAGTAAAACAAACAAACAAACAAATAAAGATATTTTATTCTTTTCTCCAATTTGGAAACATAGTCTTTATTTCAGAAGAAATGAAGCTTGTCAAGGTGTAGTTGAAATGTAGCTTTAAGCTTTCTCATTATCCAATCATTATCACGATAATTTAAAAATTATGAATACCTTTCTCCAAGGAACCCTAAATGTCTTTAGTGTCCTTTGTAATAAAACTCCCTAAAATTGTTATTAAATTATAAAATGATACATTGCTGAAAGTTAAGCAAAAACACCATTACTATCTATGCTACCATCAGTTTTAGATTTCCTGTGGGGAAATACTCAATTCTCGTTTTTCACTTTCAATGAGGTGAATCAGAGCAGAGCTGCAATTCCTATCTTATTTATGAATAGAAAATTAACTCAAAATACAGTTCAGTTATTCTTCCCAGCTCTCTCCTGTATCGTGTCCTCTGTCATGCTTTCCATCATTTTTAAATGAATGTTATTCAGTGAGCTGTTTGGGGCCTGATTTTGGTCAATTTTTATGTTAATTATCATAGAAATATTGAAGTACAACTTAGGCTGAAGGTCAGTGTAAGGAACAGTAGATATTTCCCAGATTTTCTGAGCCTTGTTAGAGTTCAGCTTCATCTTTTTTAGACTCATATCTATTCAGTAAAGACTTATTAATCACCTCCTATGTGTTAGGCATTGTATCTCCACATTGAGGCTAGAAAGATGCCAGTCTCTACCTTCAAGATGAGAAACTCGGAGAATACACACGAGTAAAGAGATGATTACAATACAGAGTGATAAATCTAACCCATTTTGGATACAATGGACCATTGACTTCCTTATTTGCTCCTCTTTAGGCTTCTATGGCTTTTAGTCTTTTTCAAACTCTGTTCTTCTATGACTTTCATGATTCCAAACCCTCTTTGTCTTTCTCATTCCTCGTCAGCCCTTCTCTCTTAGTCTCATTGGCAGACTAAATGTTGGGACAACCCAAGGCACCATCCTGCCAATCTTCTCTGTGTAGTTGTCTCATAAAGTCCCCAGCATTGAACATTATCTTTGTAATGATTCGCAAATGTTTTTTTTTTCATGCCTGACCTTGCTGCTAGCATCTAGATTTATATATTTAATTTCCTTGACATCTTATCTAAGAAACATTGTAAGTTTAACATAGCAAATCCAAAGTTCTTTATTTTCATCTCATCCCTCCCCCACCAAAATATAAATGCACACAGCTGCACCTCTTACTATCTCAGTTAATGGCACCATCATCCATCTCTTTGAATAAAAATCTGTAGTCAATCAAAGATCAATTCTCTTCTTCACTCCCAATGTTCAGTTTATGAGCACCAGTTCAAAAGATTTATCCTAAATCTGATTACTTCTTACTGCTGTACTACTCTTCCAAGCCTCACACCTTCATCTCTTGTTTCGATCTCTGAAACACTATCTTGATTGTTTTCCTTGTCTCCATTCTTATGTTCTTAGAGTTCATTCTCCACATCAAACCAGAGTGAGCTATTAAAAATGTAAGTCCTCAGAACATTGATGATAGAATAAAATCTAAACACATTACTGAAATCCCCAAATCCTGAGACCCCATGGCCCCTTACTCTGCCTGCAGCTGTCTGTGACATGACAGGATGTATCAAGCTGAAACTATGTCCTATTTTGATAAGCCTGTCACCTGCAGCTGCCAGAAGGCCAAATGGCTGACAAGGCTCACAAAAAATCTCCCGCTTCGCTCTCCCCCTATAAAAGTACCCCCTTCTCCCCTAGAAGGTTGGTGTCCTAACCACCCATGGCAGGGCTTTGGTTCCCTTCCCACTTTCTGATTTCCCCAATAAATATCTGTTTCTCAGCTCGCTGCATCTTAGTGGTCATCTGAGCAACTCCGTTCTTACAATTACCAGAATCGATAGGACCTTATAGTATCCAGTCCCCTGCTGCTACTTCATCATTGTGAAGTTTGATCTAGAATATTCTCCCTCCTGAGCCTTGGGTGGCCAGCTCCTTCTTATCTTTAGGCTTATCTTAAATATTACTTTCTTAAAGAAACCTTCCTTGGTCACCCTAGCTGAAAACTTTCCCCAGCTACCATGACTCATCATTATAGCATTATCTAGTTTTAGTTTTTGTCATAGCACTTACTTACCACAATTTGAAGTTATCTGTATGGAGGCAAGGAACATGGGCAAGTTGTTTACACTTTTAGTCTTAGCATCTATTGAGTGTTAAATAAATAAATTAGAGAACTGAGGTTAGAACTGAATAGTACGAAGATACAAAGTGTAACTTATTCTAATTTTAGGGGGTCACCAAAAAATAATACACTCCTTGAGACATAAATAAAAATGAATAAAGAGGGACCCAGGCAAAAGAAATTACATATGCAAAGAAACAAAGGCAAAAAATATGGAACTTTCAGGGAATGAAAAATTGTTTAGTATTCATGGAGCATAGAGCTTAAGAAGAATGATCTGGAGACAGAAGTGGTAGAGACAAGTGTTGGGGAGAAGGGAGGAGTAGGAAGGAGTGCTTCACATTTGTGAGAAGGTAAAAATATCACATTGTCAAAGGCATCTAGTCTGCTGTTGAGGAGTTTGAACTATTTTTCATGAAGGCAAAAGCACGTTGAAAGCCTCTAATCACCCAACAACTGTGATTTTAGGTAAACTGGTGCTGCTAGAGTGTGGAAAATCAATTGTTTGGGGGGGGGTAAGTCTCAGCTAAAGGGACATCATTTACTAGGCTGAAAAATCTTCTCTGGAAGTACACAAGCGTAGTTTTTCTGAACTGCTTCAGCAAATGTAATAGTAATGGAACCCACCTGATGGGGTTGCTATATGGAGAGAATTTAGGGCCTTCTAAACTTCACCCTTCAGCCTAATTAAAAAGATGCAATTTTAAAAAATTGTCCACAATTAAAACTCACAACTATCTTCTCAAAGTTATTAATAAACAAGATCCTCAAAGCAGTAACAGTAAATTTATCCAGAAGACATTATAAGAGCAACTATCTGGTATACAGCTTAAAGCCGGAAAGGGAATTTGGATCTACTGCAGTAAACCATGCACTACACAGACACACACACACACACACACACACACACACACTTATTTACTTAATGAGCAATTGCTAAAATGCTTACTATATGCCTCATACTGTGCTAAATATTAAGGATGAATAAGACATGGTTTCTGCCTTCAAAACAACTACATCAGTATGTGAAAATGACTATAATAGCTAAGCTCACTTAGTGCATATGGAAGCACCATGAACAAATAGGCAACTTAGACTGGGGGACCCAAGAGTTAGAGTAGGGTAGGATAGACCACAGTTAAAAACATGAGCTCTGGAGCCATATAGACCTGGGTCTGGTTCTGGAACTTTCACTAACTAATCACATGACTTAATCTCTTTCATGCTTACTTCTCTCATCTGTCAAATGTCAATAAGCATCCTCTTTATTGGGCTTAATTAAATGAGATGATGTACATAAAACACAAAAGCAGATACATAGCTCTGCTCAAATAGACACATATGTAGCAGTAACCATAGATAGAGTTTATGATTATTTTTTATATGATTATAAGAAGGAACTCGTCGGCAGCCGTCTGTCTCGAGAGACGATGGTGTAGCTTCTTAAGAGTCTATCTGCACCGCCGAGAATGGTTGTGCAGTCCGACTCGGGAGTGACACGGTATCTGTCTCCTCCCGTGTTGAATCGACATCTTGCGATGACGCTGGAGTGTCCTCTCCAGTGAAGCTGAAGCTACAGAGCCTGGGCAGGGTGATATGGAGGGTCTGCTGTTGCCCATGCAGCAGACCCCCCCTCTCTTCGCAGCTGAAGGATCCAAGGGAAAGACGGAGTCAATACAGCTTGGCTTCAGGTGCGCCGCAGGAGTTGCCGGTGTTGACTACAACGTCAAACCACCTTAGGGACTCCGGCTCCGGATTTTCTGTCGGGGTTTACTCCCTTAGCCTTTCCCCTGAAGAGGTATGCCGCAAGGCAGCGGAGGTTTTTTGGAATCAGAGTTTTCCTTCTCTGATAAGAAGGAACTATTGACAAGGTATCCAGTAGACTAGAGCAAGGATGTTTATTATTCAATAAAGGGAACTGCATATATGCCGAATGCCTCAATGTCCAGCAGATGTCTGCAGCCTTAGTCACTTGCCAGGAGCACCTAAAATTCCAGAAACTAAATACAACAATTAGCAATAAAAGAGGAAGGCCTGACACCGCAATGCCACCTGCTATGGGTCCACTTCCCGGGCATGCAGATGTGCAGTGTTGACTGGTAAATTTGTCTTCTGGGCACCGGATCCCTATCTCATTGATTAGAACTCAGAACTGGGCAAAGAAGTCTTAGGATATCCCCCAGCCATCACACAATGACCCCTAAGCATCTGTCTCAGACTTCCTGATTGTAAGATGTATTCACTTGTATATTTTACCCCTACTGAGCCCGCTCGAACAGCTCCAAATACTCCACTGGAAAGAACACTTTACAGGGCAATTATCACAGTCAGAGATACTTCATGCCATTTGTTGAACTCATAGGATGAAAATAAAAAAGAAAGTAAGAGCTGTCATTGTTTGTTATGTCTTTATGCACGTGTGGGAAGCAGTATATCCAAGGGGGAAAATTAGTTTTCTACCTTTCCCCTTTATTCCCACAACAAAGTTTTTGCAAATTTCTTCCTTCTCAAATCCTGCATTATCAAGAGAAGCTTTGAAAAAAGGACTTTAAATTTATTCCAATTGCTACCTTAAAAATGTTACTGCTGATTGCTTGTGCTTCAAAAGAGTTACTGTTTAGTGCCTCAAGGACAATCACACACCCTGAAGCCAACAAAAAGAATGCTCGTAGGATAATTTTGAAACTGTTTGAAAAACAGTATTGAAACTGACCACTGTAGCAGCAGCAATCAGAGATGGAGGGGCTGAGCTGAAGCTAATGCCAGGCTGCCCTGCAGGCCTCAGGGCACAACCCATCACAATGGCCATGATCAGCAGCCAGAGAATGGACTTGCCTCAAAATCACAATTTCGGCAGTGCAATTACTCAGAGGCATTTGATGCAAAAAAAAAGTATAATATTCTAACCCCTGAATGCCAAAATCACAAACCATCTCCACCTCCTTCCAAAGCTGTGCCATTAGTTTTGAAGTGGAAAGCACTTGCTACAGTGCAAACAGTACAAACCAAAACAAAGCAAACAAAACAAAACAAAACAAAAAAACCTTTTCGCTTCGCTCTCTGCAGAGGGTTCTCTGACAACAAAGTAAAGTGAGAAGAGAAGGTAGCTATACAAGGATGGCATCTGCTAAATGCTAGGTGAGCTTGGAGATGAGAAAGAATTCCTGTTGCCCTTGAACACATTCTTCCTACGCTTCTGAAAATGATGTTCCCAGATGACCATATTCAATTTCTTTACCTAGAACAAGACTTTTACAAAGTGAACCTATGAGCAAACTCTCACCACAAGTCTCTATAACCAATAATCACACTTTTTTCTGTGGGCAAGTTTTGATGTAAAGAAGGTACCTGGCTCATAGCATCTGGAGAGAGTAAGAGTATAAACATTGTGGGAAAGAAGATTGGGTAGTCAAAACTCAAACATCTAATGGTGTTGCCTAGAAATAGCTATGAGTGTGGCTTGTTATGAATGGAATAGATCATACCTGTATTGACAATATAATAGAGTACACTCTCTAACTTTCCATCAGGAGCTAAATCCTGGTGCCTGGATGGAGAGGTGAGATATTACCTTGTTTCCAAGTCATAACTGAAATGAATCTCTGAAATTGAGTTTTTTTCCAAATGAATTTAGTAGGTAGTATATATTAAGTACTTTAGACAAGCAGATAATCTATGTCACTTCCAAGCATTTTTCAGTTTTCTGGTTAAAACTTTGAAATATCAACCTGAAATTCTTTCAGAGCATTATGACCATATTCATAGTACCGCATGATAATATACTATTACTTTATATGTTTATAATAATTTTATCAACCTACCAGTTGATGTTTGGGGAGGTTCCTTGCTTTCTCCTTCATATTCATCTTTTTCTGGTTCCATTATTCATCCCTCCAGCACACATTTTTTAGTGCTAGGTACAAATCTCTGCCGTCAAAAATTGTATAGGGTTCCCTGAAAGAAAAGGACAGAGACAGGAAAACATGCCTGTGCTTCTACGGCCCAGAACAAAGTGCTTTCAGCCTTTCAGGATCTTTACCCTTCAACATCCCTGAAAGACTTCCTTTTGGCAAAAATGTCCCAAAATGTGCAGAGGGCCGACGTGACAGTTTCTTTCTTCCTTATTTCCAAAATTCTGTCCTATAGATGAAGTCCAGCACTTCTTCACTATCTGTAGCTTTTTATGAGTGTGTGTGTGTGTTGATACCCAACTCTAACAGAGGTAATTAGCCAAGATTGTGGAGCTAGGTTCAGTTAATTCGCTAACAATTTGGAAAATAGGACAATATTACAGACAATACACTCCATGGTTAAGAGGAGAATAAAGAGCAAAGACTTTTTTTAACTAGAAAAAGATTATGTCAAACATTCAGGTGGTTTTAGCCTGTTTTAGATAAATAAACTCTGCTATCTAAAGAACTACTATGGTTCATATTGTAATTATTTGAACAGACCTGAACCATTTAACAAAGCCTCAGAAAACCAGCTGGCTGGCAACACAGTGGCTACACAATGGTGGACACATTCGCTCAATCATCCATTCATGAATTCAGTCATTTCACATTTGGCTACTTACCAGCAGGCAGACACTCTAATAATTAAGCCAAAAGTTCTGGAGCATTTCTACCTGCTAGACACTGTGCTATGTACTTTAAATTTTACTCTCCCCAAATCCTGTGGGTTGCTGAACACAAGCAACTGAAGTGACCAATAAATGATGAAGCTGAGATTGCAATTCAGATCTAGTCAGTCAAAAGGAGGGGACAGTGATGCATGATACAGCCCAGCCCCCACAGAGCTCTTGGTCTAGAAAAAAGGACCAGAGCAAATAAACAACTTACTGAGGGTGAATCCTACTTTGCTAGATAGAAGTGTACGCATGGGCTCTGGGACCCCGGGAGAGAGTTCATTTATAGTCAAGCCATCGCTTGTTTACTTGCATGCTCCACAATTTTTCTCCTCTCTCCTCATTTTAAAAAGAAAATAAAAATTAAAAACCTGTAATTTTCTTTTTAACTAGAGAGGTTTTTTTCTCTCTCTTTTGATATTTGTGAGGTTAGTATACCCGGCTTAAAATAACTGCTTTTTGGAACTTGTGCTATGTTAGACATTGTTTAAGGGGTAGAAATCAAATACATCATCAAGTGGGATTGCAGGATACAGAAGGGAGCAACCAAACTTGAACTCCCACCAACTGTGTCTGTTATGTAATAAAGGCTCAGGGTCACCAAGTATTCCTGTGTTTCATGAACTGAAGAAATCCAAATTTTTTTCTCCATATTTTAGTAAATGACACTAATTCAGATATTTTGAAAACACAGTGGAAGACAAATAAAACTTATTTCTCACATTGAGTTTAGCTTATAAACCCTAGGTTGTAATGGTTGTTTAAAAGATGATAAAGTTTGGTTTCTGCCTTTAAAAAGCTCACAACATCATGATAATAAAATAGTAATGGAAGAGTAATACGGAAAAAGAATTACTATATGAGAAGAAGATGGTAAGTGGCAAAGAAAAAGAACATTATGCATGGGATCACAGTGAGGACTTACCTTTTCAGCTAATATACAGTAAAGGGCAAAGATGCAATATTTATGCTGGTTTTTATGGGTATCACGTGAAGAAAAGGCATATAAAGCACAGGGAACCATATGAGTAAAGCTGCACAGGTGGAAAAGCGTAGGTTGCATAAGGGCAAAGAGGAAGAGGGCAGTTAGGTTTCCTTGTGGACTGTGGAGGGATAAAGTGAAAGACATTGTGCAGGACTTGAAAACATGTGGTGATACTTTATGCTGCGGTATGGAGTTCCAAGAACCACCAACATGCAAGATATTAGACATCTTTAAATAAAGCAAGTAAAACAAAATTTGGTGGTCTAAAACTTGGGGAAAAGCTCTTTACCCTCTCAATCTCTGGGTGATTCTCAAGGACACTCACAAATCAGATTGCTCTAAAAACCAACTTCCACTTTCAGTACTGAAACCTGGTTAGCGCTGTTAATCCAATTTATTACTTGATCACAGAACTTTATTTCCCTTAGAATATTTATTTTTACCCTAGAAAGAACAAGAAAAAAAATTTTTTTTCCGTGTTGCTAGATATTACAGGGAAGCCATTTAGGCCTTCATGCAATGGAGTGATGGTGGATGTGGTGTCTGAAGAATGTGAACCAGGAATAAAGGGAGAGAGACTGGGTACAGAAAAATCAGCTCAGAAGCTGTTATAATAGTCCATAGTAATAACAATGGCCCTTATTACATAGCACTCCCTATAAGCCAGACATCACTTGAGGTGCTGTTCACATTATAGATTGTAACGAGAACCAGAATTAGGGTAAAAGCAATATCCAATATCTAGTTTGGGGACAAAGATGGATCAATCAGTATTCTCCAGCCCCCACCCTCAGCCTCTCACCTTCCTCTATCTTTTTTTCCTCTCTTTTTTTTTCTCTGCCCCTGCCTTTGCTCTGTGACTCCAATTTGAAGAAAAACAAATACTTGACATTTGAATGCTGCCATTAAATCATTTTTCAAATAATTGAGATTTATTTCCCCCTCTTGGTTGCTTCCTACTTTTTTCTTTAAGATATGTTATAAGTTAGAACTAACGGAGAAAGTGGTTAATTCTGTAGAAGTTTCAGGACTTTGGGATGGTATTAAGTGCCAAATCCTACTTTCTGCTTTTCTTGTCCTGGGTTATACACACATAAGTATCAAGAGCAAAAAAAAAAAAAAAAAAAAAAAAAAAAAAAAAAGCCCTAATTCCAGAACTTCCAGACAAGGTGGAGGCATAGGCAAACATACTTTGCCTCCTTCCACAACCATAAGAAGGATTACATCTACCTCAAAGCAAAAAACAACCATAACTACAAGAAAATCAAACTGCATATAAGTCCAACAGACAAAGATATAAAGAAGCAATACTCATCCAGACAGGTAAGAGGGGTGGAGACGGAGAGCCAAGTGGAGAGGATGTGGTATGGAGGTGGTGGCAGTGACAACACTGAGGCCAGCCTGTGGAAAGAGCAGTCATACATTATAAAAGCTGGGAGGGACCCCTGGAGAGAGATCCAGTCCCAGGCCAGACTGAGCAGCTCACAGTTCCAGTGCTAGAAAAATAAAGCCTCATTGCTTATGGCTGTGAAAACCAGTGGGGATTGGGGCAGTGGAAGAAACTGGTGATCTCTCAGGAGAGTCTGTTTAGAGGCCCCTATGGTCCTAGAACATCTGAAAACCCACCCACCACCAGGACAATAGCTAGAAGGGTGCCAATCTCATACGGGAAGCAGGTGAAGTGAATGGAAAAGGAGTGAGTGCCTAGCAAGTAGCATTGTTCCCTCTATGACCCCTCCCCCATATATAGTGCCACAACATGGTGAAACAGGTCACCCCACACTGATGCGACAGCTCTATCTAAGACATAAAGGCAAACACGGGTGTCTGTTAAGTTGAGAAGACAGAGAATTATGGCCCAAAAGAAAGAGGAGATCAAGGCTCCACAGGGAGAACTAAGCAATGAGGAGATAACTACCTAACAGATACAGAGTTCAAAACACTGGTGATAACAATGCTTACAGAAATGATTGAGTACAGCAAATGCATAAGGGAAGAAGTGAAGGCTATACTAAGTTAAATGAAGAAAAATCCACACAAAACAATGGTGAAGGGAATGAAGCCAGGATTCAATTACAGTAGTCCTTCTCTATATTGCAGTTCACTTATTGCAGCCTCACTGTATTGTGGGGTTTTTATAAATATTATATTTAATTATTTATCTCAGATTTTTCACTATATCACGGGATTTTGCGGTACTGTATATGTATGTTGTTAAAGTTACGTAGGTTTAAGAGTATAGAATAAGTGTAAGATTCCTACTTTGTGGGGTGGGGTCTAGAACATAATACCCGCGATAAGTGAGGAAATACTGTAAATTACTTGGAACATAAGGAAGAAATAAACACTCAACAATGCAGAATGAAGAAACAAGAATTCAAAAAAAATAAAGAGAGGCTTAGGAACCTCTGGGACAATTTTAAACACAACAACATCTGAATCATAGGGGTGCCAGAAAGAGAAGAGGAAGAGAAAGAAATTGAAAACTTAGTTGAAAAAATAATGAAGGAAAACTTCCCTAATTTGGTGAAGGAAATAGACATACAAGTCCAGGAAGCACAGAGAGTCCCAAACAAGCTAGACTCAAAGAGGACCACACGAAGACACATCATAATTAAAATACCAAAGGTTGCAAGATAAAGAGACAATCTTAAAAGCATCAAGAGAAAAGAAAGTTACCTACAAAGGAGTTCCCATAAGATTGTCAGTTAATTTCTCAAAAGAAACTTTTCAGGCAAGAAGTATTCAAAGTGATAAAAAGCAAGGACCTACAACCAAGACTACCCTATCCACCAAAGCTATCATTTAGAATGGAAGAGCAGACAAAGTGCTTCCCAGACAAGGTAAAGCTAAAAGAGTTCATTATCACCAAGCCCTTATTACATGAAATGTTAAAGGAACACATTTAAGAAAAAGAACATCAAAACTATGCACAGAAAATGACAACAAATTTACAACAATCAACAAATGAATCTAAAAACAAAAACAAAAACAAACCAAGCAAACAGCTAGAACAGGAACAGAATCATAGATATGGAGATCATATGTAGGGTTATCAGTGGGGAGGGGACAGGGGGAAGAATGGGGGGAAAGGTGCAGGGCTCAAGAAGCATAACTGGTAGGTACAAAATAGGAAGATGTTGAGAATAGAAAAGTAAATGGGGAAGCCACAGAACCTATATGAATGACCCATGGACATGAACGAAGGGAGGAGGGCATTGCTTGAGGGAAGGGAGGTACCAGGCAGACTGGGCAAAGGGGAAAAGATTGGGACAACTGTAATACCATAATCAGTAAAATTTACTTAAAAAAAGAAAACTAATTTCAATTTTTGTCAATTACTGAGCAAGTGCCTTCTCCCCAATACAAACCTTCTCTGATATTATAGGTAGAATACTGGGCAAAGTCCAGAAGCCAAAAAGGTTTTGATTTCCCACAACCCCTATCTAATGGTTAAGACCCTAGAACAGATTCTAAGCCTACTTATCCAAACATTTATACCATCTGTATAAGTAGTGAGTAGCAGCTCTTCCTTCCCCACCTGTTGCTGGTGAAACAGAGAGCATAGAGCAGGGTCAGAATTGCTAGACAAGTGCCACTCAGTCTGTACAGCCTGGAGACCGGAAGTGCAAAGGTGGGCATGAAGATGGCCAAGCTTGGCCCTGAGAAGTTGTTCCCTCTGTCAGTATACTGGAAGTAGAAGAGCATCTGTCTGTCTCTCTTAATTACTGTGATACTGCCAATTAGGGAGAAATAGTCCAGTCAGTGAATGTGAGACTCTGCAAATTCTCCTCTGTGGAAGAAAAAAATAAATTGGGAATGAATGGAAACTAAGGAACAGAAATTTCCTTATCTTAGAGCTAAGCCTAAACCCCAAAAGATATCATTTCAGGAGAGCTGGACAAACTTTGTGCCCAAAATCCTTTCTCTAGAGATAGCAAATTCCATTATCAGCAATTTATCCATGATGACCTTTCATATTATCCCTTGACTATGCTCTCTTTCAATATGAATATCCCTGGAAGTGGTAACATAAACAGAATCTAGTACTTCAACTGGAATTGGTTTTGCTTAGGGCTACATAGAAGGTTTGGGTATTGGGAACAAGAAGGTATGCTGAGAAAAAAAGGGGAACAGAAAAAGGAGCAGAAGAGTCCCAAGGCTCTTCTATCTATTTTATTATAACACACCTGCTTGAATGCTGACATGCAAATGCAATCATTTTCTCCATTGATTTCAAGGATTACTTTGATTAAAGTCCTAGGTGTTAGCAACCTCCTGTCCCCTGACTTTTTTTAGTAAAAATGCCATATGGAAAATATGGCAATTTAAGCAAGAAAATTATACACATATATATAGTTTTATAGAAGGTAATGCTAACTTGATGATAGAACCCTAACATATCCCTTAAGCATAACAACTATATATTATATAGTATAATATGTTATATAAGCATATATTACATAGTATTTAATACATTAATATATCATGTTAATATGTAATTATGTAATTTATTAATATAGAACATTTTAAATATTTAATATACTACACAATATATAACATACCTATAGAGTCTATAATTAATGTATATTGTATAATTAATGTATATTGTATGTTATATAATATATCAGTATGTACTATATAATTACATATAATTGTTATTTTTAAGGGCTATTTTAAGGTTTTATCAACAAGTTAATTTTATCTACCTTATTAATTTAATATAATTAGAGGAAGAGTAGAAGTAAGACTCTCAAGAGCTAAAATGATTTCTGAGATTGATCAATTCCCAGGAATATTTTCTAAGAAGGAACAAAATAACCAGATCTATGATACACTTAAAACTCTTATTTTTAGAATAATTCAAATTAGAAATTTTGGCACAAATCGAGGGGAAAGAATGTAAGGCTATTATTTTGAATTGTCACTTTAATTATTTCTAGTGGAAAAGAAACTCTTTCAGGAAGATGAAGTTTGGATTTTTTTTAAACAATGTGTGGATGTGCTTGATGAACTGACAAGGTCCCTTAAAATCTTGTGGTTCAATAAAGCAGCCTTTCTCTGTGAAGACACAAGACCATGCTGTGCTACAGTGGCTTAGAAAAACCATGACAACCTAACAATAGACCTGCATGCTGGGAGGAGAAGTAATTTATTTTCCCTGTATTCTCTATACGTGATACCACACAGAGAGTCAAATGAACATCTATGCATGCATAAGGCAAGAGAATAGAAATTAATTTGCTTTACTCACAGAATTTCAGTTACTTCATGCTAAACTTCTGTGCTTATCTTGGTGAAGTTCATCTTTGAGGCTGAATAAAATTCTTGTTGCTCTGCTTTTTATGTAAAGTAGTATATTGTTTGCTTAAAAATGGAAAGCTCATCTTATTAAGTATGTTTGTTACTGTGATTATGTTCCTCAGAACCCTACCTCTGCTACCATTTTTCAAACACATTTTTGAATAGTTTGCACTGCTGACTTACTAGAGCCTCTCTTGACGGGGATTTTCTCAGTCATTTTCACCTTCTGTCCATATCACAGTTCATTTGGGTTTGTAGCACAGCAGGTGAAGTGATTTAAAGGCAGAACAATGGGAAACATATGCCTTTTTGAAAGACAGGGATACGTACGTGCTTCCATCCAACTTAGTTTTGACAAAAGCCTTTTTGTTCCTGCTTTTTTAATAAATGTATGCTCTATTACTTGACATATTTGAAAACATGAGGCCATATTAAATTTGCCCTCAGAATTCACAATTTCCTTTCACAAAATTGAGAACCTTTGGTAAGTGTTGCAAAGTCACAGTGTTCTTAGGGGCTTAGGTTTGTGCTGGAGACATCACATTAAATAGGAGAAAACTCCCAGAGAAACCCTACTTAATGCTCCCCACAAACAGATATTCTTGCTGTGAGTCTGATCTAAAAGGATATATAGCCATGAGCTTCATGTTTTGATTCAATCCATGTCAGATTCAAAATATTCAGAAAAAAAATTGCATAATGTTCTAAAAATGAAAACTTAAATTTGCCATGTGCCAAGCAGTACACTGAATCCACATGAAAGAAGTGCTGTGTAGGCATACCTTGTTGTAGCCTACATGCAAATATTGGTGACATGCAAATGTTACTCCATTTTATATACTTAAGGGACTTGAGCATCTACAGACCTTGGTATCCTTGGGGGTCCTGGAACTAATCCCTCACAGATACTGAGGGACAACTGTATGACATGACACCTATTCCTGCTACACACAACAAATTGCTTCTTCTTTAGAATGTGATTGACAGCAAGGAGACATCCAGCTAAGTTGACTGGTTTTGCAAACGTGAATAAAAGAAACACCATGGAGATCTGTATAAAATGGGGTTTGTGGTAGAGGTGGGGTAAAGTGGGAATAGGCGTCAGTAAAGCTGTTGATGAACATGAAAAAGTGAAGGTTTTGAAACAGAATATTGAAGGGAGTATGTAAGCTGGAATTTACTGTAGGGAGAAAAAAAGACTAGGTAGTAGTAACGTCAATACGATCACACCATAAAGAATTAGTTTGGCATGGGTGTTTCAATTTATAAAGAGGTTTGGGATTATCAAAATATTTCTAGAAATTCAAAAACATATTACCCTAGACCATGATTTCTTAATCTTGGCACTGTTGACACTTCGGGCTCGATAATTATTTATTGTGAGTGTATGTCCTGTGCATTACAGTATTAATTATTAGCAGCACCCCGAGCCTCTGTTTACCCACTAGATGCCAATGGAGGTCCCCACCCTGAATCATGACAACTAAAAATGTCTCTAAATGTTGCCAAGTGTTTTCTGAGGGGGCAGAATCACCCCTGGCTTGAACCACAGGCCTAGACCAATGGTTTTTAACCTGGGCTGCACAGTGATATAGAGAACTATCAAAATACAAGTACAAAGGTCCATTCCCTAAGACTGATATTTAATTGGTCTTTGGTATAGCTGTTACTGACATGGTTTTTAAATTCATGAGCTGTTGCTATTCAGTTTATTAAGTATTACAATAATCACTTTAAAAAACAATTAGTGAATGCCTACTATGTGCCTAGCTTTGCCTTAGATGATGAGGACACAAAAATAAACGAGACACTGTCCTTGGTCCACAGAGGCTTAGGGCCTAGTGAAGAGATAAATATACAGTGGATACTTTTCGATATGTTATAGTCAATGTCCCTAAAGTTAAATGCACAGGACACTATGTCAGCACAGAGGAAGAGCTGGTAGCTTAATGGCATGATGTTTGAGACAGCACTACGTTTCTACAAGAATGCTTAAAATTCAAAGAAGCAGCATTAAAATAGTAAAGCAACTGATTCACATACATAACAGTTTTACTACTGTGTACATGTACACACATACACACATGTATACACACACACAACAGAAACTCATCCATTATAGGAATAGTCATAGCAGTAGATAAGACACACTCTCAGTGCCCCACACAAATCCCCTTAGCACTCACTATTCTCATACACAGCAATGACTCTCTGCTAGGAAGCTTCCTCTGGCCACAGGCACTTGCTCTGCCTGCACCTAGAGCAGGCCGAAAATGCTGTGACATCACCACCTCTTCAGCAGCCATCAGCCAATGATAAATAAAAGTTGTCCCACCCAAGCTAGTGAGTAAGCTGGGATATTATGTCCCAACCCCCATTCTATGCCCTCTCCCCAAACACCCAGTGAGAATGAGACCCCTTGTGTTCACTGATGCACTCTATATTGGATTCCCTCTCCACTCCCCTGGAAACTCCCAAACCAACTTCTTGAACTCAAATCTATGCCTTGAGGTTTGCTTCTGGGATAACCCAGCTAAAGACACAGCATTATTCGTAAAGGCCAGACTTATAGAAAGAAAGAGAAGAAATGCCCACAACAGAAACATGGCTAAAAAAACGTGGCATATCCATATAATAAAATACTAATGTATCAATAAAAATGAACCAACTATAGCTTCTCATCACTACTGGAATGAATCTCACAAAGTTAATTTTGAGCATAATATGTTATACAAAAATAATGCATATTTTATAATTACATTACTATTAAGTTCAATATCAAGCAAAACTTGTTGCTATAAAAGGTATGATGGTGGTTATCTTTGGGGAGGAAGGAAAGGTTGATAGGGATAGGAACAAGGGAACTGGTAATGTTCCATTTCTTAACATCCATAATGTTTCATGTGTATGTTCACTTCATAAAAATTCACTTACTTGTGTCCATTTTCTGTATATGTATTTCAATTAAAGGTTTTTTAAAAATCTAAAATTCATCACAGGGAATGTAAGAAAAGTAGAAGATTACATAACAGGGAGGGCAAGGGTTGAGAAAGAGAGGGTAGAAAAAGAGCTGATAGTAGCATTAATCCACATTAAGGAGGGGCCCTAACCAAAGATCCAGGGGCCACCATGACACTTCCAGCTAAAATAAATCAAATAAGTAAAGAAGGCCCCCAAGCCTTAGCCCTGAACTGGAAGGTAGAGGGAATCAGAATCTAACTTTTTCTCACTGCTATTCTGTCTGTGCTTGCCTCCACATTCATCATTCTGAGAGGAAATTGTTCCTTTCTGAGTTGCCTCAAGTGCTAAAAATTTCAGCAATAATACTTAGAATCTATAGCGGGAAACGAATAAAATGTATAATGAAGCATTAGAAAAATTAGCCACGCTAACTTTTCAGAACTAAAGGGAGTTCTTCTCAAAAGTCATTATGCTGTTTTTGGGTTTTTTTTTTGTTTTTAAAGCCATACTCTTTCAACAGCTTTTCTCAAATACTCACTTTCACTGTGCACCTTTGGTACCTACCAAGCATTTTTCATAGGTGAAACTCGACATCCAAGTCACCTAGTGGTCCTTCGCCCCGGCAGCTATGCTCTGTCGGTAAATAACTGTGGAAAGGCACCAGCAATTTTGTTCCTAATTGGTAGGTAAATTAATTACTGATAGCCAAGGATTCATTCATATTCTTTTCTATTTCTCTGCTGCATGATGCTTGTAAAAGATTTTGTTTGCTCTAGTCCAAGGATTTTCATGTCTTTACTTCTTGACCTCTAAAAGATTTTTCAAGAGAGATGCCATTTTCTGTCTTCTCTTCTATGTCTTTATTCCAATTCAGCAAATTAGTTCATAGAAACCTGAGTGAGGGCCTGGTTGTAAAAGCTGTAAAACTGGAGCCATGTTGCTGTCAGTAGCTTTTGCAGTCTTCATTAGTATTTATGAATGTGAACCCAGACAGGACGGTTATATTTCCATTACTGAAAGCATGTTAAGAGTCCCGTTATTGTCCTACCTTAATTGCACTTCTGTCTGAGAGGAAAAATATAAAGAGCCGATTTAATTTTCTCTTGCCATTGACCTGTGATATCTGTAAGGCATAGAGTCGCCTCATCTCTACCAATTGGGACCTAGGAGGACTGGTCATCTAGATCTTAAATTTCTCAAATAAATCCATTTGAAATGGGGGTCAGACTAACTGGATAATGAGGTAAACTGAGAAGCCATCCTCCTGACTTGAGGCCACGTCAGGGCCCTTCCGCTGACAATGGATCTTGTTTCAAATTTCTAATGCACTTATTTGAAGTGTCACTTAAATGTGTCATGTATTTAAATAATTTAGACACCAGACTATACTTTGATAGATGTTTAAAAAAACAAATCGAGTTAAAGGTAAACTTATCTTAAAAATCCAAATTCTACCAAAAGTACTATTTGTTCACGACCCCACTTATCAAGCACTTGTAGTTGCTGCAGTCTGATTTCATAATTTACTTTGCAAACAGTTCTGCTCCACCCTGCTCAGTTATTCTTTAAACTTTTTTAACTTTATAATTTTTCATTTTTAACAAAATAGTACATGTATATAATTTTTACATGCAGTCCAAAAGCTCATAAAAATGAACAAGTTTCTTGCTTCACCCTTTCCTAAGCAAAGTCCATTCACTTTGACTCTTGATAATGTTCTTTCTCTATTTTCTCATTCTCTCTTTCTGGAATGTCTGTTAATTGAGTGTTAAAATTTCACAGAATAGTCTCTAATTTTCTCATTTTATTTTCTACTTTCCATCTTAGCATTTTAGTCAAACTTTGAGAGTCTCCTCAAATTTATCTTTCAATCCTTATATTGAATTTCTCTTTCTCCTACTTCATTTCCAAAAGTTCATTCTTGTTCTCTGAAGGTTCCTTTTTGATAATATACTGTACCTAACTCATAGACACAACATCTTCTCTTATCTCTCTGAGCACATTATTGGTTTAAAGCTTTTGTTTTGCCCCCTGCATTGCCCCTATTTACTTCAAGTTTCTTTTTCTGGTTGCTTCAGTCACTCTCTTTCAGGTTAGTAGGTTACTTAAATGTCTGGTAATCCTTAATTGTCAATCTATTTTTTCCTTTTTTATTATTATGTTTTGAATAGGTAATAGGTTCACATGCTTCAAATGCAAAAAGTATACAAAAGAATTCACTAAAAAACTGTCTCCCAATTTTGCCATGAATCTGCTCATTTCCCATCTCTTGCTCATTGGTAATCATTACTCTTTGGTATTCCTCCAGAATCTCCTTATGCACATGAAAGAAAAAATGATAGATTCATTAAATGTATTGTATTACACCTTGTTTTTATTTTACAGATAACAATATGACTCTTAGATTTTTTTTTTTTTTGTAGCTCTATGATAGGGTACACATAGAATGTGTTCTCATTTTCATACCTATATAGTATTCTATTTTATTTCTTACTGATCATTTCCATTTTTTCTATTACCAAAAATTATGCAGTATACAACCTGGTAAAAAACATCATTTCACACATATGCAAGTATATTTTTAGGTTACATTCCACAAATTGGAGTTGCAAAGTCAAAAGTTACATGCATTTGTAATTTTTGGAAAATTTTGTCAATTTGCCCTCCACTGGGAGCATACCATCTTAACTATTTTATTTTTATTAAAATTTATTATTTATATATCATTATTATTAAAATCAACTAAGGGAGAATCAAATCCTATACAAGAATATGATATGTCTTTTCATTTATTCTAGTATTTTTCTCTTTCATTAGTGTTCATATAGGTCTTTCACATATTTTTGTTAAATTTATCCTGAGTTTTTTTATTGTCTTTATGCCATTTGGGGGGAGTGTTTTTGTTCTGATTATAATTTGTATATAAACTGATTTTCCAATATATCCTAGCAAATCACTTAGTAATTCATTATATCAATGAACACAATTGAAATACATTCATCTTATTTTCTTTAACATTTGTTAGTTTAATTTCACAACAGTATAAAATTCTGAATAATCCACAAAATGATTTTTGAATGCTGTTGGAAATTGAATTTGTTTCCAGTTGTTTCCCCCCTTATACACAGTACTAATATTCATCTGTGTGTTTTTGCTACATATGTGCAAACATTTCTCTAGGGTATATCCTTAACAATGTGATTTCTGGGTCATAAATATGCAAATATGCAATTATAATACCGAATTGTGTGTTCAAAACTGCTGTGTATGAATTCCCTTGGCTCTATTTCAGGAATGTGCAAAATTTTTATGGAACACATTATATAGTAAGTATTTTAGGGCTATACAATCCTACTGCAATTACTCAACCCTACTGTTATAGTGGAAAAGTAGCCATAGATAATATGCTAACAAATGGGTAAGGCTGTGTTCCAATAAAACTTCATCTGCAAAATAGGGAATAGGCAGAATTTGGCCCATGGGCCATAATTTTTTAACTCTTTCTCTATATTAATGTTGATACTTCATATCTTTATACTTTTTAATAGCAAATATTTGATAGCTAACATTTTATCAAAAAGAGAAAAGAGAAAAGAGAGAAAGCAAATGTCACAAAATTTTAACAAATAGTTAATTCTAGATTATTCCAATGCTATTATGTCCATTTTACTTCTCTTTCATCATTTCTGTAGGTCTGAAATTTTTCAAAAGGAAAAGGTAGGGAGGAAAACTGATAAAAAGTCTAACTATATTCTGCCCTTCTATTTTAAAAGAGCCTCATGATAAATAGTGGCAACGCTATGTAAAAAGACAAAGCTAAAGTCCTTACTTAGGATCTTTAAAAAATGTATTAATGTTCAACATTTTCAAACAATTAAGAAAAAAGGGAACTGAAACATTACTGTATTTTCAGGAGTAGGAATTCATATGACAATTCTTTTGTTATATCAAACTAATTTTGTTTATTCTATGCTTAGAAAAACTGCATTAAAAATTTAGGGACTCTTTTTATATGTTACGTGTAAGTAAAATATTGAATATTTTAACACATTTTTACATCAAGTCTAAAAACTTCAGGTGTGTTATTAACTTCATTATTCTTAACTAGGCAACCAGTCTTCCCCAATATTCAGTTGATGATATTAGATGATTTCCAGAAAATATTTGTAAAAGGAATGTTTTACATCCATGATGTTAATGCTACTAATCAGCTCACATATCAACCATCTTATCAATAATCCCACTGCAGCTCAGAACACACAAAACTATCAGTTTTCTCACCTGTTAAATTTATTACTTTTAAGAAACTATACGTTCAAGAACAGCTGTGAAAATAGTGAAATACTTAAGTGAAAGGTATAAAACATATTTCTTTTACAAATATTTTCTTGAAAATCTAATTACATCAACTGAACGTTGTTGGAGATTGATTGTGTAGAGTAAAATAATAACACATCTGAAGCTCTCATACTTGATGTTCACTTGCCCTAGCAGCTATTAAAGCACAGTGGAAAGCTGTTATATTGTAAAAAGATCATCCTGTGGTGGAAATAGATCAAGAGAAACAGCAAATAAAAGAGTTAAATATCATGCAATTTAATATTTGGCAAGTGTCATAAATCAGAAATGATCAATTTAATTAGTATTTTTATATTATCTTATAATTTTCATTTATATTATAATTTACAGATTAAGGAAGAGTCGAAAAGTTTAATTTGCCTAAGGACTTAGGACTATTAAAAGACATAGATGAGAATCACACATAGTTCATCTAAACCAAAAATCATGAACTCACCAACTATATCATTCTGTCTCACTATGAACTTGAGTACAGACACACACAGACATATGTGATGGATTTGGTGAATTTGGCAGAAAGCCAGGTGAAGATTAGTAAAGACAAATGGCAGGTGAGATAACAAGATCATTAGGAGAAAAATAAATCACAATGAGTGAGGAATAAATGTGGCATAATGGACTGCATTTACTAACAGACTTTATATGGGGTATGAAATGTTACTGTAAACCACCCAACCTAGCCGTCTAGGGACACCTATGGGTCCTACACAGGAGAGGGCTATTTGGTGAAATGTGAAGTTTTATTTCACCAGGGACCCAAGTAACTCATTGAGGATGCCTTTCCTCCATACAATAACTGGACCCAGGAACAATAAGATGTTTTCAGCTGGGTGAAACAATATAAACCCCAGAAATGGTGGAACAGAACTCAGGGAGGAGGCTGCAAAGCCAGCAAACATGTGAAGTGTAAGACAATGCAGTCTCCTCCAAAGTCTACTTTCTCGTGTCATAGTAGGGTTGTAGTTGGGCACGTTAGCTAAATCACATTCCCAAGCCTCTCTTGAAGTTAGGCATGGGCCTGTAATTAACTTTTAATCAATAATGAGCCACTTTCAGATTTACACTTTTAAAAAATAGGTATACCTGCTTCACATTCTCCTTCTTCCACTGGATAGGTACTGATGGAGAACAGGCTCCAGGAATGGGTACAGCTTCAACATACAAGGAACCTGGATCACTGTGTGGAGGAGAGACACCCACTGACAAAGACCTTAGATTGCTGCATAAGGGAGAAATAAAATTATGTTGTGTTTGAGTCATTTAAAAATTTTGGGTCTATTTATAAATACAGGCAAGTCTACTCTGACCAATACAATTTGTCTACACATCATGTAGACATAAGCAGCATTCTTCCACCTCTAAGGAAAGAGTAAAGTTTAGCAGTGTGAAATAGTATGTACACAGTAGTTCAGAGTAGATGACATTAAAATTGGTGATCAGAGTGGCAGCAGGTATGGTCAGAAAGACACAATGAGCAGCAGCTAGAACAGAAGAAACAGCCTAGAGACTGCTGCTTAGGAACTCACAGAGCACTATAAGAAAGGGGCAAGGTTGAGAGCAGATCATTTGACTGAGGGCCACTGACTCTTTACAGTTAGGAACAACTTTAAAACATAGTTACCTACCTTCTTCATACTGCTAGTGCCTTAACAATATTCAGATAATATGTGTTCATGTGGATAGGAGCATACTATATATAGACACAGGCACATGTGTAGTCTGAATGAATAAACTCAAAAACATGACAGTATTAGCCTTCCTGTTGAATCATCTGAACTGTTTAAAAGAAGCATACTGTATATTCATAATGATTTTTTTCATTTTTTTGTTGAAGAAGAAAAATTCTATTAATTGTATATTTTCATGAAAATAGTTAAGTGGCTATACATAAATAAATGTGTAATAAGGATTAGATATAACATTTTGTCTAATTCCTATTGTGAAACCTTTCAAGAAGTGAAAATTTACACACCACAGAGAACATGACCACATGTTTGCCAGTTCTCCTGTTTCACAATAAGCTCCTTTAAAGGCTGACACCGTACTGTGCTCATGATCATCACCTGCACTTGGCACACAAGAGGCACTGAAGAATGTTCAGTAAATGAATTTATTATTCCGGGAGTACTCTAGTAGTTTTTGACATGTAAATTCAATGGTAATTGATACATTATTTCAGCCTTGGAATCTCCATTCCGTTATTTCAATTTTGCTGATTGTATGACAAAGCAATTAACTGATCACACCTACAACACCTAAACAGTGTTCTTTTTCTTTTCTTCCCTCTTTCACTTTGCATGTCACAGCTCCATTCAACCCAAATCAAGGTGCAGATAGCATTGTCAAGTTTGACACTTTTGGAGATGGAATGGGACGATACAACGTGTTCAATTTCCAGTACGTGGGTGACAAGTATTCGTACTTAAAGGTTGGTCACTGGGCAGAAACCTTATCGCTAGATGTTGACTCTATCCACTGGTCCCGGAACTCAGTCCCCACTTCCCAGTGCAGTGACCCCTGTGCCCCCAATGAAATGAAGAATATGCAACCAGGGGATGTCTGTTGCTGGATCTGCATCCCCTGCGAGCCCTACGAATACCTGGCTGACGAGTTTACCTGTACGGATTGCGGCCTCGGGCAGTGGCCCACTGCAGACCTATCTGGCTGCTTTGACCTTCCTGAGGACTACATCAAGTGGGAAGATGCTTGGGCCATTGGTCCAGTCACCATCGCCTGCCTCGGTTTTGCGTGTACCTGCATGGTTGTGACTGTTTTTATCAAGCACAACAACACACCCTTGGTCAAAGCCTCAGGCCGAGAGCTCTGCTACATCTTGTTGTTTGGGGTTGGTCTCTCATATTGCATGACATTCTTCTTCATTGCCAAGCCGTCACCAGTCATCTGCGCATTGCGCCGACTGGGACTGGGGACCTCCTTCGCCATATGTTACTCAGCCCTGCTGACCAAAACAAACTGCATTGCCCGCATCTTTGATGGGGTAAAGAATGGCGCTCAGAGGCCAAAATTCATCAGCCCAAGTTCTCAGGTGTTCATCTGCCTGGGTCTGATCCTGGTGCAAATTGTGGTGGTGTCCGTGTGGCTCATCCTGGAGGTTCCAGGCACCAGGCGGTACACCGTTCCAGAGAAGCGGGAAACAGTCATCTTAAAATGCAATGTCAGAGATTCCAGCATGTTGATCTCACTTACCTATGATGTGGTCCTGGTGATCTTATGCACTGTGTATGCCTTCAAAACGCGGAAGTGCCCCGAAAATTTCAATGAAGCCAAGTTCATTGGTTTTACTATGTACACCACATGCATCATCTGGCTGGCCTTTCTCCCTATATTTTATGTGACATCAAGTGACTACAGAGTAAGTCTTTGAATGCTTTCTTCTTTTCTTTCTTTTTATTTTATCCTGCCGTTTTGTTATGAAGAATTTAAAATAGATTCCCTTTATTTCAGCTCAGCAATTAAGTAGGTAATTACTAACGTCATGATGAACTGCCATATTATATATGGAAATTAATTCACTGTGTTTTAAAAGCATTTAATTAGTGCCTACTGTGTGCAAAGCATTGTGCTAGGCACAGAGATAAAGATAAATGTAGATGCATGATCATTCAAGCAATTTATAATCTAGTGGGAGAAAATGTAATACATACTCACACATACCCCTAAAACTTTTAATTAAATGTAGAAAGTGAATGATAAGAAAATAAGACTAAACTATTAAAAGCCTAATGAGACTACTTCAAATTAGACACAAGAGGACCTAGCTACCACAAATGGATATATAAATCAAAATAGGCTTATAACATCAAGCCAGGATCAGTTTAAAGATCTAAAAACTTTCACTCAAGCTTCAAATAAGCACCATTACTTCTCTAAAATATATTAAAATACAACATTAATTTGTTATATCTTTTCTACAACTTCAGTTCCTGTAGACATAAGGAGTATATATATCATCCTTGAACTAGTTATAATTTTTACTGTATATATCTAAGTAGCCTAATTAAATCATTATTCATCCAGTTTTGAGTGATATATAGTTCAAAATTTCTGGGCTTCAGTATAATTACCATCTCCTCTGAAAGAAACAGATCATCATTCCATCATAATTTCTCAAATTGTTGAAACCAACCATCCATTGCTTTGCATTTAGAATTTTGATTTTAATATATTTCAGTGAGTAAATATAAGAATTTCTTTCTTTTGAGGCAATGGATTTTATTCTCTATATTTCTCAAGTTGTCACAAATGAAAGTTTTCCAAAAGCATAATAGTTTCCTTGTTGCACCATGATTTCACAAAATGAAATGTCTCTGTAGGCTGTAATTGTCTCCAAATCTTCTGTTTATCAGCAATTCCTACATTACTAAAATCTTGAATATTGCATCTCAAAAAAGGACAAAGCTATTTAAAGGATGGGATCAAGAAAGTGGCAATACTAATGTATCTAGTCTACTAAATTATTCACAGCCATGTAAATAAAACCTATGGACTACATTAAAGCAAGAGCAAGAAAAATAAAGAACAAAAGCTCAATGCTGGGGTAATGTCAGGGTTTTTAAGACTACTTATTAAAACATTTGAAAATTTGTCAGAAAAGAAAACAGAATTGAAACAGCAAAATCAAAGGTCAGATTGTATGAACCATAGGGGAGTTTGAAGCTTTAGAGTATGGGGATTAAAATAGAGAATCATAGTTATTGTATTTTAATATCCCCATTTTTATCTTGTGTCTTCATGTACACATTTACTCCTCTAGATCTATAAGGATTTTTTTAAGTTCTTAGCGGATGTGATTTGGGTTATTGGGACTGCAAAATAGTTACAACGTTAATTATTTTATCCCAGATATATGAAACTTTATGCTCAAAAAAGCTAATTACAACGTAGAGCAGGAAACACTACTAAGAATAAATAACATTATAAAATTTTAATCTTATTGAGGGAATTAACATTTATTTCTAAAACACAAAAAAGTATGACTTTTTTCCTTTAACATGATAACAATGTAAATCAACTGACTAAATGGAATTTAGCCGAAGCTACCAGAAGTTTCACCGCATGGCAGAAGTCCTTAGGTCAATGGGGCAGAAGTTTTTGGTTTGAGTTCCATGCTAATTAAGGTATTCAATCATAGTGAGGTCATCTGAGGCCTCAGGTACTCCTTACAAATAATGTCAATCCTACAAAAGAAATGAAAAGGTAGACAGTGGTTTTCAAATTGGACTGCATATTGAATCAACTGGGTGCTTTAAAATATATATTGATACCTGGAGCACAGCCCAAGAGATTCTGATTTAGTTGGCCTGATCTGCAGCCTAGACATCAGGATTTTTCAAAGCCTCCCAAGTGACTCTCATTTGCAACCAAAATTGAAAACCACTGCTCTAATGAATCACATGCTCTTGTTGTTTCACAGATGTCTTTAGTTTGGCCTGCACTATTTTGAAATTCTTTGAAATATTTTTCAAAGTTAGAAAATTGAGAAAAGTTATGTAAATATCCAGATTCTTGGCTTCTCTGATCAAAGTAAAACAAGTGGGTTCAAATACCTACATGCAGTCATTAGCCGGACCAGAGTAGTGACTATGCCTCTAGACAGAGCATTGTTGTTCCTGTTGCCATCACTCTCAGCAACCTCTGAATGCTTACACCTGGCTCTCTTCCCTTATGAATCTGCATGGACCCTAAAGGCATTGGGACCTCTGTTCTAGAAATTTCAGAACAAGACTGAGATTTTTAATTTCCCAGAGGAAAACCATGTGGCTCAGATAGAATCAGCAACATTAGAAAAGTACCCGATAATTTAAAGGCAGCTATGAGGAATTTGGGCATCAAACAGTCAGCAGGGCTTATGACAATATTTTGCCACCCATTGTGAGTTATAAATAAATATAAAGCATGATTCCAATCTTCAAAAGTCTTATATCCCAGCTGGGAAAAATATTACTAGCATGAAAGAATTCAAGATTAACACAGAAGAGTTTATAATTAAATTGGTGATACAATCTCTTAAATGCCTACAGGTTTCAAAGAGAAACTGGATCAGTAAGAGCTTGGTCTTTACAGGAATAGTCCTTGAAGAAGTGAGATTTCACCCTGTACCTTGGTGAGCAAGAGCAATTGCAATCATTGGAGAATATAGGGCATAGAGGGAATATTCTTGAGGCAAGATACACATGTACCAAGCAGAACACAGTAATATTGGTCATATTCAAGTGAAAAATGGGTTAGGGTGATCTAATGAGAAACTAATAGAAATTGGCAACTTGTACCAGGCAGAGGAATTCATCTAAATAGTGTTTAAGGGCTTTGAGTTCTTGCATTTTTAAAATTCTTCGTGTTTTCTTTTGGTTGGTTGTTTGCTCAAGCAAAAAGTGACATGATATAAAGGGTAAGAGGAAAAGAAAGGAACAAAACTTTCCTGATGAACTCTGTGACCTTACTCAGCTAGATGCTTTGCATATATGAGCTCCCTGGTCCTCATTATCACCCTGGAAAGCAAAGTTTATTACCCACTGAAAAGTGAGTAAACAAACTCAGAGGATAATTAATTTCCCAGGTGGCACAGTTAAGGAAATAATAGGACATGTTTTTTTTAGACTCAAATGCATGCCTTTTACATTCCACCACAAGGGTATATCTATCCTTAATGTGGAAGCTGGATTTAGAATAGCAGAGCCTAGAACAACCAGAACTAATTGAAAGTATTAGAGGCATCCAAGACAAAGCAAGCAAGAACTCACATAAAAATCTGAAAATTCAAAGGATCTTTGAGAACTATCCACGATATCTCCTTCTGTGTTACAACAAAACCATCCAGTGAGTATAAGAATCAAACTGAGTGATCAGGGATCCAATACAGAGTTTAAGTGGTGTAAATAAGAACTAGGCCATGTTTGGTTGGAAGTTACCCATAAAGGAATTAATAGTAACTACTGAGAATTTTGTTCATTCATGTCTTCCAAATATATTTGAGCCCTTATTATGGGCCTTGGAGAAACAAACTATCAACACGGACAAGTCCCTCCTTTTTTATAACTTACAGTCTTTTGAGGAGGGAGGGGAGGAAGAGATGAAAGTAAATAATAAATGAATAAAAATGCAGGATAAGTCATGCAGGGGTCAGTGCTATGATGGCAGGAAGAGGAGGCTTTGCTACTGCAGAGCTTCTCCAACTTTCATGTGCATACAACTTACCTGGAGATCTTGATTCAGTAAGAAGGGATGGGACCCAAGAGTCTGGATTTTTAGCAGTCTCTCCAGTGATGGAGATGCTGCTACACAAAGCATCATTTTTGAGTATCAAGATACTGGGTTATTAATGGGTTTGGGACTGCTGAAGCACTTGACCGACATTAGGAAGAGATTTAAGAAGTGATTCCAGAATTTTGACAAGGTCTAAATACTGATTTTCCCATGCTGACTATGCTGAAGATATTTTTTAAATATGTTGAATCTCCAATTCTTTTTTTAAAAGTGAAGGGATTAAGCAAACAATAATAATAATAATAATAACTCATAGACACAGACAACAGTATAGTGATTACCAGAGGGAAAGGGGATGGGGAGAGGTAGGAGAGGGTAAAGAGGGGATAAGTGGTGATGAAAGGAGACTTGACTTGAGGTGGTGAGCACAATAAAATATACAGATGATGTATTGGAATGTTATAGAATTATACACCTGAAACCTATATAATTTTATTAATCAATGTCACCCCAAAAATTCAATTAAAAACAATAAATAAATAGTGCCTGTTTCATAATACTCCACTAAAGAATGGGAAAGAGCCAGGCATGGGGATTCCATGTGCTAGACAGAAGAAATAGCAAGTACAAACACTTCTAGGCAAAATGTCTTAGAAAAGTAAAGGTGCATATGGCCACAGTTTAATGAGCAAACAGAACAGTGATTTTATATGAGAGGCAGGCAGGGGAGCTGGACCATGTTGGACTTTACAAGCTATCACAAAAAGTACAGATTTTATTCTATATGAAAAAAGGAACCACTGAAAGATTTTAAGCAGAGGAGTTTGATAATCTCACACTTTATGATCTCATATTTTAGAAAAAAAGAGAATCAAGCTTCAAAGGAGTGACTATATGACAAAAAGTGAAGGCAGGAGTGGGGAGAATGGTTAGGTGGCTGGGCTCCAGTCAGAGCTGGCAGGAAGGTGTTAATAATGAAGACAGAGCCTGCCCAGAACTGTAAAGGGTTTTTACCCATCTTGCAATCTAACAAGTCAGCCTGCCACAGTGTCAGAGATGCTGGGAGAAGGCTGGGGACCCCGGGTTCATAGACAAAGGGCTCTATTATTCATGACCAGTGTCAACATTTCTGTAGGTTCCCCAAATCCCAATTTCTACCAGGTCAAGCAAGCGGGCTAGATGATGCCTGCATAGGCAGTGACCAGGACAGGGTCAGTAACACTACTTTTTCTTTTTGCCTTAAATTAAATATGTCACAGCACAGCACGGTTACTGAGCCTGTCCTCATTGAAAATGTTGGTACTGTGTTCATCATGGGTTTCTAGTACGAAGTTTAATTCTTCTAAGATTGCAATAAAATATTTGTCACGATTACTGAGTTTCTGGTGCCCCCTTAAATCTGCATTTGAAGCAAGTGCCTCACCTGCCTTATTTTAGCCTCTTCCCTGCCTTCCTCCTAACAGGTCTGGATAGGATGGTGATGTGGCTGTCACCAACAAAGCATAAAAGTTGGAGCTCTTCCCTCCCCAAGTTTCCCAGCATACTGGGTCTGGCACCACGGACTTCAGCCAGCCTTGGGAATGGGGAGAGTTTGGTCCTGCCTTTAAGCATCTTTCTCCTCAAAGCAGCTAAAATCAGGGTGGAGAGTCAGGAGGAATCGGGCAGTATGGAGGGAGAGAGCAGTCCTGGGCCAGTACGTAAGGCACACGGGCTTTCAGTTTTAAACAGCAACTATTCATGGCTCAACCACATGAAGGTCCAGTGTTTCTGAGCACCAGAAACCCTTATTTGGATGGCAAGATCATCATTACTGTCACTCTTCATTTCAATGTTGAGGACCCCTTGACTCACTAGCCAGAGCCACATGCTTTCTGCCTGGGCACATGCTTTGTGCCCTTCAGCTAATTTGAGCTTGATTTGCACAGCAGCAACTTTTTAAAAGGAGTCTTAATCCAGGGCATTTGCTATCTCATCATGATAATGTCTCTTAGAGTCTTGCCTGGTTTTAACAAAAGGGCTAGGGAAGTTTTCCAGTGTCACATCTGATTGCAACAGTTTGTCTTGATTTCTCTGCATCAGTTTTACATTCTTTAGTGCACCAATTTTGTCAGCACTTTAAACCTAATCCAGGTCAGGAAGAGCCCAAATACTGGTCAGTGCTTTATTTATGGTTTCTCAAGGTATTTTTCTGTCTCAGCGAAATCTCACAGAGAGCACCAAAACTTCTTTTTCGCAGCCAGGTTCAGCTGCAAAAAAACTGAGACCTTGTCATCTTGCAATGGATCTAAATTTGGCATGAGCGACCTCAGCGGGGGGATGAGCCCTAAGAGAGCTCAGCTGTTGTCACTCTTCCTTAATAAGCATTATGCACCCTGCCCCCTCAGTTCCCAAGGAGAAACAACCAAAGTTCAAATAATTCACCTGGTTTCTGCCTTCTCTGAAGGTCCCTCTTTTCACGCTCAGTGTAGGTGGATGTCTCTGCAACTGTTATGTGAAAGGAAGCACACCTTTCTGCCTACCCAGGAAAAATTTTAGTACTAGTGTTAGAATTGGGCAGACCTAAATTAGAATAGGGAGGAAATTCACCCCAGTTACTCCCACCCACAGAGGAGAGCGAGCAACCACACAGCACCGGTCCAGCAGCTCCATCTGAAACCTCCTGTTACTCAGCCTGTGACCCCCTCCCCAAATCCTCCTCATTAATAGGCTATAAAGTGGATCACTATTTATTGCTTGGTTGGTCATTCAACTTGGTCAACATGTTTGCTACTGATTTTCACAGACTTCTCTCAAATCCTATTCGTCAGCCCATAAGACCCTCATACTTCCTCTTTGAAAAAGTCATTCCAGTCTCATTGGCAAAACTGTCAGAGACTGTAGAGTTTGAAATTCTACTGTACATACAAGCTAACATGTTACCTGCCACAGTTTTGTTGATGCTGACAAAAAGAGCTTCATTGCTCAAAGCAATAGCACTAGCCAGAGTGTCAGCACTGGCTCTGGTTTCCTGAGATCCACTTCCTGAGTTCCATTCTGCAGACTGGGCAGGGTTACCGCTGCATAGTCAGTGGTTGCAGTACAAGAAAGGAACTGGGACATGAGGAGACCTGGATCTTTTATAATGGATGATATGCTGGCTCTTTGCTCTACAGGTAGGTGCTATATCTTCTGAGGCTCTTTGGTATACAAATATCCTGGAAAAGAAAGTCCAGAACAAAAGTAATCAGGGCCTCTGCTTAAAAAACATGTAGAGGGATGAAAAAGAGAGAGAGAGAGATCTGAGAGCACTAACAGAACTTGCTGTTGAATTGGATGTGTAAGTATAAGGGAAATAGCATAATCAAGGATGGCTTCCAGGTTTTTGTCTTGCATAATTGGGTGCCATTTGGTGTCAATTACTCAAATGCAGACACTTGGGGGGAAGGATCAAGTTTTGCTTGCAGATTAATTTTGATGTGCCTATTATATATGCAAAACAATATGCCAAGATGGCAGTTAAATATATATGTCTGGATGCCCAGATGACAGGTTGGATCTGGTAATAAATATTTGAACATCATCAACATAGGAGGTACTAAAACCATGGACATTGATGAGATGCGAAGAAAAGAGAGTCCCAAACTGAGGTCTGGGACACTCCAGCACTTAAAAGTTCAGGTAGAAGAGAAAAAGTCAACAAAGACAACTAACACAAGTAACAGTCAGTGAGGGAATGATGTGTCCAGAAAGCCAAAAAGAAGGAAGAGATTAACCACCTCAAACGTTGCTAGGAGTTGGAAGAAGACAGAAACAAAGTAGCATGGACTATACAAAGGGACAGAACAAAGAATTATTAGATAAATACATACTTTAAATAGTGTAACTTAGTGAAGAAACTGGACAACTGAACCTATAAAGCTAATAGTTAGGCTTTGTAAGAAGAAAAATTAAAAGATGTCAAATTTAAAACAGGTATATTATATGCTGCATAATCTATCGCCAAAATGGGACTTTAGTTGTGCCTCTCATCGTTCCTTTGGTATTTAGTGAAAATAATCATCCCCCACTCTTGAATGAAGATTCCAGGAACACATTCCAACACTGAGAGTCACCAGATGTGAGGCACCATTCTGGTGCTGGGGACAGAGCAATGAATGAAATGGCTGACCTATGAATTTTGTGCTCTTACGTAACATACAGTCCTACTATAACTTCCAGTGGAAAATTTAAATGCCTAATTCTATGTAGTTATCAAAACCATATTTGAACTTACCATTAAATATCATTTTCTCCCAAGGTTTGATCTGCCTTTGGCAAAGAGCCTGCAGTGGTGGCTCCTCCTTTCTCCTGCTCACACTCCCCAATCCATGGGTTGCTATTTCCCTCTCTGCCCTCATTAAAGAGGAATAGGAAGAAGAAAGACAGTTTTTATGTGGCTGGATGGCTTTATGATCTCTAAGTCCACAGTGGTAAAAGACACATCCTCAGAATACCTGGAAGATAATTAAAGGGTATTTTCATGTGATCTTCAGAAATTTCCCACCATCCCTTTTCTCTTGCAGATCCTCGAGTGAGTTGGCTGGCAATTAATTCTCTAATCTGAGTTCTCTCTTGCGGCTCCATGCTCAGTCCCAGGACACTCAACTATATACATACCTCCAACTACTCCCAGTGAAGAGCTCCAGGCTCCTTCCTGTGAGCCTGAGGCTACCCACAGTAGCTCTTCATAGCGTGGCCCATCTTGTCCATGCACACAACTCACATATCCTTTGCTTTGATAAATTCTTACTATAAAGTAGTAAGTCCCTGTGCTCCGCTCCAAAAGTATAATAATTAGCCTTTTCTCACCTTCCAGATATCTATGACAGGAATCAGGCCCCAAGACAGAGCATTTTCCTCCTGCAGGAAAACCTCAAACCTTCTGTGAATGGCCAGTGAAGCACTCCTCTCTAGAATTCAAGTGACGGTCTAGACACAACCACCCCCCGCTACCCCCCCCCCTTCAAAGGTTTGGAGGATATAAGACATGCAGCACAGCTTTTTTCAAGATATTTGCCTCATAAAAGCCTCTTCTTGTCTCTCCTGTAAAGTCTTACAGAAATGTTTCTGAAAAGGCTTCCTTGAAAATTTTCACATTTAAACTTATTTCACCCTCACTCTGATATCTGTTCTCTCTCTCACTGGCTCCACAGATAAAACCAAGGTGGGAAGAGTACAGTTCTAATATTATATTATATATATATGTAAAAAAAAAAAAAACTATGCCAGGAATTGGACTTACTGTAAATAACACAGATATGATTTATCAAGGCTTTTACATCATGGAATTAGATGGTAGAGTCTTTTCTGAAAAGCTGACAAAAGAGAAAAGAGCTTGCAACTTAGGGCCAAGTTGGAGGGCACTAGACTAGTTAAGGGAGACAAGTGCTTTAAAATACTAAGGGTGGATTGCGTTTTGAGCATTTAAAGTAAAACTGGCCCTGGCCATTGAGGTTCAGTTGTGGAGTATCTTCCTGTAATTGAAAGGTTGTGGGTTTGATTCCCAGTTAGAACCCATACCAAAGCTGTGCATTCCATCCCCAGTCCAGGCCAGTATGATCCCTGTCTGGGCACGAGCGGAAGGCAATCAATTGATGCTTCTCCCTTGCATCAATGTTTCTTTCCCTCTCTCCCTCTCTTTCTCTAAACAGCAATGAAAACACGTCCTAGGGTGAGGGGAAAAATAAATAGACAGATGATAGATAGATAAATACATACATACATACATAGAATCATAGATAGATACATACATATAGACATAGAATCACAGATAGTTAGACAGATAAATAGTAAAACTAGAGTCTGCAGAATTATGCTACAAGTAACCTGAATTTTTTCTTTATCAAAAACAGAATGAAGCTGTCTAAAGTTATATGGCTTCTCTAGTTAAGTGTTCAGTCTTCAGCTTTCCTTGATAAAGAAGAAAATCAGATACTTTAAGTTATAAGGGATTATGTTATCTGGTAGCATTGTCTGGGGAAAAAAGAAAAGAGCTCTAAAATTACTCTAGGATTTACCATAGCTACTCTGAGTAGAAACTTAGAGAAGAAATAAATAATTTCCATTTTTCAGAACTGAAAGTAATAAAATATGTAGAATCCAATTTGGGAGTTTTCCAAAAAGAAATTCTGTGGGAGCTGAAGCCAAGACAAATGATGAAATCAGAGATGAAGCATAAGAGCAAGGGAATGAAGAGATGATAAAACCTAGTTCTGAGGTGCATTTTCAGGGGAAGCAAAGAGAAAGAAAGTAAAAATTATCTGTCAGGGATGGGTGTACAGAGCCTTGAGAACAACAAACATTAAACAGTGAGTACCTGATGTATCAAAATTCCAGAGATGCCAATGAAGTAATTAAAAAATAGGTACCCCATAAGAAAGTTGATGGTGTCCCCCAATATTGACTAGGAAATCCAGTATCTAATAGGCAGAGGTCACAGCAGGAGAGTTAGACAAGTGAAAAATGCCCAAATTTCTTCCTAATACAGTAAACCTTAAAAAAGCCAAACTGATTGAAACCATTAGCAATCTGATCAGTTCATCATTGAATACTGACATTTTACTATTTAAGATTCTGAATTCAGTGATTATGCAGAAATGTCTTTTTATAAAAAATCCTCACCCAAGGATATGCTTATTGATTTTAGAGAGAGAGGAAGGGAGAGAGAGAGAAAAAAAAAACATTGATTGATTGCCTCCTGTACATGTCCAGACTGGGGATCAAACCCACAACCTAGGTATGTGTCCTGACCAGGAATTGTACCTGCAGCCTTTTGGCGAATGGGGTGACACTCCAACCAATGGAGCCACCCAGCCAAGGCTGCAGAAATATCTTTATACAAATATAAAGAAAAAAAAACAAACAAAAAATGAAAATCAATGTGAAGTCTTGGCAACCATTCAGGAGCACCCAACACAAATAGTATTTGCTTACAAATCCTAAGCAATGTTTCCATGAACATCTCAAACTTGGAAGATACAATAATTACTGCACTGGTTTGTTTCTATTAAGAACAGAACTGTGGATGATTTGTAGTTTTTAAATTTGGTCTTTTTTCAGTGCTCTCTTTAGTTGTCCTCCTGATGGAATTTACAGCCAGACGCTTAACTAGGCAACTTATTCTTACAGGTGCAGACAACAACCATGTGCATATCCGTTAGCCTAAGCGGCTTTGTGGTCCTGGGCTGTTTGTTTGCGCCTAAAGTGCACATTGTCCTGTTCCAACCCCAGAAGAACGTGGTTACGCATAGACTGCACCTCAACAGGTTCAGTGTCAGTGGAAGTGGGACCACTTATTCTCAGTGTAAGTATGGAACTTGGAACTGACCTCTGCATACATAGCATAGGAAGCAGGCTGGGAGGGGAAGGAACGGACATAGATAGGAACAGACAACACATGTTCGTCCCCATGAGCAATGTCGATTTAATTTAATAAGTACTGGTTCAACCACTGTGCGCCAGGTACTATGCTAGGTGCTAGCGATACAGAGATGAGCAGAAGAGTAAAAGGTCCTATTTGGCAATACATACAGGAAAGACAGATTTTAAATCTGTAACAGCAAGGAGGATTTTTTACCATGTTGTGGAGTTAGAGAGTCTAATTTCTAGTCCTGACTCTGCAATCACTTTAATAGGTAACATTGAACACAACACTTTATTGTTCCCTGCCTCGGTTTACTCATTGTCCTAGAGAGTTGGACTAGATTGTGCTCTGTAAAGTATGTTCTGTGTCACATAAATGCTGAAGTTGCTTCATGAAAAATTATAAGACGGAGATAGATAATCAAATAAGAGGGAAAAATGCTGCATCTTAAATACCCCTAGGAAGTGCAAAGCACCTCTTTTAACCTGAGCATGTTAAAAGTTTTGAGAATCTCTACAGCAAATAAACCTTTATAACTTCTATTTGCAGAGTCTTTTAAAAGTATTTGATAATAGTTAAAACAACTAACATCCCATGGAACACACCTTGGAAAATGCTGTAATAGATTTTTTTCTATTTCAATGACACAATATTTTTTCAGCTGAGAACCAGCTGAGAAGGCGCTTGGAACTGAAGGCTTACCAGGACAACTCCCCCAAATTCTCTCTCTGATTGGCCTGCAAATATCTGAAACACTATCCTTAGAAAATTATTTGTTTAATTCTTCAGCATCTTCTAAAGCACAACTTTACCTAAAGGGGACAACCTTTTAAGCCATTTTCAGCTCATCTGTGATATGAAATAGGAGAAATTCACTGACAGAAGGATGAGGGGGCAGGGGGAGTGGAACCAGGAGAGGAAGAAGGACTGGAGTGACAGAGACAAATGACTACTTTACTATTTTGCCTCAAGTCAATTAGAAAGGATAGTTCAAAATAGCTCACATCGCAGAGTGAGCAATCACATTAGTGCCCCAGTTTCTCTGACAAAGTATAAAATTGAGAGGGCAGCCCTTCCCCCAGCAAACAAAGAAAAGGCTGATGACTGATAACTCTTGTTCAGTGATGTGCTGTGTACATCATTCCTTGGCTGAGAGCAGCTATAGGGTGGGGACGTTACTGTGTTTTCAGCTAAATTTTCAGGTATCACATGATTGAGTACCAGAATATGGTAAAACTTGTGATTTTCTTTGGATCCTAGAAAAACTTGCTTATTTCTTGAGCAAACAAATCTCTTTTCTAGCAGCCCAGCTATAACAGTTAGCTACTCCAAATAAGAAGAAAGTGGCAATTACTAGCAATACCAACAACATCTAACAGGAACTATCATTTATTGAATGTTTTCAATGCGCTGGGCTTTGTGTTAAATACTTCATACATGTGCAAACCTACTGTATCTTATTTCAACTTCACAACTCTTTGAGATAAAGAAACCCAGAGCCACACATATAGAAAGTGGCAGAACCAAGATTTAAAGTCAGTTTTTCTGATTTCAAAGCCTCTGCACCCAACTACTGTATCATGCTTACTTCACCCAGAATGTAAGCTGGGGAAATTCCCATGAGGCTTGGTTCCTGGTAAGCTTTACCAGGTACCCAAAGGAAGGTTTTCCGAGCTTGTGCAGCAGACTTACTTCTGGTAAAAATAATCTTGTTGATAGCTCAGCGCTCTTGGTTGTTATTGGAACAATTTAGCGAAGTCCGTAAGTCTTCCACAGACAGTGTTCAAAATCTCATACATCCAAACCTCAGTCACTCAGAAATAGTGGCATTTTTGAATACATACACAGGAATTAATACATTTCTGAAGGTATAACAATGGTACTTTACCCCAACCAAGCCTCTCTTCACAGTTTCAGAAATATTCGTTTACACAAAAACATTGTACGTTGACTACAAGGGACCTGTTTAAGCTTTACTCGGTGTGCCAATTTGCTAATACCCCAGTTAATACTTCAAGGTAGGCATCTACCCAGCTCATTTTATAACTGTTCTTCTTACTCAATAAAATTTTAAATAATTTTTTATTTAAAAAGTCTAAATTTAGACTTCATTTTTCAGCAATTTTTCTCTAATCCAAATTAGTCAAGTGTTATTAAAGTAACAAAGGGAAGTACTTATGTGATATATCTTGACATTTCAAAGTGCATAAGTAACAAATACATTTATCTCATTTATAGTTTTATATCTTTAATTCAAAATAGTTTTATATGTGTGGGTTCATTTTATCCCCTGCGTGCTAAGGATCACAAGCTCCATTTTCTAGGTGAGAAAATAGTGAATAGAAGTTACACTCAGAGATATAAAATGATTCAAGAGTAGACACTGGATTTCCACAATTGTGATTGATACCCTTTCATTGTAATAAGTTGGAACTATTGTCATAAAATTCATTCATTAAATGCTTGGGTACCTTCTACATACCAGAGTGTTCTAAGCACCTGTGTACAGGACAGAATTCCTGGTTCTGTGAAGCTTAGCATCGAGCAGTGGTTTTCATACTGTAGGATATAATCCATGAATGGGTCATGAAATTTATTCAGTATATTTGACCAGCATTTTATAAAGTAAAATAGAATAAAATATTTTAGAGTGCATTATATGTAATAAGAGTAAGTAGTATTTCATGACATTTGCTCCAGAGTTTACATATATGTGCCAGGTCCAGTGAAAACACTGATTGCTGTGAAGTGCAATCAAAGGAGTATGAAAGCCACTGCTCTATGGGATCTAGTCCTGTGTATGAACATGTTACTGACCAACTGTGGGGAAAATTTAAGCAGTGGGTTTAATACCTCAGTGCCTGTTTCCCCATTATATATTCAGCTCAATTTATATTCATTTCCCTTATAAATACTGTGAAGTATGCTGTTTTATAAATCAGGAAAAACCCTGAAACTGCTCTGAATTCATTTAGGTAAAGCATATGTTTTACATAACATACGTTCTTCCAGCAAGTATTATGCCAGTGTTTTATTATATTAGGTTACGGTTACCAATATTACTGCTGGTTGTCTGATTAACTCCCTCCAGAGGTAAAAATGATGGCCCCACCACCACTCATTCAATAGTAATCTATTCTCACAGAGCAAATATCCTCTTAATTTAGTAGTTTATAATAACAACCTTTTTATTACCTTTCATGATTCTCTGTAGGTCAGGAATTTAGGCAAGACTTGGCTGAGCAGTTCATGCGCTCTGTTGAGGCCTTGACTGGTGTCCTGAGGTATCAACTGAGATTGAACTGATCTGGGGGGTCCACAGTGCTTCCTCTTGTATTCCTGACACTTCGGGGAGATGCCTCACCACATGGGATCATGGAGAGCATGACAGAGCCTCCCCAGACTTAAGGGGACCCCACCTCTCAAAGAATTTGTGGCCATTTTTTGTTATGAAACACTCACCAAACCCTAAATTAATCATTACTGCACTCTTACCAGGGATCACAGCAACTTGACACACTTAATCCTGTGCAATACCAAGAAGTCACATTGACTGGAAGGTGCAACCACACTAATTCCAAGTTTATTCTCTAGCAAAAAAGTAGTGAAAATTCCATGTCACCTTGGAGCCTAGGTGAGCTCTCTGACAACCCCTAAGGTGGTTGATTGCAGAAAAGAGTATCAGTATTGGATTTTTAAAGCTGAGTTGTAGCTCCAAACAGATGGAAAACCATGACCAAACTCAGAAGCAGCCGTGAAAGAAAGAACATGGTTAAAGATATCTTGGAAAACTTATCATTTGAGAAGTGTTTACATACTGCTAGGTACAAAAAAAGAACAATTATAGTTAGGTCTTATTAACAATACAGAGTGGGAGTCAGAATAATAATTATAAAGGAAACATGAACTTTTCTCCATTAAGTATACACATGAACCAATAACTCCCAATATTTGTGTACAAAAAAAAAAGAATAAAAACTTTTGGCCCTGACCACTGTGGCCCAGCTGGTTGGTCATCATCCTGGAAAGTGAAAGGTCATGGCTTAGATTCCTGGTCAGGGCACATGCCTGGGTTGTAGGTTTGGTCCTCAGTTGGGACGCGTGAAAGAAGCAACCAAACCATGTTTCTCTCTCACATCAATGTTTCTCTCCCTCTCTTTCTCCCTCCCTTACCCTCTCTTTAAAAATAAATAAAATCTTTAAAAAAAAAAGCTCTTTGAAGTAGAGATTCTCAGGCCCCACCTTTAACTACTCTGATTCATAGTCTGGGGCAAAAGAAATAGGGTTTATAACAGATACCCCTGCGGGTTCAGTGGAAGTGATCCAAGGAGTACATTTTGAGAACCTCGGTCTAAGCCATCCTGTCCCCTTTATCCACTGGTATTGGTGCAGAGCAGGGAGGGCCTCTTAGGTGAGCCTCAAAGAAGATGCAGGCACGGGGTTCAAAGAGGATGAGGTATTTTGAATTGCATCCTTTGCTTCATGACACCAGTGGCCACCTCCCTGTGCAGATATTTCCCCAGCTCCCTCCAGAGAAGGCATTTATGGCACAGAAGCACCTAGCCACTCAGAAAATGCTTATTGCAACTGGGAGTGCACCTTCCAACAGCAGCATAACTCAGAGACCCAAAAGTCCTAAACTCATGCTTGTAACGCTGCTCTCACACCCACACACATAAGCAAACACTCTGCATCTGGCTGTGAAAGAAAAGAGATCATTCTTTATTTTGTTCAGCTTTAGAAGCAAAGGGGCTTCCCAGAGCCGGTTCCAACAGACAGGCAACCAAGAAAGGATGCTGTGAATGTAAGTAGAACCACATTACTTTACTTTTGAAGGTACAAGCGGGATGTGCATGTGAAACTATGTCTAAAATGCTTATAAGACTCACACAGGTCAGAATGCTGTTGTCACTAATGTGGGTTTGTATAAGCACAGACTGGGGGGAGAGAGGTGAGAAATGGGAGTGTGCCCAATGGTCTTTCTCTGACGGGGACGTGTGTTTCTCTTGCTCACAGTGATGATTTAGATACATGTATGTCATTACCATTAAGATCAGCCAGGAGGCCTGTGCTACAATGATGCCCAGATTTGGGTCCTCAAGGAGCCATAGGAGAATATGGAGATTGATTTCCTCTGACAAAACCTCATGCAGAAAGTCACTTGCCTAGGTAGTAATGTGTGAACTGTTCAATTAATAGAATTATTCTTCATTATAAAGTATTTTCTCATTATAAAAAAAATCAGTGGTATGAAAAGGTCAAGTGAACAGTCTTTTAGAGTCACAGTATACTTTTCCACAGAGCTATAGCAGCAGGGAGCAAGCACCTGAGGACAGACTTCACACTTATCAATGGCCAAGCCATTGAAGACATCCCAATGAGGAGAGGGCAAGCCATTCTTCAAGCCCAATTTTTTTTCTCTGCAGTGCCAGTTGAGAAAAACAACATAATAATCCTGTACTTTACAGTTCAGGGAGTCCCAGAATGACACTATGTGCTCCCTGCCCAGGCAAATTATCAAGTTATTTGGTAACACAGGCTGAATGACTGACAGTCAGTCAGGCATAGGTATGTTATAAACATAAATTCTCACTGGCCAGTGCAGGTGGAGCCTACAGTATTCAGCAAAGCCATCCGCTTCCAGACTGAATATACCTAGAACATCCAAAATCTGAAAGATATCAACCCATTTTCCGTCGAAATAATGTCCACAGCATTCCTGGGAATCTCATTCTATTAGCTTTTATTCCCTTCCTCACTGAGGATGGAAGAAGAGAGAGCTATAATAGGTAACCCTGTATATGTTTAATCCCTCTCCTTTCTTCTATTTGATGTTTCCATTGTATGTGTTTTACAACCACTCTTTTGCAACCTTTAGATCATTTCTTCTTTACCTCTAATATTTTGCTGATTTTCTCCAAGCAAATATAGCCCACCTTCCTTAATAACTGTGACCACAGAGATTAGAGCTGGAAGAAAGATGATGGACCATTGTTCTGATAACCATGTTTCTAGATGAGAAAACCAGGGCACTATCTATTAAATAGTTTAAGGAATTTGATAACTGAAGTCATAGATAAAAATCTCAAAAACTGCTATGTGGCTCCTCTGGCCTCTCTGGATTTTCTGCCTCAGCTCAACTACAAAATTCATGGCAGAGACTATTCTAACAATGAGAATCTTAGCATCTGCAAATTCAATGATGCTTTTCTTTTTTAAGTCAAAAGCTTTCCCTTCAGTGCCACAGCTTGTTCTGCCAGCATGGGTGCAAACCTTTATTCCTCTCAAAAGCCCATGCCAGGGAGTTTAATGACATGAATCATGTCCATCTGTGCCCCCAGTGATCCCTACACCCAGGCGCACACAGAGAAGGTGTAGTATTCCAGAGGGTCTACCTACAAAGTTTCTCAGAAAATGTGATTTGATAAAGACAAAGGAATATTGTTAATGGTGACCAGCTAAATGTTTATATCAAAGATATAATTTCTCCCACTTAAATATTCTTCAAAAGCAAGTATCACTCTCTCAAGTTAAATTACATTGTACAGTTCCCCTTCTGTCCTATATAAACTCAGTAGCTCAAAGGGGGTTCCCAAACCAGAGTTCAATATTGTGGGAGAGATACCTTTAGTCATATGGATTTCATTGTAACCCTAAATTTATTAATGCCTTTGGGAACATGGTACCATGGTCAGAATTATGAAGATATGTTAACTAAAAAGGAATTATATATGTAAATAAATACTGCCCATACATTGACTTCAGATGTTCAATACCTTAAAGCAAGTTAAGTGTCTAAATCAATTTATGCTACACTATTTCTCCTTTCTACTCTATTTTCATTTTGTTCAGGTAAAATGTTCTGAATAACATCCAGAAATGGAGATACCTTTGTGCTTATATTTTTGTGAGATATCATATAATCCCTATCATATAATTTTTTTTAACATGTATTCCCTAGCTGGAATAAACTCAGAGACTTTAGCAGAGGGATCCTTAACAAGTAATGTGATCAAATTGATAGGTAATTCACTCAAAAACTGAAGACATCTTGGGTCTAAGCCCTCAGGATGTGGTAATGAACAAAACAAACAAACCATGCACTCAAGGTTTGTACATTATAATGGGGGGTGGTGCGAAACACAATCAGACAAACCAATAATACTTATTATATCAGGTGTTGATAAGTGAAGAGAAGAAAATAATATGGGGCATAGACAAATAAGGTATACTCAGGGTAGAGAGAGTTACTTTACTTTATAGAGTGGCCAGGGAAGTCTTCTCTGATAACGCGGCATTTGAGCAGAGACGTGAAGGAAATGCAAGAAGGAGGTCATGTCCATATCTGGGGGGAAGACATTCCAGGCAAAGGGAATGGCAAATGTAAATGTCTAAAGTTGGAAGAACATCACAGAGGCAAATGTGGCTAGAGGGAAATGAATAAGGATGAAAGTGAGAAGAGATGAGGACAGAGAGGGGGCAGACCATGCAGGACTTGGGAAGTCATTTTAAGAGCCTTTTTTTTTTTTTTTTAAGATTGTATTTATTTTTAGAGAGAGGGGAAGGGAGAGAGAAAGAGAGGGAGAGAAACATCATGGTGTGGTTGCCTCTCACCGCTCCCAACTGGGGACCTGGCCCACAACCCAGGCATGTACCCTGACTGGGAATCAAACCTGAGACCCTTCGGTTTGCAGACCGGCACTCAATCCACTAAGCCATACCAGTGAGGGCCATTGTAAGAGCTTTTACTTTCCTATTAAAATAACTGTGAAAACACCCAAGGGTTTCATCAGAGGTGTGGCATGAGCTGACTTGAAAAACACCATTTTTATCATTTTAGCTGTGGGAATAGAATATAAGACAGGGAGCAACCAGAGATATCATGTAGGAAGCTATTACATACTCCAAATGCTGGTGGCTTAAATCAGGGTGGAAGCAGTGAAAGCTAATAAAGTGTTCAGATGCTGTCTATAATTTGATGGTGAAGCTAACAAGATTAGCTCCACTAGATAGAAGAACTAATGTCTGACATTATTTTATTAGAGTTTAACACTTTTGGCTTCAGACTTGGATCCCTAGACACAGTAGCACATATACAGCTCATATCAGGTGTTTGAGCCTCAGGGTGAATGAGTTTCTGATCCTTGCCTAATACACATTTGGACAGAAAAAAAAGGAGAGACCAGAGATGTTGGACAACTAAGAGGAGACAAGAAGAATGCAAAATAAGTAGAATAATACAAAAATTATTGAGTTCTTTCAATCACAAATTACTATATCCAGTGTAGGTTTGTACTTCTTGAGAGAGAGAGAACAGAATAAAAGAACAGAATTGGAAAGAAAGCGTGACAGGTGAAGTGGCAACAATGGCTTGAGGGATTTAGTTGGAGACCAATGGAATTTCTGTAGATAAGGTAATTAAGTTACATCATGTGTTATAGAAAAGGTACATGCCATATTTTCTCTTTCCATAAATGTTGTCCCTCAGGAAATGAATCACTGAATGAAAAGGTCTTTGCATTTAACTTCCAACTCCACATTTCGGTCTGTAGATTTTTGTCCCACATCATAAATAATTTGATTTTCTCCTAAGTCTACTTTTAACAGTTTAAGATCATTACCCTGAGAATCTAGCCCATGTTTGTTAACAATGGATTTTGTCTTCCACCGTGAAACCTCTGACACAGCAAGGCTACCAGACCAGGGGCTGGTAATGTCATCATCTGCTCAGACAATATAAATTAATCAGCAGATGAACTTCTTCTGGAATGGGACCAAGGGGCACTAACACAAGTAAAATTAAGGTGATGAATAAGAAAACAGGTTCACTAATGAAGCAGGAAGACAAAGCAAGAAACAGCTGGTAGAAATTGAATTCTATGACCATAGCATTAAAATATCTAACCAAGCTGACAAGCTGGGAAAAATTATTTGGGGTCACTAGGAGCAAGAAAATGGAACAGATGGGAACAAACTGGAATGTCTGACTATTTAAATGTTTGTTTTCTTCTTTTCCAAGGCTGATATATTACACAGTTATAGTAACACACTGATTCTCAGGAACCAAGTCTCAGCCACTAAATTGATTAACACACTTAGCATCCACAAGAATCTATTAAATAAATGTTTAGCGTTGATTGAGACCCCGGTTCCCTGAAAATAAAAAAATAAATAAGGCCATTTTCTCCAAAGCCTGGCCAGCCCAAGCATTACTGGGGGAAGATAAATGGATTTCACAGTGCAAGACAAAGCTACCACTCTGCTTGCTGCATTGATCTCCCTAGTTTGTGAAGCAAAATATACTTTGGAATGGGTGTGAATTGCCCTTTTGTGATCAGTGGTGAAATTTACTAGGTCTTTTTCAGCTATCTTAAGTTGTCACTTTGAATAACAAAAAGCACCACTTTTGCCTATAGTAAGTAACTAACAGCTCCTCCTCACCCCTACTCCCAGAAAAGCCAAAAATAAGCTTGCAGCCTTTTATTTTTGACAGAAAGAATGATTATAGAAATCAGCTTAACCGTACTTAAAAAAAAAAACAGGCTAAACTTACACCATTAAAAATCTTGTGAGAATTTCATTAGAATAATAGCAAAAGCTCATCACAAACACATATGAAAATGAAAGTAATTTGCTCTTATACATATATTACTACCTTGGGGAATAACAAATAGGCTAATATGAGAGACATATGTGAAATATTTATGAAAGGCAAAGTAATTGAGATACTAAACTCATAAAGCAGTAATTTCCTCTACTATATTCAGCAGCAAGTACAAAAATGAGAATTATTTTACATAATAAAATAAAATGCACTCGCAAAAGCTACAGATGAATAGTAAAAGAGAAGCAGGAAAATACAAGCTACAGTTCCTGTCAATACACTAAAAAGTTCTCAGGGAAGAAACAACTACAGAAAGAGTCTTGGAGGTGATTTGGCTGTCATTACTTATAAAAAGGTCTTGAATTTATATTGTCTTCCTCTCAGAGTTTCGACATTCTAACATAGGGTGTTCCCTTTAATGTTCCTATGAAGCAGGTAGATGATTCAGTTATTTTGTGAACTCCCATAATCATATCCATGGGATGTCTATTAGATTTGCAACTATCTCTGTAGCCCCCTGTACTTCTTCCTTACTTTGTCAAAATGTAACAGAATCAATGGACTGCCTCGATTGAAATGGAACCCACGGCTTGTTCAGTTATGAGGGGCCCGATTGCCCGCCACTAGAAGCATAACTCTCAATACCAGAGTTTGTTGAAAAGAAAAAGAATTGTTTGTTTAAAGGCTATACAGATTTAGATTAATGGCAGATTTCTGGCATTAAGTCTTATTTTCTTTAAAACACCCACAAACACATAGTTCTGCCTCCTCCAGCCAAACCAGGCTAGATTTAGAAAAGTCAGAGATACCGTTTTCCTACTTCCCAGACACAATTCAGTTTTACCAGCAGCTCCCAATCATTCGAGCCTGATTGGGGAGGTTTTGCCTGTGTTGCCATGGTCTCCAGCTCTTAATTCAGAGTCACGTGGAGTTCCCAGCATCCTTGTACACGGCGTGGTTCTCCCTTCCCTTTCAAAGCCACATGGTCCTCTCCTAGCCAAAATGCCTGCCGCCTCATTTTTAAATCCCTGACTACATCCTGTGAAGCAGTGGGCAGGGTGACTAATTGCAATCACTTGTAGAATTTTACGTAGGCCCCGTAAGCTTTTCGTCACCATTCTACAGTCAAAGCCCCTCCCATCTTCCTGGGGACCCTGCCCTGTAACAAAAATACACCCAATTTTAAGATAGTAGAATGCAGTGAGCAAGCAAACCCCGAGAGCACACTTAAGAACAGCAGTGCACCGAGTTCCATAATAGCACGGGCAACAGCACAGTAGGTTTCTTATCCAATCTTTAACAATGCAGGTAGAGAGAGAGGGGCATAGCATACCAGGCCCTAGCTCTCCTAGACCTGCCCCCATGACACATCATTCTTCTTCAATCTCTGAAAATGAAAAACCTGCACAGAAGTAATAAAACTTGATCCTGGAAAAGATGAAGAGATTAGTCAAAATGTCAAAGGCAGCATGCCTGCTAGGGGATGCTCACAGCCTGAGCCAGTTCTCTTTGCAAGGGTGGTTGATGGTCAACACCACAATGTGGTATGAGAAGCAGAAAGGCCTACCTGTCCCCAAACAAGGAAGGCCTCACATTTGCTGGTCATTCCCTCAGGTTAAAAGACTATTTCCCTCTTGAAACTTCCCTTGGTTTCCACCTTCTTTGAAATGTAACCACTTATACAATCACTCAGAAAACATTGTCCAGCAATAGTGATAAAGTAAGGAAAAAGACAAGGAGAGCCTCCTACATATTTTCTAGTTAAGAGTATAAGACATAAGACACTACCCCCCCCCTAAAAAAAAGGCAAGAAAAAAATTAGTTTTAACATTGGGTAATGTGGTGGAGTAACCGCTGGCTACTTTAGATTAGGTAGCCTGATGGACAGCCTTTTTCAGGAGGTGACATTTCAGATATGGGTGACAAGAAGAAGCCAGACATGTAATTAAGAGAAGGAAAAATGTTCCAGGCAGAGGCAACAGCTTCTGCAAAGGCCTGACGTTGAGAAGCAGATATGTTGTGTTTGAGGACAAAAGCAAAAAAAAAAGTGGGAGGGGGTGTGTGGAATTAGGTGACTACAGAGAGGCATGGTCTGAATCACCCTGGAATTTATAAACCAGAGGAAGGAGAGCACAAAGGGAAGCCATCAGAGGTGTGTAGTTATTTTTAAATGACTTATTTAAAAACGCTCTCACTGCTTTATAGAGAATGGATTGCAGGGACGCCGAGTGGAAACAGAGATATCAGGGGTGCAGCTAGTACAGTCGCCAAGAGTAGGATAATGCTGGATTGGCCCAGGGTGATGGATACAGAGCTAGAAGTGGTTGGATGTAGACACAGAGCTGATTGGACCTCTTTGGCATGAGAGGAGGGAAAAAAAGGGATGGAAGTTTAAATGTTAGACTTTGGTTGGGGTAATTGGCTAAATGGTCAGACTATTCACTGAGGAAAGGAAAACTAAACAGGGAAAGGTTAGGAAATCAAGAGTTATACTTTGGCCGCTTGACTTTGAAATATCTATTAAACACCCACATGGAGATGTCCAGTAGACAGTTGGATACAAAGAAGCTGCAGAAAGAACACACATTAAATGGCTGGAGTGCTCTCCTAAGTTTCGAATGAACCGAGGTTTGAAATTCACTTCACCTTGTTCTTTTTCTTGCCTTACCTGACTTGGATGAAGCTAGAATTAGAGTATATGAAGAAACTTTGTGAAGTATAAAGCAAAACCCTAACATTTGGCATTATTATCACTATCACTTTCCATCAAGTATTTATCTGGCACACACTGTGTTAAAACGTCTTCATTGTAGAAGTTTCAGGAAATGTACATGATGCCATCCCCCTCGCAAAGATACTATAGCTTTTAGTGGGCTCATCTTGTAAAGAAAATTAAAGCTCATCCTAAAAATGATAAAAGGAAAAACATCTCCAGAAGAGTTAGCATGTCACATGGCTCCACTGTAACCTTAGGCAGCCACAGTCTTGACTTTATAGATTTTCTCACATACCTAGTCCAGTAACCAATGAAAAATTGAAAGTTATTGTATCCCTACTGGTGAGCCTGCTGAAAGACTTCTGTACCCCAAGTATGGTTAATGCTCCTCCACTGAGTGACATGTAATCTCAAGCTTCATAATTAGTTCTCCTCCATGTCTAAAGAAATTCCTGTGAAAAATGGAATTTTATGGAGCAAGAATGTTTTCATTATCAGACATGAACACTTTAGCATAAAATTAGTTTATCTGATTATCCATGGAGAGGTATGCCCTTAAGGAATGGGACAGCTGACTGGTCAGGTAGCCAAGAAGATCAGCTGCTTCTGGACAGAGCATGTCCACATGGACAGACCAAGGGATGGCACATAAACAGCTCTAAAAGGTAATGTAGCATTATCTCTGATTCTCTTGACCACATAGTTGCATACCATGGAGATGCATTTCTTTTCTCATTCAGAAAAGAAAGCATTAAGGGTGAAAAAGATATAACTTAGCTATATCTAGATTTCTTATAAAAACAAAACCTCCAAAACAGCAAGAATTATGAATTGTATCTAGGAAAACTAAGTGCCATAAAAAGAAAGAATATACATTTTATACTTACACTGTTGTCACTATTGTCATTAACGAGCACATCATCCTTTTGGAATATCTTCCTTTCTGAGACCTATTATGAAATTGAAGTTAGTACATCAGCCCTTGCTAGTTTTCACCAAGGTTATCTCCACTGAATGCCACCCTTGAACAATGAGAATATAGCAAACCATTCTCTCAGGCAGTGGAGTTTACAGATGACTTGTGGGACTATATAAGAGCCACCCCTGCCCAGAGAGAACAAAATTAATTAAGGTATTGAAAATTGCAATTAAGTTAACAATCTTTAAGAAAATTGCGTGAGTTTTCAATTTTGCATATTATATTTTAACCAGTTTATACATTACCAAAGTTAATTTTAAACCCACAAGTGACTCCTTTCAACAATGATTATGCTTATAAACTCTCTTTAAGAGGTATGTTATTAGTGGAGGTATGTGCCAGGATGCATTTTAATTTGGAGTAGAATGTATTTAGAAAGCTGACCTAGTACAGTGTCAAAGCATTATCAAAAGCCAAGTTAAAATGAGTTTTCAACTTAATTTTAACAAGCTTCTGGTATTATCTGTGCCGTTACCTATGTTGCCCACTTGTCTGACACTGAATTCTCTGTCCTGCTTTGTTTTCCAGCCTCTGCAAGCATGTATGTCCCAACGGTGTGCAATGGGCGGGAAGTCCTCGACTCCACCACCTCCTCTCTGTGATTGTGAATTGCGGTTCAGTTCTTGTGTTTTTAGACTGTTAGACAAAAGTGCTCACGTACAGCTCCAGAACATGGAAACAGAGCGGAAGAACAACACTAGTACCTTTTTTTAGAACAGTACAATAAATTATTTTTGAGGATTGTACAGTATATAGTGATGTGCTAGAACTTTTTAGGCTGATTTTAGTGCTATTATTAATGATTCCCCAGAATATGGAAATAACCATTGTTTACAGAGCTGAGCATTGGTGACAAGGTCTGACAGGGTCTGTCTACTAAAAAATATGGTGGCAATATTAGGTAAATTTTTTTCCTATGAAGTTTTTGTAGGTTCTTGTTGTAACTAATTTAGAATGAGTTTCTATGTTGTATATTAAAGTTACATTACGTGTAACAGATTGTTTTTCTCAGCACAAAATAAAAAGCATCTGTATTAATGTAAAGCTATCGAGAATAAAACCATCAAGGTTTTCCAGCATGGTGGATAATGATTTGTTCTTTTTGAATCACTTCAGGTAACTTGAGTATGTTACTTCAGATCATTTCTACTTTTAATGTTGGAGAAGACTAACAGTGCTTTTCTTCACATCTATACATACTTTTAAAAAAATCCTCACCCAAGGATATGTTTATTAATTTCAGAGAGAGAGAAGCATCAATGTGAGAGAGAAACATCAATCTGTTGTCTCCAGTATGCACCCCAAATGGGGATCAACCCTACAACCTTATGATATAGGGGGACAGTGCTCCAACCAACTGAGCCACCTGGCCACCCAGGCAGGGGTATACATATCTGAACACAACTGTTATACTAGAGAGTTGTGAGCAGATCTGGACTTCTTCATGATCACAATGATTAGATATTGACTGATGATACAAAAAATTTCAGGCCATTTCAGTGGCCAGATGACAATACACACTTTGGTTTCTTTAAGCCACATCTGTACAACAGCCCAGAATTTGCCCAGATGGGGCTCTGAGGCAAGAAGAAGGGAGTTCATATATTCTGAAAGCAGAGAAAGTTCAGTGGTTCTCATCTCCAAAAACAACCTTAATCAGTAGGAAGATGACTGGGAAAGCATCTGGTCATTTTATTAAAAATCACTCTTACCATTCATAGCTAAGTAAGACAATAAAAATGCAGGATATATTATTTTCCAAAGTCATGGTAGCAACACTTAGGCACACAGGCTTGTCACTAAACCTGAATATTTTAGTAAGCTATTTATTGAGCAAAGAGGAAAAATGTGGATAAATTAGAACTGCCTTGTTTTTACCAACACTGTCCATGTAAGCCTTTAAGCCATAAATTATTTATTACTATAGAAAAATTTACTAGAATCTAACTACCTGTCAGGTCCCATAGATGAATAACAACTTGCCAAAAACTGAGTGGCTTTAAAAAAACAGTTTATTTTCTCACAATTCTGGAGGCCAGAAGTCCAAAATTAAAGTGTTGGCAGGATCCCATCCTCTCACAAGCTCTAGAGGAGGATTCGTTTCATGCCTCTTCTATCTTCTGGTGGTTGCCAGCTTCCTTGGCTTGTGGCCACATCACTCCAAACATTGCCTCCATCTTCACATTGCCTTCTGTGTCTGTCTTCTCTGTTTGTCTCTAATAAGGACACCCGTCACTGGATTTAGAACCCACCGGATAATCCAGGATGATCACATCCCAAGATCCTAATTACATCCGCAAAGGCCTTTTTCTGAAATGAAGTTAACATTCCCATGTTTTGGGGATAGGATGTTGACTATTATTTTGGGGTGGGCTATGAAAAAGAGAAAAGTAAGATGTTGTTCCTGACTTTAACAAGTCAGGAACTGTGACTGAGGAAGACAGTGAGAGGAGGGAAGAGGAGAATAAAGGATATGAGGGACTCACAGGCTAAATAACCAGGGCCTAGTGAATTGAGACATGCCAATACTATTTTCAGAACATCCAGAAATAATGAGATGCACAAGGAGCCAACATGATTGGCCTTGAAGGAAATAAAGTGAGGAATCAAATATTAGAAATCTCTTTTCCTGTCTGAATGCATTTGAATTAGCAACGAATCAATCTCTCCAAAACTCACCAGATGCTCAAAGACAACAGTATTCACCAAGTCATGAATTTTCATATTCATATAAGAACCTGGATTTTCAGGAGTGACTGGGGAAACTGAGTAGCAGATTCAACAGAACTAGATGAAAAAGGAGAACTCTTCTGTTACTGAAACTGGCAGGGGTACTGCACCAGTGTGCTCAGAATGAGCATCCGCTCAAGATAAAGGCTGAGGCAAGGCTGATGGGAGAGAAAATAAGGCCAATCCACTGATGGAATATGACCATCTGAGGAAGGCAATATCAGATGGGTTGTTCAGAGACACAGCTGATGCCTAAAACAATCAAACTGATCATGGATCTTTTCAAACAAGACAATTAGGCTGTGGGTGAATCTTGAGAAAACTGTTTTTGATAGCTGAGTTTTGATCTATGACCACTATAGTCATTTTTCACTGAAAATGCATTAACTGACAGCTCTCGTCATTTTCTCTTTCCCTGCCACAAGCACTGTTTCCAATTTCAGAGCGCATCATCTAACATGTGGCCCCTAGAAACCATGTTTTAAAAAATATTCAGAGTATGTATGGAAAATAGATGCTATAAAATCTCTTTCTCATAAGCCATTTCAAACAAATAGGTTTGGGATTGATTTTTTTTTTTATTCCACTGACATTTTATTCTTATAGACTATAAAATTTGTTGAACTGATCCATCTTTGCAAAAACTTCCTGAATCTAAGGAATTTGAGCAGAGTGATGCATAACACTCATTAAAAATCATATCAGAACCTAAAGACATGGTAGATTATCATTGGTTTTCTAAGTGTTTACATTTTCTGAAATGCTCTGTGTCCTCCTTTAGTTTATCAATAGATTCTCTTGCTTACTCAAGGTTATGGTAAAATAAAAAGGTCCTATTTTCAAACCAACCACACAGAGGATAGATTAAGAGAGTGGTTAAGAAAGGAGGTAATTCAGGTAGTGTCCCTTTTGAGCCTTCAACTCTACACTTTTTCTTGGGTAGCCCCTCTTTCCTCACTCATCTGCCATGACAGCTTTGGGTTTCTAGGTTCATCAACAAAGGACTGTAAGCATGGAGCAGTCAAGAAAAGTGAGCCACCAGGAAGAGGAAGCACCACTGTGGGTTATGTATAACCATCACAGCCCTAATAACCAAGGCCCAAGCCCATGAATAAGACAATTATCACTGCTGTTCTGTGACAGAAAATTTAGATTTACATAATTCCCACTGGTTTAACTCTGGCTGGTTTAGCTCAGTGGATTGAGCGTCAGCCTGCGAGCTAAGTGTCGCTGGTTCGATCTTCCAGTCAGGGTACATCAGAGAAGGAAAACTCTGACTCCAAAAGACCTCCGCTGCCTTGCGGCATACCTCTTCAGGGGAAAGGCTAAGGGAGTAAACCCCAACAGAAAATCCGGAGCCGGAGTCCCTAAGGCGGTTTGACGTTGTAGTCAACACCGGCAACTCCTGCGGCGCACCTGAACCCAAGCTGTATCGACTCCGTCTTTCCCTTGGACCCTTCAGCTGCGAAGAGAGGGGGGGTCTGCTGCATGGGCAACAGCAGACCCTCCATATCACCCTGCCCAGGCTCTGTAGCTTCAGCGTCATCACAAGATGTCGATTCAACACGGGAGGAGACAGATACCATGTCACTCCCGAGTCGGACTGCACAGCCATTCTCGGCGGTGCAGATAGACTCTTAAGAAGCTACACCATCGTCTCTTGAGACGGACGGCTGCCGACGAACTCATTTATTTAACCCAAGCAATGGTAATCAGAAATCAGTCATCTGAGATAAAGGAAATCTTATCCCACTCCAAACCAAATTTACCAATATATACCAGCTATTTTAGACAAAGCTCTTCCTCCAAGAAATATTAATAAGATGAGGGAAAAAATACAGCAAATTAAAAGCCTGATTGGCACACTTTGTTAAAGGAAATTGGAGATCTCTTTCTTGACCCACCAATCATTAAAGGAATCCTAGATGTCTTTTGCAGCTAAGTGTTAAAACAAGATTTGATAAGTGTGTGTGGACTGAGGTGAGCCTGCTGGAATGCATGCAAAGACCCTCACCAGTGCCAGGGCTCACGAATTGACAGGGAAGCTCTTTTGTGCATCAGTATCCCCTACTTCCATATCATCTCTGAATCAGGTCACCCTAGTAATAAGTGTTCTATAAACCCCAATGAGAAAAGGCTTTTTAAATTAATCTTGCTCATTTACTTTGAACCAGTTGACTTTCTTTAGTTTTGTCAGTTGCTAACCAATAACCATACCTGAGTCCAAGAACTATAAAAGGAACTCAGAATTTGAGGATCTGGCTTTGTCTGACTATTGATTAAATTAACAAGGGAGGGTGAGAAGTTACTTTCTTCTTGCACTTCTTTAAAGACTTTAGAAACTTTTAAGGTGGTAGGCTCCTAAAGGGCAAAGGATCTGTGTGCAGATCCTTCTGAGCAGTTTTGCCTGTGGGTTGCAGTGATCTGAACCAGGGTCAACAAAGCAGACCTTTCACGTCAAATCCTGAGCTAAGAATGCCTCTCCATTTTTAAATAGTTGGAGGGACAAAATCAAAAAAAGAATGATATTTCATGACAAATGACATTTAAATGAAACTCAAATTTCAGTGAACATAAATATTTTATTGGAACGCAGCCACAACCATTCGTTTACATGTTGTCTGTGGCTGCTTTCATGTTACAACGGCAGTAAGGAGTTGCAGTGGAGACCACATCTCCTGTAAAGCTGAAAACATTTACTATCTGACCCCTAACAGGAAAAGTTCACTGGCTTCTAATCTAGACAATTGCAATAGTAACATCAATTGACTTCCAATTATTCATCTCCATAATAAAGTTTATTTATGATCCTAAAATGAACACATCTGAAAAATGTTAAACTAAGACAAATAAAATCCAGCAGAGCATAATCTCTGGCCAGTTACTGTGAACTCCATTTTAACATCCAAAGAGTGAGTCAGGTGTTGAGGCTTCTTTATTTTTTTAGGTTTATTCCTGTTGGGATTTTTTTTCTTTTGGGCCACCTTAATTTATAATTTTATAATTCATAATTTGGGGCTGTAAACCTGAGAAAATATTCATGATTACTATAAAATTAATGTGAAGGTATTTTATGTCCTCTGAAGATCTACTCTACATATCTTTAATGTAAAAAGATACAATATTCCCTCACTTATCACGGGTATTACGTTCTAGATGCCGCCCCTTCCCCCACCCTACCCCTGCACAAAGTAGGAACCTTACATTTATTCTACACTCTTAAATCTACGTAACTTTAATAATATATGTATACAGTACTGCAAAATCCCGTGATATAGTGAAAAATCCACGATAAATAATTAAATATAATATTTTTAAAAATCCCACAATACAATGAGGCCACGATAAGTGAACTGCAATATAGAGAGGGACTACTGCTCATGTGAGCAACACGCTGATTTTAAACTTGCCAATGAAATCATTTTCCCACCCTAACGTCCACGAAATTTACTTTCATGAGGAAGAGAGAAAGAATCTGTACATGAGCCTCCCATTAGAAATAACTATGAACCACAGGAAGTAGTTTATTGATATAGGTCGAGGAGCAGTTGAGCATATTGATCTTGAAAACCATTGTCAATCATGACCCACTTCCTGGAAACCTGGAGACCCCAGTTGGTAGATGACCAGAGCAAGCAATTCTTCCATTAACCATTTAAACCACGTTTTCTCCTTGGGAATAAAACAATGACAAAAATCTGCACCAAAATACTATGAAACGTTTTTAATCCTGGAAAGAACTTGATTACCAGTAACCAAAGAGGGGAAAAGTCAATAAGAATAAAATTCAGTCTTTTAAATCAAGCGAACACATATCAAATTGCTCAACATTGTTAAATGGCCTGATATAATTTATCCATAGAAGTCATGGTCTCATTCAGTGAAAAACTGATTTAAATATATTTTGACAGAGTGCTAAGAGATATTATAGGTGACAGTTGACTGACTTAATAAAGTTATTTAAGGATTCAAAACTGTGCCTTTTAGAAAAATAATGAGTAACTTATTCTACCACTTAGGGGTGAAAAGAAACAATAAATGTCAATTAAGAGTCATAGAAACATGATTAATTTGTTTATGCCTTTCATCATTCTACTGAACTTTGCAAAGACAAGACCTAAAACTAAAGTGAGTTTTATAGCCAGGATTGGTCTGAATATTTTCCTCATAATATTCTTTTTGTCATACCTCTTTAGTGCTCAGAATAAAATGAGAACCACTGGGATCTAAAGGAAAAAGGCAGCTCCATTCCAAAGATGGGACTGAGCTGACAAAATCTATTTAATATCTAAAATTAGAAATAAATAAATTCTTCAATACCAACTACATTTTCAGAGAGTTCATTAAAATTTAAGGCATTTTGACATGTCAGAAATTTTAATCCAGTGACAGGAGAAGAAAGAAGTTACCTGGGAGCAAATCCCAATTATCTCTATGACTTGGGACATGCATGTTGAGCACAGCTGAAGTTGAAGAGAGAGTGACAGGTGACTGCAGAAACTTCTTGACTCTGTCCAGCTGTACAACTTTGCCAGGGTTCTTCTATTTAAAAGGGAACGTTTCAAATGTATTTTCATTCTTCTGTTTAAATTTTGAAAGGCTCATCAGCAGTGTTAGCAAGATAGAAATGAGTAATGCCAAAATAATTTCTTCTTTATAATAAGATTTTAAAAATTAAACATGAAAAATGTTCATTCTAAGTGATGCCCTCCCTGAATCTCACAAGCAACAATAAAATATTGGCGATATGCTCATGAATCCAACAGTAGAGATATACACAAAATGAACGTTCATTCAACAATAACAGCACCATCCAGTGTTTTACCCACCAGCCAGATAAACACAATTGTTTATTTTTCTCCAAGTTTTCACAAAAATAAAGACATAACCTGCTAAATCAAAAGTCATAAAGCATACTTCATCTAAACACACAGGGCAAAACATTCAACAAACCCTGTGCTTGTGCCCTGCTTCTCTTAGCTAACCACCAGTCTTTTTTAAAATGTGGATTAAGATCTATAAAGATTGCTATTTACTGGAAACAAAACAGAGCACCTTATGTCATCAATGGCCAGAAACTCCCCTCTTTCTCAGTTCTCAAACAATTAGGGTTTACACAACGTTAGTCAAATCCAACTTCATTCAAGCTTCTTTTAACAAATAATATTTAAGACGTGCTAATACTAGCAATTTGTCTGTCATAGTAAATATCACAATTATCTGGATCACTTTTGAAAAAGAACAACAACAACACTTATTTCATAACTGCTTATGGTACAACCACATTCTTCTTATGAATACAATGATCAGCAATTTTTCAAAATTGAATTCCCGTTTTATTGACTTAAAAAAGAAAAACTTCCACGGAAACTATAATCCTTTGTAGGAGAATAATCATGTAGCCTTTGATGCTTGACACAGGGCAAGTGCCCCATTGCCATTTTCTGGAGACCACAAAATTATTCTAATACCTTTGTACAATTATCTGTTCTTGTACACAAGTCATCCCACTTTCTTCCTCATGATTTTGCAAGGTGATTTGACAAACAAGTTTTTCCACTCATTTTAAATCATACTTCGAGCATTACATAAACTGTTTTAAACCATTTGACTTCTATGATAGTGTCATTTGATTGTATTAACAGAAAGTCAAGGTTTCTCCTTCCTTTTATTTTTTTAAAGATTCATTCAACACTTCTAGTCAAGCTTGTCTTACCAGTTCCAACAAGAACAGAATTTCAAAGGCAATTATAAGTTTAGATAACCCAAGCACAAGCTGACTCTTCCTAAAGAATTACTGTTTACTTAGGCTTCTGAAATCAAGAAAGATACCCTATGGAAAAAATGAAGAGTTTATTGTCTTTTTTGTTCACCATTTTTTATTTTTTTTAAAGGCGTTTAAAGGTCTTGTCAGGAAAATAAATAATGGGGGAAAAATAACTATACCGTTAAAAAGTTTTCAAATCTTCCCCAAAATATAAACCAAAAAAATTACAAAAATGGGATCACATTGCATATGCTGACATCTGCCCTCTGAAGCACACTTTTTGTGTAGAATTATAAAGGATGAAAGTTACCCATTAATTATATGGCATGCATCAACAGTGCACGGTGGGCTTAACCTTGGTTTTCAGTTATGTGTATATACAGATAAATCTCTTCCTGAGTTGAGCTTCATCTTCAGTTGAGACCCAAACCACCTGCTTTCCTATTTTTGGCAAGACACTTGACCATGTGATAAGGCAACCAAACATTTTAACCTCCTTCCCTTTTCAGCAGCATGGCCCTCCTCTGTAACTTCACCAATGTGCCAGGTACGAGCACAGGCTCTAAACTATGGTCCCGTAAAACTAGAGAGCGGGTTTCTCTGTTCATTAGTCTGAAGGCTACAGCACAGTCTTTTCATATATTTGGAGATCTTGAGGATTTCAGCTGAACAGATTCAAAATGGTCTTCTTTTTCCTATAAAGGAAAAATATTAAAACAAAATCAATTCATGAAAATTCCAGTAAGATTTTAGGATCTTACATGCCCAGAGGGAAAATTCTGGCAGTCACTTTAATCTATGTACCTGCCACTTGTAATTAAGATTTTACACTTAAATAAGGGTGTCAGATATAAAACAGAGAGCATGCCTACCCTGAAGGATGCTTTTGATATCCAAGAGATAAGACAGACAATCCAAAATAGAAGCAAACACATGATTGCAATAGATACCAAAAGATGAAGCTGTGATTCTTGTGAAGGAACCACTGAGACCTTCCTAAGGGGACATCTGACCTGAGTGCTGAAATAGATGACCTCACCATGCAAATTGTGGACAAAATTGAACTGACAGAAACTAGATATTTTCAAAATAACATAGGCTAAATAATGAGAAAGAGGACAGCAGAAATAAATAATGCAAATAACAATAAGATATAAGATCATTTGTATTAGGAAAATCTTTTGGGTACATATATGCCAAAGATATTAAAAAACAAGTCACCTTAGATAATAAATCAAAATTTAACTCAAATATATTCCTACTGGTATTTGTTTACATTCAGAATGTAGCCTGTTATACTGCCATTTGTGACAACATGGATAGATCTTGAGAACATCATGCTAAGTGAAATAAGTCAGACAGAAAAAATTAAGAACTATGATTTTACTCATATGTGGGATATAAAACTGAAAGCAACAAATGAACAAACAAGACAAACAAAACTCATAAATACAGACAACAACATGGTGGTTACCAGAGGGAAAGGAGGTTGGGGGGGGTGCGATGGTTAGTAAAGGGTGAAGGGGGTCAAATATGTGGTGAAGAAGGAGAATTGACTTTGGGTGGAAAACACACAATGCAATATACAGATGCTGTATTACAGAATTCTACACCTGAAACCTATATAATTGTATAAACCAATGTCACTCCAATACATTTAATAGAAAATTATTTTTAAGTGTAGCCTATTAAAATAAATTATTCTTTAATGGTGAAAAAGAGAAATAAGAGGCGCAATTTCTCCCAATGCTTTTACTGTTTAAGTTAGAAAAAGCTTTCTGAAGGCTGCTGGAATGAGATGGGGGGACTATGCTATCAAAAGGAATAAAGATCAAGAAAACCAGAATTATTTTTAAAACAAAGGAGATAGGAGGTAGACCTGCCCTAGGTGCAACTGGATGTGTTCTAAAATAGAGAAATAAAATGAAAAAACAACAGGAAGTTGACATTGAATATCTGTCAGGAAGAATAAGGTTGCTTCTGTGTTTTCCCTCATTTGAGTAGAGAAGTCCAAGACCTCAGACAAGTTTTAAGGCTATAGAGACATGATTATAGGGGAAAAAAAATCACAGCATGGACACCAACATAATACTTTTCCCAACCCTTGCTATGACAACAAATCTCTGGGAATGCAGACTGCAAATCTCAGTACTCTTAACTCACTGGCCAGTGAAAGCTTGCCTGAAGTCTCATGTTCACCAGACTTCATGTTTTTGGAGTAACCATTGATAATCCAAATATTTATTAAGCACCCACTATGTTATATAGGAACAGGACTAGACTTCAGGAATACAAATGTCTGCCCTCAAGGAGCACAAAGTACATTACAGGAAAGAGCTTTAGGATATCATGCTATGACAAGATTTGATTCACATGTTCCCAGGGGAGGGGAAGTAAGAGACCTGTTGATTATCCTCAAGGTAGTATTTAAAGTAAACCATTGAAAACCCTTTATAAAATCATAGGACTTTAGTTGCCATATCTTCTGTGTTTACAGGGGATTTTGCTCCTATCACTGATATGGTGGGATGTAGATATATGTGTGTGTGTGTGTGTGTGTGTGTGTGTGTGTGTGTCGGTAGGTAGGTAGGTAACACCACTGTCAATGGATGGTTATGAAAATGTATGAAACATCACTTGTAGAAAGAAAAACACTAGGCAAATAAGTGAAACTCTCTAGGTCTCAGTTTACTCATGAATTAAATAAAGATGCCATATAAAACATAACTTTAAGTTTTAAATTCAAGAATCTACTTGAAATTCACCTTCTCCCTATGGCTCCCCTTCACGTTGTCACTACACACCTCACTGTACTCCCTTCTGCCCTATATTCCAAGAGATCCTACTCAGTGCTCTCACTGTACTGGAGGATCGTGTGTGTATATGATGCGCATGTGTTTTCCACCAATAAACTAGATCATCTCTGAGATAAGAAGCTGTATCTAATTTGACATATCACCAAGACCTAGTGGAGTGTCTCACACAATATCCCACAAATGACTGTGACATAAACAAAGAAAAGGGAAAAAAATTAATATTAATTGCTAAGAAAAAATCAAGAAAATGAGATTTATCAATAAAATCCCACAAGTCCCAAACATTGGTAGGAAAACAGCAACTAAGGCAAGGTCTTTAGAACATGAGTAAGGTAAATAAGACAAAGCAAAACCTACATGACACAGCAGTTAAAAACAATTAGAAATATTTTTGCTCAATGAAGCCATGCATAGCATGGAACACACATGCAAGATATTCACAGCATATTTATTCATAGCTAAACAGTGGAAATAGCATAAGTATCCATCAACAGGAGAACAGATAAACAAATTTTGGCATAACCATAAAATAGAATTCTACTCCAGAATAGATAGGAATCTACTATGATTAACACAAGGTGAATGAATCTCAGAAACATTATTCTGAATGAAGGAAAACTTACACAAAATACAACATAGTGTAATTATAATTTTATGCAGTATAAAACAGGTAAAACTAATCTATAGTTTTAAAAGAACATTAGAGTAGCTTCATTAGGGGGATGAGGATGGGGACTGATTGCACGCAAAGGTAATGAACATTAGAAACTAATGTTCTATGTCTTAATAGGATTTGGTATCACACAGGTGTATACATTTCTCAAAATTCATCAAATTATGTATGCATAATGCATTCATTTCATTCTATGTAAATATTTTACCTTAAAAATAAAGGTATTTAAATTTGTCATCATTCTATGTATCCTGAAGTGCTTAAGGGTAAAATGTATTAAAGTCTGCAACTTATTGTGAAATGCGTAAAAGAAGGTGTATTAAAAAGTAGACAGAGGAATGACAATATTAGAAATACACAATAAAGCAAACAAAGTAAAATTTAGGTGGTAGGTACATGGCTAGACCACTGTATAATTTTCCATCTTTTCCACAATATCTAAATTTAAATATTTAAATTTTTATTTAAATTATTTTAAATTATTATATTGACTGAAATTGCTATTCAAAATAAAATAGTGTACAACATACTGAACCTTCTGAAAGAGAAAACTTTATCCTACATCTTGTTTCTTGTGATTGTTTCTAAGAACCTTTTCAAGTTTTCAATTCTCTAGCTAAAAAATAACAAGAGAAGGAACTGCCAGATGAGGAAATACTTAAAAGTTTACAAGACAGTTAATCCATACTCTCCCCTGAACAGTTCCCACTTATTATTTCAGATTGCATTTAGAAGTCACTTTTCTTAAAAATCTTCCCTGGCACCTAAATGCTTCTTTCATTATAAGACAACACCCTTGCAAACAGGAAATCATGAGATCAAACTAGATGAGAGGTATAAGTAAACGGATGATGGGAGGTAATTCTTAATTGGTCTCCTGTTTCTGCATGTGTTGTGAGAAAGACACTGATTGTCCTTTTCCCTAAATAATCATCTCAAAGATATCTATATAACAAAAAGCTTTGGATGGTACAGATAATGTCTTTCACCAGAACAAAGGAAAAACTTGCTTACAGTCCTGAAAGCTAGAGATAGTGTCTCCCCCTGTGAAGCAAATGGCAGACATGCTTACTGCCTCTTATAAAGATTCAGGTTCCCCAAGCTAAGGGCCCCTCTTCTAGCCTGTAACCCATTGTGTGTACAAGAATCAAAGCAAATAAAATCATTTCACTACTGCTTTGTTCTGAGTAATAACTCTATTTTGTCTCTGAGGACCCAGGAGACTCATACCTCCAAAAGTGTCCATGAAACCATGGCAAATTAATCTGTTTGCTAGTAAGTAGAATGAAATTTCATAACTCTCATAGTTCTTCACTATTTTGCTGAGGAGGATGGGAAAATGAGAGAAATGTTTTTTCTGAAAGAGGAAAGATGACAGCCTCACACACTGGTTATCAGGATTTAAGGGAAGTCCGTGAGAATTGGTAGCAAACATGCTGACCAAAATGTATGGTCAACAAGGCAATAAAATGGTCCTCTACTTTATTGCCTGGAAATGAAGAGGAACTGGAAGGTGGTTGTAGACTGTGTACTGAAAAGTGGGTTTAAAGGGTTCACAGTTCAGCTGCCTTAAATTGTGACCTGGATCTTGTTGATTCTCCTCCATGCTGGAGGACTTCCTCACCAATTAGGCAGTCGGCTTTAGGTGTGCCCCATGGTAACCACTAATACTAAAATCCTGACAGGAAGAGAAGGTTTCACCACCTCTTTGACAACAGTTAGAGAGACATGTATAAGCCTTAAAACAAAAATTAAATCCATTCATGGGTAGAAGCTAGATGAATTGTTAGAATTTGAGCTGCTTCACTTTGGAAATGATCGTGGCAGGACTCGGTAATGGTTAAGCAAGGATGGCAACAGCGAGGCTACCTTAAAGCTCAACACCTCTCGCAACCTATCGTGCCAGCTTAGATCCATTCAAACATGACAGTGAAAGGCCCTAGAAAAACTGAAAAATAAAGTAAAAGGCCTCACAGATTTTCGGACTGGGTTCTGACTGCAATAACAGAGATTTGGCTTTCTCTGGGAAATTTCACTGAGACTAATTCCCACAGGAAAACTCAGTATGGCAATGACTAATATTTGACCTCTTACTGCCTGACTGGGTTTACAAGGTGGAAGTTCACTGCAGAATGAGAAACGGAACGAGGTAATCTTGATAGATTAGCATGATCAGCCCCACCTTGGAATTTTTCCCTACTCTTTATTTTAAAACTGGGCATTAACTAAGATGCTATGACATTATGGCATTAGAACAAGAAATAAGGTGGATTCCTTAAAAAAAAGAAAAAAAAAAAAAGACTACAATATGTGAGTCAAGCCCAAATCAACAAAAAGACATGCAAATCAAACAAATGGGGTTTAAGCAAGGTTTTCAGTGGGGAAGGGAAGATAATGTGACCTAGTGCAAGGGGTTCCACATGCCCATTAAAGATGCTGCTGTCGCTGCTTCTATGTCTGAATATGTAGTAGGAATTGATAATATATGTTTGCACTTCGTCATCTCATAAATGCCCGAGGAGACCCCCCTGATCAAGAGAAGCCACGTGTACACAGGGCTAGTAGGGTACCCCTGGGGCCCTAACTCCTCTGCAATTTGCAACAAGTATGTGAGTCAGGATCATACAGTCAGACATTCCATGAGGCGGACAAATACCACTTCTGATGCCCAAAGTTGTCACTATATAAATGATGTCTTGGTGTCAAGTCAGAAGCCTGTCTCAATAGTCTTGCCTGTGGGATCAGACTTCTGCCAGCAAAGATGGCTGGTCAACCCCCACAAAAATCTAGGGACCAGCTACTTAAGTTTCTTGAGACTATGCTGGCAGACCCACAATACTAAATCTCCCCAAAGACAAAGAAGAGACACAATTATTTAAGATGAATTAGGAACCCTGAAGCAACAAGGCTGCAGGCACTGTTAACCTGTACTATCTAACTATGTTGGTACTACTTGGTGTTCCCAAAAATTGTAAATACTTTCTTTCCAGATGCACCATGTCTTGCTTCCCTCCTAAAAACTTGGTGGCTCTAACTTGCACCCTAGGAATGGTAATAATTCAACTATTTATGGAAACATCTCCAATAGATCATGTAGCTCTTAGACAACTGCAAGGATCTTTCCAAAATTAGACTTACTCTTGTTTACTCATTATTTATGCCCACCCTATGGGCAATTAATTCAATTCGAAAAGGTGATACAAAATTTGTCTCTGACTTTAGCTTAAGTAATGAATGACACCACTTCAGCTTTTGAAGAAATTCAGATTAATATCAACTCACTATTACATACTTTATGGACAAAATAATTGTCCTATATTTCCTCATTGAGGACCAAGACAAGGTCTGTGCAACTGCTAAAATCTCACCTGGATTGTCTTGTTAAATTGTCATCATCCTAGATAAAAGGGATAATGACCACTTGTTTGACTACACTGCTCACCCAGTTCCCCTACTATGGTCCAAGTTGACGAAAGTGAGAAATATATTGGGTCTCTGTAAATTTCTGAAAATTTCCTTGACCCTCTTCTTCCTGAATCTTATGGAGTATAGATCTCAGTGAGAGAGGAAAGGTCCCGGTCTGAGTGGAAAGGTTAATACTGAGACTTAAAGAAAAAGCCACCTAGCTTTCTAAGGTGGATCCTGATAATTTATGGTATTTGTTCAGATAGTTGGGTCTGGGTCCCTGTGGTTATGATTGAGGTTAATTCAAGTTGGTCTCATCTTGTTGGTTGGTGTACTGTTGGTAGTAGCTTTACTTAAGTGCTGTATAAAGCAAATTGACAAGTATTGATTCTAGCCTCAGTCAGTTAGATTAATCACAGTACTCAGTGGAGTACTATACAAATGGAAAAATTCACCAGAAGCCAAGATGGTGTAGAAGCAAAATTTGAATATTGTTGGAAGATAGTTCTCCATGGTTCTCTTGCATTTCTATACATCTTATGAGTGAAACACTAATTTCCCTTTGATTAAACTATCTTTTCAAGGATCTTTGTATAGAAAGTAGTCTTGGAAGATAAGGTATTGTCTCCTTCCAAAGCAAAGGGCAGGCATGCTTATAGTCTTGGAAATAGTGTCTCCATCTGAAGCAATGAACAGGCACACTGTCTATCCAGTACAATAATGTTAATATTGTATCTCCCTTTGAAACAAAGGATAGGGATGTTTACTGTCCATTCAAAAAGATCCAAGTTCCCAAAGCTTAGGGTTCCTTTCCTGTACTGCATGCCACTGTATGTGCAAGAGTCGTATGTTCTTGTTCACATAGCCGTGTGGCAAGCGGTATAAATGCTGATATTCTAGTTGGTGCTTTTGCTATAAGTGCTAAACTGTCCTTTGTCCCTGACCAGGAAGCTCACATCTTCTAAAGTGTCCATGAAACTGGCAGACTCACTTGTTAACTTGAAAGTAGGGTAAAATGTCAGTTCTTGACAAGCACTACACGTTTATTATTCCATAGCAATATTATCCTTCCTAAACTACCATATTAAGAAAAATTAAATAACCACTAGTAGAAGGGGAACATGACCTATTCATTTTATTTTTAAGTGACCCTCAATAATATATTTATGTGCTTAAATTAAGAGAGTAAAAGGAGCTGCTTACTAAAATACTTTCAATAAATGTCATCTTTTGCCACTTAAGTCTTCATGTTATCTGTTTGAATACAGTAATGATTTCAAAGCCAACAAATGTGATGGCATCTGATAAGGTACATTTAATGTCTTAACAGTTTACATAACTCTTATTTTCCCTGCATGAGGCAATCTTGTTACAAAATTTTTTAAAAGTAGGAATAAACATGAGATCTTTTATTAAAATGTTTCTTTTTAAATATCATAATACATTATCTTTGGGAAAATTCAAATATGACAAAAATGTATCACGTTAGCCCTGACTGGTGTGGCTTAGTTGGCTGGGCATCATCCTGCAAAGTGAAAGGTCACAATTTCAATTCCCAGTCAGGACAAATGCACTTCAAAGACTGAAGATACCCATTAACTCAAAACTGCCAAAGAGTAGCAACTGTTAGTTGTTTGTTATACAAATACTAATATAAATGGATATTTAATAGAAGTGTGATAGTCTATGTGTTGTTTTCACTTTATCTCAGACCTATTGACAAAGATATGCCTATCTTTAACAGCTGCAGAGTTACAGCTTTAATGTACAGAAATTTTTTTACCTAACTCCATACTGATGGTTTTTAAGGGCTTTTTAGCTTGGTTAACCAGCAAAAACAATGCCACAGTGAATAGTCTTGTATTTACATCCTTATGAACTTCTAAGAGTATTTTTGTTGGACAAATGTTGACAGTAGTATCGACATGCTGAATGACAGGGTTTACATAATACCACTACTAGGTTAATATGGCCCCTAATTTATAAAGGAATAGTAATACCAGGTTAAAATTCTTCTCTCACCTTTGTTGCCAAGGATTTGAGTTTTCCCAGTAGTGACTGTTTATTGGAATATACAACTTCCTCTTCATTATCTTCTCCTTCCATAATAGCACAACTGTCTGCAGCTGGGAGTTCACACTCTTTTGAGTTAGTCGTCATTACTAATTTGGAATATTTGTACTCCAGTCTAAGTAGTAGTAAATAAATAAAATGGAGGTTTGATATAAAATAATACTTATTTTAGGTGGTCATATACCAGCTCATTGAATTATCTTGTAGCATAGTTGCTCTACCAACAAATTTTCCTCACCTACAGCTATCACACTATATGTTCTCATTTATCTACTATCTACACACAAATCTTTTCCAGGATTTCAGTGACTCAGTTAACTCTACCACTATTTACTTGACCAAATTGTCCAATTATGAATACTTGAGAAACAAAGAGAAACCTTGAAGTCTAAATGCACTTTCTTAATTTATAAATATTTGGAGGCCTAAATGCACTTTCTTAATTTATAAATATTTGGAAGCTAACTTACTACACAGTGTTCCAAAGTTTAGGTCATAAGGCTAAGAACACCTGATAGGCAACTGATCTGGTCTTTACCATTTCTCTCAATCACTCATTCCTTTCTAATAAAAACCCTAGATATTCCAATTGTCCTGAGATATCATCATGTAGAACTCTCACAGACCCACTGACACGTAAATCATTTTAAAAGCATCGAATCATGTAACACATGCATATAAAATCAGGAGTTAGACTTAATATTCAACTCCAGGTTCTTGGAGTCCTTGAGTAAATAAAGGTGATATTCGCGTATACAACTGGTCTGTTTCTTTGCAAATATCTGCCCACATGAAACTAAAAAAGAAAAGTTGGGGCAAGAATACATCATGTCATGAAAAGAAAAATAGACACAGAGATAATCTGCCTTCCAACCTCAGACCTAAGTAACCTGGACCCTCCATTTTTGTTTTGTATTAAATGCGTCTAACTAAGTAATCTCTTATGGTCTATGATCTCTACATTATCAGAATAACAATTACTTCCATTTGCTTTCTTAAAGGCCTTTCCTATGACTCCTTCGCTAGGAGAAACTGCTTGTGTCTCCAATAGAAACTATTGGATATAATGGTTAAGTCTTAAATTTTCACAATATGGTCACACCAATGAGGTTACTTACTTCTGATTCTTTTTCCAGAAATAGCAAGTTAGAGCCACCAGCAAAACGGCTGTGAAAGCTCCAACACCTGCTCCCACTTTCAGCCAAAAGTCAACTGTTTCACAGGTTGACAACTTTTTCTCAGGCAAAGAAATTCCTTTAATGCACCACTTTGGTTCATTCCATACATATAAGGTTTCCTTTAAAGAAAACACACACACACAGAGATGACATGAGACATACGATTCAGAAGGAGATGAGTTTTGCTAACCCTTTATTCATAGTAGGCATAGAGGATTACTCAGCATTCATCTAGTAGGAGCTCCAGAGATGTAGAAGATATATAGAAGATATAGGAGAGATGCAGAAGAGAATAAGGAAATGATGAATTAAAATGCAACAAAACCAAATAAAACCATAGACTGTCGGATCAGAAAGCTTTGCTACATGCTGAAGAGGTTGAATAAAAATGACTCCACCTGGATACATCCTTTGGGCTATTTTCCTCACATTTCTGATGATCTCTGACTTCTGACTCATGTTTTTAAATGAAAGTTTAGTTATTTAATATGGTTATAATTGGACTGTTTCACCTACCCATCTTGTAGGTCCATTTCCCCTCCAGACCTCACCCCTGAGCAGAAAAGCAGTAGATACATTCTGACAGCCAGGCTTGGTGACTGGCATAGGGGGAGGTACCCAGACTGAACCCCTTTTCCTCATGGAAAACTAAGGAGGGCATTATTCTGGGTCATCGCTGCCCACACAGGTTCTTACTCTCAGCTTCCAAAAGTCGATGACTCAATTATTTACGGCAATGTTTTTCAATCTGCAAGTTGCAACTAACTAGTGAATAATAAAATCAATATATCGGGTCTCAGCCAGCACTTTTTAAAAATAAATATGATCAAATAAACAAGATGAGAACTAAAGATCAGAGTACATTGCATGGTTCCTAATATATTTCAACATATGCAGTGACCAGTAGCAATCTGTCTGATGATTATATCCTGTGACATTAAATGTTATGGGGCATTAAAACATTTGCTCGTGGTGTCTCATTAAGTTTTATGATGTATGATGGTCACTTATCAGCACACTAACACAAAGATAACACCAGAATGTTTAATTTGCAGTTAGTCATGAAGCAATTAATGTGCAGAAGAATTATATTTATTTACTTTGAGAAAAAGTTTCAACCAAGTTCTGGATAAGAATTTTCAGCATGTATTTTTAAAAAGGACATTAAGCCCTGGCCAGGTGGCTCAGTTAGTTGGAGTATCATCCCGTACACCAAAAGGCTGTAGGCTTGATTTGTGGTCAGGGCACATACCTAGGTTGCTGGTGCAGTCCCTGGTTGGGGTGCATATGAGAGGAGTCTATTTCACATTGATGTTTCTCTCTCCTCCTCTTCTCCCTCCATCCCTCCCTTCCTCTCTCTCCAAAACCAATAAACTTATTGGGTGAGGATTTTTTTAAAAGGACATTAACATTAAGAATGTTACATTGTCATTAAACTTAGTCTGAATAAATTACTTTTAAAATGGGCCACAGTTTTATGAGAAAGATGAGGTACGAAATGAAGAGGCATATTCAAGTTGAACTGCTACATCTCTAAGTGTAGATATGACACTTAAGAGAAAAATGTTAACCCTAGTCAGTAAATGTTGACTTCATCTGAAGTGCATTCCAATAAGGAAACAGACTGTAAAAGATTTTATGCAGTTTTATTAAATGTCCAACAGTGAAAATGGTAAGCTCTAATGTCTATCTTATTAAAAAAAAGGATTAAAACTTTAAAATTAAAAAGCTACTTATAAACCTAGTATGCTTAACTTTTCAATACACTCCTCCAACTGTCAGACCAAAAAAAAAAAAAAAAGAAATCCAGCTACCGGCAAAATTTCTTAGTCATCTATAACTTAGTCATTTCATACATTTCTTAGTCACTCTATTAATTAGGAAGCCTTATTCCTTTCATTTGGGCACATGTCATTAGCTAATAAGAAAATGGTTGACAATACAGCTGAATATTTTCTCCTTCCAGCATGTAGGGATATTTTGTGAACAGGGTGAAATAAATTTGATGCTAAATTTAAAAGCATTCCTGTTAGTGATCACACAGTTATCTCTACAAATCTTTACTATTATCTGACATTTAGAAGTAATGCTTAATACATCCTTAGAACCCAGTACAGGTTTTTGACATCCAGTTTGATCAGAAAACTTTTATTACATGTTATGCAATTCTTAGCTTATATCAGCTATATGTGGAGGACTTGTAGTGTGCAATTTTAAGTTTATACACATCTGGATCAGATGTATTTACAGGATTGGGGAAGTGATATATAAAATGAAAAATTACAAAGGATGGATCAAGCACTAGGGCAGAAATACAGTAGAGTTATTTAAAAATTAAAAAATACCCATACATATATTTTGCAATCACTGTTTTTTTTTCTACCAAAACACTTTGGCATCCAAAGAAATCCACCCTTGTTCATGGACATAATGGAAAACACAGTGAAAGCTGTCCTTTGTATTATATGAAGCTCATGGAAGCATGAAGTTTTTGAAACATTTTATTCAGAGATTAGAGGTAAACACACCCTCTTACTGCATCACACCCCTTTGTTTGCTATTGCAATGGAATACACTAAGCAAAATCTATGAGCTTACAGATGGCATTCATGTTTTTCTAGTTGCAGCTTAATCTCATTTGGCAAATACTTTCAAAATTGGCACCTAAGTATAACAAAAGAGCATATCATATGTAACTGATTTTGGCATATCTCAAATTAAATTGTAAATAAGAGGGGGGAGTCATATATTTCAACATGTCAGCTACATCAAAGTGTTCCAAAATATACTATTCTTAAGGTCAAAACACATATTTAAAAAGAATCACCTTGCAACTATTTGTTCCTAATATTTTTATAACATGTTGAACAGAACTTTTTCAATGAAGACAGTTTGAATGAGATAAAATTAGAGAAATTGATGCAACCTCACTGACTTAAAACTTCTAATCATTACCTTACAGAATGGAAATATTAAATATTAAAGAATATTTGAATGAAAGGTAGTTTAGCTTTTCAAAACTCTTAAGTTAAACTTGGTAGATAAAAAAAGAAATGCATCTTAGTTTTTCATCTACTCTAATAAGTTGACCATAATTTTAGAGAAAAGGTATAGATGAATTTCAATGGTGAAGCATTAAAAGCATATCACTATTATGAAGATTTAAAAGACAACATTTTTTTTGAGAACTTGGACTTTTTTATCCTTGACCTACCTAAAAATATTAGAAAGAAACTGGCTCAACAGTCCTTAGATGTGTGAACAACATTGTCTTTGAGTGCTCTAAACTGGATGAGCTATCTACAGGTAAGCACATTTAATGAATTAAATAAAACATTTTCTAATTTTTGTTTTAGTGTTTTATATATGGGGACTTTCCCATTTTGTATGAAGTTATTAAAACATTTTATTTTAATGTTATAAGTATACTTCATCATTAAATATAAAAGTATTGGTCCATGAAACGATTTTATTTTTAGGCATGTCTGAGTTTACGCCTGTGTACTAGGTTTGATATACAATGGTATTTTTCACTACAGGTTCACTGTCATTTCAGTTTGAAAAATACCAATTAAGAGAATTGTTCTCTGTGGTATTTTTCCCCCTAGAGGTGAACACTACTTGTTCCAAATGTGCTTGAATGAATGGGATTGGGTGGTGGCATTCTGATTTCTCCCTCCTCTGCCCTCCAACATGGCAATTAAACAAGCTTGGTAAAGACTTTCCTGGACAGGATACTTTCCCTCTGATCTCCTTATGCAGTGAGCACTCCAGTGTGTTCCCCACTCCATGCTGACCTGAAGGTCAGTCTTACCCCGTCTACCTTCTAGCTCTGAGAAATCTCATTGGGATCTCTGATCCACTGATGCCTACTCTCCAATAGGATTCCACACTGGTATTGACTTATTCTCATATGTGCTCTTTACCGTCATTTCAGTGGAATTTGAGAGGGTGAGGTGGTAATTAAGTTGTCTACAGGAAGAAAGGTTTGTGTTTTTCTTACGGGATGACTGAAGGTTGGTGCAGTAAAGCAGGAACTCTCCAACACTACTAGGAAAAGTGCAAACTGATACAATCAAAGCAACTCAGTAACATGTATCCAGAACCTTAAAAACGTCCATCTCCTAGACCTGGCTGGTGTGGCTCAGTGGACTGAGTGCCAGCCTATGAACCAAAGTGTTGCCGGTTCAATTCTCAGTCAGGGCACATGCCTGGGCTGTGGGCCAGGTCCCCATTTGGGGGTGCATGAAAGGGAGTCACACATTGATGTTTCTCCCTCCCTTCTTCTCTCTCTAAAAATAAGTAAATAAAGTCTTTTTAAAAAATGCCCATCCCCTAGGATCCAGTTAATCTCTTTACAGTAATGAACTCTAAGGAAATAATCAAATTTCCAACATGGATGTTCATTACAGAGTTAGTTATAAATAGATTGTTTTCAACTTTTCTCAACTGTCCAACAATAGGAGAATTATTAAATCTCAAAGTTTATATATACATTAGAACATTTGTCAATTACTAAAAGCCATGTTTTTCAAAAAAGTTTTAATGACAAGAGAAATACATTAAGTGTAAAAAGTAAACAAAACATATATTTGAACCCCAATTTATTTAAAAAAACAGATAAGCAAACAAGAATGAAGAGAAAATGTAGGATAGTATCTTAATTATATATGAATATGCTTTACTCTTTACAGATGCTTCTTGTGGTGAGTCAGTTACCCACCCTCATCTTAATAATACCTATAAGTGCATACATAGTCATATCGTGGTTTAATGAACATTTCTTTATAATCCAGGTAAATACCCACAGCCTATAACTTCCTTGCTATAATTCCTTTTCCCAAATTCAGCATATATCTTCAGTTACCTCAGCATATGGGAGTTTAGCTACCAAATTTGATTTTAAATGCATATCAAGGTCACATTAAGTGAACTATAAACTTTAGCCTTGCTCTCGAATCTGGGTTTCTATGACGTAAGCCATGTTAATATCTTCAGTGCCACAGTTCTGCTTAGATTGGCTGCTTACCTGAAACCCTCTCTTACAGGCTCCCTCAATCTCATGAAAGTCATGCTCGGTGCACAGAGGGCAAGCTTCGGCACTCTCCCACAGGAAATAGAATGTACAGCCATCACAGGTGCCTGCTGGACACTTGCTGAAATAAAAATTGAGAAACAACAAAAATGACAGCTTTTGTAACACATTCAGTCAAGTCCGATCAACATTTGCACGTGTGCTGCCTACCAGGAAGAAATGTGTGAATACTAAAGAAATACACAGAAGAAATAATCAAAAGCAGACAAAACCACAATGAGACATCACTTCGCACCTACTACGATGGCTAGAATCAAAAAGACAGGTAATAACAAGTGTCACAAGGATGAGGGGAAACTGGAACACTTACACACTGCTGATGGGAATGTAAAATGATGAAGGTGCGTTGGAAGAATCTGTCAGTTTCTCCAACAATTAAACAGAAAGTTAGCATGTGATCTAGCAATCCCACTTCTAGATAAATACCCGAAAGAAATGAAAATATGTTCAGACAAAAATCTGTACATGAATGTTCACAGCAGCATTATTCATAACAGCCAAAATTTGGAAACAACCCAAATATCCATCAACATTAAGATGGGATGAATAGATAAACAAAATACAATATATCCATACAATGTAATATTATTCAGCCATAAAAAGGAATACTGATACATGCCAAAACTTGGATGACCTCAAAAATATTACGCTAAGCGAAAGAAGCCAATCAAAAACTCCTTATTTTATGTAATATTATTCACAATAAAATCCATAATAGGGCAATTTATAAACAGAAAGTAGGTTAGTGGTTTCTTAGAGCTGGGGACAGGGCTATGCTATAGGGAGATGACAGATAAAGGCCATGTGGTTCCTTCCTGAGAAAATGAAAAAGTTCTAAAATTGACTATGGTGATGTTTGCACATACCTACATATACAAGAACCATTAAATTATATGCTTTAAATGAGTGGACTGTAATGGTATGTGAATTATCTCTCTATAAAGCTGTTTTCTGTGTTGTTGTTGTTTTTAATTTAAAGGAGAAACAGGTATAGATAACGATGAAAAAAAATGCTCCAGGAAGGTCTCTTGGTGGGAATGACACAAAACAATTCTAGAATATTCTAGACTAGTAAGAGTTAGCCAGAATAGGAGGGAAGAAAGCAAGGGAATTCCTGCCAAAGGGATGAAACAGTAGATGAAGTGGGAAGAAATTACAAGCAGGTCATTGTGGCTGGAGCTTCAAGAGCAAGGCAGGTAGTGAGCGGTGCGCACCCAAGTAGGCACCAGGTGGTGGTAACGGGAGGTTGCGATTTCTGTTTAAGGTAATGTACATAGGCAAGGTGCAAAAAGACATGAAAACAAAATTGTCTAAAGTGAAAAGAGAAATAAAACTACCATCAGGTCAACACACAGCACAGTGACACAAATGCTTTTGCAATCCTAGTTTCCTCGGCCTGATGATGACCTTCGAGTTGTGATTACACTCATTACTCAGCGATGACAGATGAAGTTCAGACAGAGGTGCAAATTTAGACATGGGTGCAACCACCAGGCAGGGATTGAATGAAGACTTTTTGAAGCTCTGCTTTTTGGTGGGTGGGCCTATTATTGTCAACTTTCCACTTTCATTTTAGGGGCAGATAAACATAGCATGGTTCAAACATTTACCTGCTGCTACTGTGTACAGAATTCTTACTGATTAAAGTAAGAAGGTACTTGGAAAAATTCTAGTGGGAATGACTGTTTTGTTTATAAATTCAGTAAAACTGGGAAAAGATTGGTCTATTAATTTGTCTACTACACTTCCCTTAAGTCAAACCACATAAATACAAGGCATTGCTCTGAAAACCTCCTTCAGACCTTGGTGCCTGCCGAGTACAGGTGTCCTGAAACACGTAATAGCAAAAAGATAGACACACAAACAATGGGAAGAGTCCAAAAAACACCCTTTTTAAAGTATTAACTTCAAATGTCAAAACTATAATTTCAGTCTATCAAAGAGATAAAATTTCATACTCTTAATTATATTATTACTCTAAAATATGAACATAAAAAATTTTATGTGCCTAAAAACTGACTGCATTTTTACATAACCATCTTTCCAAAGTGTCTGCATGCCGTAGACTAAGTGAACATGTGTGGAGTGTAAATAAAAGCCAAGTTCTTTATAACATGTTGCAGAAACAGAGGTCCACTATTGTCAGAGCTAAGAACAATGGTAAACAGTGATTCTTTGGAAAAATGGCTTAACTCTTAATTTCTCTATTTGTAAAAAGAGAGTAATGAATATATTCAGACTAATAAACAAAAAGAAATTTTTTAAGGTAAGTACAATAAATAAAAACTATGTCCACCTTCCAGATCAGTAAAAGCAATTCAAAATTGGAAAAAATTGGGTAACCAATTAGAAAAATTTTTCAAGAATACAATTATTATTTTTTTAACAATGACTTGCAACTTTTAAAATAATTACAATTTCCTGAATATTTAGCAAATATTATCAATATGAATTCCTGCTTAAATCTCTCCTCCCCAAATTGTTTTCTATTTTTTCTAACACAGAGAAGTTTTAAAGGGGAGTGTGGGGACTGTTTACCTTGGGAAAATAAAAGTAAGTCTGTTAAAGTTTGAGAAGAAAGAACCAAAATGAAAAAGAAAAAGAATATTAATCAGAGTTGCAAAAAGCTCAGGAGAGAAGGCTTAGGTTACAATTCTAACTGGACTTACAACTGATTGTGTTTTTCAGAAGTGACTCAACGCCCCTCCCCACCATCTCATTTTTGTAATTTGTCAAAAGCAGAGTGTCTGCTATACTGCTTTCATGGGGTGATTATAAAGGATAAAAGGAAAGAACAATTTGGGAAAGTTTAAAACACTGCAAAATATAAAACACTATTAACAATGCACATCACTTTCTAAAGAACTGGTGGAACTACAGGAACAGAAAAAAAATCAAGACATTGATGTAATTTATAAGCTGCCACAAAGTGTCAAAATACTACAATGATTCATTGCATTTTCTTGGTAGACTTCACTTTTTAAAAGAAACTCTTAGGTTAAAAGCAGTTTAATTTAGAATCAATTCTTTAATTCTTGTAACCCAGTGAATCATTTAAAATGTGGAATATTCAAATTTGACCCTTTGTTATAAACATAAGTTTCATAGTTTGAATCAGGCCTTCCCTATGAAACAAGGGTGCATAAAGCAGTAACAATTTTGATATTGCTTATGCAGAAAAAAAAAAGATTCAAGAGAAAAAATATTTTCTCCTACTACAAACAAAAAGTGAATACTAAGATAAATAAAAGCTTTATTGCCAAATATGTGATATACTTTTCTGTTGGATGACCTGAGTCACCACCGTCTTCACCTCCTACCCCCATCTTTTAGAGGTGCCACTAACTGTACTTCTTTTATAACTTCTGGTCCATGTGATCATCATAGAAACCAGTGAGTAAGTGTTTAGAGACAGGATAAAGTCACAGATAGCCAAGGCATGCAAGGCTTGAGTTCTAATGGATGACCAGGTGTGCTGTGAATTCTAGGTACAGAGACCGTCTTAGACTCAAAGGACAACCAGGTGAACCTTGATTTGGTTGTATTGAAAAATGAGACAGAGACTTTCCAGTTTATTTTGCTTTTGCGGTTACCTTACCAACCAGGGTAGCAATGGCAATGTGTAAGAATGCAGATGAATCTTTTTTTTTTAGGAAGTTGTGTCTTGGACTTTAAAATAGAAGCCATTTCCTGGAGGAATAACAGGACTGAGCTATGGGTTATTAGTGTCCTGTTTTAAATGAATCATCTTACTTAAAGCAGAATCCGTTTGGTTCATATCATGAATTTGTGGAGAAAAATTTTGTTTTCTTTGGAACTACTATGACCTAATACTCAACCTACTATTCATTGTTGGGATAGTTGGCTTATTTTACTTAGCCTAATGTTCTCCAGGTCCGTCCATGCTGTCACAAAGTGTAAAATTTTCTTTTTTTATGGTCAAGTAATATTCCATTGTGTAAATACCCTATTATCTCACTCATATGTGGAATCTAATGAACTGAAGCAAAATAGAGACAGACTCAGAGAGCAGGCTGACAGCTCTGAGGGGCTGAAGGTAGAAGGATCAAGGAAAAAAAAGGACTCGTGGACATGGACAAGAGTGTGGTGACTGCAGGGGTGGGGGTGGGTGGAGGTGGAAGAGAGGATAAGGGGTAACAGAAAAAATACAATAAAAATAAACTATAGTAGTCCCTCTATATATTATGGTTCACTTATCGCGGGATTTTAAAAAACATTATATTTAATTATTTATCATGGATCTTTTGCTATATTGAGGGATTTTGCGGTACTGTATATGTATGTTAAAGTTACGTAGGTTTAAGAGTGTAGAATAAATGTAAGGTTCCTACTTCATGGGGGGGGGGGGGTCTAGAACGTAATACCCACGATAAGTGGGGGAATACTGTGTTTTTAAAAAGTAAAAAATTAAATTGTTGGGATAGTTGATAAAGCAGTGTAAAATTGTTTTGCCTAAGCTTCATTCAAAATCCAAAGTTAAAACAAATTCATCTACATTGTCAGTACATTTCTGATCCTTCTGGGGTCCCAGTCTTGTGTGCCTAGAACATTTCCCCTTTGGTGTTAGGGCACAAACATTGCTGAGCTTCTTTCAGGTGGGGTTTTGGTAGGTTTCTTGAGGTTCCCGTCTTGGGGTCTGAAGACTGACATCCTCTGGATGGATGATGTTGTCTAACCTGCTGCAAGTGACTCTCAGCTTTAGCACCACAGGAAGGTCAATCTTTCTCTGCTGAGGATGCCCTGTCATTGGCAGAAACCCTTCGTGTGCAGGGGCTATACAGTGCTGTTGCAACTTGCTCCAGTTCTGTTTGCCCTAAGGCTGAAGAGCATAAATCATTTTTGACTAGGTTTGAACATAAGGTATTTTGACCCACAGTTCTTAAATTCAGGAATCTAAAATTCTACCAGTCTCCTGCAAAAAAACCCTCCCTTTCAAAAGACTACCCGGACGGGGTTAATAACCAAAAGTCAGCACCTGATTAAGACCTAGGCCAACTACATAAATGGATATTCCTTAGTTCTTTTTCTCTATAGACTCGGTATCTTCCACAGTGAAATAATACCTGTTAAAACTTTAGCAATCTTATTTCAAAATTGATCCTAAAATTTTATGACTGTCCTGTGATATTTTTATATCATGTTTTAATATTACTCATTACTATCTGAATTGTGTAACTTTAATAATTCTGTATTAGAGTTTTTCCATTTATTGATCAGAACAAGCTTTAGTTACTTTCCCTTATGTACATAATGCTTTTATATGTCTCCTTACTTTTTTTAAAAATTATTTATTTATTTGCTTGCTTATTTATTTATTTTTAGAGAGAGGGGAAAGGAGAAAGAGAGGGAGAGAAACATCACTGTCTGGTTGCCTCTCACTCACGCCCCCAACTGGGGACCTGACATGCAACTTAGTCATGTACCCTGACTGGGAATCGAACCAGCGACACTTGGCTCGCAGGCCGACGCTCAATCCATTGAGCCACAGCAGCCAGGGCTATGTCTCCTTACTTTTTAATGTTATAAGACCATATTTGGTTTTAATCTTTTCAGTTCTGTTGTTTTTTCTACTTAACTTATAGTGATTTAAATATCTATTACTTGTCTATAAATCGAGCAGAGGAAAAAGAAAACAAGGAACTGCCTTGGCAGGTATGGATCAGTTGGTTAGAGTGTCATCCCATAAACCAAAGGTCATGGGTTCAATTCCCAGTCAGGGCACATGCCTAGGTTGCGGGTTTGGTTCCCAATCAGGACACAGATGTTTCTCTCCATCTCCCTTTCTCCCTTCCTTCGCCTCTCTCTTAAATCAACAAGCATGTCCTTGGATGAAGATAAAATAATAAAATAAAAAAACAAGGAACTTGTTTAACCAATAAATATTATATTGCTCTTACCAACCTAAAATGTATAGACTTTGGCCTCTAACAGTTCTTCCCCAAAGACCAAAGAAAACACCATACTAGCATCCAATAACTCCAACGGACTATAAATCAGAGCCTGTGCAATAAACCCTGGCACACAGAACCACCGAACACCATCAGGACAGAACTGTGCAACATCCCTTTCCTGACAGACAATATTCTCTGAGGCTACACTTAAAATGAAGATGAATTAGGAATTTGAAGGAGGTTTTGGCAAAATAATTTTAGACTGATTTATAAACTACCCAAGCAATTAAATACATTTGTAAGTTTTGAGAGATTGGGGGTGCTTATTTTTCCTCTAACTCAAAACATCAATAAAGAAGACTATATTTAAGGAAAGATGGCTCATGAAAAGAAGGCACCAATATTATTATGCAGATCAGGTATCTCAGATAAACGTGATATTTGCCTCTACTTAGGGTGCTTCTTTGCAAATCTCTGCCTCTAAGGAATTGTAAGAAAAAATAAAGAAAAAGATGAAAACGTGATGGCATGAAAAGAGCAACAGATGCGGTCAGAAAATCATTCCATCTTGTCTATGCCATTGGATAGCTAGACAGTGTGGGTGTCTTCTGTGTTTCCTTCTGTGTCTAGGAAATGGGTTTGACTTAAGGATCTCTAATGTGTTATGACTTCTCAGTTATCAAAGTAAAACTGGTTCCCTCTGTTTTCTAATAAGGCTTTTTAATAACCTTTTCACTAAGACATTTCTCATTTTTCAAAGAGCACTTCGGACACAATGCTTAGGTCTAATTATTCCTAATGAAAGTAGAACCTTCAATTCCCCTAACCACCTAGGATCATAATCAGAGGTTTCAAAGCCTTTTAGGCAGAGGCTGGAGAGGCATCTATTTAGGGATATTAGAGGTCTATTGTGTTAGCAATGTGTTCTTTGGCCAAGGTACAAACTGCACTAGATAATCTCAAAAGTCCACTCCAGCTCTCAGATTTCATCTACCACAGAATCATGCTGTTAAGTTTTTATCTAAAATGTCTCACACACTCCAGACACTTTGTGGAATTAGAAACCAACTGCATTTGCCAGACCAGACAGACAGGCTGATTGATGTTTCCAATTGCAGCCCCACTAATTTGCTGCTCTCTCTAAATTCCACATGAAATACACAGAGGACACATATATCCCCTATTCTCCTGCCTCATTCACTGTCTGTTAAGACAGTTTCATTTTTCCAGGACTGGGCTTCTTATGACATTTTCCCAGGTTACCAAGATACAGAGCCCCAATCAACATTACTACTGCCAGAGTTGCCTTTGCCTGGTTTGCTAAGATTCTTGGCCAAGATGCTACCTGGGAGTAGAATCCCTTATGATCTGCCAGTCTTCTAGTTGAGGCTTCTTGATCTGCATGAGAGACTTCTCAAGGCAATTGCCTGCTTAGCACCTTCATCTCTCTCTCCTGGAGAATTTAAGGCTCTATCGCCCAAGGCCCCAAAAAACACAAGTTCAGTCCTCTTCAAAAATAGCCTAAGTATGTAGCTTTGTTAATATTTCTTTGCCATTAGGAGGAAATCACAAATCTTTATTCAGCCTTGCAGCTGAAGATAATTCTAATTATTGCAGAACAAGCTGCTGTCGCTCCTGTTCTGATCCCAGAGCTCCCCCTTGTGCCCTGATGGGGAATTGATTCAGGAAGAACTAAAGATCAGCACATGGAGATTGTGGGGTTCAAGCACTTCCCTAAAGCGGTGGTCCTCAAACTTCAGTGTGTATCACAATTATAATGTTTTATCAAGATACCAGTGAAGAAATACACCCTGTAAATCATGACATATTAAAACAGCTTTTCAGAAGACTAAAATGCAGAAAAAAAGTTTGAGAATCTCACGGGAAAAAAAAAAAAAAAGCCAAATCTCTAAAACATGGGTTAAGACCTGTGTTTCTCAAATTTTAATGTGTATCAGAATTGCCTTGTATTTTTAAAAATATTCTGATGATGAACATTTAGAGATTCTTTAGATTTTAGGGAAAGTGTAGAAAATGATTTTAAAATAGACACCCCGAGGTATTCTGCTGCAGGTGATCTTGAGAAACCCTTGAAAAGACAGTTACATTCCTTAAGTTAAAAAACCTGCTAAAGGTCAACTTTTCCTCTCCTCACAACAAAAATAATCAGTTTCTAGATGCCATCACTTAAAATCATGAGACTTTTTTATTTTTACTTTAAAAAATTAAAATCCACCTTGGGATAGTTAGATATATTTTCTAAAGGATAGGCCTAGTGTTTTAGCAATATTATCTGATGAGTCAGAGGGCTGCAGGAAGTTTCAGAAGACATCCACGTAGACCCCTAGAGACTGGACCCAGAGAAGTTAGTTGCTAGGTCCAAAGAGGGCCTCAGAAGTGCTCAAGTTAAGAGAACAAGCATCTGAACTCAGAGCCATATGGTGGGACATCAGAGAACAGTGAAAGAATCTCTGAACATATCTTCTCATTAAAAAAGTGTGGTTTTCTGCCTCAACCTTAGCATGAACGCTGGCACAGGGATCTTCCACCACATAAGGCTGTGGGGGTTCAGAACGAACCACCCCAAGATATGCCTCAGTGGTATGCATGTTACTTTGAGCTAAAGGCAATTTTAACTTCAGGCTTTAAAAAATGGCCCCTCCCTTTAACTGCTTTCTATAGAGCAGAGCAGACTTCTGTTTACTAAAGGTCTGTTCTTCCTATCACCCCACAATGACCTTTTGAAGCCCCAAGGTGCGTTACCTCATCCCTAGTTAAGGTTGTCTTACATACCTCAGTCGCCTTTTTTTTTTTTTTTTTATCTCTGAACCTCTTTTGGATGTGGGGTTTCTGACTCTCTCATGGGTATGGGGTTCCAATACATATGTGTGTATTAAGATTGGTTATTTTCTTTCTAATCTGCCTCATTTCTACCTAATGGTTAGACCAGCCAAAAGAACCTCGAGGGCAAAGAAAAGTTTGTTCCTCCTCCACTATCCTGAAATAACATAAGCAGGATAACTTAAGATCTCTCAAGGGTTACTGTGAAACTGTCAAAAACAAAATTAAGTCATTTTCTTTTAAATTATATAAACTTTGCTAGCTTAGTGAAGAAAAGTCTGGGACTTCCAGGCAAGATGACAGCACAGGAAAATGCAGTACTCACTTCCTCCACAACCACATAAAAATTACATCTAAACTACAGAACAACCATCATTCAGAAGCACCTGAAATCTGCCTAAATGAAAGTCCTACAACTAGGGAATTAGCCACATAGAGATTGGTAGGAGGGGCGGAGATGGGAACGAGATGGTCCCATACCCATGAGTGGCGGATAAAAATTGGGAGGGATGTCTCAACTACAGAGGTCCCCCTGAGGAGTGAGGGATCCCAGCCCCACATCAAGCTCCTCATCCCAAGGTTCCAGTGCCAGGAAGAGAAGTCCCCATAATTCCTGGCTGTAAAAACAAGCAGGGATTGAGGCTGAGGGAGAAGGAGGGCTTCAGGAGTCCCAGGCAGTTTCTCTTAAAGGACCCACACACAGATTTACTCAGACTCACTCCCTCTGAGCTCCCATGATGAGGCAGCTTGAAAGGTACCAAGGATATATGGGGAGTAACTGAATTGTCTGGCTCTGGGGTGAGAGCTGGGGTGAGGGCCAGCTTTCTCAGAGAGAAGTGCTAGCAGAAGCCATTGTTCCTTTGATAAGTCCTCCCCTCAGAGCCAGCAGGTGGGTAGCAGATCTGGTGATTCCCTGAGGCCCCACCCACCCAACTTTCAGGCCGACCCAAGCTGTTTCCAGTGGCTTTTCTATAAGAATCACATGTCTTGGCTCATGCTTCAGATTTTCCAAAAAATATCTCAGCTTGCCTCAGGATGCCTTGTACTTCTTGCTAAGCGGTACCAGCCCTGGCACTAGCAGCAGCTAGCTTTGGTTCATAGCTTGGCCTCACCTGGGCAACTCTAGGCCCAGCACAAGCAGCAGCCATCTGCAGATTGCTTGTAGCTTATGCTGGGTGGCCCCAGGCAGAACACAGATCATGGCTGACCTTGGCCTGTACCTCCTGAAAGGCCCCAAAGCCAGTGCATCCAAAGTACAGCTTCAGACCACTTCAAAGTATCACCACCCAACCACCTCCACAAGTGACACACTCAAGGGGTGAACTGAGTGGTCACTAGAGCCCTGCTGAAGTAAGTCCTGCTCTGTGGGGTAGGCCACACAGCTGAAACTCCACAGTGGTCAGAGGTTGGTGGTTGTAGCCAGTCCTTGCAGCTGATAAGCCTGGGAGTAAATCCCTCCCATTGATGTGCCAACAGCCATCAAGTCTCAACTACAACAGGAGGTTATACACAGCCCACACAGGAGACACACCTCAAATACCCAGTCTGGGAGATTGGGAAGCCTATGCCACTGGACTCTACAGAATACACTACATTAGACCACTCTACCAAGCCTGAGAGACAAGCAACTCTCCCTAACACATAGAAACAAACACAGGGAGACTGCCAAAATGAGGAGACCAAGAAACATGAAACCACAGAACAAAACTCCAGAAAAAGAACTAAGTAAAATGCCCTGGCCAGGTGGCTCAGTTGATTGGCGCATCATCCCATACACCAGAAGATCATGGGATTAATTCCTGGTCAAGACACATACTGAAGTTTTAAAAAGGATCAGTGAGAAATGAAGGATACACTAACTAAAGTGAAGAATTTACAAGCAATCAACAGATGAAACCTAGAATCAAATCAGTGATTTAAAATATAAGAAAGCAAAAAATACACAATCAGAACAGCAAAAAGAGAAAAAGAATTTTTTTAAAAAAGAGGATAATACTTTAAAGTACCCCTGGATCAACTTTAAATGTACCAACATTTGCATTATGGGAGCACAAAAAGAAGATAGAGAGCAAGAAATTGAAAACCTATTTGAAAAAAATGACAGAAAACTTCCCTAACTTGGGAAAAGAAATAGATATACAAGTCCAGGAAGTTCAGGGAGTCCCAAACAAGATCAACCCAAAGAGGCCCACAACAACACACATTATAATTTAAATTCAAAAGGCTAAAGGCAAAGAGAGAATCTTAAAAGCAACAAGAGCAAACCAGTTAGCTCTCTACAAGGGAGCTCCCATAAGGCTGTTAGCTGATTTCTCAACAGAAACTTTGCAGGCTAGAAGGGCATGGCAAGAAATATTCAAAGTGATGAAAAGTAAAGACCTACAACCAAGATTACTCTATCCAGTGAAGCTGTCATTTAGACTCAAAGGGCAGATAAAGAATTTCCCAAAGAAGACAAAACTAGAGGAGTTCATCACCACCAAACTATTCTTATATGAAATATTAAAGGATCTTCTTTAAGAATAAAAGAAGATCAAAAATATGAACAGGAAAATGGAAATAAATACATATATATCAACAACTGACACTAAAAAAAAATAAACAAACAAGTAGAACAGAAAGAGAATCATAGATACAGAGAACATTTTGAAGGCTGCCAGATGGGAGAGGGTTGGGGGGGTGAAAAAGGCGAAGGGATTAAGAAGTACGAATTGGTTGTTTCAGAATGGCCATGGGGGTGCAAAGTACAGCATGGGAATATAGTCAATAATATTCCAATAACTATGTATGATATTTATTGGGACAATCACCTGGTTATGTAATGTCCAATCACTGGGATGTACAACTAAAACTAATATAATAATATATGTCAATTTAAAAAAATAAAAATGATTTTAAAATGGAAAGAATAAAAATAAAATAAAATCCATTTAAGATCCAAAACATCTGCAAAATAAATAATCTACATTAAATAATTGCAAAAAATAAAAATCAGGAGACAGTTAAGTATCATTCATGCCATGAAAGCAGTCTTTATTTAAGCTGACAGTTCTTCTGAGTCCACGAAATTGCTTATTTTCTTTTAGCATTCCCACACAAGGTAGACTGTATTAAACAGATCTAGAATGTGGACAGCTGTTGTCTCAATGCCAATCAATTAAATGAACTGTATTATATATTCTGTAGGTCAGACTTTACCTCAGTGATTTCACCAACATTCATCAGAAAACTCAAGAGTTAGAAATGGGTCATACAAACTATCCACCCTGGCCCCATCATCTTATAAAAAAATAAACTATAACTTACAGGTTAGATTACTAAACCTAGATCACTCAAATAATTCATTGATGATAAAAAATTATAACCAAGTAAAGTTCCTAACCCAGCTCTCAAAGAAGTTAAGGCAAAATAGTAAGAATAAATACAAGGATACAAACAGAATATAACTGTATATTACTTAAACAATTTTTAAGAGGTTTAGACACTCAGGCAAACAGAATGAGAATATGTCATTGAGGAGACTTGGAAGTATTGCGATGGGAAAAGGACCTCTTAATAAGCACTCAGTCCACATCATTACAACAAAAACCTACAGATTCTTCTGTTCTCCTTCTGCTTCACATCCATAGAGATTATGTTTTAAAATATTAAGATCCTAGAGTTTTGCTTCCTTCTAATAAATACAAATGTAAATAATTATTTAGAAATAAGAATACCTGGGGACTGAAATCACACCAGCTCCCAGTTTAGTAGGATTACATCTCATTTTCACAGCAGTTGACCGGCCATTAACACAAGATGTTGTAGTTGTAGAAGACCTATTGTAAAACAAATATCATTTTATAAAATACATATGACACATATTACAAAGACAAAAATATACTGCATGTAACTCCTATGCTATAAAACAAATGAAAAAAAAATGTATCAAAGTTCACCAATTTAGAATTTTAATACAAATTGATGTCATTTACTTCCAATGGCTATGAAAAGTTAACTATTTTCCAAGTTAAAGTGACAAGCTACCATCAAGGTGTCTAGTAAAGTTTTTATAATTATAATCAAAATAAATTTTAAAGGAAAAAAATATATTCACTCAGGCTCGTCGTCGTCGGCAGCCGTCCGTCTCGAGAGACGATGGTGTAGCTTCTTAAGTGTCTATCTGCACCGCCGAGAATGGCTGTGCAGTCCGACTCGGGAGTGACACGGCATCTGTCTCCTCCCGTGTTGAATTGACATCTTGCGATGACGCTGGAGTGTCCTCTCCAGTGGAGCTGAAGCTACAGAGCCTGGGCAGGGTGATATGGAGGGTCTGCTGTTGCCCATGCAGCAGACCCCCCCTCTCTTCGCAGCTGAAGGATCCAAGGGAAAGACGGAGTCGATACAGCTTGGCTTCAGGTGCGCTGCAGGAGTTGCCGGTGTTGACTACAACGTCAAACCGCCTTAGGGACTCCGGCTCCGGATTTTCTGTCGGGGTTTACTCCCTTAGCCTTTCCCCTGAAGAGGTATGCCGCAAGGCAGCGGAGGTTTTTTGGAGTCAGAGTTTTCCTTCTCTGATGTACCCTGACTGGAAGATCGAACCAGCGACACTTAGCTCGCAGGCCGACGCTCAATCCACTGAGCTAAACCAGCCAGGGATGTTTTGGTATATAAGTCACAAATAAGTACTGCCGACGTGATAGAGTCTCCTGCCTAATTTAAAATATTATATACATGAGAGAAATTATATAAGACTATCGAACTATTCCATGTTTCCTATTTTTTACTAAGGCTTTTTATTTAAGAACCTATTACTGCTTATTAATTGTAAACTACTATGCTAGCACCCTGAAGTGACTTTTTTTGTAATTTAAAAAAAACTGTAAAGGGAAACAGCATCTTCACTTACTTATAAAAGAAATGCACGTCTGGTATTTGGCTTGGTGAAACTGGGAACATATCTTCTTTTATATTAATATTTTGCAATGTGGTTTCAATTGTCACTCCTAGATGACAATAAAAAAGATACTATTGAGTCATACGGGAAAATTAAGTTTATTTAGTCTCTGTATATCTGAATAAAAAATAGCTCTACTTTGACACTGTCATTTTCTGACAAATATTGTATTAAATTAATGTATTCATGGTAAGATTAAGAAACTTTCCAAGAGCTCCAAGATGGTGGAAGAATAAGTAGAAGCCACACTAACCTCCCAGGACCAATCTGGAATTACAATTAGATTGTAGAGAAATCACCTGGAATAATCAACTGAACAACAGCTGGAAAGAAGTCTTATAACAAGAGACAAACAGAAGAAACTACTTCACCAAAGCATGACTATTGAATAGATTAACAACTGAAAGAGACAGCCACAGACTGCGGATCGCTGCTAGTCTCGAACAGGCTGCCTAGGGAAAGACTGGGACACCATCAGAAATACCAGGGGTGGGTCCAGAAAGATAAAACAGTGACAGACACTAGATTCTACTGAGACAAATTCCACCACAGTCTTCTTTGTAATTTGCATTATTTTCTCTCTTGCATAGCTTTTTAACATTCATTTCTTGTCTTTCAAGTTTGTGTCTATTATGTCACTAGATTTCACATTATAGTTTATTTCAAACCTCATATTTGGCTCCTCTCTTCTCTTCTTTTTCCTTCTTCTTTCTTCTTCTTTTCATTTTAAATTTTATTTCTCACTTATTGTTTCCATTCTGCACTCTTACTATTTCTCCCCTCTCCAGCCTCTCAAAACCATTTTTCTTGTCATTAATCATCTCATATTGTTTTTCCCATTCTTAAAACACACTTATTCTCTCTCTACCTTTACCAAACTTTGCTCGTTTGGTTGTGGATATGGTGGTGGTTGTTGCATTTCTTCAATTTTATTTCGACCTCTTTGCTATTTTTGTATTTAAAATCTCAAATTTTATCATTCCCCTCGCCTACTCCATTTTGCTTTCCTCCTGTCATTTATTTTTTGTTTTAAATTTCAATTTTTCCCTGTCTTAGGCTGATATTCATTCATCACTCTAAGTATTCCTTCCCTAACTATCCTCTGAAAATCACTTTTCATTCCTCTAGACATCTCTTAAGTTTTTTTTCTTTTCCCCTCTTATTCCCATCTCACCTACATTAATCTTTGCTCTGTTGTTTATAGTGCTGTGGTGGATCTTTTTCTCCAATTTGGTTCTTATTTCTATCTCTCTAAATATAGTTCATATATATGAAATTTTAATTTATTTAAACCTAATACTATATGCTTCCTTTATTTCACTCCATCATGCCTTATTCCCTTCCTTTTTTTATTGACGATGTAAATTTTTCTTTCTATATTCACTTTGTCTCTATTCGCTACTCTATTATTGTTCCTCCCTCTACCCTCTCAAAATCATTTTTCTTTCAGTTAGTCATCTCTATTCATTTTTCCTTTCTTATAATAGTCTTAATCTCTTCACATCTTTATTAATATTGGCTCATTTGCTGTTGATAGTGTGAAGTGGGCGGGAGATACTTTTGCATGTGTGGGTTTCTTTCCTTGGCTGTTTGGTTTTGTTCTGGCAACACCTGTACAACAGCATACAAGATATGGTAAGCACAGTGACCCTCAGTCAGCCAGCTACAGGAAAGGGCCCACCAAAGAATGACCCAACAACAACCAAAACCCAAGTACAACCAGAGACCCCACAAAAACAGCATAAAGGGCATCCCAACAGCATCAAGCTCAGGACATGAAGGAGATTGCACCACTGAATCCCTCAGGTCTCCTACCACAGAAGGTCAAACCACAAAGACAGGTAGTCAAAGCAGATCAATCTGAGAAGCAGAAACATACAAGAAGAGTCACCTAAAATGGGCAAATAAACAACAGCCAATTGAAAGGAAAGGAGGGATCCCCGGAAAGAGTGCTAAATGAAATAGAAGCAAGCAAATTACCAGATATTGAGTACAAAAATAACGGTTATATGGAGCTCTGTGAGAACTAAAACGAACTCCAGAGAAGCTACAAGGAACTTACTGAGAACTACACCAGCATGAAAAAGGACATAAAAACTATCAATAAGAACCAATAGGAAATGAAGAATACAAAATCTGAATGAAGAACACACTAGAAGGAATTAAAAACAGGCTAGATGAAGCAAAGGATCAAATCGGTGAGCTGAAGGACAAGGTAGAAAAAACTCCCAGGCGGAGAAACAAAATGAAAAAAACTCAAAAAGAATGAAGAGGGTTTAAGGGAGCAGCAGGACAACATAATACGTAACAATACCCATATCATAGGGATACCAGAAGGAGGAGAGGAGCAAGGGACAGAAACCCTATTTGAAAAAGTAATGACAGAAAACTTCCCAACTTGATGAGGGAAAAAGTTACGCAAGTACAGGAAACACTGTTGGTGAGAATACAGACTGGTGCAGCCACTGTGGAAAACAGTATGGAATTTCCTCAAAAAACTAAAAATGGAACTGCCTTTTATCTAGCAATTCCACTGTTGGGATTATGTCTTAAGAATCCCAAAACATCAATTCAAAAGAACGAATGCACCTCTGTGTTCATGACAGCATTATTTACAATAGCCAAGTGCTGGAAACAGACTAAGTGCCCATTAATAAATGAGAGGATCAAAAAATTGTGGTACATTTACAGAATGGAATACCGCAAAGCAGAAAGAAAAAAGGAACTCCTACCTTTCCTGAGAACATGGATTGAACCGGAGAGTATTATTATGCTAAGTGAAAATAAGCCAGGTGGCAAAAGACAAATACCATATGATCTCACCTATAAGAGGAAGCTAATGAACAAAATAAATAAACCAGCAAAATAGAACCAAAGGCATGGAAACAAAGAACAGACTGACAGTGACCAGCTGGGGTGGGCGTGGGGATAAGTGGGTAAAGGGGAAGAATCTAGTCAAGGAACAGGTAGAAATGGCCCATGGACATGGACAACGGGGTGGGGATTGACTGTGGGAATGTGGCAGGGCAGGGCCCAGGAGAGCAACTGGGGAAAATTGGGACAACAATAATTGAACAACAACAAAACAACAAAAGAAAATTTCCGAAATATCTGAAAAAATTACAAAGTAGCTTTGTAATTTTCTGTAAGCCACTTCTCTTCCCTGGGCCTTATGTCCTGAATCTTTCTTTTGTTAAAATATATTTTATTAATTATGCTACTACAGTTGTCCCAATTTTTCCCCATTTGCCCACTCCCCTTCACCCAGTATCCCCGTTCCCTGCAGCAAAGCCCCCCCTTAGTTCATGTTCATGAGTCATGCGTATAAGTTCTTTGGCTTCTCCATTTCTTATACTATTGTTAACATCCCCTGTCTACTTTGTACATACCAATTACATTTCTTAATCCCTGCACCTTCTTCCCTATTCTCCACCTTTCACTTCCCAGGTGATAATCCTCCAAATGATCTCCATATCTATGATTCTGTTCCTGTTCTAGTTGTTTGCTTGGGTTGTTTTTAAATTCAGTTGTTGATGGTTGTGAATTTACTGCTATTTTAATGTTCAGGTTTTTTAAAATATTTTTTAAATTTTATTTTTAGAGAGAGAGAGGAAGGGAGGGAGAAATAAAGGGAGAAAAACATCAATGTGTGGTTGCTTCTGAAGCATCCCCAACCGGAACCTGGCCTGCAGCCCAGGCATGTGCCCTGACTGGGAATCAAACCAGTGACCCTTCTGTTCGCAGGCTGGCGCTCAATCCACCGAGCCACACCAGCCACAGAAATGTTCACAGTTTTTATATTCATCTTTTTCTTACTTAATTCATTTTAATATTTCATATAATAATGGCTTAATGACGATGAACTCCTTCAGTTTTACATTGTCTGGGAAGCACTTTATCTCCCCTTAAATTTTAAATGATAGTTTTACTGGATAGAAAAATCTAGGTTGCAGATCCTTGCTTTTCATCATTTTGAATACCTCTTGCCAGTCCCTTCTTACCTGTCAAGTTTCTTTTGAGAAATCAGCTTCAGCTGATAGTCTTATGGGAACTCCTTTGCAGGTAATTCTCTTTTTTTTCTCTTGCTGCTTTTAAGATTCTCTATCTTTAACCTCTGGCATTTTAATTATGATGGGTCTTGGTGTGGTCCTCTTTGTGTCCAACTTGTTTGGGACTCCTTGTTTCCTATACTTATATGTCTATTTCCTTCACCAAATTAGGGAAGTTTTCTTTTATTATTTTTTTCAAATAAGTTCTCAATTTCTTGTTCTTCCTCTTCTCCCACTGGCACCTCTGTGATTCTGATGTTGTTATGTTTGGAGATGTCCCAGAGGCTCCTTAGTCTATCCTTGTTTTTTTGAATTCTTCTTTTCTTCTTGCTGTTCTGATAGAATGCTTTTTTCATCTTTATGTTCCAAATTGTTGATTTCATTCTCAGCCTCACCCCCTCCACTGTTGGCTCCCTGTAGATTTTTCTTTATTTCATTTAATGTAACCTTAATTTCTGCCTGGGTCTTTTTTAATGCTGTTGCAGTACCCAGTGACTTCTTTGAGCATCCTGATAATCAGTGTTTTGAACTCTGCATATGATAGGGTACTTATCTCCGTTTTGTTTAGTTTTTTTTCTAGTTTTGTTCTCATCTTTCATTTGGGCCGTATATCTTTGTCTCCTCTATTTGGCAGCCTTCCTGTGTTCTTTCTGTGTATTAGGTAAAGCTGCTTTTACTCCCTATCTTAGTAGTGTGGCCTACTGTAGAAAAATCATACCTGTAAGTTGTATGGGGCTGAGTCTTAGTTAATTGCCAGGGAGGGGCAACCCATGTCACCCCTCTGGGCTCTTGTGGTGGAGGGCTCTGAGAGGAGACAAGTTGTTACCTTGCCTCTGGAGACTTGCCCAGGAGGAACCTGTCTCCTGGCACTTGCTCTGTTGCCAGTCACTTCACTTTCTTCTCATATGCCACTGGTGCCCTGCCAGCTGTTGCCCAGGTGCTAAATTCCAGAAGTGGTGGGTCGGCAAAAGTGCTAAGACTGTTGCAGGCCCTTTAAGAGGAGACTCCTGAGAATTCTGCTGTTTCTTCCACCACCCTAACATCCACTGATTTTTATAGCCAGAAATTATGGGGACTTATCTTGCTGGTGCTGGAACCCTGGGCTGGGTGGTCTGGTCTGGGCTCCTGAGGTATCTCTTCTGATTTTTAACCACCACACCAGTTCTGTTTCTCTGTGCCTCTCCATGCCATTATGCCTCTCTACATCTCCATCCCTCCTACCCATCTGGATGAATGTGGCTTCTTTAAGTCCTTGGTTGTAAGACTTCCATACAGCTCAATTTTCTAATGTATCTGGGTGATGTTTGTTTTGAGGTCTAGTTGTAATTTTTGCTGTATTTGTATGAGGAGGCAAAGCATGTTTACCTATGCGTCCATCTTGACTGGAAGTCCACATGCTCATTTTTATTCTACTGGAACTTGTCCTCGACAGCTTGAAGGCCATACAGGAAGAACCTCTGACAGCGCAACAGGTCAAGTGTCAGAAAAAGAGACAGGGCACTGGGGACCAGTAAAAGACATGGTTCCACCTGACCCAGAGCCCCTGTGTAGGGACTATGGAGAGGGGAAGCAGAGGTGGAGGGACCAGCGACCGCACACGCACATTCCCAGTGCGGTGGTGAATCCAGCACTGGATTCCATTTCAGGGGCTGCCTGTGCTGGATCTTTAAAATGCAAGCAATAATTATAGGATCTCTAAAGTCCCTTCCAGTTCTAGCATTTGAACACTCGAGTATTATAATACTCAGCCTCTGGTGAGTTTTGTCAAATGAGTTGGCCTACTCTGCTAATACAGCTTCTCATTCACATTCACATTCATTATAAGCATTATTTGACAAAACAAAAAGTCTTGGATCCTAATAATTTCAAAAAATAACTCCAAAATTTACTTAATCTAAAAGTAAGGCACTTTCCCCTGGGCAAAATGATGGCAGATCTAAAATGCAAGCTATAATAGCAACCTTTGCTTCCAACACAGTTTGGATGCTAATTGCAAACTTGGCAGCTGACCTTGGTGCTGAAAAGTAAAGCTGAACTCCTCTGTAATCTACAGCAATGGTTCCCAAATCTGGCTTCATATTAGAATAATCTAAGAAGCTTGTTAAATTGTTGGATTGTTATACTCCTTATTAGGTTCCTAATCCCACCCCAGAAGTCTAATGAGTTTGATCCCTAGGAATTACTAATCAGGGACCTGAATTCTTCTTAAAACTTTCTTATGTTCTTGACACCACAGAGATAGACAAGAAGATGGGGAATAAAACTCAGCACATTCACCTTTGCTACTTGTCACCAGCATTTCTGGTATGAAGAAAAGATTACAAAAACAGATGGCAGATATTATGATTTAGGTTTCTGTTGTGTCTGTTTACTGTTCTTTTGTTTATAGTTATGGTGTCATCAATTATTTTGTCTCTTAAACTCCTAGAGAAGCTGATATAAGGCAAACTCTCAGAAAACAAAACATATCACATAGGAGTTAATATACATAAATTCAGAAGCTTCTTGTATTCACTGAGATTAATCAAGAGATCTCACTTGTAGGGGCTTTTTTAACCATGTCACAAAGTGATGATTTAGAATTACCTGTAGGTTTTAGTCATCTATGATAAACACCAATGCAATGACAAAGTTACCAGTACCATAATTTTTAAAAATGCATGTATATATATATATGAACAAAATGAAACTTACCTAAAAATGTGTCTGCCAGAATGATGGACTGTGATGACAAGGCTGCTCGGAAACCCTTACTTTCAGAAGGAATAATAGTTGACTGGCATACAAATGCTCCCACCAGATTTGTGTAATCATCTGACCCTGCCACCATTTCCTTTACTGTAAAGTCTGTTATATTATTGGTGCAGAGAGCCATCTTCTCCCCCTAGAAAAGAAAGTCATAAAGAGGTTTTACTGAAGGTCACTCTCGAAACTGGATCTCAGCTAGCTAGTGACTCTAGAAGAGCAGTGGTTCTCCCCTCACACAATTCTGACTTATTAGATCTGGTGTGGGGAAGAGCCACCACTAACTTTTAAAAGCTCTTGAGGAAATTCCAATGTTGAACCGGGGTTAAGAGTCACTAATGAATCATGAAGGCACTGACTCAAGGCTGAATTCCTCCTCCAGCTACAATCAATATTCATGCTGGGTGAAAGCCAACTAACTTAAGGAAGTAAAAGTCATCATGAACTCCTCAATTCATGTAATAACAATGCATACAGAGAGACCAGAATGCTGATGATGGTTTTAATGCCAAGGAAAAAGACTTGTTCTTCCTTCTCCTTGACAGGCTGATGTGTGCCAAAAAGGCAATGCAAAAACTAAAGAAGAAAGCATAAAAGCCAGGTTGCTTCAAAGTCCTAGGACAACATCAAAATTCTAATTAGTTGGTCACTGCAAGTGTCTTTATTCACATACTCTTAGATTCAATAACGCGTATCTGCTCAACTACATAGCAAGTACAAGGGAATACAAGGTATATTTTTTTTAATCAGTTAGAGGGTAGTTGAAAAATATAATGTATAAAAGCTGGAAGACTCTTTAGATATAGTGTGTGTAAATATACTATAGTTCCAATGCAAAAGACTATAGCTTGCTCTATAATTTATGGGAAGAAATGTACAAAAGAAAATAGATAGCAACAAGAAAAATAAAGTACCTAGGAATAAACTTAACCAACGAGGTAAAAGACCTGTACTCAGAAAACTATATAACACTGAAGAAGGAAATTAAGGAAGATACAAATAAATGGAAACATATACCACGCTCATGGATAGGAAGAATCAACATCATTAAAATGTCCATACTACCCAAAGCAATTTATAGATTCAATGCAATCCCTATTAAAATACCAATGACATTTTTCACAGACCTAGAACAAATACTTCAAAAATTTATATGGAACCAAAAAAGAGCTCGAATAGCTACAGCAATTTTGAGGAAGGAGAACACAGTAGGAGAAATCACAATACCTGATATCAAACTATACTACAAGGCCACGGTAATCAAAACAGTCTAGTACTGGCATAAGAACAGACATATAGATCAATGGAACAGAATTGAGAGCCCAGAAATAAACCCAGGTCTATATGGTCAACTAATATTTGACAAAGGGGAAAGGAACATCAAACGGAGTGAAAAGAGCCTCTTTGACAAATGGTGTTGGGAGAACTGAACAGGGACATGGAAAAAAATGAAACTAGACCACCAACTTACACCATACACCAGAATAAACTCGAAATGGATCAAAGACTTAAATGTCAGCTGTGACACCATAAAAGTCCTAGAGGAAAAAATAGGCAGGAAAATTTCAGATACCCCACGTAGCAACATTTTCACTGATATATCTCCTAAGGCAAGGGAAATAAAGGAAAGAATAAACAAATGGGACTACATCAAACTAAAAAGTTTCTGCTCAATTAAAGAAACCACCAGCAAGATGAAAAGGAAACCAACCATATGGGAATATATATTCACCAATGACATCTCAGACAAGGGATTGATCTCTAAAATATATAAAGAACTCATACAATCAACACCAAGAAGAGAGACAAACCAATTAAAAAACGGGCAAAGGACCTGAACAAACACTTCTCCATAGAGGACATACAGAGGGTCTATAGACATATGAAAGAATGCTCAACATCAGTAGCCATTAGAGAGATGCAAATAAAAACCACAATGAGACACCACCTCACACCAGTCAGAATGGCCATCATCAACAAATGAACAAACAACTTGTATTGGAGAGGATGCGGAGAAATGGGAACCCTGGTGCACTGCTGGTGGGAATGCAGACTGGTGCAGCCACTATGGAAAACAGTTTGGAATTTCCTCAAAAAACTAAAAATGGAACTGCCTTTTGAACCAGCAATTCCATTGCTAGGATTATATCTGAAAAATCCTGAAACACCAATTCAAAAGAACCTATGCACCCCTATGTTCATGGCAGCACTATTTACAATAGCCAAGTGCTGGAAACAGCCTAAGTGCCCATCTGTAGATGAGTGGATCAAAAAACAGTGATACATTTACACAATGGATTACTATGTAGCAGAAAGAAAGAAGGAACTTCTACCATTTGCAACAACATGGATGGAACTAGAGAGAATTATGCTTAGCAAAATAAGCCAGGCAACTAATGAACAACACAAACAAATGAGCAAAATTGAACCAGAGGTATGTAAACAAGGAGTAGACTAACAGTAACAAGGGGGGAGGCGGGAGGGAGAGAAGAGGGTAAGAAGGGGAAGGGTCTAGTCAAAGAACATGTATAAATGACCCACAGACATGGACAACTGAGTGGGGACTAAATGTTGGAGAAGGAGGGGACAGGGTTCAAGGAAGCAAGAGGGGGGAAAAAAGTGGGACAACTGTAATGGAAAAACAAACAAAAAATTTTAGTAGGGGAAAAATGAAAATATGAAGAATGGAAATGCCAGTTCAGTGAATATTAGAAGGACAAGGATTCCTTTACACTGTATATTTTTCTCCCTATCTGATCCCTCCAGAGTTTGGCATTCTAAAGAAGTAATGACATAAGTTTCTTTGCATAAAACTAATAAGACCAGTTGTTAATAGAGGATTTTTTTTTGACCAAGACTTTGACTGGAATGTCTTTGCCTAAAGGAGACATGCTTGGGCTCTGGTTGTTACCAAAAAGCCCTGAGGAACTGGGAATAACTTTCGAAGGTAATAAAAGCCCACGAGATAAAAGGCCTGGTACCGTGGTTGGTTGTGCGGTCCACGGCAATCTTTCCAGGGAAGGAATGAAGGCTGTTTTCCTGAAAGATGGCTAGAAGGGACCTTAAGGCACAATGGAAAACCAGAAGGATTTGGAAAAGACAGGTGTGTACAGGTGAGGCTGAATGCCAGGTATGTGGCTCAGCTTCTGTGCCCTGGAGGGCAGCCTGAAGGTCACCCTAAATATTCCTTGTGTGAGTTAGTTCCAGCAAAGCAGAACTAAAGATCATAAGTGATCATTTCCTGCTCTTGTTGTGTTTATGCAAATGAACAGGATAAATTAAAAATGGACTTAATGCAGTCCCTTTAATGGCAAGGAGGGTAATCTTAGGGAGAAAAATCATTATTCAAGGAAAATCACAATTCTCGGTGGTAGACTATAAAGTAGTGCAGTTAACCATCTTTAAAGTTTCTTTTCATTTAAAATATGTTTTCACTTGAAAGTTAAACTATGTCTGTGGTATCATCAAAGATATTTAATTTACAGGCAAGAAGAATGTCAAATGCCTTGCAACTGGGTGTCTTTCCAATGAGACAGTCTTACGGATTTAGAGACTTGTTTGTGGGTTATATTACATAAATTAACATGTGTTTTCTGTTTTCAAAGGGCATAAGCCTATATCTCATTACCTGAGTGACTGTCTGTACGTATAGGCCTCATTTAATCCTGTATGCAGTGCTGCCTCCTGAGACTCAACGGTTTGGCTGAACTAAGTGGCTGGGTTGGTGAAGAATGGGGTGGTCTGTGGGCTTCATTTTAAAACTGGTTCCTCTTAACTGGGAATGACTTTCAAAGGTAATAAAAGCTTGTGAAATAAAAGGCCTGCTGCCATGGTTGGTTGTGCGGTCCACAGCAATCTCTCCAGGGAAGGAACGAAGGTTGTTTTCCTGAAAGATGGCTAGAAGGGACCTTAAGGCACAATGGAAAACCAGAAAGACTTGGAAAGGACAGGTGTGTACAGGCAAGGATGAATGCTAGGTATGTGGCCCAGCTTCTGTGCCCTGAAGAGCAGACTGAGGGTCACCCTAAATGTTCCTTGGGTAAGTTCCAGCAAAACAGAACTAAAGATCATAAGTGATCATTTGCTGCTCTTGTTATGTTTATGCAAATGAACAGGATAAATTAAAAATGGACTTAATGTAGTCCCTTTAAAGACAAGGAGAGTAATCTTAGGGAGAAAAATCATTATTCAAGGAAAATTACAATGATCAGTGTCAGACTGTAAAGTAGGGCAGCTAACTGTCTTAAAAGTTTCTTCTCATTTAAAAAATGGTTTCACTTGAAAATTAAACCATATCTGTGATATCACCAAAGAGACTCAAGTTGCAGGCAAGTAGAATGTCAAGTGCCTTGCAAATGGATGTCTTCCCAATAAGACAGTCTTACAGATTTAGAGACTTGTTTGTTGGTTATGTTACATAAATTAACATGTATTTTCTGTTTTCAAAGGGCATAAGCCTATGACCGCATTACCTGAGTGACTGTCTGTACGCATAGGCCTCACTTAATCCTGTCTGCAGCGCTGCCTGCTGAGACTCAACAGTTTGGCTGAACTAAATGGCTGGGTTGGTGAAGAATGGGGTGGTCTGTGGGCTTCACTTTAAAACTGGTTTCTCTTTTCTATCCTAATGGCTTGGACAGAAAGGGCCCAGAGGTCTGAGAGGGGGAAAACATAAACTATTTCCCTCAGCCCAAACTAAATATAATGGGCAAAAGGGTTTTGGACAGGCGAGATGTGCCTAGCACACCTTCCTCCAAAGAAGCCCCCCCACCCCACCCCCTTTTTTTTTTTTTCTCCTAATGTGGAACATTGAAAAATTAATCCCTGCCTTTTGTCACCTAGTAGTTATGGATTGAATGATGTCTTTTAACCCTTTTTGCCAAATCTGTTGCCCCCAGAACACAACAAGGATACCAGCCTACTAAACCAAGCACGCCGTTGTCCGGAGACAGCCAACTGACCTGGAGTCTGCACGATCCTTCCCCATGTGGGAAGGCCACCCTCCCCTCCACACCCCCACTATTAGGGATTTCTGGACCCAAGGGTAGGTAGGACAACGACCATGTCCAGCTTGAAGCAGCTAGAGGAGCTTGAGACCTTCGCCCATTGTCCTTTACAAGATTACAAAGGGTCTTAATATCTGAGAGGGAGGGATAGTTATTTTTTACGAACCATGGGTATGGACTTGGGGGGGGATTGCTGGGGGAGGGAGATACTGGGTGGAGGGGAGTAAAGGGGAGAAAATTGGAACTATTGTAACAATATAATCAATAAAGAAAAGCTGGGGGGAAAAAAAAAACTGGTTCCTCTTTCCTATCCTAATGGCTTGGACCGAAAGGGCTCAGAGGTCTGAGAAGGGGGAAACCTAAAATATTTCCCTCAGCCCAAACTAAGTATAATGGGCAAAAGAGTTTTGGACAGGTGAGATGTGCCTGGCACACCTTCCTCCAAAGAAGCCCCCCCCTTTTTTTCCCCTAATGTGGGACATTGAAAAATTAATCCCTGCCTTTTGTCATCTAGTAGTTATGAATTGAATGATGTCTTTTAACCCTTTTGCCAAATCAGTTGCCCCCAGAATACAACAAGGATGCCAGCCTGTTAAACTAAGCACGCCATTGTCCGGGGACAGCCAACTGACCTGGAGTCTGCACGATCCTTCCCCATGTGGGAAGGCCACCCTCCCCTCCACACCCCCACTCTTATTAGGGATTTCTGGACCCAAAGGTAAGTAGGACGACGACCATGTCCAGCTGGAAGCAGTTAGAGGAGCTTGAGCTCTTTGCCCATTGTCCTTTATAAGATTATAAAGGGTCTTAATATCTGAGAGGGAGGGATTGTTATTTTTTATTGTTAAAATAATTAATTAATCATTTGTTTATTTAAAAAAAAGAAGAATACATGAAAGGGTGAAGCAGGAGAGCTTGTATATACGAACCATGGGCATGGATTTGGTGGGGGATTGCTGGGAGAGGTGGGGTGCTGCGTGGAGGGGAGCAAAGGGGAAAAAACTGAAATTATTGTAACAATATAACCAATAAAATATAATTTAAAAAAATAGAAACACTACTTTGTTGGTCTTAGATATAGAGTGTGCACAGGTGGGCATAAAGAAAAGAATAAAGATTTTGTTTTGTTAATGCAGCTGGCAATATAACCTATTAAATTTTCTCCCTCCACCAAGCCTTCTTACCACTATATAGGTGCAACATATTTTTACTAAGCTTAAATTAAATTGTTGAAGAAAAAAGGAGAGAAAATTGAAAAGAGCAGAGAGAAACTACTGAGGAAGGAAAGAGAAAAACAACACTAACCAGAAAGGAATGAGAATATAAAGGAAAAAAAGAGAAAGAAGACAGAGGAGAAGAAGAGAGAAGATGGGGAAAAAAAGATAGAAGTAATACAGGAATAAGATTGAGAAAAAGTGTGATATAAAATGGAATAAATTTCATTCACTTCTTGACACAATATTAAAGATAATAGGTACTTAATATATATTTACTTAGTGAGTAATTGACTAATGAATTGAGTGAGTATGTAAAATTAGGACAGGACAAATGTCATACCATGTAAAATTTATAGAATTTTTTTTGTTCGAAAACTTCTATGGTCATCATATTCTTTTTTATTTCCTTTGTACAAAGCTTGCCACAACAACTCATAACAAAGACCATTAGAGATACAAGAGTTAATATAGAAAGAGACATGGACAAAAAGCCTTAAATAGGAATATACATCCCAACCCCAACCTTGTCTGCCCTTTAAAATATTGAACATATAGTTCTGTAACTCTCCCCATTACCAGTGTCAATTAAGGTTCTGCTTCTTCTCACAGAAAATAAAGCTCCATTATTCATTAGCAGAAGCTACCTCATCAACTGACATTGTCCCCTGCTAAACTCCTTTTTATTTTTGGACAAACTTCCTCTCAGAAGTCTCTCTTTTTAAAACACAGAATGACAACATTATAAACAACAGTGAACTTTTCTGAAACTATAACTGCCTGCCTAAAAAATAGTAGGAACAACAAGCCTGAGCCACCTTTATAAAAATGAAGGAACCTCAAAGCACTTACACCATAGCTCCAAGCTTTGGGGTTCAAGATAAGTGCTTTGATGGACTGAGAACCAGACAAGGTTGTCTCTGGTGGAGAAAGCTTCCAAGCAACATGCTAAGGAGGCAACAGAGGATGTATGCAATTAAAGCTCAGTTTCTGACATGTAGTTGTTAGTTTCCATTGAGATTTTAATGAGCCACCAACATAGAAAATATCGATATTTTCTATCTGGATTGAAATATAGCTCCATCTCACCTTGATAGCCAGAACTTACCTCATGCCCACATAAACTAATATTGAAGAAATGGAAATATTTTGTTCCTTTGGAAGTAAAGCTGGGGCCATTCATTAATGAGCCCACGCTGCTGAGGTTGCTGAAGTCATAGTGCAAACTCCGATTTTCTTTCTCATGGTAGAAGAAGCAGTCACTATAGCAAACTGAGTGGTCCTTTGATTAAGATTAAGAAATGTAAAAAAATATTAATAATATAGCAGAAAAGAAAGTATTAGTTACTATAAAAATGTTTCAAAAAATCTAGGTTTAAAATCTATTTCAGTAATTTTATCTTAGTTATAATATATTTTACTATAATACAGAGAATTTCTACGTGCTAATTAGATTTTCTTAGTCGAAGTTTAGAAGATTCAGAACTTCTTAAAGCAGTTACTCCAAGATTAGTATCTTGTAGAAAGGTATTTTGATAAATAGTCAAAATTCCCTGTTATGTCCATTTAAATAGACAATAAAACTTTTCTCCTTCACTCATAATAATATAGCATCAACTTTTGCCCTTAAAATGTCATAAGACACACTTGCTGTTCTCCATATTCTCCTATGGCCAATCTATACAGGTTGCTTACTTGCTCTGCCTTACCAAAGCACACAAGAAATAAATTTTCATATTTTTGGAAAGGAAAGCATTCTTATTTGAGAGCTTTTCTTAACATTTTATGTTCTCAGACACTAGCACTTACATGGAATATATTAAGTCAGTGCTCAATAAATGTAAGAGAAAACAAGAAAGGGAATGAAAAAGTCTTTTATAAGCATAACTAACAACCTTTTAGCTCCTAAAGAAACATTACAGGGCCCATCTGAGTTTCTCTATTAAATTGTGCTTTCCCAGCAATGACTGAAATATAATACTCACCCGAGTGCTTCTACTCCCAGGCCCACACGGAATACAAGCCTCCTTGCCGTAGACCTGATGTATGGACAGGTAGGTGTCAGGTGGACACTCCTTGCACTGGTTGGTTTCTTTCTCAATGTAGTGGCCTGGGGGGCAGGGGACACACGATGAGCCCGACTGTTCAGAACCGAGGGCACAGGCACGGCATGAGGACGCCACCCCATCAACTGCATTACTGGCAGTGACAGAATAAATCTTCACCATGTCATTGATGAACCGTCTATTCTAAAAAGAGAGCAGAAAGTAATGACTTCTGCTTTGGGGCTTAATTGGACAACCAGACTTTTTTATGTTGATCACCAAAATAAGTAGAGTGTTCCAGGCTTATAGTTTATAATTGACAACGGATTAAATTTTTTGGTTCTTTTTTTCTTTAAAAATCTTAAATCTTCACATTAGGAGAGAAATTCCACAGTAATGGAATTCTAAGAGTTTTGTCACAGTCATCCTAAGATATTTCATAATTGGTACTGAGTGTATTTTATAGACTTTATATCTGAAAGAACTAGTGTGGTTTAATAGAAGAGCAATTATATCTCTCACCATCACTGACACAGGTGTGAGCCCAGATCTAACGTTACAATAGGACACTAACAGTGGCAAGGTGGAAGCCTTGGACTAGCCTTGGAAGAATAAGACTCTGGCCCTCACCCTAACACCAACTGTGCAATACTGATGCAATCACACAACTTCTTTGGGCTTTCCTTTCTCTCTCTAGTACTTTCCCTAACCAACATTCTCTGATTTCTGCTGAAAGGATTTGGAACAGAGAGCAAGAATCTATGGCTTACTCTACTTCTCCTTGTTGAGACACTTGGTCAATTAAGGTTTTGTTTTCACCAAGCAGTGGGCATCACCCTATCAGTACAGGGCAGCATTACCCTAGACTACTTAATGCTTTTTGCCTTGAGCAAAAGCAAAAGGAAGATGAGGAAGCATCCCATAGCATGTTCATGCCATGCAAGACAGTAATCTGAACACTCATAAATAACAAGTGGAGTCAAGTGAAATATGGGGAATGGGTTCCACAGTGAAAGCCTCAAGAGGAAAGAGAAAATGGTACATCTGCCATCACAGCTTTAAGGCAGCTTCTGAACAAGTAGTTTACCTTTTTCTCTACTTGGAAAGACCACTTACGGAGATTCACAAAAACAATCGTCTTGCTACCATTGAAACATACAATGCAATTTACTAAGGAGAGGATTAAGGTCTACTCTAGAAGGAAAAGTAAAAAAGAGTAAATAACGGTGTGTTCACCTGATCTTGTGTCCACACACATTCTCCAGGCTATAAAAGGAAACTTACTGTGATGAAATTATAAACCAACATCTGTTAATGGCTCCTGGACAAATCTCTGATCATTCAGATGAAGAAGAAGAAGGGTATCAGCCTTCTCAGAGTCTGAGAGGACTTTTTAAATAACTACAAAATTAATGTTCTTTCTCTTACGCTTTCAGTAACTATAATTGCTCGCAGTGTAGAACAATTTTAAAGATTCTTTGTATTATTCCATTTCATACATTCTTACTCTCAAAAAAAAATAACCATTTTTATACCAATCTAATTCATAACCAAATGTTTCATTCCACATCAGTAAAAAGCTATCTTTTCCTCCAGGAGATCTGAATGATCACTTTCTATGAATCTCCACTGGAGGCATTGTCTTTGTATTAAGAAAACGAACTTGGAACTTACATCTTGACCCTGATTAGTTCTCTGGAATGCCCATGTAAATGTAAAGGTTGCATTCTTGAAGACGATGTGGGTGTATGCTTGTTTTTCTTTGGTTCCACCCCATGATTCCACCACGTTGGTACTTTTTCTATTAATATCCTAAAAAATATACCAAAAAAGCACAAACTTCGTATTAATATATGCATATATTCATTACAAATATGTGTTTGTATTTATAGCATATCCTGGAGGGCTTGTAAATATTTATCTGCAGAACATGTAACTCTAGAATTCTCAAAACTTCCCTTCAAGTCTACACAAGCATTCACTAGCTTAGTAAGTACAATATATCATCCACGTTGTTAATATAACCTGAAAGAGGTCTCAAATCAGAGTATGTTTAAGGGGTTTTGTGTGTGTGTGTGTGTGTGTGTGTGTGTGTCTAGCTTGGAGAAATACACTTAGAAGGGAAAACATAATTCCTTAAATTTCTCACAGTAAACTTCATAAAATGGCAAGACTGTCCATTTATATCTTTTTTCCTAGGAGATTCTGATAGGCAGCTCTTGAACAGAAATTATAAATTCTCCTTGATTTGTACTTGTAACTTCCAAGTGCAGATTAATCAGAATGTTATTATACATTCATGAAGTATTCTTCTGCTTACACTTTAATTTAAATATAATTAATTTATATATTTTATCTGATTTCCTCACTTAAAATCAATATTTAGAAAACCATACGAATGCATAGTATTCCAACCAATATGTTTTCATTAACATGGTTAGAACACAAATATAATAGATCAACCAAATAATGTAATAAACATCTAACTTATTTGAAATGAAAACCAAGACCAACACTGAAGTTTCTTATTAGTCTTCCCTGCAGAACTCCTAATACACATTTAGGAATTTGGATGGGCCTCTGTTGACAGAGGATGTTGACAATATGATAGCATGAACTCAAGACATGTCTCTTTCTTTCTATGACATAAACATAGGAGTTAAACATATTATAAAGCAGTCAAATATGCTATAAAGAGGTGCATGTTGAGTTTGCACTAGGACAGAAATAAGAGAATGTATTTTCATACATTACAGAATTCCCCACATTACCCAATAACCAATTTATCACACATGCCACTTCTTAAAAGGAGTCCATAAATACAGATACTGCTTTTTTCAACACTACTTTTTGGATGTTAACTCCAATGATAAATGGAATTTATTGCATTACTACAACTAATACCATCTTATATTTGTAAAAGACTACCAAATCTTGAAAGCATTTTCATATGCTATCTAACTGATATCTCAAAAAGTCCTGTGAGAAGACCAAATCACACAGAAAGACAACTAATAGATTCTGCTATGAGCTAAAACCCTAATATTGATTTACCAAAATAAATAATTGTAATACCTACCCTCAAGAGTGTTTGGTCAAATGAGAAAGGCAAAAAAGATGAATACATTCACATAATTAAAATAAGGTTTTTTCAAAGGCTTTTAGGAGCACAATGGAGAGAGTTGTTCATTTTACATAAGGGAATAAAAAATCTCTTCAAAAGCAGTGAAGTTTGAACTACCCTTGAAGTATGAATGGGAGTTCACCAGACAAAAGAGCAGAAGGAAGAATGTCATTCTAACCTAGAGTGCCAAGGCAAGAAAAGTGAAAAAGTACAGGTGTTTCACGAACAAATTCATGGTGTCTAAAGCAGGGTGAACACTCAGAGTATGTCTGGTAACAGAGGGCAGGCGAAGAATACAAAAAGCCACAGAGATGCCATGCTGAAGAATCTCAGGCCCTGACCGGGTTTCTCAGTGGTTAGAGCACCATCCTGCTATGCCAAGGTTGTGGATTTGACACCGGTCAGGGCACATACGAGAATCAACCAATGAATGCATAAATAAGTGGAACAAATTTTAAAATTAAGTGTTATTTATAGGCTACTGGCTCTCAAACTTCAGCATGTATCAGGACTACCCTCAAGCCCTGCTAAACATAGAGAATAACACTAGGATAGGGCTGAGAAATTTGCATCTCTAACAAGTGCCTGGTCCAGGGACCACACTACAGGGGCTACTACCATAGCAATAAAAAGCCTCCAAGGGTAAGGGGGCAGATTTGATGTGGATGCCTCTACTATTGTTTTTATGTTTATTAAGATATTCTGACAGCACCATGGATGAGAGAATAGAGACAAGAAGAAAGACTGGATAGGAGACTACTGTTCTAAGATAATAGTAATCTAAATGTTAACAATGGCTCTGAGAGTGAAGAAGGGCTAACAGATTAAAGAAATAAGGAGACAAAGCTGGGAGAATGGAAGATTTGTGGTACAATATAGATGAATATGTTGAAGATTATTCATGATCTCCTTTTATACTACAAAGTCAATTTCTTTTTCAGAAAAAAATAGTCTGCCTTCATTTGAGCTTTTAGTAATTACAAACAAATATTTAAATCCCCATATATCTTGTATGTCATGGAGGAAATTGTTAATGGACTGTTAACTAGCTATTAAAGAATATTTAGAAAAACAAACACACGTCACGTCTATAAAGTCACTACTTAATTATAATGCTAAAATCTTAGTCAACGACCTTTTAATACGCACATAAGGTCCAGTAAATTTTTTAAAGAGTTGAGATTTATAGGACATCTGGAATAAGAGGGGTAAAATTATGACAGGCACGTAGTAAAGTCCTTTGTCTTCACTGATTAAATTTAACAAGGAAGTGTTCTCCTTCTTCCAAGTGTCTACAACATTACTTTCTTCTGTCAGTTATTAATACATGGTTTTTTCCCTCCAAATGGCTTGACTTGCTGAATGATTATTAGAGGAAAATTTTCATCCTGCTGATGGCATATTTTTATGAAGAAATTTTCTACCAGATTAATACTCTCTGCCCAGGCCCCCTCACTCTGTCCTCCCCACAAAAAACAAATACTTTCTTTGTGGGTGTAATTGCACAATCCTTAGTGACTTCTTTAGATATTTTTTAATGTTTTTGGAAGGCCCTAAGCATGTATAAGTAAATTCACACTTGAAAGAGAATGCTGAGCTTCCAGATTTCTAAATCTGCCTATGAAAGCCACTCTTTCACTTACCACCATGAAGTACAGGACACAGTCAGCAGAACAGAGGGTCTCAAAGACAAATGTTATTCTTCCCAGTTCAGAACCCATGGCTCCAGTCATAGAGGTTGGTGGTCTATTTGACAGATTAAAGTTACAATATTATCATGTATTCTGAATACAATCTGGAACAAAATTGTCACTTTTTAAATTAAGATGAAAACCATGCTCTTCTCTTCCTTTAATCCACTGCTGCCCCCAACCCAGCTCCTTCCTCCCTCAATCTCTGTATGGCCATAACCTCTGTTCTAAATGAAGTCTCCACAACAATGTTACTATGCTTGGATCTCCTGGTATAAACACTACATCCATACTGAAGCAAGAAAAACATACCTACTGGGAAATTTCAACATTAGGGACTAAAGCAAAATGGCATTTTAAAACTTTACAGATAAAACTGAGACAAAAATAAATATATATACCATAAGATACTGCTGTAAATAACCTAGATTAAGACATCTTCATTAAGCATCCAAAAATCATGATTGCTGTAACATTTGGATAAAATATTAAAAGCATTCAACTTGATCTAATACACAATTAATAGTTACAGTTTCTCAATCAGTGATTCTATAGATATTCTTACCAATATTGTCCTACTTGTTATTCACTAAGGATATCACAGTATTATTATATTTTATAAAGGCAGTCCTACTCCAACTATTTCTATAGGGAAACAGGCATGAGGATTCTTATGGAAGGAAATCAGAATTGGTTTTCCTTACTTAAATCCTGGGATATGCAAGTTTAAAATCAGGTAATCATTATCAGAACCTCCAGCCCCACTCTGAATATGATCTCCAGCCACCTCCCAACCTGGAAATGATAAAGGTCATCTTTATTAGTAAAAATCCCATTAATGATTTCAAACAACTTTTTAAAATAAAGATAAAAAAGATCATTAGTATTTATGTTCAAAGTTAGAAATACAATATTCCATCACTTATCGCGGGTATTACGTTCTAGACTCCCCCTGCAATAGGTGAAAATCCGCGAAGTAGGAACCTTATATTTATTTTAGTATTTATATATATTTTAAGGCTTTATAAACCCTTCCCACACACTTATAAACCATTCCCAGTCCCTTACTAACCTTTCCCACTCCCTTATTAACCCTTTCCACAGTTTTATAAACACTACTTATGTTCTTAAGCATATTCTACACTCTTAAACCTACGTAACTTTAACAAAATCCTGCAATATTGTGAAAAATCCACAATAAATAAATAAATATAATATTTTTAAAAATCCCATGAAAGAGTGAGGCCACGATAAGTGAACCACAATATAGAGAGGGACTACTGTACTCCCAAAGAATTCCCTATTTTTAAATTGCAGTTGCAATTGCACATAGAGGTAAACTCCTACATACCAATAAAGACATTCCACATGATTCCCCAGAAATAATCAAATGATACATTTTTTGCATAAAACTTATTTAATGAGAAAATTAACAACAGTTTTCTCAATTAGCCATGGTTATCTTTTTGAAACTAAAACAGATGGTCTTTATCCATTCTAACACAGCAAGAAGGAAAATCCTAGTCTTCAGGTAAACAATGAGAAATAGAAACCTTAAGTTACTTAGTGAAGAACATTTGAAGTCTGGATTACGTATAATTTACTATATTGTTGTTCCCTAATTTAAGCCTTGTTCTGCATTTATTCACTTACTCATTAACTCAATTGGCATTTACTGAGTGCTAAGAACCATGATATTCACCTAGGGATAGAAAGACAAGACTTCATTCTCCTTCACTGAAGAAAATCAGTAGAACATGAGAGAGAAAGACACATTAACAATTGTCATCAGTATGGGGCAAAACAAATGCACTTAGAAGGTACTGGGGGGTGATCTATACTTGGCATAAAAAGAATCAACCTACCATAGGCTGAAATGGCCACAATATAATGAGGAAAAGAGAAGCATCCCCTATACACCATCAAGCAAGGTTATTAATTAATGGTAATGGCTTGGCATTGACACTTCCATCTCTAAAAGAAAACATCAATATCTGCTATTTCAATAAGTATAAGGGGAAACTGAGGAAGAGAGTAATATCAGTGCTAGAGTAGTGAGTTGGCGATCTTTGAAATGTTATAATCAGCAGTTCATAGAAAGGTAATGTGTTGAATACATATAAATCAAACTAGTCCTAAAAAAATATGCACTAATCTACTGGCTTCTGAGAGAAATGACAGTTTTTCTACTGTCCAAAAGTTCATGAGGTTAAAAAGAGAAACAAGCAGGCATCAACTCCTAATGTGAAGAGTTGAACAGCCATAAGGCAGTCTGATCCAGTGGAACACCAGGCCCCTGACCGCACCGTAAGCCCTGGGAAAGGCATTTAGGTTTAGGAAGACTACAAACTTGTGCCTGGGGTTTGAGGAAGAGAGATAGTCCCAAGTGAAGGACACCTATAGCAAGAGAGGGAGGACACAAGTAAATCATAGAAAACTCCTGAATAACCAATGAATACTGGCTGGACAGAAGCCTTATAACCAAGGACAGACAGAAGAAATCACTTCACAACGTGACTGGTATAGAGTATGGTGGAGGTGCTAGAGGGCCAGCAGGCTGGGCTCCCATGGATGGCAGCTTAAGTTCTGAAGGAATATTTCAGCAGCTAGGGGGTTCCCACTAAGAAGTGTGAGGTCTAAACCAGAAGCTGGGCTCCCCAGCCTAGAGCACCAGAACCTGAAAAGCAACCCAAATAACATTCAGCTGTGAAAAGCAGCAGGGTTTCTGTCTTCCAGGGAGAGATGACTAGAGATGCAGAGAGTCTATTAAAGAGCCAACACAAAAAGTTTTCTTTGCAACCACTTACCCTGGGCTCTAGCAGAGGGAGGGCAGAGTGAACTAGAGCCACATGAGGATAATCTGGGGTTGGTGACTCTGGGGAGAGAGCCAAAAGGTCAGCTGTGCTGAGTCATTCCCAATACTACAGAAGCTATCTTTCTTGGAAGAGCACTCTTCTTCATACAGCACCAGCCTGGTAGGAAACAATAGCCCCACCCACAGGAATCTCTCTTGCCCCATCCTGTGGAGCTTAAGTCCATCTGCTGAGGACTACAGCTGGAGTGACTTTCAATGATTAAGCCTAAAACCTGCAGGCAGAGGTGGATCTCTTAGAGCTTTGACACTTTTGTAGACCATACCCCAGGCCCAGTGCTGGTAAAAGCCAAATATGGTACACAGTTGTTCTTTATGCGCACATCCAGGCCCAGCAAAGGAAACCACAAACTGTGAATCACTGACTGCTTCAAATAGGTTGCCCAGGGCCAGTAACAGACCACATCAGACACAGGCCTGGATCTAAGTCTTTGCAGATCTACCTAATAGATAGAAACAAACACAAAGAGGCAGCCAAAATGGGAATACAAAGAAACACGCCCCAAATAAAAGGACTAGAGATTTCTCCAGAAGAAGGGCTAAATGAAATGGAGGCAAGCAATTTGTCAGACATACAGTTTAAAATAATAATTACAAAGATATTCAATGGCATGAAAAAGACATAAAAACCATAAAAAAGGACCAGTCAGAAATAAAGAATGTAATAGCTGAAATAAATAATACACTGGGAGGAATAAAAGGTAGGTTAGATGAAGCAAAGAATTGAACCAATGATTTGGAAGGCAAGAGAGAAAAAAAAAAAAAACAGCCGAGCAGAGCAGCAAAAAGAAAAAACAAAATTTGTTTTAAATGAGGAGGGTTTAAGGGACCTTTGGGACAAATATGAAGTGAAACAACATCCACATCATGGGGATACCAAAAGGAGAAGCAAGCGAGCAAGGAATTGAGAACCTATTTGAAGAAATAATGACCAAAAACATCCCTAATCTGGGAAAGGGAAAAGACACACAAGTCCAGGAAGTGCAGAGAGTCCCAAAAAAAGATGGACTCAAAGAGGCCCACACCAAGATACATCATGATTAAAACAACAAAGCTTGAAGGAAAGGAGAGAATCTTAACAGCCACAAGAGTAAAACAGTTACTTACCTACAAGGGAGCTCCCATTAGGCAGTCATCTGTTTCAGGCCAGAAGGGATTCACATGAAATTTTCAAGGTAATGAAAAGCAAGGACTTACAACCAAGACTACTTTACCCAGCAATACTACCACTTAAAAATGTAAAAGAAATAAAGAGCTTCTCAGACAAGAAAATGCTAAAGAAATTTGTTATGACAAAACCAGTGTTGCAACAAATGTTAAAGGGCTTACTACAATACAAAAGAGAAAGAACTGGTTCTTTGAAAGCATAAACAAGATTCACAAACCTTTAACTACATTCATCAAGAAAAAAGTCAGGACACAAATAAATAAAATCAGAAATGAAAAAGGAGAAATAACAACTGACACCAAAGAAATATAAAAGGATTGTAAGGAAATATTATGAACAACCATATGCCAACAAATTGGACAACCAGGATGAAATGGATCAATCCTAGAAACATACAATCTTCTGATACTAAATCAGGAAGAATCAAGAGTCTGAATAGACAGATTACACCTAGTGAAATTGAAGCAGTAATCCAAAAACTTCCTATAAACAAAAGCCCTGGACTAGATGGTTCACAGGTGAATTTTACCAGATATTCTGTGAAGAACTAACACCACTCCTTCTCAAAGTATTCAAAAAATTCAAGACAAGGGAAGATGCCCAAGCTCATTTTACGAGGTGAGCATTATTCTAATTTCAAAAGCAGATAGAGATACTACAAAAAAAAAAAGAAAGTTATAGGCCAATAGCCCTGATGAGCATAGATGCTAAAATCCTCAACAAAATATTAGCAATCCAAATATAGCAATAAATAATGATCAAGTGGGATTTATTCTGAGGATGCAAGTTTGGTACAACGTTCACAAATCAATAAATGTCATACACCACAAAAAGAAAGAAAAGGATAAAAACCACATGATCATATCAATAGATTCAGAAAAAGCATTTGATAAACTCTCAGCAAAGTGGAAATAGAGGCAACATACATAAACACAATAAAGGCCATATATGACAAACCCACTGCCAACATCACACTCAATAAGCAAAAACTACAAGCATTCCCCTTAAGATTGGGAACAAGACAGGGATATCTGCTTTCACCTCTCTTATTCAACATAGTACTGGAACTTCAAGCTACAGCAATCAGACAAGAAGAAGAAACAAAAGCATCCAAATTGGAAAGGAAATAGTAAAATGTCTTTATTTGCCAATGACATGATACTGTACATAAAGAACCCCAAAGAGTCCACTGAGAAACAACGAGAACTGATCAATGAATTCAGCAAAGTAGTAGGATACAAAATTAATATCCAGACATCAGCTGCATTTTTATATACCAATAACAAACAAACAGAAAGGGAAATTAAGAAAACAATCCCATTCACAATTGCTTCAAAAAGAAAAAATACCTAGGAATAAACCTAACCATGGGTGTAAAAGGCCTGTACTCATAAAATTATAAGACACTGAAGAAAGAAATTCAAGAAGACACAAATAAGTGGAAGCACACACCATGTTCATGACCAGGTAGAATTAAAATCATTAAAATGTCCATACTATGCAAAGCAATCTTAGATACAATGCAATTCCTAACAAGATACCAATGATTTATTTCAAAGAACTAGAATAAATGTTTCAAAAATTTATATGGAACTACAAAAGGCCGCAAATAGCAACAGCAATCGAGAAAGAAGAATAAAGTTGGAGGAATCAAACTACCTAATATGAAACTATATTGTAAGGCCATAGTAATCAAAAGAGCATGTTACTGACATTAAAAAAAGACACACAGGTCAGTGGAACAGAACACAGAGCCCAGAAATAAACCCATAGCTTTATAGTTAATTAATATTTGACAGAGGAAGCAAGCACACACAATGGGCTAAAGATAGTTTATTCAATAAATGGTGTTGGGAAAATTGGACAGATAAAAGCAGAAAAATGAAACTAGACTACATTCTTATGCCACATACAAGAATAAACTCAAAATGGACTAAAAACTTCAATGTTAGACCTGAAAGCATAAAAATCCTAGAAGAAAATATAGGCAGTAAAATCTTGCACATTGCTCGTAGCAATATTTTTTCTTATATGTCATTTCAGGCAAGAGAAACAAAAGAAACAAACAAATGGGACTACAGCAAACTAAAAAGCTTTTACACAGCAAAGAAAACCATCAACAAAATAATAAGATAACCCACAGAATGGGAGAACATATTTGCCAATATATCTGATAAGAGGTAATACCTCAAATTTATAAAGAACTTATAAAGCTCAACCCCAAAAAACAAACAATCAAATTAAAAATTGGGCCAAAAACCCAAAGAGGCCATACAAATGACCAATAGACATATGAAAAGATGCTCAATCTCACTAATCATTAGAGAAAGCAAATTAAAATCACAATGAGGTACCATCTCACACCCTTCAGAATGGCCATCATCAATAAATCAACAAACAACAAGTACAGGCAAGGATGTGGAGAAAGGGGAATCCTCTTGCACTGCTGGTGGAAATGCAGATTGGCGCAGCCACTGTGGAAAGCAGTATTAAGTTACTTCAAAATATTAAAACTGGAACTGCCTTATGACTCAGAGATTCCACTTCTGGGAATCTATCTGAAGATACCCAAAATACTAATTTAAAAGAACATAAGCACCCCTATGTTCATTGCAGTGTTATTTACAATAGCCAAGATTTAAAAGCAGCCCAGGAATCCATCAGTAAATGAGTGGATAGAACAGCTACGGGACATTTACACAATGGCATATTACTTGCCTGTAAAAAAGAAGAAAAGTTTACCTTATGTGACAGCATGGATGGACCTCAAGAACATTATGCTAAGTGAAATAAGCCAATCAGAGGAAGACAAATACCGTATTATTTCACTCATATGCAGAATCTAATCGACAAACTGAAGTAAAGAGCAAAATAGATACAGACTCATAGATGGAGAGCAAGCTGACAGTTCTGGGGGGCTGTCTGGGGAGAGGAAGAATTTAGCAAAAAAGCAAAAGGAGTCATGGACATGGACAACAGTGTGGTGATTGCCAGGGAGTAGGGGGTGGAGGTGGGAGGAGGTAAAAGAGAGGATGAGGGCAATTAATGGTAATTACAAAGACAATAAAAATTTTTGAATAAAAAGTGGGAGGACTTACAGATGTTTCTCTAAATCTCTTCCTGGTGTTCAGAAATGTCATAAGGAGGGACAGAACAGCAGAGAAGGCCACAGAAAAGAAAGTAGACATGGGTGGTATGAAGCTAAGTTGGGAGGGAACTAGCATCGTTGCAAGAGGAAACAAGTATTTCTCATATTTTGAACATTGCTTGTTGTTATAGGTTGAATTGTGCCCCTCCCCGAAAGATATGTGGAAGCCCTAATCCACAGAGCCTGTAAATGGACTTGATTATTTGAAAATAGAGTTTTTGGAGATATACTCAAGTTAAGATGAGGTCTTTAGGGTGGGCCTTAATCCAACATAACTGGTGTCCCTATGAGGAGACAGAAATCTGGACCCAGACGCACAGGGAGAACAAACACCACGTGAAGACACACAGACACACAGACACACAGACACAAAGGGAAGATGGCCACGTGAGGAGGGAGGCAGAGCCTGGAGTCATGCTGCCATGGCCAGGAAATGCCTGGAGTTAGCAGAAGCTAGAAACAAGGAAGGATCGTCCCCTATACCACCTTTTCATTTTTCACATAACCATTTGCTATTTTGATATCACATACTAATATTACAGAGATGTATACTTTCCAAATTAATAATTGAACATTCTGGAACATTAACAAACATTTAAATTATAGCCTGTAAGTGAATGAGTGGGTAAATCAAGTATTATTATGAAATTTAGACTAGGAGTAAATTCTCTAAAAGACACAATAACATTTTCAGGTAATCTTTACATGTAAGTGAATACACACATGTACACACACACACACACACACACAAGTAATGATTCTTTCATAAAGCTTTTCAATACACTAGTCTTCCCAATCTTACTTTTCCAGTGTCTTAACCTCTTCAACCTAGAATTCCATCACAGTATCTTTTTAAAACATAACCCCTTGTGATCAGATAATAACTATTGTACATTTCCTTATCTTCCTTAGGATAAATTCCTACAAGTGTGATTATTGGTCAATAAAGAGAAATATTTCATAATGTTCAACATATATTAGGGCTTTTTCACACATATGTTTAACCAATATTGAACAAAGACCAATCATTTGTCAATCCCTGTGTACACCTCACTTTCTACATCCCAAGCCTGTTTATTTTGGATAGGAAATGGTTTAAAACAGATGCAATGAAAAAGCACTTTTTACAATGATCAAACAGTATCTTAAAAAGTGAGCTGATAAAAATGCTAATGAGTTTATAAAAGTGAAGGATGCATTTTGGCGTAAAACCCTAGTATTTGTAACACCTACTCATAGTGTCAAGTTTAAAAATACATATATAGATATTGTCATTCAATCAACCAACAAATACTGCAGAACAACTAAGTGCTAGGCTAAGAACTTACAGTGTAAGAACAAAGAACATTCAGCAAACATCCTATAGAACTCTGCCCCATTTTCATGTTTCCAGTAAGTGAGGTTCATCAGTATTTTGTAATCAGGGTCATGGGCAAAGAGAGACAGAGATGATTTAATTAACTTCTCACATTGGCTCAGAGGTGAGCCAGAAAAAACCAATACAGGCAGAAATGCTGTCGAATTGTTCTTCAAAATGGCAAACAACATAGATTTCATACCACCCCCTGGTAACCTATTTTGGCATTTATAACCATAATTGGTCCTCCTCAATATCTGCCTTTAACAGAATTCAAAAGTGCAAAATAGTTTATACTTTTATAGGAAAGCCATCCAGCTCTAACACCACATTTACTATTTCTATGTGAGGACTTAAAGAAATACAAGTAACCAAATAAGATTGAAGTTCTTCATACCCACAAGTAGTATGTTTTTAAAGAGCTGAATCCAAAAGTCTATGCTGCCAAAATACATCAAGTAAGTTGACTCTGAACTCACCATTCATTCCATCACACTTTGAATTTCCAACATTGAAGCAGGAAGTTTTCATGTTGCCAGGAAGGACATTCCACCATTTATATTCAAACCCAAGTGCAGGCTCTGTTCCTGCTGGGCACGGTTTACATTCTACAGAAGGCAAGTGGGGTGAACAATTACAGTTAAACTTCATCTGGACAACTTTCTCTTCCTCTTTTCCAAGCCCTGCTAAATTTTAATTAGCAGAGAGGGAAGTGGGAAGGAGAGATAGTGAATCACCAATTTCCTTAAGAATTAATAACTTTTTCAAAAGCAATCTGGAAAGAAAAATAATTCTGTATATATTATACACATATATACTCAATTTATATGAAAAAGGAAAAGGTAAACATAAAATCTCTTAAAATAATATTCTCCTTCATTTTGAGGAATAACTGCTGCTATAAATTATACTCTACAAAACAAGTTCTCTTATGTGTGATTTTAGAATCAGTACCATCCACTTCATGAGTAAGGAAATATTTCACACTTACTATTGGTTATTAAACAGAACAGAAAATCATGCATGCCATTTAATTATGGACTAATTACTTGAAATTCAAAATATTGGCTATGTTAAAAAATGGTACTGGGAGTTGAGAGGTTTGTAAAGAGTTAAGGTTTTTGAATAAACCTGATTTAAATTAACATCTGCACTATTGAAATGGAAGGGTCTTTTCTAAACATTTTTTAATTTACCCAAGATACTTGGCATTATCACACCAGTAAATGAAGGGGTAGAGAGAGAAAATGTTCACTGAACAAACACTTCCTGGTACCAAAGTACTGCAGGAGACATTTTTATTATATATAACCGGCTCGCTGATGATGAGCTAGATATTATTACCTGCAATTTTGCAGATGAGGAAATTGAGGTTCAGAAGGTTGGAGTAACTTAGATAAATAACACTACTGGCAGCCTGCAGCATGTGGACCCACAGCCAAGTCAATTTGACTCTCGAGTCCTTTTTACGTTATTTCTCAAAGGCTCTGGATATTAAATATCTGGAATGGCTAGATTCAAGTAAGAAACCTGCAACTAAAATGTATTGTAATCTTTGCCTACCAAAATTCAAACAAATTCTATAACCACTTTCTATATTACTTGGTAAGTACTAAAATTTTCCAAACTATACATTTTGAAACAATTTACTTAGGAACTATCCTATGCCATATGATCAAAAACGAACATTTTAAAAATATTATTGTAGCACAGAATGTGATCTGTTATTTCAAAGCTGAATTAAAAGACACTATATTTTATGCTTGTATCAATATACATGCACTCATACACTGGAAAAGAAGTGCCTATTCATAATCACTTAATATAGTGTAATTTCTTATCACTATCCAAAGGCAGCATCATCTCATTAAGATTGTATTATACAAAATTCCATTGAAAAGCTATCCTTATGTTATGCTAAATAAGCCATTGCAATCCCATGATGCTATTATTTTATTTCTCAACTCTACTTCAGTCTCTGAGACAACTACACTTTAAAGAATGATTTCATAAGAACAATTCTGAACAAAAATGTCACAGTGGTCCAACAAGATTATTATGCTAAAGATCCAATTATTGGACCAACTGATATCCTACCCTTTGTTCCATCTGAAAACGTCCCAGGAGGGCAGGGATGGCAAGAAGATGATCCATTGTTATAAAATCCAGGGTTGCAAGGCGGACAATCCTTCTTCTCTCCAGAAGGGGGCAACCTAATAGCATCTGTGAGATCTTCCCGGCAGATTTTGGGCTCTATCCACTTGTACATTACCTGTGTCTGCAGAAAAGGCTTGTAAGTCGTCTAACATCCTTTATTTGCTTTGAACTTCCAATAACACAAATGTTAAACTGACACCTAGAAAAATTCCAAATAGTGACAGAATAGAAGGGCCAAATGAAGACAATCTAAAACATCTGTAACAAAATGAGATGACCCCACCCCCCCCCCAAAAAAAAACTTCAGTGGGAAAATGACTGTTATTTCCAAGTATTTTTACCCTAAGCTACAGGTGGCTTTACCTCATGCATAGCACATTCCTCATCATGAAATTCCTCTTTAAAGTACAGATAACGTGATTAGAGCCCTTACTCTCCTATCCACTCACTCACTTTATTCCTCAACCAACATAAGCCTATGCAGAGACTGTGCTTTTCACTTTGAGACTTGCACTACTCTCCTTTCCCTCAACCACAGTACCTATCAGTAGGCTTTCCACATAATGATCACCAAAAAACAAAAACAAACAAAAAGAAATAAAAACAAAATTATTTTTAAAGAATATATACAGCTTTACATTTTAATCCTGTTACTTCATAAATATTGGTAATAGCGGTCTAGGTCTTTCCCAGTAACCTTATATTAGACTCCAAGATCAATACTGAAAATATTTTCTTCTGAGGATTTTAGGTCCTTTTGCATGTGTGCCAAATATCAGGATTAAGACTGCCTCTAGATTTCCGGGTAAAATGGCAGTGTAAGTAAATGTGGTACTCACATCTTCCCAGGACCACAGCAAAATTACAACTAAACTATAGAACAACCATTATTCCTAACTGCCTGAAACATAGCTTAACAGAATTTCTGTGACTAAGGATACACAGAAGAAACCACGTACACTGGTAGGAAGGGTGGAGATGCAGAATGAGTGGGTCCCACACCCATGTATGACAGTTAAAATTTGGGAAGGACATCTTGGCTGTAGAGGTCCTCCCCTGAGGAGCAGGGGGTCCCAGCCCCACATCAGGTCCAAAGCACAGGGTTCCAGTGCTAGGAAGAGAAATCCTCCTAATTTCTGGCTGTGAAAACCAGTAGGTATTGTGACTGAATGAGACAGAGGGCTCCTAGAGTCCCAGGCATTACTCTTAAAGGGCCCATGCATACACTTACTCAAACTCACTCACTCTGAACTCCAGCATGGGGGTAGCAGCTCAAAAGGCACCAGGGACATATGGAGAGGAACTGAGCTGTCTGGTTCAGGGTGAGAGGAAGAGGAGCAGCTTTTTCCCAGACAGAAATGCTGGCAGAAGCCATTTTTCCTTTATTGAGCCCTCTCCCTGAAGGTGTAGGCTGACACCATATCTGAGTCACCATCAACCTAACACTGTTCACCCTGCCCTGGTGATTCCCTGAGACCCTACCCCACCCAACCTGTGGGCATGCCCAAACCACTTCCAGTGACTTTCCCACACAAATGGCCTGCCTTGGCTCATGATGTGAGCTTCCCTAAAATCTCCAAAAAAAAAAAAAAAAAATCTCTAAAAGGTTCACTAACTCCATACATCTTCCTAAGTGGTCCCAGACCCAGCACTAGTAGCAGGCAGACTCAGTTTGCAGCTTGGCTTTCCTGGGGCACCTCCCAGCCAAGTACAAATAGCAGTCATTTTCAAATCATGGTATAGTTCATGAAGGGCAGCCCCAAGCAGAACACAGATGGTGGCTGAACTTGTCCTGTACCTCCAATGAAGCCCCAGGGCCAGCACATATGATGGCCAGCTTCAGACCATGCCAGAGTACCACCCAACCATCTCCATAAGCAACAGACTCACGGAGTGGGCTTGGCAGGCATCAGAGCTTCACTGAAGTGAGTTCTGCTCCATGGGGTTGGCCCACATATAGTACCTCCTCCACTGTAGTCAAAATTGGTCCTTGTAGCCAACTGACTTGGGGGTCAATCCCTCCCATTGCTGTGCCAACAGAAGTCAAGGCTTAACTACAATAGAAGGGTTTGCACAGCTCACACAGGGGGTGCAGCTGGAGTGCCCAGCTTGGGTGACCAGGAAAGCTGTCTCACTGGGCCCTACAGGACACCTACTATATTAGGTCACCCTACCAAGACTGGGAGACACAGCAGATCTACCTAATACAGTAATTTTTCAACTAATGTGTCATAACAAATTGGTGTGCCACAAGAATTTTTAAAACATGCAATGCCTGACTATTTAGTCAGGGCACTAACCTCTTTTCCCTTAAGATTACCAAATTTAAAAAATTACAATAGCCAACATAACAATAGCCATCCATTGTGAATGAATCACAATTATCCCCCTATTTCTTATGTAAGATAAGTAAAAAATATATTTTTGATGTGCCACAGAATTTTAATAATTACTTTATGTATTCCATGAGATGAAAAGGGTTAAAAATCAATGACCTAATACACAGAGACAAAACAGAAAGGCAGCCAAAATGAGGAGACAAAGAAACATGTCCCAAATAAAAGAACAGGAGAAATCTCCAGAATAAGAACTAAATGAAATGGAGGCAAGCAAACTACGAGATACAGAGTTCAAAACACTGGTTATAAGGATAGTCAAAAAACTTAATGAAAACTTCAAAGGCAAAAAAGGACAAAGAAATCATTAAAAAGAACCACCAAAAATGAAGAATACAATAAATTAAATGAAGAAAACACTAGAAGGAATCAATATAATATTAGATGATGCAGAGAATTGAATGAGCAATTTGGAAGACAAGGTAGCAGAAAACAAGAAGAGTAGCATAAATAGAAAAGAATTTTCAAAAACTGAGGATAGTTTAAGAGACTTTTGGAGCAACATCAAGTATAACAACATCTGCGTAAAACAGGCACCAAAAAGAGCAAAGAGAGTGAGAGAATGAAACCTGTCTGAAGAAATAATGACTGAAAACTTCCCTAACCTGTTGAAGGAAAAAGATATGCAAGCCCAGGAAGTGCAGAGAACCCCAAACAAAATGGACCCAAAGAGGCCCACACCAAGACACATCATAATTAAAATACCAAGGTTAAAGACAAAGAGAGAATCTTAAAAGCACCAAGAGAAGAGCAGTTAGTTACGTACAGGGGAGTGCCCATAAGACCTGCAACTGACTTCTCTACAGAAACACTGTAGGCCAGAAGGGATTGACAGGAAATATTCAAAGTGATGAAAAGCAAAGGCCAACAACCAAGGCTACTCTTCTCGGCAAAGCTATCATTTAGAATCAAAGAATAGATAAAGAGCTACCCAGACAATAAAAAGCTAAAGTAGTCCATCACCACCAAATCAATATTACAAGAAATGTTAAAGGGTCTTCCTTAAGAAAGAGAAGAAAAAAGATATAAGTAATAGTAAAAATATAAATAATAAAGTGACAATAAATACATAACTATCAACAATTACATTAAATGCAAATGGATTAAATGTTCCAATCAAAAAACATATGTTGGCTGAAGAGATAAGAAAACAAGGCCCTTACATATGCTGTCTACAAGAGATTCACTTCAGACCAAAAGATACACACAGACTGAAAGTATGGGGATGGGGAAAAAATTTATGAAAATGAAAGCAAACAAAAAAAACCTGGGATAGCAATATGTACACCAGACAAAACAGACTTTAAAACAAGAGACAAAGAAGGACCCAGCAATTCCACTTCTGGGTATTTATAAAGAAAACAAAAACAAAGAAAAAAAAAAAACCCAAAATACTAAATAGAAAGACATATGCATCCATTATTTGCAGTATTATTTACAATAGCCAAGATATGAAAGCAACTTAGATGAATGGATAAAGAAGAAGTAGTGCATATATACAATGGAATATGACTCAGCCATAAAAAACGAATGAAATCTTGCTATTTGCAACAACATGGATAGACCTAGAGGGTATTGTGCTGAGTGAAATAAGTCAGAGCAAGACAAATGCCATATGATTTCACTTATATGTGGAATCTAAAAACAAAATAAATGAACAAGAAGAAAACAGACTCATAGATACAGAGAACATCTGGACAGTTGCCAGATGGGAGAGGGTTAAGAGGATGGGTGGAAAAGGTGAAGGGATTAAGTAGTCATTGGTAGTTATGGAATAATCATGGGGATGTAAAGTGCAGCATAGGGAATATAATCAATAACATTGGAATAACTATGGTTTCAGGTGGGTACTTTTTTGTTGGGGTGATCACTTTGTAATTTATGTAAATGCATAATCACTGGGTTGTACACCAGAAACTAAAGTAATATTATAAGTTAACTGTGATTGAAAAATAAAAATACTATTTAAAAAAGACAGCCTCTAACTTCAAAGAGGGAAGTCTTTTAACCTTATCCTTTCATTCTTTCTCACTCTTGCATACATCCCCACGCAATATAATAAAATAGGTATGACTCAGCCATATTCAGAAAGTTGTAATTATACAATTATTCTCTTTTGAAACCAAAACATTAAATGGGTTAGCCATTTCAAAAACAAAATTGATATTATCAGTAGGGGGAAAGGCATTCTAAATGCAAAAAGAAAAATAAATTATTTCATAACTATAGTTTTTAAAAAGAAATTAGTAGCTTCTTTCATTAAACATATAATCTGCTGAGAGTATTTGTCTCCTTCAAAACAACTTCTGCAATAATAAGCTAATACTGAAGCTGGAGAACCAAAATTAAAGGCAATTCTCTATAGCCATTTTCAGTGTATAGAAAATCATATATAGTAAGCCCTTTAGGCTACTCAATGTCATTCTCTTATAGAGAAGTAAACTATCTTTATCTGAAAAAGAAGATGCTTAAGAAACTGATTTAAAAGTTAGATGTCTCAACAAAATTATAAATTTTTTTTTGCATTTTACAACTCTCTTTCTGCATTCATTTTATGACTTATGTCATGAAACAGTCTAACTAGCCACTTCACCCATATGCCTCTCTCTTACCATCTGTAAAGTGATGGCCATTACTGTTGGAGCTTCCTAAACAGCTGGAAAAATAAATTAGTTCTTGTATTCATAAGGGATTCTCAACTCCCCTGAGAAAGGCAATATGAAATTCAGAGAATCTAAGCAAAAAAAAAATTGTTATATTTGGGGGATCATCTTTTAAATTCTGGCTTAAGTACAGAAAAGAAGTTTTCAATCCTTGCTAATTCACAAATTTTCTTAATTATTTTGACATTAAAATTTCATTGTGTTGTGTGAGTTACTACAGTGTTGGGAATAGTTTGTTCCCACATGGCAGTGGGCGCAGTGCTGAGGCTACACATTCAAGATGACCTTGGGGGTGCACCATGTAATCTTCTCCCCAACTTTGGGAGGTCAGTATTACAATATTATCCTCAAGTTTATAAATGAGGGAGCCCCAGAAGATCTCTTAAACAACTTGCCCAAAAGTCATACACAGCTAGTAAATAGTAAAGTAAGGTAAGTCAAGGAGAATGAGTTTAGTAAGGGTAAAAATATTAAAATATTCTAAGTATGTTTTTAAGATGTCAACTAACCACATGATTTTCAATCCAAACACAGTAAATGTTTAAAGATTAGAAAATGTGTACTACCTGTAAACATTCAAACATTTAGAAGTCAAATTTCAAATTCTCTATAAAAAGTTTTGTTTATAGAGTCTTGCTTCAGATGGCAGACTAATTTTTTTGCCTTTCTTTCTAATGGGGACAGATGCTTTCAAGTCTGGCTGACTGGGGAAAGCTAATAAGTAATATTAATGATATGCAGCACCAGATGGCTCACAGTGCAGGTGAAATACCAAAAATCGATTCACTCTTTGGCAAGTTGAGATAAAATTATAAAATGTTTTATGAAACCAAAACCTTAATAGAGCAAAACTTATGAGATTGCTTAAGATTGCAGAAGAACTATAGTGTCCAAGTATATTTCTATTAAGTATGAATAAAATACATTTTATTGATACATATGATACTGATGGAGGTATCAATCAGAAGCTGGTTCTTATATTGAAATAAAATTCAAGACTGAGAGGACAAAAATTAAGACAAATTTTGAGACTGAATACATCCATGGCTGCCTGCTTTTCTCCTCTAAATGTCCTTGTACAAATGCACCAGGCTTTGTAGACTGGCTGAAATCACTAGAGGTTAATTACATGTGCTTTCAAAGGGTCTATCAACTGTCAGTCTGTGCTGACTGCCTTGCGCTTTTATGATGTTTCAACTCAGCTATTCCCAACCAGGCTATTGCTTACCTCTTCCTCTTCCAAACCTTGACCCTTTCTAGTTGCAACCCACTGGAAACTCACTTGTCTCTCCCACAATTATGTATGCCATTGTGTCAAATTTTGCCTGGTCCTGTCTTCAAAACCATGATCAACATCCGCATTGCTCTGAACACATCCTCAACTCACCCATGTATATATTGGCACTCACTGGGATTACTTTTTTATGAAGCTTTTGCTTTTATCTCTTTTCCCTTGTGATTACCTACTTGACTCTTTTCTAAATACTTAAAATCCTGGGTTCTCTTCTTCCTTTACGTACAAGACACCACAGGGATTTGACTTTGTACTGGAATTTCTAGCCAGGGTTTTAGGCAAGAAATGTTTCAAAATTAGATTGGGGTGAATATACTAAAAATATTGAATTGACACTTAAAGTGGATATAGCATATGGTATCAGAATTACATCTCAATAATACTGTTTTTTAAAGTATTTTTAAAAAGACTATCATAACATTTTTATTTTAAACAAATCCAGGAATCCCTAGTCCCTGAGAAAGGCCATGTTGTTTTCCCATCATCCTAACTGAGAATTAAGTATATCTGACTTGCTAAAATCATACAGCAAGAAAAGGGGATCTAAAACCTATATCCTTTATTACCCTATTTTCAAATGTCTTCTATATCTTACTCCTGCTACCTAACTCATAAGTACTATATTACAGACCTTGAGCATTTGGAATACTTTATAATACTGAAGTTTGCTAAAGGTCAAAGAAAAGTGCTAGGTAACCTGATACCAAAAACACTAGCAAACCCTCTATGATCTATTTTCTATACTTAAAAATGCAGGTCAAATGTCTCCTCTCAAGAAGGCTTCCTTCTAAAACATACTTTCCTACCAGGTACTCTTCTAGCCTTGGCAGGAAATTTCATATTTGACAGAGCATGCCATTCCAGAATTGAGCAGTTCTATTTGTTAGAAAATCATTACATACCTCTGGGATTTATCTTCTGTAAATTCACCTGATTAACCCAAATTTTTGCCTCATAGAATAACACAGAAAAATCTATTTACTCTTTCCTAAGACTTCCCTGCAAATGATTCAACTTACTATTTAGTAAATTCTTATTAAGTACCTACTATATGGAGGAAAAAAGCACTGTGGGAAAATTTAATATTAATAAGACAATCTTCTGGAGAAGATTACAGTATAACCCTAAGAAGACAGGTTCAAAAACGGCTATAATATAAAGGAAAAAAGTACATGAAGAGGATACATAAGCATCATATTTGGAGACAGATTTGGGGTAGAATTTCAGCCTTAAAACTTACTAGCTATGACCTTACAGAAATGTCTTAATTAACTTCATTAAGCCTCTGTTTCCTCATTTGCAAACTAGGTAAAATATCTAAATTGTACAGCTGTTTAAAAAATTAGGGGCAATGTTTGAAGACACACACACACTGAGCGAGCATGTGCAGAAACATTAGCTGCTTATGTTGTTAGTGGTATCACTACTAATACTAGAATTATTGTCATCTCACCATTACCACTGTGAAGAAAACCATGAACTGGCATGAGTATTCAAAGGAAAGAGATTAAATTTCTTTGGAACAAGTAAGAAACATTAAAAGATGATCATGATTCCTTCGTACCATGGTATTTTTTTTCTCCAACCTAAAAAACAATTCCTTCAACTATAATTCATATAAAATAATTTAATATCCTGACCTCTCTTCTTCAGATTCTTCCCGTTCTGTCAAAATTTTCTCAAGACTTAATGCCAAGGACAGAATCCAACACTCTAAATGTGTTAATAATTTATCGTTCACTTACTAATTTTCTCATTCATTAGTTCTTTCAAAAGACGTTTTACTACCTTCTGTATGCTAAGTGCTCTACGAGGCTTAGAGAGAGTCTTTTTTAAATGATTAAAAAGTTCTTGTCTATAGGAAGCTAAGAGGCTAGTGAAGGAAACAGACATCTTTACAAGTATTTGCAATAAATTGATCTGATACCAAAACACTAGCAAACCTTCTATGATTACCATGTAATTATCAACAGAGATATGTACAAAAAATGCTGTGGGAATTCCCAGTATATCAAGCCAATCTTACCAGATCTATTTATGTTATTTAAGGGGACATGCATTATAATCCCTATCAAAATACCAATGGCGTTTTTCACAGACTAAAACAAGTAATCCAAAAATTTATATGGAACCCCAAAGGACTCCAAAGAGCCACAGCAATCTTGAGAAAGAAGAATAGTCACAGGTATCATGTTACCTAATATCAAACTACACTACAAGGCTATAAATTGAAATAGCATAGTATTGGTATAAAAAGAGATACATCAATGGAACAGAATAGAAGGCCCAGAAACAAACCCATGTGTATATGGTCAATTAATATTTGAAAAAGGAGGCAAGAACACACAATGGAGTAAAGATAGTTTATTTAATAAATGGTTTTGGGAAAAATTACACTGAAACATGAAAAAAAAAGGAACTAAAACACCTCCTTACACCCTATACAAAAGTAATCTCAAAATGGATTAATGACTTAAATGTAAGACTCCTAGAAGAAAACATAGGCAGTAACATCTCTGACATTTCTCTGAGCAATATTTTTTTCTGCTATATCTCCTTGATGACGGGAAACAAAAGAGAAAATCAACTAATGGGACTATATAAAACTAAAAACAGCAAAAACCAACAAAACAAAAAGACAACCTACTGAATGGGAGAACACATTCATCAATAATACATCTAATAAGGGGTTAATATCCAAAATTTATAAAGAACTAATATAACTCACCACCCCAAAAAAAGAAAACAATAATCCAGTTAAAAAGTAGGCAAGGAGCTGAATACACACTTCTCCAAAGAGGACATACAGATGGCCCATACAAATATGAAAAGATGTTTAAAGTCACTAATAATTAGAGAAATGCAAATTAAAACTACATGAGATCACTTCACACCTGTCAGAATGGCTATCAACAGTAAATCAACAAACAAGTGATGGCGAGACTATGGGAAAGAGGGTACCCTCATGCACTGCTGGTGGGGTGTGGATTGGTACAGCTGCTATGAAGAATAATGTGGAGGGTCCTTAGAAATTAAAGACAGAACTACCTATGGCCCAGTGATTCAACATTTGGGAATATATCAAAAGATACCCAAAACCCTGTGTCTGCTGCAGTGGTATTTGCACTTGTCAGAATATGGAGGCAACCCAAGTGCCCATCAGTAGATGAGTAGATAAAGAGGCTGTGGTACATGCATACAATGGGATATTCGTCGTCGGCAGCCGTCCGTCTCGAGAGACGATGGTGTAGCTTCCCAAGAGTCTATCTGCACCGCCGAGAATGGCTGTGCAGTCCGACTCGGGAGTGACATGGTATCTGTCTCCTCCCGTGTTGAATCGACATCATGCGATGACGCTGAAGCTACAGAGCCTGGGCAGGATAATATGGAGGGTCTGCTGTTGCCCATGCAGCAGACCCCCCCTCTCTTCGCAGCTGAAGGGTCCAAGGGAAAGACGGAGTCGATACAGCTTGGCTTCAGGTGCGCCGCAGGAGTTGCCGGTGTTGACTACAACGTCAAACCGCCTTAGGGACTCCGGCTCCGGATTTTCTGTCGGGGTTTACTCCCTTAGCCTTTCCCCTGAAGAGGTATGCCGCAAGGCAGCGGAGGTTTTTTGGAGTCAGAGTTTTCCTTCTCTGATGTACCCTGACTGGAAGATCGAACCAGCGACACTTAGCTCGCAGGCCGACGCTCAATCCACTGAGCTAAACCAGCCAGGGCCAATGGGATATTACTTGGCCATAAAAAGAATGAAATCTTACCAGCTGCAACAATATGAATCGAACTGGAGGGTATTATGCTGGGTGGGGTAGGCCAGACAGGGAAAGACTGGTACCATGTGATTTTACTTATCTATGGAATCTAAAGAACAAAATAAATGAACAAACAAAACAGAAACAGACTCATAGATGCAGAAAAACTGATTGTTGCCAGATGGGAGAGGGTATGGAGGGTTCGGTAAAAAAGGTGAGGGGTTCCAGCAATTCCACTGCTAGGATTACACTCTAAGAATCTTGAAACCCCAATTCAAAAGAACCTATGCACCCCTATGTTCAGAGCAGTGCTATTCACAATAGCCAAGTGCTGGAAACAACCTAAGTGCCCATCTGTAGATGAGTGGATCAAAAAACTGTGGTACATTTACACAATGGAATACTATGTAGCATAAAGAAAGAAGGAACTACTACCCTTCGCGACAGCATGGATGAAATGGAGAGTATTACGCTAAGTGAAATAAGCCAGACAGTGAAAGAGAAATAGCATATGATCTCACCTAATACAGGAACCTAATGAACAAAACAAATGAGCAAAATAGAACCAGAGGCATGGAAAAAGGAACAGACTGATAGCGACCATAGTGAAGAGGGAAGATAAAGGAGGAAAGAAGAGGAAGGGTCTAGTCAAGGAACAGGTATAACTGACCCATGGACATGGAGTTTGACTGGGGGGTCGGAGTGGGGGTCGGGGAGAACAACAGGAGAAAATTGGGACAACTGTAATAGAACTACAATAAAATTTTAAAAAGAAGTACAAATTGGTTGTTACAGAATAGTCATGGGATGTAAAGTGCAGCATAGAAAATATAGTCAATAATATTGTAATAGCTATGTATGGTGTCAGATGGGTATTTGAAGTATCAGGGGGGGGATTACTTTGTAAATTATATAGCTGTCTAACCACTACGCTGCATTGCTGAAACTAATATAAAATAATACTGAATGTCAATGGTAATCGAAAAATAAAATTTTAAATTAATTAATTTTTTTAAAAAGAGTGCATGAATTCTGTGAACCAGCACAGAATCACTCTCTTTTTGTTGTGGTAACAGACACCACCAACTATTTCTCTTAAAGAACTGCCATGTGTGATGCTGAAAGAAACTGGGAGTTACATGGTCTGGCCTCCCCAGCCACAGGGATTAGCAGGTGAACTCAGCTGTCCAACAAGATAGCCACACTCCTCCTGAACTGAATGATTGATCTGAGATGGGCTTGTGGTTCAAGCAGGGCCAATTAGTCTTTTCTGAAAGTTTTGGTCCGTGCTCCTAGAATCAAGAGCTATGAGGATGATTGTGGCTTTCACAGGCAAGAGACTGCCTGAGAAGGAAATCAAAGGAGCCAAGAATATCAGCGAGAAGGGCAGTCACACCCATATCTCTGTAGTTTTCAGACTCCCCTACTTCCTCCCACGTCAGGTCTTGACCACCCCACTCCCTCTTCCAGAAATGCTCTTTCCCATGCTCTTGCCTAGGTTTTATACAGAGCTCTGAAGCCTCTCCAGATTAGGTCTGATCCACATAAAGCTCAGACTTCTCTGCTACAGTACTAATAACAATGGGAAATAATAATTTTTTTTATTGACTATCTTTTCCTGTAAAGTCTAGATGGGTGGTACTTAAATTGTTGAGCTCCTGGACCAGCAGAATCAGAATCACTTGAGAACTTCTTAGAAATGTAAATTCTTAGACCCAGTCCCAGATCAACTGAAACAGACAATTAGAGACAGAAACCTCCAGGCAAGTCTGATGCACATTAAAGCTTGACAACCACTGATCTACAATCCTTGCAGATATTTACATTCCTCTGCCTAGCGTAAGCTCTGCCGTCATCACCCAGCACTTTGTATATACCCAGTGCTCAGTAAAATTCACTGAATAAATGAAAGAATGAGTAGGCATTCCACATTTTTCATGATGGTAATGAGAGTCAGGATTAGAATGGTTCCACTTATCAATTAAAATTTTCCTGAAAAATGTTTCCTATAGGCAGGAAGCAATAAAATGAGCTTCAAAATGAACACAGAAACTTATAACATTTCTGTCATATAAGGCATAATGCTCAAAGTCTTTAAATCACAATAGCTGCTTCCCTTTATGAGAATCTCTCTCTAAGCAAAGGGAAAATAAGATCAGAGAGGCAGTCATTGAACAACCTGAGAAACATCACTAAACCATTGGCAAATCACCAGGGCACTCCAAACAAGAATAAAATCCTTTTTAAAAAGGTGAAACCAGAACAAATGAAAATTTGGTACCAACAAAAACAGAAAACATTCAAATTCACATGTCTAATCTATACTTCCACTATATGTTATTTAATTAAATTCCCATTGCTTTTGTTTACTACTTAAGCTAGGAAGCTATATCTTGAAATAAGTTTTAAATCACTTTTTAAAGAATGCTGAGTTTATGGAGTGCTAGTCCATTGTTTTGTTCTATAACAAAAACATGTTCAGAGTTCACCCTGATCAACAGAAGAACATAATTTGTGTGTATGTATACACAGTATTCCCTGGCTGGTTTGGCTCAGTGGATTGAGCGTCGGCCTGCGAGCTAAGTGTCGCTGGTTCGATCTTCCAGTCAGGGCACATCAGAGAAGGAAAACTCTGACTCCAAAAAACCTCCGCTGCCTTGCGGCATACCTCTTCAGGGGAAAGGCTAAGGGAGTAAACCCCGACAGAAAATCCGGAGCCGGAGTCCCTAAGGCGGTTTGACGTTGTAGTCAACACCGGCAACTCCTGCGGCACACCTGAAGCCAAGCTGTATTGACTCCGTCTTTCCCTTGGACCCTTCAGCTGCGAAGAGGGGGGGGGGGGTGGTCTGCTGCATGGGCAACAGCAGACCCTCCATATCACCCTGCCCAGGCTCTGTAGCTTCAGCTTCACTGGAGAGGACACTCCAGCGTCATCGCAAGATGTCGATTCAACACGGGAGGAGACAGATACCGTGTCACTCCCGAGTCGGACTGCACAACCATTCTCGGCGGTGCAGATAGACTCTTAAGAAGCTACACCATCGTCTCTCGAGACGGACGGCTGCCGATACACAGTATGCCTGTGGGTGCACACATGTGCACATAGGTGTGTGTGTGTGTTTTATGCATTCTACATTTACTATATGACCTTACTTTCTTTAGGCCCCAGGTCAACTAGATATTGTCACACCAGTCATTGACACAATAAAAAATATGACTTCTAAATATTTTTATTATAGCAAAAACAAGATTCATTTGTATATTAGATCTCATTCATAGAAGCTTCAGTAATACTGAATTAATGATTATTATATAGAATTTAATTGGCTTTACTTGTTAATAAGGCAAGTTCAGCTAAGAAAAGCTTAACTAAAGAAACATTATTCCAAATTACTTCAACCCACCTTACTGGTTCTCTCTCTATATTTTCTAAATAAAAATAGCTCTTACTTGGCCACTATTCTTTAGATTGGCCTTCCCTTGAATTATTCTGCATTAGTAAGTACTTGCTTTTCTGTAAATACTAGAATGGACTTCATCTTTCACATTCAAAAGTAAATTTCTTTAAAAAAACTCAAGAACAAATAATTAAAACAATAACCATATAAGTATGAGAACTATAGGACCTCAGGATAAAAACTTAAGAAAATAAACTCTGGCAACTATGTGTATTTTCCAAACTAGGTCAAGAAATTAAATGTCATGATTTCAAAGATGCAAACATACAAAAAGAATGTTTCATCATAGCTGCTTTAATCTCAGCTTCTCCTACTGAATAGCCTGGTATAGGCTGACACTTTTTAATTAAGAAAATGGTAGGTCAACTGCAGAGTTTATGTGTTCATTTTTCCTCTGGCTCAGTGTCGTTTATATATGGTAATTACTTTGCATTTTCTAAAGGCAATTACATAGTAATCTGCCATAACTAAATTAGCCAATGGCTACATGGCTTTTTTTATTGGCAGAACCCCCTGAGAAACCAAATAATTAAAGAGAAGCTACAGGATACAACAGGTCCCCAAATAAAGTCATTACATTCAACATCCGTTATTGTTTCGTTGTAATGCTGATGAGATGCCACAGGTGCTTAACCAATGGTAAAATTGGTTTTGTTATACATCAGTTCATTCAAAGTCTCAAAACCTATCAACAATGTGAAGACTTACTTATAGTCAAGGACACATTGTAAGGCTGTGCTTCTCCTGATATTACTATTTTTTAATACACATAACTGTTTAAAATGGCAGTTATTTATTGAGCACTCAGTATGTGCCAGGCACTGCATAGGAACCTGACATTGAATATCTCACACTCTCATAGCATATGAAATAGATACAGATATTATCCCTATTTTTTAAATGAAAAAAACTGAGACAGAGACAGCGAATAACTTGCCCACATCACTAATTATTAGTAAACTGGGAAATCAAAGCCAAGAAGGCAGGATTCAGAATATAAATTATTAAATTTCCTCTGCCCTACTTTACATGCATGTGTTATAAATCAGCTCATTTAACTCTCTCATCAACAAATCAGAGTCTGCTCAAATTGGGAAAAGGCTTGAATAAATATGAAATGGAGTCCACTGAACACTGCCAATACCTTTCCATCTTCATCACATGGAGTGTGGATCTGAAAATAGTCTTTTGTGGTACAGGGAGGGCGCTCCGTACACTCACTGGATCCTTCCTCTGAAACAGAATAATGCATTTCAGAAACGAGTCAATTCCTTTGTGACTTTACAGAAGGGCAAAAACCAAAACAAACAGAAAAGACAAAAAGTAAAAATAACTTTACCAGAGGAATTTAGGTAGAACCTAGCTAGGCCTAAAGAAGGTAAAGGCTTACATTTTTATTTTCACTAGAGCAATAAGTGTGTCCATGATACACATGGGGTAGGTCACAGTTTTTCCAAGAAGACATTAGATTTGTTCTATTATCATTAAAATTGTAAATTTGGAATAATTTTAAAGCGTCTAAATATATCTCTATGCCCACAAATCATCTAAAAGTACAACATGAATTTGGGTTAGTGTAAACACATCCAAAACAGTTACTTGTGGGGTATGGAATAGAAAAAATACAGACAAAGGAAAAGTCATGAAGAAAAGAAAAAAAGTCATTTTTATCCATTCAGTATTAATTCATTTCAGCACTTTGGTGTCTGGCCCATTGTTCCTGTCCCACTTCTGTGTGACTTCTGGCTTACGACTATGCACTGACAAATGCAAATTTAAAAAGACAAGAACAAAGGGTATAAACTAGGACTAGACCTACCTGAAAACTGGGAGTCCTCTGCACACTTTATACATTCTTTGGCTCCCTTCTCAGAATAGGTGTTCCTGGGGCACACTTGGCAGTTGAACGACCCTGGTATGTTGCTGAAGGTGCCTGGCTTGCATGGAAAGCATTCTGATGTGTACGCCACCCCTGCGGGGTAATGACAGAGCATGGGAATGGGAGCAAGGACCCAACAACAACAAGCAAATCACGACCTTCTTACAGCTTCTACCAGAAGTGAGAAGTAAGCTCTGCCCAAATCCTTTATCTCATTACACCAAGAAAGTGTCTGCTGCATGCAGGGAACTGGGATAGATCCTGAATAAAACACTAAGAAAAGCAAACACTTAAACAAGAGATTGACATTTATTAGAGGTATAGTAAATATATAAACTCAGTTGTCAAAAGACAACTCCATGACCTTACCAGTGGAATAAACTCTAAGGTCCCCTACAATTCTATAATCTACCATTCCCTCATCTCTGTGGCTATCTGTTTGTTTCCTTTTTATTGTCTGCTCAGAAAGTCACAGACAAGACTTAAGAGACCCTAAGAAGGGCTTGATTTTTTTTCTTCTGGATTGTAATTCCAGAGATTTCCAGCAGATGTCGCTATAACTAATTATTAATAGCATCACAGGAACAAGTACACTTTAAAAATATTAAAATAAAAGCTAAACTTTAATAAAGGAGAATCACTACTTTAATAAAAAATAGCACTGAGAATGAATCATTCCAGGGTTTACTAGCTGCTCTCTTGGGCCACAAAGGCCTAGCTGGTTCAAAGGAAGCACAAGAGATTTAGGAGACAGTCAGGCTAAGGTGTTTATTTTACTGTTATTTTTATGGATACAGCAGCGACCTGAGTAAGCTCGGTGACTAGCACAAATGACTAATAGGCTGTTATTAACAAAGACGTTTTTCTTTTATTTAAAGATACCTAAAGTTGTCATCATGTTTACTTTTTCACCAAGACTAAATAATTTTTAAGGGTACAAAACAAAAAAACAAACAAACAAAAGAATCAGTCAACTTGCCAGGAATAAAACCAGGACCTCTAGACTTACATGATACCTAACATATTAATTCCTGTCCCATAAACCTGTGAGCCAGCCAATCTAAAAATTCAATCAATATTTTAACTCAATATAAAATCTGATAGCTGACTACTAAAACAGATTGCTGTGAAATACCTTCAATTGTGATATTTTTTAGCAATACTGGCTTGACTGCCTTAGAACCCATAAGGATGCCTGTAGTTCTCCAGTATAATATGTTTGTGCCAGATTTTAGCATTACCTGTAAAGAAAAACACAAGACACTTGGGTCAAATGAGCCATGCTACATCCAACCATACCTGAAAGCTAATCTCTTACATGTTTCTTCGCATTATCATAAAACATCATTAATTTGGAACCCACAAATATAAATCTATCATTAATTCAGACCTAAGCTCTGCTGAAGTTTAAATTATCTTAAAAAAAAACTTTGCCAATCCAAGAAATATAGTAATAAAGAAGGAAAAGAAAATTTCTGAAGTCTAAAGAAAAAGATAAAATGATTTTCAAGCCATCTTCATGAAGTCTAGGTTTATATTTAAAAGGGACTCATTTTAAAGAGTGAAAGGCATTCAGCCCAATTATATATTTATTGGATGCCACTATTCATAAGTAGATTTCAGCTCTGAGAACACAATGTCAACAGAATGGGTTTGCTTCTTTTTTAATTTATTTAATAAACAATACTGTGACAGCAACAAGAAAAAATAAAATTGTTTTTATACAATAACCTGATTTAACTCTATGACTTTAGAACCTAAATGATACTACATCTAATATCTGCTTTCTTTGCCACTGGGACATATTTCTAATTATAAATCAAACTACCTTTCTGAGACATTTCGTGCTGATTCAGGCAAGAAAACTAACTTTAAGGGTTCCTTGCTTCCCATTTGCCGCCCTATTCTTCTGTGCAGTCTCTGGATGGCCGAATGGAAGCTGTATAAACTTAAAACATATAAAACCACTTCACCTTGCCAGAGATTCAGAGAAGTAGCGTATTAAGTACTTCCGTCCTATATGAAGTCTTTATAACTGAAGAAAGAATATTTGTTGTCAAGGGTTAATTGTACCTTCAAAGTCCAAGTGACTGAGTGCTTAGGCAAACAGATCTTAAGTGGTACTAATATCACTTCCAGGCACAGAGATCAAAAAACACTCGGAAAGGTACACGGTGTCAATATATCTCTGCCCATGGATGGAGCACCTGCTACTACACAAAGGCAAGGATGGATGTTCATTTCTTGAAATAGAGCTCAGTACACATTGTGGGCACCACATAGGCCCTTCCCAACATCATCTCATTTAACCCTGAAAAAGTGGTCCTATTTCTTACATGGAAAAAGAAAAAGGAAAAAAAAAAAAAAAAAAAACAGATTCAAAAAGATTAACCAATTGCCTAAAGAAACACAGGCCCTATAAGCCAGAGTTTGATTTTAAATGCACATCTCTCTCCAAAGGGACAGTGCCTCCAATAAGAACAGGCATGTTGACTGTGTTACCTGATATTTGCCTTCAAGCATTTATAGTTATTGTGTGGAAAATTAGGCGGTTACTTTACTCAGTATGAAGGCGTTGTTCAGAGGGCATAAAACTTTGACCAATCAGTGGCAAATAGACAGGAAGAAGGTTCTGGTTCCAAACATGGATGAATTTTGTGATCATCAGAGCTACCCAACAACAGGGACAGCACAATCCCCAAGAAGACACACTTGAAAGATCACTTATTGCAAAGACTGCAGAGAAAGCTAGATGAAAGGAACTCAAGGATCCTTCCATTGCCAAGAGCCATTGGTTTTCTCTCACGTGACAAGAGTAACAGTCAACTTACGTACTCAGAGGTTTTGGATATTCATTTGATTAGCTTTATTTCTTGTTAATACCACCTTTGAAAAGGAGAAAAGTTGGACTGTGACGGGAAAGAAAAAAGGAAAGAACCTAAAGAGAAAGAGGAAAGTAAGAAAAATACCTGGAGACTGTGTCCTTGAAACTTCTTCTCTAACTGAAAGTTGTCTAAATTAATAAATAATTGTGAAATCTGTTTTTCCTTCAAATAACCTTTTTAAAAGATTGGGAAAAGGAAGGAAAAAATGGGATTGGTGACAGAGAGAACAAAGAGAGACTTACAGAATGAGAGCCCCACTCTCCACCGTCCGTGAGTTTGACCCACTTGTCGGCGGTGGTGTCCATCTCCTGGCACTGATCGTTCTGAATCTGCGGAACAAACACAGTGGCTTCCTGACTAACGGTCCTTGAAAAATGGCTTTAATTAAATGTGTTACTCAGCACAGGACAGGCTGCAAGAACTTCTTTCAACACATACATTAAACAATGGCCATGAGTACTTCTCAACAAGCAAACACGCCAAGGCCTCTGAAGCCTAGGTGACAGCTGCACACAAGTGAGAGGTTCTAGGTGAGCATTGTCACTGCTTTTACAAAAAGCCTAGCTCACTGAGAAGTAGGGAGGTGGGTGGAGAAGAGAAAGAAGGAGCGAGCGGTTAACACTGAAAATTCACTTAAAGAGAAAAGGTCATTACAGAAATCTTACTAAATTGATTTAAAAGCTTGCATTCACTGTGCAAACCCAATGGTATAAAAATAAAGTTTATTTTTACACTATTTGGAGCAGTAAAATCTTAAGTTAATAAATAAAAGTCTGTTTTGTATTCAGTTCCCTGGGACTTATTCCAAGTGTATAGGAAGTGACTATAGAGTCAAAGTCCCAAATTTTTTTTTGAGGGTAAATGTTAATCATTTGCCACACCAATTCAAATGACTACAGCTTATACCTTTAGCACCAAACACTCATTGCTTTCCTGAAATTTCTTCCAACATGGCTAGGGTTTGAGACACTATTTTTCCAGGTCTACAAAGAAGATGGGAACATTTAAAGTTAGGCCAGTTTTAGAGTACTACCCAACAGTCAGCAACAGAGTAAGGTTAGAATAGGTTCTCATCACCTATGCTACTTCCACCCAACCAGCTATTCCTTTCTTTTCTAAAACATTTTGCTACTCCATCCATGCTCTTGACCACTTCGCAAACAACACAAACATGTTCTCCATCAGAGAACTTACCCAAAGGCTAACCAACTAGAAAATAGATCCTTTCCCATCCAAATACCAAAGAATTTCCACTACTGAGGATACTGGCTTTCATTGAATTTAAGTACTTTATTTATATTATAAGCCTAATGGCTATTTTAAGGTTAGTGTTAAGCCATTTTAAAACAGATATGGACCCAGCATATATCTTTTATGGTCAGTGTTGGGATAAACAAACAGCTTTTTTTCAGCCAAAATCAGATATCATGTGTCATCATGACATTCTTTTTACTGGCATTTTAAAGACCTGAGATCTGTTATTCATTCTAAAAGTAACTAGTAATGGTATAACCTTAGTCTAATCACTTATTCTTTCTAGGTTTCAGTTTCATCATTCAATAGGGGGACAGGGTTGAGTGAAAGTCACACACCCTTCTAAAATTAGATACTTTATTGTTTTAAATTATGTAATGTCCACAAGTACAACTGCATCTTTCAGTCTTTAGACATTTTCTTTCCATTAACCCTTAGCAGGATGATCATGAACTACTGACCCTCTGAGTCAATAAATCACAGCCAGTGAAGCTGAAATATCAATGAAAAAAGGAACATAACTTACCACACCTTTTCAGTCTATAACCAGAAGATTAAAGGCATTATTGAAAGGAAGTAATGAAACTTCATGCCTCTGGAGCACCTTCATTGACAGCTCTCAAAGCACTTGCCGGACAATATAAAAACCAAGTGCTTATTCAATTATCTAATTACCTTGCTTCTTAACTTTATTTTAGTTTTAGTAATACTGCAAAACTGTCCCATAAAATAGGTAATAATTCACTCTGAGAAGTGTTTTGCAAACAAAATGCAGCTTAAAAAGCAAATCTGTTTGAATTTTGCTTAACATCTTGACAAAGGATATTAGAGCTAGAAGAGCTCCTGAAAAGGTCTTATCACACAATCCACTTTACAGAAGTGAATGCTGAGGACGGAAAAGTTAACTCTGTTGTCCAATAACACACAGCTACCACGGCAGAGATGGGACGACAGCCAGAATCTCCTGACTTCAAATTTAAGGTTCATACTTTCATTAAAAATTTAGCTTCCAAACTTCTGATTTAGAAATTTTCATTATCAAGAGCAATATACATTTGTTTTAGAATTGCTAGTACATTTCCTCTTGAAATCTGTACCACAGAAACATTTTACAAGATATTTTGCTACTTATTTTGCACAACACAATTTTTTTAGCATACAGTCTATCTGAAAACATTTTCTCAAACATTTGAGTCACTGTCACATCAAATATTTGCTATATTATCTACAGTTTATATAAAAGTTAGATAATTTTTTATTAAGTAAATTTTTTAATTTATTTTTTATTGTTTTGCTATTACAGTTGTCCTATTTTCCCCCTTTGCTCTCCCCATTCTACCCACCTCCCCACTCTCCCAAAATCCACCCCCATTTAATAATTTTAAAGATAATAGCCTATTCTGTTAGACTACTATTTTATCCTATATTCTGTAATGCTATTTAATCTCTTGCCAGAAACATCAACTGTCCCATCCGCTAATTCCTTCAAATTGTACAAGACTGACAGAAACGGCAACATCCACTTCTACTTCTGAAATATTGCCCATGAATACACTTAAATAACTCAAGTATTTGAAATTGCAGAGAGGAAAAAAAGCCCTTTAAACAAAACTAAAATTAATAATATAGCGTCTGTAGCTACAAAAATCACAATTTGAAAGGAATCTTAGAGGAAATATTTTTCATGCAAAAAGTCTGCACCAAATGGTTATCTAATGATCATAACCAAAAGTTAAGCCCAGTGTTACTCTGCAAGGTAAGAGCTCAGAGGTAAAGAGACACTATTCACCAGAAAATAAAATATTATAGAAAAAAAGTAAAGTTTTCTTTTAGTATCACAAGGTTCAATTAACAGACACACACACACACACACACACACAACAAAAACACCTGAGAAGGTCTAAAGTGTCATGGGAACAACAGATTAAGGTAAATTTTACATGAATGTTCCTTAAAAAGTAAATTTCAGAATATAAAAGGCCTTACAAAGAACTCAAAGAAGATGTTGTTGTCGACGTACTGGTACTCAAAGAAGACATAACCTGACTTCTTAAGGTGCACAGCATAGATCAGAGATACGGTACAGTCATCACGATTTGACTCTATGTAATTTCCACGAGGGATCCAAGAAGAGCTGCGGAAACAAAACCCAGAGGCATTTTATGTCAGCATTCAGAAACCACTTCTGCTTACAAGTTAAGTAACTCAGATTCAAAAGTAGTTCCATCAGCAAGGCACAGCAGAGAAGACGAGAAGCTTTTCTGGAACTCAAAGACCAACACCATTATGGGAAAATATTCATTTCTTTATGGCACATGACTTTCTAAATGTTGGTAACATCAATTTGCTATGAAACTGCTATTTTTCACCAAAAATTTTGATCACTAAAGAGATAATCACTATTTATAATGTCTTGGGTGGAACTATTTTCTCAAATAACATCTGAAATTTTATGCATTAACACATACACATGGGAGTGGGGGAAAGAGGTTCCTTGATATGAGGGAAGAAATAGTCCTGGGAAAAGTCCATTCAAAATGAACCTAAATAGATAGAGAGCAGGATGACAGCTAAGGGCGGGGGATGGGATGGGGTGGGAAGATTGAGGAAAAAGGAAGAGGACTCATGGACAAGGACAACAGTGTGGTGAGGGGGGAGGTAAAGGAACGAAATGACAATGGAAAAAATACAATAAAAAAGAAAAGGAAGCTAAATAAAATACAGATCACAGTTTTATAGAATATAATGAGGTAAAAGTGTGGAATTTTGATCTAATAAACAAGATGAAAAACGAAGAAAATATACTGGTGAACAAAATTTGGGTTGTAAATCTAACCATAAGTTAATGCTTAGAATTAACCTAATATAGGAGTTATGTGTCGAATTTTGGGGCACAAAAAATTCCAACCAAACTGTATGATAGCACAATTTAGCATGCTACTCTTCAGATATAATTTTTTTATCTAGATGATAAGAGTGAGATTTTGGAAGATTCTTTCCTTTTTTACTACCAGAAAAAATATCTGAATAAAAGACTGAGACTTTCACATCTCAACATGACTAACTGGTCCTGGATCTGCCCTTTCTTCTTACCCATCTATTAAACTAAACGAAATACATGAGCCATTTTCAGGCCTGGAGAATAGGCAGTGCAGAAATGAGATTCCTGAGAGCAGGAAAACACACGAGGTGAAGGCCAACTTGACCTTGGCCTCATTCCTCAGGACACTTCCCAAACTATGACACTGGCAGATGGCACCCAAGCAAAGCACTGTGGTGTCACTGAGCTGAGGAGCAGAAATGAGTGCTTGGGGCAGCTGAGAAAGCTGGAATTTATAGGCATGCGAATCAGAGGAAATAGTGGCCCTAGAAGTCCATCATGTTTCTCTGTAGGTGCTGGGCTTGGGGCTGAAATGAATATACAGGCCTAGCCGCCACTGCAAAGCTGAGACATCATTCAAGAGGTCACTTGAACAGGAGTCATTGGAGCTCCAAACCAGCCAGGGAAGAAAACACCTGGTAACCTATTGGACAGCCGCTTAAAATTCCAGAGTTACTACATCTTATAAAGGCCACCCTCTAGAGCAGGTGTCAGCAAACTTTTTCAAAAAGGGCTGCAGAGAAATATTTTTGGCATGTAGACAATCTATCTTCTGCAATACTTCTCTCTGCCACTATAGCTCCAATGCAGTCACAGACAACACAAATAAATGAGTGCTGCTGGGTTCCAATACAACTTGATTTGCAAAAACCGAAGGAGGGCTCACAGACTATAGTTTGCAGCTCCTGCCCAAGAGTAAAGGTCATGACCTAGAATTAAGTGTGAAACCAATACAGAGCCACCCTAGAAAATAATAAACTCAGACTTGATGAGATAGAGGTGCTCTTCCAGTAAATAAAATGCCCGCCATGACAAAATTCAATACCCTTTAAGTGAAAAAACAATTTGCTTTCTCTACATCTTAATATTTGCGTTCCCTATGATCAAATAAAATTTACTCGACAAAGAAATGAGAAAATATGACCCATAACTGAGAAAAAAAGACAGTCCAAAGAAACAGACAAGTAATAAAGACAGCTCTTACAAATATAATCAATATTAAGTAAAAGATAAACACAATGAGTAAATCATATGTCCAAAAAATATTCTTTGAAAGTGAGGCCAAAATAAAAATAAATAAAGATTTTAGGTAAACAAAAGCTGATAGAATTTTTTAGCAGATCTGTAAAAATTAATAAAGTGAATTTTATAGGATGAGAAAATAATACTATTTGAACATCCAAATTTATATAAAAATGAGGGAAGATAGGGGGAAGTGAGGGAAGGAGAGAGGGAACGTATCTTTGAGCATAGCTAAATAAGCTCCAGCATCCTTAGGTCATGGAAGAACATTTGAGTTCCTTGTCAGAAGGTAGTCAAAGGCCTAAAGTTCAATAACGTGGCCATGTAAAAGGAAATGTTACATAGTCCATGCAAGAAAATGGAAAGGATTACAGACCAAAGATGAACATTTTGTTTTTTTCAAAATACTTTCACATTCCTCCATCAGTGTCACAGGCAAAACTAATAATTTCCTATAAGAGGCAGAAATTAAACAAATGAGCTTTCCACTTCACGTATTTAACCCACTCTCTTTTATAGAAAATAATCAAGTGTCTAAATGAAGGCTACACATTCTTCCTTTCAAAGGAAAAGAAAGAAAAATCTGAAATTATCCATTAAAAATCAAAGAAGGATTTGTAGATATATATATAAAATTAAAAAATTAATTTGTTTTTATAATAGCTTTATCAAATTTTTGCATACAGTATTTATTATGTCCTGAGAAGAATTATTTTAACTTCATAAAAATGAAGCTATATTATTTGTAATGACTGTCCAAAAAATATGATTCTTTGTAATTAGTTTATCTATAACCCCAATCAGTACCAAGATTATCCTCAACTTCTTTTTATAAAAGAGTAACTACACCCTTCTCAACTGTTCAATCAAGATGCAAAGGTTCCTTTGGGTTCTTACTTGTTACAGCCATCTGGCCTGTTGTCAGAAGGGCCAACCACAGTGTCCATGAACGTTGCAACGTTGGAAAATCCTGCAGGCAACTCATCCCACTCATCAAATTTGATGCCACTGCCCAAGGAGTAGGTGCCTTCACCACACTTACTGCATACCTGGTTCTTCATCTCTAGATACTCTCCGGAAGCACAGGAGAAAGCTGGAAGGCAGAAGAATGTATAACCCTTCAGTCACCAGACTCCCCATCCATTTCCTTCCCTTCACACTGTCACCAGAATTATTTTTATAAGCTCTGTTCATGTCACACCCTCCTTAAAGCTTTCCAAAGTCTCCTTTATCACTACTTGCACTTGACAACCTGGCTTCAATCTGTTTACCACCCCCATCCCTTGTCCCACCCTTTCCCAAGCATAACAAAATTCATAACATCACCAAAATATTTCCTCTCTTTCTTGTTGCTGACCAACCCACCTACTCTATTTGGGAAACTCCCATTATTAACTCAAAAATGACCCTCATTATAACAGACCTCCCTGCCCCAACCAACCAGGCAGTCAGTTTTGCCTCCCTCTGTGCTCCTACAATACTCTTCTCATAATACATCCATTACATATGAAAAGAGAGAAGCGTAGGCATAGGTATAGATATAAATACCACTTATCAGTTGATGTGAGGCTTTGAGCCTCCAGAAAACAAGGATCGTTATTTTTGGATTCCTAACTGTAATGGTCAAATACTAAGTCCAAATTAAAGGCGGATCCAGTGAACGAGAATTAAACATAAACGGAGTACTGAGGGCAGTGCCTCACATGCAATAGCTAAACAGGTATCTCCACTCTGGAACTGTGAGTCAGTTTTTCAATACTTACAACTCCAACCTACTCATTTTCAGAACCTACATCTTATTACTCATGTCAAGTTTTCTGCTAATTCTGAGAACTGTGCCCAGAAATCATGGGCAATGTGATTAGTAGCTGACAAAGTTACAGAAAAGAAGGTAGTGCTGCTGCTAAGTTATTACTCATTCAAAAAATGCAAATCTATGTCCCCTGAGTGCATGGCTCTGTGCTTAATGTGGTATTACTGACTCAATCATAGCAAAGGGCTTCTAATCCTTTAATCAGGATATTATAGAAACAAGAATAAAATAAAACCTTCAAATTATCCATTGAAGAAAAACAAATCTCCCAGCAGAGAGCAAAGCAGCAAATCTTCACATTTAGGTTGATTCTCCTTTTAGAATACATTTGGAAACTTTCCAAAAAAACAAAATCATGCTAATTTTGAAAAAAAAAAAATGAGAGCTAAAATCCACACTCATCCACTTAACCACTAAATAAATATAATAAGTTTTTTTTTTTCAGAAAAGCTTAAGATGCTATACAATGAACTTCTAGTTCTGAGATCAACATCCTCAAATTAGTAAAATATCAAAAAATAAGAAAAGGTTAGGCAAAGAATATTGCATGTGGCTACAAGGTCAAAATAAGGGACCAGGTTGCACTATTTTCTAAGTCTGTGGCTTTGAGTTAGTTACTTCACCTCTTCAGGCCTCAGTTCTTACCTCTGAAAAATGAGATAATCATAGCATTGCCTCATGGCTACATTGAGAAAATAAAATATAAATAAAGTATTAGCATAGTGCCTAGCATTTAATAAATGCTCACCACATGTAATTATTATCACTACCAGTACTATCATCAGAGAAACATAGTTATGAAAATTTTTTTTGTTTTACTTTCTATGGTTTGCAGGTCTTCTAGTAAACTAATAAATAATATAAACCAAGAGCCAATGTTACACTAAATCAAGGATCTGCAAACTACAGCTCATAAGCCAATCTGGCCAGCTGCCCATATTTGTAAATAAACTTTTATTGAAACACAATCATAACCATTCAGTTACATATTCATTTTACACCACAATGGCAGAGTCAAATAGTTGTGACAGAAACTATACCACCTGCTAAGCTGAATATTGTTACTTTCCGATAAAATAAAGTTATCTTGAAAGACAGTTTAATCCAGTGTCCAAAACTGAACTTTTAATAACAAGTAATATTTTACGACAAGTTGTTATAAGGGACTCTGGAAGCTAAAAAGGAGAAGATTATGTTTGTGTTATTTCAGTGTTCATCACCCTGTTGAAATAATTAAGAACATCCCCAACTCTTTCAGAGGTGTTTCCTTATCTAAGACCAGAAGGAAAACTGAGAAAGTTGAAAGTGAGGTGCTTAGTATTAATTACAGAGTCAATTATTTCTATTTGCAGTAGTTGTATAAAGCTGTGAACACTGAATTAGCGAATACTGAACCATTGCAACCAGGGAAAACACAGGGTTAGGTTCTGCAAGTGTCTGATCAATATCTTTGTTACCAGATTCATACGTAACCTTGTTTTACATGTGTTTCAGTTTAGAAACTTCTTAGTTACTATATTGTTGAATCATTAACATTGAACTTCTGGCCAAGAGTGATACTTATTTAACACACCTATATTTTCCACAGGGTGCAAGCCCAGCCTTCTTGTACTGAGGATCAATAGCCAGCACTTTAGTACGCTTTAAAACAGTAAAAAGAATCAATAAAAAGCACCAAAATGCAAAAATCATGGCATTGACTAGACAGTGAAAATGACATGTGTTGACAATACATGGAATGAAATAAGAAGGCAGAATGTCACCTTGTTTAACATCAGCTGGTACCGAGTAGTCAGGTGACTCACAGTTTTACTGCTCTGCACATATCTGTAAATAACTGTGGAAGTATTATGTATATTGATTTGGGGGTTATAAATAAAATTTATAAAGTAGGTAAATTTGCAACTATGGAATCCATGAATAATGTAGATTGATGTACTTATAATAGAATTGTGCAAGAGGAAAGCACTGTACCCATTTACCAAATGAGAAAACTGAGGAACAGTACATTTAAATAAACTGTTTAGAAAGGTACCAAGTTAACAAGTGGCAAAGCTGATATTTAATTTTAGCTCTGTCTGATTCTAAAGCTGGTGTCCCAAGAAATTGAGTTCAAACAATTATTATAATCAATGCAAAATGGCAAGCAAATTCCAAATGAATTCATTATTATATTCCACATCATTATTCATTTTCTGTCTTGAATTGCTAAGCAATATTCATGTGCATCATAAAGCAATAACCATTCCAGATCCTCAGATTTCTTGTGGAATTTTTAATATATCATACCTAAAACACATATTTGTGAAATATTTTAGCAAGTCACTAACTAGTCACTAACTTCCATAAATCTCAATGCTCTTGCCTGTAAAATAATATCTATTTCAAAGAGTTGTTTTGAGTTATTTTTTATGGCTATAAAAAATTAATTAATTATTTTTTTTAAAAAAAGAATATAGGAAAGGGTGAAGCCAAAGAACTTGTATGCACGACCCATGGTCGTGAACTAAGCAGGGTGGGATTGCTGGGGAAAGTAGGGTACTGGGAGGAGGGGAGGAAAGAGGGAAAAACATTGGAACTATTGTAATAACATAATCAATAAAACATACCAAAAAAAAAGTGTTGTTTTGAGAATAAGTGAGATATTCCACATAAAAGCACACAACCAATGTTAGCTACAGTTATGAATAACACAATCCAGGGGCCTTGGACAATAAGAATTCTGCCACTGGACTGATGATTTCACAACTCCTCAGAATAATTATGTAGTCAAAGTTAGTCGAATGAGTTTAGGGTCTAAAATAATACAGGGAGCTGAAGATTGTAAAGCACTTTTTATTTTAATCATTTGCTACTCCTCAGTCTTTTTATTCCATCCTGGAATTCAGCCACATGTCAAAGCAAGAGAAGAACCACACCTTGTTAAACACAACTTATTCCATGAGATTATGTCAGCACCAGAATGTTAACTTCTTTGGATAGTCACCAGCAATGACCAGCTTTTCCTTTTCTGCTCTCTTCTAGCTTAGCCATAGCCACTTTCTACTTAAGCATTGCTTGGTCTTTGGTTTTTAGTTCGATTTTAAAGGTTTTTATAATCTTAGGGATTGCACTCTTTTCACTCAAATTTACTTAGAATACAACATAGGACCCTTTCAACAAAAGCAAGATGATGGACAGTTATTATAAACAGGCATTGTAACTGTTGTAAATGTGAGTTGACTGTTTAATTTGAACAATTAGTCATTTCTAAAATAAATACTACTTTTATTTAACAATCTTGAAATTCTAGAGTAACTGAATTGAAGATAAGCAAACTCCGAAGTTCTGAGATGAGAACAGAAAGACCTTATTTGTATTAAGGTCACACATTACTTAACAGGGGACTCAATCTGGGATTTCATAATATTTCACCTAATCACCCAACCTCTTGAAGTCTAAACTTCAACCAAGAGGTCATGTGCTAAACTCAGTGTTCTTCTTCTCAGCTTTAGCCCTCTTCTTTTCTGACATCTATTTCTGCATCCGTGAATTTAGTAAAGGTTGAAATATGCAAGGATGAAGAATCAGATGTGGAAAAAAGCCATTTATAATCATCTGTCACCAACTTGCAAATGGTTGGGACAACCCTCTGTGCCTCCATTCACATTCCAATGAGAATACCACTTCCTCTTCCTCCATAGCACTGCTTACAGTCCAGTGAGACACTGAAAACTACTCAGAAAGTAAAAAGTGAGATGAAAATCCAAAGCATTAATAGGATCATGTAACCACTCAGTATAATGTTTATTAAGTGAAATCACTTACGTGCTAATTATCACCTATAATTTATGTCTAACTATAAAAAACCTGTTTACTTTCACCTCATGCTTTGAAAGGTGGCTGCTATCAATTACGTTTTTTCAGAACTTATCCATTTTCTGTTTAATTCAAAGTTATTACTGAAATTTGTTTTCTAAACCATAAATAGTAATAATAATTAGTAATAAAAGGATATTCTATTCACTCATGTAATGAGAAGATGAATTAACGACCCTATATAATCTCATTATGAGTAACTATAGGGGAATCACACTATATTACATTATTTTATTCAAAAAGTATTTCCAGAGTACCTAATATTTGCAAGGCAAACACTAGATACCAAGGCTATTTTGGTGAACAAGAAACAGTCCCTCCTACCATAGATCTTCTAGTCTAGTCAGTCTAGGGTTATCTTCCTCAGAATAGATCAAATTTACATTTCACTAATCTACATCCACTGTAAAATACACCTTATCTTTTAACCTAAGTTATTAGCTAAATAAAAAATAATTAAACTGACAAGAACAGATACTACACTTGATCTTAGCCAAAAGGCTGAGAAGTGACTGTGGAGGCTGGACAGGGGAGAACATGGGGGAGAAACTGAGACAACAGTAACTGAACAATAAAATTTTTAAAAATGAGAAAAAAAATAATGATATACATTTTTGAGAAAACAATTAATTAAATTCCAGAATTAAGACAAGCCGTTATGTCTTTTTTCCAACTGTTTAGTTTCATTTAAATAAGATAAATAAAATAAGATTAAAGTTGTAGACATTGTTATTACTGACTACACAAGAACACTCTACAACTCTTAATAATGTTATTAATACTGCCATTAATGGTCATATAAACAGGGAAAAATGCATAGTTTTTGGACTTCAAAGCTGATAGACTTTACCTTTATTAACCATTTAGCTAATCAATTATTATTATCACATAATTAAAACTTCAACTGCCTGTCATAACTCTTCTCACAGAAAACAAATGAAGGTAAAAAATGGCATCTAAGAGACACTGAACATCATACTGAATCTCAGCTCTTTGTCCACCCTCAGTGCTAGTGATGAGAGCACTTGACCACTATCTTTTTAAGCTCTTATTTGTGAAATTCTTAGAAAAGAAAAATAGTTTTTATCTCACTTTACAAAAATAAGTGAGGCAGGAAGACTTCAAAACAGTACTATAAAAGGCTAGTTTTTGCTAATGTTCTTACATTAAGGCAGTTTTTCCCTGTTGGCAGAAGGGAATCCTTGTTTGCTTTAATTGGGAAGATTGTATTTATCATAAAGAGGTGTTTTTCTTGTCAAAATATGCAAGGCAGCAATGTAGGCAGGTTGTGGGTACACGCACACACACAACCCACAACTATCTACCGTGTTCAGTGTATGGCTGAAAGATGATAAAGGAAGGTAACACTGTCTAAATTTTGATCATGGCAGACATTGCAATACTCCTATAAAGAGCCAATATGCATGAACATTGAGATGATATATTATTACTTCACTATAATTTACATATTTTACAAATTATGGGATCTGAGGCATGATTTGGTCATAGAATAAATTATGATATATAAACACTTAAAACTATCAAAATGAACAAAAGGAACTTTTTAGATTTTCTGGTACAAATCCTCCCAATACAGATCCCCCAGTTTCCTCAGCTGTGTGACCTTGAGCAACTTTTCTACAGTCACTCCCGGAAACTCTCCATCTAATAGACTTCCATGAACCGCCACCCTAGGACTCTCTACCTTATAAATAGACTCCTTCCAGTACCAAAACCAGAAGATTTTACTATGATTAAGCTAAGAAAAACCCACTATCCTTATATGAAGTGAAAAGAATAGCATTTTAAAAAATTCTACTTAGATGTCAAAAAATATAAGTTTTCGTTCCATCAGTCCTGTTTAGCCACATGAGGTAACTAACACACAAGCTGCCTTGTAACCTCTGAAGCAGCACAATAAATTCTTAAAGCCTGACCCTATCAATAACAATCTTTAATTTTTCATTAAGACTTGGAAATAAAGCTGTAGGCCACAGAGATGTAAATTTTAAGATCATATTTATGAATTCTTTGTCAGAGAAGGAAGAAAAATAATTTCACCACTCATTTTAAAAAATTAAATCAAGACAGGAGACATACAAAAGAATACATTAATATCAGTTCTGGCTAATGTTCTCTAATTCACTGTTGTCTGAAAGGAATATTTAGTGAAAGTATTGCCTCTATGTCTCTGAAAATGAATTCTCATCTCTAACAGCCTTTCCAATGAATGGGTAAGACTACCCATCTATCAGATAGGACTGTATAATCATCACCGTGCTCCCTAGAGAGAACTGATCAGCCAGAAGATGTCCCCCACCCACACTACGTTAAAAAAGCTAACATTCCAACTTAGTTTCTTGGCAGGAAAATTGATCGGCAAATTCTAACTAAGATAATTTTTACCTTTAAAAATAATATGAATGTATTTGACTGTGGCTTCTTAACTTCAATGTTTGTTGGGAGAGAAGACCAATTCCAGTTCATAGGGCATCAAAGACAAAAAGGTTTATAGAAAAAATACACCAGTGAAGGTCGGAGGAAGGAAACAGGTCAGAGTGCTTTGATGAGGTCACCAGTGGGGGCAAAACAATACATCTGTGAAGTCAGTTTTCTCTACTTCTAATTGTAACCCTAATTCTTGCCCTCCTGAACTCTTCCTCTTAGAAAGTGCCAGTCACCCTCTACTTCCTGGCAGTCCTTCTGCCCTTGATTCTGCAGTTTTCAGGGCTGAGTTCTTTCATCTCCTGATAAAATGCTCTTTTTCACAGCAGCTCTCTCAAGCATAGCTCCCATCAAACACTACAACTGATAAAAAGCCTGGTTTGGAACTGTTCTTTTAACAGTTTGTCTCATTTGTCCCTGCCTTTCGCCCACTGCTCTTGTGTTGCTGAGCAGATTTAACTTCAACGCTCTGCGCACCTGGGACTTGATGCACTGACATTTCAAACTAAGCCTATTGAGGACAAAATGTTTCTGTCCTTTTACGTATGAAATGAATTTTTACAACTCTGATTAGATCTCTGTGTTTCACCTACAGAAAAGAAACACTGAAATGGGTCTCTAATTTGAGGACACCAAAGATATTCCATCAACAAATATCCCAGTGTTTGGAGCTTTCTTAGGAGTTATGAGAGGATTACAGCTCCTCTCCTCTTGGGGAGAATAAAATAGGACTCTATTTTAAATTAATAATTCCCATAGTTGGAAAGATATCAATATTTTTCTAATTATGTTAAATAAGAAAGAATACTATATATATCCAGCCCCCACAATTTTCTAAGCACTTCTCATTGTTTATGATGATATAACTATAAATGTGCCCTAAATTCTGAATGTTGTTCTCTTACCTTTCAGGAAAATATACACAATTAAGAATAAAATCTCCCAGACATGAAAAAGCTGAAGGAGTTCGTCACCACCAGAACAGTATTACAAGAAATGTTAAAGGTGCTTTTTTAAGAAGAAAATAAATTTTAAATATGAATAAGAAATTATCGCAAAGAAAAAATTCTCACTGACAAAGGCAAACCCATTATAAAAGCAATGGATCAACCAACACTAAAGCTAGCACAAAGGTTAAAAGGCAAATGTAGGGAGATCATATGTAATTACAACAATAAATTAAGAGGTACCCATAAATGTACACAAACAAAAGAAGTAAAAAATAATGACAAAACATAAACACAGAGGGGTGGGCAAAAATGGTAGTAATTTTAGAATGTGTTCTAGCTTAAGCAACCATCAACTTAAAATTGACTGCTATAAACACAGCTTGGTATATATGAAGAACATGGTAACCACAAATCAACTCTACGAGATATACAAGAAAAAAAAAATATCCAAACATAACACTACAGAAAGCCACTGACATACATGAGAAAAGAGCAAGAGAATGAGAAAATGGAGAACTACAAAAATAATCAGAAAACAATAAAATTGCAATAACTACATAACTATTGATTCCTTTAAATGTAATGGATTAAAGGCTCCAATCAAAAGACAAATGGATAAGGACAATGTGGTACATAGAAAACTGACTATAACTCAGCCACAAAAAGGATGAAACTTTATCATTCACAACAGCATGGATGGACCTAGCAGGCGTTACGCTAAGTGAAATAAGTCATACAGAGAAAGGCAAATACCACATGATTTTATTTATATTTAGAATCTAAAATCAAATAAATGAACGAGCAAAACAAGAACGAGTTCATAGATACAGAGAAGAAAATGATGGCTGCCAGATGAGATGGGGGTTGAGGGTCTGGATGCAAAAGGTGAGGGGATTTAGAAGCACAAATTGACAGTTACAAAATAGTCACAGGGACGTAAAGTACAGCATGGGGAAGATAGTCAATGTGATAACTACATGTGCTGTTAGGTGGGTGCAAGACTTACCTGGGGGATCACTTCGTAAGTTATATAAATGTCTAACCATTATTCTTCACACCTGAAACTAATATATTTCATGTCAACTGTAATTTAAAATTTTTTATTAAAAATAAACAAATTAGAGAAAATGAATAAAATCTACAAAGAGGTTATTAACCAATTAAAATTACCTACAAAGCAATGTATCTGAGCCTTTAGATGACATGTTTTAAAAAATTCATTTACCTAGTTGGCATATTAATTTGCATAACATTTCTGTCATGAAGTAAATGCTAGGGGAGCATGGACACCTCAAGAAGGGGACTAACACTTGTCGGGCATACACTGTCGTGTATTCCAAAGAGGCAGGACAGCACAGGGGTTAAGAACATGGACCCAGGGTGTTAGACTGCCTGGTTTCAAATCCCAGTTCTGCCTTTGATCTATCTGTGTGAGGTTATAAAAGTACCTACCTCTCCGGTTTGCTAGGAAAAATAAATGAATTTGAGCGAATATGTACATGTAAAGCATTTGCAGTTGTGCCTTGCATATAGCAAGATTGGCTATTATAACTGTTCATTATTATCATTACCATTAAGTTGTATTATTATACAATTATGATTCCAGGCAGATAGATTGTATTTATCACCTCATTTAGGCCTCTCCAACACCTGTGAATGGCTGTCTCCAGGCCAAACCCTTGGTGTGACACAAAGGAGCCTATGAGATATGTCAGAATCTCTGCCCCCTCTCACATCCCGCTTGAAAGCCAACCATTGTAGATCTCACAGAACACCCAGGGCAACCCAGTGCTGCCCCGAAGCTGCACCTCTTTCCAGGTTTCCTATGCTTTCAGGGTTCACCTCAGAGATACTCAGAAAATTAACATGTATAACCCATTAAGTATGGCATTTAACCTCTAACCTCTAACTCAACTCAAAGTCATGACACGATTTTTCACATGAACCTGCTAGGGCACAGATAATCTTCCAGGGTTATTCAGTCTGAATTTCAAACTTACACCTGCTTCACTGTGAGCTCTCCTGACTCTTTCTGAGCAGAAGTCATCCCTCTTTCCTGAGTAAGAATATCCCAGGTGTTTATATCTATTATGTACTTTGCCCCTATACTATAAATAATTTATTTACTCATCTGATCCCTTATTAGAATGAAAGGTCCTAGAAAAGTGAAATCTTTTTTTTTTTCATTTATCTTTGGATTCCTGTTGTCAAGAATACAGGAATACTTAATAAATATTTGTTCAGTGAACAAATTAAAGCTCAATAAATAGCTGTGGACTAAGTAATTTTCCCAAGACATACAAGTCATTGCAGATTGGGGATTTAATCCCAGGTGTATACCACACCTGACCACCTACCATGGGAGGTCTTCAACTGGACACCAATGCAGTGATGCTGCAAGTGAACCTTGTAGAGCAGAGAAATTATATGAAAAGAGTTAAACCATAGTATAAATAACAACATGTAAAAATTTACTCAATTAGCTAGACATGTGTGTTTAAATCTATGTTTTCCAAAATTAATAACTGCAAAAATTAGCTAAAGAGGCCCAACTACACATCGGATAAAAAAAGTCCTATAATAGAATACATTTGGACCTGGCTGGGTAGCTCAATTGGTTAGAGTGGTGTCCTGATACACCAAGGTTGCAGGTTCCATTCCTGGTCAGGGCACATAAAGAATTCAATCAATGAGTACATAAATGGGTGAAATAACAAATCAATGTTCCCCTGTCTCTCTTCCTTTCTCTCTTCAAAATAAATAAATTAAAATTTAAAATAAATAAATAAAATACACTTGGGAAATCTGGGTAAAACAGAATGCAGTTAACACACACCCAATGTTCTATAAATGTTTATTAAGTTTCTCAGAGATTTCAGTTTGGAAATGTGCACTGCATTCCTCCATGAAGGAAATACAGCATCCACTGTTTTCCAGACTTACTGGTATTTTGCCACAGAAAACATGACACAGATTTTTTGTTTGAGATTATTCCATAGAACAGACTTAAGTGTGTAACATTTGATTGCCATTCAGTGCCAATGCGCTCAAGTTGTCCAATTGCATCTGCTGCTCTACAACTCCTAACACAGATGAGACAAAGTATGTATTGACTCCCTGGGAAAGAGCTTTGATCCCAAGAATTATATTTTTAAATATCCCACCCAAAAAGCTAAAACCACCTCTCTTTCCATGAAAATTCTTCCTCTTTCAATTCCAAACTAAAACCTAAAATCTGTTGATTCAAACTATCACCATTTACGCTTAGTCCTTAAGACCCTTTGAATGTGGGTTAAACAATAGGTTTGAGAGAAACGAAGAAAAAAGAAAAAAGCTTATATTCAAGAGTTTTTCCTAATCTGAACACAGCATTTTTTTTGATCCAAGAAAACCAAACACAAGGTTTATATAAATAATGAAGTACAAAAATAAACAATGTCCACAAACTTTGACTGATTTGATGCTAACGTGGAATTACAGAGATCTTAAATACACATCCCCAACAAGAAAATGTGTTAAAATTGTACTTGAAGTCATAGACTGAGAAATATTTAAAGGAGCAAGTTGTGGAAGATATATACTCCCAAAAGGAAGAGATCGCTTTTGTTTATTTCCCCCTCAATATTCTAGACTCGTCTGAAAATACGTAAGGAAACATGAAAAGGAATTCTCTCCCCACTCCTACCAGTCAGGTTTTTATTTCTAAGGTTTGGTTTGAAACAAAAAGTCCCTTTCTCCAGTGTGTGTGGGGGGAGACAGAGAAAGAGAGGGGTGGGAGGAAAGGGGAAAAGAGAGAGAAAGGGAGGGGGAAGAGAGAAAGAGAGAGAAACAATTTCAGAATGACTATTGTTTTGATGATGTAAGAATGTCAATGGGACTGTAGAGGATCAAGGAAAGAATTTAGAAACCCTTATGCAAGAGGGGAGAGACCCAACAGTGCAGAAGGGATGGAATTGGGACAGAGGTTCTATCCTGTTGTTCTGAAAAAGGACAAAGAGTGTTGTAGCTCAAGAATGGCATGCTACTCGCAAGCTGTCCCTAAGAGATGCCAAGGTTGCAAGTGGTGGGTGAAGCCCACAGAAATAAGAGTTAAGACCCGGGCTTGGAAGCAGCAGCAGAGTTCCTGGTAGGTAAGCCAGTAGCAGCACAGAGAAGGATAAATATGGAATCAACTTAGTGGCTGGCTCAGAGCAGCACTGCTGACGAGACTGAGGAGCCCGGCACAGCAAAGGGGACAGAAGGACAATAGGGACCAGGGTCAGTTGATAACCAGAGGTCTAGAAAGGTCCCATATCATAAGTAAGCTTCAAGCCCATATACACCCCAGAATTCTAGCACAACAAAAACTGATACCTGACTTTTCATTAACTGCACTAAGAGGGAAACTTCAGCCAAGTTTTATATAACTTTTTAAAAATAAAGATACAATATAAGTTGCCCATCAACTTTCTGAAAAATATTTAAATTGCTGCATGAACATTCCTATGATGCCTTTCCTAAGGAGAGGCCTTCTCTAATGTTTCTACCCAATTATATTTTGATGAATCTATAGCAATTTCAGCTAAGGCTGAATTCTGGGTTTGACTTCATTGAGAGACATTAGAATTTGGAGAAAGTATGTCCCATACAACCACTGCCCTAAATATTTTTCACTTAAAGTTGCCACATTCCATTTTTTAAAACTTTCTTTTATATGGCCCAACTGCTGAGCCATATAATCATGGCATAATTCCAGAGTCCGGCATAGCGGGGCCTCACCCACCATCCAAGGTCTTGGCATCTCTCAGGTGTGGTTTTCACATAGCACGCCATTCCTGAACAACAATACTTCACCCTCTTTTATCCTGGAAGCCCAAGAGTTTCTAATATTCCCTCTTGAAGATGTCCACCAACAGAGCTTTACGTCCCCATGTGGGACCCTAGAAGCTCCTCCAAGCTGTCATCTTCATGTGGTTATCTCACTCAGTGGGTAAGGGATGGGCTCTGGAATCAGACAGGTCTGTATTTAAATCCAAAATCTGTCACATTCCGACTTGGAGTTTTCTCATCAGTTACATGGAAACACTGAGAGTAGCTACCTAAGAGGATTGTTATGAGGGTACAACAGGATAATGTTATAAAGCTCTAGGCACAATGCTTAGCTCATTATCATTACATGAGAAATGGTAGCTATTATTAGCAACAGAAATCTAAGTCACTGAAGAAATGTTCAGTTATTACCATAACTGCCTTCCAGCAGGACCTTAATAACTAGTAATGTGGTAAGTGTCATCTGCCCTGGCTGGTTTAGCTCAGTGGATTGAGCGTCGGCCTGCGAGCTAAGTGTCGCTGGTTCGATCTTCCAGTCAGGGTACATCAGAGAAGGAAAACTCTGACTCCAAAAAACCTCCGCTGCCTTGCGGCATACCTCTTCAGGGGAAAGGCTAAGGGAGTAAACCCCGACAGAAAATCCGGAGCCGGAGTCCCTAAGGCGGTTTGACGTTGTAGTCAACACCGGCAACTCCTGCGGCGCACCTGAACCCAAGCTGTATTGACTCCGTCTTTCCCTTGGATCCTTCAGCTGCGAAGAGAGGGGGGGTCTGCTGCATGGGCAACAGCAGACCCTCCATATTACCCTGCCCAGGCTCTGTAGCTTCAGCGTCATCGCAAGATGTCGATTCAACACGGGAGGAGACAGATACCATGTCACTCCCGAGTCGGACTGCACAGCCATTCTCGGCGGTGCAGATAGACTCTTAAGAAGCTACACCATCGTCTCTCGAGACGGACGGCTGCCGACGGTAAGTGTCATGTTTAATGTTATGAATTAGCTGAGCTTCTAAGTTATTTAGATCTATTAAGTTTCTTGTGAGTTTTAAAATAACTTGCCTTTACTATACAATGAAAAAGTCACTTATCAGAGGCCACAGCTTCCAAAGCAATATAAGTTACATGCAGAACTACTTGCAAATTCAGATTTCAGACAACGGCCCATCCATCACATAAGTATAGTCATGTTTAGGGTTTAATTTTTAAAGTAATAACTAAAAGAAACTTAATTATTAGAGTTTTTAGAAAGATCTTTGCTGGACTGTCAAATTCATAATATTAACTATGAGAGATAAATAGTGAACAGTAAATAATGGGCAAAGAATGTCCCTGGCAACATTCAAATAGAAATAATGCCTATTCAGGCATCAATTGTGTAACAGATTTTTGAATACTTGGCCAATAAATTTAATCAGTGGTGTGCTAGTAAATTCCTAATAACCAGCTCCCAAGGGGATGGAGACCCCTGTTTTGTAGAGTTTGCCAATTTCCATGGTGTAAAATACCCCACCATGACCCATTTCAAACTAACACCAGGTCTCAAAAGCCAGTACCAACACATCACCTAGTTATGGAATAGTATTCATAATGGTTAGGTAGTTCACCTCAGTGGGGTAATTTATTGTACATGAGAACCAATGAATTAGCGCACAAGTAAAAAGCGAATATAGATAAATGTTATACAAGTTTCCTAGGAAGGTGACTGAAATCATTTTACAATGAGCTAATACCATAGGTATTATTCACAATCCTTCCTCACAGAGCTGATCCTCGCTCTGCACAAGTGCATACACCCCAGTCTTGTACCATCTTTTTCTAAACTGACCCTGTTATTCTCTTAAGAGTCTTGCCAGACTGAACTCTTCACCTGGATAGGGGTTCTCAGGCCCCCTCTCTATTCATTTAGTATCAGTCACCAAGAAATAATGGTTTTCTTCCCTAATTTTCTTCATAAGACTATTGCATATTTTCACCTCCCTTTTTTCAGTAAACCCACCACCCATGCTATTACTCCTCCAGCCAGGAACAGAGACACACTCTATGAACAGGAAGGAATTAACTATCATTTAGTCACTTGCTTATATGCTCTTTCTTTCGGGAACAGAAGAACTAAGCTTTTAAGAATATCGTTTGGAAGACTGTAGGAAAACCAATATAATCCCTTTTCTCACTTCCAGCTTTGAACTCCAGCCTATTCCTAGACAATTTCACTGCAGGAACCAGTGACTCACCAAATTAAAGGACTGAAAAAGTAGAGCTTAAAAGAGAAGATAAATATAACGACATATTTCTCTCTTAATTCATAATGTTGCACTTCCAACCTGCTTAACTGTTAAAAGACAAGCTATTGAGTATGACAGTCATCAATTCTACAATCTTTATATAGATTACAATAAAAAGGAAAATTACATTATTTCTACAGCTAAAAACAAGAAATACACTGCTAGATGAAAGAGCTCTGTGGATGGGTGTTGGTAAATATATTTAATGCGACTGAACTGTACATTTGAAAAATAGTTAAGATGATAAATTTTATAGTATGTGTATTTTACCAAAAATTTTAACTTTTTAGAAATTTAAATTAAAAACAGAAATCTATTAAAGAGATATTCTGCCACTCTACCCTCCAGAATTTCAAGTAAACAGTACATCATTTTTCCACATCCTTGCCAACAAATAAGTCAGAGGAAGACAAACATCATATGATTTCACTCATATGTGGAATCTAAAAAGCAAACAATGAATAAACAAAACAAAACAGAAACAGACTCATAGATACAGAGAACAAACTGATGGTTGCCAGAGGGGAGAGGTTGGGGGGATATGTAGAAAAGGTGCAGGGGATTAAGAGGCACAAATTTTCAGTTGTAAAATACATAAGCTCCAGAGATGTAACTAACATACAACACAGGGGATATAGTCAATAATATTGTAATAACTGTATGGTGATTACATCATAAGGTGTATAACTGTAGAATACTATGTTGTACACCTGAAACTAATACAGTATGGCATGTCAACTGTACTTTAATAAAAAAAAAAATAGAAAAGTCAGTACACCAGATTCTTTAAAATAAATAAATAAATAAATAAGACAACCTTTAACATTGCCTGATTTCAGACATAGGAGCACCAAGTGTTGAAAAAGGACGTCTTTGCTCTGCTAGACATTAATACTACATGTTCATTTTTTCAAAGAATCTCATATTCAGTATAATTAACTTCGTGGGCTAATCTGAAGGGGGAATGGTTTCATCAGGAAAACAAATGGTCAAAAAGTCACACATACTGCATTCTTTGCCTCTCACTGGGTCAGGCAGGCCAGAGCAGTCCACTGCAGAATTCGGAATGGCAACTCTCCACCTGGAGCCACTGCTATCACATTCTGTATATTCAAAGTGGTAATCTTTCTGCAAACAATTACAAAAACAAGCCTTTGTTAGAGCCAATTTTAAAGGGACATCTGTGCTTTCTCCATCACCCCCAAACCTGCCTCCAAGCCTGATTCTAAACTTTCCTCCCTGGTTCACGCTCCTTCTTTCGCCACTGGAGCCACACCAAGCAGTTTTTTAATCTAAAATGGATCATGCCAGGCACTGAGTAGGCACTGAGGATATGAAGAGGGACAGGACAGCCAATGCTTTCAAGTTGTGTCCACTGATCTTTAGTCTTACCCACCCCAAAAAGGTTTCAGCACATTTCCCTATTTGTTTTGCAGACTTTTAGAGCTCTAAATAATTGGTAGATAGGACTATAAGAGCAAAATATTACCAGGAAATGGAATGCTGTCACTGTTCCAAGTTTTTCAAAGAAAAAAAAAAAAAAAACATTCCCATTGATCTAATTCTCATTCTGTTTAAAATTTAACAGAGGTGTAATAATTGATTATCCAAATGTTAGTAAAAGACTACATTTTTTAAGCAGCTCCCCCAGGTTCAATACACATGCACCACAGCAGGCTGCCATCAATCACAGACTATAAAATAGACATTCATAATAGTTGTCAAATTAAGACAAACCCACTTGTCTCTGGCCTTTGACTGCTTTGAAATTTTCAGTGTTCTCCATTGGTCAGAGAACATTAAACATGAGATGCCTGAACTTAGAGGAATAAGGACAAAATGCCATTGGAACACTGGAAAGATGAGAGAAGTTCTAAGTCCTTCCCCAAATACTTTCAGTTCAATATCCTATTTATTCAGGTCAATATCTTGGATGTTACTATTCTGCTTCATTCATTCTCTTTGCCTCCCTTACAATATCAATGACAGGAAAAACCAGAAAAATCAAGTCGCATCATCATTCGGGAAATCAGGTGTGGGAGGCAAGAAGGTATCTAGGTGTGTGTGTCTGTCCACATGGCAAGAATACCAGTTAAGAAATGGGTTCTGAAATCAGAAAGGTCTGGGTCTGAATTCACATCCCATTGCTCCAAATACAAAATATATGACAATGGGCAAGTCACTTACTTCTCAAAGCATTTTCTTTTTTCATTAGTAAAATTAGAGTAATAATATTTACTATCCTATATAGTGGCTGTGGAAGTTAGTTAAGATAATGCATGTAAAATGTCAAGCATGTTAGGCTGCAGTGAGTTAGCATTTGATTAATGGTAGAATTATTATCCTTATTAATGACAACAGGGATAGAGAGGATGATGTAGAGAAAGAAGCTAGTTAGTGGTGGTAGGATAAGGCATAAATCACCTGGGTTTCTGTTTCCCCTGCTTCAATTTCTGCATATACATAAGATAAAATGAGAAGAATTGTAAATTAGAGAAGGTGGAGTTATTAGGCTGGAAGCAAAGGTCTTTATGCTACACTCATATCCTTCCCCCAAAATAAAATTTAATATATCCTTCAGGCAATCATCTCTGAATATTATTGTTCCCACTCAAATTTTTTATAAAGTTTGGCAAGAGATAATTTTAGATTATATCTTTTGATAAGTGCCTGGTTCTCCACTATGCTTTATTCTCAACTAGAGGCAAATATATATACCTAAAACAATCAATAGAAGTAGCCAAATGGGAAAGGCTTTCTAGAGGGAAGATGGGAGAAGGAAGTGAAGAAGAGAGGAAAGGAAGTAAGAAAGGGAGGAAAACAATAAAAGTTAACTGCATTTGACTACATACAAATATTGAACACAAAAGTCATCAACAGTCAAAAACTAAAGTAAAAAATAAATAACAAAACAGAAGTTAATTAAGAAGACTCAGTAAGGAAAAGGACAAATAATTATTTGAAAGTACAGTCAAAGAATGTTAAGTAATTCATTAAAAAAACAATATAAGTGGTCAATAAATAAATAAAAAACCTCAAACCTTGTTGAAGAAATAAAAATAATAATTTTCACCAACTTAGTACTACATTTAGAACATTTTTTTTTAATTCTCCAAGGTAACAGTGCAGTACAACGGGCCCTTGTGTGCTTCCAATGACAGCATGAAGCGGTACAGGCTTTCTGGAGAGCAGTGTGTCAATGTGAATCGAGAGCTTTAACGTGTTCAAAATTTTGAACCCCAAAACTCACTTCTAGCATCTAATTTAAGGGGAAAAATGTTTAATGTGGTCAGTGATTTATGTGCAAAACTGCTCATCATAACTTTGGAATAGTTAGGGAGAGCATACTTAATAGTTGAGCATTAAGGAGTCTTATATTTACATCATCTATCTGGCATTTTTCTTATGTGTTTACAGCATTAAATACCTATAACAATTATGTAAGGAAAAGCTGTTTATATAATTTCCACAGTTCAACTGAAACTGAAACTGGGTAAGTAATGTACCCAGAGATATCCAGCCAGTAAGGAACATAGCTGAGAGCAAGAAGTCAAATCGTCTGCTTATTTACAAGCATTTTCAATTTACATAATGCCATTATGCTTAAAATACAAGGCGAGTGTTTTAAAATAGAAGGAGTGGTAAAAAGTTTCTAATATAAAAGCCCGATAGCCACAGAAATTTAACAGTAATCATAAAGCTATCTCATATTCAAGGAGAATATAAGAATACACAGATAAAGAAAATTATTTGATTCCTCTCCATGTCTGCATTAGGTTTCTGTGGCTGCTGCAACTAATTGCTGCACATTTAGCCCCTTAAGAGGATAAAAATTTATCCTTCCACAGTTCTGGAGGCAAGAAGTCCAAAACCAGTATCGCTGGGCCACAATCAAGGTGTCAGCCAGGCTGCCCTCCCTCCACAGGCTGTAGGGTGAATATGCTCTGTGCCTCCTCCAGCTTCTGAAGACTGCGGGCTTTTATTGGCTTCTGGATGCGTTGCTCTGCTCTCCACCTCTGGTGACAATGCCTTCTCTTCTGTCTTATTTCCCTCTGCCTCATTCTTACAGGGACACTTTGTTGGCATTTAGGGCTCATTTAGATGACAAAGAATAATTTCTCCATCTCATGATCCGTAACTTGGTCACTACCTCAAAGTCTTTCTTTTCTCCATAAAAGATAATAATTAGGTTTCAGGAATGAGCACATGCATACTATTTTGAGGGGAGGGCATTATTCAGCTTACCACAGTCCACCTTCCGGACCCAAAGATGCATGTTCTTCCCACATTCAAAACACATTCACCATAACCCAACATCCCCTCGGCCTCAACCCATTCAGCATCCACTCAAAATCCAAAACCTCATCTACATCTCATCAGCTTAAAAGCCCCAACTCGAATCATCTGAATCCCATATGGGGAAAATTCTGATCACCATCCATACTGAGGCAAAATTTCTCTCGATTTGTGGACCCACATGTGTTACCTGCTTCCAAAATACAATGGTTTGGGACATTAATAACAACACAGGCTTTTTCTAATGTTCACCTCACTTTTTCCTGAGTCCTCACTGGCAGAATCTCTAACATCCATATTTCTACCAACAGTCTGTTCTGGGCAATCCAAACTGTTTCTATTATGTGCTTTAAAATTCTTCCAGCTTCTGTTCATTAACCAATTCTAAAGACACCTTCACTTTTAGGTATTTGTTACAGCAACTTCCCACTTCCAGGTCATAAAATCTGGACTAGTTTTCCCATAGCTGCTGTAACAAATTACCACAAATTTAGCAGCTTAAAAGAACAGAAATGTATTTTTGCACAATTCTGGATGCCAGAAGTCCAAAGTCAGTACCACTGAGGTATGAGCCAGGCCATGCTCCCTCTGGAGGCTCTAGAGGAGAATCCATTCCTTGTCTCTTCCAGCTTCTGGTGGCTACCAGCATTTGTTGGTTTGTGGCTGCATCATTCTACTCTGCCTCTGTGAACATACTGCCTTCTTTCTCTTCCCCTTGTGATTGCATTTAGGGGTCACCCAGATAATCTCCTATCTCAAGTTTCTTATTCATGTTCTCAAAGCCCTGTTTGGTTTAATAAGGTAACATTCCCAGGTTCCAGGGATTAGAACTTGAATATCTGGAGGAGGTGTTAAGGGAGACATTATTCAACCTACCACAATCTGCTATTGTAGAATAGCCTTGACCATCATGCACTTGCATAATTTCTCTTGTTCTCAGTAATTTGTCTTAGGAAGTCTTTTCTCTTTCCATATCCCACTGAGAAGATCCTGGCCCTCATATGTAAAATTCAGGTAATTGGTTATCATCCTTGCAAAATAATGATGCTGAGAAATCTGATATGAATTTCAAATGAAGCAAGGCCTCTGAATAAAATAGGTGAGCTCAAGAAATCTCTTCACTTCTGCCTCTGTGATATTCAGGTTGCCAGTTATGAGATGAGAACAGCAACAAGAACACAGAAAAGGTACAGTATTGTGTTTTCTGATTTAATGATGGATGTTATATGCCAATTCACTTTCCTAAAATTCTTTATCCTATCTAGCTCTTCTAGATTACCCTTGAATTCTAAAGGGCCACATATATCGTTAAGTCACAAACTTCTTAGGATTTCAGCATGAAGCTTTAATGGGTTTATTTATAATTATAAAATGCTTAAATTCAAATCTATTTTATGCATAAAGCAGTACTTGGGGTCAGGGATTTAGAATGTAGTCCAAGCCAATTAGATTTTATCTTTAACTAAATAATAGCTTATTTCATTTGGGCTGGTAACAAATAATATTTTTTTGAAATCTGTTTCTGAAAGCAACCCTTCAGTCCATAGCAAAAATTTCAGAAATAGTGTGATACGGTAAAATTACTAAACATAAAATATATGCACCAAATATATTCTGAGTGGCATTCAAGGTACTGAATAGAGACAATTACAGCATTTAAGTTTTCAGATTTACAAATAACACCCCAAAGTTCTAGCCACAGACCCAAGTAAAAGTTGAGCACTTAAAATGATCCCTTGAAAATGAGAATTTTCTGAGTAGTAAGGAGTAATTAAAGAACAAAGGTAAAAAAAAATGTTCTCATACAAATATAAAATTAATATATTTCAAAGAGTTTATTTAAGTTGTTAATTAGCAAGTCAGTCAGTAAGAAGGTACCACCAGTTCAAAGGGGATTTCAAAGAACACACATAAGCAGATAATCCAGAAGTGAATGAATTAACTCAGAGATGCAGAACTGGTAAATATCCAGAGCAGAATAACTGATGGTATTCCAAAGGATAACATGCCTTTTCATTTCTATGGACAAGAATCATTTGGATTCTTACTGGTTTCTTACAACTCACAATGTTCTAAAATAGTTCAAAGATAAGGAAAGATGCAGGCTCCTATAGAAACTGAAAATTCAGAAAGCTGCACTAAACAGGATACCCAATAATCTTTACTGCCTATTTCAATGTGTTTCAAATTTTTCCTGCCAAGGAGGGAAATTCTTGACACTTTTCCCCATATTTAAGGGCTTCAGACAGTTTATAACCTAACATATTGATATGAATCAGAGCACACTCTAAACCAAAGAATGTCCACTCACAAGCCCACTCTCCAAATTATAAACTGGAGGAAGTGGTCGGCCCTACCCCACTCAAAATATGGCAGTTATTTAGACACATGTGCAAACCACAGAAAGCTAGGGCATAAAGACACTGTCCCAAGTAACAAAATGATGGAATTCCCTGAGAACTCTACACTGTAAATATGTGGGAACCAGGAAACAACCAAAAGAGTAATAGAGAGTATTTATTACTCATCACCAAACACTTACGGGTAGACTATCCCTCAACAGAAATCATGGTACACCACACACAAACACACCACATAAACACACTCACATGCTCACATGTGAACCAATAAAGGTATAGGCACGAATTCTCAAGTAACAGAAACTCAAATTGTGTTATCTTTCACCTAAAACACAAAATGTCAGGATACACCCAAATAAATGCTGGATGCTCACAGTACCCCTGGACAAAAACTCTCTCCCCAATGAATCCTTGACTTTTGGGCTTCCTTGTTCCTCTTTGCATCACCCAGTTTTAGCAAGAAACCTGTCATGTCAGTTAAGCAGAATTCCCACTTAGTTCTGATGTTTCCTCCTAGTAATTTTCCATCCACTGACCTTCACCCTGCTCCTTGCCTATAAATCCCCACTTGTCCATGAAATATAAAGCAGTCCCTCTCTATATCGCAGTTCACTTATATCGCCTCACTGTATCGTGGGTTTTTTTTTAAATATTATATTTAATTATTTATCGCGGATTTTTCGCTATATCATAGGATTTTGTGGTACTGTATACATATGTTTCTCAAGTTACATAGGTTTAAGAGTGTAGAATATGTTTAAGAACATAAGTAGTGTTTATAAAAGTGTAGAAAAGGTTAATAAGGGACTGAGAACAGTTTATAAGTGTGTGGGAAGCATTTATAAAGCCTTAAAATATACATAAATATTAAAATCAATGTAAGGTTCCTACTTCACAGATTTTAACCTATCGCAGGGGGTCTAGAATGTAATACCCGTGATAAGTGAGGGAATACTGTAGTAAGTGAGCCCTGCTCTGTACTGAGATCTTTTCCCCTATCACAATAGTTCCTAAATAGAATCTTTTTACCAGTTGAACTACTGACCAGCTCTGATTTTCTCTGAAACCCCCAAACACAAAGGTCATTTACACTATGAAAGCCTCATGGTACTCAGAAAACCTGGGGTATCATTATCATCTCCCAATTATGACAACGTTATAGTCTAACTACATATAAACTAGAAATGTTTCAAATGAATCACATATATATAAATATGCATATACATATATATATATCTTGACATTATATTGACAATACACATTATTTTATATTGACATTAATATACAATATATAATTATTTATGCAAATAGCAATACATAGTTTTATATATTAGATTACTACATGTTATTCTTTACTACATGGCACGTAATTATTAAACAAGCACTATGACCTAAATACAATGGGGGAAATTTAAAATAAACATAACACATAGTCCCTGCACTCAAAACGTTTATGATCTTGTTGCAGTAGATAGGAAACAAACACACATCCACACACACAACATATAATTTTATAAGGAACTATAAAGATTAAGGTCTCCAATGTAAAACAGTGTTATCACAATCAGTGTGCAAGTAAAAACTATCTGGGGAAAATTACCACTAAAAATTCCTTAAACTCTCCCATAAAATACAATGTTGTACCACTTCTCAATAGACTCATCACAGCCAATTTTTTCCTTAAGCCTCTGGCAGATACCAATTACTTAGCACCCAAATGGCTTGCATTTTAGAGGCAATGTTTTCTAGAAAACTAACGTAAAATGTGCATGATGTGACTTCCTATCATATGACTTCAAAGTCAGAAGAACTGCTGTGTGCTGGAACTTCCCTGAAAGGCAGGCAGTGCTTGTAACTGTTCTAGTGCTTACCAGTTCATTCGTAAATAGCAGGTTTGATAGGATGCGATAAACAGTGGGATCGTGCCTGGAGATAATGTGCCTACAGATACGCAGTGAAATACATTAGCTTAAGGATGGACAGAGAGGTGAGTGAGTGAGCTAATGAAAAAACAAACAAACAAAGCTGCCTGGTCTTCTGTACTCAGATTTGTTCATGGCAGGGGCCCACCAATGGAAAAATCAGCCCCCTGGTGCTCCCTGCCTATCCTCTTCAGTCAATTAAGAGTTGACCAGAGTTCATTGTAAAGACCCAGTAGATGACTACAAATTCTAATACAGAATCAAAAGCAGTAGAGGTGGGAGACGACCGCTGGTTTCAATAAAGAAAAAACTGCTGATACCTAAGAGAATACACATAGAGGGAAGAGGCAAAAAGAAGCCAGTGTAATTTCTTTCCTTAATATAAGGCTCCTTCTCTTTGAATATTTATATAAAACGTTGAGAACAGTATAGTCTTGTATATGATGAGACTGCAATTGCTCTGGGTAAAGGCCCTCAAATTTAAGTGCTCAGCAAAGTGCTGGCACCCTTATTTAAGAAAGCGAGACAGCAAGCAGGAAGAAGGTAGAGAACCTGAGACTGTAGTGCATGGCACAAATACTTCAACTTTAATTCCAGTGAGTAAGTATACTCACCCTACTATGTGGGAAGGTCAAAAGAATGAGAATACTTAATACAGGCACACATGCGACTTAAAATAAAATCTTCCTTAGCCTACATATCAAGCACATGAGCACAGTAGCACTGTGCAGAATTATTTATATTCAGATTTTTCTTTTATAAAAGGAACCTGAAGTTACCATGGGAACCTAGGGCTAAGTAATAAGTATCTGTTCTATTTATGACACATACTTCATTTGTAGACACTGCTGCTTTTTAGAAATTATTTTGAAAAAGTTCATGTTTTAAACCTAAGTTCCATGTCTGTCTTCATAAACAACATCTTAGAGGTACTCAATTCAATTCATGAATCAGAATATACATTTACTGAGCACCTCCCATATGCCACTGCGTAGATGCTGGGGATACCAAAGTGAATAAAAGAACCCTGCTCTTGTGGGACTTGCCTTTTAGTGGGAATGAAAGTGCACAGGGTTTCTGGGAAAGACCCAGCTGAGACCATTTTTCTATGACTCTCAACACAGGTTTGTGAAGGGGCAACCAATGAAATGGGAACAACAGACCCGGATCTCAGTCTCACCTCTGCCAGGGCTAAACTGAAGACCCTGAGCAACTCAACTAACTCTCTGCATCTCAGGTTCCTCTTAATCTTTAAGAGAAAACTCTATGCTTGTGGTATTATAGACTGTATCTCATAGTTCCACAGTTCTTGATTAAGGGAAACCAACCACCTCCTGTTCTAACTGTCATGCACTATCAGAGAATGTTTCATAAAGAGAGCATTCTAAAAAGAAGTCCTCCCATGAGAAATGAAAGTGATTTTTCTCAAGAGACCTGCTGCTAGACAATCTATAATAATATCAATATTAAAAATATTAATTTGAAAACTTTCATAGAAGAGACTGAGGAAAATGTATGCTCTTGTATAAAAACATCCTAAACACATGCAATCATTATTTTATTGTCTAGTAACATTTAAACCTGCTGAATTAAATATGTTTATCTCTGCTTCCTCCAACCTACAAGAGTGAAGTTTCTAATGGGAGTGGAGAGTAAAGGAATAAAAGTACTATAAGAAGACAAAAATGGAGAGAGTAGAAATGAAAATGATAATAGATGCAAGGTGTCAACAAATTTTGGAAGATGGAAAGCATAAGGGGAGCTTTATTGACTTATCAAAGCAAGAAAATCTGAATACTAAGGTCTACATAGGTAGATGATAATAAGAAAGCTGATTTGAGCTGCAGAAACTCTCAAAATTAAAAGTACCAAATATCTCAGAAAACAAACAAAAAGCTACAAACAGAAAGACTAGTTGAAAATGTGTTTGAGAGTGTAGACCCCTCCAATTCCCTTTCACATGATGGTAAAAGACAAGAATTATTTCCTCCAGCAAAATAGAAATAGGGAGGTTACAGATTTGGGGATATCAAGCACAGCAAATAGAAGAAAAGGACCTTACTGAAAACAGAGGACAGGTAAACAGGTATGTCCTGATTGATGAAATGCACCTCAGGGACACTTCACTACTCAGACAGAAACCTAAGTCCAACTAACCCCAATACTGCTGCCCTTTCCACTTAACCCACAGCCCCCAGAGTCTAGCAGAGCCACTTCCTGCTCTCCCAAAGGAGCCTTCGGTGAATGTCACACCTCATGTTAGGACTGTTACCCAGATTCTCAGCTGATTCTTACATCTGCTTACCCTAGAATTGAGATTAGCTGTAATGTAACTTTAATCCACAATAGAATAATTATTTTATTATTAATAATAACACTAACACCCTAGCCAGTTAGCTCAGTTGGTTAGAACATTGTCCCAACACACCAAGGTTGTGGGTTTGATCAATGAATGCATAGATAAGTAGAACAACAAATCGATGTCTGTCTGTCTGCCTCTTTCCCCTTTCTCTCTAAAATCAATAAATAAAAATTTTTAAATAGCACTAACATTTGCAGAACCCAATAAGCTTTCCAAAAAAATTTTCATACATCATTTTGCTTGAGTTGACCCACAGCATAGCCCTGCATAGTAGGCAAACGTCTTCCTCCATCCTCAGGGCCCCCACCCTGTTTTAATCACCATCTTCTGCTGCCTAATGACAACCACCAACAGCCTAGCTGGTGAGCCTCTTATGCTCTTGCCCACATTTGTGACAATGCAGCCAGCTGTAATTATGTCATCCCTGACAAAACCCTGTAGCAACATCCAGTTGACCTGAGGATAAAGTCCATAATCTAAGCATAGCATAAAAGGCCCTTCTGATTCAATCTCAATCTGCTTCTCCTTCATGTAAGAACTATTGGAACAATATTGCTTACTCTTTCTGGCTGCCAGGCCCTGACTTATCCTCTGTCTGGAAGCTATCTCTGCTTATAACTTGTAACAGTAAAAGAAAATCTGTATAATAGTCAAGCACTATATAGCAGGTTCTCCTTCAGGCCATCCCTGACATTGGCAGGGCAAGGGCAAGAGTGTAAATTGAGGTGCCCCATCCCCCTCTATACCTAGCTTACCCCTTAAACAGCCTCCTCACATACAAGAGGTGGTGCCAGCTGCACATCCAAGGTCTGTCAGTGTCCCTTCCACAATAACACAGTCTACAATCAGGAAGGTGGACCTGGAAAAGCCCAGAAAGGCCCAGGAAGCAGACCTGGACCTTTTAAGAATGTAATTCCCAAGCCATGTTACCTGGAGTGTGGTGTGGGAGAGGGGGACATGACATCCAGGTGGGCACACCTTGGCCCACAGAGTGGAAGACAGGAGGATGAACACAGCTGGAGAAGGACCAGAGCAGGGCCCTCTACAGCAGACCCAAGGCAGGGCTGTGAAGATAGTACAGATCTGTACTACATAACAACATCTAAACTAAAGTACAGCAAAAGACATTACCACTTCATAAGGAACTTCCTATGAGAAGGTAGGAGGTAACACAGGTGAGAAGATGTGGAGCTTAAATGCTGTACAAGTGGCAGATATGACGATTCTGCTATGAAGTGGACAACGAAAAGTGGGAATAATCCAATGGGGAAAAAAGAACAAGAATTCTGCTGACAATGTACTTTGCTGACTTCAATATTTGGCTCAGGAAAGGGCAAACTCTGTATCTGAATCCAGCTAAGCCACTGGCAGAGTTCAGACAGAAAAGATTTACAAAAATACAATTTAAATTCAAAAGCTAATAATTGTCAATGCTGCCACTTCAAATTGAGCTTTACTGTCTACAGAAATAGCACAGGTGATAAGTGGCTCTGAATGCTTTGATGTCCAAATCATGTTTTTGCTTGTTAGATCCTGGGAGCTAATGATAAAGCTTAAAATCTTATAAGCAGAAATCAGAATAAAAACTGAAGCTTCCCCACCCCGTTGCCCATGTCCATGGGTCCTTTATACATGTTCCTTGACTAGCTTCTTCCCTTTCTTTCCCTGCTTATCTCCCCTCCCCCTGCCCCTAGTCACTGTCAGTGTGTTCCTTGTGTCCATGCTTCTGGTTCTATTTTGCTCATTTGTTTGTTTTGTTCATTAGGTTCCTGTATTAGGTGACATCATATGATATTTGTCTTTCGCTGCCTGGCTTATTTCACTAAGCATAAAACTCTCCAGGTCCAGGATGAATTTTCTTTCTTCAGCTTCCTCTTGATTCATATTTTTAAAAGCAATATGCAACATAGTTACTCCAAACAAGAAAATAAAACATTTCTATCTTCATAAAATATAATACACTTCTCTGCACCTAGGTATGAATTCAAACAAAAAAAATAAAAGCCACACTGGTTCAAAATTATGAAGCCATATGCTTTACTCCTCCCTGCAATACTATGGGCATCTTTTCTTTGTAGAAAATATAAATATTTTCTCAGTGCTCTCTCAGAGCCTTTTCATGATCTAGTTCAGAAACATTAAGTGGACAGATTATTCATAGACCAGGAAAAAAAATGAGTGAACTTGATTCAACTCCCAGCACCACCGTTTTTCCAGCTTGTGTGCCTTAGGAAAACCACCTGACACCTATGAGCCTCAATTTTCTTGCCTATCAAAGTCATAAAATTATACTAATTTCTCTTCTTATCTTGTAGGACTATAAGAGTAAATTAACTGAAATCACTATACAAATATGAGATGATCACTTAGACACAAGATATGGTCATATTTAGGTCTGTTTCCCAGGAAAATACTATTGGGTTATTACATTTCAGGCCAAATCCTTACTATGCACTAGAAAATACAGACTAGAACCTCTTTAGCTAATTGCAGTTTACAAAGAGGTTTCACTTAAACTTTCTGGTTTGATCTTCATGGCAACAATGTGTGGGAGGTAGTTAGTACCTCATTTCCTCAATTCTAAGATGCAACCTTGAAGATCTCTGAAATTCATAGGGAAAGAAATTTGCCACCAGCTGTGCAGAATGATATAATAGTCCCAGCCTGTGCCTGTGAAAACTTAACAATAGGTCAATTATCCATTAATTTGATTATCATTTGAGTTATTTGTATCCCAAGAGTTGAATTTTAGCTTTATTTGTTGCTTACAACATCTAAAAAAAAAAAACTTACACAATACAATGATGTGGCACAGAAACCAAAAATGAATGTGTACAAAAGGCCACCTCTTCCACAAGAGGTAACACAATGACAGCAGACAAGTCCAAGTTCCCTAAGAACAGCTCACAGGAGTGGAAAAGCTATAAGAGAACTACTTCAGGTATCTTGAAGAACTGTCATTCAGACACTATCTGCCAAACACTTCTTAGGAACTCCAGACAGAGGGTGTTTAATTACAAGTGACAAAACCATGAAGATAATCTAGTAGAAAAAAATAGTTTAGGGGTATTCATAAGACAAGACTCAAATCACTTACATTAGAAAATATGTTTTTAAAAATATATAAATAATAGGAAATGTAACTATGTGACACTCTAAGACTAACTGATTCAGTATATGTAGTTGACCCTTGAACAACACAGGTTGGAACTGCACCAGTACAGTTACCCATGGATCTTTTTCAATAAATATACAGTTGGCCTTTCATATCCCCCCATTTTCCCACCTGCAGATTCAACCAGTAGAAGATGGAAAATAGTATTTCCTATCAATGGCTGGGAATCTGCAGATGGGAAGAGTAGACTATGGATTGTTCTGTGCCATTTTACATAAGGGACTTGAGCATCTATGGATTTTGGTATTCACAAGGGAGTCCTGGCACCAATCCCCTGTGGATACCAAGGGAGGACTATAGCCAAGTTTTTGAGTGGTCAAAAGCTACACACAGAATTGAGACTGCATGAGGGTCAGAACCCCTAACCCCCGCATCATTCAAAGGTCAACTGTAAACCCTGCTGAGCCAGGGAAAGAGCCAGCAGAAGAGAAGTCTTGGTGGTGACTAAAGCCAGAATGTAGACAGAATGCAAGATGGAGAGTAGAATAATAAAAGAGAAAAATTGGAGAGACCAGTGTAACAGAAGACAAGACAGAGGTTGTGTCAGGCCAGTGCAAACCAGGATCCTGAGCCAGATTTTTAAAAGAATCATGTCACCCAACCCCAGGAACTGCTGACAAGTAATTCAGAGGCATGTTTAGATAACTCAGAGGAAGGCACACACTCAGAGGAAGGACACCAATATTAAAGAAGAAGAATATATGCTTAAGTGGTTGCATTTATATTATTGTTGGTTGGAAAAAGTTATTGTGCATTTAACACAATAAAGAGTTCTCCCACCCTTCAAAAAAGTCAGTAAAACTCTGGTGGTGCATTTTAAACTAAAAGGTGATTTAGAGTTGAGGAAATACGGCATTATGACTCAAGATTTCTGAGATCTGGCAGCATGTAAGGCATATGCTAGAAGGCAAAAAGAGCACAAATAAAATTCTGTCTTCACTATCTCACAGCTACTAATGTTAGCAGTTTACTTGTTATATGTATTATGGGTACTTCTTTTATTACTTGCTTGTAGTACTTAGCACTTCCTGTCTCAGCTGGATCCCAACCCTTCTCAGCAGGCTTTTTGTATTGTACTATTTGTCAGCTCACTTTCCCGTTTTCCTCACAATTCTAAAACTCACACTAACATTTTCAAGCCATATACTAAAGCTCAGTCCCTTCACTCTCAGCCTACAATCTTGCATTCTACCACAACAGAAAATCAAAGCTCTCCAGGAACGAATTTCCTCAAATTGTCTCGCTTCTTCTCTGTGTGTCTGTGTGTGCACAAACTTACTTACTGGCTTGCCTCCTTCCCTTGGGTCTCACGTAACAATGCATGCTTCCTGCTTTACCAAATGAGATTCTCTGACGGTTCTTCAAACCCCATCCTCTCCTCAAACTTGTTCCATTAATTATTCTGCCTCTCCCTTGCTTTCGTTATGCTTCTCTCTCCCTGCTGGCTCTCCTCTCAGCTTATAAATTAATCATGTCTCTTCCATTATTAAAAATAAAAGAAAGAAAGAAAAAGAAAGAAAGAAAGAAATAAGAGAGAGAGAAAGAAAGAAAAAGAAAGGAAGGAAGGAAGGGAGGAAGGAAGGAAGGAAGGAAGGAAGGAAGGAAGGAAGGAAGGAAGGAAGGAAGGAAGGAAGGAAGGAAGGAAAGAAACCGCCACTGACCCTGTGTTGGTGATTCATCATTTGCTCCTAAATCCATTCTCTACCCTTATTTGCCCCAAGTGTAGCCCAGAGAAGCTGACCTCTCTAGACACATCACTCAAGTTCCTTGGTCTCCTGGATTCTGGTTATGTTCATCCCATTGGACCCACTGGCAGAAGAATGGAGGGAAAGTTATCTCCTTCCTACTCTCCACAGCCACTGAGCTTTCATAACACCATCCCCCCTTCCTGATCTGTTCCCTTAAAATCAGTCCACTCCCCCATAAAATGTTTCTTTATTAAATTCAGTTCAGTTGCACTTTTTGTGTGAGCTGTTTCCTGCTAGGACTCCGACTGATATATCTCGTGTCCCCCTCCAGCTCCTTTCCATTTCTTGCCAACCATGCTTCCTGAAAGAGAAGCCTGTCCTCATACCTAGATGGTTCTTAGGCTAAGTGAAAGACAGAAAAAGACAAATACCATATGATATCACTTATATGAGGAATCTAAAACACGAAAAAAATGAACAAGCAGAACAGAAACAGACTCACGGACACAGATGGGCGGGGAATTGGGCGGCTGGGTAAAAAAGATTAGGGGATTACGAAGTATAGATTGGCAATTAGCAAACAGTCGCAAGGATGTCAAATACAGCGTAAGGAATATAGTCGATAATATCGTAATAACCATGTATGCTGTCAGGTGGGTACCAGACTTATCAGGGAATCACTTTGTAAATTATAGAAATGTCTAGCCACCATGCTGCACACCGAAAAATAATAATATTGAATGTCAACTGCAATTGAAACATAAAAATTTTCTTAAAAAGTTTATACTCACTATCTCCCATTATTGTCTCTCATTTACCTCTTCACTCAGTATGATCTGGCTTCTGCCCCACATGAATCCATTAAACTCATCTCTCAAGTAGGGAATTAGGGGCTTCCAGCTATGTCTCCCACCATCTGCCAGTAAGCCATGTGCTCCAGCCATAACAAGTGCCCCTACTTGTCTCAGGCCTCTTTCAGGGTTCCCGCCACTTGGAGAGTCATTCTCTGCTTTGGAACTCAGTGAACCCCTAGTCATTGTGCAAGCCACAACTCAGGGAACACCTTCTCCTGGATATTCCTCTCTTACTCACGTGTTCTGCACCCCTCAGAACTACTGTTTCTGACTTGCATCCCTAGCTCCTGTATATAACTCTGGCACTCATCACATTATATCACTGTGATTTACCTGTAATCCCACCAAAGAATTATCTCTCCCAGAAAAGAATGACCCTCAAGTCCTTATAAAACAAATCTTGAGGCAAAAGCTTCTGTGACAGCACTTTGTTGAGAAAGCAATTCCAGGGAAGGGGCAAGGCAGGAAAGGAGAGGGTGTCTCCGAGCTGGCCACAGCTTCCTATAAAGTGAATGCTCAGGCTTGCTGAATGTCTTCAGAGAGGTAGTATAAAGCTATTGGATCTCCAAAAAGCCAGTCCAAAAGTAGTAGGAAAGAAGAATTTATCCAACTCCCTTTTCTCATTGGTCCAAGTTTAGCCACCTAGAATAGTAACTCCTTGCACCTTGCAGGTTGCACAGATGTGAGTGCTGAGAGGGTCCCATTGTGTTTTAGTGGTAGCAGGCAAACCTTGGGGCTCAGGCAACAGGCATGAGCAGGAAGACACTGTTGGGTTCCTCCTTCAAACAAAGTGAGGGACTGTGGCTGAGGCAAGGCAGCCGCAACCTTGGGAAACACAGAAGCTGGCCCTGGTCAGGAAGCAAGACAAGTGCATAGACCTGAGGTGATATATAAAGTGAATGTGGTCCAAGGACTTATTACAGTCAAACATAACTTAATGATGGGGATATGTTCTGAGTAGTGTATTGTTAGGTGATTTCATTGTTGTGCAGACACCATAGAGTGCACTTACACAAGCCTAGATGGTCTAGCCTGCTACATACCTGCCTAGGCTATGTGGTATAGCCTATTGCTCCTGGGCTACAAACTTTTACAGCATGTAGTACTGGATATTAATAGTTGGCCACTCCAATACAATGGTGAGTATATGTGTAGCTAAACATATCTACAAAAATTACAATAAAAATACTGTATAAAAGATTTAAAATGGTACACCTTCAGAGTGCTCTTACCGTGAATGAAGCCTGCAGGACTGAAAGTCACTCTGGGTGAGTCAGTGAGTGAGTGGTGAGTGAACGTGAAGGCCTAGGACATTACTGCCCACTGCTGTAGGCTTTATGAACACTGTAAACTTAGGCTGCACTAAGTGTAAAACAATATAAGATTACCAAGCACAAAAGAAAATGGTGCAATCAAGAGACACGGTAAATGCAAAATGTATGAGGCTGCTGTCGCTGTAACACAACATAGTATTTTATGGCAACATTTTTTCATACAAGTAAAAAGAGTATACTATAAATAATGATATAAAGTACAGTATAGTAAATACATAAACCAGTAATAGTCATATGTTATCATTTTCAAGTATTACGCACTGTACATAATCGCATTGCTATACTTTTATACGACTGGCAGCACAGGTGTGCTTACATCATCACCACCACAAACGTGAGTAATTCACTGCACTGCAACTTAAGATGGCTGCGATAGAAATTTTTCAGCTCCATTACAGTCTGTCTTATGAGACCAACCCATATATATGCAGTCCATCATTGACTGAAATGTTATGTGCTATATGACTGTTCAGTTCTGGAAAAATAATAGGCACTTGGTAAATATGTATTGACGACCTTATTAGAAGAGGAAGAATTTACACCTTTACCTAACTGATAATTTGAATTGATAGGTCCAAATCTCTCAATGGGTAAGCCCAGTAAGGGCATAACTCTCATAAATGGTAACAAGCTGCAGTTAATGCTGAGGCTAAGAAGCAGAACTAACTTTCTAAAAATTTGGTGGTGGGAGTCCAAAATGCTGCAAGTAAGCTCAACCTTTCTATAATTCCTTCCTTTTCAGAGACAAGTCTAATACCCAAATCTAAGATGTTTTATTTATCAAGCAATGTTTCTCAATTGTCTGAGAGGGACAATCATCATGCAGAGCTGTCCCCACTCACCTGATCCAGATTAATCTTACAGTAATGAACAACACAAACAAATGAGCAAAACAGAACCAGAGGCATGTTAACAAGGAGCAGACTAACAGTGACAAGGGGGGAGGGAGAGAAGGGGGTAAGAAAGGGAAGGGTCTAGTCAAGGAACTAGTATAAATGACCCATGGACATGGACAACGGGGTGCGAATTGACTGTGGGAAAAGGGGTGGATAGGGTGGGGGGAGCAATGGGGGAAAAAGTGGGTCAACTGTAATAGAAAAACAGTAAATAAATTTTTTTAAGTGAGAAATATTGCCATTTGATCAAATCAGTTTTTCTTACAGTGATATAATAGTTGTAGAAATGAAAAATAGTTGTAGAAATTAGAAAATAGATCTTCCATTGGCTTCAAATTCTATACCATATTAATAAAGAGTAACTAACCAAATATTCATACTTGCTACAATAGTAACATTTCTCTGAAGAGCCAGTGCAGCTCTCCAACATTACAGTAATGTTCATCCCCCAAACTCACTTTATATCACTCACTAGTATCAGGTAAGCCCAAAATTATGTAACCTACACAAAAGTGCAGAAAGAACTCCCACAGTTCTCTGATAAGAAAAAATCTAAATCAATTTTGATTGTAGTTACCCAGCCACATGCTTAAACTAAGCAAATAAGGAAGGATTATCAATTAGATGTTTCAAGTTTAAAGCAGAAAAACTAGCTTGTGTCCAGAATTTAATCCAAGTACATTCATGTCTGTCAGAGTCCTTGGTAATGATGAGTGAAAATCTATGTCCATGTAACATTCACACTTTTCATTTAGTTTAATCCCTATAGGAACCTATGGCTTAAAGGCATTTTCAAATGTAATCCCTTGCCTCTCCCACAGGCAAAATATCAAAAAGAACAGAGTTTCCTCCAAAGAGGACATACAGTTGGCTAATAGACATATGAAAAGATGCTCAGTGTAACTAATCAGAGAAATGCAAATTAAAGCCACAATGAGATATCATCTCACACGTGTCAGAATGACTATTATCAATAAATCAACAAATAAGTGCTGGTGAGGATGTGGAGAAAAGGGAACTCTAGTTCACTGTTGGTGGGAATGCAGACTGGTGCAGCCACTATGGAAAGCAGTACGGAGATATCTCAAAAAATTAAAAATGGATCTGCCTTTTGACCCAGTGATCCCACCTCTGGGAATATAACCAAAGGAATCCAAAACAGTAATTTGAAAGAGCATAAGCACCTGTATTCATTAGAGTGTTATTTACAATCACCAAGGTTTAGAAGCTGCCCAAGTGTCCATCAGTAGATGAGTGGATAAGACAACTATGGGACATTTACACAGTGGAATACTACTTGGCCTGAAAAAAGAAAAGTCTGCCCTTTGCAACAGTATGGATGGACCTGGAGAACATTATGCTGAGTGAAATAAGCCAGTTGGAGAAAGACAAATACCATATGATTTCACTTATATGTAGAATCTATTGAACAAACTGAACTATCAGCAAAATACAGACTCATAGAGAGAACAGGATGACAGCTAAGGTGTAGGGAGGGTTAGGGGGTGGAGGGATTGAAGAAAAAGGAAAAAGGACTCATGGATATGGACAACAGTGTGATGATTGCTGGGGGGACTAAATGGTAATGGGAAAAAATGCAATAAAAAATTTAAAAGATAGGAGTTTCCTTCAGAACCACCTTCAGAAGTCACAGAGTTAGTTTCTTCCTTCGAAGGTCAGAGTGCAGCACGCTGCAGCAGGGCAGTCCCCAGGCCTAAGCAAGCTGAGCTGTGACAGCAGTCTTCCCCACAGGCTCCCGGCTGTACTCCACAGTTCTGTTATTGGAGAACCCAAATCTCATGGAAATGAACTCAAAGGAGCATTCAAAATTCTTCCATAGTATCACATCATTGAATTACACCCTGCTTTAATAAAGGCTTCACAATATTGTTATAACGGCCTATATTTACATTGACTGTTATGTATCTGACTCACAAATGATACTCTGGCAATCATTACCCTCTCAAAAAATAAATTTTAAAGGGAAGTTCTCCCTTAACATTTTTATTAAAATGCTTCTACCTAAATGTCTGTTTTGATTTTCTTAGCACTGAATTTGAAGGTCATTGTTCAAAGAAACCATATATTTAGAACTATGTTCTTGGCTACAGTAATTTATCTTTTAACCAAGAAGTAGAATTATGTAGTTGATAAAAGTACAGGCCCAATTTGATTAATGGGCATGGTGCTTAACATTTTGTCAACTATAAAAAGGCAGCAATAATATTATCTTCTTCACAGAACTGTGAAAATTAAATGAGTTAACATATGACAAGTACTTAAGACGGCACCTTGATCATAGTAACCACAATGGAAGCATTGCCACTATTACTACAAAACAGTTTCAACAGTTTTAAATAGTATATCTGCAACAAAATGATAATAACATATTCTGTTACATGTCAGTTTGTGCACATCTCCCTTCGTCTAGAGAATTGAAGCAACCCAAGAAAAAGAATAATGCCATCTCTATCTTTATAAATCTCACAGAGCCTGTCAAGGAGCCTGAAACCACACACAACTCATCTCTATTATGTGTTGTGGTGCATGAAACAATGAGTCAAAATATATCCCACTCATCCAAAAATAAAAATGTCTTCAAAGCTTTAAGAAAACAAAGAGAAAATGTAGGTGAGTACATTTACCATTCTCTCATGCATACCAGCAACTTAAGTAGGAACTAACTCAATTTAATGCAGTGTTATAAAACCATAAATAACTATAAATTAAAATCACAAAGACCCTTCATAAATAAAATAACATGAACAAATGAAAGCTAACCAATCAAATACTTTTGTGATTTTTCATGAGTAACAAACCCAATAGACTGTATTTTTAAGTATGCAATTTTAATCAATTTTGGCTTTCTTTCTCTTTTAAATTATGCAAGCTATATGCTCTGGGCTCCAAGTATCTTTCTGTTTAGCTATAAGGAAGAGAATAAAATATGCACATGTAAAGCACGTGCCTTAGAGATAGAAAATTCTTGCACACTGGCTTCTGGCTACCTCGGCTCATCATAACTTGAGAGTCTGAAGCAGAAGGGCCAGCAGCAACTGAGAATGATGCGGTGCAGTGAACTGTTTAATTCAGAGTCTTCTGAACAACCGTAAATGTAAACAAGCATAGAGAATAGACAGCCCATTTTTAAAGGAACATTTGTAGTAATTTAAAGTAATATTTTTGCCCTTTATAGTTAATAAAAAGAAACTGCCATGCCATTGCCAATGTTACTGCCACTTATGCAAACAAGATTGAAAAGAAATTCAGGAAGCAGAGCTGACTTTTAGTCCACAGTCTATCCCCCCATGGCAGCCACCACTTCTGATGCATCTTGTTTGTGCCTTGCTTCCTTGTCTCAGGTTTCAAGAGGAATGTTCTGAGTTCTGTTCTTTAAACTGAGATCCTACAGAGCAGAAAATTTACAAATTTGAAATATAAAGAGAATAGTACATCTTATTGCTGTAGAACAAAATTATAAGCCTCCACAAACTTATTTCATCCTTGGAAAAAATTAAAAGAGAAACTCTTGGTCAAAATAGTATTTTAAGAGATGCCACATAAAGAAATAATCTTGTAAATTTTAGTTCCTTAAGAATTCAAAGTATTAAGATAGCTGTTACTTTTCTCAGGGAAACAAAAAATAGGTTAATTAGAGATTATGTATTTTCCAAGGACCCCTGGAGCCCAGTGAACAAAGAGCAAAGTTAGAGAACGAGTCAGGTATATCTTATTCCAATTAAATCTATGTACTTTGTAGCCCTCATCAAAAAATATTCCTGTCTTCAGTGTTTACAGAGAAGAAAAAAGCCCCCCCACTGCTAACTACAAAGATTTTATGTAATCTTCCTAGAATGTAACCTTTAACTACATACAATGTAAAGAAACCCTCTCATCTATCAAAGGAAATGATGTTGGTTTCTTTTATCTATAGGATAAATTTGCCATAAAAAATGAAATATATTCATCTGAGCAGTAAATAAATTCACCAGCACTGTGTATAGTAACTTAACAATACATGAAATCATGGATAGATTTATTTATAAATGTATCATATTTAGATCTTCTACATATCATAATAAAAGGCAATGAGGATAGAGTCAGGATACAGATTAAGTGCTATAGAAGTCCCAAGGACTAGCAAAGTGCCTACACATAGTTGGCACAGAGCAAACACTTGGCAAGTGACTGTATCAGGTGATTGGGAGAGAGAGGATGATTCATTTTATGGCTCCATGCTATTAAATAACTATGTTACTGAATCCCTGCTCAGGGTCAGAACCAAGGCAAACATTTCAAGACACAGTACTCCCAGCCTGATGTTTCGTCAAGTACCCCACACAGTCTCTCTTTCCAGCAAAATAGTTCCTCACTTTCAGACTTACTTTTAGTGATTATCATAATATATGTGGTTGATGAGAAAAAAAATTAGTCTCCTCCTTTCAAAACACATGCATAAAATTCCTGATTATAAAGTGTAATTATAAAATTATTGTTGATGGCTATAAAAATGTGCCCCAGATGTTTAGTGCATTCCCTTAGGAAAAAGCATGCAAGAGATAAGCAGTTCAGAGATGGTTTGGAGGTTCCGTGAAGTCACAAGACTCCTTCTGTCTTTCTGCTTCATCCCTCTTGACTTCCATCCTCAAAGTCACCTTATGATCCAAGGTTGCTGCAGAGAGGCTCCTGCCATTATATTAATATGACAGTCCGCTGAAAGACTGAAGAGAAAGATGACAAAAGTGCACCCTCTCCTTTTTAAGAGCCTTCCTAGAACTCCTTCTGATACATCTATTTATATCTCATTTACCAAAATCTTGGTCCATGGCCGAAAGAAGCAAAAAAGCCTGGCAAAGGGTCTCTTAAGTAAGCATGCTGCCCAGGTTTCTCTCACTAAGGATGGGGAATAATGGATATCGGGAAAGAACTACCTCATATGCTTTTTGCAATGTGTAAATAAAAACAGTGCCATCAATGAAGGAGAGGGAAGTAAACTGCTGCCACAGTAAGAAGCTGACTGAAAAAAAAATTAGTTGCTAATAAAAAAATTTCTAAAATCTAGTGTTCCTAGATTTAGTTTAAGAATCTTCCGTCAGAATGTAATACAAATAAAATGGAGATTTACCATAAGCTTTTACAAAAGAAATTAAACCCACATTATTTCCTAAGCTAAGTTTGTGTCGAAAAATTAGGAAAAGCAATTTTAACTAAGTCCTTATAAATGCTCTTTGTCTTTGTCTTTCCCAGCACAGACTGTTTAATCGCATAAAATGAAGGGGTGAAATTTCTATTTTTGCTGCTATGGCAACAGAACGATATCATTCTTTAAGAAGTTTGTTTAATGTCTTCACTGATGTTTTGATTCAAAATAATTACAGAATGTTAAATTTTGAAAATCCTACATGTATTTGAAAGCAGCACCTGAATCTTTTTAACTAAAGAATATCATGGTCATCTATCATCTTAAAAAATGTCACCACTATAAAAAGTGCAAACATTCATTGAGAATAAAAATGAAACCCTATGAAATGAAGTGACTGGAACCCAGGACAGAGTTCACTTTACCACTGGGTGATGCCCTATCAGCACTGGGAATATAACAGTGAATGAGACATGGCCCAGCCCTCAGAACAAATGAAGGAATTCAAGAGATGATGAGTAATTTTGATACAGTGAGTACAGAACTTCAAATAGAGAAGAAAATAAAGCATCTTGATTATTAAAATAAGAGGACTCTTACAAATATTTTGAGGACAACTAGTTTATAAAAAGAAACATGGATTTACTATTGTAACAGACTAAATTCAAACCATTTACTCATTATTACAACTCCTCCACAATAAAAGCCCTCAAAACCTTCTCAAAATCCAACTTTTACACAATACATCGTTCCACTCAAACTGGTCTAATTAGCAACCTCTATCAAGCACCACGTGCTCATCTGCCCCCTCTGTTATAAACAACTCATAGCCCTCCTCTCCCTTCCCCTCTTCTCCCTTCCCCTCCCATCTTCTCTCCTCCCCTCCCCTTTGCTCCCCTCTCAGCTCCTCTCCTCTCTCTCTCTCTCTCTCTCTCCATTCAGCTAAATTCCTCCCTTCTTGCAAACCCACTTCACACCTTTCCTCAATGGAATCTATCCCAAATCAAAATCTTTGATCTTCTTTAGCCTTTTCACCTGCAACCATTGATATGATTCCTCATATTTCCTTTCTTATTACAAATCTTATCTTCCTGGACAAATTTTAATTTCTGTGGTAACAGGAATTGTTTTATATCTCTTTGCATCATCTGAGCCTAGAGTAGGAGAGATATTCAGTGAATGTTGATAACTTTGGTAATTATCAATCATATGCCTTTACCCATGCACAGAGGGAAGGCCAGGAGAAGCACCCTAGAACTAAGATACCCACAGAGGAATTGAGGAAACCACATTAGACTTCCCTTTCTTCCAACCACACAAACAGTTGCAAAGATAAGCATAAAATATTCTCTTAAGTCTAGAGATATATAACAATAGTAAATCAAAGTCATTTATCAGGTGTTTTGAAATCCCAAGATAAAAAGCTATTAAATTAGTATAAGGTCCTCATCAATCATCTTAGATGCTAAAATTATCATTTAAGCAAAGCATGAATAAAATGCTCATCCCTGAGGAATGGCTCCACTAACACATATACTTTTTAAAAATTGAACTGGTTAAATAATCCTTATCTAAAATATGATGCAACTTCCTTTTAGGGCATCCTAACACCTTACCACAAGCAGGTTATTTCTAAGAAATTTCCCAGTCACTGAGCTTGGGTGGTACTTGAGGTGAAGTGTGGGCAGTTTTACTGCCAATACAGAAAAAATAAAACAAAAAACAACTGACTGGTGTCTCAGAAATTGGATAGGAGGATGCTAATAAGAAAAAGTGGAATTTTCAGCTGATACTAAAAAGAAATCTGAGTTTTATAGACATACTTGTAGTCAGCTCTTAAATCAACACCTCCATGAACAAAGTAAGAAAGACAAGGCTACACTTCCACCCCACTCGTCATTCATTCATTCATTCATTCATTCATCATTCTAACATGTAAAGTACTAATATATCCGTTAAATACCATGGGCTACATGTAACAGAAAACACCTTCTCAAACTGGTCTAATTAGCAAGAAAACTGAATTATGTCATATAACATGAAGCCACCAAGATAAGAGACTTTTCAAAGTTGACTGATTCAATGGCTCAAGGGTGTTCTCAAGCATTCAAGTCTTATTTTTCCTTTCCATCGGGGTTAGCTTTGTCCTTAAACTGGCCACAAGATGGTTGTAGTAGTTCCAAGTTTCACTTCCACACAACATAATATCCAGAAACAGAATAAAAAATTATCTCTTTCAATTTTTCTAAGGCAAATTCCCCTTATTTCTCATCGGCAGAACAGGACCATATGTTCACCTTTACTCACTAGCAAGGGAAAGAAGATTTCTGTCATTGGCTTCGTTTGTTAGCAAACTACTTAACTCTACCATTGTAGAGAGAGTAGACAACACATAAATGAGCAAGAGTTCCTGTGTTCCAACCATATTTACAAAAATTGATGGAGGGTTGAATTTGGCTTTGTGTACTTAAGAGTTATTTCCCCAGAAGCATTTGTAAACTCCTAAACAAAACTGAGGTGGAAGAAAGAAGATGGAAAAGAGCAAATGGGTGTAACAACCAGCAAGGTCTGCTACAACCTCCAGTGTGCTCCACACTAATGCTAGCATGTAACTAAGGCCAGGCTGCCTGGTACCCTTTTGTGATTTCTTTTCTTCTTTCAGGGATGATAATAAAAATATCAAGTGACTTGGGAATGGGGGCAAGGGAAAGAAAATAAAATAAATAAGACTTAAGAAGAAGAATGTATTTTCTCTTTCTGATGGTTCATTGTTGTTGTACAAAAATGCCATCAATTTCTGAATAGTGACTTTGTATTCCACTACTTTGCCAAATTCACTTATTAGTTCACATAGTTTTTTGGTGTACAATACAGGGTTTTCTCTGTACACTATCATGCCATCTGCAAATAATGACAGTTTTACTTCCTCCTTTACAATTTGGATGCGTTTTATTTCTTCTTCTTGTCTAACTGCTGTGGGTAGAACTTCCAGTACTTTGTTGAATAAGAGTGGTGAAAGTGGAAACCCTTGTCTTGCTCCTGATCTTAAGGGAAATGCTTTTAGTTTTTGCCCATTGAGTTTGATATTGGTTGGCTGCAGGTTTCTCATAAATGGCCTTCATTATGTTGAGGTATTCCCACTTTACTGAGTGTTATCATAAATGGGTGTTGTACTTTATTAAATGCCTTTTCATCATCTATTGATATGATCATGTGGCTTTTGTCTTTCATTTTGTTTATATGGTGTATTACATTTATTGGTTTGCAAACATTAAACCATCCTTGCATCCCTGGGATGAATCCCACTTGATCATGGTGTATGACCTCTTTAATGTATTGTTGGATCCAGTATGCCAATATTTTGTTGAGGACTTTAGCATCTATGTTCATCAGGGATATTGGCTTGTAGTTTTATTTTTGTTGTGTTTTTACCTGGTTTTGGAATTAGGATGATACTGGCCTCATAAAAAGAGTTGGGGAGTCTTTCCTTCCTCTTTGAATTTTTTGGAATAGTTTGAGAAGGGAAGGAATTAGCCTTTCCCTAAAAAATAAAAAATAAAGAAAAAAGAAGAAAAGAAAAGAAAAAGAATGTAACTAGAAAATAAACTTGAAAGACAAGAGAAGTATCATTGAAAGAAAGTCAATGGGTTTTTGTGGATTAATTCGCTTTTTAAACAATGATTAAGTGTGTATTATGTTACAGTTAAATTTTAGTGAGCTCTTACTAATGTGCTAAGCATGGTGCCAAATGCTTTACACAAATTATCTCATTTAATTTTCACAACAATTCCATGAGATAGATTTCCCCATACTACAGAATAAGACATATAAATAACATGGTCACAATGACAGTGTAGGGAAACCAGGTCATTTGCCCCTCAGAGCCAAACCCTGAGCTACAGTGAAACCAGCAACTGAGCTAAATGTTAGAAAACTGAAGGGGGATACGATAGACAAGATCCTTTCCTTTGGGAAACATACATCCAGTTAGAGATAAAATATCAAAAAAATTACATTATTAAAGCTATGATATAAACTGAAAATAAACAGGGTGTCCTACTTTAGATAGAGTGCATGAAAAGTGGCATTTATGATATGACCTGAAGGAAAAGATGGAGCCACAGATGGGGAGGAGGAGCTGGCCAGAGAGAAGGAGTCCAAAGTAGAACATTCCCAGCAAAGGGACCAGCAACTACAAAAGCCTAGATGGAGAACAGGGTGGAATGTTTGAGGAACACAAGAAGGTGATCCAATATAGTTTGGTGAAACCAGGAGAAGAGTGGCATCAGATGAGAGGTAGAGAGGTCAGAAGAGTCTTATCATAGACCAAGAAGTAGAGTATGGATTTTTGTCCTCAGTGCAATGGAAAGCCATCACAGAGTTTGAAGTAGGTGGATAATTTGACATCGGCTAGATTTCTTTTTTCTTTTGATTTAATTTTTATTGTATTTTTTCCATTACCACTTAATCCCCTTATACATAAATTTGATTTCTAAAAAAAGCACACTGACTGCTCCACAGAGAATGGAAGTGATGGCAGGAAAGCAGACACCGCCTGGGGAACTATTTCACTTTTTCAGGCAAGAGAGAAAAGTGGTATGGCCTAGGTTAGTGAATTCCAGATATATTCTGACTTCAAAAAATTGAGATACAATTGATACAACATAAAATTCACCAATTTAAAGTGTAAACTTAGGTAGTTTTTAGTATATTCACAAGGTTGTATAACCATCACCACTAATGAATTATAGAACATCTTCATCACCCTTGTCCTCCCAAAAGAGGTCCATATCTCCTTAGTAATCATTCCTATTCATTCCTCTTCCTATCCCCTGGCAAACACTAAATGTATTAGTTAGGCTCCCCCAGAGAAACAAAACCAACAGGAGATGATAGAAGATAGATGATAGATGATAGATAATAGGAGAGAGAGAGAGAGAGAAAGAGAGAGAGAGAGAAAAGATAATAAGCAATTTACTTGTGCGATTATGGAGGTTAACAAATGCCAAGAACTGCAATCAGCAAGCTGGAGACCCAAGAAAGCTGGTGGTTCAGTTCTGGCCAGAAGGCCAGCAGGCTCGAGAGACAGAAGGAGCTGATGTTTCAGTTGGAGTCCAAAGGCAAGAAAACACTGATGTTGCAGATCAAGAACTCCTGCCTAGTTCTCTGCTCCTCCAGTTCAACGGACTGCTGCGTTTTCCTGTGCAGTGCCAGCCTGAACCCTGAGACACGATGGTGAAGGTCGGAGTGAACGGATTTGGCCGTATTGGGCGCCTGGTCACCAGGGCTGCTTTTTACTCTGGCAAAGTGGATATTGTCGCCATCAATGACCCCTTCATTGACCTCAACTACATGGTCTACATGTTCCAGTATGATTCTACTCATGGCAAGTTCAAAGGCACAGTCAAGGCTGAGAACGGGAAGCTTGTTGTCAATGGAAAGTCCATCACCATCTTCCAGGAGCGAGATCCCACCAACATCAAATGGGGTGATGCTGGTGCTGAATATGTTGTGGAGTCCACTGGGGTCTTCACTACCATGGAGAAGGCTGGGGCTCACTTGAAGGGTGGAGCCAAGAGGGTCATCATCTCTGCCCCTTCTGCTGATGCCCCCATGTTTGTGATGGGTGTGAACCAAGACAAGTATGACAACTCCATGAAGATTGCCAGCAATGCCTCCTGTACCACCAACTGCTTGGCCCCCCTGGCCAAGGTCATCCATGACAACTTTGGTATCGTGGAGGGGCTCATGACCACAGTCCATGCCATCACTGCCACCCAGAAGACCGTGGATGGCCCCTCTGGGAAGCTGTGGCGTGATGGCCGAGGGGCTGCCCAGAACATCATCCCTGCTTCTACTGGCGCTGCCAAGGCTGTGGGCAAGGTCATCCCTGAGCTGAATGGGAAGCTCACTGGTATGGCTTTCCGTGTCCCCACCCCCAATGTATCGGTTGTGGATCTGACCTGTCGCCTGGAGAAAGCTGCCAAATACGATGACATCAAGAAGGTAGTGAAGCAGGCATCAGCGGGCCCCCTCAAGGGTATCCTGGGCTATACTGAGGACCAGGTTGTCTCCTGCGACTTTAACAGTGACACCCACTCCTCCACCTTTGATGCTGGGGCTGGCATTGCCCTCAATGACCACTTTGTCAAGCTCATTTCCTGGTATGACAATGAATTTGGCTACAGCAACAGGGTGGTGGACCTTATGGTCCACATGGCCACCAAGGAGTAAGAGCCCCCAGGACCACCAGCCCCAGCGACAGGAAGAGAGGCCCTCAGCTGCTGGGGAATCCTTGCCCCAAACTGATCCCCCAACATACTGAGAATCTTCTGACCTCTAGTTGCCATCCTAGACCCCCCTAAAGAGGGGAGGGGCTTAGGGAGCCCTACCTTGTCATGCACCATCAATAAAGTTCACTGTACCCAGCCAAAAAAAAAAAAAAAAGAACTCCTGCCCAGGAGTTGTTTCCTCCTACTCACAGGAAAGTCAGTCCTTTTGTTCTCTGCAGATCTTCAACTAATTGGATATGACCCACCCAAACTAGATAGAGATATCTACTTTACTTAGTCTATTGATTCAAATGTTAACTTCATCCAGAAACACGCTGACAGACACGTCCAGTCAAGTTAACACATAAAATTAATGATCATATTAATCTGTATATAGAGAAGATACTGAGACCAACTCGGAAGTTTTAATTATCTTCTGAAACAATTATAATTCTCAGTATAATATTAACTGTGTTTATATTCATGCAATGACACAAATTTAGCTATACACAGCATAAGGTTTTTTAAAACCTTTTATATACATCACAAATTTCTCACCTTGACCCTGTCACTGATTTTTACATCAATAAGCTGGAAGGAAAAAAAGAATTTGTATTTTTCTGTATACTTCATGCTTGATATGGCTGAGTAAGGGTTTAGAATAAAGCATCTGGAAGGGAGAGTACCAGACAAAATTTGAAAGTGTTTTCCAGTGAAAGAAGCTGGGAAGTAATTAAATATACTTAAATAATATTCTGCCTCCCTGAATGGGTGTTATTCATATATAATTTCAATGAAAGCAGATGCCCATCACAAAGAGAAACTACCTGTAGTACTCAAGGGATTTATCATATTAGCACTAAATCTCTTTTCAACTAAGAAAACGATCAGAAGTTTCAGCTTCCTATTTTATTCATTTTTTATGTCCAAAGGAACTCTTCCTCTGTCTCTCACAGGGACTATCAGACTTAAAAGTTCCCAAGAATGATGTGAACAGTTCAACATTAAAAATTTTACCTTACTTACTTACTTATTTCTCCATACACTTGGAAAATTTAGGCAGAGGCAGTTCAACTGACATGAGAATACATGAAATCATCAACAACATCCCCATCAGACTACAAAGCTGATGGGCTTTTATAGCAAGTCAAGAAATTCAGATCCTATCCAGAAATGATCACAATCCTTGACGGGACTAAAGAACTATCACTAGTGCCTCTTCCCACCATGGTCACTTAACCAAGGGCACCTCTGGGTTCATTTTAGGTCACATAGGTACCCAAATTACCATAGGTCATAAAGGTACCTCTCAAAAGTGTTCAACTAGTCAGGTGCACCACAAAGTGATTTGCTCTAGAAACCCAGATCTAATCAGTTAGTTTGTGTACTAAATCACTGTTTATGAAAAAGCCTTTAGTATGGGTTTATATAGGAAACACATGGTATGTGATGGACCTCTCCAAGCAAATTAAGAGTAGACAGACCCACTATCTAGGAGTTGACAGAATTAAATGTCATTACGAAGGGTGGACAAACAAATGCAAGACTAGATTTTCATTAATGGAAGGTCTACAATATACATGTACGTAATTAACAAACATATACCATTGCATTATATATGGCATTATAATTGAGGATATAAAAGAAATACAAGTACAAGCCCTTCAAGAGATCAGTACATAGAAAATTGTGAATTGATCAAGAAGGTATACTAGCTAAACAATGATAACATAAAAACATAAATGTATGCTATTCTCTTATTATACAATTTGTTCACACTTTTCCTCTAATTTATAAAGCATTTTAACATGCATTAGTTCAGAGTGATCTGTACTGCAAGGCTAAAAAGTTGGTGAATGTTGAAGCATTATCTGTATTTCTACAAAGAAGAAACTGAGGTCCACAGAAGTCACATAGTGTTGCCTCATGTTTGATGGTTACTGAGTGGTGGAACTAGAATTCAAAACCAGGGCTCCTAACTCTGAATCTGGTCCAGGCTTTCGCCAACAGTGACACTTCTTACATTTGAGGCCAGATAATTCCTTATTGTGAAGGACTGCCCAATGAACCACAGGGTGTTTAGCAGAATCACTGATCTCTATACATCAAATGTCAGTAACAAAGCCTCCCTCCCCCAAGTCATGACAGCCAAAAATGTCTCAGACATTGCCAAATGTCCCCCTTTCAGACAAATTCACACACCCCACTGGGGGCCACATAGCTTGTCTGCTTTCTAGGGTTATATTCAGATTAATAAACTACTTATATATTTACAGTATAAGGCAATCCTGATTTATTAGATCATCAATTTTTCATAAACCAAACATATGTGTGTGTGTATGTGTATAAAAGTCTATTTTTCCAATATTTTTTTAGGATTCCATAGTTTCTTGATCTTTTTCAAAGAGCCTGAGGCAACTATAAGGCCTCATAATCAACAAGCACAACAAACTATAAAGTTAGAAAAGTGATAGTTAATAGACAGTTAATGGAGCATTCTGGAGTTTTCATGGTTTAAAAAACATTTTTCTTAAATATGTTTACATATTAATGTAATAACAAATAAAAGTACCAAATTGGTTTAATTTCTACTCCCTCTCTTCCCATTTCTGGTATCCACATTTTCCAGTTGTGGAAGGGAAGTATAAAGAGACTCCTAACAAATTACCCAGTCAATATCATCCAAGAAAAAAAACAGCTGACAAAACGCCTGCTTTGGCACCAACAGCCTCTCCTTGGCGTTCCCAGTGTGGCCACTTAAGAACATCAAGCATGTAACACTACTTGACTTATGCAGGGTAGTCAGTGTTTTGATTTCTTAGCTTTTTTTTTGGAAACAGAATTTGTTTTAATCACACCATCATTTGCTTTGCTCTGCTATAGGAAGTAAAAAATAAAAACCTCCCCAACAAAGGTGCTAGACGGGAAATAGTTAAAATGAAAAATGTATACTGTGTCAGTAAACTCTCCAGGATAACTCAACTAATTTTAGTAAATAAAATATTCTATCAATTACATCTTGATTATTCAACTATAAAAATCAACTGGGTAGATTTCTACCCAGAGTCCCAGTGTGGCTTCAGAGCTGGCCGATCAACAGTGGACATGATCTTCTCCCTACGCCAGCTGCAGGAGAAGTGTCACGAGCAGCATAAACCACTCTGCCTCGCCTTTATCGACCTCACGAAGGCGTTTGATCTGGTCAGTCGAAGCGGACTCTTCAGCTTGCTACAGAATATTGGCTGTCCACCACATCTGCTTGCTGTGGTCATGTCCTTTCACGACAACATGCACAGCACGGTGTCCTACAACGGCGCAACCTCTGAGGCCTTCCCAGTCAGCAGCGGAGTAAAGCAGGGCTGCGTCCTTGCGCCTACGCTGTTCGGAATCTTCTTCTCCATGCTCCTCCAATACGCCTTTAAGGACTGCAGCGAGGGTGTCTTCATTCACACCAGATCCGATGGCAAGCTCTACAACCTGGCCCGTCTACGAGCCAAGACCAAAGTCAAAGAGGTGCTCATCCGTGAGATGCTCCTCACCGACGACGCAGCCTTGACATCACACTCCAAAGAGGGACTCCGGCAGTTAGTCACTTGCCTTTCCCACGCATGCAAGGAGTTCGGACTAGCCATCAGCCTGACGAAGACGAACGTTATGGCTCAAGGCACGGGGACTCCCCCATGCATCACCATCAATGGATACACCCTGGAGGTTGTCAACGATTTCACTTACCTCGGGTCCACCATCTCGAGCTCTCTGTCAGTCGACTTGGAGGTCAATCGGAGAATCGCCAGGGCAGCCACAGTTATGGCCAAACTGAACCGGCGAGCGTGGAACAATTCCAGCCTCACTGAGAAAACCAGACTGCGCATCTACCAAGCCTGCGTACTCAGCACTCTCCTCTATGGCAGCGAGACGTGGACCACCTACGCAAGGCACGAAAGGAAACTCAACAGCTTCCACATGAGGTGCCTGCGACGCGTCCTGCATGTCGCCTGGCAGGATAAGGTCCCCAACACCGAGGTGCTGAAGCGAGCCAACATGAGCAGTTTGCATGCAATTCTTAGTGAGAGACGCCTCAGGTGGCTCGGCCATGTCAAAAGAATGGATGCAGGCCGTATTCCCAAAGACCTCCTCTACGGCGAGCTAGCAGAAGGCCAGAGGATGACAGGGCGCCCAAAACTGCGGTTCAAAGACATCTGCAAAAAGGACATGACACAATGCTCCATCAATCTCAACACATGGGAAGTTCAAGCAGACGACTGCCTAGCCTGGAGGCTTGCGGTCAGGCAAGGTACCTCACGTGCAGAGGCTGTGCCCAACGAGGAGGCGGTCCAGAAAAGATCGAGGCGGAAGCAGCGTCAACAGCAGCAACAACAGCCATCTGCCTTCACCTGTAACAAGTGCGGCAGGGATTGTCACTCCCGAGTCGGACTGCACAGCCATTCTCGGCGGTGCAGATAGACTCTCAAGAAGCTACGCCATCGTCTCTTGAGACGGACGGCTGCCGACGACGACGAAAAATCAACTGGGTGTATAAAATGCACAGTAAAGAATATAAATGACTTGAAATTATAGCTTTAAGTAGAAAATTAGATCATTTCCCACAATCATGTATTCTGGGCCTCCTTTCTGTTCTGTTCATTAGAATTATGCAACAGTGTCTGGAGACAGCATCCCCAGCTTTATCAACAACACCTACAAAGCACAGCTCCCCTGGGGAAAACAGCACCAACAAGCTCTGTCGGTGGTAGCAACCTTCAGTGCAGTTTTAGCACTATATTTCACCTGTGTTTTAATAAGAGACTGGACCTAGGTTACACTTAACAGATCCTACCATGTGAACTCCTGTGGTTTAGAATAATTTGATGTGCTAAAATACTAAGGATAAACTCTTCACATTTTCACAACAAAGATTCAGAATATGCTATGATTCTGATTCATATTGCACGTGTTTTCAGAACAGACCAATTTCAGGTCTAAAGGTCAACACCTAGGAAAGATGATGCAAGAATAAAAACAGTACCATATGGAACTCCCTGAGTTGACTGAAAAACACATCCAAGAGAGCCAGATTAGCCTCACAGAGAACACATTACTGTCCATATGCAAGGCAAAGTGCTGCATAGACATCGAAAGCTCCATGTGCCATTTGGAGACTATCCCTGCAAGCCACCACACCATCCCTTGTGAAACTGTTCTGGTGAATATTCATCAACAAAGGTTGCCACTAGGAAACTACATCTTAAAAAAAAAGACAGGAAAGGAGACAGTTGTAAATGGAGCTGTGAGGTGCAAGGAGGCACATCCTGAGTGACTGCAGACTTCATAGTGGCTATTTAGGAAAAGCCTCTCCTTGCCCCCAGCCGTAGACTGAAGAGTAGTTTTTTACACCAGGAAAGATACAGCTCCTGAATCCCTTTCCCAGTAAACGTGAAGGTGCCCTGTAAACAAGTCATGCCAGAGACGCCTGAAGGAGTGCGGAAGAGTGGCCTGCTTTCATTCACTGGCCCGGAGTCAGCATCTGACTGGCCCTGCAGTGCCGCTGGCCCGCTGGGGGCTCTGAGCCAGCCCTTAATCTGCCGCTGCTGTCGTCATTACTCTGCCTTTGCTACTAACCTGAGCAAGTGCCAACAGCATTCCACATAGTGGGCAGAATACACAATAGGAAATGAACCTCACTCAGCTTCGTATCATAAGCTTCAGCTTGGCTGATTAAAAACAGGGAAAGCACTATCATTTCAATGCTTGCAATCAGGGGAACAAAATAGCCTTCACTGGCCCATATCAAAAGGGAGTGGCACTGCTGACTCTCTGGCGAAGCTGATGCACCCTGTAAAGAGTGCTGACATAGAATAACTGCAGATTATGCAGAGGATAGGAGGCAGCTTAATGGGCTGGGGAGTTTACATGTAAGTTCTCTTTCTTATTTAGCTGTGTGACCTGGGAGATTCCCTTGACTTCTCTGAGCTTCATCAAGAAGACATTCTTCATTTATAAATGAAAATACTGTAACTCATAACTGGAGGAGGATTAAAGGAAATCATGTGTAACAGGGATTACAGTGCATTGTTTATTTTTTCTTTCACAAATTAGGCTCCCAGGAAACCATTCTGCCAGAAAATGACATAAAGAAAAACTAGGTCCAACTGGAAGAAGCAGAGAGCCCATCACGCCAGGCTCCCAAATTATTGCGAGGAACAAAGCAGGGTATGCAGGCAAATGGTCTGTCTAATGCTTCCATGGTTAAGCTGAAATCCCAAAAGAGGTAGATGTGTTGCTAGACAGATTGAGTAGGCTCAATTATGAAAAATGAAGCAGCTTTATTTTCTATCCACATTTGAACTTAATAGTAAACTGTGATCCACCAAAGTTACAAGTCAGTGATGATCTATGCTGTCAGATTTGGCTGAGGAGTCTGAATCCTGAGATTTACTTTTTTCATTAAATGTTACCAATCAAGAAGTCAAGGATCCCAGCTGGGTAAAGGTCAAACTAATTTGCCAGTTACAGGTATCTCAGTCCAATTCAATAATGTTTCCAGTCACTTCTAGCTTAAAAATTAGTCCAATCCAGCTCCGAGCCAAGGTGCCTGTCCCTTCTAACACAGATTGCACTTGTCACAGTTACAAGTTCCCTCCCTGCCCCATACAATCACACTATTGAGGACAGCAAGAAGAAAGAATGGGTGGGGATAGAAAATGGGTGGAGTTTGCTCCACTGTTCCCATTTTCTTGGCCACTGCTACTTCTCGATATGATGCCAGCAACAAATAATTGTTGCCAACAGCATGGTTGGCTTGCCCTATATGAATAATAAAGATGAAGCCTTCTACCACCCAAGTGTTCTTGGTGTAGGAAAGCATGCTAGCAGACATTGTTCACTCCACAAAGATACACAAGATGTCGAGAAGGAAGTTTTTGCATCTCCACTAGACCCTACCAGTGATAAGCAGAGCACTCCCTCATGCAGTTGTACATTGACCTCACTTAGCGGGGTACATTTCCCAGTGAAACCCAACAATGCCTCCCACTCAACCACATACTGCTTCCTTAACACAGGTCCTTAGAAATTTGCAGCCCCCCTCCCCTCCAATTTGGGGGGATGTTGTCAAGCATTGGCTTGTGGGGCCAGATGCCTTCACTCTCTCCACAATGAAGTGCCCCATGCCCCAGCTCTTCACTCCTGTATAGCTTAGGGCACTTCTGTGAGTAATTCCAGGTGAGAAGTGAACCACACTCCTTCACAACCTCCCATGCTATGCGCTGATTAGACATTCCCACTTGTTTTGGAGAAGGAAACATGATGAACGGCCTTCCCAAGAGGAGGAAGAGAGGCTTTCTTTTCCATAGGCAGCCATCAGTCAGAGCACAGGTCTGGCTGGCCACTTCAGAAGGAGGGGCCATGCAGGGGCTGCCCTGAGATCCAGGGGTGCCCCATGGACTCAAACTCCAGCATCTCCAGACTTCTGGGTGGCAGGTCCTGTAGATTAGTCAGTCAGGCACCTGTGAGTCTCCCTCATTGGCCAAGATGGGAGCAGGGAGGGTTCTTACACCAAATGCACCAAAAAACTGGAAAGTTGAATGGATAGGGCCCAAGAGCACCAAAAGCTAGAAAGATAAATGAACCAGAAAAAAGCCTTCCCTTCCCTATCCCTACAGGAACTGCAGGCTTGGGCAGGAAGGGGAGATGGCCTTTGAGACGGGAGGCCACCATTCTCCCAGATCACATGGCACCTGAATGAAACCTTTTTCCTTTTGCACCAGCCCCTGCCTCATGAGTTTGGTTTTCACTGGGGCAGGCAGCAGGTAGCACAGGGGAATTGGCATGGGCATCTCTTAGTGTTGTTATACATCACCATGTGATACCCTTAATATCAGGAGCTAGAAGCATGTTCTAACATGTCCTAATATGCCAAGAGAGAAATACCACCCTGTTTATTTTCAAGGAAGGATAAGGAAGAAGTGGGATACTGGAAGGCCCTACCTTGCATTTTTACAAAAGCAAAGATAGACGAACCTCACGGGGACCAGCTGATGGCACCCTTTCCCAAGGCCATACATACATGGTACCAGACAGGCGCTTCTTTCCATGGGGCCTAGACTTCTCATGTTATGACTTACAAATCTCCAGAACCCGAACATTTGTAGATGATTCTAATCTTATAGCTAAAAAGTTCCTGAAAGCTCATCGTGGTTCAAATGCCTTGTTTTAAAATGGAGGTGTTAGCCCTGGCTGGTATGGCTCAGTGGATTGACTGCTGGCTTGTGAACAGATAGGTCTCCGGTTTGATTCCCAGTCAGGGCACATGCCTGGGTTGCAGGCCAGGTCCCCAGTTGGAGGCGTGCAAGAGGTAACCAACTGATGTCTCTCTCTTCTCTTTCTCCCTCCCTTCCCTCTCTCTGAAAATAAATAAATACAATACAAAGGAACCACATGGAGTAACCTGGGAAGTGGTCACCACTTTGGCAGGGGCAGACAGGAAAAGCGGAATTGAGAAACTATGCACCTCGCTCAGCTGCTATGTTGAACGTGGCTCCAAGGAAGCATGGAAGTGTGCACACTCCTAGACTTCTCATTTTGCCATAGAGGTTCTTATCCAAGCCATCTAAGGAGCTAAGTGTGAGGTGCTGGCTTGTGCAATGAGCTCACTAATTAAAACATAGTAATAGCATCGAGCCCTATTATCCTTTCAAAGGGGAGAGAGCCCAGCAAGGCCTCTAGCAGCAGAGGAGATAATTAAGTAAAACTGTTTCTCACAGATAAATAATGGATATGACAACAGATGTCCCTCTTTCCTGGAGGAGTGGGGACAACAAAGAAAGAATGTTCTTGTTTCCAAAATGAATGCAAAAAAGTTGCAGGTTAAAGATCAGCCCCCATTTGAACACCAGAGCAGAGAACAGACCTGGCCTCTGTGCCCCAGTATGAAACAAAAATCTATGTATCTATACATGTCACTTATTTCATTATGTACTTACACTTTGCCTTTCAAAAGAAGCTAATACAAATTCAATAGATATCCACAGTCCAAACATAATTCTGTTGCCTTGTCAGCCACGTGGCGCCCCCACCACAAACTCTAAGCATCTTTGACAAGCCCTGGTACACAAAATGCTGCAGAAAGCAACTCTTCCTGGGAACCTTGCGCCTGCCTGCTCCGTCACCTGCCGTTATTCTCGTTCAGCTGCAGTGGATTAGAGATAACAACAATCACCCAACACATTTTTTTCTAACACACATTGTCAAGGTCACGTGCTGATGACTACTACAGGCACATCATCAGCTACACACCTAATTACAGATAGTGCATTCTTACCATGAAAACTGCCACAGGACTCATTAATGGGAGAGGAAGCCCTTAAACTGCTATGCACGGAAGGTCTAAGCACTCAGAAAAATGAGACCATTTTAAATATTTTCCTTCAAGCGATGAATATTAGCTTACAAAAGAAAATGGCTAACCTTGGAAAAATGAATCCTAAACAGCAAGCAGTAGGAAGGAGAGCTATGATTCCTCTTCTCAATAGCCTGCAGCTACCAGTAATGAGATCTCCAAGGTAGCTTCCTAATTCTTCCAAGGAGTAGAGTGAGGGTACTTGCACATGTATGCATATTTTATGGGCTGAGTGCAGGTACCCATTATGACAAATTTTATCTCTGTCTATGCTCTAAAATGCTATCAAAATTTTATGCAATGTGATCACAAAAAGTCAATTACCATTTATCTTATGGGCCCACAGTGAGGCAGCTTATAATAGAACTCAAAACATCTATATGCTGAATAGATAAACCAAAAAAGGGGAGTGGGGGAGGAGCATGCCAAATGCCTTTATTTACCATAAGCATCACGGCACATAATGCTTTGATAAAAATGAGATAGACTGATTTGCTACATTATTTAAAGTCTATATTTTCTAAATAAGGTGACAAAGAACCTACCCAGGAGGCCTTCTATACTGGCAAAAGGACAGTGCTGAGAGAAACAAATGGTACATGTGCTAGACCATGGTAATAGACTTCTCCCCAGGGCAAAAGACACAACTTATCCTGGCATTTGATGAAAAGGGTGGCCAAACCACAACACATTGTGCCTAGGTAAAAGCTGAGTGAAAGTTTTATGAATGCTACTTAATTAAAATATAAAGTATCAGATCAATTAAAATCCAAGCCATGTTTGTAATTAAAATTGTTCAGGGAACTCACACTTATACAGGCAACTGATCTTCCAAAATGGTGCCAAACTAATTCAATGGAGGAACAAAAAGAGTCCTTTTCACAAATGGTACTGAAACAACAGACTATTCATATAGAAACATAAGCAAATCTCAACCCATACTGTCATACATATACAAAAAGAAAATCAACTCAAGGTGGATCATAGACCTAAATATTAAAGTTAAAACTATAAAACTTTTAGAAGAAAACAGGAGAATATCTTCATGACAAGGGGTGGATAAAGACTCTTTTGGCAGGATACAGAAAGAATGAAACAGTTAGAAAAAAAAGGTAAATTAGACTTCATTAAAATTTAAAATTCCTGCCAACAAAAGAGAACGTTAAGAAATGAGCAGGCAAATCATAGATTGGGAGAAAACACTCTGAAAACATACTTCTATCAAAGAATTCACATTCAGAATATATAAAGTGCTTATATAAGTCAAAAATAAAAGAAAAACAATCAAACTTAAAATCAGCACAAGACCTCAACAGAAACTTCCTGAAGAAAAATATATAAATGATCAATATGCATATTAAAAATGCTTTCATCATATACAACTTCTGGCCAAGATGCAGGCATGGGTAGACACACTCTATCTCCTCGCACAACCATAAAAAGGAACACAACTAACCTCAGAACAAAAAACAACCAGAATTGCCAGAAAGCTGAACTATTTGGAACTCCAAAAACCAAGGATTTAAAAAAGAAATATCCATCCAGATGGGTAAGAAGGGCAGACCCAGGGAGCCGGGACAGAGAGAACAGCGCCTGGAGGTGGTGGGGAAGCAGTGGCAAGGCAGCAGTGGCAGCTAGCAGAATGGGTGGTCCCACATTCATGTGTGGCAGGTAAAAGCTGAGACAGACACCTGGGGAGCAGTCCCAGCCCCAGGCCAGACTGCACAGCCCAGCATGCCAGTGCCAGGGAAATAAAGCCTCATAGCTTCTAGCTGTGAAAATCAAGGGTGATTGGAGCAGCATAACAAACTGCCAGTCTTTCAAGAGAGTCCATTTAGAGAGCCCCCATGGTCCTAGAATGTCTTCAAACCCACCCATTCTGGGAACCACCACCACGGTAACAGCTGGAGGGGAGCCAGTCACATGTGGGAAGTAGATGAAATGACTGGAAAAGGGCAAGCAGCATTGTTCCCTCTCTGACCCCTCCCCCACATTCAGTGCCACAAAGCAGCGGAATGGGTCACCCTGCACTAATACCTAAGGCTCCTCGCCTTACAACATAACAGGTGTGCCCAGACAGGGAGTCAAAGCAGCTCCACCTAATACACAGAAACAAACACAAGGAGGCTGCCAAATTGAGGAGACAAAGAAATATGGTCCATATGAAAGAACAGAACAGAACTCCAGAAAAAGAACTAAGTGAAATGGAGAGAGCCAACCCATCAGATGCAGTTCAAAACACTGGCGATCAGGATGCTCAGAGAACTCACTGAGTATGGTGAATGCATAAGGGAAGAAATGAAGCCTACACTAAGTGAAGTAAAGAAAAATCCACAGGGAACCAATAGTGACAGGAAGGAAGCCAGGGTTCAAATCAATGAATAGGAACATAAGAAAAATATAAACAGTCAAGACGTACAGAATAAAGAAATAAGAATTAGAAAAAAATGAAGAGAGAATAAGAAGACTCTGGGACAGCTCCAAAAGTGCCAACATCTGAATCTTAGGAGTACCAGAAGGAGAAGAGGAAGAGCAAGAAATTGAAAACTTGTTTGAAAAAATGAAAGAAAACTTCCCTAATTTGGCAAAAGAAATAGACATGTAAGTCCAGGAAGCACAAGGAGGACCACACGAAGACACATCATAATTAAAATGCCAAAGGTTAAAAATAAATAAATAAAAATAAAATGCCAAAGGTTAAAGATAAAGAGAGACTCTTAAAAGCAACAAGAGAAAAGCAGAGAGTTCCCTACAAAGGAATTCTCACAAGACTGTCACATGATTTTTTCAAAAGAAACTTTGCAGACAAGAAGGAACTGGCAAGAAGTATTCAATGTGATGAAAAGCAAGGACCTACAACCAAGCAAAGCTATCATTTAGAATGGAAGGGCAGATGAAGTGCTACCCAGACAAGGTAAAACTAAAGGAGTTCATCAACACCAAGCCATTATTATATGAAATGTTAAAGGGACTTATTTAATGAAAAGAAGATCATAACTATGAACAGTAAAATAACAACAAACTCACAACTATCAACAACTGACACTAAAAAACAAACTAAGCAAACAACCAGACAGGAACAAAACCATAGATATGGAGATCATGTGGAGAGTTATCAGTGGGCAGGGGGAAAAGGGAGAAGGAGGAAAAAAGAAATAAAATAGACAAGGAATGTTAAGAATAATAAAGGAAATGGAGAAGCCAAAGAACTTATATTCACAATCCAAGAACATGAACCAAGGGGGAGAATTGTTGGAGGGAAGGGGAGTATCCGGTGGAGGTGGACAAAGAAAAAAATTGGGACAACTGTAATTGCATAATCAATAAAAGATACTTAAGAAAACAAAAAAAAAAAAGCACAACAATGCAAAGATACTTAACACTATTGACCTGTATAGTTGAAGATGGTTAAGATAGCAAATTTAATATTATGGGTTTTTCCCTGGCTGGTGTGGCTCAGTCGATTGAGTGCCCACCTGCAAACTGAAAGGTCTCCAGTTTAGGGTACATGCCTGGGTTGAAGTCCAGGTCCCCAGTTGGGGATGCACATGAGGCAACCGATCAATGTTTCTTTGGCACATTGATATTTATCTCCCTCTCTTTCTTCTTCCCCTCCCCTCTCTCTAAAAAGTAAATAAATAAAATATGTGTTATGTTTTTTTTTTTAACCACAATTAAAAAGTACCTATTCCATAGAATTCTTGTGAGAATAAAAAACTGAATGAGAAAAAAAAAATGCTTTCATCATTGGTCACCAGGGAATTGCAAGTAAGGGTAGGGTTTAGTCAAGGAATGTGTATAAATGACTCATGAACATGGACAACAGGGCGGGATATGATTGTGGGAGAAGGGGCGGGCTGGGTAGGGGGGAGCAATGGGGAAAAATGGGACAACTGTAATTGAAAAACCAAAAAAAAAAAATTAAATAAATCACAGTGAGGAACTACTATTCATCCATTACAATAGCCACAGTTAAGCAGAGTGAAAACTCAGAATGTTGGCAAAGATGTAAAGCAACTGGAACACTCATGTCTTGCAGATAGAAGTGAAAATGGTACAACCACTTTGGAACAAGTGTTCGGCAGTTTCTCATACAGTTAAATAGTCATGTTCTTTATTCATAGTATCTGAAAACTGGAACGAACGCAAATGTCCATCAACAGAAGAATGGATAAACAAATTGTGGTACAATTACACAGGGGAATATTGCTCAGCAATAAAAAGAAAGAACCTGCTGACATATGTAACAATGTAGATGAATCTCAAAACCATGATGCTAAGTGAAAGAAGCCAGAAACACACACACACAAATTTAGTACTGTAAAGTTCCATTTATTTATAATCCCAGAACTGGCAAAACTAAACTATATTTAAAAGTCAGAAAAGTTGTTGCCTCTTCGCAGTAGGCTTGGAGAGGGGATTAATTGGAAAGGAATGCAAAAGGGGTTTTAAAGTGATGGAAATATCCTCTAGCTTAATAAAGGTATGTGTCACACAGATACATATTTGTCAAACCTCGAAATAAACCCGCGGTATTTGTGCACGTGATTGTATGTACACTGTACCTCAAAGAGTAAACAAAAATTGAACTCTAGTTACTAGGCTTGCTTTTTGAAGTGGTATGGGCTAGTAATTCTGAAAGTACTTCCTGCTTGTATTCTAGCCTTGAGCAAATGAATATATATATACAAGGGAGACCCAAAAACAACCAGAATTTATTTATAAAAAATTGTGTATTTTTTTTACATGTTTAAACTTCAGTAATCTTCAAAGTATTCTCCATTTGATGTAATATATCTATTGAGATGTTTTTTTCAACTGCTCAAAACAGTTATTGAACTCATCAATTTTGACGCTTTTTTTGTGCTTCTGCTGTTTTTTGTTTTACCTCTTTCACATTGGCAAACTTTCCCTTTGAGGACTTCTTTCAACCAGGAAAACAAACAAAAAGTTGCTCAGGGTGGGGCAGAGGGGTCATACTGATTTTGGTCAAAAACTGCTGAATACTCACTGTGGTGTGGGTAGGTGCACTCATAAATCACCCATCATGAAATGGGCAAATGGGTTGAGTCTTCAAAAAATAATTCAATGAAGCCAAATGCAGCCTCTCACAAGACCAGCTGGCACACTGATACGGATGGATTCCTAGAATACTCATCTAGCGGGGGAAACCTGTACTACAAGGGGTCCACCCTCCAAAAGATAATTCTAGTAACCCTTATAGGTTACTCACTGTTGGAGAAGGGAGTTACAAATATAGAAACTAGAAATAAATGAATGTACCCTGTGTTGTTTGATTGGAATTGAAATCACCAGAATAAACTTGTAGTTTTTAAAATCAACAGGTAGGTAAAGAACTTAGTAAGATACATATGTATACATGTGCATGTATCAATTTACACACAAGCATATAATTTTCTAGCTTTGTGTACTAAGAAGACCTAGAAAAAGTGACACCCAGTAGAACAACCATGCTTGGCTCCAAGGTCTCAGTTTCTAAATACCATCCTCCATTAAAGGAATCAGGGCTCCTTGAGGGAAAGGTTAATTCAGAACTGAAGCAGAAAAAGTACACAGTAAGCCTAGAATATCCTATGCCAGAAAGTAAGGAAGTGTTCAAAAAATCAATGAAATATGTAAAAGTGACACAGTAGCTAGCTTGAAGGGTCTTTGATTGGCTGAATATGGGCTAATTTGTACATCAAAATAAATCATCAAAATTATTGATGAAATAAGAATCCACCAGTCCATACTGATATCAGTAAATAAATAAGAACGGAAAGGCCTTCTTTTCAATAGGAGATCGACTAATAAGCCTAGAAAGACTATTAATGGTTGCTAAAACTGGTCAGTAAAAGTTTGATGGGGATCAGAATTTTTATGTGGTCTAAAGGTATCACCCACAAATTTTTAATTGATCACATAGGGAAAACAGTAATTTTATAGTGGAACATCCTAGCAGACTTAAGGAAATAATCAAAGTTACCATTAATACTGGACAAATTGATATCATGTGTCTCCTGATACATTGTACTGGGAGGGAAACAACATATGTTTTATTTGGGTCAAAAACATATAACCTCAATTTAATCATGAAGGAAGATCCCACAACTCCAATTTAAGGGACATTCTACAAAGTAACAGGCCTGCACTCTTCAGAAATGTCAAAATCAAGAAAAACGAGACCGAGGAACTATTCCAGAGTAAAGAAAGCTAACGAAACAACACAACAAAATTCAAAGGGATCCTTGACTATTGGACTGGGAGGAAAATAGCTAAAATGGTCACTGTTGGAACAACTGAACAAGTTTGAAAATGAACTATAGATTAGATAGGAATAAACTATCAATGTAAAATATCCTGATGTTGATGATTATGCTATGGTTGTGTCAGAGAATAATCTTGTTCTTAGGAAAGGGGCACAATGTCTCCAAATGGTTCAAACACAAACACACACACACACACAATGCATGAGGCAACTGGAGCAAAATATAAACAACTAATGAATCTGGGTAAAAGCTATACAGGAGTTCCTGTACAATGCGTATAACTTTTCTGTAAGTTTTAAATAATTAAAAAAAAAAACAATCAGGGAAGCATGTGTAAGCCATAGATGGGCTATTTAATAAATGGAAAACAATATACAGGTAGTAGTATACTGAACTTAGGATGCTTGGGAGGAAAGAGAACATGGCTGAATTTATTGATTCATGAATCAAAAAATGTTTGCATCCCCAATTTTTGTTAAGCATTGCTGGGTAAAAAGGAGATCTATAAGACATAAGTATTTATTTTCATCATAGATTAGGTAAAACATGAACTCAGCTAATCAACATGCAAAATGAATTGCAATCATTACAGCAATAAAGGCACAAGTTGACCAGGGAAGCAGAGAGCACTGACTTCTGCCTGGTAGATCCCAGGGCAGCTTCGTGGAGGAAACACATTTAATCTATGAATAGGACTTCAACAAACAAAATGAATGAAGGGAATGAAGCAAGAAGGTGTTGCACACTGCGGGAACATAATGGAAAAATGCACTGAGGGGCAAATTGTGGGATTTACTGAGCGAATCGTGAGCAGACTGTTTGGCTTGGGAGTAGAAAGTATGAGAAGGAGCTATAGGAGAAAAGACTAGAAAAATCACTTGAGGACAGATTTTATGGGAGCCTTGAATGCCAGGGGTGTATGGTTTTTATTTTTATTCAGCAGACTGCCTCTTTGCTTTGTAATAAGAAAGGGTGGGAAAGGAATGACTTTCACGAAGAAAATCAGGAAGAAGGCTAATCCAACCACCCAGGAAAGTGGGAATAAGGGTCTATACCAAAAGGAAGCATAGAAGAACCAGTGATCCTAAACCCTTTCTCTGGTCTTCTCACACTTAGCCATAAAAAGAGCCAAGGTAACCACTGGCTGTCAAGCAAGGTAATAAGCATGAAATGTGATCATAAAGCATTTTATAAATTCATCTTGAAAGCAGCCTATTAACTCTCCACACTAGAATGAAGGTATTTGTACAGATTTATTAGCTCTTCCGTTTTTCTCCAATAAACTCAGGAAAGCTTTAAAGAACATTCTTTAAAATCTCAGTGTAAAAAACTCTTTTAATAAACATTACCTTTGAAGCTTCTTTCCAGGTAAACTCATTAAAAAAAAAAAAAAAAGCCCAAATTCAAAGCACTTTATTTCTCTGAAAGTCTTTCTTTCCAGATTCAGGAATAAAATCTGTGCTGGTGGCTATTGTCAAACCTCATAGTAGAGTTTACATTAAATATTTCCTATATGTCATCATTCTACAACCACTTTTATTTCCTATAAACAAATATATTCTTTCCAAGATGGAGGGGGGAGGGAGTAAAAACAAGATACTTGGTACTTCCCACCCCTGCCAATCATTTTGCCAGTTTGCAGTTGGAAATCTTTGAAATTGGGATTCAAGTAGGGCTAAGTTGATTTTACAGTTATGAGGGGAGTAAAGCAAAGCTCCAATGTAGGGAGTAGAAACATATTATTGGGAGCACTATCCATGATTTTCATCTGTGTTCATATTAACATAGAACTAAAATGATAGGCTTTATAGGAGGAGGCTAAGCATACTTTTGTTTGGGAAAAGCTAAACAACATATTACTATTATACATTTTTATTGAAGGCCACCAAGAACTCTTTATATTTGAATTCACTAAGAATTTCTCCAGTTTTTAGGAGATGACAGAAGAGATAAACCTCAGGATAGAAAAGAGAAGTGTCTCATTTTGTTATCTTCTTTGTTGTATCTCTAGGGATATTACCGTACAATACATACAACTCATAGACAGGTGCTAGTATAGTTTATAACTACAAATCCAGTGAAAATTCTATTTAAATTACTATCTAAAATCTCTTTAAAATTGTCAAATGCAAGACAGCATAAAGATTCATACATATTTCATTAATCTTATCACCTTCCATAATTTAGTGCCCACAGTATCTGACCAGTGATTATGGATTGCCTATCTTTACTTTTCTTAAGTTCTGGGCATAAAAGTAGTAGAGAAGTTAGATGAGAATAGATAACAGCACAGACTTTGAGCACCACCAGTCTAGGCATGACTCCCCACCCCGCCATTTGCCAGCTATGCATCATTATACAAGATACATGGCCTCTCGGAATGTTTCCTCATATGTGAAAACAAAAATTAAAACTGGGGCAATAGCCCTGACCACTGCAGCTCATTTGGCTGGTATCATCCTGCAAACCAAAAAGCCACTGGTTTGATTCCCAGTCAGGGCACATGCCTGGGTTGTGGGTTTGGTCCCTGGTTGGGGCACGTACAAGAGGCAACCCCTCAATGTTTCTCTCCCTCTTTTTCTCCCTCTTTTCCCCTCCCTCTAAAAAAACGTGGTAATGAAAATGAATATTTCTAGTAAAATAATAGCAGTTGGATTTCATGCTTGGATGGATATAAAATGTCTGAAAGATTAAGTTAGATAATGTGTGTAAGATGCCCCACAGGGAATCCTTGCATGGCTGTGCAGTTTGAACACACCCTTCTGAGAGGGATGAGTATGGTCTTAAAATCCAGCCTATACTGCACTGGTGAAGTCATGTGCCCTGGTGAAAGCTATGCCCACAGAGAAGGCACCTCCTCCTCTTTTTAATTCACACAAAGACACACTATATTATAGGTTAGCTGTGGTTCCAAATATGCGTGCAATTAGCTATTATCCTTAAATATGATAGAGCAATGGATAGAACCTACAGAACTCGAAACTATTAATCTTTAAAAATATCTTCTAGTATATAACTACAATGTTTAATTAATGGAAGGAATAAACCTAAACTTTATAACCTAACAGAGAAGCAACAAAAAAATTGAGAGAGTATTCCTGGGTGAGAGTTATGGTACCATGGTGGCAAGGGTACACTATAATAAAATTACATTATTAAATCAAAGAAAGAAAGCTGGCCAAACGTAACTTTTTAAAGTCATCCGTTTCTGGAAAATGAGGATATCTGTGATAGTGTCAACAATAAAAATAAATAAAATAAAATAAAGTCCCTCATTTCTTTGACAAAAAGAAAAGCCAAAAAATCCATCTAAGGTAAATGAGGAATGACTCAGACCTCAGTGCTGAATCTAGCATGATAATATTCTTGCTGAGTCTAACTTGATAACTACTGTAACTTGGTGAGAATTTCAAAGCACACTAACCCTGAATAGAGAAAAAGAACTCAATCAAGCACACAAGCGGATCATCTGTGATGAACAAGAAATTAAACTATCAACTATTTTGTACTAAGTCACTTTTTTGCTTAATAATATTAACCAAATCTAAAACCAATCCCATAAAACAAGTGGAAATTCAAAGAATACATACACCCTTGACAAAATGTTCAGAAGAAATGGTCCAAGTCGCTCATTGAGAAAAAACTCATAGAGAACACTGTGACTATTATAGCAACATTATTTCTGAGCCAGAATGTACTGTTTCTCTTTACAGTATGAAAGTAAACAAGCCTTTCTTATTGTAAACATTTTTTCTCATCCATTACATGGTACCAGACATTAAATTCACCAGCAAATATGATTTATTCCTATTGCTGCATAAAATTATATTTTTACATGCTCAATTATTGTCTGTTAAGAGTATATATTATAGTACATACAGTACATTAGATGTAGACTCAATTTTGATAGAAAATATATTAAAATTAGATATAATGCATATAATTTTGCACTGTCCACAGTTATATGAGTAAAGTGTGGCTTTTATAATAAAGGATTTACAAATTTAAAAGTACCACCACAAAATAAGTTTGCAAATAGTCAATGTGCTTCATCCTATACCAAGCTAAGTAATAAAGGACAGAACATTTCCTGAACTAAATCCACCTCTGTATAACTGAGAATAACACACAGCCTTTTAAAATGCCTAATACTGACTGCTGAAAACTCTGGTAATCTTCAGTTCTTATTGACTGACAGTAACGAATTTCAGAAGAACTCATACTTGAGCAAGGATAGCTGATATTTATTTCAAACGCCTTTTATCAAATTCTCAATACTTTATTTCAATTTCAGTAAATTCTCAAAATTGCCATTTGACCTAATTTAATCACATAAAAAATACTGTCTCATATCATCCAGCTTTTACTAATTCGGTATCTTGGGAGTTTTCACAAAGGTGGGTGCATAACAACTGCCCATTGAATAAGCATATTACATTTCTTACTTTCTATCCAACAGGATAACATTACAGATATACTCAAAGGAAGGAAAGACCAGAGAGCAAAATAAGAAAGAGGGTGTATACATATTTTAAATGTCAAGTATAACATCTATACCATTTGTATTTGTATGCTATCCAACAGAAATATTAACTATGTAAACTAGTTTATTTATAAACTATAAATGTAAGTCACGTGTGTAATTATTTTAAGTTTTCTAGTAGCCATGTTAAAAACAAAAATAAATGGGTAAAATTAATTATAATAATATATTTTAGCCTAATATCATTTAAACATTTAATAATATAAAATATTAATGGGAAACTATACTCTTTAATTCATACTACAATGTCTAAACCCAGCACATCTCAGTTTGGATTAGTTACATTTCAAGTAGTCAGTAGCCACTTGACACATAGCTACAGAATTAAACAGTATAGATCTACACTTTCTATATGCAATCAGTAAGTTTTTATTCAATTATATTGTCTCTCTATCCAGTGCTAGTGATCATTTTTGCACTTAAAACAAATGTGTAACACTCTGAACAGACACTGCATAAAAGGTGTGATAGGAGCTCAATCTAATGTAGGCAGTAATTAAAAGAACATTCCAACTGGAATGAACAAAGTGTAATGAAGTCATATCTGAAACGGGTTCTTCAGCAGAAGGTAGTTTTAAATCTGTAACTGCCCTTCGAAGACAGTTTACAGTATGCACTGCTGAACAGCCAGGAAGTAAGGCACTAGACTAAAATACAATGAATTTAATGACTAGAAAATCCTTTAGAAATCAACCACAGAAAATGTGTTAAAGCCAGCTTGAAAAAGAGAAAAGTAAACACAAATGTATGCAATGGGTAACGATGCCATCAAACAAGAACAAAGCATAACAAAGTACACGGCAAATTTCTCATCAGCTCTGTGGTTGACTCTAAGGTAGTTTGCTTGTGTTTCTGGATCTCGGTGTCCAATCTTGTAAAATGAAGATAATGTATGTACCAATAAGTAGAAATGTATGCAAAAATGACTAACAAGAGCTTATTTCTATCACAATTTACATACAATTTAGAAGGGAAGTAAGTGTCACAAAGGTAATACACAAAAGTCCCTCTCTTAGTCTCACACTAAATTTGATTGAGTTTTATGTATATCTAAAAACATTCAACGAGTGTGGTCTTCAGCTTTCTCCTAAAATCTCTGGGTTTTTCCTAGGTTAAGGGAGATGGCAGATTAGGAGCAACGAGACAGGGAAGGAGGGTGCTAGAGGCCTAAAGTTGCCACATTGGGAGTTCCAGCTTGGACGGCATGGATGAGGAACAGGCAATCAAGAAGATGATGGTGAACTACTGGGAACACTGCTGTAGAGTCAGGCACACTGGGGACAGCAATGACAGACTCTCAATTCATGTGGGATTATCCTCACAAGCATCTTCATAATGATGAGCCAATAGCATCAAGATAAATTTAAATTATGTTCAGTTCCATTTCATTTTAGAAAAATATCTACCAAAGAGAGCTATAGTATATGCTCATTATTTGAAGATTCTTTATTTGCAAATACTCCTGTGCCCTAAAATTTACCTGTAAAACCAAAATCAATACTCATGGGGCTTTCTTTGGCCATCATTCAGAGACACACACAGAGCAGCAAAAAATTTGAGTCACCCATCATGCACGTGCCCAGCTGAAGTCAAGCAAAATGACACGTTGTCTTCTTATTTCAGCTCTCGTATCAGAAACAAGTGTCCTTTTCACATAGTTTGTACAAGCTTTTGCCTTATTGATTTCAGCCTTTGAAATGGCACCCAGCAAACTGCTCAGGTGTTATCTAGTTCCTAGGAGGCTGTGATGTGTCTTATGGAGAAAATACATGTGTTGGATAAGTTTCCTTCAAGAGTGAGTTACCATGCTATTGGCCATGACTTCAATAATAATAAGTTAACAACAGCATATATTAAATGAGACGTCTTCAAATAGAAATAGACATGATTAATGTTTTGATAGGTGGATGAAAAGGTTGTACTCAGAGGCTCTTGTATTTCCCATACAAGAAAAGGTGTAACAGAACCCCTGGGCTGCTCCGATTGAAACGGAACCCACGGGCTGTTTAGTTAGGGGCCCGATTGCCTGCCGCCAGAATTATAACTCTGAATACCAGAGTTTGGTGAAAAGAAAAAGAATTGTTTATTTACACATAGTCCTGCCTCCCCCTCCCAGACCTGGCCAGTCTTAGGAAAGTTAGAGACACCGTTTCCCTATTTCCTAGACACAGTTCAGCTTTACCAGTAGCTGCCAATCACTCAGTTCTGATTGGGGAGGTCCTTTCTGTGCTGTGGTGCCCTCCAGCTCTCCATGCAGGACCGCCTGGATTCTCGGCCTCCTTGTAAACTGCCTTCTTCCAGCAAACCGCATGGATCTCCTCTCCTTCTCAAAGCAGCCTGGCAAGAGCCTCTTCTTAAAGCAGCCTGGAGACCTCTGCCACTCCAAGCCACATGGAAGGAGCCCACCAGAGCGAGAGCCAGAGAGAGAGAGAGAGCCTGAGAAACAGAGCCTCCTAGAGCCAGAGCCAGCCCAAAATGTCCGCAGCTGCTTCTATCTTCCTCACTGCCTCCTCTCTCTCCCTCACTGTGCCTTCTCACGCAGTGGGTGTTGCAAACCGTTCTGACCATTCACAGAACCCTACCTAGGCTCTGTTTCCTTCTTCCGTACCAGGGCACAGTCCAAGACCCCTCCCAGACCTGAGCCTTGGAAGTAGAGCGGATCTTTGCAACAATGTTTCCAGCCACTAGCTCCAGGCATGCAAGGGCATCCTGAAAGCTGCTTCCTGCTCCCTATCTCCCAGCCGCAAACTCTGGGGTTTGTTTTTGGACTCCCCTGTTTCTGTAACAAAGGTTCAGTATTCACTAATTCAATTTCTGCTGCAACTTTACAAACAAAAACTACCAGGGTTAATGAGAATTAACCAATAATGGTAAAATCTTTGATACTTAAATAAATAACATTTCCAAAAATTATCTAATAATTCTAGATTTGGTTAAGATGTAGATATAATAAGAAGGTAAAGGTAATGGCTGAACACAGGTTTATTACTAGAATTTCAAGAACACCAATGTCATACTGTATCTATTAATAAATAATTGCAATAATGTGATTCACAAATAATTTGAAGGTTAAAGAAATAACTGAAACAAAAATAACAAAATAACAAAAAATTTTTGGTGGATGATGTGATGCAAATAAAGGTGTATGCTTTAAAATTTAAATTTTGATTTATACAAATCAACCATTTAATATAAGAAATTAGCTCTTTTCCTACCCACTGCAATGACATCTCTTAGTTCCAATAATGCAAAATTGTATTTACATAAAAAAACACTAAAAAAACTGCATAGAAACTAAGCATTCTTTGACTCACTTCAGAAAGTAATTGCTACGCAAATAAACTTTTGGAGATGGTAGGTGTACTTTTATTGTAATAATGGTTCAAGAAATATATGTGGATGTCCAAAGCCATCAAATTGTATACATTAAATACAAGCAGGTCTTTGTATATCAATTATACCTCAATAATTTTTCTATGGTGCACTACAGAAAAAAATTAACTGCTATGACTATAAATTAAAAACATACTAGTAAGTATATTCATGTAGGTTAATAGAATGACAGGTTTCTGTTACAAGGAAATAACTGTGTAGTATATTGTAAAGTCTGTCTTATATTTTTGTAAATATTTTTGTAACACACAAAACGCCTTTTAGACTTTAATCTTTTATCAAAACAATCTTTATCAATATTCTCTGTCAAAATCTAGAACCACAAACAAAATTGATAAATTGGATGTGAATTGCAACACTTTATCTAAAGGTCATTGAACACAAATAGGTTATCAGCTTTAGAAGTTATCTGACACCAATTTTAATCCCTGCTCTTTCCTACTCTCTGCCTAGTCTTTTCAACAAGCAAAAAATTTAATCCCTCACAAACAAAACTATAAAAGCTCTGTATTGAAAGGCCTCCTGTTTCAAATCCTTCAAAATTGAAAAAAAAAATTAATGATAATGAATACACCTATATTTCATATTTCAGACTGAGCTCTTTACACAAGAGGTTTTCTTAAAGTGGGTTGTCAGTCCACGTGCCTGCTTTGGCTAGTCTGTTAATAAACTCTGAAAATAACAACAGCAAGTTCCTTTCCAGGCAACAAATGTCTTTCTGAAGGAGCGATTACCTTCACACTCCCAAGTCTTTCCTAAATTAGTAATGTGCCCTTTTCTGTGCTTAATAATTCATTGTGAAACTTAAATCTCAGATGAAACAAATCTAAACCCAGAAAAGCAAACAGGTGAAACATTATTTCTTAATCTCAAGAGGTAGAGAGACTATCATCATTTCTCAAAGACTTTGAAAACAATGAAACTGCTCTTTATTTTAGGGCTTATGTGTATAGAAATATTTTAACCCCAAACTGCCTTTGTTTTCAGAATGAGATTATTCATTACTGATAAAATTATAAAATTACAGGTTAGAAAGTTTTAAGATTTTCAAGAAAGGCAACACAAGTTCATTAGAAGTTATAAAGATGAGAGCAATGTCCAAATAACATACAGTCAATGTTCCAATTGCTTTTGTCAACTATATAAGAATTGACCCTATTTAAGTATTTGCCACACCAGTTTATGGGACTAGCCTGAGACAATGAACCTTATCTTCTCTCTATCCCCATAATTTTGTCCAGCAACTGCACCAGGTAGACCTTTAATGTCCATGGAAAAGGAGAAGGTAGAAGTCAAGAAAAAAATGAGTAATCATCAGCAAACAGTAACATCAATAGAAAAAAATTCCCTAAATGTCAAAAGACACAGACCACACATAGTCAAAAGAATGGAAACACCCATTCCAAACTTACCCTCAAAAAAAAAATATCAACTTCCCAAAATAAGAGATGGAAACCAAATTTTCTAGAAATTCTATCCTAACACTCTCACATTTATTTTCCACAGTTCGGGGACTAAATTAGAGTGGAAGATGAATTGCCACAGAAAGAGAAATAGAAAGACAAACAATGTCTTTACACCAAAGAGAAATCTTTATTTGATTTCATTATTAAATTTAAAAAGACATCCAATCTATGGCAATCTCATTTCTAAAATAAAAAATAAAAATATTTAAAAGATTCAGCAATTGGATATATTCCATTCTGGAGAATTTGTCCTAAAAAAAATTTAAAGATAAATATCTAAGTACAAAAAAGTTATAGCTACAATAATGTTTATTATATAACTAATAACAAGTAGTAACATTCTAAATGATCAACAATGAGGACTCACTAAAATATATTTTGAAATACTCACACAGTGGCATTCTGTACACTTATTTCAAATTGTATATATCTACCCATAACATGGCAAGATGCTCATTATATAATTAGTATAACAATTCCATTTTCATAAAATGTGTAAATGACTCTCTCTCTCTCTCTCTCTCTCTCTCTCTCTCTCTATATATATATATATATATATATATATATATATATATATATGAAAGGGAACTGAATAGGTATATACAAAAGTATTGAGTAATTATCTTGGCATGTTGGCTTTCTTATATTTCCTGATTTCCTTTATAATAAACATTTATTATAGGTGTACAAAGAAAAAAAAACTTCATTCAGAAGTAAAATACAAAAACAAGCAAATAAAGACTAAATGACTTGTCATTAATATCCTCAGCTTGAAGTAAACAGATGTTCCATTTCATAACACCAGAAAACTCACTTCCAATTCTGACAGTTAATGCAACAAAAAAATGCTAGGTGCTTACTTAGGTTAGCATTGATGTAATTTGTTTCCCTAAGATATAAGAACATTTTGCCCATGTATAATAAAGACAAATAAATCAGATTGTCTAAGAGATAAGATATTCTAGTTAAATAATTTTCAAGGGGTAAAAACAATTTTTCCCCAAAACAAACCAGTTCAATTTCCTATACGGATAAATGGAGTATGATGAACAAAATCCAATCGGTCTTTGATGAATGAGGATCTGAGTGCCTCAAGAGTCAATGCAAGTTACAAGGCTCTGGACAGAGAGAAACTATGAAGAGAAGACAAAGTGAATGTGCTCTGATTAGCACATGCCACAGAAATGGGGCCCCTGAAGAAAGACCAGCTGTGCCCCTGTTTTCTAGTGATCTACGTCTGTCTCCAGAGAACAACACAGAAGATCCTAGGCTGAGGGTTGAAGAAGCCTTCAGTTTATTGCAATTTCTTCTGTCACTGGAGAAAAGTCTTATGCAGCAAAATAAATACCGAGACAAGCAGCATTTGTGAACAATATGTATGTTTTAAGCCATGTTCAAACAAGACAATATAGAAGTTTTGCTCATTATCAAACACAGATACCAATCATCAAAGGATTATTTAGAAAAACACAAGCAAATGCAGAAACCAAAAAAAGCAAGGCACAATAAATTTCACTATATAAATATTTATAAGTCCACTGTGACAAAAACAGCATAGACAAAATGAGAAGATAAATAGCAAACTAGGAAAAAACTTTTAGAACAGACTGTCAAGGCTTATATTTTCATTATATATTTTTTAAAATTCTAGTTATTAAGAAAAAGATAAATTTACCAAAGTTCATGAAGCAGGCATTTACAAAGGTGAAAAAAAACACATGGTAAAATATTTTATCTGAATAAAAATAAAATCGAATATATATATAGTTAAAATAACAATAATTATGGATTTTTAAAATGAGTAACTAAAAAAGCAAACACTCAAATATTGCTGGTAAGAATGTAAATCAGCCTAATATTTCTGCAGGGAATTTGGCAGAGTGCAGTAAAAGTCTTAAAAGTACATATTCTCACAAAACAGTCCCTCTCCCATGATTTTATCCTTAGAAAATAATTAAGTGGTATTTTATATAAAAGAAAATATTCATCGTAGCATTATGTACTTAAATTAGGGTCAAAAGCTAAACTTTAATCAATAGAGCTTTGTATAATAAGTTCTGTTTAATAAAAATCATGGTGTACCAGGATATTGATAGACATCAGAAAATATTTTAAAATGTGGTAAATAATACCGTAATACAGAAAGTATATGACTCTCAAATTTTTCTTTTAAGAAAATATGTTTTGGACTTCCAGGCAAGATGGAGGCCTAGGAAGACACACTGCGTCTCCCTTCACAACTAAGAAGGAATACAACTACTGTACCTCAAAACTAGAGACAACTTGAAGTTCCAGAAAATTGACCTGCATGGAAGTCCAACAAACAAAGATATAAAAAAGAAATACTCATCCAGACAGGTAGGAAGGGCAGGGCCAGGGCAGAGAGGAGGTGGTGTAGTGGCAGCAGCAGTGGCAGGCCAGCGGAAAGCACAGTCATACATTTTAAAAAGTCAGGAGGGGCACCTGCCGAGTGCTCCCAGCACCAGACCAGACCGCACAGCTCATGTTTCCAGCACCAGTGAAAATAAAGCTTCATTGCTTCTGACTGTGCAAACCAGTGGGGGTTGGGAAGGAGGAAGAAACTGCCAGTCTCTCAACAGAGTCTGCTTATTTAAAGGGCCCCAAGGTTCCTAGAACATCCACAGACCCACCCACTCTGGGAACGACAGCCAGGAAAACAGCTAGAGAGGCACCAATTCCATACAAAGTTGGAGAAGTGCCTGGAAAAGGGGGAAATGCTGAGCAAGCAGCATTGTTCCCCCTCAGGCCCCTCCCACACACACAGCACCACAACGTGGTGAAACGGGTCACCCTGTACTGATGAATACCTAAGGCTCCGCCCCTTACAACATAACAGGAGCAACAGCTCTGCCTAAGACACAGAGGCAAACAAACACAGGAGCCTGTCAAGATGAGGAGACAGAGAAGTATGGCCCAAAAGACGGAATGGATCAAGGTTCCAGTGGGAGAACTACGCGACGAGGAGATAGCCAACCTAATGAGGAGATAGCCAGCCAACCTAACAGATGTAGAGTTCAAAACACTGGTGATAAAGATGCTCACAGGCTTGACAGATATGCTTAAATACAGCAGATGCATAAGGGGAGAAGTGAAGACTATGCTAAATGAAACAAAGGAAAATCCACACACAAAACTAATGGTGAAGGGAAGGAAACCGGGGTTCAAGTCAATGATTTGAAACATAAGGAAGAAAAAAAAAATGTCAACCAGTACAGAATGAGGAAACAAGAACTGAAAAAAATGAGGAGAGGCTTAGGAACCTCCGGGACAACTTTAAACATGCCAACATCCGAACCATAGGAGTGCCAGAAGGAGAAGAGGAAGAGCAAGAAATTGAAAATGTATGTGAGAAAATAATGAAGGAAAACTCCCCAAATTTGTGAAAGAAATACACATACAAGTCCAGGAAGCACAGAGAGTTCCAAACAAACTAGACCCAAAAAGGACCACACCAAGACACATCATAATTAAAATTCCAAATGTTCAAGATAAAGAGAGAATCTTAAAAGCAGCAAGAGAAAAGCAGAGAGTTACCCACGAAGGGGTGCCTATAAGACTATCAGCTGATTTCTCTAAAGAAACTTTGCATGCAAGAAAGGACTGGCAAGAGGTATTCAAGGTGATGAAAAGCAAGGTCTTAGAACCAAGATTACTCTATCCAGCAAACCTATCATTTAGAATGGAAGGGCTGATAAAGTGCTTCCCAGACAAGGTAAAACTAAAGGAACTCATCATCACCAAGCTATTAGCATATGAAATGTCAAAGGGATTTACTTAAGAAAAAGATCAAAATTATGAACATTAAAATGACAACAAACTCACAACTACCAACAACTGAATCTAAAAAATAAAAACAAAATCCAACTAAGCAAACCAGAATGGGAACAAAATCAGAGGTATAGGGATCATTTGAAGGGTTATCAGCTGGGAAGGGGAGGAGGGAGAAATGGGGAAATGGTGCAGGCATTAAGAAGCATAATCGGTTGGTACAAAATAGACAGGGGGAAGTTAAGAATGACATAGGAAAGGGTGAAGCCAAAGAACTTATATGCCCATGAACATGAACTAAGGGGGGTGGAATTGCTGGAGGGAAGAGTGGTACTGCGCAGAAGGGAACAAAGGGGAAAAAACTGAAACTACTATAACAACATAATCAATAAAATACACTTAAAAAAAGAAAGTATGTTTTTTGTTCACAGCTGTGTTTTACACACATGTACACACAGACACACACATACATATATAAATTTAAAATACTGAATGGGCCTATATTGAAATGTAAATTAGGATTATTTGCACTTCTGTATTTTCTAAATTTTCTATAACAAAAAAGACACTGTTAACAGAAGCTATTATTTAATTAAAATAAACATCTGTTCATGCCAGTACTATTCACAATAGCTTAAAATGTGGGTACAACCCAGTATTCATCAATAGATGGACAAACAAATTGTGATATATCCATACAATAGAATTTAGTCAGCCATAAAAAGGAATGAAGCACTGATACATGCTACAACATGGACAAACCTCCAAAACATCATACTAAGTCAAAGAAATCAGTCCCAAAAGGTCACATATTATTTGATTCCACTTATATGAAATATCCAGAATAAATCCATAGATAGAGAATGCAGTTAGTTTTTGCCAGGGGCTGCAGGAAAGGACAAAATGGGGAGAACCTGAGTAATGGGTTACTTTGGAATTACAGAAATGTTTTGAAACTAGAGTTAGTGGTTGTACAACACTGTGAGTATACTAAACGCCACTGAATTGTTCACTTTAAAATAATTTTATGTTATGTAAATTTCACCTCAATAATTATTTTTTAATTAAAAAATAGTGCAGAGCAGTAAACATCTAATCATAATATTCTGCTTTAAAGCTACCAAATTTTTTTATCACTTGACACTCTGAGACACTACTTCCTCCACCAGTAAATTCTAAGTATGCCAGTGTGTCTGTCCAACTGTCTCTCACTTGCTCACTATTTTTATTACACAAATAATAATAGTTAACATTACTATGGTACTAACTATGAATTCTTTTAAAGAGTTCACATATATTAAGTATCTTAAATCCCCACAACAACTCTATAAGTTAGGTATTTTTATTGTTAATTATTATTATAATCATCTCTCTTTTGCAGGTGAGAAAAAGAGGCACAGAGAAATAAAATTACTTGCTCAAGACCACACAATTAGTAAGTGGTAGAATTAGGACTTAAACCACCCAGACTGGCTGCAGAGTCCTATGCTCTTAAGTACTTCAACAATTACATCCTACTTTCTCTCAAATCCATAGGCTTTGTAGAAAATTGGAAATATAAGTAAGTGTGTGAAGTAGGGGGGGAGACTGTTCATAATCTTGCCACCCAGGGGTTAACCACTGTAAACCTGCTGTACACTTTTCCAAATAAATACACACATCTATATACCTACAGTATGATATGCTTTATAGTCTGTTTAACACATTATACACTTCTTCATCTCATTTAATGGGCCAGTGGTATTCCATTTACTAGGGGACACAACCTATTAACCAATTACCTGTTGAAAATTTGGGTTGTTTATGAATAATGCTGAGATGAATCACCTTATAAGTACACCATTGTTCAGTTAATCAATTTACTTACAGTAATTATAGAAGATTTAAAATACTTGATTGAGAATATGTTTTAAAGCTCTTGACAAATACTAGCCAGTTGTTTCTAGACAGCCTTAAATATCCTATACTTCCATTTATAGATTATGAGGTACCTCCTCTTATCACACTTCTCTTTCAAAACTTTCCAAACTAGTCTCAGAACATTCTCTATCTTATGAGCCTAAGGACCATTTTATTCTCCACTCTACACTCCCGGGGGCAGGGGTGGGGGATTCTATATTTGGACTCTGAGGAATACTTTTAAATATATGAATTAATTTGGGGAATATAAACATCTTTACAATGTTGAGCCTTTCCATCTAAGAGAATAGCGTATCTCTATTCGGGAATAATTTTTATAAAGCATCCCTCTGGAGCACCATCATTTCCAAATGAGAAAACAAGGTCTCAGCATTTGAAGTAAGGTCGTGGGTCAGTAAATAAACTACAGAAGATTAAAACAAAAAGCAAATTTTACACAGACCTCATATCTCTAACATATGAGTTTTTTCCTACAGGAAAAAATAAATCTAGGCTGTCATGGATATAATTTACCACTATCTTTGAGTCCTCCTTATTATAGATCATCCTATAAACCAAGGCAGAATTATAAAAGACTGAGACCTTCTAAGACCACAAAATCTTGTCTTGAGGAATATTAAGTATATCACACTAAATGTCTAAACTCAGCTGACTTAAGTGATTCATGAAATTATAGAACCAGACATCTCCTTGTAAAAAATGCAAACACGTATATGTGTATATGTAACAAAAGTGGCAAAGGCCAGATTCACCAAGCCCTCTTTCTGGCTATTTGTACACAATGCTTATTTTCTAGACACTGTCAAGCTACATGTCTGTCTGTATGACCATACCAGACACAGAAAATTCCACATTCAGTCAAAAATATCCAACAAGAAGCAAAAAGCTAACCCCTGTTTCCCTAAAAACATAAAACTAGAAGAAACACATAAATATTGATCTTGGAAAAGACTGTAGATTATCTAAACCAATCTCTTTCTTTTTCAAAGAAGAAGGTAAGGGTCCAGGAGAAAGCAAGTTACCCAAGATCACACAGCCAATTAATCACAAGAGAAGTCCCACAACTGGGTCTCTTGACTCTCTGGTCAATGCCCATCCCACCCCACTCTGGTACATACGTATCCAATTGAACATTACCTTTCTATCAATTTATTCACCCCTCCAAACTGAGGTAAAAATAAAGATTTTCTTCTGAATAATTAAAATTAGACTATATGCTTTTTAAGTGGTTAAATAAGGCTGATTTTACAAACAATATTTTAAAACCATTAAGCCTTTATTATTAAACAACTTTAATAAATTTAAAACATTTCATTTTAAACAAAATCAAATTTGAGCATAACTCTTCAAAAATCCTCAACATTCTTAGGAGAGTACAAGGGGGGAATAAATGGTGATGGAAGACTTGACCTGGGGTGGCGAACACACAGTACAGTGTACAGATGATGTGCTGTGGAGTTGCACACCTGAAACCTGTATAATTTTGTTAACCAGTGTCACCCCAATAAACCCAATGAAAAGGTGGAAAAGTTATTTTTAAAATACTCAACATTCTTAAAATATACATGTTGGGCATACATCACATTTTTAAGGAGCCAATTAATTCACTAAATAAAATTGTCAATAGAAGATTTTTGTCAGATAGTGTGGGAATCAAGGTGTACACTTCTGGCAGGCCAGCCTAGGAAAGAGAAGCAGCAGCAGATGGCACAAAGAAAAACCTTAAACAAACATGTTCTCCTGTTGTATTTGCTTAAATAAACCAGTCTACCAAAACATAAAATCAAGACCTACGCATATATCTGCGTCCATCTGCTCTTTGTATTTCATCAGTGCAGTCGCTGAGAAAGCACTAAGAAAAGATGTCTTTTCAGAGTCAGTGAACATGTAAAAGTAAAGGGAGAAGAGGAAGGGTTGTGATTTCATGAATGCAGAAGAATATCGAATTTGGACTTTATTGAGTTGTTGTCATCAATGAGGTAAACTGTGGAGCCAGGACAATAATCCATTGTAACAAATTGTCTGGTTTAATATGGTTAGTTTCTGAACTGCTGCCAGGCTTAATCTGTGGAAAACACACTAAGGATGTGTTTGCTGCTATTTTACATTAGAAAAGAATTAGCTTTCTTATTCAGATTTTTCTTTTAATGGTTGAAGTTAAACAATACAAAATTTTTAAAAATTATTTTAACTAAATATACAAAGCTAAAAAAAATCAAGGTTATCTCTAAGAGATTCATTCAGTGGCTATTTTAGGGCATTGCCAAATGTTAGATTTCTAAACCAAAAAGTAATTTAAGAAATATCCAAATAAGTATTCTACTTAACACTAATTTTCACCACAGATGTTTTCTTCATTTTAAAGTGTTGTATTCTGCCTTGATGCTACAAAGGTAATAAGCCCAACGTTTCTCCCTTATTGTGCTAAGAACTTAACAAGTCCATGTGCTGACAACTAGTCACAACCAGTATTCTAAGTTTTTAAATAGAATCCATTACAGTCACAAACTGTTTTATGAGGATACATCTTAATGGCCTATATTCCAACTAAAACCTGATGCTGGAAAAGAAACAACTGTCCAGAGAGAACAGGACAGCCAAAAATTTGCTGGAAACATTTCAATGGAACATACACTTAGATACACAAATATGAGTCAATTTCTATAATGATTTTCTTAGTGCAACAACAACAAAACTTCTTATAATAAACAACTTAATTTCTCTCTGTAATAGGATGGTATATTATGAGGTCACATATTGGTCTATATTTTTAACTAGGCAGAGCTTCCCTCTTGACAAGACCAGGGATATGACCCATACATTGAAGAGAAGATACTTTGATTGATTTATCTCTTCTTCTTCCCAAGGTAGACAGAGTTTGTATCTACTAGCTCACTTGTTCTACTACTTTAAACAAAGAAGTCTAAGGAAAGTCTGACCTCATATTCACCTAAAGTATTAAGAAATCACCTCTCTAACTCATTTTATATTTCTTCTCAAAAAGGCAGTTCACTGAAGGGCCAATTCAGCAGATGTTCATTATACACCAGAAAGTCTATCTCCTGGCCCAAATCCTCTAAAGTGACACTGAAAGTCACCAAAATGACTTAGATTAAGTAACCAATAACTGTGCCTAAATATGACTGAACAGAAAAATTTCAAAGGTTTTTAGAATAAAACTTCAGTGATGAGTGTATAAGAAAGTAAAAGTGTAATGGTCTCCCCCCAAATTCATACATTCAAGTCCAAACCCACAGTACATCAGAATGTGACCTTATTTGGAGATTGAATTTCTACAGAAGTAATCAAGTTAAAATGAGGCCATTAGTGGGCCAAATTCCAATAACTGGAGTCCTAATAAAAAGGGGAAATATGGACAGACAGAAAAGCATAGAGGGAAGACAGATGTGAAGAGACACAGGGAGAAGATGGCCATCTACAAGCCAGAGAGAGAGGCGTGGAATAGGTCCTTCTAAAAGAAGCCAATCCCACTGATATGTTGATTTTGGACTTCCAGCATCCAAAACTGTAAGATAATAAATGCCTGTTCTTTAGGCCACCCTGTTTGTGGTACTTTGTTATGGCAGCCCTAGAAAAGTATTACGAAAAATAAATCCCCAAACTGGAAAGATGGAACAGTCATGTGATGGCTGCACTTGATAAAAAAAGAATGTCTCAAATTAAACAGGATAGAACGTTCTAAGTGTGCATCATCTTCAGAAAAGGACTCATGGGCATGGACAACAGTGTGGTGATTAGGGGGAGGGGCATAAGGGGACTAAAGGATAATGGGAAAATACAATTAAAAAGTTAAAAAAGAAAGACATTCTTAAACAAGGTATTGTAAATAAAAATAAAACCAGAATCACTAATCACAGAACAAAACCTGTATTTGGAAGGACACTTAGTTTGTTCATCATTACCTGTAACTACATATTATGCACTTCCCCTTTCAACTACTGCCACTTTTCTTTTCTCCCCTTACTAGGAAAGTTCCTCACAATTTCTTCTTCTCACTATGCCTGCCTCCTTTCTTCTCATTCTCTCCTGAACCGACTCTAATCTGGTTTTTGCCTCTAGCTCTCCATAAAAAAGTTCTTTTCAAGATTGTTGTTGACCCCACATCACAAAACCCAACCATCAATACTCAACATTCCTCTCACTAGAACTAAGCGAGCACCAGATTCAGTCCTTCACTCTCTTCTTCAATGTTGTCTTATGTGGCTTCTAGGACATCGTTCTCCTCCACCAGCTCTCCTAGTTCTCCTGATGTGCCCCAGCACTCCTTGACCTCTTCTTCCTCTGTCTAAAATCACTCCCTAGGAACCCTGGCTGGGAGGCTCAGTTGGTTGGAGCATTGTCCCATGTACCACAAAGCTTGCAGGTTCGATCTCTGATCAGGGCATGTACAAGAGGCAACCAATAGATGTTTTTCTCTCACATTGATGTTTCTCTCTCTTCTTCTCTAAATCAGTAAACATACCCTCAAGTGAAGACTAAAGGAAGGAAGGATGGAAGGAAGAAAGGAAGGAAGGAAGGAAGGAAGGAAGGAAGGAAGGAAGGAAGGAAGGAAGGAAGGAAGGAAGGAAAGAAAGAAGGAAGAAAGGAAAAAAGAAAGAAAGAGAAAGAAAGGAAATCACTTCCTAGGAGATCTCTGTAAAGCCTATCATCTCTTTCAAAATATATAAAAATATACTTTATATACTCATATTATACAATTGCTTCTCATTACTCCACCCCTAAAATTTTAATCTACGCTGCTATAATGCATCACCCAGATTACTGTAATAACCTATCTATAATATTTTCCACCTGGCAGCCAGATTGATCTTTTTACATATGAAACATATCATGTTACTTCTGTGCTCAACACTCTCCACAGCTCTCATCTCACTCAGAATAAAAGTCAGTCTTTAACATAACCTAAAAAGAACCATGTGATGTACCACACTCCATCTACCCGTGACCTCTGTGTTTGCATATCCCCATTATTCATTCCACTCCAGACACAGTGGGTCACTCTTCTTTGAACAGGCCAAGTGTATGCGCATCTCTCGGCCTTTGCACTTGTTATTGTATGTGCCTGGAAGCTCTGTCCCCAGATGGCTACAGGGCTTGATCCCTTTCTTCATTCAGGCACTGCTGAAATGCCATTGTATCAAAAGCCCTCTCCCGATAGACCCTTCCTCTATCCTCTGACCTCCCTTATTTTTCTTCTTAAATTTATCACTACCTGTCATATATTTATATAATGACTAAAATCTATCATGTAATAAACTCTATAAAAGCAGTAACTCTTTTTCTTCACTGATGTATTCCTCAGTGGACTGAGCCCCAGCCTGCGAACCAAAGGGTCACTGGTTCGATTCCCAGTCAGGGTATATGCCTGGGTTGCAGGCTAAGTCCCCAGTTGGGGGGCACACAAGAGGCAACCACACACTGATGTTTCTCATCCTCTCTTTCTCCCTTCCCCTGTCCCTAAAAATAAATAAAATCTTTAAAAAGAAAAAAGAAGGGCTGAATAAATATTTGTTGAAAGAATAAATACACATCACATGACCTGGCATGGAGTAGGTGTGAAATAAATGGCACTTTAAAAATAACAGTTAGACAGGTGATTCTTACCCTGGCTGCACACTGAAATCTCTTTCTTAGACCTTGTCCTCAGAGATTCCTAAATCTGGAATAAATTATCAGTCTGTGATTCTAATATGGAACCAGGTTGACAGCCATTATGTTAGACTATATAAGCTCCTTAAAGAAAGGGATTTTTTTCATCTTTGTACCTCTGGCACAGTGGTCGGCAAAGTGATTAATAATGTTAATTAAATGAATGAATCATGAGAAATGGCCATTTAGTCTTTGCTTGTATACTTCTTTTGATGAACTAACCAGTTTATACAGCAAGTCTTATCCATTGCTGTGCATCTTTAAAGGTTACAGTTCTTCATTAATCTGAGGCAAGGTCCTCCTCATTATAATATCCACTCATTGGTCCCAGGTCTGCAGTCTGAAATATACCTGAGGTCTATTCCCTAAAGACAGCTCTTCATACATTTAAAAACAATCATAATGAGCCCTTTCCTTGGGCTTCTTCTCTAGTCAGGACAAATCAAAGTAAATGTAGAAAGTGTTGCCCCATACTCATTCTGCCTGGGCAGGGATGGTATCTCAGTGGCAAATAAGGACACTGCATCTAGGTCTTGAATGATAATTAGAAGTCAGCTGTACCAGGGAGAGAGAAAATGGCTTTTCAGGTGTGGCCTTGAGCAAAGCATGTAAGGATGGAAGTCTATGATAATCTCTGAAAATTTAAAATTGTTGTTATATTGCTGAGTAAGAAATAGGGGTGAAATTGGAAGGAACTAAAGGGCATAAAGAGAAAGCTAAAAAAGCCACCTGTGACCACATGATAAAAGACTTTGTATACCTTGTTAAAATTATGAATTTTATGACCAACTGGATCCACGTAGAGTTTAGAAACAAGAAGGAAAAGGACTAACAATATCAAGTAAAGTAGTAATAGACTATTGAAAAAATGAAAGCATGAAGAAAAACTTCTTCAAATGGAGAGGGAGATAATGAATTTGGTTTGAGATGTATTTAATTTGAAGTAGTCCAGGATATTCTACTAGAAGCGTCTCTCAAGGAGTTATAAATGTGTTTTTGGAACTTGATGGAGAATCAGGCACTGGAATTTAGAATTAAGAGTTATTTAAACAGAGATTGTAAATGAGACAAGCAATCAGATAAAAAAAAAATGTTAGCAATGTTTCTCCAGAGTTGTATCGCAGGTAATTTTCATCCTTTTGACTTGTTCAAACTATTTAAATTGTTCATAACAAATGTTTACTATTTCTATTTACATTAATATAAAAATTAATAAAGAAAATATGGTTAAGAGTCCAAGATGACATCAACAATGCAAAGAAAAGACCAAAAGCAAAAGTTTGGATAACCAATATTTATAAAGAAGTAAGAAGAGTAGCTAAAGAAAGAAGGATAAAAGATTCAGTGATACAGATTTCAGCATCTCAGCAAGAACAGAGGAGCAGAATGGAAACAGGGTTAATGCTGCAGCAAAGTGGAGTACGGGGAGGATGAAAGAAGCACTGGTAACAGGAGATTTAGGAAAATGATTGGGATGAAAGCCAGACTATGGTGAGTTGGGAGTAGAAAATTAAGAAATAAAGGTAAAAAGTCTGGTTTTGAAGATAAAGTCAGGAAAAAAAAAGTCATAAGTGAAAAAAAGGTCAGGCTAAGGACTGCCTTTATCTGTGTCCATTCACAGAGAATACCAAACCCCATGCCATGAATTCAAACATATCATATTTATTCTCCTTGTCTTTAGTCAACCAAATTTCCATCACCTCCCACAAAAAAAAAATAAGAAAAAATACAACTAAACCTAGGTATCTTGCTGAATTTATGTTTATAGAAATGTAATTTCAACTAATGATTAACACATTTAATCATCCTTCCAAATGAACACAAGACTGCTCTCATTATTCAGAGAGTACACAAACACCATCACCATGAACTAAAAAAAGTCCTCATGTTAGCCTGTCCCCGAGTGGCAGGAGATCTACCTTTCTCACCTGCACTCTGAAAGACATGTGTTCATTAATTGATAATGAAAAGATCTACAGTAGGCAGGCAAGTGGAAACTGTTTCCGCAACAAGCATATCTAACTAACTGACTGAATGATTAGCTCTTCCAAAATCAAGATTTATCTGCAATAGCACTAAATACTGAATGAAACAGAAAACTAAATTATCTCCCAGGACACCCTGAGTCCCTTTTACATTTACATTTTAGGCTGCTGCTGCTGAACTTCATAAACAACCTATTTGGAGTACTTAACTAATGAGTTCTTGATGTCCCTAGATTACATTATCATGTTAGAGTTTAAGAATACTAAGTACTATGATTAGAACTATATTATGTTAAAAAGAGATAAGCATATGTGGGATAGTCATACAATGGAATGCTACTCAGCAATAAAAAGGAACAAACTACTGATTACACCACAATGTAAATCAATCTCAAAATCACTATGCTAAGTGAAAAAAGTCAACCCCCCCCAAAGAGTACATGTCATGATTCCATTTATACATAAAATTTTAGAAAATGCAGTTGAATCTGTGGCGATGGAAAACTGATCAATGTCTGCCTGGGGACAAGGTGGAGGAAGGGTTAGGTTACAATGAGAAGTAAGAAACCTTTAGGGATATTGGAAAGGACTATCATGCTTATGGTGACTGTTTCATGGGCATGTATAATATGTTAAAACTGACCATATTGTATACTTCAAATGCATTGAAGTATAGTGAACACATTATTATACTTTAATGAATCATCAATAAAGTTTTTAAAATTGAGGCAATTGTTTAAACTTTCTATAAAATATCTAAATAATACTTTAAAGCAATATCAGTTATATGAACAAGTGGACTAATAACAGCTGATTGCTTTTAAAATGTGTTCATATATCTAAAACACCTAAAACATTGCCTGACCCACAAAATTATGATATAAACCTTTATAGAAAGAAGGATAAAGAAGAAAACAAAAACACCAAAATAATAGTGCTAAGTCTTGGCTGGTGTGGCTCATTTGGTTGGAGCATTGCCTCATAACCAAAAGGTTATAGGTTCGATTCCCAGTCAGGGCACATACCTAAGTTATGGGTTCGATTGATCCCTGATGTGGGCGTATTCAAGAGGCAACCAATTGATGCTTCTCTCTTGCATCCATGTTGTTCCCTCTTCCTTCCCCTCTCCCTTCCTCTCTCTCTAAAAAAAAGCAATGAAAAGAAAAATGTCCTCGGGTGAGGCAATAAAGTTTTTTATTAAATAAATAAAATAATTGTGGTAAAATGATAGAACTATGGCCCATCAACCTGTATTCTAAATTGTCTTTTGCATATCATATTGTTTTTTCAACAGCAGAGTTTGGCCTTTAATTTTGACAGGCTTCTGGTTTAGGATGTCATCAGACTAACACCTCTCACACTTGCTTACCTCTTCATCTCTATCCTTATTCCCAGATTTGTACAGGTAAAGACAAAGGTAGAATATGCTCTACGTTCAGTGCTTGTCATGTGCCAATTACTGTGGAAGAAACACAGACATCTCTGTTATTTTTTAATTCTAAAACAAATTCTTCTCCTAACAAAATTGGCCTAATCAAGATCTAGTAGAGGATGAGATCCCGTCAGTTGACTGGCATAGCATGGGAAGAAAGTTCACCAGACAACAGAAGCTGGGCTAGGGATTCTGTAGAGATACCACATCCTAGAGAGAAGAGGACAAGTGACCATGGGCCACCCATGTACCTGTGTGTGAACAAAACAGAGCAGTGCAGAGAGGTCTCCTTGTAAAAACATGTGGAACACTAGCATTGACCTTGGAGGAGATGATAGGTTTCTGGAACACGTGAGAAAGGAGTTACTACCTTGAAAAAAAGGAATAATTTAAAAATGACTGACAGGAGTAAGATATTATAAGTAGCTGCTGGGTGAACTTAATAAGATTTAATGCACAGACTCTTAGAAGCAGTTGCAGAGAGCAGTAAGTAAAGACCATTTCTGTGCAGGCAGATTGGGAGGCGGTGGATTCCGTGGGAACTGAGGTCTCTGGAGACAAATATATCCCAGCCTGTGGCTCACTAGCTTTGTCATCTTTTGCAAGTTATTAATTGCCTTAGAGCTTCAGTTTCCTCATCTCTAAAAGCAGGGGTATGGATTGCTATGAGAATTACTATTGATATAAGTAAAGTGTTTTATGCATTTAATTATTCAATAAATGGTACTTGTTATCAAGAAAATCAAAGAATTAATAAGACCATGCTGGTAGAGGTTAGATATAAAATTAATTTCAAACCAATGGTTTTTCAATGTATCAGGGAAAATTCAATTAAAAGATAAAATGGTAGAGAGAAACTGTCACAGAAAATAGTAACAAAAAATACTTTGTAAATACAAAGACTATACAAATAAGAAATACAGAATGCTCCAAACACTGAAGTAGCCCATGTTTTCAAGTGTGAAGATGATACTAGAAAGATGGTATTTTTTTTCCAAATAAATAAAGAGATTTAACAGAATCCAGGAGAAGATTTCCTGTGAGATTTTTTTTTTTTAACTTTTCTGGTTGAACTGGAAGACTAAAGGGAATCAGAAGATCTGAGAAATCCTGCAATGAAAGAAAAGCAAGCATCATGTAAAATCATATTATAAAACTGTGTGCAATTTTGGTGCTAATCAATAGTTTAGGAAACAGCCCCAAGACAAATCAAATCAATGTTTGTGTATATATATAATATGCTATGTATTATATATAAAATAAGAGATTGTGTATATTATATACACTACATATACCACATAGAAGATGGTATAGAACACAAATCAGTGGAGAAAGGATGAATTATGGATTGCTCAAAATAATGTTTTTGAAAACTGGCTATTTAGAAAACACAGAGGCTTACCTTACATCAAGCACTGAATAAAATTCTAGATTAATCAAAATGTGGGAGTAAGTTCACATCATATTGTTAAATGGCAAAAGAAGTAGATTACCAAACTAAACTGTACCTTACAAATATTCCCATTTTGTAAACACATGTGTGTATTCATAATGAAATATATGCAAAGATATTTGATATACATGACAGAGGCAGCAGAGCCTGATGGTTAAGAGTGGGAACACCGGGGCAGCAGCTGGGCTCACAAGTTATTTAACCATTCTGGAAGTATGAAAACCAAGTTCAGTAGAGTTTGAGAATGAGCTAATACATAAATGTCTTATAATTATACCTGGCTATTGTTCTTTTTATTTACTATTCCTGTTATAAATGCAAAGATGTTGAGTGCTATGCTTACTTGGTGGGATTATGGTCATTCTTGCTGCTTCATTTTTCTAGAAGGCACATCTTTTGCTTTTAATTTTAAAAAGGTAAAATGCAAAAAATGAAACCATAAAAATAACAGAGCAAATGATGTTAATATTTATCTACTCTTTTGATAGGGAAGCACTTCCTTAGCACACCAGAATCAGTTCTGTGTTAAGCGTCTACTGTTATTTTGGTTCATGTTATTTCCTAGTATGCATTACTGACATACCCAAGAATTATTAAATAGAAGTCTGTGTTAAACTTACATTTCCAATTGCCAAGTCTTTCCACTCTCATTTTAGAATGTTAAATTAAACACAATGGTCATTGTTTTATGTTTACACAATAGAAATCTTAAAATATAGTGCCAAGGGTAATAGATTAAGAATGTATCCTAAGACTAAAGCAACAAAGATAAAAATTTATCTTCTTACTTGTTACAGTAGAAATGTATATATATTCATTAAATCCACCCTAGCAATACAGGAACAGTGCAGTAAGCCAGAATTCATGGTGCCCAATAGACCCAGGCCAGCAGTTTGTCCAAAACAAAAACCCTGTGACTTTCAGAGTTCAAAGAAGCAGCACACAATTACAGATATAAAATATCTTCTTGAATAAACTAAATTCTACATCTTCTATTACCCACAATCCTAATATTATTCTCTAAATCCTCATTATACCAATGTCTCTTATATATGACTGCACTTAATGTATTTGAAGCTCACTATCATGGCCCCCTTAAGTCTTCTCTGAACTAAGCATCTTCAATTCCTTTGATCAGTCTCCAATTATTTGGACATACTTTTCAAATAATTCATCATCTTAATTCATACCTCAAGCCAACATCTCCCTATTTCAATGTCCATCTTCAAATGTTGCACCTAAGTTAAATTAATGGCATAAGTTTAATGTCTACCTTCTATGAGCCAAGCCCTCTTCCCACGTTAATTGAGCCTAAGACATCACCTCACCCCATCATTGCTTTTAGTAGCCACATGACATTTGTGCCTTCAAAAGTACTTTTAAGCAAGATTTCTTCATCCTGTGCTTAAACATCTAAACTTCATAACCAAAAAGGACAGTCTATATTTAAAACCATTATGTTTATCTAGCTTTTGAACATCATTTGAATCTCAATTTTGTTTTCCAACTCATTAGGCATCTTGCCCAGCTTTCTGACTTTACAGAATTTGGTTGAGTCTCCTCAAACCGAAAGCACTGATTACAAGAGTAACAGGATACAGATTGGATACTAAGACCATGGAGACCTTTCTTCAGTTTAGCACCAATTCCTTAAATTAATAACACAAGGGTACATGTGTTCAAATAGCCAATAATCTTCCTAGTTATACCATCATTCAGCATATACTTCTGCATCTTGTCCACAAAGATAAGACATTTCAAATGCCTTATGAACATCATGAATCGTATGTCTATATCATACTCCAGAATAACTGGTAACCTATCCCTTCAACCATCAGCCAGTTTCGGGGCTGTCACTCTCCTGGCTGTGCCTTTTCAGTTTCATTCTCAATCACTTCTTGCTCTGCTTGCTTCTTAAACGCTGGTGTTTCCCTGAGCCCTCTCCTCAACACACTACTCTCACTGTGTGCTCAGAGCCTAAGTGACTACATCAATACCAATGGCTTCAATTACCTCTTATGAGCTCATTGCTCCCAAGTTGTCTCTTGATTACACTCCCTTACATCCACTGTCTCTGGGAGACCACTGTCTGGATGTCCTGTGGGCACTATAAACTCAGGATGCTAATAATGAACTCATCCTCTCTCTTCCAGTCACCTTCTCCTCCTCCTCCTAAATATTCAATCTCAATGAAAGGCAGAGCATCTACCCAGTAGTCCAGGGTGAAAAACCCAGAAGTCATGGTAGACTGAAATTTATTACTCAGCTGTCAAATCGATCTTCTAACCTCCCCCACCATTCAGTCATTTGCTTAGTCTTTATTTTTCTCCCCAAGGAAGATGAAACAGTCTCCTATCTGATCCTCCTGTCTCCAATACGATTCCCCTTTTCCTCCACTCAGTAACAGAATCATCTTTCTAATCTACTGTCAATGGCTCCCCAAAGCTTTCCTCACAAGACCCTCAATCTCGCCTTCTTCATAATCTAGTCATCTCTTGCTACTCCTACCCATGAGCCTTCACTCTAGCCCTTGAAATAAACATAAGATTTAATTCCTCTGACAGTTATACAACCTATTTTCTTTCACTGATGTATGCTGGCTGCTGTGCTTCCTATAAAGCACTCCTAGAAATATTTCAAAACTCAGCTCAAGCAGCACTTTCTCTGAGACCAAGGCTCAATTAGTTTAATTGCCCCTTCTCTTTGCTTCTCTATAACCCTGCACATAACTCCAAAATAGCACTTAATCCATCTGTACTATAATCATAGACTTATGTATTACTCATTTTCCTATGAGAGAAATACATGATAAAAACTCATTAAATGCTAGATGAACAAATAAACATGAATTGCCATGGAAAAAGAAGTAACAGTAATGAATTAAGTAGGGCTGTCTTGAAATTTCAAAAACACATTCTTAGAACAAAAACTGTCAATCCAAGCCCAAGAATTCTTGCTCACTTTGCAGTTGCTTCAGTAATTTTCTCAGCCAAACACATAAAAGACTTGATATATCGTAGGAATGTAATAAACTACTATGTACCAAATATCAGTTTTTGAAATTTTTCCTATTTTGATATGTTAAGTGAAGTAATTCCATATACATTATTATGGCCTAATTAATTGTTTTCTCTGGGCATTATATTGTCTCAAAACATGTAGACAGGAAAAGATCTATGGAAATATATGTCAGTGAATATGTGTTATCTGTACTGTGTGAAGAGCTCCTATACATGAAGAAAACAATAAGTGAAAACACCTAAACATGAAAAGTGAAATACAAAAAGGTAAGTGACATGCAAAATATTGATCCTCTGTAGTGATTAAAGATATATAAATTATACCAGTGAGATAGTATTTTCCACCATCAAATTAGTAACAATTTATAAATTATAATTTTCAGTGTTGGCCAGGAGACATGAACTTTAGAGCTGTCCACAGAGATGGTACTTAAAGCCAAGAGACTGGATGACATCACCAAGAGTGTTAGGATGGCAGAAAAGATAAGAGGGCCAACGTTAAGGCCTGGAATGCCCCCATGTAAAGAAGTCAAGGAGATGATGAAGAACCGGCAAAGACTGAGAAGGATCACAGTGGTCTAAGAGAAAAACCATGGAAAGTATGGTGTGCTTGAAGCCAAGTATAAAGTTTCAGGGGTGACAGAGCAATCAACTGGATCCAGTGTTTCTGATAAGGCAGGTAAAGATGAGGAATGACAGCTACATTCCACCTCGAAAAAAGTGTTTTCATTGAAATGATGAAGTAAATAGCTCATAACTAAACACTGGCAGACATTCAAATGATGTTATATTTTGCAACATATAAAATATTTTAAAATTTTATAAATTTTACAAACATGTTTATAAAGAAGTATTAATATCATTGGGAACTGCTTACAATGAGAGAAAATGTTATAACTTCTACATACAATATGAGCTCACTTTTGGTTTTTAAAAAGGAAATATATATATATGTAGTAAATATGCTAAAACATTAATACTGAATATCACTAAGTGGAAGAATGTGAGCTTATTTTTTATACTTTCCTTTATTTTTGAAAATTTCATAATGCACAACTTCCATAATTAGAAAAATACTCTTATAACATATTTTTATAAGTAAACAAATTTTTCTATCTACATCCCAGTCCTTTTATACTTCAATCCATACCCACAGAAATACTGTCCTTAACTTAATAACAAATAACTGGCATTGCATTGAAATTTACAAGGCATTTTCAAATGCATTAGCTTGATCCTCACAGCAACTCTAATGTGGATAAGGCAGGAGTTACTATCTCCATATGCAGACATAGAAACACTCAAAGAGGCTGATCTGCTCAAGGTCACACAAACCAGTGGCAGGGCTCAGATCTGAGTAAGTGCTTTGATTACCTTCAATGCTACTTCTACTATAACAAGAAGATGCTCTGTGGTTGGAGCAACATGTAAACAACACTCCTTACCCATAAGTAATAAATATCAGAAAACATTTACCAAAGAAGGCTTATGCTATCATTATCACCATGGTTTTAGCACTTAACCATTACCTCTTTTTTTTTTTAAGTTTATTTCATTCAAGAGCAAGGAGAAGGGAGAGGGAAAGTGAGGCAGGGAGGGAGGGAGGAAGGGAAGGGGAGAGAAAGAGAGAGAGTGATGTGAGAAACACCCATAGGCTACCTCCTGCATGTGCCCCAACCAGGGATTAAGCCCACAGTCCACACATGAGTCCTGATCAGGAATTGAACTAGCAATCTTTCGGTAAAGGGATGACACTCCAACCAACTGAACCACACTGGCCAGAGCCCATTACCTCTTACTAGCAGCATATTTTTCTACTCTGTTGTCCATCTCAAAGAGATGTACTTAATCTCCATGCTTATGTCTTCTATTGGGCTATAAGCCCCCACAGATGGATAACAATAGTCTCTGCATCATGTTCTGCCTCCAGCATCTTCTCTAGTGCCTGGTGTATAGAAAATAATTGAAAAATGCTTGCTGACGTACTTCATGGTAATGAGAGAAGCTCACACTCCATTTGGTGCGAGAATTTTAGGAGTTTCTAGGATGCCCTGCAGAAACAGGAAGTAAGCAAGGGCTATAGTTGAAGGAATTTTAGCAATGAACCTCATCCCTGGATTTCGACCCCAAACTGTGTTCCTCACTTTATATCTGCATCTCCAACTTCAGGGTGCATGATAATACCTAGAGAGCTGCTTATAACATACATCTTTGGGTCTCAACCCCAGGGTTTGAGATTTAGTAGAGTGGGTCAGGACCCAAGAACTTGCATTTTTAACGAGTTCCTAGGTAATGTTGGCACTGCCAGTCCTAGGATCACACTTTGAGAACCACTGACCTAGAGTAAAGAGCCTATAAAAGGGAAGCTTTGAATAAGGAATAAATGTTATCTTGAACTCTAGAGCTGTAAATTGAGTTGAGAATAAATTTCAATATAATCTGATCACTGTGTTTTTATTTCAGAGTCTTTAATCTGGTCCTCCTGAGAGAAAATGTCAATTAGGTTTAAATGTCTTATAAAGATCAATTTCTGATATATCAGGGCATTCAGAGATCCAAGATGGAGGAGGAGTAAGTGGAGGCTACACTAACCTCCTCCCAAGATCAGTCTGGAATTACAACTAAATTGTAGAGAAATCATCTGGAATAAGCAACTGAACACTAGCTGGAGAGAAGCCTTATAACCACAGACAGACAGAAGAAGCCGCTTCATCACAATATGCCTGGTACAGAGTGCAGAGGAGGTGCTAGAAGGATGGCTGGGCTCCCATGGGTGGCAGCTGAAGAGCCAAAGGGAAATTTCAGCAGCCAAGTCCCCCCCCCCCGAGAAATGTGGGGTCTAAACTCCAAGCTAGGCTCTCCAGCCTACAACATCAGAGCCAGAAAGGAACCCAGATAATATCCAGCTGTGAAAAGCAGCAGGGTTTCTATCTGCCAGGGAGAGATGACAGCTGGAGACACAGGGAGCCTCTTAAAGGGCCAAGGCATAACGTTTCTTTTGCAGCTACCAGGATCCCCGTGCTATCTCATCCCACATACTGCAGGAGCCATCTTGCTCAGACAGACCACCCTCTTCCAAGTAGCATAAGCCTGAGGGGAAGCAATAGACCAGCCCACAAGAATTTCTCTGCCCCACCTGTGGTACTTAAGCCTGACTGATGATTACAGATTGACTAGATTAACAACTGAAGGAGAGAGCCACAGACTGGATCACCGGTAGGCCCGAACAGGCTGCTTAGGGCCAGACTAGGACATGACCTGACATCACCAGGGGCAGATACAGAAAGAGAAGAAAGCGGTAAACGCTAGATACAACTGAGACAAATATCACCACGGTCTTTTTCATGATTTGCATTATTTTCTCTCTTGCATAGCTTTTTAACATTCATTTCTTGTACATTTGTGCCTGTTAAGTCACTAGGTTTTTATATTATAGTTTATTTCAAATCTCATATTTTGCTCCTACCTTCTCTTCTCCATTCTACCTTATTTCTTATTATTTTTGTTTTAAATGTTACCTTCTCTCTTACTACAACTTGTTTCCATTCCACACTCTTAATATTTCTCTCTTCTCAAGCCTCTCAAAACCTTTTTTCTTGTCATTAGTCATCTCACATTCCCTTTCCCATTCTTAAAATACCCTTATTCTCTCTCCACCTTTATCAATCTCTGCTCGTTGGTTGTGGATATAGTAGTTGTTGCACTTCTTCAATCATATTCCTAGACCCTCACTATTTTTATATTTCAAATCTCAAGTTTTACTGCTCCCCTCTCCTACTCCGTTTTGCCTTCATCCAGCCCTTCTTTGTTTCATTTTAAATTTGAATTTTTCCCTGTATTAGCTTGGTTTTCATTCCTCACTCTTAGTATTCCTTCTCCCTCTATCCTCTCAAAATCACTTTTCTTTCCTCTAGACATCTCTTAAGCTTTTATTTCTTTTTCCCCTCTTATTCCCATCCCACCTATATTAATCTTTGCTCTTTTGTGGTTGATAGGGCTGTGGTGGATCTTTCCCTCCAATTTGGTTCCTATTTCTTTTTTTATCTCTCTCACTATATATTTTTTAAATTTCTGTTTAAACCTAATACTCTATGTTCCCCTTCTCTTACTTTATTCTGCCTTCTTCCATCCCTTTTTTTCATTTATGATGTAAATTTTACTTTCTCTCTCTCTTTGCCTTGTCTCTGTTCTTTACTCTTATTATTGCTCCTCCCCTTACCCTCTCAAAATCATTTTTCTTTCAGTTAGTCATCTCATATTCATTTTACCTTTCTTGTAATAGTCTTTATGTCTTTATACCTTTATTAATATTGGCTCACTTGCTGTTGATAGTGTGATTGTGGGAGGGGGATTATTTTTCAGGTATGTGCTTGTTTCCTGGGATGTTTGGTTTTATTCTGGCAGCCCCAGTACAACAACATACAAGACATGGTGAGCAGAGTGAATCTCAGTCAGCCAGACAGAGAAGAGGATGCACCAAAGAATGACCAACAACAACCAAAACTCAATTACAACCAGAGAGTCCACATAAATGGCATAAAGGGAATCCCAAGAGCCTCAAGTTCAGGAGATCATGAAGACTCCATCACTAAATCCCACAGGTCTCCTACAACAGAAGGGCACACCACAAAGACAGGGAGTCAAAACAGATTAATCTAAGAAGCAGAAACAAATGAGAAGAGTCACCTAAAATGGGGAGACAAAGACACAACCCCCAACTAAAAGGAAAGGAGGAATCCCTAGAAAGAGTGCTAAATGAAATAGAGGCAAGCAAACTCTCAGACACTGAATTCAAAATAATGGTTATAAGGATGCTCAATGAGCTCAGTGAGAACTACAAAGAACTCCAGGGAAGCTACAAGGAACTTATACTGAAATGAAGAACACAGTAGAAGGAATTAAAAGCAGGCTATATGAAGCAGAGGACTAAATCAGCAAGCTGGAGGACAAGGTAGGGAAAAACTCCCAGGTGGAGCAACAAAACAAAACAAACAAACAAAAAAACTGAAAAAGAATGAAGGGGGATAAGGGAGCTGCAGGACAACATGAAATGAAATAATATCTGTATCATAGGGCCAGAAGGAGAAGAAGAGGAGCAAGGGACAGAAAACCTATTTGAAAAGTAATGACAGAAAAATTCCCCAACTTAATGAGAGAAAAAGTCACCTCAAGTACAGAAGCACAAAGGGTCCCAATCAAGATGAACCCAAAAAGGTCCACTCGAAGACACATCATAATTAAAATGTAAAAAGGTAAAGACAAAGATACAACTCTAAAGGCAGCAAGGGAGAAACAGCTAGTAACATACAGGGGAGCTTTGATAAGGCTATCAGCTGATTACTCAACAGAAACATTACAAGCCAGAAGGGAATGGCAAGAAATATTTCAAGTAATGAAAAGCAAAGGCCTACAACCAAGACCACTTTATCCAGAAAGGCTCTCATTTAAAATGGGAGGTGAAATAAGGAGTTTCCCAGACAAAAAAAAATTGAAAAGGCAAAAAGAATACATCTCCATCAAACCAGCATTGCAAGAGATGCTAAAGGGACTGCTTTAAGAAGATGAAGACCTGGCTGCTGTGGCTCAGTGGATTGAGCGTTGGCCTGAGAACCAAGTGTTGCTGGTTCAATTCCCAGTCAGGGCACATGACTAGGTTGCGTGTCAGGTCCCCAGTTGAGGGCACGAGTGAGAGGCAACCACACAGTGATGTTTCTCTCCCTCTCTTTCTCCTTTCCCCTCTCTCTAAAAATAAATAAACAAACAAACAAATAAATTATTTTTTTAAAAAAGAAGATGAAGAGAGAGAGAGGAAGGGGGCAACACAGGAATAAAGGGAAAAATTTTCAATGAATAAGTATCTATCAAAAATAACCTTAGTCTTGGCTGATGTAGCTCAGTGGATTGAGTGCCAGCCTGCAAAACAAAGGGTCACTGGTTCAGTTCCCACTCGGGACACATGACTGGATTGTGGGCCAGGTCCCCAGTTGGGAGTATCCAAGAGGCAACCACATATTGATGTTTCTCTCCCTCTCTTTCTCTGTCCCTTCCCCTCTCTCTAAAAATAAATAAATAAAATATTTTTAAAAATAACCTTAAATATAAATGAATTTAATGTTCTAATTAAAAGACACAGGGTAGCTGAATGGATAAGAAAACATGACCCATATATGTGTTGTCTACAAGAGACCCAGTTCAGAACAAAAATATCTACACAGACTGAAGTGATGGGATGGAAAAAATTATTCCAAGCAAAGAGACATGAAAAAAAGCTGGTAGCCACACTTATATCAGACAAAATAGAGTTAAAAGCAAAGGCCATAAAAGAGACAAAAAAGGACACTACATAGTACTTAAGGTTATAATCCATCAAGAAGATATAACCCTTGTAAACATACATGCACCCAACATGAGAGAGCCCAAATATATGAGGGAAATCTTGGAGGACTTCAAGAAGGATATTGACAGCAACACACTCATAGTAGGGGACTTTAACACACCATTGTCAACAATGGATAGATCTCCAAGCAAGAAACAAGGATGTTGTGGCATTGAACAATACTCAAAACCAAAAGGACTTAACTGACATACAGAACCTTTCACCCCGAAGAAGCAAAATATGCATTCTTTTCAAATGCACATGGAATATTTTGAAATATAGACCAAATAGTAGGACACAATACAAGCCTCAACAAATTCAAGAAAATTGAAATCATATCAAGCATCTTCTCAGACCACAGTGACTTAAAAATAGAAACCAAGCTCAAGGAAAAACTAAAAAACATACAAATTCATGGAGAATGAATAACATGCTATTAAATAATGAATGGGTTAACAATGAGATCAGGAAAGAAATCAAAAAGTTTCTGGAACAAAAAATGAACACACAACAGCCCATAACCTATGGGACACAGCCAAAGCCGTCATGAGAAGGAAGTCCATAGCATACAAGATTATCTAAAAAAGACAGAAAAATCTCCAATAAACAACCTAGCCCTACATCTACAAGAACTAGAGGAACAAGAAATGAAGCCCAGAGTGAGTAAAAGGAAGGAAATAATCAAGATCAGAGCAGAAATAATGACATAGAGACTAAAAGAACAATTCAATGATCAATAAATCCAGGAGCTGGTTCTTCAAAAAGATAAATAAAACTGACAAGCCTTTAACTAGACTCACCAAGAAAAAAAGAAAAAAAAAAGGACCCAAATAAAATAAGAAAAAAAAGAGGAGAAATTACAACCAGTACCACAGAAATATATAGAATTGTAAGAAATTACTACAAACAACTATATGCCAAGAATTTGAACAACCTGGGAGAAATGGACAAATTTATAGAAGTACATGATCTTCTAAAACTAAATCAAGAAGAAGCCAAAAGCCTAAATAGATAATAACTAGTGAATTTGAAACAGTAATCAAAAACTCCCAACACACAAAAGCCCTGGACTGGACAGATTCACAGGTGAATTTTACCAAACATTTAGGGAAGAGCTAACTCCTATCCTTCTCAAATGATTCCAAAAATTCAAGAAGAAAAGACTCCCCAACTCCTTTTATGAGGCCAGCATTATCCTAATTACAAAACCAGAGAAAGACTGAACAAAGAAAGAAAACTACAGGCCAATCCCTCTGATGAACATAGATGCTAAAATACACAACAAAATATTGGGAAACCAGATCCAACAATACATTAAAAACCAGATCCAACAATACATTAAAAAGATCGTACAGCATGATCAAGTAAGTATTCATCCCAGGGATGCAAGGATAATATAATATTTTCAAATCTATAAACATAATGTACCACATAAACAAAATGAAAGACAAAAATCACATGATCACATCAATAGATGCTGAAAAAGCATTTGATAAAGTATAGCACTCATTTATGATAAAAACCCTCAGCAAAGTGGGAATAGAGGGAGCATACCTCAACATAATAAAGGCCATATATAAGAAACCTACAGCCAACATCATACTCAACAGGCAAAAACTAAAAGCTTTTCCTGTCAGATGAGGAATGAGACAAGATTGTCCACTTGCACCACTTTTATTCAACATAGTATTGAAAATTTTAGCCACAGTAATAAGACAAGAAAAAAAAGGCATCCAAATTGTAAAGGAGGAAGTAAAACTGTTGTTATTTGCAGATGACATGATAGTATACATAGAAACCCTTATAGGCTCCACCAAAAATCTATTCAACTTAATAAGTGAATTTGGCAAAGTAGCAAGATACAAAGTCAATATTCAAAAATCAAAGGCATTTTTGTATACTAACAATGAAATATCAGAAACAGAAACCAGGAAAAAAATCCCATTTACTATAACAACAAGAAAAATAAAGTACCTTGGAATAAACTTAACCAATGAGATAAAAGACCTGTACTCGGAAAAAAACAGAACACTGAAGAAAGAAATTAAGGAAGATACAAATAAATGGATGCATATACCATATTCATGGATCGGAAGAATTAACATCATTAAAATGTCCAAATTATCCAAAGCAATTTACAGATTCAACGCAACCCCTATTGAAATACCAATGACATATTTCACTGATTTAGAAGAAATATTTCAAAAATTGATATAGAACAAAAATGACCTGGAATAATGTCAGCATTCTTGAGAAAGAAAAACAAAGTAGGAGGATCATGATATCTGGTATCAAATTATACTACAAGGCCACTGTAATCAAAATAGTCTGATATTGGCATAAGAACAGACACACAGAACAGAATAGAGAGCCCAGAAATAAAACCATATCTCTATGGTCAATTAATACTTGACAAAGGGTGCAGGAGCATAAAATGGAGTCAAAATAGACTCTTCAATAAATGGTGTTGGAAGAACTAGAAAGGTACACACAAAAATTGAAACTAGACCACCTACTTCCACCATACACTAAAATAAACTCAAAATGGATAAAAGACTTAAACATAAGGCATGACACCATAAAAGTCCTACAGGGGAACACAGGCAATAAAATTTCAGATATCCCATGCAGCAATATTTTCACTGATATATCCTCTAGGGCGAGGGAAATAAAGGAAAGAATAAATAAACAGGACTACATCAAATTAAAAAGCTTCTGCACAGCTAAAGAAATATCATCAAAATGAAAAGAAAACCAACTATATGGGAAAACATATTTGCCAATGATACCTCAGACAAGGGTTTAATCTCCATAATATATAAAGAACTCATATGACTCAACAATCCAATTAAAAAATGGGCAAAGGACCTGAATAAATACTTCTCCAAGGAGGACATAGAGATGGCCCATAGGCATATAAAAGAATGCTCAACATCACTAGCCATCAGAGAGATGCAAATTAAAACTACAATGAGATACCACCTCACAGCAGTCAGAATGACCATCATAAACAAATCAACAAACAACAAGTGCTGACGAGGATGCGGAGAAATGGGAACCCTACTGCACTGTTGGTGGGAATGCAGACTGGTGCAGCCACTATGGAAAACAGTATGGAATTTCCTCAAAAAACTAAAAATGGAACTGCCTTTTGATCCAGCGATCCACTGCTGGGATTATACCCAAAGAATCCCAAAACACCAATTCAAAAGAACCTATGCACCCCAATGTTCATAGAAGCACTATTTAAAATAGCCAAGTGCTGGAAAGACCCTAAGTGCCCATCAGTAAGTGAATGTATTAAAAAAAAATGGTACATTTACACAATGGAATACTATGCAGCAGAAAGAAAGAAGGAACTCCTACATTTTGTGACATTATGCTAAGTGAAATAAGCCAGTCATGAAAGACAAATCCCATATGATTTCACCTATCAGAGGAACCTAATGAACAAAACATATGAGCAAAATAGAACCAGAGGTGTGGAAACAAGGAAGACTGACAGTGACCAGAGGGGAGAGGGGCAGGGGATAAGTCGGGAAAGAAGGGGAAGGGTCTAGTCAAGGAACAGGTATAAATGACCATGGACATGGAAAACAGGGTGAAATTAACTATTGAAGCAGGGGGTGGGGGGCAGGGCAGGAAAGACCAATGGGGGGAAATTGGGACAACAGTAATAAACAACAATTAAAAAAATCAATTCCTTTTTATAACTGAAAAAGTGGAAGCCATCCACTCTTCTCTACAGTATTTTCAAGGTAGTGATTAGTGCTTCCAGAGAAGAGGACTTGCTGTATCTTTTTCATTTTTTAAAACCTCTAATGTGCCTTACACAAAAAGATATTTCATCACTTTTGCTGGATAAGATGATGAAATCCTGCTCTCAATGAAAAGATCATGTACTTCAGGTGTGCACATTCAGAGCCTATGGTAAAACATATGGCACCTTTGTGTGACTTAGATAATGGTGCCCCTGCCTTATGGACACAGCAGACCTGTGTCAGGGTGGCTGGCTGGGCACACTAAGCATTGAATGGATTCTGACTCTTACGGGGCCCCACAGCTTGGTTTTCTGGTACACGGTACAATTCTCCTGTCTACATAAGGGTGGTCCTATGTGTACAGAACATTTATCAGACAACCTATGTATGCCCAAGAGTAAACAATGGGCTGTGACTGGAATCCAGAGAAGAGAAAAAAATCATTGGTCTGTAGTACTCCAGGAAGGGTTAAAGGAGGATAGAGCAATTGATGTAAGCCAGGAGGCTTCCTCTGTGTGAGATGGTCTATCACCAGCTTATATGACTTTCATCCAGAAAATTCCTACTCATCCTTTCAGTCTTACCTTAAACATCGCTTCCTCAGGCTCTCCACCCCCACCCTATCTCTGTAATAGAAAAGCTATACGCTCCCACTGCACAGTCATTTTGCATCATAGCACTTATGGCAAATGTAATCACATGATATGTAGCATTGTTTTGATACTGCCCCCATGAGATTACAAAGCTCAATGTGGGCAGGGGCCATATGTTTTGTCCATCGTTTTACTGCTACTGCCTGGTACATAAGTACACAATAAATACGGGCTTAATATTAAAATATTATATGTAGCTTAGATTAAGAAAGGCAGAAAGGGACCTGAATTACCCATGGTTTCTTCAGGTGGAAGCAAAGGCAACCAAAATTTGACTGGTGTTTTTTGACAATAAAGAATTACTATAAGATCCAAGACACTGCTGAAGAATTTGCTATGATAGGGAAAACGTGCCACTCCATACTATGTTCTGTTATTTCTATCCCTTGTGCTAAAATATGACACTTCCAGGTCTGTCAACTCTTAGTTTTACATTGTAAATATTGATGGTGTGAATACTTGCTCACATTTGCCTAAAAATGAGAAATCGTTCTAAGCATAAGAACCTGAAATGGAAAATTCACATCTACAAGCATAGCAGGCAAGATTAATTTTGTTAACTCCTTGAAAACAGAGATGGAGTGCTAACTTCTTCAGCAATATTGTGGCTTTAGAATCTCTGACACCCTCACTCATAGCCCATGACCTTCAGAGACTTCCTGCAGAAAAGAGATTTCTTAACTGTTCCCATCAAAGTCTGAAACAGACAGTAAGGCCATTTTCAAGTTCTCTGATTTAGGTGGACTTGGAAGACTCAATTTCTTACCAAATCTAGGAAGGCTATGGAATAAAAATATATTCTATCACCACTGCCTCACCTCCAGTTAATTTTTAACTCATCTACGACACTCCTCGGGGACCACTCTGGCATTGAGCACTAGTGACCTAACTGTCAAACTCAATTTTCCCTTCCCAGTTCTCATCTCATTTGAATTTCTTTGGGCAATTGAAACCACACCCATGCCTTTCTTCTTCAAGGGCTTTTCTCCCCTTCCTTATAACTCTGTACTGTCCCATTTCCCTTCTGCTAGCCATTACTTACATGTCTTCGAGGACTCCTCCATTTCTGTCCCCCATCCCAGGCCCCATAGTGTTGGTAAAACCCAAGTCCTATCTTTCATCCTTTGTTCTCACTTCTTGAATGATCTCATCCAACCCAGCAGTTCCAACCAGTGCCTTTCATTCAAGGCTTCCTATAGCCCCACATCAATACAGACCACGACCCTGAGTAACAGGGCCTGAGACCCAACTGCCTACTGAACAACCCTCTGAAAGTCAGCCTCTCCAAAACCAAAATCCTTATCTCCTCTTCCTCACATTCCTCCTCACAGAGGAGGTTTTACTCAAGCAGAACCTTTCACCCCCTCACCCTCCACAACCACTTACATCAAGTCTGTCTAACACCTTGCCCTCTTTTCCATCTTCATTGCTATTCCTTAATTGAGTCTATCACCCTTTAGCTGAACTATTACAATTGTTCCTAGCAATTGTATTTCCCACCCCTCTAACATGGCCTCCACATTGTTGTCAAACTAAAGCATGTTTTATTGCTTCTATTGTTCCCCATCACCTAGCAAAAGAAGACCAGCTTCTTAGCATAATATATGGTCCATTATATTCAGGCTTCTGTCTTCCTCTCACACTCATCTCTCCTTAAGCTCCTCACAGCACATTGTACTCCAGTTATAACCAACTATAACAATGTTGTTTTGTTTCTGCCCTTTTTCAATGTGCTCTACACCAGAACTGTCTGCCCCCCAAACTAGCCCACACTCACATCTGACCTTTGTCTGCTTGGCAAATTCCTACTTATCTTTCAGGTGCCACTCACTTCTTCTGTAGGACCTTTTCTCATACTCCCCACTAGATTTGAGGTCCCCCTTCTTCTCCCATGACACCAAAGCACTTCATTGTAATTGTTTGTTCGCATTATCCATCTGTTCCCTACCTAATTTTTTTTTTTTAATTTGTAATGTCACACCAACTGACTTTTCACCTGGCACAAAGTATAAGCTCAAAAGATGTTTTTGTAATAAATATTGTTGTCAAAAAGTCATCATTCAATCAAGATTCAGAGAGACCAGTAGAACTGCATTATGTAGGATTTTACAGCAATGAATTAAGTAAGACTCAAAGCTATTTTGTTATTTCATTTTCCAAATTTAAATAATGCACACATAACCCACTTAGTTCTGTTCTTTTTACTCTCATGCACTCTATCTTCTGATACCTTACTCCAGCTCTGAATCATCTGTTGGCCTTTATCTTTTTTTCCTCAGGCAGCCACATTAAGTCCTATTATTCAGAGTCAAAAATTCCATTCCATTCAGTTCTTGGATCAGCCTGTCCTCTGACCCTCTGAAGTCTCACTGGACCCTTCCTGAAATATCAGGATCAAGGTCTACTCATCGAGCAATAATCAACTCTCAAATATATATTTTTTCCTTTAACTTATATTAAATTTACCTCATCCACATAATAAATATAAGCAGATCAGTTTTTGTTACTATCAGTTTATAAGTGAAAAACAAATACTAAGAAACCCTGATGATACCTATCCTTTCTAAGTTCCCCCATTAAAAAAAAAAAAAAAAAAAAGTCTGAAGAATATTAATTCTGTACTTTCTGATGTCTGGCCCTCATATTAATTTTTTTTTAAACACAATCTACCAAAGTCACATCCTATTATTGTCCTTGAACTGCTGGCACTGACTTTACTTTTATTTGTCTCCCAAATGATTGCCTTCCTGTGTGGGCTGGTGCTTCCACCCTGCTGATTTTATCCAGCTGAGCATTCCAAAGAAATCATTTTTCTCCCCTTTTCAACCCCATAATCCAATGACTTTGACAAAGGAAGCTGTATTTTATGAGTTTTACCCTAGAGTACAATCCTCTGCAAAAATCTAAGCGAAACTTTACCCATAATCCAGTTGTCTTTCTGAAAGGCATTTTTTTCTGAACTCAGGCAATCATAACCAGATTACTCCCAGGCCAATTTTCTGTGCTTCTCATCCTTTTCCCTTCATTGCTTTCCTCTAAAACTAGGCAAGGAAAATGAGAGTCTATGTAACTTATTTAACCATGACTACTTTTCTAAAAACACTGATAAGTGGAGGGAGACTCAAACCACTGGGGGAAAATGAGGTTTAGAATTACCTGCAGCCCTGGCTGGTGTGGCTCAATGGATTGAGCACAAGCCTGAGAACCAAAGGGTTGCCGGTTCAATTCCCAGTCAGGGCACATGCCTGGGCTTTGGGCCAGGTCCCCAGTTGGGGGTGCATGAGAGGAAACCACACATTGATGTTTCCTCACTCCCTCTCTTTCTCCCTCCCTTCCCCTCTCTAAAAATAAATAAATATTTTTTTAAAAAAGAAAAGAAAGAATAATGCAGATATTTCCCACCCTCTGTTTCAACATTCTCTTATATTGTTCAGTTGGCTTTAGTTTCCAGCCTCAAAACCCCTCACTTGAACTGCTCTCATTCTGCCCCCACCCCTCAACCACATGGTGCTGTCCTTTACATGTAGCATTCACCTCCTTTTCTGTTACTAAAGAGTGGAAAGGGATAAACAAGCAGGAGTGGGCACAAAATAGTTACTTTGACAGTCTTTGTTCACATTTCCATAGCTATATATCAGAGACGAATTCCCCTTCCCACCCGAAAGTATAAGCAGACCTTTAACCTCAAAGCCTGAAAAGCACCTGCCCTCCTCACTTTTCTCTTAAACAATGATCAATTCTATAAATTAGGTCAGCTGGTCAGACCAAATACCAAGAAGCAGATTCAGACCCTAAGACATTACCTGGCCTCTTCTATTTCCAAAGGAACCTCTAACTCCCAGTCAACCATCTTGCAGCTGTTTGTCAGTCATCAGGAAGAATACAAATGGATCTGTGCACCATCACTTCTAAAAATCCCAAACATGCTCAGTAGAATCCTTCTATTTAACTTATTCCCATTTTCAGAGGGAAATTCAAACTTGAGACCTCAAAGGATTGAGTCACATGTTATTTCTAATTGGACACAGCCTTCTTGAACCTTTTGTCATCTTCCTGCTTCTCATTGCAATATTTCTGTCTTAGGTTGCAAACTCTTATTCCATTCTTTCTAGGTGTACATGTGTAAAACACGCTATCTAAAAGATCAGCCTAGTTGTGGAAACCAAAAGCATCACACACACCCAGTTGACTTTACCCATGTTACATAGATTCTTCATTAGTAAGAATTAATGTTACAAGAAGCTTAAGACTTTTAACTTCAGATAAGAAATATGTTCTGCAGCTTAGGACTCAGGCTGAAGGCAGGGTTTCAAGTCTGTCCTATTGCAACTGTTCAATCTGAGGAGGTCCAAGCAGCAGCTTTCTGTAGAAACCTGGAAGAATGGATTATTTCCAGGTGATAGGTAAAGTTGAAAAATACAGATTAGACAACTAATTATACTAATAAAATCGGAAATTAAACACAGCTGCTTGTTGAGGTCTTGCCCTGACTGCTCCAGTTTCAACACTACTGTGTGTTCCCACACATGCCTTTGATCTTTTCTTTGTTTCAGTCTGCTCTGGGACTTGTACTATGGGAGAGGAAGATGAAACCTATGGATGATGGGCGATGTCTAGAATGCAGATATTCTGTAATTCAAGCCTAGGTAAAACTCAAAAGTGACAGCATCATACACAAAGAAACAGGGTCTAGCCTTTCTTCCCACATGGGGCTATTAGCTAAACTATTTTTGCTACATAAATGAAAATGACCCATCACCCTGATTCCTAGCAATCTTTCTAAAAAACATAATCACTCAAAATAGGTCAGAAATGTTGCTTTCTTCCTCTTATTGATTTTCATTAAGAGATGCACTTTCTGGAACACTAAAGGAAAAGATAAACACCCAATACAGGTACCAATGACACCCCTGTAAATTTTTGGCACACCAAGTCCTGTTACCCTAAAAGCAAGAGAAAATCTCATAACCCATAATTTATTCTTCTTGGCTGTATATCAACAGTAATCTCAAGCAATAAAATACACAGTGGCGATGCTTCAGCCAGGTGATGAACACCTCCCAGAGGAGCATATTCATTCTGTCTTTTCTGATTTTCTAGATCACCAACCCGCCTCCTCCCTAAGTACACACTCCTTTTTCCTTCCTAATGCAGATCCGTATTTTGCCAAAACGTTGCCAAGTGACACCACACACTGGTTTAGCAACCCCCTAGGGCCTTATCATAAAGCTGGGTGCAGGGAGTTGGAAGAAGGGGTTCATAGAGACCCGAGAGTGGAGGGAGGAAGAGGAGGGGAAGAGCGGGAAACCCTCCGGTGGCAGTATTTGGCTCCCTGGAAAAGCTGTGAAGGGACGGGTCTCCAAATCCCACCGGCAGGTCTTCCCCAGTCTCCTCGTCTAGCTGAAATCTCCCTCGGCCCCAAGTCATCAAGGCTGACACTCCAAAGAGGGCGCCACAAAGTCCTTCAGAGCCCTCAAAACACGAACAGAAAAGCATCACCCTAAAGACAGTAAAGCCACACACCCTCAGTCGGCCAGCTTCCCGGGGCGGGCAACTTCATCCCGTGAAACAAACGAAAACCCCTGTCCTCCCGGGAAGGAAAGAGGCAACGGCAGAGAGCAATAGCATGCACCATCCTACCCCAATCTTACGCTCCCTCCACTTCCTCCCCCGCTAACTCCAGGTAAAGGACCAGGTGCAGCTCACCTCCTGACAAGGAGGAAGCGGGCGACTGGAGGAGGGCAGGTCCCCAGCCCAGGCCGCCGGGCAGCCGGCGAGCAGCCAGCAGCAAAGCCAGGCGGGGCTCCAGGACCGCGAGAGCCCGCAGCCGGGAGCCCCCGGCGGCCGCCCCCGACCCCTCCCGCGCGCTGGCCCCGGGGCGCGGAGCAGCATCTCCTTCCCGCTAAGGTCGGCGGGCCGGCGGAAAGGCAGCTTGCCCGGGTGAGACGCGCTCCGCTCGCCACTCGATCGCCCCCTGCCCGGTCGACCGCTGACAGCTCAGCTGCGCTCGCGGGCAGGGCAGCCGGCGCCTGTGCTCCCGTCACGCCGGAGGGAGGGACCGCGGGGCGCGGCGCGGGGGCGGGACGCGGGGCGGGGACGCGGGATCTGGGGAGCAGGTGGCGCGGGCGCGGGAGCGGGCTGCGGCCCAGCCCAGCGCGTTGCAAGGGGCTGCGCGGCCGCCTGGGACGGGAGCCTCGTTACGCTATAGAGGACGAGAGAGGCCGGGGAACCCGGCAGTGTCTCTGATCTCCAGTCCCCTAGGCCCACCGGGAGAGGCGCTCCAGGAATGAGTCAGAGTAGAATACAGGACATCAAGACACTGTTTTCCGGCGGCGAATCTAGAAAATCTCTACTTCCCGCATCTCACACAAGCAGACACAGATGCACCCTAGAAACATCCCTTCTTAAGAACCCAAACTAGCTAGCATCAGATAGAATTTTTAGGTGATTAGGGTTTGCGAGAAATGGCGAGGAAGAAAGGATAATGAAATATAAATGCAGTTCGTGGTTCAGTTTTCTCAACTATTTGATGAAAATCATAACAATACCTAACCCATAGGGTTGTTACGAAGATTAAATAAATTGATGTACATAAAGCACTTGAAGAGTGCCTGGCAAGCAGACATAGTATGTGTTGGTAGTACTAGTGTAATTATTGATGCTGTTGAGGTAATTTTATGGGGATAACATGTGCAACCTTTAGGCAAGTAAGTCCTTTTGTTTCTGGAGGAAGCCGTTTCTCCATCTGTACAATGACTGGGGAGGTTTTCAATTTTTCTTTTATTCAAAACCATACTGACCTCCTTGTTGGGCATCAAGTGGTAAACAAGATGGACATGATTCCTTGTCATTGTTGAGGATCTCAAAGGCCCCTTCTCAGAAGGGCTGTTATACTTTTGTTCAAAAAGGACACTCAAATTTCTGATAATTGAGTACCTGGAGAACTCTAATCTGACAGACTCAATACAGATTGACTTGAATTTGTGGCACTGTTTCTAATGTCCTTTTAATAAGCATTTTCACATGAAACATGAAAGTTTTTTAAATGTTTTTGTTGATTGATGGGGGTGGTTGCTTTATTGTTCCACTTATTTATGCATTCATTGGTTCTTTCTTGTATGTGCCCTGGCCTGGGATGAAACCACAACCTCCCTATATCAGGATGATGCTCTAACCAACCTAGTTAGCACACCAAGTACTGTGAAAGTTTTATTCTCGTAAATATTTTGGAAAGCATTCAAGAGTCTCAGGAGGAATATAAAAACTAGGGAACCCACCATCCGGAGATGATGCTATTAAAGGTATTATCATCTTGAGGAATTTCCTTCTTGGTCTTTTATATGAGTGTATACTGAAAATATGGAATTAAAATTTGTAACCTGCTTTTATTTTTTCTTTAGCAACAGGAATATTTTTTCAATTTGTTAGTCTCTGACAACACAGTTTTAACAACTGTATAATATATTCTGTTTGGATATATGCACTTTACTATTGGATATTAAGCATTGTTTCACAAGTATTCCATGCTATCTAGAATTCTAGAATGAATGCCATTGGTACATATTCTGTGTATTTTTAAAGTTTTTGACGATTACTGCATAAATTCTCTCCAAAAATTTTACATCAGTTGTGACCAACAGTTTATGCTACTATTTCACAAAATTCTAGATTATATTTCACGTATTTACCATTTGGGTAGAAGAAAAATGTTATCTTACTAGTATTTTTAAATGTATTTTTATAATTAGGAACATTGAATAATTTTTCATATATATTTACTGACTATCTTTTCACTTATCAGTGTGTGTGATTTCCCACTGACACTCTTTGGCCATTTTTCTATTGAAGTTCCATCTTTTTTATTAATTTGTCAGCAGTCTTTATAAACTATGTGTATTATACCTTTATTTACCATTTATGTCACAAATATTTTTCTCAGTTTGTAGTCTTTTTAATTTTGTTTCTGGTAACCTGTTTTTGCAGAAGATTGACATTTTTAGGTACTCAAATATAGCAACATTTCTTTTTGTATTTCTTCCTTTGTTTTATGCTTAGAGGTACCTGCAAGATCATATGAATGCCTATATTTTCTTATTTTTATACATATTTTATTCTTTAGTCCATCTAGAACTTGAGTCAAATTATATTATTACTTTTATCATCTAAATGAGATCGAAGCATGGCTAATGGGTTGAAAACAGTCTTTTCTTGTAAAAATAAAGGTTAATACATCTAGGTTAAACAACAACTGCAGGTTTTCCCAAGTGAGACAATTTACCACTGTTAATAAAAAGTTTTCTCATAGGAGTCTTACCTAGAGATAATATCTTGACCTTTGGTAATTAAAACCAACAAACAGATTAATAGAGAAAAGAAAACACACCAAAAAAAAAAAAAAATCCCTATATGACTCCTTCGTACTTGTTATGTGTAAATGTAACAGCAGACTGTACAAATGGTTTGTGATTACCTGATCAATAACTTTACCCTTAAAAGTCTAATTTTTCAAAAAGTACTTTAATTTAAAAATTTTTTTAATTCCTAATGGAATTGGGTGGGGGTCAACTTTGAAGGTTTAAAAAGCTGAAAATCACCACATAGTCATGATATTTTATGCAGTGTGCACCTGAAAATTAAATCAAACTTTGTTAGCAATCGACAAAAGCTGTAGCTATATCCAAATGATGTTAAACATATAGATTTGCTTTATTTTTTCAACTGAAAGCAGATTATGGTATTAATAGCCCCAATTTTCTAAAGATTGTCTAAATACACAGAGGTGAAAAAAATCTGAATGACTTCAAATAGCATTTTTTTAATTCAGCTGTTTTTAACAGTCAAAATGAAAAAATTAGGTACAGAAAACACTATTAATTAGAAAAGAGATAACTCTGACAAATGTACATTGTTTGTTTTATATTCAAGAGAACATATATTTCTGGAGAGCAATTTAATATGTACTAAGAGCCTTTAATATTTTTATGCCTTAATCCAGTAATGTTTACTTCCAGGACTCTAATTTAAGTAACTAATAAATAAGGGGCACAAAGTTTCTGTACAAGAATACTCACTGTTCTCTAAAATAATTAAAAATAAAGTAATATTTTGTGCCCAAAATAAGCAAATGGCTAAATCAATTATTTTTTCTCACATGGTAGGATTTTATGTTTTCCAAAGAATATTAAATGAATTAAGGAAATGTGACCATATAATGTTAATGTAAAGAAGCTGGAAATAAATGTTAATAAACAGTATATTCCCAAATATACTGTGTGTCGGGGGTAGGGGGGATTAAGTACAAGGAATATGAGTAAAAAAAAATAAACCTGTTGCAGTGATGCTTTTTTTAATTTTTATTGAATACTGGGGTGACATTGGTTAATAAAATTATACAGGTTTCAAGTGTACAACTCCATAATACATCATATGTTCATCACCAAAAATCAAGTTTCCTTTATCACCATTTATTCCCCCTTTACCCTCTTCCACCTCCCCCACCCCTCCTTTCCTCTAACAATCACCATACTATTGTCTGTGTCTATGAGTGTTTCTTTTTTTTTCTTTGGTTAATCCCTTCATCCTTCTCACCCAGCCCCAACTCCTTCCTCTCTGATAGCCATCAGTCTGATCTCTGTATCCATGAGTCTGTCTCTACTTTGTTAGTTTCTTTTGTTCATTAGATTCCACATATAAGTGGTATTTATCTTTCTCTGACTGGCTTATTTCACTTAGCATAATACTCTCCAGGTCCATCCATACTGTTGTCAAAGGTAAAATTTTCTTCTTTCTTTATGGCTGAGTAGTATTCCATTGTGTAAATGTACCACAGCTTTTTTTTATCCTCACCTGAGGACATTTTTTTTCCCATTGCTTTAGAGAGAGAGGGAAGGAGAAAGGAAGAGAGAGAGAAAGAGAAACATTGATGTGAGAGAGAAACATGGATTGGTTGCCAGTTGCCACCTGTTGAATTTCCAAGGCAGATTGTTTTTGTCCAGCAGTTGGAAGAATGTGCAAGATAAGCTTGGAATCTCTGACATCCCTTTATTGCAGATATTTTTACAGCATTCATGCATTCACCCCACCACATGTGGGCACTGAACCACCAACTGGTCACCAACCACACTCCCACTGCTCCCCACACAACCCTTGCCACCTGCCACCATGCTCCCATGGGGGCTTCTGCTTCTTATATATTATGCATAGACAAAGCCAGCTACTAGCCAAAATATATCACATCAATGCTTATACAACTGCAAGTGCGCTGCACATGCAAATCTAATTATCTCTAAGCAGCCCTTGCCTGAGCATCCGAGGTGAGGGAGCCTGACAGACTCTATTGTCCTCAGACCTCCCATATGTGCCTAAACCACAGATCATTTGCTCCCAGACTGGGGATCCAGCCTGCAAGCTTTTTGGTTAAAGGACAATACTCTAACCAACTGAGCCACACCAGCCAGGACAGCTTTTTTTTTTTTTTTCAATGCCACAGATACAGTTTTATTTTGGATACAAGCTCTTTAGAAAGCAGTCACTCCACCATTTTAGATCTTCATCTTCTAGGACTGCAAGTCCAGGGATAGAGAATAGCCAGGAATGGTTGTAGAAGAGTCTTGTTGTTATGCCAATCACCAGATTCATGGATTCATGAGAAATCTTCTGGGGCTGGTCTCCAGTCACACTTAATAAATGGCCCATCCATCTTTCACATGGCCACCAAAGCCACCCTTTATCCACTCATCATCTGATGGACACTTGGGCTGCTTCCAAATCTTGACTATTGTAAATAATACTGCAATGGATATAGGGGTCCATATATTCTTTCAAATTATTGTTTGGGTTTCTTCAAATATATTCCTAGAAGTGGATTCACTGTCATAAGACAGTTTCTTTTCTTTCTTTTTTTTTTTTTTAGGAATCTCCATACTGTTTTCCACAGTGGCTGCACCAGTCTGCACTCCCACCAACAGTTGACAAGGGTCAGCAGTGATAATCTTTTAGTGGTGGCAAACCAATGTTCTTCCTTTCATTTTTACAGATATTTTTCATTTTTTTAATTATCATATTATTTATATAATCACTATAAATTACTTTAAAAGTTTCTATTGTTTGATGTCAATCAATCTTACCTGAAGAACTCATCAAAGATGTATACAAAAACATAAGGACAAAAATGTTCATCAGTGTTACTGATAAGAGAAAATAAATGAACCTATATAACTCATACTAGGGCAAAACTTAAGTGAATGATGGTATTCAATAGTATATTATCCCAAAACAAGGAATTGTTTTATAAAAAGTATGTTACAGAGAGAAAAATTCTTATAAAAATGCTATCAATTAAGTCAGTAAAATCATGATACAAAACGTATACACAATATAGGCATTCAATATAGTAACATTATAAAACATAGACAAAAAGATATGAATTAACTTCAGGACAGAAAATACCTAAAGTCAAAGAAAGAAGAATAAGATTGGGAAGGAGGGTAAAAGAAACTACACTTGCACCTCCAATACTTCATTACTGAGAGGAAAGAAGGATGAAAGGAGGGAGGAAGGAAAGAAGGAAGGAAATAGCTGAAGCAAATATGACAAAATGTAACATTTTTTCATTGGAAGTTTGGGGTATTAATTACCATAATAGCCAACACTTATTGATCTATTATAATAGCTAGCACTTATTTAGCACTTGATATATACCAGCACTGCTTTAAAAGCTTTACCAGCACTATTTCATCTAACCCTCAAAACAACTCTATTAGGTAGGTACTCTTATTATTCTCATTTTAAAGATAAGAAAATAAAAGCACAAGTTGCTCAGCAAGATGCAATGTAGGGGTTCATAACACATAGGCACTTTGAGTCTAAAGTTCATTTACCTAGGAAGTTAGTTTTATTACTCTCTGTATTTTCCATTTTTTGAAATATTTAATGACTTAAATTGTTACATGGAACAGAATTTTAACTAGGTTTTAAAAATCCACATTAAAAAGACTGAAAGGCTAGGATAGACCAAGTGATTAATAATGCTGTTTTCTGAGTAATACAATATGGGTGATTTTTTTCCATTTTTTAATATTTTTCCACCTTTCCAAATGTTTTAAACCAGGAATTATGGGGTGTATTAAAAAGGAGTATAATACTTAAGCTATTTTATTACATTATGTATACATATTTTACACATCTATTTATCCAACATATTTTTTAAAACTTATAGGAAAAGAAGAATGGGGAATTGGAGAGGATAAATGAAGAGGACTTTTAAAGGAACAAAATGATGATTTAAAAATAGAAAATAGGTCATATGAAGAAAAGACTAAATTGGGGTATGTTGGTTTACTTTCTCCAAGCCCATGAAACCCTTTCAGCAGTGGGATAGATCTCTCTTGCTCTTCATTTCCTTCAAGAATAAAAACAATGCTTTTTTAGTTAGCAGAGAAGATTTTTTACTTGTATATAGAATTGCATCTACTGTGAGAGGTTGTAAAAATACTCAGAAAAGTTCGAAGTCAGCAAACTTGCTTTTTACATTGAATCTCTGCTACTTACTGGCTGAGTGATCTTGGGAACATTACATAATCTCCCTTGGCTTCAATTTCTTCATCAGCAAACTAGAGCTTACAAATACCTGACATTGTAGGCTTGGTGTGCAGAAAGTTGATAATACATAATGAGTTATTGTACTAAAGCATCACCATGCTTATTAGTATATTTGTAGTTCTTTATAAACGGTCCCTTCTTAACTTAGTCACACCACTATTTCTCCAATGGAGTCATGAACACCCCAAAAAGGGATAGGAAGAGGGGGTGCCTCCATTGTCTTGTTAGGAGATTAGGAGTTTTCTCAAATAATTTTTATACTTTGTATTTGCATTTTGTTGATAATCAAAAAATTTTATATATACACACATATGTATTTCAATTATCTGTATGTCATTCATTAGCATAAAATGTTAGTACCTTAATTTGCATGTGACTTTATAATCCCAAAGACATTTTAGTCCCTGCTTGCCAGCCACAATGGCCCCCTTAAAGGCTTCAACCTACTTAAGGGCTTTTGTATTTGTTGTTCTCTCTGCCAAGAACACTCCTCCTTCTTTGGGTTTTTACTCAAATGTCATTTTCCCAGTAAGGGCATTCCTGGCCACCCTTCCTAAAATCCCTAACACTCCTACCTCCTTTCCCCGCCTTATTGTTCTCCCTAACACTGTCATCATCTTGCACAGAACTGATTTTACTTGTCTGTTTCTCCTCACAATAATGGAAGCTCCATGAAAACAGATTTTAGTTTAACTTTTATTATTTTTTTTAAATATACTTTATTGTTTATGCTATTACAGTCGTACCAATTTCTTTTCCCTTTGTTCCCCTCCACCCCGTGACCCTCCACCCCCAAGGTTGTCCCCCACTCTTAGTCCATGTCCATTGGTTGTGCATATAGTTCTTCTCAACATCTTCCTATCTACTCCACTCCCTCCTAGTATGCTTCCTAATTCCTGTACCATCTCCCTCCCTTTCCCCCTTCCCCTTCCCCACTTACCTCCCCCCAAAATGTTCCCCATACCTATAATTCTTTTCCCACTCTCATTGCCTACTTAGTCTGCCTTTGTTTCAATTCCCTAGCTTCTGTTGTTGGCTGTTGTGATACAGTTTTCATTTTAATGTTCATAGTTTTGATCCTCTTTCTCCTAAACAAGTCCCTTTAACATTTCATATAACAGTGGTTTGGATCTGATGAACTCCTTCAGTTTTACTTTGTCCTGGAAGCACTTTCTCTGCCCTTCTATTCTGAATGACAGTTTCGCTGCATAGAGTAATCGTGCTTGTAGGTTTTTGCTTTTCATTACTTTGAATATTTCTTGCCAGTCCCTTCTCACCTGTAAAGTCTCCTTCGAGAAATCTGCTGATAGTCTTATTGGGACCCCTTTGCATGTAATTCTCTTCTTCTCTCTTGCTGCTTTTAAGATTCTCTCTTTATCCTTAAGTTTTGACGTTTTGACATTTTGATTCTAATGTGTCTTGGTGTGGTTCTCCCTGGGTCCAGTTGTTTTGGAACTCTCTGTGCTTCCTGGACCTGTAAGTCTTTCCTTCCCCAAGTTAGGGAAGTTCTGCTTCATTATCTTTTCACATAATTTTTCAATTTCTAGTTCTTCTTCACCTTCTAGCAATCCTATGATTCGAATGTTGGCCTGCTTATAGCTGTCTGATAAGTTTCTGAGCCTCTTCTCATTTTCCTCACTTCTTCTTTTCTCTTTCTGCACTGGTTGACTGTTTGTTCCTTTCCTATGTTCCGATTTGTTGATTTGATCCCTGGTTTTCTTGCCCTCACCACTAGTTTCATATGTGTTTTGGTTCATTTCAACAGGACTAGCCTTCATTCCTTCCCCATCTTGTTTCAGATCTGCTGTTAGGTCTGTAAGCATTTTTATAAGCAAAGCTCTGAACTGAGCCTCAGAAAGATTTCCTATCTGCTGCTTCATTAGATTATATATTTGCTTTCTGGCCAGCTGCATCACCGGAATCTCTATCATGATCTTGCCATCCTGACCATTTTGTGTTTACCTTTGCTTCCTGGGCAGAGCTATCACACCTCCTATGCTATAGGGGGTGGAGCCCCGTGCACTTGTCACAACCGGGCGACCCGTCTCACCATGCTGTGGCGTTTTCTGCGGGAGTGGGAGTCCAAGATGGGTTCCTGCCATTCACTCTCCGCTAAGAGACTGGGAGCTTCCTCCTGTGTCCCCACCCCCTCAGGGCCTCACAGTCCAAGGCAATGGAGGTCTGCCTTCCCTGACTTTGGAATCGCAAGCTGATGGGTCTGGTCTGCAGCCAGGGGTGCTCCCCAGGCACTTCTCGCCTCATCCTAAATATGGTGTCTATGCTTACTGCTGTCCTGCCTCCATTGCTGCTGTTGCCACAGACAGCACAGCTTGAACTCTTCTCCCTGGCTTCGCCCCTCCTACCTGTCTGGATGAGCACCACTTCTTTATAACTTCATATGTTGGAGTTCCATTTATTTTCTGGAACTTCTGGTTATTTCTGGTTTTGAGGTAGTTGTATTCCTTCTTAGTTGTAGAGGGAAACAGAGTGTGTCAGTCTGGGCCTCCATCTTGGCCAGAAATAGTTTAACTTTTTATTGCTAGTACATAGGTACTCAGTGAATATGTGTTACATGAATTAATGCATTATGTGGTCACTGTAAATGAAGGCAATTAATTTTTATTGTCCATATCAAATATTTCAAACACACAATAATTAATAATTACTAAAATTTATCCAAAGATGAACTTGGAGGGAATCCCCAAATTCTCAATTTGAGAAACAAAGCATTAGTTGCACATAATAGAATCCTCTTTACCCAGTTTAAGGAGAAAGAAATTTATTACACAGTGTTGGCTATCTTACAGAATTTCTTGGAGAGACTGTAAGCAAAGCTTGGACCTATGCTGCTAGGTGAAACATAGCTAGGAATGACACCCTAAATTTACAAGATTAACATAGTGAAAACTGCACTTAGCCTTCATGTATCACTCAGCACATGTGATGCTAAGGCCTCAACATTCAAACCTCCGTGTCTACTAGAGCAGAAGAGTCAAATGTCCCTATTGCTAATTCATCCACACTCATGCAGCTGCTGGTTCATGTTGTTCACTTTCTCCTTCTGAGACTCATGTGAGTACACTTCCTTGCCAAAACCTAGTTTAAATGTAGAATCTGGTCACAAGGGAGTCTTGGGAATGTTTCAGCTCTTTCACCTTTGGTTCAGGAAGGAATTCTAAAAATAGGACAGATTGGGGACAAGTGAGTCAAACCACAGTCTCTGCAGCAGTCCTCCCTCTTGCTACTCAACATACATAAACACTCTCATTCCTGCATTAAAACTCCACCTCTGGATAAGGTTTCTCTTCCAGCTCAGTGACAATCCCATCTTGCTAACTTGAAATCTACCAGATAAACTATAAAGTGAACTACCACCAATCTACTACATAATAAAAACTAGGAGATTATTATTCAGTAATAAAAAGGAATGAAATATTGACATGCATGATAATTAGGGAAATTTCATAGGCATTATGCTAAGAAGGGAAGCCAGCTTCAAAAGCATCTATACTGTATGATCCCTTTTATATGGCATTCTTTAAAAGACACGACTATCATGATTGAAGTCAAATCAGTGGTTGTCAAATGTTAAGGGTGGTGGGAGGGAAGTGTGACTACAAAAGGATAACTCAAGGGAGATCTGGGGGCATGACAAAACTGTATCTTGATTATGATGGTGTATACATAGTTAAAATCCATAGAACTATATACCAAAAAAGTCCATTCTATAGTATGTCAATTTAAAATTAAAAAGTTTAAAGGTAGTACAAGATGTTAAGTTTTATAGACATTTGTTAATTTTGAAAATAATTAGGGAAACAAGGAAAAATATTAACATATTATTGTATACATAGAAGAACAAGGATCAAAATATGATCAGGGACAATAATTTTTATTTCTGCAATTGCTTCTGAGATTACCTTTAGTAATGATAACTTTCTTCCTCCAAGTGCCCTTTGTACTCAGGCAGCATTTCAACTTGTCTTTGTCCAATGGGTTAGTACAAAGCTTAATTCCTGTGTGGTCTAATTCTTGGTGGTCCTAACTATATGGTGTTGCTGTAGTCTCCCATTAGCTTTTATTATTAAATGTTAAAATAGTAGAAGGCACTCCAGAGAATCCTGGGCTCCATTGTAAAAAATAGTAATAAGACATCAACTTCCAGTCAAGATGTTAGTGCAGGCAGATATGGCTTGCCTCTTCACACAACTACATCAATATTACAACTAAAATATAGAACAACCATCACTCAGAGCCATCAGAAATCGAGTTGAATGGAAGCCTGACAACTACAGAATTAAAGAACAGAAACAGAATCATGGATATGGAAAGCATTTTGATGGCTGTCAGATGGAAGTGGGGTGTGGGAGAATGGGTAAAGAGGTGAGGGAATTAAGAGGTACAAATAGGTAGTTACAGAATAGCCATGGGGTTGTAAAGTACAGTATAGGAAATGGAGTAGCCAAAGAACTTATATGCATGACTCATGGACATGAACAATGGTGGGGGTGTCACCTGAGGGAGTGGAGGGTGCTGAGTAGAGGGGGACAGAGGGGGAAAAATTAGGACAACTGTAATAACATAATAAATAAAACATAATTTAAGCAATAATAAATGATTGTAGCAAACATTTTATTTTATTTTATTTGTTTGTTTGTTTTTTGCTTTTTATTCCTTTGGAAGGAGGAGCCCAAAGAGCCAATGGTAGTCTTAGCTTCTCAACTCTAGTTCAGTTGTCTCCCTGGTGGAATATTTCTCCATTGAGTACTAAGCTCTTTAAACTAGCAAAGTCTAAAGTAAAAACGGGATGGAAACTTTTATCAGTCATTCAGTGTAGTAATGAGAAATACCACCCCCACTTCACTCCTCAGTTTCTGGACTAGTGTGTTCTGGTTTGGGGAAAAACCGCATCGTATGTTAGTCACTAGTTCCAAGAATATACTTTATCCTAATTGGGAAATAATAACCCACTGTCAAAGGATGTTATTTCTCATCTGACACAGTAAATAAGTTCCTTAAATCATTGCTATGCCTTAAGTCAGGTGCTTCTGGTGAAGATTTTGTGGATTACCAGTGAACCCCAAGATCACTGGCCTTATACATTTTGCTATGAAATAAGTTTCTTGATTGAAAGCAATACTGTGCCCTGACCAGTGTGGCTCAGTTGGTTGGGTGTCGCCCTGCAAAGAGAAAGACCGCCAGTTCAATACCCGTCAGAGCACATGCCTGGGTTGCTGGCTGGTCCCAAGTCAGGGCATGTGCCAAAGGTAACTGATCAATGTTTCTCTCCCTCTCTTTCTCCCTCCCTTCCCCTCTCTCTAAAAATAAATAAATATAATATTTTAAAATTTTATGAAAAAAAGAAAGAAAGCAATATTATGTGAGAAAACATGATGTAAATAAAGCATTAAGTCAACAGAAGCAGCATGGTGTCCCAGGAAAACAAACTATATCAAGAATGCATATTCCAGTGAGAACAAAACACTGTTAATTCCATAATGGAGGGGACCCAATATAATCAACCAGGAGGTAGACTGGTCCCCTCATTATATCACACTATACAGAGAGCTCATTATTTGTCTCTACTGCTGGCAGATTGGGCATTTTGCAATTATAGGAGAGCAGGCTAGCCTTAGAGAGAGGCAATCAATTTTTTATTGAGGCACGTGCAATCTTCATATGACGGACCGTTTTTTTTTACCAGTTCATTAACACAGTGAGGCCACTGGGGAAAGAAGCTGACTGATATCAACAGACCAAGTCATCTGGTTCACCTGATTATTAAACATCTGATGAAAATTCACATAGGACATTAATACTCCCACATACTGGGCCCATTTCAAGATTCACTCACTTAATTCTTCCCTAATCCACCTTAACGCAAACCTCCAATCATTTTCCTTCCAAATCCCTCATCATATGGCCAAAACTTTAGCTATTGCCCATGAACTAGTGTAGATCTATCATCATGTCACCTTCTTCCAGGCAAAATTCACCATACAGTTGTACTCATTGGAGGGGTTCCCTTTTCCATTGTCCTTCAGAGCCACTCATGATTTATTTGCTAATTAATATAATAGCAGAAGCCCTGGCTGGTTTGGCTCAGTGGATTGAGCGTCGGCCTGCGAGCTAAGTGTCGCTGGTTCGATCTTCCAGTCAGGGCACATCAGAGAAGGAAAACTCTGACTCCAAAAAACCTCCGCTGCCTTGCGGCATACCTCTTCAGGGGAAAGGCTAAGGGAGTAAACCCCGACAGAAAATCTGGAGCCGGAGTCCCTAAGGCAGTTTGACGCTGTAGTCAACACCAGCAACTCCTGCGGCGCACCTGAAGCCAAGCTGTATTGACTCCGTCTTTCCCTTGGACCCTTCAGCTGCGAAGAGAGGGGGGGTCTGCTGCATGGGCAACAGCAGACCCTCCATATCACCCTGCCCAGGCTCTGTAGCTTCAGCTTCACTGGAGAGGACACTCCAGCGTCATCGCAAGATGTCGATTCAACACGGGAAGAGACAGATACCGTGTCACTCCCGAGTCGGACTGCACAACCATTCTTGGCGGTGCAGATAGACTCTTAAGAAGCTACACCATCGTCTCTCGAGACGGACGGCTGCCGACGACGAATATAATAGCAGAGAGATGGTCCATGAACTAAAAATTAAAGAAAAATTAGACCACTTGGAAGCAAAATATTATGCTGAATAAGATAGCAAATGTTAATATAATTTTTTCCTGTGAGACTCATTGCTCAAAGAATGCATGTTTTAACAAGCTGTTTGTGAACAATATACCCAATATTTGCATGTTTATTCACTAACATTCACATTACTTGGGACAGAAACATTGCTGGCTATTGAAGCTGAGTCATCAGAAACCCTATGACCTGACAAGTCTTTTACCATTTTATCAACTTTCTTATTTAAAAAAAAATGCAAGTATGATTGGCATGCACAGATTCTGCAAGTCCATTTACCCAGATATCTCAGATAAGAGCAACGAAGGAAATAAATTTCAGTCCTTAAAGGTCAGAGATATGCAATTCCTACTTAGTGCAAGATGCTTTTGTCAAATAATTTGGAAGAAGAGACTACTTGACTGGAAGCAGGGTTTTGAAAGATTTTAAATGTTAAGCACTATAAAGGGGTCAACAGCCGCAGAACCTCAGAACCTCAGAGAAGGACTGGCCTTTAAAGATCACTGAGCCAAATCTCAAATCCCTGAATCCTTTCTGCAACTCTCCCTCAAATGACTTTGCAGACTTGAAAGAAACTTTAGGGACTGAGAAATTACTACCTTCCCAGGAAGCCCTCCTACCTTTGGACAGCTCTCAAAGTAATAAAGTCTTTCTTCAGGGGAGCAAAAAATCTGTCTCATTGTCATAATTCTAATTCTGGGACCCAAAAGGGCAAGCCTCATTCCTCTTCCACTGATAACCCTTCAATAGCTCTCTCCTATCCCAAATTCTCCTCTCCAGGATAAGCATCCCAGTTTCTTCATCATTTTTACATGGTTCAATTTTATATTCACCTCAATTTTCCAATATTCCTCTTACAGGTATACATTTAAACTGAAGTAGTAGCATAGATTTAGTCTCTAATAGAGTAGAAGTATGATTTTCCTTATTCTAGAGTGACTGTGATTACATTTTTACAATACAATGTCCAAGTAGACTTTCTGGAAGCTCCACTAATATTCACTGCAATTGCTAACATTCACTAGGAACTTGATATGTGCCAAGCACCTCAAAGAGGACCTCACATACATAATCTCATTTAATTTCCATGACAACCACCCATGGGGTAGGTACTATTTTTATTGCCATTTTCAAATGAGGAAAATTAGGTTTAGAAAGATTAAGAATATGACCTCTCCAAAGTCAAATACCCCATCAGTGACAGAATTTGTTTTCTACCCCAGGATTTCTGGACAAGAAGTAGCTAACACCTACTGAGCACTTGCTATGTGACAGAACTGTGCTGAGCCCTTACCTCAAACTGTTAAGTAGCTAGTATTATTATTCTCACTTCACACATAGGGAAACAGAGACTTTGAGAGGTATGAGAAAATGGTTAGAAATTGAAAACTAGCTTATCTGAACAAGTTAATTTTATAGATCGAGTTCAGGATTTTTATATTTATCCCTTATGGAATTTAGTCCTTCACTCTACCCTCAAAATTTTTAGAGAAACTGATTTAACCATCTGAAGTATTTTTACCTCTGATACATTTTTATAACTCTAAATCTTATAAGAAAGGCTTTCATGTGTTCAAATTACCAACAAGTTACACTGTCTGGAATGCCTAGAAAAGAGTCACCCAAAGCCACGGGAAACTCCTCTCCAGCTGCCACCAAACCAATCATCAGACCCTGTCAGCACTGACATTCAACTTCTACTAGTCTAATCTAGGCTGGATCTCTCCAGTTTGTCCACAAAAACACAATGAATTTGTTAAGTGTCCTACTGAAATATAGATTGCTCATCTTAGCTCAAACTTAGTGACCCTGTCAAAAACAAATATATCATATTAGTGTGAAGTTATTTAGAGATTGTAAAATCCATCTTAGATCTTAGTAATCACCACTCTCCTTCTAATTATGTATTATGTTTTCAGAAACAGAACACTAATCAGATATATGTTAAATTGTTTTCATATTCATGATGCTATATTTTTATTTCTGTAATTGGGTATAGCACTTTCTATGTCATCAACATGAAATTTGAGTTCCTATGTCTTCCCATTCAGCCTTCTGAGTTGATTTTGGTCAGACAGCATGACATGTTGCTTTTTATAATCCATGCTTGTGTTCTTCACCTCTCGAGTACCTTTAGGATTGGCAGTATAATTTTAGGGTTTTGTTTGCATTTCCTCTCTGGTTAAGCTGATAGTTACACTTTTTGCTTAATTGAATTAGCCATCACTGTAAGTGAATTACCTTCTCTTGAAAGTCATCCTTTTTGATAGATAGATGCTTGGCACCTGAGTAATAATCTGTTATTCAACCTTTCCTGGCTTTGAAATGCCATAATATATTCAGTAGATTTGGCAGTTTGCTGCCACCCTTGATTTCATTGTTTGGCATTTAATAGTCCTTTGTATAAAATCATCTTCCATTCAATTCTATATTACAGTATTTGCTCTTTTTAAAATACTTAAGGCAACATTAGAGATTCAAACTTAAGTTAATTCAAGCATGTGAATGCTACCACATATTACTGTGTTATCACTCCCAAAGATAATGACCACTAAGAAGCATGGAAACTGGGGCATGTTTTCCTTTGACATTGCTTTTTAGGAAACACCTAGATTTCAATATGTCAAAATGTGAAAAATACGTCTGATAATTGAAGAAAAACAACTGTATGGTAATTACTGAGGAGTGTGGGTTACAAATTGTGCCCATACTTCAAGCAGTACAAAATTGAGAATTTTCAACTGTATTTTTCCGTCCTCCATTCCCCAACTACAGCCTATAACAGAAGATAGAGTTTTTGATTAGGAAGTAAAAAAGGTCAGACATTTGTCTAATATTATGAAATGCTTTGTTTAAGATACTTTATACTTTTTAACTGAACAGCAAATGTCCCCACATATTTTTATAAATCTGATGTCCTGTCCCAATTAGTATTATTTTAAATATATCTGTAGAGCTATTACCCCTCTGAGAGATGCGAAAGGTCACTTTCCTTTTCTAAAACAGAATTATTCAACAGAGCTTAATAACTGCACTGCTAATGTAATTCATACTATACCTCTGAGAGAAAATGCTCCTTGAGATAGATTCAGACCAAGTTTCATTTGTAATGTTAATGTATTTCGCCTGAGAAAGCCTCAGCTGTGTCATTTCCCCACATGCTGGCCAGACCTAATGAGGTTTTGGTACTAGAGCGAAGAAAGACATACGTTCCCATTTTTCATCTCAGCTCAGAACTAAAAATTGCATTGGCCATTTCTGGTATGACTAATAGTGTCCCTTTGATAATTTTCTGATCCATAGCATTTATAAAGTAGACCTTGAATTTTGATACCACAAATCCTGATTGACATTTAATGATTCCTTTTCTTATTAACAAAGTGAAGTGGTCTAAGAAATTTATAGAGAGGCACTGTTCCACTAATATTATAATCTAAAAAATAAGATAAAATGACCAAAACAATTTGGGCAAGAACCAACTCAGTTCTTTCTCTTTAAAATATGGGGGGGAAATTAGTTCCTAAATAATGTGTCCTTAAGGTTATGACTCAGGATTGAATCTTACTCATCGAAGGAAATACCAAGGTGTAGTTTCAAACCTATTCAGGGGATAAATAATTTTTTCTAAGTGATGGAAGAAAGTAATTATGTAAACAGCCTCAAGCCATCATCAGAAATAAAGATTATTCATATGAAAAACCTGAGTAAAATAGTATTTTGTTTTACATTCCCATACTTCATCCCATTCTCATTTACCCCTGTCTATAATTGCTACAGTTTAACTGAATAAATCTTGATTCTATATTCAGCCTCCCATAAATGATACATTTTAGACTATCAAATTGAGAGATTTATGAACCTATTAATAACTCCCAGTACCCCCTCCTAATTTAAGTTCAAAGTGCTTAGTCTAGAACTCATGACCCTTCATACTGAAGCTTTGCATGGTTTATCATTCTTGTCATAAACTATTTCCTTAAGATTGCTTACAACCCAGAGAAGGAAAACTCTGACTCCAAAAAATCTCCGCTGCCTTGCGGCATACCTCTTCAGGGGAAAGGCTAAGGGAGTAAACCCCGACAGAAAATCCGGAGCCGGAGTCCCTAAGGCGGTTTGACATTGTAGTCAACACCGGCAACTCCTGCGGCGCACCTGAAGCCAAGCTGTATTGACTTTGTCTTTCCCTTGGACCCTTCAGCTGCGAGGAGAGGGGGGGTCTGCTGCATGGGCAACAGCAGACCCTCCATATCACCCTGCCCAGGCTCTGTAGCTTCAGTTTCACTTGAGAGGACACTCCAGCGTCATCGCAAGATGTCGACTCAACACGGGAGGAGACAGATACCGGTTATAAGCTCATCCGATTGGCGAAGGAAACGAGCGCCAGGGGTCTCCTCTGACGGTGGGAGAGGTCATCGCACCTCACTGGACAGCTACCGTCTCGCCATGGCTCGCCTGCCCCACTGGGTGCGTGGGGATCAGAGAGGCGCCTCTCGAAAAGTGGGCCACAAAACACCCGCACCAGTTAATTCCAAGCAAACAACAAGAAAGAAGCCTCCGGCTCTTCGCCTCGCTAGCTGGAACATCAGGACCATGTGTCCCGGACTTACTGCAGACCTTCCGTGGATCAAGGGTGCCAGGAAAACCGCTGTCATCGATAGGGAACTGGCACGACTAAACATCGACATTGCGGCTCTACAGGAGACCCGGTTGGCCGACAACAGAACTATCAGAGAAACCAACTACACCTTCTACTGGCAAGGGAAGTCTCCGGACCAACCAAGACAGCACGGTGTTGGGTTCGCTGTGAAGAACACGCTTGTTAACTCCATAGAGCCACCCACAGGAGGCACAGAGAGATTACTTACCCTCCGATTGTCAACAACTTTCGGCCCAGTCAGCATTCTTAGCGCGTATGCCCCAACCCTCTGCGCCACCACTGAAGAGAAAGAACAGTTCTACCATGCACTGGACGAAGCGTTATCCAAGATCCCCAGAAGTAACGCTCTCTATCTCCTTGGAGACTTCAACGCAAGAGTAGGAGCCGACCACATGGCCTGGCCCACCTGCCTTGGAAACTTTGGGAGAGGAAAGATCAATGAGAATGGTCAGCGACTGCTTGAGCTTTCGTGTCACCACGGCCTGTGCGTGACAAACACATTCTTCAAGTGCAAAGAGATCCACCAGGTGTCATGGAGGCACCCCCGCTCCCGCCATTGGCACCAGCTTGACCTCATCATCACCAGAAGAATGGATATTGGCAGCACCCTCCTCACCCGCAGCTACCACAGTGCAGACTGCGACACGGACCATGCCCTCGTGGTAAGCAAGGTGCGCATAATGCCGAAGAGGTTGCACCACTCCAAGATGAAGGGTCGCCCACGCATCAACACCAGTTGTGCCAGCAACCCAGTTAAGACCCAGCAATTCATCAACAAGATGGAAGATGCACTCGGCGAGGGAGTGGCGGCAGATGACATTATCGAATCCAATTGGCCACGTCTCCGCGACGCCATATACAACTCCGCCATTATTGCTTACGGGAAGAAAGAGGGGAAGAACGCTGACTGGTACGAGGCTCACTGGGAAGAAATGGAACCCGTGATCGAGGCTAAGAGGAAGGCCCTACTGGCTTACAAGGTCACGCCCACTCCCAGTACACTTCAAGCTCTACGGGCTGCCAGGAACAAAGTCCAGAAGACCGCCCGCCACTGTGCCAACACCTATTGGCTAAACCTGTGCAGAAGCATTCAGGAAGCCGCCGATATAGGCAACGCACGAGGAATGTATGAGGGTATCAAGAAGGCAACAGGCCCAATCCCCTCCAAGATCGCCCCCCTTAAGTCCAAGACAGGTGAGGTCATCACTGACCAGGAACAGCAAATGCAGCGGTGGACCGAGCACTACCTCGAGCTGTACGCAACGAAGAACACCGTAACAGACACTGCTCTTAAAGCCATCCCAGACCTACCAGTCATGGAGGAGCTAGACACCCCACCTACTGCGGCAGAGCTCGGCAAAGCCATCGACCGCCTCGCTTGCGGGAAAGCACCAGGAAGCGACGGAATCCCTCCAGAAATCCTAAAGAGCGGGAAACCAGTCCTGCTACAGCCGCTCCACCATCTACTCTGTCTCTGCTGGAAGGAGGGTTACATCCCCCAGGATATGAGAGATGCCAACATTATCACCATGTACAAGAACAAAGGAGACCGCAGCGACTGCAACAACTACCGGGGCATCTCTCTCCTCAGCGTCGTCGGCAAAGTATTCGCCCGGGTCGCTCTTGCCCACCTGCAGACCCTTGCTTCCCGCATCTACCCAGAGTCCCAGTGTGGCTTCAGAGCTGGCCGATCAACAGTGGACATGATCTTCTCCCTACGCCAGCTGCAGGAGAAGTGTCACGAGCAGCATAAACCACTCTACCTCGCCTTTATTGACCTCACGAAGGCGTTTGATCTGGTCAGTCGAAGCGGACTCTTCAGCTTGCTACGGAAGATTGGCTGTCCACCACATCTGCTTGCTGTGGTCATGTCCTTTCACGACAACATGCACAGCACGGTGTCCTACAACGGCGCAACCTCTGAGGCCTTCCCAGTCAGCAGCAGAGTAAAGCAGGGCTGCGTCCTCGCGCCTACGCTGTTCGGAATCTTCTTCTCCATGCTCCTCCAATATGCCTTTAAGGACTGCAGCGAGGGTGTCTTCATTCACACCAGATCCGATGGCAAGCTCTACAACCTGGCCCGTCTACGAGCCAAGACCAAAGTCAAAGAGGTGCTCATCCGTGAGATGCTCTTCGCCGACGACGCAGCTTTGACATCACACTCCGAAGAGGGACTCCAGCAGCTAGTCACTTGCCTTTCCCACGCATGCAAGGAGTTCGGACTAGCCATCAGCCTGACGAAGACGAATGTTATGGCTCAAGGCACGGGGACTCCCCCATGCATCACCATCGACGGATACACCCTGGAGGTTGTCAACGACTTCACTTACCTCGGGTCCACCATCTCGAGCTCTCTGTCAGTCGACTTGGAGGTCAACCAGAGAATCGCCAGGGCAGCCACAGTTATGGCCAGACTGAACCGGCGAGCGTGGAACAATTCCAGCCTCACTGAGAAAACCAGACTGCGCATCTACCAAGCCTGCGTACTCAGCACTCTCCTCTATGGCAGCGAGACGTGGACCACCTACGCAAGGCACGAAAGGAAACTCAACAGCTTCCACATGAGGTGCCTGCGACGCGTCCGGCATGTCGCCTGGCAGGATAAGGTCCCCAACACCGAGGTGCTGAAGCGAGCCAATATGAGCAGTTTGCATGCAGTTCTTAGCGAGAGACGCCTCAGGTGGCTCGGCCATGTCAAAAGAATGGATGCAGGCCGTATCCCCAAAGACCTCCTCTACGGCGAGCTAGCAGAAGGCAAGAGGATGGCAGGGCGCCCAAAACTGCGGTTCAGAGACATCTGCAAAAAGGACATGACACAATGCTCCATCAATCTCAACACATGGGAAGTTCAAGCAGACGACCGCCCAGCCTGGAGGCTCGCGGTCAGGCAAGGTACGTCACGTGCAGAGGCTGCGCGCAACGAGGAGGCGGTCCAGAAAAGATCGAGGCGGAAGCAGCGTCAACAGCAGCAACAACGGCCATCTGCCTTCACCTGTACCAAGTGCGGCAGGGATTGTCACTCCCGAATCGGACTGCACAGCCATTCTCGGCGGTGCAGATAGACTCTCAGGAAGCTACGCCATCGTCTCTCGAGACGGACGGCTGCCGACGACGACGGCTTACAACCCAAACAAACATAGTTATCTAAAGCCATTCAATGTTTCTTTGTTTTTTACCTCTACACCATTGTTCATGCTTTGTTTTCTACCTTGAATAAACTTCCACTCATCTCCCTTGATCTACCCAATTGAGATAAAATATCACCTTCTTTAAATGATTTGCTTTAGTTCTTTGAATATTTAGTTTGTACCATCCTCATTATATGCATAATTTATACCTATAAATGAAATGATATATCTTTCAGGTTCAAGAGCCTTTCAATATACTTATTGGTATCTTCTGTAGTATAACACAGTACTTCACATAATATTCAGTAAAAATGTATGAGAGTAAATGAGTAAATGTATAGTACATGATCTATATTTATACTATCTATTATTCATAAAGGATCCCCTCATCCTTTTCATGCCAATCTTAAACTTACTATAGGAATACATTATTTGCAAAGACTCTAAAAATCCATTTTGCAGTAATATAACATACTTGACACAATGACCAACCCTCCCACTGAAAAATAATTAAAATAAAATAAATATTTTTAAATATTTCAATTAGTTAGCAAGAAAGTGAGTACCCTCAAAAGCCACAGGGATCCAGAGAGGTAAGCTGAGCTTTGAATCTGGTTTTCACTTTGAGTACATTTCCCTAGGAAGGTGAACTTGAGCTTCTGTATCCACAGGCAACAGGAGATCAATCCTGGGAGGCACCTGACCAAGGTGAGGAATCTAACAGGAGATACTTTAATAAATCAGGCTCCCCAAAAGCTTAAACACTCAAGGTATATGTAAACTAGAAATAAATCCAGGGGACAGCAAGGAATATTGCCTATTATAAAATGTGGCATTGTAGAAGGAAACATATAATCACCCTTTGGAATTGACATCCACGAGCTGATCCTCCCTGAGTTTGTAGTCCAATCTCATATTACCTGGGGATATCCAAAAACATCAGGAAAAAAAAATTAATTTGAAGTGTTTCTGTGTTGGTAGTGTTCCCCAATGTTTGGCAAAAGCAAATGCAAATAGTTGTTGGAGGTTTAAATCATCAGTACATGGCTTAAAAGATCTGAACAGATAAAACTCCAAAAAATATGAACTTGTACTTGAAACTCATAAAAGGCATGAGGAAACAAGCAACCCAGAGTGAGAAGAAACAGAGACAATAGACAGCAAATTTGATGCATAAAGAGTTCAGATTTGGGAATAAAAAGGCAAACATAAATATTAACTATATTTAATAATTTTTTTAATTTAAAGGGGCTGAAAATAAGGAAAGATTTTTAAAAGACAAAGCTGGTTGAGGGAGAGAGAAAAGAAAGGAGGGAGGGAGGAAGAAAGCGGGAGGGAGAGAAGGAGAAAGGAAGGGAAGAAGAAGAAAAGAAAGAAGAAAGAGGGGGAGGAAAGGAGTAACTACATAGGAAATTTAGAAATTAAAAATATAATAATTGGAATTAAAAACTCAATAGATTCTCCTTTCCCATTCTCTCTCCCTGTCTCTTGGTCCAGGCCAGTGATTCAGCCTTGATTATTTTTTAATTAGCAAAATTCTTTACCTGATAGTGTCTACAAAACAACTACCATTAAACATCATACTTAATAATAAAAATATTTCTACTGAGATCAGGACAATTACCATAATGCCCACTTTTTTCAGCTTTGTACTGGAGTCTCTTGCTAGTACCAAAATGGCATAAAAGAAAATAAACGATGGAAAGAATAGAAAAGAAGAAATTGAAGTATCATTATTTTCAAGTTGTATGCTTTGTTACAAAAATCCAACAGGATCTATAGATAGTTTCTAGAATAAGAAAAGCATTTAGTAAATTAACAGAGTATGAAATCAGTATGTAAAAAGCTATCGCATTTTATACACCAGCCACATAGAGATGCAAAATGAATTTTTAAAAACTAAATTAAAAGTATATGGACTACCTAAAAATAAATTTAATAAAAAATATGCAAAACCATTATGGACAAAAATATAAAACTGTACTGAAATACACTAAAGAAAACCTAATAATCAAGAACTATATACTATGATCATGAACTAAAAGACTCAATTGCATAAAAATTACAGTTATTGTTATGTAAATTTAATGCAATGACAATAAAAATCCCATCAGGTGTGTGTATATATATGCATGTAAATTAAAATATTGAGTCTAAAATTAAAATTTAGGTTCAAGGGTCAAAATTGTGACAACACTATTCTGTGGATTGAAAAGAAAAAAGGTTGGAGAACTTGCCTTACTACGTATAAGATTTATTATAAAGTTTTAGAAATTAAAATCAGGGGGTATTGACACAGACTGGTGATTAGAGACATTAAATAGAATAAAAAGCTTAGAAATGGACTCATCCATTTGTGACTTGATATATGACCAAAATGGTCTTAGATATTTGTGAGAGATAAACGGACTTTTCAATAGATGATGATGAGACAATTGAATAATCATGGGGAAAAATATGATATTGTATTCTTACCAGATACCATAAGCAACAATCAATTTTAATTGAATTAAATATTTATAAATAATTAGGATGCATATAGGAGACGATTTTCATGACCTCACTACAAAGGAAATTTTCTTTTAAAAATGTGCAAACATAAAGAAAATGATAAATAGAATTGACTACATAAAAATTTAGAACTTCTGTTTCTCAAAAGGTTTCTCAAAAGGTGCCATAAAAAAAAATTAAAAGCAAACAAACAAAAAGACACAATCCAGAAAAAAAATACTCTTGGGAGAAGGATTTGTATCCAGAATATATAAAGAATTCCTATGAAACAATAAGGATTGTGAAACCAAAAAGTTTATAAAACATCCTTCCGATATATTTAACTTAGCAACTGTATACAAATACTTCTTAAATCTCTAGTTTAGTGTCTTAAAACCACATCAATTATAATAAATTTGACATTGAAATAATCTTGTTTTTCCTAAAATCAGAGGCATCGAAGATCAAAACTTGTAGTCACATTTGTCACTTACTTTGCTTTCCATATTCAATTATCCGCAAATACAGTCAGCTCTGTGTCTGCAAGTTTTCTCACATTTTTGTCCTTTCCATTTCCATGTCACTTTTATAATTCAGAACCTCATTTTCTTGAACTTGTGATAAAATCCTGTCTGTTCTCCCTGCCTCAAAGTTCTCTTTTACACCCCTCCCACTTTCTGCTTACCAAGTCTAGATTAATCTGCCTTAAACCCACTTCATTTTTCAATAAAAACACATTTAATCATAATCATATAATAAAATGTTGAATCTGATCAAAGAATGGAGAACGGGGTTGTTTTTGTTTACAATTTTTTTTATCCACACACGAGGACATTTTATTTTCATTGCTTTTAGAGAGGAAGGGCTGGAGGAAGGGAGAGAAAGAAACATCAATGGGAAAAAGAAACATTGATCAGTTGCCTCCCGTGTGCGCGCCAGGATCAGGGATCAGATGTGTCTGGACTGGCGAGGCGGGGCGGGGGGTTGTCGCACAGGCCACACCAGAACCAGGAATAAAACCCGCAACCTTTTGGTTAAGAGACGATGCTACAACAAACTGAACCGCATAGGCCAGGGCTGGAGAGTGGTTTTTTGATTACACAAGTCATGAAACTTGATATATGACAGAGGTAACACCCCAATTTGATGGAGAGTGTATGGATTCTAATTGATTAACCATAAGGAAAAATAGATATATTTCTAAAGCACACCATATTTATTAAGAAAACCATGCAGTTTTTCAAAAGGAACAATTTGAAGAAAAGATATGAGGCTATCTTTACAGCCTAGGGTAAGAAGGGTTTCTTAACTAAGACACAGTAAGTACAAATTATTTAAGAAAGGATTATGTATTTGACTACATTAAAATTTAATCCTTGTGTTTACAAATCCATTTTAAAAATGAAAAGATAAATCATAAACTGAAAGACAAGATTTGCATCACAAACTACTGTCAAATGATTAGTATCCAAAAGATATTTTTTAAAAAACATCCAAATTAATGATAAAAAGATAAATAACCCAATGGAAAATGGGCAAAGGACCAGGAAAGCAATAGAAGTGGAAACATGAATGACCAAAAAGCATCAGTACTCAGGGATATACAAATTAAAACTACACTAAACTATCAGATTGGCATGAGTTAAAAAGTGACAATGCAAATATTAGGTGTGGTTATGGAGCAAATGAAAACTTGTACATGGTTGCTGGGAATATAAATTGGTACAACATGTACTCTGGTAAAACGCTATAACATCACCTAATAAAATTGATGCACTTACCCTAAACCCAATACTTATACTCTCAAGAATATGTCTTCTACAGAAATACTTGCATGTGTGCACCAGGATACTTGTTAAAAAATGTTCACACCAGCATTTGTTTGTTACAGCAAAAATCATGAAAGAACCCAAATGTCTGTCAACAATAGAAAGGGTAAACAAACTGTGGTATATACATAGAGTGGAATTTCACATACAACAATAAAAATTAAAGAAATACAGCTACACAAAACAATATGTATAAATCCCAAGAACCTAATATTAAACAAAAGAACAGCTACAGAAAATATATATAAAATTATTCCATTCATATAAAGAAGCACAAAAGCATGTACTACCTACATACATTTTTTTTATTTATCATTATTGTTAGTTCTTCACAATCTCAAGGCAAGCAATCTATTTAGCTAGATTTTTGAAAATAATTTTGATACATTATGACGTTCATGGGAGTCAACATAAGAGATTCCATCAATCCTTTTTCAAAAAGTGATGAAATATAAATTAGAAAAAAAGAGAATGAGAGTATGAACACTAGAGTGTACACATATTTTTCTGTATTGCCAACCAACATCTCAGTATTTCATCTTCCTTTTATCTCTTTTGCAGAGTTTAAGTAAGCAATTTTATTATATCTTACTGGCTTTATAAAATGCTCAAAATATCAGCCAGAGACTACAACAATCAGTTATAGTCATGTACAGCAAGAAACCACACCCAAGACCTAATTTCTGGTTCCAGTTCCACAATTAGTTGGTCATGTGTCCTTCGTCATGTCATCAGCTTCTCTGGGCTTCAGTTTTCTCTTCTGTTAAAGCACTGATAATCATGCCTGCCTCACAGGATTCTCATGAGAGTTCAAATAAACTTATCTTTAAAGTGCCTATGTGGTGCCCAACCATAATTGACATTCAATAAATATCAGTTCCTTACTACTATCATTGTGCTACTTGATCATCTGAATCGTTTAAAAGTAAGAATGCGAGTAGGGGGACAAAATTGAACCTCAGGAGGCAACTATTTTGCCTAATTTGCTTTCATTCCATAATTACAAGGTCACCAAGTCTGTTGAAAATATATTTATAAGTCTGTTGCAATGAAAAGGAGGTCATGATATTTCTAATGTACATTTTATTTTTTTTAGCTAACATTACTATATATTCAATAATCATGTTAATTCATTCCCCTCCTTTATTTTATATAGCAGCCCTTGCCTGTTAATAACAATCTTCATGTTCTATCACTTGTTTCTTGTTTTTGTTTGTTTGTTTGTTTTCTGTTCATTTGTTTTTTAGAGAAGAAAGTGCAGAGTAAAGTTTTTATTCACTCTCCAAGAGAGGAGAGGGGCTTGGTGTGGAGAGCTACACCAACATGTTTCCTGTTTTTATTTATATATATATTTCTCGTGATGCAGATCCCAAGTCCCAATCCCATCCTCTTTTAGGTTGTCACTCACTGATTAACATATGGCATCACTTTTCATGCTTGTGGAAAGAATTAACCTGTTACACCCATTTCCTACACTAGTTAGGCCCACCCTCTTCTGTTGCTCCAGCTGTTGAACAGGAAGGACTGTCTGCAGTCACTACCAGAGATCCAGGAACCTAGAATTTGAACCCAGAAAACTTGTTATCTGATTCATACATAATAATTTATATATTATTTTTAGGGCTTAAATGTGACACTAATTTCTAAATAACTAACTCACAATGAAGTATAGAGACAACCTATAACTAAATGATTTCCTTAAACAAAACCAATTTAAAAGACTTCTTGCCTTAATCCATTTTCTGTATTGTATGCATGGAAATTTTTGACTCTTTTTACTTTTACAGTGACTAATAAATGATATGCGACAAAATGATCATCAATAAATATTGTTAACTAGCAGATTTTCTTTTTTTAATTTAATTTTTCAATTACTGTTTATATTTAATATTATTTTGTTTTAGTTTCAGGTGTACAGTATAGTGGTTAGAAAACCATATACTTTACAAAGTCATCACCTGATATTTCAAAAACCCACCTGACCCCATACATAGTTATTACAACATTAATGACTATATTCCCTACACTGTACTTTACACCCCTGTGACTATTTTGTAACTGTCAATCTGTACTTCTTAAGCCCTTCACCTTTTGCACCCACCCCCAACAATCAGTTTCTATTCTCTGTATTTATGAGTCTCTTTTTCTTTAGTTTATTTACATTGTTCTTTAGATTCCACATACAAATGAAGTAGGGTGATATTTATCTTTCTCTGACTGACATTTTACTTAGCATTATACCCTCTAGGTTCATCCATGCTGTTACAAATGGTAAGTTTTCTTTTTTTTATGGCTAAGTAATTCCATTGTATATATGGTCCACATCTTTTTTATCTACTCATCTACTGATGGGCACTTAGGTTGCTTTCATAGCCTGGCTATTGTAAATAATGCTGCAATGAACAAAGGGTTGCATATATTGTTTCGAATTAGTGTTCTGGGTTTCTTCGGATATGTACCCAGAAGTGGATTCACTGGGTCATAAGGAAGTTCCATTTTTAATTTTTTGAGGAACCTCTATATTGTTTTTCACAGTGGCTGTACCAGTCTGCCATTCCTACCAACAGTGCACTAGGGTTCCCTTTTCTGCATATCTTCACCAACACTTGTTTGTTGATTTATTGATGATGGCCACTCTAACAGGTGTGAAATGATATCTTATTGTGGTTTTAATGCATCATCTGATAATTAGTGATGCTGAGCATCTTTTCATATGCTTATTTGCCATCTGTATGTCCTCTTTGGAGAATGTCTATTCAGGTCCTCTGATAGGCTCTTATTAAAGCATATGACAGAGATGATAGGAAGGTTACCTTTCCCCATCCTTTGCATTTAGGTCAGGACATGAACAAGTTTTGGACAACTACATATGCATCACGATATATCTCACTTTTTGACCTGACCCCTAAAACATTCCATATGGTTCTCAACAGTCTTTGCTGGTCAGCTGGCCAAATAGATGGCACCCATTGAAAAAACCTGGGGAAATGAAAAATGGTCACTAACACAAAGCTCATGCTGTGTGCTGTGCTGTGAGTAATAAAGCCCTCAGTCACTGACTCAGGAGTCTCAGGTCTTCTGCCAGCATCCTTGAAACTGTGGCAGGCTAACTTGTTAGCTTGAAAGCAGGGTAAAATCTCAGACCCTTTATAATCCTTAACAAAATGGGGTAAAAGTCCACTCCAGAGAGGAAGAGAACAGAGAAAGCCCACACCTTACTGTGCAGGTAGAGTGTAGGAACCTGGAAGGAAGAGGAAATACTGAAATAAGACCAAATGGCTATGTCCCCTCATTTCCCTCTCAGGGTGGAATGCCTAGACACAGCCAGCTAAATGGAGACCCAGAAGAACTATTGATATAGGTGAGGGAGGATCCAAGAACATCAGCCGGGAGTCAGGAGAGGCTAACGGCATGCTTCCCCAGAATAGTGGATGCTGTGATGCTGTTCCCAGTTCCTCCCTCCATTAAGACTAAAGCACTTACTTCCCCAGCTGATGAGTGTGTTGATTTCTGACAATCCACAGCTAAATATTTCTCAGGGAACTGCTCTCAGCTGAAGAGAGTCTTGTTGCCCAAGGAAATTCCCCTGGGTGGAGGGGTAACTTTCATCTAGTGACTGGTCAATACAGGATTATACAGGCCCAGCACCTTTGCCTTAATTCCGGATAACTTTATGATTCATTCCAGCTTTAGAGCATCTCCATACGACCCACTGAGCCTTTGCTGCATTCCATCACAGTTCACTCCTGCTTTCATCATTCCTCTACATGTATAGATTCTGGGACTTCTTCTCAATAAAACTTTTATATGCAATTCTCCCTCTTAGAGTCTGTCTCTTGGCAATCTTACTGGCAACACCTAAGCATACCTTGGAAGAATTTATGCTTTGATGGAGTGCTACATACAGTTTCATCCAGCATGATGCAGAAGCAATAATGCTGCATTGGTGAAGGACAGATGAGCCTGAAGCAGCATTCTTGTCCTCCTATAGCCTGTACAAGAGACACAAGTGACCCGGATGTTCCCACATACCTTGATAAACGGGCACAAGGTTCCAAAAGACCTGAAGGACCAGTAGAAAGCCTGAGGTTGAGATTGTGAGATCTCAATGTGTGGAGATTTAACATTTAGAAATATATGTCTGGGACCAGGGTATATGCCAGCATAGTATCCAAATGACCACACAGGCATTTCTATGACACTAACCTAGGGAACAAACTGAAATTGCTACTCCACAGCAGAGACCAGATAAAACCCAGAAGCCCCTGTGTCTTCCTACGATCATGTGGTCCCATAAACCTCATTCCCAAATACACCCAGATACTATTTTGGAAAGGTATAGAGGAGGGAAATAAATTTAAAATCTGAGAATCTGAGTCATTCAGAAGATAATAGTTAAGCCAGGAGATATTGTACACTGGCAAATTTAAGGTTTGTGTCTCATTCCTTCCTCCCCAACTTCTGCTATCAGAAGGTACAGGAAAATTTAAAGCTATAAGGAAATTTACAACCATTGGAAAATATAGGTTTATGGCAATTCCATAAGAAAAATTTTAGCTTTTAAACCATAGTATCTTTGATTAATAATATAACTATGATACAAAGGCCTAAAACCTATCTGAGTAGTTTGAAAATCCTCTGATCCAATAATATGAATTTCAAATGGATCAGACTGTCAACTCCTTAAGAGTGGCACCTGAGCTTTACTTATCTTTGAATCTCCACAGTGCCTAGCATAGCAATAATGAATAAATATTTGAATACAATTTACTATCTATTACTGATCATTTTGACACTTAAAGCTCCACTTTGTGTCTTTAAGTCTCTTAATGTTTAAAATCTTTTGATAACATGAAAATATCCTCAGAAGGGTCATTTATTTAAGTATATTTCATTGATAATGTTGTTACAGTAGTTCCAATTTTTCCCCCTTTGCTTCCCCTCTACCCAGTACCCCCCCTCCCTCCAGCAATCCCACCCCCCTTAGTTTATGTCCATGGGTTGGGCATATAAGTTCTTTGGCTTCACCCTTTCCTATATTATTCTGAACTTTCCCCTGTCTATTTTGTACCAACCAATTATGCTTCTTAATCCCTGCACCATTTCCCCATTTCTTCCCCTTCCCCCTCCCAGCTGAAAACCCTCTGAATGATCCCCATACCTATGATTCTGTTCCTATTCTGGTTTGCTTAGTTAAATTTTGTTTTTATTTTTTAGATTCAGTTGTTAATAGTTGCAACTTTGCTGTCATTTTAATGTTCATAATTTTGATCTTCTTTTTCTTAAGTAAGTCCCTTTGACATTTCATATAATAATAGCTTGGTGATGATGAACTCCTTTAGCTTTACCTTGTCTGTGAAGCACTTTGTCTACCCTTCCATTCTAAATAATAGCTTTGCTGGATAGAGTAATCTTGGTTGTAAGTCCTTGGCTTTCATCACCTTGAGTATTTCTTGCAGTCCCTTCTTTCCTGAAAAGTTTCTTTTGAGAAATCAGCTGATAGTCTTATAGGCACCCCTTTGTGGGTAACTCTCTGCTTTTCTCTTGTTGCTTTTAAGAGTCTCTCTTTATCTTGAACATTTGGAATTTTAATTATGATGTGTCTTGGTGTGGTCCTCTTTGGGTATAGCTTGTTTGGGACTTTCTGTGCTTCCTGGACTTATATGTCTATTTCCTTCACCAAACTTGGGGAGTTTTCCTTCTTTACTTTCTCACATAAGTTTTCAATTTCTTGCTCTTCCTCTTCTCCTTCTGGTACCCCTGTGGTTTGGATGTTGGCATGTTTAAAGTTGTCTGAGAGGATCCTAAGCTCCTCCTCATCTTTTCAATCCTTGTTTCCTCATTCTTTACTGGGTGACTGTTGTTTTTCTCCTCATGTTCCAAATCATTGATTTAAACCCCAGTTTTCCTCCCTTCACCATTGCTTTTGTGTGGATTTTCCTTCGTTTCATTTAGCATAGCCTTAACTTCTTCCTTTATGTGTTTGCCGTACTTAAGCATATCTGTCAAGCCTGTGAGCATCTTTATCATCAGTGGTTTGAACTCTGTATCTGTTAGGTTGGCTATCTCCTCATCACTTAGTTCTCCCACTGGAAACTTGATCCGTTCCCCCTTTTGGGCCATACTTATCTGTCTCCTCGTCTTGACAGGCTCCTGTGTTTGTTTGCTTCTGTGTCTTAGGTAGAGCTGTTGCTCCTGTTACATTGTAAGGGGTGGAGCCTTAGGTTTTCTTGTCAGTACAGGGTGACCCATTTCACCACGTTATGGCGCTGTATGTGGGGGAGGGGTGTGAGAGGGAACAATGTCGCTTGCCCAGTACTCACCCCTTTTCCAGGCACCTCTCCCACTTTGTATGGGACTGGCACCTCTCTAGTTGTTGCCCTGGCTGTCGTTCTAGAGTGGGTGGGTCTGCAGACATTCTAGGACTGTGGAGGCCTTTTAAACAAGTGGACTCTGCTGAGAGTCCAGCTGTTTCTTCCTCCACCCCAACCACCACTGGTTTGCAGTCAGAAACAAAGAAGTTTTATTTTCCCTGGTGCTAGGACCATGAGCTGCGTGGTCTGGTCTGGTGGTGGGAGTGCTCCCCAGGCGTCCCTCCCAACTTTTTAAAATGTGTGATTGGGCTTTCCGCAGGCCTACCGCTGCTGCCTCTGCTGCTGCCACCACCATGCCCTGTCCTCTCTACCCTGGCTCCACCCCTCCTACCTGTCTGGATAAGTATTTCTTCTTTATATCTTTGTTTGTTGGACTTCCATGTAGCTCAATTTTCTGGCACTTCTGGTTGCCTCTAGTTTTGAGGTAGTTGTATTTCTTATTCATTGTGGAGGGAGATGCAGCATGTCTGTCTAGGCCTCCTTCTTGGCTGGAAGTCAGAAGGGTTATTTATTTAGCTCCTATTTTAAAATACCTTATCAGGACTAGCCTAAGACTGGGATCATGAGAAGAAAAAATAGGACTGGAGGGGGGAAAAATTCACAGGTCAAACAAATTGCTTCACAATTTTGTCTTGGGCCAGCCCTGAAAAAAAGCAAGAAAGGAGAGTAATTTTACTCCTGAAAGGTTTTCCACATGAGAACAGCTGAAATAGTAAAACTAGTATGATTGAAAACTAGCAAAAGAAAAACAGTGTCTTCCCAATGATTCTGTCCCATTTCAAACAGTATCCACTCTTTTAAGTTAATTATGGTAAACAGAATAAAGCACCCCCCACCCACATCCTAATCCCCATACCTGTGAACATGTTACCTTACATGTCAAAAGGGACTAAGCAGGTGTGACTAAGTTAAGGGTCTTGACCTGGTAGACTATGCTGGATTATCCAGGGTGGGCCCAATGCAATCATGAGGCACCTTAAATGTGGGAGAGGCAGGAGTGTCAGTGTCAGAGGGGTTCGATGTAAGAAAGACTGGACAGGCCATTGCTGGCTTTCAAGATGGGGAAGGAGGTTATGGTAGACCCTAAAACTGGGAAAAGCAAGAAAACAGATGTTCCCATGCCTCCAGAAAAGAACATAGCATTGCCAGCACCTTCATTTTAGTCTAGTGAGAACCATTTGCAACTTCTGACCTCCAGAACTATGAGATAAGAGATCGCTGCTGCTTTAAGCCACTAAATTTGAGGTCATTTGTTTCAGCAGAAAGAGGAAACTAGTATACTATTTGTTTATGGTTTCTTTTTTAACACAATTTTAGGGGAGGGAAACAAGGCTGAAAACATCACTATACTTGTTTAATCACAAGAAGAGCTGTTTGACGTAGGTCTTCAGGTTGACACATTATCACTTGCTCCACCATCAGGAAGCATTCCAACATGGAGTCTCTCCAGAAGATAAATTTGACTGAGAAGCCATGGAGGAGTTCCCCAGGGAAGACAAGAGGCTCAAAACAGAGATTTCCTAAGAGCTTTCTAAGCTTCTCTTTCCCTGAGAGATTTTTAAAATGTGAATGATGAAAAAGGAACACTGCAATAAATATTCAGGCTGGTGGGATAATAAAAAAATCAATCATCTTAAAACAACTTCTTGAGGATGACTTCAGTAATTTAAGAAATAATGGCCTGTCCTAGATATGTTTCTTGACATTTGGAAAATACATTCAATCTTACATCTCATAAGAAAAAAAGATGCAGGTGACACCTAATTATTTATTGACTAAATATTCTATAAATATTACATTTGAGGCTAAACTAGAAACAATCAGAAAATAATGAATGCATAGAGATATTTTGAGAACTCACTCTTTGCATATGTCGTTTGGCTCAAATAAACACTTTTTTTTTTAAGGAAAAAATGAATGCATCAATTTTCCTTTGTAGTTATCTCACCTTTTTCAATTAAAATTAATTAATTATTTTTAACAATAATTGTCTTTAGATGGTTGGTTTAGACAGTTATTTATAGTTTTCCTATTCTATATAATATATGGGTATCACTTCTAAATTTGACAAATTAGTAAACCTTTCAAAAATTAGTTAAGAAAGAGGTTTTTAAAAAATACATATAGTGAATGTTAACAATTGAAAAGGTAAAGTTACCTCTTAATTATCAAGACACAAATATGCATTGCATCAGTGACCTGTAAAAGTTCTCTGTAGTAATTATACTTTTAAAAATACACCTGTGATCACATGGGTGAGAGATTTATCGGGATGATCCCTTAGTTAGTAATGTAATATCTAATCACTGAAACTAATATAATAATGTATGCCAACTGTAATTGAAAAATAAAAAATGATTTAAAGAAATAAAAAATAAAATAAACTACATCTGTGGAAAGGGAGACCAAGGAGCCCATTTTGTTTAGGAGGCAGTCAATCTGTTCTGGGTTCTGGGAAATTTGCCCCTCTTTCTGGTCAGAGAAATCATAGATTATTTAAGTCTGTAAATAATCTACAAACATGAAAACACAATATTATTGATTTTATACTGACAAAAAGTGTGGTGATCACAAATAATTTAAGCTTTATCTGCAATGTTTTAATTTTAAAGCAGGCATGGGCAAACTTTTTCCACATAAGGCCAGATAGTAAACACTTTACCCTTTGTAGCTCAATATGCTAATACACATACATGCAGCAGTTATTGTAATGAATTGCAGTTTTTGATTTTGCACACTATAGAATTGTCTCATTATTTTCTACCCATGAGTCATATGTATGTGAGAGAAAGAGAACAAGTGTGCAGGAATATAAACGTGTGAAATCAAAGTTGTCTTGAGTCTTAACTATGCACCAGAACAATCTGATGGCTTTTGGCCTAAATGAAGTTTAATGACAGAGTCTCAGACCAGAAGTCAAGAGATATAGGTTCTGGTTCTACCTCCATTCTTAACAAACTTAATTTGGGGGAGGTCTATGTATCATCCTGTGTAGAGTGAGTAAAAACATTCTGATTCCATCATCCTTGATCCCCAGATGACAGCCATCACAGCCACGCAGTTATTTTTATGGATCATGGGGCTCCTCTCACTAATATATTTCTCAATGCCTTAGTGAAGGGAGTAATGGCCAGGCCCTCTCTAGTATTATAGTGTGTGTGTGTGGCGGGGGTGAGACTGTATATGATTAATCCACTGCAAAGTTCCCGCTACACTAAACCTTTGGATTCCTTCTTCTACGTTATGCCCAAATTCTGACATCTCACCCTCACTGAATGTAAACAACCATTGAGTTCAAGTTTCAATCAACCAAGCAACTGTTACAGCCACTTCCAGCTGCTTGAGCTAATATATTAAGTCTAGAGTCTCTGTGAATCATATAAATAAATTTAGCCTAATCCAATGTTACTATATTTCATCTACCTTAACCTAACATCCAGAAAATACATTCCCACACAAATTCACCAGGTGTTTGCCAATATATAATAGCAAAATATTACAATTCTTTTGAGCACACCTATACCCTTCTGAGTCATACTTTGTATTTGCTCTGACTCAAGTTACAGAGACCATGAGAGGTGGTGCTAGTGGGTTGTGACAAGGTTATGCATCCTTTGTAAGGCAACTGCCTTATGTGGGGTTACTACAGAACCCTGGAGTAAGGGAAAGCCAGTCTCCCCAGATATAGCAGGAGGATTAGATTCTACTGGCAAAGGGGGCTCAGACAAACTTGGGGCTTCAAGTCTCAGTTTTGTCTGAGTTCATACAGATTCTCCATTCCAGGTCTCACTCCTTCTCAATCAGTGTCCTAACTTTCACATAAGAGATTGGCAAGTTATAAACCCAACTTACATTGTAATTCTGCATTCTACACAATTAAATTATGAACTGATCTGCAGCAAGATCAGTTCAGTGGCTACAGAAAATAAGAGATTCTCATAGGTCTTCTATAGAAACTGATTCTCCAGCAGTGTCTTTAGCTGAGAGTTTAAAGGCCTGAATTTGTCATTTTATCGCAATAAACTAACCAGTGCCATCAAAAGTAGTTACTCTACTTTCTAGTTTCTGTAGTTTTTTTATTACTACTGAAAAAGATACATATAACAGCCACCTTGTCTCCAAGACATATGCTTCAACCAACACTTCATCACAATTAAATACAATAGATCATCTGAGTTATCATGATACCAATGTCGTCGTCGTCGGCAGCCGTCCTTCTCAAGAGACGATGGTGTAGCTTCTTAAGAGTCTATCTGCACCGCCGAGAATGGTTGTGCAGTCCGACTCGGGAGTGACACGGTATCTGTCTCCTCCCGTGTTGAATCGACATCTTGCGATGATGCTGGAGTGTCCTCTCCAGTGAAGCTGAAGCTACAGAGCCTGGGCAGGGTGATATGGAGGGTCTGCTGTTGCCCATGCAGCAGACCCCCCCTCTCTTCGCAGCTGAAGGGTCCAAGGGAAAGACGGAGTCAATACAGCTTGGCTTCAGGTGCGCCGCAGGAGTTGCCGGTGTTGACTACAACGTCAAACCGCCTTAGGGACTCCGGCTCCGGATTTTCTGTCGGGGTTTACTCCCTTAGCCTTTCCCCTGAAGAGGTATGCCGCAAGGCAGCGGAGGTTTTTTGGAGTCAGAGTTTTCCTTCTCTGATGTGCCCTGACTGGAAGATCGAACCAGCGACACTTAGCTCGCAGGCCGACGTTCAATCCACTGAGCCAAACCAGCCAGGGGGATACCAATGTATGGCATGGATTATCAGTAACTCATTTTTCATTGCCAAGAAGCTAAGTAGTGTATTCAAGGCAAAGAGCACAATTAAAGCAATTCCAGAATTCTATCATTTAGAATATGTTTCCTGGGATTTCTCCTATTACTGCGTATTAGGATCTAGTCAGGAAAACAGACACCAAAGTAAATATTTCAAGAGGGAATTAAATGTAAGGAATTGGTTACACAAGTGTAGGTGAGATGAAGGAGCAAAATAGAAACATCGAGATAACCCAGAAATAGTAAGTGCACCTACCACCCCTTAGGCCAGGGGAATTCAAAGAAGAGTTTAGATTATCAGAGGCTAAAAGCTCCAAGGAATGAGACCTGGCTGCTGCAAGTACCTCTGAGGAGGCAAAGGAACAAAATACCAAAAGAAGCCAGAGCTCAGAACAAAATGCTATGTACCTTACTAAAGGAATAACAAGTAAACAGGATAAAAATCACTTCTCTCCTCCTGACCTCCAAGTTGGGGGGGTGGAGGTGGGGCAGGTAGGGCTTGTTACCTGCTAAACCTAAAAGGCAAAGAATCCTGGGAACTGTAGTTTGGAAAGTCTCAGCTACATCATCACTGAGCAGAATAGAGAAGGGCAAATTTGGAGTGAAATAACAATAGCTAAGTAACTGGTATACTGATATTTCCCAAGGGTGGATTCATATTAACCAGCTCAGGAGACTGAAGCATTAAAAACCAAATGCTCACTTAGCATTATACAATAACAGAGTAATTGCCATAGAATCAGAATGCCTAAAGTCAATAGGAATAACATATTTTCTCACTAGAGGTGGACCTCTATGAGGGTAAACAAGAGGTTGATCCTTAGTTCTAATTCAGCCTTTATATTTTGAGCTTTAAATATGTGTAAATACTAATAACCTCCACAACTCGGGGGTCAAAATCCTGGTTTCATCTTCTTATTTTTTTAATTTAGTTTTAATTGAATTTATTGGGGTACAGATTTAAAGTACAACTCAGTAAAATATCATCTGTACACTGCATTGTGTGTCCATCTCCCCAAACAGTCTCTTTCTGTCCCAACTTACCCCCCTTTGCCCACCTCCACCTACCCCCCCAACCCCCATTTCCCTCTGGCTAATACTACACTGTTGTCAGTGTGTATGCATTTTATTATAAATATATACATATATATACATATATATGTATATATTTATACATATATGTTTGCTTAATCCCTTTACCTTCTTCCACCTAGTTCCCAAAACCCCACCCCTCTGGAAGCTGTCAGTTTCTTCCACATAGCCATGCCTCTGTTTCTACTTAATCAGTTTATTTTGTTCATTGGATTCCACATGTAAATGAGATCATATGATATTTGTCTTTCTCCAACTAGCTTATTTCACTTAACATAATAATCTCCAGGTTCATCCATGCTGTTGCAAAAGGTAAGAGTTCCTTTTTATTATAGCCAATTGGTATTCCATTGTGTAAATGTACCACAGCTTTTTTATCAACTCATCTACTGATGGGCACTTGGGCTGCTACATTTTTAATAGTCCATCTAGAACACCACCTGAGTCTTTGACTTCTAAAACCAGGGAAATGAAGACTACTTCTTTGATTCTTTTGGTTCCTTGGAAATATCTCCTTGAATTTAACAGAAAAAAAATATTATTTTTCCAAATTATGTGACCTACAAATCAGGACTCTTTATGGCTACAAATGACAGAAACTTAACTCAGATTGGCTTCCACAAAAAGTGCAACTCACTAGTTTGTGCAAATCAGTGTCGTGTATCTATCAGGTATGTTATAGTCAGTTATTCAACAGTGGGGAGATAAGTGAAAAGTTCTTTCTTATCACTCTGGACTGCTGTTGACTTCAGGCACCTGTCCTTCATGTTTATTAGTTTGCCTGTGACCATATAGAAAGGATCTACCATCTTCTCTACTCGTTACCTCCTCTTTCACCTATGATCAAACAAAATATACACCCACTAGATCCCCAGAATGGTTAAGCAGTTCTTTATTCAATGGTTCAAGTAAAAAGTGCCAATTGTAAAGGACTAGGAAGTGGAGGTATGGGATTGGTCACAGAGCCTTCAATGTTACTATTTCATTCCTTTGCACTACATAGAGGAGAGAGGCCTTGCCCCCACGTCCTGCTTAGGTGACTCTGGAAGCCTGCCAGAGTTCAGAATCCTATCCTTTTAGAGAGGTGCTGAAAAAGTATATTATGTTGAGAAGAGAGTGACCAGGCATAGGGGGAGGGGGGTATTATGATATAAGAAATCATGATATCTGAAAAGTACACAAGTAATTTGAAATATTTGATGTGAGAAGAAAAAAATTAGGAAAAGTGTATATACTATTAGCCTATGGGATTTTATTTTATCTGCATGGTTCCAGAAGATAAATTCTAATTCAACAAGTATTTATTGAATATTCCCTTGTGCTAAGATCTATGCCAGGGACTTTCATATATGTCCTCATTCAATTATTTTTATTCTCATTTAATGTTATTCTCACCACAATATTATGAGGTAGGTGTGATCCCTATTTTACACATGAGGAAACTGAAGCCCAATAGAAGTACAGCATTTTGCTCAAGATCACAAAACTGTTAGCAAGTGAAGTCAAGATTCAAAACTAGTTTTACCAAACCCCACATTTACTGTGCTTTCCACAACTCCCTCTGAGAGTAAAAGATACAAGACAGATTTAAGGGCTTATAATAAGAAAAACTTTTCTAATCATTAGAATGTGACTGAATATGTCATAGAAAATCATGGAATATAATGTTTTTCATTATTAGTGGTAATCAAGCAAAAACTAAATGACTATTTAGCAAGAATATTGTAGATTGGTTTCAATGTCAGATAACATATTGGATGATAAATAGCTGAGTCTCTCTCAATTCTGAAACCCTTAATTTTATTACTTTAAATATACAAGTAGAAAGTTAAATAACAAAGCCAGTCAGGAAACAACTAGGAACCAAATACATAAGTAATATAGAAGTTTCAAAAGCAGGACAGGCCTCTGTGAACAAACAGTGTGCTCCAGAATTGACTTCCTAGAGACACCTTAAGAATGGCTTGGGTTTGGGTAGGATATTTCATGAGGAAAGAAGAGCACACACAGAGGCAAGAATATACATTTGGGAGACAATGATTATTTCAGTCCATCTTGGGTAAAAAGCTCCTACAAAGAGATAAGACTGAGTAACATTAGAAAAATAGAATTGGTTAGAGGGTTCTGAAGGCTTTTTTTTCCTACTCAACAACGGACAGTCTTTAGATTGCTATTTCCCAAGGTTTCACATGAATAATATATTTTTAAATTTTTTAAAGGACAAGAATACTAAATAGGAGAGGGCTGCAATCTGATAGAGCCCCAAAGAGGTCATTAGCAAGAGGATTAGGAAGAAAGGAACAGGAAGAATCATCAGAGCCTTTAAACCAACATGAACTTTAAATGGATTAAAAATATAATTGTAAAAATTAAACTATGATTGTACTAAAAAAAATTTAGGTAGCAAAAGGGGCTGGGGTATGGGTAAAAAGGGGAAAGGATTAATAGTTACAAAATAGTCATGGGGATGTGAAGTACAGCTAACACAGCCAATAAGTGGCAGACCCAGGATTTACACCCAGATCTCTCTAACATCAGAAGCTCTATTACATTATGGATATAGATCTTCAACCCTACTCTAGGGCTCTGTCAGACCATGGTAAAGCCAGTCTGACCAGAGTCAGACCGCAACAGAGAAGACCCTCCAACAATCCTCACTTCCATGCTTTTCTGCCAGTCACAGAGACTGCCCACCTTCCTTCCAATTACCTAGAGTATAAATCTGGGGCCCTTTACAGTAACACTCCTCCTGAGTAAGTAACTTTCTAACAAAGATGCTGTAACATACATGTTCTTAATAGGAAACTAGAATACGTTCCCTGGTCTGAGGGAGGTTTTCTTAAAGGTTAAGAAAGTGGAGCGGAAGATGGCGGAGGAGTGAGGGGACGCTGCGTTTTCAGGCTCCCGAGACCTGTCTGCAGTTTGGGCTAATTGCAGACAGAACATCTCAGTGAGCAGCTGGACACTGGCAGGAGTCGAGCCATGGCACTGCTGGATTAGAGAAAATCCATCTGGGAACAACCTGTTTAGTGAGGATAGCGGAGGAAAAGGGAACAAAATGGGATTCCTGACTGGGGCGGCTGCCTGAACTGCAGCTGGAAGTACACAAAGGCTTTTTGGCGACCACAGGCTACCCCGGAGAGGAGTCGGGAGGAGAGCGGATCTCTGTCCGCTGGCAGAGACGGGACTCGAACAAGTAGCATTGGCACTGAAGGACAGGAGACAGCGTGCTTCCGGGCAAGTGAGAACATAACTCTCCTTTATATTTTTCTATAGTGGACGGTGGAGAGGGGAGGAAAGTTTGGGGGTGGTAGGCCATTCTTGAGGAGCACAGGTGCAGAGGCACGCTCATCCACTCCCCAACCCTACCCTTGGGTCCCGGGGGCGCACATGGGGAAGTGCTCTCATTCACTGGCCCAGGTGTGTTGGGCAGTGAGTCCAGACGTCCCTCGGACACTCCCCAATGGACATAAGATCAGTGCCCCAACGGGCACAGGGAGGGCCCACTGAACACGCAGAGGACCGTGTGCAGACACCCCTAGCCAGCTCCCGTGGGCGCTGGGCCCCAGGCCGGAAAGCAGACCACTAGCACAGGCTCTGTTCGTGCCCACCCAGACAGGTGAGGGAAGGCAGGCGGCTGCAGCACAGGAACAGCGGACGGCAGCGACTCATGGACGCTCGCTTCCACTGAGCACAAGTGTCCGCGGCCCCGCCCTAAGAGGCGAGAGACCAACTCCCGGAGCTCGGCTCAGCTGGACTAAGGGCACAGGCGCGCAAGCACTAAAACACCTCAGCCCAGGGACAATAGGCGCCAATTGCGGGGCAAGCTATCAGGCCGCCTGTGCGTGCAGGGACGCATGTGCGGGGACACCTTGGAGCGAACGCGAAAACACCCCAGCCCGGCAACAATAGGCGCCAATCGCGGGGCAAGCTCTCGGCCGCCCGCGCGTGCAGGGACGTGTGCTCGGGGACATCTCGGCGTGAACACAGAAACACCTCGGCCTGGCAACAATAGGGGCCAATCGCGGGGCCGGGGCGCGCGCTCAAGGACACCTCAGCTGGCTCCAGCAGGCAGCAAGGGAATGCACCGTGCGGGCAACCGCAGGCACACACCAGTGCTGCAAGAAACAAGAACCTCTGAACCGCCACACTAGACCAGCTGTGGACGCAGAAAAAGAAGGTGACACACCAAGGCTAAAACGGAGTGTAAACATCCCTTTTTTTTTCACTTTTTTTTCGCTCTTTCTTCTTTCTTTCTTCTTTATTCTTTCTTTTCTTTCTTTCTTTCTATCTTTATTCTTTTCTTTCTTCTTTTTTCTTGGGATTTTTTTTTAATTTTTTTTCTTCTTTTTTCTTTCTTTCTTCTTTCTTTCTTTCTTCTTTCTTTTCTCTCTTTCTTTCTTTCTTCTTTTCTTTCTTTTTTTTTGTTGTTTTTTTTCCCTTCCAAAAGAAAAACAAACTTTATCTCTAACATGTTGCATATAACCTCTCCTTCTCATCCTTGCTCTTCAATCGTTGTTTATTTGTTTGTGTGTCTAGTTTAGCCCCCGATCACTCTAAATAATAGAATATAATTACTATATAAACCCAATACAATACAATCCCACTTTCTTACTATATTATGCATTATTCCCTCCTTTTCTTCTATTTTTATTAACATACAATGTAAATATTACCTACTGGCTTACATAGTCTCAACTATTATTAATCTATCACCCCCTCTATCAAAAATTATATTTTTCCTCCCTAAAAACAACTCTTATCTATTCTTCTTATAGTATAAAAGCTCTAATCTCTTTACATTTATATTAATACGGGCTCGTTGGCAGACGATAGCGGGATAGAGGGTGGGGGATATTTTTTGAGGGTGTGGGTCTCCTGCCTGGGCTGTGTGTTTATGTTTTTAACAGCATCTCCACAAAAGAACTCAAGACAAAGTGGATAGAGTGATTCCCAACCAACTAGCCTGAAGGAAGATCCTACCAAAGAACATCTGAAATATAACGAAACAGCATAAACAAATGACATAAAGGGTAACTCAAGAACATCAGGCTCAGGATATCAAAGAGACTGCACCACTGAAACCCCCAGATCTCCCATAAAGAATCTCATACCACAAAGGAGGGAAGTCAAAGCAGACCATCCCCCCCAAAAAAACAAATAAATAAATAAAAACAAACAAAAAGAATCCAACATGGTAAGAGGCAAAAATAACCCCTCAATGAAAAGAAAAGAGGAATCCTCAGAAAGAGAGATAGATGAAATAGACATAGCCCAAATGTCAGACATGGAATTCAAAACAATGGTGGTAAAGAAGCTCAATACACTCGACATCCTTAAAAACAAATATGACAACCTCCAAGGAAGTTACCAGCAGCTCCAAGAAAATTACAGGGAACTTGCCGAGAACTACACCAGCATAAAAAAAGACATAGAAACTGTTAACAAGAACCAGGAAGAATTGAAGAATTCAATCTCTGAACTGAAAAACACAGTAGAATCAGTCAAAAACAGACTAAACGAAGCAGAGGATCGGATTAGTGAGTTAGAAGATGATGTAGAGAAAAACTCCCAGACAATACAGCAAAATGAAAAAAGATTGAAAAAATATGAACACGATGTAAGAGAATTACAGGATAGCATGAGAAGAAATAATATCAGGATCATCGGAATTAGAGAGGGAGAAGAAAAGGAGCATGGAATTGAAAAACTGACAGGAGAAATAGTGACAGAAAATTTTCCGAACATGACGAGAGAAAAAGTTATACAAGTTCAGGAAGCACAGAGAGTTCCAATGAAGAGGAACCCCCCAAAACACTCCAAGGCATATCATAATTAAAATGGCAACATTTCAAGACAAAGAGAGAATCCTAAAAGCAGCAAGAGAAAAACAGCAAATAACATACAAGGGAGCTCCGATAAGGCTATCAACTGATTTCTCAACAGAAACATTACAAGCCAGAAGGGAATGGTAAAAAATATTTCAAGCAATGAAAAAGAAAGGCCTACAACCAAGAATACTCTACCCAGCAATGCTCTCATTCAAAATAGAAGGTGAAATAAGGAGTTTCTCAGACAAAGGAAGACTGAAAGAATACATCTCCACCAAACCAGCATTGCAAGAGATGCTAAAGGGTGTGTTCTAAGAAAAAAGAAGAAAAGAACAAGAGAGGAGAGGAACAGAGGTACAAAGGGAAATGAATAAATACACGTCAATAATAACCTTAAATGTAAATGGATTAAATGCTCCAATTAAAAGACATAGGGTAACAGAATGGATAAGAAAACAGGACCCACATATTTGCTGTCTACAAGAAACACACCTCAAAACAAAAGATTTACACAGACTGAAAGTAAAGGGATATAAAAAAATCTTCCAAGCAAATGGACCGGAAATAAAAGCCGGGGTAGCAGTCCTCATATCAGACAAAACAGATTTCAAAGCAAGGGCAATAAAAAGAGACAAAGAAGGACATTTCATAATACTTAAAGGAACAATCCATCAAGAAGATATGACATTGACAAACATATATGCACCCAACATAGGAGCACCCAAATACATAAAGCAAATACTAGAAAACCACAAAAAGGATATCAACAACAGCACACTCATAGTAGGGGACTTCAACACTCCATTATCAACAATAGACAGATCATCCAAGCAAAGAAACACCAAGGATATACAGGCATTGAACAACACACTAAACCACATGGACCTGATATATATATAGAACTTTCCACCCCAAAGAAGCAAAATATACATTCTTTTCAAATGCACATGGGATATTTTCAAAGATAGACCACATGATAGGACACAAAACAAGCCTCAACAAATTCAAGAAAACTGAAATCATATCAAGCATCTTTTCAGATCACAATGCCTTGAAACTAGAAATCAACCTCAGAGAAAAAAAATCAAAGACACCCAAACTCATGGAGATTGAATAACATGCTATTAAATAATGAATGGATTAACAATGACATCAAAAAAGAAATCAAGAAATTTCTAGAAACTAATGATAATGAACACACAACAGCTCAAAACATGTGGGACACAGCAAAAGCTGTCCTGAGAGGGAAGTTCATAGCAATACAGGCATATCTGAAAAGGATAGAAGAATCTCAAATTAAAAACCTAACCATAAAGCTACAAGAACTAGAACAACAACAACAACAAACAAAGCCTAGGGCAAGAAGAAGTAACGAAATCATCAAGATCAGGGCAGAACTAAATGACATAGAGACTAAACAAACAATCCAAAAGATCAACAAAACTAGGAGCTAGTTCTTCGAAAAAATAAACAAAATCGACAAGCCTCTAGCCAGTCTAATGAAGAAAAAAAGAGAGAAGACCCAAATAAACAAAATCAGAAATGAAAGAGGAGAAATCACGACTGATACCACAGAAATACAAATGATAGTTAGAAATTACTACAGACAATTGTATGGCAAGAAATTTGACAATCTAGAACAAATGAACAAATTTCTAGAAACATACAACCTTCCAAAAATGAATCAAGAAGAAGTGGAAAGTCTCAACAGACCAATAACAAAGAATGAAATTGAAACAGTAATCCAAAATCTCCCTGCACACAAAAGCCCTGGACCGGATGGCTTCACAGGCGAATTCTACAAAACATTCAGGGAAGAACTAACTCCTATCCTCCTCAAACTATTCCAAAAAATCCAAGAAGAGGGGAAAATCCCAAACTCTTTCTATGAAGCCGGTATTATTCTAATCCCCAAAAGAGGTCAAGACACAAAAAAGAAAGAAAACTACAGGCCAATATCACTGATGAACATAGATGCTAAAATCCTCAATAAAATATTGGCAAACAGGTCCAGCAATACATCAAAAAGATCATACATCACGATCAAGTGGGCTTCATTCCAGGGATGCAAGGATGGTTTAATATTTGCAAATCAATAAATATAATACATCACCTAAACAAAATGAAAGACAAAAATCACATGATCATATCAATAGATGCAGAAAAAGCATTTGATAAAGTACAACACCCATTTATGATGAAAACACTCAGCAAAATGGGAATAGAGGGAGCATACCTTAACATAATTAAGGCTATATATGAGAAGCCTGAGGCCAACATCATACTCAATGGACAAAAACTAAAAGCATTCCCCCTGAATTCAGGAACTAGACAAGGTTGTCCACTCTCTCCACTCCTATTCAACATAGTGTTGGAAGTCCTAGCCACAGCAATCAGATAAGAAAAAGAAATAAAAGGCATCCAAATTGGGAAAGAGGAAGTAAAACTTTCATTATATGCAGATGACATGATAGTATACCTAGAAAATCCTATAAACTCCACTAAAAGACTACTCAATATAATAAGTGAATTTGGCAAAATAGCAGGGTACAAAATAAATATACAGAAATCTAAGGCATTTCTGTACACCAACAATAAAATATCAGAGACAGAAGCAAAAAAGAAAATACCATTTACTATAGCAACAAGAAAAATAAAGTACCTAGGAGTAAACATAGCCAAAGAGATAAAAGACCTGCACTCTGAAAATTACATAACATTGAAGAAAGAAATTAAGGAAGATACAAATAAATGGAAGCAAATGCCATGTTCTTGGATGGGAAGAATCAACATCATCAAAATGGCCATACTACCTAAAGCAATTTACAGATTCAATGCAATCCCTATTAAAATACCAATGACATATTTCACTGACCTAGAACTAATACTCCATAAATTCATATGGAACCAAAAAAGACCCTGAATAGCAAAAGCAATCTTGAGACGGAAGAACACAGCAGGAGGAATCACAACACCAGATATCAAACATTACTACAAAGCCACTGTGATCAAAACAGTCTGGTACTGGCATAAGAACAGACATATAGATCAGTGGAACAGAATAGAGAGTCCAGAAATAAACCCAGGCCTCTATGGTCAACTAGTATTTGATAAAGGAGGTAGGAACATAAAATGGAGTGAGAAGAGCCTCTTTAACAACTGGTGCTGGGAGAACTGGATAGGGACCTGCAAAAAAAATGAAACTAGACCACCGACTTACACCACACATGAGAATAAACTCAAGATGGATCAAAGACTTAAATGTAAGCCGTGATACCATAAAAGTCCTAGAGGAAAACATAGGCAAGAAAATATCAGATAGGTAACAATTTCTTCATGGATACATCTCCTAAAGCAAGAGAAATAAAGGAAAAAATAAATAAATGGGATTACATCACACTAAAGAGTTTCTGCTCAGCAAAAGAAAACATCAGCAAGATGAAAAGGAAACCAACCATATGGGAAAACATATTTGCCAATGACATCACAGACAGGGAACTGATTTCCAAAATATATAAAGAGCTGATACGACTCAACATCAAGAAAACAAACAACCCAATTAAAAAATGGGCAAAAGACCTGAACAAATGCTTCTCCGAAGAGGACATACAGAAAGTCCATAGACATATGAAAAAATGCTCAACATCATTAGCCATCAGGGAGATTCAAATAAAAACCACAATGAGATACCATTTTACACCGTCAGAATGGCCATCATCAACAAATCAACAATCAACAAGTGCTGGCGAGGATGTGGAGAAACGGGAACCCTACTGCACTGTTGGTGGGAATGCAGACTGGTGCAGCCACTATGGAAAACAGTATGGAATTACTTCAAAAGATTAAAAATGGAACTGCCTTTTGAACCAGGGACTCCACTACTAGAATTATACCCGAAGAGTCTTAAAACCCCAATTCAAAAGAACTTATGCACCCCTATGTTCATTGCAGCACTGTTTACAATAGCTAAGTGCTGGAAACAACCTAAGTGCCCATCTATAGATGAGTGGATCAAAAAACCGTGGTACATTTACACAATGGAATACTATGTAGCAGAAAGAAAGAAGGAACTCCTGCCATTTGCAACAACATGGATGGAACTAGAAAGAATTTTGCTTAGTGAAATAAGCCAGGCAAAGAAAGAAAAATACCATATGATATCACCTAATACAGGAAACTAAATAACAACACAAACAAAAGAACTAAATAGAACAAAGAGCAGAATAGCAGTCAATAGTGGGGAGAGGGTGGGAGAGAGGGGGGATAAGTAAGGGAAGGGTTTAGTCAAAGAACATATATAAATGACTCATGGACATGGACAACGGGGAGGGATATGATTGCGGGAGAGGGGGTGGGTTGGGTGGGGGAGAGAAATTGGGAGAAAAGGGGACAACTGTAATTGAAAAACCAAAAAAAAAAAAAAGTGGAGCTCTGGTCATAATCTCACCCAAACTATATTTGAGTACTATAGGGATTCATTGTAAGCCAACAGTGATGGTGGAGTTCTTCAATTGCATTTTAACAGAACCTATAATCTACAGCCTTTTCTTCTCTTCCCTCATTAATATCTTTGCACAGATGGTTTTTCAGGATGAGAGATTTCAAGGATGCTCTATAAATAAGCAGAATTTAGAAATGTTTTTCACCCTGATATAATTTAGTGTTTTAATGAAACCACTTAATTATGTGCAATGGAGAGAAGAACTTGTGTCTCTATAACTCATGATAATTAATTCAAGGGGTAAACAACTAGAGTTTTAAATAATGGTGTCCCATGGCTGAGCAAAAGGGAATGGAAGAAAGAAATGCAAAGCTTGAGAAATCTCTAGCCATTCTGTGGTATCATTCATTTTTTGAGGGGAATTGTATTAAGCTTTGTCATCCTTCAAATCATTGTTTTCAAATTCTCTAGAAAGAAATCTTCTGGTATTTACAGGATAGGAGAACAAAATGTTTCTTTTTAAAGTAATCTTTTTTCCCATCATCATCACTTTCTTAAAGAGTGTTACAATACCTCTTCCCCCTACTCCTCCATTATGCCTCCATTCCTCAGTCTACTTTGGTCAAAGCATAAGAATGCTGTGGTACAGATTTGGATCATTTATCACTACCTGCATTGATTCCCAGTGCCTGTCAAACTCTTTGACTCTAACCTTCCAAAGATTCACAATTTGCCTTTTAAACCTCTTAGTCAAATATAATTTTAGAGTCACTTCAGAGCTTTGAAATAGAGCATAGAACCAAAATTAAAGCATGAAAATATGTCTTTGATGTAAAACTTTATTCCTATAGAGAACACATCTGTTCACTATGTACTGTGCTCATGTCTGCTCATTACATTATTTCTGATGGGATATCTGCAACCAGACTCAAGAAATAGTCTTTTTCTTGGAACAGTAGATCCATCCTTGGACTATGTTCTCTCCCTGTCACTTACCTCAACCTACGCCTGTTTCCTGAGATTTTTACTTCTTTACTCCCTTCCTTCTAGGATAAAAAGGACATGACTATCCATTTCAAAGATGGAATATACTCATTAAGAAAGTATAAGTGTACTTAATTTTATATTTAAAAAAGTTTGATAAAACAGAATGAAAACTTATACAAAATAATTCACCACAGAGCTTTAGTTATGATTCAGCTACTCATCAAATTACATTTACAAACTTTTTAAAGCTATTTTTGGAAGGGCTATATCTATGATTATGGGAATCAGGTTCTGGATCTTCAGCCCCTACTACTGCCTCAGCAGCAGCAAGCAAAGTAATAAGAGACCTAAAAATCATTAACACTAATAATAGGTTCTTTAGAAAAAATTATATTCATTCTCCCTATTTTGAAGAGAAAACACCACATTTTCATTTAAGGAGTTAGTATCTTTTTGTTTAATTACATTTTGGTAAAATAATGGCAATTTTCCCACACAGAAAATGAACAGATGCCTATAGTCTGTGCTAGTAGAACCAACCCTTTCTCCCTAATTATCAGGTCCTTTCAGAGTCTTCTGGAATGCAACATAAAACAAGACAAGAGTCTAGAAGGTAGAATCTTTGGAACTATTATGCAATTCAGTCTACTGTATTCATGGGTGTAAGTAATGAGATGCTCAGGTCTGCCTCAAAGGCACACATTCTAACAAAAATTCATATAGAGGTTAAAAACTTTCCATATTTCTTTATATCCTCAAAGTTAAATACTACACTAATTAGCATTAAAACTTCCCATAGTAAGAACTGGAATATAAGAAGATGAGAGAGAAAAAAATCTCTCAATGTGGTTTTCATCTAAATTTCTGAGATATTGTCCTTATTGGGACGTGGAGGGTCTCAGCTTCCCTTCTTTGTGAGGTGTTATGGCATCTCCTGGAATCTTAACCACTGGACTGGAAAAAGGCCAGAAATAGATCATAATACTCTTGACATTGTATCACCAGGGATATTACTTAGGTCTACATGTGGCCTTCCAAAGATCTAGTAAAAAAAAAAATTATACACACACACACACACACACACACACACACACACACACATAGATAAAGCTATACGTGTGGTCTGTCTGGAAAAAAGTCCAACCTTTGTTAATATAACAAAAGTGGTTTGTGTGACATCAATGTAACCTGGCAGCCAAGGAGAGTGGACTGGAATGCACCTGTGTGAACAATGACAACTTCACTGTACTAGTCAGTAGGGGTGGTAGATGCGATTGAGTGAGCATGCCTACTCTGTGGCCATTGTATTCAAAATGACTGAGTGAGTAGAACAATGAACCTGCATCAGATTTTGCTTTAAGTGTCAACATTCCTCCACAGAAACTATTTCAATGATTCAGAAGGCCACAGATATGGGCAACTGGTGACTGGCAGCTACATCACTACAACGCTCCTGCCCATGCATCATGCCTCATACAGAGTTTTTTGTTGAAACATCAAATCACCCAGATGACTCAGCCCCTGCTACAGCCCAGACTTAGTGCCCTGCAACTTCTGGCTTTTTCCAAAACTAAAATCACCTTCAAAAGGGAAGAGATTTTAGACCATTGATGAGATTCAAGAAAATATAACAGGGCAGCTGATGGCAATTGGGCGAACTGTGTGAGGTCCCAAGATGCCTACTTTGATGGGGACTGAGAGATCATTGTCCTAAGTACAATGTTTCTTGTATCTTCTTCAATAAATGTCTCTACTTTTCATAGTACATTGCTGGATACCTTCTGTACAGACTATATATATATACACACACACACACACACACATATATACATATATACACATACATATACACACATATGTGTATATGTATGTATGAATAGCATAAAAGCAATACACAAAGACAAAAGGGAGAGGAACACAAACAAGGTGTGTAATAGAACCCCTAGGCTGCTCCGACTGAAACAGAACCCGCGGGCTGTTTAGTTAGGGACCCAATTGCCCGCCACCAGAATCATAACTTTGAATACCAGAGTTTGGTGAAAAGGAAAAGAATTGTTTATTTACACAAAGTCCTGCCTCCCCCTCCCAGACCTGGCCAGTCTTACGAAAGTCAGAAACACCGTTTCCCTACTTCCTAGGCACAGTTCAGCTTTACCAGTAGCTGCCAATCACTCAGTTCTGGTTGGGGAGGTCCTTTCTGTGCTGCGGTGCCCTCCAGCTCTCAATGCAGGACCGCCTGGATTCTCAGCCTCCTTGTAAACTGCCTTCTTCCTGCAAACCGCATGGATCTGCTCTCCTTCTCAAAGCAGCCTGGCAAGAGCCTCTTCTTAAAGCAGCCTGGAGATCCCTTCTCCAAGCCACATGGAGGGAGGCCACAAGAGCCAGAGACTGAGGGCGTGAGGGCCAGAGAGAGCCTGAGAGAGAGCCTCCTAGAGCCAGAGCCAGCCCAAAATGTCCGCCGCTCCTTCCCTCTTCCTCCCTGCCTCCTCTCTCCCCCTGCGTCCTCTCACGCAGTGGGTGTTGCAAACAGTTCTGACCATTCACAGAATCCTATGTAGGCTCTGTCTGCTTCTTCCGTACCAGCCCACAGTCCAAGATCCCTCCCATCTTCCTGAGTCTTAGAAGTAAAGCGGATCTTTGCAACAATGTTTCCAGCCACTAGCTCCAGGCATGCAAGGGCATCCTGAAAGCTGCTTCCTGCTCCCTATCTCCCAGGTGCAAACTCTGGGGTTTGTTTTTGGACTCCCCTGTTTCTGTAACAGGTGGGTCCAAAATATCACCTATCTTCAAACTTTTGTTGCTTAAATTGAGTTCTAATATTTCTACTTGAAAACATTTCTTAAACTTAGTCCAGGTATAGAAAACACATCTTCTACTCTCACTACTTTAGGCCAACCCTTTTCTTCTTCTCCCCAAGGAAAGAGGAATTGTTAGCAGATTGATAAGGCTCAAAGTACTAATTTGGCCACACTTAAAAGTTCATGAATTCGCTGTGCATTTAAAGTGCATAAGGAGAAAACACATTCTCTCTTGGCCTTCTTTCTTCTTGGGCTTGGTGTGTAAATAGAGTTGGCATTGCCACCAAAGAAAGGCAGGTCCTGCCTGGTCTCAGGGTGTTGTTCATTGCTTCTCACTCTATAACTTGTGGCTGCCCAGAGGGAGGTGACATGACAGAATCAGATTTGTGTTGGGAGCAGTAGGTGGGAGTCCCTGCTTAGGCTTACATGAATGCTTTTAAAATAGACACCGATAAATTAAAATACAAAGGTAACCCTTTGAGAATTACTGATATAGGATATGTGTACCAGATAAATTGACCTGGGCCACCTGCCCTTCACCTTCTCTCCTCTTGCTGAAAGATGAATTGTAATTCAAGGAAGCAGCCTTGGGGTGAGGCAGGACTTGCTTCTGCTGGCTAATTAGACCTGAGTCTTACATACTTACATAGGAACACACTATAAAAGTGCACCTTAGTCCCAGACAGAGTGGCTCAGTTGGTTGGAGGGTTGACCCTTAAACAGAAAGGTCATGGTTCAATTCCCAGTCAGGACACATGTCTACCTTGAGGGTTCAGTCCAGTGGAGGTGAGGAGGAGAGACAACTAATAGATGTTTCTCTCCCCTTCCCTCTCTCTAAAATCAATAAGCATGTCCTCAAGTGAGGGTTAAAAAAAAAAAAAAAAAAAAAGTGTACCTTAACCCTGACCAGGCAGCTCAGTTGGTTAGAGCATATCCAAAAAGGTTTAATCCTAGGTTAGGTGCATATGGGAGGGAAACAGATTGAAATCCACCCCCCCCCCAACATCAGTAAACATATCCTTAGATGAGGACTTCTTTTAAAAGTGCACTTTATTCCTATTCACAAAGCTTAGATGAAGGCACTTCCTCTCTCTTATTTCTTTGCACCATCCTCAGGCCATAGCCCTTTTAGAAACACTTTTCCCCACTGAGTCTGTGTTCCTCATGACCTGATAGCTCTAGAATAATAAGACCAGTTGGCTCAGTGGATTGAGCGTCGGCCTTCAAGCTAAGTGTCGCTGGTTCGATCTTCCAGTCAGGGCACATCAGAGAAGGAAAACTCTGACTCCAAAAAACCTCCGCTGCCTTGCGGCATACCTCTTCAGGGGAAAGGCTAAGGGAGTAAACCCCGACAGAAAATCCGGAGCCGGAGTCCCTAAGGCGGTTTGACGTTGTAGTCAACACCGGCAACTCCTGCGGCGCACCTGAAGCCAAGCTGTATTGACTCCGTCTTTCCCTTGGACCCTTCAGCTGCGAAGAGAGGGGGGGTCTGCTGCATGGGCAACAGCAGACCCTCCATATCACCCTGCCCAGGCTCTGTAGCTTCAGCTTCACTGGAGAGGACACTCCAGCGTCATCGCAAGATGTCGATTCAACACGGGAGGAGACAGATACCGTGTCACTCCCGAGTCGGACTGCACAGCCGTTCTCGGCGGTGCAGATAGACTCTTAAGAAGCTACACCATCATCTCTCGAGACGGACGGCTGCCGACCGAGTGCAGAAAAGGGACATAATATGACCTGACCCAGGCCCTGTACCCTCCACCTTATCCCAAGGACTGCCCACTTCCTAGAACTGATTAGAAAAAAGTACAATCAATAATCCATTAGCCAGCCTTTTGACATTCTTCATGGGTCAGGAGGCATGGGCTTTGATGATTTTTATACTTGAGAAGTTAACAAATTCTTGAATTTATTTAAAAAGCCTGAGTATTAAGGAAAACACTTCTTTCTTCTCCAGGAAATTCATTTAAAAATTGGCATCTCACATATAATATCACTTACAGTAAGTCTGGAGCTAAAGTAAAAAGAACAATTTCCTCCCTAATAATCATCCTACTGACCTTTGAAAATCCTTAGGTACTAATTTTAATGACTAATACCTTCCTTCCACCAACAACAACAGTCACATAATATTGTGATTCTGATAAAAATTTGTTCGAAAATGAATGCATCTAAATGTTTAAAGTGAGAGAGGAATAAAAGTACTCTAAAATACTTGTCTCATTATATTCATTGCCACTCCATTTTTGAAATGGAAAGCTCCTGGAATCAACCAAAATATCTAGTACCAAGTTAATACATTTGTCCAGTCTAATGCAATTCCTGGCTATGCAAGCCCTAATAAAGAAAGGTTTGCTCCTCACCTTTCTCACTTCTGCCTGGATTACAAAGTAGCTGGTTTCCTTCCATCTCACTAATTCTTAAATTAAATTAACAAAATGAAAATTAACAGAGGTAAATGTAACCTCTTGCATAAATAATTAACAAGTCAGTTGTATACATATTGAATATTATGTACATGATTACAGCCATTTTTAGTATTTGCATATGCATGAGATGAGTGGGAATTGTGTGAGACCCAACTGGATCTCTGTCAGTGGCAGGGATTTATATCGGATCTGCCCCAGCCTCCCTCTGCCTCCCTGATAGGCGACAGTGATGACTTGCATCCAGACTTATCCAGGCCATTGGCAGTGTCTCCCAACACCTCTAGTTGACTCATCCTCCATCTGTGCTCCCCATAATGGAGCCCTTGCAGTTCCTGTGTCCCACCCAGCCCTGCAGGGACTCACTGAGGCTCTGGCTGTTCCCACCACCTCAGCTCAAAAGTAGAGCTAGGAGATCTGGGTTCCCCAGAAGAGGAGTCAGATAAACACAGCTCACAAGTACAGAGGAGGTTACATCTTCTGAGATGAGACACAAAAAGGATCCAAAAGATAAATAATCTCCTTGTCCTTCTGGGTCTGTCCCCTACTCCCCTACCCATGTCACTACTCCCACTTCCAACCACAATCCCAATATTGATCAGCCTCTAGAGCCATCCTCATGCCCTTCAAACTCACCAACTACAAGTGAGCTATTAAAAGTGGGTAGTTGAACTCACTCTTGGTCATGAAATGTAATGGACAAGGATTCTGTACTCCCACCCCTGTAATTATCAGAGTCTATGGAATGGATCTACAGAGGGATTCACCAGAAAACAGAAACAGGGTCTACTATTGGCAGCAATTTCTTGATACTACAGAGAGTCCTTCTCACTCCTGATGATCAGGGTTTGATTATTTGCTGTGGATCAGTGACAACTAAGTGTTTTTCACTCCGCCTCTTTCCAAATGGAAGCTTATATTGCAGTTTTTCTTTCTACTTCTTAATCATTGCATATGATTGTGTTGAAAACCAATAACTTGCATTTTAGTTGTATCACTTGATCCTGGCAAAACACAAAGAGATACGACTGAAAAGAATGAACATCACCCAGAGATCTTGGGCTTTGAGAAAAGATTTAAAATATTATGTAAATAAAAAGAAAAAATGTGACATTAGGTACAAAAAGGTGGACTATGAAAATTCACTTCTACCAGTATGATAACTGCAATTTTGATTACGGTATCCTTGTTTGCAATAGCTGTTTTACCTTTTTCATTTTATTTATTTTAATATTTGCCAGCATGAAAGGTATAAAGCAATATGTCAATGTTAACTTAGTTTGTGTTTTTGTGACTACCAGTGCATTAAAGCACCTTCTAATATATTTATGAGCTGTTTGGATTTGCTCTTGTGAAATGCATATTCATGTTCTTTGTTTATTTTTTGTTGAGTTGTTTGTCTTTTTTGTCAAACGCCCTTTTGGGACAACCCCCTACTCCCTTATACACATCCCTACCTTCAACCTCAACCATAATCTCCATATCATATTACTCTCTGTGTATTATAGTTATTGACCCTTGCTAAGTTAATCATTTGCTTTGCAAATATGTTGTCCAAATCTAATGACTGTCTGCAGGTATTCCTTAGATTTTATTTTGCATACAGAAATTTTAGTATTTATTTTCTCAAATATATACCAATTTTTCAAAATAGCGCCTAGGATTCTTTTTTGAATTATAAGCTCTTTCTCTCACCCTAGATTGTATGCATTGTCGCCTAGTTTTTTCTAAAATTCTGAACATTTTTATTTTTATATTTAAGTCTTTCGACTTTTATATATATAAAATGTTGGAATGAAATTTTATTTTCCTATAAATGGACAATTTGTTGCACCAGCACCAATTATTAAATAAATCTTTTCTCTTGGAAATGAAATACTCTTGTCATATATTAAATTCTCATGTCTCCTGCTCTATGTCTGAATGAATAATTTGTCTACTCCTATGCCAGTTCCATATTACTTTGGTTTTTGTGGCTTTATGCTATGTTCTGATATCTGGGAAGTACCCCTCACTATTCTTTTGGATACATTTCTTGGTTATTTTTAAGATTCTTTTTCTCTTCCAACTGAACTTTAAGGTCATTGTGTCCAGTTCCCCAAATTCAAGTTGGTATTTTAATTGGAATTGTATGAAACGTATAAATTGGTTTGGAAATAATTAGCCTTTTTATAATTAAGTCTTCTCATTCAAGAACATGATATGCCTCTCAATTTGTTCAGACTTTGAGTTTGTGTTGAAAATGATATCGTTTTATTCATGTAGAGCCTTCATTTGTTTTGTTAACTTTTTGGTAAATTGATAGCATTAATGGCATTATAGAGGCTGACTACCTCTCCAACTTCATGTGGCTTGCTTTGGCCAAAAGAATGGGACAGAAATGACAGAATGCTAGTTCTAAGCCTAGACCTAAATACCCTTGCATGCTTCTGCTTGTTCTAGTGTAACTCTACCATAGCCATGGAAAGAGCTTTCTCTAAAGTCCCTTCAGCCTAGAGATAGGCCCTAGAGAGCAGAGCCACTCAGCTAAGCCCAGCGAAGAATTGTGGGTGAAAATCCCTGTCAGCATGGCCCATGTAAAGGTCCTTTTTGCCATTCCCATTGTTTTGTGGTGAGGAAAGCAGCTTCCTGTAATCTGTACTGGAACTTACGCATGTACACTAAGTACAAGCAAGCCATTTTGACCACAGCAGATTAGACCAGATATTCTTGTCTATGCTAAAAGCAGACATGGTGGCTGAACATTAGAAAGGAATGTACTGTATCAGACAGTAATGTATCAGCACTCTCTCTGGTTAAGGATGAAGTAATATGCACACAGAGTGAGTCCTCACAAGAATTGTATGATAAACAATTGCTGGGTTTCTCCATGTAGCTTGCTTGCATGACAATTTTCGTCATCGTCGTCAGCAGCCGTCCGTCTCGAGAGACGATGGTGTAGCTTCTTAAGAGTCTATCTGCACCACCGAGAATGGCTGTGCAGTCCGACTCGGGAGTGACACGGTATCTGTCTCCTCCCGTGTTGAATCGACATCTTGCGATGACGCTGGAGTGTCCTCTCCAGTGAAGCTGAAGCTACAGAGCCTGGGCAGGGTGATATGGAGGGTCTGCTGTTGCCCATGCAGCAGACCCCCCCTCTCTTCGCAGCTGACAATTTTAAGTGCTGGCTATTATCTGGGTTTGGCCTATGAATGTCAACAAATATATAAATATCTCTAAACTCTTATTTTCCAACAACAAAAATAATAACTAGTGTGTTTTAGTTTTTACCATTAAAAAAAAAACCAGGATATTATTGGATTGGCCAAAAAGCTCATTTGGTTTTTTTTTTCTTCATAAGATGGCTCTAGTAGTGCTTACTTGTCATTAATTTCATTCAAAACAATTTCATTAAATTGTATTGTGACAGCTGTCGTATCAGTGGGCATTTTTTAAAAACATCAAAATTGGTGAATTTTTGTTTAGCCATTTTAATATTAAAGATGGAAGAAAATATGCAACATTTTCTACATGGTTTATTATTTCAAGAAAGGTAAAATGCAACTGAACACACAAAAAGATTGGTGCAGTGTATGGAGAAGGTCCTGTGACTGATTGAATGTGTCCAAAGTGGTTTGCAAAGTTTGGTGTTGGAGATTTCTTGCTGGATGATGCTCCATGGTCAGGTAGGCCAGTTGAAGTTGATAGCGATCAAATCAAGACATTAACTGAGAACAATCAACATTCTACCACTTGGGAGGTAGCACACATACTCAAAATATCCAAATCAATAAAGTATTGATGAAAATAAAAAATGTGCCTTTATTTTACAGAAAAAACTAAATGGACTTTTTGGCCAACCAAATATAATATTTATATGTCTTATGTTGTTAAATCCTAATAAATGAATCTATGAGATAATTATTATTGCTGTTCCCTCTTACAGGTTATGAAACTAAGGTTTAGAAAGGTAAAATAAGTAGTTAAGTGTCATATAGCTTGGAAGTGGAGAAAATGAGATACAAATACAGATCTGTCTGTCCCCAAAGATGTTCTTCTGTGCTTCTATAGCTGTGGTTCTCAAAGTGTGGTCCACAGACAATGGCATCAGTGTCATCTGGGAATATATGAGAAATACAAATTCTTGGGTCCCACTCAAACCTACAGAATCAGAAACTCTGACAGTAGCATCCAGGAATCTGCATTTTAACAAGCCCTCCTCACTGGGATTCTGCTCTAGCTTGAGAACCACTGCTCTATACCATACTACCTCTATGCTATAACTTTAAAAGAATAAAAGAATTCTGTGAGCAGAAATGATCTGAAAGACTTCCTGAAGATGTACTATAAGCTGTGCTTTAGAGGTTGGAGAGAATTGATGCAACTGTGCAAATGAGAGGGCAAAAACTAAATACTCTTACCATAAGACCCAGCAATTACACTCCTTGACACTTACCTAAGTTGAATTGGAAATTTATGTTTAAACAAAATCCTGCACCCAGGTATTTATATCAGCTTTATTTATAATTACCAAAATTTGGAAGCAACCAAGATGTCCTTTAAGTAGTAGATAAATAAATTGTAGTATATCCAGACAATTGAATATTACTCGGTGCTAAACAGAAATGAGCTATCAAGTCATGAAAAAATATAGAGGAACCTTAAATGCATATTACTAAGCAAAAGAAGCCAATATGAAAAGGTTAACATGTTGCATACCGGGGAATTTAAATGCTTTTTAGAAATGATGAGAATCCTTGCCACCCGTACGCAATGTGTTAAGCAACTTATAGCTGTATGACTCCAACCATATGACATTCTGGAAAAGACAAAATTAGAGACAGTAAAACAATCAGTGGTGATGGGCAAAGAAATTTTTAGGGCAGTGAAAATACCCTGTATAATACTATAATGATGGGTACATGTCATTATACTTTTGTCCAAACCCATAGAGTGTACACCAAGAGTGAACCCTAATATAGACAATGAACTTTGGATGGTTATGATGTATCAATAGAGGTTCATAAATTTTAACAAATGTACTGCTCTCCTGGGGAATGTTGATAATGGGAGAAATTGTGCATGTATGGGGGCAGTGGGTATAAGGGAAATTTTTGTACCTTCCTCTTAATTTCTCTGTGAACCTAAAAATCATCTTAACTAACTAAATAAATAGAAGTACTAAGTATCAACAATACTTTGCATAGGAAAATTCAAAGTCAAAAGAGTGATTATTTGGGTAGAAAGACAAGACCAACTTTCACGGAAGAGGTAGTCATTAGAAGAGGCCATTATGAATGGTTAGAATCTGAACAAATAGCAAAGGAAATGATTGTCTAAGTTGGTTTCTCAGGCTTGGCATAAGGATGTTTTGGAAGAGATCATTTTTTTGTCATGGGTGATGCTGTCCTGTGCATTGTAGGATATTTAGCAGCATCCCTGGACTTCACCCACTAGTTGCCGGTACCACCCTTCAGTTGTAACAACCAAAGTCTCCAAACATTGCCAAATGTTCTTGGTAGGGGGAGGAGGGAAAGGGCAAAACTGTCACTGGTTGACAACCAGTTATAGAACCAGGTGAAGGGAAGAGCATGTGGAAAGGCATGGAGACAAATAGCACAGGGCATGAGAATTATTCAGTTGAAACAGTGTTGTAACAACTATTCATTATGAAAGTCAAAGCTGGTAAGTAATAAATGAACAATGGGTTAGAAAAGTCTCCTGGGCCCACAAGGCTTTATACTTTTGATTTTAAAGTTTGGGGTATATTCTGTGAATGAGGAGGAACTACTGAAGGTCTCTGAACTGGGAGTAACATGTCAGAGCACTAGGACTGTGGCTAATGTTTGGAAAGGATTAAAATGATTGGTTAACATCGTGGTGAGAGAATTTCAAAGAATTGTCATATAGTTAAACCATTTATACTAAATTTTTGTTTAACAACTGAAAGGTGGTAAATGTCAAAAGTTTATATATGTGTAACATACTTGATAACAAGATCTTTTTCTTAAAAATCTTTTTTTCAAGAGTATGGCACTGTTTCTAGCATTTACTCCTATTTTCCTTATTGTACTGTAACAGAACCCCTGGGCTGCTCCGATTGAAACAGAACCCACGGGCTGTTTAGTTAGGGGCCCAATTGCCCGCCGCCAGAATTATAACTCTCAATACCAGAGTTTGGTGAAAAGAAAAAGAGTTGTTTATTTACACATAGTCCTGCCTCCCCCTCCCAGACCTGGCCAGTCTTACGAAAGTCAGAAACACCGTTTCCCTACTTCCTAGGCACAGTTCAGCTTTACCAGTAACTGCCAATCACTCAGTTCTGATTGGGGAGGTCCTTTCTGTGCTGTGGTGCCCTCCAGCTCTCAATGCAGAACTGCCTTGATTCTCAGTCTCCTTGTAAACTGCCTTCTTCCTGTAAACCGCGTGGATCTCCTCTCCTTCTCAAAACCACCTGGCGAGAGCTTGTTCTTCAAGCAGCCTGGAGATCCCTTCTCCAAGCCACATGGAGGGAGCCCACAAGAGCCAGAGAGTGAGGGCGTGAGGGCCAGAGAGAGAGAGCCTGAGAGAGAGCCTCCTAGAGCCAGAGCCAGCCCAAAAAATGTCCACAACTGCTTCCCTCTCCCTCACTGCCTCCTCTCTCTCCCTCACTGCGTCCTCTCATGCAGTGGGTGTTGCAAACAGTCCTGACCATTCACAGAACCCTACCTAGGTTCTGTCTGCTTCTTCCGTACCAGCCCACAGTCCAAGACCCCTCCCAGACCTGAGCCTTGGAAGTAGAGCGGATCTTTGCAACAATGTTTCCAGCCACTAGCTCCAGGCATGCAAGGGCATCCTGAAAGCTGCTTCCTTTTCCCTATCTCCCAGCCGCAAACTCTGGGGTTTGTTTTTGGACTCCCCTCTTTCTGTAACAATACTACAAGCTCTAAAGGAAGTGACAATTCTCAGCTCAGAACTGACACACATAGGTACTCAATATATTTTGTTCAACAAATAAATATTTTGACAAAGGATAATGAAATATACATCTGGTACTAGGACTTAAGTGACCCCGATTTTTGTTCTTCCACATTCTCTATGTACAGTCATTATATTTCAATTTTCTTGTCTTTAGATTCTATCTCTGGGCTCTTAAGCCCTTAGCACAAGATGTTCACACCATTATTTCACATGTCTCTCTATAAATGCCATGTACTTCTGTAGCACTGTGATAAGAATTCAGCTGATAATGCTCAATTAGGTTTAATAAGAAGTAGATTATTACCTGAACAGATCAAATAGGACACTCCAAATTTAGTGTTGTTAAATTGAAAACTCTCAAGAGTTTCAAGAGTTAGGGGAAATTATATCATGTGAAAAAGAAAATAATATATTTTATAGGATATGAGATATACTTATTAACATCTGATGTGACACACATTTAATAAGTGAAGATTATAAGTGGAACTCCCATTCTAATTTGTACATGCTGAAATGTTAAAATTGTTAATTCTCTTCTACTAGAGATAATCCTAATGATGCAGATCACACGGTAGAAAATGGAATACATATATTTTTCAGGGTGGCAATGCCATGAAATGCATTGATACACAAATAATAAATAATGTTTAATTTATAATTCTCCTGGAAAGAATCACATGACCTGAAAGACTTTACCCTAGTAGCCTTGAGTAATAAAAGATTTTCAGCTGTGACAAAATGTCCTTTCTCTCCCAAATGTAACTGGAAAACAAGAAGCAACTACCAAAATACCTTAATCAAGTTAAGGCATATCTTAATCAAACATAAATATGAACTTGAATATTTCACATACTTTTTGAAAGACAGTAGAGACTTTTTCAGAAGACAGTCATTTTTATTAGCATATAAATATATATTATGACTTCCTGTAGGATATTTTAAGAGTGAGATCTAATTTGATTGAATCCAATCTATTAGAAAAAAAGTAGTTCATAACTAAAATAAATAAATAAAATCAAAAGGACAGAGAGAAATATCTGTGGAATTTTAGCTGCTTTGAGCCAGCATGCAAAGGCTATAATAGCACATGACTTAGGACAGAGAAGTTCTGTTTAAAGCAAATAAGAAATGCACTGATTGAACCAATCAAGGTTTGTAATTCCTCCCCTAGAGTGTGGGTCAATTAATGATTTGCTTACCATCTGAGATTAGGTTACATAAAGATCATGGTTCTGTCCTGCTTGCCCTCTTTCACTCTCTCACATTTTCACTCTGAGGGAAGTCAGCTGTCATGTTAGAAGAAATACATAACAAGGAACTGGAGATACATAACAAGAAACCGACCAACAGCCACAAAGAATAAAAGCCCTTAGTCCAACATTCTAAAGAAAAGTGAATTCTGCCAAGAACAATGTGAGTGACCTTGGAAGTGTATCCTTCCCCAGTCAAGCCTCCAGATGAGACTGCAACTCTGTCTGACAGCTTAACTGCAAACCTCACAAGAGACTCAAAACCAGAGGCATCTAGCATCTCTGACTCACAGAAAATGTGAGTTAATAGATTTTTTAGTCACTATAATTTAAGGATAATTTGTTAGGCAGTGATAGATAACTAAAACAAGGGGTGGCTTGAAGTCCTACAGAGGAGTTAAAATAGAACTCATAGTTACAGCTTTGCATTGGTTCAATGGTTGGAGAAACATTTGTAAAGTGTGCAGCTCAGAGGACTGATTCTTAGACAAGAGATAAGATCCAAAGATCAAGGGATAAATCCCTCTCGAGTAACCCAGTAAAGTGAAAATTTACTTTTAATTTTGCTCAAAGTAGATGCATTGAAATTCCTTTGTAAACAGAAACATTTAGTTGCACCTTGAAACTAACTGTTCTAGACTATATTTTTAAATCAGAGAAGAAAATGAAGAACTATCAAAGGAAAATATAAACCAGGAAGAGATCACAAAGAGCTTAGCCTTTGAGAAAGTTACATACTTGGTGTTTATAAAACATAACATAAAATAAAATCCAAGATCCAATCCACTACAGCACCTATTCTGTACCACAATTATTAGTTTATCTGTCTTCTGTACCAGACTATGAGAAATTTAGTTAGAAATTGGGACTTATTTACATATGTATTCCAACACATTTTTCAAGGTATAGAACATAGTATGCACTCAAGTATTTAGTGAATAAATCAATCAATGAATAAATAACTCTAGTGGATTAAGGTACCTTATATAACAATGCATATGAATTTGTGAGATTACACAGGAATGGGTTATCTCAGCTTCAAAGAGGAGTTTCTGGTTCAATTTAAGATGGTATAAACTCACTACACTTTAACTCTCATGGTGATTACAACTAAAACTCCTGCAACAGAATACAAAAAGCAATACCTGAGGACTCTGAAAATAAATAAGCAGATATATTGGGAAAGATAATCAAAGCTCAAAGAACAATCTGTACAGCAGTTTCCTAGCTTAGACTTGAGGGTACCCCAAAACCTGTAACTGTGCAGCAGGTAGGTACATGAAATCTCTTCCTAATCAGAGGACAAAAGAGCAGCATACCAGAAAGCATAGAAGAAATCTCTAGTGGTTTTTTTCTTCTTCTTCTTTTTCTCTATCCCAGCCTGCCCCAAAGCAAACTCCAGTATGAGGACAGTGACAGTTATGGTCAAACAGGTGCCTAAAACCCTGAGAGAAAGCCCCTGTTTCCAGCCAGAAAACATGAGAAAGTGCCTGCTTCTAATCCCAAAAGACATGGGAGAAATCCAGGATATTTCTTTCTCTCTTTTTTTCTCTTGCCCCTGTACCCCAGTTATGTGAAGTGCACAGAGGTATGGAGAGGTTAAAACTCTAAGAGAAAAAGCAGCTATCTAGTCAGGGGACTGGAACAAGAAAGAGATTCCTGGAGGTTGGAGAAATCACAGGGGAGAAAGCTGAAGGAGTCTTTCAATCCATGTATCCCTGTAGAAACCCACACAAGTCTTAGGCACCCCTGCAGTATGCATGAACAACAGAGACCCAAACCAGCATAGGCCCCCACCCAGGACCCAGAATGGCACCCAGAGGGACACAAATATCTGTAAAGATGTTAAACGCTAAGCCACTGCCCACAGAACACAGTCAGGATTTGTAGTTTGAACCTAACCAGGCTGACTGCCTGTTAAAAAAGGAACAACAAAATCAACCATTTCCAAGAGACTTATATAGGACCCAGAGGCTCAGAATGTAATATTAAAAATGTTCAGGGTAAAATCTAAAATTACTAGGCATACAAAGAACCAAGAAAATCTAAATAGCTCTTAAGAGAAACTGCAATCAGCAGATGCCTGGAAGCAAGTGGGAAAATTAAAGAATGTAGAGGTCTCCTGTAAATCTATAATTATGCAAATTCATTTTATTACATCAGCAGTTTCACAAACAGAGAACCCTGAGATGACTAATCTTAGATAAGAAAGCCTCTGGGCAGAAAGTAGAAAGCCCTATGAACCACCAGGACCTGGAAGTGGGCTCTGGTACACGCACACACCATACACACCATAGAATCAATAGCATAGACTGACTGAGGTCCAGCCTGGCTCCAGCGTTTGTCCACTTGCCCACTCTGCAACCTTGGTAAAGTTGTGCTTAGGTAACTTCTTGGTGTTACTTTTTTACTTTGTGAAATGGAGATAACAGTACCTTACCTGAAGGTAGTAAGAAGAACCTGTTGTGAGGTTCAAGGGAGTTAAAACATGTAAGGCACTTGGAGCGGTTCTTCAGAAGACCTCAGTGCAGAAAGAAGCCAATTGGATTCCTGTGTGCTCCTGTGTCTGCGCCTTTCTTCTCAGCCTCCTCTAAGCTCTTATTATGCAGCAGGCACTGTACTAAATGCTTTACATGCTTCACTCCATGTTAATCTTCATAATTTTCAGAGAGGTGCTATTATGATTTGCATTTTTCAAATGAGAAAATTTGATTGACTCACTTTATGTATTCACATACTCACAAATACACACACACCACCCATTAGGTCACCAACATGCCTTACCTTTAACTGAGAGTCTTCCTGGGTAGTGTTTAATATGTCTAACCCATCCATTATATATTGATTTTATAGATTAAATCTCAAATAAAAACCCAACTATCCTTATTTTAAAATTTCTTGAGTGGCAACCCACCATTACTCCCATATACCACGTATCTGATTATTGATTACCTTTCCCCTTTAAATATGTAATTTTATAGGCTTTTCAAACTGTCTAGATGCAACCTTTTGGCTTCATGATAGGCAAACCATGGTGCATGTGCAGAAATCTGGTCCAATAGGTATTTCCTGCATTTGGGAGTATGCATTCTTGGAGGCAGTGTGAGGACCGTTTTCAGTAGCCATTTCATGTTGTAACAACAGAAGTTTAGTATTAATACACAGATCAGACTCTTCCTGGCGTTAGGAAGCAGATATGAGTCCTTTGGAGTGTTTTCTTTTTAAAAAGTTGATCAATTTTTTTTGTATTTAATGCCAATGGCTGTGTCAGCATTGCTGATTGGAGGCTAAATACATGATTTCATAGCTATTCTGGGAAAACATGAATATACTGGAAATAGAATAAGGAAGGGTATGAGAATATAGACCAAAAAATGGAGGCAAGCCAAACTATTAATGACTTTCATGCTTCTCAGCAGAAGTCATTTCTCATGGTCTCTGTTGATATAGTTAGAATCTAGGGATGGCAGATTTCCAAGTATGGGTACTTAAGAAATGGTTATAAGAAGTTATCTCTTCCTGTAATTAAAAAGAAAATCTAAGGTTTACTTAAAAAATAAATAATCATTATTCAACAAATTTTATTGACCAAATTTTTGCCTTGGTTCCCTATAAAGGAAGTATAGTAGAACTCATATAAGAATAAGTTAGATATAAGAACACAATAACCTCAGGAAGTCCTTCAAAATTTGTAAGTGGGACAAAGAGGTAGAAGTTAGGGAGAGATGAGAGCAGAACTACTCATGAGGGTTAAGGAACTCAACCCAATCATTTTGTGTGACTCCTTCTCATGGCAGTACTTATATATAGATAAAATCAGGTTAAACAATATTATATACATTGTAAAAAACAAATGGTTGAATCCATTAACGATCATTATATATGAGAGAAAAACCAACTCAAACTGGCTTTAACAACAAAAGAATCTATGTCATCAGAGACTCAGTTTTCCTCCATCTCTCCACTCTGCCTTGTATAATACAGGCTTTATCCACAGGATCTATGTCCTGCACTTCCTGGGAAGCTTCAGGGTTTCTATGCTGATGGCAGTAATATGGCTACAATAAAACCCACTTTTCATCTTATATCTCAACATCAAGGACAAAAGAGTTGTCTTCTCTGCCATTTTCCACAATTGAATTTTTTCTTTACTTTTCTTTTAACAAGATAGCTCAGCAAGTATTCTGATCCAGTTATGCTCCCATGTCTGAAGCAATCACTGTGGTCAGAAAGATGAGATATATAAATTGGCTTAAGTTAGCCCAGCCCACATGTTCTACAACAGATGTGTGATGTACTCAGCTCAACATTCATACATCTTCAGGTCTTCCATAATGTTTAGTAACCCTTTGGGAGACTTTGAGGACATCCTGACAACTGTCCTCCATTAGGACCAGTACAACCCATTAAAGAGGTTCTAATAATATTGGACCTCAAAAGAGAAGGGTTTGCTATTTCAATTGCTACTCTCCCAGGATGCATCTGTTTTGCTATGTGAATTGTCCATTTCAGCAGCCAGCTCTCCATACTAAAGGTTCATAGGAGAGACGGACCCTGTAAGGCCATATTTCCTCCAAATAAATCTATTGGTTTATCTTTGTATAACTAACCTGTACTCTGAACAAAAGTTGAGGATCTATATATCTTGATCCAAAGAAAGTCAGGCATATTTACTTTCAACCTTTTAATAAGTACTGTACTGTATAACAAAGAAAAGAAGGAAAATGGACAATCATAAGTGTACAGCTAAATAAATTTTGTTAGGTAAACCAGCATCCAAATCAAGATACAGAACATGACCACTAGCCCAGAAGACTCCTTTCATGCCCCTTTCAGTCACTTAACCCTTACCCACCAACACTAATCAGTATCTTGTCTTTTAACACCACACATGGGTTTTGCCTGTACTGGCTTTATCTAAATGGAATCACATCATATCTACTCTTCTCTATTCAATGTCTTTATCTTAACTTTATGTTGTTTTATGTAGTTATAGTTCCTTTCATTCTTACATTTACATTGTGAGAAAGAAAAATAACTGATGATTTTATCACTTTACTTAGAGAAATATACAGAATGGGTTTTCAAGGTACAGAAAGTTCTTTCAAAGCTGTAGCACAAAGTTTGATTCCAGAGCTCCAGGAGCCTTGTAGGTAGTGACATGGTAATAAGTGCAACTCACTGTGATCACATCCTGACAATAACAGCTAACATTTACTAAGTACATCCAGAAATGTACTAAGTGTTTTACATGCATGGTTTTATTTAATCCCCACAACTGCATGATGCTTTATACTTTATAGATGAAGAAATTGATGTCTTAGATTTTGAAATTTGTCTAAGGATATGGAAGTAGTACATGTTACAGCGGTACATGTTTCTCCTGGATATGAATCCAGAAAGAGTCTCTGAAGCCCATGTTCTTAGACATTAAGCCATGCTCTTCTCTGAGACACTAAATAAAATAAAACTTTTCCCACATTCCATGCAATGTACATTTTATCTCCACTCCACTACAAATGCTATCTTATGTCAATAATAATAATAATAGGAAAATATCTTAAATGAGTTTCCACTACTTTAAATGACCCATGGTCATGAACAACAGGGTGGGGATTGACTGTAGGAGAGGGGTGTGGGCAGGACAGGGGAGAGCAACAGGGGAAAAATGGGACAACTCTAATAGAACCACAATAATAACTAAATAAATAAATAAATAAATAATGCCAGTAGTTTTAAGGATCATATCTGATTACATAAATCAACATGTTAAAGGACTTATAGACTTAGTTTGCATCCTACAGTGGACATTTCCTTTTTCTTCTCTTACAGTACCACAATTTTCATTCCAATATTCTTCCTCTTCCATTCATTCCATGCATTTCATAGATATACATTGATAGGGTTAAGCCAAACAGCACACTGCATCACCTGGTCACAGTCATTAATTCAGGGAAGGGCACATGATCCAACTCAGGTCAATGAAACAAGAGATGTTTACTGCAGGATTTGGAGAAGAAAGCATCCTTGTTCTCCTGCTGAATCTACTTGAAAAGATACTCTAGATTATTCTAATTGGTGAGGTGCATGAATGTGAGGCCTAGAATTGCTACCATAAAGAAAGTTAGCCTGAGGATTAAGCAAAGATATCGAGAAAGGAAAATCCAAGAGAATCGCTGATGAATAGAGACCTGCAGCCCTATACCTGGAATCTCTCCTCAACTTCTCCATTGCAACATTACCTAACAAAGTTTCAAGATTGCAATAGCATAGGTATATAGTGAATCTACCCAACAGACACATGTAGTGATATCTTTCAACCATCATCCACTTAACTGCCCTGCTAGAAAACTAATGCTATTTCTTATTTAAAACATATTTACTAAGGTCCTTATCACACTTCACAATCATGGCTAATATTATTCTTCTTTATGCCCACATCCTTCTATTCCCATTAGTTGAATTAGTTATCAAGTCAGTTGGGTTTGCTCAAACCTGTTCGTTCAATTTGGGCTTATTGTAAATATGTAATTCAAATAAATATCACAAAATTCAATGAAATATACATAAAAAAAGTTGTTTCAATAAAAGCTAAGTTAAATGTTTTAGAAATGCTAGGTGAAAGAATCAAATCATACTGTCTATTCACTTTAGTGACTCAATAAAGGTAAATTTCTAAGAACTATCGTCATTGAATTAGGTAGCCAGGCACTCCAAAATATTGGTGAAAAAGTTTTAATAACATAAGAGCTTTCTCCCAATTCACTTCACATGTGTTTTAAACTTTCCATCCTATTTTAAGAAAACTGAAAGACATAAGTGATGATTATTGTATGTACACCTGAAAGAGATTACAAAACGACAACCACGAGAGCCATAAGCACACACACACACACAAAAAAAGGCCATGACTCTATTCCAAAAGTTTGATGAATAAACATATATTTTATGTTTTAAATTTTTATTACATAGTTCAAATATTAATTTTAAAGAATCTCTGAAATAAAAAGAAAAAATGTTAAGAAAAAATTCTAGATTTTAGCCACATTGCTGACTAACTAACCAACTACCAGTCCCAGTGTGTCAGGCATGAATGTTTCTGTCATTGTTCAAAAACAAGTAAAGCTGCACAGTGTACCTGTGTCCCCAGGAAGTACTGTGGGCCCAAAATGAGATGCAGCAACAGAGTAGATTATCACAAACAAATCCAGGCTTATACCAAAAACGATGATGGCTTATAGAGTCATACTGTCTTTTATTTTAGATGTGTAAGATTTGGAATAATATCTCTCTCATAATAGGTGATCAAAAAATTCTTGTTAAATATTTTTCCTGGAAGTATGCTATTTTTATTGCTGGCTGCCATTTCAGCAGCTGAACATTCATAAGTTATTATAATGATAAGTCATTCTTTATATTATACTCCAAAGGATCTGAGATTAATCCTTACCATTTTCTCAAAAAACCTGAAGTAACAGATAAGGCCAACAAAAATATATTCTACTTATTGACTTAATTATCTACAGCTTTTTTAAAATCATTTGTCTTACCCAGATAAAATCTTTCTAATATACTAATTGTTCTAATGGATTTACAAAAAAGTCTATTTAGTTTTTTCTGTAAAAGACACATTTTTCATTCTCACCAATAACTTTATTGTCTTGGATATTTTGAGTATGCTGGCTATCTCCCACGTGGTAGAATGTTGATTGTTCTCAATTAATGTCTCAATTCGATTGCTATCAACAACTTCAACAGGTCTACCCAACTGTGGAGCACCGTCCAGTGAGAAATCTCCAACATGAAACTTTGTGAACCATTTTTGACACATTTGATCAGTCACAGCACCTTCTCCAAACAGTGCACAAATCTTTTATGTGTTCAGTTGCAGTTTTACCTTTCTTGAAATAATAAAGCATGTTGAAAATGTCGCATATTTTCTTCCATCTTCAATATTAAAATGGCTTCACAAAAATTCACCAATTTTGATAAGATTTTTTTTAATGGATGCTGATGTGACAGCTGTCACAATACAATCTAATAAACAAAATTGTTTCAAATTAAGTTAATGATGACTAAGAGCCATTTTATGGGAAAAACCAAAGGAACTTTTTGGCCAACCCATAGTAAATGCTCTAATTTTAATGTATTTGTCTCACTTAATATTGAACTATTGAACAGCTACAAATTGATTTTTCTGTATTTCCAGAAAGGTAACATTTATTTGCATTATACTCTGAAAGGTGAGGCTACATACATATAATGCTACATTTACTGATATGTACAAATTGCTGAAATAGAATACCTTTTCTTTATTGTTTTTAACATTTATTTTATCTATTTACTTTTCCCATTGATTTATATCCATTAGTTAAATATTTGAGTTAAAATTTAAAGTTCTGGGATAGGTAATTTTCAAAGTAACTAAGATAATATAGAATAGAATGTGAAATAAAGTAATAGTATAATTGCTATTCCTACTCATGCTTTTGGTTGGTTATCTAAAGTTACAAATATATTTGGACTTTATTTTCTTAATACATAATTAAAATATATCTTTAAAACCTATACTTCTGAAAATATTTATTTATACTTCCTATCTCCACCTCCTCATCCCCTTAGAATTTGGCTTCTGCCCCATCATCATCATCGCCAATGAGCTCCATGTCACTATATTCAACTGATATCTTTCAGTCCTTGAATTACATTACTTGATCTCTCAAGGCCTTCAACAGTTGGACCAATTATACTCTCTTCCTTAAATTTTTTTGACTCTGCACTCTCCTGTGATCCTCTACCTTTCCAACTGATCCATCTTGTGACTTCATTGCAGGTTTTCCTCTTCTGCCTGGCCACTAAATGTTGGGGCCCCCTCAATATTAATCCTAGACACTCACTTCCTTCCTAGGAAATTTCACATACCCAGAGTGGTTAGCTTACTCCGTATTGTATCAGCCCTGGCTATGCAGATAGGTCACAGATTTACATCTTTGGTCCAGAAAGTCATCTAAGCCCCAGGCCCAGTTATCCAACTGCCTTCTTGTAGCAGACACTGAGAAACAATGCTCACATCTCACCCCCTTCAAAAATGACCAGCCATCCAGCTGCAAAGAATGTGGTGGGCTGAAAGTCTTTGACCGTTGGTTCTACCAGGGTCCACCTCGGGTTTCAAGATAAAGTCATACTGTTCTTAGGATGGCTCCCAAGGCAATGAAAACAGATAAAGGTAGTGGTACAAAGCCTTAATCATATCTACACAATGCAAGTCTCCTCTAATAGACAGTCTTTGCTTTCTATACCTACCCATTGGGCTGACAGAGACTTTGCTAATACTGCATTATGGTCTAATGGCTCTCTCTTCCCAATCCTGCTTCTTCTACTTTTCATTCACAGATATTACCCCTCAATAAACCCTTTAAACTCCTAACTCCATCTCAGCATCTGTTTCCTGGGTAACCCAACATTTTGTACCAGAACTTTTGCAAGAAAACATACATGACCCCTGGCCAATGTGGCTCAGTTCGTTGGAGTGTTGTCCTGTAAACCTAAGGGTCACAGGTTTGATTCCCAGTTAGGACACATACCCAGGTTATGAGTTTGATTCCCGGTTGTTGGGGCACAAACAAGAAGGCAACCAACTGATGTTTCTCTATGTCTCTCTCTCTCTCTCTCTCTCTCTCTCTCTCTCTCTCTCTCTCTCTCTCTCTCTCTCGCTCTCTCTCTCTCTCTCTCTCTCCTTTACTTTCTTTCAGAACAATGAAAAATGTCCTCAGGTGAGGATAAAAAAAAAAAGCATACAAGAATAGATAAACAGGAGTGAATGCAAAGAGTGAAAATATTTGTAGCACATATTAACACCCACTAGAAAGCACCAACTATGGAAGAGGCACTAAACAACTTAGAAAAAATGAACTGATTGGTGATGTTAGACTTTACCAGCAGCCACTCCAGGGCTATCCAATTGATATAACAATGAAGCAGTTGAGCAGCAGAGACGGGGCCTATGCATGAGTATCTACAGCACAGACTCCCACTACTGCCTCTGAATGCCTTACCAGCCAACAACAGAGACAAGTGATGTGCCCATAGTGTGGCACTAGTCTTTGAGGAGACTCCCTGGCTACTTGGTAACAAACTGAAAGGGCCTGCAATTTTTTCTCATAGGAACAGACACCTATTATCAGTGTGGATTTTTTTTTCCTGCCTTTAAGATTCAACCCACAACAATATGCCTGACCCATAGGCATGGAATCTCACACAACATACCACCTGACTAAGTAACCCACTTCACAGTAAAGGAAGCACAAGAGGGCCAATGAGCATGGCATACACTGTTCAAATCACACGCTTCACCACTCAGAACTTGTCATCTGATAGAGCAATTGTATGGTCTTCTAAGAAACAGCTAAAGCACCAGCTTGGAGGCAATATTCTGTAAGAATGAGGCTCCACTTTTCTGGGAGGCAATACATGTTTTGAATCAGAGACTTTTACATGGTTCTGTGTTCTTTATAAGAACACATGGGTTCAGGAACCAAGTGTGGAAGCAGGAGTGCCCCTACATTCTATCACTACCAATGACACACTGAGGGGCTTTGAAACTTACATTGTCTCAACTCTGGACTCTGCAGGGAGCACACTCTTCCAGTGAAACAGCAAGGATCCTATTGAACTAAAAGCCACAGATACTATCTGTACTCTTTGGGCTCCTTGTGTCTAGTGAGTAGTAGACAAGGAGAGAAGTCATTATCTCATGATGGGTAAATAACCATGATAATCAGGGGACATAGCGCTCTGTGACACAATCACAGCACGGAAGAGTAAGAGCGAATTTCAGGGTATCCACTTGAGTGCCTCTTGGTTTCTCTCTTTCCTAGTTGTGATTATGAATGGGGAAGTGTAGCAACCCTAGCCTGAGAAGGGTACAATTACCAGGAAATCTGAACCCTCTGGAATGAGAGTAGGGGGTCACACCCACCAGGTAGCTCACCAAGACCAGCATAAATGTTATCTGAGCCTGCAAAGTGATTCTAATTGAGAGAAGTAGAACTGAGTGATCAAATGATAGGCATACTAAATTCAAAAGAACCTGTACTATATGGGTCAGTACCATATTTATGTTGCAAATAATTTACTTTCAGTTAAAGAATGGTATCATTCTCCTTGAGTCTTGTTGATGTGAATTTATTTGTTTTTACTTATTTTTATATTTAATTTGTAAATTTACTCAGGATTATGAATGTACAAGATATATGTGCATAAGGACCTTAAATCTACTTTTATGGTTGTATTTATGTAGTAACATTTGTCATCACTGGGGATCCATGGAAATTGATTTTTTTGAAAGGGATTTGTTTGTAAATCACTGGAGCTTGAGAAACACTACACAACAATAATACTTGAGTGATAGTCTGTTCTCCTTAAATTTTCTCTGAATCAGAATACAATCAGGTTGGAATCTGAGCCAACACAGCTCAGGGAAAAAGATGCAATGGGCAGGCCCTACCCCTATTTCTGTCCTAGTAAATTCTCAATCTATAATTTGTGAGCATTTGTTACCACTGAATGATTGTTACTCAGCATAGAAAGTTTAACTTTCTCAGCATAAATAAAACTAGAAGGAGATCTGTTCTTGCAGCCATCCACATGGACTTCATTCTTCCATGTTAATGTTTAAGGGTCTCAGCCCTGGCTGGTTTTGCTTAGTGGGTGAGTGCCTGCCTGGTTTAATTTCCAATCAGGGTACATGCCTGGGTTGCAGGACAGGTTCCTAGTGGGGGGTACACAAGAGGCAACCAATCGATATTTCTCTCCTTCTCTTTCTCTCTCCCTTCCTCTCTCTCTAAAAATAAATAATTTTTTTTAAAAGAGTTTCATTTAACTTAATTCTGACAGTAAAGCTCATCCCGTGGGTTAGAGAATGTGATCCTTTCAAAAATTCAAATAATGCTATAATCATCAATAAGTCATTTCATCAAATATGCTATTTTATACTTTTATTATGGGAAACTGAAGCCTAAACAATTTAATTATGGTTGTAAAATGTCACTGAATAATGTGGCCACACACCAAGCTAATTATTTTGGCCATCTACAAACAAACAGATTATGGCACTGAAGAGTTTGGGTGGCAATCTACATCACAGTGATTAAAACAGTTGTACATGTTGGTTCAGATGTTTCCATGGAGAAAGGCTGGAATAAAAGGAAATTACCTAGGTTTGTCTTATCAATATGGAATCAGCGAAGCTCAGGGCAAGTTACCTAAATTAACTAAATAAACACATCAATTTCCTGTTTTCTCACCTAACTTTGTGAAGGAAACCTAAACCTCAAACCAAAATAGAAACTGACAGAGATCCTTGCTCAAAATAATACTTTTAATCTCAATGGGAACAATAAAATTTAGGATCTGTGGGCCGGATGAAACAGAGTGGGACTATCAGAACCTCCTCTTTTTTTTCCAGGGGGTGGGGAGGGTATTTCAGGCTAATTAATGTCTGAACTCTTCTTCTAAAATCAATAAATTAAATTACATTAAATACAAATTTAAAAGAAACAAAGCTTACAAAGCACAGCTGTTAGGAAATCCTTTATCTAATTTCCCATGTGTGGTCATACTATCCCTTTGTTTCCTGCTGATACATTCACCCCAAAATGGAAGCAGGCAGGAGAATGTGAAAGTACAGGGATACTGGTATGCCATTAATACTGACACACTAGATTTATCTGAGTTACATGGACTAGAAAACAAAGAAAATGGGTTCACATGCATGATGGTGGATGGAAGAAAAATGACTAGGGAAGAGTGACTAGCTACTCATTCAGCTACCAGCAGGGTGGCATTACCTTGGTAAATTCCTTACAGGGTTGGCTGTCAGCCTTTAAAGCTCATGAATCCAATTTGCCACTACACTATGTAGCATTCCTCATATCCAGCTCACAAAGATTGATCATATAAAGCCAAATTCAAGTATATTAATTTGCAAAAGGAAGTGTTTACTGCCAGTTGTTTCTATGGTCCACACATTCTTTACCTTTAAGAACACTGCATGAGAAGTTAACTCATAATCCAAAGACTTCTTGAGGACTATAACCTTAGAATGGTTGGTGTCAGTTCTATGCTCTCTCTGGGTGAAGGTCTCCTGTCCCTGTCCCTAGACACAGTGAATCCTTGTGGTCTTTCTTTTTCTGAAATTTCAGGTCTAGACAAGCCTCAACACCATCTGACTGATGTGTTCTCTCTTCAGCTATTAAATATATTCAGTCAGGTTACAGTTCAATGTTACCTGCTATGCAACCATTCTTTTGTTGTTTTGTCTTGTGAGCCTTTTAAAGTTCTAAATCTCAACAGGCAACCTAAAGTACTGAGAAGAAAGGGAGCTCACCTCACCCCCAAATATTCACAACACATAGTAATCTTGAATTTCAAACATTCCACCATTTTTAGCCTTCCCTCACATGTCTCTGAAGTATCATCTAGGCAAAAGACTGCTTTAAGCAGGAGAACACTTGTAAGGGAAAGGGAGATAATTGAAAAGTGTTAGTACCTGGATATGAGACACCAGTTTATTTTAGGCATAAGAAGTTCCCAGAACAATATGTCAGAAGATCACAAACAAACAAAAGATGGAAGTAAGGATAAGAAAATCAAGAAGAGGGCACTGAGAGGGTTGCTCAGTTGGTTAGAGGGTTGTCCCAATATGCCAAGGCCACGGGTTCAATTTCCAGTCAGGGCATACAAGAATCAACACTCTCTCTCTCTCTCTCTCTCTCTCTCTCTCTCTCTCTCTCTCTCTCTCTCTCTCTCTCCCTCCCTCCTCTCTCAAATAAATAAGTAAATATATTTCATTTTTTTTAATTAAGAAAATCAAGAGAAGCCAGAAACTAGAAAAGTTAAAGAAGTCATAATTCATGAATAATGAAACCTAGAACATAGAGTCTATCAGAAAATGGGTGCAGGCAAGAAGCCAAAGAGTCACAGTAGGGCTAGGGTTGACCTACTGAACATTCCAGGATGCACCTTTCACGTCACTGTCAGTGAACGATGCCTGCTGGGGTTTGACTGCACATGCACAATGTTTACAGAGACCCTGGGCATGAGAAGAACATTAGAGGCCCAGACTGTCAAGAATAAGAGACTAAAAAAGGAAGGGCAAAACTTGCAGGACAGAAAGTGTGAGGCCAGTGCACTAGAAATGACCCTAAAAATCCAAATACTCTGTCTTAGCAAGCTTTCCTATAGTTCTGCCAAGCTAGGAAACACATGGCTGGTCTATGACAGCAGATTAAAGCAAGTTACATACCAGTTACATACCCTGCTGAAGTGAGGAGCAGTGGGTAGGAAAGAGGGCAAATCCCAGTAGGAATTGTTGTTTACAGTTAAGATTTAATTCCAAGCTTCACACTTGACCTTGGATAATGGTTCCAATATTACATTCTGATTCATCTGATGCACCATTGGAAAAAAGCTTCAGTGGCCAAAAAATAGGTGAGAAGTAAGTAGAATGTATTCCCCTACTGGGAATTTACAATTCTCAATAATTTATAATTAGTCATATGTAAAAGGCTAATGTAGTTTATTTAAAGATGGAATTATTTCATAACATTAATATTCTTTGGAATATGCTTTAGGAAGAGGCAATTACTGCCATGTGAAATAACTACTTAATTCTCCCTCAGGACTGAGAATATCTCTAAACATTTAGGTTTAGAAATACTGTACTCCTAACCAAACATGATGAAAGAGAAAGAGATCAGGGTAAGTGAGTGTATCAGCTGAGAAATGGTTTGGGCTGCTACAACTGAGGCTGAACTATAATGGCTTAAACCCATTAAGATTTTAACTTCTTTCTCCTGTCTCTCCCCTCTCTCTCTCTCTCTCTCTCTCTCTCACACACACACACACACACACACACACAATTCTAGAGTCACGCAGTTTCATGAATGATATGTGGTCCTACAAAGCTGTGAGGAACTTACACCCTCTTTGTTCTGTCATCCTTATTTCATGATTTCCATACTCAATGATACATAATGGCTGCCAGGAAGAAAGGGCAAGATAAGACTTACAAGCCTCTCTGCTAAGTTTATTTTTAAAACTAAGTTAAAACTACCATACAATGAAATGTACAAATCTTACATGTACAATTCAATGGGTATACTCTATAAATGAATATATCACTTGTTTTTCTTCTATTTTTAAATTTTTTTATTGATTGATTTTAGAAAAAGAGAAAACAAGGGGGGGAAAGAGAGAGGATGATCAATTTGTTGTTCCACTTATTCATGCATTTATTGGTTGATTCTTATATGTGCCCTGACTGGGAATTGAACCTGCAACTTCGGCATCTCAGGACGACACTCTAATAAACAGCTACCCAGCCAGGAATTCTTCTATATTTTTAATTTTTGCTAAGCAGTATTCCAATGTATGAATATACCACAATGTTCATGTGCTCTCATGTGCTATTTCCAGCTTTGGGCTTTTATGAATAAAGCTGTATAACTATTCATGTACAAGTCCCTTTGTGAAGACATGTATAAATTTCTGTCCACTGAGAGACTTGGGAACAGTAACATTTCAATAGTAATAACCATAGCTAGTATTCAATCCTTGATCTCTAGATACCGCCCTCTACTAAAAGCAAACCAGAGCTTCTTGGGGAAATGACTGATTCAAAGAATGGGGTCAGAAAAAGTACAAGATGAGCCTGGAACAAGACGTTTGTTTATTTGCTTGTTTATTTACTTTATAAGTAATAATTTAAAAATATATATTGTAATCCATAAAAACCCATAAGTCAGAAAGAAAGAAAGGGGGGAGAGGAAGGGAGGGAGGAAAGAAAGAAAGTTGATGAAAATGGGGTATTGACATAATCCCAAAGAATCACTCCCATAAAAGTTATTAGTTGTAGTTAGAGAAAAAGTAACTTTACAATGGAAAAACTGGCAGGAACCACCTTTATCAAGTGATTAAAGTAAAAATTATCAAAAATAGGTGTGGTAGATAAAATAACACCTCCACACAAGATGTCCACATCCTAATTTCCAAAACCTATAAATGTTACCTTAGAAAGGAAAAGGGACTTGGCAGATGTGGTTAAGAATCTTGTGATAGGGAGAGTATCCTGGTTTATCCAGGTAGATCCAATGTAATTACAAGGATCCTTAAAAGTGGAAAAGGGTGACAGGAAAAGGAGTCAGGGAAGGAGATATGATGAAAGCAAAGTTCAGAGTGATGTGATTACTAGTTTTAGAGAGAAAAGAGGCCTATGTGCTGAGGAACGCAGGAAGCATCTAGAGAAGCTAAAATAGAGAAACTACCAGAGCCTGCAGAAGGAATGTAGTCCTGCATTCATTTTAACCTAGTGAACCCATTGTAGGCTTCTGATCTCTAGAAGTGTAAGATGCATTTCAGTGGTTTTAATGCACTATATTTGTGGTAATGCAATTTGATGAATCAAAATCTTGTGCCACCTGATAGGATACAATGAGAGGAACCTGGCATTATTTCTGCGGTGTTTCTGACAACGGCACAGAATGTAAATTTAGTCACGAGGACACATTAGAAGAACACAAATGGTGGGACATTTTCTAAAATAATCTGTTATCTTCATTAATATCAAGGTCATGAAAGTCAAGTAAAGACCAAGGAACTCTCCCATATTGAAGGAGACTAAAGAGATACGACAATGAAATGCAACATTTGATTCTGGACTGGAGTCTTTTAATGTAGAGGACATATTGAGACAACTGATTAAAGTTAAATGAGATCTGAAGATTAGATAGTAGTAATATAGTGATTATGATTACGTAGGAAATGCCACTGTAGGAAATATACACAAAAATAGTCATAGATAATGGTGCTTCATGTCAGCAACTTACTCTGAAATGATTTATGAAAAAAAAGTTAATTATATTGTACTTGTAACTTTTCTATGAATTTAAAGTTGATTCTATTTTGAATTAAAATAAAATAAAACTAGAAAGAAAAACCTGTATACATAGTATATTTAAGTCTTCAGAATCCTATGAATAAGAAACCTTTCTAGTGTCAATTATTCTGCCCAAGGACAGATAGCTAGTAAGTAACAGAAGGTAGTATTAAATAACAGATGCAAACTCAGACCCAGATTTTTCCCTGTGGGAGGCAATTCTGTTACGTTATTTTGGGCCATTTTAAATTGTCCAGTTATTCATCTCAAAATTTTTAGATGTTTCTGTTTTCAAAGTTGAGTTTAAATCTAGTTTCTGATTCTATTCTCTTTGTATTACTCACAGGAGGTTCATGGAGATCTTCGATCTCTTTAAATTCATGTTGTCCAAGTCCAGTTCTCCAGGGACAATAAAGAGAGGCTGGAGGTAGCAGGGTTGGGGGGGACTGTGAGAGATGAATTAAGGGAGGGTATTCTTTTTTCCTAACTTTAGGGGATTTTAACACCCACTATCAGCAATGAATAGATCTTCCACAAAAAAAAAAATTCAACAAAAATATTGCAGTGTTGAACAACACTCTAGATCAAATGGACATAACTGATATTTAAGAACATTTCATCCCAAAGAAGCAAACTATACATTCTTCTCAAGTGCACATGGAACAATCTCAAAGACAGACCATATGGTAGGACACAAAACAAGGCTTAACAAAATCAAGAAAGTTAAAATCATATCAAGCATCTTCTCAGATCAAAATGGCTTGAAACTAGAAATCAGCACCAAAAAAAAAAAAAAAAAAATCAAAAATATTTAGACACATGGAGGCTGAATAACATTTTATCAAATAATAAATGGGTTAATGATGAGATCAAGGAAAAAGTCAAAAGTACCTGGAAACAAATGAAAAATGAACACACAACAACTCAAAATCTATGGGACACAGAAAAGGCAGTCCTGAGAAGGAAATTCATAGCAATATAGGTCTACTTAAAAAAGATAGAAAAATCTCAAAAAACCTAACCCTACATTTGAAAGAACTAGAGGAACAACAACAAACAAAGCCCAGAGCAAGAAGAAAGAAGGAAATAATCAAGATTGGAGCAGAATTAAACTACACAGACACTAAAAGTACAATTCAAAGGATCAATGGATCTAGGAGCTGGTTCTGTGAAAATAAAAACAAAATTGACAAACTGTTAACCAGACTCATCAAAGAAAAAAGAGAGAGGACCCAAATAAATAAATCAAAACGGAAAGAGGGGCAGTTACAATGGATACCGCAGAGATACAAATGATAGTAAGGCCTGGCTGCTGTGGCTCAGTGGATAGAGCGTCGGCCTGTGAGCCAAGTGTCGCTGGTTCGATTCCCAGTCAGGGCACATGATTAGGTTGCACGTCAGATCCCCAGTTGGGGGCGCGAGTGAGAGGCAACCGCACAGTGATGTTTCTCTCCCTCTCTTTCTCCTTTCCCCTCTCTCTAAAAAAAAAAATAATAAATAAACAAAAAAATCAACAAATAAATAAATAAATTATTTAAAAAACAACAACAACAAAAGGATAGTAAGAAATTACTATGAAGAACCAACTATACGCCAAGAAATTGAACAATCTGGATGAAATAGATAAATTTCTAGAAACATACAATTTCCAAAACTAAATTAGGAAGAAGCAGAAGACCTGAATAGACCAATAACAACTATGAAATAAAAGTAGTAATCAAAAAAACTACCAGCACACAAAAGCCCTGGAACAGATGGCTTCACAAGTAAATTTTACCAAACATTCAAAGAACTAATACCTATCCTCCTCAAAATATTCCAAAAATTCAAGAAGAGAGAAAACTTCCAAACTCTTTTTATGAGGTCAGTATCATGCTAATTCCAAAACTAGGGAAAGACACAACAAAGAAAGAAAGTTATAGGCCAATATCTCTGATGAGTGTAGATGCTAAAATCCTCAACAGCATTTTGGCAGACTGGACCCAGAAATACAATAAAAAAAGCATACACCATGATCACAGAGAAGGAAAACTCTGACTCCAAAAAACCTCCGCTGCCTTGCGGCATACCTCTTCAGGGGAAAGGCTAAGGGAGTAAACCCTGACAGAAAATCCCGAGCCGGAGTCCCTAAGGCGGTTTGACGTTGTAGTCAACACCAGCAACTCCTGCGGCGCACCTGAAGCCAAGCTGTATTGACTCCGTCTTTCCCTTGGACCCTTCAGCTGCGAAGAGAGGGGGGGTCTGCTGCATGGGCAACAGCAGACCCTCCATATCACCCTGCCCAGGCTCTGTAGCTTCAGCGTCATCGCAAGATGTCGATTCAACACGGGAGGAGACAGATACGATGTCACTCCCGAGTCGGACTGCACAGCCATTCTCGGCGGTGCAGATAGACTCTTAAGAAGCTACACCATCGTCTCTTGAGACGGACGGCTGCCGACGACGACCATTATCAAGTGGGATTTATTCCAGGGATACAAGGATGGTACAATATTCACAAATTCATAAATGTGATATACCACACAAATAAAATGAAAGACAAAAATCATATGACTGTATCAACAGATGCAAAAAAAAAAAATTGATAAAACCCAGCACCCATTAATGATAAAAACACTCAGGAGAATGGGAATAGAGGGAACATTTCTCAAAATAATATAGGCCATACACAAAAAACCTACTGCCAAAATCGTACCCAATGGGCAAAAACTAAAAGTATCTCCCTCAAGGTCAGGAACAAGACAATAGTCTCTGCTTTCACCGCTCTTATTCAACATCAGTCAAGGAAGGTCATAGCCAAAGTGGTCAAAGAAGAAAAAGAAATAAAAGACATCCAAATAGGAAAGGAGGAAATAAAGCTGTCATTATCAGCAGGCAACATGATAGTGTACATAGAAAACCCTACAGGCTCCACCAAAAAAATTACTTGACCTAATAAGTAAATTTGGCAAAGTAGCAAGATACAAAGTCAATATTCAGAAATTGAAGGCTTTTTTGTACACCAACAATGAACTATCAGAAACTAAGGGGGGGAAACCCCATATACTATAGCAAAAAAAAAAAAAAAAAAGTACCTAGGAATACATTTAACCAAGGAGGTAAAAGACCTATACTCAGAAAACTATAGAACAGAGATGAAAAAATTAAAGAATATACAAATACAAATAAATGGAAGCATATACCCTGTTCATGGATTGGAATAATTAACATAATTAGAATGTCCATACTACCCAAAGCAATCAATAGGTTCAATGCAATTCCTGTTAAACTACCAATGGTATATTTCACACATCTAGAACAAATATTCCTAAAATTTATATGGAACCAAAAAAGACCCTGGATAGCCTCAGCAATCCTGAGAAAAAAGAAAGAAGTTGGGGGGATCACAATACCTGATATAAAACTATACTACAAGGTCACTGTAATCAAAACAGTCTGGTACTGGTATAAGAACAGACACACAGATCAATGGAAGAGAATAGAGAGCCCAGAAATAAACCCATATCTCGATGGTCAATTAATATTTGACAAAGGGGACAGGAGCACACAATGGAGTAAAAATAGCCTCTTCATAAATGGTGTTGGGAAAACTGGACTGGTACATGAGAAGAAGAAGAAGAAGGAGGAGGAGGGGGGGGAGGGGGGAGGGGAGGGGGAGGGGGAGGGGAGGGGAGGGGAGGAGGGGGAGGGGGAGGGGGAGGGGGAGGGAGGGGAGGAGGGGGGAGGGGGGAGGGGAGGAGGAGGGGGGGAGGAGGAGAAGAAACTAGACCATCACCTTACACCATACACCATAATAAACTCAAAATGGATAAAAGACTTAAATATATGTTGTGATACCGTAAAAGTCCTAGCGGAAACATGGGGAGCAAAATTTCAGATATCCCACATAGCAATATTCTTGCCAATATATAGCTTAGGGCAAGGAAAATAAAAGAAAAAATAAACAAATGGGATTACATCCAATTAAAAAGCTTCTGCACAGCCAAAGAAACAATCATCAAAATGAAAAGGGAACTGACCATATGGGAGAATATATTTGCCACTGATACTTAGGACAAGGGTTTAATCTCCAAAATATATAAAGAATTCATATGTCTCAACACCAGGAAGACAAACAATGCAATGTAAAAATGAGCAAAGGACCTGATTAGACACTTCTCAAGGAAGACATACAGAAGGCCCATAGACATATGAAAAAAATCTTCAACATCACTAGCCATCAGAGAGATGCAAGTTAAAACCACAATGAGATAGTACCTCACACCAGTCAGAATGGCTATCATTAATAAATCAACAAACAAGTGCTGACGAGAATGTGGAGAAACGGGAACCCTAGTGCACTGTTGGTGGGAATACAGACTGGTGTGGCCACTATGGAAAATCTATGAAATTTCCTCAAAAAAATAAAAAATGGAACTACCTTTTGACCCACCAATTCCACTGCCAGAAATATACCCTAAGAAATTGAAATACCAATTCAAAAGAACTTTTGCACCCCTATGTTAATAGCAGCACTATTTATAATAGCTAATTGCTGGAAACAGCCTAAGTGCCTATTGGTAGATGAATGGATTGAAAAACTGTGGTACATTTACACAATGGAGAAAGAAAGAAAGAAGGAATTCCTATCTTTTGCGACAGCATCGATGGAACTGGAGAGTATTATGCTAAATGAAATAAGACAGTCAGTGAAAAATGAATACCATATGATCTTACTTATAAGAGGAATCTAATGAACAATATAAACTAATGAGCAAAACAGAACCAGAAACATGAAAACATGGAAACATGGAACAGACTGACAGCTGACAGAGATATGGAAACATGGAACAAAGAGGGGGGAGATGGTGGGAAGAAGGGAAGGGGTTAGTAAAAGAACATGTATGATTGACCCAACCTATGGAGATAGACAACGGTGTGGCATTGACTGTGGAGTCGGGGATGGACTGGGCAGGGGAGGGCAAAGGGGAAAAAACTGGGACAACTTTAATAGAATAAACAACAATAAAAAAATAAATGTCTCTGCTTTTCAGAACATTCTTCCCACTCTCCATTTCTTCCCAAATAAAAACTCAAAGTGAGAGATGGGTACCAAACTCTTTTGGGAATGCAAAGAGTATTGTGGGAAAAAGAGAGAACCATTATATTTCCTTCTCCCCAACCTAAGAATATCTAAATGACACAACCTATATATCATTATGTAATTTTTTTCACATATTGTAAAAGGTCATTTGCATTATGACTTTTCCATGTGAATATTTAAAGTGACAGTGTTTCCAGTATTCCCTTAATACATTCTGCAAGATCTTGGTTCTAATGTTAAATTCTTCAATTTTTGTCAACAGCTCACCTAAGTACTGACAGCTTAAATAAGCAGCATATGTTCTTCATTCTTATTCCAAATAATTACTTGAGCAAGAGTTTATTAGTTACTAATTTGCCATTTATCACAAGGTATTTTTATTCATTTAACTACCAGATCTCTAGTCTGGGGCTCATATTGAGATGTAACATAAGTACACTTTTGATTCATGAAGCTAAATCTCTACCTTCCTCCCCACCTCTTCCACCGCCCTCTCTGTCTCTGCTGAACACTTTACTAGCTCCTTCCATTCCATTGTAACTCTGTTCAATTATAAAAACTCTCCATGCCCTCGACTTTGTCTACAAGTATTCTTTCAGTGGTAATAACATGGTCAACATCTTGTTTTCCCCTGATGATACCTTCAACCATGAAATCTACTGTAATGAGATCATTCTTATTTTTTACAGTTCATATGAAAAAAGGGTTAAGCCTTTCCTATTTTCTTTTTTGAAGTATATTTTATTGACTATATTGTTACAATAGTTCCAACCTTCTCCCCTTTGCTCCCCTCTGCCCAGCAGCCCCCGCCCCGAGCAATCCCACCCACACACACCCCCAGTCCATGCAGATGGGTTGTGCATACAAGTTCTCTGGCTTCTCCCTTTCCTACATTATTATTATTTTTTAAAACAATTAATTATTTATTTTTTATAACCATAAAAAATAACAATCCCTCCCTCTCAGACTTAAGACCCTTTATAATCTTATAGAGGACAATGGGCAATGGTCTCATGCTCCTCTAGCTGCTTCAAGCTGGGCACAGTCGTCGTCCTACCTACCCTTGGGTCCAGAAATCCCTAATAAGAGTGGGGGAGTGGAGGGGAGGGTGGCCTTCCCACACGGGGAAGGATCTTGCAGACTCCAGGTCGGGTGGCTGTCCCCAGACAACAGCATGCTTGGTTTAACAGGCTGGCATCCTCGTATTCTGGAGGCAACAGATTTAAGCCTTTCCTATTTTCAACTGCCCTTTAGTTGTCCTCATGCAGCTTCCCTTTTTTGCCTTCCATGCCTTATGCTACCTACTGCTTTTACTTGTGTAGCCTGAATTTCTGTCATTGATGGGGGTATAGCAAAGAGGTCCAAGAGCTAAATGAGATAGCTTCTCATAACCAAAACTGGAAAATTTGAGCAACAAAATAAAAAGCAGTATTGGATTATAACCCAAAGCATATGATATGCCCATGAGCCCATACTAATACAAATAAGTCATTGAATAAATTAATAAATGGGGAAGAAGAAATAGATCTCCCATGCAGAGTAATCCCAAATAATTTATGTAGATACTCCACACTCCACTCCTTACATGTGGGCTGAGCATAGTGACTTCCTCCCAAAGAGCATGTTGGGGGTGAGGGCAGGAGTGTTGGCAGAAGGGTAACTTAGAGTGGAGAAACCTGACAAAAACTACTTGAGCCAGAAGATCAAGATTCACATTAACTGTGGGAAATCACATGGATACTATGTACCTGTGAAATTATATGATAAAACTGGCACTACCACTGTGTGTCTTCCTTCCAAAAACCCATAACTTAAGTCTAATCATAAGAAAAACATCAGACAGGAGACTTCCGGCCAAGATGGAGGCCTAGACTGACACGCTCCATCTCCCTCCACAACTAAGAAGGAATAGAACTACCACAAAACCAGAAATAACCAGAAGTTCCAGAAAATAAATGGAAGTCCAATGTATGAAGTTATAAAGAAGTGGTGCTCATCCGGATGGGTAGGAGGGGCGAAGGCGGGGCAGAGAGGTCAAGCTGTGCTGGTGGCAGCAGCAGTGGCAACGGCAGTGGGATGGCGGTAAGCACAGACACCCATATTTAAGGGGAGGCGAGAAGTGCCTGGGGTGCGGGGAGCACCCCAGGCTGCAGACCAGACCCATCAGCTTGCAATTCCAACACCAGCGAAGGCACACACCCATTGCCTTGGACTGTGAGGCCCTGAAGGGGTAGGGATGGAGGAGGAGCTCCCACTCTCTTAGTGGAGAGTGAACAGCAGGAATACATCTTGGACCCCCACCCCCACAGAAAACACCACAGCGTGGTGAGAAGGGTCACCAGGTTGTGACAAGTGCACGGGGCTCTGCCCCCTATAGCGTAGGAGGTGTGACAGCCCCACCCAGGAAGCAAAGGTAAACACAAAATGGTCAGGATGGCACAGATCATGATAGAGATCCCATTGACGCAGCTGACCAGACAGCAAATATCTAATCTAACAAAGCAGCAGATAGGAAATCTTCCTGAGGCCCAGTTCAGAACTTTGGTTATACAAATGCTTACAGACCTAACAGCAGATCTTAAATAAGACGGGGAAGGAGTGAAGGCTACTCCTGCTGAAATGAACAAAAACACATATGAAACTAGTGGTGAGGGCAAGAAAACCAGGGATCAAATCAACAAATTGGAACATAGGGATGAACAAACAGTCAAGCAGTGCAGAAAGAGGAAACGAAAAGTGAGGAAAATGAGGAGAGGCTCAGAAACCTATGGGACAGCTATAAGCAAGCCAACATTTGAATCACAGGGTTGCCAGAAGGTAAAGAAGAAGAACTAGAAATTGAAAAATTATGTGAAAAGATAATGAAGAAGAACTTCCCTAACTTGAGGAAGGAAATAGACTTATAGGTCCAGGAAGCACAGAGAGTTCCAGAAAAATTGGACCCAGGGAGAACCACTCCAAGACACATTTAATCAAAATGTCAAAAATTAAAGATAAGGAGAGAATCTTAAAAGCAGCAAGAGAGAAGAAGAGAATTACATACAAAGGGGTCCCAATAGGACTATCAGCTGATTTCTCAAAAGAAACTCTGTAGGCAAGAAGGGACTGGCAAGAAATATTCAAAGTAATGAAAATCAAAAACCTACAACCATGAATACTCTATGCAGCGAAGCTGTCATACAGAATAGAAGGGCAGAGGAAGTGCTTCCAGGACAAAGCAAAACTGAAGTTCATCAGATCCAAACCACTATTATATGAAATGTTAAAGGGACTTGTTTAGGAGAAAGAGGATCAAAACTATGAACATTAAAATGAAAACTGTATCACAACAACCAACAACAGAAGCTAGGGAACTAAAACAAAGGCAAACTTGATAGGCAATGAGAGTGGGAAAAGAATTAAAGATATGGGGAACATTATGGGGGGGAGGTCAGCAGGGAAGGGGTGGGGGGAAGGGAGGGAGATGGTGCAGGAATTAAGAAGCATAGTAGGAGGGAGTGGGGTAGACAGGAAGATGTTGAGAAGAATTATATGCACAACCAATGGGCATGGATTAAGGCAGGGGGGCAACTGGAGGGGGTCACTGGGTGGAGGGGAACAAAGGGAAAAGAAATTGGGACAACTGTAACAGCATAATCAATAAAGCATTAAAAAAAAAAGAAAGAAAGAAAAACATCAAATTCCAATAGAGTACACCCTACAGAATATCTAACCAGTACTTCACAAAACAGTCCCAGTCATGAAAAATAAGGAAATGAGAAAATGTCACAACCAAGAGGATTCTAAGGACACATGACAGCTAAATGTAATATGGTATCCTATGGAATCCTGGAACAGAAAAAGTATATTAGGTCAACACTAAAGGAATCTAAATAAAGTATGTACTTCAGCTAATAATACTATATCAGTATTAATTCAGTAGTTGTAACAAATATACTATGTTAATATAAAGTCTTAATAACAAGGGATACTAAATGCTACCTTCTGTTACCTATTAGTTAATGGTCCCTGGCAAGTTAATTCACATTGTACTATCTTCTTAATTTTTTTTTTTTTTTTTTTTAGTTTAAATCTGTTCTAAAAAAATAAAGTCTATTTTTTAAAGATAGTTTTTGGCTACATTTAAGGTTGGTCTCTAAGTCTGTGCCCTTCCTTGTCCACTGTTTGCCAATTACAAATATAAATTTATTTAGCTTAGTATCTAGGGACCTAGCAGATTGCAAAATATTGTTCCCTGATAACTTATAAGTCTTCCTGTCAAGAGGTGAAGCCTTCTCCAAACTCAGATGTGGTCTTGGTGGATGATGTTCTAATGTGAAACTACAGGTTTCTAAAGTACTTGAGCATTGAGTCTTGCCTTCTTTGCTGCACTTGGCACACTGCTGCCATATGAACAAGCCAGAGCCAAACAGGTGAAGTGACAACATAGAGAAGGGTGCCACACTAGCCATCGACCTATCAACTAGACATGTGAATGAGGCCATCCAATCCCAATTGCTTTTCCAACTGATTTCAGCCACATGATAAACCCAGGTGAAACAGCAGAAAAACTGACCAACTGCTGCCAGCCCAACTGCCAACCCATTAACTAGTGAACGAATAATTGTTTTCAGATACCAGAGATTGGGGTGTTCTGTTACATACAACAAAGCAGCAAAGACTAACTGATATACCTCCGTTACCTTACTCCACCCAAGACACATTTCCGACTTTGTTTTCCAGAATCCCCCTATGTGCCACCTAAATAACATGAGTTTTATATATATTATTATTATTATTATTCCCCAGAAATTCTTTGCACTTTCCTGAATATTTCCTCATGAAATTTTCCTCTGCCTGAAGTGCCTTTACTCTCACATTTCTGCTTAAGGAAATATCACTCATCCTCCCCTCCTACAAAAAATTTCATATGTAAAATATCAGGAGGGGAGAACAACTGGTCCACCAGAGTCCCTCTTAGGACGTGCATAGTGTTCTTAAGAAATGCCTTGATGTGAAGGGTGAGAGTCTGAAGTGCAGTGCATGGATTAGGATAAAGGCTCAGCTACAGAAGCGGAAACCCAAAATATAAATGCAGTAAGAAGATAAAAGTTTCCCTCTCTGGCAGGTAACATTCAGGACATAGTCAAGGACAGGCATAAGAACTCCATTGTATCAGTCCATCTTGTTGCTCCACTATTCCTGTTGCCTCTGTCTGCATAGTTCAAGATTACTTGTTACCACCACATCCACATTCCAGCCAGAAGGAAGAAGGAAAAAATGAAAAGGAGGGCAGGCTCATTTCTTTCGGAAAGACCCAGATGTTGTACACATCAGTTCTGCCAGAGTGATCGTCATACAATTATACCTGGCTGCATGGAAGACTAATAAAATGTAATGTTATATTGGTACTCAAACATTCTATAGAATAAGGGGAGAACAAATATAGGAAACAGTAGCAGCCTCTATTACAAGTAAGATTAATTGTATTGACTGAAACACTATTTATAAGACAAGAAGAGGAACTGTTGTTCCTGAGAGGTGAGAGAGAGAGTAGGAGAGGAAAGAGAGAAGCCAGAAAAATGGCAGAAGGCTGTGACTCCCCTCTGAAGCTTTTAATTCTCTTATAAAGCCCCTACTTTTGTAGAATGGAAAGTTCTGAGGTAACTAGTGAAAAAACTTGATTCTTTAAAGCAAAATAGAATATATGCCTGGATTGCAAGAATGAGAGGAAGAGAGAGTCATGATGGTGTAAAACCCTGAAAACCACAGGAAGACTATCGAAAGCTTTGAACATAACTGGACTTTGGAATTGGGCCTTTGAGGCAATCCTACATTGATTTCATGAGCTAGGAGATAAGAAGCCCTATCTGACATTGGGTACTGCCACAGTTCCCTTCAAAATCCGCAACTTAAAAAGGGGGGGAGGGCAGTTTTGAAGCAGGCTGATGCATAGTTTAAAAAAAAACAAACATGGTTTCTTTTTTTAAAAAATCACTGTACAGTTCTAATTATGCTACTTATAGCAACTATAAAATTAGCAATTCGAGAGAGCTTTTAGTTGGGCTTGCATAGTGTTAGTTTTAGCAACTGAAAATAGACATGAAGTATGAATCACTTTTTTAACTGAAATGTAGGCTAAATGCAGCCATCACACATTTTAAGAATTTCACCTAAATTTCTTCTCAGTCACATTTCGTGTACTGACACTGAGACATCAGTAAAGGAAACAGATGAATTGGCCAATTTCTGTCTTTTCAAGAGAGTCCAAATGGACTACAGTTTATAATGTAAGTGGGTATGACAGAGCAGATGGACAACTGTGTACTTCTGAGAGAATGCAACATGCCTGATTACAAAAAAAAATCATTGCTGAATAAGCCTCATCCCTAGTAGAAGCTCTCATGGAGTATTTATTTAGAAGCAAATAAACCTAAACCAAGAGTCACTGAGAGAACTCTGTGTAAGCTTCCAAATGTCACTTTTCAGATGTTAACCTGGTACAACACAAGAAGGCCCCCTTAGAAGGAATTCCTTATTGAACAAGTTAGTTCTGCCCTCCCCATGTAAGCTGTGGGAAAACAAAAGTTGAAAATGTCTGGTCAGCTAAGAAATATAGAACATGACTCTGTCCTGTTTGGATTACTGGTGGGTACTTCAATTTTCTGCCCAGATGTTCAGGTAACCGCTATGTTACTAATTACTGACATATAGAATTCAGGTAATTTCTATGGATATTTCAAGTCATTAGTAATATAATAAATATGGGAATATCGATTACACCCAGCATTTTTTTTCTACACACACCATGGCTTGCAAGCGATTTTGTCAGTTATTTTTTCAAATATGTTCAAAAATATAGGATAATTTTTTCAGGTTCTATCAGAAAATTTCCGAAAATCATCATCTTTTTAATCCCTTAATAATCCCGTGAAAGGACTCAACATCTCCGAATTGCACCAGGTGTCATTTTGATGCCCTATTAGCACTGTCTCATCTCTTCATCACTGATTAGGACTCTGATGGATACTCTGCTTCCAGCCTTTTGGGACCCAGAGTCATCTCTGTAGTCTTGGGATGCACTCTGCTGGGAGTTTATTTCGTGGAAATACTGGTAATATCCAGATACATGTTTCCTGCAATTTCCATTACCTATGGTACAACATTGTAAAGTGGAATTCCAGTCCTGGATATTCTGTCCGTATTTCCAAAATTCCAAAATCTATCACACACACACAAGAAAGAAAGGTAATGAGCTATATAACATGTATACATACTTGGGGCAAACTTTTACTAATTATAGAAAATCGAATGCCACTTAATATAAGTGTTATGTGCTAATTATTCCTTTCATATAATAATTTTTTGAGCTATTAATGGGTTGCTGTTCCTTCTAGCACTTTCTTCTCCACCATAAAGGCAACTTTGATAGCTTTCTTTTTTAAATTTATTTATTTTTAGAGAGAGGGGGAGGGAGAAAGAGAGGAAGAGAAACATTGATGTGAGAGAGAAACATTAATTGGCTGCCTCTTGCACACCCCCAACTGGGGACCTTGCCTGCAACCCAGGCATCCACCCTGACTAGAAATAAAACTGAACTTGTGACCTTTCAGGTCAAAAGCTGGCATTCAACCCACTGAGCCACACCAACCTGGGCCATATATAATTTTTTGATAGAATAAAAAAGTAAATTTTTGAATAGATTTTTAGAAATTTATATGTGATAATATTGAAATCCAGATCTTGTGATCTTTAAGAGGCAGAAACTATGAAGGAAAAAAAAGAGGTTTGGGGGATACTAAAACCTTTCATCTAAAATCTAAGAAAAGGGCCTTGACCACCTAGATCAGAGTTTATGTGATGAACTAGAGCATAGGAAGAATGCTAATGATATAAGAGCAGTTTTCACAATCAAAAGGAAATAAAAATTTTGACAACCTAACAAGTACTAGAAGGTACTGAGAAGGGCTTCCCATAAGCTATTCCCTTCTTGGAGTCAAAACCCTAGGCCAGGGGAGAGAAAGGAATAGGAACCCCAGATAAATCCATGAGGATCACAGAGAAGAAGGGAGCAATTTCTTTCCAGGGTTTGGTCCAAAAGATTCCATGTTCTGGTTAGCTAGTGCTAAAAAAACAATGACTCCAAAATATAGTGGCTTTAAACATCAATAATCATTTTATTGTTGCTCATAGTTTCTGTGGATCAGGATTTGGAGAAAGGCCTATCCGCTGGTCTGTCATGTCTTTACAGATAATGGCTGAAGCATAACAATGGATGGACGATGTCTACAAATCCATTCAAAATGTACAGCCCAATCTCAATCCCCCTGAGTGTGGGCTGGCCTTAATGTCTCACTTCTAATGAACAGAATAAAAGTAACAATGTGTAACCTCTGAAACTAGGTCACAAAAGACATCACTGCTTCCTCTTTTATTCTTGGATCACCTGCTCTTTGGGAGGCCAGTTGCCATACTATGAGAACACTCAAGCAGCCTTATGAAAGTCCCACATGATACGAATTGAGGCCTCCAGCCAATAGCCAGGGATGGAGCCTTTTGCAAACTGCCATGTGAGTGAGATCTAGATCTTGGAACTAGATCTTCCAGTCTCAGCCAAGCCTTCAGTTGATGAAGCCCCAGCTCACATCTTGATTACAACTTCATGAGAGTCCCTAAGCCAGTCACCCAGCTAAGCCACTCTTGAATTCCTAAGCCACAGAAACTGTGAGATAATAAGTGCTTGCTGTTTTAAGTTTCTGCATTGTGGAGTAATTTCTTATATAGCAATAGATACTAATCTGGAGAGAAAGCTGGGGCAGTTAGGGGCTCTCCAGTCATCCTTATCTTTTCATATGGTTTGAGGGCCTTTCCATGTGGTTTTCTGAATGGGCTAGTTTGGGTTTCCTGGCAGTAATGCAGCTGGACTGCTTACATGGTGGTTACTTACTTGGTAGCTGATAGACCTTTTATGACATTTTCTGAAGTCATATAACACCACTTTCTGCATGCTCTATTGGTTAAAATAGCCACCGAAGCTGTCAAGTTTCATGAGGAGGACTCATACACCTCTACCTTTTGATAGGAGGAGAGTCCAAGTTGTATAGTATGAAGAGCATGTTGGATGGAAAATACAATCTTCTGCACTGCAAGTCTTCCACATTTAAACCATGTGCCACACCCAACAGGGGATTTGAATAGTACAATCGATTAGCAGAGTTATAAAGTCAAAAGTCATCAGTGTATAGAGAGCAATTGAAACTATTAGAGTGGATGATATCACCTAGGAAGCCAGGATAGATTGAGAAAGAGACATAGGCCTTTGAGGTCACTGTGAAGAACTCTGAAATTTAAAAGGCCAGTCAGCTAAGAAGTGTTTAGATAAGTAGCAGAAATCCAAGAGTATTCAATCTCAAAATCAAGAGTAAAAAAAGTATTCCAAGAAGGAAGGGTGGTCATTTCAGGAACAATTGCTGATGAAAGGTTAAGCTAAGGATAATAGACTATTATTCATTTGATTTAGCAATGTGGAGGTTGTTAATAATCTTCAGTGGCATGTTGGAAGAAAACAGTGGTTGAAAACACAGAAGAGGGAATAAGACTGCTCCTTGGAGGGAGATGAGATCAAAAGCACATAAGAAGGAATTAACCTTGAAAAAGAGAGGAAAAAATCTCTAGGGTTGGAGGAAAGGAGTTTAGGATGAGCATAGATGAGCATGTAAGTGGGGGGTGGAGAGGCTACTGAGGGAGTTAATGCTTAAAAGTCTCTGTAAAGGTCATGTGTTGAGAGAGAAGTAGAATGAATAGCTATCAGAAATTAAGGAGCACTCTGAAGGCTTGTTACCAGGTAAATGACAGATTTGTTCTTTGCAAACATGTATGTGTATGATCGATAACATAAAAAAAAAAGGTCACTGGGTTTGAATTAGACCTTTTACTTATATAAGCAACAATAAAAAAAAAAGTAAAGTCAACCATTTTATTTCTATTTAAAATTTAATAAAAATAAAACATCTACTAATATCATATTTTACTACCAAGTGAATATGGGATGGTAGGAAAACCCCAAACACTTGTTGTATCCCACCATCAGTTATAAGCTGCCTATCCTAGGGAAATATAATTTTCAAATCCTTCATTCAATTTATTATTTTATCATAGTGTAGTTTTGGTGAAGAGAGAGGGAGGAAAAGCCTGAAAGCAAAAGAGTTCAGATTATTTTTTTGTTTTTACCCATTGCAAGAGATAGATTGCTTAGAGTACTACATGTAAGATGAACTTTTCAAATAATATAGTTATTTACATCATTATATATGAAGCATTGTTGTATCATTTATTTTTCCTACAATTGGTCAACAATGGTAAAACAGCAAGGGTTGCTTCTCAGAGGAGATTATTGTGAAAATTTATTATAGGCTCAAGATCCAGTGTTCATAATATAGAATAATTCCATAGCAGACGGCTCTTTGGGAAAGGAAAAAAAAGCAAATGCTGTCACATCATGTGAAAATGGACTCCTGTTTAATAAAATAGAGCTTATCCAGTTCTAATGAAAATAGAGAAAGGAGTTTCACCTCCAGACAATGGCTGCAATAGCCTTATGTCTTAATACACCAGGTTGAATCAACACAGACTAAAGTTAAGCATAAATGTAAACTCCTAGTAGCAAACATAAACAAACAGAAAAGACATTAGTGATACTGTGACCACTGGAGCTATATATTTCCCTAACCCTAGGTTTGCTAGCATTAGTATAATACTGTTTCAGTAGCTACAATTAGGGACTTCCAGCCAAGATGGAGGCGTAGGTAGATATGCTTCACCTCCTTCCACAACCATAAGAAGGATTACATCTACCTCAAAACAAAAAGCAACCAGAATTACCAGAAAATCGAACTGCATTGAAGTCCAACAAACAAAGCTATAAAGAAGTAATATTCATCCAGACAGGTAGGAAGGGCGGAGTGGGGAAGCCAGGCAGAGAGGATGCGGTGTGGCAGTAGAGGTGGTGGTACCAGCAAGGCAGTGGCTGTAGCCTGCTGGCAGAAAGCACAGTCACACATTATAAAAGCCATGAGGGGCACGTGGGGAGCAATCCCAGTCCTAGGCCAGATCATACAGCTCATGGCTCCAGCACTGGGAAAATAAAGCCTCATTGCTTTTGGCTGTGAAAGCCAATGGGGTTGAGGTGGGAAGGAACTGATGGTCTTTCAGGAGAGTCCCTTTAGAGGGCCCCCACAGTCCTAGAACGTCCACAGACCCACCCACTCTGGGAACCACAACCAGGGCAACAGCTAGAGGGGCACCAGTCACATCTGGGAAGTGGGAGAAGTGACAGGAAAAGGGGCAAGTGCTGAGCAAGTGGCATTGTTCCATCCCTGAAGGGATTGGCAAGAAATATTCAAAGTGATGACCTACAACCAAGATTACTCTATCTAGCAAAGCTATCATTTACAATGGAAGGGCAGATAAAATGTTTTCCAAGCCCTTATTATATGAAATGTTAAAGGAACTTTTTTAAGGAAAAGAAGATCAAAACTATGAACTGTAAAATGACAACAAATTCACAACTATCAACAAACTAATCTAAAAAAAAAACAAAACAAAAACAAACTAAGCAAACAATTAGAACAAGAACAGAATCATAGATGTGGAGATGATATGAAGGGTTGTCCGTGGGGAGAGGGAAAGGGGAGAATAGGGGAAAAGGCGCAGGGATCAAGAAGCATAACTGGCAGATACAAAATAGACAGGGGGATGTTAAAAATAGTATAGGAAATGGAGAAGCCAAAGAACTTATATGAATGACCCATGGACATGGACTAAGGGATGGAGGTAGGGATTGCTGGAGGGAAGGGGGGTACCAGGCAGAGATGTGCAAAGGGGGAAGAATTGGGAGAACTGTAATAGCATAATCAATAAAATATACTTAAAAATAGCTACAATTATAAAATATGGTAATATTCTCAAGTTTGAATAGATGGCCCATAGAAACTGTGCTTTCCTAATGCAGTTTTCCTCAATTTCATTAAATTAAAAATTATATGCTGCACATCTTCACTCAGTCTGCCCACTTAAGATACAGTCATTATAACAAAGTTATTATGCTCTGAAATTTAATTTAATATGATTATATTTAATATAATGTAGAAATATTTAAATTAGGTAGTTAAAAAAATAAGTTGATATTTTAGGTAATTTGGGGGGAAGGAACTAGCTTGCTTGATCAACAGTGTTTTCCGTTGAGCTTGGATTCTCACCCTTAAAATTTTCAGACCAAGAAAGACCTTTAGCTTGAATGTTTTTATTTATCTGCATCTGCTGCATGTATATTAAGGATATTCAGCAGACCCCAGTAGAAGGGAATTCTCAAGTAAGAGGCCATATATTATAATTTCTCTAAGGGCATAAAACATTTTACCCAGAAACATGAAAACAGTCCAATTTCCAAAAAGGAGTTATAAACAAAAAAATTAAAACCAATGGAACTTATAATATTTATTACCATACCTACCAGCAATAGACTGACAGTTTGAAAGGTAGTTTAAGATAAGATTTTTAAAATCTAGCAATAGACTGCCTGTTAGCTATTGTTATTTAAATGTAACATAGCAAAGAAAGTTTTTATATCCAACCCTTTTCACTAGAACAGTTGCCCTAACAAATCCTACTCAAAAGTCAAATAACACAATTCTTTTTCCTGCTTTTAATTATTTGTACTTATAGGTAAAAACAGATGATAATATCTGACATTCTGAGTGCTTGCTACTTATCAGATATTGTTCAAAATGCTTTGATTAAGCAAGACTAATCATTGGTCCATCATTCCTGATATTTGCAATTTAGATTAATCTGATACTAAGTGATTTGATTCGTACTTTGTCTTAATCTCTCATTAAATTGTTAATCATGAGCAGGTTTAATGGGCAATCACAATAATTTAGTAAACTGTTACTTTAACCAGAGTTTTGTACAAAGACACATTGAAAAACACTATTTCAATGTAAGCTTCTCCACTAGAATATATGTGGCCTTAAGGGCAGGGACCTGGTTTCCCTGGATCTCTGCCATAGTCTCCATTTTCTGGAATAGTGCTCAGCACAAAGTATGGGCTCAGGAAGATCTGCTGAATGAAATGAATGAATGAGTATCACAAATGTGCAAACTTCTGAAAGCAATAAAGCTTACACAGATTCCCTGTTTGTCATTACATATTTTTCCCAAGGGAATTAGACGTACATTGCATAAAAGAGAAGGGGATTAATCAATGACAAGTCTTTAAATGCTAGCAGACTTTTCATATTTGGATTTCAAAGCATAATTTCTTTGGTTATTATTGTTGAAGCTTGTCATTGGTCCACCATAGCACATCACTAACAAATTCAAGCCATAGAATTCCCATCTGCTGTTGAAGCTACTACTCTGGAAAGAAAAATAAAAAATTGTGCTGAACAGGGACATCTGCTGGTTAAAATACATGTTTCTATCCTTAAAACACTACATCTAGATGAACAAAGAGATTTGGGCAATAAAGTTTAGAGTATCACAGAGAACATGTGACATTGTGTCAAAATAACCTCCTTCCACTAGAGGAGTAATAAAAGGTAACATTTGTTTGTTTTATTCCAGAGTTGCCCAAATAGTGATGCTATTTGAAAAAAATAACTAAGCTCTCCTACAGAGTCAGTAACTATTGCCAAAGAATAGAAATAGCTAGTTTCCTGGTCTTCTGATTTAAGACACTTAATTATCTTTGATCGCAATAAAATTTAAGTGTCTACTAAGTTAAGATACTGTGCCATATGCTGGCAAACTGAAGCTACAAGACAAAGTAGAGGTGACAGACTGCCCAGCCATCTCTGGCATGTGCTAATCTCCAGCCTTGGAGGAGTGGACTTAAACTCAATGCCTGTGAGAGACTGAGCCTACCCTTACCAACACTGTGCCCTTATCATTTTATATATAGAGGCCAGTCACTTTCTACAAATACACTCCCTGCCACCCCCCACCCCTTACTGTGGAGATTTCTTCTCACCTTTCTAGTCCGTACTCAAATGTCTTCTCAGAAAGCCCTGTTCTGAACTTCCCATATAAAACTCATTTCCACAGCACCCAACTTGCATCCTTTTAGAACGTATAAAAATTGGCAATTATTTATTGGTTTACTAATATACTGTCTCTCTCTCTCTCCCTTCTATGTGAGGATATAAAGGAACAGGCCTTTGAATCTAGGTTCAGACACACTCCCAATTGTAGTGAAATTACTCAACTGTTTTGTTTTGCAACACAAAAATTTCAAGGAGAGAATGACAACTTGATCCTCGTTTGCTGGGATTATCTGGTCTTAGCTCTTCACTCCCCTAACCGGAAGAACCAATTTTGATAATGTTCCATTAATACGCTCCCATAAAGACCCACTGCAAAAGACAAAGAAGTGAAGAGGGAACGTAGAGGCAGTGAACTGGTTGAGAAATTAAAACAAGTGTGGAGATGAGACACGGAGGGCAGGAATAGGGTTATAAGATGGAGTGCCATAAGCCCCAGAGAAGAGCCTAGAAAAGGAATCTGAGACAGAAGACGCCCTGGAAGAGCCTGATGTGTGGGCCTAACAAGGCACAGTTTGTTCATCCCCTATTAGCACAGGAATCCCCATCAGCTCTCTGGAAGTTCTGGAAAGCCTTCCAGTGTATACCCACCAGCTGAATGAACAGGATACAGAGGCTGTGTAGAAAGAAAAGAACTACCCAGCAACTGTGTTTTTCATTTACTTTGAACAAAAGCCTTACAAACACCTTTTTTCTGAATCATACCACCCAGGACACAAGACAATCACGAAACAACAGAACCTGCTTCTCAGTATTTGCACGATTTTTATATTAATATATCATCCTTTCACAAAAGAAAAGGTTATTGCACCAATATTCTATCACTGATGCAGTTCATAGACGTGTAATGAAAAATCTGGACCCCAACAGTTAATTACAACTAGCAAATGCAGCAAATACCATGACTGTGCTATAAATGCTTTGATAATAACTTCTATTTGGGATAGAACAAGTTCTCCTAATTTTTTTACAAAATATTTAATTCCCAATTAAATAAATCCCAGGATAATATTTAAAATCTCATGCATTCCCTAGTGACTAAGTAGTGAGGTAGGAATAACCTATAAGTGTAACTGCAGAAAGTTGCTCTAGGATTCAAATTACGTTATGGATAATCTTACATTGATATGCAAGTTAAAGATACACAGGTGTTATTAAAATGATTTTTTTCTTTTATTATTAAAAGAAAAAACATATTGGCAAACACTAATCTGTTCTGAGCTTGTTTTTTTGTTTTTGACTCCACATATGAGTGATCATACAGTATGTCTTTCTCTGCCTGACTTATTACACTTATTATAATAACTTCTAAGTCCAACTATGTTATAGCAAGTGGCAAGATTTTGTTCTTTTTATGGCTGAATAATATTTCATTCTACATATATACCACATCTTCTTTTTTCATTCAAGCATTTATAAACACTTATTTCCACATCTTAGCTACTGTAAATAATGCTGCAATGAACATGTGAGTGCAGATATCATTTTGAGTTAGTGTTTTTGGATTCTTCCTGTAAATACCCAGTAGAATTGCTGGAATCTGTAGTAGTTCTATTTTTGATTCTTTGAGGAATCACCATACTGTTTTTCATAGTGGCTGCACCAATTTTTATTCCACCAAAGGAGCACAAGTGTTCCCTTTTCTCCACATCCTCACCAACACTTGTTAATTCTTGTGTTTTTTTTATTATTTTTATTGTTGTTCTATTAGTTGTCTCATTTTCTCCCATTGCTCTCCCCTGCCCCAACCACCTCCCCCTTCTCCCACAGTCAATCTCCACCCTGTTGTCTATGTCCATGGGTCATTTATACTAGTTACTTGACTAGAACCTTCCCCAGTCATTTCAACAGATGTGAACTGGAATCTCATGGTTTTGATTTCCCTGGTAATTAATAATGTTGAGCATTTTTTCATGTACCTGTTAGCCATCTGTATGTCTTATATGGAAAAACGTCTACTCAGATCTTCTGCCCATTTTAAAATGAGATTGCATGGGGGGGTTTGCTACTGAGTTGAGTAAGTTCTTTATATATTTTGGATATTAACCCCTTATCTGATATGATTTGCAAATATTTTTCCTCATTCAGTAGGCTGCCTTTTCATTTTGTTAATGGTTTCCTTTGCTGTGCAGTTTTTTTTTTTAGTTTGAGGTAGTCCCACTTCTTAATTTTGCTTTTTTCACTTTTGCTTTTGATGTCAAAAACTCATTACCAAGACCTATTATCAAGGAGCTTACTGCCTGTTTCCACCCCAGAGTTTTACGTTTCAAGTCTTATGTTCAAGTTTTTACTCCATTTTGAGTTAATTATTGTGTATGGTTGAAGGCAGTGGTCCAGTTTCATTCTTTTGCATGTGACTGTCCAATTTTTCCAATACCATTTATTAAATACTGTCCTTTCCCAATTGTATATTCTTGACTCCTTTGTAATAAATTATTTGACTATATATGCATGGGTTTCTTTCTAGGCTTTCTGTTCCATTCCATAGATCTATGTGTATGTATTTATGTAAATATACTGTTAGAATCACTATAGTTTTGTAATGTAGTTTGAAATCAAGGAGCATGATGCCTACAGCTTTGTTCATTTTTCTAAAGATTGATTTGGCTATCTGGGATCTTTTGAAGTTCCATAGAAATTTTAGTATTGTTTCTTCTTTCTGTGAAAAACACCATTAGAATTTTTATAAGGATTGCATTGAATCTGTATATTGTTTGGGTAGTATGAACATTTTAACAATATTGATTTAGTTCATGAATGCAGAATCTTTCCATCTATTTGTATTTTTTAAAATTTCTTTCATTACTGTCTTTAGTTTTCAATATACAGGTCTTTCACCTCCTTGGTAAAGTTTATTCCTAGGTATTTTTATGCTTTTTAATACAATTCTATATGGGATATTTTTCTTCTCTCAGTTTTTATTATAGAAATGCAACAAATTTTTGTGTATTGATTTTATAGTCTGCAACATTATTGAATTCATTAATTAGTTTTAAGTTTTTTGATGACATCTTTAGGGAATATATATATATATATATATATATATATGTCATCTGCAAATAGTGAGTTTTACTTCTTCCTTTCTTGGATACCTTTTATTTCTTTTTCTTGCCCTAATTGCTCTGTGGCTAGGACTTCCAATACTATGGTGAATAAAACTGGTGAAAGTGGGCATCCTTGTCTTGTTCCTGATCTCAGAGGAAAAGCTTTTAGATTTTTACCATTAAGTATGATGTTAGTTACGGGTTTGAAATATATGGCCTTTATTAAGTTGAGGTACATTCTCTCTATATCCACTTGTTTTTATCATAAAAGGATGCTGAATTTACTTTTTAAAATTATGTATTAAATCAATATTAAAATACACTGTCCTCTCCAAGGAAATACTAACTGACTTTGGGAAAAGGTAGTTATGAAACTCACCAGAAAGGAAGAAATATGAGGATGCAAATGACTCTTTCAGGGAATTAACAGCAGAGTGCAGACTGACCTAAGATTTTGCAGAATGGCAGTCAAGTCTATAATTTAGGTATTACTCTCTTATGCCATAGTGAAAAGAATCCTATATGGTTATGCTTTATGAAAAATGTGGCTAATTAGGAACCACTTTCTCATTAATTTAATATTTTTATATATGTTATTATTTCATTACAACTGCTCTTTGAGTAGCTTAATTGCTTTTCTGGGTCAGGAAGTTATTAGTTTCCATTTTTAAGTGCTTAATACATGTCAGGCTCTGTACAAAGCATGTTGAATTCATTATTCTGGGAGATAAATTTTATAACCCCATTTTCAAAAGCAAATGATGCTTTAGAGACATGAAGTACCATATTTACTACTAAACTATGAAGCCAAGATTCACACTCAAGTCTGACTCCAACATCTATGAGGAAACACTGCCTCATGGTTTTGCTTATATATTACTTATGTACTCATTTAAAAATTGAATGATATATGTCATAACCACAGTAGGATGCAGAAGGTGCCACAAACTGGTAATAAATTTAGAGGCAATAAAATGTTGCTTCTGGCATTTATTTTTGAAAATTGGTCAAACATGTGCATCTCTCATTTCAGTTTAGACTCTAGAAACTGGTCCTAATACTTTGTTTTCATTGTAAAGATTGTTTGCCAAAGTATATTTTATGAACTTCAGAAGGGTAGTTCAGATCATAGGATCTAGAGCTGAGGCTTCCATTCTGACTCTTCCATTTATTTGCTGTGTGCTCAGGGACATATTCCTTCACTTCTTTTCGGTTCCTGTCTAAAACAGGATTCATTAGTAATAAATGTACTTATGCATTTGTCACTTGCAAACACTAAATGAGTTTAATACATGTAAAGCATTTAATTGACATACAAGTTCTCAAAAAATGTTAGCTTATGTTGTCCAAATTCAGTCTTATTTAAGCTTTCATACTTTCTTCTTTTTAAAAACTCTTTTTAGAGCAGTTTAAGGTTTACTACAAAATTGAGGGGAGGTAGAGATATTTCCTATATATACCTACCCCCCACCCTTGTCACAGGACACATGCATAGCCTCCCCCATTATCAACAATCCCCACCAGAGCAATATATTTGTTACAAATAATGAACTAACATTGACATATCATTAACACCCAAGTCCATAGTTTACATTAGGGTTCATTATCGGTATGGTACATTCTATGGGTATTGATCTGTATCTAACTATTATGGGTCATACAGAATAATTTCACTACCTTAAAAATCCTGTGTTCTCTGCCCAGCCCCAAACCCTGGCAACTATTGATCTTGTCACTATCTCCTTAGTTTTGCCCTTTCCAGACGTCAGGTAGTTGGTATTACACAATATGTAACTTTTTCAGATTGACCTCTTCCACTTTGTTATATGCATTTAAGTTACCTCCCTGTCTTTTCATGGCTTGATAGTTTTTTGTTTTTGTTTTTTAAGTACTGGATAGTGTTCCACTGTATTTATAAATATACCACAAGTTATCCATTTACCTACTGAAGCACATCTTGGTTGCTCCCAAGCTTTGACAATGATGAATAAAGTGACTGTAAATATCCATGTTTAGGTTTTTATGTGGACGTAAGTTTTCAATTCATTTGCGTAAATAGCAAGGAGTGTGACTACTGGACTATAGAATAAGAACATGTTTATTTTATAAGAAACTGCCCAAGTGTTTTCCAAAGTAGCTGTAGTGTTTTGCATTACCACTATCAATGAATGAGCATTTCTGTACTCACCAGCACTTGGTGTTGTCAGTGTTTTGAATTTTTAGCGTTTTAATAGTTGTGTCATGCCAGCTCATTGTTGCTTAAGTTTTTTAAAAATGCACCCCAAAGAATAGCAGCGTGGAAACTGTACATTTGGCTTAAAATGTAAACAAATACTCATTTTTCTAATTCCATTTCAGGATGTCCCTCCCACCCGCCATAAGTCTTTCAACTACACTTTGCATTCAAAGGAAACCAGGGTTGCCCAGAATTAAAAAAATATATTAAAATAACAGAGGAAAATAAGTCACTAAGTATTAACTTCTTTAGTTACTTAAGGCCAATTTAGATGTACATATTCACATTCCTGATAGCCTTCATTTGACTTTTACAACTAAGAGTGACTACATTCCCATTGTGACAATGTAGTATGCGTCTACAGGTAATTCTTGAACACAACTTACATTAGTGAAGTCTAACTTTTAAACTCATGTAATCCCAGCTGATAAAAGCAGAGTATAATAAACCTAGTTTTATAAACAAGTAAAAAGAGGTCAGAATCGTAAGAGCTGTAAAAGGGTTCAGACCACTCAATCTGATTTTCAAAGCCCTGTAACTCTAAAAACAAAATCTTTGCCAGGGTCTCAAGAAGCTTCTTAAAGGCTAGTCTGGGGGCGGGACCCGAGTATTGGCTTCTCTTATCTCCCCCGATAGAAAATCAGCCGTCGTAGAAAAGCGGCGCTTGAAGACGATTGACTGTGCACTACAGAATAGCATCTTCCAACACTCAGTATGCATTTCCCCAAGAATCGCATTTGCACCTCACGCCCAAATAGGTAACGTCTAACTTTGTCTACGGCAAAGCAGACCGAGCGTAGGGACAAACACACAATTTCAGGCTTTCTTCTGCACTCAGATCCCGCTTTCAATCCGTTCCACCCCGCAGCTCCCTCCGCTCCAAGCCCCGGGGAATTATGAAACTCGGCCGCGCGCGGAGCCCGACTTTCCCCAAAGGCAGGACCACAGTTACACGATTATACACACACACACACGCACACACACACACATATATATCACCACATATATGTATAATCATATAGATAAGTATATATATGATTTCTTGTGTGTGTGTATATATATATTTCATCATCAGCGGGATAATCCGTATCGAAATTTCCTCGTAGACAGTAGAAGGAGAGAAAGAGAACAGACAACCACAAATACCGCTACATAGACCTGGTCTGAGGCTCCAAAAAATTGGGATCATTTTTCCCACAATAAACCGGGACCCTTTTTCGCGCTCCAATTTGGACGGAAGTGAGGTAGCAGCTGGCGCGCAGGGCCGTCCCAAAGGAGAGGAGATCGGAAGGGGGAGCGTGCGGGGGCTGGGGGCGGGGCGCGGCTGCAGCTCCGTTTCCGGTGGCTTGTCGCGTCCGCTTACTCCAGCTGCAGCCACTCTTGCCCGTGGCTGCTTCCTCCATCCTGGTATTTTTTGGAGCCTTCATCCTGGTTCTTCCAAAGTGCCCGGACCCAAAACAGGAAGTAAGTGCGATGGAACCTTCAGGTCCCAACCGCCGCCAGGGCCGCTCCGCCCAGTGGAGTCTGTCCGGCCCCTTTGCTACCCGCCTGCTCCCGCCGGCCGGCGCAAGTTGCCGGCCCCCGGGCACCGCGGGCGGGGTCGCTGCTGGGCCTTCGTGACGCTGAAGCTGCCGTCCCCGCACGCTCAGGCCAGGGCCTCCCTCTCGGGGCTGGGCCTGTGGTGCTGGCTTGGGCTGCAGAGTAGGGTAACGAGCGGCCGCCGAGGCAAAGCAGCGATCCTGCGGGGGCGGAAAATGGCGGCAGCTTTGGAGGAGCTAAATGGCGCCGGGACCCCTGGGGGTGGGGTGGGCCAGTAACCTCGGTAGAGAATTGGGCCCCGGAATGCGGAGAGTAAGGAATCCTTACTTGGCTTCTGTGGTGTTCTTTTTTCGTTCTTTTTTTTCCTTCTTGTTTTTGTGCTTATTACCTTTTTTTTATATGCGGTTCAGTTAAGAAGAGGTGGGTCTCGCCCCACCCCACCCCCTTGAATGTTTTTGTTTTTTGTTTTTTTACCTTGTTTGCGTCTTAGATTCTTCTCTCATCTTTTTGGATTCACTTGCTCAGCTATTCATGGCCCAGGCAGAGGGAATCGGGGTTGCTGGTCGAACTGTCTCTGTCAGCCTGAATCTCTTAAGAGGGACGTGGGCTGGATTGCGGGAAGACAGTCCTAACCGACCAGAAAACACTAATTAACACGTTGGCATATAGTAATTGTCAAAATTTGCCCAAGTTTTGCCCAAGTTCTGAAGCAAGTTTGTAAATTTTTTAATCTGTGTTCTTTAAAATAAGACTTTAAATATCTTAGGGACGTAGAATGTTTTTAGCCCAGTCTCCGGCGTAAATTTGAGAGGAGTGTCCAAGTGCTTCTCTATGCAGTTGAATAATGATACAGCATGTGTTTTTTTAATAAAAAATAATCCGTGTACATAAGGAGAGGGTGATAATATTATGAAACGTAAGTCAGGACTCCCCTCATTGTGTGTGGTTCATCGTGTGTACCTCATTCTGACGGTCCGTGAGGCTTCATGTTGGCAAATCCAACAAAGTGCATATTCTGTAGGATTACTTTCTAGTCATTGTTTTAAGCTTAGAGTAATACCATTTATAAATTTACCTTCTGCTAATAATTAGACCTTCAATTCTTGAGATACAATTAACCACTTAGAGCTTTTAGCTTCAGTCCAAGTAAGAAAATATTCTTCCGTTGTGTTTTACAAACAAAATAATTTTTCTCTTTCAGTTAAGGATTTTCATATTTTTTCATTACCTGAGATTCTTTGAGCTGGTTTTAAATTTGTGTCTCAAATAACTTTGTATTTTTATTTTAGTAGCTTGAGCAATTTACCACCACGTAATGTTTATAGACTGATGATAATACACCAGAACCTCTAGCTTTTTACTATAATGTTGTAGTAGTGTTAAGATTTTAATTATATTAGGTTAAGATTTAGAAATTTAGTTAAGATTTAGGGGGAAAAAATCAAAGTTACATTTCTTAACGTTATAAAAACACTGAATTTTTAAAAAATAAAATTAAAAATAGCCTGTTTGGTGTGAGAATAAACTTTTTCCTTTATTCATGAGGGGCAAGAAAACAGCTTGATCATTTCTGGAAAAGACTTAGTTTTGGGAAAAATAAATTTTATGTTTTGTGGTTATTTTATCTCATTATTTTAAATCCCATATACTAAGTGCTTTTATTTGCCACCAAACTAATTTCTTTATTTTTTACTATTTTAGTTGATAGGCTCATCCCAAAATGTAATATTTGGGTGGGAACTGATCTAGACCCGCATATTCAGTATGAATATCTTGAATTGATTGCAGTTGAGCTAGATGGTGGAGCCAAAGTGCTATTCCTCTATCTTCATCAACAGTTAATCAGTAAATACTGGGCTTTGCATACATATGTAGAACTTTAGGTCCATAGTTTAAGCAATTAGATGAATAAATACATGCCATATAAACATTGTTTTCTGGATGTTCAGGTTTTATAAGTATTTTGAAGGGAAGCAATCAAAAAGGTTTTGGGAATTAGGATTTGAGCTTTGAAAGGAGAGCATGGCTAGGAAATGGTTACTGGTAGACAATTATATTAAGAGGTGTCCACTTTTAAGTTTCTCTCCGTCTCTCTCTCCTCCTCCCTCCCTCCCCCTCTCCTTCCTTCCCTCTCTCCCTTACTCCCTCTTATGATAGAGAAAGGTTACCTAATTTCACTTCAAGGCAGCAGAAGAGGTAAGTATATTTGTCAGGTTCTTTAGATGTTACTAGTAAGAATTGGAATAAGAACAGCAAAACTAGTCCTTACCTTCCCCACATAATGCTTAGCTTTCTGCTCACTTCATATATCTCTCCCAAGATCTATAGACCTCAGTTTTTATTAATGTTGTAATAAATTTGCCCTGAAAAGATCATCTTATTTTGAACAATTGCTTTTTTCATAGTCCTTTAAGTACTCTGGCTTAACACTTGTGAAGATGAATAAGATAACGTGAAACAAGTGTTCTTAGGGATTCAGAGCCAGGCACATAAATATTAAAATATTAAGAGGTTGGGAAGTGTTTTCAAAGTGTGTTGCAAAGACATCAAAATTTTAGAATAGCAATAAAGCATAGGAAGAGTTTTACTTTTTAAATATGTATAGATGCTGTCTATTTAATATTTTATACTGAGGGATGTTAGCCTTCCTTCTTAAAATGGAGTTTTCTTTTAATAATTTTATCACCATTAACTTTAGCACTTTTTTTTTCCATAAAAAAGGATTCCCTAGTTGTTCTGAGTGCTTTGTAATTTCAGCTCCAAATCTTTTCCTATCTCCAAATAATATGAAATGACCTGAGAAAATGATGAACTTATTGCTTTAATTATAAAAGTTATTAAATTATGTGGCATTCATTTGCTTTCATATCATTTCTCCCCCTCTTTTTCATGTTTTTTTTCCTTTTGTGAAGAGAATTCTTGTAATAGAAATCACAAATAGATTTTGTTGTGCTTTGATTCCATAAAGGTAAACAATACATTGAAATAAAAACTTACCAAGTCTACTTTTTTTAAAGTTTGCGGATAGATATTCCATCCTGTGACTGGATAACAGAAAAAAGTTGTCAGGAAAAAGTATACTGAAGAGCCCTTTTTGAACGATGTGGTTTTTGTTTGTTTGAGACACCATCTCCTCCAATTTTTTTCTGTCATTTTGGTTATGTGTGGTGGTAGTGTTGTCTGGCCATGCTTCCAAGCACCAGGTTGTCAAAGCTAATCTTGTATTTACCACCAGGTGTTATGTAGCAAAAGAAATGTTCATTACGTTTGTGTATTGCCTATGAGTATTGTAATGTCTGTTGAGGAAATGCACTTTAAAAACCAACTTTGGTGTAAATCGTAATGATAATTTGATGTCTTTCCTTTTAAGATCTTCCGATGCTGCTTTGCATAGAGTACTCACTTTTGAATTGATGAAATCTTAAAATGTAGCCAAGTACATATTATAAGCTCGCATATCATTCACTGGGTAAAAAATAACGTTTTTGGTTTTTAATAAACAATATGATTATATTGCCAAACCAGATGTAAAATGCTGCTCCTTGTAATACTGCCAAGTAGTTTTCTTTCGTAATGATATTGTTTTCAATTGCTGATAATTGAATCAGCATCTTAAGCAATTAGTCTATTATAATAAACCCCATTAACATCTTTATTGACTTTTTATGGTATACAGTCATATTGTACCATCTTAAAACCAGGTCATAATGTGCATTAATTAGATACCTTAATTCAGTATGCTTTACATTCATTTATAGCTCTGTATGTTAGACTTCCACAATGTATATAGAAGAACAAATACCCAGGGGCCTGGGAACATAGTCCAAAATAGTCAACTGCAAGTATGACGTGTCCCCCATTCCTATCTTGAATAAAAATCAATATTCAAGATTTATCTTGTGGCTTTTATTTTTTTTTTTGCGGGGGGTGGGGGCATCCCTCTATATAACCTGGTTTTGGGATGTATGTAGTTAGCAAAGACTTATTCTTTCAAAATAAAAATCTTGAAACATCTTTTAGATTTTTTTATTACATTGGTAAGGAAATCTTACAAACCCTTTCTAGGATATTAGTTATATGCAACAGTAGGCATAATGATGGTCAATATGGAGTCTATAATAGCAAGACCTCAAAAATGTTCAGTAATAAATAGGTAAGTTTAGATACTGTCTCTCCACTAAAAATTTTGTGGAGAGGTAAATATAGAAAATGTTCATAATAAAATAAGTGCAAAAACAGTAATAAAAGATCTGACAGCAGGATCTCATCATTGTAAAAACAATTAGGAATGTCGATACATGGGAAAAAGACTTGGGGGCCCTGACTGATATGGCTCCATTGTTTGCCATCATCCTGCAAAACAAAAGGTCCCTGGTTCTATCCCTGGTCAGTGCACATGTCTGGGTTGCTGTTTTGGCCCCTGGTCTCAAGTACAGGAAGCAACCAATTGATGTTTCTCTCTCATTAGTGTTTCTCTCCCTCTCCGTCCCTTCCCCTCTCTCTCAAAACAATGAAAATCTTAAAAAAAAAAAAAAAAAAAAAAAAAAAGACGGGATATATCACAAAAAGGTTACAGGGTAGTATGAGTAGTTTTCTGATAATATATTGGGTCAGGAAAAAAGACATCTGAAAACTAAATGTGTCCTTACTGTCATTAATTGAACGATTCCAGAAACTTTGCCTCTTAGGTAGTGGTTCTCAATTCTTAACTCATCCAATAAAATTCTGGTACTATATGTTCTGTTGCTTGCTTGATTTCCCCTCAGAATAATGAATTTTTCACCGCATGTACTTTTATTCCATCTTCCAGTGGAGAATCAATTCCAAGCATCTAGGGTTAGCAAAAGCGCCCATACTTCTCATGACCTTCACTAGTAGAATCTACCCTTGTACTAATATTGTGCTTGGGAACTGATAGAAATTTATTTACAGAAGTAGTCCCAAAATTAGAAAGAAATGTCAGTTTTCTTGGTTCTAGTTTTTAGAAGATATTTGTCAATTAATTGCCTAGAAAATCAGAATAATTAATGTAGATGGAGATACAGTCTAAAATAATTCAACTGAATAAAAGCTTTACATCAATACTGGAAAGGAGTAGGATGAAGTATTCATTTCTTTAAGTGCTGTGTTAACCAAGAGTTCTTTTTGTTCTGCATTAAATATTGTCTTGTTCATCAGGTTCTATAAATGAAAATTATATTTCTCATTTAAATGTGAGTATATATAAGTACTCCATTATAAATGTTTTATACCATATTTCAGGTATTTTCTTGATTTTATTAGGGTATTGTTTCTGGGTTAAGCTTTGGCTTAAGTTAATGCTATGGCTGGATCTTCTATTCAGACTAGTAAGACTCCATATCAGCAATAAGGCTGTTTTGCTTTCTTAAAATCTGTTCACTGGAGCAGCACTCAATTTCCTTCAAGAGCTTTTCCATTACATTCCTAACTTGACTAACTTTGGTACAAGAGGCTTAGCCTTGGCTTGTCTCAGCTTTCAACATGCCATCCTCACTAACCTTAATCATGTCTAGGTTTTGATTTAAAGAGGGAGACATACCTGCTAGCTTTTTTCATTGGAACACTTAGCAGCCATTGTAGGGTTATTAATTGGCCTCATTTCAATATTGTTGTGTCTCTGAATAGGGAGTCCTGAGGAGAGGGAGAGAGGAGGGGGAACAGCCAGTTAGTGGAACAGTCAGAACACACACATTTATCCATTAAGTTTGCTGTCTTATCATGATACGGTTGATGGCACCCCAAAACAATTCAACAGTAACATCAGAGATCACTGATAATAATGAAAAAGTTTGAAATATTGCAAGAATTATCAAAATGTGACAGACATGAAGTAAGTAGATGTTGGAAAAAATGGCTCCCATCAAATTGCTCAACACAGTCACCACAAACCTTCAGTTGTTAAAAAAAATTGCAATATCTGTAAAATGTAATAAAACAAGATATGCCTGTATTTGGTATGATTTAGTGGTTATTTTTTGTGTCTGGGAAAGCTCACCTTTTGTGTGTGTGTTTTTTCCTGTAAATTAATGGTAATTGCTGCTTTGCTTTACACCATTTCAGCTAACTAAAGGTTTCATAGGAACCCTCTACTTTCAGATAGCAAGTTATCAACTGTACTTTCTTTCATCTAGCTGTTTCATATTTTTTCCTCTTATTGCTTTCTCACCATATCTTCTCTAATCCACCTTTATTTTTTCCCTGACGTTTTAGATTAACTTGGGGCCCAAGATGACATTAATTAAATGCTAAACCAGTAACCATTTTGCACCTATCAAATGAGCAGGTGTGCTGTTTTTTGCTTTGTGGTTTCTTTTTAGATAAAAATACTGGCAAGGTTACCAGAAGTAGAGTTTACACCTCAATGATTGGGATATATATTTGTGCAACCTTTCCAGAAAATAGATGGTAGTATGACTTCAGATTTCATTTATTTTCATATTCTTTGATCTAGTAATTTTCACTGATTGTTTAAGGAAATGAAAAATTGGGAATAACACAAATATCCAGTGATAGGGTGACTGTTAAATAATGTCACATTTTTTATGCAGTGTAAGTTTTAAACAATACAGAAAACTTCAGTTAAATACCAATTTGATTTCATTCACACTTCAATATAAATGAATTCTAAAAAGCTGGATATCAAATTGTTCACCCACTGTAGTCTCTCTTTCTCTCACCCACACACCAAAGACAGTGAACTCTGGTTTGGTAAATTTATAGGTGATTTTAGTTTTGTTTTTTTTAAATTTCTCCGTCTAATGCAGTAGGTATTACAAACCAGCTTTTTAAAAAATTTAATGGATACAGAATAAGAACAGCATGAAATATAATAGCTGACTGAAAGTTTCTCTAGCAAGATCTGTACCTTTTTCACTGCAGACTTATGTATAGCAGTTCTCAAATATAATCATGCTGAAGAGGCATTATTAGAATACTGCAAAAATTGGAATTTTAATCCTTAGTTTTTGCCGAAACATCCCTATTAAACATCAAATCTCAGTGCTTTTGAACGTCTGGCTGACCCTTTGGGATGAAGATGAGAAGCTTATTTTTTAAAAAATGTTTAAAAAGCAATCATTTCAGTGTTTTTTTTTTATTTTCCACAATTCATTCAAAGCCTTTTTTGTAATACACCTTTTCTAGCCTTTATAGGATTTTTTTTCACTACAGATCCCTAGTCAGTGTTGTTCACAGATACATATTTTTAACACTTTAAAATGCAATATGGTATTATATAAAGAGTGGTGTTTTGGTTTTTTTTCTTTTTTCTTTTCTTTGAATTTTTATGAGTTTATTTGAGCCAAACTGATGATGTATGCAAGGAGCAAGATAGATGTCAATTGCTCCCAGGTGTTAATTATTATAAAGAAGAGCTAACTGGTGCCGTGACCAATGTGGGTTAGTTGGTTGGGCATCGTCCCACAAAAGGTCACCAGTTCAACTCCCGGTGAGGGCACAGGGCTAGGGTGCATACAAGAGGCAACCGATCAATATTTCTCTCTGTCTCTTTCTTCCTCCCCACCTCACGAATGAATGAATGAGTGAAAATATACTGGTAATTTTCATGGTACAGTATGGATGTACACTCTGGGTCACGTTATACATATCTGAGTCTATAGTTCATAAAACCACTAGCATCTTTCAACCTGTTAGCAAGAATGTTTGTCTGATGAGGGACAGCTGGGTTAAGAAACCGACTTTGAATTAACTCAGTGGGTGTCGGGGTCTCATCATTTCTGCCCTACAATTTCTGGTTTGTCATTTTCCTAGTAGACACAGCACGGAGTGCTAGGCTGTCATCAGTGTACTGCTAGCACACACGTGTTCTTACAAGCCTTATTGTGTAATGCTGTTACTTTTTCAGTGTTGCAGCAGTAAAAGCATGGGAGAGAAACAGTCTGGATAACATGAAAGTGATGCTGGTGTGTAAGGGAAGGCGACTTGTTTCTGTGGGAAGGGATATAGCTGATCCATCTGTTTTCTAGGTAAGCCTGCCTCTGTTCTAAGGACCTCGCCTCGTAATTCCCAAATTTTAATTGTAACTAGATCATGATTTCCATCTATCTTTAATTTGGGGATGGCATCTTTATCATTGTAAAATGAATGATGTCCTTTTAAAACAGTAATTTGTATAGTAAAACCAGTGAATCACTAGGTCTTTACCATATAAGTGTTAGTACATTCTAAGTTTTTCTGCTTAGGGAAAAATGCATTTGTGTAAATGGTAAATATATGAACATATTAATATCTTGTGTATAGGAGCCAAATAAATGAGTGATTAATACACATCAAGGCTTATGTTCTCTTTATTATGGTAACTGGTAAAAATTATGTGGACAAGACCAAAATTGACTATTGAAGCAAGAACTTCATTGAGCATTAAAAGGTAAGCCTGAAGACTTCAACCAGGCTCTGGATTGTAATTCAGTAAATTTCTCCCCTGTCAGCCATGAATTAACTCTATTCTAAGACTGATCTTTCAGTCTGTTTGAACAAAGGGAAAGTATTATATGTGTAAAATAGCATGAACAGGTCTCTTTCAGAAGAAGGCCTAGCTCCGTCTCTATTAGAAAAGCAATTTGGTCAATGATGGCTATATGCACTTGCTTAATATTAATGAAAACACTTTTAAGGATTACTTAGTGTTCCTACTTGTCAGATAATAACAGAGCTTAAATACTTATAAAAAGTGTTTTGGAGAAGCCATTCTTAGATTAAGATAAAAGCTTTGATGAATCTTCTAAAGAACCAGAAGTTAAACACATTTAAATATATCTCAAAGCTGCCAGTAAAAAATAAAGTGGTAAGACTTGCTGACATGACAGACAGCTTTCATGGCATGTGGTAAAAAACAACTCTTAAAAAGTGAATACTGTAGCTTTTTAGTTAATCATAACAGTCAATTCTTATAGATTATTGTGTTTAATTCTAAATAATGAGTATAAACTTCTGAAAACCATTATTCAAAATCTGAACTGGCATTGCAGTTTCATACAAAGAACACTAGGCAGATACAAGTTGTGGGGTTTTTTCTCAGGGAGGTTGGGGAAATTAGAGGCAACTTTATGTTAATATTTGGAAATAATTTTTTAAATTCTAATCTGAAATCTGTTCTTGTACAGCTTTGAGTATGAGCACAGTTGAAGAGGATTCTGACACAGTAACAGTAGAAACTGTGAACTCTGTAACTTTGACTCGGGATACAGACGGGAACCTCATTCTTCATTGCCCTCAAAATGGTAAGAGAACTTGCAGACATAATTGTGAATCTTGGTGGATTTCTCGATTTTATATCACCTTTGACCTTTTTTATTATCCAGATAGTTTAGGCAAGGACAGTAGAAAGGAGGTTATCCCTATGGATCATGAGTGAGTTCATCTTAATTTGTATTTTTATATTTTTAAGATACTTTTTTGGTAAACTTACCATAAACTTTAACCTTTTATGAATAGCTACTTTATAAGTAGAATCTGTTGAGCCTCCCAAGATGGTGATGGGCTAACCGTAACACACTTCCTCATCAGAGTACTTGTAGTATATTACAAAATGTAGAGGTAGTAGTGTCGTGCCAATACAAATAAAGGAACTTTATTGTTTTTGTTTCTGTTTTTGCTAGAACCTGTGTTAGAGAATTTTATGTGACTATCTGAATAACATTTAATATGATCATATATAATGAATTAAGATTTAGTGACTTTAGGGCTTGTGATTTTATTTTCTCTACCTATTTCTTATTTATAATTTATTGTTTATTTTGCTTTACACCTTTCCTCACCTAGGTTTTGTCTTCTCTTTTCAATCCATACTTACTCCCTAGGTTATTTCATTCAAACTTGTGGTTTTAATTACTACCTACATATTAAAATGATTCAAACATCTGTCTTTATTCTGAATTCTGTTTCTTAGAGTCACCTTGAATGTCACATGTCCCAAACTGAATTCTTCCACAAAATTCCCAAACCTAGTTCCTCTTTCCTTTCTGTTTCATTACTTGTAGTATCCTAGATCAAAAATACACATAGGAATAAATCCTTCTCTGATCTCCCACATTCATTCCATCATCAAGATGGGTTGATAGAATTATGTTTCTTGAATTAGGGCCTTCCTCTCCGTCTCATGTGCCCTTTTTTTTAGTTCAGTTTCTCACATGGATAGCTGTGATAGCCTTTTAACCAGTCTCCCAATTCATCTTTCAAACTTTGAAGATATTAGTTATGATACTCAACAGTGTTAAGACGATTTTTAAAGCTTACCATGGTTTTTAGAATATAATTCAGGTTTTTTAATTTGGCACATAGGCCTCTCATCATCTTAGCTTTCCTTCCACCCTCACTTCCTGCCACATTTCCCATATCTGTTCCAGTGGTTCACAGTTATTTGTATTTTCCTAACATACCTTAAGCTTTTCATACCTCAGTGTCACTGCACATATTACCCCTACTAACAATAGTAATTACTTTCCCCGGCTGTTTTCCTTTCAAGCTGAAGACATCTTCTTCAGGAAACCTTCCTTCACCTGCAGTATAAATTAAAATGCCTTTCCTCTCTGCTCATGTAACAGCCTCTTCATTCTACCTTCATAGCTCTTATTACACTATTTTGAAATTGTTAGTTTAGTCATCTCTGTGAGTTCTTTGACAGTCAGGGTGTCTTTCACTGTTTTTCCAGCACCTACCACATAGTAGGCACTCAGTAAATTTGTGAGTGAATTAAATAACGAGCCCTTGTCTTTACATGTGAAATATTTGGAAAGCCAGATAGCTGACAGCACAAAAATGTAATGTTCAAAAAGTAGCACCTTTGTCATAGTTCCTTGACCTAAGAATAGGAGCTGAGGTACTGTACTAGACAGAGAAGGCAATGGCGTTCCACTCTACAGCCGCGTGTAGTTAACCGAGCAAATTGGCAAGAAGATTGTTTTACAGTCATTACTTTAAGATTTTTGTTTTCCTCATTGTTTTGAACGTTTTGAGATTTTCATTTTGTTTTGTTTCATCAGAAGCTGATGAAATAGACTCAGAAGATAGTACTGAACCTCCACATAAAAGGCTTTGTCTGTCTTCTGAGGAAGATCAGAATATTGATGATTCTACTCCTTGCATATCAGTTGTTGCACTTCCACGTAAGTCACTGTGTATTAAGAACAGTTTCCTTTTTAAATCAAATATAGCTTGCAAGAGACTTAATTGGCATTTGAAGGTAAAATTAAACCCATCATTTTTCTATTCATTTCATCAAAAAAAACTCTTTTTAACCAACACTTGGTGCTTATATATATGTTCCAGGTGTGGTTCTAAATGCTTTTACATATATTGTCTAATTTAATCTTCTCAACCACTTTTTTATTATTGTTCCCACACCCCTACCCAGGAGCGTTTTTAAACATTTTTTTCCCCCTGATCAAGCTCTCCCCCATGAAATTTTAATACCGTGGATATATTGTACTTTTTTGAGATGTACTCTCTGTATGTTCTGTCTTTGTTAATAAAGAGAATAAGATTTTTTCACACACATCTTATGAGAAGCATATTTGCCCTTATTGAGAAAGCATGCTCTAGAGTAGGGATCATTAAGGTACAGAGTGGTATAATAACTTGTCTAAGGTAATACCCAGCCATTCTGGTTCTTGTAATTCATACTCTTAATGCCAGTACTATACTGCCTCTTTATATGGTAAATAGCTAAATTGAAGTTAGATAGGAGTGTGGTTAGTTTATTCTCACTAAGGAAATTTTTAACATGTTTATATTCCAAGATCATTTAGAGTAGACTAGATTTCTGAGGAAGTGTATAGTATACCAGGTGGAATACTGTTGGCAAAAGTCTACAGCACGGCAACCGTAACATTAGATTATATTTCTGATTTGTTTAGCAGAAAATATGGCATCTTGTTGAACTGTGTTATCCCCCAAAACTGGAATAGATATGTTAGTCATGGCAATGAGATTGGTACAAGGCTCTTGGTGTCACTCTCTGCATAAAGGAGAGTCTTGCCATATCTGAGGACTTTCATTCTGCACTCAGCATCAAGAAAAATCCAGTGGGGAAAAAACTGAGAGTAGGTTTTCATTGTGGAAAACGATGTTTTTACAGGTACATACATACTTCGTATTTCGATTTTAATTGCTTATTAAATTTACCAAAAAGAAATCCTTTTATATCAATTTTCTGTGACACTACTGAAAGGGTAGTGTTAATATTGCTAATATTGCTTCCAGTTTTGTCTATACAAACATAATCTATTTCTGAATAAATGAACTTTCCTCCTAACGATGATTCATATGATCTTTTTAACTCTTTCCTAATTTAACTATCATTATGTTGTGATTCAATTTTAAAAGTTGATTGGCCTATTTGTACAGATGCAATTCTATATGGACATTTTCTAAGCTACAGTTCTTTTATTCAGCTATAATTGTTAGGTAACATATTAGTTTCAAGTGTACAGCATAATGATTTGTTATATTTATATATTGTGAAATGATCACAATAAGTCTAGTTAACATCCATCACCATAGTTACGAATTTTTTCTTGTGATGACAACTTTTAAGATCTACTCTCACCAACTTTCAAATATACAATACAGTATTATTAACTGTAATCATCATGCTGTATATTACATCCCCAGGACTTACTTATTTTATTAAGCCAGAATTTTTGAGTGATTATTTTGACTGGTTAATTTATTTAATTATAGTGCCTTGATCATGATTGTAGGTTCACGTTATACTTGATACTTTGTTCTGTTTTATGGTGTTAGTCTGAATTCACACCCTTATTCACATAAATGGCTAAGATAATATGGAAGTGTTGACATAAAAATATATGAGCTGCTTGATGTTGGGTCACAGCATATCATGGATGGAAGGCATTCTGGAGCCTAATATTTACACTAAGACTGAATTCATAAAAAGCTGACTTCATGTATTTACATGTTCCCTGGATTTGTAAAAAGTATATTACTTCATTTTAAGAAAGTTTCTACATTAAAAAAAAGTCACATAAAAGCATAAAGTCCTGGCTGGGGGATGCACAGGGGGATTGAGCAAGAAAAAGAAAAAGAAAAACATGAACTTTTGTATCTGTCACAGTCATCTGGGACTGAGAGAATAGGCAAATCATTTGTTGGACTTCGTGGAGGTGAATATTAATTCGTAAAGACTTAACTTAAAATTTAATTTTAATATTCAGATTTTCTTTACATGCTTTATAAAACTGATAAAATTTATCCTTTTAACTGCAGAAGTTCAGTAGGTGTCTCAAACTAATATGTTTAAAACAGTTCCTGGTACTTCCTAAATTTTGAAATTTGCTTCTGTAATCTTTCCTCTCATTCATGGCAGGTACATTTTTTCTATTTCCTGAGATTAAAAAAATAATTGTAATACTCTCTTTGAGTCTGAAAAGTCCTCTTTACTCTCAGGGTGATCAGGCTGGATCGCTTGCTGCCCACCCATTTTTGCGGTCATCTCCCCATTCGCTCCATTCCCCATTTGTAGTTAGAACTCCGGGTGACTGCTCATTTAGACGGTGGTTGCAGTACCTTAGCCTCCTATCCCTTCTGTCCTTCGCATAGCCTCGTCACTGCCATTACCACTTCTGCTATTACCAATTAACCAGAGTCCATTTGTTTTCTATTTCAGATTGTGTTTTCCTACCGCTGCTTCCTCTGTTTCCAGCATACTTCTAATACTTTTAAAACTCCTGCCATCCTTTGCCTCACTGGCACCCATTGATCTTACCACTTTTTCTCTGTTCCTTCTCCACTTTCTATCCACTTTCCTTCTTATCCAGTTTCAGTTTCATGGTTAATCATTGTAGCCACTGTCTTGAAGTTACCAGGTCCTTTTTTCCTTCCCTCACTTTGTTCTTTGGTGAAGTCACAACCTTGGTTAAATCTGCCTATTTATGTCTGTACCTGATGGGAGAAAAACAGCACAAGCAAACTGACTGGTCTCACTTTAAGTTGATGATCATTAACTTGAGGTGGGCTCATGATGTTGCCTACCAGTCACACCATACATACTTCACCATACTTTTTTCTCTTTCCCACTCTGAGATGACTATTTCATACATCCCAAAACTTCTAATACCTCCTCCATCATTTATACTCCCAACTGATAACCTTGCTTCCTACTTTACTGAGAAAATTGAAGTAGCCAGAAAATACAGTATTCCCTCACTTATCGCGGGTATTACATTCTAGACCTCCCCTCCCCCCGCCTGCAATAGATTAAAATCCGCAAAGTAGGAACCTTACATTTATTTTAGTATTTATATATATTTTAAGGCTTTATAAACCCTTCCCACACACTTATAAACTGTTCCCGGTCCCCTATTAACCTTTCCCACTCCCTTATTAACCTTTTCCACACTTTTATAAACACTACTTATGTTCTTAAACATATTCTACACTCTTAAACCTACATAACTTGAACTTCAACATATGTATACCGTACCACAAAATCCTGCGATATAGCGAAAAATCCGTGATAAATAATTAAATATAATATTTTTAAAAATCCTGCGATGGTGAGGCTGTGATAAGTGAACCACGATATAGAGAGGGACTACTGTAATTCCCATAAGTTTTTACTACCACAAATACACATCTGCATGTATCTATGTCTTATATCTTTTCCCCTAGCTATGGCCAGGCTAGCCCTTCGATTTATTACATCCTATCGTTTTTGCCTATTCACAGACATTGTTGCAGCAATTCTTTTTCTCTTCTGAATCAATTTTTCCTTCTTTTCTGGATTGTGTTTCCATTAGCATTATGAACATACTCTAATTTCTTCTTTAAAATAAAAATCCCATTAGCCCAGTTTGGCTCCCATCCAATTTTTCTTCTTTCATTAAGAGCTGAGTACCTTAAAAGAGTGCCTATACTTGTCTCCTTTTCTTCTTCCCATTCTTCCTTAAATCCACTCCAGTCAAGCTTTCACCTCTGTCACTTCCCCAAAACTATTCTTCCCAGATCTCCAGAGACCTTGGTGCTAAATCCAGTGGTGATTTTTTTTTCAGTCTTTGTCTTACTTGATCTATTTAGCTTTTGGCAATATTTACTACTCCTTTCTCCCTGAAACATTTTGTCATGTTGGTTCCAAGGAATGAATGCACTTTTCTAGTTTTCTTTTACCTTTATGACCATTTTTTCTCAGTCTCTTATACTGACTTGTCCACATCTCCCCAACCTCTAAGCGTGGCATGCCCAGGACTCAGTTCTTAGACTGCTTCTGCTTTCTCTCCTGAGAATTCATGATTTTAAATCCCATCTCTGCTGATGTCTCCCAGATTTATTCCAGTTCAGACACTTATTTCTTAATCCTCACCCAAGGATATATGTATTGATTTTAGAGAGAGAAGAAATAGGGGAGAGGGAGAGAAACATCAATTGGTTGCATCCAGTACACATCCTGGCTTGGGGATCAAACCCACAACCTAGGTGTATGCTCTGACCAGGAATTGAACTCACAGCCTTTGTATGGGACAATACTCCAACTCTCTGAGCCACCTGGCCAGGGCCAGGCTTCTCCTTTTAACTCTAGAGATTTAGTAGGTATCTCAAACTAATATGTTTAAAACTGAGTTCCTGATACTTACTAAATTTTGAAATTTGCTTCTATAATCTTCCCCATTTCATTTATGGCAGGCACATTTTTTCTATTTCCTGAGATTTAAAAAAAATTGTAATATTGTCTTGAGTTTTCAGTTTCTCTCATGTTTGCTTTATCCGCAAATTCTTTTGGCTCTACCATCAAAATATACCCACAATTTGAAGTACTTCTCATCACCTTCACTTGCTTTCACTCTAATCCAGGCCACTGGCATCTTATTATTGAATTAGCTTCTTAACTGATCTCACTCCAACCCTTGCTGCCCTTTAGGCTATTTTCCCTATTCCAGCCAGAGTGATCCTGTTAAAATAAAAGATTTTACCAAACCTCTAAATCTTTCACTGGTTTCCTGTCTAAGAGATAAACTCGAAGTCTTTATAGTAGCCTACAAATTCCCACACAGTATCTTACTGTTCTTGTTCAGTCTGCTTTGGCCACACTGCCATCCTTGCTTTTCTAAGGAAAATCCAGGCATACCTCCATCTCAGAGCCTTTGCATTCCGCTTTCCTTCTGCCTGAAGAGCTTTCTCAAAACTCCTACATGATTAGCTCCCTTCCTTACTTTGTAGCAAATCTTGGTTACTTTTCCTGGCCTCGTATCTAAAAATTCAAATATCCTCCTTCACTTCCAATATATTCCCTTTCCTGCTTTATTTTTTTCTTCTTAACACTATCACCATCCAACATAATATCATGTTCATTTTGTGTTTAACCCACTAGAATATATAAGCACCATAAAGGCAGGTTTTTTGTTTCTTTAGCTCACGGCTGTCTCCACATAACTCAGAGCAATACCTAGTGTGTATTACGGGCACAATAAATATTGGTTAAATACATACATATATGAGCAAGGAATGTGTTAGGAAATTAGACGGCCACAGTTTTTTTCATGTTTTTAAAAAATATTTAGAACCTGCCATTATTCTAGAGCTGAACTGTTCTTTTTCTTGAAGTTTCAGAAAATGATCAGAGCTTTGAGGTGACCATGACTGCAACCACAGAGGTGACAGATGATGAGATTACTGAGGGAACTGTGACACAGATCCAGGTATAGTAAGTCTTTTTACCGGCTGCAAGAGGACTATCCTTTACACATATCATAGGTGATAAAACAGTGCAAACATTTTGTCTGACAAAGTAGCAACCAAAAATTGAGGTAAGACTTATTACTTCATTCAGGTTTCCAAGTCCCTGCATATATGTCTCAGAATTACAAGCAGAGATAGAATTTTAAAATTCATTCCCTGTAGAGTTGTTCACATCTGTTGAAACAGATGATGCACGTGCATTTATCTACATGGAGAGATCTCACTTGAGCTGTTAAATAACTTTAAATTTTATCTTACCTAAGAAATTGATGGGGATATAACGCTTTCTAAGGTGGTTTTACCCAGATCTGTAGTAACCCATTTAGAAAGGCTGCATGTACATATTCTGTTTTATGTCAATGGAAGCTATGCTCACTTAACTCATTATTGACAGTGTTGAATATTATGGTTAAAATTTAATCATTATTGCTTCATAAGATGGCTGTTTACACATTTAATAATATATGACTTAAGCAATGATTCTAACTCTTCATCAGGAATACTTAAATCATAAAGCATTAAGCATTTGCCTGAAGATGGCAAATAATCAGCATGACAGGTTTATGCCTAAGGTTCATAGAGTGCACCTGGCTGTGTATTTAGACTCATTCTGGAGATTTTATCTTGTTAAGGAACTGATTAATATAATGCGATCATCTCATAATACAAGAAACCTTATACATCAGCTGTCTAGTCTGTTTCAATTCTCAGCTTTATAAGGGCCTCTTGGTCTTTAAAAGAAAAAAATCTAAAACATATATGACATAAATATAGAGTTATAAAACTTTTCATAGTTCTTCAGTGATTTCTGGCTTTTTGCCCGTGGGTTTTTTTTTTTTTAAACTGCTCTTATGAATGTAATATATTCATTACTACCAGATATAAAAATAAAGTAGGTGACAATAGAAGTGTGGCTTTCCCCCTTATTGTGCTTCAGTGGTTCAATGAGAGCTTCTCTCTTTCCAAGTGAGGTGTGTTTTATTTCCTCTTGCAGTTAGAAATTCACCTTTTGCTTATTCAAGGAATAGTCCAATCTTGGTTAGGACTTACCTCCAACCAGTGATGTAGCTTAGTAGTTGATCCACTCCAGAGTGATCAGTAGGCATATAACTCCTTATCCTGGTGTGTCTGTGATAATCTCATACCTCAAATGGCAATACTGTTGTCATATTTTCTTCTCTTTAGCCCAAGGCCAACTCTTAAAAATGGTTTTGTTCCTGCAAAATTTGCTAGATTTAAGTATGTATGTGATTGAAAATGTACCCAGTGATAATTGCATATACTAAAACTACTGAATTATACACTTGAAAGGGTGAATTTTATGGTGTGTGAATTATTTCTATAAAGCTTGTTTTTTAACCACATTCTTCAATAAATACTGCTCTAGCTGTAATAATAATAAAAGTAGTACCATATAATTCCTTGAGAAGGAGCCACGTTAATGAGGGTAGGAGTCAGCTCTAAAGGTTGGTTAAAAGAAGTTGTCAGTAAACAGTAAGTAGACCATGATTTTGCAATAATGCCTTTTGATTTAGCCTGGTAATCTTTAAATTTCTCAAGAGATTACATTACAGATGACTATTTTAGAGAACCACCTATAAGGACATTCACAGTCATAACACCCAACACCAGCATTTCCATTTTATTGCATGTATGAGCTCATTTTATATATAAATATCCAAATTTATATTTGTACTTTTTCAAGATTCTACAGAATGAGCAACTAGATGAAATATCTCCATTGGGTAATGAGGAAGTTTCAGCAGTTAGCCAAGCATGGTTTACAACTAAAGAAGACAAGGATTCTCTGACTAACAAAGGTAAGATATACTGTGAGTTTTAGTGTCTACTGGAAAAAAATGGAGATTAAAAAGAGCTTATAGTTATTAGGATTCTGAGTTGGACCTTCATAATTGTGATTAGTAATGGTAATTGAGCTTTTCTTTTTTATTTATATTCAATGTATTGGGGTGACATTGGTTAATTAGATCATATAGGTTTCGAGTATACATTACTGTGATACATGATCTGTGTATTGCATTGTATGCTCACCACCCAAAGTCAAATTGAATTTCATCACCACATATTTATCCCCTTTCACCCTTCACTACGCCTCCACCCTCTCCCTCTGGTAACCACCATACTATTGTCTGTGTCTTGAGTTTCAGTTTTATATTCTACATATGAGTGAAATCTTATGGTCCTTAGCTCTTTCTAACTGACTTATTCCTAACTGAATTAAATTTGAGCTTTTCTTAATGAATTAAATTTGGCTGTAAATGACTGATGAAGTAGGTCTTTGTCCTGTTAATTTTTGAACAAATGGCATTTAAAAGACAGTCTGGTTACTGCTTAATGGGAATAGGAACTCAAGCCTTTTCAAAGATCTACTTACTTCGGTCTGATAAACAGCTTAGAGGCTTACTGTTGCACGGTGTTTATAGTGCTGCTATGCTCATAAGGATGCTAAAAAGCTGCTACAGGAAAGTAGGCGTTGTGAACAACACACCACTTAAGTAAGGAAAGGAAGCAAAAGTAAGTAAATTGTTTTTAACCACTGTAAATACTCATTTAGAATATATTATTCACTTGGTATCCAGTGTATTATGTTTACCTTGTCTTAGAATCTTGTATATATGTTATTTTGCTCATTAAATTTATTTTTCATTGGAGAAATTTTTCAGGTTTTAAGCACATTTGGGCTTTTCTAATAGTCTTCATAGTGTAGGAGCTCAGCTCCAGGCAGGTTTACTTTGGATTCCGTGAGACCGAAAAACAACAGTGGAGTGTTGAAGAGGGAATTCATACCAAGTTCCTTCTCACAGCAGCGGGTGAAAACAGCAGTCAAATCTGCCTTTCAGTCTAGTCTCGTGGCAGCAGGCAAGGACATGGGAATCATGGGAGCCAAGATCATCCGCCTTCAGTCTCACAGTGGTGGGCAAGGACAAAGGACAAAGTGTCCACGCCGACTGAAGACCAGGGGCTCATATACATGAAGTTAACAAAGGAAAATGAAAATACATGCATGTGGAGGCAGGGATCCTGGCTATGGTCACCCTCACGAGACACTCTACCCCTCCAGGATTCTTGCCTCACAATCTGTGCAACAGGATTCTTCCACATGGGACCCTGTGCAAGAAAATTGCAGCCAGTGGCAGTGCTGCTTAGCACCTCTGTGCAGGCCCGGCATGCTGAGCCACTGCCACGTCTGCGAAGGTGCTGCACAGTCCACGTACACATTTCTATACACCAACCTTAAGGGCAATAAAAATATGTTTTAGTGATATTAAACAGGGTTAAGTCCTGCCTGTCCAGTAGGATACATGCTGTCCAGTAGGATACAGTGGCAGATGTAGGGCCCCTCCTTGGTTTTGTATACTACACCTTTACTCCCCTCCCCAGGGGTGTCATTGTCAAGTCAATATGTAAGGCTATTGGAGGGGCATCATTGGCCATAATGAAAGAATAAAACTGCCCCACAGGATGCTCATGGTCTCTGCACCCTTCGGGTATACCACTGTGACCCGAGGAAGCTACGTGGCTATTACCAAGGTATACACATCAAGTGGGCTTAAATACCTTGGCCCCATGGGGCCACTAATGCTAACCATCATTGATTCATGTGGCAAAATTCCTAAGGCCGGGTCCATTGCACCATGTCATCCAGATTCAAGGCTGTCAGCACAGGCAAGAGAATGTTATTCTGTTTTCCAAAACCAGGCTTCAACATATCATTTTTGGTGTGTACTTTAGCTGTATGGGCACCGCAGTTAGTTAGAGCAGAGTCAATAGGGAAGAGCACTCCTTTCTTTGGTTGCTCATTGAGGATGTGTAACACAGTCCATAACCGCGAGGCCCACCCCTTCATAGAGCCTGTCTTTGCCATAAGTCCCTTTTTTTAACAGACCAGTATACATTTCAGTGATGCCAGCCCCCTGTGGATTGTACGGGACATGAAACTTCCATTGGCTTCCCAGATCCTTTATCCAGGCCTGTAACCCTTTTTCCAGTAAAACTGGTTCCTTGGTCGCTTATAATTAAGGGGCAGCCATAGGTGGCAAATAGTTTTTCTAAGTGCTTCTTGGAGGTCTGCTGATCAGCATGCCTTGCAGGAAATGCCACCAACAAACCTATTGTAGTATCTACACAGGTCAAAGCATGTATCAGAAACCTGAAATTGGTGAGGGACCAATGTAATCTACTTGCCATCTTATCAGTGGCAGTGCACCCAGGGCTATTATGTGACCTCAGGGAACCTGCCATAGCTGGTGCTTGGAGCAGACCACACACTTTGAAGTGCCTGTACCACTGTATCAACAGAGGCAATCCCCATTGTTTCACTACTGTCCACATGAAGGAGTCACCTATGGAGCCAGGTGGCCACCTCTACAGAGCTTCTAGCCATCATACCTGAACAAGGGTATCTGCCTCATCATTTTCAGGTGAGGCCAATGGAGCATGTCTAGAAACATGGGACCAGGGTTACCTGTTTCTGCTGCCCTAATGTCCATAGGTCTTGCCACATGATTTGGTCCCAGAAAAGCCTATGAACCACTATCCATCCAGATTCTAGCCATGGGCCAACCAGAGTGTCAAACGTTGCCATAGACCCCCAGCTGTACTCCTCAGTGGTGACATAGACATCCAAGTCATAGGTTCATGTTGGATCCAGAACACTCAAGACCTGTACTGTTTTTACAGCTCACTTAGCTGCAGCAAAAACCATCTCATGCTCATGTTCCCAGTCCTATGTGACTCCTTTTCTTACCAAGTGGTACAAAGGTTTCAGAATTTGTGCCAAAAATGGAATAAACACCCTCCAATAGCCTGACACCCAAGAATTCCTGTAACTGCTTGACCATTGATCAGGTTGTAAATGCCATTATCAGTTACTGCCTCTGGCACTACCTTCATCTTACCTGACCAGACAACCCCAAGATCTTTACAGATAAACCAGGTTCTTGTATCTTGTTCGTGTTTACTGCCCATCCTTACTGGTAAATGCTTCAGCAAAGCAGGTGCAGCAGATTCTAAACCTATAAGAAAGAAGTCAGCCTATCATCAATATAATGACAAGTTCCCAGCTCTCGCAATGTCTGCAGGTACTCAGTATAGACTGCCACCTACCCATCGTAGATGGTAAATCTGAGTTCAGCCATGTCACGAGCGGCCACCACAATCCAATCTAACGGAATGAATAACGAGTCTGGTGCATATTTTGGAGCTGCTGTCTCAGCACTGGTGCGTGGTGATGCATGCAGGCTTACTTCCTGGCCAGAAAGCAAAATGCCACTCACCCCTAAATCTCATAATCTTAGCAACTAAGCCACTAAGGACTCTGGTGCTTTTTACCGAATTGGCTTCCCAAATCTGGTTCCCCTTGAGAGTACTCTATGACTTGCAGAGGGGGCCAGGCTTGGCGCTTGGCCATTTGGAAACTCCCTCTTAATCTGTGTTATTGCTGGTGGTGCCTGGAACTGGGACGGGGTCTGGCCCTCCCTATCATCCTAGTCCTTGGAGGAGGAGTTTATGACCTGTATCTCTGACCTCTTTACAGAACCCCAGGCTGTCTGGGCAGCCTCTTCCACCTCTAATAACTCGTGCCTTCCAAGCAACTCTCAATTCCAGCCCCCAGCTCAGGTCCTTTTTCAAATCTCAGACCTGTGTCCCTAATGCAAGCGAGTCTCTTAACTGCTTTACCTAGAACAGTGAAAAATAGCCAGCCCATAGGGTGTGTTCCCTCCCAGGAATTTCTCTTATCTAAAGAGCCCCCTATCTTCAGCAGAGCCTTCTTTTGCCTCAGGGGTCACTTCTACACCCTCCCAATCTTGAGTGGGTGCCTAAGCCTCCAGCACAGTCGCCACTAGAAGCCACACATCCATGGCTGTAGGCGACCTCTGCTCCATAGTTTCAGTCTGTGGCGAATCCTGTTCATGACGCCAGCTATAGTGCAGGAGCCCAGCTCCAGGCAGCTTACTTTGGATTCTGCAAGACTGGAAAACAAGCATTGGAGAGGGAGTTCATACCAAGTTCCTTCTCACAACAGTGGGCGAGAACAGCAATCAAATCTGCCTTTCAGTTATAGTCTCTTGGCAGCGGGTGATGAGGACACGGGAATCACAGGAGCCAAGATCATCTGCCTTCAGTCTCAGGGCAGCGGGCAAGGACAAGGGACAGCATCTGCACCACCTGAACGGCAAGGGCTCATATATATACGTGAAGTTAACAAAGGTGGCACATGGACAACCTGAGATGTGTAATACTTAAGCAGAAGGAATTCTCTTAGATAAGGGTGACCTAGGAAAATTATAATATATGCGCATGGAGGTGGGGATCATGGCTACAGCCACCCTGACATGACAGTCTTTTTAGCTGTTAAATACTGCTGGAAGCATAAGAAGAGTTAACTGAGAGGAAGTGACATTTTAAAAAATCATTTATTCGCCATTGTCTTTATTTAGTAGAGTAATATGTATTCCTTCTTAAAAATTAGGTTTCAAAAGCAACTTTACCTAGGGATTTTTCAGGTTTCAGGTGAATGACAAATTAGCTACATATTCTCATAGATAATATATTTAATCAGAAAGCAAATCTTTAGTATTTTATTCCTCTTAAGGAATAACATTTTCTGCAATATTACTTGATTTCTCTTATAGGACATAAATGGAAACAAGGGATGTGGTCCAAGGAAGAAATTGATATTTTGATGAACAATATTGAACGCTATCTAAAGGTATCTCATGGCATTTTTTTTGTTTCACTAGTTTGTTCACTGCCACTTGCAAAAATATCAAAGCAGTATATTATATATAGATAGGAGCTTCTCAATAACTTTTGTAATGGATGACTGGTTAATGTTGTAACTTAATAATTTTAAGGTGTATGATAACAGTGTATTTTTAAAAACTTATTGAATTATCAGTTTTATTGCTTTAGTTAACACCCTGAAGTTTAGACAAAATCTTAATAGCCTCTCAGACTTTTAAAGCCCTGTCTTATAAAGCAGCTTATAAATTCGAGTTTAAGTTTATATTGTCTAAAGCTTAAGATATGCATCTTCTTTGAATGAATTTATGACATCATACTAGTCCTTTCCTTCTTAAAAATAAATCAAAATTTAATTTAATTTCATATTCAAGCTTCTGTTAGTTTAGTCATCCTTTTTGTTAAAACAGGATTTTTGAGCCACTGGAGATATGAATTGCCTTAACACATAGTGTTTGATTTTGAAAAGCCAGCAGGTCACTTGGGAAAGTTGAAAATAGGTACAGAATGATGCAAGGCTTTGAATGTGAGTAATACATGTTATAAATTCTGCATGAGATTAGGAAGAGTATTCTTAGGGCTAGGAGCTATGGAAAATATTTAGAAGAGCAAGGATTTAAGCTGAGTCTTTTAAAAGGGGGTAGATGCCCTGGCCAGTGTGGCTCAGTGGGTTGAGTGCTGGCCTGCAAACCAGAAGTTCACTGGTTCATTCCCAGTTGGGGCACATGCCTGCTTTGCCAGCTGGGTCCCCCCCAGTTGGGGGCATGTGAGAGGCAACCAATCAATGTATCTGAAACATTTGATGTTTCCCTCTCTTTCTCCCTGCCTTCCCCTCTAAAAATAAATAAATAAAAGCTTTAAAAAATGGGGGAGGGGGTAGAACTCATGCTAAAATAGGGCTGGAGGGAACAGCATATGTAAATGCTGAGCATAAAGAAATCAGAGATTAAACCCAGACCACATTAAATTAACATGTTTAACTCCTTTAATTTGAACCAAAATAATGAGCCTGTGGAAACTAGGCTTGGAAGTCCAGACTAAAGAAATAGAACTCTAACCTATAGGAAATGAGAAAAGACTGGTACCTTAGTTAAGTCAGAGACCATCAGGGTAAATGTGTGCTCTTCTTAGGGAAACCTTCCAGAAACTTGCTGACCATTCCCAAAATTAAGTTAGATTTAAATAGTGCATGTTTGAAATGTAGACCATTAGCATTGTTTGAGACTGGGAAGTGTACAGTATTTATGTGATCATTCTATTGTTTTATACTTAGCTGGCTATAAATAGGTTGCTTTCTAGAATGTTCACATTCTTATCTTATTTTAAGCTGCATCCTTCCAAATCTAAGCTTTGTAAACTATGAAGAGTTCAAAACTTTAATTCTTTCTTAAAGAATACAGATTTTTCCCATCAAGCAAATTGTTTTAAGAGAAACAGAAATAGTGACCACTAAAAATTTATCCAGAGAAAAAAATAGAAAAAGAAAAAAAGAATTAAAATATATCCAGAAGTGTATTAAGTTGGCCACTGGTCACATACAATTTAGTTGAAACTGGGGAAAAAATGCATGGGTTTAAATAAGACAAGTAATGAGTGGTAAGAATACTGCACTTCGGGAATTTAAGAAGCCGGCTTCTTTTCTAGGGGCTTGAAATAGATGATCTCCAAGGACTCCCAACTTTATGATTAAGGGGAAAGAACATGACTAAAATATCAGACTGATAGAAATGGAATTGGCAGGGAAAGGGCAGATGAGAAAGTAGTCTTAGCTGAAGCTTGATGACTGGATATTGGGGGGAGAAAGAAATGAAGAGTTGGAGTAACTGAACAGAGTTCTCATTTTGGGTAATTTGGGAGAATAGGATAGGATTGGCGAAACAGAAAATATCTAAAAAGATGTAGATTGTGGGAAAAGATAATTTATTTGATTTTGATTTTTGACCATGGTTTTTATTATGTAGTGTTCTTCTATGAACATTGTAGAGCCAATTTTAAAACCAGTTATTTACATGTCATATATCTCATATTTTGGGTGAAGAATAAATGAAAGTAAAGTAACTGCCACAACAAAAAGAGGGAGAGAATAATCTTTTTATCTCACTATATGGTTATCCTGCAACACAGTGCCCAGTAAATATTTAAGTTTAATCATTTACAGAATTGAAACTGTATAAACAAAATAATTTTAGGAAAAAATTATAAAATTTAGAAACTTTTTGCTGTTAATTTGGTACAGATTTTATACATTCAAAAGAGTATATAAAATGTATCAGTGTAGATTTGCCTGTTTTAAAATTTTTTATAAATAGGTTCATTCTCTGGATATTATGTAACTTCTTTTGTCAGATGTTATGATTCTGAAGTAAATGCCCTGTTGGATTTCTTTAGCTGTATTTTATTGTGCAAAATATATATACAACACATTACCCATTTCATACTTAATGGTCATTTGGGTTCTTTTTTATTTAATTACAGTTTATATTCAATATTATTTTTTATTAGTTTTAGGTGTACAAGCATGGTGATTAGATATTTATATAACTTATGCAGTGATCCCCTCAATATTTCCAGTGTCCACCTGGCACCACATGTAGTCATAACAATATTATTGACTGTATTTTCTGTGCTGTACTTCATATTCCCATGACTGTCCTGTAACCACTGATTTGTACTTCTTAGTCCCTTCACCTTTTTCACCCAGTCCCTCAGTGGGTTCTTTTTGATTTTTGCTATTCGTCGGCAGCCGTCCGTCTCGAGAGACGATGGTGTAGCTTCTTAAGAGTCTATCTGCACCGCCGAGAATGGCTGTGCAGGCCGACTCGGGAGTGACACGGTATCTGTCTCCTTCCGTGTTGAATCGACATCTTGCGATGTCGCTGGAGTGTCCTCTCCGTGAAGCTGAAGCTACAGAGCCTGGGCAGGGTGATATGGAGGGTCTGCTGTTGCCCATGCAGCAGACCCCCCCTCTCTTCGCAGCTGAAGGATCCAAGGGAAAGATGGAGTCAATACAGCTTGGCTTCAGGTGCGCCGCAGGAGTTGCCGGTGTTGACTACAACGTCAAACCACCTTAGGGACTCCGGCTCCGGATTTTCTGTCGGGGTTTACTCCCTTAGCCTTTCCCCTGAAGAGGTATGCCGCAAGGCAGCGGAGGTTTTTTGGAGTCAGAGTTTTCCTTCTCTGATGTGCCCTGACTGGAAGATCGAACCAGCGACACTTAGCTCGCAGGCCGACGCTCAATCCACTGAGCCAAACCAGCCAGGGAAAGATTTTTGCTATTAATTCGTACAAATCAGGAGGGTGCGGATGGTATTTTACTATGGTTTTAATTTGTATTTTTTCTGATTACCTGTTTTTATATGCTTACTAGACATTCATGTTAACTCTTTGAAATTCCTGTCGAATTTTTCTGTGGGGCTTTTCTTTTTCTAGATGTACTTAATGTATGCCAGATACTAATGGTTTTTCAGTTGTGTTACAGGTAGCTTATCTAATTTAGTGGCCTGTCTTCCCTTTCTCTAGATGCCATTTGTCAAAAATGTTTTTCCATTTCAATACCAAAATTATCATATTTTTACTTTCATATTTTGCGTGCTGTTTAAGAAATCCTCCCTTGCCTCAAAGGCGTGAAGATATTCTTATATTTTATACAAGCTTTAGAGTTTTGCCTTTCACTGTGATTTCTTTTCCCTATAGCCGTGAGATAGGGTTTCAGTCTTATGTTGTGTTATGTATAACGATTGTCCCAACATCATTATTGAATGCTAGTTTTTTCCCGATCTCCAATGTCTAATTTGTTCCCAGGTTCTGTTTGTTGATACCTGTAACAATGCATCACTATCTTCAAAAGTCCCAGTATCTGATGGGGCAAGTATCTCCATGAGTATTCTTCGCCCTTTGTTCTTCCATTATAAATTTAGAATCAGCTTGTAGTAAATGGAAAGCTTTTGGTATCTTGATTGGGACTGCATTGAATCTGTGCATCTGTTTCAGGGGAATTAACATCTTTACAATATTCCATCTTCCTATTGAAGAACATTGTATAATTCTCCATTTTAGTTAGTTCCTCTTTAATTTCTTTTGATAGTTTTATATTTTCCTTCATAAAGGACTTGCACAAATTACCTAAGATTTAATCATAATACTTTTAATTTTGATGCTATTGTAAATGAGAACTTTTAAAGATTTTTTATGAGCTTCGTAAAGAAATGCAGATGATTTTGTAACCACTAGCCTTGCTAAATACTGTTTAAAATAAAATTTTATTTATTTTGGGGGGCGGGTCATATTTAACATCTGTAAATGACTCATTTCCAATCTTTATACGTTCCATTATTTTTCTTTTATTAGACTATCAGCAATTCCTAACTTGCTAGGAGTGTTGTCATATATGAATATTGAATTCTGTGAATGCTTTGTTCATACTTAACTGAGATTTTATATTCTTTTCCATAAAATACTCATGATTAATTACACTAATAGTTTTTCTGACATTAACACAAACTTGTATTACTGGAATGAGCTCACTTTTTGCATTGATTTAATACATTTTTCATACATTGCTAGGTTCAGCACGCTAAACTCTTTTAAGGATTTGGGGGATCTGTGTTAATGAATGAGCTTAGGCTGAAAATTATTTTCTGAACACTGTCTTTGTCTGCTTTTGCTATTAAGGCTTTGCTAGCCTAGTAAAATAAATGGGGCAGTGTCCCCCTTTTTTTCTTTACTCTGGAATAGTTTAAAGTCAGAATTATGTTTCTCTTGATTGTTTGATAGGATTTACCTATAAACCGATACGGGCCTGGGGTTTTCATTATTTCACTATGGTTTCCATTATTGATAACTGATTAAATTTTCTTGATGGTCTGTACTTATTAGATATTTTATCTCTTCCTGAGTCAGTTTTGGTAAGTTGACTTTTTCTAGGAATTTATTTTATGTAAGTTTTCAAACTTACTGCCATAAAATTTTTAGGATGTTCAATTTTCGAATCTCTAGAAGCCCCATTTTTTTATTTCTAATATTGTTTTGTCTTTTTTCCCTACTTTTGCCATTAGTTTATCCTTTTGTATTTTATTAGTCTCAATGAATCTTTTCAGAGAACCAATTTTTAGCATAGCTTGTCCTTTCTATTTTTTATTTGTTCCTGATTCTATTGATTTTGTTCTTACAATTTTCTTCCTTCCACTTTCTTTAGATCTTAATTTTTTATAATTGTAAAAGGAGTTGACAGAACTTGACTTGATTGAATCTCGTACAGTTTAGTTTTGGAACATCTAAGTATCACTATTATCTTGCAACATTTTAAATTTATACTTGACTTATTAATGCATTAGCAATACATAATTTTTTGAAATGCCATTGATGATCTTTAAAAAAAACTATTAAAAAGTATAGTGTATCAATTTGCATCTTATCAAAAATCCCTAAATCAAAGAAATGTAACCCATTTAGGCACGCGGAATTAAAGATGCTACCGAAATCATCTTTGAGATGTCAAAAGACGAAAGAAAAGATTTCTACAGGACTATAGCATGGGGGCTGAACCGGCCTTTGTTTGCAGTTTATAGAAGAGTGCTTCGCATGTATGACGACAGAAACCATGTGGGAAAGTATGAAAACTTGTAATGCTGCATGATTTCATGTAATTAGAGGAAATAGTTAAGGAATTCTATTTCATTTTCTTTGTTTTTTTAATGGAGTTATGATCACATCCATAATTGGAGATAGCTATACTGTGAATTACTGTTGGGTTATGTTTCTCCAGGTCCATGTTGTGAATATGGTGAAACCTCCTTATAATTAAGGTCCCTTAGAAATTAAAATCTAAATCACTTTATATAGGTTTGATTTAAGACTTAGCTGACTTAATACATCAAAGTCTGCTTTGTAATAACATTATAAAAACTAATAGTGATTTTAAAGATTTAGAAAGTGTGAAGAGAACTCTATAAAATTCATTGCTAACATTTTTCCTATTCATTTTTATATCAATAGTATAGCATTTCCTAGTTCAGTGACTTATTTTTTTTTAATAACTAAATTTATGGATACAATGCATGGATTTCTGTTGTAGGTAACATGGGAAAGCATCATATTTTCAGTGCAATGATTATACGGTGTTTTGACATTTTTTATTTCTTTTTGGGAATTTTAGGTGATAGTACAATAGTATTGCTTACTAGATACTGTTTTTTAAAAAGAGCATTGCATTGACTATATTGTGTACTTGCCCAGTAGGACAAAGAGCCTCTGTAGTGGAGCTAGAGCATGTCAGATGTCCACGCATGGGGAGAGAAAATGAAGAGAACTTTAAATTTTTTAGTGCCTTGTGAGAATTTACCATAGATTTTCTTTCTAGCTCTGGTTTACAATGTCATCAATAAGTCTTTTAGAATTGCTCTGATATTAGATGCCTGAACTGAACTTTACCAGGAATAGTTAGGCACCTAGGAGCAAATGTTTTAAATGTTGAATTTTTTAGATAAAATTGGGAAGTGCTCACTTTTATTATAGCTAAAAGTACTCATTTTTTAAAAGAAAGTAGAAGCAATAATTTTTATTAATCTACTTTGAAATTGGTTACTCTGAAAATATTACCTGTATGCTAAGTGACTTTAACATTTGACTCCTTAAGTGAAATTCTGATTTTTATTAAAGTTTTTAGCATTCCCTGTTTTAATTAATCTTTTTAATTTTTTTTTAAATTTCTAGATATACACCTGAAGAAATTGAAAAGCTCAAGGAGTAAGTTTAAATTTTTTTATTCATTAATTCTGATAGTTGGCATTTATTATTATTTTGTTTTATATATTTTTAAAGTTTTACTTTGAAATTTCAAGAGATTTTTGGTAGACTGATCTAATTTAATCCTGCTGAGTGACCATAAAAAGAACTTACTAGATCTGTGCCTGCACAGAGGAGCCATGCCCATAAATTGTCTCCTTCTGTTGTCAGTTAACAAATCAAATGCATCCTTAGACCACTGTTGGGAGTTACAGAAGATATCAGATGGCCATTTTTGCTGGCCGTAAGTCTAAATCTGGGCAACTTATATACCAGGATCAAAACCAAGGTGGTGCTACATGGCTTAGTTTAGAAAGTGACTTGGCAATGTTTCACTTAATGTCTGAGCTATTTCACTTAACTTCTACCTCATAAAGGCTGTTTCACAGGAAACATAATTTTGTTTCATTGAGTTAAGACCATAAAGTATGGGTTAATGTATGGTACGGATAATGAAAAAAATGGAAGGTTGGTCCTGTTTGTGATGATAAGGACTTATGAAATTTTCAGATATCTGAGACAAGCTTATTAGGTGCATTCAAAAGGGAAAAATCTGGGGATTGCCTGGGAGATTGTATCAGTAACCTGAGGGGAAATTTGGTCTTTTTTGAACACATATCCAAGTTACTTATTTCTTCTCTGACCCAGGAAAAAGGCAATTGCTGCCTGTCTTTTTTTCACCCACAGACAACTGTGGACCCCCCAAAAAGGCCACACTTTCAAACTTTGGCTCTCAAAGTATTGCTGCCCACAACTTCCAAACCAGTCAAATGGGAAGAAGAAGAATGAAGAATAAATGATGAAATTAAAAGGGAGAAAAAGTTGAACCCAATGCTGATTGGCAGACTCTTGTTTTAGGCTCCGGATAAAGCATGGCAATGACTGGGCAACAATAGGGGCGGCGCTAGGAAGGAGTGCATCTTCCGTCAAAGATCGGTGCCGACTGATGAAGGACACTTGCAACACAGGTACTGTGACTGCTGCTGGCCGGTGTTCATAGGTCACATTTGAGCTGCTTGCCCCTTCAGATACTGCTTTCTCTTCTGGGAAGAAATTTGTCATTCACTTCAGTTCAAATTTTATTTTCAAGTCTTCCTTTTTCATCAAGCTTAATAGAGCCAACTCATTCTTTATTTTTGCGCTTTTAAGTAAAAATGACATTGTCCACAGAAACAACATCATCTCAGTTTCATAGATTTTAAGTCTAGCATGTCTCCATTTTATAGCGATTAAAAACTGCTCCAGTTGGGAAAGTATTTTTAAGGATTATATACAGGTATTTTTAAGGCAGATATACAGGAAGTAATTTTAATTTCAGCTCATCTAACTATTGAACTTTTATTAGTAGCTTATCAACTCATGTTTATGAAAAACTTTAGTTCCAGCAGGTCACAACTTAGGAAGAAGCTGTGTTTTAATGATTTTTAAACAAACTAAAATTTTCCATACAAAAAACTTGTGATTGGTGTTTGAGTCCCTAGGCCAGATCACAAAATGCCTATTTAATCCTTAATATATACACATGTATAGATGGTACTGGTAAACCTAAATTTTGTGACTAAAACCAGTATTTAGGCTCTGCTACTAAACTCTCATTTAACCTTTTTGAACCTCAGTTTTTCTCTAAAAAGAAGAGGTTAAAACAGGTGGTGTCATGATTTCTTTTTAGCCCTAATGTTCTCTGAAGGATACATAGTCTCTCATCAGTCTTTTCATAAGAAAAACCATTCTCAAGTTAAGCTTGAGCTTCCAGGAAATAAATTTTCTTTCCTCCCCCGCCCCAATCCACCCCTCCACTAAAGTGGAATCAGTAATGTTTCCTGCTTAACCTCTCCATCAGCACTATTACCCACAAGGTGATGAAGAAATAAATCCCACCAATTCTCATTCTCTGGTGAATGACAGCTTAGTAAGCAGGAATGGCAACTTTAGAGACAGGCTGTACCCCAGAGGTACATGTAAGGTGCTGTGTGTACAGAAGCCTCTTTTTTAGCATAATTTGGACAAACACTGTGCCCTTCCTTGATAGCCAGCCTGAGATACTGATCTGCATGTTACCTTTCTATGTTGCTATCTGTTGTTTCTGATCAAGAGTTTTCTCTTGTACCACACCAGGAGACAGCAATCTGAGGGTTCCCTTTCTTTCCTACCATGCTAAAATAGGAGAGCAGGACATTGTCTTGAATCCATGGTATCCGAATTTCTGCCTAGCATGTAATAGACAGGCACTAAATATTTGTTGATTAAATGAGTCCTTGAAGCAAGCATGTGGCCTTTTTAAATGTTTCCAGAGTTTTTAGCTACTGTTAACAAAATAGAAACAAAGTTTTTTCCTGTTTTTCTACTCAAGCTCCTTAAGAAAAGACCGAGAGGAAAATTACCTTTTATTAGTGGGTTTGAGTTCATAAAAACCTAGACTAAAAACATGCATGAATACTAGTCTCAGACTTATATTTCATCACAGAAGCTTGAAGTTGGAATAGTGGGGAAAGGAGATGGTGTAAACCTATTTTTATATTTACCAAAATGAGTGGGAGGCCATACATGTTATTCCATTTGCCCCTCACCATGGATTCCTATAAATAAAGGTCTCATTGAGCCTATATCACTTCTGCAGAGCAGGGATGCTTAGGTGAGCCTAAGGTACAAGTAAGAGTTTCTCTGTCCATCAAGCCACCGCTGACGCTCTTCCCACTTAGGACTTAGTATAACTTGAGAGACATAAATCCTTCTAGTAACGTTTTGGGTAGTTTTTCTTAAATAATCAGTTTGTGCTTTTGATTAAGATTCTGTATTTTGTACTTAGAACTTGATTGGGTTAGTAAAGTACAGCTGTCTTGTAGATATTATATGCAGTTTTCTACCTGAGGGTCATTCAGAAATACTTTTAGTACTCTTTCCTACTTCCAACAGTCCTTAGAGATACAGGGCTGAGTCTGATTTGAAAAAAATAAAAGAAAGGCGGGGGGTGAGGGAGAAGGTAGCAGCAGTATTCTGGATGATTTTCTTCTTGCAGGGAAGTGGACAGAAGAAGAAGAAAAGAGACTTGCAGAGGTGGTTCATGAATTGACAAGCACTGAGCCAGGTGACATTGTCACACAAGGTGTGTCTTGGGCAGCTGTGGCAGAACGAGTGGGTACTCGCTCAGAAAAGCAGTGTCGTTCTAAATGGCTCAACTACCTGAACTGGAAACAGAGTGGAGGTACTGAGTGGACCAAGGAAGATGAAATCAATCTCATCCTTAGGTTTGTATCCTAAATCTTTTAATGACAAAAGCTGCTTGATTGCTGTGGGTGTCTTGATTGTCCTCTTTTGATTCTCTAGATGCCTAAAGTCTGTAAAGTGTCCTTTTCATAGAGAGCCACTGTTTATGATCATAAGTATTTCATACTGAGCTCTTTTTGTTTGTTTTGTGTTTGTTCCTTTTTGGTGGTTTTAGTGCGTGTGCAAAGTATCAGATTGAAGGCATGGAGACTGAAGTCCTCTGTGTCCACAGAAGAGGTGTACAGGTGTGGCACAGGCAGCAGCAGAGCAGCTTTTCCACTGTCCCAGCAGTGTGACCCCTTCCTAGCCTAAGGGGCCACACTGCGGGTGAGAGGGCCACTCAGTCTTTGGCTGCTGTGCCAGGGTTGCAAAGGGGGCCGTCTGCAGTTTACCCCACACCTTTAAACTGGACCAGATCAGACATTTCCAATTCATATATATCAAAAAATAACTTTAAGATAATAATCCCAAGTTTATTTTTTTAATTAGCTGGTTTAACCATTAAGACTCAGTGACTCAAATGGGCAAAAATGCCAGCAAAAAAATATTTGAGATACTAAAGTAATGAATAAAAGCTATCATTGCAACTGCTCCCTACTGAAAATCAAAATCTGCGTGACAGTTAAAGCTAGAAAACAAATAAACCATTGAACCCCAAATTTAGTTGGGTTTTATTTTGGGAATTTGGGAGGGGTTGGGGTTTTTTTGGTTGCTGCTGGAGTATTGTTTTTGTCTTGTTTTGTTTTTAACAGTTTTTTAAACTAGTCTTTATAAATGGCTCATTTTTAAACTTTTTTGTTTTTGTTTTAATTTTACAAATGGAAAAGCTAAGATCCTGAAAGTAACTTACTATAACACTATAAGACTTTGCAGAACATTATACAACTAAATCTGTTCTTACCGTATTCTAACCTTTCCTTCCCAGCGCTTCATCTGGGTCATTTATGATTCATCCCATTGGTTGTACCATTAACAAAAGGCTGTTGCTGGTGATATTTAATAGCTCTTAGCTCCTCGAATCCTATCCCATGCAACTTAACAATATAGAATCTCGGTGCCAACCTGCCATTCCTGTTTTGGCCAATGCCATCATCTGTAGTCAGAGGTGGGTTCTTACAGAGAAATAAATTAACATCTAACAGGTGCTTATTTTGTAACATGTAGGATAGCAGAACTTGATGTAGCTGATGAAAATGACATAAACTGGGATCTGTTAGCAGAGGGATGGAGCAGTGTCCGTTCACCACAGTGGCTTCGAAGTAAATGGTGGACCATCAAAAGGCAAATTGCAAATCATAAAGATGTTTCATTCCCTGGTAATGTATCATTTGCTTGAGTCCTTCCCTTGTCTTAACCATATTTATTCCTCAGGGGTTAGAGGCTAGAAGTTTTTTGTTTCAGCTAAAGAGATAGGAGTCTTAGGTTTTCACTTAAACCTCTGCCCTATTTCTTTGGAAAATAAGAGTTGATGTGATTGATAATTTTCAAGGAACCTAAGATAAAAATATACACATTCTTGTTCTCATTAAACTACAAAAAGGAACTAAATTTTACATACACATTTCATTGTGTACAAAGATGAATTTCTGAAAACTGACGTTTAATTTACTTTAGGAGTTGAATACTTTCAAATATATTAATTTGTTTTGTTATGTAGAGAAATTCTGTGGTAATTTATTTTGTAGAACCAAGGCTCTGTAAATTTCTAATTTCATTTGTTACATAAATCTAGAGATGGTATGTTGGGATTGCTTAAAAGCGAGGCATAGCAGACTTTTCACTCCATTGCCTGCTGTGCACTCAGGCACTAAAAACTAAGTTATACAGTCTGCTTAGTTTAGATAATCAGATTCATTCCCCTTAATAATGTTCTCCAACGTCCATTTTTTCCAAAGGAAAATTAAATGTTGAGAAACTTAGGCTTCATGAAATGTCTTTTTAATTAAATACTCCATTATAAATCTGATAAAACCAAAACAATGAATGAATACTAATGTAACATGAACCCAGCCACATTGTAGCATCACCTGGAAGGACTGATTTAGTCTGTCCTGACTAGCAGAGGAGGGCAAGTGTAGAGTTGGCTTTCTTGAACAAGAACTCAAGGTGGTTGCATATTTCTGTTTTGGAAAAGATCAGCTGCTGCTTAATGCAACTTAGATGGCAAGAACAATATTATGTCATTCATAATCTGTTATGATGGAGAACATTTCCAAAAACTTCTAGATAGCTGTAGTTTAAAAATGGTTTTTTTAATTATTATTTTCGTAAGATTTCATATCCAGCATACAATGATTTATTCCAAATACTTTCCCTCTTTACCCCCCACCTCCCTTGCTGCTTAAATGGTGGTCTTTGAGAGAATCAGTGTTGTTTTTGTCTGTCCATCTCCCTTTAGTCTTAATAAAAGGTCTGAAACAGTTACATGAAAATCAGAAAAACAACCCAACACTTTTGGAGAGTAAATCAGGATCTGGAGTTCCAAACAGTAATTCCAATTCCAGTGTACAGCACGTTCAGATCAGAGTCGCCCGCTTGGAAGACAATACAGCCATCTCTCCAAGCCCCATGACAGCCTTGCAGATTCCAGTCCAGATCACCCATGTCTGTAAGTGTTTGGACAGACCTCAAGTCTCCTTGCTATGTGACCTACATAAATTAGTTAATGACTAGCACCTTTCTCTCATCTAGAATGTTGACAGGAATTTATCCAAGTTGATGAGTGTACCCTAAGATCCAGTTTGAAAAATCACTGGGCCACCTAAATAATTAACATTATATATCTGTATATGCAATAACTGTCAGTTACCTTACATTTAAACTAATCGTGCCTGACTTATTCTTGAAGTTCTAATTTAAATTTGGTTATTTGCTTTACATTTCCACCAGTGTAATAAAGCATGAAGAATTTTCCTTGGCAGTCTTTTGTTTTTATATTCTTGAGAATTGCAAAGCAACTGAAATTACTGGCCCACCATAAATATGAGAGCTACTGTTGGCTGTAGATTGATTGTGCATAGAGACTGTTAAAATTTTCATTGACTTGATTTGACAATGCATTTTGGGAAAAGAGCAAACATTTTATAAATGGTATTTATTCACAGCATAGCTTAGCCTCAAGCCACATTTGTCTGCAGCCATAGTTTGCTTACCCTTGATTTAGGTTATTTATCTTGAATCACTTCAAATATTCTAGGTATGATCTTAAGAATCCATCATATAGAAAGAGAAATAACACACATGAAGTCCACTTCTCTTGGTAAAGGTGTCACATTTCTTTCAAACTGAAAAGTGTTCTAATCAGAATATAATAAACTAAAAACAGACATTCCACATAAAGAGTCAATTCCAAATCATTTTTTCAGCGCAACTGAAAGTACCAAAAGAGATCACATTTCTTCTCGTAAGTCTTAGTTCTATGTAACCTTCAGCAGACACTGATGAAGTCTGAGTCTCAGTTGACACCTATAAGGAGATTATACTATCTGATCTCTGAAGTGGTGTTCAGTCTCCCAAATGTGGTGGTTCTGAAATAATACTTGCATTTATCTCATGTTTTTGATCCTCACAACTATATGAGATAAGCAAGACAGATAAAAGGCTCTGAACATTCGTTGGAATTAAAAGTAAGTTACTTGCTCAGGTTTACAGTGCTAGGAAGCAATTCCACTAGAATATAAAACGTAGTGTTCAGGTGATTACCATTCTAGACCTCTGTACTGCTTCCCAGAATGTCCAAGTTCCTATCTTTTTACAAGTTAGCCTCAGGGGTTAGCAAATATTGTCTCTGTCACAGTTACTCAACTCTGCCATTGTAATGCAAATGCAACCATAGAAAATAGATGAACATGTGCAGCTATGTTCCTGTAATACTTTATTTACAAAAACTGGTAGTGGGCTGGATTTGGCTGTGGGCCATAGTTTGCCAGTCCCTGGTGTATGCCATCCCAGATAAATCCATTAGATTTCTTAATATCTCATAAGAAATGTAAGTAAATTCAGGTTCCAGGCAGAGGATTCAGTATGAGTGCCTTCATAATAATTTACAAAGTATTTTATTGTTGTCCTTGTTCTTACCACAGCCTCAACAGACTCCCCTGCTGCTACTGTTGACTCGGAAACAATAACACTAAACAGTGGAACACTACAAACGTTTGAGATTCTTCCAGTGAGTAATACCTCACAAAGTAGATATCAGCAATCTATGTGCATAAGAAAGACCAGTTGGTATCCGGTTTAGAAATGCTACACACTTTATAAGCCAATGAAACATAAAGACATGACTGGCATTAAGTGCACCTGTGTCCATGGTTTTGAGGCCAATTAGAAGACAACATAAATCAGACCTCCACTTTTATAATTAATTTTAATCTTTTGTTTCATTTGTATATAAATCAATAATGTGTTCTTTTTATATGTGAAAATGCCAGTGCTACTGAGTAGGGTACATGCATGCTACAGGTTTGTATTGTCATAAGCAAGTATATAAGCAAAAGGTTCATATTGGCTAATGAGGAAAAGTTTGTGGAATAAATTATTTAACAACATTCAGTAAATATTATACTGGCAATTGGGGATACAGAATTTAAAAGTCCCAGTCCTAAAGGGTATAGCCACTTGGGAAATAATCTTGTAGTCTCTGAAAAGGTTAAAAATATACTTACCATATGACCCAATTCTTATCTCAGATATGCCTAAGAGAAATATGTCCACATAAAAGCCTATTCATAATAAAAAAGTGAAAACAACCCCAACGTCCATCCACTGATAAACGAGTAAATAAAATGTCCTATAGCCACACAAATATTTGGCAGTAATAGAATGAAGTACTGATACATACTACAATCAGGATAAACCTTGAAAACATTATACTATATGAAAGAAACTAGACACAAAATAACAGATAGTATATGACAACCATTTATTTGAACTGTCCAAAACAGGCAAACCCAGCCCTGGCTGGTATGGCTCAGTGGATTGAGCGCTTGCCTGCAAACCAAAGGGTCACCAGTTCAAATCCCAGTCAGGGCACATGTCTGAGTTGCAGGCCAGGTCCCTGGTCAAGGGCTCATAAGAGGCAAACATACATTGATGTTTCTTAAGTCCTAGTCCTTCCCCTGCTTTCTAAAATATGGCAAAGCCAGAATTAGCTCAATTTTCATGAAGAAAATATAAAATACTTTTATTTAAATTATGTCAAGATTTGCTGTGAAGAACAGAAGGGGCATTAGTGCAAGTTTATTGTCACATCCAAATCTCAAAAGGATGGCCAATACAACAAAAAAATTCTCAAATTTGAGAACAACCTTGGAACTTCTAGGAATTTAAGCCTCAGTTTCCTAATGCAGTGATCTACAACATAGGGATGTATAAGATAACCGTTTTTCATAGATCGAAAACAGAACATCCTTCTTTTTTGCTACTGTCCCCTCCCCCTGGCTAAATAATGTATACACATATATCTGGGGTATGTGTTCAGGTTTTTACTTATTGGGTTAGAATCAAGTATTTGGAGACTTCTGTTCTAACTTAATAGAGATGATAATAGTGCCTCAGCTTCAAAAAATTGTAAGTATTAAATGTATAAGTGTATTAAAGTAATGTATTATACATGTACATATAAAACATTTAGTGTGTGACCACACATGATTAACAAATACAACCATTAGGAAAATACCTTTCACTTTTATGGAGATGGGAAGGACTTTGAGTGCCCACTGTGCGCCAAGCACCATTGTAATCATTTCTCATCCTCACAACCCTTTCAATGAGCGGTAGTTACTGTTGTCACATTAGCAGTTAGGACACCTAGATTTCAGTGAGTCTGTACCCAGAAGAGCAGCTGTGGCTTAGGTCCACAAGACCATACAAAACTAAAGAACTGGTTCTATGACTCCACCTCTATTTTAAGTGCAAATATTGGATTGGCCAAAAAGTCTGTTCATTTTCCATAAAATAAGACACATGTTTCATTTTCACCAATAACTATTGGTGAAATATTTGTGAACTGATTTGGTTATTTTGAGTATGTCCACTATCTCCCACTATTGGCATCTAGTGGGTAGAGGCCAGGGGTGCATCTTCCAATGTATGAGACAGCCCCACAGCAAAGAATTATTTGGCCAAAATGTCAGTAGCGCCAACAAACTAGCAAACCACTTTTGACACGTTCCCTCAGTCACAGCACCTTCTCCATACACCGCACAAATCTTTTTGTACATTTCAGTTGCATTTTTACCTTTCTTGAAATAAAGAATATGCCAAAAATGTTGCACATTATCTTCCATCTTCAGTATTAAAATGGCTACACAAAAATTCAGCAATTCTGATAAGTTTTCTTTTAATTCAGCTGATATGACAGCTATCACAATACAATCTAACAAAATTGTTTTAAATGAACTTAAAAGACAACTAAGCACCACTAGCCATCATACAGAAAAAAACTAAACTTTCTGGCCCACCCAATATTTTAACTTTAGAGCATTAGGATAAACTGAATTCCAATTATTATAGAAGCTTATGGCTGTGAAAGGTGTATGGGTATTGAGTAGTTTTGTTATATTTCTGTACTCTCAAAAATCTAAATATTTATCTGCTTACCAGCTTTTCAAATAGGAATTTTCTTTTCCCTTTAGCAAAACACTGGTAATTGCTATTTCTGTATGTTTCCTCTTAATATAAAAAATACTTGTTAAAATTATTCTGTGAAAAAAAATCTGTAGTGCCTTTTCAAAAATGGGAAACTTAAACTGGGAGACTGCCAGTTTTTATGTGCTACAGAGAAAGGATAACGAGGGAAGGTTGGGTGTGCTGGAAGTAGGGGCTTATGTGACTGCCTTCATGCCATGACACAAGTAAGACCAGACCATAGAAACAGAAGAGCGAAGAGCAGGATACAGGCCTTGCCTCTCTGTTAACTCTGTTAAATATTAAGTAATATTAATTACTTAATATTCATCATTTTATTACTTGTTCACACCTACCCAATTGATAAGTACATTTGTGGCTAGTGAATTAAAGTCAGCCCTGCCCTGGCTGGTATGAGTCAGTGGAGTGAGCAGCCTGCGAATTGAAAAGTTGCGCGTTTGATTCCTTGTCATGGCACGTGCCTGGGTTGCGGGCCAGGACTCCAGTTGGCCCAATTGATGTTCCTCTCACACATCAACATTTGTCTCCCTCTCTTGCTCCCTCCCTTCTCTCTCAAAATAAATAAAATCTTATAAAAGAATAAGGTAAAGATATTTCACCTTTTAAAAATTTTATTTATTTTTAGAGAGAGGAAGTGAAATAAAGGGAGAGAAATATCACTGTGTTGTTGCCTCTCACGCGCCTCCAACTGGGGACCTGGCCCGCAACCCAGGCATGTATGTTGACTGGGAATCAAACTGACGACTCTTTGGTTTGTAGGCTCAATCCACCAAGCCACAGCACCCAGGGCTGTTTCACCTTCTTAGTCAGTCCCTATTTTGGATATAAAGCTGGGCTTAATGAGTACTAGTAAGTCTGCTTACTTAAACCTGTGCTGATCTTGGTCTCCTTTTTCAGTCTTTCCATTTACAGCCCACTGGGACTCCAGGTACCTACCTACTGCAGACAAGCTCAAGCCAAGGCCTTCCCCTCACTCTGACTGCTAGTCCCACAGTGACTGTGACGGCTGCTGCTCCTGCTTCTCCTGAACAGATCATTGTTCATGCTTTATCCGTATGTTACCCTACATAAATTGCTCCATTTTTCTAGTTTCTGTAAAGAAGACTGGCTAACTGACAAGCATCACCATGCTTTTCCAGTTTTCAATACTGTGATAGAGCCCATGTGCCTTCAGTAAAAGTATCTTGTGGGGGTTGGGGGGTGCTATTTTGAGCTCAGTTCAAGTATTTATTTGAGTACCTATTAGAGCTCAAGAGCCAAAATTAATACAGCCCATTTATTTAAACAATTCTTCCTATCACTGTTGTCCCAGGAGTACCGTTTTATATCTTCACTCTGCCTTTACTGGGGTAAATCACTCTCCCTGTGTCCCCTTACCTGGGATGGACTTAAAATTAGGGGAATAGCGACATTAGGAGAGCCACGGCCCACGTAAGCAAGGAAAGGGTTTCTAGAAAAACCGTGATAAGAAACTGCAGTTCCAGAGGTGACAGGTGGGGGGAACAGGAGCCCATATTAGCACCTATAAATGTCATTGGTTCCCTGTAACTTGAATATGGTAGGTACTTTATTTTGCCATTGATCATTTTTTTTAACATTTTATAGCCAGAGCATTTGTTGAACACAAGTGACAATGTTACAGTGCAGTGTCACACACCAAGAGTCATCATTCAGACAGTTGCCACAGAGGACATCACTTCTTCCATATCCCAAGCAGAACTGACAGTAGATAGTGATATTCACTCATCTGATTTTCCTGAGCCTCCAGATGTCCTAGAAGCAGACACTTTCCCAGATGAAATTCATCAACCTAAGGTGACTGTAGAGCCATCATTTAATGATGCTCATGTATCCAAATTCAGTGACCAAAATAGCACAGAACTGATGAATAGTGTTATGGTCAGAACAGAAGAAGACCTTAAACAAGAGGAGGAAGCACCCTCTCATTTAGCCTGTGCTTATGTTACGGAGGTAAGTTGCATTTAAAGGAACAGCCTATGGGTTCTTGCCTTGAGCTTCAAACCTGCAGTTTAGAAAGAGCCTAGAAATAATTTTTGGGGTGATATCCTGTGGTACCTTTTTTTTTTTTTTTTAAGACACAAAATAAAGTGTCAACCCCACTTCTGACCTCACAAATATCAGTTAACCAGCAGTGTTACTTTCTTACCACACTGTTCCTCACTAAAAGCTTTTCCTTGGAAATGTTTGCTAGAATCCATGGAAGCATTTTCCTAAGGGTGGTTAATAATAGGTATTTATGGTTTAGCTTAGGAACCCCATGCTAAAGAAAAACATTATTCTATATTCAGGGAACCTATAATTGAATTGGTTCTTTTAAATGTTTTGTTAATACATTAGAGTTTAAAGTTACTTTTGTCCATTTTAAGACCTTAACTTTCATGTCTTTAATTTTAAAATGGGATAATATTTGAAAGTTAAGTCCTTTCAAACCTAAACATGTTTGGGATCTTAAGGAAAACTAATAAGGAATATGTGTCACAATCTCTTTTTTTTTAATTACTGTTTAGGATTTAGAGTCTCCTGCTATAGAAGAACAAGTTGATCAAACAATTGATGATGAAACGATACTTATTGTTCCTTCACCACATGGCTTTATCCAAGCATCTGATGTTATAGATACGGAATCTGTCTTGCCTTTGACAACACTAACAGGTACTAGAGTACAACTGCATCATGTGCCTGAGTAGTCTTAAAATCAGGCAGTCACATATTTAATTCAGTTGTTTAAGTCTTTCTTGACCCAACAATAAAGATTAGTCTTCTTGTTAAATTTTGCACTTTGGTAGACATTTAAGAGTAACTGGAAACTTAACTCATTACAGATCCCATACTCCAACATCATCGAGAAGAATCAAATATCATTGGATCATCTTTGTGCAGTCCTGTTTCAGAAGACTCAAAGGATGTTGAAGATTTGGTAAACTGTCATTAGGTCATTCTTAGAAACAGATAGTTCAGGCAAGGAAGCCACAGTTTAATTACAACACCTCCAAAGAAATAGGAGGAACCCCCAAGATGTTTAACTTAACCATTCCTCTGGCTTTTAAATAGCTACAGTGCTTAAGCCGCATATGGTGTTGCTGCTATGACTTTTTACCTCCTTTAAATACATCATCTGAGGTCCAGTCTTACAAGAGTGTAGTTGAGTGGAGCATGGGTCGGGGGTCTTTACCTACATAGATCCCTGTGATTAGTGCCATCTGTTAGCAGGGAATTTCATTCACTTCAGCCACTGAGAAAAGTTTAAAATCACCAAAGCTTAACTACTCTGTTTTAAAAGCGGTAATATTCATCTCTAAAGATCAGATACAAGTCTCTATCCAATCTTGAGTAGGCCTGTTTATATTTCAGAGAAGTCACAACAACGCCTAGAGCTTACCAGTGACCTTCTTCAAAAAGGTGAAAATTATCATTAGAGACTTGACCAGTATACAAGGACAGACCAGGAGGTGATTGTGCGGCAGTTACCTTGGGTTTGCTGAGCTAGCAGTGGGAGCTGATCTAAGCTGAGTAGGAGGAAAGCATTAAAAGAGTTAAGAACATTCACTACAGGTTTTTTATTACTTTTAAAGGGACTATGGATGAGAATAGTATCAAAACTCAGACTTTTCACTTCAGAACCCACTGTCATCAGTTTACAAAATTAGCACTTTGAGGTAAAATGAAATGGGAAGGAAGTTCCCTATCCTGTACCATGACCGTTTCTTACATGTTTTGCGATATGTATTACCCCGAAAGATAATTAAGGAGGGTATCAGAGTTCGCTGTTCACTTAGTGCATTAGCTGGTGAGGGTGCGATAAAAATTTCTCCCTCTGAGGCAATTTTGAAAAACAAAATTTGCTTCTGTAATGCAGTGAAATATAAATTGAGTCATTCCTATACTAGAGAAGGTTAAACCAAAACTAGTCTCTTAAAGCTTTAACGCGTATGACTCCTATAGAAAAAGTCACAAAAAAACCTTGTATAAATTATTTTATTTATTATTGTAATTAGATCTTCACAATCAAAGTTGTTTTTTCACAGTCTGTGTTTTGTTAACATAAAATTGTAGTTATAAGGAAGAGTTGGTTGTCTAGGGAACAATAATTGTACATTCAGTTTAACAGAAATAAAAGAATATTTGTCTTAAAATGCAAGACTGTTTGTTACATAGCCTTTTGCCATGCAATTACATTATAAAAAATTTTAATTTCAAAAGTGAAAATTATTTGTGCTGTTTGAGCTTTTAAGGGTTGGAATGTTTAAGTGCCATATCAGCTCCTTAAAAAAAAAAGCAAAGTGATGATCTATGATGTCTCCCCTGCAAGATGGATTTAGATTTACAATTAGCGTGAAAATCATGTGTCAGACTTCTGCAGTCGATTCTTCAGCATACCTTATCCAGCTTCTATTCACAGTCCTAATATATAGCTTTGAAGAGACTTGGTAAGTATTTTCTCCTTGGTAGCCTCACTTTCCCACATCATGGAAGTACAAGTTCGCACATATACATAGCATGATGATAGAAAATAAGATATAGTAAATTAGATTTCTAAATTTCGGTTCTAAGTCTCCTTGTCGATACCAGTAGATCTAAAAGAAGAAAAATTAAAAGTTTAAGTAAGAGCCACTGGGTCAAGTATTTAAAATACAACTAATTCTTTTTCCCCTAAATGAGACAGTCTTTATATTAACCTACATCCCTAAGACTTAATATTCAAGTAGCACCATCTGAATTTCCACATCCAAGATCATACTATTCCTACTTGCTCAGTTAATTTTGTTCTCGGTTCAAATCAACAGCATTCACCAGTCATTTGGCAAGGCATCCAAGAAGATGTACCTTCAGGACATAGTTTAAGTATGGGGTGAACAAAACAACTGTAAGCCTACTTTTGCCCATCCCTGTATTTTTGAGTAAAATATACAATTCTTTTAGATAGTGGAAGGGACAACTTTGAAATTCAAACAACATTCAGACTGCCAATACAAAATTGGGCTTACATATGCATGTATTTGGTTTAAACTAAACCACCATTGGTCTCTAGACTTTGGGCTAGGAGTGGGAGGAGAGCCAAAGGCTCCCAAAGTGGGACTGCTGAATTCTTCCCTCAGATCTAGGAGTAGTAGAGCAGAACCAGTGCATTAGAAGCTTGGAGGTCCCATTTAATTTTACCTCACAGAAGCACATTGCTCTTACAGTTCAAGCCCTGTGTGAGTGAAAACAATTGCTTTTAAGGGGTTACTGTTTTGATTCTGCCTCATCAAAGGAAAAAACAGCTAACTAATGAATGAACGAACACTTGGCAAATAACCCAGCTGAGCTCTGCACCTAAAAGAAAGGCTTCTCTGTGGTAAAAGTGAACATTGTGACAAGGATACATCTACAGCTTTAGGTTCTCCTGGAGAATTACTTCCATTTGGGAGGTAAGCACAGAGATTAAAACAGGCTAATTTTGTAATTAGAAATAAATCCAGAGTGCTAGTGCTGTATCTCTTCCCTGAAGAGCAGTACTGGCCTTTCCTAAAGCCTGGTGGGCCCTGGACAGTCCTTAAAAGAAGATGAATTAAGTAAATTACATAAAATCTTTGGCCACCTAAGTCTTTTTAAACTCTTTCCTTCCATGACTTAGCTATCAAGGAAAGTTTCCCTTTAGGGTTACAACTTTGGGATTTGGGAGAAAATAAACTCAGATTTAAAAAGAAAACACTGCAATTAATATTGAGAATTTTGACACCCTTGGGGGGGGGGGGGTTGTAATTAGAGATACCCTTTCATATAGACCCAGGGCCAGAATCTGTCCTAGGGACTGCAATCTTCAGCCCTGGAGGAGACTCGATTTAAATTCTAAACAGTACTCACAAGTACGCAGGCAGTAATACTACTCAAAGAGATGCAGACAGCAAAAAATACATTCAGTGGTTTTGGAGGTGGTTGAGGGAAAACAAAAGCACTGATCAGCGTTACCTGTGTGAAGAGAAATTATATCAGGCCTTAGGAGTAATTCCAAGACTTGGTTCAACTAGAGTCTAGGCAATGTTAATTATTATAAAATGCTCCACACTGTAAAGAGGTGTTTACCATCAGATCTGCCTTAATGGAATATTAACACAATGTTTAATAAAGTATTTGTAAATATGCTTGATTGCGTTACTTTTAGTACTTGCTCTTTCTAACCTTTTCCTCCTTTATGAAAGGAGCAAAGAGCACAGTAAAACTAGCCTCAAAATAGCATCTTCATTAACAATATAAAAAAGCCTTTCAACCTCATTTCCAGGATTAATGGTTACATTGGGCAAAGTTCTGACCTTTTTGTTATTTTGAATACTTCTACAACAACAAACATAACCAAAACTGTTTTTGCCTAACATCATAAAAATGGCCCGCAGAGTTGTTTCTACCATAGATACAGCAATATACCCATTATTTTTAAGAAGTCATGGAAATAAACTTCCCTAAAATTTTCTTTCTTTTTTGTTTAATCTTTTATTTTTTGGATTTTCAATTACAGTTGTCCCATTTTTCCCCCATTGCTCCCCCCCCACCCAGCCCACCCCTTCTCCCACAATCATATCCCTCCCCGTTGTCCATGTCCATGAGTCATTCATACACGTTCCTTGACTAAACCCTTCCCTTACTTATCTAACATTTAATGAAAATGTGCCACAGAAATGCCACTCTCAGGCTAAAGGAAATAGAGCTTTGTTTTTTTATTTTATTGTGATAGCACCAAGCTATATTATATAGGGTGAAAAATTACTATATGCTGACCAAATCTTTTTAAACCAAATTATAATGAATGTGCTTTAAGAAACAAACAAGACATTAACAGAAAAATGGGGAGCTGTGGATTATGCACGGAAAGGACATGTTACTTATTTACTAGGCAAACAAACATGGCAAACTCAGAAAACTAAGTTATTTGACTTTCACATACTCAACTGGGGATGAAGGATGAAATCAATTTACTCCAGTTACCAACTGCAATTTTGTAATAAAATTGAAAGCATTAATGTAACTATGACTGGAATACTTCCCGTGCTGATACACTGGCCCCTTATAAGTTTTTTTGGTTTTGTTTTTTTGTTGTTTGGAGAGTTAATTGAACCACAATACTCAAGTTTTCAGAACTTTGGCTAAGAGCCTAGGTGAGACACAAAGATACTTACTAGAATCAATAAGGATGTTAAGCTGCCAACAACTAAATTGATGATTCGATCCTGAAAGAGAAAAGAGTTTTTGAGCCATATAATGGATCCATGGCACTTTTCAGAAAGTACAACCACAGGCATGAAGAAACAGAGACCCTGCCCCTCTGTTTACACATAAATACAACTGCCAGGAAGGCAAGTGTACTCAGCCAGGAAAAAGGCACTTTGGAAGGACAGCTAACTGGAGAAGGTTTCCTGACAGGACAGGACAGGACATTTTTTACACTGGAGTCTTGAAGACCAAGAAGGACTAAATGGAGAAGGGAGGCTTAGAAAATGCCATGTGCGCTGTGAACAGCAGGAGCAGAAATAGACGGCCAGCCCGGGTCCTTGCTGGAAAAACCTGACTGCAGACCGTGGCAAGTGCCATCAGGAGTGTGCACCTATTTGTGACACAGCTGGGGCGGCGCGTCTACTGTAAGCGAAAAGGAGATGTTGTCACTAGAGGGATCACAGGACGCCACGGCAAAGATGCCTCTCAGACCATCTTGTCGGGGTTTCCAATATAATGGCCAAATTTTAATATATAAACAAAAGTAGAATCTTTTGATTGAATGAGGAAACTGGGGTCCAGCCCAGTGGGCTTCCTTGTCATTCCCATCCCCACCCCTACAAACTCCACAATGGTTTGAAAAGCTTCTCTAATCCAGTCCTAAGTGTACATACAGGTTTTAAAGTAACTTTAGGCCCAATTGGTGTGGTTAAATATTTGCCTAAAATCGCACATAAAGTTAGAAGCAACTTTGAAATGGGGTTCCTAAATTAGGGTCACTGGTTAGATTTCATTTCAAATATAAGGAGCAAAAAGTTAAATAATTTTATACAGGGTGGGGTAAAAGTAGGTTTACAGCTGGGAGTGTACAAAAGTTATTGTGTTGTTATTGTACTTCCCATTATGAACTGTAAACGTACTTTTGCCCACCCCTGTATGTTACTAATATACTACTTCTATATATCTCATATATATTTATTAGGTTGATAGAAGTTATTTGCAGAGCTTACTGAATAAGGTCATAACGGTTTAAGACCTGAATCTCATCAGCAGCAAACACTACTGTAAAGCCAAATAGTCTTTAATTTCTGAGAAGTCAAAGCTGAGTAGTGAATCACTAGTCAGATTTTCTGGGTAAAGTTTTAGCAGAGAATGGCAGGATATTGGAATAAACAAAAGCTCAGAGATGGCAAGGGTACAGGAACAAACACAGTAGCAACTGAACACTCACTTCCAAACTGCATTTAAAGATAAGAATCCAAAGTTAAGAGGCAAGCTTAGCTGGGAGGGAAGAGCGAAGGAAAACCAAATATGATATTATATGGGCTGTGCCTGATCTAACCAAGGACAAACCACTCTCTAGACCAAGGGCATTGCAATTCAAATGTTACGGAGGACAAAGGAAACTGAACACCGGCCACACCCTTATAAACTAGGCAGGCTCAGACCAAATCTTACCACCACCTCAGCTACAGGAACCCACATGGCACACAGTATTCTGAAATTATGACCATTTTTCGAGGAGACACCTAGGGGCAAATCACTGATCATTATTATTCCCACACAAGACAAATTTTAAATGTGTGTGTTCAACATAAATGCGTTTATAGACAATCTGTTACCATTGTTTTTGCCTTATGAAAAAAGTTCAACTACTCTTACAGGCTGTGAGAAGTCAAGAGTATCTGCTCCCACCTCTATAAGCTCCAGGAACTTGAAAAAGTTTACAAAAACCTGCACACATCCCAACAGTCCTCTTACCAAGAGAAAGAAGCCAGTGGAGAAGATGTTCAGGTGAGAGGTAGCTGAGAAGAATTCCTAATCTCCAAACAGCAAGTTACTATCAAAGCCGGGGGAAATAATAATGGTGAGGAGGTAGTAACTATGCCAAAAGTTTTTGCATATCTTTCCTTAAAAATCCTGGGATGAGAAGGTATTATAACTCTTTTCAGATAGTAAAACAGGCTCAGGAAAATTGAAAACTTGCCCAAGTTCTCAATACCAATAAGTGATGATGGCAGAAGGCAGGATTCAAAGTCAAAAGAGCAGATTCCACTTATACCCCTCACTGGTAGATCAACCTAGAATGCTACTGCTGGTCTAGACAAGGATACCAAGTGGCAGACAACACCTCCGAAAGCCCATTAGCAAGGGACTACAGTGAAGTGCATACCTTCCAGGTATGAAGAATTCCTCATAAGTGATTTTTTTTTTCAGGTTGTTGGACTTACCCATGTAAACCTAACAGGTTTTAATCACTCATGAAAATGTATCTAAACATTAATGATTACTATCCTGCTTGCCTTCTAAAAAGTTTACCAAAAGGAATTCTAAGACACCTCCCTGAACATCGGTTACTCTATTGTTATAATGCAGCCTCTCAGGGACTCCCAAGACAGGATGAACTACTGGATTGGCCAAAAAGTCCACTTAGTTTTTTCCATAAAATAAAAGACACCTTTTCATTTTCACCAATAACTTCATTAATTTGAATATTTTGAGTAAGTTGGCTATCTCCCACTATTGGTATCTAGTGGGTAGAGGTCAGGGGTGCTGCTAAACATCTTTCAATGCATGAGACAGCCCCACAGCAAATACTTATTTGGCCAAAATGTCAGCAGGACCAAGAAACTTTGCAAACCACTTTTGGTACATTCCATCAGTCACAGCACCTTCTCCACAGAGTGCACAAATCTCTTTGCATTATAGTTGTGTACCTTTCTTGAAATAATAAAGCATAATATGTGGAAAATGTTGGGTATCTCATTCCATCTTCAATATTAAAATGGCTGCAAAAAAAATCCACCATTTTGATAAGTTTGTTTTTTTAATGTATGCTGATACGACAGCTGTCACAATACAATCTAACAAAATTGCTTCGAATGAAGTTAAAGACAACTAAGTGACTCTGGCCAAGATGGCAGTGTAGGCAGACATGGCTCGCCTCTTTGCCCATCCACATCAAAGAAATCAAGTTGAATGGAAGTCTGACAACTATGGAATTAAAGAAACTACATCCATCTAGACTGGTAGGAGGGGCACAAACATGGAACAGGCTGGTCCCACACTGAGAAACGCTCACGGTAAAAACTGGGACACAGGACTTGAGCAGTAAAGCGAGGCGTTTATTCACGAGTCTGCAGAGCCGGGCGCATCTTCATAGCCAGGAGAATGTGTGCGCCCCAAATAGACAAAGGAACCTGGTTTTATAGTCTTAGCTTCCCCACCCTGAAATTGCCACCCTAAAGTGATTATTTTCTCCACCCTAAAATTGCCATTCTAAAGTGAGAGCGGTTAGCTTCCCCGCCCTAACGCAACTAGTTTCCCCTCCCCTCTTCTCCTTCCCCGTTTCTCCATGACCCGATACTCAGGAGGTACAATCTAAAGCGTTCATCTAAATGCCCCCATTGTGATTTGTGAATATGCTAATGCTGTCCACTCCCTTCTCAGAGACCCTTTAATTACATTTGCCCTTTGTTACCAATGACTTTGCTACTGGTTTGGGCGTCACTATGACCTTGTTTCTAACAATTCCCCCCTGTCTCTTTTGGAAAATTGACTACTCAAACCATTCTATTTATCCCTTCAAATTTAAGGAGGATTTCTCGACTTTCTTCCTCATGGTTAGGATTCCCTTGGGTCTCTCGGAGGAGGAGATTATGAAAAGTTGCTGCATCTGTTTAGTTAGTGCAGTCTCAATTAGTCTCTGAACTAAACCTCTGACGCATGGAATAATACAACAGCCTAAAGCTGTGAGGACGCCTGCTACCACTATGAGGGATACCAGAGCTGATGAGATTCGAGAGACGATGGTGTAGCTTCTTAAGAGTCTATCTGCACCGCCGAGAATGGCTGTGCAGTCCGACTCGGGAGTGACAGTGTCTCCTCCCGTGTTGAATCGACATCTTACGATGACACTGGAGTGTCCTCTCCAGTGAAGCTGAAGCTACAGAGCCTGGGCAGGGTGATATGGAGGGTCTGCTGTTGCCCATGCAGCAGACCCCCCCTCTCTTCGCAGCTGAAGGGTCCAAGGGAAAGACGGAGTCAATACAGCTTGGCTTCAGGTGCGCCGCAGGAGTTGCCGGTGTTGACTACAACGTCAAACCGCCTTAGGGACTCCGGCTCCGGATTTTCTGTCGGGGTTTACTCCCTTAGCCTTTCCCCTGAAGAGGTATGCCGCAAGGCAGCGGAGGTTTTTTGGAGTCAGAGTTTTCCTTCTCTGATGTGCCCTGACTGGAAGATCGAACCAGCGACACTTAGCTCGCAGGCCGACGCTCAATCCACTGAGCCAAACCAGCCAGGGCTGATGAGATTATTCCTTTCCAGTTCCCAAACCAGTTTTCTAACCATTCTGTTATGGGATTGTCAATACCTGAGTTTTCTACTAGCTTAGTTGCTAAGGTAGTTAGTCCCTGCAGAGCCTTAGTGATAGATCCATCAGGGGCTGTATTATTAGGGATAAAGGTGCAACACTGTCCCCCAAGCATTACACATACACCTCCCTTTTCTGCCAGCATCATATCCAGTGCCATCCTGTTCTCCCAAGCCACCCAACTGGTGGCATTTAATAAATATAGTTTATCTAATCAACAGAAGAGCACTGACTCAAACCCTGCTGCTATCTGATTTCTAGCTTTAAACTCATTTGGAACAACTCTGGGGACCCCAATTGCGTCAATATAGATATGAGGATCAAAGGATCCACCAGGCGCCATTGACCTCTTTTTCCTAACAGGGGCAGTCTGGATTGGTTTTGGAAATGCTAGGGTAAATGGGATAGCCAATTGAGCCAGGGCACAGGTTCTACTTCACCTGTCCAGAGACTCCTTTGCCCATAATACCACCAGACATCTGCTCTGGGGATTCGGAGGGGAATATAGTCGCCGGCCCCACTGTGAAGGTGGCTCGCATATCTGGTATGAGTGCATGTTCGGAGTTCTTCTGCAGGGGTACCCGAATTCGCTTCCCACCTAGAGAGGCAAGAAGAGTAATTCATGGGCCCCACTGAGTATAAAGGGAGGAATTGAGTCCCATTACTCCTTATAGAGGGAAGAGGAGAGACAAGCTTCTGCAAGTCCCATTTCCCCGTGCATTCTCATCCTGATAGAGAGCGAGCATACAGGCCATTCCGGAGGGGGTCAGAGTCCCAGCCTAGTGGAGATGGTACGACCTGTGCCTGGGGTCTCCCTGTGGTACAAGCATAACAGTTGCTTTTATTCAGGGATTTAACAGCAAATTTGACCCATTCTACCCAAGCATTTGCGTCTCTGTACCCAGTCTCTATCTCTAAGGTTTGTCTGAGATCTAATACCTTAAAAACTTTTACCTTGGCTGGATCATTCTGGAGTCTTTTCTGAGGTGTAGCTGAGAGAAGTTAGATTTTCTAGGGAAGGAGTAGTTGTCACTAAATGAAGACCTAGCCACCCTACTGGATTTATGCCAGATACATTAGCTTCTAGGCCATAAACTCTGGCAGCCACATGGGGTTCCTGACTTAAGGTCTGTGGCTGGTTCAGTGTCGGAAGAAGAGGGTTGCACTGAAGAGGCTGGCAGTTTGGGGGAGGAGCTCCTTTGCTGAAAGTTATTTTAAGCAAAAGAGAGACCAGTTTAAAGTGAAGCCCACTGACCAACCCATACTTCGCCAACCCAACCACTTAGTTCAGCCAAACTGTTGAGTCTCAGGGGGCGGCAATGCAGATGGGCTTCTTAAGTGCAGCTTCTATGTACAGACAATCACTCAGGTAATGAGATTATAGGCTTATACCCTATGAAAACAGAAAGAACACACACATGTTAATTCACACAACACAATTCACAAACCAATCTCTAAATTTGCAAGACTGTCTTATTGGGAAGACATCCAGTTGCAAGGCATTTGACATTCTTCTTGCCTGTAAATTAAGCATTATTGATAATGTCACAGACCTGGTTTAACTTTTGAATGAAAACAAACTTTTAATTAAAATAAACTTTATAGACACAGCTGCACTAGTTTATAGTCTACCACCGATCATTGTGATTTTCCTCAAATCACTATTTTTCTCAAGATTACCCTCCTTGTTATTAAAGGGACTGCATTAAGTCCAGTTTTAATTTAGCCTGTTCATTTGCATAAACACAACAAGAGCAGTGATTAACCACATAAGATCTTTTAAGTCTGCTTTGCTAGAACTTATACAAGGAACCTTCATGTTGACTTTTAGTCTGCTCATCAGGACACAGAAACTGAGCCACACACCTGCCATCTGGCCTTGCCTGTAAAACCCATGCTTTTTACAAGTTCTTCAAGCTTTCCATTGTGCCTTAAGTTTCTTCCTAGCCATTTATCAGGGAAGCAACCTTCATTTCTTCTCTAGACAGACTGCCATGGACCGCACAACCAGCCAAGGTGCCAGGCCTTTCCCTTATGGGCTTTCATTAGCCTAGGCATGCCTCCTTCAGGCACGACATTCCAGTCAAAGCCTCGACTGACATTACCACCATTAGTAACTGGTCTTATTAGTTTTATGCAAAGGAACCTTATGTCACTTCTTACTTCTTTACAATGCCAAACACTGGAGGGTTCCCGTAGGGAGAAAAATATAAAGGCTTGAAGGAAAATCCTTGTCCTTCAAAACTGCATTTCCATGCATTATACCTTCTATTACTAAAACCATACAATTTCTTCTCAAAACCTTTATAAATTTTTAACAAACCTTTTCATTTACATGCCTTACACCTTTCCTGGTTCCCTTTCTTTCATGTGAAGTTTTAAAATTTCCCTGGGAAACCTCAATTTTTCCTTTCAGAGCATAAACAGAACACAAGCAGCTGAGGTTTTCTTTTCCCAGGTTTAAAGCTTCCATAACTTTCTTTTTTTTTTTTTATAATTATAACTTTCCTCAGACCTTCTGCAACATTCACAAACTTTCTAAATACCCTTTACTGAACCATAACATGCTTCCAATCCTTGTTCTTTTCCACACGGTGAAGGACTGTACTTAAACTCAGTATCTGGCAGCTAAAAGTTCCTAGATTTTCAGAGATATTCTGCAGCTTTTTGAAGTTCCTGCTTCTCCTCCTCTCTAACATACACTTTCTGAGCTTCCCTGAGGAGTTTTTCAGTTGCTTTAATTGGCCCATTCATTTACTTTTTGCAATTTCTTACAAATATTTGGCCAGTTTCTGTTACAATGGTGACTTTTAAGAGTCCCTGTCTACAGCATTCTTTGGATTTAGACCAGAATACTTTCTCATTTTGTCCCTGAGCTTCTGCAGGGATCTGATGGAGCTGTATTTCGAATGCCTGGGAGACATTCTGTGCATAGGGAACAGACTCCTTGATTCCCCTGATGACGAGGTTCCTAAGGTCTTTCATTTGAGCCCTAGCCTCCAGCCTGTTATCACAATCAGGGTCTATACTGGGAAACTTCTGTTAGGCCGGGACAATTCCCTGACGGGGGGGATGTTCCCTTTCCCATATCCTCATAGCAGCCCATCTGATTGATCACTCCCTTCTCTTCCCCACTGAAGATGTCTAGTATAGACATTAATTCTGTCCACATGTATATGCTGGGTCCGGGGAACTGATCTAATTATTCTGCCAGTCCAAGGGGGTCCTTTACCAAGCGCTTCATATTGCGCTTGAAGTTTCTAACTTCAGTGCTTGTTGAAGGAGCATTTGACATATCTAATATGTCCTGGACCCCTGGAGACTTCCCTAAGGGGAAACCGGCTGCTCTGAGGGAATGGGGAAGTTCTTTAGGTCTTGATTACATTGTTTCAATTCCTTTCTTAATTTAGATAAGTTGCCACCAGCGCCTGTAGGTGTCACGGGGGCAGATACTGGTGGGGTATCTGCTAGGTGTTCCTGGCCTCTTCGTCTGTACTGTACGTCCACGGTGCCTCCGCCCAGTTGGCTGCCGGCTGGCTGGGGCTATAAGGCAGTGGGAGACAGGACAGAGGGCCCAGGCCTTCTCTTTTTCTTTTCTACAGGGAAGAGACCTGCGGATCTGCTGGTAGGCGGTGATCAGCAGAGAGCATATTCCCTCTCTTCCTTAAAGGCTGATGCCTGGCCCTGGCTGTTGTGACCCAGTGGACCAAACACCAGCCCACGAACCAAGTGTTGCTGGTTCAACTCCCAGTCAGGGCACACGACCAGGCCACACGCCAGGTCCCCAACTGGGGGCACGAGCGAGAGGCAACCACACAGCGATGCCCCTCTCTTCTCTCTCCAAAGACAAACAAACAATCCAAAAAACCTGAACACACATATAAGACCAGGGCTTAACAAACCCAACATTCATCAGACCCAAATCGGAGCTAGAAGACAGATTTCCCCTAAATGGGTTCCTTTGGCCAAAGGAAACAACAATAATTTACCATTGTCTGTTTTTCCTTACTTTTGGTCCCCACCCCTAGGCCTAAAATTTCTATTTCCCATCCTCAGCTGATTCCCGTGGCTGAATCTGGTTGTGTTCTCAACCTAACGGACCCAGCGGAGGGTCACTCCACACTCGCTTACTTGCACACAGACCGAGATGCTTAGTCTCCGGCCGCTTCCCTCACAGGACAACGGACCGAGCGGAGGTGCACTCCGGCCGTTTCCCTCACGGGAGGACGGACCCAGCGGAGGTGCACTCCGGCCGTTTCCCTCACGGGAGAACGGACCCAGCGGAGGTACACTCCGGCCGTCTCCCTCATGGGACAGCGGACCCAGCGGAGAGGCACTCCACACTCGTACCAGCCACACACACAACTCGTACCAGCCACACGCACAATCAGCTTCCCGAGGATGCCCAACCACCAAGGCAGTACCTAAGTCCAATTTTCCTACCTTGGCCCGTGCACGAGGTTGCCTGGTTGCCGCGGAGTTTGCTTTTGTTTCCCCCTGCGTCGATCCACTGCTGTCCCAACAAGAAGTCTCGAGTCATTTCCGGACACTGAGGCGGGTGGGCCCTGGGTCAAGTGGGCCACCCAAAAGCGGGTAGGACGCGTCTCCCCGCCTTGGCTCAGAGCCCTTCCCGCACACAAGCGGAGGATCCCGGACGAGCCCCCAAATTGTGAGAAACGCTCACAATAAAAACTGGGACACAGGACTTGAGCAGTAAAGCGAGGCGTTTATTCACGAGTCTGCAGAGCCGGGCGCATCTTCATAGCCAGGAGAATGTGGGCGCCAAGTAGACAAAGGAAACTGGTTTTATAGTCTTAGCTTCCTCACCCTGAAATTGCCACCCTAAAGTGATTATTTTCTCCACCCTAAAATTGCCATTCTAAAGTGAGAGCGGTTAGCTTCCCCGCCCTTAGCTTCCCCGCCCTAACGCAACTAGTTTCCCCTCCCCTCTTCTCCTTCCCCGTTTCTCCATGACCGGATACTCAGGAGGTACAATCTAAAGCGTTCATCTAAATGCCCCCATTGTGATTTGTGAATATGCTAATGCTGTCCACTCCCTTCTCAGAGACTCTTTAACTACATTTGCCCTTTGTTACCAATGACTTTGCTACTGGTTTGGGCGTCACTATGACCTTGTTTCTAACAACACCAACGTGTGATGGATAAAAATTCAGGAGGGATATCTTGGGAGCAAGGAGTCCCAGCCCCATACCATGCTCCCCAGCCCACGGTTCCAGTGTCAGGAAGTTAAGTCCCCACAACTTCTGGCTGCAAAACCCAGTGGGGATTGAGTTGGTAGAAGAAACTGCTGGAGCCCCAAGCAGTTTCTCTTAAAGAACCCACACAGTAATTCACCTGCTAAGACTCACTGCAGTGGTAAACAGAAACTGAAGTGTCTGGCATCAAAGTGAGCAGAGGCCACTGTCCCTTTTCTAAACCCTCCCCCAACAGAGCCAGCAAGTTGGTGCCATATTTGAGACTCCATCAACCCAGCTAACACTGTTTGACCTGCCTTGGAGATCCCCAAAGACTCCACCCAACTCAATTAACAGGCCCACCCAAGCTGCTTTTCAATATGAATGACTAGTCTGAGCTCATGCTTCACAACTTCCTAAATCCTACCAAAGAAGCAACAGCTGGCCTCAGTGAGCTCCAGGCCCAGCACTAGCAGCAGCCAGCTTAGATTCACAGCTTGACTTTGCCTGGGAATTTCCAAGCCCAGCACAAGTAGTAGCTGGCTCAGATTGCTTTATAGCTCAGGCAGGGTGCCCTGGGCAAAACAAGTGGGGGCTGACCTTGCCCTGTACCGCCCAGGAAACCCCAGGGCCTGCACACCCAGTGGGCAGCTACAGACCATGTCAGAGCACCAACATGCTGCCCCTGCATAGCTGATCCTCCATGGAAGGCAGAGGGCAGTGGTCAGTGGTCACAGCCAGTCCTCGCAGCTGACTGGCCCGGGTAAATCCCTCAAATTTATCTGCCAACAGCAACTAAGGCTCAACTACAAGAGGGGGGTATACTCAGCCCACAGGAAGGGCACACCTCGAGTACCCAGCTTGGGTGATAGGGGAGGCTGTGCCACTGGACCCTACAGGACACGTACTACATTAGGCTATACTACCAAGACATGGAGTCAAAGCAGCTCTACCCAATACACAGAAATAAACACAGGGAGGCTGCCAAATTGAGGAGGCAAAGAAACATGGCCCCGATGAAAGAAGAGAACAAAATACCAACAAAAAAAAAAACAAAAAACGAAACAAAACAGAGATAGCCAACTGATCAGATGCAGAGTTCAAAACACTGGTGACCAGGATGCTCAGAAAAATGATCAAGTACAGCCACAAAATAAAGGTAGAAGTGAAGGTTATACAAAGTGAAATGAAGAAAAATATACAGGAAACCAACAGTAATGGGAAGGAAGCTGGGATTCAAATCAATGATTTTGAACTAAAGGAAGAAATAAACACCCAGAACAGAAAGAAGAAACAAGAATTGAAAAATAAGGAGAGGATTAGGACAACCTCTGGGAAAACTTTAAACACACCAACATCCAATTCATAGGGGTACCAGAAGGAGAAAAGGAAGAGCAAGAAATTGAAAATTTATTTGGAAAAATAAGAAAGAAAACCTCCCTAATTTGGTGAAGGAAGTAGACATAGAAGTGGAGGGAGCACAAAGAGTCCCAAACAAGTTGGACCCAAAAACGACCATGAGAAGACACATAATTAAAGGTTAAAGATAAAGCGAGAATCTTAAAAGCAGCAAGAGAAAAGAAGTTACCTAAAAGGAGTTCCCATAAGACTATCAGCTGACCTCTCAAAAGAAACTTCGTAGGCAAGAAGTATTCAAAGTGATGAAAAGCAAGGACCTACAGCCAAGATTGCTCTACCCGGCAATCATTTAGAATGGAAGAGCATATAAAGGTAAAGCTAAAGCAGTTCATCGTCACCAAGCCATTATTATATGAAATGTTAAAGGGACTTACTTAAGAAAAAGATCAAAACTATGAACATTAAAATCACAACAACCTCACAACTATCAACAACTGAATCTAAAAAATAAAAACAAAAATAAGCTAAGCAAACAACCAGAACAGGAACAGAATCATAGGTATGGGGATCGTTTGGAGGGTTATCAGCTGGGATGGGGAAGTGAGAGAAAGGGAGAAATGGTGCAGGGATCAAGAAGCATAATTGTAGAAACAAAATAAGACATGGGGATGTTAAGAATAGTACAGGAAAGGGAGAAGCCAAAAAACTTACATTCACGAACCACGGACATGAACTAGGGGGATTGCTGGACGGAAGGGCAATACCAGGCGGAGGAAAGCAAAAAAGTGGAAACAATTGGGACAACTATAATAGCATAATTAATATATATACTTAAAAAAAAAAAACTAAGCACTACTAAAGCAATTGTACAGAAACAACTAAACGAACTTTTTAGCCAACCCAATATTTGGGATATGGCAGAAGGGTTTCTCACAAGGTTTTCTTTCTCCGAGCGAAGGCCTTGGATTCAGACCTGCTGCTATCCAAGTAACCGTGAATCCAGGCCAAAGAAGTAGCAGTGAAGTTCCGTAGCTCCCACTCTTAGGCCCCTCCTTCTAAATGCTTGCTACACACCAACTGCGATCTGTGGGCCAGATCGGCAACACTGGCTCAGCTGAGATCAGAGGACTCCTGCTGCTGTAGTAAAACCCTTACCCATTTAAGCAACAATAAAAAGAGCAGGAAATGGTTTCCCCAGGGGTTTGGGGAGTGGAAAGAAGGGTTTACAGGAAAATTTTCACTAAAGAAAACTTTTCTGCTTTAAGTTCAAATGCTAGTACGAAGACTCCTGGCAGCCAAGCAGGAAGTACAAGGGGGTTTACGAGTTCTTACTAATAAAAGCAAGCACACTGTATCATGAGACGAGGCCAGCTTCTGAGTCTAACAAGTTTATTGCAGCGTCTGTGCCAATACAGGGACAGAAAATGCAGCTCCTTCACACACAGTCATTTCTTATACCGCCCCGCAGAAACACTGAAGGCATCGAATTCCCAGGAGTGAGAGGTGGGGTGGGAGGTGGGATGGCTGACAGGCCACACTCCCAATTTGACGGCTCATCCTACAACTCAAACATCACCTTTCTGGGAGCCAGCTTCAGGCCCCTCCTCTCAGGACGTGAGATATTCCTGTCTCAGGGTTCCAGGATCACATTGCCCATGTTACACTTCTTGCACCAAAATAAAATGTATGGCCTGTCTCTTCCATTAGGACTGGCAGTTCATTGAGGGTGGGAAGACAGCCTACTTGTTTTCCCTAGAGACTGGCAGACTGGCACACTTGTTGGCACTTGCTCTGTGAAGGCTGGTGAAATGAGAGAATCCTAAAGAGAAGGAGCCGACAGCCTTTTCCTTATGGTGCCTCTCACTGACCCAGGCTACTCTCATCGCTGCCCTGGCACCTGGCTGGTCAGAAGTCTCACCTTCCAGCCAGAACAGCATGTGGCCTTGCTGCTCCAGGCCAGACACCCAACAGCGTGTTTCTGCAAGCTACGAAGGCCCCACATCCTAACAGGCTTCCAGGCTAGGCTCCACTGATTCCACAGAAATACTGCTAGTGAGCCACAGGCATCCCCAAGGGCAGGTTTCCCCTGCACGAGGATGAGCCCAGTGCTCCTGTTCTGCTAGAGCAGGACGAAGCATGGGTTTCAGAGGCATGCCAGCAACTCCTGCTGGGGACTCGCCCTTCACTCACTCCTGGGGAGAGTAACAGCACAGGTATCCCTATAGACCCACACCCCTCCCGAGGTGCTCAGTCCTATCGGGTCAGTCTTCATACACCACACTGGCAAGTCCCATCAGCCGGCCCACCCTCACCCTCACCCCCACCCCATGTGAGCACACTGCTTCCTGGACCACACTACCCCCACTGCCTCCGTCTCTGAACCTCCTCCCCAGGGGAGCCGCTTTTACCCACGTCTCACCCCATATTCACTGGGCCAGGAGTTGGGAGTGGGGGAGGCAAGGCATTCCCTGCTGCTCCCCAGGCCAGACTGAAAAGGTAAATTTCAGTAACATCCTCTGCTGTGGTCTGAATGTTTGTGTACCCTCCCTCCCAAATTCACCTGTTGAAATCCTAAAGCTCAATGTGACAGTTTTAGGAGGCAGGGATGTTGGGAGGTACTTGGGTCATGAGGGTGGAGACCTCATAAATCGGATTATACAGTGCCCTTATAAAAAAGGCTCCAGAGTTCCTAACCCTTTTCAGCCCAGAAGAGGGCCCTCACCCAACCATGGCTTTCAGAACCATCTCAGGCTTCCAGGACTGTGAAAAAGAAATGCTTGTTGTTTAAGTCAGTGAACCTGTGGAATTTTGTTAATAGTAGCTGGGATGGAATAACAAGACAGCCTCAATTTTCGAAACTTGTGTTCCCAGGCAGTCTCATGCAAACTTCTTCCCTTCCTCAATTATTTCAGCACCTGCTGTGCCAAATCCCTCCTCCTCCCACCCTCTCCTCCACTGCCCTGAGTCTGGTCATCGCCCACATCCACTGATTGCACCAGCCCAGTCTCTGACCTGGAGGCCTCCCTACCAATCTCTGACCACGGAGTCAGCAGCTTCAGCAACACACGGAAGTCGTCCTGGTGAATACATCGCTCTGCTCCTGATGCTTTGAAAACCCAGCCCCAAGTCACCCTCGATCCCCCAAATGCTTCTACGTTCAGCGCTAAGTCTTGCTAAGAAGCCTTTAAACTGTCCTGACTTAACTGCTGATTTACCCATCTGTCCCCTCCTGTACACCATGAGGTCTTGGAGGCTAAGGGCCATGTCCACCTTGCTCACTGTCGGATTCTGGGCCACTGCACATGCCGTGTGCCTGGAACCCAGCCCAATGCTGCAGTCTCCAGAGGGCACCCTCATGGGCCTGCATCAACCCAGAGGTAAGAGCATGTTTTTCTAATCCAGGCAAAACCAAGCCACGTGACTGAGAGAGCTGCCACTACCCAGAGTGGAGACTGTACAAAGGTGTACCCACTGTATCGGTGGGGAGCAGCACTGGCTGTTTCCCTCTGCCAATCACAGTGCCCGGCCTACATCAGATGCTCAAATACTAGCTAAGAACAAACTAACTGAGTTCACAACACATTCATCTTTTCGGCTGGGCTTTCACTGTATTTCCATGGCCTTTTATTTCGGGTTGACTGTCCCCATCTGTCTCCAGAAAGTGGTTAGAAGCTCGACCAACTCAGGTTCCCAACACCACTTTTGAAGACTATGCACTAGCAGAAATCCAACCCCCCCCAAAAAAAAGCCACAAAAAAAAAAAAAAAAAAGAAAAAACTCCCCCATTTTCATTCCTTCCAGCTTGAAATGGACCAGAAGGTGACAAGCTTCTCTGCCCATGCTGCACCCATTCCCTGGTTCCATTAATTATCTCCAGCCTCATCTCTATGTTGAATATCTCCCTCATGGAGTTTTTATGGACCAAAAATCTCAACTCCACTCAACATCATCAGAAGAGCCTGCTTCCACCCATCCTGCTTCCAACTTTGATGTTAAGCATTCATTCCCCACTCTTTTTACATGCTAAGTGTTAGGAAGTTAGGGAGAAACTAAAACAGGGTAAAAGAAGAGTAACCAGGGTGGAGACGGGGAACTTAAGTTTTAGTGAAAAGAATCTGCTCCGAGAATGTGACATTTGAACAGGGGCCTTTATAAGAAAAAGAAAGAGACATGCAAGGATCTGGGAGAAGGGTATTGCGAACAAGCCAGTATAGCAACTGCAAAGGCCCTGTGGCAGAAATGAGGCTGGGGATTAGAAGGGGAAAAAGGCCAGATGGCTGGAGCTTAATAAGGGAGAGAGAAGATGGATTTGTTTAATGCCTTTCTATCTTTCCTGCAGTACATATATGTTCCATGAGAAAAGATATACTATCCAGCACAGAGCACATTTTCTGGGGTGTAGTATGCACATGATTAATAATTGAATAAAAATATATACATGCACACTCAACAACCTACAGCCTCCAGAAGAAAATCCTACTCCTCTGCAAGGCATTCTACGCCTCTCACCCAGCGCCACCTCTCTTGTGAGGGTGCCTCCCTAGTTCCAGACTTCAATAATAATGGATCAATCACATTCCCTCGCCACTTCCTGTACCTCCTGCTCCCATCCCTTTGACGCAGGCTGGACCTCCTGCCTGGGATTTCCGGTTGCCTCCTCCTGTCAAAAATCTTACTCCTGCTGCTTGGTCTAAGATGCGAAAGCCCTCTGACTGATGTCCCCAGGAGAATTACTTCCTTCCTCATGCTCCCTGGCACTTTGCTCATCCTTTTATGAAAGGATTCACTGCCTTTTAAATTCAGCACTGATTATCCCTAGTTCACGCTTTTTGAGGGCTTCTTCAGGTGTTTAGAGGCAGTGATAGTCTTCTCTTGTGTGGGAGAGAGAAGGCAATCTATTAAGCATGTACGACATGTCCAAAGGGTGTGACCTTCCTACCACTGTTAACTTGGGGGGAGTGATTCAGATCCTTGAGTCACATCCTACAAGTTTGCAACTTTGCATCAGAAGTTCTGCATTTTTCGATCAAACATAGGTTCCAATACCATAAATAAAAGGCCAATTCTCAGAAATGACTTTCCTTTTCTTCTTCCAAATCACAGTGGAAAACTTGTCAGATGCCTCAGGAGCAGCCCTCTAAAAACAAACCTACTGAAAGGCTGCAAAACGCAGGAGGTCTGCACCCAACCGAAGCCAGAAACCACAGGCCTTGCCAGTGGGTTGGTTTAACCTGGTTCCTTCAGAGATATGGCTCTGCCTAAGCAGTAGCTTCCCCTCACGCTGCCACCAGGGACAACCCAAGGGGCAGCATCCCCTGTGGAAAGTGAGGGGACACCTTTTCTCTAATCATAGGTACAACTGTTCTGACCTTGCCAAAGAAACAACACACTCCAGACTGAGCGGTGCCAGAGGTCGCCTGAGAAAGCATTTATGAGATGCAGGCACACCCACACTTACATTCTCACGCTGCTCTGAACTCCCCAGTGGACCATGACCTCCACTGCTGCCTGGAGCCCTGAACACCAACTTTTCCCTGATTTCTATCTAGACAGAGTAAGGCTGCAAACATTTCAAAGTCTCTTTCAGTTGTGAATGTTTTTGAAAATCCATTCTGTCAGATCCTCTTTCTCACCAATACATGCACTTGAAATATATTCTTTTCACTGAAGCACCACTTTCGGAAATCAAATCACGGTAAAAATAGAAAACAAACCTAACTCCACATGTTCAAGAGGCAAATGATCCCTAGAGGTGGTACCCCACAGCAAGTGCCCGATTTTTATGTGCTGACTTTCAGAAGGAGAGGTATGTTAAGGGGCTGTCAGGTTAGCAGCATGACAGCTATTCTCCTACCATCTGCCTGCCTGTGGCCTTACAAAAGTCACTTGACTTTTAAGCCTAAATTTCCATATTTGGACAGTGGCCGAAGGTGCAGGGTTGCTGTAAGGATTAGGAGATAATACCCATAAAGTGCCAAGAACAGAGTAACTGACATTTAATAGAGGACTGGTAAAAAGTTACTAATATGTATTAGTGTTATTTCTACCATGTCTAATGAGCTTCTTATCAGTGAGAGATTAGGCTCCTCAGAGATGAGGGGGAGCTGAGTGGGCCTATGCCCTGGCCCCAATTTCTAGGGCAGCCCCAAATTCAAGTGCATTCCATCATTCCCACAGAAACACTCAAGTCTGTCAATCCACATGTCCCTATGGCAGTTCAGAAAACATGGTCACTGTACTAACACATGGCCTGTGGCGTGACCCCAAGAAAAAAAATGACTCAATTTAATAGACCCAATGTATTAGTTACAGAGCAGGGCCCCAAAATTCCCCAGAGTCTGTGGTTGGGGTATGGGGGAAGGGGACAGCTTTCAAGATGCCTTTGCATATCTATGGCTGGTAGCTAGTGTCTTAGTTATGCAAATAGCTTTGGTTCTTCCAAGGCCCCAAGATGGGAAGGGTTTGACCATGGAATGGTGAGGAAAGAGCTTATGGTTCTGTGAATGGTCAGAACTGGTTACCCTGCCCACTGCAACACTGGCCACGGTCAGGGATTCAAAAATGAAGTGGCAGCCATTTTTGCAGAGAGTAGAGGGAACACCACGCAGTTTGCAGAGAGAGATCCACGCGGTTTGCAGAGAGAAGAGAACCATGCGTGATCCAGTGCAACACAGCACAGGTTTTCCTGGACTGTCATATGGAGGCTGATGATACCATACCCCAGATCCTGAAGGAGACAGCTGACAGATAAGGGATGGGGAACTCCCAGGCATGGTTTTGGCTTCTAGCCTTTTGGGGAGCAAGGGAAGTGCTGGGTCCCGTGGGAGAACAGGGCTCTGAGCTGAAGTGCTCACTGCCCTTCCCAAGTTGGAATACCGTAAGTAAAGACCTGTTTTCCTCAACACAAGTTGTTGGATTTTACACCAAGGCGCCACGTGAAAGAACCCCCTTTTCTCTAAGTAACATTACCACAGACCTCAAAAATACCCGCCTACAGAGAAGAAAACTCAGCAGACCATCCACTTACACCTTCTGTAAGTGGCCTCAGTTTTTTAAGTGTTTTTCTAGAATACTATATTACATTTACTTCTGGCCTCTTTGCTGAAGCTCAGCAGGTGGAGTGATGACTTTATCACAGGAGAGCCTGAAGCACCACTTCCTGTTCCAGAATCAGCATTCCAGGTTTCTGAACACCAGGCCCCTGCCTATTACTGCTGGTTCAGGATCTCCCAAGAGTGCAGGTTACTTTCCGTGATGCTAAATGATCAGTTCACTTTAAACTTACTATATATAAAATCAAGAACTGGGCAAGGTATTGCGCCTAGTGCTATAGAGAAATGAGTTAAATGGCTCCCCCCTGCAAGGGGCTTACACTCTGGTTCAGAGACAAGAGCGATCTACATCCCTCACAGCACTGGGAATAAGTGCGGGGGGCACCTCTGGCCACCAGGTTCTAGGAGGAAAGTATGGCTGCAGACTGGGTTGTAGGGAAGGTTTTAAGGTGGGAAGTACACTGAAAATAATTCAGATGTTTGGAGAAGACAGGCCGCTACAGAAAGGAGAACATTTGCTAAGAGCAGGGAGGCAGCGGAAGGAAAGGGGTGTGTGAAGAGCTGCCAGCCTGGACTGGGCTTCCATGGAGCCTGGGTGAGGTCAGGGGGTGTCGGCCCTCCCTATGCACCGGCATACTCTCGGGAGCTTTCTGAAAATACTGGGTTGGCCAAAAAGTTTGTTTGGCTTTTTCCATATGATAGTTCTAGTAGTGCTTGGCTGTCTTTAACTTCATTCAAAACGATTTTGTTAAATTGGATTGTGATAGCTGTCATATCAATATGCATTAAAAAAAAAAAAAAGAACAAGAACTGAAAGTTACAGTCAAGATGGTGAAATAAGTAAACACAGCTCACCTCCTCATACTATCATATTAGAATTACAACTAAAATACAGAAAAACCATCACTCAAAACCATCAGAAATCAAGCTGAATGGAAGTTTGACAACTACGCAATTAAAGAAACCACGTCCATACAGGCTGATAGGAGGGTTACAGACATGGAATAGGCTGGTCTCTCACCCATGTGTGGTGGATAAAAATTCGGAAGGGATAGCTCAGGAGCAAGGAGTCCCAGCCCCACGCCAGATCCCCCAGCCCAGGGTTCCAGAGCCAGGAAGATAAGTCCCCCCAACTTCTGACTGCAAAAACCAGCAGGGATTGAGTCAGTGGAAGAAACTGCTGGAACCTCAAGTTTCTCTTAAAGAACCCACACACAGACTCATCTACTAAGACTCACACCCTCTGAGCTCCAGCACCAGGATAGTAGCTTGAAAGGCACCAGTGGCCTAAAGGGAGGAACTGAAGTGTCTGGCATCAAGGCAGGAGCTAGGCACAGCTTTCTCCCAGACAGAAAATCGGGCAGAGTCCACTGTCTTTTTCTGAGCCCTCCCTCCCAACAGAGCCACTGAGCTGGCAGGAAGGTGCCATATCTGAGACTCCATCAACCTGGCTAACAAGGTTTGCCCCACCCTGGAGATCCCCTGAGACTCCACCCCACCCAACTTACAAACTCACCCAAACTGTTAACCATGATTTTCCCATAAGAATGGCTGGTCTTAGCTCATGTTTCACAACTTCCTAAATCCTAGCAAACAAACAAAAGTCAGCCTCAGCCCCATACCTCTTGCTAAGTGGCCCCAGGCCCAGCACTAGCACAACTTGGCTTCACCTGGGAATTTCCAACTCCATCACAAGTAGCAGTCATCTCAGATTGCTTCATAGTTCAGGAAGTGCACCCATGACAGAACACAGGTGGGGGCTGACCTTGGCCTGCACCACCCAGGAAACCCAAAAGCTTGAGCACCCAGTGGACACTTACAAACTGTGCTGGAGCACCCACCACCCTGCCCCTGCATAGCTGACCTTCCACAAAGGGCAGAGGTTGGTGGTCAGTGGTCAGAGCCAAACCTTGCAGCTGACTGGCCTAAATAAATCCCTCCCATTGATCTGCCAACGGCAATCAAAGCTTAACTACAAGAGGACGGTGTACTCAGCCCACATAAAGGGTGCAACCCGAGTACCCAACTTCAGTGATAGGGGAGGCTGTGCTACTGGACCCTATAGGACACCTACATTAGGCCATGGAGTCAAAGCAGCTCTGCCTAGTACATAAATAAACACAGGGAGGCTGACAAAACGAGGGGACAAAGGAACATGGCCCAAATGGAAAAACAGATCAAAACTCCAGAAAAAGAACTAAACAAAATTGAGATAAGCAATCTTATCAGATGCAGGGGTCAAAACACTGGTTATAAGGATGCTCAAGGAATGTAGTGAGGACCTCAACAGCATAAAAAAGATCTAATCAGAAACAAAGGATACACTAATGAAATAAAGAACAATTTACAGGGAAAGAATAGAGTAGATGAAGCTGAGAATCAAATCAATGATTTGGAAGATAAGCAATCAAAAAAACAACCAATCAGAAAAAGAAGAAAAAGGAACCCCAAAAAACGAGGACAGTGTAAGCAGCCACTGGGACAACTTCAAGTGATCTAACATTTGCATCATAGGGTGCCAGAAAGAGAAGAGAGAGAGCAACGAATTGGAAATCTATTTGAAAAAATAATGATAGAAAACTTCCCTAATTTGGTGAAGTAAGACATTCAAGTCCAAGAAGTACAGAGAATCCCAAACAAGATGGATGCAGAGGTCCACTCCAAGACACATAATCTATTTTTAAAAAAGAATATAATTCTGATAGTTAGAAAGAACCAATTAAAAATCTTTAAAAAAAATTAGCAAAATCGGTGAATTTTTTTGTAGCCATTTTAATATTGAAGATGGACGACAATATGCAACATGTTCAGAATGTTATGCTTTATTATTTCAAGAAAGGTAAAAACGCAACTGAAACGCTAAAAAAGATATGTGCAGTGTATGGAGAAGGTGCTGTGACTGACTGAACATGTCAAAAGTGGTTTGTAAAGTTTCATGCTAGAGATATCTTATTGGTTGATGCTCCATGCTCAAGTAGACGAGTTGAAATTGATAGCGATCAAATAAAGACACCGAGAACAATCTACGTTATACAACAAGGAAGACAGCTGACATACTCAAAATATCCAAATCAATAAAGTTATTGGTGAAAATGAAAAATGTGTCTTCTACTTTACAAAAAAAACCATACAGTCCTTTTGGCCAACCCAATACAAATACCTGAGCCCAACTCCCAGAGTTCCCTAGCCCTCTGGTCTGGGGGTGGAGGCAGAACACTTACTAGAGTAGGAAAGAAAAAAGTCATGGCAACCATCAGCCTGAACTGTTTCCCCAGCAGAAGAAATAACAACTGAAGTGGTTTGGCAGGCTGGGTGAGAGGCAAGGGACAACTGGTCTGGTCCCCTGAGTGACTAGCGCTCTTTCGAGGATCACCAGAAGCACTGTCAAAGGAAAGAAGATAGAAAGGCATACTCCTGGGAGTACAGCCTTTGGGGATCTGAGGGTAGGCAGCTGGCAGACACAAGGATCTGAGCCACAGCTTTGTTCTTAATAAAGTAGCAACCGCCATATCCCCACCCTCCAAAAGGCAAGAAGCAGCACTCCTGCAGTAGCAGAACCCAAATGCCCCAAATTTGAATTGCCTGAATTGGACTATAGGTCAGAAAAAGATCTTGTTTTATACTTTTTTTTTTTTTTTTTAACAGGAAGAGGAGGGTAGGGTGCAGGAAAAATACTTTAGTAGATAAAACGTTTACCTTAGAACCAAAGATCTGAGCCTCAGAGCCCACTACCTTGCCCCCTACACAGAGGTTCCCCTGCCATATTATCACCACAGTTCAGCATATGTGCCTTCCTCCAAAGTCACTCACTGTTCTTCATCACATCCAGGTAGGAACAAAGGGATAAGAACTGTCGCTACCCTTCTTAAAGGATGAATCACTTACTTAGTGATCAGTGAAAATAAATAGGCTGGTCTGGAAACCAACCGGTTTATATTACTTCCCACCAAGCGTGGCGTAGAAACTTGTCTCATGAATGCTCCTGGCGGGGAGAGGGGGTGGTAAAAGAACTGGGTAGGGCATTGTGCCAGTGCTAAAAGACTTTGCCACCAAAATAGTACAAAAAGCATGACTTTCCCACCCTCTCCAACTAGTCTCAATGAAAACTAGCATAGTAAAGAATTCTGAGAAGTCCCACAGTAAAGAAAAAGAACATGGACTATGGAACCACCGTAACTAATAATTCACTTGCTTTACAACTGTGCTGTCCAACCTGATAGTACTCTGGCTACATGTGGTTACTGAGCACCTGAAATGTGACCACATAGTCCAAACTGAGGCTAGAAGTGAAAAGCACACTGGATTTCAAAGGCTCAGTATGAAAAAAAAACTGTAAAAATATCTCCACTTTTATGATTACACAATGAAATGACTTTATTTTCATTATATATATCAAAATGACAAAATTTTGGATGTATGGAATTAAAATTAATTTCATCTGTAAATACTTTTTAATATGGCTACTAGGACATTTAAAATCAGGTACATGGCTCACATTACATTTCTACTGGATAGTGCTTCTTTAGAAAATGCTAGGCTAAAGCACAGGTCTAAAAACATCAGATATACTTTGCTATTGTGACATTTGCGCCACATTTGTTTTTCTCCTGAAAGAGGTACTATATCCCAGAACTTTGGACGGATAAAAACATATAAATAAAGCATCTGGACATTCTGATGGGGATGTATGAGACAGTCCACCTAGCAATATGTTAATCCAAAGGTATCAAGGCATGATGAATATATTTCTTAGAAAAACTGAATATCTTACCTTTTTAGTCTACTATGCCTTAGGTATTTATTTACATAATGATAGAACTGGTTCCCTTTGCCTTCTGTTCAATGACTCTATTTGTAAAGTTTTTCCTAGATACCATGCTAAAGAATGACTAAATCTGGAGTTCATTCTGTGCAAGAGTAGAGGAAGACAGAGGTTCCCTCAGGGATTGCCCAGGAGGGTGCTGCTCAAGGCCAGCCGGGTTACATGTTTATTGTTCTATGGTAGAACAATAGTCACATGTGACTTTGCGTGACTTTGGGCAATAGGTATGGAATGTCTACAGTACTTGCAGAAGTAAGTGGCACAGGCTGCATAACATACTATCCCTGGCAACTCATGAAAGAGAGCTGGTGAAACCTTACCAGAGAACCAGCTGTGTGATTGCACAAGTAACCTGCTTTGTGGTTCAGCTTCCTCAGTTCTAAAATAGGAGTAACAATGCCCATCTTACAAAGGGATCTGAGGATCAAAGAAAGGAAAGCTGAATGCCTAGCAGGTTGCTGGCACTAAGCAAACACAAATTCTCTCCAGACTCTTCTCTACTCTGTGAGCTTCAGCCAGCTTTGCCTTAAAGTTAGGGACTGGACCTAAAGGTCTAGTCCTTTCTAGATTGAAAATTCAGGGACTAAGCAGTACAAATTGGCAGCTGAAGAATAGCCACAAAGATATAGTTACAACATAGAGAATGTAGTCAATAATATTGAGAGAAATGGGTATGGAGCTAGGTGAGGTGGGTACTTGAAGCAGCAAGAGGTCCACTCTGTAAAGTATATGACTTACTAACCGCTTTGCTGTACATCTGAAACTAATACAGAATATTGAATGTAAACTGTAATTGAGAAATAAATTTAAAAACAAAAACTAATAAAATTTAGAGGCTATCTGTATGGTCAGTTGTTACTGGAGCTGTCACACCATGACAAGAAGTGGGTTTTCCCCTTTCTGGATTTTTCTCCTCAGAAGTAGTAGTCCAATAATGTTGTTTCCACTGTCAAGGGGCTGTTGTGTCCAGTTTCCTGGCATCAGAAAGAGAGCAAACTGGAAACACCTGCATGCAAGTGTCAGTGAAGGGTTTCTCAGGGTCCCCCGTTGCCCACCCTGCCCTGGCAGTGACTGAACTCCATAGGAATGGCACACTGTGATGTGTCCTAGCCTTTCATTATCGAGGCCCCATTCCTGTGCCTTGCCCACTTCAGGTCCTCAAATAAAAGCATTTGCTATCTTGAAAAATGGATTCCTCTCCTCCTTCAGGTCTGGCACCTTGATTTATAGGAAACATGATGTTGTCTATATCCTCCGACTAGAGGTCTCTCTCCTTTCTCTGTTCTGTACAATTTCTCTATGTCCGATCATTCTGCCAGCCCCACAGAAGGGACTCAAGGGAGCTCTGAGTAGCTGAATCTGCTGTTAAAAATGCCTAAAGCTGCCTAAGTAGTGTTGGGGCTATATACTCTTTGACTAAATAAGTATGCAAAAAACAGACATATTTGGAATAGCCAAGTTTTTGGATGGATTTCAAATGGATCACAGGCAGTAGGAAACTTACAGTCATTGACTATTTAAGCCCAAGCAAGTCAAAAAACATCAATCAATATTTCTAAGTGTCTACAGAAATGAACAAATCCATTACCAAGTCATCTACCTCTGTACTCAGGGCCTATGGGGCTAAATGAGGTCAGAAGCCTGCATCCCTCAGAACCCCAATCTGTGTGCCAGGGCACATGGGGTAGATACTGAATCTCTTAGGTCTCAGAACAGCTGGGTAGCCAGATGCCCTGGGTCCAACCCCTTCAAGCGACAAGCTGCTGCCACTCTCCAAGCCCCAAATCCTCTTCTAGTCAAACCCCAGTTTAGAGGCACTCATATCTAAAAGCCCAAGACTACCCAGAGACTGAATGAAGAAGCTATCACAGGGTATTCCCTAAGCTTCCCAAATAAAAGTAACCAGTTTCTCCTCTGAGCCCAACGTGGACGCTCTATGCCCTATCATAGCACAGATCCAACTGCATCACATTTGTTTACATATTTCCTCCACCTAGCTAGGCTTCTTGGACCCCCCAGGGCCTATCACACAATGCTCAATGTTGGCTACTGGACTAGGGGCACACTTCTCAAACCAGGCGCACTATGGGCTGGGATAATGCAAGGCCAGAAGATAAATAAGGTGCATCTTCCTAGAACTCAGGCTTAAAACATTTTCTTATTAAGACACTTTAAGAGAAAGCAAAATCCACACGGAGTTCTAGTAAAATAAAATAGTAGTATTGTAACAGGCTGGCAGCGTCCAAATTTAGGGCTCTGCCCAGACTGCCGGGTGGTGAAGTTCCCTGTCTTTCCTGCTACAGGTCCCTGATAAAGTTGAGAAATTCAAAGAGCTCTGTGCCCTACTTTCTAAGAGGCTGAAAGCAATTTGTCCGGCAGGGGTCAAAAATCACCCATACCACACTTCCTAGGTAGGAGGGGAAAAAAAAAAAAAGAAAAAGCACAGGCTAATCTTGCCCAGACAACTCAGAGGAAAAATGCAGAGGACAGGAAAAGAAGCTCTCGTCGATTACCGGCCCAGGCCATCACATGAGGAGACTTGCAAGAAAACACAACTTTTTAAAAGCCTAAAATAACATACCATAGCCTAACTGGGCCCAGAGACCCTTTGATGGCTTCCTGGAATGGATGCCAACAAGAAACTCATTTCTCGCCTTCACTCTTCTTTGCTTGGCTGCCTCAGCAGTAAACCGTTAACAGGCTCTTGATAAACAGTAAGAAGAGCGCCTCTTTCTTACGGGAAGCCTCTTGCCCACATTTGAAGCTTCTCAAGGGTTAGCACTTATGAGGGTGTGCAAACACCCTCCCCCCGCCTTCCTCCAGCAAAGGGGCTTCCGCACTCCATTGAAGAGCCCCCAACAGCCCAGAATTTCCTGACCTTTTCTCCATGCCTAGCCTTCAAGGCTGTTCTTGGCCAACCCTGCCCCCAAAAAGGAGCCAAGTGGCAGGGCAAAACAACCTGAGAGGGAAGCGGGATTGAAGAACTAGCTCTTTCTTACTACAAGTGCCTTCAGGGGCCGCGCAGAAGGAACCAGCCAGGACTCTGGGAGGCAGGGCAGACAGGCAGACAGACACACACCGATAGGCCTGGAGTCCCCGTCCGCACTCACCTTGGCCGACGTCTCTCCAAACAGAGGTCTGTTATCAAGACCACTGGTGCCGTAGGTCCTGGCAGAAAAGTCCTCCATCTTGGGGTTTCTTCACTCTCCCCAAAGTCACTCAAAGCCAAGCCAGCATTCCCTCCCGAAGTCTCAGGTCCGGGGCTCCCCACGTGCCTGGTCACCGGGCATGCATAGCCGAACCCCACGTCCGTCTGGGACGTAGCGGTGGTGGTGGGCGCTCAGACCCGGGGGAGCGGACTGCTCTGCCCAAGCCCTGCTCTCCTCATCTCGAGCAGCTGCCGAAGGAAGTAAAAGGAAACAACTTTGGCCAACTCTCTGCAGGACGTCCCCGTCGCCCGGGCAGCTCTCACTTCCCTAAATCTCAGCGCTCCGCCCGCAGAACTCACCCGCCGCAGGGCACTGCAGCTCGCAGAACCAGAGCTAGGCGGCTTCTCCTCGCCCCGGGCCACACGTGATCCCCACCCCTCTCCCTACCCCCATCAAGCAGACCTCCAGGCTCAGGGGGTAAAAGTTTTCATGGAAGAATTCACTACAAGGCCCTCTTCACCACCCCACCCCCAATTCCCCAGCAGCTGGATAAGTGAAGTTAGTGGCCGGAGAAGAGCCTACAGCTCCGCGGACGTCTCCTGCAGCGTTGCGGATGCAAACCCACAAACTTGGAGACCCCCTCATTTGTTGCATCTACCCGCGGGCCGGCAGGCCTTCCGCAGCTCTCCCGGCGCGGAGCCACGGCCAGAGAGGGCAGAGGAGTCGATCCCGCCTGAGCCCGGCACAGATTCGCCACCCTTCCGGGAAACTCCGCGCCCGCAGGCCAAACCTCGGCGTCCCCAGCCTCCCGCACGCACGCGGAGGAGTCCTGGCCGTGCAGGGGACCGTAGGTTCTGGGTCCACACCGGCGCCGGAATTCGGTGCCGAGGCTCGGGGGGCGCCGGCAAGGAAGAGATATTTCCGGCTGGCAGAGAGCAGACGCACAGTCCAGGCGCTGAGCTGCGGGTTCCCGCTCAGATCCTCTGGCCCGGACCCGCGGCCTCTGTCGCAAACTGACTCGGCCCGCCCAGGTCACGTCATGGCTGAGGCTGCCAATCCCACGTGCCGAGGCGACGCATTGGCTGCGGAGCTTTATTTCTAGAGGTGCCAGTTTATTCCCGGTGGAAATGCCGGTCTCCCCAACTGCACGTTTCTCAGCCTCTTAGTAATTAGCATCTGCACGAGCCACGTGAGCAAAGAACATTTCTGAAGATAGCTTTGCATTTGGCTAAAAGCATTTTAGAAACAACCAGCCTGCGTTAACTACCCCAGTCTTTGCACAATAGGACAGAACGGGGTCATTGACAGATTTGGTGGAGGTTGGGGTTTTCTTGTTACTCCTGTGATTTGGGATCTGATCCTGTGTCATTTACAGAAACAGTCGGGAAGTAATGAGCGCTAGGTGCTTCTTCAACTTGTCTACTCAGTCCTGCTAGTGCTGGTGCTGACTAAGCATGTTTGCAGCCACAGGGAACGCTTGTCAACCTCTTCGCTTCTTAGAGCTTAGAGAACTGGAGGTGGACGGACATCACAGGCAGCATACTGTTACTCTGCATTTGGGGTCATTTATAAGTATACAAAACAGACACAGCCAGGCTAGCTTCCCTGCACACCACTGCTTCTAGATGGAAGAGAGCTCTAACGGTTTTTGTGTGCAGAGAGCCCGTGTCTGGCATGTCCAAGCAAAGATTCCAGTGGTCCCCTAACAGTTCAGGACAAGGAATGGACAAAGAACCACACAGCTGTAGATTTGGAATTGGCAATGCTGACTAGAATCACGTATACTGCAGATCTGATCTACCAGTTGTATATTTTATAAATAATCTTCTTGTTCAGGACTTCTGGTTATATAAGGAATTTTCACCATAAATCATAATAAAAAGTTGATTGGCCCAGCAAATAACATTTTTTACTCATATTCAGCCACATTCACTCAACAAATACTTTTGAGAACGAACACCTTTAAAAACCTGTACCAGGCAATCACCAGACAGAGTTATACAATGATCAAGAGACAGGCAAGGTCATAGTGTTGAGGCTGGAAAAGAAGATAGAAGTGATTACAGTCTAGAGAAAGGAGCAGGTACAATACCAAAGAGCACAAGCTTTGAAGTTGATCATGTACTCAAACCTCGATGCCACAACTATGTGATCTTGGGGGAGTTCTCTAACCTCTCTTGAGCTTCTTCTTATTTAAAAAGTGAAGATTGATAATGGTAAATGAAACTAGAATATCTAACTTCAACTGTTTTTAAATAAATATGTATGTATTTAATAGAAAATATATGACACCTGGCAAATAAGTATCCAAATGGTGGTTGTCATAAATGGTGTTGAGTGAGCACTATGATCTGGACACTAGGGATGCTATAGGTGTACTTGCGAGGGCACCCACAGCTTCAGGCGGCAGGGGGAGCTTCCTGGAGGAGCCTTATAAATCAAGGAACCCTCTCCCCCTCCCAAAAAAAGAGTGTAATTTAGCCAAGGTAAGGAGAGAGACAAGAAGGCTGGCCAGAGAGGCCCAGTGTTAGTGTCAGGTATATTTAAGGAGAAAGGTCATGTCAATGATAATGACTTTCTCACTCTAGAGCTGCTTAATCCCTTGTTTCATATCAATTTTGTGCCTCTGCTCCATTTTTTCCCTAAGAACCAATTTCATCATGATTACTGCTTCCTAAAATTTCAACTTACATAAGACTTTAGCTTGTTTTTGATGCTAAACTCGGGGGAAATGGATCTCGTAGCTCTACTGCCTATGACTGCCTTGGAGAGTCCGTCTCTATCTTTTAGTTTAGAGTCTCATGAGAAATTTTGACTGGCTGAGTCCAGATTATGGATTGGTTTGTACCTGTATCAGTGCCTCCACCCCCAGCCTGCCAAGATGGGACTGGGTAGAACCTATTTCTTTTAAGGTCCACCCCTTCAACAGAGTATGGTAGAGGACATTTAAATAAAGAACAGAGTACGCCAATAATAGGGTTATCCAGTATCTTGGCATTCAAAGTGTGGTTCCCAGACCATCAAATTGGCATTGTCTGGTAACTTGTTACAAATTGGGCCACAGTCCATATATATGACCCTCCCAAATACCATAGCTCCTCATTTTTTATTTTATTCATTGTGCTTCAGCCACTCATTCCAATGCAACATTCTGGACTTTGTCATCGTCCAGAATTGCACCATGTTGGAAATAAGTCCAGTGAGGCCATTTGGTTTGCCTTGTCCTCCAATCCTTCCAATTCACTCTCTCTCTCTCACTCTTACCAAAGTCCTTTGGTAACTTCAGTGTCTCTGATCTTGTGGTGTCTTGATTTTCTTCCTATGGATCTACACCCCTGTTTTCACTTTCTCCCAACTTAGACTCTGTGTTCTATGACTGCAATTGCTTTTTTTTCAATACTCTTTACAGCACATTTTCTCATTGCTTTTAGAGAAGAAGGGAGAGAGAAATATCAATGCAAGATAGAAGTATCAATTGGTTGCTTCCCCTATACACCCAGACCAGGGATCAAACCTGCAACCTGGGTATGTGGCCTGACCAGGAATCAAACCCACAACTTTTCAGTTACAGAACAATGGACCACATCAAGTAGGGCTGAAATTGCTTTTTAAAAAAATAATATCCCGTTCCCTTGTTTTATTTATTTTATCACACTTGTACAGAAAGTCCCCTGAGATAGTAATCTGTCTGCCTTCTCAACACCTGTGACTAGGTGTCTAGTGCAGGTGGAGGGAAAAAATCATTAATGCTCCTGATTAGAGTAATTTTAAATTCAGGGCAGCCAACCTCAACTGTGCCCTTAAAACCAGCTGGAAATCCTGTGTTGCCTGGGCAACTCTCCCTTACCCTCAGCAGGTGACTCAGTCACCTACTTCAAAGGGAAGAAACCAAAGCCATCAGATGGGAATCCCCTCACCTCCCCAGCAAACCTACACATTCAACCTATATCCACTCTCACCCAGTTCTCCTTCCCTCCAATTAGAATGGGAAAGGTGCCTGTCTATCTCTCATGTTTAATATCCGATTGCATGCCACATCACAGGGGTCTCATTATTATAATTATAATTTTTCTATAAAAAGCATTTAAACATGCTCAGTTTTAACCATGTTTTTAAAAAAGTAAAAAAACAAACAAACAAAAACTTGGCATTAAGCTCCTGTCTTCCTCTGGCTACCACTCTCTCTCCATACCCTCTGTGGAACTCCTGGCTGTCTAAATAGCAATCTTTCTCCCGCCTTCTTCCTTGAAAGCAGAGCCTACCTCCCAATATAAAGGGAAATAATGCCAGATGTTCACTTACTGAAACTCTCTTGTAGCCAGGAGAGAGAGTTGTGAGTGTTAAAGCCAAGGAGTCATTAGGGCATGGCTGTTGGGAGCTTTCAGGAAGGTTTGCTCCCTAATAACAAGGAGTGAGGCATATGAGGAGAGCTATCCCTCTAGGCCTTGTCATGTGAGGATGGGATATTTGGAGATGCTTTACCATCTTTTGACCACAAAGGAGTGGCCAGTGGTATCTCTAGAGAAGCCTACTAGAGTCTAAACCTGTGAACCACCCCCTCGGCTGCTCCTTATTATGTACTGTGTGTGTGTGTGTGTGTGTGTGTGTGTGTGTGTGTGTGTGTGTGTGTGTGTGTATGTGTGTTTTGAATGGGAGAGTTTCTATTGTGTAAGTCATTTTTATTTGGGTTTTCCTATGTTTATAGCTGAAAAGACATTGATATATTTTTAAAACCAAAACTTCTATTAAAAAGGTCCATATGATTCTATCCACTTCCTTTCCTGTCAGACTGCTTCAGTCACTGCAGTCTGGTTTACCCACACCACACGGCTCCACCATGTTCTCCCATGAGGATCCAGTGAGGATTTACTGCTGAATCCACTGGACACTTTTTCAGACATTCTCCTCTATGGCCTCTCAGCAGCACTTAGTATTTTAAAATCCTAGGAAAAGCCTCTCCTATGGCTCTGCAGCTCTTCCTCTGTACATCTCTTTACTGTTACCTCCCCAGGCTCTTTTCTTAGCCTTTTTTCCCTTCTCACTGCATGCTTTGCTGGGGGCAGTTCATCTACCTTCGTGACTTCCATTTGTACCTCTCTGCCAGCGATTTTCAAGCTTTTACATCTCATGGCACACATAGACTAATTACAGAAATTCTGTGCACACCAAGAAATGTTATATTTTTTGCTGATCTGACAAAAAAATAGGTATAATTTTGATTCATTCACACTGGACAGCTATCATTGTGTTGGCTGTTGTCGTTTTTCAATTTGACAATCCAAGGGAAAAGAGGTCAGTGGCTCTGACTAAATCGTCAGGTATTACATGTTTTAAAAATTCTTGTCGCACACTGGTTGAAAACTGCTGCTCTCTCCTGACGACTCCCTAACCTATAGGAGTAGACTTCCACAAATTGGCAGGAGGCAAATAACTTATGTAAGAAGCCACTTTGAAGTTAAATAAACTCATTCATTTTGAGTAGGATTTAACTGTTTCTCCTCTTTTGTCGTCTCTACAGTAAAGCTGTCATAGAGAACAGTACTCTCAATTCTGGCTGGACATTAAAATACTTGGGAGAGTTCTTAATACCCTGATGCCTGGGGCCACAACCCAGACCAATTATATCAGAATCTCTGAGATGAGACTCAGGCAGCAGTATTTTTTAAAGCTCCTCGCATGATTCTGGTGTGCAGCAGCCAAGCAGAGTCCTACCAGTTTAGGAAAGGGGACTATGCTACAAATCTGGGCCTGGGATTTGTGGGTCCTCAGTGCATACTCTGACAAGTCAATAGCAAAGACTTTGGAATCGGGAGAGCTTGGTTTGAATCCTGGCTTACCCGCTCACTAGGATGCATGATTTTGAGCAAGTTACTTTACCACCCTGAACCCCAGTTTTCACTTGTGAAATGAGCAAAACAATATTTGGCCTGTAGTGTTTCATGGGAATTAAATAAAATAATCTATGTTAAATACCTTGACACATAGTTAACTGTATAAATTATGCATATTATGAATCTACTAAAATGAACATAATGAAGACTGTAGCAAAATGGAAAAATAAAACATGATTTAATATTAAAAGGAAAAACTAAATATAAAGCCCAGACTGGAAAGGAACATGTAAAATATAAAAATAGGGTTTTTTAAATTAATCTTTCTCTCTTTTCCTGAATAGTTTTGAAGTCCCATGCCTTTGCGAGAAGATAGGAAAACTGACAATAATAATGCATTTGTGCCTCTTTTTTTCTGTTTTTTTTTTCTCCCCCCTTGCTCTATGTTCAGTAGCAACAGTGGCATCATATGATCTTTCTATAGCCAAGGGCAGCAGTTTTCAGAAACTGAAACTAGAGGTCAGGAACGGGTGAGGAGAGAATCAGCATTCAAAGTCAGTCCAGGGAATGAGAAGTAGGAAAAAATCAATCCAAAACCCATCAGTGAGGTGGGTTACAATAGGAATGAAGTAATTATACACATGTAGCCTTTACTGTAATATAGAATTATATCAAGTAGCTGGATTTAGGAAGGGACACAGAGCAGAATTTTGAAGAAATGTGATTCTCCCTGGTCCCAGTGCTCAAGGATGATAAGTGAGCATACCTACTGGGTAATTTGTGCCTGAGTCTTAAGGAAGTGGGATGACTCTCAAAGGATAGGGTGCAGGAAAAGCCCACATCTTCACAGTTGCATTGAGAGTGACCCTCACAGTCTCACCCAGCAGACTCAAGAAAATAAGGTCAGCGGGGGAAAGCAAGTCAAGATGGAATAAAGGCTGCAGTACCAAAGAAAAGCAACTGAAGAACAAGAAGGGACTCCTGGACAGGGCGTCTCAGCTGGTTGGAGCATTGTCCCATAACTGAAGGGCACATACCTGGGTTGCGGGTTCAGTCCCCCATCTGGGCACCTACGGGAGGCAGCCAATTGATGCCTCTCTCTCACACCGATGTTTCTCTCTCTCCCTTCCTATCTCTCTCTAAAAGCAATGGAAAAAAAATGGCCTTGAGTAAGAATTTAAAAAAGAGAACATGTCTTCCTACAAAATGGGCCAGGTGAAAATAACCACTGGTGACCTTTTCAGGTGCACATAGTTTGAATAATCATGTGATGGAAAAATTGGTTCACAGATACAATGAGTTTAGGCATTGCAATGAATTGTATATATCGGTCTTAATGTGCTCCTGAGAATAGACATGATCTGTGGCTTCCCGGCAATTTTTTTTAGTGGAACAATGAGATTTCTATACACCCCCTGCAAATTGGGCAGGTGTTACAGGAGAAACAGCTAAGAAATTGAGGCTGTCTGGTCTGGTCTAAGCTTAGGCAAGTCAGCTTGGACACCAGTATCCTCAGCTGTAAAAGGAAAGAGTATATTCCACACTGCCAGTTCTAAAATGCTTGAAAACTGTGAGAATATATAGAGGACCCCTTTTAAATTTTTTTTGTTTTGATATACTTTTAGATTTACAGAAAAGATAGTACCAAGTGTCACCAAGCTTTTCCCACTTTTAACATCTTACACAGCTATAAGACATTTATCAAACCTAAGAAATGAGCATTGTTATACTATTAACTGAACTATGCACTTTATTTGGAGTTCCTTGTTTTAAATAAGGCTGATGTGTAATATTGAACTGTGACCTTGAGCAAATCTCAGAGACTTGTTTTATAGGCACTAAAAAAATAAGGCAAACAAGTTCCTCCCCAGAGTTGTTCTGAGAATTAAAAGAGATACAGTGGTTGAAACTGATTTTTATATTCTGAAGTGTTATTCATTAGAGTGAGGCACAACTGATAAATAGTAATTTTAGGTGTTTTAATAATAGACTCAGCATTGTTACTAACATGGGTAAAACCTGAATCAGTGGTCTGTTGCCAGAGAAGGAAAACTCTGACTCCAAAAAACCTCCGCTGCCTTGCGGCATACCTCTTCAGGGGAAAGGCTAAGGGAGTAAACCCCGACAGAAAATCCGGAGCCGGAGTCCCTAAGGCGGTTTGACGTTGTAGTCAACACCGGCAACTCCTGCGGCGCACCTGAAGCCAAGCTGTATTGACTCCGTCTTTCCCTTGGACCCTTCAGCTGCGAAGAGAGGGGGGGTCTGCTGCATGGGCAAGAGCAGACCCTCCATATCACCCTGCCCAGGCTCTGTAGCTTCAGCTCCACTGGAGAGGACACTCCAGCGTCATCGCAAGATGTCGATTCAACACGGGAGGAGACAGATACCGTGTCACTCCCGAGTCGGACTGCACAACCATTCTCAGCGGTGCAGATAGACTCTTAAGAAGCTACACCATCGTCTCTCGAGACGGACGGCTGCCGACGACGACGACGACGACGACGGTCTGTTGCACAGAGCTGAAACACTGTTCTCACATCCAGTTATTTATTTAACTCTAAGAGTTTCCATTTTCTCATTGTGGAATGAGAATGATAGAATAGATAGGTAGCTTTTGAAAGATCTCTGGCACTAAAATAATGGGACTCTTTGGCCATAAGAGAGGGAGGCCTAAAGTTAAAGTGGCAAAAGAAAAATATAAATGCAAATGTAGTTCACAGAAGCAATGTAGTTATATTCGCTTTTGACATAGAAACATTGGATATTTTTGGCCTTGGGGGAGGGGGTAAGATCTTTTTCACGAAGGTATTTTCTCTGTGATAAGATATTTTTAGTTCTGTCAGCCCAGTGCCACGCACACTCAAGCCCAGACCTACTCGTCCTGCTCTGGTTGCTGTCTCCGTACTACTTTAGGCTTCTCCGAATAGACATAACAACAGGGTAGTCACACTTCTGTTCTTAGAATGTCACTTTAATTTTTTTAAGGGAGACTAGACAGGAAATCCAGGCTGATAGTGAAAAATAAACATCTGAAGAAGTAAATAGTACTGTTTAAAAATGTATCTATGGCCCTGGCTGCTGTGGCTCAGCGGATTGAGCGTCGGCCTGCGAACCAAGTGTCGCTGGTTCGATTCCCAGTCAGGGTACATAATTAGATTGCACGTCAGGTCCCCAGTTGGGGAGGCATGAGAGGCAATCACACAGTGATGTTTCTTTCCCTCTCTTTCTCCTTTCCCCTCTCTCTAAAAATAAATAAATAAAATAAAATAAAATGTATCTATGATGTCTCTTGTTAATTATAATAATTTATCAAATTACCGTTTTATTTGTAAAAATACAGAAAAGCAAACACACACACTCAAAACCCCACCAAGAATGAAAAAGTTAGCATTTGTCATTCTTACTTCTGACTATTTAAATAAACAAATAGAACATAACAGAATAGATTTGGGGGAAGTTTGTTGTTGTTGTTTTGTTTTGTTTTTTTTAGAAAAGACATTACTGACTTCCGGCCAAGATGGAGGCTTAGACTGACATGTTCTGTCTCCCTCCACAACTAAAAGGACTACAACTACTGCAAAACCAGAAATAACCAGAAGTTCCAGAAAATAAAACTACAGGGAAGTCCAACGTATTAAGTTATAAACAACTGGTGCTCATCCAGATAGGTAGGAGGGGCGAAATAGGGGCAAAGAGATTAAGCTGTGCTGGCGGCGGCAGCTGCGGTGATGGGTGGTGAGACTGCCAGGCTAGCACTCCCGGCTGCAGTTGAGACCCGTCAGCTCGTGATTCCAATGCTGGGGAGGGCAGACCCCCATTGCCTCGGACTGTGAGGCTCAGAGGGCATGGGGATGGAGGAAGAGGCTCCCGGTCTCTCAGCAGTGAGTAACGGCAGGAATCCATCTTGGACCCCCGCCCCCACACAAAGTGCCACAGTGTGGTGAAAAGGGTTGCCCGGCTGTGACAAGTGCATGGGGCTCTGCCCAATATAGCGTAGGAGGTGTGACAGACCCGCCCAAGAAGGAAAGATAAACAAAACGGTCAGGATGGCAGGAATAATGATTAAAATACCAATCATGCAGCTAACCGAAAAGCAAATACGGGAATTCGTCGGTCGTCGGCAGCCGTCCGTCTCCAGAGACGATGGTGTAGCTTCTTAAGAGTCTATCTGCACCGCCGAGAATGGCTGTGCAGTCTGACTCAGGAGTGACACGGTATCTGTCTCCTCCCGTGTTGAATCGACATCTTGCGATGACGCTGGAGTGTCCTCTCCAGTGAAGCTGAAGCTACAGAGCCTGGGCAGGGTGATATGGAGGGTCTGCTGTTGCCCATGCAGCAGACCCCCCCTCTCTTCGCAGCTGAAGGGTCCAAGGGAAAGACGGAGTCAATACAGCTTGGCTTCAGGTGCGCCGCAGGAGTTGCCGGTGTTGACTACAATGTCAAACCGCCTTAGGGAATTAACCGATGAACAAATAGAAAATCTTTCTGAGGCTCAGTTTCAGAGCTATAGTCATAAGGCAGCTTACAGAATTAACAAAAGATATTGAAGACAGGGAAGGAATAAAGACTAGTCATGCTGAAATGAATGAAAACACATACGAGACAAGTGGTGAGGAAAGGAAAATAGAGATCAAATCAACAAATCGGAACATAGGGAAGGAACAAACAGTCAACCAGTGCAGAAAGAGGAAACAAAAAGTGAGGAATATGAGGAGAGGCTCAGAAACCTATGGGACAGCTATAAGCAAACGAGCATTCAAATTACAAGGTTGCCAGGAGGTGAAGAAGAATTAGAAACTGAAAAATTATGTGAAAAAATAATGAAGCAGAACTCCCCTAACTTAGGGAAGAAATAGACTTACAGGTACAGGAAGCACAGAGAGTTCCAGAAAAACTGGATCCAGGGAGAACCACTCCAAGACACATTTAATCAAAATGTCAAAAATTAAAGATAAGGAGAGAATCTTAAAAGCAGCAAGAGAGAAGAAAAGAATCATGTACAAAAAAGTCCAATTAGACTATCAGCTGATTTCTCAAAGGAGACTCTGCAGGCAAGAAGGAACTAGCAAGAAATATTCAAAGTAATAAAAAGCAAAAACCTACAGCCACAAATACTCTATCCAGTGAAGCTGTCATTCAGAATAGAAGGGCAGAGAAAGTGCTTCCAGGACAAAGTAAAACTGAAGGAGTCCATTAGATCCAAACCACTGTTATATGAGATGTTAAAGGGACTGGTTTAGAAAAAGGAGGATCAAAACTATGAACATTAAAATGAAAACTTTATCACAACAACCAACAATAGAAGCTAGAGAATCAAAACAAAGGTAAACTAAGTAGGCAACGAGAGTGGAAAAAGAATTATAGGTATGGGGAACATATTGGGGTAGGTCAGTGGTGATGGGGGAGGGGGAAGGGGGAAAAGGGAGGGAGATGATGCAGGAATTAAGAAGCATAGTAGGGGGGAATGGAGTAGACAGGAAGAGGTGGAGAAGAACTATATGCAAAACCAATGGACATGGACTAAAATGGGGGGACAACTGGAGGGAGGGGGGAATCACTGGATGGAGGGGAGCAGAGGAAAAAGAAATTGGGACAACTGTAACAGCATAATCAATAAAGCATATTAAAAAATAAATAAATAAATAAAAGACATTACTATCAAGAAGAAATAAATAAATAAATAACAATTAAGTTATTTTACAATCCATCCAACCAACAGCACACATATTTTTCCTTAGAGAGTTAGAAAATATTATCCCCAGAAAATATTAGCACCACTTCCGCTTGGCTGGGTTCCTTGCCAATCCCTTCAGTGAGAGCAGACATCTTTTACTGAGCTTCTATGTAGGGAAAAGAAATTAACTCTCAGGATACACAAAAGAAGAAATCTCATCTATAACACCCAGCATGGTGTGTTTTCACCCCACCCACTATAAGAGAGAAAAGAGTAGAACCTGTAGCAATCTAAAGTAATTAGCTTCTCCAGCCACAGTGTCTTCTGTTGTCTCCTGCACTGGGTTAATTGTGGACTTCCAAAGATATGCCTACCCAAAACCTGTGACTGTGGCCTTATTTGGAAAAAGGGTCTTTGTAAGTGTCATTCAGGTAAAACTCTCAAGATGAGATCATCCTGGTTTACGGTAGACCCTAAATCCTTCACTTTTAAGAGAAGGCCTTGTTAGAAACATACAGATTGAGGGCCACGTGAAGACAGTCAGTGACTGGAGTTATGCAGCCAAGGAACACCAAGGATTGCTGGCAGCTACCAGAAGCTAGGAGAGAGCTGTGGAACCAATTCTCCCTCACAGTCTCCGAAGCAAAATAATCCTGCTGACACCTTGATTTCAGACTTCTGACCTCCAGAATTGTAGGATAATAAATTTCTTTTGTTTTAAGCCACCCCATTTGTGGTAATTTGTTACAGCAGTCCTAGAAAATTGCTATTGGGAACTTGCACTGGGAACCACTTCCTCCTTCACTGGAAATGTACAAGAGTTTATTAATATTGTCAAATCTTTCTCCTGTTATAAGTCCCCTAGAGGAACCACTTGTCCCAAAGGGAAAAAGGTCCTAAGAGAATGATGGAGTAAGAGTACAGAGAAGGAAACTTATCATCTGTATAGTTTGAGATCCAGCTATAAAATAAAGATGCTAAATTGTAATAGACACAGAAATTTAGTGTCATCCTACACTGTCATTCTTAGACACTACACCTAACTCAAGTTGCTACCTTCACTCATACAATACAATACTTTTGAAAGTCTTTTTTTGTAACTGATCTGTATTACTCAGCATTCTCCAGAGCATCGTCCTGATACACCAAGGTTGTGGGTTCAGTCCCTGGTAAGGGCACATGCAAGAATCAACCAATAAATACATCAATAAGTGGAACAACAAATCTCTCTCTCTCCCCCTACCCGCTTCCTCTCTTTCTCTAAAAGAAAGAAAGAAAGGAAGAAAGGAAGAAAGGAAGGAAGGAAGGAAGGAAGGAAGGAAGGAAGGGCTCATGCAATTATGGAGGTTGACATGTCCCATGATCTGGTGTCTACAAGTTGGAGACCCAGTAAAGCCTGTGGTGTAATTCGGTCTAAGTCTGAAGATCTGAGAACCAGGGAGCTGATGATGTAGATTCCAGTCCAGATCTGAAGACATCAGGAGTGCCAAAGGCTGAAGATTGATGTCCCAGCTCAAGTAGTCAGGCAGAAAGGGCTGAATTTTTCCTTCCTCCACTTTTTTGTTTTACTCAGGCCCTCAACAGATTGGATGACGCCCACCCACACTGGAGAAGGCAAACTGCTTTACTGAGTCCACTGATTCAAATACCAATTTCATCCAGAAATAACCTCACAGACACACCCAGAAATAATGTTTATCCAAATATCTAGTCCCCCTGTGAACCTGTCAAATTGACACATAAAATTAACTATCATACAAGTTAGGCAAGAAAAACAATTTCATTTATGGTCACAACTCTACATGTCTAATTGTTCTTCTTAGACTATTTAAATTACAAAGACAGAAACCAATACTGAACTCGAATCCACATGACTTTTAATTATTATTATTATTATTTAAAAATTTTAATTTTTAATTAGTTTACATTTAATATTATTTTCTACTAGTTTCAGGTGTATAGTATAGTGGTTAAACAATCATATACTTTACAAGGTGTTCTCAATGTTTCTGTGTACCCACTTGGCACATATACAGTTATTACAATATTATTTACTCTGTTCCCTATGCTGTACTTTACATCCCCATGACTATTTTGTAACTACTGATTTGTACTTCTTTTTTAAAAAATCCTCACCTGAAGACACATTTATCTATTTTAGAGAGGGGAATGGAGGGAGAGAGAGAGAGAGAGAAACATCAATGTGAGAGAGAAATATCAATCAGTTGCCTTGTGTATGAGCTTCAAAAACCTGCAACCTAGGCACGTCCCCTGCCTGGGGATCAAACACAGAACCTTTTGCTCTACAAGAGGACACTAACCAAGCAAGTCACACCTGTCAGGACTAGGAGTAACTGTTGAACGAATGCAGCAGGAGACTTGTGCAAGATGGTTCTAGGTAACATTATTTGTGATAATAAAAAATGGAAACAGCCAAAATGTCCTTTAACAAAAGAATGGATAAATAGAACATATTCAGACAATGAAATATAACAGTGAAAATTAATCAACTTCCATTTTATGTATCAGCTGGCTGACATAGATGAATCTCATAACCATAATGGTGAACAGTAACCAAGAGAAGCAATTGGAGAATGCTCATGGAGTATGCCACAGATATTGGAAGCGCTCACTCATCCCCACTAGGGCACAGGCCAGACCAACCCCAAGCAGTCAGTTATCTCAACCCTTTGCCAGAGGATTTCTCTGTTTGCCAAGCCTGCACGTGTGGCAGGCCAGAAAAGCCAAGATTTTAATGCCCTCTAGAAGCCAGCCCTCAACCAATAGTTGACACTTCCTTACTGGGTTTTTGTGGCTATGACAGTTAATTTTATGTGTCAATGTAACTGAGCTAAAGGATGCCCAAAGAGCTGGTAAAACATATCTGGGTGTGTCTGGGAGGCCTCTGGGTTGGAGATTAGCATTTGAGTGGATAGACTGAGTAAAGAAGAGCTCCCTCTCCAAAGCAGGTGGGCTTCATCCCATCTGCCGAGGAGCTGAACAGAACAAAAAGTCTGAGAAGGGGCAAATTTGCTCTCTGTGCTTGAACTGAGAGACCCGTCTTCTCCTGCCTTAGACATTGGCATTCCTGATTCTCAGGCTTTCAGACACAGACCAGGACTCACACCACTGGGCCCTGGTTCTCAGACCTTCAGGCTGAGTTACACCACCAGCCTTCCTGATTCTCCAGCTTGCAAATGGCAGGTGGTGGGACATCTATGCCTCTGCAACTGCATGAGTCAATTCCTATAATAAATCTCTGTCCTTCTCTCTCTCTCTCTCTCCATATTTATTTATTTATTTATTTATTTATTTATTTATTTATCCTATTAGTCCTATTTTCCTGGAGAACCCTGACTAATACAGTGGCTTACCTTCCAAATAAACCACTTTCATTAGAAAATATATCTCAGAGTGTGCTTCTGGGCAAATAAAATTATGACAGTAGGATTTTATTTGTATGTGATTCAAAAATAAGTAAAATAGCAATATATTGTTAGGAGTAGGTACAGTGGGCAGTTAGGGTAGAGGAGCTAGAGCAGACTGCCTGGGTTTGAAACCAGGGTTTGCCACTTACTAGCTATGTGATTTTCAGCAAGTCACTTAGACTCTCTGTGCCTCAGTTTCCTCATCTGCTGAATGGTGATGATAATAATATTTACCTCTTATGGTTGTTGCGAGGGTTAGAGTTAAAGTATGTGAAGAAATCAGAATAGTGTCTTACAAGGAGCAAGCATAGAAAGAATGTTAGCTATTATTAAGAATGTATACATTTGCAATAAAACCATAAGTGATTCTGAATCTGAAACATTGCTTATCTCCATTTTATTTAGGTCTTTTTCTGGAGTTTTGATATGTTCTTTCATTTGGGCCATGTTCCTTCATCTCCTCATTTTGGCAGCCTCCTTGTGTTTGTTTCTGTGTATTAGGTAGAGCTGCTATGATTCCCTGTCTTGGCAGTGTGCCCTAATGTAGTAGGTGTCCTGTAGGGTCCAGTGGCACAGCCTCCCCTATCACCCAAGCTGGGTACTCAAGGTGTGCCCTTCATGTGGGCTGAGTATACAACCCTCTTGTAGTTGAGCCTTGATTGCTGTTGGCAGATCAATGGGAGGGATTTACCCGGGCCAGTCAGCTGCAAGGACTGGCTGTGACCACTGACCACCACCCTCTGCCTTCCACGGAGGATCAGCTGTGCAAGGGCAAGGTGGTGGTGCTCCAACATGGTCTGTAGCTGTCCACTGGGTGCACAGGTCCTGGGGTTTCCTGGGTGGTGCAGGTCAAGGTCAGCCCCCATCTGTGTTCTGCCTGGGGCAACTCTGTCTGAGCAATAAAGCAATCTGAGATGGTTGCTACTTGTGCTGGGCTTTCAGATTCCTAGGCAAAGCCAAGCTGTGAATCCTGGCTGGCTGCTGCTACTCCTGGGACTGGGGCTACTTGGCAAGAGGTATTGGGGCTGGGGGCTCACTGAGGCCAGATGTTGCTTGTTTTAACGGATTTAGGCAGTTGTGAAGCTTGAGCCAAGCTTATATGCCACTCATATGGAAAAGCCACTGTTAACAGCTGTAAATTGTGTGGGATGGAGTCTCAGAGGATCTCTAGGGTGGGGCAAATAGTGTTAGCCAGTTTAATGGAATCTCAGATATGGCACCCACCTGCCAGCTCTGTGGCTCTGCCCACAACAGTACAGTGGATGAAGCCAAGACTCAAATCAATGATTTGGAACATAAGGAACCAAAAAACAACCAATCAAAACAACAAGAAGAAAGAAAGAATCCAAGAAAATGAGGATAGTATAAGCAGACTCTGGGACAATGTTAAGCATTCCAACATTCACAACATAGGGGTGCCAGAAGGAGAAGAGAAAGAGCAAGAAATTGAACATTTATCTGAAAAAATAATGAAAGAAACCTTTCTTAATTTGGCAAAGGAAATAGACATGCAAGTCCAAGAAGCACAGAGAGTCCCCAAACAAGATGGATGCAAAGAGGCCCACTCCAAGACACATCAGAATTAAAATGCCAAAGGTTAAAGATAAAGAGAGAATCTTAAAAGCAGCAAGAAAAGGAGTTAGATACCTACAGGGGAATTCCCATAAGACTGTCAGCTGATATCTCAAAAGAAACTTTGCAGGCTGAAAGGAATTGGCAAGAAATAGTCAAAATCGTGAAAAGCAGCCAAGATTGCTCTGTCCAGCAAAGATCTCAAAGAAGAGCAGATAAAGAGCTTCCCAGACAAGAAAAAACTAAAGGAGTTCATCATCATCAAACCACTATTATATGAAATGTTAAAGGACTTATTTAAGAAAAGAAGATCAAAACTATGAACAACAAAATGGCAATAAATACAACAGAGATAGAATCACGGATATAGAGAGTGTTTTGATGGTTGCCAGTTGTGTGGGAGGTGTAGGGGAAGGGATAAAGAGGTGAGCGGATTAAGAAGTATAAATAGGTAACTACAGAATAGCCTTGGAGATGTAAAGTCGGCAGCCGTCCATCTCGAGAGATGATGGTGTAGCTTCTTAAGAGTCTATTTGCACCGCCGAGAATGGCTGTGCAGTCCGACTCGGGAGTGACACGGTATCTGTCTCCTCCCGTGTTAAATCGACATCTTGCGATGATGCTGGAGTGTCCTCTCCAGTGAAGCTGAAGCTACAGATCCTGGGCAGGGTGATATGGAGGGTCTGCTGTTGCCCATGCAGCAGACCCCCCCTCTCTTCGCAGCTGAAGGGTCCAAGGGAAAGACGGAGTCAATACAGCTTGGCTTCAGGTGCGCCGCAGGAGTTGCCGGTGTTGACTACAACGTCAAACCGCCTTAGGGACTCCGGCTCCGGATTTTCTGTCGGGGTTTACTCCCTTAGCCTTTCCCCTGAAGAGGTATGCCGCAAGGCAGCGGAGGTTTTTTGGAGTCAGAGTTTTCCTTCTCTGATGTGCCCTGACTGGAAGATCGAACCAGCGACACTTAGCTTGCAGGCCGACGCTCAATCCACTGAGCCAAACCAGCCAGGGACAGATGTAAAGTACAGTATAGGAAATGGAGAAGCCAAAGAACTTATATGCATGACCCATGGACATGAACAATAATGTAGGGATTGCCTGAGGGGGTGAGGGGGTGCTGGGTGGAGGGGGCAATGGGAGAAAAATGGGGACAACTGTAATAGCATAATCAATAAAATATAAAAAACAAACAAACAAACAAACAAAAAAACATAAGGTAAATGTTAAACACAGAACTCAGAAGAGTTGTTACTTTGGGGAGGCAGGGAGCTTGGTGAGTTCAGAGAGGGGTATATGAGGGTCTCGAAGGTATTAGTCATGTTCTATTTTTAAATTTGAGTAATGGGTATATTTGTGTTCCATTACTATGCTTTGTAACATATATAAATTACATCTTTTTAAAATATCTATCAAATAGTGCATCATTTTTAGAAGTCTAAAAAGATAAAGCAATCTTTACCAAATATATTCAATTTTTTGTGTCCTTTATAATCTTGGGGTGCCCTCTGCTTCAGAGTTGACACCCTGCTCCTGTTATCAGAGAAACCCTGGTTCTTCTTGTCAATGCAGTAAAAAAATTACAGATCAGCGAGCCTGTTAGCATGCGTGCAAAATGTATTAGTCAACGGGAGAGCAAAAGCAAGGGTGGCCAAAGGCCGGGGTGGCAAGCACGCCCTAGGGTGGCCAGAGGCTCGGTGGCCAGAAGGCCAAGAGCACCAAGAGTGTCATGAAAGCCAAGAGGGCCAAGAGAGCGAGTCTTTTTTTCTGAGGACTATATAGTTGGTGGGATGGGGTGAAGAAGTTACATATTGATTTACGGATAAAGGTGGTGCCAGCTTTTCTCGAGGGGACATGACTACTTGAACTTAGGTATGTGTGGGGGTCTGTTAGGCCAAATCCTTATCTTGCTTCAGACTCCATTTGCTCATCTTGTTGTAAAACACAAAAGTGAAGGGAGGCAGTACATTAAAGTTGGGGCAGTTACCTGAAGTTATTTATGGGCTCTCTCTGTAAGCATTAGGGACTCCCTGTAAAACAGACAGTGACCTGAGGTAGGCAATTAACCAAAGTTGTTTTATGGGCTCTTCCCTTTGGGCACTGTGGACCCTCTCCTGCCTTTCCTGCCTTGGGATGAAAGCAGAGTTTCAAAGGCTTCCCTTCCCAGACAGGGGAAAGGATGCATAGAATATCAAGGACTTTCCTCCTTCCATGCTCGCATGGTGTTTTCTTGTGAAGTTGGAACACCTGGCAATATTATCAGACCAGGCCCAGGACTGCTGAGGTAGCGGGTGAGGCATGTCTCCCTCTGCTACTCATGCTTCTGCAACACTCCATTTTCCCAGTATTCCTTAAAGGCCCTAGCCTCTGGGACTTTCTCAGGGTGACACCTGCATCTGCAAGCCCTCCGGGGCCCAACCCAAATCACATCATCCTTCTGGAGACATTCCACAACCTTGTACTGTTCTCACTTTAAAAAATCTTGATTTAAAAAATTCTTTCCTTCTTTTAATGAGAATTGCACTTAAAACATTAAACAAACTGTATGCTTGTTTTAGGGAAAAAATACTGGCGCAAAACAAAACAAAAATGCTCATAATATCATCACTCAGCTACAACTGCTGTTAATACCTTGAGTTGAAACCAAGGGTCCTTATAACTTTGATTAAATTTAGTTTTAAATCCTAGCTCTCTAGAAATCATCCGCACCCCACCTCAGAGACCTAGCCTTTCCCCCAAGATAATCACGAACCCCTGGGGCAGCAGAAGACAGTAGCCTGGAACTGATTAAGGTCACAGGGCTGGACCTCTGGCAGGCTAAAAATAACATCTTGACCTAAGTTATGTTTCAGCTCCTGAACCCTAACGTGGAATGACCCCCCAGCTACTTTCCCATGAAACTGGACAGAGGGACAGCTGAACCCACGTCAGAGCTGTCAAGACCTGAAGAAATGACTCATTTCCCTTACCTCACCTCCAACCAATCAGCTCCCAGCATGACCCCAAACCCCCAACCCACAGTGTGTTGTGATTTTGCCCCATGTAATCTGTAACTACAGACCATCAGGGAGTGCAGGCTTTTGAGCATTGGCTTCCTGTTCTTTTGAGTGTTGTATTCATAATAAACTAGCCAATATTTTCCACTTCAATTCTCCATGGCTAGAGTTTGGCTCTGCTAGTGCGATGTGAATGAACTCTTTTCTGTTTTGTAACAATGTATATCCTTCAATATCCTTCCATATTTTACATTATATTACACATTTTAAAACAATGCTATACACATTTTAAAATATTATACAGTTTAAAGAAGTGCTATCCTTTTTAAAGTTAATATATTAAAATATATTTCTTGTTTCTTTCTTTTTCAATTAGCCCTTTTTGAAGAAATAAACAGAAGAGACTCAATTGCTGCTTCCTCAGAAAAAGGAGGGTTTTCTGTAAGGAGACTCTACACTGAAAAATGCACAGATCCCTGACACTCCCAGAAAGCTAATCCAAGTGTGATCAGGCCTTACAGAGCAGGAGCTCCAGGGATACTGGCAGGTGGGGTCTGAGATCTTCCCTCCAGGACTCCACCATTAACATGACAGCATTTCTGCTTAAGTTGCTATTCTCTCTTCTTTCCATTGACAGGTTTCCTGCCCTATTTATTTTTTTTAGCTTCTCATTATATATGTATATTTCTTCAGTTTCTTCTTTCTCATAACTTCAACTTACAGTAACCCATTCCTGGTCCATTTGCTTGGGTTCTACCAAAGACCACATTCCTGCGCTCCCCGTCTCTCCTAGTGGAGAGCCTTTTGTATAGAATGTGTCTGGCTAGAGTTGTAATGCCCTCTTGTGGAAATGTTTAGTATTACAAGTATGGTATTTTTTCTAGAATTTGAAATTATGGCTACATTAATTTAAGATGATGATAAAGAGCTTCCCAGATAAGAAAAAGCTGAAGGAGTTTATCACCACCAAACCAGTATTATAAGAAGAAAAGCAAGAAAAAAATATGAATAATAAAATGGCAATAACTACATACTATCAACAATTACTTTAAGTGTAAAAGACATATAGTAGCTGAATGGATAAGAAACAAGACCCTTACACATTCTGTCTATGAAAAACTCACTTCAGATAAAAAAACACACACAGACTAAAAATAAATAGATATTTAATGAAAATGGGAAACAAAAAACAATAATAAAAGAAAGAAAGAACAGAAGGAAGAAAGGGAAAAAAAGCTGGGTAGCAGTACTTATACCAGAAAAAATAGAGTTTAAAACAAAGACTATAATAAGAGACAAAGAAGGACCCAGCCATTCCATTTGAGTATTTATTCAAAGAAACCAAAAAAACTAATTTGAAAAGACATATACATCCATATGTTAATTGCATCATTATTTAAAATAGCAATCTAAGTCTCTATCAATAAATGAATGGGTAAAGAAGTGGTGCATATATACAATAGAATATGACTCAGCCATAAAAAATAATGAAACCTTGCTATTGGCAACAACATGGGTGGACTTAGAGGGTATTGTGCTGAATGAAATACATCAGACAGAGAAAGACAAATGCCATTTTATTTCTCTTATCTGTGGAATTTAAAAAACAAAATAATTGAACAAACAAAACTGAAACAGCTCATAGATACAGAGAACATTTTGATGTTTGTCAGACAGGATGGGCAAGATCAGGTGAATAGGGAGGGTGGGGCACAAGGGTCATGATGCTTTTGGTCAAAAACTGCTGAACACTCAGTGAGGCGTGGACAGGTATGCTCATAAATTACCCAGTATGAAGTAGGCAAATGCATTGAAAGAATCTTCAAAAAAATTTACTGAAGCCGAATGCAGCCTCTCACAACAACACCAGCTAGTACACTGATACAGATGGGTTCCTAGAACACTCACCTAGTGGGGGGAAGCCTGTACTACAAGGGACCCACCCTTCAGAAGATAATTTGGTTTTTTGGGGGGGAGTCCTCCCTTATATACTTACAGACACGAACTCACCATACATGCACTATGTTGAAGACATTTTAAACACGACTGTGAAAAATAGAAATATCTTACTTGTTACATTATCTCATAAGTCATTACTCCTTTACTTGGGAACTGGAAACCTGGGTACTTTTTCTTTTTCTAGCTGTCAGTTTCAGGTCCCACATTTACGATACTTTTTTTTTTTTTTTTTTTGCCTGGGACTCTTTCATTGCGAGCAAGAGTTGGCTTTATTTAAAATGGAAAATAGTAATTCACAAACATAGGTACTTCTGAACATGACTTTTGTATTTAACTATTTCAGAGATATTTATAATCAATTTCATCTTGTATTGCACCACAGTTCAATAGCTTCTGTTTTTAGCTTTTTACTCACACTATCAATATTAATTGCAAAAAGAAAACTGAATGATATTTGTTTATTTTCCTCAACTTTTAATCCAGAGAAGCTTTGCTGAAACCCATCCTTCAATTCCACAATTTTAGAAATGTATCTGCCTTAGAAGATTACTTTCATATCTAGGGACCAACTTCAGTGTAGAAAGTGAGACAAATTATTTTTTGCCAAATTAGTGCATCAAATCATGCATTTATGTAACTATTGTTAATGCCCTTGCAGAGAAATGTGTTGGATTTTATGGAAACTTCAATCCCAACGACTTTGACCTGTCTTTATTGGTGAACTGATGTGGGATTTTCTCTTGGATGGCATGAACAATCTAATTTCTTTCATTTTAATCAACAAAAATTTACTTTGCATTTTTCTTCTCTAAGTTCCCTAAAAAAGTAGTATGTGATGTTAATTATGTTGTAAATTATCTAAAAACATTGTCTTGTCTCCTTACACAAGCATGGCTTTAATGAGTGGTTTAAACCTGGTAGAATGCAGTGTTATTGCAAATGTTTTACATTTCTTTTTAAATATATTCAGCTTTTGGCTCGGAAGAAATACAACTTCAGTCTACCTAGCGAGTTTATCTACCAGCTCCTGCTCTTTTTTATAAAAAGAAATTTGTGCTTCAATTAGTGTTGGCTTTTTTTTTTTTTATATAGTTCCTTTTCCTTTTCTTATTAATAGATAAGCAAGGGTTTTACTTTTTTTATCTTTAGTATCACAGATACCTTCTTCACTGTTTAGTAATGTATTTGTTGGCCTAAATAGCAAGCTTTTCTAGTATATCTGGAGATGCTGTTGTAAACCTTGTAATCTTTTAAATATAGTAAATCTACTAGAATATAAAAAGCTGCTAAGAAAAATGGCACATAGACATTGGAGTGCCAACTAAGGCATTTGAAACTTTCAAATTTTAATCTTGTATTTTTACATAGATTTAGTAAAAATACTTCTTAGATTGCATTACAGATGAAGAATTTTTTCTAAGAGGTAAAATAAGAATAATTATTATTGTGCTATAGCTATGTCAAACCATGTTCTTCATGGTTTAAATTTTCAGTGAAGCTATGGAGTTTTTTGATTATTGGTTCTACATATTAAAGACTGTCACTAAATGGTCTGAATCCAGATAAAAGGAAAATAAGATAGTCTCAATCAGGCAGTAAGGAGATTAGCTGAATCCTTAGTGAAGAAAATTAGCAGCAACTGAAAAAGATGGGGGTACAGAATCCGCCAAATAAAAATCAGGAGATAAAGGAAGAAAAAGAGTAGGCTAAGATCTTAAGATGATTGAAACTGAAAGATGCTTAGAGGCTTCGTGATGCTGTGCAGTTGCAGGGTTGGGGATCCCTCATTTCCCTTGCTGGCCATGCACAGCTGGAAGAAAGGGGTTGGCATGTCTAGCTATGGTCCAGGTAAATTCAACCTGGTATCCAATTGTTGATAGACAAATGGGGAAGACCACCTGACCTCATGTCCTGCTGCTGCATCATATAGCGCAGCTAGAGAAAAAACAAATTTAAAATTAATCTAATATAAAATGCTATCTTAAAAATGTAATTTTAAAAAAGGTACTCTCTCGACCCCTAGGTGAGACATCTGTACTTGTTGCTTTAAAGGTCTAAGTGGTTCTCAAGGGCGGTCCCCAGACCAGCAACATCAGCATCACCTGGAAATGTGTTAGGTATTCGTCTTCCTGAGCCCCACCTTAAATCGTCTATGTCTGAAACTAAGGGGTGGGGTCACAACTTGTTGGAGTTTTTCATTGTTTAATAAATTTCCAGAAGTTTATAAGGCACTGGTTTAAGGCAATTTAGTTAAATATGTTTATAAATGGTTATTTATTCAGGGGACTTTAAACTGTAAGGGAAACATTAAAAATATTTGATTTTTCTAAAAATGCAAAATTATTTTATTTACACATGGAAAATCAAGATCTCTAAGTTAAACTTAGTATCTTGAGAAAAACTAAATTTGTAATGTTAATGAATTGAATATTAGTTGAAACACAAACACACCAAAGTTCCTCTTGAACTTCAGAAAATTCTACTGACAAAGACCTGGACATATTTTAACATCGTGTATTTTCTTTGGTGACACCAAACAATCATGTGAGCTGAGGAGTTTTTCTCCCGCTCACTTCAGATATTTCCAAAATATAGGAAGAAAAGATGTCCTAGATTAGAAAGGACATAACAAAGAAAAAGTATTTTAAATTTATTTTATTCTTTATTATTTTATTTTTCAATTACAGTCCCAAAGAAAAAGTTTTAAGGCTAGTTAGAAAATTGACATGCTTCTCAGATTTGTAAATCCTGATACAAAATGTTGGGCACTTCAAAATTGCTCATTTGCTGTCTAGCACTAAATCGTTTTCCAAATGTCACAAGAACAAACTTCACTGTATTAAGAATCCCTGGGGCTTTATACTGTTCCAGTGCCAAGTACTGCATTTTTAACTTGATAATTCATCTAAATTGGTTCAAAATATACAACTAAATTGCAAAATAATAAACTACACAACTTACATCACTTTTGTGTGGCAGAGATTTTAGTGGCTCTGAAAAATCAATGGCCATACAAATTATGCTTAGAACATTCAACATTTGATAATAAAAGGTACTGTTATTGACAGATATGGCAGAAAGTTTGTTAAAGTATATCAAAATATAATGGACATATTCAACTGTGAATCATTTCTGCAAAATGACTTTAGAATAAAACCATTTTTCTTTTAAATCATTAAGACCTTATAGTGTGCTGAAATCATTTTTTGTTGTTGTTAAGGGATTCTTTATTAAAATGAATTTTTCCATCTTAAATTGATGACAGTGCAAATAAAGGACATAAAAAACTATGAAGTATATAGGATACTGCTTTTTAAATCCACTCTAAATTCCCTCTGCCTTCTGAAGCAGTGTTTTGAGTTTAGCAAACTATTTTCTTTATGAGATATACTCACACTTTTAGTGGTAAGCTGCAGTCAGCTTCTACCAGCTTGCAAGAGCAAAATGTGAAATTTCCAGAAATTCCACAAGCTAGTTATTAAGCCCAGCTATTATTAAAAGTTAAAGTACAAAAGCTTATAATTAAATTATATTTAAAGTAAAGACACTCAAAACTCATAATTTCTGAATCATTTTAATACACTGTAGTATGTGCCCTGAAGTTATTTAGTGTGCTGTGTCTGTATGGTGGCTATACGACATAATGAGGTGCTACCGCACATATCTCCCCAACTTTGCCTTTTGTGACAGCACTTTGGCAGCTTAAGTTAGTCACGGAGGGAGTAGTCACATCATGCAAATTAGCAAAGACTTAGGATCAAGATTTTAGGGTGTTTTGTTTGTGTGTTTTCCCCAGAGAACTGGATTTTAAACATTTACTAGCACCCCACTGCATATACTGGGTAGGCAAGCCATTGTTATGAAAGGTATTCCCACCTATTTGGGGTTGCCAGATGAATACAGGATGCCCTGCTAAATTTGAATTTAAGAAAACAAATAATTGTTTTTGTATTCTATATCTCATACAGTATTTACATACATTTTTTGTATAAGCGTGTCCCAAATACTGCATGGGACGTGATTTTACTTAGTAAAAAGTAGTTTTTTAGTATAAGTATGTCTCCAATACTTCATGGGACATGGTCATAGTTTAAAAATTATTTATTGCCTGTTTGAAATTCAAATTTAATGGGGCATCCTGTATTCTTATTTGCTAAATCTGGCAATCCTACACCTATTGTCTCTTCTCAAAAAGTTATTTTCTGTGGGGTTACCATATTTTGCTCTTCATGACCCACCATCATTAATACAGCTGGTTGAGTTTTGGGAGGGTACCTGGTTAAGAAGTAGCGTATGGAAGACCCTTCCCACCAACTTGTGGGCCCTAGTTGTTTCCAGTGGTGTTTCCATACAAACAACCCATCGTGACACATGCTGCAGACTTTCCTAAAATCTCTCAAAGGTTCACAAACCCCAAACAAGCAGCATCTGGCCTTGGTGTGTCTTGTACCTCTTACTAAGTGATGCCAAGCTCAGCACTAGTGGCAGCTGACCTCAGTTCTTGGCCTCAGTTTGCTCTTTGACCTCTCCCTGGCACCTCTAAGACCAGCACAAGTAGCAGCCAAATGTAGATTACTCTGTAGCTCACGTTGGATGGTCCTGGGCAGAGCACAGGTGGAGGCTGATCTTGATCTGCACTTCCCTCCAGGCCCCAGAGTCAGTGCACCGGATGGTCAGCTTCAGAACATGCTGGAGCACCACCCAACCACACTCAAGGGTCAGACTTATCGGGTATCATAGCCCCACTGAAGTCAGTGCTGCTCTGTGGGGTTGGGCCCTGCACTACAGCTCCTCCACTCTGGTTGTGGCCAGTGCTCGCAGCCCATCAGCCTGGCAGTCAAGGCTCAACTACAACAGAAGGGTGCACACAGCCCACCATGGGGGAGGGGGATATACCTGGAGCGCCCAGCTCAGGTGATTGTGGAGTCTGTACCACTGGGCTCTTTAGGGCACCCACTACATAAGGCCACTGTACCAAGTCCGAGAGACATAGCAGTCTTACCTAATACATAGAAACAAACATGGGGAGGCTGCCCAAATGAGGAGACAAAGAAACATGTCCCAAACTAAAAAACAGAACAAAACTCCAGAGAAAAAAACTAAATAAAATGGATACAAGCAATATACCAGATGCAGAGTTCAAACACTGGTTAAGAATACTCAATGAACTTAGGGAAAGAGTAGATGAACTTAGTGAGAACTTCAACAAGGAGAATGGAAACATAAAAATGGAGATAGAAAACAAAAAATACAGTTAGAAATGAAGACTACAATAACTGAAATAAAGACTACACTACAGGGAATCAACAGTAGAGGTGAAGCAGAGATTCAAATCAGTAATTTGAAAAAAAAGGAAGCAGAAAACTTCCAATCAAAACAGCAAAAAGAAAAAAGAATCCAAAAAATTGAGGATAGTTTAAGGAGCCTCTGGAATAACTTCAAGCATACCAACATTCACATCATGGGAGTGCCAGAGGAGGAGAAAGAAAGCAAAAAGTTGTAAACTTATTTGTAAAAATAATGACAGAAAACTTCCCTAACTTGGTAAAGGAAATAGACCTACAAGTCCAGGAAGTGCAGAGTCCCAAACAGGATGAACCCAAAGAGGACCACACTAAGACACATCATAATTAAAATACCAAGGCTGAACACAAAGAGAGAATCGTTATTTGGAAATAGGGTCATTGCAGCTGTGATGATTTAAAGTCAGGTCATACCGAGAAGGGTGGACCTCTAATCTAATATGACTAGAATCCTTATAAAAGAACACCATGTAAACATATATACATAACACATACACACAGGCAACACTGTGATGATAGCCAGAGGGAAACATGGTGGGGACTGGGTGGAGGTGGACAAAGGGGGAGAAAATAGGGACATGTATAATGGTGTCAACAATAAAAATAAGTTTAAAGATAAAAATAATTTTTTTTTAAAAAGAACACCATTTAGAGAATATCATGCACACAGGGATAATGCTATCTGAACATGAAAGCAAAGATTGAGCCAATGTGTCTACAAGTCAAGAAACACTAGAGCACCAGAAACCCCAGAAACCAGGCAGGCAGCATAGAATGCTTTCTTCTGCAACGCTTTTTGGCGGAACCAGCTCTGTTGAGACATTATCTGGGCCTTCTAGCCTTCAGAGCTGTGAGAGACAATATATTTCCATTGTTTAAACCACCCAGTTTGTGCTGTTTTGTAAAGGCAGCCCTAGGATACTCATTCAGCCATACACTGCTTTTCTCCTGTGAAGTTAGGAACCCCATTATTGTGGTGGTTTTTTCCCCCACTGCCTATCAGAATAACATGAGGCATAATGTGTCACCCAGGAAGGGCTCTGGACAGTTGCAAAGACTCCATTGAGTTTTTGTCTTATGAAGTCTTTTCTTGGGTGGGACATGGAGTGGAGGGTATGGAGGATCTGGCCAATACTTCTCGTAATTCTAGATAATTTCTGTACTTGACACTGCTTTGTTTCTCTCTAAAAGGCAGTGGCCAGTGACAACTTGTAAAATAGAGCACTGTAAATTATTAACTCTTGAACCAGCACTCTTACCCACCTTTGGCCCTATTGATGAGGCTGAACTTGGTCAGTTTACTAAACTTGGTCAGTTGACTGTACTCTCCATCTAAAGGCCAACCAGGATGAGGGCTTCCACAAAGGGGACCAGTAAGCATGCAGTACTCCATATGTACCAGAAGGTGTCGCTCCATCCCAGATGCCATAGGAGATTTATCAGGATTTCAGATTACTTTTAACTTTTTGAAGTACTTTTTAAATTAATTTCTTTTTTAGTCAAGTATTTTAAGATTCTCAGTAAATGATGTACACTAGGAGATTTCTTAGAAGGGGGGGCAATGTGTGCTTTACTTTCTTTCAGGACAAAGCCATTATAGGAAATCTAGTCTTAATGAATAATTCTGGCATGATGCTAAGAAAGTTAAAGCCTATACTTGTGTTAAAGGGACTGTTTTGAAGATGGGCCACGTGGTGTGACCACCTTTGTCAGGTGGTCTGTTGACATCGTGAAAGCAATAGTGCACAGAGGTGGGCAAGAAGCAGGTTCTTAAGGCACATTGTTGACTATCTAGGTATGTGACATATTTCTCCTCAGATTATTTATCTTCCCCTGGGGGGCGGAGAACAGTCACAGTGAAATGATATTCATAAATTATATAGAGGTTATATATATGGGAAAGAGAATACATCTCTCAACCCAGTCCCTCTGGCTGTGCTCTGGACAGGTTAATGAATTCTGTAATCTTTAAACTGCTCATCCTCTGCTGGTTGAGTCCAACAACTTGGTTTGGTCAAACATAAAAATAAGGTGATAACCAGTGCTTCTATTTGGACTTTGTATAGCTACAGGGTAGCCGCCAGGATTATACTCTATTGTTGGAAAGACACTATAATAGGTCTAATTTTTTCTTAATAATATGAAAATATTAATAGTTTCCCGGGCAAAGGCTGGAAGCAGAGAAAAGCACAGAGGAACGGATGCTGGTACTCTGCACAGTGAAGTGCTCTGTTCACTGAGGGAGTAGGACCTTCACGTGAGGTTGCATGTAGAGAAATGGTTCTCATCCTTTGTGTGGGTTTAGATGCCACTGTTTCTGATGGTTTATCCTTGAAGGGTGCATATGTGAGAACAGGGGAAGAAATCTGCTAGGAGCCTGCAGGAAAAATGAATAGGCACATCCTCATCACTCACCTGTAGAGAATTCTCAAAGGAGAACAGAACCCTTGGAAGGTCAAAGCCCACGCGGGAGCCCACCTGATAGAGCTCCTCCCCTCAACTCCATGTTAACGTTTGGAGAATTGTTCTATGGCAAATTGTTGTCTGCAAGATGCCACTGGGGAAGAGATAGGAACTCAAACTTCAGCTCTGTTAAGGGGGTTTCCTGAAGCATGGGGTGTGATTTATACTGTGAGATACTGAAGAAACTCTTACTCTTTTTCTCTCTTTCTGAAGAAGTGAGTGGACACTGAGACAGGGAAATTCACTGTGTTCAGGGAAGGACTTAACTTTCTTTTTTTTTTTAAATTCTGTAATGTGGGAAGTTATAATTAAAATAGATTTTAAAGTTTTTGCATTACATGAAATTTTGCTCAAGTCACTAACAGCTCTGCAGTAAAGTCAGTTATAGGAGCACAGTCTTAGGTTGGTGATATTACCTTTGCCTCTAAAATTTGGATTGGAGAAATAAAACATTAGAAAAAGACAAGTGGAGATCAACCATCAGCTCTATTACTAAAAACTTGACTTGGATGGTGACCGGTGGAATGGGCAGTCCCACATTTCATGTGTGGTGGATAAAAATCTGGAGGGATACCTTGGGACTGATCAATCTGCAGCCCCAGGCCAGACCTTGCAGCCCAGGGTTCTAGTGCTGAGAAAATAAAGCCTCATAACTTCTGGCTGTAAAAATCAGTGGGCATTAGGGTGGCAGAAGAAACTGCCAATCTCTCAGGAGAGTCCATTTAAAAGCCCCACATGGTCCTAGAATGTACGCAAACCCACCCACTCTGGGAAGCACCACCAGGGCAGCAGCTAGAGGGGCACAAATCACATATGGGAAGGGGGTGAAGTGATTGGAGATGGGGCAAGTGGTGAGCAAGCCTCCAGTAGCTAGGTAGTGGCATTGTCCCTTTGCTAAACCCTCCCCCACATACAGACCCACAAAGCAGAGAAATGGGTTGCCCCATCCTGGTGAATACCCAAAGCACCACCCCATACAACATAACAGGTGTGCTGAGACAGAGAGTCAAAGAAGCTCTGTCTAGTACAAAGAAACAAACACAGGGAGGCTGCCAAATTGAGGAGACAAAGAAATATGGCCCAAATGAAAGAACAGAACAAAATCCCAGAAAAATAAAATAAAATAAAATAAAAAGCTGATTCAGAGAATGGAGCTTCCCAGATGAGCTCAGTCACCAAGTGTGGGGTAGTTTGCTACACAGAAAAAAGTAACTCATCGACTTGAGGGGGCATGGGGTGGGGAAATGAGAAGCCGGCAATTGAGGTACATAACTAGTTTGGTAAAATAGAGCAGTGTAAATTATCAACTCTCTAACCAGCATTCTCACCTCAATTTTTTTCATAATGGGCCTGGGCTGGACCCTGCTCTAAATTTTTTAAAAATATCCTCTTTAACAGGCAGGACAATGTGAAGACTGTCTGATGCCATCATTGGTTTGAGTTGGTCCAGGTTCAGTGAGTGGGGAGGATCATGGGAATTTCCATCTTCCCTTGTCATCATTCCTGGCAAGGCTGATAACAAACGACCCTTTTACAAATGAATTCTCCTAGTCTTCTATGGTCATTAATTTTTTTATCCTCCCCAAGGATATGTTTAATGTTTATTGATATCAGAGAGAGAGAGGAAGGTGGGGGAGAGAGAGAGAAACATTGATGCCAGAGAGAAACATCCATCAGTTGCCTCCTGTACATGCCCTGACTGGGGATTGAAGCCACAACCTAGTCATGTGCCCTGACCGAGAATCGAAGCTACAACTATTTGGTGTATGGTACGATGCTCCAACCAAATTGAACTACCCAGCCACAGCTATGGTTGTTCACTTTTAACTGTCCTCATTATGTATATTCACAAATAAGCATTGAAGCACAATCCAAAACTTCAGGTTCTAAGTCAAGCTCTGCTGATTTCAACAGACAGATGGAGATAGCAAGAAATCTGGATTCTCACTGGTTAGTATGTAAATAGTCAGCGAGGCTACTGCTGTGTTTATGTTGGTGTGACATGAATACTGATTCTAATAATTATTCTGATATTTTCAAATATATACCATGTTCATCATTACAACCCGCCAGTAAGTAGCATCGTTCCTAGTTCATAGAAGAGGACAGCAAATTTAAGTAAACAGTCCCACATTTTCCATAATGCTACACTATTTTTTATTCATAAACTCATGTATAAGCTCATTAAATTATCAGTTCTATGACGTAGACAAAGATCTGGTTTCTGAAAGTGCATCAAAATTGGGGTTGAAGTATTTAAGGGAGGGTTTTGTTGTGTTACTGGGTAATGGCCTGGGTTAAAGAAGGTAAATTGACAGCTCTCTCCCAACCCCAAGATCACTGAAAAGTCAAATATTTTTATTATCTAAGTAACCATGTCCTCAAGGGGAAGTCCCTGTGCTGGCCTTTCCTGCCCAATACTTCTCTCAGGATTAATGCTCCCACTGAGGATTGCTTCAGGCCCGACCCCCTACCCCCAGGGAACAAACACCACTATCACCATCAGGAGCTGTTATCATTTATGTCTGGACTGCTGCATAGAAATCACCTGGGGATTGTGTAAAATGAAGATTCTGGTTCAGTGGTTCTGGGGTGGGGCTGAGAGTCTAATGAGCTCTCAGGAGGCTCTAGTGCTATCAGTTTCTGGACCACAGGTTTAGTGATGAGGATCTAGACCAGCATTTTCTAATATGGTTTCCCTTACACCACTAGAAACCACAGCAAACACCCAAACTGAAAAATGTTAATCTTAAACCCTTCTTGAAATATACTGCTACAAATTTGAGAAAGTTTTATGTTAATATCAGCAATGACCTGCGAACACTATCCTTCCATGACTCCCTCATGATTGAAAGTTTCAAACTTCTTATGAGTATAAACCTAATTACGTTCTTTTGTACTCTTAATACAATGTTGCTAATTTATTTCCTGGTTTGGCACGGATTTAGGCCAGCTCCTCCTGGAGTCCTTGGCATGACAGAATGCAAGTTTCAACTTGTACTTTAATTGCCAAAGAGTTAAAATACCTTCAGCACTTGCTCCATATACTTGTTTGCTCACTGGAGAAAAATCTGAATAAGATGACCCTATTCATTTATCCCTGGCCCCAGTAGCCATATAGAGCTCATCCCAAGGGGTGGGGCAATTTGGAAACTGGTGTGACAAGCGGGGACTGTTTCTGCTCAGGTAACCTCTTTATAAGTAGGGGCCGCAAGCCTAGGTGAAGACTCATTTAAATCCCTGAACTTGCTTGTACTCTCTGTTGAAACTGGACTAGTTGCCAAGAAGCAGCAGCCACTGCCTTTAGGTTTAGTTTCCTGACAGTTGGGGACAGTAGACAAAGCTTTATGCCATGGGGTTTGGAGCAAAACAAATTTAGAAAAATGTTGGTTCTGATGGCTGACTTTTAGCAAGTTGCTCCCTAAACCTGCACGGTGATGATAATGGTATCTGCTGCCTTGGAATGTAGAGTATTATACAAGATGATGTAAGTAGAACACCTGGCAGTGGAAGGAATGAGTTAGCCGCTGTTTGTGTTGGTATCAATACTATCAGGTATTGTGGGAGTTGTTCTTCGTATTAGTATTCACACTATCAAAGCCTGCTGAGCAAAGCCTGTCTCAGCAGTCAGCAGCCAGCAAGCCCAGCCCTGGGGTCTATAACTTACCACCCTCTTCCTTCCTTGTCCATGTAGGTTCATTACTCAGGTTCCACGGAAATAGGGTTTCTCTATTATTTCAGAAGTGCCTTTGGAAAAATGGCCGGACTGGCTTTATTTTTAAGCTTCCTTTTGGAATGAAAATTTGTTCCAACATGGATTCTAAAGGTCTGGCAAAACTGCTCATGAATGACTGGTTTTATTTATTTTTTTCTACGCTTATTGAGGAAAAAATGACAAATAAAAATTTTATCTATTTAACGTGTACAAGATGATGATTTAATAACAGTATACATTGTGAATAATTACCACAATCAAATTAATTGAAACATCCATCATCTCACAATTACCTGTTTTGTGTGTGAGAGAGACTTAAAATCAACTCTCAGCAAACTTCAAGTATAAAATACAGTAATATTTACCATAGTCACCATGTTGTATGTGAGATCCCCAAAACTCCTTTATCTCATAACTGAAAGTCTGACTGGTTTTAGAAGCATCACTTGATGCTTTAGAAATTTCTATTAATTCAATAACTCTCTCTGGTCTCAAGTGTTTGTTTCAGATTCAAACTCCATAAAATTATCTTATTTTTTCTTTAAGAAATATAGGCTGCTTTTTCCTATTTTGTTTTGTTTTTTAACATCCTTTATTTAATGATCCTGACAATTTTCTCTTCCCTATGAAAGAGGAATTTGCTGTTGGAACAGCATCCTCTTATAAATCAGATTGTTTATAAATGTGGTTTGATAGGTAGATGATTTAAATTTTCATTCTTATTATTCTATATTTGTAAAACTCAAAAATAAGAATGTTATAAGGAAAATAAACAAAAATTGTGCAGATGATATTAAATAATCATTCATTTTTTTAATTAAAAAATTAAGGTATACTTTACATACTATAAAATTTACCTTCTTAATTATACAATTCAGCAGCTTAAAAACTATATTCACAGGGCTGGGCAACCATCAGCACTATATAAGTTCAGAACATTTTTGTCATAACAAAAAGAAATCCTATATTTATTAGCAGTCATTCACCATTTCACTTTCCTCCAGCCCCTGGTAACTACAAATCTATTTTCTGTCCCTATGTATTTGCCTATTTAAAAAGTGGAATAGTCATGAAATTTTATGAATGCAATATTATTTAAGTGACAGTTTATGTTTGTCTTTTTTCACTTAGTGTAAAGTTTTCAAGGGTCGACTATGTTGTATCATATACCAAAAGGCAACCAAATTGGGGGTGGGGGAGAAATATTGAAGATATTAGAAAGCCCCCAAAAGACTGTAGACTTAAAATCTGACATATAAACATTTACATTCTATGTAAAAAGATTTAATACTTCAATTAAGACAAAAATTGATTGGCTAAAAAAAACTCACCTGTATACCATTTTAAGACTCACATTAAAATATAGTTGCAGAAAGGTAGAAAAAGTTAAACCGTAGTTATACTATTATTAGTCGGCTTAAGTGTAACAATATCAGATAAAGAGATCTTAAGGCAAAAAGCATTACCAGAAAAATAGGAAGGTCACCTCAGGAAGTGACATCAACCTGGCTGAGTAGGGGGCCCTATGCTCTTAAAACAAATTAAGCAGAAATGATGGTAACCAACCTTGTCAGAACTCTGGAAAGCAGGCAGAAGTGTACAGTAACCAAGCAAATGCTGAATAAAGAAAAAAGCAACTTAAAAACAATAGGAAAGCTTTGTGGTATTTTTTACTTGCCCCTTTCCACTCCCTCCCCAGGTCAGTGGTAGTCTGGAAGGCAGAATCTATGTTCCCAGAGTGGGACTTTGGACCCTGGTTCTGAGGGAACAGAGTACAACTTACTCAACAATCAGTGTGTAATTCTGACCTGTCTGTGAGCTACCTGAAGGATTGAGGCAAGATGCATGTCTGTTTCATATGATTGGGAACTTATTCAGGCTAGAAAAACAGTAAGCAATGCTCATTAACACCAGGTGGCAGGCAAAATTCTACATTGTCCAGAACAAAAGATCACGGCTGAGATGTACAACAGATCAGCTAAGGACTGGGAGAAAGTCAGAAGATAATTTATTTGGCAAATTAGGGCATTCAAAAGCACTCATGTATTCATAGGAGTTTAGAAATCCCACCAAACAGGACATGCATGCTTAGAAAAGATCTGAGAAGACTTTAAGCTTTCACCTCAGACCAGTCCCTAGAATTCAGTGCAAATCTGGCTAAGTGTTCAAGGACTGCCCTAGCATAGAGCCCATGCACAAAGACTGGGTTGGTTATTGTTGTTGTTATAGTTCTGGCAATCAAGAAATTCTCTGTCACAACACTAGCCGAACACACGCTAAGGAACAAAGACATCAGTAATCACATGGTAATGGGTATAGTCCAGCGGAGGGGGGCGGGGGTTAAGAAAAGTCACTAGACAAAAGGACTACTACAGCCTTCAATTTAAAAAATAAAAAAGCAACAGCAAACCCTGGGGAAGGAGGAGAATCTGATTTCCAGGGTAACCCAATTATAATATTCAAATATCTTGTTTCAAAACAAAAGAAAACACAAATCATATAAAAAATCATAAGTATGACCCATTCAAAGGAACCATATAAATTGACAGAAACTATCCCTGAGAAAACCAAGACATTGAACTTAACAAGATGAGGAGAACTTAAAAGTTCGTGAGATATTATCAAAGCACTAAAATAAAATATGGGCAAAGAATTTTAAAAAATTAGGAAAATAAATGAACAAAATGAGAATATCAATAAAGAAATATAAACATAAAGGGACCATCCCACAAAATCAAAAAAATTACAAGGATGTCCAATATTACCACTTCTATTTAACACGTGTTGGAAATTCTGGCCAGAACAATAAGATAAGAAAAATAAATTAAAGACACCCAAATTAGGAAGGGAGAAGGAAAATTATATCTGCTTGTAGATGACATGATCTTGTATATAGAAAACTGTAAAGAAAAACAGAATAAAAAGAATTCAGAAGAGTTTCAGAATAGAATATCAACACAAAAAAATGAATTGCATTTCTATAGACTAAGAATGAACAATACAAAGATGGAATTAAGAAAATCAATTCTATTTATAATAGCATCAAAAAGAATAAGGAGGCTTCTGGCAAAGATGGAGGCCTAGACAGACATGCTGCATCTCCCTCCACAACTAAGAGGGAATACAACTACCTCAGAACTAGAGACAACTGGAAGTTGCAGAAAACTGAGCTGCATGGAAGTCCAACAAACAAAGATATAAAGAAGAAATACTCATCCAGACAGGTAGGAGGGGCGGAGAGAATGCAGTGTGGTGGGGGTGGCAGTGGCAGGCCAGTGGAAAGTGCAGTCACATGTTTTAAAAAGTTGAGAGGGACATCTGGGGAATGCTCCCAGCACCACATCAGATTGCACAGCTCACAGTTCCAACGCTGGGGAAAATAAAGCCTCATTGCTTCTGACTGTGAAAACCAGTAGGGGTTGGTGCAGAGGAAGAAACTACTGGTCTCTCAGCAGAGTACACTTGTTTAAAGGGCCCCCACAGTCCTAGAACATCTGCAGACCCACCCACTCTGGGAACCACAGCAAGGGCAACAGCTAGAGAGGTGTCAGTCCCATACAGAAGTGGAAGAAGTGCCTGGAAAAGGGGCGAGTGCTGAGTAAGTGGCATTGTTCCCTCTCAGACCCCTCCCCCACATATAGTGCCACAACGTGGTGAAACGGGTTGCCCTCTACTGGAGACTACATAAGGCTCTGCACCTTACAACATAAGAAGTGTGACAGCTCTACCTAAGACACAGAGGCAAACAAACACAGGAGCCTGTCAAGATGAGGAGACAGAGAAGTATGGCCCCAAAGAGGGAACAGATCAAGGTTCCGGCAGGAGTACTAAGCAACGAGGAGATAGTTAACCTAACAGACATAGAGTTCAAAACACTGGTGATAAAGATGCTCACTGGCTTGACAGATATGCTTAAGTATGGCAACCGCATAAGGGAAGAAGTGAAGGCCATGCTAAATGAAATGAAGAAAAATCCACACAAAACCAATGATGAAGGGAAGGAAACTGGGGTTCAGATCAATGATTTGGAACATAAGGAAGAAAATAACAGTCAACCAGTACAGAATGAGGAAACAAGAATTGAAAAAAATGAGAAGAGGCTTAGGAACCTCTGGGACAACTTGAAACATGACAACATCCGAATCACAGGGGTGCCAGAAGGAGAAGAGGAAGAGCAAGAAATTGAAAACTTATGTGAAAAAATAATGAAGGGAAACTTCTCAAATTTGGTGAAGGAAATAGACATACAAGTCCAGAAAGCACAGAGTCTCAAACAAACTAGACCAAAAGAGGACCATACCAAAAAAAAAAAAAAAAAAAAAAAGAGGACCATACCAAGACTCATCATGATTAAAATGCCAAAGGTTCAAGATAGAGTGAAAATCTTAAAAGAAGAGAAACAAAGAGAGTTACCTAAAAGGAGTTCCCATGAGACTGTCAGCTGATTTCTCAAAAGAAACTTCACAGACAAAAAGAGACTGGCAAGAAGTATTTAAAATGATGAAAAGTGAGGACTTACAGCTAAGATTGCTCTGCCCAGCAAAGCTATCATTCAGAATGGAAGGGCAGATAAGGTGCTTCCAAGACAAGGTAAAGATAAAGGAGTTCATCATCACCAAGCCATTATTATATAAAATGTTAAAGGAAATTATTTAAGAAAAAGAAGAAGATCAAAACTATGAACATTAAAATGACAACGAAGTTGCAACTATCAACAAATGAGTCTAAAAAATAAAAACAAAATCCAACTAAGCAAACCAGAACAGGAACAGAATCATAGGTATGGGGATCATTTGGATGGTTATCAGCTGGGAGGGGGAAGGGAGAGAAATGGGGAAATGGTGCAGGGATTAAGAAGCATAATTTGTTGATACAAAATAGACAGGGGGAAGTTAAGAATAATATAGGAAAGGGTGAAGCCAAAGAACTTATATGCATGACTCATGGACATGAACAAAGGGGGGTGGGATTGCTGGAGGGAATGGGGGTACTGGGCAGAGGGGAGCAAAGAGAAAAGAATTGGGACAACTGTAACAACATAATCAATAAACTATACTTTTAAAAAGAGGATATAAAATGACAAAAAAAAGAATAACCTATTTAGGAATAAACTTTGCCAAGAAGAGGAAAGACTTGTACAAATAAACTATAAAACACTGCTGAAAGAGATTAAAGAAAGCACAAATAAATGGAAAGGCATCCATGTTCATGGATTAGAAGGCTTAATGTTGTTAAGATGTCAATACTACCCAAAGTGATCTACATTTTAATGCAATTCCTATCAAACCCCCAAGAACCTTTTAGCAAAAATAGAAACACTCACCTTCAAATTCACATGGAATCTCAAGGGACCCTTAATAGCTGAAACAGTCTAGAAAAAAAGAAAAAAAGTACAGAATAAATTTGGAGGACTCACAGTTCCAGGTTTCAAAACTTAACTACAGCCCTGGCTGGTGTGGCTCAGTGGGTTGAACCTGTGAACCAAAGGTTGCCAGTTCCATTCCCAGTCGGGACACATGCCCAGGTTGCGGACCAGGTTTCCAGTTGGGGGTGTGCAACAATCATTACCGTTTTTCTCACACATCAATGTTTCCTTCCCTCTCTTTCTCCCTTCTTTCCCCTCTCTCTAAAAGTAAATTTTAAAAAATAAAATCTTTTTTAAAAAAGTACTCGGAGTAGTCAAATTCATAGAGACAAAAAGTAGAAGAGTGGTTGCTAGGGGGTGGAGGAAGATGGAATGAGGAATTAGTGTTTAATGGGTACAGGGTTTCAGTTTAGGAAGATGAAAATGTTCTGTAAACGGGTAGTGGTGATGATTGCTCAGCAGTGTCAGTGTACTTAATGCCACAGACCTGTACTCCAAAAAATGATAAATGTTATGTTATATATATTTTACTCCAATAACAATGGACCAGTAACAAATCTAAGAGCTAAACCATAAAACACTAAGAAGAAAAATAAGAATACATCTTCATTACTTGTTTTTGGCAATGGATCATTAGATATGACACCAGAAGCACAAGCAACGAAATTAACAATAGATAAATTGGACTTGATCAGAATCAAAAATTTTATGCATCAAAGGACAATATTTAAGAGAGTAACACCTAGAAAATTGGAGAATATATCTGATAAAGATTTAATATCCAAAAGATTACACACACACACATTGCTGAAGCCATTGGATATCCATGGGCCAAAAAGAGAATAGAAAAGGACCTTGACCAAGCCTCATACATTATTAAAAAACTAACTTGAGATGTACAATAGGTTTAAATGTAAAATATAAAACTAAAACTTTTAGAAAAGAAGGAGAAAATATTCAGGATCTAGGTGATCCTGATGAAGAGTGCTTAAACTGGACACCAAAATATGATTCAAAAAAGAAAAATTTTATGAATAGAACTTTATCAAAATAACAAAGTTTTGCTCTAAAAAAGACCCTATCACAAGCATAAAAAGATAAGTATAGACTGAGTTTAAAAAATTGTAAATCACATTAGCTGACAACCAGCTGTATTTAAAATATATACAGAACTCTAAAAACACAGTAGTAAAAATACCCCAAACTATTGAATTAGATAATGGATAAAGTACATTGAAGAGCTATTTCACAGAAGAGGATACACAGATGGCAAATAAAAATATGTTCAACATTTCTAAACCATCAAGGAAATGCAAAACACCACCATAATGAAATATCACTACACACCTATTAGAACAGCCAAAATTTGAAAGTCAACAATACCAAATATTGGAGAAACTGGGTTTCTCATACATTGCTGGTAGGAATGTAACATGAAACAACCACTCTGGAAAACAGTTTAACAAATTCTTGGGGAACTAAACATATACTTAACATACAACCCAGCAATTGCTCTTGTGGGCATTTATCTGAGGGAAATGAAAACCTACGTTCATACAAAAATCTGTATATGACTATTCATAGCAGTCTTATGTGTAATATCCCTAATTGTAAACAAGCAAAATCTCTCTCAATGGGTGAGTGGTTAAATAAACTGGTTCACGAGAACCTTGAAATACTACTCAGTAATAAAAAGGCACGAGCTTTTTTATTGTATTTTTTCCATTACCATTTATCTACCCTATATACTCTTCCCTTTCCCCCCTGTGCCCCACAATCACCACACTGACAAAAGCATGAACTTCTGATGCACAACTTGGATGGGTATCAATAGCACCTTGACTGAAATAAACCAATTTCAAAATGTTACATACTGTATGATTCCATTTATATAACATTCTTGAAATGACAAAGTTATAGAGATAGAAAACAGAGTGGTGGTTGCCAGGGGTAAGGGATGGTGGGAGAGGGAGAGAAAACAGGTGTAATTATAAAAGGGTGATGGAATAGTTCTGTACCTTAACTACAGCTGTGATTACACAAACATTGATAAAATAAGTACACACACATTGTTCCAATGTCAATTCCCTGGTGTCTACATCACTACAAAAACTATAACGTAAGTGATATATTAAATGTAATTATTTGGGAAAACTAGAGTAAGGCTACATGTGACCTCTCTGTACTTCTTTTGCAACTTTATGTGAAACCATAATGATAAAAGTTTATTTCTATGTTAAATGTGTATAAAATTAGATAGCTTAGCCTCAAGCAATAATACATAGAGAAACAACTCCAGGTCCATTCTGGTGAATTCCAACAAAAAGTTCAAGGAACAAATAGCATCTATTTTACTCAAACTTTTCCAGAGAATGGAAAAAGAGGAAACACTACCTCATTTTACGAGGCAGGCATAACCTTGATATGAAAATCCCACAAAGACATTACTGGAAATTAACATTTTAGGCCAATGCACTAATGAACATAAGTGAAAAAATCCTAAACAATATATTAGCAAACATAATCAGCAATATATAAAAAGATAATATATTGTGATCCAAATTCAAACTTTACAAATGGATAACTTCTCCCCTTCATTTCTGTCCTTTTATTCTTTTTCCCTCTAAGGCTTACGAAAATGTGATTACATTCTCCACTACCAGGGTACTTTCTAGATTTCTATTCATTTGATTAGTATTGTTATTTATTGTCTTTGTGTGTCCAGCGCAGAAATCAGGAAGGCATTCACACAAAAAATACCTGATAAAAACTATGATATAAACAAAACAAAACAAATCAGAGACAGGGCTGAAGATGGGTCATGAAAAAAGAGGAATGGATTCAACAGACAACAAACTGGATCAGAGTCAGGGGCCTTTCTTTCCCCACCTTTGTAACCCTCCCACTTGCCATGGACAATGCCTGACTCAAGGTGGTGCTTGACATATGGCTGTCCTGAACAAATCATCATGCCTTCCATAAGAATCATGTGGAAGATGAAGAGTTAATCAGTTCTTAACAGCTGCCAAGAGAGGAGGTTTCAAAAGAGTTAATGAACATGAGGGCGATGATTTGCAAAGTGACCTAAAAGGTAATACTTATATTTAAAAATTATTTCTCTTTCAAGCTTCAGATTTTATGCAACTGAAGGTGCAGACACTTGAGTAGTTTAACTTAAAATGATATCTACTGTATCTCTTTTCAAAAACAATCTTAGACCATTTACAACTCAAGACATGAATAATATTAATGGAGATTAGAAAAATTAGAACCAAGATGAAAGGAGGATAAACAGTTAACCTTTACAGATGATCATGATGAGCATGACGTGGGCTCTGAGTATAACAGACAGCCGGGACATGTCTGCTTGTTTGCTTTGTATGTGTCCCTAAGTGCCTTATTTAAATATTGTATAATTGGCCTTTTTTCTCTCTTCTGTAATAGGAGAGGATCTAGCATCCTATTTCTTGGGTAGCCGAAGGATATTTCTGAGCTTGTTTTTCGAAGTAACCTTTAGGATTGCCCTAACTGGACTACATACTTTTGAAAATCTATTCTTCCATATAAATTCCCAGAGATAGTTCCATAGGGTTCTTGGCCACACCTGTCACTCATTTCAGACTTGAATCTGCTCACCTGATTGCACAGAAGGCAGTTGTTCACAGACTTAAACATATCAGAAGCTTCCATTCTTTCAACTTCTCTCTTCTTTATTCTTTTCATTCACTCCAGTTACATACCATAATAGTGATGCAGCGTACTAAAGGTCTTCATTGAACTGTTAATGTCTGTGGAGAATGTATGAATTTCCTGTATGAAAAGCACATCATATATTGCTAAAGTGTAAGCATTCAAGAATTCAAAGTAAATAGGTCAGGATGAAAGTAGTAGGTGGTGAAGGAGGAAGAGGAGAAAGAATGTTTGGAGAAACAATATTCTTTCTCACTCCAGATTCTCTTCTGGCCTCTGTTGCGATTGGTCTTACACACCACTGACGTGGGGAAGTATAACATGTGGAACACTGATTTGATAGCAAAGCAAATTAAAAATACTGTGATACTATGTCCTTCTCTCAAATTTTCAGATTTTCAGAAAAAAAATCTCTAATTGAAATAACTCAACAGATTGTTCTTCTCTTATTTATATGTAAGTCAGTCATACTGCTACTATAGAGTTTTAAGCATGAATTTGGGAGTCAGAGAGTATCTGCGATTGACTTATGATCCACCACTTCTAGTGATAGAACCTTGGGGAAGTAATTGGTATATTTATCTCATATTAATTTCCTGTTGCTCCCGTAATGAATTACCACAAATTTAGTGGCTTAAAAAATACAACTTAAAAAAAAAATCTTGTCATTCTGGAGATCAGAAACTCAAAAATGCAGCTAACGCCCAAATGTCAACAGAACTGCATTCCTTTTGGAAGTTCTTGGGGATAATCTGTTCCTTGCATTTTCCAGCTTCTGGAGGAGGTAGTTTGTCTGCACTTCTTGGCTCATGGCCCCCTTTCCATTTTCAAAGCAAACAGTCACAGGACTCTGACCTTTGCTTCTCTGACTCTGACCTACCTGCTTTCCTCTCATAAGGCCGCTGTGATTACATTGGGCCCACCTGAATAATCCTGGAAAACCTCCCAATCTCAGGATCCTTAATTACATTTGCAAAATCCCTTGTTCCATCTGAGTGACATAATCACTGCCCAAATCTGCACCCATATTGGGTGATATTATTGTTTTTTATATATTAATTATATAGGCCTAAACAAAATCTTACCTTTTTGTACTGTTCCAAACTGGAATGTGTTAAATGCTTACAGGAATTTAGTGAGGTTTTCTCACCAAGACAAGATTCCTTCCTCCCTCCCTCCCTCCCTTCCTCCTTTCCTTCTTACCTTCCTTCCTTCCTTCCCATGAACTCTTGGCTGAGGAATTCCTAGTCAGGTTATTGTAAAACAATGTGGACAGTCTATCCTTGAAAACACTGAATCATTGCAGTCTGGCCGACTGAAGTACCCAACTCGCAAAATGCACTCAGGTCACAATGGCCATTTAAAGCAGCAGCTGGGGCTGGAAGTCTTCATGCTGGTTGAGACTATGTTAAAATTTATGCCTGAACTTGTTCCCCTCTGACCTCTTGACACACATCCTCTGGTTCTTGAACCTCCAGCCATATGAACCTTCTATGGGTCCTCTCAGAGTCTTGAACATGATTTCCCTCTACCTAGAGTATTCTTCCAACCATCCTCACCTGATAACAATCTGGTTACCAAGTTACACCTCATAACTTATTCACCCTTCAGGTCTGAGCTTTATGTTGCCTCTTTAGACAGTCTTTTAGCACCAAGTATAAGTTAAACTATGAAGTAAAATAATATTTTGTTTCACTTAATAGAGTTTAATTAAGAACTTAATTTTTCATATTCATTTATGTATTTCGTTGGCCTGGGGCTCTTTCCACATCTGACCATCTCCATGGCTTCTAGATGCCACTCCCATAGTCTTGCTCTTGATTTTGTAATATCCTTCAAACTGTCTTTAATTCTTTCCAGGTCCTGCCCAGACTTTCACTGTGCACATGCATCCATCTGTCCGATGCTGCCACTTCCTCAGCGGCATGCCCCCTCCTCCCTTTCTCTTTTTGACAAATTCCCACTCAGACTCTTAATTTCAAGACCTGGCACTGGATATTTTTATCCTTTTAAGTTTTTTATTCTTACTTAAGATTCTTAATATGAGATCAACAGACACCTAGGTCCTGAGATTCTCACACATGCTGTGCATTCCATTTCCTTGGAGGTGCAAAAGGACTGTCTTGTTAAAGAGGCAGATTCCAGGGCCCCACTCCTGTCTCCAGTTCAGAAAGTCTCCGCAAGGCTGGGAATCTGCAATTCCTACAAGCATCCCAGGTGTTCTAATGAAAACAGTAGCCCATGCTTTGAGCAATACTGGAGGGTTTAAATGAATGAGTTTCAGGGGATCTGTAAACCTCCAGAAATTTTTTTACATTTTGTTTCAATATGTGTATTTTTCTAAGGGGAAGTTTCATAGCTATTAACAAATTATTAAAGGAGTCTGTGATAGAAAAAATGTTTTAAAGTAATGAATTATAATGTTAAATATTTACCATGAACATATATTTGTCCCTGTTAAATAAAACTCCCTCCCTATTTGAGAAATGAAACATGAACACAGGAATATCAATCTGCTTTTTATAAAGAAATCAGTTTTGATTAATGGCAAACTAAGAAGTAGTCATTATAGAAAATAAGTCATTATAGAAAAATGGAAATGGGAAGGAAAACCCACGACCCAGAATTAATTACAGTTAATGGCCTGTTATATATTTTCTTTAAGAAACAATATTATTATTGAGTCATATATACGTTTTACTGTATAAGACATTCTTAGATATTAAAAAAAGAAAATATTTTCAAATTGATTAAGGACAGTATATACACACACACACACAAAAAATAATCCATATTGCACACTTTAAGTCCTGGAATACCAGAGATTTAACATAAAGTAGAAAATATATTGTCTGTCCAGAAAAAGTTCAGCCAGTGTTACTATAACAAGAATGGTTTGTATGACATTGATGTAACCTGGCAGCCAAGGAGAGTGCACTGGAATGTGTATGTGTGAACAATGATGACCTCACTGTACTGTCAGGGGGGGCAGCAGACGCTTCTGAGTGATCATGTGTACTATGCGGCTGTCGCATTCAAAATGACTGAGCAAGTAGATCAATAAATCTGCACCAGATTTTGCATTAAGCTCCAACATTCATCTGTGGAAACTATTTTTCTTTTAAGATTTATTTATTTTTAGAGAGAGGGGAGGGAGAAAGGGAAGGAGAGACACATCAATGTGTGATTTCCTCTCACATGCCCACAACTGGGGACCTGGCCTGCAACCAAGGCATGTGCCCTGACAGGGAATCAAACCAGTGACCCTTTGATTCACAGGCCAGTGCTCAATCCACTGAGCCACGCCAGCCAGGGCATAACTATTTTGATGATTCAGAAGGCCACAGCTATGGGAAATTGGTGATTGGCAGCTTCATGACAACACGTTACTCATCCATCATGTCTCATACAGTTTTTTAGTAAAACATCAAATCACCCAGGTGACTCAGTCCCCTACAACCCAGATTTTGCACCCTGTGATTTATGTCTTTTCCAAAAACTAAAATCATCTTTGAAAGGGAAGAGATTTCAGACTGTCAATGAGATTCAGGAATATATGACAGGACAGCTGATGGCGATTGGAACTGTGTGTCTACTGTATGACAGCTGAGGTCCCAAGGTGCCTACTTTGAAGGGGACTGAGGCATTATTGTCCTATGTACAATATTTCTTGTATCTTGTATCTTCTTCAATAAGTGTCTTTTTTTCATATTACATGGCTGGATACCTTCTGGATAGACCTCATACATACATACACACATACATACTGCTGGAGGGAAGAGAGGCTTCACACTTCCATCTGTCATGTTCATTTTAACAGGAAAACACAAAACTAGTAGCTAGGAATATCTAACTTCTGGTCCCTCCTCTATTACTTCCTATTTGTATAATTCCAGATTATATTATTTAATATTAACTTAATATTTCAGGGTTTCTGATAATTGACCTCTTATAAAGATAATAGCACATAATATTTTTGAAGGCAAGACACAGGACTGTATTATATGCTGAGGTCCCACAAAAATATGTATGTGGATATAGATATAGATATATACAACCATACATACATATATGTATAATATATGCATACTTACACATATATAAGTATATATACACACATATATCTATATATGTTCAAAATTATTTATGTTAGGCCAGTTGGAAAATACAGAAAACTGTAAAGAAATGAAAATAATTCATATTCTTATAACTCAGAGATAACAGCTCTTTACAGTATTTTTTTCCACATATAAAAATTCAAGTAGCACTCACTTTGGTTTAGCATTGTGTTAGTGACATATAAAATATGTCTAATAAAATGCCTTATGTTGAATTTTTATTTAAAAACAAATATTAAGGCAAAGAATAGCATTATCTAGAAGAATTGAACAAGTAATGAAAAGAAAAACACGCACACACATACAATATTCGTATTTATCCAAGCAGTATGACAAATACACTTTTTGTAGAAATTACACACTTGGCAGCCTATAATTATTTTTCACAGTATACATGCTCCACCATAAAATACAACAAAGAGATGATGGAGACCTAGACAGACACGCTGCGTCTCCCTCCACAACTAAGAAGGAATACAACTACCTCAGAACTAGAGACAACCAGAAGTTCCAGAAAATCAAGCTGCATGGAAGTCCAACAAACAAAGATATAAAGAAGAACTACTAGAAGGGACACCCCGGACTCCAAGATGGCGTCAGTCGTACCATTGAAGGAGAAGAGACTCATGGATGTCAAACTAGGGAAGCTGCCAAGCAGGATACTGATGTGGGATTTCACTCCTAAAGGCATTGCTGGAGCATTTCAAAGAGGTTACTACCGGTATTACAACAAGTATATCAATGTGAAGAAAGGGGGTGTTGCTGGGATTTCTATGGTGCTGGCAGCTTATGTGCTTTTTAACTACTGCCATTCTTATAAGGAACTCAAACATGAGCGGCGGCGCAAGTACCACTGAAGAGGACCCAGTGTGGATTCCGTATCCCTGACCATTATCTTTGCACAGTACCCCTGAATCCTTTCATATTGTAATTAACACCTAATAAAAGATGGCTGGTAAAAAAAAAAAAAAAAAAAAAAGAACTACTCACCCAGATAGGTAGGAGGGGTGGAGCCAGGGTGGAGAGGATGTGGTGTGGTGGTGGCAGCAGCAGCAGCCTCGGCAGGCCAGCAGAAAGTTCAGTCACACATTTTAAAAAGTAGGGAGTGCTCCCAGCACCAGACCAGACCACACAGCTCACAGTCCCAGTGCCAGAGAAAATAGAGCCTCATTGCTTTTGACTGTGCAAACCAGTGAGAGTTAGGGTGGAGGCAGAAACTGCTGGTCTTTCAGCAGAGTCCACTTGTTTAAATGGCCCTCATGGTCCTAGAACATCTGCAGACCCACCCACTCTGGGAATGATGGCCAGGGCAACAGCTAGAGAGGCTCCAGTCCCATACGAAGTGGGAGAAGTGCCTGGAAAAGGGGCGAGTACTGAGCAAGCAGCATTGTTCCCTCTCTGACCCCTCCCCCACAAACAGTGCCACAACATGGTAAAATGAGTCGCCCTCTACTGATGAAAACCTAAGGTTCTGCCCCTTACAACAGAAGTGACAGCTCTACCTAAAACACAGAGGCAAACAGACACAGGAGTCTGTCAAGATGAGGAGACAGAGAAGTATGGCCCAAAAGATGGAATGGATCAAGGTTCCAGTGGGAGAACTACGCGACGAGGAGATAGCCAACCTAAAAGATGAAGAGTTCAAAACACTGGTGATAAAGATGCTCACTGGCTTGACAGATATGCTTAAGTATGGCAACCGCATAAGGGAAGAAGTGAAGGCTATGCTAAATGAAATGAAGAAAAATCCACACAAAACCAATGGTGAAGAGAAGGAAACTGGGATTAAAATCAATGATTTGGAACATAAGGAAGAAAATAACAGTCAACCAGTACAGAATGAGGAAACAAGAATTGAAAAAAATGAGAAGAGGCTTAGGAACCTCTGGGACAACTTTAAATGTGCCAACATCCAAACCATAAGGGTGCCAGAAGGAGAAGAGGAAGAGCAAGAAATTGAAAACTTATGTGAGAAAATAATGAAGGGAAACTTCCCAAATTTGGTGAAAGAAATAGACGTACAAGTTCAGGAAGCACAGAAAGTCCCAAACAAGCTAGACCCAAAAAGGACGACACGAAGACACATTATAATTAAAATGCCAAAGGTAAAAGATAAAGAGAGAATCTTAAAAAAAGCAAGAGAAAAGCAGAGATTTTCCTACAAAGGGGTGCCTATAAGACTATCAGCTGATTTCTCAAAAGGAACTTTGCAGGCAAGAAGGGACTGGCAAGAAGTATTCAAGGTGATGAAAAGCAAGGACTTACAACCAAGATTACTCTATCCAGCAAAGCTATCATTTAGAATGGAAGGGCAGACAAGGTAAAGCTAAAGGAGTTCATCATCACCAAGCCATTATTATATGAAATGTCAAAGGGACTTACTTAAGAAAAAGATCAAAACTATGCACAGTAAAATGACAACAAACTCACAACAATCAACAACTGAATCTAAAAAATAAAAACAAAATCCAACTAAGCAAACCGAATAGGAACAGAATCATAGGTATGGGGATCATTTGGAGGGTTATCAGCTGGGAAGGGGAAGGGGAGAAATGGGGAAATGGTGCAGGGATTAAGAAGCACAATTGGTTGTTATAAAATAGACAAGGGGAAGTTAACAATAATATAGGAAAAGGTAAAGCCAAAGAACTTATATGCATGACCCATGGACATGAACTAAGGGGGGTGGGATTGCTGGAGGGAAGGGGGGTGCTGGGCAGAGGCGAATAAAGGGAAAAAAAAATTGGGACTACTGTAACAACATAATCAATAAAATATACTTTAAAAAAATACAACAAAGAATGCCTTAGGCCTTTCACCTTCTGTTAGCAGTCCTATTTATGGAAACAGAAAACTGGAAAATACAGAATTGACTTGATTTGTATTTGTATTTAACACAATACTGGGCAAGGAACAGCACCCAATAAGTACTTATTTGTATAGCCTTTTACCTATTTAGCTAGTCACCTATCAGCTTCTATAAAAAGGAAGAGAGTGAACCTTATGCACAGCAGAACAAGAGTCTAAAATACTAGAAATGCTAACAAGAAAGGTTCTGTCTTAGGCAACCAGTGTTCACAAGTGTATCAAGTTGCCAGTCACAGCAACTGTCCCAGTTAACCAACTTCAGTAGCTCAGGCCCTCAGGGTGAAATTGCAGCTGAGAATGGTTCACAATTAGAAAAGGATGGAGAGTGGAAAAGATCTCTGAAGAAACAGGTTGTGCGGTCAGCTGGGTGAAGAGGTGAGAGGAGGACAAGAAGACCACTAAGGAAAGTTTCCTACAGGAGTTTGCGTGTAAGAAAGATTGGAGAATTGGCCTAAGAGGTGGTGAAATGCATTTTGTTTTCTAAGGAATTCTGTAAATTCCCTGTGGTGGATTGCATATCATACCACACCATGACCATTTCACCTTCCCATGGGATTTCTGCTCAGCAAGAGACATGGTCACAATGAACCCTGCTTTGGGACACCTTATAAAGCTCATTGGGAGTTTCTCAGAACTATAAGGAACGTGGGGACCATGGAGCTCGGAGAGGAGACATTTTATTTCCCAGAAAATGCTGTGGCCTACCTAAGGACTGAATGATTAGCTTAAAAACACAGGTCTGTTGGCAGCACAAATAGGTTTCTAGACCTTACCATGAGTGCTCTATTACCCTGCCTTATCCCCACATTATCTGAATTATAATGGCCCTGCTATGGATTCTTGAGGTCTTCAAGGCTATCCTTTAAAAAAATCATTTATTTATTTATTTTATTTGAGAGAGAGGGGAAGGGAAGGAGAAAGAGAGGGAGAGAAACATCGAGGTGAGAGAGAAACAACTGCAAGCACTCTGACTGGGGGTGGAGCCCATTACCTGGCACGTGCCCTGACCAGGAATCAAACTGGTGACCTTTCTGTTTGCGCGACCACACCCAGCTGAGCCAAGCCAGCCAGGGCTCTTCAAGGCTATTCTGAAATAGGTTCATTGTTTATTGAAGAATATTATATTCTCATCTTCAAAGTTCTATCTGGAAAAATGATAGCCCTAAAGTATAAATGGTTTTGTGTACCAAGATAAGTCTCAGAACCCAGAAAAGACACAGGAAACACTGCAGGCATTCTCAGTACTTTATATAAAATATATTTTCCTCAATAAAGCATTAACACAGTTGACATATTACTATGTAAACACTAATTTGATAATGTATTTTTAATCTTAGTGCTTTAAAACTGTTTTATCCACTTGAAGTTTTGCCATAAAAATTTCATGAAGTTGTCAAGTTTCTTTTTCTCAGGAGAATAACTAAAATTAAGGAAGAGTCCTTACATTCTTTTGGTGCCTGATTAAATGGGATATTTCCTCAAAAATATTTTTGTGTCAACTAATAAACATAGCATTAAAATCATAGTATTAAAACTTATTCATAAAATACACTCTTCAAAATGCGGGAAAAGGCATCTTTCAATGCCTTTCATTTTCCTGAAAAGTAGTGATGATCTGGAATAGCTAATTCGTGCATTGGAAAGATTGCTACTTAAAGAGAATCCTCTATTAAATATATTGGAGAAGTTGCACCCAAGAAAACCCTTAGTTTATATTTGTATAAATCCATATTATTTATATCAAATTTGTTTGACTTATTAATATGAAGTAATCAAGGAATGGAAACCAACTGTCTTCCAAGTCAGGTGAGACGTCTCAGTGAACGTTAAATGGAACACGAATAATATTCCTAGAAAGATCCCAGTCCTGATCAATAGGGACTTCTGTATTTTGACTTGCCTTTTGCAATGCAGGAACTATAACAATAATGCAGCAAGGCTCTGGGAGGGCTCTTTATCCCCCCTTCAGTAATGAATTTCTTCTTGAAAATGACTCTTCTTTGGTTCTAGCTTTTCACAGCTTATCTTCACTACACTTTCTAAAATCTAATTTTAAGCATTAGGATTTAACTTTAGTCACAGGCATAATAGGCAAAAAACAAAACAAAACACTGAAGCTCAGAAGAGGTGCAAATTATTAAAGGTGCCATGATGAAATACCACAGAATAACACGACACCTTCCCTTTTATTTTTTATTAAATCCTCAAATGGGGATATGTTTTTATTGATTTGAGAGACAGAGAAAGAGGGAGGGAGGGAGAGAGAAAGGAATTGGGGGGGGAGTGGAGAGAAAGAGATCAATTGCTTGCCTCCTGTGCATGCCCCAACAGGAGACGGAAACCTGAGCCTTTCGGTGCCCAGGAGGGGACAAAGCTCCAACCAATTGAGCTACTGGCCAGGGCCACACTTTCCCTTTTATGTAAACCCATAATGGAGTTCCCTCTGTTTAGTTTATGGTATCCTTTCTGATACCTGAGTATAGGAAGAAACAAACCGCAGAATGATGATTAACTACTCAGAAGTATTTTAAATAATCAACACCAATATCTCTTAAAGAAAATGTACATGTATCTTTTAACAGGCGAAGTACATTATAAGGTGTGTATCAGAATATGAGGCATAAAGTAATATGGAATACAAATTTTAAGGATAAATATTCAGTGATAAAAAAGTAACAAATTACAAGTCACCTTCAAAATCTAATATTTTCCCCTAAGCACTCAATGCTGATTGATAAACTAAAAATTGAAAACTATTTCTAAAATTAAAAAAAAATGGTCAGGTTTAAATGCCAGCAAGCATGACAACACAATCAGGTAGATCATCCACAATTCCACGAGTGACCATTTTCTCAGATGATTTTTCAAAGTTAGATTCTTGATAATATACCGGTAATTTGCCTAGAAATATATGGCCCATTAACTAGCCCCCATTGATGTTTCACTAGAGGGCTGACCACAGTACCAATTTTGTAAACTATAGTTATTTAAAAAGAAACTGAATATTACTGGTTCCCTTTTGAGGATACATATATATAATTTCTTATTTTTTTTGATGATATATATTGTATATTAGAAAAATCCCCAAATACACATTAACATGAATACTATGCAATATGTAGTTTATAAACCTATTAATATTCATATTGAATTTTACATTTGTGAATACTTTTTTTCCCTCATAATTGTGAAAATGATGATTTAGCTTTCTGACAGTGAAAAGAACTAAGAACATTGATACTTCCAGTTTACTAGATCAGATTGGTTTCTCAGAAGCATAATGTATATGAAAAGTCAATATTTATGTACTCTGGTGCCTCTAGCTATATTGCAAAATGCTAAGTACTTTGAAAGAAGTTGAAGGGATTATGCAAAAAATATGTACTGTATTTTTTTGCTCCATAAGACACACTTTTTTCCCCCCAAAGTGGGGGGGAAATGTCTGTGCATCTTATGGAGCGAATATTGTGTCACAGACCATGATGTATATTACCTGACCTGTCAGCGGTGGCGACAGCTATTAGGAGAGGAAGCGGTGGGCCCATGTGAAACCCCTGGGGATGCTTAAATGTCCTACTTTACTGCTGAATCTCGGGGTGTCTGGTCAGTATGAAGATAGCAAAAAAGTGATATCCGTGATTGTGAGCAACTGAGCTTCATAAATTCTGACACTAGTGATGATGAGTTCTTTGGTTCCTAGAAAACTAGAAGAGTACTCGAACCTTAAAATCTCTCATTTGTTAATGACAGTGATGATGGTTCTTAATACCACAGTTGACTGCTGTTCATTTTCCATGGTTGAAATATTATTCTGTTATATTTTATTAAATATTTTAGTATACCATTTGGTTCAGAATATTTTTTTTTTACTGTTTTTCTCCTCTAAACCTAGGTGAGTCTTATGGTCAAGTGCATCTTATAGTGCGAAAAATACGGTATATGTAACACACAGACACAGACAACAGTGTGGTGATAGCCAGAGGGAAAGGGGGTAGGGGCTGGGTAGAGGTGGGCAAAGGGGGTGAAAACTGGATGGAAACAGACTGCTAGGGGCAATGGGTGCATGATGCAGTGTGCAGATGATGTTTTCTTGAGTTGTACACTTGAAACCTGTTGGTTTTGCTGTAGAGAGAAATGGGGCCCAGGCTCTTAGTGGTAACAAACAAAGAATTGAACAGACCACAGAAAGATAAGCAAAGCAAGGGTGAGAAAGTCTGAGGCATCATAATTGACAAATCATCTGAGAAACAAGAGAAAGCTAAGACCAGAAATACTCTCCAATACTGACCATCAAAATATCCAGGAAAATTAGTGGAAAACCTGACCATCAGAATCCACTTAGAGAGAGACCAAATCCTGAAATGGCCCCATATCTTCCTGTAGCTGAAGTGGTCAGGTAGAAAGAGAAAGCACATTATATTGTGTTAGGAATCATCTCAAAAGTTCCAAGTTAATTACTGGTATTTCTTTGCTCCTGGTAGCTAATCCCGTCTCTATTCCAACCCCTTGGCCTAATCATCAGGGTTAAGATAAAAAGGAAAAAAGGGATAGGGACTCTAATGGTACAAATGCCAAAGGCAAAATCATCCCTACTCACAAAATCCTCATTTCTTACAGGAATCAGCGGAATAGTAGCTTCAGGCTTTGTTCTTGGCTTCACCATCCCAAGATACAGGAGCAGGCCATTTCTTGCCAGGGAATGGCTCTCTTCTCTTGAACAGTTACAGACTTCATAGCGTTTTTACATAAGCTTCTACACATGCAATTTCCCACAATCCTTCTTCGTTGCCCAGTTGGAGAGGAAAAGAACAATGCTCATTATTATCAGGAGTCACAAGGAGAATCTCAGACTGATGACAGCTGCAGTGTCTCAGGATTTACTACTCTATCTCCTGCCTCAGTTTTGTGAACCAAGTTCACCCCAATAAATTCCATTAAACATTTAAAAAATATAAAGTTCTGTTTAGTAAGAAGGGATTTTTCTGAGATATAAAAACATCATAGTTATCTTAACTCCCCTAGAATTTTGGGAGTCATCTTTAAAAAATTGATTTTAGAGAGAGAGGAAGGGAGAGAGATCTACCTATCTATGCATTTCTTGGTTGATTCTTGTAGTATCCTGATCTCAGATTGTACCTGCAACTTCGGTGCCTGAGGACAACGCTCTAACCAACTGAGCAACCTGGCCAGGGCTGGTGGTCAATTTTTATATACAATAAATATAACCAAAGGCAACCAAATCAATGATTAGTTCTAAAAAGAGGCCTTTGCATGTTCATCTGCTGTTGGTAGTGGAGCTAACTGTCAGTTAGGCTGACCTTTTTGCATTCAACATAATTTAATTCGCTTTGGCTGCTTCCTAAAATGACCATCCCTCTACTGTTTCCCCTCCCCATTAAAAATAAAAGATCAGTTTCTTCAATATGTTCATTTTACACATCTGAATGAAAGTAGGTTAAAGACATGTCCCATAGATTAGAGCTATTGATACTATACCTCATTACTTCTTAGGGTCATAAGTTTTAGCAGTAAGCTAGCTATGCAGATCAAAATGTGAACCTCTACAGTGGTTCTCAACCTTCCTAATACCTCGACCCTTTAATGCAGTTCCTCATGTTGTGGTGACCCCCAACCATAACTAAAGCATAGTGATTAATCACAAAAACAATATGTAATTATATATGTGTTTTCCGATGGTCTTAGGTGGCCTCTGTGAAAGGGTTTTTCGACCCCCAAAGGGGTCGTGACCCACAGGTTGAGAACCGCTGCTCTAGTATAATATTTTTATACTTTTTATGGTGGAACTTACAGAGCTAATAGGACTAAATATAAAAGATCTCATAGACCAAAAATGAAAGATTTTTTTAATAGCAACTTAAAAAAACCTTATTATCACTTATAGTATTTTTCAACTTTTTCTCCAGAAAAATATTTTGACTCACAATTTTTAATCTTGGGACAAGTTCTTATTATCAACATCCTTTATGTGCCTGAAACATCTTCCTCACTAGACAATATCTCCCAATCCATTCAAAGAAATGCAGACTAGTTCAAATTTTAAAAAACAATAATTTATTTATTTATTTTTAGAGCGAGGGGAAAGGAGAAAGAGAGGGAGAGAAACATCGCTGTGTGGTTGCTTCTCACTCGCGCTCCCAACTGGAGACCTGGCGTGCAACCTAGTCATGTGTCCTGACTGGGAATCGAACCAGCAACACTTGGCTCGCAGGCCAACGTTCAATCCACTGAGCCACAGCAGCCAGGGGTGACTAGTTCAAATTTAACCTGAACATAATATAATTTGGAATCTACCATTAAAATATATATTATACGTTTTGAAGAAAAACAAATTACTTATAAATATATGCTTTTTGGTGTTATTGGTACATCTGCTTATTAGTATATTTTAGAAGATTACTTTTGTTTCTCCTGAACAATCAACTCTCTGTTCAACTCATTTTCATCAAGTTCCACAGTTTTTTTTTCCCAGAATCTAGAAATCTTTACAGAAATATCTTGTTTCCCATTAAATAAATATCAAGAATGACAGTGAAGCTACTGACCCTAAATGCTATGCCCCCAACAGGCATTAAACATGCATAAACTTTTAAAGAGGTGCTAAAATTCACTAGAAAGAAGAAAAAAGTTCAATGAAGGTTTTCGAGCTTTTTATTATTAAGGATAAGCAAATTTTAACATTCAAAACTGTACATAAGTTCTTTACTGCTTCAGATATTACTAATAAAAATTTACAATCCCTTATCTTAAACTTTCTGGCCTAATATATTTCAGAATTCAGAACGTTTAATGGAAAGCTGTGTCGGTCAAATATTTTGCAACACCTCCAGCAAGGACTGGAACTGCACTGTAATCAAACATTAATATTTCTGTAGAAAACTGATTAATATTCACACCAAATGAATATTCAGTTCAGATCAGATTTTACTAAAGGAGTTAAGAAAGATAAAGAATTGGAACCTGTAATGACACGTTAATTTGAAATCTCATTCTTTCTATTCGATCTCTAGTTAAAGCCACTGCAAACTATTGTGTTTTACTTTCACACACACACACAAGTTATTTAATATGAAACAGTCGATTTTATTTCAGGAGGTAAATGTAAGATAGGTTAACCCGTGAAACAAAGTACTTAAAAACTCCTTTTTTTTTTGGCATGATAGTAAGACATCAGATCAACCCCAAGTTTGCAGTGCGAGCATCCCTGGGGGCTGCAAGGACCTCAGGCATCACGAAGACCTGTAGGAGGGTAGGGAGACCCGGGTTGGCGCAGAACGCTGCAGCATGTCCACGCTGGGCCAACTTCAGACTCAGTGGAGGAAGGTTAAGCGAGGTCCAATAGGGCTGTTCCCTTATCAGGACACGGGGTGAACAATAAGATTGCTTTATAATGCATTGGTCTAACTTCTTGCTTGGGGTTTGCAGAAAAGGTCTCACTGGGAAGGGGGAGGAGCGGCTGGTAAATCGGAGCTGAGGCTAGAAGAGGAAGGGAAACGGGTCGCCGAGTCTTGAACAAGTTGGGTGAAAAGGTCTGAGCCACTGTTTCCCGCGTCCACCCCAAAGGGTTAGGTACCTGTGTGGGCGGAGCGTGGCCTGCCGGAGACCTCGCCGCGTCCCCGGCCAGGGCGCTGGGCTCCGCCTGCAGCATGTAGTTCACTGCGGCCAGGCAGGGCTTGGACCGTTCATCGGGTAACCGCCGAGCTGTTCCCAGGCCCGCAACCTAGAGCCCAGCCCTGAGCCCAGGACGCCCGCAGGAGGTGGGGCCGGCTCCCAACACAGCGCAGGCCCGGCTGGCTCCACCCACCTGGGGCGGGACCTTCGCGACTTCTAGCCAATCCTCGCTCCCCGGTGACTGTGGGGTGGGACCCTCGCGGCTTTCTATCCAATCCCCGCCCCTCGGTGGCCGGGGGGCTGAACCCTCACGGTTTTCCGTCCAATTTTTCGCTTTTCTGAGGCCTTAAGGGAGCGGGCAGGCGCGGCTGTCTGCTGCGGCGGAGTGGGCGAAGTATGCGGGGTGAGGACAAGCGGGTTCCTGGAGATAACGCTCCTTCCGTCTTCTAACTCTTCGGGGGTGGGGGAAAGTTAAGCAGTGTAGAACAGAGTTAAATAATGCAGGACGGCGGAGGTGCCAGGACTCGGCTAGGGAGCCGGGTCACTAGGCGTCTTGCCTGCGGGGGTCGGAGAGGTAACCTAGGCGTCGGGCCGCTGGGCTGGTCCGTCATGATGTTTGGTTATATTTCTCTCACTTGGCTGCTTCTCGAGTGTGCAGAGCTGACCTTGGGTTGGTGGGAGGAGTCTCTGAGTTCTCGTCACCCTCTGCGCCCCCTGTTTCTAGAGCCAAGTCTTGAACTCTGTCGCCGGCACCAGATACCGATCGGGGCACCCGGAGGCTCGTTGTATCCCGTGGACCTGTCTTAATGGAAGGGAGGAAGGTTGTTTGACACCTAGTGAACCCTATAGTAATTTTTATCCAGTTTTCTAGTAGATGGACTTTACGCGTATGTTTGCAGTGCTTTTCCCAAAAGTTTGTCTTGGGGCCTCCCAACCTCTAGATTGTCTGTCTTCCGCCTTCTTTCACCAGTTTTTGTTAATATCCCCTCTGCCTCACCCCGCTTGTTTCTTCCTACAGTCACCAACTAGTTCAGACCCCTGTGATATCAAAACAGAATTGTTGCAACAGGATCCTGGCAGTCCTAAACAATTCACCTGGGTGTACTGGTATGTGGCAATCAAGTTTCTTTCTTTCTTTGTTTTTTTATTTTTTACTTACTGTTTCTGAGTCTCTTTTCCACTTGAGTTTACAACTTTTTGCTGCCAGAAAGCCCATTATAATTAAGTCCAGCGTCATCATTTTCTTAATGCGTATATAGTTTTTTTTTGAATTATTTTATCTTTATGGTTGAGAATTCAAAGCAAATAATCCTTTATGAAAGAATCTGATAACTCATATTTTAATGTGTACCTCTTGGTTAGTTAAGACTGCAGTGTGTATGCAACTGGAGTCATAAGTGGCAGGGAGGTATACAGAGAATAGCTTATCTTTCCTATATGTGTGTATTAGTTGCCTATTGCTGCCATAACAATTTATTACAAACTTAATTTTTAAAAAATTATTATCTCACAGCCTCTATAGATCAGAAATCTAGGTAGGTTTAGTTGGGTCCTCTGTTTAGGATATCACAAAGTTGAAGTAAAGATTTCTGTAGGTCTGGGCTCTTTTCTAGAGGCTCTGGGGGAGAATCCAACTCCAGGAGGCTCATTGAGGTTGTCGGCAGAATTCATTTTTGTGCAGTTGTAGACTGGAGGTCCCCATTTCTTTACTGGCTGTCAACTGGGTCCTCTCTTAGTTCCATAAGACCACCTGAGTCTTCAAAGCCAGGCAGCACCTTTCGTGGTTTTAATCTGACTCTTCTGTCACCAGATGGAGAAAGCTTTCTGCACCTAAGAGCTCAAGTGATTAGATTAGTCCTACCTGAATAATCTCCCTATTTTAAGGTCAATTGTGCTATGTAAAATAACAAGTATGGAAGTGAAAAATTTCATATTCACAGGTTCTGGGAATTAGGGAGGGGGTGGGGAATCATGGGGGCCATTCATAGAAATATTGCTTAGGTAGCATAATATGGTTGTCTTAACAAGATTGATTTTATTTTTATAATGTGCTTGATCAGGCATTTTTAAAAAACTCAACTCTATCTGATCATATGATTATGGTCTCTACAGTTAAGGAAATTTAACTTAAAGTTCGTTGCCTAGGGGCACATGTCTAGAAAGTGGTAAAGTTGGTATTTGAACCCAGATCTATATTTCCATTAGGTCTAAAGCCATGTTTAAAACGAAGTGCAGCCAAAGTCATTAGAAAGGAAGAGGATGAGGAACTATGAGCTCTTTGTTGTAGATCATTTTTGGATTGTCTCTTTATATTAGTAGTACAGGCTAAGCTCTTCTACCCTAACAAAGGAAGCCCCAAATATAATGGTATGAATAAGGTAAAAGTTTCTTTTTTCATATATCTAGAGGGAGGCATTCAGAGCTAGTAGGAAGATTCTGACAACCTCAACACTGGCATCCCTCTTTTTATTGGGCTTCACAGATTTGTTTTTTACAAATTGAAGGCAAGACCCTCCAACAGCAAAAAGATTACAGCTCACTTCATTGCAGTGATTGGGAACCAAACTCACAATATCTTAGTTATGCCTGTGTGTGGCATCCATGAATGGGGTCCAAGGTGCTGTGTCAGTTGGGACTGCTATGCAGTGAAAAGGAGAGAAAGCACAGGGAGAACTCCTGTAGTCCTTTATAGGGGCATGACCTGGAGTTGATATGCACACACAAAGCCATTCTGAGCTCCAAGGGAAGGTCGGAAAGATATGACTGTATAGCAAAGTGTCCAGCTAAAACTTGGTATTCTGTTAAGAAAGAAGGGAAAAATTATATTGGCCGAAAAGGGTCTCTGCCACACTCTTGTTTTTGATAATATTTTATTTTGTAAACTATGATTAAAATATTTTGTTTATTTTTGCTGTTAATTTTAAAAGGTAGTATTTGAAAGGACAAGAAATTCTTATCCAATATTACTGTTCTTTGATTTCTCAATTTTTGTTTTAATATATAATTTATAAAGGCTTTTTTGAGAAATTTCATTTTTCATTTAGCATTTGTATACCTCATTCACATTTTGGGTTAAATTTTTTTGATGAAAATTAATACATTTTGTGGAAAATGTTCAAGATTGCTTTGGGACACTTGAAACTTCAGTATAGGCCTCATAGCATCTGTACAATTAGATGACAGCAGCTCGTCCTGGGATTTTATGTATGCTCTAATATTCTGTAACTGCAGAATATTTGCTCTCCAAAGCTTGCTCTGTTAGCCCGTTATGCTTTTCTATACATCTGAATTCTGCCCACCCATTTAGATCTACTGCAGGTCCCCTTCCCCATATTATGTACTCTTCGTATAGGGGGAAGAGGGTAGTCAAACAGACCTGGATTTGAGTTGTTGTTTTGGTCTTAGGCACGTTACTAATCTCTGAGTTTTGGTTTCTTCATTTGTAAAATGGCAGTGAATGCCACCCTTCAGAGATAATATGAAAATTAGGGAGATAACACATTTTCTGTAACACGTACTACAGTATTTGGCAAATAGTTGGTGCTCAATAAGTGATAATTATCCTGGCTCCACTGATCACTCCTTGACTTCTAGCACTGAGTTGTCGGGAGGAAAAATACTTTTCCTTCTGCCCTTCTAAATTCTTCTAGTTGGTCTAATAATCAAATTGACATGAGACAGAGTAACAGGAGAAAATAACCAAATTTACATATGTACATATGAAAGTTCTGTAAGAATATACCCCCCCAACCTGGACAGTTCTGGCAATTTAAGGGTTAAATGCCACCTTGAGCTAAGAAGCTGGAGGTGTGGTTGGGACTTCAGAGGGCAGAGAGGCAATTCACATGGAGAACAAAACCCACAAGTTTGGTAAACAAGTGTCTGCTGGGTGGTCTTTAACACTGAGAAGACCTTGACCAAATGTCTTGTTAGGTTCTTTCCTCTGTATCACCCTCAGCTTGTATTTACCTGTAGTTACCATTGCTCCCTTCCTGGAGCAGGTTTTCTGTCTACATTCTTTTAGCCTGTTTGAAGGAAGGTCAAAGTCTTTCCTGAGTTATTTGTGTCTTAAAAAAAAACAAGCTTAAAATAATAATCCCCCAAAAGGCATATTTTGGGGTGGCAAACTCTGCTTCCCATCAGAGTCTACATTTTTTTAAGTTGGTTCTCTCTCTGACAAGTTTATGATTTTATTAAGGACTAGGACCAAGTCCTGGATATACTGTGGCCCCTAAATATTGATTTAGTGAATTGGCCCTACCATGTAAAAGAATATTTATGAAATTGAAGTTCTGAGGGCTGGTTTTTTTTTTTCCCCTTAGTTTTCCTATTGTGGCTACATCATGGAAAATCAATTGGCTAAGTCAACTGAAGAACGAACATTTCAGTACCAGGATTCTCTCCCTTCTCTTCCTGTTCCTTCACTCCAAGAATCATTAAAAAAATACCTTGAATCAGGTATGTTTGTGATCTTTTAGTGTAACTATTGTTAGAACTTTGAGAACTGTGAAATTGTTAGAGGTTGATGAGGGGCTAATTGCTTTTTCCTTTAGGCTCATGATAAGTAAATATCCTTAAATGTCCAAAATTTTCTTGTAATTTTTCCACAGTTAAAAAAAAGCCAGATAATACTATTAGGCTTACAAATAAAAAGTAGCCATCCTCTGCCTCACCTCCAACCCCCTGCAAATTCCATTCTCTCAAGCAAACATTTTTAAATAATTTATCTGTTTCTTATGTTATCTCCAGGCTTACACTATTTAAACTAGTTATGCTATTATTTCTTGCATTTTTCAGTTGTTGATAATATGAATTAGTTCCTTAAAATATCAGGATTTAGCTCCCTTACACTCCCTGTCTCCTGTTAATATATAGTCATAAAAATTACAGGCCTACTTATCATACCCCTGTATTCTTTGCATTTTTATAAGTTGTGCTTTTATGATAAAAATAATTTATAAAGTGTTTTAAATGGGAAACTAGAAACTGGAGTTCAGAAATGACTTTCCCAATAACTAATGATTTTAGAAGTGAAGGGAATTAAACAGTAACTGTAAAAGGCCAGTAAGACCAGTGTTCTGAAACTGTTTTTGTCATGGATTTTAGAAACATACAATCCAACATACCCACATTTTCCCTCTCATTCTCTCAATATAGTTGTACAATTCACCTGATATAAATCAGTATTTACCTGAATTAATTTACCTGGTTGTTTAGGGTTTATGGTTTTGCAGTTATTCACAAGAGAACCATTTGGTGAGCTTTGATTACCTTTTTGCTGTATCTTCTCCCCTCCCATTTTTCATTTGCTTAGTTTGCTTTGTATTCACAACTCATCCATTCCCAAACACCTGAATACACTGAGAATCCTTGAGTATATTCAACTACATAAGATATTCTCTCTGTTTCACTTCTCCTTGGAGGCATCCCTTCTGGCTCCCTCTACCCTCTGGGTCTAATCTGCGATTCTTGAGCTGGCAGGACAGCTGTGGTCCTGGGGCTTTCCTTTGCTCGTCATCCTGGCAGTTCTCTTCAGCTCTCCTGTGTTGGATTCCATGCTTCCTGGATTCTGTCTTCCTCTTTTTTTCTCTTTGTCTTCCCAGATTTTAGTGCAGTACATCTCAGTAGCCACTCGAGAAAGGATATTTGGGAGGAAAATAATGAAGGACCTAAAAAACATTCATTTTACCTTTATACTTCATTGTTTGGCTGACTATAGAATTCTGGGTTGGAAATTATATTTTTAAAGAGTTTCTGAGGCACTGTTTGTTCCTCTTGAGTAGTCTGATGCTGTTCTGATGTTTAGTCCTTTATATGTGACCTGTTTTTTACTTTCCTGCCATTCTGAATTTCTCGGTGATGTCTTTTAGTGTGTATGTTTTTTCATTTCTTTCTCTGAATACCCAGTGGGTTCTTTTAGTGTAAAAAGTCCTGTTCTAGGAAATTTTTGAAATATTGTTTCTTTGATAGTTTCCTCCTCACTTTATTCTCTCTTTCTAGAACTCCTGTGACTTGGATCTGGGTCCTTCTGGGCCAAGGTTTTAATTTAAAAATATTTTTCCTTCAGTTATTAGTGTGTTAATTGCTATTAGTCAGCTTTTGCTCCTGGCAGCTCTATGAATGAGTGATGTCCACAATGCCCTGTCTGCAGCAGCCCGGCTCAGCTCAGCTCCCGCAGACTCAGGCCTGTGACTTCTTTTATGCAGTCAGTTCACCTGGTCTTCCTCTTTTTCGGTTGTCTTCTATTTTTCCCAGTTTTATTGTCTCCCAAAGAACCCTTCCTTTTCATGATGTGCCCAAAGTAGGACAGCTTCAGTTTTGTCTTTTTGTCTCCAGTGATGTTTCAGACAAACTCTAGGACCAACTTGTTTGTCTTCCTCATGGTCCAGGCCATCCATGGAGATCTCCCAACAACATGTTTCAGATGAATCAATTTTTTTCTGTCAGCTTTCTTCACTCTTCAGCTTTTGCATCTGTGTATAGTTATTGAAGAATACAAGGGTGTGGATGATTTAAGCTTTGGCTTCTAATAACACATCTTTTCCTTGGGAACCTTTTCTAATTCTTCCCTTGCTGCCTTTTCGCGTCTCAGCCTTCTCTTGATTTCATGGCTGCAGTCTCCATTTGAATGGAAGCAGTATCTTCATTGTCTATGTTAAAGTTGTATGTTTATTCTGTAGCCATGATTTTTTTTGTCTTGATGTTCTAATGCAGTCCTGCTTTGGCACTGTATTCTTTCACTTTTATCAGAAGTCATTTCATATCATTGCAGCTTTCTGCCAGTAAGATGGTGTCATCTGAATATCTTAAATCATTGGTAGTTCTTCCACTAGTTTTCACTCCACCTTCCTTTGAGTCTAGTCCAGTTTTTCGTATGCTATGTTCTGTGTACAGATTAAACAAGTAGGGAGGTAAAATGTACCCTTATCTAACTCCTTTGCCTATAAGAAACTAGTCTCTCCATATTCTGTCCTGACAGTGGCTTCCTGTCCACAATACAGGTTACATGTCAGGATGAACAAAAGCTGAGGCACACCCATTTCTTTTAGAGCAACCAATAGCTTTTCATGATTGATGCACTCAAAGGCTTTACTGTAGTCTATAAAACATAGACTGACCTTCTGAAATCCTTTAGAGCACCCCAGTATCCAACAAGGGCTTGCAATTAGAGTATCCCTTCCCTTTTGGAATCCAGCTTGAACATCTTCCTAGAAGGTAGAAGAAGCCTTTGTTGCACTATATTGAGCGTCACATTACTGTGTGGAAATTAGAGAAATGGTCCTGTAGTTACTGCACTCCTTGGTATCTCCTTTCTTGAAGATTGGGTGTATATTTTCATTATTAATGCCTTCCCCTATTTGGTCTGTTTACTGTTTGATAGTACCAATCCCTTGTTAGTTCTACTCTCTGACTTTGATATGAGAGGCTTTCCTCAGGTATCTGGCAATCCTTAGGAGCTCTGTGTGCATGGGTAGGGCTTGGTGGTTAGTGAGCCTTGGAATGAGCCTTCTAGGGTAATAGGGCAGAGAACTAACAGTTTTATTAGGTGCTACCCAAATACCAGAACTCCTTTCTCTTATACTTGTCCATTTAGCCAAAGAAGAATCTTCTCATTTGTTTATAAGGCAAAAGCCTGACTGCTGGTGTTTTGGGAGTTTAGTAGGGGGAGGAGGCTGGAGGACTCATTGTTCTGGGTATACACTTTCCATTCCTCTTTTTTTCAGTTTGATCTAGAATCCAGGTATTCTGCTTGTTTTGTTCAACTCTTCCCGAGAGTAAACCTCCACACATCTACTGGCATTGGGAGGATGTTGCCTGGCTTTCTGTACAGAAGCGAGTGTGGGTGGGGTGACTGTGTGCTGCTTCCCAGCTTTCAAGCAGCCCTCCTGTTTTCAGTCTCACTTTGCCTCCAACTTTGAAAGGCCACATGTCTTGAGTTCTCGAACCTTTCTGGGATTATACTGCAGGAATTGGCTTGCTTTTTGGTTTGCACCTAACTCTCCCACTACCTTCCACTCTCCAGGCTTTTGATCCTATCTCCATTCTACAGAGTCGGTTGCCATTTTCCCATGTATTTTGTAACTTGTAAAATGTTAGCTTAACCTGTTTGCTGGCCTCTCTCTTTTTTTCCTTTTTTACCCTTATGGGTTTATACCTTTTTAATTACTCTCAGTTTAGTAAGTCTCTAGGTGTAGTGGAGGTAAATCTATGTACAGTCAAACCTTGGTTCTTGAAAGTCTCCCACCTCAAACAATTAGGTTCTTGACCAAGTTGTTCATGGAAAAAATGCCTCAGTTGTCAAATAAAACTTCAGTTTTCAATCTGACAACCCTCTCCTGCTGGTACCTGTGGAATCAGTCATGCGTCTCTCAGGAGACAAAGGAGAGAATGTGCAGGTGGGTGTAATCCTGTTTTCCAACAAACGACCTCTCCAATAGCCATCCAAAACAAATTAAGTTTGAGAACCGAGTTTCCTTTGTACAGGTATTTGGTTCACTTAGTTTAAGGGAAAGCCCTCTGGGTTATTTTAACATTCTTTTTCTCTCTTTTTCTTTCTCATCTACTTTCATCTAAAAATTCTAGTATTTTTTTTTTAATTCACTGATCACTGTTTTTGATTATTCACTTGTACACTTTATGAATACAGATATTTAAATTGATTTTAAGATAAGATATTGAAGAGGCAAAATAACAACAAAAGGAAGACATTAATGTCCCGTGATTTCTAAAATTTACTTTTATTTATAGCTTAATTTTCAGAGCACTTGGTTTCTTGGTTTCAATGGATTAAGAACCCTGTATCCTTTCATTTTTCTTTTTCTTTTATTTTCCCCTCCCTCCCTGCCTCCCTCCCTTCCTTCTTCTTTCACCAAAACCAGCACTGCTCTGGGCAGGCTTTACACTTACGTATTGCATTCACATACAGAATGCTTAATGCTGTGCTTGAACATTGGTGGAAAGACAGTTATTTGTGGTTAAACAGGATTTACTTTCCTATTGGATTAATAGCTACACAATAGTCCTGTCTTTGTCATTTTAGCTATCATCATCCAGAATATTCTAAAATAATTTCTCAGAAAATGGTTATTAGACTACATAATTTCCACTTTTATTTTTTTACAGTATTTTGTGTTGTTGCTTTTAAGCTATTTTCATGTAAATTCAAATTTATTGGATTGCTCTGATAATATATTCATAATTATTTTATATAACTAAGTCTCAAGATTTGGTAAGTAATAGTAATTAAGGTGACTTTATGGTACTTGATATCCAAATACTTTAATGCATATTTTTTCTTTATAGTAAAACCATTTGCAAATGAAGAAGAATATAAGAAAACTGAAGAAATTGTCCAAAAATTTCAAAATGGCATTGGAGAAAAATTGCACCAGAAATTACTTGAAAGGGCAAAAGGAAAAAGAAATTGGGTATTTATGTTATTGTACTTAAGATTAGAACATGGATGATGCTTAAAAAATAAAAAATAAAAATGTAAATAACTTTCATGTTTAAATTACTACTGTAAAAATTCTTACAGACAATATGGTCATTTATTAAGAATTATTGAATCACTGAACTCTGTAGAGTTTTGAGTGTTGTGGGCTGGAAAACTTTTTAACATGCAGATTTCCTAGGACCATTAATTCTGATTCAGCATCTCTGGAATGGGGCCCCGAAATCTTTATATTTAACAACTAATGTGGCTCTGATGCAGGTGATTTGTAGACCAAGCTTAAGAGAAATATTTTGTCCAATAATCATTGCCTAAAAAGTCTTGAAACACTACTAAAATAAATATGTCACATAAGTGGTGTACAAAAATTTAAACAGTACTTGCAAAAAAAAAAGGGCCATTATAGATGGAGTGGAGAATGGTTATGAGTATTCTATGTTTCATATAGATTAATGAGACATTGCTATACTAACTATAAAGGGTATCAATTTTCTGCAAGTAATCTTTTTTGGCTTCTTTAGCTTAACTACTCTACTTCTGTAGTATAACTCAATGATTTAATTAAAAATCACTACTTTAGTCTAGAAATAATGATTGTAATTATCTTTTAGTTTAGAAATTAAAAAACAAGCTTATCTTTTTATCAGCCATTGATACCTGTGATGGAATAATATAATTTTATACTTCCAGATTCCCTTATTATCAATCTTGAGCCTTGAGGGATTTTAATTAAATTAGGGTAATGGTAAGAAGTTGTTGTTCTGCCAGTATCCTTTTCATTTATATCTTTTTCTGAATGATTATAATTGAGAATATTGGTTTCTTCAAAAATAACTCCAAGTAATTTGATAAGATCTGCTTAATTTTGCCTGGAATTAAAGTGCTTATAGAGAAGGAGGGACACATAGAACACAGTGTGAAAAACCTGAAATAGTTTTTGAAAACCTACTGAAAAGTTTTTATATTTCTGATTTAGTATTTCAGTTTTTGCTTGAAAAAGGAAAAATTTAAATCCATTAAGTGAGGATTCATAGAATAGCTAAGTACTTTTTGGGTATTTATCACTTCAATATGATCTGTCTGAAGGTGGTTTTGTTTAATATTCTGATAATGTAGTTAAACTGAATAGTATTTAAGTCCCTGTAGTTTCAAAGGAAAGTAGAGAAAAAGAATTAGACAGTAACTTCCCTTTTTTTTTTTTTTTTTACACATTCACATAACATTAGGCTGATGTTCTTTATTTTAGCTGGAAGAGTGGTGGCTGAATGTTGCCTACCTGGATGTCCGTGTACCGTCACAACTGAACGTCAACTTTGGGGGTCCTGCATCCCATATTGAACACTACTGGCCTCCAAAGGAAGGCACACAATTGGAAAGAGGAAGTATAAGTCTTTGGCATAACTTGAACTACTGGCAGCTATTAAGAAAGTAAGGCTACTTATGTGAATTCAGTAAGAAATTTACCCCATAAGTCTGAGAGGGAGGGATTATTTTTTACTGTTAAAAAAATTAATTAATTAATTAATTATTTTTAAAAAAGAATAATATAGGAAAGGGTGAAGCCAGAGAACTTGTATGTATGACCCATGGGCATGGACTTGGGGGGGTGAGCTGCTGGGCAGAGGGGAGCAAAGGGGAAAAAATTGGGACTATTGTAACAATATAATCAATAAAATATACTAAAAAAAAAAAGAAATTTATCCCAAGTCTCAGGTGGCGAAAGCTGAGAAGCTTTATTTACTTATTTGGGAATATTACAGTCGTGACTATTTGGTTTATAAGTTTTATAATGATTTCTTAATCAAAATACTTTTGTTTTAATAGAGAAAAACTGCCTGTTAATAAAGTTGGAGATACTCCTCTAGATATGAGTCAATTCCGAATGCTATTTTCTACCTGCAAGGTTCCAGGAATTACTAGAGATTCAATCATGAATTATTTTAGGACTGGTAAGTAGAAACTGTGGGTACTTTCTTTGGTTAAAAGCATTGGGATTTGGGGTAGTTTTGTCGTAGTTTCTATGACACTGTGAAACTTTATTTTGAAGACTTTCTTTTTAGATTTTGACTAAACAAAGGCTTTCTATGAACCTTATCTTTCAGTCATTCTGATTCGTTGTAAGTGATTTATGGAAATGGATTTTCTAAACTGTTTTTTACATGATTCTATACAAACCTGATGCTTATGTTGCATCATTTGAAAGTTTAAATTTTAGTTAGAGTAGAATTATGAGAAGTATTAGGAAATCTGGAGAATATGATTTGGATCCTTCTGTTTCTGCCCTCACTCTGTCATGGGGCAATAATGTCCAGTCCCAGAGCGGGTCTGCTTCCGGCTGGTCTGTAGTGTGTGGGCTCTTTACTTCATGCAGGGAAGATATAGCATGAGTCCAGATGATTTTGAGAGGATGTTTATTAAAGCTGGGAACAGTGAAACAAAGGAAGGGCTTAGGGTAGAAGAAGCAACAGGAGAGAGCCTAGGTGGTGTTCTGCTTTGGCTCCCTAGAAATGTTGGAGGGAAGAAGTGAACCAAGTTGGGGCTCATGTTAGCTCACTAGGAAATAAAGGTTGCAGTGACGGAGGTGTTTTTATTTAATATTTTTGATAATGTAGTTAAACTAAATAATATTTAAGAGCCTGCATTTTCAAAGGAAAATAGAGAAATAGAATCAAATAGACAAGGTGGGGCTGCTTTTAGTTAACTGAAAAGTCAGAGAAAAGGGACACTTGGAGGTAGGATCTGGCGGTAAGCCTGGGTGGAGCTGCCGCTGCCCGCTGCTTCCCCTGTTGCAGGTCTCGTGGAGACCCTTCAAGTTTAGGAGGAAGTAAAACGTTCATGCCCAAGAAGGGGCATGAGCATGCTGTAGAGTGAGCCCATGCTGGTATCCTTTGTCTTGAGAGTCTTATTTCTCTTCTGTGGACAAGATCTTAGGGGAGGATTTTAGCAGAATATTTATCAGCTTTCCATGTTAATTTTTATTATGTGGATGCATCAAGATGGGCAGAGAGGGGAGTTTGGGATTATTGTTTGATCAGCTATACTGTTTTACTTTTATTTTACTTTTATCTTGGGTCTTTCTGGCTCTAATTCGGTTTTTGTTATTTGTTCCCTTTGCTTCATCTGCTCTTGGGTTTGGCTGGCACAAATGACATTAATTGGGTCTCTGTCCTCTATCTCCCTGACCTGGGGGATTTAAGCTATGTATTCTCTGGTTAGGGAGGGGAGGTATAAACTGTTTGCTCTCAAGTGTCCTTGGTTAGGGAAGATAGTCTTATGATTCACTAGCTGGCTGTTAGTTCTTCAAATTGTTTGGCCTTATTTAATAATCTTGTCTCAGTTTTCCCATTCCACTTGCCCAGGAATTTCCCTACCTTCTTACTATCCTGCCTCAATTCCTTCTTATCTGAAGTCTCTTTCTGACTGCTTGTATGTGGTCATCATGCCCCTTTCATTGTGAATATACTTTTCTTGCCTCTTAAATGAGGTGAGAACATGGTAACAATCTTAAGGAACGTGAATTCAGATTAACTCATCAAGTTCTTTGTTTTTACTGTTAGTTTAATGGCAGTTTCTCCTTGGTGTCTTAGCATATATTGAAATGGAAAATTCTGTTGTAGTAACTGCTAGTTTTGTTCCTTCAGGAATTTTTATTTTTTTATAAATTTAATGGCATGTTAAAATTACTGCTGAATGTAATTGTGAACAGATATTTCTCTTACATAAAACTTTATTTAAAAGCAAAATTTCTGTAGCCAACTTGCTTGTGATGTGAGAGGTATGAGTTAATAACTCAGTTCCTCTTTGTAAATCTCTTTAGATACCTGGGGTAATGTCCTCAAGCCTATTCATATTCACTTGATGTTGCAAGTGAAAGAATTAAAGGAAAGGATTAAGGAACCAGGTCATTTATGGCATAAAGTTTAATGCTCAGATATGAATGGAAAAGATGAACAGGAGAAAACTGGTATGAGAATAGCAGTAGCAAAGAGAAATAATATGTCCATCAGTTAAGAATTAATATCAGTAGACCTAATTTTGAATTCAATCTTTATAATCTAGGGTATGTCCTTAGATAAGGTAGCTCCTTTAATTTACAGTATGTAAAATGGGAATTTATTAATTTAATAATGTGCCTCCTGATACAGTGGCTTAAGTTGTCATGGTTGGTACATTCTTGGACTTATGGCTATGTGAAGAGGTGTAGATAGGGGTAAAGCTGAGATAATAAGTAAGCATGAAAAATATCAGAGTTAGTGACCAATGCCATATAGAGAATTCAAATAACATGAGATATGGGGTGGCTCTTTAATTTTAATTTTTTAAATTAATTTATTTTTTATAACAATAAAAAATAACGATTTCGCCCTGTCAGACTTAAGACCCTTCATAATCTTATAAAGGGCAATGGGTAAAGGTCTCGTGCTCCTCTAGCTGCTTCAAGCTGGTCAAGGTCATCATCCTACTTACCCTTGGGTCCAGAAATCCCTAATAAGAGTGAGGGTGTGGAGGGGATGGTTCTTGCAGACTCCAGGTCAGTTGGCTGTCCCCGGACAATGGCGTGCTTAGTTTAACAGGCTGGCATCCTTGTTGTATTCTGGGGGCAACAGATTTGGCCTCAGGGTTAAAAGGCATCATTCAATCCATAACCACTAGATGACAAAAGGCAGGAATTAATTTTTCAATGTCCCACATTAGAGAAAAAAAAGGCTTCTTTGGAGGAAGGTGTGCAAGGCACGTCACACATGTCCAAAGCCCTTTTGCCTACTATACTTAGTTTGCGCTGAGGGGAATATTTTAGATTTCACCCCCTCTCAGACCTCTGGGCCCTTTCTGTCCAAGTCATTAGGATAGAAAAGAGAAACCAGTTTTAAAGGGAAGCCCACAGACCACCCCATGATTCACCAACCCAGCCACTTAGTTCAGCCAACCATTGAGTTTCAGGAGGCAGCGATACAGACAGGATTAAATGAGGACAGGGTGGCTGTTTTAGGTTCAATAGTCAGGGAAGACCTCTGTGGGGATCTGAATGATAAGATGATCCAGCACAGCTTTTTGGCCTTTTATTTTTGTTTTTCTTTAGTTCAGTTTGTTGTTGCTTTTGTTGTGTGTGTGCGCGTGCATGTGTGTGTTGCAGGAGGCATCCCCTAGGCACAATAAACTTTGGAGGTCATTTTAGCCCAGTAAGACATTTCATGCTTCTGGTCCCTAGGCCTATAAAACAATAAATTTGTGTTGTTAGTGGTGATTTACTGAGTTAGTGGGAACTTGCTACAGCAGTCATAGAAAATATACTCATAAGTATATCCCCATCCTACAGCTGTCTTGCAATACATTATTGCAGTCATATATATTTGGTCTTCCCTTTTTAAAAATGGACGAACTGTTCTGACATCTGAGGACAACCCTTCTGTGTGGTGCATGGGACCCCTTCTCCTCTTGCCTCATCACAGATCTTGCTTCTGGATTATCCTTTCTCTCTGTGCTGTGTTATCGGTTTTACCTTCTTACTGGATTGTTCCAATTTGTAACATCTTCCTCTTAAAAAAGAAATTGATCTCATCTCACCTTCAAGTCACACCCTAGTCAAAGCCACCATCACCTTCGACTTCAGTCATTTTCACCCGGACTACAGTTAGCTCCTAACTGATCTTGCTCTATATTCTCTTTGCTCTTAAAGTCTCTTCTCCATGTAGCAGCTGGAGTGACCTTTTTGAAGTATTAATTAGATCGTATTATTACTCTCACTTAAAACCCATAACATTGAAAATTGAAAACCCCTTCTGAAGCTGGTAGCACCTGGCTCCAACCTTATCTCCCCCTCTTCCATTTTCTCCGTCTGCTGCAGCTGACTGACCTGTTTTCTTTTAAGCAAACCAGTTCATTTTTGTCATAATACCTCTGTACTTGCTGTTTCTCTGCCTGGAACTCTTCCTGTTACAGAACCCCTGGGCTGCTCCAGTTGAAAACAAACCCACGGGCTCTTTAGTTAGGGGCCCGATTGCCCGCCGCCAAAATTATAACTCTCAATACCAGAGTTTGGTGAAAAGAAAAAGAATTGTTTATTTAACAGTTATATAGATTTAGTTATTTGCGGATTTCTGTTGTTAAGTCTTATGCTCTTTAAAACACCCACAAACACATATCCTTGCCTCCCCCCCTTCCAAACCAGGCTAGTTTTAGGAAAGTCAGAGAAACCGTTTCCCTACTTTCCAAACACAGTTCAGCTTTACCAGTAGCTGCCAATCATTCAATCTGATTGGGGAGGTCCTTTCTGTGCTGTGGTGCCCTCCAGCTCTCAATGCAGGACCACCTGGATTCTCAGCCTCCTTGCAAACTGCCTTCTTCCTGCAAACCGCGCGGATCTCCTCTCCTTCTCAAAACCGCATGGCGAGAGCCTCTTAAAGCAGCCTGGAGACCCCTTCTCCAAGCCACATGGAGAAGGCCCCTTCACCAAGCCACGTGGAGGGAGCACACGAGAGAGCGAGAGTGTCTCAGAGTGAGAGCACGAGCAAGAGCCAGAGAGAGTCAGAGCGCCAGAGCCAGAGCGCGAGTGAGAGCCCGAGTCAGAGAGCGAGAGTCTCAGAGAGAGAGCACCAGAGAGCCAGAGAGAGAGTCCGAGCTAAAATGTCTGCAGCAGCTTATATATCCCTGACTGCGTCATCTGACGCAGTGGGCGTTGCAAACAGTTCTGACCATTCACAGAACCTTACGTAGGCTCTGTGTGCTTTCCATACCGTCCCCTGGTTCAAGACTCCTCCCATCTGCCTGAGGCTTTGGATGCATTAAAGCCATTTGCATAAGAAAGACAGTAGCCACCAGCCTCAGGCATGTGGAAGCATTTGAAAAGCTGCTTACTTCTCCCCATCCCCCAGCAGCAAACCCTGGAGATTTTTGGACTCCCCTGTTTCTGTAACATTCCTGCAGGTATTTTCATGGTTCACTGCTTTGCTGCATTTAGTTCTCCACTCACATGTTCCCTCTGAGGCACATACTGAGGGAGCACCCTCCCCTCACCCTCCTCCTGACCATTTATTGATTATTTTTGCCTCAAGCTTATTTTCTGTGTTCTTTCCCAGCCTTATAATTTGGATAGGTTGTGGTCAGTAGGGAACAGCAATACAAGGTAGCGGTGATAAAAGCAAAAGCAAATCGGGGTTTTGAAGGGGAAGGGAGAAGAAATGGGTTGGAGCAGTCATGAGGGCAACGAAAATTCATGCCTCACCTCCTAGGACTTGAGGAAATAAATAATAGGACTTAAGGGAAAAAATAGTAGTACTATCAGGAGATGGTTCTTCCTCATGGCTGATGAGTAGATTTCATGAGATAACACGTATAAAGCATTTAGCAGAGTCTCTTGTACACACTATCAACCAGTAAATTTCTTCCCAGTGGTAGTATATATTTTTCTTTCTCTTTTTCCCCCCTTTTTTAGAGGGAAGAAGCAGGAGTCATACAGGAAGACCCTTGTTAAAGGGATTAGTACTTGAAAAATGGAACTAAATCAGAATAGTTTAAGGTTTACAGCAAATAGCCAGCCCTTGGGAAGTTAAGGTGTGCCAAAGGAAATGTTGAATCAGTTATCAGCGGCTTGCTGGATATCAGAATAAAACAACAGATTGGGCAAAATTCTTTTTTCTTGCCTCTCAGACATACAATGCCCTTATTCAACTGAAAACTATTTTCTTGAAAAATAATAACTAGGTATTATTGCAATTAAATTATGCAACGAACAACCAACATTAAAATAATCCAAAAGAGTAACTTGTTAATTCAAATAGCTCTCCTAGCAGGATGACAGCTAAAGTGGTGGTGGAGGGGGTATAAGGGGGAGGAGGGATTGAGCAAAAAGGAAAAAGGACTCGTGGACACAGACAGCAGTGTGCTGATTGCAGGGATAGGGGAGTATAAGGGGACTAAATGGTAATGGGAATAAATACAATAAAAACATTAATTAAAACCCCCCAACAAATAACTCTCCTCCAGAACTCCTCTGCTACCCTTTTCCACTTCCTGTTCCTACTCGTAAATAAAACTAGAATGCCTGGCAGTATTTTGGGATTTATACGATTCTCAAGGTGTGCGAATATTTAAAACTCCCATGGATTTATAGATGTTTCACAGAGACAGGTTTCGAGAGCATGTATTTATATCATAATAACTGAATTCCATCACTTTAAAGTATTTTTGTTCATGTGATATATTAAATACATGATATGTAAAATAATGTAGGAATGAATTTTTTTTTCTATTGGATGTAAATATGCAGCTTTACTCTTGTTTGACATTGAGAGATTTGGTCTTGTGTTTTCTGTTTTTTGTTGTTGTTTTTTTTCCAGAGAGTGAAGGGTGTTCCCCAAGTCATGTTGCAGTGCTGTGTCGAGGCCGAGTTTTTGTCTTTGATGCTCTACACGAAGGATGTTTGATCACCCCGCCAGAGATTCTCAGGTTTTCAAACTACTTTCTTGAATCTCCTTAGGTCTTAGGCTTTTGTATGAATTAAAAAATAAGTGTTCAGAACTGCCTATTTATAAGGCAACATAAAAAGAATTTTATATATGTTGAATTTAAAAAAATCTATATTTTATTTTTTAATATAAATTAATTTTTATTTTACTAGGCATATATGAATATATTCTACTTGGAGAAAAGGAAAACATTACAAATCTCACTCCCTGTCCCAGAATTAGTCACTTACTAGTTGAATGTATTCTAGCCTTTCATACTTATTTATATGTACATATAGATTTAAAAATATATATTTCATGTATAGTATGAAATACATACAGATTGTACATACAGTAGTATGTAGTATTTATTATAGTATTTGTATGTTTGTAATTTTAAAGTGTATATGGAAAATGTCAAAACGTAGAGGGCATGTACTCTTCTCATAGCTTCAACAGTTATCAATCTCTAGCTTCAGCAATTATAAATTCATAGTATTGTTTCAGCTATGCTTCCTTGTCACCCTCCCCTCATTCCCCTATGGGTTATTTTAAACAAAATCTCAAACATAATCTCCTTTCACTATAAATATTTTATTTTATTTTTTAACTTAATCTTTATTTATTTTTGCATTACCATTTAGTCCCCTTATACCCCACCGCCCTCACCCCAGCAATCACCCCACTGTTGTCCTTCTCCATGAGTCCTTTTTCCTTTTTGCTCAATCCCTCCACCCCCTACCCTCCCTCATTTCACTAGCTGTCATCTCCTCTCCATCTATGAGTCTATCCCCATTTTCCTTGTTAGTTCAGTTTTTTCATTAGATTCCACATATGAGTGAAATCATTTGGTATTTGTCTTTCTCCAACTGACTCTTTTCACTTAGCATAATGTACTTCAGATCCGAATGGAGTACAATGGCTGTAAATGTCCCATAGTTGTTTTATTCACTCATCTGTTTATGACACTTGGGCTGCTTCCGTATCTTGGCGATTGTAAATAATGCTGCAATGAACATAGGGGTGCTTATGTACTTTCGAATTAGTGTTTTGGGTTCCTTTGGATGTATTCCCAGAAGTGGGATTGCTGGGTCAAAAGACAGATCCATTTTTAATTTTTTGTGTATCTCTATACTGCTTTCCACAGTGGCTGCCCCAATCTGCATTCCCACCAACAGTGTAAAAGGTTTCCCTTTTCTCCACATCCTCACCAACCTTTGTTGTTTGTTGATGTATTTATGATAACCATTCTGATGGGTGTGAGATGATACCCCATTGTGGTTTTAATTTGCATTTCTCTGATGATAGTGATGTTGAGCATGTTTTCATATGTCTATTGGCCATGTGTATGTTCTCTTTGGAGAGGTGTCTATTTAGGTCCTTGGCCCAATTTTTAATTGGGTTGTTTGGTTTTTTGGTGTTGAGTTTTGTAAGTACAAATTTTGAATATTAACCTCTTATCAGATGTATCCGCGAAGATGTTCCATTCTGTGGGTTGTCTTTTCATTTTGTTGATTATTTCCTTTGCTGTGCAAAATACTTTTAGTTTGATGTAGTCCCATTTGTTAATTTTTTCTTTTGTTTCTCTTGCCTGGGGAAATGTATCTGATGAAATATTGCTATGAGCAAAGTCCAAGATTTTGCTGCCTATGTTTTCTTCTAGGATTTTTATGATTTTGGGTCTAACATTTACGTCTTTGATCCATTTTGAATTTATTATTGTGTGGTGTACGGTGGGTCTAGTTTCATTTTCCTGCATGTATCTGTCCAATATCCCAACACCATTTATTGAATAAATTATCTTTAGCCTATTGTATGTGCTTGCTTTCTCTGTCAAATATTAATTTGCTATAAAGGTGTGTATTTATTTCTGGGCTTCCTATTCTGTTCCATTGACCTATGTTTCTGTTTTTATGCCAGTACTAGGCTGTTTTGGCTACTATGGCCTTGTAGTATAGTTTAGTATTAGGTAGCGTGATTCCTCCAACTTTGTTCTTCTTTCTCAGGATTGCTATTGCTATGTAGGGCCTTTTGCAATTCCGTATAAATTTTTGAAATTTTTGTCTAGTTCTGTGAAATACATCACTGGAACATGGATAGGAGTTGCGTTGAGTCTAGAGATTGCTTTGGGTAGTATGGACATTTTAATCATGTAAATTCTTCCTATCCATGAACATGGTATTTGCTTCCATTTACTTGTATGTTCTTCAATTTCTTTCTTCACTGTTATAATTTTCTGTGTACCGGTCTTTTACATCCTTGGCTAGGTTTATTCTTTTTTCTTTTAAGTATATTTTATTGATTATGTTGTTACAATAGTTCCCATTTTTTCCCCTTAGCTCCCCTCTGCCCAGTACCTCTTTTCTTCCAGCAATCTCACCCCCCTTAGTTCATGTCCATGGGTCCTGCATATAAGTTCTTTGGCTTCACCCTTTCCTATACTATTCTTAACATTCTCCTATTTTGTACCAACCAATTATGCTTCTTAGTCCCTGCACCATTTCCCCATTTCTCACCCTCCCACCTTCTGGCTGATAACCCTCCAAATGATCCCCATACCTATGATTCTGTTTCTATTCTGGTTTGCATAGTTGGATTTTGTTTTTATTTTTTAGATTCAGTTGTTGATAGTTGTGTTTGTTGTCATTTTAGTGTTCATAGTTTTGATCTTCTTAAGTAAGTCCCTTTGACATTTCATATAATAATGGCTTGGTGATGATGAACTCCTTTAGCTTCACCTTGTCTGGGAAGCACTTCATCTGCCCTTCCATTACAAATGATAGAGTAATCATTGTATAGAGTAATCTTAGTTGTAGATTGCTTTTTATCACATTGAATACTGCTTGCCAGTCCCTTTCTGTCTGCAAAGTGTCCTCTAAGAAATCTGCTGATAGTCATAGGCACCCCCCTGTAGGCAACTCTCCGCCTTTCCCTTTATCTTTCACCTTTGGCTTCTCAATCATGATGCGTCCTGGTGTGGTCCCCTCTGGGTCCAGCTTGCCAGGGACCCTCTGTGCTTCCCAGACCTGTATGTCTATCTCCTTAGCAAAATTTTGGAAGTTTTCCTCTTTTTTTTCAATTCTTGCTTCCTCATTCTGCACTGGTTGATTGTTTTTCTTCCTTTTGTTCCAAATCATTGATTTGAACCCCGATTTCCTTCCCTTCACCATTGGTTTTGTGTGGACTTTCCTTCATTTCACTTAGCATAGCCTTCACTTCTTCTCTTATGTGTTTGCCGTACTCAAGCATATCTGTCAAACCTGTGAGCATCTTTATCACCAGTGTTTTGAATTCTTCATCTGTTAGGTTGGCTATCTCCTCATCTGTTAGGTTGGCTATCTCCTCGTCACTTAGTTCTCCCACTGGAACCTTGATCCGTTCCCCTTTTTGGGCCATACTTCTCTGTCGCCTCATTCTGACAGGCTCCTGTGTTTGTTTGCCTCCACGTCACAGGTAGAGCTGTCACTCCTGTTACGTTGTAATTGGCGGAGCCTTAGGGATTGATCAGTATAGGGCGACGTGTTTCACCACGTTTTGGCGCTGTATGTGGGGGGAGGGGTCTGAGAGGGATCAATGCTGCCTGCCCAGCACTCACCCCTTTTCCAGGCACCTCTCCCACTTCCGCACCGGACTGGCACCCCTCTAGCTGCTGCCCTGGCTGTCGTTCCCAGAGTGGGTGGGTCTGCGGATGTTCTATGACCGTGGGGGCCCTTTAAACAAGTGGACTCTGCTGAGACCGGCAGTTTCTGCCTCCAGTCCAATCCCCACTGGTCTGCACAGTCAGAAGCAATGAGGCTTGATTTTCCCCGGTGCTGGGACGGTGAGCTGCGAGGTCTGGTGAGGAGCTGGAAACGCTTCAGAGGCGCCCCTCCTGACTTTTCAAAACATGTGACTACACTTTCTGCCGGCCTGCCACTGCCGCTGCTGTTGCCACTACCACACCGCATCCTCTCCGCCTTGGCTTCGCCCCTCCAGCCTGTCTGGATGAGTATTTCTTCTTTATATCCTTGTTTGCTGGGCTTCCATGCAGTTTGATTTTCTGGAACTTCTGGTTGTTTCTAGTTTCAAGGTAGTTGTATTCCTTCTTAGTTATGGAGGCAGATGCCTCCATCTTGGCCGGAAGTCTATGTGCATATATCCCTAGGTTTATTCTTTTTGAAGCAATTGTGAATGGGATTGTTTTTTTAATTTCCCTTTCTGTTAGTTCATTACTGGCATATAAAAATGCAGCTGATTTCTGAATATTAATTTTGTATTCTACTTTGCTGAATTCATTTATCAGTTCTAGTAGGTTTTTGGTGGAATTTTTTGGGTTCTCTATATATAGTATCATGTTATCTTCAAATAAAGACCATTTTACCTCTTTCTTTTCAATTTGGATACCTTTTACTTCTTCTTCTTGTCTGATTTCTGTGGCTAGGACTTCCAGTACTATGTTGAATAAGAGAGGTGAAAGCAAACATCCCTGTCTTGTTCCTGATCTTAAGGGGAACACCTGTAGTTTTTGCCTGTTGATGTTAAATGACAGCCTTGCTGGGTAAAGTAGCCTTGGTTGTAGATTCTTGCTTTTCATCGCCTTGAATATTTCACACCACTGCTGTCTGGCCTGAAATATTTCTGTTGAGTAATCAGATGACAGTCTAATTGGTGCTCCCTTGTAGGTATGTATCTGCTTTTCTCTTGGGGCTTTTAGGATTCTTTCCCTTTCAGCCTTGTCATTTTAATTATGATGCGTCTCAATATAGGCTTCTTGGGTCCGAGTTGTTTGGGACTCTCTGTGCTTCCTGAACTTATATGTCTTTTTCCTTCACCAGATCAGGAAAACTTTTGTTCATTATTTCTTCAGGTAGGTTCTTGATCCCTTGCTTGCTCTCTTCTACTTATGGTAATCCAATGATGCAGATGTTGTTACACTTCAAGCTGTCCAAAATGTGTCTTAAGCTCTCCTCATTTTTTAAAATTCTTTGTTTCTTCTTGCTGCTGTGCCTGTGAGTAACATTTCTACCTTGTCTTCCAAATCCCTGATTTGATCCTCCTTCATTTAACCAACTGTTTATTCTTTCCAGTGTATTATTAATTTCAGACATTGCATTCTTTATTTCTGACTGGTCCTTTTTTATGGTTTCTATGCCTTTTTTCATGCTGTTGAGTATCCTTATAATCATTACTCTGAACTGTCTATCTGATTCATTGCTTGCATTCATTTCATCTAATTCTTCTTCTGGAGAATTCTCTTGTTCTTTCATATGGGCTCTGTTTCTTTGTATTCCCATTTTGGCTGCTGCTTTGTATTTTTCACTTTAGTTGTTAAGTAATGAGTTGCTAAACTGATCAGTGTTTAAACTAATCAAGCTCTAATCAGCAGCCTGCCTTAATCTCCACAGGATGGGACAGAGTAATTCCTGTGGGCCAGGCTATTGCTTACCCTCAGGCTGATCCCATTTGGAGGAGAGTGCTCTGCCTGAGAATATTGGCTCCTACAGTATGGAGAATGACTCAGCACAGGGATCCTGATGGCTGGTTCTTCAGTTCTCTCCCCAGACCTACCAACCCCAGACTCTCCTCATGCATCTCTAGTCCACTCTGCCCTTCCTCTGCCAGAGCCCAGGGTAAGTGGCTGCAAATGAAATTTTTGCTCTCGCCCTTTAAGAGGCTCTCTGCATCTCCAGTCATCTCTCTTTGGCAGTTTGAAACCCTGCTGCTTTTCACAGCTGGATGTTATCTGGGCTCCTTTCAGACTCTGCTGCTGTATACTGGGGAGCCCAGTTTGGGGTCTAGCCCCCACACTTCTCAGGGGAACCCCATAGCCACTGAAATATTCTTCCAGAACTTTAACGCTGCCTATGGGAGCCCAGCCAGCCCTCTCTCGCCTTCTCTGCACTCCCTACCATCTCATTGTGGTGAAGTGGCTTCTTCTGTCTGTCTGTGGTTATAAGGCTTCTCTCCAGTTAGTGTTCAGTTGGTTATTCAGGACGCTTGCTCTACGATTTAGTTGTAATTCCAGATGGGTACTAGGAGGAGTTTAGTGTAGCTCCCACTTACTCCTCTGCCATCTTGGATCTTAAATATATTAGTATGTATCTTGAAAATGTGAGAACTATTAAAAATATACATATACAGTAGTATTATGCTGAATGACTTGCTTCTTCTAAAAAATTATTCCTTTAATATCTCTAATGTATCATCAGTTGTTCAGATTTCACAGATTGTCTTATAAATGTTGAGTTGTACATATCTGTGTCTTCTAAAAATTATTTTTATTAAGTATTCCAAACATGTACAAAAGCGCACACAGAAGTATACAGCTAAATACTCATATAACCACCACCCAGGTCAAGACAGAACATTTCTAGTACTCTAGAAATGCCCCTGGTAACATTTCCCAGTTACTATGCTTTCCCCACTTCCCAAGGGTAATCATTTAGGTTTCTTATTGTTTTTGTTAGTACAAAAATGCTGCTGTGAAAATTCTTATGTAAGTCTTTTGATGCACATATGCCTGCATTTCTGTCTGAGCACACCCAGGAGAGGACTTGCTGAGTATTAGGGTACATTTCCTTCAGTAGATAGTGTCAGTTTTTCAAAATAAGTATACAATGAGTACTTCTGCTAGTGTATGAGTATTGTAGGAGTTCTTTATTTATTTCCATTGGTTTTATGTGTTGAAACCCACAGAGAAGGTGTTTATCACTTTCCTTTTGTTCTATTAAAGGTGTCATTTTAACCAACAAAAGTTCTTAAATTGAATGTAGTCCAATTTATTAACCTTTTACCATATGGGTTATACTTTTTGTGTTCTGGTTTTTAAATTTTTTCCCTAACCCAATATCAAGATATTTTCTTATTTTGTGTACTGGGGTTTTATTGTTTTGCCTTTCACATTTACATTAACAGTCTGCCTAGAATTGATTTTTATAAACATGGACCAGTTGCTTCTCACATGCCTCCAACTGGGAACCTGGCCCGGAACCCAGGCATGTGCCCTGACTGGGAATTGAACTGGTAACCTTTTGGCCTGCAGGCCAGTGCTCAACCCACTGAGTCATACCAACCAGGGCCTAGAATTGATTTTTGTATGTGGCATGAAGAAGGGGTAGTTTTACACATTAAAAAAAAAAGGTTTTATCCTGTTTTTCTTGGATAACAGAGAATTTGAATCCCTATTTAAAAATCAAGAGAATCGACAGAAAAATTTGGATTTTTTTTTTTTTTGCTCTTAAAAAGTAAAAATTATTTTCAGTTTTTTAACTCTGTTAATTCAACCTCATGGTAATTTTCTTGCCTCCATACATTCTCTACAGTCATCAGTCTTTAGAACTCAAATTTGATTATATTTCACTTTCGATTAAAATTCTTAAATGGTTCCTTGAAGTCTAGAATAAAGCCCCAGTTCCTTAGCAGTGGTCTAGATTTGACCTTTGCCTATCTTTTCAGCCTTGTGACCTGCTCCTCCTCCTTGTGCCTCCTATACTCCTACCCTATTTCTCTGATTACAGTTCTTGTGACATATCAATTATCTGTGGTCCTTGCATGTACTCATGCTTTTTATTTGGAATGCCCTCTCCTGCCTTGTCTACCTCTTGATAAGCATTCTTACTCATGCTTTGTGTCTGTTCACCTGTCACCGCAAGATCAACTATTCCCTGATTTTCTGTTCTCTTCCCTAACTTCAAGCCCCAAGGATCTCCTCCTTTAGTTTCTTTATATGCCTCATATTTATCTCTGTTATATTGATCATAATGTTTTATTAAAATCATTTATTTCTGTCTTTACATGCAGGTGGGGTGACAAGATATTAGTTACCAGGTTTTATTTTTAAATTCCCCTTCCTTAATGCAAAGCAAAAGTGTGTGTGTGTGTGTGTGTGTGTGTGTGTGTGTGTGAATTGAGTAATCAAGCTAGTCCTGTGCATTAGGAAATTTTATATAGAAATGTACAATAAAATACATATTAGAAGAGGCAGATAGATTGGTCAGATTCTGAATCTTAGTGAGTTGGAGTCTTAAAAAGATGTATTAAAATCTACAGTAATCCAGGAAAGAAATAAGAAGTTGGGACTTTAAAAGATGGCACAAATGTAGAAAATGTTTTGGGGAAAAAATTAGTAAGACTTGGTGACTGGAATTCTGAAAGAAAGGAAAGATTAAATTGATGGAGGTTTTTCAACTTGGACAAGTAGGCAGATAGTATTATAATAGGAGAAGACAGCAGAAGAGAAAGTACCATTTCAATTCTTTTTTTCTACCTTTTAATGACAGCTTTATTGCAATACAATTCTCACAGCATACTTTTACCCACTTAAAATATACAATTCAGCATTTTTGAATATTCACAGAATTGTGTAACCATCTCCACAATCAGTTTTTGTCATCCCCAAATTAACCCTATACCCATAAACAGTAACTCCCTATTGCACCCCAACTCTTACCCTAATAGCAGTCACCTCCCATATCTCCCAAACACTTCTACACCACCCGCCATAAGCAGCCACCAACTGATTTTATATTTCTGTAGACGTGTCTCTTCTGGACATTTTATAGAAATAGAATCATATATGGCCTTTTTTGTCTGGCTTTTTCACTTAGTGTAATGTTTTCAAGTGTCATCCATGTTGTAGCATGTATTTGTACCTCCTTTTTTATGACTGAAGAGTATTCCTTTCTATGACTATGCTGCATTTTATTTACTCATTCATCAGCTGATGGACTTTGAACACCTGTGTAAAGGTTTTTGTGTGGACATATGCTTTAATTTCTCTTCGAATCTGTAGGAGTGGAATTGCGGGGTCTTTGTTTAACCATCTGAGGAACTGACACTTTTCCAGCGTGACTGCACCATTTTACATTCACATCAGCAGTTTCTTCACATCCTTACCAACACTTGTTATTGTCTCTTTTTTATTATAGCCATCCTAGTTGGTGTGAAGTATTCTGTCACTGTGGTTTTTATTTGCTCTCCCATAATTAAAATAATGTTGAACGTCTCTTCATGTGCTTATTGGCCATTTGTATATCTTCATTGAAGGAATGCCTATTCAAATTCTTTGCCAATTTTTAATTGGGTTATTTGTCTTTTTATTATTGAGTTGTAAGTCTTTATACATTCTATGTATAAGTCTCTTATCAGATATATAATTTGAAATATTTTTCTTCCATTTTGGAACTGCCTTTTCACTGTCTTCATGGCCCCTTTGGAGCACAAAAGTTTTAATTTTGACAAAGTCCAATTTATCTAATTATTTTTGGTTGCTTGTGCTTCTGTTGTTATATTTTTTAAAATTGCCTAATCCAAGATCATGAAGATTTATGCCTATGTATTCTTCTAAGATAAATTTCTTTTAAATTGTGGGATGGGAGCAGGGAGATAATTTAAAAATTTGCAGTACTCCCTCACTTATCGCGGGTATTATGTTCTAGACACCCCTGCGATAGGTGAAAATATGCGAAGTAGGAACCTTACATTTATTTTAGTATTTATATATATTTTAAGGCTTTGTAAACGCTTCCCACACTCTTATAAACCGTTCCCAGTCCCTTATTAACCTTTCCCACTCCCTTATTAACCTTTTCCACACTTTCATAAACACTACTTATGTTCTTAAACATATTCTACACTCTTAAACCTACGTAACTTTAACAACATACGTATACAGTACCGCAAAATCCTGCGATATAGTGAAAAATCCGCAATAAATAAATATAGTATTTTTAAAAATTCCACAATACAGTGAGGCTGCGATAAGTGTACTGCGATATAGAGAGAGATTACTGTACACCTCATTTGAAATGATGGCAGAAACTGAAGTAGAGATGTCAGCAAGAATTTGGAAATTTGGTAATTTGGTATCAGAAATTTACCGAGAAAATGGGGTTGAAGTTAGACATTTGGCTGCCTCTTACATAAAGGTCATAGTTGAAGCTATTAAAAAAGAGAATGAAATTACTAAGAGAGAAATTGTAGCAGAGGTTGGGGGAGGCTAGTGATAGAAATTTGGGGAAACACAATTGGCAGTGAAAGAACAAATAGTCAATGAAGAAGACTGAGTGGTCATGAGGTGGGACGACCACAGTGGAATAATACTACAAAGCCAAGGCCGGAGATAATTTTAAGATTTACTGTTGTGTGTTAAAACTCTACAATGAGGAAAATAAGACTGAGATAAAGCTACTAGGTATGTTTTAAAGGACTCTGTTGGTAAGTTTCAGAAATATGGTTTCAAAATAATCATTGGAGGACAAAACCAGAATACAATAAATCAAAGAATGAGTTGACAGTAATGAAGGCAGAAACCAGATTGTGAAGAAATATCAAGAATAGGACATTTTTAAAGATGTATGATTCTGAAATGTAAATGTTAATACAAATCTTTATGCTTTTCAATGTCCAAAAGTACATGTGTAGCTGAAAAACAGGTACTTAAATAGCCTTATTATAGGAAAGGAGAAGTTATCCTAGTTACCAAATTGATATATCTTATTTGTTTGAACAGATAATTTATTTTTTAAACTACTATATTGATATATGATTGACATATAAAAAGCTGTACATACCTTGTGCAACTTGATGAGTTTGGAGATAAGTATTCACTCATGAAACCATCACCACAATCTATACCATAAACATATCCATCACTTCCAACAGTTTCCTGTCCTCTTTATTATTAGTAATTTTTGTAATAATAACACTTAAAAGCTACTCTCTTAGCAAATTTTAAGTATTCAATACAGTGTTGTTAACTCTAGGCCTTGTGCTATATGGTAGATTTCTAGGACTTACTCATCTTTTATAACTAAAACTCTGTACCCTTTGACTGATACCTCCTCAATCTCCTCCTTACCTCAGCCTCTGGCAAGCACCATTCTATTCTACTTCTAGGTGGTTGGAATATTTTAGACACCTCATTGAATTGGTATTTGCCCTTCTGTGTCTGGCCTATTTCACTTAGTGTAATGTCCTTCTGGTTCATCCATGTTGCTACAAATGGCAGGATTTTTTCCTTTTTAAAAAGCCCGAATAATATTCCATTGTAGGTATATATATTTGTTTATCCTTTCATTTGTCAATGGATATTTAAATTGCATCCACCTCTTGGCAATTGTGAATAATGCTGCAGTGAACAAGGGAGTGCAGATGTCTCTTCGAGATCCTGATTTCAATTCCTTTAGCTAAGTACCTAGAGCTTGGAATGCTGGATCATATAGTAGTTCTTGAGTAGTTCTATATTATTAAATTCTTGAGGAATCTCTATATTGTTTTCCATAGCGGCTGCATCAATTGACATTCTCACCAATAGTGCACAAGGGTTCCTTTTTGTCCACTTCTTTGTCAACACTTATCTTTTTGATAATAAACACCCTAGCAGATGTGATGTGATATACTGTGGTTCTAATTTACATTTCCTTGATAAGTAGTGATACTGAGCACCTTTTCATGTACCTGTTGGCCATTTGTATATCTTCTTTGGAAAAATGTCTGTTCAGCTGCCCATTTTAAAAATCAAATTATTTGTTTTTTTGCTATTGAGTTGCAGGGGTTCCTTATATGATTTGGATGTTAACATCTTATCAGATATATGGTTTTACAAATATTTTCTCAAAGTCTGTAGGTTGCCTTTTCATTTTGTTGTTTACTGTGCAGAAGCTGTTAGTTTGATACCATCCCACTCTTTTTTATTTTTGTTGCTTGTGCTTTTGTTGTCGTATCCAAGAAGTACTTTCCAAGGTTGATGTCAGAAGCTTTTTTTCCCCTTTGTGTTCTTCTAGAAGTTTTATTGTTTGAGATCTTACATTTAAACCTTTAGTCCATTTTGAGTTGGGTTTTTTGTATGGTACAAGATAGGGGTCCAGTTTATTCTTTTTTATGTGACAGTCCAGTTTTCCCAACACCATTTATTTAAGAGACTATTCTTTTCTTGTGTATTCTTGGCACCCCTGGCAACCTCAGCTAACTGTATATAAGTGGATTTATTTTGGGGCTTTCTGTTCTGTTCCATTGGTCCATATGTCTGTTTTTATGCCAATACCATACTATTTTGGTCACTGTAGCTTTATAATATATTTATTTTGAAATCCGGAGCTGTGATACCTCCAGCTTTGGTCTTCTGGCTCACATTGTTTTGACTATTCAGAGTTTTTGTGGTTTCTTGTGAGTTCTAGGATTTTTTCTATTTCTGTGAAAAAATGCCATTGGGATTTTGATAGAGGTTACTTTCGGTAGTATGGACTTCCTAATGGGGAAGATTTAGGCAGGTATTATCTGACCTTTTATTTTCAAACTGAAAATATCATTTCAGGTTTAATACATGTTCCCTGGTAATTCCTCTGTGATAATAACCACCTTTTATGAGGTGGTCACTTCCCATTGAATATGAAAATAGCCATTATCAGGGAGCAGGGAAAAGTTTCATAGTCAAAACTGGTGATATGAGGTGATAAGGGAAGAACAGCAACCAGTATTATATGGGAAGACTGAGGTAGATTTTATTACTTTAGCATTCAGAAGTCATACCTAGTTACTGTGCCCACCACATAACCACCAGCTGCAGAAACTTCATTTGTAATTGAAGCAAGATTTGAGTCAGCAAAGACAAAAAAGCAGGGAGAGGGAAGGCAAGTTGCTTCCTTTGCAGATCGTTTGGTGGAAAAGCCCCCACGTGTTCCACTGGACTCTATTAGTGTACAAACAAAGAGGGAGGAATTTATTTCTTCATCAGTATTACAGAAATAATTAAGGAACAGAGGAAATTATGCAAATAAATGACATTTTTCCCCGTTTTGCATGAAAAAGCCACAAATAAGGGATGGCTGCTAGCCATTAGGAAGTGACGCTGAAAATAAACCTCTGTGGATTTTTTGACTGATAAAAGTTTTTTTTGTTCTTTTTTTTTGTAGAAGAAACCTGTTATTTACCTGCCATATATTTTAAAATACATGAAACTCATCAGACTGGGAGTATATGGGGGTGACTGGGAAGTAATTGATTCTTAGCTAATAGTCTTTAAGATGGTTATAGGTAACAACAACACATGACTACATGGGTTAAATACACAAATATTAATTGGGTATAGAGTACATGTACATTTTAAAAATATAAATTGTATCAGCCAAACACCAAATTTATTTGCTTAAGTTATTGTCAAATACACTTTTGGTGTTAATTGACAACATAATCATCTTTTTAAAAATAATGTGGTATGGAATAAATCCATTGTGTTGAGATCATAATCCCTTTCTTTGAATATCAAAATTTTTAAACACTGATAACAGTTATGACCTAAGAAAATCCAAAGTAGCTTGTGATCCTGCCTGTACTCTTTTGAATCTTCTTTCTTTAATCTTCCATAAGGCAGTTGACATACATCCACAAGAAGTGCCATAGTCAACCCAATGGACCTGGGATAGCAGCATTAACTAGCGAGGAGCGAACTCGATGGGCTAAGGTTGTAATTTACACTTTCCTTTTGTTATTGAGGTGTAATTGGCATATAACATTATTTTGTTTTTAGGTGTATAACATAATGATTCCCTATTTGTATATATTGTAAAATAATCACCACAGGAAGTCTAGTTAATATGTCTTCATAGTTACGAATTTCTTTTCTTGTGATGAGAAATGTTAAGATATTCCAGCAAGTTTCAAATATGAAATGCACTGTTATTAACTAAATACTTTTCTTAATGAGCCTTTCTCTCCTGGATTTAATCATTATCTCCTTGCTCTTTAGGCACGAGAATATTTGATTAGTCTTGATCCAGAGAACTTGACTATGTTAGAAAAAATTCAGAGTAGTTTACTGGTATATTCCATAGAGGACGGCAGCCCACATGTAACACCTGAAGATTATTCGCAGGTACGTAACTATCTTGTTCTGTTATTTCTTCTCACATATACCAAACCGAAGCTTATACATAGGTAAAGAATGCTTCGTGAATTCTTTCCACATTGTTTAGGCCCATTTGGTTAAATCTTGTATGTTATTTAAAGAAGTATGACTATTTGTTTGTATATTACATATCAGTGTTTCTCAACCTTTTCATTGAATGAATATACAGAAAATTTACACAGGTCACGGGGCTAAAGAAGCTTCTTGTGCCAAAGATGACATGAGAACCTACCTAAATCCCACACCAGTGTGTCTTCACACCTTAGTTGGTGAGGTCTGTCCTAAGAATTATATCAAACTGTAGGTAATTTATTTTATCACTTGGTTTTATTGAACAAACTGAATGTAGTGATTTTAAGGGTAAATGTGGCCTTATTTTTTTCCTCTGGGATAATATTATCATTTCCTGGGAAATAATAACAGGTAGTAGTCATATTTTTAGAAGTCTCATAGTCTTTTAAAAATAAATTATTTCATAAAGCATATTAAATGATAGCAATAAAATAATATAGAATTGAAAAACCTTGTACCTAGCCACCAACTTTTCCTTTCCTTTATTTTAATTTCTTTTTGGTAGAAGATTCCCCAAACTTCTTGAGGAAAAATATGTTTTAATGCAGTATTGTTCAAACTTTTTACTGCAATCTACAATCAGATACATGTAGACTGCAGCCCACTACACACATGTACCTGTGCACACACATTACATAATTGAAGTTTCACAAAAGAGTAATTCCTATCTGTGATGTACTCTCATATTTGTTTTATTTTATTCTTTCCTTTTGTAAAGAATACTTACTATGATGCACTAAGTTGATTTCATGACTCACTAATGGACCAAAACCTACCATTGGATAAATAGGTTTAGAGGGATCTGAAATCTTGAAATATTCTTCTCGTAACTACATTTTAATGACTAAACTTATCAAGGCTGCTTACTATGATTCAAGTTGTAAAAGCCTTGTTCTTTCAATTGTATGTTCTCTAAACACTTATGAGTACTGTACCAGCATTCTCTTTTATGGAGGATTTCTTGAGTTTTTTTTTTTTTTTTTTTTCAAATTATAGGAGAAAGTGTATTTAGAAAGTTACGGAGATAGTAGAAGTGAGCCATCTGGGCTGCGCAGGCTCAGGAGACAAGTTACAGAGGCAGAGAAGGGCTCTGAGCTTAGGAGAGAGAAAGGCAAGGGTAATGCTCCCTGGGGGAAGAAGAGGTAGGAGGGAAGGGTGTGGGCGTGTTCCCAGATGGGAGAGTGCACCTCTTGAGATTTTAAGAAACACCTAAAGTCAGGGCCAGAATTACTCTCTTGAGTATAACTGTTATCATTTATTAAGTTTGATTTATCTTAAAGTGAAAATATATTTATGCATATTTAACATATAAATATTTAAAATCAATATTAAAATCTTTAAAATTTATTTTAGGTAACTGCAATGATCCTCACTGGTGATCCAACAGTGCGCTGGGGTGACAAATCCTATAACTTGATTTCCTTTTCTAATGGAGTATTTGGCTGTAATTGTGATGTAAGTAAACTACTGAAGTTATTTTTTTCTTTTAATCTTTTAGATTGATTTACTGGCAGTAAGCTACAATATTTATGCTGTGCTGTGGTGGTATGAGTAAACACTTCTTCAGTTTTATGGTGTAATTGTAAAAGGTTTAGTTATGAATTCTCAGTGAACGTAGCGTATAGGACAAGTTATTTTCAGTAGTAAAGCTAATAGTTTGGTGTTTATCTGCAAAGTGAAATTTGCATATATTTTCATGTAACATAAGCTCTTTAAAATTCACTGTTGAGAATTACAACTTATTTATTGATTTTAGAGAGAAAGAGGAAGGGAGAGTGAGAGAGAGAGAGAAGCATCAGTTTGTTATTTCACTTACTTATGCATTCATTGGTTGTTTCTTGTATGTGTCCTGACCAGGGATCAAACCCACAACCTTGCCATATAGGGATGGATGCTGCTCTAACCAACTGAGCTGGCCAGCCAGGGCCCAACCTATTTTAAAAGATATTATATAGCATTATGTATATGTACTAAGCACACAGAAGTATATGTGGATATATTTCTTTATTTACCTAGTAATTTTGTAACTATTTTCCTAAAATAACACATGATCTTAGGAACATTATTTATTTCGTCGTCGTCGGCAGCCGTCCGTCTCGAGAGACGATGGCGTAGCTTCTTGAGAGTCTATCTGCACCGCCGAGAATGGCTGTGCAGTCCGACTCGGGAGTGACAATCCCTGCCGCACTTGTTACAGGTGAAGGCAGATGGCTGTTGTTGCTGCTGCTGACGCTGCTTCCGCCTCGATCTTTTCTGGACCGCCTCCTCGTTGCGCGCAGCCTCCGCGCGTGACGTACCTTGCCTGACCGCGAGCCTCCAGGCTAGGCGGTCTCTGCTTGAACTTCCCATGTGTTGAGATATTGAAATGTCTGTTGTTTAATATACACTTTTACCTTCTTTCTAAAAAACAACAACGAAAAAAGTCTTGTTTCTCTTCTGTTCTCCCATGGTCTTCCTCATTAGCTCTATCTTGCCATTTTCTGTTGGACATTCAGGAGGCCTATGAATCAAGAAAATTAAAAAATCAACCTAAGTTAGAGTTGCAATATACGTTTGTAATCTCATTGTAACAGTTTTCATAAAGTGTATAATTTGGCATAAAGTAGTACAATGTAGATTTTTTGTTAGTTTTTGGTGGCCTTCCTCTAAAAGCTTTTAGTGACTATAAAATACTAAAAAGACCTGTTACATTAATCTGGGTTCAATGCTTGTTTTATCAGTATTTATTTAGTTTTAGGTGATAGAAACCTAAATCTAACTGGCATTAGCTTAAGATATTTGTTGGCATAGGGGTACAGCTAAATTTGGGTAAGGCTGACTTCCAGAGCCCAAGTTCTTCCGTTAGAAAAATACTCTTTATTTTTTGGTACTACTCTTCTATGTTTGGCTTTCTTTTAGGTAGACTACCCCATGTGATTGTTGTACCCAAAATATCATGTCTTCATAGCTCTCTTCATAGATTCGTGTTCCCTGTGATTAATGGCCAGTTTCCCCCCGAGGGGTTCCAGCAAGAGTCCTGGGAATAATGCTCCTTGGCTGTGATCAGCATGTATGAACCATGTGCCCATTCCAGGGAATCAGGTGCTCTGGTCTGCCTGGCCTGGTCACATGGCAAACCTTGGAACCTAGAGGTAGAATCACTCTTATTCAAACCACCACAAAGGTATGTGGTGGCTGCCTAAATTAAATCAAAGTTGTTATTATCACATAGAAAGGTGGAGTGGTTGATGAGCAGGTAAGAAATCTAGATATCTATTGTAGTAGTTCATCAGAGTAAAAGGCTGCCATGAGTCATTTTGAAGTTTTGTCGTCTCTGCTCTTCCTTGGAGCCCAGTGTTGACAAAATATTTCTTGTTAATTGCCTCAGTTTTCTTCAGTTCCTTGTTTGATTCTTCTTCACCTTCTCAGTCTGGCTTATATCCTCACCAGTCCCTGGAAATGATCCTTCGTAAAGGAGGTGACTGCCCCCTGACTTTTGCCCGCCATCTCTTCTTTGACCTGTCTTCATGCGACACTGACACTGTCTTCGTCCTCTCAGTCTTTCCCTGTCTGTTTGTTCCAACACTAACCCTAGTATTATCCATACTTTTCCCCATGTGTCTGTGGTCTTCCTTGCTTTGATTGACCATTTTTATATAGGCACCTGGCAGTTATATTTTCCAGTTTTTAACCTGTTCTCATTTTGAGAGTGTTGTTTCACCCTATCTTAAATTGTTCAAACTGGATGTTATTTAATATATTATTACCTGGGGCTAAGTTGCTCTCATCAGGAACTCATCCTCTTGCTTTTCTCCCTCATTCCCAACCTCTCCCCAACAAAAAAAAAACCCTGCACTACTTTGCTTTTTACTGATACCATCAACATCCTGTTTGCTCAAATTCAGGATGAAAATAACTTAAATTATTATCCTATCTTTGATAAAGAATATTGGTCTCATTATGAGCATACATCTCAACACAACTGAGATGCTTTCCTGTAGGAAGTGTATGGACATTTTATACACAGGCATTAGTACCCGTGTTTGTATAAAATCAATCTGACTTTCTCCACATGATAAGCTGCTTTTAAAATTCTGTGTAAGTTTCCCTTGCAGCCTGAGATGCTACAGAAAATGCAGTTTAACCTATGTAAAACATCATTAGTCAAAAAGCAAAGCTGCTTTTAAGTCAAAGCCATGTTGCTCTCTTCCGTTGGTGCTTGAATATGTACTTTTGTGATTGTACTAATGAATCACATTTCCCTCTTGGGATTGAAAATCCTGGGTTTATCTACACAGGCTCTGTGAAGGACACATAAGAAGCATGTAATAAAATTAGTTGTTAATACAACAGCAGTTACTAATTATTGCTGTGAGCCAGGTTCTGTATAAGCACTTACTTTATAAACATTTTCAAAATCATTTTTCACAGCAGCTGTATGAGAATAGATATTGATATTATTATCCCTACTAACAGATGAGGCAGTTTACTTAAAGAATTAAGTAACTTTCTCATGGTGGGGTTTGGACTCAGAAGCAAAGTGCACATTTTTAAATAGTATGTTACACATATTGCCTTCATATAAATGAAAAAAAAAAAGGTCAAACTAATGTGAACAAACAAAGCATTAGGAAAGCATTTGAATTTTTCATGTTTTCTTTTTCTTTTTTTGAAATTATTAGTTTTCCACCAAGAGATGGATGAGTAGAATTATAAGTTGAAGAGGTTTATGTCCATCAGTTCTGCTCTTTCTAACTGGTTCCAGTAAAAGAGTTAGAGACTAATACTATTGTCTTAAATGAAATAATGTATGTGATATCTTTGAAAATTCTCTGTAACGCTGTAAAGCACTACACAGTTGTGAGATGCAGTGAGAACGGGGTTTGTCAGTTTCCAGTGAGCTGACAGGCGGGACCAGCTGCTCATGCATCTTGCACTGACCTCCCATGTGAGCCTTTTCTGATATTTGGCTGCTACCTATTTCACAGTAGTACACTGTGCCTCTAGGCCCCATTAGGCCATGATATAGGGCAGCAGAGCTGTGTAGTGTTGAGGTGATATTTTAGGCTCCTAATTACTCCTTCTGAACCTGGGCCCGGGTGGGCTGGGTTTATATTTTAAGCTTTTCTTTTTCCTTCCCAAGGCTAGCAGTGTCACATTCAGTTCATGAATGGCAACTGTGGTTAATGTAAAGTGGTAGCAGTAACACAGAAAACCCCCCATCTGTAACAGTAATTGTCATCAAAGGAACATGGAGAAAATAAGGCAAAAAGTTTGTCCTTCAAAATAAATGATGGAAAAATTCACTCACTGCAGTTCATTTCTCTAAATATATAGCTTTCAAACCTCTTAACACCCTATAATTCGGCCCATCTTTCCCACATTCCTTCAACCTTGAGAATTCTGCCTATTCAAAGTACTGTTGTATATATGTACACAAAATTGTTAGGCTTTTTCATACTCATCTAGGGGGCCTATGCCTTTACCTGAAGTTCATATCCACCCTCAATTTAGCCTTCAGTAGTCTCCCATCCCCATTGGCTTTTACACAGTGCTCGGTTCCAGAACATCTTAGCACTGCAAACATACACCTGTTTTGACTTCCAGTACAAATAGCAATTATTTTCTCTAAATGGTTCATGTTTACTTCACACCCTCCCCATTTACCTCATGAGCCCTAATTAAATGCTTCCAACTTTAAATATTTGTTCTTTCTCAGAAAATAAAATATAGCAATCACTATACTGTATAATATCCATATCTTTATCATTAGGCAATAATGGCATTTGAGAATTCTGCACTTTTTCATGTGTTAATAATGGAGGAAAAGTGAAAAAAAATTGGGTCAAGTTTTAACTTGATATAAAGTATTCAAAATATTGTGTATTTTTGTTTTAGCATGCTCCTTACGATGCAATGGTTATGGTAAACGTCAGCTATTATGTTGATGAGAAGGTTTTAGAGAATGAAGGCAGATGGAAGGTATGTTAGAACAAATATTTTATCCTTTTCTCCTCATATTTTTATAGATATAATATTCTTAATTCATCCCTATTTTCAGGGTTCAGAGAAAGTACGGGATATACCACTTCCAGAGGAGCTTGTTTTCACTGTGGATGAGAAAGTATTAAATGACATCAACCAAGCTAAAGCCCAATATCTCAAGCAGGTAGATTTTTCACTTTTCTCTTGGATAGTAATGCTTTCTCTTTTAACTACTATGTATAAAAACTTGGCTTGTATCTAAGCATGACAGCATGAAACACTTAAAGTATAGCTTTAATACCTTTAATTATGTTTGATAATTACTTTAACAATAAGTATAATTTGGTTATCTTTGGGATGTTCTCCTTAGGTGATTTTCACTGTTCCTATTTAATTATTTTTGTTAGACATCTGATCTGCAGATTGTGGCATATTCCTTTACACCTTTTGGCAAAAAGCTAACCAAGAAGAAGATGATTCACCCTGATACATTTATTCAGCTTGCACTGCAGCTGGCCTATTATAGACTTCATGGACGGTGAGAACCATTCATTTTCCATCTCTGACTCTTGAACTCCAAGGGTACATCTTTATCATAGTGATTTCATTCTAACTCCCAGTGTTTTTCCTACTTTTTTCCAATTGACACCATATTTGAATTTGTACTTTCATCCACAATACTTGCAAAGAATGACAGATTTCCATCTGTGACACTTTCATAGTCTTTCCTTGTTTTCATTATGTTGATACTTCTAAGAGGGTGTTTGCCATTCTTTAGAATTCAGATCATTTGGTTTTCTTGCAGCCTCAGTTTTCTGATGGGTTCATGAACAGGTATGATTTTGTAGATCATCTTAGCCTTTACTCATTTTTAGGATAGGAGAGATGGTGTATTGTGACTTTTTACATCCTAAGCAGAAGTGGAAGTTTCTTGATCTTGCTTTTTTTAAATCCAGTCTGTCTTTAAAATGGGATGTTTAAATCATTTACATTTAATTATCAGTAAGGTTGGGTTTATGTTTACCATCTTGCTGTCTATTTTCTCTTTGTCCCATCTGTTTTTGTTCCTTCTTTTTTTTTATCGTTTGAATTCAGAGTGGTTTTTTTTTAATTGTTTCATTTTATCTGTATAGTCAGCTGTACTGTACTGTTTTTTTTTCTTTTTAGTAGTTGCACTAGGATTTACAAAATATGTCTTTAGTTTATCACAGTCTACCTTCATATAATATTGGGTTGGCCAAAAAGTACATTTGTTCTTTTCTGTAAAATAAAAGACACATTTTCATTTTCACCAGTAACTACTGATTTGGATATTTTGAGTATGTCGGCTATCTCCCACTGTTTGCTTCTAGTGGGTAGGGGCTGGGGTGCTGCTAAACATCGTCCAATGCATAACACAGCCCCACAGCAAAGAATTATTTGGCCAAAATGTCATTAGTACCAAGAAACTTTGCAAACCACTTATGACATGTTTGATCAGTCACAGCATCTTCTCCATACTCTGCACAAATATCTTTTTTGTATTTCAGTTGTGTTTTTACCTTTCTTAAAATGATAAAGCATAATACACCAAAAATGTTATGTATTTTCTTCCATCTTTGATATTAAAATGGCTGCACAAAAATTAACCAGTTTTGATAAGTTTTTTTAAATGCACGCTGATATGACAGCTGTCACAATACAATATAACAAAATTATTTCAAATGAAGTTAAAAACAACTAAGCACTACTAGAGACATAGTACAGAAAAAAACGAAACGAATTTTTTGCCCAATCCAGTATTTCCTACTTCAAGTATAATGTAAGAACCTTAAAACAAAGTGCTTCTATTTCACTTCTCCCATTCTTTGTGCTGTTGTCATACATTATACTTCTACATGTTACAAACCGCACAATGTACAGTTACTATTTTTGCCTTAAGCAGTTATCTTTTTTATTATGGTAAAATATGTATAAAATAAAAGTTGCCATTTTAAGCTTTTTTATGTGTATAATCCAGTGGCATTAACTACATTCACCACTATTGATTTCCAAAATTTTTCATCACCCCAAACAATCTGTACCCATTAAGCAGTAATTTCCCTCTCCCCCTTTAGTCCCACACCCTGGCAACCTCTAATCTATAATACTTTTTGTCTATGAATTTGCCTGTTCTAGATATTTCCTATAAATAGAATTATATAAAATTTGCTCTTTTGTGTCTGGCTTATTTCAGTTAGATAAGTTTTGAAATTTGGAAATATGAGTCTTTCACCTTTGTTTTTCTTTTCAAGATTGTTTTGACTCTTCTGGGTCCCTTGAAATTCCATAAGAATTTTAAGATGGGTTTTTCCATTTTTGCAAAAATGTCATTAGGATTTTGATAGAGACTAATTGAATCTGGGACTGCTTTAGGTAGTTATTGTCATCTTAACAATGTTAAACCTTCCAATCCATGAACATGGGGTCCCTTTCCATTTATTTATATCTTTTAGCAATGTTTTATAGCTTTCAACGTACAAGTCTTTTCACCTCTTTGGTTAAATTTAATCCTGAGTGTTTTATTCTTTTTTATACTATTGTAAATGGAATATTTTTTAAATTTTCTTTTCAGATCACTCATTACTAATGTATAGAAATGTAAGTGATGTTTGTGTTGATTTTGTATCTTGAAACTTTGCCAAATTTGTTCATTATTTCTAACAGGTTTTTTTTGTTTGTTTGTTTGTTTTTCCTGTGGACTCCTTAGGGTTTTCTAAATATAAGATTAGGTGTCTGTGAATAGAGATAATTTTCTTTTTCCTTTCCAATTTGGATGCTTTTTTACCCCTTCTGGGTAGAACAACCAGTTCCATGTTGAATAGAAGTAGAAAAAGCAGGCATCTTTTCTTATTCATCTTAGGTGGGAAGTTTTCAGGCTTTCACCATTGACTGTGCTGGCTGTCGGTTTTTCATAAATGCCCTTCGTCATGTTGTGGAACTTCCCTTCTCTTTGTAGTGTATGGAGTGTTTTTATTATGGAACACTGTTGGATGTTGTTGGATGCTTTTTCGGTATCAGTTGAGATTATCACATAGATCTTTTCCTTCATTCTATTAATGTGGTATGTTACATTGATTGGTTTTCATTTGTTGAACCACTGTTGCATTCCTGGGATAAATCTCACTTGGTGATGCTGTATCATCCTTTTAATATGCTGCTGAATTCAGTTTGCTAATAATTTGTAGAGGATTTTTGAATCTATATTCATAGGAAATACTGGTTTATAATGTCTTTGACTGGTTTTTGTGTCAGAGTAATGCTGGCCTCGTTATGGGTTATGAAGTGTAAGTGTTCCCTTGTCTTGAGTTTGTTGTTGTTTTTTTTTAAGAGTTTAAGAAGAATTGATGTTATTTTTTTAAGTGTTAGAATTCATTAATAAAGCCATCTGGTCCAGGACTTTTCTTTATTGAGAGGTTTTTGATTACCGATTAACCTCCTTACTTGTTATAGCTCCAGTTATATTTCTCTTTTTTCTTGAGTCATAGTTGATAGTTGGTGGGTTTCTCAGAATACATTCATTTCATCTAGGTTATTTAATTTTTTAGTATGCTATTGTTAACTTGTAATCCTTTGTATTAATGTACAGTCAGTAGTAATGCACTCTTTCTTAGCTAATTTTAGTAACTGGAGTCTTCTCCCGTTTTTTTCTTAGTCATGTAACTAAAGGATTGTTGATTTTGTTGATCTATTCAAAGAACCAACTTTTGATTTAGTTTATGTTCTCTATTTTTTATTTCTGTATTTTATCTTCACTCTGTTAGTTTCTTGCCTTTGCCAGCTTTGGATCTAGTTTGCTCTTCTTTTTTCTAATTCCTTAAGGTATGCAGTTAGTTTATAGACTTTAGATCGTCCTTTTTTTTTTTTTTCAACATAGGTGTTTACAACTATAAATTTTCCTCTGAACACTACTTTCGGTTGATCCAGTAAGTTTTGGTGTGTGTGTTTTCCTTTTCATTCGTCTCAAGGTATTTTCTAATTTACCTTGTGAAATCTCCCTGACGAATTGGTTGTTTAAGAGTGTATTGTTTAATTTCTACATATTTGTGATTTTCCAGTTTTCCTTCTTTAATTGATTTTCTAGCCTAATTCCATTGACATTGAAGAATATATTTTGTATGATTTCAATCATTTAAAATTTATTGAGACTTATGTGGGCTAATTTAGGGTCTCTCACTTGAGAATAATTTTTATTCTGTTACCACATGCCGTGCTCTAGATGTGTCTATTAGATCTAGTTATTTATAGTGTTAAAGCTCTCTGTTCCCTTATTGATCTTCTGTGTACATGTTCTGTTCATTATTGAAATTTGGGTATTGAAGTCTCCAACAGTTGTTGTAGAACAGTGGTCAATGTTTGATTCTATATTTTAGGGCTATGTTGTTTTGTGCATATATTTTTTATAATTTATATCTTCTGGATGATTTAAACCTTTTATCAGTATATTCTGTTCTATTCACCTCTTTTAACCTTTTGACTTAAAATCTATTTTTCTGATAATAAGATAGTCACTCCAACTCTTGGTTACTATCTTCATGGAATATCTCTTTTCATCCTTTTACTTTTAACCTCAGAATGTCTTTTTATCTAAAGTGAATCTCTTGTAGATGGCATATAGATAGACCATTTTAAAAATCCATTCTGTCCATCTGTCTTTGATTGAAGAATTCAATCTATTGACATTTAAAATAATTATTGATAAGGGATTTGCTTCTGCCATATAGCTATATTTTCTGTAGGTGTTACATGTTTTTTTATGCCTCAGTTTCTCCATTACTGCCCTTTTTGTATATTCACTTGATTTTTTACAGTGTACCATTTTGATTGCCTTTTTTCTATGTCTTTAGCTATTTTCTGTGTGGTTACCTTGCAGATTACAGTTAACATCTTAAATTTATAACAGCCTAGTGTGAGTAATACCAATGCAGTTTTAATAGTATACAAGCACTCTGCTTCTATGCGTCCTGTGCCACTCTCTTTTATTTTGCTATTGTCATATATTATGTCATTGTACACCGTGTGTCCATTAACATAAGTTTATATTATTGTTTTATGCATTTGCCTTTTAAGTAAAACAACAGTTAAATATGTTGCTCTGTATCCCATGTTTTCTATAAACTAATAGTTAAATCTAGAGACTAGAAAGTAATCAGCTGTTTTTTACAACAGTAAATCCAATAGTCAATGTTACTGATTTTCTCTTTCATCATTTCTGGTTGAGAGTTCAGTTGTCAGCCAACATCCATTATAAAGCTTCCTCTGAGTTTTTCACTTAATGGTTTTAGTGGCCATTGATGATCATTACCAAGATCTATTATTTCATCAGAGGTCACAGAATATTGATATTGTGTCATTCATTCTTACTGCTTTTATATTTAATCTGTTTTAAAAAGAATGTTAGTGGTATATTAAATATTTGTTTATATTTTCTCCTTCGTATTTTGAAAGGATACTATTTCTTCTCAGGGAGACAGCCTTACAGAAACAGAATAGAAGAGACTAAATAACTCTGTGCCCTTTTAATGCCTACTTTCCAGCCTTTTACTCTCACTCCTTTTGATCTCTTTAACTCTAAATTCCAACCACCCAGAAAGTAAGAGAGCTTTGTATCTAAAATTTTTATATGCTTCTCCAACCCAAGAAAATGGCAACCACTCTGGGGAACATCTGAAATCATGCCTTTACTCAATTCTGCAGTCTTTCATGTTCTAAATGAAGGAGCTAAAGGTCAAGGATTCTATTGCTGTGTAACACATTACCCCAAAACTTAGTGGCTTCAAACAACAAACATGTATCCTCGCACATTTTCTGTCGGTCAGGAATTCAGTTGCAGCTTAGCTGGTGGCCTCTGATTTCAGGGCTGTCGCAAGCTTTGGTCAGGGTGTTGGCTAAGGTCGTGCTCTCCTTGGGAGGTCCTCCTCAGAGAAGATCTGCTTCCAAGCTCACTCAGTGATCATTCGTAGGGTTTCATTCTCCGTAAGCCATTGTCCAGAGGCCTCCCTCGATTCCTTTCTACCTGGGCCTCCTTAGAGGGAGCTCCCAGCATGGCAGCTGGCTTTCCTTGGAGTAAGGTAATGAGAGCAGGGGCGAGCTCTCTTTGTAACCTGGTTTCAGAAGTGATACTCCCCCACCCACCCACCCACACACACTTGTCATATGCTTTCATTGGAAGTAAGTCACTAGGTCCATCCCACATTCAAGTGAGGGGCATAAACAGCAAGAGGCAAGGGTCACTGGGGGCCGGCATCACAGACTGCAGTGTATATAACCTGACAGCAACGGAGCCTTTGAAACATTCCATATAGAGTGTCTTTTGTTCTTTGATATTAGAAATAACATCTTTGTTGTTGAAAGCCTCAACTGTACTCTGTATTATAGAGTTTAGTCTCTGACCAAAGCCAGCTTTATTGGGTAAACTCTCTTTGTAGTAACATTAGAGCATTTTCTTTATTGTGATCCATTCTCTTATTTTCATTCTTGTTCTTGTAGCCCTGGTTGCTGCTATGAAACAGCCATGACAAGATACTTTTATCACGGCCGTACAGAGACTGTGCGCTCATGCACAGTAGAAGCAGTCAGGTGGTGCCAGTCCATGCAGGATCCGTCCACCAGTGTAAGTATTGAAAAAAATAACAGATTTGTTTCTTCTAAGGGAACTTTAGCCCTTAAATAACCAGCTTCTTTATCTCAGTTCCCCTGCATCCGTAAAATACTTTCAGATGTTTTTTTCCTGAAGTTGTCAGAAACATTTATTTGTTCATTTGTCATTGAAGTGTGTCCTTGGAAAAAATAGGAAACAGGGAACCCTGAGAAGAAGCCCATTATTGTCATTTTCTAGGCAAAGCATCTTCAATACCTTGCATATTTCACTACTGTTGATCTGCATGTAGAATAACACCAGAAAATGCAGACATTCCCAAAGTGCCTTTAAAAGGAAACTTTTCTTTTTCTCCTCCTTTTTCTTTTTTTTAACGTTTCTACCACGGTCACTGATACCAAAAGAAATTCTTGGCTCAGCTCCTTGGTGTCACTAGTTGCTGACCTGTTGCCTTGGTCAGTTAACCCTGTTTGTTCAAGCCTAGACCATGTGCCCGAACCCTAACTGCAAAGAGGGCAGAAAAAGGGAGTACTGTAAATGCGCTTTGGAGAAGCCTGTCTCCTACCAGGGCTCACAGAGGAGGATGTCCTCAAACCCAGGAAAAGAATTCAGATGCTAAATAGACAAAATTTCCACCCCTCTCTTCTCTTTGCCCTGCTTGCCTTTTCAAGATGGGCCTTTTTACAATTCAGAACTAATTCCTCAGATGCCTTTCCTTGACTACCTTGAAAGAGCGGTCAGTCTTTTATTATCTACACCTTGTTAATCCCCTATTGACAGCGAAAACAACAACAGCTGTTTGGTGGGGTTCAACAACCTCAGTACGTACTTGAATTCTGGCTAAGAAAAAATTCCAAGCCAAGAAAGTCACAGAGGTAGAAGTGAGCTGTAGAAGAAATGGGCCAGCTGAGTTGTATGGGCTCAGGGAAGAAGTTACAGAGGCAAAAGAAGGGCCCTTGGAGCTTTAGAGAAAGAGAGAGACAAGAACAACACACCTGGGGAAGGGCGAGGGGAAAGGCATGGGCTCCACAGAGTGAGCCGCCTTAAAAGGAAGCTTTCCTTAATGTGGTTGAACATTTTTGAAATTGCAGATTCTTGTTTTCATATATTAGAACCAGAACAGTTTTATATGTTTTGTTTTATACTTTTTCTTGTGGAAGCATTTAGACAACAGGGTAGTTCCTTCCTACTGCTATTTTGGTATTGCATTTGTTTTTTTTTACTTTTGATAGACATGGTATATATTAACTTATTTTAATTTCATAAAACTGCATCATCATCACTTTTGTATAACTAGTCTTTAGCTTGAAATCATAGTTGCTTCTTTCTTTATACTTGGTAATGTCACTTCAGTGCTGCCCGCAAGTTCCTGTGTTTGTATTCCTGGAAAGAAATAATCAAGATGCAGGGCCTATGAGACGGAAAAAGCAGTGGAAGCAAGTGAGGAAAAGACGCAGAAGCATGTGTCTCAAGATCTTCCTAGAAACCCTTTTTTCTCCCAAATTATCCAAATCCTCATAACGTTGAACTCAGGTTTTTATTTGTTTGGTTTCTGTACAGTTTGTTATTAAAGTATCTTTTAATTTTTTACACAGCTTTTTGAGCGGCAGCAAAAGATGTTACAAGCTGTTGCAAAACATAATAAAATGATGAAAGAATGTTCAGCTGGAAAAGGTACTTACATTGTGATTACATTGACTTTTAAAAAATTCACTCATGTTGAAGATTTTTTCTAACTTGAGAATCGGGATTTCATTACAGGATTTGACCGTCATCTTTTAGGTCTTTTACTCATAGCAAAAGAGGAAGGCCTGCCTGTTCCAGAACTCTTTACAGATCCCCTTTTCTCCAGAAGGTAATGAAATACTGTATAGTATTTTGTAACTTTACCAATTAGTTTCCTTTTTCCTGAACTAAAAGCTCTTCAGAAACACTGTAAGCTTCTTTAAGCCTCGTATAACATCCTTTCTCTGTGTCACACAGTGGAGGAGGTGGCAACTTTGTTCTCTCAACAAGTCTGATTGGTTATTCCAGAGTCCAGGGAACGGTGGTTCCCATGGTCCACGATGGCTATGGCTTTTTCTACCACATCAGAGACGACAGGTGAGGCTGTGCCTGTTATTCTCCTGTGCTGTCACTTTTGTTGTTTGAGTGTCTTTCCTACCTTGTGATTCTGATTGTGTTGTCACCTGTCGCTTGCTAATGGGTTCTTATTTTTACCACTTAGGCATCTCATGTGTATTTGTCTCTCTGTCCTGCTTTTGATGCACTTGTCAAACCAGTCATTTAGTCATTTTGTACAGAATAACATTTAAGTTTGCCTCAGTGATTATATCATCATCATCCTCAAAAGTCAGTACACACATAAACATATAGTTCTACCCAGGGTATTTTATGGTAAGTGCAGATAAGATTTGACAGCCTCTAAATTATGTGGTGGTTCATGCAGGCATAGACAGTCCTGATGAGATCACGGCAAGAGCACAGATAAATTAATTTATATTAAAAAAATAAGTTTTACCAATTCAGATGCATTTCATTTGGGTTGTATGGGGTTAGACCTAAATTATGTAAAACGTGAGAAAGAAAATATTAAAACTTGGTAGGGGAGAGAGATGGAGAACGAGGTGATACAGAGTAGATGGAAAAGCTTGAAGGTTCTCGTTCACACAGTCTGGCAGTTTCATCACAGGAATCTTTCAAAGCATGGCAGGCTTTATAAAAAACAACGTGGCTACAATCAGCACATAAACAGATAATAAGTAAGCATTCTAACATATTCCCTGACAAGTAATGGATTCCATATTGCATGCAGTGATTAAGAGTTTGGGCCAGATATACCTTAGTTCTCTGACTTTTTGAAAAACATTTTTAACGATTCTGGGGCAGAACTTTCATTCTGTCATTCAGAAAATATTTAGTAAGAACTTGTAGTATGCCAAGGTGCTAAGGACACAAGACAGACAAGATCCTTTCTTTCACTGATTTTATTTTCTACTTGGGAAAGAGGGACAAAAGCAAATAAAAAAGCCAGGTAACTTCAACTAGTGATGAGTGCTGTGAAGGAAATAAGCCAGCTGACGTGGTGACAGAGACTAAATGGAGGGAGATGGAACGCTGCTTGCATACAGGGCGGGCAAAGTAGGTTCACAGTTGTGAGTACACGAAACACAAGAGTTTATTCTTGTCGTCTTATGTGGTAATTATTGTATTTTTTCCCATACAAACAAGGGAAACCCGTTTTTGCCCCACCTGTAGTGTGGTCAGGGACGTTGTTTGAGGAGTGATAGGAAGTCGAGATGTTAAGGATGAGAAGGACTTAATGATATGAATAGTCAAGAAAACAGCTCTCCAGAATCTGATCACTGCTTTCTGTCTCCTTGCTGTCACCCAGGCTGAGCCACTCCCTTCTGCCACTTAGGTTATTGCACCGGGTTCCTATGCGGCCTTCTTGCTTCCACCTTCCCTTCTCTACAGGTCCATCTCTGCACAGCAGCCCCAATGGTCTTTTTCAAACGTAACTCAAGCCATACCATTCTTCTCCTCAAAGCCCTCCAAGGCTTCGCATTTTAATCACAGTAAAATCCAAACCCTCCTGTGAGACCCTACACGATCTAGCTCTCACTTACCTCTCTCACCTTGTATCTGTATCCTACAACTATCTACTGTTTCACTCTGCTCCAGCCACACTGGCCTTCTTGTACCTTCAACATACCAAGCAAGCTCAAGGCATTTACAGTCATGATTTCCTCGGCCTAGCACTGTCTTCTTGAAATAACATGCAAGAATCCCTCCCTTACTTTATACAGAGATTTGCTGTCACCTGAGAGGCCTTCCCTGACCATCTAAAATATTGATTGCACTTCCACCTTCCCCACACATACATGCTGCATTTTAACACTCAAAACCACCCAATATGTGTATGTACATTATATATGTTATACTCTCCTTTCCTAGAATATAAACCCACAAGATTTGTTTACTGTTATATCCCCAGTTCTGTAACATGCCTTGTGAATACGGTATACTCAGTAATGTTTTCATGTGCAGTTGTTGAACGTTAAGCATACAAGTCCTGGGGTAGGGACAGGCTTGGCCATTTGTAAGGGAAGGACAGAGACAGTATTGCTATAAATTAGCAATTGAGTGGGAGGTGGTAGAAGAAGAAGCTGAAGGAGGTAGACAAGAGCTAAATCTTGTGGGACAGTGTTCTTAACCCTGAGTGCACATTAGAATCACCCAGAGAGCTTTAAAAATATTCCTGGAGATACTGATTTGGTTGGGGTGGTCAGTTGATATAGGACTTGGTACCATGGTAAGGAGTCTGGATTTTCTCCTAATAATGGGAAGTATTTTGCCAGTTTTAAGCATGAATGTTACATGTTTTGTTTACATATTAAAAAAACCATAGGCTTCTATATGGAATTAAGTTAGAGAGTAATATGGGAAAGAATGGGATAAGAGAAATCAGAAGCATGGATAAGTTGAAGAATGCAGTTGTGATGGTGAAGGTGGAGAGAAGTAGAGGGATTTGAGACATGTTTTGGAGGTGGAGCCAGGAGGACTTAACTCATGGATTGCTGATTCTGATGCTGGCATTTAATGGGGTGGAAAAAATTAAGGGAGAAATAGGTTTGGGGACATGTTAGGGTAGAATAAAAAATTTTGTTTTGGTTGGAGCATCGTCCTGTACACCAAAAAGTTGCATATTTGATCCCCAGTCAGGACACGTACAACATACATCAATATCTCTCTCTCTCTCTTTCAATGCCTGCCTCCCTCCCTCCTTCTTCTCTCCCTAAAATCAATGTTGACTTTGAGATTTCTGCTAATACAGGCATTCATTATATACAAGAGAATATTGGTCAGTAGGCAGTTGGACATAGGAGTGTCAAGCTCAGAAAATAGGTCAGGGCTAGAGGTATACCTTCTGAGTCTTTACTGTGAATACAGCCAAAGTAGTTTTCAAATGAAATGCATGGAAACTGTCTGGAAGGGATTGTTAAATGTGAAAATTGTATAACTCAAAGAAAATCGGTTTATTTATTTGTTTTATTTTTAATAGCATTTTATTTAAAATATACTACATGCTCATTACAAAAAATTTTATAAAATACTTAAAAATTTAGGTATTATAAATATTTTTGTGTCCTTTGTGTGAATGAATGCTTTTCTTACTTAATATTATTTCAAGTGATTCCCAATTCCATTAAAAATATGCTTTGAGATATGTCTAGTCTTACTGATGTCCATAATTTATCTAACTTCCTACCTACAATTTCCAGTTTTTCATTATTACAAATAATGAAATATATCCTTCCTTATTTCATTACATCACTTCTAACTCTAAGCATTATAAAACATTCTTTACAATTTATAGCAGAAAAAAAAAGTGAACCTTGAATTCTTATGAAAAAAACATTCTTTTTGTTAACTGGCATCTTTAGAAAGATAATTGAATTTTTAAAAAATTTGCAACTTAACTAGGAATGTTGATCTCTGCAAAGGAATATATGTAGATGTTGCTGAGTATCTGAGGATTATTGCAGTGTAGCTGCAAAATGACAAGTTATATGAAATCACTAGGTGAAAACAAGGCAGGACTTTCTGTAGGTTCCTGTATTCTTTAGTAAATATAATCCACTCAGACATTAGTTTCATCATTATATACTGGGCCAGAGCATGGTTTTACTTCATTCTGTTTATCCAAAGTACTATACATATCAATACTGTCTTTTTACTTTTAGTGACGAGAAGATCGTATGGTTGTCCATAAGCTTGATATTACACAACACTTTGGTTTTAACTTGAGCTTAATGCATGTTTTGCTATTGAGAAATTTGAGTGTCTGGAAAGGAGAAGGCTAGTTCCAGGAGAGTCTGTAGCCTGATTTCTGCTCTGAGCCCACAGAAAGCCCTGCTCCTTTCCTGTTTCCTTCAGCTTCCAGGGCCCTTTCATCACCTTCCAGATGGGGAATTTCTTCCTGAGGAGGCCCTAGAGGGAGATGGTGAAAGGTAGTCCCAAGAGTTTCTTTCTAGCTTTCCTAGAAATAGCTTGTTTTTTCCTCTTCTCTATTTTATTACTTTTTTACTCTCTTTAAGTCCTATATTCTTCTTTAAAAATAGTTCCAGTTTCATTGCAATGACACGAATTTGTATTCCACCTCATTCTATTAAGAACACATGCAGGAAGGTATTTTTTTTTAATAATAATTTATTTATTTGTTTATTTATTTATTTTTAGAGAGAGGGGAAAGGAGAAAGAGAGGGAGAGAAACATCACTGTGTAGTTGCCTCTCACTCGCGCCCCCAACTGGGGACCTGACGTGCAACCTAGTCATGTGCTCTGACAGGAAGGTATTTTCTTTTTCCTTTTTTTCAGCTTTAGGTGGCTTTGTTTTAGTACAGTAAGACTTTGCTCCAGAGCACTCTTAAGCTCTGGTTAGTTGTTTTTTCCCTTTTGTCCTTAGTCATTAGTCACATAGTAAATTAGGTGTTCCTGGCATTGTGTATAAACATGGCTTTCCTTTCCATGGTGTCAGGTTACATTTACCTAATGTCAGCTAGGATTCATACTTTATATAGTCACAGCCAGACAGAATAAAGGTCATCATTTGGCGTCTTTTTGTTATGTGATTTTTGCATAGCACTTAATCATTTATTATCTGTGCTTCACAGGTTTGTTGTGGCCTGTTCAGCCTGGAAGTCAAGTCCAGAGACTGATGCAGAAAAGCTAGTTCAGCAGGTTTTCTGTGCTTTCCATGATATGATGCAACTGATGACCCCTGCTCATCTTTAGAGAGTGACTCTTCATCCAGCACGTACCAAAACTTGTCATTTAAAGTGGGTCCTGGGAGTGGGTGGGTGAGGTAGGATAGGAAGGAATGTTAACTTGAAGGAAATGTAGAAATTGGTAGAATCATGCTCTCTAAATGTATTCTGACATAGAAAGTAGAAATATTATTTTTAAGCTTCCTCTGATGCAGCAGCAATGCAAATTTTGATACAGTGACTATAGAACTATGCAAAGTTTAAGATAAGCATTAACAATGCAAATCTACAAGTTTTAACAATGCAAGTCTTACTTTAACTTTTAAATATTTTTATTGGTATCTGTAGAGGTTATAAATTCTCCCCCTGAACATCATTGTAGAGCAGGGATTTTCAACCTTTTTCATCTCGTGGCACACATAAATGAATTACTGAAATTCTGCAGCACACCAAAAGAATGTATTTTTTTGCCAGTCTGACAAAAAATAGGTGTACCTTTGATTAATTTGCACCGGATATAGCTATTGTTGTGTTGGCTGTTGTCATGTTTTTATTTGATAGTCTAAGGGAAAAGAAATCAGTACCCCTGACTAAGTAGTCAGGTATTGCATGTTTTAAAAATTCTTGTGGCACACCGGTTGAAAATTGCTGTTGTAGAGTCTATCTTTCAAGCACTTTAACATTTTCTAGTTGCCAAAGGCTATGAAATACATGATTGGATGCTAATTTCCCTGAAATCAGTGTCTTTCACATTCACCACAGGGATACAAGCTCACTATATTTGGAAAAGACCACTACAATTTAATGGTGATCTAACACAAATAGTTTCTGTTGAACAGACAGAAGAATTAAGTTGTAGTAGGAAGATTTACACCCTTTGACACACATAAAAAATTCTAACAATATTCATTTTAGTATATTGTAATTAGTTTTGGGAATATAAAATTATATCACATTTAAAATTAGATGTCAGAATTAATGACTTTAAAAGGATTAAATATTGAATCAGATTCTCAGGATTACACTTTTTTCTCCTTTGTTCAATTTTGTAGTTTCTACTCTCAGAAAATAAAACTCAAAATCATAGAGCTTCTTGTTTTGTTTGACTAAGTGATTCATTTCTGTTTGGCCTTATACTTTCTGATCGGTTATATAGTGTTGTGTAATAAATTGCCCCAGACTTATTGTCTTCCAACACTTTATTATTTCTCACGATTGTGTCAGTTGACCGTGCCATTTGGAATTTCTGCTTCTGTCTTGCTTGAGTTGTTTCTGCAGCTGCAGTCACAGGTTGCTGGACTGTGGCTGGTAAGTCTGAGATGGCTTCACCTCGTGTCTGGGGCCTTGGTGGCTGGGACTCTCACCACGTGGTGCCTGATCATTCAGTATTTTAATTTGGACCACTGTGTTTGGCAGTGGGAGTGTTCTAAAAGGGAAAGGGAGAAGTTGCAGGGTCTCTAGAGGCCTAGGCTCTGAAGTCACATGATGTCCCATCTTTTGCATTCTGTTGGTTAAAACAAGTTACAAAGGCAGTTCAGATTTAAGGGGTGGGGGAAAAGTATCATCTTTTGATAAGAGGAGCAGCAAAGTCACTTTATAAGTAATTTTGTAAATGTAAATGAGTGGGCACAAGAGAGGACATGATTAATTGGGAGCCATTTTTGTAGCAATCTATCACATAAAGATGTTTAGTATACTGATTGGATGTTCTTTTTGTTGTTCTTACATTTTCATATGTTCTGAATTTGGTAAGACTGTATTACCTTGATTTCTTTGTAAAAACATTCAGAGTTGGCTTCCATGACATTTGACATCTGAACTATAGACCTTTTTCCTCACTAGTGCAGTTTTGTAGACTAAATTTCCAGGCACTTTACAATCATTTGGTTGAGTGTTTTTAAATAATATCTAAAGAGTTGGGTATTTCTGAACGTGAGCACCTTATGGAGAGAAGCCTCTTTTTACTCCTGCTTTAACACATATCCCTACATTGCCTACAGTTGAGAGGTCTTGGGCCTCTAACCAGACCTACTGAGTCGGCATTTCCAAGGGCAGATACCCCATTATCTGCATGAGGCAAGTTGAGGAATAGTTACACAAGAGTAGGTTGAATTCTGCTCACGCTGAGTCACTGTCCTTATACACCCCTCGCTCCATTCTTCTCCTGGTTAATCTGAAATGATCTACTGAGACACACGGTCACATTTGAAACATCTTTGGTAATAAAGTATATGGTTTATTACAGGTAGAAGCACTTGGTTTGAATAGTTTACTGACTTAAACAACTTGTCACAGCAGTGAGAATTGATATTGCTTCAGTAGGCTATGGAAAAAACATTTCAATGTGGTTAGTTTCCAAGGGTTGCCTGGAATATTTCTTTTTGCCCATCTAAACATACGGATTTCCTTCTTGTTAGGAGAAGTGGATTCATGTTCTAGGAATATTAGAATTATTTGTAAAAAGTAATGCAGTTGGTATAGAAATAGCATTTTATTATTTCCAGTGTTACAAATTACACTAATGATAATATGTGTGATAATTATTTATGAGTTTTAAACATTTCTTTCAAAGAAATACTTAATGATATGTCATCTCTTTTTGCTTTATGGAATAAATGTTGCCTGTAGAGTTACCTCGTCTAAGGGAACTTTCATTTTCTCTTAGACTATCATAAAGCTGGGAACACATTCATTTTAAAAAATTCTAATGCCCCAATACAATATTTTGGAAAGCTACCAAGGGAGAGAGTAGGCTTTTGAACAATTTATATTTTCTTAACTTGGGAAAATTGTTCCCAAAACATCCTGTCATCTACCCAACTATTCAGGACCACAAGAATTTTCCTTAGGTCTGTGGCTTCTATTAATTTTACAGCTTTATATACCTGAACTTTGCTCCTTTTTTTCTGTATGTTTCTGATAACGCAGGAAGAGCTAGGCTGTTTTCATATTTCATCAAGAAATGTGTCTTGATGATTTATAACTCCAAAATTTTAAATGCTGTAATATCAAACCCCAAATTGGATGTACCTATATTTTATGATGACTTAGAAACTTCTTTTTACAAGTCAGCGAAAGTTGTAGAATGGTTTGCATTTATTTTTAAGATACACTGTAACAAGTAATAAGAGTTCATAAGTTCTGTGTCCCAGCCTGGACGCTGACCATGGAAAAATAGATGCCTTTCTGTGCCAGCAGCTGCTGGTGGGTGCCGTGCTCCCGGATTCTGCCATTCTGGAAAACCACTATTAGGTCTGCGTTCTGGATGGTGGACAAGCGGTGAGCGATCACAATGCACGTGCGGCCCTCTCTGGCTTTGTCCAGGGCTTCTTGGACAATCTATTGATAAATCAGAACAGAAGACTTACTTTAAAAAATGTATAACTAGGTTTTAGCATTAAAGTAAATTAAAAAATTTTACCATCCAAGCAAGTTTCTTTTAATTAATAATCTCTTTGAATCTTTGGTTTTGTGCATGTGTATTTATATAATTTGACTTTGCATACAGTTATGTTCTTTTAAATTATAAAAATTCTCACATTGTAAATCTCTAAGTATTTAAAATTTTTAACTAGTCAATATATTTTACCAAATTGCATCCCTTTTAGTTATTTTATTTTCCAGTTTTTCCAATAGTGTGCTAAAAATTACTTATGCAGCCTTTTCTTTTGAATGCTTTACTTTTAGTGTGTTTCTAAAATAATATACAATCATGTTAGAAAAATTGGAAAATACTGAAAGGAATAAGAAAATATTCTACTTTGAAATAACCATAGTCTAAATTTCTGTTTATTCTTTTCTGTGCTTACATATATTTTTTCATGGTTAAGGGCACAAAAAGTTGTTTTACAAATGAAATGTGCCGAGGGGTGGGAGGCCATACCTTTTCACTTTCGGTATCTAGAGCTGAGGTGGCCTCATCCAGCAGCAGGATGCGGGGCTGTCTGATGAGGGCGCGGGCAATGGCGATCCTCTGCTTCTGCCCGCCTGAGAGCTGGGTCCCCTTATCGCCCACTCTCGTGTCGTATTTCTGCAAGTTAGTCGTGAATAAAATTAAGTTGTAACCCAGAAAAATTACTAGTTCTATATTGAATAAACTTTTACTTAACATATGACAGTGCTACTTATAAGGAAAGATATTTAGAATAAAAAAGTATTTCCATAACAGTTACATAGTTGTTCATTTAACAGCATGTTTATCAAAGTAGGAAACTAGTAACTTTAGTTCTCAATGGTATTCTGCAACAAATTCTTGATTTCCTACCATTATCATGCAGCTGATGTCACTGGAGTCCTATAAAGGTTAAATGTTCATGTTTAGGATTTAAACTTTAAAAAAATTAAAGTCATATGATCCACAAGGAACCTAGTTTATTCTCTTCTAAACTCATTCATTCACATAAATATTTACCGAGCACCTGTTATACCCAGAACTGTGTTAAGTGTAAAAATGAATTCAGCTTTATCCCTACCCTGAAAGAATTTAAAATCTAAAGAGAAAAAAATACACATTCAATATAATGTGAAGTGAGTAGAAAACGCTACATACATACTATGAAAGATCACAGAGGGAAATAGAAATTGTGGAGATGTGGTGGGAAAAGGAGAAAGGGGAGATAAATATGTCCTTGTAGAGAAGTTGGGAAGCTTGATATTGAGAGAACATACGAAGCCAAAACATAGAATAAAAGTACAAACTGAGACAGTTCAGTTTATAGTGAACTGAACTCAATATATGCCATGCGAATTTATGTTCTAACGTCCAATGTTAGTTAAATAAAAACTGAATGAAGCTTTAACATTTTTTATTCAGTCATATCCGATACTTGAAGTCAATGACTATGTGTTAAGGGTTGGGAAGGCTAACCCGCATAGAGCGTTTAAAGTTTCATTTGTGAGTGTGATTTCTAATCATAGACTATACCAGTAAAAATAATTAAGCTGTATTTCACTTTAATCCCGTGGACCCTCAGGTGCTAGATGAGGGCCACAAGAGGAATGATCCCCGCCCTCAGTTTTAGGGATTGCAAGTCATTTTCTAGGACTACTCATGTTCACCAGTTGCTAAAAATATTTTCATTGGACTCTTACGTTAGGTATTCGTCAAAGCCATACTGACATCACTGCACTTGGGCTACAGTCGTAGCAGCTATAATGAGGTAATAGGGAGTGTTGGGACCGCGGAAACAGGAGAGTACATGTCCTCTCCAGAGGAATAAAATGAGTCATTAAAAAAAAAATCTTATACCAAAATTAACTCAAAATGGAACATGTAAATGTGAAATGTAAAACCATAACTTTCAGGGAAAAACAGGCAGAGGAAATCTTTAGGACTAGAAAAAGAATTCTTAGACTTGACACCAAAAGCCGAGTCTGTAAAAGGAGAAACTAATGAATTGCACCTCACTAAAATGAAAAACTTTGGCTCTGCAAAAGACCCTATTAAATGGGTGAAAAAAAGCAACAAACTGGGAGAAAATATTTGCAAACTGCATATCTGGCAGAGGACTAATAAGTAGAATATATAAAAAAATCTGTCAAAACTCAATATGAAGAGACATTGCCCAAAGAGTAAACATAGATGGCAATTAAGTATATAAAGTGATGTTCAACATCATTTGCCATTAGGAAATGCAAATTAAAACCACAACGAGTTACCACTATCCACCTATCAGAATGGTAAACAAAATATAGTAACAACAGCAAATGCTGGCAAAGAGAGAAACTATCACTCATACACCGCTAATAGGAATGTAAAATGGCACCTCCACTCTGAAAAAGTTTAGCAATTTCTTATCAAATTAAACATGCAATTACCAAATGGCCCAACAATAGCACTGCTGGGCATTTCTCCTAGAGATAAAACCTTAGGTTCACAGACTGGTACACAAATATTTACAGCAGCTTTATTCTTAACAGCCCAAAACTGGAAGCAGGTGAATGGTGGTAAAACAAGGCCCGTCCATACCATGGAACATTACTCAGCAATAAAAAGGAATGAACTAAAGATACATACAACTTAAGGGCATTAGGCTGAGTGAGAGAAGCTAATCTCAAAAGGCTATATACTGTGTTTATATAACGTTCTTAAAGTAGAAAATTACAGAAATGGAGAACAGTTAGTCGTTGCCAGAAGCTGCAGGGAGTGAGGGCGGGAAGGAGCATGTGGCTATAAAAGGACAACTGGGGATCCTTGTGGTGACAGCCATGTTCTGTGTCTTGACTGTTGCCAGTTAACTTACATGGGGTAAGGTCTCGATGAAAGGATGTATGTTGGCTGCTTTGGCCGCACGCACGATTTCATCCTGTGATACAACTCGGCTATTGTCTCCATACGCAATGTTCTCGGCAATGCTGTAGTCAAACAGAATGGGCTCCTGGGACACGATTCCGAGTTGGGCTCTGAGCCATTGGATGTTTAGTTTCTTTGCTTCTTGACCATCTAGGAGCTGAAAAACAAAGTCCACAAACAGTAAGAAGGGCTTGAAAAGGAAAAAAAAGAACGAAGCAGTAAGTTACTAGATTAACCATTTGCAGGATTTTGTTGCATGTGGGCATCAGCAGTCTGTGAAATACCAAGCCTCACAACCTCTACACACATTGTTGGAGCAGACATAGCCAACAAAATGATTTTTTAAAAAGATTTAATATTTTTCGAGAGAGAGGAAGGAAGGGGAAAAAGAGGGAGAGAAACATCAATGTGCAAAAGTAACATCAATTGGCTGCCTCTTGCATGCCCCTAACTGGGGACCTGGCCCACAACCCAGGCGTGTGCCCTGACCTGGAATTGAACCGCAACCTTTCAGTTTGTGGGATGATGCCCAATCCACTGAGCCATGTCAGTCAGGGACAAAATTATTTTCATGATGATTATGCCACCCCTTTCTTGGACTAACTGGTAAAATGGTAGCACATCTGGTCCTGTCTGTCCACATTCCTTTCTTTGTCCCTCTGTGCCCTCCTCCAGGCAAGTGTGCCAATCCCTGCCTTTAGGAAGCCTGAAATTAAGTATTCTGCTCATATCTGCTGTCCCTTGAGTGAATCCAACCTTCCAACTTGACTTTATCCCCCCTCCTGCAGGCATAACCAACCAAAAGCAGATTCTGAAAGCTGGTTACCGCCTGTCCTACTTCTCTTTCTCTTTCTCCTGAGAACCACCAGACTTAAACTTTTCTCTTTTGACAGCACTAAGGTGTGCTGTCAAAGGTCAAAGGAAAGGGAATAAGCTCAAAGAGCAGTGTCTTTGGGAGAACGGTTGTGTTGGAGGTAGTCCTGATTATTTATTTCTTTGTGGTAAGCAGGAGGCATGGTGCTCCTAGAGGAGCCTTGTGATGTAGTACCTGAGGGTGCAGCTTCCTGCAAAGTAACGGTCACCAGTGAAGGAAGAGACATAAGTCCAGTTAGTGTTGACCTCTCAGTCACAAAATCCCACCCTATTATTAGCACAGCACACCTACAGAGTGTTGAGCTGGTTTGCCTGTATTCATAACTGCAGAGTAATTGTAATGGTGGAAGCATAAGAATTTCCAAAAAGGAAACAGCTAAACAAGGTTTACCACTTTGGTGACTGTCTAAACAGAGGTGGGCTCTGAGGGCTAGGTGGGTACCAGTCCATGGTAACAGAAGAAGCATTATCAGAGCCAAGTCTTCACTTATGGAAGAGAGCCAGGGGCTACCTACCAGGAAATCAATGATGAAAGCCACATATGAAAGGGGTGGAGTTCAGGGTTGGAGAGAGAAGGCAAAGCAGGAGGTGGGGAGGGATAAGCAAGCATTAGCCTATCCTGGGAGCCTGATTAGAATTCTGGCAGGAGTTTGTGCTTACCTTTGTAAACCAGGAACTGAGAGACTATTTAGGAGCATGAGGCTGGCTCAGAAGGCCCAGGGCAGGCAGAGATCAACATCACATCCAATATTCTCTGAACTACACCAAATTCCAGATGTTCTACCTGATTGTCCCCATATATTTGTCTGTTTAGGGTTTACAGAATGTGGTCATTGTATCAAATAGGATTGTGGTCTTTACTTGTCCAATTTTTTCCATTATGGGAATATTGGTTTAGCCACTCGAAAAATTACTTTAAATCAGGTTAATAGTTTAAGAAGGTGTGCTCACCACTGATCCGGCCAGGGGGTCATAGAACCGCTCGAGGAGCTGGACCACCGTGCTCTTCCCACAGCCGCTGCTGCCCACCAGGGCCAGCGTCTGGCCCTTCTTCACCTCCAGGCTCAGCCCCTGAAGCACGGGCACGTCTGGCCGGGTTGGATAGTTGAACATGACTTCATTAAATGTCACATTTCCTTCAAACTTATCCTAAAAGTGTTTAAAATGTTGCCATTGTGATTGGTCTGGTAATTATTGTAATAAAATATTATTTCAAGGAAACTTTAGCAAAGACTATAGTAGAAAAACAAAGTTCATATTCAGTACAAATCCTAGCACTAGTTAATATTGATAGAAAATTGTTATATAAAATAAAGATGGGAAACAGGGGTACAGGTTATATTAGGTAGTCATATGACTGAAAGTTGTTGTCTGAACTCAATTTCTGGTTCATTTCAGACAAATATTTAGCTTTCTCAAATGGTGACTCGGAGGCTAGAGCCAACCCCATGGCTAAAGATTCAGAGGCTTGGGGACTTAGGGCAGCTTCTACCTGCAGTCTTGGGGGACACCCCTTGTCTGAAGCCCTGGCCGCCCCTCTCTCTTACTCTCTCCATCTCACTCACTGGACCCAGCAGTTTTCTCAGACATCAAATACCCAGTGAAGTCCCAGAAAGGTTAAGTCCCCATCTTTACCTGCACTGCTTCTTGTGCATTAAAATGTAGCAGCTTTGGTCGGGCAAAGGACCCTCCCATCTAAGTCTGAGTTAACTATGGAAATGGTCAACTATAGGACTATTACTGTGAATAAAGTGGCCTGCTTGCCAACTGTAATTCAGTCGTTACAAGATGTGATTAAAGCCAAATTACTAATTCCATTTACATAGAGAATTATATGGATATACCTTCAGGAGATATGACCAATAGTTTTCATAAAAATTATCCAATTCCAATATATCTGGATTTTTAAAAAATTTTTTAATGTGCTAAACTTCAGAATCCTTGAACACCCCTATGAAATTTTAAAATGCTAGGCAAATTGGCCAAATATTAGCTCTGTAAATATCACAAAGACAAACGTCAGTGTAATCACTACAGATTTATCCTGTAATTGCAATCTAGCAGCCAGCAAACCTTTAGAAAAAAAAAAAAATGAACCCAGCACTCATAAGGCAGCAGAGAACTCACAGGCCTCAGGCCTTCTTCACTGTAGCTGTCAATCAAAGGTTGTCTTTCAAATAGCATGAATAAGTGGGCAGCAGACAGCTTGGCTTTGGCATAGTCTGGAGCAAAGGAACTAGCATGTCCTAGAGCCACTGCGCCAAACACAATCGCTGAAAACACCCTAGACCGGAAGAGGAATGAAAAATTAGCCTGTATAATTACATAGCTCCATGGTGTTTAAAAGTTCAAAGACATACTGCTTACCAGTACTGACATTTTTTACTCCCCTAGTCATGCCCCAACCCAAGCTGGCCCTAGCAGCACACCTTTGCATGGATCGAGGAGGATCACTGGGGAGGGTTTCTTTTTGCCCCCAAGGAGCCTCTGATTTCCTAGAGTTAATGTAACTTTCCCAAGTTCTTCTCTTTTTTTGGAAGTGGCTTATAACTGAATCTGACTTGCCATCTCAAGTAATTTTAGTGACTAGTTATGCCCTTTTTAGAGTTGAGGTAACTGAGGCACAGAGCGCTTGGCTAGCACCGGGAAAGAAGTGATGTTTCCTACTGAATCTACAGCCTGACTTCCAGCTTGTGGTTTCTTCCACACTCACACACAAACAGCAATAACCTCTGTGGTTAAAGAAGTCCTACTAGGAAACATAAGGCTCTACGAGGAATAGCTTTTCTCTTATAATTAAAATAATTACTGACACTACCCTGAGAGAAGCTAAAGGTCCATTCTCCAATTAAATCATCTTTAAAAAACAGATATGAATTGTAACAACTTCTTTGAAGGGCTGAAGATCCTGAGGGTCTACGTCCCCACCCAGCTGTTTACCTCTGATACCAGAGCTCCCCCAGAGAAAGGGGAGGGGAAAAGTATTTCTACCTAGTAATAATGGAGAACTTAATTTTTTTTCCTACTAAGCTTCTAAGATATTAAAATGTGTTTTAAATATAGTTATATTAAGGCTGCCCCTTAAATACTTGGTAACGTTCGTTACAAAAAATTAAATTTTAAAATAGTGATGAACTCACATGTAGCAGCCTAGTAGCTTTCCTATACACCCTGTAATCTAGCTTTAGCATGAAAGATTTAAAAAATGTCTTCCAATTATCCCTAATTTAACATTTTAATGGTAAAAATGAAACAACAAAAAAGTAGGATGAATTTTCTAGACAATAAAAATACTCCAAGTTGTAAATCCCAGAGCTGAGCCACATATTTTCCATTTGTTCTTCCAAAACCACTTTCTATTCTCTACCCTTCTCTATTTTGCACCATCCCAGTCTTCAGAGGCTGAGCCTTCATGGACCACATCATAGGTTTTTGTTCTCGCAGAGGATGGGGTTTGGCCATGAAAGGGACGGCAGGGGATGGGAGGGCTGGAGCAGAGTGAGGCCAGAGTATTTGGTTGGCTTCTTTCTTGTTGGGTTGTTGGTGTCCCTCCCCCAAAGAAGACAGAAGGCTCCTACACCCGGTTCTGTAAACCTTTCCCTCCTCTTTCCCTTGAGGCTTAGGGTTTTAGCATTCTTAAGCTGGGGACTGATGAGGTGGTAACAGCTCCCCTGGGTGGGTATGTACGTTAGCACTTGCCACACCTTTGTAAATAGGTCCTTTAGCACACTCTCCTGAAAGTTCCCATTGGCAGTATCATCTGTTTCCTTCTGGGATCCTGATTGATAAAATGTTACATACCTTTTTTTCAAATTTTGGGGATGAAAATAAAAGAACAGCTTTTAAATACTTTACTTGTTTTGACCTTGTTCAAAGAACAAAAAAAGGTTGTTCACTAGTGCTTTACAATTATCCTATCAGAGCAGAAATATGCCATGTGATCTTAAAAAGAATGGCTTCCCTTTGGCAAGACTAGACTGCAATTTAACTGATTCTGTTTAGCGTATTTTTAAAAGAGGAATGTATCAATTAAAGAGACCATTGGTTAGTCTTGGAAACCAAGAAGATCAGAGAAAGACTAAGAGGCAAATGTTGGCTGGGTCATCCCAAGTCTGGTTAGGGGACAGGGCCTTTGTCAAACTTCAGTCCAGCATTCCCATCCCATGGACAAGGCCATCTTTGGTTGCTGTTAATGCTATATAACCCTTTGTTTTTGAGTCTATGGTCACCAACAACTTTGTAACTAACGATTTCTTTCTGCCTACATTATACAATAAGAAATTTTGCTATCCTCCTGTCTTGACTTCTGTGTATTACTAAAATTCTGGGTTATGATGATTTTCATGGTTAGTTTTTGCCAACTCCAGTGATTAAACTGTACTTGGAGTATTATCAAGATCAGATTTCTGTAGCTGATTCAACTGTCCAACCTCATTTTAAAGCAAGAGAGGTTTTCGTCTTTCCTACTCTAAACTTTTGCATAGACCTACTGAAACCTTATTATGGAATAATCATAATATTTTAAGAGTTACTTACAGAATAACATCTCTGAAGAGCATATGTCCATTCACGATGAGATAGGCACCGAATCGAAAACAACCAGCATAGGAAAAATACATAAATGCTTGTGAAATGCTAAAAGTAATTCCATAGATGTGTGCCTTCCGCACAGAATTCCTGAAAAGCAAATTGGTATATTCATTACCATCTCTTCAATCCCTCTCAGCACTGTGCTGTGGAAAGAACACAGCTTCTAACTGTAGTTGACCTGGGTTTAAATTCTGCCTCCAGTTACATTAAAGTCAGTGACAACCTTTCTACGCATCAGTTTTCTGATTTGTACAATGGGCATAAGCAATATGATGCAGAGTTGTTTTGAGAACTAAAGAAAGACTATAAATGTCTAGCACAGTACCTAGCTCTTAATGGTTGCTCAAATGATAATTGCTCCTATTACATGTTAATATCCAATGACCCAGATATTCAACTCCTATGATATAAACATAAATATTGTGTTAAAAACGTTGAGGATGTCAAAGTCCTGACTGAAATTTGAATCGTCTGAATGGAATTTCCTTAATATTATTATTTTGTCTTCTGTGACTAGTTATCATCTCTTTTGTCAAAATTCATGTTTCAAATTCAGAAAGTATGGTCACTGAGGTTTATATAAAAACACATCAGAAATCCTTCCTGAGCTAGATCCTGCCAGCCCCAATACAGTTTTTAGCACCGTTTCTAATTAGGTCCCATGCTCAGTATAGCTACTTTAGTATAAGTCCTCCAAAAGGACAACCATTTACTTTCAGATTAGAAGGAAGGCATTTGCCAAGAAGGAAAATTTAAAGCATTACTGATTTGGATGATTAAGTTATGTGCTGTGAGCGTGGCATTACAATACTTAATATTACTGAAAAAATTGCTATTAAATCTTTAGAAATTAGCTCCAGCTTTATATTATTCCTTAATTTTCTTGACATTTAAAATAAATCATAAGGTCATAGATAATGGCACATACATATTTATATGTCAAATATTAAACAGAAAAATGTAGCTGCATGAAACATACATAAGGAGACGAAATAAATTGAGAATTTCAACTAGCCCTTTCAAATCTGTAAGTGTTCAAACTATTCTAGTCTAAGAGCTTTAATACAAGTTGTATTCTACTTTGTTACTGTTAAAATATATTCATTTATAGTCATGGGGATGTAAAGTACAGTATAGGAAATGGAATAGCCGAAGAATTTATAACCCATGGACATGAACAATGGTGTGGGGATTGCCTGAGGGAGTGGGAGCTGCTGGGTGGAGGGGGGCAAAGGGGGAGAAATTGGAGCAACTATAATAGCATAATCAATTAAATATAATTTAAAAAATAAAATAAAATATATTTATTAAAAAAAAACAGGCCCTGGTTGAAAACAAGTGGCAAACAATGCCCCTGGGAGTTTCTTGAATTGCTCAAGTATAAATGAGTGAAATAGGATTTGTTTCTTTGTTTTCAGAGCAGGTTGGATCTGGTCCTCATCCAGGGAACAAATGGAATACAGTAGTAGCCCTTCGTTATCCACAGGGAATACATTCCAACATCCCCAGGGGATGCCTGAAACCATGGACAATACCAAACCTTATATATACTATGTTTTTTTTCTAAACATACAGACATGCATACCTATGATGAAGTTAACTTATAAATTAGGCACAGTAAGAGAGTAATAATACAGTTAATCATAAAGTAAAACAATGATTAACAATATATTGTAATAAAAGTTATGTGAGTGTTGTCTCTCAATACAGTATATCTTATTGTACTGTACTCCACCTTCTTGTAACAATGCAGGATGATAAAATGCCTTATTAAGTCAAGAACATTCACCTTTTCACTTAAAGGAAGCATTTCACAGGTTCTCTTTGGCACACCCACATTGCCAGCATCAGTGCTCTTGCACACGGGAGCCATTAGTAAGTAAACTAGGAGTTACTTGAGTACAAGCACTGTGATACCATGACAGTCTATCTGATAACCAAGACAGCTACTAAATGACTAAAGGCAGGTCGTGTACACAGCACGGATATACTAGGAAAGGGTATGAATCATGTTTCAGGTGAGACTAGAGCTCAATTTAAAACTTATGGCCACACTTTCTTACAACATATACAAGAATAAACTCGAAATGGATTAAAGCCTTAAATGTGAGACTTGAAACCATGCAACTCCTAGAAGAAAACAGTAAACTCTTTGATATTGCACTGAGTAGTATTTTTGAATATGTCTCCTTGGGCAAGAGAAACAAAAGGAAAAAAATAAAATAAACAAATGGGACTATATTAAACTAAAAAGCTTTTGCACAGCAAAGGAAATCATCAGCAAAATGAAAAGACAACCTACTAAATGTGAGAACATGTTCGCTAGTGATACAATTACCTTTTCCACAGGAGAGGATAAAAGGATCACAAACACCCACCACTGATGGGGTGATGCACAGCAGGAAGCAATCTCGCCAGACAGGTGCTTCTGGAGGATCAAGGGCTTGATACCCAGCACAGGACACCCTAACCCCTGGGAGCTGCACTGAAGAGACAAGTCCCTACATATCTGACTTAGAAAACCAAAGGGGTTGATGTTAACATCTAAGGGCCCGCAAGTGCTATGAGAAAATCAGACTCCCCACTTAAAGGAATCACATGCAGTCACATTCAACCCATGACGCAGCAAAAACAAAAACAACACCACAAAAAACAGCAGTTAAAAAAGCATGCAGACTACATGGGAAAGATATTCACCTGTTAACCTAAAACCATGGCCTTTCCAGCCTGCTGAAAACTGCCCAGGCGCGGAGTAGCCAGTGGATGCTGGTATCGCACTCTCTACCTAACCTGATCACTCAGTGGGTCAGGGTGCCGCCGTCCCACTGCTATGCTAAAACCAGACAAGACTGGGAGTCATTTCGGAACACTTCCTTGCTCCCTGGAGGTGCAGGTGACTTGGAACCTTCAGCGTTCTGCTCCTTGCCTGAAGTCTTCAAGTGCCAGCCACTGTAAATCGCCCTGCCCGGCCAGGGACGGCAAACAGCTGCAGCCTTCTCCCAGCACCCTGCCACGCCCCGGAGCCCGCGTGCACGCGCACAGAGCGCTCCCTGGCTGCACTGCTGTAGCCCCTGCACGTGAGCAGGCAGGACATTTTCCCACCGCCTTCCCGACACAGCTGGAGAGCCTCACTCCCTGCACATTGCAACTGCCTTCTAAAACCAGAGGGTACCTCAGTCCACACAGGGGAAACTCCTTGATGCTGGATTCTGGTGGCCTGAGGCTGGTATAAGTGAGCTCTATGGGACTATAAAAAATCCAAAAGACAGTTCATGGCAGGTTGCTATGCCCAGGGCACTGCACAAACAGCAGACTGGAATAGAACTGCAGTCTTCCTATTTATAAATCGAAGAACATACTAACTAGGCAGGAGGTGTCCACATCAGAATGGATGACATAGAAGCATGAATCTGTGAGCTGGAACACACAGCAACGAGAAACACCTAGACTAAACAGCAAAATTAAAAAGTAGTTTTAAAAAGTGAAAATCACTGAGGGTCTCTGGAACAACATCAAGCAGAATAATATTAACATTATAGGGGTTCCAGAAGGAGAAGGGAGAAAAGGCCAGAAAAATTATATGAGGAAATAATGGCTGAAAACTTCCCTAATGTGGGGAAGGAAACAGTCATCAGATCATGAATCCCATAGAGTTACAGATAAGATGAACCCAGTGAGATACACACAGACACATTATAAATAAAGAGGTAAAAGTTAAGGATAAAGAGAGGATCTTAACAGCAGCAAGAAAAAAATATATTGTGTACAAAAGAAATCCCATAATGTTATCAGCAGATTTTTCAGCAGAAAATGTTACAAGTCAAAAGGAAATAGCATGGTGTATTCAAAGTGCTGAAAGGAAAAAAAGATTGCCAACCAAGGATTCATAACCCAGCAAGGTTATTATTCAGAATAGCAGGAAATACTAAAAGTTTCCCTAGGTAGGCAAAAATTAAAGGAGTTCATAACCACTAAACCAGCAATGTTAAAAGGAATTCTCTAAGCTAAAAAGACATTAATTAACAAGAAAATATGCAAAAGTAAAGACCACACCAGAAAAACTAAATAAATAATAAAGGTAGTGGGTTAATCACTTATAAATCAAGTATGAAGGGTAAAAGACAAAAGTCATGAACTTAATTTAAACATACAGTTAAGAGATAAATAAAATAAGATATAAAATGTGTCAGAATTATATAAAATGAGGGGGCAGGAGTAAAAATGTAAAGCATTGGAGTGTGTTTAAATTTATGTTACTATCAAAAGACACTGTTGTATACAGTACATAGAATGTTATATGTGAACCTCATAGTAACCACAAAGAAAAACATACAGTAAACACATTAAAAAAAAAGATAAAGGAATCTAAACATAACACTGAAGAAAACCATCACCCCACAAGGGAAGAGATAAGAGAGGATGAAAGAAAAGAGCTGGGGTAGGAATACTTATATCAGAAAAAACAAACTTTAAAACAAAGACTGTAACAAAAAACAAAGAAGAGCATCACACAGTGGTAATGGAGTCAGTCCAACAGGAAGTTATATATAACATGTATAAATATTTACGCATCCAACACAGAATCACCCAAATCCAGGGTGTGGCAAAAGCAGGCTTACAATTATGAGTATGTGACACACAGAGTTTATTCTTGTATTATTAATTATTGTACTATTTCCCATTTGAAAAACTATAAACATACTTTTTTCCCCATCCTGTACATAAAGCAAGGAGATATTGGCCTTAACCAACACAATAGATCAGATGTATTTAATTTATATATACAGAACATTCCATCCAAAAGTAGCATTCTTTTCCAGTGCACACGAAACATTTTCCAGGACAGAATACATGTTAGGCCACAAGGCAAGTGTCAATAAATTTAAGATGAAATGATGTCAAGCATCTTTTCAACAACAACGGATGGTTGTGAAATTGGAAATCAATTACAAGAAGAAAACTGGAAAAGACTCAAATACGTGGAAACTGAACAATATGCCATTAACAACCAATGGGTGAATGAGAAAACAAAAGAGAAAAATGTAAAAATACATTAAGACAAATGAAAATGGAAACAACTTTCCAAAATCTTCTAAAAGTGAATGAAGTTCAGAGCAACTTCACCTTTTCAAGAAATAAGAGAAAACTCAAACAAGCTAACATTATAACTAAAGGAACTAGAAAAAAAAGAAACAATAAAGCCCAAATTAGTAGAAGAAAGGAATGTATAAAGATCAGAGAATAAATAAATAAATTAGAGGCTAAAAAACACAAAAGAAAAAAGTCAATAAAACTAGAAGTTGAGTGTTTGAAAGACAAAATAGGAGACCATCAAGAAAAAAAAAGAGGGGCCAAATAAATAAAAACAGAAATGAAAAAGAAGGAATTAAAAGGGATATGACAGAGGACTTCCAGGCAAGATGGAAGTGTAGACAGACACACTGCATCTCCCTCCACAACTAAGAAGGAGTACAACTACCTCAAAACTAGAAACAACCAGAAGTTCCAGAAAATCAAACTGCATGGAAGCCCAGCAAACAAAGATATAAAGAAGAAATACTCATCCAGACGGGTAGGAGGGGCGGAGAGGATGCGGTGTGGTGATAGCAGCAGCGGCAGGCAGCAGCAGGTCAGCAGAAAGCACAGTCACACATTTTAAAAAGTTAGGAGGGACATCTGGGGAGCGATCCCAGCTCCTCACCGGACCTCACAGCTCACGGTCCCAGCACCAGGGAAAATCAAGCCTCATTGCTTCTGACTGTGCAGACCAGTGGGGGTCGGGGTGGAGGCAGAAACTGCCAGTCTCTCAGCAGAGTCCGTTTGTTTAAAGGGCCCTCATGGTCCTAGAACGTCTGAAGACCCACCCACTCTGGGAACGACGGCCAGGGCAGCAGCTAGAGGGGTGCCAGTCCGGTGCGGAAATGGGAGAGGTGCCTGGAAAAGGGGCAAGTGCTGGGCAGGTGGCATTGTTCCCTCTCTGACCCCTCCCCCACATACAGCACCACAACGTGGTGAAACAGGTCGCCCTGTACTGACAATTCCCTAAGACTCCACTCTTTACAACGTAACAGGAGTGACAGCTCTACCTGGGATGTGGAGGCAAAAAACCACAGAAGCCTGTCAGAATGAGGAGACAGAGAAGTATGGCCCAAAAGGCGGAACGGATCAAGGTTCCATTGGCAAAACTAAGCAATGAGAAGATAGCCAACCTAACAGATGCAGAATTCAAAACACTGGTGATAAAGATGCTCACAGGCTTGACAGATATGCTTGAGTATGGTAAATGCATAAGAGAAGAAGTGAAGGCTATGCTAAGTGACACGAAGGAAAATCCACACAAAACCAATGTTGAAGGGAAGGAAACCGGGGTTCAAATCAATGATTTGGAACATATGGAAGGAAAAAAACAGTCAACCAGTGCAGAATGAGGAAGCAAGAATTGAAATAAATGAGGAAAACTTCCCAAATTTTGCAAAGGAGGTGGACATACAGGACCGGGAAGCATGGAGGGTCCCGGGTGAGCTGGACCCAGAGGGGACCACACCAGGACGCATCATGATTGAGATGCCAAAGGTTAAAGATAAAGACAGAGTCCTGGATGCAGCAAGAGAGTGGTGGAGAGTTGCCTACAGGGGGGTGCCTATAAGACTATAAGCAGATTTCTCAGAGGACACTGTGCAGGCAGGCAGGGACTGGCAAGCAGTATTCAATATGATGAAAAGCAACCTACAACCAAGATAATCTATCCAGCAAAGCTATCATTTGGAATGGAAGGGCAGATGAAGTGCTTCCTAGACTAGGTGAAGCTAAAGGAGTTCATCATCACCAAGCCATTATTATATGAAATGTCAAAGGGACTTAGTTAAGAAGAATAAGATCAAAACTATGAACATTAAAATGACAACAAACTCACAGCTATCAACAACTGAATCTAAAAAAAAATAAAAACAAAATCCACCTAAGCAAACAAGAATAGGAACAGAATCATAGGTATGGAGATCATTTGGAGGGTTATCAGCTGGGAGTGGGGAGGGGGAGAAATGGGGAAATGGTGCAGGGACTAAGAAGCATAATCAGTTGGTACAAAATAGACAGGGGGATGTTAAGAATAATATAGGAAAGGGTGAAGCCAAAGAACTTTTATGCATGACCCACGGACATGAACTAAGAGGGGTGGAATTGCTGGAGGGAAGGAGGATACTTGGCAGAGGGGAGCAAAGGGGAAAAAAATGGGAACTATTGTAACAACATAATCAATAAAATATACTTTAAAAAAGATTTTAAAAATGGGGATATGATAGAAATACAAAGAATCATAAGAATATTATAAACAATTATATGTCTACAAATTGGACAATCTAGAAGAAATGGGTAAATTTCTGGAAACATACAATCTTTCAAGACTGAATCATGAAGAAATAGAAATTCAAAGTAGAGCAATTACTAGTAATGAAATTGAACCAATAATAAAAAACTACCAACAAACAAAAGTTCAGGTCCACATGGCTCCACAGATGAATTCTACCAAACATTTAAAGAAGAGTTAATACCTAGCCTTCTCAAATTGTTCCCGCCAAAAAAAATCAAAGAGGAAGGAACACTTCTAAACTCATTTTACAAGGTCAGCACTGCTCTGATACCAAAACCAGATGAAGACACTAAAAAAAGAAAATAAAACATTACAGTCCAATATCCCTGATGAATATAGATGTAAAAATCCTCAACAAAATATTACAACAATACAGGAAAGGACCATTCACCATGATCAAGTGGGATTTATTCCAGGGACAGCTTAACAACCATATGTCAACCAACATGATACATCGGACTAACAAAATGAAGAACGAAAAGCATATGATTATCTCAATTGATACAGAAAAGCATTTGGCAAAATTCAACAGCCATTAATGATAAAAACTCTTAACAAAGTGCCTGTAGAGGGAATATACCTCAACATAAAGGCCATACATGACACACCTACAGCTAAAATCATACTCATTGGTGAAAAGCTGAAAGCTTTTCCCATAAGATCAGGAACAAGACATGTCCTCCTCTTACCTCTTTTGTTCAATATATAAAAGTCCTAAACACAGAAATTAGACAAGAAGAAGCCATCCAAACTGGAAAGGAAGAAATGAAACTGTCATTATTTGCAGATGACATGACACTATATACAGAGAATCCTAAAGACTCCAAGATATTCCTAGAACTAATAAATGAATTCAGTAAAGTTGCAGAATAAAAAATTAATGTACAGAAATACATTGCATTTCTATACACTAATAAAAAATTAAGAAAGAGAAGTTAAGAAAACAATCCTATTTACAGTTGCATAAAAATACCTAGGAATAAATTTAACCAAGGAGGTGACAGATCTGTACTCTGAAAACTATAAGACATTAAAGAAATGGAAGATGACACACATAAATGGAAGGATAATATTCACTGCTCATGGATAGTAAGAATTAATATTGTCAAAATGATTATACTACCCAAAGCTACATACAAATTCAATGTAATTCCTATCAAAACACCAATGACACCCTATCCGGTATGACTCAGTTGGTTGGGCATTGTCCCACAAAGCAAAATGTTGCAGGTTTGAACCTCCATTGGAGCACATGCCTGGGTTGCAGGTTCAGTCCCCAGTCAGCAATGTTTCTCTCTTATATCAATGCTTCTCTCCTTTTTCTCTCTCCCTTCCCTTGTCTCCAAAAATAAATAAATAAAGTCTTAAAAAAACACACCAATGACTTTTTTTTACAAATAATCTACAACAAATAATCCTAAAATTTTTTTGGAACAACAAAAATCCCTGCATAGCCAAAGCAATATTGAGAAAGACAAAGTTGGAAGTAGTATGCTCCCTTATTTCAAATTATACTACAAAGCTATAATTATCAAAACAGTATGGTACTGGCACATAAACAGTCACATAGATCAATGGAATAGAGAATCCAGAAATAAATGACACATATACAGTCAATCTACAACTAAGGAGGCTAGAGTACACAAAGGAGAAAAGGCAATTTATTCACAAATAATGTTGACAAAACTGAATATGTGAAAGAATGAAACTGGACCACTATCTTACACCATTTACAAAAATAAACTCAAAATGGATTAAAGACTTGAATATAAGACCTGAATTCATAAAAATCCTAGAAGAAAACATTGGGAGTAAGCTTTTGACATCAGTATTAGCAATTTTTTTTTTTTTTTTTTTGGAGGTGGGATATGTCTCCTCAGGCAAGGACAACAAAGCAAAAATAAACAATTGGGACTACATCAAACTAAAAAACTTTTGCAGAGCAAAAGAAACCAACAAAATATCTCCTACCAAATGGGAGGAGATATTTGCAAATAATTCATCCAATAAGTGGTTAATATCCAAATACATAAAGAATTTACACAACTAAATATCAAAGAAATCTATTTTAAAAAAATGGGCAGAGAACCTGAATAGACACTTATCCAAGGAAGACAGACAGATGGGCAACAGCTACATGAAAAGATGGTAACATCACTAATCACCAGAGACATGCAAATCAAAACCATGATGAGATACTACCTCACACCAGTTGGAATGCCTAGTATCCAAAGACAAAAAAATAGCAAGTGTTGCTGATGATGTAGGGAAAAAGGAACCCTTGATGCTGTTGGTGGGAATGTAAACTGGTGCAGCCGCTATGGAAAACAGTGTGGAGGTGCCACAAAAAATTAAAAATGAAGCTACCACGTGACCCAGCAATTCCACTTCTGGGTATTCATCTGAAGAAACGAAAATGTTAATTCAAAAAGACATATGTACCCCTATGTTCACTGTAGCATTATTTACAACAGCCAAAATATGGAAGCAACCTAATTTTCCATCAACAGATGAGTAAAGAAGATATGATATGCTAGCGAGCACACACAAATACTGTGGAATATTAGTTAGCTATAAAAAATGAAAATCTTGTCATTTGCAACAACATGGATAGAACCGGAGGGTATTATGCTAAGTGAAATAAGTCAGAGAAAGACAAATACCATATTATTTCACTTCCATGGGGAATATAAAAACAAAATAAACAAAACAGCAACAGACTCATAAATACAGAGAACAAAATGATGGTTGCCAGAGGGCCATAGGGAGGGGTAGGGAGCTGGGTGAAATGGGTGACAGGGACTCAGGGGGACAAATTTTCAGTTATAAAATAAGTAAGTCATGGAGATATAACAAATAGCATGTAAAATAGGGTCAATAATACTGTCATAACTTTGGTGACAGAAGGTAACTAGACTTGTCATCATTTCATAATATATAAATATCAAATCACTATATTTACACCCAACACTAATATAATATTATAGGTCAATTATACTTCAATAAAAAAATTTATGAATTATTTCTGGAATTTTCCATGTAATATTTCAACTGTGGTTGACTGGGTTACTGAAACTAAGGGAGGCAACACCGTGGATAAGGGAGGGGGCTATTGTACTTTAATTAACTAAGTAACAAGTCTCTTTGGTTCAGTCTACACAACCCAAACAAAATAAAGGTTTGAACAACTCCCTAAAAGAATGTTTATCCTGAGTTTACATTGCCTGCACTGGTGAACAAAGAAATGCACTGTCCTCTTTACTGTCCAGTTCTTGGAGACCTAATGTATTGTTTTTATAAGAGAAATAAAAATTTGATCCTGTGGCCCTGTCACATCAAAAAGCTACTTATTTTCAGTGAGATAATTATTTTTAAATGTCATCCTTACAGTCACATTATTTGGAGGAAGAGAATTTTTATTATCTTTGGGGACAATAATTCAGCCCCAGGAAAGCACTAGGTTCTTAGTACCAACCATATGCTCATTACCTGTAAGCTCCGTACAATTTTTCGACATACATTGATTCAAATTTTCTTTCCTGGGTCAAGGACACAACTGTCCTAATGTTTTCTATTGCCTCTGCTGCAATCTGTAATGTAGAACAGACCTTGATTAGACATGGGGCTTTTACTTCTGATATAATGGAAACTGTAAAACTTAGGGCACTGTCAAAAGAATCATGAAGGGTTTTAAATTCCTTCCATTTGGGGAGCAAAGGCATAATAGTATGCTCTTAAGACCAGCTCTACAACAAAACTGGCGATCCTAAAAGTACCTCTGGTTGTGCCAAGTGTAGTGGGCAAGTTTTTGTATTTCCAGGAAGCCTGACAAGCTCAGGGCAAGAATGGTGGCCAAAGCATCAGGAACTAATTCTATTCCCAGCTGTGCCCCCAGGCAGTTCCTTGACTGGCATTAGTCACAACCCCTTGTGGCTCTGCCTTCCTCATAGGGTAGTCCTAGAGTATCAGGCTAAGTGACTTCTAAGGGTCACTAGAGGTCCCAATCATTTCCTCCATGATCATATCCCTACATAGAGGAACTGTTTACCCATAATTGAAAAGAAGATCCAAATTGTAAATGCCAGGGATAGACATCTGACTGATGCAGGCCAATTAGATCCTGCTTCCTGGGCTGGAGGCAACTGCTTGAACTGAGGAATCCTGTGGATTTGGAGGCCAAGGTCACCAGGGCATGTGTAGGAAGCTTATTTGAATATACAGCAGTTGAGGAACATAAAAAATGTGTAGAGAGCCTCAAAGCCAACAGAGCTTATGGCTCTAAAAGAAGGAGCTGCTGGTGACTTTCCAGTAACCCAAACCATGGGTGCCACCTGCACTTCTGCGTGTCCTTACATTATATCCCTGTTACCCGAACCAGTCTGACAGCCAAACCACTCCTGTTTAGTGATAGTTGTCTGTGACAGCTATTTAGTCTAAATGACAGATTCAGCTGTCATCTAAACCATTAGCACAAGGAACCTAAGATTTTAACTTTGTTTTTGTTTCAGCAGCTTTATGAGTTTTATCTCAGTTCTCAGCTTCTGTAACCACATAAAAGCAAGATATTTGATACTGCAGGCTGAATAACCTTTCTTCTAAATGAAAAATCTAACAGTAATAGTATCCAGAGTAGAGAATACTTACTAAGCTTTTATGATGTGCCGGGTATTACCTCATTTAACTGACATGATCTGATTTAGTCTCACAATAACTCTGTGAGGTAGATATTATTATTCCTGTTTTCACAGGTGAGGAACTGATGCACAGAAAAGTTAAATGTCAAAGATCCGTGTAAGTCTACCTGATGCCAAGTCCATGTTCTTCACTCATCATGCTATTCTTCTCTCCCTTCTTTGCCATTTACAAGGAAGGGACAAGTTGTTAATGACTAGTTACACTCAACACTTGACTTTCTGGTTGTGGATTAACTGCTTGGAGGTTAATCAAGAGTTGACCAAGTGCCCTGACTGGTGTGGCTCAGTGGGTTGGACATCATCCCACAAACCCAAAGGCTGCTGTTTCAATTCCCGGTCAGAGCACATGCCCGGGTTGCAGGCCAGGTCCTGGACTGGGGATGTGAAAGAGGCAACTGATCAATGTTTCTCTCCCTCTCTTTTTCCCTCCCTTACCCTCTCTCTAAAAATAAATAAATAAATAAACAATTTTTAAAAAGTTGACTAAGTAAATAAAATTAAACTATGAATAAATTGCTGATAATTAACATTTAAAATTTCTAACCTTTCATATCTCTTTAAAAATACCTTATTAGAGTAGCTGCTAAAAATAATTTTATACTGGTCTAAGTTGTTAATTCTCTGATCCCTAGAATGACAGAGTATTTATTAGGTGAAAGGAACTTGGGACATTATTTGGTACAATTTCTCATTTCATAAAAGTGGAAAGTAAGAACCAGATAAGCTGGGAACCATCTCCAGTATCACACTCTGAGTAGCAGGGCCAAGACTGATTAACCGAAGGTATTGTGCTTTGTTTGCCATACTGCTCAATTCTAACTGCCTTACTCCTGCCAAGATTCTGGCAGCTTTCAGTGTTATTAGCCACTTATCATAAAGACTCTATTATCTTAACTAGATTCAAGATGTTTTCTTTCATGTAACTAGTCTAAGAAAAATTTATCTTCATTCTACCTACTGACAACTTCCCCTCTGAAATGTGAAAGGAAGCAGAGATCAAAAGGACAAAGGAAAGAAAACCGAAATCAGGCTGTTCTTTCAGCAGTTTGCTGTGACAAACAAAAGTCAAGGAAATGATGCCCTAAAGTACCCACAGCCAGCGGCCAAGGGGAGCTTCAAGAACTTTGGACACCCAGGGCTTCATAAGTTTGGGAACCAGGCACAGTTCTAGAGATGTGACCCCGGGAAAGGATGCAGGGTGAATGTGAGAAGGAAGAATTATTATGGGAACCTGGGGAAGAGACTAACATTGATTTAAACTCAGCTGAGGCCGAACAAGAGAGCAGGGGCCAGGATTTCATTGGATGTAATGCGTTTAGTGGAAATGTGCTGGGGTGGAATTCGAATCTCACCCCTTACATGCCACACATCTGAAGTCAGTCACCCTGCCTCTGAATGCTGTGCGCCCCGCCTCACATAACTGTAGCAAAGCCCTTTGCCATAATGTATGTGAAAGGGCTTTGTCCAGTGTTGTGCTGTAGGAATGATCATAATTTATGTTCATGAATTGCTTCACCTCCTAATGTTTCAATAAAAGGTAATATTTACATAAATAAGAGTAAAAAATATCCCGGCTATAATCTATATTTAAATATTTAAATGAATTTACATGTAAATTAAATGTTCATATGTAGATTTGGACACATTTAAAATCATGTAAAGGGGCTGTGTAATCAAAAGTTCTGACATTAGACCTGAATTTGAAACACAGCCATGCCTTTAACTTGTTTAATTCTCAGGTTCCACGCCTGTGAAATTGAGGTAAAATATGCCTAAAAGGATTATTGTGAGCATATGAGTGGGTGCACATAAATACATACTTAGAATAATAATTGGCACATAGGAAGACCCAGTATTCGCCCAATTGCCAGGATAGTTAGAACCACAAATCAAAACATTACTGCCATCTGGTGGCTTCCAAGCTCAATTACAGAAATCACAGTCAAGAAGAAAACAACCAGCAAATGTTCTACCTTGAACAATTCACTTATATTCTGTTTTAACGAACCCTCATCTCTAAAAGAGGGGTGACATTTGTCCTAACAATGGCATCAGTATATGAAGTAAAAGGTAAAATGAACTTTGGAAATTCTTTATAATGATCACACTTTAAGTGTTTCCTACAGGTTAAAATCTTTTCATTACTTCCTGTTCAGATTCTAGGCATTCTTAATATAATTAACTACTTTATGCACAGTGTTGAGCACAAATTGTAGTGAGCACAAATGTTTAGTTATTGAAACATGCATATTGTAATAATTCAAATGGAACATAGCAAAAAATAATACTATACTAACAAATAAAACATACGTCAAAAAACTGAAGCCTTATTTGACCCACCTTTCCAGCGGTTTCCAGTTCCTTTTTGTCTCTTTTGGCATTTCCACCCAACAATTTCATTTCAACAATTCCTGATACAGCGATAATTGGAACAACCAATAACAGCAAAAGAGTTAATTGCCAACCGTATATAAATGATATGATAATGCCAGTTCCAAGGTTGGCTGTATTCTGGGCAATTAAAGCCAACCTGGTCCCAGTGGCCTGGAAGAGCAAAGGAGAGGCAGTTAGGTTTTAAGTTGCAAATCCATGAGTTGCAGCCTTAGGCTTCCTTGTCAGAATGATGACAGGGTCTGGTGCCTGCGCTAACATTTGCTCTCTTTCATTACAGTAAGTCCAGGACACCTGTGCTTAACTCAACAGGCTCTGCAGGTTTTTCTTTTTCATGCCTCTCAGCTCCCATTCCTCTCCTGCCCACATGAACTCAACATTGCAGAACTGCGTGATCAGCTTCTCAGCTTCGGGAATGGGCTGTGGGCACATGCACTTTTTCATGAAGGCACTGTTTACAGAGGAAACTAACCCAGTGTACACTGGTCATTTTAAAGAATGTTTTATTTAAATGTGGAAGATGAGACTACCTGTTGCAAAGTGTACATATTCTAAGAGACTATCCACTGTGAAGCATACAGAAAACATGAATTACTGTTTGTGCCACACAGAAGACAGGGCTGGTGCAGAGGACACTGAAGTTGATTCTCCCCGCTTTCCTAAGTTGTGTGGTCACAGTGCACTTCACAGTGACAACCCACAGTGACAGGCCTCAGCACCAGGGCTGGGGACCCAAGCCAGGGAGAGAGCATCGTATTCCTTGGAGAAAGCTATTGGTTCAGGGTCTGGCATAGCACCCAAATTAGCCCAAATCAGATCAAAGAAAAGGCTGCTCATTTGGTGGTTGAGGTACAGGTGCCCTCTTTCACTGCGCAGGAAAGAAGGAAGCATGAAGCTCTGGTTACCGCTAGCAGCGTCCTGGGGCCACAGGGGCCAAGTTATAGGATAGAGTCAATGCTGAGGGCAGAAAGCCACTCAGAGGCCCCCACACAAAGGAAATCTGAGTCCTTTGTGACATTTCTAAGCCAGTGGATCAATCAACCCTGAAGTCTAACCTTCCTCTTTCTTGTTTAGGCCAGTTTGAGTTGAGTTTTCTGTTATTTCCAGCTGAAAGCAACTTAACAGATGCAGCTATGCCACATGTTTATTCAAAACCACGTTACAGAAAAGCAGTATTAGAGTGCAATCTACATACTCCTTGTACTTGGGAGGCGTCAGTTGCGAGTCTTGTAGAAAGTGCACCCGTACTGTTTTTATGGTCATCAAACCAGCTCATGTCCTACGGCACAAAACACACCTTTAAATTAGTTCAAGATTAAAACAAGCCAACAAAACCAGATGAAATATTGCAAACCTTCTGTGCTGAGAAAGGATCCACTCTTCACTTGGGTACTGGTGTTCAGGGGACCCTGGCATGCAGCAGAGAGCCCTGGTCCCTGCCCTGGGATCCAAGCCCTATCACAGCCTATCAGGATCCAAGCCCAAGGCTGCTCTGCTGGGACAGGGATGGGGACAGGTACGGGGCCGGTGTATGTGGCAGACTTATCCAGACTGCAGCTGTGCTCCCTGCCAGCTTCACCTGAGGTGGCGGGTGTGTGTGGGTGTTCCATCACCCAGGGTCTACAACAGCACTAGGGACACTTCCTCCTGGCATGGTGGTGTCTCTCAGAAAGCTAGAGGACCTGAGCTGTGCTGGGCATGGCTCTCTTGTAAATTCCAGGCATGAGAAAATGAATCCTGGTTTCTCACCATGTTTTTGTTTTAAACACAAATAAAAGAGTGTATCTTAGAAATGCTTTTAATTATAAACTACTCATCTACAGCATCTTTTCATTTCATATGGAATAATTTTCCCTACATAGCAACAGTTTAAAAGGTACTGAAAAAAAGGTTTGTAAACTCAGATTTGCTCAAATATGATTCATGCTATGTGCCCTTTTATGAGCAGGAAGGTAATCAATTCCTGTCAATTGGATGAATGATATTCTGGCCCTCTCCTAAGGCTTCTCTATAAAAACAGAATTTGCATTTATACATTTTCCCACATGTCCTGCACTAGACAGTGAAGTTCCCCAGAGGGCAGACCATGCGTATAGCCCCAGCTACCAGCATGCTGTCTGGGACATAGTAGATAACAATTTAGTGAATTAAGAAGTGAAAATGTGAAAATAGAGCTCAAGTAAGTCAGAAACAAAATCATTTATCACATCTGGGAAAACCTATAGTTAGTATGGTTGATTGTGGAACATGAATTCTATCAACCTCTTTTTCCTTTGTTTAAAGGCATCCTGGAGTCTCAGGCGACTTGCCAGGGCTTGTGTAGAATCCAGGGAAGAGATACAGGTCCTTGAATTGGCAGTTTCCATACAGATAGATATAGTGGTAAAATAAGCCAAAAACACTACCTAAATTAAGCCTACTCCCATGAAAACCCTGAGAGGTCTCTGGGCATTGAAGGACCAGTCCTTGCATGAACACCCAGGGTGGGGGACAACATGAAATAAGAACAGAAACAGAGGCTTATCCAGTTATATCCAGTGCACACACTACCTGTCTGAGCATTGCTTTAAAAGCCATTGACCGGAGCCTGGTAGTGAGGATCTCGCCAGCTTTCCCAAAGGTGAAACCCTGGTTGAGGAAACAAACAAACAAACTCTAGTATTCTGACATAAGTGCGTATATTCCCATTGATTTTTACAAAACTCCATTAACAAATACTAATGAAAAGTCCTAACTTAGAATTCATGTACTGCTAAGTCACTAGTATGTAATTGAGATGAAAAACCTTAAAAGAGTCCAGTTCTGGCTTCTGAATCATTCTGAATAGGTTCCCTTTTCAAAGCTTTCAAGGACAACATCTCAGTGAGAACAATACTGCGTTTAGTAACACCTTTCAGTGTGTTCCTAATACTTGAGACAAAACAGTAACAAAATTCTATGCAGGAATCCTTTTGGCTCCTGTGGAGGGAGGAGGTTCTGTATTAAGAAGCTCCAGTTGCGTTTGCTGGCCCTCGGCCACAGCGCCACCTGCTCTCAGACTGGGGAACTGCAGGCCACTCTCCCTCCCTAAGCATGTGTACCAGACAGCTTCCCTCTTTCAAATCATAGCTTGTTTAAACTGCAGAGCAGGACAAATGTCCACAGCAGGGCTTGTTTCAGGACGCCTGCGGTGGGTGGGAGCCTCCAGGCACACTGGATATTAGTGTAGGAGTGTGCAGGGCACGCCCGGGAGGACACTGAGACAGAAGGATGGTGCTGGGAGTAGGCTTCCCTGGTCTCCTCCTTTCTTTACTGGCAGATTGCTCAAAGCTGGTGTGGGCACCACGGTGCTATCCATCAGCCCGCTGTCTGTGCAGCCTGCAAAACGCATTGATGTAATAATAGCTGCACTTGCCTAACACACCAGGTCTAGCGGCTGGATGGGATCGTTGAGTTGCTACTAGCAAGGCAATGATTTCTACATAAAAAGCTTGGCTTCCTTTTACCATTGGTTCAACAATGATAACAGAGAAAAGCATGCTGGGCCTGACTAGGAAACACTCTGCCAACTTAACAGATCATATTGGAAAGACCTGTGCAGTGCTGAGTTAACGAGACAAAAAGTATCTGGTAAAAAATCTAGGTAGAAAAGTACAGTCAGAGAAATGTTTGCTAGTTCATTCTGGCCAGGTCTACAATACCTAAATGCAATATAATGTACGTTCTTTCAAAGAGTTCATTAATGAAGGAGGAAAAGCTCAAAGGAGTGTACTTGATATTGTGTAAAGAGCAACAACAAAAAGAGAATGTTATTGCACTGTATTTTTTTTTCCCAGTTTTTAGCTGGCTGAGTTTCATTGGTTCTTACATTCTTCTGTGAACTCAGATCTCTTTTTCCCTTGGTAATAATGAATGCTTGCTGAGGGCAAACCTCTAACACGACACAATTTAGCACAATTTCTCCAGCTAGGGACTCTGTCCTCTAAAAAAGCCTATGCCCATTGTGTCTGCAAGTCACTTCAGTATAAGATTTGGAAACTCCATTAGGTCTTGATTTATTGCTAATTAACCTACATTAACAAATAGTTAAAATCTAATTAATAGATAATTAGTCTATATCCTCTAACTGAATCTAGACTTGATGAGAAGACCTAACCATAGGTACCTACCTGAAGGAAGAAAGTAAAAAAAGAAGCAATTCCCAGACCCAGAAACAGTAGTGAGATCATGTTGCACTTCTGTTGCTTCACTTCATCATCCCCTGGTCCAAAAATCTACAAAAGCACATTAAAAATATCCACTCAGATGACAGGATCCTTGTTTATTCCTCCCATAAACAATGGCTGGAGCATCACATTTTAAAAACCAAGCTTTGAAATATGTAGGCTAATTTTATTGGGGTGAAATATGCATCACATACAATTTACCATTTTAACCATTTTAAGTGTACAATTCAGTGGCATTAAGTACATTCACATTGTTGTGCAGCCTTCACCACTATTGGTCTCCAGAGCTTTTTCATCATCCCAAATGGGAACTCTGTACTTGTTAACAGTAACTCCTCATCCTCCCCAGCCCTCTGGGAACCCCGGTTCCACTTTGTGCCCCTATGAATTTGAGAAATATGTGGTTATGTATTTTGTTTTGTTTATTTATTTTTAGAGAGAGGGGAAAGGAGAAAGAGAGGGAGAGAAACATCACTGTGTGGTTGCCTCTCACTTGCGCCCCCAACTGGGGACCTGACGTGCAACCTAGTCATGTGCCCTGACTGGGAATTGAACAAGCAACTCTTGGCTCGCAGGCCAACACTCAATCCACTGAGCCACAGCAGCCAGGGTGAGAAGTATGTGGTTATTAACATGGGTTGAAACATTGCACGAGGATTATGTGTGGTTGCACATTTTGTTTTTTGTTCCTCTTCCTCTGTACTGGCTGTTGCCTTTGCCTGAACTCCTGCCTGTCCCCAGCCCCCACCCCCCACCCCTCACTTCACAGGGCCTCTGCCCAGAGATGCCTCTCCTGACCATCCTATGGGAAACAGCCACCTCATCTCCAGTGCCCCCATTGCCTCCATTGCCAGATCCTACGTTTAGAACCCTTGTCATGCTTCGACACATGATGTATTTTGTTTTGCATGCATAGTGAACTGTTTGAGAGAAGGACTTGATTTATATTGTTTCCTGCTATATCTCCAGTGCCTAGAGCAGTGGTTGGCATATAGGAGATACCCAAAAATATAGATACAGCCAATATAGCTCCTGAAGTGCAAAAGAGTTGAGGATTGCTCTATTTATAATATAAAAACACTTGGAGGCTCCTTTCTAATTTATTTATTTTTTGGCTTGAGGTCTTAATTGTAGAAAAATGTCCAGCGTCACAAGCATAATTAACTCAACAGGATGGAGAATAATTCATCTTTAATAAAAAAGTCTCTCCAGAAATTTTAGTGATTGACTAAGCTTATGCAATATACATATTGGGTTTTATGGAGCCTTAGATATTTCTGACAACTTCCTGTAAATATCCTCTCAATGAATTTAACAAGAGGATAGTATGAGTTTCCCTTCTTAGTCTCAGACTCCCCATGCCTTGGAAGGACTTCTAAAATAATGATGTGGTGGCTATCCCTTTTTGAATACTTACTAAGAGGCAGAAACTCTTAAATGCTTTTCATATAGTTACCTATATAATCTCTTTTTATCCTCACCTATCCTGTGCAGTCAGTTTATTTTATGGATGAAGAAGCTGAGGTACAGAGAAGGACAACATCTTGCCCAAGTTTGCACAGCTGTTAGGTGGTGAGGCTGCTCTGTGCCCAGAGCCCCTTATGCGCTGTGCCTTGATCTCTTCCCTCCCGCGTCTGCTCCCTGCCGACCAGTGAGACGAGTACCTCCTCTACACACAGGGTGGAGGCCATCGCCGGACACAGTGTGATCCAGGTGAAGAGAGCTCATTAGTACTACTCCTTCATGGATTTTACAGTTTATAATTTCATTTGCATTATAACTTGGAATGGTCCATGCTTTTTTTTTGGCCTCACATTTTTCCTCAAAAGGGAATTAAAAAGTTCAGCTTAGTTTAATGTGAGGCTGCTTTAATCCACAATGGACCCATTGGTTAGGTTGGCGTGAGAACTGATTTAATGATGAAGTGCTTTAATTCAAGTTATTAAGCGATGTTTTCAAACTTACCGCCATTATCTCTGAGAATATGACTGAAAATGCTGGCTGAAGCGCTCCATTGGCAATGGCACATAGTGTTCCCACCACGAAGTAGGGCCATTCTGTTTTATTCAGCTTCAGGATCTTCAGAAAGGATACGGGTGGCACCATTTCATCCTAGAATACATCAGGATAGACAGGTGATAACACAACAGCTACCAGGGTTTGTAGATATAGAAAAGACATGGCAGCCCCCCAAGGTACTTGCAGACTAGGTGCAGAGAATGACCACCTACAGCAAACTATGTACTCGAGAGTAGGACAATATATTGTAAATGTTGACAATGCTCACTGATGACGCAGCATAAGCTGAGTATGAGTTGTTCACCCAAGAAGTAATCTTCATGGTGTGATCAGTCCATTTCTATTACAGCCTCAGCACAGTGAGCAGCAGCAGGGTCTGGGCACAAAATGCCCTAGAATTCAAATCCCAGCTCAACTCATGGGTGATGTTGGGGTCAAATGAGAGAATAGCCGTGAAGAGATGGATAAATGTCCATACAATGTCGGATATCACCATGAACCTGAGAACATGGGCCTGGTCTTCCCCCAATCTAGAACCCTGCCCAGTGCTGCCTTTTCTGTGACATGTCTCTTCTCTCACCACTGTTCCCTGTGCAGACTTATCTTCTCATGGCTTAGCTTGTTTTTGTTTGTCATTGTTTGCATGTCTCCTTTTCTAATATGTGAACTTTTTAAAGGTGAAGACAACATCTTCATATCTCCCAAAACTAGCCCCATGCCTGGTACATACCAGATTCTCAGTAAATGTTGAACTCAATGTCTAGTCAAGCATGAAGTATTCAGGTCACATATAAAGGAGAATATTCTGACTATACAGGCAGTTTAACATTAAACTAGATACAAAAGCTGCCTATGGAATCCCATAGCTTATGGCCATTTAAATAGGTCATGTCTGTGTCTCTGTGAAACAGAGAACATAGGAGTAGGTTCTACGCAGTCCTCTTTTTTCAAACCACCCATTTTCTCATTTTAGTGTTTTGTTTTTCTCCCCAGTTAACATTATCTTTAAATCCTTGTCTCCGGCCTGCTAAAAGAGTCATTTTCTCAGGCAGCTATTCAACACAAACAGGTCTGCTCAGGTCCCTCAAATCAGCCTTAATTTCTCCCTCCTCTTGGACACAGTGATTATCCTACTATGACGGTGCTTGTGAAAATCCTGTTGACTGTGGCAGTTTGCCTCCCTTCTGTGCATTTCTCCAAGAGAGGGCTTGTCTAGAATACCAGGTGCTAAAGACTTAGCAGCAGGGCTCTCAAGATGAAAAACTGAAAGGGAATACTTCCATAGCCAAAAAGGGGAAACTGTTTATTTATCTTACTTGTGATAATTCAGCTCCACAAAAGTACAACTGTTATTCTTCTTTCTATAAATACCCCAAGATTAAGACCTCTAGAGAGCCCTTGTAATTTCTGTAGTAAATAATATTGCAGGCAGGGAAAACCAGATGCAGTGAACTCTCGGTAGGCTTGGTTTCTTCAAGCCAACACAGCACAACAAATAGACTCATCCTTTATCAACAAATAACATCAAAATGTATTCTCAAACCATTCCTTGAAATAAGAAAATAACCTTTTTTAAGAATGGATTCCCTTGCTATTATAAAAGTTCCTGTTAATTCGAATTAATAAAATCCCAAGTCTTTAGGTTAGAAATATTAAAGAATGCACAATTTTGTTATCCCTGGCTCCCGTTTTCCTTAATAAGAGAAACCCAATCTAATTCAGGATGGCAATGCACACAGCAGAATGATTCCATTTTCTACCCTCCCTTGAAGTTAGGTATGGCCATAAGTTACTACCAATGACATGTAAGTAAAAGTATTGTGTGGAACTTCTAGAAAACCTGTTTCTTCCTGCTGACTGGAACATGGATGTGATGGCTAAAGTTTCAGGAGTATTTTATATCATTGAAGATGGAAGCCACATGCCAGGATAAGAAAGATAAAGATGAAAGGAGCCTAAATCTGGTAACTGTGGAGATGCCATTCTAGCCCTGGGTTTCTCACCCCTAACATTTTTCCTTTAATCCTCACCTAAGGACATTCTTTAATTTAGAGAGAGAGGAAGGGAGAGAAGAAGGAAGACAGAGAGGGAAACATTGATGTGAGAAAGAAGCATCAATCAGCTGCCTTCCACACACATGCAGACCAAGGATCAAACCCATAACCTAGGTATGTGCCCCTACAATGCTTCTGCCATGGGATGATGCTCCAACCCACTGAACCACACAGCCAGGGCATCAGATTTCTTTCCAATGTGAAAAATTAATAACTCTTAATTTGCTTAAACTGGTGTTATTCTGGGTTACCTACTATAGGTAATCACATGTGATCCTACCTAATAGAGTATGCAACTATCAGCACCCTTTACTTTAGTCTTACAGCCATACTTCATTTTATTGTACTTCATAGATGTTGTGTTTTTTCTACAAATTGAAGGCAAGCCCCTGCCCCACACACCCAGCCAAAAGATTACTACCCACTTTATTGCAGTGGTCTGGAACAAAACCTGCAATATCTCAGAGGTATGCCTGTACAGTATTTATCTCTGTATCTCAAAGACAAATGGGAGAGCTAATTTTAATTTTAAGCATTTAAGTTCAGAGGCTAAGTTTTTGGATGTATTTTGTCCCATTGGAAACTCACTTTTGATAGGAATTGATTTCAATTCATTGTCAAATACATTTAACATCTGAAGTTTCCTTTTTTTCTAGAAGAGCAAGGCTCACAGTAAGAATCATCTGTGCCTGCAATATACTTGCAAGGCTAAGAATTTCAACAGGAAAACTACACAACAAAAAATTTAAGTGAAAACAACTTACAAATTCATTGGTTTCCGCCTCAAGGCTACTCTGATACCTTCGTGAATTCCTAAGGCTTTTTTGAGTAGAATTCCTAAATATGCGAGATTTCCAGCCATTTGGGGCCATACCCGTGGCAGCCTTTCCATCATTTAGTTCAACTTCAAGTTTGTCTGGCTGGACCTGGTTTCCTGATGTCTGAAAGAAGAACAAAATGTTAAATTGTGTGTGTGCACATGTGTGTGTGTGTGTTCAGACCTATGTAACCTCCAAGTTTAGAACCATAAAGCCATTTTCAATATTACATGTGTCAAGATTGTTAGGTTTCATAACAGCATCACAATAAAGATTAGCTGGAAAACTGTAGAGAAGTGTATCAACACATGAAAATTAAAAAAGTTAAAAAGGACAGAAAGGTCAAATTCATTTTGATCAATGTGAAAATAGAGTATAAAAGTATCTTCTAAGAACTACAAGGCAAATTTCTCATCATCCAGCAGGCATATAGGAATTTCCCCAATGTGTAAGAATCCAGAGGACAAGGCACAGCCACCAGGAAAGGGAAGAACAATAAAGAGAAACACTACCAAGGGCTCACTTAAAGCTACAGACAAGGAAATGCTGGTCTCACGAGGCAATTAAACTGCTCTCCTTGACTGGCTGAGTGCCCTCAGCTTTCTTCCTCCCAGTCCCACTCAGAATCACACCTCACCCCAGGTGACCCAGCCTGCAAGCTCAATCTCATTGCAGGCTTTGGGCTTAATTCTCTCCTTAAAGGAGCAGGGAAGGGTAGTGTAAGGACCTCTATCTAGCCTAAGGCCAGGTGAGAGAATATCAAGCCAACCTTGCTAGAGTCTAACTTTGAGTCCAGTACCCTGTTTGCTTCCTTTGTGTCCGAGTACACATCTTAATGGTTTGTCCAGGACCTCAGTCCCTGTGGTACTGACTTGTTCTTGCTCCTCCTCTCAGGTTCTGTCCCCAACCCAATCCAATGGCTAGTGTCTTACTGCACTACAGTAACCTGTCTATCTTGATCTCTGCATATTATCTGATCCTAGCTTTCCGCTTGTGTTTTCAACACCTAACAGAATATTGCCTATGTGCCTTGAACCACATTACAAATTATGCCCCGCTTGGTGGACTTCCTTACTTATTTATAACTGGAACTGTTTTATACCATCTCCCAACCAAACTCAATCTAGACTCAAGATTTAGTCTTGTAACTGATCCTTGCATCCTCACTTCCACCCACTCCCGCACTACTATCAGATTCATTTTTCTAAAGGGTAGCTCTGCTCAAATCGTACCATAGCTCAAAAATCTTCCTCGGCTGTCCACCACATATTCAAGCCTGGCTCCCCCCAAATTTAGTTCACAGTAATTCACACTGGACCATCTCTCATGAATGCCTCTCCTTATCTTTTCCTTCTTTTGTAATCTTGTTCACACTATCAGGGATAGTTCTTTCAATAAGCCCATTCTGATTCCAGCCTTCTCCTGTGATCAAGTGAACTATCCCCCCATAATATTTTTTTCTGTGCCTTGCCTAAAGCCCTCATTTAGTGGGTGCTGAAGTCATTGAGCTACAAAGCCAAGATGGCCCTTTCACCAGGTGATAAAAAGTATATTTAAAACCAATACCCCTCATTTCTTACCCCCAAATATACCTCAGCTGGCTCCAATATTTAATTGTAAAAAGTAAAACAATAATGTTGAAAAAAATATGGGTGAATATCCTTTTCAAGGACAACCCAAGAGCCTGAAGACATGGAAGAAAAAATATGTTAATTACATACAGTTTAAAAACGTTTTTATGGCAGGCAAACAAACAAAGTGAAATTGAAAGAAGTAGGAAAAATGTTTTTTATATGCATGGGAGAAAAGCATATTTCCTTTTTTATGCAAGGTGTTCTTATAAAACAAGAGTAATATTCTAAACAACCAAACCACAACAGTACTACAAAAAAAGGTTTTTTCACAGAGGAGAAAATACAAATGGCCAATGAACATGTGAAAACATGCTCAATCTCATAAATAATTGAGGGAATATGGAGTTACTATTTAGCTCTATTAGGCTACCAAGATGAAAAATAACACCAAATAGCCATCAGCAGAAATTTGGGTTATGGGGGACTTCCAAATTTCTAAGATACTCATGTTTGAATTTTTTCAAATACTTAGATTTTAAGAAATAAGAATGCCTTACATTTATAATCTGAAAAAAATTAAGGTACAGTTAAAAGAAACAACTAAGGACCAACAGCCTAGCTAATGGAAAAGCAGTGACCATTCTGCTTAGGAACAAAACCAAGACAAGGATGTTTTAACACTAGGTTGGTCTTAGGAGTTTGAGGAGCTTTAGTGGGAGCATTTAGTAAACCCTTGGGCTCACTGCGGCTCTTTCCTCCATCTCTCCAACAGCACCAACAAGTAAAAGGTAAGGCAAATCCATATCAGTAGTGTGAAAGGTGTGGATATCAAGGCAGAAAAGTTCAAAGGATCTAAGAATCACAGAATACCAGAGCTGGTGGGAACATCAGCAGTGATCTCCACGTAGGCTCTGCTCACTGATAAGTGAGGGCTCCGAAACCCAAGGACTCGCCCAAGCCACTGCTTAGTTGGTGGCAGGCCATTCCAATTACACCAGGCTACTATTTGGTCTTTAATCATACTTTTCCTAGGAAAGAAAGCTTAGGGAATAGAATATAGAAATGTCAGAGCTGTCCTGTCCCCTCAGCAGTCTCCCAGCCTGAGTTCTGGTGGGAGTGGAAGGTCATTCTTTCAGGGACATGGAAGTAGGCTAGCCTGGGGAGAAAGTGGTTACCTGATTGGAGGACCCAACGGCAATTAGCAAACACACCATGATTAATCCCCTTGTGCTGGAGAACATTCTCTGGCAAAATGAAGCAAGCGTAATAAAACTTCCTATCATTTCACTTGATATTTTCACTTAGGGAATTTGTAAATTTCAATAAATAGCATTTCTTGTGCATCTATTTTGTGTCAGGTGCTTCTTTTTAAAGGGTAAATAACAGCCTTACTGAGACATAATTCACATACCATAAAATTCACCACTTTAAAGTATGAGTGTGTGTGTGTGTGTGTTTAGTATATTCAGGTGCTTATTTCTTCATCTTAAAACAATGTAGCATAGTAGGTTTAGTATTTCTAATGTAGAAACTGAGGCTCAAAGAAGTTAAGTTACTTGTCAGAAAATGAAGCAAATTTTTGACTTCATTTTTTTTGATCCACATCCTCCAAGAGCAATATTTAAAATAGAACAATACTGGGAACAAACCAAACATTCAGCTTTAGAGAAATGACTAAGCAATTAGTTACACATTAATGTAATGGACTGCTAAGTACCCATTAAATAGATAGTATTTGGATGATGTATATCTGAAATGTTAAGGAAAAGGAGCAAAAAAATACATGTACATACTAGTCACAGTTATATCAAAGCCAATGAATATACTTTTACAAATACAAGAATCATGTTTATAGGATAAAATACTTTTAGGGTCTTTATTTTGAAAAGTTGCTCAAGTGAGAAAGCACAATAAAATGTCTTGTTCAATAAGACAAACCGATAATTACCAATATCATCTGTTCTAGGAATTAGAGTGAATAATATTTTTTAACAAAAACAAACTGCAGGTATACCTTGTTCTCATCACACTTCACTTTATTGTGCTCCACAGGTGGTGCAGTTTTTACAAATTGAAGGCAAGACCCTCCACCAGCAAAAAAGATTGTCATCACTTCATCGTGATACTAGCTCTAAGTCAGTGGTCTGGAACCAAACCCTCAATATCTCTGGGGTATGCCTGTATTCCCAGAGATATGACTCTTGCTATTGGTTTTATTAGGATCACGTGGGAAACATTTAAAAATCATATAAGAACCTCCCCCAGTCACTAGAGATCCTGGCATTGCCCTCTTACTCCTACCACCACTTTGAGCATCCCTAATCTTATGATGGAAAGGACCTGTTATTGAACATGTTCCCCAGGAAATTAAGAATCTGTGCCCTATGGAATAAGTTCAAAATGTTTTGGGCATTTTCCCTTTATGTTCCTTCTCTTGCCTTTCTTTCAGGACTGTTTCACTTATTTTGAATTGAAGTCTCAAATGTATACTTTTAGGTACCTTCCTGAATACTATTTTTTCCTCAGTATGGCATTAGCTGTGTGATATTTTAATCATGCAAAGAACATTATATCAAGGAGCAAACAGCAGAAACACTTCCTGGGAAGCAGATACCTGCATGTTAACAAGCTTGAAGTACAGCCCCTCCTTCTTCATCAGCTCGCTGTGGCTTCCTTGCTCCATGATGACTCCATCCTCAAACCCGGCGATGACGTCTGCATTGCGGATTGTAGACAATCGGTGTGCGATCACAATGGTGGTCCGACCTTCTCTGGCCTGAAGGAGGAAAGGACAAACATGTAGGGCAGCAGGTTTACAATGTCCACACACTATCAATGAACATGTGCAATTAAAATTAAGCACTTGGTTGACATCTCTGCAGTTGATGAGACAGTGTGATTAGGGCAGAAAGGCATCATTCATCTATAAAAGGTCAAAGTGAGACTTGAGCCCTGGGTCAGACAAAGAGGTCAATCCCTTCAGTATTAGGATGGGTAACTCCAGAGGCAAGAGTAGTGTCATCTTTACTCAAGAAACAGGAGAAGAAAGTTTGACCCTTCTCAAGTGTGGTCATACTTGCCCAAGGAGCCCTAGTTCTGTTCTATGGCATATCAGAGATGTCAGCAGAGACATGTTAGGGGAGGTGGCACATACAGCCTTCTCCAGAGCACTTCTGTAGTTTCTTTTGAAGTGTGTAATTTTACCTGTAATTCTGATGGACTGTATGCAGGCAGCTTAGGCAAAAATGTACCTTGGAGTCTGAACAGTTCAAAAATATGGTTCAAAGTCCATCTGAATCACAATCTCTGAAATGGGGCTAGTAACTTTGATTTTTAATAAGTGCCCCGAGTGATTTTTTTTTTTTTAATACAGGCTAAAATCTACAAATTACCCTTCTAAATAGTTCAGTGAACTGGTGTGTTGACTTGGTGGGTTTATTCATGGGCATTTAAACCCTGGAAAATGCTCATCAAATTATTTATGCTATGTCATTAATAATGGTGACTCTTCTTGATGTTCACTAGGCTAATCGTTTCTTTTTTTCCTATAGGATTTATTTTATTTTCAATGAGGCTTTTTGTTTGTTTTGCTTAATCCCTTCACCTTTTTTACCCAGCCTCCCAAACCCCTCCCCTCTGACAGCTGTAGTCTGCTATCAGTCAGTTTCTATTTTGCTATCTGATTTTGTTCATTACATTCCACATATAAGTGAAATCATATGGTATTTTTCTTTCTCTGACAGGCTTCTTTCACTTAGTATAATGCTTTCCGGGTCCACCCATGCTGTTGCAAAGGAAAATATTTCCTTCTTTCTTACAGCCAAGTAGCACTCCATTGTGCCAATGTACCACAGCCCTTTTACCCACTCATCTACTGATGGGCACTTGGGCTGCTTCCACATCTTGGCTATTGTAAACAACACTGCAGTGACCACAGGGGTGTACATATTCTTTTGAATCAGTGTTTTGGGATTCTTCGGATATATTTCCAGAAGTGGAATATCTGGGTCATAAGGCAGTTCCATTTTTAACTTTTTGAGGTAACTCTGTACTGCTTTCCACAGTGGCTGCACCAGTCTGCATTCCCACCAACAGTGCAGTAGGGTTCCCGTTTCTCCACATCCTTACCAGCACTTGTTGTTTGCTGATTTATTGATGATGGCCATTCTGACAGACATGACTACTTCTACTCTGAGGCAATAAAACCTGGTTAGGTTGGTCAATAGACTATAGCCTAATTCAGCTAGGTAGTTAAAAACAAATGAAAAACAAGAGGCTAGATTCATAAGAGGCAAAAAAGTGGGAATAATCCAAACATTTATCAATTGACCAAAGGGTAAACAAAATGTATATATCCATACAATGGGATATTATTGAACCATAAGAAGGATTGATACTCTGATGCATATTTCAATGCGGATGACATTGAAAACATGATGCCAAGTGAAAAAAGCCAGTCAAAAAGACCACAAAGTGCATGATTCCATTTGCATGAAATGTCCAGAATAGGCAAATCTCAAAATAGATTAGTGGTTGCCAGGGGCTGGAGTAAGAGTGGAATGGCGAGTGGCTGCTCATGGATGCAAGGTTTCCTTTTGGGATGATAAAAATGTTTTGCAATTAGATAGTGGTGGGTTTCAAAATCTTGTGACTATACTAAAAACCAATGAATTGTACATATTAAGAGGGTGAACTTCATGGTATATGAATTATATCTCAAATTTTTAAAAAAGGGCAGCCATAAAAATTCTGAAAAATTTTGATGAGAGGGGAATATCTCTACATTAAAACATAAAATGCTACAGCAATTAAAATAGTAAAATCCAGGGGAAGCTATCACATGAATAGGCAATTTGATTAATAGAACAAAATAGGGTCCAGAAATAGATATAAAACAATTAATAATTAGTATGTGATAAATATGGCATTATCTATCAGTAGGGAAAAGATAGATTATATAATAAATGGTACTGAACCAATTGTGTGGCCACCTGGAAAAAAAATAATGGGATTTTTCTACTTCAGTCCTTGGTCTAATGGTGATGAATAAATTTCTACCAGTGGATATGCTCTCATTATGATAATAAGTTGACGCTATATCAATACAAAAACACAAACACAACACAACAAATCCAGAGAGATTGGAATCAGATTTGTGAGCGACTGACTGGTGTGCAGAAGAAACAAAGTATATATTTGTGAATTTAAGTTAGAAACTGTCACTCTAGACCAAAAAATTTTGGCCAGAGTATAGATTTGACACAAAGAGATTTTTCCATGACCTCCTAGACACCCCAGTGATGACAAGACATTGGCAAATAAACACCCTAGATTCAAAGACACCAACTATTAAGAAATTTGGAATTGATACTAGTTTGGGATGTGCAGGGATGAAAGGCAAGCCCAAACAAAGAGAGTACTAACACATTAGCCCTTCTGAAATTTCTGGGGGAAAAAAGCACAAAATGAAACCTTTTGGAATCATTTCTTAAAATCACTGTGGAGGCTTCTGGTCCTTTTCTTACCCCTCCTGTATGGTAACACTGTGAGTAAGAGAATGCATGTAGGTATGAAACTTTGTGGTTATTGATTTACTTTAAAATAGCAAAATATCAAATCTGCTCTTGTATTATTTAAAACCTTATATTAAAAAATATATTTTTTTGACAAATAGTTGCTATCTAATAAGTCAAAAGCTAATATGGTAATTAATTTTTTTTTAACTGCAATTATCTCAATGAGTTGGACCATGGTAATTGTATTTAGGCTTCTCTATGTGCAAGGCACTAGATTAAGTGCTATAAAGATACAAATATGAACTATTTATTAATTTTGCCTCTTAAAGAGTTTGTTCTTTCTGGGAGAAAGAAGGCATATAAATAAATAGCTAACTACAGTAAGTTGGTACCACATGAGAGGCACTGATTGATACATATAAAGGATCCACAAAAGGAAAATACTGTTTTTCCAGGATAGGTAATCAGGGAGAGATAACAATAGATATAACAGTGATATATCCATATGCTTCAGAGGAAAGATAATAAATTGCAAAATTCAACTTTCCAATGTTAAAAGAAATTGGTTTGTAACTTAAAATGACTGGCCAATTTTGACTCACTATAATCATTGTGGGGAATGCAGTAATAAGGATTTCCCTTTCAAAGATATGGTTTATTGCCTGTAAAATATGTCAGTTTAATTATTCTGCAAAGTATGGAGACAGTTAGGTACATTATCAACTATTCATAGCAACTATGATAGATTAAACATGGCCTCGAACACTTTGCAGTTACTCTCATCCAAAGGGACAGTCTATTTCCCTGCCTCCTCAAATCTGAGCAGGCCTTGTGACTTGTTTTGGCCATAGAAGAATGTGCTTGTTTAATTTCTGAAGCCGAGGCTTCATGAGGCCTTATAGCTTGTGTGTTTGCCATCTTTGAAAGCTACCTTGAAACCACAGTGAATGGGAGCTTGTCTGGTCTACTGGAGGATGGGAAGTGTCATGCAGGAGAACCTAGCTGCTTCAGGCAACAGCCATCATCCACAGGGCACCTGAGTGAGGCCGTCTTGAACATTCCAGCCCAGCTGACCCTGAGTTGAAAGTGGCTGCTTTAGTGCAACTAGAAAAAAACCAGCAGAGGAACCATACCAGTCAACCCACTAAATTTTGACTTAAAGAAACAGATATGATAATTGGTGATTACGTTGGGATGCTACTGGAACAAAAATCTAAAACATGTAACATTGGTTTTGTGATTGAGATCTAAGTGGTAGGCAGTGGCTGAAGGGAGGTGATGATACTGTCAGCGGAGACTGGAAGAAAAGCAAGATAAAAGGGCTTCTACGACTTTTAAGTAAGGATTTTCTCACAGCAGTTACACCATCGTCTCTCGAGACGGACGGCTGCCGACGACGAGTTAATATGCATTCCAAAAATAGAGACAGGCTTGTCTTGAAAAAAAAATATGGGTGTAGCTTTAGGGGCTTCAGTAAACCACAGTCATATTCTAAGCAAACTGAGTCTTTAAAACGGTCCATCAGCTTGGACTGAAGGAGAATGAGAAAATTAAAACTATAAACAGGCTTCTGGGTCCCAAATTTCTATGGGCAGAAAGCATGCCGAGAAAACTACTCAGCTGCAGGTGCAAGCCAGTTCTTTTAGAAAAAAACGTCTCAGAAGGAGGATCCAAGAGTACAGAGGAAGGAGCCCTCAAGCCAAGCAGAACAATGGACTAGGGAACCCACTATTAGGGCACAGAATTGTGCCTTAATCAAGGAACATCCCCCTTCCCTGGAGAAGTAGGATAATTGAAAAAATATATCTGAATGCATTTCAGAATTACTATGTACTACTAACTGCTATACGCTTCCCGTTTTTCTCCTTTTTGAAAAGGAGTGTCTGTTATGATTATCCTGTCCCTGAATCACCATTATATGTTGTGTGTATGTGTGGATTATAACTTGTCTCTTTAGTCTATAGGTCTCTGGATCAAAATGAGCTTAACATGAAAAACCTCATCCTTATCTGGACTACATACAGATCTTCAGAAACTAAACTTCTAAGCCTGATGTCATAACTTTGAGCCTGATGTCAAAATGTATGAAAATTTTTAAGGTCGTGGAAAGAGGTCAATTTATTTTGCATGTGGGAGAAAAATGTAATTAAGTGTGGAAGAGGGTATGCTATGGGAGATTAAATATGGTCACAGAATCTTTATAGTTCACCCATTAAGAGGTGGAATCTATTTCCTTCCTCCTTTAATCTGGGCTAGCCCTGTTACTTGCTGTGACCAAAAGAATGTAATTAAGTGATATGGTGTGAGTTCTGGAGTCTAAGCCTCTACATGTCTTATAGCTTTGGGGCTATTGGCCTGAGACTTCTATATAAGAAAACTAGGTTAGCCTATTGTTTAAGTATGAGCATGAGAAGCCACATGAGATGACAAGCCAACAACCAGAATGGGAGTGAGGCCATCCTGGACCATTTTCTCAACCCTCCAGGAAAATGCAGCCATATACTCCAGTGAAAACAGCAGATCCACCCAGCCAATCCACAGAATTACTAGTTTATGCCTGAACTTGGAATGGTTTGTTATGCAGCAATAGGTAACCAATTTAGTAATCAATGAGGTTAATAATAATCATGGTAATGGTAATCAACATAATTATAGCAGCTAACGATATCAAAGGTTTCCTGTGTGCAAGGCAGTATTTAATCTTTTCAATTATCCCATGACATTATTTATCTCCCCTCCCCAATTACTTCTGTAGTATCTCAGAGTTAGAGAGGTTCTTTAATTTGCTCAAGGTCATGGTGCCAGAAGAGAATAAAGCCAGGACTCCAACCTCAGCCTAAGACCAGCCTGTGCTCTTAACTACCACTCCAAGCTGATAATGGCTTTTCTTGGGGATTTTAAAAAATTATGAGTGATTCATCAGCTATTTAAAAAGTTTATATATAAAAGGTTATTGACTGAGGAGTGGCTATAATCTTATACAACATGAATTGTTAAAATTGAGTGATGTAACTTGTCCAAATATGAATCAAAACCTGCAAGGCTACATGCAGGATCCATATAATAAAAAACATCATCTCTAATAATTCCATTTTTTAGCACAGCAAGGGATAATATATTGAATATTTGTATCCTACAAAGTATTAGCACCTAGGTCCTAGGGTTGAATGGGACTATTTTTCCCATAAATATCTATTTTATCCTACTGACTTTATGCTAAAAAGTCTATGCCCACACATGATTGCCCATTTATATGCTTTAACTTAAAAGTAACTGTTTATGCATTTTTTTATGATTTCTTGCTTTAAGTCTCTTCTAATTAAAAAAATACCATTCTCCTATATATATTTTTGTTCCTTAATATCAAGACTTTATGTACATGAAAGCAATATAATTCAATGCAAGAATTTTTGAGGGATAATTATCGCCTCATTAATTATCATTAAATTATATTCTATAAGTCAAAATATTAATCTGATAAACTAGGAAGCATTGATTAACTATAGTTTACAGCACAAAAGGCAGTTGGGTTTACTTTGAATTCAGGAATAGATTTTCCTGAGAAAATAAGGTTCATACACCTTGTCTCTAAAATTGTAGGAGGGATTTCTGGTCAAGACGGAGGTGTAGATAAACATGCCTTACCTCCACGAGAACTACAGCAAAAAATACAACTATACTAGAAAACAAATATCACCCTGAATTGGCAGAAACTTGAGCTGTGTGGAAGTCTGACAACCAAGAATCTAAAGGAGCCAAATTCATCTGGATGGATAGAAGGGGCAGAGATGTGGATTGGCATGGAGAGGTGCAGAGAGGTGGAGAGGCGAGGAGAGGTGCAGAGATGGGAATGGGTGGTCCCACGTCCAAGTGAGGTGAATAAAAACTGGGAGGGATACCTCAGGAATGAGGGATCCCAGCCCCAGTATAGACCATCCAGCTCAGGGTTCCAGTGCCAGGATGAAAAGTCCCCTTAACTTCTGACTGTGAAAACCAGTGTCGGGGTAGGGGGCGAGGGGGGTGGTGGCAGAAGAAACTGTGGGAGTCTCAAGAGACTCCTCTTAAAGGGCCCGCAATGAACTTAGGACTCATGCAGACTCACTCCCTCTGGAATTCAGTACCAGGGAAACAACTGAAAGGTCACCAGTGGCATAAGAGGAGAAAGTGAAGTGTGAATGTTGGGAGAGAGCTTCCTTCTAAGAAAAGCTCCAGAGGCCAGACAATAGCATTGTCCCCTCTACAAGCAACCCCCTGCCCCCACCCAGAGCAACAAAGCGGTGAATGGGTTTCCCCACCCTGACAATTACCTAAGGCTCTGCCCCATACAACTTAACAGGTGTACTTTTCTACAATAGGCCACACTACTAACACAGGGAGTCAAAGCAGCTCTACCTAATACACAGAAACAAACACAGGGAGGCTATCAAAATGAGGAGACAAAGAAACATGGCCCAAAGGAAGAATAGAACAAATCTCCAGAAAAAGAACTAAATAAAATATAAATAAGCAACCTATAACAAGCACAGTTCAAAGCACTGGTTATCAGGGTGCTCTAGGAACTCAGTGGGTACTTTAACAGCATAAAAAAGACCCAGGCAGAAATGAAGGTTGCATTAAGTGAAATAAAGAAAAATCTACAGGGAACCAACAGTGGAGGAGATGAAGCTGAGGATTATATCAACAATTTGAAACATAAGGAAGGAAAAAGCATTCAATCAGAACAGCAGAGAGAAAAAAAAAATCAGGAAAACAAGGCTATGCCAAGGAACCTGTGGGACATTTTTAAACATACCAACATCCGAATCATAGGGGTGCCAGAGGAAGAAGAGGAAGAGCAAAAAGTTGAAAACTTATTTGACAAAATGATGGAAGAAAACTTCCCTAATTTGGTGAAGGAAATAGACATACATGTCCAGGAGGCACAGAGAGTCCCAAGCATGTTGGACTCAAAGAGGACCACACCAAAACACATCATAATTAAAATGCCAAAAGTTAAAGATAAAGAGAGAATCATAAAAGCAGTAAAAGAAAGCAGAGTTACCCACAAAGGATTTCTCAGAAGACTGTCAGCTGATTTCTCAAAAGAAACTTTGCAGGCAAGAAGGGACTGGCAAGAAGTATTCAATGTGATGAAAAGCAAGGACCCACAACCAAGATTACTCTATCCAGCAAAGTTATCATTTAGAACTGAAGGGCAAATAAAGTACTTCCCAGACAAGGCAAAACTAAAGGAGTTCATTATCACCAAGCCATTATTATATGAAATGCTAAAGGGAATTATATGAGAAAAAGAAGAAGATCAAAATGATGAACATTAAAATGACAATAAATTCACAACTATCAATAATCTAACCCAAATAACAAACTAAGCAAACAAACAGAACAGGAACAGAATCATAGATATGGAGATCATTCCAAGGGTTATCAGTTGGCGGGCGGGGGGGGGGGGGTAGGAGGGGTGGGGGTGGGGGGGATGGGAGGAAAGATACAGGAATTCGTCGTCGTTGGCAGCCATCCGTCTCAAGAGACGATGGTGTAGCTTCTTAAGAGTCTATCTGCACCGCCGAGAATGGCTGTGCAGTCCAACTTGGGAGTGACACGGTATCTGTCTCCTCCCGTGTTGAATCGACATCTTGTGATGACGCTGGAGTGTCCTCTCCAGTGAAGCTGAAGCTACAGAGCCTGGGCAGGGTGATATGGAGGGTCTGCTGTTGCCCATGCAGCAGACCCCCCCTCTCTTCGCAGCTGAAGGGTCCAAGGGAAAGATGGAGTCAATACAGCTTGGCTTCAGGTGCGCCGCAGGAGTTGCCGGTGTTGACTACAACGTCGAACCGCCTTAGGGACTCCGGCTCCGGATTTTCGTTCGGGGTTTACTCCCTTAGCCTTTCCCCTGAAGAGGTATGCCGCAAGGCAGCGGAGGTTTTTTTTTTGGAGTCAGAGTTTTCCTTCTCTGATACAGGGATTACAAACCACAAATTGGTAGGTACAAAATAGACAGGGGGATGTCAAGAACAGTATAGGTAATGGAGTAGCCAAACAACTTATATGTATGACCCATGACATGAACTAATGTGGGGGTATTGCTGGAAGGAATGGGGGTACCAGGTGGAGGGGAGCAGAGGGGAAAAATTGGACAACTGTAATAGCATAATCAACAAAATATATTTTAAAAAATAAAATAAGGACTTCCAGCCAAGATGAAGGCCTAGACAGACATGTTGCTTCTCCCTCCACAACTGAGAAGGAATACAACTACCTCAAAACTAGAGACAACCAGAAGTTCCAGAAAATCGAGCTGCATGGGAAATCCAGCAAACAAAGATATAAAAAAGAAATCCTCATCCAGACAGGTAGGAGGGGCGGAGCCAGGGTGGAGAGGATGTGGTGTGGTGGTGGTAGTGGCAGCGGTGGCGGCAACGACGGCAGCGGCAGGCCGGCAGAAAGTACAATCACATGTTTTAAAAAGTCAGGAGGAACACCTGGGGAGTGCTACCTGCACTGAACCAGACTGCACAGCTCATGGTTCCAGTGCTGGGAAAAATAAAGCCTCATTGCTTCTGACTGCGCAAACCAGTGAGGGTTGGGGTGGAGGAAGTAACTGCTGGTCTCTCAACAGAGTCTGCTTGTTTAAAGGGCCCCCATGGTCCTAGAATGTACACAGACCCACCCATTCTGGGAACCACAGCCAGGGCAACAGTTAGAGAGGCGCCAGTCCCACTCAGAAGTGGGAAAAGTGCATGGAAAGGGGGTGAGTGCTGAGCAAGCGGCATTGTTCCCTCTCGGACCCCTCTCCCACATAAAGCGCCACAGCATGGTGAAACAGGTCGCCCTGTACTGACAAATACCTAAGACTCCACTCATTGCAATGTAACAAGTATGACAGCTCTACCTAAGACACAGAGGCAAACAAACACAGGACCTGTCAAGTTGAGGAGACAGAGAAGAATGACCCAAACGAGGAAATAAATCAAGGTTCCAGTGGGAGAACTAAGCGATGAGGAGATAGCTGACCTAACAGATGCAGAGTTCAAAACACTGGTGACAAAGATGCTCACAGGCTTGACAGATATGCTTGAGTACGGCGAACGCATAAGGGAAGAAGTGAAGGCTATGCTAAGTGAAACAAAGCAAAATCCACACAAAACCAATGGTGAAGGGAAGAAAACTGTGGGTCAGATCAATGATTTGGAACACAGGAAGAAAAAAACAGTCAACCAGTGCAGAATGAGGAAGCAAGAATTGAAAAAAAAAGGGAAGAAGCTTAGGAACCTCTGGGACAACTTGAAACGTGCCAACATCCAAATCATACGGGTGCCAGAAGGAGAAGAGGAAGAGCAAGAAATTGAAAGCTTATAATGAAGGAAGACTTCCCAAATTTGGTGAAGGAAATCGACATACAAGTCCAGGAAGCACAGAGAGTCCCAAATAAGCTAGATCCAAAGAAGCCCACACCAAGACACATGATAATTAAAATGCCAAAGGTTCAAGCTAAAGAGAGAATCTTAAAAGCAGCAAGAGAAAAGAAGAGAGTTATCTACAAAGGGTGTCTATAAGATTATCAGCTGACTTCTCAAAAGAAACTTTGCAGGCAAGAAGGGACTGGCAAGAAGTATTCAATGTGATGAAAAGCAAGGACCCACAACCAAAATCACTCTATCCAGCAAAGTTATCATTTAGAATGGAAGGGCAGATAAAGTGCTTCCCAGACAAGGTAAAGCTAAAGGAGTTCATCATCACCAAGCCATTATTATATGAAATGTTAAAAGGGACTTATTAAGAAAAAGAAGATCAAACATATGAACATCAAAACAAATTCACACCTATCAACAACTGAATCTAAAAAATAAAAACAAAATCCAACTAAGCAAACCAGAATAGGAACAGAATTATAGTTATGGGGATCATTTGGAGGGTTATCAGCTGGGAGGGGGAAGGGGGAGAAATGGGGAAATGGTGCAGGGATTAAGAAGCATAATTGGTTGGTACAAAATAGACAGTGGGAAGTTAAGAATAATATAGGAAAGGGTGAAGTCAAAGAACTTATATGCACAACCCATGGACATGAACTAAGGGGTGTGAGATTGCTGGAGGGAATGGGAGTACTAGGCGGAGGGGAGCAAAGTGAAAAAAATTGGGACTACTGTAAGAACATAATGAATTAAATATACTTAAACATTTTTTTAATAAAAATAAATAAAATAAAATTGTAGGAAGTAATCTGGATAAAACCTGTTAAATTATTTGAATATTTTATCTCTGAACTATCTCAAATCAAATATATTTATGATATTTATGTGTTTAAAATTTATTTATATAGTGTCATCTGACTCTGGTTTTTACACTGTGTTGTTACTACAGATGACATGAGCACTGATGCCCAAAGTGTCCTAAGATAATGTTCGTTTTTTTATTAATCCTCATCAAAGAACATGTTTCCATCAACTTAGAGAGAGAGGGGGGGGGGGAGAGAGAGAGAGAGAGAGAGAGAGAGAGAGAGAGATCAGTTGATTGCCTCCTGCGTGGCACCCCAATCAGGGATCAAACCCACAACCTATGTATGAGTCTTGACCAGGAATTGAACTGTCAACCTTTTGGTGCATGGAAAAATGCTTCAACCAACTGAGCCATGCAGCCAGGGCCTAAGATAATGTTCTTCTTGTGAAGTTTCAGCTTAAAGATGATAGTGAAAGGTTTAGAATATCTGAGCCAGGCACATGAGCTCATTATCCTTAAAATGTGTTGCTTATTTTTATATGATTAGACAAACACAAGTTGTACTTTATTTCCAGAAAATCATCCATTCACCTTTGTGAATAAAGATGATGTTACTACCTACAAAATGAGGCACGTATTTTGACTGTTATGCAGCGAGACCCATGTCTAGGTAACCAGATATTTTTTTGTAGATTTTTACACAACTACTTTGGAGCAAAGCAATGGCCTATCTGCAAGGAAAAAACGAAGATGAGTGACTCATGCATAGCCCTGGCTTTCAGTTCATTTCACCTGAGTGAAAGCAAACCAGTTAATGAAACATCCACCTCTCTGCAATATGACCTGACAGAAAGGTGAAATCAATAAAGCCCAACGAGAGAGCTTCATTTGCTCTCATGTTTTCAACCTGGACTCACAAAGCATTAGCAAGAATTTCACTAAGTTTCAATTTGCCGGTCCTTCAGGTGTTTAGTGTCTACTGACCTTATCCAGGGCCGCCTGTACCTCAGCTTCACTTTCAGTGTCCAAGGCCGACGTGGCCTCGTCCAGCAGGAGGATCTTGGGGTTGCGAACCAGGGCGCGCGCGATGGCGATCCTCTGTTTCTGTCCGCCACTCAGCTGCGCCCCTCTCTCTCCGACCAGGGTGTCAAATTTCTACAGCACAGAAAACATGGAGGAGCTGTTAAAGGTATTTTAAATAGAAAAGGCTATGGGGTCTAGAAATTCATGAAGGCAATGTGAAGCTTCATTTCGAGTATTGCAATGAGCCATAAATTATAATAAAATAAATGAATATTGAATCCTAAAAAAACGACTAATACATTCTCTGTATAAAATTTTATATGATTTATATACCAGGCCACCGTCCTTAAACCTCCAACTGAATAATTCAAGGGACTTACCTAGAAAAGTTGGACAACATTGTATCACAAACATTATTAGTTTAAGCTTTGAAGAAAGAACTTGGTCACATGAGAGGAAACTCTACTTTTGAGAGTAACTACATTAACATAATCTTTACCTGTGGTAATTTCATGATAAACTCATAGGCGTTGGCTTCCTTGACAGCTTTCTTTATCTCATCCATGGTGACATTTCCACGACCATAACGAATATTTTCAGCAATTGTAGTAGAAAACAGCACCGGCTCCTGACTCACTACTCCAATTATTTCCCTCAGATACCTTACATTAAAGGTCCTAATATCCCGCCCATCGATGTTAATCTGAAAAACAAAAATATTTTCATTAAATATTTCAAACCATCTGATATCTAAAGCATCAAGGCTCTTTCTTTTTTTTTAATTAAGATTTTATTTATTCATCTTTAGAGAGAGGGGAAGGGACGAGAAAGGGAGAGAAACATCAATATTTGGTTGCCCTCGCATGATCCCAACTGGGGACCCGGACCACAACCCAGGCATGTGCCCTGACCAGGAATCGAACTGGTGATCCTCTGGTTCACAGGCTGGCACTCAATCCACTGAGCCACACGAGCCAGGGCAAGCTCTTTTATTTGTTATGAAAAAAGTCTTAGATAATATTCAACTTACTTCAGTGGTTAGAAATGATCATTGGAAATAAAGAACAATGTGCAAGAATAAAAATAAAAGTATATGCTCTCTTTTGATATTTATCACCTTACATATATAGTTTTTCCATGGGTGGATGATTCTCCTTAATCAACTTGGTTTATATATTTTTGACATATTATTATTTTTGATCACCATTATTATTTTTGAATTAAAATGCCCACTTTCCTACTTAGCCTACATACTATTTTAATGGCATTATTATGCTTTACTTTATGTATGTAATGCACCATAATTTACTTTAGCAATCGCCGCCTTCTGGATATTTGGTTTCCTTCAAGGAACATGGAAGGACAATCATTGTAGAAGTAGAGAATTACCCGGCTGGTTTATTTTTTCTTCTTTAGTAACAAGTGCTTATCTTTACAAGTAGTAGTGTATGTTGGGCATTTATTATTTGCTGAATAAAGGTTGAATAAACAATCCTCTAAAAAGATTTTAATAATTTATAATATCAGCAGGAATATATATTTGTTTCATTATAATTTACTAGCTCTGGGTTTTATCATTTTAATCTGCTTTTTTCTAATTAACAGGTATGAGGTGGTAGTTTATATTTGTTTACATTTGTATATATTTATACATGAGGATGATCATTTCTTGAAATTTTTACAGATCTGTATTTATTATAGAAAGATTTGTATGTTCACATCCTATTTTAGATTCTTATTGAAATTGACCTTTGAACAATGTGGGGGTTAGGGGAACGGATAACCCATGCAGTTGAAAATCTACCTGTAACTTTTGACTCCCCAAAACCTTATATACTAATAGCCTACCAGTGACCAGAAACCTTACCCATTACATAAACAACTGATTAACACCTATTTTGTATGTTATGTGTGTTATATACTTTATCCTTATAATAAAGTAAGTTAGAGAAAATAAATTGTTATGAGGAAAATTATAAGGAAGAGAAAATACATTTACCGTGTTTATTGAAAATTATCTTCATCAAAATGGACCTCCATAGTTCAGACCTTGTTGTTCAAAGGTCAACTGTAATTTCTCAAATATTAAATATAATAGTTTTTCCATATATATCATAAATCAATTTTTCCAATTCATTGCTTTCCTTTATTATAGTTTTACTGATTTATATTGGAGAGGGGTTTAAAGAAAAATAAAATTAATTGACTATATGGCTGGGTATTTCTTCTACAGTTTCAGTAGTAGAGAATTGTTATATCATGACATGAACTGTGAACATCTCTGATTTACTGAATTTCTGAAGACTTTTTTTCCTACTGACATATTTATTTTCTAACAATATGTGTAATACTCCTGGAATAATTTCAAAAATAATATATTTTCAAGTGCTTATCCTCAATGGTTAGTATTTTGCTAGGTTCTTTTTTAAAAATAAAGAAAAATGTTTACATTTGAATCAACTTAGTTTGCTTTAGTAAATGAGAATGGGCATATGTTCTTCCTTAGTAATATCAGATATTTCCAGGAATGTTTATTAATTTTATTAAATAAATAAATACTTTGTGTTCTAGAAAACTTTGTATTAATTCCTATAATCTCTGATGTATCTCAATGCCTTTTTAATATATTTTTTGTAACTTGCAATTTTCTGTTTCCATAATAATATACTTTCATAGCACATAAACCCAATGTACTAAAGTTGATAAAATTGAGAAAATTTTAATATATACACTGTGGACTAATATTAAATTAGTGTTAAATTACTAATTTTGATAATTGTTTTGTGGTTATTTAAGAGAATGTTCTTCTTCTTATAAAATGTATTCTGAAGTATGTAGGAGTTAAGGGGCATGATGTCCTTACCTTACTTTCAAAGGTTCAGGAAAAAAAATGTGTATGTGTATATATGTGTGTCTGTGTTTTACATACACACATGCAAAGAGAGAGAGGACCCTAAAGCAAATGAGTCAAAATGTAAACAATTAGTAAATATGGGTGAAGGGTATAGTGAGTTCCCTACTTGCAGCTTTTCTGTAAGTTTGAATCTATAACACAATTTTTAAGAGGCAAGGAAAAAAATATATCCTAATCTATTACTGTCCCCCATGTTTCCAAAATTTCTTAAGAGAATCTCCTACTTTCCCCTTCAGATAGTTGAACATTTAAGAAAACTCAGATGTCTTTGATGAATTTCATTAGTGTCCTAAGATATTTTGTAGTCCTGATTACCAAATGTCAACAACTACAATATAAAATATTTCAGGCCAAATCCAATAATTCCTTAAAAATAATTTCCTCAGTGGTTGGATGATGGTTTCTGCTGATTTTGTGGGTTATGGAGAGCTTAGCTAGAATAGAAAGGCATGTTGTCTAGTTAAAGCAGCCCAAAGGTTTGGATGCATTATCCAGATACATAGCAATTCCATAGCCCTTTTACCAAAATGCATTCACATGCAAATTTGTTACTAAAAAGCAATTTCAATGGGCTAATTGGTACACAGATTCCCACTGTGGAGGACTAGGTTCTTTCCACTTACCGTACCCTCATCAGGGTCATAGAGCCTCTGCATCAGCTGGACTGTGGTGCTTTTCCCACAGCCACTGTTCCCAACCAGAGCCACCGTCTGCCCACTCTGAACCTTCAGGTTGAGGCCCTTCAAGATCTGTGAGGAAAAGGCAGAAAAAGAACACAATCCACAACAAAATCCTAAAAGGGGAGTCATTTGATTCTATTTCAAATGTGAAAAACAACCAAATAGGCCCCGCCCCCACAGGCCCTGTGTGGCTGCAGAGGTGTGCCACCACTGCCACCCAGGCCACCCACTCCCGCAAATGTGGCGCCATGAGCAGCATAGAGCCTGTGGGCTGTGGCCCTGGGGCCAGAGGGGCCACTATCAGGAGGCAGGCCCCAATCAACTCTCAGTGAGTGACATGAATAGATGACAACAGAAAGTGGTATCAGTATAGTCGGAATCAACGATTTTGGACAGGAAGCACTGGGAGATGTTTACTGTAGTCTGCCTGAAGTTGGGACAAAACTGAACAAACAAGATAGGTCTGGTGCTTTGGAAAGTGTGGAAGCTGCTAGTGAACACTATTCTTCTCCACCAGAAGTAACTGAAATTAATCAAGGTCTTGCAGAAAATCCAGGACATGTCAACAAAACTTTTATGAAGGTGATTGGCTGATCAAGATGCCACTGAATAACCCTACAGAACTAGACAAACTAATGTGTGAAGAAACATATGGGAACTACGCAAAATCTACTGAGGATTGCAAATGGATCACCCCCTCCCTCCAAATAAAGTAGTATGAAACAACTTAATCTAGCATAGTTGTCTTAAATAAGTGGTGGATAGAAGATTTAAAATAGCAGCTTTTAGTAATACCAATGGAAAAAGAAACTATTCACAATGCTACTGGAAGAAAATAACCCTTAACTTTCTAACAATTGCAGGTAAGCACAATATGCACCTTTTCCCAACACCCTATGATTTTTAGGCTAGGCTATAGTTATAATATTCAGAATTCCTGAAATTATCTGTGATAAAATTTAGCTATAGAAATTATATAATTCAAAGATAACATTGTTATCATAAGCCTTATATAATACAGTGTGAGGCAAATGTAGATTTACAGTTGTTTGTATGAAAAATAATATAAAAATTAATACATAATAATACAAGAATAAACTCTGTTTTGCATACTCATAACTGTAAACTTACTTTTGCCACACTGTGTATTATAACTTGCTTATATCTGTCTCTGGATTTGGGCCCAAATACTTAATGATCTTTCCATTGGAAATAACTGGCAGTGCAGAAAAGTTTCTGTTAGTTGTTATAGTGCCAGATGATGAACATACTATCTTAAATTTGCAATATACTGCATTTGCTGGTGCTATTTTTATATGTCAAAGCAACAGCCTTCCAGGAAAACAAGGAACAATTTAATAATAAAACTTTCAACTTCTTCATTAAAAACACTATCAAATAATGGAATATAATCCCCAAAGAGAAAACACATAAAAATCAGAATATTAGAGTCTTCAGGTTATTTAAGATGATTAAACAATCAGTCTGTGTTGGGAATTCCTATAAATATTATTTACAGTACCTTGACATTAGCTCGAGCTGGATAAGAAAAATGAACATCATTGAACTCCAAATTTCCTTTGATGTTGTCTGGTTTGTGTCCTCTCTCTGAAAAACTGTCAATTTTAGGATTCTAAATAAAACAAAATTCAATGACTATTCTATAACAGAATAAACAATTGCATTTTTTAAGGAATTGGGTTTAGCAAATCCCAAAAATAAGGCCTGGAATGGTACAATCTCCCTCACGAAATAGAACCCAAGGTAAAGATTGTGTGTGTATGTGTTTAAGGAAATATTCATTCTTAGAAAACAGGCATTTCCTTAAAGAACATAAGGGATATACTCATTTTATTTCATACAATATTTCAGTTTAAGATTTTGGCATATCCTTATAAATTTTCTAAATGGTCAGGTGTATGCATGTTTATACAACTGCATTAACAAAAACATACTATAATTGACATAGCCAGGTGTTTCATCATTTAGTGAAAATTAACTTATTTCTAAATAATAAATATAATGGACCGAATTGAGAAGACTGAACAATTGGTTAGAGCCAAGTTATTTAGGGACAATGAAAACTTTCAATGAATTTGGGAGCGGAGCAATTTTCTCATGACTTAGATCAATGAAACAGGAGGAACTGCTTGGATTAAATTATCAAATTTCAATTATCTTCTTTGTAGTTTATCTATGTATAAACAATGACATATTTTAATATATCAAAACTATTTTCTTTATTCTACTGCAGTTAGTACAACTTATTCAACATAGTTGATTCTAAATTATATCAAACATGCAGTGATCAATTTTTCTGAGGGGGGCAATGCAGCAAAACAGTCAATTTTGGTCCCACCAATAATTTTTCCACCCATTCATCCTGTATAAAAATCACAATATTCTCATTTTGGCTACAAAATGAAAAAGAGAAGGAAAAAACTATAAAGGCAAACATCTTTGCTCTGAACTCTAATAACAACACAGGTACAGATGTACCATTCCAGAATGATGTCAGTGTTATTATATTATTTAAAGATAAACTTCTAGAAAGATTAATGAGGCTTTTTGTTTCATTCATTATTAAGAAAAAGTTAATTTCACATACTTAATTTTCACATATCTAACCTAAAGCCAGATTTAATTACCCAAGACTCAAGGAATTTCTCAGCATCAAAATAATCAATAACTCACATTATCTATAATAGCAAAGATCACATATGCAGCTCCTCTTGCATTGGCAAAAGCATCAATACATGGGGCAGCTTGTCCAACGCTGAAAGCTCCAATCAGAATAGAAAAAAAGACCTGAGCAAAAGAATGTGAGGAAAAGTTATCAGCCCCATGCTGGGGTCCATTATCTCAAATATGATTTGTTTGAAACACATACTATACAGAGGATTGAGTTGAGGTTTAACCTTTTAAATTTTCTTAGCAAAAGAACAAAATTTAGAAGGTTACTATAGCATTTGATTGCACAAATGGATTTCTTCAACCTTGAAAATATTTGTCTAGCTTGCCAAACTATCTATCGCTCTTCTCCTGTACTTACACAGAGTCAGGAAGATTTTTCAAACCTAGTTCCTTGATTCTGAAACTAATGCGACCAGAGGGAAGCATTTTCCATCAGTATTATTATACTAATTTTTTCTAACTATATATAGAATATACAGAATGTTCAAGATGAAAAATTGTATATATGGACCCCATGGAATTCTCCTTAAAAAGTACCATTTACATACATATTTTAATAAGATTTTTAATATAAGAATTAGCCCACATATTGTAAAACACTAAATTACAGTTGTGGGCACTGATTAGTAATTCCTTTACATAATTATTCTGTACTGTACCATAAAAACTTAACATTTTTTCCTTTATATTTTTTTACCAGGAAAAGAAATCAGGAATACAGATTATTAGCATAATTCAACTGAGGAAAACATAAATGAAGAGAAATTACTCCTGTATTTCTGGGCATGGTGAAACTTTTGTACAGTTTGGCTTTTCTCAGAAGACAGTAGCAATAACACTACACATAACCACAACTCAGATATCCCTCTCTCTCTCTCTCCACTGTCTGCAATACAGATAAGGACCAGTAAGAAAGCAAAAATGTCTCTGCCAAAATAGATGTTATCAAGTTAATGTACTGGCACGCATTACGCAGCAGGTATTGCTGGGCTCCCTGCACCTGGGGAGAGATCGCTCTCCAGCGCGACTGGGGAGCCATCATTGCCCTCATGCGGCAAAGCAGGAGACAGGAGACAAGGCCAGAGCAGACACTCTCATCGCCAACGGTGCACAGCAAAGTTAGGATTCAGTCTCCGTCTTCATAAAATAGCAGGCAAGAAACTGAAGAGAAGTGGAGAGCTTCTAAGCTAACAATCAGAGAGGAGACCAAAATGAGAAGAAAAAAAAGGCACAGCTATCATGAAAGTTCATCCAGCCAGACAGCCCTCAGTCTGAAGATATCTTTCTAGAAAACAATTGAAATGATTAATTTTCATAAGGGCCCTAAGTCATCAGCAAAGGGCCTCATTGTGTGTGGTATTTTTTGTTTAGAAAGACAGAGAAGTTCAGGTTTTAGAAGATTGCTGTTTGAATGATTACACATTGTTCTGATTGTCATCAACAGGGAAAGATGGCCACAAAATATTTCTAGTTTATTAAAAAATGTTACAAAATGATATCCCTAATACAATCCCAGTTTTGAAAGAAAAAAATATGTGTATATATAGAAAATGAACTGGAAGATACATACCAAAAGTTATCATTAAATGTATATGGATTATTAAATAATAAGTAATTCCTAATTTTTTAAATGCTGTATTCTAATCATTTTATAACCAGTATGTATTATTTTTATAATCCTAAAATAAAGCTATTTTCATTTTGAAAAAAAGAAACTAAAATAACTTTTCATCTCATATTTCAGATAGCTTATGTTTTAGATTATGTAAACTTAACATTCCCTCACTATATGACCTATTGTAATAATATTTACTTTCTTACATAATGAAAATCAAGGGCAGAATGAAGATGATTCCAATACATACTTGTTCATTCAGAAATTTATTCAATTTTTATTCCATTTTATATATTATATATTTTCTCAATTGGCTTTACTAATGCTATTTTCTTGCCCCCACTCATAATTACACCTTGTGTATTCTAGAAAGCCAACTCTGCCCATAGAACAGAGCAAAGATTCACCAAGAGAAAAAAGCCTATAATCATGGCTCATCCTTCAAAAAGGAGGAATAAGAAAGTAAAGGTATACTGATAAACAATGTTTTTAGATTCTTCATAAATATTGGGAAATCTACTTACCGTCATTGCATTTCCCAAAGTATATTCTTTTGATATGACTAGAGTGGATCCATACCAGAAGGCCAGCGCATATGATGCATATATTAACAGGAAGGCAATGCCCATGGAAATGTTTGCTGAAATAGCTTTTTTAATTCCAATCTTTTTGGCATTTTCTAGGTGTATCTGATACCTACCAGAAAATGAGGGGGGAAATGTCATAATAAGTAAACAATCCATAATCTGAGCCATATTCACCTCCTGTATAGTTGGAGGTTTAAAAAACAAAGCAATCAAAGTAAGAAATCACTGGGGGAGACCCAGCTTCCTAGAAAGTGAACCAAGTCAGGACCAGCCAGATAGGGATAGACAGGGCTAGAACCTATCTGTGCTTTCTCTTTACTGGCCTGGTCCCATCTCCTTTGGTCCTCACCCAGTCCAACCAATGTTCCCACAGCTGGGCTATGGAAGAGCTTCATCATCACCTTCATGGCCAGCATCACAAGTCAAGGTTAAGGTGGAAGGAGAGAAACCAAGCCAACCAAGAATGACACCAAAATTTAAATACTATTCAGGACTCTTAAAATAGTTAGATTCTTAACATAGCTCATTTCTCTTCTCTAGAAAAAAGAAAATCCTTCCTCTATTGCCCCATTGGGTAAGGGACAGGAATTTTACATGTTCTTAAACTTAGGCCTTTACTTTTTCTTTTGTTGTTGTTTTGTTTTTTGATCAATTGACCTTCAACTGTTAAGCCAAGGTACAAAGTTATAAAGTGGTGACTACTTGTGGGATATGGATTCTTACTCAGTTTTTCTAGATTTTAGTTTTGTCATCTGTAAAATGAAGTTTATAATGCCTACCTTGCATGAGAATTGTGAGGATGAAAGTAGTTAGTGCAGTGCTGGCACATAGTTGACAAAACCTGACGATTTCTATTCCCACTCTTCTTACCACTGCTGTTCTTGAATTTAGTCTCTGTGAATATTGCTCATTCTATTATCCTATTTTTGAATAGTAATTAAAATTCATATTACTGGCTTCTAGGATTTGATACAAAAGTACAAATGTCTAGAATGCTTCTGTTAAATTGCAATTTTTTTACATCAATTTAAATTAAATCTACCTTTCCATGCTAGACACAGAGAATATGTAAATTTTACTTTTAGCTCCCTAAATTCAGAAAGAAAAAAAAAAACAATGGATATACAATGAGTCTTTGGGAAAAATATCATGTAAAATAGGGTGTTTCTGCTTCTAACAAAAAAAGAACATTTTTTTTTCTTTTTAGTTTAACCAAATGAGATGTTGAGAATTTATTAGTTTGTAAAGAATGTATGCTGCCACCAAAAAGTGCCTGTCTTTTTAATTACTTGAAGCACCCAACTCTTCAGTGTCCTTTCCTGGCTGTTGGGCACTGCACTCACTTAGCAGAGCTGTGTCCCCTTCCAGGGGAGGCGTGAGCAGGCCAGGGATTAGTCCTGGGCGGGACCTCCAGGCAGCGCAGGCAGATTTACATTGGCCCCAGTGTGGCACAAAGCTCGGGTGACAGTGGTGGACACGCTGTAATTACCTTCGCTTAGGCGGCTTGCTTACTGCAGCTAATGGAGCGGCACTGATTACACTCACATCCTGAGGTCCAACTGAGAGTTAGTGTGGTCTGTGTGGGCTATTGTGTACAGGAAGCAGCAGTAAGAGAGAAAAAGGGAGAGGTTAGACACCAGGAACATGGTGGTTTCGAAGAGGGTTTAAGGAATAGAAAAATAGAAAATGAAATAGAGGAAACTAGAAAAACTTGGCTTTAAGGCTGGAGAATGTCCAAGAATTTCTACTTCAGAGTTGTGGGTATCAGGAGTCCCACAGAACAGCAAAAGAAAATACTTTACACAGAATTATACTTTGGCTATATGAAGGGATGTTATTATTTACAGAAAACTGTTTGGGAACATTTAAGTAAAGTAGAGGGCGTACCCTTCATTAGTAACTTTGGTTCTGACATTTAGGTTTTTTATGTATCAAGTTCCTTTAGAGCGGGGGTACTTGACCTGGGAACCTGAATGGCAAAAAAATTACATATTTATTTTCACTAATCTCTAACTGAAATTTAGCATTTCCTTTCATTATCATAGCAGGCAACAAACCACTGTAGTATCAGCAGTAACTGTGACTTTGTTGCCAATAGAAATCCCAGATCATTTTCATATCATGTTACAATTGCAACAAATATCTTGAAATGTCTTTTACCCACATCCCTACTCCGGAACTACAGCAGCTCTGAGACCCATAATTAGCTCTTATTATTTAATATGTCAACAAAAGAGACACATATTTACTATATCACAACTTAAAAATGTTTTGATAACTGGACTTCAGTATAATTGGTTTCCTTTGGAATCCTATGCATTTTGCTTTGTGCATTTGAAATCATTATTCTAAGGAGGGAGACAGCAAAAGGAGTCCATGAAACACAAAAGGGTCAGAAGCCTGTTGCAGAGGGACATTAAACTCTAGCCATCAGTAAAGGGTGCCTATATTTTGTGGGGGAGTTTTAATATTAGGAAAAGGAAAATGGTGAACACATACCCCAAAAGAATGGGCATCAAAATGTAAAAGTGGGTTCTTTGAACCAGGGAACAAAGAACCTTCCTGACCTTTCCAGCTCTTTGTTCTGGCCCCCAAAGGCGATCACTGTCCGGATGGCCCCCAGAGCCTCCTCTGCTACAGCACCTGCTTTTGCATATGCAGCTAATTCTTTGTCACTGAAAGCCGAGAGTATCTGGACAGAAGAGAAAAGATAGTGCTTTTATTTGGGGAGAAAAGTTAAAATGCAGTCTAGTCAACCCTTAAAGTTACTTTTTCTCCCCCAACGTATCCTTTACTAAACACTGATGTCATGAAGCCAAGGACACTCAGTGTACCAGCTCCAGCAGCTTCTTCCACCCCACACAGGCTACGCCAGATCCACCCTCGCCACGTGCTCCCAGGAGTAGTCAGGAAAAGGAAATCCTTGCACAATTCTTTAAATAGCGTTTTGGGAACAGTTCAAGTTCCACATCTATTATACTATGCTTTTTTCTCTGTTGACTGCAAAATAAACAAAAATAAAACCTACTGCTTTGAAAGGATTGACCATCCTTTCCTTCACTGTGTCACAATTTTGAATTACTGTGAAAAAATATTTCCAGATCTATTCATTCTACTCAATAAGATGGCTAAACAAGATGTTGCAGGAGGAAGGATCAAAACAGAAGAGATACTAATTATTAAGTAAATCATCAACCCTGGAGTGAGCAAAACTTGCCAGTAAAATTTCTCTGAAAGAGGCTTGCAGGCTGAAGTAGAACAGTTTATATATATTTTACTGTAAGGCAAAATTGGCAGAGTACCACTTAACTGTCAAGGTAACAGTTAAAAATAAATAAAATAAACCCAAACTTTATTTAAATTGTTTATATTCACACAATAGTTGGGAGGAATGTTATATTTTAAAATTGTGCTTTCTTAAATAAGGACATAACCATATATTTAATTTAAACTGTTATGCCAAAAGATTTACCCAAAGAAATAACAGCTGTGTAAAAAAATCTTTAATTAAGGTAATAATTGTGACATTTTGAATCACATTTAAAATAAATTTCCTCATTAAAGCACCATATTAACAACATGCTTCTAAATGTGGTTTCAGCTGACATTTAACACCGATCCGCACAACTATAAGTACCAGAATCCTGCATCTTAAAAATAATTCTGTACATGTGGGTTAACACACACGAAATTGCCTGTGTCACATACCTTTGCCCAAACAGCTGCAGAGAGTCCCAGGATAGGGCTGATGGCCATTATCACAAGGGTGAGCTTCCATCCTCTGATGAACCCCACTATGAATCCTGCAAAAAACGTGGCTACTGCTTGAAAGAACATTCCAACCTTGTCACCAATTCCTTCACTGATTTTGGAGATGTCACTAAAAAAGATCACACCTAAGTGGTTACAGGCAGGAGGTCTTCAGTTAGAACGGTGAAGCAGACATCTAAGAAACATATAGACAGGTAAGACTTGTTCATACACTGCAGGCCTCTTTCTGAGTCTTAGCCTCTTGAATGATATTTTCCCCACATAAATACTGTATAAAGGAAAAAATTGAGGATTAGTTCATGCTTCTAAGAAATTAATACCATTAAAGTTGATTCTATTAAATGTGTTAATCCTATTAAAGAAGCATTAACATTTTGACCACGAGTCAATTTGTTCATAGCTTAAGTTAGGAAGGGCATTACAGCCGTAATAGGGAGGTGCTCCTTGCTTCTGCTGTTGGCCCTATTCTCAACCCACTCTATTCTCAGCACAGCACCCAATTGATCCTTTGAAAATGGAAGTCTGAACAAGCTACTCCTCAGATCAAAAATGTGCAATTGCTGCCCATTTCCCTCAGAGTTGAACAATGAAATCCTTACTGAGGCCAACCAGGTCCTGAATGCCTTGGCCTTCCCTCCTTTTTGACCTCATTTGCTCACTACATCCTTGCCAGGAACTCCAGTAAGAAACAGTTTATCATCTATCTCCCCCTGCTGGAACATAAGCAACAAGACGACAGAGAATTTCACCTTGGTCACTGGTGTACGTATCACAAATACCTAGACTAGTGCTTGGCACATAATAGGCCCTCAAACTGATGAATGAGTGAAGAGTCAGCAATTACTAAGACAAGTCTCTTCATGAATTCATTCAATCATGGATTCATTCATTCAACCATCTTGATTGAGTATACAACATCTCTCAGGCCCCGTGGTAAGCTCATGAGAGATAAACCAGTATGTAAGATGTGAGCTCAGTCCTCAAATAAACCTACTATATAACTGGGGAGAAAAACTAACATAAGAAAATACATGGTGGCAAAGGCCATAAGTGCTAGAAATGGCTGTCAGATCATCTGTTCTCAATACATATCAAATGCTTAACCCAGGAACTTTTTCATTGGAAATCTTCCTGTGACAACTCTTCACACAGTGGTTAATGTCTTTACACAAGCATAACATTAACAATACACTCACTCTGTTAGCCGTGTGTTGAGTTCACTGGTGTCGTTGATGTCAAACCAGCCTATTTCTTGCCGGAGAACAGCATGAAAAAACTCTTTCCTAATTTTCCTAATCTGTCGGCCAGCTGCCAAAGTCCAAAATGAAACTTGTATATAGGCAGCAACGAGAACTCCGGCACCTAATCCTGAGTAATAATATGCATATCTGGAAAAGAATTAGAACATTTCTTTTATATACTGTCCTTTATTCATCTCTTTCAGGAGTAATCTTCAGAACTGGGAATAAGTAAGTTTACTGAACTGATTGTAAAGACTGTGTAAAACATTATAACAAATATACATTAATTTTTTTTCTCTTTTCTTAAATTATGAGAAGATGATGGCAAATCGATTTACTTGAATTATCGGCCAAAGAAAACATACATTTCTCTAGCTAACAGGAAAAAGTAGTGGTGTTAATGAATCATTTTAAGACTGATATTGACAATTTGTACATACAATTTGATTCTTCTTTCATAATTAATATTCTAGACTTGTGTATCTTGTACTGAAAAAGTTTACTATTATTCAACATATTACAAATATAGGAATAAACAGATTAAGCATGTTAAATGTTTCTTAGTTTTCTTATATTGTTTATACAAAAACAACAAAAAAAACCTCTTCCTACTTAGTAGAATTTGAAAAAAATTTAAATAGTATGGTAAAATTTCATGAATTCAACCTTATTTAGAGTGAGCTCTTTCTTAACTAAATTAGAGGAAAGTTAGTATCTTTAAAAAAAATAAATTCAGTTTCAGTACTTTCAAATACATTCTTAACATAATTTTTACACACTTCTTCCAGATAGAAGCCTTCCAGGCCTGCTGTAACATAGAAATAGCACTCAGTTATACCAGCAACATTAATTGATATGTAAACATACAAACATTATGTTACAGGCTTTTGAGGTTTCCATAAAGAAGACTAAAATAGGGGAGAAATGCCATGAATGACTTTACTGGATCAGCTGACAACATTGGAATAAAAGTGGTAGATTAGATAGAAGTACTATACAATATTAAATTTACTGAAGTTGATAGCTGTACTGTGGTTATGAAGAGAATATCCTATTCTTAAGAACCACACTGAAGTATTTATTAGTAAAGGGCCATGATGCATGGAACTTACTCCAAATGGTGGGGTTGGAGGTGGTGTAAATGATAACAATAGGTTAAAGAGTATAACAAAAAATAAAGAGTACACATATATATTAGCTAATTACCTAGTCATTTCTTCTTCCAGAATTCTTCCCGGATTTAACATTGACAATGAAAAATTCACTAAATAAAAACAAAACAAAACAAAAATAAGACATTTTTGAAAGTTGGAAGTATTAATAGACATTGCTAACTTTAAAAAATCTTTTTTCTTTTCACTTTCAAGTGCACTCTTTTCTCTTTATTCAAGGACCCAATGGGTTTAGATGCAGGACACCTAGGGTCCAGATGGGGGGAGATAAGCCCTCCCTGGTTCCTCCCCCATCCTATCAGTCTGGGGCCTTCAGCCAAGCAGCTTCCTAAGGCATAGAGAGGAGCAACAGAAGGCAGAATAGGGGGGGAAAATGATCCAAATAGTAGCTCAGAGCACTTGACAGATACTTGCTTCTGTACATTTTATTTTAATATATGTGTGTTTTCCCTTGCATGCTTAAGACCTAAGTGATAGAAAGGTAATTTTACATTCATTATAAAGGAATAAAATTAAAGTCAAGGAAGATAACTGAGTTGCTCAGAGACAAGTCAGTGAATCACTGGTAATTAGTCATTATCCTGAATTCCATGTCTTGTTTACCAGTAAAACTGTATTCAGTACTTTTAAAGCAGTATTAATTGGAAGGAAATACATTATCTACAAATTTGAGCTAATCTGATAAAAATGTCAGTGTGCCTTTCCTGGTTTCTATTATAGCTAGCATTTATTGAGTATTTATTATATGCCAGGCTCTGTGCTGAACACTTTGCATGTATTAATTCATTTAATTTTCCCAACAACCCTATGAGGTAGCACTGTTTTAGAAATCCCCATTTTTACAGACAAGGACATCAAGGCACAGAGAGATAAAGGAACTTCCAAAGTCACACAGCTAGCAAAAGCCCTAGAGTCCTAACACTGTACCGTACAGCTCCCAACACTTAATACTATACTGATTGATTTATGTGGTAATCAGTTATTTTCACTTTTTTTAAAACATAAAGTGAAAAAATAAAAAGGAAACAGCCCATATCTACTACATTCACAAAATAATAGGATAAAGTACCACCACGGTATTGGTGAGAAAACATATGAAGGTAGGTACTTCCCATTTACCATGATGCTAGGAGAGAAACTAGTTTATCTTTGTTCCTTTATCATGTGTAAATAACCCAGAGGTCATGTTTTCTGGGTGCTGTGTAACAGCCTTATCTTCTTTCAAAGGGAGATAAGGTTGAAATTGATTTAAAACTTAAACTGCTATTAGGATCAATTAATTGCCAGGCATAATTTTTCCCTCAGGATTGTAATTTCTACTGATGCTCACAGTAAAGTGCTTATTAACCTAGCTTTTTATCAGCTATCAGATCCTTGAGGAACCATATGCTATTTTACTTCTGTCCTTATCAGTTCAGTTCTGTGTGTTCATTTCCTTCCTGAGTTCTTAAATATGCAACTCTGATATGCCAGATTGGAACTGTGTTTGGAATTAGAGGCAGACAAACTATCCTAAGCTGTGGTATTTGTAGAAATCATTATTCAAAACCTTGGGAAACCTCGAGATATATGTGTACAGGGCTAGTTTTTTCCTTGAACTTAGGAAACAAGGAACAGACTAACAGTGACTAGAGGGGAGGGGGGAGGAGGAGGAGGGCGGAAAGAAGGGGAAGGGTTTAGTCAAGGAACTATTATAAATGATTCCCAGACATGGACTACAGGGTGGGGATTGACTGTACAAGAGGGGATGGAGTGTGCGGGGCAGGAGAGAGCAATGGGGAAAAATGGGACAACTGTAATAGAACAACAATAAATTTTTAAAAAGAAAAAAAAGAAGTTGGGTGAAATCTTAATTGAATGAATTTCACTCTCCTCCAATACGCACCCCAGACTTTTAAATTATCTCAATGATGATATTATATTTCATATTGATCTTCCCTTCTAGGAAATAAGCATTTATGGGCATTCCAAATTTGACCTGCCCCTTTCCAAGAGTCCAGGCCAAGAATGGCAATCTAGTTCTGGGTTAGTAACCCTAGGAGCTCCAGAAACCCCAGGAAACCAAGAGTTTCTGTTGCCTGGGGACAAAGGTGAGACAAATGTGTTGCTATGTTCCTAGAAGCGTCATGGGATCACTCTAGACCTGGAATTCCAGATCTGAAAACATGGGGTTCTCGAGCTGGTGTTTTAGACCTAGAAATCTCATGGATTCTAGATTTGGAAAAGGCGTAGTACTGGTTTTCTCATATGCTACTTATTACTTTTCAGTCTTTTTTTAAAGTATATTTTATTGATTATCCTATCACAGTTGTCCCAATTTTCCCCCTTTGCTAACAATCTTCAAACAGTTATCTGATCTGTGGGTCCTTAAGGCTATCTGCCTGTTAGAATCACGTGGGGAACTTGAAAAAATACAGATTCCCAGGCTCCACCCAACACCATAACTCAGAACCTTTGACTGAGTCTAGAGACCATATTTCTAAAAATACCTCAGTTCATTCCAATATGCCTTGATGGAGAACTCTCACTCCCACCTGCCTGAATGCCTCCCACAACAAAGCAGTGGGGAACTCTTGAAGCTGCTTATTCACTTTAGAGAGCTCCCAGAGAATTCATCCTGCATATAGATTACTAAACAGAATTTTAGAGTAGTTGTTTCATTTCCAAGTTCTCACAGCTAGTCTTCCCCAATATTTATCAATCATTTACTATGTTCCAGACACTTTACTTAAATCATCTCCTTTAATACTTTATATAAAACATCTCATTTAATTCTATCAGTAAATCCATGACTACTTTTCAAAGGTGAGAATGGTAAGAATTATAGAGGTTATTATTTAGGCCCTTCACCCGTCACCTGTATTTTCCCAAGGTCATACAACTGGAGGGTGAAGGGCCTAAATAATAACTGTATACTTTAAGGATTACCTAAGAAGACATTAGATAGGGCATCATGACTGTCACTTTAGAATCTCGGAGTAAACCAATGACTGTCTTCCTCAATTCTGCCTAAAATTTCTTTTGCCATATAGAAATACTCAGCACAAAACAAAGAGGTGGTGTATGTTCAGGTAGCTTAGGCAGTGTGGGCAGTTAAATAAAGTAACAGAGGGCTCAAAAATGCCTTTTCCTCTCAATCTGAAGGCAATGCAAGGACAGTCAGTGTACATCAATTTCCACACAGAATATCCTAGATTATTACAGTCACATAAACTTGGCATAAAATATATCAAGTTCTTGATACTCTGCAGAAAAACTGTTTCTTATGACTCTGTCCTTAAGGTTTTGAATGCAGAATGTTTTATGCATAGTTTCTGCACAACTGAGTCATTGTGAGGGGATGACCTTGTCACGGAGTGGCTTTATTCTGTTGACAAGGACGGGTTCTGCTCACAATAAATCATTGTCAGACCCTCTTGTAATTTAAACCATTTTTTTTCTTTTAACATTCCCTTCTCATTTAGCTGTCCAAGAATCCAACCATTCTAAAGAATGGACTCTAAATAAACATGATCTCTGTGAGATGAGCTAGGGAGCTCAGCTCACTACTCTATCTTCTCTCAGCTTCCATGATGGCTGCTACACTCTGCAACTGTAAACGTATCAATGACCTCTTTGGATTTAGAGTGAGTATAAAATTTAAAGATTTCCTTTTCTCCAAAGAGGTATAAGAATATTACTTTTGCAAACTGCAGAAAAAATCATTAACATTGGAAGAACTTCCCCTTCCAAATCCTCCAAGACAGCCAATAGGCCTAGTAACAAACGTGGCTATAGAAGACCAAGGGTCATATCATTTGGAGGCTACAGAAAATAAGTTGGCAACTCTGGTGAGTTTAGCACACTTGCTTGTGACATTACCTGGAGAGACCTTGAATTTGGCCCTGGGGACAGCACATGGCATCTGTCTGCCATGTCCAGCTTCTAAGCAATTCAGTTGTGTAATTAGAAACAAGTAAAAAACAAACAAACTGCTCCAAATAAAAAAGTTATGGAATTATTCTGGTATTTTAAAAACAAGACTAATAAAATCAGTACAAATGCTGACTTATCTGTGATAAGTGATTTTTTAAAAAGTTTAATTGTGATAAAATACACGTAACATAAAATTTACCATCTTACCCATCTTTAAGTGTGCAGTTCAGTAGTGTTAACTATATTCACATCGTTTACAACCAATCTCCAGCTTTTTCATGTTTGAAAACTGAAACTCTATGCATTAAACAACAACTCCTCATTTCCTCCCCACCCCACACCAGTGCCTGGCAACCACTGTTCTATTTTCTGTTTCTATGAATTTGACCACTCTATATACCTCATATAAGTGACATCATACAGAGTTTGTCTTTCTGTTACTGGCTTACTTCACTTAGCATAATGTCCTTAAGCTTTGTTCACGTTGCAGCGTGTGTCCAGATTTCCTTCATTTTTAAGGCCGAATATTATTCCATTGTATGATATACCACATTTTGTTTATCCGCTCATCTGTTAATCTGATTTTTTAAACCCTTAATTGACATCATTTTTTTGACTGATGTGTCTGAATATGGGCATCATCTTGCTTTATACATATATATAATCAATGCATAATAGATCTATAGAGTTTCTAAAAAGTTAAAAGAAAACAAATAGAAAACTCTTACCCCTCATTTGCTTGAAGACATTTAAAACTATCCTATGTTACTCCAATTTTACCTTTATGGTATTTATATTAAAATTTTGGTCATTGGTTAAACATAAGTAATCCATTTAACTTTCCCAAACACATTTGTTTTTAAATAGAAAGAAAAATTATTTATATCAGCAATATAATGTATTTATATGTTCATGATGAGCACGGTTTGAATGGCAGAAAGACCTGTATTTGAATTCTGTCCTAATGCTCACCAGCCATGTAACTTTGGACAAGTTATTTATCCTCTCTAAGCCTCGGTTTCCTCATGTTTCACAGAGGATAATATTACCTATTGTGCAGGAATGTTCTTATGAGAGTGAAGTGAAATAGAACCTAGCAGATATGAAATACAGTAAAATATTACTATTATTGTTGTTATTTTTATTATAAAGAGGTTCTCAGAGACAACAGTACTTGAGAATAAGCAAACTAGTATTGGAGCTTTTTTTAATTCAAAGGATGCTTTTGCTTTCTAAAAGGCATTAATGTTTATCAGCATTGATGTAAATAGATCCTATTATATGTCAAACAATCAAATTCTCTTAAGTAATTATACTTAAGTACTACAGTGCTCACCAAATATGTAGCACTCAATCAGTGAACACTTAAAAATGCTTATTGAGTATTATCTAAATGATAGGGTCCACTTTTTCTCAGGTATCTTTGCTATGAAAGCTATCTTTCCTTTATTGGTATTGTTCCTTCTTTCCACCATCTGTGTACCAATAAAGCTCCATTCAGTCTTCTCCAGTCTAGTGCCCACCAGGTCTCTTGGGAGGAATTAAGCCTCAGGCATGGTACAGAGCATGGAACTCTTTCTTTCTGTGTAGAGTTGGGCTAATATGAAAATAATTATGTCCATTGGAACCTCAATCCAGTGCTGTTGCCACAGCTCCTCTTTAGATGACACTGCGTTATGGGACTCCTCTGGCTTTTCAGTAATTACAGTCCTTTGGGTGCGTTTCAAAGCACATCATTCTCAAATTGCCTCTTTATTGTGAAGTGTTATATCAAGTTCCAAAAATTAGACACAGACAATAGCTATAATTTTAACCAAAGGACAGGGGATGAGAACAAAGAAAAGCAGAAACAGCTCTATAACTGAGCACAGCTGAGAAGACCTGCCATGCTATCTGCTGCATTCTGAGATTCAGCAGTAATCACTGACGGGACGGGTGCTGTGCAGATATGCTCTGTTACAGCGCCACTGTCCTCAAATAAAGTGACTTCCCTGCTTGTTTTTAGACAAAGCTTTCTGTGTATTTCCTTATCCTTTCAAACAGCATACACCTATTTCTTAAAATTTAAATGAGTGTTTGAAGAATTTTCTTAGATTTTACAACTTCTGAAGTCACCCAGATGTCTAAATCATTAAACAAGTACACAATAAATAGCAAAATCAATTTCTAACCCTTCACCTAGTTAAAGGAGTATTATGCATTAAAAAAAGAAAGTAGAGAAAAAAAAAGTAGAGAAATGCTTACCTGGAAAGGAGAAGTTTCCTACAGTATTAACAAATCTGTCTGTCATTTGTCCAAATACTATCATCATGAGGGGGAGACCTGATCCATGAGCTATGGCCATGATTGTGCCCAGGGACATAAATAATTTATCCTGCCAATCACTGTATCGAAACTAAAAAAAAAGAAAGAAAGAAAGAAAGAAAGAAAATAACACATATCTTACATCATGGAATAGAATTTCTCTTTTCCACAATTATACATTCTTTGGATTTTTATTTAAAGTCAGTACATTTGTAATAGTTGTAAATAAATGTAATGGGGAAGAAGGAGAATTTCAAGCCAAATCAGTGACAGATTAATTTTATGATTCTATTTATTTTGTATTCTGTGAATAAATCAATTTGACTATGTTTAATTGGTATCTTATTTGGTTGAATGTCTGCAATATAATCAAAAGGAATAAAGGTTTAGTTCTACTTCCAGGGCTCCTGAGGTAGTGAATTAAGAACAGCTAGGAGTACACACACACACACACACACACACACACACACACACATCTTTTAAAATGTCATTCAGAATATTTCAGAGGGAGAATTACAAATAGGGAGAAATAGACCTTCTGAGTTTTGAGGATAATATTCCTTTAAGAGGTTTAAGTTAGTGAAGCACAACAAACATTATGGAAAGTCTTGCTCATGGAGATGATGCTCATTACAGGATCCTGAAGGATAAGGAGGGTTAATAGAAGAAGAATTAGGGAATGCAGAGGAAATAGGGAATGTTTAGATTGAGAACAGCAAGGTGACTAGAAGCTGCATGAAGGGCTCAGGTAGCTGCATGGGGTGGAATTCCTGAATTGCTCAGTGCAAAGTGTGGGAGACCACATTAGAGAGAGGGAGAAAAGCCGTGAGCCACGCCAAGGATCTCAGTCTTAGTGCTTGCTATCCATGTATGATGTATTTAGTACTCTCATGTAGACAGGTGATACCCGTTGTCCCAGTTCAGTGCACAACACCCAAGAACTAAGCAGCTGATCGGTGCCATGATATTCCAAAGACTTTTTCCTCACTGTCTTTGTAGTCCTCTCCAGTTTCTCATGTTTTCTCCCCATTTTTGATCAACTATTCTATGGCTCTCTCTTTGTTCTTCTTTCTTCTTCTGCCTTCCAGACTATTGTTTTTCCATTTCTGTACCTTCCCTTCTGTCCCTTGCATCTCTCCCCCTTTTTAAATCTTTTTCCTCTATCCATTTTCCTCACCCCACCCACCCCTCTTTTGGGGACAAGCAACAGTCATCAGGAGAATGGACGATGAGTCAGACGTCGCAGAACAGAGTCCATGAGAGAGGTAACACTGAGTCAGACAGGGTCGATATGACAGGCAGGCTGAGGCCAGACACACAGTGGGGAGGGGAGGCGTGTGCAAGCTGTTCTTAGAAAGTTCCAGAAGTTCAGTGCGAGAAGGCAAACAAATGCCACCATCAAACACACAGGGCAAGCAAGAGTGCCAGCGAAGGGTCAGAAGCCAGGTGGAGCTTGGAACGAAACAAGGGGAGAAGGTAAAGTCAAGAGCAAATGGAGAAAAGTGCCTAAAATTGCTACAAAAGGGACCTGTGTCCCCAAGGCACAACTCAGTGGCTGCTGGGGAAGGGAGAGAGAACACTTGGGTCTGTTGGCTACAATTACAAACACAGGATCAGGTCATCCTGTAATGTTCTCTTTATTCAACATTTATGAAATTGAAGAATGTTTTAAATGCTTTTCAAATCACTAAATAAAAATTTTTGTCTTTAAGCTTTAATTTGAAATTACATAAAATTCGTAGCAACATCCTAAGTAAATCTACATCTTTTCCAGTGATTTTTCAACAAAACAATGTATTCCAAATTCCTTTATAGCACAGTTTTGTAAATGTCTAATCACTAAAGTGTACATCTGAAATGAATAATAATATTGTATGTTAGGTGTCATTGAAAAATAAAAAAGAGAGAGAGAGAGAAAAAAAAAAAGAAGAAAAAGAAAAGAAAAGAAAAAGAGTACCATTCTGTCCTGAACCTCTTTCAGGACAAAAAAAAAAAAAATCTATTCCCTGAAAAATATTTTATTTAAACTTAATTCACATTTTAAGTTTTAAGTTCAGATGTAACTTTCCATGTTTCTACTTTGTTTGGGGCATTTTATTTTCTGTAGAAGGCAAACATGCATTAAAACCAGGTGTAGTTTTACAATTTATTCTCTAAAGCACTAAATTGAAAACAAAAAACAAAAAAACCCACTCTTATCCAAACACCATGAGAATAAGGGAGAAGAGAATGAATAGGGGCTTTGTGGTGAGAGAAATCTGCAGTGATGCTCCAGACCTAGGATGTTTTAGTGTCTTTTCACCCACTTACTTACTAAGGTGGAGATTTCAGCCAACATGCCACTTAATACCAACTAATTTGTTATCAAATAATGGCTGTCATAGTTTGAAACACATATTTATCAAAAGTGGGCAAACATTTTCTTGGACCACTTCTCTGAGACATACTACAAAGGAAAAATATATTAGACTTCTTCCAAAAATATGTTGGCTTGCCTTGTGCCAGCAGAAAACCACTGAGACTTGTGTTGCACTTAATCTAAATCTCTAATTCCTCTATATTTAATCAATTTTCTCAAATGCCAAATGTGAGCATAGATTTCTTAATTATTTTTAAATTTATATAGTTAACAATCACTCCATATGCAAGCTGATTTCAAGCTAAATTTGTGCAGTTTTGTGAAACAAATGCAGAGATATATATTTTTTTTTCTGAAATCGGTTAGTGTGTCTGGTGTTACAAACAGAAGTCCTATTTCCCCGTGAACCAGTTAGCTCTGCTCTTTTTCATAGCCAGCCTATCCCTATGTCTTTCATCATTCATCTTGGGAATGTGAGCCATGACCACAGTGAGCCAAACCAAGACAGCAGAGGTGCAGCAGGGAAAATCTATCACTGCCTGCAGACCATCAGAAAGTGCTGGCTCATTAACTATCTACTTAAGACACCAAATTTGAATGAAGGAGAGAATTATCACATTTTATTTTAGAGCTTACCAATGTTAATGGTCCAATTAAATTTGCTTTCTTCATTTTTCTCCTGTCTTGGTTGCTGAAAAAAATATAATTGTTTGAATTTAAAACTGTTACAAAATGCTTCACAGCCATGTGAACATCAATTTAAGTAGTTACCATATTCAATTATTACATTATTTCAAATATAAAACAGTGATGTCCACAAATTGTCAAAATTATCCAGTTTAACAAATATTTCAAGGCAATCACCTAGTAACTAAGGTAACTGTCCAAGGTACTACAGGAATATCTGGGTAAAGGAGAAATGGTCACCTGCCTTCCAGACCTCACACACGGAGGGAAGATGAATGCTAGCCATCACTGCCAAATCAAGTACAGGAGTCGCCCTTCCCTATCCACAGTCTTGCTTTTCACAGTTTCAGTTACTAACATCAACTGTGCACTAAAATGTTAAATGGAAAATTCCAGAATTAATAAGTTTTACATTGTATGCCATTCTGAGCATTGTGCTGGAATCTCACTGTCTGTCCTGCTGCATCCTGCCCAGGATATGAATCATCCCTGTGTATTTATGCTGCCTATGTTACCCACCTGTCAGTCACGTAGTAGCCGTCTCAGTTATCAAACCAACTGTCGTGATATCACAGTGCTTGTGCTCAAATAACACTTATTTTACTTAACGATAGCTCCAGTGTGCTACTGTTGTTAACCTTTTCCTGTACCTAATTTATAAATTAAACTTTATCATAGGTATGTATGTGTAGGAAAAAACATTATATATATATACAGGGTTTAGCACTATCTGAGGCTTCAGGCATCTACTGGAGGGTCATGGAACGTGTTCCCTGTGGATAAAGGGTACTGCTGTAAATTCTCCTTTGACTAAAAAAATGAATAATCTAAAAATAGTAAAGGCTACTCTTCTGAAGGGTTGTGGGGAGTGGTGTCAGGAAATCTTGTTTGCTCTACATTCAAAATACATCTAGAACTCAACCACTGCAAACCACTTGTATTGCTATTCCATTAGCCCAGGAGAATGCTTGCCTCGTCTCTCTACTTCCACTTATGCCCACTTTAGTTTATCCTCAACAGAGCAGCCAGAGTAATTAATTAAAAACTCAAGTCATATCAAGCTGCTTCTCTGCTCAAATGCCCACAGTGGCTCCTGTTTTTCTCACGTGTAAAATCCAAAATCCTACATTGGCCTCTAGGGCCATACACAAGGTTTCCTTATTACCTCTCTGACCACATTTCCCACCTCTAGCTCTGCTTCCACTGCTCCAGCTGCTCTGGTCTCTCTGCTGTTCTGTGCACACACCAACATTTTCCTGTTGTGGGGTCTTCACACTGTCAGATACCTCTGCCAGGAATGTTCTCTGCTCAGACACCTGCACTGTTCTCTCCTCTCATTTCTTTCAGAGCTGTGCTCAAACACTGTCTTCTAAATAATATCTACCTTAACCACCTTACTTAAAATTGCAAACTACTTCCTCCTTGAACTCCCGATTTTCTTAGCCTTGATTAATGTTTTTCCATAGCACTCAGTATCTTCTAACATTTGCTATAGTTTACGTATTTAGCATGTGTATTATTAATGTCTGTCCACCATACAATAATGTAACTTCCATGAGGACAGAGGTTCTTTTGTTTTTGTTTTTTGTGGGTTTTTTTCCTAAAATGCATTTATTCATCTTGAATTTCCAAGTAGGTGATAAAATTAATAAAACTTGTTCCCAAATTATTTAGAACATTTGCTAAAATGAAAGGACAGACATCTGCCACTAAATATGTTTAAAAGAATGTGCCACAGGCAATAGCAGCACGACTGGAATAAGCATATAACTAAGTTTTGATTCTGCCCTAGATAATGGAGGGGAGCTTAACTTCCTTTGAATGTATAAGCTTTGGTCTGCTTCTTATAAAAATTAGTCTCATTATATTTAATTTCATAACCCTACAGTCTTACTGTATTCTTAACTTTCTGTATTCCTCTTCTAAACTGTTTCCAACACAAGGCTGGAGTGCCACTTCTGAGAACGACCTTAGATTCTGGAGTGTTACTGTATTCTTGTCGTTGCAGGGGTAGCTCCTGCATACACTCATCAAGTGCTCAGCCAGGGCAATGCATAAATAGCCTTCCTGGTGAAAATGCCATCTATTTATAGATTCATAGTCAATCCCAGACTAAATTGCCAGCTGATGAATACCACATCTTCCTGGCAGAAATGCTACCATCCATCCACTTTCCAGTTCTATATGGCAAACTAAATTTTCTATGAATGAGTGACATGGTACTTAGGAAGAACAGAGCAGTATCACTGTAAGAAGTTAACAGACTATAATAATGCTTCAGTTTAAACATCAGATAAGCATATTTCAGTTGGCTAATCAGGCTCCTTGCAGCTCCAGGACACACTATATAGAACCTGATAAATTTGTCCCTCTGGGTGATTACTCCGTGACACAGGTCAATTAGTTCTGGATGGCCTGGTGTGAACTCGGAGACCATAATAGCCTCATAAACTATTTGAGGCTAAAGGCGAAAATGATTCACTATTTCCACAGTGGAAGAGGAAACAAAGACAACACACCATTGACTGGTTGCTTCTGCTCCTACTAAGGCCTGCGAAGTGCACTTATCAAGGGCCCACGGGAACCAAATACCCTTCGTGGGAGAAAGACACGCAAGCAAAGGAAGCGCTGAGCTTTCCCCTTGTATTGGAACAAAAACTGATTTGGAAGCGCAGATTGCTAAGAACGAGGCTGCCCAAGCCCCCCTCCCCACCTCACCGCTCGAGCCGAGAAATACGGAACCCGCCTGGGGCTGGGAAGAGGGGGAGGGGTAAAACAAGGAAGAAGAGGAACAAGAAGTGAGATTTTGCTTCACTGCCCTTGTTCTAAAAGCACAGCCATCGACAGCAGATGTCTGATGCTCTATAAGCATGAAGAATCAGATGACGTTTTTGAAAGTTGTTTGCAAAAGTTTTGAGTTATATAATACAAGGAAGGTTATACAACACACATATTCATCGAATCACCCTGCACAAAGGGAAGCGGGCACTTTTAAAGACAGCCTCTTCTTCCCGAGCTTGTTGCAAAAGGAGCCTCAGTGACATTCCCTGAGAAAGGTCAGAACCTCAGACAAGACCCGCCAAAGTAGCTCCAAAACAAAGGCCAAGGGCATCAAACAGATTTTCTCAACTTCTTTCCAAAGCCGAATTTTGGCCCCGCTGACTCTCGCATAACGGAAAAGCGGTGCCTGCTGGTGACGTACCTGCTGCTGCTCAGTTCAAAGTGACCTTCTGCTCTCCCGGGGCGCCGGACTGTTCCGTTCCTTCCCGCCTCAAGATCCATCACAGCCTGGGGAGAAACCACAGCTTCAGGTCCAAGTGCACCCGCCCCAGCTCGAGGAGGATTACCAGCCTCCTCGCAGCCCCCGCCCGAGCGGTCCAAGCCGGACGCGCGAGTCGCAGGGCCGGCTGGCGCCAGGTGGAGGTCCCGCTGTCCTAGCCTTGCGCCCACCAACCCCGGGTTTCCCGGCGCGCCGGGGCCTCCCTCACCTCGGACCTCGCGCGTCTCTGGCCGAGCCGCTGGGCGCGCGGGGCGCTGCCACCCAGGTGCCTGGACTTTGCTCCGGCGACTTGGCCCCCGCCCCCCGCACGCGTAGGGGCCCAGCGACTCCTCCCGCTTCTGCCGGGGCTCGGGCCCCGGCCCGCAGGAGCAGCTCCCGCCGCCCGCCGCGCTTGCTCCGCGGGCCAGGCGCGGGTGAGGGGCCCAGCGTGCCCCCTCGCCGCCGGGGGCTCCCAGCGCGGCCACCGCCCACCCGGGCGAGCCGCCAGCCGCGGCGGGGCCGCGCCAGCTGTGGGCGATAAGCCGGCGATTAGCTTGGTGCCGCCGGGTGCTCGGAGAGCCGCGCCTGAGGGCCCCCGGAGCCCCCAAAGTGACTGTCACACTCTCTCCACCCTCGGTTTTCTCGTTAAACCTAAGCGGGGACACTTCCACGGGCTCAACAGCCGTGGGGGACCGAGGACCTGGAGAGAGCACTAGACTCGCCTCCCATTTCTGCATCCCCAGGTCTGGTCCCGCCCGCACAATACCCAACCATCTGCAGGGATGGCGGCGCTAACCCGGGCCCCGAAGCACCACGTTATGCTCCTTGGAGAAGAGGAACGTTGTCGGTGCCCTCTTAATACTTAGAGAGGCAGAACTTGAGGCTTGGAAGGGACTTTTGAGATCCCCTGATTCAAAACACGCATTTTCTTCTCTTCGTCTTCTTCTTCTTTTTTTTCTACAGGAAGAAACCAGAGAGGTAGCCTGATTCAAAATCCGCATTTTTACAAAAAGAAACTGATGCCCAGAGAGCTAAAGTCCTGCCCGAGGCTGCAGCAGCAGGACAAGGGTCTCCTCTCCAGTGCTCTCCTCACTTCCCTGCTCTGATCCTGGACTTCTTCTACTAAATTGTCTCTACACCTAGAGCCCACTTCAGTCTCCTGTATGGTTTTCTTTTGCTCTTCTGATTAAGTTCTCTGCACTCAGCTGAAAAGAAAGGGTCTAAAACATTGAGCAATAAGTTATCCAGGCTATGAAGCCAGTGGGATTCAAACTCAGAGCTTCACAACTAATTAGCTCTGTGACCATGGGACACTTAGCTCACTTCCGAAGGTCTCAGTTTCCTCATATGTATTAGGTTACTGTAAGGAATAAATGAATTAAGAAGGTAAAACAAACAACAACAACAACAAAAGCTAGTACCGTGCCTAAAACATAGTAGGTGCTCAACAAATATGGCTTTCCTTCCTAATCAGGCAGCAGAATTGTTTGCTGGTCCTTGCTCCTGCTATATCTTACTAACACAAAAGTCACCCCAAGCCTTTCTTAGGTTTCCAGAGAACCTTACAGCAGAGCATGGTATAGGAGCAGGTGTTGTTGGGCAGACCCTGGTATGAATTTCATCTCTGCCATTCACTAGCTGTCTGGCTTTGAGCAGTTTATTTTATTCTTGGTTGAGTCTCTGAAAAACAGGGGTGTTATTAGGATTAGAAATAATGTGTGTCAAGTTCCAAGCACATAAGAGGCAACTAATAAATAATAACTAGAATTATAGTTAAAAGATCAGAAGAGGCTGATGAGGAAAGACTAGAATAGGAGCCAGCGACTCTGCCACTCACTCATAAATGTGCTTCTTTACTGCTCTGCCTGTTAACCTTGAGCTAGGCAGAACTTGACTTCAAGAATACAAGTATGCTGGTAGTTGATTGAAAAACTATGGCATGTTCTGGAATTATGTGATAGAAATGAATTTACTTAAGTATTTTTCCTCAAAATGTTTTTCTCCTTATCCAGTCTACCAGAGCCATGAAGATTCTCTTCTTTGATCAACCAGAATTTCTCCTCTTCATGAGTCTAACAGGTGGTCAGATCTCTAGAGACTAAAGATAGTCTGAGAATAAAGCAATTGGAATTGTTTAGTTTGAAGGAAGGCTTGGTGGTGGCCAGAGAACATTATAAAATTCAGCGCCTATAAAGAGATGACATCTACAGTTTCTATAAAAGAAGTCATGGGGGAGTTAAAAAGCAGATACTTGAGGAAGTAAGAAGCTTCTGAACTAAAAAGTAAAACAAAAAGCACCCAGAAATAGGACACGCTTGCCTGTCTGTCTAAGTCAATTTACAGAGATGTCCCTCGAAGAAGTGCCCGTGCTTTCTGCATGTGAGGGCAGAGTAAGAATGTCGGGACAAGTGGAGAGAGAGGAACCATGTCTACATGTATTTGTGTGCTTTCCTGTGTTAGAGACAAAATGAAGGGCTCTTTTTATATCTGTCTGATGACAATGAAACAACTCCACATGGTGCATCGGTCCAATTATTCCTTCATTCAGAAACAATACTTAAGCCACACTGGATTTCCTGAAGACATTCAAACTGTTAGAAATCTCAGCTTCCCCTTTGTGTTGTTGGAATACTAAGTTGCTTCTCTGTTCTTATTGACATAAAGTTAATGCCCTTCCACCACTGTGTTATCCTACTTTTTCTATTTCTTCCATTAGTTCTATCTTTCCTTTTTAATCTTAACTTTTGCCCCCTCCCCCTTCTTTTGGCTCAATGGAATATTTTTATTATAAAATATACTTAATTTATAAAGTATATGTTATTTTACTATCTATTTAACTATTTATTCCTTTCTAGAGATTATGATATGTATCTTTGACTAATCATTGGTACTTTTTCCCCTTGCAGGACAATGCAAGGATTTTAAAACCTTCAAACATCATTTATTCACCTGACTTGTATACTATTGTTGTCATGCACAGTGCTTTACTTTTCTCTATTTATGACCATTATAATATTATTGTTTTATAGAGTTCACATTCACTTAGATTTATCTCTATGTTTATCCTTTTATTGCTCTTTATTTTTTCCTACATATCAGAGCCACTATCTTGGATCATTTTCTTTTAACAGGAAGAACACTTTTGTGTTTCCTTTAGTTGGTGATAAATTTTCTCAGCTATATTTCCCCTGAAAAGTTATTTCATCTTTATTTTTAAAAATTATTTGGAGATTTGCCTTACTGGATAGCAAGACTTTTATTACAAAACTATCATAATTAAGGCAATGTGTTTTGGACAGAGTTAAACAAAATTAAAAATTAAAGTGAAACAGAATAGAGATCTTGTAAGGGACAGAGCTGAATTATAATGCAAGCAGTTTTCTTAGCCACCATCTTAAATAGGGCAGGAAGTAGGGACAGAGGAGTTGGGTCAAATGTATCAGATAGTTAAACACATTCCTCCCAAATCCATTGATTTTACCACATTTTAACAGTTCTTCACTTCCTTGATGGTGGGCTCTCCTCCTTTACAACCCATCTAGCAAATATCTGCAACCCCCTTGCCCTCTGTCTCTATAAGGCTTACTTGGTAAAACCACAACCCTGGCTAATTTAAATTATCCAACTTCTGCAAGCCTCCACCATGTAGCAGAGCATGGCTAAAGAAAAACACGAACCCATCTGACTGGTTTCACCATGAAATTAAATGACCCTTGACTATATATTGTGTTGGCCAAAAAGTTTGTTTGTTTTTTCCCCATGAGATGGTTATAGTAGTGTTAGTTGTCTTTAACCTCATTTGAAACAATTTTGTTAGATTGTATTGTGACAGCTGTCATATCAGAGCAGTGCATTAAAAAAGGTATCAAAATTGGTGAATTTTTGTGTAGCCATTTTAATATTGATGATGGAAGAAAATTAGCAACATTTTCAGCATATTATTCTTTATTATTTTCATAAAGGTAAAAAATGCAACTGAAACATGAGAAAAGATTTGTGCAGTGTATGAAGGAAGTGCTGTGGTTGATCAAAACTGTCGAAAGTGGTTTGCAAGATTTCTCACTGGATAACACTGCATGGTCAGGTAGACCAGCTGAAGTTGATAGTGATCAAATTGAGACTTTAATTGAGAATAATTAACATTCTAGCATCTGGGAGATAGCCAACATATTCAAAATATCGAAATAAAAAAAGTTATTGGTGAAAATGAAAAATATGATTTTTATTTTAGGGAAAAAAAACATACAAACTTTTTGGCCAGCTCAATACTTAATGTAATAAGTATGCTTATTATTTATTGTCTACTCTGTGGGATGCAAGATTCATAAGGACAAAGGTTTTTTTCCAGTGTATCCCAACATTTGCTCTCCAACAGTCACAAATGTCTCCTTAGTTCATTCACTCTTCCACTTGCTTACATAATTACTTTATACCTTCACTTTCCTCAAACTTTGATCATTCTTTCCTTATCTTCATATTCTGCTCAAGTATTGGGCTTCTTATTTGACTGATAAAATGAAGTGTCCAGAAGGAAACTTCCATATTCTCCCGCCATAACATTTGCGCACTTACTAGCATCTGTAACCAGCATTCTGCCTTTTCACCTGTTTCTCTAAATGAACTATCTGTGCCCCTATTTGCAGCCAGCTCTTCTGTTTGTGCTTTTATACTATATATCCCATCCCCTCAAGAATAACTTCTTAAGGAGCCATTCTTCTCTCTCTCTTCTACTTCCTCAACTTCTCTGTCCCTGCTAGTTCATTCCTGTTGGCATACAAACACGCTATCATTTCTTCCATCTTAAAAACAAAATCTCTCTTGACTCACTTTCCCCACCAACTACCACCATATTTCTCCCTTTGCAGCTAAACTTTTGTTCTCCCTTAAACATACCCTAATCAGGAGTTTATCCTCTCATACCACCAAAACTGCTCTTGTAAGGGTCATTGATAACCTCCACATCGCTAAATCCAAAGGCCTATTCTCTGTTCTTATCATATACGACAAATTCAAGTGGTTGACAAATTTATCTTCTTTCAGACACTTTCTTTACTTGGATTCCAGGACATCAGATATTTCTTGGGTTTCCTTATGCTTTACTAGTCACTGTTTCTCAGTTTCCTTTGATGTTCTTCCTCCTCTTCCAACTTTTTAACGTTTAAGTGCTCCATGACTTACTTGTTGGACTTCTCTGTCTATTCTCACTCCCTTTGTGACCTCAGCCAGTCTTTTGGCTTTAAATACCATCTGTATGCAACAATTTGTAGATTTTTATTGTAATGTAGACCTTCTTTCTGAATTCCCAACTGCTATATACAACTGCATCTTTGACATCTCTGGATGTTTAATACACTTAATCTTGACTCCTCATCTTTTCCCCAAGATGGCCCCTCCAACAGGCTTTCCCTTCCCAGTTGTCAGTGCCAGCCTTCCAGTTGTTCAGAGTCATCTGCATTCTTCTCTTTTTCCCCAACTTCATGCTCAGTCTGTGAGGAAATCCTTTAGCTCTACCTTCAGAATGTATCCAGAATCTGACTTCTCTTTCTCCAGTTCTCGCTCACCTGAATTACTATGATAGCTTCTTGACAGTCTGTCTGCTTCTGTCTTTGCCTTCTCTTCTGCTATTGTTCATTCTAAAGCGGCAGCAAGAGTGATCCTTTTGAAATGTGAGTCAGATCATTTAACTCCTCTCCTCACCATTCCCCAGCGGCCCTTAATTCATTCTGGCCCATGGCCTGCAATGGTTCACTCTCTATGTAACCTCCCTGACCTTGTTTTCTACTCCTGTCCCTGCCTCACTCCATAGCAGCCACACAGACTTCTTGGATGCTCCTCAAAAAGAGAGGCAGAGATAGTTGTCCCTCTGCCCTAAATTCTCTTCCCCCAAATCTTCACATGGCTAAAACCCTCATCTCCTACAAGTCTCTTTTCAGTTGCCATCTTTTCTACGAGACGAATCCTGACCTCCCTTTTAAAAATTGCATCTCTTACCCTCAGGACTCTCAGGTCCCCTAAGCCTACTTTGAGTTTTATTCCACAGCATTTATTAACTTCAGGTATACTATATAATTTATAAATTTATTATGCTTGTTGTTTATTGTCACCTCCACCTTTGCCTTGTTTCTCCTAAAAAAAAATCATTTCCTTGAGGACTCAGTCTTCTTTTGCTCATCATAAAACTCATCTAATTAATTTGGACCCAACACATTGGAAGGCATTCATAGTATGTAAGACCCATGAGAGCAAAGATACTTTTTCTGTTTTATTTACTGTGATAACCAACATTTGCTGCCCACACTTCCTATGTGCCACACCCTGTGTTAGGGTTTGAGGATATAAAGTAAACAAGATACATAATTCCTGCCTCACAATGGACTAAGAATAACCAGTACAAAGGTCATTCAGAAATACATAGTGCTTTATAAAGTTACAGAGCCCATCACGCACATGTACTATTTCATTCCATCCTCAAAACAAGAAGCAGGTTTAAGGTAAACTGGGATTCCTGAAGAATTAGTGAATTTCCACAAAGCTAGAACACAATGGAATTAAGGCTCCATCCCTGGCTGCGTGACTCCCTGCTGCTCCTTCAATATCCCTGGGGAAGACTACTGCCAGGCAGAGGCCATGCCTGTCTGTATTTTCCCTGCAGCTCTAGAAATCTCACTAAATGTATTTTGAATAGATCAATATTTTTAATCTATAGCATAAAAAATTTACATTGTAAAAAAAGTTTCCTATAAGTAAGGGCCAAAGGGAAGAACAAATCCCATCTACTGAAGTACTTTAAGAATATAGTATACATTTAATATTATATGTAATATTCTATAGTTAATATATTACATTATATTAAATATAAGGTAATTTGCAACAGTTTTCCCTAAAGCGAGTTTAATGGACTGGGTTCTCTCTCCATGTGGGCTTTAGCTTGATGATAATATGCTTTGTGGGTTTTTTTTCCCATTATGTTATATTTGTGGCTAACAATATTCTCCGACTTTTTATCTCTGAAAATAGATAGTTAGACACTATCTTCTACTATTATATTTGTGCATGGCCACACCTACATTCTGTTTCCAAATTTCCTGTTACCAATACTTTTCAATCTCTGTCTAAATGTTTCATTTCTTCTTAGAATTTCTAAATCTTGATATTTTTTGTCTTTACTTTCTTCAAATCATGTAATTTCTTAAACTTTTCTTCCAAAATTCTTTTAAAAATGCTTCTCACTGCTTGAAAAACAAAACGAAAATCCCTCTCCACCTTTGACCTTTTGCCTATATATATATATAAATTATATAAAGTTATAATAATATTATATATATGAAGTATATATATATTTATAATCATATTTTTAAATCTTTCTAACTAATTTGGCCCCATCACCTTAGAAGACACTCATAAAATATTGATGAGGGTAGTGTTGATTCAGTGTTCTCTCTTCCAATGATCTCTTTATTATGTCTTCTTAAACCAGGGTCATCTTGCAGAGGTGCCATGACCAAATTTAAAGAACCAGTTGGGAAGAGTTTGCTATCAATTCCAATGTAATACCATTTCCACCAGCATAGAGTAATGACACATTTAGAGTTCAAAGGTCACATTGCCTAATGGAATTTTTGTGTTCTGTGAGGATAATGGGTGAATAGGGAGAGCTGCAGGGTGCAAGGTCAGAGATTACATGAATAAACATGAGCTAGGTTCATCATGCTTTAGGCTACTTATGTTGACTTACTCTTAAAATTATTTTATTATTTTTCAAATTATAATACTAGTTTTATTCCATTTTCAGCTTTGTATGATAACAAAGAACTTTTATTTTTCAATGTTATTTTTTATCATCTCAGGTGTATAGCTTAGTGGTTAAACAATCATATATTGAAATACTTTACATAGTGTTCCCCTCAATATTTCCAGCACCCCAATTGTCACCATAACATAGTTATTGCAATATTATTGAGTATATTTCCTATCCTTTACTACCTCCCTGTGACTATTTTGTAACTACCAATTTCTGCTTCCTTAATCCCTTAACCTTATGGCTATTCTGAAATCATAATTTTTCAAAATATTGTATTTTGCTACAGATTTAAATATTTGCTAACACCATACCAAAGTTTCTATACATAATATAAAAAAGAAAATAGTAACATCAGGTTTGCATTTGATGTTAGTTCTCAATTACTCATGGCACTATTTCTTAGTCCTAAAATTGTGGCATCCTAAGAGTTCATCAACCACTTTAAAGGGTGTTGTAAAATGTTTAGGAATCTACCAAAACAAAATTAACTTGGGTTTATAATAATCTGTGTATCAGTTTCAGAACTCTACTGATATAAGTAAAATTTGTGAAACATAAACATGAAGAGGTGTAGAGAGCATATGAGAGCTTGATGCAGAGAGTTTGCGTAGCTAACTTATGTCCTTAGCCTTGATATGCAATGCTAGTACGTAAAATGGTTGGCTAGTTGACTAAAGTATCCTTTCTGGTATAAATGCAAATTTTGAGGATTTAAAATGTAATTGTAATTTAATTTTACCTATTAATAGCCAATAGTAACCAATAACAAAAATTTAGCTGCATAAAAAATTTGCTTTCAGAATAGAAGTATATGCAAAAGACTAATTCACAAATACTAAGTTTTGTGAAACATCCAGTATTTTGTATTTAGCCTTCAACACTCTTTTCTTTTTTACAGTATTATTGACTATATTCCCTATGCTGTATTTTTCTTTTAATTTTTTTCAGTTACAGTTGACTTTCAATACTGTATTAATTTTAGGTGTACAGCATAGTGATTAGACATTTTTATAATTTACAAAGTGACCAGCTATTAACTGCCTGGCACCATACACAATCTTAACAATATTATTGTCTCTATTCCCTACGCTGTACTTTACATCCCTGTGACTATTTTGTAACTTCCTATCTGTACTTCTCAATCCCTTCACCTTTTGCACAGTCCTCCAGCCCCTTTCCCATCTGGCAGCCATTGGTTTGTTCTCTGTATCTATGAGTCTGTTTCAGTTTTGTTTGTTTGTTTATTGTGTTTTTTATATTCCACGTATAAATGAAATCACATAGTATCTGTCTTTCTCTGATTTATTTCACTTAGCATAATACTCTTGAAGTCTATCCATGTGTTGCAAATGGCAATACTTTGTTCTTTTCATGGCTGAGTAATATTCCATTGTATATGTGTACAACTCTTCTTTATCCTATTGTCTATTGATGGACACTTAGGTTGCTTCCATATCTTGACTGTTGTAAGTAATGCTGCAGTGAACATAGGGGTACATGTATCTTTTTGCATTAGTGTTTTGGATTTGTTTGTATAAATACTCAGAAGTGGAAATGTTAGATTATAAGATAGTTCTATTTTTGTTCTTTTTAGGAACCTCTATACTGTTTTCCACAGTGGCAGCACCAATTTGCAATCCCACCAGCAGTGCAGGAGGGTTGCCCTTTTTCCACATCATTGTCAACACTTGTTGTTTATTGATTTATTGATGATAGCCATTCTGACAGGTGTGAGATATTTCATTGTGGTCTTAATTTACATTTTTCTAATAATTAGTGACTTTGAGCATCTTTTCATATTTCTATTTAGCCTTCAACACTTTTTAAAAAATTGTTCTATTACATTTGTTCCATTTTTCTCTGTTGCTCTCTCCTGTCCCACCCAGCCCCCCACACCCACAGTCAATGCCCACCCTGTTGTCATGTCCATGGGTCATTTGTATCTGTTCCTTAACTAGACCCTTCCCCTGCTTTCCCAATTCACTGCCCCCCCCCCCCCATGACTCTCGTCCCTGTCACTCTGTTCGTTGTTTCATGCCTCTGGTTCTGTTTTGCTTATTTGTTTGTTTTTTCATTAGCTTTCTCTTATAGGTGAGATCATATGAACTTGTCTTTTGCTGCCTGGTTTATTTCATTTAGAATAATACTCTCCAGGTCTATCCATGCTGTCATGAAAGGTAAGAGTTCCTTCTTTCTTTCTGCTGTGTAGTATTCCAATGTGTAAATACACCAATGTAAATTTTTTTTATCCACTCATTTGCTGATGGGCACTTAGGCTGTTTCCAGCCCTTGGCTATTGTAAATAGCACTGCTCTGAACATAGGAGTACACAGGTTCTTTTGAATTGGTGTTTCAGGGTTCTTAGGGTATAATCCCAGCAATGGAATCACTGGATCAAAAGGCAGTTCCATTTTAAGTCTGAGGCAATTCCATACTGTTTTCTACAGTGGCTGCACCAATCTGTATTCCCACAAACTAGGGTTCCCTTTACCTCACACCGTCACCAGCCTTTGTTGTTTGTTAGTTTGTTAATGATTGTCATTCTGACTGGTGTGAGCTGGTATCTCATTGTGGATTTAATTTGCATCTCTCTGATGGCCAGTGATGTTGAGCTTCCTTTCATATGCCTATGGGCCTTCTGTATGTCCTTGGAGAAGTGTCTGTTCAGTTCCTTTGCCCATTTTTTAATGGGCTTGTTTGTCTTCGTGGTGTTGAGTGGTATGAGCTCTTTATATATTTTGGACATCAAACCTCTGTCCAAGATATATCATTAGCAAATGTTTTCCCATATGATTGGTTCCCTTTTCATTTTGATGATTTTTCTTTAGACTTGTGGAAGTGTTTTAATTTGATATAGCCCTATTTGTTTATTCTTCCTTTATTTCCCTTGCCCTAGAGGATATATTGGTGAAAATATTGCTGTGTGGGATATCTGAAATTTTACTACCTATGTTTTCCTCTAGGATTTTTATGATGCCATGTCTTACGTTTAAGTCCCTGATCCATTTTGAGTTTATTCTGGTGTATGGTGTAAGTTGGTGGTCTAGTTTTATTTTTTTGCATGTACCATTCCAGTTCTCCCCACACCATTTGTTGAAGAGGCTATTTTTGCTCCATTTTATGCTCCTGCCTTCTTTGTCAAATATTAATTGACCATAGAGACATGTGTTTATTTCTGAGCTTTTTGTTCTGTTCCATTGATCTATGTGTCTGTTCTTATGTCAGTATCAGACTGTCTTGATTACCGTGGCCTTGTAATATAGTTTGATATCAGGTATTGTGATACCTCCTATTTTGTTCTTCTTAAGATTGCTGAAGTGATTTGGGGCCATTTTTTGGTTCCAAATAAATTTTTGAAATGTTTGTTCTAGGTCTGTGAAATATGTCATTGGTATTTTAATAGGAATTGCATTGAATCTATAGATTGCTTTGGGTAGTATGGACATTTTAATGATGTTAATTCTTCGCATCCATGAACATGGTGTAGACTTCCATTTATTTGTATCTTCCTTAATTTCTTTCTTCAGTGTTCTGTAGTTTTCCGAGTATAGGTCTTTTACCTCCTTGGTTAAGTTTATTCCTAAGTACTTTATTTTTCTTGTTGCTATAGTAAATGGGATTTTTTTTCCTAGTTTCTATTTCTGATATTTCATTGTTGGTGTACAAAGAGGCCATCGATTTCTGAATATTGACTTTGTATCCTGCTATTTTGCCAAATTCACTTATTAGGTTGAGTAGTTTTTTGATGTAGCCTACAGGGTCTTCTACATACACTGTTATGTCATCTGCAAATAATGACAGTTTTACTTCCTCCTTTCCAATTTCAATGCCTTTTATTTCTTTTTCTTGTCTGACTACTATAGCTAGAACTTCAATACTATGTTGAATAAAAGTGGTGAAAGAAAAACACCCTTTCCTTGTTCCTGATCTTAGGGGGAAAGCTTTTGGTTTTTGCCCATTGAGTATGATGTTGGCTGTAGGTTTCTTGTATATGCCTTTATTATGTTGAGATATGTTCCCTCTACTCCCACTTTGCTGAGCAGTTTTATCATAAATTATCGCATGGTTTTTCAGCCTCTCTTGCTATGATCATGTGATTTTTCTATTTTATTTTGTTTACATGGTGTATTACATTTTTTGATTTGTGAATATTATACCATTCTTGCATCACTGGGATGAATCCCACTTGATCATAGTGTGTGACCTTTTTAATGTATTGATGGATCTGGTTTGACAATATTTTGTTGAGGATTTTAGCATCTATGTTTATCAGTGATATTGGCATATAGTTTTCTTTCTTTGTTGTGTCTTTAGCTGGTTTTGGAATTAGGATAATACTGGCCCCATAGAAAGAGTTTGGGAGTCTTCCTTCTTGAATTTTTTGGAATAGTTTTAAAAGGATAGGAGTTAGCTCTTCCCTAAATGTTTGGTAAGTTCTTACAGTCCTTTGTATTATTATGGTATCTGTGGTAAGTTCTCCTCTTTCTTTTCTGATTTTATTTATCTGAGCCCTCTCTCTTTTTTTCTTTATATGTCTGGTTACAGGCTTGTCAATTTTGCTTATCTTTTCAAAGAACCAACTCCTGGATTTATTGATCCTTTGAATTGTTCTTTTAGTCTCTATGTCATTTAATTATGCTCTGGTCTTATTTTCTTCCTTCTACTTGCTCTGGGCTTTGTTTGTTGTTGTTCCTCTACTTCTTGTAGATGTAGGGTTAGGCTGTTTATTTGATATTTTTCCATCTTTTAAGGTGAGCCTGTATTACTATGAATTTCCTTCTCAGGACTGCCTTCACTGTGTCCTGTAGGTTTTGGACTTTTGGACTGTTGACTATTCAGTTTCATTTGTTTCGAGAAAGTTTTTGATTTCTTTCTTGAGCTCATTGTTAACCCACTTAATAGCATGTTATTCATTCTCCATGAATTTGAATGTTTTTGAGTTTTTTCCTTGAGGTTGATTTCTAGTTTCAAGCCATTGTGATTTGAGAAGATGCTTGATATGATTTTTATTTTCTTGAATTTGTTGAGGCTTGTTTTGTTTCCTACCATGTAATCTATCTTTAAAAATATTTTATGTGTATTTGAAAAGAATGTATATTTTGCTTCTTTGGGGTGAAAGGTCTGTATATATCAATTACATCCATTTGATCTAGAGTGTTGTACAATGTCACAACATCCTTGTTGATTTTTTGCTTGGAAGATCTATCCATTGTTGACAATAGGGTGTTAAAATTACCTACTATGAGTGTGCTGCTATCTATATCTTTCTTGAAGTCCTCCAAGATTTTCCAGCCAGCTCTCTCACATCTCCTCCACACTCCATACCAGTCACATTGTGGGGAAATGATTTCTTCTCTCTGTCTGTGGTATAAGGCTTCTCTCTAGCTATTGCTCAGTTGGTTATTCTGAATGGTTTCCCTACAGTTTGATTGTAAGTCAAGGTTGGTCCTGGGAGGAGGTTACTGTAGCTTCCACTTACTCCTCCGCCATCCAGCAAACAAAGATATAAAGAAGAAATACCCATCCAGACAGGTAGGAGGGGTGGAGCCGGGCCAGAGAGGACAGGGTGCGGTGGTGGCAGCAGTAGTGGCAGTGGCAGGCTGGTGGAAAGCACAGTCAGATGTTTTAAAAAGTCAGGAGGGACACTTAGAGAGCTTTCTCAGCTCCTCACTGGACCTCACAGCTCACCGTCCCAGCACCGGAGAAAATCAAGCCTCATTGCTTCTGACTATGCAGACCAGTGGAGGTTGGGGCAGAGGCAGAAACTGCCAGTCTCTCAGCAGAGTCCACTTGTTTAAAGGGCACCCATAGTCCTAGAACATTTATAGACCCACCCACTCTGGGAACGATGGCCAGGGCAGCAGCTAGAGGGGCGCCAGTCTGGTGCGGAAGTGAGAGAAGTGCCTGGAAAAGGGGCAAGTGCTGGACAGGTGGCATTGTTCCCTCTCGGACATCTCCCTCATATACAGTGCCACAACGTGGTGAAACTGGTCGCCCTGTACTGACGAATCCCTAAAGCTCCGCCCCTTACAACATAACAGAAGTGACAGCTCTACCTGGGATATGGAGGCAAACAAACACAGGAGCATGTCAGAATGAGGAGACAGAGAAGTATGGCCCAAAAGGGAGAACTAAGTGACGAGGAGATAGCCAACCTAACATAACAGATGAGGAGACAGACAACCTAACAGATGCAGACTTCAAAACACTGGTGATAAAGATGATCACAGGCTTGACAGATATGCTTGAGTATGGCAAACACAAAAGAGAAGAAGTGAAGGCTATGCTAAGTGAAACGAAGGAAAATCCACACAAAACCAATGGTAAAGGAAAGAAAACCGGGATTCAAATTAATGATTTGGAACATAAGGAAGAAAAAAAGTCAACCAGTGCAGAATGAGGAGACAAGAATTGAAAAAAATGAGGAAAACTGCCCAAATTTTGAGAAGGAGATGGACATACAGGTCCAGGAAGCATGGAGAGTCCCCGGCGAGCTGGACCTACAGGGGACCACACCAGGACGCATCATAATTGAAATGCCAAAGGTGAAAGATAAAGACAGAGTCCTGGGGGCAGCAAGAGAGAGGCAGAGAGTTGCCTACAGGGGGTTGCCTATAGGACTATCAGCTGATTTCTCAGAGGGAACTTTGCAGGCAGGAAGGGGCTGGCAAGCAGTATTCAATGTGATGAAAGGCAACCTGCAACCAAGATTACTCTATCCAGCAAGGCTATCATTTGGAATGGAAGGGCAGATGAAGTGCTTCCCAGACAAGGTAAAACTAAAGGAGTTCATCATCACCAAGCCATTATTATATGAAATGTCAAAGGGACTTAAGGAAAAGAAGACCAAAACTATGAACACTAAGATGACAACAAACTCACAACTATGACCAACTGAATCTAAAAAATAAAAACAAAATCCAACTAAGCAAACCAGAATAGGAACAGAATTATAGGTATGGGGATCATTTGAAGGGTTATCAGCTGGGAGGAGGGAGAGGGAGAAATGGGGATATGGTGCAGGGATTAAGAAGCATAATTGGTTGGTATAAAATAGACAGGGGGAAGTTAAGAATAATATAGGAAAGGGTGAAGCCAAAGAATTTATATGCATGACCCATGGACATGAACTAAGGAGGGGTGGGATTGCTGGGTGGAGGTGAGCAAAGAGGGAAAAAAATTGGCACTACTGTAACAACATAATCAGTAAAATATACTTAAAAATAAATAAATAAATCTATTCTGGTGCCCCAGGCCTTTCAGGCCCAGGTCCTACTTGACCTTCCAGACTCATTTCTGGGGCAGCCACCACCCAATCCTCCCACATCCAACTCCTGAAACTTGGACCACTCTGAGTCATGTCCGATTCGAGCCTTCCAGGCTTTTCTATACTGCTCTCCACACCCACATCCTTTCTCTATGCCCATCTGACAAGAAGACACTCAGTTCACATTACTAAATGTATTTCCTGTCTACTAAACTGTGTGCTTCTGTCTTATCATCACGCTCCCAGTATGTAATCTGGTAGGCACTTAAGATATTTATCACATGAATAAATACAAAGTAAAACTTCTTTTTTGTGAAAGAGTATTGGCAGCCTATAAGAGCAAGAAGACTATGAAGTGAAGGCAATCAACATTTTTTCTTACATTCTGTGTATTGGAAAGTGTTCTAAAAACTTCATTATAATATTTAGTACTCAGGTAATCCAAAGAGATAGCTATTGAAATCCCTGAATTGCCAATGAGGAAATAAAGTCATAAAGAAAAAATATGTAATTTGCCCAAAGAATTATACATGTTAACAAACCCACAGGGAAAGGAGAAACCCAGGCATTTGTGACTGGAACACCTGAGTGCTCCTCCATACACCAGGCAGCAATTAGTACCTTACATTTAATGTGACTGCCCAGTGGAGGAAGTGAAAATGTTCACATCCCAACTCAAAGGTCAATTTTTCTTATGACCCAAACTGACTTTTGAAAGAATCCAAGTGAAAATATTTCATCATGTATCTTTACCTCTTGCACATATCTGTAAGCATTCCTGCTTTTCTCTTTGATATTCTGATTTTTCCAGAATCCAAGGGCAGAGGTTTTTCACCTCAGTGTTATAAGTTCCAAGTGGAATAAAGGGCAACAGTTGCAGAAAATCCCTGAAAATTCCCTGAAAATCTGTTGTTTAAACTTGTTTTTTTAAAGAGCAATAAATATCTTTTTTTTTTTCCATTTAACAAATATTTTTATTGAGGACTTTCAAGATGCCAGGAATTGACAGAGGTGTCAGAGTACAATGATCAGCCAGGTGCCCACCAAGACACTGTAGCCTAAGGGGATACTTCTGAGGATTAAGAGGAAGAGGGTTAAGGCATGAAAGTCCTTTATAAGCTGTGGAATTAAGGAGGGTTATTACTTGTTCCAGTTATTCATTCACTTAAAGCAATGGTTTTTAGGATCCTGTACAGTTCTGTGGATTCACTGGTCTCAGCTGGGTGGTTCTCATCTCATGAAGGTGCATTCAGGTATTGACTGGAGCTGCAACCATCTGAAGGCTTCTTTGGGGTGGATGTCTGAGACACCCACTCACGTGGCTGGCTCTGGATGCTGGTTGTAAGATGGGGACTCAGTTGAGTCAAGTCATGTGGCCTTCCCCATGCGTCTTGGGCTTCTTATAGCATGGTGGCTGGGTTCTGAGAGAGAGGAATCATCATAGGTCAGAATCTGGTTCTTAGGTTAAAACTCTCTCAAACTCCATTTTGTCAGGCAGGGCTCCCAGAGGAAAGCAAGCAACTCTACTTACCCCACCAGGTGCCGCATGGCACTCTACCTTGCTTAGGCAGTCCCAATCACAACGTCCTTCTCTCTGTTTCTTCTACCTGAAATGCCATCCTTTCTTCCCTTATAGCCTGTCTTCCCCATTCCCACCACTTCCTGGGATACTCCTTGTCATTTGTCAGATTTCATCCCAAATTACCGCTTCAAGCAAAGCAAATATTTTAGTAATGTTTAACCATCTGATTCTCCTATTTCTTTTTTCTTAACTCTTTGTTATGAGATAAGATAGACTCAACAGGAAGTGGCAAAAATTATGGAGTCCTGTGTACCCTTCACCCAGCTTCCCTGAATGATGATGTCATAACTGCGGTACAAAATCAACCTAGGACACTGACATTGGTACAACACTCTTACCAGACTACTCCAATTTTTTAAGAACAATATTTTTCTTTTACAAAATTATGGATGCAATTCCCATAAGGACTTCCCTTTTATTCTGTTGTGTAGGTAATACTGGGTCACAGGTCTTATGGTAATGATGGGTATGTAAAATTGTATGGCCTTACATAAGAATCATTTTAATGTACCTTCTACTAACAAAGGACTTTTCAGATGTTAATTTGTGATAAAACAAAATTGATCCAGAGGAAGGTACATACTAGATCAAAAACTTGGCAAAAGAGTAAACACTTATTGAACCTTTGCTATATGCTAAAGACTTTGCCAAACACAAGAACAAAGTGATGCAAAAACATGCCTTTCCTCAAACGGTTCACACATGCGAGCAGGCATCTGAGACAGAAATGTGAGTAAGAAAAATGAATAAAAAAGATATTATTGAAACCTGGGAACAAATGGCTGCTTTGTGTGTGAAGAACAGATTGAAACACATTTGGCCTAAATTCAGAAGTTAATTTTGGTGAACCAGAGAGAAGGGCCATCATTGTTTAGAGTTGGATATAGCTGGATAATCCTAGGATGGAACTAAAAAAATAGAAGCTGGTTGAACTCAAGCACACTGGGACCTAATCTGTGTTTAGTTTGTACCTAGGGGCACACTTTCAAATGCTTTCTACTATAATGTCACCTTCAACTGATGTGAACAAATCACTTCCTCCTAAAACAGTTCAACTCCATCAATGTCACAGCATTTTCCTAGCCAATTTTCATCACAGCCACCTGCTCTTCTCTGTTCTAACCAGCCCAGCTCAGAGTCTCATTACCGTTATACTTAACAAAAAACAAAAGCATCTTGTTTAGCTTCCCTGACTTGAGGTTTCAGCTCTAACAAATTACCATAAATTTGGTGGCTTAACATTATGGAAAACAGAATAGAGGTTACTAAGAAAATTAAAAAATAGAACTACCATACCATATGGCAATCCCAATTCTGGGTATATATCCAAAAGAAACTAAATTAACAACACCATGTTCATTGCAGCATGACTCACAATAGCCAAGATATGCAAACAACCTGTGTCCACTGACAGATGAATACATAAAGAAACTGTGATACCCACACACACCCTGGAGTAATATTCAGCCATAAAAAAGAAAATCCCCCCATTTGTGAAAACATAGATGAACATGGAGAACACTGGGCAGAGTGAAATAACCCAGACAGAAAGGCGCGCACACACACACACACATACACGCACACGCACACGCACACACACGTAATCATAGCATCTGTAAAGACAATTTTACTTCTTCCTGATTGGGACGCCTTTTATTTCTTTTTCTTGCCTGATTGCTCCTGCTAGGACTTCCAGTACTGTGTTGAATAGAAGTGATGAGAACAGGGACACTTGTCTTGTTCCTGATCTTAGAGGGAAAGCTTTCAACCTTTCATCATTGAGTATGATGTTTGCTGTGGGCTTGTCTATATGGCCTTTATTGTATTGAAGTATGTCCCCTCTATATCCAGCTTAAGAGTTTTTATCATGCAAGGATGTTGTATTTCTCAGGTCAGCCTTGCCTTGAGAAGTCACCCGGAGACCACTGTGGGATTAGGCAATGGGTTTATTGAGGGAAAAAGGGGGAAGGGGGGAGAAGGGAGAGGCAGTTCCCAGACCAACTCAAGTGTCTGTAGGAGCAAGGGGAATGGGGAATGATGAGGGTGAGTTTGCTTATCAACATATTCAGTAGATCATTTACATCTGATTGCTCCCCCCCCCCCGCCCCCGCCACCCCAAACACACCAAGTTAGTTAACGTATCAGGCTAGGTCCATTACCATTTCCCCTGGGAATGGTTTCAGTCCATCAACATATCCTTTGGGAACTGCTAAGTCCACCAGTCTATCCTTGGGAATGGCTAAGTCCAGGGCCAGGTTGATTAGCATACATCAAAAGTCCAGGTGTGCATTCTATCTGCCTCCCTGTTCTGACATTTCCAGTCTTTTCTTTGTAATAAAAAGAATGATGCTGAGGTCCTGGGTCACGGATGGAGGCTTTAGGGGAAAAGGGCGTCGCAGTCATTCTGACTACTTCCTGCTGACATTTAGGTGTAGTTAGAGTGTACGTTACCCTCCATGTCTATATTTCCGATGTTTCTTGTGCTGGCAGGGGTTGGAACCGAGGAGTAGACAGGAGCATGAGGGTGTGAGTTGTCTGTACCATAGCTGTAGCTGACAAGGAGTCGCAGAAGGCAGGGTCCTAGAATGAGAGGTAAAAGTATGTTAGCAAAGGTGTAAGAAAGGGTTGTGGGGCTTTTACTTCCATTCAAGCGGTGTACATGTCAGCCTGGTGAATGGGCTGGTAGCGGTAATCTCTCAGCATTACGGTTAAGTGGGTTGCCTGTGCTGTGGCCGCGCTGACAGCCCTATGGATAAAATAGTATAATTAATAATGATCCTGTGTGGTGGATTCAGGATTTGATTCCCATCAGTTTCAGGAAGAATGTATTGTCCACAGGATGTCATAGGGACAAGTCTATTGCTTGGCCAGTTGTTGGTCAGGGCCTTGAGTCTTCCAGGTCTTTAGTAAGACTCAGATCCCTGGCTGGAACAGGTCAGGCAGAGACAAACCTGCAATGAGCAAACTTGTGCAAAATTGTTAATTTACACCACAACCTACAAACCAGTCACTGAGTCTATAAGACTGTCTTGGGAAGACATTCCATTGCAAAGTCTTCTTTTTGGAATGACATTTGACAGCTGCAATTTGACAGATTTTTTTTCTTCCTGTATATTGAGCATCTCTGATGTCAGAAACCCAGTTTCAACTTCCAAATGAAAATAAACTTTGAAGACAGTTAGCTGCACTAGTCTATAGTCTACCAGTGAACACTGTGATTTTCCTTAAACAACAATTTTTTTTTCCTTAAGATCACCCTTATTTTCTTTAAAGGGACTGTCTTAAGTCCAATTTTAATTTAGCCTGTTCATTTGCATGAACAAAACAAGAGCAGCCATTGATCACATATGATCTTTAAGTTCACTCTGCTGGAACTTACACAAGGAACCTTCAGATTGACTCTTTAGTCTGCCCTTCAGGGCACAGAAGCTGAGCCACACACCAGCCACCTGGCCTCACCTGTAAACACCTGCTTCTTTCCAGTCCTTGAGGTTTTCCATTGTGCCTTAAGAGTTTTTGGGTTTTTTTTAGCTGTCTTTCAGGAAAGCAACCTTCATTCTTTCCCATGAAAGATTGCCACGAATTGCACAACCCACCAAGGTACCAGGCTTTTTCCTTGTGGGCTTTCATTAGCTGTGAAAGTCAATCTCAGTTCCTTGGAGCTTTCTGGTAACAACCAGAGCCCAGGCACACCTCCTTCAGGCATGACATTCCAGTCAAAGCCTCCATTGACAAAACCCCTGTTAATAACTTGTCTTACTAGTTTCATGCAAAGAAACATGAAGTCATCACTCCCTCCCTCAGAAGGCCAAATTCTGAAGAGATCAGATAGGGAGAAAAATGTAAATGAGGAAGGAAAATTCTTGTCCTTCTAATACTCACTAAAATCGCATCTCTGTGCCCTATACTTTCCATTACTAAAACCATTTAACAAAACTTCTATGTACTTTTCACAAACCTTCATTTCCATGCCTTACATTCTCCCTTGTTCACTTTCCTACATAGTGTGAAGCTTTAACTCTCCTTGGGAAACCTCGATTTCCTTTCCAGAGCAGAAACAGAAGATCAGAAAATATGCAGCTGAGGTTTCTTTTTCTTCAGGTTCAAACTTTCACACCCTTTTTCATATATATTTGCAACTTTCCACAGACCTTCTGCAACATTCACAAACTTTCTAAAATACCTTTTACTCCTTCAGATTTAACCATATGCTTACTTCTTTTTTGTTATTTCTTTTTCACGTTCCATGTCCTTCCTTCCCATGCCACACATGGATGTGGTGTGACTCTTTCCTTATTCCTTAATTCCTGTCTTTTTCTTTCCTTGCCTTTACTTTCTTCACCTTACACAGATCATCTATGACTTACATGAACCCTTTTTAACATGCTCAGATGTTCTGCAACATATGCAATTCTACAACATAACATTCTAAAATAATTATTAGAATTATAAATAAAAGTATATTAGAACTTTGTAGACTTTTGGAGACTTTTGTAGAATTTTCTTATTTGACAAAGTTTTTAAGTATTTCAAAATGTATTAAGCCTGATTGGTCTAGAGTTTTTTTCTTTTTGGTAAGAAGAAAATAATAAATCCTTGAGATATTTCAACTGCCCTTTGAAATGCCTCAAAACTATAGAAAAATGTCCCTTAAATTTTAAATCCTGGAAATATTGTCAAACATTTGATTTAAGGAATATATATTATGAAATGATATTTGACTATTTATTTAAAGTGATATTAAAAAGAACATAACATTAATATAGGCTGACAAAACTTCAGTTCTTAGAATTGAGAGACATGGATTTTTGAACATTAGTTAAGTATTTGAGTAATATACCACAACATATAATTATTTTACTAAACAGAACCTTAGCTTTTAGGCAAATATAAAAAAAACTTCTTTACAGCCTTTCTGTCAAGACTTGGGTCAGGCAAGCAAGGAATAGCGTGACCTTCTGCTAGGTGATTAGCTGGCTGCTTGGCTGGGAAACAAGCACAGCAACTACTTTGTAAAGCAGATAGAAATGGGGGTGGTAGAGATGTAAATGGAGCAGTCACAGAAAAGGGAAAAATTTGAACAATAAGGCCTACTTAGATCAGGACCTGGAATAGCCAAAACTTTTTTTTTTTTTTTCCAAGTGAAACCACATTTTATTTCTCCATTCATCAGTTAATGGACATTTGTGTTAGTCCCATTTTTCGGCTATTATGAATAATGCTGCTATGAACTTTTTTGTGTGGCTATGTTTGTAATTCTCTTGGGTACATACCTAGGAGTAGAATTGCTGGTCAGTCATATAACACTGTATTTAACTTTTTGAGGAACTCCCGAACTGTTTTCCAAACTGGTTGCACCATTTTCCTTTCCCACCAATACCGTGTAAATGTTCCAATTTTTCCATATCTTCACCAACACTTGTTTTGTCTGTTGTCATAGTGGGTGTTAAGTGGTATCTAATGGTGGTTTTGATTTGCATTTCTCAACTAATGACATTGATCATCTTTTCATGTGCATGTTGGGCATTTGTATCTCTTTGGAGAAATGTCTATTCAACTCCAGTTTTTAAATGGATTATTTGTTATTTTGTTGAGTTATAAGTTCTTTATTCTGGATACAAGTCCCTTATCACGTAAAACTTGCAAATATTTTTCTCATTCTTGTGTTGACTTTGCACTTTTTATTTTTAAAGAGAGGGAAAGGGAGAAAGAGAGGGAAAGAAAGATCAATGTGTGGTTGCCTTTTGCACACCCTCAACTGGGGACCTGGCCTGCAACCCAAGAATGTGCCCTGACTGTGAGTCGAACCAGTGACCCTTAGATTCGCAAGCTGATGATCAGTCCACTGAGCCACACCAGCCAGGGCTGCACTTTATAGTGTCCTTTGAAGCACAAAAGTTTTTAATTTTGATGAAGAGGCTATCTATTTTTATATAATTGCACTTTTGAAAAACAAATAGCTAGGAGGATTGGGTTCTGATCTTAGTACCTTTGTTTCTCTGTCCAAATTGAATCAAGTGTGGCAGGACTTTGAAAGGCTAGTGAGGACTATAAAACGTGCCCTGCGGCCAGTCATTTCTTGAGTGTTTACGCTGTGCAAAGTACTGTGCTAGATGTAGAGATGTAGGCATGATTAACCTTACCTTTCAAGGAATTTATGGTAGAAAAAAATGGACCACATAAAAATGAACAGAGGCTTACAGTGCATGCTTCAGAGCCTGAGGAGTGGGGCAGACAGTAGGTGGGTGACCAGAGTTCAGAAGAGGAAGGACATGCCTGGAGTAAGCTGCAAAGCTGTAGCACAAGTCAGTCTTGAAGGCTGGGGGCTGGGTAGGATTCACGGGAGCCAGAAAGAGGTGAAAGGGAGTGGCAGGTGAGAGTGGACAGCCCTGCACGGTGAACAAGGCCGCCAGGCCCATTCATGTCACTGGGACATGTTCATGCTTCTGCAACACTAACTCAGGACTTCTAATTTTCTTAAGCAACTGCTCCCAGAGAAAAATGATACAGAGGACAGACCAGAGAATGCACATGAGAACAGCAGCCTGGAGCTCCTCATAGGTAAGGTTTCAGCTTTTCAGATGAGCTCTGGATCAAAGCTGGGAAGTAAAAAAACATGACTTGAAGGCTTTCAAACTGCGCCTTCCACCACACCAGTGTCCTTCTGGAGCGCTGTTGGCTCTCGCCACCACTGGGTGTTCTGGGGCAGCAGGCGGCATTCCATCTCAAAAGCTGGCATGACAGGACTAGAATTTCCTCCTAGTTTGTGCAGTTACGGATAGGTGTGCATGATGGGGGCGGGGCCCTGAAGCCGTGTCTCTTCTTGATTATTAGTGTTGGTACCACAGCTCTCCCTAGTTTTGGTTACTAATCTGTTGGGGGCTCCAGAGGCTGCTTCTGGAGGTCGTTCCTGGGTGCAGACACCACCTCAACCTTGAGGTGTTATAGAAAGGTGTCAGTGTGTGTAATGTGATGGTGATTATACTGGTCTTTTCTGCCCCCACCTCACCCCCAATACTTAAAATAGCACACAGGCCCAGCAGTGGCAGGGATAGTGTATGGCTGGAAATAACCACAGCCACCGGTGCCTGGACCTGTGTGGTGCAGGCGCCAGGCACTATTCTGAACTTTAAAAAATGTATTAATGCTCTTAATTCTCCAAGTAATCCTACGAGGTACAGGTGCCTTTATTTTCTCATTTTACAGATGAGGAAACTGAGGCCCAGAGATGTCAAACTTAACTCACTCAAGGTCACACAAGTAGTAAATGGCAGAGCCAGAATCCAAATCCAGGCAACCCGGCTCCAGTTTGTCTCTAAAAGGGCCAAACTAGCGGGTATGCACTGCCGGACAAAATAGTGCTTCAGATTTGGGAATCAGTCAGCAGGAAGGCTGCCTGTGGGCACTGCCCAGTGCAGCATGAGCAACTACGGGAGGCCAGCTTTCAGGCAGGGGAATCCGAACTTGGCAGGGAGGGAGGCACCAGCTAGTGCAAACTCTATGGAGAACCTGTGCAGGCGGTGACCAGTGGGTGCACACCACAAGAAAGGGCTTGGGTACAATCCCAGTTGCCCCTTCCCAGGCTTAGCTGAGGTGGGATGGAGAGACCCTGATGCCATGCTGCAGCCCCAGCCTGAGCCTGAAGGCCAGGAGCTGCTGGGTTCGAGGGCCTCTGCCGGGGGAGCGCTTACTAGCCAAAACTTTTAATTGTAGGCTAAAATCTTGCTCTCCCCTTTCTAGATCTAAACCTAAGTGGGGAACTGCGCCACAGGGATGGGAGTTTTCCATGAAGTCTGTGCACACCTTAGGAATTGACCCCCCACACCCCTGCAAGGCCCCCACTCACATAGGGATGCCCAAGAACTCAGGCCGGAAGGAGGAAGTGCTTCTTTTATCTTCGGAGCCCAGGCAGGATCTAAGTACGTACTCATTTCAGATTTTATTGTTTCTAACTCTAAACTCTGGCCTAGCAAATTTGAATGACCCGCCCCACGGCACAGCATTTTCTTTACCCCAAAGGTGAGATGTTTCAAATGGCTGATAATGGAGGGAAGGGGGTGGGGAGAGGTGGGTGGTTTGAGGCAGAGAGTGGAAAAAAATGTCGGTGAGTTCTGAGGAGAGGGGAAAGGGGACATGTACCCTGATGGGTCCCTGGGGTCCTGTAGGTTGTGGTCTGGCCGAAGCTGAAAGGGGAGAGAGGAGTGGGCAGAGAACTTGAGACCATTTGCCATTGTGCCTGAGTAAGTTGTAGAGATCAGGAAGAAACTGAGGGTCAAATGTTCCATGTTCCAGCCAATGGCATTTGTTATCAAGAGGATACTGAGGCCAGGTAACAATGGAGGGAGACATTAGCTTTTTCAGCTTTACCTGGGACCCTATTTGAAGGGTCCAGAGGTAGGGATTGATGTGCTCCCATGGAACTGAGAGTAATGACCCAGAGGGTGAGCCTGAGATGAAATGAATCAGGAGGGTTAAGGGGTGTCCCCACTAAAGCTGCTGATTCTATGAGGCACAAAGGCCCCAAGCGAACTGGCCAGGGGGAGGGTGTCCCCAGCCACCTCTGGAAGTTCAACCCAGCGCAAAGACTCTGAGGTGCAAAGGCCTCATACAAACTTGCCAACAGGGGGGCTGTCCCCAACCGCCAGTGGAAGTCCAACGAGGTGCAAGGCCCTAAGGAAGACCGACCGAGGCCTAGGATTCTCGAGCAGAGCCACAGTAGGCTCAGAAACAAGATGGTCAACCTGACAAGAGACTCACCCAATGAGACAAAACTCGACTAGTTGGTGTCCAGTGTGGATGGAGGGCAGACCATGGCAAAGGGTCTGGAGGTGGAGGTCATCAGATGAGAAGATCTCTGAGCAAGGTGTGGGAGGAGTGGGCGAGAGGGTTCCAACAGGCAGATCAGGGGGTAGGCCTGGGACGTGCTGCCGCAGCCCACTGCTCCCCTACCCGCAGGCTGCGGTTGACTGCTCTTGGAGCCCCTCCTGGGTTTCGGCAATAAAATGTCAGGACAGCCTTGCTCTGAGAAATCACCTGGAGACCACTGTGGGATCAGGCTATGGGTTCATTGAGGAGAAAAGGGGGAAGCGGGGAGGAGGGGAGAGAGCTCCCAGACCAACTCAAGGGCCCATAGGAGCAAGGGGACTGGGGAGCAAGGAAAGGAGTAATGGTGAATGGGGAACAGGAAATGGGGAACGGGGAATGGAGACTCTGGTCCTCCCCGTGGGCCCATAGGAGTCCCACCCACACTTCTGCAAGCACCTTTTTTATACTTGTCAACCACACATTTTGGTGAGGGTGAGTTTTCTTATCAACATATTCAGTAGGTCAGTTACAACTCATTGTCCCCCACCCCCTACCCCACCAGGTTAGTTAACATATCAGGCTAGGTCTATTACCAATTCCCCTGGGAATGGTTTCAGTCCATTAACATATCCTTTGGGAACTGCTAAGTCCATCAGCATATCCTTGGGAATGGCTAAGTCCAGGGCCAGGTTGATTAGCATATACCAAAAGTCCAGGTGTGCATTCTAGCTTCCTCCCTGTTCTGACAGTATTTTTGTCAACTGCTTTTTTCTATCTATTGAAATGATCATATGATTTTAACTTTCACTCTATTAACACATGTACCACATTTGTTGATTTGCATATGTTGAACCATCCTTATGTCCCACGGATAAATCCCCCTCAGTCATAGTGGATGCTACTTACAATGTGCTATTGAATGCATTTGCTAGTGTTTTGTTGAGATTTTTTACAGCTATAGTCATCAGAGATATTGATGCGTAGTTTTCTTGTAGTGTCCTTATCTGGCTTGGGTATAAGGACAATAGTGGCCTCTTTAAATGAGTGTTCTCACCTCTTCAGTTTTTTGAAGAGTGTAAGAAAGATTGGCATCAATTCTTCTTTTTTAAAAGATAATTTGTTTATTTATTTATTTTTAGAGAGAGGGGAAAAGGAGAAAGAGACGGAGAGAAACATCACTCTGTGGTTGCCTCTCACTAGCGCTCCCAACTGGGGACCTGACGTGCAACCTATTCATGTGCCCTGACTGGGAATTGAACCAGTGACACTTGGTTCACAGGCCGATGCTCAATCCACTGAGCCACAGCAGCCAGGGCTGGCATTAATTCTTCTTTATGTGTTTTGTAGAATTCACCAATGAAACAATTTGTTCCTGGGCTTTTCTTTGATTACTGATTCAATCTCCTCACTCATTATTGGTCTGTTCAAGTTTTACATTTTTTCACGATTCAGTCTTGATAGGGTGTATGGTAATCTTATTTATAATTATATAATGACCTTTTTTGTCTCCTTAACCATTTTCAACTTAAAGTCTATTTTGTCTGATGTAAATATTGCTGCCCCTGTTCTCTTTCAGTTTCCACTTGACGCAATACCGTTTTCCAACCCTTGACTTCAAGCCTATGTGTGTCATTAAAATCTAAGTGAGTCTCTTGTAGGCAGCATATAGTTGGGCTTTGCTTTGTTATCCATCCTATATCTTTAGATTAGAGAATTTAATCGACTTACATTTAGAGTAAGTATTGATAGATAAGGACTTACTAATGCCATCTTTTTCATTATTCTCTGGCTATTTTGTGGTTCCCTTGTTTCTTTATTTCTCTCTTACTGTCTTTCTTCATGAATTGATGATTTTCTGTAGTGGTATACTTTGATTCCTTCCTTTTTATTTTGTGAATCTACTGTAGAATTTTGCTTGGTGGTTACCATGAGATTTACATAAAATATTTTACAGATATAACAGTCTATTTTACACTGATAAGAACTTCTATTTTATACAAAAACCCTAACCTTTTATACCCTCTTTTTTTATGTCATAATTTACCTCTTTTATATTGTGTATTTATTAACAATTATAGTCGTCGTCGTCGTCGGCAGCCGTCCGTCTCGAGAGACGATGGCGTAGCTTCTTGAGAGTCTATCTGCACCGCCGAGAATGGCTGTGCAGTCCGATTCGGGAGTGACAATCCCTGCCGCACTTGGTACAGGTGAAGGCAGATGGCTGTTGTTGCTGCTGCTGACGCTGCTTCCGCCTCGATCTTTTCTGGACCGCCTCCTCGTTGCGCGCAGCCTCCGCGCGTGACGTACCTTGCCTGACCGCGAGCCTCCAGGCTAGGCGGTCGTCTGCTTGAACTTCCCATGTGTTGAGATTGATGGAGCATTGTGTCATGTCCTTTTTGCAGATGTCTTTGAACCGCAGTTTTGGGCGCCCTGTCATCCTCTGGCCTTCTGCTAGCTCGCCGTAGAGGAGGTCTTTGGGGATACGGCCTGCATCCATTCTTTTGACATGGCCGAGCCACCTGAGGCGTCTCTCGCTAAGAACTGCATGCAAACTGCTCATATTGGCTCGCTTCAGCACCTCGGTGTTGGGGACCTTATCCTGCCAGGCGACATGAAGGACGCGTCGCAGGCACCTCATGTGGAAGCTGTTGAGTTTCCTTTCGTGCCTTGCGTAGGTGGTCCATGTCTCGCTGCCATAGAGGAGAGTGCTGAGTACGCAGGCTTGGTAGATGCGCAGTCTGGTTTTCTCAGTGAGGCTGGAATTGTTCCACGCTCTCCGGTTCAGTCTGGCCATAACTGTGGCTGCCCTGGCGATTCTCCGGTTGACCTCCAAGTCGACTGACAGAGAGCTCGAGATGGTGGACCCGAGGTAAGTGAAGTCGTTGACAACCTCCAGGGTGTATCCGTCGATGGTGATGCATGGGGGAGTCCCCGTGCCTTGAGCCATAACATTCGTCTTCATCAGGCTGATGGCTAGTCCGAACTCCTTGCATGCGTGGGAAAGGCAAGTGACTAGCTGCTGGAGTCCCTCTTCGGAGTGTGATGTCAAAGCTGCGTCGTCGGCGAAGAGCATCTCACGGATGAGCACCTCTTTGACTTTGGTCTTGGCTCGTAGACGGGCCAGGTTGTAGAGCTTGCCATCGGATCTGGTGTGAATGAAGACACCCTCGCTGCAGTCCTTAAAGGCGTATTGGAGGAGCATGGAGAAGAAGATTCCGAACAGCGTAGGCGCGAGGACGCAGCCCTGCTTTACTCCGCTGCTGACTGGGAAGGCCTCAGAGGTTGCGCCGTTGTAGGACACCGTGCTGTGCGTGTTGTCGTGAAAGGACATGACCACAGCAAGCAGATGTGGTGGACAGCCAATCTTCCGTAGCAAGCTGAAGAGTCCGCTTCGACTGACCAGATCAAACGCCTTCGTGAGGTCAATAAAGGCGAGGTAGAGTGGTTTATGCTGCTCGTGACACTTCTCCTGCAGCTGGCGTAGGGAGAAGATCATGTCCACTGTTGATCGGCCAGCTCTGAAGCCACACTGGGACTCTGGGTAGACGCGGGAAGCAAGGGTCTGCAGGCGGGCAAGAGCGACCCGGGCGAATACTTTGCCGACGACGCTGAGGAGAGAGATGCCCCGGTAGTTGTTGCAGTCGCTGCGGTCTCCTTTGTTCTTGTACATGGTGATAATGTTGGCGTCTCTCATATCCTGGGGGATGTAACCCTCCTTCCAGCAGAGACAGAGTAGATGGTGGAGCGGCTGTAGCAGGACTGGTTTCCCGCTCTTTAGGATTTCTGGAGGGATTCCGTCGCTTCCTGGTGCTTTCCCGCAAGCGAGGCGGTCGATGGCTTTGCCGAGCTCTGCCGCAGTAGGTGGGGTGTCTAGCTCCTCCATGACTGGTAGGTCTGGGATGGCTTTAAGAGCAGTGTCTGTTACGGTGTTCTTCGTTGCGTACAGCTCGAGGTAGTGCTCGGTCCACCGCCGCATTTGCTGTTCCTGGTCAGTGAGGACCTCACCTGTCTTGGACTTAAGGGGGGCGATCTTGGAGGGGATTGGGCCTGTTGCCTTCTTGATACCCTCATACATTCCTCGTGCGTTGCCTATATCGGCGGCTTCCTGAATGCTTCTGCACAGGTTTAGCCAATAGGTGTTGGCACAGTGGCTGGAAATGGTCTTAGATAGGCCAGGAAACATTTGAACCATCCTGGATGGTTCAAATGTACTTTTCCCTTTACCAGTCCTCAGGAATATAGGATGTGCTAATTTCAAGAGAAAGGAAATGACAATTTTTTGTAAAAGATATGAGTGATGTATATTTGCTCAAGTTTCCCGGAACTGGAGTTTTCTGTTGCTTAGTAGGCTGACAGGACCGGTAGGGAGTACAGAGACGCGGAAGGGCTGGCTGGGCTCACACGGGTGGCAGCTGAAGGGACTGAGAAACAGCTTAGTTGTCTGTTTTCTCTCGAAGTTCATTGAACTTATTTAAGATGGTCGTTTTTATTTTTGTCTCATAATTATTAGGTCTTCATTTCTTTAAGGTTGTTTCTGTGCTGGCTTAGGGGAGGGGCTCTCATGGGTGAAATAATTTTTTTTTTAACCATTTTAATGTAGCTGGTTTTGGCTTTGCACTTTCCTGGGATATTATGACTTTTTAACTGGTTTCTGGAGTTCTCTTAAAGCGTTTTTAGACAGTATATTGTTAAGTTCGTGTCTCTGTGGAAGAACAAAGTGTGGGGCTTCCTATTTTTCTAAAGGATTGGGCTGGCCTGGCAGAGGGTCCCTGGTTTATTCTTTGGGTGTTCTAGAGGGAACAGGCTATGAGGCAGAAGCCTGTCATTCTTCCAAAGTTGTGTAGTTTTTGTATTTTATGCTGTTTTAGTTTGTAACTAGCCCTATAGAAATAAGGTGATTAAAACAGGGGGAAATGATAGCAGGGCCCAGGTGTTAGAGTTTAGCCTTAATTGATAGGCTTAAGTAATTGAAGCTGTGACTGGATAGACTTTCTTTATCACCAAACCTTTGCTTCTGGAATTTTGCCTAGAGGGTGGCGGCTGGCAGCAGGACCCCAAATTGCTTTTCGGTAGCATAACTACTATTGAATCAAGATTAAAGCATTTCCATCTCCCTAAAAATTATCCTGTGTCTTGTTGTATCATCCTTTCCTCTAGCCCCATAGCCCAAGGCTACCAGTGATCTACTTTCTGTCTCTATAATTTTGCATTTTCTAGAACTTCATGTAGACTTTTATGCTTTGCTTCTTTCACTTAGCGTAATGCTTTTTGAGATTCATTTGTGTTGTTTTGTGTATCAGTATTTTGATCTTTTTTATTGCTGTGGATGTCTGTGACGCAATATTCTAGCGTCCGCATCGTTTAGAGCTGCGACTCAGAACATGGCGCGTTCCTAGAAGCCGCTTTCGGCATCAGTGGGCGGCGGCGCGTGGACTTGCAAGCGTGGGGCGCGGGACCAACCGACGCCACTTCGTGTTGGACAGTGGAAGCTGGAGAGCCGGGCTATTCGGACTGAGCCAATTGGTTTCCATGGATCTCAATAGTGCCAGCACTGTTGTTCTTCAAGTCTTAACTCAGGCCACCAGTCAGGATACTGCTGTGTTAAAGCCAGCTGAGGAGCAGTTGAAACAGTGGGAAACACAGCCAGGTTTTTATTCAGTGTTGCTGGTAAGTTGCTTAAAAATAGTTATTATTTTTAATAAAATGAGACACTATTCTATTGTTTTAAAAACCTACTTGTGTTGGTGGTTTACTTAGTGAAACTGATCCAAATGTTTGGCTGCCATTGCACTGCCATTTACTAATTCGAGGCATGGCACTTGGAGGACATTTAAGAGATGTTTATTGTTGGGTGAGTATACCCAAGCAGGGTATTGGTAGTATCTGCTTAGAAGGTTACACTGCCAGTTTTCTATTTTAGCCTGTAAATGCTGCCCTCAAGACTGTAAAGGAGGAAAGAGGAAGGACATCTCTAAAATCAGAGAAGGAAAACTCTGACTCCAAAAAACCTCCGCTGCCTTGCGGCATACCTCTTCAGGGGAAAGGCTAAGGGAGTAAACCCCGACAGAAAATCCGGAGCCGGAGTCCCTAAGGCGGTTTGACATTGTAGTCAACACCGGCAACTCCTGCGGCGCACCTGAAGCCAAGCTGTATTGACTTTGTCTTTCCCTTGGACCCTTCAGCTGCGAAGAGAGGGGGGGTCTGCTGCATGGGCAACAGCAGACCCTCCATATCACCCTGCCCAGGCTCTGTAGCTTCAGTTTCACTTGAGAGGACACTCCAGCGTCATCGCAAGATGTCGACTCAACACGGGAGGAGACAGATACCGGTTATAAGCTCATCCGATTGGCGAAGGAAACGAGCGCCAGGGGTCTCCTCTGACGGTGGGAGAGGTCATCGCACCTCACTGGACAGCTACCGTCTCGCCATGGCTCGCCTGCCCCACTGGGTGCGTGGGGATCAGAGAGGCGCCTCTCGAAAAGTGGGCCACAAAACACCCGCACCAGTTAATTCCAAGCAAACAACAAGAAAGAAGCCTCCGGCTCTTCGCCTCGCTAGCTGGAACATCAGGACCATGTGCCCCGGACTTACTGCAGACCTTCCGTGGATCAAGGGTGCCAGGAAAACCGCTGTCATCGATAGGGAACTGGCACGACTAAACATCGACATTGCGGCTCTACAGGAGACCCGGTTGGCCGACAACGGAACTATCAGAGAAACCAACTACACCTTCTACTGGCAAGGGAAGTCTCCGGACCAACCAAGACAGCACGGTGTTGGGTTCGCTGTGAAGAACACGCTTGTTAACAATTATAGTAACACTTATTTTTAATACTCTTGTCCTTTAAACTTTATACTAAAGTGATTAACACATCATCATATTACAGTATTAGAGCATTCTGAATTTGACTATATACTTAACTTTACCAGTTGTATATTTTGTATATTCTAATGTTACTAATTAGCATCCTTTCATTTCAACTTTTAGCATTTCTTGTAAGGCAGGTCTAGTGGTGATGAATGCCCTCAGCTTTTGTTGTTCATTTCTCTCTTCTCAACTGCCATTGGGAGCACACACAGAGATCCAGCCACAGTGTCAGGGGTGTGTGTGGGTGAGGCACACTGGGCACCAGGGGTGTTCTCAGCGGTTGTGGGCAGGCTTCTTGGTAGAGTCCACAATGTATTTAGTAGGCTCTGCATACATTTAACACTGCCCTCTGAGAGTCCCATCTGCCACTCTCCCAGTTCTTTCCTGCTCCCCTCCCCACCCCCCATCATACAACTCACAACTCAGTATTCTAGCTGGGTCAGAGGAAAATGAGCTTCTTTAGCAGTGTCCCCCACAGCCAGGGAGGCCAGGGGCTTGCTTACACACTCCATGGGACAAATTGCAGGCTGAGATCTCTCTTAGGCCTGAGCTGTATTGCCTTAGGGGAGGAGTGGGCAAGTCAGGCTGTTCCTCTTACCCTCTCCAGAGCATCAAAACTTGTATTTTTTTGCACCAATGATATGCTGGAACTTATGAAACCTGAAATTTTACAAACACTCATTCATGGGTGATTCTCTAAGACAGTGAATGCCAGGGCCACCTAAAGCTAGGCCAGCAGGGGCTGACGGTAGTTTACAGGCCACTAAAGGGTTCACAGCCAGGACCAAGGTCTGTATGCCGATTAGCTGACACATAGTGGGCAAGACTCCTCTCACATCCCTGGGCGTAGGGTGACGGATCCCACAGTTCCCCAAAAGGCACTTTTGTTTGTGGCTGGATGCCCAGTTATTGTTGTTGAGGGCAATACAAGGGACATCTTATTTCACAATGAGGCTGATGCTACTTCTAAAAGATAGGTTGTTTTAACCTACATTTCTTTGAGACTGTGGACATTTTTTGTCATGTGTTTCTTTTTTGGGAATTACCTGATGGTGTTCTTTGTCCATTTTTCCTTGGAGGTGATGGTATTTTTCCTTTTACAATTCTTCATATATTTAAGGATATCAACTGTTTATAATAAATATGGCAAATATTGCTCCCAGCTTCTGCTCTTCCCTATTGTTCATATTGCTTTCTGTTTTTCTTTTTTGTAGTCAGAGTATCATCCTTGGTGATATTTTCTTTTTTCATCATATTTGCATGATGATGTACTTGAACTTATGTAACATTTAACCATCTGCCATCAAAAAATTAACTACTGGGAAAAGTGGTTCATTATTGAAACAGAAAAAGAATTGTAATTTTTTAAAAAGATTTTATTTATTTATTTATTTACGTACTTACTTTTTTTAGAGGTGAAGGAGGGAGAATGAGAGGGAGAAAAACATAGCTCAGTCTGCAACCCAGGCATATGCTCTGACGGGGGTCGAACCGGCAACCTTTTGGTTCATAGGCTGGCACTCAATCCACTGAGCCATACCAGCCAGAGCAAGTAATTGTAATTTTTGAAGTAAAAAAATATTAAAACCCTGTAAGAGCCCTGGCTGGGTTGCTCAGTTGGCTGGAGTGTTGTCCTGTACATCAAAGGGTTGCAGGTTTGATCCCTGGTCGAGGTCATACGGGAGGCAACTGATTGATGTTTCTCTCTCACATCAATGTTTCTCTCTCTCTCCCCTTCCTTCTCTGTCTAAAATCAATAAACATATTCTTGAGTGAGGATTATAAATAAATAAATAAATAAATAAATACACAAATAAATAAATTCTATAAGAGTCCTTTATGAGAGCAATGCAAAATATTTAATGCACGTCAGTGCATGCATATCACAGTGTGCACTCTATGCCCCGCCCTAACTCCCCAAATCTTGTATTGATCTGTGAGAGCCATCATAATGGGGAAATGTAAGAATTAGCAGGGTCAATTCCAAGAATGAAGGCAGATGTTTTTTTAAGGACCAATGTGAAAAGACATGTAGAAAAGGAATAATTTACACCGTTTAACCAATCCCACAAAAAATTAATGGGAGTTTTTAAAAGAGTCATTTTTAAAAATGCAAAGAGGATCTTTAATGTTCCAATTGGGTGGTAATATATTTACAGGTGTTTTAGACAAGATGACTCCAATCATATAAAAGTTTAGTTTTATTATAGGCACTTTATGCAAACATTCAGTACTTTTTGCTTCTTCTATAATACTTTTAGCAAGGCAGTCAGTTATAGTCCAGATAAGAAAATATAAACGGAAGTTACACACTTTAATAACAAAATCTACTTTGAATTATTATATAAATTTCTAATGCAGTTTAAAACATTTTATTCCATTTGATGATGTTTCTTTCAATTCCTTTAATTATAAAGACTCTGAACTTGGTGGCATGACCTTTAAAAAGGTAACTATACATAGTTGTTCCATTAGTGCTCCTTTTTTAACTTGGATTAAATGCTATATTTTAACAAAAACATTAGAAAATATTTAACAGCTTATCTGGTCACAGTTTACTAGCGCTTGGCTCCAGACTGGACATTGACCATGGAAAAATAGATGCCTTTCTGTGCCAGCAGCTGCTGGTGGGTGCCGTGCTCCTGGATTCTGCCATTCTGGAACACCACTATTAGGTCTGCATTCTGGATGGTGGACAAGCGGTGAGCGATCACAATGCAGGTGCGGCCCTCTCTGGCTTTGTCCAGGGCTTCTTGGACAACCTATTCAATACTCATGTAAATTAATTGTGATAAAAATAGTCCTCTCCCTGTAATTCCTCTTCCATCATAATCCTCAAAATTAATTTATCTAATAATAGGTTCTTCTTTAACAATGATATCAATGAAATGTAACAGATTTTACAAAGCAAGAGATTTGGCATATCAGAAGATAATTGAATCCTAGTTTGGATTAGTTCTGAGGCACGAATTATCTAGTCTCAAAGTTGTGACAATAAATACAGCCCATCCCATCATTTAAAAATGTTTACTGGTGTGCCTAGTCACACAATACCCCCCACCAACCCCACTAAAAGCAGCCCTCTGATCCAGATCTAGAGCAAATTTGGGAAGACTAAACACAAAGACAGCTTCTTTGCATTTTGGTATTTTTAAGATAGGAAACATCTCAGAATTCGTTTGTCTTTCTGGTGCCTGAATAATCAACTTTTTTCTCAAACTGAAAATGATTACTAATTTTATCTTAAGGCACCATCAGCTTTTAACATTACAGTATCCTCCCATTTTTTTCATAGTTGTTGAGGAAATGCTGCCAGCAGAAATGGAAATATGTCTCCTGAATGCAGCTTCTTAGGACAATACAAAGTGATCAGAGGGCTATTTTTTGAAGCATAAGTGCTATGAGACTAATTTGCCTTGTTTTATCTTCATTTTTATAACAGCTACAGAGAGTGTGTAAATTTCACTGAAAGGTGACATAAGTAATAACACATGTGGCTGAATTTTGTTCTCTACTGTGGAAGATAGAAGCAAAAATTTTATCTTAAGTACAACTGATTCAAGTGTGAATAAATCCAATTTAAACTCTTACCGTTTCACTTTCTGTATCCAGAGCAGATGTAGCTTCATCCAGAAGCAAAATACGAGGCTGTCTAACAAGGGCACGCGCTATTGCAATGCGCTGTTTCTGGCCACCAGAGAGCTGAGTTCCTTTGTCTCCTACTTTGGTGTTATATTTCTGTAAATGGAGTTTAGTAATTATGAAGAATAGAACTAAGATTCTAAAAAAGCTTGCTTACAGAAAATGGGATAACCACTTCCATACGTACAAAAAAAGTTTAGGTTCAGAATTTAAGAATGGGTTCATAGAGAATTAAACAAACAGACATAGCTCTCAATGCAGGTTTGCTCTCTCTTGAAAATAGACCACTTATGTCTTAAAAGTTATGCATGTTTATGAGGAAGAATACTGTTGCAATGTTAGTCTCTTCCAGTCTTCTGGTTTCATTATATGTGGGACAAAGATTGATAGGAGGAAGGAAATTTGATTTGAAGGGTCTATAATAAAGAAAATAACTGAAACTCATTTTATTTATAACCAGCAGGTGGCGCACTCTGCACTATTGTAAAGGGGAAGGGAAGAAATTCTTGGGATGCTAGACTTTTGGTGGCTGTTTTATAAAACTGTCTCCAATGTTTCAACAATTTTAATAGATGCTAAGGAATTTTATTTTTTATATCTAACTTTGAAAACTGAACTCTCCTTTTGTTATTTTTCACGAATTTGTTGTTCACATTAGATATTGTCACTATTCAATATGATGATAATGACCGGGTACATAGGGGAGAGCCAAAACAGGATGTGACAGCACACATAACCTAGGAAACAACACTACCTTGTTATTGACAGGCCCTCGCCAGGCTAAAATTTTAGTGAGACAGTAAGTAGGCTCTGATTCTGATACCCCAAGTCTGTAACGTTCATGGTCTATATAGCGTTGCCTCTTTTTATTTTCTATATCAGGCAACCCTAGTTCTGTGGCACTTGGACTGAGAACTCCACCTGCAGGTGGAATAAGAACACTCCAGGTGAGGTTCCGGCAGATGTTTGGGGCTGGCTCTACCCCAGGGCTACATCTGCCTGGGAAGCAGGAGTACTGTGTCCCATGTGAGTACAGGGGTGGCCAGGTTGCACTGATAAAGTGTCAAGCCTGCTGAGACAGGTGAAGGCAGGGCTGTATTCCTGGAGGAAGCAGGTGCCTAGAACAGCCTCCTGCAGGGTGAGGTAAATCCTGCTACAATATCACTCAGGGGAAGAAGTGGCTCCTTAGACAGAAAATAGGACTTAAGGCATTTGCCTTCTCTTTCCTTGTCTGAGAAGAAGAATCACAAGATCTATAGGTATGCTCTGTGTGGTAGATGGAGCCTAGGAGCCTAGAAAGGTGGGGTCCCAGTGGCAGACAAATGCCAGAGAGGCAAGGCAAATTTAGTAAGGTAGGTAATAGTTCCTTCCTGTGTTTGTACAAAGGTGTGTGTGTGTGTTGTGGTTGCTCATTTTTCTCCACCTTTGGGAAACCAGCCCTTTAGAAATCAAACTATGCGTCAGGGAGGCTGCCACAGGCTCCTGGACTCCTAATTCGGAGGGAAACTCACGTTAGGCAATGTCTCAATGAAGTGGTGTATGTTGGCCTCTTTAGCAGCCCTCACAATCTCCTCCTGTGTCACGACCCGGCTGTTGTCTCCATAGGCGATGTTCTCGCTAATGCTGCAGTCAAACAGGATGGGCTCCTGGGACACGATGCCTATTTGTGCTCGGAGCCACTGGACATTCAGGTGCTTTATTTCTTTGTTGTCAATGAGCTGAAATCAAGAGTTCACAGACTTTTGGTCAAGATGGTGGCGTAAGCAGACATGGCTCACTTCTTCCCATAACCGCATCAAAATTACAAGTAAGATATAGAGCAACCATCACTTAGAACTGTCAGAAATTAAATTGAATGGAAGTCTGATAACTATGGAATTAAAGAAACCACATTCATCCAGACTCGTAGGAGGGGCACAGACATGGAATGGGCTGGTCTCTCACCCACGTGTGGTGGATAAAAATTCAGTAGGAATATCTCAGGAGTGAGGAGTCCCAGCCCCACACCAGGCCCCCCAGCCCAGGAAGTCTCTACAACTCCTGGCTGCAAGAACCAGCAGGGATTGAGTCAGGGGAAGAAACTTCTGGAGTCCCAAGCAGTTCATCTTAAAGAACTCACACTTGGACTCACCTACTCAGACTCACTTCCTCTGAGCTCCAGCATTGGGGTGGCAGCTTGAATATCAATGGCATACAGGGAATAACTGAAGTGTCTGCCATCAAGGCAAGCAGAGGGCATTGTCCCTTTTCTAAACCCATCCCACACAGACCCAGAAAGCAGGTGCCATACCTGAGATTCTATCAACCTAGCTAATACTGTTTACTCACCCTGGAGATCCCCACTCAGCTCCAGCCAACTTACAGACCCACCCACGCTGCTTTTTTGTATGAATGGCTGGTCTTGGCTCATGCTTCAAAACATCCTAAATCCCATCAACAAGCAACAGCTGGCCTCAGTGAGCACTAGGTCTAGCACAAGTAGCAGCCATCTTTTATTGCTTTATAGCTCAGGCAGGGTGGCCTAGGGCAAACACAGTTGGGGGCTGACGCTGGCCTGTACCACCGGGAAACCTCAAGGCCAGTGTAGCCAGTGGACAGCTATAGACCATGTTGGAGCACCACCACCCTGACCCTGCACAGATGATCCTTCATAGCAAGTACAGGTTGATGGTCAGTGGTCATAGCCAGTCCTTGCAGCTGACTGGACTGGATAAATCCCTCCCATTGGTCTTCCAACAGCAACCAAGGCTCAACCACAAGAGGAGAGTGTACTCAGCCCACAAGAAGGTTGCACCTTGAGTATCCAGCTTGGGCGATAGGGGAGGCTGTGCCACTGGACCCTATAGGACACCAACTACATTAAGCCACATGACAAAGACACAGAGTCAAAGCAGGTCTACCTAATACATAGAAACAAACACAGGGAGGCTGCCAAAATGAGGAGACAAAGAAATATGGCCCAAATGAAAGAACAGATCAAAACTATAGAAAAAGAGCTAAATGAAATGGAGATAAGCAATTTATCAAAACACTGGTTATAAGGATGCCCAAGGAATTTAGTGAGGACCTCAACAGCATAAAAAGATCCAGTCAGATACAAAGGATTCACTAATTGAAACAAAGAACAATTTACAGGGAAACAGAAGTAGACTCAGTGAAGCCAAGAATCAAATCAATGATTTAGAACATAAGGAGTCAAAAAATAACCAATCAGAACAACAAGAAGAAAGAAAGAATCCAAGAAAATGAGGATAGTATAAGCAGCCTCTGGGGCAACTTCAAGTGTTCTGACATTCCCATCCTAAGGGTGCCAGAAGGAGAAGAGAAAGCAAGAAACTGGATATCTATTTGAGAAAATAGTGAAAGAAAACTTCCCTAATTTGGTGAAGGAAATAGATATGCAAGTCCAGGAAGCACAGAGAGTCCCAGATAAGATGGATGCAAAGTGGCCCACTCCAAGACACATCATAATTAAAATGCCAAAGTTTAAAGATAAAGAGAGAATCTTAAAAGCAGTGACAGAAAAGAAGTTAGTTACCTACAGGGAAGCTCCCATAAGACTGTCAGTTGAGTTCTCAAAAGAAACTTTGCAGGCTAGGAGGGATTGGCAAGAAATATTCAAAGTCATGAAAAAGAGGGACCTACAGCCAAGATTGTTCTACCCAGTAAAGCTATCATTTAGAATTGAAGGGCAGATAAAGAGCTTCCCAGACAAGAATAAACTAAAGGAGTTCATCATCATCAAACCAATATTATATAAAATGTTAAAGGGACTTGTTTTAAAAAAGATCAAAACTATGAACAATAAAATGGCAATAAATACATACCCATCAACAATTCAATCTAAAAAACAAACTAAGCAAACAAGAAGAACAGAGACAGAATCACGGATATGGAGAATGTTTTGATGGTTGCCAGATGGGAGGAGGGAGGGGGAGAATGCGTGAAGAGGTGAGGGGGTTAAGAAGTACCAATAGGTAGCTACAGAATAGCCATGGGGATGTAAAGTACACTATAGGAAATGGAGTAACTAAAGAACTTATACGAGTGACCCATGAAAACGAACAATGGTGTGGGGGATTGCCTGAGGGGCTGGGGGATGCTGGGTGGAGGGGGGCAAAGGGGGAAAAATCAGGACAACTGTAATAGCATAATCAAAATATAATTTGAAAAAAGAGTTCATGGATCAACTTCAGGACCAGCACATTTTGAGTTTAGGAAAATTAATATCATTACTTCACACATTAAAACTGCCAAATGACTGTGAGACTATATTTTTGATGTTAGAGTGTTTTTAAAATTTTTTATTAAGGATAAGTAAATAAGGTCATAATTATATGCTTTGAAGAATTGTCACATTCCTTTTGTTTTAATACTAGTTTTTGACATATGAATGTGGTACATAAAATAATGCCCTCCCCCCAACACACACTCAAGATACTCATGTTCTAATCCATGAAATCTGTGTTAGGGCTCATGGCAAAGGGGAATTGTATAAGGTTGCTCATCGGCTGATCTCAAAATAGAGAGAGGAGCTTAGATTATCCAGGTGGGCCCCATGTAACCATAAAGGTCCTTAACTACAGAAGAGGGAGGCTGGAGAGTGAGCACCAGTGTAGTGCAAAAGGAGAAAGACTCCATTAGTCATCACTGGCTTTGAAGATGGAGGAAGGGGCCAGGAGCTAGACAAGGTCAGGAAACAGATTCTCCCTTAGGGCCTCCAGAAGAAGCCGAGCCCTGCTGACCCCTTGATTTTAGCCTAGTAAGATCCATTTTGGACATGTGACATCCAGAATTAGTAAGACAATAAATCTGTGTTGCTTTTTTTACACTCAATTGCTGAAACTTGCTACAGCAGCCACAGGAAACTAATATAATGCATTACGTTTCTGGAATGCTTCCTGGCATCCTTATTCTTAGGTATCGGATTTCCATAGTAACAGTAGCTGAGATTAGATTGGAAATAAATAACCACTATGACCACATAATGGGTTTGCAGGTCAGGTGTCTGATCTGCCTGAGCTCATTAGGATTGGGTTTTTCAGGAATGGGTGCAGCAGTTAAATGGAAGAGTGAGTGTAGGAGGAGGGTGGCTTCTATACTCGAAGTAGTTGTTGATGTTTCAAAAGAACTATCGTGATAACTCCTAAACTCATAGCATTAAGGATTAAACAAGGTCATGTATGCTGGGCACAGAGTGTGCATGCCAAGGACTGCCAGCAATGTGTATCTCTCTGTGTGTGCTGTACTTGCTACTACAGATGCTGGATAGATGGTTGATGGGTGGACATCTACAATGTTGAGCCAAAGGAGTAGGAAAGGGAGGCTGGCCTTTCTCTAGTCACTTGGCTCCCTGAATTATGCTTCAGAAGCCCAGGGTGGTGCTCCTTACAGCCTTGCTGATAAAAATCCTTAGTCTCTGATGTGGAAATGTCTGCTTAAAAGATCTACTTGACAAGAGAATTCTGTCATTCAAGCGAGAGAGCTGCTCATCCCCTCTGAAGAAGACAGCAGTGACTCAGCTTCAGCTTTTCTAATGTTGGTGATGAGTATATACTGAGCTGTATATTCTCTGTATCCTGTGTGCTGCCTGGCTTGGTGCCCCTGGGAGACAGCTGGCCAGGGGTAGGATACAATCTCTGCTGCAGGAAGACAGCTTGTGTGTGTGAAGCTTGCAGATGCAGAACGAAAAACACAGCCATGACCTTAGTGATAGCAAGCCCCGTTGCCATGGAGACTATTCTGAGCTTCTGTGCCCCAGGCTCCCTTACAGTGTGAGGTGAAGGTGGAGAAAGAAGGTGGAGAGAGGCAGGAAAAACCATACAAACATGTGGTGAAACAGTAGACCTTGTTAAATAGAACACTGGACTTGAGAAATAGAAATTTAAGGAAAAGAGTAGTTGTGTGTGTTTTAAAAATTTTTTTACCAGGTGCATGCCCCTGTCAGGAAAAGACACTACATAATTATTATAATCAGACAAATTTGAATGATCCAAGCAAGTTTAAATGAGTTTCTCCATCACCCTGAATACAAGAACACTCTTCTGCCTCCTCATTCCCACAAGATGCACCAGAGTCCCAAACCCTTAGAAATCTGTTAGCCGAAGAGTACCTTTTTAGGGAAAACGTGGAGAAATGCGAATGTAAAACAGATGAATATGGAGCTTCTTTGGCTGAGGTCTGAGTGGTGGTCTGAGGAAAGACCAAGGAACTCTGAGAACTCAGTGAGCACTGTTCAAAAGATAATGGCCTAACTTAATTAAGAAACTAAACACAGTGGTAATAATAATGTAAGGCCAAATTAAAATGACTAGCTATCTCTATTCTAGGTTGTTAAATCTGCTTGCTTTCATTAGCACAAATGTTAAATATGTATTATTCTGCTATATGTATTTACTCTGAAACACTAATTATAGATTAAATATTGACCACTGACTATACTATAGGTCCTGTGATAAGCAGGTCTCATGAATTCTCTTGTTTAGTCTTCACAACAACACTGAGGGAGGTGTGGTTTTAATCCCTAGTTTATAGACAAAGAAATGAGCAAAGTTATGTAACTTGTACAAGATCACCTAGTTAGTTACTGGGGGACCTAGGATTGGATATACATACTACAGGTTGGGTTTTAGTAACACAAGTGTCTCATAGTTGAAAGACAATTTCTGTCCTGCCTCAAAAGAGGAATGTGCCCATCTTAGCCCAGGTACCCAATGGGTGACACCCAGACAATAACAACAGGCTTCTAGTTGTATCCTAGGAGGGACAGAGGACTCTCACAGTGGTGTATGGGGTGCACCAGAGGAGAAAGGAAAGCTCAGGGGAAGACTCAAACCAGAGGTAAATAAACAGTGAAGTGAATGAACTTAAGCTTCAGCTGCAGGTAAATGCTGGGTCTTGAACAGTGTTCTGGGTGAGAGGAAGGCCTGGCTGTAGTCAGGAAGCTCTTCTGGTAGGTATTGCATTAATGATAACTTGCCCAAAGAAGAAAGGAACAAGAATCTCTACGTTTTCAATATTTTGTTGTTAATCTACGTCATCGAAGTATATGCCCCATCTCTTCAGTGAGGGCAGACACCATATGCTGTAACTCATTAGAGCTCCACACTTAACACACTGCTAATAAATGTCCATTAAGGACCATAATCAGTGTCTGAGAGCTAACGTTTCCTCCTCTGATTGCCTCATTTGTCAGCAAGGTCTTCATTTAGAGTCCCTGGTTCAAACTTGAACCACAAAATTGAAGCATGAAATTAGAATTCACAAAAAATATTAAACAAGTAGTAAAAATAAGAAACAAAGCTTATGTAGCTGTGAAAGAACAGACTGAGTAAAGGCATAACTGTCTTTGAATACAATAAAACATATAACCGAATAATGGTGAATGCTGTGGGGAAGTAAAAAAAAAGCCCTGGACTACAGGTTCAAAATTCTATTTTCATGTCAATCATTAATGCAATGAAGGCTCATATGGAGCTGATGGGCGTCAATCTAACTGTATGGAACAGGTGTCCATTCTGATTGGTCAACGTCCATGCCATTCCAGTTGTTAAGTATTTTTAATATCATCTGAGTGTAACCAATAATTAAATGCCTACGTAATGAAAATTCTTTGCTGTAAATTTTATTCCTTCCTAATTTAATTCCATACCTGTTCTCTATTACAATCATTTAAAATCTTACTACTCCCTTCAAGACTCCTATCTCATCCCTAGTACCTAAGATAGTCCCTGACAGGTACTCAGTAAGGTTTGTTGAATGCTGAATAAATAAATATGATGAGTCACTTATTCTTATAGTGCTGGAAACAAAGGAGAATCCCTCTACATTCTTTATCCACTTCCAAAATTCATTGCTCTTTTTTTTTCCTTAAAAAAATGCTTCAATGCCCTTCCCCCTCGCCACTTCCTTGGACTCTGCCTCCCCACTCAAGCTGCTGCTTATTCCTTCCTTCATCTTGGATCTTCTTTATAGTCTACACTCAGTCTCCATACACCCCCACCCCCGCAACCATACCCTAACCATATGCTCAACTGCTTTCTAGCACCACCTCTCCACTGAGAATACCTTAGAATGTCAGAGTAGCCCATTAATTGCCAAATCCTATTATGCTTTTTAGTCTTCATCTTACCCTCCGTAGCCTTTGTCATTCCTCTCCTTGAAACATGGCCCCCATCCTTGGCTCCCACCTTGTCTCTCCTACAGCCCTCCTCTACCTTTATGGCTACTTAAATTTTTTGCTGCATCTTCTTATGTAAGCTAAAGCCCAATTAAGGGAAGAGAGAGGGGCAATGTTGAGAGAGAGGCTGGAGATGTTGGCTGAGGCAGATGACACAGCTTGGAGACCGTATCTAGGGTGTCAGAATTTAAGTGGGACTGTCATTTAAAGGTTCGAAAAACTATGGCTTACAGTGAAGAATTAAATATATTCAGGTTTTAAGACAATGAAAAGCTTCAAGTGAGCTGAATGTGAAAGTGTGCTCACCACTGATCCGGCCAGGGGGTCATAGAACCGCTCGAGGAGCTGGACCACCGTGCTCTTCCCACAGCCGCTGCTGCCCACCAGGGCCAGCGTCTGGCCCTTCTTCACCTCCAGGCTCAGCCCCTGAAGCACGGGCACGTCTGGCCGGGTTGGATAGTTGAACATGACTTCATTAAATGTCACATTTCCTTCCAATGTGTTCTAAAATCAGAACAATACCAATACATTTGATTGCAGTAATCCTGGAAACACATTGTATAGCCAACACCCTCTAGTGCCAGGTGTCAAAGGTAGTGAACTTGTATTATAATTGGGTTTCATTTGTAACCGCTAGAATTTAATAAATAAAATCTCAGAGCCAGTGTTTTTATAGCCTGTATTGTTAATACAAGACAAATGTGATAACTCAATCTGTTCCCCAGGAATAACCTACGTATAATAAAGCCTGATTACCCTGGCTCAGTAGCTCAGTTGGTTAGAGTGTTGTCCTGATATGCCAAGGTTGCGGGTTTGATCCCTGAATCATGGCACATATAAGAATCAATGAATGAATGCATATGTAAGTGGAACAACAAAACCAATGTTTCGATGTTTCTCTCTCTCTCTCTCTCTCTCTCTCTCTCTCCCCCTTCCTTTTTCTCTCTAAACTCAATCAATAAAAAATAAATTAAAAAAAAAAAACACTGACTAACAGGAGTTGCTTATAAAGTGGGCAGTATTCCCATCTCCTTGTAACTTTGTCATACAAAAGTACTGGATGTTAATACATATTATTAACTTCTTAAAAAATGAAGCCATTATCTAGAAAGTTTCATTTTATCACTGGCAAAATTTAAAAAGCACAGATTTTATTAAATTTCCTCTTAGAATACTTTCATTCATCAGTTAGGAGCAGATCATATAATCAAAACACAAAACTCACCAGTGTTTCACCTTCTGTGCTGTAGCTGTCAATCAGAGGGGTTTTTTCAATGATCATGATGATGTGGCTTGCGGACACTTTGGCTTTGGCATAATCAGGAGCAAATGAGCTCACCTGCCCCACTGCCATGGCACCAAAGACAATAGCTGAGAATACCCTATTAAAAAAAACAAAGACAAACTGTGTGCAAAGAATTGTAACTGCAATTCTTGCAAGCTGGCACTTCCACAGCCAGAGAGCACTGCATCAAACAATTACAAAACCAAAGTTAAAAACCATTTTTCTTTATAAGTTCATGTAGGTGTAATGGATTGACTGTAAAATGGCCCCATTTTTTCATCTCTGTCTGTATCTCACCTTCTTTCAATATGACTTTGCAGCTCCTCCATTTAAAAAGTAGAATTTGTTTTCTTACCCTTTGAATCTGGGTTGGGCTTGTGACTTGCTTTGGTCAACAGGATATGGTGGAAGTGACTGTTGCCAGTTCCAAGCCTATGACTCAGGAGGCCTTGTATGCACCCCCTTCCTCTCTGTTTTCCTTCCCTCCCTCCCTCAGAACTCTGCCACCACCACAAGCCCAGCTAGCCTGCTGGAGGACGAGGCACAGATGCAGGGAGCTGTGTAGGTCCCAGCTCCTAGCTTATAGCTCAAGTGCAGACACATAGGTGAGCTTAGCTGAGCTTTATGATACCTAACACAGATCAGCAGAACTGTCCAGCTGACCCACAGACTTGTGGGCAAAAATAAATGTTTATCCTTGTATGCCACCAGAATGGCTGGCTGTTATGCAGTATGTTTGTGGCAGTGATGCTGGAATTACATTAGTCTTAGAAAGCCTATGAGCTGTACAGTAAAGAGTTCCTTACAGACCCAGATGTCATGCTGCTCTCAAGATGCACCAACCTTCTTCATCTAGGGCGTGGGAACCATGACAGCTTCAAGTGTGGAAGGACTTTACAGGAAATCAAGTCCAGATCTCAAAGTTCATGCCCAAGCACTTCCCCCAAATTGGCTTCTACCCTCTGTTTTAGGAAGCAGCAAGTTTGATTAAGTCTACTGTTAAAAAGTTCTTCCAATCGGAGAAATAGATCCTTTTGCTTAAGATAGCCCTTCAAGTATTGTGATATTGTGAAAAATAAGACCAGTAGAAGGTAAGATCTGGAGAATTTCAGAAATGACAAAGGAAAGCTAGACTGAGATTTCTGCTACATCACAGGTACAATGTAGACTATTTGCTTCTTTGATAACTCCTTTTGCTCTCAACATTCCAGCTGCCTTCCTCTGGACACATTTATCAACATGCCTTTTTAAACAGTGCGTCTGGAACTGACCTAAAACTTGTGACCCCTCCCAGATTAATACTGCAAGTCCATCACTTCCTCTTCACCAGAGTCCAGACTACACCTGTGTTACTGTAGCACACGGTGTCTTTCTGTAAATAGCTCTAAGTAAATCACACAGATGGTTCATCTTGGGCTTGTTCTCACTTAAATATGGGGGAGTCTTTTCAAAATGGTCTGCTCTCTGATCAGACATGTCTCCTCTTTCCTTTACTTGGACAACAGATTTTCTGAGTCTAAATGCCCAAGTGCCAGCAACTTTAATCAGCTTAATACTTCACTGTGGGGTAAAGCAACATATCAAGTAATTAACTAATCAAAGCCCAATGCCAATGACACCTGGTTTTTGATCTTTTGGTCATGGTCAGAAATAGCACCTTTATTTGTCAGACAGGTAGTAAGTGGAAATTCTGAATCTGTTGAGGTCATCCTGAGAAAACTATAATCCATGCTCATGTCCATGTCCAAAGAGGATGAAAATATTATACTAACACATTATGCTGCCAGGCTCAGATGACTCTGGTCTAAACGTAAAACTATATTACTACTAATGATTGTATGTATCAAAAAGCAGAAGGTCACCCATCACCACATCTAGACACTCAGAAAGATCACACACACTTTTCAATACCAGACTGCATCTCAGGTTAATTTATAAGTATAATGAAGTCCAGGCCTGTGTCCCTCTGACTGAGGTACCATTTTCTGCATTCACAGAGATATAGCAGAAATCTCAGTCTAGCTTTCGTTTGTCATTTCTGAAATTCTCCAGCTCTTACCTTCTAGCTTCTTTTCTTTTGTCAAAGAGAACAAATTTATCCTGGACTCTGCCAGGGCTTGCAGAACTCAGTGCTCCACATCTGCCCTGTTTAGAGTTCTTTAAGGGAACCGGATACCTGGTTCAGGCTTAGGTTTCTTCCCAAATGCCAAGGCATTCTGGAAATGCCTCATTGAACCATCACCCCAACTAGCCACAGATGTGAAAGGTCAAATGTGTGAATCAGCACTGGGGTGAAATGAAGTCACTGATTCCTCAAATGAAACAAGAGTGCTTCAATGACATGACACGAAGACTCAGAGGCACAATGACACATTTTGAGTCATTGAAGTCTCTTCCTGAAGCTTCACAGTAAGGGCTTCCTATGCAAGCATTAAGCATGTTCACCTCAGTTTTATTTCTAGAACTTAAGTGTACATATTAATGCAATACTTACAACAGAACATCCTCATACATCATGATCTTATTTGCCACCAAGTAGGCACCAAACCGGAAACAGGCAGCATAAGAAAAATACATCATCGCCTGGGTGAGGGAAAACGTGATTCCAAAGATGTGTGCTTTCCTCAAAGAGTTTCTGAAAGACATTTTGCAACTTACTTGACTCTCTTTTCTCAGCCCTTAAAACATAACCTTTGATAGGTTAGTGGTGGTACATGGAGGCATGGGAGACCAAAACGGGCTTAGTTTAGTCCTCACTTTACCACTGGTGAGAATTTAGGAAACTGCCTCATCTCTGAACTTCAGTGTCTTTACCTTTGATGAAGGATTAACCAAACTTCCACGTATTGAGGCAAAGTTAAAATAAGCCAAGGAAAACATGAAGAGCCTGTAAGGGATTCATAAATGGAAGTCTCCCCCACCTCCCCCACTCTTGGACATATAACCTAGCTCCTCTATGGTAATGTTCACTCAACACACATTTATCCAACACCTACAAGCTGCAGGGACCACACTGGGCAACACAGAAAAATCAGGGATGCTCTTGCCTTTAGGGACCCAGGAGTCAAGTTGGATTAGAGTATATGCAATGGAGGTACCTTATGAGTGACATTTCAGGGGGAGAAAGGAGGGAGCTCTAACTCTCTGGGGGAGTTAGAGAAGGTTTCACAAAGCAGTGAACACTCGTGGATTTCTGGAACATGGGGCATTGTGGAGGTAAGAGCAGCCCGACAAGGCGGCAGCCCGACAAGGCAGCAGCCCTCTGGGCTGCCTACTCCTGCTTCAACCAGATCAACTCTGTTTTTATCTAGTTCATATACTGGGATTTCAAATGATCATTTTTCCAGAAAAAATGACTCTACTATCATAAAAAAGTTTGAAAACCCATCAATAACCCATTGAAAACCCACCTTTTAGCATAAAAGAAACTGAGACTTAGAGGTTGGGCTTACTTATGCTTAGATCACTCTATTTAGAGTTCTCACTGGGTGAGCTGATTAAAGGAAGAACAGAAGGCTTACCCTGAAGGAGGGTAAAGAGAGGAAGAAAAGGCATACTTCAAAAAGTACCACCCCCTCAGGTCCCACATACTTCCAATTTCATATTCCACAAAGAACTAATTTCCAACGAGGGTAAATAATAGCATCATTATCCAAACTTGGCAGCAGAGTCATTCTCAATATCCTCTCTCCCACCCCTTCCCCTCAGTCACCTGTTCTTACAGGTTCTACCTCAGCGATGCCCCTGTCTTAGGGCAGGGTCTTGTGAGTTCTCTCCTGGATAATTACAAGCACTTTCCAAATGGTTCACGTCTAGTAGCTTCTCCACTTATTCCCTATCTTTCTGGCAAAAGTAATACTCCTGCAAACCAATCTGATGACTGAAAAACTCTCACTCCCCTCCCATTCCTCAGGGTTATTACCTGTATGGCACCTGCAAACCCTGTGCATACATTTGTTCAAACTTCTCCTCCTGAGTCAAAGAGACAACGGTCCGGAAGTTTTCAATTGCTTCTGTAGCGATCTATAACAGAGAGCACCCAGTCACTAAGAGGCACATAGACAAGTGATGGCAATTCTTTGAGTTCCATAAAAGAGATAAATAATATGTATTTATTAAACTAATATTATTAACTTACTATAACCTAGGGGCTTCTTTGCTATAGAAAAGGATACTAGGTAATTTATCAAATTGAGTTTTAGATCTGGAAGGAAGATCTTTACAGAAACAGAAGCTATGGCTTAAACAGATAAAGGCATTTACCTAAAGCCACATAGCTTTGCAGTAGCAAAATTAACCTGAGAACCGAGTATTTTACATCGATTACAGTGCTATTTCTTCTATGATGGCCACATTTTAAGTTTATAGTTTTTTAATATATTTTTAAATGTGACGTTTATATTTTTCTCTTTATAATTATCATTCATGACAACTGACTAATACTTGGAAAAGATTAAAAAGGTACAGAAAGTAATACAAAGTTACATATTAGAGTATTTTACATAATAGCTTACATGTTTTTCTCCTAAGCATATACATATTTAACAAAATCGGGATACAATTCTATACTTGGATTTATATCATTTTTTTACATTAACAAAATATCAAGAGCACTTTCTAAGTTCATTAAATATACATTAATAATGGGATGTGTAATGGGCCACTTAATAGTCCAGTCACTTAAGCAATTACTTCATCATTGAACAGGTTTTTAATTTTTTTAATTAAAAATAATGCTGTGATAATCATCCTTATACATAAACATCTGTCAATGTTGAATTATTTTCTTAGGAGAAGTTCTTCAAAGTGAAATTCCTAGTTCAAAGACAATAAACTAATTTTAAGAAACATGCCACATATTATCAATTTGTTTTCCAGAGAGTTTCTACCATTTAATTATTTAAAATTTTTTAAATTTAAATTTTCAATTCCAGCTGATATATGGTGTACTAGTTTCGGGCGTATAACATAGTGATTAGACATTTATATAATTTAATAAGTGATCACCCTGATAAGTGACACACAGTTTTTACAGTATTACTGACTACATTCCCTATGCTATACGATCCCTGTGACTGTTTTTATAACTGGCAATTTATACTTCTTAATCCCTTCACCTTTTTCATCCATTCCCCCACCTCCCTCCCATATGGCAGCCATCAATTTGTTCTCTGTATTTGAGTTTGTTTCTGTTTTGTTTGTTCATTTTTTTTTCAATTTCACATATAAGTGAAATCATATGTTATCTGAAATTTCACTTAGCATAATACCCTCAAGGTCCACTCATGCTGTCAAAAATGGCAAGATTTCTTTCTTTCTTATGGCCAAGTAATGTTCTATTATATATGTATTGCCTCTTCTCTATCCATTCGTCTATCGAGATAAACACTTAGATTGCTTCCATATCTTGGCTATTGTTAAATGCTGCAATGAATGTACGGGTGCACATATCTTTCTGAATTGGTGTTTTGGATTACTTTGGATAAATACCTAGAAGTAGAATTACTGGGTCATATGGTAGTTCTGTTTTTAATTTGATGAGAACCCTCCATACTGTTTCCTGCAGTGGCTGCACCACTTTACACTCCCACCAACAGTGCATGAAGCTGACAGGTACGAGATGATATCTCACTGTGGTCTTAATTTGCATTTCCCTGGTGATTAGTAATGCTGAGCAGCATCTTTTTGTATGCATATTGGCCATATGTATGCCCTCTCTGGAGAAATGTCTTCTCATGTCCTCTGCCCATTTTTGATCAGATTGTTTATTTTTTTTGTTATTGATTTGTAAGGTTGCTTTGAGGAATGATTTTAAAAACATTCTTTGAGCTTTTATGTAGTAGTGAGTTACAATAACAGAACAACACTGATTATAATATTTTACTCTACTTATGTAAGTAACTTAGTTTGACTCACCCTCCCAGAACCTTCTAGTTCTTTCTTATCTTTTAGTGCGTGTCCAGCCAACATTTTCATTTCAACAAGGCCTGCTACTGCAATGATGGGTACAATCGCTAAGAGTAAAAGTGTTAATTGCCAGCCATAGATTAAGGATATAATAATGCCTGTCCCAAGATTTGCTATATTCTGGGCAATTACAGCAAGTCTGGCACCTGTTGCCTGCAAAACAAATAAAACAAAACAAATCAGATGGACACTTTTACATTATCTTTAAAATCCATGTTTACATTTTCTTTAGGATTGTGACAATTCAGCCTCATGAAAATCTATTAATTATCTTCTCAGTAATAAGATAAAAATAAAGGTTTAGTTGCTGGTTTATTTGTTTTGTAAAATGATGGTTTTCATGACTTCAGAATAAATACTGAAAGTACAAGGTCAATAATGCAGAATTCAATTGCTTATTTCTATCCCTTCTGATTTTTTAATACCAAGAAAATCTTCATTATCAAAACATGATCACTAAAGTGAGCTCTGCAAATTAACAAGATAAGAGTCTGACAAATATTAAGGTGGGAATGTTGGAAATTTCCCATGTTAAATGCAGAACTACTTATAATTTAAGCCCAATATTTGTCAGTAAAGATATTCAAATGTATGTTGGCATTTTGGCGATGCTTACTGTGTTTAATTTAACCTGCATTTGATTTGGAAAAAATACAGAGAGCTGAGAGTTAAGGAATTTAATGTAGGATGGGTAAGCAGGCATCAGATCCTTCAGACTGAATGCCAGAGGAAGCCTGAAGCATGACTTCCTGTAGAATGCAGTGATTTCCAGTCTAACACTAGAAGTCAAACTATCAAGCCCATTCAGCCCACCACTCTATACGGCCCCCTCCGCCTCCCTGGAAACACCCTGTGCACACGAGCCATTCCAGATTCCTTCTCTGGCCCCCAGATTTGCTCTGTTTGGAAATGGCCCATGTTCTTTTCCACCCCCGGAATTTCCTCTGCTTGACTGGGGCAGTTCTCAGGTAAAGATTAGGATGGTCACTGCCATGCCTGTGACTTTGGACAACATTCTCCCAATTCCTGAAATGAGCAGGTATGTTGATTAATAACTTAAGCTTCGCTCAGCTCTGAATCCTAGGACAGAATCTTTTACAACACTCCCTTCGCCAACATCAACCCTCTAAACTCATTCAACACTTAGCAATACCAATAATAGAGCAGTAATTCGGGGAAAGGGGCGCTGCGTCTCCCAGTAGCCTCTTAACGTTAAATTCTGTCCCAAGGAACTGCACCAGGGCTGAAGGGGAAAACATAAGTAACATAGCATTTATTTTTATTTGAGGCGGTCATGGAGCTCCTATCAAAGGGGCACTTAGCTAAATTTGGCATAAAACCTGGCTGTCTGTATTTACACATTTCCAATTGGAAAGTCCAGTTACAACCTGGAGAGAGTCTACAGCACACGGGGGATGCAGACTGCTCCTGTTCTCAGTATCTGCAAGTCCTGTCAGAACTCATTTCCCACCACAACCAATGGAGAGAAGCACTCAGAACATCTCCCAAGTTCAGGGCAGATGAGTCATCTTGGCACACAGCGTTTCACACGTATAAATTATTAGCCTCAGATGTCAGTCAAGGCCACAGAAATAAGTAAAATGGATCAAAGATGACAAGTTCTTCTTTTATGTACATGAGAGATGAACTAAAAGATCTAGAACCTTCAGCTGGGGGTGGGGAGAGATTAAGCTCCTGGGCTTAATTTAATTTCAAAAGGTAGGGCTGAGAGGTGGGAACACTCTAAACACCACAGCCGAAGCGTGAAGCAAAGTAAGAAAAACGTTTTACCACTTGAAACCCACAAAGACCCCTCCCAATCTCTCCACTGTACTTAGATGTATTTATATCTCACTTCCTCTCCTACTCACCTTTCCCCTCGCCTTTCCCTGTTTCTCCCTCTCCTGCTATTTCCTCCTCAATATACCACTACATTGATTGAAATACAATTTTAAAATATTTGTGCTTTATGAATAAAAAGTATATTTCCTGGACCTCCTTTTGAAGTTAGAAACATTTAACTACATTTTTCCCTCAACCCTCTTCTTCCCTCCAAAACAATTTTTAAAAATACATAGTTGCTTTTGATTTCTGTATGGCTTTCATTTGCTTTTTCTCTCTGCAGGAGTCTAGTCTTAATATCAAAATAAATAAAATTTAAATGCCTGCCGTTTCATAGGCAAATATTGAGATATGTTTTCTTCTGATTTATATTTAGCAGAATCAAGCTACTCATTCAAATATATATTTGAGAAAATGCTTCACTAATGGTGAAGTAAAATATAAAAAAAAATTAACCTTATAAGCATTATCACTAATTACAGTATTCCCTCAGTTATCATGGGTATTACGTTCTAGACCCCCCCACCCCCCTGAGATAGGTGAAAATCCACGAAGTAGGAACCTTACATTTATTTTAATATTTATATATATTTTAAGGGTTTATAAACCCTTCCCACACACTTATAAACCATTCCCAGTCCCTTATTAACCTTTCCCACTCCCTTATTAACCTTTTCTACACTTTTATAGACACTACTTATGTTCTTAAACATATTCTACACTCTTAAACCTACGTAACTTTAACAACATATGTATACAGTACTGCAAAATCCCGCGATATAGCAAAAAATCTGCGATAAACAATTAAGGCCACGATAAGTGAACTGCAATATAGAGAGGGACTACTGTATACATACACAAACTTGCATTATCCCAGCCTTGGGTGGCAATGATTCGTGGCAGCACTGCTTGTCTCAGGTAGTTTTACATATAAAAAATTAATTATACTTGTTCCCACTGTGGAATAGACAGATATGCACACATGTATGTGTATGTATGTATGTATTTGTATGTGTATATATTTATATTCACACACGTACACACAAATCCTTCATCACAAATAGATCAGCTAGTGGTATAAAGTGGATATAATTATCCTCTCTCAGCCAACTTGTGACCACAGCGGTATTGCACTTTCCTAGTTCAGATGGCACCCACCAATCTGCTTGCACCCTCTTCCCTAGTCTTCCCTTTTCAGCGCTGCTTTAAGTCCTGGAGGACTGCACAGTGGCTAACACAGGTGTGCAGGCATTCGTACTAGTGAGGCTATGAGAGTGCAAGTTTGAGACGCCTTTGAGGGAACACGTGAAAAGCAGACACTAACACCAGCGGGCAATAGGGACTTGTGGAGTTCCACCTGGATATGGCCAAGGGCCGCACAAACAGCACGTGATGGGAAAGAACTGACCAGTACTGTGGCCTAAAGCAGGCCACTGCCTGGAAGCCAGGGCAGAATGCCCCAGACTGCATCTGCGCAGGGTTCAGCTCCAGTGGAATGAGCTAGTGTTGCCTCCAGGACTGTGTTCTCAACGCCAAATGGGATATGGGGTGTGAGCCTCTGTGAAAGGCGGACTACAGCTATGGCAGCTATGCTTACCTAAGGAATAGAGGACTCAGAAATCGTGAGGACAACAATGTGTACAATGATTGCTATCCCTCAAAACAGGTCCTCCAGGAAGCTAGCAAAATAGATATACTCCCAAGCTTATTAATTGATTCCTGTGTCAATTCAAGTGAAAGATAAAATAGAGACGAATACTTTACATCTTCCTCCTAACACCCCATTTCTCTGCCCCATTTACCAGAAAGTCCTTTAATGATCTGTCCAGCTGTTTCCTATTCGTCTTTTTCCTTTCCTCCTGAATCCACTCCCGTTAGGCCCTGTTCGCACCACAGTCCTACAACAGTTCTTGTTAGAACCATAAAAACCCCCATGTGGCTACAGAACCAGAAAGCTTATCATCCAGGTCATCTTGAAAGCTTATCAACAGTACTTGATATCCTAGATTGCTCCCTCCTTAAAATGCTTTCTTCGTTTTGTTTCTTAAACATTTTTTTTTCCCCCTCACTGGCCACTTCTCGCTCTCCCCTGTGGGTTCATGCTTACAGCCCCAGGCCTTGTCATCTCCTCTAGCTACACATTTCGTTGGCTATCTCCAGTCTTGTGGCTTTAAAAGCCATCAATGCATGAAAAGTCCCCAAATGTGTATTTCCAGAACAGACTTCTCTGCGCAACTCAGGACTTACAAAGCCACCTGCCTTCTTGACATCTCCACTTAGACATCTAATGTTGGCATCTGAAACTCACCTTGTTCCAAACAGAACCCTGACGCTTCCCCCAAATCTGCTCCTCCAACAGCCTTCCCAGTTTCAGTTAGAAGCAACTCCATTTTTTTTTTTTTTTCAGTTGTGCAGGTCAAAAATTTTGGAGTCCTTCTTAAATTCCCTTTCTTTTGTATCCCAACAACCAACAAATTCTTTTGGCTATACCTTCAAAACATATCCAGAATGTACTTACTTTGTATCACCTTCAACATGAACACCTTATTCTAAAACACTATCACCCGTCCCCTGGATTTACTGCAATAGACTCCCTGCCTACACCCTTGCCTCCTTCAGCCTATTCACACAGCAGCCTTTAAAAGTTTCAGATTGTGTCACTCCTGTATTCAAACCCTACAATGTTCTTCCATCCAATTCAATTTAATGCTGACTTCAGCTCTTATGACTCTTCCTTTCACACACTTTAATGCCACCACACTATCCTCCTTCTGTTTGGGGGACAATGGTGGAAATGCTCCAGCCTCAGGGCCTTTGCACTTGCTGATCCTTCTGTTTAGAACACTCCTCTCTAGATATCTACAGGGATGGCACCTTTCTTTCCTTCAGGCCTCTTGTATATATCAACACATCACTGAGGCCTTCCTTCCCTGATAACTAGCAAGCTCCTACCCCACTACTCTGCTGCCATTCCCCGCCCCTACCCCCCACAGCACTTAATAACAATCTGACATACCCTGTAGACTCCATAAGGTTAGGGTTGTTGCCTATTTTAGAAGCTCAAATGTATTTCAAGCAGTGCACATTCTACTATGCTAGGTTCTATACAATTTGATCTAAACCTCAATTTTTGTTGACTTGTTTGCTTTAAGCAAAGAAATCTCTATTAAAACAACTCCTAAGATTTATATTGCAACTTTACAACTCTCTGTATGCTATTTATTCTTACAGAAGCCCCATGTATTTATAACCTAATTTATTCTTGCAGAAGCTCAATATATTAGATAGAAGAAATGTTATTATAATACTACCTTACAGAAAGATTAAAAGCTAAAAATTGATAAGGTTCAAGGGAGAAAAGGCAGCAGAGATCACATGATCTTTTCAAATTTCACATCATCTTGTGGATTTTTGCTGTAAATAGTAGCAGTTGTAGAAGAAATTGTCAATTCATCCATAAGTCAACACATCCTGGTTCAAAAGTTTCCAGTTATATCAATTAAAGAGATTCGTATAGTAGCAAAATTTAAGCTTTATAGTCTGTTAATGTTGTTTTTTCTACTCTTGCTTTATTTTTTAATGTGCTTCGCATCCATTTCTTTCTAACTTTCTTAAGCTTTCTTCCCTCCCTTCTGAACTGTAGTGCCCCTCAGTTTTCTTACAGCAACCACACAAATCCCTTTTCTGGAGGCAATTAAAATTTTGTTGATTAACTGAACATTAAAACAGACTGATTCTATATGATATGCTGACAAATACTTCTTTTGCTAAATAATTATCTTTCCACATGTATATTGTTAATAGCAAAAATAAGATAGCAAATAATGAGAGAAAGCTTAAAGTTTTCTCTACATTAAATAGTATATTATGTTTAAATAGTTGACATTTTTCATATAAGGTACATGATACACTGTGTAGGTTAAATGTTTATTGAACATTTTCTTAAATATGATGGGAACTAGCACCTGTAATGAAATAATGAGTTTCATGCTGAGATTCAAAATGGCCAATAAGACAAAGACCAACAGAAAGGAGGCACGTACCCCTTTAACTTGAGCAGCATCATTGGCAAGCCTGGTCGTCAATGCTCCAGTGGTATTTTTAGGGTTATCAAACCAGCTCACATCCTGTGGTACAGAAAATGCTTTCATTGTCTTATAGTCCTATTGATAAGACTCTTAGCTCCAAGGAACAACGACAGGGTCACTTTTGATTATCATTTATAGCTCCTGCATTTAGCACTCAGGATTTGACACTCAATAGAGAAGAAAGGGGGCCTAACAGACAAAAACATAAATTTCTCAATTTCTTGAATGTCTACTTTGTTCCAAACATGATTTTTAAGTGTTCAATCTATACAACAGTGAACAAAAAGCCTGAATTCCAGAGATGAAAGCCACAAGTAACTAAATAAATATAAAAGCCTTGGCCGGGTTTATCAGTTGGAGCATTGTTCCATACACCAAAATGTTGCAGGTTCGATCTTCGGTCAGGGCATATATGAGAGGCAACCTGCCTCTCTCTCTTCTCTCTCACATTGGTCTCTCTCCCTCTCTCTCTCTCCCCAATCCCACTGTCCCCATTCATCTCTTTCTCAAATCAATAAACATAGACTCAGGTGAGGATTTAAAAAAAGAAAATGAAAAAATAGAGCAGGTTAAGAAGGAAAAAAAGCAAGGAAAGATGCTATTTTATAGACTAGGGAGGTGACAGAAAAGGCCTGTCTAAGGTGACATTTGAGAAGAAATCTGAATGAAGAGAAGAATGAGAATACGTTAGAGAAGAAATAGCATGTGCAAAGGTCCTATGGCAAAGGCATACTTGATCTGTTCATGTACTAGCAAAGAATGTCTTAAGGGTTACCACTAGCCTCATGCACCTCTGTACTGTGTGAAGTTGCAAATTTGCCTCTTTCTCTAGACAGATTTCTTTTCTTATTTGTTTCTCCACTCCCCCTATCTCATAGCTTTATTCTGAGAGTCAGTGCATATATTGACTATGTATCAAAAAACAGGTGAAGCTGCGAGCAATAGATCTGAATGGTAATGGGGGCCACATGATGTATAACCTTACAGGCAACTGTAAGATTCCAGATTTTTAGCCTGAAGGATATGGGCAGCTTTCAGCAGGTTTTGAGCACAGGGCTGTGATAAGACTTACATTTTCAAAGAATAATTCTGGTTTTTGGGAGGTGAACCTACTGGATTGAGATAAGGATGGAGGCAGTGAGACCAAGGAGGCTCTTATAATATTAAATAAAAATAAAGGAATCAGGAATGACTCTAAGGTTTTTAGCCTAAACAGGTGGTGGTATGGAGCTCCCATTTACTAATATGGGGGAGAAACTGGGTAAGGAATGGAGTCTATGGGGAGAGGAGAGTCTAAAGTTCAATTTGAGAAATGTTAAGTAGGAAATGTTCATTAGCTGTCCAAATAGAGAAGCTGAATAGCAGTTAGATAACTGTAGTTCAGGGCAGAACAAATGAATTGGGTTTAAAAACATCAATAAAAGAAATCTAGATTAGAATTTCATATTTGACATAAGATAAGATTTTCTCTATAAAACTGCTTATGTTTTAAAATACACAAATATTAAAAAGATTGTACGTTTAAGGTATAAATTTATGTCTGTTACAAAAATAGCTATGGTCCTAAAAATTTAAAAAGTAGCATCTATCATTTTTCCCCAAAATATTTAAGAAAAAACAGCATTAAGTTAAAAGTGGATCTGCCTTTTGACCCAGCTATCCCACTTCTGGAAATATATCTGAAGGAGCCCAAAATACTAATTCATGAGAACACAAGCACTGCTATGTTCATTGCAGCGTTATTTATAATCACCATAATATGGAAGCCGCCCAAGTGTCCATCAGTAGATGAGTGGATAAAAAAACTATGGGGCATTTACACAACAGAATACTACTCAGCCATAAAAAAGTAGTGTGGATGGACCTGGAGAACATTTTGCTAAGTGAAATAAGCCAGTCAGAGAAAGACAAAGACAAGTACCATGTGATTTCACTTATACATGGAATCTAATGAACAAACTGAACTAACTAGGAAAACAGAAACAGACTCATAGATAGAGAGCAAGATGACAGCTAAGGCAGGGGAGGTTAGGAGGTGGAGAGACTGAGCAAAAAGGAAAAAGGACCCATGGACAACAGTGTGGTGATTGCAGGGAGAGGGTGGTATAAGGGGACAAGAGGGCATTTCGTGGTGGGAAGAAACACAAGTACCCTGGGTTTCCCAGGGGAAAGAAGGAAAGAGAGGGAAAGGATGAGGGGTACTGAAGATCACTTCTGCCTACTCTGCCTACAGCTGCTGAGACAAAGGCTGCAGGCAAATCTGCTCTGGAGACTGTCTTGCAGCTGTCCTGTGCCACAGCAGACAGATGGCAGGGCCTCTGAGCCTGCACCTGGGTGGCTCTCAGCCTCATCTGCAAGATGAGATCCAGGGAAGAGAAATTCAGGAGCTTCTCTGAGTAACCTGGCAACACTTCCACTGCCCGAGTCCATGGGGCCCCAGAGTTCTGCCCATCCTGGGGCAGAGTCCTCAATAGAAATACCTGTCTCAGCATGGATTTGAAAACCAGGTACCGAAGCCGCTTCGTAAGGATCTCTCCGGCTTTGCCAAAAGTGTAGCCCTGTGAAGAGAGAGAACATACCATAAGGAAGGGCACTTGTCAGAGACCAAGGTGCTAATTACACAAAAGGAGGGGGACTTGCTGTCATTGCTAAAGAGGACACAAGACTAAGTCAGAAAGCCTGTTTTCGAGAGTTGGCGATGCTTCGGTGGCTGTACACTATGGTGGCACAGGCAGGGGAGCCCAGTTTTGAAGGAGAGACTGCCACTCCCCAGCTAGCTGGCAGGCCACCACTGCTTACTTCCGCCAGTGAACCAGGCAGGGTCTGTCACTCAGGAAGATAGAGTTGTTCCCAAGGCAGGGGGCACTCTAAACAGGGTGGCCATATAATGTATCATCCAAACCAGGACACTTTTGGGAGTGAAAAGGAGTACAATTAACAGTTATGCCAGGCCCTGAGGTGTAATCTGGGGAAACGGGAGTATACCGTCACCCCAGTCATAGAGGATGCAAAAAACAGATATCATAATCAAATTCTTAGTTTCTGAGTTTACAAAAAGCCAAACCTAGGAGAAAAAATAGGCAGAAAAGAAGACTTACTGAGAATTTTCTATACTACTCTTCTCCCTCCCCCAATGATATAACCCAAGGATATAACCTTCTGTCTCTGGAGGAAGAAACATATTGGGCAAGAGTAGAGTAAGCTGTTATTTGCACCCATGTTGGGCCACTTCTGGGGGGAAGGGCAACAGAACTCCCACCCCAGTGAGTGCGGGGATACAGGACTAAGGAAAGCAGTGCTCCTCTCTTCCTAGATCCTGGGAAGTGGCCGGTTACAGATGATGCCTGCCACACAATGGCATGGTGAAAGCAAGTGGAAATGGCTCGAAGGTGATATCAGTAGAGGAGATGCCTACTAACAGCCCGAGTCTCCTGCAGAATCAGAGAAGTGGAGGAAGGTAATGGCATCTCCACTGTGCTCCCAAGAAGCATGTTGGACACCATTGAGAGAGAGGGAAGAAACAGAGGCAAAGAGCACAAGAGAAGAAAGACATGTTCTCCTAAATGGGCCTGATAAAGGGGACGGCCAGGCTGGACCGTGAAAGTGACGGCAGATGGGGCCACGCACCCCTCTGGTCGCCAGCATGAAGCGGACCATCGCCCTCCACCCTGCACTGGAATGCTGCACAACCGCTCTGCTAACAGATGCCATCCAGGGACAAGGAGGACAGGGAGCATTAGATTATTTGAGCATAAGCCTGAAATCACTAAAATGGTTACATTTACTGGGCAATGACCAGATTAAGGTTTCTGCTGTTAGGCTGAATGAAATGTGAAATACCTTGCCCACTACAGGAAGATGGCTGTTCTTATATGGAAGGCAATATAACAGTGAAGACCAGCTGTTGTTAAGGGCTTCCTCTGACTATGTACATATGTTATCTCATTAAGTCCATATGACAACCCTATAATCACCACTTTACAGAGGAAACTGAGATTTGGAGAGGCTACTAAGTTGCCAGAGGCCGCAGTTCTAAGGTTGCACAGTTGAAATCTGCATCTGGGTCTGTGAGAATCCTTATCAGAGTGGGAACCCAGAGCCTGAGAATTCATCACCCACTGAGCTCCCTCCTTATGTTTCTAAATGAGGGGCTGGGCATTCTAATGTCAGGCTCAGTGCCATATCTACACTTTGGGGGCCCTAGAATTCAGAGCCTCCACTCTTACCTTGGTTTTCCAGGCAAGCCAGGCTCTAGTCTCCCACGTATCACTATGGTACAAAGGCACTGCTTTAACTGCCCTGGCTTCACCAATCCCAATCTCTCAAGTTTGAAGGACCAGCTCGAAGCCTATCTGCCTCCACATTCCTTAACCAACTTCACCCTCAGCAATCTTTACCTTCTCCCAACTCCTCTGGCATTAAGAATCGGCATGGCAACCTTGGATATAGTTAGAAGGTCATATCTATTTATAGTATGGCCAAATTCCCCAATGAGACTCTAAGTACTTAGTAACAAAAGAGTTCAGTATTTTCCTTTTGTGCCTCCTATACAATGTCCAGAAAAATGTTCTATTAAAAATATTAATACATGCTTACGACATGTGAAATAAAGAGACCTATTCAGAGTTCTGTCTTAAAAAAATTACATGTGGCTAACAATTTATTCATTCAGTAAGTGATTGAGTGTTTGCAACTGCCTCACATAGGCCTGGACACTTAGTCACATTATCTCTTTTAATCGTTGAGAGGCAGTTAATGATCGCTATTTTATAGATGAAGAAATTCAGGCTTAGACAGCTGAAATTACTTATTTGCCCTAGGATACAAAATTAAAAACTGGTTTAACTTGTACTCTACTTAGGTCTAACACCAAAACCCATTCTGCCTTATCATGCTAATCTGTTGGGGCAATTAATTCCTTTGCTCTGTTCCCTCTGGTTTCATTAATATTTCAGCTGGGGGAGGTAAGAGCGAAGAGAACGTAAGCAAGGGAGCCAGAGGAAGAGCAAGATCTTTTTTAAAAAACACCCAAAGAAACTTGGCTGCTGATAGCCCAGTTAATATAGGAGCAATTCTACTAAAAACTAAATTACACAGATGTTTTTCAATTCCCACAATTGAATAATGGCACATTTCTCAAAATCAATGAAATGAAAATGTAGGCATTTACCTGAAGAAAAAATGTAATAAAAGAAATAATTCCAAGGACTAGAAACAACACTGAGAACAAGTTACTATTCTGTCGTTTTGTTTCAGGATCACCATCTCTGGTAAAAATCTGTTAAGAAAATAATGAAAAGGGTTTTCAAATCAATCACTGAGCAAGTCATTCAGGGTCAGACCCATTTCCCATCTGGCACAGTATTCGGGGGGTCAAGATGGCCTTTGTGTAACGGAGGCCTGGGTTGGCTTCCTTAATCCTATACTTAAAGGTGTACACATATTTCCTTCCTTAGAAGCCAACAGCGGGTCTGCCATTCCCAAATCAGCTCATTACTATTTCTGCTGATTCTTCCTTGTGGAGTAATGAGTGCCACTCCTACTATGTAAAGTGGAATTGAGAACAAATGAATACTTTCTTCCTCCTTTCATGGAAAACATTCACTGTTCTACAATTCCCAAGGTATGGAAACAAATCTGCTGATGTGATTTGGTGAACCAGAGAGGAGGTCATTCACTCAGCGAAAAAGAAAGGTGTTTCCTTGACCCAGCCCTCTTTGTAGGATGGCCAGTTAGAAAGCCAGTGGGGAACTACAGCCAGCTGACCCTACGCCACACTTGGAGACATTTCCAGAGATGGTCGGAAGAGCTAATAGGATGTTCTGGGCTCTAGGAACACAAACAGTAATCATGCCAGAGGGAAAGGAAACATGGCCCTAAACAATGGGCCAAAACCAGTGTTGTAACAGAGCCATATTCCTAACCCAACCCAGACAACTTTTTCCTTTGTAAAGGAAAACAACTTTTTAGAAAAAATTAAATTAGTTTTTCTTGATTAGTCATTCAAACAAAAATCATAGCTACCAATCAGTGAGTTGTCACTCTGTGCCAGGCATTATTCTAAGCAAAATCATATATACTATTCCTTTTATCCTCACAAATACCTCCTGAGGTTTGTATTATTATCATCACTATTTTATACAGACAGAAACTGCAGCACAGAGAGGTTAATTAACTTGTTCAAGGTAACACAGCCAAGCAAGTGATGATTCAAGGATATAAACCAAGTAATCTAACTCAACCCACAACCTTACACTGTGTTACAAACCTTCAATGAGGCAGATGGCTGGTTGTCTATCTAATATTTTAGGAGCTAATGTGTCAGTCCTGTACCACTTGTTCTTAGACCCATTGTTACATAAGGAATGATTTAAAAAAATCCTTGAGTTTTTAAATACACAGCTAAACCCATTCCTAACTAATCCAATTCCATTTTTCTCTAATGATGCCACCGTCTACTTTGCTGCCTGCGAGACAGATGTTAGAAGAGGAACTGGCAAAATAGGGGCTACCAGCCAAATATTTATGTGAAGTTTTAACCTGACTACTTTTGCACTACAATGGCAAGGTTGAGTATTTGCCACAGAGACCATATGGCCTACAAAGCTTAAAATATTTACTATCTTATGCTTTATAAGAAAATTTTACTAATCCCAATCTAGAACATATGCTCTGTGCAGTTGGACGCTATCTCCTCCTTGCTACTTTTTTAGCAGCTGGCATAAGGCAGACACCAAAAAAATATTTCTTGAATAAATATATTAAACATATGAATGTCAGCCTGAAATAAGTTAGCCAGACATGGATAGACCTGAATATTTATGGCATTTTTTTGACATAATCAGAAGTTAGTGTTTGGCCTATTATTTATGTAGTGATCAACCTCTGTTTCCACAGTGTTTCTACAATTTAGGGCAAGGGTATCCTCAACCTGAGGTTTGAATCTCTGTCACTAAACAGAAAGCTTTCCTGCCTGGATTATAACTGTTCTTGAAAATGCCATCACTGAAAGCAGGTGCAACCAATGTAGGACAATATCAATCTTCTGGAAGCTGTTTCTTTTGTTTGCCTCTTAACCAGTGAGATGGACATCTTACAGAGGCAGCAAGCTAGGTCTTCCCACATACTGACAAGGGCATGTGTCAGAGAGCAGCTCGCTCCCCAGCAGTCTGACAAATACACAAGAACTCTCTCTGCACAGTTCATGAGGTTTACTCAGAGCCCAGTGATGGCAGGTAAGGGATAGTCACCTAGTCTGTTTCACAGACTAGTTCAGGGATCTGGTCCCCTGGGCCATAGCAGAAACTGACTGCCAGGACAAAGGGAGATTCAGAAAATTAGCTTTCCTAGCACAAATCAGACTTCTAGTCTTATATCTTCAAGCTGCATAATTTCATATGGAGGTGCATGTTTTTTGTGGCTTTTGTATACTGTTACAAACACAAACAGTTAATTCTTTAGTCAGGACCCACAGGTAAACATAAACACTTACCCCAACAATCTTTGAAAATATTACTGAAAACGCTGGTTGCAGGCCTCCATTTATAATGGCACAAAATATACCCACCACAAAATAAGGCCATTCAGTTGCATTCAGCTTCATAATCCTCCAAAAGCTAATTGGAGGTAAATTTTCATCCTGGAAGACACAAAAAATTACAACAGGAGAGTTAGAAAAAAAATTGACACTTAATTGGGTTAATGGTGAACAGTTCTTCCATATGCACAAAAAATTTCTAATGAGTATATCTAATTCTTATTTCCTTATCAATGGATGGCTCCTTAGCTTTTAAAAAAAGCAGTGATAGATTCTGTTAAATTAGTTCTCTATTTTTAAAGAAATAAATGATGTTTCTATAAACATGTAGCATTTGGAACATAACAATATTTGCAAGTAGGGATAAAAGAAAAGAGATTTTATATTTGAAGACCCATTATAAATCTGTTTCTTTACATTATAAATTTTAATTCTAAAATTATTGACCTAAAAATTATCACTCATAAATTCTTATCTGAGTCTAAAATGTTGATATTTTGGTGTGTGGAACACTCTAGGGGACAGGACAGGAGGATTCTGGATAACCCCTTCTTGTTCCCATTCCTACCCCTGCCCTAGCCCGCAATCCTCCGTACCAAGTCCTCTTTTTCACCAAGCTTTTCGTCTTGGCCTTGTGTTACACGGATACTCTTACGAGTTGATTTTCTTCTTATGAGACTGGATTCTGAATCTTTTGGAGACATTTCTGAGGCATCTATTTCACTTTTGGATTCACCAGCTATATTTTCTAATTGAATTTCATTTCCCTTTGTCTAAAATAAACAAGATAGATGCATAGGCTGGTTAGGCTCAGTTAACCAATGAAAATCAATCACTGAATATCAGATATCAAGGAAAATAATAATCCGAGTAGATATACAGGAAAGGATAAAGTTAAACTTCTATTTCTTTTTTGTAATATATTTGAAAATTAAAACCACTAAATAAGAAAGAGCCCTACTAAACATGCTGAAATAAAATGGCATCTACTTCATGTAGCTGATCTAGGCATCTCCGTTTTGTAGGTGTTTTGGCTCAATCAGGTTTGCTTTGGGCTGGTACTGTCAACAGAAACACCATAAGGAGCCACACTGTGAGCCACAGCTGTCATTTTAAATTTATTCAGCAGTCACATTAAAAAGTGTGACAGAAGTAAAATCAATTTTAATTATATATTTTATTGAACTTACTGCATCCAAGACATTAGCACTGTAACACGTAATCCATGCAAACATTTACTGAGATTGTTTGCATTCTTTTCTTGTATTAAGTCTTTGGCATCTGGTAAGCATCTTCTACTTACAAACGCTTCAGATTAACCACTGTTTGGCTCAACTGACACATGTGGCTACAACAGTATGTTTTTAAGCTTTTCTTTAGCTTTCTCTAATTATCCTTCTTTACTTTCCCTCCTTTAAAGAAAAAAGAAAATACCTAAAATACTGCATCCCTCAAGTATCACCCCCCCCCACTTCTCAAGATAATCAAGTCTGTTAACATTTACTTATAGCACTAAACACAGCAAAGTCAGAGTATACTTGAGATACTTCAGGAAAACTCTAGTTAGACAATACCTGCATTGTGACAAGTTTGAAGTAAATGCCTTTCTCTTTCATGAGTTCATCATGAGTTCCTTTCTCCACAATGACTCCATCATCAAAACCAGCGATGACATCAGCGTTACGAATAGTAGACAACCGATGAGCTATCACAATGGTGGTTCGACCTCTTCCTGCCTAAAGAGGTAAAAATTTGACTTTTGAACAGAAGAACAATTCAATGCAAAAATTCATTAGTTCAACTTGTATTTAATGAGTATTAATGCCTTGGACATCGTAAAACCATCCAAGCTATGGAAGGTAGTCCTCTGGCATTAATAAATGTACAGTGAATTGATAACAGTTTAAACGATGTTTTCTTATAATAAAGAAGGGTACAAATATGATAGTCACATATTAATATTATGCACACCTCTAAGTATTTCACTTAACCTCTATTAGCCTAAGTTTACAGTAATATTCAGGGGCTTATACAAAGTAAAAGACCCCAGGGGCCAGACATTGGCTAGTCAGAGCAAACACAGACCACTGTGTGCACACCAGGTAGCAACCCAGGCCTGGAAATCACAATTGCTATTTCACAGAATATTTGGATGATCAAGATGGACAGTAAGTAGGAGGCAGCACAGTCTGGACTTCAGTGTCACACTGACCTGAGCTCATATCTTAGTTCTGCTATTTATGAATTCCAGGATTTTATCCAAATATTTCCACCTTTATGAGGCTCACTCTATTCATACCTAAAATGGGGATAATAGTACTCATTTTTTAGAGTAATTGTGATGACTAAATAAAATAATGCACACGAAGCATTGTGACACAGATAGGAAGTACTAAATAAATGATCTTTATCACTAGGTAGAAGCAATAGAGAAACACTGAAGAGCTCTGTAAATGTTTTTAAATCCCAATCTCACTTTTATTTTAATATGAGACACAACCAGAGAACCAAAACCTGTCTGAGATTACTTTAGGCTTTGTAACTTTCCCAGTGCTTATGACTTCTGTTATTCTATATTTCTCAGCAGGAACCAGCAATACAATTCTCAAAACAAACTGACCAATAAAAGGTATCAAGATCAATGTGAGGTGGAGAAGTGGAAAATGCTAAGGAAAAAAATACATGTAGAAAAATTAGGTGGTGGCAACAAGAAAGTAGAAAAGACAATGGCTCAGCTCTTTGGATGTTTTTAAGAAAAGCGGGGGGGGGCATGTAAAATTCCTCCCCCAAATTTACATTCTAAAAGCAGCCTTTTAAAATAGTTTTTATTTATAATTTAATACATAGTTCTATTGCAGAATAATAAGAAAACACAAATGTGAAATTACAGATAAGCATAGTGAAAGAGGAAAAAGCTGTAGTTTTGGATCACAAAATCTTTATAACCTGCTTCTTTCTCCCTCAACAATCTATTAAGCACAATGACAGGAAGTTTAAAGGAACATGCGGTGTGTTTTATTATTAGAGAGAGGAAGAGTTGGAACAAATATGAGTTCATCTTTGAATTCTATTGTGACACTTCAACTCCGAGCTCTTTCAGGGTAAAAGGTCTCCACATTCCTTGTCCTCACAGAACCTGGTTACCATTATACGCTAGAGACAGACGCAGCACATGGCGCCTGTCACAGGATAAGCACTCAAAAATCAAATCCGATTTGGTGAATGAGTCACATGGACTCAGGAACTGCAGGAAGGTCAAACCCTGTCGACAGTCAAGGACATTTCATGGCTCAGGTAAGTTTCCAATAAAATCAGCTTTCTGCCCCTCTCCTGGGAATAAGAGGTTTCTCATTTCCCATAGCACCTTCATCAGGCATTTAACATCTTGGAAATTAAATGTGAACCTTCAGATTATATTTTCCTCTTGTCAACAAAAGTTAAAAACTCACAAAACCTCAATAACAGGGTGATCTCTAAAGCTACGTTTACAAGATTACAATGAAGACCAATTTTCCTGTGTGTCTGTAGTCTCATTGTTCAATTTTAAAAATCGGCAAGTACTCTCAATAAAAGGTTATTCATCTCTACTTAAAAAACAAACAAACAAATAAATAGAAATCAAACAAACAGACCCAGAAGCCTGATGATTTTATTTTGATAGTGGAAGGGATCACTTTCAAAGTGACTGGAAATTCCCTTTTTAAAAAATAATACTAAGAATAGCCCTGGCCAGTGTGCCTCAGTTGGTTAAGTGTTGGCCCATGGACCAAAAGGTTATGGGTTTGATTCCCAGTCAGGGCACACACCCAATTTAGGGTTCAATCAGGGTGCATACGAGAAGGCAACCAATCAATGTTTCTCTCTCACACCGATGTCTCTCTCCCTATCCCTTCCTCTCTCTAAAAGCAATGAAAAAAATGTCCTCAGGTGAAATTTTAAAAATAATAAAAATAATACTAATAGTGGACTTCCGGCCAAGATGGAGGCTTAGACGGACACGCTAGGTCTCCCTCTACAACTATAGAGGAATACAACTACTTCAAAACAAAGGATAACTAGAAATTCCAGAAAATAAAACTACACGGAAGCCCAACATATGAAGTTATAAACCAGCGGTGCCATTTGGGCAGGTAAGAGTTAAAGTGGGCAGTGCTGTTTGCGGTCGCACCCGGAGCGGCGGGCGGCGAGGAGTCCCGGCTGCGCAAGCCCCTGGCGGTGCGCGACTCCGGCGCTGGGGAGAGCAACCGCCGCATCGCCTTGAACAGTGAGGCCCAGGGGGGCGGGAGGACGGATCCCGGTCTCCTAGCTGAATAACTGTGTGAATCCATCTTGGACCCCCGCCCCCAAAGAAAGCACCACAGGGCTGCGAAATAGGTCGCGGACAGGCAGGCGCCGGTCGCTAATTTGTGACGCGTACACAGGCACTGCCCCCGACAGCCAGCCCAAGAAAACAAAACGCATCTGTCAAAATGAGGCAGGCAACTTTAGAAATACCGGTAACACAACTCACCAGGCAGCAGATAGAGAACCTGACAGATGAACAGATAAGAAACCTGTCAGAGGCTCAGTTCTGGGCCATTGTTATCAGGTGGCTTACAGAATTCACAAAAGAGCAGGAAAAAGATATGAAAGAAGCGAAAAACTTTCATAACGAAAGGAACAAAACCACATACGAGACAGAAGGAAAGGAAATAAAATCCAGAGTTCATTTCAACAAACTGGAATATGGAGAAGGAACAAGCAGTCAACCAATGCAGCGAGAGGAAATGGGAAGCAACAATGAAAGGATCAGAAACCTCTGGGACAGCTATAAAAGGCCCAACATAAGAATCATTGGTTTGCCAGAGAATGAGGAAGATGAACTAGAACTTGAAAAATTGAGTGAAAATATAATAAAGGAGAACTTCCCAGACTTGGGGAAGGGAATAGACCTGCAGGTCCAGGAAGCAAGGAGAGTTCCCAAGAGACTGGACCCAGGGAGAACCACTCCAAGACACATTATAATCAAAATGTCAAAAATTAAAGATAAAGAGAGAATCTTAAAAGCAGCAAGAGAGAAGAAAAGAATTATGTACAAAGGGGTCCCAATTAGACTATCAGCTGACTTCTCAAGGGAAACCCTACAGGCAAGGAGAGACTGGCAAGAAATATTCAAAGTAATGAAAATCCAAAACCTACAACCACGAATACTCTATCCAGCGAAATTGTCATTCAGAATAGAAGGACAGAGAAAGTGTTTCCAGGACAAAATAAAACTGAAAGAGTTCATTAGATCCAAACCACTGTTATATGAGATGTTAAAGGGACTGGTTTAAAAAAAAACAGAAGCTAGGGAGATGAAACAAAGGCAAACTAAATAGGCAACGAGAGTGGAAGAGGAACTGTGGGTACGGGAAGCATATTGGGGGGAGGTCAACAGGGAGGGGGAATGGGGAAAGGGAGGGAGATGATATAGGAATTGGGGATCAAGGTAGGAGGGAATGGAATAGACGAAGAGAGGTTGGGAGGAACTGAATGCACAACTAATGGACATAATCTAAAAGGGGGGGACAACTGGAGGGAGGGGGGCCACCGGGTGGAGGGGAGCAGAGGGAAGGGAAATTGGCACAAATGTAATAATTTAATCAATAAAACACATTAAATCTGAAAAAAAAAATAATACTAAGAGTAATTTATGGTGAGATGTTCTTATGCTTATAAATCAGGCTGGTTTGAATGGAGGCTCACAGACCTTATCCAGGGCCGCCTGGACCACGGCTTCACTTTCAGTGTCCAAGGCTGACGTGGCCTCGTCCAGCAGGAGGATCTTGGGGTTGCGAACCAGGGCGCGCGCGATGGCGATCCTCTGTTTCTGTCCGCCACTCAGCTGAGCCCCTCTCTCTCCTACCAGGGTGTCAAATTTCTACAGCACAGAAAACAAAGGAGAATTTAGCAAAAGAACAAGCTATCTCAGCTCCCATTTTAAGATGCTAGTCTCACAGGCAACACAACCCAGTCCCTTAAAACGTAGCAATAACCAACCCGAACTTTTAAAACTATGCCTAATACTAGTTGATGCTGCTAGAGCTTTAAAATCTGAAGTAATCTCGCTTTCCCTTCTTAAGAGTTTCCTCCAGTTTAGAGTTTCCTAACCCTTTATGCAATAGGTCAGCATTCTATTCTTTGAACTCTAGCACGACAAAGACCAAGAAAGACTTACATTAGGCAGTTTCATGATAAAGTCATAGGCGTTGGCTTCCTTGACAGCTTTCACAATCTCATCCATGGTGACATCCTCACGACCATAGCGAATGTTTTCGGCTATTGTGGTGGCAAATAGCACAGGTTCCTGACTCACTACACCGGTAATTTCCCGGAGAAACCTTACGTTTATGGTCCTAATGTCCTGTCCATCAATACTGACCTGAAATAAAAAGAAAGTGTGAATTGCATACATTGCGGAGTTGTAGTGTGTGATCTGCTGCAGTACTAATAATGGCTACAGCATCTAGTTCAGCAAGCACCAGCTCACCACGCCTTCTGTGGGGTCGTAGAGCCTCTGCATCAGCTGGACCGTCGTGCTTTTCCCACAGCCACTGTTCCCAACCAGGGCCACCGTCTGTCCACTTTGAACCTGCAGGTTGAGGCCCTTCAAGATCTACCAGAATGAATGAGAAATAAACTTAAAAGCAATACACATATAGTGGGGTGACGAATTGACAGTTGAATTCAAAACAAGCTTTAAATATCCATATTCTTTTACAACCTCTAAAGGAAAGTACCAGAAATTCTTTATCCAATATATCATTGAATCATTGATTAATCATTTATCATTGTACCTTAACTTCTTTTCGAGACGGGTAACTGAAGTGAACATTTTTGAATTCCAAATTTCCCTTAATATTATCTGGTTTGTGTCCATTGTTTGAATAGCTGTCAATGCTTGGCTTCTAAAAATAATAAAATATCAGAAGATTACTAGGTTGCAGCTATTTTTAGTGACATTTGTGGAGGGTTGGAACAAGTGATACAGAAATATACTTTTAACTGGAAAAACTTTTAAATAGCTGGATAAATAGCCAACCCAGACTTACATGATCAATTATCTTGAAGACTTCATAAGCTGCCCCTCTTGCATTTGCAAATGCTTCAATGCTTGGAGTTGTCTGTCCAATACTAAAAGCACCAATTAATACAGAAAAGAAGACCTGAGGAATGTGAAGGAAAACCATCAAGTTATTCAGATAGTGTTTAATACAATTATTTCATATTTTTTTCTTCTTTTAATACAACTGATTAAATTTTAAAACGGCAAGGCAATATATATATATATATATATATATATATGTATGTATATATATTGATACTGGGCATTAAAATTATTTTTTAAAGTTTAAGTACTGTTCAGTTTAGAATGCTAAATTAGTCTTACTTGCTCAGTGAAACAATGGTATAAGTTCTATAGGATCAGGATATTATAATAGACTATTTTAATATTTCTTGAATGGCCAAGAATTTTGATTTAGATCATCAGCAGAGAATAGTAGAAATAAACCCTAGTAGAAGACACAGAAGGTCCAGGTCTGAATCCTGGATTAAGCACTAACTGGCTATGTGTCTTCAAGCAATTCCTCTAGAGTTTCTGGGCTTCAATTTCTTCATTTGCAAAAACAGGCAAGATTCTGTTTTCCCTATCTGGCAACCTTTTACAATGTACATATAAAAATACTTTGTGAGTATAAAACACACACACTTAAGACATTATTCTTTGTCAGGTTGTCTTTTGTTTTCCTCTGCTAAGCTCTTTTCTTTTAGGTCTGATAAAGGGGTTTTTGTTTTTTTCATTTTGCCCAAACAGGTTTCTTATTGATAAAGACCTGACTCTGTTTCTCAACAGGGTTAAAGAGAAATAATGTCACTATTCACTTCTTTCTAAATCGCCCAGTAATTATAGTACCCAATAATTTAAATAGGAGGACTTTTGCTAAGTGATTTTATATTCATTTCCTCAGTTAGTCCTTACAACATTACTGTCATTTCCATTTGGCAAAAGAGGTATAAAGACTTGAAAAATCTAGATGTCCTTCCAAAATCATACAGCTAAAGTTGTACAGCTGGAATTTGAAACGAGTTGGCCTCATATCAAAGCCTGTGCTATTCTGGATGCTTCTTGTTTGTAAGATAGATCTGAGTTCAGTGAAAACTGGATTTAAAACTGCTTATCTGCATCACAATTAAACAGAATACTTCTTTTATCACAATCTAGGTTCATCTATAGCATCACTATCCTAATAAAAGCTTTTTGGTTAAAACCATTTTATTTTTGTTGTTGTTAATTTATTTTATTTATAGAGAGAGGGGAAAGGAGAAAGAGAGGGAAAGAAACATCACTGTGTGGTTGCCTCTCACTTGCACCCCCAACTGGGGACCTGACGTGCAACCTAGTAATGTGCCCCGACTGGGAATCGAATCAGCAACACTTGGCTTGCAGGTGGACGCTCAATCCACTGATCCAACCAGCCAGGGCTGTTAAAACCATTCTTAACTAAATAGCCACATATATTTTGAGTGAGAGAACAGTCTGAAAAACCAAGAGACATAATTATCATACCCATATTACCAATCTGTTTCCTGAGAAAGGGAATTGTTTTAAGGGACTCAACAAAATTTGGTCTGTCATAAACTGGATATAATTATGCTTGGCCTATGAAAAAGGAACTAAGTGACACTTCTAACAATATGTACTTTATTAGAAAAAGATGCAGATTGAGCCCTGACCAAAAGGTTGCAGGTTTGATTCCCCAGCCAGGGCATATACCTAGGTTGTGGAATCCCCGGTCAGGGCTTATATGAAAGGCAACCAACTGACCGATATTTATCTCCCTCTCCTCTCCTCTCTCTCTAAAAATCAATAGACATATCCTCAGGTGAGGAGTTAAAAAACCAAAGATGCAGATACAGCTTGGTTAGTGAATTATTTCATTGTCTTTAACTACAAAAGGATAGCATCAAATGGCAAGCCTTCTATACTTGTACAAAGATCTATAAGGCGGAGAACCTCCAAACAGCACATTCTTTTAGAAAAAGTAACACTTTGTACTTCCATAAATTGGTGAGGTATACTAGCCATTATTCAAAAGATTTTGAAAAGAAGTTAAAGTGTATTTTGCCATTTGTTGTTGTGAACACCAAAGCAAAAAATAGAAGTAAAGTGCTTAGCATAGTGTCTGATACAATGAAATAATTTTGGCCAATTAAAAGTTCATGCTATAGAGAATGGTGATATTTTTATTATATAGACCACAGGACAGACTATGCAAGGGGAGATTCCAAAAAAGACAAAACTGGTTGTTGAATACATCTGATTTTCTTTCTGCTTTTTAACCTAGCAGTGCATGTCTCTTTGTGTTATTCAATCATTCTTCAAAATGTGTTCTCCAACAGTCATTTCATTGGCATTTCCAATAGTGATTCTTTTCTTAATACAATATCACTTACAGTGAGTACTTTTCCAATAGAATATTCTCCTGAGAGGACCAAGCTGGTCCCATACCAGAATGCCAGAGCATATGAAGCATAGATCAGCAGGAAAGCAGCACCCATAGAAATGTTGGCTGTAACAGCTTTCCTTATCCCAATTCTTTTAGCTTCTTCTAAATTTTTATTGTACCTGGGGGGAGTAACAAAAATTATCACATATACTTATAAATCTTACAAAATGAGTTAATACAGCATGATGCTTATCGAGGACTTAGAATGTGCCCAGCCCTATGCAGGTGTTTTATACATATTTTCTCCTTTTGTCTATACGCTGACCCTATGATGTTAGCACTATTTAACCCCTTCTTGTAGAAAAGGAAACTGAGGCTTACAGAAGTTAAGTAATTTATGGCGGAGTCTTCTAAAATTCTCTTCTCTGGCCATTGCAATAGCAAAATAAATGGAGTAATATTTACCAAACTTTTAGAACTAGCATTGTTTCATACATAAGAAAAAACAGATGCTATGAACACTGTGCTCTCCCTTTAAAGTTTTCATGCTTTTTACATTTATTAATAAAATGAAGATATAATGCTAGAAAGTGTTCAACATAAGGAAGTCCTTTAAATCTCTGAATATTACAGAAGCTTTGGAGTACTGGCAGGACCTAATGAAAGAATACAGGTGAGGAAAAGAGTGAAGAAATAAAATGGAGTCATTACAGTCAAGCTGCTGAAGTGTTCAAACCAAGTAGGCTGAGACATGAGGAAATGTTTCTATTCTTGCTTTAACTAGCTGGGAAAGTTAAACTTTTGAACTTTACAGTCTTTCATCAATGCCCAGACATTTATTTACCTGTAGACAACCCTCTGACTGTCCCCTAAAGAACTCAGGACATGATCAGACTCCTATTGCCCATCCTCCTCACCACCTGGCATCCATCATCCAGACTGACTGACGTCTGACTGATAAACTGTTCTGGACCACTCCCAGAACTAAGAATCCAGGTCTGATTATTCTCAAGGATGTGACTTCTATTAAAAGAACTCTTAACTTTTCTTTCCTCTTCAGAATACTTCTGAGTTTTTGCCTAGCTGTGTTTCTAGTTTGCATAACTCTAAGACCCTTAAATAAATCTTTGTCTTTTATATCTAGCAGAGTACCCAGACATTTTTGGGTTTGATGATTTGTGTAAGAGCATTTTGAGAGCTATGAATTGTGATGTAATACAATACATTTTACATGTAAATAAGCTGTATAGTTTATCTTGTTTCTATGAACAGTCGTTTTTAAAAAAATCACTGACCTGAAAAAATTATTGGGCTTAAAAATATATAATAATCCCTCATTATGTATCAGTGCATGCCCTGGCTGGTTTCGCTCAGTGGATTGAGCGTCGGCCTGCGAGCTAAGTGTCGCTGGTTCGATCTTCCAGTCAGGGCACATCAGAGAAGGAAAACTCTGACTCCAAAAAACCTCCACTGCCTTGCGGCATACCTCTTCAGGGGAAAGGCTAAGGGAGTAAACCCCGACAGAAAATCCGGAGCCGGAGTCCCTAAGGCGGTTTGACGTTGTAGTCAACACCGGCAACTCCTGCGGCGCACCTGAAACCAAGCTGTATCGACTCCGTCTTTCCCTTGGACCCTTCAGCTGCGAAGAGGGGGGGTGGTCTGCTGCATGGACAACAGCAGACCCTCCATATTATCCTGCCCAGGCTCTGTAGCTTCAGTGTCATCGCAAGATGTCGATTCAACACGGGAGGAGACAGATACCGTGTCACTCCCGAGTCGGACTGCACAGCCATTCTCGGTGGTGCAGATAGACTCTTAAGAAGCTACACCATCGTCTCTCGAGACGGACGGCTGCCGACGACGACGATGTATCAGTGTGCTCTTTCTCCATCTTTCTACACATTGCCCACATCCTATTCTATCTGTCAGTGCCTCTGGACATGGTCATGTCATGGCTGCCCACCGCTGGAGGAAGGGGCTCTGGCCTGGTGGCTTGGGGCCACCCAAGGCCTTCTCTGCCTCAAGAACTGGGAAAATAAAAGTCTCAGCACATCTGGGACCCTCTAACCTGTTTACAGCACAAAGGGGTCTACTATATTAGCCAAACTTAGAGAATACCCATTAATACTTCTCACAGAAAATACAGCAAATTCAGCATATTTCAAGTCAGTGATTTTTAAAATAAACATCTGTGGAAATAAGATAAACTACCCAGTTTATTTAAATGTAAAAAGTATTACATAGCACTTCAGATAACCCAAAAGAGGGCAAAAGCAAGTAAGCAAACAAAAAAGAAAAGCAATGTTGGAGTCCCCTGACAGATTTCCTCTCTCCAGTTCTAATAACTTAACGCTCATTCCCGAATGTTAATTCCAGTACTTTTTAAACCCTCAGGTAGCAGTTAATTTCTGATGTTCAAGTTAAAGGAGATGGTGTCTGTAACTTTATCTTCATTTGAAAGGAACATAGCAGACTATTTAGCTCAAGAAGAGAGAAGTGGAGATAAGATAATGGGACCCTAATTTAAACAAGAAGGAAGATCTCTGGAAATATAGAATCAAGGTAATATTATTGAATATTGAACAGATTATAATTAAGCTTTAAATCTGTCTTTATCCTCTTAATCACAGCCCCCTGCAGAGCTCAGAACATTGCTTGATAGAAAGGTCATAATTGTTGAAATAAAATAATTTAGTCTCATAAAGAATTCATACTTTGAGGTCTTTAATCCACAAAAACATGACTGTACAAATATTATATGAGCATGCATTCCTTCTTGCCTTCATGACTTTTTAATTAGCTACTTTATCAGGTATGAAAGTATGCCAGATGAAATTTACATGACCGCCATATTCACTGAAGACCACATTTAAACAGAATTTTACAGTGATAAAATAGTAATATATTATCAGAGTTTCTTCCTCCAAAAATGTCAACCCCCCAATCTTGAAACAAAAGAATTATTTTTGAGAAACATGTTTCAATGGTTGGTATATATATCTATATGAGTATATATATGTATGTGTATCTATATCTGTATCTATATCTAAATCTGTATCTTCCACTTCATGAGTTGATCTGAGGTGCTGAGGTGAAAAGCACTACTAGGCATAAATTAGACATGATTACACTTAAGGAACTTTAACAGTTATGATTCATACCCTGTTGTCTCCTTTATTTCAGTTCTTGCTTACCGAGACTAATGTAGAAATCATTTCACTGATAAGTGGTTGTCGCATGCAGCCAGAGGAAACATTTGCACAGGAAGAAGCAACAAGGAAGAAAATCATTTAGATAGGTGAAGAAAAGAAGAGGTAAGGAGGGAGGAAACAAACAATACTTTAACTTTTTGATTAGCCTTCAATAAAAATGTCACAATACAAAATTAACTGGTAAAATTATCCATCCACTAAAATCATTAGTATGAAAATGGTAGTTAAATTAGGAGTCCCTAAAATGGACTAAAGTCACGTAACAAAAACATTAATATTTAAAAAAAAAATATTCTTCTTAAATATTATAAAAACATCAGTGATGCAATAGCCATTTACAAGAGCAAGGAACAATTTTAATTAAGCAAACAGAAATCAATACTAATAGGTAAACACTTGCAAGGCATGCAGAGAAAAAAAATTAATAAAGTAGAATAAAACAATTCTCTACTATTGATTAAGTTCATCTTAAATTCTGGTTAATTTTCATTTTAAGAGAGCCAGGTTCCTCCTGCACTGTTAATCTGAAGAGCAAGACTGAGACCTTAGTTATTTGTCTATCTGGAAGCAAAGAAGAGAAGGGGAAGAAGGAACAAGAAGTAAAAATTGAAGGGTTATATCTGGTCTCAGAATAGTTTTATCAATTCTACTTCCAAATTATATCCCAAATCTATGTATAGTGTACTTGTCACCTTTCCTGCCAGCAGTCTAGATCAGGCCACCATTCGCCCTCTCACCTGGACTACTATCGCAGCCTTCCTGCTGGCTACCTGTCGCTACACTTGAACTGCTCCCCCGTGTTTACCAGACCAATTACAGACAGAGAAATAATCTTAAACATAGTGTGAACACTTGTTCCCTTATGTAAGACTCAATCCTCTCCCTGTGCCCTTGGAGTAAAATCCTAACTCATCACCATAGTCTGCAAATGCCCCATGTTATGGCCCGACCTGCCTTCGACAGCCTCCCTTCACCTCAATCTCCCCTCACACAGCTGAACTCCAATCACCCCAGACTTATGCTTCCTAGAACACACCAGAGTCATTGCCACCTCAGGAAATCTGAAAGACTCTTGTATCCCTCCCGCCACCCTGGAAGGTCATTTCTCAGCCCTCAAGTCTCAGCCTAGAGGATACCTCCTCAGAGATGCCTTCCAGATCACCATATTTAAAGTAAATTTGCCTTCCTCACCTTCATCAGTACACTCTTTGATTCTTCCACAGCACATTTTAAAAATCTATAATTAATTAATTTACTTGATTTCTTTCTTATATTCCTTTTTACCTTCAACCCTTCCTTCCTTCTTTTCCTACCTTACTAATGTGACTAAGGATCACACGAGGGCAAGTATCCTCTATTTCCGATTCACTGAAAACCCAGAGCCTACCACAGCACTTGGCTAAATTTGTTGAATGAATGAATCTTCAAGAAAGGCCAAACTGGAAAGATCCTTAGGTCATCAGGTTGTTGTCCTAAATTGACTCTTAATCTCCAGGCAAAACTAATTTCCAATTTTCCAGGGGAGGATTTCCTTTCAAAGATACATCCCAGTAACTATTTTCCTCTGAAGAAATATTTCTCACATAAAATGAACCTTTGAGTAGAGCTATGTAGACCCATTTACTTATTCTTATAATAAGAAGTTGGTCACTATCTTCTCTAGGAAAAGTCTTTCTGAACCTACTAATTAAAAGCACTCCATTAAAAAAATATATCTTAATTCCTGTATACTTTTATTGAACAAAAATGATCAGATTCATTGAAGTTCTGAATATTGGACTTGATTCTCATAATGCCCTTTCCCTTCTACCCGGGTTACATCCCAACTCTCATTATAGTTTTGTTGCTTATAATAATATCTTTCAAAAGTACCATATTTATGCCACATGGACAGTGACAGCAGGAGAGCATGTGTGTTTCAACCTTGGCAACAGGTAAAGGCAGAAAAAAAAACAATCTCCCCTGGAAATGTGAACCATAAGGCAGTATTCACGCAGGACTGAAGTGTGAATTCATACTATAAGTGGAGACAAAGAAGTAAGGCGGTCTCAGATTAGTTGTGCACCCAGTAAACAGTGCAAACTCAAATCCTGCCTGGAAGAATAGACTTCCATCCAGATCCATAGCAACTGTAAGAAGACACATTTATCTCAATGCCAAAGATGATAAATTGTGACAGAAAAATGTGCATCTTAGAACTGATGCAATATTATTATTTTTTTATTGTTCACTGCTGATCCACAGAATGCCTTCTTTTTCTGAATCCTGATCAGGTACTCATAACTCACTTTACGTTGTTAGTCAGCAGAGTCTACAGGAATTTCTATACATAGTCACATTGTTACAGAGCAGGTCCCCCCAAATCCCCAGAGCCTGTGGTTGGAGGGTGGGGGAAAGGGACAGCTTTCAAGATGCCTTTGCATATCTATGGCTGGTAGCTAGAGTCTTAGTTATGTAAATGGATTTGGTTCTTCCAAGGCTTCAAGGAGATAGGAGGGGTTTTGACCATAGAGCGTTGAGGAAAGAGCGTATGAGGCCTGCGCAAGGTTCTGTGAATGGTCAGAACTGGTTACCATGCCCACTACGTCACAGGCCATGGTCAGGGATTTAAAAATAAGGTGGCAGTCATTTTGCAAGGAGAGACCACCATGTGGTTTTAGAAGAAGAGAGATCCACATGGTTTGCAAGGAGGTAGAAGAGGAGATACAGGCAGCTTTGAAAGGGAAGGGTAGAGAACTGTGAGTGATCCAGTGCAACATGGCACGTGTTTTCCTGGACTGTTATACAGAGGCTGATGACATTGTACCCCAGATCCTGAAGGAGACAACTGACAGATAAGGGATGGGCAACTTCTGGGCAAGTTTTTGGCTTCTAGCCTTTTGGGGAGCAAGGGAAGTGCTGGGTCCTGTGGGATAACAGGGCTCTGAGCTGAAGTGCTCACTGCCCTCCCCAGGTTGAAATATTGTAAATAAAGACCTGTTTTCCACAACACTAGTTGTTGGGTTTTACACCAAAGCGCCACATGATAGAATCCCCTTTCATTCTGTAACAATATCATCTGTGAATAATGAAAATTTTGCTTCCTATTTTCCAACCATTATAGCCTTTATTTATTTTATTATCTTACTCTTTGTTCCCTTGGCCTGCAGAGTGTTATAAATTCAGAGCCTTACTACACATGAGGTATAGGCCTGAGATTTTTATTTCTGTGGGGAGATGCTGTTCCCAGCTCAGAAACAAGGCAAAAGCAGATAAACTTTGTCTCCCGTTGCTGGTCCACCTTTCCACTGAGGAAAACTGGAAAGAATCCCAAGTTCAAAACTGCATTCTCTGTCTGTTAAGCATCAACTAATCAGAAAGGAATTTCTGAATAATATCTCTGCATAGAACCCTCTATGACTCTAAAGGAGTATTTTATTTCCCAATAATATTTACCCCAAATGATATGTTAGGTATTTTGTTTGTTAGGTTTGTCTGTACCCTTCCTCTGCCCCTGTTAGAATTGAAGCTCCGGGAAAGGAGGGGCTTTATCTGACTAGATGTTTGCCTGGTCATTAAGGAACATGTCTCAGGTTAGAAGTCAGACATATTTGACGGGAAAAGCAAAAACCTTAGCAAAAAATCGAGATAGGTGTTTCCTTTGGACTACTGTACTACATCATCACAAATACTTCTCAGAGGACATCTTTGTGGGGTAGAATATATCATAGGAACAAAAGAGTGCTCCAAACACATCTGTACAGTTTAAAGAAGAGTTAGATAGTGAGCAACCATGTAACCACAACTGAGGTCAAGAAACAAAACAATGCCAGAACCACAGGCCCCCTGCTATCTTTCCCACTCATAAGCCACAACTCCTCATCTCCTGAAGAGGTGATCATTCTTCTGACTTACAAAACTTCCCCTGATTTTCTTTATGGCTTTACCAAAGAATTACAACCTCCCAGTCAATGTAGTTAAGTTTTTCCTATTTTCAAAAAAACACATATTCATAACCTAAAATCCTACATCAGACATTATTTTAAGTAAATTCTGGGGCTGCTCATAAATCAATGAATTTAATACTATAAATTCCAATAAGTTAACATGTATACTCTCAGAAATCTAATAAAAGGGAAGAGTTATAAGAAAATTATTAAATACGGTAAAAAAGATTTTGAGCTCTTTTACAAATGTGCTTTTTAGTGATATTTTTGTCTTCCAAATCATGGAGCATAACTACTGATTAGGGGCTTGGCAACAGGGGGAACAAACCACAAATTAACATGTCTGCATAGCTCTTACACAAAATACTCATTCAATCTTAGAGAATCAAGGATGGTATATGTCAATTATATCAAATAAATAAATAAGAATTTACTTGATGGAAGAAATTATCATCAGGGATATAAAATATGTTTCAGCCCTAAGGAACTATTTCATGTCACTATCCACCTATGAAACTCTAGAAAATCCTTTGAATTAGGAGATATAAGAAAAGATTCATAGATACAGAGAACAGGTTGATGCCAGAGGGGAGGGGGTTTGGGGCTGGATACAAAAGGTGAAGGCATTAAGAAGTACAAATTGGTAGTTAAAGAATCATCACAGGGATATAAATTACAGTCAATAATGTAATAACTACATACGGGGCCAGGTGAGTACTTAAAATATTGGCAGTGGGGAGAACACCTTGTAAAGTATATAATTGTCTAACCACTATGCTCTATACCTGAAATTGATACAGAATAATATTGAATGTAAACTGTAATTTAAAAATTAAAAAATGATTATAAAACAAGTACATGACATTAACAACAACAACAAAAAAAGAGTACAACTAGAATTACAACTTCTCCAGAATATTAGGCATGCTCTAACATAAATGAAGCTATTTAAAGAAAAATGTATATTGGAGAAAACCCTTATAATCAACACTGTCAACCTGAAAGGCATAAAAGATGACATAGAATTTAACATTTCTATCAATGTAAAAAAAGAGATTCAAACCTTTGAAGTTCTTTCTTTTGTCCTCCAAAGGCAATCACAGTTCGAACTGCTGCCAAAACCTCCTCAGCTACTGCTCCAGCTTTTGCATATGCACAGAGTTCTTTATTAGTAAATGAAGATAGTATCTGTTTAAAAATACAATTTCAGATCATGTAAATTTTAAGTAATTTTATCATTGTAAAGCAAAAATAAATATATAGATAAATGCTGCTTATATATGTTAATATATGCACTAAAATCTGTCTTTTACTTGTTTTTGGTCATGATGTTCTAATTTTATTTTTTTTATACTTGTTTATTCTATTGCAGTTGTCCCAATTTTTCCCTCATTGCTACCCCCTACCCAACCCACCCCTTCTCCCACAGTCCATCCCCACACCATTGTCCATGTCCATGGGTCATTCATACATGTTCTTTGACTACTCCCTTCCTCTTCTTTCCACCATTTTCCCCCACCCCCTTTCCTCTGACAGCTGTCATTCTGTTCTGTTTCCATGTCTCTCATTCTGTTTTGCTCATTAGTTTAGTTTGTTCATTAGATTCCGCTTATAAGTGATAGATATCATATGGTATCTGTCTTTCACTGACTGGTTTATTTCACTTAGCAAATAATCTCCAGTTCCATCTGTGCTGTCATAAAGGACAGGAATTCCTTCTTCTTTCTTTCTGCTGCATAGTATTCCATTGTGTAAATGTACCAGTTTTTTAATCCATTCATCTACTGATAGGCTCTTAGGCTGTTTCCAGCACTTCGCTATTATAAAGAGCGCTGCTATAAACATCGGGGTGTCTAAGTTCTTTTGAACTGGTGTTTTGGGATTCTTATGTATATTTCCAGCAGTGGAATCGCTGGATCAAAAGGCAATTCCACTTTTAATTTTTGAGGAAATTCCATACTGTTTTCCATAGTGGCTGCACTAGTCTCATTCCCACCAACAGTGACGAGGGTCCTCTTTTCTCCACATCCTCACCAGCACTTGTTGTTTGTTGATTTATTAATGATGGCCATTCTGAAAGGGGTGAGGTGATATCTCATTGTGGTTTTTATTTGCATCTCTCTGGTGGCTAGTGATGTCAAGCATTTTTCCATATGCCTATGGGCCTTCTCTATGTCCTCCTTGGAGAAGTGTCTATTTAGGTCCTCTGCCCATTTTTTGATTGGATTGTTTGTCTTCCTGGTGTTGAGTCATTGTAAGTTCTTAATAGATTTTGGAAATTAAATCCTTGTCCAATGTATCATTGGCACATATGTTCTCCCATACGGTCAGTTCCCTTTTCATTTTGATGATGGTTTCTTTAGCCATGCAGAGCCACAGAAATCAGACAAGAATAAGAAATGAAAGGCATCCCAATTGGAAAAGAGGAAGTAAAACTGTCATTATTTGAAGATGACATGAGAGTCTACATGGAAAACCCTAAAGGCTCTACTAAAAAAGAACTTGACATAATAAATGAACTCGGCAAAGTAGTGGGATACAAAGTCAGTATTCAGAAATTGATGGCATTTTTGTATACCAACAATGAAATATCAGAAAGAGAAACAAAGAAAAAAATCCCATTTACTATAGCATCAGGAACAAAAAAATACCCAGGAATAAACTTAACCAAGGAGGTAAAAGACCTGTACTTGGAAAACTATAGAACACTGAAGAAAGAAATTGAGAAGATACAAATAAATGGAAACATATAGCCTGTTCATGGATTGGAAGCATTAATATCATTATAATGTCCATACTACCCAAAGCAATCTATAGATTCAATGCAATGTCTATTAAAATACTAATGGCATATTTCACAGACCTAGAACAAATACTTCAAAAATGTATATGGAACCAAAACAACCCCAAATAGCCACAGCAATCTTGAGAAAGAAGAAAAAGTAGGAGGGATCATAACACCTGATATCGAAATAGACTTCAAGGCCACTGTAATCAAAACAGTCTGGTATTGACATAAGAACAGACACATAGACCAATGGAACAAAATAGAGAGCCCAGAAACAAACCTGTGTCTCTACGGTCAATTAATATTTGACAAAGAGGGCAGGAGCATAAAATGGAGTAAAAATAGTTTCTTCAATAAATGGTGTTGGGAGATCTAGGCAGGTAGATGCAAGAAAATGAAACTAGACCACCAATTTACACCATACACCAGAATAAACTCAAAATGGATAAAAGGCTTAAATATAAGTCATGATATCATAAAAGTTCTAGAGGAAAACAGAGACAGTAAAATTTCAGCTCCCACGTAGCAATATTTTTGACAATATATCTCCCAGGGCAAGGGAAATAAAGAAAAAAAAAATAAACAAATGGGACTACATCAAATTAAAAAGCTGATGTTATGATTTTTAATACATATATATTCACTCTGTAAGCCACTGAACTGATATATAATAAATTCAATTAAAATTTTTATTTTCTCACTAAGTACTTCATGGACCCTCATCTACATAAATAAAAGTTGGAATTTGGGGAGATCTTCAATTACACAAAAGAAGGTATATACAAGAGTTACAGACAAATGTAGAAAAAAAGGCACTGCACCAAGGAAACACAGCATTTGCTAATTGTACTCTGGTTCAGAAGTGTCAATGCTAGGAACCAAAAGCACTGTGTAGTGACAAAACTTCAAGAAAATTTCACATGCTGGCTCTTCTGAGCAAAACAATACATGCAGCCACCAGGGAGGGCTTTGTTTTATGAATGTTCTTTGATCCTTCTGTTTGATTCCTGAGCATTGATTATGTGGAAGAAACAGTACTGGGTAGTTTATACACACAGGATCTCATTTATTCTTCTCAATTGCACAGTGAAGTAGGTACCATTTCCCCCACTTCATATGTGAGGAAATGGAAGGATGAAGAGGTTATATAATTTTACAAATAAATGAAATATCCAGGGTACAAGCCTAACTTGATGTGACTTCGGCACCTGAATTAATAGCCACTGGGGTGATTCTCTCTCTGAAACCAGCCAGACATGTGAACTCAGGTCCCAGAGGGCCCTATTACAAAACTGGAATGGGCAAAGAACTAAGGTTACTATTTATACCTGGCATGCTTAAGTAGTTAGCCTAACTAAAGATTATACACAAGCTAAGAACAAAATAAACTGATGAACAAAATAGAAACAGGCATAAACACAGGGAACAGACTGACAGCTATCAGAGGGGAGGGAAGAGGAGAGACTAGATAAAAGTAGGTGAAGGGATCAGCCAAAGAACACATGCATGACCCACAGACACATACAGCAGTGTGGTGATGGCCAGAGGGAAGTGGGGAGAAATGGGACATCTGTCTGTAATAGTGTCAACGATAAACATAAAGAAAAAAACAAAAACACAAGAGGTAATATACTATACAGAGTGGGCAAACGTAGGTTTACAGGAGAAGAAGGCAATTAATACTGTAATAAATACATAATAATACAAGAATGAACTATATTTCATGTATTCACAACTGTGGGCCTACTTTTGCCCATCCTGTATATCATTCTATGACTTGCTCTTTAAAAAAATAATAAAAAGATTACACACAAGAAATTCATAATACAATACTGATTAACAGTATTACACCATTTCATAAATAATTTCAAACACATATATTCAGAAGCAATATTTTTTAACACTTGGATACTTTCACCTTCATCTTTGTTCCATTTTTCCATTTCTCAATGTTGGTTTTTGTTTTGAGATAATTTGTACATATTTTCTTACCTTTTTAAAAATATATAACTGCAGGTTCATATGCAGTAAGAAATAAGACAATGAGATCCCTTATTCCCTTCATCTAGTGTTCACCAATAGTAACATCTGGAACAATCTAGAACAATGTCCTTACTAGGACTTTAACACAGATATAATCCATCAATGTTATTCAGATTTACCAGTTTTACATGCATTCATGTGTATTTAGATCTATGCAGTGTTATCACCAGTGTAGTCATGTAACTACAGTCATGACACAGAACACTTTCATCACAAGGATCCCTTATGCCAGTTTTTATAGCCATAGCTACTTCTTACTCTATCCCTTACCTCTCCTCCAATCCTCAACCCTCCCCAACCCTGGGAAATCAATAATCTGTTCTCTGTCTATAATTTTGTCATTCCAGGAATGTTAGGTAAATGAAATCATATGCTATGTAACCTTTTTGGATTGGCTTTTGCCACAGTGTATAATTCTCTGAAGATTCATCTAGGTTAAGTATACCAAGGGGGCGGATAGATGGTGATGGAAGGAGACTTGAGTTGGGGTGATGAACACACAATACAGTGCACAAATGATCTGTTGTGTAACTGTGTACCTGAAACCTGTATAATTTTGTTAAGTAGCGTCACCCAATAAATTCAAAAAAAGGAAAAGTAAATAAAATAAGCAACAGAATGAGGTATAAAACAACTTATATAAAATAAAAATATACACACATTTAAAAGGTTAAAAAATAAAATAAATAAAAATAAAAACTAAAAAAAAAAAAAAAAAAAAAAGAAACAGAGTTCTATTTTGTTGGTGAGTGGTATTCCAGGGTATCCATGTACCACAGTTTGTTTAAACATTCAGTTGTTGAAGGATTGCCTGCTCTTCTTGGGTCAACATTTTCAGCCATTATTTCTTCCAATACTCCTTCAGTCCCAATCTCTTTCTCCTCTTCTTTTGGGACTCCAATGGTAACACATATTATTGTCTTTTGGATCTTTTGTTATTGTCCCACAGGTTCTGAGTCTTTTCATTTTCTTTCTTTTTCAGAATAGGTGAATTCTATTTTTCTTTCTCCAGGTACACTGATCCTATCCTATTATCTCCATGCATTGAGACAGAGTCATCCATCATGACTTTTATTTCTACTTTTGTACCTTACAGTTTTGTTCTCTTTTTATAATTATTTCATTGCTAATATTTTCTATTTTTTCTTTGATTTCAAGAGAATTTGTAATTGCTTAGTGAAGCATTTTTATGATAGCTATTTTGAAATTTGTGTCAAATCATTCTAGCATCTGATATATATCAATATTGGTGTCAGTTAATTGTTTTTTTTCCCTCATTCAGGTTGGTGGTTTTCTTGGTCCTGGCGTGACAAGTAACTTTTTATTGTATCCTGGACATTTTGTCTATTACATTAGGAGACTCTGAGTCCTATTTAAACCTTTATTTTAGCAAGTAGTAACCTTCTTTGGGTTTAGCATACAATTTTTGGCCTACTTAAAAAAAGTAACTTTCAATTACAGTTCACATTCAACATTATTGTGTATTAGTTGTGGCCTACTTTTGTGAGTTGTGTGGTTCTAGCAGCAGTTTAATATTCAGAGGCCTTGTGGTATTTTTTTGGTCAGAGTAGTTTATGTGGAGCTGCTGGGGCTCCTATATGCCTCTGCTTCTACCCTAAGGGAGTAGAAGTGGCTTTTCAAGGTCAGACAACCAGCCATCTCTTGCTGGGCGCAGAGTGTGGTGGTTTCTCCTTCCTGTGATCTCTAGCTGCTTTAGTGTCTCTGAGCGGTGGGCAGAGAGCCACCAGCACATGTCTAAAAGGTCTCCTCAACCAGAAGCTTGCTGGGACAGGGTGCCTTTCTGTTCTGCCTTTTCACTCTGGTGTCTATGGGTTGAGTAGCAGGACCTCAGGCTCCCAGGGACAAAGAAACTTCTCAGACTTGACCACATTTCTTTTAAAATGGCTGACAACCAGAGAATTTAAGAAATTTGTTTGAAATCATATCAAAGTGTATGGCAGAGTGAGGATTAAAACTTATGTGTCCAGTAATAACCCTAGGGCTCCATTTACTAAGTAAATAGTACCTGAAGCAATGCATAACTAATAAATAAAGGACTAATCTGCTGACTGTTTTCCTAAATTAACTGGAGTGGACATCAATACATTTTAAACAGTTCATCAACAAATACTGATATGAAGAGTTGGTCACCTGACTTGCTTAATAGTCTAATAAATAGAAAAATTGATTAACATGGAAAGCTTTTGCCAAATGTTTCAGCTGACTGAAACAGAGATGCAATTTAACCACCAAGAACACCATTTAAATGCTGAGTTACTCTGAAAAACAAATTAACAGATGCCTCAAAACTTCAGTTTCTTCCTCTGTAAAATGACCTAATAGCTATACTTAGAAAGATAACTCATATATTTGTCTGACATAGTAGATGCTCAAAAAATGGTAGTTACTGTTTGCAATAACAAAATAATATCCACCCTGTAGAGTAAAAATCTAAAACTTCTTAATACTTACAGCCTGGTTAATTGTATGATAGCCTTGGCTTTGGTTGGCCCTCCTTTATTTGACATCCTTTTGCCACATGAATTTGTAGTACCCTCTGAAAGTTATGTTGAACCCAACAGAAATTACACACTAGGCCAATCTCACTGTCACTACAACCTACTCTTACATCAAATAAGTTTAAAGTGAACAGCACACCCAGTCTCAAAAGGGAAAATAAGTTTAACTCTGCCTTTGTGATTGGGAGAGAGAACTGAAGGCTTAGGATTTACATACATGTGGGACTTGGAAGTATTTTTAAAAGTTATTTTTGTGCCAATGGACTTAAATATATACAAACATAGAACCATTTATAATGCTGACAGAACTGTAAAATTGATTTACAAATTAAACAAAATCTCCAAAACCAAAAACATTAAAACAAATAAGGTTAATTGAATGGGACATGTGTATTGTTCATTGAACTTGAAGCTGTCTACTGTGTGAATATGCAGCTCTCTAAGAGTTGAGCGTGACTTTTATAAGAAGGAAGAGGATGAAATATGAGAGCTACTCCTTCCTTCCTCATCTCATCCCCAAATAACCCCACAGCCCAGTACAGCATGGAGTCCTGGCAGGGGTAGAACTCAGTGAAGTGGCACCTGCTTACTCCCACTGAATTTGAACAGAAGATTTAAAACCAAGTATCAAGTACAGAGTCAGTGTCATCATTTGGTAAAAGCAGCCTTCCACAGGTGAGGCTGGGGTAGAAACAGGTGAGAGTATGGATTCACAGGCTTCACCTACCTTTGCCCAGATGGCAGCTGACAGGCCAAGAACAGGACTGATGGCCAAAATCACTAGGGTTAGCTTCCATCCCCGGGTAAATCCTATTATAAAGCCAGTGAAAAACGTTGCTGCTGACTGAAAGAACATTCCAATTTTGTCACCAATTCCTTCATTAATTTTGGAGACATCACTAAAAGAATAGATAGTGTTAAAGATAAACATCAGAACTGTAAATGCAGAACTTTTCTGAATCCATTTGATTTTTACATTTGTTTGTTTGTTTGTCTGAGTGGGGTAAATTAGTTTACATCCAGGATCTTGCTCTGATATATCCCCAGAAAGTATCATGCTTTGCTCTACTGTACACCCTCAGAGGATATTTTTTGGGGGTCTGGCAAGTGCAGGTCCTAATTCAGTGCTAGTCACACAGGTCCCCTCATGTCCTGCCTCATGTACTGGGAACAAGAAGATGTGTAAGACATGGTCACTGCTCAGAAGGAATTTAGATTCCTAATGACCTCTAAGTGATGTACTAAGAGCTAACAGGTCTCATACCATCTCTTCATCTTAATAAGAATAAGAACCACCCTGGCCAGGTTCAATCAGTAAGGGCATGTATGGGAGCAACAAATCGATGTTTCTCTCCCCTCCCCCCGCCCCTTACTCTCTTTTTTTCTCTCTTTCTCTCCCTTCCCCCCTCCCTCTCACTCTAAAATCAATTTAAAAAAAGGCATATCCTTAGGCAAGGATTAAAAAAAGAAGAATCACATCTGAGTTCAACATAAAAGTAGGTACTTACTCTATGAGCCGAGTGTTAAGTTCCCCAACATCATGCATGTCAAACCAGCCTATCTCCTGTCGCATTATAGCATGAAAAAATTGTTTTCTGATTCTAAGTATTTGTCTTCCAGCTGCCATGCACCAGAATGAAACCTGAATGTAAGCCGCAACAAGCACACCAGCACCGATGCCAGAGTAGTAATAGGCATACCTGAAAAATAACAAAAATACTGCATATACTCTGTTTCTTAACTAATACATCTTTCCCAAACAGACCTCTCATTTTTACTTTTGTGCTGTCTGGCTGTCTTGCCACAACTAACAAATAAGAAGGGGCTGTGAGAAGCAGGGCCGATGGCAGACATCCCACTGTGTCTGTGCCAGTGCAGTGTGGGATGGTTAACAGTGTGCCTTTTGCTTTGGCTCCAGTTACCTGTTGGGTAATCTTAGGCAAGCTGCTTAACCTTCCTAAGCCTCAGTTTTCCAATTGATAAAATGGAGATAAGAATAGTGACGCAGTTAATGCATGTAATACACTTGGGCAAGCGCCCCAGAGAGTGCTAGGTAATGTGAAAGACATGGGATGCCTTGAGGCATCATGGCACCAGGTAAACTCTGCTACTGCTGCCCTATCTGCTTGTATTATCGCAGTGTCAGCTGACGAGCACTTTGCGGTAGTTTCTGCATGTTGGCAAATGGAAGGAAGTGACAGAACTTGCCAGAAAATGGAACCAAGAGATGGAAATGGTCCCCTGGCCTTTTTGCTATTGATCTGGCAGAGCTGAGAGGCCAAAAGACAATGGAAAATGAAAAATATTTTATATTATCTGCTTAACTGACCTTCATGAGTTATCCTAAAAGTCTTAATGAATCAAACAGCAGTCCTTTCAGCTTAAATTCTAACAATAAAAACCATGAGCATCTTCTCATCAGACCCTTGATCACCTAGAAATGTTGAATTTATGTTTCCTTGCTCTGAGTTTTCCTATATAAGAATGCAAACATCTCTTGTGTTTTACTAAGCTATTAATTTTTAAGTTAAAGACAAATATCCTAAAATAAAACACATCATTTTTATTCATTATTTGCCATCTTCAAATAAATAATGTTTGTATAAACCATACAAAAGCTTTAAAAAGTTACATAATAATCAGATAGTCTTTGGTCTTGCTGTTCACAATTTAGCATTCAACTCAGCAGGAATCCTGTTAAAGATATCATCCCAGAGCTACACCTTGTAATTTACAATGTTTATCAGAGAGGATGTAATTCAAATATTAAATTTTAGTTAATAGATAGCTCAATACTTAATTATTATCCAACTGTTAACAGTTTAGCAAGAAATAGCTACAAAGAAATCCTATTTAATAAGTAGAATTCATGCTTTGAGAATCAGCTGATGTATTTTTAACCATCAGTTTACATTTACTCAAACAAAATATGTTTAAGCATTTATAAGATGATTATAGGACAGTTTAATTCTCCTCAGTATTAAAAAAAAAACTTTTAATATGAATATTGGAAGTACTTGCTTTTATTGGAAGTACTTGCTTCTCATCTTTCAATAAAATGATCAAGTGTCTCCATTCTCTTCAAATCTACCAGATCACTTACAGGAAAATGTGGAATCATTCTCTTCTGATTCACTAACTCATACCTTTGGGCATCTTTTATAAATTGTTCTTGGGTACAAACTTCAAGATATGTAAGTCATTAATGAAAGCTTCCCTGAGGTGAGTTAAGGTTAGAGTACTATATTTATTCTGGGATGTTTTGTTTCATTGTTTAAAATTGCATGCTGTGTTTTAAAAAGAATCCTGTTGATTGATCTCATTGTTGTATCATTACTGAAAACATCCAGGAAGCAAACTAATAATAACAAAGCCATTGAAAATAATGTGATTCTTAATTAATTCCACATTTTAAAAGGCCACTTTGAAACCTAATTTCCCTGTATGCGATATTCTATATTTACCAACACATACCTAAATCTAATCTAGGCTTAACCCTAACTTAAGTACATCTTATGTGGCAAATTATTTTCTTAAAAATATTCTACATTATATCCTCCTAGAAAACTAACAATAGTTATTGTTCTCCTCAAAATTTAAAGTTTTTATCATATGCAAAATTTTAAACATTGCCACAATCAATCTAGAGACAGAAAAGCTTAACAACAGTTAAGAAAATGTCAAATTACGTGGTCATCTCCTGCTCCAGCTTGCTGAGGATTTGTGTACCATTGAACAAACCTAGATCACCAAGACAAAAACAAAACAAAAGACAAAAAAACATTATGGCTCTTTGTTCTCCATTAAAAATAAGCATATAAAAATGAATCAAATTTGTGTTACTTAAGAATTTACACAAAAATAACTCAAAATGATTCCGTTTTAATTGTGTGTAAACATTATAGCATTCATTCAAATCCTTCACTGCTGGCCATGTACAACCAGCCACACACACACTACCTTCAATGAAGTTGATTTGCAAGAAAAAACCCATATTTACTAAGCAGCAGGAATATTAGTAACCTTGAATTGAAATACTTTTGAAGTATCACTTACAGATGACAGAGAAAAAGCTTTTCTAGAGTCTCTGTCATGATAAATAAATATTAGTGCATACCTGATACTACAGCACAGTATTTAAAATCTAACACTGCATTTTTCTAGTTTTTATTTTTATTTAAAACATATAAAGTACAAAGAATAACGTAATAAACACTAATGTAATATTAGTAAATGTTAACTTTGTTAGACAAGGCGCATTAAAACTTTAATACCCCTCCTCCACCAACACACAATAATCACTGTTCAATATTTGGGCGTATATTATTTTCATATTTTCCTTTTCTGTATACATATATACATACTTATTTTAAAAAATAAAATTACAGCCCATATTCACTGGTCAATTTTCCATGTCAGTATTTGTCTATATGTAAATCTCTATTTTTTCAAAATTACATCTATTTCAGTTGTTTCCAATATTCTACTGTTATAAGCAATGCTGCATTAAACATACACACACACATATAAATATCGTCGTCGTCGTCGGCAGCCGTCCGTCTCGAGAGACGATGGTGTAGCTTCTCAAGAGTCTATCTGCACCACCGAGAATGGCTGTGCAGTCCAACTCAGGAGTGACACGGTATCTGTCTCCTCCCGTGTTGAATCGACATCTTGCGATGACGCTGGAGTGTCCTCTCCAGTGAAGCTGAAGCTACAGAGCCTGGGCAGGGTGATATGGAGGGTCTGCTGTTGCCCATGCAGCAGACCCCCCCTCTCTTCGCAGCTGAAGGGTCCAAGGGAAAGACGGAGTCAATACAGCTTGGCTTCAGGTGCGCCGCAGGAGTTGCCGGTGTTGACTACAACGTCAAACCGCCTTAGGGACTCCGGCTCCGGATTTTCTGTCGGGGTTTACTCCCTTAGCCTTTCCCCTGAAGAGGTATGCCGCAAGGCAGCGGAGGTTTTTTGGAGTCAGAGTTTTCCTTCTCTGATGACACATATAAATATATATATGTGAATATATGATAAATATTTTTATAGAATACATTATCATAATCAAGATTGATGGACCATTGGGAAGGCACACTTTTGATCTTGTAATCATTTAAAACATTATGTTAAAATATGAGAGGGCCTAGTTTCAAAGAGTCTGATTTTGACAGGTGTGGGAAAGTGGTCTTCTGGTAAAGGTGGTAACATGAATAAAAGTCTATGGCAAATCTGAAGAATGAGTAAGCCGGTTCAGCTGGAGTGTGAGTTGAGATGAGGTGGATATGTCATTGGAAAGATAATTTGGGCCCCACAGGTATGGTGTATAAAAACTAGTAGTCATTTAGTGGTTTGAGTCTAGGATGACTTAGCTGCCAGCAAAGTATATGATTAACTGAGGTATGAGAGACTGAGACTTGAGCTACTATGATTATTTAAGGGAAGAGGATCTAAGTGAGAATAGAAAAGATGGACAGTATTCATAAGATGCAGAGAGGAAGAAGTTACTGGTCCTAGCAATTGATAGAACAGAAGATGAGAGAGTAAAAATAAAAAAACAATCAAGACGTCAAGTGTGAGCATCTTGAGAATGGTGGTATAATGGTAGGAAATAAGAAGACAGCCAAAAGAGCAGGTCTGGTTAGATGTTAGCTCAGTTTTGAAGATTGTTATTCTTTGTTACCTGGGACATTCAATTGAAGACATCCACTAAGTATTCAGACTATGGCTCTCAAGTTCTGGAGAGAGTTCAGGTCTGAAGATTTAGGAGTCATGTGCTATTGGCCATAGCTAAATTCAGGAAAGAAAAAAGCCATCTTTCCTTACCTGTGAGGACAGGAGGGCAAGTAAGGAGAAATTGGCAACCAAGCACAGAACCTTGGGGAAGATCATATTTAGGGGTAATACAAAAAGTAAGGAAGTAATAAAGAGGTGCAGTGACATAGCAAACATAGCAAAGAACCTTAACTGCTTCATGTTATGTCAAAAAAAAAACAATAAATGTGTCCAGACTGATTTTTTTCTTTATCAGTTATGAGATTGCTTCTGCTCCTTATTTTCAAAGACAAAACAAGATATCAAATAGCTGGGTAAGGATTCTCCTAATCAGTTCTGAAAGATCGCTCATTAGGGATTTTTCTATTTTATCTAACTAGCCAGGAAACGTTTCTAAATGGTTTTGTCACTAGTGTGTATCACTACCAAATCAAGAGAAACCAACACTTGTTGTTTGTTGATTTGTTGATGATGGCTATTCTAACAGATGTGAAATGATATCTCATTGTAGTTTTAATTTATATTTCCCTCATTAGTGATGATGAGTATCTTTTCATATGCCTGTTGGCCATGTGTACATCCTCTTTGGAGAAATGCATATTCAGGTCCTCTGCCCATTTTTTTAAAAATCAGATTTTTTTTTGGTGTTAAGTTACATAAATTCTTTATATATTTTGGATATTAACCCCTTATTGCACATATCATTGGCAGATATCTTCCCCCATTCAGTAGGATGTCTTTTCATTTTGTGGATGGTTTCCTTTGCTGTGAAAAAACTTTTTAGTTTGAAGTAGTCCCATTTATTTATTTATTTTCTTTTGTTTTCCTTGCCCAAGAAGACATATCCAAAAAGATATTGTAAGAGTGATGTTTAAGAGTTTATTGACTGTGTTTTCTTCTAGGAATTCTATGATTTCAGGTCTTACATTTAAGTCTTCAATCCATATTGAGTTTGTTTTTGTATAAGATGAAAGAAAATGGGCCAACTTCATTGTTTTTTGTATGTTTCTCTCCAGTTTTCCCAGCACCACATATTGAAGAGACTATCTTTACTCTATTGTATATCCTTGCCTAAACTGTCATAGATTCATTTACCATTTAAGCAAGGATTTATTTCTGGGCTCTCTTTTATATTCCATTGATTTATATATGTTTTTATGCCAGTACCATATTGTTTCATTGTAGCTTTACAGTAGAGTTTGATATTAGGGATTATGATACCTTCCACTTTGTTCTTTCTGAAAATTTCTTTGGCTATTCAGGGTCTTTTGTGAGTCCATATAAATTTTAGGATTAGTTGTTCTAATTCTGAGGAGAATGCCATCGGTATTTTAATAGGAATTACATTGAATCTGTATATTTCTTCAGGTAATAAGGACATTTCAACAATATTAATCCTTTAAATCCATGAACAAGTTTTATCTTTGTATTTATTTGCATCCTCTTCAATGTCTTACAGTTTCCAGAATACAGGTCTTCTGCTTCTCTATAAGCTCCACTCTTTTAGACTAAAATATTTTCCATATACTGAGAAGAGATGCAGCAGAGAACTGATGACAGCTCGCTTCCTCCAAGCCTTTATTCATTTTGCTCTCTCTACCTGGAGTGCCTTTATCAAAATTTTTCTTCTGGAAAAGATGCCTCCTTCCATGAATGGGCTCAAATATGACCTCCCTTCAAATGGCTTACCTCTAGCAGAGGGACTAACTTTGTCATGGAATTCCATCATAATTGACACATGATTCAAATCACCAAGTCAATACTAGAAGTATGATGGTTTGTAGCTAGCTCCCCCTCCTACTCCTATTGGCGTGAGCTCCTACAGAACTGACTGTCTCATTTTCTTTGTGTCCTCAGTGCACAGCCTGCTCTCTCTGCTGTAATCGAGCCTGTCCCAAAGATTTACAAGTGGTTTCACAGAGCCACCATACATGTGGACCATGTATCAAAATACTCCAACCATTCTATTCTGCATATAAGTGTCCCACATATTTTAAGACTTAAAAAGGATACAGTAGACCATTATCTTACTGCCTGGTAAGGCAAGTCTTTTCTAAACCCAAGCAAGACTTCAAAGAAACCTACAACTAAACAGTACCCACCACTATGACTAGAGACTCTGTACCATTTACAGGTGACTTCACATTACATTTTTATCTGACTCAAATGCTTCATTATGTTTAGTAATTTTAACTACTGAACACCTAAGAGCAGTATATGTTACATGGATACATTCGTGATATCCTAATCAGTAAAATGAGATTTATTATAAAGGTGGGTTTCAAACCATGTTCCAAAGAGACTTTGTGCTAGAAATTGTTTTGAACAGTGGGGATACAATGTATTTTTTCTAATCTCATTGGATTTCTGTGCAAGAAGGAAATTCTTTTGACTTTCAGGCCCCAAACCTCTCATGAAAAGGTATCAGTGCTGAAATATCTAAAATACTTTTCCCCAGAAAATTCTTTTTTCCCCTTTATGCCTTTCTACCCATTTGAGAAGCTGTAATAAACATGTAAACCAGAAAATTAACAAGATAATAGTAAAAACACAAGAGTAATAACTCCTAGTAAATAAATCAAGCAGAATGCTATAGTGACTTTGGGGTAGGCTGGGAACAAAAGGTCTTTCTGAGGGAGAACTAAATGATCAGAGAGACTGGGCATGTTCTGCATGGCCCCATCACTGGAAGGGGCAGGGAGTGTAGGTGAGCTGTATTGCGAAGATATTAAACAATGGGATTGACAGGACAAGAGGGGACCAGATTATATGGGCCACATAGGCCAAAGTAAGGAATTTGTATTGATTGCATACTATGAAATGTGACCTGTGTTTGTAAATGCTCAGTGGGACAGTATGTGCAGAGTTGGATACATATGGGTAAGAGTGGAAGCACAGAAAAGAGTCAGAAAATTAGAGTTGTGGAGGCAAGACATGAGGAAGGTCCTAGGCGCAGTCTCTAGCGAGGCGAGATGTGGTGGTCTATAGGAGGAGTGACTTTGACACAGCCAGGTGGCAGGAGAGCACACTATCAGTTACTGCCCTGGCTTGGGTGCCCCTCTATCACTTCCAGCCAAGGAAGCCTCCCTTTCAGCCATTTTACCTGGTGAGCCTCCATGACTAATTTACCTTTTGGCTGAAAAAAAGCATTCCCTCAGGAGTAACCAAAAAAGAAAAAATTGAACTATATTACACTAATTCTAGGAAAATTAGTTATATTTTAAGTTTTAATTAAAAATTTAAAAATAAACTGTCACACTAAACAATATATTTGCAAGTACGAGTGTATTGCTATTACTTGGTACTAAGTCTTCCAGAAATCTCTAAGAATTATTTTTCTTTTTAAAAAAAAATATAATTTATTTATTTTTAGAGAGAGGGGAAGGAAGGAAGAAAGAGAAGGAGAGAAACATCAATGTGTGATTGGTTGCCTCTCACATGCCCCCAACTGGGGACCTGGCCTGCAACTCAGACATGTGCCCTGACTGGGAATCGAACTAGCAACCCTTTTGTTTCCAGGCTGGCACTCAATCCACTTAGCCACAGCAGCCAGGGCAAGAATTTTTTCAATGAAATGGTCAGCAGCAGAGGAAAGCCTTGAACAAGTAAAAATAAAACAGATCCAACATGGAAATTTTTAGAAAGTATGTACCTAGAATTGGAATATTAGCTAGCATTCTAGTTTGAAGCATACTCATAATGCTGGCCTTGGGGGCACAAATGGCAATGTTTCCTTTCTTTACAATACCAAAGTCTTAAAATACACATTCAAGATCTGCACTTCCCCTATGCACTCATAGTTTAAGTAACAAAATGTAGTTGCTATTTTGAGAACTGGCATTTACAAATAGTTTTCTTGTTCCTCACATGAGTTTTAGACCAGTGAGAGTACAAATGATAAGTATAATGATAAATATAAAAATAAATTATTTTTACTGTATCCCTCTTAATATCAATTATTAACTCATATTAAAACTCAAGTGTCTCATTTTCTCCTTTCCTCAGCCTACAATCTAGAAACAACCATAATATAGTTATGGAGAAAAAAAAGGCCATCAATGTGGATGTACCGTAAGTTGAATAATCAGAGACAAAAAATAATCAAGAACTTATATAAAGAGTACCTCTGGCTGCTAACGACTATGAGACTTGGCAGATTTCCCCCATGTCCTTTAATTTCTGGATTAGCATGGTATCCTCAGTGTTTTCCTTTCTGGGTGTCTCTCTGTTTCCTTCAGTGTATATAGACTTGAAGCCAATCTGCATTGATTCAAACACTGACTAATCACTAACCTATGACCTCAGGCAATTTAAATGTACTCAACCATCTGTGCCCAGTTTCCTCACCCTTAAAGTATAGATAATGGTACCATCCTCATGTGCATGAGGAGAATAAAGGAGTTAATACATGTAAAGCACTGACAACAGTGCTCAGCCCATTTTTAATGCTCAGTAAACATTAACTTTAGTTATTGTTAACAACTGAGTTTTTCCTCAAGACTTAGGGCTCCCTAATTCTTTCTACTTTTCTCCATATCTTATCCCAGGGGATTTAATATACCTTTGAAGCAAATATTCCCAAGTCTCTAGTTCTATTTTTTATACCAAGATCCAGTCTCATTTCTTTTACTGCCTGAATGTCACTCACACTTGTATCCAACCTGTCACCTTCAACACAAAAAGCCCCAAATCACGATTACCTTTATCTTGGCTCATTTCCAGATATTGGACAGTCTCATAAGGAAGACAAGACTCCTCCAGAAATTCAGCAATGGTTAATCTTTGTCCATATAAGTGGAGCTCCCTAGGCCCAAGTCATCAGAGACTTTAAGGCAAAGGTAAATGCTAGCAACAAGATGCAAAGAGTTGGGCATCAGGAAATCAGGTCCATGACAAAAAAGAACAAGACAAAGGCTGGTGTCTGATAATCAGGGTGAGGCATCACATGAGAAAGCTAAGGAGGGGTCTAGTGCACAGACAAAGATCTGCTCTCAAAGAGTTTTTAGAGCTGTCTAGTTAAATCCTATGGTTAGCTTAACACTTTCAGGTCAAGAGTCTTGGCACATCCAAATCTCTTTAAGGAAGGAATACTTCTTGTCCAATAAGAAGGCCTGATCTACCCTCATGGAAATGTTATGGGGTTCCACCTGGTTAAAGTCAAAAAGAAAAAAGGTCTGAGAGTGTCTGGAGCCCCAAGAGTTCAGTAGATTAGTTCTCCCTCCAGAAGCATCAGAGAATTCATTTGCCCTCATCTCTAGGACCAGCATCAAAATCTTTGATGCTATCCCCACGTTTGGTGAATCGTATAAAAGAAAGGTGCCAGTTCAAAGGTGGCACAACTTTTTTGGCAGGTCCCTTTAAATTTCATGAAGGGATGTAATAAATGTGTAAGGCTTTTACATAGCTCAAACATACAATAAAATGTTCTAACTTAACTCATTACCTGCATTCATAGAATTGAAGTAGCCCTGACTTAGGGTAAACAATATGCCCTTCAGAATCACAAAGAAAGGGTTCTTAGGATCCACAGACAGGTATCAGAGGATCCATAAATACCTCAAACTGCTATGAATATTTATGTGCTTGTTTCTGGGGAAAGCATTCATGTTATTCATCATAGGCTTAAAGGTTGAAGGGTCATTGTAAAAGCTACATGGTATCACTGTATTCACAAGTGTATTTTCAAACAGGTATTTTAAACATTTCTACCACTTGAACACACAATAGGTTTTAAGTCTTTGGGTAGCTCTGTTTAAATCAATATATGCTTGGAGTTGATGTGGAAGCTCAGAGTTATCAACCAGACCCTCCTCAATCAAGTGTGAGGAGTGTGAATGTGGACACCCAAAGGATTCTAACAGTCCATTCACCTTTCCATTCTCCCAGAGGACTATTTAGATCCCCTTTCTTTATCAGCCACGGGTCTTGCTTCCTACTTCACTGGGCAAAGTGAAGTAATCAAAAGAAAACCTCCACAAATTCTCACCTCCTCATGTACCCACTTTGGGCACTGACACTCAAATACCCCTTCAGATAGTTCATAGATGAACTACCTGAGCTCCTACCTAAAGCAAGTATTTCTTCTTGAGCATTAGATCCCATCCTGTCTCATGGATAACACTGAAGCAAGCAAATCTCTTCCTTCTCTCTCAAAACATTACCTTCTCCTCTCTTAGGATCATTTTCATTAGCATACAAACAAGGTATTATTTCTCCCATCCTAAATACACACGTGTGCATTTGCGCCCCCCACCCCCCTTCTCTTGGCCCCATTTCTTTATTTTAGCATCTGTTTCCAAAGAGCCCAATCTGTGACATGTCCAAAATTAAATTTCTGTTATTAACTGCCCAAGCTGCTCTCCCCTCCACCTTCTTCATCTTAGTTGATGGTAACTGCATCCAGTTTATCAGGCTATAACCTTTAGAAACATCCTGGACTCCTGTCCATTACACCCATAACCAATACATCAGAGAGTTTTACTGATTCCTAATTATCATTCAAGGTCCAGGTTAGGTTCCTATACCTCTTCCTGAAATTTTCTGAAATGTTTCTGACTTCATAGAGCTCTCTTTTTCTACATATCTCTGCCAGCACTTCCACTGTGTGTACTAATGCTCGTGAATATTATCTTATCAAACTCATTATAAATATGAACTATAGCTCAGACCCTTCCACACACCAAACACACTAGTGCATATTTAGTAATATTACTCTAAGTGACTGATTTTTCTTCAAGCTTCCAATAAAATGGGTACCACCAGCAATACTTACTTAGATTACTTGGGCCAGGAAAAGTTTGGTTCTTTCCCCAATCTGCAAAGCTATCTGTCATGTCTCCAAAGATCAGCATCATGAGGGGGAGTCCAGCTCCGTGAATGATGGCGGCCAAAGTCCCCAGCAACATATATAACCTATCAAGCCAATTCGAATAGCGAAACTAAAAAAAAGAGAGAAAATGTAGAGAATAGAGACAATTAGCACAGTTTCATGGATGGTTTGCGTTACTCTCCATATATACCCCAAATCCAAACATTTCTCAGACTACTACTGCTACCACCCTGGTCCAAGCCAAACTGTTGCAATAACCTAATTAGAAATGGGTGCTTGATTCTTCTATTGAGTTCTGACCTACTTCTTCATATTGAATTCAGTATCTCTTCTTATGCATGAGGTTTGATGAGAGGGATGGAACATTTCTTTGACAAATTGTGAAATTCTTTAATGGTATAGTAATAGAAATATATGATAGTATTTGTATCTCTGATTTCCAAGATAGAATCCACTTTTCATCTCAAATTTTTTTTTTAGTCAAAAAAAATCTTGATTGCCAAAGGTCCCTGTAGGGACTCATTGTGGGTGGGGTCACAGATCTGCTGCGTAATAGCGTTAGCATAAATATAAAATGATTTTAATGTAATTAGGTTTCAATAATGAGGAGGAGGAAAATAATGAACTAAGATGCATGCTTGCTGACCTAGCTGAGTGACTCTGTTTGTTGGAGCATCGTCCCATATACCAAGAGGTTGCAGGTTCGATTCCTGGTCAGGGCTCATGACTTGGTGTGGGTCTGATCCCCCTTTAGGGGACACATATGGGAGGCAACAGATCAATGTTTCTCACATCGATGTTTCTCTCTCCCTCTCTCTCTTCCTCCATCCCCTCTCCTCTCTCTCTACAATCAATAAACATGCTCTGGTGAGGATTTAAAAGATGGAAGCAACAGCAGCAACAACAAAAAGATGAAGAGTGCTTGGCAAAGAAGAGACTTCCTGAGAACACAAAGGGTGGCCACAATGACTGACAAGTGTAGACCTGCACAATCTCTTTTGGAGGCCAGCCACAAGAAGAAAAGAGAGGCTTCTCTGGATCTAGAAAGTGACAAAAACAGAGCACGGTAAGGGAAATTGAATTGGGAAACAACTACTACTTTGCCTGCATAATTTAAGGAACAAGTTAAGGACCGAAAGGAAAACCAAATGAGACAAAACAAAAACAGAAAGAGGATCAAGCCAGTTCCAGCTGTGGGTGTTTATGGCAGATGGTTGTGTGGATGCAAGTTGTAGATACAGTCAGCAGGTCTGTAGGGAGGAAACTGGGTAGAAAGTCAGAGGTCTGGGAAGGTCATATAAACCAAGAAAAAAAGATCAAGATCAAGATAAAAGACACAGCAGAAGAAAATGAAATTTTCACAACTAACATATACTCCACAAAGAGGCAGAAACCAATCTGAAAGTTAGTTAACAAGGAACTTAAAGTAGCAAGTTGTAGGGATAAATGTTGAATTGACAAGTGGAGAAATAAAGAGCAGAATAGTTTTTGAAGGTCCATAAAATAGAAAAAAAAGTGAAGCTGAGTTATAAAATCATTGAGAATTGGAGCCTAGTGTAAGAATATCTAATATATACTTAGGTATTCCCATTTAAAATTTTTCTTGATCTTAAAAAATGTAATCAAGTGAGGTTAAGTTTGGGTTAATGACATACACTCTATATAATCTAAAGATACTGTCCACTTTACAAATTAAAACCTTTGAGGGAGATTGTTTTGGGCATTTTTTTTTTCATATTTCATTGAAACATGAGCTACATTTTACCATTATTTACTTTGTCTTATCTAAGTATTCATTCACCTTCTAAAACACACACACACACACACACAAACAAGTAGGAAGAGATGGGCAGAAACCATTTATCTTCTCTTAGAGACTTTATTAAACTGGTAAAATATCAAATTTCTTAAGAGGAAGAAAAGATAGTTGACATGAAAGGATTTCTCTCATCACCACCTCCACAAGACATTTTAACTCCGAAACTAATCGCTGATCATAATAAAAACAAGCAGGCCATGACTATATATATTTAGTAAATGCTTACTCAATGATGATAAAAGTCAGAGATAAAGAGAAAAGATAGAACTCTTGCCTTCAGTGTTTGTACAGGAGGAGGAAGGCGAAGAAGAAAGTAAACAATATATGTTTCACATGCTTTGACAGCATAGTGTACAGAATAGTGCAGACACAAAATTGAGCAAATGGTCATTCCCTCCTTTGTGGAAAAGTTGCTTCCTCTCAGCTTAGAAAGTTCAAGTGTTTAGAAGCAAGAAGGAAGGCATTTCAGCCAGAAAGAACAGCAAGCAGAGCAGGACCAATAACAATGTGCTGGAGAACATTGTGGCCTCCCAAGCTTGAGGTGTGAGGTGCAGAAGCAGCAAGAAAAAGCTGACCAAGGAGCACTCTTCACTGAATTAGGGCAAACCAGAAAGGCAGGGTGTAGGGAAAAATGGGGCAGAGAAAGTTCATTGAGTCCTGTTTAACTGCCAACTACTGGAAGTTCTACCCAGCAGTATGACAGAGAGAATTCAGAGACTGAAATATAGTTTTGTGACACTGCTAAGTGTATGTAATAGAACTCATGGAAACAGATAAAGTTATATAGCAGCGGTTCTCAACCTGTGGGTAGCAACCCCTTTGGGGGCCAAACGACCCTTTCACAGGGTTTGCCTAAGACCATTGGAAAACACATATGTAATTACATATTGTTTTTGTGATTAATCACTATGCTTGAGTTATGGTTGGGAGTCACCACAATATGAGGAACTGTATTAAAGGGTCACGGCATTAGGAAGGTTGAGAATCACTGTTATATAGGCAGAGATAAAGAGTAAATGGATTAAGAATAATTTGTAGCCCTGGCCGATGTAGCTCAATTGGTTGGAGCATTGTCTCATATATAGGGGAGGTTGAGGTTCAATTCCTGGTCAGAGGACATGCCTACGTTGTAGGTTCCATCGCAGGCAGTGCACATATGGAAGGCAGCCATATACACATACACACACACTTGTATATAAAGAATAAATATAAAGAATAATTTATAGATGAAGAGAGATAAAATGTTGAATGTCCTACGTTGTAGGTTCCATCGCAGGCAGTGCACATATGGAAGGCAGCCATATACACATACACACACACTTGTATATAAAGAATAAATATAAAGAATAATTTATAGATGAAGAGAGATAAAATGTTGAATGTCCTTTTTGATGAACTTGGGGAAAGAGGAAGAAGAGAGAGGAGGTTACTAAATGGATTTGCAATGTCCAGGGCCAACTATTTAACTGTTACTATATTTATAGGTAAATCACCCAAAGAGATGATTGATGAAAATATAGGAAGGAAACTGAGATGAAGCAATGTTCTAGAGAATAAAGGAAACAATTGTTTCAGGAACCCAAGGTGAGGGATCATCAATGTATTCTAAAACTATTATGTGAAATGAGATATGCCTCAAATTACCTCACAGTTTCACAGTTGCAAGGCTGGAGAGACACTTCTACAATGGAGGGATCCAATCTGTCATCGTCTAAACTAAGTGATCAAACTCAGCATCATAAAAAAGTAGAATTCCCTGACATTTGACGTTTTTAGATGTGATGAGACATGAAGTAAATAGCACCCCCAATGCGATTTTCTTAACCAAAATACTTACTATGAATGTCTTAAAATCTTTAGAACTAAATGTCAGGATATAAGAAATGCAAGGCATGGAAGAACAAGTTAAATGATGACATAAGGAAGCAATAAAAGTAGTCCAGAAGGTGAGACAGTCTATACAAAACAACTGGTACAGTCTTTTCAACATGTCAGTGACAATTAAAAAGAGGAGAAAACTGTTTACAATCAGGATACACAATATCCAAATGTCATCACCAATTGGATCCTGCTTTAAACAAATCAATTGTCAGACATCTTTCTGGATATATTTGGAAAAATTTGCATATGAACTGAGCATTACATAACATTAAGGAATTATGTTTATTTTGTTAAGTATGATCACTGTATTATGTTTTACAAGAAAGTGTTTTGTAGGAAATTTTTAAAGAGCTATAAACTGAGGTAGTTACATATGAAATATAACAAAATCTATAAATTGAGTTAAAACGTATGGCAAAATGTTAATTATTAGATATAGACAATGGGTATATGAACATGAATTTTACTATTCTACCTTTGTATATGTTTAGAAATTTTCATAACAAGACTTGGTAAAAGGAAGATGGTTCTCAAACAGGCAAAGGTACATATTTCTTCATCTTAGGCTAGCAGGGAACCAGTTAAGAATGAACACAATGCAAACAAGTTTCCAAGAATTTTAGAAATTTTGGACAAAGTTAAGAGAGTTCAGAATGTCATAGTTATTTGTGACTTGAGGCAAGATTGTTTTCTGGAGATAAAATGGTGAGAGGAGCCCTGGCCGGGTGGCTCAGTTGGTTGGAGCGCCATATGGCACACTAACAGGCTGTGGGTTTCATCCCTGGTTGGGGCGCACACGGGAGGCAACCAATCGAAGTTTCTCTCTCACATCAACATCCTTCTCCCTCCTGCCCTTGCTGTCTTTCTAAAATCAAGAAACATATCCTTAGGTGAGGATTTTTTTAAAAAATCGTGAGAAGATCTGAGGAAAGTGGTAGCATGATGCTGAGTGGGGCAAAAGCCTCAGTGGAATATCCTAGTTCTGTCACTTGCAAGGAAGAAGACTTTGGAGGAAAAAAATCTCTTAATAACCTTCAGCCTCAGTTTCTACATGTATAAAATGAGGACAACACTCATATACACAGTAAGTCTCACAGAGTTGTTATGAGGATAAAAATAAGACTTAATAAGAAAAGCTTTAATTAAGCATTTAATATAATAACATACACTATAAGCAACGAGCCCTGGCTGGTTTGGCTCAGTGGATTGAGCGTCGGCCTGCGAGCTAAGTGTCGCTGGTTCGATCTTCCAGTCAGGGCACATCAGAGAAGGAAAACTCTGACTCCAAAAAACCTCCGCTGCCTTGCGGCATACCTCTTCAGGGGAAAGGCTAAGGGAGTAAACCCTGACAGAAAATCCGGAGCCAGAGTCCCTAAGGCGGTTTGACGTTGTAGTCAACACCGGCAACTCCTGCGGCACACCTGAAGCCAAGCTGTATTGACTCCGTCTTTCCCTTGGACCCTTCAGCTGCGAAGAGAGGGGGGGTCTGCTGCGTGGGCAACAGCAGACCCTCCATATCACCCTGCCCAGGCTCTGTAGCTTCAGCTTCACTGGAGAGGACACTCCAGCGTCATCGCAAGATGTTGATTCAACACGGGAGGAGACAGATACCGTGTCACTCCCGAGTCGGACTGCACAGCCATTCTCGGCGGTGCAGATAGACTCTTAAGAAGCTACACCATCGTCTCTCGAGACGGACGGCTGCCAACGACCAACGACTATAAGCAAGTACTGTTATTGGTTTTAGAAATATAAAAGTTAATAAGACTTTCCAGGAGCTTACAGTGAAGGAGCAGGTTGACAAAAAAAAGTTGGAACACAGGGGTATAAACTAATTATAATCAGAGCCCTTTAAATACAAGGAAATGGAAAATATATGATTAGATGCTGATTGGGAAGAAAGGTGGGTGAACCAGAACCACACATAAGAAAGGTCGATCAGCACTGAAAGTCAACAGTTGGGCTTCCCAGGGGGAGAAAAACAGAAAGTGCTGGCAGGAGAGTGGTTTAGATAATATTGAGCAGCCTGGATGGCAAATATGACCTTACTATGGTGCCTTGTTGGATAGGGTAAATCTATTCATTCATTCACTCATTCATTTAACATTCAGTGAGTAAGACTGGATACCTACCCTCCTAAACCTTGGACTCTAGTACAAATAGTAAAATATCCAAGTACCTACTGAAGTTCCAGGCACTGTTCTAGGCACTTGGAGTGTATCAATGAACAAAACATACAACCCCCTGCCATCATGGTGCCTGGACCACAGTGACAGGCAGGGTCAACTGGCTTAGACTAGCTGAGCAGGGACCTTTTTGAGAAGGCAACATCTGAGCTGAGACCACAGTGACAGGAAGGATATACAACAGTTAGTCATGCAACAGTCTGGGGACAGAGCATTCTAGGTTGGAAGAGCAAATGCAAAGCTTTGTCCTGGGATGAATATAAGTTTGGTGTGTCTCAAGGACCAAACAGAATTACCACTGAGGCAAGAGCAGAGTGAAGGAGAAGAGTCTGTAGTGAAGTAGCGAAGTCAGAGATGAGACAGAGGGCAGATGGAGGGCCTTTTACAGCCACAGGAGGGAGTTTGGGGTCTACTCTAAACTTCCCAACTAAGTGTAAAGAAAAGGCATTAGAGAGTTTTAAGAACAGAACTGAGGTGATTTGATGTGGCTACTATGGATAAAATAGTTTTTAGAAGAGCAGAAATGGAGGGGGAGGACTAGCAGTAAAGAGAGTGATTAAGAGAGCAGACAAAGCCCTGGCTGGGTAGCCCAACTGGTTAGAGTGTCATCCAGGTATGCCAAGGTTGCAGGATCCCTGGTCAGTGCACATATAGGAATCAACCAGTGAATGAGTGGAACAACAAATCTGTCTCTCTCAAATCAATAAAATAAATGAATAAATAAATAAATGAGCAAGCAAAGTCTTGACCAGGTGTAGTATGCAGAATAATGCCCTCCTCCCCGCAAATAGTCACCCTCATCCTAGGAACCTGTGAATATGTTTCCTTACATGGTAAAAGGGAATTTGAATATGTTAGGATTTTAAAATGGGGAGATTACCTTGGATTATCCTGGGTTACCCAAGTGGGCCTATTACAATCACAAGGGTCCTTATAAGAGGGAGCCTAGGGGATCAAAGGCAGGAGCAGGAGAAGTGAATGATGACTAAAGAGGTCAGAGTGATGCAAAGAAGTGGCCATGAGTTTGGGAGTGCAGGCAGCCTCCAGAAGCTAGAAAAGGAAAGGGAATAGATTCTCTCTTAGAGCCTGCAGAAGGAATTCAACCCTGCTGGCACCTTGATTTTAGCTTAGTAAGATTTCTGGCCCCAGAATTGTAAGGTGATAAATTTGTGTTGTTTCAAGTCTCTAAGTTAGTGGTATTTTGTTAGAGTAGCAATAGGAAATGGATGCACAATGTCAAAGGGAAAAAGGATAGTAAAGAGGAATGGCTAAGCTGGACAGAATCAGAAGTTGAGGGTGAAGATATCCATTTGAGTTCATAGCTTCAGAGGTGGGAGTCCAGCTCCTCTCAGCATTTTATCTCCAGAAAACAATCTTGCCTCAAGTCACAAATAACTATGACATTCTGAACTCTCTTAACTTTGTCCAAAATTTCTAAAATTCTTGGAAACTTGTTTGCATTGTGTTCATTCTTAACTGGTTCCCTTCTAGCCTGAGATGAAGAGATATATATACCTTTGCCTGTTTGAGAACCATCCTCCTTTTACCAAGTCTTGTTATGAAAATTTCTAAACATATACAAAGGTAGAATAGTAAAATTCATGTTCATATACCCATTGTCTATATCTAATAATTGTTAACATTTTGCCATACGTTTTAACTCAATTTATAGATTTTGTTATATTTCATATGTAACTACCTCAGTTTATAGCTCTTTAAAAATTTCCTACAAAACAGTTTCTTGTAAAACATAATACAGTGATCATATTTAACAAAATAAATGTAATTCCTTTCTTAATGTTATGTTCACTCAGATTATCATGGTCCTTGTCCACAAATGTAACTTACTAAGGTAGAGGAGGGGTAAAAGTTGTTGAAATCGAAGAGGTCAAAGAATGTTGAGCCTAGGGGTCACTAATAAGGTTACCAAAAATAAAAGAACAATGAGAGCACAGGCAAATGGAGCAGAGGTAATCAAGTGCCAGTGTTCTCCACGGAGGAACAAAAGTAACTAGAAATCAGTAGGTCACCACTAAAAATGGACAGAAGAAACCATCATTGTGCAGGAGTTCTGCATGAAAGCAATTGGAACACAGCTGCATGCCAACACCATCACTGACTCCTGGAATAAAGGGCCAGAGGAACTCAAACTTTATGGGCACAGGTGACACAAGAAAAAATTGAAGAGGTGAAAGGAAAATCAGCAGACTGCAGCAGTACAGAAGCCAACAGAAGAAAGATTATGGTGGACAGTGTCAAGTGCTTACTGGTTAGGATAAAATCAAAACATGTCCACTGAATTTGTTGAGTGGTGGAGACAAAGCCAAATTAAAATATGTTAAGAAGTAACTGGTCCTGGCTCAGTGGTTGGAATGTCATCCCATGCACCAAAAGGTTGCAGGTTCAATCCCTGATCAGGGCACATACCTAGGTTGCAGGTTCAATTCTGGGTCGGGGCACATACAGGAAGTAACCAATCAGTGTTTCTCACTCACATCTCTGTTTCTCTCTTTCTCTCTTCCACCCTCTCTCTCAAAGCAATAAATATGTCCAGGATGAGGATTAAAAATTTTACCTTAAAAAGAAGTGACTGCAAGGTGAAACTGAAACAGAAAGCAAAGGCAACTCTTGTGTGGGAAGCAAGCTTGAGAGGATTATGATTGAAATCCACTAAGAAAGACATTAATAAAATTAAAGACACCTGATGTGTAAATGCCAATGGAAAGACCCAGTTTAGAGGGAGAGATTGAAAGATACAGAAAAAAAAAATGATAATAAATAACAAGGTTCTTGAGAAGGCAGAGTACATGGGAGCCAAAGCACAAGTGAGTAGTGAATTTTAGGGATCAGATGCTTCCTCTGCTGTAATAAAGGGGAAGGAAGAGGGGACTGACCCAGATACAGGTAGGACTGTCTGTAGATTGGAAGAGAAGAACTGAAAAACTTCTGTCGGGTGGCTTCCATTCTGTTTGGGAAACAAAAGAGGAGGTGATGTACCAAGAATGAGAGGCGTTGAGGGTGAGGGAGGAAGACATGGGCAATCTGAAGAGCAGAGGTTTGACGTAGTGAAAAGAAGAGAAGAATAGTACCCAGCCTGCACTGGGTGCATCCTGCTGTGAGATTTTCTCCAGCACCAATCAGATGTAGGGTTCAGGCACCAAGAAGAGAGATGGCTGATTCTGCCAGGGTTCTATATGACAAGTGACAGGTAAAAGGACGTTTCTAGTTTGGGTAAGTGAATAACTAAAGAGATAGTCATTACTTTAAGCTGGACAAGAAAGAGAGAGCAGACAGGAAGGGGCTGCAGGAAGCTGATGGGTTAGTGGGCTAAAGATCCAAAGAGAACAGTGAGCAGACTGAGAAGAAAGGAGTTGGCTGCTTTATTCAACCTGGCTGCTTCAATTGGTCTCTTTGCAGATAGAACAGTTTCAGATGACAAAATCCAGGATGTGAATATATGAATGGATGGCTGGGATGAAGGGGAGGAAAAGATTATTGCAGCTGTGAAGGCCAAGGAGTGACTATCCATAACACCATAAGGGTCACCTAAGAAAGTAGGGGCACCAGGGGTGAAAAGGGAGGCAGGTGGTCTTCAATGACTGAGAAATGACCAGGTGGTCAGAACATGACTATCAACAAAGGACTCTTCAATTCCAGGCAGATAAAAGCTTACCCAGTCATAAACTATCATACATAATTAAAGTTGTTAAAAGCTCTGGCTTTAGACTAGGCAGATCGGGGCAAAATTCTGGGCTTGACCCCTTACTAGTTTTGTGACTTCGTGACTTTGAACACTTTGCTTACCTTTTCAGAGTCTTTTTCATCATCTGGATCATAAGGATAACAAAAGTGCCTACATCACTGAGGTATTGTGAGTAATAATAACAAATGCCTTGCAAAGAAGCACGTAACACTGCTGCGTATTAGCTATTTAGAAAAAAATTAATGTTTCAATGAGATACCTAAAATAGAAAGCTTAGAATTGAATCCACAGCATAATTCTGGCAAGTGTATACAATCTTTAATGAGTACTTTGTATAGGAACTGCAGCCTAATTTGTATTTTTCCTGCCCTTATTTCCATTTGTCCTCATTTCCTCACAGCTTTCAATTTATTCTGCTTGTATATTTCTGTAAATGTTGAAACAAGTCCTGATATAAATAAAATAAAGGCTAGCAGAAAAAAATTGGATCTATTCCTTATCTTTTTATCACTTTCTCAAGGTTGCTGAAGTCTCATAATAGAAATAAGGGAACAGGGATGGTATGCAGAAAACAGTTAACTCTACAAGCCTCAGAATGTGACATTTAGAAAGGCCTACATACAAGGTTGGCCCTTAGTTAGCCTGTAGAACTTGGTTGGATTTGAGGAGGTTTATGACCACCTTAACTGATAAAGCAGCCAGAACTATTTGCACAATGTGGTTTATCCTGAAAACTTGCCCTCCTCCTGAGGGTCTGGAATTTTGGTAATGTGCTGGGCCTACAGAATCAGCCCCCAGTCAAAGCCTTGCATGTGGAGTCGCTGAGTTTCTCTGATAAGATAGCCTTTCATGTGTTGTTGCCACAACTCATCGCTTGGGGAATGAAACGTGACCCCTCTGGGAGAGGACTCCAGGACCTTGTGCCTGGTTTCTCCTGAGTGTCTCTGTCTCTCTCTCTCTCTCTCTCTCTCTCTCTCTCTCTCTCTCTCTCTCTCTCTCTGCCTTTTCCCTTGGGATTCTGCTTTGTACCCTTCTGCTATAGTACACATTAACCATGCTGAGTCCTGGGAGTTCCTCTAGTGAATCATCAAACCTGGGGTCCTGGGAAACCACAGACACATATGAGTTTGTGTCTTAGCTGCATACTGTTATTATTTAAGCAATCTAGTAATACTGACATTTTGTTAAACTTCCTTAATATATTCTGTGTTTATAGGTTTTATATACAAATTAAGTTCACAGTCTTCTATGTCAACTCTTCAGGAAAAAGACACAGTAGTAGTACAGCACTCTGTCAAAGGGCTTAGAATATATTCTTTCTATGCCATCCTGAGCACTGTGATTTAGAACATGAACTTCCCAGGCCTGAAACCTGGCCCCACTGTATTTCCTTGGGCAAGTTAACATATCTGGTCTCAGTTTCTTCATCTGCAAAATTAGGATAATAATAGTATTTATCTCAGAGGAATATTGAGTTGGTCAAAAAGTTCTTTTGTTTTTTTCTGGAAGATGGCTCTTCTAGTGGTTAGTTGTCTTCAACTTCATTAGAAACAATTTTGCTAGACTGTACTTTGACAGCTGTTATATCAGTGTGCATTGAAAAAATTATGAAAAATTATTACCTCACATTAAAATTCCAGATTTTTATTCTTTTGTGTCTTGAATTGTAATGCTAGCGTTACCTCAGTGTATTAGATCTGTTAAATTTTCTAAAATATAAGATTTGCTTTAAAATTTAAGCTACAAAGCCCTGACTGGTATAGCTCAGTGGCTTGGGTGTTGTCCCACAGACCTAAAGGTTGCTGGTTCAATTCCTGGTCAGGGCACATGCCTGGGTTGTAGGCCAGGTCCCTGGTTGGGAGCATGTGAGAGGTAACCAATCGATGTTTCTCTCACACATCGATGTTTCTCTCCCCTCCTTCTCCCTCCCTTCCCCTGTCTCTAAAAATAAAATATTTAAAAGTAAATAAATAAAATTTAAGCTACAAATAATAAAAACGAAACTACAAAAGACAAGTGTTTTGGTCTCAAAATGAATTTAATTTCAACTCAGGAAGAGAGAGAGACCATCAGCCAGCCACATCTATAAAACCCCTGTCTTATTTCCAATTGATTAAAGAGAACCGCTGTGCCAACAGAAAATGAGATAAAGACTTACATTAAGGTTTTCAAATTCTAGATTATCAGTTACTCAGCACAGAGGAATTATTACAGGTACTAAATCACCATAATAAAATGATTCATTGTTAACTATTATATAAGCACTTGGTACTTTGACCTCAAACTTGCTGTTTCAGAGCCACTGAAGACAGAGAACCTTGTGCCCTATTTGAACCACACCCCATGTGGCTGGTCTCATCCAAGTGGCTGAGAGATAGCTTATTATGGGAGAGGTGCTTGCCATAGATCACTATGACATAACTAATAAGGAGGCTACTGAAATCTAATACAGGAAGGTTAGCTACTGAGGCTCAATTCACATGGCAAGTCACAATCAGATTTCCCTGGAAATAAGGTACATTAAACCAATACATTTTACCTCTCCATTAACATACTCTCCAAGAAATAATTATACGAGGCGAAATATCTCTTCTCCAGGTAAGAAGTCAATTTCCTAAGTATTCTGAATAGTGAATAAATTCAAAACTCACCATTGTAAATGTACTGACAGTTGGTTTCTTTTCTTCCTTCTCATTTTTTTTACTGAAAAACATAGCAAGAGAATTAAAAAATTTTTAAATTACATAAATTTTTTAATTAGCATATTAACACAGAACTTCTAAAATGCCTATATTATTCACTAAAAAATGGGTTACTAGTACAATCCCCTTTATGAAGTTTAAACATGTTTACGTGTATCTTAGAAATCTATATGAATGGTTATCACTGGGGGTTGAGATTTTTATCAAAATATTTTCTTCTTGTGCCTTGGTATTTCCTAGTTTTTTATGATAAATACACACACACAGAGACACTACTTTTGCAATTAGACAAAAAATATAAAAGAGAGAACTTCCTGTTTTTACTCTAATTAGAAAATAATTCATCCCCTCCCAAGCTAATCTCTTTATCATCTAAGTAATTCTAGAAGTAGATATTCTGTCTACTACCCAGATTAACCTTAATCATTCCCTCTACCAGTGGAGGGTAGTGATGATCAGATGCTGGGCATAACCCAACCTAAGAAGAAAAGTAATGAAATCACAATGAATAAATCCAATTCTGAAAAGATGTTTAGAGCCCTAAATGGAAACTTATGGCAATAAATGCAATCCAGAAAAGCTACAGTCAAGGTCAAGGAAGATGGTCCATAAACTGCAAAAAAAGCTGCCCTCCGACATAATAAGAAAGCCAATTATTATCTTCAGACTAGATGCAAATGAATCTAACTGTAACCCATTTTCCACTCTATGTAGCTGTCACCTAGGACACGAAGAAAAACCAAACTTTACTCTCCTCCATATCTATATTTTCGAATGTACGAAAGAAAGACTATTTCAGAGAAGAGCCACATCATTTTTACACAGGTTTTCAACTTCAAAAAGTAAATTCATCTTTGTCTTTGTTCTTTACACTAAGCAAGGTCAAAGAGTTGAAGAAACTTCTAAAGAAAGAAATCCAGAGTTTACCCCATATTTGGCTTCGGAATGATGTTAGACGGACATAAACACACAAAATACACAAACATAACCCTTTAAACATGGTCCCACCCTATTCTGTATAAAGCCATGGTTTCAGTAACCCTGGAATCAGAATGAGAGAAGAAAAATAGTCATAATTGAATTTTAGCTCTAAGCTTTTCATTTATATTTTCCTTCTCTAAAACTGCTGCTACTTTTGGAAGTTATAATGCTCCTGAGGCACTTCCCATGCATGATGTTATTTAATATTTTTTAATTGTATTAAATCTCTTGGAGTGACATTGGTCAATAAAATTATTTAGGTTTCAAGCATACATTTTCATAACACATCATCTGTATTGCCTTGTGCATTCACCACCCAAAGTCATTTAACTTAAAACTCTGTGAAGCAGGCACATTTTTGTCCTTTTAGAGATAAGAAAACTGCAGGTAAAAGAAGCTAACTAGTTTGTTCAAGGTCACACAGCTAGAACACAGTCAAGATTTAAGCTGAAAAGTCTTTCCCCTCACCACCAGATATTCAGTGCGAGCTCAGCCCTCTAAGTTATTGCATTGCAAGGATATGCACTTCCACAATGAGTCTCACCCCTACTAGATTACTCACTTTCCCCATCAGCTTGAAACACAGGGCTGACCCCAGGGAAGTCACTCATCAAACCTCATCTTAATTAAGAATCTTTATAAATATAGATATTCCAAGTGGTACAATCATCCAGCCATTATACCTATAAACAAAGCCACATGCTTCTTTATTATTACAAATTAGAATAGTTTAAAAAATTAAAAAACAGCCCTGACTGGTGTGGCTCTGTTGGTTGGGCATCATCCTACAAAGTGAAAAGTTGCCAGTTCAGAGCACATGCCTAGAATGCCGATCCGGCCTGGTTGGGGCATGTGCAAGATGCAATCAGTTGATGTTCTCCCTCCCATCGTTGTTTCCCTCCCTCTCTTTCTCCCTCCCTCTTCTCTCTAAAAACAAATTAAAATCTTTAAAATAAAAAAATAAATGAGAAAGAGAACCCAAACTCATAGAAAAAGAGATCAGATTTGTGGTTATTTGGAGTGGGGTGGGGTTAAGGAAGGTGGTCCAAAGATACACAACTCCAGTTATAACAACAGATACAGGGATTTCATAATGTACAACATGATGACTACAGTTAACAATGCTCTATAATAAATAGAAAAGTTGTTTTGAAAGTGGATCCTAAGAGCTCTTGTCAAAACGAAAAAAATATGTTTTGCTTTTTCTTTTTATTGTATCTGTATGAGATGATGGATGTTAACTTACTGTGATAATCATTTCATAATATATGTAGTCAAACCATTAAGCTGTACACCTTCTACAGGGCTATGTGTCAATTATATCTCAACCAAACTGGGGGGAAAAGAATGTATATGTTTATTAAGAACAGATTACTATCAATGATGAGCACAATTTAATAAGAAATACTTAACTAAAATAAATTTCTAGTTTGAAACAAGTCTGTAGGCCATAATGAGAACGAATAATAAAATGAAGTTATGTGCAGGCTTAAACCAATTTCCCTACTACTTCCCTCCACAAACTCTCAATATTTCTTACCCCAATATCCCTGTTTGCATTCTAAGTTCTTTAAAGTACCAAGTTTTTGTGTTTTTAAAGTTGAAAACAAAAGGATATTATCTACTTCCTACTTTATGAAGTCTTTTTGTTTACATGAAAAATTTTTATTATAAAAATTTTTAGAAAAATTGAAATGGTAATAATGACTACCCTTATAACAGTCACCTAAATTCGACAATTGTTAACATTTTTACTGCATTTTCTTCAGCTTTTAATTGAAGTATATATTATCATTGTTAATATTTTGCTGAACTATTTTAAAGTTGCAAATAATCATAGCACTTCACATACTTTCCTACAATTATCACATTTTAAAAAATAATATCAAGTTTTCTATAGGCTTTTCCTTTTTTGAACTCTGATGTAATCAAGGTCCACACATTACATTTGGTGTTTTTGTCTCTTTAGTCTCTTTTTTAAGCCTGGAAGTCCTTCTGCTCCTCATCCTTACTCCTCTGACTCTTTGTAGGAATAAGAATAGATGTCTTATAGAATGTCCTACATCTTGGATATGTGTGTTTCAAACTGAATTCAAACTGAGATGTGCAATAGGTATAAAAATACACAGCAGATTTCAAGACTTAGTAGTCCCCTCATATCTGTAGTTTCATTTTCCATGGTTTCAGTAACCTGTGGTCCACTGTGGTCCAAAAATATTAAATGGAAAATTCCAAAAATAAACAATTTATAAATTTTAAGTTGTGCATCACTTTGAGTGGAGTGGTGAAATTTAGCACCTACCCATTGGAGACACAAATTATCCCTTTGTCCAGAGTCCCTATGCCTGACTGTTAGTTACTTAGCAGCTATCTATCAGATGTACTGTCATGGCAGTGCAGTAGATGGTTCCAAAGCCATTCATATAGCTCTTATTACAGAATATTATTATAATTGTTCTGTTTTATTATTGTTGTTGTTAATCTCTTACTGTGTGTAATTTATAAATTAAACTTTATCACGGGTATGTATGTATAGGAAAAAATATAGTACAGTTGACCCTTAAATAACTCATGAGGGTTAAGGAAGCTGACTGCCTGTGTATAACTTTAGTTAGCCCTCTGCATTCTTGGACTCCCAATTGTCAGTTGACCCTTGAACAACACAGGTTTGAACTACAGGTCAACGGAAATAATAGAGAGTATAAGTAGATCTGTGTAGTTCAAATCTGCACTGTTCAAGGGTTAACTGTATATATAGGGTTAGGTACTATCCTTGGTTTCAGGCATTCACCAGTTGTCTTAGAACATACCCCTGCAGTTAACAGGGCACTAGTGTATGAAAAAGAGAATGTAAACTATCTGATTAATAATTCTTATTACAGGTAGAAATGATAATATTTTGGATATACTGGGTTCCTTAAACTATATTTTCAAAATTAATTTCACCTGTTATCTTTTACTTCTGTTAATGTTGCTACTAGAAATTAATAGTCACAAATGTGATTCACATTATATTTCTATGGGACAACATCAGTCTAGAAGCTTGACTGGATTCAGACTAAACGTTTTTGCTAACATACTTCCTAGGTGGTGTCTTGTCACTAACACAGTGTATTCCACCATGAGTGATGCCAGGTCTGATAACTTGGTTCAAGTACCAACTGCAAAATCTCCTTACTGGAAAAGCACAATTTTCTGTTTCCAATTAGTAAGAAGTTTGGGTAATTCTTAGATATAACTTTTCCATTAAAAATCATTGCCTGAATCAATTGTAACAATGCAGGTTCAAAAATTATAGTTGGCATTTTTCTATAAAGAATATTCCTTTATTCTTTCTCCCTCTCTCACCCTTTTAGATTTCCTCCTCCTCTCAGAAATTGATTAAGGACTCATGGATTGTATCCAGTATTTTACAATAACGTTATTATTCTTTTTGTTTCTCATACTGTCCTATATTTGGTCAGTGAAGCCCCTTTAATCCAATTCCTGTGTCCTTTGACAACTTAAACTCTACCTCCTTGTTTTGGCATAGCACAGGATACTCCAGGCACCCTTTCCCCCTGCCCAGACCTGGTTGGAATTAGCCATTTCTCTATATGGTTCACATGAGTGAGGAATGGTGTTTAGAAACCAAGAATCTGGTACTCAGTGTGCTCATTGATATTGTCCCTTACCCTGGACAGAAATTGAACTATTATAAAACCATGAGTTCATACTGAAATTTCCAATTCAAATTTAACATTCTTTTATGCATATATAAATATTAATCCTCACTCATGTACATTTTTCATTGCTTTTAGAGAGAAACATTGATGCCAGAGAGAAGCTTGACTGGTTGTATAGGAGCTGGGACCAGTATCAATACACACCCAGACTGGGGGTCAGCTGAAACCTAGGAATGTGCTCTGACCAGAAATCCAATGCACAGCCCTCGGGCTATGGGAGGAGGCTCCAACTGAGTCACACTGGCCAGGGCTAACATTCTTTTTTAAAACTTATTTGATGTTCACATTTGTATTTCTTTTCACTTACACTAAAAAACTCAGTTTCTAATAATAATATATTTACTAATTTGTTTTATCTTACAATTTACTACTAACAATAAACCTATTGTGTGAAGTTTAAAATTTCCTGCGTAGACACTGCACTGCGACCAAAATTTACTTAAATTATTTTCCCTGAATGGTTACATGACCAATTCTATAGATACTGGGATAATTTCACATCATGCCAGTAGCTTCTTTGGAACTAGTCTTCTCTTTTCACAATTTCTTCTACAAAGGTCAGATATTCATTGCCTTTTAAAAACATTAACACGTAAATGTAGTTTTCACCATGGCTCCCACCTGCCGTGCCACCAATAATGCAAAGTTTGTGGCTATTTTACCAGAAGCAAGAGACTGGACCACGGAGCAGTGCACAAGCAGCAAGCGGGAGGACGATCAACAGGACTGATCAACACTGCTTGTAAAGCAGGTTAAAAAACACAGAAAAGGATGTGAGCATGTCCTAACATCCAAACGGTGAGGAAGAAGCGCACCAAGGCCTAGGGAAAACGCAAATGCAGTGCTTAACTCTACCAGGGAACTTCTGCAGAGTAATCGCTAGTCTTTAAGATTAAAATCACCATCTCCTTTACTTCTTCATTTATTTCAGTGGTGGAGGCTTGAAACAAGTCACCCAAATCTCTCAGGCCATGTAAACTATGAAAGTGAAACAAACTGGCTACCTTTTTTTGTCCATTTTCAAGAATTTTTTCCCTGTTCCTTCACCGCCGCCTTCTTCAAGATCCATCACGACCTGAGGAGGAACCACAGCCGATGAGCCAAGGTGTCATCGCAGGAGGCCAGGGTGAGGCTGAGCCACAGGCGCTGAGCCCGGTGCGCTCACCCTGACACTCCCCAGCTACTCTCGCTGTGATGGTGGCCTCAGGGGCTCACAGCCCGTGAGGCCAGACTCAGCACCCGAGCAGAGCTGGAGGACCGCAGCGCGTCCCGGACTTTGCCCTCTACCAAGGAAGATCTCCCTCCCGGTTCCCCTTTCCGCACACAGAGCTTCCTCTGTCGACTCACCTCAGGTTCAGGGACCCACGTTTCCTACCGCGCTGGTTCTGTGCGCTCAGGACAACACAATCCAGTACGCGTAGCCAGCGCCGGAAACTTTGGGCTGGGGATGCTCTGAAGGCTCCCTGAGAGACTGGGTCTCACCTCGACTTGATCCCTACGGGCTTCCCTGTTGGAATCTCCCCCTCCCACAGCGGGAGATTCGGAAGCTATCTTCCCACACGGACCAAACTCAAGAAACCGTACAGCCCTACCCTCCTGCAAACTGTCCCCAACCAATAACAACTTCGCATGCCCCTACCTCGAGCTTTCCTCCGACGTCCACCAAAGGCGAATTTTGTTAGAAAAGAGGCAGATCTTAGGGGAAAGCTTCGGCGGATGCTCGCAGAAGCCCCGGCTTCCGCAAGCTAGGCGGAGCCAAAGCTCGAATGCGCCCGGCTTCTAGCAGCGAAGGGAGTGAGCCGGCCGTGCGCAGCCCGTATCCCGGGGCTCTTATGCCCAGCCAATCAGCCGGATCATTTAGGATTGCTCCCCGCCCTGCTTGATTGAACGCTGATTGCACAACACATTACGAAACAGGTTGGATTTCCAGGAGGGGTGTCCTTGCTACAGTAGTTGCCCATCAGCGAAAGGGCAAGTAGAGAACCGCTTGCCAGCTGAATCATCAGGGGTGCTTACATTTATAGTTACGTCTCTACATGTCCAGAAAAGCCACCATTTTCATAGAAATATATATATAATATAATATACATAATGGATATACACTTGGCTCCCTGGGTCTCGAATACATAAGGGAGACTTTCTTTGGCATCGCGTGTAATACAGATAATATAAACAATATCTGATCTCGCCCATTTTGTAAACTTTTCTTACTAGCAGCACCTTTAAAAAGGCCATGTGAATTTTTTCTGCAAGTCTTTCTTCAGTATGTTTGACAGTTTCTGAGGTTATCTGTTCTGTTTACTTGAAGATAAAGGGAAGAAAATAAATAGGAAAAATATTTAAATATTGAAACTGATGTTTCAGGGTACTTAAAAGTATGTAATGTTTTTAAATTTAGCCATCAAATCAATGCCCCTGTTTTTCCCAAGGCATTTCAAAACTCTTACATTTTAGTTTGGATTTTTAAAGTATTGTGCATTTTAGCATATTACTTTAGGTATAATCTAATTTTATATTCACTGCTACCATTTTACTATGTTTTCTTATCCACAATCTTCCTCAAGTTGATGAAAAGTAAATGTAATCGTCACAATTCAAATTCATAAAGCAATATTAACTAACACCAGACTTTTTCATATTTATAAATGTAGAGGAAACATGTTTTAGTGACCTTTAGTCTGCATTCTCTGCCTTACACCTGTTGCCTCTCAGCTCACTGCAAAAGTTTAAAAGAAAACACTTATTTTTTTACTGCATAATGTGAATATTTTTCCTGCTGTCTTTAAGTCATACTTCAAAGCCATGCTTTCCTTTCCACCCTTTACTCCAAATTTTCCTTGCCTTAATTTTTTTCCTTTTCTTTCTTTCTTTCTTTCTTTCTTTCTTTCTTTTCTTTTCTTTTCTTTTTTTAGCCATACAATCAGGTTTCTTTTCTTTATGAACTGTTCATTAGCCTTCCCAACAGGCCACTGATTTTCTTTATGTTCTAATTGGATATGCAGGTGTGCAGCACTGGCTCACTGCTTGAAGTCTTAATACCAATCCAGTGGTGCATCTGGGGCAAGTGTGTAAAGGTTTCCTCTTCATTACATGCATCTTTAACTTGATTTATGCCTCTACTCTGTTTCCACTGTTGTTTTACTTTGTCTCACCTTTAGTTTGTGATCTTGTTATATTTTATGTACATTTGTAAACTGCCTTAACTCCTCCCTAAAACAATACAGGATATTTTAAAAAGTGTAATATTATGATGATTGTACTATGTTCTAGAGCCTTGAGCTTCAAGTGAAAATTTCTGTCAAGGATGTACATAGTTTAAGGATCACAGACCAGCTCATAGTTTTTAATAAAGCTGTGTTTTTCTATTATATATTTTGTAGTTTCTTTGCTGCACTACCATGAAAATATGGATATAAAATATGATGGACCTAAAATAATGAACAGTTATAGCTGTTTCCAAGTCACAGTCCTTGACCTTTAAGGAGTGTCTCAGTAACATGTTAACAGCTGCATTTGGCACTCCTCAGGGAAATCCAATCAGCCCCTTTCCAAGCCTTCACTTACACACTTTCATTCAGTCAGCTATTGGGGTGGCCAAAAAGTCTGTTACAGTGTTTCTGTAAAATAAGACACATTTTTTATTTTCACCAATAACTTTATTGATTTGGATATTTTGAGTATGTCAGCTATCTCCTGCTATTTGGTGGAGGCCAGGGGTGCTGCTAAACATCTTCCAACGCATGAGACAGCCCCAAAGCAAAGAATTATTTGGCCAAAATGTCAATAGTACCAAGTAACTTCGTAAACCACTTTTGACATGTTCTATCAGTCACAGCACCTTCTCCATACTCTGCACAAATGTTTTTTTGCTTGTGTTTCAGTTGCGTTTTTACCTTTCTTGAAATAATAAAGCATCATACACCAAAAAATGTTGCATATTTTCTTCCATTTTCAATATTAAAATGGCTTCACAAGAATTCACCAATTTTGATAATGTTTTTAATGCACACTAATATGACAGCTGTCACAATACAATCTAAGAAAATTGTTTCAAATGAAGTTAAAGACAACTAAGCACCACCAGAGCCATCACACAGGAAAAAACATAATGGACTTTTTGGTCAATCTGGTATTTTTTTCCTTTTTGTAGTGTGCTTCCCTATAATTCTGCATCTTCCCATCCTCCATCAGCATGTAGTCCTTTCACAAACTTTTATGTACACTCCCAATATTCAAGACTTGCATCCCTGCTACAGCCTATCCTATACATATCTGTGGGAATAACAATAATAATGAACATTTACTAAGCACTGGCCATGTACCAGACACTGTCCCAAGCACCTGAAAGAGGTTAATTTATTTAATCCTCACAAGAACCCCATGAAGGAGATACTATTATTCTTACACACATTTTACAGTGGGAGAAACTGAGGTTATTTGCCCAAAGTCACATGGTGTGTAAACAGCTGACCTAGAACTTGAAAGCAGTCTGGCTCTCATAAGTACACTCTTAACTATTAGTCTACACTATAGCCTATGTTATGGTACACTCTAATACACTGCTTTTTCAAGCCCCATGAAATGTTTTCATCGTACAAAACTGTCTTTAAAAACCTGCAATGCTCCCTACCACCAACTATATCAGATCTAAGAGTGTCCACTTAGCTTTTAAGGAATATAACACATTACTTCTCTCTGACCATCTTCATCCACCTACCTTCTTTATACTCTCACCCTTGCACCAAAACATACACACATGTTCATTACATTTCAGCCAGATTCACCTCTCGGATGATTTGCTCTTTATTTTTTTCACTCAGTGCATTTCTACACGTAAATCTTTAAATTAATTTACAACTGTCTTCTTCAGTACCTGATTTGACTACTACCCAATTTGGATTTCTGAGTCAGAAAAACTTAGATTCAAGTACCATTGCTGTTGTTTTGTTGTGTAAGGTTGAAGAAGTTACTTAACTTTTCTGTCCCTCAGTTATCTCATCAGTAAGGTGGTAGTAGTGGTATAGCAGGTTCTTGGATAACATCATTTTGTTCAATGTCATTTAGTTATAATGTCGATGAGATCCCCTAGAAACTTAACTCTTATTTATATCAGTTAGCCCAGGCTAAAATTGGTTTCATTATATGTCATTTTGCATAAAGTCACAGAACTTATCAACAATATTAAGTGAGGACTTACTGTACCTTACAGTGTTAATGCAAGATTAAGTGATTTGTGTATTTAAAAGACTTGTACAGTGCCTGAAACACTAAACAATCAACAAATTCTGACATGATCTAGCCCCCTATTAACTCTGACCTCATCTCCTATTACTCTCTTCTCCTTAATTCTATCCAGTCTCATCAGCCTTCTGTTCCTTGAACAAACATGCATGCCCCCAGCTTATAACATTTGAACTTAACATTTCTTCTGCCTGAAATTCTCTCCCCTTAAGTTAGCTGTACAGTATAGCTCATTTGCTCCTTTTTTCAGGTCAGTACTCAGAAGTCATGCTATTTTGCTCAAACCACCTAGAAACAGTGTCTGGCACATAGTAAATACTCAAATAAGTGTGACGTGAATGAATAGAAAAAAATGAATGAACAGGTTGACTCAGGAAAGTGTGGTCTGTGTATAAAATTATATAAAGGTTTTTGATTCTAAGATATAACATTGTTCTTATTTTGTTTGCTGCTTAACACATTTTAAATTATTTGAACTTATTGGGATATTTCTCCATAACTCTGAGCTTTGGTTCAGTCGATATCTATTCCACAAACATTTAGTAAGTGCTTGCCATATACTAAATATTGTGCTAAATTTTAGATAGATAACTTAAACATTAATATGTCTTTAGGGAGATTGTAGATTGTTTTATTGTCCCAGATAGACTGAAATTATGTTTTGTTTATTTGTTTGTATAACAGTTAGTACAGTGCTTTTCCAGTAGTAGAAATTCTGTAAATGCTATTGTCAGGCTAGTTGCCTTATTTTCTTTGAACCTGTTTGTCACCCAAATAACCTTTTCTGAAACATACCTTTCTACCCTACCTCAAGCAAATCTAGTATGCAAAGATCTATCAAACTACCCAATCTTAAATGTAAAAAGTATTTGCCGTATAAGTTCCGTAAACAGTGAGTTTCTTCCAGTGCACTGAAATATTAAATATTAGATGTGGAAGGTCTGCCAGTGTTTTAGCTATACTCTTTAGTTCTCTTTATCTTTTAGCCTATTAAACAATGCACAAATGAATCTTAATCACAATGTCTTCCTTTTTTAATCTCTGTAAGTATGTTGTTAATCAATGTCTATATATCTTTAATGTGGAATTTTCAGATTTTAAATCCTGCCATCAGTAGAAAATCCATTCTATGTGTTTCTAACAATAAGCATTGACTAAAGATGTGTCATATCCAAAGAATAAACTGATGGTTTCCAGAGGGGAGGGGGGGTTTGGGAGACCAGGTGAAAAAGATGAAGAGATTAAGAAGTACAAATTGATAGTTACAAAACAGTTATGGAGATCTAAAGTAGAGCATAGGGAATATAGTCAATAATATTATAAGAACTATGGGTGTCAGGTATGTACTGAAAATATCTAGGGGAACACTTTGTAAAGTATATCATTGTCTAACCCTATTATGTACACCTGGAACTAATACAAAATAATATTGAAGGTCAACTGTAATTGAAAAAAACACAGTTTAAAATACAGTTCAAAAAATACATATTGTAAAAAATGTTCAGGCTCTCTTGTTCTATATTCAAATAAATATTTACATCCTGACTCCCTCAACCCTTTATTATTTTCTCAAGCCCCTCTTACAACTTGTCTATTATGTTTTCACCTACTTTACCCTCTTCTCCTAAAAGGGGTTTTTTAATTCTTTAGGAGAGTCTTCCCATGCCTCTTTTGTTAGGAGTCCTGTGTGTTTCTCTCCCTGATTACTCCAATAATTCATTTCCCCTGTTTCTCCTAGCTCCTCTATTCAGCCAATATGAGTCTTAGTAAAAGGTTCAATACTCTGAGAGAAGGAATGTGAGTTTACTCAATGAACTTAACTGACCTGAGTCAGAGGAAGAAGTCCAAAGAGCAAAACAAATGACTCACTTGTGGTAACAATGATAAAGGATCTACACACTCTCCACCTATTTAGATATAATTGGTTTTTGTGTATAAAGCATGTGTGACTGTCTTGATGATAAGGCACATTGAATGGCTGTACCTTAACTCACCTTGAATTACATCAGATTTATTCTATGCCCACGTGGACTTAAAAAAAACATCTGACTCTCAATGTAACTCCAATACTATAATCATTTTCAAATAGATTATTTCTCTTAACACCATTTAGCCTGAACACTACAACATTGAAATGGTAATCAGATGATAATAATTGACTTAATTTAAAATTAAGCAATTTAGCCATATGTAAGTCAATGGCATATAAAAATTTTACCCCTCTGTGAATCCATCTGTCTACACTAGTCAGAATTGATGTCTAACCCTTCCCAGGCCTACTGCTCATTATCTGTACTTCTCATTTGGTATTTGTCATGAATATTTTTATGATTAGAAATTTCTTTTTATATTTTAACAGTACAGTAACTTATAGAAACAAAGATTTAATAAATGCTTGTCGAAAATATTGTGTCAGGAGCCTGATATGAGACAACTTTATAAAAGTCAGACTAGTAGGGTCACTGCCTAAGTTACCATTAGGGTGCTTTGAATATTGTATAACCTGTATCAGCCTTAAAACTTCACTACAGAATCATCCTTCTGAATAGGTCACTGTCCTCTATTAAAATAAATCAAGAAAGATTTTTAAAATGAATTATGAAATTAATGGGAAGAGGACAAAGGAGTAAGATCAAGAAAAAGAGAATAAAATAGGGCTCAGGAGGGTTTGAATTCTAATTTTGTCCCTCAGCTGAGTGGCTTTGAACAGGTTACTGAACCTTTCAAAATTTCATTTCTGCTTTGTTAAAATAGACACAATAATAGAATCCATCTAGGTTTTTCATGAGAAGTAAATCAGGTAGGAATTGAAAAGTATTTGGTGTTGAGTAAATAGTATTTTTACCCAGAAATGCTAATAAATATGATCAATGAAATATCACAGCAGGAACAAAAATTAAGAATTTAACAAAAGCGTAATGACTAGAGTAAAACAAAACAAAACAAAACAAAACAAAAAAACCCAAAACCCCCACAGGCTCAAAATGGCATCATTTATGCTAAAAGTTCATTATTCCAAACATAGACTCAATACCTGATCTGACTGCAATCTCAACCTCTCCCAGAAACATAAACTTAATCAACCATAACCTTAATCTGGTCAAGCACCAGTAATATGTCACATAGTCCCTTTCCATCCTCCATAGAAAGGAGAGGGATTCTACAAGAGGGAACCCAAAAGACCTTGGAATTTATTTATTAAAAAACTGTGTATTTGTTCTTATATGTTTAAACTTCAGTCACCTTCAAAGTGACCTCCATTTAATACAATACACCTATTGGAATGTTTTTTCAATTGCTCAAAACAATTACTGGGTTCATCAGGTTTGATGCTTTTTAGTGCTTCTGCCATTTTTTTTTTTTTTTTTTTTTTACCTCTCCCACACGGGAAAAAAGTTTGCCTTTGAAGACTTTTTTCATTCAGGGAAACAAAAAAGTCACTGAGGGCAAAATCAGGTGAATGGGGAGGGTGGGTGTTTGGGAGGGTCGTGCTGTTTTGTTCAAAAACTGCTGAACACCAGTCCAGTGTGCGCAGGTGTGCTCGTAAATCACCCATCATGAAATGGACAAATGCATTGAAAGAATCTTCAAAAAAATTCACTGAAGCCACATGCAGCCTCTCACAACAACACCAGCTGGTACACTGATACAGATGGGTTCCTAGAACACTCACCTAGTGGGAGAAGCCTGTACTACAAGGGGCCCACTCTCCAGAATATTATTCTGGGGTCCCCCCTCCCTTGTACATAATCAGACCTTTCCCTTTTATTCCCCCAAATAAAAGATGTCCTGGTCCCCAAATAATCTTTCCTTCCCAGATCCTTACCCCAAGTAGCTCACTTGCCACATCCTTCTTCCTATAAAATGCTTCCATTTAGAACAACTCCTCAGGGGGCCCTTCTAGTTGCTAGATGGAATGTTGCCTGATTCATGAATTACTTAATAAAGCTGATTAAATCTTCTAATTTACTCAGCTGAATTTTTTTTAATACTAGAAAGAGTTAATGATGGACATTGGAAAGAAATAATGAAAACAATTGTTTTAAATAAAGCTAAAAAGAACATAAAAATTACCTTGAATAAATTCAAATTTAGGGACTTCTGGCCAAGATGGAGGCATAAATACACATGCTACATCTCCTCATAACTAAGAAGGAATTTACAACCACTTCAAAACTTAAAAACAAAACAAAACAAAACAAAAAAACCAGAAAATCGAAACTACAAGGAAATTCAGCAAAGAAGAAAAATCAGCCAGAAAGATGAGAGGGGCGGAGCTGGGACACAGAGGAAGAGGAGCAGAGCAGTGGCTGTGGGGGCGATGCTTGACAGGCAGCATGGCTAGAGGCAGGGAGGCTGGCGGGAGAGTGGCGGGTGGGTGCTGCTAGCAATAGCCATGGCGAAAACACAGTCATACAGTTTAAACCTGAGAAGCGATTCCAGCCCCAAACCAGATAGTCCCCAGACCCAGACCAGACTGCTTACAGTTCCAGTGCCAGGGAAAATAGAGCCACATTGCTTTTGACTGTGAAAGCCAGTAGGGGTTGGAGCAGAGGAAGAAGCTGCCAGCCTCGAAAGGAGGCAACTTGCTTAGTACGAAAGGGGGGAGAAGTGCCTGGAAAAGCGGTGGCAGCTGACACTGTTTTCTCTCAGACCTCCCCCCATCCATATATAGCGCCAAAACGTGGTGAAACAGGCACCAGCACTAACAAATACCTAAGGCTCTGTCCCCTATAATGTAACAGATGCAACAGCCATTCCCAAATCACAGAAGCAAACACAGAAAACTGTTAAGATGTGGAGACAGAGAAGTATGGCCCAGAAGAGGATGAGATCAAGGTCCCAGTGACACAACTAAGCAATGAGCAGTTATTGCACCTAACAGATGAGGACACAGAGAACTTAACAGATGCACAGTTTAAGGCATTGGCTATAAAGATGCTCACAGACCTGACAGAAAAAGTTAAGCAGGACAGGGAAAGAATGAAGACTATCCTGGTTGAAATGAAGGAAAGTTCACATGAAAAAAGTGGTGAAGGAAAGGAAACCAGGGTTCATATCAACAAACTGGAACACATAGAAGAAACAAAAGTCAACCAGTAGAGAAGGAGGGAACGAGAATTGAAAAAAATGAGGAGAGGCTTAGAAACCTCTGGGATAGCTTTAAACATGCCAACATACAAATCATAGAGGTGCCAGAAGGTGAAGAGGGAGAGCAAGAAATTGAAAAATTATGTGAAAAAAGAGTAAAGGAAAACTCCCCTAATTTGGGGAAGGAAATTGACATATGGGTCCAGGAAGCACAGAGAGTCTCAAACAAACTAGACCTAGGGAGGACCACAACAAGACATGTCATAATCAAAATGGCAAAGGTTAAGGACAAAGAGAGAATCTTAAAAGCAGCCTGTGAGACTGTCAGCTGATTTCTCAAAAGAAACTTTGCAGGCAAGAAGGTACTGACAGGAAATATTCAAAGTGATGAAAAGCAAGGACCTACAACCAAGATTACTCTATCCAGCAAAGCTATCATTCAGAATGAAAGGGCAGATAAAGTGCTTCCCAGACATGGTAAAGCTAAAGGATTTCATTATCACCAGGCCATTGTTATATGAAATGTTAAAGGGACTTATTTAAGAAAAATAAGATTAAAACTATGAACAGTAAAATGACAACAAACTCACAACTATCAACAACAGAAGCTAGGGAATGGAAACAAAGAAAACTAAATAGACAACCAGAGCAGGAACAGAATCATTGGTATGGGAATCAGGTGGGGGGAAGTCACCTGGGAGGGGGAATGGGGGAGAAGGTGGGAAATGGTGCAGGAATTAAGAAGCATAGTAGGAGGGTGCAGAATGGACAGGGGGATGTTGAGGAGAGCTTTATACATGACCCATGGACATGGACTAAGTGGGGGGTGGAATTTCTGGAGGGAGGGAGCACTGCTGGGTGGAGGGGAGCAAAGGGAAAAGAAATTGGAATAACTGTAACAGCATAATCAATAAAACATACAAAAAAATCAAATTTAAAGGCAATGACTAACCAAATAACTATTTATTGCAAATAGCACAATGATTTAATGTTTTTTAATACTTAAGGAGCTCATATAAATTGACAAAAATTTCAAAGACTAAAATAGAACACATACAAAAAAGGCAATAGTACACTGCTCAACAAAAGAATATAGTGAAATGTTCACACTAATTACAAAGAAATGTAAATTAAAACAGCAGAGACACTTTGAAAAATGAGACTATCAAGTATTCACAAAAGTGAAGTAAAGCTCTGGCAGGGTGTTCATTTGGCTGGAGCATCATCAGGACACGAAAAGGGTGAGGGTTCTGTCTGGTCAGGGTGCCTATGGGAGGCAACCAATGGATGTTTCTCTCTCACATGATGTTTTTCTCTCTCTCTCTCCCTTTAAAATCAATAAACATATCTTCAGCAGAGGATTTTTTTTTAAAGTAAAATAGATGAAAGTGAAAATTATTAAAATGAATAAGGAAACAACGTGGCAACATATACCTTAAATATGTTTGTCTCAATTCAATTTTAAGAAGTCTGTCTTAAAGAAATATTACAAAGCACAGGAAAAAAATGAGACAGAAAGATATTCATTGATGCTTCATTTGTTAACAGTGAAAATGGAGAATTAATCTAAATACTTAATCACATATAAATGGCTGAGTAAATTATGATACATTCACTTAAAGAAAGTATAATATAAAATGTGCTTAGTGAGTTCCTAATAACATTGGAAAATACCTATGTTAATATGTGAGGAAGAGGGCAAGGGAAAATTGTGACAGCGTAATATTAACTATGTAAATCAGGGCTCCCCAGTCCCGGATTCTCTGGCATTACCAGCTGAGCTCTGCCTCCTACTGTCCCCGCAAGACCTTTAGGAGCTCCATGCCAGAATCCTGGACAAAGATGAGACAAATTCTTTATTATAGCACTGTTTGGTTTGAAAGATTGACTAGAAGTTCAGCAGATAGACAAGAATGGTTTTTTAGTGATGAAAGTTAGGTCAGCCTTTTTTTCTTTAAACGTCTTCATTTTACAGATTTCATGTGTTAAAAGTATTATTTTTACAATGGAAAAAAAATAAAATTTTTATAAGGCATAGAGATGGGGATGAGGAAGGAAGAGGGTCCAGGATCCTAGTTACAGTTATTCATCTCCTAGTGGGATTTGCTGTTTATTGCAGAGCGAACAGTCAAATTTAGTAAAGGCCAAAATTAACTGACTAAAATAAGTAACATTAAGAACTCCCAATACTCTACATGTCTTATAAAATTCTCATATTCCTGAAAATTTCTGTAGTATACTTCTAAGGAAAGAAAGACTGAGGTAAAAAAGATTATCCTTAAACAATAAAATATATATATGATAGACTGAAATAACTATTCTAGCTTTGGTTTTGCCATCAACTGTCTGTGTAACTTGGGTGCATTTTGTCAAATTGCTGCTTCCATATCAACCTCAAAGAATCATCCAGGAGATCAAAAGTCCAGAGGTCCTTTTCCTTTAAACCATTTTATTTCTCTACCTGAGGAAAATAGTAAGGAGAAGGGAAGACCAATTAAGGACTTAATTGTCATTCCCTTGAAGAGTAGATTTCTATGTGGGTAGGCACCTGGTCTCTTTTTTTATACTGTACTGCTAGTCCCTAATACAAAGTGAAGCATAAATAGTAGGTACACAATTTCTGTCTGTTAAACAGACACAGAGAAATTCTGATTAACAGCATTATTTAACATTTTAAAGCATATCCATACAAATAAAGATGGACTTAGCCTGAGCGATTTCTTTCTTGAATTTTTTCTTAACATTTTTATTAAGCACTATGTGGCAGGCACTCTCTAGGTGCTGATGATATGAAAATGAATGGGCAAATTGTGTGTGTGTTTTCAGGGATGAAAACTTAGGTAATTTTAGTATACAGGGTGATTGTTTTGTTTTTGTTTTTTACAAACAAAATTGAACTTTTACATTGTCATTTTCAAAGTAAATACATAAGGGAGCTATGGATCAATTTCAAGGAGGCCTGCCAAGAAATAAAGTAGTTTCAAGTGTTTTTTTTTTTTTTTGTATTTGTGTTTAGAATACACAGAAATATTTTTTAAATGTTCTCAATAGTATCAAATTTTTCAATTTAATTTTAGAAACAAGAGATGAGCTAGCATTTTGGAGAAGAGCATGGACTTTAGTATTAAATAGACAGAATTTAATTCTAGTCATTTGACATTGAAGAATTTATTCTCACTACAACTAAAATTCCTCATTTGTAAAATGAGATAGTAAATGCAGAGCAGTTAGCTTACTATCAGCATGTATAATTTCTGAACCTTTACTTTTGTTCTTTTTATTATTGTGAGCTACTTACTTGAGAGAATGAAATATGGTTATAAAGTAATGAGCCCTATTTTCTTGTGTGCTCAGTAAATTTTTTTCTGAAGATTATTTCTAAAGGGAAATTCCTTTGAAGTCCAGTACTTATTTGGTTGGATCAATTCTCGTATATATATATCTATCATTCGCTTACTTGATAGCCAAAACTTTCACCCTGAAGAATTCCTAACATAATAGTATTACCCTAAATGGCTTCGAATTTGCAGAGTTCATAAAAAAAATGTTATTCCCTTTTTAGTTTTTAAATTGCTTTATGATTCATTGACTTTGAACTTTCCTGATCTTAAATGAACTCTCTCCGGTGAACAAGGTCAAATCAGTTCACTGAGCCAATGTGCAGACACTTAAAAAAAAAAAAAAAAAAGGTTTGTATTATTTCAAAAGACAATCTACTTGAAATATACTTACATATGAAAGGAACACTGTGATAATCAACTAATGCATAGTTGGTTAGATTTGCTTTCAGAATTATTACTTAAATTGGGAATGTTTCATTTTAAATTTGTATTAGAAATGCACTCATTCATCCATTCAACAATATTAAGTACCTGCTGTATGTTATGTGCTATTCCAGGTGCTTGACATATATCTGTGAACAAAACAAACAAAATTCCCTGCCCAGGTAGAACTTATAGTTGGTGGTCGGGGTAGGCAGGTTGACAAAAGCACAAAAAAATAAGTGATTTAGTACATTAAGAGGTGGAAAGAGCTATGGGGAAGACAGCAGTGGAAGGTGACTAGTTGTGCCAGTCAGGGAAAGATTCCAGTTTTTAGTAGGGTATCCTCATTTGTACCAGGACAGAGGAAAGTTTTGAGTGGTGCAGTTAAGATCTTGGAAATCCTTGAATATTAATGCTTTTAAAATTATTTCTGTGAAATGGCTTTTCTGTAGGGTAATTCTTATGCTCTAGTGTTTTTCTCTAGATTCATGGAGGTTTAGGCTTGTAAGAGTATTTAGAAGACATTTTATATTGTCCCTTCTTTACACCAAATCTCTGAAATGCTAAGGAACTTGACCAAGTCCACACAGTTAGAAAGAGGGTCAAGTTAACAATATAGGGTATTCTAATGCTGGGGATTTCAGACTGGCTAGCATGGGAAACTCATTAAGGGGACAGGTGCAATCATATTCTCAAGCTGTTTACTTCACCTTTGTGTAAAGTTTCTCTCACCTTGATTTTATTTTTGCTTTTGATCAATCAGACTAGCCTGTTTTAATTGTCATTCTTCAGGACCCAGAAGAGGGGCTATAGGTTCTACAGTGCATTCCATTTGCCCTACTAGTATCTGCAATCCAATTATCTAGGATTCTAAAACTGGCCAACTGAAGCCCAAAGTTTATTTTATTGTGCAATACTTTAAAAAAGGTGAAATAAATATTTCTCAATACAAGTTACATTTTTGTAATCAATAATTAAAATACCTTAAATGATACTAATGCATAGAAAATGAGGGGATGATGCTAACCATACTAATGTAAAAGAATATTGCAAAACTTACTGCATGACCTTTTTGTGAGACACTGATGATTTCCTTTCTTATCTGTAGTTGATTTCCCTGCGTTAGTCCTTCCCAGTGAGGTATTCTGTAATTCTGACAAGTATTTGCCTGTATTGCCCCTTTGCGTGACCTTGTAGTTGTGTTCCTTGTAATTGGCAAGTCATACTGCAGTGTTCTTTTTTAGAAACTGGCATTTAGTTTGCAGCTAATATTCTTCTATCGTTTCTAGCTTTGTTCCTTTTATTTTATTAATAACTATGCATTAAAATCAAAGAGTGCTCATCCAAGACAAGTGTATTATCCATACTGCCATTTCACCATATGGGAAAGGCAAACCTTCTTAGTATTCTATAGTGAAGTTTTTTCATTCTCCATCATCTTTGTTACCGTTAAGAGTAAATTCTAAATATCATGCTGTGGAAGTTGCCACCTGGGTGGCTCAACACTTCTCACATTGAGCTCTGAACTTTTGATAATGTTCCCAAATTGGCTTTTTCAGCATGCACATCTAAGTACACAGAACCAGCCCTTACTTTGTGTCAGAAACCGGGGCGGGTACAAGGAGCATCCTGGAACCCTTCTGCCTTATTCTCTATGCCCTGTCAGAATCTATCTTCTCAACAGTGACAATAACCTTGTCTAAACCACTATATCCTTTCTTATTTGGGTTGCTATCAGAGCTTCCTAACTAGTTTCTCCACATCCATTCTACACCCCTTCTAATTCACTCCCCATACAGCAGCCAAAGTAAGTTGTAAAAATGCACATATGATTATGTCAAAGCCCCGGTAAGACTTGCAATGGCTTAACATTGCTTTCAGGTTCCATTCCAAAGGCCCTGCATGACCTCGCTTTTGCTCACCTCTGTAGCCTAAGGCTACTTCTCTCCCTGCTTCTTTGGGCTCCAGCCTCACTGACCTCTGTCAGCAACTTGGAGCCTTGCCCTGGGCTGTGTCCCTGCTCCCTGCCCTCCTGATGCAGCCTTTCTCTACCCTTCTTTATCCCTCCCAATATCCTAGCATGCATTTTCACACACACACACACACACACACACACACACACACACACACACACCATCATCATCATCACCTGGTTAACATGGATTCATTCTCTGGGCTTAGTTTAAAAGTCACTTCCTCAGGGAAATGTTCCCTATGCGTCCTGATTTGGTCACCTCACATAACAATTGCAATTTTTGCTTTATTACAGAATGTGTCTTTCCCAATGAGACAATGAACTCTATAAAAGCAGCCCATCTCTGCTCTGTTCTGTCTCCCAGCAAAAGAAGCATAGTACTCATTCAGTCAATATTCACTGAATGAATGATTGGCTATATTAATATCATTGCCCATCCCCTTGCCTTTTCCCTCATTATATCCTACTGGGCACTCCTCTTTTTCAATCCTATTTCACATTTGTAGAACAATATTACAAGGTCTTTTCTGGCAAACAGCTTAACTACCTTCATTTGACATTCTCAGAAAGATTCCCATCTTTTGAGACTAGGAAGAAGATAATGCTTTCATATTCTTTTAATGCTCAGAGCATGTCTGAAATTCTTTGATCTATGCAGATTTTGATTTTTGATTTTGTACATATTGAAAATTAAAGAATCAAGACATGGAATTTCATTAAGGAAACATTTTTGATTTATGGATTTCTGTATGTGAAAATTTTACAAAGGTATAAATTAATCACATTTAGTTTTGATTAGCAAATCATCTTTACTAAAGAGAAAGATATTACATAATCTGGAATTTTTTTGGAGACTCTGGTATGATCAAGACTTATGATCAGTTATTCAAAGGAGTTCTCTGCTCCTGCTCCACAGGAAATACATTATTTTTTAAAGAAATGTTGTAGCATGCTGCAGGTGGTTTCCTCAGATCTAATTAGCAACTCCATGACAACAATATTTAAGAAATATCTATTGAGCACTGTTATTGAGCACTCAAGATATAAAGAGAAACGATTTGATCCTTGCCCTTAATGGAGCTTCTAGTGCATTTGAAGAAAGGAAAGAAAAATAATGACTAATATTTACTGAGCTCTAAAGCAGATGTTTTCTAACTTAATCCTGACACAATTATGGCTATGATTATATTCATTTTAAGAAAGAGGAAACTAAGATTCAGTTAAGTCAAAAGGATGTATAATACCATACAGTCAGTGAGTGGTAGAATAAAAAATTGAATTCAGGATTAGATATAGAAATGTTAACTCTAGAGCCATATCATTAACCACTTCTCTATGCTCCCCCAGTTCAGAACAACATTGCATGTTCAAAAAGTTGAACTGAGATTTTTCAGAGAGATTGTGTACTACTCAAGGGCATCTTTATTTATCTTTTGAGAGCTTATATTTCCACATTTATTTATTTTCCTCTCAGATAAATCACAGAAAATGCAAAATGCAGTTATATTAGAGTTTGAGAAAATAAATATTTGAGGTGCATTGTTTCATTGTTGGAAGAGAACTTAAAATGGTCTTCAATGTATCAAGGAAAGCAATTCAACTTCATGAAGGCTTTAACAGTTTCTTAAAAGTTAAATTAGGTCTGTTAAAAATAATAAGCTGGAGTGTCTTTGAATGATTTGATGAAAGGGTTTCAGGGCTAGTTTCTGGATGACATGACATTCAAGGTAGTCTTGGGACATGGGAACATTGTCAATTAAATCCAGAAAAGTACTGTGATTATCTCTTTGGGTAGAGTGCGTGTGTTAGAAATTTTTAGTAATTGCTCTCATCCTGGGAATGATGGCATGGAGCCCCAGTCTAGGTGTCTGGCTTGCACATTTCCATGCATTCCTCTATGTTTTCATGAATTTAAACTAAGAGACTATCTTGTACGCTGATTCTAGGATCTAGGATCATGAAGGAGCACCAATATTCTACTTTAGTGCCTTCATCATGAAGTTCTACAGTTTAGAACGAACAGATAAGAAACAAAATCTTGGAGAGTTTAAACCTTAGTAGATTAGATGTCAGTTTTCTCAAGATTATCCTTCCTTCGGTCCTTCATTCATAATGTGATGTTCAGGGCAGGATTCATAAGAAATGTATAAAAGAGTCCTTAACCAATGTGACAGTGAGAAAATATACTCTAAGAATCTCAATCTTACAATTAAACTTTATTAAAATTCACCTTATCTGTTCTGATGAGGCAGTCCAAGCCAGGATATAAATTAAATTAGGCATTTTAAAAGGAAAAAATACCTATTCTTTTAAAATAATTTTCTTTACATCAAGAAGGTTACCAAACTTATGTGATTATTTCCTTTAAAGAAAGCAAAGGAAGTGTCTGGGGAAATGGGGATAATTGGGGAAATGCACAAAGACTTTGAAAAGGAAGGCATGAATGAATATATATTCAGTTCTTTTATTTTTTTTTCCCCTTAACATTCTGACATTACTTAAGCCCATAATTTTCACTAATGAGTTGATGCAAGGCAATGTTTTTACAACTACAATATTCAGTGAAAATGATCACTGTCCTAAACATGGGTATATATTAAGAAAGGAAACTTTAGCAAAGAGTAGAGCTTTTCTCAAGGAAAAAAAACAGTAAGTATGATTTTTTTAAAGAGAAAAGTTAATGATAAGCTACCATACCCTTAACAGAATGATAACACTGTCTTTATAACTGAATTTCTGCAATCGGATTGTCAATGAATATCTTGTCTCCCAGATACCTTATAGTTTATGGATGTGCTAAAGCAATCTGTTTTAAACATTGACCTAAGGAATAATACTGAGTCACTATACAATAGGTCTTTGAAATGTGTTTATTTATAGAACATAATTTAGTTATAAAAGATGCATACATGCTCCTTAGTTTTTATCCACAGAACTTACATTTTAAAACCTAATGATGGAAGATGTCTAAATCTAATGACAAAATATTAAGGAAGTATTAGCACTTTCTAGTATAATTAAAGCAATGTGGTCATCGAGCAAAACTAGACAATCAGATCAAGGAAACAGAACACATAACTCAGAAATAAATTCTTTTATATGATAGAAAACAACATATAATGAAAGAAATATAACAAGTAGTGGTGAAAAAATGGATTTTTCAATAAATTGTATTTAATTAAGCAATTGACTCTTTATTTGAAACTAGATCAATTTAGTTTTTTTTTTTTTTTTACTTATACCACCTACCAAGGTAATTCTGGACATGTGCATTAAATAGAAAAAAACACACAGACAAATTAGAAGAGAATATTAGCTATGTATCAAGCCACCTGAGAGAGGATTTTCTAAACTTAGAAGAAACAGAAAAAAAAAATCACTAAAGAAAGGCTTGACAGATTTGACAACATAAAGACATTAAACTTACGTTGGTGAAAATAATTTAAAAGGCAAACCAGACAGACTAGGAAGAACATTTAAAGCAGACATAAAAGGCAAAACTTTAATATCTTTACTAACCAAATAGCATACTAATGCAAAGAATATATATTTTACTCTACTAGGGCCCAATTTCCACGTCTATAAAATGGAGATAAATCAGTCTCTTATAGGGTGTTTATAAACAGTAAGTGAAATATTATATGAAAACAGCCTAGCACAGGGTGAACAACTGAGTTTATTTTTATTATACAAATATAAAACTATGAAGAAAAATCATGTCTTTAAAATGCTAAGATAGCAATATCTAGATAAATGGAACCTGGTTAGGTAAGACTGGTGGCAAGAGAGAAGGCTGAAAAGGGTAACAGAAGCCAGACTTCAGAAGACCTTGTTGGCAAAAGAGTTTGGACTGTACTATTTAGGGAGTTGAGAGACACTGAAGGGTTTTAGTCAGGAAAGTATTATGGTCAGATCTGTTTTTCTGACAACTTTAGAAACATCACTTTAGTGGCAATATTAAATTTGAACAGGAAGGGACTGAGATCAGAGGCAAGGAGCTGGTGGATTATTTTAGAGTAATTCTATTTTTGCCTTCTTCATTTCTAGCCTCTTGCTAACTCTCAGCGGAGTAAACACATAGCCCAGTTTTATTCACTTGTTAATTTAAGCAGTATATACTAAATCTTTACTCTGGGCAGAGGCTTTTGGAGATTATAGAAGTAGACAAGATAGAGGTCTTTCCTTAGTGAATTTACAGTGCAGCAGGACAGAAAAAAAACAAACAAATAGGTAATAAAAATAAAAGACAAAGTCAAAAGTAATTATTATAAATACTCACATTGGCTGACTTTTAACACATTTTATTTTAGAATGCAACCCTCTTCTTACTCAATACGCATTTTACCTTGAAGCCTATCTTTATTTGATCTGATGCTTTGTAATTCAAGGTCATGCATGAATTTTGAAATGCTGTAATTTAGGAAGTGTTCTAAGCTCCAGACAGAAATATCAATCAGGTTTTTTTTCCCCCTTTCATCTTATTATAATTTTATTTTTTGTTTTTAGGGTAGAGAACTAACTTTAAATAATAAAAAATTACCAAAACATTTAGAATAGTTAGGTTTAAATGAAAATCAAGTAAGTAGAGGATATTCAATATTATTATGAACTCAAAGACACTAACAGTCCTTTGATTAAATATACAAATATATATGACTAAATTGACCCTGAAAATTCAGGGAGCTATCATTACTATCATTGTCACTTTGACGTATTTTAAACTTGCATAAACAAAATTCAGTTGTGACATAAATAGGTACTAAAATGTATTTTAATTCTCTTGATTTTATGAATCTGTCAGGAAGAATTTTCTTGAAAATTATTTTAAGAGAAATAAATCTCATTTAGTATATCTACAGGAAGAATTAAAACAACATTTTTTGACACTCTTGACATCATAATTTAAAATTCTATTTAGAAGTTTGTGAAAGTGAAAAAAAGGTAAAAGTGATTAAGAAGCACAAATTTCCAGTTATAATAATAGTCACAGGAATGTACAGTACAGCATAGGCAATATAATCAGTAATATTGTAATAAGTATGTATGGTGTCAGATGGGTACTAGACTTACTAAGGGGATCACTTTTTAAGGTATTTAAGTGTTTAATCATTATGTTGTGTACCTAAAACTAATATAATATTATACATCAAATGTAACAAAAATTTTTTTGAACATTTATGAGTAACCCATTTTAACTAATATTTAGCCTATACCAAAGTTTTCCTAAGATGATTATATTTTATGAGTTGTCCAAGATAACTTACATAATAATTCTTTGTAGAATTGGTATGCACACATTTTTAGCTATAAAAATGAACTCTTTATGTTGAAAAGAGTTGTGTATAACTCCACTAAACTCACTAGTAACCTTTCTGTTTTTGAGTTAGTATCTTGCTATTTATAATATGCTTTAATATAAAATACAATTTAATATCTGATAAAGCAGGTCTTCCTTTGTTACTCTTAACAAATAGTCTCGGTCATATTTGCATGTTTACACTTACAGATGAAATTTAGAATCATTTTGCCAAAATTTGAAAATGTAAACTTACTTATTTTATCATGGAAAGCTTAGTATTTCTGATAACCTACTAATATTAATAATAAGAATCATAATAATTATAACTAATGCTTATTGAACACTTACCAAGTGCCTCTCAATATCATCACTGCTATGTAAATAAACTCAGATGATATAATTGTTTACCCGTAAAACTAAGAGAATCAACTGAAAACCTCTTAAAAACAATAAACACACTTAGGAAGGTAATTGTACAAAAATGAATAGCATCTCTATGTCAAAATTACAACTAGTTAAAAATATAATGGCAGAAAAAACTCTAATCATAATATCAATCTCAAACTCTATGACAAAAAATATAAAACTCCACCAAGGGAAATAAAAAAAATACATGAGGAGAGAGCATATTTTCAAGCCCAGCTCCACACAGTCCCACCACTCAGAAAACCTTGAGCCCCCACCATTGCCTTGAAGACCAATATTGCTTGGGTGTGCAGGCCCTGCTTCCCCAACATGGTCCCTGCCCAACCATGTCTAATCCCCAGTAAAAGTTAAAACACACACAAACATGTGTGTGCGCGCACACACACAATGTGATGAAATAAAGATATACCATGATCTTAGAACACCACAAATATCTTAAAGATTTTTAAAATTTAATCTATAAATTAAATACAATTCTAATCAGAATCTCTATCAACATTTTTAGGGAGAGAATGTGTCAAAATGATCCTAATGTTTATATAAAAAAATAGACATTCTAAAATTACCTAAGAACACTCTGAAAGACAATAGTTAGGACACACTAGCCCTACTAGATAATTAAAAGAATTATGAGAGATCCAAGATGGCGGAGGAGTAAGTGGAAGCTACACTAACTTCCTCCCAGGACAAGTCTGGACTGACAACTAAATTATGAAGAAATCCTTCTGAATAACCAACAGAACACTAGATGGATAGAAACCTTATAACCAACAACAGACAAAAGAAACCACTGCACCATAATGGGATGGTAGGGAGGGTGAAAGAGGCACGAGAGGGCTGTATGAGCTCCCATGGGTGGCAATTACAGTTCTAGAGTGATATTTCAGTGGCCAGGGTGTTCCCACTGAGAAGAGTGGGATCTAAACCCCAAGATGGGCTCGCCAGTCTACAGCACCAGAGCTGGAAAGGAACCCAGATAACATCCAGCTGTGAAAGCACTAGGGTTCCTGTCTACCAGTGGCAGATGACTGGAAACACAGAGAGCCTCTTAAAGTGCCAACATACAAAATTTCACTTGCAGTCTCTTACTCTGGACTCTAGTAAAAGGAGGGCAGAGTGGACTAGAGACACTTGAGAAGAGTAAGGGGTTTGTGGTTCTGAGGAGAGAATTGAAGGAATAGCTGCTAGAATGCCTGTGCTGAGTCACTCCCCATACTGCAGGAACCATAACTCTCAGGCAGAGCACTCACCTCCAAAAGGCATCAGCCTGAGGGTAAGCAATAGTCCCACCCACAGGAATTATCCTACCCTACCCTGTGGTGCTTGAGCCCAACTGCTGATCATAGCTTTGTTAGATTAAAAATTGATCAGTTTAACAACTCATTAGTTTAACAGTTAAGGTGGAAAGTACAAAGAAGCAGACAAAATGGGAAGACAAAGAAACAAGCCCCAAATGAAAGGACAACAGAATTCTCCAGAAGAACTAGATGAAATGGAGGCAAGCAATTTATCAGATAGAGGTTTAGAGTAGCGATTATAAGGATACACGATAGCATGAAAAAGACATTGAAACCATAAAAAAGGACCAGTGAGAAATAAAGAATGCAATGTCTGAAATAAATAATACACTGGAAGGAATAAACAGTAGGTTAAATGAAGCAGAGGATATAATCAGTGATTTGGATGGTAAGCTAGAAAAAAACCCAGGCAGAGCAGTAAAAAAAAAAGAATTTAAAAAATGAAGAAAGCTTACGAAATATTTTCTACAGCATGAAGTGTAACAACATCCATACCATTGGATTACCAGAAGAAGAAAGAGATCGAAGGATTGAGAACATACTTGAAAAAAATAATGACTGAAAACTTCCCCAATCTAGTGAAGGAAAAAGACACAAGTCTAGTAAGCTCAGAAAGTCCCAAACGAGTTGGACTTAAAGAGGCCTACACCAAATCACACCATAATAAAATGACAAGGCTTAAAGACAAGGAGAGAACCCTAAAAGCCACAGGAGAAAAGCAAGTAGTTGCTATAAGGGAGCACCAAATAGACTGTCATCTCATTACAACCCTGAAAGCCACAGGAGAAAAGCAAGTAGTTGCTATAAGGGAGCACCAAATAGACTGTCATCTCATTACACATTCAGAAACATTTCAGGCCAGAAGGGCATGGCGTGAAATATTCAAGGTGATAAAAAGCAAGGACCTACAACCAAGAAAGGCTATTATTTAAAATTGAAGGTAAAATGAAGAGCTCCCCAGATAAGTAAAAGCTAAAGGAATTTGTTAAAACCAAACCAGTACTCCAACAAATGCTAAAGGGCTTGCTTTAAGAAGAAGAAAAAGAGAAAGAAAGAAAAAAAAAAACCCAGAGAAAATTGTCTAAGAATAAATATCACTGCATATGTATCTATCAATAATCACCTTAAATGTAAATGGCTTAAATGCTCTGACCAAAAGCATAGGGTAGCTAAATGGATAAGAAAACAAGACCCATATATGTATATGCTGTCTCCAAGAGACGCATCTCAGATTGAAAGATACATACAGACTAAAAGTAAAGGAATGGAAAAATATATTTTATGCAAATGGAAAAGAAAAAAAAAGCTGGGGTAGCTGTACTTATATACAACAAAATAGACTTTAAAACCAAGACTGTAGTAAGAGATAATGATAAAGAGAACAATCTAACAAGAGGATAGAACCCTAGTAAACTTTTATGCACCCAGCATAGGAACACCTAAATATGTAAAGCAAATCTTGATGGGCATAAAGGGAGATATGGACAGAAACACAGGTGTAGTTGGGGATTTTAACGCCTCATTGACTTCAATGGTTGGATCTTCCAGGCAGAAAATCAACAAGGAGACACACTAGATCAAAAGGATTTAATTAATATCTTCAGAGCATTCCACCCCAAAGCATCAGAATATACATACTTTTCAGGTGCACATGGAATGTTTTCTAGGATAGACCACATATTAGAACACAAAAGAGCTCTCAATAAATTTAAGAAGACTGAAATTATATCAAGCATCTTCTCTAACTACAATGTTATGAAACTAGAAATCAGTCACAAGAACACTGAAAAACACACAAAAACATGGAAGCTAGATAACATGTTATTAAACAATGCCTGGGTCAACAACAAGATCAAGGAAGAAATCAAGATACCTTGACACAAATGAAATTGAGGACACAACAATCCAAAATGTGGGACACTGGGAAAGCAGTCTTAAAAGGGATATTCATAGCGGGGCAGGCCTATCTCAAAAAACAAGAAAAAGCTCAAACAACCAATCTAACTTGACACCTAAAGGAACTTGAAAAAGAGCAACAAAGCCCAAAGTGAGTAGAAGGACAGAAATAGTAAATATCAGAGCAGAAATAAACATAATAGAGTCTAAAAACTGCTACAAAAGATCAATGAATACAAGAGCTGGTACTTTGAAAAGATAAACAGGATTGACAAACATTTAACCAGACTCATAAGAAAGAAAGAGAAATGACCCAAATAAATAAAATCAGATGAAAGAGCAGAAATGACAACTGACATCAAAGCAATACAAAGGATTATAAGAAAATATTATGAACAAATTATATGCCAACAAACTGAAAAACCTGGATGAAATGGATATATTTCTAGAAACATACACTCTTTCAAAACTCAATCAGGAAGAATCAGAGAATCTAAATAGACAGTACACCTAGTGAATTTGAAGCAGTAATTAAAAAAACTCCCAATAAACAAGAGCCCTGGACTGGATGACTTCAAGGGGAGTATTACCAAATATTCCAAGAAGAACTAACACCATTGCTTGTCAAAAAATTTCATAGAATTCAAGAGGAGGGAAGGCTCCCAAACTTGTTTTACAAGGCCAGCATTATCCTAATTCCAAAACCAGATAAAACACTACAAAGAAAGAAAATTATAGGCCAATATATCTGATGAACATAGATGCCAAAATCCTCAACAAAATATTAGCAAATCAAATACAGCAAAGCATCAAAAAGATCAAACACCCTGATCAAATGGAATATATTCCAGGAATGCAAGGTTGGTACAGCATTTACAAATCAATAAATATGATTCACCACATAAGCAAAATGAAGGGTAAAAACCACATGATCATATCAATAGATGCAGAAAAAGAATTTGATAAAACCCAGTTATGATCAAAACTCTCAGCAAAGTGGGAACAGAGGGAACATACCCAAACATAATAAAGGCCATATATGACAAACCCACTACCATCATCATAATGGGCAAAACCTACATGCATTCCCTTAAGAAAGGGAATAAGACAGGGATGTCTGCTTTCACCTTTCTTATTCAACTTAGTACTGGAAGTTCTAGCCACAGCAATCAGGCAAGAAGAGATAAAAAGCATCCAAATTGGAGAGGAAGAAGTAAAACTTTTTATTTGCAGATGACATGATACTGAACATAGAGAACCCCAAAGCTTCCACCAAGAAACTACTAGAACTGATAAGTGAATTCAGCAGAGTAGCAGGATACAAATTAATATCCAGAAATCAGTTGCATTTTTATATGCCAATAATGAACTAACAGAAAGGGAAATTAAGAAAACAATCGCATTTACAATTGCTTCAAAAGAATAAAATACCTAGGAATAAACCTAACCAAAGATGTAAAAGACGTGTATACTGAAAACTGTAACAGTGAAGAGAGAAACTGAAGAAGATACAAAGAAGTGGAAGCAAATACCATGTTCATGGATAGGAAGAACTAACATCATTATAATAGTCATACTACCCAAAGCAATCTATAGATTCAATGCAATTCCTATCAAGGTTCTAATGATGTATTTCACAGAACTAAACAAATATTTCAAAAATGTATATGGAACCACAAAAGGCTCTGTGTAGCAACACCAATCCTGAGAAAGAAAAACAAAGTTGGAGGAAACACACTACCTAATATCAAACTATACTACAGGCCACAGTAGCCAAAACAACCTGGTCCTGGCATATAAATAGATACATAGATCAATGGAATAGGGAGTCCAGAAATAAGCCCACACCTTTAAAGCCAATTAATATTTGACAGAGGAAGCAAGCACATACAATGGGATAAAGATAGTTTACTCAATAAATGGTTTGGGGAAATTGGACAGATACATGCAGAAAAATGAAACAAGACTACCTCGTTACACCACGCACAAGAATACATTCAAAATGGATCAAAGACGTAAATGTTAGAACCAAAACCATAAAAATCCAAGAAGAAGAAACAGGCAGCAAAATCTTGGACATGGCTCATAGCAATATTTCTTTGGATGTATCTCCCCAGGCAAGGGAAACAAAGGAAAAAATAAACAAATGGGACTACATCAAACTAAAAATGTTTTGCACAGCAAAGGAAATCACCAACAAAATAAAAAGACAACCCACAGAATGGGAGAACATTAGCGAATACATCTGATAAAGGGTTAATATCCAAAATTTGTAAAGTACTTACAAAGCTCAACACCAAAGGGGAAAAAAAATTATAGAATGGGCAAAGAAACTGAATAGACACTTCTCCAGAGAGAACATACAGATGGCCAATAGACATACAAAAAAATGTTGAACATCACTAACCATTAGAGAAATGCAAATTAAAACCACAATGAGTTATTATCTCATAGCCAACAGAATACCTATCATCAATAAATCAACAAACAACAAGTGCTATTGAGGATGTGGAGAAAGGGGAACCCTTTTGCACTTTTGTTGGGAATGCAGACTGGTGTGGCTACTGTGGAAATCAGTATGGAGATACCTCAAAAAATTAAAAATGGAACTGTCTTTTGATCCAGCAATCCCACTTCTGAAGGAACCCAAGACACTAATTCAAAAGAACATAGACACCCCTATGAGCATTGCAGCATTACTTACAATAGCCAAGATTTGGAAGCAACCCAAGTGTCCATCAGTAGATGAGTGGATAAAACAGCTATGGAATGTTTACACGATGGAATACTACTTGGACATAAAAAAGAAGAATGTTTTACTCTTTGCGACAGTATAGATGGACCTGGGGAACATTATGCTATGTGAAATAAGACAGTCATAGGAAGACAAATACCATATGATTTCACTCATATGTGAAATCTAATGAACAAACTAAACTAACAAGGAAAATTGGGACAGACTCATAGATAGAGAGGAGATGACAGCTAGTGGGGAGGGGTTGGGAGTGAAGGGAAATATATCAGAAAGAAGTTGTTGGGAAACATTTATGTTAGTTGTCTCTGTGTATTTATTTGTTATCATGAGCACAACTATTGATTACAAACACAAAATTGTTATTTAAATTTATTACATGATAAATTTAATATTTCAAATCAGTATGAAAAAAGTGGATTATTTAATAAGTTGAATTGGACAAATGACTAATCATTAAAAAAAATAAATTTTATATTCTAATTTTACTCTTCATGTATTTCATACAGATGAACATTTTTTATTCAGAAATAATAAACGAATATGAACAATGACATTCCAGATGCTAAGTATAATTAATGTAATATCTGTCTGCCTATAGACATAGCCCATATAAATTTTTAGAGAAACATGTTTTTAAATAAAAACAATAAAGGAGTTGTTTTGGATGTAAAAAAGCAATCATAAAATATCTGTATAATTGGGGTTGGCAAAGGTCTTTCTAAAATGACCAAAGGAAAAAACCAATAAAAGAAAAAATTGATTAATTTAAGTTATAAAGAACATTTTTACTTATTTATTTATTTACTTTTAGAGAGAGGGGAAAGGAGGGAGAAAGAGAGGGAAAGAAACATCAATGTGCAAGAGAAACACCGATCCATTGTCTCTTGCAAGTCCCCAACCAGGGACTTGGCCTGCTCTCCAGGCAACTGAAACCTTTCAGTTCACAGGCCAGTTCTCAATCCACTGAGCCACACCAGCCAGGGCTATATATAACACTTTCAATGCCCCTATATACAATAACTGTAGACAGCACAACATGGCAACAAGAAACTGGAAAAAGTATTTGCTTTACATACAATAGATCGATATGAAAATAAGTTTCTATAAAAAGACTTATTCTCTTTTGGAAAATATAGACAAAGGACACTAAGAGGTAAAACCGAAACACAAAATATAAGTGACCAATAAGCACATGTAATAAGTATACAATAATGCCCTTTGCTTATATGGAGAAACAGCAAAAACAATGGTAATTTCAAGTGAGCAAGGATGTATAAAAGTGTACTTATGTATTGTTAATAGAAATAGAAAATGGAAAACATCTCTAGAGAATAATTTAATTTGTATCCATTAAAATTTCTCATATTTTTTGACTCAACACGTATTTTCTGATTCATAAGTGTATATAGCAACTTCTCTTAAAGCATTAATTATGCATATATATTGCAATGCTAATATTGTTTATAATAACATACTAAAAGTTCAACATTGCAGGATTGATCAAGTAAATTACAATACAATTATATTACAGAACATTATTTTGTCATTTTGTTGTAAAAGAGTATTGTCTTTAAGGTGACAAAAAATGTTGATCATATATGATAGGAACACAGAAGAGGAGGTAGTGGGTAGAAAATGAAATTAATGTGCTGGAGAATGCTGAGACCTTTGATGTGAGATAATTCAACCTGGTACAATAAGAGGCTGACGTCCTAATCAAAAAAGAAGAGTAAGAGAAAGGAGGAAAATGAAGGAACTGCTGCCCTCTCTAAGTTGATCAGGTGATTGTCTTGCTAACTCCAAAGGTGAAACTCATTCCACATTTTTTATAAAGTATTATGGAAGCCTCTTGACTCTGTTAGAGACTCTACATTCTACAAATGATATAATTGGTCATTGCATGCAACAGCTCTTGATTAGTATGCAAAGCAGAGGAATTGTGTTTAAGACTCACTGAGGGTTACTCTCTCAAAAAAGAGTAAAACATGTTAGGAAAAAGAATGGATCTAATAGATCCATGTTGCATCTAATATACCAAGATTTTAATCTTGGCTCTGCCACTTACTGTGTGACCTTCTGCAACTTACTTAACTTCTCTATTTCCTTGTTTGTAAATGGCAGACTATAACAGTTACTACTTCAGAGAATGGTTCTGAAGATTAATTGATGTTATTATTCCATGCAGTGTCTGGAGTCTGTAACTTTTGGTTTGTTAACACTGTCTCCAAGATTAAAAATAGAAAAGAAAAGAACAGAAAAAAAAAAAAAAAAAGGAAATAGCCCTCTAAACTAAGTGCCCATATTGTTCTCCTTAAAGAAACTGTAAGACCAAATCCACCTTGTTTTGGTCAGTTTTTACCCCAAAAGTAAACCTTTTTTTACAAAGAACAATTTGTGAAATCTGTCTCACAAATAGCCTGTAATGCCAGCCTCACCAGTCATACCCTATTGTACCAATACAATTTATACTTTTTGACCTTGACCCTCTCTACCACCCCCTTTGATGATGCCCTCTGGAACTTTTGCTTTGTGACCAATATTACATTATAGTCTCCACTTCTGAGTGGTCCCTCCACCCTCTTTCCTCATTGGAACCTGGATTTTCCCTGATGGCTCTGCTTCCCTTGTACTTTCAAAGGGATATTTTTGTTTTGTTTTTAAATATTTGCATCCCTTTCATACCTCAAGGCCAGAGGAGCAGTGTTCTTCCTGGTTTCTACTGTCACTTCTAGACCATTATTTCTCCACCCTCTTGTAAAAAGCAAGCAAATCAACAAAATTTGCTCTCAGTCCTTGAAGTTTAAATTATTGACTGTATTATAACTAACTAACGTCCCACTTACTCCCCCTAAATTACTGAAGATAACATAGCTGCTGTTCTGTATTACAAGTCCTGCCATAATTCTGGGTGACTTCATAACAACATAAATGTCCATTCAACACTGGTTTCTGCATTTTTTTTAACCTCCATTCATCACCAGACTTACCCCTTCACTGTCATACATTACCATGATTACCAACCCTGGATTTTGTAATCACACATGCTGCTCTCATTCCAAAACTGCTCATTCAAGTATACCACTCCCTGACCACAATTTCTAATGTCATCTGCAGATCACCCAGTCCTTTGACCCTTCTTCTCTATCCCAACCTATCACTTCTTTTTCTCCAACATAAACTGCATTAGAATCGCACTCTTGTTCATACCCCAAACTTCCTTGTACTTACGACTTCTCCTTTGACCTTCTATAACATTTCAATCCTGCATGAAATCAACATCTTCCTTACTACCTACATGCCAGCAGTCTAATTGCTCTGGGTCAAATGCTTGTATTACCCCAAAATTCATACATTGAGGCTTTAACCCCCCCTGTGATGGCATTTCAATATGAAACCTTTGGAAGGTAATTAGGGTTAGATGATGCCATGAAGGTAGTCCCTAATGATGGAGTTAGTGACCTTGTAAGAGATACCAGCAAGCTTGTTCTCTCTCTTCACCTCCTACCTTATTCTCTGCATACAAAGAAGAGGTCGTGCGAGCACATAGGGAGATGGCCACCTAGAAGCCAGAAAGGGAGTCTTCGCCAGGTACCAAATCAGCTGGCACCTTCATCTTGGACTTCACAACCTCTAGAGCTGTGAAAAATAAATAAGTCTCTGTTGTTTAAGCCACCCAGACTATGTTTTGTTTTGTTTTGTTTATGGCAGCCTGAGCTAAGGCACTAACAATGTCAGAGAAAGTCATACGATAGAGTGCATGTGTCTCGTAAATTCATCATTACCAATCTTAAATGGGTTCTCAGACATTGGCCAGGAGTCCTAAATTTTATTAATCAACTTATCCTGTTATTCACTATAAGAAGGGCTATTTAAAACTTTCAGCCAGTGACATTGTCTTTTATTTTCTATATAAAGAAGAAGCTAGCAGATGGGAACCTCCCATCTTTCTAATAATAAAAAAATCAAAACTATTTACACCTGTACCCACACTCCCACCATTCTCTCTCATTACAATTGAGAATTGGTACCTTTAAGCAAAGCTAAATCCATCCATCTCTGCTGTGAATTCCATTGCTTTTCTAGATTCTCACTTCAGATCATTTTCTCTCTCTCTTGTTTTACTAACCTCCCCCGCCCCCCCCAGTGGATTCATTCCACCAACTTTAAAACATGCTCAAGTCACTTCCGAGAAAACTAACAATGCAATAGGGATAAATTAGTAACATCCCTCTGCTCAATGTTCCCAATGTCACTTCCTTTTTTTCTCCCTAGTTCACAATTTTTTAATAATTATGTGATTCTTACTTCCCACTTACACTTTTACTTGCTCTCATTTGTCTTCCACCTTCATTGTTCTACTGAAACAGTGCTTATCGATCTGTATATATGAAGGAAATTAGCTTTTTGTCCATGATATGAGTTTCAAGTAAGTTTTGTCAGTCCATCATTTTACTCTAGCTTTTTTTTTTTTTTTTAATTTTTTTAATTTTGGTTTTTCAATTACAGTTGTCCCCTTTTCCCCCAATTTCTCTCCCCCACCCAACCCACCCCCTCTCCCACAATCATATCCCTCCCCTTTGTCCATGTCCATGAGTCTTTCATACAGGCTCTTTAATTAAACCCTTCCCTTACTTATCCCCCTTCTCTCCCTACTCTAGCTTTTATTTATGGATAAACTTGCTTTGTGGTTTTAAAAAAAGTTAGTGTCTTCAGTTTTATCAATCTTTTCTGTATGGTTGCTGGGTTTGGATATACTTAGAAAATCCACTTCTTTGAGATTGAAATAAATAATGGGTTGGTAACATCTCTGGTTTATAGCATTTTAGGTTTGGGGACATTTTATGTGTTATAGTTGTAATTTTATCTTTTATGATGAAGAGAAGGAGGAGGTTGGGAAAATGGTGAATCAATGTGGTCCTCCCATTCAGTTCTACAGAACTCTTATAAATTTAGCATCTACAATTTTCATTAATTTTATTGTGAGTCTTTTAACATCTCTGAATAAGTTTTCTGCATATGCTCAGTTAAATAAAATTAAGAATTGCAATAGGTGTGAAAAGAAGTTCAATAAATTGTGTGAAAACTCATGTGGTTCCACAGTAGTATTATGTTTTGTAGTGAATATAACTGATTGATTATCTCCAGAATAGTAATCTAAAGAAAGAATGTGACCCAGGACATATTCCTCAGGAAAATTAAGAAATAAGATTTATCAAATAAGGCCCCCATGTGGTAGTTTAATGACACGCTGTATATATTAAAAAATGGCTCATTTTAAGGTGATACCTTGTTTAGCAAGTACCAATGTCAACTGAATTCCCCTGAAGTAGATTTGAAAAAATAACATTATTACTTTATCATCTAAGATGGAGCTTTATTAAGTCTTCAGTCAAATACATAAATATGTAGTACCAATAGCATGAGTGTGTACTTGAGGCTAGAAAGCTAATTTTGAGAATAATGACACCTCACTTTTCTCTATTTGACATGATCATTCAGTTCTGTCTTCTTGATAAGTGTTTCAGACTTTTGCGTTCTTTCCCTTCCCAGGACAAAGCAGCCTGAGCATATAGGAATTTTCTTGCTAATCAATGGCTTTCTACTCTTCTCCCCATGCAGTTTTAATCTGTATTAAAATAACAGTTTCAATTTAAGTAGTATTTGTCATTAGCAGTGCAAATATTTTGCTCAGACTGCCTGCATAGCTAGTGCATCTGTTTCCTGATTGCTACTTCTGAATTTAAACTTTTGGGGTAGCAAGAAGAGACAAGTTAAGTTGGAGTTTCTAGAAGGGTATTACTTCTTATAAGTCTCTACGTTTGGGAATAAGTGCACTGACCTAGAAAACATTCCTGCTTTTATTGGTGAAAGATAAAATTTAAAGTCTGTCTAAATTATTTTCTTGTAATTTTAATGTGTGAATATTTTTGTAGTAAGTTAGTTAAGACAATTTTTTTTCCTGTGCAAACTTTTATTCTATTGTGATTAGACTTAATAGCTGAAAAGGCTCGGTCTTTGTTCTGATAATTAAAAACAGAGATTTGAAAAAATTTAAACCTCAAAAATTAGTAATCTACAGTATTATTTATTATACAAAATCCTGTATTTTAAAAGCATTCGACATAGAGTCTCTAACTACGTCCTGTAGTACTTCGTATACTATATATGAAGCATGGAGATAGCTACACTAAACTACATTCTTTGACCTGAACTACAAAACCGGAGGTGGAAGCTATATGGATTTTGGAACCACCAAAACCAAAATTTCAGTATAATAATGCCAAAAGTGGCTTCAAGTTCAATTTGATAAACATTCATTGAGAACCTGTTCTATGCGCAGCACCATGTTCCGTAGGCCCTACAGGGAGAATGGTAATAAAGGATTTCACTCTAAAATGTGGGCACACTGATGCAAAGTGAGGTGAACGGACGATCTAGGTGGGTGCCAGAGAAGGCGGGGCCCGAAGGTAGGACCTCCCCACTAGTAAGACTGGGATGGTAGAGAAGGTCTGGAAAAGAGGGCGCTAGGTTTTGAACAGGAATTATGAGGCGACGCTGCCAGTCTCTCTCAGGGAGCAGCCCCGCAGAAGGCCAAACTGCCCTAAGGCTCACCGCCCCCCATCCAATTCCGGGGTCACTGCCCAGGACGGTAGGAGCGCGGAGGGAGAAGACTGTACACTCCACCGCAATTGTTCTTACGTGGGCAGTCAGTCCGAGCTTCAGGCAGTGCTGGGGAATAGGGGAGGAGCGACATGACCTGGAGGGTCAAGAATTCCACCACCAGACGCCCTGAGAGGAATATTCTACGGACAATTTCACTACTTGGGCTATTTGTCGCTGTTTATCCGTCCAGGGGAGAGCATTAAGACAGAAGAACCCCACTCCCTTCCTGGGAGTCAGGCCCTGGGTTCGGGTGCGAGAGCAGGCGCCGCTGCATTCCTGGCGCAGAAGCGAGGGATGGCACAGAATTTGAAAATCGGCTTCCGGGACAATGATCAGCTCTTTAAAGCCAGAGATCTCAGCCGTTAAAAGTAGGTTCCAGGTAAGAGTTAGTAATCAGCGCGGGTCGCTCCGGGGCCCCACACCCTACAATCCCCGCGCAAACAGCGACGCTGTTTCTCAGCGCGCCTGCTGTCAGCACGCAGCTGATGGTAGGCGGGAGCCCGGAGTCTTGACAGCTGCCCACGCGCCGGGGCGGAGCTCGAGCACGTTGTTTTAAAGGTTCAGGCGGCCTGCCCCACCCCCTGATTGCAACTATTGGCTCCAGGTGGGCTGGCGTTGACCCGATAGGTGCAGGAGTGCTGCGCTGTGCGCGCAGGGCCCGCGATCTCATCGAGGAGGCTGGGGTTCGGGAGCTAGTGGCCTCAGAGTGCGGGTGGCTGGGCGTGTGGGGTCGGCGGGCACGTGCGCGCGCCGGCCGCGAGGCCCCGCGGGAGTAGCGGAGCGCCAGACGCTGAGCAGCACGCGCGGCCCTGCGGTCGGCGGCGCGCCCGCGTGCGCGGGCGAGGGGGTGGTGCGTGCGTGTGTGCGCGTGAGTGTGGGTGAGTGTGTGAATGTGTGTGTTGTTTGGGTGCGGAGCGTGAATCGTCAGTCCCCTGTGAGAGTCCCCCGCCGTCTTCCACATCCCCTCTTCTTCCCCGCAACTCCACGGCAGCGTACCGAGCGAGAGCCCGGGAAGCAGGGGTTGGGGGGAGCGGGCAGGGTCGCACGAAACAAAAGGAACGCGGGTGTCAGCCTGCCATGGCCTCCCGGAACCTGGGGGGCAGGAGCGGGAGCCGCGGAGGAGGCGGCGGGGGCGGCAGCGGCGGCTGCAAGAAGAGCCTGAGCGCCCGCAATGCTGCGGTGGAGAGGAGGAACCTAATCACCGTGTGCAGGTACGATGGGGCCCGTCGCTCGGGGTGATGGGAGGGGGCTGCCGGGGCCGCTGGCTGAGGGTTTTGGGGGAGCGTGCGAGCCTCTGAGATTCGCGTGATACCCTCTTGAAGCCCTGCGCCCCAGCCTCTGCCGCGCCGGGCGTGTCCGCGGGCCCAAGCGCCCCCAGAGGGGCCGGGGTCTCGGTACTGCTGAGGCCCCGGACTTTCCAGCAGTTCCAGTGCTGAAAGCAGCCCACGGTACGGCTTGGGGCGGGGCTGGGGAACGATTTGTTTTGAATGTGCGTTCTAGAGACAAGAGTAAAATAGGAGGGCAGGGAGGAAGAGCTCTTTCATTTAGAGCATGATTAGCTGTTAGCCAGCTTTGGTACAGTAGTCGTTACTGTGATTATTTACGGTTGCCTCAAAATCAGTGCATTCTGTTTTTGTTTTGGCTTGTTTATGTATACAATCGTTTCATGCCACAGATTTGAGTGCCTACTACGTGCCAGCTGCGTGTGTTTGTGTGTACGTGCTTCCTCTCCACTTTAAATTGCAGTGCTAGTGCTGTTTCTGCAGTTGTTATTAGAAATGAGGCTGTGAAGGATACCTAGTCTGTGTTTCCATGGCTTATTCCAAGGTCTGCCTTTTCTTAAGTGTTTCCTAGTGATAAATGTAGTATTCTTTTACTCTACAAAATACAGAAACATAAAAGGAATAATTACTATCTATTAAAGGAATTACTATCTATAAAAGGAATAATTACTCTCCATAACTTTTTAAAATATGCTGACGTATTTTCTTTAAGTCTTATTTCTGAGTATTAAAAAAAAATTGAAGTCCTAGGCATCCATTTTTTAGGAACTTCTTTGAACAATTAAGTTGTTCTAAATTTACTGTACTTTGTCCAATCAAACCCCTCATCGTCAGCTATCAGTAATCCTCTTAAGAATCAGAGAATGATGAAACCTTTTCCTCCTTTGCAGTTTATATCTGTATTGTTTTTCTTTGTGTAAAAAATGTGTTTAGCATCTTAAGCAAAATACAGATACTGATATTAGGATATATATTCAATTGCTCTGAGTGGCTTTTTGTTTTGTTTTTTAACTTGGACAATTACAGATGTTTGCCTTTCTAGCGGAAAAACCTGCCTCACTGACTGTTGTGGCACTTGGGTTGTAAATAGTTAAATTATATGAAATCTGTTCAGTTGACCATTTGTACTGTCTAGGATGTAACCTTTTGAGGAAGATAGGCTGTGTTAATTTTTTTAATCTAGGACAATATTTTTTAAGTTAGGTGAATAGAACAATTTTCTTACCTGTATTTTTCAGATATTACAAATAGTTTTTTGGAAGGAAAATAAGATGGTCTCAAGCAGGTTCCAACATATTCAGTGCTTCTTGGCGTAATGTGTTTCATAAAAGCCGCACCAGCGACAAACTTCACAGTACAGCAAACTTGTCTGCTTTTTTGCTGACTCTTTAAAAAAATCTTCGTACTATAGCATCTGACACTCAGTAAATAGTTATTGAATGAATAAATTCAGTAATTGATACTATTCCTTTTGCTTCTCCATTTTTGTCATGACTAGTTTTAGGTCATTTAATGTTCATCTGCTCCCTCTTCAGAGGCAGTTTAGGATAAGAAAGGGACTTGTATATCAACTTTATTTAACTTACATTTTAAGTTATGTTTAAGAAATTGCCATCACTTCACACTGATTTATGTGGACAGATTTCTGGGCTAGCTGTATTATTATTTGCATAATTCTTTTCTACTGTGAAATGAATGTAAGTGCAGACTTCAGTTACACATAATGTTAGTATTGTATCTAAAATAAATTTCAATTTCTGGCTTAGATTTCAACTTGTGTACTTACTTATCTGAATAATATTACTAACGCTGTTCTTTATTGCCAAATACTTGATGGTGCATATAAATATTATCCATGTCTAGTAATGGGATCTATTTGATAGGCTTCGCCTAAAAGCCTTTTACTTTTTTGGAAAAAAGTCATTGTAGGCTCTTTGGCTGTCTTAAGTAGCCCCACCTCAAATTCAGCAAAATGAGCAAATCAATATTTTTCTGTTTCTGTTGCTTTTCTCTTTCAGAGTATCTCATCCATCTCTCTTAATGAGTTCATTTTTTAATTTTTACATATCAAATCAGAAGACTTTCTTAAAAAAAATATTTTATTTATTTTTAGCAAGAGGGGAAGGGAGGGAGAAAAAGAGGGAGAGAAACATCTATGCGTAAGAGAAACATCAATTGGCTGCCTCTCGCAAGCCCCTAATCTGGGACCTGGCTTGCACCCAGGCATGTGCCCTGACTGGGAATCAAATGGGTAACCTTCCCATTTATAGGCTGGTGCTCAATCCACTGAGCCACACTAGCCAGGGTGAGGGATTGATGTTTAAATTGGGACATTGGTTTAGTGGAAATATTATTGAGTTCTAAGTTTACTTTTCTTTAAATAATTGTATGTCCTTCAACAGGCTATGCAACCTTCCAATTTTCCAGTGTTTTCAGCTGTAAAATACCCCGGACTAGATCATTGCTAACCTTCACATCCCTAAAACTGATGATAAATAATCTTCAAGCAAAATGTGTTCATATTTGGTTTTGAATTTGTTTAAATATGAGCAAGGTAATGGTAGACATATGTTTAATGGCAGATAGATGAGGTATGTGCATTTTGTCTGTAAACAAAAATTTAATTTTGTGATTTTCTAATGTTCTGGAAAAATGGAACAGTTTACAAAAACAAAACAACCCCCCATACACTATCAGTGTATCTGTTACTTACACAGTAATGCTTTTCTATACTCCTTAAATAATTTAGGCATACTCTCAATTTAGGTTTAAATTTTTATTATATAACCACACAGTTCTTTAGGTTCAAAAACATTTTATACAAGAACAATGTTGCTAGAACTCACTTTACCTTTCTACCAAGGACTTAAGAATGTATTTCCTGTCTTGAGGCTGGAGCTGAAACTCTGACCCTGTAGCAGACAAGACTAAAGCAGAACTTTCTAGTTGGAAAGAGGCCTCATTCCAGGGCTTTCTTGCCCCAAGGCCTCCTCACAGAGCTGTTCCACAGCTGTGCTGTTCTCACAGCCCTGTTGTATTACAACTGAGCTGTCTGCATTGAATAAAGTTTTCTTCTTCATTCTACACCAAATCAGGGATTCATGTTGGTGTTGAATTGGTTCAAATAAGCATTGGTTGATGGTTCTGATAGTATTTTGGTAGAACATTTAAGGTTCTGTCTATATAGTACCCTGTCATCTGCAAATAATAAGTTTTACTTCTTCATTGGCTATTTGGGTGTCTTTTATTTCTTTTTCTTGTCTGATTGCTGTGGCTAGTGAAGGTCACATTTGTAGAACCACCTGAGGAGTGGCTACAGCTTGGTCCATCTTGGTGCTGCTGAGGATACCATGGGCAGGAGGCCCTCCAAGGCAGGAGCAAGACCTGTGAAGGGGCTGGAGGTAGAGCCACAAAGGGAAGATGGGCCTTGGGATGGGGGACACAGCTGGGGGCTGGCATGAAAGTTCTGTGTCCTGCTCTCCAGAGGCCCAGCCTCTACCATATCCCCATCAAGTGAATTATACCCAGAGTATTTAATTTTGGGAGATGCTAATATAAATAAATAGGATGTGTTTTTTTCATTTCAAATTCCACTTCTTCATTGTTGATATATAGGAAAGTGAAAAAACAAAAAACAATATGGCTATACTTTAAACTTTGGAATTGGGTTGTTTGATTAGGTAGGACAGTCAGGAATTAAATGGAATTGAATTTAGTTGAATTTTGGTTTGTTGTGATTGTGTATGTAATTATATCATGAGTTTTTCTTCAGTGAAAAACTATGTATTGTAGGTGAAAAACATTTGGGTGATACTTATCTCAGCAAGTAAATATAGTTTTATCATTTTTCACAGATTGTGGTGGAGAAGAAAATAGGTCATTTAAGGCCTCTGAATATTCCACACTCAATTCTAAAATATTCATAGACTGACTTTTGTTCTGTACACCAAGTAGTATTTCCCCTGCATAGTCTCTACCATTTACAACTTTGAAAAAAATTAAATTGTTAAGTCCCTTCAGGCATTCTTTTTAAAATCTCCATTCTTCATCCATAGAAAATCAGGTATTATTCATTTTTTTTCTGTCATTTTTAAGCTTCAGAGGTTATTGAAAAGCCTTTGATTTTAGTTGTTTTAACAAAGAGAATTAAAACCCAAATTTTCTTTCTATGACTTAACATTGTTTTATGAAGAAAGTATTAAAATATATATGCCTAAATATGTGTGCATAAACAGATTTAAAAATAAAATTTGTTAAACTCTTAATACTTTAAGAGAGGCTCCTCACACAAAGTCATAGTTTTCCCATCTTTTGGCTGGAGGACTAATAAGCAATTTAAGGAGATAGTGTGATGAGCTAAGCAGAGTGGACACAAATGATGATTTAAAAAATATACTACTTTTAATAACACATACATAGTTGTTCTTAGTTTTCTATTGGTCAGGTTATTATTTCATAATTTGAATGTTATTTTAAATAACAGTGACACCTAATTTTTCCCAGTGTAGCCAGAGGTGCTCATATTTTTCATGTAACTAATGTTTGGGTTAAAGCTTAGAATTCTCCCATCAACTATAGTGCTTTACTCAGCACTTACTGTGGAGCACAGTCTTCTGTATAACTGAAGCTTTCAATTTAAGTGTTCAAGTTTAAACTCCAGTAAACTAATATTTTAAACATTTTGGATGAATTTCTTTGAGAAAGGGATTACATATTTCCTTACCCTCTTTAAAAAGACTCTGTGTAGCATAATACAATCCTTGTCTTGTACCATGGCTGCCCTTGGAGACTCTTGAGGTACATAGAACTTTTTGCTACATGATCCCAAAAGATTGTGTTTGGAATTCATCTGCTTTTGCATTTGAGTTTCTTTTACCAAGTTATTTCTTACAACTCTGCCTATAGCTAACAGCTTTTTATATTATGCTTACCACTTGACTTGCTCATGTTCATTTGGGTCAAGGTATCTTTTGATTTCTTCCTTGACCTCGCTGTTGACCCATTCATTGTTTAATAACATGTTATCTAGATTCCATGTCTTTGAGCATTTTTCAGTGTTCTTCTTGTGATGATTTCTAGTGTCATAGCATTATGGTCAGAGAAGATGCTTGATATAATTTCAGTTTTCTTAAATTTATTGAAAGCTGTTTTGTGTCCTGACATGTGTGTAGGCTATCCTAGAAAATGTTCCATGTGCACCTGAAAAGTATGTATATTCTTCTGCTTTGGTGTGTAATGCTCTGAAGATATCAATTAAATCTTTTTGATCTAGTGTGTCGTGTAAGGCCACTGTCTCCTTGTTGATTTTCTACCTGGAAGATCCATCCATTGAAGTCAAAAGGGTGTTAAAATCCCCAATTATGACTGTATTTCTGTCCATCTTTCCTTTTATGTCCATCAAGATTTGCTTTACATATTTAGGTGCTCCTATGCTGGGTGCATAAAGGTTTACTGGGATTCTATATTCTTTTTGGATTGTCCCATTTATCATTATGTAGTGTCCTTTGTCTCTTACTATAGCCTTGGTTTTAAAGTCTTTTTTTTTGTTGGATATAAGTACTGCTACCCCAGCTTTTTTTTTTTTTTTTTTTTCTATTTGCATGAAATCTTTTTTCAACCCATTACTTTTAGTCTCTGTGCATCTTTTGATCTGAGATTGGTCTCTTGGAGATAGCATATACGGGTCTTGTTTTCTTATCCATTCAGTTACCCAGTAAGCCATTTACAGTTAAGGTGATTATTGTTAGATACGTATGTAGTGACATTTTATTGTCAGATTGTTTTCCTCTTTTTTTTTTTTCTTTCTCTTTTTCTTCTTCTTAAAGCAAGCTCTTTAACATTTGTTGTAGTACTGGTTTGGTGTTAACAAACTCCTTTAGCTTTTACTTGTCTGGGAAGCTCTTTATTTCTCCTTCAATGTTAATGATAGCCTCGCTGGGTAAACTAGCCTTGGTTGTAGGTTTTTGCTTTTCATCACCTTGAATATTTCATGCCACTCCCTTCTGGCCTGAAATGTTTCGGTTGAGTTTATTTTTTTGAACATACTAATCATAGTTTTTTTTTTAATGTCTTCATCATTGATTTAGACTGTCAGGATCATCTTTACACCTGTTTTATTGTCTGCCCCCCCCCTTTTGTCATGTAATCTTTTGGCATATCTAGTATATTTTTATTGAATTCCAGAATATGTATTAAACTTTTTATTTCATATTTTTGTTGTTCTTTCAGTATTATTATACTTACCCTTTTGTTAATTGTTATGTATCATACATTACCACAGTTTGGAGGAAATGTATGTAATTCACCACTCAATTACAGAAAAACATGCACAAGAGCATACTAGTGCCCATGGCCCAAAGTATAGGATAGTGCTCACTTTTCTTTACTAATGTTATCTTATTCTAAAAGATAAAATGATGGCTGATTACCTTCATCCAATAAGGGATTGTGCTGAATCAAGGCTGATTTTCAACCTTGGTTGATCTTAGTCAGTTGTCAGTTTTTTCTGGCCATCCAGAATTTTCAACCTAAGTTTGGTATACTTTCCAGCACCCTTTCTCCAGTAGTTCTGAACTGTTTTTTGTTTTCTGAAGCCAAAGGCTTTATTTTGTTTTTGAGAGGCTTCTGATTAGAATTTTAGTCTCATAATGAAGAGAAAGTCATACTGTGTTTCAGGTCTTCTCAAGTCTCCTTCAAAAGCTTTTTTGGTTTTTCTGTCCCCAGTAGCAGCCTTCTCTAGAGCCAGACCCTGCCAGTGCTCAGAATTAGCAGATACCCCTGGATAAAAGTGGTTGTAGCAGTCACCTCATTGTTTTGAACTTCCCTTTAATCTGGCGTCTAAACATACGAGTTCTGTAATCTTACCCCCCCCCCCCAGTTTTTATACTTGTACTCTGTGGGAGCACTGGTCTATTAATATTGTCATGATCCTACTTGGGAGTGGAAATTCTCATAATTTTCATCTTCCATTCAAGTTTTTTTTTTTTTTTTTTTTTTTGCTGGTTTGGTGGAGATGTATTCTTTTAGCCTCCTTTTGTCTTGGAAACTCCTTATTTCACCTTCCATTTTGAATGAAAGCCTTTCTGGGTAGAGTATTCTTGGTTGTAGGCCTTTGTTTTTCATTGCTTGGAATATTTTTTGCCATTCCCTTCTGGCTTGTAGTGTTTCTGCTGAGAAATCTGATGCTAGCCTTTTGGAGCACCCTTGTATGTTATTAGTTGTTTCTCTCTTGCTGCTTTTAGGATTCTCTCTTTGTCTTTCAATGTTGCCATTTTAATTATGACATGTCTTGAACTGGACCTGTTGGGGTTCATCTTCATTGGGACCCTCTGTGCTTCCTGGACTTGTATGACTGTCTCTCTCCTTATGTTAGGGAAGTTTTCTGTCATTACTTTTCAAACAGGTTTTCTATCCCTTGCTCTTCTGCTTCCCCTTCTGGAATTCCTATGATATGGATATTATTACATTTCATGTTGTCCTGCAGCTGTCTTAGAACCTCTTCATTTTTGTTCAGTCTTTTTTCATTTTGTTGCACTGCCATACAAGTTTTAATTTATGTAGTCCGTATGCCCCCATAAATCATCTCAAATCTTTTCTGGAATAGGTTATGTAAATGAATACAGCACTCATTATGCTGTGATCTAATTGTCTTTTGTGTCTTTTACTAAAATGTGAATTTTTCAAGTAGAGGAGTCATAGAATATTCAAAATCTAGTTTATTCCTAGAATCTGGTATATAGTAGGCACATTTAACAAATGAGGTAATCCTCCCTAACTAGTGAAGAATAACTGTGGACACTTCCAAAATAAGGTTGAAGGTTAAATTAAAGAACCATCCTCATTTATTTTTAGAAACTCACCCTAATGATTGATCTCTAATGACAGTAGAGTTTTAAACATCTAATAGCTTCAGCAGTAGAATTTTCTTCTTTTGAATGGAGTTACTCTAATTGAAATTTAATGTGAAAATGGAAAAAAATTTATCTCTTCCAATGTTTGAATTTAAAAAACAGAAGGGTGAAGGTCGAACTAAATTAATGAATATGTTTTTTATATTTACCTTCCTGAAGCAATCTACTTTATTTTATTTTATAAAAATTAATATTTAAAAATTAGGTAAAAATTTTAAAATGCATACTGTTTTAAAAATACTTTATAAAAATATGAAATGTATGTAATGTATACATTTTGTTTTTTATGTTAAATAAAATGACATCTATTTTCTTCAGTTATGGTGATTGCTTTTGGAAGAGGATAGGAAATAAAATCCCCAAATAATTAAATTTAACATTTGATTGTGAAAGTTAAACATTTCTCTTAGTATTTGCGATTATAAAACCAAATCTTCTATTATATTCCAGATGTAGTCTCAAAATTAATATTAAAAATTAAATTTTAATAAGTTATAAGACCAAAAGATGCCTAAAGATAATACATTTATTTATGTAATGCATAGAGAATATGCTTTTGGGGGGAAATGGTAGATTGAATGTCTGTGACTAAAAATGAAAATTCTAATTAAAATACTTTTTATTTAAATTATTTATTAAAGTACATCAACATAATGAAGGCCATATATGACAAATTATCAGCTAATATGCTCAAGTGCTCAATGGTGAAAAACTAACAGCTTTACCTTTAAGATCAGGAACAAGATAAGGATGTCCACTTTCACCATTATTATTGAACATAGTTCTGGTAGTCCTAGCCAGAATGATCAGGCCAAGAGAAAGGAATAAAAGGCATCCAAATTGGCAATGAAGAAGTAAAATTTTCACTTTTTGCAGATGACATGATTGTTTATATAGAAAACCTATAGAGCCCAATAGCCACAGCAATCTTGAGGAAGAAGAACACAGTAGGAGGACTCACAATATCTGATATCAAACTACACTACAAGGCCACGGTAATCAAAACAGTCTGGTACTGGCATAAGAACAGACATATAGATCAGCGGAACAGAATAGAGAGCCCAGAAATAAAACCAGGTCTATATGGTCAACTAATATTTGACAAAGGGGGGAGGAACATCAAATGGAGTGAAAAGAGCCTCTTCAACAAATGGTGTTGGGAGAACTGGACAGGGACATGCAAAAAAAAAAAAAAAAAAAAAAAAGAAAAGAAAAGAAAAGAAAAAAAGAAAACCTAAAGGCTCCACCAAAAAGTTATTAGAAACAATAAATCTAATAAAGTTGCAGAATACAAAATCAATGTACCAAAATCCATTGTGTTCCTATGTACATGTGAATACACACACACACACACACACACACACAGTATTGCTAATGCAAGGCCTTAAATATTAAAAGTGAGTTTACCTTTTAAATAGTTTCTTTCCAATTAAGAATGTAAAAAAATTTTTAAGTAATAATTTTTTGCTTTTTAATTATTCATAGTTACAGTTATGTTACAAATGATTTTGGTAACCATCTCATTTTCTTGTTATGTTGCCAAAGGGAAAAAAGGTAGTTCATGCTTTCTTAGTTTTGAAAGTTTTAATCACAATCATTCCTCCTTATTTCTAAACTGAATAAAATTTCATTTGGACATTGAAGGTGGGAAAGAGAATGTTTTAAGACAGAGACATTTTAAAAACTGCACTCAGGCCTCTGGTCAAGATGGCAGAGTAGGTAAATGTGGCACTCACATCCTCCCACAGTCATATCAAATTTCAACTAAAATATGTAACAGCGATCATACAGAACCACTGAAATCTAGCTTACCATAAGTCCTATAACTGAGAATATAAAGAAGAAGCCACATCCAGACTGGTAGGGGCAGAGACTAAGAAGGGGCTGGTCCCACAATGACGTTTGGTGGTTAAAAATTGGGAGGAATATCTACACTGCAGAGTTCCCTCCAAGGATTGATGGCTCCCACACCCACATCAGGTCCCAAGCACAAAGTTCCAGTTCCAGGAAGAAAATTCCTTATAATTTCTGGTTGTGAAAACCAGTGAGGAATGTGGCAAAGTGAGATAGAGGGCTGTGGGTCCTCTTAAAGGGCCCATGTACAGACTTACTGAAACTCACTCACTCTGAGCTCCAGCGCTGGGGCAGCGACTCAAAAGGCACCAGGAACATAAGGGGAAGAACTGAATTGTCTGTTTTTGGGATGAATGTTGGAGGGGCAGCTTCCTCCCAGGCAAAAGTGCTGGTAGAGGCCATTGTTCTTTTGATGAGCCTTCCCCCCAACAGAGCCACAAGCAGGTAGCATATCTGAGTCTCCTAATACTGTTCGCTCTCCCCTGGTGATTCCCTGAGATTGTGCCCCACCCAACTGTGACCCCAAACAATTTCCAGTGGCTTTTCCATTGGAACAGCCTGCATTGGCTCATGCTGCAGACTTTCCTAAAGTCTTTCAAAGGTTCACAAACAACAAACAAGCAGCATCTGGCTTCAGCATGCCCTGTAACTCTGGCTAAGTGGTCCCAGGCCTGGCATAGTGGCTGCCAGCCCCAGCTTTCAGTTTGGCCTCTTCTGGGCACTCCACACCCAGCACAAGTAGCACCCATTTGCAGATGGCTCTTTAGCTCATACCAAATGGCCCTAGGCAGGACACAGGCAGTGGCTGACCTTGGTCTGCACTTCCGAAAAGGCCCCAAACCCAGTACAGCCAGTAGACAGCTTTAGACCACACTGGAGTACCACCCAACTACCTTCAGGAACAATACACTCAAGGAGAGGACTCATCAGGCACCAGAGCCCTGCTTGTCCTATTCTGTAGGGTCAGCCCTTGGAGAACAGCTACTCTGCTGTAGTCAAGGCCATTCCTTGCAGCTTATCATCCTGGAGGTAAATACTTGTCATTGATGTGCTTACAGCTGTCAAGGCTGAACTACAACAGAAGGGTGCACACAGCCCAAATGGGGTGTATCTGGACCACCCAAGACCAGAAAGCTGTGCCACTGGGCCCTACAGGACACCTGCAACATAAGGTCACTCTACCAAGTCTGGAAGACATAGCAGCTCTACAGAATACGTAGAAACAAACACAGGGAAGCAGCCAAAATGAGGAGACAAAGAAACATGTCCCAAATGAAAGAACAGAACAAAACTAGAAAAAGAACTAAATAAAACGGAGGCAAGCAATCTGCCAAATGCAGAGTTCAAAACACTAGTTATTAGGATCCTCAGTGAACTTAGTGGAAGAGTAGATGCACTTAGTGAGAACTTAAAGAGATCAGAAAGATAAAAATGGAGATGGAAAAAAAAAGATCTAGTCAGAAATGAAGAATACATTACAGGAAATCAACAGTAGAGTAGATGAAGCAGGGAATCAAATAAGTGATTTGGAAGATAAGTATAAAACACACAGAATGGCAAAAAGAAAAAAGAATTTAAAAAAATTAGGATAGTTTAAGGGACCTTTAGGGAAACATTAATTGTACATCTTGGGGTTGCTGGAAAAAGAGCAAGGAATTGAAAACTTATTTGAAAAAATAATGATGGAAAACTTCCCTAACATGGCGAAGGAAATAGACATTCTAGTTCAGAACGTGCAGAGTCTCAAACAAGATGAAACCCAAAGAGGCCCACACCAAGGCATATCATAATTAAAATGCCAAAGGTTAAAGACAGAAAAAATTTTAAAAGTGGCAGGAGAAAAGCAGTTAGTCACCTACCAGGGAGCTCCTATAAAACTGTCAGCGGATTTATCAACAGAAACTTTGCAGGCCAGAAGGAATTGGCACGAAATATTCAAAGTGACAAAAATCAAGCACCTACAACCAAGATTACTCTACCTAGCAAAGCGATCATTTAGAATCAAAGGAATATAAAGAACTTCCACACAAGAAAAAGCTAAAGGTGTTTATCATCACCAAACCAGTCTTAATAAAAAAAATGTTAAAGGATCTTCTTTTTCAAGAAGAAAAAAGAAAAAATTACAAATAATAAAATGGCAATAAAAGCATGTGTCGGGAGATCCAAGATGGCGGAGGAGTAAATGGAAGCTACACTAACCTCCTCCCAGGACCAGTCTGGGTTTACAACTTAATTTTGGAGAAATCATCTGGAACAACCAACGAACACTAGCTGGAAAGAAGTCTTATAACCACGGAGAGACAGAAAAGGCCGCTACATCACAACGTGACCGGTAGGGAGTGCGGAGACGCGGAAGGGCTGGCTGGGCTCACATGGGTGGCAGCTGAAGGGACTGAGAAACAGCTCAGCAGCCGGGGATTCCCCCTGAGAAGGGCAGGGTCTAAACCCCCAGCTGGGCTTCCCAGCCTACAGCAACAGAGTGGAAAGTAAAACAGTATCAGCTGTGAAAAGCGAAAAGCCACAGGGTTTCTTGCTAGCCGGAGAGAAACAGCAGGAGAAAAAGAGCTCTTAAGTGGATCACATATGAAAATATTTTGGCCACCACTTACCCTGGGCTCAAGCAGAGGGAAGGCAGAGAGGACTGGAGACACTTGGGGAGAGTTTGGCACGGTGGCTTTGAGGGAAGAACTGGAGGAGCAGCCGACTGGGCCCCAGTGCTGACTCATCCCCAGTACTGCGGGTAGACCATTCCCCTCCAAGTGGCGTCAGCCTGAGGGGAAGCAAAAGCCCTGCCGACGGGAATTAAGCTGCCACACCCACAGTCCTTAAGCCTGACAGCTAATCACAGATTGAGCAGATTAACAATCAAAGAAGACAGACAACAGCAGTAGATCCCTGGAAGTCTCCAACAGGCTGCCTAGGGCCAGACTGGTACATGATCTGACGCCACCAGAGGCAGATCCAGGAAGTGCAGATCATTCTAGGAAGCACCAACAAACAATAGGAGTCAAAAAAATGGGGAGACAGAGAAACAACCTCCCATCAAAAGGAAAGGTAGAATCCCCAGAAAGAGTGCTAAATGAAATAGAGGGGAGCGAACTATCAGATATGGAATTCAAAACATGGATTATGGAGAAGCTGAATGAGCTCAGCGGAAACTTCAAAGAACTCCAGAAAAACTACAAGGAACTCACAGAAAATTACGTGAGCATGAAAAAGGACATAGAAGCTATCAATAAGAGCCAGGAGGAAATGAAGAATACGATCTCTGAATTGAAGAACACAGTAGAAGGAATTAAAAGCAGGCTAGAGGAAGCAGAAGATCGGATCAGCGAGCTGGAGGACAACCTACACAAAAACTCCCAGACAATGCAACAAAATGAAAAAAGACTGAACAAGACTGAAGAGGTTCTAAGACAGCTGCAGGACAACATGAAACGTAATAATATCCGTATCATAGGAATTCCAGAAGGAGAAGAAGAAGAGCAAGGGATAGAAAACCTCTTTGAAAAACTAATGACAGAAAACTTCCCTAACATGACGAGAGAAAGAGTCACAAAAGTCCAGGAAGCACAGAGGGTCCCAATGAAGATGAACCCCAACAGGCCCACCTCAAGACACATCATAATTAAAATGGCAACATTCAAAGACAAAGAGAGGATCCTAAAAGCAGCAAGAGAAAAACAACTAATAACATACAAGGGTACTCCAATAAGGCTATCATCAGATTTCTCAGCAGAAACACTACAAGCCAGAAGGGAATGGCAAAAAATATTCCAAGCAATGAAAAACAAAGGTCTACAACCTAGAATACTATACCCAGCAAAACTCTCATTCAAAATGGAGGGTGAAATAAGGAGCTTCCAAGACAAAAGAAGGCTAAAAGAATACATCTCCACCAAACCAGCAATGCAAGAGATGCTAAAGGGTCTGCTCTAAGAAGATAAAGAAACAGAGAGAGACAGAGAAGAACACAAGTACAAAGGGGAAAAATGACAGTGAATAAGTACTTATCGGTAATAACCTTAAATGTAAATGCATTAAATGCTCCAATTAAAAGACATAGGGTAGCTGAATGGATTAGAAAGAATGACCCACATATATGCTGTCTACAAGAGACCCACCTTAGAACAAAAGATCTACACAGACTGAAAGTAAAGGGATGGAAAAAAGTATTTCAAGCAAATGGGCATGGGAATGACTGGGAATGACTTTCAAAGGTAATAAAAGCCCGCGAAATAAAAGGCCTGCTGCCATGGTTGGTTGTGCGGTCCACAGCAATCTCTCCAGGGAAAGAATGAAGGTTGTTTTCCTGAAAGATGGCTAGAAGGGACCTTAAGGCACAATGGAAAACCAGAAAGACTTGGAAAGGACAGGTGTGTACAGGCAAGGATGAATGCCAGGTATGTGGCCCAGCTTCTGTGCCCTGAAGAGCAGACTGAGGGCCACCCTAAATGTTCCTTGGGTAAGTTCCAGCAAAACAGAACTAAAGATCATAAGTGATCATTTGCTGCTCTTGTTATGTTTATGCAAACGAACAGGATAAATTAAAAATGGACTTAATGTAGCCCCTTTAAAGACAAGGAGAGTAATCTTAGGGAGAAAAAATCATTATTCAAGGAAAATCACAATGATCAGTGGCAGACTGTAAAGTAGGGCAGCTAACCGTCTTAAAAGTTTCTTCTCACTTAAAAAATGGTTTCACTTGAAAATTAAACCATATCTGTGATATCACCAAAGAGATTCAAGTTGCAGGCAAGTAGAATGTCAAGTGCCTTGCAACTGGATGTCTTCCCAATAAGACAGTCTTACAGATTTAGAGACTTGTTTGTTGGCTATGTTACATAAATTAACATGTGTTTTCTGTTTTCAAAGGGCATAAGCCTATGACCGCATTACCTCAGTGATTGTCTGTACGCAAAAGGCTCACTTAATCCTCTCTGCAGCGCTGCCTCCTGAGACTCAACGGTTTGGCTGAACTAAATGGCTGGGTTGATGAAGAATAGGGTGGTCTGTGGGCTTCACTTTAAAACTGAATTCTCTTTTCTATCCTAATGGCTTGGACAGAAAGGGCCCAGAGGTCTGAGAAGGGGGAAACATAAACTATTTCCCTCAGCCCAAACTAAATATAATGGGCAAAAGGGTTTTGGACAGGCGAGATGTGCCTAGCACACCTTCCTCCAAAGAAGCCCCCCCCCCTTTTTTTTTTCTCCTAATGTGGAACATTGAAAAATTAATCCCTGCCTTTTGTCACCTAGTAGTTATGGATTGAATGATGCTTTTTAACCCTTTTTGCCAAATCTGTTCCCCCCAGAACACAACAAGGATGCCAACCTGCTAAACCAAGCACGCCGTTGTCCGGAGACAGCCAACTGACCTGGAGTCTGCACAATCCTTCCCCATGTGGGAAGGCCACCCTCCCCTCCACACCCCCACTATTATTAGGGATTTCTGGACCCAAGGGTAGGTAGGACGACGACCATGTCCAGCTTGAAGCAGCTAGAGGAGCTTGAGACCTTCGCCCATTGTCCTTTACAAGATTACAAAGGGTCTTAATATCTGAGAGGGAGGGATAGTTATTTTTTACGAACCATGGGTACGGACTTGGGGGGGGATGCTGGGGGAGGGAGATACTGGGTGGAGGGGAGTAAAGGGGAAAAAATTGGAACTACTGTAACAACATAATCAATAAAATATACTTTAAAAAAAAAAAAAAAAACTACTGCTAGAACTATAAAAAAAAAAAAAAAAAAAAAAAAAAAAAAGCATGTGTCAACAATTACTTTAAATGCAGGTGGGTTAAATGATCCATGCAAAAGGCAAAGGTGGCTGAATGGATAACAAAACAAGACCCTTACATATGCAGTTTCCAAGAGACTTGCTTCAGATTGAGAGACTGAAAGTAAAGGAATGCAAAAAGATATTTCATGAAAATGGGAACAAACAAATGAAAGAACAGAACAAAAGCTGGGGAAGCAATACTTATACCAAACAAAATAGACTTTAAAACAAAGGCTCTAACAGGAGACAAAGAAGGACCCAGCAATTTCATGTCTGGGTATTTATCCAAAGAAATCCAAGACACTAAATTGAAAAGACATTTGCATCCATATGTTTATTGCCCCATTATTTACAGTAGCCAAGATATGGAAGCACTCTAAGTGTATATTAATAGATGAATGGATAAAGAAGTTGTGCATAAATACAATGAAATATGACTCAGCCATAAAAGAGGGTGAATTATTGCCATCTGCAACATGGATGGACCTAGAGAGTATTGTGCTGAATGATATATGTCAGACAGAGAAAGACAAATGTCCTATGATTTCACCTCTATGTGGTATCTAAAAAACCATGAACAGGCCAACTACAAACCAGCTCATAAATACAGAGAATATTTTGACGGTTGCCAGATGAGAGTGGGTTTGGGGAAATGGGTGAAAAAGGCAAAGGGACTAAGAAGTACAAATTGGTTGTTACAGAACGGTCATGGGGATCTAAAGTAAGCATAGAGAATATAGTCAATAATATTGTAATAACTATGCATGATGTCAGTTGGGTACTAGATTTATCGGGGTGATCATTTCATAAGGTATATAAATCTCTAATTACTGGGTAGTGCACCTGAAGCTAATATAATATTATATATCAACTGTAATTGAAAAATTAAAAATATTTAAAAATAACAAAAACTGCACTTAATTCTGACCTTTTAATGTAAGTTTTTAATTTTTCTAGTTCTTATGTAAAAGCTATTACTCATACTTGAGTTGGTATTTTTAGACATTTTTCAAATTGTCATTTTATTACTTGAAAACCAGTCCTTTTCAAGAAATAGATGACTAATATTAGCATCATCATTATCAGGAAATAGCTTGGCATCTGTGTGATATTTTTTAGACATATTAAAATTTGTTTTACAGATTTGGTTTTTATAGCACATATTAGCTAGTTACTGTGCTATGGGGGAAAATATTCTCATTATTCTGGCTAAGGAAGTGATGAGTGGGAAGACTTGCCTAGGTAGAAGTAAAACATGGACTTAAAGATCTAATTAGCCTTCTGAAATTTAGGTTTGTTTTGGCAGGAGAAGAGAAGGGTATAAGTGATGAAACAAAGCTGGGAAATATTCTTTTTCTTCATTTTTTTATATATTATAAATTAGTTAAACTACTTATTCATCCTTTAAATATCTTTATTCTTGACCCGGACTTGTGTGGCTCATTGGGTTAGGCATCGTCCTGAAAACTGAAGGGTTACCAGTTCGATTCCCGGTCAGGGCACATGCCTGGGTTGTGGGCCAGGTCCCCATTTGGGGGTGTGCGAGAGGCAACCAATCCATGTCTCTTGCACATTTATCTTTCTCTTCCTTTCTTTCTCCCTCCCTTCCCCTCTCTCTGAAAATATATATTTAAAAAAATCTTTATTTTTGAAAATAACAGAAATTGTGTGTAATGATATGATTTGTGATACTTGGACTTGGCTTTTGTTTTAGTTTTTAGGGAGAGGTTGAGTTAAGGGTAACAGTGCTCTGAGACTCAAAATTGTAAGTTTTTGTCATGCAGATATTGTCTTCTCTAGGAATATAAACTACTGATAACATGATAAGACTCCTATTTTATTGACTACTGATTAATATTTATATGGATCTGGATGCTGCAAAAGTATATGTGTTACACTATATGGCTTCTTTTTCTGACTGACTTTTAGGAAGTAGATTATTTGTTAGGTAATTTTGTATTATTCCTGAAGGACAGTGGTGACAAATTTATCAGGCTATTACAGGTGGTTGAAATCTTACCTAGCACTTTTAAAGTGATAAATACTTTGTAATTTTTTTATCTTTTAAAATATAATTTTCAGTTTATTTCACCACTGTGTGTTAATATTATAGATGCTATAATTTTCTAAAGCAGTAGGTTACCTCTTCCATTCTACCTAATAAGGTGGAGGTGGAAATGAAAATTGTGTGGCTTTGTTTATTTATTTTAGGATCACTTCCCAATTTATCCTCTTACTAAGAACATTATACTTATTTATTCTTATTAAAAGTTTACTTATTAAGTGTTACTTTCTAGATGTTCTTATTTTTTTTTTTCTTTTATGTAATTGCTTCCTTCATTGAACTCCAGTTGCTGTTGTAGAGAGATTAATGTTTAACTATATGGTACTATCTCAGCCTTTCTCAGTCAAGGTTATTTACCAGAACCAAAGAAGACTGAAAATTGTGTGAGTAACTGTTTTATTCATTTTCTTAAGGATATATAATTACTTTAATTCTGTTGGTATAAAATGAAAGTGATTTCATTATATATAAAGAATGTTTTAGGGTAGTGGTTTTCAAAGTGTACTCTTGGACCCAGACTTTATCAGAGGTCCGAAAGGTCAAAAATTTTTTTAAAGCAGTTCTAAGACATTGTTTGCTTTTTTGATTCCATTCTTTACTAAGTGTACATTGGAGTTTTCCAGAGACCACATGGTATATAATATTAGAATAGAATGAATGCAGAAGCAGATATGAGAATCTAGTTATCTTCTATTAAACACAACATTAAATATATTTATAAAGATGTAAAACAGTGCTATTGTCAATTTTTTGTTTTGAAAAATATAGTTTTTATTAAAATACATTATGCTAATATGTAATGGGTTTATTTTTTTGTAATAAGTCAGTTCTCACTTTGCACAGTTCTAGTATGCACTAATTTCAGTTACCACAATTAAATAATACCAGCCTCACAACAACATGGTTCCAATTACAGTACTATTGCATGTTAACTGTGAGTAATTGCACAAAATAATTTTTTTCTGCTAGCTCTTCAGTCTTGTGGATCACTATGTAAATAACAAATACAGGTCATGATCAGTGACCCATCACATCACTTCTTCAAAGTCTGTCTAGGATTGGTCACTATGCACTTGTTATTAGTTCATGCATAGACATCAAGGCCTATAAGTGTGTGGCCTTCTTGTCTTCTGGTGGTAAACCCACATGTTGATTTATGGAGATGAATTATCAAGGGTGAATTGACTGACAGACATGAAAATATGGCAAAGAAATGGAAAGCGATAATGCTAGAAGTAAAATTTGAACCAGACAGAGTTATGGATGAAATAGTTGGTTGTGGGAATGTTGACATTGCTTCTGTTCAAGAGACTAGATGTACAGCCAGAGGAACTTAGTGAAGGCAAACATATTGATATAAATGAGTAAAGTGATTGTGATGAGAAGATGAAGATGTCCCGGGTGAAGGAATGTTGGCAAACCACTTCACATTATAAGACCTCTTAGAGATTTTCACAACCTTGAAAGTGCAATGGATAAACTATTGGAAACTGATTTAACCTTAGAAGGGAATAGGACAATTTGCCAAGGTATAGAAAATATGCTCATTCCACAATTTAAGTTATATAATGAGAAGGCAAGCACTGTTCAAACTACTTTTTTATTTTTTATTTTGTATTAGTTTCAGGTGTACAGCATAATGTTCAACTTGATAAATTTTTTTACAAAGGAGAAACTTTCTCAATGTTTCTAATGTTTTAAATTACAGTGTATTAAGTAATTGTTTGGCTATTTTTTACATTGTAACTGGCAGTGAGCATTACTAAGGTTTTGACAAAAATTTGTCAATGTCACAAAACAATTATAATTCTTTTCACTAATTATTAAGATCACTCTGCATGGTTTCGTCTTGCAGTCATTTTTACAGTCCTGCCTTTCTGTGCACATTGGGAGCTTCCTGAATTAAATTTTTTTCTGTTTAATTTCTAATATATATAATTTTTAATAGATATGAATGTAAAGAAATCTCTTTAATATTTCCCTTTATACTTGCCTCCTCTATTTTATGTCCTGATTAAATATTATTATCCATAAACCTAAAACCTAAGAAACAGTTTGTATTACTTTATCTACCTCATAGTTCATAATTATATAACAAATTTTATAGTTACTCTTTTCTCTTTGTTCTCCCCTATTGTTTTGACTTAGCCACTAATCTGTCACTCATTATAGGGTATGACTATGAAGAGATAGCATGGGACAACAAAACTGTTCTGTATCTTGATTTTGATGGTGGTTGCACAAGTGTATATATGTTAAAAACCATAAACTTTTTTTGTGTTGGCATGTAAATGTTTCTTTCGCTTTCTTTCAAAATAGGGCTTTTGAATAAATAAGAAAGTACCAACTGAGTACAATGTTCAAGGCATTAATCTTATGTGCTGAGGGAGATATTAACATGCAGAAGATGTTTATTTGCCCTCAAAGAATTTATATTTTAATAAGATAAAGATAACACGCATAGCAGCAGTAAGATAAATTGTGATTGTCTCTGATGGCAGATACAATCAAAATACTAGTTTGAGCTAGGAATATGTAGGAGGATAATTCTTCATTGAAGAGATGGCATTTCTGTTGAGTCTTGGAAAATGTGTTGATTTTTAGCAATCAAAAATAGAGACAAAGGACATTCTGATGAGAAGGAAAAATGTAACACACTTTACAGCTTTTTAAGTTTTCCTTTTTATAGCTCATAAAACTTTGGATCTACACTTCATGAATACTCACATCCAATTTTATTAAATTTTGTGCTCCAAAATTCTTCAAAGTATTTTGGTCTGACACTCAAATTTCTTACAAGTAGTAGTATGGTTTTTGAATATTTTGGAGTTAATTATTTAGGTCATTTTTAAAATCTGACACATTTATTGATATTGCATAATTGTTATTGGACTGTATTACAATTAGGTATAAATGGTAGCTTGTTCCTGTGAGTGATTATGATTAGTAATTCTTGTTTTTTACTTAATCAAGTCTGGAATTTTTTTAATTTTATTTTTTATTTTCTTGCATTTTTTATTGTTTATTCTATTACAGTTATCCCATTTTTTTCCCTCCCCTCCCCACTCCACTCCTCTCTCATTCAATCCCCTCTTCGTTGTCCATGTCCATGAGTCATTCATACATGCTTTCTGACTAGTCCTTTCCCCTTCTTTCCACCATTGTCCTGCCCAGTACATCTATCAGTCTGTTCCATATTTCAGTGTCTCTGGTTCCATTTTTCTTGTTAGTTTATTTTGTTCATTAGATTCCAGTTACAAGTGAGGTCATATGGTATTTGTCTTTCACTGACTGGCTTATTTCACTTAGCCTAATAGTCTCCTGTTCATCCATGCTGTCACAAAAATAGGGATTCCTTCTTTCTTTCTGCTGCATAGTATTCCATTGTGTAAATGTACCATCGTTTTTAATCCATTCATCTACCGATGCACACCTGGGCTGTTTTCAATACTTATCTATTGTATATAGTGCTGCTATGAACATAGAGGTGCATAAGTTCTGTTGAATTGGTATTTCAGGATTCTTAGGGTATATACCCAGCAGTGGAACTGCAGGATCATAAGGCAGTTCCATTTGTAATTCTTTGAGGAAATTCCATAATATTTTCCACAGTAGATGCACCAGCCTGCATTCCCACCAACAGTGCACTAGGGTTCCCTTTTCTCCACATCCTTGCCAGCACTTGTTGATTTATTAATGATGGCCATTCTGACAGGTGTGAAGTGATATCTCATTGTGGTTTTAATTTGCATCTCTCTGATGGATAGTGATGTTGAGCATTTTCCCATATGTTTATGGGCCTTCTGTATATCCTTCTTGGAGAAGTATCTGTTCAGGTCCTTTGCCCATTTTTTATTTGAGTTGTATGAGTTCTTTATATATTTTGGAGATTTAACCCTTATCCAGTGTATCATTGGCAAATATGTTCTCCCAAACAGTCGGTTCCCTTTTCATTTTAGTGATGGTTTCTTTAGCTGTGCAGAGACTTTTAAATTTGATGTAGTCCCATTTGTTCATCTTTTTCTTTATTTCCTTTGCCCTGGAGGATATATTGGCAAAATATTGCTCTGTGGGATGTCTGAAGTTTTACTGCATATGTTTTCCACTAGGACTTCTATAGTATCACGACTTATATTTAAGTCCTTTATCCATTTTGAGTTTATTATGGTGTATGGTGTAAGTTGGTGGTCTAGTTTCATTTTTTTGCATGTACCAGCCCAGTTTTCCTAACAGCCCTTATTTGAAAGACTGTTTTTACTCCATTGTATGCTCATGCCGTCTTTGTCAAATATTAATTTTCTATAGAGACATGGGTTTATTTCTGGGCTCTCTATTCTGTTCCATTGATCTATGTGTCTGTTCTTTTTTTTTTCTTTCTTTTTTTACAATGTACGTTTTATTTAAAACATTGACATTATAAAAATAAAACCTTTCCTTGAGGATATTTATGGCAAATTTGTAAGTTTCCTGAAGAAGGAAACTTAATCATTGGAAAATAATTCACTTTGGGAAACAACATAATCCATAATGTGTGTATGGGTGAAGAGACATCTGAAAGAACAGACATTCAACTGACAATACTGCTCGCCCCTAAGAAGTGACAGTGGCCAAAGGAGAAAGGGAAGGAGAGACTGATTTCATCTGTAATGTGTACATTTTTATAACACAAATGAATTTATGCAATACATAATGAAAAATATTTAAAGATTAACATATTTTAAAGGAAAAAAACAAGTATTACAAGTTTTATAGATTTTTACAAGTATAGATTAATAGTACTTCAAGTATTTTTCCCACAACAGGACAATTGATTATAAGCCCTTTCTAGTCTAGAAGATATGAATCCAGGTGAATTACTTGTCAAAGAACATTATGAAGTATTATTGTGACTACATAAACAAATTTAAACTGTTAGGAAGAAGACACATCTACCTAGGCTCTGTTGTGTGCCAGGAGCTGGATTGGGTGCATTACAAACCTATTTAATCCTCACAAGAACCTTGAATGGCTGGTATTATCCCTGTCCACTTTATAAATAAGGAAACTAATCTCAGAGAAAATACTTTGCCCAAGATTACACTGCCAAGAAGTAGCTGAGCTGGGATTAAAGACCAGCTCTGACTCAAATATCAGTGACTTTCTGCTGCACAGTATACTGCCACAAAATACGGGTGTTTTTTCAACCACATATTAAGAGAATGGATTTAGGAGGCAAATGGATGAATATAGAGAAGTTATATATAAAAAATACAGAATACAGGGAAAGTGACATATATAATTTAATCATTGACATGCCTCCAAACACTGGAACCATTCAAGATACAGGTGTAATTCTTTATTTAAAATTCTTAAAAAAACATTCAAAATACCATTTAGGTAGTTTTCTCTGATATTTAACAACTATTAGTTTGGGAAAAGTCTTCTTTAAATTCCATCTAACATTATTCTCCTACAATCTGAATATTTTTAATACTGACCTGCTCTTAGAGGAACAGGAGAAAAGTAAAAATTGTTAAATTATCAAATTATCTGCAGTTATATTTGAAGGTCTTGTACCTTGTCACTTTTTAGCTTATAATAAAAATTTTAAAAGTTCAAAAATAATCAAGATAAATTTAATACCAGTAGTAAAATCTACTTAAAATTAAAAGTTCTACAATTAGAATCGTCTAAATAAATAGCAAAGTGAATGCTAACATTTCATTACACTATCAGTAAGGCTTAGAATTGACTAAAAACAAGAGATGCTTCCAATTAATTTATTTTATTAAGATTTCTTCCACTTATAAGTCTCTAGCCACAACAAACCTTCATTTCATTTGATAAAAATGGTAACGTTATTTGCTTTCAATTTTTTTTTTTTGTTAATAATATCTATACAAGAAGCTGAAGTGGAAAATGACAATGTTGAAGTAAATATTACCATCATTATTTTAAATACAGTAAATTCCATGAGTGAGAAGCTCATCATATGTAAACTTCAAAGCCAATTCTGAAAGACATTTTTGTGAAATATCTATTAAAAAAACAGGATATTATATTTTATTGTATAAATAGCAAATGTTTTACAATACTGATTTACTGTATCTTATGTATTCTATAAAATAAACATAATTTTAACATACACTGTAATTCAAAGACCAGATGCTTGAAATACACCCAAGAGGAAACGTAGTCCTAATATTATCATCCAATCCTTTTGATAAGAAGTGCTTCTAATATTACGGACAAACTTGATCTTCTTTAAAATATGTTGTCCTCTGCTTTTCTGTTTCTGTCACAGTAGCTATAAATAGTTGCTTAAGGATATCCTTATCTAAATTTCTGCCAATAAGAATCAATCTATTTGTTCTCTCAGTGTCATCATTCCAGCTCACTGGAGTCTCCTCCAGATCATACAGCTCATAGACACCTTGGACAATCATTTGTTGTGGTTTGTCTTTGATGAACACCAGCCCCTTTAGTCGTATGACCTCCATGCAGTCACCATCCTTGTTCCTCACATTCTTCTCCCACAGAAGATTCTGAATAAATGTGTTTAGATTTTCTTCCTTTGCATTTCCTGGTACTTCAAATGTGACTGTAATAATACTCTGATCAAGGTGAGGTTGTATTGTTGGCAAATGTTGAAGTTTCTTCTGCAAACTTATTCCAGAGAGACTGTCAAAGGCATGAAGGTCTAACACATTAGAGAGATCAACTCTTGATCTTTGTGCTTCTAAAAATTTCCCCAGGCCATTTATTGATCTAATAGATGTTCTTAGTTTGTTTAAATCCTCTTCTGAAATCAAGTCTGTTTTATTGATGGTGATAATATCTGCCAAAGCAACTTGCCTAGAAGCTGCATTGATAAGGCCATTAGGTTTTTCTTCTGTTAAATGCTTTAGTCCATATTTTGAATCCACGAGAGTTATGATACCATCAAGATAAATATCACTCCCTAATTCAGCATCAATCCAAAACAGAAGCTACAGCACCAGGATCTGCTACCCCGTGGTCTCTAACAATATGTAATCAAATTTCCCCTTCTTCTGCATCAAATTCTCAATAGCTCTGAGGCCATTGTCCTTTACTGAACAGCAGAGGCAACCGTTTCTAAGTTCCAGCCATTCTTCGTAGAGCTCTCCACCTTGGCTCACAGCTAAGGATTTCTCTACTGCACTTCCTTCCCCAAATTCATTTAAAATAACTGCTACTGTTTTACTATGTTGCTCTGTCAAAATATAGTTCAGAAGTGTTTTCTTCCCAGCACCTAAATACCCGGTGATAATTGTGACTGGGATCTTAGCGCCGGGGCCAGACTTTTCCTCCTCCTCTCTTTCCTTCGTTTCAATGGGGACCAATTCAGGACAGTCCTCATCCGCATGCTCCTCTTCCTCGTCCACAGCGCCAATAACCAGTTGGCCAGCACCACACACACCTCTTCCTCAGCTCAAGTGCTGGGACCAACACCTATGTGTCTGTTCTTATGCCAGTACCATACTGTCTTTATTTCAGTGGCGTTGTGGTATAGTTTAATATCAGGTATTGTGATCCCTCCAATTTTGTTCTTCCTCGATGTTGCTGAGACTATTCAGGGTCTTTTTTGGTTCCATATAAATTTTTGAAGTATTTGTTCTAGATCTGTGAAATACGCCATTGGTATTTTAGTAGGAATTGTGTTGAATCTATAGAGTGCTTTGGGTAGTATAGATATTTTAATGATATTAATTTTTCCAATCCATGAACATAGTATATGCTTCCATTTATTTGTATCTTTCTCAATTTCTTTCTTCATTGTTCTTTCATTTTCTGAGTACAGATCTTTTACGTCCTTGTTCCGTTATTTTTTTAATCTTTTTTAAAAAGTATATTTTATTGATTATGTTGTTGCAGAGTTCCAATTTTTTTCCCCTTTGCTCCCCTCTGCCCAGTATCCTCCTTCCCTCCAGCAATCCCACTCCCCTTAGTTCATGTCCATGGGTTGGGCATATAAGTTCTTTGGCTTCATCCTTTCCTATATTATTCTTAACTTCCCCGTGTCTATTTTGTACCAACGAATTATGCTTCTTAATCCCTGCCCCATTTCCCCATTTCTCCCCCTCCCCCCTCCCAGCTCATAACCCTCCAAATGATCCCCATACCTATGATTCTGTTCCTGTTCTGGTGTGCTTAGTTGAGTTTTGTTTTTATTTTTTAGATGCAGTTGTTGATAGTTGTGAGTTTGTTGTCATTTTAGTAGTCATAGTTTTGATCTTCTTTTTCTTAAGTAAGTTCCTTCGACATTTCATATAATAATGGCTTGGTGATGATGAACTCCTTTAGCTTCACCTAGTCTGGGAAGCACTTCATCTGCCCTTCCATTCCAAATGATAGCCTTGCTGGATAGAGTAATCCTGGTTGCAGGTTGCCTTTCATCACATTAAATACTTTTTGCCAGTCCCTTCCTGCCTGCAAAGTGTCCTCTGAAAAATCAGCTGATAGTCCTATAGGCACCGCCCTGTAGGCAATTCTCTGCCTCTCTCTTTATCTTTCACCTTTAGCATCTCAATCATGATGCATCCTGGTGTGGTCCCCTCTGGGTCCAGCTCTCCCAGGACCCTCCGTGCTTCCCAGACCTGTATGTCCATCTCCTTCGCAAAATTTGGGAAGTTTTCCTCATTTTTTTCAATTCTTGCTTCCTTTTTCTGCACTGGTTGATTTTTTTTTCTTTCTTCCTTATGTTCCAAATCATTGAATTGAATCCCGGTTTCCTTCCCTTTGCCATTGGTTTTGTGTGGATTTTCCTTCGTTTTCACTTAGCATAGCCTTCACTTCTTCTCTTATGTGTTTGCAATACTCAAGCTTATCTGTCAAGCCTGTGAGCATCTTAATCACCAGTGTTTTGAATTCTGTATCTGTTAGGTTATCTATCTCCTCATCTGTTAGGTTGGCTATCTCTTCATCGCTTAGTTCTCCCACTGGAACCTTGATGTGTTCCCCCTTTCGGGCCATACTTTTCTGTCTCCTCGTTCTGACAGGTTCCTGTGTTTGTTTGCCTCCATGTCCCAGGTAGAGCTGTCGCTCCTGTTATATTGTAAGGGGTGGAGTCTTACGGATTCGTCAGTACAGGACGACCTGTTTCACCATGTTGTGGCACTGTATGTAGGGGAGACGTCCAAGAGGGAACAATGCCACCTGCCCAGCACTTGCCCCTTTTCCAGGCACCTCTCCCACTTCAGCACCGGGCTGGTGCCTCTCTAGCTGCTGCCCTGCCCGTTGTTCCCAGGGTAGGTGGGTCTGTGGATGTTCTAGGATTGTGGGGGCCTTTTAAACAAGCAGACTCTGCTGAGAGACCAGCAGTCTCTGCCTCCACTTCAACCCCCACTGGTCTGCACAGTCAGAAGCAATGAGGCTTGATTTTCTCTGGTGCTGGGACCGTGAGCTGCGAGGTCTGGTGAGGACTTGGGAATGCTCCCCAGGTGTCCCTCCTGACTTTTTAAAATATGTGACTGCACTTTCTGCCAGCCTGCTGCTGCCACCACCACACGACGTCCTTTCCACCCTGGCTTCGCCCCTCCTACCTGTCTGGATGAGTATTTCTTCTTTATATCTTTGTTTGCTGGACTTCCATGCAGTTTGATTTTCTGGAACTTTTGGTTGTTTCTAGTTTTGAGGTATTTGTATTCTTTCTTAGTTGTGGAGGAAGACACAGCATGTCTATCTGTGCCTCCATCTTGGCTGGAAGTACGTCCTTGGTTAAATTTATTTCTAAGTACTTTATTTTTCTTGTTGCTGTAGTAAATGGGATTTTTTCTTAGTTTCTCATTCTGATAGTTAATTGCTGGTGTACAAAAATGCCATCAACTTTTGAATGTTGACTTTCTGTCCCATTACTTTGCCAAAGTCACTTAATAGGTCAAGTAGTTTTTTGATGGATACTACAAAGTTTTTTATGTACACTATCATGTCATCTGTGAATAATGACAGTTTTACTTCTTCCTTTCCAACTTGGATGTCTTTTATTTCTTGTCTAATCCATGTGGCTAGAACTTTCAATACTATGTTGACTAAGAGTGGTTTAAGTGGGCACCCTTATCTTGTTCCTGATCCTAAGGGATATGCTTTTAGTTTTTGCCCATTGAGTATTATGTTGGCAGCAGGTTTCTCATATGTGGACATATTATGTTGAGATATGTTTCCTCTATTCCCACTTTTCTGAGTGTTTTCATCATAAATGGTTGCTGGATTTTGTCAAATGCTTTTTCAGCATAGTGATATGATCATGTGATTTTTGTCTTTAATTATATTTATGTGGTGTGTTACATTTATTTACTTGTGACTGTTATACCGTCCTTGCATCCCTTGGATAAATCCCACTTGATCATGGTGTATGATCTTTTTAATGTATTTCTGGATCCAGATTGCCAATATTTTGTTGAGGATTTTAGCATCTATGTTCATCAGAGATATTGGCCTGTAATTTACTTTCTTTGTTGTGTTTTTACCTGGTTTTGGAATTAGGGTAATACTGGCCTCATAAAAAGACTTTGGGAGTCTTCCCTCTTCTTGAATATTTTGGAATATTTTGAGAAGGATGGGTGTGTGTTCTTTTTTGTTTGGTAAAATTTGCCTGTTAAGGCTTCCAGTTCAGGGCTTTTGTGTGTGAGGAGTTTTTTTATTACTGCTTCAATTTCACTAGTTGTTATTGGTCTGTTCAGGCTTTCTGCTTCTTCAGTTTTGGGAGATTGTATGCTTCTAGAAATTGGTCCATTTAGCCTAGGTTGTCCAGAATCTTGACATATAGTAGTTCATAGTCACTTCTTAAAATCCTTTGCATTTCTGTGGCGTTGGTTGTTCTCTCTCGCATCTGATTTTATTTGTGTTCTCTCTCTGTCTCTTATGTTCTCTCTCTCTCTCTCTCTCTCTCTCTCTCTCTCTCAATAAGTCTGGTTAGAAGTTTGTCGATTTTATTTATCTTTTCAATGAACCAGCCTCGGGATTCATTGATTCTTTGTATTTTTAAAATCTCTATGTCATTTAATTCTGCTCTGAACATGATTATTTCCTTCCTTCTACTCACTCTGGCCTTTATTTGTTGTTCTTCCTGTAATTCTTTTAGATGTAGGGTTAGGCTGTTTATTTGAGATTTTTCTATCTTTTTTAGGTAGACCTGTATTGCTTTGAACTTCTCTCTCAGGACTGCCTTCTCTGCATCCTATCATAGGATTTGAGTTAGTTTAGGTCATTTTTTAAAATTCTGATTTTAATGGCTTTGAGGACAGTGTGCTATTCCTAAGTCTTAGTGTAGTCAATGGAGAGTAAATATATAAGTGAAAAGCCTGATATTTCTGTAAAAGTTCCTATTTACAGAGTGAATCTGAATAAAGGGAGTTTTCAAAATATATAATCATATAAAGTAGTTCTGTAATATTTCCCTAAATTGCTTTCCTCTCATTTTTCTTGCTTAGGTGGATGAATCAACTCTGCTTAAAAACAGTAATAATCTTCTTTTTTTTCATAGGTTTTCTGTAAAGACTCTGATTGATCGGTCTTGCTTTGAGACAATTGATGATTCTTCTCCTGAATTTAACAATTTTGCAGCTATTTTGGAACAGATTCTAAGTCACCGGCTAAAAGGTAATAATACTAGTGTATTATTTATTCTCCGAACAGCTCTCTATTTAATAAGCTTGACATTTTAGAAACTGTATATCTGGTGTGAGTTAGATAGCAGCCATACTGAATCATGAGAAATATAAAATTGATTTTAGAATGCATGATATTTTGGCCTATGTTCCTAGAAAAGAATATTCTCAAATTTATAGTTACTTCCATGATAGATTAAAAATAATGAATATATACTTTGAAACACTTATCTACAGTCATAGAAAACTCTGATCCATTAGATATTTTTTCATTATAAAAAGGACATATGTGCAACAAAACAAGTCAGTATAAGAATTTATAAGAAAAGCGTTAATATCCTTAGCCTATCAGCTCTCTAATACCAACTCCAGATGTTAATAGAATGTGTAACTTCCATGAATTTCCTATTCTAAAGATTACTTTAAAATGTTTTGTTCATTTTGTTGTGAAATACATATAATATACAGAAATACATAGTATAATTATATTCTCCCAATCTCCCATTTTCCCTTACCCGCACTTTAAGATTCTCTTACATGATCACAACCTTATCTCTTCCCCCAGGGTAACCATTATCCTGATTTGGAGAATAATTCCTTTTACTGTGATTCCCAGAACCCCTTTTCCTATATGGTTTCATAATGAAGTTGGGATATTTATTGAATATATACCTGTTCATGAATGAGAATGGCTTCTAATTTGTTTTTTCCTACTGTCTTTGTTGGGTTTTGATATCGACTATGCATAAAATGAGTTAAGGAGTGTTTCCTTTTTGTCTGTGTTTTGGATGAGTTTGTGTAAGAATTATCTGTTACTGGAAGTTTAGCAGGATTTTCTGGTAGACCCTCTTGGGCTTTAAAATTTTCTTTACAGATAATTTTTTACTCATTTAAAAAACTACTCATTCACATTTTTTAATGTCATAAGACTATTCAGGTTTGGTAAATTATACTTTTCTAAAAATTCGGTTGTTCATAAATCATGTTCTTTCAACCTTATATAATCTTACTAATTTTTAAAAATCTACTTGTATCAATTACCAATATAGTGGCATATTAAAATCTCCTTCTGAAATTGCGGATTTCTCTATTTCACCTTATAGATCTGTAAATATTTTCTTTGTTTTGAGATCATGTTCTTCGGCCCACAGATATTTAAATTTATTAAGAATCGCTCATAAATTGAAACTTTAATCATTATAAAGTGACTCCTTTTTACTCTTTTTGGTATTAAGTTTATTTTGTCTGCTCCCAGTGTAAGTAAATCAACATTTTGAGTGTTTAATATAAAAAAAGAATGAGTGCATTAATTAATTGCCATATTCAAGGAGCAGAGTCACTTTCTGTAAGTAATTAAAATAAAAGCCTAAAATAAAAGGCAGCCCATTTCCAAAGGTTACTGGGTGATATGTCAATCAATTCACAAAGAAGCATCTAGGCATTAAATTTGTTTGCTTATAAACAGGTTAAAAAGAGGTATGTAAAAGAGATGCTCCAGATTGGTTTACTTAAAATAAACCAGTAAATACATTTACATAATAAACATAGATCTCAAAATTTAAAAAGGAACATGGAAGCTATATTCTCTCAAAGTTATAAAATATTTTTAAATTAAAAATGTGTCTGTAAAAAATAGCTGATAATATCAAGATATGTAGAATAAATCTTAGTAATAATAATAATTTATCACATTTATTCTGTAATCTTGTCTTCCTAAAGGAAACTTGATCATTAGATGTTTTTGCTTGTTTTTATTATCTTTACAATCTTAATGGTATAGTTTCAAGAACAGTAATCGGTTTCGGTAATATAATTTATGATAATCTCAAACTTAATCTGAAGGTGAATTCTATTCTGTGGTTTTTGATGCTGAAAACAACAAGTTTTACTAAGTGTGTATTAAATCACAGTTTAACAGTCCTGTGTGCTTATTTTTTTTAAAAGGTTGAATTTAATTACATGGAGAAATAAAATCTGAATTCAGTCATCCCTTTGCAGTTTAAAGTGGGATCCATATAATCACTAATGATTTTCTGTTAGAAGTTGGTTATTTTGCATTTTAAAATGCTTATTTTTTTCTTATGTTTACTGTTTTGTATTTCTTAAATTTTCTGCCCTTAATATGTTATTTTTAATTAAAATATAAGTTTTTATAAAAGCAAAGGATATGAGTTTTTTGAGATACTTCTATATTGTGTGATGATCATATTTTTACATTTCATTTATAAATTTGTAAGTAATACCTGACAAAAAACAACATGTAATAGAGTAGAACTTGATGTTTGATGTTTCTAATGTTCACAAGATTTTTATCAGAAGATCTTAATTCCTGTGATAATACTGTTTAACATATGATTCACTCACAAAACACATAAATAACTGTCAGCAGAAAACAAGCCATGTTGAGATATCCATGCTGAGTGATGGGGTAGATCCTCTACCACATAAATTGACCCCTTCTGCACACCTGCCTGCCATCTTCTGAGTAATGCCTCAGCAAAATATAGATCACAGACCTTTAGAATTAACATTTTTCACACTGTCAGATGCACTTGACCATAAGACACACCTAGGTTTAGAGGAGGAAAACAAGAAAAAAAAAATCTGAACCAAATGGTGTACTAAAATATTTAATAAAATATAACAGAATAATATTTCAACCATGTAAAGTGAACAGCAGTCAACAGCGGTATTAAGAACCATCATCACTGTCATTAACAAATGAGGAGAGACTTTAAGGTTCAAGTACTCTTCTAGTTTTCTGGGAACCCCAAGAACTCATCATCGCTAGTGTCAGAATTTATAAAGCTCAGTTGCTCACAATCATGGATATCACTTTTTTGCTATCTTCATACTGACCAGATGCCCTGAGATTCATCAGTAAAGTGGGACATTTAAGTGTCCCCAGTGGGTTTGCATGGGTCCACTGTTTTCTCTTCTAACAGCTGTGGCCACTGCTGACAGGTCAGGTAATACACATCATGGTCTGTGATGCAATATTTGCTCCATAAGATGCACAGACATTTTCCCTCCACTTCTGGGGGGTGGGGGGGGGGAATGCATCTTATGGAGCAAAAAATATGGTAGTTCTAATGATGAATGTTATTTCTGAGAAGTCAAACAACTACTTTGAAAATAGAAGCTCTAGTTGATGTATGGATAAGAATTCCACTAGAATAACTAAGATAGTAAGAAAGATGACATGGTGAGATGCATGTTACTTTTTAAAGCTAGGTAACATTAATAATTCAAAACCTTCTTTAAAAAACATTCCCTGTAGGTCAACTATTCTGGTTACTGTTATTAATATACATATGAATCATGAAATTATCTGTAACTTTCGAGATAAGGTATTTTAAAGATTTCAGTGTGTAGAGACTTCCATATATCATTTCCCATTTTTTAGTATTCTCATATGTAGCAGATTGCTCTTACTTTTGGAGAAGTAACATGATTAGTTTTGAAGAAAACAGCGTTCACTTAAATTTTAGCTACTGATATATAACAGCTAATTTTTCCAAGTACAAATTTAAAATGCATAACTTCATGGGTTTGTAAGATTTACTTTTCTTCAGATTCTTTTTATTTTTTAAAGGAAATGGCACTTAGCTTAATTAATAATTTCTTCCAGAAAAAGATAAAGTCTAGGTACAATATAGGCTGTGCTGACACAGGTAAAATGGAGAGCTGAAGTAGTTATCTGCTTCACCCTAAAGCCCCATTATTGAAAAAAAGAAGGCTTTTTAAATCACATTCAGTAATCTTGTTTGCAACAATCCCTCAATAAGGTGATGGTCTTACTTTTCTGGAATACAGCTGAGAACTAGGAATTAATCACAGTATAGAATTAAAGAGACTTTAGTTCAGGACATCAGTTTATTAACTTTTATTTTTTAAATTTTCAATTAAGTTTACATTTAATATTCTGTATTAGTTTCAGATGTACAGCATAGTGGTTAGACAATCAAGTACTTTACAGAGTGGTCTGCCTGATATTTCCAGTACTCACCTGGCCCCATAGATAGTTATTACAATATTATTGACTATATTTCTTCCCTGTGCTGTAATTTACATCTCTGTGACTCTTCCATAACTACAACCCATACTTCTTAATCCCTTTATCTTTTTCACCCCTGTCCCCTCTCAGTCCACCCAAACGCCTGCCAATTCCCTTCTCTCTGGACACCATCAGTCTGTTCTCTGTATGAGCCTGTTTCTATTTTATTTTGTTCTTTAGATTCCATATGTAAGTGAAATCATATGGTATTTGTCTTTCTCTGACTTATTTCACTTACATAATACTCTCTAGGTCCATCTATGCTGTCACAAAAGGTAAGATTTCATTCTTTTTTATGGCTGATTGTGTATATGTGCCTCAGCTTTTTAATCTACCTGTCAATTAAGGGGCACTTGGATTGTTTCCATATCTTGGCTATTGTCAATAATGTTGCAATAAACATGGAGGTACATATATTCTTACAAATTAGTGTTTTGGATTTTTTTGGATATTATTTCCAGAAGTGGAATCTCCGAGTCATAAGGCAATTCCATTTTTAATTTTTTGAGGAACCTATGCACCTGTTTTTCATAGTGGTAATGTATACCAGTCTCCATTCCCACCAACAGTGCACTTTATTCCACATCCTCGCCAATATACGTTGCTTGTGGATTTATTAATGATAGACTTTCTGACAGGTGTGAGGTGGTATCTTGTGGTTTTTATTTGCATTTTGCTAAAGATTGGTGATGGTGAGCAACATTTCATATGTCTGTTGGCCATCTGAATGTCTTTGGAGAAGTTTTTGTTAGGTTTTCTGCCCACTTTTTAATTGAGTTCTTTGTTTTTCTGGTGTTGAATTGTATGACTCTTTATACACTTTGGATATTAACTACTTATGGAATGTATTATTGGCAAATATCTTCATGCATTCAGTAGGTTGTCTTTTTGTTGTTTTTAATGTTTTCCCTTGCTGTGGAAAAGCTTTTTAGTTTGATGTAGTCCCATTTGTTTAGTTTTTCTTGTTTCCCTTGCCTGAGAGGATATATTAGGAAAAAAATATTGCTAAGAAGAATGTCTATTTCACTGCCTATGTTTTCTTCTAGTAGTTTTATGGTTTTAGGTCTTACATTTAAACCTTTAATCCATTTTGAGTTTATTCTTGTATATGGTGTAATAGGTGGTCCGGTTTCATTTCTAACTGGTGGATATGTAGTCTTTATTTAGGAACTTAGTATTGCTGTATAGTCCACATTTTAATGTACTTCAGAGTATTAGAAAATTCTGTGTACATGAAGCCAAACTCTCTGTGCTTTCTGCCATTTTTTCAAAATTGTGAACCTAATAAATATTAAAAGATTGTTATTACGTAACCTTTTCTCCTCAGTTCCCCTTTTTCTTTCTTCCCGGTAAGGTTCCTTCAATCTTCTGGAACCACCATAATCTTAGTAATTTTTCTGGTTTATCACTGGTTTGTTAGTATTACTCTTAAAATCTGGTATGTAGAGCTGAGAAAGTGCTTCAAATAGGTTAACCTTTATATCAGAATTTAAGACTACATTGACATTTGATCCACTTCATTCTTTTGATTATTGAAATTAATGGCAAGTAAAATCCCAATACTGTTTAAAAACTGAACTGTTGTTTAGCTTATGTTTTAGGTTCTCTAAATTAATTGCCTGAGCTCAAGTTTAATAGGAATAAATGCAGTATTCCTTCCTTCATCATCCACTCTTTAGAGATGGAGAAGGTGGTTGTAAAAATGAAGCTTAGGAGGATTTCTACTTATAGGAAGATGAAGGGGACATACTTTTCCCTATTTCTCCCACAAAGTAAACAAAACTGTTGGACATTCTATATAAAACAAACAAAAGAAGACTCTGAAAGGTAGAGAGAAAAAGATTGATTATCTAGGGACCTTAGGGCTTTAGAAATAATATGATAGGGGGTTCCTTGGATCTTTTGGTTGCCTTAAATATCTAAAACTGGGTACTAGAAAGGCCAGTGGACTGATGATGTCTGTGGGAATATAAAAAAAAAAAAAAAAAGAGTCCCACAAGGACCTCTATAGCTAAAGGACCAGGAACAGAATAGCTTAACAAAGACTGAAATCTTTAGAAAGCATCTGCTCTACTTTAGCCAAATACAGCTGCAAAACTAAGACCAGAAAAGGCTAAGTCGGGAACCCAGAATTCCATCCTCATGAGGCTGTAACATTGTGTCCCAATACTAGCATCTGTGTGGTACCAGAGAAGGCCAAACAGAGAGCTAGGGCTTCTTCCCCTCTGGTAGATGTGAGCCTTTTCTCCCATCTACCCACACAATGTATCAATGGGGAGTCTGGACTTTTATCTCCACCCAGCAGTAATGAGGTGCCACTTCCCCGCCACACTGAGGTTTTATCAGAAGAGGCCTATCAGAGAGTTATGTTTTTCACCATCACCCAGCAGTAATGAGGCTATTCTCAGTAAATTGTCAGTGGAAACCATTCAGGAAGCCTAGACGCCCACCTCTACCCAGAAGTAATGAGGAATCTCCACTTGAGTGTCATTGGAGGACAACTGAGAACTTGGACTTCTCCCTCCATTTGGCAGTAATGAGGTAGTACCCCTCATCCCACCTTCCCCTATGGAGCAGTGTTATAGAAAGACAGTTAAAAGAGAAGGTTTAAATAAGATCCAGAGACTTAAAATATGAACACAAACAGGTTTCATGCAAAGATCACTTTTCATAACAAAACCAGGAAGATCTCAAATTGCATAACAAAAGACAATAGATGTCAACACTGAGATCATGAAAGTGTTGGAATTACTGACAAAAATCATAAATTAGACATGGTAAAAATGCTCCACTGAGCAATTAAAACATGCCTGATACAAATGAAAAAGAAAAGAAAAGAAAGAAAGAAAACCTCAACAAGTAAATAGAAGGTATAAAGAGAAGGCAAATGGAAATTTTGGTACTGAAAAATAAAAACCAAAATAAAAAACTCAGTAGATGGGCTCAACAGGAAAATGGAAGCAAGAAAAGAAAGAATCTGTGAACTGGAAAACAGAACAATAGAAATTTCCCAATCTAAATAAGAGACTAAAAATATTCTAAAATTAAGAAAAACTAAAGAATTAAAAAATCAGCAGAGCCTTGGGGACCTGTAGGGCTACAACAAGACAGCTAACACTTCAGTCATCAGGGACCTCAAAGAATAAGAGAAAAAGGAAGGGACTGAAAATATTCTCAAAGAAATAATGGCTGGCCCTGGCTGGTGTAGTTTAGTTGGTTGGAGCATAGTCCTGTAAACTGCAAGGTCACAGGCAAGGTTCCCAGTCAGGGCACATGTCTAATTTGTGGGTTTGGTCCCTGCTTGGCATGTGTATGAGAGGCAACTGACTGATGTTTCTCTCCTTCTTTCTCTCCCTCTCTTCCCCCCTCTTTAAAATCAATAAGCATGTCCTCGAGTGAGGATTAAAAAAAGAAATAATGGCTGAAAATTTCCCAAATTTGGCAAGAATTATCCTTCCACAATGCAGGGAAATGCTAGACCCTCTCAGGTGTAGGAAAACTTAGGGAGATTGTTTCTAGCGGACTTACCCTAAAATAATGGTTAAAAACCTTCTTTTAGCGTAAAGGAGATGATTAAAGGAACTTTTTGAAGGAGTAAAGAACATGGTAAACTAAAATATGGGCTTTCCACTCTGTTTCTGATTTCTCTGTTTTACTCTTTCCTGTCTTCCTGTGGGTTACTTGAACATTTTTTAGAATTCTGTTTTTATTTATTTTTAGTGTTTTTGAGTGTACCTTTTTGTATAAAAATTTTAGTGGTTCTAGGTATTATGTTGTATATATGTAATGTTTCACACTCTACTAGTGTCATCATTTTCCAGTCTGAAATTTAAATAGTTCCCCTACATAAATTTAGAACCACATTATACAGTGTTATAATTTTTGTTTCCACTCTCAAACTTAATTTAGAAAACCCAGGAGGAGAATGAAAGCCTATTGTTTCAAATTGCAGATATGTCCAGCACACAGCCTGGAATATATGAGGCAAGGAACTTACTGCTGGACCATTTCTTGAGTTCCAAGGTCCCTAACTAGTCTTCCTTTTATTTTCCACCTTCAGGATTTTCTTATGCTTGTTTTTATACCAGATGGGGTTAAAGGAGGTTTACAATTGTGAGAACATGAAACAGTTTATTCTTGTATTGTTATTTATTATTGTATTATTTTCCATAAAACAACTCTAAACCTACCTTTTCCCTACCCTGTATATAATGTCCAGGTTTTTCGTTGTATTTAATGGGAGGAAAGAGCATCTACTTTATCTCAGTGGTCCCCAACCTTTTTGGCACCAGTGACTGGTTTCATGTAAGACAGTTTTTCTATGGACTGGGCTGTGGGCTGAGCACCAGGGTCCTGGCAGCTGACCCTTTAGCTCTCTCCCCAGGGCCACCAGTCCCAGACTCTCCTCATGTGGCTCTAGTCCACACTGCCCTCCCTCTGCCGAAGACCAGGGTAACTGGCTGCAAATAAAATTTTGTATGTTGACCCTTTAAGAGGCTCTTTGGGTCTCCTACTGTTTCTCCCTGGCAGACAGAAACCCTGCTGCTTTTTACAGCCAGATGTTATTTGGGTTCCTTTTCCCGGTTCTGGTGCTCTAGGCTTGGGAGCCCAGCTTGGCATTTGATTCTACACTTCCTAGGGGGAACCCCCGGGCCACTGAAATATAGCTCTGGAACTTTATCTGCCGCCCGTGGAAGCTCAGCCAGCCCTTTCACACCTCCATACTTCCTAAGAGTCTTGATATGGTGAAGTGGTTTCTTCCATAAGTCCTTGGTTATAATGCTTCTCTCCAGCTAGTGTTCATATGGCTATTCAGGATGATTTTTCTATAATTTAGTTGTAATTCCAATTTGGTCCTGGGAGGAGGCTAGTCTACTGCCATCTTGGATTCTCTCTTATTTTCTTCTTTGAAAGTTATTTTTGCCCTTTGTTATTGATTTGAATAAACGTATACTATGTAAAGTCTGATCACTATATGATACATTAATATTTATTAACACAATATATAATGTATATATTTTTAAGTTTAGACACCCCATTTTTTTCTATATTTTGCTCTTTACATAGATTCACCCATTTCCATCCTCTAGCCATGGCTTATAATTACTTTTTTTTCCTGTAGATAGAAGGTCCTTTTATATTTGAGCATGAGATTACTCCTGGTTATTACCCATTGAAGCTATTATTTTGTTAGCCATTTAAATTTCTAGTTCAGCCTCATTCTTTCTTCTGTTTCTTTTTTGTTCCGTTCTATCCAGCCAGTTCTTAATATGGTTTTCCTACAGGTTATTTTTCTCATTCTTCTACTGTGTGTTACTGCATTCTGAACTCTCCATTTCATTATTTTTTTTCATGTCTGGAAAATTTCTGTAAGTTTATGTATTTCCCAGGCCCAGGAAATTATAGCTATTATTTATTCAAATGTATTTTGTGCACCCATCTTTTTTACCTCTCCTTCTAGGATTCCAATGACACAAATTTTATATCTTTTTCTATTTCCCAGCAGGTCAATTTATTTTCTTCAGTTTGCGTAATTTCTTTTGATCTAGTTTTCTAATTTATATACCACTCTATAATCTATATTCTGCTATAGAGCCCCACCTAGTGAATGTTTTATTTCAGATACTGTATTTTTATGTTCTTTTAGAATTTCCACTTGGTAATTTCTTAGGTTTTATTTTTAAATTCAGAACTTCTGTTTCTGTATTCATTTCAAGAATGCTTAGCTTACACCGTGGAGCATGGTTATAATGGCTGCTTTAACATTTTTGTCTGATAATTCATCTAAGAATTGGCCTCTTGCTCATCTTTTTATTTAATAACTGGTCATATTTTCCAGTTTTTTTGTATGTAAAGTAATTTTGAGTTATATAATAAATATTTTAATATTATCTTGAGACTCTAAATCCTGTTAAAATCCTCTGGAGTATGTTGAATTTTTTTTTTTTCAGATAGCCAAGTTCTTTCTTGTCTTCTGTGTGCAAAGATTCCAGTGTAAGTTCAGTACATCCTTTGCTACACTTCTTTGGGTCTTACCCACATATATGCCACTCTAGGACGTGGTGGTGGTTTGTGCCCTAGTGCAGTTCTCAAAATCTTGAGTGTGCGTACAGAACTTATGCTGGTCACCAGCATACAGAATTAGGGCATTTCCTCTCCCAGCTCTACCTTCCCTGATACACTCTCCAACTCCTAGGTCCCTTCTTTTCTTAGTTTCTCTAGCCTGACAAAGGTTTTCTCTAAGAGTTTTAACCTCCCACACTGTTGCACAGTTCTGGGCAATTCAAACTGCTCTTGGCAGGAAGCAGCAAGAAAAAAAAAAAAAAAGGGAAGCCCTCAACACCTTCTGTGTCACAGAGGCTCCTTTTCCTGATCCTCTGACCAGAAAGAAAAGGTTACTATTGGGAGATTTTGCTCTCTGCATCCATAGTATAATTAAAGACCAAACTCCCCTCAGGTTAAAGTGGAGAATATGAGGGAAAATAATACACAGGATACTCACTCCTGTAAGGTTCTTTTTCAGATTTTGATATCTCTCCCTAATCTTGCTGTTATTGTTTAATTTTCAAAGTATACAAGTAGGGTGTTTTGTTTTGTTTTGTTTTTGTTTTTGTATTCTGTCTAGAGTTTTCAGCTGCAATCAGTGGAAAAGTGTTGTGAACTCAATTGTGTCCATATAAATTCATACACTGAAGCCATAATGCCCAATGTGACTGTATTTGAAGACAGGTTTTATAAAGAGGTAATTAAGGTTAAATGAGGTCACATAGGGTAGGGTCCTGACCTGACAGGGTCAGTCTTCTTATAAGAAGCAACACAGGAGAGCAAATCTCTCTCTCTCTCTCTTTCTCTCTCTCTCTCTCTCTCTCTCTCTCTCTCTCTCCCTCCCTCCCTCCCTCCCTCCCTCCCTCCCTCCCTCCCTCCCTCTCTCTCTCTCTCTCTCTCTCTCTCTCTCTCTCTCTCTCTCTCTCTCTCTCTCTCTCTCTCTCTCTCTCTCTCTCTCAGATATATCTATAAGCCAGGAAAACAGTTCTCACCAAAATCTGAATTATCTAGCACTTTTGTCTTAGACTTCCTAGCCTCCAGAACTATGAGGAATACATTTCTGTTGTTTAAGCCACTCAGACTATGACATTTTGTTATAGCAGTCAAGTAGACTAAGACAGGGTGATAGTGGACATATTCCATCTTGTCTAGCTTCACAGTTCTGTTAGCTTTTTCACCTGTAACTTTTGAAGGCTATATGTGGTAAAATGTATAGCATAAAAGACAAGAGGATAGAAAGGAAATAATAGAGTTGTATATAAATTAGAAAACTAGATAAATAGAAAATATGGAAACTGAAGAAAAGAAATTGACCTGTTCAGCAATAGAAAAAGATATAAAATTTGTGTTATTGGAATCCAAGAAAGAGAGGAAGAAAAGATTAGTGCAGAAAATACATTTGAAGAAATAATAGCTGTAGGTTCTCGGATCTGGGAAAGACATAAACTTACAGATTTAAGAAGCTCAGCAAACCTCTAAGATTAACTACTCCCAAATACAAACTCTGAAAATAAAAGATAAAAAGTCTTGAAAGCAGCCAAAGAAATAGAGTACATTACATTAGGGAACAGCAGTTCAAATGATTGTGGGTTTTTCATTTAGAAACACAGAAGACAGATGAACAACATTAAAGTTCTAAAAGAAAAGAACTGATAACTCAGAATTCCATATCCTGTGAAATCTTACCTCAGGAATGAAGACAAAATACTCAGATGAACGAAAACTAAGAAGTGTTACCAGTAAACTTAGTATAAAAGAAATGCTATCAAAAGGTCTTCAGACTGAAGGGAGATGATACCAGAGGAAAACTTAAAACTTCATGAATGAAGAAAGAGCAACAGGAATGGTAAATATATCTGAGGAAATATAGCAGATGTTTTATGTTTTTCTCTTAAGATCTTTAAAATATTAAAATATAACTATTAAAAACAAAAATTACAACATTGCTTGGGAGTTTTCAATGTTTGCATTTATAATAAAAATATCATTTAAAAGAAATGGGAATGTAAAGGGACCTATCTTGGGATATATTTACTTGAAATGGTAAAATAGTAACTGTAAGTAGACTGTTAAAAGTGAGGTTTTATATAGTAATTTTTGTATTGTAAATTTTTATCGACTCTAAAAATACTGAGATTTAGCAAAAAAACCAATAAATAAAGTGGAACACTAAAAATATTTAAATTACCCAGGTCAAAGCAAAATTCTGGTCAAGGTGGAGGTGGAGGTAAACACAGCTTGCCTCCTCACACAACCACAGCAAAAATTACACCTAGACTACAAAACAAATATCACCCAGAATTGTCATAAAATTGAGCTGTATGGAAGTCAGACAACCAGGGAATTAAAGAAGTCACATTCATCCAGACTGATAGTGGGGCAGAGACATGGAGAAGCTGTGAAAACCAGTGAAGGTAGGGGCAGTGGGAAAAACTAAAGGATTGTCAGGAGTCTCCTCTTAAAGGGCATTCAGTGGACTTAGACTTATTCAGACTCACTCACCCTATGCTTCAGCACCCAGGCAGCAGCTGGAATAGCACTGCTACATACGGGGAGAAATTGAAGTGTCTGGCATCAGGGCAGTGCTGGGGGACAGCTTTCTCTCAGACAGAACTCCAGAGGCCAGGCAGTATCATTGTCCTCTTTCTGAGCCTTCCTGCACACAGAGCCAAAGATTGGTGACACCCTACTGGAGACTCCATCAACCTGGTTCATTTGGGTTGCCCCACCCAACTTACTGGTGCACTTTTCTACAATAGGCCATGTTACTAAGACAGGGAGTCAAAGCAGCTCCACCTAATACATAGAAACAAATACAGGGAAGCCGCCAAAATGAGAAGACAAAGAAATAAGGACCAAATGAAAGAACAGAACAAAACTCCAGAAAAAGAACTAAACAAAATGGACATAAGCAATCTATCAGATGCAGAGTTCAAAATGCTGGTTATTAGAATGTTTAAAGAACTCTTTGGGTACTTCAACGGCGTAAAAAAACCCAGGTAAAAATGAAGGGTACACTGAGTGAAATAAAGAAAAATTTACATGGCACCAACAGTAGAGTGGATGAAGCCAAGAATCAAATCGGTGATTTGGAACATAAGGAAGGAAAAAGCATTTAATCAGAACAGCAAAAAGGAAAAAGAATTTAAAAAAAATGTGGAGAGGCTAAGGAGCCTCTGAGACAACTTCAAACATACCAACATCTGAATCATAAGGATGCCAGAAGGAGAAGAGCAAGAGCAAGAAATTGAAAACTTATTTGAAAAAATGATGAAAGAAAACCTCCCTAATTTGGTGAAGGAAATAGACATACAAATCCAGGAAGCACAGAGAGTCTCAAACAAGATGGACACAGAGAGGACCACACTAAGATACAGAGCTTAAAAAAAAAACCAAAAGCTGAAAGAACTGACTGGAAAAATTAGAAAATAAGAAAATTCACAGTAACATTTGGCGACTTCAGCACTCTTATAATAATTAATAGAACAAGTAGACAGAAAACCAGTAAGGATATAAGAGATTAGAACAATATATTATCAACCAATTGACTTAATTATACATTTATAAAATACTCAAACAGCAGCAGAATTTATATACTTTTCAAAAGCAAATGAACATGTAAAAGATCTTATTCTGAGACATATCACAAACCTCAACAAATTTAAAAAAACTGAAACCATATGAAATATGTTCTCTGACTATAATAGAATTAAACTAGAAATTAAGAACAGAGCTGAAAAATCACCAAATATTTGGAAATTAAAAAAAAATACTTGTAAATAAATCATGGGTCAAAGAGTAAGTCTCAAGGAAAATTAGAAAGAATTTTGAACTTGAATGAAAATGAAAATACATCATATTCAAATTTATGGGATGCAGTTAGAAAGCAGTACTTAGAGTGATTTTTAAAGCATTAAAAGCAAATATTAGAAAAGATGAAAGATCTAAAGTCAATAATCTAAAATTCCACCTTAAGAAATTTAAAAAAGAAGAGAAAAATTAAATCCCAAGCAAGCAGAAAGAAGGAGATAATAAAGGTAAAAGCAGAAATCAATGAAATTGAACACACAGAAATAACTGATAACAGCAATGACATGGAAGGCTGTTTATTTGAAAACACTAATAAAATTTATAAACTTCCAGTCATATTGACCACAAAAAGGGAGAACACTTCTAAGAGAATCAGACAAGCCATAGGTCTGGAGAATATTAGTTACAAATTACATGGCTTGGTTTTGTTTTGTTTTCAATTACAGTTGCAAATCACACATTTGACAAAGGGTTTGTATCCAAAATATACAAAGAGCTATAAAAACATAGCAGTCTGAAAACAACCAACCCAATTTGAGAATTGGCAGAAAATGTGAATAGACACTTCACCCAAGAAAATATACAGATGGCAGGTAAACACACAAAAAGTTGCTAAACATCATTAGTCATTCAGGAAATGCAATGAATACCAGAATCAGGTACTACTACACACCTGTACCAAGTTCTGCTGGGGATATGAGGAAATTTGAATTCTTTACTGGTGAGAATGAATGCAAAATGGTTTCCCGGCAGTCACTCCTTTACTTGAGAGAAATGAAAACATGTTTATGTAAAGACCTGATTTATAACAGCTTTATTTATAATCATTAAGAACTGGAAACAACCCAAGTGTCCTTCATGTGATGAATAGATAAACCAATGGTTATATATCCCTACACTGGACAAACTCTGCAATAAAAAAATAAAAGACCTGTTTCTGCAGACCACAACGTGGGAGAATCTCAAATGCATTATGCTAACTAAATGACATGAGACTCTGAAGGTAATATACTGTATGATTCTATTTATATGATGTTCTAGAAAAGGCCAAATTAGAGTCTCAGAGAATAGGATCAGCAATTATTAGGGGTAAAGAGGTTGGTGGAGTTGATTATATAGTATCCACATGAAGGAGTGTTTTGGGGTGGTGGAATTGTGTGTTATGGTTCTGGTTACATGACTCCTTGCAAATTTACTGTAAACTATAAAATATATTTATACCTCCCCAAATTCTATTGCTTCCCATTAAAACATTTAAAAATCGGAGGATTCTACTTTTTCATTGTAATACTTAAAAATTCCCATTTCTTCATCCCAGTGACTTTAGGAGGTTAGGTGGGTTTTCATAGCGCACAGTATAAAGAAACCCCAGGGAACATTTACCATCGCCCTTCCACACTTTTCTTGACTAAACGTAACTCTTACCTTTCCTCTGTTTTGGAAATGGGTAATGCCATGCATTCCCTATTAAGGAATAGATGCCTTAAATTGACACTTCACATACACCTTACTTTTTATCTTTTTTTACTTTTCCCCTAACCTTTTCCACACATACATACACTATTTATTACATTTATTTAGCAATCCATCTAGGCCCTATGCTGGTGTCTTAGGATACACAGATTATTAAGACATGTTTTTACGTGAAACTCAGTCTTGGAGGGCAGAAGAAGGATACATTAACAAATAATGGTGTATAATAGTGTCATTGAATCATAATAGAAGTATTAATGAGCATGATGTAGCACAAAAGAATGAGTAATTTGTTCTACTTGGATGGGTCAGGGAAGACTTCACACAGGAAAAAGCAATAAAAGTACCTCAAGTTAAATTAAAATAAAATCTTTAAAATGTCATCTCTAACTCTGATTATGGACTACCAGGCCAGACATTTTAAGGAAAATATGAAATTTAGCAGTTAAGAGATAAACAATTTTGTAATCTTCAACTAGGTGGTATGGAGATGGGATGTAGTAGTGAATTTTGTAAGGTTTTGTGGGGAATAAGTGATTAAAACGAAAATATAGAACATCTTGAAACATCTAAGATTGTATGTAGTCTGGTACATTTAGTTCAGTGACTTTAAATTGCATAGGGAGTAAAGTTAACCTATGTAGAATATGGTAAGTATAAGGTTCAATAGTAAGTAGCTAGCTATGTAGTATCATAAAAGACTATAGACTATCAATTAGTAGTATACCACCGATTAAAGAGAAAATGATCAAGTATAAGGAGACACTAGGTCAATTTCCTATGAATTAATGTGCTAACTATACTTATTAATCTTGGGCTTGCTGACTCACATTCACATTAGACTCTGCCTTGATTCTGAACATTTCCCAGTTACACTTGTGTACATTGAGTCCTTTTGTTGTTGTTTCTAAATTTCTGTGCTTTGGCATGATTTATCTTTTGCTTCTTCTTGACTGCACCAGGCATATTCCTACCATAGTTCTCCATTTCACTGGCTGTTCTCTCTGTCTGAGATGTACTTCTAGATATCTGAGTGGTTAACTTCCCTAGCTGTTTCAAAACTGCTCATTGAGGCCTGAACCCATCCACCATATTTTAAATTACAATTCACCTCTGTCTTTTCAACCCACGCACTCCTGACCTCTTTTCCCTGTGCTATTTGTTGTCTTATTTTCTAACATACTTTGTGATTTACTAATTATGATTATTGTTTATTGTCTTTCTTTACCTCCACTAAAATGTAAGCTTAACCAGCACAAAACTCTTTACATGTTTTGTTCATTGATGTATCTCAAATCTCTAGAATAGTCCCTGAGATACGGTAGGCACTTAGTGAATATTTGTCGGGAAATAGAACTCTTGATGCAACAATAATAATCTCTCTCTTTTTTCTGATAGCATCTGGATTCAGATTCTTACAATGAGTTAGAACGCCTGTGACTTATTTTAAAAATTCTCCAATCCAGTTGAATTGTAATGATACCTAAGGATTTCTCAGGAACACTGGCTTGAACCTCAAAGCTCTTCCTGACTTAGATGATAAACAGTTAACTTCCCATGGGGCTACCTTTTGAAGTCAAGTATAAACACCTTTAGAAACAATGAGTAAAGATAAAGCTGCCCATTTGGCTTTTGAATTTTCTTTGTTAATTTTTGAAGATTTTCCAACTTTTGATTCTTGGTTTGCACACAAAATGAGACTTGAATTGTTTCTGTAGTAACGTATGAACACAACTCGCCCAATAAGAAGCCATATAGTCAGGCCAAAACATGATACAAGAGATAAGAAAGCAGCTCTGAAGGTTACCAGAGGTTGGCTTTTAGACAATGGACAAGGCCACCACTCTGAGAAACATCCTTTTAAGATAAACTTGGAAATTTAGGAAAGCTTCAACAGATTTTGTGTCTCTGAAAATCATAATATTTGAGGAATTCTTGAAACATCCAGGATTATATATCACATGATAAATTTAGTTCAGTGTCATTAAGTTGCATAGGGAATAAAATTACCTTTTAGAATATAGCAATCTTAAGATTGAGTAGTAAATAAGTTTGTAGATTTTAAAAACAGAAAACCTCAGTTTCAAAACCAAATATGGTGAAAAAGTTTAGTAACTAGAAAAATTTAAGTAGCACTCAAATTTCCATAATTTTATATACCTTTTACATTTGAAGTAATATTCCTATACTTCATCTATTCTTAAGCTTGTGGCCCTCATCATTTGTTACTCTGATGACTTTTGAAGATTTTTATCCCATAACAACAATATAGATAGACTACATGACTTTGCTTGTATTTATATTAATAGTCTACTATGTTTTTGTTTTAAGAAAGAATGAAGACAGGAAAGAAAAGAATAAAGCTCTATTACAATTCCTTAATTTAACCTCATTCCGTACATATACTTTTTAATCTTCTTGGGCTACCTATCATTTTTTTGTCTTCCCTCTTTCCTATAATCCTCATAAAAATGACAGGAGGTTCAAGTTATAAAGCTAAAGTATTAATAAAAACCTTCAGAAATATCAGATTAACTGCAGCTGGTAACTTTTGTATATCTATCATGTATATTATATATATGCCTATAAATGTGTATATGTATTTACATTTTTTGTTACAATCTGTATTTTGCCCTTTGTATATTGGCCATATTATATTTTCCATTTTCTTTTGTTTTTAGTATCTTAAAACTTGAAATTAAATTTACATGACATCAAATTTATGTTTTTACTCTAAAGCATACACAATTAATTGATTTTTAGTATATTCAATATATTATGCAATTATCACTATTGTTTAGTTCCAGGACATTTTCATCACCCTAAAAAGAAACTCGGTACTGATAAAGCAATCACTTTTTTTTCTCCTACCCCGTCCCCTGGAAACTGCTAATCTACTTTTGGTCCTTATGGATTTATTTATTCTAGATGTTTCATGTATATGAAAATGTAAATATGTGGCCTTTTTGTGTGCCTTCTTTCACTTAACATAATGTTTTCAAGGTCCATCCATGTTGTACCATGTATCAGTACTTCATTTATTTTTACGGCTGAATAATATTCCATCATATGCCTATACCACATTTTGTGTATCCATTAATAATTTAATTGACATTTAGATTGTTTCTACTTTTTTTCTGTGAACATTCACATATAAGTTTTTCCTTGAACATATATTTTCTATCCTCAAGTATATTTCCATTTCATTTTTACCAAGTACATCATATTCCATTATATGAATGAACTGTAATTAACGCCCTGTTTATTTTTTCCCAAATTTTATTTTTTATAAAAATGCTGTTATATATCACTGAACATTTATCTTTACCAAGTTTTCTAATTTCTTTAAAATTTTTCCTACAATAAAAGCTAATGAATTCTTAGAATTCTAATTACTGAAATCAAGGGTATGTACACTTTGTATATGTACTATATTTTATTTAATATATGTGACTATATCATATACCAGAAAAATTGTATCAACAATAATGTATGTGTTATTTTTCTCATATCCTCATTGTATTATTAATAATATTTTTATTCTAGGTTGATAGAAGGAAAATAATCTTCTTTAGCTATCTATTAATATGAAATAGATAAAGTATTTTGTTATTTTAACTTATATTATTTGCAAATGAGATTAATATATTTTCATGGTTATTAATCTTCTTTTCCTAATTTCCTGATTATGACCTTTGCCTGTTTCTTTTGTAAAGTGAGTTTTCTTTGTTACCCTTAAATAGAAAGAAAAGTATTTGTATCACATGTAACTAGGATTTATATAGCCCATTTTGATCAATAATAACCTTTATCTCCTTTGTTATTCATCTTCTTACATGATTACTATTAATACTTTATTATTTTATTTTATGGTTATAATTTTTATTTGAAACTTATTTCTGTTTTGAAATATCTGAAATAGTTTTCTTAATGTTTTATATAATTTTGAATGTCTAAATTTCTAAAACACATAGTTCCTAAATACTTGGTTATTTGCTTCTGTTTGGAGCTCTTTGATTGTTGTAGTATTCTGAATTATTGTATTTGCTGTAGGCATTTCTGGGTGAAAAGAAAGAAAAACATCTCAAGAATTTGTACTTACGTATTAGGAGAGACAGACAAAACGGTCTTTATACTTTACAATCAAACCACAATTTTCAAGAAGTCATTTGAATCTCCAAATTGAAATATTTACAGAGTGAGGTATTTATTAATGTTTTCAACTTTGTTATACCTGGAGCATTTTTTCAAGATTTTATATGAACTTCACTTTTAAAAATCCTTCAAAATAAAAAATTCAAAACAGGTTTGTTTTCTGAGTGGGAATACCATATAAAGAAAATATTGTAAAAAGACTTAAATAATACCTACTATTATTAAAATTGAGATTACTTTAATGTCTTTTTTAATGTATGAGAGAGTTAATGAAATTTATCATAATATCAGATAATCCAAATTTTGGGGTTTAGCAGGAATTAATGCTTTCTGATGGTAGTTCATGTTTGTTTTTATCTGTGTTTGCAACCCTTTGAGTTTCTCCCAGAAAAATAATGGGACATTTCCAGTATGACCTTACAATTTTTATGAATTAGCATAAAGCAACTTAGAGTTCTTATAATTATGAAGTCATATTTGTTTTTTCTTTAGTAATGGAAGTTGCTTTCTTGTTAACATTTTTGTCATGTAATTTCAGCAACAGTTTTTAATCACTTTTAATAATCAAATATTGCTAATTTAAAGGAAGTAAATTTTTATTTTATAGAACAGAAAAAAGACTGTACAATTTAATGCACTTTAGTTCATTTTTGGAAAACATCATTATAATTTCAGTTCCTACTTCTTTCTGACTTTTTAATTTCATTGAGTTGCTTGTTTATGTAACCTCATATTCTAATTTTAATTTTAGAACCTATTAAGAAGTGAAAAGTGACCACATAGAAAATAAGATGATATTTTTTCATTGTTAGTTAAATTACAGTGCATATTGCAGTTGTAAATAATGTTTCACTGAATGAGTTTTCTCTTATATATAAATACATGGTTAAAGAGTCAAAATTTCAAATAAGAACTTGTATTAATATTATCAGTGACAAAATAGAGTAATTACACCTGGTATTACCAATTTAAAACAAAAACTTGTGAAAATTCTGAATTACTAGCTGGTAATTTATAACTAGTTTTGTTGATTGTCTTACAAATTGCCATCAGTTTACAAACATATCCATCTAGGATCCATCTTGGATTAGTTAAAAATGAAGTTGTCTACCTGTAACTTTATTAGAAAAATATATACACAGACACACACAGAGAACTAGACTTAGCAAAGGCAAAAAGTTCACCTTCTGCATAATAGTTAACACTTAATGATAATGTAGTTAAGTCATCAAAGATATCAAAATGAATATAAAGTTGGAACAAGGGTTAACATGAAAAGATGGAGGAATGAATAGCATAGTTGTAAGATTAGATTTATAATCAAACTTATCTCCAAGGTCAATTCATTTGTTTAAATCAGTGATCACTAACCTTTTCTGTATGTGAACCTATTTCCAAATTAATAAAAAGATGATAAAATTGCATGTATTTTCAATTATTTGTTTTTAAAAATTATATACTTTTGGGGTAAGAAACTATTGTATCCTTAGTATGGTTAAGCATTCTTTTATTACATATCCATCTCTGAGTAGGTACTTCTTTTGGATGAAACTCCAGAAACTAAATAACACCTGATGTTACTCTATATGATATGGTTATAATAGTGCATTTGAATGAATTTTGTTCTTGAACAAAATGTTTTCTTTTTATTTAGTTTATTTGGTCTTCTCTCAGATGTTTTTCTAAGCTTTTTTAATGGTGAAATACAGTTTCACTTTCTCTTAACATATATTTTAAATATATAAGTACATTTTATTTATATATATAGTAAATATATTTATTTACTTATTTATTTTTAAATATTTAATTTTTCTGTTTTTACAGAGATGGGAAGGGAGGGAGAAAAAGTGGGACAGAAACATCAATGTGCGAGAGGAACATTGATCAGCTGGCTGCCTCTCGCACACCCCTAACTGGGGACCTGGCCGAGAACCAAGGCATGTGCCCTGACCAGGAACTGAACCAGCGGCCTTTGGGTTCACAGGCTAGTGTTCAATCCACTGAGCCACACTAGCCAGGGATACTGTAAATATATTTAAATTAAACAGATTTAATGCAATCCCCATTGAAACCCTAATGGCATTTTTTAAAAAAGAATAAAAATGCATCAGATTTTATGGAACCACAAAACACCCTGAGTAACCAAAGATATCCTGAGAAAAAAAGAATGAAGCTGGAGGTATCCCATTCCCTGACTTCAAATTATACTACAAAGTGAAAATTAATCAAAACAGCATGGTATTGGCAGAAAAACAGACGCACAAACCAATGGCACAGAATTGAGGTCCCAGAAACAAACCCACATGTACAAGGGCAAATGATTTTTTGAAAAAGGAGACAAAAACATGCAATGGAGAAAAGAAAACCTCTTCCAATAAATGGTGCGGGGAAAATTGGAAAACCAGATGCAAAAGAATTGAAATGAGGCTACTGTTTGTCCCCATGTACAAAAATTAACTCAAAATGGACGACAGACCTAAATATAAGACCTGAAACAATAAATTACACAGAAGAAAACATAGGTAGTAAACTTAGGGATCTAGGTCTTAGAGAGGATGTTATGAATCTGATCCCATAAGCAAAGGAAGTAAAGGCAAAAATAAATGATTGGGATTATATCAAATTAAAAAGCTTCTGTACAGCAAAAGAAACTGGCAACAAAACAAAAAAAGCAACCAATAGAATGGGAGAAGATATTTGCAAACAACAGCTCTGATAAGGGGTTAATATACAAAAAATATAAAGAACTCTTACAACTTAACACCAAACAAACAATCCAATTTAAAATGGCAGAGGACCTGAACAGACACTTCTCCCAAAAAGATATACAAATGGCCAACAAATATATGAAAAGATACTTAATTTCACTAGCTGTTAGGGAAACACAAATCAAAATACAATGAAATACCACCTCACACCTGTTAGAAAGGCTGTTATCAACATGATAAGTAATAAGTGTTGGCAAGGTTGTGGAGAAAAAGGAACCCTCATTCACTGCTGGTGGGTGTCCATAGCTACTATGGAAAACTGTATGGAGGCTCCTCAGAAAATTAAGAATTAAGTTATATGACCCTGCAACCCCTCTTCTAAGTATCTACACCACTATGTTCATTTCAACAATATTCACAGTGGCCAAAACATGAAAACAACCAAAGTGTCCTTTGATAGAGGATTGGATAAAGAAGATGTGGTGTGTATATACAGTGGAATACTACTCAGCCATAACTAAAGATGAAATATTGCCATTTGCAACAACATGAATGGATCTTGCTAATATGCTAATAAGCAAAATAGGTCAGATAGAAAGAGTGGAGAACCATATGATTCACTGATACGTGGGATATAAAACTGAAAGCAACAAATGAATAAACAAACAAAAACTCATAAACACAGACAACAGTATGGTGCTTACCAGATGGAAGAAGGTGTAACAAGGGGGAACCCCTTGAAGTGGAGGAGGGGTTGGGAGGCGCCAGGGATGACGCTGAGTGGCAGCCACACTACAGCTTCTGAACCGGTGTACCTCACCCTGCCAATGGGATTCTGGGGGAACCTTTAAAAGGAGAGCGGGTGGAACAGCACCTTGTATTCTCTTCTCCTTCCTGGCTGCCAGGACGGGCTGGAGTTCCTTGTCCCCAGGCCCTGGGGACCGGGTAGCCCAGGGAACACCCCCCCAAAGCCCCCCCCTGAGCACGCCAGGACGAGCCTGGAAAACAACAAGTGTCAGTAAGAGGGGAAGGGAGTAGGCTCTGGTCTGCAGGCTCAGGGAGTGTTGTTGGGCGATAGTCCCCGCACCCTCCACCCAAATGGAAGGCTGCAGTGGCTGCCACCTGCCCATGGCCCACGCCTGCAGGGCAGGCCTGGCAGGTCTCCCAGGCCTCCTGCCCCTTCCCCAGACAAGGAGCTGCAGCAGCTGCCACCCACCCACAGCCCATGCCAGAGCAGGCCTGTCAGTGACAGCTCCAGCACAGCCGGGGTGGGGTGGACGGCAGGGATAGGACCTCCAGTGGGGTCCTCCAGTGGGAGCCGGGTGATGGCGGTTTCCTGCTGCTGATCACTTGGGACTTAGATCCCGCCCAGTCAGAAGCCAGGTCCTGAGGCAGGGTCCCATGCTGGGATGTGTGCCTCCCGGGACTCCAGGCTTTGTTGCGCTGCACTGGGTCCTGGACTGCTTTCACTCTCTCCCCAGGAGAGCAGCGCATGAGACTGAAAGCTGCACACGGAGGCATAAGCTGGGCAGTTGCTCACAAGTGGGGCTTTTCCTTGCATGGCCATCTGGAGTGATCTAGCAGGACACCGCAGACCCTGACAGAGAGCGCTTCTGTGAGACTATCGTGATTCTGAAACCCACCAGTGCATACCCCGGAGAGGATGGAGACCTGTCTGCGAGGCCAGCTTAAGCTCCAGAAGGACAGATAAGCACCAATGGGGAACTTCTAGGTTTGGTTTTGGACTTTAATCTTACTGGGGGTGGCAGGTTTACAGTGCTTTGCAAATGAAGTTGGCTCAGAATGTTTCCAGCCCTCTCAAGTCGGGTTTCCTGTTAATAAAAACCAGTTTCCTTCCATACAAATATTTGTGTTATGTGTATATACACGGCAACAAACAGCAGGGCCCCATGCTGACCTATAGAGTAGGTGGAGGGATAATAAAGGATTAAGGGGACCAAATATATGGTGATGGAAGATGATTTGATTTTGGGTTGTGGGCACAACACAGTGTACAGATGATGTATCATAGAATAGTACACAACCAATGTCACCCCAATAAATTTAGTTCAAAAATAATAAAATTATAAAAATAAACATGAATATTTAATATATATTTTAAAACGAAGGCTTTATTTCAATTGCTTATGAGACTCTTTTCTATAGACAAGTACTCCATGGGCCACTTTGAAATAATGTGAGTTTTGTTGTTCAGGTGTATGTATATATGGAAGCAACTATGCTAAGTATTTACATTTTATATGACAAATATTTACTCCACTTACACTACGTGTTTATTGTCTCATTTTTATTATTTCTGAGGCTGCTAGTGAAAACTCATAACCAACCAGGAAAACCAGCTGACTGATTTTCTGCCCCTGTCAGCTCTTGTCTGTCTAGCCAAAAGTGTACAACAGCATGAGGCTACAGGAAGCAGAAATGTGCTGGGTCTTTTCAGGGCTTTTTTTACTGGGTCTGTCATTACCCATTTATAAAATAAAAGAGGTGTTGAAATTTGACTGCAGGTAATTTGAAATCTAGTGGATTGTCATTTGGTATGGATGCTTCTAGTGGCTTATAACTGACCTAGAGTGGAATATTAAATTATGACTAAAGCAATTAATGCCTACAAATAAGTGAAAATGTTTTACATTTTAAAATTTTCACATGCTGTTTCACAGCCAAGATTAAAATAATATGCATAACTAGGGCATAAAGGCCAACATACTAACAGCTTTCAAAAAAACAAAACCTAATTTATAAATTGAGTTTATTATAAAACTCAGTAATTATTTCCCACTTCATACCAGGGATTGATTAAATCATGGCATAAATCTGTTATGATGTTTGATACATTTTTTCTTGAAGTAAAATTCCTTTCATTAAGATTTTCCTGGAAATCGTTTTAACCTTAATAACTTTTTGATAAAGTAAATGACTACAGATAAGATATGTAACTTTGTTTTCAGGGCAAAGATAGTAAAGTAAATGTGGTTTAAACATTAAGAATTAATATTCTTAATATTTGCAATGAGAGCATTCTGTTCTGATTTACATTTCAGTGCCGAGAAATTTTCATTTTTGTTTGTTGTAGTTGTAGCAAGAGCATTATGTTCAAATATGGGCTTCAACTAGGGTACCAATTTATAGATCCTTAGGATATGTTTCCAACTTTAATTATTTGTTTCAGATGTTACAAATGGAGGTAGGAGGAGAGAGAATGAGTGATAGAGACACAGATGTAGCCAATAGCACAACTGTTTAATATCGTCTTCTGTTTTTGTACAACACTTCTCAGTGTGTTTGTTTGGTTTTTGTTTGGTTTCATAAAGGGTCTGAGTATTTGGAAAGGTGTGGGACTACGTCCTACTGAAGATTTCATTGTTTGGTTATGAGAGAAGAAAACATTATTTTTGGGGAATGTGACATCAGAAATTTGGCTTTGGAGTTTTCCTGTATAATTATATGAGGATTTTCCAAGCAACATAGTAAGAATTATAATACTTTTCCAGATGGTGATTGTTAAGCAATAATTGGAAGCTGCCATAGGAAATAAAACAGTATTTTGCATAGAGTAATCATTTAGTCAGCATTCGTTAAACTGAAGAACATTTTACCAAATATCTAAGTGCTGTTCTCATAATGCAGAACCATACAAACTTTAACTCTTCTAAGGCCAAAAAAAAAAGGAGAGGGAGAGAGAGAAAATTGCTCTTCAAAATGATTTTGTTTACAACTCTTAGAAAAGTTTACAGTAAAAGAATGTTCTTATTTTTAAAGTTGAAAACTTTGAGGCATATGTAATTCAGTAAGTACTTTTCCTAACCAAACTTATAAATTCTGAGGTACAAATGTAGCAAATTCAGTCAGGCTTTTGCTCATTTTGCATTCTGTCACCACTAGTTTATTGTAGTTGGGAAAGAAAGATGGAGGTAGCAGTAAATAGGAAACAATTTCTTCTCACTTACTTCTATGACTTACACAATTGCTGCCTTTCCAATTAATAGGCTACAAGAGACCAGCTTGATTTATGTTCTGAGTGTATAGATCAGATTCATCTTAAATGAGTTTAGTGTTTACTGTGTCAGAATTATGTACAGCCACCTAATTTGGGCTATTCAGTTTGCAATTATAAACTTGACGGTAGGTTTCTTAAATATTGGTATGTTGTTGTTTATTTTTTTTAAAGAGATTTCTCAAAGTTGCAGATGGCTGGCTCATCTCCAAATACCTCTTCAAGGTACTATATGCTGGTGATATCTCCCACCACTGAGCCACATGGGAGCATGGAATTGACTTACTGGGGAGGGCTCTGTCAGTTAAGTGATCTTTCTTAGTACATTTCATGGGTTTTGTGAAGCTTTCTGTTTTTGTTTTTATTAATTTAGAGGTCACAAGTATGCTTATGTTAATTTTTATATAAAATCTTCTTGTAAACACGCAATAAAATAATCCATTTACTGTCCTTCCTCAATATGTGAACCCCCTCCATATTTCCATTAAGCTCCATCGTTCTAAATACTATTTTATTAATCAAATATATCTCTGTTATTTATATTTCATTAGAATGTTTAATAATATATGATTTATTAGTTATTTCTTCCATTTTGTGAGTGCTGTGTAATAATATATAAACTACATGCAAACCAGGAACTCAAGGAAGTGGTGTGAATTTTCAATATCACTCATAAACAGGCGCTATCAAGGATAACTGGTTTGCCATTCTTGAACCATGAATGAGAATATATTTCTTAGTTTCTTTTCTCCCAGGTAAAATGCATACTTTTATCCACTTATTCAAAACTTTGTAATTGAGTTCCTGCTGTATGCAAAACACAGCTAGGCCTCTACACTTATGACCTAGCCATTAATTTTATGTTCTAATTAGAAAAGAAATAATAATTATTTTTAAAGAAAGCAGTAAGACAAAGGATAGAAAGAAGAAGAAAAATGTCTTCATTTCCTCAATCCTAATTCCCACAAATAATCATTTTAAACAATTTCTTTTGTCTATGTTCCCTATGTATAGCCTTAATCACTACTGAAATAAATTATGCTTGATTTCTTCAGGTCCACACATTTATACTTAACTTCCTGTATGGCCTTCAGCCATTGGTACTATAGTTTAATCTACCAGTATTCTAAACCTTATATTAAAAATGCTGGTGGAAGAAAAAAATAAAATTTTTGTATCCTAGTTGGAAAAATGATCAAATTACCGGGATAAGTAAACCTATTAAGTGAAATTCTGTTTTCAGAGTTTTGAGTGAACTTGTTTATCTTAATTTTTGGTTTTGGAAGATTAATAACTGATTCATTTTTATTATATAGATACATATTTGTGATAAATTTGTTATCAGTGAATAAGGAATTGTTGTAATGGGGATAATAATTAACTTTTATAGATTAGTAACTGTGATTCATATTTGCTAAATAATTTCTTTGAAGCATACTATAAGTAACATACAGAACTAGCAGCATAAATACAATTACCTAATCTAAACTCAGGCTTCTTAAGATTCACTTTAAAGTGTGAAGTTATTATTTAAGTGTTTAAGTTTGTTATTATTTTAATAACATTAATGATATTTTATTTAGAATATTATTCAAGGTCATAATTTTACCTTCAAAGTTGAGTAGTTTAATAAATATGAACCTCAACTAATAATGCTACCTTTTTTTTTTTTAAAGAAAAGATTCTAACCTCTTAACAGAAATGGGATTTTTTCTGTTTCGAAAAGATAGTGGACATATCAAACTAATTTTATAAGTTAGCAGTAAGAAACTTAGGACTGTTGTTATATAATTTACAGTGAAAAGTTAAATATCTAAATATTCCTATATCACCAACAATAAATCCACAAGTGATCAACTTCCTTTAAGTGTCTGTAAATACTTGCAGTGATATCCAAATGATTTATTAAAATTTGTTGTGACTGTTTTTATTACTTGTTTGGTTGAATAGCAGCTCCAAGGCAATAGTCTTTGATACTTAGGTGATGTAACTGTAATGCTAAAAGAACTTCAGCTTATGAGACCTGTTTTTCGTTTGCTTTTTAAATAGTTAAGCACTAATAAAGGGTGACAAAGGGAAGTCACCTAACATATTTATTCATATTTTATATTATATTATCAAAAGATTGTGTCATTAGCCACTGCTTAGTAGGGAACCACTATAGAAATTTTAGTTCTTGTTCTTAGAAAGAAGGTTTTATTCTAGTCCCAAAATAAGATATAAGCAAAACATAAACATATTGCATGATGTGGATAGACATTTAACTTAAATACTGTAGAAGAGTAATTTTAGAATAATTTTGGGTTCTAGAAATCACATGTTATTTTTAGGTGTTGAAAATGAAGCAGTTTAGTTGGAAAGATATGACATAGTTGGTTAGTAGCAGATCACCTTTTAGTGTAGCAAACTTTTCACCACTTAACTTCTGTGCCTAAAATGAATTAGAGTTGGACTGATGGAATAGGAATAAATTTCAAAAGTTGTTAAACTTTGTCATTGGTAAAAAGTCAACTTCCAAGAATATATATATATTCAATTATAGATATATAATTGAAATCATATTATATATCTGTACTCATCAGAGCTTTAAAAAGAGAATTATTAATGACTGCATGTTTCTTCTCTGGAATAAAATTTCTTTAAGATACAGATTAGTGACTTTTTGTAATGTGATTTATTTTTGTGGTTATTTTTAAAGGAAATGGAAATATCTTGGACATGATTATTTGTTACTGTAGGGGTTGTTTTTAAAGGCATGATCAGCTTGTAGTTTTTTTTTTTTAATTTTCCTGTTGAATACTGGTTACAGATTAAGTATGTGTTTTGCTAGCAGTTAATCTGTGTTTAAGTAAAAGTGATATTCAAGTAATAATATTTTAAAAAACCAATTGAACACTTCTATTATTAATTAAATTCAACCCTTTTCATAGATACAGAAATTATTTAATTATTTAAATAAAATTCTAGGATATACAGACAATTTACATGAGAGTGTTTGGAGTTTCTAATAAGGGAATCCACCTTCTCTTAATCAAAACCAATCCTTTTGAATGTGAACAACAACTTAGTATCTTGACTTAAGAACTTCACTTTGGATATGATGCACATGGAAGAGAAGGGAAGGCAGAATCAAACCAAGTCATCTTCACATCTAGTTTGCTGAGTAGAGTATTATGAAGATACTGCTAGTTTTTTAAAACCTTGCAAGTGATGACAATATGCCAGTCTATTAATTGTTTAGTTTCTCAGGTTGTACTCTGGGATATCTTGTCATTATCTCTTGGGTAAAAGTCTTGTAGGTAGCATATCCTGCCCATAGTAGGAGGCCTAAGAATTTAGTGCCCTTTCCTTCTCTGTTTAACCTAATTATAAATTTTTAGTTTTTCTTTATTTTTGTTTCCTCTCCTCTGAAATGGAACTTTGTTGTAGTCTTTTGGTTTCTGACAGCTCTACTCCCGTATTTTTCCTCAGCTGTGTCAAACTCATGAGGTTTAAAATAATGTCACCAGAGAAACTTTGTGATTCTCCCTTTTTAAATATCCCTGACAGTGTTTAGTATTCCTTTTCTTGAGGGAAGTCTGGCAGCTATACCTCTCTTCTTAAAATTATGGCATAATTCCAATTACTAATAGGCAAAGAAAATTACTTGAGACTTGACGCATTTTGAAGGAGATAAATTTAGAATGGTTGATGTGGGGCAAGGTTGGATTAGGGGGTAAATTTTAAAGATTTTTCTAGATTCTTAGCAAGTAATGGGAAAAACAACTTTTCATCTCATTTCCACTTTGTCGTTCAAGGGGAACTTGGGTCCCTTACCTATTTGTGTGATAGCAGTAATATAATAGTATTAACTGGTAACATCTGCACTAGACTGTATACTAATTGCTGCACACACATTATCTAACCTACAAGTGTTCTCATGGAGATACTACAGTTATTGTTAATTGATAGAAAAAAGACTTATAGAGTGAAGTCATTTGCTCAAGATTGCATAGCTAGGAAGTGATCTGACCCAAAAGCTCATATTCTTAACCACTAGACACCCTGCCTCCTCTCCAAATGGCTAACAAATTGATGACATGAAAATTGCCCTAAAGACAAACTGTATTGAGATACTGTTCCAGGAACTTTTTTAACTAAAGAAGAGAGGAAGCTGAGGACAGTGATGGGGAGAGATTGAATGGAAGAAGGGAGATTATATACAGTATTCCTATAGACTTCTGTTTGTTGGTAGTAATATTTGATTTTTAAAGAGACATTTAAGTTAAGTATTTGAGTAAGGATTTGTAGATGTTCATATACATATATGTAAATATATTTGTTTAGAGTATTTAATATTTGTAATCTAGCATGGAGACATCTTGATACCAGATTGTCATTGAACTGTTACTATAAAAATATGCTAATTAGAGTTTCTAGAATTCAAATTTTTATATACATTGTAATTAAAATGATCTGTTTTGTGCTGCTTTATCAGCTGATTTGTTTAATAAATATTTATTGAATTCCCACTGTGAGTCAAGCACTCTGTCAAGTGCTGGAGATCATTTTAAAGACAAATAGGACATAATCCCTGACTTAGCATTTTTATCACCTAATATGTGAGACCGTCAAGTGAACAAGTAATTATAAGGATAAGTAAGGGACTGACTCTGGAAAGATCACACATGGCTTAACAAGAAGAGGAGGCCTTTAAAATGTCCTGAATGATGATAGAGTTACCCATCACTATGTGTACGGTTTCTATTGGTTGATTAACCATAAGTATATGCCAGAGGGATCTTCTTAAAAATACCAATGCTTGGGCCCTCCCCTAAAGATTCTGATTATTTAGTTTTGATGGAGCCCAAGCATAAGTTTTTGTTTCTTTGTTTGTTTTAAAGCCCACGTGTTTTTATGGGCTGCTGTGGTTGGAAATCACTCAAATATCATTTCCAACATGGATCCTAAAATGGAGCTTGCTGGCAAGAACACTTTTTGGTGTTGCTTAGAGAGAAGCTATTACTGGGTTTGAGATAAATAATAATAGTTAATTGAAAACGGAAGCACAGATTTAAAAATATAAAAGCTAATATTTGTACATTAAGATTAAACAACTTCCCTAGATAAGATCAATTGAAGGAAGTATTAAGATGTCTCTCATCCCACTTAAAAATACTGAATACAAAGTGGTTACCATGGATCTACTATTCAAAGTCCTGCATAGAAATATTAATACTAATATAAGATACACAGAAGAGAACATTTCTTTATCAACAGTTTTCATGGGTTGGTGACTAGAAGAAATGAGATAAATGATAGCTATAGGGGAGCTTTATGGCTTTATGGATGAGAATGGGTGGGTAGAAGATTATAAATATTTAGTGAGTACAGGATTCTAATTGATTATATTTACTTGTAGGATAGAGTACACACATTTCATTTCTTTATATGAAGAGAAAAAATGTTATGTATTTATGTATTTTTCTGTTTTTCTGAGTAGAGAAAGCTTTAGAGTACAACCGGTGACATTTAAATTAATGCTTAACTACAGCCACCAGGAAAATTATCTGTTAGAATAATAGGATATTAAACTACCAGAGATTTTTTTAGTGTATAGACCCTTTTTACCTCATTTAGTTTGATTTTATTGTTGAGAAAATTGTGATTTGGGTTTATTAAATGTCCAAACTAACACAACTAGTTAAAGGTAGACCAGGACTACATTTAAGACTTTTTGATGTTGAGATCAGTGCCCTTCCCATTATTGCACACCACACTGCCTTTTAGTTTTCAGAGTTTTATTGTTCTTGCATTTTGAATTTTCTAGTCTAGTTTTCTTTTATTTTGTATTGCAATTTGTCTCCTGAAGGTCAAGTAACCTGGTTTGGTTATGAAAGTCCTCGTAGCTTCTGGGACTATATCAGAGTGGCTTGCCGAAAAGTTTCACAGAATTGTATCTGCAGCATTGAAAATATGGAAAATGTCAGTTCCTCTAGAGCTAAGGTAAGATGTAAATAATAATATGCAATGTATATAATCCTAAGCAATCTTGATCCAACTAGAAAATTTTGAGCTCTTTACTATATAAAATATTTGTTTTCTTTGTTGAAATTAAGCACTTGACTAAATTTAACATGTCAGAGGCTTATTTCCTTTTTTATTATGTGTAGTTATTTTAGAATGTTCTTGAATCTTCACTGTTGCCTTATGAATAGCTGGAAGGTATGAAGCTAGTCACTACTTAGAAGAATAATGAAATACAATATTTCCTATTCTTTGAATTTTCTATATTTTTTGAATTACCTAAACTTGTGGCTCTCAGTGTCCTGCAGAACCCTGGGAGTCTGAAATGTCAAAACTATTTTCATGTAATAGCAAAATGTCATTTGTTCTTTGCCCTGTTTTGACATCTGCATTGCTAATGCAGAAGCAATGGTGGGTAAAATTGCTTGTGCCTTAGCACAAATCAAGACAATGGCATCAAACTATACTAGTAATCATTGAATACTTACCCATCATCAGCTCAGTCTTTTTAAAAAAAAAAAAGCCACTTTCACTTAAGAAGGCCCATGATGATTCAGTAAACATAATTTTGTTAAATGTTAACTTTTGAGTACCTATCTTTTTCTATCCTGAGTGACAAAATGAAAAGTATGCAAAAACCATTTCTGCAGCATATCGAAATATGGTAGTTGTGGCAAGGGAAGTTCATGCAGTTGTTTGCATTTTAAGCTAAACCAGACATTTTTGCCATGTAATACTATTTTTATTTGAAAGAAAAATGTAGAAACTATAGTTGTTTTAGACTTAGACATTTGGTAGACATTTCTTGAATACAGACGAACAAAGTGAGCCTATTACTTCAAGGAAAACAACTGACAGTATTTGTGGCCAATATTAAAATTAAAGCTTTTTTGTAAAAATTAGAATTTTTGAATACTTGTATTCACCATCTTAAGCTTGATAGCTTCCCAGTACGTAAAGACTTGTCTGATAACATCGATGCTAACAAATGTGTTTCTTAATTGTTTAATAAAATGTGTCAACATGTGGTAAACCTACATAACTCGTATGTTTCAAGTGACATGTGCATGATATTCTAAAATCATGCATGGGTAAAAAATCCATTCGAAGTGCAATAGGCCAAATGCATTTACTGTAATACAGTATGAACAGTTCATTAGGTGGTTGAAGATTTCATGTTGAAATTAACCTTTAAGAATAATCATTCACTGAGTTTTGATGTAAAACCAATGATCACTCACTGAGTTTTGATGTAAAACCAAAGCAGAATATCCACAGTTATCTGAAAAGGCAACTAAAATATTTCTTTTTCTAACTATATATCCTTGTGAAGCTAGATTTTCTTCATATGGTTAAATCAAAACAGCACATTGTAAAAGATTGAATGCAGAAGTAGATATATAGTTCTCTTTAATTAAGTCATACATTAAAGAAAAAATGTAAAAACAGAGCCACTTTTCTCATTAACTTTTGTTTAAGGAAAGATAATTTTTTTTCATAAAAATGTTATTTAACATAATGGTTTTTTTTTTAATTACTTAATATTTTAAAGTTTCTAGTTTTGACTTGTAATACAGTAAATATTGATAGATATAACCTATATAAAGACTTTAGAAGCCCTGGCTGCTGTGGCTCAGTGGACTGAGCATCGGCCTGCGAGCCAAGTGTCGCTGGTTCGATTTCCATTTAGGACACATGACTAGGTTGCACGTCAGGTCCCCAGTTGGGGGTGCGAGTGAGAGGCAACCACACAGTGATGTTTCTCTCCCTCTCTTTCTCCTTTCCCCTCTCTCTAAAAATAAATAAATAAATAAATAAATAATTAAAACAAAAGACTTTGGAGTCCTCAATAATTTTTAAGGTTGTAAAATGTCAAAGCTGCTGATATAAGCCATATCAGCTTTAGTTTAGGAGTTTTTTTGTTAATTGGATCGTCACAGTAGCTTTTCTTACTATTTTTGACACTTAATAATTACAGAATGAAATTAGTAGAAAATAAAGATTGAAAATAGTTATGTGTGATTTTAAGATCAAGACATAATTCACTTAATTATTTCATAATTATAAACATAAATTACAAGTCTATATAATAAACAGAAGCATAATGATCTTCTTTCAAAAGAATATTTTCTGAGTTTATTGTTCCTGTACTCATTGCTATTTTGTAAATCTTTTGAAAAAATTTTGGTTCGCAAAACTGACTAATATATATTAAATTAAAACATCTTGTAAAACATGAACTAAATATTTGCTTTTAAAAACAAGATTTATAATATTTAAATTCAGTAGCATAATTAGAAACATAGTTAAACAGTTTAAAATTCATATTATGAAAGTGTATCTTTGGATAAAGTTGATAGCTATGACTTTTGTCACCTTTTGAGAATACATAGTTCACTTTTTAAAACCGCTGCTTCCTGCTGCACAGCCTCCTGTGACTCTCAAGTCAAGGGGTTTTCTGAGCAACAGTTAACTTTCTGCCTCATCATCTTCTAACTGTTTTACATTGGATCAGTTGTCTTCCTCCTCACATATTTTTTTTAGGCCATAAAATATCTTCATTTTTAAGTCAATTATAACTATATATTTTAATTAAAAACATTTTTCTCATAGATGTTTTATCTTGTTTTTTATTGTATTTACAGGTTTCTTTTAGCTATAGTTATTGTCTTAGTAATTCTTTGGCCTCATTTTCTAAAATATTGAACTTATTTGTTTACTTTCTAGTTGTCTGACGGTCAACAGGTTTAAAAATGTACAATTTGAATTCTCCTTTGCATCTGAATTGAGTTTGTATCAGTTTTCCTTATGGTTGAAGAATAATATCTTGGTTTTTGTAGGTTAAGATGAAAAGACTTGCTGTGCTTTGAATGAATCGAGTCAGTGAAAATGGAAAGTACCTGGGTGCTACATAAGTTTTTTATTTTTATGTTCAAATTAAAAGTAGGAGAGATGAACATGAGAAGTGCATTCTAAATTCTTCCAAAAAGAAGAGAATATATTTATAGAACTAGCATACCTCAAAGTACAAAAGGTAATCGAAAAGTTAACAAACATTATAAATGTCACATTTGGACCTGGGTGGACCCAAGAAACTCAAACCCTATCTCACCACCTTTTTAAATGAGATCCTTGGGATTAAGCTCTGCACAGCAAGATGCTGCCCAGCAGAGAAAGTTAATATTTATTTTGTAAAAGAAAAAAACAGTGTTAAGTATCAAAACACCACAGAACAATCATGTTCTAAATCCTGCATTTATGTCTTTGTTTTGACCAAGCCTTACACAGATTCCATTTAGTAGGAAAGAGAGAGCTACGATTTGCCTGTTTATGCTGGGAAAAATCTGCAGGCAGAGATTACTTCTGTCTTTATTTATTGCAGTGGGAAGAGAAAGTACTTAATCTACTCAGTAAATCACACCTGCCAAGTGTCAGGATTGAAAGATTAAACAAATACTTCAGATGGCCAGTTTATTGAGCGTTTGAGTAACAGCTTGGAGTGACTGCTATCATATACAGTATAGTGCTCTCATCAAACCTTAGCACGTGTGAAAATATACCAGAATCAAAGCACCAAACTTACTTGCTAAACAACATGCGATTCAGTACACTTAGAATCAAAACAGAGCTTCATTTTTGAATTCTATTTAAGAAGCCAGATTCACTCTGATTTCACTTTTAGGGTTATGTGGGTGACATATTAAACAGAGGAAGACAAGGTGCCCTTTGGAGCAATGACTAATTCAGTATAGAAACTGTTAGGGCCAGAGACCCCATGTTGCCCCATAACATGCCATCTGAGTCAGGCCTTGCAAAACAGACATGACCAGTGGTCACTGTGTTCTCCGGAACTGTGGCCTGCAGTTATGCAGGACCTGGGCCACCGCCTGTGCTGACAGAAAGAGGGTCTGCGTCACTGGCCATTCACCCAGTTACAAGGTTCCCCATTAACAGGTGACTATGGCATAGCCTGGGCATCCTGCTGAGAGCTAATTACACCCTGTTCCCCTCTCCCTTAATTATTTACCATAAGTCTTCTGACAGGGATCCCTCATCATAGGACATTGTTCTTTCGCAAACACCTATACCCTGGACTCTGGAGCCATCCAGCAGGGTGACCCACCCCCTTGAGGGTTTGCTCCAAGCCCCTAAAATCCCTCTATCCCTTCCATTGGTGCCACAGTTCACTGGGACTCAGCTGCCTGCTTGAACATCCTTCAATAAAGGCTTTGAACTGGTCCACCTGACTCCTCTCTTTTTCTGGACACAAAACTAACTGAAACATTCTTTAAATTTAGTCAAGTTGATTCAGTCAGGAGTAGCTGTGTCCTAATACCACTATACAATATAGATTCACATTGTAGAAACTTGCCGCCATGGGAGATCTGACACGTAGTCACTTTAAGCTAAGATCTGTGAAATGCAGACTCCTCCTTTTCTTTGCTTTGTCTGTGACTAGTTGAACCTATTTTCTAGAGCCTGAACATAACATAGCAATGGAATAAAATATCTGAATTGAGGATCATGCCTTTAACTGTTCCATCTCAGTATATTTGCATTTGTTTTTTTCTACAGTATGCAAGGGTTCTGGGACATAGGATTTCTGTACATCAATTTTTTTAGATTTCAGACTAAAATTAGAAGTCTTAGAAAAATAACTTCATCTCAACAGGCACTTTCATTTTCTTTAGAACTTGTCCATCTTTCCCATCTGCTATTGGGCTGATTAGTTGTAAACATAATATATGATCTGTGCCAGAAACTCCCCTAATTGCATACTAAGTTACTGTTGTTATTTTCTTGCAGATATCTCCATTGGATTTTCTAAGTATTCCTACTAATTTCAAGATCAAGAAATCCTTTTTTTCCCTTTAGTTGTGTTATTTTTTGGCCTCAAAGTATGAGCTCTGTATTGTTCTTGAGTTCTTCCTACCTTCCTGCATATCTTGTGTGTGTGTGTGTATGTGCATGTGTGTGTGTTCTTTGTTTTTAAGAACAGTTACTGATTTTGGCTAGGTTTGGCTTTCCTAGTTTGTGGTTGCTTACCCTTTACACTTCATCCTTTATTGAATTTAATACATTAGGCCAATTTCTGAATATTCTAGCCATATCAACCATTCATATATCCATGTGTCCCTCCATCTGATAAATTTTTATTCAGTACCTATACTATGTCAGAGTTATGAATGTAATCCTTAATATATTCTTATGATATATGTCCCTAACCCTGCCTGGTCTTGTTTGTCTCTTCTTGTTCTGAAGCTGGTCTTGTCACTGCTGTGTCCCACAGTAGGTTAGCTAAATGTTCTACTGAAAGAGGCAGAGGCAGAGGGGGTATTAATGACAGCTACACCAGAGTTATCAAACACTATATAACTTTACATTAAGATTGTGTATTGCAAAAAGGCCATTTATATGATAATCTTCTGTTATTGATTCACAAATCTATCTCGCTTTTAAACCACCCCTTGACATTTCCTATCCCTAGTTCTTTATTGTTATGACCCCAAATCTGGAAGAATGTCAGAAATATGTGGAGCATTTTAAAAATAGAAACAGTAGCCCAAGAGAAACTAGAGATATTCTGATCCTGCCCATTTGTTTTACACTCCATCCATTTTAAATACTAACTTCATATAGATCTTGCTAAAATACTGTATTTTTATGTCATTTCTTTTCTCCACTTCTAACTGGTGGTTCCAGTGCCTAGTATCTATGAGTAAGTTATTTATCTCCTTTAGTTTTATGCAATTATTTAACAAGTATATATTGAGTGCTTACTGTGTGCCAGAAACCATTGTAAATGCTGAGGATACAGTGGCAGTGGTGAAAAAGATGGCCAAGAGCAAGTGTTACATACATTACATTTTAGTAATACAGCAAACAAGAAGTTAGAAAGTAATGGTGGTGGTGAAAGAGATAGGGAAGGATTCTGTGAATCAATAATATTTGAGTCACGATATGACTTATGGGAAGACATGTGCTGTGCAAATATTAAGCTGAGGAAATAAGGTGTAGACCAGGAGATATGGTCATGATTAAGGGTTTGGATGTCTTTCTCAATGCAATGGGGAGCTACTTGAGGTTTCCTTTTATACTTTTTTTAAAAAGCAATAGAGTGGTATAATTCATTACATTTTTAACTGATCAGCTGGGTATAGTATATAGTATACATAGAAAGGAGGGGTAGGAGCAGAGAGTCAAGTTAGAAGGGTTAATTGGAATCTAAAAAGATGATTATGGAGGTGAGAAATGAGTAAGTTTCTGCTTCCAGTGAAAACAATACCTTTTATTAGAGGAACTCTTCTGCCAAGAACAATGATAAAGGATGTATAAAGTGCATAAAGCAACCAATTTAAGACATAAGAGAACAACAAAGGAAGGAGAACTTAAGTGCCACAGTGCTGGAGAGGATGGTTTATGGACTGAGCCCTACATTCATCTTGGCTCTTGGCCTAAGGGCATTTGTCTATTCACTTCATTATAGAGGTTAAGCAGACAGTATAGCGGGTGGGAGATGGTGTTTTAGTTTCTCTGGGCTAGTGAAACAACTTGGAGCTTGGAATGCCAGTGAAACCAGGACTTAATAGAGAGACAAGAACTGCAAACAAATGTGCCTGAACTTATCCATGTCCCTGTGAGATGTTTGCCCACTCTTAGTCATCTGAAGCACAGAGCAAAAGTCTCATAAACCAAGTTGAAAGCAGCAGGTAGGAGGCCTAAGAAGCCAATCAAGGATTTCAGTCTTGTGCTGGAGATACAGATGTTATAATTCAAGGTCAGTCTAGAGGGGTCCTGTAAACACGTCAAGCTTTTATTTGAGACCCCTGAAAGGCTATCCATTGGAAGTAAGGCACATTCAGATGAAGACTAGCCCACCAAATGTCTAAAAGTGGTGCCCTTAAATGGCACATGGTGATTTTCAAGTTCATTATCTGCCTATGAGAAGAAAAATAAATCTACCCTAGAGAAAGGTAGCATTAGAGCCGCTACAGATTTTCATATACAGTGTCTAGTATCTAATCAAATATCACCAGGAATTTCAGGAAACAAGATCAAATGATCAAAACTGAGATACAAAAAAAGAGTTGGAACAGATCTATGGGAGATGCAAATAATGGAATTTTAAGTAATTATAATAAGTTCAGGAAAGTACAAATGAAGATAATAATAGAGAACTGGAATATATAAGAAAATAAAAATAAAAATACAGAATGTTCATTTTTACTGAACACATACAGAACATAGGCAAAAATTGATCATTTGTTGAGTTATAATTCACCTTAATGAATTTTAGAGAATTGAAATTATATAAACTGTTCTCTAACGACAGTAGAATTAAGATGGAATTAATAATAAAAACTACAAAATGGTTGACTAGAAGAGATCAATTTCATGGATGAAAGAAATTACAATTAAAAATATTTGGAAAGTAATAATAATGAAAATACACACATAAAAACTTGTGCTTAGAGGAAAATAGGATTAAATAGGCTTTTATGTATTTTTAAAAAAGAATAAAGGCTGAAAACTAGTGATCAAAGCTTTCATCTCAAGAAGCTATTAAAGGAATAAATTCAAGGTAGAAGGAAAGAAATAATGAAAAGCAAAATTTCAGTTAAATTGAAGCAAATATACACTAGAAGAAAATCAACAAAACCAAAAATTGGTATTTTAAAAAGATGAATACAATTGATAAGCTTCTAGTGAGACTATGAAAAAAAAAGAGATTTTAAATTAGTAGAACCAGGGATGAAGATGAGCCCAACCCCAGATACCTACAGATATTACAAATCCTGGAAGAAAATATTATGAATAACTTCACACCTATAAATTTGAAAAGTTAGATGAAATAGGCAAATTATTTGAAAAATATCACTTACAAAACTAACACAGAAAGAAAACATCTGAATATTCTCATACCTGCTAAAGAAATTGAATCTGTAGTTAAAAATCTTTCCCTTGCAGGTTTATTTTTTATTGAGTTTTCTTATTATGGATTTGTAAGAATTCTTTGTATTTTATGAATGAGTCTTTTGTCAAATACATGTAATGCAAATACCTTTGCCCACTCTGTGATTTGTCCTTTCACTCTTAAATGATTACAGTTAATTCCCTGAAATAGGAAGGAAGGTAGAGTATATGGGTATTAATTCAGTTAGGTTGGTCAGTTTGGTGGTTGTGAGATGAGTTTCCTGTTTTTTTAGTTGTGTTTATTTTTTGTTTCCTTGTGTGGTAAAAAGTAGGGATAGTATTGTAATCTAACTCACAGATCTTGGGAGGACTAAGTATATTAATGTGCATATAAGGCTCTTATACCAGAGCCAAGCATATATTATTACATTCTTAAGCAGTGTTGACTACTTTTAACTTTTTAAAAAAAAAACAAAAACCGTCAGTGACAAACAAATTAATATTTGTATCTCCGGGAAATAATAACCTTCAGTGGTTCACCATTACCTAACTAACTGGTAGAGTCTAAAATGTTAAACCTAATTTTCAGTTTTATCACTCCATGGCCCCAAAAGCTTTATAATGTCTGTTTATTTTCTGTACTTGTAAAAAATCTTTTGTTAAAAGAAAAGAAACTGTTAGAATCATCACACTTTATTTTTGCAATATAGCAGAGAACTCCACAAACATCCAAGGACAGGAAACTAGGTGTAGCCCAGTTTTGTATGGATTGAAATTAATAAACCAGGAAGCAGGGCTTTCCCCATACCTCCCATTTAGCAATAGCATAACTTCCTGTGTCTAAGTTTCTCTGCAGAGCAACTTTCCCTGCTTCTGTTTTGGTGAAATCCTGGCCTTTTGATCCAGACTACCACTGCTAGTCCCTGTATCTTGTAAACGAAATTTCAAGAATCTTGAGAGAGCTGGCCAGTGGCTTGCCTCTTCCTTCTGTTGTTCCAATCAGCCACAGTTCATGTAGGTTCCCCCAGGCTTACTCAGCAAGAATAATGGAGTGAGCCCTGGGTAAGCTAGAGGGGTTCTAAGCTTGGTGGGCAGACTGACTGGCATGCTAACCACACCCATACTTTTCCTTTATTTCCCAAGAACACTGCTGCTTCCAGCCTGATGGGTTTTATCACTGTCTAGGTTTGACTCCTTTTTGATCCTCCCTATCCAAGAGAGTTTGGTGAATATACTAGAGTTGGAGTCATTTCTAAGATACTGATCAGTGTCACCCTTATTCTCAACGGTCATTACAGTGTTTTGATTTTCTATGTAGTTGACCTTCCTGGACTTTCTGGAGATCTGTGAAAGGGTTGAGTGAAAATGAAAGTAATTGAATCTTTAAATTCTCAGTACAAATTGAATCTTATATTCTTTTATTCTAAACAAATAGTCCAGAAGAAATGCTTTGGATTATAAAAAAAATTAATTGGTTAGTCCCAACCAAGTAAAAATACTCACATATAGTCAGAATTGTCTGTTTCTGTGATTTTGTGCTAGAACATTCTTCTGGGATATTTTTGTTGTTTGATTTTTCTTTCTGGTCTAAATGTTTGGTAACAGTTTTTTTAGAAGTTCTGGGGGCACCAAATTCAATAACTCATGATTTGGATGCACGATAAATAATGAAATTTGCTTCATTATTAGTTGTCTAAAACCTTCCTCTAGAAGGTTAGGTGAGGAGTTTTCTTAAGCAAGTGATGTGAGAATCGTTATTTTTTATTAAAGAGGATGTATTCCATCCCTCATGTTTTCCAAGGGAGTTCATTTTATTTAGCATGTTGATTTGGGCATAGAAGTAGAGTATCACATTTTCTGATTACATTCTATGATTTAAAAGAATACTGTCATCCAAGTAACTCAATATTAATGGTTCTGTTTCTTCAGAGGATAGAGTTAATCTGACTTGCTTAGCCCTATACCTTCAGAGAAACAAAATGTATATTATATATAATCAAAATTTACCTATTATCTACTTAAAATTTTTTAACTTTATCAAATATATATTTTGGATGAGTTGTTCTTAACATATTAAAATGCTTATATTATTGATTATGCAGTGAGAAAAATTGTTTTAATTTCTAATTTTTTTTTCATATTTGATTTTTTCCTTTTTTCCTTTTAGGGTAGAGCCTGGATCAGAGTAGCACTCATGGAAAAACATTTATCTGAATACATCTCCACAGCTCTGAGAGACTTCAAAACAACCAGGTTTAAAAATCATTTTAATTTTCAAATATATACTTAAAAGTCACCTAAAGACTTAGAAATAAGAATAAGATGAAGACTCATTTGTTTCTGAAGTCCTTGTTATTTCCTGTTTTTCATACTACTCAGATAAAGTATCTTCTCAGGAAATTGCAGTTTCTCAACTAAACGTTATCTACCTTGGTTTTTCTTTTCAGGCTTCACATTATGCCTGGGATATCTCTTCATATTATTTCTAGTTCTCACTTTTTCAACACTTGAAGTTTCATCCTTTGCACAGATGTTTTCTTTCCTCACTACAACATTTATTTCTTATAATAAAGAATATAAGTGGACCATTAACTTCTTTAATTCACATATATATTTACATTTACTTAATTATTTATTATAAATAATTATATAATTTACATATATGTTTATAATTAATGATTGCTTGATTACCTCTTTAGGGCAGTCTGTAGCAATGATGTTGTTTTCTTGGGTTGCATTTATACACACACACACATATATATACACACAAGATATGATATGCTGTGCCAGGTGAAAAACAGGTTTTTCTTAATTTTTATAACTGTAAAAATAGTTCATATTAGGACAAGAGTCATTCCTACCAAACTCTGGTCTATTAACTTATGTTTATAGCCTTTGTTAAAGAAACCACTTTTCTCCCTTTCAAAACTATTTGTAAATGAAAATATTCAATAATTTTAATACTGTAGACATGTACTTCTCAGTACAGTAGCCACTAATCATATGCTACTATGTAAATTAAGATTAATTAAGATTAAATAAAATTATTAATTTAGCTCTTCACTCCCTATATCATATTTCAGGTATTCAATAGCTAAGTGTGGCTAATGGCTTCCAAATTAGCACAGGTAATAGAACATTGCTTCATCACAGAAAATTCTGTTGAACAGTACTGCTTTAGACAATTTTAAATTGCCACATTTATTTCAGCCTCATTAACCATATTTCTGAAAGAGAAGAAAAGTGACACTCTAAACCAGTTTTGATAGAGAATATTAGGCACAAGTATATATCTAGAATCTTTTTTTTTAGTGTTTTTTATTGATTATATTGTTACAACAGTTCCAATTTTCTCCCCCTTGTTCCCCTCCACCCAGCACCCCCCTCCCCCAGCAATCCCCCCCAAGTCCATACCCCTGGTTCGTAAAAATTAACTATCCCCCCCCTCTCAGATACTAGGACCCTTTGTAATCTTGTAAAGGACAATGGGCGAAGGTCTCAAGCTCCTCTAGCTGCTTCAAGCTGGACATGGTCGTCGTCCTACCTACCCTTGGGTCCAGAAAACCCTAATAAGAGTGGGGGTGTGGAGGGGAGGGTGGCCTTCCCACATGGGGAAGGATTGTGCAGACTCCAGGTCAGTTGGCTGTCTCCGGTCAACGGCGTGCTTGGTTTAGCAGGCTGGTGTCCTTGTTGTGTTTCAGTCATTCCTCCCCGAGTTTGTTCCTCCTGGATTGTCTCCTTAACAGGAGCGAGCTCTATATCTAGAATCTTAATTTTCATGTCCTGAAGCAATATTTGCTATTTTGGATTTGGAAAAAATCTGGGTATTTATTATGAGATATTCTGTTACCTGACTAACTGGTACAAATTACAATATCTTTACTTAGATGCCTCTATGTTGTTACTAATAAAATGGTAAATTTTTCATTTGGAAGATAAATACTATCATGATTATAACTTCTACCAGGATATAAAGAACTTTAAGTAAAAGAACTATTTGCATAAAGTACATCTGATAAGTACTTTTTGAATTCTTTAAAGCAATATGATACTCTTGGGATATTTTTGGGGAGGGGGATATTTCTAAAGATGAACAGTGTTAGATGTTTTCTGATTTCCTTTTTTATATTAAATTCTATGAAGACTTCTTTTTGGAATATCTATTCTATTCACTGATCTTTTTTTTTTTTATTGTATTTTTTCCATTACCATTTAGTCCCCTTAACTCTTCCCCATAGCAGTCACCCACACTGTTGTTCATGTCCATGAGATAAACTCTCAGATATTTAAAATGAACCTTATGGCATAAAACATTTCTTTCTTTTATATATCAGTATTAGTAAATTTAATTATGAAAGATACTAAATGTTGAGTATACTGAGGCTTTGAAAATAAAAATAGGATCAGAAAATTATAGATCAAACCTAAAATTCCTAAATGAATAAAATCAAAATCAAGTTTACATTTCCTACGCAGTAACAAGATTGCAGTAAAGTTAGGATAGTTTTTTTCAAAACAGAAATTAAAGCATTAATAGTATCTCTAAGTTGTTATTGTTTCTTAGTTTAGGCAGTTGGGTGAGCTAGAAATAATTCTTGAGTAGAGTTTTTTAGATTGAGTACTGTACGCATTTAAAGGGAAGTGCTTTTTGCCTTCTTAGGTGTTAGCTGTTTTTTTTTTTTTAATATAAAAAGGAAATTATTCAGCTCAAGCTTATGAAGTAAAAATATTCTTACAACAATATATAATCATATTACTCAAACACAAACATTGCTTACTATATGTCTATACACATAAACCAATACATATATATATATACACACACAGTATTTCAATGTGAATATAGTGGCCCTGTAATTTCCAAGAAAGGAACTAGAGTTATTTCAGAATTCTTATTTTAGAAGTAACCTAAAAATGCAATTGTGAAGTCTTTTTGTAAAGCTATTTACATTATTTTTTTTACTGAAGTCAAACCAAAGACATTTCTTAATTGTAAATAAATGTGATTGTGAACCTCTAGCCAAAACTTATCTATTTTGAAGGTTAGGTTTATAAAATACAAGCAAAGTATTGGAAAGAAGAGTTACACCTTACCTTTTGTCTGGATGCTCCCTGGCAAAAGTGCTGTAGAAATAAGAAATGATCTCTAATCCTTTAGAAATCTTGAGAGTGTCTGACTCAAGTGATTTCTTCTTGTTCTCTTCACTGATAAAGAGTAATGACATCCTTTAAAATGGTGATGCAAATTTTTATCCCAGTAGAGAAGGAGGAGCTACATGAGCTAACACAGGCCAGCTTGAAGTACTAATCAGTGAAAAACCAAGGATAAGATTTAGTGGAGGAACTGTAGGGAACAGAAACAATAAATCCTCACCTTGAAGTAAATGATGATGGATGGCTCTAAAGATTTAGAGAAATTTGTGTGATCTTTTTGCTAAGGTAGAGGACGTCTTGGTGAGCATTTGAAAAAAATAATCTCTGAAGAGTTTCATGATGTAGGGATTGAGATTTTATTGGTAATTAGTCAGAGTTGGGAAGTGGGCAGAGTCAATATTAGAATTCAAACTTAAAAAAACAAAAAGGAAGGGAATTGTTTTAATAGGTTACTGGGAAGACTTAAAAATAGAGAAGTAAAGTAGAAGCTGAAATAATTGCTCAAAGTTTTAATTTTTCCCCACCCACAGACTGAAAAATAATTAGAAAGGTTAAGCTAAAAATACAAGTGTGATATTTGAAACAAGATTGAAAATATTGTGGTAAGAATTTAACAAATATGGAAAATATAAAGTAGAGATAAATTAACTTTATAGAGATCTGTTTATTACTTTGTAATTGCATCACAGTAACTTAATTTATAATGACAAAAGTTGTGTTCAATAGAAATGTTAATTTTCTCAATATTAATGCAAGAGTAAGAGGAGTAAAGTATAAAATAAAACTTTAAAAATTACCAAGCTACCATGAAGTGAAAAAAAAATGAGTTGATAAACACTTTTCTCAATAATAGAAAAGTAGATAGAATAGTGATAAATGACCAGATCTTTCAAGATCTAAGAAAGAGTTTTGGAATCTGAATCTGTTTAAAGTTTTACATTATGAAAATATAGACATTTAAATGTGCTTGTGGACCACTTCCTTGAAGCATATACAAAAATTAACTCATAATGGATGAGATTTAAATGTAAAACACTCCTAGAAGAAAACATAGATGTAAATCATCATTATCTTGGATTAGGCAGCAGTTTCCTAGATATGATACTAAATGCACAAGCCACAAAAGAAAACATAGATAAATTGGATACAATCAAATTTAAAACTTTGTGTTTAGAAGTATACCATCAAGAAAATGAAAAGAAACACAGAATGGGAGAAAACTTTTGAAAAGCATATATCTGATAAAGGACTTGTAGCTACAATATATATAAAGAACTCTTATAGCTTAGTAATAAAAAAAAAAATTTAAAAATGGGCAAAGAATTTGAATAGACATTTTTTCCAAAGAAGACATTCAAATGACCAATATACACATGAAAGATGCTCAACATTCTTAGTCATCAGCGAATTGCAAATCAAAATCACAATGAGATACCACTGCATACCCACTAAGATGGCTACAATCAAAAGAACACAAAGTAACAAGAGTTGGCGAGGATATGGAAAAATTGGAACCCTCATACATTGATGGTGGAAAAGCAAATGATGCATCCCCTTTGAAAAGGTCTAACAATTTCTCAAAAGATTAAACATAAAGTTATCATATGACCCAGTACATTACTGAGGGAGAGAGATAGTGAGGAGGGTGCGGGAGGAGGAGAGAGAGATAGGAAATGAGATTGCCAAGAGAATTGAAAACATGTTCACAAAAAATAAAATTACATATATAAATATTTGTGGCAACATTATGTAAAATAGCCAAAGGTGTAAACAACCCAAACGTCCATCAACTAATAAATGAGTAAACAAAATGTGTATTCCATAAAGTGGACTGTTTTTCAACCAAAGAAAGAAATGAAGTGCTTCTGCTGCTGCTCCTGGTACTTGCGTGCTCATTACATGCAGACTCGGTACCTCTTTTGTGAAATGGAGCTGAGGAGACTCCAGAGCTCACCATGGCTGTTGAAAGCTCACAGAAGGAGTCAAGACTGAGAACAATGGTCATGTTAATTTGAAGGTGGTGGGGCAGGATGGTTCTGTGGTACATTGTAAGTCTCAGTAAACTAATGAAAGCCTATTGTGAACTCCAGGGTTTGTCAACAAGGCAGATCAGATTCCCACTTTAAGGGTGGCTGATCAATGAAACAGACATACCTACCTGCACAGTTGGTAATAGAGGATGAAATAAAATTCATGTGTTCCAGCAACAGAAAGCAGATGTCTACTAAAGAAGAAACATGCTACTTTACAACTCTGTTCCTATAGACCAAGAAGATATTCTCAGTATGAAAACTGCAATTTGGTTCCATCACATCCAACTACTACAGTATATTTTCTCTATTCTTTCATTTTCCCTTTCCCCCATTCTGTTATTGTACATCAAATGAAGATGGGATGAGAAAAAGACCAGTTTAGTGAAAATACCCCTTTTCTTTGTGCTCATTTAGCTTTTATCATTATATTCCAGTAGGTTAATTTTGCTTTCACTGTTTAATTAAAAAATATAAATCTTTGCATACCTTGTTTGATTGGAGAATTATAATGTTTTTTTTTATTTGTCATTGTAAAATCAAGTTTTATAACTCTTTTGTATGTAGCTGTTACATGTAGCACAACCTGTTTTTAAGTAGGGATAAATAACTAAAATAAATGAGTCCTAGATAGTTTTTATTCAAATCAAACATCTTGTTGTTTAAATAAACTTTTTGTTAAAAGTTTTTTTAAGAAATAAGCACATGCTACAACATGAATTTTGAAAACACTATATTGTCAAAGAGCCAGTCACCAAAGACTAGATAGGATATGATTTTATTTACCTGAAATGTTTAGAGTAAGTAAATCTATACAGATAGAAAGTAGGTCAGTGGCTGTGTGGACACTGTTGGGTGGGGTGAGAGGTACTGGTGGGAAATGGGGTGTGTCTGCTAATGGGTGCATGGTATCTTTTGGGGGTAATGAAAATATCTGTGAATATACTCAAAACCATTGAATTGTATTTTAAATGGTGAGTTATGGCAACTATATCTCAATAAAGCTGTTTTAAAAAATTTAAGGCTTATTGAATTATATGTGGGATAAGAAAGATAGTAACCAAGCACTTGCCCCTACCTGGTGATTCAGAACCTGCCTCATGCTACTTGCATATTTCAAGAGGCTCTTTCAGTGGCTGAGCCTAATAAGCAGCTGGCAAGTGGAGGTGGATCTTGGGGCGCCTTTGGCCTTTTGCTGACCTGTCCCAGGATCATTACTGGTAAAAGCCATGGTTGGCAACTTGTCCCCTCCCTACACACCCAGGTCCAGCAGAGTCAGCCAACAACTGTAAATTGCTTTGTACCTCCTAACAGGTAGCCCAGGGTTGGTCACAGACAGTGTGCAACATTGATCTGCACTGGATTCCCACCCAAGAGGACCCAAAATCAACATACCCAGTGACTGCTTTCAGATCACAATCAGATTAGTCCAGAACGGCACACTCAAAAAAGTCTCAGCCCTCCATATCCTGCTAGAGACAGTTACACAGTGTTAGTTAGCCCCAGTACAGCAGCTCTTACACTGTGGTTGGGGTCAGTGTTCACAGTCAGCCAGAATGAGGGCCAACCTCACCCATGGACATGCCAATAGCAGTCAAGATTAAACTGCAGCAGGAGGGCTCACATAACTCATACAAGGGACATTCCTGGAACAACTAGTGCACATGATCAGGGAGACTTCACCACTGAGCCCCATAGGACACTTAGTACATAGGACACTCTACCAAGACTTGGAAACAAAGCAAACCTACCTGATACACAGAAACAAATACAGAGAGGCAGCCAAAATGGAGAGACAAACAAACATTCCCCAGATGAAAGAATGGAGAAGTCCCCAGAAAAAGAACTAAATGAAATGAAGGCAAGCAGTCTACCAGATGCAATCAAAACAAAGGTTATAAGGATCCACAAGGAACTGAGGGATGAATTAAATGAGAACTTAAACAAAAATATAGTAAGCATTAAAAGGATGTAGAACCCATAAAAAGGAACCAGTCAGAAATGAAGAACCAATATCTGAAATGAAGAATACACTATAAGAAATTAACAGCATATTAAATGAACAAGAGGATCAAATCTGATTTGGAAGGCAAGTAGCAGAAAACACCCAAACAGAGCAGCAGAAAGAAAAAAGAATGTTAAACAATAAGGGAAGTTTAAGCGACCTCTCAGACAACATCTGCTTCATAGGGGTACAAGAAGGAGGAAAGAGCAAGGGATAGAGACTGTATTCTCATCAAGAAATGACTGAAAATTTCCCTAACATGGTGAAGGAAAAAGGCACATTAGTCTAGGAAGCACAGAGAGTCCCAAATGAGATAAACCAAAAGAGCTCCACAACAAGACACATCATAATTAAAATGGCACAGGTTAAAGACAAGAGAGAATCCTAAAAGCAGCAAGAGAAAGACATTTATCTACAGGGGAGCTCCCATAACACTGTTAGCTTTCTACAAGAGACCCACTTCAGATATAAAGACATGCACAAACTGCAAGGGCACAGAAAAAGACATTTCATACAAATGGAAATGAAAAAGAAAGCTGAAGTAACAATACTTACATCAGACAAAGTAGAACACAAAGGCTACAATAAAAGACAAGGACACTACATAATGGTAAAGAGAACAATCAAACAAGAGGATATAACCCTTGTAAAAATTTATGCACCCAACATAAAGGCATCTAAATAATAAAGCTAATATTGATGGACATAAAGAGAGAGAATGGTAGTAATACAGTCATTGTAGTGGGTTTTAATACCCCATTGACATCAATGGATAGATTTGCTGGACAGAAAATCAATAAGGAAACAGCAGCCTTAAATGACACACTAGATCAAATAGGTTTAATTGATATTTTCAGAACATTTCACCCCAAAACAGCAAATATATCTTCTTTTCAAGTGCACATGGAACATTTTCCAGAATAGACCATATATTCATGTTAAGCCACAAATCAAGTCTCAATAATTTAAAGAAGATTGAAATCATATCAAGCTTCTTTTCAGACCACAGTGTTATAAAACTAGGAATCAATTACAAGAAAAACTGAAAAATACACAAACACATGGAGGCTAAAACATGTTAAACAGTGAATGAGTTAACAATGAGATCAAGGAAGAAAGCAAAAGATACCTTGAGACAAATGAAAAGGAGGACACAACAATTCTAAATCCAGGAAGCACAGTGAAAGCAGTCCTAAGAGGGAAATGTATAGCAATATAGGCCTACTTCAAGAAACAAGAAAAATCTCAAACAATCTAACCTTACACCTAAAGGAACCAGAAAAAGAACAATAAACCCCAAAGTGAGTTGGAGGAAGTAAATAATAAGGATCAGAGCCGAAATAAATGAAATAGGATCTAAGAAAAATAATACAAAGGCTCAGTCAAATCATGAACTGTTTTTTATTTGAAAAGATAAACAAAATTGATAAACCTTTAACTAGTCTCATCAAGAAAAAAGAGGACACAAATAAAATCAGAAATGAAAGGAGAAGTGACAACTGACACCACAGAAATACACAGGATTATAATAAAGTGTTATGAACAACTATAGGCTACAAATTGGACAATCTGGAAGAAATGGATGTATTCCTAGAAACATACAATTGTCAAAGAAACTGAATCAGAAGAAACAAAATCTGAACCAACCAATTACAACCAACAAAATTGAAGCAGTGATCAAAAGACTCCCAACAAACAAAAGCCCTGGACTGGATGGCTTCACAGGTGAATTTTACCAAACAGTCAAAGAACTAGGACTTATTCTTCTCGAACTATTCCAAAAAGTTCAAGAGGAGGGAAGACTCCAAAGCACCTTTTAAAAGGCCAGCATTATCCTAATTCCAAAACCATATAAAGAGACTACAAAGAAAGAAAACATAGGCCAAAATCTCTGTTGAAATAGATGTAAATATCCTCAACAAAATATTAGCAAACTGAATTAAGCAATACATTAAAAACACCATATGTCATGATTAAGCAGGATTTACTCCTGAGATGCAAGGTAGGTACAATATCTGAAAATTTATGTGATGCACCACATAAAATGAAGGATAAAAATTATATAATCATATCAATAGATGCAGTAAAGCATTTGACAATATCCAGCATTCACTTACGATTTTTTAAAAAGAGCAAAATGAGAATAGAGGGAACATACCTGAAATAATAAAGACCATATTAATAAACCCATAGCCAACATCATACTCAATGGGGAAAAACTAGAAGTGTTTTCCTTAAGGTTAGAAAAAGACAGGGATGTCCACTTTCACCTCTCTTATTCAACGTAGTACTGGAAGCCCTAGCCACAGCAACCAAACAAGAAAAAGAAAAGCCATCCAAATTGGAAAGGAAGAAGTAAAATTGTCACTATTTGCAGATGACATGATACTGTGTTTATAGAAAACCCTAAAGATTCCATTTATGAAAACTGATAAAGGAGTTCAGTAAAGTAGCAGGATACAAAATAAATGTTCAGAAATCGGTTGCATTGTTATACTCCTATAATGAACTGGCAGAAAGGAAAACTAAGAAAACACTGCCATTTATAATTGCATCAAAATAAAAATAAAAATAAAACATGAACTAAGGGGGATGGAATTGCTGGAGGGAAGGCAGGTACTGGGCAGAGGGAAGCAAATTGAAAAAAATTGGATCCACTGTAACAACATAATCAATAAAATATACTTTTAAAAAAATTAGGAAAAAAAAAAAGAATACCTAGGAATAAATTTAACCAAGGAGGTAAAATATCTGTACTCAGAAAATTTTAAGACCCTGAAGAAAGAAATGGAAGATGATACAAATAAATGGAAACATATATTTTGCTCGTGGATAGGAAAAATTAAAATCAATAAAATGTTTATACAACTCTATAGAATCAGTGCAATCCCTATCAAAATATTGATGGTGTTTTTTACAGAACTAGAACAAATAATTTAGAAATTTATGTGCACCCACAAAATACCCTGAATAGCCATAGCAATCTTGAAAAAGAACAAAGTTAGAGGTATCATGGTCCCTGATATCAAATTATACTACAGTGCTATAGTAAGCAAAGTGTCATGGTACTTGAATAAAAAAGACAGATCAATGGAACAGAACCGAGAGCCTAGAAATAAACCCACACCTATATGGCCAATTAATGTTTGACAGAGGAGAGAAGAACATACAATGGGGTAAAGACAGTCTATGTAATAAGTGGTGTTGGTAAAATTAGATATATACAAAAAATTAAACTTGACCATTTTATACCGTATACAAGAATAAATTCAAAATGTGTTAAAGACTTGAATTTAAGACTCGAAACCATAAAAATCCTGGAAGAAAACGTAGACAGTATAATCTCTGACAGTTCTCTGAGCAAAAAAAAAACAAAAACAAAAAACATATATATATATATATGTGTGTGTGTGTGTGTGTGTGTGTGTGTGTGTGTAAATATATATATTTCTTTTTCTATATTCCTCAGGCAAGGGAAACGAAAGAAAAAATAAATGGGACTACATCAAATTAAAAAGGTTTTGCAAAGCTAAGGAAACCTTCAACAAAATGAAAAGACAACCTACCGAATGGAAGAAGATATTCACCAATGAAAAATCTGATAAGGGCTTAATATCCAAAACTTACGGATAATTCATACAACTCAACACCACAAAAACAATGTAATTTGAAAGTGGGCAGAGGACCTGAATAGTCATTTTCTCAAAGAGGACATACGGGTGGCAAATAGACATATGAAAAGCTGCTCAACATCACTAATCATCAGAGAAATGCAAATTTAAACCACAATGAGATATTACCTCACACCTGTAAATATGGCTATCATAAAAAAAAAAAAAAAAAAAAAAAAACCCACAAATATATGTTGGCAAGGATTTAGAGAATAGGGAATCCTCATGATCTGTTGATAGGAATGCATATTAGTGCAGCCACTGTGGAAAACAGCATGAGGATTCCTCAAAAAATTAAAAATGGAACTGCCTTATAACTCAGTGATTGCACTTCTGAAGAAACCTAAAGCACTAATTTGAAAGAATATATGCCCCTATATGTTCATTGCAGCATTATTTGCAATAGCCAAGATATGGAAGCAATCCAAGTGCCTATCAACAGATGAGTGGATAAAAAAGTGGTGATACCTATATACAACAGAATATTACTGAGCCATAAAAAAGAATGAGATTTTACCATTTGTGACCACATAGATGGACCTAAAGGATATTATGCTAAGTGAAATGAGTCGGTCAGAGAAAGACAAATAGCATATGATTTCACTTACATGTGAAATCTAAAGAACAAAATAAATGAACCAACAAAATTGAAGCAGAATCATAGATACTGAGATCAGACTGATGGTTGCTATGGGGAGGGGGCAATTGGTTGGTGGGCTGGATAAAAAAAGATGAAGGGATTGAGAAGTACAAATAGGTAGTCACAGAATAGTCACAGGGATGTAAAGTACAGCAGTGGGAATATAGTCATTAATATTGTAATGAGCCCTGGCCAGTTGGCTCAGTTAGTTGGAGCATTGTCCCATACACCAAAAAAGTTGTGGGTTCCATTCTTGGTCAGGGCAGGTTGTGAGTTTGATCTCCGGTGTGGGTGCATATTGGGGGCAATTGATTGTTGTTTTCTCTCTCACGTTGACATTTCTCTCTCTCTTTCTCCTCCCTCCCTCTCTTTCTAAAATCAATAGGCATATCCTCATGTGAGGATTAAAAATATATGTATTTTAATGACTATGACAGTATCAGGTGGGTACATGAAATATCAGGGAGACCACTTGGTAAAGTTTGATTGTCTAATAACTATCCTGTATACCTGAAACTAATGCAAAATAATATTGAATGTAAATTGTAATTGGAAAATATAAAATACAGGTTAGCTAAAAATATGAAAGATAACCGAAGTAGATTTTTATAACTGAGAAAAAGAGAATCCCACTCGTCGTCGTCGGCAGCCGTCCATCTCGAGAGACGATGGTGTAGCTTCTCAAGAGTCTATCTGCACCGCCGAGAATGGCTGTGCAGTCCGACTCGGGAGTGACACGGTATCTGTCTCCTCCCGTGTTGAATCGACATCTTGCGATGACGCTGGAGTGTCCTCTCCAGTGAAGCTGAAGCTACAGAGCCTGGGCAGGGTGATATGGAGGGTCTGCTGTTGCCCATGCAGCAGACCCCCCCTCTCTTCGCAGCTGAAGGGTCCAAGGGAAAGACGGAGTCAATACAGCTTGGCTTCAGGTGCGCCGCAGGAGTTGCCGGTGTTGACTACAACGTCAAACCGCCTTAGGGACTCCGGCTCCGGATTTTCTGTCGGGGTTTACTCCCTTAGCCTTTCCCCTGAAGAGGTATGCCGCAAGGCAGCGGAGGGTTTTTGGAGTCAGAGTTTTCCTTCTCTGATGTGCCCTGACTGGAAGATCGAACCAGCGACACTTAGCTCGCAGGCCGACGCTCAATCCACTGAGCCAAACCAGCCAGGGGCAAGAATCCCACTATGTCACATGGAAAACATAAAATCTCAAATGTAAGCATGTCTCTAGAATAATTTGGTTTTAAAAGTTATGAGTAATTACTCAATTGCTGTCTTTTGCATTGTCTATAGAAGTAGTTTTGGGTTTATTAAATATCTGCAAGTTCTTTTAATGTATTTTGTTTAAAATTTTTGTTCTTGTTTTTAAATTTGCATGTAAACAGTAAATCCACAAATTCCTGGAAACAAGTAACAAAAAGCTTCAGGATATATTTGGCATTATTCTAAATTAAAGTTAGGAATAATCTTCCTGGTCTTTCATACAGACATGTGACCTGAGAGTAATAAGCATTTAAATACCCTTTAAATATTGTAATTTAGAAAGCAGACATTTCTATTAATTTATTATTACATGGCCTCCCTGCATTAGAAAATTGAACCTATTGTAAGTTAATGCTGTCATTCCTATCACCAATTATACCTTAACCATATTCTCTTTGTTCTTTATTCTTGGAATGTCTCTCCATCTATCAAAGGCCACTTTCTTCTGGATTCTGTTCCCATTCACCTCTTCCTTTTGTTATCACCTTTCTCTCTCCTCACCCTCAGTCTGGTTCCGAGTGCCAGACCATTCCCACCCATTAGAAACATATACTAGGATCTACCCTAAAAAGAAAAATTTCTCCATTGAACTTACATTTCTCTGCACGGCTCTTCATTTCCATTTTCTGCTTTATCACTGACCTTCTCAAAAATGTTTGTACACACTGTCATCATTTTCTTACCTTAGAGTCAGTCTTCTATACACTGTTGTCCAGCTTCTGCCCCTCACCACTCCATGAAGGATAATTTATAAATTATACCAATAATCTATAAGCTACCAAATTTAATGGACATTTCTCTATCTACATTGTACTTCATTGTCCAACTAAAACAGTTGAATACTTACTTCCTCTTTCTTAAAAAACTTTTTGCTTTTAACGTATATAACATTCCTTGGCTTTGCCTTATCCCTTTATAATTGCTATTTGCAGGCTTCTTTTCCTCCTCACAGTCTTAATGTCAGTATACTCTTCTTTCTCTATTCATTCTTTCTCTATTCATTTTTCTTTCTGTTTCTCTTCCTAGAATTTATTCATCTCCTTATGACTTTAAATCCTGCCTATATGAATGTGACATGATATTTATATCTCTAGCTAGGTAGTTCAGATACCTCGATTTTCCCCTCTCTAGCCCTTTTTACTTCACTACTGACCTACATGGGCGATCAAGTCAGAATTGAAAATTCATAATTGATTCCTCTTTCTCCTTCATTCTCTACAATCATTTTATTATCAAGTCTTGTCAGTTTTATCTCTAAAATGTATCTTGACCCTATCCATTTACTTTTATCTCCAGGATGCTACAGTAATGCATACCTCTCTCTTCTCTTGCCTGCGTTTTTCTCTTAGCCCTGCCGAGCTTCCAGTTTACCCACTTCCAGTTAGTCATCCCAACCAGTCCTCTTAAAAATGGGATTATATTAATTCCCATTTAAAAGATTGAAATGGTTTATCATTACATTAGCCATCAGGCTCTGCAAACACATTCCCTGGAGTCCAGTCCTGGTTTCACCACTTACTGGCTGTGGAATCTCGGGCAACTGGCTGAATCCCTCTGTGGCATATTATGTGGGAGGTAAAGTTGAAGGTGATTCATGTAAAGCACTTACAACAGTAAATGTTCACAATGATTATTAATGTTATATCAGAATTCTGTGTGCTGAAGGTCTCAGGCCAAACACTTGAAAATGCCTTTCTCAATGACTTTTTTCAAAGTTGGGGTCTCCTTCAATTTTCCTTTATCTCAGTAACCTACTTACTTTATACTACTCATCATCTTTAATTATCTTTTTCTTTTGTTTGTTGCCTGTCCTCTCCCCTAGACTGTAACTTCCATAAAGAGGGACTGTGTTTAGCTTGTTCACCATTTTAACTCTAGGACTTCAAACAGTTCTTGCCACATAGCAGGAATTTATTAAATATGTATTTGTTGATAAAATAAATAACCTCACATTTTTAGCAAGACCTTCGGGTATTTACTTTTTGGTAAGTTTTTCATTCTGATTCAATTGGACTTTGAATAAAATAAAACATTTATTTAAAATGCTGTAATTTGTTTTGCATGTCATGATAAAGAATCTTATTTCCTCCTTTAAAGTTTCTTATATAAAGACTAAGTTGGGGAAGAGAACAAGAATGTTGATAATGAAATTTCCTATAAGATAATCTTTCTCATATTTTAATATTGTACTTCTAACTCTCAAAAAAGAAAATTTTGAAAACATGATATTGTGTAATGTCAACATAGCTTATACTGGTTGTTCACTTTGGGTCCCACCCAAAGGATTTCTTATTGAAGTATCTGAAAGGTGTTAAAATACTATTTCAGAATGAACACTAAGGATCGCATTATAGAGACATATTTTAATTAAAGTTAAATTATAAGTGACAAGAGAAAAAGTATTATTCTTATAAGGGGATTATTTTAACTACATTTTTATTTCTAATATTATTTTTTAGTTAACATACATGTAATTGGAAAAAGTATACCTAATTAAAAAGAGGTTTTTTCCCCAGCTTATAGTCATATTAAATAGTTCCTTATAGTTTTCATTTGCTTCTAAAAACAAAACTTCTTTAAAGGTATAGTCTAATACTATATGTAAAACTTTTAATGGAAGCCATATATCTCTTTCACCTTGGCAGTTTCAATATTTATAATACATTTTTGCAACTCAGTACACTGTTCTGGTTAGATCCTTCATATAAAAATATTTTCTTTAGAACAAAAAATATTTTCAACAAAAGAAAGGGAATTATTTTAGTGTATACCTTACAATTTTGTATTAGTCATCTTAGACTTTATTTTGGTTCACTTGTTACATAACCTTGGTTATATAAGCAAAACTTGATTAATGCTCCAATTTTTCTATGAGATAAAATGAAGACATTGAAAGTTTACAAGCTTTTGAAGTCTTTGAAATTGTTGATAACAGGAATCATATTTTCAGTCAAAATTTTTGATGTGTTGATTTAAGAGAATAAAAAGTTAATTTTTCCTAACATCTTCTGCCTCCTACACACAAATAACTTGTCTTTGGTTAAATGATAAAAACATGATCTTTTTCATATTACTTCAATACTCTTTTAAATACTGAAGTAAGTTATTTTTAACATCTTATCTCATACTTAGAAGTGTATTTTCTGAACAAGGTTTTTTCTTAACTAGAACCAATAATGAAAAAGTTAAGCATACAATGGACAATTCTCTTAACTAGCCCTTCTTCTTCCATTTCTCCTCTCCTTCACTCTGTTGCAGTAGACTATTATAATAAATCAAGTCTGCATAGTATTATGCTTCCTGTATGGTTTTATTTGTGTGGAATTATTGATTTCACAATAGCAAGCATTTCACTTATATTGGTTGGCTTAAAAAATTGTTCATAACACTAAGACCAAAAAACAATAAAACAATATAATATATACATATATAAAAAGGCCTTTAGACTTCTAAAAAATATCTAAAGCCAGTTAGGTTGTGATTGTTTTTGGTGTTCTTCAACAGTTCCTAATGTAATGTTGAATTAGGATTCAAGCAAGAATAGTTGTGATCTGATTCTTAGAATGTACTTTTAAACATGGTAGGTCAAGTTGGGAAAATAGTAGACCTTTCCTTTTATAAGAAAATACTAGGAGTAATTCATGATTCCCAGTATCAAGACCAGAATTCTTTTCTAAAGCATATGTGCTATAGAAATTGGTGATCTAGAACCATTGGAATCATAGTTTTTCCAGAAGTCAATAAAATATTCGGTCAACAGACCCAGAGATTGGGGTGGTATAAAATCTCATATATAGAGATTTGTCTATAAATATATTTATCTTTTTGTGGGACGCCTGAATTGAATATGTAGAAATTCCTTCCATTCACTTTATTAATCTTTGTTAGACTGAGAGTTTTAGTTTTTCTTCTTTTATATAAATCAATAAAAACAGTTCCCATATTTCCAAGGAAACAGCAAACATCTATTCCAAACTAGTCTTCCTACCGTATTTGTTTGCAGCCTTATATCTGTTAAAGGGTGCATAATTGTCACTTATTCTCCTTTTTATTTTTATTCATTTAAAATTCCTATGAGTCATAACAGAAGTTAAATTCTCTTTAAATAATTTTATTTTACAAGAAATAAAATGGTTTAATTGAACTTAAAATAAGAAGAATTAGGTTTTCTCCTTGAGCAGTTTTTGAACAAGAGCTTGGGAAATTATTTTAACCTAACTCTTGTCTTGATGGTGTATTTGAAACTAAGAACAATTCCTTTTGCATTTACTTCATGGGCTTTTGTGCAGGTATCAAACGATATGTTTGTAAAACTATTTGGTAAACTTCAAACTATTCAAAATTGTTAGTGAAATTATGAACATATTAAAATATTTTTTAGTCTTTAAAAACTCATAAATACAGAAAAAGGCAAGACAAATTTTATTTAGTAAATGGGTTGTTAGTGGGGTGTTATAGCTTAGTGTTTATTGTCTATACATAATATAAATAGGTATAACAATTTAAGGATCCCTGGTTATTGAACATAAACTAGTTTTTGCATAGTATTTTTAAAGTAAATTTAATTATCTTACATTCTTTTATGGAAAAATACTTCAGCCCATATTATGATTTTTTTTCTAAATGTTTATTTCAAATATTTAAAAATAAAAATGTACTATAAAAACTAACATTAGCCAGCCCTGGCTAGGTGGCTCAGTTGGTTTGAGCATTGTCTTGTACAAGGTTATGAGTTCCATCCCCAGTCAGGGCACGTACCTAGGTTGTGGGTTTGATCCCCATCCGGGATGTATAAGGGGGGCAACCAGTCTTGATGTAACTATCTCATGTTAATGTTTCTCTCTCTCTCTCTCTCTCTCTCTCTCTCTCTCTCTCTCTCTCTCTGTCTCTCTCTCTCTCTCTCCAAAATCAATAAACATACCCTCTGGTGAGAATTTTAAAAAAGTAAACTAACATGAGCTCAAACAGAAGACTTTATAAGAATTAGCCAAAATACTCATATTCACATTTTGTCAAAGAGATAATGATAACTTTGTTTTTCATATGCAGCCACCTTGGTAATCCATCTGCCCTAAAAGTACTGTATTGCAGTGTTAAAGGTTAACATAAATTACTAATGATCACACCTTCCTATTAATTTTAGATAATAACCTTTGGTATTACAGAAAAACAGATTATGTTTTTTGTTCTGTGTATAGAACAATAGTCTGCCTCGTTTTGAAAATAGACCAGTATAAATGATCACGAAGTTGCTGCTTTTCAGGTCACATTTATATTGCTTCACTATTAAGGAAAAATCTAGGCAGCGTAGGCCCATTGAAAGAAATACTTTGGGGATTCTTTTTAAGAGAAGTGGAAGCACTTAGAATGATTTTTTGGTTATTATGCTGATGTGTTATTTCCCTCCATCTATAGGAGCTGGGTGACCCAAATATGTTTTTAATTGAAAAACTACAATGTAGCTCTTCCTACTTTAATTTGGGCTCTAAGTGATTTTTCTAGATGAAACTTGTTTGTTTTTAGTATTTATATATTCAACCATTTTATTTTTTAGGCGATTTTATGAAGACGGAGCAATTGTCTTGGGTGAGGAAGCAAATATGCTTGCTGGCATGCTGCTTGGGCTCAATGCTATTGATTTCAGGTACTTAATAATAACTCAATGTATTCAGTTTTTAAATTATTCTACCTTATAATAGTTTCTACTTATGATTTTTTTCCTTTTAATTTTCTGAGAAAAATACACAGATATTGATACTTGAATCACGTTTTTCCCTTTTGATGATGTCAGTTTTCTAAATGGATTTGCTATCAAAGAAGAGACTGTCTCAGACTTAAAGAATTAATTTTCAGGCAAGCTGTCTAGTTTGGGTAAAAAGAAAGCTTAGACTACATTCCTCTAAGCAGGAAAGTCATGTACTCTGGTAGCACTGAAGGAAGGTTTTGAATTTTATCTCTTAGTATTTTTCAGCTGCTGCTTTAAAATGAAAAGACATACACAAAAAGTAGATTCAAAGTCCAAAAGATTTTCATTATCTCACATGTTGAGATAAAGAACATCCTGAGAGGGTATCTTGAGTGTTTTATGTTTCTTGTGCTATGTATCTAGAATATAAAACTTATTGTTGATATTTACTTTTATTACCAACAGATGAATTGATTCCAGACTAAGATTACAAGTACTAAAAAGGGATATTGTAATTTCTTTTTAGATTTATGAAAGTATCTTTTGGCACTTCTTTAACTTATCAAAGATTTATACTGAAAGTAAAGGTTTGTCTATAATAAGAACTCAAGCATGAGAATGAAGGAAATGTATTTTTATTTAAATGTATCACTTAAAATTTAAGAATATTATTAAAATAAGTATGAACTTAAATGAAAATCTACTTTCAGGTCTTGATTTAAAAAATAATGCTGCCCATTTTCATGGAGGTTACCTTTTTCTAGTAAATCACTTCCTTTTCAAAATATTTGTCATTTTATAATTTACTTCACTGTTTCATAAAGTAGCATTAGGTTGATTAGCTTAATTGTTAAGGATGAACATTATAGATGCAATATGAACGTTATCTTTATGATCCCTCTAAAGATGTTAACTTTTGACATGGCATGCTGATGGCTCTATGTAAATCCTTTACAATTTTATTTTTTGGGTGAAAAAAAAGAAACACCTAGGAAAAGAAAGTGAACTGTTGATTTATTGTAACCTGTTGATACTATACAATCAGCTGAAAACAAGTCTTAAAGATACATTAGTAATTTTCTGTAAATGAAGGAATGTCCATATAAAATGTTGCCAGTTTGATTCTCTTTCCATTCAAGTCTAGAAAAAATACATACCTTTGATATTAATATATTAGAACAAGTATTTCCACAAGCAAACTTCCCAAACAAACCAGAGGATAGGAGTTCATAGATTAATCACGTATTTCTTTTAAAGATTAACTTACATCATTTAAATATTCCTTTGTTTATCTTTCTAGAAGATATACTTCTTCCTTTGAATAATAGTAATCATTTTTCTTTTAAAAATTTTAATGTCTTTTTAAAACTAAAAAAAAATTAAATTGTATTCAACCACAGTTTACGTTCAATATTATTTTGTATTAGTTTCAAGCATACAGCGGAATGATTAGACAATCATATACTTTACAAAGCGTTGCCCCTGATATTTCCAGTACCCAACTGGCACCATACATAGTTATTATAATTTTATTGACTATTTCCTGTGCTGTGTTTTACATCCCCATGACTATGGTGTAACCAACAATCTGTATACTTCTCGATCTAACAATAGTAATCTTAAAACTAAGCACTGTTTTTGTTTGAAAAAAAAAAAAAAAACTTATCTGGATATACCATTATACAACACAAAGATCACTGGATTGGGGAACCAGGAGATCTAGAGCTCTTTACTGGCTTTATGAAACTCATGGTATGACTTTGGGCAAGTTCCTTAACCTTTTCCTTGTTGCCATACTACTTTATTTGGAGGGAGGGGGTGCATTTTCAATCCTCAGTAGATTTTGCGTAGTTCCCATATGCTTCTTCACACATTAGTTTGTCTAGTTCTCTAGGGTTACTCAGTGGCATCTTTACTTAATAAAGGTTTAATAAAGACTGAGACATATGAGATAGATGTTTGAAAAGATTTCTCAGTAAATTTTACTTTTGCATGATATATTTATATAACAGTGTATTAACTTACACAATTCTTTATCATTTATATTGGAGGTAGAATGTCTTTACTGAGATGATTAGTTGTAACAAGAAATACAGGGTGTCACAAAAAAATGTATCCACAATTTTAATTACTATAAAGTCTGTGTTTATTAGCATACAGTTCCCTTTCAATGTTCACAATAAACTACATAAATGTACTTTTTTATACTAAAAAACGTTTTCAAACTGATGACCATTCTAGTCTAGACATTGCTGGCAACGGGAGGCAATGGAATCACAAACATCAAGAATCATTTCATTTGGTATTTGGGCACATTCTCTTTCAATAGTCACTCATAATTCATAAGTGGTTTCAGGTTTTTTAGCATAAACGTTATTCCTGAGAAATCCCCAAAGGAAAAAGAGTAGTGGTGTGAGGTCTGGTGAACGCGCAGGGTAGTCTACATAACTTCTTTGCGCGATCCACCTGTTTAGCGGGTTCTCATTAAGCTAGGCCCTTATATCATGATGGTAATGTGGAGGCGCTCCACCTTGTTGGAAATAAAAGTCCTCATCATGAAGTTCTTTGTGAATACGTGCCACGGCTGATTCCTGCAGTAAATTCAAGGAAGTGGCATCAGTTAAAGTACCTGCAAGAAAGGAAGGGCCAATGAATGCATGTGTGAAGAAACCGCACTGCCGTCAGTCCTGTCTCTGCACTTCTACCGCGTTTTTGTACTTCCAGTAGCCCTTCAAAGTAAACTTTTTTTGTTCAAAACTTAATCTGGTTTCAGCCATTATTTCTCAATGGTTAATTCTAAAACAGTACAAAACAAAAAGTCAGCAAATTACCAGCTATTAAAATATGGATACATTTTTGTGTGACACCCTGTATTTAAATTACAAACAAATACATTTACCTGCAATTCAATGAAACAAATGTCTCTGATTTTTTATAACACTTAACTTTGATTTAAAATGTTATATATTAAAATGAAATATTTATTGTCTGTTGTCTTAGCTTCTGCCTAAAGGGAGAGGGATTGGATGGCAACTTTCCTGCTGTAATAGACTATACACCATATTTGAAGTTTACCCAAAGGTATTTGACATATAGAAGTATGTTATTGAAATCCTAATATATTGTTGACTGTCTTGTTGTACAATATATTCATCTGATTAAAATAACTTTTTATAAAACATTTCATATCAGAAACCATAAACTCTAGTTGCATTTTTAGTATTTATATACTTTTTACATAATTGTAATCCCAACACAAATATAGTTATTTAAAAGTAGCATGTATTCTATTGGTCTAGTCATTATAATGATAACTGTAATAGCTCCATTATAGTTCATTAAGATTTTAAAACTATAATTCATTATTAGACTGGTTTCTGTTTTATCTCCATTATAAAAAAAAAAGCATAACAAACATTTTTGTGCAAATCGATTTTCTTTTTATTTCTATTTTGAATTTATGGAGTTATTCAAGTAAATACAACAAAAAATTGATGGCTTTTAAAATCTATCATTATAAAATAGTCACACCAACTTATCCTACTATGAGTCTTATGTGAGAGTTAGGGATTTCCTACAATCTCACAACAAGCATTGAAAATTAATCAGATGAAATCCATAGATTTTCTGAAGGTCAGCCTTCACTTCTTGATTTCTGAATAGAATTATGATCTTTATATACCTCTAAAATGTTATGATCTGGCCAGAGGCTATAAAGGAGAAAGAGTAATATATCTATGTGTGTTACATGTATAAACACACACAATTAAGATGCATTTATGGAGTGTCTAATGTAGGAAAGAAACTTTCCTTGGTACCAGGGATACATAGATATTTAGAGTATAGAAACTTCATGAATTTCTGAAAAAGAATACATTTCCTCTTCCCAAGATAATCATCATTTAGTGAGAGAAGTTACTACTATTTCAGAGCTAGGTGTGTGAAAATATTTTGGATTATGAGAAAGAAGGAGAAATAGAGTATTTTGGCACCAAGCTTTCTAACTTAAGTTGATTCCTTAAGAAAAGGGATAATTCTAGTACATTAGATGTAGAAAAGAAATAGAGCAGGAAGATGTTTTGAATAGGCATAAAATTATACTGTTTTGGAATATGCTGGATTATAGAACATTTTGTGAAGCTAATAGTTCAAAATAATACTAGTAAAAATGATATTAATGACATTTGTTGAATATATATCACGCATTGTTCTAAGTGCTTTATTTCTGTTAACTCAATAATCCTCAAAAGCTTGGGAGGTAGACAGTGCTAATTCTTATTTTACAAGTGAGAAAACTGAAACACAGAGAAGTTAAGTAACTAGTCCATAGTCACACAGCTTGTTTGTGCAAAGTAGAATGAAATTAAGGAGCAAGATTACGGCTGGAGAGATAGGAGTTTGGTCACTGACATGTAGGTGGAGAGGCTATTTTTGTGATTTATGAAGTGACTTAAAATATAAAGGTAAATGTGAATACTCATTTTCCTCTCTTACATAAGAGGCTGCAATAATTATTATAGGCTTTTAAAAGATGCAGTAATGGAACCTTCTCAAATGGTACCCTCAGAATGAATTTAGTGATGTGTCCTCTGCGTCCTCAACTGCTTAACCACTTTTTAAAAATTTTTTATACATTTCCTTTTTTTGATGCACAAATCCAAATATATATATATATCTTTTTCTCTTTTATATACTAAAGAATTCCTCCAAACTTGTTATATAACAAACACTAAAATGAGAAGGGAAATACCAATTCAACCTAGTCATTAACCACAGAAAGATTTAAACTATCCTAATTGAGCCAATATTTTAAAAATTGAATTGCTTCCACCCAAATATACCTGTATTAAACACATTTAAAAATATACTGTAGCCTTGGCTGGTGTGGCTCAGTGGATTGAGTGCTGGCTTGTGAACCAAAAGGTCGCCAGTTTGATTCCCAGTCAGGGCACGTGCCTGGGTTGCAGGCCAGATTTCCCGTTGGGGGTGGGTGAGAGGCAACCACACCACACATTGATGTTTCTCTCCCTCTCTTTCTCCCTTCCTTCCTCTTTCACTCTGAAAAATAAATAAATAAAAATTTTTAAAAACCCTTTATATTAGTTTTCTAATTTTAAGAAACTTCCAGAATCTTTCCCTCCCCAAATTACTGCTTTTAATTTATTTTGGAAGTAATGCATATTCATTATAGAAAAATTAAAAATACAGAAAGGTATTTCAAGAAGTTAAAGCCTTTATAATATCATTAATTATAATTATGTACTTAGCATTAAATATTTTATAATTTGCTCACAAGTAACTTGAAAATACAGAAGTATTTCTTAAAAATCAAAGTGGAACATATTATTAACTTCATTCTTTTAAAAATTTTAATCTTCCCAGTTCTGACAGCATCAGCAGTGATGAGGAAGAGCTGAGGACGCTGGGAAGCAGTGGGAGTGAAAGCAGCTCTCCTGAGAACGTCGGGCCTCCTTTCATCATGGATGAGAACAGTTGGTTCAACAAGTGTAAGCGAGTGAAACAAAAGTACCAGCTGACCCTGGAACAGAAGGTAGTGATCGGTCTCAAAAGTTATGTAATATAATTCTAGTTATTGCCTTTGGATTGTCACTGCCAGAGATCTGTTAGCTAAATGAAAGTATTTGCCCCTTGCTACTTTCTTTCTGTTCTATTTTAGGAAGGGCTTTTGTTTGTTAAACTTTTTAAACTAAGCCATTTATTCTTCTGTATGCATTTTCATTTATCTGTTTGAAATTTTAGTTTCTATGATTAATTTCATAAAATATTATTTGATATGTGAAAAAGCAGTAATTGCCTAAGCAAGTTCCATATATGTCTCATTTATTCTTTTTTAATCAGTTATTTTAGCAGCTTTTGTATGTTAAACACTGCACTTCGCAAAGTAGAGTGTATAACAGGAAGAAAATAAACTCCATTATCTTGAGGAGTTGTAACTCTTCTTTTTTTTACTGTATTATCTATTTTCTCTTCTACTTTCCTTTCAAACTGTCATCATTCATAGATAATCTGTATAGGAAAAGCCTGATTAAATTTACAATAGAAATATTGGAATAATAAAAATACACAGGAAAATGCTTACAAAGTGAATTTATAAATATGAACAAGTTTTAAATGGACAAACAGCTACTGCTTAGAAAATATACAGAAAAAGATCCCATTTACAATAGCTATAAAAATGTGCATAATGTGTATGGAAAAAACTTTAATACCCTATTAAAGAAGGCTTCTCATACCAGCAAGATTTCAGACTAAGATAATCTGAATACCTTTACATGGTAAAAATATGAAAATGTGGAGTAGAATACAATTTTAAAGAGCTTCATGCAGAACTACTCTCTCAAAGAATAAGAGCTCACTAAAAACCAGAAAAGTAGAAAGCCTGAAAAACAAGGGGAATAAGTCATGAGGTAAGCCACCAAAGCCCTCTAATGTGGTGAGGGGCATTCCCTTCACTTAGGCACCTGTGTTTTAATACCAACAGGGAAAGAGGGGATTTAGGCCCACTACCCTTCACGGTGGAACTGAACGTAGAAGGCAGGAGTGAGATGCAAAATGACAGATTAAACACAGACATTGGTAAATGAAATGACTACATGAAACAAAAACTACTATAATAATGATCAATATGGGATGACATCAATATGGGAGAGGGAGGGAGGGAGATTGTTATCTTTGTAGAGGAGACAGAGGGATAGGATCAAGGAAAGGCATTATAGGGGTTAAAAAATTTGATAATTAATCTAGGTACATGGCACATAAGTAGTGTTTAATGACTACTATTTATAAATATTTGTATATAATTTATATATTAAGCTTTGTGTATATAAAATACTTCATATGTAAAAATTATTTTTAATTTTTGAGACTTATGGAAAAAATATTTGAGGATTGTCAGGAAAAATCTGAAAAAGAAACAATGAGGGGAGAGTGGTATTAACTTCTCTTAACATGTATCATAAAGCAAAATTAGTTAAAATAGTTAATGACAATTGAATAGGATAACATAATGGAATGAAAGCATATATTAAGAAAAAAGTATTCAAATTAATACCTGAAAGGCATTTGTAAGCACATTGCAAGTAAAAAGTAGGCTATTACAAGAAAGGAATCATGAGTAAACATGATAGAGTTATTGGAAATTAAAATTAGGATTTCCTGAATTCAAAATTTCAGTATAAGGGTTTGGAGGATACATTCATCTTTTTAGTGCCATGTGTAATTCGAAATTTGGATCAACATGAGAAAATATTATATCAATATATAACCTGAGATACAAAAAAAAAGAGAACAGAACATAAAATATGAATTATCCCATTGTTATTTACATTTATTGGCATTGAAAAGAGTTGCTGGGAGCGACACTGGCACTTTTGGGAAAATTTGTCAGCCTCGCTCACAGAAAGCAGAGCAAAAGGACACAGAAACAGTAACTGAGCAAAAAGATAATAGAGGGTCAGTCCAAGACATCTTATTATCTACTAAGTGTTTCCTAATAATAATAAGTAGGAATTGTACAATGCATACAGCGTACTAGGTAGTATTCTACCTATACTGACTCACTTAATCTTCCCCACTAGGCACACTTACTGTTCTCACTTTCAGATGATGAAACTACAGCACAGAGAGATTGCGTAACTTGCCCAAGGACGCATAGCTGATAACTAGTAGAACTGGAATGTGTGGACACTAGATAGTCCCTCAGCCCACAGGCCTAACCAAAACATTGTACTGCTTTCCACTAATTTGTTAAACTTAAAATGTTAGTATCTGTTTTTGAAAATAATAATCATATAGAGGCAGTTTTATTATTGGTCATTCTGTAATTAGGTCTGCATTTTGAAACCATGAGGCATGTAGAGTGTTTTAGCACTGTCGTAGAGCTTAGAAATTATAATGTTTTAGCTAAATTTTACTTTAAATCACAAAAATACTTTAATGAATCTTAGAGAAGAGCTTTAAATAATGAACATGTTAAACTTTTGTATTCAATTAAAATGATTATTTTTTACTGTTTAATCAGCGATACTCTAAAATTGTTTTATTATGATATAGATACGAATAACATTTAAGCTACTGAGTATTTATCTTCAAGATATATATTAGAATTTTGCAATTAATTGGCTATACCTTGCTGATCTGTATTTCCAGGGTTATCTTGAAGAACTCTTACGACTTCGAGAGAACCAGCTGTCTGAATCTGTCTCCCAGAATAAAACACTACTACAAAGGATTGAAGATTCTGATCTGGCCCATAAATTGGAAAAGGAACAGTTAGAATACATAATTGTAGAGCTTCAAGATCAGCTGTAAGTGAGATCCTTTTGGAAAATTTTTGGCAGTATGTGAATATAACAAAATGACATGTTTTAACATATGATTCAAATTCCAAGAAATCTGTTTGCCTTCTAGTAAGTTGTTTTTTACTTTTCTTTTTTAAAGTTTACTTTTGTTTTTCTTATTATAAAAGTAATCCATGATCACTGTAGAAACATTACAAAATATAGGAAGAAAATAAAAATTACCTTTAGTTGTGCTACTCAGACTTAACTGCTATATTGTAATTTGGTATATATCCTTTCAAATGCATATGTATAACTTTAAAGGTATTTATTTATTGATTGATTGCCTGATTGGTTGATTGTAGAAAGATGGTCTTTAACACCAATACTACTAAAAGTTCAGTGCCAGTGTGTCAGCTGTTACCAGGTTGTGCCAGAATATTACTAAGCACAGCTCAGTATTGCTTTTTTCTCTAGCAAGACTCCTTTTGAGGAAGAAAGCTGTGTATTAATCTACATCCTGGTACAAGCTCCTTAACTTGTCACTCTTCAAAGCACTTGCACTGATCATACCATTTTGTCAAACTTGATTTTGTCAATTAATTGCTTATGGTGAAAACCTTCTCATATTAATATTTACTTAAAGGATGATTTTACTTTTTTTCTTGAAATAATTTCAAATTTTCAGAAAAGTACAAGTATAGTACAAAATAATTTCCATATGCTTTTTCCTAGATTCACCAATTTCCAACATTTTTGCCACATTTGTCATAATTATCTCCCTCTCCCTGTATATACAGATGTATTGTTCTTTAAACCACCTGACAGTTTGCATACATCATGCCTCTTTACCCAATACTTCAGTGTCTCTTTCCTAATAACAAAGATATTCTCTTATATAACCATACTCCAGTTTTCAATGTAAGATTTTAAATTGATACAATGCTCTCATCTCATATATAACTCATATTTCACTTGCATCAATTGTCCAAATAATGTCTCTTATTGCAGCTTTTGTTTTTCTAGTAAGGATCCAATCCAGCACAATATTTTGAATTTGGTGTCAGTCTCTACAGTCACTTTTAACTTAGAATAGTTTTTCAATGTTTGCCTCACATTTGATTGATATTTCTGAAGAATACAAGATAGGAATTTTATAGAATGTCCCTTAATTTTAGTTAGTTTGTTTTCTCTGTGATTAGAATGAGTTTGTCCTTTTGTGACTGGTTTACAACAAATTAGGTATGTCCTCAGAATATTACATCTAGATGTACATGAAGTCTGTTTCTGGCCTTTTAGTAGTGACACTAATTTTAGTCATTTGGTTAAGATGTTTTTCTCCTGCATATAGTTACTGTTGCTCCTTTTGTAACTAACATGTACTTTGCAAGGAGACTAAGAAAATATAAAAGATGATTTTTTTAAGTAAAGTTTTATTAAGAAACATAAAAATTTAATGCTTTCTGGGAATCTGTATCTTAATGAAAAGAATTATGTTCATATTTAGTTTCTTTTATTTTTCTAATATTTTAGAGTTGTTCCTATGGAGTAACACTTACTTAGGGGCAGATTAACACCTCGGTAGCCCTTTTCTTCTGTAAACAGGGAGAAAAATATCAAGAGCCAAGCAATAAAGATTTCTGGGTATTTCTTTGCAACTAAAAGATTAAGAAGATAACCTAATTTTTCTTTTGCAAATAATCTTGGTAGTTTGTCTGAACTGTCTTAAAAATAATTATTAAGTCATTTTTCATTTAATCAGAGAGAGATTTTCATTTGAAGAATTCAATTTGAATTATCATATTTATTTTACTTTTGATAATTTAAAGGAAGTGAAGACTCAAACGTTTTAGTATGCAAAAGAACCTACAAGTTATTGTTTTATCATACTTCTGTGATAGAAAAGTACCATTGTTCCTCTAGATTTTGTAAGGAAACCTTACAACTGTTTTTAATATCTATAAGGCAGTTATAACTAAAACAGTATTACCAGAACAACAAATTAAAAAATTAAGACCACTGGTCAGAGTTAGAATATTTTCTTGAATTTAGAGGTTGAAGATTTACTTTCCCATAGCATGGTAACAATTTCTGGATGGGTGTAAATTGGTATCTTACAAGATTTATTTGCATATAAACTGTTACAAGAATACCAAACAGAAAAGTAATTGCCATTTCTTTCAGAATGTTCACAATTCACTAAGTTATGAGAATCATCTTTAAGTACAGAATACTCTGGGCATTTTTGCAGCTGTAGGTAGAGAGTGGACACATTTTCCTTCTTACGTTGCTGAAATTTTTTTTTTTTTTTTTTTTTTTGACCAATAATTAGAAAGGCTTGCATCAGAGCTGGGTGCTGAAATTTCCTTTGTTAATTGCGAGAAGATAAAAGTAGCTTTGAGAAGATTAAATTTGTAATGTATAAAGGAAGAGGTCAGAAGAGAAATATTAAATGAATCATGAGGCATGTAATATTTTCTTCTATATTATATTGATTATCTTTCCTTGGGTGATTTAAATCCTTTGTCACTTATTTTTTTCATATAGTTCTCAATTGCTAGATGTATTTTTGAATTACTTGTAAAGTATGCTTTATGTCTTTGAATACTTGTAAAATCTGAACATTTTGTAGTTTTGGTAACAGTACAAATTTGGGTGATATAGTATAGCAGCATCTTAAAGCTTTCTTGAAAAATAGGTCTGAGTTCATATACTGGCTCTATGCTTCGTTATTTAAGTTCAAACTTTAATTAATTAATATCTTAGAAACTTTTTTCTTAATTGTAGAGTGTAGATAATATTTATCTTGTGAATTATTATGAGTATTAAATAGTATCATGTATAATATAGCTAGGATGAAGAAGGCATGCAAAGATTATTTCTCTATTTGGGCTTATAGAAACCTTAAAATCTCCTTAAGTTCACTTGGAATGATAGTGAATTTAAAACGTTTTACCTCATCATGCCCAAAAGTTAAAGATGAAAGAATGAGTTTGAACTTGATTGTATTATTCCTGAGTATCAAGAAAATAACTTAAAAATCTAGTTTCTAAATGGCAGTAGACTAATATTTATAATCATGGTATAGATTTGTGTATACCATGTGCATGAGGGAGAGATTCATGGTTCTCTGCTACTTAATATTAATCTTATCTGTATTTCTTTTCTTTATTGATAACTGATGCAAGACTATTTGGGGGTATTTTACTAAGCATTGACAAAGGTACATTTGAATGATTGGTGGAGTTATGGTTGGTGGAATTTTTAAAAAATTACTAATTTTACATCTAAAAATTATGATTAGGAATAATATTTCATTGGAAAATATAACATCATTACAGTTTTTATTTTCATAGTTCTATTGAACTTTGTACTACAGTTAGATTTTATTTCATTTCTATAACTTTTAACTTCATTTTATTTATATATTAAACTTCATTCAGTAAAATTAATATAAACAAGCTTAATGTGTCAGTTATACTTTGACTCAATATATGGAAATTTTCTCAGGATTATGAAATATATTCTGTTTATGGTCTTTAAAAATTATTGTTATATTTATTCATGCTAATTGATAGAAAACTTTTCATTTATAATTTAGTTTTATTCTCTAAACATTTATTTAAATGTATTTTTTTGTGCTTGAGAATAACTGAAAGTACAGAGAAGACTAAACCATAGTCTCTTTTTAAAGGGGCTCATAAGCCAGTGATGTGAACAGATTGACATCAATCACATTTTATTTAAAGAGTATCATATACGAGAAGGAAGCTTTGTCCTCGTCCACAGATTTAGAGCTCCATATAGGTCTAACCTCAGGAATACATAGCCTCAGGACATCATGCAAAAGCGAAACACCTTTTTTATGATAAACAGCAATAAAATGCATAATAAGGCATTTTTCTAAGCCAAATCATGGATTTTTCTATTCAGAATTTGAAAGATTTTAGAGATAATAACATGTCATAGAGAGTTCCTGAGTCTAAATAGAAGTGAAAATCATGGATTGCTAAAACTAGGTCATTTTACAGTTCAGCAGCCAAGTTGGTGTAGTTCATGGTAAATAGTGATATTGTGATTATCAGCCTGTAAACCATAAGTCAGTGATGCTATGGCATCCTGGTTTAGGATGAGTGGCATGGATCCTAATAACAGAATACAATGATACTATCATGGCCTAGCTAATAATAGACAAATTATAATAGACAAATTTTATTTATAGTCATATAGATAGATATTGGTAGTTAACAGTTATCATTAAAATATTAAATTATAATCACGTTAATATATGTTACATACTCTATTATCTAAATATGAATGGGAAAATCAGTAAAATGCATCCCAAAGAGAAAAAGGCCAGGTACCAGATAGTTAGATAAAACCATGTCTGTTGTAGTTTCTTGGTATTTGTGGGAAATTAGATATTACAACAGGAATGGATATTAATTTGATATGACTGTAATTTCATTGCCTTTAGTCATGATGTCTGACTAAAACTGTTGGCAGATTCTCCTATAGAGTAGATGTTCTTGTATGAGGCCAGGGGCCAAAAACAGTTGGGCCTACAATACAATATTTCATAGAAAAGAAGAGACTTATTGGAATAGAAAGAAGACTCACTTTGGGCATTCTTATTTAGTACATGTTTTACATTGAGTACACGGGAAAAGGAAGCCTTCCTAAATTACTATCTATAAATAACACAGTATCAGTACACTATTCCCTCACTTATCATGGGTATTACGTTCTAGACCTCCCTGTGAAGTAGGAACCTTACACTCTTAAACCTATGTAACTTTAACAATATACGTATACAGTACCGCAAAATCTCGCAATATAGTAAAAAATCCATGATAAATAATTAAATACAATATTTTTAAAAATCCAGCGATACAGTGAGGCTGAGATAAGTGAACCACAATATAGAGAGGGACTACTGTATTCATATATAATTATTATTATTGACTTCCACTCAAGATGGAGGCATAGGTAGGCATGCTTTGCCTCCTCCTGCAACCATAGAAAGAGTTACAACTGGATATCAAAACAAATAATATCCAGAACCATCAGAAAATTAAGCTGTATAGAAGTCCAAAAATCAAGGATTTAAAGAAGCCACATTCATCCAGATAGGTAGAAGGGTAGAGTTGTGGAGTCAGGCAGAGAGGCACAGAGACACAATATGGTGTGGAGAGGCAGCGGCATAGCAGACAATCCCACATTCACGTGTGGTGGATGAAAATTGGGAGGGACACCTTGGGAGTGAGCAATCCCAGCCCCAGGCCAGACCACACAACCCCGGATGACAGCACTGGGAAGATAAATCCCCATAACTTCTAGCTGTAAAAACCAGTGGGGGTTAGGGTGGCAGAAGAAACTGCCATATTTTCAGGAGACTTGGCCTAAAGAGCCTGTAAGGACTTAGAACACATGCAAACCCACCCACTATGGGATTCACCAGAGCAACATCTGAAAGAGCACCAGTTGCATATAGGGAGTGGGTGAAGTGACTGGAAATGGGGCGAGTGCTAGCCAAACCTCCAGAATCCAGGCAGCAGCATTATCCCTTCTCTGGGACTTCCCCCTACACAGAGCCACAAAGCAGTGAAGTGGGATACCCCACCCTGCAATTTCCTAAAGCTCTGTCCCACACAATTTGCAGGTACCTTTTCTACAATAGTCTACAACTAAGAGAGTCAAAGCAGCTCTACCTAATACACGGAAACAAACACAGTGATGCTGCCAAACTGAGGAGACAAAGAACTATGGCCCAAGTGAAAGAACAGAACAAATTCCCAGAAATAAAACTAAGCAAAAGGAAGATAACCAACCTATTAAATACAGAGTTCAAAACACTGATGATCAGGATGCTTAAAGAATTCATTGAGTATGGCAGCAGCAAAAAGGAAGAAATAAAGGTTACACTAAGGGAAATAAATAAAAATCTACAGAGAATCATCAGTGGAGGGGTGGAAGCTGGGATTCAGATCCACAATTTGGAACATAAGGAAGAAATAAGCATTCAACCAGAACAACAAGAGAAAAAATAATTTAAAAAAAAAAAGAGGAGAGTATATGGATCCTCTGGGACATCTCCAAACATACCACTATCCAAATCATAGGGCTGCCAGAAGAAGAGAAAGAGCAAGAAAGTGAAAACTTATTTGAAAAAAAAAATGAAGGAAAACTTACCTAGTTTGGCAAAGGAAATAGACGTCCAAGTCCAGGAAGCACAGAGAGTCCCAAACAAGCTAGATCCAAAAAGGACCACACCAAGACACATCGTAATTAAAATGACAAAGGTGAAAGATAAAGAGAGAATTTTAAAAACAGCAAGAGAAAAGCAGAGAGTTACCTACCAAGGGGTGCCTATAAGACTATCAGCTGATTTCTCAAAAGGAAATTTGCAGGCAAGAAGGAACTGGCAAAAAGTATCCAATGTGTTGAAAAGCAAGGACCCACAACCAAGATCACTCTATCCAGCAAAGCTATCATTTAGAATGGAAGGGTGGATGAAGTGCTTCCCAGACAAGATAAAGCTAAAGGAGTCCATCATCACCAAACCATTATTATATGAAATGTCAAAGGGACTTACTTAAGAAGATCAAAATTATGGACACTAAAATAACAACAAACTCACAACTATCAACAACTGAATCTAAAAAGTAAAAACAAAATCCAACTAAGAAAACCAGAATAGGAATAGAATCATAGGTATGAGGATCGCTTGGAGGGTTATCAACTGGGAGGGGGAAGGGGGAGAAATGGGGAAATGATGCAGGGATTAAGAAGCATAATTGGTTGGTACAAAATAGATAGGGGGAAGTTAAGAGTAATATAGGAAAGAGTGAAGCCAAAGAACTTATATGCACGACCCATGGACATGAACTAAGGGGGGGTGGGATTGCTGGAGGGAGGGGGGATACTGGGCAGAGGGGAGCAAAGGGGAAATAAATTGGGAGTCGTCGTCGGCAGCCGTCCATCTCGAGAGACGATGGTGTAGCTTCTTAAGAGTCTATCTGCACCGCCGAGAATGGTTGTGCAGTCCGACTTGGGAGTGACACGGTATCTGTCTCCTCCCGTGTTGAATCGACATCTTACGATGACGCTGGAGTGTCCTCTCCAGTGAAGCTAAAGCTACAGAGCCTCGAGAGACGATGGTGTAGCTTCTTAAGAGTCTATCTGCACCGTCGAGAATGGCTGTGCAGTCCAACTCGGGAGTGACACGGTATCTGTCTCCTCCCGTGTTGAATCGACATCTTGCGATGACGCTGGAGTGTCCTCTCCAGTGAAGCTGAAGCTACAGAGCCTGGGCAGGGTGATATGGAGGGTCTGCTGTTGCCCATGCAGCAGACCCCCCCTCTCTTCGCAGCTGAAGGATACAAGGGAAAGACGGAGTCAATACAGCTTGGCTTCAGGTGCGCCGCAGGAGTTGCCGGTGTTGACTACAACGTCAAACCGCCTTAGGGACTCCGGCTCTGGATTTTCTGTCGGGGTTTACTCCCTTAGCCTTTCCCCTGAAGAGGTATGCCGCAAGGCAGCGGAGGGTTTTTGGAGTCAGAGTTTTCCTTCTCTGATGTGCCCTGACTGGAAGATCGAACCAGCGACACTTAGCTCGCAGGCCGACGCTCAATCCACTGAGCCAAACCAGCCAGGGGGGCTGGGAGTACTGTAACAGTATAATCAATAAAATATACTTAAGAATTTATAAAATGGTGGTTTCCTAGTTGTTACTCCTTTCACAATTATTGGTTGGAATCATCTACAAAGAAGAAAAGGACTATTCCAGATTAGTTAGGGCTATTTGGTGGTTACCGTTACAGTTCTTACAGGATATTATTAATTTTCAGAATAAGATGATGATTCCCTACTTAGTTACCAAAGAGATAAAGATTTCATTTTGCTTTCTCGCTTTCATTTTTCAGAATTCTATGAACTTTTATATATATAATATCTTCTATAATGTAAATTAGCTCATACAAGATTCATAAATAAAGTGATGATGTCAGCATAACAAAGAAATCACCTTGATTGATGGTTGATTTTTCCTGGAGGTTAATATTTCTCAACAAGTAGCAACAGCTAATACAAAATGCAAAATACACTAATAAAAGCGAATACAGTAGTCACTCTCTCTGTATCACGGTTCACTTATCGTGGCCTCACTGTATCGTGGGATTTTGCGGTACTGTATATATATATGCTGTTAAAGTTACGTTGGTTAAGAGTGTAGAATGTGTTTAAGAACATAAGTAGTGTTTATAAAAGTGTGGAAAAGGTTAATAAGGGACTGGGAATGGTTTATAAGTGTGTGGGAAGTGTTTATAAAGCCTTAAAATATATATAAATACTAAAATAAATGTAAGGTTCCTACTTGGCGGATTTTCACCTATCGCAGGGGTGGTGGTGGTCTAGAACATAATACCCGCGATAAGTGAGGGAATACTGTACTGGAAACCACCAAAAGATGGCCTTCTCTCCCTGTACATAAGTTCTTTCACCTTGCATTCCTCTGGTTCGGGTGAACTACAGCTTGGAGGTGTTGTGCATTTTGTCCCTGCCTTTGTGGCAAGTCTCAGCCTCAGCAGCCTCAACCCTTCATTACACTCTCTTTCATCACATGGTGTTTCCTTTGTTATTGTAGTTAAAGTTGTAAAGTTATTGTGATATTTCTTATTAGGAATTTAATACATTTATTTGGGTTGAAATTTTATTAGGATTGTTATCGTTTTTCTTAGTGTTCTAAAAAAATATCAGACTTAAGTTGCCAACTCCCAACCCTTCTCTCCCAGTAAGGCCAGTTGTCACTGTGTTATTGCAGAACACTGTAGTGTTTTGTTTCTCTGTTATAGCAGAAAATGTCTGTATTCAATGTGTTTCTATCTCATTGCTTTTCTTTTATTTAAAAAAAATTATTTATTTTTAGAGGGGAAGGGAAGGAAAGAAACATAGTTATGAGAAAAAAGCATTGATCGGTTGCTTCATGTATGCGCCCCGACGAGGGACCGAACTGAAACCCAGGCTTATGCCCTGGCAGGAAATTGAACCTATAACCTTTTGGTTTGTGGGATGATGCCCAACCAACTGAATACACCAGTCAGGGCCATTTATTTTCTTTTTGATGCTTAAATTGTCCCATATTTGTCTAATTACTTACATTAATTCTAGTGTCCTTCTGACATGACCCATTTGTCTTTTAAATTCTAAATTCTCATTAACATTTCTTTTCAAAGGATACTGTCAAGTGAAGTTCTAAAGTGCAATAAGGATTGAAAACCACTGCTTTCCTAAGAGACTTGGTTAGATTTGGGTTTAACTTTTTAGGCAAGAATATTTCATATGTAAATAATTAAAATATTTTGGTTACCTGGCTCCTTTTTAGGTGTCTTGTTTCAAAATGTTTTATTTGAAGGGATATAAGTATAAGGTAATATAAAGTTAATCTTTATCTCAAGGCTTTGTCTAAACAAAAGCAAAAGCACACAAATAAAGAACGTTTTTTTTTATATTAACATGAAGAATTTAGGGTATTCACAAGTTCTTCATATAAACATTTTCCAATTCTGGAAAACTTGAAATGAATAAAGATGAGTAAATTCTCATCACTTCTCTTGGTACTAGTTTGCTTTTGTAACTTATCTGACATTTACTCACTCACTTGGCAAGTACTCATTGAGAATGTATAAAGAGCCAGGTCCTCTTCTGGTGACTCAGGAAAAAATAAAACATGGTCCCTGCCCTTACAGAGCTTACATTGATTGGATGGAGGGCAGAGACCAAGAGACCAAGAGACCAACATTAAACATTGCATTTGTATGATTGTTCTTTTCCTCTTCCAAAGTTGTAAGAGTAGCTGGAGGTAGGTAACTGTTCTGTTTCTAAGAGAGTTTGAGGATGGAGTGTATGTAACACTTTGCATTTGGTGATTTTCCCTTTCTTTGACTTCAGTACTCCAGCTCACTATTCTGCCATTAGCATAAATATCTGCATTGCTCTAGTCATAATATATTAAATACTTTATTTTCATAAATATTATAGCCTAAGATCTTCTCAATGTTCTGTGTCATAAATAGCACAGCATATCAGACAGTGAGTGATACATGGAAAATGACCAAAATTTGTTGCAGTGGTGTTAGGCATTGTGCTAGACCCACTGTCAAAACTTTCCTGCTAGCCATGGTCTTCAAATGTATTACCTTATCAAAGTTTAAAATTGCTTCATATTATGGACCTTTGGAGTTGCTTGGGAATAGTTGGGATCAAAGATAGTGAATTCTAAGTCTCAAGGGTTTTGTGTCTTATATAAACATGTCGAGCAGCTGAAAGTATAACTTCATCATAAGCATCAGCACAGCCTCTGAGGTAAATAAGAAAGAAGCAAAATAAAGGAGAGAAGATAACCCTCAAGTCTGGAGACACAGGTAATTAAACAAAAAAATATATATATATTTGAATTAACTAAGCACTACAAAGAGTTTGTAAGTAACAGTAGACTTGAGCCTAATATCTAAAAGGAAGGAAAGAGATCAAACTCTGGAAGTCTTCCCTTTTTCTCTCTCCTTTAAAATAATGAATGTAATGTTCATGGCTCAAAAGAATGTAGGATCTCAATTTTGAAGCCAGAATTCTGTGTGCTTTTAGGGAATCTGTTTGAATACTTTGAGAATAGAAGTGGAGTTTTGATCTGTTCTTTCATTTGGGCCATGGTTCTTTGTCTCTTCATTTTGGCAGCCTCCTGTGTTTGTTTCTATGTATTAGGTAGAGCTGCTATGACTCCCTGTCTTGGTAGCATGGCCTAAAGTAGTAGGTGTCCTATAAGGTCCAGAGGCACAGCCTACACTGTCACCCAGGCTGGGTACTTGAGGTACACCCTTCATATAGGCTGAGTACACTATCCTCTTGTAGTTGAGCCTTGATTGCTGTTGGCAGATCAATGGGAGGGATTTACCTAGGCCAGTCAGCTGCAAGGACTAGTTATGACCCTTACCACCAACCTCTGACCTCCTTGAAGGATCAGCTGTGCAGAGGCCGGGTAGTGGTGTCTGTAGCTGTCTACTGGGTGCTCAGGCCCTGGGGTTTCCTGGGTTGTGCAGGCCAAGGTCAGCCCCCACCCATGTTCTGCCCAGGGCACCCTGCCTGAGCTATAAAGCAATCTGAGATGACTGCTACTTGTGCTGGGCTTGGAGATTCCCAGATGAAGCCAAGCTGTAAATCTAGGCTTGCTGCTGCTATGGCTGGGCCTGGGGCCACTTAGCAAGAGATATAGGGTCTGGAGGCTCACTGAGGCTGGCTGTTGCTTATTTGAGAGGATGTAGGAAGTTGTGAAGCAGGAGCCAAGATCAGCCATTCATATGGAAAAGACATTGTTATCAGCTTGGGTGGGCTGTTAAGTAGGTTGGGACTGAGTCTCAGAGGATCTCCAGGATGAGGCAGTGTTAGCCAGGTTGATGGAGTCTCAGATATGGCACCTGCCTACTGGCTGTGTCTGTGCGGGGAGTGCTCAGAAAAGGGACAGTGGCCGCTGCCTGCCTTCCTGTCTGGGGGAAAGCTGTTCTTGCCTTGAAGCAGACACTTGAATTCCTCCCTGTATGCCACTGGTGCCTTTCAAGTTGTTGCCCCAGTGCTGGAGCTCTGAGGGAGTGAGTCTGAGTAAGTCCATGTGTGGGTTCTTTAAGGGGAACTGCTTGGGACTCCAGAAGTTTCTTCCACCAACTGAATTCCTGCTGGTTTTTGCAGCCAAAAGTCATTTGGATTTATCGTCCTGGCACTGGAACCCTGGTGTGGGACTGGGACTCTTTGCTCCTGGGATATCCCTACCAAATTTTTATCTACCACACATGAATGTGGGACCAGTTTGTTCCACGTCTCTGCCCCTCCTACGAGTCTGAATGGATGTGGTTTCTTTAATTCCATAGTTGTCAGACTTCCACTCAACACAATTTTTGACAGTTCTGAGTGATGGTTACTCTATAGTTGTAATTGTCATGTGGTTTTGCAAGGAGGTGAGCCCTGTGTACCTATGTCACCACCTTGACTGGAAGTCTATACTTGACATTTTCTAAGAGGGTAGATCTTAGGTGTTTTTATCATATACACACGCAAAAGGTTAGTATGTGAGGGGATGGCTATGTTCATTAGCTTGAGTGTGGTGATTATTTCACATTGTATACATACATCAAATGATCATGTTGTACAATTATAGTTCAGTAATTGTATTGGGGGAATAAAATATTGAATCATGTTTTTTTGTGGTTTAAATCCTGATAATTCTTATTGAGAATCTGAAGATAAATTAGCTAACTAGCAGTCTAGAGATAGTTTCCACAGAAAGTTATTAAAATTAGGTCTGATAAACTTATTATTGCTACTTTCTTATTAAATTAAACAATTTTTCTTTAGTGCATCTTTCTGAGAGTTATTATCTTAAAGAGAGAATGCTAAATTTGACTAATATATGTGACATAGCTCATATAGAATGATTCGGTTTTTAGATTACTTCAGTAACATTAGCATTACTTTGAATTTTAATTAAAGTTACATGGTAATTATCACATCCTTTTACCATTAATTTTCAGTGATTTTGCACTATAAAATAACAGTAATTGTTGAATAATTTAAAATGAACCTATTTTTAAGCTTGCTCAAGTGAGAAAAACATTGATAGTTCATATTAACATCAGTAAGATTACTTTTGAGTGGGTCTTGAATTCCCTAGGTATATTTTGCTTGTTCTAAGGTAAGTAATACGATTCTTTGATTGTAACCAACTCTTAAGCACAAAGAGAATTCATTGTATTGATATCAACAGCTCATGGAATGGGTAGAAGGACTGGAAAAGTAGGCCTGGAAAGAGTTAAGTCGAGCTATTTCAGAGAGTTAGGAAGTAGGAACTTCGGAATGTTTCTTTGCTGCTATATTTTAGTCAGGACTTCACTGCTAGAATGAATAAACTGTTTTTGTCTATTACTCTAAATGGACTTTTGTCAAGATTAAAATTCAGGGTTGGGGTTTTCAACCTAGCTTAATTCATTTGCTTGTCCTCTAATGTACTGGATAGGGAAAATAAAGGGCCTTCCCCGCGGATCCTGCAGGAACTTTTCCTTTTCATAGTGGCCGGGCACGTCGCCACATTCCTCACAAGGGGTGGTAAACAGATGTGGCGTGGGTGAAAACTATGCCTATTCAATATACCAAAACCTCTTATCTTCTGTTTCAGAGATCCAGGCAGCTTCCCATAGCAAACATTAGCATTTGGATTTCTAAGTACAAAGGTCTAAAGACAATATCTCAATTTGTCATTAGGCAAAAATTCTCCATGGAAAAGTTAGTGTGTAAAAACGTTTATGAAACTTAAGTTTCTGTTTCCATTTTATGTGTGTAAAACTTTTTCCTTTCCAGAAAGAATATATTATAAATTGAAGGTTGTTCAATTACTCGACATTAACCAAGTTCTACCAGTGTTATTTCCTCACACATGCACATTTGTCTTTCTAGTATTCTGCTCTGAATATTTCCTATAAGCCAGTTACAACATTGGAGTTGAATTTTCCAGTGACATTCACTAGAGACTCTAGAAAGAGGGAATACTTGAAAGAAAATCTATTAAGAGAACCCAAAATAATGGTAGTATATTATAGTAGATTCTATGACCAGTGATCCCCATTTCTGCTTTATATAATTTTTCTGTTAATCTTAAAATGTTTCTAATCTTTCCTCTTTTCATAAAAAGCAGTGTTAAAGTATTTTCATAGTCCTTTTAAACATTTTCATTTTTTCTGAGTGAAATGAAATTACTGGATATACCCTAAAAGAATATCTTAACGAGATAATTCTCACTGATTTCTGCTTATTTAATTTGTATTCCATTCTGAGAGGAGCTAGTATTTTACACCAGATAATATTTCTTCATGGACATTTGCATGTTACCTGTTAGAGACTTATTAAATGGGGTTATTCCATTAGAATCATGTTAATAGCCAGAAATGTTGTGCAGGCTGATTTTCTCACATACAGGATTGTCTTGCTGCCACACCACTGACTCTTCCACCCACTACATGACTATTATTGTCTCTGAAAGTAGTGGCAAGCACATATTAACTCCTGTGTCTCAGCTGATGGCTCAGAATCTTGGTACACTAAGGTCATGGACTACTGCTGGAGATTAGGTGACCTCTAGGTAGTATTTTAAGGTCTTTTAGAGGTAGAATAAGACCTTTGCCAACAGAATTATGTTTTTAAATATCTTTAACCACCAGTTCAAATGCTGAATTAGTCTTGTGCTAATGATCAGTTAGTTTGTGAAGTTGAAATTTCGGCAAAAAGCTAGTGTTTTTGCAAGTTCTTATTAACAAGTAACAGTTCTACAACTATGAAAGGAAATCATGGGTTTTTATAATGACTTTATTCTTTAGCTGAAATATTTCCAGTGGACTATACTGTTCAATGCAGTTGTCATTGATTTAATTATTTTCATTGTCATCGAGTTAATTATTTTGGTAGTCACTTCTATCAAAAACAATTTGGGATCCTCATGAATTTTTTATTTTATATTTTTCTGCATTAGTTTTATTTTTAATCCATTTTAATGTTCTTGTTTACTGAGTTAAATTACTTTCATAGATTGTGAATTTTGCAGCTAGACAATCATACAATCTTTCCTTCATATTTTAAGTGACATTTGATAATCTGTAACTTTGAAGATAATAACCATTGCTTTTTAGTGAAGATGTAAGATGCAGCTTGAGTCCTTTAGTCCTCTAGTAATACCTCTTTGGAAAAAATAGGAAGTCCGAATTTCACAAGTGATTTGTTGTAGCCAGCAAAGAAAGAATGAAAAGCCACATATTGCAGGAAACAAAACAATCATAGCCCCATCTTACTTTCCTGTAGTTTTGTTCACAGTCTGTTAACAAACCATTTTTAAAAGATGAATTTTGGGGGCCTAAGTTGATACCATGAGGTTCCTCTGCCATTGCAGAGCAGTGAAGACAAAAGCACTCACCATCTTAATATTCACAGGACTGTGCTAAAGAATAATGATTTAAGATCAAGACAAGACTTAACTGCCCACCTCACCAGCCAGTGGCCTTCCCCAGGAGCTCTGGATGTCAATGCTGTTGCCTTGGATACGTTGCTTTACCGAAAACACAATAAACAGTGGTATGAGTAAGTGTAATACTTTTTTTCCAACTAATTACAGATTTAGTTGTGCCAAAACATGGCTATCCACTTTGGTTCCTCCGTTATTGTTCTTTCTGAATTCATTATTAGCTTAGAGGAAAAGTGGGATTTAAGACTACTTTGGCTTGGCAAGGTTAGGTTAAAGTAGTGAATTTGTTACTGTTTTGAAACCAAGGCAGCCTGGGGAAGTAAAATTATCTGAGATATTATTAAGCAATATTGTACCAGTTACCTACGTCTGTTAATTTTCAGCCAGTCCCTCAGTTAAGTCTATGAGCTCCTATTTAATGAGTCATCTATTTTTGAATTCTGGCTTTGGAGTTTGTATTTGCCTTAGGATTAATTTTCCTGCTAGTTAGAAAACACAAAATTTCATCTCATGAATGACTAGAAAGATATATGCTTGTTCTTGTGGGTCTGAAAGAGTTTTGTTCATTTTCAATAACTCTTACTTGGAGAGGCTATAGAAGATACAATCACTCCGCCTGTGGCCCACAAGATCCTTTTCTGTTTCTTGGTTCCAGTGTTCAGGACTATGTGATTTAGTTGTGGTTTCCCAATGTTGAGAGTTAAAAAATCTTAGGTTTTTTCTTCAACAATCTTCATTTTGGAACTTGTAAATTGTTACATTCTTTGGCTTTAAACCACGTTCCCATTTTTATAATTTTTTTTCAATATCTTTATTTTCCTGTCTTCAGCTAATTTCTGATTATTTTCCCTGCTCTCCTTCCATCCCCTTCTGTTCTCTCTCTTCCCTTCCCTCTCTCCATTTTCTCCCCTCTCCTCCCTCATTCCCCTCCCCCTTCTTTCCTTTACTCCAGCGATTTTCAACGTTTTTAATCTCATGTCACGCATAAACAAATTACTAAAATTCTGTGGTACACCAAAAAGTATATATATATATTTGCCAATCTGAGAAAAAAAAAGGTATAATTTAGATCATTCACACTGGACAGCTATTGCTGTGTTGGCTGTTGTCTTTTTATTTTATTTTATTTGACAATTTAAGGGAAAAGAGGTCAAATGCTATTGACTAAATAGTTAGACAGTGCATGTTTTTCAAATTTCTTGCGGCACCCTGGTTGAAAATTACTGCTCTATCTCCCCTCCCTCTCTCTTTCTTTCTCTGCTCCTCTTTTAGAGCCTTGTTTTTTAAATTTCACTGGAAGAGCCACACACTTTTTGTGTGTGTGTGATTCTTAGAGGGCCTTTCACTACATGATTAGTAGCCAGACATTTTTACAAGGAGTCTTTTAGCACAGACACCATTTCCACTTGCTTCACTTAGTGATTTTTTTTTTTGCATTTATCAAATGTAGAACACAAAATAAATTTGACCTTTTGTTGTTAATTTTTTTCTAATTGATTACTAGGGACAAGCAAGAAAAAGTGAGCAAAATATTTTCAGAATAAATCAGTAGAACTCTTCAACATCTACTAAACCATGCTGCTTAGTATGATTCAAGGTGTCAGCTGAGTCTTTCATGTACTGAAACCAATCTATGAAAAGGTTCTCTTTTATACCCTTATGAAAGTTATAATTAGAATATACCTTACTCTACTGGTATGTAATTTTATCTTTCAGTAGCATATTTAATTAATGGAATACCATAATGGAAAAATGAATATTTATTATATATCAAATTTATGAATGAAAATTTGAGTTTATGTAGCAATACTTGGTACACTTGTCTATAATAACATATGAGATGCTACTGCTTTTTTAACTGCAAAAATATTATAACATTAAAGCCTGACAAATTAAACTAAAAACTATGCCTTTTTATTGCAATATCCACATTGTCACTTTAGATAGTAGGAGGTAAAGTATTTTAGCCAAAATACATGTATGTACCCTTGCGTGCCTGCAGAGCTACCTGTTGAGGAATAGATGAGTCTAAGTGGGTTATTTATTTGTAGTTTACCTTCGCATGTAATATTAGTGACTGGTTTTTACGAAGTATTATAGTGACAACACAAGTAATTTCAGTCTCAGAAAAGAAAGCAGTGAAACCGCCTGTTCACCTGTTCAGCATGAATCCAGATTTTATAGTTACTCCGTTAGTTTAAGAAGAAGGGACACGCTTTATTTCCCAGCATCATCTGACCTGACCTCAGATGTTGGTATTGCTTTTAGATTGCTATATTGCCAAACTGATACCCTTGAGCAAAAAGTATGCAGCTAGGTATAGTTGTGAGATCAGTGGACCTAGAGTTTAAGCCAGGACGTAAAGGTAATCTCTGCTACTTAATTGCTGTGTAGCATTAAGCAACACTTCCTCCTCTTACCTTTTGTTTCTGCATGTGCAATACTGGGAGTAATGCCTATTTAAATAGAATTATAAGGGTCATATGGGGTAATAAATTGTTTGGCATTTAATAGCGTCCCAATAAATCTTTATTTGTTCTCTATATAATCTTTCTTTTTGTTTATACTCTCACATAACCTTGTATCTTTCATGTTTGGATACTATATACTCACCCAACATCCCAAACTCTACTTCTTAGAGAGTTTGTAAAACCTTATGCAAAATTGAAATAACCAACAAATCCTCAATTGTTCTGAATAAGTAATTCCAACTTTTTCATGTAAAAAAAAATGGAGTTTGAAACAAATCATAGGTTTTCATCAGGGGCCAGTTCTTGCACTCCTCAAATTTGTAAGACAAGCCAAAACCCTTGAACTAACCTGATCACAATTCCTCGTAAGTTGACCAATATCTTAAGTCTAACATTTATTGAGAACCTACAAATTATGGAGGAGGTAGCCAGAACAACTTTAATAAGGAACATTTGCACTCTTGATAATTTGGTGAAAGAAACTAATCTGTAATTAATCATCATATTATAATTTCCTGCTAAAAAATATGGGATGTCTACAGTTATTTGTTAAGAGCTATGTAACCATTAGCTTTGAGAAGAAAGACAACATGATGTTTGATTTAATAAATTTTCTAGACTTGTCCATATTTCCTTTTTAAAATAATTTAGTTCAAATTAAAGTTGACATATGATATTATATTAGTTTCAGGTGTACAACATAGTCATTAAACATTTATATAGTTTTATGAAGTGATCCCCCTTATAAGTCTAGTACCCACCTGAAACCATATATGGTTATAACAGTATTACTGACTGTATTCCCTGTGCTGTACTTTACATACAGGACAGTTTTTATAACTGGCAGTTGTACTTCTTATTCCCTTCACCTTTTTCACCCATTCTCCCAACCCCCCTCCCATCTGTCAGCCATCAATTTGTTCTCTGTATCTATGAGTTTGTTTGTTTTGTTTGTTCATTTATTTTGTTTTTGTTTTTTGGATTCCACACATAATTGAAATCATGTGGTACTTGTCTTTCTCTGTTGACTGTTTCACTCAGCATAATGCCCTCTGGGTCCACCCATGCTGTCACAAATGGTAACATTTCCTTCTTCTTTATGGCTGAGCAATATTCCATCGTATATACAGGGTGAGCAAAAGTAGATTTACAGTTGCTTATATGGAAAATACCATAATTAATAAAATATAATAGAAGAATGAACTTTGTGTTTTGCATACTCACAACTATAAGCCTACTTTCACCTCGCCCTGTATGGACCACATCTTTTTCCATTTGTCTGCTTCTTAAAATGAGCCATTGGATAACTTTGCTATGTTGTCGCCTACTCGTGGCAGCATCCCTGTCACAATAGATGTTAAATTTATTTCCACTTACTATATTTTTCATAAAACTTTAAAAATATCATTTCTAATTTATTTCTTGATTATTTAGACCTGGCAAGATAAGTTATTAGGATTTTATATATTTTATTTCAAACATAGGGATATCATGTTAAAAAATTGGAAAGCACTGTAGGCTTACTGTAAAAACCCAACAATAAATAAAGTACATTCCCTTAACACACATGTGAACTAATTGATTACTTTTGTTTGTTCCTAGTAAGTTGTTTTAATATTTTTCTTTATCCCTACCTGGTGTGGCTCAGTGGATTGAACGCTGGCCTGCAAACTGAAAGGTTGCTGGTTCAATTCAACGGCCCATGCCTGGGTTGTGGGCCAGTGTGCGAGAGGCAGCCAGTCAACCGATGTTTCTCTCTCACATCAAAGTTTCTCCCTCCCTTCTCCTCTCTCTAAAATTAAATAAATAAAATATTTTTAAAATATTTTTCTTTGTATGTAAACTCTAGGCCATATGAGCTTCTTAGATACTGGTTATATAATCTTGTTATGTTATTGTCTAAACCACTTATTTTCATCCCAAATGGTCAAATTCATTGTGATCATATTTATATTTTCTACTTAAGCTTTTATAGTCTTCTAAATTTATTGCTTCCCAATTTGGCTATCATTCAAAAAATTATTGAGAATTATGAGCTTTTATATGCTCTTCATGATCTATTTAGGCTAATTTTTTTAATGGTCTCTGTTGAATAGATATAATCACTTCAGATGTATGTGTTTTTCTAATATTTTTTAAGGAGGACTCTCTAAAACACTGAGGCTGTAGGAATCTTACAGTTTGCGAATTTTGCATTAACCTGACTCACATACATCCCTCTCTTTCAGGCTTCCTTGTGTCCTTGCACTGATATCAGTAGATTAAGAGTATATAGATATTATGCTATAGCAGATACTTATTTTGTTCCTCAAATGTATTTCTATGAAAATAAAACCAGGAATAAAAAAGAATAGTATATATATATATCTCTTTTCATGCACATTCATGTGCCTCTATATAGACAGTTTTTATATATGTATATTTATGTATATGATTTATTTGTGGATAATGTCTCCTGTGTATCACACTCTCTGCTACCCAGTGATTACCAGGTAATGTAAATTGTTATTGACCTCAAACGTCTATTGGGCAAAGAAGTGATGTAGATTACCCATATCATTATTTCTCATTTTTCTTTTTTAATTAGCCTTTATTAGGTACTAAATTCTGTATATTGAAATTTATATTTGAGTGATTTAAAAATGTTTAAATAGTTATATATCGAAGGAAGTGGATTTTATTAGGTCCCAAATACTCATGACATATAATTCTTACAAGTTTAATTTAAATTATATTTAACAATGTAATGGCATAGATTAAACTGTCAAATTTTATGTAGTCACAATCCATGACTCCTTCTCTGTTAGGTTCTTATTTTGATTAAGTAAGCTATTACTATTTTAAAAATTCTCTGAGAAGTAATTATAGGCTGTTAATTGGTTTGATGTGTCTGGTGGGTTACACTGAAATCTCACAGTGTGATATTAATGAGCATAGAATTCTAAGATAGGATATAGAGGTGGCCTTTTAAAGACAGAACTCCCATAAATATAGTTTTCCTCCATGACCAAAACAGGTTTGTCAGAGGGAGCTGCCAATTGCATTAGAGATTGTGTTAGAATGTGGAAACCCAACTCACTCTCTGTCATTAGTGAAAGAAGATGAACTAGACTTCTCCCAGATGGTGGCTCTGTAGACAGTTTCATGCAAGAAAGCTATTGTATGGTACTGTTCTTAACATCTTATGAATGAGTTGCTTAATTTCTGCTCAGAATTTTTAGTATTGCTGCAGAACATGATTGTCTAGTAAATTATTTTTCTATGTTAATTGGCATTTGGTTAAATAAAGCCTGTAACTCAAGGATTGTTCACGAAATGTGACAAATTAAAGGGTAGGAAGCTCCCCACATCACTTTGGATTTGGAAGTGTGATGTTCTAAAAGAATGTCGGGAGGTCGCGGAGTAGCTCATTTTGTGTTGCTGTATCAGTGGCTGCTTCCCAGGATCCCTCCCTCGAGCAGGTGACAGTCCCTGAGATTCTTGTATATGTGTGTTCCCAAGCTCTCAGTTTTTACAATATTCATATGAATTCTATATCTTTTTTGCTTCTGGGTAATTTTGTTTATAAATATTTCTATATAAACTTTTAAATTTAATAACATTAACAAGTTTCCTGTAATGAAAAATTAGTATCAGAAACTCAACCCACTCAGTTTTAAAAGAAAGCCTTCTGTTGGCACAGAAAAATAATTCAGAGAAGAAACTTATTTATAACTTTATTAAATCCCTGTGTTTCTGCTTTCCTCCATAGTTAAATAAATAAGATGTTAATGGAAATCAAGTGAAATTTTTAGTGTTTTGATTTAAATATAGTATAGTTTACTTCAGGGGTCCCCAGCCTCCAGGCCAATGACTGGTATTGGTTTGGGCCTGTTAGGAACCAGGCCGCACAGCAGGAGGTGAGCTTGAATGTAATGCACTTGAATCATCCCAAAATCATACCTCCGCCCTCCCCCCCCCCCCCCCCCCCCCGTCCCATCTGTGGAAAAACTGTCTTCCACGAAATCAGTCCCTGGTGCCAAAAAGGTTGGGGACCACTGGTTTACATGGCCTATCTCAGGAAAGAAGGCTTTTTTAAATGAATAGCCTCTAATGAAATAGGAAGCCAAATCTTTTCTTCCCTATACCAAAAAGGAGATAGCATAGTAGTTAAGGACAGAATTAGACACAGGCCACCAAGTTCAAATCTTATCTTTTTGTACCCCATTTCCTGTTATAAAGTAGGGATGATAATAATTCCAATCTTTTAGTATAGTTGTGAGGATTAAATAATATTTTAAAATATGTAGAACAGTGCCTAGCATTTGTTAAGCACTGTATCAGTAATGGGTATTGTTTTTTAAAATTGCATGTTGTATACTCATATACATGTTATCTATTATAATTATCAGAAGTTTTTTACCATAGAACTTCCCATTACTTAAAAATATAATTAAGCATTTTCCCTTTATTTTTATTGTTTCCATTACAGATGTCCCCATTATCCCCCACTTTGCCCGCCTCTTCCCTGCCCCCGCCCTCCCCCCCCCCCACCATCACCACACTGCTGTCTGTGTGTATGGGCTATGCATACATGGGTTTTTTTTGGCTAATCCCTTCCCCTTCTTTCATCCAGTCCCCCTCTCCCCACTAACACTTGTCAGTCTGTTCCATGTATCTATACCTCTATTTCTATTTTGTTCGTCAGTTTAGTTTATATTGACATTTGAAAAGTCATCATGTTATAAAGTGAGAATACTACTGGCATTGTAAGATAGAAGTTATTCCATCACTTCATTATTTAACTCATTTCTTAGAGGAAAAAACAAATAGAGACCTATTGTATATGTTCCCCCATACTTAATATACATACATTTGATAAACTTGTAAGTCTACTCTGTGACTATAAATGATGACTATGTAATAGATCATTTAAATTATATATTCATTCCTATAATATTATCACAGAATATATGACATTTCAGGGAAATTAAATAGGGTTTGAGTACCTTGAGAAAAAGATGTTGAACCTAAAAAAATGTTCATTTTTCTGGATTATTTATATTTGGAAATGATAATGAATTCTGTTCTCTTACTTGAAATGTCAGTAACATCAAAACTGCATGTGTCTTTTGAGTTGGTTTTATCCTGACAAAACGAATATGAGTACAGTTCTATGTCTTCATCCCATTAAACTTCTTAGCAACTTTTGATGTAACTGACCACTTCTTTATTTTTAAGTCACTTTTGGTACCTTGGTTACTGAGTATTGTGAAGTTTAATAATAAACCTTCATTAACTTTCTGTTTATAACTGAGTTTTTCCTTTATTAAAATTTATTTCTAATTAATGTTTAATAGAAAATGGACTCACAATTGTAAATAGATGTGGGAAGGAGGTTAATGATATTGATGGTGTATTAACACATGCAGGTATTATATTACCTAACATTTTTAAGCTTCTAAATTACAGGAATTTATAATAATTTATTACTATATAATCACCATCAATAAAAAGAATTCTGAAGTGCCTATATCATTATTAAGTTATGTCAATTTTGTTTCTGCGGTAAGAGAAATCCCTAGATTTTTCTGCTTCTTTGACAACTGATAATAACTAGAAGTCCCCATTTCTTAACCAGCTGGACAATAAGAAATTGGTGGGATTTAAGTTTGTTCAAAAAATTGTTTTCCACTTTTTAGTGGATTAAACAGAGACCTCCAGAAAGGGTGGAGGGAAAAGTATAATGGAAATCATATTGCAGTCATGATGAAGGCCAAGTTTAGGGGAAAATTGGAGAGAAATTAGCCAGAAAGTCAATATATTGAAGAAAACCAGTAAAGAATATCTCTAGAAATTATTTTAGTGAGAATAAATTCAAGTATCATTTTACCCTTGTTTTACAGAAAAAGTTATCAAAGTCTTGACCAGTTATCAGCTGAAGTTAGCCTTTCTCAGACTTCACTGGATCCAAGTCAGTCACAAGAAGGAGATGGAAAACAAGACACGTTAAATTCAATCAGTGAAGGTAAGGGAAAAGCTCTGTTTGAAAATCACTCTCTCCTACACTATCTACGCTGGTTGCAGAGGATTGCTGAAGAATAATAGTGCTATTTCTGTGAAATATGCTAAGAATTAAGCTGCCATTACGATTAGAAATAGTCTGCTCTTGTTTTTTTTCTCCTGTGTTTGTGGCTAAACTTCTTGAAAGATTGTACATTGTACCTTGATTTCCCCACTTCCTGTGTACTTTTTTCTACCCACTCCAATTTGGCTTTTGCATCTCTACCACTTACTGAAATGATTTATCAAGGTGATTAACCACTGCCATATTGCAAGTCAGTTCTCTGTCTTCATCCTATTAACTCGGCAGCTTTTGATGTAACTGACCACTTCTTCATTTTTTAGTCACTTTGGTACCTTGTTTATGGAGCATTCTGAAAAACTTGGGGAATAAACATAAAGGAGTTTTCTTTCCTATTACCACTTTCAGCTGTGTTTTATCAGCCCTCTTTTCATTGGGCTGCATCTTCCTGAACACATCTTGGTCCAATTCTATAACTCTTAAGGCCACTGAATGATCACATTTTAGTTTCTGAGACAACCTATTCCTTTTTACACTTCAATAGCTTAGTTGGTTCAAAGTTCTTTCCTACCTCTAGCATAGGCTTCAACTGTGAATATAGAAAGCCCTTTGCATTGGATAAGTGGTGCTGGTATAAATATAATGCTCACACCTTTTCTCCCCCCTTCTTCCCGGTTCTATATATGCTGCTGTGTGTAGGAGCCAGGGAAAAACAGTTTCTTTTCTCTGGGGAACCCACATCCCTGTATGCCTCCAGCTTCTTCCCTGTCTTCTCCATTGCAACAACTGGCACCACCACAGGCATTATCCTGGATTCTACTCTTCCCCCTATATCTACAGGTCAGTTTATTAGCAAATCCTGGCATCCCCCTTACAACATGTGCTGTACATTGTCACATCTTCTCCGATATTGCAACCCTAGTCTATGCCACATGGATCAGCCTCTTGGATGGACTCCTGCCATAGCTTTTTCAATGTCTTTCATCTCTCATTCATGCTCCCTCATAGTCCATTCTCCATACAGTAATCGGTGATCTTCGAAAACATCATATCCCCACTAAAAATTATCCAATGGCTCTTAATGACAATCAGAATAAAAATTCAAACTGCTTATCATGGCATAATTGTTGGGACAAAATGGTGAGAAGTTGTCATTTTTTTTCAAGAAACATTTATTAAGCCCCTCATATGTGACAGTAACTACTAGTAGCTATCATGTTTCATCGAATCTAAGATGCTTTGGATTTTAAGATACACTATTATTTTATGTACCACCACAAAAGAAAATTGTCTACAACTATAACGTTTCCACATCTTAGCATTTTTAATATTTATTTTAAAAGATCTTTAGGCTTTTAAAAAACTTTTATTATAAATCATATAATATAAAAGTCACCATTTTAAAGTGTACAATTTGATTCTGTACAATTATATGCTCCCATGCTCCTTAACAATGGGGATATGTTCTGAGAGAAGTGTCTTTAGGTGATTTTGTCATTGTGTAAACATCACAGAGTGCACTTACACAGCCTAGATTGTATAGCTTACCACACACCTGGCTACAAGCCTGCCCAGCATGTTACTATGGAAGACAACACAAGATTAAATCAAGCACAAAAGAAAACAGTGCGATCAAGAGATGCAGTAAATAGGAGCTGTATGAGGCTGCTGGCGTGACACAGCGTATGGTTTTACAGCACACTTTTTAGACGTAGAAGGGGTACACTCTGAAATAACGATAAAAAGTATGTTTAACATAAAAGCCAGTACCATAGCCATTTATTATCATGATCAAGTATCACGTACTGCACATAATTGTATGTGCTGTACTTTTATACAACTAGCAGTGCAGTAGGTTTACACCAGCATCCCCACACATGACTAATGGTTGTGCTAAGACATTATGACAGCTCCAGCATCACTAGGCAATAGGAATCCTTTTTTCAGCTCCATTATAATCTTATCGGACCAGTATTGTCCATTAACTGTAATGTCCTTAGGCGATACATGACCATCGTGACAATCACCACAAATTCCAGAACGTTGCTATTAGCCAGCAAAGAAGCCCCGAACATATTAACAGTCAATCCCAATTCCTACCCACCCCAGCGCTTGGCAACTACTGATCTACTTTCTGTCTTTTTGGATTTATCTATTCTAGACATTCATATAATGAAATCCTATGACACATAGCCTTTTTGGTCTGACTTCTTTGACTTAGCATAATGTTTTTCCCAGTTCAGCCTTATTGCAGCATCTATCGGTGCTTCATTCCCTTTTGTGCCCAAATAATATTCCTTTGTATAGATATATCACAATTCATTTATCCATTCATCAGTTGCATGTTTGGATTTTTTCCACTTTGGGGCTGTTATGAATAATACTGGTATGAGCATTCAAAACAAGTTTTCGTGTGAACATATTTTTTTTTCTTTTGGGTATATATAGGGATCCTCCATATAACACAGTATTTCTAGAACATGGTTTCACTCTAACACGGTTAGAGAATTGGAGACCCCCCCCATATAAGACAGTACTTCTATAACATGGTTTTGCTCTAACATGGTATGATGGTAAAAGATATCCAAGAATTGCTAGTAGAAGAAGAAACTGATGAAGCAGTTTTGGTGGAAATGACATCTGGAATGTGCCAAGATAACTCAGGGGATGATAACACTGATGAAAACAAAGAAGTTGAACAGTTTACTCTAAAAAGCATAAAGAAAGGCCTAGACTTAGCCTAACAGTTAAAGTCATATTTCTTAAGTGAGGATCCTTGCACTGAAAGAAGCACAAAGTTTAAGAGAGAACTTCAAAAGTGCTTAGCAACATATAACGAAATTTATAAAGATCTCTCAGCTAAAAGCAAGCAATCTAAAATAACAGATTTTTTGCAAAAAGTAGAGCATAGAAATCAAGTTAATGCTGAAGAAAGTTCAGAGGACGAGGATATCTTGTCAAAAAGAAAATGCATTTGGTTAATGGAGCTTAGTAGTGATGACGAAGAAAACATTACTTAATTCATATTAATATGTAATACTTTTGATGAAAATTGCTTTAATAAAGACATTTCTCTTAATTATAAAAATATAATAGTATATTTTTTAATTTTTGGAACCTAACCCCCCTTTTGTACTAGTTCTTTGTTTCATATAACACGGATTTGCGTAACACGGCATTGGTTAGGAACCTAACAACCATGTTATATGGGTGTTACCTGTAATTATGAATTGAATTGGCTGGATCACATGTTTAACCATTTGAGAAACTGCCAAGTCATTTTTTAGAGTGATTTACCATTTCACAGTCCCACCAGCAATGTATAAGGGTTTCAGTGTTTCCACACCCTCACCAACACTTATCTTCTTTACACCCAAGTGGATGTAAAGGGGAATTTCGTGGTTTTAGTTTGCATTGCCCTAATTAGTGATAATGTTGAGCATCTTTTCATGCGCTTATTGGCCATTTTTATATCATCTTCAGAGAAATGTCTGTTGAAATATTTTGACCATTTAAAAATTGCATTGTTTGCCTTTTTATGGTTGAGTGGTAATAGTTGTATTTATATACTGGGTAGTAGAACTTTATCAGATCTGTGATTTGCAAATATTTTCTCCCATTCCGATGGGTGACTCTTTCACTTTCTTGCTAGTGTTCTTTGACTCGCAGTTTTTAATTTGGACAAAGTCCTCCTTATCTAGCTTATCTTTGGGTTGCTTGTGCTTTTGGTATCACATCTAAGAAACCATTGCTCAATCCAAGGTCATGCAGATATATACCTGTGTTTTCTTTTAGAGAGTTTTATGGTTTTAGATCTTACATTTAGGTGTTTAATTCATTTTCAGTTTATTTTTGGTATATGGTGTGAGCTAAGTGAACCTCATTCTTTTGCATTTGGATGTTGTGTTGACCCTGGGCCGTTTGTCAAGGACCATTCTTTTCCCCCCACTGAATGGCCCTAGACTTCTTGTTGAAATACCTGACCCATACACATATGAACTTATTTCTGCATTCTCATTTCTATTCCTTTGGCTTATATGTCTCTGCCAGTGCCATATTGTCTTTACTCCAGTGCTGCACTGTCTTGATTACTGTAGCTTTGCATTAAGTTTTGAAATCAGGATGAGTGATTCCTACAACTTTGTTCTTTTTCAAAATTTTTTTGGTTATTCAGAGTCCTTTTCATTTCCATATGCATTTTAAAATCCACTTGTCATTTCTGAAAAAACTGATGGGTAATTCGTCGTCGTCGTCGTCGTCGTCGTCGTCGTCGTCGGCAGCCGTCCGTCTCGAGAGACGATGGCGTAGCTTCTTGAGAGTATCTGCACCGCCGGGAATGGCTGTGCAGTCCGACTCGGGAGTGACAATCCCTGCCGCACTTGTTACAGGTGAAGGCAGATGGCCGTTGTTGCTGCTGTTGACGCTGCTTCCGCCTCGATCTTTTCTGGACCGCTTCCTCGTTGCGCGCAGCCTCTGCGCGTGACATACCTTGCCTGACCGCGAGCCTCCAGGCTAGGCGGTTGTCTGCTTGAACTTCCCATGTGTTGAGATTGATGGAGCATTGTGTCATGTCCTTTTTGCAGATGTCTTTGAACCGTAGTTTTGGGCGCCCTGTCATCCTCTTGCCTTCTGCTAGCTCGCCGTAGAGGAGGTCTTTGGGAATACGGCCTGCATCCATTCTTTTGACATGGCCGAGCCACCTGAGGCGTCTCTCGCTAAGAACTGCATGCAAACTGCTCATATTGGCTCGCTTCAGCACCTCGGTGTTGGGGACCTTATCCTGCCAGGCGACATGCAGGACGCGTCGCAGGCACCTCATGTGGAAGCTGTTGAGTTTCCTTTCGTGCCTTGCGTAGGTGGTCCACGTCTCGCTGCCATAGAGGAGAGTGCTGAGTACGCAGGCTTGGTAGATGCGCAGTCTGGTTTTCTCAGTGAGGCTGGAATTGTTCCACGCTCGCCGGTTCAGTCTGGCCATAACTGTGGCTGCCCTGGCGATTCTCCGGTTGACCTCCAAGTCGACTGACAGAGAGCTCGAGATGGTGGACCCGAGGTAAGTGAAGTCGTTGACAACCTCCAGGGTGTACCCGTCGATGGTGATGCATGGGGGAGTCCCCGTGCCTTGAGCCATAACATTCGTCTTCGTCAGGCTGATGGCTAGTCCGAACTCCTTGCATGCGTGGGAAAGGCAAGTGACTAGCTGCTGGAGTCCCTCTTCGGAGTGTGATGTCAAAGCTGCGTCGTCGGCGAAGAGCATCTCACGGATGAGCACCTCTTTGACTTTGTTCTTGGCTCGTAGACGGGCCAGGTTGTGGAGCTTGCCATCGGATCTGGTGTGAATGAAGACACCCTCGCTGCAGTCCTTAAAGGCGTATTGGAGGAGCATGGAGAAGAAGATTCCGAACAGCGTAGGCGCGAGGACGCAGCCCTGCTTTACTCCGCTGCTGACTGGGAAGGCCTCAGAGGTTGCGCCGTTGTAGGACACCGTGCTGTGCATGTTGTCGTGAAAGGACATGACCACAGCAAGCAGATGTGGTGGACAGCCAATCTTCCGTAGCAAGCTGAAGAGCCGCTTCGACTGACCAGATCAAACGCCTTCGTAAGGTCGATAAAGGCGAGGTAGAGTGGTTTATGCTGCTCGTGACACTTCTCCTGCAGCTGGCGTAGGGAGAAGATCATGTCCACTGTTGATCGGCCAGCTCTGAAGCCACACTGGGACTCTGGGTAGACGCGGGAAGCAAGGGTCTGCAGGCGGGCAAGAGCGACCCGGGCGAATACTTTGCCGACGACGCTGAGGAGAGAGATGCCCCGGTAGTTGTTGCAGTCGCTGCGGTCTCCTTTGTTCTTGTACATGGTGATAATGTTGGCATCTCTCATATCCTGGGGGATGTAACCCTCCTTCCAGCAGCGACAGAGTAGATGGTGGAGCGGCTGTAGCAGGACTGGTTTCCCGCTCTTTAGGATTTCTGGAGGGATTCCGTCGCTTCCTGGTGCTTTCCCGCAAGCGAGGCGGTCGATGGCTTTGCCGAGCTCTGCCGCAGTAGGTGGGGTGTCTAGCTCCTCCATGACTGGTAGGTCTGGGATGGCGTTAAGAGCAGTGTCTGTTACGGTGTTCTTCGTAGCGTACAGCTCGAGGTAGTGCTCGGTCCACCGCCGCATTTGCTGTTCCTGGTCAGTGATGACCTCACCTGTCTTGGACTTAAGGGGGGTGATCTTGGAGGGGATTGGGCCTGTTGCCTTCTTGATACCCTCATACATTCCTCGTGCGTTGCCTATATCGGCGGCTTCCTGAATGCTTCTGCACAGGTTTAGCCAATAGGTGTTGGCACAGTGGCGGGCGGTCTTCTGGACTTTGTTCCTGGCAGCCCGTAGAGCTTGAAGTGTACTGGGAGTGGGCGTGGCCTTGTAAGCCAGTAGGGCCTTCCTCTTAGCCTCGATCACGGGTTCCATTTCTTCCCAGTGAGCCTCGTACCAGTCAGCGTTCTTCCGCTCTTTCTTCCCGTAAGCAATAATGGCGGAGTTGTATATGGCGTCGCGGAGACGTGGCCAATTGGATTCGATAATGTCATCTGCCGCCACTCCCTCACCGAGTGCATCTTCCATCTTGTTGATGAATTGCTGGGTCTTAACTGGGTTGCTGGCACAACTGGTGTTGATGCGTGGGCGACCCTTCATCTTGGAGTGGTGCAACCTCTTCGGCATTATGCGCACCTTGCTTACCACGAGGGCATGGTCCGTGTCGCAGTCTGCACTGTGGTAGCTGCGGGTGAGGAGGGTGCTGCCAATATCCGTTCTTCTGGTGATGACGAGGTCAAGCTGGTGCCAGTGGCGGGAGCGGGGGTGCCTCCATGACACCTGGTGGATCTCTTTGCACTTGAAGAATGTGTTTGTCACGCACAGGCCATGGTGACACGAAAGCTCAAGCAGTCGCTGACCATTCTCATTGATCTTTCCTCTCCCAAAGTTTCCAAGGCAGGTGGGTCAGGCCATGTGGTCGGCTCCTACTCTTGCGTTGAAGTCTCCAAGGAGATAGAGAGCGTTACTTCTGGGGATCTTGGATAACGCTTCGTCCAGTGCATGGTAGAACTGTTCTTTCTCTTCGATGGTGGCGCAGAGGGTTGGGGCGTACGCGCTAAGAATGCTGACTGGGCCGAAAGTTGTTGACAATCGGAGGGTAAGTAATCTCTCTGTGCCTCCTGTGGGTGGCTCTATGGAGTTAACAGGCGTGTTCTTCACAGCGAACCCAACACCGTGCTGTCTTGGTTGGTCCGGAGACTTCCCTTGCCAGTAGAAGGTGTAGTTGGTTTCTCTGATAGTTCCGTTGTCGGCCAACCGGGTCTCCTGTAGAGCCGCAATGTCGATGTTTAGTCGTGCCAGTTCCCTATCGATGACAGCGGTTTTCCTGGCACCCTTGATCCACGGAAGGTCTGCAGTAAGTCCGGGGCACATGGTCCTGATGTTCCAGCTAGCGAGGCGAAGAGCCGGAGGCTTCTTTCTTGTTGTTTGCTTGGAATTAACTGGTGCGGGTGTTTTGTGGCCCACTTTTCGAGAGGCGCCTCTCTGATCCCCACGCACCCAGTGGGGCAGGCGAGCCATGGCGAGACGGCACCTAATTGGCTGGGGCTGCCCAGCTTGAGGCGGGCGGTAGCTGTCCAGTGAGGTGCGATGACCTCTCCCACCGTCAGAGGAGACCCCTGGCGCTCGTTTCCTTCGCCAATCGGATGAGCTTATAACCGGTATCTGTCTCCTCCCGTGTTGAGTCGACATCTTGTGATGACGCTGGAGTGTCCTCTCCAGTGAAACTGAAGCTACAGAGCCTGGGCAGGGTGATATGGAGGGTCTGCTGTTGCCCATGCAGCAGACCCCCCCTCTCTTCGCAGCTGAAGGGTCCAAGGGAAAGACGGAGTCAATACAGCTTGGCTTCAGGTGCGCCGCAGGAGTTGCCGGTGTTGACTACAACGTCAAACCGCCTTAGGGACTCCGGCTCCGGATTTTCTGTCGGGGTTTACTCCCTTAGCCTTTCCCCTGAAGAGGTATGCCGCAAGGCAGCGGAGGTTTTTTGGAGTCAGAGTTTTCCTTCTCTGATTTTAGAGATGTCCTTCCTCTTTCCTCCTTTACAGGGTAATTAAGGTGGAAAATATTACCATCTTAATAATACTGTCTTCCAATCCAGGGAAAAATAGGAAGTTTTCTTATTTATTTCAACCTTAAATTTCTTTCAACAATATTTTGTACTTGTCAGTGTATACCTCTTGCACTTCTTTGGTAAAATTTATTTCTAAGTATTTGATTTTTTATTATAGATGAATTTTCTTAACTTTGCTTTCTGATTGCTTCTTTTAGACTTTAAGCATAATTTTAAAATTAATTTTACTCTTCTGTATCTGTAAGGAAAATAAAAGTGAATTCATGAACATAAACTTCTCCATGTTCAGAGTACATCTCTTCTGAATCATCCTTGAATCAAAATTGTCAGTGACTGTAATTCCTCACAACATCCTCCTCTGTGCCAACAGTGAGCCACTTCCTAAAACAATACTGCACTGTTGTAGTTGTGAGGATTTCTTTTAAGTTACCAACAAATATCCTGCACATTTTTATGCATGTATTTCCCTATTTGATTAACTTACAGTTTCATCATCTTCCTCAGTTAATTGCTTCTGGCAGTTAAACAGCTTCTCTTCAGAGGTCACAGGAATCCCATGACAAATTGGTGTTTGACATTTGAACAGAAATCTTCGTGATGCATGGATCAGTCACACCAATTGCTCATTGCTTCTGAATTTCTTTTTTCTATTCTGAGGAATTTCTTCTGTCTTCAGTTATAAGCTTGGCATGGGATAAGCAATTCTCTTGCAGATGTCACCAAGCTTCATCTACTTGGATGGTTTTTCCATTTCTGAGCATTTTTTACCCCCACAGGCAGTTTGCCCTGTTTTATAAGAAAGTATAAATTACAGTAATTCCTGTAATGTATATTTGCTTCAGTAACATGAAATTTACATCTGACTCTCTTTTTTTATGCTTCTCTATGAACAAGCAGCTATTATTTTTAAGAGCAAGTTATACTGTGGTATTTTTTAAGGCATTTCAAGCAGCATATAAACAAACACAGTTAACAAGAAGATGCCAATATGGATACCTGTGACCATGTTCATGCAAGCACATGCAAAACAAGTATGTCACAGCTGCCTCTTGACCAGCTACAACTTCAACACACATTGGTTCCAGTAGACATTTTATTGCACAAAATGATGAGTATCAGTTTTTTGGCCATTGATCATAAAAAGATAACAGTCCTTACATGACAGCCTGATATAACATTTTGCCTCTCTTTATGGGTTCAATAGTGGCTAAGAACTTTCTTTAGGCATTCCTTAAAATCAGGATATATATTTAGTGCCTGTTTCCTCATTGACCTGTTCTTCCTCTCCCCAAACTTCTCTTCCTTAGAGTTGGTGATCTCACCATTCACTTACTGTTCTCAAAATCTGAGTCATTCATGGCTCCTCCCACCTCTTTGCCTTTACCAAGTCCTACAGGTTTAACTTTCTAAAGATTTTTACACATATTCAATTCTCCATAATCCTTTCTATTGCTAACCTGGTTCAGGCAAGATAAATCAAGATAGATTCCTTGACATAAACTCTAAAGTGTCCTGTGGCTTTTACCTATTCCTCTAGTCCAGGGACTTGTCAACTGGTGTGCCACAAGAATTTTTAAAACATGCAATACCTCACTATTTAGTTAGGGGCACTGACCTCTTTTCCCTTACATTGTCAAATAAAAAATGACAAGAGCCAACACAATAGGTGTCCAGTGTGAATGAATCAAAATTATACCTATTTTTGGGCAGATCAGCAAAAAATACATTTTTCGGGTGTGCCACAGAATTTTATCACAATGACTGGCACATAGAGTACACCCAGTGACTTCTAACTTAATAACATTTGTAGCAGTACCACCTGAAGACTTGTAGAGTCCAGACTCCATATCAATACATTTAAAACAAAACTGGTCTTTCCTGCTATAAAACAAAAATCAATTTTCTGCTCCTAATGACTGATATTTTTCTGCTAGGAACTACCACTCTGTCATCTGAGCTAGAAAGTTTTGTTAATCTTACAAGTTCTTTCCTCCATGTCAAGAAATTGCTGTTAAAATATAATTAACTCCAATTTTAGCTTGTTTTTACGTTTATGTACATACATGTATTAGATGTTGCCATAACAACATTCAAGAATATGCAATATTTCGTGAAGTACAAAGTTTTTAATGGTTTTAAGTCCTTATTGGCATTATTCTTTAAGGACAATTAAATATTTATTTTATCCTGATTTTCAGGTAAAGAAGATACTCCCTCATTACTTGGTCTCTGTGGGTCTCTAACATCAGTGGCAAGTTACAAATCTCTAACTAGCCTAAAATCTAATGACTATCTTGCAAGTCCTACAGCAGAAATGACAAGCCCAGGCCTAACTCCATCCTGAGAAATTTTATGTAAAAGCCAAAAGATTTTTTGTTGCAAATGTTCTATTTACATAAGTTTGACTGCTGGGAAAACCTTTGAAATTTTATATTGTTCGGGCACACGTCTGGAATTATGTTGCTTAGAGAGTTCAATCCACTCCATGTTAACTGAGTGAAAAAATTAATGATCCTGCCATTTCTCATTTTAAAGTTCTTATATTTGTCACTGAGAAAGTTTAAAATGAAGACCTAAAAACGACTTTCAAAGATCCTCTGAACTAATAATCCTTTGCAAACTGTACATATTTATTATTCAGTTGGTTTTCATATAATTCAATGTATCATAATTGCCAGAGACTGAGTTCAAGTTTTTATTCGACTTAAAGCTACATATTTTCTTTCCTCTTTTATTCAGATTAAAATTTGTAAAAATAACTAATTTCATTTTTCATTAAATTTCTTCCTAGGTTCTAATGTTTAAAAGCCTTGTTTTTCAAATGAGGAGAATGTTCTCAGCTGCAGTTTGACAGTGGCTTATTCAGTTTTTCTTTAACAGTTATCATTTGGTATCAACATAACATTCCACTTAACATTTTATAAATTTTGTAGGAGTGTCCCCTTAGGCAATTACTAAATTTGTTAGGGTCATAGTGAAAGTATTTTACAATATTTTGGCCATTTAGGTAAAATGAATAAATTTCTTATCTTTGTTCCCCAAAAATTTTCTTAAAAGTTTGTCAATTAAAAACAATCAAATATGCCTCAAAAATTAAACATTAAAGTGCAACAGATGTTGAAAAAGTATTTGACCAGGAAAACTTTCAAGTTCAATTAAGTATGAGAAGCTTTTCAATTAGGATCAGTAGGGTAATCACCATACTTCACGATGTCTGGCACATGTGCTATTTTCTGTCCCTTGTGTGCAACAATGCATTGTGTCATGTTGTTTTATAGCTCCTATCATTAATCATGCCATAATCTCACTTTAACATTAATGTCAAAAATCTCTGCACTTCTACAGGTAAAAAAGTTTTCTTTTTAAAAAAGGCTATGAGCTGTATTTTAATGTTTTTGCAACTTTTGGAACTCTACATTTTGTCCCTAAAAATTCCACCATATTGGAAGAGCAAACATATTATGTATATTTTTACAGTAATATCAGGAAAACATGATCAGTTGTGCCAAAGAAGTTTTATACATTGTTTACATGAAGAGGCTACCATACTTTTTGTGGACTCATGTGCTATATTTTTGTTTATTAATAAAACATTACATTCAGACTTAGTAGCTTTGACACATAGGAAGAATGTTCCTCCTAAAACAATTTATTTTTATTGAAAGGAGGCACGAAGTGCTGAATTATCACATTCATTCTTTGTACTAGAAATGTAGGAGTGTGGTGGTTCTCTATAATCTTTAGAGCTTTACTGTCATAATATGGAATTTGAGATAATAAATAGTAACAAGGCTAGTCTTACATGTAAGACAGTTCAAACAATGTCATTTCAGGGACAAAGGAGGCCTGGAAGCCCTTAAAAAATGTTATCTTCACTGTTCCAGAACTACTCAGAGCTTTATTCCTTTAAAGGCTTTAGCATTGTACTTGCAGAAATGCAAATGTTCTAGAGAAATGGTACTTTTAATCTCTTAATTCTGTATACCTTATTGTCAGTGAGGGATCAAAGCAATTTTTACCCAGCATGGTGGATGGAAGGTATAAAATGAGGACAATGGAAATCCTGGGGGAAGGGAGTGAGAAATAGTTAAGGAGGGGCACTTCCGAACTTTTAGGCTGGCCTTAAGCACTTTTGCTGCTTTCCTAAGAACTATCAGAATGTCTAAATGTTTTCTCATTCATGGTCCACTCTCAACACTTTCCTTCAATAATTTTTTAAAAACCATTGTTAAATTTTTTCCATACTTTTTTATAATACAGAAAGTTAATTCGATTCCATAATTGATAAAATTTTTCACATTTGTCTAATGTATACTGTGACTGTGCATCTTCACGTGCTGTTAAATGCCGATTTAAACATGACAACTGAGGATCGTGGCTTTTCCTCCTTTCTTGGAGCTCTTGGATAAAATTCATCTGCTAATGTGAATTCAGGTTTCTACACAGTTCATTTCATACTAGTTAAGAGATAGTTGATGTGTGCATGACGAAACTTATGTCTAATCTTTAGTTTTAGGTGGTAGTGTATATTCACAAACCCTCCCCAAAATAGAATGCTGAATTATATGCTAATATTTGTGTATTTTGTTTCCTTGATGTATTATACTTGCTGCATGTACATTAAACATTTTGTACTAAGCATTAGTGGTCTTATTTTATCCTTGATGAAAAGTTGCTTGATTCAGGTTGCACGCTGAACTAACAAATATGGTAAATGTGTGTTCCTTAACACCTAAAATACTAATATGAAAATGGTTTTGAAGAAATCTTAATTTCAACTCATATAAAGTTGAATACATTTTATTTTTTTAAAAAACATGACACGCTTTAGAAGACAACAGCTCTTAAAGTGGCACAGTGCAGCAGTGGTACTGGCGGTGTCACTGATTGGACTTATGATGGCCAATGCCTGTTTTCTCACGTGTCAAATGGAAACATTACCATCTTCTCACACCTGTGTGATGGCAACAGGATGATATCAGCATCAAGTGAACTCACATGTATAAGTCTATAAGAGGTAAGTGCCAAATGCAAGCTGCTAACTATGACTGATAGAAACCTTAAGTCAGCTTCTAAATCATTTTTATTAGATTTACATACTAGTTTTCAGGGGATTAAAAATGTCTCATATTTACAGCTTATGGAGATTCTGTTCAATTTCCTATCATTATATAACATCTCCAGTTTTGATAAACTAATACATTGGATTACCTCTGAAATGTTGCATGACTGCTTTGAAAATTGGGGCTCTTCAATTTTTTTAGTTAGTTCACTTGGCTCTTCCTTTAAGCAAAGCAGCTTTTATGTAGGAGCAGCATTTGTTTTTTTTAATTGTAGGAATGGGGAACTAAAATTATATCAGTGTCATTAAAGTACCTTTTAAAAGCATATTTTAGTGCAAACCAAACTTTTAGGTTGTTTTTAAATAGGTCACCTTATTGTAAGTCACATTTTCCATACTGTCAGTTATTTTTCCAAAACACAACTAAAACCAGATTTTCACGCCCCAACACCTGGCTTTACTACGTGACACATCCTGGTGTTTTCTGTTCTGCGTTGTGCTAATGCTGTCCTATTTTCTTTCATTAAAAATAAAGGCAGGTGTTGAAAAAGACCAAAACCCCAACTCCATAATTATTAGAGCTCTACCAAAAATACTTCATTTCCTGTTGCTTTCTTGGTTCTTGTTGGGCACACAAGGCCTCTATGTTCCTAATCTGCCCTCCTACCCCGCTGCCATGTATATATATAACGTTTTCTCAAACCACTGGGACTACACCCCATCGCCTGCCTCCAGCGACGGTTCATTTGCATCACCAGTCCTTATGGTAGACGCCTTTTCCTGCCCACTCCCTTTCTGCCCCCAGGCTGAGGGAAGAGTCCCTCAGCTCCCCAACCCCCACCCCCAGTCTCCCCTTGCATACCTCCACCAATCATAGTTCTGAATCCTACTTGAGGTCATGACACTTTCTGAACCATCTTATTATCTCCAGTGTTTTTCCCACTGCCTACCTAAGATTTCAATTAGTGTTCAATGCCAGATTGCATTTTGGAAAAAAGTTCAAAAGTGATAGACTAAATTTTCCCACATCCCTGGAATCTGTGCCCTGGAAAAAGGGAGAGAAGAATTTAAAGGAGGCATATGTGATTATACATAATAAACAATTTTCCTAGAAATAAAAGGAAAATTTATTTTTATATCAACTTTTAAAAAGTCAAATATGTATTACAGTAGTCCCTCTATATCGCAGTTCACTTACTGCAAGATTTTTAATAATATATTTAATTATTTATCGTGGATTTTTTGCTATATCGCGGGATTTTGAGGTACTGTATACGTATGTTGTTAAAGTTATGTAGGTTTAAGAGTGTAGAATATGTTTAAGAACATAAGTAGTGTTTATGAAAGTGTGGAAAAGGTTAATAAGGGAGTGGGAAAGGTTAATAAGGGACTGGGAAGGGTTTATAAGTGTGTGGGAAGGGTTTATAAAGCCTTAAAATATATATAAATACTAAAATAAATGTAAGGTTCCTACTTCGCAGATTTTCACCTATCGCGGGGGGTTCTAGAATGTAATACCTGAGATAAGTGAGGGAATACTGTATATGAAAAGTAGCAAACAACACTATTATAAGGCATTTCTTCTTTAAAAATTTACACATAAACATGTATTTTAGGAAATTTATCATTAATAAAACGAATGTTTCCTTTCAGAAACATTACCAAGAACACAATTTCTAGCCAAACTCCTTTTAGTTGCTACTTTTTTTTGAAAACAAAAGTATTTACTACTTAATTAAGTAGAGAGAAAGCTGAAGCTTTCTTTCATCCAGATACATTGCATGTATATATGTTGGAAGATCTACTAGGGAATTAGATTTAACTTATTTCAGTCATAAATGATAACAGGTTTCCACAAGTGCTATCAGTATAGGGTGTGGGACTGGAAATTTCCCTTCTGGTATTTAGAAGTGATAGTAAGTTGAAATATGTGACTGCTTTTTGAAGCACAGTCCTAAATATCAATACTTTTGCCTTTTTCCACCAAGAAGTTATCAAAAAGAAGCATAGCAAAACCTGAGTGAATTTAGTACTATTAAACAGCAGTGTTCAAGATAAACGTTTACACACATATGAAAATATGTAACTACAGACACAGTGATAATTCTAATTTAAACAAAATATTTTAATGAAAATGTTAAAATCATAAATATTTTATATTTTTATGGATATGTATGTTGCAAACTTAAGGTAAATCAACACAGGATAAAAACACAAAAGGTTACATACAAATCCTGTATAGTTTATTTCTGGTAAAACATATAAGCTCTTTTCTACTATAATACAAATACATTAATTCCTCTATGAACCCGTAGAGATTTATCACCTAAATACATTACCTATTTTAGGGGTCAGAATGCTTCACATTTTCATAAAATACACATAAGATTTCAATAAAGTGCTTTTTCTTAGAATATGTATATCCTAAGAAATTCAAACAAATTAAAAAAAAGAATATCATTTCTTTGTCCTGCCATAATCTTTCTCATTCCTATAGTCATAAGCTAAATTACTTAGGCATTAGCCTATAGTGACCAAAAGCTATTTCTTTAAGGAAACTGCTGTCTGTTTAGTCTCTTGTTCTAGCATACTAATGCAAGATGCTTATCGTCAAAGGAAATTCTGGAAGTATTCTGGAAGTGATATTGTATTAATAATATCAAATTTAATACAACAAGCAAATAGAGCGATGCAGAGAACCCCACAAACAGTGATACATAAATTACGACATGGCTGTGCCAAACCATTATTTTTACTAGTCTAAATACAATGTGGTTTTCCACTGCACATCCAAGTTTGACTTTGGTGAACATTTAATACAATAGTGAAACCATTCCCTCTTGCAGAAATAATATAGTCTTTAATATCAAATTCTCAGAGATTATTGCTCCAGTACTAAGGAATAATTTTTCTTTATAAAAAGCTCAATGGTTGTGATTTCTGGAAAATCTTTTCCAATATTTCAAAAATCAGGATAACAAAGTTTATTTTAAAATAAGGATTATGATTTAGAGTCAAGGTAGAAATCTCTATACATTTCAATTATTGACAGGACAGATACAAAATCATTGTAAGATAACATAAATGCTCTTGCTTAGAGTCTTCATCTTATTATTTGGCCACGGTTACTTCAAGTTGGAACAGTATCACTAGTATTGCTGTCTTTGAGCATTTTGATTCTGGAAAAAAGCTTTTCCAAATTCATATGTACTGATCATAATGGCACAAGCAGGAGCAATTTTAATTAAACGGGGAATTAGGCCTGCAAAGAGAAGAGGAAAAAAATTAGAACAAATCTTACCTTATTTTTTAAAATATAAATTATTTGGTTTAATTCTGATAATGACCAAAATAAAAGTGTTACATCAAATATTGTGCCATAAACTGGTATCAAAGAACAAGACAAACTTACTCCCCAAATCCTCACTTTAACTCCATGTTACTTTATACAGAAATTTTATCTTAAAACATTTTTAAACTTAAATGATGTTTAGGAGGAAATCATAAATGTGAAATATTTTCAATTATTTCCTTCTGAAAAGTTAATTTAGGAAGGATAAATTTAAAAAGTAAAAGTAATTTTATTCACTGATTTGGTAAAGCAAACATTTTTACCTGTAAATAATCCAGAAAACCCATTCTTAGCAACAATGTTCTTCATTATAGCCCAGGTTGATGTATGCAAAGGTGTAGAAACTGTTAAAAAAAAAAAAATTATAAATTACTACTTAATTTCGAAGTGGCGTTTGGGATTCATTAAAAGGAAAAATTAGAAAAAGGTTTTAAGTTTAAAGGTTTATAGGACCAGATATAAAAAGGAGGAATATACAGAAGGCTTCGGATAATGTCTGTTTCTTAAACTTGGTAGTGGATATTCTTCATACTTTTTTCACATCTTAAAAACTCTCATAATGAAAAAGATTGAAGATGTATAAAAATATTCATGGGGTTCCCAAAGCCAAAGAGAGGTCCTGATAACCATTTTTCATTAAATTTTTATTGCACACCTAAAAATTATTTTCTAAAAAGAGATTCTGAATAACCATTCTTCCTAGTAAAATCCTGCTTTATTAAAAACTTTCTGCGTACATGTGCCAGTCTTGGAATAAATTAGTCCTGTCTCCTCCACAGGGAAGATTTATCCTTTAACAGTAGCATCTCACAAATTTGCAACCAGTCAAATAACTGGAACATATGAAACATTAATTTATATTTTAAAAAGCAGCAAAACTAAATCTCATTGAGGTTCAAAGATAAAGCTGAAGAAGGAGCAGTAAATACACAAAGTTTACTTATCTTCATTTTACACAATGATTCTAAGCAGCTGGGTGAGCCCACAGACTACTAGATGCAATCACTAAAAAAGTCTAAGTAGTAGGCACACCAACATGTGAACATAGATAGCTGACACACGGAAGATTTCAGACTTCATTTGAGATGAACTTGATGTGTGCAAACACTCCTGTATTTCCCTCACTAGCTTCGAGTGAACTGCATTACAAAACTCATGTACATTAATGATAACTCTGGCTCATTAAGAAAGAGTAAGTTACACATTATTAAGCATGCCTAAGAAAAAAGGGAAAGATTAGAGAAAGATGTATTTCAAAAATGGCTTTTACAATTTTGCCACTTAATGGTGTGGGGCTCCTCATTCTTGTGATGTGCTCTAGGATAATGTATGTTGGCAAGTGTAGCTGTATTTTATTCATTTTAATTGCTGTATGGTTTTACATTATATGGATTACCACAATTTACCCATTTCCCTGCCAGGGATATTTATGTAGCTTCTAAATTTGGGGGATTAAGAATCCTTCAATGAACATCCCTGTACATGTGCAAAAGCTTCTCTAGGACACATATCTAGGAGTGAACCTGCTTGTTCAAAAAGCCTTTCTTGATGTTGCCAGATTAGCTTCCAAAGCAGCTGTTCCAAATTTATAGTCGCACTTGCAAGGCATGGAAGTTCCCATTGCTCCACATCTCCCCAACAATCCAGGGCATATAAAAATGTTCTCTTACTGCTGTTCTAGTTGGCATTTTCCTCATCAAGATTAAGAATGAGCATTTTATAGAAGCTTATTAGTCAAGTATATTTTTAAATGATTTTTAATTTATGTTTAAGTATTTTAAGATACTGAATACAAGGCGTCCCCCAAAAAAATGTATACACACTTTAAATAATTAAAAGTCGGTGTTTATTAAAATACATTTCATTTTCAAAATGTAATAGAATCTACAGACATTATTTAATTGTTTTGTCAATGCCTGTTTTCAAACTGATGTCCGTTCTGGTCCAGGGACTACTGACAACGCGAAGCAATGGAATTGCAAACATCACGAAACATTTCATTTGGTATTTGCGTGCATTCTCGTTCAATGGCTGCTCTCAATTCGGCAACTGTTGCAGGTTTCGTAATGTAGACTTTGTCTTTTAAGTATCCCCATAAAGTCTAGTGGTGTGAGGTCTGGTGAACACACAGGGTATTCTATGAAACCCCTTCGTCCAATCCACCTGTTTGGCAAGATCTCATCAAGGTAGGATCTAACATCATGATGGTAGTGTGTGTGGGGGGCCCATCTTGGTGTTTAATGATGTTTGTGATTCCATTGTTTTGTGTTATCAGCAGTGCCTTGACCAGAATGGACATCAGTTTGAAAACAAGTGTTGACAAAACAATTAAATAATGTCTGTAGATTCTATTAAATTTTTAAAATGAAATTATTTTAATAAACACCGACTTTATAATTATATAAAGTGTGTGTACATTTTTTGGGGACACCCTGTATGTTCAGAGAAAAAGAAGTTTAACCTGTGAAAAACAGGTAGATCGGAGCCAGGTTTATACAATTATGCACTCATCAATCAGGTAAAGGTTACCTCTACTATAGGATATAGCAGATATTAAACCCTAATGGGCCTCTCCACTAGGTTAAGAGCTCTTCGAGGACGTGGCTACCTCCTCATTTGTCTGAATACAGCAGCACAGTGCCCGACACCAAGTAGGCACTCAATTGGCAGTAGACCATTTAATGGGTGAAGGATGGGAGATATGTTTTCAGTGCATTGATACAGAGATCATTTTGTTGCATGGAACTGATCATCATTTTTTTTTTTCCAACTAAATTACATCTTCTATTGAAGACACATTCTTTATTGGTTGTATGCTCTACACTATATATTTAAAATAACACAAATATTCAGGACTGCAGTTTTATAATTTAGTTCAGAGACAATATTTTGTATATTTCTTAACAAGCTTTATCAAGCACATTTATGAGAGTAACTTCCAGTTACTATGATTTTTCTCCATATAGCAAATGAACAAACAACACTGATTTATTTCAAATAATGGATACTGTATATGGCTCTACTGTATTCTAAACTTAGTTATATTAAGATATTAATTTCAGTATTAAAGGAGATTCTGCAAAACCCATAGACAAAATTTAAAACCCTGACACACAGACTACAGATAATTACTCAATTTTCTGCAGCAAACGGTGTGATGAAGGGAGGTGGGGGAGCTTGCTTGAAAGACCATGACCTGAACAAAAGGCCTGTAGTACACCAGCAGGTCCTGCTGCCTTAGTGACTGAGGGGCATTTTCACATCTTCAGAAAACACAGATTCTGCCAGAGCAGCCCTGTCTTAGCTACTGAGCCAGACACTTCAAAGGGTAAGAAGTGGAGAGAAAAGAAGCTGCCAGAGGGGAAGAAGTAAACAGCACTCACCCCAGGGTCTGGGTTGTTCTTGGGAGACAGTGAAGACTACAGCTGTTCTAAACAGCAGCTATGGGGGTATCCAAGCTCCAGCACACATGACAGAGGGACAGGCAACACAATGACTTCTTGTTTTTGGGTTGCACTAATTTGGAGGTATTTATGTCTCCATCATGGTTGAAGAAGTAGCTTGGAAGCAGGTGAGCTGCAAGTGCCTGCTGCTCTTGAACTGTTCAGCAGCTCTTCCAGTAACTTTACCTGCTCCGCTGGAAAGCTGAGGCAGGGCCTCCAAAGCCTGTTTAAAACTAGACTTGGTTTCAGGAGTCAGGTGAACAGCCACAGTATCCCTCAAAGCACAGATTTCAAGCCTTGCCTGTTATGCTCCATTTTTACTAAAGGATGAAACACACTGCCTGAGTCAACTGAGCTCTTCAGAAACTGCTTCCACCACCTTTGAAAGAGCCAATTCCTTGGAAATAGTAAACACCTCTGTGGGTACTACAATTACATTCACCATGCTTCTTTCAGATAGTTTCTGACACCTGTTGGAAGCAGGCAGTCTTTCCGATCAAAATAGCCTGCGTAAATTCCAGGTTCTGAGGAGCCAACGATGGGATCTGTTTTCAGCTCAATGTAATTTTCACAGTCTTTGGTCTAAATCTTTCAATAAGGTCATGCTAACCCTGGGCTCAAACAGAAGGAGGGCAGAGAGGACGAGAGACGCTTGGGGAGAATTTGGGGTGGTGGCTTTGAGGAGAGAACTGAGGGAGCAGTGGACTAGGTGCCAGTGCTGACTCTTTCCCCTTACTGCAGGCAGACCATTCCCCTCCAAGTGGGTCAGCTTGAGGGGAAGCAAAAGCCCTGCCCGCCCATCATATTTTCTTTTTTGCTCGGAGATAAAGGATTTGGTATAGGTGAGCTATGGAATGGAGGAATCCACTGTAACAGAGCTGATTTACTTCTTTCATGGGGATAAATAACATACAATAAAAATGAGGGAAAATAGGCTTTTATCACTCAAAAGTTTAGTTTGCAACAGAAACATATCTTGCTAAAAATAAATGATTCATAGCTGAAGCAGAGTAACAAGTAAACGTGGCCAACAATAATCATGGAAAATTAAGACCCAAGGCTTACTTAAGGTTTATGCTTTTGGGTTTCAATAGAGAAACGTTAATTAGAGAAAAAGCAGTGATGGGTAGAGTTAAACTGAGTGAAAGAAGATGGCTCTCTGGTGTCATTCCCAGTGAGGATATATAATCACCTAAACATTTTCAAAATATACAAGCTAGAGCCCCCCTTACATCTATTAAATCAAGAGTCCACTGGGGGTGATGCTCAGCTTTGGGTGTTGTGGAAAAAGCACCCCAGGTGACTCCAATGACTGTTTACCTAGGTAATGGATCTCTGACTTTAGTGTGCATGAGACTTACCTATAGAGGTTCCCACTTTTTCCCTCATTGTCACTATTATGATGACCACCACCACCACTACCACCACCTGACTGCCATAGTCATCAAACATTTATGACAAATTACACCAAAGACATCATTCCTACTACATTAAGAGGTTTATTTAACAGGGGTAAAAAACAGGAATTCTGGTGAGCTGAAAGGAAGACGAAACAAAATAATTTCGAACTATCAAGAGAGGAATGATGATAGGGCTTAAGTAGCTAAAAGGCTCACACCTAAACCAGGGGAGTAGAAGAACCCTGATAATAAACTTTGATTATCTCTCAGGTTTTAATTTGCTTCTGCTAAGAGGGAACTAGACTTTGGTTAAGTCAAGAACAGAGTTGTGACTAATATTCACGAGACTCCTTTTCAGAGGTTTAAAATCAATGTTTCTTTCAACATTAGAATACCCATTTTATTTTGTATCCAAATATTCTGGTGGGTTAGAATAATATATTTACATTACAATAGGCTTACACAGGCTTATATGACACAATTTTGAAATGAATAATTTCCAGTGGGTTTGCTATATTTTCTACAGATAATATTGACAGAATGGATCTAGTGGACCCAACTAAGAGTATACTTTTGTTCTAGAAGAAATTACAGGTTATAAAGAAGTAAAAATAGGTGGGATAATAGGTAGGAAAAAACATCAAAAGAAGGGAAGTAAAAATTAATAGAAAAAATCAAATAAAATGTATATGCATATAATGAAACAAAACACACTAAGAGAAATGGTTTCCCAGTAATTTACTATCCTTCACCCTCACCTGTACAGATTTATTTGGGGAAAAAAGAATACTTCTGTAATTTAATCTTCTATATAGAGCAGGTATAAGATTTAACTGATGGTAGTCAAAATAAATAGACTTCAAGATTTCTTAAATTTTTTGTTTAGAGTATTTTTCCCTGGGTATTCCATTCTAAGAGTATATTACTTTTAGTTAAAGGGGAAGATAGAGGGAAAATAATATTGTTACTGTTTCAGATATTCCTAAATTAGTATCTGGAAAGAAAAACAAAAATTTTCATGGCATCTTAAAAATGTTTTAAATTAATTAAACTTACTTTTATGACATTCGTAAGTCCAAAGTTGTGTCTGCTTTTGTGTTTTTACCACATCAAATGGCAAAGTCACAACAGCTGCAAACTATCGAAAAGGAAAATTGATTAATTTAAATCTGCCTTTAAATTTTTCCCTAAAATTATATTCTCTTAATTAGCACATTACTTAATAATTTATTCTTGTGTGTGGTGTAAGAAGGTAGTCCAGTTTGATTTTTCTCCATGTTTCTGTCCAATTTCTCAACATCATTTATTGAATGAACTATCTATAGCCCATTGTATGCACTTGCTTCCTCTGTCAAATAGACTCTAATTGTGTGGGTTTATTTCTGGGCTCTCTATTCTGTTCCATTAATCTGTGTGTTTGTTTTTATGCCAGTACCAGGCTGTTTTGATTACTATGGCCTTATAGTACAGTTTGATATTAGGTAGCATGATTCCTCCTACTTTGTTCTTCTTTCCCAGGATCGCTGTTGCTGAAACCCTTGTATGTTGCTGATGGGATTATAAATTGGTACAACTGCTATGGTAAACAGTGTGAGGGTTCCTCAAAAACTTAAAAATAGAATTACTATATAATCAAGCCATTCAGCTTTTGTGAACATACCTAAAGGAATTGAAAGCAGGGTCTTGAAGGTCTATTCATACAAGGAGGGGGGCTCCAAAACAGCAGAATTTATTTATAAAAAATTGTGTATTTATTCTTACATGTTTAAACTTCAGTCACCTTCAAAGTAGTCTCTTATTTGATGCAATACATCTATAGACACGTTTTTCCCACTGCTCAAAACAGTTTTTGAACTTGTCAATTTTGATGCCTCTTAGTGCTTCTGCCATTTTTTTGTCTCACCTCCTCCACATCAGCAATCTGTTTCCCTTCCGAGGACTTTTTCCATCCAGGGAAACAACAACAAAAAAATCATTGCTCAGGGTGAGACTGAGTGAATAGGGAGGGTGGGGCACAGGAGCCATGCTGTTTTTGGTCAAAAATTGCTGAACACTCAGCGTGGTGTGGGCAGGTACACTTGTAGATCAACCATTACGAAATGGACAAATGTGTGGAAAGAATCTTCAAAAAAAAATCCACTGAAGCCAAACACAGCCTCTCACAACAACACCAGCTGGTACACTGATATAGATGGGTTCCTAGGACACTCACCTAGTGGGGGAAGCCTGTTCTACAAGAGGCCTGCACTCCAGAAGATAACTCTGGTTTTTTGGGGGGTCCCCCCTCATATATGTAATATAATAAAAGCAGACACAAAGTGAATTTTAAAATATTTAAATAGCTAGCAATTTATTTCAACATAGGATAGTAAATATTTAGAAAATTTAAAGCATTACAGCTCAAAAGTGCTATTTCAATAGACATGAAATGTTAACATTCTATGTTTTAATAAGACCATTATCATTATTCTGGCATATTAACAACAACAACAACAAAAAAGAATAAACTTACAGAACCAGACAATGCCCCTGAAGTAAAGTTGATCATAAATGTTGGTTCACGTAAACCCAGCTTCTTACACAACCACTTCTTCAAAACTTCATAGTTATACCAGTACATTGCTATAAAAACAGAATGAAATGAATGCATAATTAGAAATGAAATGTGGCCTTTAAAGAAAATATTTATGAGGTTATATATTAAAGGAAAGGAGACATTCCAACCTATACACATATTTATTTCTGTTTAGACACATACTAGGTGACATTTAAAAAAAAAGGAACCAAGTTCTCAGAAATGTGCTAGAAGTCTTATAAACAAACAAACAAAGACTGCATCAGTGAAATAGGACTTTAATTCCAAAACCTGCAGAGACAGTAGGAGAAAGGAAAAGTATAGGCCAGTCCCATTCATGAATATAGGTGTAAAATCTTACAAAGATTAAATAATAAAGAGCAACTAAAGCCAGAGGTATTTCATAAAACATCATACACTATGACTAAACTGACTTATCTGAGGAAAGCAAATGTAGCAAATATAATAAACCCTTTAGATGCCATTTATCACATTGACAGAATCACAGGATCATGTTTGTTTAAAGGAAACAAATTTCTTGGAAAATGGGGGGTTAAAAGAGAACTACTTTAACTTGATAAAGGATATGCATCAAGAACATGATGCTGAGAAAACTATCCACCTGCAGGGGGAAATGAAACTGAATACTTATTTCACTCCATAACCACAAATCAATTATGGATAAATGAAAGGCCAATGAAACAGTGCCCAACCTCTGTAGTAATAAGGAAAATGTAAGTTAAGGTGAGATAACAACTTTAACTTACTAAACAAAAATTAAGAACTTAAGGCAACAAAAGTACCAGGGAGGGTATGAAGTGAAGTTGGTCGGTATGTAGATCCATACACCCACATTAAAAAAGTTTATATTACCTAGTAAAATTTTAAATATATGAACCAGCAAATCTAATATAGGAGAGATTCTTGTATATATACACTAAGAGACTATTAAAAATATTCAAAGAAACACTGTTTACTCACACATAAACATGAATAAAAATAAAACAGCTATACATAAAAATAAGAATAAACTTTAATTTTGCTTTGTGGTTACTGACAGACAAAATAAACCATTTCACCAAAATGAAACTGGCAGGGAGTGTGGAGGAGATCTGAGAGGGCTGGCTGGGCTCCCATGGGTGGGAGCTGATGTTCTGGAGGGAGATTTCAGCGGCTGGAGGGTTCCACCTAAGAAGTGTGGGGTCTAAACCCCAAGATGGCTCCTCAGCCTACAGTGCCGGAGCCAGAAAGGAACCCAGGTAATTCCATGTGAAAAGCAGCAGGGTTTCTGTCTGCCAGAGATAGACAGCTGGAGATTCAGAGAGCCTGCTAAAGGGCCAATGCATAATATTTCATTTGCAGCCACTTACCCTTGGCTCTGGCAAGGGAGGGCAGAGTGAACTAGAGACACTTGAGGAGAGTCTGGGGTTGGTGGCTTTAGGGAGAGAACTGAAGGGAAAGCTGCCAGGATCCCCATGCTGAGTCATTCCCATACTGCAGAAGCCATCTTTCTCAGGCAGAGCACTCCACTACAAACGGCATCAGTCTGAGGGGAAGCAATAGCCCCATCCACAGAAATTACTCTGCTACACCCTGCAGAGCTCTATGAGACTTCAGCTGACCGCACCCAGTGTCCAGTGCTGATAAAAGCTGGCCTTGGTGGGCAGCCTGGTTCTTTCTATAAACAAACAGGCCCAGCAGAGGGACCCACACACAGAGGATCATTGATAGCTGAAAAAAAAGTTGACCAGGGCCAGTTACAAGCAGTGTCAGACAAAGGCCAGCTCCAGACTCTTTGTAGATCTACCTAATACATAGGTAGCAGCCAAAATGGGAAGACAAATAAACAGAGCCCAAATAAAAGAACATTAGAATTCTCTAGAAGAGCTATATGAAATAGAGGCAAGAAATTTATCAGACTTGAGAGTAATGATTATAGGGTACTCAACAGCATGAAAAAGACATAGAAATAATAAAAAAAGGACCAGTCAGAAATAAAGAATGCAATATTTGACATAAATAATACACTGGAAAGAATAAACAGTAGGTTAGATGAAGCAGAGTATCACATCAATAATTTGGAAGACAAAGTAGAAAAAAATACCCAGGCTGACCAACAAAAAGAAAAATCAATTTAAAAAAATGAGAACTTAAGAAACATTTTCCACAACATGAAATGTAACAACATTCGCTTCATGGGAATACCAAAAGGAGAAGAGCGAGCAAGGGATCAAGAACGTTTCTGAAGAAATAATGACCTAAAAGTTCCCGGATCTGGTGAAGGAAAAAGACACACAAGTCCAGGAAGCTCAGGGAGTCCCAAATAATTTGGACCCAAAGAGGCCTATACCCAGACACATCATAATTAAAATAGCAAGGCTTAAAGACAAGGAGAGCATCCTCAAAGCCACAAGAGAAAAGCAGATAGTTCCCCACAAGAGAGCACCATTTAGAGTGTTATCTGATTTCTCAACAGAAACATTTCAGGCCAGAGTGGACTGAAAGGGAGTGCCATGAAATACTCAAGGTGATGAAAAGCAAAGACCTACAATCAAGGCTACTTTACCTGGCAAGGCTATCATTTAAAATCAAAGGAGAAATAAAGAGCTTCCCAGACAAGAAAAAGCCAAAGTAGTTTGTTAACACCAAACCAGTACTGCAACAAATGCTAGAGGGCTTGCTTTAAGAAGAAGAAAGAGAAAAAATGAAAACAAAAATGAAAAAACAGAATAGTTTAACAATAAAATATCACCAAATATGTATCTATCAATAATCACCTTAAACATAAGTGGCTTAAATGCTTCAACCAAAAGACATAAGGTAGCTGAATAGGTAAGAAAAGAAGACCCATATATATGCTGCCTCCAAGAGACCCATCTCAGACTGAGAATAAAGGGATGGAAAAAGATTATTTCATGCAAATGGAAAGGAAATAAAAGCTGGGGTAGCAGTAGTAATAGATGACAAAATAGACTTTAAAACCAAGGCTATAGTAAGAGACAAAGAAGGACACTACATAATGATAAAAGATACCAATGCAACAAGAAGTTATAACTGTAGTAAACATTTACGTGCTCAACAAAGGCGCACCTAAATATGTAAAGCAAATCTTGATGGACATAATAGAGAGAGATAAATACAGTCATAGTTGGGAATTTTAACACCCACTTACTTCAATGGATAGATCTTCCAGGGAGAAAATCAACAAGGAGACAGTGAGTGGCCTTAAATGACACACTAGATAAGATGGATTTAATTTATATCTTCAGAGCAATTCACTGCAAAGTAGCAGAATATACATACTTTTCAAGTGCATATGGAATGTTTTCTAGGATAGACCCCTTGTTAAGAACAAAAACAACTCACAATAAATTTAAGAAGATTGAAATCCTATCAAGTATATCTTCTCTAACCCACAATGTTATGACACTAGAAATCATTACAACTGAAAAATACACAGACATGGAAGCTAAATAACATGTTATTAAAGAATGAATGGGCCAACAACAAGACCAATGAGAAATCAAAAGATACCTTGAGATAAATGAAAGTGAGGACACAACAATCCAGAATCTGTGGCACACAGGGAAAGCAATCCTAAGAGGTAAATTAATAGCTTTCCAGGCCTATCTAAAACAAAAAGCAAAACAAAACAAAAAAAAAACACCCCACAAGAAAAAACTCAAACAATCTAACTTCACACTTAAAGGAACTTGAATAAGAACAACAAATAAAGCCCAAAGTGAGTAGAAGGAAGGAAATCATAATAAAGATTAGAGCAGAAATTAATGAAATAAGAGCCTAAAGAAAAATATAAAAGATCAATGAATCCAAGATCTGGTTCTTTGAAAAGATAAACAATATTGACAAGCCTTTAACCAGACCCATAAAAGAGAGAGAGAGAGAGAGAGAGAGAGAGAGAGAGAGAGAGAGAGAGAGAGAGAGAGAGAGAGAGAGAGAGAGAGAGAGAGAGAGAGAAGAGGTCCCAAATAAATAAAATAAGAAACTAAAAAGGAGAAATAACAACTGACACCAATGAAATACAAAGGATTGTAAGAAAATATTATGAACAATTACATGCCAAGAAACTGGACAATCAGGACGAAATGAATAAATTCCTAGAAACATATAACCTTCCAAAAGTAAATCAGGAAGAATCAGAGAATCTAAATAAGACTGATTACGCCTAGTGAAACTGAAGTAGTAATCAAAAAAACTCCCAAACAAAAGCCCTACACTGAATGGCTTCACAGGTGAATTCTACCAAACCTTCCAAGAACAACTAACACCTCTCCTTCTGAGGCTATTTCATAAAATTCAAGAGGAAGGACTTCTGAACTCATTACATGAGGTCAGCATTATCCTAATTCTAAAACCAGTAGGAAAATAACAAAGAAAGAAGACTATAGGCCAATATCTGATGAACCTAAACGCTAAACTCCTAACAACAAAATATTGGTAACCCAGATCCAGCAATACATTAAAAAGATCATACACCATGATCAAGTGGGATTCATCTCAGGGATGCAAAGATGGTACAATATTCGCAAATCAATAAACATAAAACATCACATAAAATTAAAGACAAAAATCACATGATCATATCAATAGATTCTAAAAAAGCATTCGATAAAACCCAGTACCCTTTTATGATAAACTCTCAGCAAAATGGGAATAGAGAGAGCATACCTCAACATAATAAAGGCCATATAGAAGAAGCCAACATCATACTCAATGGGCAAAAACTAAAAGCTTTTTCCTTAAGATCAGGAACAAGACAAAGGTGTCCACTTTCACCACTCTTATTCAGCATAGTATTGGAAGTTCTAGTCACAACAATCACACAAGAAAAAGAAATAAAAGGCACCCAGACTGGAAAGAAGGAAGAAAAACTGTCATTTGCAGACAACATGCTAATGTTACACAGAAAACCCAACAGGCGCCACCAAAAAACTACTCATCTAAATAAGTGAGTTTTGCAAAGAAGCAGGATACAAAGTCATTACTCAGAAATCGATGGCATTTTTGTACACCAACAGTGAAATATCAGAAAGAGAAACTAAGAAAAAATCCCATTATCTATAGCAATAAGAAAAAGAAAATACCTAGGAATAAATTTAACCAAGGAGGTAAAAGACTTGTACTCAGATAATTACACGACATTGAAAAAAGAAATTGAGGAAGATGCAAAGAAGCGGAAGCATATATTGTGTTCATGGATTGGAAGAATTAACACCATTAAAATAGCCATACTACTCAAACCAATCTATAGATTCAAGGTAATTACTATTAAAATACCAATGACATATTTATATATCTAGAACAAATATTTCAAAAATTTATATCAAACCAAAAGACCCTGAATTGCCTCAGCAATCTTGAGAAAGAAGAACAAAGTTGGAGGGATCATGATACTTGGTATCAAACTATATTACAAGGCTACTGTAATCAAAAGTCTGGTACTGATATAAGAACTGGCATACAGATCAATGGAACAGAACAGAGAGCCTGGGAATAAACTCATGTCTCTATGTTCAAATAATATTTGACAAAGCAGGCAAGAGCATACAGTGGAGTGAAGACAGTCTCTTCAAAAAATGGTGTTGGGAGAGCTGGACTGGTACATGCAAAAAAAAAAAAAAAAAAAAAAGAAACTAGACCACATACCAGAATAGTTTCAGAATGTATAAAAGACTTAAATATAACTTGCAATACCATAAAAGTCCTAGTAAAATTTCAGTTATCCCACGTAGCGATATTTTTGCTGATATATCTCCTAGGGCAAGAGAAATAAAGGGAAAAGTAAACAAGAGGGATTAAATCAAATTAAAAAGCTTATGCATGAATAAAGAAACTATCATCAAAATGAAAAGGGAACTGACTGTATGGGAGAACATATTTTCAACTGATACTTTGGACAGGAGTTTAATCTCCAAAATATATAAAGAACTCACAACGACTCAAAACCACAAAGACAAACAAACCAATTAAAAATTGGGCAAAGGACCTGAACTTCTCCAAGGAGGATATACAGAGGGCCCATAGGCATATGAAAGAATGCTCAGCATCACTAGCCATCAGAGAGATGCAAATTAAACCCCATTGAGATATCACCTCACACCTGTCAGAATGTCCATCATTGAAAAATGAACAAACAAGTGCTAGCAAGTATGTGGAGAAAAGGGAACCCTAGTGCACTGTTGGTGGGGATGCAGCCTGGTGCAGCCACTGTGGAAAACAGTATGGAATTTCCTCGAGAAATTATAATGGAATTAAAATTAAAATTCTCAGTGATCCCACTGCTAGGAATACACCCTAAGAACCTCAAAACACCAATTCAAAAGAACCTATGCACCCCTATGTTCATAGCAGCATCATTTACAATAGCCGAGTGTTAGAAACAACCTAAGTGCCCATCAGTAGATCCGTGGATTAAAAAACTGTAGTACATTTACATAACGGAATACTATGCAGCAGAAAAAGAAGGAATTCCTACCTTTTGTTGACAACATGGATGGAAGTGGAGACTACTATGATAAGTGAAATAAGCCAGTCAATGAAAGACAAATACCATATGATCTCACTTACAAGTGGAATCTAATGAACAAAATAAGTAAAACAGAACCAGAGACATGGAAACATGGAACAGACTGACAGCTGTAAGAAGAGGGGCGAGGTGGGGAAAGGTGGAAGGAATGGGAAGGGAGTAGTCAAAGAACTTGTATGAATGACCCATGGACATGGACGATGGTGTGGGCACTGACTGTGGGAGGAGGGGGTGGGCTAGGTGGAGGGGGGCAAAAAGAGAAAAATTGGGGACCCTTGTAATAGAATAAACATTTTAAAATATTTTTTTATTTTTAAAACAATCAAAATAAAACTATTTTAAAAAAGAAGAAAAAATCAATATAGTAGCTACCAATGGGTATATTATAGTAGTAGAGAAGGGCTTCATGATTTTAAAAACTGCAGTGTTTTAGTTCATATACTGAAGTAGTGACTTCATCAGTGTTCATTTTATTAGTATACTTTATAATGTTACTTTCTCTGTGTCAAATATCATATAATACAAAAATAAAAAATATATTTGGTCTAGGAATCTATGATTAATTACACTATGTTTTTAAACTGATCACAAACTGTTGAAGAAAAATACTAATGAAAACAGAAAGAACATAGAGATGTGAATAAGAGAGCCCAAAAGTAAAGATAAAATACAAAGCAAAAAAGGAAGCAGAATGTTAATACAAAGGTTCTTGATAATTATTTCTTTCAGGTCTTGAAAAATCCCATGATACACAAGAGAAATAGTATTGAAGTATACACATTCTACAAGTTATTTGTTAGCTTTATAGTTCTTTTTCATGATTTTCACCCTTTTCATAATTCAACGATTAGCATAATCTTCCATCAGATTTATAATAGTCTTGTTTACAGGATACTCATTTAATGGGGAAGATTTTTGTCTTTGACAACTGAAGAAAGTAGGGGTCAGTATTATTCATAGGCAGCCTGAAATGTATTTTGTGATACAGTAGTCCCTCGCTATATCGCGGTTCACTTATCACGGCCTCACTGTATCGCAGGATTTTTAAAAATATTATATTTAATTAGTTATCGCGGATTTTTCACTATATCGCAGGATTTTGCGGTACTGTATACGTACGTTGTTAAAGTTAGGTAGGTTTAAGAGTGTAGAATAAATGTAAGGTTCCTACTTCGTGGGGGGCGGGGGAGTCTGGAACGTAATACCTGCAGTAAGTGAGGGAATACTGCTGATTTGTAGTAGTTTACTTACTTTACTAATTATGACTTAGACTTATTTAGAATAAGTTAGTTTGTATTATCTAAATATAAATGAATACCAATTAATGTCTGAAAAGAAATTAAACATAAGAAGAAAATAAAACCAAGCTTGAATTAGAAACTATTCATTCAATAAAGACCTATAAAGCTCTAAGAGCCCAACGCTGAACTAGGAGTTTGTGGTTACTAAAGAAGATAGCTCACCCTTAGCCTTAAGGGATTTAAATTTAGTTGATTTTAATGTAGTATATAAATAAGACAAAGCTACTTAAAATTTAGTAGTTACAGATAAGATGAACCCTACCTGAGAATGGTACATCTCTAAGAACAGTAGGAGCCCAGCCTCTCCAAAGGGAAATCCAACCATCTTCAGATACTTTCTTGCTGACAAACTGATGCAGTTCCTTATAAGAAAACTTCTTAGATTGCATGTTGGTTCTTATCAATTCTAATGGACTTATCACAGTTACTGCACCAACTAATACAAACAACCAAATATTAAAAAACAAAAACAGAGCCATGTACTATATGCAAGCACAATGCAAAATTAATAGTTCATGCATTTTATATTTTAAACTTCTATTCTAAAATATCTGCAAACCTTATAAATCAAATATCTAATGCCAACATATTGGTGCAGCTTTTTTTCTTTGGTAAGGGTAATTCTTAAACATCTGTTTCCATATACCTTACTCTTTCTGGTTTCAACTCTTTCAAGGGCAGTTCCAGAAATCTTACACATCAGCCAGAACTACTACAAAAACTTCACTCCAACTGCACAGACAAAAATGTCCTTCTGCATAGAGGCAAATTTCCTTCTGGTGAAACTCTGAATCTCAAAGACTCTAAGAAAAATGATTCAGAACTTTTGCATTAATCTGACATCAATCTGATGTCATCCTAATATCCAGAATCTAAAGTCTAAAATCATTCTAAAATCTCGGTCCAATATTCAACAGGGATGGGTTGATCCCATTTCTTTCTGAAGGCAATTACCATACCATATGACTTCTAGAGTATAAATATTAACAAATTAGTACAAACTACAAAGGTAAAATATATAGTCTGAATTTTATACAGATTCTCTTGAATGTCAAAATTTTAAAAGAAGCTTTAAACATAAAATGAAAATATAGTAAACTTACTACTTACATCTGGCCACAATTCCAGCAACAATTGGTATTCGGCTTTCATTTTCTCCTAATTTAGATTTCAAGAGAGCAGTTAATTGCTCATAGCAGGTAAAATAAGTAACTGTGGCAGGAATTGCCATTACTCTGTTAGAAATATACAAAAAAGATGTGTATAAAATTATTAAAATGCTTAAATATATCATTAATACAAGGTAAATTCTTTATATTTTATACAAGCTAAGAACCATAATGTATGAGCCAATGAGGTCAATTTTTCTTTTATTTTAAAAATTAACATAGTAGGCTGCAAAAAAATGTACAACAGGTATCCGACCTCCAGAAGCTTACATTCTAGATGTGAAAATAAGTTAGAGTACCAGTCAGATCATAAATAAGAAAAGGTAAATGAGGATACTTTTCTATCATAAGATGAAAATCACTCAAGTAAGAAGTACAAAAACAATTGTAAAATGTTTTTTAACTATGGAACGTATACCATACCTGCTTACAAAACTGGAAATAAATTACAATTAATGATGCCAGACTTACATATACTAGTATCGAGGAAATTCTGATGACATTCTTTCAAATGAAAATATCAGAAGGGAATTATTAACTAAGTTAAACAAAAAGTTGCAGGTGCTGTCATGTCATGAATATTAATGTAACAAGAAACTAGTCTATGTTGGACATTCACAGACCACACTACAGAACACCTAATGTTCTATAATGAAGTCTGATGATAAGAATTTTGAAATACAATTGACCGCTGGTCTTGGATCTACTACTAAGTTTATAAACTTAGGCAATGTTTAAAGTATATGCCTCAAAGCTGATTAATTTGTTCCATCAAAAGGTAAATTAGAAACAAACAAGGTATATAAGGGCAAGGTATTAGCTGCAATTTTTACTTAAGCCTTACTAGTGTTTCACATTAATTCACATAATAACTAATTAGTAGAGAACTATAATTATCTGGAAAAGTGTACTTGTCACAGTATCTCAGTATTTTAGCAAAATAAACAAAAAGTCATACACCAAATTCTCAATTTCTGAACATGAAAAGAAGTTACGCTTGTGCACCAAAGACAACACAAGCCTAGTTGTTCAAATCTTCTATATGGTCAGGAGAGCATTATCTGCATGCCTGACCTCTGGCCAACTCTAAGCAAGTTAGCCCTTGGAATATTCCCTATTATAAGGTTTTTCTCTATATCTGGAACACTAAATCAACTTGTCTAGGTTGATTTGTGCAAATGCTGTGATTTTTGATAAACATCAGCTTTTCTTCTAGGGGTATGGAGTTGTAATCATAGTTGGTCACAAACACAGAATGTGCTTATGCCATCAACCCTCAATGAAAGCCCTAGATTCCAAAATTCAAGTGTGATTGAAGGTAGAAACTCTGTTCACATGCTGCTGTAGTTCAATGCTGAAAGAATAAACGCATCCTGGGTGATGTCATGAGGGAGGACTCTGGAGTCTATTGCCTGGTCACCTTCTTTTGTGTCTTTTCCCCCTACCGATTGTGCTTTGTGTCATTCTGCTGTAATAAACTACAGACATTAGTGTAACCTTCTTTAGGTCCCACAAGACCTAGCAAATCATCAAATGTGTTGGTGATTGTGGAACTCATAAAACAATGCTTTAAAAAAGCCCTAATATTAAAAAATGCACAATTTTGTCTAATCATGCTGATTATAAAGCAAAACAAAACACCACCATCACTTAGTAAAAAACAGTAATACATTTCAACTTACAAGGTAGGGGGAAGGCCACTCCACAGGGATTTAATGCCCTCATTTCGAATGATTTTCAAAAAGGCATCCTAAAATTATAATAGAAAAAAGTAGTCAAAATATATCCCTAAACCTGATATATAAAAAGTTTATATTAATAATTGATTTGGTAATTTGATCCTCTCAAGTGTTCATTTCTAAAATATAAACTTCTCAGATTTATGTAAGGCCAATCTTTTCTTTTTTTAAAGAAATTTTCCCCAGGCCAGGTAGCTCAGTTGGTTAGAACATCATCCCAATATACCAACGTTGCAGGTTTGACCCCTAGTCAGGGTACATATAAGAACCAATGAACGCATACATAAGTGGAACAACAAACAGATGTTTTCCCTCCACCTCTTCCTATCTCTAAAAAAACAAAAAAAAAACAAAAACAAAAACAAAAATTGATGTTATTCTTCTCAGAACTACAATAACCCTAAAATTTGTATGGAACCACAAAAGACCCCTAATAATCAAAGCAATCTTGAGAAAGAAGAACAAAGCTGGATGTATCATGCTCCCTGACCTCAAACTACACTACAAAGCTACAATAATCAAAACACTATGGTACTGACACAAAAACAGACACACAGAATAAGGGAACAGAATAGAGAGGCCAGAAACTTAGTTTATATGGTCAACTAACCTATGACAAAGATGTAAAAATATATAATGGAGTAATGACAGTCTTTCAACAAGAGGTGCTGAGCAAACTGAAAACATACATGTAAAATATAAATAAAACAGGACCACTCAAAATGGGTTAAAGACTTAAATGTGAAACCTAAAACCATAATACTCCTAGAAGAAAACACAGGAAGTAAACTATTTGACATCAGTCTGAGTAATGTCTTTTTGAATACAGCCTCTTGGGCAAGGGAAACAAAGGCAAAAATAAAACAAAACAAATGAGATTTAATCAAACTAAAAAGCTTCTGCACAGCAAAGGAAACCTTTAACAAAACTAAAATCAACATATGGAACGGGAGAATATATTTGCATATGATATATCTGATAAGGGGGTTGATATCCAAAATATATTTAAAAAAACACATAAAACTCAATCACACACACACACACACACACACACACAAATCCAATTGAAAAATGGGCAGAAGACATGAAAAGATATTTCTCCAAAGAGGACATACAGATGGCCAACAAACATGAAAAGATGCTCAACACCACTAATCATCAGGGAAATGAAAATCAAAACCACAATGAGATACTATTGCACACCAATCAGAATTACTATTATAAAAAAGTGAACAAATAACAAGTGTTGGTGAAGACATGGAGAAAAAGGAACTCTTGTGCACTGTTGGCGGGACTATAAACAGATGCAACCCCTATGGAAAACATTATGAAGATTCCTCAAGACCTAAAAATAGGCTTACCATATAACCCAGCAATTCCACTTTTCGGTATTTATCCAAAGAAAACAAGAACATGAGTTTGAAAAGATAGGTGCACTCCTAGTTCATTGCAGCATTATTTACAATAGTCAATATATGGAAGCAACCTAGGTGTCCATCGATAAATGCATGAATAAAGATGTGGCATATATATACAATGAAAAATTACACAGCAATACAAAAGAGTGAAATCTTGTCATATGCAACATGAAAGGATCTAGAGGGTATTATGCTAAGTGAAATAAATCAAGCAGAGAAAGACAAATACTGTATGGTTTCACTTATACATGGAATATTAAAAAACAAAGAAAAAATAAAAATAGACTCATAGAAAGAGACTAAAGGGATGGTTACCAGAAGGGAGGCAGTGAGAAGATGGATGAAAAGGGGAAGGGGAATATAATCAACAATATTGCGATAAGTTTGCACTGTGATAAATGATTACTAGAATTAGGGAAGTGATCACTCTGTAAGGTATAAAAATGTCGAATCACTAGACTGCACACCTGAAACTAATATAAACAATGTAATATTGTATACTAACTATACTTAAATTTTAATTTTGTTTAAATAGGAGAAAATCTTCAAGTAAAGGGTTCTTAGACTTGACATTTTCCATGATCTATATAGAAAAATACTGATAAATTAAACTTAATCAAAATTTTAAACTGAAGACCCCATTTAAGAGAAGAAAAAAATAAAAAGCAAGGTAGGCAGTATGAAAAAAAATATTTGCAAAGCACAATGTTGTATACAAAAATGGGGAATGTACAAGTTAAGCAACTAGAAGTAGCCTCACAGGGTGATCTGATTAAATTCCTAAGTGGGAAGGTCATGGTGAGTACTCTTTAGTAAAATCTTAATCTTCGCCTAGAGAGTCCTAGCCATTGTTTTTGTGCATCTAGGTTAACACATCTTTGAAAAGCCTTTTTTCAGTCCCCTGGGAAGTATAATGACCCTCAAACTCTAGAGCACATAATCTTGTTAGCTATCCTGTAATCCAGTCTCCTGCCTTGCTTTTTTCTACCTTCAAGTAATCTTCCTTGCTTCTCTCAATTGCAAACGCATAAACAACTGCAAACTGTCATCCTGAGAAGCACTTTTTCTCAATCTGTCGACTCTAATAAACTTTTTTTTTTTTACAGGATTGGATGTTGTTAGGTCAACAAACACTAAGCATGCAACTACCATATGAACCCAACAACTGTAGTCCTGAGCATTTATCTCACAGATTTAAATATTATGAATTATAATAAGAAATACACATTTTGGTTTTTGTCATGGTTTCTGGAACACATCACCTAAAATTCTTAAAATGTCCTAAGTGATAAAGGACAACGGAAGCATCTTTTGTCACAATATTTAATCTTTTGTCCTCAGTCCTGAAATAGTTTCAGATAAAGGTTAAATGATTCTTTTGTTATTCCTAACAAGGCCCTTTCAACCACACCTGAGCTTATGCTAACGAGGTGGTTTTTTGGAAGCCCCTAGATAACCACAAGGAGGGGGCTGGTTAGGGGAACCAACCAAGTAATACAGATATACCTGGGAGATTTCCAGTTTAGCTCCAGACGACTGCCATAAAGCAAATATGCCATAAAGCGAGTCACACATTTTTTGGGTTCCCAGTGTGTATGCAAGTTATGTTTATATGACACTGTAATCTATTCAGTGTACAACAGCATTATGTCCAAAAATGTATATTCCTTAATTAAAAGAACACTTTATTGCTAAGAAAATGCTAATCATTATCCGAGCCTTCAGCAAATTGTGAATTTTTGCTGGTGGAAGGTCTTGCCTCAAGGTTGATGGCTGTTGACTGATCAGATGGTGACTGCTGAGGCTGGGCTGGCAATTTCTTAAAACAGAACAACAATGTAGTTTGCTGCATCAATTGACTCTTCCTTTCATGAACAATTCCTCTGTAGCATACAATGCTATTTATCAACAGTTTACCCACAGAACTTCTTTCTAAATTGGAGTCAATCCTCTCAAACCCTGCCTCATCTTTATCAACTAAGTTAATGTAACATTCTAAACCCTTTGTTGTCATGTCAACAATCTTCACAGCATCACCAAGAAGAGATTCCTTCATAAGAAATCACTTTTTTTTTTTGCTCATCCATAAGAAGCAACTACTCATCTGCTCAAGTTTTATCATGAGATGGCTGCAATTCAGTCACATCTTCAGGCTCCACTTCTGATCCTAGTTCTCTTGCCATTTCTACCACATCTACAGTTACTCGTCCACTGAAGTTTTGGGCTCCTCAAAGTCATTCATGAGGGTTGGAATCAACTTCTCCCAAACTCTTATTAATGCTGATATTTTGACCTTTTCCCATGAATCATGACAGTTCGTAATGGCCCCTAGAATGGCAAATCCTTTCCAGAAAGTTTTCAATTGACTTTGCCCAGGTCCATCAGAGAAATCACTATCTATAGAAGCTACAGCCTTATGAAATGCATTTTTTAAATTAAGTTTTAGAGCAGGAAGGGAATGACAGAGAAGAGAGATAGAGATAGAGAGATAGAGAAATGTCAATTTGTTGTTCCACCCATCCATGCATTCATTGGTTGCTTCTTGTGTGCGCTCTGACTGGAGCAAACCCACAACTCTGCCATACCAGGATGATGCTCAAGCCAACTGAGCCACCCGGCCAGGGCCAAAATGTATTTCTTAAATAATAAAACATGAAAGTCGAAATTACTCCTTGATCCATGAGCTGCAGAAAGGATGTTGTGTTAACAGGCACGGAAAGAACACTAATCTCACTGTATATCTTCATCAAAGCTCTTCGGTGATCAGGTACATTGTCAATAAGCAGTACTGTTTTGAAGGAATCTTTTTCTGAACAGTCGGTCTCAAAATGGGCTTAAAATGTTCAGTAAACGTGTTATAAACAGATGTGCTGTCATCCAGGTTTTATTGTTCCATTTATAGAGCACAGGCAGAGGAGATTTAGCATAATTCTTAAGGGCCCTAGCATTTTCAAGAATAATCTAAATGAGCACTGGCTTCAATTTTAAGTCAATAGCTGCCTAAGTTCCTAACAACAGAGTCAGCCTGTCCTTTGAAGCTTTGAAGCCAGGCATTAACTTCTCCTCTCTCGCTATGGAAGTCCAAAATAAGGCTGTTTCGTCTAGTTGAAAATCTGTTGTTTTGTGTAGCCGCCTTCATTAATTATTTTAGCTACATCTTCTGAGTAACTTGCTTCTACATCAGCACCGGCTGCTTCATCTTGCACCGGCTGCTTCATCTTGCACTTTTATGTTATGAAGACAGCTTCTGTCCTTAAACCTGATAAACCAACCTCCACTAACTTAAAACTTTTCTTCTGCAGCTTCCTCACCTTTCTCAGGCCTTGCTCTGGGTTAGGCATTGTTTTAAGACAATGTTGTGGCTGGTTATCTTCTATACAGACTACTAAAACTATCTCTGTATCAGCAATAAGGCTGCTTCACTTTCTTACCATCCCTATATTTACTAAAGCAGCACTTTTTTTTTTTTCTCATTAAATTTTATTTTAATGGGTCTTAGTATTTTGTGACAGATTTTTGGTCAAGTTGTTTCCATTAAAGAGTAATCAATAACCAGTCTTTACTATTAAACTTAAGTGTGATCAATTGAGACAGTTCTTAGACCCTTCTTCCACCACTGATTAAGACTGGGGTGTCAGGTACTGGGAATAATACTCATACAGTTTTCTGAGCTTTCTGGAAAGACTTGGTGACTTTGCCAGCTCCAGCTGCCTTTTTGTCTACTGCTTTGATTACTCACACAGCAACTGTCTCATGTCACGAACAGCAAAACAACCCAAAGGGGTACAGTCAGAGAAACTCTCAACACACATGGGCTCGCCAGGAACCATATCAACTATGGCAGCATCACCAGATTTCAGAAACTTAGGGCCGTCTTCCAGCTTTTCCCCAGAACAACAATCAATGTTATTCAGCTTAGCAGATCTGTAAGCAATACGGGCTGTGTGACAATCGGCACAGCTGCATATCCAGCACTGGTTTGGTCTGGACGGTTCAGGATGATCACCGGAGCTGTGAAGCCAGCTGCTTCCACTGATGGGTTGTTTTTGCTGTCAGCAGCCATGCTGCTGTAATGAACATCGTGTCTGTCAGAGATGTTTGTCATGGAGTGCACTTTGAATTTCCTTCAAGAGGCTTTTCTCAGCTAACTGGTGCAAGAGGCCTAGCTTTGGGCCCATCTCTGTTCTTGACATGCCTTCCTCACTAATCTTACTCATGTCTGGCTTTTGATTTAAAGTAGACATGCAACTCTTCCTTTCATTTGAACACACTTAGAAGCCATTCTAGGGCTATTATTTGGCCTAATTTCAATATTGTTGTGTCTCAGGTAATATGAGGCCCAAGGGGAGAGAGAGATGTGGAACGGTTGGTCAGTGCAGCAGTTAGAACACACAGCACTAAGCAATTAATTAAGTTTGCAGTCTTATATGGGCACGGTTCTTGGCACCCCAAAACAATTATAATCCTAACATCAAAGACCACCGATCACAGATCACCATAACGAATATAATAATAAGAGAGCCTGAAAATTGTACAATTACCAAAATGTGACATAGACACACAAAGTGAACAAATGCTCTTAGAAAAAGACTTGCTCAACACGGGATCGTCACAAACCTTCAGTTTCTAAAAAAAGAAAGTATCTGGGAAGTGCAATAAAGCGGAGCATAATAAGATAAGGTACACCTGCAGAGGGCTGGGACTTTTAGCCCATTCCCTACCCAACTCTACACTCCAACCTCAGGACCTCTGGGGAAAAGAGAGGGACGAGGTTGAATTAATCACCAATAGCCAGTGATATAATCAATCATGCCTACATAATGAAGCCTCCACAAAAATCCCTAAAGCACAGGCTTTGGAAGCTTTTCGGCTGGTGAACACATGGGGGTGCTGGGGGACTGGCACACCTGGAGAGGGCACGGACGCCCTATACCCCCTTCCCCAGGCCTTGCCCCACACATCTCTTCTACCTGGCTGTCCCTAAGTATATCCTTTTATAATAAACTGGTAATCTAGTATGTAAACTGCTTTTGTGAGTTCTGTGAACCATTACAGCAAGTTTTCAAACCCAAGGAGGCAGATATGGGAACTCCAACTGATAGTCTATCAGTCAGAAACACGGGACAACTTGTTCTTGTGATTGGCACCTGAAATGGGAGCAGTCTTGTAGGACTGAGCCCTTAACCTATGGGACTTGATGCTAACTCCAGGCAGAAAATGTCAGCATTGAGTTAAAATGTAACAGGGTACCTAGTAGGTATCCACTGAGAAATGGAGAATTGCTTGGTATGGAGAAAATAAACCCCACACATCTGGTTCAGAAGTGTTGTAAGCAGTGTTCAGAGAAAAAAACAATGAGTGGGGATTTTTTATACGTACTTTCACACAAGAATCTGTGAATGAAATGTATGTAGCAGCTTTATTCAAAACAGCTAAAAATTGGAAACAGCCCAGAAAACAAAGTGGGGCATAGCTATATCATGGAATGCTACTGAGCAATAAAAAGGAACAAACTATTGATACGTGCAACAATTTGGATGAATCTCTACATAATTATGCTAAGTAAAAAGTGCCAATCTCAAAATATTATACATGTTATGATTCTATTTATATAACATTCTTGAAATTACAAAATTATATAAATTTAGAACAGACTAGTGGTTGTCAGGAGTTAAGAGCAGAAAGGAAATGGGTGTGACTATAAAAGGGAAACAGAAGGATCCCTGTGGTGATGGAATTGTTCTGTACCTTAACTGTATCAGTACCAATATTTTGGTTGTGATATTATACTTGTTTTGTAAGATGTGACCATTGGTGGATACTGGGAAAAGGGTACATGGGATCTGCCTGTATATTTTTCTGAAAATTGCGTATGACCTATAATTATCTCAATATAAAAATATTTAACTAAAAAGATGTACTCCATCTTTTTCCCTACATTAAAAAAAGCATGAAAAAATAAAGTCAGAGTTTAAAGCAAAGAAATATTTTCCTTTTCCTGCTTCAATATCTACTCTGGATGAATTTGATAACTGTATGATAAAATTTCACTGTCCTGAAGTTTGGAAAATCTTTCATTCATAAGATTAAAAATAAAAATAGTATACTGTGATTACTAATAATATAATCTCCTTACCAATGTTCCCCGGAAATATCCTGGCTTCTTATACCATGCTTTGTTGCCTTCCTCTTCACAGACACATAGATGATCCATAAGTCCATTACTATATATAAAACATTTTCCTAACAAAAAAGATTAGAACCGTCAACAATTACTTGACACAACTGTATAATTTTTATTGATGAACAAATTGAAATTACAATGAGGGAACTAGAAAACTATATAAGATATAACCCTGTCCTCACCTTTTAGGGTAAAATATACATTATTTGATTTGCTTAATGACATAGCACTGAGATCTAAATTGAGAGTGGTGAAAGTAACTGAGTAAATTCATGGATTTTGTTTTTAGAACTGTAGTAAGCAAATGCACCCAGAAATAAATTCTTTTCAGTTATCTAGGAAATGGAAAGAAAAGACAGAGGAGAAAAACCTGTTTTGATATGAGACCATGAGTGTACATCTCTCCATTTGACAAGAAAACTGTGGTATGCAACGGAAATGCAAACAAAAATATATTATGAAATCTAACGTTTATCTGAAAGTTGCCAAGAGAATAGATCTTAAAAGTTCTCATGACATGAAAAAGAAAATTTGTGAGGTGATGGATGTTAACTAAACTTACTGTGGTGCTTATTTTGCAATATATACATATATTAAATCATTATGTTCCATACCTAAAACTAATACAGTGTTTTATGCCAATTATATCAATAAAAATAGATCATGAAAAAATATATTCTTCTTGATCAAAGTAAATAATGCTATGTTTTGTCCCTTCTCTGGACTTATACTGTTCATTTTCAACATTCATCACCTCCCACCTAATTTACCACTTTCTTAAATACCAACTCCTTTTATTGGACTAGTTCCTGCTACCAAAATTGTCTTCTCTGTTCAACCGCATATATAATTCTGTGAGTTTCATAAGTCAAGTACCTCGTGTTTTTAAGGCTTTCTTTAAGGTGTAGGGAACTACCTTACTTTTTAGTCTCTTTCTACAATCCATCTATCCTGTCATTCATCTGAAACTTACTATTCGTTCCATCTCACTACTATGCAGTCAACACAGTGGCATTTATGTCTGACCCAAATTCCTCACAGTCCAGTCAGTTTTCTGTTATTTAAACATGTTTTAAAGTGCCATTGTCTCTATATAACTATAAAAATTGATGAAGGAATTGCTATTTTTTCCCACTTAATAAAAATGTATAATTAGTCCTTTCAGATTGCACATAAACTATAATGTCTAGCAATTAACCAAGCTGCCTGATAAGAGAATGAGTTTCCTATCACCGTATTCAAGCAACAGTAGGATGACTATTGATGTTCTAGGACTAGCATAGCTCTTGGCCTAAGGAGGAAGCTAGATTCTAGGTCCCTGACAAGTATATCCTGTTCTTACTTGCGAGGCATATTCCCAAATATAAAATCATCCCCTGACTTAATTAGTAGGTTCATAAAGGTGCTATATATACATATTTGTTTTCTGTCTAGACAACTAAGTGATGAAAAATTGCTTCTGCATGAGGATAAAGAGGCATCAATTTTTTAATTGACAAAAAAAAAGATTAACATCCAAACAAAAACAAATGCAGTAACATTTAAAAATCTAACATAATGCTTCCAGGAAACTAGCACATACCTTTGGGAAATGGGTTGGTTTGGGCTTGGAGTCGAATTTTAACAACATCTAGGGGTGTCACTATGAAGATACATAAATTTCAGTTAACAAGTGATACATGTAAGTTTAGAGATGTTTGTCTAAAGGACACAAAATACATAGTGGGGCAAAACAGGTTTACAGTTTGAGTACGTAAAACACAGTTTATTCTTATTCTTGTATTATTTTATATATAAACAACTGTAAACCTACTTTTGCCCCAAACTGTTTCAAATCATACTTTTCCTCATGACTGTATAATGGGTAAGATTATTTATCTTAAAGTGGTTTTGAATGTAACATTCTAATTTTTGCCCTTGAGTTTTGATTGAAGATGATCAATGAGAAGACAATGTAGTTACTTTTCTCACAAGTACTAAAACATCATTTAAAATACTTCTATGACTATAGTTCCATTAACATTAAAACTAAAATACTAGTTGAAGTCTATTTAAATATGGAAAATAACTCCGTATTCTAAGGAGTTAATAATCAAACACTATCAGTCTTCCTAATCTATAAATTTACCTGTATTAAAGAAAAACTATAGTTAATATGAATTTTTTTTTTAAACATTGATGTGAGAGAGAAACATCAGCTGGCTGCCTCTCACACGCCCCCAACTAGGGACCTGGCTCATAATCCAGGCATGTGCCCTGACTAGGACTCAAACCAGCAATCCTTTGGTTCGCAGACCGACACTCAATGCACTGAGCCACACACACCATCCAGTGATAGTTAATTCAAATCTGAGTAAGGTAGCCGTAAATCATCTTTACCACTAGGTTTTGTTATTCCATTTGGGAATAGCACAGCAAAGGAGAATGGTTTTAATCTGCATGCTGTATTTACTTACCCAAGTAGAAAAAATGCCAAATAATGGTACCAAAGAAAACTTTTCCTTATCTGAGAATTATCTCTAAGGCCTTTACAACCCTAACATTCTGACCTGAAGTAACATACATACTACTGTCCTAAAGTAATTAGTTCATGTTTGTTCTAGTCATTTACTATCTTATTTAAATAAACCAGCCAAGTTAAAAACCATTAAATGCTGAACTATCACCTATGTCATTTGGCTATGTCTACAAGAAACTGACTAAAAAGTAGATAAATGTGGGCCAGAGAAATTTTTAAAATTAATATAAGCAAAGTTAAACAATTTGTATGTATTGCTATTATAAATTGTGCATTCACCCTGAGAATGACAAAGCAAGGACTAAAATTCAAGTATCCTGATTCTCTGTCCTGAGTTCTTTCCATGTTATATTGATAGAGAGATATTAACATTTATGAAAGATAAATATAATTATATCACAGGTGGCAAAACTCAAAGGAATTCATTGATTCACTGCGTTACATAATCTACATCAGTAACATTATTTTACCCAATAGTGACGTCAGTATAGCTCCAGTACAAGAGGCAAGCATTTGTTGAAGAGGTGTCACTTTGATGATCTGTGGTCCTCCTTCTTCAGGATCCATATTTTTAACTAATTGAAGAAAAATCTGTTAAAAAAAGATGTAAAATAAAAGTTTAATGGAAAATGCCCTCAAAATTGAGTGCTATAAATTAAATAAACTATAAAAACAAGGAAAATGGAGACAGACTCATAGATGGAGAGGATGACAGCTGCGGGGCGGGGGGAAGTTAGGGGGTGGACGGATTGGGCAAAAGGGAAAAAGGATTCATGGACACGAACAACAACCGTGTAGTGATTACTAGGGGCGTATAAGGGGACTAAATGATAATGGAAAAATATAATAGATTAATTTTTAAAATAATCAGTATTAATATCAAAGCACATGTTGTAACAACTATCAAAAGTAAATATCTAAATTCTATACACAAAGACACTACACAACTGTCATTAATAGGGCATATCCTCGGATTTGCCAGAAAGGGCAATGTACTTCAGCTAAGCTGTGTGAGTAGCATCACCCTTGCAAGAAAATTAATGCAGCACTAAGAAAAACACTCTGGCTATGTAACAGAATGAAAGCAGCTGACCAACAAGACTCAGAATCTGTGAATTCAGCAGCTTAAGAACTACTCAGATACAATGATATGGTACAGAGTTATCAGCAAATATAGTGCTATTTTTACTGCATATCAAAAGTTATTACAAGGTATAAAACAAAAACCAAAACACATGACCTCCAGAAGAAGCATCTTAGAAAAATTTGATGAGAAAAACAAAATATACTTCCTAAAAAGTCATTTTTAAAAAAGTATAAAAGTCACTTATAAACTTGTTATTCAAAAATAACCACTGACGATAATACATCGGTGTCATCATTTCAAATGTCAAGCGCACACAAACACATATGTAAGTATGCAAATGTTGTGTGTACCTATTATATACAATGTTGGGCAAAAGTAGGTTTACAGTTCTATGTATGTGAAACCAAATTTATTCTTGTGTTATTATTGATTAATTGTTGTATTATTTTCCGTACAAACAACTGCAAACCTACTTTTGCCCCACCCGGTATGTAGTATATGCAGATGTTATCTGCACAGGCAGGTCAAATCTGATTAATTAAACATGAATAAACATTTGTGTATCTTTGTACATGCATCTTTTGTGAAAAACAAAATAGGTAACAATTACTGCATGTAAACTGTAATTGAAAATAAAAGAATAGGTTACTACTATTCATATTATTTAAGTAGACCAGTTTGACACTTTTTAGACACAGTGCCCTGGCCAGGTGGATCAGTTGGTTGGCACATTGTCCCACACACCAAAGGGTTATGGGTTTGATCCCCAGTCAGGGCACATGCCTAGGTTACAGGTTTGATCCCTGATTGGTGCATGTATGGAAGGCAATTGATTGATGTTTCTCTCTTACATCAATGTTTCTCTCTCTTTCTCTCTCTCTAAAAATCAATAAACATATCCTTGGGTGAGGATTAAAAAAAAAAAAAAAAAATATATATATATATAAAACCATTGTGTCAATAAATAATTTAATTATCATTTTTAATGCTTAAAAGCAACCAAGCTAACCTGTCAGGTAATGCTTAAGTTTGTAATGTTATTAATCAATCTTATGTATATTGTTAGATATTAAGTTTATTGCCAGTTTTCCTTTCATTCGTTCATTTATTCATTCATTCTATACATTCTCATGATAAAAATCCTTCCATACACATCTTTTTGTGGCCTTCATACAATTACTATTAAAAAGAGTAAGATTGCTGGGCTAAAGTAAAACTTGAGACAAAATTCTTTTCAATTTATACTTCTGCCGGTAATCTATGAGTTCCTGTTAATCCACAACTTCACCAAACTCTCACGTTACATATCATTTATCTTTATCTGAACCATTTCAAAATAGGTTGTGCACATCAAGCCTTTTTATCCTAAGACCTCAGAATATTCTCATATATAACCATAGTACAATTATCAAATTGAAGAAACTTAATTTCGATAATACCCCAGTTCCTATCCCAATTTTGTTATTATCCCAACGATGACTTCACAAAAATAAATGGTAGTTTGTTTTTTTAGACTTTTATTATTTACCTACCTAATTTTAAAAATTTTATTGAATTTATTGGGGTGACGGTGGTTAATAAAACTACATGTATAGGTTTCAAGTGTTCAACTCTTTTAACACATCATCTGTATATTGTATTGTGAGTTCACCACTCAGTCAAGTCTCCTTCCATCACCATTTTCCCTTTACCCTCTTCTACCTTCCCCACCTCTTTCCCTCTGATAATCACCATACTGTTGTCTGTGTCTATGAGTTCTTGTGCTATTGTTTTTTGGCTTAATCCTTTTACCTTTTCACCCAGTCCCTGGACCCCCTTCTCTCTAACGGCTCTCAGTCTGTTTTCTATATTTATAAGTCTGTTTCTATTTTGTTTATCTTGTTCATTAGATTCCACATATAAGTGAAATCAGATGGTATTTGTCTTTCTCAGATTGGCTTATTTCATTGAGCATAATGCTCTCCAGGTCCATCCATGCTGTCTAAAAAACAAGACTTCCTTTTAACGGCCAAGTAGTATTCTACCGTGTAAATGTACCACAGCTTTTTTATCCACTCATAATTCTAATGGGTACTTGTGCTGCTTCCAAATTTTAGCTATTGTAAATAACACTGTAATGAGCATAGGGATGCACATATTCTTCTGAATTAATGTTTTAGGTTTCTTTGGATATATTCCCATAAGTGGAATCTCTGTGTCATAAGGAAACTACATGTTTATTTTTTTGAGGAAACTTCATACTGTTTTCCAAAATGGCTGCACCAATCTCCATTTTTACCAACAGTGCACAAGAGTTCCCTTTTCTACACATCCTCACCAATACTTGTTGTTTATTGATTTACTGATAGCCTTTCTGACAGTGTGAGGTGCTATTTCACTGTGGTTTTAATTTGCATTTCTCTGATTAGTGACATTGAGCATCTTTTCATATGTCTATTGGCCATTTCTATGTCCTCTTTGGAGAAGGGTCTATTCAGGTCCTCTGCCCATTTTTTAATTGGATTTTTTTATTTTTTGGTGTTGAGTTTTATAAATTCTTTATAAATTTTGGATATCAACCCCTTATAAGGTGTATTGGCAAATATATTGTCCCATTTAGTGGGTTCTTTTCATTTTAGTAATGATTTCTTTTTAGTTTGATGTAGTCCCATTTGTTTATTTTTTCTTTTGTTTCCCTTGCCCAAGGAGGCATATCAGAAAAAAATATTGCTATAAGAAACGTCTGAAATTTTACTGCCAGTTTTCTTCTGGGATTTTTATTGTTTCAAGTCTTACATTTAATCTTTAATCCATTTTGAGTTTATTCTTGTGTATGGTCTAAGAAAGTGGTCTACTTTCTTTCTTTTTTTCTTTGCATGTATCTCTCCAATTTTTCCAACACCATTTACTGAATAGACTATCTTTACCCCACTGTATATTCTTGCCTCCTTCTTTGCCAACATTAACTGACCACAAAGGTGTGGTTTTGTTTCTGGGCTCAATTCTGTTCCAATGGTCTATAGGTCTGTTTTTATGCAAGTACCATGCTGTTTTGATTACTATAGTCTTGCAGTATATAATTTAATATCAGGTAGCATGATTCCTCCAACTTTGTTCTTCTTTCTCTAGATTGCTGTGGTACCTACCTGGTTTAAGTCTTTTCCTCAATTCTATGCTCCAATATTTTGTTTGTAACATCAGTAGCTGAAAATCTGTAGTGAAAAACAAAATGAAACTGTTTTATCTTTTCACATAGGAGAAGAATAACAAGCCTAATTGAAAGGAGCATGTAGAAAACTTTAAAACACAAATTAACATTTATTGAGTGCTTTTAGTAAGTGCTTTGAGGAATATTAAGAACACTCCACAAATGCTAGCAGTAGTTATGAAAGTATTTTCACAAAAACTTCCAATTATCCCAGTAAACATATTCCACTTTAAAAACAAGCAATTCTATAACCTGAACACATTGATCAATCTCAGACTATTGAGTCAAACAAACAGATTTTGTGAGGCAAAATTAAGTATCCAGCATCATACATGACAATATTTTGGGGGGAAAATTTTGATGTGAATCTAAATAATCCTTTAGGTCTAATGCCCATTTTACAGAAAATTCCGACACTAAAGTAACATGGTAAAGGATGCCGTAAAATAGGAGAAGGTGTAATACTCTACAGAACTATAGTTTCTTCAACAAATGAATGTAAAGTAAGAAAAAAGGTAGTAGGGAGAGAGAACTTTTCTAGAATTAAGGAGTCTCATGAGAATCAACAACCAAATATATCCTGGTTAAAAAGCAAACTTTAAAAAGCCAGTTTGATGGTAACTAAAGAAATCTGAACATGGGCTAGATATTAAATAATATTAAAAATCATTTTTGATTTTGGTAAAATAATGGTATTGTGGTTATGTAATAAGTGTCTTTTTAAAGCGATCCATACTAAGGTATTAAGCACTAAGTGTTATGAAAATGCTGCAGTTTACAATACTTCAGAAAAAATAAATATACTGAAATGTTAACTATCTGTTAAATCTAGGTAATAAGTATGTCATAAGTATTTCACTGTTCTGTATTTTTTTTGGAAAATGTACACAGTAAGTATTTTTAATTCCTGAAATGTATGTAAAATCTTCAAGTCTAAGAACATACTTCTAACATTCATTTATATAAACAGTTCTTTTAAGTGGGAAGATAATATATATATGCTAGAATAGAGGTAGGTATATTCCTCCTCCAGAAGAGTAAAAAGGCCTACAAAGCTTTGTTTTGACACTCATCACAGCAAAGTTGTCAACCTATGTTCACCTGAAATTAGAGCCCCCAAAATTGATATATTTCTAGCAATTATTTAGAATGTAAGGAAAAAAACTGTTTCTAGGCTCTCTATTCTCTTCTATTGGTCACCTTACCTATTTTAAAACCATACCATACTGTATTATTATTGAGACATGATAAGTCCTTATATTTGGTAGGGGAAGTCTATCCTCCCTGTCCCTCATGCAAGTTTAAAAATTCAAGTTCCTTTAAAAACCTCTTCGAAATTTTGAATGGAATGAAATTGAATCTATAGATAAATTTGGAGAGAATACCCAGAGTCTGTCACTTCATTTATTCATGTCTTGCTTACTGATGTTCTGAAAAGTTTCAAAATTTGTCTTATAGAGGACTTGCATATTTGTGGTAGGTCTAACTCTAGATACTTGGTAATCACTAATCACTAAAACTAATATAAGAACTAGAACAACAACAACAAACAAAGCCTAGGGCAAGAAGAAGGAATGAAATCATCAAGATCAGAGCAGAACTAAATGACATAGAGACTAAACAAACTATCCAAAAGATCAACGAAACTAGGAGCTGGTTCTTCGAAAAAATCAACAAAATCGACAAGCCTCTAGCCAGTCTAATCAAGAAAAAAAGAGAGAAGACACAAATAAACAAAATCAGAAATGAAAGAGGAGAAATCACGACTGATACCTCAGAAATACAAATGATAGTTAGAAATTACTTCAAACAACTGTATGACAAGAAATTTGACAATCTAGAAGAAATGGACAAATTTCTAGAAACATACAACCTTCCAAAACTGAATCAAGAAGAAGTGGAAAGTCTCAACAGACCAATAACAAAGAAGGAAATTGAAACAGTAATCCAAAATCTCCCTGCACACAAAAGCCCTGGACCGGATGGCTTCACAGGCGAATTCTACAAAACATTCAGGGAAGAACTAACTCCTATCCTCCTCAAACTGTTCCAAAAAATCCAAGAAGAAGGGAAAATCCCAAACTCTTTCTATGAAGCCAGTATTATCCTAATCCCCAAACCAGGTCAAGACACAACAAAGAAAGAAAACTACAGGCCAATATCACTGATGAACATAGATGCTAAAATCCTCAATAAAATATTGGCAAACAGGATCCAGCAACACATCAAAAAGATCATACATCATGATCAAGTGGGCTTCATTCCAGGGATGCAAGGATGGTTTAATATTCGCAAATCAATAAATATAATACATCACCTAAACAGAATGAAAGACAAAAATCACATGATCATATCAATAGATGCAGAAAAAGCATTTGATAAAGTTCAACACCCATTTATGATGAAAACACTCAGCAAAATGGGAATAAAGGGAGCATATCTTAACATAATTAAGGCTATATATGAGAAGCCTGAGGCCAACATCATACTCAATGGACAAAAACTGAAAGCATTCCCCCTGAACTCAGGAACGAGACAAGGTTGTCCACTCTCTCCACTCCTTTTCAACATAGTGTTGGAAGTCCTAGCCACAGCAATCAGACAAGAAAAAGAAATAAAAGGAATCCAAATTGGGAAAGAGGAAGTGAAACTTTCATTATATGCAGATGATATGATAGTATACCTAGAAAATCCTATAAACTCCACTAAAAGACTACTCAATATAATAAGTGAATTTGGCAAAATCTCAGGGTACAAAATAAATATACAGAAATCCAAGGCATTTCTGTACACCAACAATAAAATAGCAGAGACAGAGACAAAAAAGAAAATACCATTTACTATAGCAACAAGAAAAATAAAGTACCTAGGAGTAAACTTAACCAAAGAGATAAAAGACCTGTACTCTGAAAATTACATAACATTGAAGAAAGAAATTAAGGAAGAAACAAATAAATGGAAGCAAATACCATGTTCTTGGATGGGAAGAATCAACATCATCAAAATGGCCATACTACCCAAAGCAATTTACAAATTCAATGCAATCCCTATTAAAATACCAATGACATATTTCACAGACCTAGAACAAATACTCCATAAATTCATATGGAACCAAAAAAGACCCCGAATAGCAAAAGCAATCTTGAGACAGAAGAACACAGCAGGAGGAATCACAACACCAGATATCAAACAATACTACAAAGCCACTGTAATCAAAACAGTATGGTACTGGCATAAGAACAGACATATAGATCAGTGGAACAGAATAGAGAGTCCAGAAATAAACCCAGGCCTCTATGGTCAACTAATCTTTGATAAAGGAGGAAGGAACATAAAATGGAGTGAGAAGAGCCTCTTTAACAAATGGTGCTGGGAGAACTGGATAGGGACCTGCAAAAAAATGAAACTAGACCACCAACTTACACCACACACGAGAATAAACTCAAGATGGATCAAAGACTTAAATGTAAGCCGTGACACCATAAAAGTCCTAGAGGAAAACATAGGCAAGAAAATATCAGATATCTCACGTAACAATCTCTTCACGGACACATCTCCTAAAGCAAGAGAAATAAAGGAAAAAATAAATAAATGGGATTACATCAAACTGAAGAGTTTCTGCTCAGCAAAAGAAAACAACAGCAAATTGAAAAGGAAACCAACCATATGGGAAAACATATTTGCCAATGACATCACAGACAGGGGACTGATATCCAAAATATATAAAGAGCTGATACGACTCAACATCAAGAAAACAAACAACCCAATTAAAAAATGGGCAAGGGACCTGAACAAACACTTCTCCGAAGAGGACATACAGAAGGTCCATAGACACATGAAAAAATGCTCAACATCATTAGCCATCAGGGAGATGCAAATAAAAACCACAATGAGATACCACCTTACACCAGTCAGAATGGCCATCATCAACAAATCAACAAGCAACAAGTGCTGGCGAGGATGTGGAGAAACGGGAACCCTACTGCACTGTTGGTGGGAATGCAGACTGGTGCAACCACTATGGAGAACAGTATGGAATTACCTCAAAAGATTAAAAATGGAACTGCCTTTTGAACCAGCGACTCCACTACTAGGATTATACCCGAAGAATCTTGAAACACCAATTCAAAAGAACTTATGCACCCCTATGTTCATAGCAGCACTGTTTACAATAGCTAAGTGCTGGAAACAACCTAAGTGCCCATCTGTAGATGAGTGGATCAAAAAACTGTGGTACATTTACACAATGGAATACTATGTAGCAGAAAGAAAGAAGGAACTCCTACCATTTGCAACAACATGGATGGAACTAGAGAGAATTATGCTTAGTGAAATAAGCCAGGCAAAGAAAGAAAAATACCATATGATATCACCTAATACAGGAAACTAAAGAACAACACAGACAAAGGAACTAAATAGAACAAAAAGCAGAGTAGCAGTCAATAGGGGGGAGGGGAGAGGGAGAGAAGGGGGATAAGTAAGGGAAGGGTTTAATTAAAGAGCCTGTATGAAGGACTCATGGACATGGACAGCGGGGAGGGATATGATTGCGGGAGAGGGGGTGGGCTGGGTGGGGGAGAGAAATTGGGGGAAAAGGGGACAACTGTAATTGAAAAACCAAAATAAAAAAAAAAAAAAAAGAAAAAAAAAAAAAAAAAAAAAAATAAAAAAATAAAACTAATATAAATTGTATCTTCCTTTTATATTCTCTCTATTGCTAGCATAAACAATTTATTGTTATTTATTATGTTAATCTTATACCCAGCCAACCCTGCTAAAAGAATCTCCTATCATGTCTAATTATTGAGTAACAGACTCTTGCGTTATTTTATATATTTATATTGTCTACAAATATTTGATATCTGCCATCCCCAAACATCATGCTACCTATTTAATTTTCTTATTGTACAGGCTAGGATTTCCAACACAACGTTAGATAAAGAGTGGTAAAAATAAGTATATTTATTCCATACCTCAATTTAAAAAGAATTTTTCTAAGATTTCCCATTAGGATGTTGTTTGCTGTAGATTTTTTATTTTTTTAAACAGAGACTCTTCGTCACATTAGGCAATTTTATTTCTAATCTTAACATACCATGAAGACTCCTTTCTCTTTTTATTTCAGCTTTATTGAGGTAAAAATGACATATAAAATTGTAAAATATTTAAAGCATACATCATGGTGATTTGATGTACATATACATTGTGAAAGGATTCGTCCCATCTAGTAATCAAGATATCCATCACCTCCCCTTATTTATTGATTGGTTCATTCATTCATTGATTTAGGTGAGACCATTTAAGTTTACCCCCTTAGCAAATTTTAATTATACAGCACAATGTTATCAATTATAGTTACCATATTTTACATTAAATCCTCAGGCCTTATCTTACAGCTGAGAGTTTGTACCATTTTACCAATGTCTTCCTATTCCCCCCATTCCACCAGCCTCTGGAGGCCACTTTGCCACTGTTTCTGAGTTTTACCTTTTTTTTTTTTTTTTAGTTTCAACATACAAATAACATGCAGCCTGCAGTATTTGCCCTTCTCTTTCTGGCTTATTACACTTAGCATAATGCCCATAAGGTCCATCCATGCTATCACAAATGGCAGGATTTCCTTCTTTCTCTAATGGGTGAATAATGTTCCATTGCATGCATGAATGTATGTATATACCCACAGCACATTATCTTTATTTTCTTTACTTTTTTTGTTTTTACAATTTTACGGAGGAATAATTGACACACATGAACTGCATATACTTAAAGTTTACAACGTAGTAAGTACTGACCACCTTTAAAACCATCACCAATCAACAAAATGAACATAACTGGCATACCCATAAGTTTCCTCCACTCCTCTGTAATTACTTCCTAGCACCCCTCCCTGCTCTGAAGCAACTACTGATCCGCTGTCACTACAGATGAGTTTGCATTTTTGAGCATTTCACATGAGTGGACCCATAAAGGAGCTATGACTATCCACCCATGTTTAAGTCTTGAGTAAGTAAAAGTAAAATGACGGAATCAAATGACGAATGCATGTTTAACTTTTTAAAGAAATTGCCAAGATGTTTTCTAAAACGACTAACACAAAATAAGGAGATAATGAAGGAGTTGAGGAATGAAAATATATGGCAGATACCAAAAAAATGGGCAAAGTCTTATGAATAATTTCATTAAATATAGAAGGATTAAACTCTCCAATTAAGAGACAGAAACTGGAAGAATGAATGTAAAAAGTGATCTAACTATAAGACTCATTTTAGTACCAGAGACACAAATAGATTGAGAATGAAAGTGGAAAAGATATTCTATGACAACAGTAACCGAAGAGAGAGCTAAAGTGCAAGTACTAGCATAAAACAAAACAGACATTAGGACAGAAACTGTTGCAACAGACAAAGAAGAATGTTTATATGATGACAAAAGGGTCAATCTATCAAGATATAACATTTATAAACATATATACACCTAACAACACAGTCCTGAATTATATGAAGCAAAAAGTGACAGGAAATATAGGAAACTAATGAACAACACAAATAAATGAACAAAATTGAACAAGAAACAGAGTAACAGTTAACAGGGGGGAGGGGGGAGGGAGGGAAGGGGCAAGGTAGGGGAAGGATTTAGCAAAGGAACTAATATAAATAACCCATGAACATGGACAATGGGGTCGGGATGGACCTTGGGAGAAGGGGTGGGCTAGGTGGAGGGTAACAATGAGGGAAAAAGTCAGACAATTGTAACAGAAAAACAATAAAAATAAAAAGTTTAAAAAATAAATAAAAAATTAAATTAAACTAAATTTAAAAAATGACAGGAGACACGGATAGCTCAACAATAATTGGGAACTTCAATGTTTCATGTTCAATCATAAATAAAACTGGAGGAAACAAGATGGCGGAGGAGTAAGTGGAAGCTACACTAACTTCCTCCCAGAACTAGTCTGGATTTACAACGTAATTTTGGAGAAATCATCTGGAATAACCAACCGAACACTAGGTGGAGAGAAGTCTTATAACCACGGAGAGACAGAAAAGGCCGCTACATCACAACGTGACCGGTAGGGAGTGCGGAGACGCGGAAGGGCTGGCTGGGCTCACACGGATGGCAGCTGAAGGGACGGAGAAACAGCTCAGCAGCCGGGGATTCCCCCTGAGAAGGGCAGGGTCTAAACCCCCAGCTGAGCTTCCCAGCCTACAGCAACACAGTGGAAAGTAAAATAGTATCCAGCTGAGAAAAGTGAAAAGCCACAGGGTTTCTTGCTAGCCGGAGAGAAACAGCTGGAGAAAAAGAGCTCTTAAGCGGATCACATACAAAAATATTTTGGCCCCCACTTACCCTGGGCTCAAGCGGAGGAAAGGCAGAGAGGACTGGAGATGCTTGGGGAGAGTTTGGTGTGGTGGCTTTGAGGGGAGAGCTGGGGAAGCGGCCGGCCGGGTCCCAGTGCTGACTCATCCCCAGTACTGCAGGCAGACCATTCCCGGCCAAGTGGCGTCAGCCTGAGGGGAAGCAAAGGCCCTGCCTACAGGAATTAAGCTGCCACACCCACGGTCCTTAAGCCTGACCGCTAATCACAGATTGAATAGATTATCAACTAAAGGAGACAGACAAAGGCAGTAGATCCCTGGAAGTCTCCAACAGGCTGCCTAGGCCCAGACGGGTACAGGATCTGACGCCACCAGGGGCAGATCCAGGAAGTGCAGATCATTCTAAGAAGCACCAACAAACAATAGGAGTCACAAAAATGGGGAGACAGAGAAACAACACCCCATTGAAAGGAAAGGCAGAGTCCCCAGAAAGAGTGCTAAATGAAATAGAGGGGAGCCAACTATCAGATATGGAATTGAAAGCATGTATTATGGAGAAGCTCAATGAGCTCAGCGGAAACTACAAAGAACTCCAGAAAAACTACAGTGAACTCCAGAAGAACTATAAGGAACTTACTGAGAATTATACCAGCATCAAAAAGGACATGGAAGCTATCAATAAGAGCCAGGAGGAAATGAAGAATACGATCTCTGAATTGAAGAACACAGTAGAAGGAATTAAAAACAGGCTAGAGGAAGCAGAAAATCGGATCAGCGAGCTGGAGGACAATGTAGACAAAAACTCACAGACAGTGCAACAAAATGAAAAAAGGCTGAACAAGACTGAAGAGGCTCTAAGACAGTTGCAGGACAACATGAAACGTAATAATATCCGTATCATAGGAATTCCAGAAGGAGAAGAAGAAGAGCAAGGGATAAAAAACCTCTTTGAAAAACTAATGACAGAAAACTTCCCTAACATGAAGAGAGAAAGAATCATGCAAGTCCAGGAAGCACAGAGGGTCCCAATGAAGATGAACCCCAAGAGGCCCACTTCAAGACACATCATAATTAAAATGCCAACATTCAAAGACAAAGAGAGAATCCTAAAAGCAGCAAGAGAGAAACAACTAATAACATACAATGGAGCTCCAATAAGGCTATCATCAGACTTCTCAGCAGAAACACTACAAGCCAGAAGGGAATGGCAAAATATATTCCAAGTAATGAAAAACAAAGGCCTACAACCAAGAATACTCTACCCAGCAAGGCTCTCATTCAAAATGGAAGGTGAAATAAGGAGTTTCCAAGACAAAAGAAGGTTAAAAGAATACATCTCCACCAAACCAGTATTGCAAGAGATGCTAAAGGGTCTGCTTTAAGAAGATGAAGAAACAGAGAGAGACAGAGAAAAACACGAGTACAAAGGGGGAAAATGACAATGAATAAGTACTGAAAGAAGGAACTTCTACCATTTGCAACAACATGATTGGAACTAGAGAGAATTATGCTTAGCGAAATAAGCCAGGCAACAAAAGAAAATTACCTTATGCTATCACCTGTTACAGGAAACTAATGAACAACACAAACAAATGAGCAAAATTGAACCAGAGGTATGTAAACGAGGAATAAACTAACAGTAACAAAGGGGGAGATGGGAGGGAGAGAAGCGGTAAGAAGGGGAAGGGTCTAGTCAAAGAACATGTATAAATGACCCATGGACATGGACAACTGGGTGGGGGCTGAATGTGGGAGAAGGGAGGGACAGGGTGCAGAGAAGCAAGAGGGGGAAAAAAGTGAGACAACTAATGGAAAAACAAACAAACAGAAAAATTTTTAGTGAGGGGAAAAAATAAAAATATAAAGAATAGAAATGCAAGTTCAGTGAATATTAGAAGGACAAGGTTTTTCCTTCAGACTGTATATATTTTCTCCCTATCTGATCCCTCCAGAATTTGGCATTCTAAAGAAGTAAGTAATGACCTAAGTTTCTTTGCATAAAACTAATAAGACCAGTTGTTAATAACGATTTTTTTGACTAAGACTTTGACTGGAATGTCATGCCTAAAGGAGACATGCTTGGGCTTTGGTTGTTACCAAAAAGCCCTGAGCAACTGGGACTGACTTTCAAAGGTAATAAAAGTCCACGAGATAAAAGGCCTGGTACCTTGGATGGATGAGCGGTCCATAGCAATCTTTCCAGGGAAGGAATGAAGGTTGTTTTCCTGAAAGATGGCTAGAAGGGACCTTAAGGCACAATGGAAAACCAGGAGGACCTGGAAAAGACAGGTGTTTACAGGCAAGGCTGAATGCCAGGTATGTGGCTCAGCTTCTGTGCCCTGAAGGGCAGACTGAAGGTCACCCTAAATGTTCCTTGCGTAAGTTCCAGCAAAGCAGAAGTAAAGATCATAAGTGATCATTTGCTGCTCTTGTTGTGTTTATGCAAATGAACAGGATAAATTAAAAATGAACTTAATGCAGTCCCTTTAATGACAAGGAGGGTAATCTTAGGGAGAAAAATCAAGATTCAAGGAAGATCACAATGCCCAGTGGTAGACTATAAAGTAGTGCAGCTAACCGTCTTTAAAGTTTCTTTTCATTTAAAATTTGTTTTCATTTGAAAGTTAAACTATGTCTGTGGCATTATCAAAGATGTTTAATTTACAGGCAAGAAGAATGTCAAATGCCTTGCAACTGGATGTCTTTCCGATAAGACAGTCCTACAGATCTATAAACTTGTGTGTGGGTTATGTTACATAAATTAACATGTGTTTTCTGTTTTCAAAGGGCATAAGCCTACGATCTCATTACCTGAGTGATTGTCTGTACGTATAGGCCTCACTTAATCCTGTCTGCATTGCTGCCTCCTGAGACTCAATGGTTTGGCTGAACTAAGTGGCTGGATTGGTGAAGAACAAGGTGGTCTGTGGGCTTCACTTTAAAACTGGTTTCTCTTTTCTATCCTAATGGCTTGGACAGAAAGAGCCCAGAGGCCTGAGAGGGGGGAAACCTAAAATATTTCCCTCAGTCCAAACTAAGTATAATGGGCAAAAGGGTTTCGGACAGGTGAGATGTACCTGGCATACCTTCCTCCAAAGAAGCCCTTCTTTTCCCTAATGTGGGACATTGAAAAATTAATCCCTGTCTTTTGTCATCTAGTGGTTACAGATTGAACGATGTCCTTTAACCCTGTTGCCCCCAGAATACAACAAGGATGCCAGCCTGTTAAACCAAGCATGCCATTGTCCAGAGACAGCCAACCAACCTGGAGTCTGCACGATCCTTCCCCTTGTAGGAAGGCCACCCTCCCCTCCACATCCCCACTCTTATTAGGGATTTCTTGACCCAAGGGTAGGTAGGATGACGACCATGTCCAGCTTGAAGCAGCTAGAGGAGCTCGAGACCTTCGTCCATTGTCCTTTATAAGATTGTAAAGGGTCTTAAGTCTGAGAGGGAGGGATTGTTATTTTTTATTGTTAAAATATTTAACTAATTAATTAATTATTTAAAAAAAAAAGAAGAAGAATGTATGAAAGGGTGAGCCATGGGCATGGACTTGGGGAGGGGATTGTCGGGGAAGGGGGGTGCTGGGCGGAGGGGAGCAAAGGGGAAAAAATTGGAACTATTGTAACAATATAATCAATAAAATATACTTAAAAAATAAATAAATAAATAAATAAATAAATAAAACTGGACAAAAGATAAACAGGAATTAGAGGACTTTAAAAACACTATAAGCCAATTAGACGTAACAAACCCGTAGAATAGTCCACCAAACAACAGAATATTCACACTTCTCAGGTGAACATTCTCTGGGTGAAATCATATGTTAGGGCACAAAACAAGTTTCAATAAATTTAAAGGGACTTAAATAATACAAAGTATCTTCTCTGATAACAGTAACGAAAGGCAATTTGGAACATTCACAAATATGTGGAAAATAGCAACCTCTTAAATAACCAACAGATCAAAGAATTTCAAAGGAAATTAAAAAATACCTTGAGTTGAATGAAAATGAAAATATATAAAAACTTAAGACTTGCAATAAAAGCAGTGCTCAGAGAAAAACTGATAGCTGTTAAAGGCCTATTGAAAAATAAGATCTCAGATAAATAACCTGTCTTCCTTATGGTACCTAAAAAAGAACAAAATAAACCCAAAGCAAGCAGAGAAAAGAAATACCATGAATCAGAATGTGAAAAAACAAAACAGAGGAGAAAAACTATAGAGAATCAATAATCTCAAAAGTTGTTTCTTTAAAAGTATCAACAAAATTGACAGATATTTAGCTAGACCCACAAAGATAAAAAGAGAAGACTGTAATTTCCAAAATCAGGCATTACAGTGGATACAATACAATACTATCAGTATTACAGAAATAAAAATTGCTATAGGAGATTATGAACAAGTATCTGTTAAAAAATCATGTAACGTGGATGAAACTGACAAATTCCCAGAAGCATACAAACTGTTACAGAGTGAGGGTCCTGCAAAATCCCCAGAGCCTGCAGGTTGGGGGGGGGTGGGGAGAAAGGAACAGATTTTAAGATGCCTTTGCATAACTATGGCTGGTAGCTAGTGTCTTAGTTATGCAAATGAAGTTGGTTTTTCTAAGGCCCCAAGGAGATGGGAGGGGTTTTGACTATGAAATAGTGAGGAAAGAGCATACAAAGCCTGCACAAGGTTCTGTGAATGGTCAGAACCGGTTACCATGCCCACTGCATCACAGGACACAGTCAGGGATTTAAAAGTAAGGTGGCAACCATTTTAGAGAGGAGAGGAGATCCACATGGTTTGCAAGGAGGGCAAAGAAGGATACCATGCAGCTTTGAAAGGGCAAAGAGAGAACCATGTGTGAGCCAGTGCAACATGTTTTGGAGGCTGATGACATCGTACCCCAGATCCTGAAGGAGACAGCTGACAGATAAGGGATGGGAAACTTCTAGGCATGTTTTTGGCTTTCTAGCCTTTTGGGGAGCAAGGGAGGTGCTGGGTCCCATGGGAGAACAGGGTTCTGAGCTGAAGTACTCACTGCCCTCCCCAGGTTGGAATATTGTAAATAAAGACCTGTTTTCCACAACACTAGTTGTTGGGTTTTACACCAAGGCACCACGTGAAGGAACCCCCTTTCTCTCTGTAACAAAACCACCAAAACTGACTTAAGAAGAGACACAATTTATAGCAAGATATTTAGTAACCAATAACTTCCCAAAAAAGAAAATCCAAGATTAGATGGCTTCACTGGTGACTTTTATAAAACATTTAAAAAAGAATTAACACCAATTCTTCTCAAACTCATCTAATAAATAGAAGAGGGAACACTTCTTAATTCATTCTATGCTGCCAATATTACTGACACCAAAGCCAGAAAAAGACATCATAAGAAAACTACAAACTAATATCCTGTATGTACATAGATGCTAAAATTCTCAACAAAATAATAGTAAACCAAACCCAGCTTTACATCAAAACAATTAACACAATGACCAAATGCAATTTATCCTAGAAATGCAAAGGCGGTTCAACATATAAAAATCAATCAATGAAATATACCATATTGATTAAATGAAGGAAAGAGCACACATGATGAACTCAGTTAATGCAGAAAAATATATACTCCAACAACCTTTCATGATACAAATAATAAAGATGAAAAGAAGGGAACTTCATCAAGCTGATAAAGGACATCTATGGAAATCCCACCAATAACATCATACTTAGTGAGAAAAGATAGAAGGCTTTCCCCCTAAGGTCATGAAAAAGACAAGATGTGCGATTTCTTGCCATGTCCATTCAACCTCATCCTGAAGTTGTAGGTAGAGTAATTAGGCAATAAAAATCAAAGGTATCCAGATTTGAAAGGAAGAAGAGTAAAAACTACCTCTATTCAAAGATGGCATAATTTTATACCTAGAAAATTTTAAAGAATTCAGAAAAAAAAAATATCAAAACTAATAAATTCAGCAAAGTTGAATTTAATAATCAGTTATATTTCTATATAGCAGTGAACAATCTGAGAATGACGTTTAAGAAATTTGATTTACTACAGCATCAAAAAAGAATGAAATATTTTAGAAATAAATTTAATTAAGGAGATGTATAAGACCTGTACAACAAAAATTACAAAACATTGTTAAAACAAACTAAAGAAGAACTAAGTAAGTGGAAGAACATCCCATGTTCATGCACAGGAAAACATAATATTATAAGATGGCAATACTCTACAAATTCAATGCAATCACTATCAAAATCCTAATTGCTTTTTTTGCCAAAATGGCCAAGCTGATTCGAAAATTCATATAAAATTTTCAGAGAGCCCAAAAAGCCACAACAATTTTGAAAACAAACAAAAAAAAGGAACGCATTTGGAAGACTCAGACGTCCCAATTTCAAAGTTTACTAAAAGGTTCCAGTTATTAAAATAGGTGTTGTACTGACATAAGAATAAACATATAGATCATGGAATAGAATTAATAAGTCCTGAAACAACCCAATACTTCTTTGGTCAACTGATTTTCAGCAAGGTTACAAAGACCATTCCATAAGGAAAGAACAGTCTTTTCAACAAATGGCACTGGGACAAATGGATATCCGCATGCAAAAGAATGAAGTTGAACTGTTAGCTCATACCATGAACTCCTATCAACTCAAAATGGGTCAAAGACCTAAATATAAATGATAAAACTATAAAACTCTCAGAAGATAAGATGGAGTGAAACTAAATAACCTTGAATTTGGCAACAGATTCCTAAATATGACACCGAAAGTAAAAGAAAGAAAACCATAAAAATTGGATATTATCAAGTTAAAATTTGTGTATCAAAAAAAAATACACTAAAAAAAACTGAAAAGACGAGGCACAGGATTAAAGAAAATCTTTACACGTCATATATCTAATAAGAGTCTAGTATACAAAATATTTAAAGAACACTCACAACTCAACAACAAAAAGACAAAAGCCTAATAAAAAATGGGCAAAGGACCTGAACATTTATTCAAAGAAGATATACTAATGACCAATAAACACATAAAAAGATGTTCAACATCACTAATCATTAAGGAAATGCAAATCAAAACAACAATGGAGATACCATTTCACGCCCCATAGGAAGGCTATAGCTTAAAAAAATAAATAAGAATAAAACATGTTAATGAGGATGTAGAGAAATGTGTTACCTTTTACACTGCTGGTGGGAATGAAAAATTCCACAGCCATTGTGGAAAAGAGTTTCGTAGTTTCTCAAAACGTTATAAACACATTATTATATGACCCAACAATTCCACTTTTAGGTGTATAAGCACCCCCCAAACAGAAAACATACCATCTAAATAAAAACTTGTACACAAATGTTCAGTATTATTTGTAACAGCAAAAGGGGGAAACAACTCAAATGTCAACAGATGAATGAAGAAACAAAATGTGGTATATTCCTACAAGAGTACATTATTCAGTCATAAAAAATAAGGAAGTACTGATACATGCTACAACATGGACGAACCTTGAAAACATTACATTAAATGAAAGAAGCCAGGAACAAAAAACACATTTTATAATACCACATTTATATGAATTCCAATTAATCCATAGTGGCAGAAAACAGGGATTGTGGGAAGATGAGGAATGACAGCTTAATGGCTATTAGGTTTCTTTTTAAGGAGTTGAGGATGTTCTAGAATTAGAGAGTGGTGACGGTTGTACAATATTGTGAATACACGGGAATACATGGGAAGTCACTGAATTGTATACTTCAAAATGGTAAAAATAGTGAATTTTACCTCAATTTTTTATCTTTATTTTTATTTTTTTTTTCAGATTTAATGTGTTTTATTGATTAAAATATTACATTTGTGCCAATTTCCCTTCCCTCTGCTCCCCTCCACCCGGTGGCCCCCCTCCCTCCAGTTGTCCCCCCCTTTTAGATTATGTCCATTAGTTGTGCATACAGTTCCTCCCAACCTCTCTCCGTCTATTCCATTCCCTCCTACCATGATCCCCAATTCCTATATCATCTCCCTCCCTCTCCCCACTCCCCCTCCCTGTTGACCTCCCCTCAATATGCTTCCCGTACCCACAGTTCCTTTTCCACTCTCGTTGCCTGTTTAGTTTGCCTTTGTTTCATCTCCCTAGCTTCTGTTTTTTAAACCAGTCCCTTTAACATCTCATATAACAGTGGTTTGGATCTAATGAACTCTTTCAGTTTTATTTTGTCCTGGAAACACTTTCTCTGTCCTTCTATTCTGAATGACAATTTCGCTGGATAGAGTATTCGTGGTTGTAGGTTTTGGATTTTCATTACTTTGAATATTTCTTGCCAGTCCCTTCTTGCCTGTAGGGTCTCTCTTGAGAAGTCAGCTGATAGTCTAATTGGGACCCCTTTGTACATAATTCTTTTCTTCTCTCTTGCTGCTTTTAAGATTCTCTCTTTATCTTTAATTTTTGACATTTTGATTATAATGTGTCTTGGAGTGGTTCTCCCTGGGTCCAGTCTCTTGGGAACTCTCCTTGCTTCCTGGACCTGCAAGTCTATTCCCTTCCCCAAGTCTGGGAAGTTCTCCTTTATTATATTTTCACTCAATTTTTCAAGTTCTAGTTCATCTTCCTCACTCTCTGGCAAACCAATGATTCTTATGTTGGGCCTTTTATAGCTGTCCCAGAGGTTTCTGATCCTCTCATTGTTGCTTCCCATTTCCTCTCTCTGCATTGGTTGACTGCTTGTTCCTTCTCCATATTCCAGTTTGTTGAAATGAACTCTGGATTTTTTTTCCTCACCATCTGTCTCGTATGTGGTTTTGCTCCTTTCGTTATGAATGTTTTTCGCTTCTTTCTTATCTTTTTCCTGCTCTTTTGTGAATTCTGTAAGCCACCTGATAACAATGGCCCAGAACTGAGCCTCTGACAGGTTTCTTATCTGTTCATCTGTCAGGTTCTCTATCTGTTGCCTGGTGAGCTGTGTCACCGGGATTTCTATAGTTGTCTGCCTCATTTTGACAGATGCGTTTTGTTTTCTTGGGCCGGCTGTATGGGGCAGTGCCTGTGTACGCGTCACAAATCAGCGACCGGCGCCTGCCTGTCCGCGACCTATTTCGCAGCCCTGTGGTGCTTTCTTTGGGGGCGGGGGTCCAAGATGGATTCACACAGTTATTCAGCTAGGAGACCGGGATCCGTCCTCCCGCCCCCCTGGGCCTCACTGTTCAAGGCGATGCTGCGGCCGCTCTCCCCAGCGCCGGGGTCGCGCACCGCCAGGGGCTTGACCGCAGCCGGGATTCCTAGCCGGGATTCCTCGCCACCCCGCCGCTCCAGGTGCGACCGCAAACAGCACTGCCCTCTTTAACTTTTACCTGCCCAAGTGGCACCGCTGGTTTATAACTTCATATGTTGGACTTCCGTGTAGTTTTATTTTCTGGAATTTCTAGTTATCCTTTGTTTTGAAGTAGTTGTATTCCTCTCTAGTTGTAGAGGGAGACCTAGCGTGTCCGTCTAAGCCTCCATCTTGGCCGGAAGTCCTCTTACCTCAATTTTTTAAAAAACACTCCATGTTATTTCAAAATGTGTTTGTTGGTGGAGAGAAGACTGTGTTGATTAATGTCCATGATGAAAAAGAGAAGGGCTAGTGACTGAGATTCTATGTAACAATATACATTTCTCATCTGAAGAGAGAAACCAGTGGTTCACTAGATCAAGACTAATTTAGGATCCCAGAGAAAAATGGCAATGAGAGAAATAGAAATTATAAAATAAGTAATGGCAACAAATAAACTAATTAGATTTATTTGAGACAAATGCTGACCCCCCTCCCTCCTCACTGATAATGTAAAATTTAAGAATCTAGATTAAAGGTCTTGCTTTGGTCATCCTATCAACAATGACTGTTCTTACATCTAAAAAAAAAGATAAATCTCTTGCTATTAGCTACTAGAAACTATTTTTTAAAACAAAACACATGCTATTTCCTTAAAATTCAATAGGACCAATACAGCCAATTTTAGTTATATTTTGCTATTCTAATTAGAATCAAATCTTCAATAAGAATGTCACAAATGTAATACCCCTGGATGATCAAACGTCAAGATCAAAATATATGCAACGACTCTGTTAAGTGGGGCAACATATAACTCTAGTAAAGAAAGAAGTTTCAAATATTGAAAGAAGCTATTTTAAATGGATAATGGGAGAATTCTCATGAATTGTAATGTACAAGAGAATAAACATTTTACAGCAATATAATGATGAGTAATCCAACAGAGTAAATAAATAACGTAAACTTTACTTAATCTATATGCCAGGAGCTGAGCAAGATGTTTCATCTCTCCCCAATAAATTTCCCCCAAATCCTATGGCATTAAGCTTTACATAATGCCATTTAAAGACAACAAGTATACTTGATATGTATGATTTATAATAAAACTAAAATAATCACTTCATGGTATGACTCCATTAGAGAAAGATTCAGCAATATATTGTAAAAATAAAGGTGCAGTGTTCTAAAATAAAAAAAAAACAAACAAGCAAAAAATCCTACACGAGACACCGGTTCACGCCCAGTGAGTGACTAGGACATGTTACAATTGGGCCTCTCACATATTGCTGGAAAGAAGTAGATTAAAGACTTCAGTAGTTTCTCATGTTAAACATTCAGTAACCATATGATCCAGGAATCCCAAGAAAAATAAAAAACATATGTCCACAGAAGACCTAAATACCAATGTTCATAGCAGCATTATTGATAACAGCCCAACTATCCGTCACCAGGTAAATGAATAAATTGTGGTATAGTCAGACAGTGGACTACTACTACTCAGCAATAAAATGGAACAAACTACTGATACATGTAGCAATGTGAATGAATCATAAAAAATTTGTTATGCAAAATAATTCAGACCTAAAACATATAAATTACGTGTTTCCATGTACATGAAGTTGAAATACAGGCAAAACTATTTATGATAATAGAAATCAGAAGAGGGGTTATCTCTGGTGGGAAAAGGGAGATTGAAATGGGGAATGAAATAACCTTTTGAGAGGACAGAATTGTTCTATGGAGTGGTAATTACGTGTGTGTGTATATGTGTATATATATATATATTATAACTCATCAATCTATATGCTTAAATGGGTGTACTTTATTTTATGTGGATTATTAAGAGTATTGAATCTTTAAAAATGTAGAGGATGAGACGTTTATGGAGTCTTACAAAAAAACCAATCTCACTGGGTGTAGCACATTGTAGGTACTCAATCAACATAGAAGAAAAACAGGAAATGGGATAGGTGAGTAGATTGTTTTGCAGTCATGGCCAAATATTAATATATATTAACCTGTATTACCCTAGAGGAATTTACAATCGAGGTCAAAATGTAATACATAACCTTTGAACCAGTTCATTATCCTTAACAGCTCCTACAGGTGCCACAGCAGCCTCTGAATTATGCTGCCTCAGGAGGATCCACTCTCAAATTTTGAATCCTCCTGTCTTGGTTATTCTCCTTTTGGACCCTTCATCTAGGTGGTGTTCAAGGACTCGACAGGCTGAATTTCCCTTGGTTTCCCAGCCACGTTCACCGGAGATATGGACTTAAGTGCCACAACCACTAACCAACTCTATCCTTGCATATGCTTAGCCTGCAAAAACTAAGAACTTAACCTTTGAAAAACCTTAGGCCCTCCAATTCACCAGGGTAGTGAGACTCTAAAATGTGAAGATTAATTAATAAAAGTAGCAACAGAATACATTTCAGAAGACAGTATATCACTAGTTGGTAAATTAATCTAACAGGAATTACTGAAAGCTCCAAATGAGCAGGAGATAAAAGTTGCATCTAAGCTAGGCCTGCTATGAATAAGAAAGATGAACAACTGCCAGCCAGGTGGACAGACTTACGCAAAAGAAAAGAGGAAAGTGACAATATTACAGAAGAATAAATATTAATTCATTTGTCTAGACTCTAGAATAAATTTATATTTGTCTGAGGTAGTCTGAAAAAGCCTATTACTGGTAATCCTCATAGGATAATCACAAAAAGTTGCTGCGTAGACTGACCAGATACTGTCTTCATTTACAAATGAAAAAACTGTAGCATAGTAAGGTTAATACTTGCCCAGGGTCATTAAACTATTTAGAAATAGAGCCAATACTGAATGAATTACCATATTTTTCGCACTATAAGACGCACCTGACCATAAGACGCACCTAAGTTTAGAGGAAAATAAGAAAAAAAGAAATTCTGAACCAAATGGTGTACTAAAATATTTAATAAAATATAACAGAATAATATTTCAACCATGTAAAGTGAACAGCAGTCAACAGCGGTATTAAGAACCATCATCACTGTCATTAACAAATGAGGAGAGACTTTAAGGTTCAAGTACTCTTCTAGTTTTCTGGGAACCCCAAGAACTCATCATGGCTAGTGTCAGAATTTATGAAGCTCATTGCTCACAATCACTGATATCACTTTCTTTGCAATGTTCATACTGATGAGACTCCCTGAGATTCAGCAGTAAAGTGGGACATTTAAGCGTCCCCAGGGGTTTTGCGTGGGCCCACCGCTTCGTCTTCTAACATCTGTAGCCACCACTGACAGGTCAGGTAATACCCATCGCGGTCTGTGACACAATATTTGCTCCATAAGACGCACAGACATTTTCCCCCCATTTTGGGGGGAAAAAAAGGTGCGTCGTATGGACTGAAAAATACGGTAATTTCTCCTGATTCACAGCTAAATGTTCATTAATTAGTAACTCAGTGTTTTTCTACTTTGCTTAATAAAACTCATTAACCAAACCTCTCACCACAGATTTTCTTCTTGAATATAGTCTTTTTACTTGAAGCACACCTCAACATATACTTCAACATAAATCTTATTCTTTTACCACTAGCCCTGGTTACTGACATAACACGTAAGGAGGTTTCTATACTCACAGGCCATAGATATAGGACCAAGTCCTTCTTCCGGTGGCTACTACAAGATTTGAGTTCCAATAATAACATTATTAAAAATTAACCCTGGGTTACAGATTAGATAGGTACACCATCTGGTAAAAACAGACTTTCTGCTTTCCATAGCTTGGCATTATCATCTACAATGAAGGGTGTGTCTAAAAGCATTGGTTACAACTGTGTTACTGTCCTTCCTCATTATAGGAAATAAGGAAGGTAATTCATCTTTCACTAGAGCATAAAACAGACTTCCAGTTTTTTATTTTCTTCAATATAAACATGTTTAAATACTTCCCATATTCCTCCCTAAACCTTCTAAATACCCAATGTTCCCTCCCTATTATTGTCATTCCCTACACTGACAGATTTTTTTCCAAGAGTACACTCAGTCTGCTTCCACTTCAAGCCCATTGTTACCCAGTAGACTGTCTTAGCCACATACTGAAATTCTTACTAAGGAAACCAATGACATCTTAAACACGAGAATCAAGACCTATGTTTCAAGTCTTACCCTTTTTGAATTCTTGAGGATAGAGGGGCTGGTGCGGGGTTTACCACAATTATAGCACTCACTGAGCTCTCGTTCTGTGCTAGGAACTGTACTAATAAAGCTTTCAAAAATGTTTCATTTAATCGTCACAGTATCTTGAGAAGCATGTATTACCCCTTTTCATAGATTAAAACTGAGGCTCCAAATTACCCAAAGCCATACATTTAATGAAGCCTGCATGATCCCAGTGTTTGCAATTCTGGGCTTTTGACAGTAACTTCTGTTCCCAGTTCTCTTCCTAACTCTGTGGCCTTTCCCTCCATCTCTTTCACTACTTCCTCACCTTCTGCTCATCACTTCTTCTCATATTTCACAGCCTCTTCTAGGCATTTTCATTTCTTCCCAGGACTAACTACATTCTATATTTGTATTTCTCAACCTTGTAACACTTTTTATAAATATAAAACTTTGTGCTCCTTTCGTAGTTTACATTTTGAAAATAGGTTCTCTTTTCCAAACAGAAATTCTCATGTTGAATATCTTTGCTCAAACTATACACCTCCTCCTGCTTCTCAAGATCAGATAACCTCTACATCACCCAGTGACTGAGAATCAGTGATTGGCCTGTGTGATGTCTCTTAAATCAATTAATCTTCGCTCTCTTTTTTGCCTCCCACTACCCCCCATATCTTTCCTGAGTTACGAATATTATCAACTGTCTAATCAAGGTAGTTCCATGATTGTCTGCCCAGGCCCTTGAACTTAAATCCATCCACAACAAAACCCTCATTTCTCTAATCAAACCTGAACCATCTCCTTGTGTTCTCCATTTTGGCTAAAGGTATCACACCCCATCCTTGGCTATGCTTTCAGGTACCTATTTTTGAAACGGTGTTACTGGCACTAACTTCCCTTAACTATTAAGTAAAAAATCAATCATTAAACAATGAATACCCAATAAGGCCAGGAGTTAAGAAATGCAAAGTAAAAAAAAGTAAAAAAAAAAAAAAAAAAAGAAAGAAAGAAATGCAAAGTAACAAGATTAAATCCTCTTCTTCCTTCAGTTTACAAGCAGAAACATACCCAAACCAATATTTTTGTGAGGCATTTTCCCATTTACAAAACAAAATTAATATACTTTACAAAACACGTTAATTTAATCCGTACTATAATCCCATAATTATCCCCATTTTATAGATGAAAAAACTGAGGCTCAAAGTAATTAGGTAATTTAACTAAAGTCTTACAGGCTGTTAAGTAGCCGGTCCAGACCCAAAACCCTAGACTTGAGATTCAAATTCCACTCTTCCTATTATTGTTGAATAAACTTATATGTAATAAAACAGGTCTGTGCACAACAGAGGTCAACAGAGAAGCACACAGACTCACGTACAAAAGGGGCGCGCTGGGTCAGAGCCTCCTGGCCCGACCTCCCTCCCACGCACCGTCCCAACCCCCCCGCTTCCGCGGCCTCTCTCACCCCAGCAGGTCCCTCTGCAGCTTGTCTTCAACACGAAGGATCTGGGGTGATCGCGGGAAAACCACGCTCTGCGACTTTGCAAGCGCTGAGCAGGGGTTGTCGCCGCCTCCTGGTCCGCCTCGAAACCGCGTCCGGGCTCAGCGCAGCCGCCAAGCCTCCAGACCCCTGGACAGCCGACCCGTCAGAAATAAGCGTACCTGGTGGAGAAGGCAGCTGGACAAAAGGCGATCCCTGCAACCCAAGAAGGCGGGAATGGCACTGGTGGAGGCCTCGGCCGGCCTCAGGCGCTAACTACATCCACTATGTTTGGTCAACACGATGCGCAAGGACGCCAAATAACGGGTGGAAGACCGGGAACCTAAGGCAGAGGGCATCGCGGCTGGGAGGGGCGGGGGCGGAGACAGGGCTGGTGGGGCGGGGCGGGGCGCGCGGCTTGAGAAGGCGGGGCATGGGGGCAGGGCGTGCAGTGCGGGGAGGCGGCCACGTGGGGGCGAGCGTGAGGCGGGGCGCGACGCGCGGCGTGAGAGGGGGCGGGGCGCGCGTATCGGCGCCGCGGCCGCGTGACGCGTTTTCAAATCTTCAACCGCCGCAGCCCACTCGTTTCTACTTTGCGTCTTCCTTCTCTGCGCCGCCGACCCAGATCCGGCCCCGGAAACCCGGCTAGCAGAGGCGGTATCTCTCCTGCGTGGGTGTGGTAGTCTGCGGAAGGGGGAAGGCGACTGGCGGGTCAGCGGGCCTCGAGGAGCTGTGTTTTCTCGGCCACCCGGCACGACACCCTCTCCAGAGCCAGCATGTAGGTGCCGGGCGGCTGCCATGAACTCCGGAGCCATGAGGATCCACAGCAAAGAACATTTCCAGGGTATGACGCCCTTCCTCCGCCTGCAGTCCCTTTAATTTTCCTGCGCCCTGGTTCCAACCATTGATTCTTTAGAGCTCTCCCTTCGCGTCCCTGCTTCTTTTCTGTCTTGTGTGGCCTGAAGAGGAGGCTCGATCGGTCCAGGGTTTTGCCTCAAAAAGGGAAGGGACCTCGGCCCGGCCCGGCCTTCGCGCTCTCCACGCTCCTGGAGCGGCCACCAAATTCCAGGTGGTGCCGTTGGTTGTAAAACCTGAGAACAATGTGTGGACCCAGGGACTCGGGGGGGCTCCCACAGATGCTGCCACTCGATCCTCAATTTAAAAGCTGATGTGCTCGTGGCTGTTTGCTTCGTGATTAAATTGGGTGATTGTTGGGGGGGGGGGACTTCTGGTCTTGTATGTTCTTAACTCATAAAGTTGAAACTATGTCAAACACCCCATTGCTGTTTTCATATAAACAAACAAAACAAAATTTCCATATACATAGTAACCTCCAGTTTATGAACAGTGTTCAAAAAGTTAATTTTTAAAGCATTTTGGCCCTCAGAGCTCTCTTTAAAGGAAATAATAAAATGAATGATGATTTGGTTTCTTAAATGGCCCATTCAGTTCTTAACAGATGGACAACCTCTGGGAAACTAAAGCTTGAGCAGTGAGGAATCTCTGAGGACTGGATCATTATGGGTGTGACATCAGTTTCTTGCATTGCTAAATGTTTAACATTTTAAGTACCAGTTTATAGTGTTCAACAGAATGGCGATGCTCCAGAAGTGTTTGTTGAGTCAATACCCTATGGAGTTTACATTCTAAGGAGGAAAATCTTTCAGTAAGGTTTTATTTTGTTCCTCAACTTGATACATAAAACATAAACGCATGACTGTTTCCTTCAGACTCAACAATTGGCTGTCCATTATTTTTATGGTATAGCATCTGTTAATATATATAGGATATTTTGCCATTATCCTAAGTAGTACTACAAAGAAATATGACGACGTATTGGTGGGGTAAAGACTTTTCCACTCAGTGATATGATTATTGTATAAAGAACTTTATAAAACAGGAGAAATGTCTGCAAAAACATCTAATCCTAAATTTTTAAACAATAGGTGGAATCCAACTTAAAAATGAAAAGAACAGACCATCTTTGAAATCTCTGAAAACCGATAACAAACCAGAAAAATCCAAATATAAACCACTTTGGGGAAAGGTGTTTTACATTGACATTCCTTCCGTCACTGTATCTGAAAAACTGCAAAAGGACATTAAGGATCTGGGAGGGGTAAGTCAAAATCATGCATTGACAAAAAGGGAAACATTTGTAACTAGTACTTTTTAATATATAATTGTTTAAAATTTTCATTTTGGAAAACTTAAAACCATGTAAGCACCAAGCTCAAAACTTTTATCAGCTGTATGTCCTTAATGGAAAACCATCTGTTTTAACCTTTTGTAGCCTGACAAAATGTGAAGGTTTCTGATTATTAATTTAGTGTGAAGTTCACAGAGTGTGAGCAGTGAGGCGCTTGTCCTGGTGGAACTGCTTATTGCCTTCTGAGAGTAATGTTGGGATGTCTTCCAGATAGTAGGAACTCCTTGCTTGTGATTATTGGGGAGCTACATTAATTCGTCTGGACTAGCATAACACAGAGAATGTTACTTACAATGCAAGTAAAACCTAAGAATTAAAATTGTTCTTAACTGATAGATTCTCAACAGAATGAAGGTCATTAGGGGAACAATTTGGAATGCCTGCTTCTTTCCTACCTAATATGTTGAGTAAATGATTAGGAAATCAGAAAATTCAGGTAAAATTCTAAGATTTTTTTTAGGACTAAGGTTAATATTAGGTACATTTTTAGCAAGTAAGGGTAAGATTTTATTAACTTACTCCCTAATTCTTCCTGTTTAAAAGGTTTCTGCTGCACTTCTAGTTTAAGGTTAACACACCGATCAGGTCCTGTTATTCCTGAAATAGAAATTAGCAGAAGAACGAGTAACAAGTTTCTTGGAATTGTTTATTGTTGTGATATTTTATTTAGCTATTCTACTTGTTTGCTATTCATTTTCTTAAAACATTGTACCACATTTTGTCGTAGTTGCATATAGCATAATAACCATATGACTGTATTCCTAAAAGTCATGCTTTTTGGGCCTGCTACCATATTGACTATACCACCTACCAAGAGTGTCTTAATTTAAGGACCTTAGACACTGAGCTAAAGACCCCTCCATTTTAAAAGTTAAGAATTTAAGGGTCAGGAGAGGTAAATGGCTGGCCCAGGTTAGGATTAGCCTAATTTGAAGACTAACATGCAACTGCACCATTCTGTTCCTCTAGCAATTAATGGTTACAAAGAAGCTAGCTGATACAGTTTTGCGGCTTTCTCATATATGATGCATAACCATTAACCTTTCTGATCTAAATCAGTGATTTTAGATTTGTGCTTCTGCCAGTGGAATGCTTCAAACAAAATCAAATTCAGAAGTTCAATATGTAAAACCAAGAAAAAGGGTTTTCTGGTTGAAATAGCAGTATAGAAGCTAGTGCAGGGACTGCTTGCCCTGTCCCCCTTTTTTTTCTCCTCTCATGCCCATCAGTTCCCAAAGCACTTAAAAGAAACAAAAAAAATTTTTTTTAGTCCTCACCTGAGGACATATTTATTGATTTGAGGGAGAGCGAGAGAGAGAGAGAAACATCAATCAGTTGCCTTCTTCCCGTTCATGCTGCTGGATTGGGTATCAGACCTTGCAACCTAGGTGTGTGTGCTGACTGAGGATCGAACCTGTAACCTGTTGGTGTATTGGACAGTGCTCCAAACAACTGAGCCAGCTGGCCAGGGCAACAAAGTTTGATTTAATGTATGTGTTAGATAATAGAGACTTTTGGTTTTATACAATTCAAATCTTTATCCTAAAAGAGTTTGAAGTAGACCAGTGAAGTGAGGTACATATTTTAAGGGCATAAGTTGCCACATTTTCCCCCTAGGTGTTGATTTTTAGCTAAATTTTATTAACTTTATTCCTTAATTTCTTTTAGAAAACGTTTTTTTTTTTAATCAAATTCTGATCTTCCCACATACTATCTTTCCAATAATTCCTTGATGTCCTGATTTCTGTCCCTAGGACATTATCATTTCTGTCACTAAAAATGACTTTGTTATGAAGAACTCCTAGTGAACTATAAAGGAATTTTGACCTCTAGACACTATTTTAAGAGTTTTAAGATTCAACTTTAAATATTGTTTAGTTTAATAGATATCCCTTGAAAAAAGTATGCTTATTAAATTTTTATGATTACTTAGCCCCTTTTATAATTTATCTTGCTTCAGATTATTACCACCTTCGTCCTTTTTTATCTAGAGAGTGCACTTCTGACAAATTCAACCACTGAGCACAGCAGAGAAATTCTGATATAATAGGGAAATATCTTCAACTGTGGCAAGGAAATTAGCTGTTATTAAACTGTCTACAAAGGACACGAAACCAGCCACATTTAGGTCTATGTCTAAACAGTTTGGACTAAAATAAGGCAGCTGGAAAAGAATAGAGAAATAAGGGCAGATACCTTGCCATAACAGGAATTTGAAGAGTTATTTGTTTAATGTTCATTGTGACATTGAGTCATCAGAAAATAACAAAACCTAATAATTTGAAGACCATGATAAAATGAAGTCAGCACTACAGGACGTAGTATTACATATGCTGTTAGAGTCAAAAATGAATCTGACGTCCATCTTCCTTTAGCTTGGTAGAGATGAGATGACATTTGTATGATTAATTTTAATACAACAGAATGTCAGGAAGAGAGGAAGGTAATGCCAAACTGAGGAAACTTCCAGGTCATTTGCAGACACAGTTGAACTCAGCTTTGAAGACTGCATATGATTTGGATGTGGAAATTCATTTGAAATTTATTTTACTAGTGTCTTTCATATACCAACACTATCTTAGATGCTGGGGATATAAAAATAATTCCTGTAGGACTAGACAGGTAGTCTAGTCCTATAGGAATTTTTATTCTATGGGGGCATCAGTCATTTAAGTAAATAATTTAAAGTATAGCATTATGAGTGCTTTGACAAAAATTATATAGAAATTGCCATTAGACTGTAGAGACGGAAATGATTGATCCTGCCTTTAGAAATTACACCAGAGATAAAGTTTGAACCAAATCTTGAAAGCCTACTAATATATCAGGCAGAATGAACAAACAAAGTAGAGGCAAGAGTGTATTCAGAATATATGTATGTACGTATGCTTTGTTTGAGCAACTGCTAAAATTACATTATGGCTTGAGTTTGGGATTTGGGGGGTGGGGAATGGCAAGAAACAATGTTATTTTGGAGCCAAACTGTAAATGATATTTTATTCACTACTCAAGCTACAGGAAATGGAAAACTAAAGACAAACATATGTAGGCCATTGCAATAGACCAGAAATCGACCCTCACATAAAAGGTCAATTGATTTTCAGCAGGTTGCCAAGACCATTTAGTGGGGAAAGGATAATTTTTCAACAACTGATGCTAGGAAAACTGGATATCCACATGCAAAAGAATGAAGTTATACTCTTACCGTACATCATATGCTTAAATTAATTAAAAATGAATCAAGGTCTAAACATAAGACCTAAAACTTAGAGGAATGTATAGGGAAAAATCTTTATGACATTGGATTTAGTATTGATTCTGTGCATATGACACCAAAAGCACAGGCCAAAAAAAATGAAAAAAAAAAAAACAAAAAAGATAAGTTGGACTTCATAAAAATGAAAAGGTTTTATTTGTCAAAGGGCACTATCAAGAAAGTGAACCCCCTGGCTGCTGTGGCTCTGTGGATTGAGTGTTGGCCTGCGAACCAAGTGTTGCTGGTTCAATTCCCAGTCAGGGCACATGACTAGGTTGCATGTCAGGTCCCCAGTCAGGGGTGCAAGTGAGGGGCAACCACACAGTGATGTTTCTCTCCTTCTCTTTCTCCTTTCCCCTCTCTCTAAAAATAAATAAATAAACAAACAAATTTTTAAAAATAAAAAAAAGAAGAAAGTGAAAAGACAACCCACAGAGTGTGAGAAAAAAATTTTGCAAATCATCTTATCGGATTAAGGGTTAGTATCCAAAATATATAAAGAACTCCAACTCAACAACAAACAACAACCTTATTAAAAAATGAGTGAAGGACTTGAATGAACATGTCCCCAGATGGCCAACAAACACATGAAAAGATGCTCAGCATCACTAATCATTAGAGAGATACAAATCAAGACCACATGCGATACCGCCTCACTTCTATTGGGATGGTCATTATCAAAAAATGTGTTAGTGAGGATGTGTGGAAACTGGAATCCTCACTGCTGGTGTGATTATAAATTGATATAACCACTATGGTAAACAGTATGAGGGTTCCTCAAAAATGAAAAATAGAATTACCATATAATTAAGCCATTCCACTTCTGCATACATACCTAAAGGATTAAAAACCAGGGTCTAGAAGATATATTCATACAAGGGCCGGGGTGAGGAGGTCCCCCCAAAACTGGAATTTATTTATAAAAATTACATATTTATTCTTACATGTTTAAATTTAAGTCACCTTCAAAGTACTCTCCATTTGATGTAATACACCTATTGAGATGTCTTTTCCACTGCTCAAAACAGTTTTTGGACTTGTCAATTTTGATGCCTTTTAGTACTTCTGCTGTTTTTTGTTTCACCTCTTCCACATCGGCAGACTGTTACCCTTTGAGGACTTTTTTCATCCTGGGAAACAAGAAAAAGAAGTCACTCAGGGCAAGGTCAAGTGAATAGGGAGGCTGTGGCACAGAGGTCATTCTATTTTTGGTCAAAAACTGCTGTGGGCATGTGTGCTCATAAATTACCTATCATGAAATGGGCAAATGTGTTGAGTCTTCAAAAAAAATTAAGTGAAGCTGAACGCAGCCTCTCTATGTATCCATAGATGGATTCTTAGAACACTCCACCAGGAGAGGAAGCCTGTACAACAAGGGGCCTGTCCTCCAGAATATAATTCTGGTGTTTTTGGGTTTCCCCTTGTATATCCATGTTCATAGCAACCTTATTCACAATAGCCAAAAGAGGGGAACAACTCAAATGTTGACAGATGAATGGATAAACAAAATTTATATACGTAAAATGGAATATCATTTGACCTTGAAAAAGGATGAAATTCTTATTCATGTAAATATTGCTAAGTGAACTAAGCCAGACACAAAAGGGCAAAGACAGGATTGTACTTACGTGAGATACCTAGAATAGTAAAATTCGTGGGAACAGAAAGTAAAATAGAGATCACAAAGGTCTGGGGAGAATGGGAGTTACTGTTTAATGTATATAGACTATGTTTCAGCTAGGAATGATGAAAAAGTTCTGGAAATGGATAGTGGTGATGTTTACACAACATTATGAATGGACTTAATGTTACTGAATTATACACCTAAAAATGGTTAAAATGGTAAATTTTATGTTATATACTTTGTCACAGTTCTTTTTTTTTTTTTTTTTAATGTGTAGGAGATTAGGCTTCTGAAAAATTGGAAACTGGCAGTGCTAGGGCCACACATTTATGAAAATGAAAGTATTTGATGTGTAAATTGTTTGTTTATATTCCTGCTGGTCCTTGTAGGCATTTGAGTTTGTAATCCCTGGAATAAATAAATGGGGTTGCTTACTGTATTTACTTGTTAATGAAAATGTTGCTCAAGAAACAAAAAAGTTGGGAGTGATAGTGATATACATTTAACCAGGGAGCTACTAGACTTAGCACATTCTGCTTAATGCTCACATGAAATTAAATCATCTATGACATACTTTGCTTCACTTTTTTAAATTATCTAATTTATATTTTAAGATCCCGTAGAAATTAGATATAGCTCTTTAAAATATTTTAGAAGTCTTTAGTATTTATTTCTACTTATTTTAATTTTCCTGCCCTTGGAATGTGAGTGATCTCTGATAATATTGACTTTGGTACATGTGTTTATAAATTCAGGCATTTAAGTCATGGTTTTCCAACATTTTAGTAGAAAAATTATCTTCAAACCATCTTACACTCTTAAGGGTACGGGTTCTCTCCTTCCCGTTAGTTTAAGTCCTGTGCAATGATGTTATAACCTTATGGTGTTTGAAGCCATCAGCCTCATGTGGTTATTTAAATTTAAAATTCAGTTGTTAGTCACATTAGTTACATTTCAGATACTCAGCCACTGGTGGCAAATTGCTACAATGTTGCACAATACTGATAAAGAACATTTCCATCATTCAGTAAATTCAGAGCTGGATTGGAATCAGAATACTTGCGTTCAAATTCTGTGATTTACTACTGGTATAATCTCAAGCAAGTTACTTAACTTCTCTTCAATTTTCTTCTCCAGAAAATGAGGATAATATTAGTACCATAGGGTTGCATTTTATCTCTGCTTAGCATTTGAAATAGTTTATGATATATGACTTACCTAAAAATACTTTGTTTTCCTTTAGAGAGTTGAAGAATTTCTCAGCAAAGATATAAGTTACCTTATTTCAAATAAAAAGGAAGCTAAATTTGCACAAACCTTTGGACAGATTTCTCCTGTACCAAGTCCAGAATCTGCGTATACTGCGGAAACCACTTCACCTCATCCCAGTCATGATGGAAGTTCGTTTAAGTCTCCAGATTCAGTAAGTTTCTTAACTATGCTTTGACACTCTCAGAAAGGCTTACAGCTTGAGTGTCTCATGATTTTTAAGAGCAGGCTGGCAACAGAGTTCACTTAGAATAATGCTTGAATTATATGTAGCTTTCCAGTTATTATAAAGTTGCTGTCTTTTTTTTTTTTTTTTCCCTAATAGTGCTTGTGTAATTATCCTCTTATTCCTAAAATATACCCTTGCATTTAGGGATGGTTTTTATTTTTTAGAGTAATTTATACCTAAAAAGTAACAGTGGATCATTGCTTTAAAGAAGAAATGGAAATATTTTGTTTGTTGTAGAGCAGGGGTTAGCAAACTGTGGAGACAGGCCAAATCCACCCTGTCACCAGTTTTTTATAGCTTGCAAACTAAACATGGTTTTTACATTTTCATATTGGGGGAAAATTAACAGAATATTTTGTGACAAATGGAAATTATATGAAATTCAAATTTCATTGTCCACAAATATTTATTGGATTGTAGTCATACCCATTTGTTTACATATTGACTTGATCGTTTATTGCTTTCCTGCATCCAGTCAGTATATAAATGAATAAAGGCCGAATTGGATAGTTGGGATAGAGATTACATAGCCAGCAGAGTCTGAAACATGTAATATCTGGCCCTTTAAAGGAACAGTTTGCCAACCCCTCTTGTAGAAGAATTGTTGACATTCAGTCCTTCCACTCCATTGCCAATAAGTTGGAAGATAGTAAAGAATAAATTAAACTAATTGAGTATGGAGAAGGCAAGAGATTAAAAACTGAAATATTTATCTTCGTTTTAGATTGAAATGTAATTATCATTTAAAAATATTCTCAACTTATCTACTATGCCATTTGGGAAACAAAAATGGGGGTAGGGTGGTGAATGGAAGAAATGAGTTACATAAGAGATATTACTTGGAGACAAATACGTAAAAGAAAAACAGTCTAAGAAGGAGAGGAGATCAAGGCTGATACATCCTTTTGATGCTTTTTTTGGAGAAAAGAGATTATACACCTATGATTAATTCCACATAATTGTTTTTCATAGTATTTCAACTGCTTTTTCTAGTGTATTATTTAAGAAGTGAAATAACATGTAAAAATAATATACAGTTAACTATATTCTTAGACCTTTAGTTTAATGAAACACTAAAGTGTAAACTTACTATTTAATTATAGACAGTTTTAGAGGAACCTAGCTAATTTATTTTTCATGTTAAGTAGAATTTACTATAGAACTGACCTTGAGTCTCAACGATGTTCATTTGAGTTTAGTTGCTTTGCCCCTCACACCACCCCCAAAAAAGAAAAAAGAAACTTTTTAATAGGAGATAATTTTACAAAGACCCTAAGGAAATCACTTTTTACTATACATTTATTTTACTGATAGTCACTAAGACTTGTAAAAATAGAACTTTTTAAAAAAATTTCATATTTATATTAAAATGTACTTATAAATCTTATCTGTTTACTTTAGCTGTTTTATCACTTTAACCTTTTCAATAAGTCACTATAACTAAGTTTGATTGTTCTCTGGTCTTTTTATAGGTTTGTTTGAGCAGAGGAAAATTATTAGTTGAAAAAGCTATCAAGGACCATGTAAGTAGGAAATTTAAAAATTCACACTGTATATTGTTATTAAAAATTCAAGTGGAAAATAGAGATGTTCTTGAAATTTTTTCCCTCACTTTAATAGGAAAAGCCTAAATTTCAGCCAGTATATCATTTTACAATGAACAGAACCTACTTTTCATGAAGAAGCATCTCCATCTTGTGGCCTTTTATAGTATTACTAGAGACTTCTGAAGCTTGTGGCATTTTTGTATTTTTAAATGGAATAATTTCTTGAAACTAGTAACTGTAAGGCTACAGTGTGCACTGATTCTCAAGGATGTGGGAATATATTATATTAAGCAGGATTGATTTTAGAAATTCCAGGAGAAAAAAAAAACTGATGCTATCATTGCTGTTGTGACTATAGGGTCTATTCAGTGACATTGTTTCAAATAATTTTTAAATTCAACTTTTTTTTTTAACAGGATTTTATTCCTTCAAATAGTATATTATCTAATGCCTTATCGTGGGGAGTAAAAATTCTTCATATTGATGGTAAAGATTTTATCTTTGTTTTTTGACAATCTTTCTTATAAGTACAGTGTTTAACTCCAAAGGTAAAGATACTAATCTTAAACTCTTCTTTCTTTTAATAAAGACATTAGATGCTACATCGAACAAAAGAAAAAAGAATTGTATTTACTCAAGAAATCAAGCACTTCTGTAAGAGATGTGGTACGTTATTTTCCTTAATTTTTAAAGAAATTGATCAAGTTTGGTTTTTGTTTACACATCTGTAGTTTGTGTCTTTTTTGTCAAGTAGAAAACAGTATTGCCAGAATATCCTAGGGGTAAGCCTGTGTATTGTGTGCATGTTTCTGTGATTTGAATAACTTGTTGTGTATCACTTAACCTTAGGATTTATTCATGAGGTAAAAGTGATTCTTGAGACGGTGGCATAGTTTTGTTTCTTTTCTTCTTTGGTTACCTATTATATGAGAAGTTTCTAATGTAGATAGTACATATATTCCTTTTGGGAACACAAGTAGGAAATATACTTACTTTTCAACTGTTCTAGATGGTGGTATACCAAAATCTTGTTGTATAGTATGACTCTCTTGCCTAACCTCAAAATTTTTGTTGAGCAGCTGCATTGGACTTGCACTCTGTTAGACCTAATATTCCCATACCTTCAATTTCTTCCCTTTTAATAGCTTCCTCCTCAAGACCTCTATATATAATTAAGCCTCTTGCATCTTTTAAAACAAATACAGTAAAACCTCCCTTGATCTCATGTTCCTACCTAACTGCTATATATAATCTTTATATCATCCAAACTTCTCAAATCCCCACTTTTATTCTTTCCATTCACTCTTCAACCTACTGACCAATTTCCAAATCAAGTTACCACTTCTTAAAACCAGTCATATTGAAAAGAAAAAGAAACAAATTTTTTTAAAAACTTATATTGGTTCAGGTATTCTTAATTTTCCCTTGAACTTGAACTATTTCTTCTGGCACTTCTCTTAGCTTTCCCATGGTTTTTATATCTCTGAGAGCATTCTTTTGTGGTCTGCTTTTCCCCCCCCTCAATCCTTAAATGACTATAATGTAGAAGGAAAATTTATTGAGGAGTGTATATAAAGACATGAAGTCATGAGTAGGATGGCACGTTTTGGAAATTCTCTGTATAATAGTGCAGGTTGATCGTTGAGTGAGAGAATGACAAGAAATGAAGCTGGAAAAATTAACAGGTTCAGATAAGAGTATAAAGGAGACTGTATAATGTATAAAGAATTTAGATTTTTACCTTCAAGGGTTTGGGAAATTATTGAGAGGTTATTAATAGGAGAATACCTGGCTGGGTTGGCATTTTGGAAAGATCCTCCAGTTGCCGGGAAAGGATATTTGCTGGCAAGACTAGCTATTAGACAGTGGCTGTTGTATTCTCTTGAACACTGTTTTCATTAAGAAACATTTTACATCGTGACTACCTCATGTATACATGTTATATAGAAAAATTCATAAAATCTTTGTGACTTCACATTTTTAATCAATCCTCATTTACATAAGATGAATAATTTGCAGAAAGGAACAAATAATTTACTTAGTATTTAAATAAAACTGCTAATACTTTATTTGTTTGGTTGCCTCATTTACAAGTAATAAAAAAATTCCAAATGACTATTTCCAAATTTTTGCAAAATGATGGGAGGATATTCCTTTATTGAAATATGCTAAATCGGCTTGCTACTGTACTTTGCAGATTATTTGGATTGTACATAGAAATGTATGAAAATTTAAACTCAAAAAGACATTTATGGATTCTGAATACACTTACATCAAGTATTCTGGGACGATACGTTTGTAATCAGGTGAAATGTTGAAGGCCTGCTTAAAGTAGTAACAGAAGGGGAGAGGAAGATTTGAAAGATAATTATTGAAAGGTTTCAGTGCCTAACCAGAGCCTTGAATGAAATCTACATCCCATGAGGGTTCAGATCATGTTCTATCTTTTTCAACACTGGGTTTTGCTTACACATGTCACCCCTATTGTTCATTTAGTATTCAACAATTACTCAGTCCTGTTGTGTGCCTGGCATTTGGGAAAAAAATTAAAAGCTGTTTCAGGTGTGAAAAAGATCTTACTTTTCTCCCCAGGCAAAAAGGATAAGAATACCAAATACTTTTATTAATTCAGGATGTGTAATCTGCCAACTTGATACCAGTACTTGCAGGGGCTTTTTTTCCCCTCAGTTTGCCAGAAACTTACTTTGTGGAGGATTTTTTGCATATACATGCTTGAGGAATATTGGTCGTCTTTTTCTTTTGATATCTTTGGTTTTAATGTTAGGATAATGCTGCCCTAATAATGTGCTGGGATGTATTTCCACTTCTGTTTTCTAGACAAGTTTTGGTAGAATTGGTTACACTTTCCAGATGTTAGGTAGAATTTATTAGTAAGCTTATCTGGGTATGGAATTTTCTTTGTTGGAAAATTCTCAAATATGAATTCAATTTCTTTATTAGAGGCAACTCAGGTTATTTATTGCTTCTTGAGTGCACTTTGGTAGTTTGTGTTTTTTAAGGAATTTGTACATTTTGTTAAAATTGTTGAATTGATGGCAAAAGTGTTTGTAATAGTCCCTTATTAAACTTTTAATAATTATGGGGTCTGTAATGATGTCTCCTCTTTCATTTCTTTCTTCTCTCTTTTTTTTTAAAGATTTTATTTATTTTTAGAGAGAGGGGAAGGGAGGGAGAGAGAAATGTCAATGTGCGGTTGCCTCTTGCTTGTCCCCCAACTGGACACCTGGCCCGCAACCCAGGCATGTGCCCTGACTGGGAGTCAAACTGGTGAACCTTTGGTTCGCAGGCCAGTGCTCAATCCCTGAGCGATACCAGCCAGGGCTCCTGTTTGATTTCCGGTATCATTCTGTGTTTTTGTTTTTTTTTTCTTGGTCAACCTGGCTAGTTTTATTAATTTTACTCATTTTTTCAAAGAACCACATTTGCTGTAAATTTCCTTTAAGCTCTGCGCTAAGTTGCATCCCAAACATCTTATGTTACGGTTTTGTTTTTAATATACAGACTATTTTTAGAGCAACTTTAGGTTCACAGCAAAATTGAGTAGAAGGTACAGATATTTCCCATATACCCCTGACAGCCTCCCACATTATCAACAACCTACACCATAGGGGTACATTTGTTTTTAGTTGATGAATCTGTTATTAGGTCGTCATTACTCAAAGTCCATAGTTGACATTAGGGTTCAGTTTGTCTTTGGGTTTAGACAAATGTATAGTGACATGTCTACCATCATAATATCATACAGTACCCTAAAATACAATTTCAATGACCTAAAAATCCTCCATGCTTCATCTATGCATCCCTCTCTATTCATCCCTACCTTTCCCACTTACCCCTTTGTACTGTCTCCATAATGTCACCTTTTCCAGGATGTCATATAGTTGGAATCATAGCATATGTGGCTTTTTATAATGGCTTTTCCACTTAGTAATAGGCATTTAAAAGTTTCTTCTTGTCTTTTTATGACTTGTTTGCTCATTTGTTTTTATTGTTGAAAATTCCATTGTCTGGATGCGTCATAGTTGATCTGTTCACTTTCTGATGTTCACCTTCCGAAAAGCATGTTGGTTGCTTCCAGGTTTTTGCAGTTATGGATATAAACGTCCATGTGCAGTTTTTTGCGTAGACATAAATTTTCAGCTCGTTTGGATAAATACCAGGGTGCATGATTGCTGGATCATATGATAAGAGCATATTTAATATTTTAAGAAACTGTTAGACTGTCTTCCAAAATGGCTATACCACTTATGATATGGGGTAGGCAAAAGTAGGTGTACAGTTGTTCATATGGAAAATGATACAAGAATAAACTTGAGTACTCACAACTGAAAATCTACTTTTTCCCACCCCTGTATAATGTTCCTCTGTCCCTGTTAGTATTTCTTGTTCCGAAGTCTGCTGTCTTGTATGGCCACTCCAGCTTCCTTTTCATCAGTGTTTGTGTGTTATAACCTTTTGATTCGTTTTACATTTAACATATCTATTTGTGGTATTTCCAACATGAGGAACATCTTGGACCTGGCATCTGAATGTCTTTCCCTCAAGAACTGATCATATTTTCCTGGTTTTTAATGTGTCAAACAGTTTTTGACTGTGTATTAGACATTGTGAATGTTAATGTTGTGTAGACTCCAGATCTATTTTAATAGTACTCTGGAGGAGGCTGATTTTGTTGTTGCTGTTACTGTTTTAGCAGCGAATCATCCAGTTTTGTTTAAACTCTCAGTTCTGTCTCAATTCGTGTGGCTGGTGGGTCTAATCACAGTTTCAGTTTTCAAAGAGTTGTATGGAGCTCTCTATTTGTTCTTCATATGCATCACTTATAGATTAGTATAAGACTTGGGCAGTGGTTTGAACCTTAGTTCCAATTTTCAAAGCTCTTGCTTTGTTTTTGTCCTTAGAATATGCAGCTTAGAGTTAAGCCTGGTACTTACGTGGATTTATACAGAATTAGGGAATCCCCTTCTCTAGTTTGCTATTCTCTATGGTTTCCCTTTCACTCTCCAGTCTGCAGTGGCCCTTCTCCTAGTTTCTTTGGTCAGAAAGTCTGTTTCACAATTTTATTTGCTTGTGGTACTGTTAAAATTGCAGTATTGTAAGTGGCGCCTACCCAAAGGGCAAAACTGGGAGCAAACAAAGAAGACATAATACAACCATTCTCTTTGTAATCTTGGACTGCAGGACCCTCTTTCCTGGATCTTTCTAGCGAGAAATATGAGGTTTATATATGAGTAGTAGTCACTGGCTTCACTAGTCCCGCCAACTCCATGATTAGAGGTCTAGCCTCAAGGCAGCATTGCAAAAGAAAAGGTGGGGGGATGGGAAATGTACCACCTTAAAGTTAGCCTCTCCAAGTTTTTACTTCCTTCAACAACGTGCCTGCTTTTGTTTACTTCTCAGTCTGCAGGTAGTTGCTTATTGTATTTTGCTCAGTTTTTAGTTGTACATAATTAGTGAGATTGATTGACCATATTGGATGTATTCCATCTTGACTGGAATTGATAGACTATAATAAATGTTTTAATAATTCCTTTGTCTAGTTTATCACAAAGATTCTGTTGAATAAGGGCATAAAAATAGCTTATGTGACTATTTGTAGATTATTTCACTATCTGTATCCTGTCCTTATTGGTTGATTTCTTTCTGTGAAGACAAAAATTATAGTTAGAATACAAGGTATTAGTTGGGTGTACATATTGTGAAAGAAAGCATTTGTATTACTAAATTTCATTCCATTGGTTAAAATCTTTAATCTTTTTGAATGATCATTTTATTTTGTTTCTTTGACTGAGATGATTTTAAAAAGCAATTTTTTATCCTCCCTCCCTCTCACAAAACCATAATAATCTGCCTTATTTTATATAGTTCTTTTCCTACATATAAAATTTGAGGGTATTGAGTACAACTGCAATTGCTATTTTCACTTGTGTTTTCAAACTCAGGGTTTTCGCTATATCATTTTTTTTTTTTTTAGGGGAAAAGAGTAGGTGTTGGCACACAGAAAATAAGAAGTAAGTATTTTGATATACTTAAATGTATTTGGTTTGTTTTAGAAAATAGAACATAATTTTCTTAAAAATCATGTCAACAACTCTTGCCCTGACCAGGTTGCTCAGTTGGTAGAGTGTTGTTCTGTACACAAAAAGGTTGTGGGTTCAATTCCTGGTGAGGGCACATAAGAGAGGCAACCAAATGATATTTCTTGCTCACATCGATGTTTCTCTCCCCATCTCCCCACCCCCTTTTCTCTCTGTTCCCCTCCCTTCCTGTCTCTAAAATCAATAAATTTATATCCTTGGTTGAGATTTTTTTTTTTTTTAATGTAAACAACTTTTTCAATGATTTATTCAGTAGTTCCTAGCCTTTTTTAGAACCTGAGCCCCAGTGGTACTCTGTTGGAAGCCTATGGATGACCCCTTCTCAGAATAATATTTTTTTAAAAATTATTTTACTAAGTGAATCAGTTACTGAAATTTAGTTCTCAGAACTTTTTAAATGAAATAGTGATGTACATGCTTTTATTACACATTAAAATCAAGCTCTAAAAGTGATTCTGATTACTATATAATTTTTAAGTGATGAGCATAAATGATGTTTTGAGATATCTGTAGCAATTAATATGTTTTAATCTGTATCTAAATTACCGTCACTGGTAATACTACTGTGCCATGTTGCTTATATGTAAAATTGGAGGAAATGTCAAATTTCAGTTAGAGGTTACCAAAAATGAAAGTTGAGTTTTGTTTTTTTTTCCTGTTACAGCTCTTGAGCCTCCTGAATTCGACTGTTATATCCCTTGGGGATCCATTTAGTTTAAGACTCTCAGATTGTATACAGAGCTGCTGTTATTTTGAAGTGGGTTGACATTGTTAAAAAAACCTCAACTGAGACATAAAACTTCTAATTGAAAGGAAATGACTAATGGGTATATAGATGGGTGGGGGTTTTGTTTGTTTTTGTTTTAGCCAGAATAGTTTTGTTCTAAAAAAATTCTGGATTTATAAATGTCTAACATCATGTTTTATATGTTTTCAAGCAGGTAGACTTAAAAAACCTTTTGTAAAAGTAGAAGATAGGAGCCAGTAAGTATCTAAGTTCAATTCCTATTATTTAATTACAATATCAAAAGAGAAAAATCTAACTAATTAAGGTATCTCTGTCAATACTGTTTGGTCCCTTATGTTAGGTTTATAGTATACTAATGTGCATGTGGCACAAGTTACAGAAAGTAGCATTAATTAATTTGTGCTTAAGTGCGGGGAACCGTTCCTTGTGGTTTCGGGAATTGTAACCCTGGCCATGAGCCAGACTTGCCCACCACTGACTTGTCTTTAAGTCTCAACAGCATACTGTAAGGCTGCGCAGTAGACATGACCAAAGGCCATTCAGAGGATTTCCATGGGAATTGGATTTTAAAAAATGCATATTATGTTTTAGAGTTTGCTCTGCTCTTCTTGTCTTTTAGTTAACTATAAACAATCTCCAGCAAGGAATATATGAAACCTTGCACCTAATGCCAGTGTGGCGTCAAGATGTTTAATAGACCCTGACACAGACTGGTCACTATGCCCTCTATATTGATATTTGTAATCTGTAATTGTCAATTGTAATTCAAGCGCCTAAAAGTAATTGAAGATTTATGAATTTTGACCTTATATTTCCCATGCGTACCCTTGTCAAGAAAAAGCGTAAGGGACAGGTCTTGCGCTTTCTCTGCTAGAGGGAACAGCCACCTCTCTTTCCCCCCAGAAAAAAAATATGGTGTCCTAGATAAGTTTGTTCTGCCGTGGTTGTGAAACCTCTGCCGGACAGAGTAGTTTCCAACCGAGCCAGGGCATCGGAGGCAGCTCCGCCTCACTTAAGGACTGAGTTTAGTTTTAGTATGTTACAGATAATAATTCCTTGAAATATCTAATTCAGAACAATCGAGACCAACTCATTTTTTAACATTTTCAATAATCATTCTCTGGGTAAATGCAGTACCGTTGGTTTATAATAACTACTTAACATTTGCTTCTGCATTAGTGAAAAAGAAATTATTAGGTTCTACTTGGAAATACAAATCTGAGTCAAACATTTTAGTTGGTAGTTTTCCTAAACTCTTAACATTTAATCTTAATGGAGAATAGGTATAAGTAAATTAAATTGGCATGGGAGAATCAGATTTCTTTCCATTTACTCAGACATATGTGATTACTGAATTAGACATCTGTAAGTCATTATCTTGGGTAGTCGCTGAGGTAATAAATGTGTGTTGAATGCTTCTGTTTATGAAATATTATGGGGAAAAATGCAATTCAAAATTAGGCCTAGAGAAGGCACCAATAAAGGGAAAGATATTCCATGTTCATGGATATGAAGAGTTCATATTGTTAAGATGTCAGTAGTTCCCAGAGTGATCTACAGATTTAGTGCAGTGGCTACCAAAATCCCAATGACTTTTTTGTGGAAAGAGAAAAATCCATCCTAAAATTCATATGGAATCTCATAGGACTCTGTGAACACCCAAATCAATCTTGAAGAGGAAGAACAAAGTTGTAGGTCTGCACTTCCTGATGTCAAAACTTAGTACAAAGCTACGGTCATCAAAGTAGTTTGATGCTGACATAAAGACAGATATATAGACCAGTGGGATAGAATAAAGATCCCAAAATAAATCTTTACATGTATAGTAAAATGATTGTTGACAAGGATGCCAAGATCATTCAGTGGGGAAAGAACAGTCTTTTTAACATATGGTGCTGAGAAAACTAAATATCCACATGCAAAAGACTGAAGTTGAGCCCTTTATACCTTATGTAAAATTAATTCAGAAGGGATCAAAGACCTAAAACTAAAATTCTTGAGAAAAAACATTGGGGGAAAGCTTTATGACACTGAGTTTGGCAGTGATTTCTTGGATATGACACCAAAATCATAAGCAACAAAAGATAAATAAATCGGATTACATCAAAATTATAAATTACTGTGCACCAAAGGCCACAACGAAGTGAAAAGGCAACCCATGGAATGGGAGAATTACTTGCAAATAATATTTAATAATCAACATCACTAATCATCCAAGAAATGCAAGTCATTACACTGCATTACACCTTACCCTCACACCCATTTAGGATAGCCACTACCAAAAAAAAAAACCCAGAAAATTATAAGTGTTAGTGATGATGCAGAGAAATTAGAACCCTTATACATTATTGGTGAGATTGAAAAATGGTGCATCTACTGTGGATATAACAGTATGTAAATTCCTCATAAAATTAGACATAATATATGACCCAGCAATTCCACTTCTGGGTATATATTCAAAAGAATTGAAAGCAGGGTCTTGAAGGGATACATGCACATATATTCACAATAGCCAAGAAGCAAAAGCAACCCAAATGTTACCAACAGTTTAATGGATAATGTGGTATATACCTACAATGGACTATTATTCAGCCCTGAAAGATAATGAAATTCTCTGATACATGCTACAACATGGAAGAACCTTCAGGACATTAAGCTAAGTGAAATAAGAGAAAAGACTTAATGATTCTGCCTAATGAGGTAATGAGAGTCATTAAATTCCTGGAGACCGGAAGTAGAATGGTAGTTGTCAGGGACTGGTGGGAAAGCGAGAATGGAGAATTACTGTTTAATGGGTATAGTGTTTGAATTTTGCAGGATGAAAAGAGTGGAGATGAATAGTGTTAATGGTTGCAAAACATTGAATGTATTATTTAATGCAGCTGAACTGTACATTTAAAAATAGTTAAGATAATAAATTTTGTTAAGTGTTTTACCACAATTTTAAAAAAATTTTAGTGTGTTAAAAAAATTGGAACCAGAATTGTGAAGGAAAATGAAACTGATTTCTATTGTTTATTTCAGATTCCAAATGATTACATAATTTTGAAATACATATAAAACTTCAAACGTGTTTTCTTTTATAATAAAGATTTTCATGTATTTTTCTTTTTATTCTTTTAGGCTATATAGACCATTTTATCTTCAGTTGTCCAGTTTGCCTTCTATAAATTATTCTGTTCAGAAGCCTTCCAGTCCATTTGATATAGATAAGACACCTAACAACCAAAAGCAAACTCAGGTTAAACTAAGGTTGGTTTAACCTTTAAATAATTTTCTTATCCTTTTAAACAAACATTTAAATAATTCAGGTAATGCCATGGCTGGGGGGATGTATGAAAGTGAGAGAGTGAGAACCTGATCATTTGTATGGTGTGCCCCTGTATATTTTTATTGCCCCTTGGCTAGATTTGAATTTTGAATCTCTTTAAGTGTGTCACATTTAGACACTTTAGATAGATTGAAGGGGGGGGGCATGAAAATATTAACAAATAATTAAAATGTGTTGTTTCTCTTAAGTGATCTGAAATAATCATCATATGGCAGAATCTGTTTTAATAGGAGGGGACTATAAAATTTTTAAATTATTTCTTATTTTCAACAGTTAATTCTTTTACCATGTATTTCCATCAGAATCCAAACAGATGGCGATAAGTGTGGTGGAATCCCAGTTCAACTCCAGTTGAAAGAGAAGAAAAAAAAAGGATATTGTGAATGTTGCTTGCAAAAATATGAAGATCTCGAAACTGTAAATGTGATTTTTTTGTTTGGGGGTCAATATTTCTAAAACTGAATAAATATCTGATTGTGGTTTATAACTTGATAAATGATTAGGTAGTATATATTTCTTTTTGATAGGATTATCTGAAATTTTAAGAACACAAAGTGGGGAGATTATATTGAAAAATCATTTTTATTCATTTGTTCACCAAATATTTATTGTATATCTGCAATGTAAGAGTCATTGCTCTGGACAAATGGCATTGAATAAAGAGACCTATTTCCTGCCCTTATGAAGATTACATCTATGAGGGGGAGGAGAAATAGGTAACCATGGGACAAAAGAATAATGAAATATATAGAGAACATTTAGATCAATGCTGTGAGAAAATATAAAGCAGGAATGGGGATGTTGCTATTTATTTAGAATTGACAAGGAGTACCTAACTGGTAAGGTCATATAAGTTAAAGATGGGAACTATTACAATTTGTAAACTGATTTAAGTTTTTTAAAAAAGCCTAGGTTTGAGTCCTGGCTTCTGTTTGTGTGACCACTGGGACAGTGCCCGGAAATGTGCTTTCTAAATGTTAGCTGTTATAATTTGAATGGTAATTTTTAAAACAGTGGATAGATTTATTTTTGGTACTTGGTTTTGATAGAAAATGGTGGAAAAGTTAAGAAGGTAATATTTTTAAATATGTGATTCATAAACTGTCTTTGTCTACTGACTCGTAATTGAAATTTGGTTGTTTTATAAACCAAAATATATTAGTGCTTTGTTTCAGTTTTTTTAATTATATTTTATTGATTATGGTATTACAGTTGTCCCAATTTTCCCTTTTTGTTCCCTTGCCACCCAACACCCCCCACTCACTTAGGCAGTCCCCATGTCCACAAGTCATGCCTGTTAAGTTCTTTGGTTACTCCATTTCTTGTACTGTATCTTACATCCCGCTGGCTATTCTGTAACTACCTATTTGTACTTCTGATACCTTCACCACTTCACATGCCTCTCCCATCTGGCAACCACCAAAGCCTTCTCCATATCCATGATTCTGTCTCTGTTCTTCTTGTTAGTGTTTTAGATTCAATTTTTGATAGATATGTATTTATTGCCATTTTATTGTTCATAGTTTTGATCTTTTCTTAAGTAAGTCCCTTTAACATTTCATATAATAATGATTTGGTGATAACTCCTTTAGTTTTTTCTTCTCTGGGAAGCTCTTTATCTGCCCTCTGATTCTAAATGATATCATTGCTTTGTAAAGCAATCTTGGCAGTAGGTCCCTGCTTTTCATGAATTTGAATATTTCTTGCCAATACGTTCTAGCCTGAAAAATTTATTTTAAGAAATCAGCTGAGCAGTCTTATGGGAACTCCTCTGTAGGTAACTAACTTCTTTTCTCCTGCTGCTTTTAAGATCTCTTTTTATCTTTAACCTTTGGCATTTTAATTATGATGTGTCTTGGAGTGAGCTTCTTTTCATCCATCTTGTTAGGGACTTGCATGTCTATTTCCTTTGCCAAATTAGGGAAGTTTTCTTTCATCATTTTTTTCAAATAGATTTCCAGTTTCTTGTTTTTTTCCTTCTGGCACCCTTATGATGTGAATGTTAGAACACTTGAAGTTGTCTCCCAGACTGCTTGAACTGTCCTTGTTTCTTTGGATTCTTTTTTCTTCTTTTTTTTTTTATAATTTGCTTATTTGTTTGTTTATTTTATTTTTAGAGAGAGGGGAAAGGAGAAAGGGAGAGAAACATCACTCTGTGGTTACCTCTCACTCTCATCCCCACCTGGGGACCTGACATGCAACCTAGTCATGTGCCCTGACTGGGAATTGAACTAGTGACTCTTGGCTCGCAGGCCGATGCTCAATCCACTGAGCCACAGCAGCCAGGGCTCTTCTTGTTGTTCTGATTGCTTTTTAATTCCTTATGTTCAAAATCATTGATTTGATTCTTGGCTTCATTCACTCTACTATTGTTTCCCTGTAAATTGTTCTTTATTTCAATTAGTGTTTACTTCATTTCTGACTGGATCTTTTTTATGCTGTTGAGGTCCTCACTAAGTTCCTTGAGCATCCTTATAGCCAGTGTTTTGAACTCTGCATCTGATAGTTGTATATCTTTATTTTGTTTAGTTCTTTTTCTGGAATTTTGATCTGTCCTTTCATTTGGGCCATGGTTCTCTGTCTCTTCATTTTGGCAGCCTTCCTGTGTTTGTTTTTCTGTATCAGGTGGAGCTTCTATGACTCACTGTCTTGGTAGCGTGGCCTAATGTCATAGGTGTCCTGTAGGGTCCAGAGGTACAACCTCCCCATCACCCAAGCTGGGTACTTGAGGTGTGCCCTTCAAATGGGCTGAGTACACCTTCCTCTTGTAGTTGAGCCTTGATTGCTGTTGGCAAGTCAATTGGAGGGATTTACCCAGGCCAGTCAGCTGCAAGGACTGGCTGTAACTACTGACCACCACCCTCTGCCCTCCATGGAGGATCAGCTGTGCAGGAGCGGGGTGGTGGTGCTCCGATGTGGTCTGTAGCTGTCCACTTGGTGTGTAGGCTCTGGGGTTTTCCATGTGGCGCAGGCCAGAGTTAGCCCCCACCTGTGTTTTGTGCTGGGCTATAAAGCAATCTGAGGTGGTAGCTGTAATACTTATGCTGGGCTTGGAGATTCCCAGGTGAAGCCAAGCTGTGACTCTTGGCTGGCTGCTGCTAGTGCAGTGCCTACAGCTGCTTAGCAAGAGGTATGGGGACTGGAGGCTCATTGAGGCTGGCTGTTGCTTGTTTGAGAGGATTTAAGAAGTTGTGAAGGAAGCGCCAAGATCAGCCATTCATATGGAGAAATCTCTTTTTTAACAGCTTGAGTGGGCCTGTAAGTTGAGTGGGTCTCAGGGTATCTCCAGGTTGGGGCAAATAGTGTTAACCAAGTTGGTGGAGTTTCAGATATGGCACCCACTTGCTGAGTCTGTGGCTTTCTCGGGGGAGGGTTCAGAAACAGGACAGTGGCCTTTCTGTCTGAGAGAAAGCCATCCCCCAGCTCTTGCTTTGATGCCAGACACTTCAGTTCCCTCCTTTATGCCAGTGGTGCCTTTCAAGCTGCTACCGGGGTGCTGGAGCTTAGAAATAGTGAGTCTGAGTAGGTGAGTCCATGTGTGGGTCCTGTAAGAGGAACTGCTTGGGGCTCCAGCAGTTTCTTCCACTGACTCAATCCCCTGGTTTTGCAACCAGAAGTTATGGGGACTTATTTTTTAGGAATCCTGATGTGGGGCTGGGTCTCCTCACTCCCAAGATATCCCTCCTGAATTCTTATCCACCACACATGGGTGTGGGACCAGCTCCTACATGTCTGGATGGATGTGGTTTTTTTAATCCGTAGTTGTCAGACTTCCATTCAGTTTGATTTCTGATGGTTCTGAGTGATGATTGTTCTATAATTTAGTTTTAATTTTCATGTGGTTGTGTGAGGAGATGAGCCGTGTTTACCTGTGCTGCCATCTTGACCAGAAGTCTCTGGTTTGTATTCTGTTAATATAGTAAAGGAGAAGAGTGCAATTAATTTAAAATATTTTTAATCAGAAGCTAAACTATCTTAGAAATATTTCCCCTTACCAAAAATTATTTTGAAAATTTAAATTAGATTGTCCTTAAATTCTATTTTGCTGTTGTTGCAATAGAATAATATGGAATGGATGTTTTTCTTAATATCAGTTTGTTCTGATTTGATACTCAGAAAGTATTGGAGCTGGAAAACAAACCTTAGTCACTAGTTGCCACAACAAAGGAAAATTAGTGAAAGTAGATGTTGGGATTGATGTTTAAAAAAAAATTTTTTTTTTTTTTTTTTTTTTTTACTGTTTTTTCATATATATGCTTCTTAGTCTGTATCAATGCATTTGTTTAAAAGTTTGGATTACTGGAGATTAAACAATAACAAGTCATACATATTCTCTACCCTTAATATGTCTTATGTCTGGCTGAGAAAATAGATATAAAACATGTATTTGCAAGTGGGATGAGTCATAAAAATGAAGTATAAAATGCAGTGGTATAATGAGGATATGTAAATGAGGGACACAGAAGGCTCAGCTGAGAAAGTGACATTTAAATCAACACAGGATAAGAGATAGGTGGAGATAGAGGGGTAGGGTTAGGCTGTTTTTCTAGTTTTATTTCATTTATAAATTATTTTTCCTTCCTAGAACATGAATAAACCGAATCAGTACTTAGAGAGTTAATGTTTTTTTTTAAGTTTTAATTAATTTTTATTAACATTACTGGACATATATAATTTTTATGTGGTAAATTTTGGGAGGAAAGAATGAATACATATGTATATTCCAGAATATAATTGACCCTTGAATAACGTGGGTTTGAACTGCGCAGGTCCACTTATATGCACAATTTTTTTCAATAAATATATTGGAAACTTTTTTTTGAGATTTCCTTCCGTGAAGTAACCGTATTGCTGCTTTGTTATCAATGCATGAATCATTGTACCTGTAAATAAATAGAAGTATTTTTCATATTATCTTTTTATCTTTGATGTCTATTATTAATAATTTATATAACAACTACACTGTTTTGTATAAGACAGTGTTGATGTAGGTACTAACAGACAATGTGTCTTGTAAACAGATAACATAAACATACAGAATATGTGTTAATTGACTGTTTATATTGGTAAGGCTTCTGGTCAACAGTAGGTTGTTAGTATTTTAAGGGAGTCAAGGTTATACTCGGATTTTCGACTGTGTATGGGTTTGGTGCCCCTGAACCCCAAGTTATTCAAGGGTCAACTATACTGTGTTTTTTGTGACAACTGGAGAATTTAACTTTTGGAAATACAATCAAATCCTTACAAGTTAAAATTATATGAAACTAGGGAAACAGAAATGAGGTTCTTCCATAATCATCTTGCTATAGGTTTTTAGCTGTAAGTCCCCGATTAGCTGACAGACCAATGATAGAATTAATTGGAGATCCCATCTATTCAGGAGGAACTTTGCTTCCTGTGAGTTTTATTCCAATACACTGAACTTGTTTACTTTTGTTCTTGACCATTCTTAAGATTGAGAGTAACGCAACTTCTCTGTATTCTCCATTATAAGCACTGGGTAATAGAGTCATTTGCTCATTCGTAATGTACCCCAGTTACAAATCTTTTTTTTTTTAACTTCACAGCATTCGTTGTACTTTGTGTGTTTAATCTACCTTATAGCTTCTTGTTTTGGTTTCTTGTATGATAAATTATAACATTTCATTCACTGAATATTTTATATGCCCTACCTTACTTAGTGGTAATTGTATAAGGATAAAATAAAGTAGTAAAGGGAAACGTGTTTTGAAAAATATTAGTGCACTATAAATGTAAAGTGTTAATTGTTTTTCTCCATCTTTATCTTTATTTTCTGATAATAGCTCGTTTGTTTTCAGTTACATTGAAACCACAAATCAATACTTGACTTTTCCCACTGAAAAACGGAAGACTATAAACAAAAGTAAGGTTGACCCTTGAACAAATGGGTCTGAACTGCACCAGTTCTGAAATATGTGGATTTATTTATTTATTTTTTTTTTTCAAGAAATACCTGTACTGTTTTTGATCTGAATTGGGAGTCTCCGGATGCTGAGGGCCAACTGTATGCATTGATCTATGGCAGTTTATATAGGAAACTTGTGCCTTTTCGAATGTTGGTAGATCTAGGGGATATTGGACTCAATATCCTGCAGATGTAGAGGGACAGCTGGTGTAGTAATACGTGGATTTTTCAACTGCACGGGAGTTAGCTTCCCTAACCCCTGTGTTGTTCAAGGGTCAACTGTAGTTTGGTGGTTTCTCAGAAGTTACTTTCATTTTATTTCTTAACATCCTTTGGAGTAGTTATTAGAAACCTAATTTTAGGGGCAAGTAAATGTTAGAAAATCTGAACAGAAAGGCATCTTTGGTTTAAAAGTATAATTTTATGATTTATATACTTTTTTGTTTTGTTTTAGCATCTCCTAACTGAGCAACACAGAAACTTTGCACAGAGTAATCACTATCAAGTTGTTGATGATATCGTATCTAAGTTAGTTTTTGACTTTGTGGAATATGAAAGGGGCATGCCTAAAAATAAAAGGTAATTTATCTGCCTAAATATTAAGTTATACTAGAATATTAAACTATTTCATTAAACTAAAACTAAATCCAAAGTTTCCTGCTCTCAAAGGATATGTATTTTGAGGATGTAAAGCTGATTACTTCCTCTCTCCTCTCTACTACCAAAAGTGCTTACCTTTTTACTTTGAGAGTCCTCTTCTTAACATTATAGTCTAGAGAAGGGGTTGTTTTATTTTTTTAATTAAAGAACCAGATACTAAATATTTTAGGCTTTGAGAACCTGAGAACCATAAGACTCAGCTTTGTCATTGTACAATTAAAGCAGCCACAGACATTCTGTAAATGAATGTGTGTGGCTGCGTTCCAATGAAAGTTTACTTAGAAAATAGGAGACTAGATTTAGCCCATTGTGCAATATAGTTTGTCAACCCCTGTTAAACCATGAAGTTTACCATCCAGTTGGACTAAAAAAGCTAGAATTTTTAATTTTAAGTTTTAAGAAGCCTTCCTCCACTAAACTTTACTAAATGTTTCTGCTTAAACTCTACTTGCCAATAATAATTACTAAAGGTACTGACAGGACTTGTAAACATTGCGTATAATGCTGTTCAATGTACAATAGCTGCATATCAACAAAATGATCCTGTTAGATTATGTGCATAAATCTGAAATAAAAAGAAATGCTTTTCATATGGATATACCCTAGGATTTGTGACAACTCAGTAGCTTATTCAGTCTTTATGTCTGTTCTTAGATTAATGTTAAGGCATAAAGATTAGTATCGTTACTAAGCTATAGCTTTTAAACATTAACTAGAAGATTTTTTTGACTGTATCTAGGTAGAATAGTTCCTAAGCCTCATATTTCTGTAACATTCAGAATGGTTGTTTATGATTGATTTAAAATATGATATTTAGAGAGGAGACATATTTCCAACTATTAAAATTATATGGACTACTGTAAAAATTTTGAATTTCCTAAAAACTCAATCTGCAGCAAAATTCTGAACTAGTTACTTATATATAAGTAGATACTCCTTAATCAATTATGTTATTATCTGTACAGTTTTAATCTCTCTGGGCAAGTCATCTAAACATCTCTAGATTTTAAAGGAGAGAGTGGAGTTAGTGTTTTTATATCTTTTTATCCTCCGTTTGTTCAAAAGGAGTCTTAAATGAAAGTTAAACAACATAAATATAAAAGGAACCATTCTGGTTTTGAAGGGGGAGGTAGAATTCTGTATTTCTCTGTGTTATCTGTGACATGTATAATGTAAACTATAATTAGTAAGCTGTTAAGTTTCTCCCTACTTGTGTATAATTTAGGATTGTCTAATATAAATTAGCATGTCAAGGATACCAAGGGGCTCCATGAAGAAGAGGATTTTAGTTCAAATATGTGTGAATTTTAAGGATTACTAATTTGGCATCTCTAGACATATAAAGATACTTGCTATGGTATTAGATATTTCAGACAAATATATATAAAAATATGTTTCTGCCTTAGGTTTCCCAATAAATGCTCATTTCCACATTGCTAACTAAAATAAAGAGACAACATTAATGTAATTCAAAGCATAGAAGTTAGGAAATTTTTCAGGATATGAAAAATTTAGTAAAAGATCCAAATCTCTTTACTGTTATCTTTCTTTGATTCGTATGATAAAAATAGTTTTAAACACCAAATTCAAGATGCTCGTTACCTCTGGAGGAAGGGAAGATTGTGGATTGGAAGGGGGTATACTAGAGTTTTCAGCTGTATCTGTAAAGTTTTATTACTTTAAAAACATGTAAAACGAATTTGACTGGATACTAAGATTTCTGTATTTTTGTAATATTGCCTAAGTTAAATAAGTTTAGTAAATAGTTTTAAAAGGTTTTTACTAATTTAATTTTTAACTAAGAAATTTTTTATAGCAATTTTCTTTCTTTTTTTTCTATAAAGATTAAAATACAGTGTTGGATCTTTTTCTCCTACTACTGCAAATATCCTGAAAAAGTCTGAACCAAAAGAAAAGCTAGAATTGCAACCTACTTCTCAGAAAGACTTCAGTGAAAATAACGTACAAATGATTGAGCAGAGTTTTCAATGTGAAGAAACCCAGCAACCTGAAGAAAAGTTTGTGTTTATTTCAGAGCACATCACTTACTCTTCAAATAAATGGAGAGGACTTGATGAGAAAACAACTAATAAATGTTCCATGTTAAATCCATCTGAAAATGACATAAAACACAATTTTACACATCTACCTCCAGATAAAAATGAACAAGGATGCATTCTTGATGTTTCTAAACATAAGTTAATTATAAATGAAAATGACTTGGAAGAAGTAAGAACAGATCACAGCCTAGGTAGGCCACAGACATCTCTACAAGTTTCTAATTTCAATATGGATAATAGTGCATCTCAACCAAAACAAAAGTCAGATACCGTGCTTTCTCCAGCAAAGGATCTGAAGGAAAAGGACCTTCATTCAATATTTGGACATGATTCTGGTCTGTTAGCAATAAGCAGTTCACGGGTGCACCTACCTGTTGAGGCAAACACTCCATCCCAAAGTCGTCCTGAGGAATCCAATGAATGTGACATTAAAAATATGGACAGCCTGTCTTCTGGTAAAATTTGTCGAAAAGTGAAAATATTATTAGGAAGAAATAGTAAAGAAAATCTGGAACCAAATGTGGAATTAGATAAGAAAAGGCCTGAATGTCTTACTACACAAGAGGAAGACAAAATTTGTAGTTCACAGTCTCTACTGGACTTATTTCAGACTAGTGAAGAGAAGTCAGAATTTTTGGGTTTCACAAGCTATACCGAAAATGGTAGTATATGTGATGTTTTTCATATTTGGGGGAAGGAAGATTCAAATAGTCTGTTGTCAGTGTTTTCCTCTTCCCCTTCAACTTCTACGTTTACTGGCTTTTAGACTTTAAAAAAATAAATACTTTTTAGGTGTCATAAAGATCATATTCTTGAAATTTTTATAAATGTCTATAAAAATTCTTGAGTTTTGTTTTTTGTTTTTGCCAGTTTGTTTACAGAACCAAATGTTAACAGTAAAGGTGATGTTTGCCTTTTTCTATAGAACTGAATACCTATTCTAGAAAAATCATAGAATAAACTGAGGACTCTATCTGACTTTACATACTGGGTTGATGACTGCTTTTTAAGAATTATGAGTAAGTGCTTTATGATACTGAAAACTAATTTCAGGTGAAATTTTGAGAATATAACATTATATAATATAACATTATAAATTTGGATATTCTTATTATACCTATTGCCTATTAAAATAAAGTCCCATGATAACATGAAAGTATTGCTTTTAAAAACCTAAATTTTATACAAGAAGGAAAAAGTATATTTCTGTGTTGGATTCTGGAAATGATTATCAGAAACATTGACTTAGTTGGACCACACACATATGTTTGCACTTACAGGTTAGGTTATTTGTAGGTTAGGCAAGTAAAAGCCGTGAAGGAAAACGACCAGGCTACTAAATGGAATAAAATAAATTTTCCACTGTTCTTAATTAGTTACCTTTGGAAATAATTTCTTCCAGAAACTATTCTACCCCATAATTTAGTATCAGGAAATAAAAGGACGGCATTGAACAATAGGCATACATTTTGGAAAAAGAGGATTGCCTTTGATCAGGCACTTGGTGATTCAATAATTAGAGAAAATTCAAATATAATAAAAATTTCAACTGTAGATGCTGGAGGCATTGGCCTTTGAATATGTTCTTACAAGAGTCAGGCATTTACAGCTAAGTTTTTCACAATACAAATTATTGCTATTGAATATTTATATGAATGTGTTGTCAATATAAACTCATTATCAGTCTTAATTTTAAAAGTTCTATGGCTTCCAATCCTATCATGTGCTTTGATGTGTATACTATGACCATTTGGACAATATCAATGAGAAATACTTTAGACAGCTTTATGATTCATACCAGTAGAGGATCACTGAAATATCCTTTACATTGCATACACACAAACGTTTCCATTGTAAATTACTACTGTAGCATTTTCAGTCACAAATTCATATGTGTACAAAGGGTATTTAAACTTGTTCTATGCTCCTTGAACTTTAGAGTGACTTTCTCCAATTTGCAATGGCACTGTTTGCCCCCACAATAGTTCAGAGTTATTTTGCTTTAATTGTATTTAATACGGAGGAAAAGGCTTAAATTGAACCCTTTCAGTAATTAAAAGTTGTTAAACTTTATATTTTGACACTATTTTAAAACTATTATTTTGAACACTGGGCTTTGAAAACATCCTTGCCCAACCCCCACCCCAAATCTTCATAATGAGTATTATACTTAAAAAAAAAAGCTTACATTTTAGTTTATTTGAAACAATGCTATAAATTGTACCAGGACCACCGCATAGAGTTTATGGGGGTCTGCAGCAGGTAGTGTAACCGGGCAACAAGGTTACAATCATGTAGAGGTAGGAATACTTTGTCCTCATTTTTATCAAGGAAAGGCCACCTAGTCAAGGTGCTTTTAGGATTGGTCTATCCAGACAGGGTGTTTTGTTTTTTAATTAACTTAAGCATTTAGTTGTGGTATGGTTTCCAGATTTGTTCACAAAAGGACACTTAACTCTTTAATGTAGCAAGGCACCTTCAGAAATAGGAATCTTCCAAGATCCTCAAGGGATGGTTAGAAATCTCTTGGTTTGCTTGATAGAAAGGGACATGTTTTGCCAAAAGTGTCTTCACAGATCCTAATAAGCACATGAGTTCTTTGCTATCAAGAGCACTGAAAATGAAAGATGTTGGGAAAGAAAATAAGGCAGCCTAATTACTTTAAGCTAAGGGCGACAGTCTGTGTAGCATTCAAAGTCTGGCTGTATCTTTCCAGGAATAGCCAGAAACAATGGCAGGGAAGACTGGTTTCGTGACTCAAAATGTTTATTTTTCTAAGATGATAATTGTGGCCAAAGGTGTATTTTACACAAGTCAATAAAATATTTTAAATGGCCTTGGAATGTTTCCCTGCCTAGATTAGTATATCAAAATAATTTATGGCACCATATTCATGCCATTAATTCCAGTGCTTGTATTTTGTAGAGAACCCTGATAAACATCAATACAAAATATACCTTTAAAGAGGTACAGAAAACAGGATTATATGTGTAAAACTTTCACCTAAAACCATTGAGCTAGAATCCTTATTTCCAAATATATGGGATTATTTTATATTATCAGCTAAGAATTGGGTTTTTTGTTTTTTTTTTTTTAAAACACTGGTGCTTAGGGTAAATGTGTAGTTAATCGTAGTCGTAGGCAGCCGTCCGTCTCGAGAGACGATGGTGTAGCTTCTTAAGAGTCTATCTGCACCGCCGAGAATGACTGTGCAGTCCAACTCAGGAGTGACACGGTATCTGTCTCCTCCCGTGTTGAATCGACATCTTGTGATGACGCTGGAGTGTCCTCTCCAGTGAAGCTGAAGCTACAGAGCCTGGGCAGGGTGATATGGAGGGTCTACTGTTGCCCATGCAGCAGACCCCCCCTCTCTTCGCAGCTGAAGGGTCCAAGGGAAAGACGGAGTCAATACAGCTTGGCTTCAGGTGTAGTTAATACTAGACTGCTATCTAAAGACTATATTAAAATGTTACATTAAAATGTCAATTTTTATAAGTTTAGGTTTGACTAATGTGAAATCAAACAAAGTTTTACACTCTTCAATTGGAATCCTCCAATGCTATGTTTAGTAGAGTGTTATTGTAAGGACAACAAACCTTTTCTTATAGTAGAGGGACAGGTTTTTTAAGTATAGTAATGAATATAAACTAAAACCTTGCTGGGCTAGCTCGATATACCATGGGTTTGCCATATTACAAGGTTTAGAAGATTGCTGACCACAAAGTAGATTGCTCAAGAGATAGTAATTGCGTCCAAATTACCTTAGGTAAGAGCCACTATAGATGTGTTGGCATTAAAAGAGGCTATTACCAATAATATAATACATGAGCCATGTGCTGTAATTCCATTATTTGCCATGGAAAGTGGGTGTGGAAATAGGAGAAAGAATGGCATAGTACAAAGAATTAGATCAAATGAAAGAGTAGTTTAGCCTTTTAGCTGCATTAGTTTTAGGGAATGATTAATGATTTTACACAAAAAAATGGTATAGCATCCATGACTGCACAAGCTCCAACCAAAAAGTTGCTCATTTTAGATAAAGAAGCAGCATTACGCCCACCTATTTACCTGGGCAAATTAGTGCACAACTAAGGTTAAAAATCAGAATGTAGGCCCTTGCAAACAAGACCATTAATCAGCAGCATTAATTTTGTAGGCGGTATTACAGGGAAGTAGCTCACATAAAATCCCATGCCAAAAAATAAATAAAGGAATCTAGGAAGCTCTGAGCAATTAGATGCAAAAATAATTTGTCAGTGAAATGTATTAAGGAAGAAACCAATATGCCAGTTTTGAACAGTGGGAAAATAGAGTGTGACCAAAAAAGACTTGAACAGTAAGAAGAAACCAAGAATCAGATTAAGACGTAGACATACACAGCCATATCTACTGAAGGATGTCACAATTCCTTCATGAAACAGTAAGTCAAAAGCATTCAAGTTCTGTCCTTGAGTGGCTCAGTGTGTTGAGCACGGGCCTGCAAACTGAAAGGTTGCAGGTTTGATTTCCAGTCGTCCCATGCCTGGGTTGCTGGCCCCGGTGCCTGGTTGGGGGTGTGTGGGGCATGCGAGAGGCAACAATTGATGTTTCTGTACCTCTCTTTCTCCCTCTCTTCCCCTCTCTCTAAAAATAAAATACATGAAGTTAAAAAAAAAAAGATACATGTTCTATTCGAAAAAATAAGTCCTATCTCCAAAAATAAGAAATGTTATGGAGGAAAAAAAAGTATCGAAGTTCTAGTATATTAGTTTATTTTACTTAGTTGTGCTTAAATGTGTCATAAATTGTGTTTATCTTTTGTATTGTAGTGTATGTTCAATTGTCATCGATATACTTGCTGACTTCAAATCTCAAGTTAAATGCTTACATGATTATTAGAAATGGGTGAACCCTGTCAAATTATCATATTTAACAAAACCAAGAAGGCAACATCTATAGAAGTTCCCTTTTAAAAGCTTTATTTTTGCTTTGTTTTTAAAAATAACTTGTAACAGCAAAAATTGTTATGTAATATACATATATATAAGCTGTATGTTTATGTACATTCTAAACACGCATAAGAAAGTTTTAAAGGATAAAATAAATACATGCAATGTTTTTAAAATGTTTTATTTTAGTGACAGTACCAAAACCATTTTGCTTTCACCACCGCCCCCCCAATGCCATTAAAATAGATATATTTATTTTATTTTTTGGTTTTTTTAATTACCGTTGTCCCATTTTTTCCCCATTGCTTCCGCCCACCCAGCCCACCCCTTTTCCCACAATCATAGCCATTAAAATATTTTACAAATACTTAAAGGACCCGGATAAAGTAACTAGATGGCTAGGTGTTTATGCTCTCATTAAAAAAAAACTTTTTTTAGTTTACTACTTAGTGAAAATTCCACTTATTTACATGTTTGGTTTTTACTGTTGTCATCTCTCAAAACAAAAGCACATACTTAAATCCTAAAGGAAGAATTGCATTATTAGCTCTCTTTGCTAAAACATGATAATTTTTCTGTCTCATCCCTCAAGCATGCCAAATTTTCATTAAAAAGTACCTAGTAGATTTCTATATTTCTGAGATCAGTCGGTAGTTTTAAATTAATTAGAAGATATTGACACATTTTCAGTAATAAACTCACATGACAATGAACAAGTCCATTTTCAAAATGCTCTCATATCATGACCATTTCAAAAGCAGTTTATTTTCTTATTAACAAACATCTTTAACTTTGAAGGGATAAATTAAGTGGGTTTTTAAAAAAATACTCTTTTGAGACTCCTCAGAACATTAGTTGCATTTAGTAGTAATGCCAGAAAATCTTTTTCTTTTCCCTCTCTTAGCATTTTCAAACAGTATACAAATTGAAACTGACAGTTCACCACAAAAGCTGTAAGCGCGTGGAAGGCCTCATTGTAACTCATCACTGGTTGGGTTCCCACAGGAAGTGGACTCTTCTGAAGCTTAGCTTGCAGGATGTTCCTAAAGAGTGCCTTTGGACACCAGTTGACCCCACCCGGAGCTTTTCAGAGTTGCTGAATATAACTAAGTCATTTAATGTGGGCCATTCCAGGAAGGAGCATAACTGGGGGCAATAAGGCTTTGCCCTGAGAATCCTTGAAGAAACTGACAGCTGAAAGCTGTCTAGAGTCGGTACTTCCAGCAGGGGTTCCAGAAGCAACAAGTCCTTATTAAAGAGGGGTGGGATCAAAGTTCCCTGCCAGGAGAGTGGCTTTTCTTGTCCTCCTGGCACAAGAAATGCAAAGTGGCCAGGTGGTAGTTGCAGCTTATAATTCAGGAATTGCTCAGACGGGGAGCAAAAATTCCAAGGGTCACAAAACTAATGACAAATAGGGCCACTCCTATTGTTTCCACCTATTGGTTCCCAGACATACGAGACATAGTACCATGTAAATGTTCTGACTCAAAGTGTATACCGTGTCCTAGAAGATGGTACTTCATCCTCAAAAATATCACCTCCAAACATCCAAGGTGATGCTATAGCTGTGCCTTTAACAGGCCATTACAGTACTCTTATCACTCAGGCAGCTTCTGCGTGATTCAGTATGGCATAAGACCTATGGGTCACCTGATCATGGACCCACTCCCACACCTTTGTCGCCTAGTGAAATACAAAATTATGTTTGATGCCATTCCAATGATTCAAACATCTCTAAACCCTCCAAAAGTGATGGTGTGAGCAAGAAAGACAAACTCACACCTGGATGATGTCTATGCATAGTTGGCAGTTGTGGCCACATTATGGTTTTTGCCCTGTGGTCAGGTGTTCTCTCATACATCATCATCGTATAAACCAAACTTTTCATTTTTTAAAAAGTACATAATTTTCCACTGAAGATGTCATGGCTTTATTTTAAAAGCCCCAAAGCTTCAGTTGTGATTTCCCATCGGGGTTTGCCATAAACTCCAGTTTTCCTCCCAGTGATACCTCTGGAACGTTGGAACCTGCCTGATGTTATGGCTGCAGAGCTCTTTTCTGCTCCCAGCTGATGGCATTCACGCCACTGCATCGAAGCAGTATTCCCAGTTGAAATCTACTGCCTCTATCATCTGAAGAGACCTACCAGGAATTATGCTTCCTTCTTCATGTTTGGGAAGTTCAGCATGCAATAATTTGTCCTTTACTTAGGTGAGGTTTCCTGGCATACTCCTGGTCACTGATACTCCAAAATTGTTGCTAATGTGGCAGGTCCTTGAATCTTCTCAGGGTATATCTCTCACCCTCTAGAGAACATGTGTCTTATCAAAGTTTCCAATGTTCTAGCAACTTCCTGCTCATATGGTCTGGTAAATATGTTATCGATATAATGAATTAAAGTGATATTCTCTATGGCATCCTCTTCAAATAGCCTTGGGTTAAACTACAAATGTATAGTATAATCGTTTCCCTATGAATGCAAATTGCTTCTGATCCTTTTTTTCTAACAGGAATGAAAAATATGCATCTGCTAAATCAATGGCTCTATACCGTGTAACCAAAGCCATGTTCATTTTCAATAGAAAAGACACCACATCTGGCACTGGAACTGCAATTGAGGATACCACTTAGTGCAGTTTGTGGTAGTCTACTGTCATTCTTTATGACCCATATGTGATTATGATGTAAATTAACCACTTTCAGATATTTAACAGAGGTAGTAAATTCTCCATCGCCACTACAACCACTACCACCACCACCACCACAACCATGACTGCAGGTTAAGATTGTTTTTGATTTATTATTTGGCTGAAGGATAAAGGCAGGTTCAGAGGTTCCCACTTGGTGTCTTTTCTTTTCCTTCCTTCCTTCCTTCCTTCCTTCCTTCCTTCCTTCCTTCCTTCCTTCTTTCCTTCCTTCCTTCCTTCCTTCCTTTCCTTCTTTCTCTCTCTTCTTCCTTCCTTCCTTTCTCTCTTTCTCTTTTTCTTTCTTTCTTTCTTTCTTTCTTTCTTTCTTTCTTTCTTTCTTTCTTTCTTTCTTTCTTTCTTTTTCTTCTTTCCTTCCTTCCTTCCTTCCTTCCTTCCTTCCTTCCTTCCTTCCTTCCTTCCTTCCTTCCTTCCTTCCTTTCTTTCTTTTCTTTTTTTTTTCTTTTCTTTTCTTTCAAGCTCTGTGAATAAAACCTGGATAATGTACAGAAGAAACTGGATGGTCTTGTTCTTATATTTAAACAGAGGATTTCTTATTGACATTTGCATAGTAAAGAGGTAAAGTGTCTTAAGTGGCTATTTTACAGTAATTTCTAATAAGATTTACAAAAACAAACAGATGTACTGAGAATATCCATTTGTGTAATTTAATGATGACATAAGAATGGGCTTGGATTTGATCTGTGAATACAGAATCCAGAGGTACAGTTAGCCCTATGGATCAGGGTTATTCTCAGTGGGCCGAAACCCATGACTTTAGTTTCCCCTTAAGTCTCTTAACTCCTAATTCTTGGTGTTAAGAGAGGTGGGGCTAGGGGTGGGAACTTCAAAAAAAAACCCGCTGCACTCCCATGTTTATTGCAACACTATTCACAATAGCCAAGATATGGAAACAACCTAAGTGTCCATCAACAGATGCATGGATAAACAAGATGTCATTTATATATTAATATATGCGTGTATATTATATATACATATACATACATGTATGTAGCATATGTAATATATTCATTACATGCATATACACATACATGTGTATGTATATACATATACATGTGTGGATGTGGGTGTATATATACACATATATTAATATATAATGGGATATTATTCAGCCATAAGAAAGGAAATCCTGCCATTTACAAACACATGATGGATCTTGAAGGCATTATGCTAAGTGAAATAGCCAAAGAAAGAAAAACAAATACTGCATGGTTATCACATGTGGAATCTTAAAAAAGGGAAAAAATTCAAACTCATAAGAAAAAAGTAGGAATGTGGTTGTCAGGGGCTAGAGGATGGAGGAAATGGAGAACAAACTTTTAGCTATAAGATGAATAAGGTCTGAGAATCTAATGTAAAACATGGTAATGACAGTTGATAACACTGTATTATATAATTAAAATTTGCAGAGTAGAACTTCAGTGTTCTCATCCCCCCCAAAAAAAGATAAATATGAAATGATAGATGTGTTAATTAATTAGATGGTGGGAATCAAGTGAAAACAATGACAAAAACATCAAAAACAAATATATATATTTTTATATATGGTAGTTAAGGGGTGTGTGTGTGTGTGTGTGTGTGTGTAGTAGTTAACATGTCATCAGAAACACACTACTTCACAGACATTCAAAAGAGATTCTGTCCCTACAGGATGGAATACTTTATTCTGCAGTGTCAAGAGACCAGTTTACTTCTGCCCCCACCTTCCGCCACCATATATCTTGGAGAAACTGTGTGCTTAAAGCCATCCCCTTGCCTCTCACAAGGTCCATTCTGTGCCACGGTGATGGGGTGGTTTAAAGGCAAGAATTTACTACATTAAGAAAGTGTGCAGATTCTATGAACCAAGCAATTCTGCATTCTGCTACCTACCTTAGGAAATGCTCACAACACATTACAGGGAGGCATTGCTTATGACAGCAAAAGACGTTTAAATTTAAAAAAAAAAAGATTATGACATACACTTAGAGCAGCACCATATTTATAAAACTTGTAAAATTAATTCTTCCAAACAAAGAGAACTAGGTAATAATTTGGGCCCATGATGTAGGGGATGAAGATAAAGGGCTTTTCTGAACCTTAGTTCTAATTCTCTTTCACAGTGACTATTATGGAATATTCTGCAGCAAGGTGTAAAGTGTACCATTGAAAACCTGTAGCCCTTACTTAGGCTACAATTGCATGTCATATATAAAATTCTTATGTACCTCATTATTTGAAGATTTGGGGGAATTTCTTCAAAATGACAATAAGCTCAGTGAGATGTGACTACCCAAATATGGTAGAATGTTCTCACAGGCAAGAATTTAGACCAAGAGAGAGGAGTCCCTTTCTACTGTTTGCTGCTGAAACCATTTCTAAGTCGTATTTGATTCTGAATACCATACTTTAGTTGGGACATTGACATACTGGAGTGTATTTTCAAATCATCCTGATAGTGAGGGAATCTGAAGCCATGTCACATGATGCAGGAGTAAAAAAAGAAAAGAAAATTCCTGTAGTGAAGGAGAAAACATCTCCAAAGAACATTATGTGGGAGATTCTTCTGTATGTTTCACAAGACAAGAACCAGGGCTGAGGTTACACAAGCATAGATTCAGTCAGGGAAATGTTGGAAAAGACCCAGATCTGAAAGCAGGAGAACCAGACTACTTTGTGACTAGCCATGTGACCTTGGGGAAAGTCATTTACATTCTTAAATGCAGTGTTGTCCAATAAAACTTTCTGCAACAATAGAAATATTCCGTATTTTTGCTGTACAAAACAGTAGCCACTTACCACAGGTATTTTATTCAGCACTTGAAATGTGGCTAGTGTGAGTTAGGGACTGAATTTTAAAATTTGATTAATATAAATTTAAGTAGCTAGATGTGGTATAGTATTTGAAAGGTATGGCTCTAAACCTTAATTTCCTCCTCTCTGAAATGGGAATAATAATAGTTATCAAATTGTTGACCTAAGGTTAACATAATTATATATGTGACCTCTGAAAAACTGTGCGGTCTTACAACACAGGTGTTAATTTTGTTGACAATTATTTTGCTATTATTGTCTTATCCTCAAGAGTTCCTAACATTTGAAATTAAAAAAAAAAAAAAAAAAGTGGAATCAGCAGCTGAGAAAGTAGAGTTTCCCAAGTCCGGTTTTCAAGTATAGGTTCGAGACAGATATTAGAGAAAGGACAAAACACCCTGGAGAGTTGGGCTAAATCCAACACATCCTTCAAGTGCCTGTGTAGACCTTTTTCAGGAGGTTCTCCCTGCCTCCCCCTGGCTGAATTAATGACCCTCCTTTAGCATTACCAGGACAATATTCACACTGTGTTGTATACAACGGTGTTTACTCAACTGTGTCTGAGAGCTGGTGCCTCTTAATAACAGTGTCGTTCACGGTTGTGTTCTCTGTTTAGTTAACTGCCGGGCACATAGTAGGTCCTCAATAAGTACTTGCGTGATTAACTTACCATCTACTCTTGAGGGTATGATTCCCTGTTAATAATTAACTATTAAATTTGTAGGAAACATTAATACAGTTCTTTGTGGACGAAGTGGATGAATACCGGCCCCAGTAGCGGCGCGATTGAATATCCTTGGTGTCAAGAGGCCCGCCAGAGATGACCTCTCTTTCTTTCGTCCTTTTTCTCCCTGCGGTCTTCAGGGTGTAGAAGACCTCGCGGTTACGACAGTCAGCGCCTTGGTGGTGATGAGCGGGATGCGAGAGAACTACATTTCCCAGCGACTCTGATGCGCGCGCCTCTGCCTGTGTGCGCTGGGGGAGAGAGCATCAGGCGCTGGCTCCCTGCAGAGCGCTCGTCGCCCGCTGGAGCCTTTGCCAGGGGATGAGGTGGGAGGCGCTAGAAACCACTTAACTACAGCCAACCACCCTATGCAGCACTCGCTCGCTCCCCCCGCCAGCGGAAGCGCCCGCGGAGCACAATGCAGCACTGAGGCAGCGCCGCGGTGGAGGCTGCAGCGCCACGGCCGCCGCAGCATCGACCGAAGCTGGGAGGGGGCGGCCCAGGCGAGCCGGGGGCGCCAGGCGACGGAGCTGGACTGGCTGCTCAGGCATGAGGAGCTGAGCGTCTCCAGCGAGGCGGGCTGAGGGCAGCACCATGCAGGTAGCGGCTGCGTCCGTGCCCTTGTTGCTGCTCTGCGTCCTGGGGACCTGCCCCCAGGCGCGCTGCAGCCGGGCAGGTAAGTTCACTACCTTCTAAGGCTTAGGGACGTACCATTTGCCGGGAATCTCTGCAGCCCTCAAGCGCATTGCAAAGGGGCATCCCCATTTCCGAGTGCGCGGGGAGATTTTTTTTTGGAAGGGTAGTGAGAAGTGGAGCAAAAATACGTGTGGGGGCGCGCGGATGCATTAGAAGCCTTTGGTCAAATGCTTGTTTTTCTTTTGAAGAAGAGACATGCGGAGGATGGGAAAGGGGTACTCTCCTTCTGGGCCCCGATCGTGGGTGCCCTCAGAAGAGCTGGTCCAAGGCTCTCTGGCGGGTGTCTGCGTCCTTCCCAGATGGGGTCCAGGAGGGAGGGGGCGGTGGAATTTTCAGAGGGGAGGGGTCGCACCGCAGGACTGATGAGTGTGTGTCAGGGTCATTATTTTCTTCATTTCTCCCCATTCCCTCCTTCTCCCCTTTCTGTCTGCAGGAGACGCCTCGTTGACGGAGCTGGAGAGGAGGAACGAAAACCGCTTCCTGGAGCGCCAGAGCATCGTGCCGCTCCGGCTCATCTACAGCTCTAGCGGGGAAGACGAAACTGGGCACGACGCGCTGAACACTCGGGTGCGGGGCTACCCAGGCGGAGCTCAGGTGAGAGGCGTGGTCCGGAGAGGGTGGTCCTCTGCACAACCCGGCCCACCCACGACTCTGCGTTTGCTTTCGGTTGCCCTGGAGATGCAGTGTCTTAGGTGAAAAGAACGCAATCCTAATGCTAGTCCTGCAGAGTGCTCCCTGTGCAAAAAGAACGAAAGGGGGACAAAACCCCGAACCATCCACAGGCTAGGGACTTGGTTCGAGAGGAGTTTGTGCGGGTTGCCTCCAGCAGTGCCACAACTGAGCAAAAGGGCGGAGACCCTCTCACCTCTTTCAAAGAAAAGCAAAATTATGTATGGACAAGAAGGGATATAATATCTGGGCAGAATCTGAGTCATTGTGTGGTTGTTTTAATGCTCAAAGAGAAGACTTTATAAGTGATTTAAACCATAAGTGATACTGTTAGAAAATTGAAAAAACAAACCTATACATCCCTAACTAAACTCAAACCATAAAAGTAAGCTAAACTGCACCGTCCTTCGCTCACTCACTATGTGGGCATCAGAGACGTGCTCGTTCACCTGCACTTTCCAGAAAAGACATCCCTCTCCTCGCTTTCTTCGTTGGTAGCAGCCCGCTTGGTGTAATTAGGGCAATGTTATTTATTGGGCATTTGTAAATTATGTTTCTTAAAAAAAATCTTAAGTTTTATCAGTTACCTGTATTTAGATCAATATCACACATCCACAGTTATGCTTGAAAATTATTTTGAATTAATTGGTTAATTTCAGTAAATATTCGGGGCTCTGTAAACATTTTTGTGCATTTACATATATCAGTTTGGCAACCAGTTCACCTACCTGTAAGTGCATATTAAGATAGAATTTGTTCATATAGCTGAAAATTTGTTAACTGAAGCAAACTTATAACTTACCTGTATGTGTAAAATATGTAAAACTAGAAAATATTATTTAAGTTTGTATTTGTAACCAAATGTTAAAATTTTAATATAAGCAAGGATTTAATATAAAGGGCTACAGTAATAGTCATCAAAGTTAGACTATTATAGTAAAAAAATCTAATATGCCAAGACTTGAATGCAAAATTCCTTTCTTTGAATTGTTTCATAAATATCTATTTTCCTTTTTCATTTTAACTTGTTTCCATAGTAAAACTGAAAAAGCAGGGGGTACTGTTATTTTTCAATACATTAGAATTATTTCTGTGGAGGAATAAATTTCAAATACATGCAGAGTAGAATATTGTAGTGAACCTCAAGCTTCAACAATTAGCAACTCATATTAATTACCAATTAATCAACTCAATTACCAGTTTTGTTGTACCTATATCCTACCTAGTTACTTCCCCTTTTTATATTATTTTGAAGCAAAACATATTATTTTATTTAAAAATGTTCACTATTCATACCTAAGATAAGGATTCTTTAAAAAATATAACCATATTTTATCTTAATATATATCATAAATATATATTAAGTATATAAATATGTTAAAGTGTATAAATCTATTAAATAGATATAAATATAATACATGTATATTTAAGCTTATTTGATTCAGGAACCAAATGATATGTTTTGACTGTAATTAGTGGGATTTTGTTGTTTGTTTTTTAAGTCTCTTTAATGCAGTCCCCGCCACCCTCACCTCCCCCCGCCATTTCTTTGTTTTTCCTTGCAATTTATTCACTGAGACATGGGTCTTTCATCCCATAGCGTTTCCTACAGTGTTAATTTTTGCTGATATAACCAGTGCTTTAAAACAAATCCCAAAGACTTTCTCAGAGAGGAAGCGAGACAGAAGGAAGTAGAGATGCAGAAAAAGAAAACTGCAGGATTGAATCTGGAAATGCTGAGTCTCTGCCTTGTACTAGTAATGTCTGCAGGTACCTCTGCCACTTTTGGAAAACGGGCCAGTCATCCTTTTCTCCTCGTTTATGGAGCTCTACTTCTGCAGTTCTTTGGTTCCTAGGCGTCTCTACTTGGAGCAGAAGACACCTTGGGCCCTGCAGTTTCTGCTTTCTACAGCAATAAACCTCACAATTGGGAAGAATGACTCTGGCTTTTGGTGAGGTGTGAATGAATTGGTAGGATTTAGGTTAAACAGCATGAATTGATTATTTATTCAAGTCACAAATGAAAGTGAAGATACTGCCTTGTCATCGAAGTAATCATTACAGGAAATTATCTCAGTGCCTGGCACATAGTCAAGTCCACACAGTCCATCTGGGTGGGTTCATGATCTCCTGGGGAGCCTTTGCAGCTTACTATGCTCCTTCAGCTGATACCAGAACTGACGAGACAGTGCTTTAAAGACCTACTCGCCATTTGCCAACTTTTCCTACAATTGGGAAACTAAGGTGTTTTCCTGCATTTTGGCATTTCTAGTTTCCTTATGAGCTGTAATTTGACCTGAAAACATAAATCATTTTTACAGGGGTGGGCAGAAGTAGGTTTACAGTTGTGAGTGTGCGAAACACAGAGTTTATTCTGGTATTATTATTTAATTATTGTATTATTTGTATTACAACTGTAAATCTACTTTTGCCCACCCATATATATGGCTCTTGTTATTTCTTCGGTAATTAAATAGATACAATTTATAGCATCTTAGCTACCCATAGATATTTTTTAGTACATTTCTTTCCACTTCAGAGATAAAATTAGGATGATTTTACCGTCACCTAACAAAACATATACTTATTTATTGGTTTGTTTATTTAAGGGCATTGATTTTTTAAAAAATATTTATTTATTTATTTTTAGGGAGAGAGGAAGGGTGGGAGAAAGAGAGGGAGAGAAACATTTATATGCAAGAGAAACAACTTCATTCCATCAGTTGCCTCTCACACACCCCCAACCAGGGACCTGGCTCAATGTGCCCGGACTGGGAATTGAATCACCGACCCTTTTCGTTTAGGGGACAATGCCCAATCCACTGAGACACACCAGTAAGGGCTAAAGGCATATATTTACTTGAGCTTCTGTTACCAATCTTTGTATAAGGACCTGGGGATTTAAAGAGAAAAGACAGAGTTTTAGCCTTCAAAGGATTTACAGAGAAGTGGGAAGATGGGTGGGTGAAGAAACGGTTACATTCTGTCCATCTGTGTGATTTTCTGGAGATGATCACAGAAAGCTGTGGAAGTAGGGAAAACCTATTATTTAACCCAGGTCAGCAGTCAGGATAGACTCTGGGGGAGGTGCAGTGTGAGCTGTGTTTTGAGAGTAAGTAGGAATTGGCTAGATTAAAGAGGACAGGAATATCAAAACCAAGGGGCAGCAAGTACATAGGCATGTGGGAGTCGGGACACATTTTTGTTAACCCCTAATAGTTAGGATTGAGGGGAGACATGAGACAAAATGAGAAAGCACAGAGATGCTGCAGCACCTTCATGATTTGCCGAGGAATTTGGACTTTGTCCTAAAGGAAATCTAAGGATTTAATAAGGAGAGTTAATTGACCAGATTTATGTTTTTTGTAGGATAATCTTACTTGTTAGAAATGAATAGTTTTAATCTCAAAGAGTAAGTGAATGGGGTTGTTTATTTTAATTCATAAGTAAATGCCAATTCACCACCTACTCATTACGCTTCATAAGAACTTATTTTCTAAGTAGACTGAAAATATTGTATAAATGAATGACTATGCTGGGCATATTGTAAACATTATATGAGTTTTTCTTAAATGACAAACTCCCTCAGACTACGTGATTACTATTTAGTAGTTCTGTGACATCACTTTAATGCAAAAATGGTGCCCTCCTTACCTGAGGTTAACACCTTCCCAGGAGTAAGTTATAAATTACTCAAGTTTACATAACTAAGTGGAATCTAACATTGCTAGAGATGGGAGAGGCCTTAAATGTCATCTAAACTAATCCAGGAATTACTTCTCTCCTGGTAAGATCAAGCCATGACCCAGAGTAAGGAAACCAGCCACGTATTATTTGATGTTTCAGAAAGCTCACAAGAACTGTGATGGTATAACGCACCTTAATTTTACTCTTACTATGCCTTTCTTTCAGTTTTTACCACTAAATGAAACAGAACATATATTTTTTTTTAGTTCTGTGGAAATACTGGCAATTTGGTGTGAAATTATAATTCTGTTGATATGAGTCCATATTGCAAAAGAATTCTTTAGTACATGAGCAGTTACTTGAATGCATACTTTATATGCATCCCAAGTGGTATGATCAGCTCATACTGAAAGCTTATTATGCCAGAAAGTCCTAGAAATGATCATCAGTGACTTCCTATTTGATTGTGGGTCACTTGTTATCCTCCAGGTTGTCTACCTAGTCTGAAGTAATTTCAGTCATGCAAAGTAGCACTCGGAACTATAATATTCAAAAATTTCAGGGTCCTTCTTCTGACTTGAAATTATTTGTGCTGAAGCAATTGTATGTTTGCAGATAAAAGGACACAGCATATTTTTAACTAGACACCCATATGGGCAAGATATCACCTGAGTCTTACTGATGATTTGATACTGATAATCATGAAACTGCTATTTTTAAGAATAAGCACCTTAATGGTTACTCATTTTTTTTGCCTGATACATGGTCAATTTCTGTAGCATTGAAGATAGGTTATTTGGTGATTTATTTTTGTGTAGTCACCCCATAAATTTTCAATAATTTGTTTTTCACTCAGTGATTACATTTCTCTACTAATAGCAGAATTTCTTTTTGTTTGAAGTCTTTGTTGTCAGTGAAGAGATAGGCTACTTATTTCTCTGTCTCTTTCCCTGAAAAGTGTTATAGCTTCTTGAGTTAGTCATTCAGGTGCCAAGAACATAGACCTCTGATTTGTCATAGTTTTGGGTATCGGTAATGAATGGGGAAAGTGCAGGATGGCAGCAAGATGGCAAGCAGTAGGAGTGCTCCACATTTATGATTATATTTATACATATGGCGAAGCATGGATGAGCTGTACTTAAAATTGTGCTGTTTCACTTGGGAGCACTGAGTCAGCTTGATGGTAAATTGTTTGCAGTACTGCTTCCCTGGCGGAAAAGGGCTCCTAGGAATTACAGTTTCAGAAGTATTTTGCAAGGATAGCACAAACCTTGTTTTTCTTAATGTGCATTTGTTAAACCTAAGTAGCTCAATATTGATAAACTTTTGCTACCAATCAAAACTTGGTTCTGCTGCTAGAAATAGGAAGGAGGCATTTCCTAATGCACTTTTATTCTCCTACCAACTTTCTTATCAATTAAATCGTTAAAACAAAATGAAATTCAGGATTGTAGGAATTTCCCTCAAGTCTTCTTTTTACTCTTTGAGTCCCCAATTTGTAAATATTTCTTTTGAGCATCTTTGAAATTCTGCCTAATGATTTTATTGTGCACAAAAAGAACCTGTCTTTCATAGGTTCTTTATACCTACACATGGAAAATTATAAATTAGTCTAAAGAGCTTATGGGTTGATAAATTTTTTTTTTTAGTTTTATTTGCTTTCTTATGTTTCAAAGAATGCCAAGTGTTCTATAATTTTTAATGATCAGATACCTCTCTAAAAGTCCATGGAGTGAGGCCTGCTTTCTTGTCATAAAACCCTGAGAGAAGGAATCTGAAAGGTTTGTAGTGCTCAGTAGCTCTCATGGGGCTGAAGTAGGGCCACATTTATCATTATGTGTCATTGATAAGCCCTAAAGGGAAATCAGATACGAGAAGTTGGGAAAGCTGAAGAAGAGGAACCTTGAGGAGAATAGTGAGCAGGAGGAAGGAAAGAGGAATCAGAAAAAGAAAAAAATACTTACAATAGTGTTATCATATATGTTCTAGTATATACTAAAATATTTAATCTGCAGTAACTTGTTACTTTTTATATGCCAGATGGTTTTTGAGTACTCGATGTACATAAACTCATTGCATATTTACAAGAATTATATAACAGTAAAAACTAGTCAGCTGCAAAATCACAAAGCTGAAAGGTAGCTGAGAGGCAACTTGAACTCAGGCACTTCAGCTCTACTGCACTGCTTGTGTGTTTAACCACAGCCATGTTTATTAGCACTTACGTTCATTTCTAGAAATGGGTATAATTTCTCCTTCCATCTCAGATATTCTTCTAAGCACATGGAAATATCTGAGTCCATTATCTAAATGGCAGCAGAGAATATCTGCACCCTGAGAATTTGTTGGAGTTTAATCTGCCAGAAATTCACTTAAAAGAAACTAATTATGGAGAAGTATCTTCTGTTCCTCAATAGGGTCCTCGCCTCACTTCTAGAGATCCTGGATATGGATATTGTAAAAAGTCTCCCCAGTGGATTCCAGTTGTATCTAGGGTTGAGGAGCTCTGTGTATTAAGATTTGAGATGGTTTTTTATTTTATTTTTCCCTTTAATCTCTTTGGATTTTAGAGTTTGGTGTCTTCTCAGTCACTTCCTCGACCTCTTTAATCATGTACCAGGGTTTGTCTAATGGATATTTTGAAGGATGTTGTAAGAAATATTCCTGAGAAACCAGTTACAGCATTAATCAAAGTCTTGCAGAACATCACATGTGATGTCTCATCAGGACCAAGAGGAGAGATTTGCCTTGTAACTGTGTTTCCTTCTTTGAGTTGGATGCCAAAAATTTAGAGACAAATTGTGGCCTCTGCAAAGTGAAAGTCACAGCATGAATTTTCATAGCTTCATAACTTGCTCATCAGTATGCTCCTTCTCATAATCCCCATTTCAGCTCAAAAGTCATCTGAAATATTTCTCGATTTTTTAGATTTTATCAGTCTTGAAAGTCAGATCTGTGCACATTTTCATATGCATGTTGTACTTTGATTAAAATAGGTATTCAAAATAAAAGAAAAGTAATCTTGGAGAACTTTTGTCCAGTTTTCAAAAGTAGTCACTCCCCACCCCCTCTTTATTACATCACATTACTCTATTATCTTGTAGGACTTGTTAGCATTTGACATTCTTTTTAATGGTTGATATGTTTATTGTCTTTCTTCCAGTATGCCATGACTAGAATGTAAAATATGAGAATAGTGACCTTGTCTTTTTATTCATGATACATCTCCATTGCCTGGCACTGAGTAGGTGTTTAATAAATATTTATTGAACTAATAAATTTTCTCTCTTTTCCAGTTTCCTCATCTACTTAAAAAATTGATTTTATCTTGTAACTGTCCACATAACCAACCTGAACTGCTTTTTGGAACAAGGCAGAGTTCTACATGAATAAATGCATGAATAATTTTAGATTTTTAAAATAATGAGTTCATAACCCCTTTTGATAATTACAATTATTTTACATACAATTAAATAGAGTTCAGTGTGCTGTATTTGTGAAAATATAAATACTTCTGGTTGCCAGGGGGTGAGAGGACATTGGGGACTGGGTGAAAAGATGAAGGGACTAAGAAGTATAAATTGCTGGTGACAGAATAGTCACAGAAATGTAAATTACAGCAAAGGGAATACATACAGGCAATAATATTGTAATAATTATGTATAGTGCCAGGTGGGTACTTGAAATATTGGGAGAACCACTTCGTAAAGTATATGATTATCTGACCACTATGCTGCATACCTGAAGCTAATACCAAGTAATACTGAATGTAAACTGTAATTGAAAAATAAAATTAAAATTAAAAATTAAAATATATAAATACTTCATATATAAAACCTGATTTTAGACATGTAGGTGTTTTTTACTTCTGATGTAGTCATTTGTTTTCTCCAGTATAGACTATTATACGTAACTTCATCTTAAAAATAAAATTAAAAAAATTCTTTATTCTAATCCAGAAATATCAGCAGTTATAACTGAAAAGAAAGAGAATAATAACTTAATTCCTTACCCGCCCCACTCCCCATCCCTGCCCTATAATCTGTCTGTTGTTTTTATTGAAGAAAATTTTCAGAATCATATTCATCAGCAAGGGTAGAGCAATATTTTTCTTCTTCTTTTTAAAAATTAATTTTGTACCAGGAGATTTTTATCACTTAGCAGTAGCTGCCCTTTTGTTGCATTTTTTATCCCAAGTAAAGAACATTAGTCAAGTCTTTGAAGATGGGAAATTGACGATGCTTTCCCAGACAGGCCTCAAGGGCTCATATTTGGCAAGTGGCTTTAAATTTTTCTACCCAAGGCAGAACTGGTTGACAGTTTTTCTTTTTCCTTCTAATTTTTATTGAATTTATTGGGGTGACATTAGTTAATAAAATCATATAGGTTTCAAGTGTACAATTTTATGTCATCTGTATATTGTGTATTCACCATCCAAAGTCAAGTCTCTTTCTGTCACCATTTAGCCCTTTACCCTCTCCTACCTCCCCACCACCTTTCCCTTTGGTAATCACCATACTGCTTTCTGTTGGCTGACAGTTGTCTCAGACCACTTATTCTCCTTGCCACTGGCCTCATGTCTCTGACCTTGCCGTTTAGTTTGGTTGCTTTCTTATTTAATTAATTAATTAACTAACTAATTAATTAGCCTTTTAAGTAGGCTTGTTTGGGAGAAACTGCCTTCATTTCCTTCACTAGTGAGGTCAGGATATTGGGGTCAGGCTGATACACATAATTTGCTAGTACTGGCCATAGCTTATGCTTTTCTCTAAGTGGGATTTCTTTCCTTGGATTAGATAGCAAGATGCTGCAGAAAGAGCTACACTTCACAGAACCTGATTCTGCAGATTTTTCACAAATTCCCTAGTGGATTTTTAATGTCTTTGGAGTATACTGCCAGGGGTCTGGCCAGGAGCCCAGCTGTGGATCCTCAGCAAGTATAAGTAACAGTCAAGATTATGCATGTACTATTTATTATAGCTAAATCAGCTGTACAAAATCATAAAATGTGAGAACAATTTTGCAGTCCTGAATCTAAACTTTCATCCTACATGGCTTTTTTTTCAAACCTACTTCCTCATGAAAATTCCTTTAAACTTGGAAGGATATTGATTGATGAGACAGTGGGGGAAATTCAAGAAGTATTCATTGCTGTCACCCAAGGTGAAGCTATTTCTGACTGGATAAGTGACAGATAAGGTTATTTCAAATCATAGTGTATAGCAATTTTTGTTGCTTCTCTAGGATAAAAATGGGGGAAGAATATTGGTACGGAGATACTAAGAATTTTCATTTAATTTAATTTCTGAGATATGTTTAGCATGATGTTCTTAGAGTTCTTAATCGTCTTGCATAGACAATGTTCTCTCATATTTAATGAACAAAAAGTACTATTAATTCATAACCAATTTTCTAATTTTTATTTATTGATTTTAGAGGGGGTTTGGGAGAGAGAGAGAGAGAGACAGAGAGAGAGAGAGAGAGAGAGAGAGAGAAAGAGAGAGAGAGAGAGAAAGAGAAAGAGAATTTGTTGCTCCACTTATTTTTGCATTCACTGATTGATTCTTATATGTGCCTTGACCAGGGCTGGAACCCACAGCCTTGGTGTAGCGGGACTACAATCCAACCAACTAAGCTACCTGGCCAGGGCCCTGTTGCTTCTTTCCATCTGTCATTTTCCTATGAATTTAGCCTTGTTCTATTCACTTTCCCTATGACCCCATTCTATTTCTATCGAGTGCTTTCTTTTTTCTCTTAGCAACTACAGTAAAAAAAAGTCTGAAAGGTTATTTACATTCAATGTTGGGAACCACCCCTGCTATGCGTTGCTGGACTTAACTTATTTTGGGATGTGGAAAATGTGTAATAGTTCAACAATTTTTACACTTTACTGCTTACCGTTAAGCCTGTTTGTGTGTGTGTGTGTGTGCGTGTTTCTTCTTTCTCCTTTTTGTTTCTTTAGTTCCTCTTAAAATGTCTCTATTCATTCTCTTTTTTGGGTATGGATTCAGGCATCCATTCTGCTCTTCACTGCTGGAATTATCAGCTTTCTAAAGTCATTCTCCTTATTCTCAGTGCTCAGAACCCCCTAGATTTAAACACTGAGTTGCATGCTTAGTCCGTCCTACACACTTGATGAGCGTGTCACCTCTCAGTCTTTGAGAATGACCATTGCTGCGTTGCTACAGGTTTCAGACTCAGAATGAAGGAACGATGAGGCACTTTCACAAGTATACTGAAAGTAAAACGTGCCTCATAGGCCCGTCCTAAAATCATCTCTGCTTATGTGTGTGTTGCTGTGAGTTGGGAGGTGGGGGTTAAAGCACTGATAATGTGGGTGTGTTAATAGAAGGTGTCCCCATGAGTGAGACTCTAATCTCAGGCTGGAATCGCCATTCGTATTCACCATTGTTTGTTTAGTGCTCAGCAAATATTTACGGTCTGCCTCTGTTCCAGTTTTCTGTCTCAAAGATGCCAAAAAAAAGTTCTACTGATTTTACATACTTTTGAGGTATTTCCAACGTTTATAATATTTCTTTCCTCTTGATTATTAAAGGCTTTTGTTGGTTGGGTTCGAGAGGAGGATGGGCCTCCTTCCGCACTTGTGCATTATCTCTGACTTCTTTTCTTCCTGTTCCCCCCACATGTATTCTTGCCGGCCCAGCAGAGCCATCCTGGATCTAGTATGCTCAGATCCTGTGAGAATCCCATCACTGGGAGTGTCTGAACTGAAATAGCTGTCCCTCTTGCTGCAGGTGTGAGTTGGGGTTTATTAGGAAAGGCAGGGCCACGATAATAGAGGGAACACTGGAGAAAGCGGTGGGAACTTGGACAGTGATTGGCACACTGTCATTCTGCCACATGAAGCCGTCTTCCTGTCTCTTGGCTGCCCTAATCACTGTGACAAAGTCATTCATGTCAGTTTATAGCCCTGTCTCTCTCAACAAAAATAAATCTAAGCTGTTAAACCTTTGTGTGTGACTTTATTCACCAGATTTTGCCATTTGCTGCCTGGAGCTATATTTTCTTTAAGACAATGATGTATGTCCTCTGGGAGAGTGACATACAATATTTTTGATGGATTTGAACTCATATGACATAGTCAAGGAGTTCCCTTGATATTTGTTCTTGGACTTTTGATTTTTTTTCTTTAACTGTAGTCTTGAACTGAGGACAACATCCTCTTTTTTTAATTTTTAATTTTTGGTAAATATATTCTAGATGTATTCTTGTTTAATATGGTTTTATTTTTACCTCTCTTTTAGGGACTAACAAGTTATAAAATGTTTACTTTTTGTGTCTTAGGTGGTAGATATTACCCATACAGTACTATTACCCCATGAAATCTCCATGCCCCTAAAAGTTCTGTACATCTGATTGAAATTAGAAAGACCACCATTCGAGAATAGCCACTTTAGAATAAGTAGAGACCACAGGGGAGGATGGCACTCTGAGCTGTTTTCAGCATATATGTATCTTAGTGTGAATAAAGGATCTGAATGTAGCTTTAAGGTTAGAAAAGAAAATAAAGGCTTGTGGCGGGGAAGAGGTTCCACTGAAATGTTAAACTCAAGTAACTGGCTCCCAGAAATGCCTCCAGCTGACCTGGTATAATCTCAGGAACAAAATAATTCATACTTTAATTATATATATATATATTTTGTAAGAACTTTACTGAAATATAATTTTTGTATCATAGAATTTACCTATTTAACAACAGCATACAATTCAAAGTTTATTAGTATATTCAAACAGTTGTGCAACCACCACCACCACAGCCAATTTTAAAGCATTTCCATCACCTCAAAACAAACCTCATACACATTCCCCAAACTGTCTCCCATACTGCCTACTTCCAGACCAAACCCTAAGCAACCACTAATCTACTTCCTGTCACTATAGATTTGCCTATTCTAGACACTTCATATACATGGAATCTTACACTATGTGCTCTTTTTGTGACTGGTTTTTTTCATTTAGCATAATTTTTCATGGTTCACTCATGTTGTTGTGTTATTACTTCATGCCTTTTTATTGCTGAATGATATTCCATTATTCACTTTTTAAAAAATTATGTTTTATTGCTTATGTTATTACACTTGTCCAGATTTTGCCATTTGCCCTCCTCCACTCAGCACCCCCACCCCCTCAGGCAATCCCCCCACCATTGTTCATGTCCATGGGTCATGCTTCTAAGTTCTTTGGCTACGCCATATCCTATGCTGTACTTTACATCCCCAGGGCTATTCTGTAGCTACCTATTTGTACTTCTTAATTCCCTCACCTCTTCACTCATTCCCCTACACCTCACTCCTATCTGGCAACCATCAAAATGCTCTCTCTATCCATGATTCTGTCTGTTCTTGTTTGCTTAGTTTGTTTTTTAAATTCAATTGTTGATAGATATGCATATTTTTACATTTTATTGTTCCTAGTTTTTATCTTCATTTTCTTAAATAAGTCCCTTTAATATTTCCTAGAATAATTGTTTGGTGATGATGAGCTCCTTTTGTTTTTTCTTGTCTGGGAAGCTCTTTATCTGCTCTTCGATTCTAAATGATAGCTTTGCTGGGTAGAGCAATCTTTGCTGTAGGTCCCTGCTTTCCATGACTTTGAATATTTCTTGCCAGTTCCTTCTAGCCTGCAAAGTTTCTTTTGAGAAATCAGCTGACAGTCTTATGGGAATTCCCCTGTAGGTAACTAACTTCTTTTCTCTTGCTACTTTTAAGATTGTCTCTTTATCTTTAACCTTTGGCATTTTAATTATGATGTGCTTTGGTGTGGTCCTCTTTGGGTCCAACTTGTTTGGGACTCTCTGTGTTTCCTGAATGATATTCCATTATTCATTCACTTTTGATGGATATTTGTTTTACTTTTTTACTTTTGGGAAATTGTACATAATGTTCTTATAAATATTTCTGTATAAGTTTTTGTGTAAACATATGAAAACATGCGCACACCGAAGATCAAAGCAGGTCATCGTGAAACAATACTTTTATTTTTAATACATGCAGCAGTATACTTTTTACTCTACTCTGTGCTTTGTCCTGTTCTAAAAAAATCCTGGCCATGGTATACTAAAGTGATTTCCAAGGCTTATATAATGGGTCACAATCTGACCTATGGTTTTAAAAACTGTCCTACAGAATTCCTGACAGGTGAGCCTAATATTTAGAAGGCAGTGCATCCTTTGGGCAGCTCTGGGAAAAGGTTTTAGAAGATTGAGTCAACATGTGCCTGCTGGAACTTTCCAGCCATTAATTTTTGTTTCCTATGCTTTTCCTGGCAACAGTACTAGAGATGTATCTACAGTTGTATTACGCATCCTGTAGCTGTTATGTGGCATCAGTGAAAGCGACCATGTGAAGGTGCTTGTGAGAATTTCTTTAGGACAGCTTTTGTTTTTATAATTGTAGAAAGTTTATGTTTTGAAATGGTTTAAACATACACAAAAGTAGAGAGAATAATGTGACAGACACTTGTACTCATCATCTGGAGTCAACAAAATTTGGTAGTTCTTTTTTTTTATTAAGATGTAACATTATAGATTTAGTTGATGCTCTCCTTCCTTTCATTTCTCCTTCCTCCCTAGAGGAAATTACCTTGCAATTGGCGTCACCTTTCCTGGCTTTGTCTTCATACTTTTACTACATAAATATTGTCATAAACAACTTAAATGTTTTTTTTTTTAAAGTATACATATTTGGTATCATATAGATCCTTTTGCCACTTCTAAAATTTGATTTTCAATCTCTTACGTTGATACAGGTAAAGTAATTGAATTCATCCTTTTTTATTGCTATCTGGCTTTCCATTTAATAAACCTACCACTTATCTTCCCTTTAATGGCATTTATAGATTATTTTCCAATTTTTTGCTGTTATATAAGCAGTGCATGCCATTGATATATACATGTGTGTGTATTTCTGTGGGGCATATATTGATGAGTGAAATACCAATTAACATTCCACTGGTAGTGCATGAGAATTTCTGTGTATCCCCATCTTCATCATCATTTAGGATCATAAGACTTTTCAATCAAACAATATTATGGGTGAAATGGTGTTTAATTATTTTACTTTCCATTTCTCTGATGACTAATGAGATAGAGCACCTTTGTTAAATATATTTCTCTTTAAATGACCTAATCATGTACGTACTTTTTCCATTTTTCTAGTGGGATATTTGTCTTTTCCTTATTGATTTATAGGTGTTTTAAATATTATGCATTCTTTTCTATTATTAGTTATCTCTGTTACATACTTAAAATTTTTTTTGTTGCTTATCTATTCATTCTCCTGGTATTGTTTGTTGTGAAAGATTAAAAAATGTTTTTTGATATTATTCATATCAATCCTTTCCTTCATGATACTTTGTGTGTTTGTGTATTGCTTTACTACTGAAGAATCTACTATAGTTTTATAATATTCATAAGTCTTGATTTTTAGTAAAACAAATCCCTGGTATAGTATTTTTCTTTTTTTAAAGTGTTATAGGATAGTGATTAAGGGTTAGAAGACCTGGAATTAGACTTCATAGATTGAAGTCCACCTTTACCCCTAATAGTGTGAACTTGGCACACACTTAACTTCTCTAATGCTCAGTTTTTACACCAATAAAATAGCAGTAAGAATAACAGCTAATTTAGACATTATTGTGAGGATTGAAGGAGATAATACACATAAAACTTATAGCTGAGCATTTGGCATATAGTTATATATGCCAAACAATAAATGTTAGTTGTCTTTTTTAGCTTCCATAATTATCATTTCTTGGTATAAAACTGATGTATAATATTTTTATGTATACAAATCACTGGATTTCTCTGATTTTACAAGAGCTTTGATCCACAACAAATGTTTCAGGAAGTAGGACAATTTGGACCCTGGTGCTAATTCTGAGTTCCAACTTTGTTCTCACTGTATTCTTTGTAGAAATTTAGCGAGCCAGGTTATTCTTGCGCCCCTCCTCCCTGCCCCCCATAATAGTAGTTCAGGTATCAGGTGGGATTTTTTTTTATGGAATGAATAACCTGCAGCTCCTTTTCTTTGGGATAGAAAACATCTCTGCAGGAGCTAAAACCTCACTAGTCTGTTCTGCAGAGGGCTGTCCCCAGCAGGGAAGCAAGGAAAGGAAAGAGCAGGCACCAAAGGGTTTAGAGGCAGCTAGGTAGAAGGTTGAACTCACTGTTCCCAAACTAGGCTGAGTTTAGAATCTATATTTTTAACTGGATTAGAGGATAAGCTGCTCTATTTTAATATCATGTTTTAGCTTCTTTTTCAAAAACATGTTTTATCTGAAGAACTTCAAAATGTAAAACTCTAAAGGAACAGACATTTGAGGAAAAAAAGGCTTCCCAGGTTTTATAGATGGTAGCAGTTATTACAACTAAGTCTGTTCTTCCTCGGGGACAACTAAGACCACCTTGCATTTGAAATAAATTTATTACAACAACATTGGTTTTAAATAGTTTTTAAAGTAACAGCTTTATTGAGATATGATTTATGTACCAAAAAAATCCCACTTTTGAAGTGCACTATTCAATGGTTTTTAACCTAGCTTTTAATAAAACGTTCAGTCATTCTTGATTCTCTGTGTTTTTCCTTCTGTTTTGCTCTTCACTTTTTATTATTCTGCTGTTTTTGTTCCCATTGTAAACTAGTTGTGATTATAAGTTCATCTGTTCAGTTTCTTGCTGAGACAACTCTGGGCCCAGCATTCAGATGTAGCCTGCAGCTCAATGGAAGATCTTTCGTTTTCTTGCAGTGGATTCCCATATTTAATAAATACTTCAACACTTAATCAATCAACCATGTGTTTCTGAATCTCCAACAGTTTTCAACAGTCTTTCCAAAATCTGTTATTCCAAAGTTAATTGTTTGTGTTATTTCTCTTTCTCAAGAAATAATTAGCTTAGAAGATGTCCGTATGCTTTGATTTTAGTATCATATGCTCACTGGAGAAAGTGTTGAGGAAGAGAGGAGCTCCAAGTACAGATATTATTGTTGCTGGGGTGTTAGTGGTGTGTTTGTGTGGAGTCCCTGCACAACATCCCACTCCATAGGGCCACTGGGTCAGTGGGCCCTCGCATTTCACTTGGCGACAGAGGCAGCTCTACTTGTCTCTGCACCTTCTGGCCCTGGTACAGTTGGGTATTTTAGTTATTTTTGAGCAATTAATCATGCCTTTTTATAGCTCTTGTACTCTGCAGCGTGTTTTCACTAGAACTAGAGGTTCTTGATTTCTCTTTTTGTCATCCTATCTTTGAATAATGGGGGAACAGAGAAGATTGCAAATTTTTAATAGCCTTTGATTCTTGTACCCTTTTCTTATGAAGTTTAAACTTGCCTTTTGCAATTAAAATTTTTCCATTGCTTCTTTTATTTTTCAGATGAAGGCTCAATAACTGTTTTAGGTGACACTAACATTGTGTGTGTGATGGAATTATTTCCTGTGATTTGATTTGTGAACTGACATTTAAAAATTCACTCTAAAAATATTTATGGAGGGCCTACTGTTATGTGTCAGGCACTCTCCTGGGCCATTGAGATATATGAGTGGCTAAAAAACCCCAAATTTCTTCTTCATGGGGCTTATTTTCTAATAGATAGACAAAAACATAACACACAATAAATTAGATAGCATATTAGAGGATAGTAAATACTGTGGAAAGAAAGGAAAAAGATATAGTGTGGTAATGGTCACTGGGATTACAAAGGGGATGTGGGGAGCATGGATTGTATTTAATAGGGTGGTTCATGAGGCCTCACAGATAAGGAGACACTGGAAAAGGCTTGAAAGAAGTGGGGAGTGAACCAGGCAGATATCGGAGGAATAGCATTCCAGAATGCGAGAACAGCCAGTACAGTGACCCCGAGGCTAGCTTGTTTATCAAGTGTGAGTAACAAGGCTACTACTCCGAAGAAGATGGGTGACAGAAGGTCTCCCTGAAAACTGTAATGGCGAAAATATTTGGAATTATTCATACCTCTGGAATTTTCAGTTTTGTTCTGTGTTCAAGGATTGTATTATCTCGTTAAAGAAGACCATACAAATTTTCACTGTGTTGGCGGAATGTAATCCATTTTCTGCAACTCCCCACAATATAATGCATTTTTTAAAAGATTTTATTTATTTACTTTTAGAGAGAAGGAGAAAGAGAAGGAGAGAAACATCAATGTCCGAGATACATCGATCTGTTGCCTTTTGCCCGCCCCCAACTAGGGACCTGGCCTGCAACCCAGGCATGTGCCCTGACTGGGAATGGAACCAGTGACTTTTCAGTTCACAGGCCAGTGCTCAATCCATTGAGCCATGGCAGCCAGGGAAATACATTTGGATTCTTATTTGCAAGACAGAATTACTTTCCTGCACTTAAATGTACTTCACACATGGCTATGGATCACTCTATTTGCAAGATGTTTTATCCTATATGGTTGGTAGATAATTTTAGTGCTAGTCGGGCATTTAGCCCTGGCTGGTTTGGCTCAGTGGATTGAGCGTCGGCCTGCAAGCTAAGTGTCGCTGGTTCGATCTTCCAGTCAGGGCACATCAGAGAAGGAAAACTCTGATTCCAAAAAAACCTCCGCTGCCTTGCGGCATACCTCTTCAGGGGAAAGGCTAAGGGAGTAAACCCCGACAGAAAATCCGGAGCCGGAGTCCCTAAGACGGTTTGACGTTGTAGTCAACACCGGCAACTCCTGCGGCGCACCTGAAGCCAAGCTGTATTGACTCCGTCTTTCCCTTGGATCCCTCAGCTGCGAAGAGAGGGGGGGTCTGCTGCATGGGCAACAGCAGACCCTCCATATCACCCTGCCCAGGCTCTGTAGCTTCAGCTTCACTGGAGAGGACACTCCAGCGTCATCGTAAGATGTCGATTCAACACGGGAGGAGACAGATACCGTGTCACTCCCGAGTCGGACTGCACAACCATTCTCGGCGGTGCAGATAGACTCTTAAGAAGCTACACCATCGTCTCTCGAGACGGACGGCTGCCGACCGACCTAGTCGGGCATAAAGCTTACAAAGTAGCAAATCATTTCTGCTGTGCCTAAGTGATGAGAGACATACGTCCAAATCATCTTTGAACAAATCCTGTATCACAAATGGAGGAAATAGGCCTAACTTGTGTTAAAAAAGTTTAGTTAGCTCCTTAAGAGGGAAGATAAGATGATTCAGCATAAGGACAGACTTCAAATAGAGGTTGAACTGTCTCAAGAGCTTATAAAATAGGCTCAACACTCACTTTTTCAAAATGGCTTTGACTAGCTGTTTGTTTCCTCACAGGTGGGAAATGAATCACGTAACTCATTGAGGTTCCCTAAAGCTCAAAGCTCCCTCTGACCTACAGAAATTGCATATCTCCAGTCATGTAGCCAAATGACTGACAAACTCACTGACAAATGTTGATTGAATACAGTAAGCACAGGAATACAGGTTAGCAGTTTTTAAGGAGAGTCTGTGAGATGCGTATGCTGATAACAATTATACTCTATGAGAACTAACAAAGAAAGCAACCTTTATTATGGTTATATCCCTGAGAAGTTTTTGGATAATTACAATTTGCAAAACAACTTTTGTTCTTATTATTGTGAGATAACAGTTGTCACATTTGTTTTACATTTGTAAGTGAACACATACTTCGTGCCAAGCAAGGCACTAAGCGTTGGGAAAACGGAGGCACTTGGTGCTGTGGAGAGTGGAGGATGGTGTCTTTGTAAAGCATGGACCTCGGAGAGGGAGGGCAAAAGGAGGATTGTCATCTGGAGGTAAAAGGGGCAAGGAAGAACAATTCTGACCCCCGGATGTAACACAGAATTCTATTCCCACACACCTAGGCTTTTGCTGCTCAGGTAGTACAATATTAAGTAGCATACTGTACATGTTATTCAGTCTTCCCAGGAATCTTCAGAAGTTGGTACTAGTGTTCCATTTACTACATGGCTAAACTTGTCCAAGATCATTCGGTTGGGGAAGGGCTGGCAGAAGAATATGAAATAGGAAATTTGGCTTGGCAATCTGGAGTCTTAGCCACAACCCTCTGCAGGTTTGTTTTAAAACCGAGGGAAAACTCTTCAGGACAAAAGAGTTTAATACTGTATTATATTACTGCCTTGTATGTTGGGAACACCTCTTTCCAGATGATAAATATGTGTGGGTAATGCTGAGTCTCAGAGTTGGCGGCGGTTCTCACGGAGTCCTGTGTACGTGGTAGGGTTCAGGGCGTGGTAGTGTAGTGGAGATGGCAGAGCATGCAAGGAAGGCCAGAGAAGGACAAAGGGTGGCTTGGTGGCAGTTTGCTGAGGGTGCTGATCCCAGGTGTGTTTTAGTCAGGAGTCCTTGCCAGGAGGCAGCTTCCCAGAAACTCATGGGGGTAGTTCAGAGCAACTACCTACACACCTCTCAGAAGTGAATAAATTATCCCAGGGTATCATTTAATTGAAAACCGAACTCTTTGTTACTTCAAAGTATTCATTTGCTTTAGAGCAACAAGAAGTAAAACTCTATCATAAAATGGACTGTGCGAAGCCTTTTTCCTTTAGAAAAGAGAATCAGGATGTCTTTTAGGAATCCTTTCTTTAACCCAGCATGTGCAATGCAGGGAGGCCTCATTAAAATGTTCTAATTTGCCCCCAGTGGAGGCAACACCTAGAGAGTTTGGTTTATTCGGTCGCTTTATATCAAAACACATGAACAGCACACTGGGGTCATGTATGGAACACTGAAAACAGTTTGGTGCTCCTACGTGCGCGTGTGCTCTTCTGTTAAAGCTGAGTTTAAGCAGAGGGAGGAATGAATGGCTCTAATGTGGCTGGTGGCTCCCAAGTGCCACCACCCTTCCCTAAGGAGGCCATAGCTCCTTGTGATTTCACCTGCTTGTCCTTTACATCAAACTTTTACGTGAAATGCTTTCTATCAAGAGCTGAGTTCATGTCAGTGAAGAAAAGAGTAGTAAGGCTAAATATTTTATTTTCTTTTTATATTCAGACAGTCATAAAATAATAGAAATCTCTAAAGTAAGGGGTTTTTCTTAGGTGAAGACATATTTCACAGCTAAGGGACAGTCTATATTTGATTCATACTTTACCTCACTAGACCCTGTTAGCTTATCCCAGGTCTAGACACTTGAGTGATGATCTGTGTCCTGTCTCCCTTTTTTCAGGCTGCAGTTATTCCTCCTCCTCAGGCTCTTCAGATTTGGAATCATGAGCATTGGAGCATTAGCTTGTTTATAGAGCAATTACTTTCCAAGTTACAGTTGGTTACAAGCTCTCCCGGCCATAATGTATACACACTTGTGCGCACACACCTTTATGTGCAAGCATTATTGGATGTACAATGGATAATATGACTTGATTTGCTGAGTTTTTCTGTCTCTCCTAATAATAGTATCTCTTAGAAGTTCCTGATTTCAGCGATTATTTGCGGTCAATGTATTTTTAAAAGGCATTTCCCTTTAATAGGGAGAGTGTTTAGTGGTAAGGATTAAGTGACAAGTTTGGTCTATTTATTGCAGGAGCTAATGGTGACTGGTGCCAATAAATAATAGAGGTATAAATATAAGTAATTCCTAGGGTTCCTTTCACTATTCTTGCTCACTGCCCGATGCACATAGAAGCCAATACTATTATATTGGCTTTTGAGAAAAGAGTTTGTTGTGAGGTTGACCACAAGGAGAAAGGGGTAAGGCTCAGCTCTGTCTCCCTAGTCAAGGGCTTAGGGTGGAATTTCAGGGGTGAGGGAAGGATGGGCTGGTATGTGGAAGTGCTGGCAGGGCAGGTTTCAATTGGAGGGCTTTGGATTTTCACCGTTTGTGGTGAGATGTGGTATAAGGCTTCAGCACCAGATCTTCCTGGACAATGGACCCTTCATTTCTGAAAGGATTCTGGCGATGATTGAGTCTGGTCAAGTCTCAGCTCTTTGATTCTGTAAGGGGGTGGGGAGGTGTGTGGTACTTTGAACCTGGGTATTATTTGGTGTCAAAATTTTCTCCTCTGCATATGCTGAGACCACTTGACCTGTGGTTTTGTTCTTTTGTCTTTGAAAAACAGCTCAATTTCTGGTTATAAATAGGATAAGACCAGTCTGAGCTGATTTTGCTGTTACACTTTTATCCAACAGAATATTTTTATTACTTTGCTATTTCTTAGATTTTTCCTAGTAACCTGTTTGAACATTGTACTCATTTAATTTCTTTAGATCCAGACATTTTTGAAGTCAGTAACCCAGAAAGACACCAGATATATGTATTGCAGCACATGTAACAAAATTTTCTTATTGGATATTTGTGTTTTTTCACAAACATGCATCATGAATGAATTCTTTCAATTTTCCTGTAATGTAATGGTAAGGAGTTATCCTTCAAAGAAGGCTGGAGACACCAGCTGGTAGTTTGTAGGGGTCTATCAGTTTAAGAATTTGGGAGGCAGATTCATATCATATGTATATTTTTAATCCTCACCTTAGGATGATTTTAGAGAGAAAGAAAGGGGGAGAGAGAGAGGAGAGAGAAAGATCAATAAATTGCCTCCCATATACACCCCAGCTGAGGATCAAATCCACAGCCTTATGTATATGCCCCAACAGGGAATTGGATCCAACACTCCCTAGTGCATGGCATGATGCTCCAACCAACTAAGCCATTGTGCCAGGGCAGATTCTTGTCATATTGAATCTCTGTAGCAGATTCTTGCTTTATTCTAACCTATAGATGTATTGAAAGATTCCAGGTTATAAAACATGGTTTCCTCAGAGATGGCTGGCAGTCTGTTCTATCTCTCTCCGACACACATTTCTGTTCCTTCCTTCCCTTCATAATTGTGCTAATTAAGATAACTAGTCTGTTCTTCCTACCAATTTTTATTTTAGCTACTTGGGAAATAATAACAACAAAGAAATATTTTTGCAAGGGTTCGTATCTCTAGAATTCTCTCATTTTCTGTCCCAATAAATATTGTCTTTGGGAGGTGACTGTCAAGTTAGAGATGAAAAAACATCTTTTGAGCATCCTTGAGATGCTCAAAAAAGACTTACTGTCTTTTTTTCCCTTCTTTTAAGGAGGAGCTTTGCTCTTGCAATATTTTACTAAGATTTTTCCTTGACTATGTTCTTGGAAAACTTTTGGACAGTTGGAATAGTATATATATATATATATATATATATATATATATATATATATATATATATATATTTGTGAATGTATATGTACTGTATATGTGTGAGCAGAAAATCTAGAATTATGTAGTTTTAGTCTTTAGTTCTAGGAGAGATAAAACCTTTTTACCCTATGTAAATTCATTTCCCAAAGACAGCTCTGTGGAATTCTTATGTGCCAATTGTTCATTGTGGGATTTTACTCAGTGATATTTCTGATTTTTTTTTCTTTTCTTTTTTCAAAAACTTGGAGCTGGCCCTTTAGTGGCAGTGAGCCTTAACTGTCAGATGCCTCTAACATTTATATAAGGAAGATGAAATGAAGCAAACAAACAAAAATCTATTGATATAACAGAACTGGGTGAAGCGAATCTTGATGTGAAGAACTCACCGTTCTTATTTTTATTCTTTGGACTTAACCTACTTTTGATGTTGCCTCCAGGAGAGATTGTGACCTAGCTGGCAGAGGCCACCCTTATTTCCAGGCCTGCTTTTAACATTATCTGATTTAGAACTGAAATGACTAGTTATTCATTTGAGAATGTAATAGCTGAATGGCTTACTCCTTTTCCCTCCTCTGCTCTTTCCCCCTATGCTATATTTAGCTTGCAGTAGTTGCATTATTCTTTGCAACAAGATTTTATATACTCTTTTGACCATAAACAATTTTAAAGTGTTTTTTTCTCATAGCATTCTGTAATTAATACAATTTTCAGTTTACTGTGGAGACTACCAAGATGAAGCACATAGTAAGTTTTGGTAACTTCACTCTAAATCACATAACAAGTCAAAAGTGGGGCCAGGAAAAGGTCTCATCTTTCTCCTAAGCCTTTCTTGCATTAAAGAAGAGTATCATTTTCCCAGAGCAGATTCACTGAGGGATTGTGTCTGCTGATTTTATTGCATCCAAATATTGGAGTTCCTTGCATTCAGATTGAATTATAGCTGAATATGACTACATATTGTATTGTTCTCAGGCTACTAAAGATCTTAAAGGCTTCGACTTTCAGGATTATGTGAGTAAGCATTTTCTTGTTCAGGCCTTAAATGGAAGGCCTAGTAATGGGAGGTTAATGGCCATGATGATGGAGGGACTGATTTATAAGAAGATAGCTGGAACATAAATAGGTAATGAGGCTGCCTGACTTCCTGAATGGAGATGAGGGAATCGGAGCTGGTGTCAGTGTCGGCACTGTCTTTCTGCCTCCAGCTTTTGGAGCAGGGGCCACTGGAAAGAGTGACCCTCAGCAGCCAGGGAATCACAGAATGAAGGGCTTTCAGTGCCGTCACCCCTGGAAACTCAGCAGGGCAAATTCAGGGAATGCCTCTCGAGAGCTCATCTTTCCTAAGGAGAGCCAGTTTTAGGGGTACATATGGCTTTACCTAGGGGTGCCTGGGTACCGAGAGCTACATGACATAATCTTGGTACTGGGGTTCACATCAGTTGAACATGTTTACATGATGTCTATATCAATTGCAACATTTTTTTTATATCAAATAAAGTCAACATCAAGAACGTAGCAAGTTCAACTAGAAGAGAATTCCATGGTAATTTGTTACAGATGAGACTCACATAGGTGGCTCTTTAAAAAATATCATGGGAATTTCAAGCTGTTGACTGCTTTTTATTTCCTTATTTAGAAAAAGAGCATGATGAGAGTCTCCTGTGTGTGAGCAGTATACTAAAGTGTTTGTAGAAATGGTTCTGGAAATCTGTAGGCCCTCAGTTAATTTATCTGGGGAAGCCACCAGATGGAATTGCTTTTTCCTCCTTTTTGGTTTTTTCTCTTTTTCTTCTCCTTTTAAAAATTTAAAAAATAATTTTTTAAAAATCTTTGATTCATTTCATTGAACTCAGCAACAAAACTCAGGCAGTACTGTAAATTGTCAAGAGTACGTAGACTTTACTTGCAAGAAATACGTAGGAATTTAGTAAGTAGGTATCAGTTTTCAGAGTTAAACTTATTTTATCATAAATTGTGAAGGTGAGGGAAGAGAGCTCTTGGTTACTGAACATCTATTATATCAAAGGCCTTTACATGCATTTCCAGTTATTTTCAGGATAATGAGTACATTTCTTACATTGGTTTATAATAGTGGTTCTCAACCCTTGGCCACCCCCAGAATCACTTGGATAGCTCTTTAAAAAATATTGATGCTCCGTATTCACCCCAGACTAAATGAATCAAAATCTTGGAGTTTGGGGCCCAAGCACTGATTTTTCCAAACAAGTTTCCCAAGCAAGTCTAATGTGCAGCCAGGGTAGAGGACCACTGATTTGGAACTTCTTTGGTATCTGTTTTCCATTAGTAGATGCCTCATGTTTTCTGCCGCAGGATTATAGTGTTTCCTCTAGTTCCCTGAATGTGCCTTTGTTGGTCCTTTTGCCTTGGGTGCTTTTTTCTGCATTATCATCTGAGCAACACCCCCTCAACTCTCTGTCACCCTTCAGTTAGAGGCTGCTGTTGTATCCTGTACGCAGTTATTGGACTTTTAAGTATCCTGTGATTTGTTTAGTAGATCCCCTTTTTGACTGTGGGTTTCCTGGATGTAGGGACCATGTTTAACTCTTCTTTATATCCCCAGGGCCTGGTGTATTTCCTTTGATGTATGGCCTGTGCTCCACAAAGGTTTAATGGATTGTAATTTATACTTCAGTTACAATAATAAATCTCTAAACTGTGTATTATTTTTGCTCTTTTAGAATTGAAGACTTTCAGTTTAGAGACATTTTTGCCCTAAATTGTTCTATTCGTAAATGGAAGACCCAGAATTCAAACCCAGTTCTGCCTGACTTTAAAGACTGTGCTTTTTCGTTTTATTTAAATTTGTTTAAAAATGTCCTTTTGCCAGACAGTTTAATTCTTAGGATACTAAATGTAGAAGGTTGAATTTTATAAATAGTTTGGGTAAAAGTAATGTGTAAATTAATGCAATATATGATGCAGTTTATGAAAACTATAGGCATGATTGAGTTGAACAGATGGAAAGGGAGAGGTATTTAACATAACGTGTTAGATATAGACATAAGAATAGGAAACACTAATTTTCTTACATACATCATGCTAATTTATATATTAGATAGAACTACTAGATAGACTTCTCTGTTAACAAAGGCCATTGAAATACAATTCTGCTTCATAAAGTTAGTTCCGTATCTTAACTAGCTAGCCCAGGGGAAACTCTCTTGCTGATGTGGCCACATGAATTGTAGAATGAGGAATCTTAACGTTAATAGATATGTGGTATCAGTCTCTGTGAGCTCTTTTGTCAGAAGTTAACATAAGTCAGTGGAGTAATTATAGTGAGATTATGGTGATTTTTCAATTGGTCTTTTTCTGATGTAGGAAAACAGGGCTAATATACACGAGTGGTTATTGGTATATTGCTTTTTTATTGAACTCAAGATATTAGACACCAGGACTTACACTTGTATTTTTTAAAAAAAAACTTAGTTGGATTAATCTCATGGCAAAGAAGTATGTAGCATGCAGAATAGCGAAAGATTCTGTTACTTGCATTAAAGACTTCTTTTTAATACTATTCATTACTTCCACAGTTATCATGTTGCACAATACCACTTGATTCATTATTCAAGTTGGGCTTAAATAAAAACCAAGCTACCTTGTCTTTTTCCTTGTGTCAAAGTTCTGATTCTACCATGAAAAGTTTAGTGTCAACTTTGCTTTAAAAAATGGTTATGAATAAGGCAATCTTGAAAAATTAATTTGTATTTGCTCTTTGGGGCCAGTTCATTGGCTCTAGGGAGCATGAGGAGAAAAAGGCTGCCAAGAAACAAAATACATAAGGAGCAGGAGTTTATATTAATATTAACGTCACATTTACATTTCAGCTATTGCCCATGAATAATAAACAGTCCTCAATCTGGAGATTGTATCAGGGTCTTCTGTTCCTAAAATTCCATGATTCATTTTTGAAATTTGAAATTAAAATTATCCTTATGTAATTGACTTATTAGTTTGCTTGCCATCTGGTTATTTTATATTTTTTCATTTTTCTCCCTCAATCTACTATACTTATACAATTTTTTTTTCCTTTAAAGACAGATATCCACATATATTTTAAACCCTAATTCTTAATTTCTGAGGTTGTAATGACATCGGCCTTAGAACATGTGTCAGATATGGTAACATTATTGATTTTTCTGATGAAAACAGAGTGGTAAAGATTGTTTTTCATTGTTTAGTTTTTTCATGACTCTACAACAGAACCCAGTAAAACCTGCAAGCACCTCTGAGCTGCAGAGTGAAAGCAAGGTTGAAGCGCGATGGAAAAGGCAGGCCAGGAGGTCAAATCGTGCGCTACTTCCAAGTAGTATGACCTCGGAGGGGCATTTGCCCACACCGGCCAGGCCTGTGTTTCCTCATTTGTAAAGTTAGGATGTTGTGTTATATGAGCTCTAGGGGTTCCTCAATATTATAATGTGAAACTAAAGTGCTTGATTAATAGTTTTTAAAATCATGTCTGTGTAATACATTTCTGCAAAATTACATTTTTCAGATATCTGTGAGAGCCATTTAGCTTTTAGTCTTCAGGTTAAAGTTAATAAATATTATAAGTTTTTTCATTGGCAATATATGTTAGGCATCGCCACGCCCACTCCTGCCCCAAGGGAAACCCTGATATTATACTAGTTCTGTCTTCTCAAACATTCATATTCTTTTCCTTCAAAATGAAAAGGCAAGGTCTAAGGTGAACCTTCAGAGAGCCATCTTGGTTCACTTCAATAGTATTGAATTATAAGCTGGATTGTTAATACTGCATGAATTTATTATAATTCTCCTTAATTTGTTACTTTTGTCAGATAACCTAAAGTAGTGAGCACCTTTCTTTTGTTTGGCATGCTTGTTAAATTAGATATATGGGGAATGTACAATAGGTTCCTGAACGGTAGAACACATGGAAAATGAGGAAACCATGCTAACATTTATTTTAGTGTTCACCACAAGTTTGGTTTGGCCGGAAAGTCCTATTTAATCCTTGTGCCTTTATGGTGTCTGCAAATACCTTGATTATAATTAAGCCGTGAAGGAAAGTGAACACTGGTGAAATCAAGTCTTTATTGGAGATGCTGTTTTAAATTTTCAAGAAATGCTGCATCAGTTTTTCATTGCTACTGTAAGACATTACGACAAACTTAATGTCATAAGACATCAAGTCCTGGAGATCAAAAACCCAAAATGGGTCTTAAAGGCTAGAATGAAAGTCTTGACAGAACTGTGCTCCTTCTGGAGGTGCTAGGGGAGAATTGTTTTTAGTTTATTCCAGTTTCTAGAGGCTTACAGCATTCCTTGGCATGCAGCCCTTTCTCCACCTCCTTCTGGTCTCCATTTCCATCATCACATCTTCTGTGACTCTGACCTTTATAAGACTCTGGTGTTATTAGGGCCTTTGTGGTTAGATTGGTCCCACCTGGATAATCCAGGATACTCTCCCCATTTTAGTGTCCTTAGTTTAATCACATCTGCTAAGTTCCTTTTGCCATATAAGGTGATTGATTCTCGGTTCTGGGGATTAGAGTATGGGCCTCTCTGTGACCATTATTCTGTCTGCCACAGATCTCTCCTGGTCATTTAGGTTGTCACTGACATGTCATCTCCTCAGAGAAGCTTTGGGGGCACCTAGAATCCCATCTACCCTGGTCACCTCTTCACTCTCTTTTTTTAAATCTGAGAATAGTATATTTATTTTTAAATTAATTTTTAAATGTAGTAATATTTTCTATCATTTAATTGTCACTTTTTGTCTCTGTCCACTAGATGATGAACCTCACTAGAGCCGAAACATGGTCAGTCTTCCTCACCACCTTCTCTGCCAAATCCAAATAGTCCCCAGAGCTTGGTAGACTCTCAGATGATGTTTGTTGAATGACTCAAACTGTATGCAGTTTAAGGATGCCTTACTTACATTAAAACTATGTTAATACACTCCCATTCCTATTACTATCAATAATGCAAACACTTTATACTAAACAGCAGTTAAACATACTGTCAATAGGGTTTTTTTTGAGTTTTAGTAATGGATTTCTCCTTGGGACATGGGTGAGATCAATAAAATAAAATACCAGATATAAAATGAAGCTACAGGAAAGAGAAACTATAAGAATTAGACAGAATGAATGCAAACAGTAAATATATTGCTAAGAAAGAATGGTAATGTTATCTTGATCTAGCTGTAATCATGATATCATGATTAATAAGATGTGGCCTCTGCCCTGTTCACCACAATAAATGCAGAGAAGGAATGGAGGAGAAAGAGGTTCATTTTAACTGAGACATCAATTCTGGTAAGCAGACCTTTCCTCAGTCTGTTCTTAAAACATGATAGTTAGCATTTTAGGAAACTCAGAATGTTCTCAGACAAAAGGAAAGACATTTTCCATTCACATGACATTAAGAATAACCCTGGGAGAGACTTCCGGCCAAGATGGAGGCATAGACAGACACGCTGCATCTCCCTCCACAACTGAGAAGGAATACAACTACCTCAAAACTAGAAAAAACGAGAAGTTCCAGAAAATCAAACGGCATGGAAGTCCAACAAACAAAGATATAATGAAGAAATACTCATCCAAAGAGGTAGGAGGGGTAGAGCTGGGGGAGAAAGAACGCGGTGTGGTGGTGGGAGTAGCGGCTGCAGTGGCAGGCTGGCAGGAAGCCCAGTCACACATTTTAAAAAGTCAGAAGGGACTCCTGGGGAGCGTTCCCAGCTCCTCACTGGACCTCGCAGCTCATGGTCCCAGCACTGGGGAAAATCAAGCCTCATTACTTCTGACTGTGCAGACCAGTGGGGGTTGGGGCAGAGGAAGAAGCTGCTGGTCTCTGCAGAGTACACTTGTTTAAAGGGCTTCATGGTCCTAGAATGTCCGCAGACCCATCCACTCTGGGAACAACAACCAGGACAGCAGTTAGAGGGGTGCCAGTCCGGTGTGGAAGTGGGAGAAGTGCCTGGAAAAGGGCCAAGTGCTGGGCAGGCAGCACTGTTCCCCCGCATGCAGCACTACAATGTGGTGAAACAGGTCGCCCTGTACTGACGAATCCCTAAGGCTCCACCCCTTAAAATGTAACAGGAGCGACAGCTCTACCTGGGACAAGAGCCTGTCAAAATGAGGAGACAGAGAAGTATGGCCTAAAAAGGGGAACGGATCAAGGTTCCAGCGGGAGAACTAAGTGACAAGGAGATAGCCAACCTAACAGCTGAGGAGACAGATAACCTAACAGACGCAGAATTCAAAACACTGGTGATAAAGATGCTCACAGGCTTGACAGATATGCTTGAGTACGGCAAACGTATAAGGGAAGAAGTGAAGGCTATGTTAAATGAAACAAAGGAAAATCCACACAAAACCAGTGGTGAAGGAAACCAGGGTTCAAATCAATGATTTCGAACATAAGGAAGATAAAAACAGTCAACCAGTGCAGAATGAGGAAGCAAGAATTGAAAAAAATGAGGAAAACTTCCCAAATTTTGCAAAGGAGATGGACATACAGGTCTGGGAAGCATGGAGTTTCCTGGGCGAGCTGGGCCCAGAGGGGATCACACCAGGATGCATCATGACTGAGATGCCAAAGGTGAAAGATAAAAAGAGAGTCCTGGGAGCAGTAAGAGAGAGGTGGAGAGTTGCCTACAGGGTGGTGCCTATAGGGCTATCAGCTGATTTCTCAGAGGACACCCTGCAGGCAGAAAGGGGCTGGCAAGCAGTATTCAATGTGATGAAAAGCAACCTACAACCAAGATTACTCTAACCAGCAAAACTATCATTTGGAATGGAAGGACAGATGAAGTGCTTCCCAGAAAAGGTAAAGCTAAAGGAGTTCATCACCACCAAGCCATTATTATATGAAATGTGAAAAGGACTTACTTATGAAAAAGAAGATCAAAACTATGAACACTAAAATGACAATAAACTCACAACTATCAACTACTGAATCTAAAAAATAAAAACAAAATCCTACTAAGAAAACCAGAATAGAAACAGAATTATAGGTATGGGGATCATTTGGAGGGTTATCAGCTGGGAGGGGGTGGGGGAAGACATGGGGAAATGGTTCAGGGACTAAGAAGCATAATCGGTTGGTACAAAATAGACAGGGAAGTTTAGAATAATATAGGAAAGGGTGAAGCCAAAGAACTTACATACATGACCCATGGACATGAACTAAGTGGGGTGGGACTGTTGGAGGGAAGGGAGGTATTGGGTGGAGGGGAGCAAAGGGGAAAAAAATTGGAACCACTGTAACAACATAATCAATAAAATATACTTAAAAAAAGGAATAACCCTGATGGAAGGACTGCGTATTATAAGCAGGTTATTTATAGCTGTTCAATTGTTGTTCATTTATGTATCCAGTTGATTGATAAAAGAAACACTCAAATGAATTAGTTAGGAAATACTTATTGAGTACCTGATGCTAGTCAGTACTGAAGTCCTGATTTTAAACTACTTGGTATTAAGGAGGAGTGGAGAAGGAGACTGGAGGAGGTTGGGATGATTTTGTGGAAAAGGAATGTTTTGGCTGAACTGTGCCGTCTCCAACATTTATATGTCAAAGCCCTAACCCCTAATGTGACTGTATTTGGAGACCGGGCCTTTAAAGAGGTAATTAAGAATAAACGAGGTCGTAAGTGTGGGCCCTAATTCAATATGACTGATATCTTTATAAGTGTGATCTCACCTATAAGAGGAACCTAATGAACAAAACAAATAAGCAAAATAGAACCAGAAGCATGGAAACAAGGAACAGACTGACAGGGACCAGAGGGGAGGGCGAAGGGGATAAGAGGGGGAAGAGTCTAGCCAAGGAACAGGTATAAATGACCCATGGGCATGGACAACAGGGTGGGGATTGACAGTGGGAGTGGGGGAGGTGGGGTGGGGCAGGGGAGAGCAATGGGGGAAAATTGGGACAATTGTAATAGAACAACAATTAAAAAAATAGAAAAAAGAGAGAGATAGATAGAAATAGAGATAGAGATGGTAGAGCTAGAGGTAGAGATAGAGACATAGGTAGAGAGAGATAGATATGCCAGGGGTTCACATGCAGATAAAAAAGGTCATGTGAGGACACAGTGGGAAGGTAGCTGTCTGCAAACCAAGGAGAGAGGCTTTAGGACAAATCAAATCTGCCAACACTTGGATCTTAAACTTCCAACCTCCAGAACTCTGAGGAAGTAAATTTCCACTGTGTAAGCCACCTAATCTGTGGTACTCTGTTATGGTAGCCCTTGGCAGACTAACACAAGGAGGAACTTGATCTAAGTCTTGAAGGATGGATAGGGCCATTTCTGGGGAATGGCATTGGTGAAGATCACTACCTAAGGGCCTGATTCAGAAAACCACTCAGCAGAAGAGATGAGTGAAAGCGACAGAAAAAGTTGGAACATACATAGTTTGTTGAATTAAAGAGCAGAAAAGAGAATGGAGTGTGAATGGAGTGTGGGTGGGTTTTTAGGGAACTTGGGTGCCATTATGTCTGGAGTGCGGGAGGTGGTTGCGCAAGATCTTGATATCCAGGGAGAGAAGGTTCATATTTGACACAGTAGAAAATCTGGGACTTACACTGGGATTTTGGTGAGGAGTCAATTTTGGAATTATTAGGGAGGATATGATCTGTGGCATATATAGAAATGAAAAGGAAGATGTGGCCCCAAGAACAATCATAAAAATAAAAAAGAAGTAAGGTTTGGCTATAGCTGGGTGTTATTGGGAAGAATGAAGAGTTAGGTTAAGGAAGACAATGAGGCTGAGAGGTACCCAGGTAGTTCTTCACCCTGGGGTTTCATGAGGATTGGAATATGTTTGCATTTGAGCTACATTTCCCACCCCCACTGCTTTTAAATACTTTAAAACAGAACAGTTATTCTTTCTTTCCAGAAAGCTTTATTGTTATTAATTAAGCATTCTCCTTTCACCTTATACCATAAACTCACTGTGTGAAAATCTCAGGGATGTTCAGGTGCTCTTTATCCCCCACAGAATCCTGGGATGTTTCTTCCTAAGATATTCTGGTTCTTGGGGCACCAACACCATCTACTTCACATGCTACATAAATTCAGTTGCTCAGATGGTTTTTATCTCTAAAATAGTGTTTGTTTTTTCTCTCTGTAGGAATTGTATATATTTATTTCAGGAATTTTGAATATTATAGAAACATAAATAAAAATTCAAATAATGCATAGTCCTACTATTTAGATACAAGTATTTTTAGTATTTTGGGGATGTGAGAAATGCTCACAATAAAAACCAGGACACGGGACTTGAGCAGCAAAGCGAGGCGAGTCTGCAGAGCTGGGCACACCCTCACAGCCAGGAGAATGTGCGCACAAAAAGAGGAAGCTGGTTGCTTTTATCCCTAACGCATCTAAAGCCCCCCTCCCTCTCCCTTTCCTTCCCGATTTCTCCAGGCTAGATACTCCTGTGTTACAATCTAACAGGATTATCTAAATGCCCCTTTTGTGATTTGTAAATATGCTAATGCTGTCAACTTCTTTCTCAGAGATCCTCTAATTACATTTGCCCTTGAGACCCTCTAATTACATTTGCCCTTTGTTACTAATGATTTTCTAGTCACTGTTTCCTTGTTTCTTACAGGGAGTCAAACAGAACTAATAGTTTTGCTTCCTCCTGTTTTTCAGTTAATGCATGTGCTTATTCAATATGTGAATATTATGTTATTGGTAACACTATATATTTTTTAGTTTAGAGTCCCTTGTGATTTTCTCTGGGAGTTGGAAGAATGGCATGGAAAATAGCAACTTTTCCCCCAAGAAAATATTGATAGGTCATATTTGCAGTAGATGGACAGAGGTTCAGTTTTGCTCTTGGGAAGATATGGAGACCTCTATGAAATTATGTTTGGTAAATTAGAGCTGAAATATTTTTGAAGTATGTATTTGTGACAGGATGAAGTGTATTTTTTTAGATCATATTCACCTTATTATTTTACCCTTGAACTGAACATATTTTTCTCTTTTTCTTTTTTAATTTAATGGAGCCAGTCATTTAATATGGAATAAAATGAATGAAGTTCAGTTCTTGGAAATAAAATGTTTAGCTACTTAAGATAAACTGGAAAGGTAGTGTGAGAAACGCTCACAATAAAAACTGGGACACAGGACTTGAGCAGTAAAACGAGGCCTTTATTCACGAGTCTGCAGAGCCGGGCGCACCCTCACAGCCAGGAGAATGTGCGCGCCAAGTAGACAAAGGAAACTGGTTTTATAGTCTTAGCTTTCCCACCCTGAAATTGCTACCCTAAAGTGATTATCTTTTCCACCCTGAAATTGCCACCCTAAAGTGATTATCTTCTTTGCCCTAAAGTGAGAGCGATTAGCTTCCCCGCCCTAACGCAATTAGCTCCCCCTCCCCGCTCCTTCTTCCCCGTTTCTCCATTACTGGTTACTCCGGAGTTACAATCTAACACGGTTATCTAAATGCCCCTTCTGTGGTTTGTAGATATGCCAGTGATGTCAGCTCCCTTCTCAGAGACCCTCTAATTACATTTGCCCTTAAGACCCTTTAATTACATTTGCCCTTTGTTACTAATGACTTTTCACTGGTTTGAGAGTCACTATGTCCTTGTTTCTAACAGTAGGGCACGTGCCCTCCTTGGTTAGCTGGTACTTTACTTCAGATTGGTGAATGCTTTATACATCTTTTTTTAATTGAACATAAGAAGTGCTTATTGTCTGATTGCTATGGCTGAATAATAAATACCTTTTATCTTTTTGACATTGCAGATGACTCATGTTGACCAGGCAAGCTTCCAGGTTGATGCCTTTGGAACGTCATTTATTCTTGATGTCGTGCTAAACCAGTAAGTCTTTGTTGAGCTGCATTCACTTTTGTCCGATACATGTTGAGTTCACCTTCTTATCCTTCTACAAAGTTTTGTTTTCTTACTGTATTTGACTTCATCTTCCTATATCAGTTAATTACTACATTTGAAACTATTATATCTATTCTAAGTTACAAAGTCTGGCAAATAACAGGAAATGGATATCCATTTGAAATTGAAAAGCTGTAACATATTTAAGAATGTAATATGAAGGGTAAGACTTACTCTAATATTTTGCATAAGAATGTGACCTAAGTTTCTATGAATGACAATGAATTGTGAAAATAATACTTTTGATATTAAAACATCTTTCTTAAAAACAGCAGAAAAGAGAAGGTTACCCTTTTGCTCAATGATTCAGAGTACTGGCTGCCAGATGTGTTATTCTTAATCCACTGAATGCTTTGATTTGGGACTTCATTTCTATGAGATGTAGGGTACTGGGATTATTTTGTAAGTACCATATAATTTTGGAAATTGTCATATGTCTATCTAGAATTTCAGGTTTGGAATAACAGCCAATCCCATCCTAGACTGCTTTCCATTGCCTCGGCAGTTCGTCCTATGGCCCCTCCCTACTTCTCCCCAGTGATCTGATCAAATCTCTCTGTATCACCTCCTTTGGGCATTTTTCTTCTTATTGTAATGGAAATTTAAAATTACAAGAAGTGCAAAGGATAAAACAATAGCATCAGTGGAAATTCCCAGTCTGAGAAATACGCAGAGTGCTTTTATTATTTTTTTTCCATCTATATTAAACATAGGCAGCAGGTAGCTAATTTCTTCTTGCTGTGAGATCCAGAATGATTTAAATACAAAGGTTTTCTTTTTCTTACTTTTTGAGGATGTTTTTATTTCATGGTTTTAACTTTTATATTATATTTTGGTTGTGTTGGTTAAGGAGCAGGGAGAAGAAAAATTGAATATACTCTTTAAAAGCTTTTTTCTTATGAAGCAATTTTAGGGCTGTGGAACAGGTAGAGTTTTTTGTTTATTTGTTATGTTCTAAAGTGGAGACAAATAAGTTTATCTGTAGCTTAAGTCCAATTACAGAATGGGTCGAAGAATAATACATATTTTTAGATTGGAGTGGAAAGAAAAGTGTCATTACATGTTACTCCTTCTGAATCTTCAGTAAACAAGATTATTTCTAACCAAATTACAGAAGAGTTCAGCCTTTGGGTTGTAACTTCTACAGAAGGCAGATAAAGAATATGGAGTAGTTAAAAATGAAAATCATAGCTAGTGCCTATTTTGCCAAGATTATGAAGGGTAGAAAACAATTTTCAGTTCCTTCATGGGATTGCACAGTGTGAAATTTCATTGTTTAGGAGAGATATATAATTTCTATTGACTGCTTGTTTTCATGTGTATATGCCATACTTTCTTATTTCTTTGCCTATTTCATAAAATTTCCTTGAGGATTAGAGTTTTAAAATAGCGTAATGTGGCAACTTTGAACATTAAATTTCTTCTCCCTGGGTTTTGTTGTCATTGATATTTTTGATATTTTTATTTTTGTTGTTGTTGCCGTTTGTAGTGACTTTGTTGAACTAAGTTTGTTAAGTCTGTATATTTTGTCATGTATGCCCACAGAAGCCTCTGTTCAATGAGTATATTGGTAACCTAATAATTAGACAGAGGTCCCTTTAAATGCCTTGAACTAGTAGTTTTCTAACCTTTAGTCTAGGGCTGTATGTACATGTTGGTACATGTCTTCAGTACTCTTATCAGGCAGTTGATAACTCTGCCTTAGCTTTTGTGTTGTAGTACTTTGTGGTCGAGGGCATACAAGTAATTCCAGCAGACAGAATGGGACAGACAAAGGGCTGCCACACGCTCACGCAGGTCAGCATTGATCAGTGCAAGCACCTTCCTTTTACTGGATTTTGAAGATATGCAAATCAATAGGGTGGGTCCAGGAATGAGCTCACAGACACATTCCAGGAATGATTACAATGTACTTGAAACTTACAACAGAGGAAGCTTAAAGGATTAACTGAAGAGAAAGCTTCCTGATAAACAAGTCTGTATATCATCTATACAGAGAAGGAAAACTCTGACTCCAAAAAACCTCCGCTGCCTTGCGGCATACCTCTTCAGGGGAAAGGCTAAGGGAGTAAACCCCGACAGAAAATCCGGAGCCGGAGTCCCTAAGGCGGTTTGACATTGTAGTCAACACCGGCAACTCCTGCGGTGCACCTGAAGCCAAGCTGTATTGACTCCGTCTTTCCCTTGGATCCTTCAGCTGCGAAGAGAGGGGGGGTCTGCTGCATGGGCAACAGCAGACCCTCCATATCACCCTGCCCAGGCTCTGTAGCTTCAGCTTCACTGGAGAGGACACTCCAACGTCATCGCAAGATGTCGATTCAACACGGGAGGAGACAGATACTGTGTCACTCCCGAGTCGGACTGCACAGCCATTCTCGGCAGTGCAGATACTCTTGAGAAGCTACACCATCGTCTCTCGAGACGGACGGCTGCCGACGACGACGATATCATCTATAGATTCAAAAACAGAAAACTGAAATCCAATCACTTATTCTTTTAAGGCTATGGAATGGATGCACTGTTCCTTAAACACTAACAGAAAGCAATCAAGGTTAAACACCATTTGTGCTTAGTTTTGTTTGATTTCCTGATCAACATCAGGGAAGATGGAGTACTCAGCAAGATTCCTTTTAAGTCACAGGATGTCTTTAAGATCCTGAGGCCTGAGCAGTCAGAGACTGTCGGCACTAGCGAGTCCAGCTCACTACTCAGATCATTAAACACCTAGACCGAGAGGCGTGTAAACATACCTCAAATCAGAAGTCTTGATTTCCAGCATCACTTTTGTATCTTGTTTGCACTTTCTGCTTGTCAGATAATGATTGTTCTGTAGGGATTTGGTTTTTCAGAAACATTGAACCCTTTGTGTTCCCTCCAATGACTGCCAGCCTGCATGTTTCACAGCTGCTATAAATGTGAGACTCAGTTTTCAATGCCAGCATGGAGCTGAAATGACAGAGATGAAAATATAAAATACTACAATGTCATAGAGCTCCTCTTTCTTACCAGTATTCAGCTCTTTTTCTTGAGTACACACTCCAAACATCTGGTTCATTTTTTAATTTCTTAAAAAAATGATTTTGACCAGTTTTTCAGTATTATTGCTTTTATGAAAGAGAAGATATTTGGAGGTCTTTACCATTTCCACCAACACCACTCTAAGTTCATTTGTTTTCTCCATATATTTATTCAGTTGTTTTGGTGCAGTTTGTTAAAAACCGAACAAACAAACAAAACCATCATTCTTTCTTTATTACTCAGCCCATTGCTTGAAAATATTTAGAGGTCTTTCCCATTCCCACCAACATCAATCTAAGTTAATTTATTCTCTGCCTCTCTGTCTCTCTCTGTCTCTCTGTCTCTCTCTGTCTCTCTATGTATCTATCTATCTATATATATATACACACACACACACAGACATATATATAGTTTTAGTGCAATTTGTTAAAAACTATTCTTTATTATTCATCCCATTTCTTGAAAATAAATTTTATAGTCATGACTTTATAGCTGTATCTACTTTGTTCCATCAGTCTATATTCTAATGCCAATATGACACTGAGCCAGGGGTCTTATGTTTTCTGTCAACATTTATGAAATAGGCTAACATATTAGTTGCAAGTAGGGGAAAAAAATAAGACTATTCTTATTTCTAGATATGAAGAAGTTATTCTGGACAGATCCCCTGGGTGTCTTATTTGAATAAGACGTACCATTTAAAAAATATTTAGCATGAATTGTTAACATATGATATTGAAACAATGGTAACTATTAGTTGCTACTACTTGCCATATTCAAAATCCAGATACATTCAAATAGCTATTTCAATGTTTGTAAATAAAACAGTTGCTATTTTCCTTGATTTTATATTAGTTTTAAATAACAATCTTAAAGAATTAATCAAGATTGGGGGACACAGATATGCATAATGTCACTTTAATTGGCTTCTGCAAGTTAATATTCTGTTAAGAAAAATAACAGTAAACATGAATAACTAAGCACACAGATCATTATATGACAAATGCTGTCATTGATTGCCAAAATAATGCTGCAAATCTGTCAACCTAAAAATTTCTACGAGTCTCAAAAATAAACATTTATCTGTTGCTCACTAATTTGTGAGTTGGCATCTGGTTTATGTAGCCTAGATTTGGCTGGGCTTGGCACTAAACAATGGATACAGATTTGATCTCTCGGTCTCTCCTCTTCTTTGGACAAGTGACAAAATTATTCTAATGGTAAATGACAGGACACTATAGAATAAGACTAACTGCCCATCTCATTTTAAGCATAAGGTCACCTCTTATCCACTAGAATCCCATTGGGGAAAAAAAGCCACTATTCAAGCCTCAAGAGCACATGAAAGTATACTTTAACAATCTTAAAGTCAAAAAAAGGTCACATAACATATCTCAGTGTTTATGGTCTTGGACACAAACTTGTCCCATGGAAGTAAGTGTGTGTGTGTGTGTGTGTGTGTGGAATTGAGTTAGGGAGTAGATATTAACTGAACCTAAACCTAATCTCATAGCAGAATCTTTACTGTATTTGTCAGGTGAGGTTTACCGGAATTGTTTTGTTTATTTTTTATTTTGTCAAAACCCAGAGATATTCTTTAATCTGAGTATTTTATAAAAACATAAATATTTTGTTGTAAATAAGTGTATGTAGTTCACAATAATATTAACTTGACAGACATTGTATATCAGTCACCCCACATCTAAGACAGTCTCATTTTCCTTTGTCTTCCTCTAATTTGCAGTCTCTCAAACTTCCCTTTTGCTAGGATATCTAGATTATATGATTCCAATCAACAAAAAATTTAACTGACGTATTTTGGAATAATAACTTCTAAAAAACCTAACAAGGAAGCTTTACCGTTTTCCCTTATATCCTTCTTGAGGAACTAATACCCATCTTTCAACCAGGAAGTTGAAAACTGCAGACCAAAGATTATTAAGCTAAAATTAAAGGGATTTCAATATTAATGACATCTTAGAGTTATTACTATCTAACTCTGGACTTCTTGATACACAAGAAACAGATACAGTATATCTATGTGGTTAAGCCATTGAAAGTTGGACTATTTGCAGCTTAATGTAGTTTTATGTAATAAACTAGCCCTGGCTGGTTTGGCTCAGTGGATTGAGCGTCGGCCTGCGAGCTAAGTGTCGCTGGTTCGATCTTCCAGTCAGGGCACATCAGAGAAGGAAAACTCTGATTCCAAAAAACCTCCACTGCCTTGCGGCATACCTCTTCAGGGGAAAGGCTAAGGGAGTAAACCCCGACAGAAAATCCGGAGCCGGAGTCCCTAAGACGGTTTGACGTTGTAGTCAACACTGGCAACTCCTGCGGCGCACCTGAAGCCAAGCTGTATTGACTCCGTCTTTCCCTTGGATCCTTCAGCTGCGAAGAGAGGGGGGGTCTGCTGCATGGGCAACAGCAGACCCTCCATATCACCCTGCCCAGGCTCTGTAGCTTCAGCTCCACTGGAGAGGACACTCCAGCGTCATCGCAAGATGTCGATTCAACACGGGAGGAGACAGATACCGTGTCACTCCCGAGTCGGACTGCACAGCCATTCTCGGCGGTGCAGATAGACTCTTAAGAAGCTACACCATCGTCTCTCGAGACGGACGGCTGCCGACGATAATAAAACCAAACATATGGCCTGACCTGGTCAAACTAGTCCTGAGGCCATATTGAGCCTTTCCAGAGGTCAGTGACTGGTATTATATTTTATTGTAAACCATTTCTTGGAATGAAGAAGGCGTAACAAAGACATTTAATTATATCATTTGAGCAATTTAAGCCAAGTCTTTTCCTGTAAATCTCTCTTCAGTTCTTTAAGAAGTGGGTAACTTCCCTGGCTGGCATGGCTCAGTGGATTGAATGCTGGCCTGCGGACCAAGAGGTTTCGGGTTCGATTCCCAGTCAGGGCACATGCCTGGGTGGCGGGCTGGGTCCTCGGTTGGGGGTGTGCAAAAGGCAACCAATTGATGTTTCTCTCCCTCTCTTTCTCCCTCCCTTCCCCTCTCTCTAAAAATAAATAAATAAAATATTTTAAAAAAGGAAGTGGGTAATTAAACTGCCTAGAATAATGCACAAATATGAAAAAAAATTTTTCAGTATTTATTGGTTCTTTTACAGCAGGTGACTTCAGGAAAACAAACTTCACGTGTGGGCAGACACACACATTCCACAGAGAAGCAAATACTCCACACGCTTTGTGGTTGGTTATTTTAGGCCGTGAAATGTATAATTAGGAAGAAAGAATCCATCTTTTATTAACTGTGCTTTGGGAGGAATTCTGTGATATAACTTGTAGATCTTGGATGATCCTACTCCTAAATTTTGACTGTATTTTACAGATTTTCCTCTCTCTTACCTTCTTATTCCAGTAACAACAAAAACAGTTTATTTCAGTTATGATCCTTCTATCAGTCACTTTTTTCCCTATTTTACAGTGGTGGGTGGGGACGACACCTAGGGACTCAAACATGAAGCTGTCAGCATGTGGGGTGACGATGGTGGTGGTGGTGAGGGGGATGGGGGGCGGGGGGAGGCCAGAGCAAGTCAAACAAGAAAAACTCAAAATCAGTTCAAATGGGCAAGTCTAGTCTTGTCTTCTCTCACTTATGAGAGACTGGGACTCTTGAATTTGCAGGGAAAGTAGGAATCACAATGGGTAAAAGACAGGGTATGAATTCAACTGGAATTGGAGGTTAGGTCTGGGAGCGTCTCATTTTCTTAACTTAATGATTTTTAGTGTTGTAAATACATATGGATGTTTATAGTGTGGATAAAAATAAGTGATGAAGATAAGAAAAAATAAATGATGATGTTATATGATGATAATGAGTAACAATAGATCTCTCATTGTTACTAATAAATCTGTAACTGAATATTTTGCTATTCAGCTAAATTATTATGGTAAATATTCATTTATTTGTACCTTTAATACAAAATTATTGTGTAGAAGAGAAATCTGTTAAATAGTCCTTATTACTGATGATCCTCTTCATTTTATACACATAACACATATATATCTATAAACACATGCATACACACACGTGCTAATGCATGCAATATATGAACACATACATATATGCACTATATGCACATATGTGCATACACATATACACTTCTTAAGCCTCTAGTAGGTACTAAGAGTTCTTCTAGACCATGAGGACTAGTTAGAAACGAGGATATAAGCACCCTCCTATTAGGGAGCCTGTATTCTAGTCAGAAAGACAGTGAGCTTGTTAACAAAGTAATTTTAGAGACTGACAGTGCCATTATTAGCAAGTGCCTGGTGTGAAGGTGAGGGTGCTATCTGAGAAATGGTTGGCAGGGACAGGCCATCTCTGAGGAGATGACATTTGAACTGCAGGGTCCCCCAGGCAGAGAGAACAGCAAGTGTCAAAGCCCTGAGGCAGGAACAAGTTTGGCATGTTTGAGAGACAAGAATGTTATTAAATGAGGTTGTGACGTGTAATGTAATTATACATTTCACCCAAATCCTGGAAGGCCTCATAGGCCACAGGAAAGACTTTTGGATGATAGTCTAGCAGAGGTTACTGATTTTTCCCACATCATATGTTGCATTTTTCCCTCCTTCCCCAACTGGCTTGTGATCCTATATTCATCATATTTAGTTATTATATATTTTAATACCTTTTCAAAGCAATCTTTTTTGAAGATATATTCATTAATTATTACAGTACCATTGTAGTATTTATTAAAGTTTTATAAGTGTCTTAATATATATCATGGAAAACTATTTTCTTCTGCAAAATTTCTTAGATATTTTTGCCTTTTCTAATATGGAAAGTTAGGATAATTTCATCATTCTCTTTTTGGAATTTCAATTGTACTGTCACTAAACCTGTATTTTAATTTGGGAAAAGTACATATTTTTAGAGAACTGAATTTAAAAATATAAGCATATTTTTATGTCTCAGTAAAATTTAGGACTTTGGTATTTATAGGTCCTGAACATTTTATGTAGAACATTTTGGTGGGAATTGTATTTTTGTTGCTACTGTGGATATTTTTTCATATTTTATAATTTAGTTATTGATGTTATATAAGAAAGTAATTGATTTGTGTTGTACCTTATTAACTTTCTTAATATTGCTAATGGTTTTTAATTGTTTCTCCTGGGTTTTCTAGTTATACAGTAACATGACTGGAAAATCATGAGAACTTTTTTTTTCAAAATAATTATTCTTATTACTATTGCGCACCTTAATATTTTTCTAGAAGTCCCTGAACTCTATTATTTGGTGATAGTAGCATTTTTTGTCTTTTTTTTTTTTTGTAATAGGAATATCTCTAGTATTTACTATTAAGTAGCTTTTTGATCTATTGATTTTTGAGAACTAGTCTTTATTATGTTAAAGTGGTATCCCCTTTCTTGTTTATTAAGTTATTTTTTTAAAGGAATGAGCATTATATTTTATCAAGTGCTTTTTTAGTCAATTCAAGTGAACATATGGCCTTATTTGATCTGTTATGATTTATTATATTAATATTTTCTGTTATTAAAAGCTATTCTTGACTGCAAAGATAAACTCTACTTTGTCACGCTGCATAATTCATTCTTGTAGCCCATATGTTGCTGGCCTCCAGTTGTGACTGGAGAATGGAATTACACTTCCTGTTTTTATCTGAATTATTATGGCACAAGCCACTGATGGCCTTCCCGCTATAAATTACTTCTATCTCCAAGTGTTTCCCTCAGCTATTTCTGAGATTTGTTCTCCAGTCTTTTATCTTGCCACTCTATTCCTGACTGGTCGATTCCCTATAGTGGCCCTCATGACAGCTGCTTTAGTGGGCACAGCTTCCCCCCTCCAGTGATGGCTGCTAACATCTGCCAGGAGCGGTCACTGCAAGAACCCACAGACCCAAACCACAGTCCTTTCTACTGAAGAGTGGGTGCTGCTATTGAGAGAATGCACTTGTGTCTTCTTCTCAGAGCCAGGCAGCGAAAAGGACAAGTCTTTTCTTTTTCTGGTCCATGGCACTTTACATTCAGCCTCAAGGTGAAAAGCAGTGGGGGCATATCCTCTCAGAAAGTGAAATTGGATCCCTACTCTCAGAGTTATGATCTGACTTGATTCCTATGGCTTGATAGTACCTTTCCCAAAGTATGGCTTATTCAACTTATATCCCAACTTATTCCTCAATATCCTATGTGGAATGAATAGAGTCCAAATCACCAAATATGTTTTCTTGTCACAGTCTTCCTTCTTGCATGAGGTGAAGAGTAGATTAGGATTGCACAGCCTTCCTGCTTTAGCTCTGGCTCCTAATTTGCTTTGGCCCAGTGCTTAGAAAGGCCAGGCAGTGGTTTTCAGGAATGGGGCAGGTCGGCAACATGTAGTGGCACAGCTCTGCAGTTAACATGTTGGGTGTAATTGATTTTCTCCACCAGTTCAAGCTTTCCGAGAGTTCAGAGAACTCCAAGGGTTTACCATGGAGATCTGTCTCCACAAAAGGGAGGGTTGCCCAATTGCAAATTCTAGTTTCCATTTTACTGCAACTGATATTAAGGTAATTTCTAGCTTAAAATTTTAAAACTCAGTCTGTTCAGTTACTCTGATACTAACTACTAAAATATAAATGATGTTATATTATTAGAATTTTTGCATCAACAATCAAATGAGATTGGTATTAGTTTTTTATTTGTATTATAGTTAAAAAGCTGTATTAAATGAATTTTTTATTATTTATTTATTTTTAAATCGTTGTTTATATTAAATGAATTTTGTTACTTATAAAAATACCTTGAAACATTGTGTCATGTAGTATAGGAGTCATATGAGGGGGGACCCCTAAAAACTAGAATGTATTTATAAAAATCTATCTATGTATTCTTACATGTTTAAACTTCAGTCACCTTCAAAATACTCTCCATTTGATGCAATACACTTATCGAGACATTTTTTCCACTGCTCAAAACAGTTTTTGAACTTGTTGATTTTGATGCCTTTTAGTGCTTCTGCTGTTTTTTGTTTCACCTCTTTCACATTGGCAAAACATTTCCTTTTGAGGACTTTTTTTCATCCAGGGAAACAAAAAGTATGTTGCGCAGGGAGAGATTGGGGGAATAGAGAGAGTGGGACCAAGGGTCATGCTGTTTTTGGTCACAAACTGCTGAACACACAGTGTGATGTGGGCAAGAGCGCTCATAAATCACCCATAATGAAATGGGCAAATGTGTTGAAAGAGTCTTCAAAAAAAACTAATTGAAGCAAAGTGCAGCCTCTCACAACAATGCCAACTGGTACACTGATACAGATGGGTTCCTAGAACACTCATTTAGTGACAACAAGGGGTCTACCCTCCAGAAGATAATTCTGTTTTTTTTGGGGGGGGGTCCTCCCCTTGTATATATATCATAATGTTCAGAAGCCATTATCTTTTTAATTTTTGTTTTCAGTGTGAAGGAAAATCCTTGTTCTTCTAATATTCACTGAACTTGCATTTCCATTCTTTATATTTTTATTTTTTCCCCACTAAAATTTTTTTTTCCATTACTGTTGTCCCACTTTTTTCCCCCTCTTGCTTCCCTTCACCCTGTCCCTCCCTTCTCCCACATTCAGTCCCCACCCAGTTGTCCATGTCCATGGGTCATTTATACATGTTCTTTGACTAGATCCTTCCCCTTCTTACCCCCTCCTATCCCTCCCATCTCCCACTTTGTTACTGTTAGTTTATTCCTCGTTTACATACCTCTGGTTCAATTTTGCTCATTTGTTTGTGTTGTTCATTAGTTTCCTGTAATAGGTGACAGCATAAGGTATTTTTCTTTCGTTGCCTGACTTATTTCGCTAAGCATAATTCTCTCTAGTTCCATCCATGTTGTCTCAAATGGCAGGAGTTCCTTCTTTCTTTCTGCTACATAGTACTCCATTGTGTCTATGTACCACAGTTTTTTGATCCACTCATCTGCAGATGGGCACTTAGGTTGTTTCCAGCACTTGGCTATTGTAAATAGTGCTGCTGTGAACATAGGGATGCATAAGTTCTTTTGAATTGGTGTTTCAAGATTTTTCGGATATAATCCTAGCAATGGAATTGCTGGTTCAAAAGGCAGTTCCATTTTTAGTTTTTTGAGGAAATTCCAAACTCTTTTCCATAGTGGCTGCACCAGTTGCATTCCCACCAGCAGTGTACCAGGGTTCCCATTTCTCCGCATCCTCGCCAGCACAAGTTGTTTGTTGATTTGTTGATGATGGCCTTTCTGATTGGTGGGTTTTTTTTTAATTTTAATTTTTTATTCTCACTTGAGAACATGTTTTTCATTACTTCTAGAGAGTGAGAAAGAGAGGAAGGGAGAGAGAGAAACATCAATGTGAGAGAGAAGCATTGATTGGTTGCCTCCAGTAGGGGCCCAGATTGGGGATTGAACCACAACCTAGGTATATGCCCTGACCAGGAATTGAACCTCAGCCCTTCAGTTATGGGATAGTGCTTCAACCCACTGGATATGCTTATTGATTTTAGAGAGAGAGGAAGATAGAGAGAGAAACATTGATGTAAGAAAGAAAAACATTAATTGGTTGCCTCCTGTACACACCCTGACCCAGGATTGAACCTGCAACCTAGGTATGTGCCTGAAAGGGCATTGAACCCACAACCTTTTGGTATATGGGATGGCAGTCCAACCAATTGAGCCACCCAGCCAGGGCTAAGAAATAAGTCTTTGATAAATAATATTTTTGATGGATATTGATTGTTCATCTACTTGTTTGTTTTAAGCCAACTTTGGGAAATTTTATTTTTCCACAGAATTGTTCACATCACGAGCATTTTAGCTTTATCAGTATATATTTCTGTATGCTCTTTAAAAAATGATTTAAAAAATTTCTCCTGTACTTATTGTTATATCCTCTTTCTCAATGTTACTTTTATTTGTGCTCATCAAATATAATTTCATATGTAATATAAAGGCATTCAGGAGCCTATTTATTGCATATAATTAAACACTTGTGATTTAAAAAAATTTTATTGAGGTATTTTAATGTGTCATAAAATTCACCCATTTCAAATGTATAATTCAATGATTTTTAAATAACTTCACTGAATGGTGCAACCATCACCATAAATCAGCGTGAAAACATTCTTCATTTCTCCAGTAAGATCCCTCATTCCCACTTAACCTTAATTTCTCATTCTTACCTACAGCCCCAGAGCATCACTAATCTACTTCTTGTCTTTACAAATTGGCTTTTGTGGACATTTCATATAAAGGGAATCATACAATATGTGTTCTTGTGTCTCACTGTTTTTATTTGGTGTGTTTTGAAGTTCACCTATGATATAGCTTGTATCACTAGTTCATTTGTTTTTATTGCTGTTATCTTATTGTATAGATATACTACATTGTGTATCCATTCACCTGATGATGGGCATTTAGGCAATTATAAAAAATGCTACTGTGAACATTCACATGCAAGTCTTTGTGTGGATATAAGTTTTCATTTCTCTTAGGTAGATGCACAGAAGTGGAAACATGGGTAGTTTTATGTTTCATTGTTTAAAAAAATCATGCAATAACAGCTACTTTTCTGTAAGTTATTTCGTAGAGGGAATGGTGTTGAGTATAAGTAGTTGCTAAGCGTTTAGGTTTTCAGTGCATGTTCATTGCAAGTCTGGAAAGAGTTCCATGGTTATGATCTATGCTCTTTGATTCATAATAAAACCCTACCTTTGAAATATGTATTGAACTTTGGTACTGTATAAGCAGTAAGATTCTATCACTGGTAGAATACCCTAAGGAACTTTATATAGACTTCATATTTCTTATACTAGCTGAAGCATATTTCATTTTCTCATTTGTTCTTAGTTGAAAAATGGCAGTTTTAAACTGGAAATCTTAAAAACTAGATTTAAAACTTCCTCCCACAGTAAGAAAGTCTCCTCGGCTCAGCTCAGGATGGCCTTGATTGTTAGTGGGACAGTTCTTGGCTGCAAAACCAACAATAAAGGGGAACTGAGTTGGAAGGTACTCGAGGGGCCCTTGGGTGTGTCTGGCAAAAAGCCATAAAGTGATCCAAGGCAGAGCCAGTTTTAAAGCTTAAACAAAATTGTTTTAGAAGGGGCATCTGGAAGAAATCCTAGGGGCAACTAGACCCAAGGGGCTGGAGCCTTTTACATGGTTCAGGAGGCCAAACTCATGGGTGCGGAGGAAGTTGCTCAAAACTCAAATGAGCCCTTTTGTAAGGATAAAGCAGAGCTGAGCAGAGTGGAGCCAGGTCTCTACACACCTTCATATTACCGGTCTGTTTAAGATTTCCACTTTCTAACTTGTTTTTATAAGTATAGCCTTAGTGCAAACAGATTCTTTCAACTGATTGTTTAATATGGCCTTGAGAAGTTTTTAGATTTACCTGTTCTTTTTAGAGGGGAACTTGGAGATTTCAGCATACTTATGAGCATATTGTTTAAATTGTAAATAAAATAAAAACAGATTTATTCAGTATCACCAAGACTATTTATGGTCCTTAGTTTTTAAAGAAAAATACCATATAAACATTGTTTTTATATTTACAATGATTAATGTATATTTCTGTATTACAAATTTCCTAGAAGAGTTGAAAATATAATTTGCTAGATGTAGTACAGTAAATACTTCTAATGTGCAACAGTGAAACTTGTAATCAATGATTTTGCATAATGTCATAGAAACTTTTGAGTTTTTACAGTGATTAGAAAACTAATTGAAGATTACATTATCAGAGAGCTCACTCCTGTTTTTCATCCAGTCCCAAATTATTGAACTCTGTTAAATTATCTAGTAGTGGACTTCCGGCCAAGATGGAGGCTTAGATGGACACACTCGGTCTCCCTCTACAACTAGAGAGGAATACAACTACTTCAAAACAAAAGATAACTAGAAATTCCAGAAAATAAAACTACACGGAAGCCCAACATATGAAGTTATAAACCAGTGGCGCCCTTTGGGCAGGTAGGAAGAGCAAAAGTGGGTGGTGCTGTTTGCGGTTGCACCAGGGACAGCGGCAGGGAGAACAATCCCAGCAGCAGGGAGAACAATCCCAGCGGCAGGGAGAACAATCCCGGCTGCAGTCGAACCCCGGCAGCTTGCAATCCCAACGCTGGGGAAAGCAGCCACCACATCACCTTGAACAGTGAGGCCCAGAGGGGGAGGACGGATCCCAGTCTCCTAGCAGAATAACTGTGTGAATCCATCTTGGACCTCCGCCCCCACACAAAGTGCCACAGCGCTGAGAGAAAGGTTGCAGAACGGCGCTGGTCGCTGGGTCGACGAGTACACAGGCACTGTCCCCTATAGCCGGCCCAAGAAAACAAAACGCATCTGTCAAAATGAGGCAGACAACTATAGAAATCCCGGTGGCGTAGCTCACCAGGCAACAGATGAAGAATCTGACAGGTGAACAAATAAGAAACCTGTCAGAGGCTCAGTTCTGGGCCATTGTTATCAGGTGGCTTACAGAATTAACAAAAGATCTGGAAAAAGATGAGAAAGAATCGAAAAACACTCATAATGAAAGGAACAAAACCACATACGAGACAGATGGTGAGGAAATAAAATCCAGAGTTCAAATCAACAAACCAGAACACAGAGAAGGAACAGTCAACCAGTGCAGAGAGAAAAAACAGGAAGCAAGGAAAATGATGAGAGGATCAGAAACCTCTGGGACAGCTATAAAAGGCCCAACATAAGAATCATTGGTTTGCCAGAGGGCGAAGAAGATGAACTAGAAATTGAAAAATTGAGTGAAAATATAATAAAGCAGAACTTCCCAAACTTGGGGAAGGAAATAAACTTACAGGTCCAGGAAGCACAGAGAGTTCCAAAACAACTGGACCCAGGGAGAACCACTCCAAGACACATTATAATCAAAATGTCAAAAGTTAAAGATAAAGAGAGAATCTTAAAAGCAGCAAGAGAGAAGAAAAGAATCATGTACAAAGGGGTCCCAATTAGACTATCAGCTGACTTCTCAAGGGAGACCCTGCAGGCAAGAAGGGACTGGCAAGAAATATTCAAAGTAATGAAAAGCAAAAACCTACAACCACGAATACTCTATCCAGCGAAACTGTCATTCAGAATAGAAGGGCAGAGAAAGTCTTTCCAGGACAAAACAAAACTGAAAGAGTTCATTAGATCCAAACCACTGTTATATGAGATGTTAAAGGGACTGGTTTAGAAAAAGGAGGATCAAAACTATGAAATCTAAAATGAAAACTGCATCACAAGATCCAACAACAGAAGCTAGGGAATTGAAACAAAGGCAAACTAAACAGGCAACGAGAGTGGAAAAAGAACTATAGGTATGGGGAGCATATTGGGGGGAGGTCAGCAGAGAGGGGGAATGGGGAGAGGGAGGGAGATGATATAGGAATTAAGGATCATGGTAGGAGGGAATGGAATAGATAGAGAGAGGTTGAGAAGAACTATATGCACAACTAATGGACATGGTCTAAAAGGGGGGGACAGCTGGAGGGAGGGGGGCCACAGGGTGGAGGGGAGAAGAGGGAAGGGAAATTGGGACAAATGTAACATTATAACCAATAAAACACATTAAAAAAATTATCTAGTAGTGATAGTGATATAGCCCAAACCAAGGAAACTTCCCAGGTATAGCAAATTGGGTTCCCTGGACATATTTAAGTTGATGATATGACCGTTAAAATACTGTGTGAACAAAATCTTTGCAAGGTAAAAGACTCAATTTGAATAATTGGATACCTGTTCACTAATAGCATTTATTGCTTTATAGTAAGGACCGTTTTAGAGTGAGGTGTAAGGTACATGCTTACTCTAGGCGATGCCATCCACATCAAGCTGGCTTGTTGTTCTTTGTCTCTGAAATATTTTTCTCACATGTACAAGAAATATATATCAATCTGTTGTTGTACACTGTGAAAATATATATATATATATATATATATATATATATTTCATGCTTCACCTGTTGGCATATGTTCTCAGCCATGAGATCTTATGTGACTGTACACTCTTGTCCTATGAATATTAACACTAACCATGCTCAGGCAGGGAGTGTGGCCACAATATCCTCAGTTGACTTTTTAATTTAGTCTAAATTTGAACAGTTTTGACCTATAATGGCATAGAAGTGATAGTACTAGATATACTCCTACAAAGATTAACAGCCTATTTATTCAAGTGAAAGTTTTACAGAGACTGAGGTTGTTCTTGGAACTGGTAGAGGATAAAGATTAGCTTGAACTTCCAACAAGAAAATGGTCCCAGAGGCATAGGCTAAGAATCCAGAGCCAGCATGGGATGGCATTGTGGTTTGAGAGTAGGAAGGGGTCATTATTATTGTTGCAGCATGGTGGCTGGTCACAAGTGTATGAACGGTAGTTGGGAGGAATTCTGCTTGGGTACCTGTTATAAAGCTGTGGGGTCTAGTGAGAAAGGCACTGTGATATGTTCTGTGAGGACTCTGTTGGAACAACCCTATGCGGGACCCGTTCAGTCAGGTACGCCCATTTCCAGGACTGCATCCCTGGTTCTTGGGGATAACGATGCTTGGGATAAGAAAATTACTAACTTGCCTTACAGCAAGATACATGTTAGGTTAATGTTTTATGGCAAGGTATTTACATGTTAATTGAATTAACATATTGACATATTTTGTTTTATAAAAAACCTTATGATGACTTACTACAATAATTAGCTCACCTTAACTCTAATTTTCTCTGATTCAGAGATATTGAATAGGTGAGGCCATTTGAGGCCTAGAATATATATAATCTCTCTTGAGGTTATTCGTTGTGCTGTCTTGCACTTTTCTCTTCCGCTGCCTCTCAGAAGGGTCAAGTGTCCTCTTTCGCAGAGGTAGAAGCACCAGATGGGCCCCTATTGGAGATATCCCTCTCCAGCAGACATCATTAACACAGCTCAGCTACGGAGAGATTTTCTTTAGTCCTAGTCTAGAGAATTTAGCTTCCCTAGTATATTCTTTTAGAAGAGAACCTGTAGTTGCAGGAACAAAAATGGAAGATTTTCCCTTAAAAAAATTGGTTTATTATATTCTCCCTGCTAATGTCCCAAGGGAAAAGAAATTAGCAAATATCTTACTGTTCACTTATGCTTTTTTCCCAGAGTCAACAGCTAAAAACAGTCAAGTTTTATACCTATTAGATAGTTTGGGTCTTTAAGGTTATGTATAAGATATAGGATATTTCATGAACTTATGGCATCCCATCAACCTTTCACTTATGAATGGCCTCTTTAATCAAAACATCCCTTGGATAAAAAAGAACAGTTATGACAAGTTTCCATGTATATTAAATAGGTGAAAAGTTTAACTAATTTTTAGTCCTGACTCATTTCGCCAAATGATTATTTTTAAAGAAGGACAGAAAACAAAGGAAAATTGATATAAGGAATTTAAATTTAACTATAGTAACATCTATTGTATATGGAGAGGACCAGTATGAACTGGGCCCAATTTTTCATACATTCTATATTTATAACATTATTCTTGTTCCATATTTGGCCTGGAACTCTCTAAGATCCTGATATCTTATCAGAAACAAAAAATTAAACTATTTTACATATAAATATATTCAAATATAGAATTACTCACCTTAACATGCTGTATCCTGGTTAATAGAAAATTAAATAATTTATTTTCATTTGCTACTATTAACATTGTTGTTAGAGATAATATATAATTTAAAAAATGAACTTTATATTTCAATTCAGTGCAATAATACTGATTGTTATTTGGGTGTGTGACTTGAAGTTGAAAGTATCAGAAGACAATTTGTTTTATATTCCTTGCTCATTTGTTCATTTATTTATTCATTCACTCATATATCCATCTATCTAGCATTTATAGGGCCCTTACCACATACTGGACACTATTAGATTTGGAGATGAAGATCTGAAAAGACAAGGACACTGTCCTCAAGAACATGATAGCCTAGGCTTGGTAGAGATGCAAACAGCAATGGACATTATGTGAAAGGGCGTAACACAGGCACAGACATAATACTGTGAGTGTGTCAGAACTTTATCGAACAGAAGGATATCATTTGCTGGAGATATTTGTAATTTTTCTGCAGACACCAAACCTTGTTTGCTAGTTTTACATTATGACTGATTAAAACTCTTATTTATTTGAAGTGCCTTTAAAATATTAAAATATAACAAATACAGCATAGTCCAAATAACATATATGAGGTCTGTCCAGAAAAAGTCCAGCCATTGTTAATAAAACAAAAACAATTTGAGCAACATCGATGTAACCTGGCAGCCAAGGATATAGGACTGGAATGTGCAGGTGTGAACAATGATAACTTCACTGTACTAGTCAGTGGGAGATGCCATTGAGTGAGCATGTGTACTGTGTGGCCGTTGCATTCAAAATGATTGAGTTTTTATGGCTACAAAGGTGAGATTAAACACTCTGAAGCAGTGTATAAAGTAAGCAAAGGATTTTAATGATTGCCGGCAAGTCGGGCAGACCCTGAGCAGGTCTCTAACACACTCCAACGTCCTGGGATTTTTAGACAGGGGCTTATATACTGGTAATGCCTCTTTGTTTCTTCTTTGGCGGGAAATAGCCTTAGGAAGAGGGGGACTGGGCAGGACTGTAGGAATGTCTTGGCAGTAACAGGAACAGAAATTCTCAAGGCTATAAGGTTATCTCTGGTGGCAGCATAGCTCTCCAGCCAGGGAAGAATTCTCTGCGAAGCAATTTGTTTTCAAAGGGCTAGATAGTTTGTAAAGTATAACTTCCACAAATGTTTCAAAGAAGTCACAAGTAAATGGAAGGTGATAGAGGCTGAGGTGCTTTTAGCTTGTAAATTACCAATTGTTACAACACTCCTTCCTACATTCCTCTCTCCAAGGCTTTTTAGCAAGTTCTTGCTACTTCTTACAAAGAACATTTGAAGCCCCTACATATTTACATATTCAGCAGACCTTTGAAACTTTTTACAGGGAATATTTGGTGCTCCTACAGAGTAAGTAGAGCAACAAATTTGCATCAAATTTTGCATTAAGCTTGAACATTCCTCTGCAGAAATTGTTTGGATGACTCAGAAGGCTTTCAGAGATGTTGCGATGAGTACAACACAAATAAAAGTGTGGCATGAACACTTAAAAGATGGTCAAGAATCTGTTGAAAGTGATCCATGTTCTGGAAGGCCTGCAACAAGCAGAACACCTAGAATTTTGAACATGTATGTGTTGCATTTAACAAAGGTCAATGACTAACAATGTGAGAACTAGAAGTTGATCTGGGGATTCCAAAAACCACTGTGTTTAAGATTTTGATGCAGGGTCTTGGCACAAAGTGTGTCGTGGCAAAAGTCATTCCATAGCTTCTGCTGCCAGAGCAGAAGGAACATTGTGCTGCTAATGAATCAGATTTCCTCAGGAAGGTCATTACCAGAGATGAATTGTGGGTCTACAGCTATGATCCAGCTATAATCTAGAAATGAAGGCCCAGTCATTGCAATGGAAGTCAACTGATTCTCCATGTCCAAAGAAGGAATGGCAAATTTAAGACCGTGTTAACTGTGTTTTTGATTGGAAAGGTATTGTCCAACACAAGTACGCCTCTCCAGGACAAGCAATTCATAAGGAGTATTACCTCAATATTCTTCATTGGTTGAGAGATGCCATACAATGAAAACAGCTGTAGATATGGGCGACTGGTGATTGGCAGCTTCATCATGACAGCCCACCTGCCCATGCATCATGTCTCCTGCAGAGTTTTTGGTGAAACATGGAGGTGGATTAAGGTCTGTTGAGGCTCTGGGTGCAGAGAAAATATTGGGCACCTTAAAAAAAAGAGAGACGGAAAATAAAAATAAATGTTAACCATATTTTTAAATAAATAAAAAATATTATGTACTATTAATGTTTTACAGTATTTCCAATAAAATTTGAATATAATATATGTATAATGTAATTATATGATCATTAACCATAAGTTGGGGTTGAAGCGATAATCAGGATTTTAAAGAAATGTTAGAGTTCTAAGGGAATTGTTCTTAATATGCCTAAGATTGAACCAGTCCATTAAAAAGGAACTACATTTGTTTCTCTGCTTACTGGCGAAATTCTTAATGTCTTTTTCTCTTCTAACCCAAAGAGATTTGATTAGAGATCTGTAAATGCCTATCAGATTCAACTCAAAGTCAGAGAAGTGATCTGAAGCAGGACACAGTTCTACCAGCATCTCTTCCACTTTTCAAAATACAGCAAAATTCTTTGTTGGAATCACCACCAGTTTCCCTGTTGTATTTTCCTGAATCTCATCGATGGTCAGACATCTCTTCCCTTTCAAAGGTGATTTTAGTTTTGGGAAAAGCCAGAAGCCACCGGGAGCCAAATCTGGGGTGTAGAAGGGCTGAGTCACCTGGCTGATTAGATGTTTCACCAGAGGCAGATTTAACGGTGGGTGCACCGGGCGCGCGCCCTGGGCCCCAACTTCTGAAGGGCCCGTAAAACCCCAACTTTACACTTTTTTCTAATGACACTAAGTTTGGCTTCATATGTGCAATATTAATTACGTAGAAGTTTACAGTCGGTGGTAAAACTTGAGAGTATGTTTATATTCGCTTATTTTCATTATTTCATTACTACACTGTTGTCCTGTGTACAGTGATTCCTATATCTTATATTTTCTTCAATAAATGTTTCTATTTTCCATATTACATGGCTGAATACTTTCTGGACAGACCTTGTGTGCACATTTAAAAATATTATGAAGAGACTACAGTATAACCACTACCATTACCAGCATTCCTGCAGTATACTATCTTCCTTCCTCTCACTGGAAACAACCACCCTGATTTCTGTGACAACCATTTCATTAATTTTCTTTATAGTGTCATCACCTATGTATACATTCCTAACCACAAAGATATGTCTCTTTATCTCTTTCAAAAATTTTTGAAAAAAATTGAAAGGATGAACTTGGGAGTTTTATTTATGCAGTGGTTGCGTTCTATTACAGTCTTTATTCTTTGTATTGCTCACATTGTCTAAAAGTTAGCTAGTGGGAATCCTTTCATTTAGATTCATGTTTCCTTTTGACATGATCCATTAATTTTTAAGTGCTTCTTTGCTTTCTGGGACAAGAAAGCCTTGCCTTCTGGGACAACAGATTCACTTTTACTTGAGAACTGATCTCTGTTTTTTTATGGTGACTGATTCACTGACTGATCTTTGCCTTTAGTTTGCTATTTCAATTGTGTATCATCATCTTTTTACATAAAAAAATCAAAGACTGACAACTATCACTTATTCTTATTTTTTATCATCATCTGTTTTAATGCACAAAGCAAGCATCATTCTGTATAATAACACTTCAGTTCCTAACAACAACCTTCTAGTAACCCAATCTTAACTCCTTAGAGGCGCTTAAAAAATATACATAGTTGTAAAAATGGACTTCTCTTTCCTTAATGTATTCTTTAGCAACTAAAACCTCTTCTTTTTGATTTTTGATTTTCCTTTTTATTTATTTTTATTATTTTTATTTAATTCATTGGGGTAACGTTGGTTAATAAAATTTTGTGGGTTTCAGGCGTACAATTCTTTAATAATCTGTGTATTTTATTGTTTGTTCACCACCCCACGTTAAGTCCATCACCATTTATTCCCCCTTTATCTACTTATTTTTAACCAAATATTGAACCAACACAGGAATCAATGGCAACAGCATTGCAATTAATTGCCTTTTGGGAGGATTGCTTTACACATAAAAATTGAGTTAAGTGAAATAGAGGACCTCAGCTATAGCTTCTTTCAGAATGTCATGGTCATTAACCTTAAGTTGGGGTTGAAGTGATAATCAGGATTTTAAAGAAATGTTAGAGTTCTAAGGGAATTGTTCTTAATATGTCTAAGATGGAAGCAGTCCATTAAAAATAAACTACATTTGTTTCCCTGCTTACTAGTGAAATTCTTAATGTCTTTTTCTCTTCTAACCCAAAGAGATTTGATTAGAGATCTGTAAAGGCCTATCAGATTCAACTCAAAGTCAGAGAAGTGACCTTGGTGATCTTGACCATGTAGAGGAAGCAGGTACCTATCCAGCCGTCTATAGTGCGAGATGATCAAAGCTGAGTCTAGTGATGTCAACCCAGGGAAAGAATGAACATTCTTGTTCGGTAAAGGGCTTCTGATAAAACGTCATAGAAAATTTGATATTTTTCTGCTCTGAGCTGAGTTGTATGGAGTTCAGGGACCTGGGGAGAGCTAGGAGACCAAACTACTTCTTAGAAGTAGGTCTAAGTGAGTTCTTGATGGCCATACTAACAAATATGGCCATTATCTCATTGATAATGGAGGACTGTCAAAGTTTTTAAGTGATTGAGTCTTAAAACTCAATCTGTTTTCAGAAAGATGACTTTGATAGTAGTATGGAAATTTGATTAATCATGAAAACAAAAACCTGGTATGTTTTGAGCTACTTAGTAAAATGTTCCCTTTACTGGTGATGTTGCTTCACAAAAAAATTCCCGAATCCCATAGGTAGTATTACTTTTTATGTCTGTCATAGGTGGTGATTTTACTTACTGATATAATGAAATTGTTTTTCTTAGCACATTGTGCTAATGAGTTAGTTTAGGGTGCTTTGGGCTAAAAATGACAGAAGTGTCTGTCTGACCCAAAGAGTCATACCTCATGGGCGATTCTTTCCTTTTATGACAGTAAACCCAGAGGCTGGGCAGTCCTAGGTGTGACTCCAGTTCTGCTGCTTTGACATTCTTATATCCAGAAAAGACAAAAAGGCCATCTCCTCCTCTGTCTCATTGTAGGGAACCAGGAGACTGTTTTTTACTGAAACGTCCTAAGTCTTGTTGGCCAGAATTGGTTCATGGTCCTGCTAAATCAATCCTTGGCAAAGGACAAGGTCTCTGTGATTAGTTGATACTAAGCAGGATCACCCTGGACCTGGGATGAGTTTATCCCCCACCTACTCCCTGTCACATGGGAGAAGGGAGGGTCTCTGGCCCATTCAGAGTTCTTTTAGCTAGTGGCATATTGGGTGGATATTGGAGAGATAGCTAATAGGGTCTGCAAAAGACAACTTTAGGTAAAGGTGACATTCAAAGACTAAATTGAAGTGCTACAGTAATACTACTGAGTTCATTCCACAGACTGGCTGAAATGAGAACCCTCTGATCTTCTAAATTCATAGCCCTTTATATTGGAACCAACAGGGGTTGCCATTGTCAAAAAAGAATTAATCATGTGACAATAAAACCTGGAAATTCTTACTGAATTTTATTCACTGGCTTTTGTACTCCCATGTACATCTTCATATCCACCAAGACCCCATAAAAATTGCTTTAATTTTTTTTCCATTTTAGTAACTTTTGCTGTAAGTAGCTGAATAATTAGATTCAAAGAATCAAATGTCAGGTTACTGAAGAATAGCTCTAAAATGATGTGAAATTCAGCCCCTGACTCTGGACCCCACTTGAGCATATAGCTTCCCTCATGGGAAAGTCAGTAAGCCCCAGGCCTTTCCAGCCCTTGCTTTACCCTTCCAGTACCTTAGTCATCACTGCATTCTGTCCTTCCCTGTGATGGGTGGTCACCTAGCTCCCTTGGTCCTGTTAATCACCTGTTTGCTGATAAAATTATTCCATGATCACATGTTGGCTGGGTCTAGTTCCTTTCTTAGTCCATCCATGTATGTGACTTTTTAGAAGCATTCTTGCCTCTGTGGGGTAACACAGTGGTCTGACTCTGAAAGATAGTATTTCAGGTCAGCTAGGAAGACAGGGAAGGCTTTTGAGCACTGTGATGTCTCTTAAATTTCACTGCACCAAATGCATGACATGCACAGAACTATCTCTACTGAACAGATGATTGGAGCCCATGAACCCAGGTTTACACCAGATTCACTAAGAGGTTAGGAACACTCAAGCAATCATCATTTAGAAAAAGAACAGAATTGAAAAATTTTAATAATGAAAGATTCTAAGCTTTCTGATATAAATAACATAATAAAAATCCTTTAAAAATTATTTGAGTCGTTTTGTATTAATTGAAGTCAATTCCCTAGTGAAAATAGTTGATTGTCATTCTTCAGCCAAACTTCATCTGTGTAGATGAGGTTTCCTGTTGTCTTTTGGGTACCCTTTCCCCCATTAATTTCTGTCTCTCTGGATCTGATTTTATGTGGATCTAATTAATATCTCTTAAAAAATTATTTTTCACTCTGGTCCCACCCTGATTCCTCTTCTAAAGCTTGTGGTTCAGATTGTAACCCACAACAAAGCTTAATAGAGGTCACAGAAAATCTCTCACTTTCCAATGCACCTTGCATTTAAAGAGCACAGTCATGCAAACTTCCTAATTAAAATTTATCATGTGCATAGATATTCTTCAAAGCCAAAGTGATGAAATGGCTTTGAAACAACCCCCTGGCAGTGGTTTTTAAAAGACCATTTAGTTAACTAGTAACACATGGCTATGGATATGAATTCCAGAGGATTTTAGAGAAGTAACAGATGTGGATTCCTCCCTCTGCAAAAATGATCGTGGGAATCACAGTGCCTGGATGGAGAGGCTTGGGGTTTTCCCTGAGATACACCATTGATTGCTACTGGATACTGTCCAGGAGTGCTCTCCTTTTGATGTCCATCAACTAGCCTGCAAACCCACCCTCCCCAGGACATTTTACCTCCTGTGGCAGGTTATCCCAGTTGTGCAAAGTTGGTTTCTACATTAATGTCTTTCTCATTAACAGTTTTCCTAAGCCAGTGATCTCAACTTTGACTGCATATTACAGTTAAGTGAGAGTTCTAAAAAACTACTAGTAGCTGGGTTAGTGCAGTGGTTTCCTGGTGTGGTCCCTGGACCAAGAGCCTCTACCTCATTTGGGAACTTAGAAACACACATTGAGGATCCTCACCCAGACCTACTGAATCAGAACTTTTGCTGTCTTGGGACCCAGGAAAATGTGTTTAACAAGGCCTCTGGGGTGATTTTGATCTATTTTCAAGTTTGAGAACCACTGATCTAGTGTTTTTTCCCCTCTGACCTTTTCCTCTTGCTAGGGTCTACTCATGATCTTGATATAGTCAGGACCCCAGCCCTCTACCTCCATGCCACTCATCCTCTTACCTGGGAACTTTTACATGGGACTGTTTTTTGTTTAGGGTTCAGTAATTAATAACTATTCTCACTCATAATAAAGATAATGTGAATAAATTCTATTGATAAATATGATTAGTTTTTGTTGTTGTTGTGCTTTCTGAACATGCTTGGCTATTACAAATCAGGTTGAAGAAGCCTTTCTGCCGGGCCCTGTGTGGCTTGCTCTGACCTGGGGTGTGTTCTTGAGCTGGAAAATTGTGAATGAGCCACTCAGTCAGTCACAGTGAGTTTATTTTGCAGTAATAAGGACATGTCCCTGACACCAGGTTATTTGGGATTTTAGACGCAATTGCTGTCATGACTTCCCAGAAGTTCACAGTGTAATAGGAGAGAAAAGGCCACACAACAGAAAACCATGGAAAGCAGATTTTGCTAGTTGGCTGGCTAAGGTACTGTGCTTCACAGAGGAAATATTATTGGCACTTGTGGGATCAATGCTGAGGTTTGTAGAGAAAAAATATTTAGCCTTTGCTATTCTGGGGTAGCAGGACCTTTGTATTTGTTGTACCAATTGGAGGTGTTTGATTAAATGGTACCTGTACCAACAAAGAGGCACCAACCAAAGTGGTTAGCAATGTAGACTTTGTAGCTAGACTGCCTGGGTTTAGAAGCGATGCCAACTACTAGCTGTGTGACCTTGGGCAAGCCAGATAATTGCTCAGTGACTGGATTTCTCCATCTGTAAAATAGGGATGGGAGTAGTACCTTTTTCAGGAGTGTGTTGGTGAATATGAAGCACCCAGAACAGTACCTGGCATACTGAGGTGCTCAGTAATTGTTTAGCTATTATTAGCTAACAGAGGCACTGTCCTTTCAAGAGTTGCTATGAGGTCAGCTGTCTTAAAGGAACTGGCTAACTTTGGAACCTTTAGGAATAAAAGGGAGTTAGAAACTGTGATTACTATTGGAGTTTTTTTTTAAAGCATATATAACAAGGTTTTAGTGAAAGTTTCAAAGCCTTATTAGTATTTATTAATTAAATTGGCAAACTCACTGAACAAATTTAAGTTACAGAAATAAACAGTTCTGAATCTCTTTTGGGCAATTCTGAAACCCCCAAAGCTCTGAAAACACAGGTTTTGTAAATTTGCAGCAACTCATTTCGCATTAAAAAAACCTCACTTGAACATACACAAATTAGTTTTGTATTGATGACATTTCACAGTTTAAAACAACACAGATTGATTGTCTCAAGCTTGCACGAGTCAGAAGTCCAGCTCATCTGGATCTCCTGCTTAGAGTCATGCAGGCCTCGGTCAAGGTGTCGTTAAGGCTGAGCTCCTTTCTGGAGGCTCTTTGGGGAAAAATCTCCTTCCAAGCACTTTTAGGTTGTTGGCAAAATTCAGTTCCTTGAAATTGCAGGACTGAGGTCCTCACTTCCTGCTGGCTATTGGCCATGGGTTGTTCTTCTAGAGGCTATATACATTGCTGGCCAGTGAAACCCTTTATCCTCCTTTAATAACAGCAATGGCCTGTCAAGTCCTTCTTAGGCTTTGAATCTCTCTCATCCCCCACTCTCTGCCTCATCTTTTCTCTGCCTTCCTCTTCCACTGTCACTCTTTCACTGTCTCTCTGTCTTCCTCTTCTGCTTTTAAGGGCTCCCATGATTACATCATGTCTACCCAGATAATCTAGGATAATCTTCATATTTTAAAGTCAGATGGCTAGTAATCTTAATTCCATCTGCAAAGTCTCTTCATGCAGTGCCTAGATTAGTATTTGATCAACTAACTAGAGAATGGGAATTGTGGGGAATCTTGAGAGTTGTCCCTATCAAATGCATTAAATTATTTAACAGTCCTCATTTATTCTAGATAGTGTTCGTATCATTTGGTACAAAGATATCAGTAAGTTCGATTATGGGTTGTTGTCCTTGATCCTGCTGGGAGCATTATGTAATATGATATATGCACATTGTTACCTTTCTGAAAATAAAAAATTTCTCAATTCTAAAACACATCTGGCCTCAAGGATTATTAAAGGGATCGTGGATATGTTATAAAATATTACTTTTCAAAGCATATATATGTATACTTATATTTATAAATACTGTGAAATGGTACATGTGTAATACTCAGTACTTGGGAGAAGGGATATTAATATGTTCTCCAGATTCATACTTGGGGAATTAAAAGGGACTTTCAAGACAGATTCATTATGTTAAAGATTCAGAAGGAGGCATCAATATTACAGATAAGGAGGGAAAGAATGAAAGATAACATTTATCAAACACTATGCTTATTCACTTTACATAACACACGTGTGTGTTTGTGTGTGTGTAATTTAACCCTTACAGTCTGTGTAGATTATTTTTACATTTTATACTTGATGGAATCAAGAATCAGAGAGACTGGGTAACTTGTTCGTTGTCACATGGCTAGTCTGTGTGGAATTTGAACTTGGTTGTGACTTAAATGTCCACTTTCTCCATTCATCAAAGCAGCATGTATTTGGAAGCAGATCTGGGATTTAAACTTTAGTCTCCTGTCCTGCCCATTCTGTTAAGATAGTTGTTTTTAATACATGATTATTGATTTACAAGTGCTTTTGGAAATATTTAAGACATTTTAAAACTTTTTACAGGGGCAATTTATGATGCTTGACTTGCTATCAAAATTAATTTGTGTTTAATTTTTATTTTTTAACTTTATTTTTATTGTTTACACTATTACAGTTGTCCCGATTTTTTAAAGACTATCAGTTATTTGGTATTAAAAATATCTATTATTTTAGGGTCATTTTTCAATTAGGTAAACCTTAAGAGCAAAGTCCCAATTGAATATTCAATCTTGGATGAGTTCTTTATTAAAAATTATTCCCTTAAATTGCTATCTCTCAAAATGACACAGTTTACTAATTTAGCAGTGATTATTGAGTGCTGGAAATAATAATACATTTTTCCAATCCTGGAACATTTCTTTAAACAACTCCACTGCTGATTTCTGTTTAAGTTTTTCCATGCTGTTTTCGTCTGTTTTCTCTGTGTAGTAAAGTGTTGACAGAAAGCAACTGTACAGAGAGATAAAAATATGCACCCATTAGAACAACAAATCACGGTGTAGTTTTCAGAGAAGTATTTTAACTAAGACTTGAGAAACACAGCTGTAATAAGTATCTGAATAGGAATTGCTTCCAAATTGTTACTGAATTGATTTTACTGACTTTCATTTTATAATTGTCACATGGGATTAAAAACAACTGGAATAGGCATGCATATTCAGGATTGTGCATAGTTTTGAAAAATAAATGTAAAATAAAGACTAAAGATTTCTGTAATGTATTTATTGTGTTCCTGTTTTGTTTACATATTCACAAAGAAAATATTCTAGATTAGCATGATTTATTAAGTTTTTAAAATCTTGGCTTTGAGAGAACAACTTTATGATTCAACAAAATAACTTCCATCTTACATAACATGGATTCCTTAACAAAAATAACTTTACAAATGAAGCTTTGAGATAGATGACTATACTGACTATGATTATTTAAATATTTGTCCATTTATACTAAAGCTTAGGAAAATCCATTTTTCTTTCAGTAGGAATAAATACAATTTAATAACTGTGATATGTTGGGAAGTTAAGAAGTAGAATGATGGAGAAAAGAGAACTATGTTTTTTTTTACCCTGGTCTCAAGGAAGGTTGCTCTATCTCTTTTGTGTTATTATTATTATCATTAGTTTTTGTTTTTGTTTTTTTGCTTTTTGGTTTTATAGACAAAATTCCAAGTCAGGCACTTAGCTTATATTATCTTAGAATTGCTTCTTTAGTTTTGGCTCAGAAGAATTGAGACTGGTTAGTGTATGTGATACCATCCAAAGAAGGCACTTTATGCTCTGATATCTGTGTGTCTTGTAGCCAGAAGGTATAGAAACATATGAAGAAAAATAACATATAACCTTTTGTCCAAGACAGCATGAAGGACACTGGAAATTCAAAGGCTAAGATATATTTAGGAATAAGTAATTCCCTCTTGTTTAAAGATCTATACATCACTGTCTCTTTAGAGAGGGGACCATGAGGCTCTGATTTTTTGATATATTAGTCTTGTGTTTACACCTGGAGTCTGCTGCTCACTGCAAAGCCAGGGAACGGGGGCTCAAGGGAGATAACATTTTAAGTTTTAATGCTAGAATTGGTGTGTGGCACACTATGTACTGCCACTTAATAACTGTATTTTCAAGACCAAACTTAAGGTATTGAAGACAATGATCATTTCCCTGTTGTTCCCCATGGTGCCTAACAATGTCTGTAGTAAAATATGATACACATATTAGTTGGCAGTCTTTCATTTGCAAATAACAACAATTTAACTCAGAGCTACAAAGGAAAAAAGGATGTATTGACTCGTGACTGAATCCAGGAGCAGGTCTAGTTTTAAGTCTCAGGGCTGTTCTTCACTGTTAGCTCTACTTCTCTCCATCTTTGTTTTCTAACTCAATGTGTACCTCTGGCCACGATACGTGATGTGCTTCAAGTTCAGTCTAGTGGGAGGACTGCCTCCCTCTGTCTCAGTAAGTCTCATTGTCTTCCATCAAGCTCTGATTGAATCCCCTGCCCATCCCTGAACCAGGTACCATAACCAGGAAATGTGAGATGGCCGTTGTCTGAGGCCAGTCTGGATCTACTTCTGTTGCTGGGTGTGGAATTGATCCCTCCTAACCCCCATGAGCTGAATGTGGGGATGGGTGGTTCCCCAAAGGACTTCCAGGGCACACTTTTATAAAAGTTGGAGTTCTGTGCCACAGGAACAGCGGTCTGCTGAACAGGTACTGTTGTTTTCTTCTCTGTGAAGAGAATGTTTAATGCCTTAAAAGTGAAGAGATAGTTAAATGGGCATTCATAAAAACCAAGAAAGCCCAATTTTAAAGGGAAATTTTGTTTAATAAACCAGGAAGGAAAAAGATCAGAAATGTATTGAGAACAGCTTGGAAGAGAATCATCCTATTCAGTGTTACTAACCAGCACTGTATTAGATGACTGTTTTTACTCCTTCTTGATCCTAACCCAAGAAACAATTCATATTTAAGGAGGTTGAGCTCAGTCAAAAGGAATAGGATTAGGAAAACTTTATCCTTGGCTAAAATAAGAAAAGGATATAATTTTTGAAGTATTGAAATCTTTAATGAGAACTAGTATTTTCTTTGTCAGAAGTGTACATGTAATTGCCAAAAAAGTAGCTACACAAATTGTAAAATTGATTCAAATTTTTCAGTGACTAAGTGGGGTCAGAATGAAGAGTTGAAGTAGGGAAGATTATGAGAACTAATAAAATATTATTTGGGAAAGTCAGACAGCTGCAGGAGAACAGGGAGTCTTAAGAGGTCTGAAATAAACTTAAAGGAGACTCAGAAAGGCAGAAAGTTAAGCAGCTATAACTCAGGAAAGAAATTGAGAATTAAAAATGACCTTTGTTCCAGAAACTTTATATTCATCATCTCATTCAAACCTCATGATAATTCTCTTTTACAGATGGGAAAACTGAAGCTTAGAGAAGTTAAATATTTTGCCCAGTGATTAGAGCTGGGGCTTTACCTGAGAATCGAGTGGGTTTGTGGTGGTCCTGCCGTGACTCAAATATACTCTGTGACTTCTTAGGAATTAGGAGGCACTTTCTTCATTTGTGTTACTTCCTCAGTTTAGGTGTATCTTCAGATTCATTTTTGGATGTTTTCAAAACAGTTGTACATCAGAATTAAATAGATGTTGTAAAATCTTTGACTCTTTCAGATTTGGGAAGTGAATAGAAGACAGACTATAGTCTCCAAAAGTAGAGAAATCTTGATCTTTAGGAAAAGGAAATTAAGTCAATAAACAAATATTTTCAGAAACTTTGAAAAAAAATCTGTCACTGGAAATATTACCATTGGCTACAGCATGGATGGACCTGGAGAACGTTATGCTAAGTGAAATAAGTCTGTCAGAGAAAGACAAGTACCATCTGATTTCACTTAGATGTGGAATCTAATGAGCAAAATAAACTAACAAACAAAAGAGAAACAGACTCATAGAGAATAGACTGACAGCTGTCAGAGGAGAAGGGGTGGGGACTGGGTGAAAAAGGTAAAGAGATTAGGCAAAGGGGAAAAATTTACAGACAACAGTATGCTGATTACAAGAAGGGAAGGGTGTGGAGGAGGTAGAAAAGGCCAAAGTGAAGATAAATGGAGATGAAAGGAGACTTGACTTGGGGTGGTGAGCACTCAATACAATATACAGATCATATAGAATTATATACCTGAAACCTATCAAATTTTATTAACCAGTGTCACCCCAATAAATTCAATAAAAACTGTAAAATAAATGTCACTGTTCAAGGACAACTGGTATTTCTGGCGATGATTTTCAGTGTTCCTAAAGGAAAGTCTCTGTGGTCAGAGAAGTGTGGGCAGTGCCCTGCATTATGTCACCTCTTGGAGTTCTGTGTGGATGAGCGTGTGGCATTTGACAAATTGCCCTTGCTCTTGTCTCCAGTGAGCACTCAGGAAGATGTGGGGTCTCCCTTGTTTGCTTGTACCCAGTGGTTAGGCAGACAAAAGGCCTGAGGTAGACTGTTTAAGAAGCAACTTCCGCAGCTGGGGCTGTCCTGTGGCTCTGAAGCCCTGAGAAGCAGGCTTCTCTTCCTGGAAGGCTGCTGAGTCGTCTGCATTGAGAGGCATTTACATGCAACGGAAACCTCGATTCATTTTTCTTTAACTTGGTGTCTGTTAGTGTGTCAGCTTGGTCACAAATGCCCACGTGTTAAAGGCTCTGGGAGGCCCCAAGGTAAAGAAACTTGCTTAACTCAGCAGTTCTCAAACTATGTCCATCATGTATAAAAAAATTTTTTTTTTTTTTTTTTTTTTTTTGGTGAAAACACCTGTTAACATCTTCTGGACCACAGTTAGGGGAATAAAGGCCCATGATAAGACCAGGGTCAAATTATGAATTTTGAGGCCTGAGGCACTGAAGAGAGGATGGTGGCCTTGTTAAATGTAAATCAAAATAAAAGAATAATAAACTGTAATGTAAGGTAGGGAAGTCCCCGAAAGTTCTAATTTTCTTAGTAATGAAAGCACTTACTGTTTACTGCGTGCTAGGTACTGTTCTAAGCACTTCATATATATAAATATGTTCAAAACTCACAACAGTAAACTGAGAGATTCAGTAAATTGAATAAAGCCACCCATGGAGTTTGTGGTAAAGCTGAGTTTCAAAATGAGTAATTTTGGTGACAAGAGTTTATGCTTTTAGGAAACACATATTCTGCTTCTCAGGTTAACAAGTTTGATGCTTTTGAAAAATGTGTTGAATTTTTAGTAAAAATTTGTGGGGGTTTTTTTGGAGGGGGGTATCTTGTATTTCTGGAGCTCTAAGCATCAGCGTAGTTAAACCTTCAGATAACCCAACACTGACTGGGAATTTTACGCTGTATTACTATAAACTGATAATTGCACCCACTCACTTCCCAGTACATTTGAATGCTAAAAGGATAGGCCGTTGCCTGAGTTGGTTGCCAGGTTGGTGTCACATCTTGTTCTGGACTGTGGGAAAGGAATCAGCATGTTCCGGGGGAATGTCAGTGCGGAGAAGTCCACTCTGCTGCGAAGGCCAAAGCTACATTTGAGTGGTTCATTCCCATCTTCAGTTAAAAATCATTAGTCAAGAGTGTACAACTCAAGGCTTTGGGGATCATGAAGTGTGAACTCAAGACAACTTGAGGTTATCCAGGAAGTTGCTGATGACAGTAATGACAAGGTAACAGAACTTGGAGGAAAGATTGATAGGAAGGAGCAAGCTCCTTCGCTTACTGGATTTGTACAAGGCTGCCACCTTCTGGATGTCAGGGTTGGGGAAGGCAGGCAGCTCTCTGGCCATTGCAGGGGTGGCATAGAAGCTCTCTAGATAAGCAAAAGTCTCCTATTGAGGAGGCAGATTTTGCAGGCTGCAGGCCCTACCCTCTCACCATCACCATAGGATCTACTGCCTTTGAACAATTTGAGCTTCAAGGCACTAGATAATTACTATTTCCAGATCCAGCTAGTTCTTGGAGGTTTGTATTAGGCTATTGGTTAAGAGGCTCCGATTCTGGTTTAGGATTAGATGGATGTGAGTTCATAGGAACCAGTGAACACCTGTTATACACAGGTGCTGAGGTGGGTGGGTAAAGGAATCAGGCAGAGAGGGTTGCTAAATCTGCCACAATAATTAATCATATTAGACTAATGTAGGCTTAACTTGGATTTTATTCATATGATACAAAGCTTAGTCCATGGTTGGATCCAGATTCCATTAGATCTGAAAGTTATGTAATTTTGAAAGCCCCTTTTAAGAATAAAATATTTAATTGGGCCAAGATGGAGGCTTAGACGGACACGCTCGGTCTCCCTCTACAACTAGAGAGGAATACAACTACTTCAAAACAAAAGATAACTAGAAACTCCAGAAAATAAAACTACACGGAAGCCCAACATATGAAGTTATAAACGAGCGGCGCCCTTTGGGCAGGTAAGAGCGAAAGTGGGTGGTGCTGTTTGTGGTCGCACCAGGGACAGCGGCAGGGAGAACAATCCCGGCTGCAGTCAAACCCCGGCGGCTTGCGACCCCAACGCTGGGGAAAGCAGCCACCACATCGCCTTGAACAGTGAGGCCCAGAGGGCGGGAGGACGGATCCCGGTCTCCTAGCGGAATAACTGTGTGAATCCATCTTGGACCCCCGCCCCCACACAAACCGCCACAGCGCTGCGAAATAGGTTGCGGATAGGCGCCGGTCGCTGGGTTGTGACCACAAAGGGCCACAGCGCAGCAAAAAAGGTTGCGGATTGCCCCCGGTTGCTGGGTCGTGACGAGTACACAGGCACTGCCCCCTATAGCCGGCCCAAGAAAACAAAACGCATCTGTCAAAATGAGGCAGACAACTATAGAAATCCCGGTGGCGCAGCTCACCAGGCAACAGATGAAGAATCTGACAGATGAACAAATAAGAAACCTGTCAGAGGCTCAGTTCAGGGCCATTGTTATCAGGTGGCTTACAGAATTAACAAAAGATCTGGAAAAAGATGAGAAAGAATCGAAAAACACTCATAATGAAAGGAACAAAACCACATTCGAGACAGATGGTGACAAAAAAAAAATCCAGAGTTCATATCAACAAACCAGAACATAGGGAAGGAATAGTCAACCAGTGCAGAGAGAGGAAATGGGAAGCAAGGATGAGAGGATCAGAAACCTCTGGGACAGCTATAAAAGGCCCAACATAAGAATCATTGGTTTGCCAGAGGGCGAAGAAGATGAACTAGAAATTGAAAAATTGAGTGAAAATATAATAAAGCAGAACTTCCCAAACTTGGGGAAGGAAATAAACTTACAGGTCCAGGAAGCACAGAGAGTTCCAAAACAACTGGACCCAGGGAGAACCACTCCAAGACACATTATAATCAAAATGTCAAAAGTTAAAGATAAAGAGAGAATCTTAAAAGCAGCAAGAGAGAAGAAAAGAATCATGTACAAAGGGGTCCCAATTAGACTATCAGCTGACTTCTCAAGGGAGACCCTGCAGGCAAGAAGGGACTGGCAAGAAATATTCAAAGTAATGAAAAGCAAAAACCTACAACCACGAATACTCTATCCAGCGAAATTGTCATTCAGAATAGAAGGGCAGAGAAAGTGTTTCCAGGACAAAACAAAACTGAAAGAGTTCATTAGATCCAAACCACTGTTATATGAGATGTTAAAGGGACTGGTTTAGAAAAAGGAGGATCAAAACTATGAAATCTAAAATGAAAACCGCATCACAAGAAACAACAACAGAAGCTAGGGAATTGAAACAAAGGCAAACTAAACAGGCAACGAGAGTGGAAAAAGTACTATAGGTATGGGGAACATATTGGGGGGAGGTCAGCAGGGAGGGGGAATGGGGAGAGGGAGGGAGATGATATAGGCATTAAGGATCATGGTAGGAGGGTATGGAATAGACAGAGAGAGGTTAAAAGAACTATATGCACAACTAATGGACATGGTCTAAAAGGGGGGGACAACTGGAGGGAGGGGGGCCACCGGGTGGGGGGGAGCAGAGGGAAGGGAAATTGGGACAAATGTAACATTATAATCAATAAAACACATTTAAAAAAAAAGAGAAGAAAAAAAGTCAAAAAAAATAAAAATAAAAGAATAAAATATTTACAAAATTACAACTACAAAGTTAGGTATGGAGATGAATATTTATATAGAATGAGAAAAACATTGTACATTTTAAAAAGCTAACAAATATAAGAAACATCACAAGATCCAAAAAATTAATATTAAAAAATTAATTGCCTCACACGTCACTTTAATACTTTATTTTAATCTACATGCTGTGCTTTCATACATTCTAATTACCTCTCTTAATATGATACTTATTTTGAAATATCATCTTCTATAGAGAGAATGTGGAGATAATTCAGTCTTACCAGTAGTATGGTTGATTGAAATTTATTTTCAGTTATTGATAGAAAAATTTCTTTCAGCTTTTTGTTGTTAATAAAGTCTTGTAAATTTGGGGGATTTTTGGTCAAGTTTGGGAATACCTATCATAATGAGCTGTAAAATTTTATGACATTTCAAGTTTTGGGGGGACAATGACTACTCTTAAATGCTCTAAATGAATGACCCTTGCTCAGTGACTTGTCATCAGTGTCCTCATTTATTGGCATGCTATGAGTTTTTCATTATTTTCACTGATGCCTGTATTTCATGTCAAATCAGTAAGAAATTTAAATCTTTTTAGTATAACTATATGATTAACAACTCCTCTTCATAATCTGATTTTTTAAAACAACTCAAGAGACTCTTCATTATTTTTGTTTCTTTTTGATGGATTCTGCTTTTGGTACAATCTGAAAAAAAATAACATTTGCTTCTGAATGTCAAAATACTTTCAGTTGATTATATGACTGTTCTCTATTACTTTCATTTCAGATTCCATTAATTTTTCATCTGAATTTTCTTTTAGCTGTTTAATAAATGTAGAAATGACAAAAATAGGTGCCCTTTGTATATACCCAAATCAGACATCATAATTTTCAGCAGTTTTATTGAATTGTCTTTCCAAATTTCACTTAAAATTGTGTATTCAAACTTTATAAAATAAAATAATTATAGTGCATTTATATTTAATACATTTCTGACAGGAGAGCACTTTGAATTTTTTCTAGGCATCAGTGTTAATGGAATCCTCTACTTAAAATGTAAAACATCTGGTGACTGAAAAAATTTCCCCACAGATTAGCCTTTTTTTTTTTCCTGGCAGTTTTATAACTTTATTTGACAATCAGCAGTTAGTTCTCATTCACATTAACTCTTTGTAGATTTTTGAAAGTGGTGACAGGTATGTGGGTGACCACTGTGGGAACCCTTAAACAGCAGACTCTGCTGAGAGACTGACAGTTTCTGCCTCTGCCCCAACCCCCACTGGTTTGCACAGTCAGAAGCAATGAGGCTTGATTTTCCCTGGTGCTGGAACCGTGAGCTGTGCAGTCTGGTCTGGGGCTGGGATCGCTCCCCAGGTGTCCCTCCCCACTTTTTAAAACATGTGACTGCGCTTTCCACCGGCATGCCACTGCTGCCACTGCTGCCACTGCTGCCACCACCACACCACATCCTCTCCGCCCCGGCTCCACCCCTCCTACCTTTCTGGATGAGTATTTCTTCTTTATATCTTTGTTTGTTGAACTTCCATGCAGCTTGATTTTCTGGAACTTCTGATTGTCTCTAGTTTTGAGGTAGTTGTATTCCTTCTTAGTTGTGGAGAGGGACGCAGCATGTTTGTCTACGCCTCCATCTTGGCCAGAGGTCAGAATTGAATCTTTATGAGCACTTTATTCCGATGGCTGGTGATCTGAGAAGATGGCCGTTTATGTTCCCTAACAGACTGTCTTACATTTCCTTTCAAGCCAGCCTTTTTATTTTTTTACTTATTTATTTTTACAGATTTTATTTACTTATTTTTAGAGAGAAGGAAGGAAAGGGAGAAAGAGAAGGAGAGAAACATAGCTTGGTTGCCATTTTTCTAAGGAGGAAAAAGTGTAGGTAAGGGATTTGGAATTCAAGGGGAAAAACAGTGTATTTGGAGTTTAGGAAAGAGGTTAATCATGTAAAAACTGCAGTCTGGCAATTTCCCTAGCATTCTTTCATCCATTGACTGGTGATTTTCTATCTGGTCCTGTGTTCTGTGTCCTGGGTGATTTTCTATATCAAATGTCCTGGGCAGCGGGATGTCCCTCTCTGGAACACAGTGGCTCTTGATTGCTTATGGTCTTTTCTGGAGCACAAAGGTTGAATTGCTTGTGGTCTCCTGGAGTCAACATGGGCCATACCTTAAGTTCCTGAAACAATAACTTTTTACATGCATTGACTACTAAGCTTATTAACTATTACCTAAAACTAAAATTTTCTAACTCTTGAGTTCTCCCATCATTAGATCAATTAAGAATTAGAAGAAGTAAAGATTTTATTTTACCCCATTTATTCCTTTTATAACACTCTTATGTAGAGTTGAGTTTCTGACCGATATAATTTTTCTTCTCCCTTAAGAATCTCTAACATTACTTGCAGGATAGTTCTGCTGCTGATGAAGTCCTTCAATTTTTGTTTTTCTGAGAGTCTTTATATTTCTTCTTTCCTTTTGAAGAATAATTTAGCTAGATATAGATTTCTTTTTTAAAATTATTGTTTTTTTTCTATTACAGTTGTCCCACTTTTTCTCCCATTGCTCCCCCCCACCCCTTCTCCCACAGTCCATCCTCACCCTATTACTCCATTGTCCATGTCCATGGGTCATTTATACTAGTTCATTGACTAAACCTTTCCCCTTCTTTCCCCCCTTTGCCCTTGCCCCCCCCCCAAGTCATTTCAGTCTGCTCCTTGTTTACATGCCTCTAGTTCTATTTTGCTCATTTGTTTGTGTTGTTCATTAGTGTCCTGTGTTAGGTGATCTCATATGGTATTTGTCTTTTGCTCCCTGGCTTATTTTGCTAAGCATAATACTCTCCAGTTCCATCCATGTTGTCACAAATGGTAGGATTCCTTCTTTCTTTCTGCTGCATGGTATTCCATTGTGTAAATGTACCACAGTTTTTTTTTTTTAATTTTATATTTTGTTATTCAATTACAGTTGTCCCATTTTTCCCCCATTGCTCCCCCCTCCCAGCCCATCCCTTCTCCCACAATTATATCCCTCCCCATTGTCCATGTCCATGAGTCATTCATATACGTTCCTTGATCTGACCCTTCCCTTACTTATCCCCCTTCTCTCTCTCCCCCCTCCCCCCTACTGACTACTATTCTAGTCTTTGCCTATTTAGTTCGTTTGTTTGTGTTGCTCTTTAGTTTCCTGTATTGGGTGATATCATATGGTATTTTGCTTTCTTTGCCTGGCTTATTTCACTAAGCATAATTCTCTCTAGTTCCATCCATGTTGTCGCAAATGGCAGGAGTTCCTTCTTTCTTTCTGCTACATAGTATTCCATTGTGTAAATGTACCACAGTTTTTTGATCCACTCATCCACAGACGGGCACCTAGGCTGTTTCCAGCACTTAGCTATTGTAAACAGGGCTGCTATGAACATAGGGGTACATAAGTTCTCTTGAATTAGGGTTTCAGGATTTTTCGGGTATAATCCTAGCAGTGGAATCACTGGTTCAAATGGCAGTTCCATTTTTAGTTTTTTGAGGTAATTCCATACTGTTTTCCATAGTGGCTGCACCAGTCTGCATTCCCACCAACAGTGCAGTAGGGTTCCCGTTTCTCCACATCCTCGCCAGCATTTGTTGTTCGTTGATTTGTTGATGATGGCCATTCTGACAGGTGTAAGGTGGTATCTCATTGTGGTTTTTACTTGCATCTCTCTGGTGGCCAATGATGTTGAGCATTTTTTCATGTGCCTATGGACCTTCTGTATGTCCTCTTCGGAGAAGTGTTTGTTCAGGTCCTTTGCCCATTTTTTAATTGGGTTGTTTGTTTTCTTGATGTTGAGTCGTATAAGCTCTTTATATATTTTGGAGATCAGTCCCCTGTCTGTGATGTCATTGGCAAATATGTTTTCCCATATGGTTGGTTTCCTTTTCATCTTGCTGATGTTTTCTTTTGATGAGCAGAAACTATTTAGTTCGATGTAGTCCCATTTGTTTATTTTTCCCTTTATTTCTCTTGCCTTGGGAGATGTATCTGTGAAGATATTGTTACGTGTGATATCTGAAATTTTCCTGCCTATGTTTTTCTCTAGGACTTTTATGGTATCACAGCTTACATTTAAGTCTTTAATCCATCTTGAGTTTATTCTCATGTGTGGTGTAAGTTGGTGGTCTAGTTTCATTTTTTTGCACGTCCCTGTCTAGTTCTCCCAGCACCATTTGTTAAAGAGGCTCTTCTCACTCCATTTTATGTTCCTTCCTTCTTTATCAAAGATTAGTTGACCATAGAGGCCTGGGTTTATTTCTGGGGTTTCAATTCTGTTCCACTGATCTATGTCTGTTCTTATGCCAGTACCAGACTGTTTTGATCACAGTGGCTTTGTAGTATTGTTTGATGTCTGGTATCATGATTCCTCCTGCTGTGTTCTTCTGTTTCAAGATTGCTTTTGCTATTCGGGGTCTTTTTTGGTTCCATATGAATTTTTGGAGGATTTGTTCTAGGTCAGTGAAATATGTCATTGGTATTTTAATAGGGATTGCATTGGATTTGTAAATTGCTTTGGGTAGTATGGCCATTTTGATGATGTTGATTCTTCCCATCCAAGAACATGGTATTTGCCTCCATTTATTTGTATCTTCCTTAATTTCTTTCTTCAATGTTGCATAATTTTCATTGTACAGGTCTTTTATCTCTTTGGTTAAGTTTATTCCTAGGTACTTTATTTTTCTTGTTGCTATAGTAAATGGTATTTTCTTTTTTGCTTCTGTCTCTGAGATTTTATTGTTGGTGTACAGAAATGCCTTAGATTTCTGTATATTTATTTTGTACCCTGCTATTTTGCCAAATCCACTTATTATATCAAGTAGTCTTTTAGTGGATTTTATAGGGTTTTCTAGGTATACTATCATGCCGTCTGCAAATAGTGATAGTTTTACTTCTTCTTTCCCAATTTGGATGCCTTTTATTTCTTTGTCTTGTCTGATTGCTGTAGCTAGGACTTCCAACACTATGTTGAATAGAAGTGGGGAGAGTGGACAGCCTTGTCTAGTTCCTGAATTCAGGGGGAATGCTTTCAGTTTTTGTCCATTGAGTATGATGTTGGCTTCAGGCTTCTCATATATAGCCTTAATTATGTTAAGGTATGCTCCCTCTATTCCCATTTTGCTGAGTGTTTTCAACATAAATGGGTGTTGTACTTTATCAAATGCTTTTTCTGCATCTATAGATATGATCATGTGATTTTTGTCTTTCATTTTGTTTAGGTGATGTATTATATTTATTGATTTGTGAATATTAAACCATCCTTGCATCCCTGGGATGAATCCCACTTGATCATGGTGTATGATCTTTTTGATGTATTGTTGGATCCGGTTTGCCAAAATTTTATTGAGGATTTTAGCATCTATGTTCATCAGTGATATTGGCCTGTAGTTTTCTTTCTTTGTTGTGTCTTGACCTGGTTTTGGGATTAGGGTAATACTGGCTTCATAGAAAGAGTTTGGGATTTTTCCCTCTTCTTGGATTTTCTGGAATAGTTTGAGGAGGGTACGAGTTAGTTCTTCCCTAAAGGTTTTGTAAAATTCACCTGTGAAGCCATCCGGTCCAGGGCTTTTGTGTGCAGGGAGATTTTGGATTACTGTTTCAATTTCCTTCTTTGTTATTGGTCTGTTGAGATTTTCTACTTCTTCTTGATTCAGTTTTGGAAGGTTATATGTTTCTAGAAATCTGTCCATTTCTACTAAGTTGTCAAATTTCTTGCCATATCATTGTTTGTAGTAATTTCTTATAATTGTTTGTATTTCTGAGGTATCAGTCATGATTTCTCCTCTTTCATTTCTGATTTTGTTTATTTGGGTCTTCTCTCTTTTTTTCTTAATGAGCCTGGCTAGAGGCTTGTCAATTTTGTTTATTTTTTCAAAGAACCAGCTCCTAGTTTTGTTGATTTTTTGGATTGTTCGTTTCGTTTCTATGTCGTTTAATTCTGCTTTGATCTTGATTTCCTTTCTTCTTTTTGCCCTAGGCTTTGTTTGTTGTTGCTGTTCTAGTTCTTGTAGCTTTATGGTTAGGTTTTTTATTTGAGATTCTTCTAGCCTTTTCAGATATGCATGTATTGCTATGAACTTCCCTCTTAGGACTGCTTTTGCTGTGTCCCATAGGTTTTGGGCTGTTGTGTGTTCATTGTCATTAGTTTCTAGAAATTTCTTGATTTCCTCTTTGATGTCATTGTTAACCCATTCGTTATTTAAGAGCGTGTTATTCATTCTCCATGAGTTTGGGTGTCTTTGATTTTTTTCCCTGAAGTTGATTTTTAGTTTCAAGGCATTGTGGTCTGAAAAGATGCTTGATATAATTTCAATTTTCTTGAATTTGTTGAGGCTTGTTTTGTGTCCTATTATGTGGTCTATCTTTGAAAATGTCCCATGTGCCTTTGTAAAGAATGTATATTTTGCTTCTTTGGGGTGAAAAGTTCTATATATATCAGTTAAGTCCATGTGGTTTAGTGTGTTGTTCAATGCCTGTATATCCTTGGTGTTTCTTTGCTTGGATGATCTATTGTTGATAATGGAGTGTTGAAGTCCCCTACTATGAGTGTGTTGTTGTTAATATCCTTCTTGTGGTCTTCTAGTATTTGCTTTATGTATTTGGGTGCTCCTATGTTGGGTGCATATATGTTTATCAGTGTTATATCTTCTTGATGAATCATTCCTTTAAGTATTATGAAATGTCCTTCTTTGTCTCTTTTTATTGCCCTTGCTTTGAAATCCATTTTGTCTGATATGAGGACTGCTACCCCAGCTTTTTTTTCAGGTCCATTTGCTTGGAATATTTTTTTATATCCCTTTACTTTCAGTCTATGTAAATCTTTTGTTTTGAGGTGTGTTTCTTGTAGACAGCAAATATGTGGGTCCTGTTTTCTTATCCATTCCGTTACCCTATGTCTTTTAATGGGAGCACTTAATCCATTTACATTTAAGGTTATTATTGACATGTATTTATTCATTTCCCTTTTGTATCTCTGTTCCTTTACCCCTTTTTTGTTTTTTCTCTTCCTTTTTCTTAGACTATTCCCTTTAGCATCTCTTGCAATGCTGGTTTGGTGGAGATGTATTCTTTTAGTCTTCCTTTGTCTGAGAAACTCCTTATTTCACCTTCTATTTTGAATGAGAGCCTTGCTGGGTAGAGTATTCTTGGTTGTAGGCCTTTGTTTTTCATTGCTTGAAATATTTTTGACCATTCCCTTCTGGCTTGTAATGTTTCTGTTGAGAAATCGGTCGATAGCCTTATTGGAGCTCCCTTTTAAGTTATTTGTTGTTTTTCTCTTGCTGCTTTTAGGATTCTCTCTTTGTCTTGGAATGTTGCCATTTTAACTATGATGTGCCTTGGAGTGGGTTTTTTGGGGTTCCTCTTTATTGGAACTCTCAGTGCTTCTTGGACTTGCATAACTTTTTCTCTCATCAGGTTTGGAAAATTTTCTGTCACTATTTCTCCTATCATTTTTTCAATTCCATGCTCCTTTTCTTCTCCCTCTCTTATTCCTATGATCCTTATATTATTTTTTCTAATGCTATCCTGTAATTCCCTTACATCTTGTTCATATTTTTTCAATCTTTTTTCATTTTGCTGTATCATTTGAGAATTATTACCTACATTATCCTCTTAACTCACTAATCCGATCCTCTGCTTCGTTTAGTCTGCTTTTGACTGGTTCTACTGTGTTTTTCAGTTCAGAGATTGCATTCTTCATTTCTTCCTGGTTCTTGTTGATAGTTTCTATGTCTTTTTTTATGCTGGTGTAGTTCTCTGCAAGTTCCCTGTAATTTTCTTGGAGCTGTTGGTAACTTCCTTGGAGGTTGTCATAGTTGGTTTTGAGGTTTTCGAGCATATTGAACTTCTTCACCACCATAGTTTTGAATTCCATGTCTGACATTTGGGCTATGTCTATTCCATCTACCTCTCTTTCTGGGGATTCCTCTTTTCTTTTCATTGAGAGGTTGTTTCTGCGTCTTACCATGTTGGATTCTTCTTGTTTGTTTTTGTTATTTGGATTTGTCTGCTTTGCCTTCCCACCTTTGTGGTATGAGATTTTTTATGGTAGATCTGGGGGTTTCAGTGGTGCAGTCTCTTTGATCTCCTGAGCCTGATGTTCTTGGGGTACCTTTTACATCGTTTGTTTATGCTGTCTGGTTATATTTCAGATTTTTTTTTTGTTGTTAGGATATTCCTTCTGGCTTGTTGATTGAGAGTCACTCTATCCACTTTATCTCGAATTCTTCTGTGGAGATGCTGTTAAAAACATAAACACACAGCCCCAGCAGGTGACCCGCACCCTCAAAAATATCCCCCACCCTCTATCCTGCTATCATCAGCCAACGAGCCAGTATTAATATAGATGTAGAGAGATTAGAGCTTTTACACTATAGGAAGAATAGATAAGGGTTGTTTTAGTGAAGGAAAAATATGATTTTTGAGAGAGGGGATAATAGGTTAATAATAGATGAGACTGTGCAAGACATTAGGTAATATTTACGTTGTATGTTAATAACTATAGAAAAAAAAAGGGGGGAAGAGTGCAGAATATAGTAGAAAAGTGGAATTACATAGTATTGGATTTAAATAGTAGTTATAGTCTATTTATTTAGAGTGAAAGGCAGGCTAAACTAGGCCCACAAACTAATAAACAACAATTGAAGAAGAGGGATAAGAAGGAAAGATTATATAAAACAGATTAGAGATATAGTTTGTTTTTCCCTCCTTCCTTCCCCTCCTCCCTCCTCCCCCCTCCCCTCCTCTTTCAGGAAGAAAAGAAAAGGGAAAAAGGAAAAAAAAAAAAAAAAAAAGGAATGTTTTTACTCAGTTCAGCCTTCTTGTGTCGTCTTCTTTTTCTGCGTCCACAGCTGGTCTAATGTGATAGGTCAGAGATTCCTATTCCTTGCAGCAGTGGTGTGCGCGAGGTGACTGGCAGGGCGCAATGCAAGGCAGCCAAGAGCCCACCTCAGGTCTGCCACGCCACGCTCCAGGAAAGCAGGCCACGCAGCGCTCTGGGGAAGCTGTCAAGGTGTTTTTTTTCACTCAAGCATCAGTGCGTGCCCAAGGCGGCTGGGGAACTAAGCTCAGGCCTGCCGCGCCGCGCTCCTAGAAAGCAGGCAGCGCCAAGCTCCGGGAAAGCCCTCCAGGTGATTTTTTGGCTTGAGCACCGGTGCGTACCCAAGGCGTCTGGGGAACTAAGCTCCGGCCTGCCGCGCCGCACTCCCAGAAAGCTGGCGGCGCTGCGCTCCGAGAAAGCCCTCGAGGTGTTTTTTTTGGCTCAAGCAGGGGTGGGCGCCCAAGGCGTATGGGGAACTAAGCTCCAGCCTGCTGCGCCGCGCTCCTAGAAAGCCGGCCCCGCGGCGCTCCAAGGAAGCCGGCCGCTCTGCACTCCAAGAAAGCCCTCGAGGTGTTTTTTGGCTCGAGTGCCTGTGTGCACCCAAGCAGCTGGGGAGCTAGCCTCAGGCCTGCAGCGCCTGTTCTGGGAGTTGGTCTTTCCCCTCTTAGGGCAGGGCCGCAGACACTTGTGCTCAGTAGACGTGAGTGTCTGTGAGTCTCTGCTGCCCACCGTTCCCGGACCTCCTGAGCGGTCACGCGCAGAGCCTGGGCAAGTGCTCTGCGCTCTGGATTCCAGCCTGGTACTTTGGCCTGGCGCCCACTGGGCTGGCCAGGGGCGACTGCGCACAGTTTTCTGCGTGTCCAGTGGGCCCTCCCTGCACCCGTTGGGTCACTGATTTTATGTCTGTTGGCCTGTGTCCGAGGGGCACCTGGACACGCAGCCTGGCGCACCTGGGCCAGTGAATGAGAGCACTTCCCTATGCGCACCCCCGTGACCCAAGGGGAGGGTTGGGGGGTGGATGAGCGCACCACTGCGTCTGCGCTCCTCAAGAATGGCCTACCACCCCCAAACTTTCCTCCCCTCTCCACCGTCCATTATAGAAAAATATAAAGGAGAATTATGTTTTCACTTGCCCGGCAGCACGCTGTCTCCTGTCCTTCAGTGCCAATGCCACTTGGTCGAGTCCTGTCTCTGCCAGCGGGCAGAGATCTGCTCTCCTCCTGACTCCTCTCTGGGGCAGCCTGTGGTCCCCAAAAAGCCTTTGTGTGCTTCCCGCTGCAGCTCGGGCAGCCGCCCCAGTCAGAAATCCCTTTTCGTCCCCTTTTTCTCCGCTATCCTCACTAAACAGGTTGTTCCCAGATGGATTCTGTCTAATCCAGCAGTGCCTTGGCTCGACTCCTGCCAGTGTCCAGCTGCTCACTGAGATGTTCTGTCTGCAATTAGCCCAAACTGCAGACAGGTCTCCGGAGCCTGAAACCACAGCCTCTCCTCACTCCTCCGCCATCTTCTCTCTCACCCGTACCACAGTTTTTTAATCAACTCATCTATAGATGGGCACTTAGGCTGTTTCCAGCACTTGGCTATTGTGAGTAGCGCTGCTATGAACATAGGGGTGCATAGGTTCTTTTGGATTGGTGTTTCAGGATTCTTCAGGTGTAATCCTAGCAATGGAATTGCTGGGTCAAAAGGCAGCTCCATTTTTATTTTTTTGAGAAAATTTCATACTGTTTTCCATAGTGGCTGCACAAGTCTGCATTCCCACCAACAGTGCACTAGGGTTCCCTTTTCAACACATCCTCGCCAGCACATGTTGTTTGTTGATTTGTTGATGCTGGCCATTCTGACCAGTGTGAGGTGGTACCTCATTGTGGCTTTAATTTGCATCTCTCTGATGGCTAGTGATGTTGAGCATTCTTTCATATGCCTTTGGACCCTCTGTATGTCCTCTTTGGAGAGGTGTTCAGGACCTTTGCCCATTTTTTAATTGGGTTGTCTGTCTTCTTGGTGTTGAGTCTTATAAGTTCTTTATATATTTTGGAGATCAAACCCTTGTCTGAGGTATCATTGGCAAATATATTTTCCCATATGGTTGGTTCCCTTTTCATCTTTCTGATGTTTTCTTTCGCTGAGCAGAAACTCTTTAGTTTGATGTAGTCCCATTTGTTTCTTCTTCCCTTTATTTCCTTTGCTCTAGGAGATATATTGGCAAAAATATTGCTACGTGGAATATCTGAGATTTTCCTGCCTATATTTTCCTCTAGGACTTTTATGGCATCATAATTTACATTTAAGTCTCTTATCCATCTTGAGTTTATTCTGGTGTGTGGTGTAAGTTGGTGGTCTACTTTCAGTTTTTTGCATGTCCCTGTCCAGTTCTCCCAGCACCATTTGTTGAAGAGGTTTTTTTCACTCCATTTTATGTTCCTTCCCCCTTTGTCAAATATTAATTGACCATATAGACCTAGGTTTATTTCTGGGCTCTCTATTCCATTTCATTGATCTATATGTCTGTTCTTATGCCAGTACCAGACTGTTTTGATTACAGTAGCCTTATAGTATAGTTTGATATCAGGTATTGTGATTCCTCCTACTGTGTTCTTCTTCCTCAAGATTGCTGCGGCTAGCTAGGTATAGATTTCTATGTTGATGAATTTTTAACTTTAAACATTCATTCACTCTCTTTTTGCTTATATGGTTTCTGACAAAAATTTTACCATAATTATTATTTATTTCTCATTTATAGCTAAGGTAGTTTTTTTCTCTAGCTTCTTTCAAGATTTTTTTCTTTATTTCTGGTTTCTGCAATTTGAATATTATATATATATTTTTACCTGGCTGGTTTGGCTCAGTGGATTGAGCGTCGGCCTGCGAGCTAAGTGTTGCTGGTTCGATCTTCCAGTCAGGGCACATCAGAGAAGGAAAACTCTGACTCCAAAAAACCTCCGCTGCCTTGCGGCATACCTCTTCAGGGGAAAGGCTAAGGGAGTAAACCCCGACAGAAAATCCGGAGCCGGAGTCCCTAAGGCGGTTTGACGTTGTAGTCAAGACCGGCAACTCCTGCGGCGCACCTGAAGCCAAGCTGTATTGACTCCGTCTTTCCCTTGGACCCTTCAGCTGCGAAGAGAGGGGGGGTCTGCTGCATGGGCAACAGCAGACCCTCCATATCACCCTGCCCAGGCTCTGTAGCTTCAGCTTCACTGGAGAGGACACTCCAGCGTCATCGCAAGATGTCGATTCAACACGGGAGGAGACAGATACCGTGTCACTCCCGAGTCAGACTGCACAGCCATTCTCGGCGGTACAGATAGACTCTTAAGAAGCTACACCATCGTTTCTCGAGACGGATGGCTGCCGACCGACCATATATATATATGTAGTTATAGATATTTCAGTATTTATTCTGCTTGTTATTTTCTGAACTCCATGAAGCTATGATTTGGTGTCTATCATTTTAATTTTGGAAAATTCTCAGCCATTATTCTTTCAACTATTTCTTCTCTGTCCTCACTTTCTTGCTTTTCTGGTATTCTAGTTACACATGTTACATCTTTAGAAAATTTCCCAGAGTCTTTGGATATCCTGTTTGTTTGTTTTTTTCCTTTTTCCTTTTTGCATTTTAATCTGAGAAGTTTCCTTTGACATAACCTTCAAGCTCACTGATTCTTTCATCACTTTCATTTGGTCTCCTGATGAGCATATAAAAGGCATTGTTCATTTCTGTTAAAAGTGTTTTTGATTTCTAGCATTATTTTTGATTCTCAGTTTCTGTATTTCTACTTTCATTAGTCACTCATTCTTGTATGTTGTCTACTCTTCCATGAGAACTGTTAGCCTGTTAATCATAGTTAGTTAAAATTTCCTGTTTGATAATCCCAATTTATGTGACATCTTTGTTGTTCCTGATACTTGTTTTGTCTCTTCAGACAATTTTTTCTTTTAGCATACCTTGTAATTTTTTGTTGAAAGTTGGACATGGTGTATAAGATAATAGGAACTAAGATAAATAGGCCTTAAATATTTGATTTGATGTTAATACAGCTAGGAGTTTGGCTGTTTTTATCTCTCCTGTAGCTATAGGTGCTAGACGCTTTAAATTATTCTAATATTCTTGTTTTGGTTTCTTCTGTTGTCCTTGTGTTCTCCTAAGAACTCATTTTTAAACAGAGTTGATGCCTTACAGCTCTCTCAGCTCTAATCACTGTTGATATACTGGAGCCCTGTTCCTATGGTGATAATGTGTATGGTGGAGAAATGGTCTGTAATCATATGGTTAATTGTCACTTTTTTAGTAGGTAGACCTGAATTCCTCTGCTGTGACTTTCACAAGTGTTTCTTATCATTTTACTTCCTTAGATGGTGAATGCCTTGAGCATATTTGATATTGGTTACTTTACCCCCTCTCCTCGTATTGGGTGACGGCAGGGAGGAACCAAGGAGAGGTGGGGGGGGGTCTTTCTTGTCTCTTCCCATGGAAACCCAGTGGGGTGTCTGCAGGTAAAACTCTGAAAATATGGGTATCCTCCTAAGACTGACCCCAAGGTGTCTCTCACTCTCATTACTTTCATGCTAGTCACACTCCACCCCAGCAATTAATGAGAGTTACTGTATGTAACTGTTCCTAATCCATTGGCTTCCATTAGGTAAGCTGATCTCAGCTATGATGCTCTATATTCTTCTGTCTTTCCAGTTTGGGGGCTAGCAATTTGCCCTGTGATTTCCACCCTCTGAAGGGTCCAAGAAAAGTAATCAATTTTCACTTTGTTCAGCTTTTTCTTATTTTAAGGATGAGAATGATGACTTCCAAGCTCTTTACATTGTAGTTGTAATCATAAGTCTGTATTTCTAATAGATTATATTTTTCCTAAACCTCCCAAATGCTATAGTGAGATGAGTGATTTTCATTAACATTCATACAAAAGTAGTATACACTGTTTCCTATATTCATGTTTATACTTAACTACAGTGTAAGTTTGATAAGGACAGAGACTTGTCTATGTTCTTTACCAAAACCACATGGATTATAGTACTCAATAAGTATTTGTGGAAGTAATAAACTTTAGTCATATTCAAGTACCACTTATTTTATTATTCACATCATATTTTTTATTGAAATCACATCACTTTAAAAATCTTCAGTACCCACTACACTCTCATTTTAAGGAGTTCTATCTGAAACCATAGGTTTGATATGCTAATTGTATATTTTTATGATATTAGTTGAAATAATTTTCTAAATATTAGAATAAAAAGTGTTTAAAATCATCCTGTGACTGATTAGCAGCATGTATACCCATGTAGGGAAACATTACTCTAAGCTAATGAGTAACATGTAACTGTAATACTTATTTTTATGAGTTCTCTCACAAATTTGTTGGTGAAATAGTAACACATTACCCTAACTAGGACAGGAATAAACTCAGAGGCTCTCTGGATAGCATAGGAGTGAGAATGAAATAGACTCTAGCAATACTTCTCTCCTAGAAAGACACACCTTTGTCCCAAGTCCCCGCCATACACTTTTCCACAAGAATATTGTATTGCTCCTTATCTGAGAGTCAGCTAAGGAAGCTTTCCTGGTACAGAAGCCTTATTAAGAAATTATAGAATTTCAATTTCTACATCTATAGTCAATTGATATACAACAGAGGAAGCAAGCACATATAAGGAGCTAAAGATGGTTTATTCAATAAATGCAATTGGGAAAATTGGACAGATATGTACAGAAAAATGAAACTAGACCACCTTCTTACACTACACACAGAATAAATTCAAAATGGATGAAAGGCTTAAATGTTAGACCCAAAACAATAAAAATTGTAGAAGAAAACATAGGCAGCAAAATCTTGGACATAGCTCATAGCAATATATATTTTAAATAAAGAAATATTTTATAAAAATATATATTTTTTAGTTTTTTTGACGTATATTTTATTGATTATTCTGTTACAGTTGTCTTTTTCTCCCTTTGCCTACTCTGCCCGGTACCGCCTTTCTCTTCAGCAATCAATCCCTCCTTAGCCCATGTCCATGGGTTGTGCATATAAATTATTTGGCTTCACTCTTTCCTATGCTATTCTTAACATTCCCCTGTATATTTTGTACCTACTAATTATGCTTTTAATCCCTGTATCTTTTCCCCCATGCTCTCCCTTTCCCTTCCCAGCTGATAACCCTCCAAATGATCTCCATACCTATGATTCTATTCCCGTTCTGGTTGATTGCTTAGTTTGTTTTTTAGATTCATTTGTTGATAGTTGTGAATTTGTTGCCTTTTTAATATTTATAGTTGTGATCTTCTTTTTCTTAAATAAGTTCCTTTAACATTTCATTAAATAATGGCTTGCTGATGATGAACTCCTTTAACTGTACCTTGTCTGGGAAGCACTTTATATGTCTTTCCATTCTAAATGATAGTTTTGCTGGATAGAGTAATTTAGGTTGTAGGTCCTTACTTTTCATCACTTTGAATACTTCTTGCCAGTCCTTTCTTGCCAGCCAAGTTTCTTTTGAGAAATCAGCTGATAGTCTTATGGGAACTCCCCTGTAAGTAACTCCCTGCTTTTCTCTTGATGCTTTTAAGACTCTCTCTTTATCTTTATCTTTTGACATTTTAATTATGATATGCCTTGGTGTGGTCCTCTTTGGGTCTCGCTTGTTTGGTACTCTCTCTCCTCGTGGATTTGTATGTCTATTTACTTCCCCAAATTAGGGAAATTTTCTTTCATTATTTTTTCATATAAGTTTTCAATTTGTTGTTCTTCTTTTCCTTCGGCCATCCCTATGATTTGGATGTTGGCACATCTGGAGATGCTCCAGAGGGTTCTTACACTATCCTCATTGTTTTGAATTCTTGTTTCTTCTTTCTGTTCTAGTTCAATGCTTGTTTCTTCCTTATGTTCCAAATCATTCATTTGAATCCCAGCTTCCTTTCCTTCACTGTTGATTCCCTGTAGATTGTTTTTTATTTCACTTAGTGTAACCTTTCTTTCTTCCTTAATGTTGCCATACTCAATGAGTTCACTGAGCATCTTGTCATCATTGTGTTGAACTCTACATCTGATAGGCTGGTTATCTCCATTTTGTTATGTTCTTTTTCTGAGGTTTGGTTCTGTTCTTTCATTTGGGTCATATTTCTATCTCCTCAATTTGGCAGCCTCCATGTGTTTGTTTTTGTGTATTAGGTAGAGTTACTTTGAATCCCTGTCTTAGTAGCATGGCCTATTGTAGAAAAGGCACCTGTAAGTTGTATGGGGCAGAGTCTTAGGTAATTGTCAGGTTGGGGTAACCTGCTTCACTGCTTTGTGGCTCTGTGTGTGGGGAGAGGGCTTAGAGAGGGGATTGTACTGCTGCCTGGCTTCTGGAGGTTTTTGTGGCACTCATCCCATTTCCATCACTTACCTACTCCCTGTATGTGACTGGGGCCCTTCCAGCTGCTGCCCTGGTGCTGAATCCCAGAGTGTGCGGGTTTGTGTATGTTTTAAGACAATTTGGGCCCTTTAAGTGGAGTTTCCTGAAAATCATGCCATTTCTTCTGCCATGACAACCCCCACTGGTTTTTATAGCTGCAAGTTAAGGGTATTTATCTTCCTGGTGCTGGAACCCTGGGCTGTGCAGTCAGGCCTGGGGCTGGGATCACTCACTTGCAAGGTATCCCTCCCAATTTTTATCCACCACAGGTGAATGTGAGACTGCCTGTGCTTGTTCTGCTACTGTCACTGCGTCTTCTCACCACACAGCATCTCCTCACCTCTCCACCCATCTCCACATCGCCACTCTTCCTACCTGTTTGGATGAATGTGGCTTCTTTAAATCCTTGGTTGTTAGACTTCCATACAGTCTGCATTTCTGACAGTTCTGGATGTTGTTTTGAGGTTTAGTGGTAATTGCTTTTGTGGTTGCACAAGGAGGCAAAGCATGCCTACCTACTCCTTCTTGACTGGAAGTCCTCTCATAACAATATTTTATTGGATATATCTCCCTAGGCAAGGGAAACAAAAGAAAAAATAAACAAAGGAACTACATCAAACAAAAAGGTTTTTGCACAGTAAAGGAAAATATCAACAAAGTAAAAAGAACCCACAGAATGGGAGAATATATTCACTGATACATCTGATACGGGTTAATATCCAAAATTTATAAAGAAGTTACAAAACTCAACACCAAAAAAACAAAACAACACAATTAAAAAATAGGTAAAGGACCTGAATAGATTTTTTTCTAAAGAGGACATACAGATGGCCTATAGACATATGAAAAGATGCTCAACATCACTAATCATCAGAGAAATGCAAATTAAAACCACAATGAGGTATCATCTCACACTTATCAGAATGGTTATCATTAATTAATCAACAAACAACAAATGCTGGTGAGGATGTGGAGTAAGGGGAACCCTTTTGCTCTGTTGATGGGAATGCAGACTGGGGAAGCTACCATGGAAAGCAGTATGGAGATACCTCAAAAAATTAAAAACAGATCTGCCTTTTGACCCAGTGATCCCACTCCTGGGAATATATCTGAAGGAACCCAAAACACTAATTCGAAATAGCATAAGTACCCCTGTGTTCATTACAGCTAACACAATTGCCAAGATATGGAAGAAGCCCAAGTGTCCATCAGCAGATGAGTGGATAAAGCAACTATGGGACATTTATACAATGGAATACTACTTGGCCATGAAAACTAAGGAAGTTTTACCCTTTGTGACAGTATAGATGGACCTGGAGAACATTATGCTAAATGAAATAAGCCAGTTAGAGAAAGACAAATGCCATATGATTTCACTCATATATGGAATCTAATGAACCAACTGAACAAACAAAATAGAGACAGACTCATAGATGGAGAGCAGGATGACAACTGAATGGGGGTAGGGTAGGGGGTGGAGGGACTGAGCAAAAAAGGACTCCTGGACACGGACAATGGTGTGGTGACTGTGGGGGGAGGGGGTATAAAGGGACTATATAATAATGGGAAAAAAATAAAATAAAAAGCCTGGAAAAAGAACTTATACCATTTCTCGGAACATTGGACTCTTAAGAATTTGCCACCTCAAATTCAGAAGTTTCTCAAGAGTTTTCCAGCAGCAGGAAGTTTGCAGAAGCAACATTTCCCAAGTCATCATTCTATTGAGATCTCTGGTATTGCAGTGATCTCCAAATGCTGATTCTCAGATTGAGTGCAGCAGAATCCCTTGGGGGACTTGTGGAGGAATGATTTCTAAGCCAAGTTCTACCCACAGAGATTCAGCTTCAGTAGACCTGGTGGGAGGACCTGAGAATCTTGAAGTGTGTATAGCTCCCCAAGTGACTTCCATGTAGAGCCGTGACTAAATATGCTCTCGTCTATGCATTGGTCATTGATATTGGGTATAAATATTACCTAATAGTTCAACATACATTGTGACCCTTTTTTCTTCTCATTCTAAATAAAATACCAAAGACCTAATTAAAAAGAAAAGAAATGAATTATGGTATTGAGTATACCATTCTTCTGGAAATTAAAAAAACAAACAAACTAAAAACCATCTCAGAAGGAGTTAAGGGTTAATGTTGGTTGAGTTAATTTGGACCCTAATAAATGTTATCTGTGGATCAGTATAATGGATTGAATGTGTTTCCCATAATTCACATGGTTAAGCCTTACCCCTGAATGTGATGTGATTCAGAGGTGGGGCATTTGGGAGACAGTTAGGTTTAGATGAAGTAATGAAGGAGGGGCCCTCATGAAGGGATTGGTGCCCTCATAAGAAAAGGACGAGACCAGCGCTCTTTCTTTCTCCACCATGTGAGGATACATCAGGAAGGTCACCATCTGCAAGCCAGGAAAAGGTTTGTTCAGACATTGAATCTGCGGGCACCTTGATCTTGGCATTGCCAGCCTCCAAAACTGTGAGAAATACACATTTGTTTAAGCCACCCCAGTTTATGGTATTTTGCTATAGCAGCCTGAGCAGACAAAGACATTGGGAGGCACTTAGTAAACATTCATTAACTATGAAGTAGATGATTCTACTTGTGCTTTTAAAGAGGTGGAAAGAGAATAGTAAAATGCCTAAATAATTTTCCTATAGTATGCCATATCATAGCAAAGTGAAGCAACTGTGGATTCTGGCTCTGTCCATGTAACTGGGCTGTCTCCACCCTTCCTGGCACCCTTCCTTGTACATTTGGAATCAATTATTACAGGCCTGCATATCTGCAAGCATTTGGTTTCAGGAAAGAGGTTAAGAGAAGCTAAGTGGTAAAAGGAATATGTGTTGGATCAAATAAAAAAGCCGCAGTGATGAAACTGGAGGAGGAAATGGAACCAGACCTCCAACCATCACATTTCATCTTAGTGCATTAAATGTCTTCTTACCAAAGCTAAGCAAAGCCCAGGAAATATTGAAAGTTTGACTTATGAAGTCATGCAGCTTGGATTTTTTTTCGAGCAAATGATGAAGTGTAATATTCTCATGTATTTTTGTTTTATTACTAATCTAAAAACATATGCTTCATTTTACTCTGGTGAAGTTTGTGAGAAGGAGTAGAGTCATTTAGTGTGTTTCCCTTTTGTAGTTTTATTTTTTGATCAAGGTTATGTATATACATTTTTAAATCAATTTAATAGTTATACACGTTCCTTTCCCATGAGGCAGCCATTTTCAGCTCTTTCTTTTTCCTCATATGTAACAAATGTAGAAGGGATGATAGAACTAAAAAATGTCTATTTTACTCTTTTCTAAAATTGTTTCTTTTTCAAAGTATGTTCTTTGATTACGCTCATCAGAAATCAGCTGGGATGATTGTTTCAAATGAGGAGTCCTGAGTCCCATTTCAGACCTAATAGATTTGCTAGGATGTGGGACATAGGTATCTGTATTTTAAACAGCCTCTAAGTGATCCTTATGCAAATTATAGTGTGAAAGTTACTTTCTTAAAGGGTCTTGATTTTTGCCAGGGAATGTAATGTTTTCTAGTTGTATGTCTGTCTTTCAATCCATTGTCATGTCGTTAGGAATCTACCTAACAAAGGTTACAGCTCTCATGTATGATGCTAACACAAACAAGAGAAAATAGTAGTTCACTTCTTCTAGAGAAATGAAAAATGGCTCTAGAGACTGAAATCTGGGTCCTAAATGTGTTTATTGCTATTGGGATATTGTTTCTAGGCCCTTTTAGAGGACAGATTTAAAAATCGTGAGTTATTTTAAAATTAGAATAATCAATAGGTACAATATGATGTATTAAATTATATTACAATTTGTTTTTTTTTCTTATAATAAAATTCATAGTTCTTAACAGTAGCATAATTGCTTTCTGCTAATCATAAAAATGCTAAATGATATTTTAAGACTAGTTTGTATCTTTGTTGGGTCTTAGAATGTTTCCCACTAAGGGAGTATAGTTAAAGTACTATACTGTAAATGTACTTTAAATATTTATTTTCTGCTTTGTTATACTACCAGTTATATTTTTCCCCAATAGCTGGCATTTTAAAAAATTTAATTTTTGAAATATGTAAGGTATATTATGTTAAAAACTAAATAAGATATAGAAAGTGTATACTGACAGAAGTTTTACTTCCATCTGTTTCCACCACCCAGTTTCCACCTCCTCTCTTCTTAGAGGTAAACATTTTTATTAAATTCTGACTTTTTCTTTTGTTGTTTCTTTTTATAAATGCAGGCATGCAGGTACATATAGTCTTGTTCCTCCTATTTTTTCACACACACAAAAAAATCCAAAATATATTAGCTTTACATTTTTTCCCACATCTTTTCCTCTCCATATATATCTGGAGATTAAGGAGAAACCTTGTAAACAGCTACTTTCTGCCCATTCCCCAAATACTCTGAGATGGTCACATTGAGTTAGTTCATTTTGTTCTTAGGTCCTCTCTTATTTCTGGTCTCCAAACTGGACTCTTTATTTAATAAAAACCTGTTGTCCAGAATCAGTATTTTCTATCCCATATTAATGAAAATGACCTGAGAAGTGACACAGTGTATCATGTTTGTGTGTTAATTCATATGTAGATTACCCATGTCAGGAGGTCATGAAAGAATTGGTTTTGCCCCCTTTTTAAAAAAAAATTCTAACCCGAGGGGATATGTTTACTGATTTTAGATTTTAGAGTGAGAGGGAATGAGAGAGGGAGAGGGAGGGAGGTAAGGGGGATGGGGAGAGAGAAAGAGAGAGAGAGAGAGAGAGAGAGAGAGAGAGAGAGAGAGAGAGAGAGAGATCATCTGCCTGCTGGGAATCAAACCCACAACCCTTGGGTATATGAGACAATGCTCCAACCAACTGAGCCACCTGGCCAGGGCTGGTTTTGTCTCCTTTTGTCCTTTGAAAATAAAAGATCCAGACTAGCACCCAGATACCACTATTTTACCTGGTGTTTCAGTTTATCCTGAATGCCACAGCATCTTTTCCTATGGTTTTTCTTTCTTAAAACATTGTTGAGAACCATTGCAGGGCACTGTCATTATTATAACTACTTTATGAGAGATCTTTTATTTTGTAAATATATTATACTGTATTAAGTAATCTAGATATTTTCCCCATCACTAGGCTATTCTACCCAATTATCACCAGTATTGTGTAAAAAATAAAAAGTATAGAGAACTCAAATTTACTAGGATAAATGATATGATTGGGTAGAAATACAAAGCATTGCTTTTATTGTTGTTTGCAACATGCATTGACAATAAGACACATTGTAAAGGAAGAAAGTACTCTTTCCAAAGAAAGATTTTCCAATTGAACTTAATCTTTAAGACTCCCAATGATATGTTCACTTCCTGTTTTCCTGTTTCAGGCACACAAACTTGGAGCATGAAAACCCTCAGAGGTCAAATATTATTTAAATGGTTTTTTAGTAGTGAATAGTGGCTTCTTAGCAATAACTATCTTTGATTCTTACATAGTAATCTTAGAAAGCAAGTTCCATAATTACTTTGCAAGAAATGATTGGATATAATAATGTTTACATAAAGTTTTAGATAAAAGTAGTATGTGCACATTCCTTTTGATAGGTATTATGAGCATTATGGCTTTTTTGATATTAAGAAGATTGGGCTTAGTTATATCAATATATATCATAATATACTATTATATTAATATATAGCATGGCTAATTATTTTCTTCTCTGAAACCTATAAAAATGCATAAACTACTTAAACTAGAAACTATGATTAACTTCAGTAACATTCCATGTTTATATGGTAATAAAATTCTTCAAACAATTTATCATTGAGCTAAGGACAAGATACATTAACCCCTTTTAAATTTTAGCATACTGATGTTGAAATTTTTAAGGGAGTGAATTTACTTTTACATATGTTTTGTTCTTACAAAAAGATTAAACCTTAAGTCATAAACACTACTTTGTGGGGGGTGGAGGTGGAAGAGGGTATACAGAGGATAAATGATGATGGAAAAAATAAAATAAAAATAAACTACTTCAGTGTTGTGTCGTCTTTCATAATACTGATGAAAATTGCCTAAGTGTTAAATTCCTGAACATTTATAGGAGTTCATGAAGAAAAGTGAAAGCCATCTCTTAGGTGGATAGTAAATTTTTTCTGGGGAATACTAATGATTAATCAGAAAGGGCTTTTCTATTGCACCTGTGACTTCATTCTCATGAGTACTGGTGTGGTGTTAATGAGCAGGCATTAAGTGTTACCCATGGTGTGCTCTCAAATTGCCAACGTGAAGGAATTGATAATGAGAATGACAAGGTGCTCCATTTTTTTCTCCTGGGGCTTCATTCAGGCCAGAAATGTAGTCTTTCAACGGAAAGTTGGGACTGGCAGGCTAAAGCCTGACCTGGTAGGTTTTTAAATGGCTCTGCCCATGGTGTATCAAGAAGGGAGAGGCTGATGCCATAACCACACATAACAACATTCCACAGAAGGCTGCTATCCCTCCCCGCCAGTGCATCTCCACCCTTAAAGGACGGCTCATGTCTGAGGAGGGCCACATGCATGGATTTGTGATTTGCATTTCAGGCTGCCATTGGAAGAGCAGAGGCAAACTGTTGTCCTTGTTTGATTCCTCCAAGTTGTCTTGATCTTGGTCTCATGCACTCCTTCACCATCCCAGTCTACCTTGGTAGTGCTGTTGAAATTATACCAGGTGAGTTTATATGAAGTCTTTGACACTGTCCACTGCTTCCCAACGCCATAGGCCCAGGTAGTCACCAAGTCCTGCAGATGTATTTACTCAAGAGAACATATATTTTAAAAATTTAAAATTTATTTAATATGTATTCACATAGTATATTATTTAAAATGTGAAGAGGAGTGAATGAGTCAGAGGCTCAGTGGGGAACAGATGGCATTCCAAATAGGATTATTCCAAGAGGGTTTATTTGCAATGAAACCACTTATAAAAGCCCGGGGTAAGAAAACTATAATGCAGTAACCTACCTGGTTGTTAGTATCAACACAGCTGGGGGATGATGGGAAGAAGTAGGTACTAGAACTAAGGGAGCCAATCCTATTACACAGACATGAGCCCTTGCAGGAAGCTCTAATCTTCTGTGGAGAGACAGCCAACTCCAGGTGGCCTTCAGTGAGTGAGCCAGGAAATCAGCTTCTGTCCTCATGCTTCTCCCACTGATCTTTTGTACCGCTTTCCATTGTCCAATCCAGCCAGAAGCTAGAGAGCAGGAAACCCTTGATGCTGACCACATGGGTCAGTCTCCTGGGACACAAGCAGGGTGGCAAGTGAACCTCAAAGAAGCACATCATACCTAGCACAGAAAGATATATGAGAAAAGTCTCTCCCCTGCCCTGGCACCCAGTTCCCCAATGTGAAAGCAACCATTTACCAGGACCTCCCAGAGATCTTAAGTCTTGTTCAAGTAAACCAAGGGGTGGGGATTATTTTTAAAGATTTCAGAATTTGCCTAAAGCAAGCCTTGTTGCTGGGAAGGATCCCTTGATACGTGCCAAAGGTTTGCTGAGGGTCACTTAAGATAATATGACACATATCTGGTTCCTGTGTTTGGGTGCTTTTGTATGGTCCATTTTGGTCTTAAGAATGCTAAATCAGTTAGGGTTTTGTATTATGGCCTTATGTTTCCTATTAGTGAGCTGGCTCAGAAATAAAATGTAAATATTTCCTAATTTGCTATTCATGGGTGGACATTGAATTAGAAGACCCCCTGAAATTGCACTTAATGTGAAGTTTTTAGGAAAAAGGTGCCATGGCTTTCAAAAAATTCTCATAGAGTTCTTTGTGTCATGAAAGACTAAACACATTTACCTAAAGGAAGTTTGATTCATTTGGAATTTCTTCTCATTACATATTTTTAACATGACCTCTGCATTCTTAGGATTCAGTAGCCTGGACAAAGAATTATTCAAATGCTCTCAGGAACTTGCAAACCAAAATTCTCTAGTGTGATGGATTAATATGTGCTAAATGATCCTTGAAATATAAAACAGTGTGTTCTTGGTCAATAAATCCCACTATGGCCAGTTAGTAAGATTATTTATGTTCAATGGGAATATTTCATTCAATGTAACCAAGAGAAAAATGTTTTGCTTAAGTGATAAGAAAGAGAATTTGGATCAGTGAAAAAGTTACATAGCATTTTTTCTACACAAATTTATCCAGAAATTTTGTAAGGTGTTCTGTTGTGTAAAAACTCATTGATTTTTTTGTATACCTGTAGATAGACTTGATAAATTAAACTAAGTACATTCATGTTTAAGATTTTTATCATAAAATTATTTTTTTTTTTATGAGAGTGATTTCGAAGATTTACTATATTTTGGACTCCAGCTCTATGCCCTCTGTCCTCTGGTCAGATAATTTTCTGAGAAAAAATTCTGATTTAATATTAAAAATCACTGAGTGAGTTTAAGTTATGATTCCTAGTAACCTTTACAGGAATTTTTCTCTTTCATAAGGCACATACAAACTACTGAAACTCTTAGTGGAGCAACGTAATACGTGTTGCTCTGTGTAAAGTATTATTAAGCTAGATTAGATGAGTCAACTCTTTTCTTCTACTCTTTTTTCTTTTGCTGAGGACTCTGGTTACAAGTGTCTGAAACCTAAATAACTTAAACAAAACAGGGAATGTATTTATTTTTATTTACAGGAATTATACTTTTGGGGTGGAACTGGCTTCAGGCATGGCTACAGCCATGATCTCAGTTATATCAGGTCCATACCTTTTTGCTTCTTGGTTCTTCTTCTGTCTGTGTCAGCTTTATTCTCTTTTATACACTTTTTCTTCACACTGAGAAAGACATTATGGTTATAGAAATATCCAGACTTAAAACATTCTTGCCAGCAAAATATGTAGGAAAAAACCTTCTTTTTCCTTAAAAATATATAAAAATTCAAGGGAAAATACTTGATTGGCCTTGCTTGGTCACGTGTTCAATTGTTGGGTCAGATGATAATACAGAAGCTTATCCCATGATCAACAGTCCCTTCATTGACTAGTGGAGGCATTTCCCAAAGGAAGGGAAGGGGAACTGTGATGAGAGTAAGGGGATGAGTTTGCTGGGCTGGTTGGTATAAGCAGCAGATGCCCAGTACAGTGAGTTAGTATATACCTGTGTCAGCAAATACTGCTGCCAAATTAGTAATTAGAATGTCATCCTTTGGGCTTTACAAGCTAAGAATTCAACTACTTGTTCTATTTTAACTATAAAAGCACAGACAAAATCTGGAAAAATATGGAAATGTTTGATCTCCATGTGTTCTTGCTCTTTCTATAGAAAACTATCAAGTAGATAATACTTAAATATAATCACCACATAATCTTTCATGTTGCAGAGGCTTTTAAGTTGCCTGCTACCTAGTAAAATTAAATGTGAATACAAGTGAAAAAATAGGTAGCACAGTATGTATTATGCTTCTGACAGATTTGGAAATAATTACTTGCATGGGTATTTTGAATACAATAGGCCTTCACTGCTCATTTTTCCATATAATTGTCCTTCTTTCTTTTGGAAACTGATAAAGATTGAACAGAATCAAGTGTTATAATTCATTCAAGGTTGACTGCCCTTCCCAATGTTCAGAAATCCTCAAGGGTGAATGTCTTCATTTTCTTAATTCTTGTGATGGGAAAAATTATACTTTTTTTCTGTGCAGTATTCTAATTCGGGTTAGGTAGACACTAATTTAGAATAAAGATACAGAGTATTTTTGACAGTCCCAGTTTCAACATAGCAATTCATGTAATCACCACATTTATTATAACTTATTATACTTGTGATATGTTAACATTATATTAACAGTACACTCAGCCAGCCACAGATTGAAGCTGTAAGAAAGGTTCCTGCTTTTACTGTAGCAGTTCATTAGAATAGACAATACTGTTTCTGTCTCATGTCCTTTGATGTAAAAATCTCTGGTAAATTGAGCCCATCTTTAGTTTTGTTTTATTTTATTTTATTTTATTTTATTTTAATAACTACTTTCCCTTATCCCTTCTTCTCATCTAAGCAATGAGAAGTAAATTAGGATAAAATGAAAAAAAAAAAATTTTTGTCACCCATTTTTGAAGGGTTATTTTGTAATAGATGTCCAGAATTTATGGCAACAATAACAAATAAAAAGGAAAGAATTCTCCTATAAAAATCTTATCATCCAAAAAAAAAAAAAACAACTGGCTCTTCCCTCTCCATTTCTTTCTTGTCCTTCCCAGTGGGGTTGCACATATTTTATGTCATTGTCATTATACCTAGTCAGAATTTGTATTCTGCCCATTCCACTTAATTTTATCTCAAACATTTCCATATATTGCATGTCCAGTTTTGCTTCATAAGATCTAATTTGCCAGTGTTCTATAATTTGAAAAGGAATTAACATTTTATTGGAGATTTATGTTAGTTACAGTCTGAACTTTATAAATGATGCTATTATAAATATATTTGTGTATTAGAACCTTTCTTTTTTAGGATTATTTGTTCAAGAAAAATTCTAATAATGGGGTTAGTGGATCAAAGAGTAGAAGTATTTTTATAATCTAATTTTATAATGATTTTGAGATAGTTTTAAAATTTGGAAATATATAGCTACAATGTTTTTAATAGGTTTTTAAAAAATGCTCATATGAATATAGTTCTTTTTCTTTATTGGTTCTGTCTCATGTATTGTACCAAATTACCTCCTTTTACTGTTTATGTGGCGACGTAGGGGGGGAATGAAAATCTAAAGCACAGGTTCACATATGAAAGAACAAAAGAGAGAAAGGTGAGAGGACATGTATTGATCTTCTTTCACTCTTATCTAATTTCCATTAAGTCTGCCTGCTATTTAATTTCATTTGGTCTGCCTTGATGTCTTTTATTCGTTTTTATTTTTATTTTTTTGCCTTTTTATAAGAGTATTATTTCATAACTGTATCTACGAGTTAACCTTTAAACCCAGTCCTGATCAATGAAGAATCATGATTTAATATTTCCCCACCATCTTCCCCTTTACAAGAAGCTTTTGGAGGATATCCCTGCCCTCCCACCTCTCTCTCTCTCTCTGTCTATCTTTCTCTCTCTCTTTCTCTTCCTCCCTCTCCCCCTCTAGGGATTTTTTTTAAAGTATATTTTATTGATTATATTGTTACAGTTGTCCCAATTTCTTTTCTCTTTGCTCCCCTCTGCCAAGTACCCCCCTTCCCTCCAGCAATTCCACACCCCTTAGTTCATGTCCATGGGTCGTGCATATAAGTTCTTTGGCTTCACCCTTTCCTATATTATTCTTAACTCCCCCCTGTCTATTTTGTACCAAACAATTATGCTTCTTAATCTCTGCACCATTTCCCCATTTCTCCCCCTCCCCCCTCCCAGCTGATAACCCTCCAAATGATCCCCATACATATGATTCTGTTCCTATTCTGGTTTACTTAGTTGGATTTTGTTTTTATTTTTTAGATTCAGTTGTTGATAGTTGTGTGTTAATTGTCATTTTAATGTTCATAATGTTGACCTTTTTCTTAAGTAAGTCCCTTTGACATTTCATATAATAATGGCTTGGTGATGATGAGCTCCTTTAGCTTTACCTTATCTGCTCTTCCATTCTAAATGATAACTTTGCTGTATAGAGTAATCTTGGTTGTCCTCTACAGATTTTTTTTTTAATTTTTTAATTTATTTATTTGTTTGTCTCTTTATTTTTTTAGAGATAGGGGAAAGGAGAAAGAGAGAAGGAGAGAAACATTACTGTGTGGTTGCCTCTCACTTGCACCCCCAACTAGGGGACCTGATGTGCAACCTAGTCATGTGCCCTGACTGGGAATTGAACCAGCGACACTTGGCTCGCAGGCCAATGCTTAATCCACTGAGCCACAGCAGCCAGGGCTTGTCCTCTACAGATTTTTAATAAAATTATTCTCTTTAATTTTCTGGAATGGGTATAATCATATATACCAGGAGTCCCCAGCCTCCGGGCTACAAACTGGTACCTGTACTGGTTCAGGCCTGTTAGGAACTGGGCTGCACAGCAGGAGGTGAGCTTGAATGTAATGTGCTGAATCATCCTGAAACCGGCCCTCCTCCCCACCTCACCCCAGTCTGTGGAAAAATTGTCATCCATGAAACTGGTCACTGGTGCCAAAAAGGTTGGGGACCACTGATATATACTATATCTTTAAAACTTCCAGTGGGAAATCCAGTGCCAGAATTTACGGTAGTCTTGAATGCCTGTTGGGCAGCCCAGAAAACAAATGACAATAGATTAATTCTGCAATTTGTACCTCACTGGCAGATTTTCACATCGCATGAATATTGGACATTGTATTATATCTCAGCTCACGTGAAAATGATCAGGATTTGTGAGCTGCTTGATTGTAAGTCTTAGGAAATCAGGTATCTTGTATGTCTTTCTGTGTCCCAGGGACAGGGACCTAGCTCTGTCCTTGGCAAGTATGGCTTTTAGCCTTCTCTATGTCCCATGGAAGGGTAAGTATTTTTCATCTCATTCTGTGGGGGAGAATATATACTAGGACAGGACAAGCTCCATGGTCAATTAGGTTATTTTGACTTAGGATAAAAATTATAGAAAATTAGTTTATTCAGGAAAAAAATTTACACATAATATTAATTTCAGAACATGTTGGCTTATGGTTGTCAGACATATTCATTGCCATCCCTGCATGAAAACTTAGACTAGAGCTTTCATTTAAAAGCAAGCTCCAGAAAGTCACATAAACAGAAAAATGCATCTTTGTTATGAGAACGAATTCTAAATGAGAAAACAAATAACTCCCAAAGGGCAGCTATAATCTGAACCTGATTTTGTTCCATATCTTTCCAACTATTGACAAATTCAGCACTAGAATATATATTAATTGGATTATATTTGAATGGTTTTTCATTATATGTATGTATATTTTCAGTTATAGAATGGGCAGTGATGATAATTTTTTGGTATTTATTACCTATCTAAAAGAGGAAAACATACTGAACCATGTTTTCATTTTCTCACTCTGCTTTCTGCCAGTGTTGTCTACTGAATCTGCCCTCGCCCATGTTACCACCAACATACTTGTCTTCAAATTTAATGATCTTTTATTTTTTTGTCCCTGGCTTCTCTGTAAATCCTTGGAACAGTTGAAAAGGTTGACTCTCTCATAATTAAAACTTTCTTTTTAAATATTAATTTATCCTTCCCTTTCTCCTATTTCTTTAATATCACTTCTTTCTCTAAACGAGGGCATATCTAAGCCTGAGTCAATGTCTTTTTTTTTTTCTCCCAGTTACCATCATCATTCAACTCTATAAATATTTCTGTAAATATTTCCTAAACCTGACCTCTTCCATGTGTCTTCTCCCCACACCTCCAGTTTCTATTGCATACCTTGCAAAGGACCAGGTTTTCTGTAATCACTTCAAGATCAGTATGTCCATCACTAAATTCATCATCTTTCCCTTTTACAGGTCTTTCTCCAGATTTTCACATATCTACTTCCTCAGACATCCAGGTTTATTAAGTAATCTGTTGCAAATGATGGGGTAAAAAGAAAATTAGAATTTTGGTTAGAGCTAACATTCTATTGCTGTGTAATGAATTGCCACAAATGGTGGCTTAAAACAACACAAATTTATTGTCTCATTGTTTCTGTAGATCAGGGGACCATTTTCAGATTAGCTGGGTTCTCTGCTCAGATGGAATAAAGGTGCTGGCTGGGGAGGTGATTGCCTCTGAAGCTCAGGGTTGTCTTTTAAGCTCATTCAGGTTGTTGGCAGAATTCAGAATTGGGTGTATGACTGAGGTTCCTGTTTTCTTGTTAGCTGTTGTCTGTAGATCTCTCTCAGCAACTAAAGGTCACCCTCAGGTTGTTGCCACATAGTCCTTCCCAGAGGCACTGCTTGCCTGTTGCTTTTTTGAGACCTGCAGAAGAGCTTCTCCTGATGCTTCCTGGCCTGCCTTGGGGCTCACCTGCTTAAGTCAGGCCCACTCCCTGTTTTCTCCCTCTTCATGAACTCAAAGTCAGCTGATAAGGGACCTTAATTATATCTGCAAATCCCTTTTTTCTATACTGTAGCAAAATCATGGGAATGAGATCCTATCATAGTCATAGTCCCAAACACACTCTGCGAAGTAATCATGGAGGGTGTACACCATCCAGTGGGAATCATGGGCCTGGTTTAGAATTCTGCTTACTACAGGTAAGTGGGGGCAAGGATGGGAATGTGTGTCAGCATTAATTATTCAAGTGATGACTTTGAGGAAGTTTTACTAACATAGGTGGTGCCTATAGAGTACTAGTTTAAGACGTCATTGATATGCGTTTATGAAAAGTTTACTAATTATATATAGATATATATTTTTAAAAACATACCATGAAAATATTTCACTATGCACTTATCTACACTCCACTACAATAATTGTATCTTAAATCTGTTTTTGTGCTTTTTGGTAAACAGTTCCCACAATGCAACCATATTTGAATGTGAAATTTAAGAATATTTTGGGAACTATTATGTTTTTATTGAGAGATACATGTGAATAATTTTGCCCTTACTTTTTTTTCCCCCTAGCTAGTCTAGATAAGGTGTAATATGAGGTGACTTTCTTCATCTATCCTCTCAAATAAGGATAATTGCTTCTGGTGAATAATCAGTTTATGGCTTTTATCCTATTTCACTCCCTGACATTTGGAGGAACAGCATTCATTTTGTTTTAAGTTGCTTTTGTGTGTATGTGTATGAGCCAAACCAGATTTGAAGTGTTATTTTTCTTTGGGAGAGAAAAGAAATAAATATGTAGATTTCTTATTTGAATAAAGAGAATAGTGTTTATGCTCTGGTTTCCTAAAATGTGTTTATAAATAGCATCTGTTTCTATATTAATATAGAGGTTTGTTAATTACATTCTTCTGTTGTTTCTAAAATTGATGTTAAAGCTTTTCTTTGAGTCATATCTATTTTGTGTTCTTTGCTCTATTGTCTAAACCATTTTCCCAATTTCATGAGAAAGTATCTCTTTTAAAAAGTATCTTTTTAGGGAAGCCACTGTTTTTTCATAATTTTGCATAAATCAGAACCTATTACCAATTTTAGGCTATTTATTTCATAAACTGTTAGATATTTATTCTTATTCCTATTTTACAGAGACTGGGATTAATAAATTTACACAACTTTCACAATATGTTATATTAGCTAGAACATTATGTAGGGAAAAAGGAAGAAGTAAACTTTGGTTTTATTTTCAAATCACTGGGTTATGATGATATGTTATTTAGCTAATTTGAAATTAAATACTGACACTTGAAGACTTTACTGTCTTGTTTGTTTAATTTGGAGCTGCTCATAGCTATCAACACCATTATGTGGAAAAATATTTTATATGTATATTCATAGACTACTCTGCTTTAGACTCTCTGGCTTTGTACTTCATCTGAAGCAATTTAAAATGGAATTGGAAATTAATGTGCTTATCTCTAACCACATACACATTCAGTCCTCATTTCTCTTGATTGACTTAGCATTTCTCTTAGGGAAAAAAAAATGAGATTCATGGCTCAGTCAGTAATTGTATTCATCTTGCAATTCAAGTGTGTCTTGAACTTGTTCCGATCAGGCTGATATTTGCCTCTATTAAGGGAGCCTTCGTGACAAATATGAATCCACAAGATAATGTCTTATTCTTGATTGTTTCTAACCCAATCTTAAGGTGTCTGATGTGTTTTAGGCCCTATTTATCTTGTTGATTCATCAATGTTTTTCCTATTTCCTGGGTGTACCAGATCTAATTTTGAGCATATTAATAGCCTTCTAAGGAAAGGAAAATACCACATCCATGGAAGGAAAAAAAATGTTGTTACCAGTAGCAAGAAGGTGGATGAAATTCACTTCTTTGCACAATGGTCACTTACCTGTTTTTTCTCTTCTGAATGCTTGGTGGTAGCTGCATACACTGGATTTCAAATCTGCAGTTTCAAACAGCAGTGCAATTTCTTATCTGAAAAATGTTTATCAACTACTTTTCATGATAGAGTTTATAGCATTCCATATTGTTAAGAAAGTACACTTAGAAAGTTACATTTATTTCCTATTTGAATCAGTGAAAGCATTGAATAAAGAAAGGTACAGGCAAAATACTTGAAAAGAGCATCTACATTATTTCGTCTCCATCCATGCATATCCACACATGTCCATATGTGGGTGGAAATTGTGGAGAGTTTTCATCTGTATGCATGCCATTTAGAAGTACAAGAGATCCCAGGGAAAATAATTTCCATCTTCAGCGTCAGAGTTACTTCTTTTCATCTATTTTTATGTATGTGCATTATAGAGATCAAATATACTATTCTTATTGCTACAATATGTCTTGCATTAAATTCAAAGAGGAGTACTTCTTTTGGAAATTAAAATGGGGAAACTAAACAATATGCAGTCTATTAAAAAATAAATATTTTAAATGCTTTTAAAAATTGTAGTCATGTAATTGCCCTTTATAACTCAGACATTGACCTGCAGTTTTATTCTTAGTTAAGCTATTGGTAATTCCATTATTTGTCACAAGTGATTAAAAATTAACATATAAGCTATTTTTTTTGGATTATGGATTCTGCATTTACATGTCCTCTGTGATTATGATGATGATGGCTTTTTTAGAATGCTCATGAACATCCATGTTATCTACTCCATTAGATGTTCTCATAACGATAACATATAGATAGATGAATATGTGGAATTTTTCACTTATCTTCCCTGAGTTGGAGAAATTCATTCTAACTCATGTAATGGAGGCATTTTTATGTTGAATCTCCTTTGCTTATCATCTCTACCTACTGCAGTTAGGTTATTTTTAATAGGACTTTCATCTTGAGTAGTCCTTTCATGTTCATTGGCCATGATAAAATCCTCAGCAGTCTATTTTTACCCTTCTCTATTAATAGAGGGATGTGGTTCTTCAAAACAAGGATTCAGGAATCAGACCAGAATGAATCTGGTTCTATTATTGACCAGCTCGGGAAATTTGGGCTTCCCACTTGACCTTTCCAGGCTTCTGTTTCTTTGTCTACCAAACAGGATCGTATTTATACCTGCCTCATCAGTTGGCTGTGTACTTCAGTGAGCTACTAATGCATTTAAAGTACATAGCAGAGCACCTGGCACACAGCTGTCCACAAATGCTAGCTGTTAGTGTATTTCCTTATCTTGAACTCTTGGCCCTAAGCAGGCTTATCTTCTCACTACCTCTGGAGTCACTTGTAGTTTTTTCTTTTTTCCAGCTCTGCTTTTTTTATTCCTCTCATTTGAAATGTCCTTCTCTGCCTCTCTCCAACCTACTGACAATCTACCTACCTTCTGAGAAGGAAGTCTTAATCACCTTCAGGAACCCTGACTTGAATGTTCTAATTCAGAGATCTTTTCTTTTTGTGCATTCTGTGTGCCTACTGTCAGTTCCATTTATCGAGGCTGTCAATAATACATTGCATTGAGATCTGTTCTTTATATTTTCTTGTTTCCATAATAAGACTTGAAGTTCCATGGGATCAAGTGCCTTTTAAGTTTTCACATCTTCCTAGGAATTGAATGTGCAAGCATGTTGTTGAATTCTATTTTGTCTTTTATTAAAAAATGATTTTGTTATTTACCATTAACTGTTTATATTTACAAATAAATATTCTACCAAATATTTTAATTGTTACCAATTTTATTAAAATATATGAATTTGTAATACTTCATATGAAAAATTTTTGTCAATTATTTTGACAACACCTTTCACAAAGATTTATTTAAATAGTAAAATTTTAGATTACATATATGCAGGGCACTGTGTATTTATAAATAACTAAATGAAAGAAATGAATACATCAAATGTATGCATTTAAATAAAATTATGTGGACATATATAAGAAAACAATTAAAATCATTTTTGAAATGATGAAAAGACAAAAATGGGAATAAAAATGGGAGTTTAAAAAGTTGTTTGTTTGTTTTTTAAGATTCACACATGTGTTCATCTTTCTCTGTCTGATTTATTTCACTCAGCATAATGCCTTCACTGTCACTATGGCCGGGTTTCCTTCTTTTTTATGGCCAAACAATATTCCATTGCATACATATACCACATTTTCTTTATAATTTCTTTTGTGACTAGGCACTTAGGTTGTTTTTATGTCATGGATATTGTAAACAATGCTGCAATGAGTGTGGGGGGTGCATATGTATGCATACATATATTTGGTATTTTGTTTTGATATTTTATTTTAATAAAATTAAAAATGAAAGTTCCTGAACATCTCTGCCTCCTGGATTTTCTCTCTGGCTATATTTTCTCCTCCTGTCCTGCCCTGTTTCTGGACTGCTGCTAACTATTGAAAGAGAAAAAAAAAAGTGTTCCCTATTACATGTATGAAAAGGATAGTAGTTCTGTGGCCTTCTTTTTTAAAAACCTAACTCTATATTACAAGTATTTTATTTCAGCATACTCTTCTTATGGTTCCATCACCCTGACTTGTCCTCATTGGTTCTCTGCTCATACTTTCATTCAGCTGATCTCCAGACTGTGCCATTTTGATGTCTTTGTCCAAAACATTTTCATATGCCAACATGTAATAGAGGCTTAGTAAATATGTTTTTGAATGAATTAAAATAAATCATCAGAATTTTAGATTTGGATGGGACCTTAGTGATTGCTTAATCTAACATGTTCACTATATTAGTGATAGCTTTTAATTTAAAGTTTCTAAATTCAAAATTATGCAATTCACTGTTTTAATTTTCTTTAAGGAGAAAAGTAAAGCTAGTTGTGTACTTGTCTCTGATGCTTCTTCCCTGTGTTCACATCAGTACCCCAGTACCATAGTCCTTGATCTATATGTAGGGTTTTTATAATGCAATATGCTATTCTTCCTTCAGGCTCAACAGATATCAAAACATAATGCTCATCTTGTTTCTTACCATTTTCTTCTATTGCTCCATCATCCTTTGTCTTCAGGACCTTGCTTGGAACAAATTTCCCAGGATCTTCCCAAATTTGGAAACTTTAAGAGAGAGACAGGACGTGAGAGCACAGAATCACTGTTCTTACTGATAACATAGTTGAAAACATCATGCCTTAGCTTGAAGTCTAGGATGATCCTATTAGTGCCTCCTGTCTCCATTTACTGTGTAGTCTAGACTTTGGTATTTTGGGAAGATTTTTGTCTGTAGTGCAGACACAGTTTCTCATAATCTCTGCATTCAGATAGTCACATTGGTCTGAGCAGAGAGGAAGAGAAAGAAGGTCTTTGATGTTTACAAACTTTTTAGAGATTAACTGCATTTCAGAAATGTAGACCAATGTTAATCCTAACCAGGTCAACTCATTTCTTCAGCTAAGAAGGTAAGAATCCAGACTTCTGACCAAGATGGGGGCATAGACAGACACGCTGCGTCTCCCTCCACAACTGAGAAGGAATACAACTACCTCAAAACTAGAAACAACCAGAAGTTCCAGAAAATCAAACTGCATGGAAGTCCAGCAAACAAAGATATAAAGAAGAAATACTCATCCAGATATATAGGAGGGGTGGAGCCAGGGAGGAGAGGATGCGGTGTGGTGGCAGCAGCAGCGGTGGCAGTGGCAGGCCGGTGGAAAAGCGCTGTCACACATTTAAAAGTCAGGAGGGACACCTGGGGAGTGTTCCCAGCTCTTCACTGGATCTCCGAGCTTACTGACCCAGCACCAGGGAAAATCAAGCCTCATTGCTTCTGACTGTGCAGACCAATGGGGGTTGGGGTGGAGGGAGAAACTGCTGGTCTCTCAGCAGAGTCCGCTTGTTTAAAGGGCCCCCACAGTCCTAGAATGTCTGCAGACTCACCCACTCTGGGAACGACAGCCAGGGCAGTAACTAGAGGGGCGCCAGTCCAGTGCAGAAGTGGGAGAGGTACCTGGAAAAGGGGCGAGTGCTAGGCAGGTGGCATTGTTCCCTCTCAGACCCCTCCCCCACATACAGTGCCATAACACGGTGAAACAGGTCGCCCTGTACTGATGAATTCCTAAGGCTCCACCCCTTGCAGGATAACAGGAGCAAAAGCTCTACCTGGGATGTGGAGGCAGACAAACACAGGAGCCTGTCAGAATTAAGAGACAGAGAAGTATGGCCCAAAAGGGGGAATGGATCAAGGTTCCAGTGGGAGAACTAAGTGCGGAGGAGATAGCCAACCTAACAGATGAGGAGACAGACAACCTAACAGATGCAGAATTCAAAACACTGGTGATAAAGATGCTCACAGGCTTGACAGATATGCTTGAGTATGGCAAATGCATAAGGGAAGAAGTGAAGGCTATGCTAAGGGAAACAAAGGAAAATCCACACAAAACCAATGGTGAAGGGAAGGAAACCAGGGTTCAAATCAATGATTTGGAACATAAGGAAGAAAACAGTCAACCAGTGCAGAATGAGGAAGCAAGAATTGAAAAAAATGAGGAAAACTGCCCAAATTTTGCGAAGGAGATGGACATACAGGTCTGGGAAGCATGGAGGGTCCCACGTAAGCTGGGCCCAGAGGGGACCACACCAGGATGCATCATGATTGAGATGCCAAAGGTGAAAGATAAAAAGAGAGTCCTGGGGGCAGTAAGAGAGAGGCAGAGAGTTGCCTATAGGGGGCTGCCTATAGGACTATCAGCTGATTTCTCAGAGGACACTTTGCAGGCAGGACGGGACTGGCAAACAGTATTCAATGTGATGAAAGGCAACCTGCAACCAGGATTACTCTATCCAGCAAAGCTATCATTTAGAATGGAAGGACAGATGAAGTGCTTCCCAGACAAGGTAAAGCTAAAGGAGTTCATCATCATCAAGCCATTATTATATGAAATGTCAAAGGGACTTACGTAAGAAAAAGATTAAAGAAGGGTAAGAATCCAGTGCTGATCCCTCGACATGAAAACAAGGAGTATTGGAGGAAAAGTGAGGCTCCCTGACACATCTTTCTTAACCCTCCCCATGTTTAGTTATGTGCTTTTTATTGTACATGCCTTTTAAGAATGAGTTTTGTGTTTTTTTCCATATCCTTTGGTTCTCTCTCCTAGAATTGTAATTACCCAGTTTTCTTAGTCTCCAACCTCTTGCTGCAACCAATATTTTATGTGCTGTTTGGATTGCCAGTCTTCTTCTAAGGCTTCCCCAGCCCTGGTAGCAGTCTTCATGGCCCAGGAAACTGCCTATAAGAAAACCCCTACAGGACCTGCAGGCATTTTGAGAAATATTTCTGTAGACCTGTACAATCCCTAGTTCCCACTTCAGTTTCATTGAAATTTTTATATATTTATGGATTCCCTGTTTAACTCATAGTTATTTTAATGTTTCTTTATACATCTGTATAGAATGTTCAGAAGTTTTTTTCTTCTCCATCTTTTATTTAAAGGCAAGAGATGCTTAATTTTTATTAAAACATTCCTCCATAAATGCCTAATTCATTTGATACTAAAACTTAAAATTAGAGCAAAAACCAGAGGGAGGAATATGTCAGTCATGAGATATAGCTTAGGTCCTTTTTAGCTGGATGTTTATAATTATAAACATTATTTTATTTCAGGATTTCTGCTTATTCCCTAGTAGCTGAACATAAAGACTTAACATTATGCATTGATTTTTATACAAACATAATTTTAAATTTATGACTGAAAAGCAAGCAATGAAAACACCGTTTTTCTTTTTCCCGGGTTGGTGACTGAATTTAGATAGACAGGAATATCTTTTCACATTTATCTGGTGAGCCAGATAAATTTGAAAAGAGGGGCCACATACAAAGGCCTAAGATAATCAGTCCTCTGTGTCTGGACTGATTCATATATGACACTCTCTTTTTCCTTCTTATCTACTTTTACATATTGTCTGATGCAAATTTAGTAATTTTGCACAAGAATATTAAGGTTTTCCTAGAGAAATTTTTGTAAAATTGAAGAGAATGGGGGATCAAAGTATATTTAACTTCTATGTTTGCTGTTTTGTGTCTTCATTATTGGCTCTTAGAATATAGATTAATTCAGGGTCAGGCCATAGTGCCAAGATCCTGATTAGTTTTCTTTCCATTTACTGCTCATTTAAGCAAGTATGAGGAGTGATTTTGAAGTAATAACACTCTTTTTAAACAAGCTTTTCAAAACTTGTACAGCCAAGTAAGTTGTCCCCTTAAAAGTTGTCACTGTAGGAGGCCCTTGCATTTATTGCAATAATAACAGCCTGTTGCTAGATCTCTTGAGGAGGATTGATATCAAAGTCTACAGCAAATTTTAAATACTTTTTTAATGGTGGTATAATATCAATAACTAAGGGTATATTTTATATTTGAGTTTCAGAAGCAGCCAACAAGCATTCACTAGTAGGGGTAAGTAGCCTATTTGTCATTCAGAAGATACCGTTAGGAAATGAGACTGGTTTTCTTATGTCTCATGAAATATCCCTGAAGGCAATTCCATAAAGGAAATTTTAACAAAGTTTTGAACAATTGCAATATCACTGGCATAAGTGATGAGGATCTCAAGAGGACAGTTTTGAAAATGACAACATTCAGCTGGCTCTTCAATTGTGTGATAATTTTTTAAAACCACTCATTATTAATTGTAACATTCTGGTATTGTGAAGAAACAAAGGCATTTTAGTGGAACCAAAATAAAAGAGTTTGACTTGGTGTGATTACTATTTACTCATAAAACATAATTGTAAATTGGCTGACATTTGCTGTAAGTGACCCTTGGAATTGAAAGCTAGATAAGGAAATGACGGTGCAATTGAATGAAGTATATGAGAGCAGAAAGGGCACCTTTTTAAAGACTTATTGCTAGAGTTTTGAGACAAACGAAGAGATATAATTTTCTACTGTGGTGTCTATCCATGCCTATATTCCTGATATTTCCCCGGCTCAGCTTTAATCCATCAATTTCCCATCATAAAAACTTTATGATTATGATAGAAAAATAAACATTAAAAATGACCTACATATTTCTGGTAAGGTATGGCAGATTGAACCCTTACATTTATCTTTCCTCCATTATAAAAACAGTTGAGGATATAATAAATTCACAAGAACAAAGCAGATGAGACCAGTAAAATTTTGGAAGATAGGACAAAAATGGCCAAGTGGTAACTGACTTAACTGAGTGGAAAAGCTGATTTCTATTATAATTGCAAGAAGCAGAATCTAGAAATGATGGCACCAGATGACTCAGAAAACTGGGGTATGGTGTGGGGCTGAAAGAGCTATAGTTTATATTAACTTAAAACATGTTAAACTCTAAAACTTTGTTTTATGATGGGATCTATAAACATATGGGAGAAGACAAGTGCCAGCAATACTCTTTTGGCTTCACAATTTTTTATGCTTTACAGAAAACAGATATGTCCATTTAAATTTTATTAATACAATAACAGATAATTAAGTAAGGAAACCAAATAGAATTATAGACTTTATAGATTATACTTTCATAGAATATAGTAACAGTTTTCTGTGTCTGGACACTGGATGAGAATCTATTGTTGGAGATAATGTTTTAAAGGCCTTATACGACATAGATTAGTATTTGCTTTCCTGCTGCTCTAGAAGAGGAGTGTTTTTTAATTTATTTTATTATTTTTATTATATTTTTTATCTTGACTCTCTTTCACCAATAGGTTGGAAGGGCTTATACTGTCAAAACTAAGTATTGGAATTCCAGTAGTTAGAAAACAAAAGCAGGTGTGAAAAGTATGAAGCTTATAATATGTATTATCAGATATTTGAGGAACACATCTAGTAAAAAAAGAAAGAAATTAAGACAAATGACAAGAATTTATCTGAAACAAAGAAAATTCAGGGAACAGAACAAAATCTTTAAAAACCCAACTGAATAATAATATATTCAGAGGGATAAATGAAACAAGAAAATGCTACTAAAAATCCAGAGAAAAAAACTGGAAAAAAAATTAGAAACAATAGAAAAGTTAAGTGATAAAGTTGGAAAAAACATCTAGAAAACAGGACAAAAGATGAAGTGGAAGAGAAGAGAATAATACTAGAATTTGGCAGACGGGGGCAGTGTCGTGTAAATCCTGTAGTATTTCTGTACTCAAAAATCCAAACCGTCAATCAAAGATGAGTTCCCAAAATATGTGCATGCAAGGTCTAAAATAAATGAACGTCACACATTCTTTATTTGGAGGGTATGGAGGCAGAGTTCTACCAAAATAAAAGGGAGAAGGGCAAGAAAGATGATGTGAGATGTGGGAAGCCGGTTTACAGTGAGGAGAGCATCTAAGGGAATTCCAGTATTATAGCTCCACAACAAGCCCAGAGTGCAGTAAGTCCAGATACAGGCAGAAGGGTGGGAGGCCACAAGAAGGCTGTAGCTAAGAAAAAATGAAACTGATAGAGTACTTGGCGTTTTTGACCATTTGACGGTTTTATAGTTTGAAAAAGTCTGGGGCTGATTTTTAGTGATGTGTGGAAAATTAAGAAGAGTAGAAAATTATGGGAGAATGGAAAATACATGTTGGTGTTGGTTTAGTTGGCTGAGAGGATGAGCTTTGGAGTCAGGCTGTCTGAATTTGGATCCTGGCTCTACCGCTTCTTATTGCAGGCATACCTTAGAGTAAATTCCTTACCTCTCTATGCTCCAGTTTCTCATCTGTTTGGAGATACTAATGATACCTACTTAACAAGGTTGTTGTGAAGATTAGAGTTAAATGCATGCGAAGATGTTAGATCAATAGTAGTAGTAGTACTAATAGAAGTAATAGTATTAGTAGTAATAATAATAGTAATACTAGTAGCAAGGACTCAAAATAGTTCATTGTTATTTTTATTACTGCTATTAACTTTAAAATAAAGAATTGTGACATATGTTTGAGCATACTTTTTGAGAAATGTGGTGAAAGATACCCAGAAAAAAATGTTTAATAAACTAAAAAAAAAATTAATGACCTAAAGTGCCACCACTTAAAGGTGAACTTTTTAAACATTTGGGTGCATTCCCTTCCAGTTTTTTTCTGTGCATTGTTTTATATATATAATTGTTATATTCTCTCTATATAATTTCAGGTACTGCTTTTTCCTTGTTAATACAAACTCTTCTTAAAATTTTTTGTTGATTTCATTATTTTCTACTAAATGGATGGAAAATAACTTGCTTGACCAATCATCTATTTTTGTATATTTAGGTTGTTTTGTGAATAACTTTGGGACGATGGCTTTGTGAACTATGCATGTACATTTCAAATTTACTTTCCTTGTTTTTATGAAATTACATATACGACTTATTTATTTGGTTTCTTAAATGTATGTGTTTATATTGAAATTTTAGATAATTTAGATAATGTCTAAAATTAATGTAGCAGTAATCTAATTAACCAGAGATGAGCACTACGTATTAACATCTTAATGTATGTTTTTTAAATTTTTCCTTTATACATATATATTTTTCTTTCTTTTACAAAATTCAAAACTTTTCTCAAGTAGACATTATGAACATCTTTTAAAATCTTCAGTGAAATTTTAGTGTTAGCAGAGTTCAAGTGTAAATTTTTGTACCCTCTTATTGTATTGCTTCTCTGTTCTTATGTCCAGTGTTTCTCCATGATAATGCTGTATTTACAATTTTTATAGCTAAACATCTGTACACACTAAAAATTATTTCCTTGGGTTAAATTCTTAGAAACAGAATTGCAGGTTCAAAAAATATGTACATTCAGTATGTACTGTCAAACTGCGCTCCATGTAAGTATCACAGACTATGTTCACAGTGTTTGTGCTCATGATTCTCTAGCAGCCTTAACAAGTAGGTTTTATAATAATAATTATTTTTTAAATGACATTATATGTCTTCTATATTTATTGTTATTTTCCTCTATTTGATTCTTTATTGCAAAGAATATGAGAATTTTAAGATTTCACTACATTTTGAAAGATTGCTTTCTCAAAAGAGGGCAATAATTGAGCATCATTAATACTGAACAATAACGCTTGTTGATCTGTGTTCTCACTAAGGATGGTACTGTTAGATTCTTCACTCAGATGATTAGGGAGACAGTGGCAGCTTGACAGGACAGACCTTAAGCATTGCAATAATCCAGGCAAGTTACCATGGCATTTCAGACCAGGGTGGTGGCAGTAGAAGTGGTCATATTCTCTATATATTTTGAAAACAGAGTTGCCAGAATTTTCTGATCAATTGGATAATGGGATTAAGGGAAATTGAGGCCTAAATGATGAGTCTTTGGGTTTTGGCTGTGGTAACTGGAAAGATGAAGTAGCTATTTATGAAGATGGGAAAACTGTAGGAAAATCATATTTGTCAAGATCAGGAACTCAAGGTTGGACATATTAAGTGTGACCTGCTTATTTGATAAGCAGGAGGTGAGGCTGAGTATGTAGTTGTATATATGATTCTGGAGTTCAGGGGAAAATTCTAAACTGGAGATATAAATCTGGGGTCCTCAATATAAGATCGTTATTTAAAGGATAGCATTAGATGAAATTACCAAGGGAGTAAGTATAAAAAGAAAAGAGAGGAGGATGAAGACTGAGCCATGGGGCACTCTAGTGGTTGGAGGTTGGGGAGATGGGAAGAGGCTAAAGGAGACTAAGAAGAACCAGCAAGAGAAGTAGGAAAAAAGCCAGGAGAGTGTGGGGCTTGATAGGAATCTAAGGAGATAGTTCCAAGAAGAGGCGGTGATCAGCTGTGTCAAATGCTGTTTATAGGTCAAGTAAGATAAATTGACCATGAGATTTAACAACATGGTGGTAGGTAGTTTAATAACTTTAATAAGAGGAGTTTTGGTGAAGTGGTGTGGTGAAGACCTGATTAGGTGAGTTCAAGAAAAGAGGAGGAGAGAAAGGAAAGATATTGACTATGGGAATTTTCTTGAGTGATTTTGCTTAATGGACAGAAGGAAATGTAGCAGTAGTTGGACAGGGAAATTATGTTAAGAGAATTGTTTTGTTTGTTTTTGTAAATGGGAGAAATAACCGGGTTCATACAGAGATGGGAAAGATCTAGTAGAAAGGATGAATTTGAAGAAGCAAGGGAGGGAAGGATATCTGGTACCTTGAGCAGGCTAGAATGGATGAACTGTAGTACCTGAGTGGGTGGATTAGCTTTGGATAGTTGCATGGACAGCTAATCCCTAACACAGGGAAGGCTGAACATTATAAGTGCAGATGCTGATAGGTGCAGAGATATGCTGGTGAAAGTTTGTGTCTTTATCTTTTGATTGCTTTTTTCAGTGATATAGGCAGCAAAGTCTTCTTTTCAAAATAGATATGGAGTAACTATTGAAGGTTTGAGGAGAGAAGGAGAAGGTGTGAAATGGTCTTGATACACAGTTTGGAGGGTAAATGCCCTAGGAAAATGGAGTGTGATTGCCAGGCAGCTTCAAGGGACCCCTTGAGGTTGGTGTTCGTCATTGTAAAGTGAGCACAGTCTGCATGATGATATGCTATTCTTCAGCTTTTGTCAGTTGGTAAAGAGTTTATTTTAACCAGAATTGGTTTAGCCAAGGGGAATCCCATATTAGGAGATGGGTAGGGAGATTTGCAAGGAAGTGAATATTAAGATTGAATTTAGGCTGAGCAAAGAAGGGAGTGAGGCATGAGGGAGGTGAGGAGCAGTGAAATTGTAGTAAGTTCAATGGGTTATGGCTGTAATTGGGGTCAGAGGACTGAAAAGAGGTGTTGAAAAAGAAAACTAGGTTGGGTAGAGATAGTCAGAGAGTGAGAGGCTTGAAATTGAGAATATGGTGGGTGAAAAGTACATGGAGATCACTGCAGGAGATGAGATCCAGGAGCTGAGAAGCCAGAATTGGAAAGCTCATCTAAGTTGTCATCAAAATCACCAATTTAACAGTAGGAGTAGTGTTGGAGAGTGTGATTGTAAACTGGAAGCTAAAATCTTCAGGGAAGGAGGGAAAGTGACCAGGAGTCAACAAGTAACTACAAGGATCAGTGATAGGTCTGACAATATGAGATACAAATGATACAATGGGGGAGAATGGCATTACATAGCAGTGAGAAGCAAGGGGATCTCATCTCCACCCACACCCACCAGACCCTGTTAGTGAGGATGTGCAGCCCTTACTTAAGAGGCTATAGGAAAATATTTCTTGTGGAGAGCTGGTCTCAGAGTAAGATGATAAAGGAAATAGTTATTCAAAGGAGAGATTGGAGATAGGGGCTTTTGGTTAATGGTTTCATCTGTGTTCCAGAGACCACCATTGAAGGGTATCTGGAGATGCGGAGGGGTGCAAATGGGGGACAGAGCCATATGGAGATTAGGGAGCTGGAGATGAGGGATGATTTGGGAGCCTGAGCTTCTTGAGGTAACAGACATGAACTAGGATAAAGGGTGTGATTAGTTTAATCTTGATGTTTCTAAAGCAGCTCTCCATGACAAGGCTCTGCATGTTGATGCTTGGTAGATGCCCTCTTGTCAGGAACAAATAGGATTAGGGACTCCCACTTGACATCCAGCTTATGAGGTCACGCAGGAGGGTTAGGGAGCAGTCTTTCTTCGAGCCCCAGGCTCTTCTTGACTTCTGATGATGGAGTCTGGCCAAGGGGTATGGTCTCACTTCCAGAATATGGATGTGGAGGAGACAGAGAAGGCAGAGATACTTAAATGGCAGATGGCAACAGAGAGTTTACGGGTAGTTCTGACTTGCTGAATCTAATTTCCAGGTAATTAGTATTATAAAAAATCATTAATATGAATAATTTATTTGAACCACATCTAAGAATTGCAACTTTTAAAATATCAAAATCTTCCACTCCTAGGGTGCTTACAAGAAATCTAAGTAAATTTTGTAGTAAGTCTGGCAATTTTCTTGCTAAAACAGAAGTCTCTGATTTGGCTGTAATGGAGAGGGACATATGTGTCCCTCTGTTGATTACATGCCATAAGAGTCACCAGGGACTTCTTTTAATTGCTTTGCTGTAATGTGTTCACTGGTATATTTGGTTTTCAATGTGGTAATGAGTTACAGTGATCAGAATATACTAACACAGCATTATATTAATAGAATTTTACCAGAATATTTGTAGACTTAATCTGATTATACTTTCATTTCGTGGTAGCATTTGTTTTATATGTTGGAATACACCTCGGAGATTCTGATTTGATAGATGTGGGGGTGCTCAGGCATTTAAAAATATCCTGTGATTTTGCTGCAAAGCCAGGCTTGAAAGCCTTTGCCCTAGTAGGAATAAGGATTCTATAAATGGGCTATTATTAATGATAATGCCCATCTGAACTCTCACCTAAACACATTTACTCTAAGTGCCCTAGTCCTAACAAACACATTGAAAGCTCCCTGAAAATTTTCATCAGAATGACTTCCTCAATAGAACGTAACTAAAACAGCCTCAGCTTTAGGCACAAGGGTCTACAGAAAATACCTTGTATATGCCTAAGTAGGAAGGGAATTTTCATGTTTACAAATTAAAAATTAATAAAATGAAACTTTCATCTGAAAGGCAGATCTTGGACAAGCTTTTAATTCACTTCTGTAGTTTTCCTTTAATTTACTTTAGACAAAACAGGAATTTTAAATACTAGGATATAGACTGTAGTTCTGGCACAAAGCAAAGCTAATGAATGCATGATTAATTCTCAGTGGTCTGATGGTCCAAGACATTTATCCATTTTCTGTAGTGAGGATTCTCAGTAAAGACATTAATTTGTCAAAAGGATCAGGAAGGATCATGCTTGGCTAGAGAGTGTAAGAAAAAAAAAAAGAGAGAAGATGAAAAGGGGGAGGGATGCATAGAATGGAGACAATGCAAAGGGTGTTTTCTTTTAAAACTTTTCTAAGCTTATAATTTCTTATTTCTGTTAAATAAAATAATATAATTTGGGTCCTTAAATCTTCCATTTTTCCCAGTTCTATCTATTCTTCTGAAAAGCTTTTCATAGCATAGATATCTAATGAAATCTCTAATTTTTCATTGTGACTCATGCATGACCTCTGGGCCTTTTTGCTATTTTTCTGGATGAATTATAGTTAGATTTGATGCCTTTATGATTCTTTTATGTTTATATTATCAAAATAAGTTACATTGTGCTCATTTGGAGACTGCTCTAAAGAAAATATGATGTTAATTTTGTGTAGTATAAGTTATTAAATATTAGAATAAGAAACCTTATGTCTTAAAAGGCATTATTTTGAGCAATTCTGTGGGTTGAATGGGAAGTTCTTCTTCATGTAGTATTAGCTGGGGCACCATTATATCTGAAAGATCCAAAATGGACTCCATGGGGGAGGAAGAAACTTTCCTTTACCCTCAAGGTCCAAATAGACATGAGACAGATTAAAAAGAGAAAATAACCAAATTTAATACATACAAATATATGGGAACCCTACGTTCATGAGAGTCAGAGATCCCGTGTGAACGAGAGGGTCAGAGACTGGAAGGGAAAATGGGTACATAAGATCATCTGAGCTAAGGATGAGGTAAGGTGCCTTGGGGCTTCAAAGGGTCATTGCAGAATTATAAGAAGAGCAGATGTGTAGTAAATAAAATTTTATCCTGCCCTATAGATAGGTCAAAAGAGATTATCTCTGATAATCCGTTGTTATAGGCAAGCTCCCTAATTCAAATTTTTCTGAGTAGTTAAGGCAGAGGTAGAAGTTTCTCTTGAGCCTATGCTTAAAATAGCCTTTAGCTCAAAACAATCTTTGTAACACAGAGGCACAGGTTGGGGTGACTTGTTCTGAACCTCCATACCTCAATCATGTGGTTGGAAATTGGGGCCAACATTGGCTGGGAATTAAACTGAGGCTGTCAGCAAAGGACTTCAGTCTCCTCTAATTGTCTTGTTACGTGTTGCTTGTGCTTCCTCATAGCATGGTGGCTGGACTCAGAGATTGAAAGATGGAGTCCCACATGCCTGCAACTGGAAGCATTACTTCTGCCTCATGATATTTGCTGCAGGGCCAGCTCAGATTCAAGGGGAGGAGAGGTGGTCTCTGTTTTGCCAAGAGAGGAATGACAAAAAATTTGTAGTTATCTTTAGAGATGTTATTTATTTATTTTTAGAGAGAGAGGAAGTGAGGGAGAGAGACGGGAAAAGAAACATCGATTGGTTGCCCCTTGTACACCCCCATCTGGGGACCGGGACCCTAACCTAGGCAGGCATGTGCCCTGACTGGAAATCGAACTGGTGATGCCCAACCCACTGAGCGACACCAGTCAGGGCTGTAGTTATCTTTAACTAACCACAGCCTATCCTTTGACCAAAAATTATTTACATTTCTCACATATACAAAATGTACTAAATTCCTCCAAAGACTCTTTTAAAAAAATCTCATTCTATTATCATATCAGGCTCAAACTCAAGGTTCATTTTCTCATCATCTGAAGCAGGTCCTGGTTTGATTAAGGCTTCTTAGATGAGGTAACTCACGTACAGACTCTTGAACTAAAAAGACAAGTTATCTGTTTCACAAACACTGAAGATATACAGTCGTCCCTCACTATATCATGGTTCACTTATCGCGGCCTCACTGTATTGTGGGATTTTTATAAATATATTTAATTATTTATCACGGGTTTTTCGCTATATCGCGGGATTTTGCGGTACTGTATACGTTTGTTGTTAAAGTTACGTTGGTTTAAGAGTGTAGAATAAATGTAAGGTTCCTACTTCGTGGGGGGGTCTGGAACGTAATACCCGTGATAAGTGAGGAATTAACTGTAATGGGGATAGAATAACTGCAGTAGGTATTCCTGTTTTAAAAAGGGGAAATAGGAGGTACCTAACTATTACTGGTCCCTTAAAATTCTGATACTCAGCCACCAGGTCCATCTGTTTTGGAAAAAGGGGCTGTATTATGATTAAGGTTCTGTTCTGCTTCCTAGGGGTGGTTGGCCTGTGGTTCTCTGAATCACCATTTCTTTTCCATAATAAATGGCCCAAGCCTTATATAAGTATCTTTCTAGGTCTGCTTCCTGACTGTAGAAGGTTTAAACTGACTGTCCATTTTGATCCTAACTGGTGATGATTCCATTGGTGGGTTTTCTGTGAATCTTATTGGGATTTACCCCATTAGACAAAACTGCACCCATAGATCTTTCCAAGATAGGCCCCTCTCTACTTTGAAGTGTGAGTTCAGATGCTATGGGACAATGCCCTTAAGAATCTTAGAAGCTTTTCTGTTTCAGTGAGACTATGTGTTGCACCTTAAAGATTCTTAGGAACTCTTTGGTGTAGTTGAGGATCTAGTAGGCAGGCACTTGAGAATCTTAGAAATTCTTAAATAGATGATATAGACCAGACAAAACAGCCTTAAGTCTTTCTGACCTCTTAATAAAGGGTCTTACAATCATACCCTTTATTTGTTTGATCTTGACCTTGAGGTCACATTTTACTGACAACACCTTGGATTAGATCTTTGCTCTGAGGCTATTTCTTTGAAAACCTGTTGCTGGTTCAGGTTGTTTTGTTCATTTATTTGTTTCTTTTTATGCATTTTTAGTGGGAATACTGTAAATGAGGTGTCTTTAGTACATCACTTCAGGGATAAATGATTTTGGTTTCTTCCTTTATTGGTGATGTTAACTATTGACCATTTGGTTAAGGTAATGTTCCCCAGTTTTCTTCACTGTTTTTACTAGGATACAATTTTTGTTTGTTTGTTTATTTATTTATTTATGTTGATTTGTTCTACTAGTATATATTTTGAATGTACAAATTGAATGTTGGGATTTGGCCAAGAGAGTTATGCATTAGACTTTGTTGTATTTGAGATTCGTATCAACATCCTAGTAGAGACTGCTTCAGGAACTGGGATGTTGGTAGATTCAAAATATTTTCTGCGTGCATTTTATCAGAAAATTTTATAGAAGTGAGGTCATTAGCAGAGAGTGATAAGGAGGAAATGCTTTAGAGATTTGAGAAGGAAGGTTGGAGAAGGCTCTTCTCAGAATACATTGACTAGGAACATATAGTGGACTTCTGGGCAGTGTTGTGCTAAGGGGGACCACTTGATAATCATGGTCATGAATTCTATGTATGATGGTTCAGGAGGCTCTGCCTCTTTGTCAGACTTTGATTAGTAGGAGAGTTAAGTTTTATCACTGTGGAGTCTGGCCAGGTGTGCATAGTGGAGGCGGGGGAGTGGTAAGGAACTTTATAGGGTATGTACAAGGGAGTGATGAATCATGGATAGTAAACTAGACTAGGTGGACAAGACAGATGTAAGGACAGGGAAAAAGTGGGAGGTAGGGTCAATGGTTTAAAAGTCTCCAGACAGTTAAAGTGGAAGTTATAGAGGAAGATGGATAGGATATGGTGAATAGGGAGTGGAATACTTAAAATAAGGATTTAAGAGACATTTCACTTATGTTCTGGTTTAATACCATATCAACTTTATTTTAATCTTCATGTTAGACATGGGATAATTATTTTCATAAAGACTAAATAACTCGATCAAGGCCACATAGCTAGTAAATGGCAGAGTTTGGATAGGAAATAAAAATATTTGTTTTTGTTTTTGAACTCCAAAACCTTTGTACTGTATCAGCTGCCTCTGATTTATGACAGTTGCCTGCTAGACAAAAGATAATCGTATTATAACTGAAAATATATACATTGTTTTGCTTATTTCAGGCTTATTCTGGCATGAAAATTAAAAAAATAAAAGACCTGCGAATACATTTCTAACTTTAAAAACATTTCTTTCTTTAGAAAAAGAATGGCCTTTAGTATGTGATTGAAAATAATTTTCACTTTTAGCTTTCAAAATTTTCAAAGAAGCATTCACACATCATTTCTGAGTAAGCTGTGAACATGAAGTGAATTCTTCCTGATCAATTTAATGTAAAATAAAATTTCCTGTATGTTAAGGAGATCCTCCATTTTTCTACATTCAAAATTATTTAAGTAGATGCCTGAACAACCATAAACAATGATGAACTAAGTAAAAGAACTTAGGAAATTCTTATTATCTCTGCTTTAGAATGCTTCAAAAAGATTTACTTAGGTTCTAAGTTAATGGTGGTAGGGATTTTATGCTTCAGTAGAGGAAAAAGTGACATTTTATTTACTTTTTTTTAAAGCCTAATAATTGAAATAACAATATTTAGCAGACTTCTACTATACTGCAAACAAACCAACAAACTGCATGGGCTTGTTTTGGTTTAAATTACATGGAGTTTTTCCCAGAAATATTTGTAGGTATATAGAGGCTTGATTGAAATAGCTGCCTAATTTCTCAGCAGCGGGTTTTTTTTTTTTTTTTTTTGCTGTAATTACATCCATGTGGTGACTCATATTCTCTTTATTCCTGGATTTTATAATTCCAGTGAAAACATTTTCTTAAAATTTGAAAACCTGGAAGACTCAAAAGTTGTTTTTAAAAATCATCATCCTCACTGTCATCATCATTATTATTATTTTATTTTTATTATTGCTGCTACAACAATTATACCTCTGTTGAGATAAGACATGTCCAGACCAGTAGAGAATTTTTGTAAGATTATTTGAGCCAAAGCTGAAGACATTTGCCAGGAAGCAAGGTCATAAATGCTCCAGAGAATGACAGTTTTGCGGTTTCTTTTATGCATTTCAAAATAAGGAGGGGATGTAAGCAAGATTACAAGAAGATGGGAGATTAGATGACAGGATAGTTAAGATTATGTACTCTCTTGAGGATAGTTCCATTTTAGAAGAAAGTGTCTGAAAAGAAACATTTCAATGGTCTGTTAACCTAGATGCACAGAAGCAATGGATAGGGTTTACTTAAGGCAAAGACAAGCATTTTACTAATGGAGTTATATGCCAGGGTGTGACCTACCAGTTAGGAATTTATGATCAGCTCACCCTGTGAGGTTATTTTCCACAGAACCTCTTTTTTATTCACACTCCTTTAAGGAATATTTTATGTAGGTGCTTTCTTTTTCTTTTTTTATTGTATGTTTTCCCACTACTATTTATCCTCCCTATATACCCTTCCACCCCAGCCCACCCCCACTTCCCCCTACCCCCGCTGCAAATACCACAGTGTTGTCCTGTCCGTGAGTGCTCTCTTTTTTTTCTTTTTTTGCTCAGTCCCTGCACCATCCTCCATCCCTCAAGCTTTCTGTAGGTGCTTTTGATTTCACTCATGCTAGGTCTGATAATGAGGATTTACTCATGTGGCATTGAGGGAGAAAGGATCCTAGAGATAGTCAGTGTCAGGGATGGGCTGTTCTGCCTCCAAGGACCTAAGCAGCAGAGATTTGGGGCTTTCACTTTGGTATTCACCACTGATACAACTAAGTTTCACCCAAGTGTCTGCTTAGTTTTTATTTTTCTCTTTGCTTCATCAGCTGAATGATATTTTTCTGAATTTACTAGATCAGATTCCCAAAAGAGGGCACCTGGCTGGCTCTGCTAATAAACACTGCTTTTGTATGGTAATTCTTCTCTTCAACTCCTGGGGAAGTTGTTCAAGACTGATAGCAAGGTGTGGGGGAGAGTCTTTTGCACATACTGGCCGGTACCGCTCCTATTTGGGATGTAGTCTTGGATAATAGGGTGGAATGTGGATGGTGGAGCCATGAGTAGTTTTGCTTGACAAGGCAGAGCTTTACCAACCAGCTTTACTGTTTTCTTAGAAGCCTTAGGAAATTCGTGAAATCTCTGACATACTTGTGATAAATTAAAAGAGAGAGAGAGAGGGAGAGGGAGAGAGACAACTGTGGGTTGGCTGTACAACAGTTATTCTCTCCATCACTCTCATTCCCCCAACGTTGTTCAACTCTCTCTGAGTAGTTATGATGTTCATGGGGGCGGGGGCAGAGGAGGAAAATGTTGATTGTTCAAAAACAGGTGTAATTCTGGAAAAACATACTTAGGAAGATTAATGCTAGGAGGTTTTTGTGAAACACTTGCTGCGGACTCTTAAAGAAACACAAGGCTTTTTGACCTTGGGACATTTTTATCTGATGAGATGCTTAGAATGGCAGCAACCATGTTAGGGTCATGACAGGAACCAGATAAGAGAACAGGCCACCCACCATGCTCATGGTAGAGGAGAAAGATGAACATACTCATGGTCTGTTAATGATGCTAAGCCACCGCATGACCCAATCCTGAAACTGCCCTGACGTTGGTGGGAAATTACTTTGATGCAATGGGAGCCTACAAATATACTATTAGGCAAGCTCTTCTAGAAGTAAGGGAACACAAAGCCCACAAAGACCAAATTAAAACCCTCACATCACATGGTCTGCTAAATCAATTCCAAACACATGGTGAGAAGCAAGAGGAAAGAAATGGGTAGGTCAGCACACTTAGGATAGGGTGCAAGTGGGGTGCGAGGACCACACCAGCTAATCCTGGGTACACCATGTCCGTATGGCCTGCTTTTCTCTCTGCTGCATCTAACTTCCCTGTTGATTATGTTGCAGAGGGAACCTGGCTACAGGCTCCATTAGTCCCATCTGGGGTCACCAAAGCTGTTACAGAATGAAAGGGGGTTCTTTCACATGGTGCCTCTGTGTAAAACCCAACAACTAGTGTTGAGGAAAACAGGTCTTTATTTACAGTTTTCCAACCTGGGGAGGGCAGTGAGCACTTTGGCTCAGAGCCCTGTTCTCCCACGGGATCCAGCACTTCCCTTGTTCCCCAAAGGCTAGAAGCCAAAAACATGCCCAGAAGTTCCCCATCCCTTTTCTGTCAGCTCTCTCCATCAGGATCTGGGGTATGATGTCATCAGCCTCCATATAACAGTCCAGGAAAACATGTGCTTTGCCCTTTCAAAGCCACATGGTATTATCCTCTCTCCCTTTCAAAGCTGCATGGAGTTCTCTGCCCTCCTTGCAAACCGCATGGATCTTCTCTCTCCTCCTCTTTAAAATGGTTGCCACCTATTTTTAAATCCCTGACTGAGTCCTGTGATGCAGTGGGCGTGGTAACCAGTTATGACCATTCACAGAAACTTGTGCAGGCTCTGTATGCTCTTTCCACATCATTCCATGGTCAAAATCCCTCCCATCTCCTTGGGGCCCTGGAAGAGCCAAAGCCATTTGCATAACGGAGACGCTAGCTACTAGCCATAGTCATGTAAAGGCATCTTAAAAGCTGTTCCATTTCCCCATCCCCCAACCCGCAGGCTCTGGGATTTTTGGAGACCCCTACTCTGTAACAATTATGTGGTTTCAAGGACTGGTTTTGAGATTTGGGTAAGTCCCATAGATGGAAACTGGCCAAGCTAATGACACCCACTTCCTGTATCTGAGATACGCTGGGACAAGTATGCCTGGTCAGGAGCTGTAGCCTTTCAATTCACTTGCTGAACAGTCATGAATTCTACTTGTGGTTTTGGGGCAGTGAAAGCATGAGGCACAAATTGGTGTCAGCAACAGTTCTAAACCAGGGTGGTTTTGCCCTCCTGGTGTACATTTGGCACTGTCTGTAGACATTTTTGATTTTCATGACTGGTGTGAATGTGTATGTGTGTGTGTGTGTGTGTGACAAAGAGAGAGAGAGAGAGAGAGAGATGTTACTGGTATTTAGTAGGTAGGGGCCATGGATGCTGCTAAACATGCTGCAGTGCACAAGGTGCTCCCAAGGCAAAGAATTATCTGGCCCAAATTGTCAGTAGTGTAGATGTTGAGGAACCCTGGATGTCACAAATAGGTGGTTGAATTAGACCTCATAAATATTGTATTGTATCCTGGATATATAGTGTCTCTAGTATATTTATTATATCAAAAAATTTGTTACCCAGGTGCCTCATTAATATTTAATAACTTTCTATCAATGTGTAACACATACATGATTTTCTTATACTTTATACATATAATGCCTTTGCCAACATCTAACAAAATTTTGTTTATTAGGTGGTTACCTATATTTAAAACATCTTAATGTTAGCTCATATTTTATAGACTTCAAATTTATTCATTTAACAGAATTGAAGATTCACAAAAGCAAACTTACATTACAGCTATCCTGAAATTTCTAACAAGAAATAAGATGTAGATGTCCTAACTAAGCCACTTTTAGTTGCATTTTCTGCAACATGCAGCTTAGAGCGTCCTAGCTGGTTCCCCCATACAAAGTCCGTAGAAAAGTGTATTCTAAAGACAAATGAAACAAGGGCTTAGGCTATAATTATAGGTTTCCCAAATGGTAACGTAAGCATCAGATACTATAGAAGCTGATTATAGTGCTTGTGTTAGTATAACTCTTGTTTGATCATTCTGTTTACATTTCAAGCAATTCTAAGTATGGTGTTTATCATGGTAGGACTATGAGATCAAAAATTCACTTTTTTTTTTTTTTTTAAATAATTGGGACTATTTTGGCTTGGTGACCTCCAGAACACTATGAAAAATATTTTATTAGTTGGCTGAGTGTCTATTCATAGAGTAGTAAATTTAGAAATATCAACTAATGGGTGGCACCAATTCAATGCCAACAGGAATCCCCAGTTTGGGATGTAACAAAGAAGGAAACTTTATTCAGTGCAAGCAGCTCAATTTTGCAACAGCAGGCAGGGCTGTGAGGTGGGCTCTGGGGCGACGCAGCCCTCTTGGGCTAGACACTTCTGCACTGCTCTGCTCTACTCTGCCTGCTGTGCTCTACTTGCCCTGTTCATTTTGGTCTGGCAAGAGGTCTCTAGGGGGTCTCATCTTAGGTGTTTCAACTCCAGCCAGGGAAACCAGTTTTCAGTCTTTGGTAGAAAGGGAAAGTACTCTCCCTGAGCCAGAGGAGAGCTGTCTTACATAAAGTCCCCACCCTAGTTCCTGATTGCTCTGTCCTCATGCAAATGAGGACTCTAAATCCTTGCAATCTGACTGGTCCAAAAGGCACTGTCCTGTTTGGTCATGATGGAGCCACTCTGATGGGTCAGTGAAGATGCTAATGGGGATAGAGCTACACAGATCTGATGGATGGGGAAGGCCTCAGTCTTATTGGTTGAAATAGGATCCCATGAACTGCTTTACAAGGGCTGGCTCAGATGGCAGGAACCCAGTGCAGTCTTCTCCCTTGAGTGCAGTTTGCGTGAGAGGCTTCTGCTTAGAAATGACTGCTAGGCTCTGTTTTTAAATTTGAGCCCCATTAGCCATCAGGAGCCTTTCTTAGTAGGTATCTTTATTCGCAAGCTCCACGGAAACTTATAGCTTCATGTATTATTTTATTAATGTTAATTTTATGTATATTTTAGTGCTTTAAAAATATAAAGACTTAAAGACTTTTTATGGATGTTGTCTTAGGGTACCGCTATTAAAGGGGACATTTTTCACACACATGGAATTAATGAGACATATATTTAATATGGTATAAATAATTTAAAATTCTAAGAAGGTTGTTTAGTAGAGATTTCAAATGAGAATTATTTTAAATTGCCAATGATATATTTCTTTTAATTTCTTTTAGCTTTTTTTACCCCCCCCCATTTATTTTTGTGATATAAACTAATGTTTTATTAGACAAAATATCACACACAACACATAAAACGGTAAGGGGTGGTAGCAAATTAACTGTTTAATAAAAAACTGAAGTAAAAAAGGGAAAAGTAATATGTCTTTAAATAATGGTGGGCTTATGGTAGTTTCCTAGAACTCTTGAACGAGATCAGTGGAATCAGCTCTGCTAAGCAGTGGAGTGACTGGTGGTTTTTTCAGTTCAACCTCATAACCTTTGAGAATTACTGGGCTGTGTGTGTGTGTGTGTGTGTGTGTGTAAGAGAGAGAAAGTGAGAGAGACATATAAAGTTTTATTTTTGTTTTAAAATTAAAGAATTTTGTTTTAAAGTTAAAGAATCAAAGTTCGTATGTATAAATTTGATTTTTAAATGCCTTACATTTTCAAGTCCTTTTTAAATCATGCTTTCTTTCGTTGCTACAGTGATTTGCTGTCCTCTGAATACATAGAAAGACACATTGAACATGGAGGAAAGACTGTGGAAGTTAAAGTAAGTAAAATGTTTCTCCCTCTGGGGGAAATTTTTCAGAATCTTTTAAATACTGTTTATGATTTTAACTCTTAGTGGTACTTGTAAGGTACAGTTTTTATATTAAGAATTTATCAAGAAACTGTATTACCCATGACATTTAAAAAAATACAACCCTTAATTATCAGGAAAATAATTCTTAGTGTATTGTAGGAGTCATTGGAGGTCGGTTTTATGTAATTAATATTGCACGTGGTTCTTTTTAAAAATTTACATCACAGAAAATAATTTCTGAAATTTGTTTTTAAGGTAGCACTGAGAATTAAGAGGTGAAATTCTGGGTCCAGCTTTTTATTTAATTGAGAATGACTTCCCCTGGTAAAATTATAAACTTACTATGTTTAGTGTGAAGTCCCAGGGAGTTTTAAATCCCTGGAGGCAGAAATCTCAAGGTCCTGGTTCTTGTCAGGTAAGTTCTTAAAAGGTTTCACACATAGAAAAAGCCTCCTTCAATGATATGCATAAGAATGTATGTAGCCCTGGCCAGGTGACTCAGTTGGTTGGAGCATTGTCCCGTATACCCAAAGGGGTTCAATCCCAATTGGGGCACAGATGGGAGGCAAGTGATCGATGTTTCTCTCTCTCCCTTTAGTGAGGATTAAAATAAAAAACAAATGGATGTACATATTTTTGTTCCTAGTCTGCTGATGATTTAATCTTAGGGCATGTGAGACTGAACTCCACCAGAGGGTTACTTTAGGCTCAATGCTTAGTCAGAGTTTTAACTATTTGTTTATCTTCTTCTGAGCAGTGTTCAGACAGTCTGTTCTGCCTTGTCAGAATTATGGTGACATTTATATATATTTGCTTTCTTTTTCTGATTATAAATTTGACACGTACTCATTGTAGGAAACTTGTAATTAGAGATAAATAAATAAAAAAATAAAAACAGCAACATAAGCTGCACTGAGAGCTAAAATTTTTTTTTTCATTTTGGTGTATTTCTTTTTAGTGTTATTTTATCCTATGCATATACTTATATTTTTACTTTTTTACATAGCTGGTATTACATATACAAATTATATCTTTTAAAAAGTAAACATTGTATCATATTGTAAACATTTTCCCAAGTTATTTTCTCTCAAAGCCTATGTTCACTGCTTTTCTTTTCTTTTTTTAATTTAAGAAACATGTTTCCAGATTTACTACTTTTCAATTTAGATATAGTACTGACATAAAGCTTCTTATTCAAATTAAACTCTATATAAGTAAATAACTAAAATAAGTTACATTGTCCTATTCAAGTGACAACATGAAACAAACTGGATTTTTCAATTATATGTTAACTAAATAAAGGAAAATTTTTTATTATGGAATATTACAAACATACAGAAGTGAAAGGAATACTTTAATGAATTCCTAAATACCCATTATCTAGTGGTAACAGTTATAAACATTTTGACAATCTTTTCTATCTCTGCTTGTATATGTGTGCGTAGTATTTAAAAGCAAATTCATCTCCCCCCAGCCTCCCCCAGAAAAGCAAATTCCAGACATTGGGGCATTTTTCTAGTAAATACCTTTTTATACATCCATACATCTCTAACTGATAAAGACTTAAAACAAAATCTGTTATTTTTTTACAAGTGACCTACATATAATTATGCCAGTTTCCCCAGGAAGTTATTCTGAACTTAAGGTTCACTGATTGGGTGGTTGATTGATTTGTATCACTGCCTTACTGCACAAAGAATATCAGGATTCTTCTAGTTGTGACATAGGATAATGGAGCCATTTTGCTTATAGTTGAAAAATACCTAGATTTCGAGTCTCTAGGCTCCTTTTATTCTTATATCCCTGTTTACTTAGCTTCACTTCTCAATTTTGCATGATGCTTTTCAGAATGCAGAGTATGTCTTATTTCTTGTTAAATTAAAGATGAAAGGGAACAGGCAGTTCATTATCTATTTCCATTTATGTCTGTTAGTGGGATGACGAAAAGCACGTAGGGGCGTGGAGGGCAGATCCAGCTAATGGCTATCTGCCATCTCTCCAGTAATATCCCTTTTCAGGAAGCTTGTACTTAATCAACAAAGCATATTCCACTCTGAGATCATTGGGCTCCATGGGTATATATGTAACGTCCAGAGCACCGACTGTATTACACAATCATCGATTTTCCAGGCTGAGAATTGCATTTTTTTTAAATTGATGTTTTGCCTAACCCCCAAACCTATCAAACCAGGGAAATGATAAATCCAAAGTTCATTTCAGATTTGTGGGTCAGAGGACATTACTCCCTTTAAGAACACCACTCTGATCTCACCTAACTCAAAATTCTCCTCTGGCTTTTTTTCCAGGAACCACACTGAAAGTGCTGAATCTTGCCTGTCAATTCAAAGTCAGTAGCCAGTTACTTTTCTGCTGGTTCCTTGTGTCTTGCCCTCTGTGCTTAGCTGTTGGGGGTGTTTTCTTTATACGTGGAATCTGTTAGTTCTCCTTTCTTTACTAATGACTCAATATTCTTAAGCTTTTCTTTTCACTATATAGTGTGAGTCAAAACAATTGTAAAATTGTAGCTTTTTTTTTTTTTTTTTTTTTTTTACCTTTTCTCTTACCGTTCTGCGTCAGTTTGCTAGGGCTGCCATAACAAAGTGCCACAGACAGGGTGGCTTAAACAACAGAAATCAATTTTCTCACAATTTTGAAGTCCTGAAGTCCAAGATCAAAATGTCAACACAGTTGGTGTCCTCTGAGGCCTTTCTCCTTGGCTGTCTCCTCCCTGTGTTTTCACACGCTTCCCTCTGTGTGTTCTGTGCCCTAATTTCTGCTTCTTAGAAGGATGCCAGTCATATTGGATTACGACCTACCCAAATAACCTTATTTTAACTTAATTGCTTCCTTAAAAACTCTGTCTACAAATATGGTTACAATCTGATATGCTGAAGGTTAGGATGTCAACATATCAATTTTAGGGAAGTACAATTCAGCTCATAATATCTTCCCTAGGAGGCCTGTGAATTTTTTAATTGGCTTTTCCCTTGGGACTGAAGTAAATGAAAGGGTCTAAGAGATTAAAGAAAAATTCTGTATAAAGAATTTTTTTTTCATTTGGCACAAACAAGGTCATATTTATCTTGAGGATGCAAAATTAAAATCAACATCATTACCAAATCTGATTTAAACAATGGCTAGAACTCAGTCTATTAAATGTCTCTGCTCAGATGTCATGGAATCTTTGTGAAAACTCAGGTGCAATGCATTTGATTTAAAGGTGTGAGTGCAAATGTGAGAAAAGGAATACATTTGCATAAAAATCCATAATAGCTGCATTGGTGACACTTAGATTGCAATTTTATTTTTGAAATGTTTTTATTGTAAAATACAACATTGATACAGAAATTACTAAAGGTGAACACCCCATAACCCCTATCCAGTTAGAATTAGAACTTGGTCAGTAATTCAAGGTGCTGCGTCCCAAACCCAAGCCCCATCCTCCTATTCTTGTATGACTTGTAAACACTGCCCTGACATTTATGGTTATCTTTTTCTTATTTTTTGTCATAGTTTAATCACCCATGCATGTATCCCTGTAGTTTAGTTTTGCCTGTTTAGATATTTTTTTTCTTTTTTAATAAATTTTTTAAAGTTTCTTGGAATCCTTTGGTTTCCCCTTATCTTTGTTTTTAAATTCCCCCTTACAATTTATTTGTTGAAGGAACCAGAGTGTTTATCCTATGCAGTTTCTCACAATCTGGAGTTTGCTGTTGATTTCTATTTTCTTTTTACTGTAAAATGAAGTACTATTTAGTGATTCTTCCTTAAGATACTGATTTATATTATCTGCAAGACATTCTGTACATCATTGAAAGCAGTTTTATTCCCATCAGGTGCATGATGCTGATTTTAAAGTTCTATTCCATTTTTTTCAGAGGTTATAAAGATACAGGATTTAAAAAGCAGAAAAAAAATTTTGTTCTTTAATGAAACATATATTTTTTAAAATTTTTATTGAACTTATTGAGGTGACGTATTACATAGATTTCAAGTACACAATTCTATAACACATCATCTGTATCTTGTATAGTGTGTTTACCACCCAAAGTCAAGTCTCCTTCCATCACCATTTATCTATCACCCCTCTTCCCTCTTCTGCCTCCTCTCACCCCCCACCCTTTTCCCTCTGATAATTACCATACATTGTCTGTCTGTGAATTGTGTGTGTGTGTTCTGCTTACTGCCTTTACCTTTTTCACCCAACCCCCCACAACACCCCTCAGCTTTGACAGCTCTCAGTCAGTTCTCTGTATCTATGAGTCGGTTTCTATTATGTTTGTTTGTTTATTTCTTCATTAGATTCCATATATAAGTGAAATACTAATCTCATCTTTCACTTACATTTATTTCCAATTTATTTAAAAATTAAATTCTAAATTTGCTCTTTAGGGAGAACTTTTGTGTGTTTGACATAAACTTTAAAAGAATTTAAACATAAAGCCTGAACTAATCAGAATATCTTGGGACCAAAAGCTTTTTAATTTGACTGTGAAAAACTATGGCTCTGGATTCTTAAGGTAAAAGAAAGTGGAATTAATAAATAGCAACAAACAAGTCTAAATCAAACTCTTTGCTGTTTGTTAGCTAGCTTTATTTTGTGTGTTGAATCTGAAAACTGCCAGTATTCTGTTTAATTTAAGTTTCTAGTTATACAGCTCTGGTTAATTACTATTATAATGCTAATAGTAATTGCTAACATTTATTGCTCATGATGTGACAGGCATACACACACACGCACACACGCACATACATACACACATCAAATCCTGGAAACAACCTGTGAAGATAATATAACTGTGTATTATCCCACTTTACAGGAAACTGAGGCATAGAAAGGTTACTTGTTGAGAATAACTATAAGGAGGGGTTGACCTGCAGTTTGAATCTAGGGTGTGTAACTCCAGCGCTGACTCTTACACCACGTTATCTACCATATAGTTTATATTATACAAAATAGGATAGGCATAAAAATTGAAATGTATTTTATTTAGATCTATTATATACATAAACATTCTGCAGGTACTTAACAATTACTCCTTTATAGTCTAATCCTTAAACTGAAATGGTGGTCTACTTAAAGAAATTTTGAGCAATTTCTCTTAAATTTGGTTTTGCATTTGGGTAAATTTTCTGTAATGTCAGTTACCTTGGGCAAAAATGGCAAAGACACACTTCAGTACAAAGCCTGTTTTATTTTTCACATCTCAGGAAAATAGCCATAGTAGGAGTTTTAGAGCACTAGGAGAGTAATTTTAAATCCTTCACATAAACCAGGAATATGTATAGATGGAGGAGGGGCAGATTTCCTTGGTGTCAAAAAGTAAAAGTAGACATCTCAGTAGAGATATAATTTATTATATTTATTACAATGAAAGATCATGTCCAGTCATCTATATCATTAACCATTTCTTTTGGTTAAATTATGTGATGTATTATGATAATAATCAAAAAGTAATAACTGCTGAGAGTCTTTTTTCATTAGCTCGAATTATTTCTAAACTACTCTATATAAGCAGTGCCAATGTGTCTTTGGATCAAGAGCCTAATTGTAAGGATGAGTGCATACAGAGACACCCATTACGTATACGTTACTGACTTTGACTGGCAATTAACTGGTTACTACCCATCACTTAATTGAATTGACTGCACTCAAGTATCATTGTCTCAAAGTCTTAATTATGTCCATAGTGGCATTAAGAAGATGGATAAGAAAGCAGAGGACTGTGGGTCAAGACTGTAAAGCCTGAAATTGGATAAAGGAATTGCAGAGAGGCTGTGTGCTGGATGGAGAGCAGGTGTCAGAGGAGAAAGTGTCTGCTTAAGGGTGGAAGAGGTCATTGTGACCCTAGGGAACGTTTTACTCTGATGGAATGGTGGTATAATACTTTCATTTAAAGTATTTTACAGGCAAACTGAAATGGCCACCATCACTCTGGAAACAGTATATCAGGAAGTTGATATAGAAGCAAGGAAAAAGCCTGAGTTTTTCTGCAAAAATTCTGAGTTTTTCACTTGCTGTTCACATTCATCTTCCATCCCTCGGGTTGGAGCTCCATGAACGATGTCTAGCTTAGTATGGTACCATTTCCCAGGCGGCACCTGTGCTGTAAGTGGAGTTTCTAGGTTCCTTTTGTATTCGTTTTTGTTAAGTCAGATTTCCAACTCATTTCTAATTTCTTTAAAAAAAAAGAGAGAGAGAGAGATTCATTCGTTATGTGTAAATGATAGGTGAAAAAAATACTGGTGGAGGAGAGCTGTAAGAAATCATTTAGAAAATTTTGAATATGTTGACTGTTAGGACAGTATATACCTAACCCCACAGCTCATGCTAACTTTGTAGCTCCTTTAAGCCTGAACAGCATCCATAGAAAATTGCTTGTCATCTTGACTTGTATTCAAGCTTTCTCATAACTCCTATTCTAGATTTCTCCAGGAACATAATTCTCAACAGTTGAATACTTTAAAAAATGCGAATGTGTTTAAAAAATAAGATGTTTTGTGTGAAAAAAATCTCTACAAATAATTGTATGGTACTATAAAATATTGTGGATTTATTTCTTAAGTAAAATATGTTCTCAGGTTGTCATTAGTCACAGAATTTAGTGCACTTAAAATGTAGGTTATACAAGGTGCTGCAAAAGTAAGTCTACAGTTGTTCTGATGGAAAAGAATACAATAATTAATAAATAATAATACAAGAATAAACTGTGTTTTGCGTACTCACAACTGTAAATTTACTTTTGCCATACCGTGTAGTTTAGTGACTACATTCTCTTCTATTTCTTCTTTTTTGGTTGGTGAAAATATCTTTATTTAACATATCCTTTTATGAGACACAGATTTTTCCTGAATTCATTGCATATGGCTGAATAGTACATACATGCTTGAACTGCTTTTTGGGGGGGCAAAGAGAGCACAAAAATAGCTATTAAACTGCTGGAGTATCATAAAATGTATTTATTGCCGCAGAAAGGATGAACAAAGGGGTTAATCTGCTTTTGGTCATCCTGGATAGTAGGTTTCCTTATTGATTGATTCTCAAAAATGCATTACCATCCAGAATCTTGGTACTTTCTATAGAAGTGAGAAGGATAGGCAATTAAAAAGAAAAGAAAAATTAGTACCAAGCCATCCGTACCATTGCCTCAGTGATGAATCTTCCTAAGAGAGACTTGTGTGTGTGTTTTCTTTTTTCCAAAAAGCTTTTAGATTGTATTTTGTTTTTGAGGCAGCCTTTGAGATGAAATGCAAGCAACAGGCACTGTACTAAGTAATCTATCCAAAGGCTTTTAAAAATCTTGTTTTCTTCTTTTTTTAGAACAACTCAGCAACAGCATATCTTATTTACAGCTTTCCCTTACATTTGAGAAACATGCTTTCTATCTTGAATTCTCACTACAGTAGCTCTTCCAGAGGCTCTTGGCTAAGGGAATAATACTTTGTCACCTAGACAGTAATTAAGTCACATGGCCTGGGAAGATGCTTTTAGAAAGGATTTTTTTTTTTTAAACAGATCTATTTATAGAAGTTGTTACCTAAGCTTTTAGTTTTATCACTCTTAATTTCTTTTAGAAGTTTCAGGCATTTTTTCCTGGCTCTGTGGAGATAAGGAGGTCTCCATGCTGTAAAGAAACTCAGCAATGTGAATGTTAATGCCTGCGGAGGGGCAGATTGCCAATCAAAGGACCCTTAGTTGGTCCTTTGAAGGGCTCCTGCTGCCCTGGTAACTGAGATTTTTTTAAAACAGCTTTATGGAGGTACTCTTCATATACCATAAACTGAAGTGAGTTTGGTCTCTAATTTGTCCATTAGAGCACAGATTCTTTACTGAGTATGTGTAAATAGAGTTGATTAAAATCACAAACAGGTAATGAAGCAATGTTAGGAATGTTTGGCAGATGCTACTTTCCTATATTTTAGATCTGTATTCATATTCTTTTTGCTTCACTATGTGGGAGATTTAGGTTAAGAACTCTCAGCACTGAATCTAAACTCAGAACAGAACCTCTGGGGCAGGAGAAAGGAACTCCTCAGGTGTCACCGGTTGCGGCGCGGCGGTGCAGGCAGTACCGCCGGTGGCAGCGGGGTGGCTATGTAGGTAGCTCACCAGGTTTTCTTTGCCAGAGGGGAGGATTTCAGATGTCAGAGCTATGGACATGATATATTTTTATACTAATTAAAAACATTAAAATTTGATGACTTGGAGAAAGTTCATTTATGAAAACAGTTTAGCAATGACTTAACGTCAGTTTGACTAGTAATACACTAGAATGATTTTTAAAACTATTGATTAATATATTCTCCTTAGATGCTTCATTAGTCCCTAAGTGCTGACATAAATGATTTTTTTTTAAAACCTCGGTGTTCTACAAGAATAAGATCTAAATTTTCTTTAAAAAATAAATATACAAGTAGGGTTAATCGTCCAGTAATTTAATAAGAAATTGTTGAATTGAATTTGGGGGATGCTGGTGGGATTCAATTCCAGGATCTTCTTAGAAATGGTTCTGTAATTGCAGATAGGGCCAGCGTAGGAAACTTTGTCCTTTGGGTCCTGTGGGTTTGAGCTGCTGCCCATTTTTAAATACTTTCATTTTTAAGTAGTGAATTTTATCAAAAGGAGGGCTCATTAATTTTCTCTCTTATTAGCACAAAAGCCTTGATATCCTCACTGATGTATTTTAAAGTACTTTAAATCCTGAACAAAAGCATAGCTGGAAAAGCCATTTATTTGATGATTGGTGTATGGGAGTCATAGTGAGCTGTTTTCCTTGATCAATAATTACCATATGTTGCTGTGTTGTAGAAAGACTGCGCTTTGATTTGCTATCTATCAACTCAGGCTGCAGGACTAAATCTTATCTTATAGGCAGGTAACTGCTGCCAGAGGTTCAGGGCTGGTCACTTGGAAGAGTTAACGTCTCCTTACTCATCTTCCTTCCTTAGAACTATTAGTGGCACATTCTCTCCAAGTAATGAATGGAATTAAAAACTATAACGACTTGCTGTGCTCCTGTTTTGTATCATTCTCAAAATTTTGTATTTTTTGCAAATAAATAAGTATTATACCCCCAAAGACTCTCGTTTTGCCATTACAATCTACCACTTTTGAATCATATTGATATCCTTGTGGGATCAATACTGGTAACTGGACTGAGTAATAAGTAGAAGCACTCGTAGCAGTAGGAGGAATAGCAAACCCTTGCATGGTACTTACCATGTGTCAGGCACTAGCCTAGTAAGTGTTCCACATATATTATAAGGTTGATGCAAAAATAATGTTTGATTTTGAGGTCTATTTTAAAAATGAAAAAGCCCATGAATATGAAAATATTTATTCATTAAACATAACCTCCTTTGCTTTCTAGAATCTCATTCCATCTGTCTACTAACTTATAAATGTCACGCTTGTAAAATTCTTTAGGTTTTGAAGCAAAACATGAATCCAACTCATTTTCAACCTCTTCTCTTTATGTCAACCTAAGACCATCAAAATGGTTCTGTAGTCCCTGAAACAAGTAATAATCAGAAGAAGCAAGGTCAGGAGAATATGGAGGATGAAGCAATATTTCCCAGCCAAGCTCTTTCAAGAAATTTGTGGTGAGTTGAGCTGTGTGAGGACGAGCATGATCATGATGGAAGATGACACCCTTTCTGTTGACTAAGGAGGGTCGCTTTTGTTCAAAGCTGCTTTCAAACGACGAAGTTGTTCACAGTAAAGACTAGCAGTAATTGTTTGATTGTTGTTTAACAGTTCATAATGGGCAATTCCTTCCATATCCCACCATACACTCAACGTGATCTTCTTTGGATGAAGTCCTCCTCTTGGTTGTTGAACTCTTCTTCCTCCTCAACTGATCCACAATAGGCGGTATTTAACGTTATGGTAAAGGATCTACTTCTCAGCACCTGTAACAAGCCTACCTAAAAATGGTGCCTGAAGGCATTGTGAAAGCAATGATTCACAACAAGCAACACGCTGTTGCAGATTCTCTGGAGACAGTTTGTGTGTGACCAATTTTCCAGCTACTGAAACCTTTCCCATCCTTTTCAGTTGGCATAGCACGGTTGTATGGGCTACGTTAAATTGTTCTGCAAGTTCCCTAGAGGTAATGGTGGGGTTTTCTGTGGCAACAGCTTCCAGCACTTCGGAATCAAGTTTTTTTGGACGACCCTCTTTTGGCTCATTTCTCAAACTGAAATCCCCACTTTCAAAACAGGAAAACCACCTCCTGCAACTTCTTTCAGTCACTGCAAGGTCCCCATAAGAGCTCTGAATAGACTTTGCTGCTGTTCTTGCATTGGCACCTTTATGAAACTCATAGAGTAACACATTTCTAATGTGGTCTTTAGATGGGATGAACATGGGTGCAAATATTGCCGGCAATTATGAACAATACTTCGATAAACTGAAAAAATAAGGTATGAATCAGTAGCTGTGACATCAAAAAATTATAAGAGGCACAACTGCCACTTTCCGGCTTTCTACGCCACCTCTCCCTGCGAGGCTTGCCGCAGCATGGTCACCCCCAAGCGGTTTCCGACGCTGGTGCAGCTGGAACAGCGGGAAGGGACGCTATTCCAGGTGCTCAGTAACATCACCAAACAGCCCTACTGGTTCCATTCCGAGTACCTTAAGAGTCCGAAGGCAGTTCATCTCGAGGCGTGGCTGGTGGAAGCGATCTTTGGCCTGGGCGGAGAGCACATTCCGCACGTTGAGTGTGTGTCTCAGACCCTGCTTCGCATTAATCAATGGGACCCTGAAGGCGAGGCTGAGATCTTGATATTTGGTCGGCCTTCTTACCAAAAGGACGTGTCCAAGATGATCATGGACTTGGCTTGCTATCACCGCCAACTCCGGGCTCAAAGCTCAGAGAGCAAAGCCGCGCAGGAGACCGAGACCCAGCGGTCCCCCGACGCTGCCCGGGAGGCGGTGACCCAGCGGTCCCCCGAAGCTGCCCGGGAGGCGGCGACCCAGCGGTCCCCCGAAGCTGCCCGGGAGGTGGCGACCCAGCGGTCCCCCGAAGCTGCCCGGGAGGCGGCGACCCAGCGGTCCCCCAACGCTTCCCAAGGCCCGGTTCCCAAGATATGAAGTCATTTTGGGGCCGGTAGCGAGAGCTAGGCAAGGTTCAAGTGGAAACCCCCATCTGGAGGATGGTGTGAGTTGCTCTTGGATTCCCCTCCTCACCTCCTCACTCCCCAATGTTAAATGTTTGCAAACACGAATTCAAAAAGTCCTAACAAATTGAAATTCCTTAATAAAGAATCAAATTTCAAAAAAAAAAGAACTTTTAAAAAAAGTTGGACATTACTTTTGCACCAAAGTAAGCGCAATAAGTCTTACTTCTCCAGCGGTGCCATTGCTATTCTCCTTTTGCCAATGAGGAAACTGGGCACAGAACATTTAAGTAACTTGCCTAAGAATGTGGAGCCAGCAGTCTGGTGCTAGAATTCAAGCGTTAGCCATCCTCTCTGTGGAAACAATCAGAATAGCAGAGGAACTGGAATGCAAACATTTAAGTTACAGCACTTCAATTTACCATTTACCATTTACCATTTGTTAGCAATTGTTTTAGTAAGCCATGAATCAGAGATCTAATTGTTTGGTTGAGGTGATTTTCGATTATTCTAAATATAACATTTCCATTATTCTAGAGAAAAACAAATGCTTTCTAAGGAAGTCTTGTTTTTTTTCAATAATTTTTTTCTTGCAGTTTATTTTTAGTCCTTCTTTGTTCTCCATAGAAGTTAGACTGAGTATTATACAGTACAAGGGGCTGCCGTGGTTTCTAAATTGTAACCATTTGAAATATGTTGCTTTCTTACACATGGCAAACACATGGCTTAGTTCTTATGCCCATCTAATGCCTATGTGTAAATTTATCTGCATCTGGAGGAAATGTGAAGTTTTATGGACAAGGGTTAACTAAGCTGAAACATATCATCATCCTGCCAAAAGACCAGAAGATATTTGGTTGTATCCCTGCCAAAATATACCCATACCCCACCCTTCCCCAACACACACACACACACACACATACACACACACGCATACACCCGAAGAATAAGAGGGCTATGTAAACCTAATAAACACACTGATAAAGTGTTTGTTTTTTTTCTCACATGTAACAGCTATTGCAGGTGTGTCTAACTTCTTTACCTTTCACCCAGCGCTACCCATCCCTTTAGCATCTTTCTGCTGAGCTGGACAGTGTGTGCACTTCTCTCTGGCAGGCTTCTGCAGACATATGCTCCTCTTCCATCTTGCAATCAGTGTGGTTTCGGGAAGGTCTCAGATTTCATGATTTAATTCTCTTTGCATTATGGGAAAGAATTCTTTGGGGGTTAAGTAAAATTTGCTTTCCCTTGGGACTGAAGCAAGGTTGCTCTGGGTACATCATCGTGTAGAATGTATCATCTGCCTTAATGGCATTGTTGATTACAAGTTGTCTTAACTCTGTAGCCTGAGGAAAATATATTGGCCCATTACTAGTTTATACAGGTCAGGTATCTTAGTGCTGGAGAAAGAAAAAATGAAAAGTGACAGCTGGTGTCAGCATGAGCTCTGTTTCTAAGCTCTGTTTATAATGTATTTGGATAGAAAGTCCTCTTTATCTTCTTTCTAGTGTGAGATTTTTTTTTCGGTTCAGTATCTACATTATTTCATTTGCTAATATTCAAGGTGTTATCTATAAACTTAAAAAGACATGTTAGCTATAATTAAAAAAAAAATAACCTCAAAGTAGCACTAATGGTATTTCTGTGAATAGAACCTATTAACTATTTTATAGTAGACTATTATTCCTATTTTAATTCTAATTATAGAATGAATCTTTTCATTATATAATATCTTGTACAAATCTACTGTTGCACATTTTTTAAATTCAGAGTGAACTACTAGATTAATTATGACTGAATAAGAAGCTGTGAAAGTGTTTTTGACAAGTTTGAAACTGGTTTGAAGCAAAAACAGAAACAAAAACTAAAAAGCAACAACAAAGCCCAAAACCAAATTAGTCCCTTGGTGTTGTTGCAAACAAATATTGTTTTCTTATTCATTTATGAAAAGTTTTTATATTTCAGGTGAATAAGTGGCCACTATAAAATTAAGGACAGGTAATAAAAGTCAGGGAATAAGTACCTGGTTTTGAGTGTTCACAGCCATTTTTTGGCAGTAATTGATTAGGGCTCCAGTATCAACTATCAAGCAGCCTTGTAATTGCATTTATGAGGTAGAAAAGAAGGTGGGTGCAGGTGGATTTGATTATCCCCATAGGAAACTCCTAAAAACTTAAGCACATTGGCAGGAAAGCTGACATTAGAGATTTACAACTGGACAGAAAAAAAGCCCAAAATGTCAGATACCCTATTTGTGACCTCAACCCTCTTTTATTCAATAGACAGGTGCTGAGTGCTTGCCATCAGCTCAGGGATTTAGCTATGACAACATACGATGCAATTCTCACCATCAAAGCTTGTAGTTTAGTAGGGTGATAGTCATAATAAAAATAGTTACCAAAAGGTCTTTTTAAAATGACAGTTATGAGAGTGCCGTAAAGAGAAGTCCATGCTGTCCTGGAGGCGTTTGGTGGGAGGCCTGACCCAGTCTGGTCGGTCTGGGAAGACTTACTTGAGGAGATTATGTGAATTTGAAGTTTGGAAGACAAGTAACAAGGAGGTGAAATGGGAGGGGCACAGCTTCTCAGGCAGTGAAATTAGCATGTGCAAAGGCCCAGAGGCCTTGATGCAGGATCTTAGTGCATGAGAGGAATAGAAAGAAACCGGAGAGGATATATAGACCATGATGTGGAGACAGTGGTATAAGAGAAAGAGGAAGTAGGGGTATATATAATGTTTAACCAGAATTTCAGCTCAAAGAAATCAGGTGAATCCTAAAGAAAACAAGACTAATTATGCCTCTGCACTTTACACATAGATTACTTTCTGCCATTGTTTTCTCTCAGTGTTCTCGAAAATCTGGAAGTGTACCTCTAGCTCTCTCTTGAAGGCAGTGTGGTAGCTTTGGAAATTCTGAGTGGGCCTGATAGGTATTCTAAATAGCGATTCTATTTTGGACAGAATAAGTATTGCCTTCTTGAGGTCATGCTACAATACTTTCCTGATTAAAATATTTTTGAAAAAATTTCTTGACTAGTATTACCAGATAGAACTAGTCACTTCTTTGTTTCTAAGTCCTGGAGAAATCTGTAATTTGAAGGCAGTAAAACTTAGAGACTGAGAATATTGTCAGGGCTAGACAGACCTAAATTCAAATCTTGATTCTGCCAATTAATATTTATGTGGCCTTGGACAATTTACTTAATTTGTCCCTGGTTCATTTTTCTCATCTGTTAAACGAGGAAGACAGACACATAGCCCAGAACTTTGGGTATGGGAAGTGCTCTACAAATTTCAGTGTTGATATTGATATTGAGGTAAAGTGGCAATTTGTAAACAATTTCTGGCTAGAATTTGGTGGCTTCTACCTATTCCTACTGCTAGTTTCTGATTCTACTCAGGACACAGGAAGCACTTCCGGTTGACCAACAGCAATCCCTCACCCTCTGCTTTATAATAGGACAATCTTCTTTGCCCCTAGACTGTCAATTCCATGAGAAATTATTCCAAAAGTAAACTCCCATGGGAACTTGTACTGTATACCTAGCACCTAGCATAAGTGTGCACCTAGAAGACAATTTAAAAAAGTAAATAAATTAAGGCAGGTATTAGGAACTTCGGTCGTTTCTCATGTTCACCCAACACTATGTTCAGTTTGGACAGGTCCGGGAGAGCATATTATTCCCCCTTCTATAAAAAGGTGCAGTGAACATAAACAGGAAAAATGAAAATCAGATAGTGAGACTTAGATCTGTTCACTTGACACTAAGTTCAGCCTGTGTGCTCATATTCATAGGTTTCCTTTCCAAGGTATTTTAGAGCCACTTCTTAATCAACTTTAGATTTGAAGCCATGAAATACCAGCAGTTGACCTATGATAAAAATTTCTGTAATTTTGAAACATTTCAAACATATTAAAAATTGTATAAAATGTTATAACAGATATTCCCACATAGACTTAACAAGTTAGTGTTTTGCTATATTTTCTTCCAATCTTTTTATGGTTTTTAAAGTCTACTAATTCTGTCAGTGTATCTTCTATTTTATTTCTATTATACTTTATTCATGTCTTTACTCTTGATCAATCTTATTAGAGTTTTTTAAATACATATTTTCAAACAACCAGCTTTACTTTCTTTTCTAATGTTTACTATTTTACTTAAAAAATTCTATTTAGCACCATCCTAGACATTCTGGCATCTGTGTATATATTCTGTGATTTATACCATGACTTTTATGTGACTCATGTTATTTAGATATTTTTAGAAATAATTTTTAAATTGTTTAAAAATTTTATATTTAATATTTAAAAACTTTTAAAACATGAGCACCTTTTGTTATTGGTTTTAAGTTTTATTTCTTTGTTGTAAGTGCAGTGTACAAAATACTGATTTTTTTGGAAGCTTGCTTAATATTTAAAAGGAATAAAAAGTTGGCAATCTTTGATTTTTTAAAAAAAATAGATGGCAAATCAGAATCTCTAAAAGGACTTTGGAGACCACCTAACTCAACTCCCTCCTTTTTTTTTTTACAGAAAAATAGATAACAAACAAACAGACCATCCTGGGTCCATAGAAACAGTTGCTGTGAAAAAAACACTTAATTTTTTTAGGGTTAGCACATTTTATGAGATACAACCTAAAATACTAGTTTGCATCCATGAAGAACATTGATTGAGAAGTTCGTCCTAAGTAAGCCAATTTTTGCACCTGTAAGTAAGTCCAGGGCCAAGTCAAAATCACCCACAGAGGGGTAAAAAATGACCACTGAGTGCTAGTCCTAATTTCTTGAGCAACAGTGGTTAAGGCTCAAGGTGCAAGAGGGAAAAGAGATGCTGCAGTGAAATCTTTTTTTGGCACCTAGAAGTTGTCCCCATTTACCCTTCCTTCTTCAAAAAAATCGTGACTGGGAGGATGATACAATGGAAGTGAAATTAAAGAAGAGTAAGTTCATGGTGGAAATGGAAAACAAAAATAAAAACTTGTTCTTTTTTTTGTGTACTCTGGATCCTTATATAGTTACATTTTCTAAAAAAAAAAAAAAAGATGGACATGGACAACGGGGTGGGGATGGACTGTGGGAGAAGGGGTGGGCTAGTGGTGGCAGCATTGGGGGGAAAAGTGGGACAACTGTAATAGAAAAAAAGAATAAATTAATTTTTTAAAAAAGAAAAGAAAACATTTTCTTTTCAGATAGAATAAAACCCCTTTTCTTCCTTTTTTTTAGTGATGCCAAATATACTTTCTGTGTAACTGCCTCCTAGTCAATTATACTTCTTCCTGTTATAGTCAAACAACTACAGAATAAGGTATCAGGTAATATGCATTTCTTATGGTAAAAAACTCATAAGAGCAATACAAACTTCTGTTTCTTGCAAAAAGATGCAATTATGTGTTGGTTTCCTGGAAAGAGTTATGATTTCATGAGTTTGTAATTATCTAGTCTCTGTATGTGGTCCACATTGATTTTCCATTCTCATAATTTAGAGCTGCATCTCCGAGAACCTGATAAGTTCTCTTTCTGCATTACAGTAATTTGTTGCTGAGGTAAATTTTGTGGGAACCTAAAATTTTTTAGTAGTCTAATAGTAGATTGATAGTTATATTAATGGGTCTGTGAAGATTACCTGACAGCTGAAAAATAATTTCTTTTGCCTCTTCTCTGGTTAAAATAAGCGATTGGGAAGCTCTGTTTGACTTACAACTAGAATTGAAGATCAGATTTACAATATTATTTTGTGTAAAATTAATAATTTGTACTTTAAATGAAGCTTTGGGACTCTAGAATGGCCAGCTGGAGGTAATGAAGAAACAAATTAATCTGATTAGGTACATAAATGCTGTAGTAGGTATCTCCAGTTTATTCTACTGAGTGAAGCTTCTTAGAAGCAAAATCCCTGGATTATGAATATAAAAATTCACTTGGTCACATTCAAAGAGATGAGAAGTTGTACTCTGTTGAATAGTGTCCCTCAAAATTCATTTCCCCTGGTACCTGTGAATGTAACTTTTTTGCAAATATGGTCTTTTTAAATATAATCAAGTTAAGAGAAGGTTGTACTGGATTAGGGTGGGCCCTAATCCAATGACTGGTGTCCTTATAAAAGGGCAAGTAAGACACAGAGACAGGCACACAGGGAGAACATCGTGTGAAGACAGAAACAGAGACAGAAGATTTGTCTACAAGTCAAGGAACACCTACGGTTCTTAGCAACCATTAGAAGATAGGAAGAAGGAAGAAGGAAGGAAGGACTCTCCTCTCTTCAGAGGGAGGAGCATGGCTCCGCCAACACCTTGATTCCAGATTTCTAGCATCCAAAACTGTGAGAGTAAACTTTTTTGTTTTAAGTCACCCAGTTTTTGGTCATTTGTTATGTCAGTCCTCGGAAACTAATACAGAAAGCACTTTGATTATGTTATAACTAATGTAAAAACAATAAGCATATGTTGGAGGTGCCTGACCCTACATATAAGAGAAAGAGTAAGTCTGAACCTTCTGGAAATGCATTTCATCTCAAAAGACATTAACAGTTGTTCACTGAGGGTACTTGTGAACATAACTCCTGGGAACCTATCAGAGTATTTATAGTTTGTTTTCCACAGCTGACATTACCCCAGGGAAATCAATATAAGAAAAGACTCCTGCACAACAATAAGAATAAATCTTATGCTCACTGGGTCCCTGGTGGGTATTTATTTATTTATTTATTTATTTTGATTTTGAGATCTCAAAAGACAATTATGGCCCCTATTTTCTGTGGGATTCCCCATCTTCTAATAAGACCACTCTTTTCTTACCACTTTTCTTTCTATCTAGTGCCTTTCTAGTTCTGTTTCCTTTTTTTTCTTTCTGTGAAAACTTTTGCCACAATTATTTTTTTTCTCTTTAACAGGAATTATGCATCTTTTAAATGAAAGTATTCTGTCAGCTAGATTTGTCTCCTTTTAAGTTTTAAAATGTTTTTGATTGATGATTATGATACAAGATCCTAATGTTTATCAACGAATATTAAAGTAGTGCAGAGATTTTAGTGGCCACTTAACTTTAGATGTTGGACGAGCTAATTTGGATGCTGCCCGAATACTTGAACCCTGAAATGGTGTGGTAAATACAAATGTTTAAGTGTTTCAACTAGTAGTATAAATGAGAGATAGGCTAGCTGTGATAAAATCAGCAATGTGTGCTTCTTAGGCTGATTTTTGTCCTATAGGAAAATGGAAATATGGAAACAGAGTCCCAATGTTAACAGATCTCCTAATTTTTAGAGAAATATGAAAATATAAGTTTCAAGAACTTGAAGGTGTGAGATTCTATTCTACTTCCAAGTTAACAAGTTAGCCTGCTGCAATTTCATCTCTGCTGGCAGAAGACAAGGAACTCCTCCTGGTCAGAGACAAAGGACTTGGTTGTTCATGGGCGTAACAGTAATCAGAATAGCAACATTTTCTCATATTTGTACGTATCATGAGCCTTTATGACACCTTCACACATAGTGTGTTGTGTTACTATAGAGAGATTGTAAATTTAGGAAACCTGAATCTTTATAATAGGAAGTAAAACACGCTTGCCCTTTGCTCTAGTGGGAGATAGCTCTCTTCTAACATTGTCCACTACACAGATGTTCTTGAAAGGATAATCCAGAACAATCTCAGGCAATGAGGAGTCCTACATTTTTATAATAGCAGTGTTACTGAGTAACCTTTCAGAATTTATTTCCATGGGTTATATTGAAATGACATTTTAATCTGTCATTGGAGTTAAGCTTGAAAATTAAAGTATAGTAAGTATTCATTTATACTCTTGATCCTAGAGTTATATTTCATAGCCTAGTATACTAACAAAACAACTTTTAGAGATCAACAGGGATACCAGTAATTTTATTTTGCCATGTATGGAAACAACCCTTTCAAAACACCTAAATGCTATTTACTATTGATGCCAATTCAAAAAGAATGAATATAACAACTAATGCAATATGGTACCCTGGGTTGGATCCTAGAACAAAAAGAGGAAATTATGGAAACACTGATGAAATATGATTGGTTCAGACTCTAGTAAATAGTAATGTACCAATGTTAATTTCTTAGCTTTGATGAATGTACTCAGGTAATGTAAGATGTTGACATTGGGAGAAACCAGGTAATAGGCTTACTAGAATTCTTTGTGCCATCTTTGCAACTTTTCTGTAAATCCAAAATTATTGCAAAATAAAAAGTCTATTAAAATTTTTAAAAATGGATAATTTTTATAATCAGAGGGAAGGAACTAATCTCAAAACAAAGGACAGTTATGTAAATTAAGTACATTTAGGTTTATGAGAAATTGACTACATTATACTTATTTTTCTCATTTTGGCATGAGGTAGTGAAGACTTTGACATGCATTAGTATAGAAGATTCATGGATTATTGGCATTTGGGAACTACCAAATTATTTAATTTTAACTTGCTGTGAAATAAGATGAAATTATTTTCCTTTCCACTTTTCTTAGCCTGTAGAATCCGGTACCCTCACTCTTTGTACTTGGCCCATGTCCCTTTTGTGAATCCAGTCTGATTCTGTATAATCCCAGGATATGAATTTTAACCAAGGCAGGTTAGTAGATTCTCTCCAACATAAGATTTAGCTTTTCTAGGAATTTCCTTGATGCAAATGGCCTCTCAGAGACTCAGGATTTCCTGACTCAGTAACGCCTGAAAGGGCCATTTCTCACAATTAAAAGGGAAGGGCAAAGGTGGGAAGAGGACAGTTTCCTCGTGTCAATGCCAGTTAAGAGGAAGTTGGGAAGAGGGTATTGTAGGCGAGCACCTGGTAGAACAGACTCCAGCCGTGCAGCCATACCGTAGGTCTGCGCAGTGCACATGCTGGGGAGGAACCTAGTGTACAGCAGAACTCAGGGGCAGAGCTCAAGTTCCTGCACAGCTGCGTACCTTCTGAATCACGGCCGCATGTTGGAATCATCAGGGCAGATTAAAAAAATGCCCAGGTCCCACCCCCTGAGACTCTGATATAATTGGCATGGAGTGAGGGTTGGTATTTTTAGAAAAAGCTTCCCCTTTGAAAGTATTGTGTGTCCAGGGTTGAGAACTGCTGTGCTGGAGTGAGCAAGGATCTCGCTTGTGGAGGAGAATGCCTGGCTGAGCCCTAGTCTGCAGGGCAGAAGGCCAGACCTGGGACTGGAGTCCTTGGAGGGGAGAGGGCTATGACTTGGAGCAGAGCAGGAACACAAGGGTTGCAGAGTTGGTGTTTTGGTCTGGAAGTGTCTGCATTGGCCCTGTCCCTTTCATGGTGACAAAATCATCCATATTTGCCCATGACTTTCACGAATATAGCACTGAATGACCCACATCCTCAGAAACCCCTTGGTCTTAGGACAGTTGATCACTAGTCTTTAATAGTGTACCTTTCTGGTACACTGTTAACACCTACAGGACCCTGTTTCTAGCACCGCTGCTCTTCCTGACTCAGTACACAGCAGAATTCTTAGATTCTTATCTCACCTTCTATTTTCTTTCTCATAGAGCCAGTTGACTTGAGAGGGACAACAAAAGAAGTGGAGAAGAGCTATAGCTGTTTACATCCTTTCTGCTTCAGTAAGGACCTGCTCAGGAGCTAATGGAGGATTTCACTGAGCTCAGCAGTGAGGAGCTTTAGAATGCAGAGGTGGCTGTAGTGTAAAGCCGTTGCTCTCAGACTTTATAGAGGACAACCTGGAGGGTTGGCTAAGACATATATGGCTGGGCCACATCACCAGATCCAGGTTGAGTAAGTCTGGGAGAGGCCTGAGAATTTACATTTCTAACAAGAAGTCACTGTTGGGCTGGAAACCAGTCTTTTGAGAACCCCCAGCGGAGACTTGATTTCAGACACACCCGGGTGTGAATGGGTGTGAAGTCTCTCTCTCAAGCTGTTTTCTCTTGAGTATAATGGGGAAATTTATATTCACCTCATCAATCATCATGAAATATCACACAGGTCACCAAGATCACCAAGCTGAATACCCAATAAATGGTAGACAAGTTCATTCTCTGAAAGGTCCCAGGTATCTTTTTGGTATCCTCTACATGGGGATAGTTTGATATTGGGTTGACTATTTTTAGGTTACTAATTCCAAATGTAATGATCAACATGACCTGGGGAACTTTCTGCAACTCTAAAAAAACATGGGGCCCTACCTCCTCGGAGATTCTGATTGCACAGGTCTGAGGGAGGGGAGGCCTGGGAGCCAGATGGTTTACAAAGCTCACCATGATGGTTCTTCTAGTTTTGGGGACCATTGCTGTTGAGCAGCATTGCTCTGGTGCAGAGCTTCTCAACCACTACAACTTCACTGAGTCATCTGGAGCCCTTAAAAAAATGCTGACACCTGCACCCTATATACACAGTTTACGATTTCATTGATTTGGAGTATGGCCTGGACATTGGGATTTTAAAAGCTCCCCAGGTGGTTCTGATATGCAGCCAAGGTTGAGACCACTGCTCTAGTGTATTCCTGGAGTAAGAAAACCATGGATTATTCACTTGTTCTCTAAGTGAAATATTTGAAGTATTTATCTTAAAAGCCTCCAGATTGTTTCTGTAGAGTAGTTCATATTTCTTTAAAATAGTGTAATGATATCATGATTATGATGTGAAATATAATGGTGAGGACATTATAAAATGGATCATTTAGGTATAAAATATTTTTAAATATTTAAACTTTTTCTATTTTTGCATATTGCCAGTTACTTCAATTTCTTATATGTCTGTAAAGGTTAATAAAATGAAAAGAATTGCCTTTCACGAAGTTGCTAAAAAAACAAAAAAAGGAAAGAAAAAGAAAAGCATGGAGATTTTGCTAAAATGCAGTTCTTGGTCTTACCTCAAAGCTGCCTAAATAAACTTTCTGGGAAGAGACACAGTAATCTTTACCATAGTCAGTGGCCTGAATCCTTGCTCAAAGGACACAACAGAATCTCTCATTGAGTAAATATTTCCCGACTGCACCTCTGACCTACTTTTATAGCAGTTTACAGGACCTTACTTTGTCATCTCACAGAATCCCCAGAATACTTTTGTGAAGCAATGTGGGTAGATATTATCCCATTTTATTGATGAGAAAACTGAGATTCAGGGGACGATTTCTCTCTAACAGCACCTTGGTAATATAAACAGAGAGAGGCACATATGCTTCCCTGAAACGAAACCACAGTCTCGTGGGGAACAAAACAGAAACAGGAATGTATGTGTGAAGGAGGTAACACAGTTTTTAAAAAATATATATATGAAAATCCAAAGCAGGGATTAGTGAGAAGTAATTTATCAGGAGGAAGGAATCTGAGAAGGTTCTTTGGAGGAGGTGACCTTGGCCTATCTTGGAGCTGATAAAGTTGTAGTTTCCTTTGAGGGTCTGGATGGAGCTCAAATGCCTATGGCCTCACTGCTGTACTCCCATTGTTTCCCTTTATTGGGTTTTCATAGTTTTATAACCCAGTCTAGGTAACTTCCTTTGTGCTATCATTTTTATTATACTGTTAGTAAGTTGTGTTTTTATTTTGAGGTCTTTCTGGCTATTTAATAAAAGTAAGTCTTGTCTTTGATTTTTGCAAGTAAGTGATTATTTTGATTTCCCAGAATAAAAATTGCAATAAGCTTTTTGTCCACTGAGAAGAGAAACTGATAGACATATCAGTATCATATGGTTAATTTTTATAGTGGTATGTAATTTTTTTTAGCTCTGTCTAATTAGCTAAAAATAAGCATCTCTACTGTTATAACTATGTTATTAAATCAAAGAGTATGAAGAAAGTTTCAAGGACAATGAGTTCATTTCTGGAACAAAAGAGACAATAAGGAAAAAGCCGTGACTGGCAGTCAGATAAAGAGCCAAACTGTTTTAGGATGTGCTGGCTTTTCTCTTTTCCTACAACATCTGTTTTAGATTATTATATATAATACCTACTTGCATAAAACATTAATTTCTCAAGAAAGGCATATGAAAATATGGAGAACCTTTATAAATGATAAGACTTGGGAAAGTTGGCTCAACTAGTGGTTATCGAAATATAGAATTTAAAATTAAATACAGTTTATTATTTTCAAATGTACAACTTTTAGAGCAGATGTAAGTGCAAAGAAATATAATTATATTTGCCCCTTAACATATCTATTAAAAATTTCAATGCACATTTTCTTTGACCTACCAGGTCCACATCTAGAAATCTACCCTACATATATACTGATAGAAGTGCACAAAAATATATGAAAGGATGTTTGTTACAGTATTGTTTATGACAGCCAAAAAATAGGAATAATCTACATTTCCATTAGAACAGGGCTGTTTAAATGAATTAATTTTCTCTCCTATAGTGAAATATTATGCCATTATTGAAAGAATGAGGTATTGATATAGAAAGATGTCAAGATTAGCTTAAGGAAAAAAGTCAAGTGGCAGAACAGTATACATAGTGTAAATCCATTTGTACTTTGAAGAGGATATCTGTGTATTTATGTATATACACATTTACTTAAATATGCAAAGACTATTCCTGATGTGCACAAAATCTGTCAAAAATGCTTATCTTTAAAAGGCAACTGCAGCCTAAGCAATGTGTATAAAGGGGATATTTTTAATCTTCTGTACCACATACCTCCTGAATTCTTAAAATTTTTCCAAAAGTATTTATTATTTTTAAAATGGCTATAAATAATTGTTAAAAATTAAAAATGTTAAATTTTAAAAATTTGTTTCAATGATTTAAAAATATATTTATATAATTAAAGAAGCCTTTTAACATTAAGGCCTTAATTTTGCACTAAAAAATTTTCAGTCAAAGGAGGAAGGAACATAAAATGGAGTGAGAAGAGCCTCTTTAACAAATGGTGCTGGGAGAACTGGACTGGGATGTGCAAAAAAATGAAAGTAGACCACCAACTTACACCACACACAAGAATAAAGTCAAGATGGATTAAAGACTTAAATATAAGCCGTGACACCATAAAAGTCCTAGAGGAAAACATAGGCAGGAAACTTTCAGATATCACACGTAACAATATCTTCATGGATACATCTCCTAAGGCAAGAGAAATAAAGGAAAAAATAAACAAATGGGACTACATCAAACTAAAGAGTTTCTGCTCAGCAAAAGAAAACATCAGCAAGATGAAAAGGAAACCAACCATATGGGAAAACATATTTGCCAATGATATCACAGACAGGGGACTGATCTCCAAAATATATAAAGAGCTTATACAACTCAACATCAAGAAAACAAACAACCCAATTAAAAAATGGGCAAAGGACCTGAACAAACACTTCTCCAAAGAGGACATACAGAAGGTCCATAGGCACATGAAAAAATGCTCAACATCATTAGCCATCAGGGAGATGCAAATAAAAACCACAATGAGATACCACTTTACACCAGTCAGAATGGCGATCATCAACAAATCAACAAACAACAAGTGCTGGTGAGGATGTGGAGAAACGGGAACCCTACTGCACTGTTGGTGGGAATGCAGACTGGTGCAGCCACTATGGAAAACAGTATGGAATTACCTCAAAAAACTAAAAATGGAACTGCCTTTTGATCCAGTGATTCCACTGCTGGGAATATACCTGAAGAATCCTGAAACACCAATTCAAAAGAACTTATGCACCCCTATGTTCATAGCAGCCCTGTTTACAATAGCTAAGTGCTGGAAACAGCCGAAGTGCCCATCAGTGGATGAATGGATCAAAAAACTGTGGTATATTTACACAGTGGAATACTATGCAGCAGAAAGAAAGAAGGAACCCTGCCATTTGCGACAACATGGATGGAACTAGAGAGAATTATGCTTAGTGAAATAAGCCAGGCAAAGAAAGCAAAATACCATATGATATCACCTAATACAGGAAATTAAAGAGCAACACAAACAAACGAACTAAATAGAACAAAGAGTAGAATAGTAGTCAGTAGGGGGGAGGGGGGAGGGAGAAAAGGGGGATAAGTAAGGGAAGGGTCTAGTCAAGGAACGTGTATAAATGACTCATGGACATGGACAACGGGGAGGGATATGATTGTGGGAGAAGGGATGGGCTGGGTGGGGGGAGCGATGGGGGAAAAATGGGACAACTGTAATTGAAAAACCAAAAAATAAAAGAAATTATAAAAAGAAAATTTCATTCATGTTAAAAATGCTCCATTACTTTGATTCTTAGTTTAAGTAATTATTGCTTTGTGTGAATTATCCCTGAAAAAAATCACAACACAAAAATTAATTTCCACTATTATTTAGAAAAATTACATATACTACTAGTATATGACAGCTTCAAAATCTGTGTTATAATAGCTCAAATTGAGGAGGTTTTTTTCCCCCTTGGTGTTTATGCTTCTCTTGAAGTGTCATGGAAACACTTATTAATGAATCAGCCATATTGAGCTCTTCACTTCATTTGCAGTGAACGCTAGCCTTTTGTGCAGATGGGCCCTGATCATATGCTGTTTTTGGATTCACTCCTATTTTTCAGGATCAGAAATTAGTGAAAGATTATTTTCCATTATCTAATTAGTTAGCTCTAAGATAATGGAATATTGTTTTAAAACACAAATTTTTTGGTCCTGTTTATGACTTACTATAACATGGTTCCAGAGTTGGTATTTTAAAGAAAACTTTTGTAATTTATAAAGCATTTTTTAAATGAATCTAAATTTTATTTTGTATAAAACATTTTTATATGGCTTTTCCTCTGATATATTTTCCCCACATACAGTGACTTGTCAACTTTAATTATTCCCTAATCTGATACCATAATTTTTTGATTTTCTTCTTTGTTTCTATTTCTCTTCATTTCTACTATCTGTTTTTACTGTTTGTTTAGATCTACACTTTTAGGTAAAAGTCTCTTTCTGTTCAGGTCACATCATTGACTGTTGGCCTTTTGTGTCTGGCCATTAGAAAGCTACTGTGTTAACTTTTGATCCAGTTAGATTGTGTCCAGGAAGTGAAAGTTGTTTGAAACATAAAGACCTGTCATTCAGTCAGAATCTAATCTTATGGACAGTTCACCAGTCCAACAGTTCCAACAGAAGATATTTAAAATTCTGTTGAATTTATCCCCAGCCCCACTCAAAAAATAAAATTAAAAATATCACCCTAGGGTAAAGCTTAGATTTGTACTACATAACCTGCAGATTTTATATCTAACTCATAAGTAGTGTAGGGACACTGACAACGTCCCAGGCAGCCAACGTTGGCTCACAGAGATTGTGACCTCCTATGTTGAATAGAGCTAATATTATTGTAGGATTGATGTGAGGATTTGAAGTGATTGTATACGTAAATTGAGTAGGACAATAACAGAACACAGTAATTATAACAGCAGCAAACATTTTTCGAGTGTGTACCAAGTAACAAGCATTCTTCTAGGCCCCTTTTGCATATTCACTCTTTAATCACCTGAACAGCCCTCTGAGAGCATTACCCCCATTTGACAGATGAGAGAGGAAGGTGTTGTGATTTGCTTGAGATTACACAGCCAGTAAGTGAAGGAGCTGATGGCTCACACTGTTAGCTACACCAAACCAACCCTACCCAGGAAGTCAGGACCCAGCTTTGTTTCTATCCCTGAGTCTTCTGATTCCACCCCTGTCAGATCCATGTGTGAAGTTCCACCCTCTTTTATCCTCCCATCAGATCCAACTGTAAACCTTGGTCCATGGTGCTCAGTGACTGCTGGGGCACTGGAAGTGTCATAGGGTCAGGGATGACACTGTGTACCATTTTGCCTGCTTTCCACCCTCTCATCAGAGCTGAGGTTTGCTCCATCTTGTGGGATTATCTCATTAGGCCCACAGTCTCAGGCCAGGCTCCCTTCCCTGGAATTCCAGGGAGGAAAATGTCTTTAGCCTTGTTACATCATCATGTCTTCCTTTTCTCTCCCCTCTGTTTGTCAAGCATGGAATATTTTAAGTGAGGTTAGTCCTTAAGCCAGACCGTGAAGTAGTTAACATTTGCTCCTTTAAGCCACCCGTTTTATTAGTCTCTCCTATTTCACTCTTTCATATCTGAATGGGTCCGTTTAATGAAAAGTTTTCAGTCTGAAGAAACAGGGGACTGATGGGGGGAGGGGGATAGGAAAGGTCATTTAGAGCAGTGCTTCTCAAACTTCAATGTGCAGGTGTGACTCAGTTGCCTCAGTAGGGATCTTGTTAAAATCCCAATTCTGATATAGGAGATCAGGAGTAGGGCCTGAGATGCCGCATTACTGACAAGCTCTCCATGATGTAAATGCTGCTGTTTCTAGACCACCCAATGAGTAGCAAGTATTTAAAAATGAAGGTACCACCCTGAGATGGCAGAGAATTTACTCTGTTACGTTTTCCAGGAACATTTAATCCGAGGAAAAGAGTTGGTGGAATTTGGTTAATGTAACTGGCTGCTGCTAGAAGAAACGTCTCAATTTCAGACCCTACCCTAGACTGCTCACCAGTAAAGCCATTCCTGGTTGGAGGAAAGAATAGTATAAACTTGTCAAGTTTTGATAGAAACACTGTAAAAATAGGCATTCCCCTCCATCAGTTTAATTTAGTGACTCTTAAACTATTTGTGTGCAGTTTTTACTGAGCTTTATGGGAAAGCATCGTCTTGCTGCTGCTGGGGAAACAGATGAGTAAACTTATTCTGGTGCAAGAGCTCTGTGGGTATTTTAATCCCTGTTTCTTGGTTCCTTCTATCATCACCTACATAATAGGAGAGTTGAATCAACTTTTATTTCCCTGTCTTGATTTGGAGTCAGCTCACTAGGAGTTTTTATGAATAATTCTGTTAGAAATGGTTTGATGATACTCATCTGAGTAATGAAATACTGTTCAGAGCTTTACCTATGGAAGTGCAGTGTGGCAGAAACCTGTGCAGTGATGCGGCGGGTCCTGCTGGTGATGACAAAGGCTTATGTTCTGTATTTCTGTTCTCAGGGAGGAGAACACTGTTACTACCAGGGACATATCCGAGGAAACCCTGCCTCATTTGTTGCATTGTCAACATGCGCTGGACTTCAGTAAGTGTCCAAATTTTTTTTGTTGTTACCGTCTATTTTTTCAATCATTTATTTTCTTTATTTGTAATTCACTGTAATCAAAATCCCTATTTCATGCCAAGAAATAACTTGAAATCAGTGATGGGTCTGATCTTTTCTCTTCTGTGGTTTATAAACCAAACATATTTTAAAATTAGAGTTGCAGAAACCCAGGACTTTGGAATTATAATGCAATACCTTAGAGTGATGTTTGAAGCATTTTTCTAGTTTCATCCAACTTGAAACAGTAGTGGTTTGGGTAATTTTGGTCTCTGTTTCTGTGGATGTTTATCCTCTGGGTAGCAGTTCTACTTTTACTCCTCCCTGACATTAGTTTTTATATTTTTATAGAATAATAGAAATTTCAGTAGATGGAAACTCTCGACTCCTTGTGCAAAGAGAAAAGGCTGCAAGTGACCTTGAGAGCTCTTGTGTTTCAGATCCTTTTTCAGCTAAAATCCCACCTAACCCACTGCACGTGATGGGAGGGTTCTTCTGTTCTCAGAAATCTCCAAGGATGCAAGTTCATACTTCCCGGTTGGAGGGGCAGGGGATGGCTTGCTTCCTTTCTCATAAACTTCATTATCAAAGGATGTTTGCTGATGTTTAACATGGGAATATATCTACTTCCTCCATCCTGTCGATAATGGTGATGCACAGGTGGCCATCCTGCAAATGTTTTGTAACCTCTCACAAACCTACTGTCATTCCTCAGCATTCTACTTAAGCTAAATCATCTCAGTTCCTTCTGACTTGTTTTACTTTTTTTTTTTTTTTGGCATAGAACATGCCAGCACTTTAATTCAGTTTTGTTAAATTTTTGTTTGGCCAATTTAAAATACTTCCTGTTTGTTACCAAGTTAGAGATGTGGCTTTTTCATCTACCTAGCAGTTACTGCTGGCCAGGAGGAATATTAAATTGATCAGGACATGAACTCTGTCCCCAAGAGCTCAGTCCAGGGGGGAAGCTAAATCTAGCTCAGCTTCCTACTATGGAATATGCTAAGTATATTTGTTTTCTTTAAGAGAGGAAAAAAACTGAGAAAAATGCAAGCTGAGAGGGGGCACTGAAGGATGAGGTGGCCCTTGAGGGCTCCAGAGATATGTCCCTGAGGAAGGTGGAGTCGGCCCCAGACAGGGTTTGACAGAATCGTTCAAGAGAGGGGTGAGATAGTCAGGTTAAAGAAGTCAAGGAAAGAGATCTAATGGGAAAGGCCAGAATATGAAGCTCATCTACCTAAATAGTACCTGTGGTCAGGCTCTGGAAGCAGGTGTGTGAGAGGAAGAAAGGAGGGAATGTGAGGATCAATTAAATAGCCAGAAACAGGAGGTCACATGCCTGACACATCAGAGGACTTCTCTTTGCTTATTTATTCTAAAAGACTATTTCCCTTATTTTAAATAAATTCTTTGAATAGAGAGCCATTTTTAAAAATAGGAATCCATACCTAATATCTGAAAACTTCACTTTTCTTATCTGGAAAAAGAAATGTTGAAGTTGCCTTCAGCAGTAAATTTGTTCTGATTTCAAGATGAATACAGCTCTCAGCTAGGACTAGTACACCCGGCCTGTCCACATTTGTGATGGCAAAAGTATCTTGTGGGAGAGTGATATAAAAAATAAGAGCCTTTTTTCCCCCTCTCCCTTCCTCTTAAAATCTCAATCCAAAGTCGCTTTGTGAGCATCTCGCCTAGTACGTACTCCAGTTTGCCTCTCAGTTTTTAAATGGACACAATACGTGACAATCAGAGAGAAGTGACTGCTGCCTTCTAAGGGCTCTGCTAGAGTTGCGGACCTACGACCAATTGCTTGCTACTAAGCCCACATAGTCATTGGAAGGAGGATGGAAAAGTAAGTCTAAGGAAATTTGTGTGACTAGATCAGGAGTAGAACTCAAAGTCTACTTTTACCTTTAGAAAGATTTTCATTTAAAACTAAACAAAAACAACCAGAAAACCCACCGTGTGTCTTGGAATACTGTCAGGATTGTGTATAAGCATGTTTGGGTGTTCTTAGACTTTTATGAGCATGTTGGGAAAACTTACTCTACTTCCTTTTCGTTTTTATTATTGTTCCCATCTTGATTTTACATTCTGAACAGAAATTATTGATAGAAATATTTGGGTAGATGTTACTGAATATTAAATAATTTATTTTGTCTCAATAGCAGTGATTTAGATATAAGATATGTTATATCATACATAACTCATCTTTTATAAATTAACAAATATATATTGAGATTTTTTTCATTTTCCTTGATTTATTTAATTCATTTGAACACAAAGCAGAGATAACCAGATTCATCTCTTCTATATAAAGAATGTGCAAGAGCACTTTTTATTTTTTTCAAATTCAAAAGGCTAATGGGTAATATTTTGGTCTTGGTACATTTGATGTTACGAAAAAATCCTGAGAATCTTAAAAAGAATGAAATCAAATGTAAGTTTATTGCCCTCTTGTGGCAATTTGTAAAAATGGTTCTTTTCTTTAAAAATATTGTGATGCAAGCTTTCAAAATTTTAGTTCAATTGATTTATAATGACTCGGTCCTAGCTGCAGGTTTTTATTAAGCATATTCTGTGTGTTATTTTCTCATTATACTTATTGGAATTTATATAAATATAATAGAAAGGTATCAGTCCTCAAACAAAGCAAATAAAACATATATGCTTTTTAATTGCTAAAGAAATTATAATAATGGCATACTGTAATATAGGGAACCAGAATCCTGTAGATTTAGATGGTGACAGAATCTGCTTCTTTACACTGTATATTGTGATATTTAAACCCAGTAAAAATAATTGATTTTCACATTGGACATTAACCCAATTAATGCAAGAGGAAATAATGCCCAGTACTAGTTAAACAAAACAAACTACTTGCAACTTAATTAATGTTACCATGTGTACTTTGGTGAAGGGAATGGCCTTATATAACTTTCTTGATGGGTCTGGCCAGGTCTTATCAGGAGCAGAAAGAATTACTGCCATATTTGGTCTACTGTTTTGAAAAGGCTTGCCCCCACTGATTCCTTTGGCATGTACTGCCAGTAATAGATTAGAAACTGCATCTGTTAAGCTTTAAATTCCAAATACTATGTCATCCAAATTTAGAAAGTGCACTCTTGTTTGAAAACCTTACAGATGTGAGAATAGCAGTTCTAAGGGTATATGAGTGCTGAGAACATGTGGAAGATGTTAAGGCCTGAAGGAAAGAATTTGGATGAGGCAGAGTTGGAGGCCATTATGATTATAGCTCAGGGAAAACAACTGATTTCACTAAGCCATCAATGGAAGACAAATACTGTTCCCTGCTTAACAGCCGGGATATCTTGCAGTCATTTCCACCTAACACTGAAAAATGACTGCAGAAGTTTACAGCTTCACCCCTGCCTGAATGATATGACACATGCCTTCAGCAACATAAGGGGCTCAATCTCAGTAGAAGGACCACGTTCCACTGAAAACAGTGACTATCAGGATCTCCTTGAGTGGGAGTTGAGGCCAACTTTAGCTTAAAATGCCCTCCAGTGGACTTCTCAGTTGGCTGATAGTCATCTCCAGTCTAAGAAGTCCAACACTAAACCCCAGATTTACCCCCTGCTCCCTGCATCCCGCTTCCTTGTGCCAACCCCATTATGTTCTTCCTGCAGCTTTTTTCATCTTATTAAATGGCAACTCCATTTTTCCAGTTGCTTAGGTCTAAACCTGGAGTCCTCACTGACATGACTCTTTCCTCATACATCATTTCAAATCATGAACAAATCCTATGGGTTCTGCTTTTGAAAAATAGTGAGAATATGACCAATTCTTGCCATCTAATCAAGGTGAAAGAAGATGGTAACTTCAGGGTGGTAATAATGGAAATACCATTACCGTTGGAGCAGTTCTTCTAATATTTAAGCGAGATTGTGTTTCCCCTTTGCTTAGAACCTTGCAGGGGCTCCTCATCTCTCTCAGAGTAAAAGTGATGGCGCTAAGAGCCTGCCTGTGCCTCTGATCTCATTTTACAGCACTGCCCCTCAGCCTCTCTGCTCCAGCCACACTGCACGCCCCACATCTCTGGAACACACCTAGATTCTCTTTCCTTAGGGCTCCATTCTGAAATGCTTTCTGCACAGACATCCTTATGGCTCACGAGATCACTTCTTTCAGGTCTTTGCTTCAATGCCATCTTCTTTGTGAAGCCTTGCTTTGACCCTCTATGTGAGTTAACAACCTTCTCTCTCTGGTCCCTACATCCAGTTCTTCGGCACCAGTTATTGCCCTTAACCTGCTTCATTTTCTTCCCTAGAACTTATCACCATGTCATATATATTTAGTTGTTGATTGTATATGTTTTCTGCCCTCTGTAGAATACACATCAGCATCATGAGGGCAGAGAAGTTGTCTCTTCTGTTCAGTATGTGTCCCTAGCACCTAGAGCAGGGCACTCTGCATGCTTTCTAAATGTCTGGTCAATAAATGGTAATGAAGGGATCTATCTGCCTGCTCTATTCCTGCCTCTGTGCTCACTGATTTTATAATTTGGGCGAGTTACTTAGTCTCTTTGGGCTTTGGTTTCCTTACTTGTAAAATGAGGGTAGTCATTGTTCCTCCCTCATAAATTTGTGGAAAAGATTAAATGAGTGTATTTAGTTTGTGGTGAGTTGTTGAAATGTGTCAGCTCCTGCTACTACAGCATCTTCCATGTGTTCGGTAGGGAGGCAGTTCTCAATTCGTGACATCGTGCATCATGGGGTTTGTTTAAGCAGCAGCTTCCTGGGCTCCAGCCCAGAAATCTGAGGAAGATCCTGAAACTTTTGCATTTTTACTAGCTCTCCAGTTGACTATTGGTATATTAAAGTTTTAGAATTATATGTTGGAGAGAGGAATAATGGTCCACAATTAGAGAATGGTAATTCTGAGCCTGGGGAACAGTCTACGTGAGGAGACCCTGCTGCTTGTGAGGAATCAGACGAAGGGGCCTTTTCCTCTCAGCACAGTGTGTGTATGTGTGTGTGTGTGTGTGCGCGCGCGCGCGCGCGCGTGCACGCGTGTAGTATGTGGTAAGTGGTGTGCGTGTATGTAGTGTGTGGTAGGTTATGTGTGTGTGGGTGTTAGGTGGTGTGTGTGTGTGTGTGTAGTGTTGGTGTCATGTGTGGTATGTGGGGGTTTCTGTGTATATGTGGGTGCTGTGTGGTATGGTCTACATGTGTGGTGTATAATATGTGGGTGCACATGTGTATATGTGGTATGTGTGTGGTGGTGGTGGTGATGGGTGGGACTGGGAGGTGGGTGTTGAGAAGTAAACTGGTCCTCTGGCTGCTGCTGATTTAAAAGTGACTTGGTTCTGAGGCAGGAGTTGATAGCGATGCCTAATTATTTTCTTGTTCTTGGCAGTGGGATGTTCTATGATGGGAAACACACCTATCTCATTGAGCCAGAAGAAAATGACACCTCCCAGGTAAGTGCCCCTTCTGTTGGCTGTGGCAAATACGAAAGCTCATGCTGGGAGCTTTATTCCCTCCTCTCTTTTCTCTCTTCTTTATTTTATTTAAATATATATATTTAAATTAAATATTGAATAAATCAAAACCACAAGTGTTTTTTGTCCATTAAAAAAATCTGTCTCTTAGTCCTCCTTTAAGTTGAAAATACTTTCCTTCAGATGTGTTCTGATTCTATCTCCACCATCATGTGCTATAAATCTATCTTAGTCTGCTCAGGATATCATTACAAAATACTGAGTAGCTTCAACACAGAAATTTATTTTCTCATAGTTCTGTTGACTAGAAGTCCGAGATCAAGGTGTCAGCAGGTCGGTGTCTTGGTTGAGGGCTTGTTCTTTGGGTTGCAGACAGCTGCCTTCTTGCTGTGTCCTCACATAGCAGAGAGAAAGAGAAAGCGCTGGTGTTTCTTCCTCTTCTCATTGGGGCACAAACCCTTTTGGATTTACCCTTTTAACCTTTATCATTTCCTCACAGGCCCTAACTCAAATACAATCACATTGAGAGTTAGGGCTTCAGCATGTGGATTTAGAGGGGAAAGATCCAAACATTTTTTTTGTAATAGATGAAAACCACAGATTTGTGATTTCCTACCTTCCCTTTCTTTTCTAGATTTGAGATTTTTGTCTATTGCCTTTTGTCTTTAAAGCCCTGTACTGATGAAGTTTAGAGAAATTTAGGCTTTCTCATTTCCTATAAATTTGAAAATGATTGAGTTAATATTATAGATTACGGAGAAACATAATCCACTTCCATTCTAGCTCTGTACACACAAACATTCTTCCTTGTATCATTGAATATTGGTTAAACACTTAGAGAGGCAAATAATTTCAAGAAACATTTGTCGCCCATAATATCATTTAGGAAACTCTCTGTATTCTATATTATTTTCTGGGACCCCATTGCCTGCTTTCCTGTCACTTTGCTTGATTGCATCATTTTAGTGAAATCAGTTGGTGCCTCTGAGCTATAATCATAATGGCCTCTAGCTCTGCCTCTATCCAAATTCTTTCATTCCTGTCTTAACATCTTTTGCCTGTCCTCAACATTCATACACCGTGTAGTTTTAGTAATTGAATGAAGCCTGATGAAGTTATTTGAATGTTCATCAATTTTTCTTAGATAAAACATGGCTTTTTATGTTAGCTTTTCACAGAACTTCATATAACACTTGAATTTTGGAGTAAGGTTCATTTGGGCATCTGCTATACTAGTCAGCATGTTCCTCAATATGAGGAAAAGTGCTAGCTCTGCAGTCTTTGCCTAGCAAAGCTCTGTGACTCTAAAAGCAGGGCAGGGAGTCCGTGGAAGGGAACCAGTCATAAAAAACATTAACCCATTTTCCCAGATGTCTTACTTCTCCTTGGGGGAATAGGCCCATTCATTTATTTTTTATTACTAGGCTCTGGCTTCTCTGTTCGTGAAGGCATTTTACTTCTAATAGGATGCTGCTCTGGTCCTGGGAGAATACAGAAGTGAGTGGGAGCTTTTGTTGCAATGGCTCATCGCCCCTTTAAACCCAGGAGAATGTGTAGTCAAGTTATGGATCTTTTAAGGGTTCCAGCTTCTCCAGCTATGATTGCCTGAGGCTGGAGATAGCTGGAGGTACGTGCTTAATCTCTGTTGTTTGTGTTATTTCAGGTGGATTTCCATTTTCATTCGATTTACAAATCCAGACTCTTTGAATTTCCTTTGGATGATCTTCCATCTGGTATGATATTCTCATGATGACTTTAAAAAAGACAACTCTCATAATTTATTTTAATGTTTTAGAGCTAATATATAAGTGGAATATCATTAGTGCACAACTGCTCATAAGCATTTTAGAGAGAAAATCAAGTGTCATCAAGAGGGAGAATAAAATGCAGACTAACTTCATGCCTACAGTGGATGAGTTTGGAAAGAAATAACTTGAACACATGTAAGGAAAACTTTTTAAAATCATAGATTCCAAAGTACTATAGGAGAACTAACATTAGAACAAAAATAGGTCTGCATAGATACCATATATAAAAATTCACTTCTGGTGAAATATTGAGTTGTAAACATAGGGATGAACTCTTAATTAATCATTTTCTCACTTGTTGTTATCCTCATCTCTTTATGCCCCAGTATTTTAAGAACTATTATAGATTAACATTTTTATTTTATGTGCTATTTGTGAAGTCAGTCTTTCCTTCTCATGTATGTTTAGAGGTCCGTTTATTTATAGATGTTGATTTGAGAGTTGCACCCAGATCTCCACATGACAATAGGGCAGAGTCTGATTCGGTGGAGCAGTGATTATGCAAAGTGCTAGCTGTGCTGGACTCATCCGTGTTCTCCCCTGAAGACAGGTACACTCCCCATCTCGAGTGTGGAAATGCTTCCTCCCCTGTTTAGTGAGTCCCGATCATGGCCATAGCATATTCCAAATTTTACTCTTCACTTTAATGTTTGCAACAGCTCCGTGAGAGAGAATTATTCTTTCCATTTTATAGGTGAAGTTCAGCTGCCTTGTCTTTTCCATGGTCCCATAGCTAGGAAGAGATGAGAAGTTTGGATTAGGCACAATGAGAATGTACTCTGAGAGAGAGGAAAATGACCTAAACGTTTACACCCTCTTCTCATCAGAAAGTGAAATAAGTGTTTTCTAATGTTCCTTCCTCTCTGAAGTAAATTTGGAACTCCTTGACCTTACGTAAGTTTTCCTGAAGAGAAATAAAACCCTCCCCTACTCTCTGTCTGCCAAGGGGATAGAAGATCCTATTTTATAGAATTCACTATTTTGAAAAGTCTGCAAATGAGCATTCAATGCTCTTTCTTCACACAGACAGATACCTAAACTGTTCCTTCAGTTATCTTATGTAACTTTTATAATCCCTATTATGAAAAGAAAATAATTCACAATGAGCTGCCTGAAAGTAAAGCCTAAATCTAATAGGTATTACTGGAAGTAATCAACATGAATTACTATTTAAAGTAATAAATAAAATTCCCCCTAAGGACTTTCTTGTAGGCTTGCCATGATACAATCTTATTATTTGAACAAAGAAAAACAAACAAACTTTGTTTAGGGCTTCCTTTCAACAGAAATTTTGGAAGTGCCTTGGCAGTTTTGCAGTTATTAAATTTGTGTTCTGAACATATTCTTTGAAAACTCAGGTCTGTCTCAATTAGTTTCTGGTTTTCCTTCTCATCAGAAGTTGGCACCGTTGCTCTGGCCAGGTAGCTTAGTTTCTTAGAGTGTCATTCCCATAAGCCAGGTTTCCTTCAAAAAAAAGTTGGCACTGTCAATTTTAAGGGTGTCATTTGTCTTTCAGAATGCTTAGATTTACCATGATTACTTAGAAGAAAAAAAGAAAGAAATCTCAAACTGCAATTTTTGTAAAATAAGTTCTAAAGTAAGCTTATTTATTTTTAATTTAATACAGTTTCACTGAGTTATAGATTATCAGCACCTTTGTCTTTCTATGAATTATGTATTTCTCAGAGATAGAATATGATCAGGTGTTCTCCACGCGTGTTTGGTACTAGAACCTTTTGTTTTACATAACACATTTCTTAGGACTGTTGTCTTTTTTTTTAAATCAGTTACAGTTGACATTCAATATTATAGTAGTTTCAGTTGTACAGCAAAGTAGTTAGACATTTATATAATTTTTGAAGTGATTCCCCCAGTAAGTCTAGTACCCACCTGACACCATACATACTTATTACAATATTATTGACTGTATTCCCTGTGCTGTATTTTATAGCTTCATAACTCTTCTGTAACTACCAATTTGTGTTTCTTAATCCCTTCACCATTTTCACCCAGCCGCCCCAAACCCCTTCCCATCTGGTAACCACCAGTTTGTTCTCTGAAATGCAAAGACAACTTACCCATTATGAGAAGATATTCCCCAAATATACATCTGATAAGGGGTTACTATCCAAAATTTATAAAGAACTCATACAACTTAGCACCAGAAAAACAAACAATCCAATTAAAAAATCAGCAAAGGGCCTGAATAGACACTTCTCCAAGGAGGATATACAGATGGCCAATAGTCATATGAAAAGGTGCTCAATGTCACTGATCATCAGAGAAATGCAAATTAAAACCACAGTGAAATATCAGCGCATCCCTGTGAGAATGACTGTCATTAATAAGTCAACAAACAGCCAGTATGTGGAGAAAAGGCAACCCTCATACACTATAGGTGGGACTGCAAATTGGTACAGCTGACTGTGGGAAACAGGATGGAGGTTCCTCAAGAAATTAAAAATAGAACTGCTATATAACCCAGCAATTCCACTTCTGGGTATTTATGCTAAGAAACCCAAACGCTAATTTGCATCCCTGTGTTCACTGCAACATTATTTACAAAGTCAAGATGTGGAAGTAATCTAAGTGCTCATCAATTGATGATTAAAGAAGATATATTGTGTGTGTATATATATACACACAATGGGATATTACTTGACTATAAAAAAGAATGAAATTTTACCATTTGTGACAACATGGTTGGACCAAGAGGGTGTTATGCCAAGTGAAATAAGTCAGACAGAGAAAGACAAATACCACAGGATTTCACTTATACAGGGTGAGACAAAAGTAGGTTTACAGTTGTGAGTATGCAAAAACAGTTTATTATTATATTATTACTTATTAATTATTGTTTTATTTTCTATATGAAAAACTGAAAACCTACTTTTTCCCCACCCTGTATGTGGGCTCTTAAGATTAGTGTCTTAGAAACACATCTTGAAAAAAGCTTATTTATTTTCTATGTACCCCTTAGCACTCAGTTTTTTAAAAATTACTACAATAAAATATACAAATCTTATGTACTAGTCAGTGATTCTTGACACATACATGTTCCCTTAGTGAGCTATAGAGCAGTTCCATTATCCTAGTGACTTCCTTTGTGTCCCTTCTACTCCCAGTTCTGCAATCTCCTTTCTGACTTTTTTGTTATTGTCGTTGTTTTTTGGCCACGGATTAGTTTAGCCTGTTATAGATCTTCATACAAATGGGGTCATGTATTATGTTCTGCTTCCTTTGCTTGGCATATGCCTATGAGATTTGTGTTGTCAGGGCTGGCAATAGTTTATTCTTTTAAATTATTAAGTCTGTTCTATTATATGAATATACCACAATTTTTTATTCATCTTGCTGATGGACATTTGGGTTGTTTCCAGTTTGGGGCTACTATTGAATAAAATAACTATGAAAACTTTTGTAAAATTCTTTTTGTGGACACCTGTTTACATTTCTGTCAAATACCTAGGCGTGACATTAGCAGGCCATAGATACAAGGATGTTTAACTGTACAACAGTGTTTTCAAACTTGAGCAGGCATCTGAGTCACCTGGAAGGCTTATTAAACACAAACTGCTGGCCCCATCTCTAAAGTTTTTAAAAAATACTTTATTGAGTTGTGATTGACGTACAAAAAGCTGTGTATAATTAATGTATACAGCTTGATGAGTTTGGAGAGAAATATACACTCATGAATTAGCATAACTGTGCCATAAACATATCCCTTAACTCCGAAAGTTTCCTCCTGCTCTCTCTTTATTATTGTTATTATTATTAGTGATAGGAACACTTAACATAAGATCTACACTCTTCACAAAGTTTCAGTTATATACTATAGTATTGTTAACTATCGGTATTAACTATAACTACCGCTGTACAGTATAGCTGTAGGACTTATTCATCTTGTATATTGAAACTTTGTATCTTGTGACTAATTCCTCCCTGTTTCCCCATCTCTCGGCCCCTGGCAACCACCATTCTACTTTATGCTTATTTGTGGTTGATTGTCTTAGGTCCCTCATATAAGTGGTATCATGTAGTATTTGTTCTTCTTTGTCTGGCTAATTTCACTTAACATTATGTCCTCCAGGTTCATCCATGATATCACAAATAGCAGGATTTTCTTTTTTTTAAGGCTGAATAATATCCCATTTAGATACATACCACATTTTCTTTACCCATTCATCCATCGATGGACATTTAGGTTGCTTCTGTATAGTGAAGATGAGAGTGCTGACATCTCTTTGAGATCCTGATTTGAATTTCTTTGGCTACATATAACCAGTAGTGGGATTGCTGGAGCATATAATAGTTCTGTTTTTAATTTTTTGAGGAAACTCCATAGTGTTTTTCATAGTGGATGCACCAATTTCTAGAGTTATTGACATATTACATCTTGGAAGGATTATGAGAATTTATATTTCCAACAAGTTCCCAGGTAATGCTGATGCCACACTTTGAGAACTACTGTTGTATAAAAAATTTCTGAACCCTTTTCCAAAGTGGCTGTGCCATTTTACACTTTCATCAGCACTGTATGAGAGTTAATTACTCCACATCTTCACCAACATTTGGTATGTCATTCTTTAATGGAGGTCAGTAGTAAATGTGAAGGTCAAGTTGTCTATTTAGAAGGTTCCCAATGAAGTAAGTGATGGTTTTATAGGATAAATATGAGAAAAACTTTGAGATAACTTAAAAGAGAAGTAATGTTTGAGATTTTTTAAAAATTGTATTAATTCATGATATATTTATTAAGTATTAACATGAACACAATTGCTTTGATTAATATTCTGCATTATCATTAAGTGTGACATAAATTATAAAATAATTATTGTATAGTTATATGGTTATAATTAATAATTGTAATTATTAATTAATAACATACAATTATATAATTTATACTAGGAATGGCTAATAAAACTTTGCCTTGTATGAAAGAAACCTAGAAATTTCACTAAGTTAAATTTATTTTTATTTTATTTTAGAATTCCAACAAGTAAGCATCACCCCACCAAAATTTATTTTAAAGCCAAAACCAAAAAGGACTAAACGGCAGGTATGTTTTCACAGGTATATATCATGATGCTTTCAAAACACTTGGCAACTGCCAGTTAATTGAATCTACATTAAGTCTCTGTGAGAGAGTATTAGTTAAGACATCTATCAGGGTGTGGTAAACAGTAAGTGTGATGGAGCTGTCATTAGCAGTGGATATGAGGCTGTATTATTCCATAGACTCAATAAGGACTCAAGATAGTGATGATAATATGGTTATTCATCATATAGAGACATATGGGGCCTCTGTTGTGGGATCTCAGATTCTTTGTAACATAGGCCTCTTTCCTTGCCTGGTATACACCACATCCTGGGATCTACTTGTATGGTGCATAACCTTGTGTTTATCTTTTTAAAGACATCCCCTTATGAGTGAATCTATCAGATTTTAAAGCCACAAATTCTGTCACACTTGAGCTACTTTGGAGTCTGCAGTATAAAATTAGGATGTCCACTTTATGAATGTTAGTGGATCTTGGACTTAGTAACAATAATAATTGTTTGTATAGTACTTTAAACCACATGAAGTAGGTACTATTATTCCTCTTACCCAGGAAAAAAATGTCTAAAATGTGAAAAATGACTTGTGTAGAATCATGGAGATGGAAAATGGTTCAGACAGACTGTGTGCTCTGGCCATCAGAATTAAGCTACCATCACCATTGTGGTGGTGGTGGTGGTGTGTGTGTGTGTGTGTGTGTGTGTGAGAGAGAGAGAGAGAGAGAAAAAAGGATCAGAGAAATAGCTCTCTAATAAGATCAAGCAGATGAAGGAAATGGGTATTTAAAAAATATGTTTAATAAATATGAAAGAAAGTATGTTTACAGACAGATTTCTAATCTGTGAATAATAATTGCTAAATTTTATTGAGTACTTACCATGTACTTGGCCCTGTTCTAAGAATTTTAATTGTATATACACATTTAATCTTCATAATCTAATGAGGAAGGTATTATTATTATTCCTATTTTACTGATAAGGACATTGAAGTATAAGAGGTTTAAGTAATTTGCTCTCAATTACATTGAGTTATTCAATGGTGGATCTGGGATTCTGACCTAGGAAGTCTGGTCTCAGAGAAATTTTTATAACCACATATGCTTAACATACTGCCTCGCAAAAGTCCTTGTGTTCTGTCAATTACTACCATGAGCTTTATCTATTTTGTGAATATACATATATACTGAGGCCCAATTAAATAGATAAAAATAATTGCCATCAGGATTTGATTTGAAACAGGAATCATTTTCATGAGTTAATAACTGAGAGAATGGAATGATTTTCTGTTGACATAATTTTTGATGATTTTCATGCACATTTGTAACATCCACTCATATGCTAAGCAGACAGACTATTGATTTCTCTTTCTGAGAAACAAGTGGACCCAGGGAAATGAAGTGCTATAAACCGTGTGGCCAATATTGGCAACTCTGTGACCTTCAGAAAATGTTGAAACTAGTGAAAGAGTCTACTGTATTAACTGGTAAGGCTCAGGTCTCTTCCATGTTAATAAAACAGAGACTAGCATCCTAAAAATATCTATTTTTAAAGAGACTCTCATCATTGGATGCAGTATGTTACTTTTTTTCCCTAGTTTTTGGTTTTTATATGTTACTTTTTGGTTTCCAAACCCCAAATTATATTCTATTATTCCCTATCAACCCTGGCTGGTTTGGCTCAGTGGATTGAGCGTCGGCCTGCGAGCTAAGTGTCGCTGGTTCGATCTTCCAGTCAGGGCACATCAGAGAAGGAAAACTCTGACTCCAAAAAACCTCCGCTGCCTTGCGGCATACCTCTTCAGGGGAAAGGCTAAGGGAGTAAACCCCGACAGAAAATCCGGAGCCGGAGTCCCTAAGGCGGTTTGACGTTGTAGTCAACACCGGCAACTCCTGCGGCACACCTGAAGCCAAGCTGTATTGACTCCGTCTTTCCCTTGGACCCTTCAGCTGCGAAGAGAGGGGGGGTCTGCTGCATGGGCAACAGCAGACCCTCCATATCACCCTGCCCAGGCTCTGTAGCTTCAGCTTCACTGGAGAGGACACTCCAGCGTCATCGCAAGATGTCGATTCAACACGGGAGGAGACAGATACCGTGTCACTCCCAAGTCGGACTGCACAACCATTCTCGGCGGTGCAGATAGACTCTTAAGAAGCTACACCATCGTCTCTCAAGACGGACGGCTGCCAACGACGATTCCCTATCAACTTGTTGTAAGGGATTTTGAAGAAAAAGTTTTTTTTAAGTTTGAGAATGTGTGAGCAATGAACAAACCCACACAGCAGAATTTGTTAGTTTGCTTTAAATGCAGTACTCAAAATACACATTCATTATTGATTCAGGTTTGATTGTCTACCCTCATCATGAAAATGGCCCTTGGGCAAGTGAGCAAAAAGATTTACTGAAAAAACTGTATATTGAAACATGGCATAAAGGAAAAAGTTAACTTTGCAGATCTTGTTTAAGATTGTGTTGTAGACTAACTGCAGAGAACAAAGGGCTACAGCTGCCTTAGTGGCTCTTGCCAGTAGCATTCATTGGTCATGATTTTGAAGGTGAAGAAAATTTGTTGTTGAATAGACAGATACGGCTGCACTAGATAACACAAGACAAGATAACACTATCCTAAGAAAGCTTCTGTGTCATTTGGGGGATCCCCTGACCACTACCAGAGGAAGGGGCACGGCTCAATCCCAGATTTGGAGATTAAAGAATGGAAGTGCCAATCATCCCACTCCCTGTAGACCTCTCAGAGGTTCTCAGGAGCTTAGATTAAACCATTTTCTTGCAATCCTTGATATATATTGTTAAACAAAAATAGCCCGAGAGTGAAATAAATGGAAGTACAAAATGAAATATATATGCTTTGATTTTATGTATATATATATATATTTCTGGAAGGAATCAGTAAATGTGCTATACCTCCTGTTGGGGAAGGATAATAACTAGGTAGGTGGGAGACAGGTGAGAGGAAGACTTTTATTCTCTACTTTTTAATAATTCTTTAATTTATGAACCATGTACATTTTTTACTTAAAATCTAAGTAAATTGATGAAAATGAAAAAAAAAAAATACTAAATGCATAAATGGGGAAACTTTAATTTTTTCCATATTTTTAGTTTTTCTTATTTAAAAATTTTCAGCATTATTGAGGTATAATTGAAAATAAGATTGTATGATATTTAAGTGTACCTTGGAAAGCGTTTTCCCCACGGAGTTAATTAACACATCTGTCACCTCACATATTTACCTTTCTTTCAGATGAGAACATTGAAGTTCTACTTTCTTAGCAAATTTCAGTTATATATAGCATTATTAATGTGTCCATCAATGGATAAATGGATCAGAAAAATGTAGCATATATACAACAAAATATTATTCATCCTTAAGTCCAAAATACAAAAATACATGGTATCATTTATAAATGGAATCTAAAAAAGCAACAAAAAAAGTCAAACTTATAGAAACGGAGAGTAGGAAAGTGGTTTCCAGGGTCTAGGAGATGAGGTAAGTAGGGAGAGGTTTATGAAAGGGTATAAGCTTCCAGCTTTAAGATGAATAAAGTCTGAGAATTTAATGTGTAATATATTTTTTAGTTTTTCACAGCCAAGTTCAGAAGGCCTATTTAGGTGCCATTTCCTTTCCTATATTGCAGCTCCGTCGACATCCTCGAAACGTAGAGGAGGAAACCAAATACATTGAACTGATGATTGTAAATGATCATCTCATGGTAGGATTTGCTGAATTTTTTGTCCTTTGTACTTGTTTGTATCTTGAATAAAACTGGTCAGTGCAGCAATATGTTTAGAAGAAAGAGGACCACAAAGCTGTAACCTGGACAAGATATTTGTGTCACCAAATAAATCTGTTACCCAGCAACAACCTACGAATAGGAAAGACCCTTAGATGAAAGTAACTACCAGTATTTTGTGAGGTTCCAATAATATTTCTGGAATTCATAATGTCAACTCTTACTTGACTAATATAGGGCTTTACTAAAATGGCAAGGTTTAAAAAAATGAAAATTTCCACTTTATATTGAAAAAGTGAGACACCAATAATGCGATACCTTAGTTTGCAGTGTTCATCTTTCTCCTAATGAAATAAAAGCATCTTTTCTATTTCTGTCTTATATAGCCAAGTAGTCAAGGTTAGGATAAGAACCTAGCAAAACTTCAGTTTTTGTTGACTCAGTTATTGTGTTATATTTAATAGTATATACTCAATTCATGGGCACATTGTAGTCATATGGTTATAGTCAGAGCACAGCAGTGAGTTATAAGGCTAATTGGTCCATATAACCAGACTAGTGAACTAAAAATGTTCAGTGATGCACATTGCTCAATTTACTAAATTTCAGTTGAACATACATTTGGATTTACTTTAAATGTTTTATTTGAGGGAAAATGTCATTTATTTACATATGATTAAACAAATAATATCAATTTTAATTATTTTTAATGATAATGCAATGAAGATTGAGTGCTTCTTTCTTGTTTAGGCTAAGATTAAGTTTTATCTTTCTACCTTTTCAAAATCAGTGAATGTTACTATTCCCTGAGATTTTTACAAAATAAGAATAAGCTGCAAGACATAATTTTGGACATTTTGCGATATCAAAAATTCAGATGTCTGTAGACATCTTTATGCAGTTAACACAAATAAAGTGACTCAGGTATTAATAACAGGGAGGGGTGTGGCTTATGGCAAAAGGGAAGTCACGTGGCCTGTCTAATGGGAGCAACTGCTTCTCAGCAGTTACCAGTTATTACCATGTGAGGATGCTGATTTCAAATGAAGCCAGAAATCAGGTTATAGGTGGTACTGCCTGATTTTTAAAACAGCTGGAGGCCAAACAAAAGCTATACGTGATCTATATCTAGCCTATTAGTTACCCTTTTGTAACTCTTAATGCTTTCTTCTCCTTACTGAATAAGTCTTATAGAATGTATACGTTTTTATACTTTTAGCGGTATTCACATTCACTTTTTCTCATTTTGACACTACTTATATTTGTATGTCTTGTAATTCATAGATAACTTTCATATGTTTTAATCATTTTGAATAAGTCTTGTGATGGAAATAAACTTTGTGAAATGGATGGAATGGGTATTTTTTCCTTCACTCACAGATGAATAAACTGAGATTTCCAATTTTTAAGAGTCTTTCCTCATATTACACAGCATATAGAGGATTAGGTCTCGATTCTTACTTTTTTTTTTTTTTTTTACAGAAAACCTGTTTTCTCTGCTAAGGTGATTACTTGCTGATGACTTTAAAAACCCTTCACTTATTTTCTTTCTTTCTTTCTTTTTTTTTCTTTCAGTTTAAAAAACATCGGCTTTCAGTTATACATACCAATACATATGCGAAGTCTGTGGTAAACATGGCGGACTTAGTAAGTACCAACTCGATTCAGTGTTGCCATAGAGGAATTTTATCTCTTGATTGTTAATAGAACACATAATATGGTTCTTATATTTCTAATACTCTTAAGTTACTCTTTAACCAAGATGTCCCGTAAATTCCTGGTAACCTTGCAGTTGACTTTATTGACTCTGATATCTGGCTGGGAAGATGATAAAAGGAAGTGCCAAAATTACCCACAGATTAATGCCTGACGTTCCTTCCTGTATTTTTCACATTGGGAAAGAAAAGGTTGGGGCATTGGCCCTAACAAACGACTCGCCATGGACTTCCACCAGTTGAAAGCAGTATAAGAATTGCCTTTCTCAAAAGAGTGCCTAGTGCTCTGGGAATGATGCAACTAAATAATCCTACTGTATCTACTTTCTACATTTTCCTCTGACAAGGCCATGCCAGCATCTTCTCCATGAATTTACTCAGGGACAGCCAGGTTGCATAGAAATAATTTCCTTGGAGAATCTTCATTTTTCCATTTTTGCTAGGGGAACTCAAGAATGCATGAATTCCTTGTCTGGGTGCCAGAAGATGGACCCAGGGAGAGCCTTGCATAAGGGTCAAAATGTGATCTTTTGTTTCTAACTAATGCTGTTCCTTGAGTATTATTTGGCAAACAGTTGATTCTCTGTTACTCAAGGGAAATGCATGTAAATTAGAAAAATAATTACCTTTCTTAAAAAGTGAACTTTCTTTAACTAAAACTCAAGGTGTTTCCATAAAAGGAGCTTCATAGTAGTTCTGTTCATAAAACATTTGATTTTACCACATGTACAGCTGGTGTGTTCATTTTCTTACATACTAGATATACAAAGACCAACTTAAGACAAGGATAGTATTGGTTGCCATGGAAACCTGGGCAGCTGACAACAAGTTTGCCATATCTGAAAATCCACTGATCACCCTACGTGAGTTTATGAAATACAGAAGGGATTTTATCAAAGAGAAAAGTGATGCAGTTCACCTTTTCTCGTACGTAACTTTTGTAATGATTTATTACTCTTTTTGGTTCTATATTGAATGCACTATGAACTGGGATTGAAATGTATCCTTTCTACTTAATAATGCAATTAAGATTTGACAGGGAAGATACATTTGGAAGAAGTTTTAAAATATAAATAGTTTGAAATTGACATGAAAATGTAAAAGGTTTATATTGAGTTATTTTATTATTGCATGTGTATTTCATTTACATTTTCAAGAGATTCAATCAAAGCATTTACTGAGTAAGAATACTTTTAATGCTCATAAAGAGTATTTTAAACTGATTAAGTATACCCTTTAAAGTTACTGTCTTTTAAATTTAATTTTATCTTTGTTTTTTATTTAAAATGAGAGCTTAGTAATATTTCCAGAGTTTATCTTTTATTTTTCTCATTCTTATAGGGTATTTCTTTTTTGGTAACATGCATATTTGATGTAATAGCAAGTTGCATGTAATAGCATTTTAAAAATCTGTCATCAGAAGTCAGAGCTTTTGTTGCAGAAAGTTATAAATGAAAGTAAAAGAGTGTACTTTTGGGGTAACATTTTATTTTTTACATATTTTCAAACTTACATAAAAGTTGCAAGAATACTACAAGGAAATACCCTATGCCTTTCATCCAGATTCATCAATTATTTCTATTTTGCCCCTTTTGTTTTATGATTTGTTTTCTTTCATCCTTCTTACCCTCTTTTCTTCCTTTCATCTATCTATCTTTTTTTTTTTTTTTTCCTGAACCATTTAAGAGTAACTTGGAGACATTTACTTCCTGGGTCTTTACTACTAAATCTGAAGACATTTCTTATATAACTATAGTAAATTATTAAAACCAGATAATTTTTAACATTGATATAATACTTTATCTAATCTATAGTCTATATTCAAATTTTACCAATTGTCTCAATATTGTATTTCATAGCTAATTCTCTCCCCACCTCAAATCCAATGCAGGATCACACATTGTATTAACTGTCATTTGTCTTTAATCTTCTTTAATTTGAAAGATTTCCTCAGCCTTTCTTTGTTTATTTTGAACTTAACATTTTTTAAAAAGTATAGGCCAGCTATTGTATAGAACATCCCTCATTGTGGGACTGATATTTTCTTATGAGAGTCAAGTTATGCATTTTTGACAGAAATACCACAGTAGGGATTTAGTATCCTTCTCAGAGTACATCATATTAGTAATTCTTTTTTAATAGGTATAGTTCTACTGAAGCTATTTAGTGATTCTATGGGAAACATCCCTCAGAAACCTTTTCCTTTGGTGATGTGTGTAAACAATTTTCACATGCTTTCCTTACTTCAGGAATATATAGTATACAAATGTTATGTGCATAGAGAAAATAAATGTGGTTAATTAATAATGAGAGGTGTTATGATATTTGAAGTGTGAGCAGTAAGTATTTTTCATTTCCTTTTCTGAAAGGGGAAGTCAATTTGAGAGTAGCCGGAGCGGGGCAGCTTATATTGGTGGGATTTGCTCGTTGCTGAAAGGAGGAGGCGTGAATGAAGTAGGTGTGAACATCTGTACAGTACAAAGTGGTATGATGGCTGAAAATGTTTTCCTAATCTTCAAGAGATAATTTCTCAGTATTCTATATTCTCCAGATGTTAGGTTGTTTTATTAATAATCAATGTGGTTACTGTAAGTGACCAGAGGACAGAATAAGGAAATAATAGAAGATAATATCTGATGATTCTGTCCATGTTCTACTTAGAATGATTTCCAGATTTAGCTATTTACAAATTATATAGAGAAAATATTTACTTTTACCTTCATAGACAGTAAGGCCCTATTTATCACTTTGATTGATTTTCCAGACAATTGGGCAATTTCCTCAATTGTTTGGCTTACTACCAAATAACCCAATTGGAGATTTTCTTCCTTCTTTGACACTTGACAAATTTTTGGAGAAAAAATAATAGAACAGAGTTTTCAAAGGGTTTCTTCTATCCCTAAGGCATTAAACCTGATGGAAATGATCTGAAAGAAAAATACTTGAATCTCTGGGAGGCCATATATTGAAAAAGCTATCCCTAGGTCTTTTCAAGTTTCTTTTGGACAAAGATCATTACCATATCCTGTTACTCTGCATGCATTTCCTGAAGCCATATGCTCTTTAGTTTGGAGAAATTTTAGGAGTACAAGTGGACACAAAGATGAACAAGTTCCAAATAATTTGCACATTTATTATTATTTTATTATTATCCAAAAAACTAGTTTAATTATATTACAGTGTTATATTTTTTGGAAATGTCACTGGTGAAATTTGAACTCAGAATTAGATTTAAGTTTCCAAAACGAAAAGTTGATGATTCCCTGGCTTCTAGTCTTCTCTAAAAGGCTTAATCAAAGATGGATTTATTTCTTACTACTTCTTCCCAAATGCTCAATGGTTGAGTACTACCTATTATGTGTTTAACCTCTATAAAATGCTTAGAAATTACTTATTTTCAATTATGTTGTGATTTTCTCTCTGGCACATCTTAAATTAAAAATAATTTGCATTTCCATGTATTTTATTTTTGTTTTTGTTTTTCAGTTTGGGAAAACTGATTTAATGGCAGTTACACTTGCCCAGTCATTAGCTCATAACATTGGTATCATCTCAGACAAAAGGAAGTTAGCAAGTGGTAAGTTTAAGCACACATGTGCTTTAGTTGTATTTCCAATAGACTGCCTGTAAAATATTTTGAAGAATGAGATTATTTGATTCAGTGGCTTGATAAAAAGAGTTTGGATGATAATATAAAATAAACAGCTGGGGCACAAATATTTTTTTCAAAAGTAATACAAGGTAATATATATTTATATTACAAATAAAAATTTCTCCATGTGTTATAAACATTTAAAACTATGTGATGATAAATTCATAGTTGAATTTAACCCAAAAAGACAAAATTAGCTCAGTTAGGTAATTTTAAATGGTTTAATAAAGAATCCTAGGCATATAGGTTTGAAGCATACTGTTTTATTAATGTTTATTTAAAATATCTCTTAGTATGGCCATAGAGAATTTGCCTGCCAGGCAGGAGCAGACCTGATAAAGGGCTTAGTAAAATGTGGACCTAGTAAAATATGCTAGGATTAGCATATTTCACCAGAAATAGTGAAATACAGTACTATGTATTATGAGTAAGTTGATTATAACCATATTTGTTTTATTATTTTAATAACACAAATGATAAATGTTATTTGTATTAGTAATAACTATTACCATTTGTGGAATACCCATTATATGACAAATAATTGAGTGCTAGTATTATCTACAACTAGATACTCATTTAATCCTCTAGATAGTCCTGCAAGAGATGCATTATTAGCCCCATTTTACAGATAAGATGACCGGATCTTAAAAGGTTAATGTCTCAAAATTACACAGGGCTATGTTAAATGGCAAGCCCATGTTTTGAACATGGGTATTTCTGGTTTTGAAGACCTTCTGCTTAACCAATATACCATACTGCCTTGTACTAGCAGCCTTGGCGTAGAAGCTTTTAAAAATGAATAGGGAATTGTAAGAATTCTCATAAAGGCCTATGAAGCCAGGACCCGGAAGTGGTGTGTCATTATTTTATTGCTGTTTTATTGTATTTTATTTTAAGTGAATTCTTTAAGAATATGGCCACTTGTTAAAATATTGATAAAACATTTAATTTTAGTAAAAATTATGTAATCTTGAGAGGGTCAGTAGATTTTTTTCTTTGTTATGCATTGCATAGAAACTTCAAAAAGAAGGGAAATTAGAAAGCCAGCATTTTTTAAAGTTATGTAAAGAATAAAGTTAAGATATACTTTTTAAAATTGGAACTACTCTAAGGCTGCTGTTTTTACTTTGTCATAAGGCGTTTGTCTTCATTTTCTCTTAGGCGAGTGTAAATGTGAGGACACATGGTCTGGATGCATAATGGGAGACACCGGGTGAGCCACTTGTATTTGAAAATGACTCACTTTTCCTCTCTGCTGTGCTACTGTCTTCTTAGAATACGGCACTCAATAATGAGTGCATGGAATCTCACCATGGACATTTAAGAGACAATCAGAAGTAGATTTTCTCACTGGCTTTGTATGTAAAATATTTTCACAAAATAGTTTCATATTTATGGAAACAATTGATGTCAGTTAAGCTAGAAGAGCAGAGACGTTGTTAACCTTGAATCCGGGCTGGAAATGAGGAACAACTTTTTTCTTGATGGCTTACATACAAATAATTCCCATTTCTTCTATCTTCTTCATTTCTAATTAAATGGGTTATAAACAGTGCTGTACTGGTAAACTGACTCTCAAAACCAAAATCAAGAAAAAAGTCCAGATTTATGGCTTCTCAGATTCCCAGTAGCCTTCCACCATATGTAGTTGCCTATGGTGTAAATACTGCCATGGCTGATTTCAAGTTACCCATGCTGCGTCACTGAGCAAGGAGTGGGAAGAGTTGTGCTCAATTGCCTTCCTGAGAAAGGTTCTTATTTTTATACTGTCCTACCCTTCACACACTATCAGGCACCAGCCTTTTATTCTTTCTAAATAAATTGTACAACCATTTCTTTTACGCCAATCTTATCACTGCCACATTACTTTCAAACTTTTATCATCTTGTGCTCTTATTTCAATAACATTCCAGATATTCATCCAACTTACAGGCTCCCTCTTCCTTCCTGAACTCCACTTCCATCATAACTGAAAAGGTATACAGAATGAAGGAGTGAATACTTGTAAACTATTACCCAGATTAAAAAAAAATTAAGTACTATCTACGTAGTTAAATACCCCTTGTGACTTCTTTCTTATTGGCCCCAGCCCCAACCAAGGTAACCACCACCTTGAATTTGGTTCACATCATTCACAGATTCTTTTTAATGCTGTGTATGTGTGTGTGTGTGTGTGTGTGTGTGTGTGTGTGTGTGTGTATTTGTTGAAGTAATACATAGCATTGCTTTGCATTTCAGTTTATATGAAAGACATTATACTCTCATGTACTCTTCTGTGACTTGCTTATTTTGATCAACTGTGTGTGAGATTCATCCATGTTGATAATATGTAACCCGAGTTCATTGACTGTATACGACACAATTTCTCCAGTATCCTCTTAATGCACCTAGATTCATGTGTCAAACACATGAATCCTATCATTTTCCTGCTCAGAACTTTTGTTGAGTCTCTATTGTCTAAAATATAAGGTTCAAATTCCTTCCTCCAATATTTAGATGTCCATAATCTTTATTCATTCTCATTTGCAATCTCATTTTCCATTGCTATTCATGATCAGTTTGCTAACCATAATTATTCATGGGTTTCCAGCTTTCTTTGATTTGCCAACCATAATCCTACATGGACTTTCAGCTTCTTAAAAATTTGCTTACCATAATTGTACATGAATTTTCAGACTCTTTTGATTTCTTTTATATATTCTCTTCATCTCGAACTCTCATTTTTCTTTAACCACATTTCCAGCCATTTGAGACTTACTATAATTTTTAACTCCTGTATTATAATTTAATTCTGCGTGTGCTATGCTTCCCTTCACCAATTAGTTGTAAATTATTGAGGATTACATCTTACACTAATTTATGATTTTGTCAGATCTCTTACCACAATATCTCATATAGACTTGATTTTCAAGAAAAATGTGTTGATTATATTTGAACTTTGAATTCTCAAGATATGTATGATGAGGAAAATAAATGATGGAGGGAATGTACATGCAAACATATATTTAAAATATTTTTAAAAAATATCTTTGGATCAGAGAGAAAAACAAATACCATATGATTTCTCTTATATGTGCAATTTAAAGAACAAAATAAACAATGAAACAAAACAAAAACAGACTTACAGATGCAGAGAACAGACTGATGGTTGTCAGAGGGGAGGTGGGGTGGGGGGCTGAGTAAAAAAGGTGAGGGCATTAAGAAGTACATATTTTTATCTTTCAGTCTGAAACAGTTCCTGTCTTTTTTTGAGTTTAATGACCTCGCCACATTTGTAGATTATTAGTCAGTTTTATAGAATGCTTTGTGATTTGGGTTCTAGCCCAATTGTAATATTTAGGAAAAAAGTTATTATGAAGTAAATAATTCTTTTCTATGATTGAAATTACAGGTGTGTTTGTGTGTGTTTGTGTGTATGTGTGTGTTTCCTTTGAGTATTTATTCCAATAATGAACAACGTATCCATCATCACAATTGGTCATCAAATAAAGAATTTAGAAATATACTGATTGAATAAAACTCTTAGGGATTGAATGCATAAGTATGTAAGTGGAATTTATTTTTCATTTAGGGAAAATGTATAATTTTAGCAATGTTCAGTTTTAAGAATGATATACAAACAAGGTAGACAAAACCTGTACTCATCTATTTATTTTCTTGTCTTATAGCTATTATCTTCCTAAGAAGTTCACCCAGTGTAATATTGAAGAGTACCATGACTTTCTGAATAGTGGGGGTGGTGCCTGTCTTTTCAACAAACCTTCTAAGGTAATAAGTGTGATCAGACTTATTAATTATTAATCTTTCTAAAGTATAATAAACATTTTTCAGCCATTGGGATTCATAAAAGAGAGCTTTTCAACTTGGCTTACATTTACCAAGTATTTGTATTTTCAAAGTCAACTTAAATCTTTGAGCATTTAGGACTTTTCTGATGGGAATAGAAAGCAGGAAGAAATAAGAATGTTTGCTTTCTGAAAAACTTGTTTTTTTATATGGCCAAATGATGATTTAGGGTTAGTTTACAAAAATGTTTTTATTTTGTCTTTCTTTTTTATTTTCTTGATGCTTTTTCCTCTTCACCTTTTGGATACCTAATCTCCACTCATACTGGTAGAAAGGGAGGCATATCTACCCTCATTACTCCCTACCACTGCCTTTCAGAATAAGCAGTATGAGTAAAATTGCAAGTATTTCTGATATGAAAACCAAGTTTGCTTAAAGAAGAGGAGAAAATCTTTAGACTTTGTCAGAGGCTTTTTTATTACTAACTAGAAAGCAGGTCTTCCTTCTGCATTTGGAAGACTGCATGATAAAGGGAGAACCTTTGTCCTTGTTAATTATGTGAACTGTGACATGCTTCTGTGTACCACAGCAGTATGTCATATTGCCTTTGTAATCATTTACCTGGTTTCACTTTCTCTTCATTCCAGTGAAATTTAGAAAATGTATCACATAGCACTGGAATGATTTTATCTCCAAAAGTTTTAGAAGTGATAATTGAACTAAATTCCTGCTGCTATAAAGAAAAAATAATTCAAGTCTTTTTACCAAAATAACTTATTATTCTGAACCCAGAGTAAGAGAATAAGAGTTTTTCATCTGGCTAAGTTTTAGTTTTGGCTTTCAAAGCTGCCTCATTTGTCATGATCCCTTTCAACTGAAAATGAAATCTAGAGATGAATTGATTCTTTTGTTGGAGGGGAGAGCGTATTTGAAATTAGGTGGGAATTATTTTGTTGTTTCTTTCTAGTTGCTTTTAAGAAAGTAGTGTGTGTATGTGTGTATGTATGTGTGTAGGTGTGTATTCACTTCCTCTCAGTACTATGTAGACTTTGATTTTTTGAATGAGTATTATATATTTAGAATATAGCAATTATATTTCCTAATTTTACCTGTAATCATAAAATAAATTATACTGAAAAGATAATGTTGATGGGGAGTTAAAAATTAAACAGTCTTAAAATAATATCTTGTACAGTGCAAAAATGCTTATTGCTATATTTTGTATTAAATAAATCAGTGGATTTGTTATCTTGTGATGTGTTCCTTTCTGGTGAAATGACTTTCTGTTGTATAAGGAAATATAATTAATAAAAGGCTTTTCACCAGAAATTGAACTTGATCCTCACAACAATTTGTGATGTAGAAGAGCAGCTGATATTATTCCTGTTTTAAATACTAAAACACTTGGCCTCTGAGATGGCAAGCCATTTGCCCAAGATAAGTAGCTGAGCCAAGACTTGAATCCAGACATTCTGACTCTAAATCTCTTGCCTTCTGTTTGAAGGAAATGAAATTTCAGGAGTCAGTCTGGCTTGGTTTTAGTCAATGGCTAGATCATCTTTTATTTTGATGGCATTTGTCACACTACTTGGTATGTATGCTAGATATGTCAATATGAATAAATCTGACATGGAAACAATATTAGATACTCTGTTCTGAAGTTCCCAGTTCTAAAGTTATAGAAAGTCATGCTTTCTGTTTAGGAAAATAAAAATATATTTTGGAATAACTGACAGATATGCCAGAAGCTAGGTGTGGCACTTAGGGTCTCTTGTAAGATTTTTGATATTAATTCTTCTATATTTTAATTCCCTTTTTGGTTTTCATCCCATAGCTTCTAGATCCTCCTGAGTGTGGTAATGGCTTCATTGAAACTGGAGAGGAATGTGACTGTGGGACCCCGACAGTAAGTCTCTGGGTGTTTTGATGATTCTTTTTTTTTAGGTTATTCAGGTCATTCCAGGTCCACACTGAGACAGACATAAGGAGCAGGAGTTATGCCTGGAAATTTTATAAGATTTGTGGAAGAAAGATTATCATTGTGAGGTTGTACATTTATTTTAGAAAATATTCTGGTACTTTCAGGAAAATGACACCACTTTCTGATGTTATGCAAATGTTTCTATTCCTTAGGAATGTGTCCTTGAAGGAGCAGAGTGTTGTAAGAAATGCACCTTGACTCAAGACTCTCAATGCAGCGATGGTCTTTGTTGTAAAAAGTGCAAGGTAAATAAATGTTGACTCATAATCAACTGACAGAAAAGGGAACCTATTTGAATAAATTGTTAATGCTAGGTAAATATTATCTAATAACAGTAGTAGTATCTCACATATATTAAGTGACTAAGTGCCAGGTGCTTTATAGGATCCTCACAGAAGCTTGTGAAGTATAGTAACTTTTTATTCCCATTTAACAGATGAGAATACTGAGGCTTGTAGTAGTTAAATAGTTTGCCCAGAATTCTATACCAGGTAAGTCAGGGAGCTAGGTCCTAAACCTTTATAATTCAGAGTTTGCCCTCTCACTACTGCCTCCCTGAGGAACATGGATGTTAAATGAACCAGATGTTTAATCTTTGAATGATGTTTTTCCTTTCTTGTAAAGCAAGTGGATATTCAGTAGACCTTTCTTTTCTTGCTGCTCTGCTTGGTATCTCTTGCATTAGCTGTTGTGGGAGCAAAAGGAATACTTCAGACATAATAACACCTTACATGTGTTGTGCAAGAGAGTTTAAAATGCACCTTTAAATATAATACCTGTTTTCATCCTCCCAACAGCATCCTCCTACTTGTCTCCAAATATTTAAGCCTTTCCAGCAAGACTAACAGTTATTTGAAGGCTTACCTTTTCCAAAGAAATCTATTTCTTTTTTTCTCTTCTCATATAGAGTCTGGTACAATATTCTACATTATTTCTGAGGTTGAATATCTATCTGTCTTTCATTCTATACATTTTATGGAGGCAGAGCCAGAGACTCCCACAGTAATTGGTATAGGTTCTTAGTAAATATTTATTGAATGAATGGATAAATATGCACAGCTGTCTCTTGCTGATTATGTCCTGATTAGTCTAATTAGAGTTAAGAGAGGGTGGAAAATGAACCAAGTACCTACTGAGTGCCAGAGAAATAGTGCTAAGGACTTTTAATGCATAGCATCTTATATCTGGATTTCTCAGCACTGGCACTATTGACATTTTAGGCTGGATAATTACTTGTTGAGAGGGTGTGTCTTCTTTACTGTAGAATATTTAGCAGCATTCTAGACTTCTGATTACCAGATGCAAACACATTCCCTCCCAGTCATGACAACCAAAATTGTCTCCAGACATTGCCAGATGTCCCCTTGGGGGCAAATTCACTCCTGGTTGAGACCTCTGTCTTAGGTAATGCTCACAACCACACTTTTCTGATAGGTATCATTATTTAGATTTTTTTCACTTGAGCCATCCCAGTCTTAAGCAAGTGAAATAACCTACTTAGGCTCATTCAGCCAGTAAGGGATAAAGGTGTAGTTATATCCCAGATCTGCTGGCAGCAATTTCTGTTGTTTCCCCATTACTACTGTGTCTCTGGCAGCTTTTTCAAACAAGCGAAGCACTGGCAGAGATCTCTGAAAGCACTCTCTACAAAAAAAAGGTTAAACCAAATGTGAAATAGACATTCTTTCATTTTGGCTGCCCCTACTGTTTATTCTGTCAGCTCTTCCAACTGCCATATTTTAATTCTCACTTATTTTAATTCTGTGTTTTAAGTCTGTCCATCCATAAAATGCATTTACTCAGGCCATATTTCTTTGATTTGTAGAATTTGACTCTTTGTGATATAATCACTTCAAGAAACAAGTAAAAATAATAAAATATATACAATAAAGTGGCATGATTAACCATCCCACAAATAAGTTCCAGCTTTACCACTCAAGTAAGATCTTTTTGCCACTTTCTCTGTCTGCCCCACAGACCCCACTCTCAACCCTGCCCTGGGCTCCGAGGGGAACCAGAGGCATGATAGTGAGTGGAAAAGGGGAAACAGAAGAACAAAATGAGAAATTGTGTGTATCTCTATTTTTTCTACATAAGTCAGAGTTGGCAAACATTTTCTTAAAGGGCCAGATAGTAAATAGTGTAGGCTTTGTGGGTCATAGATCTCTGTCTCACTTACTTAACTCTGCCTTTGAAAGCAACCATCAAAAATACAGAAACCAATGGGCATGGCTGTGTTCCCATAGAATTTTATTTTTAAAAACAAGTGGGCGGCTAAATTCTGCCCTCAAGCCATAGTCTGTGAACCTCTGCTTTAAAGTATTGCTTGCTTACTTGTTTATTATTTTTCTTTTCTCATTGGTGTGTAAATTGCAAGAGGGCAGGGGTTTGGGTTGATTTATTTACACCATATCCCAGCGCTACAGCAAGTCCTCTTTCACTATGCTTTCTCTCAGAAATCACTGCCAGTTATTGAACGTTTACCTTCTCCTATATACTTTACCTTAAATCTGCTCTTATTTCTATCTCAGATGTTCTAAAATTGTGGTTTGCCCCAGTTCCAAGGAGAAAGAGAGCCAGAGTATAGGAAATGAAATTATTCTGCTTATTTCCTTATTTTATGGCCTATTTAGTCCCATTAAAATGGTTTCTTGCAAGCAAGGTTATCGTGTTTTGTTCTCTATTGCCTCCTCAGTGACTAGAAAGTTCCTGGCACATTTTAAGTGGCTAGTAAATACTTGGTGAATGAATGAATAAGTGAATGAATGAATGAACACACATTTTTTTTGATCTTCTAAAAATATGTGTTGAAATGCTGACTGCAGTTGGCAGTATGCTGTTCATGTTCTACGAACACCAGAAAACTCAACTGTCTGGAGGGTCATGAACAAAGGAGAGAAGGTGAAAGGTGTGTGTGTGTGTGTGCAGAGATCAGAGGTAAGGGGAAAGATGAAAATATTATGTACCCCTGTTTTGTTATAACGAGTGCTCTTGCAATTTATAAATCCAATGAGCTTAAAAATTTATTCGTACTACTTCCACACTTACAAGAAATATTTGAGGTGGTTGAAAACAGACTAAAAAAACAACAGACAACAACAACAAAAAACCCTCCCATACATGGGTACAAATCATAGAAACATTAGAAAAGAATAAAAGACCAAACTATAAATCTATGTAAAAATGAGGCAGGAATGAAGGGAAATGAGAGCATGGGAAGAAATAGCTTTGCCAGAGAAATCTGACTTTTACAATTTAGCCCAAAACGTAACTTTCAAATTCTTGGCAGAAAAGGCAAAAAAGAGTAATATGATAAAAGTGCCAATGAGAATGAAGGGTGAAGTGTAAATCCAAAAGCTATTTGGTAGGAGGAATTCCTAGAACTTGGAGGGACTCCTCCTGGTGGAGATGTATCACCAAGCACTCACCTATTTTTCCAAGATATTATAAGGCTTATGTGTGATGACTATGCAAATTACTCCATACGTAAGAAACTCTCTCCAAAAACTATTGAATTAACATGTCATTCAGCAACTGGTTTTCACAGACTGTCATCTTAAAATAGTTTAAGATATTTCTATCCCCAAAATATTCATTTTACTTTTTTAAAGATGATACTGTGCTAAATTTTTCTTCAACAGTTTTGAACATTGATTTTTGGTTATCTTAGTTTCAGCCTCTGGGGACTGTGTGTCGAGAAGCAGTAAATGACTGTGATATCCGTGAAATATGCTCAGGAAATTCAAGCCAGGTAATTTACAGAATAATTGCTCCAAACCGATGGGAGAAGGAGGTGCATCTTTAGTGCACTTTCCCCACAGGTGACATGGAAACTGACAAGATGCTCATGTCTTTCTTTCACATAAATTCTTACTCTCTTTTTTTTATTTTTCAGGAATTTAACTTTCAGTAATCAGTGCTTGAGCAGATGTTCAGCATAATTTTATCTTCATGTTGAACAAACCTAACTCTGTGTGCTTGCCTTTTTTTTTTTTTTTTTTTTTAAGTAGGGAGTAAAATTCATTTGCTTTTGGTCTATTTAGTGAAGGAGGAAACAAAAAGACTTTAGCTGATTGAAACAGGAGTCAGCTAAGGCAGTGTCCCATAGAGCATTGAGTTCTGAGAAGGAGCCTGTTTCTGTCTTGACTCTTATTTATCTGAGACAGCCTGTGTTATCTCAGCTATTAATAGCTGCTCTTGAGTTTAATATTTTTTAGTTGTAAATAGAGAAGATAGGGAAGTTGATCAACTTTGTCAAGGGTTCTCAGATTTCACATGGTCAGTGTACATGCGGGCAGTGCTGGCCTTCACGTGGCCAGCGTACATGTGGGAAGTCCTGGCTTTCACATGACCAGCATACCTGCAGGCAGTCCTGGCTTTCACATGACCAGCATACCTGCAGGCAGTCCTGGCTTTCACATGACCAGCATACCTGCAGGCAGTCCTGGCTTTCACATGACCAGCATACCTGCAGGCAGTCCTGGCCTTCACATGGCCAGCGTACCTGCGGGCAGTCCTGGCCTTCATGTGGCCAGCGTACCTGCGGGCAGTCCTGGTCTTCACGTGGCCAGCATATGTGCGGGCAGTCCTGTTTACACATGGCCAGCATACATGCAGGCAGTCCTGGCTTTCACATGGCCAGTGTATGTCTAGGCAGTCCTCACTTTGGAGAGTAATGCAGGACCATGAAAATGACGATCCAAGATGAAGCATGGAAAGTCATCCTAATAGTCAAGAGGAAAAACTACAGTTGTTCTGTGATCTTTTAAGAAGGTCGTCAGACCCTTGCAAACTCTTGCTGTTGGCTTTAAATGAATATGGAACTAAAAAATAGATGAATACTTATTTTGAACACTAAGTTAAAATAGAAACATTGGGAATCAATGTATTTTATTTCTTTCTAAAAAACTTAGTGAGAGTAGTGCCACCTTCTTGTAAACCTTAGGATAGGTCGTGAACATCTTCTCCATGCATTGTTGAATTGTCATACTCTTTTCTAAATTTGGATCAGCTTTCAACATTTTATCCTTTGTGCTTTCAATGTTATGAACTGTCTCCAAGATATGTGAAGATGCGGATGTGAAGTTTTTTGCCAAAGAGCACTATCAATATTCCCATAGTCAGCGATTTTTTTTCTATAACTCCCATTACATTAGATTAGAATTTCACTTTGTGTCATCAATTTTCTTTCTTTTTTCTTTTCTTTTTTTTTTTTTTTTTTGCTGCACTTTCATCTCTGTTAGCCAGTTTTCTCTTTTGATTATCCAATTTTGTAAAATGTCACGTGCTATCACCCAAAGACAAAGAGGTACCACAACTACCCACCTTGTTGTCTGTTCATGAACTGAATAAACAGGTGGCAAGTGACCAGTCCCTGAGAGGCTTTAACAGAGTGACAAGTTGAGTCATTCATCTGTTACTTACGTAGCGATCAGTTGACTGAAGAGCAAGTAGCAAAGTTTGTGCTTTATGCTGTTACTCACAGTTAATATATTTTAGTAACTGAAATCGGAACTGTGTTGTTGGGGTACTATTACTCATTAATAAAACTATGATAACTGAAATTCATGCATATTGAAGCCATGTGAAGCTAGGACCGCCTGCATAATTTTCCTCTAAAAAAGAGGGATTCAGTAGTGGTATATCTACATTAACCATTAAAGATGCTTTATTTTAAAGATAGTCATCTTAAGAGACTAAAGATTTTTCATGTAAAGGTATTTTCCTTTCTTATTATCTAATTAGCATTGTGTTTCTAACCTAACTTTAGTGATGATGAAGATACAATGAAGTGATGGACATGCTAAGATGTTCTTGTTGCATTAGCTGTAACAGCATACATTGGTGATATAGCAGGTCCTCGAATATCAGTGTTTCGTTCGTCATTTTGTTATAACATTGATAAGATGCCACAAACATTTCAACTCTTGTTTATTTCAATAAGCTTATGTTAAAATTGGTTTCATTTTACATTGTTTTGCCTAAAATAACAGAACCTATCAAGGACATTAAATGGGGACTTATTGTATCTATAAGTGAATTTTTTAGTACATTGGTTATATGATTTGTTCACTCAATGCATTTTAGCTATTAAAGATGACACAAAAAGGTTTATTGTGACAAGGAAATTTGTAAGTAAAGAGAAGAAGCATAATATAAAATATTATCTGTATTGATTTTACCTATATTTAAAAAATATCAAAACTTAAAAAGGTAGAGAAAAAAATGTATCAAAATGTAAAAAATAGTTGTCTTTGGATATGGGGGTATGAGAAACTTTTGGTTTCATTTTAATTTTGCTTTGTTTATATGACATAACTTTTCTCAAATGAATATATAATTAATGTGATATAAAATGTATAATACGTTTTGAAATTACATAAGAATGCTTTGTGATTTTCTGCATTTGCTACAAGGTGAAAAGGGGGGCATGCTATTAAGCATGTTTTTTGTAACATGGGCAACGTGGACTTCTGCTTGAATGTGAAGGGCTGTGATGCTTCTCATGGTAAAAAGAGGAAACAGTTACTGCTCCACCAATGCTGGCATCTTTCTTGCTTTTGTTTTATGCTCTTGCTCTTTTTGCTCTGAGGAATAGAGTGTCTGTATAAAGCAAGGTGCTCTTAAATTTTTAGCATTGGCTGAGTCCTTGCCGTCAGTTCTTTTTATTTGCTGCAACAACTGTGTTTTGCCTCTGATACATCAATGCTTTTAGGGGAAAGCGCACCAATTGCTGCATTTCCTTTTGCTTCCCCTTTTTTGTTATTTCTAGATATTTTAAGACACTAAACACATTCTCAGACTTCATTTTTTAAATGAAAACATTAAAGGGATTAGCTCATCCTGATCTTTTGCTGTGCATTTGGTTCATTAGTTCTGTTTTCTTTTCCTAGTGTGCCCCAAATATTCATAAAATGGATGGATATTCATGTGACGGTGTTCAGGTAGGTGACTTCATCTTTGCCTAAATTTTTCGTGTGTATCAGGATGAAAGAAATACTGAAATCTTATCAAAATAGGAATGTCAACTTAAGTGTTTCATAACCAGTTCTGAAGATAAAGGTCTGTATAATACTCATCTATTAGTTCCCTTGGTCATACTTGCTTTTTCAGTTACCTGACATAAGCAGGCACTGCGTCGCTAACAGGTGTGCTTTTCCATTGTAGGGGATTTGCTTTGGAGGAAGATGCAAAACCAGGGATAGACAGTGCAAGTACATCTGGGGGCAAAGTAAGTGAACGGTGTGGCTTAATCATTTCAAAGTATGGTATCAGGCCAAGGTGTCTGGGGCTGGCAGTAAATTTTCAGTCACTTTCAGAGTGATGGATTCTTCAAACCATCACGTGTCTCATCAGGGACCCTTTGGAGGAAATTAGAGAAGGGCACTTCCTTTGAGAAGATACAGCCCCACACATCTTGGGTAGATGGCAGTGCCTTTGGATGAGACAGAAGGTGCCCTCACTGCCAGGCAGGGGACGTCCATGCCAGGGTGTGCAGCTGGGAGAACAGAGTGAACCTGGATTTCAGTTCCAGGTTTGCTCTCCACAGCTGAGTGCCCTTAAGCAAAACCTGCACAACCATATGGGATGGACGTGGACCCTGGCCAGGGCACTGTAGCATTAGAACTGCAACATTTTAGCTAGAGTTGCCTTTTCTTCTTCAACCATCTTTCTTAAACTCTAGCTCACTTTTCTACTCATTGGTGTCCTTCTGCTGAGGTCACTCTGCCATATCAGAGAGAAATTTTAATGTTATTCCTTTCAAAGTTTGTCATATTTTCAGAAGAAATTATATAACAATTATATCTAAAACATACCATTTAAATTATATATTTTTATTTATAAATACACTGGATATTATATATTTTCTTCCGGAAGTATTAAGTGCCCTCTTGAAAGCAGTTTTTGTTTTAAACTCTTTCAGAAGACAGTAATTATTAAAGACAATGATCCTCCTCAATTGTCACAAGTAGTGGCTAGAGTCCTTTTGGGAGAGGATGTATGTGCTCTCTTCTGAGCAATTAGAGAAACTCTGGGATGGGGAAAACTTTAGTCCTACAGGCCTGTACTCTGAACAGAGAGATAGTTTTATTTCCACGACTCCTGGCTTTAGCAAAAATAAAATCCTGACAAAAATGCAGATGTGACTTAAAATGTTATTTGACTCTGAGATTTGGGATAAATTCAAATTTTTCTAAAAGCAGAATAAAGTTTTTTTTTTGATAGCTGTTAATTAGTAAACAAGGTAGAAATTATACCACTGTTTCTTGAATCTTTATAGTGCATAACTATTTTAATAAAATTTTATGATTAATAAAAGTTGCTCAGTGAACAATTGGTGCTTTGTATTTGGCACTGAGATTAAAGTGTGGAGTATTTATTCAAATAATCATGTGGTAGCATCTTCTCCTAATTATTGGCCAAATTCTGAGGAGAGTTATTCTTGGAACCAAAGACCTGATAGATTTGTTTTCCAAATTTCAAATGAGCAGTAATGAAAAATGTTCATGAGTCATGGATGTCTACAGTATAGGTACTGTTTTGGAATTGATAACATTGTAGTGAATGAGTCCTTAAATGGCTATTTTGCTGACTGCAAACATTTTGAGCAGCTCACACGTTGTGTCTGTCACTGATAGAAAACTCTGTTCTGCTTCAGAGGTGACAGCATCCGACAAATACTGCTATGAGAAACTGAATATCGAAGGGACCGAGAAGGGTAACTGTGGGAAAGACAAAGACACGTGGATACAGTGCAACAAACGGTGAGGTGGACAAGTTAGCCCTGAGTTTATCTTTCAGTTAATTACAAACATTACTTTGTGAGTAGCCAGGACTTTTCTGTTTGCCTTTTATCTCTTCCCATCCTTCCTGCATTATCTTTGCAGAAGGCCCCCAAGTCTTGACATGCAGGCTCAGCTCTCTCCTAAGACCCAGGTCATGCTTATAGCTGCCACAGGATGTTCTCACCTAGAAGGCAGCTGCCAGCATCTCAAAAGCAGGAAAAAAAAAAAAAAAGTAAAGCCACCAGAATACATACTCAGTTAACTGGCTTTTCTAAAGCACTGTTTTTGCCAAAGGTCTTAATATCTCACTGTCCTGTTTAGAAGCCTCAGAATGATCCTGGACTCCATCTTCCCTCTGGCATATTGCCCAAATGCAAATCTTGCCCACTCTTCCCTCTTACTCGCCCCACCAGTTCTCTCTAATTCACCCCTTCCTTCCATTCCTATTGCATTAAGAACCCAGCTAAGACCTACATTAACTCTTCTGCTATTACCAAGGCCTCTTAACATTTTTTTATGCCAGCAGTATCTAGCAGGTTACCTTCAGGATAATCTACTGAATCTCTTTGCCTTGTCAATTCTTTGGTCAAATCTCACTTTTTCCACAAAGCTAATTAATAGTAAGAATAATACCTAACAGAAACTGAGTGCACACTGTGTGCTATGCACTGTATTATGCTTTACATGAGCTATGCCATTTAATCTTTATGTCAGTTCTCCTTATTTTATGCAACAGGAAACTAAGGCACAGTTCACTAGTTTGACCAAGGTTATATAATTAAGATGTAATAGAAGCAGAATTGGAATTCAGGCAGTCAGATTTCAGAACTCTATTTTAATTACTTTGTAAATGTCATTCTATTTTGCTTAACAAACATAGTGGAGCCTTGGCTTGGCATTATACCTCCTCCACAATTTGTCCCCATCTTTTTTTTTCCTTCCTTTTCTACTCTTCTAGTCTAGCAGACCTTATATTCCTAATACATGTATTATTTTATTGTCCTACATCTATGCCTGTGCTTTTGCTATTCATTCCTCTGGAAGCACTCTACCCACTTTATTACCAGTCAAAATTTATCCATTCTCAAAGATCTGCTTGGACAATACTTTCTCTATAAATTATTTATGGATTTATTCTAGAAATAAATCACCTCCCTCTTCTCTTCAGAACACCCATAGCTCTTTGTGCTATTCTTATGCCTTTGTCCCCAACTCCATGTTCAGTAGTTGTTTATGCATGTGATTCCTTCCCCATATCCAGAGTATAATTTCCTTGAAGATAAAAACATGTCTAATTTTCTTTATATATCCTAAAGTACTTAGTGAACTCCATACACATAAATGACACTGAAAATTATGTTGAATATATTTTTCTGTGTTAAGCCTTTTTGGATTCTAAGAAACACCAACAAACCATAGGAGTCACAAAAATGGGGAGACAGAGAAACAACCCCCCATCAAAAGGAAAAGTAGAATCCCCAGAGAGAGTGCTAAATGAAATAGAGGGGAGCCAACTATCAGATATGGAATTCAAAACATGGATTATGGAGAAGCCGAATGAGCTCAGCGGAAACTACAAAGAACCCCAGGGAAACTACAAGGAACTCCAGGGAAACTACAAGGAACTCCAGAAAAACTACAAGGAACTTACTGAGAATTACACCAGCATGAAAAGGGACATAGAAGCTATCAATAAGAGCCATGAGGAAATGAAGAATACAATTTCTGAATTGAAGAACACAGTAGAAGGAATTAAAAGCAGGCTAGAGGAAGCAGAAGATTGCATCAGCAAGCTGGAGAACAACGTAGACAAAAACTCCCAGACAGTACAACAAAATGAAAAAAGACTGAACAAGACTGAAGAGGTTCTAAGACAGCTGCAGGACAACATGAAATGTAATAATATCCATATCATAGGAATTCCAGAAGGAGAAGAAGAAGAGCAAGGGATGGAAAACCTCTTTGAAAAATTAATGACAGAAAACTTCCCTCACATGAGGAGAGAAAGAGTCATGCAAGTCCAGGAAGCACAGAGGGTCCCAATGAAGATGAACCCCAACAGGCCCACTTCAAGACACATCATAATTAAAATGGCAACATTCAAAGACAAAGAGAGAATCCTAAAAGCAGCAAGAGAGAAACAACTAATAACATACAAGGGAGCTCCAATAAGGCTATCATCAGATTTCTCAGCAGAAACACTACAAGCCAGAAGAGAATGGCAAAAAATATTCCAAACAATGAAAAACAAAGGCCTACAACCTAGAATACTATACCCAGCAAAGCTCTCATTCAAAATGGAGGGTGAAATAAGGAGCTTCCAAGACAAAAGAAGACTAAAAGAATACATCTCCACCAAACCAGCAATGCAAGAGATGCCAAAGGGTCTGCTTTAAGAAGATGAAAGAAACAGAGACAGAGAAGAACACGAGTACAAAGGGGAAAAATGACAATGAATAAGTACTTATCAGTAATAACCTTAAATGTAAATGGATTAAACGCTTCAATTAAAAGACATAGGGTAGCTGAATGGATTAGAAAGAATGACCCACATATATGCTGTCTACAAGAGACCCACCTTAGAACAAAAGATCTACACAGACTGAAAGTAAAGGGATGGAAAAATATTTCAAACAAATGGACATGAAAAAAAAGCTGGGGTAGCAATACTTATATCAGACAAAACAGATTTCACAGCAAAGTTCATAAAAAGAGACAAAGAAGGGCATTTCATAATACATAAGAGAAAAATCCATCAAGAAGATATAACCCTTATAAATATATATGCACCCAACTTAGGAGCACCCAAATATATAAGGAAATTTTTGAAAGACTCCAAGAAAGATATAGACAGCAACACACTCATAGTAGGGGACTTTAACACCCCATTGTCAACAATGGACAGATCTTCGAAGCAAAGAAACACCAAAGATATTGAGGCACTGAACAACACTCTAGATCAAATGGACTTAGTCGATATCCATAGAAGTTTTCACCCCAAAGAAGCAAAATATACATTCTTCTCAAGTGCACATGGAACATTTTCAAAGATAGACCACATGATAGAACACAAAACAAGCCTTAATAAATTCAAGAAAATTGAAATTATATCAAGCATCTTCTCAGATCACAATGCCTTAAAGTTGGAAATCAACCTCAAGGAAAAAACTCAAAAACATTCAAACTCATGGAGAATGAATAACATGCTATTAAATAATGAATGGGTTAACAATGACATCAAGGAAGAAATCAAAAAGTTTCTGGAAATTAATGATAACGAACACACAACAACCCAAAACCTATGGGATACAGCGAAAGCCGTCCTGAGAAGAAAGTTCATAGCAATACAGGCCTACCTAAAAAAGCTAGAAGAATCTCTAATAAAAAATTTAACCCTACGGCTACAAGAACTAGAGGAAGAACAACAAGCAAAGCCCAGATCAAGTAGAAGGAAGGAAATCATCAAAATCAGAGCACAATTAAATGACATAGAGACTAAACTAACAATTCAAAAGATCAACAAAAGTAAGAGCTGGTTCTTTGATACACAAAATTGACAAGCCTTTAACCAGGCTCATCAAGAAAAAAAGAAAGAGGACCCAAATAAATAAAATCAGAAACGAAAGAGGAGAAAAAAAAAAAAAGCCTTTTTGTTTATGACAGACACTTAATAAAACGGTGCTATAACTTTTAAAAATTACTGTTAAAGAATGAATTCTTTTTTTTTTTTTTTGTCCTGTGTTGGTGATAGATACAAGTCTTAATTTTCCCCTTTGTCTACCTGATAAAGCCTAATATTTTTATATGTAATTTTGATGACCTGCTAATCAGTCTTCACAAGATATTTATTAGAATATGTACTTATCATTATGTACATTAATAGTTAAAATGTGTTATATATGGAGAACATGTAAGATAGTATTTAGCACCAGTGAAAATATTTTACAAGTTAGATTAGAATTGTATGTGATATTGGGGGAGTAGTGAAATAGATTAAGCCTATATGGTCCAGAATCTATAAAGTATGTGGGTGTGCACATGTGTAATCTCTTTAAAAAAAAATATTCTGGGGCAACAAGTTAAAGGAAGAACTGTAGTCCAAAAGAATATTCATCCAAAGACCATTCATTCACTTCTTAAATATTAAAAAAATTTTTAGCATATCCAGAGAGTCTGATATAAAAGATGTCTGTTTGATAGGTAATATCCTTTTGATAAATAGTTGAACTAATGGATAGTAAGGAAAAAGCTAGGAAACAATTGGGATTTTGCAATGAACTAATTTGGGCTTATTTTGCTTGTAACTTGAGTAAATAATGTAGTTGACGAAAAACAAATGCTAAAATGAGATAAGGTTATTGTGTTAACTACACATGGTTGTAAAGTAAATAATTGATACTCTTTCGACACAGGGATGTGCTTTGTGGTTACCTTTTGTGTACCAATATCGGTAACATCCCAAGGCTCGGAGAACTTGATGGTGAAATCACATCTACTTCAGTTGTGCAGCAGGGAAGAACATTAAACTGCAGGTAATTATCTATAAACATTCTATGAGAACATTAGTCATCTTCTGAGGGATACAGTTTAGGATTGCATCTGTTTCCAGTCGTATGAATGTTAGCCAAAAAAGGGTCTACCCCATAGAAGCGATTGAGTAAATCTGGACAGAAAAGAGACAAAAAGAAGAATTAGGGTTTAGTTTGAATTTCATTCTTTTGAAAGGAAAAGAATCTGAGTTTCGGGGTAAAATCAGTGGGTTAAATACATGCATCATCTTTTGCTCCCTTCTGAGATCCCACTAAATGATACTAAATGAGTTTTTAAAGATTCATATATCCACAGTGAGACAGAGAAAGGGAAAGGAGACAATAGCAACAGAACTTTGGAATGTAGAAAGAAAATGGATGGGTAACAAATGATTCTCAAAACTAAGCTAAATCCCCAAGTCAGTTAAGGAGGAAAACTGGGAACTAAGCCAATACATACGTTCTGTTCTCAGAAAGCTCAAAAATGGGCAGTGTCATTTATTTATGGTAGAGAGAGTAAAGAGGCAAGGAGGGGGCTAAAATACAGTCTGTTAAAGAAACACTAGCAGATGACTTCCCTGACGCAGCTAAAAATCCTCCTGTGGAAGATTTGAGCTTTACAATCTGAGGTAGTAAAATAGAAGGTGTCTAGACTAAAGACAGCAGGTGATAGTATTGCTATCAAGGTTGTATGGAGGTGGTCCAGCCCCACTGATGTTCAGTCAGAAAGCCCTGGAATTTCCAAACATCAATCTATTCCCATAACTCAAATATGAGCAGACTATCAGACACGTGAAAAAAGTCTCTAATGTGAAAAAAAAGAGAGAGATAAAATTAACCAACTAGAAAAAGACAACCACCTACCAATATTTATGAGAGAGAGGATATTTCTATCATGAAACAAAAGTAGAATGCTATTGTAAAAATGAAGAACATTCAGAAAAGGAATGCTGTGTGAAATTAAACTTAATAGTTGAAGTTATCTTCCAGAAAGTAGGGCAAAAGGGGGAGAGAAATGAACATATAGAAGAACTCATCAAATTAGAATAGAAATTATAAAGAACAGAGAAAATCATCAATGAGTAACTCAAGAGTATTGTCTAGAGTTGATGGACTTGAATTTCTTTATTGACAGGCTCCCCAAGTGCCAGGTACACTGAGTGGAATTAGAGGTACATTTAAACACATCATTATGAAATTTCAAAACCTTAGAACAGCAATAACAACAACAAAAAGAATCTCAAATATTTCCAGAGAGGAGGAAAAAAGAAATAAGGCATTGGACTAGCTTAGGCTCTTTCAACAGGAGCCCTCGGAGCCAGAAGACAATGGGGAAAGTGACTTCCAAACTAGAATTGTGTACTTGGGCAAAATACCAGCCAAGGGTGAGGACAGAAAATAGTGACACTTACAGATATGCAAGTTTCCCCCAAATTTACTCCAGAGAAATCCTTTCTCAGGAAGCCACTGGAAATTGCATTCCACCAAAGTGAAGGAGTAAACTGTAAACTTAGAAAGAGTCAAGATCCCCACCATGAGGGCTCTCCTGTGAAAGGAGAGGGGAGAGCCGAGGTGTGCAACTCTGCACCGGGTGCAGCGGATCAGCAGATCAGGTGGGTGCTGCAGAAAGCTCAGGTGGGAACCCTGGGGGAGATTTCCACAGGAAGATGAATTGATGCTCAGACACATCTTGTATGGAGATTTTGACTTTAAAAAAACTAATTTTTCTACTTGGCTCTTGAAACTATGCATATGTTATTTTGATAAAAATTAGTAAAAAATAAAAAGAACGGAAATATAGATATGCTACCATATGGATAAATTGATTATGACTATATATTTTCAATTTCTATTGTTTATACTTTCAATTCCTACATAAAATGTTGGCTTGCTGTATTGAATAGTGAAGTTACAAGTTCAGGTGTTCTCAAATGTAATTTGTAAATGTAGAAATCGTTTTGGGAAAGGCAAACCAAAATCAGTCCTCATTTTGTTCAAAACGTGTTTGAAATTTTGAAACCTAGTAATAATGGCTTGACTTGTGAATAATATCTGAAACAAAATGATAAAGCTATTTAAATTCAGGCAGTTGTTATAATAATTATGTTTAAATCCTAAAATATATTTATGTCTCTGAAAAAGAATTAGATCAAAAGATTAAATTGCTTTCTCCAGGTAGAGGAAAATGAGTATGCTATGGTTTTTTTTATCAGATAATATATAGAAAATAGAGAAAGTGATATTGCCTGCTTTTTAGTGTTTAAGCATATTCTCCAAACGAATGTGAATTAATGGAGTCCCATCTTTTTTCTCCCCATTTCAGTGGTGGGCATATTAAGCTTGAAGAAGATGTAGATCTTGGCTATGTGGAAGATGGGACACCTTGTGGTCCCCAAATGATGTGCTTAGAACACAGGTGTCTTCCTGTGGCTTCCTTCAACTTTAGTACTTGCTTAAGCAATAAAGAAGGCACTGCTTGTTCAGGAAATGGAGTAAGTATTCAGTACCTCACCATAAGGAATTACTTATTTCTTTTATAACATAGAGGTAGATGACCCCAAACTTCTTATTTCTGTCCTAATGCAAACCTTACTTATTTGTGTTTCTAAGCAGCATGTAAACATTATTTTGTCATAGTAATTTGAATATTTCTGTTGTATAATCTGCAAAAGCCTGGAAAAAGAAACCGTATAATCTTCCTAACCAAATTCTTTCATCTTCCTTTCACATTATATTAATGTGATCTCGTACACCATAATGCCAGTTTTCTACAAGTGACAAATTTTAACAAACTGTAGTGGGATACAAAGGAAGTAAAAAGCAGGGCAGTGGTCACAACATGTGACATCTGGTGTGGCCCAGGTACTGACTGGTTAGGACAGGCCGTAAGTGGCCATAGCCGTGCCAGCGTGAATCAGCAGAGGGGACTGCCTAGGAATGAGAACAGAATAATTAGGGAAATGTTTCTCACAGTTGAAATAAAGAATGGCATTGTTTAAAAGACTAAATTCTGTTCTTTCACTTATATATCTGTTAATCTAGGTCCTATAGAAATAAGTTTTTAGCTTAAGTAAATATGCTCTATTAGTGATTTCAGTTTTGTCATTTTCAGCCCTATACTGACAAAACCTTTTTGGGTTCTTCCTCTTTTGGCATGTGCTGTGATTTTCTTCTTACTCTCATTCTCGATTTTTTGCTTGAACTGGTTTATTATTCAGTTGAGGTAAAGGATTTCTGTCCTGGAATTACAGGCCTGCAATCCTGGTCATTCCACATATATCCTTAAAGTATGTGCCCAGAATATCCTTAGCAAAGTCTTACCAGTTGTTACTCTTTGCCAATAGATAGGCCACATAACAATCGGGAAGGAATATAGTGAGTAGCCCTGCTCCTATAAAGGGGTCTGCTAAGTCTTCTTTCCTTAATAAGAGGATATTAAGATCAAATACATTTTGCGGGGAACAAGGGGAAAGAATAATGGAAATTTTTTATGGTCATTCATGTTTACCATACCTTATTCATCTTGAAATTCTGAGCATATAACACATAGACTAAACGAAGTTGTGTTAATTAGCCATTTGTTTAATGAATGAGTACAAGAGTGATAGGCACAAGTAAATCGGGTAGCAGAGAGCATCCAAAGCATTTATAATAATTATTCATACACAGAGATGATATAACCTATCTATTTTTTTTTGAGTTAAAGTTAACTAAACTTTGTATATGTGGCAAAAGTTGAAATGAGAAATACAGTAGATGTACTTATAAACTATACATTTTTCAGTTAAGAATGTGGGCTTGGGATCAGACAGTCTGAATTTGAATCCCAGCTCAATTTCTTCTTACTAATTGGGTGAGATTGGGCAAATTAGTTAGCCTCTCTGACTCAAATTACTTTGCAAATTACTTAGCCTTTCTTCCTCTGTATAGTGGGAAAAAATAACATTGCTTACTTTACAGGATTATTGTGATGAATCAATAAGGTAATATTTGTAACTTACATATAATATTTAACACAATGTCATTGACATGTTAGCTGTGACTCTGTTCACTCACTGTACACTTGTCACTGTATCACTGGTGATGTTGTGTGATGGGGACACTGATATGTGGAGAAGCCAGCTGACCTGGTTAAGGTCTGTTGATAAGACAGTAGTGATGTTGTGTTGGTGCCCAAGAACTGGGCCAGTCCAGATGCGACCACAGGTCTTCCAGCTGCCTGACAATGTCATCTCATTTACTAGAGCAGCCACCACCCCTTTACAACAATAACAACTGTAAGGAAGGGGAACAGCCTTTGCCCCTGCCAGCAGGCCTCACCAGTTCCCAGGGGGAGCTACCCATGACCAGCAGGAATGACAATGACCATGCCAGTGGGGACGATGGGGTGGGGGTGGGGGGCTTGAGCACATCCCTTCCTCATCCTCTATCCACTGTGGAGACATGGAGATTTTTTTTGGATGCACAACATGAATCAGGACAGAGCAGTTCAAGAGGCAGTTCTCACTGCGATAGCCCTTCCCTGCAAGAATACGAGAAGGTTGTGTTTGATGTGGAAATGCACACTGGCAGGGCCCATAGCCATCAGTCAGAAGAAGTTGCAGAAGGAGAGAAAGGAGTTGATGCTTTGAAGAAAGTGTAGGCTGGGTGGCCAATGGGTCCAGTAGGCCTGACGATACCTTCAGTTTCTTTAAGCATGAGGAAGGTGGATCCATGAAGAAAATGGGTGTTGTCTCTGCAGAATTGCTTAAGCTGTTCATTCTATCTCTCTTCCTTTCTCATGTTTTGGCTTTGGGGCTACATTGGAAATCTATACAGGAATATGACTGAGCACAGTATCTGCCAGCACCTGCTGAAGGAGAGAAAGCCCCTGGAAAAGTGTGTGACCCTAGAAATAGTGTATTGTCAGTAGTTTATTTGAACTTCAGACTTCTCTAAGCATTACCCAATCTACAACCCTATTTTCACCTATCCAAGCACCACTAACTCTCATATCCAGTATTTTATTCAAACTCTGTTGAGGCATTTTACTAACCTCATTCCCTTTGTGACCTGTTAGGCATTTTAGTATTTCCTAACAGAGTTAACTGTTGATTTAGAAATTTGCAGGGGCTTCTTTTCTACAAATGCCACCAAGCAATTAATACTTTTGTCAACAATACTATTATCTCCTTTTAGTACTACCAGAATTAGATCTGCATCATTCATGATATAAACTTTATAGTCTTGCAAGATAACTCCCATTTCTTCTTAAAATGAAATCAGTTTAGCAAATGATGTAAAAGCTGTGTTTTGTTTTGTTTTACAAGACAAAGGCAAGCATCCCTAAGCTTGAATTTATAGTTATTAAAAAATAAAACTTGAAAAAAAAACCCCACAAGACACAAGAAAAAATATTCTGGGCAATAAAAAAATTATTTAAAACCAGAAGAAGAAAAAAGACAGGGGTGAAATGAGGAATCAAACTCAGGCCTTCTGACTTTAAGCCTGAACCTTTTCTTCCTGCATATTTGTTGATCTGCAGAAATTTATTAATCTGAGTTAACCTGAGATCTGCAATTTATTCATCATATTTTACAGTTACATTTAGATGTCGATATTGTCATCTTCTGGCAAATTAGATCAGACAAAAGACAAACCAATCCAGTGAAAACCTACCTCCTGAGGAGCTCTGATCTCAAACCCAACTGAATTCTCTCCTACTTTCCATTCCACTTAAAGTTGTTTTTAATGATAAGATCTAGGTGTAGAGTCTGTGTCCTGGATATATAAATGAAGACAGATCATTGTCTGATCATTTTTAAAAGCTTGGTACCATTTTTATGTGAAGTTTTTTCCTGTGCTTTGTTTGAGGGTGCTCTTGTTTTCCACAGCTATAAGATAGCTCATCTCTGTAGCTGGTGTTGAGGTACCAAGGTTGTAACTTTCTTCTCAGATCACTGCCAAGCAGCAGACCTCCCGTCTGCTTTGTCAGATTTCTCTTTTATATCATATTCTTCCTAAAAGATGAATAAAGTTTTGGTATAAAGACACTTTCTTTAGAAAAAAGAAACCTTTATATTGGGTAATTGGCAAATGATTATATTTCTGCTTCTTTTTAAAGAAATCTCTTATTTCAGTTAATGAAATTCAAAACAATACTTTCATTGATTTTTTTGGACATAAACTTATTCCTGTGTTAAAATTCATTATTCCTTTGGGTCAACTGTTGATCTCTTGAAAATGTTTTAGGTACTTGGGTCAGAAATAAGTAATTAGCATTATGAAGGAAGTACCAAGAATTTTTTAGTACAATCGAATTCCAGACATCTAATAATTAGAAACTGATGGTTATTTTTCATGCCTCTACACCAGCGCTGACTTTCACTCTGGAACGATTTTGGATTTCAGGTTTGCAGCAATGAGCTGAAGTGTGTGTGTGACAGACACTGGACCGGTGCTGACTGCGGCACTTACTTCCCTCACAACGATGATGCAAAGACTGGCTTAACTCTGTCTGGCAACGGTAGGGTCTTAATTTGATACCATTATGTAGCCTTTATACACAAGGAAGGAGAAGACTTCCCTTCAGATAGTCTGGATTATTTTTATAACTCAAATATAAATTAAATCTACACAATAATGAATTACAATGTGCAACTGGGTCCACATTATGAAACTGATCACTTCCATTAATTTGTAATGCTATATAATAATGAATATAACTTAGTCTACTGATTTAGCATTATCTAGACCAAATCAGACAGATTTTTTTCAAGTATTATACTTGTTCGGGGCTAACAACAAACCCTAGTATTTCTTTTTTTTTTTTTTTTTAAGTATATTTTATTGATTATGTTGTTACAGTAGTCCCAATTTTATCCACTTTGCTCTCTTATGCCCAGTAACTCCCTTCCCCCAGCAATCCCACCCCCCTTAGTTCATGTCCAGGGGTTGGGCATATAAGTCCTTTGGCTTCACCCTTTCCTATATTATTCTTAACTTCCCCCTATCTATTTTGTACCAACCAATTATGCTTCTTAATCCCTGCACCTTTTCCCTGTTTCTCCCCCTTCCCACTCCCAGCTGGTAACCCTCCAAATGATTCCTATACCTATGATTCTGTTCCTATTCTGGTTTGCTTAGTTGGATTTTGGTTTTACTATTTAGATTTAGTTGTTAATAGTTGTGAGTTTGTTGTCATTTTAGTATTCATAGTTTTGATCTTCTTTTTCTTAAATAAGTCCCTTTAACATTTCATACAATAATGGCCTGGTGATAATGAACTCTTTTAGCTTTACCTTGTCTGGGAAGCACTTCATCTGCCCTTCCATTCTAAATGATAGCTTTGGTAGATAGAGTAATCTTGGTTGTAGGTCCTTGCTTTTCATCTCATTGAATACTTCTTGCCAGTCCCTTCTTGCTTGCAAAGTTTCTTTTGAGAAATCAGTTGATAGTCTTATAGGCACCCCTTTGTAGGTAACTCTCTGCTTTTCTCTTTCTGCTTTTAAGATTCTCTCTTTATCTTTCACCTTTGGCATTTTAATTATCATGTGTCTTGGTGTGGTCCTCTTTGGGTCTAGCTTGTTTGGGGCTCTCTGTGCTTCCTGGACTTGTATGTCTGTTTCCTTCGCCAAATTTGGGAAGTTTTCCTTCATTATTTTTTCACATAAGCTTTCAATTTCTTGCTCTTCCTTTTCTCCTTCTGGCACCCCTATGATTCAGATGTTGGCATGTTTAAAGTTGTCCCAGAGGTTCCTAAGCATCTCCTCATTTTTTTTTCAATTCTTGTTTCCTCATTCTGTACTGGTTAACTGTTTTTTTCTTCCTTATGTTCCAAGTCATTGATTCAAACCCCAATTTTCTTCCCTTCACCATTGGTTTTGTGTGGATTTTCCTTCGTTTTACTTAGCATAGCTTTCACTTCTTCCCTTATGCATTTGCCGTACTCAAGCATATCTGTCAAGCCTGTGAGCACCTTCTTCACCAGTGTTTTGAATTCTGCATCTGTTCAGTTGTCTATCTCCTCATCTGTTAGGTTGACTATCTCCTCGTCGCTTAGTTCTCCCACTGGAACCTTGATCCATTCCCCCTTTTGGGCCATACTTCTCTCTCTCCTCATCTTGACAGGCTCCTGTGTTTGTTTGCCTCTGTGTATTAGGTAGAGCTATCACTCCTGTGACATTGTAAGGGGCGGAGCCTTAGGTGTTCATCAGTACAGGGTGACCCATTTCATTGTGGTGCTGTGGGGGGGGGGGGTCTGAGAGTGAACAATGCTGCTTGCTCAGCACCCACCCCTTTTCTAGGCACTTCTCTCACTTCCATATGGGACTGGCGCCTCTCTTGCTGTTGCCCTGGCCACTGTTCCCAGAGTGGGTGAGTCTGCGGACATTCTAGGACTGTGGGGGCCCTTTAAACAAGTAGACTCTGCTGAGAGTCCAGCAGTTTCTCCCTCCACCCCAATCCCCACTGGTTTCCACAGTCAAAAGGAATGAGGCTTTATTTTCCCCTGGCACGGACCATGAGCTGCTTGGTCTGGTCTGGTGCTGGGAGTGCTCCCTATGTGTCCCTCCCAAATTTTTAAAATATGAGACTGAACTTTACACCGGTCTGCCATTGCTGCTGCCACCACACCGCATCCTCTCTGCCTCGGCTCCACCCCTCCTACCTGTCTGGATGAATATTCCTTCTTTATATCTTTGGTTGTTGGACTTCCATGCAGCTTGATTTTCTGGAACTTCTGGTTGTCTCTAGTTTTGAGGTAGTTGTATTCCTTCTTAGTTGTGGAGGGAGACCCAGCGTGTCTGTCTATGCCTCCATCTTGGCCGGAAGTCTCCTAGTATATCTTTTAAATTAAGTAACCATACTTCTTAACGGTCTGAATTTAATGAAAGAATTTTATATTTTGGGACTGAGTAATTAAGAAAAGAAGTTGAAGAATTGATTTTTACATTTTTTGTTGACTTTAATATTCTTTATTATAGAATCTCACTTGTATTCAACTTCAGTTCTATATTGTGAACTGAATGTGTTTCTAAAAGTGGCAGCCTTGGCCAGGGTGCCTGGAAGGGGTTTATGGACATGGGTCAGAAATAACCATTACGGTTATAAAAGCTAGAGTGGCCCAACCGGACAAATAGAATTTAAATGCAGATAGTTGAAAGAACAAGACCGTGGAGGTAAATATCCCCTTTTAAACTATTTTGTCATTTCCTTATTGATTATTCTTTTGCGTTAAATAATGCTCAAGTCCTGAAGTTTGTTCACCTCTAAAGGATGAGAAGAGTATGTTCATACTAATTATTCAGACAGATTAAAAACCGTAGCCAATGTGAATTTAATGAAGAAAGTCACAGAATACCTTGGCCAAGTGGCTCTGGTGGTTGGAGCATCATTCTGTACACCAAAAGGTTGCAGGTTTGATCCCTGGTCAGGGCATATATGGGAGGCTGCTGATTGATGCTTCTCTCTCACAGCAATGCCTATCTCTCTCCTCCTTCCTCTCTCTAAAAATCAGTAAACATTTCCTGGGGTGAGGATTTAAAAAAAAAAATAAAATAAAGTCACAGAATGATTAAGAGTTTGGTATCCTTTGTCTTCACAGTGGTAGTCTGGAGCTCATTCCAGCAGTTAATGCAGCGATGAAGCTATTCAGGTCCATGGACTCAAGTTACCTGTCAAAAGTCATACCATCACTTAGAAATATTCAGGGCTGGCATTCAGTTTGTTGCTCCTTCTTAAATCCCTAGAAGAAAAGGAAGAGAAGACAGACACACCAAATCTTAGAGTCGGAAAATGCCAGTGACCCAGGGCTCCTCTGGCATCAGCATCCATGCATCCCACAGAGGACCTGGGCACACTGGAGTTGGCCAGTCCCCTTAGGTGCCCTGATCCTGCTATCTGACCTGACTACGAGTGCTCCCAGATGGAGGCCACCACTTTGGTTGTGGGGAATTGGAATCTGCTCAGTTGCCAATGATTACTGATATTTGATATTTAGAAGAATGCCTTAGGAATGCAATAGACAAGGAGAGATCTAAGTTGCTCTGGGTGAAACAGAAACATGGAATATAAATCATTATCAGCAAAACAGGTCTTCTAGTATCAGATCCAGGCCTCTGATGTGCCTTCTCTGCTCTTGGGCCCTCACTCACACTTGTTTACCAAGCCTTCGATTCACTGAGCCACTCCATCTGCCATGATCCCCTTAAGAATTACATCTCAGTCTGTCTGACAAAAGATGCTGACACACAATGTCATTACCAAGTCCTGAGTGTCAGCCCTGCCCTGGCCCTCTGCCAGATCGATGCTGCCTGGCTCTCATGTCTCAATAGTACTGTCTCCAGCAAATCAGACTTTCTTTTTCTTGATTTTTCTTCTCTAGGATGCCATGACCATCATTGCCCAGACTGGGAACTGTCATCCCAGGGCTTTATCATCTATACCACCTGAGCAATGACTATAGCAATCTGTAGGCACATTTTCTCCCTTAAGAGGCTTATGTTTACTTTGAAAGACAAAATATCAAACACACAACTGAGAGCAAGTAGGACCTTGCATTAGTTGTCAAAATGGAGTCATAGAAAAAATAGCATTCCTAGAATTCCCGAGGAAGAGGGCAGAGTCAAAAGGAACATGGGTTTAAAAGTTCTTCTTCCCCAGTGGGTGCTATGCCAATATACTAGTATTGCACCTTCCTTTTTCCACCTCATTTTCTTTATTCAATGACCTCATCATATTTTCCAGAAAATTTCATGAAAAGTACAGTTGCACGAAATGCACTTGGACAAGAATTGGAACATACACAGAGAATTATTTAAATAAAAATAGTTGATGCACATTGCTAAGATACGGTTGATGTATCTTCCCTTTAAAAAATATCCGCTTTAAAAATATTTTAAAATAATGTTGTTGGTGTGAGGATTACAAAGCTGGAGATTAAAGTTCCTGAAAGAATTTTATGTCAAAATTTCAATTACATACACAGATCTTTATTATTTCTTTTTTCCCTCTAGGTGTTGCTGGTACCAACATCATAATAGGCATAATTGCTGGCACCATTTTGGTGCTGGCCCTCATATTAGGAATAATCGCATGGGGTTATAAGTAAGTGAAATATCTCAGTATTTTTACTGTTAGCATATACTTTAAAACATTTTGTTCAAGTGAACTAAACGCCTGTAAAGTATTGTGTCATTGGATAAATATGCCAGCAATGAAAATCAATCTGGCTCAAAATTGAATCAATGATTGTTCTTGGCATGATTAGAGGTAATGATAATTTATTGTTTGTTTTTTGTTTTAAATTTTGAGGTAACTCCTGTCCTAAAAGTACTGGATAGTGTTCTAAAACCATTATGTGAAGTAAAATCAATCTAGATTGTGTCTTAGACATGGTTTACTCTTTAGTGATACCAGTTCTCTCTTGACTTAAACCCATACCCAGAAATCTAAGCAAGATGATCAATTAGGGAGCATACACAGTACTTTAATAATAGCAGTCGTATCAACAAGAACAGCAGCCACAGATCTGTAACCAAGTGCTTGCCACGGCTGTGCATCATGGTGAGGGCAAAACCTCTTTATCTTCACAACCAGTATGAAGGGGGCATTATTTATTAAATATGTGGGTGTTTTTATATGAAGAAAAGAGTGTTCAGAGATGTTTGTTAAAATTGGAATTCAACTTTAAGTTACAACTTTTGAAAGCCTAATTCTTTCTTAAGTTTCAGAGTTCACCTTATAATTTTTTGGTTCTATTTATAAATTTTTTAAAGTTTTGCTATATAACTTTTGAAAATTGGATCCCCTTAAGCATTTAGCTAAGTAAATGACTTCAAACTTTCCAAACTTATTTATATATTTAATATGTTCAGTTTACTTCAATCTTATGATGTAAAAAATGTCCTTAGTATTCAAATAACATTTAATTTTAATAAATTAAAACTTAAGGTGAACTTTAAGTTCTCTTTAATATTTCAACTTAAAAATCATAGTTCTGCCTGACTGCTGTGGCTCAGTGGATTGAGCATCGGCCTGTGAACCAAATGTCACTGGTTCGATTCCCAGTCAGGACACATGACTAGGTTGCACATTAGGTCCCCAGTTGGGGCGCGAGTGAGAGGAAACCACACAGTGATGTTTCTCTCCCTCTCTTTCTCCTTTCCCCGCTCTCTAAAAATAAAATAAATAAACAAACAAATAAATAAATAATTTTTAAAAAAATTATAGTTCTGCTGATTCTGCTGATATTTCAGGTTCCAGCCTGAGGCATCTCCATTTGGGAGTCTTGCAACTTTCTCTAAGTCATTCTGCACATTCCTTTGCTTTGTAGCACTTTTTTCTCTTCGTAGACCAAACTTAGTTCATTAAAACACTTGGGAATTAGAATATATTAGGCTTTAAAATTACTCCGAAGCTTTCAATAGACTAGGCTCTATGTAATTGTTTGCTGTTTGCTGTTATCATTCTCACCTGACATCATCTGAAACCAATGGAATCAAAGGGAATACCTTTAAAAGTGTATGTTGATGTTGCTTGCGGTGAGGTCAGAACCCTGAAAGTTTCTTTCTTTGAAAAGAGAGAGTATTTTGTTTGTATGTTGCAAGCATTAAAATACAGAGAGACATTTCAGGAAAACATTGCTCTCAAATAGCACAGACTGCACAGTAAAGTTCAGCATAGCATAGCAAGGAGAGCACAGCATCATAGTAACGGTTGGCCCTGATTAAATGAGTGCCTAGTTCTGTACCAGCCCATAGATGCTTAATACCTCTGGGCATCTTTGATGTACAGGCCATTAGGTATATTGTATACTTACACTTGCACAGGCCAATTTCAGCATAACATTTGGAGTTATAAAATTATGTTCTGAAAGGAAGGCTTTTCTGTATATTTATTGCTTGGTTTCCCCTCACACCTCAGGTGAGTTAGCTCACGTGTTTGATGCGACACTTAGATAGTAATTGCCATCACAAGCATTGTTGTTTTGAAGTAGTTCACTGGTTCCATTTTCGTGTGAAAGGGGAAAGCAAAATTGTTAGTTCTGTGTTGTGTGATTTTTTTGCCACCTACTGATAAAAGTTGATGTTTTATTTTTATAACCTTGGGGGGAAAATTGCCTTTCAGAAAATATGAAACTGAAACATCTACTCCTATTGCTACTCAAATGACCTGTGTTCATTTGTTTAATGATTAGAATTAAAAGTACTTATTTCTGTATATCATTCCTTATTTTTATGAAATTTTTGAAGTGTCATCTTTTTATTTCTTAATATATGTACTTTGCAGATTCATTAAGGAAATAAACGAATCTTATCTGTACGGCAATATTCTCTTCATAAGTAATTTGGACCTAAATGATGAAAGTTTTAATGTTGCTAAACTTATTCAGAACATGCTTAAAAATATAATGAGAATGTAGAAAACTTTAATACAAGAATTAATTTTATTAATGTGATGTTTCACATGTTTTATTTCAAATTCAAAAATGGATTTAGAATTTGAAAACTCACTTTCTCATTAATTCCAGTTGAATTTCCTACCCCTTCTCCAAGTCTTGGAGGGGGAGGGGGACGGCAGCATAGGAAATAAGGAATACTCATTGAGAGCTGGGGGACAAGTTACCAGTCACTGGTGCCTCACTACCATACCCCCAGAACACAGTTTTAAGGATTGATTTACTTTAAAACTCATGTAATTTTATTTCAGCATATGGCCAAATAAAAAACAGAGACTAAACTTTGAATGTGAAGCTTGTGAGTAAGTAGTAATAACTTAGGTCCATAACAGCTGTGAATTAACTCACTTTCATTTATCATGATGAAATAAAATGTTCTAGTGTCCATTTCTGTTCTTCTGTTTTAAATTCTTAGGGATGGCTTTAGTTTGGGGCATATACTATATCGAAAAAGGAGTGAATTATGATTTTTATTTTGAAAACAGGGTGAATTTATATAAGTAACTTGATTACTCAATTTCATTATTTAAAGCAATATATACATCCAAAAACCCATATTTGAAATAGTTTTGATTTTAGAACCTTACTAAATATTTAATAGGATACAATCAATATTGAGAAAAGTTACTCTTTTATAACTGAAGCTTTTAACACTTCAAAAAATAGTTATTTGAAAATATTGTCATTAACTCATTGTTGTCACTTCTCCTAAAGCTAAGTGAAATCTGTGTTTGTATGACTTTGCTTTTATGTTTAGTGCTCTATCTTAATATACTTTTGTAGGTAACTAGTTTTTTTTTTTTCCCTCTCTACTTGTCCATGAAAAGAAACTATCGAGAACAGAGGTATGTAATAAGAATAATCTGAACATATGACTGAAAGTTTTAAACCCTATTAGCATCTCTGGAATTCCTACATTCAATTATAAATAAAGTTTACATTCTTATGCTGTAGTGATCATAAACTAATCTTGATTTTTCATGACCTTAAAATGATAATTTTGATAATGGTACTGTGGAATGTATTAATTTAAAATAGCTATCATATTTTAGTTTTAATGATTCTTTCATCCAACAATACTACAATTAATAGAAGTTCTTATTTGTGTTATTTTCACAGTAATATGAAGGGAAATCCATTTTTTTTCCTTCTAAAACAAACTTATGTTAAGGTGTCACCTTTGTTTACATTAATTAATTAGCTTTCCCTCATGTTTATGACACTCTTATAGCCAATGCTTTCTGAGATTTATTTTTTTATTTCTTCCTGTTGTTATATCAGTAGCGTCCACTCATAGGTGATAAAATTTCTACGGGCACAGTGTTATGGTCAGGAGAATGTCCTTGCACTTGATTGCCTTTTGCGTCTCTGCATAAGAAAATATTGTTTTTTACTAATCAGGTAATTACACAGTTAGTTAAAGAAATAATTTGCATAGTTGGAATCTCTGATTGTCTAGTATTCTTTTTTGATTACAAAAAGCCCATAAAGTCAGGCACCCTGTTCATCATAACCTTAAAATTTATGTTTAATCAACAGCATAAAAAGAGATTCAAAGAATTTCTGCAGTTCTGTAAGAATTGCCTATTTTTTAAATAAAATTAAATTAGCCCATACTGGGGTACATCCTTTACTTTTCATTTTAAAAATGACTAATGCTCTTAGCTATTGGTACAAAATAATCTAAAATATCCTGGATATTGATAGCCCAGACCAGGTCTTGTACATCATATAGTACTAGTTTTTTACTCAAGATATCTTTGCAGATTACTACTTACTTAGCTTTTCCTACTATTTTATTAAATGCTTGTGGCAGTTTAGGAATAAGATGTAATAAACATGGTGAGACTTTTTCAGGCCACAACCAGTCCTTTAATTTTTTCACAAGTTAAAATTATGAATTTTACCTTCTCTTTCCTTACAAGCTATAATTTAAAATCCCTATAAGCTTTAGCCATAAGTATCTACAGAGTCTTTATTTTTTATGAATAAATGGTGCCCACAGGGTACAACTGAGGTCCTGGTCAGTTAGCATAGGTATTAGAAAATATTGACCTTGTCCTGGACTAACTAACTCATTATTAATGGAAAAAAGTAAAACTGAGGCAAAATTAAATTAAATTTTATTAATTAAATGTAAAACTAAATTAGGTTAGGCCCTGGCTGCTGTGGCTCAGTGGATTGAGTGTTAGCCTGTGAGCCAAGTGTCGCTGGTTCGAATCCTAGTCAGGGCACATGACTAGGTTGCACGTCAGGTCCCCAGTTGGGGGCACGAGTGAGAGGAAACCACACAGTGATGTTTCTCTCCCTCTCTTTCTCCTTTCCCCTCTCTCTAAAAATAAAATAAATAAACACACAAATAAATAAATAAATAATTTATAAAAAAAACAACAATAATGGAAAAAAAATTAAATTAGGTTAAATTTTAAAAACAACTAGAATTCTTTGTGCCATGTTTTAAACTCGTGTGTCCTGAAACACCGGAGAAGAGCTGAGCCATTTAAGCTTTCTGTTGGGTCAAAGCTGATCATTCATATCAGAAATCTAAGTTTGGTGGCTTTCTTCAGGAAAAATCAGAATTAGGCTAATAAGATCAAAAATTGATGAATCAACTCCACTTCCATAGGAGCTAAGGCTAAAATGTAATTTAATATTGCTGACTATAAAAGGGGAAATAAAATGTCACAAATATATAGCATAAGCAAGACTAAAACAGTGCTCTCAGATGTGTCCTCACCAGGGAGACTTAGAATAAAGGAATTGTCTGCAGTATAAAAAAATAACGTGCAAAGCTGTGCACCAGTCTTTTTCTAACTCAATACATGCATAGGTATAGTTAAAGAAATTTTTATATTAAGACTCTCCGTTATGTACCTGATATAATTTCTTGTCTCCTGGTATTACTGAGTCATCATTTCATGGATCTGGCTATTCTTTTGGAATCTAGTTTATATTTTGAGAATTGACACATCTTAAGCAGATATTTATTTTATATTTTTTTATTTGTTTTAACACAACCTTTATGTATTTTTGCCCTTGTCCATAGCTAATGAGTCTTGGGTTTGTACAGTAATTCTCACAATGGAGGAGTAGCAGAATGGACTTTAGATAAGGAGTCGTAAATGAATAAATATCTTCTGAAGGATTTCCCTTTTTTGAGAATATATGTTAAGTGGTTATAGAGAAGGTGGTAAGGCCAACAGACCAAAGCATGAATTAAGAAATTTACAATCTTGTAAATATCTGCAGATATTCAAATAACACATGCCCAGTTACAAAGGATGCCAGGAAATAGAAATAAAATTTTTGAGTTGTCCTGGCCTTTAAATTAGGTTTTTCTTTAAGGTTCCATGATAGGAGGACCAATTGACAAGGAATCAGATAGCTACTTGCTAGTATGTGGTCTTGGGAAATTACATAAACTTTCCGCAACACATAAGTCAGATCAAGTTCTTTGTAATCTGTAAAGCATTATAGTAAGGGAAGTGGTTAGTATGTGGTCTCTTAGACTTTGTGTTTCTCTGATCTGCAAATGAGAGATGGATCTGGTTCTCAAAGAGTGAGGCCTGCATATACCAGCTGAGCTGGGGGAAGAATTGATGAACATAAGGTTTGCTTTGACACTAAATGCAAGACCATATTAAATAAGTAGCCAGTTATCAGAATCATATTAATAATATAATGGCTGAAAAATGCCGTATTGGGCATTACTTTCAAATTATTGGAGAGGTCAGGCAAGCCATTCTTTGAAGGAGGCTGATAACCTGGTAAATTTTCCCTCTGGAAAATGTGCCCTCAGGGTTTTTGTTATGTGAAGGAATGTGTGGTAGGTTTAATTGTAGGTCTGACAAAAAGATAAGAAGCAAACCCAGTTTTTCTTTTTGTCTACAACTGCTTAATGGGAAATAGAAGCTCCATTCTGGGGCAGAGTGGAGGCAGAACCATAAACCTACCAGTGTCATATTGTGAACGGTAGAACCATAGAACCTCAGAGCCTCGGAGAAATCTTATACATTATACCGTTAGAAGGGTGGCTATTGGTCCTTTTCTTTAAAATCTTCAGGGAAAAAGACATCTATAATTTTTTCAGTTATGCTCTTGTTTAATTGGGTTGGCCAAAAAGTTCGTTTAGTTTTTTCCGTCTGATGGCTCCAGTAGTGCTTAGTCGTCTTTAACTTCATTCAAAACAATGTTGTTAGATTGTATTGTGACAGCTGTAATATAAGCATGCATTTAAAAAAAACTTACCAAAATTGGTGAATTTTTGTGCAGCCATTTTAATATTGAAGATAGCAAATACGCAACATTTTCAGTGTATAATGCTTTAGTATTTCAAGAAAGATAAAAACTCAACTGAAACACACACACACAAAAGATTTGTGCAGTGTACAGAGAAGATGCTATGACTGATTGGACATGTCAGAAGTGGTTTGCGAAGTTTCTTGGTACTATTGACATTTTGGCCACATAGTTCTTTGCTGCAGGGCTGTGTTATGTTTTGGAAGATGTTTAGCAGCACCCCTAGCCTCTACCCACTAGAAGCCAATAGCAGGAGATAGCAGACATACTAAAAATATCCAAATCAATCAAGTTATTAGTGAAAATGAAAAATATCCTTTTATTTTAGGGAAAAACCATTATGGACTTTTTGGCCAACCCAACAGTTGAACATAATTGCTTTAGGACTTAGCAGCTGTCCATTTTATAATAAAAATTATAACTTTGAGTTTTAATTTTCAAGCAAATTTTACAAACAGCAATAGAATAAGAAAACAGATAGAACTTGGATTTATAAGACACCTGTATTCAGAGTAAATATTCTCTTTGTCTGAGACAAATATACATCATTATGATTAAGATGATATAGCATAAACAGTTAGATCATATCTAAGTGATTTATACCTTAAGCAGAAATCCCCTTCCCCATTTCTTTTCTCTCTCACCTGTTTTAGCCACTTTATTTCCTGCTTTTGAACCTCTCTCCTTTTTTTAAATCTTTCTTAGTTTGTTTTTATATTATTATTATTTCAGTGATGGTCATACATCTGTCAATGTGACTTGGTACACATTACACAGTATTTATTAAAATTGTAAAGTAATAATTTTCAATAACAGACAGCCCAGACACTGATAAAGCTCTGAAGAAATGCCTCCTTCAGTATTAAGGTTAAGACTTAATTAACTTTTTTTCATTACATTATCATTTTGAATATATGCAAGAATTATTAAGTTAAATATTTTGGTTCAATGGCCCCTTTTAGGAAAGATCAGACTTTCCTCATAACAGGGATCATTTTTTGAGTAAAAAGAATTTAAATAAGCTTTTCTTTTCTTTATGGTTATTATTGTTAAAAGTTCATGCACATGTGTAAGATATTTATATGTCATATGGGAAATATGATATAACTTTCCCATTATAAAACTTAACACTAGTCAGTCCACTTAATGTGATAGTCACTGCTAAATTCCAAATTCTATGAAACCACCAAAATTTGGGAAGAAAGCTACAAAGACTAGAAAAATAAATTCAATTTAAAAAATTTAAAGAGATCATATAGTTGGTCATTTATGATCTTATATAACGAGTGATGAAATGTTATTTTCTTGATCACGGGGACCTGATATTCTCTGTCTTCACTAAAGGTTAAACAAGAAGAAATAGATTTATAATGTATAATGGATATTGAAAAAGAGTGAATCTCTAGACCATTGAAAGATGTTAAAAATTATTCTTGAGATCTTTAACAAAATTAATAATCATTAACATTTTTATGCATTTACTATGTGAAGAAAGTTACATGTATTACTAAAAGAATTTTAAGAATGCAAAGTAGTTTCTGTATTTTGGAGATTTCACATCAGAGATAGTTAAGAATCTAATCTACCTGGGATGATAAAAACAAGGCTGTTCCCAGAAATTCATTGAACATAAATTCCCTTCCAAACCTCTGACTGAAGCCCACAGAGTTTATATGTTTAGCATTTAAGATGTTTGTACACTGTGTAAAAGATGATTATATACTGCAGAGAAATTACACTGAGGGAGTGGTAAAATGTGCTCAGTTAAAATAAAAACAAAATTGGGCCCCCTCCATGTGAGAGGCAGTCCATTTAAGCCTGTGCTGTAAGGTAAGTGAGGCCTTGGTAAATGATAGAACCATGTGAGGAGAAGGTAATTTGGGGGAATTAATTAATGGGAAAGGACACGTGTAGTTGGAACTTGTCTTTATTTAATTTGAATTTAGTGATGCACATCTCATCAGTTTAGAAAGTTTATCATTAAAGATGATAATGACAAAAATGAGTTGTTAACCATAAAATCATTATTGGGAATATGATGTTGATGGGGATGTTCTCTGGCATTCTTTTATAAATATGAATATGATACAAAGGGAAGTTTCCTTCCTGAGGCAAGGTAGAGAACTTTGAATTTATTGAGAACATTTTTTCAAGCATTGATGGACTATTTTACTGATAGGAGGCAAGAAAAAATATATAACTGCAGAGATTAAAGATCTCTTGCATAAGAAAATATATTACTTGTCCTATATTATTAACACTATAAATATGGGGGAATTATATTAATTTTTATAAAATTAATGTTTCATAATGCACCAGGAAAATGAAAGATTACAATTATGAGTTGAAGTCATTTAAAGGGCTAAAAATACTTTGAAGGATTTTGTATCAAAGAATTATAGGTAAAATTAGTCTTACAAATTTAATGAGACATTCTTTCTTTAAAGGAGAAGAGTAGGTTTAATTATACAAATTAATATGTATGCTTTATATCAGTTGGAAAATCTTTAGATTCGTAAAGATGTGTGAATACGTACGTATATAGAATTAAAATAATATAAGATAGAATATTCAATAATTCAGAAGAGTGAATGACCAAATATTTTAAACATTTAAAACACCTGAAAGTTACATATTTTGGATAAAATTTAGGATCAGTAAATAACCATGACTAGCATAGGAACTAAGGAAAAACCAAATGAAAAAAAGGAATTAACAAATGTGTACCTTTGTTGGAGACCTATTTCACTACAACTCTGTTTAAAATTCTCTGCCCAACACTAGTTCATGATACCTCCAACAACAGCACTGAGTGGAACTGAATCAAGTTTTTGGCGGCCCTGCATTGGCAAATGATCAGATTATCAACTAAGGAAGGAGGGCTGAATCAACCCTATTACTTGAGAGAAAGTAATAAGAATCTGTTCCAGTCTTAGTTAAATCAGTACCAGAGCAAGGAGAGTTAGTAACAGGGCAGATGTTCCCTTATCGAGCCCCTACAGTGGAGATGGAGAACCCTGCTCATCCACCAACTGCTGATAAATGTCCTTCTATAGTCTCATCAAATAATTCAGTTATTTTTTCAACTTTTCCTCTTGCTAAATTATCTTCCTTTACATATTCTACTGTGCAGTATAGAATTATATTTTAGACTCACCTTTGAATCTTTTTCAGTTTCTTCATATTCCTGTTAAGCAATGAGTTTCAAATCAAACAGAGAATTCTAATAAGAATTTATTTGCATGAAATTGTAGAACATAGCTTAAAAATGCATCAGTCTTTTTAGAGACCAATCAGAGTTACATTATGTAATGTTAGAAATCTTGAATAGTTTATTCACCCTGGTGAAAAAAAAACTATGTCTTATCTGGGCAAAGACTGTCTGTCCCAACACAGCTCCCTTGGCACCATTTTTCTTTTTCTTTCTTTTTCTCTTTTTTTAGACAAAGCTGCACTTAACATCTCTAAGTATAATGAAGTTATAATGAAAACCTTCCTCTTTTCATATTTTCTTCTGAAGCAAAGCTTTATTCATTCAGACTGTAGAGACCACAGCGATTGCATTTCTGATCTCTAGAATGTCTTTAACTTGTCACAATTATTAATGATCTTATGTGTTGTTACAGATTTGATTCATGTAGATCATTATCCCTACCTCTTTTTTCCTAAAATAATATTTGTATATGTCTGTGTTCATGTGTGTGTCTTGTTTTCTGACTCTGAAATGTTTATTATGCCTTAGACAGTTGCCCCAGGGAGATTATGTAAAAAAGCCTGGAGATGGCGACTCTTTTTATAGCGACATTCCTCCTGGAGTCAGCACAAACTCAGCATCTAGTTCTAAGAAGAGGTCTGCTTTTCTGTCGCATTTTCAGATTTCTACCTGTTCCATCACACATTATTCCATTAGTCAGAACATTTCATTATTTTGCAGCAGGTTTGATTACTTCTTCCTTCTTTCTTGAATGTTGAAAAATAGTATCCTTTGTTCTTTGATTACTGTTACTTGAAATGCCATATGCTCAGAACCACTTGTTTAACAAATCAGACCCAAAATCCCAACAAAAACAAAACTAAACAAGTAATGTTAAATCTATATAGAAACCCTAGGGTTTTTCATTCTTGCTCTTATATGGCTTAAGAACCTATTTCACTATATTTTAAATGGTGAGCTTTATGTCATGTTTGGTAGTCAAAGAAAAAGGTTACTGTCATGCTTCAATAAAAGTAGTTGTTAAAATAAATTGGTAATATGAATGCTGCATTGGATATTTTTAAATTTTAAATATATTAAAAGCTAAGCTTGCTGGGGGGAAAATTGCTTCTCTGTGAATCATATATTTGAATATTATGATTTTGTCTTTTATGCCTGGAATGTTTATTTCTAGATTTTATGACTTAGAGCTTGGTGGCCAAATTAATTTAAATATATTTAACGTTTGAGAGTCTCATTGTGGGTGGGGTTAAGATATTCCTTATATGTCTTAAACTTTGATGCTATATTCTTGCTCCAGGATCTTAAGGTGTATAACACCATTTAAAATTCTGTGTGTTTTATGATTCTTTAATAAAATAAGCTGATAGAAGAAATAAGTAGTTGGAATGATTTAGGAAATGAGATATTCCTAAAGGAAATGAAATGAGTCATTCATTGAAGGACGCTATTATATTCCTGTGGAGAATTTCTTTAAAATTCTTGGTTGAGGGTGTTATGTATAGGAAAAAGAGACTGATGGCCCCTTGTATTACTTAGGGCATAGCACACACTTTGTAGATTGAAGAAAGGGAAATTGCTAATTTATTGAAAAGAAAGATAATCTCTTCTGGAGTTCTAAATAGAGTGAATCATCTGTAAAAATTCTGCAGTGGGTTTCACACTTTATAAACAATCAGGAAGGAGAATAGAAGAAATTAGTGAGATCTGGGAACTCTATGTGGAACTACCTTAAGCATGAAGGGGTGTTTTTGCTTAAGTAACATAGTTTAAAGCAAAAGTAAAAATACTAGTGTGTGCTCAAGTACAACTCTATGGAAGGATGTTTGAAACATGTTATTTTTAATATTTATTGGGGGATTTTTGGCTAAGAGAATAAGATTTACTTAAACTCAGCATATAAATTTTTTTCTTGGTCAAATATTTAATTTTAAAGTAAATAATGTGGTAAATAAGTGAAGAAATCAATGGATTTCATCAGAATTTCTGTTGTCCTTCTCTCCAAAATAGACATTATTCTTAATTAGTAAATGATGTTGAAAAAGTTCTAATCTAGGGAATTAATATATAATAATTGTTCCAGGTTTTATTTATTTGTATTCATTAGTAGAAGGCTCCTTTTAAAATAGACACTATTAGCATTAACTATAATGATATCTGGAAAAGATTTTAAGTACAATGCTATTTTCTAAAGTTACTCAAGAAGAGTTTAAAATATTGATTTGAATAGTTTCCAGATTTTAGCAAAATCTCAATGGGTTATAACTTTTAAGCAGTTAAAAATTGTATCAAATTGTGTGACTTCTCCTAAGTATATGTAATTTGTTAAAATACTTTTCTTATGTGGTACAAGGTAGGTGTGGACATTTTGCTTCTTGTAGACAATTTATTTAAAGATGGCAGGACACAAACAGCAGAAGGGCTTGATGATACATGGGCTTTGTCAGAGATACTTCCATGACAACATCCAATTCATTTCAGTTATTGGACAATTAACTAACAGAACTACATTTGGGGGAGCCATGTATGTGGAGAAAATGCCAATTTTCAGAAAATAATTTTATTATTTAAGAAAACCTAAAATTACTCTGATAAAGGTTAGCCAGAATAAATAGAACAAATTTTAATGAAATCTCTTAGAAGTCCATGTTGTCATAGTATTTGAATGGAAACCATTGCTTTACAATTAAGAAACATCTATGGTGGGACCCCATTATAATTCTGCTGTTTGGGTTACATAACCAAAACAGGTAGTGAATTTGCCATATACACTTGTGTTCTGGGGAATGTAACTGACTTGCATCGTATCCTGATATTTTTCAATTATAAACTATAATGGGGTTCCATTGTATTTGACTTTTCTTAAATTGAATGTTGTGTAATTCTGCCTTCTTCATGGAGACTTTCATGTTCTGTTCATTCTTTCATTTCAGATTTTTCTTTCTTGATTTTTAATGCACAGCAATGCTTAGAAATTTTGCTTACTGATTTCTGAACATTCATTTGATTATATTTTTGAACAATATATACACACTTTCAATTTCAGGTCAAATGGACTCTCTCATTCTTGGAGTGAAAGGATTCCAGACACAAAGCATATTTCAGACATCTGTGAAAATGGTCGACCTCGAAGTAACTCTTGGCAAGGTATAGGGTGGCATTGTGAATCCATCTGTCTTCATAACCCAAGTTCTGTATTCCATGGTCCCTGATTGTAAAGATTGCTCTTTTCTGTAAGCTCTTTAGCTCTTCTCCCAGTAGGCAAGAGGGCATTTACTATGAGTTCAATTCTTTTTTCTTGGATGGGAAATGATGGGACTTGATAGTGCCAGTGCGCCAGACTCATTGAGAAGGCTGTGCCCTGGGGGATGCTGGTTGTGAATTACATCCACTTGCAATACCATGTAATTAAACATATGGTGATTTTTAAATTTATATTCAAATCTAGCTATAAACCATCTCTTTTCAGGTAACCTGGGAGGCAACAGAAAGAAAATCAGAGGCAAAAGATTTAGACCTCGGTCTAATTCAACTGAGTAAGTCTGAACCTCTAATGGAAAAAGGCATTCCAGGGTCCTGTGCAGTTAGTGTGAAAAGTTAATTAACCAGATCATCAAAGAACTGCAAACCATGCCTCTGGTCTTGGTTTTGTCTTTTTTATTCCTTTTTTGCTGTTTTAAAATTAACCATGGCTTTTCTCTTTTACATAGGCATCTCCGCAACTGTGCCCAAACCAATACTCACTGATAGCCGGGGTTTCGCCCTCGGCAGGCCTTTCCTCCAGTAACCTGCCATTGTGGTGTCTTGGTTCCGTTTGAAGGGAATTTTGATAACATTCCTTTCTTCTCATCACCTGGGGGCCAGCCATTTCAGAGGGGTCACTCTTCCTCTCCCCAGTATTCACACAGCCTGGAAGCATCAGGGGGAAGTTCCCACCGTCCTAGAACATGATACTTACTGCTCACAGTGTGAAACCGCTGCTCTGAGGCCTCCTGGCTGCAATCTAAGCATTCTCTCAGACTAATGGGATTAGTTCCCCTTTTAAATTGTCCTTCTGAGGACATTTAAAAGGGCATTTACCCAAACTTGCTCTTTAACGGAATCATTGTCACTAAATGCAACACTATCCATTTTGAATGATAGCCATGCATTTTTTTTTAAACTGGGGATTGGGTCTGAAGTTACACTTAAGTCATTTATAATGAGGTAAACGCCATGCACACTTTTTTGTTTGTTTCTCCACTTAATAAAGTACAAGCAAACCCAAGCTTCCCCAAACCCTTATCTCCTATCACAGAATAAAACACATCCTTGCCACCCTTTTGGATGCCCCCTCGCCCCACCACATTTTAATTAACCATACTTTTTTGACGCATCTAAATTTTTTTAAATTGATATCTGACTGCAGTGCTAGTTATTATTCCCAGGATCTCTATTGCTTCTTTATGCCTAAATACTTAAAAAAAAAAAAAATCTCAATAGCAGGTATTTGTCAACTGCTTGTCAGAAACTTACGTTAGCTTTTCCATCATATAGCCTGCCTTTTTCAGTCCAGGACAATAACAATGCCCTGAAATTCGGACCTTCCTGCTGATGGTATTGTCTTGTAAGTGGCTTGTCAGTTTACTAGAGGATATTTTACCATAGAAACAATAGATAGATTCAAGTGATACCATTGCATGGTCCAGAATGGCATCATAGAACTCCATCATAAATAACTAATCTCTTAGAGTTTATCTTACACATTCCCAAAATGCTTGGATGCTTTAGGATTCATTGTGGATAAACTCTGGAATGTTGTTTGATTTGTTTTGCATGAGGTCACCCAGTAAGAGCTCCTTAGCTTATCTCAGTTGCTCACAAGAGTACAGATAAAACTGCAAAATGTTCTTCAGAATGTCCATTGAGTCCCACTTAGTAGTCTTAACAGTATTTCCTATGACGAAGCTTTAAAAACTCCTAAGTGAAGAAAACAAAAGACCCAATGTTATATACTAATGCTGTGAGTTTAGGACCCAAAGAATACTTGGTATTTAGCAAGATTCATAACAGTATTTTTCACAGTAACCACTAATTTTTTAAAAAATTTTCTGTAAAATTCCCACTCATGTTCTACTAGATAGCCCTTGAGAAATCTTGCCTGTGAGATAATTCAGTAATAATATTTAATAAGGTATCATAATGGAATTATCTTTATGAAAAAGAAATATTAAGGACTCCCTCAGATTTTTCAGACTTTCCAGATTTGGGTTACATTTCTCATGTTACCTAAGTGGAGCCAAGTCTGTGAAGCTGACTGCTGTTCTCACATTTCCACATACCTTATTGTGCAGGCACTACATATTTTTTTCTTAAAAGGAATACTAATGCATAGTGTATTGAGAATTATGTTGACAGGTTTCTTTTATACTCTCCATATTTGTTAAATAATACCATTTGCTTCTGATGGAACAACATCAAAATCATTTGTGTGACCATATGAGGAGTAGAATGACTGGACAAACACATCTTTTTTATTCTTTAGACTAAGAGGTATTATCAGGTCTATTATTTCAACATTCCTTTTAGTATCTCATCATCCCAAAGGAGGATGAAATGTTGGGACACGAATTAAAACATGCACCACAAATGCATACCCTGCTAATTAACAATATATAATATCTTTGTTTAATGTATTGTTTGTCCCCTGAAAGCTTTTGCATCTTCCTCACTGTTGTACACAATGTAAAAAAAAAAAAAGGTTTTGGCTTAGACTTTGTATTATATATTGTGTTTTTACAGGAGGGAGCCCCAAGCACCTGAGCCTGGGCACTCCCTCGCCCAGACAGTCCCATCCCAAGGCATAAGCCCAGGGGGCTCTGACAGCCCCCAGACAGGCAGTCTGGATCACAGGTCAGTCTCCACCTGCCCCTTCATTCTGGGCTGCCACTTAGTTTCCCCCCCAAGTCCCTTCCTTGGCTGAGAGCAGGGTCATTTGATCTCTGACCGCCAGCGTCTGCTCAGAAGAGGTCCTGGTCTAGCCAGCACCAGCTAATTTTCCTCTGTCTTTCCATCCCGGAGAACGCAAAGAGCTCTCCTAGCCTGTCTAATGCATTTTTTTTTTTTTTTTTTGCATGTTGCGCTACAAGCCAAGTCAAGCCACATAGGCAGGTTTATAGCAGTTTGACAAAATTCCATCACTCTAGCCACCATGACTGGAGATTAGGAAGCCCACTGTAAAGACACTTCCGTGGCAGACCGCCAGAAGGAAAAACAGTCGAGAGCTCTCTTCAATGACCTCTAGTGAAGTGGTCACAGCCTTCTGAGATGCTCCCTGAGGTGGAGGAAAAGGTCCATCACGTGCAAGTCAAGACATGTAGTCATAGGTTTCATGGAACGGCGGCCATGTACCAGTCCTTTGAGCTGCTCAGATTGTCAGTGAAAGGAACACATGCCTCCTCATGGATGTGGCCAGCGCCTGTGGGTGACTCAGTTTGCTGTGTGGCTGTGTTTCTCCAGTAGCAACAGCTGCATGGGCTTTTCCTATGGTTTTCCCCAGGCCAGAGCATTCACTAGTCTTCATCTGTGGCTGCACTTGCTTTTTGACTTTTTCTTTTTGTTTTGAGTCTCAGTGGAAATATTTATGCAAGTTTTAATTGGCTATCTCTGTGAAAAGCACAAGTTGGCAATGATTGTGGCTAAAGGCAAAACTACTGGGAGTTGATCCTGAGTTAGGGGACACTATCTTGGCAAAAATGGTCTTACAAGCATATAATGTACCCCAACCCTTCTCTCAGGAGGGAACTTCATGAACTTATTTTGTGACATACATTGGTTATAGTTAAAAATGAGGAAAAGGATTATGGAAAAATAATTAATTTGTTTATATAACTGGAAATATATAGTCTTGACTTAAATGTATTTACAAACAAAAACTAAATATGGAGGGAAGAAATAAACTTTAACCATGAATAGTATATTTTATAATTTCCCCTGGTTTGTTTCTACATAACTCTAAAATTTTTCTAGAGCTTGGATCTTCATTGCCTATAGTATATCTAGAAGTTACTTTTTAAATGAGAAAACTCAGTTAAACCTCCCAACTCTTCCAAGACTGAATTTGTTGAATCTATATTTATTTCAAAAGAGCAGATTTTAAGGGTATGTACTTTTGCTTGGCTCCCAGGGTAAAAATAAAAGGAAACTTGGAAAAAAGAAAAAGAAAAACAAAAACCTTGCCCTCCCAATTTTAATACCTTTAAGATTTTCCTGTGTGCGATAATTCTGATGGAGACTTTGCCAGATCTATCAGGGAAATGCTAACTAAGGTCATTATTATTTGCTGGCAATTGCTCACATGGTATTCAGACCCTCAGAAGGCAACTTCTGAGGGCCACCTCATACTGGAAACAGGACCACTGTAGTCTGGGTGCACGAAGACAAGGAAGGAACATTACAGCCACACCTCAGTTACTCAGCCCAGCTTCAAGGTCATGGAGGCCCATGTGGACCACACTTAATGTGCATTGGGGCTCCAGGATCAGAAGTGTGGGAACTTTTCTGCTCCTTATAGAGCCAACTGGTGCACCTTTCTTGTTAATTCCAGCTTGGGATCTGCTCTCGGGAGAAAGACAAAAGCCATGTAAAGTTTTTCCTTTCTTATTGGAAAGAGAACTTTACTCCTTTTAATCATTCTTGGGGTTATTTACCCAAACACCAGGTTGGAATTTGCAGCCCACTCAATGTTCTCAGAAAGCACCATTATCATTTGAAAATCAAGGAGCCAAATGAGAGGTGGTCTGGAAAATGCCACTCTGGAGGTGGGTGAATGGGATTGCTGACAGTCCTATGATTGAAAGGGAGCTCCTATGTCACTTTGGGAAGCCAGTGGGAAGGCTTTCCTGAAATGTGGAATACATTCTAGGATGCCTGGAGCCTGTTGTAGCTGCGTTTATTCTCATGTGATTGTACAGACTGCCTCATAATCACCCAGCATCCATCCTGGTTGATTTGCCATAGTCACTTGCATTTGAGGGTGAAGAACATCCTTGCTAAGCTTGTGCTGTGTATTTTCAGATTTTCTATCTTGTTCTGCTTTCTTTGTTCCTTCCATTGCTTTCTGCAGGTATTTAAACCCATGGTTCAAAAGAGACTATAATGTAGCTAAGTGGGTAGAAGATGTGAATAAAAACACTGAAGGACCATACTTTAGGTATTTTATAAATTAATTTTATATCCTTTTCAAACTCTCCCAGCACATACAAATACTGTAGTGTGATTGGCTCTCTATCTTGTATCTCCCAATACAAGTTCCCAGAGGTGGAAAGGGTCCTTGTTTTTTTGCTGCCTTTTGATCTCTGTTTTTAGTTTCATGATCAATCTAGTTCTTGTCTGAATGTTTCAAATGAAGCCATTTGAAAGGGTTGCCATTTAGTGCATGTCTCTCTTACCATCTTGAGCTTTTCAGTAGCTTTCTCTTCATTTTATGCTATGTAGTGTTCTATGGGCATGAAACATCCTTTCCACTAATAAAGAAGCACTATTAACCTGAGCAATTTATTTTCTAGAATTTAGTTATTCCATAGTGCATTTTTCCTACTCACCGCCTTAAGAGTGCATAGTGCATACAAAAACTCAAGGAAAAACATGCAAACTAAAAGCAATTAGTGGGATTTTACTTCACATAAAAACAGTGATTTGCTGTATCTTGAAAATTATTGAGAGAATATTGGCCACATGAGAGTGTATGAACTGAGTTTAGGTTTTATTTGTTCAGTGCAGCCATTTGCTCCCAGAGAAGGACTGTGCTGACCAGTGTTTTGCAGATTCTCAGCAAAGCTAAGGAGTTTTTTATTCCAATAAAAATGTCATGTCTAACACTTCAGATAGAACAGGAAGCAGATCTGGAACATGTTCTTGATTCACAAACAAGCAGATAAAGTATTTGTATTTTTAAGAAACCAGCATATGTACTCAATTCACTGCAGCTCTGTGTAACATTAGAAGTCAAAGAGAATTTCCAAGAGCTCTTAATGGCATTTTCTCACTCCTTATGATATCAGAGCGATTTCCTAGAGATAAGTGTCTGCTTTATATCTGACTACTTTGTGACAATTAATGTAAGAAGAAATACAGACTGAACTGCTACCTCTTCTGAACATAACTTAACAATAAGCTTTCAAATTACTTATTGCCATGACTTGGGTCAATATTTAACAGATACCAAAATATATGTGTGTAATTAATTCTCAGCACCCATATAAGGTGGACTTTCTCTTCCTGTGTACCATTTAGTTTAGACATGTATAGTTTGAGAAAATGATTAGACCTACCTGCATTTTAATTGGACCCATACATTTGCATATGCCCCAAGGAAAGCCTAACCCCTGCCTGCTCACAAAACTATATCCTGCTTCTGTACCCCACATTTGCCCCCTGCCCTGTCTCTTTGCTTAAACCACTTCCACACTGAACCTCATACACATACACTCTCATTCAAACATCCCACCCTCACTTGTAGCTCCCAAGATGGCCAACGTCAGGAGGACAGGTAAGATGGTTTTGAATGTTATTTGGAATCTTGGCTCACCTGCAGTCCCATTTCTCCTTTCTGTCTTCCTCAGGCTTGTGGGCAGATTGTAATTTGTATCAGTCATGGAACTAAAACAGAATGACTTTGGTCCTGCATGGACTAGGGCTTTTACACCTAAATGGACTTAGCAATTTTGTAGCAACTATCTATGAAATGGTACCCTGGAAGAGTTGATTCACCTGCCCTGGGTGAGCTGAGTGGTTTTATGTGGCTCACAGAGAAGAGTTCACATCTTTTCAAACCAGCACCCAGGTCTGCCCAGAAGCCACATGACTACATGCAATTTGGATTGGGAAATGCTTTGGCAGCCCCGGTTGCACGTGCAAAGCTGCAAGGGCAGTTTTGGAGGTTTCCTTTATTTCCTCTCTTTATATGAGATGTGGGTTTCTTCAGTGGGTAGTCACACTTAGAATTAATTATTAAAGATCCACATTTGTGCTTAAAGGCTAGATATAATTCAGTGGAAGATTGTTAAGGGTTATACTGGTCAGACTTGGAAATCAATACAGAATTTCTGTGAAAGTAGTGAATAATTGAGCTTTCCCAGGTCTTTTAACACAATGATTCTAATGCAACAGGAAGAATTTCACCTACTCTCCACCCAAAACAAGCCTCACTTGGGAGGCCCCAAGTGCATCCACAGCTTGGCTAATTCTCTTTGCCAACCCTATGCTTAAGCTCGGGTCTGCTCCATCTGCTGCCAGGTCACTCAGTCACTCGGGATTATCTCTCCTGCCAGAACTGCCAATGAGAGCCAAGGTCACTTTATTAATCACCCATGTGGGGACTTTATGAATGCAGGCAACTGGTCCAAAATCGAGCCCAGCATTTTAAAATATAGTATCCACATCACTGCGAAGAGAAAAGTAAGCGCCAAGACTGAGTGATCAGAGTGCTCCGCTGTGCTCCCTTCCCCAGTTCTCATAAGACAGTGGTTGCTCGGGTTGTTGTGGGCATGCATTCAGGGCATCAGGAAGGGGCAGGCGGGCTCAAGGCAAGAGAATGATCTCCCCACCACTAGATCCTGGAAGTGGTCCCATTGGTGACAGTGCTTTACAAGTGCTAGAAGGTGTCCTTACTCTTGCGTATTATCCAACTGATTACTCACTTTAGCAATGGATTTGGAGTCCACATCCATGACCTTACGGAAAGTCCTGTAACTCAGAAAAGAAACTGTTGGTAACTGTCACGTGTTGAGTGCATACTATGTACCTTTATTTCTCACAACATCATGAGATGTAGGCATTCTTATTCCCTTTCTATGGATGGAGAAACTGAGGCACAGAGTAGCTCAAGGTGGCACAGCTGGTGAGTGTCAGAACCAGAATGGTGAGCCTGGCTCCAAGTGACTCCAAAACCTGTTCCCTTTCCATTTCACTGGAATGGCTTAAAATAGCAGGGTGGATATGGACTATTTAGGTCCTATTCTGGGACATTTTATAAATCCTTCAGGATTAGACTACTAGAAAATTTGCATGTTTGCTAAGAAGTGGACATGTGTCCCTTGTGTTTGACTGGGCTGGTATCAGCCTGTTCTAGGGCACCAGAACTGAACTGAGATTGGCCTAAAGGCAAGGCTAGGAGGTCTAATGTAGCCCCAGGATACACCATAATCCATTGACACACAGATATACTTTCATTGTGTAATTCTAAATGGCACTCACCATGGTTATGATGTTTTTTAAAAATGCAGTGATGATAATGTTTAGCATTTGTCCAAAGATTACTTTATAAGTGAATAAGCTAGGCTAGTGAAAACCATTGGAACCACCAGGCAAATAGCCAGGGTCAGAAAAGAGCCTAGAGGTGGTTTTAAAGAAATATCTTAAACATTTGTGAGAAATATTGAGTTTCTTTTTGTTTTCTCTAAACTGATTGTCCCTGCAGTGTTCTCAACTCATATTCTGATTCCTGCTCTGGTGCTCTCCTCCCGTCCCCACAAGTAATCCTCTTTATGCTGTGGCACTCCACCACTCCCTCCAAGCTCCAGGGCACCATGCCCCTCCCTCAGCTAACACTGTCCTGCTTGTCTTCTCTTCCCCTCAGGTCCAAGTGTCAGTTAACTAGTGTATTTACGTGAGAAATAGAATAAGTGCAATTTTGGGGGGGTTCTAGAGAATGCCTCTTCTTTTGTTTTAAGTCATTATTGGCTTCAGCCATTGAGAGATATTTCAGGGGACAACTGGACTCTCAGCAGTCCTTGATGGGATGGCTGTGTATGTGTACAAAACTGGTCATTGCAACCTATGGCCAGGTGAATGGTTGGCATGCCTGGGAAGCTATAAGCTAACAGCTCATGCTATGGACACACATACTACAACAAATTAAACTTGTCTTGCATGACGCTCTGAAATAACTGAGCTTTAGTTATTTGTTGGTGTACCTGACTAGCTTTCTTGAGCTTGGATATCTTAAGCTAAAAATCCAAACAGAGATTAATGTCCCTTGTTTTAGAAAGATGTACTTAAATATCTAAATAAATTTGTCTTCATTCTACACATGCTGAATTTGTTTACTAAAGGTCATGGTCATGTTTCAAAAATCACTGATTTCTGAATTAGAAAAATATGCTGTAGTCCGTTGCTTTAATAGTACCTTAAAAGATTTGAAGGACTAATATTCTTCATCCCACCTATCTGCTCCACAGTGAAGAGCATTAACACAAGAGAAATCGAACAGCCGAGATATTCTAATAGTTCCCATTAAAGAGTGGTCCTGGACTTTTTCCAAAAATAGAAGGAATGTTAGGAATTATAGATTAAAAGTAGACTGAACCGCTTTTGATTCTTAAAATTGAGTGAGAACATTGATTTCCATCTCAGGGTTTGTAGGAAAAATTCTTTTAAAACATTAGCTTGTATTCAGTGTCCATAAAATATAAACTGATTTGAAAACTATGGCAGAACCAAAGCAAAGGATATGGATGGGGACTAAAATTTTAAATGAGGGAGAATAAAAAGACACCTTTATGCTGTTGCATGCAGTGTAGGCAGCAGGTCTTCACCAGCCCTGTGTTACCCACCACCAATTCTCCCAGGCTGAGTCAGTCACGCACTGGATGCAGATAAGGAGCATCCTACCAAAATAGGTACTAATACTCTACAATGCCAGGGTCATGAGATCAGTGATATGGGTCATTACCACCTTGCAACAGGAATTGAGGAGTCATGGATGTGTAGTGATGACATCTGTGAACAGATAGCCATGCCCAATCATCATGTCTATTTTCCATTGTATGGTGTAAGTTGACACTTTTCACTCTTAGCTGTCTTTTTATTTTTTTTAACTTTAAAAACAAGATGGCAAATATGGGCTTTTCCAGTGTGCTCAGTTTAGTCACAAATATTACCACTGCACATGCAGAACCAGACAAAAAGAGCATAAACGTGAAGAGCTTATGCAGATCTTTCATATGGAATAGCTCCGTGATGAAGAGAACATGTTATCCAAATAGGAAGGGGTCTTGTCATATTGTGTTTGTTTTAGTCTTAGTAAAATCCCAGTCAAAGCATAGCCACCTTATTGACATACCAAGTATACTGTACATGAGTTATCAAGATCCACTCCTATGGCCTAGAATCCGCCCCTGTTCAGACATGCTGATTGGAGGGACTAATCAGACCATTTCTGTATGTTCTCATCAGACTCTTTGTTTGGCTGGAACTCTGCACTCCTTACTGCTTGCATGTTTACTAATTTATTATTAAAATCTCTGTATTTGCCTTTGTTCTTTCACAACTAACACACTGGCCTCTGAATGCATGAGTTTTGTGTAAACTGGTCTGGAACTTAGCAAACTAATAATTGTAGCAATTGTATTTTTGGACCTTAAAAATATAATTGGAATAACTGTGCTAAAAATATTTTTTACAGTAAATGGTGAATATAAGTCAGAATATTGAGATGTTGTATACTTAATTTACCATTATGAGCTCTTAGAATAATTTTATCCCTTCTCCACTTTAGCTTTTTATTCTATAAGAAACTTCATTCTTGGCTTTCTAGTTGAAAATATGATTCTGTGTACTAACATTTAAACAATCCATTGCAGTTATGAAATTAGGAAGATAAAATTGCAGCATTCCACTGTTGTGAATGACAGATTATCTCCCAGTAGCTAACCCTTTGCAGTAGGGGCCTATGAAAGTAGAAATCAGAGGGTTTGTTCTGAACCCACTTTTCAGCTATTTGTAAAAGAGATGATGCCATCACATAATATTTATTCCATGTGTTCTCAACATCTCAGGACTTTATCTCCTGCCAAGTCTCCTTCTTCATCAACTGGGTCTATTGCCTCCAGCAGAAAATACCCCTACCCAATGCCTCCACTTCCTGATGAGGAGAAGAAAGTGAACCGACAAAGTGCCAGGGTATGTGAAAACTTCTACATGCCAGTGCCCTCAGCCATTATCATTTACCTTTGAGTTCATATTTTAAAAGAAAGAGCTCTTTTTCCTTCTTTGTTCATAAGCAAAAGAAAAAACATACGTTTGAAAAATATAGGATTCTTGAGGCTTTGGGGCTAGATTCATATTTGCAAATGTATCACTGCATTGATAAATTCTAGAAATATTTGTTATCTATTAAAGACTTACTGCTATATACTTATAGCTTTCGTTTTTCAGTGTAGCTAGTATGTTACGCCCTGGAATAAACAAAACAGAGAATGTGTTTTGCTTTATCAGTTTTTTAATGTACCTGGAAATGCCAGAGATTAAACTAGCCTCATTTCCCGTTCGTTTACTCAGGCCTGTCACTGGCTAATAACAACCAATAGGATTTTAGAAGTAGGAGCCCATGACAGAAAACCAGATCAATGTCTCGGAGATGGGGGTGGAATTTGGCCACAAGGAAAGAAGGCTTCAAAACTTGTCATATTTAGAGTATGATAAAGGGTATGGTGAAATATAACAACCTTTTATATTTTAAAAAAGCCAGGTTTAAAAAATATATATCGAGTTGATTGTTTTTATAAAAATATGATTCACCAGAAATTTCATTTAAATACTAAGTCCTCTTTCACATCTTAACCATGATTCTAGTCAGTCTCACATTCCCAGGACAAATCCATTATGTGAAATGTGAGCTACAGTGAAGTTTAGAGAGGCAGACCAGCCTTCAGTGGCTTATGTGAAAAATGTAATTGAAGAATAATTACCATAATTGATGTCCAGGCTCTGTTATGATCATTAATGTTATAATGTTGATCTTCTCAGAAATAATGTTTGCAAAAAAAGTAAAATAAAACAAATCTTTAGAAGCCTGAGCAGCCTTATCTGCTAGTGGGTCCTTGGTTCCCAGGCCTTTTGGTTTTGAAAGATATTTCAAAGCCAAGGGTTCAAGGTAAACATGGATCATTCAAATTTTAATGCCCTCAAGTCAAAGTCAGTAAGAAAACACGTTAAGAGCTGGTTACATCACTATAATCAGAAAGGCTTTAAAAAAAATCAATGGTGCTCTGTGAATCATACAAAAAAATTATCTTCATATATTAATAATATGTGAAATGGTAAAAGATGGAAAGGAAGAATATAACTCATATTTCCAGCATTCAACTTTCAGGGCTTTAAAAAAGACTTGTTAATAGGCATTCAGTTTTTCCTGATATACTTATGTAGTAATGAAATCTAAAGTAATCTCACTCCTTCCCTCCCCTGGGAATTGCCTAAGTATAAATACTCCACTCTTTCCCCCGATAAACTGTCTACATTGCTGCTTTTACTCTTTCTATGTGGGGACAGTCTCTCAGCTGTTGTCATGCCAGGGTGCAGGTTATTAATGACAATAACAGACCCCCAGAAGAAATGGCTGACTGTGACCCCTTCCCTGGGCTGAGTGGGCAGCTGTGTGAAAGGCCTGGTTGGTTCTGTCCACTGTGGAACATCCACGCGTCCATGTAGCAGAATCCTGCAGAATAGGCAGCACCTGCCTCTAGGCTTCCTGTGTGGCCTGTGGAAAAGCAAACTATCAGATCTTTCTATCAGCAGCCCCTCTGTTACAGCTATCCTGCCACGGCCAAGGTCATGCATTGTTCTAAAATGGAGACCTTGGCAGTCAGTAGCTTCTGTTTTCTTCACTGGGGTAATTGTGGCCTTTGGCTACTCCCAGTGTCATTGCTTTGTGCTTCTCTTCTTTCTGCAAGCTGTCATATATTTTTCCATCCCCACAGCCATTTGGGAGGAAAGTTGGCTCATTGAAGTCTGCGCTCTTTACTGCTCCATGCCATTGTCGGGGCATCCATCCAGAGCGCCCTTCCCTCGGACAGCCTGTGAGCCATACATTTCCCCTTGTCCCCGCCAACAGTCATTACCTCCACACAGTGATCCTCACAGCTGAGAATCTGGTTTCCAAAGCATGAGCTAGGTGTCTTTTTAATGACCTGCAGTAGATAACACAGGCAGCTGTACCACAAACCTGCGTGGTAGCCAACGCAAGCATCAATCAGAGGGAGGTGTTTTCCATGGAGATACCAAAGAACATATTAAGGGAACCTAAATAGAAATGTCCATAGTCCTTTACCTATTTCTTCTTTATCTTTCCTAGAAACTTCTTAGTTATATAATGACATATCCCACCCAGATTTCCAGTAAAAATGGAAATTGGAAGCAACTTAAGTCACACTTAGGCTTTCTTTATGTTTATAATAGTTACACCCAAATCATATTGTCTCGAAACGTTTTATCAGCTTGATCTTTTTTTAAATCAGCCTGCCTTCTCTGGTGAACTGAGTTGCATTCATATTTAATCATGCCAGAGTTGTTTCTAGGCCATTAAGGCCATTATTGAACATCATAGAAATTAGATCAGAACAGGGCCAGTATAAAGAACTGGTGGCAGAGGCAAGGAGAGGGAAGAGGTGAGGGAATTAAGGAACTGACACCCTGCCCTGGATGCATCATTGTACTCTGATGTGTCAGCTCCCAAGAGAGGGCAGTTTTCTAGGAGGTAGCATTGGAATTGGAGGGTGTATAACCTGTCGTAGGCCCAGGGCAGTGATTTTTAACTGAGTAGCGGTGGTGGTAATGATGGAATCACACTTCCCTGAGGTTAGTACTTATCAGTGTGGGCTGTAGAGGAGATTGTTTGAAGGACTTTTAAAATATACTGATGCCTGAGTCCCACTCAGAGAGACTTTGATTTGGTGCATTGCCTAGACAGTGGGATTTTTAATATGTCCCCAGATCACTGAAATGTGCAGGTGGATTGAGAACTACTACTCTAACTGGCTATGTCAGAATCCTGGGGAAAGAAGGGCATAGCTTATTTTAGTTTATTTTAATTATTTATTTTATTATTATTATTTTATTTTTAGAGAAAGGGGAAGGGAGCGAGAAAGAGGGGGAGAGAAACATCCATGTATGACAAAAAACCATCCATCGGTTGCCTCCTGCATGTCCCCAACTGGGGACCTAGCCTGCATCCCGGGCACGTGCCCTGAGTGGGAATAGAACCAGCAGCCTTTCACTTTGTGGAATGATGTCCAACCAACTGAGCTACATCAGTCAGGGGACGAAAGGTGTAGTTTAAAAAAATAATATTTTAAATTATGTCATTTGAGACACAGTATTTAATTTTTTAAAAAATTTGATGTACATTAAATGAGGATGTGAGGGTGTTTTGTATTAAGAGATGACAGTTAAAAAGGTTGAGACATAGGTTTAGAGGTAATAGGGAGTTAAAAATTAGTCTTTATTTTATCCATTTATTAGACTTCTTAAATTAGACATCAGAGAAGGAAAACTCTGACTCCAAAAAACCTCCGCTGCCTTGCGGCATACCTCTTCAGGGGAAAGGCTAAGGGAGTAAACCCCGACAGAAAATCCGGAGCCGGAGTCCCTAAGGCGGTTTGACGTTGTAGTCAACACCGGCAACTCCTGCGGCGCACCTGAAGCCAAGCTGTATTGACTCCGTCTTTCCCTTGGACCCTTCAGCTGCGAAGAGAGGGGGGGTCTGCTGCATGGGCAACAGCAGACCCTCCATATCACCCTGCCCAGGCTCTGTAGCTTCAGCTTCACTGGAGAGGACACTCCAGCGTCATCGCAAGATGTCGATTCAACACGGGAGGAGACAGATACCGTGTCACTCCCGAGTCGGACTGCACAGCCATTCTCGGCGGTGCAGATAGACTCTTAAGAAGCTACACCATCGTCTCTCGAGACGGACGGCTGCCGAGGAAATTAGACATTAGAGTGTACATCCACAGTCATGTAAGGATGGAAGTAATCACCAAATCTTTTTCGCCATCATAGCTCAGAATACATTTGCTTCCTGCTTTCACAATGTGCAATTTGCTTTTCTCTGTTGTGCAGCTATGGGAAACATCCATTTAAGACCAACTGTTTACATGTGATACATCGAATTGTTTACTTCAACTTTTATAGAAACCCAGCCTCATGGAATCACTGCAAATCTGTCTGCTCTTCAGAGGATACAAACACCCTCCGAAATGTCTCGAAGGAGAAGCAGCCCAGTCTCACATCTGGATACTCTTTTCTTTTTGTCATAAGCTTACAATTTAACTGAACTTTGAAAAGAGCTACTCAACTGTTCCACTATCATATGGAACAGTAAAGGTATTGGTATGTTAATGGATAATTCTCATGACAGATATATGTAGAAATATCACTAAAATTAACTCACAGGACCCAAATGTAGCAAGTTTTCTAAGGGACAATAGTGGATTCAGAACTTGACATTCTGAAGCACATCCTCATTATAGACAGTAATGCTATGTGCATGAAGCTTCTGTTTCTTGTTTTCCACATTTAAGGAAACAACATCCCATGATAGACACTAGCATGCAGGGCTAAGGCATATAGGATTTTCCCGCAGGACTTTAAAGCTTTGAGAGGCTGATATCCCATATGCTATATTTAAACATGTATTTTTTATTTTTGTTTTTGTTTTTTACTTTTCATATTTATATCAGCATACAAGGACAATTGTACATATGTAAACATTTTTGAAATAAAAAAAAAACAGCTGTTACACACAGTGTATTTTGCCAAATGCCTAAAAACAATCAGTCACAGTCACATCATTGTTATACATCAGATGGTCTCTAAGGAGCATAAGCAGATGATGTTGTAAATATAGTAGTCAGCGCTGTGAATGTGTCTCCATAATTGGTATTTGTCGGAAACATGTGACATCCCTTTAAACTGTGTGTAGTCTGGTGGCAGTTTTATTGAGTAGTTAAGTGACCGGGAGATCACATGCCCAGCAAACCTGTGGACTTGTAGCTTGCGGGGCGGAAGTCCAAGGGTGCTGCCGTCCTGCCCGAAGGCCCTCCTCCTCCGTGGCCACTCCTAAGGGTCCTGTGGCCCATCCACCTGCCTTCGGGCTGCAGAGGCTGCCTCAGCAGCTGTCGTTTTCAGCAGAGAGCGCCTCTGCTGGCCTCACCCTGGAGGCCTGTGAGCCCCACCACAGGAGATCCTGCTGAGATGAAGCAAGGCCATCAAAGATACAGGAGACCACAGGCTGCTGATGCAGTGGTAGCTCCTGATTTGCCCATTCTGTAACCCTTTGTGGCCTGAAGTTTTGTTCATTAACAAAACTTGGTAGCCGCCCTTATCTGTGAAATGAATGACTTGTTTTAATAAAAATAACTTTTCCACTGTTTATTAAGAATATTTATCATCAATGGGATGCGTGAGTCTCAACAGGTCATCCTGCAGTGACTTGGATGCAAGAGGTTGGGAGGTCCTACCAGCTGGGCTGGGGAACCTCACAGGCCACAGAGGGTTAAAGGAAACCCACAGCCACAAGTGTGCAGCCACCGTGGAGTTACCCAGACAGCTGCCCACGGAAAGAACCTGATGTTTTGAACTCCAAAATTTTTAATCTATAGAAAAGTGAGAAATCTATGTCAAAGCCGTTTCTTTAAAACCCGAGTTTGGTGGCTGTCACAGTGCAGCTGTCATTCTAAAAGAAAACTTTCCTAAGGAGACTCCTGGCTGAGCTCAGAAATTGGTGGGGTCAGCCAGATACTTCGATGTAAAGAGTACTTCTGAACTAATTCATTTCCTCTCCTTTTTCTTGAGAGGAATGGAATCTGCATACAAGATTGCAGAAATATCTCCCAGTAGTATTCATGGACAAAATCCACTTCACTTCCGTGTATAACCATCTGGGATGGTGAAACTCTTTGTGTTTATGTCTCCTTATGGACCTCTCTCCTGAAAGTCTCTGAAAATGTTAGAAAATCAATTTAATCATCCAAAATGTTAATGTATAAACAGCATTTTTAATGACAGGGATGTAACTGTCAAGACTACAAAAACAAAACAAAAACGATACATCAGACTAAGGTTTGGGTGAGTGTTGGGTAACATTGCCACCTAGCACAAGCTAAGGACAGGAGGGCAGATAGATTTAAAGGTACAGCAAATAAAGTGGCTTTGACCAAGATCGCTTTAATGTGCACTGAATGTTTTCTGGTATTGAGTGTATAAAATGCTAATGTTATAAGGTTTATTTTGACTAAAAAAGAGTTTATAGATTTGAATGTAAGGTACCTGGTATATATATACATGTATATATATTATATATATAATATATATAATATATATATATATATGCTCCCTAGAGTTACACAAACTGTAATTTGAAAGAATCTGCACGCAAACAGATAGCTATGTAATGAACAGATCTCACCCCCCTTCTCACTTTCCTCACCTTCTCAATTATTTTTACATGAAAATCATTAATATGTACCTTTTGGGTGACATAGTCATCCTTGGTAATTACCTTCATATGGAAAAATGAAAGTGTTTGCTTTGCAGAGAGATTATGATTTTATTGTAGCTTTAATGTTGTAGTCTCAGTATTTACTCTAAGAATGTTTAAACATTCTTATAGCCATTTGCAAAATTTATTGGCAAGTTTATCATTTTAGTGGATAATTTCAAGAGGTATTAGTTGGTGTTCTAGATGTATTGAATCTAAACATTTCTGACTCTTCATCCACAGAGGCAGGGAGGACACTAAATACAAGCACAACACTGTTGTTATTTTGTAGAATATCGATTTTGGAGAGGAACATTGAGGCCACATAGCAGTTTGTATCATGCAACTAATATTTATGTCCCCCAGTCATCTACAGGGACTATTATGCTAATGAGGGAAGAGCAGTAAGTAGCCTGGCCTTTCTGTTCCATTGTATGCCTTTTTCCTCTCTTTCTGAAGTTTTGTGCATAAGGAAGGCTCCAGATTGACAGTCCTGTTGCCAGAGACATTCTATTTAATCCATAGTCATTACAGTGTAGTACACTATGATTTAAAGAAACATTGAATAATAAAAAATATATCATAAGCAAGTGACACAAAGCTGCTTATGAAAATCAGAGATTCTAATTTCCCACACAATGGATTAAAGGGGAAAAATCATGTGATATCAATAAATGAAGGCAAAAAACCCGAATAAAGGTAAAAATCAGTAAGGAAAAATAAAAGAAACATTTAAGTCTTTCCCCTAAGAGCATCAACAGGGGAGGTGTGGGGTAGCGGGGATCCCTGCTGGAACCGACGGGGCGGACTGACTGGTCTGTGTCCAGCCCGTCTTCCTTCAGACAGGAGGTGGCGCCCTTGACGGGCGTATTGCAGCTACACCGTGATCCGCAGCCTCACGTTCTGCAATCTACGAACAGGGACGAACTCAAACAGTGCAGCATCATGAAGGCTTTCATTTTGCTATAGTTGCTTTTTTTTTTTTTTTTAAGGGAACCCTAGTAGTATTCCTTAAAAAAAAACACACAAACTTGAGTAGGAAAGTTAATGTAAGGTTAAACTGACAAACGTATTTTGATATAGGTACTTATTAAGTGATAATTCAGTTTCTCACTTTCCCCTCGCTTTAAAAAGGCTTTTACAATTGTTTTTATACATAAGGTCAGAAGTTACTGAAAAGATAGAATTAGATATTTTGTGCACTTCTCTCTCTCTCTCTCTGTCTCTCTCTCTATCTCTCTCTCCCTGAGTTCCTTGCAGATTTGCAAAATTTAATCCTGTCCATGGTCAAAACTCTTGGGGCTACTTTACTTCTTATATTTTTAGATTTTGTTTTTTATACTTTATTATCTATAGTTTTCTATAAGCTAGAAGAAACACAGTATTTCCATTCACTTCTTTCAGTGTTTCAAAACCAAGTCAGTTTATTTATTTCTTCTATTCTTCATTTTTTTGCTGTCATGTCGTTCTATTTTAACTTATATATTTAGTGCTTTAAATGTTTTCTTGTGCTATTCAACATAATAATAAATCGTAACCTGAAGAGAAGACTGTTATTTCACTTCATGTTACTTGAAGGAAAGGGGAGGTTTTGGGAGGGTACTGAGTAGCACACAGAGCATATGGGAGAACCAAGTGCAGCCCTGAGCGAAGGGGGTGCAAGAGGGAAGGGAGATACGACAGCTCCTCCACAGCCTGATCAGGACTCCGCTGCTGGCTGCTGCTGGGGACGCCCCATGGGCGGCACATGTCGATGCCATCCTACCAGTTGGTAAGCTGGCATGAATTTTCCATCAAACACTCTGACTCCAATTTGCAGCATAACGTCTGCTTTTTATGCTCCTAATCTTTCTCTGTTCATGTTTGTGTTTTCTTCTAAATCTGCCATCCAAATGCTTTTTTTCCTTAAATGATGATTTTCTCATTCTCATTTTCCTAGTTTGAAATATATAAGTAGCAAACATTTCTATGGAATAGAGCTTTACTTGAGGCTCAAAAATTTTGTTTTTCCCTTCTGAAATATTTTCTGAATTGAGAAGACTACTCTGATTTTGGATGCAACTCTCCAGCCCGGGGAGAGCTCAGGACTTCCATGAACAGCTTCCCTGTTTATTAGACTGAGAGGTGGCCAGCCTGCTCTTCTGAAAACGGGCTGAGAGGCAGCAGCCCATCCTGCTGTGTTGGGAGTGTGGGGTAGGGGAGGGGTGGAGCAGCCACACCTACTGAGAACCATTGGCGCAAATGCTCATAGCATACGCTCTGTAGGCAGGTGCTTTTAATTTGCAAGATCTTTTCCCTCACACCTGCAGATATAGAGCAAAGATTCAATGAGAACTTTGATACCAGGAGACAATATTTCTGGTCATATTTTACTATTGCTTTGTCAGAGTCCCCCAAATGGAGCATCCTCTGGTTTAGTTTCTAAGTAGAAAAACACAATATTCAAACACAAAACAAAAAACTGCCTAGTATTTTTGTCCCTCATATCCAGAGCCTGACCAACAGTAAGCATCCTTGCTGTGGGGTTTGAGAGTTGCTTTCAGATCCTTCCTACTTCTAAAGTCGCTCCCCTTTCAGTAGCTGCCAGCCTTTTTCTCCTGACTAGGCTCTTTGGCTGTCATGGAGGTAAGTCCCATTTCCTTTTTCTTTTTCTTTTTTTCTTTTTGCATATGTTGACCACTTGGGAGAACCACAGGGATGCCGAATAGAGGGGAGAGGCATCTTTAGTCTTCTGCCCTGGGCACCTGGGCATGGATCGAGGGGAGATGAGCAGCAGCCAGCCCTGAGGTCCTGGGGCATTTAGTGCTGACAAAGGCGCAGAATGGAGAGCTGCACACAGAGCTCAGAAGCTAACCGTGCAGATGGGCACAGGATGGCCACTGGGGTGAGACAGGGAGAGAAGTGCAGAGTGCCTGCGGCTGACCCGTGTGCTTTGCAGTTTTACTGAATGTTGGCTTTATAAGGACTTGATGGTCTGGTCCACGATGGGCCAGTCGTGGCCGCCTGTCGCGTTGTTCATGGAGCCTGGATCACAACTGGAGGTGCTTCAAGGCTGGCAAGGTTTTACTCAAGGACATCATTTCATGTTTGTAGATGTCCTTGAACTCAAAACCATGGAAAACGTTTTTCTTTTTTCTTTTAAACAAAAAGGCATACAATGAGACTAGCAATCTTGTTAAGATAATGTGTTTTTTAAAAAGTTTTTTAAAAAATCAAAGTTTTTAGTTTATGAAGAAAAGGACATTTTCCTCTCAAGTTAAAAAAAAAACCATCTATACACACCTAATACTAATCTACATTTGCTGTAGGCCCTAATCTATTTAGAGTTTCAGATGTGGATTTGTGTTTTGATGGTCAAGCTCCAAAATCATCAAAATAGTCCCAAAAATCTTTAAACACAGCGGTGCTAAGTTATACCAGGTAACAATACAGAAAGTGCTGATACGAGTATACTAACAATCCAGGAGTTCTAAATTGCACATGTATAATCACTGCCTGATTGGAAACCCCACTTTTCTTTTTTAATCCAGCACAAAAATCAAACTGATTCAACAGTCTTTTTAGTGGGTAAAATGACCCAAGACCTTTGTTTTATATGGAAATTTTTTTTTTTTTACACTAACTTCAAAAGTGCTTAACAGTAAGTAGATTTATTCAATAACTAAGCATGCAGTCCTTTCTTAACTTCCTGGAAGACTTGCCCCAACCCAGCATCCTCTAAAGACAACTTCTTTTAGAAACTGGACATTCTACCTAAACGTAGCAGTTTATATATTAGCCAGTGTAGGTCTGTGATAGTGTTTTCCACATCTGTCATCTTCGAGGGTTGATGTCCTATCTACAGACAGTGGAAGCCACTTTGTGGGGAAGTGTTAATAGCAGGACAGTTTCACTTTTGATAACCAGGTAATCAATGTGTAGATCTTAGATTGACTTCGTTTTCACATTCTGTTCTCTCTGCCTCTCCGCACTTCAGGTTCTTAAGCTATTTTAAAAATAACTGGGTTTTGGCAAACACAAACTGAACTGTATATGGCAACTGCTTTGCTGAGCAAGTGTGATTTGTTTTATGGCTGTTCAAGTTATCAAGCTGTTCTTAAATTGTAGGTTAACAAAATCTTGCTGTTTTTAAAGGTTACTGTAACTTGAGGTTCAAATTTCTGGCACAATTTTATTAGTATTCACTTCTGAAGCTAGTAAGATATCACAGTTTTCTATGTTACTCTCATTGTAACATCAATAAAGTGACTTTCAATAAAAGATCAGTGTTATTTTGATGCGTAACTGTTAATCCTGTTTTTCTCCCAGCCACTGCTTGTCTTTCAGAAGCTTTGTGGAAATAACGTTGGGGGGTTTCTTTTCTGTTCCACGGTCCAGAAGGGACCATGAGCATGATGAGAAATAGTAGTCTTTTAGTAAAGGCTGAATGCTTGATTTGTTGGGCCATTTCCTCTCCTGTTTATGCACCTGCTTTGCCTCTTCTTGCACTTTCTCCGTGACCCTAACAAGGATCAGCTTCCCATATCCTAAGCCCACGCAGTACTGCTTATTTAATGAGCTCACCTGTGTTAGACTCTAACGCCATAGGCCTTTGAAGGTTCAGTTTAGTTCATTGGCTAAAAAACGTCCCACCTGGCTGCTTCGTCTCCCAAGCAGCCATTCCACCTACCAGTCTCTACCCTGGCACTTGCCCTTCCTTCCCTTGCCTTTAGCTCTTAGTCTGCTGAAGAAAAGAGTAGTTATTTGTGAGAGAAAAAGAAGTCATTGATTAAGGGCTTGTACATTTATTATGAGTAAAAAAAAATTATGGTGATTACACAGAGCTCCATTTCTTGTATTTATAATATTTTAGGCATATATAATAGTTCATTAAGATGAACACTGAAACTAACACACTCAGCTGAGTGAAAGCTGAGTCTAGTTCAGAAAGAGCTATCTGTAGCTCACATGCCATCTCATGGACTGATGGCACCACCTGGAATGTCATGAGGAAGTGGAGCCTGAACCCCACTTTGGCTTAACAGGAGAGACAGCTGCGCAGTTCAGTAAGACTGCTGTGGCCATCCACGCCAGTTGTCCCCAGGAGACACCAAGCCTCCCGTAGCCACATCCTATGGAAGTGCTTGGAAAGGGTGATCAGTACTTAACTCATGAATTTCTTGAAGCCCAAGGCTAAAGCACACATCTGCAAAATTAAGTCTTGAGTCCAGGCAATTTGAGAAACTCGGTTCTCCAAATTGAAGCATTCAGGTTTGACTTCACAGCTTTACCATGCTTTAAGAAAAAACGGACCAAGAAACAGTTGTAAAGATGTGGGTGAGGCTGCACTGGAAGTAGATAATGAAGGAAACACAGAACCCAACATAAAATAGAAATAAGGCAACACGAGATTCACTTGTAATGAAGACTTTGGCTGTAATTAAAGAAGGGATGATACATCAAATCTGTCAAGGGGAAGGAAACTTTCTAACTGCAGGAATATGCTTTCAGAAAGAAACAGGGAAAACAGAAGTGAAGGCGATAAGGAGACTTGTTAAAAGGAATAAATAATTACAACTGAATTGAGTATTTCCAGACATGGCTTTGTAATACTTCGGCACTTAACCGAAAGCAGATTCAGAACCATGACTGGTGCAGGACACCTTGGGACTGACTTATCTGAGCAGCCAGATGGTTCAAATATGGTCCGTAACTCTGAGTTAGCAAGGCCCTCCCTAACCCTTCCCTTACACCGTGACTTCTTCAGAGGATCCTGGTGGGTTCAAGGCAGAGTAGGCACTGGGACTGAGGGTGGCCCTGCCTCCTGGTCCTCTGAGCCCTCCCTGGCCCTTTTCTGGAGAGCCTCAATATTATCTGGAATGAAACCTATACTCACCACATATTATAAGGTGGGGCAAAAGTAGGTTTACAGTTGTTTATATAGAGAAATAATACAATTAATAAATACAAGAATAAACTTTCACGTACTCACAACTATAAGCCTACTTTTGCCCCACCCTGTATAAAGCAGGCTGCCTCCCATTCTAATATATAGCCAGGTGTGACTACCTGACATAAAGATATGTTAGGGTTACACAAATTAAATGACTAGTGAAAGGTAGCTAAAGATGCTTAGAAATATTTTATTTTCATTGGTTGACCTGAGAATGGTAGCTATTGCATTGTGCCCTAAAATCGGACAGGTATTCTGCTGGCAGGGAGAAACAGACTAATTACATTACTTATCTGTTCAACTCTTGCAAAAAGAGCAAATCAGGCTGGCATTAAATTTAAGAAACAGAAACATTATTGGTGTTTATTATACCAACACATTTTTCATATTCAGATTTATCCCAGGAGATAAGTTATCTCCTTTTCAAAGATGGGGAAACTGAGGCTCAGCTTATCTGAAATGATCAAACCACATGCATAGTTAGAGGCACAGCCGGCATTAAAATCCAGATCTTACATAAAAGCACATGGTTTAAATTTTTTCTATAAAGCCCTCCATTATAAATGTTGTACTTGCTAATCAGAGAACATTTGGGACAGTAGTAGGAAGGAAGAAAATGACTCAGGATCCTGACTCCAGTGGCAGGCAGTCTCATCAACATTTCGGCACACTCTTTCCAGACCTTTTGCTATACTTTTTTAATATGTGAACACATGGCATATCAAAACGGAAGCATCAGTATTTTAAAAAATTAACATCTGATTTTAAAAGGAAAGCACACATTATAGAAAACCCTGAAACGTATAAAGGAAATTAAATCACCTAGAATTCTATTAGCCAAAATAATCATAGTTAATATTTTCATAGTCCCTTAGTCTTTTTCTATTAATTTTCTTTTTCGACATAGTTAAGCTCGTAATGTACAAGGTTTTTAAGTATGCTGAACAAAGGTCTATGTGGATGATGACCAAGATCTTGGTGACAGATTTGCCACTCAAATTATTCAATAGGGTCTCAAGAGGCAGGAAATAATCACTCAGTTCCCATTCATTCATATGGCCAGCAAAACATCTGTAAGCCTGAAAGCCTAGGCTAAGTTTCCATTAAAGTGAACCCTGGCATGGATAACCATGCATGGTCTTTTTTGCATCCAGGTAGGTCTAAACCATTTTACAGGATAAGAATACTCCACACATAAAGCTTTCAATACCGTGCAAAAGCTCTTCTAGGAGAGGAATGACAACAGCTGTAGTCTGATTAAAGAGTTTTAGCATCCTACAATGAAAAATAAATAACGTGCCTTAAACATTTTGCACACTTAAAATTACATAAAACGGTTAGCAAGAAAATAAGGCGTATGACAGCTCAAGGAAATTCCAAATGGTATAACAGAACTGATCTTCTATTAATAAAATTCCAGACTTTATTATCTAAACTGAAAGCAAAAACTTCAGAGGTACATAAAGCAATATGCCTTTACAACAGCTGTGAAGGAAAAGTGGCGATGCGAGCACACACACGTTACTGAAGGCCGGAAGCTGGAGCGAGGCAGAACCCCCGCGGAATGTCGGGTCCAGTTACACCGCTTCCTCTCGGTTTAGATGCTCATGACACACTGAATGAACTGAAAAACAACAAAGTCAGCATTACACTGCAGATCTCGTAAACTCAGCACACCCAAACTTACTTTGAGGCAGCTTACATTTTCGTATTCTAATTTCAATTATGGATTTCAAAAAATCCTTTACAAAATAAAGAGTCAATGACATGGAAAGGTTTGTTTTTTTCAGGGAAGCAGTCACATATAAAACCCAGTCGGTTTCTCACATCAAAGCTTACAGGAAACAGCACTCCAATGGATAAAGAATTATTTAAATTCCATACAATATCTAAGACTCTAGACATGGGAATGGTCAAAGGTACCTACTTACACACAGAACAGTTGACTTTATATATTTATGTCACGTGGAGACTTCCAACCTACACAGGATTACTCCATTACTCTAACAAAATTCCTTTAAACAGTTTACTCCTTTACAATCTGCTTAATTAAATCATAACATGAAAGTATATGTATGCACAGAAACAGAATATCTGACCCTCGTGCAATTCAGAAACCCCAATTTAGAAACATCAGTATGTGCTATGAAATATTTGCTTGCTTCACCACTAAACACACACACCAATAGACTGCTTTTTCTTATCAATTTTCTTTTTCATGTTCCAGCACCAGGGAGGACTTGCTAATCAATCTTCACAGCATTCCTGCAAGACCAAGCCGACTGTCCCTATTTCAGGGAAGAGGACACTAAGGATCAAGATGTTTAGGTTTCTCTTAAGTGGCCCGATCTGAGGCCAAAGCCTGTGCACTTTCCATTCCACAGGCTGACTCTCCATCTTTGGAAACAGTGACGAAACTGTCACCTGAGAAGTTGCACACTAAAGAGAACACATCTTTAAGCAGAAAAAATAAATATATTTACACACAAGCGTTTTAAAAGGGTACTTATAACTGCGGGAGCTGCTAAGCCAAATACATGTGCATCTTTGTCTTTTGTAATGGAGAAACATTTAGTATATTCAATCATCACAGTGATTCTATTCTAAAAGTAATTTTAAAAAACTCAATGGCTTTTAAGCAAAAAATTGGAAAACAACTAAACATCTCCCTAGCTTTGTTAAGTATATCCAACTAATACCATCAAAGATGGCCTTTGGTTACACTCACACTGTGACATGGCCTTATCCTACCTCCTTTAGCGTGGCTGTTTAGTAAATATTGTACATTGTTTTAAATTGTGTCTTGAGTTTGCGCCTGATGTCCTCAATGAAGGACATGGGTGTGTCAAATACAGTTTTGAGCTGTTAAAGAAGTTATTTCTTATTGACTATGATACAACATGTACATAATGTTTTTCAAGGACATTTCTGATTGAAGTCTCACAATAGTCCAGTGAAGAAGGTACTACTTTCTCTTTCCTGAAACAGTCTTGGAGCAATAAAGAAACCTGCCTAAGTAACCCAGCTTTAGAGTGGGACAATCTGGGCTTTGACTCAGGTCTTTTCATGCAAAGCAAACAGTGGTCTATGTATGGATAAGATGAATAATAAATGAAATGAATACATTTTTAATGGTAACTCCTTCTGATCATTTAAGCCTGGATTCCTCTGGCATCTTTAAGATGCTCTTCAGTTAATGTTAAAAGGGATGCCCATTTGTTGTACATCTTACTAATCTACTCAGTTCTGAATTTACTGAGACTTACATCATCATATGGGAAATTCACAACACCTTGCTGACCAGTATCCCGTCTTCGAAAGTTGTCTGTAAAACACAACAGTAAAATTTGTTTGTTTGTTTGTTTTTTAAATCTTATATGAACTCATAGTAGTTCACTGTTTTGGATTTGGGTTGCGTTCACAATGTAATAACATTTAAGTTGTACAAGCAGCCAACATAACCAAACGCCAAAGCAAGGAAGCCAACTATATGAAAAGAAAATATACAACAAAGTAATACAATGTGCACAAGTTAGCTAACTGTCTTTTTCAGTGTGGACCTGGAAGAAAATATCTTGCCTCACAGTCAGTAAAACCTGTGCAACTTCTGAGGCCATTACTTAATTTTGATGAAAGCACAGAATTTCAACTTCCTAATACCACAGATATTGTTTAATTAGGAAATAGACGGAGTCCCTACTATGAAAAATTGGCTGTGATAAAATATTCCATTCATTTGAGCTCTGCCCCACCGAAAAGGATTTACTTTAATAAAAAGATCTGCCCACTATTTTGTTAGGATGAGTAAACATTATAAAAGCTAGTATTAAAAAGAGTAAAAAGAGAGGAATGGAACAGGTAGACAAAAGAAAGAAAAAGAATAGAGGGAATTGAAAAGTATATACTGACACTAGTGATATCTTATCATTTAAGAAACACACCTGAAACAGATGACCACTATTTTATAAATGACTTTCCATCAGGAAGAGATAGAAAAGAGAGCTACAAATGAGTAATTGTACTCTTTTCAAATATTTCATTCTAGGGAGAAATCACAGAATATTGCTCATACTCTGATCAAAAAATTAGTTTGTTATGTTTTGAAACATTTCAGTAAAATATAGTTAGGGTTTTTTAACAACAGATCATGTACAAATCTAAAAATAAATTTGAAAAAAAATAACTCTGCTAGATAAGTTTAATAGCAATGTTAATAAAAAGATACTTAAGTTAGGGGGAAAAAAAAAAAAAAAAAAAAAAAAAAACTAGGGCAATGAAAGTTCCTAAGCACTGAGAAATAAAAATTTGTGTCTTCCTGGCCTGTGGTGACAGCATCTCAAGGAACCCACCTGTCAGAGCTCGCAGTTTGACGCAGCAGGAGATGTAGTCATCGAAGGTGATCTTCCCGCTGGTGCTGTACCGTTTTGCGATTGAATTCACAGCCTGAGGACTCAACCGAAATCCTGAAAAGAAAAATCATCCAGCCAAAGAAGTTAAAAGGATTACAGAAAGATCCTTACAAATAATCAAGCACAGTTTAAGACTGAGAGTACTCCTTTGAATTACGAATACACATTACTCTAGAATATAGAAACTGCCTTCATGTAGCACTTAGTCTTAGAAATTAAAAAAAAAAACTTCTCCTCCCCATACATACCCATTGCTGTCAGGGCCTTCTGCAGTTCTTGAGGGTCTATTGTTCCACTTCTATCGCTGTCAAAGCTGCTGAAGTGTTGCCTCCAGCCATTCAGTACAGACCAGAGTTCTTTAAATTCACTGAAACCCATTGTGCCTGACAGATCTCTCTGAACTGTAATTAAGGATTGCAGCTTTTGAAGGGGGCGGAGAGCATTTTCTAATGATTAAATCAAAGATCAAAGATAAGAAAATTTAGTGTTCTTTCTGCTAAAAAGGTTAAAAATGTTACATGTTCTTGTTGGTATGATATTAAAAAAGACACACTAATGATGTAACCATCAGGGCCTATGGAGAAAAAGCTGAGAACATCTTTCCACTGTGGGGGAAAAGGATAATCTCTGTGATGTGATTACAAGGAAACGACAAAGACATTGTGAGCCTCAGGTAAAAAGTACACCGACCTGGCTGCACTTTCTGGGTGCCCCAGGCTGGGCTGCTCACTCCCTGTCCTGGGGTGCTCTAGGTCCTAACTCCCTCCCAGACCCAGGGTTTTCACTTTTGAAAAGGAGGTTGGGTGGAAGGCACTGTGGGGTCAGCGCTTGCTAAACTAAGTCCAACAACTGTGCTGTGAAAAGCCTCCTGCTTGAAGGTCAGGTGTGAGTCCCAGAGGGCACTCACTGTTCCGGCACACAGGCTTCCCTGACCACTTGAGTTCTATACTGTTCTCCTTGGACACTTCCTTGAATTCTTAAACAACCAACATTCTACTTACTAAGCTTCCTTCCTTTTTCCAAGTTCCATCTTTAATGGTTTCAGAAGAATTTTTTGGTCATTTGTCACTGTTTACCAGGTATTAATTCTTAGATGAATTCCTTTAGGGAGGAATTTTTTTTGACAAGAAAAAATACTCTGAACTGCAATCAAGGTAAAGGATACATCCAGCATTGAAACCATAAGCCGACAAGTCTCCAGGTTGAAAGCTGTTAAATCAACAAAAGTACATATTAATAAATTTCAAAAATTCACATTATATTAGATGCATTCAAATTAGAAATATGATTTATACACTTACTTTTATATGCTACTCAATTTATGTGGAACTAAATTATATGGAGCTTTGAAGTACGATTTTTTTACATTTAGGATTCCTTCTAGAACCCAAATTTGATTTTAACAACTTCATAGGAATCTTTTATAAAAGCACTGCATAGTACTGTTACAATAACATTTTTCAAAGTGATTATGGTTTTTAAATTGGGGGGAAAAGTGTCTTATCTTTTAGAAAAGTACCCAATGAAGTTATTTGTAGGTGAAATGACTTAAAAAAATCTGGAATTTGCTTCAAAAGAAAAGGGACGGGTTCATAGAAACAAGAATGGCAACACAGTGATAATTGCTGAAGCTGAGCGATGGGTACATAGAAGTTCATTGTATAATTATCTGTATTCTTGGATAGGCTTAACGCTTTCTATAATATTGTCTTTTTAAAATATATACTTTCTTACCTCTGAAACTCTAATATAGTGAGTTCAATTCATCATAATGAATCACAACGTATTACATACATCGTGGTGAGTAGGAAGGTGAGGTGCTTTGTCACTACTTGCAATTGACTATCGATAGCTGGTGTGCTAGCTGTCTAACCATTCTTCTTTCTTTTCCCTTTAATGCCAGGAACTGAACAGTAACCTTCTACCTCAAATAGCCTGACCTCTTTTCATTCGCAATAAGCTCATGTATGAAACTAGATAAATACATTTGCTAGAATTGTGTGTTAAATGAGTGTTCTGGAGTAAGACACAATGAGGACTTAGAGGCTCCTTCCTAGTAAGAAACACGTCACAGAAGCAGCAGCATTTAAGCCAAATCTTGAGTGACAGAAAGACGGGGGACATTTGGTGACAGCCAGGTAGAGCTAGGGGCCAACATGAGCAAAGAGAAGCAGGAAAGTCAGGGCAGACAAAGGAAGTGGAAGTAAGTTAAGTACCTTTCAGTGAGGCTACATTAGAGGATCTTGAATTCCTGATAAACCATTTTGCGTTTATTTTATAGGAATCATGGAGCTACTCAAGATTTTTAGAGGAGAGTGACAAGTTAGAGCTGTGTTTCAGGAAGTACAAAATCTGGTCATTTTTGGTCAGGGGTTAAAAGGGAGGGGATGCGAAGGGTAGTGAACAGAAGTGACCAAACAGACACCATTCCAGACAGTTCCAGGGACTAGAATGCTGATGTCTAATAAGTTTGGATGAGGAAACTCTTGCTTAATATGACTTGTATTTTCCCCCAGAAAAAGCTTCTATTGATACTTAATTCTATTTTAAATGACTTCAACATGATCTTTGCTATAATTTTACCTTTACTCTCTTCCTTCAATTAATTTTACTACAATGCCTCAAACATCTTTTCTACCAGTAGAAATCACGATGTAACAGACATAGCAGGAAGGTGCTACCTCCAGTTGTTTCAACTGCACCAGAGGGGTAACTACGCTCAAGGAAAAAGAGGAGCTAAATTAATGTCTTACAGACTAGAGCATCGGTCCTCATCAACTCCACCTCTAGGTATGGCTGCTTCCTTTTAAACAGGTTAAAAAGCTGTCTGTAGGTCCTGGGCTGGGGTATATCCCCATGCCCTATCTGTGCTCTTTTAGTTTGGAAGCTGGATGTATAATTTCTGCATTACAAAACCCAGTCCGACACCTCTCAAGCAGGATAGTTTTGTAGTTCAGTACGGCCTCCACCACCAGATGAAGCAAGCATATGAATTCGGTCTCACAGTCCTGATGATTAAAATGTCTTCTCTGTAGCTCAGTGATCTAAGGCCATCATCAAGTATGGCTTTCTCAAATGAAATTTTTAAAAGAACTGTTCTCCAAGGATATACAAGCTACTTTGTTGGTCAGATTTTAAAACCTACCACACCTCTCCTACTGAGTGTAGAATAATAGTGTATGTTGTTCACTAGACCCAACTGCTTGAGGTTAACAATGAACAGTTTAAATGTATTGCCTACAATAAAAAAAAAAAAAAAAAAAATCCCCTAATCTAGAAAGTGCTTCTTTTATTTAGGACCAGATTAAATGACAGAAATGCAAAAGGTTCCTCTTTTGTATTAATTCCTCCCAACTGGGAAATATTAATAGAGTAATGAAGTTACATAAAACAAAGAATAGAAACAGAAATGCAAATAGTTTAAGGAGGGAGCGAGCTAGTAAATATGCCATGTCAGTCAAAAACTGCCACTGTAAATCCTCAAGTGTGACTTATAATTTGAGCATTTTAATTCAGTTTACCAGGAGGGGCTTCGATTTGATGTTCTGCCTCAGTTAACAACTGGCAAAGAAGCAGGCAGCTCAAGACTTCAGTCAAGACACTATCGTCTGCCCCGGGAATCTATCATGGTCAAGATCTGATTTGACAAGAGGCATGTGGTCTGGGAGTGTGGAGTAATGTGAAGCGCCCCGACAGGATGCAGCGTCTTTGCAATGGCTCCCCCTGTCGGCAGCTCACAGCAGAGCCCAAAGGGCAGGAAAGTGGTTAAGTGCTAAATTATAAGGCAGCAGATCCAGCCTGAGGAACTGGGGAGGAGGGGAAAGGAGGACTAATATATAGTTTAGAAATTAGGAGGGCAGGTCCTACTTAGCCCAAACGAATTCTCTGAGGTGGAAAGAGGGAGGACCTGGAAATGTCACGGCAAGCGTTCATGGTGCCACCAGCACTCTGAAAAACCAAGAAGGACTGGTGTGGACGACAGGACCAACCACCAGAACCAGGAGTGCAGGCAGGTCACTCGGGGACCAAGTGCACAGGACCCGCCACTCAAAGTCCTTAGGGCCACCAGGCTCAAGACAGAGCCAGCTCTTAGCAAAGAGCAGTAAATATTAGCTATTATGAACAAAATGGAAGTAAGGACTACATAATAAACCTCACAAACTATTGGGGAGCCCACGGCAGGCCTGTCATGCTCAGTGACCCAAAGGAACCACACAGCATGGTCTGACTGATCACAAATTCCTAACTGGGCAGGTCAAAGTGGGTAGTCATGCCCCATGCATGTATCTTCCTTAGCAAAGTCAATCTTTGCCTTACACAAGACCTGGACATCGTTAGGCATCCAAGATAACTCAGAAGCCAGAGCAGGAGACCACAGAGACCCTCACTGTTACCTTATTCCCCACATACCAGCTCTATGTCCTGCCAACGTTAATTCCTAATCATCCTGTACCCACCGATGTACAATTATGTGCTTTTCCACTTCGCCTTTTAGGCGGTCCTAGACATTTCCTTACTTTGCTTTCTCTCGCCTCCTTAACGTACCACCAATGGACTTCATGTACCTTCCTTACATTTTTCTCCCTTGATTCGAAATACATAAGAGGAACTGCAAGACAGCCATTCTCCAGAGCATGTTCTCAGCCCATTGAGATTTTACTTCCTGCATGTCCTCAAAATTTTGGCTTACATAGACTCTTATAAAACTTTTGTATAGGCTGGCCATTCTCCTGTCATTAAAGACACCTGACCTGGCAGATTTCATCTCAGCACCTTAAACTCTTCCTCAGTGAAGAAGGCCACATAAACTGTTTCTGCTTCAAATGGTTTCAGAAACATGGAACCCAAATCTAAGAAACGATTAAGCTGGCAGGTAGTGTGGAATGATTTATTAAGAACTGTTTTCAAATTCACATTCTGAAATAAACAGTATTTAGCTTTTGAAATTCTGAATGTTGAAGGCTATAATCACAAGCAAGAGCTAGAATGTGAAGTGCAAGAGTACTTCTGGAGAAACTCAGGGACTGTCCACTTACGTTTATATCCTCCAGCAATGCCAGACTCTGTCAGGCACTTCTGCAATTCATCAGCATCTATTTGTCCATCCTTTTGAAAACAAACATAGGAAGAGAAATCACAACAGTAATTTGTACCTTCTAGTTCTTGCTTACTTTCAGTATTCAATGTAGCAATAATAGCCAAGAAAAAGAGTATTATCATGCATGAAACATTTCATTAAACCTTTTTTAAAGGAATGCGTTTCAACAATAGGCATTCTTTTCTTCATCCTACATACAAAAATAATTTCATGATGAAAGAAAGACAAATTGTTACATCCTCTTCTGCAAATGGATCATTAGGGCCATAAAAATGTATTTCTTAATATCTAAGTGGGCATTCAATTTCAGACTCTATATAATCATTACACAAAAATTAACAAAGTCAGAAAGCTGCTTACACTTATATTTTAGAATTACCAATGTCCTTTCATCATTTCCTTTAAATTCCTGAGTTAGATTTGGCATAAACATTCTTAAGTATAAGGTTCCTCTCTTAATAAAACACTAAGGTGAATCCAGTTTCTTCCATTGATACTTGATATGTTTTAATGAATAAAACTCGTTTCTGTCCTGAACTACTCTTCTCTGACTCTGAGCTAGAAAAGTGCCAGAGTTTAGCATTTTGAAATAAAATAATTTATGTAGTTGCTTAAAATCTTATTCCTCTTTCTAGCTTTTTAGGAAGGGGACAGCAGGACACACAGCTGACATCAATGAATATAAAGCTTGGTTCAGAAAGAGATCTTTGTGATCACCTTTGCTTATGATAAGTGTTTTCTTTAGATGACACCTACATATATCTGGAAGATATAGGTTCCCAAATGCCTATTTATTGGCTGGCCTATGTCAGAACTAGATGTATGTTATTTTTAGGGATTTAAAAATAAAATACCTAATTTCTCAAGTCCATAGGTATTGTAAGTTCTAAATGAGGAGCAGGTCAATAATTTGAAAGAGTATGAATATGCTGATACAGGCCAGGGCTGCTGAAAGCTAAGCAGGTGGGGTCACTTACAGGCTGGAGGCACAGGCAATCTAAGAATGTGAGTCTTGAGCTTTGCTGTGTCTTGTGGTTTCAAAGATACAGATCGTTAACAGATTAAGCAGATACTTAAAGGGAAGCCCTTCCAGTTTTAGACTCAATTTTCCACTCAATTTCTCAAACTGTATTTCTTAGAGTGCTATTCTAAAGGTGGTCTTAGGTTTGTATCCCATATATTCTATGGCGTTTCCACATTAAGGATGTGTTATTTCTAATCTTTGGTCAAAACAAAGCTAGCTTGAATTCATATGAGCAAACATCCCCTCTGGGCACACATGGGTTACACCAACAGTGTTTACCATACACAGTAACCTCCTGAGCTAAGGCAGTGTCCTTCCTCAATGTACAACACCACCTGTCATACAACGCAGAATTTAATGAAGTGAAAGATCTTGGGGAGCAGACCTTAAGCATCTCTTTGGGTCAACAGGCCACAACACCTAATAAGGACATAGAAGAGCTGACCTAGTAACAGCATCTCCATCAAAAGAGAAACTGTTCACAAGATTAACTTCCTGATAGTAACAAGAGAGCAGTAACTTTCTTATTTTGGAGCTGGTGGGTTTTTACGATAAATATCTATTTCGTAAGGGGGATAATTTATTAACAATCAAATTCAACCCAAAGAAAGCATCCATTCTAATTTGATAACAGAATTACCAATATAGGCCCTTAAGTTGTACAAACAGTGTTCACCAGATCAGCAATTTCTTCTCTGGAAACCATCCTAGATTCTGACAATTCAGTTCTAAAGACCTTTTCTACCTTACAGATCCTCAAAGGGTATTAATAATCCCCTATTCTGCTCAATCTGACCCTAATTCAATCACGTTTAGTTTTGAATTGAACTAATATAACATCAGTAACACTTTGTCCTAATTTGTTCCGGATATTCAAAAAAAGTAACTAACAATAAATCTCCTTACTCTCTTTTCTTTTGGAGGCGCAAAGGGACTACTTTCCAGAGGAAAGGTGATTTATTTATTTTTTTTTTGGCCACTGGAACAAAGACTAATACAAATATAGAATGTGATGATTCTTTAATATTGAAGGGAAAAGCTAACCTGTCCAGCTACTGCAGCGAAGTAACCATACAGCGGATCCTGAGTTTGTCCAGGGAACGTAGGTCCTCCGGGAGCCCCTCCATACTGTAAAACAGAAACACAAATTCAGTTTCATTCTGCTGAACCAAGGTTAGTTCTTTCACCACTGCGTGCCTTTGTGCAAAGCCAGGCATTTATTTACCTCCCCACCACCGGGCACACTGTAACTGCAGTCACTCTACCCCGTTCTTCCATTCTCACCACACTATCATTTAGAAACGAGAGGCCTGACCAAAATGAACCGTCCTTAAGGTGACATCTGCGTTAGGTGAAGCAACTTAAAAAGCCCTGTTAACCCTCAGGTTACGAAAGTAAATGCAAGCTAGGCAAGCAGTTTATGACCAAGCTTCAGTTTTTTTATAGCGTTTTACGGTAGTTTCAAACCGTTTTGGGGCAGGTGTAGCCAGGAAGGGGTAAGGTGTGTCTGGGTTGGGCTATTCGCCGAGAGGGAACATTCTCTCCTGGAAACAGTTCCCACGACAACGCGCATCCTGGACGCAGGGCAAGGGGGCCTTCCTCCCGGGAGACATTTACTCTGGCGGTCTTTCCCTGACGATTTTTTCTTTCTTTTAAAGGGATAAGTAGATCCTTGGACTATTCTAGATTAAAACTGTTGTTGCTCTTAGAAAAAAAACACAGAGGGAGGCGGAGAAAGCCAACACCCAATTTACGCTATTTCACGCCAGGTATCTGAGAGTCACTGGGTGGGCTTCTGGGGGTCTGAGTCCACCACGGGGAGACAGAGAGGGCAGAGAGAAGGAAGCCAGAGAAGAAGGCCGAAAGATCAGGGGCGAGGCAGCCGGGGGGAGGCGCCCGGGGAGCCGCCCCAGCTAAGTCACCAAGTGTGTTTTCTAGGCGTCCCTGGTGGACACGGGTCGCGCCGGGGCCGCGAGCCCGCGCGGGCTGCACTTACCCCGCCTGGGTAGAACCCGCCGCCGGCGCCGGGGTGCCCGGGATAAGCCATAGTGCAGACTGCGCTGGCGCCGCTCCGCGCGCCCCACCTCACAGCCCTCCTGCCCGCCTGCAAGGGCCGCCCGGATCGCACCAAGCGGGCCGGCGGGGGACGCGCCCCGGAGCCGCCGCCCGCGCGGGTTTCCGCTGCGCCTTTAGCCCTCAGCCTGCTACCAACCCTGTCTTTGTGCTTCACATGCCCAGGTCGTGCATCCTCCAAGGTCTGGTAAATGACTTAAGACCTGCGAATTAATTCACACCAAGGGCTTTCCTCCCTTCGAATCGAATGGTACATTCCAACATCTATACAGAGCCAAGGGAATTTTTTTCTTCCTGTTTGACTATTTTTTCTGACTTTTTTTTTTTTTTTACTTTAAACAACTTTATTGGACAGGGTTGACCGGCTCTAAGCAGAGTGCAGTACTGTGGGAGAGGCTGAATACGTTAGGGCAACTCTTAGATGCTTATAGGGGAAGGCTTTGAAAGATCAAAATGGGAAAGCGCCCTTGGAAAACAGGAATAAACTTAAGGGACTGTGTGCAGGAAGCGTTTGGCATGCGGCTGCACGTTTCCCTGAACAACAACGGCCTGTTTCCTTGCTAGGGGACATTGCCATCTCAGGGCTAAGCTGGGCGTAGCCGGTTACGGCCTGGGGAAGGCAGAGGGCATGCTCTGGGCTGGGCAGCCTGGCCCAGATGGTTCTTAGAAAAGGAATTTGAATTAGTATCTGGATGAATCAGGCACAATAAACCCTATCTCCAAAATGACTCAGCTACTTTATATACAAGAAAAGTTTAGAGCAAGCGAAGAGTGTGCAGGTAAATATGCAGGAAGGTGACCGATTGGAATTTCCGCTTAGGGGATTCAGACAATGGTTTTCCGTACTTTCCATGTTTCCTTTTCACTCACTTGAACAGTCTTGAAGCTATTCAGACGTGAGACTCTCTCTGGTTTTGATTCATGTAATTTTGATCTCGCAGAATGTTTTTCTGAATATAAACGTTTTTAAGGTGCATTAGTGAGCAAAATTCACAGTATTTGTTGTGGAGGTTGCACAGAAAAAATGAAAGAGCCATCAGCATTGAACAAACGGGAACATTTGCTGAGTGTGGTACTGTGCTTGTTTACCATGGCAGACAGGGTTCCTTCATTCCAAGTTCCTGGGCGCGTTTTCACTAGGGCCATTGCTTTCCTCTTATGTATAACTCCCATCCAACTCTTTTTGGATACCCAAACTCCAAGAATGAAAGTCCTGAATTATGAGGGAAAAAAATCTAATAGTCCCTGTTGTCTCATATCAAATAAACTATATATTACCTGTTCTGTGTTTGACTCAGAACCCAGATTACTGTTTCCAAATACCATAGCATCATCGAGGTAGATTAGACAGTTTAGGAGTCCCTTGGCCTCTGTTGGGTTTTTTTCTACTTTTTTGTTATTTTGCTTGTGGTAATAACACTTGACATCTATTCTCAACAAAATTTTAAGTGTGCAGTAGAGCATTGTTAACTATATGCAATGTTGTACATCTTTCAAACCTTTTTATCTTTTTTTTAGTTCAGTCTCCATAGAGACTGTCAAAAATTGCCAGTGTCTGCTATATTTCTAGTCTCCACAGTGAGATATTGGGAAAAGTTTTCAATTAACAATAACCGTGCCTCGCATAAACCTCATTGGGTCCAACACTGCCATGCGACCATGCAAAGTTAGAAACTTTTTATCTTGCATGACTGAAACTCTATACCTATTGAACAGGTCCTCATTGTTCCGTACCCAATGAACAATTTCCTTCTAATTCCAGCCCCTTTCTACTTTTTGTTTCTATAAGTTCGACTACTTTAGATACTTCATATAATTGTAACCATGCAATATACATCTTTTTATGATTGGCTTATTTCACTTAGCATACCATCCTTGGAGTTTATCCATGCTGTAGCATATGACAGGATCCATTGTGGGATTGCTGGAACATATGGTAGTTTTATTTTCAATTTTTGAGGAGCCTCCATATTGTATCCCACAGTGGCTACTCCACTCCGCATTCCCACCAACAATGTGTAAGAGTTCCAATTTCTCCACATACTTACCAACATTTATTGTCTAAATTTTAATATATAATAACCATTCTGACAGATGTTAGGTGATATCTCACTGTGGCTTTGATTTGTATTTCCTTGATAATTAGTGACTTTGAGCCCTTTTTCATCTATCTGTTGGCCATTTGGAGGTCTTAATTCCTTAGCCCATTTATAATTCAAGTTATTAGTTTTATTTATGTTGAATTGCAGGCGTTCCTTATAAGTTTTGGAGACTACTCTTTACCAGATATGTGGTTTGCAAATATTTTCTTCCATTCCATGGGTTGCCTTTTCATTCCGTTGTTTCCTCTGCTGTGCAGAAGCTTTTTGATTTAATGTAGTCCCACTTGTTTATTTTTGTTGCCTGTGCTTTAGGTGTCATAGCATGAAGCCACTACCAAGACTGGTGTCATGAAGCTTTTTGCTGTTTCCTTCTAGGAGTTCTATAGTTTCAGGCCCTACATTTAAGTCCTTAATTCATCTTGAGCTGGGTTGTGTGTATGATATCAGATAAGGATGCAATTTCATCCTTTTGCATGTGGATATTCACTTTTCCCAGCACCATTTGTTGGAGAGACGTCTCTTTTTCCATGGTGTATTTTTGACTCTCTTGTCGAAGATAAGTTGATTGTAGATGTGTGAATTTATTTCTGTGCTCCTTATTCTGTTCCTTGGCCTCTGTTTTGATATCTGTTCCTTCAGAAAGAGGTAACTAGAAATAATTATAAGAAATGGATGGTGATAGCTTAACTCAAAGTTGAGAGTAAACTCTTTCAGGGCTCAAGTTTGGAAGAAGTAGGTAGCATGCAAAAGTAATGCAGAATTAGCTTTGTGGGTAAGCAACTATGCTAATTGTCATTTCAATTGACTTTAGACTTCTTTCTACTGCCCTGCTGCTAAAGAATATTTGCTGGAGTGCTGCAAATGAAATTTCTGCAATTATTGCTAGCAAATTGGCAAGCTGTTGCTGATGCTTTAGTTTATTAAAAAAAAAATGTAGCGACTAATAATAACAACAAACATAGTACTTAATATGTTCCAAACCCTCTTCTAAGCACTTTCCATATTTGCTTAATTCTCATAATGCTCCATGAGAAAAATGCTATTATCATCTTCAGTTGAAGAAACAGGGCTGAGAGAACTTGTCTAAGTGGAAGCAACACAGGACTGAACTATGCAGCCAGGCACTGGAGTCTCTGCTCTACACCAGAGGGAAGCAAACTTTATAGAGGGCCCAATAGTCATTACATTGTGGGCCTTACAGCCTCTGTAGCAACTACTGAATTGAGCCATTGTAGCACACAAGCATCCATCATAGATAACACACAAATGAGTGGGTGTGGCTGTACCCCAACACGACTTTGTATATGGCCATCGAAATTTGAATTTCATACAATGTTCACATCATAAAACATTATTCTTTATTTTTTCTACTATTAAAATATGTAGTATTTTTCTTAGCTCCCTGGTGTCAGAATACAGAGGTAGCCAGTATGCAAACCTGGTCAGACAACAGGATGTGTTAATCAACCTGGTCAGAACAACAAGATGCAAACGATCTACTGAATATGCTAATACAACAAACTCACCCTCAATGAAATGTGCAGTTGGCAAGTTTAAAAAGCGCACCTGCTGAAGTGGGGGTGGGACTCCTACGTGACCGCGTGGAGGACTGGGAGTTCCCATTCCCTTGCTCCCCATTCCCCTGCTCTCCATTCCCCTTGCTTCTATGGGCCCTCTTGAGTCTGGGAGTTGCCTCTCCTCTCCACCCTCTTCCCCCTTTGTTCACTCAATAAACCCGATGCCTGATACCACAGTGGTCTCTGGGTGATATCTCAGAGCACGGGGGCTCTGACACCTGGTACAAAAACAGGAGGTGGGCAGATTTGGCCCTCGGGTAGTAGTTAGCCAACCACGGCTATAAAGCCCTCCAGGATTGTTTTTAAGATAAAGCTTAAGGGTAGCAGTGGCTGAGTCACCTCAAGGAATGATGACTTCCCTGAAACAGGATCCTGAGTACAGAATGGCTTCTTCAGAGTCTTCTCCATTGCCCAAGGATGACAAAAAAGAACACGGTGAAACTCTGACTTGTCATGTCACCTGTGCAGTAATAACAGCCAAAGGGCAAACACAATGACAAAGCTAGAACAAGTGTTTATTCGTGTAATGTGGATACCTCTATTCGTAGGCTGAGGATTGACAAACCTAGGAAATTCAGGAAAAAATACTCAAGAACTTGACAAAAAAAAAGATAAATTTACTTTTATGTTTTTAATATTCATTCCAATGGACAGAGTAAAGGTGGAGAGTGAGGGAAATAAACAACTTTACTAAGATCTTGACATGTGCCAAGTGTTGTACTAGATACTTCCTTGTGGTATTTCACTAGAAAAACATCACTTTCAAAGGAGGTGTAATTAACCACATTTTATAGATGAAGAAATTGAGGCTTAAGTAACTTCTGGGAAGTTACTCACCAGCTCTTTGACCCGTAGCTATCTAACTCTGAAGCAGGAGTGTTTTAAAATATAAACAAACTACGAAGATACTAAGCCAAGCTCTCATTTTTTCCCCTCATTGTGCTGCTTTCTGAGGGATTAAGGCAGAAGAGAGACTGCAGAAAAAGAATATTAGAGATAGAAAAACTCATCAAAGGTTATAAGTATCAGCGTTGGACAAGGCCACACAAATTTTCAAAGAGTAATATCTATTTTCTTCATTCCTAAATATAACCTGGAGGAAGAGAGTCCACTCCTCATGTCTATTTTAATTTGGAACCAAATAAAAACCTTAGTGGAATAAGAACTCATTCTTATCCTTTATACCTTCAAATCACAGAATCTGAGATATGGACCCTGCAAATCCTCCAGCCATTTAAGGAAGCTCAGCAACAGAACACTCCAGCTGTATACATTAGTTAAAAGAGGGATTCCTAATGGGTATGGACATTCTGGGGAGGAAGGATACTGTGTTATATGCCCTACAACTTACTAAGTCCTAGTGAGAAACTGCAGGAGTTACACAGCCACACCGCCATGATCAAGGGGCATGGCAGCAGCGCGGGTTAGGGAGAGAGCTACAGGAGGCTGATAAATAAAATATGGATCATGGTCATTAGGGAAGCTGTTGGAATCACAGAAACCGATAGGGGACTCAAATGTTGGGAAAAGTTTAGTTTCAGGTAACAGCTAATAAGCTTAGTAATCAATGTATGTGAAAAGCTATTGTTTTAGGAACTGGAGGTATGACCTGTTCTGACTCCAGGAGACATAAGCAGTTCCACCTTTGTGCCTTGTGCCTCAGTAGGAATGCAAGCTATCAAGATGGTATCTGAGCCATTGTACTCCAGGGTGAGACACCACCACCCAGGACACAGATAAAGACCCCCGCTTAGGGCACAGATGAAGGAATGCTGCAGCTTTTATCTGATTAACCTTTTCTCTGAATTCCAAACCCCTTAGCTACAGTTTTCCTTATAAAAAGGGTCCATTTATAATGGAATTTATGATGGTCTGTTAGGGTACAACCCACTGTCTTCTCAGATCGTGGACCACCTCAGTAAAGCTCCCACAAAGATTCAAGCCCTGTCTCTACTTATTGGGTCTGGTAGGTGACAGACAGCACGAACACTGGCCTTTCTGGTTTCAAAACCTTTGTGATTTTCTTCCCCAATTGTGCTGTTTTATGAAGAAGGTGAAGAAACTGAGTCTGAAAGAAGGCTGACTCCTTCTCCTGATGTAACTATTTCGCTCTTCCAACTAAAGTGGTGACATTATCTGAATATGCCTCTCAGAGAGGATCTCGTTCTTCTGTAGTATACACTCCCCAGTCCATCTCTGTCTATGCTTCCAAGACAAAGGCAGTGTGGACGTTCTCTTTGACCCTGGAGAAAAGTTAATATAACGTACTCTGTGTAGTTTCCAGGCTGAACTTCCTCACTCAGAGAAGTGGTGAAAGAAATAGTCTAGCTAAGCAACTATAGTTGTTTCACCATTTCCTGCAGGTGAATTAATCACAGGTCTAACATTTCTGGAAGAAACAAGCAATAGTGTTTACCAGATTAACGTCTCAACTTTCTTTTAACTCTAATCTGCATGTCAAGTGTTTAATGGGTTCCTGGTACACTGTAGGTAATAATGAATCACGAAAATCATAAACCACTGCTGTCTAATAGAACTTTCTATCATAATGGAAATATTCTATATCTGTACCATGCAGTACAGTAGTCACTAATTACATGTGGCCACTGAGCATGTGAAATGAAAACTAAAATTTTAATTTAATTTAATTGACATTTAAATAACCACATGACTACTCAACAGGTTCCTTTTGACCCATTCCTTCCCTTAGTGGAGTTTTAGCTAGGATGGATGATCAAGATTAATCAGTAAGCAGGTTTGTTTTAAAGAAAAAAGTATATATATATTCATATACATATGAATATATATACTATTTATATATAATACTATATATTATATATACTATTTATGTAGCTTATATATATGTAATATATGCATATGCAACTTTGTAGCAATTAGTGCTGTTGAAATAGCCATCAGAGATGAGTTCCCTATCACTAGAGGTGATCAAGCAAAAGCTGTCAGGGATGCTAAAGGGCAGGTTTACACTTTGGGTAAAGGATTGGATGAAATAAGCTCTAAAAACTACAAAGTATTTTCTAATGGTCTTCCCTTAATTTTACCCCAGTCACAACTCTAACACTGATGTTATACCCATTTTTCAGGATGAAGACTGAGGCTCTGTGACTTGTTTTAGGTCACCACATTAACGGCAGTGACACCCTACCAATTGCTTATCTTCTGACTTAAAATCTTTTCACAAACTCATGCTATTCTCTCAAAACACTTTCTTCTATGGCTCTGCAATTCATTGGATCCAGAATGTGGTTTTTTTTTTCCTATTCCTGATTAAAATGTTTTTCAGAAATCAGATATTACATTTAAATAATTGTCTAAAGTAATGAACACCCAGTTAGCTCTATTATTATCCATTATAAAGGTTGATTTTAGGACAGACAATTATTTAACAAACAGGGTGTAAATAGGCATAGCTAAAAAGAGGTCAAGAAATGAATTGGCTGTAATCAGTCCTTTCTGAGGCTTAACCTGATTTTCAAGCGTCCACAACTGTACTTGCAGCTGTCACCATGTTTGGGACCAGGTAGAGAGGAAAAGACTGAACATTGGAGCTACATTGCCAGGTAGAAAATCACCTGTGCTTAGCATCAGACTTCCACGAAGTTGAGTATTCCTAAGAACATTAGACAAGTATATCACAGGGTGCCCTTCACTCTTAAAGGGGGTGTGTTCTAGAAGCTGGTTGTTTGTAACTTGGAATGTATTCTACTACACAAGTCCCTTTATGACTGGCGCCTGCGCAAGCCTCCAGAGGTTCTTCAAAACCCTGCGTTCTGGGGAGAACCAATACTGGGTCGAGGGCAGAGAGAGGAAGGGAGGACCCATTTAGGCTTCTTTTCTGCCCGCTCCCCTCTCAGTTCCTTTGTCCTGTCAGTCCTAAGGTCACAACATCTGCCCAGAGCCAGACATTAAGTAAGAAGCCAGATTGGGGTAGGAGGGGGATACAGTCTCTATCAGCTTTATTAGCATGGTGTGTGTGTGTGTGTGTGTGTGTGTGTGTGTCTGTGTTTGTGTGTGTATGTTTGTGTGTGTGTGTGTGTGTGTGTGTGTGAGAGAGAGAGAGAGAGAGACAGAGAGAGACAGAGACAGAGAGACAGAGAGAGACAGACATTGGGAAGAGGAAAAACGGAAGAAAAAATTTCAAACTAGAACTCTGTGGAAGAAAGAATGACTGTTTTTGACTCCCAGACACCCAGGTGGAGTAGCTGTTTCCAGAAAGCCAAACATGTTTGAAACTTACACATAAGCCAGTTATATGTAAATTGGGAATTTTTTAATTAAGAGTAAGATATCTCTTTATATAATTTTTTTCCAGGAAGTTACTTGCCTGTTTTTACATAGTGGGAAGTCAGTTGCAAAGCTGGGAAAAGAATCTGGGTTGATTCTCATCTCTGTACTGCTATTGTGGTTAGCAAAGGATCAGTTAGGCTATGTTATTTAATGCTGTATTCAAACCTAGTTCATTACATACTGGAAAGCAATGATTTGTTAAGTATCTAAGATTCTATATGGGAGAATCAATGTAACTATCTCAGTCTAAAACATATTACCAAAAGAGTTATAGATAGTTTTTTTTCAATTACATTACATGCTTTAGAATTACTGTTCTATGAAGCAACTCGTATCCACTTTAACTGGAGGGATAACTTTAAATTAGATCCAATTTTCTCAGAGCAAAAGGAAAAACAAAGAAAGCTTTTCTTTTGGCAAATGAGAGAAATGTGGGGGCACTGAATTATCTAGGAAGCTGAAGCTATATAGAGAGCTTAATATTCTATGAGTCTATAGCAATAGTTTCAATGAGGAAATTCAATAGTAAATTCTGTATACCCTTAAAATCTCAAGATTGAGAACACTCTTCAATTATTAAATAATTTTATTTACCATATTTGTTAATTTCTCCACTTCATTCTTAAGCTTTTGCTGTCAAAAGAGCATCCAGATAATATTTTATGGAAGTAAACTTGGCAGATTTTCTCATCCTGGAAAAAAAAGTGAGTTAATAGAATTGCACAGATTAAGAACTTTCTTATTTTTAACAGCAGAATTAGAACATTTGAGTTGTTATGGAACTGTGTGACATTACATTACCTGCATCTTAATGTGAGGTCTACGAGGCAGAAGCTGGTGATTCTGAGGAGTGTGTCCTTGAGAGGTGGCCAAACAGAAGAATCAATAAGTATAAACTCTAATAGCAGATTAATCACATTCCCCTCTTGAGACTTGGCAATAGTAACCAACTATAATCACATTCAACAGTGTGTGCAGCTTTCCCATTGGCTCCAGAGAGGCCTTCTCTGAAATGTGTGTTAGAAGGAATTACCTTAGCTAATAGCAACAGTATTGAACACATGCTCAGCTCAATATTTGACATTCCATTGGAATTATTGTCTTTATCAGAGACTTCTGAAGACTTGCAGAACTGTGCACTGCACTTATGCTATGTGGGAGCCAATTTTCAGGAATTTTGCTAGCCCATTGTTAAACACTGTCAATAGTATAAATTAAAATTTTTTAACTTTCTAAAATCAAAGGTAATAAATACTCAAAATATATCACTTCTTAATTATTTCTCTACACTTATACTGTGTAATGGGGTATTGCTGGACATTAATTCCCAACTCCAGACTCATTCATATCATCTTAGTGCTTGAAATAGGCCATGGTGGGGGTACTTATGTCAAGGAAATTAACTTGTATGTGCAAATAAGAAATTTATTTATTGTTTTGTTGCTTGTCTACTCTAGACTTAGAGTTGACATGTTGGAGAAAATGTTAATAATACAGATTAAACTTAAAAGTGTGTTGTGTTTGTGAATTGTGCAAACTGTTAAGGAAACATTCCTCTTTCACTTTAAGTTATTTTGACTTATTAGGACCATTTAATGCCCCTTATGAAGAACTAATCTTATCATTACCAGCTATGGGAAAATTGTGTCATTTAAGTTTAATTTAAAACATGAAATTGATTTGAATGATTTTCAGGATTTTGTAGGTGCTCTAGAGCCAAATGATGTTCCAATCCCTGCAATTATGCAAAAAGTGAAAACAACATTGCAATTGGTTGTTCTGAAGTTGGAATAAGTTTCAGTTTATTGAAAACATTTTTTGAGGATGAGCAATAGCTGAACAATAAATCATATAACAGACTTAACACTGAATTTACCGGGAAAGTGTTAGTGGATTGGGATGCAACTCTATTTGTCAAATCATGGTTCAAGTTCAACCATAGGCTGGCTGGCTTTGGATTAAAAATGTAAAAATTCAGCAAAAGCATTTTGTGAGAATCAACTGTCTATATGAAATTGACAATTAAAAATACTGTATGTTTTTATTATTATTTATAAATTGTATGCTACACATTCTTTATATCTTATGTGTATATATAAGCACATGAAAGGGTTGTTTTTTTTTGTTTGTTTGTTTTTGTCTTCTCCTTGCAGAGCCAGCTGTTAAGCTTTGACCAGCACACCACTGCCTGCAGCCTGAAGGGTAGGACAGTGTCAGTTGAACTCAAGGACTTAGATAGAGGTCTCTGTCTGGGCTCAGGCTGTGCACTTGAAACTGACTGGCAAATGAAAGGTAGCATGAAATGGGATTTTAAAGCACATCTAGGTAAAAATTCAAGAGTTTTCTTTAGGACTTTTGAATGCTTTATCCTGTTTCTATTCATCTGGGTTCTGGAAGCAGCTACCACAGGCCCTTAAGTTTCTGTCTTATGCTTCTGTGACTGCTGAAAGTCCCGAGCTTTAAGATCCCCCTTATGTCTCATTTAAACTCCTGTCCATTAGATGTGGAATATCTTTTATAGTTGTTAGAAGTAATTTAATTAAAACATAAACACACAAAAACATAAACACTGCAAAATACTAGCATTTTACAATGGAACATTTTTACCTGAAATTAATCTTTAATAATAATTACAGTATGTAGAAGGTTTAAAAAATAATAATACATGTTTATTAAAATTTGTAAAATACAAATGAAAAGAAGAAATAAAAATCACCTACCACTCAGAGAAAATCATTGTAAATGTCTCCAGGCTGTTTTCTATAATTAAAAATAGGATCATCCTATATATACTATTTTGTAACTTGCTTTTTAGACTAATAAATATATTGAGCGAACATCTTTTTATTAAATATTCTAAGTCAACACCATTTTTGATGGCCACAGAGTACTCAACTATATAATCATTTTACACTTTAGTTAACCATAGCCATATTATTTGTTTCCACAGTTTTTGTTTTTTTATTGTTTGAAACAAATTTATTCTCAGACTAATGCACAAAAAGCACAAGTTGAAGTTACCATGGCACGCTTCCCTCCCTTCTTCTGCTGCCACCTCCCACTCCTCTCTCAACACCAGGGGGAACACCTTTGAAGGAAGAAACATGCAATCACAAACAATGAACAACTCTAAAGACAAAAGGTTTGGTCCAAAAGAACTCAACATGATTAACCCAATTATGTGAAGAGCTTCACCGAGGACTAAGATACTGCAGATGAAGTGTTTCCACACAGTGGCTCTTCAGTGCACGCAGGGGCCTGCTTGGGGGAGATGCGGACAGAGCGTCTGCGGGAGACATCTTTGACCTGCTTGTTGGACTTGGGGTTAAAGTCACACAGCCGGGCCACCCGTTCCCACTCGGTGCCTGGGGATGACTCGTCCATGTCATTTACAAAGGCTTCTTCTGCTGCCCTGTTATTTGCTTTTGTTTTCTGTAGCTGCTCCTCCTGCCTCGCATACCACTCTTCCAGCTCCTTTATTGCTTTTCCTTTCCGCTCTGCTTCTTGCTTCCGGGAAATTGCATCTGGTAGTATTTGCCATTCATCACCCCATCAATGGCATCTGTCTGGATGAGTATTTCTTCTTTATATCTATGTTTGCTGGACTTACATGTAGTTTGATTTTCTGAAGCTTCTGGTTGTTTCTAGTTTTGCGGTAGTTGTATTCCTTCTCAGTTGTGGAGGGAGACGCAGCATGTCTGTCTATGCCTCCATCTTGGCCAGAAGTCTCCACAGTTTTATTATTACATACAATGCTGAAATAATAATATCATAGTTAAATTTTGCTTACCTTTTGAACTGTTTTCTTAGACATCTTTTTAAATAGGTGTGGTGGGATGAGGTTTTTGAAATTACTGAGAGTTACTGTAAATTGTCGCACAGGAAGTGTCTAACCAATGTCCTATCATCAGTAGGACATGAGAGCATTCAGGGCTGTCCAGGGAGAGGGGTGCAGTGATGTATAATATCATGGCCAATCCCTCCTTCTGTGACCTGGATTGTAGACTGAGCTGAAAAGAGTATCTCTGAGTGTTGAGTTTATGGGCATTTTTCTTTAATACTTATGTGTGAATTGTGGTATTTTTTTAGTGAAAATTAAAAGGAAAGAAGATTCATGTTAATTAAAAAAATAAACAAATAAGCTTTAATTAAAAAAGCCCTACCATTAACAAAATTAAAAGGCTAATGACAAACTAGAAAAAATATTTGCAATATCTTTAATAATGGGTTTATTATTTTATTTTATTATTGTTTAATTACAGTTGTCCCAATTTTCCCCCCATTGCTCTCCCCTTCTCCCCTCACCCCCTACTCCCACAGTCAATCCTCACCCTGTTGTCCATGTCCATGGGTCCTTCATACTTGTTCCTAGTAATAATGGGTTTATATCCTACATATATAGAATATAAACTGCCCTGGCTGGTTTAGCTCAGTGGACTGAGCGTCGGCCTGCGAGCTAAGTGTCGCTGGTTCGATCTTCCAGTCAGGGTACATCAGAGAAGGAAAACTCTGACTCCAAAAAACCTCCGCTGCCTTGCGGCATACCTCTTCAGGGGAAAGGCTAAGGGAGTAAACCCCGACAGAAAATCCGGAGCCGGAGTCCCTAAGGCGGTTTGACGTTATAGTCAACACCGGCAACTCCTGCGGCGCACCTGAACCCAAGCTGTATTGACTCCGTCTTTCCCTTGGATCCTTCAGCTGCGAAGAGAGGGGGGGTCTGCTGCATGGGCAACAGCAGACCCTCCACATTACCCTGCCCAGGCTCTGTAGCTTCAGCGTCATCGCAAGATGTCGATTCAACACGGGAGGAGACAGATACCATGTCACTCCCGAGTCAGACTGCACAGCCATTCTCGGTGGTGCAGATAGACTCTTAAGAAGCTACATCATCGTCTCTCGAGACGGACGGCTGCCGACGACAACGATAGAATATAAATCAGTAACATGAAGAGGTGTTTTTGATGGAGATTCAACCTGTCCTTTGCATCCTCTGCACTTTGCTCTGTCATTCCCTCACTTACAATTCCACACCCACACCCCCCCCACACCCTTGCCCACATTCATACCTGACCACATTTACCTACCCACTGATTTGATGCCACATTTTTGAAAGGCTTATTTATAAACTACCTTAAAAATTAATTATTTAGTTTAGAATGATGAAACCGCACTATGGTTTTACAGATAAAGTTTTAAAAGGTTAAGTGATTTTGATACAGGTTGAGCCTCTCTTAGATGGTTGCTCTACGGTTATTTTTTAAAGCTTCTCTTAGATAAGTTTAAAGTTTCTCTTTAGGCGCTCTCCAAGAGCTCTGCTCTGTACCTTTGTGGTTGATTCTGGCCCGTACTGGAACCCGGACAGCAAAGAGCTCTGCTCTGCCCCTGTATGGTTGATACCAGCCCACAAAGAAACCTAGAGAGAGAAGAAATCCACTCTGAGCCTGTGTGAAGCGCCCAGCCCTACGTGAGCCAGAACCCGCAGCAGTGTCGGGAGCTAGGCTTTCCTTAGTGTGTGCTTCCTTGATGCATTGAGCTCCCTGTCTCCTTTCCCTCCACCTTGTTTTCAGGAAACCTCTTCCTTTGAATCTGTTTTGCTTCCTCTCTTGAGTTTTATCTTGGGAAAAGCAAGAACCCTTTCATGGTGACATTTTGACAACATCACACTGCTAGAAATTTCTAAGAGTCCTAAAGAAAACCCAGGTCACCTGAGGCTCTATCCAATGTCCTCGTTTACACCATGATTGTATTCAAACATCTATTTAAGTAAAACTGTCACGGATGGGGAGAAAGATACCCGAGTCAGGAGGCCCTCCTTCCCTGCCTCTATTCTTGTCCCACCGCGAGAGATGAATTCAAGCAGGAGACAAACACGTATAGTGAAAATGAGATCAAGTTTATTTATGAAACACACATGAGCACAAAGCTGCCAGCAGGACCCAGCTAGTCTTAAGTGCTCTACGTATAGAGGAAACAACGTGGTTAGTAAGTAAGCTTATTAGTTAGGTAGCTCTATACACTTGAGCCGAGGCTAGAAGTTGGCAATTAGCTAATCTAAGTATGCCGACTATTGGGGTTCAGGGGTTATATGCCTTAGCTGGCTTCTAGGTTTGCCCTCCTTCTACCTTGGGAATCATGTACACCTACAGCTACAAAGGCTTTCTTTCTCAGTGAAAGTTCTTTGTCTTAGTGAAATTGTTGCAGAGGTCCCCTTTCCCAGCATAGGCCCACCTTCCCCATGTGCAATTCCTGCTTGTGATGTTTAGAACACCTGGCAATCTTAGTAAGATTGTTACAGAAACCCCCTGTCTCAGCGCAGTCTCAAGGACTATCCCTTCCTCCTGTGCTGTTTTGCTTGCATTGCTCAGGATACCTGGCAATCTTATCAACTGGAGTTCGGGACTGCTGATGCTGAGTTAATTGGTGAGACAGGTCTTCCTTTGGCTTCTAGCCTCCTGCATTAATTCTTTGTAAGATTGTAGTGGTGAGGGCCCTGCTTTATTTCCCCTCTGCCACTCATCCCTAGCTACTACCTAACAAAACCTTCAATCATTATCTTTAATAAGTTGTTCCCTGTGTTTGAAATTCAGATGAAATACAGAACTGAAGTAGGTGGGTCCTATTGTTGTCTACACAACAGATTCCCCAACAACAATCACACCCAGATGAGTTGTTGGTTTTCCAAAACTAATAATCCCATCCGCCTTGTAGTGATTGGTTTAAGAAGGAGCATGACAATCAAAAGAGTGAAAAGGTCCCTCCCTCCTTCTTCCCGTTTCAAACCTTGGGAATAATGTACAGCCACAAAGACTTTCTTTCTCAGCTAGTAAAAGCTCTTTGTCTTAGTTAGTGAAATTGCTACAGAGTCCCTTTCCCAGCAGAATCTCAAGAACTGCCTTCCTCCTGCGCTATCCCTGCTTGTGATGTTCTGAACGCCCAGCAATCTCTTCAGACTGGGCTCAGGACTGCTGAGTCAATGTGTGAGACATGTATCCCTCCTCCTCCTCCCTGCCTCGGTTTGATTAACGATTCTCAACATCATTAATTATCAAGGAAATGCAAATCAAAATCACAATGAGATAACACCTCTCACCCATTAGTATGGCCATTATTAAAGAAAAAAGAAAAAAAAATGACAATAGCCAATGCTGGCCATGATGTGCAGAAAGTAGAACACATGCTCTGTTTGTGGGATTGTAAAATGGTGCAGTTGCTATGGAAAAGAGTATGGGGATGCCTCAAAAAAATTAAAAATACAACTGCTGTACAGTTTAGCAATGCTACTTTTGGGTGTATCAAAAAAAATTGAAATTAGAATGTGGAAGAGATATTTGCACCCCATATTCACTGCAGCATTATTTACAACAGCCAATGTGTGGAAACAACCTAAATGTCCATCTGTGGATGAATGGATAAAATATATGACATATACAACACAGATGAACCTTGAAAACATTATGCCAAGTGAAATAAAGCAAGCACAAAAAAATATACTCTGTGATTCTACTTATGTGAGTGAGGTGTATATAAAGTATTCAAACTCATAGAAACAAAGTAGAATGGTGGTTGCCAGGGTGTTGGGGGAAGGGAAGAGGAGCTGTTCAATGGGTATAGAGTTTCAGTCATGCAAGATGGAAGGTTCTAGAGACCTGCTGTACAACACTGTGTGTTTAGTAAGCAATATGGTGCAGTACACTTAAAATTGTTAGTAGGGTAAGTTATTTATTTTTTAATCACAGCTAAGTAAAAAAAGAACCATATGACCTAATTCTGAATGATAAGATTGAAAGGGAAGTCAATGAAAGGATAAATGTGTGGACATTGCTCTTAAGAAAGTGATTCAAGAATAAATGGTTGTCTGGAATTGTTACATGTTTCATTATTAGTGAGAGGACCAACAGACTTCCAGGGCCCCTGAAGTGATAATACTGTTGAGAAATAGATTTCCTTATTACTTAACTTAGCTAAGTCAGTGCTTAATGCTACTTGCAGCACAGAAACATCTTGCCTAAAACAGAGAAGATTTTTAAAGTGTAATTTTATTCTTTAACTTTTCTGGCAAGTTACCTAAACTGTATTATTTATTTAAAAACTAACCTACATTAGAAATTAATCTATCAGTTAGCATTACTTATTGAAAAATATAGAGAAGACTTATTTTTTAAAGTTGTTTGTTGAGGTGTAAAAACATTAAAATCCTAGTTTTTATATACATAGCCCTGATTTTGACAAATGTGTTCTTCTTTATGGGTTAGTCTTTATGCCCACTTACCAAGTAAAAAAATGTGAGGACAATGTCCTAATTTCAGCTTTGATTTGAGAAGAAAACTTTTCTGCAAATGAGATCGTCGTCGTCGTCGTCGGCAGCCGTCCGTCTCGAGAGACGATGGCATAGCTTCCTGAGAGTCTATCTGCACCGCCGAGAATGGCTGTGCAGTCCGATTCGGGAGTGACAATCCCTGCCGCACTTGGTACAGGTGAAGGCAGATGGCTGTTGTTGCTGCTGCTGACGCTGCTTCCGCCTCGATCTTTTCTGGACCGCCTCCTCGTTGCGCGCAGCCTCCGCGCGTGACGTACCTTGCCTGACCACGAGCCTCCAGGCTAGGCGGTCGTCTGCTTGAACTTCCCATGTGTTGAGATTGATGGAGCATTGTGTCATGTCCTTTTTGCAGATGTCTTTGAACCGCAGTTTTGGGCGCCCTGTCATCCTCTTGCCTTCTGCTAGCTCGCCGTAGAGGAGGTCTTTGGGGATACGGCCTGCATCCATTCTTTTGACATGGCCGAGCCACCTGAGGCGTCTCTCGCTAAGAACTGCATGCAAACTGCTCATATTGGCTCGCTTCAGCACCTCGGTGTTGGGGACCTTATCCTGCCAGGCGACATGCAGGACGCGTCGCAGGCACCTCATGTGGAAGCTGTTGAGTTTCCTTTCGTGCCTTGCGTAGGTGGTCCACGTCTCGCTGCCATAGAGGAGAGTGCTGAGTACGCAGGCTTGGTAGATGCGCAGTCTGGTTTTCTCAGTGAGGCTGGAATTGTTCCACGCTCGCCGGTTCAGTCTGGCCATAACTGTGGCTGCCCTGGCGATTCTCCGGTTGACTTCCAAGTCGACTGACAGAGAGCTCGAGATGGTGGACCCGAGGTAAGTGAAGTCGTTGACAACCTCCAGGGTGTACCCGTCGATGGTGATGCATGGGGGAGTCCCCGTGCCTTGAGCCATAACATTCGTCTTCGTCAGGCTGATGCCTAGTCCGAACTCCTTGCATGCGTGGGAAAGGCAAGTGACTAGCTGCTGGAGTCCCTCTTCGGAGTGTGATGTCAAAGCTGCGTCGTCGGCGAAGAGCATCTCACGGATGAGCACCTCTTTGACTTTGGTCTTGGCTCGTAGATGGGCCAGGTTGTAGAGCTTGCCATCGGATCTGGTGTGAATGAAGACACCCTCGCTGCAGTCCTTAAAGGCGTATTGGAGGAGCATGGAGAAGAAGATTCCGAACAGCGTAGGCGCGAGGACGCAGCCCTGCTTTACTCCGCTGCTGACTGGGAAGGCCTCAGAGGTTGCGCCGTTGTAGGACACCGTGCTGTGCATGTTGTCGTGAAAGGACATGACCACAGCAAGCAGATGTGGTGGACAGCCAATCTTACGTAGCAAGCTGAAGAGTCCGCTTCGACTGACCAGATCAAACGCCTTCGTGAGGTCAATAAAGGCGAGGTAGAGTGGTTTATGCTGCTCGTGACACTTCTCCTGCAGCTGGCATAGGGAGAAGATCATGTCCACTGTTGATCGGCCAGCTCTGAAGCCACACTGGGACTCTGGGTAGACGCGGGAAGCAAGGGTCTGCAGGCGGGCAAGAGCGACCCGGGCGAATACTTTGCCGACGACGCTGAGGAGAGAGATGCCCCGGTAGTTGTTGCAGTCGCTGCGGTCTCCTTTGTTCTTGTACATGGTGATAATGTTGGCATCTCTCATATCCTGGGGGATGTAACCCTCCTTCCAGCAGAGACAGAGTAGATGGTGGAGCGGCTGTAGCAGGACTGGTTTCCCGCTCTTTAGGATTTCTGGAGGGATTCCGTCGCTTCCTGGTGCTTTCCCGCAAGCAAGGCGGTCGATGGCTTTGCTGAGCTCTGCCGCAGTAGGTGGGGTGTCTAGCTCCTCCATGACTGGTAGGTCTGGGATGGCGTTAAGAGCAGTGTCTGTTACGGTGTTCTTCGTTGCGTACAGCTCGAGGTAGTGCTCGGTCCACCGCCGCATTTGCTGTTCCTGGTCAGTGATGACCTCACCTGTCTTGGACTTAAGGGGGGCGATCTTGGAGGGGATTGGGCCTGTTGCCTTCTTGATACCCTCATACATTCCTCGTGCGTTGCCTATATCGGCGGCTTCCTGAATGCTTCTGCACAGGTTTAGCCAATAGGTGTTGGCACAGTGGCGGGCGGTCTTCTGGACTTTGTTCCTGGCAGCCCGTAGAGCTTGAAGTGTACTGGGAGTGGGCGTGGCCTTGTAAGCCAGTAGGGCCTTCCTCTTAGCCTCGATCACGGGTTCCATTTCTTCCCAGTGAGCCTCGTACCAGTCAGCGTTCTTCCGCTCTTTCTTCCCGTAAGCAATAATGGCGGAGTTGTATATGGCGTCGCGGAGACGTGGCCAATTGGATTCGATAATGTCATCTGCCGCCACTCCCTCACCGAGTGCATCTTCCATCTTGTTGATGAATTGCTGGGTCTTAACTGGGTTGCTGGCACAACTGGTGTTGATGCGTGGGCGACCCTTCATCTTGGAGTGGTGCAACCTCTTCGGCATTATGCGCACCTTGCTTACCACGAGGGCATGGTCCGTGTCGCAGTCTGCACTGTGGTAGCTGCTGGTGAGGAGGGTGCTGCCAATATCCGTTCTTCTGGTGATGACGAGGTCAAGCTGGTGCCAATGGCGGGAGCGGGGGTGCCTCCATGACACCTGGTGGATCTCTTTGCACTTGAAGAATGTGTTTGTCACGCACAGGCCGTGGTGACACAAAAGCTCAAGCAGTCGCTGACCATTCTCATTGATCTTTCCTCTCCCAAAGTTTCCAAGGCAGGTGGACCAGGCCATGTGGTCGGCTCCTACTCTTGCGTTGAAGTCTCCAAGGAGATAGAGAGCGTTACTTCTGGGAATCTTGGATAACTGCAAATGAGATAAGCTCTATCTTTTGTATTTGTAGTTCTAAACTAACTTCTAAAGGAGCCGGGAAGCAATCTGGAGTGGTAGAGATAAGAGTCCAATTTAGATCAGTATCTTGAGTGCCCAAAGTATACATTATATACTCCCATTTTTTTGTCTATCATTTTTATTTGTAATAAACCAGAACATACCTGGTTTTTGAGCTGAAAATCTCAGTTCTGAGAAACTCCTCAGTCCTGGCCAAACCAGGCTGGTTGCTCACTTTAGCAAGGTTTCTCAATCTCAGGAGTATTGAGATTTGGGGCTGGATGATTCTTTGTTGTAGGAGACTGTCCTGTGTGTTGTAAGATATTTGTAGCATCTGTGACTTCTTCCCACTAGAAGCTAGTAAAGCCCTCCACCCCTGTCCTCATAATCAACAGTATCTCCAGACATTGCCAAATGTCCCCGGGGAGCAAAATCACCCAGGGTAAGAACCATTGCCCTAGATATAAGTGCACTTAATGACTCACAAATTTGAAACCCATGAGCTTATTCTTTGTTGCTGTTGTAAAGCACAGACAAGTTGATTCTGCTATTTTTACACAGGACTTAAAGCTCTTAGGAACTGCACCTAGAGTCTCCTATTCTTTTGGATATTCTTCCCCCCTCCCACTTTTTAGATATTGCAAATGACGTGAGCAATAATTCTAGATGCTTCTCTCCTTTAGATCCGGGGGAACTGCCACTGTGGGCAGTGCCAATCTAATTCTCTAGACTTTGTTGACTGTTGTTATTTCTAATTCTTCCATGCTCACATAATCATATCACATAATCAGCTTTACACACACGTATGTATAGGATGAAATGTGTGTGATTTTAACATGATAGTATTTTGTACACTTTTCTGCTTTTTGCCTTTCTTAGTTACCAATGCTACCTGGAAAGATTTCCAAGAAAATGAGTATAGCTCTAATTTATATTTTAAAAAATTGTGTAAGTTTCCATAGTGTGAATATACTGTATTTTATACACCATTTTAACTATTTTGTTTTGCATTAACCTAGTCTGTTTAAAAGATATCCAGCCATGTAATATGAAAAATAGAGACATTTAATGAAGAATATACAAGATAGAAGAAAAATTGTACATAGGACAATGATGCCTCAGTCCCCTAAAATTAGGCACTTGGGACCTCACACAGTTCTCCCCATCACCATTAGTTTTCTGGTCATATTTTCCTGACTCTCATGGACAGTCTGAAATCTCATCCCTTTCAAAGGTGATTTTAGTTTTGGGAAAAGCCAGAAGTCACAGGGCACCAAATCTGGGCTGTAGGAAGGCTGAGTCACCTGGGTGATTTGATGTTTTGCCAAAAAACTCTGCATGAGACATGATGCATGAGTGGGCACATTGTCATGATGAAGCTGCCAGTCACCAGTTGTCCATAGTTGTGGCCTGAATCATTTGAATAGTTTCTGCAGAGGAATATTTAAGCTTAACACAAAATTTGGTGCAGAGTTATTGCTTTACTTGCTCAGTCGTTTTGAATGTGACAGCTGTATAGTACACATGCTCACACAATGGCATCTACTGCCCCCATTGACTAGTACAGTGAAGTTTTCATTGTTCATACATGTGCATTCCAGTCCACTCTCCTTGGCTGCCAGGTTATGTCGATGTCACGCAAACTGTTCTTGTTATATTAACAATGGCTGGACCTTATCTGGACAGACCTCATGTATATGTATATGTTACAGAACCCCTGGGCTACTCCAGTTGAAAACAAACCCACGGGCTCTTTAGTTAGGGGCCCGATTGCCCGCCGCCAAAATTATAACTCTCAATACCAGAGTTTAGTGAAAAGAAAAAGAATTGTTTATTTAACAGTTATATAGATTTAGTTATTTGCGGATTTCTGTTGTTAAGTCTTATGCTCTTTAAAATACCCACAAACTCATATCCTTGCCTCCCCCCTTCCAAACCAGGCTAGTTTTAGGAAAGTCAGAGAAACTGTTTCCCTACTTTCCAAACACAGTTCAGCTTTACCAGCAGCTGCCAATCATTCAATATGATTGAGGAGGTCCTTTCTGTGCTGTGGTGCCCTCCAGCTCTCAATGCAGGACCGCCTGGATTCTCAGCCTCCTTGCCAACTGCCTTCTTCCTGCAAACCGCGCGGATCTCCTCTCCTTCTCAAAACCGCATGGCGAGAGCCTCTTAACGCAGCCTGGAGACCCCTTCTCCAAGCCACATGGAGAAGGCCCCTTCACCAAGCCACGTGGAGGGAGCACACGAGAGAGCGAGAGAGAGCGCGCGGGCGCGCCAGAGAGAGAGTCAGAGCGCCAGAGCCAGAGCGCGAGTGAGAGCCCGAGTCAGAGAGCGAGAGTGTCTCAGAGTGAGAGCACAAGCGAGAGCCAGAGAGAGTCTAAGCTAAAATGTCTGCAGCTGCTTATATATCCCTGACTGCGTCATCTGACGCAGTGGGCGTTGCAAACAGTTCTGACCATTCACAGACCCTTACGTAGGCTCTGTGTGCTTTCCATACCGTCCCCTGGTTCAAGACTCCTCCCATCTGCCTGAGGCTTTGGATGCATTAAAGCCATTTTGCATAAGAAAGACAGTAGCCACCAGCCTCAGGCATGTGGAAGCATTTGAAAAGCTGCTTACTTCTCCTCATCCCCCAGCTGCAAGCTCTGGGGATTTTTGGACTCCCTTGTTTCTGTAACATATATATATGTATTTTAGTATTGCAGTGTTACAGTAAACATCTTTGTACATGTATTTTTATCTTCTAGTGCTCTTCCCTCTATGGGAGAGATTCCCAGAAGTGGGATTGATGAATCAGAGTATATTCCACATTTTAATAGATTTTCCAGACAGCTTTCTAGAAAAGCTGCAATGGTTCATGTTTCTGCTGATATTGTTAAAACAAACACACACAGAAACAATCCTTTTTTCATACATCCCCAATAGAAATGTCTTGTTCTGTTTAAGTTTTGTTAACCTGATGGGAGTAAATTGATGTCTCATTGATAGTTTACTTTGTATTTCCCCAGCTAGTAGAGTGTGAACATTGTTCAATGTTTGTAGGTTATTTACATTTGTGTGTGTGTGCATGTGTGCAAATTTCTACTTCTTTCCTTTGCCATTTTTTCCTTGTCTGTCCCTCTATAAAATCATCTCCACATCCATACCTATATCCATTACATTACCTACCACTGTATCACTTTTAACTTGAATTTACTCTTTCCTGATAGTAATATAGCCCTTCCTGGCCACTGTTTTGCTTATATTTATGTTTTTTTTTTTTCTGGTATATTTTGCCTCTCCCTCTCCCTTCATTTTCAGCCTTTCTTCACCCTTTTTCCACTTTTTTTTTTTTTGAACCAGCCTGTAACCGGGTTTTGTTTCAGTTGACAGTATTAATAGGAGTATTCTGTCCTGATCAATATTCTTGATATTACTTCCATCGTACTGTATTATTGATTTTTACTTCATTGTTTACTGTTTTCCCACTTATTAACTTGTAAGTTTTGCCATACTTTATAATCTTCAGCACTTATAATTAGCCATCTATTTCTCTTTTATACTATACTCAGTATTTCTGCTTCCAGGATGCTCAGCTTCCTCACTGTCCCTCCCCAGTAAGATGAGATCTTGGGAATAACTTTCACCCACTCTTCTAGCCTTCTCTGATGCCCTCCAAATGCTTCTCTTTCTTACCTGTCCCAATCATCTGCTCCGGGCTCTTGCTGAGCACCTTTTGTGCTTTCACTTCACGACCATTATTGAACAGCTCTGGCATTCTGTCTCTTCCATTTTTGCTTATTTTCCACATCTCCAGTTTATTACTATTAATTGAAATTTAAATACTGTTACATTGGAAAGTTCATTGCTGTTAGAAACAAGGACATAGTGACTCCCAAATCAGGAGAAAGTCATTAGTAACAAAGGGCAAATGTAATGAAAGAATCTCTGAGAAGGGAGCTGACAGCACTGGCATATCTACAAACCACAGAAGGGGCATTTAGATAACTGTGTTAGATTGTAACTCCGGAGTAACCAGTCATGGAGAAACAGGGAAGGAGGAGAGGGGAGGGGGAGCTAATTGCGTTAGGGCGGGGAAGATAATCCTCTCACTTTAGGGCAAGGAAGATAATCACTTTAGGGTGGCAATTTTAGGGTGGAGAAGATAATCACTTTCAGGGCAATTTCAGGGTGAGGAAGCTAAGACTATAAAACCAGTTTCCTTTGTCTACTTTGCGCGCACGTTCTCCTGGCTGTGAGGGTGCGCCCGGCTCTGCAGACTCGTGAATAAACGCCTCGCTTTACTGCTCAAGTCCTGTGTCCCAGTTTTTATTGTGGGCATTTCTCACAATTGCTCATCACTCTTTTCCTCTCTTCTTTGTAGGTCTTTATCTTGAGTATTCTGTTCACATTCATTTGTTGTTGGGAATTTTCCTTGAGTTTTTCCTTAAATCAGATATATTTTCTGAATCCTTGCTTATCCACAAGTCTGTGGCCAATGTGGGGTAGTTGGAATACATGTTTGCTTGTTTTTCTCCTGCTGTTTCTGTGGGTGTGAGTCTATCTTCTAATGTTGCAGATGAGACGCTCATGCTGTTACAGAACCCCTGGGCTACTCCAGTTGAAAACAAAACCCACGGGCTCTTTAGTTAGGGGCCCGATTGCCCGCCGCCAAAATTATAACTCTCAATACCAGAGTTTGGTGAAAAGAAAAAGAATTGTTTATTTAACAGTTATATAGATTTAGATTATTTCAGGATTTCTGTTGTTAAGTCTTATGCTCTTTAAAATACCCACAAACACATATCCTTGCCTCCCCGACTTCCAAACCAGGCTAGTTTTAGGAAAGTCAGAGAAACTGTTTCCCTACTTTCCAAACACAGTTCAGCTTTACCAGCAGCTGCCAATCATTCAATCTGATTGGGGAGGTCCTTTCTGTGCTGTGGTGCCCTCCAGCTCTCAATGCAGGACCACCTGGATTCTCAGCCTCCTTGCAAACTGTCTTCTTCCTGCAAACTGCGCGGATCTCCTTTCCTTCTCAAAACCGCATGGCGAGAGCCTCTTAACGCAGCCTGGAGACCCCTTCTCCAAGCCACATGGAGGGAGGCCCCTTCACCAAGCCATGTGGAGGGAGCACATGAGAGAGCGAGAGAGCGAGAGCCCGAGAGCTAGAGTGAGAGCCCGAGTCAGAGCGCGAGTGAGAACCCGAGTCAGAGAGCGAGAGTGTCTCAGAGTGAGAGCACGAGCGAGAGCCAGAGAGAGTCCGAGTCAGAGCGCCAGAGCGAGAGCCAGAGTGCCAGTGAGAGCCAGAGCCCGAACGAGAGCTTGAGAGACTCTCAGAGAGTCTGAGTCAGTCTGAGAGAGTCTGAGTCTAAAATGTCTGCAGCTGCTTATATATCCCTGACTGTGTCATCTGACGCAGTGGGCGTTGCAAACAGTTCTGACCATTCACAGACCCTTACGTATGCTCTGTGTGCTTTCCATACTGTCCCCTGGTTCAAGACTCCTCCCATCTGCCTGAGGCTTTGGATGCATTAAAGCCATTTTGCATAAGAAAGACAGTAGCCACCAGCCTCAGGCATGTGGAAGCATTTGAAAAGCTGCTTACTTCTCCCCATCCCCCAGCTGCAAGCTCTGGGGATTTTTGGACTCCCGTTTCTGTAACAATGCTGTCTCATTAATAAGCAACTTGTTTCTTCTGTCTGCATGCTTGTCAGGTTTTCACTCTATCTTTGAAGGTTAGGAGTTTCTAGAATGTACCTCAGCTTTATATACATATATACGTAGAATGTGTGTGTGTGTGTGCATTTTGTTCCTTTCTGAAACTTTTGAGGTCTCCAGTTCTGAGTAAAATTCAATTTTTAAAAAATAATAACCTGTTCCTTCTCTTTTTATATTTCTGTAACATCTGTTTACATATTAGATTTCTTGGATTTATTCTCTAATTCTCTAAAATTTTCCATCATGAATTTCTTTTTTCCTATGTGGTTTTAAAGATTTCTTTTACTTGATTTTCCAGGCACTGTTTGGCGTCTCTTAGTCTCCCTTCCCCTACATAGCTTTCAATAAGACGCCTGGGAGGGAGTCCCAGGGCGTGTCCCCCTGAGTAAAAGCCAGCTTCTGTATTCACTTATCTTCTAAGATAAAAGGGCTAAAGAACAACTTTGCACATAGAAAAAATCCAACAGATTACCAAGAATGCAGAATAGTCATTAACCTTTATGCAGGAACATCATAGTTCCAACTTTAGAAAACAAGGAGAAATACAAGGAGAAATGGACTAATGCAGTGTGCTGGGTGATTTTGCAAATCTCTCTCAGATACTAAAAGGCTTATTAGGCATAATATAAGCGAGGGAACTAGAGTGACATAATTAACATACAGAACTTAACGCACATATACTGTTGTACACCCAACAAGTGGAAGGCACATTCTTTTCAAACAGAATATCTTTGAAAATTGCCCAGGCAATGGACCACAAAGGGAGCTGTCCACTGATGCCCCCTAAAGCCCAAAACACACATCTGTCTCTTCTTCACTGACCATGAAGGAATTAGAAAAGGAATCACAGCATAGAGATATATTTAAAAGTTCTCTACACAGCTGTACATTTAGAAACATTAAATTTAAATAAACTTTGGTTAAATATAAGTATAAAATTAAACTACACAAATGTGAAACTAGGGTAATGAAAGCAGTACATTGTTATGCACCCCAAGTAGTGTTTAGTAAGAAATTTACACCCTTAAAGATTTATAATTAGAAAAGAAAAACTGAACACAAAAGAAACTGGGAAAAAGAAAAACATAATAAACCCGAATCAAGTAGAATGAATATGTGAACTAAATCATGAAGAAAGGTAAAAATTAAAAATAAACTTGAGTTTATTAACAAATCAAAGCGAATTCCTCTAGAAGTCTTGTTACAGAGTGGGGATCTCCAAAAATCCCCAGAGTCTATGGGTCGGGGGGATAGAGAAAAGGGAACAGCTTTTAAGACGCCAAGGTGCCGTATGAAAGAATCCCCTTTTGCTCTCTAACAGTTTTGGTGACCCCAGATGGGACTAATGGAACCTGTAGCCAGGTTCGCTCTGTAACAGTTTAATAATGTAGGAAAAAAATGATATTATTTATCAAGGAGAAGAGAGAAACAGGAGCCCCCACCCCAAAAAAGACACAAAACTTAAAAATACATTTTAACAAAATACCATTTATGGCAGCTTGCATAATTGTTCTCAGTTCTTCATCCCTCCTTATATCCAGGCCCTTTGTCATGTAAGATACAGGGCGGGGCAACCTAAATTACTTTGGCTGTTGTGACACCAGGCTATAAGAGGCATCACACATTTCCATTTACCCCTCTTGTCCTGTCATCACCATGAGAAGAACATGTCTTGGGTAGCCAGTTGGGCCAAGAAAAATTCGAGACAAATCCTGAGATATGGAGTCCAGCCCAGCCAAGCCTGGAGATAAGCCAGTGCGTGAATGTCTCGTAGGTGTGTGAGCTGGATTAAAAGTCACTTGACACAACTAAGTTTGGGGTGGTTTATTGCACAACATTATTGAACTATGCCGATGAACATTCTATGTAACAATAAATTTGAAAAAACTAGAAAATTCAGTCAGTTTTTCCAGAAATATATTTGGACAATATAGGCCCAGAAAGAAGTAGAAAATTTGAATAGAGAATTATCACAAAAGAAAAAATGGGTATTGCAAAGTGCCTCCACTAATAAATAGCATCTTCCACTACATCTTCAAGTAACAGAGTATTCCCATCTTATCCAAACTGTTACAGGACATGAAAAAAGATAAGACACTATCCTTCTCATTAAAAAAAAGAATAGTGCCATTGGTAATAATGCATGTAGAACAGAAAAATAAAAGAAAATCATTGGCCAAGCTTAACCGAACATACTTGCAGAAATTAAATAAATTAAATAGGAGTCAAATGTTCTAGCTGAGAGCCCAAACTATATATTAAAGGAACATATCATTAGGAGCCAAGAGTTAATAAGAGTATTTATTAGCAGGAAATACTGGAGCAGTGCTAAGACAGGGAAAGTCAAAGTATTCCTTTGTTAGCATAATTTCCCCAGCATTAGAGGTTCCCTCTTAGCTGTGTTCTGCCCCAAACCCAGCCGAACACTTACTTCCTTTGTGATGTCACCTAAGCATGTGTTAAGTCTCTTTTTGTAACTTTGCTTATCACTTGTAGATAAATTCTCCAAAACATGATAAAACTTAGAAAGTTGTCACTGGAAATGATTCACCTTTATGTCTCTCAGAGTATCTTGAAAAAAATAGAACATCAGTAATTGTGATGCTTGTTTGTCACATGCAGGGAATGGGCTACTTCAAATTTCTTTCAGAATTCGAAAGTAAATACACTTTTGTGAATAAAAATACTGAATATTATGCATGTTATTTCAGCTATTTGTGACAATAATACTTTACAATATATTTTATGTACATTTTTCTCTTTAATGTTTTTAAATTTGTGAGTTGTGTTTGTAATCCCCATTTTGGAGGTAATTATATTGAGGCTACTTAAATGAAATGGCACTGCCCTGGTCTCACTAATAAATGGAAAGGCCAGACTTGAACTGAGGTCTCCTCAAACAAACTGTCTTGTTCTTTAGTATGCTATATGGTACTCTAAATTTTTTCCCTATCAATTTAATTTTAAAACACAAAGACAATTGAATTCTGTTGAAGTAATAACTGGCACACACATCAGAAATAGCAGCACAAGGTGATTAAAGCAAGAAAGTTATTTAAGAAAGGGAAAATTTAGAAAAATAGAAAAATTCAAGGATGAATTATGTTTATATCATATCACACAAAAACACAATGTACTAGAGTAAGTTGATAAAATTTCAGGGTTTTTTGACAAGTTGAAAATTTTAATGAAAAAAGTAGAAAAGTACAGAACACAACTAAAAGACATATAAATAGGAAAAAAATTTAATCATGACAAAGGGTGAGGATCATTGGTTTATTTGAAGAAATAAATGAGGTCTTTATATTTGGGAAACTTAAAAGATCAGTAAACTGAGCTAGAAAAAGCTAGTCTTTTTAAGGAGTGATCTAGTGCTGTGTAGCATAAGGGATAGAAAAGTAATTTCACCAATTTATGTATTTATGTTTCTATTATCATATGTTTATTTTTTATTCATTTTTCTAGTTTAATTAAGACATACATTTAAAAAAAACAATCCAGTATACCTAAGTATTGTATTTTTGGTGCTTAATTTCACTGAAGCTTCAGTCAGTGCTATACTTCCAGAATCCACAAGGTGTCACTATAACATTATATTTATTTTGGAACCTGCCTTACCTTTTAATTCTTACTTTTTTTTTTTTACATTTTGTAGTAAGCTGCATCTTGGTCTTCTCAGAGAGAGTGCCCTGAGGGCTGCTAATTGCCCTGAGGGAGATTGCTGAGGCTGGTGTTGGGAGGTCTGAAAAACGCTGAGGGCTAGACCAGTGAAGTTCCTGGTGGGCAATGCTGACCAGCATTGGAAAATTGAAAGCACTGATTTCTCCTTTCCTCTAACCGTTCACCTCCTTTTTGTTTCTCTAGTAACAACATAATAGGAAGTCAGTGGACAAGAAAGTCCGGGAAATCCAGACTTCCGGCCAAGATGGAGGCTTAGACGGACACGCTAGGTCTCCCTCTACAACTAGAGAGGAATACAACTACTTCAAAACAAAGGATAACTAGAAATTCCAGAAAATAAAACTACACGGAAGTCAAACATATGAAGTTATAAACCAGCGGTGCCATTTGGGCAGGTAAGAGTTAAAGAGGGCAGTGCTGTTTGCGGTCGCACCTGGAGCGGTGGGGGGCGAGGAATCCCGGCTGCACAAGCCCCTGGCGGTGCGCGACCCCGGCGAGGAGTCCCGGCTACGCAAGCCCCTGGCGGTGCGCGACTCCGGCGCTGGGGAGAGCGGCCGCCGCATCGCCTTGAACAGTGAGGCCCAGGGGGGCGGGAGGACGGATCCCGGTCTCCTAGCTGAATAACTGTGTGAATCCATCTTGGACCCCCGCCCCCAAAGAAAGCACCACAGGGCTGCGAAATAGGTCGCGGACAGGCAGGCGCCGGTCGCTGATTTGTGACGCCAAACGTGCCCGCCGGTCGCTGGGTCATTACGAGTACACAGGCACTGCCCCCGACAGCCGGCCCAAGAAAACAAAACGCATCTGTCAAAATGAGGCAGACAACTATAGAAATACCGGTGACACAACTCACCAGACAGCAGATAGAGAACCTGACAGATGAACAGATAAGAAACCTGTCAGAGGCTCAGTTCTGGGCCATTGTTATCAGGTGGCTTACAGAATTCACAAAAGAGCAGGAAAAAGATAAGAAAGAAGCGAAAAAATTTCATAACGAAAGGAACAAAACCGCATACGAGATAGAAGGTAAGAAAAAATCCAGAGTTCATTTCAACAAACTGGAATATGGAGAAGGAACAAGCAGTCAACCAATGCAGCGAGAGGAAATGGGAAGCAACAATGAAAGTATCAGAAACCTCTGGGACAGCTATAAAAGGCCCAACATAAGAATGATTGGTTTGCCAGAGAATGAGGAAGATGAACTAGAACTTGAAAAATTGAGTGAAAATATAATAAAGGAGAACTTCCCAGACTTGGGGAAGGGAATTGACTTGCAGGTCCAGGAAGCAAGGAGAGTTCCCAAGAGACTGGACCCAGGGAGAACCACTCCAAGACACATTATAATCAAAATGTCAAAAATTAAAGATAAAGAGAGAATCTTAAAAGCAGCAAGAGAGAAGAAAAGAATTATGTACAAAGGGGTCCCAATTAGACTATCAGCTGACTTCTCAAGGGAGACCCTACAGACAAGAAGGGACTGGCAAGAAATATTCAAAGTAATGAAAATCCAAAACCTACAACCACGAATACTCTATCCAGCGAAATTGTCATTCAGAATAGAAGGACAGAGAAAGTGTTTCCAGGACAAAATAAAACTGAAAGAGTTCATTAGATCCAAACCACTGTTATATGAGATGTTAAAGGGACTGGTTTAAAAAACAGAAGCTAGGGAGATGAAACAAAGGCAAACTAAATAGGCAACGAGAGTGGAAAAGGAACTGTGGGTACGGGAAGCATATTGGGGGGAGGTCAACAGGGAGGGGGAATGGGGAAAGGGAGGGAGATGATATAGGAATTGGAGATCAAGGTAGGAGGGAATGGAATAGACGGAGAGAGGTTGGGAGGAACTGTATGCACAACTAATGGACATAATCTAAAAGGGGGGGACAACTGGAGGGAGGGGGGCCACCGGGTGGAGGGGAGCAGAGGGAAGGGAAATTGGCACAAATGTAATATTTTAATCAATAAAACACATTAAATCTGAAAAAAAAAAAAAAAAGAAAGAAAGTCCGGGAAATCCAGTCTATAGAGTCTCAGCGCAGTGCAGATCAGAAAGGAGAGTTTTGAGCTGAGAGACACAGGAAATAAATAAGCAGCATGAATAAATCAAGCAACAAGACCATGTGAGTAAGAGGATGGTGGCTGGTGTTTAAACATTTTTGGTTCTGTATTATTCAGAAAAGAGAAGGAAAACTCTGACTCCAAAAAACCCCCGCTGCCTTGTGGCATACCTCTTCAGGGGAAAGGCTAAGGGGAGTAAACCCCGACAGAAAATCCGGAGCCGGAGTCTCTAAGGCAGTTTGACGTTGTAGTCAACACCGGCAACTCCTGCGGCGCACCTGAAGCCAAGCTGTATTGACTCCGTCTTTCCCTTGGACCCTTCAGCTGCGAAGAGAGGGGGGGTCTGCTGCATGGGCAACAGCAGACCCTCCATATCACCCTGCCCAGGCTCTGTAGCTTCAGCTTCACTGGAGAGGACACTCCAGCGTCATCGCAAGATGTCGATTCAACACGGGAGGAGACAGATACCGTGTCACTCCCGAGTTGGACTGCACAACCATTCTTGGCGGTGAAGATAGACTCTTAAGAAGCTACACCATCGTCTCTCGAGACAGACGGCTGCCGACAATTATTCAGAAAGAGAGTAAAGACATAGCCTTTAAGCCTTAAAAAGTTAAACATGCATGTTGCAATCTTTAGGGTACTTAATATAAGGGTGCAGACACACCATAACTTTCAAAGCAAGAAAAGGAATAAAATGGAATGAGGGGAAATAGTCTATCAAACCACAAGAAGGCAAGAAAGGGGACAAAAAATTATTATAAAGCAAAAATCAATAAAAACAAAATAGGACATTTGAAATAAATCCAAATATATCAATAATTGTAACCAATTTAAATGAACTGAATGCTCTAGTTAAAATAAGTTAGATATTAAAAGTGTCCATATTATGCTCTTTTTTAAAGTATATTTTATTGATTATGCAGTTACAATTGTCCCATTTTTTTTCCCTTTGCCCCCATCTACCGGGTACCTCCCTTCCCTACATCAATCCCACCCCCCTTAGTTCATGTCCATGGACTGTGCATGTAAGTTCCTTGGCTTCTCCCTTTCCTATACTACTCTTAACATCCTTCTGTCTATTTTGTTTCTACCAATTATGATTCTTAATATCTGAACCATTTCCCCCTTTCTATCTCTTCCCCCTCACAGATGATAACCCTTAAACTGATCCCCACACCTATGATTCTGTTTCTGTTCTGGTTGTTTGCTTAGTTTGTTTTTGTTTTTGTTTTTTATTTTTTAGATTTAGTTGTTGATAGTTGTGGGTTTGTTATCATTTTATGTTCATAGTTTTGATCTTCTTTTTCTTCTTAAATAAGTCCCTTTAACATTTCATATAATAATGGCTTGGTGATGATGAACTCCTTTAGCTTTATCTTTCCTGGGAAGCACTTTAACTGCCCTTGCATTCTAAATAGAGTAATCTTGGTTGTAGGTGCTTGCTTTTCCTCACTTTGAATAGTTCTTGCCTGCAAAGTTTCTTTTGAGAAATCTGTTGATAGTCTTATGGGAACTCCTTTGTAGATAACTCCCCTTTTCTCTTGTTGCTTTTAAGATTCTCTCAATATTTAACCTTTGGCATTTTAATTATCATGTGTCTTAGTGTGGTCCTCTTAGGGTCCAACTTGTTTGGGACTCTCTGTGCTTCCTCGACTTACATGTCTATGTCCTTCACCAAATTAGGGTTTTCCTCTATTACTTTTTCAAATAAGTTTTCCATTTCTTGCTCTCCCTCTTCTCTTTCTGGCACCCCTATGATTTGGATGTTGTCCCAGAGGATCCTACTCCTCTCCCCATTTTTTTCAATTGTTTCTTCTTTCTGTTCTGGGTGAATGTTTGTCTTCTTTTTGTTCCAAGTCATTGATTTGAATCTTGTCTTCCTTCCCTTCATTATTGGTTTCCTGTATATGTATATATTTTATTTCACTTTGTATAACCTTAGCTTCTTCCTTTATTTTGTAGTTGTTCTCTGAGCATCCTGATCATCAGTGTTTTGAACTCTTCATCTGATAGGTTGGCTATCTCCATTTTGTTTAGTTCTTTTTCTGGGGTTTTGTTTTGTTCTTTTATTTGGGCCATTTTTCTTTGCCTCCTCAATTTGGCAACCTCCCTGTGTTTGTTTCTGTGTATTAGGTAGAGTTGCTTTGACTCTGTGTCTTGGTAATATGGCCTAATGTAGTAGGTATCCTGTAGGATCCAGTGGCACAGCCTCCCCTATCACCCAAGTGGGTACTCAAGGTGTGCCCTTCAGGGGCACTGAGTACTCCTGCCTCTTGTAGTTTAACCTTGGTTGCTGTTGGCAGATCAATGGGAGGGATTTACCCAGGCCAGTCAGCTGCAAGGACTGGCTGTGACCATTAATCACCATCCTCCACCCTCCGTGGAGATCAGCTGTGCAGGGGCAGGGTGGTAGTGTTCTGATATGGTCTGTAGTTGTCCACTGTGTATGCTGGCCCTGGGGTTTCCTGGGTGGTACAGGCCAAGTTCAGCCTCCACCTGTGTTTTGCCTGGGGCACCCAACCTGAGCTATAATCTGAGATGGCTGCTACTTGTGCTGGGCTTGGAGATTCCCAGGTGTAGCCAAGCTGTGAATCTAAGCTGGCTGCTGGGAGTAAGGGCTGGAGTTCACTGAGGCCAACTGTTGCTTGTTTGGTGGGATTTAGGAAGTTATGAAGCAGGAGTCAAGACCAGATATTTATATGGAAAAGCAGCTTGAGTGGGCCCATACGTGAGTGGGGCAGAGCCTCTGAAGATCACCAATCAGTGTTAGCTAGGTGGATGGAGTCTCAGATATGGTACCAGCCTGCCGGCTCTGTTAGGGTAGGGTTTAGAAAAGAGACAATGGCCTCTGCTGGCATTGATGCCAGACACTTCAGTTTCTCCCTGTATGCCACAGGTGCCTTTCAAGCTGCTACCCCAGTGCTAGAAGCCACAAGGAGTGAGTCTGAGTAGGTGAGTCCATGTGTGAGTTCTTTATGAGGAATTGCTTGAGGCTCCAGCAGTTTCTTCCACTGGCTCAATCTCCACTGGGTTTTGCAGCCAGAAGTTGTGAGAACTTATCTTCCTGGCAATGGAACCCTGGGCTGGGGGCCTGGTGTGAGGCTGGAACTCCTCATTCCTGAGATGTCCCTCCCAAATCTTTATTTACCATATGAGGGTGATAGGCCAGCTCGTTTTGCATCTGCGCCCCACCTCCTAGTCTCCATGGATGTGGTTTCTTAAATTTCGTAGTTGTCAGATTTCCATTCAGCTCGATTTCTGATGGTTCTGGATGATGGTTCTATATTTTAGTTGTAATTTTGATGTGGTTGTGTGAAGAGGTGAACCATGTCTGCCTACGCCACCATCTCTATCAGATGTCCTTTTTTTGTCTACTATGCTCTTATATACATGTCAAATATAGAGATCCAGAAAGTTTAAAGATCTTAACAATGAGGTGAGGGACGAAGTGAAAGGCATATACTAACTAACAAAAAAAGGCCAATGTAGCTATTTACTGTCAGACAGAATAGACTTTTAGCAAGAAACATTACTACAGATCGGGTTGGTTTTGATAAAGGGATTAATTTACCAAGAATATATAATAATTGCAAGTGTGATGCCCCATCAGCGTAATTTTAAGTTATAGAAAATAACCAATAGGACTACAAAGAGACAAATACACAATCATAGTTGAAAAATTTAACACACTTCTCTCAGTAATTGATAGGTCATGTGGACAAAAATATGATTAAGAAAACAGAAGATTTAAAAGAACAAAATTAACAAGCTTAATTTAATGGACATATAGTGGAAAACTGCTGTCAACTACAGGAGGATGCACATTCTCTTTTTTCACACAATGACCTTGTATAAAAGTGGGAAATGTGTCAGTCTATAATGCAATTTCAACAAATTTTAAAGAGCTAGTATTATGGAGGCCACTTTTTCTGACCAATGTAATTGAATTAGAAGTCATTAAAAAATAAGAAAGGAAGAAAGAAAGAAATTACGTTTAGAAGTTAAGAGCATTTAAAACCAAATTTTTGATCAAAGGAAAGATTATAGGAGAAATGAGAGAATACTTAACACTGAAAAATAAAAATATTACATCTGAAAACTTGCAGGATGCAGCTAAGGCATTAAAAAAATGAATCAACACTCGAAAGCTGTTCCATGCATAAAATAAACACCCATTGAGTTTTATTTGCAAATTCTACAAACATATTAGGAACAAAATTCCAATCCTACAACCACTTACAGAATATAAAAAGGAAACATTCCTCACCTTGTTTGACGAGGCTGGTATAACTTTGAAAACAAAACTGGATAAAGATAATATACAAAAGGAACATTGGACTAATTTTATGCATGGCATCAATAAAATATTCCTAAATAAAATATTGGCAAATCAAGTGCAGCAAAGTATAGCAAAAAAAGACCAAGCTGGAGTATCCCAGGAATGCAATGTTATTAATGTAAGCCACTCAGTAGTAGAATAAAGGAGAAAAATAAAAAAAGCAATATAATTTAATTCACTTATGATTCAAGCTCTAAAACTATATATAGAAGGTAACTTCCTTAGCTTACAAAGGGCACCTAAAAAAGTGAAATACAAGAAAATAAACTAAAATATGTATTTGGCTTATATACTTTAGAAGACATTTCTATCTAAAACTAGGAGCCATGAAACAATTCCTACTACTAACACTTTTACAATACTTAACACTGCATTAAAGACATCAGCTGGTGCAGGAAGACCAGAAAGAGAAATACACACACAAGAATTAGAGAGATTCACAGATTATATGGTGGTTTTTATAGAAATTTAAAAAAATTAAAGATAATAATTGAGCTTTTCATGGTTCTCAGATATAAGATGGACATAATACACTGGACACATGTGCAGATCTCCACACATGTATAGACTGATATTTATATATTGGCTTCAAACAGAAAATTAAAAAGTAAGAACTGTTCCATGTACAATAGGTGCAATAATAACAACAGCACAATCTGCCTAGAAATAAATTTAACAAATGAAGTGTAAGATCACTTTGCAGAATATTATAAAACATTATAAAATGATATTAAAGCAAGACCAAAATAAAAAGAAGTCATGCTACGTTCAAGAGTACAGAGATTAAAAAAAAAAAGAGTCAAATTTTCAAAGATTAATATATAGATTCAATCTCATTCCAGGCACATATTTTTTAGCTGTAAATAAGAGTTAAATACCTTTTTAATTGTATGATTTTATTTTATCATAAAAACCAATATTGCGAATGAGATAAAAATAAGGTTGTATGATATTCTCTCAGTGTCATTTCAAGCCTAAAAACATATTTAATTCCTAGCTGATCGGTAACTCTAACCTGCCATCGTGGTTCTCAGAAAATGGGAACATGTTGCATGGGGAGACAGAGACAAAGGTTCCTCCAGTTTCAGGGATCAAAGTTCCACAGCAGACAAACGTTTGCAGGAGGCAGATATATCTGAAACTCTTTCAGTTCAGTTCTCTCTTTTTTAACCCTGAAGCGATTTAAATAAATAACATCATGATATTTGGCCCTAAATATGTCATTAAACATCTCTAAACAATAACAATGTTTTCCTGCATAAATACTATACTATTGTCACATCTGACAAAACTAATAATTTCCTAATAGCTATGAATAATTATCATACCCAGCCCATGTTTGAATTAGCCCAGTTATCCCTCATGCATTGCATTTCCCCTTCATTTTTTTGATTCTTAGGTCATAAAACCTTCTGCTGTTCTCATATCCAGGGATAATTGAAAAGGACTTTTCTAACCCCCAAAGTTGACTTGTTGCTTAATTGCTTGACTTCCCTTCACCTTAATCAGCAATGTCAACTAACCTGATCTAAGTTAGGAGTAAGAGAGAAAATAATCGCTACTTTATTAAATTCACGAAGCAGAAAGGTCTTACGAGTTTCTGTTTTCATTTCTGGCCTACATAAGATGCTCAGAAACTGTTAAATTCAAATTATTGACACTAATGGGTGCTGTACAATTGTTAGTTGTAAATCAGGTGGTTATAAGTTGATCATTTCTTGTATTCCTTTGTATTCCCTATAGTATGTTGACTAAATGCTTGTTAATTGGTTGATACTGTTTAAATATACACGGTTCTTTTCAAAGTACTTAATATATGTATTTAGTCACTGTGAAGATATGTTAGATATATCATCACAAATTTTCAGATCTAGTATTTTGTACTCATTTCCCCACTTCACCCATTTTCCCATCATCTCCTATTATTGGTGTTAAACATCTTCACTGAATGAAAAGATGTAAAGAAAGCCATACATTTTAATGTCTTCTACCCTTGATGCACATCTCATTTACAAATCTAGGGAGCAGTTGGAAATATAACAACTTATATCAAGTGTAAATGGTAAAATGATCTTTAGCTAAATGAAAACCACAGGAACAGATCTGGAAGAATAAGTTAATTTCTAAGTAGGTGTTTGGAAAGTCTACTCTGAGCTCTTTGGTTGATTAGGTACCCTGGAGGCAGGACACTTCTTTCTGTAGCTTTTTTTTTTCTTCCATTTTATCTCTCTGAAAGATGTAGGGTATCGAGTGAATTTTGCTTTTATTTATTTTCAAAAAAAATTATTCACCTAAGTAAACATAACAGTTGGCATTAAAAATTGTTTTACATTGGTCTGCGAACCAAGTGTTGCTGGTTCGATTCCCAGTCAGAGCACATGACTAGGTTGCACGTCAGGTCCCCAGTTGGGGGCGCGAGTGAGAGGCAACCACACAGTGATGTTTCTTTCCCTCTCTTTCTCCTTTCCCCTCTCTCTAAAAATAAGTAAATAAATAAATGAATAAATTATTATTTATAAAAAATTGTTTTAAATTGTGTATGAAAATGCTCTCGCATTTGGGCCACCTGTTAGTATGGATTTTATTTCCTTTGTATCTTTGTCTTGCTAAATCAGAGAAAAATTATTTTGTATTTTTCAGTAGCTCACCTATAAATTCTATATGTCCTTCTTTGTCTCTTTTTATGGACTTTGCTGTGAAATCTGTTTTGTCTGATATAAACATTGCTACCCCTGCTTTTTTTTTTCATGTCCATTTGCTTGAAATACTTTTTTTCCATCCCTTCACTTTCGGTCTGTGTAGATCTTTTGTTCTAAGGTGGGTCTCTTGTAGACAGCATATATGTGGGTCATGCTTTCTACTCCATTCAGCTACCCTATGTCTTTGATTTGTGCATTTGATCCATTTACATTTAAGGTTATTATCGATAGGTAGTTACTCATTGTCATTTTCCCCATTTTGTACTCGTGTTCCTCTCTGTCTCTCTCTGTTTCTTTATCTTTTTAAAGCAGACCCTTTAGCATCTCTTGCAGTGCTGGTTTGGTGGAGATGCATTCTTTTAGCCTTCTTTTGTCTTGGAAACTCCTTATTTCACCTTCCATTTTGAATGAGAGCTTGCTGGGTAGTGTTCTTGATTGTAGGCCTTTGTTTTTCATTGCTTGGAATATTATATTTTTTGCCATTCCCTTCTGACTTGTAGTGTTTCTGCTGACAAATCTGATGATAGCCTTATTGGAGCTCCCTTGTATGTTATTAGTTGTTTCTCTCTTGCTGCTTTTAGGATTCTCTCTTTGTCTTTGAATGTTGCCGTTTTAATTATGATGTGTCTTGAAGTGGGCCTGTTGGGGTTCATCTTCATTGGGACCCTCTGTGCTTCCTGGACTTGCGTGACTCTTTCTCTCCTCATGTTAGGGAAGTTTTCTGTCATTAGTTCTTCAAACAGGTTTTCTATCCCTTGCTCCTCTTCTTCTCCTTCTGGAATTTCTGTGATACGAATATTATTACGTTTCATGTTGTCCTGCAGCTCTCTTAGAACCTCTTCGTTTTTTTTCATTCTTTTTTCATTTTGTTGCACTGTCTGGGAGTTTTTGTCTACATTGTCTTCCAGCTCGCTGATCCGATCTTCTGCTTCCTCTAGCCTGTTTTTAATTCCTTCTACTGTGTTCTTCAATTCAGAAATTGTATTCTTCATTTCCTCCTGGCTCTTATTGATAGTTTCTATATCCTTTTTCATGCTGGTGTAATTCTCAGTAAGTTCCTTGTAGTTTCCCTGGAGTTCTTTGTAGTTTTCTTTGTGCTTACTGATCTCATTGAGCTTCTCTATAATCTATGTTTTGAATTCCATGTCTGATAGTTAGCTTCCTTCTATTTCACATAGCATTCTTTCTGGGATTCTTCCTTTCCTTTCGATGGGTGGTTGTTTCTCTGTCTCCCCATTTTTGTGACTCTTCTTGTTTGTTGCTGCTTCTTAGATTGATCTGCACTTCCTGGATCTGCCCCTGGTGGCGTTAGATCCTGTACCAGTCTGGGCCTAAGCAGCCTGTTGGAGACTTCCAGAGATCTACTGCCTTTGTCTGTCTCCTTTAGTTGTTAGTCTATTCAATCTGTGATTAGCCGTGAGGCTTAAGGACCGAGGGTGGAGCAGCTTAAGTCCTGTAGGCGGGGCTTTTGCTTTCCCTCAGGTTGGTGCCACTTGGAGGGGAATGGTCTGCCTGAAGTATGGGGAATGAGTCAGCACTGGGACCTGGTCTGCTGCTCCCCCAGTTCTCCCTTCAAAGCCACCACCCCAAATTGTCCCCAAGCATCTCTAGTCCTCTCTGCCCTCCCTCTGCTTGAGCCCAGGGTAAGTGCGTGCCAAAGTATTTTTGTATGTGGTCCGCTTAACGGCTGTTTTTCTCCAGCTGTTTCTCTCAGGCTAGCAAGTAACCCTGCTATTTTAGCTTTTCACAGCTGGATACTATTTTACTTTACGCTCTGTTGCTGTAGGCTGGGAAGCCCCGCTGGGCGTTTAGACCCTGCCCTTCTCAGAAGGAACTCCTGGCTGCTGAGCTGTCTCAGTCCCTTCACCTGCCCCCTGTGGGAGCCCAGCCAGCCCTTCCGTGTCTCCACACTTCCTACCGGTCACGTTGTGATGTAGCAGCCTTCTCTCCAGCTAGTGTTCAGTTGGTTATTCCAGGTGAATTCTCCACAATTAAGTTGTAATTCCAGACTGGTCCTGGGAGGAGGTTAGTGTAGCTTCCACTTACTCCTCTGCCATCTTGGATCCCTTATTTTTTTGTTTTAATTTTAATCTTCAATGTTAAAAAGACAAAATTTAATCTGTATAGTCTTTTAAGTACAATTAAACTACTGTTATTTGGTTTATCAGCTTCAAGTGATATACTTAGTTCATACTTTCTTTTGTTGGATAGCTTAAAATATGTAGCTAGGAAGCTGATACCTAATATCTGGAATTTGTATAATACAAATAAATGTCATCAGTCTTATCCATCTTTTAGTGTTTGTTCTACAGTTCAATATATTCAGTGCTTACCTCTCCACCTCTTGTGCTGGATTGCTCTGTAGTATCTTATTCGGGAAGATCTTATAGGAACAACATTTCCTGAACTCTAGTATATTTACAACTCTTTGTCTGTGGTCTTTATAGTTGAAAAACAATTTCAGCAGATATAAATCCTTAACTCATTTTTTCTTTCATTGAATATCTTAAAAATGTTGCTCCTGTGGGTCCTACTATAAAATATTGCTGTTTAGAAAATAGATGCCAATCTGATCTTCATTTTTTCCTGAATGCCTAAAGAGTATTTTTCCTTATCTTTAAAGTTCAATAATTTTGCTTAAGATATGCCCAGTATTGACCAGTTTGTGTCATTTCTCCTTGGTTTGTAGATCTAAGACTTTTTAAATTCAGGGAACTTCTTTGAATTACAGTTTTAAATGTTTTGTTCATTCTTTTCCCTAGATGCCTTTTATTTCTTCTTCTTGTTTGATTGCTTTGTCAAAGACTTCCAGTTCTATGCTGAATAAGAATGGTGAAAGCAGACATCCCTGTCTTATTCCTGATCTTAAGGAAAATCCTTGTAGTTTTCCCTGTGGAATATGACATTAGCTGTTGGTTTGTCATATATGGTCTTTCTTATGTCGAGGTATGTTCCCTCTACTCCAACCTTGCTGAGAGTTTTTATTATAAATGGGTGCTGGATTTGACCAAATGCTTTTTCTGCATCTATTGATTTGATGATATGATCTTTATCCTTCATTTTGTTTATGTGGAGTATCACATTAATTGATTTGTGCTTATTGTACCCACCTTGCATCCCAGGAGTTAATTTTATATTAAAGCAGCCTAAGTCTTGTTTATTATTTAATTATTTGTTTTTAATATTTTATTGATTGTGTTGTTAAAGTTGTTCCAACCCCCCAGCACCCCTCACTTCACTCAAGCAACTCCCCCACCTTTGTTCATGCCCATCGGTTGTGTGTATAACTTCTTTGACTACTCCATTTCCTGTGTTGTACTTTGCATCCCCATGGCTATTCTGTGACTACCAATTTATACTTCTTAATCCCCTCACCTCTTCACCCATTCCCCCAAAACACTCTCCATATCCATGATTCTGAATCTTTTCTTTTTGTGTGTTTAGTTTGTTCTTCGGGTTCCACTGTTGATTGATATGTATTTATTGCCATTTTATTAATCATTGTTTTGATCTTTTTCTTTTCCTAAAATAAGTCCCTTTAACATTTCATATAATAATGGTTTGGTGGTGATGAATTCCTTTATTTTTTCTTGTCTGAGAAGCTCTTTATATGCCTTTCAATTCTAAGTAATATCTTTGCTGGATAGAGCCAACTTGGCTGTAGGTCCCTGCTTTTCATGATTTTGAATATTTTTTACCAGTCTCTTCTAGCCTGCAAAGTTTATTTTGAAAAGTTAGCTGACTGCCTTACAGGAACTCACCTGTAGGTAACTAACTGCTTTTCTCTTGCTGTTTTTAAGGTCTTCTCTTTATCTGTAACCTTTGGCATTTTAATTATGATGTGTGTTGGTGTGGTCCTCCTTGTATCCATCTTGTTTGGGACTCTGTGCTTCTTGGAAATACATGTCTATTTCATTCACCAAATCAGGGAAGTTTTCTTTCATTATTTTTTCAAATAGATTTCCAATTTCTTCCTCCTTAACTTTTCTTTCTGGCACCCCTATGATGTGAATGTTGGTTCATTTGAAGTTGTCCCAGAGGCTTCTAACACTACCCTTATTTTTTTGATTTTCTTTTCTTCTTGTTGCTCTATGTGGTTGTTTTTTGTTTCCTTATGTTCCATATTATTGATCTGATCCTCAGCTTCATCCACTCTACTGTTGATTCCCTGTTTATTGTTCATTTCCATTAGTATATCCTTCATTTCTGCCTGGTTCTTTTTTGTGCAGTTGAAGCACTCACTAAATTCCTTGAGCATCCTTATAACCAGTGTTTTGAATTCTGCATCTGATAGATTACTCATCTCCATTTTGTTTAGTTCTTTTTCTGGAATTTTGATCTGTTCTTTAATTTGTGCCATGTTTCTTTGTCTCCTCATTTTAGCAGCCTTCCTGTGTTTTTTTTCTATATATTAGGTAGAGCCGCTATGACTCTCTGTCTTGGTAGTGCAGCTTGTAGGCTCCAGTGGCACAGCCTTCCCTATCACCCAGTTTGGGTGCTCAAGGTATGCTCTCTTTGTTGACTGAATACAACCTCCTTTTGTTAATTGAGGCTTGTTTGCTGTTGGTAGGTCTGTGGAATGGATTTACCCAGGCCAGTCATTTCTAAGGACTGGCTATGACCACTGACCACCAGCCTCCACCCTCTGTGAAGGATCAGCTGTGTCATGGCAAGGTGGTGGTGCTCTGATGTGATCTGTAGCTGTCCACTGGGTACACAGACTCTGGGGTTTCCTGGATGGTACAGGTCAGGGTCAGCCAAAATCTGTGTTATGCCTTTGGCCATCCAGCATGAGCTATAAAGCAATGTGCAGGTGGCTGCTCCCTTTGCTGGGCATGAAGTTTCCCAGGAAGAGCCAATTTTTGATCCAAAGCTGGCTGCTGCTAGTGCTGGGCCTGGGGCCACTTAGCCAGAGGTATGGGGCTGGGGGCATGCCTATAAGTTGGGTGGGGCAGAGCCTCAGGTAAACACCAGGGTGGGGAAAACATTGTAAACCAGGCTGATGGAGTCTCAGATATGGCTCCCGCCTGCTAGTTCTGTGGCTCTTTGGGGGGAAGGCTCAGAAAAAGCACAATGGCCTCTGCCTGCCTTTCTGTCTGGGAGAAAGCTGTGCCCCAGCTCTCACCCTGATGCCAGACACTTAAGTTCCTCCCCGAATGCCACTGGTGCCTGTCAAGCTACTGTGCCGGTGGTGCTGGAGCTCAGAGGGAGTGTACCTGAGTAATTTGGTAGGTCCAGCAGTTTTTTTTTTCGCCCATACCAATCCTACTGGTTTTACAGCCATAGGTTATGAGGGTTTCTTTTCCTGACATTGGCACCCTGGGCTGGGGGACCTGGTATGGGGCTGGTAAATACCCCGCTTACATTTTTATCCACCGCATGTGAGCGTGGGACCTGCTGTTCTGTGTCTCCTACCCTTCTGGATTGATGTGGCTTCTTTAGTTCTGTAACTTGATTTCTGATGGTTCTGAATGATTTTTGGCCTGTTGTTTAGTTGTAATTTTGATGAGGTTGTGCGTCTTCATCTTGACTGGAAGTTCTATTCATGATTATTTTTATTGTTGACACTATTACAGATGTTCCCCATTCCCCCCCTTTGCTCTCTTCCATGCAGCCCTCCCCCACCTCCCAGCCTTCACCATGCTATTGTCTGTGTTCATGGGCTGTGCATATACATTCTTTGGCTAATCTATTTTCTGAGGTCTGTCAGTCCATATGGGCAAAAATTCCAACAGGAATTAAATAATGGATTTTATGTTGGAAATTTCTAAAAATATCTACTAAAAATTTAAATACTATTTTAATTAGAGAATGTGAAAAGAGGTGAAATATTTATCATTATTTAATATTCTAGTAATCACAGGCAATCTAAATCTACTATTAGATAGTGCTGTTCATTTAATCTTATTTATCTTTTTTTAAAGGTAAAGAACTTAACTACTTTATCACTGACAGAGACATCCAAAATTGCTAAGTGGATATGCTGTTCCTGATCAGTCTGTCCTTTTGACCCTTCTGAGCTTGACCCACAATGATTTTTTTTTTTTCAACTAAATCACTTGCTTCCAAAATGCACCAGAACACTCCTGCCTGGGAATTGGGTCATCTGTGTCCTAATTCTGCTTTGTTGCAATGTGGCTGTGTGATCTTGTGGAAGCTATTTATCCCCACGGACTTCAGTTTCCCTATCTGTGAAATGGTTCATTAGATTAAATAATCTCCAGGCTTCATCTAGTCTAGGAAATATTAAAGTTAAAGGTTATGGATAAAATGTTTTCATATTATCAAAAACTAAAATAAAGACATGGAAGCTGTATTTAGGAAATGAGTGGACAGCACATATATTAGAAAATGCAATTAATATTTAAAACAATTTTTCAGGCTAGGAGAGGTTACTTTCTACAAGATAAACTTTAATAAAGGATATGGTGTGTGTGTGTGTGTGTGTGTGTGTGTGTGTGTGTGTGTGTGTGTTTGTGCCTGTGTTTAAAGTAACCCTTATTTTAAAACAGTTTTAGATTTACAGAGTTATTGTTCTGTTATGGAGGGGAGAGAGACCCTAGTTAACAGTCTCACTCCCTTGCCTGGGTTCTCCTCTCGCTGGCAAAAAAATAATTCAGGCAAGAGACAAACACGTATGTGGGAATAAGATCAAGTTTATTTATGAAACACACATTAGCACAAAGTTGTAAGCAGGCAGCTAGCTAGTCTGAACGCCCCAAGTGTAGAAGAAAGAAAGTTGCTAATAAGTTTGTTAGTGTGTTGGTAAGTTTGTTCTATACACTTGACCCAGGCTACAAGTGGATACTTAACTAAGTATGCTGACTTTTGGGGTTCAGGGTTTATATACCTTAGTTAGCTTATAGGTTTCCCCTCATTTTCCCCCTTCTAAATCTTGGGAAAAATGTACAGCGACAAAGGCTTTCTTTCTCAGTGAGCTAAAAAAGGCTCTTTGTCTTAGTGAAATTGTTACAGCGGCCCCTTTCCCAACATAAGCCCCCCTTTTTCCGGTGCAATTCCCGCTTGTATTGTTCAGGACACCAGGCAATCTTAGCAAGATTGTTACATAAGCCTTCCCCCGCCCCGTCCCTGTGTGCTTTCTCTGCACAGTCACAAGGACTCTCCCCTCCTCCTCCTCCTGCGCTACTTTGCTCGCAATACTTGGGACACCGAGCAATCTTATCAAACTGAGCTCAGCACTGCCGAGTTAATTGGTGGGACAGGTCTTCCTTTTGCTTCAAGCTTCCTGCATTAAGTTCTTTGTTAGATTGTAATGGTGAGGACCCTGCTTTATTTCCTCCCTGGCTGCTCTTTCCTAGATGCTACTTAATAGTTGAAGATAGTACAGTGATTATTCGTTTTTGTTTCATACTTGAGTTTAAGTATGTGTGTGGCAATCAGTGTTAGGTGGGTGATATTAGAGGTGGAAGGGGGCAGGGTTAGGACTGATAGGGCAGACTGTGGAGAGACTGGATTTAACATTTTATGTGAAAACAATTCAGGTATATTATTGAATGTGATTCTGATATTACGTAAAAATAAAAAAACTAATAAAAGCTTATTTACTTTAATAGAGATGTACAATCTACTCAGAATAAGGGAAGCAAGAATCACATTGTACTCTAACCTGGCTCTGCCTCATCTGGAGTTCCATTTTTTGATCAGGGCACTATGTTTTAAAAGGAACATTGAAATATTTGTAGGAGATCTGAGGAGGAGGAAGCAGGGTAATGAAAGATTCGGAAATTATTGTACAAGAGGAAAGAGTGAATGAGCTGCAGAGGTTTAGCCTGAAGAAGAGGACTTAGCAGGAATATGCAACCAGTTACTTTTAAATTAAATTTACTTTAAAAATTAGGTACAGTATTTATATAATTAAAAATAAAAATGATTTGAAAGAGACACAGTGCTTCTACTCCTGTTTCTACTCCTCTGTTCTTCATCCTATTTAGGTATGATTTTTTAATTAGTTTCTCTTGAATTCTTCTCATGTTTCTTTTGAAAATTATAAGCAATTACACATATACAAAAGTGATCGAACTGTATGTGTTATTTTGCACCTTGATATTTTTTTTTTTTTTAGTCTATAATATATTTTGGAAATCTCCCCAAATATGCCTAGAGAAGGTAACTCATTTGTTTTAAATAGCAGCATAGAATTCTATCCTGTCAAAGCAGTATAGGTTACTTAAGCATTCCTAGTGATGAATGCTTGGGTTTCTTGCCCCTATTCTGTTTTATGATGTCTTTCACACACATACACTCACATACACCAAAAAAAAAAAAAAAAAAAAAAAAAAAAAAAAGAAAGAAAGAAAGAAAAGAAAAATGAATAAAAATGTCTATTTTTCATCTCAAATGCTTGCAGGCATATCTATAGGATAAATTCTCATGAACAGGACCCCTGGGCCAAGACTTAACATGCACTCATTTTTAATTTTGAAAGATTGTTCTCCATGGAAGTGGTTCCATTTGCACGCCCAGGAGCAATGTGTAAGAAAGCATGTTTGCATGGCCTTATCCAGATTGTGTGCTCAAACTCCTGGATTTTTGCCCATTTGTCAGGTGAGAAATGGCATCTCAGTGCAGTTGCAGTTTTTGGGCATCTCTTCCTAGATGAAGTAGACTATCTTTTATATGTCAAAGATCCCCGTCCCCACTCCCTGAGCCCTATGAACTGTCTGCTCATACTCTCAGCACAGTTTTCTATTGGCTTGCATGGCAGTTGTCAGTGCTGCACCTTGTCCTGTTGACATTCACCTCTACAAGCAGAAAGCTGCGTGTGTGGACACCTGTAACACTGCCTGCAGACTTTTTTTCCTGGCCACAGTGGTGTATGCCACCAGTGTATAGGGAAAGGCAGAAGATCCAGAAAGCTAATGCCCTGGAAGCTCCTACCATCCAATATAAAAACAGTGATTTGGTGCATAAAGCCTCCATCTCTCTTCCGCTGGAAGGAGATAGCTCTGAGGTCAGTTTGACCCAGCCCCTCAGAGTTTCCTAGTGGAGCAGGGCCCAAGTGGTGATGGGCTTGAAAACCCACATTTTATTCCTTCCATGCTCTGTTTGCTTTCCTATTTCATTCCCCATACTTAATTTCATTTCCATAGTGAAGCTGGTTTAGAACCCCTGCCTCAGGCTCGGCTCTTGGAGGAACCAAGCCCCGCCAGCGCAGGCCTGCCTCTCAGGGCCCCTCAGAGTGTGGCGTGTGTTAGAAATAGTAAAAACCACTGTCCAAGTCCAGACAGCGCTGACTCCTTCCTGTGAGCTCTGAGGAGTCCCTCTCTCCCCAAACATGGCCAACAAGGGAACTTCCTATGGCATGAGCTGTGAAGTGCAACCCAAAATTGAGAAGAAGTATGATGAGGAGCTGGAGGAATGGCTGGTGGAATGGATCATAGTACAGTGCGGCCCTGATGTGGGTCGCCCAGACGGTGGGCGACTGGGCTTCCAGGTCTGGCTGAAGAACGGTGTGATTCTGAGCAAGCTGGTGAACAGCCTGTATCCTGATGGCTCCAAGCCAGCGAAGGTGCCCGAGAACCAACCCTCCATGGTCTTTAAGCAGATGGAGCAGGTGGCTCAGTTCCTGAAGGCAGCTGAGGACTATGGGGTCACCAAGACTGACATGTTCCAGACTGTTGACCTCTTTGAAGGCAAAGGCATGGCTGCAGTTCAGAGGACCCTGATGGCCCTGGGTAGCTTGGCAGTGACCGAGAATGATGGGCACTACCATGGAGATCCCAACTGGTTTATGAAGAAAGCCCAGGAGCATAAGAGGGAATTCACAGAGAGCCAGCTGCAGGAGGGAAAGCATGTCATTGGCCTACAAATGGGCAGCAACAGAGGAGCCTCCCAGGCTGGCATGACTGGCTACAGAAGACCTCGGCAGATCATCAGTTAGAGGACAAGGGCCGGGCCCCAGCCCTGCCCTTCCCCAGCTCATTGGCTGTAGCCATTCCGCCTATAGCCTACCTCATCCACAACTGCGTAGTCTTTCAGCCCCAGCCAAGCTTCCAGGTTCTGAGGCTCCATCACTGACCAAAGGGGACTGTGCTTGGGCAACTCCCCCCAACCCCTCAGCCCAACTTCTGACCCCACACACTGCTCCCCGGCCTCCTCCTAGCTCCCCCGCCATTTCTACTGTCTCTCCCCATCCTGGGATGATCAGGGTTCGGGGGTGGTTGGCCTGGGGGTGGCCTGGGTGTGGGTCCAAGTCCAGTGTCGTCCTTGGCAGCACATGCCCGTTGAAGGAGACCCAGCCCAACCTCCCCCCTATTTTTTGCTGGAATATTTTGGGGGTTGAAATTGGAAAAGGAAAAAATATATACATTAATCTTTTCTCAAAAAAAAAAAAAAAAAAGTAAAAACCGAAATCAAGGAAGCTGAGATGCAAGATATATTAAGAGGAACCTGCCGGGCTGTCTCAAAGGAGAGAACAGGAGCTGGCGTACAGGCTGACAAGGTTTTAAAGGGAGGGACAGAGAATGACTGGAATAGGGTATTGGGGCGCCTAGTGATTGGTTGGGCCTGGGGGTAACGGCGCGAACAATGGGTTGAGTCTGGGGGTAACGGCAGGCACAATGGTGGGAACAACGAGGTACTTGGTGTTTTGTTGGGTATGTTGCTCAGGAGAAGGTACTTGGTGATTTATTGGGCATGTTGCTGGGGAGAAGAATAGAATAAGGGAGTAAAAAATTTTCTACCCCCTACTGGTGTTTTGCAAGATTTGAGGAACTTTTCACTGGACTCCTCAATAGTCATTGTTTGTGGTTTTTACTTCCTGCTAATCAACTTATTGTGTGGGGTTTTTTGAGGCTCTTGCTGAACCTAAGAGTGTGCAGGTGGATGTGGGGGAGAGATAGACATGGGGAGATGTGGGAAGCAGACAGGCTTGGCTTAAGAGACTGACCGCTGTGCGGAGCCACCCCTAGCTGGGCCCTTAGCCTGCAGGTTGTCTCTCAGGCCTGCTCTGAATCCCACCCTCGGGGGGATTTTAAAGATAGAATAGAAATACAAAGTGGCTTTTAAGGAAAAGGGAACCTGCTCTGTTTTTCTCTGTAAAGCCTCAAATCCTTGTCAGTAAAATGTGAAGAACAGAAGGATTAAGTAAGAGGAAGTGCTTTTGACCTTGTCTAAAATACCTGGATGTTTCAACCCTGTATTGATCTGCACTTCCCTTTCACTTCATACCATTTGGGGAAGTACTGTATATTTTCCTTATATACTTCCGCATGTGGAAAGTGGGTAAAAACCCTGGCTAATAAAGAAACGGGGGCGAGTTTCCACTAGAGAAAACCCCCACCCTTACTTCCTCAGATGGAGAGTGTCTGAGTAGTTTCTTCACCCGCTCCGAGGGACCCAGAGTCTCTCTCAGGTGGAGCTGCATGTGCCCTGCTCGTTACCAGTCTGACAGATTCAGAAACTGAGCTGCAGAGTTTAGAAACCTTTACAGCATTTTGAAGTTGCCATAATATTTCAATGTGTGATTATGTGTTTTGCACACACATATACACACCCGGTAGTCTGTGATGAATTGGAAAAAAAATTGGCCTTTATCTCTCATACTTGTAGAAGCTCCGTTTAAATGATGGCACCAAGAACAATGGGTGGAAATGTTACAGAACCCCTGGGCTGCTCCAGTTGAAAACAAACCCACGGGCTCTTTAGTTAGGGGCCCGATTGCCCACCGCCAAAATTATAACTCTCAATACCAGAGTTTGGTGAAAAGAAAAAGAATTGTTTATTTAACAGTTATATAGATTTAGTTATTTGCGGATTTCTGTTGTTAAGTCTTATGCTCTTTAAAATACCCACAAACACATATCCTTGCCTCCCCCACTTCCAAACCAGGCTAGTTTTAGGGAAGTCAGAGAAACCGTTTCCCTACTTTCCCAACACAGTTCAGCTTTACCAGCAGCTGCCAATCATTCAATCCTGATTGGGGAGGTCCTTTCTGTGCTGTGGTGCCCTCCAGCTCTCAATGCAGAACCACCTGGATTCTCAGCCTCCTTGCAAACTGTCTTCTTCCTGCAAACTGCACGGATCTCTTTTCCTTCTCAAAACCGCATGGCGAGAGCCTCTTAAAGCAGCCTGGAGACCCCTTCTCCAAGCCACATGGAGAAGGCCCCTTCACCAAGCCACGTGGAGGGAGCACACGGGAGAGCGAGAGAGCGAGAGCCCGAGAGCGAGAGCTTGAGAGACCCCGCTAAAATGTCTGCAGCTGCTTATATATCCCTGACTGCGTCATCTGACGCAGTGGGCGTTGCAAACAGTTCTGACCATTCACAGGTCCTTACGTAGACTGTGTGCTTTCTCCATACTGTCCCCTGGTTCAAGACTCCTCCCATCTGCCTGAGGCTTCGGATGCATTAAAGCCATTTGCATAAGAAAGACAGTAGTCACCAGCCTCAGGCATGTGGAAGCATTTGAAAAGCTGCTTACTTCTCCCCATCCCCCAGCAGCAAACTCTGGGGATTTTTGGACTCCCCTGTTTCTGTAACAGTTTCCCCCCTTTCAGACTAAGACCCTTTATAATCTTATAAAGGACAATGGGCGAAGGTCTCATGCTCCTCTAACTGCTTCCTGCTGAACGTGGTCGTCGTCCTACCTACCCTTGGGTCTAGAAATCCCTAATAAGAGTGGGGATGTAGGGGAGGGTGCCCTTCCCACATGGGGAAGAATCTTGCAGAGTCCAGGTCAGTTGGCTATTCCTGGGTAGCAGCATGCTTGGTTTCCAAGGGCTGGTACTGCTGGACAAGCTGGCATTCTTGTCATATTCTGAGGGCAACAGATTTGGCAACAGGGTTAAAAAAAAAACACAATTCAACCTACAACCACTATATACAAAAGGCAGGAGTTAATTTTTCAATGTCCCACGTTAGGAAAAGAAATGGCTTCTTTGGAGGAAGGTGTGCAGGGCATGTCACACCTGTCCAAAGCCCTTTTGCCCACCATACTTAGTTTGGGCTGAGGGGTATAAATTTTGGATTTCCCACCTCTCAGACCTCTGGGCCCTTTCTGTCCAAGCCATTAGGACAGAAAAGAAACCAGTTTTAAAGTGAAGCCTGCAGACCACCCCATACTTCACCAACTCAGCCACTTAGTTCAGCCAAACCGTTGAGTCTCAGGAGGTGGCAATGCAGATGGGCTTCTTAAGTGAGGCCTATATGTACAGATAATTACTCAGGTAGAGATCATAGGCTTATGCCCTATGAAAACAGAAAGAACATACACGTTAATTCACACAACACAATTCACAAACCAGTCTCTTAATTTGAGAGACTGTCTTACTGTTAAGACATCCAGTTGCAAGGCACTTGACATTCTTCTTGCCTGTAAATAAAGCATTCTTGATAATGTCACAGACTTGGTTTAACTTTCAAATGGAAAACAAACTTTATAGACAGCTGCACTGAGCATTGCGATTTTCCTTGAGTCACGATTTTTTCTCCTTAAGATTACCCTCCTTGCCAGTAAAGGGACTGCATTAAGTCCAGTTTTTAATTTAGCCTGTTCATTTGCATAAACACAACAAGAGCAGTGATTGATCACATATGATCTTTAAGTCTACTATGCTGGAACTTACGCAAGGAACCTTCATGTTGACTTTTGTCTGCCCATCAGGGCACAGAAGCTGAGCCACATACCTGCCTTTCAACCTTGCCTGCAAACACCTGCTTTCCCAAGTTCTTTGGGTTTTCCATTGTGCCTTAAGGTTCTTTCCAGCCATCTTTCAGGAAAGCAACCTTCGTTCCTTTCCTGGAAAGACTGCCGTGAACCGCACAACCAACCAAGGTGTCAGGCCTTTTTCCTTCTGGGCTTTCCTTAGCTTCAAAAGTCAAGTCCAGTTCCTCAGGGCTTTCTGGTGACCACCAGAGCCCAAGCATGCCTCCTTCAGGCATGTCACTCCAGTCAAAAGTCTTGGTTAACAATACCTTTATTAACAACTGGTCTTTTTAGTTTTATGCAAAGAAACCTAACGGTAATTACTTACTCCTTTAAATTGCCAAATTCTGGAGGGATCAGGTAGGAGAAAAATACACAGTGTGAAGGAAAATCCTTGTCCTTCTAATATTCCCAAAATTGCATTTCCATGCCTTATACTTTCTTTTGTTCACTTTCCTACATGTGAAGTTTTCTTAACTTTCTCTGGGAAACCTCAATTTTCCTTTCAGATTATATGGCCAGTACCAATACAGAGAATTCCAGACCCTTCCTGGGCCTCAGAGAATTCTAGACCTTACATAGGTCTCTAATGGCTAATGCCAAACCAATACAGGGAATTCCAAATGACCTTTCATAGGTCCCAAGGCTAAATGCCAACACAGGGAATTCCAGATGACCTTTCCTAGGTCACCAATGGCTAATGCCAATCCCAACACAGGGAATTCCAAATGACCTTTCATAGGTCCCCAATGGCTAATGCCAATCCCAACACAGGGAATTCCAAATGACCTTTTATAGGTCCCCAATGGCTAAATGCCAACACAGGGAATTCCAAATGACCTTTCATAGGTCCCCAATAGCTACATGCCAATACAGAGGTACAGTAACCATACAATTAGACCACAAGTAGTTGAGGTTTCCCTTTTCCCAGGTTTAAAAACTTTCACAACCTTTCTATATATTTACCCATTCAGATTTAACCATAACCCATTTCCAATTCTTTTCCACACTGTAAAGGACTCTACCCAAACTCAGTATTTAGCAGCTAAAATTCCCTAGATTTGCAAGCACATGCCTAAAGCAAAAGAAACACTTTTAATCTGTGTTTCAGTTCACTGTCCTTTTTTTCGAAAGAGTAATTTCAAATCTTCTTCCGGAGTGCAGGTCCAACTTTCCCTTTCGGTGTCAGTCACAGCAGCAGGGTCTGTGTCCTCCTCAGGCGGTGCTCGTTTTACCCGTGTGTGGTGTATCCAGGACTTGATTCCTACCAGCTTCAGCGAAGCATGTGTTGTTAGCAAAACATCATAGGGACCAGTCCATTGTTCAGCCAGCTGCTGTTCGGGACCTTGCGTCTTCCAGGTCTTCAGTAAGACTCTGTCCCCAGGTCCGAATGGGTGCAAGGGTTCTCATTTCTACTTCCCTTCTTACGATCTGGACACTCATTCTTCCAATGGCCCTTCTTTCTGCAATAGGCACACTGGTCCTTGCCCAATGGCTCTTTCCTCCTCTCTTTAGGGTCCTGTTTCTTCCTTTGGCCTCTCCAGCCTGTTTTAAAGAACATCAGGTCCTGTCTTCTCTTTTCTACTCCCCTTGCATGGTAAACTCTAAATGCGATGTCCACTAACTGAGAGGGGCTCATTCCTAATACCCCATCTATACGCTGGAGTTTCCGTCTAATATCTGGGGCACTCTGCCCAATAAATGTCATGTTCACCATTCTTATGTTCTCTTGTGCCTGTGGATCAACATCAGTGTACTTTCTATAGGCTTGATAGATCCTCTCTAAGAACTCAGAAGGATCCTCATCTGGTTTTTGCTGAATAGTCTGTACCATATTTAGGCTTTTTGGCTTGGGTACCCCTTTTCTAAGTCCTTCCAATATACACTTCCTGTAGTGTTTCAAAGGAACTAGGCCTCCACCATTTGGGTCCCAGTTAGGCTCTGTCCAAGGAATTGCCACAGTTGGGTCGGGGGTCCCATGGGGATCCTCTCCATGGAGACGCTGAGCCTCTTCATTAGCCTTACTTGTAACCAGTCGCCTCTCATCCCCAGTTAGCAGAATATTTAGGAGAGCCTGTACATCTGCCCAGTTCGGGTTATGAGTGGCAAAAATGGAGGCAACAAGCTCTGCCATTTCCTGAGGATCTTCCCTATATGAGGGGTTAGAATTTTTCCAATTTAGCAAATCTGAAGTGGAAAATGGAGTATGGGCCCAATAGTAGCCAGAGGGCTGGCCTTGCTGATTTATTCCACCTATTGGGTACTGCCGTAGAGGGAATTGGCTTGCTCCGAATTGGGAGGCCCCCTGACTATACTGAGTTCCTTGGCGGGTTCTGGCGGGGGAGACCCACTCCTCCTCCTGTAAGGGTGGAGTCATTGACTTTGCAGTCACTTCAGAGGCTGGCTCCAAAAAGGGTGGTGCAAGAGAAGTCCCTTGAGTTTGCAAAAGGGCGGGCACCACGGAAGCCACTTCCATCTCTGGAGGTGGCATGGTGGAAGCAGCCTCCACCTGCAGAGGGCGCTGTGCCGTCGCCACTGGCATTGCAGGAGCTGCGGCCACCTGCAGAGGGCGCTGCGCCACAGGAACCGTCCCCCCGGAAGCCTGGGCCTCCTGCAGAAGAGGTGGAGCCACTGCTGCGGAAGCTATGGCCTCCTGAACCGCCCCCACCTGTGCCTGGCTTGGCGCCAAATTAGGGCCTTTGTCTCCCGGATTTAGAGAATTAAAGAGGGCTACTTCCTCATTCTCCCTTTCTTCCCGCGTTTGACTCTCAGGAAAAGGCTTTGAGACCTCTTTTTTCCTCTGCACCATTATTTGGGCCTCCATTTCTGCTAAGGTCTTATTATGCAACTCTGCAAATGCATTTAGATAATAAACATCTTCCCAATTTCCTGATTGCAGGCAGTACCTTTTCAATTGCTTAATGACATGATAATTCAGGGTACCATTCACAGGCCACCTTTTCTTACCACCCAGAACATACTCAGGCCAAACAGTGTTACAATAATAAATTAATATTTTTCTAGTCATAGGATAACGACAGTATTTATCCCAATTTTCCAAAATTCTCTCCAGTGGGCTGCCATCAGGGACTTGCCCAGAACTGCTTCCATTAACCCAGACATACATGCTAATGGCTATACCCAAAACAATCCCAAGGACTAGAAAACATATATACCACTCCGGCACCCATAATTCTTTTACGTCCAGGAATTCTCCTAACCGGACAAACAAATCTAGTATCCACGATGCCATTATTTCAGAAATGAGTTTTAGCAAACAATCTTACTTCTCTAATCTCTTCTCAGTTCTATTTTCTTTTCACCACACTGGCGTGCTTAGGCGGTCGGCGCCCTCAGAAGGTGTCTCCCAAGGGGGTCGACCTGCCACGGGCAATTATTAATGTCCCATCTGGGTCGCCAAATTGTTACAGAACCCCTGGGCTGCTCCAGTTGAAAACAAACCCACGGGCTCTTTAGTTAGGGGCCCGATTGCCCACCGCCAAAATTATAACTCTCAATACCAGAGTTTGGTGAAAAGAAAAAGAATTGTTTATTTAACAGTTATATAGATGTAGTTATTTGCGGATTTCTGTTGTTAAGTCTTATGCTCTTTAAAATACCCACAAACACATATCCTTGCCTCCCCCCCTTCCAAACCAGGCTAGTTTTAGGGAAGTCAGAGAAACCGTTTCCCTACTTTCCCAACACAGTTCAGCTTTACCAGCAGCTGCCAATCATTCAATCCTGATTGGGGAGGTCCTTTCTGTGCTGTGGTGCCCTCCAGCTCTCAATGCAGAACCACCTGGATTCTCAGCCTCCTTGCAAACTGTCTTCTTCCTGCAAACTGCACGGATCTCCTTTCCTTCTCAAAACCGCATGGCGAGAGCCTCTTAAAGCAGCCTGGAGACCCCTTCTCCAAGCCACATGGAGAAGGCCCCTTCACCAAGCCACGTGGAGGGAGCACACGGGAGAGCGAGAGAGCGAGAGCCCGAGAGCGAGAGCTTGAGAGACCCCGCTAAAATGTCTGCAGCTGCTTATATATCCCTGACTGCGTCATCTGACGCAGTGGGCGTTGCAAACAGTTCTGACCATTCACAGGTCCTTACGTAGACTGTGTGCTTTCTCCATACTGTCCCCTGGTTCAAGACTCCTCCCATCTGCCTGAGGCTTCGGATGCATTAAATCCATTTGCATAAGAAAGACAGTAGTCACCAGCCTCAGGCATGTGGAAGCATTTGAAAAGCTGCTTACTTCTCCCCATCCCCCAGCAGCAAACTCTGGGGATTTTTGGACTCCCCTGTTTCTGTAACAGAAATACAACTAGGAACATTTTGATTAGGTGTAAGAGAATTTTGTAATTGTCCAGAGTGCCTAAAAACGCAAGAGATTTCCTGTTGGTGGCAGGCAGTTAACACTTCCATGAGAAGAGGTGAGCCTGCTTGACTGGCTGTCTGTTGAGGCTTTAAAGAATCATTTGGTGGCAGATCTCTTTTATTTTCACAGATTTTACTACCATGCTTTAATGAAATGTAAACAGTGATGTTACTTACTGACTTAGGTTGTGGGCACCTGGTCCCAGGAAGGACTCTCTGTCCTCCCAAAGGTTCTTTATCTGTGCGTTGTCATGGAGCCAGAGAACCAAATGGAAGCTGAGCGGTGAGCAGCACAAGCTTTATTCAATGGCCGGAGAACAGAGAATGGAGAAGCGGGAGTTAATTACAGATCAACTTCTCATCTTAGAGAAGTCTCGGGAGATTATTATGGGGCAACATAATGGGGAGAAATGGGCCCTCTCTTCCCAGCACTGGGGTGCCACCCCCTTTTCTTCCCTTATATGGCCCCAGGCAGATCTGTCATGGCACTGGTGGGTGTGGCTGTTAGTCACTTAGCTAACGTATTATAATCAGGGTGCAATGAGGTTCATAGTGCGCTCTGGTCTTTTTTTTTTTTTATTCTAGACTTCTTTCTACTCCTGTGTTTTTCCTGTAACTGGAATGAAAAGGTAAGTACACGAGGTTTCACCAGTGAGGGCTTATAGCCATGGTGAAAGTAACTCTGTCATTTCTCTCTCTCTCTCTTTAAACAAACAAACAAACTTTCAAAGTAGTCTTTCCCTTCCCTAAGTGTTCTATTTTATTTGCTTTCTCTAGTTGCTTCTTTTTCTTCTTTTTCTATGAAAGAAAGGATTAGGAAAAATGTAACTACAGTTGACCCTTGAACAACGTGGGTGCCATCCCCCAAGTATTTGAAAATCATGTTTACCTTTTGACTTGTCCCCAAAACTTAACTGCTAATAGTGTTCTGTTGACAAGAAGCCTACCCAATAACATTTTTAAATAACACAAATGTTGTTATACTGTATTCTTACAATACAGTAAGCTAGAGAAAAGAAAATGTTATTTTAAAAATCATAAACAGAAAATATATTTATAGTATTTATTGAAAATCTGCATGTAAGTGGACCAACACAGTTCAAGAGTCAAATGTAATTTACTGGTTGTGCTCCTTAAAAACCAATCATCTCTCTAAAAACCAGAGGGGAACATTTAATTCTAGTTAATCCTCTTCTGATAGTTTTTGATATACTGTGAATTCCATTTCAACAGCCCTTCATATTTACAAAACGGAGGGACCAGCAACTGTATGTAATGGGAATGAATCCTATTTTTAACGCTAAATTTTCTCAACTAGTATTAAAATACTAAATGAAAGGTGTTATGATATTTCCTGGGTGAGTCACTGAATCTCAAGAACAAATATGTTTACTCAGTACACAAAGCACTGTGAAACCAGAGAAAGAAAGCATTTGTCTTTCAGAGCCCAGAGGAGGTCTGTCCCCTCCTTGGCTAATACTCTGAGTCCCCGGGTTAGGGGGCTTTGCCTACTTCCACCTCAAGGCACAAAGCTCTCTTTGATGCTCAGGAAAGCTTGTGGCAGACTGGAGTGGGGAGATTAAAATGGCAGTTACAGCACAGTTGAAGTCCACGCTGAAACTATAGATTTCCTGTCACTACAACATTTCGGGTGCATTAACATCAACAATAGGCTAATGCGGAGTGTTAAGGATAGCGTAATCAGGAATATTTAAAGTGCGAATGAGCTTCCTTAACAAAATGTTTTTAAAAAGTCTCCAGTGTAGTACATGGATTGGAGGAGACATTGAGAAGGAGCATGCTGTCCTTCATTATATTGTGCTATTGAAAGGGAACGGCCTCCATTCAAATCTCAGCTCTGCCTCTTACAGGCGAAGGCATTCAGTGTTTTCAAGGCCCAGTTTCTTCTGAAAAGTGGGGATAATAAGAGCACATGCTGACAAGAAAAAATTCTGAGATGTCCTAAATTAAATTTCAGCAGGCTGAATGGAGGAAGGAAGAGACAAGAGAGGTTAATCAGTTAACAACTGCAGGTCAAAACCAAGAAAAGACTGCTGACCTTTCTGAATGTACCAGGAAACTTGGAATTAGCTTACAAGAGGCTATCTCCCAGGTTATTTAAAGACAATAGTGGAGCAGCTGACCACCAGGTGCCTCTGCATCTTGCTTATGCATGAACTTTCTCGACTGTTTCCACAGCCAACTTAAAGGGGAAACACTCCTTCCCTATGGACAAGGAACCTTTCCCAGAACTAGCCTCACTTTACCTTCTCTCACTGACTTTATCTGTAGCCAATATAAATTCTTTCAAAACAACTTCCATCTTTCTTCTCCAACTTGATGTGTAAAAGGACTATCAGCCCCAGGACTGAGGACACGTTTATCTTTTCCACCTAGCCCTGCTCTTGTGGTTTAGACTACACGTCCCAGGACAGGTTCTTTCTCTGGCCAGCATAGTTGTATGACTCCATAAACCCTTTGTTTTAGAAAAGCTTACGGCCTTAACAGTTTTTTACTTATCAGTTCTCTGGAGAATTGTTGATGAGGATTAACTAAGATAATGTATATCAAGGTTTTAGCTCAGGCTTTGCTCATAGTATTATATACAATAAATGTCTTGAAAAGCTTTCCAAGATTTTCTTGTAACAGGAAACATGTAGAACTGGATGCGTTTGTCCTGGTTGGGCTAAGGTGGGGTGCACTGTCCATGCTTCCTTTTTCTCTGACTCCCCAATTCCTTTTCTCTTCACTCTTGAGCCTTCTCCTCCCTCATTTGGGTCTTTTTCTTACTTCCTCTTGTCTGAGAGTTCAGGTCTTTGCTTTGAGCTTCAGGAACAATAATGCATAGAAGAGTAACTTTCTTTCCTAAATTCTACTGAACGAATCTTTAGAGGAGCAGAGGGATTTTCTCTATTGTAACCCTAACTCATTGTACGAAGTCAGAGCAGGATTGTATGAGGATATCTTTGGTGTGTGTATACAGGACCGGTGGTGGTATAGGGCATGGTGTGATGAGATTGTGAGCCCTGTCTACCATTCCATCCTGATTTGGGGAGGAGTCCATTAATCAGTATCATGGCTCCTCTATGACCCCTGAACAAGAAACACTTTCCATTTCTAATTGAAGTAGGTTTGGAATAGGGGCTTTTCTATTTGCTTCTAGCTTATGCTAGGTTGGCAGCCCTCTCTATCAGTTTTTATTTTGTTTTTGAAAGAAGGATGATACCCATCAGAGCTGAAGCTGTCCAGTTGTGCAGGGAGTTTAGCACCTGGTCCCACAGACTGAAATCCGACCTGAAGTCAGTTCACTCATTGAGATATTGGCCCTATCTGGGTGGCATCCACCTGGAAGAAGGCAAGTCCAGTGAGGGGTAGTATATTCACACCCATCGGTTTGGCCAGCTGATGCTCTCTCTCCCTGAAGGTGGAACTGAAACGTGCAGGGTATTGGAAAGCATCTCTGAACTGAGCTCAAGCATTCATTGCATGGGGCTGCATATCCATTAATGTGCTTTAAAACCCATGTAAGGACCTCTCCTTTTCCTTACTTCTGAAGAGAGGTATTTTTAGTTTCATTTGCTGGAACTAATGTGATTCAAAATCTTTTAATCGGTTTCTTTGTAATTCTGATGAGTTAAAAAATGCCAGAATTGAACAAAACTAAAAAAATATTTTTAAAATAATGTTTAATGAGTACACATTTACAAAAGCAGTCATCTTATAACATGGGGAGAACATATAAAAATAAAAGGTCTATGAGCTTAAAAAAATTTTCCCAGAATACAAGAAACACACCAGTACTGAAGAAATTTAGTCTAATTTTTAAAATGTAGAACAGTTTGGATCTGTTAGAAAGAGTACAGCTCATCATTTCCATCTATTCCAAACTCATTCTTTCCACCTTAAGTAAACCAGAGGGTTTGGCCGTGCTAGGATGGTCTCACCTGGCTTGATGGTTTGGGGAGGGAAGAAAAGGAAATGCTTTTCTGTTCAGCAAGCATGTGGGGCTTGGAACCTTTGAGGTTGAGGCTGAGGGTCAGGCCCAGCAATGCAGTGTTGTTTCAAAACCACCAGGGGGCGCTCTCTAACTTCCAGCTTCACGGAGAACTTTTTTTAAGTACCCAGGTAGAGCATTTTTGCTAGGCTAGAAAAGGAGGGTCCATTTTACTCTAGGAAAGCTTTGCTACCTAGGTGTAGTAGTTCCTATTTTTAGTGATAGATTGTAATCCAGTGAAAACATATTACTCTGTTACTGAAAAGGAGCATGGTTAACCCAAAAGGCTTTTTTACATCAGCCAAGATAGTCCTTAACCAATTTTCTAGCCAAAGGGCAGGCTCCAACCCTTGAATACTTGGCTGTCTGGCATAAAATAGAATGGATAAGTAATGACAGTTTCCCTGTCCTTCCCATTTAAGCTCTAGGGTTGGCACCACACACCACAGCTCTGCTCAAAGTCTTTGTACCCTTGCTGGGTGGATCAAGGATACATTGATGATCATATGTTCTGTGTATCATCTCAATGAACATAAATTGAAATAAAAAACAAAATCTATAAGGGTACGATGAAACCAACACCCTTATCTAACACCAATGATATTGACAAGGTCACCTTAGAAATAATTTGGCAATATGTATAAAAGCAGTTTAATTTTGCAATCCCAATTCTTGGTGAGTGTTCTGAGGAAATAATATGAAATATGAAAAAAGTTGTAAGTGCTAAATTATCCTCTGAAATGTTATTTGTTTTAGTAAAAAATGCACATAACCTACATGTTTAATTAGGGCAGTAGTTAATAAATGTCTATTTGATACAATATTATGCGTCTGTAAATTCAATACATATACCAGATAACTAAGAGAACAAAGCTGCTGATATATTAAGTGAAAAAGATACAACATCGAGTATACAGTATACATAGAACTATTTCTAAAAAGCTTTATAGAAAAATATCCTGAATTATGGATGATATTTTAATACATTTTCATTATTTTGTATACTGTCATGTAGAATATATGATAAAAGTAAAAAATAAAAAGAGAGAGAGAGAAAAAAAATAAATGGTCTTGATAGAGCAGGTGAGAAATGTCAAACCCAAAGCCTTATTATTCTTTCGGGATGTGGGAAGATTGTGCATAAGGCTCCTTTTAGCTCCATGTATGAGCCAGGAAGGCTAATCCTGGTGAAGGTCATCTTGGAAATGGAACTATCAGCACAGAAGAACAGAGAGAAGCATCCTGCATTCTGGTGAGGATGTGAGAAAGAACCAAGTCTCATGGAACAGCTACTGCTCACATGTCTCTGCACTAAGACGTGCTGCAATCCTCTCTAATCTGTGCATTTGTCACACACATTCATTATTCATTTAATTTCACTGCTTAAAATTATAATAAACTATGACAATTATAGAAGCTACTTCTTTTTATGCTAGAAATTCATTTCATAGATGATTAATAAAGAATAATATCTGGAATACATTATTTACAAAGCATACCACAATACTTAAATAAACCAGACATACTCTAGTGGGACTTCACATTTATTTAGCTTACTATCTAAAATTCTTGTTTATTGCAACTTTTGTGCATGGGCTTTCATTAACCTTTCCTTGCTCACTGTACCTTGAGAAAACCCAAGTGGGTATCTTTTAAGTTTAACTCATTCTTTCGTGTAGAGGAGGGATCTTTGGACAACTGTATAGATTTGCATATTTCTGACCCGTACTTCCAATAAACTGTAGTATTTTTGTTGTGCTGTAAAACAGTTCTCCACTCTACACATTCATATTGGTAAAATCAAAATCAAAGAGCACACTTAACTACAGAATTCACTATGGCAATATTTATAATCATCTTCCTGTCCAAAAATAAAAAAACCCTCATTCCTTTTACTTCACTTGGTGCTCCTCTTCAGGCATACCTACTAAAGCCTTTATCAGTGGCCACCCTTCTCCTGTTTTCTTTTTGCTCCACCAGAGTAGGAAGTTGCATGTACTTGCCCTGGAATTTACGAGACATTAGGTTATGCAGGGTACCCACAACAGGAAGCTTTTCAATATGAAACCACAAGGCTAATCTGGTTCTCCAGGTGAGGCCTGCATGAATTCATCACTAACTCGAGGTAAAATGCTGTTTTCTTCCAGTCTCTCAAGTTCTCAAAGTCAGGCAACATTTCCTTCATTATTCACAAACTTCAGGCCACGGTGGGAGAAAAATGTTTTCTTGACTGAGCCCATTGTTTGTCTCTACAAACTGGGTGAATTGAACATTGCTTTAAATATCTGTTTTTCCATTCATTGCCAAGTCTGATAATTTTGAGTTCCTTTCCCATCCCTGTCGGATCCGTGTGAGGGTCTTGTCTATACATGGCAGGATGAGGATGAACTTGATCACCAGCACTGTGCAAGGAATGATGAGTGCTAGCACATAAGCTGAAGGAAGATACCATCTGAGATTTGAAGGACTGAGGAATCTCTTTCCGCCATATATCAGGGTGTGAGCAGTGCACAAGATCAGGGTCAAATAACCCAGCTTGGACTATAAAAGCATGAAACAAAAATATGTACATTAACTCTGTTTACATTTTACAGCACAACACTCTAAGCCAACTAAGAATATTTGTCAACAACAACAAACCTTTGAAACCTATCATATTTGGAACACTTTGCTAAATACTGAGGAAAGCATCAACCCTCCAGGATGATAAATATTTTATTAAAAAAAAAAAAAAGATTGTGCTTACAAATGACATGGTGGTTTCATCTTAAGCTGGCTGGATGGGAAAGTTTCCCAGGAGTAAACTCTTTTGAGTTTGAATAAATAAGATACCATACCTTCTTTTTCAATGGTAAAACTCGTTCCTTAATTACCTTTTCTGGAGGTCAGAGATTAATAAGATACAGTATGTCCTCAAGAAGTACCACATTAATATACATTACTGAGTAAAAGCAGATACTAGTTAATTTCTATCACAATAAAGAGAAATTATCAAACTTTACTTTGGTCTGTTTTGGCCTGAATACTCAAGCTCAATGTTTATTTCTATCTTAGTGCCTTGAATAAAGGTGTTGACATGAGAAAATGTTGACTGTATTTGGTCCCTGGAAAAAACTGTAAGACTTTTGAAATTCGAATAGTTTTATAAAATTCAAACTGAATGCCAATTACTCATGGTCTTTTCTATTACACTGATTCATAATAAACATGCATCAAAAATAATTGGGAGGGCTTGTTAAAACAAATTGCCAGTTCATATGTCCAGACTTTCTGATTCATTAGGTCTGGGAGGGCCTGGGGATTTGTGTATCTAACAAGATCCCAAGTGATGCTGATTTTACTGGTCCAAGTACCACATTTTGAGAACCACTGGTTTATAAGAATATTTAAGGCCCTGGCTGGGTAGCTCAGTTGGTTAGAGCATTGTCTAGATACATGAAGGTTTTGGATTTGATCCCTGGCCAGGGAGTATATAAGAATCAACCAATGAATGCATAAATAATTGGAACAAAAAATTGATGCTTCTCTCTCCAAAATGAATAAATTTAAAAAAATTTTAAAGAATAGTTAATAATCCCCTTTAATAAGGTATCTAGTGGTCGATATGTGAAAAAAAAACAAATTTCCCTGTTACAGACCAGCATTGTGTCTGGTATGATGACAGTCTAGTATATCTTGTTTTTAAGGCTTTAAACTTTGTTTCAGTACATTGCTTTATAAATCAGTATGTCCCTATTCTAAAGTTGATTTTCAGAAGTAGAAATTTTGTCTTTGTGTTTCTTTTCACTTTGTACCAAGTACACCTCCATAAAATATAATATTTGTTGGTGCTTTTCACTCTGTACTTGTAGCTGTAGTTCTGGGAGAGTCAGGAATCTCAGATGCCCTGCTAGGAATCAAACCATTATGGAATCTACCTTTTGATAGTTTAGCATTTTCTAATTTGAACTTCTTTCAGTTGCTGTTTTTATAGGATTGCTAGAGAAGTCATGGAGCAAAATGAAAATTTATGCATGGTATGAGAGAAAAATGAGAATGTTTGAAAAGCAACACTCATTTTGCAATTAAAGTAGATTAAATTTTGAGGTCCTTACCTGGACAAATCGGAACTCTCTCCAGTTGACCATGTTGCTAACTGATGGCAAGGAAGTGATCCCCAAGAGGACAAAAAAGAAAAATCCAAGGATTCCCAAAGACAAATATGAATCACTAAGCCAGGCAGAAGAGGCACTAAATGGATTTGCTTTCTTTTCTATTGCCTGTGAATAATTATAAGCAATTTTTAATAATTACATTTTAAAATAAACTGTCCAAACCTTCAAGGGGACTAAAAATACCTCTGCATGGTTTATTTGCTCAAGGAAAGTTATATGACATTTCTTAATAATCGTTTGAATATAATTGTAAAGAAAAATGACCCATGGATATGGACAACAGGGTGGGTATTGAATGTGGGAGTGGAGGGGTGGGGAGGGGTGGGGTTGACAGGGCAGTGGACAGTAACAGGGAAAAATTGGGAACACTGTAATAGAACAAGATTAAAAAACAATAAATTTTTTAAAAAGAAAAATACACCTGGAAGTATTTTTCTTGGTAGAAAAAGTAATTGGTTTTACTGGAAGTTCATTATAGTTGACTCCAGGAGTTGTATAGAGAGTTTTAATTGGCCCTATAAATCCTAAAACAAGGTAAACATGGACTTAAACCTTCTTTACCATATGGTTTCTTGTTTCCCAAGAAAAACTTGATATTCTCAAATGATTACACCAAGATTTTGTCTTTCTGCTTTATATGTTGATTAGCCACACAAAAATTTTAGTTTTTTTCATATTTATTATGTGTAATACAACATCGAGTCTGTCATACCACAGATGGAGAGAAATCAGGCCCCTTTAATGTGATTCTCACCCCAAAATTTCCCATGCATTTGTTAGGGAAATTATGTAGAGAAACCCACAGAAGCAGCATCAATGAGTTATTAACTAATAAACTTTGAGACTTAAGTACGATTGGTCAAAACGAATTATTTCCTTATGAGAGCTAATGTATATAGACAGCCCTTCCTCTGGGACTGCTTTTAGGCTCCCTGAGTTGACTGACTCTGAATATTTTGGTTATGCAGAAAATGGTATTTGCCATTTGCTTAGAAAACTAAATAATTGAGGACAATCCCACAAGCCACAACATTAATGGGGTTATACACACTGTTTTGTAAATTTGTTTACATGCTTGTGACACATGCTGGCATAGCCCCCTTACTTACAAAACGGTTCGTTTTGACTTCCCAAAGGAAGTAGCGAGCATAAAAAGAGAAGCTTTAAAATGCATTGGTTTATATTTATTAAATGTGCCCCAAAGGAATTTAACTAGATGTCACTACGTTTCCTGAGCCCTCAACACTGTCAGTTTGTCAGGATTCCAGTTCTGTGGGAACACAGATCTAGACCCAAGGGAACCGGGGAATCTAACCTGGGAAGGAATCCAACTTTCCTTCTCAAGTTAGATTCACTCAAAAACAAACAAACAAACAAAAAAAACAGACATGAGGTGTCTAATTTTAGTTACTTTAAGCAATAAAGGTGCTTAGAAGACTGGTTTTCTATCCTTGTAAAATGGACTATCATATAGCAAGTTTCCTCTTTGACTTAAGTAATAGGAGAGTACAAATGAGTAGAGATTCACCTGGGTAGCGGTTAGGTTTCCCAACCTCCATCGTACGTAATAACGAATAGGAATCACAAGTGTGTAAAGGACGTGAAGAAAGGCAAATCCCAGTGCCAGCAAGCCAAGCTGCTTTCTGCAGAGCATCCAGTGGTCCAGCCAGTCTGGGAATCGGCGGTATTTGGTACCTCGGTACAGTTGCAGAATGGCAGCAATCACGCCAGGGAGGTAAACCAACGCGAGCAGGGTCAGCGCAGCTATTGGAAAGACGCGATTTGGAATGGAAACAGCCAAGCGGAATGTGATGTCTTTCTTTTCATAAACGTAAGAGTAGATTACTTCTCTGACAGCACAGTAGACAAAAAAGAAGACGCACAGACATACAGACAAATAGAAGGGGAACTTCCACATTGGAAACAGTTGCAGGGGGTAGTTTTCAATTTCCTGGGCTGCCCCGAGAGATCCTCGATCCAACGGTGTCAGTCCAAGAGTATGAACTATATCCATCACTTTCTGCTTGGCTTTGCTATTATTTCCGCAGACGAATACCTGAGTTAAAAAAAATTATTTTTGTATTTTTTCTTTAATAATTATTTTGAAAAGTCTATATAAGTACTGCTTAGAATGAGGACATGTGGTAGTGAACTGCATTTCAAACGAGGCTGTTGAATCAACATGTAATGAGATGATGTTTTAAATTTGCACATGTGTGTTGGGTAGTTAAGTACCAGGGTTTCAAGCTGAGAGGGGTTTCGGGCACATCACACTGATAAGGCAAGCCTTTGTTTTCCACAGTGGGAACAGTTTCATGTTTCTTCTGTATTCGTGGGTGCCCCATCACTTATAGATTGCTTCTAATCTCAGTGAATAAACGGACTAGTTTCACACAAGGTAATGGGAGCAGAAAGGATATCTAGCAACAATTTTCGGTGTGTTATTGTCTAGTACTAGCAAGAGGCCTCCAGAGACTGACACCATTGGGGTCCATCAAACCAAAAACTTTGCAGACAGTGGGAAATTAATCACAGATGACCACCCTACTTGGTTAAACTCAAGAAAATGATTCATGGCACATATTAGCAGAATGGAATATTGAGTGGGTATTTTCTTCTGGAATTATATTTTGGAATCTGTGAGGTGAGGGCACGTTAAAAAATTCATTTTTTAAAGATTGAGTGTGAAGTAAATGCATTGTTTTATCTTACCTGCCGACTTGCATCCAGTGCCCCTGACTGCAGAGCCCAGGCCGAGAGGGTGTTAAATGCTTTCACTACATGGGCTCCTGGCACCAGCTGAGCCAGGTACTCTGCGTTGGATTCTGGGTACTGATTGACTTTGAGGTTGTTGCTGACATCGACCAATATTTTCCCATGGAGAACCTCAGTCAGTGCTGTGAGAAAATCATAATGTTCCCTGTGGATGACTATGATTATGGTGTCAGATTTCTGAGCCGCTTCTGAATAGCTCAAGACCTCAGCACCGGTGGGCAGCAGACTGGACATCCTGGGAGTTCGACTTCCAAAAACAACAGAATAACCACACTGGAGCATTTTAAGTCCCAGTGATCTTCCAAAATCTCCAGTTCCAAAAATACATATAGTCTCTTGCTTTTCTGAAGAAATCATAGTAAGAGGAAGTGTATCTGTAGAAGTTTTCTCCATGACTGAAAGATAATAATAAAACAAAATATGAATGCTCTGGGCATGGAAAAATTAATGAGAATTATCTCCAGGAAAGAGTGGTTGGCTGATGTTATTCTAAACTTATAGTGAATTTCCCACAAAATTTGGAAAGAGTAAAAATTGTCATATGTATTCTCATGTGTTTATTTAACAAAATTATTGATAAAAAGTTCTGTTGGATAAAGAGATGCATTAAAAAAACCAAGATACTGGTGGATGTTTTAAACTGTGCACATGTTTTGCAATGATATTACATTTATTGAACACTCACTGTTCCAAAAGTTCTCAGTCTGCCTGACTATTCCTTCTCTTCTCTATTCTTTTACCCTAATATACTATTTTTCTCTCTCTTATGTTGGGATGAACATTTGCAAGCAAGACACAGATTTGATCAAGTTGCTGGTGTCCTGTAATGAAATGGATGATGGGTTTATTGATGTAGCCTCACTTGGATCATCTTAGTCATTGCAAAGAGAGAGTGATTCTGGACTTACTTTGAGGAGCCACCACATCATTTATTCTAACCTGCCATAAACATTTTTAAAAAATAAAGATATTGACTACACAGTACTATTTTTGTTTTACCTATTACTAGCAGCGTGACCTTGAGTAAGTTACTCAAACTCTTTGTGTTTCAGTGTCATCATCATCTTTTCTAAAATCCTCACCCAAGGATATGTTTTTACTGATTTTTAGAGAGAGAGAGAGAGAGAGAGAGAGAGAGAGAGAGACATCGAACGATCGCCTCCTGTTCGCACCTTGACTGGTTATCAAACCTGCAACCTAGATGTGTGCCCTGACCGGGAATCAAACCCGGAACCTTTTGGCGTATGTATGAGATGATGCTCCAACCAACTGAGCGACCCAGCCAGGGTTCAGTGTCATCATCTCTAAAATAAAAAATTTATAGTACTTAGTTTGGAGACATTGGAAAGACCAGATGAATTGGTGTATCTTAAAACAGTTTTTGAAACACAGCAAATTGGCTATTAATAGATTACTTAATAATCTACTAATTATCTAATTAATCAATCTATTAATTATAATTTATATAAATATAAATTAAGGTTTAATTATGCTTCTATAACTGTGTTTTTTGGAAATACATAACATTTATCTGAAACAGCATTCAATAATTCTTAAAAAGCTTCTGGTGTACTCACTTCTTATAAACCCTACATGACATGGCTTTAGAGCATATGGATTTATCAAAACATAGATGTAAAAACAGCTCAAGTGTGAATTTCTCTCATTTGTAATTCTTAATATTTCTCTCTTAAAATGCAGCTTGGCAATCCAATGTAACATACTTGGACTGTTATCCCAGCCATTAAAATTTATTTTCACCCTTCACCCTTCAGAGACATCCCTGGGCAAACTTAAGAAACAAAACCAGTAAGGAGATATTAAATATCACTGGCTGACTTAATAGAATGAAGTATAGTTATTCCATCAGGCAGAGAGTTGCTCCTTATCAAGCTGTAGAAGTTCTTAGGTTGATTGTTGTCTTGGCCACATCTTGAGCTCCACATCAGATCCTCCTGGTTCAGTTTCCAGTCCTGGGGCAGAAACTGAGTGTTGCTCAGCTTCCAGTGCCTACAGAGGCTTACGTTGGGGCCCTATATCTTACATCTCCTGATTCTTGTCCCGGTGCTCGCATAGCCTTCAGCTATGTACAACGCATGGGGCTGGTGCCCATAGACCGGTGGGGATCAGGACTCCATAGATAAGTGGTTCCCTCTCATATTCTGGCACACAGTTCTGACAAATTAAATAAAGCTTCTCAGTAAGACCCACTGGATCAGAGCACCGCTCATCTGCAGCAGTGGCCAATGTGACCCCTCTTCCTGTCTTCCCCCCTTCCCTGGTTTGTGCTCCTGGCCCCTCACTCCAGCTCCCTGAAATCACTTCCCTAATAAAGTCTCTGCACACAAGCCTTTGTTGCAGCTCTGCTTGCAACCCAGGAAAATACAACATTTTGATTATTTTTTTATGAAAAAAGAAAAATGATCAGACCTAAGGTTATCATAACTGAGATGATGAAATAAGATGTAAAACATAAAAAGTTAGTAATTATTTGGAAGAATTTAATTTCTAACTCTTGGGGAAATATTCTAATAATAGGAGTACATAAAAATGAGGTGTATGCATGCTCTAAACCACAAGAGAGGTCATTTTACAGTAAGCACTACATAAAGAAGGAAGTTACACCCATTTCAGACTATAACTCAAAGTAGCTCCCGTGTGAAAACATGGATTTATGGAGGTAGTAAGGTTTCTTGTTTAAAAACGTAAAAAAAAGAAGTTTCCTAGTCCTGTTTTACTCTTAGATGTAGGCTGGAAGGAATAAAGAAAATGAAAGAGGTGGTAAACAGGAAGCAGAGTTATTAAGGGAAAGATGAGTTAAAGCAGTTACAACACAGTGGTCTCCTCTCTCTCCTTCAACTCTTTGTAAACCTCAGTTAGGTAACAGCAAACGCAACAAGAATATCTCCTGGTTTGGAAAATCTCCAGAACTGGTTTTACCTCCTTTGGAAGGGAGGCTCCTTGAGAGGAGGGCCAGACATGTAATGTGATCCCACAAGGTGTTTGTAGAGATTAGAGACAGGCAACCAATGACGCAGATGCAAAGGTGGCCAAGATGACTATGAAAGCCTTGGTAGCAGCCGGCTGCCACTGTGTGTGTGTGTGTGTGTGTGTGTGTGTGTGTGTGTGTGTGTGTGTGTGTGTGTGTGTGTGTGTGTGTGTGATAGGAGGGCCAGGTGCTGGTTATGCAGTCTTGCCCATCGTTTTGGAAACCTGAGTCAGCATTCTTCCTGGGTGTTCCTAACTTGGCATGCTAGATTCAGTCTGGTGTGTGTGCTAGTTTCTCTCAGCTCCCAGAGGTCAGACATCAGAGAGGTTCAGGCCACTTCCCACTTCAGAGGATTTTAGCATAATAAAACCATGAGAATGTCCAAACAGGATTACAAAAATTGCATATATTAAATGCTTGTACTTAGCAAATAAATATATTAACAAAAAAATCTTTTTATCTGAAGTAATGATAGACCCACAGAAAGTTGTAAAGATAGTACGAGGTCCTTGTGCATCCTTCACCATTTCCTCTGTAATGGAAAAAAATAAAACGAAGTAAACATTGCTAAGACAGTCACGTTATATAAAATAAAGTCAGGAGGTTACTAAGGAAGTGGGACCTGTACACATCTTATGCCTCAGTTCTCAGAGCTGCTAAGTTGCTAAACCTGTTGCTAAACTCAGCTCAAGGCTGACTCACAAACATCCTGGAATAATGACTGCACTGTGGACGCATATGAACTTGACCTCCTCTTTGTTGTTGTTACTCCCTCGTTTGCATACAGAAACTAAGAAATCTCTGTTAACCTAGTCCACAATCCTTCATTTGCATGAAAGAATTACATCTGATGGTTTTTACCTTCTCTCTGGAGGGCAGCTTAGGTTGCTACCTGAATCTGTATCCCAGGGATTTGAATCTTTTAAAACTCCAAATAAACTTTTAAATTGTTTCACATGCTCAGATCTTCCTTGGTTAACACCTCCAGTAGTTATATTTTACATACTTATAGTACAATATCCAAAGTGGGAAACTGGCATTGGTATAAAGCATGTGTATAGTTCTATGTCATTTTATCCCATGTATAGTTTCCTGTATCCACTACAGCATCAGGGTACGGAACTAGTCCAGCAATACCTCTTTATAGTGATACTTGTCCCTCTCCTTTGCCTCCCCTAGCCCCTGCAAACCATTAGTCTGTTCTCTAACTCTATAATTTTGTCATTTTGAGAATGTTATATAAATAAAATCCCACAAAATATAACATTTTCTTATTGACTTTTGTTGTTGTTGTTGTCACTTAGCATAAACGCCCTTGAGATCCATCCAAGAGGTCTATAGTCTGACCTCTTCATTTGCTCATTTGCTACCTGCATATTTGGTTTGGTAAAAAGTCTCTTTATGTCTTCTTCCCTTTTTTAATTGGGTTGTTTGCTTTTTAACTATTGAATGCTTTTAATTCTTTATGTATGCTAGATATGAGTCATTTGTCAGGTATATGGCTTTCAACTATTTTTTCCAGTCTGTAGCTTTTTTTTTTTTGCTTTATCATCTTAAAAGGGTCATTCACAGAGCAAGTTTTTAACTTCAATGAAATTCAATGTTTTTTTGGATTGTGCTTTTGATATGTCTAAGACTTCTTCACTAAGCCTAGGTCCTAAATATTTTCTCCTTAAGGTTTTATAGTTTATATTTTACATTTAAATCCATTATTCATTTTGAGTTAATATTTGAATAAGGTGTGAGATTTAAGCCAAGATTCATTTCCCCCCTATCATTTGTTTAAAAAGATCATCTTTCATTTAATTGCTTTTCACCTTTGTAAAAATCAGTTTCTGCACATGATTGGGTCTGTTTTTGGGCTCTCTGTTCTGTTCCATTGATTTATGTGTCTACCCTTCGCGTTTAACCATAGTTATATAATGAGTCTTAAATTGGGTAGACTGATTTTTCCCAATTTATTTTTTGTTTTAAGAATTGCTTTAGACATTCCAGTTACTTTGCCTTTCTTTTTTTTTAAATAATTTGTTTGTTTGTTTATTTTTTTAGAGAGGGGAAAGGAGAAAGAGAGGAAGAGAAACATCACTATGTGGTTGCCTCTCACTTGCGCCCTCAACTGGGGACCTGACCTGCAACCTAGTCACGTGCCCTGACTGGGAATCGAACCAGCAACACTTGGTTCGCAGGCCGACACTCAATTCACTGAGCCATGGCAGCCAGGTTACTTTGCCTTTCAATATAGGTTTTAGGATAATCTGGTATATATATATTAAATGCTTATACTTAACAAATCAGTGCTTTTTAACATATTCCAAAAATTAATGCAAACTGTTTTATTTAGTATGAATTTAATATTTAAAAGATTAAATTCATATTAAAACATAATACCCATGTACAAATACCTAATAAATGGATACAAAGTTAAAGTTGTATGATGGACTTATTTTCATCCTAGCAGTATAGTTCTGTATGTGCATAGACCTCATTTGGAGAATATATCAAAATAAAAATTTAAAGTCCTTGTGTATCAGTAGCTAGGGACAACATGGTTCTTTTTCCCTCCCCAGTCCTGGAATAGATTTATTTTCCATTCCTCTTAGAAAGAAGAATAGGGTTCAACAATCCAACTATACACCTTCTAAAAGGTACATCCTTGGAAGACAGGCCATTTGTTTCCCCTAATGTTTTCATAGAATAAAGAAGGAAATAAATAAATACTTATATACAGAAGATCATTTGTAGAAGAGAAAAAGAAGAAAAATCTGTCTCTCTCTGGTGCAGATAGGCCTGAAAGAAGAAATTAGCCTTCATAGATTCCTCCTATATCTTTCATTCTGAGAAATCCACAGAAAATACAAATTAAGGTGAATTATTTTATATAAAGATTCAACCTTATTTACATTATTAAAAGTCTTATTTGTTTTTAAGCTCACTCAATTTTACATATGTATATACAAACAAAATGCAAAGAATATTTCACTTAGAAAAGGTTTGAAGGTAATCATAAAAACAATTATAAAGACAAAACTATCGACATTACAGCACACACACTATTGAGTAATAGAACTAGTGTGCTGAGAACCATGACAAAATCATAAGTAGACAAGAAAGACACTCCCCTGCCCCCACCCCCGTCCCCCACCACAGAGTTTGGTTTGGAGAGGAATGGAAGGAGAAGGGAGAAGGTGGTACAGGCAGAAGTCTTCCTGGCACTCCTTCCAATCTTTCATTCAACCACCAAAGCAACTTCTTAGAATCACTAAGGCTTAAAGAAAATGGAAATATGCCTGCAAAGGATTACAAGAGACACCAGTGTTTTCCAACCCTGGTGCACATTAGAATCATGGGGAAGCTTTTGCAAAATACTGATGACCAGACTCTTGGAGTCTGAATCAATTGGTCTGGGGTAGAACCTGGGCATTGTTTTTTATTTTTAATTTAATTTAATTTATTTTAAATTTAAAGCTTCCCCAGATGATTCTACTATAGAGTCAAGACTGCAAACCATTGCCTGTTAACTTTCAGTGGTTCTTTTCCCTGGTCACCATTAAAATCATCTGGGCAGCTATTAAATGCTCAGGCATCACCTGCTGAGATTCTGAATCAACTAGTCTAAGGGAGAGCTCTGACATTTAAAAAAAAATGAAACAATCGATTCTAAGGAGCACCAAGGGCCAAGAACCACCAGGAATGAAAAAAGATGATATCTTCTTTGAAGAGGGACAGTAGGAGGAGAAAGACAGGGAGAACAGTGTGTCAATGAGCTTGTAAGGAGATGCAGAAACATTTTACCCGCTTTAAAGTTTTCCCCCTAAGTAATTATGGACCATATTTGAGCATCTAGAATCTTACTGTTCCAAAAGCCAGAGGCAGGAACGGTGTGCAGGTCCCACAAAGAAGAGAATCGAGGGAGCCAGACTAAAGACTTGGTGTCAGGCAGCAGGTAAGCTTTGCTCTGTACCTCTCTCAAGGAATCCTTGAAGAGTTGTCTTCCATGAGCCACGAAGTCATAGTTTGATTAAATTCAACCACTTGCCCTTGTCAGGTGGCTCAAGTAATTGGAGCATCATCCCATACACCAAAATGTTGTGGGTTTGATCCAGGTCAGGGCACATACCTAGGTTGCAGGTTTGATCCTTGGTTGGGGGGTGTGTGGGAAGCAAATCAATGTTTTTCTCTCACATGAATATTTCTCTCTTCCTTCCTCTCTTTCTAAAATCAATTGACATGTCATCAGGTGAGGACAAATAAATAAATAAGTCCACTCACAAATCTACGTCAGTTCTCCTTAGTAGCCACTCTCACCTAGTGCCATACAATATCTCGTTTAGCATATGGACAAAACCTTTATTAAAGACATCCTGCCCCTTTCTACATTTGAGAATTCAGCTTTGAGTTCTGAAATGATTGTTCATATAAGATTTCGAACTCCTTGGACAGTATGTCCTTTGGAGTCCCCACCGCCCCTTGATGTTGTAGCGCACATGTGCACTAATGTGGCTTGGCGCTTCCAGGGAGTCAGAATAGAAATAACACTTCTAAACTGTATAAGATGTGACAGAATTTTTCATCTTAATTTGATGCCTATAAACAGGATTTTTTGTTTTTGTATATTTTTTAGTCCTTCCTTCTGTTTTATTATTCCTTTTGAATTTCAACCTGAAAGCCCTATATGACTTTACAATATATTTATAATGTGCTGAAGGCCATCAATCAATTTTTTTTCATCAGAAGGTGTATATAGGGCATTCTGCAACTATGCCAGCCTTCTTGTGATTCAGATAATTTGTTTGCTTTTTTCTTAATCCTCACTTGAGGACATGCTCATTGATTTTAGAGAGAGTGGGAGAGAAACATTAATGGGAGAGAGAAACATCCATCAGTTGCCTCTTGTATGTGCCCCAAATGGGACTGAACCTGCAACTTAGGTATGTGCCCTGACTGGAATCAAACCTGTGATCTTTTGGTTTATGTGACGATGTTCAAACCAACTGAGCCATACTGGCCAGGGCCAGAGCATTTGTTTTGATATGTCCCAGGGACAATTGGACAATTGGAAAGAAAAAAAACCAACTTACACTAACACATGAACCTATCCAATTTACTATCTGAGCTATTTGTGTATTTAGTGAGATCAAAGCTGTTTAAGGAAAGCAAACATGTTCACATTTAAGCATATATTATTTTACTGACAAGTATACTTTATCAAAATCAAAGGACTTCAGTTTAAAAAGACCACCAATTACAGTTTATAAAAAATTTAGTGTGACCTCACAAAAATCAATGGGTTTTTTTTTTATCAATTACTTTTTTCTTTTTGTGGATGGTTCAATTTTCAGTCTATATGTTATTTGAAAATATAACAGTATATTTCTTACTTTATCCTTGTAGTTAGAAATAGGTCTGTTAGTAATAGCCATAGACTAATAGAAATATATCATTTAAAGCCCTTAATCTAAATAGGCCACTACAAGTAGGTTGCTGAAAAACTAATTATGTCAACTGTTTTGTGAGAAAATGTTATATGCCTCATAGCAACATAATTTACTGACGATTAGTTTTTGTGTTACCCACTAGAATGAGACAAAAGGAAATAATATTATTTTGTACAATTTCATCAAGTCACAAGAGCATAACTAAATATAACCTTTACATTAATGTTCTGGATATATCCTTCCACATGATTTGCTAATAATCAGAACTAGCTAGGGCTTGTGCTGCAACTTAAATGATTCTATTAGTAACTTTTTGCTGCCACCAAATGAATTACCAACACAGTAAGGTAATATACATCTATAGTATCTATTTTAATTGTACTTTAGAAAAAAAATTTTAATTTCAATTCTTGGTGAAATTCTAGTTCAGTTAAAAATCTTATTAATATACGTTTTCACATTTGAATCTCACCTGCATCTGTCAAGATAAATGAAGATTGTTTTCTGATTCCCTGGCCAAGAATTTCATTAGGTAAGTTCATTATCCACTGTCTATGCTGGTTAGTTCATTTGATTAAAGTCCAAGATTCATAACAACAAGGTCGGGAATTCAGTCACTTCTGAGTTTATTTACCTTGACCTCCATTTACATTCTAATTTCTGTGGTTCACCAAATATTTAGCCTGAGGACCAGGACCTGGATTGTCACCATCAGAAAAACAACTCTCTGTGATTGTGATTGAGTGGCATTTGGCTTGTTCACACTGCATGAACATTGCTTATTGAGTAATTTGGTGATTATAACAGCCTACTTAATATTTAGTGTAAATTAGTAGGTTTTGCTTTTCTAGGACTACTGCAGCCAGAGATATTTAGAAAGTGATTTAATCATTTCAATTTTGAGTTAACTTTTTTTAAATCAATACTCTATGAATAGTAATTAATCTCTTCACTGAGGCCACTAGGGATTATCTGTTTGATAACTGCCAAAGTGGTCTGGGGATAGAGCAGTTTGCTGTGGATCTGATCCCACCCCTTGAACCCCGCTGATGGGAGAACTTCATTCTGCTTCAAAGGTTCTCTTTACCATTTTTAGCAATCTCCTAAGGGTGGTTCCCATGTTCTTAGGAATATAGTTTCCTTCATCTTCTTTTGGTTACCATTTTCTTCCTTTTGTAACCTGGCTCTCAGAGGCAAGGACTCCCAGTAGCCACAGAACCTCTAACGTTTGCCCAGATTAGCTTGAACCGTGGGGCCGGATCTGGCCTTCAGCTGCTCTGTTTCTCACCTCAAGAGAAAAGGTGCTTTTGAAACTCCCTCCCTCTTTCTGTATTATACTCTGATAAACATGCCTGAGTGCGGTGCTGGTTGATAAATATTTTTTAAGAAAACAAATTTTTTAATTTCTCGGTTTTAAATCTCAGCTGTTGTCAGTGGTGTGGCCAGAGCTAGCTTGTCAGCTGAGAGCTTGAAATCAGCCATGATGGGAGTTTTCACACCATGGAAATCAGGAAATGCTACAAATGAAGACTTGTTTTCTTTTTCCTGAGAGAGCTGCTTTTCAGCATTCCACTCGAGCTTTCTCTCTCATCCCTTTCTCCCCAAGTCTCTGGTGTGTGATCGCAGAAATGGGAAAATAACTGGGCAGGATGATACCTTTTTCCAGTCCTGACTCTGCACAGGAGGCCTAAATCTCTTTCCTTTGGGGCCTCTCTTCTCAGAAGACTCCTAGATTCTCAATCCAAACAGAATCCATGTAACTCTCTTTACCCTGGCAAAGGTCCCAGATCCTCTTGACCCCACACACGGAGTTCACACAATTTGGGCTGTGAATTGGATCCCACTGTAAGACTCCTGGTTTCCTCAGGGAAACACATATAGGGCCCTTTTTGTGTAGCCACATCCCCAAACACTCTTCTCCCAAATATTCCAATTCCCCACACATACCTTAAAAATAATAATAAAAAGAAAGAAGGAAACAAAACAAAGCAAAAGGAAAAAAAAAGAGAAAAACCCCTCACAATTTGGGATCTCAGTCTGGGATAACTAGCTAGTGGCACACTTTCATTATTAACTGCAATGAGCCATTTACCAACCTGCTGACTGCTTTCTGCTTGACCTCTTTCCATTTCCCATACCACCTATGTCAAAACGATGGAATGGGATGAAGAAATCATTTCAGCACTTGGGTACTAAAATACTTTAGTACTGAGAAAAAAATAACTCGAAGCATAATAATGTTTTATAAGAATGATGTGATATAACTTAGTTCTTTTGAACTCTTCAATAGGCTTTATATCTTATGACATTCCTTGAGTTATTACAGAAGAGCTAAAATGTTTTACTGAAGTTAAACTAATTAAAACCTTTAGAAATTCAATATTCCAATCTTTATGACCTTAGTTAAATGCCTTAATTGTGTTTTGTCAGTCTTGAAAATGAATTACTCTTTAAACTGAATTAGACTCCAAAGTATTATAGTTACAAATTTATTATGAAACTTACCCACTATAGCAACATAATAGGGTTACTAAAATTAAGGTTAATGAGAAGAAACACCAAGGTTCCTGCAATTTCTTTATTCTTTTAAAAAACAGTTATAATAATTTCCACGGTTTACTTTATATGTACTATACAGTACAAAGCAAACTCATGCTTCTCCCCAAAAGGCAGGTAGTTGAAATCTGAACCTATGACTATATTAACCAATACAGTACAGGGGACCTCCATCTCATAACCTGCTATGCCCATAATGATCAGCATCTCCAAAAATAAGACTCAGTGCCACCAACAATGTCTTGGTAGGATTTCATGTTTTCAACTGATTTGTTGCACAGCCTCTCGGTGCCAGGCACTGTGCTATATGCAACAGGGGTTAAGTGATAAATGAGACCCTCATGGTTCTCAGGGGGCTTCCATCTTGGGGAGGATGTAGAAACATTAAATGGTTACAATATAGTGTGTAAGGACCTGAGCAGAGGAATGTGCAGTGTGGATCCCAGGCCACAGATGGGGCCCTAATCTACCTGAGCAACAGGAAAAGAAAGTTTACCAAAATCTGTGCAAAATGACTTTAGCCACTGATAAACTTGGCTCAAAGCTCTTTCCACACCCTGTCAAAGAGCAGGTGTAATGAAAGATGAAAAATCATGGTCGAAGGCTAATCAGCCCCTCTCATTGCCGCCTGCTCCTCAGGGTTGGTGCCATCACCATGGAGGAGGGAGGACGTGATTGAAGCCCCTTCAGTATTTGGAGTGGAGGCCAAAGAGTCTATCTACTTTGTGTTCTAATGACCCTCTCAGAGGTGTGCTGTGTAGTTATATTAAATTACCTCTTAGCATTCTTTACACTCAGAATGATAGTTTCTAACTTTATTTCATCCTGACATTAGGATTGGGCATGTAATCTATATTTAAAATAAACACATTTCTCATCAAACTTTTCAGAAATACGTGACTGTCAAAGTACAATGTGGTAATACCATTCCACACATGGTCGACTGAACTCTCCTAGAACATTGTGGAGAAACATTTAGATTAGATGTCAATCTCCTGTCTAGTTAATTAGGGTAGAAATAATTCTTTTAATAGACTATTGCATTCTTTCTGTAGTGATATATCTCTAAAAGATGATTTTTAAATAGTGCAAACATTCTTTGTTCTTTTCTTAATGATTTTGGAAGAACAAATTGTATCTATATATACATCAGGTATGTTTTCTTATCATGCATTATTTTAAGTATTAATTATCCTTTAGTTATTTACCTAGCTTTATTCCTTTCAGGACTAATTTCTTCTTTAAAAAAGTGTTAATTAAAATCATTTTGCAAATGACCTAAAAGTCGTATTTTGAGTGTGTTTAACACATCATGTGGAACTTCTCAGGAAGTCTTCATAATTAACTAATGACCTACTTCATTTTCTTTTGATGTACAAAGAACAGTCAAACAGATGACTTTGGAGGTCTTATCTTTGTAAATCTTATTTTTACTATCTCTGGCCTCACTACAACTCCAAGAAAAAAAATCCCACCCAGAAAAACCCTATTCCTAGATTCTTACAGTAGTAATTAAAGGTAGGTGTGGATGCAGACACTTTAATGAATGACCTCTTCCTCAGAGGACCAGCCAGGGGAAACTAGCTACAAGGTACCCTGGCAAGTCTTCAAGAAGGATGATTGCATTTTTTTTTTTTTTTTTGCCAGTAGCTTATTAGTCTTCTTAAGATTTTAAAAGGAAATACTTTTTAAATAGCAGCTGACAAAAGATTCAAATGACATAAAAAGAACTAGATGGTGAGGATCATGAAATACTGAACTGTGTAGCTGATGATGACTGCAGTATTAGCTACTGGGTAGACATTAAAAAGACGATCTATATCCTTTAAAAAATAGTAGAGTGATACAGGGGTGGCTCTTCAGGAGGCAAGGAAATGCAGAGCGAATGCTCAGAGTTTCTTTAATTTTGAAATTCTATGACAAATGAATCTCTTTTTCTTAAAATTGCTTACAACTAAGCTCAAGGCCCAGTGTATACAACTTATTAACAGGCTTATACAAATTTGTTTGTTTCCTTCTAACAATAGTTAGCAAGCTTAAGCAAGGCAGAAGTCTGGAAGTTGTTCTTAGGTTAGGGGTTTGGCCTTGCACATGCTGTTTTCTGAACCTCAAGTTGCTATGTGAATGTCATTCAGCAGAACCATAAACATTGCCAAATGAAGCAAGTGCTATTACCCAATTTCTTTATACACATATACTGATAACTTTAAAACCTCAAAGCCTGACAAACAGCGAAGGCTTCGTCCTATTTTATGGGTCGGCTGTGTGGGCTATGCTGATCGAATTTCATACCATGCTAAACCCCAGCATTCTGAAAAACTAGGGGCTTTGCAAAAGGCCATATCTCAAAGAAGTTACTACTTCAAATAAATGTGCCATTTTATAAAATTACACCTACTGTATCAGCAAAAATGTTCTTTGGTGTGAGTGACATTTATGAGACTGTCATTTATAGGGAATAGGACATTCTCACATAGCAAGAAATGTGATTTTGAAAGCTGAGAGTATTCTCTGAATGATAAATATGATAGAAGTCTAAGATATGTGTATGAGAAGAGACTCTCTCCACAGCTGGGTAGTTTCCCTATAAAAATGAAACCTGTATTATTATGAAGACAGTAATTACTTGGTCATACCTATAACATTAATAAGGTTGCCAAAATATTCACACCTGCAAACATCTTTAGTCGTGGATTTCCACCTTGGTAGGGTTGGACTTTGTGGATCCTAGGCCAATACTCTTCTACTTTACATATGTGGAAACTGAGGCTGAGATGTTGAGCTTCTAGATAGAACTAGGAATAGAATTCTCCTTCCTAATTCTCTATCCAGAGAAAAACTATCTTTTTGCTGCCTCTGGACACTCCGAACCCAGGCTTAATTTACTCTTCACAATAAATTGACGCTTCAAATACTATCTGTCTGGAAAAGCAATTGCCAAACAATAGAAGGAAATGTAAATCAAGTTCAAGGATGGGATCGGTTGCATATATCAGGACGTATTTCAGCTCTTGGTTAAGGTGTGACCTCAGATCTGAGACTGCAGAGATTACCAAAGCCACATTCTTCCTGTCTCCCTTCTGAGGGACATCGCAAGATTGCTCTTATCCAGAAGATACAGAGAGGAATCTAAAGCCCCCAAGTTCTTTTTCCTTGAAACTTCTCTGCACCCTGGGGTAGACATAAGCAATAAAAAGCCATGAAGGTAGAAGCTGCTGAATTGCTTAATAAATTGCGCGACATCCTTGGCTAGCCTTTCCAGGAGAGGGTGCAGGGGCGCGCTGGGGAGTTTGCCAGCACTTTCTTCCAGTGCCAGCGGGGTTGGGGAATGGGATCCTGAAAGGAGGGGCTCAAGGTTGGCTGAAGCAGGTAGAGGAGGCGGGCCCTGTGGCGAAATGTGCAAGGCAAACAGCCAACAACGTGACCCACCTGCGAGAAGGGTGCTTCCAAGTTGCTATGGTTCAGGGCAGCTGCCGCTGGGCGCGAAGCTGGCCGGGCTGGGTAGGAGACGCTTTGCAGTGCGGCGGCTCGGGGCTGAGGCTCGCGCTTCTCACTGGTATAAGAAGGCAGAGAGGGGAGGGAGGGGCGCGAGATTTCGCAAGAGAAATGGTGAAGAAAGCGTTTCCAGGAAGAGTTCAAACTGGGAATCCCTGGCAGCAGCAGGGATCAGAACTTCCCGTTCTGTCACTGCAGTTTATGGTGTTAACAGATGTTGCCACTGATCTCTGACCAGTGAGGTTTCTAAGGGGTTTCCCCAGAGCACTTGGGATCTTTGCATTCCAGGCGGACTGAGGCCCTTTACGAAGGGCGTCTTTGAGCACCTGAGGAAACGCCGCCTGGTCTGGGCTTCTAGGTATTTCTCTTCATGCCCTCTTGCATCAATTCACTGTAAAAGGTGACATCTTTCTCCCTCTGCCTGGAAGACCTCGGTTCTTATGGGACTCAGCTTGGGTGGTCTTGAAGTTTTAATTTAGGTAGAGTTAAACGGTTCAAAACCGAATGAAAGAGAGGGATGGTGATAATACCTTATTGTTGATATATATATCTATAAATATATAATATTGCATAATAATATGCAATAATATATATTGTATACTTGGATTGATATCTCTTTCTTTATTGGGGAAGCTCAAAAGCCACAGCTATGGCAGTTTAAGATTTAACTAATGATGATGACCTATGAGGCAAAGCACCCCTGCACTCCCAAACTCTGGTCGAGAGCCCAGAGTCCTCTCAATTTGTCTTTCACCCAGCTATCTGGTCTTAAGTTCCATGGCACACTTGCCAAGGTCCAGATTGTAAGCCACACGGGAGGCCTGTTCCAGTACTTTTGAGTCAACTTTCCCTTTGCTGGGATTGCAACTCTGCCCAGAGCATCTCATGGAGTCAGCACAGATTCCATGTCTTTCAAGAAGTTTTCTCTGAGTCACTAGTTGTAATTAATCTTTTCTTGTTCCATGTAGCATAGTTTATGTTTCTAATACAGCAGTAGGACAAACTGCCTCTTAAAAGAGTTATTTTGTGTGTATCTCCTGGCCTGAACTATAGGCTCTGAGAGTTGACACCCCATTTTTTCAGCCTGGAGCTCCCCACCACATGTAGTGCAAAGCTCAATACATATTACACTCAATGACAAGTCTACCGCCCATTACCCTATTATTGCTTGCAAAAAAGTCCTCTGGTACTATTCCTGGAGCAAGGAAGAACTTAAAATGTACTTATTGATTTTATAGCAGCAGTTTCCCCAGTTTGAAGACTGACAAAGTGAGACTGGGGCATGTAACTAGGAAATAAGGCCTCCGGTGTGTCCCTAAGAGGCCTCACATTTGGTCAATACAGTTTTGTGACTACCCCTGGCCTAGCATCAGGCTCTCAGCCTTGTGGGCACAGAAACTTGATTCTTACTACATTGAGCCTCATACTTAAAACCAGGTTGCTGTTGTGTTAGTTGTCAATGGAATATAAGCAAATAATTACTGTGAAAACACAGCACCAGACCTTCTAGCCATCATATCCTTTCCTTGTAGGCACAGCCCATGGGAGCCGTTTTGTATAGATGGCTGCTCCCTAACAGGAGAGTGAGTTGTAAATTCCAAGGTTGCTGCCATCCCATCATGGGGATATATGTGCCACCCACAGCAGGTAATTGTAGTTTGTGGACCAGGTCACTCTGGTTTCTGGGTTGTGTATGTACCCATTATAAGCTGACTTAATAGACAATCATATTTCCAAAAGTAGCCTCCAACTAATAATAGCACCATTGCCTTATATACTTATTGTTATTAAGTGGACAAAATAATTGAAAACCTGATTATTATGAGAGGCAGCTGTATTTCAGTTATATAAGCTCTTTTCTTTGCCAAAGGTAACCAGAGTCCCAGAAAAAGATGATTAAGTTACTGGAATATGAAGGAGAAAAAATTTTCTTTATTGGTACCAAACTTAAGAGATATTTGACTTATTTATCCGGTGGTGTAATTGATTTTTCCCTTGGCCCTAGGAGGGACACACAATTCATGACTCTCCCAGCGTTTCTGTAAACCTGTGCTGTAGGGGAAATTTAAGCTTTCAAAAATGTCAGCAACCCAAATACCCAAGGACTTGCCTTGGCAGGATTCACCCTTCTCCCTGAAGCTTTATCAGAACTCCGGATAAGCCTTCTCAGATGTTGCACATCAACAAATAACTCCTATTTTGAGATTTCCAGATTTTCTGTGCCCTGAAGTTTTTCCTGCTACATCCTCAATCTCAAATTGACCCTACATGAACCAGAAAATGAGTGTCTCCTTAAATATTGCCCCTTGGGGCTTCCCTGGTTTTTTCTTTTCCTAGCCTTGCAGAATCCATTTCCCTTTCTGCTAATCATATCTTAATTTTCCTTTGAGAAATATCCTTCACAATCTCAGTCCTTGTGGTGCAGGTGGAAGTGACCGTACCACTGGGCTTCAGGAATGGACCCATGACTTAGGCCTGACTGATTAAAGCACACAGCCTTGTCCACAGTAACTGGTTCAGTGGTGACATATGACCTTAGTTGGGCCAATAGGAATCTTTCCTGAAACAACCCAGAAAGAAACACACTCTTTAGGGAAGGTTGTTGAGCTGCTAGAATGTAAACCTAGTAGCTGTGAAGAGAGAGCCAACCTGAGGAGGAAGCCACTTCAAGAGAAAGGAGAGCAAACAGATTTCTGAAATTATTGGAACTCCATACCTGAAGAGGGCCCTATAGTTACATGAGTCAATAATTGGGTGTCTGTTATTTACATAGTCCTGCCTAATAAGATGGGATTGGGTAAAATGAGAAGGGCCCCTGCTCAGGCTTGCTTCTCTAATCATACTACTACTGAGGTGGCTTTGTCATGGTGTACAGTCAGAATGAGGGTATAATTTTATTGTTAAAGAAGTGTTTTCGCGTTTTCTTGTAGCAGGTGTGGGATTTAGGTAAACAATCAATTTCTTTTTTCCCCTTTATTTTTATTATTGACACTGGTTACAGATGTCCCCATTTCTGCCCTCACCTTTGCCTGCCTCCACCCACCCCTCAACCCCCACCTTTCCCACTGGCCATCACCACAGTGCTGTCTGTGTCTGTGGGTTATGCATAGATGTTCTTTGGCTGAAGTTTCTCTTCTTTTTCTTCCCCTGCCCCTCCTCTTTCTCCTCCCGTTCTCCTTCTTCTTCTTCTCTTCCTTCTTTATCTTTTTCCCCTCACCGGAGGATACTTTTTTCCATATTGCTTCTAAGGGAGAAAGGAAAAGAGAGAGAAAAACACAGATTTCAGAGAAAGCATTTATTGGTTGCCTCCTTTGGTTGCCTCCCATATGCACCTGAATGAGGAATCATAAATGCCTGGACCAGGGATTGATCCCACAACCTAGGGTTGTGCCCTGACCTGACTGGAATCAAAACCTCAACCTTTGGGTTTGAGGGTGACCCTCCAATCAACTGAGCCACACTGGCAAGAGCAGAACTTTCTCAGCTTCTTCCTGGTAGACTTGGAAATTTAGTTTGTCCCAGAAAACTTCTCTTCCTACTTCTTTCCTACTCTACTGAAAAAGGGCTAAGAGAATTCCCCCACTCCTGTAGAACTGAGAAACTGCAAAAGGTACAGTAAAGAAACCCAGGCCAATAACCTGGCTTTATGCAATGTCTAGGATTCCTTCCAACACAGAACAGGAAGCAAATTCAAACAAGATTTTACCACCCACCTGTACCCAAGAAAAGTCCTGATGGGAAAATATACCAGACACTGGCAGTATTGGAGAGTGGGTTAAGTGATGATGTCAGGAATGACAATAAAGAGTTTAAAAATAATACATGCCTTAAAGAACCTAAGTCTGTCATTAGAAATTCACAAGAAGGTAAAAGTAGAATAGTTGAGTATATGTGTAAGATGAGTGAGTAAAAATATTTTAAAAAGTCACTGACTGGAAGTGAGAGGCAGCTACTTATGGGAATTGGAAATGAGAAAAAAAAGTCTCTGTCCTCTTTATCTCTGACTCTGAACCTCAAAGTCTTTTGTTAATTTGGGAAACTCCTGGGGCCAGGACAGGGCTATGAACTGATTAATCACCACTAGAAAACTGGACATCACCCAAGACACACTTGCCAACCTTAGAGGAGGTCACTTAGCCATGATGTTATCAAAGAACATGATGTTCAAAGTAGTTTGAAGAGATGGAGAAACATTTTAGTTAAGTCAATTCAACCGTGGGTGATGGTTACTGTTAGTACTGGAAGTATTATTGGTAAACAGTTCCAGCGTCCTACCAGTCTGTGCCTAGTGCCAGTAAAGAAAGGTTAGTGGGATTCTCACATACAAAGGAGGGGAAAATAATTAGAGTGAATGTAGCTTCATTCCTTGACCTGTTCACCTTCCAACAGAATTAGAAATGAGATAAGTATAAAGTAAGTCATAAGAGGAAAAGGAAAATAATGAAATAAATGAAATGAAGTTTTCATTTTAAATAATTAAAATATTTGAAAAATTAATTTACAGGTGCAAAATTCAAGCTATGAAGGGGTTACATTAAAAAGTATATTTCCCCAGACACTGAGTTCTCCTACCTGGAGGCAGCCATGTTGATGATTTACTGGGCTCCTTACAGAGACAGACTAGGCAAGTGAAAGCAGGTATTCTTAAAAAACACAAGTGGGAGGTATTAAAGGGTGTCAAATGTAGAAGTATGATGATGGAAATAGATTTGACTTTGGGTGATGAACCCATAATGTAGTATACGGATGATGTATCATAGAATACTTGAAAACTATGTAATTTTATTAACCAATGCCACCCCAGTAAATTTAATAGAAAAAAAAAATTTAAGGCCCCCTTCCCCCAAATAGAAGTGGTAGCCTACCAGTCCCATTCTTTTGCATCTTGCTTTTTTCACGTAACAATGTAACTTTGAGAGCATTCAGTATAAAGCAGTGAAGGCAATCCTATTAAAAATGACACATACGTACGCCTAGTTCCCTTCACTTGCTCCCCCTTTCTCTGCTTTATTCCCTCAGTCCTCACAACTTTCTAACACACTGTAATTGAATTATTTCTTATGTTTGTGGTTTGTCTTTCCCTCTGGATTGTGAACACCATGAGAACAAAGAATTTTTTGTGTAATTTGTGATCTGTTGTATATGTAACACCTAGAATAGTGACTGGCATATAACAGTGTCCCAAAATGGCATAATAAACTGGCCTATATTTATTTCCTGTTTTAAAACTTATTCCTTTATAATTATTTTTTTAATATGTTTTATTGATTATAATGTTACATTTGTCCCAATTTCCCTTCCCTCTTCTCCCCTCCACCTGGTGGCCCCCCTCCCTCCAATGGTCCCCCCTTTTAGACCATGTCCATTAGTTGTGCATATAGTTCTTCTCAACCTTTCTCTGTCTATTCCATTCCCTCCTACCATGCTCCTTAATTCCTATATCATCTCCCTCCCTCTCCCTGTTCCCCCTCCCTGCTGACCTCCCCCCAATATGTTTCCCATACCTATAGTTCTTTTTCCACTCTTGTTGCCTATTTAGTTTGCCTTTGTTTCAATTCCCTAGCTTCTGTTGTTGTTTGTTGTGATGCAGTTTTCATTTTAATGTTCATAGTTTTGATCCTCCTTTTTCTAAACCAGTCCCTTTAACATCTCATATAACAGTGGTTTGGATCTAATGAAGTCTTTCCGTTTTATTTTGTCCTGGAAACACTTTCTCTGCCCTTCTATTCTGAATGACAATTTCTCTGGATAGAGTATTCATGGTTGTAGGTTTTGGATTTTCATTACTTTGAATATTTCTTGCCAGTCCCTTCTTGCCTGCAGGGTCTCCCTTGAGAAGTCAGCTGATAGTCTAATTGGGACCCCTTTGTACATGATTCTTTTCTTCTCTCTTGCTGCTTTTAAGATTCTCTCTTTATCTTTAACTTTTGACATTTTGATTATAATGTGTCTTGGAGTGGTTCTCCCTGGGTCCAGTTTTTTTGGAATTCTCTGTGCTTCCTGGACCTGTAAGTCTATTTCCTTCCCCAAGTTTGGGAAGTTCTGCTTTATTATATTTTCACTTAATTTTTTAATTTCTAGTTCTTCTTCTTCGCCCTCTGGCAATCCGATAATTTGTATGTTTGATCTCTTATAGCTGTCCCAGAGGTTTCTGATCCTCTCATCATCCTTTCTTCCCGTTTTTTCTCTCTGCACTGGTTGACTGTTCCTTCTTTGTGTTCTGGTTTGTTGATTTGAACTCTGGATTTTATTTCCTCACCATCTGTCTCGTATGTGGTTTTGTTCCTTTCAGTATGAGTGTTTTTCAATTCCTTCTCATCTTTTTCCAGATCTTTTGTTAATTCTGTAAGCCACCTGATAACAATGGCCCTGAACTGAGCCTCTGACAGGTTTCTTATTTGTTCATCTGTCAGATTCTTCATCTGTTGCCTGGTGAGCTGCGCCACCGGGATTTCTATAGTTGTCTGCCTCATTTTGACAGATGCGTTTTGTTTTCTTGTGCAGGCTATAGGGGGCAGTGCCTGTGTACTCGTCACGACCCAGCGACCGGCGGCAATCCGCAACCTTTCTCGCTGCGCTGTGGTGCCTTGTCGTCACTGCCCAGCGACCAGTGGCGATCTGCAACCTATTTCGCAGCCCTATGGCGCTTTGTGTGGGGGCGGGGGTCCAAGATGGATTCACACAGTTATTCCGCTAGGAGACCGGGATCCATCCTCCCGCCCTCTGGGCCTCACTGTTCAAGGCGATGTGGTGGCTGCTTCTCCCAGCGTTGGGGTTGCGAGCCGTGGGGGTTTCACTGCAGCCAGGATTGTCCTCCCTGCCGCTGGGATTGTTCTCCCTGCCGCTGGGATTGTTCTCCCCACCGCTGTCCCTGGTGCGACCGAAAACAGCACCACCCACTTTCGCTCTTACCTGCCCAAAGAGCGCCGCTGGTTTATAACTTCATACGTTGGGCTTCCGTGTAGTTTTATTTTCTGGAGTTTCTAGTTATCTTTTGTTTTGAAGTAGTTGTATTCCTCTCTAGTTGTAGAGGGAGGCCGAGCATGTCTGTCTAAGCCTCCATCTTGGCCGGAAGTCTATTCCTTTATAATTAAAATAAATATTATTTAAAAACAAGCAAAACTTAGGGCAACATCTATGGATGTATAATCTTCACTGAATTGTTATACTTTTTGAAAACACCGTGACTTTTGCTTGTTACGCCCCTTCCTCCTTCAACTAAGTCAGTAACTTTTCTAAAACACATTTCATTCTGGTAAGAAAACTTCTAAGTATTATTGTAAGTGGTTATAAAACATTGTTTCTTCCCCCCCAATATTGTTTGAAATATTTCAATAAATATTGTTGAGTGAATGAGTGAGTCGTTTGAAGGAAGTGCGATGGACTGATAGAAACCCATAAAGGAGGTTTGTAGAAATTTAAGGTCTTTGAAACCATTCATGTAAAAAATATATTGATGAGATTACACCTGTGCTTCACTAGCTAAAGTGGAATGCTCAAGTAGCCACCTCTACTGATTGCCAAACATTTTTGTGATAAAATTGTTCAGAAAAGGCCAAATGCTTCTAGCAACTTTATTTCTTCCTATTCCCAGGGAGCTGCTTTTTTTTTTTTCAGGTGTCCTTTTCGTCTCTAACCTTTTCATTTAATTACTTCGTTTTCAATTCCATATCTCCTGTGTCTGCAATAGCATTTTGTGAAAATATAATAGAGTTCCTGGGCCTTTCTGGCAGTGTCTCTGTGGTGAGATATTGCTTCCTAAGTCCCAGGAGTTAGGAGTTGTAAACAGGCTGCGGAAGGATGTCCCAGCATTCATTACATGAAAGGGAGTGGAGACTTGGCTCTGCACATTATGGAGCTGTACAGGAGTCACTGAAAGAATGCTGATTCCTCAGATCTGTCATCTGAGTTTTTATATAGTAACTACAGGAAAAAGGGGTGTGAAACTGTGCTTTCAACTGCTGTAGTAAGTAAAACATATTTTTATCATTAAAAAAAAGAACAGAAGAAAAACAAAATAAATGGCTTACTCTACTGGGTCCTTTTAGATATCTGATTTGGTTGCGATAGTGGCTATTTGGGAATGTTCTTAATTTGTTTTGTTTTGTTTTTTTTCATTTTGTAAAGCTGTGATTACATGATAGATTTTACACATGAGAAAGACCACCAGGGAAAACATATTTGGATGCAGTGGAGAGATAAGTAATAATTTTTGATGTCATTCAAATGAGAATTACTTAAAACCCTAGATCAGAATATTTTAACTTTGAACTGATATCCAGGGTCATTCATAACTTAATGGCTATTCCCCAAGAAAATAATTCATAAACAAGGGAAATATTTTAATTGAGCACTAGATATTTAAATAGAGAGTTTTACTAGAAGTAAAATCTTATTTATTTACTTATTTTGGTGGACTCACCATCTATCAGTCCTGGTGCCCCCTCCTCCTCTTCAAAGGATGAAGCTTTATTTGATCAGAAAGAGGGAAGCCTAGTAAAGGACACCTAAGAAATTCAAATTGATTCAGTCAAGTTCATGGACTTGGATTGTAGGTGGGCCTTTAAGGCCATCACTCAGGGATGTTTTAGTTAATTCTAAGAAGTCTACTTTTCAGGTTACTACACCTGAAAAGAACAAAAGAACAGACAGGAAAACTCTAAATAGCAGACCCATGGACTACAAATACAGGTGTATGGGATAATTCATTGCAGGGGCAAAAAAATCAGGAAATGCTGAGGGGATTACCATCTATGTCATAATAATTTATTTTTATATTGGTAACCCTATTATGACCAGGAAAAATTATGTTTTGCCTATTCAAATAATTGAAGAAACGGTATAAAAACCATTTTAATTGTATTTCTACCCAAAATGATTGTATTAAAAGTTTTAGAGTCAGTTGTTGATCCTGATCTGACTTCCTTCTTCCTTAGAGACTGCTCACATGGCCGCCACATCCACCTTTTCATGACTAACAACTGCCACACTTTCCTTTCAGACATCTCATTTCAAATCATTAACTCTTGTCCATCAAACTCACCCTGTTTATCTCTGTCTTGCTAGTGTCTAACTTCTTCAAAACCTCCAGTCCCTGCCCTTGTCATCCATCTTTTATATTCATCGCTTGCTCTTCCTTCCTCCATCTGCTCACTTCCCTTCTTACCCAGTGGAGATTTTGTGTATAAAATGACTATTTTCTTGCAAATGCTTCTTGATTTGCTTGGCCATCCCTTTGTCCATTTCCCTTGCTTGGCAAAATCTCAACCTGATTTCACTCAACTGTCTCCTTTTCACCTCCATTCAAGCAGCTGGATGTTGCTGGAGAAAGATCAAACAATTGTTTTCGGCTGGAATCATTTCCAAACTATGACCACATGTGTCAAAGGCCCCCACGCTAAGTGTCATCCTACTGTAACCACCAAGTATGTTCAGTTCTAACTCTAAAACTTCTCTTCTTCCTTTCTACACACTCACAGGTTATGATCTCACCACTTTCTAATCTTCCTACCACCGTATTCATACTGATGTTCTGCCAAGTCTCTTAGCCCACATCTGAATCCCCTCTCTGCAGATATACTCTGGATCCCAGCCTATGCTACCTTCATAAAGGCTTCACTCCTGCAATTGATCCCCTTTATTTCCCCAGTCACTGGTTTATCTCTTTCCACCAGGTCATATCTGACAACATTCAAGTAATGACTTAACATACCAACCTTGAACATTTGTTCCCATTGTAATATGTTTGCTTTTTGTATTTTCTCTGCTTCCACTTGGAAAGGTCTCTGCTTCGATCTACAAGTGACTGCCTCCTCATTCTGGTCTCAGCTAACTTTTCTTTTATCCTTTAATGATTGTAGCTCAAACAATCTCTGCCACCTTTCAGGTTGTCACTATATGTCATATTACATAATTAAGTTTCTTTATGATACATATTACCTGAAATTATCTTTTAAAAAAAATTGATGTACTGATGTATTGCTTTTTCTATTGGAGTATAAGCTTCTTGAAGGGGGCTGTCTCTTCTTCAATTCTGCATTACTCTACTACTAGAGAACAGTGTATGGCACACAACAGGTGTTCAATAAATACTGAGTGATGGATTGACTGATCGACTACCTAAAGACAGTAAACTTTCTTAATTTAGAAGACATTATTCACCAGCAATGCAGAATAAAAGATATATTATTGTATTTACTCCTTCAAACAAACCTATTTCTGGAAGGCCAGTGAAGAATAATAATACTAATGGAGCTACTCATAAAATGCTTATATAGAATGCTTTATGTGTCAGATGCTCTTCTGAATGCTTTCCAAATATTGACTTATTTAAACCTCACAACAACCCTCTGATTCAGGTACAGTTGTAACCCCCATTTTACAAATTGCACAGAGTATACCAGTATAACTAGGCACTCCGTGAACTTGGATTTCATTGTTGCTTCAGTGGGAAAAATATTGAGCAGTGTCTATTCAACATGAGTCTTTCATATCATCACATATGTCAGTAATACTTTCCACAAGAAGTAACCATTTAGTAGCTATTGGACTTTCTATTGCCCTACACATGGGATTTGACAACTTTGAGCAGCTGCTCTCAGGGGCTCATTGGATGGACAAGCACTTCCACATGACACCCCTGGAGAAGAACACCCCTGTCCTGCTGGCTTTGCTGGGTATCTGGTACATCAACTTCTTTGGATGTGAGATGCATGCCATGCTGCCCTATGACCAGTACCTGCGCCTCTTTGCTGCCTATTTCCAGCAAGGTGACATGGAGTCCAATGGGAAGTACATCACCAAGTCCGGCACCCATGTGGACCATCAGACGGGCCCCCATTGTGTGTGGGGGGAGCCAGGGACCAATGGGAAGCATGCCTTCTACCAGCTCATCCACCAACGTACCAAGATAATACCCTGTGACTTCCTCATCCCGGTCCAGACTCAACACCCAATAAGGAAGGATCTGCATCACAAGATCCTCCTGGTCAACTTCTTGGCCCAGACTGAGGCCCTGATGAGGGGGAAGTCAACAGAGGAGGCTCAAAAGGAGCTCCAGGCTTCAGGAAAGAGTCCAGAGGACTTGGAGAAGCTGTTGCCATGGAAGGTCTTTGAAGGAAATCATCCAGCCAACTCTACTGTGTTCAGCAAGCTCACACCATTCTTCTCAGAGCCCGGATTGCCATGTATGAGCACAAGATATTCATTCAGGGCATCATCTGGGACATCAACAACTTTGACCAATGGGGAGTGGAGCTGGGAAAGCAACTGGCTGAGAAAATTGAGCCTGAGCTTGATGGTAACAGCCCAGTGACTTCTCATGGTTCTTCCACCAATGGGCTCATCAGCTTCATCAAGCAGGAGCGTGACACCATAAGCCAATAAACTCATGCTGGGCTGCAGTCCCTGTTGTGACTGTCGTTCTTGTCCCTCCTCACCAGATTCTACACTGCACAGTTCTGCCCAAAGCACCCTCTGGTCACGGGCTTAGACCATGAGCCCTTTGAAGAAGCTAGTCTGGAATTGCCACTTCCACTCTGTGTCCTCCTCACCCCTGTTTTACAATTAGCTGAAGTGTTTCAGTATAGCTGATTTTTCTGACCCAAGTTCATACTGTTCATGTACCCGGTAGAAAAATAAAGATGCTACAAAGGAGGTTGTAAACTCAAAATATATATATATTAGGAAATCTTTCAGCTACCACTGATCATGGATTTGCTATATACCATGAGCTGTGCTAGGTACTGTGAGGTATACCAAAGAAGGATAAGACAGGGTCCTCTCTATAAAGACAAGATTAGTCTCTTTAGTAAATCTAAGAAGGACTATACATATAGAAAGAGCCTTATAATATCATTTAAAAAAGTGAATAAATAGGCTGATAAAATATTTAAACCTTTACATGAATACTTCTATTTTTTACATGACAATATGCTTTCTATTTTGAAGACATGGAAACTCTTCTGAAATTAGATATGTAGATAAAAGCCATATTACCATAGCTTGGCAACTAGCTTTCAAAAATCTTAGGATATGTAAAGCATATCAGATCCAAACAAGAATATCTACATTTGGGTATTCTCCCCTCCCTGAACAAGATGACCGCAGGCATTAGTTGGCCTACACACATCAGATACCATTTGTCTTTGTACTACATTAAGAGCGTTTTAAATCCACTATTTCAGGACTTCATATAAACATAAGAGCATTAGCTTAGAAGAGTTGGTTACATACCACTAGTTGAACTAACATGATTTAAAACCCATAAAGAAGTAATTTAAGAACAAATATAGACAGCATTTCTTAATTTGATCATAGCTTTAGCACAGGTTGAATAATACTCAGCCTGTTTTACAACAGGACTGGGAATACTCTTAGACAGCAGTGACTAAGGGGACATATGTTTTCACTCTGTTTTTACATCCTAGAATGACCCACACTGTCCAGGACTGGCCTGGACACATCTCATTTCAGAGATGATTGCTGGGAGTTCCTGGTTTGAATCTATAATTTCTCAAAGTTAAGTCTCTAAAATATCTTAACTTTCTGAGTCAACTGCATAGGTTGTGCCAACTCTATTTCAATTCCATAGCTGCATATATTCCCGATGTTTACTGCACAAATCTGCAAGTGCTAGGAATTTATGGTATGCAGTTTTTAAAAACACAGAAGGATCTATTAATAATGTCTGCAAGAAAAAAATGCTTTATGCTTTGCATTGCCTCCAATCATCTTTTACTAAAGCTTCCATAGCTAGCTACATTATGTGGAATTTCAGGATTCTTAGGTGTCATAGGTTGAATTGTGTCCCTTCCCCACACATAAAGATATAGCCCATCTTCATTCCCAGTATCTGTGAATGTGATTGTATTTGGAAATAAGGTCTTTGAAAGATAAATGTAGTTAGTTAAGAATCTTGCGATTAGATCATCCTGGGTTGAGGGTGGGCTCTAAGTCCAATAACTGAGGTTCTCCTAAGAGAAGGAAAAAAGAGAGTTGAGACACAGAGGGTCAGAGAGAAGCCCCTGGAGAAGACAGAAGCAGATATTGGAGTTACGCAGTGCCAAGCCAAGGCAGGCAAAGGGATGCTGGCAGCCACCAGATGCTAGAAGAGAAGTATGAAACAGGTTCTTCCTTAGAGCATCCTGAGGGAGCCAAGCCTGCCAACATCTTGATTTGGGACTTTGGCCTCCAGATCTGTGAGAGAAGAAATGACTGTTGTTTTATGCCACCAGTTTTGTGGGAATTTGTTACAGCAGCTCTAGGAAACTAACACAGTTGGTTTTAGGTGGGCAAGTAATATATTTAGGTTTGAGTAATACCACAAAGGTCCTTGCCTATTCCTTATTATTGCTTTCTTTATGGTTGTCTCCTGTCTCATATATCACCAAATGCCCACTTTGGCAATAATACCTGAGTTAAGAACTATTTCCCCCTTTACAATAAAGGCAACCCCAAACCAGCTACAATTACCTGACCAACTAAACAAAAAGAAACCTGTACTTCTGTGGTTTTGCTTTTTTAAGTATTTCCATGTGTGTTATTATAAAATTCTAATTACCATATTTTTATTAATATTTTCATGAATAATGCCCAACGTAGATTTTTGGTGAAACAGGTCTTCCTTTTTTTCTGGTAGAATTTTAATCTAAGTATTGTAGAGAGATACATACTTAGCAACATGACATAGACACTTAAGATTATCATTTTCACATTATGGTTTTCAGGACCCAGGAAGCAAATCACATTGGACCAAGTAACTGAGAAACTCCTCGGTACTCATCCTTCCCCTGGGCCCTTCTGGGAGCTACTTTGGGGGTAAAGTGAATTTCTTTCGCATTGTTTCTCGGAGTGTAGCAGAGATTCTCCACATCCATGGACTTCAATCTTTCCCTTGCCAGCTATAGTCACAGCTATATTTTGTGCTCTCTGGTCACTCAATAGTCTTAATATCTAAAAGGTAAGAGGTTATGTTTACTTAGTTAATAATCACAGTGAATGAGCTGTGTATAAAAGGGACAAACAGAAATTCTTAACCTGGAATCCGTGAATTCAAGTACAGAGCAAAAATTTCCTATTTTTATTAAGCTTAAACTGACACTTAGATTTTTTTTTCAGTTATGAATGTTGGCTCCAAACCATGGAGCCAAGGAGTACTACATAGTATTAATATCTCCCTGTGATTCTGTCACAGTGAAAATTATTGGTATTTTTTGTATTGCCTTATACATTATATATTTTCAAATGATATTGCTACTAATTACTATATTGGAATTATAGTAATTAGCTCTATTACCAATATTGTTTTAATATATTAATAAGGAACTTGCATATTGCCATATCACATTTTCTTTTAGTATTTTGATAGCTGTGTTTCAATTTTTTTCACTGTAATTCAATTTCAGTTGCTTTTGCAAAACTGTTTTATTTAATGTGTCTGTAAATTTTATTTGGAGGAGTACCACAGGCTTCACCAGGCTCCTAAAGAGATCTATGGCACAGAAAAATTTTAGAACCTTTGCATTAGCTCTTAGAAAGAATGACAGCTAAAGTCTGAAGCACCTCAATCACCCAGTTCTTTCAAAAACTGGGTTATTTAGCACATTTTCTCACGAAGACATAAACAAATGGCAATACGTAACATTTCAATTTTTTCAAAATGATCCAAGCTCTTGTTTTCTTTAATTACTTTACATTTTATTTACATTTTGGGTCACAGCGTTCTTTGCTACCACACTGAGCAAATTTTATTAGTGTTTCTGCTGAAGGGTGCTGTAGGTTATAATCATCAATCTTCTGCAGCTTTCAATTATGACTCTGAATGTGTGGGAATTTTTACTTGGCCTTGCTCAGATACTGGTCTATCTTACTGGATTTGTCAATGGAACTGGAAACTGCGCAACTCTCAGAATGTTAGTGCTGGAAGGCACAGCCATTTTACGGGATAGTAGTGACATCAGAGTAAGGTTTTGTGGAAAGGGTGCCCTGGAATTTCTTTTATGGAAATGAAAAGGCGATTTGTTTATATTACTTTGACTTTCATCATGGCGAATTATTCTGCTGATGGTATGGCTTTTGGGAGTATCGGTGTGGCTGAATTAACTTGGAAATGGTGCATAATTACATTCCTCTCCTCTGATGTTCAAAGGAAGTGGAACATATTGTTATTTTTTGACTCTCTGTAGGGCTAATGGCTATAGATGCTCTCTCTTTTTTGAACCAGTTTTCAGAAACCTTTAGCAACAAAAATACCTATGCATATATTCACACATGCATATTTGTGTAGCAGATTGGTTTATTCATTCAACAAACATTTCTTAAGTGCTAGCTCTCTGCTAGACCTGTGCTGTAGACAGATTTCATATGCTAGCTCCCTCATCAGAGAGGATAGCAGACATCACGTTCACTTCACTGTCTTCCTCTCCAACACAGATTTTCCTCTATAGGAATACTGGTGCTTTTCATCCTTTCCTTGATCTCACTTCTGCCAGTTTTATATTCTTGTGCATTTTCAGTTTCTGGGTTCACTGACCCTTTCCCTTCTACCTACAACCAGGTGTTCAACATTTAAAAAACAAAACAAAACAAAACACCCAAACCAACCAATGAAACAAACAAAAGCAAACCCCCCCAAAAAGAAAAAAACTGACTGTTGATCATGATGATCAAAACCTTTCTTCTCTCTTTCTCTCATCTCCAAACACACTTGAAATAGTTCACCTTTACTCTAAGACTTTTGTGATTTGATATTCTCTCTCATCAAACTACTGAAAGTGCTTAGTGACTTTCTTACTGTGAGTTTTGGTGGCTATTGTCAAATTCTCAATTCTTCTATCCAAGGTGCTTAAGACTGTTGACTATGCCCTCCTTAAAACTTTCTTCTGCTTTTATCACTGACATTGTGCCATCCTGATGTCCCCTGCTTTTCAGATTGTTCATTCATACTTCTCCCCACCTCATCCCATCTGCTCATTCCTAAATGTGGACTTTCTGCAAGACTCTTGTACTTCTTTCTTTCTGTCCCTGAAGGTCTGCCTAAGTGAGTTGTGTCAAAGTCAGTCCTGCTGAATAATCCTATGTCTTTCCTCCTCGAATGGCAGATATTTCCACCCTTGCCAGGGCAGATACCTCCTGTACACATGAGCTCTGACCCCTTAAACCAGGGCTTCTCCTCATTTCAGATTGGAGTCACTGGTCTTATCACTCTTTTAGTCACCTGGGCCCCAGACTTGAAACAGTTTTCCTTGACTTCTCTGCCCTCACTGCTGCCACACAGCCAGCTGTTGCTAAGTGTTATCCAGTTTTTTCTAGTGAATGGGATAATATTAACTGATCTTACACAGATTCTGCAATACTACTATTTAAGACTCTGGCTTTAAGTAGTGGAAACTGAGCAAGAAAATGGGATAGAGGGCTAAGAATGTAGCTAGGTCTCACTGGACTGGAATGGGGATGGCAAAGCTACAACTCCCTTCATGTCTGTGCCTCCATTCCCTGTGTTTCTACTTCATCCCTCTCTCTGCAGACTCTTCTGTAACATTTGTTTTCAGAGTGGAATATGGCCTCTCACAGATCTTAGATTTCCATACTTTATTTCCGGGAACAAGGAGAGATAAATTCTAGCTATCTTAGTGTCAAGTGCCAAAGTCTTTCTTTAGAAAATCTGATTTTCTGGCCTGATTCAGTGTATATTAATAGAATCCAAGTGGAGATTTCTGTGGGTCAGCATGGCTGTCTGTGGCTGGGCATACCTATGAGGATAAGGCAGGGCAATTTCAGAGAAAGGGCGGAGGTTAAAAATTCATGAGTTGAGAGGAATTCCTGAAGTCCCAGTCAGAATTGGAACTGAATAGTGAGATAATAGAGGAAAGTGGGTTTGTCTACTTACTAGCCGTGCGTCCTGGGCCAAGTCACAGAATTATTGGGGGAATGAAATGAAACAATAATCCTAAATTATACTCTGTAGATTGTAAAGAACTGTGCAATAAATGTTTGTTTATACTGTTGACATAATTGGTCAGTATCTCAAGATATCTGGAAGAACCTGGGAATGGGGGAATTAAGAATTTTTTCTTGATAAATAAATTGAAAAATTAACCTTTGTGAAGAGCAGGAAGTCTCCAAAGCCAGTGAGATTAGATGTTAATGGTTAGTGTTTTGAATATATTAATATAATAAATTTATTGAAGGAATGAATCCTAGGATCTAACCTCCTCCTGGAGCACACTACTGTAATGGAACCCACAGGTGAATGCAGTTAGCAGGTCCTCTCATACAGAAAAGCAAGATAACATTCTAGGTAAAAATATAGCCTCCTGAGCTAGATCGCTTAGCTTGAATTCCAGATCTGGTTCTTATTAGCTGTGTGATCTGTGCCAAGTTACTCAGATTCTGTGCCTCAGCTTCTTTGTGTGTAAAATGGAATATTCATAATGCCTACCTCATTGAGATGTTGCTAGTATTAAATGAGATAATATGTGTAAGCAGCTTAGAGCAATGCCTGGCTGATAGCAGGTTCTTAGTGAATATGAACTATTATGACTAGGGAAGTTTTTAATTCGCAGTTACTCTTTGGGAAAAGGAAAATAATGGAATGAGGTATTTTGCCCTATTGAAATAACAAATTTACTTGTTTTTCCTTTCATTTATTCCTCACATGTGTTCTGTCTTTTTTTCTTCCTCTTACTTTTCTAACCCCAATCCCTTTCTTCTTGAGTTGAGTGGTAGGTGTTAGTAGTCATCAGAGTCAGGATTGGGAATAGAAAAAGCAACAGTCCTTGGAAGTCACTAGATTAAGCACAGTAGATTGATGATAATAAGAGTTTCATATGTGCATATATGAATCATTTGGGAAGGTTTCCTGGATGTGAGCCTAAAAGTTGTCAGAAGGAGTATCCAAAGATGAAAGTAATGTTAATTGGCAACATCTGAAGTGCATTTGCTATCTTTCACCTTTTATAGCTATTTAATACCTTTGTTTAATGCAAATAAATTAAAATGCCACCACCATTTTGGGTGAACCACACTTCCTTATTTCCAGATTTAGGACTTCTAGGCACTAAAGCTGGGATTTCCTTATTTATAAAGAGGTTTATACTTCAAGGTGTGCACATATCAATTTTCATCTTCTGATCCTCTTGTTAATTTCAAAATCTCTTTTGACAAGTTAATTTTTTAATTTCTTGCTGTTGGTATAATCATGATCTAGACAGAGCTGTGTGTCCTGTTTGTCCTTGAAATCTACACATGTCTGATGACCTCATTTCAGCTCCTATTATGGTATAGTGCTTGTGTGCTAAAGAACAGAAGTACAAAGTTTTTGACTGGGAACTTTGATCGACTGTTTTGGTTCAGAACTGTTTTTTAGTTCTAGATTAGGACAGCATCACAAAATGTGCTTTACTTAATGCTTTTAGCTTAAGCAGTCCTGTTCATTATAAAACAGGTACCTGCGGAGTCAGCCTTACATTTTATTTGTGTTTCCTCATCCCTTCGATTCTACTGTATTACCTTTATAACCAATTGTTATGGGAAATCAAGAGGGTGGAGGGTGGCATGATAGGGGTGTGAAGCTGTGATGTTTGAATGAGTTGGATTTCAAGACTAGAATTAAGCCTGAGCTGTTAAATGCAGTGTTCAAGAACTATGAAAAGAGCCGAATGTTAAAAGACTTTTAAAATGAATCTTAAATGAAGTAACTTTGTTCTTAGTGAGTAGAATATTTGGTTTGGGAAATAGGATGAGCATGAGAGAGAAGCATGTACACTATGGTAATTGGAAACTACAACAAAGCTCTTCACAAATGACTGGAAATGGATTCTGATGATACATTAACTACAAAGGTGCAGCTTGAGTGGCTGATAAGGCCATCAAAATTCAGTGGTCAGTGAGTATACCTATTCAGAGCATTCTTCGACTTTAAAGATGCTGGATGGATGCCTCACAAGGTCAATGAGACACATGTTAAATGAACTGCTCCCTTGGTTTTCTTCAAGGCCTCATTTAATAAAGGCACCCAAATAAAATATCCTTGTTCCATTTTAGTTTTCAAGGTGTAGCCAAGCAGAAACTTTGAATACATCTTTCATTCTCATATTTTCTGAAACAGCAGATTTAGATAGTTTTTTGAATATATTTTCATTATCTTTGAATGCTCAATTTGAGTGCCAATAGGTTTCTGACATAAAGGTTAAGTTAATATGTCAGTTCTGCCATCAATAAAAATATCACTCTATTTATGGATACACATTTGTTATGGAGAACTTTTTCAGTGAGGAAGTGGTTGGATGTGTGGAGACTTTTGAGTAAATAAGAGAGAAAGGGAGGTATTTCCGTTTCCTCTGGTTATTCCCCACAACCATAAAAATTAACAAGTGGTGATGGATAAATTTAGATTCAAAGATAAACAACTAAATTTTACTTGACTAACAAACTGTAACATATAACACTTGCATTTTCTTTTCTCCTTTTTTGGTGATGAGGGAGTAAGGTAGGAGGAAAGTATAATGTGCAATATGAATTTGAAAGAATTTCTACTTAATTCGTTAAAAATATTTTATCCATGGTAAAAATACACATAACATAAAATTTACGAGAAAGAGAGAGAGAAGGAGAGATTGATTTTTATTGTTTCACTTACTCATGCATTCATTGGTTTATGTGTGGATGTGCCCTGACCAGGGATGGAACCCATAAACTTGGCATATTGAGACAATGCTCCAGTCAACTGAGATACCTGGCCAGGGCCACCCTCTTAACCACTTTTAAGTGTACAAATTAGTGGCATTAAGTTGACTCACGTTGTGCAGTCACAATCACCCTGCTTTATCTCCAGAATTCTTACTTCAGATTCTTTTTGAGGTGAATTTTCATGTCTGTAATTCAACCTACAAGGGTGCAAGTCAAGGAGTAGATTTACTGTACAAGAAATGTTATCATGCTAAAGGTAGAATTTAGTGATGTACAGTTAGCGTGAGTAGGAAAAGGTGAAAACACAAGTAGATTGTATTTCAAGTGATTTCAGGGTAGGAGATAAGCACTATTTACCTAAAAACATACTCCATCTGGCCTTGTCCCTACAAAATTTCCATCCCTATAACCTTATCCTGTGTTTAATTATCAAAGATTAAATTAGATGCTGTGCTGTTGTGTGTTGCTTTGGCCACAAATTGGATGAAAGGGCAGGGGTCATAATTTCTATTCTGGGGCTGGAAAGAGACTCCTCACAGCTTTCCTGAGGTTTGATGACCCTTCTTGCTGCAACCTCATGTCTCCCATGTCCACAACAAGCAGAAGAATTTTAGGTCACAGAGAGGTCTTTGTTTTCCCAGGCAGAGGCTTTCATTCCCCACATCCTGCATGTTCAGAGAATTGCTGAGGATGAGTAGCTGATGCCAGGACTAGAGATCAGGGTAGTCTGTTCTACTTGGGAATCTTCGAGAAGATATGGAAGAGTCTCTGTTTCTCTTTGTACTAAGGGAGAGCTTAATGCTGACACTACAGGGCAGGAGTGGGCTGAAGGGTGGCCAGAACTGGGGAAGGGCACATATTGTTCCCATGTACAGCAGGTCCTCTAATAACGTTGTTTTGTCCAAAGTCATTTTATTATAACGTTAATGAGATGCCACTGGAACTTAACTCTTGTTTATATCAATTAGCCTATAGTAAAATTGATTTTGTTATACGTCCTTTCACTTCAAGTTGCAGAACCTGTTGGCAGTGTTAAGTGAGGACTTACTGTAATTATCTCGATGAAAGGATTGCTTGTATAGTATATTTTCAAACGTTAGGCCATGACCCATTAATGACAGTGAAATCAATAGGAGATTACTACCAACATTTTAATACACTGAAATAAAAGAGAGCAGAGAATATCATAATGAGTGCTGCTTCATGAGGCATTCTTTTCAGTGTGTACGTGTGAGTATATTTGTTTATGTGTGTATCTGTAGATGTGGTGGTGGGTATTGTATATGGTGTCTGTGTGCAGTGGAAAATTTACTTCTTACCAGTAAGTCACTGAGAAAAAAGTTTGAATCTATTGAAGTCAGACTGCTTATTTCTAATTTTACAGAGTCTAATTTATTCAAAGTAGTCGCTAACATCTGGGTGCAATTAAATCATATCCGTAAACTTTTTCCAGATGACTCTGTTTTCAAATAATTCTTGTTAACTCAAGCTAACAAAGCATTAGTCCGTATGTGGAAATGGTAATTCACTACTAAAAATAGCTAATATTCATTATATTGTCCGGTATTGTTCTAAGAGTATTATCTGTATTGATCCTTACTATAATTCTTTGTGATGGGAAACATTATCATTTTTATTTTATAGATTAAAGAATGAAGGCACTGAGAGCTTTACTGAATTATTCAAGCTACATAGCTGATATGTGGCCAAGTCAGGATTCCAACCCAAGCATCTCACTTTAGAGTGCATGACCTTCACCACTATACTATACCACCTCTCACTGTATTAAACAGAAGTATCTTGTAAGCAAAGATATTATGTTTCTAACATGACATTGTAAATTTAATTTTTTGGTAATACCTGTTCAAAGTGATTGAAATAACCTAATCACTACTCTTCTCTGATAACTCCGTTTCAGAAAATATTAGCCAGTAATTTGACCCTTATTCATTGGTGTGGTGCAAAGATGCAATGTTACACTGTCTAAAACTAGGTGAGTTAATGGTTCATTCCTGTCTGTGTAAGAGAAATGGTATCTGTGAACACTAGGCGGTATTCATTGCACAAGTTGGCACTGAGTCCAGATTCTCAGTTAGATACCTCTGATCAGTAGGCGCCTGCTTAATGGAGCCTCAAGAGTGATTATGCCATTGTTGCACCCAGAAAACAGGTAAGGGCTACTGAATTCAACTTTTCAGGTATTTAATTGTCTCATGAATTTATATAAAAAAAAAAGAGACTTGGAATTAGAGACAAACTAAGTGACACTATCCAGTGTGGGTGGTTTGAATCACTGAACAATAGTAAATCTGTACTGTTTGTATCATTCACAGACAAGGTCTCATTCTTCTCATGAGGAGACTCCTAACTGCCAGTGTCTGGATCAATGTGCTGGAGGTTTGTTCCTGAACCACTGTGCAGCTCTGGTGCAGACAGCTGGAGTTACTAGGAGATTAGCAACGCTAGAGTGGCCCTCCAGTGACTTATGGAGACTGGTGTATAAATACCCTAGTTTCCTCATACCTAGTGTGAGATGAAGTAATTCTGAAGTGTAGATTGATTCAGAGATTCCCTGTTGGTTTAAATTTCAATCTCCCAGTATGGTTGTTGTTGGTGGTGGTAAAATAGCCACAAATTGTCCCCCTCCCTGTCACATGACATTGCAGAGCCCCTATTAAAAGTGGAATCCAACCTTGTCTGATGGCTTATTTGATTGGGACATCATCCCATATACTGAAATGTTGTGGGTTTGATTCCCCAGTCAGGGCACATACCTAGGTTGCGAGTTTGATCCCATGTCGGGGTGAGTACAGGAGGCAACTGATTGATGTTTCTCTCACATTGATCTCTCTCTCTCTCTTTTCTCTTCCTTCCTCTTTATCTCAAATCAATAAGCATATCCTCAGATGAGGATTTAACAAAATAATAAAGTGGAGTTTAGTTTCCCAGCCTTGAATCTAAGTGGTCATGTGAACTTGCTTTGGCCATTGGGTTGAGCAAACAGGAACCAATCAGAAGATTGAAAAGTGTTTGCCTGTTGGTGTCTATTTTCTTGTGGCATTTTGGAATTGCAGGCTAGTCTGTTGGAGGATGAGAGGTGACTCTGAAGTGAGCTGTTCCAGCTAAAGTCCCCTGAGACCAACCAATAGCCATTTGTGTCTGGTCTTTGAAGACCATCTAGCCCTAGAAGAGCTGCAAGCAGAACGTAAAGATCAGCTGAGCTGGCCCAAACAAGGAGAATCATCTGGATGACTCACAGAGGTGTGAGAAACTATATATGTTACTTTTTAAACTTAGTAGGTGTTGGAGTGGTTTGCTATGTGACACAATCTAACCAACACACTCACTTAACAACTTTCTATAGCTGCTTTCCCTTCCCCTAACTCTCTTCTACTTTGCTGTCGGAGTTTCCGGAACCTCACTCAGATCCTTGCCTTAGGATCTACTTCTTGGAGAACCCAAACTAAAACAGTCTTGATTTAATTTTTACACACACTAAAGTCTTTTTCCTTAGGGATACTCAGCTGGGATTGTGAATTGTGAGGTGGCACTGAACAAGAAACAGAACACAAATGGACTGTGCCCATTTGAACTATCCTCACATTGTTCTTGGCCTTGACACACTTCCTGACTTCTCCAAATCAGACTGTAATGCATGGTCTTAGTTCTTCCCCCAGCCTGACAGTAAGAATCCCTCATAAACCATTAGGTGTAGGAAAACTTGTCCTCCTAGTCTGGAATGGAAGTGTAGATTTGGTCCCACTACTCTTTGCAATAGACGAGGTGACTATTCATAGGAAACTTTTTTTTTCTGTGAAACTTTGACTCCTTTCTTCTTTAATCGATGTACTGTCAATATGATTTGAATATGTAAATGAAGTTAAAAAACTTAGTGGTTTTGTGAATCAAAGAAACTCAATTTCCTTAGGATATTCCCTAGGTAGCAAAAATAAATAGAAAGCTTAGGCTCTATTATAAATGGATAACCAGAAAAAGACAATTTATCAGGTAAAACTGCAAAACAATAATGTTTTTGCTATCATGGCAATGGAGTTTGTCTCTGTGTATGTGTGTGTGAGTGTGTGTGTGTGTGTATTGGGGAGTGTGCAAGTTTTAGAATAGAAAAGAATTTTTAAAAGATAGTTACATTTGAGAAATACATATGTTCCTAAACTTGCAGGTATAATTATTTTATAAAACATTTAATACAAATAAGTTTTTAAATTTGGTTATTTATTTGGATCAAAATTTTCTAAATGTTTTTCCTTTACCACTTCTTTATGTGGTGGTTGTATGAATCTAGAAACATAACCCTTGTAACACTTATCATCATACATCAAAAATTAGTACAGTGATTAATATCGTAAATGCAGTTAAAACTTACTGTGTTTATGTAAACTTACCAAGAACACTACCAGGCATACAGTCTTATATTCTTGATTATTTATTCTACAAGCATCTTTCTCTGGGGAACTTTTGCATTTCCTTGACGTACAACTTTGGGACTATTAATATTACTTTGGCTTCCCATTGTAGTACTTTGACACTGCTTCATTGTAAGAGTGGTTGTTATTTATTATCATTTCAAGGTGGCAAGATAGGACTATATTTCTAAAAAGTATCACCCAAATCATTCTCTGTCATTCAATGAAGAGCAGCTACCTTTTCCCTCAATTTTCCACTTCTCATAGAGTACATTTTCATTCTCATCTAGTTAAAAAATATATAGCATTTTAATTAAAGGGAAATATACATTCATTATAGCTAATTTTTGGAGAAAAAATGTAAAGGCAATAAATAAAAATTATGTGTAATTCAAATACTTAGGAGCAGCCATTAATAACATTTGATGTATTTCCTTCCAGAATTTTTTGTTTGAATAAAGATGTACCTTTATTTATTTATTTTTTAACAAGGTTACTTAATTTTATTTTATTTTTATTTATTTTATTTATCTGTTTTTAGAGAGAGGGGAAAGGAGAAAGAGAGGGAGAGAAATATCAATATGCGGTTGCTTCTCATGCGCCTCCAACTGGGGACCTGGCGTGCAACCTAGTCTAGTCATGTGCCCTGACTGGGAATCGGACCAGTGACATTTGGTTCACAGGCAGATGCTCAATCCATTGAGCCACAGCAGCCAGGGCTGTACCTTTATTTTTAACTAAATTTGCATTATAGTATATAAAAACAGAATAAATTTTAAACTTAAAACTATATTGTAGTTACCTTTAAAACCTCTAAATATTTTAACATCATGTTGATGGCTTCAGCATATCTCTGCATGGATGTTCATAGCTTGTTTTACTCAGCCCCTATTGTTAGACATTTATGTAATTTCCAAGTTTTCATTTATAATTACACACATGCCAAAATCTTTGTAACTGAATTTTTCTGCACATCTATTATTATTGTCTTAGTCTAAGTACCCAGAAATAAAATGACTAGATCAAAGAGTAGTAAAACTTTGAGGCTTTTGAAAAATCTTGAAGAGATCATCTCTGTTTTCACTCTCTCAGGGTACATTTTAATATCTTTGTTGCTCTTGGTGACATAAATTTTATATTAAATTGTCAGCTAGTATGATCTGTAACTGCAAAGTAAAATAAGAATATCTATCTATCCCATAAAAGTAATGTAAGGACACACATGTCATCTATTTATCCTCTCATATTGTACTTTATAAAGGAGAACTGATATTTGGCAGTGATGTGGATCCCTCTCCCTGGAACACTTTCTCATCCAAGCCTTTTGGAACCTGGTCCTCCACCCATGCCCAGAGGGGTCAGTAAGAATGGTGAGGAAAGCACCTGCTGTTAGGTGGCATGCATGCCTCAAGTGCACTGTACCCTGCCGTATTTGTTTAGAAATCATATTTCAATCCGATTTTCCATTGCTGTATAAATCAGAGTGATAGTTATTTTACTGCATTGGCCCATTCTTTTGAAAACAAATGTGGTTTAAAGGAGGTTAGAAAACTCTGAAACAAAATTCATTTTGTAAGACATAACATTTAATATATAAGAACTTGATTTTTCCTTTGAACCTAGGGGAAACTATTTTGGAGTGGAGCAAGGCTTTGGAATTAGACAAAGGTGAAAATACATATTTTTGGTTGGATTTCAAAACTAGAATAAGATGTGCCTAGTTAATGTATACCTGTTATTAGAAGAGCTATTTAACAAGAAGGAAAATACCTGTAGGAAGAACTTTGTAATTTTCCATTTCAAAGCATTAGCTAGTCTAACATCTTCCTGCGCCTTGCACCTCCCTCCTGCATCCCAGCCTGGATGGCCTTCTCAGTACTCCTTGCTGCCTTGCTCTGGTTGCAGCCATGGAAACCACCTGACTCTCCGCAGAAGCTCTCCACAGAAGCGTTCCACCTTCCTAAAGGCTCAGGGCCTCATCCCCAGCTCACCTAGCAGCCTCGTGCTGAAGTGGTATCAGAAGGGACATCTGCTCCCTCTGTGGCCTCACCCTACACTCTCCTCCTGGGATATATGTCTGCTGTCTTTGTACAACCCAAGAGACATGAGGGACTGAAGCAAAGTCATTCATAATCCTGAACACGAACTCTTGACACTCTGCTTCCAAATGGAAATATCTCAGTGCTTAGATTTTAATCATTTATTTATTCATCTAGCTAATAAATATAAATTGAGAAATTTCTATGTATCAGGCACTTCTAAATGGTGTGGACTTCACATGGAAAACATATATTCAAAATAATGACCCTAATGGAGATTCCAATCTTGCAAAGGTGACAGGTAATTAACAAACATGCGGTGGTTTCATAATGTGATGTTAGGTAGTGGCAAGTACTATGAAGAAAAATTAAGGTAATATGAGGGCAAAAAGAGAGAGAAAGGGGCTACTTTTCTAGATCAGAGGTCGGGGAAGGCCTTTCTGAGGAGACAGCATTTCAGCAGAGACATGAAAGTGAGAGAGTTTAGCCTATGTAGATACACGTAGGACATACAGAGGTCCTGAGAGAAGCATATGAGAAGCTGTAAGTGAAAGTGGGTGTGTGTCTGGATGGAAGAAGTGAAGGGGAGAGTAGGAAGTGAGTGTCGAGACTCTCAGGGGTCGGGTAAGTTAGGTAGTAGGGTCTGGCCAATGTAAAGAATGGATTTTATTTGAGCTGCGGCAGGAAGCTGGTTGAGGCTTTTGAGAAAGAAGTGATGTGACCTGTTAACCTTTTTTAGCTGTTGTACATTTTTTCTAATTTTTGCTCTTATAGTCTTATCCTATCACATTGAGACAGGAGGACTTTTTCCTTTCCAAATTTTCTTTTGTTTTTTATGTTCTCTCTCGACCAAAGGCATTAGTAAAATTTCCAAGGCTTTATATAAAACTTTACAGAGAACTTGGTGTAGTGAGGTTTCCTTTGGATTTCCAGTGACAGAACCTACCTCAGATTGCTCTAGGAAACTTCATTGGAAAATTGATGGTGTCTCCTTCAGAACTCAAGCAGGAGGCCTTGGGAAGCAGGGCTGCACTAGGGGCCTGAGCAGCAGCTGTTTGTGCTCCTTGTTCTGCAGTTTCACATTATCGAGACCAACAGTCTGGGTCCCTTTGTTTAAAAGTCTAAGTAGTGGGAGAGAGACTTGATTCTGGGATCCTCTTTTGAACCAATCAACTCCAGTGAAGGGGGCAATGGCAGCAGAAACACACCTGCTCTGAGACAGTCCCTTGAGTGAGGTGCAGGTTTCCAAAGACAAGGCTGTACCGACTAGTTTCTATGGCGTGGTTTGTGACTACTATGTGGGTAATTACTCATTTGCTTTGTTTATGCCTTTTGCTGGAGGCAGACCCCTGAAGCAGAGGCTTCTGGGTAGTAGACCTCTCTCTGCCCTCTTCCTCTATGGAGAGTTGATATCTTGCACAATTTGTTTGCAAAGTCTTGATAGCAAGAGTGAGTTTTTGTATCTCCTCGCACAAAACAAAGGGCAGTAGGTGTTTTTGGTTTTTAATTTTCCTTTGGACTCTGTTCTTTATGATTCTAAAACTGCCCTGCAACTACCCACAATTTTAGGTTCTATTTTATATTCTTATAAGATTTGCCAATAACTTGGCAGGCAGATATGGGTTTATTGTGAAGAAATTTTTGCCCACTCTCATATGTACTGCTGTGCCAAGAACATGAAATTCGGAGTGCAAGAGACTGTATTAAGTCTGGTTCTTGGGTAACTCTGAGAGGGAAATTTGTGAGCAGGTTTATTGGGTAGAGTTCTGTGGATCAGCACCTGTGAGGGAAGCAAGATGGGGCAGAGGGAGAAGGTGAACTATAATGCAATTGCATCAGAGGGTTCAGCCAAGCCTACAGGGTACTCTGGAGCTTAGCTGGACCTTCAGGGTCCAGCTAAGGAGAGACAGGGGCCCAAGCATCTGTACTCAGTGGTGACCAGGCCTCTTTACTCAGTGGTGACCAGTACAGGGAGAAGGCTCACATTGGGGAAGCCAGATCTCTTAAGCCTAAGGCAATGCCTAGCCTAAGAAGGGTGCAGGTATGAGTTCTCAGCCACCAATTCTACCAGCCACTGGGGAATGAGTGCTTTGCTCATGATGAGCAGGGTGAGGAGAGGGAGACTCTAGTTGGTTCACCATAGCAACACTTCAAAGACTTAAATTTCAATTCTACTCTACCATACTAGCCTGTGAGGCCATCAGCAAATCCCCTAACTTCTGGGAGTCCTGATGTCCTTATTTTTTTAATGGACCTAACCAAACCACATCAATAAACCTCACTCTATAATAATTCTTTTTTTTTTTTTTTTGGTATTGATTATTTTTAGAGAGAGAGGAAGAGAGGGGCGAGGATGGGGGGGAGAGAGAGAGAGACATTGATTTGTTGTTCCACTTATTTATGCATTCATTGGTTGCTTCTTATATGTGCCCTGACCAGGGATCAAACCTGCAACCCTGGTGTATCAGGAAGATGCTCTAACCAACTGAGCTACCTGGCCAGGGCTAAACAAGCCTAATTTTTAAAATGAGATTAAATGAACAGTGTTGTGAGCACTGTGTATCACATTTCCACTTATGATATATGATGTTCAGTTCTTCTTTTCAGTCTATGACATATGTACTTTAGGACAATTGTATTGATGAAGAGACACATCCCCAGGCTGATGAAACTAGTTTGCTTGAACTTATATAGGAAAGATTTAGAGAAAATGCAATCTTGGGACTTCATACATTAAGTACTTATTCAACCAATTCACCAGAATTCCCTCTCAGAAGCAGAAATAACATTAATGATACTAACACAACTAATGACAGATAATGCCTAATTTATATGGTTGTTATGAGGATTGAAAGGCATTTACAAATTGTAAGTGGCTGAAAAAAAGTGAGGTGATATCACTATGCTTCAAAATTGCTACTCTTATCAGTAAGAGATAATTAATTAATTTGAAAAGGAGAGGTAAAGTGTATACAGGCTCCTAGAGAATCTCTCCAAGCTGACCTCTGCAAGGCGCAGGGCTTCATGTTGTTTCTAATTTTCTTTAATTTGACATTTGGACTCTCCTGGTTCACTCCTTGAGAGCTTAAGAAGTTCAGCTCAGGTATTCTGAGCTGCAACTTACTCTGTGGGGGTTGTGCTATGGGGTAAACAAATGAAAGAAATGTTGTCCTTCAGAGATGAAAGTAAGACCCACCGGTACAATGATGGGAATCCCTGCATTGGAGGAAGAGGGACATTAAAAGAGCTTGGAGGCTCTGGGAGTCTGGGTCAGATTCTTAAATTGTCAAGGTGACTTACAGCACAGATGTCAACTTAGGTTTTGAACTTGATATGCTTTGACTTTCAGGACCCATTTTTAAAAGACAAGAAAGTCATAGAAAAGAATCAGTCTGTGCTATCTCTACCAATTTGAAACAAAATTGCAACTCCATATGTAAGGTTCATTTTTCCATTGGCATATGAAGTGCTTTGTTTGACACACAAAATCCAAAGGAAGCAGGTTGTTTGGAGCACACACATGATCACGGATATATTTTAAATTACTTTGTGAGTGATTGATATTCATGCATCTTAATGCAAACTCAACAGCACATTTAAATTCAAGTTGCAGTAGAGTGTTTCCATATTATTGTGAAAACCCACGTTTACTCTGCTAGAAAATTGCATGTTTTATTCTTCTTTCTGGAAAATAATCAAATTTTACTTCTAATATGTATTATTTGATTTAAGGTATCATGCCATGAGCTGCTAAGTCTAAAAACCTGGCTTTTCTCATGTTTATTTTCCCCTTCTGGCTTTACTTAGTAAATTTCAGATTCCCCAAAGTAGTGAGTTCAATAGGGGTCAACGGAGTCTTGCATCACCTGGTTTGTTTATTTTTTATCCCCACTTGACCTAGATTAAAAAATCAAGCTTTTTTTTAGGGGGCAGGAGAAATTATTTAAAAAGCCACTTTAATGTTGTGGGGATAGTTAAAATATATCTGAAAATTCTGTCTATGTAAGTGTAGAGAGCTTGAATAAGGCTAAAATGATTCATTTGTTTAATCACTGCTTAGCTTCAAAGGCGTTAGTCTGTTAGAACTGTTTCTTATCACTCTGTGAACCAAAGTCAATATAAAGGACTGACCTATTTAATTACGCTTGTGTTGTTTAGACCTGGCTAATGTTCTGGGTGTGATCTGGCATATACATTAACTATTTAAACAATAGAGATATATATGTCATAGCTAAGGCTATTCTAGTTGTGATTTGTAGCAGAGATGAAAAATTAGTAAAATCTTGAACATATTGTTCTCCCCTTTTGTTCCCAAGGCTAACATTATCCTTAGACTCAGAATTGTGATAAAATGAAAAGTGCTTCCTAGTATAAAATGCAAAACTCATTAAACTCAAGCACGTTAAACAATGCAGTCACATTTTCACTCTCAAAAGTGCTGAAGTCAAGATATACTTAAAACAACAATTAACCTTAGCAATAGATATGCTAACAGTAACATCCTTTGTGCTTGTGCTCTAGCCAAAATTCCAAATTTAACTCAAGGGAAATACAATTATCCCTCTTATAACACAGGATCAAGGTTCCTCAGCCTCAGCACTATTGACATTTGAGGCTGGATAATTCCTTGCTGTGGTGACTGTCTTGTGCATTGCAGGATGTTCAGCAGCATCGCTGGCCTCTGTCCACTAGAGACTAATAGCATCACCAACTACCCCCCTACCCCAGCTGTGACAACCAAAAACCTCTCCAAATATTGCCAAGTGTCCCAGGGGTGAGGGAAGGGACAAAATCACCCCTAGAGGAGAACCTGTACTAAAGACTTTCCCGAGTTTCAGGTAAAGTTTCGTATTACAGTTTGAAAGCAAAATTTACCTACAGAAACTATTTAAAAGATCAATAATTTTTGCTAGGAAGACTTAAAAAAAAAAAAAAAAAGTAACTATGTCCCCCTGACTGGTGTGGCTCAGTTTGTTGACTGTCGTTCTGCAAATAAAGCCAAAGGTTGCTGGTTTGATTCCCGGTCAGGACACATGCCTGGGTTCTGGGTTTGTCCCTGGCCCGGGCATGGGCAAGAGGCAACTGATAGATGTTTCTCATGCACATTGATGTTTCTCTCCCTTTCTTTCTTCCTCCTGTCCCCTCTCTCTAAAAACAAATGAATAGAATCTTTAAAAAGAAGGAACTGTGTTATATATCTGGTTGACTGTGGCCAGAAAAACATCTTTTTGTGAACTTCTGAGTGCTATGATTTAGTGGTATGTGCAGAGGGGTAGAGAATACAAGGCCTTTCTGTTTTCAAGCCCACAGAACTCAGGGACATGTTTGAAAAATTGTGGTTAAAGTGACTCAAGTGTAAATTGTGTAATTCTCATATTGATTTCATTTCAAGAAGGAAAATAGCATTTAGATTTAGAGAGGAGCAAATTGTCAACAGTTTTGGGAAATCTCTCAGCATGCTTAATTTTGTCAAAGGTCATGGAAAGGAAATTGTGCCTTCCTTTTCTAATATCACAGGGGAGAATCATGTTTTCATCCTTTTGTCCATGTGGTTTTCTTATTTATAGTATCCAAGTATAGGATTGAGAGTATCGTACTGATCATAAGCTCCAGTCCACACATCTTTATGCATATGGTTTTGTTTTTCTTTTTATGTATTTGGTAAGTTTATTTACATTAATATTTATCTAGAGTTAAATAAAATGGACTCAAAATATATCAGTTTCAGGATTTATAAAAATTGGCCTTATGATTAGGCTTTTATGCGTTTATGAGTGTGTGTGTGGGTACATCAGTTCTTGGGTGGACACCCATTTGCCTTCATTTTGGTGCTCATTTGTAAGCATGTCTCCCACTCTGTCATCCACCTAGAGCAGGTATGTTAAACAATGAAAGGAAAAGGTATTTTCAAGACCTGCTGAGTTTTAACTCAGCCAGACTAGATTCTGCATCAAAATGCACTTTAGAAGTGAGAATATCCAAAAATGTACAAAAGCTCAGTCATCTTGCTCTCTCCTGTCAATCTTGGGCTTTCCATGAGCTGCTCCACACTGTAGTTCCCTCTCACAGCAGCGTGACTGCCCAGGGCTCCCTATTGAGCTGCCCCATATCAGGTCTGAGCACCCTGATGCTTTCTCTCTTTGTTAGGTTGTACAGTTCTCCCACCACTTCTACCACTTCCCCTTTTCTTAAAGATCATTCAAACTTTCAAAGCTTAAAGGAAACAGTACTCTATGAAAGTCTTGCATTCAACCATTGTTTCCCATCTGCCCATTACCTATCTTCTCTTAGCCAGAGTTAACCAGTCTTGTTTCTTATGTGTCCTTCCAGAATTAAAAATATATACACACCAGAAAATAAGAATATCCTTTCTTTTTCTTACATAAAAGAGAAGATGCCATTCATGGTGTGTACATTACATAGCTTTTATCACTTAGTAATTTTTCTTGGGTGGTATTTCCATACCACCCATTATATTCTCTTCTATTTTTTTCCATTATATCCTCTTCTATGCAGTTGGAGTAGTAGATACCAACAGGTGAATGCATTCACATAGGTAATTAACATTCAGTTGATATTCATTGAGGGTCTACTATGTACCAGCCACTTACCATTGTCTGTTACAGCCCAGCAGTGGCAGACATTTTGGTACTCATCAAACTTACCTGCATTGTGTGTATGGAAAGGACTATGTATGGACAAACACATGTTGCTCAGTCTATCAAAAGATCCAAGACTGGCCACTGGGAGATCAAGTTCCATTTTTGGATTTGCCTTTATCTGTGCTGAGAGTATTGGGCAAGTTCTTTCATTTCTATGGACCTCAGCTTTCTCTTCTGTGAAAAATGTGATGTTGACTAGAATAGATGATATTTACATCCCTTCTAGTTTTAACATTCTAAGATCATAATGCCCACGTGCTACTTTCACAATTTAAAAAATACCCCAAAATCTGCATTTATGTACTAACAAAAATAACTGTGGCCCCTCCCTTTTGTGAATACCCCTCCAAGTATTCATAATTATTCCTTTTCCATCTGGAGGTAGCAGGACACATTTTAAAAAATCTCCCAGGACTTTAAATATATAACATGTATGGCATATTTTTGGTGAAGTATTTCTAAGTGAATAAAATGTCACAAAATATACATCTTAGAAAAAATCTTTAACAATAGGCAGATTTTGGAGAAGCCAAAATTACGCAAAGCATGGGTATCAGAAGTAGACACTGATGCTAGCCTATGTTCTTAGGGACTATCTAGCCCTTCACTATGAAAGGATCAACAACCTCTGGAACGGAAGACATTATAGTATAACTCTTCATCTAGAAATGGCAACTTGCCTATGAATCTGGAAGCAGTAAGTTTATTTTGGAAAGATGCTGAGGAACATCCCACAATATCATTTTATCAAGTCACCCTTACCTCTGCTTTTTTCGTACTCTTCTTTTGTTCTCTTTTACAATCACCCTAGGGTATTCTTAGGTTAAGCAATTTCATCTTCCATAGGAATAGGTCAAACTGTAAACTCAGTTTTAAAATTTACCCTATTTCAATGACTTAGAATCAAATTTTAAATAAGTTAAATAATTTCATTGGTTATCTCTATGAAAAATATTTAGGTTAATGATATTAGCTTATTACTTGTCACTTTGGATAAATAATTAGAATCTGTTATTTTCAAATTGACATGATTTAGTGGGAAAAGAATGGATTTTTGAGTTTCATTTTGAATACCAGTTTTATCAATTACCAGTAGAAACTTACCAGTTTTGTAATTTATATGAGCTTCATTTTCTTTTTTCTCAAATAATAATACTAATAACTTTTGAATCATTATGAAGTTGGAAATAATAGATACACAAAACTAACTAAACACAATATGAGTGAATAAATGTTTGTTTTATCATTATCATGTGCAATCAGATAAAATATCCAGTAGCAATTTTTCTCTTAATTTTTCATATAAGGCAAAGATTAGGAAATTGTCTTGCTGTTTTTCTTTATTATTGATATTTGAGAAATATTTTATTGCTGTTTGAAAACATCTAGCACTTTCTATAATGAACATTTAAATAATGGACAAATTTAAATTATGCTCACATAATATGGTAATTGATCACTGCATATAGAAAGCATATAGTGCATATATTCCTAAAATGTTAACAATACAGCTCTTTAATTTTTTTCCCCTCATGATTGCTATTCTCAAATTCATTATTAAAAAAGGAACATCGTATTTTATTTAATGCACTTGGCCTTTAACTAGTATTAAGATTGAACAAGGTAACTTTATTTTTAAAAGAGAAAAGGACTGAAAGACTGGAGTCTCAGAAAGGAGTCATCTAAACTGGCCCAAGAATGCATTTTGGAACTCATGTAGCCTGACTTCCCCGGACACAGCGTTGCTTCCGAGCGCAGCCTCTAGATGGCAGAGGAACACCGCGGGGAGCGACACAGGCTTCTAGCCGTATGTAGGCGCTCAGGTCCGCGGTGCTTTACGGCTCACGGAGGAGTCCGGGCTGTAACCCAGGTTCACAGCGTTCTTAGTTAATGCTCTCTACAGAAATGCCAAACTCCTATTTTTAGGCTAGTGTATACCTCCCACCCTTTTGAGAAACAGTCACTTCAGTATAGGAGAGCACGCTATGTAATACAGCACATCTTTTTTTTTTTTTTCCCCCTCCAAAGAAAAGCATTCTTGGGAGATTGGCCCTCCAGTGTTCTAGAAACAATGACATCTAGGGAGACACCAGAGAGCAGAGCGGTTAGGGTCCAGACTCAGAATCCCAAAGGCCGGAATTGAATCCCGGGTGCCCAATCTGGTGTGTGTTCTTGGTTCAGGTACGTCCCCTCTCCAAGCTTTGGTTTCTAGCCTGGAGATAGCAGAAGATAAAACAAAAACATTGATGTAAAGCTCTTGGCACAGAGCTTAACACATAACAGGTATCCCACAAAGGGCAGAATTTGAGCCTGGTGAGCTACTAATACAAGTTAAATGGGTTTTGTCAAGTTGAACAACATGCACCCTGGGAATGTGGGAGAAGTTGAGGCAGTCACCAGGCATCCTAACAGCTTTTTATACCTTGCTGTTTAAATGAAAGAATGTGCCTTATTCTCCCTGATAAAATGTATTGGGAGGTCACAAAATTCTCACAGACAGGAAGCTCAGGGTACATTTAAGCACACCACTGCCTCTTTGACAGCTTCTCAGTAGGAGAATTCTGGTGCTTAAAAAAAAAAAAAAAAAAAAAAAAAGCATAAACTTTATTGTCCATACTGATTTTCAAAAGAGGAAAGAGCTTTGTGCTATCAGATTTCAGTTAAAGTTAGTACCCTAAGGAAGCAGCTACCACAGGAATCATAGAGAAGTTACAGAAAGTGATGTTTTGAATAATTTTTGTAACAAATTGAAAGTAAATATACTTATGTAAATGTGGGGCTCTTGGGAAAAAATATATCACGTAAAACCAGTATAATTGCAGCAATGGGTGAGAGGCAAATCATTTTTTTTTTTTAATCTCATTGCCTTTACCTTTTAATATTTTGGCCTAATTTTTCATTTGCAATGAACTTTCACCCATGAATTAACTGGGAAAAACATGAATAGTGACATTAGAAGACAATGGAGGTAGAGCTTTAAGTAGTTTTCTAGGTGCTCACAGATATAATTACCTCAAAATGAATGGAAAAGATATATAGATTTTTGGTTCTTGCACTGAAACAGAAGCTGTTCTAAATGCCAGTATTTCACTTACACCCTGTTCTCTGTGCCCAAGAGAGTGAAGAAACGGGGAAACTCGAGCTTTTTTCTCTGTTCTACCTCCAAGGGGCAGAATAAGCAGGCAAGTCTTGAGGGTGGCAAACCTTTCCAGCACAGGAGCCTCTTCTGCAGGTTCACAGATTCCACATCCCTGGGCAGCCGTTCTTAGCTGCACATCCTGCTGGTTTTCGCACTGCATCGCTGAACCGGTCTATACCGGCTCCACCTTCTATGGTGAAAGGACCTGTGGTCCCTGTGGACCTGAAACAGGGGCCGTCTTTGCAATGCAGATGTTTTGATTCTTGCCCAGGTCAATGAGGGCTTGTCAGTACTCTTTGACAAGTTATACATAATGGAAACAATCCCTATGTACTTAGGACTTGAAGACTCGGGATTTTACAAAGGTTTCTGTAGATACTACTATAAATAGCGTCCTAAATCCATTGATTCAAATTGTAGTTATTTTGTGCCTGTTACATGCCAGGAAATGTGATGTGTACTATAGATAAGAAATAGAATAGGATATAGTCCCTGCTCTGAGATGTTAATGCTATGGAAGAGAGATGGGCAAAGACAAAGAAGTTATTACACTGCTCACACACTTTATATATGGTTAGACTAGTTTCTTGAAGTCATTCTCTTTGAGAGCCGTGGTGCTTTGTGATGAACTTATTGTACAGGGGGTGTGCTGAGGAGGGAGGAAAAAGGAAGAGATCTCAACATTATGTCAAGATGATCTTAGCAGTAAATATGACAGAACCTCTCCAGCATAAAAATGAAAAGTTGGGCCCTAAGTATTACAATCTACTTCATTAGGAAATTACTTACAGGGACGTAGGGGGCAATTTGTAGTATGCATGATGACTGAGAATGACTACTTTTTGTCAATTTCGCTCTCTGCTGGGAACACCCAAACTATATTTATAATGAGCTTCCTGAAATCTGTGACAAGACCATAAGGAAAGAGATAAAATTATCTTTTTAAAAAAAAGTCAACTGAAAGGGAGAAGAGTAGAATTGCTTAGGATTTGAAGATTTTAGTAGTCCTGATTTATTGTATGGATATCTGATATATGAGATTATGGAAAATATCTGGGATAGTTTAAAGTTTTGGGAAGAGCTGACATAATAAGGACAGGTTTAACTGTCTTATTATGGTACAATCTTACAGTAAGATAAAGTCAATATTGCTACAATGTTTGGGAGTAGGCTTTTGGGGTAATGTCATTTTCAAATGTGAGATTATTTTTTGCCATTCCTTTTCTCATAGGTAACCATAATTATACTGTACACATCAATATTATTATAGTATATTATGTTGTTTTTATGTTATTTTGAATGGAATATTAAACACTAACAAGATACAAGCTACCATCTAGAACATGAGGAAGAAATAGAATCATTAGGTTACCATAGGCACATGAATAAATGGGAAAAATCCATCTTTCTTGCAGAAACCCAGCGGTTGATTCTGGATGTTGAGAGTGATTGACTTTGAGTTTTATATATGTGTGTGTGTATTCCTATATGCCAAAATGTATAATGTGTTTCTGTGATCTTTATTAAAAGTCTTTAAAATGTAAAAATATGAAGAGACACATATTGATCTGAAGCATGGATAAACCTTCCAGGAAAATCTTTCATCCTAACACCCAGAAGTGTCATGTCATTCATCATGTGTAATTAATGCGTCACTTCCCCTTTCCTCTCTGAGCACAGGCATTGCAAAACGAGTCATGTGTTTTTGTAGAATAACACTGTTTTCAATAATTTGTTTCCACATGTGGACAGATGTAGTGCTTTATTTGTCAATTTTGAAAATTTATTTATTTTGCTCAGTTTTTGTTGTCAGATGCAGATATACACTGTACTGCAAACATGGAATGAATATCTTAATTTTGTAATATTATTAAACAACATTATTTGTTTACAAATTTTCATTTCAGTATGAAAACATGATTTATCAAAAGCATCATGGCATTTAAGGTGAGATAGTTTTATGAAATGCAGAAAAGTCTTCTAGTTGAAGAAAAGTCGTGGGACTAATTAAGCATTTAGTCTATTCAGTTTTATATCCATGCAGAGGCAACTGGTCAATGATTTCCTTCCTCCAGAATGGTTTTTGAATTAGAAATAAATATTAGCATTTATTGTATTAGACTGTCATTCAGAGTATGTGCTCAATTGATAGATAGTTATTTAAAATTAATTTTGGATTGTCTTTCATTATGAGAAGTAGCATTTATATAGATAATCCACAGATATTTGTTTTAGCACCTTATTTTCTTCTTTATTTAAATTGAATTTATTGGGATATCATTGTTTTGCAAAACTATCTTACTGTGTGCTTAGAAGTTTATTTGATTATCAGTGGTTTTATTGAAATATGTGGTGATTCAAAATTGTGTACACAATAGTCCTGTCTAATAACTGAAACTAACTCAGCTGTTTTTTTGGCTTCTCAATCCATGCTGAAATTTGATAGTATGATTTCTTAGAGAAATACAAATCACCAGTGTAAGGTAAACTCTATACCCCTTTTACCAGGTAGGATCAGTGATAAAATATTTTGGTTTAAAATGATAATCAAAGAACACAAACATAAATACAAACACAGCAGAAGAATAATCGGCAAATGATATAATTTCTCTATTTAGTTATTGCAGTGAAAGTCTGAAAGTAAGACAGATTTTCACATTGTTAACATTATTTTCCATGTATAATTAAAAGGCAGCTATATCATTTTTAAAGTTCTTCACAGTCTTTAGGGCAAATGAACAATAAAAGAGAGGTAAATGAAGCCATTATTTGAATTACTCTCTCAAAAACTCTACCCAGCTATATATGTGCTACACAATTGAGTACAGGGCGGATACTTTAACTGAAATAGATAAATAATATTGCTGGCTCCATAATTTAATTAACATCTATCTGTATCTGAAGAAGTATACTCCTTTGCAATGTTATATTTTCTCTTCAGAAGAAGCTCTCTTGTTTTCAGAGAAAGATATAAATTAAATTTATTGTCCTTTTTTTTTTTTTTATCCTTGAAACACAGTCTGTAGGCCATCTAGGTGACAAGCATTATCAACTACATGTTGCTGTAAGATGAAACTGGATTTTATAAACTGCCTTGAAAATTATGACATGTTGAGTTACTCACTCTAGTGGATAGCTTAGGTCTCATACTATTGAGCTGAATGGATCTTAGTCTGTTTGATGAGTAACTCCTTTCCCTTGAAGCTCTCCTTGGTGTTTCCAGAATCACAAACTGCAGGAGAGTTCTACATGTGGGAGGTGAGGAGCTATTTGGTGTTAGGAGCTAAAGGAAGTTCCTTTATACACTTCTCTGTTATCTGGAACCCATGTAGTGGGATTATGCTCAAACTCCCAGGCTTATATTCAAACTGATACTTCCAACTGAATCTTTAGTTAAGGACAAAGATAGAAATCCATAAGACTCACAAAATATATAGAAATTATATTGATTTGCATTGGTTAAGTTCCAGGAACCATAGGAACATAGATAATATATAATTACTCAAAGGATGACATTTTCTTTCTTTCTTTTTTTGTGTCTCTAACTGGAATCCAACAGGTTCTCAGATAACGTGGCTTCATTATAATGTGGATGAGGTCCTATAAGAACATAATTCTTGTTATTACAATTAGCCTATAGTAAAATTGAATTTGTTATATGTCCTTTCACTTCAAGTTATGGAACCTATCTGCAATGTTAAGTGAGGACTTAACAGCAGTCTTATCCAGTCGTATAACCCCTGTGAACCAAAGAAGAGGTTCAGGCTGTAATAAAAAACAGAAAGCATTTATTTGAGCAAAAGATTCGCCACTCAGGAGACATAGATTCAGGTAGCACCTTAAATTGTTCTCTGGAGGGTTTATAAAGGCAAAAACCACAAAGTGTAATTCTTTCATGCAAATGAAGGATTGCTGGCTAGGTTAACAGGGATTGGTTAGTTCCAATATGCAAATAAGGGTGGTGAAAACTACAAGCAGGAGGTCAAGTTCATAAGTATCTGTAGAGTGGTTGTTTCAGGATGTTTTTCATGGTTTGGTAACTCAGCAGCTCCGAGAACTGAGGCACAAGCTGTGCACAGGCCCTGGCTAGTTAATAGCCTTCTGACTATTTTAAGTGACTCTTTTAGAAATGCTTATTCCATTTTATTGTCTCCATTATCATCTCTGATTAAGAAGCTCCCTTCTCATCCCTTTCACATGGCTGTCTTTTATTTTTCTGCAAGTGTCTCAGTGAATTTATAAGACTTCGGTTTTCCGGCAGGGAGTAAAGAATGCATGCATCTGCCTTCCTTTTTTTTTGAATCATTCCCTTTGGAGGTCTTGCATAGAAATTGCTCACTATTAATTTCAGCTGTGACACTGTTTGATCTTCTGGCCTGTAGCATCCATTAGGATCCCTCACCCTTCATTCACAAAGAACCTAGTTCAGCAATGATGTGAACTTTTCCCCCTCCTTTTGAATGTATGTACTTTTAAACGTTCAAGTGTCTCTTCCTACATTTTCCTAACTTCTGACTGAATATCATAAAGGATACATTCCCAGCATGTCTCTGTGACCTCAATTTATTCCTCCTAGTCTGTTCTGTACTCATACTTTACTGATGAAACATAAAATAATGCTATTACTTGATAGCTCGCTGCATTTAGGACTCTCAGATATTGAACGAATTAAGGTCCTAAGGAAAAGTTACATAAACTGGAGTCATAAAAGAAGCATACTGCTGAGACTGTCTTTGAAAATGTGTAGCTTGAATAAAAGGGCTGATTTTGCTACGACAGTAAAATTGCAGTAGGTCAGCTCCTGCAGCTTTGATTGCTGCTTAGAACTTCAGAATTCAGATGTTATGAAAATGCAGGAACTGTCACTTGTACATTTAAAAGACATATGCTTTAAAAAGAAAAATAAGAGTTCAGATCACTGTGGAATATCTGCTTGTACAAAATGTAACATTCTCTTATTTATAGTTTAAACTGGGCTTTCTACAACATTGGCATTCCAGAATTAAAAGGCATGTGAAAATTACATAATTTAATTATACTTGTAAAACTATTTTACTTGCCAAGAATAGGAATAATTTTTATTAAACAGGACAGCTAAATATTACATTATATAATACCATAACTCACACAATAAACCAATTTCAACTTAAGAAATTAGTTTTGCGTAAGCCCAGCTATTAGTATCAGCTGCCAGGGGACTGATGTGTTCATTATTTTTATTCTCCCTTGTTGAGGTTTTACTATAGTGGGATTTCTGTACATGAGTTTTTTTTTTTTAATATTTATTTGTTTGTGTGTTTATTTATTTATAGAGAGAAGGGAAAGGAGAAAGAGAGGGAGAGAAACATCACTGTGTGGTTGCCTCTCACTCGCGTCCCCAACTGGGGACCTGACGTGCAATCTAGTCATATGCCCTGACTGGGAATTGAACCAGTGTACATGAGTTCTTGAGAGGTTCAAGGACTGCAAAATTCCACCCTGACCTCAATGGAATACTCAGAGAGGTCAATGACGTTATTATAAGAGAACTGACACAGTTCCTTCCAAACCAAAGGCTAACTACTGAAAAATCAGAAACCTTCCCTTCTGAAAAATACATAGTGAAGTAAAGTAAAAAACAAACAGGCAGACTACGTATCTTTAATGTTCCCTTGCAGAACATTGCTTTTAAAAAATATTGTATGCCCAGGAGAGGGTACTTACTAAGTGGTAATCTGGCTATTGATTGGGCTCTACCATTTTTTTGCTCACTGTTTCATTTCAAGGAAGTTTTTAATTTTCTGGGTTTTTAAAAATGCTATCTGGTGATATTACCATGGTAACCATGCCTCAGAAACCAGCTATGAGTGTTGCCCAAAATGTACTAAAAAATAAGAGAGCAAAACAGTAATAACAGTGAAACTGCCCCCATCCTAACCTGTGGAACCTCCAAACAACTAGCTGGATGGGAAAGATGGGGAAATGTAGGGCATAACCTTGAGTGGGGACAATTGAAAGAAAAGGGATTAAAAAATGATACCCATGAAAGGATTTTTTTTTTTGCGTTGAAATAATCGTGGTATGTTTTAAGTTAAACTGGAAGTAATAAGAAAATCTATACTTGGCTTGGTGGGTATGGGCAATTTAGAAAGCAATTCCAGTAGACTGCCTGAAGAACTGGCTAAGTAGGGGGTGGGAGAAGCTCAGGAGGAGAGAGAGGGAGTGTCAACTGCTGTGTAAATAAGGTGGTTTGTACAGACACCTTTTCCAACTTGAACTGAAAGCCATATTCTAATGGTATAGCTTGTGCTGTGTGTGTTGCTGCACAGGAATGTGTGTGTGTGTAGAGTGTTTTTCTCTAGTTGAATCTAAAGGGGGCATTAAAGCGTGGTTGTGTTTGACAGGCTTGGTGTCCTCTTTCTTCTCGGACATACATTTGTATGTGAGTGTAATTCAGGAGCAATTTAATTAAAAAATAAATTAAGCTATCTTTTGTGATGAATACCTTCCTTCTTCAGGCCTCATAGGTTGGTTGACCTCCTTTCCTCAGAATTGACCTGACGTCATTGACAAATCTCCTAGCTGACCTCATGCCTCCCCTCCTTCATGTGCCTGGAATCTTTGTCTTTTTACCTCTTTTTCCAACTTACCCTTCCCTCCACCTGGCAAGAGGAGAGCCATTAAGAAAGGAAACCATTTAACTGGTTCACTTTATAACTGAGTTATGTGTAGTTTGTTGAAATGTCAACTCATCAGAAAATTTTTTCTGACTCCATTTCCAGGTTTATTTATATAAAGAGCTTTATGTTTCTCAACTTGTTAGGAAAATAAGTTCCATTTATTACAGTACATTATTTATTAATCAAATATTATTAGTAATAATGACAATTTTATTTGCCTAAAACAATGTAAAGTACTAATATCTCTTTCTGAAAACAACACATATATGATTTTGTAATATTTTAAAAATCTGATCACACCAGGAAACTGAGGTTAAGCTTCACTAATCGGCAGCAATGGCCCCTACACTAGTTTCTGTTCTATGGTTCTAGCAGAGGCATCTGCAGTGATGGAAGGGTTATAGCTGTGGTGAGAATGGTCAAATTCTCTGAAGTATTTGGGGAAATGCATATAATAAAATAATATACTCTGGATAATATCCAGCTTTTCCTTCCTTAAGAATTTAGAGAAGACTGGATGAAATCACTGACCATTCATCAATGGTGGGTCAGAGGTGGCATTAACAAAAAGTATAACTCAGGGGGTCAGTCTGTAGAAATGGGATGTTAAAAGTGGGGAGACCTGTCTTGAAGTAGCTCCTAACCTAAGAAAAACTGAAGGGAAGTCCCCTTAACTTTCAAAATATTTTTCAGTCTAAAGAATTGTTCTCAAATTTGAGTGTGCATCCGAGTCCCTTGGAGGCTTTGGTAAACCCTTGCTGGATCTCATGCCCAAAGTTTCCAAAGTAATAGTTTTGAGATGGGAGCCTGAGAATGTGCATTTCTAACAGTCCTCAGGTGGTGCTGATACTGCTGGTCTGGGGCTGGACTCTCAGAATTGTTGGGCTGAATAATATAAAAAGAGCCTGCAATCTGCTTCATGAACTAAGGGTGTAATTATGAACATGCCACTGCCCTTTGAGTTATAAATCACTTCTGTAAGACGTAGAGAATGGTTGCAACACACAATGTAAAAAGAGAACCAACATCCTTGTGAGTTTCAAGAAATTTTTCAACAAAACATTGTTTAATACCTTTGCCTTAAAAAGAAAAAAAAACCTCAAGAGGGTAAAAGCAAGAGAAAGTTGTATAAAAAATTCCAGTAAGGCTCAAGTTTCAGGCACCCCATGTGAGTTAGTTTAAAAATACAATTAAAAAAATATAACTGCGCGTGCGTGCGCTCACACACACCACTTTTAAACCCAATATGGTGCTTCTTCTTAATTGGCTGATAAATAAACAACAGTATACTTAAATAATATCAGAATTATCATAGAGATTGTTGTGTGATTTTCAAAATAGCTGAGAATTACATTTATTAATACTAATAGAAAAGGAAGATTCTTTTTCTTGTTGGGGAAATAAAAATATCATGGGAATTAAAATACCAAAAAAGCTGATTTTGTTCTCCCTTAGTTATTCCTCATGCAATAACACAAGAATCAAGCTCATTTTCTTTTGCAATTCACTTTTTCATAATGGGATAAGGGATAATAGAATGAATCAACATTAGTATTTTTTTTTTCCAGATGCCATTGTTAGGCTACGTCCTGAGATGAGTACACATTCAACTCATCTTGTGCCCTCCTGTCATGACCATTTGCAATACTGAAAATTATTTTTAATTTCCATATGATCACCCTTTGTATCTTCCATCCTCTCACAAAAATTAAACTATTATTTGCTAAGGCAAGAACATCTTCCAGTATATTTTGTCGATGTTTTCAACTATAGGGATGAGGTGCTAAGCCTGTAGATAAGTCTCAGTTAGTCAGAGTACCTCATTCTCTGAACTTTGGGTGTGTATACAGTGCTTCATTTATGAAAATAAAATTATTGGTTCTCAATGCCTTTGAGTTACTTTCCAAATTTGATAATGAATTATGTTGTGGTGCCCAAAGCAACTACGTCCACAGAGCAAAATGACATGTGGAACAAATCCATATACGTAGCTTTATTAACCTAGTATTCTAACCTACACATAATTATATATATTGAGAATTATGAAAAGAAGTATCATCCTTATAGGATATGAGTTAAAAGCAAAATAGTTACTTTTACTATTCTCTTTAGTAACATTTAAAATTCATATATAACACCTTTATGCAGAAATGAAACCAACAGTACCTCAAACAATAACAGCAATAAAGAACATATTCAGTAATACTGGAATCCTTTTTTATCATAGTGAAATGTTTTTAAGTTTATAAGATTACAGTAACTGTCTCATCATCATAGTTAGTGTACGACTTAAATCCCTTAAGACACTAGAAATAATTTTAGTTAGGAGAGGTCACTTCAGCTTATTGCAAACACACAACTTATAGGAGCTAAATGAAAGCATTTATTTCAACTTAGAACATTAACTTACTAGCTTAGAAATTCAAATCTCTTGATTAATCAAAAATATGTATTTGAGCAAGTGACTGTTGTGAATTCAGTCTTTTGGAACTGTCTACCTCTCTTTTTAAGTTCAGTTTTAGGTTGTTCCATTGCTTAATTTCCATCATAACTAATTAATTTATAAATAATTTATACCCCATCTTCTCCCAGGAAAGGATTTAAGAAGGTTGTATTTAACTAGGAAACTACCATAAATATATAATGAGGTGGATTTCAGTCTTCTTTCTTTGGTGACTGGAAGTTCACTCCTTTGTATCTAGGAAAATAATACGACTCAGCCTTCTCTGCCAGAAGACCTCTTCCTTCCGCACTGCCTGGCTCACTTTGGCAGCTGCTGGTCCTTGGGTCTTTGTCCTAGTCATTAGGGACACAAACTAGGCTCAAATCTCATTCTTCCACATACTAACATTGACCTGGGGCAAGGTACTTAATCTCTCGGTATGCACATTCTATCTTTAAAACAGGGATAATAACTACAGCTATCTCATAGGGTTGTTCAGAGGATTAAATGTGTTATTACACATAGAATATTAGAAAAATGCTTAGCTGGCAGTAAGCACTACTCCAGTGCTAGCCATTGTTATTACATACCCTCCTGTTCTCCATGAAGATGCCATTTCCTCAAAGGTGTCTCACTGAGATACCAATGCTACATTATCTTAGGAGTCTGCACTTTTCTTCATACTTATCATTATTTGACATTGATGTTTTATCTGCATCATCTAAGTTTCCCATAAAACTCAGCTTGAAGGGACTAGAGTAAGTCTGTCTGGCTCAACACCCTATCTCTGCCATCTAGCATGGTATCCAGCACAGAGCAGTCATTTAGTAACTGTTGAATGAATTAATCCAGACATGCTGTCTGGAAACCTGGCAATGGAGATGGGATCATAAGCAATTCTTTTGTTATTTTTGCAAATTTTTGTTTTCTAATTTTTAGCAATTAATATTTTCTTTATATAACAATGAGAGTAAAACCCTGTCATATCACCTTTATGTCCTCTTGTAAGTCACTTGAGTAAGGCAGCAATGGGGCTGTAGGATGGAATTTACATTTTATCTTTTGTGGAATATTGGAGTAGAATTGTGATTCTCAATAAAGGGTGACTTTGCCCCCCACAAGACGTTTGGAAATGTTGGGAGATATTGTTTGGTTGTCACAGCTTGTAAGGTGCTATAGGTATCAAGTGTGTAGAGGCTTGGGATGCTGCTAAACATCCTACAATACACAGGACAGCCCCTCCCTCAGCAAAAACTATCCAACCTGATATGTTAATAGTGCCAAGGTTAAGTAACCCTAGTATACCTGGATGGAGCCTTATTTAAAAAGTAAGTTCATGTAACTAAAATTGGTTGAGCTGTAAAATAATAGGGCATAAGAATTTTGAAAATTAAAGAAATTTACTATGATTTGAAAATGTTTTTTTGTGATTTGTATTTGCTTTGTAGTATGATTTGCTGATAAAATGAGTATTTTATGTAGTAAATGCACCAATACTGTCTGTGTCAGGAGAGAACTTTGTAGTGTGCTATAGGCTTTTCCCTTTACAACAAATGGAAGTAGTTTTAAAAGTGCCAACTGACTGCTTCTTCACAGATTTCTAAATAACCAAAAATGTGACAGGTTTTAAAAAAAAAATTATTTTAGGGAGTTTATGAATCAATTTAGCGTAAACTATTGGGCAGAGAATACAAATAACCATATTGCTTGTAAATTGTTGCTTTATAGGCTCTGTACTAATAAAACAGAAATAAGGTAGGGCTATTTAATTTGAATTTCAATGTAACATTTGGGAGAGTATCAGCTAAGACAGGCTAGGTTATATTGTAGTAACAATATCTCAGTGGCTTAAACCCAATCAAGGTATATTTCTTCTCTGCAGCCCGCTGTGCATCTGAGTGACTCACTCAGACATTTGTCTCTGTGACAACTCAGCCTTCCAGGCTGAGGAAGGTGCCACTGTCTGGGAGCTGCACTGTGTGGGACATATGGTCTTGTTAGTCATGTGGAAGGGAACAGAGAATATGGGAAATTGCATGTTAACTCTGTGATTTCACCTGGAATTGACAGAGGTGACTTCCAGTAATATTTCACTAGTCCAGCAAATTACATGACCATGCCATATTTAGGGACATGGGGAAATTTAATCCTCCCATGTTGCATAGAAAAGGGAGATATATATATTTTTAGCAATATCTGTCATAACTAGCTTTAGTATTTGCTTTAGGATTGTTATTAAGAAGATATTTGCTAAGTGCACAAATGACATATCTCACACCAAATTATCAATTGAGCTTGTTCATTATGTTTATTCTGGGTTTGTATTTATAACTACCTAATATACTTATAATTTGTTTCTAAATGTTTAGGCTTCTAAATGATCATTTTTACCAGATGCCACAGTCTCAGGTGTGTCAAATGGGCTAACACACTTCACAGGGTACTGAATGCTAAAGCATAAAGATGGTGATCTTTGCATATTACATAATGGTAAATAAATAAAACATTATTTTTGTGGTAAAAGAAAAATGAACACACCTCAGAATACAAAAAAATGATCAATCTTTAAGATAAAATATGAGCCATCAATGTAATTTTGGGCTGAAGCAGGTTTCTTTTAGCTATACCCTAGAGGAAAGTACTTACTTTTTTTTGCTACCAAGGTTACTTACGGGACAGGATTGAGAAGCACTGCTTGTGCACTGAATTTTTTATTCAACTTTGATACGGGTATTTCCTTAGTTGTTTTCATTTTGGTGGTAATGATCATATTATGTTTTAAAACTGGAACTTCTTTAGGATTCTATTATTATTATATTACAAAATGGGAGTTTCTTTTACAAAGAAATTTCAGAATTTGTATTCTGTACCTACTAGCATTGGATGGGAGAAACTGGCTAATACATTTGATCATTGTGTTCATTTTTCTAGACCAACCACGTGGAACTTGAGAGGTTACAGAACTACACCCATTATTTGCCATTTTACCATGCAATTCTCTCCATTTATGGTTCAGATTACCTATAAGGATTTGAATCTGCATTCATTCATTCCTGAAGCAACTTCTGAGGATCTACTCTATGTGACTGGTGTTGTGCTAGGTGCTAGGGATTAGGACAAGATGAATAAGACAGTTCTTCCACTCACAGATATTATGTCTAGTAGATGATGGCCACAGGGGGTTGTGAAACCGCTCATTCATTCCACATATATTTATTGAGCTCTGATATGTGACAGGCACTCAATAATGCTACACTGAACAAGGCACAGTATAGTATTAAGAACAGAGTCCCAGAAGACAGACAGATTGGGATCAGATTGCATTGTAGGGATTCATGGAAGCTCTTTAGCCACCTTGTGTCCCAGTTTCCCATATGATAAATTGGGATGATGCAAAATTTACTTGTGGCATGACATTCTTAGCAGAATTGTATGAGTTAGTATATATAAAGCACTCTATAACTTTTAGCTCCTACTATTATTCTTCATTTTTTTTCTAATGCTTTACTCCCTCCTCACATCTTTATTCTTTACCATCTCTCCCTTTCATTCCCTTAGACCAAGCAGTTCCAGTAACTAATCATTAATTTGAATATTGTATTTGATCAGTAACCTGTTAAAAATAGTGCCTTAAAAACACAGTGGAAAAGATACAGCTCTCTCCTGTTCTGGTGTTTATGTAATCCTTTCTTTTGTTATTCTTTTCTTTTAGTCATGGAAAAGAGCCATTGCAAACCATTCTTCAAGGGACTTAAAACCAGGAAAGACAGTTTGGTCCACAGGCAAGACAACGTCAATCAGAAGCTGTTTTTCCAGGAGCCTCTTCCATTTTTCCAGACCCTAAGTTCTGACATATCTCCTGTCTGCCTTCATTACCAGAGCCTGATGCTTGTCCCATGAGTGGGCATTCATTGGGGCACACACACTTGTCAAAAACCTGCTGGGTACCATGGCTGCAGAGCAGCAAGGACTGCTACTTAAGAATTTTATACTGCCTTTGTAAAAGTGCTTCACCAGTGTGATTTAACTTTGCAAAGAAATAGGTGGAGAGAGAACTCATTGGAGGCTTATTCTTTGGCAATATTTGCATTTTATAGGAAGCATACATATAAATTCCCATTTCCATAGTACTATGGCTTTAATCCTAATGAATGCCATTTTGGCTGTTCTCTTCAGAGAGTGAAATTAACATTCACATGTGAACAGGAAATATTAAAGTGTTATTAGTCTCTTGAGGGTTTTGCTTCTGGCTATGCAGTTTTATGTAGCAAAATACCACCATTTCTGCTTGTTAGATGAAACTCTCTAAGGTTTCTGTCTATTTCTGGCCAGGGTTTTTTTTTTTTTTAAAGAAGAAAAAAGTTTTTTTTCTTGGATCCTGAATATAATTCAATATCAAAAATCAATTAAAAACCAGCAAAAATAGGTTGTTAGCTTTTTATTTGGTAACAGTTTCATTGTCATTATCAACAAACTTTTAAATTAAACTGCTCATTAATAGGAAGTCCTGATCATTTAGGAATTCTATTCATTATTTAATTAATAATTTATACCTTGTTTGGTTCCATAGAGTTTAGGTTCACAAGCCCCATTTTGTGCTAATTTTATACTATGAATACTTAAAAAAAAAAAAAAAAAGAATGCAAGATGAGAACTTGAATTCCAGTCCTGTAACGTAACCATGAATTTGAGAGTGCTGTTTAATTTCTAGCCTTTACTGCCTGTCTTTTCTCTCAAATATGGACCACTTCTTTCTCAGTTACTCTCCAGGCCATGATCATTTTATCTTACATTGAGATTTTTGGCTATTAGATAAAAATTTGGATAACTTCCCACATTTTGGTTATACAATATTCAGTACAGGAGGTATGAAACTTTTAACTTTTTGTAAGTATAACTTCACTTACCCACACATACACACACATTTGCCTTTACCATGTAAATTTTATTTGCTAAGATCTAGGTTTTCATCTCACTTTTTTTTCTACTTAAATCTAAAATATAATTTTCTACCCCTTAGGGTGATATTCTGTAATAACAAAGACAACCTTCTCACTAAAAGAATACTGTGTTATTGAAGGCCTTAATCGACCATGTGCTCATCTTTTAGAAAACCTACCCAAGGGCTGCACAAGATTGTTATTCTGATGCAACTGATGAAGTAACTGAAACTTGGTCAATGTCATAGCTGCTAAGTGGCAAAGCTGAGACTGAGTCAGTCATGGTTAGCGCTAAAAGTAGTTCTTCAGTGTGGTCCTTGGACTAACTGTGTCAGTGTCTCCTGAGCATGTATAGATCCAAATCTGCATGTTTTCTTTTTTTTAATTGCTCTATTACAGTTGTCTCATTTCCCCTCCATTACTCTCCCCTGCCATGCCCACCTTCCCCCTTCCCCACAGTTAATCCCCACACTGCTGTCCATGTCCATGGGTCATTTATACTAGTTCCTTGACTAGACCCTTCCCCTTCTTTCTCCATTTTCCCACTTCCCTCCTTCCCTCTGGTATGTTTCTTGTTTCTGTGCCTCTGGTTCTAGTTTGCTCATTTGTTTGTTTTTTCAGTAGTTCCTGTTTTAGGTGAGATCATATGATATTTTTCTTTCTTTGCCTGGCTTATTTCACTTAACATAATATTCTCCGGTTCCATCCATGTTGTCGCAAAAGGTAGGAGCTCCTTCTTTCTTTCTTCTGCATAATATTCCATTGTGTAAATGTATCACAGTTTTTTGATCCATTCATCCACTGATGGGCACTTAGGCTGTTTCTAGCACTTAGCTATTGTAAATAGTGCTGCTATGAACATAGGGGTGCAAGGTTCTTGTGAATTGGTGTTTCAGGATTCTTTAGATATAATCCTAGCAGTGGGATCACTGGATCAAAAGACAGTTCTATTTTTAGTTTAGTTTTTTTTTTTAAACCTGAGGCTAAACTAGGAAATTAAAAAAAAAAGATTTTATTTATTGATTTTTAGACAGAGGGGAGTGGAGAGAGAAAGAGAGGGAGAGAAATATCAATCTGTGGTTATATCTTGCGCACCCCCAACTGGGGACCTGGCCTGCAACCCAGGCATGTGCCCTGACTGGGAATCGAACCAGTGACACTTAGTTTCACAGGCTGGTGCTCCATCCACTGAGCCACACCAACCAGGGCTCTATCTTTAGTGTTTTTAGTTTTCCCTAGTGGCTGCATCAGTCTGCATTCCCAGCAACAGTGCACTAGGGTTCCCATTTCTTCACATCCTTGCTGGCACTTGTTTGTTGCTTTATTAATGATGGCCATTCTGACTAGTGTGAGGTGATATCTCATTGTGGTTTTAATTTGCAACTCTCTGATGGCTAGTGATGTTGAGGATTCTTTCATATGCCTATGGGCTGTCGCTATGTCCTCCTTGGAGAAGTGTCTGATCAGATCCTTTGCCCATTTTTAAATTGGAATGTTTGTCTTCTTGGTGTTGAGTCGCATAAGTTCTTCATGTATTTCGGAGACCAAATTTTTGTCTGAGGTATCATTGACAACTATGTTTTTCCATACAGTTACTTCCCTTTTCATTTTGTTGATGTTTCCTTTCACTGAGCGGAAATTTTTTAGTTTGGTTAGTCCCATTTGTTTATTCTTTCCTTTATATCCTTTGCTCTAGGAGATATATTGGCAAAAATATTGCTGCATGGGATATCTGAGATTTTCCTGTCTCTGTTTTCTGCTATGACTTTCATGATGTCATGGCTTACCTTTAAGTCTTTTATCTCTCTTGAGTTTATTCTGGTGTATGGTGTGAATTGGTGGACTAGTTTCATTTTTCTGCATGTCCCTGTTCAGTTCTCCCAGCACCATTTGTTGAAGAGGCTATTATCACTCCATTTTATGCTCCTTCCCCCTTTGTCAAATATTAATGGTAATATAGTTTGATATTAGGTATTGCGATTCCTCCTACTTTTTTCTTCTTTCTCAAGATTACTGAGGTTATACAGGATGTTTTTGGTTCCATATATATTTTTGAAGTATTTGTTCTTGGTCTGTGAAATATGTCATTGTTATTTTAATAGCGATTGCATTGAATCTATTAATTGCTTTGGGTAGTATGGACATTTTTTAAAGTATATTTTATTGATTATATTGTTACAATAGTTCCAGTTTTTTCCCCTTTGCTCCCCTCCACCCAGCATCCCCCAACAATGCCCCTTAAAATCCATGCCCATGGGTCATACATACAAGCTCTCCTACCTCACTCTTTCATATATTCTTCTTTTTTTAATTAATTAATTAATTAATTAATTAAACAATAACAAAGAACAATTCCTCCCTCTCAGACTTAGGACCCTTTATAATCTTACTAAGGAAATGGGCGAAGGTCTTAAGCTCTTCTAGCTGCTTCAAGCTGGATGTGGTCATTGTCCTACCTACCCTTGGGTCCAGAAATCCCTAATAAGAGTGGGGGTGTGGAGGGGAGGGTGGCCTTCCCACATGGGGAAGGATCGTGCAGACTCCAGGTCGGTTGGCTGTCCCTGGACAACGGCATGCTTGATTTAACAAGCTAGCACCCTTGTGTATTCTGGAGGCAACAGATTTGGCAACAGGGTTAAAAGACATCATTCAATCCATAACCACTAGATGACAAAAGACAGGTATTAATTTTCCAATGTCCCACATTAAGGAAAAGAAGGGCTTCTTTGGAGGAAGGTGTGCCAGGTGCATCTCACCTGTCCAAAACCCTTTTGCGCATTATATTTAGTTTGGGCTGAGGGAAGTATTTTAGGTTTCCCCCCTCTCAGACCTCTGGGCTCTTTCTGTCCAAGCCATTAAACAGAAAAGAGAAACCAGTTTTAAAGTGAAACCCACTGACTACCCCATTCTTCACCAACCCAGCCACTTAGTTCAGCCAAACCATTGAGTCTCAGGAGGCAGCAATGCAGACAGGATTAAGTGAGGCCTAGATGTATAGACAATAACTCAGGTAATGAGATCATAGGCTTATGCCCTTTGAAAACAGAAAACACATGTTAATTTATGTAACATAACCCACATACAAGTCTCTAAATCTGTAGCTCTGTCTTATCGGAAAGACATCCAGTTGCAAGGCATTTGATATTCTTCTTGCTTGTAAATTAAACATCTTTGATAATACCACGGACATAGTTTAACTTTCAAATGAAAACAAATTTTAAATGAAAAGAGACTTTAAAGATGGTTAGCTGCACTACTTTATAGTCTACCAATGAGCATTGTGATTTTTCTTGAATCACAATTTTTCTCCCTAAGATTACCCTCCTTGTCATTAAAGGGACTGCATTAAGTCCATTTATAATTTATCCTGTTCATTTGCATAACCACAACAAGAGCAGAAAATGATCACTTATCATCTTTAGTTCTGCTTTGCTGGAACTTACGCAAGGAACATTTAGGGTGACCTTCAGTCTGCCCTTCAGGGCACAGAAGCTGAGCCACATACCTGGCATTCAGCCTTGCCTGTAAACACCTGTATTTTCCAAGTCCTTCTGGTTTTCCAATGTGCCTTAAGGTCCTTTCTAGCCATATTTCAGGAAAACAATCTTCATTCCTTCCCTGGAAAGATTGCCATGGACCGCACAACCAACCAAGGTACCAGGCTTTTTATCTTGTGGGCTTTTATTACTTTGAAAGCCAATCCCAGTTCCTCGGGGCATTTTGGTAACAACCAGAACCCAAGCATGTCTCCTTTAGGCTTGACATTCCAGTCAAAGTCCTAGTAAAAAAAAAAAAAACCCTTTATTAACAACTGGTCTAATTAGTTTTATGCAAAGAAATTTATGCCATTACTTACTTCTTTAGAATGCCAAACTCTGGAGGGATCAGTTAGGGAGAAAAACATACAGTGTGAAGGAAAATCCTTTTTCTTCTAATATTCACCGAACTTGCATTTGCATTCTTTGTATTTTCATTTTTTTCCCACTAAAATCTTTTTTCCATTACAGTTGTCCCACTTTTTTCCCCCTCTTGCTTCCCTACACCCTGCCCCCCCTTCTCCCACATTCAGTTCCCACCCAGTTGTCCATGTCCATGGGTCATTTATACATGTACTTTGACTAGACCCTTCCCCTTGTTGCCCCCTTCTCTCCCTCCCATTTCCCCCTTTGTTACTGTTAGTTTATTCCTTGTTTACATACCTCTGGTTCGATTTTGCTCATTTGTTTGTGTTGTTAATTAGTTTCCTGTAATAGGTGATAGCATAAGGTATTTTTCTTTCATTACTGGCTTATTTCGCTAAGCATAATTCTCTCTAGTTTCATCCATGTTGTTGCAAATGGTAGAAGTTCATTCTTTCTTTCAGTACTTATTCATTGTCAGTTTCCCCCTTTGTACTCGTGTTTCTCTCTGTCTCTCTCCGTTTCTTCATCTTCTTAAAGCAGACCCTTTAGCATCTCTTGCAATGCTGGTTTGGTGGATGTATTCTTTTAGCCTTCCTTTGTCTTGGAAAGTCTTTATTTCACCTTCCATTTTGAATGAGAGTCTTGCTGGGTAGAGTATTCTTGGTTGTAGGCCTTTGTTTTTCATTGCTTGGAATATTTTTTGCCATTCCCTTCTGGCTTATAGTGTTTCTGCTGAGAAATCTAATGATAGCCTTATCGGAGCTCCCTTGTATGTTATTAGCTGTTTCTCTCTTGCTGCTTTTAGGATTCTCTCTTTGTCTTTGAATGTTGCCATTTTAATTATGATGTTTCTTGGAATGGGCCTGTTTGGGTTCATCTTCATTGGGACCCTCTGTGCTTCCTGGACTTGTGTGACTGTTTCATCAAGTTAGGGAAGTTTTCTGTCATCAGTTTTTCAAACAGGTTTTCTATCCCTTGCTCCTCTTCTTCTCCTTCTGGGATTCCTATGATATGGATATTATTACGTTTCATGTTGTCCTGCAGCTGTCTTAGAGTCTCTTCAGTCTTGTTCAGTCTTTTTTCATTTTGTTGCACTGTCTGGGAGTTTTTGTCTACATTGTCTTCCAGCTTGCTGATCTGATCTTCTGCTTCCTCTAGCCTGCTTTTAATTCCTTCTATTGTGTTCTTCAATCCAGAGATCATATTCTTCATTTCCTCCTAGATCTTGCTGATAGCTTCTATGTCCTTTTTCATGCTGGTGTAATTTTCAGTAAGTTCCTTGTAGTTTTTCTGGAGTTCCTTGTAGTTTCCCTGGAGCTCTTTGTAGTTTCCACTGAGCTCATTGAGCTTCTCCATAATCCATGTTTTGAATTCCATATCTGATAGTTGGCTCCCCTCTATTTCATTTAGCACTCTTTCTGGGGATTCTACCTTTTCTTTTGATTGGGGGTTATTTCTCTGTCTCCCCATTTTTGTGACTCCTATTGTTTGTTGGTGCGCCTTAGAATGATCTGCCCTTCCTGGGTCTGCCTCTGGTGGCGTCAGATCCTGTACCAGTCTTGGCCTAGGCAGCCTGTTGGGGACTTCCAGGGATCTACTGTCTTTGTCTGGCTTATTTAGTTGTTAATCTATTCAATCTGTGATTAGCCGTCAGACGTAAGGACCGTGGGTTTGGCAGCTTAATTCCTGTAGGCAGGGCTTTTGCTTCCCCTCAGGCTGATGCCACTCGGGGGCGGGGGTAGTACTGGGGATGAGTCACACTGGGACCCGGTCGACTGCTACCCCAGTTCTCCCCTCAAAGCCACCACACCAAACTCTCCCCAAGCGTCTCTAGTCCTTTCTGCCTTCCCTCCGCTCGAGCCCAGGGTAAGCGGGGGCCAAAATCTTTTCATATGTGATCCGCTTAAGAGCTCTTTTCCTCCCGCTGCTTCTCTCTGGCTAGCAAAAAACCCTGTAGCATTTTACTTTTCACAGCTGGATACTATTTTACTTTCCACTCTGTTGCTGTAGGCTGGGAAGCTCAGCTGGGGGTTTAGACCCTGCCCTTCTCAGGGGGAACCCCTGGCTGCTGAGCTGTTTCTCAGTCCCTTCAGCTGCCACTCCTGTGAGCCCAGCCAGCCCTTCCGTGTCTCCACACTCCCTACCGGTCACATTGTGATGTAGTGGCCTTTTTTGTCTCTCCGTGGTTATAAGACTTCTCTCCAGCTAGTGTTCAGTTGGTTATTCCAAATGATTTCTCCAAAATTAAGTTGTAAATCCAGACTAGTTCTGGGAGGAGGTTAGTGTAGCTTCCACTTATTCTTCCGCCATCTTGTTTCTCAGTATGGACATTTTAATGATGTTAATTCTTCCCATCCATGAACATGGTATGTGCTTCCATTTAATTGTATTTTCCTTAATTTCTCTCTTCAGTATTCTATAGTTTTACGAGTACAGAACTTTTACCTTCTCGGTAAGTTTATTCCTAAGTACTTAATTTTTCTTGTTGCTATAGTAAATGGAATTTTTTTCTAGCTTCTATCTCTGATATTTCATTGTTGGTATACTGAAATGCCTTTGATTTTTAATATTGACTTTGTACCCTGCTATTTTGCTAAGTTTACTTATTAGGTCTAGTATTTTTTTGGTGGAGTCTATAGGATTTTCTATTTACACTATCATTTCATCTGCAAATAATGAGAATTTTACTTCCTCCTTCCAATTTGGGTGCCTTTTATTTCTTTTTGTTGTCTCATCACTATGGCTAGAACTTCCAAAACTATGTTGAATAGGAGTGGAGAAAGTAGACATCCTTTCGTGTTCCTGATCTCAGGGGTAATGCTTTCAGATTTTGCCCATTGAGTATGATGTTGGTTGCAGATTTCTTGTATATGGCCTTTGTTATGTTGAGGTATACTCCCTCTACTCCCAGTTTGCTGAGAATTTTTATTATAAATGGGTGTTGTACTTTATCAAATGCTTTTTCTACATTTATTGATATGATCATGTGATTTTTGTCTTTCATTTTGTTCATGTGCTGTATTACATTTATTGATTTGCGAATATTAAACCATCCTTGCATCCCTGGGATGAATTCCACTTGATTATGATGTATGATTTTTTAAATATTTTGCTGGATCCGATTTGCCAATATTTTGTTGAGGATTTTAGCATCTATGTTCATCAGCAATATTGACGTGTAGTTTTCTTTCTTTGTTGTGTCTTGACCTGGTTTTGGAATTAGGATAATACTGGCCTCATAGAAAGAATTTGGGAGTCTTCCCTCTTCTTGGATTTTTTGGAATATTTTCAGAAGGATAGGAGTTAGTTCTTCCTTAAGTGTTTGGTAAAATTCACCTGTGAAACCATCTGGTCTGGGGCTTTGGTGTGCTGGGAGCTTTTTTAATACTGCTTCAATTTCACTAGTTGTTATCTGTTTCTTCAGGCTTTCTATTCCTTCTTGATTCAGTTTCAAAAGATTATGTTTCCAGAAATTTGTCCATTTCACCCAGGCTGTCAAATTTCTTATCATATTATTTGCAGTAATTTATTACACTTCTTTGTATTTCTGTGGTATCGGTTGTGATTTCTCCTCTTTCATTTCTGATTTTGTTTATTTAGGTCCTCTTTCCTTTTTTTCTTGATGAGTCTAGCTAAAGGCTTGTTGATTTTGTTTATCTTTTCAAAGAATCAGATCCTACTTTTGTTGATCTTTTGAATTGTTTGTTTAATCTCTATGTCATTTAATTCTTCTCTGATCTTGATAATTTTCTTCCTTCTACACACTCTGGGCTGAGTTTCTTGTTGTTCCTCTAGTTCTTAGCTGTAGGGTTTGGTTGTTTATTTGGGATTCTTCTATCCTTTTTAGGTAGGCCTGTATTGCTATGAACTTCCCTCTCAGGACTGCCTTTGCTGTGTCCCATAGGTTTGGGGCTGTTATGTGTTCCTTTTCATCTATTTCTAGAAACTTTTTGATTTTTTTGTTGATGTCATTGTTAACCTATTCATTATTTAATAGCATGTTATTCAGTCCCCATGAATTTGAATGTTTTTGAGCTTTTTCCTTGAGGTTTGTTTCCAGTTTCAAGCCACCGTGATCTGAGAAGATGCTTAATATAATTCCAATTTTCTTAAATTTGTTGAGGCTTTTTTTGTGTTCTACTGTGTGGTCTGTTTTTGAAAATGTTTTACATGCATTTGAAAAGAATGTATATTTTGCTTCTTTGAAGTGAAAGGTTTTGTATATATCAGTTAAGTCCGTTTTATATAGAGTCTTGTTCAGTGCTGTGGGAGACCAGTCTGTATGATATTAAAAACTGTGACCGCTGCCAGGGCCGGGACCATCATAGGGGCCCATAAGTCTTACGGACATCTGATTGGCATGCTCCAATTGCTGCACTACTGCTCCCACATTCCAGAGGGTCTTTGAAGAAAAATAAGAATGTAATGTGCTCTTTGAAATTAGTAAAGCCTTCTCTGCTTTGTATAATTCCTAATCTATATCAACAGAATGTTTAACTCTGGGAGTATAGTCTAAACTTTTGCAATGTACTCTGGCCCTGGAAGTCTGAACCACTTATCACTATATGTTGATATATATTTCTCTTTGTCCTTCCTAATGATAGTTAGGAGGGGGGCTGCCTCCTCGAGTCATCCATTTCTGCACATAGCCAACCCAATAAAAGCTTAGACTAGAGAAGTTTTGGGAGTGTCCTCCTCTGAGAAGCACTCCCCTCCTCTTTCCTCAGGCATTCTGCATTTCAAACATGCTGGGGAATCTGCAGGACTGATGCCCTGCACAGGCCACAATATCCTTGGTATTTCTTTGCTTGGAAGATCTGTTCATTGTTGACAATGGAATGTTAAAGTCCTCTACTGTGAGTGTGTTGCTGTTGATATCCTTCTTGAAGTCCTCCAAGATTTTCCTTATATCTTATATTTGGGCACTCCTATGCTGGGTGCATATATGTTTATAAGGGTATATCTTCTTGATGAATTATTCCCTTCTCTGTCCTTTGTTATGACCTTTGTTGTAAAATCTGTTTTGTCCAATATAAGTATTGCTATCCCAGGTTTTTGTGTTTTTTTCATGTTCATTTGCTTGAAATATATTTTCCATCCCTTCACTTTCAGTCTGTGTAGATCTTTTGTTCTGAGATGTGTCTCTTGTAGACAGCATATACGTGGGTCATGTTTTTTTATCCATCTAGCTACCCTATGTTTTTCAATTCCTGCATTTAATCCATTTACATTTAAGGTTATTATTTATAAGTACTTATTCACTGTCATTTTTCCCCCCTTTTGTACCTGTGTTCCTGTCTCTCTCTGTTTCTTCATTTTCTTAAAGAAGACCATATAGCATCTCTTGCAATGCTGGTTTGGTGAAGGCGTATTCTTTTAGCGTTCTTTTGTCTTGGACACTCCTTATTTCACCTTCCATTTTGAATGAGAGCCTTGCTGGGTAGAGTAGTCTTAGTTGTAGTCCTTTGTTTTTCATTGCTTGGAATACGTTTTGCCATTCCCTTCTGGCATGTGTTTTTGTTGAGAAATCAGCTGATAGCCTTATTAGAGCACCCTTATATATTATTAGCTGTTTCTCTCTTGCTGCTTTTAGGATTCTCTCTTTTTCTTTGAATGTTGCCATTTTAATTATGATGTGTCTTAGAGTGGGCCTGTTTGGGTTCATCTTCATTGGTACCCTCTGTGCTTCCTGGACTTGTGTGATTTTTTCTCTCATCAAGTTAGGGAAGTTTTCTGTCATTACTTTTTCAAACAGGTTTTCTATCCCTTGTTCCTCTTTTTCCCCTTCTGGTATTCCTATAATATGGATAATTTTACATTTCTTGTTATCCTGCCACCTTCTTAAACCTTCTTCATTCTTTTTCAGTCTTTTTTCATTTTGTTGCACTGTCTAGGAATTTTTTCCTATGTTGTCCTTTAGCTCACTGATCTGCTTCATCTAGCCTGTTTTTGATTCCTTCTACCGTGTTCTTCAAATCAGAAATTGTATTCTTCATTTCCTGCTGGCTCTTATTGATAGTTTTTATGTCATTTTTAATGCTGGTGTAGTTCTCAGTAAGTTCCTTGTAGCTTCCCTGGAGTTCCTCATAGTTTTCTTTGCACTTGCTGAGCTCATTGAGCTTCCCTATAATCATTATTTTGAATTGCATGTCTGATAGTTTGCTTGCCTCTATTTCATTTAGCACTCTTTTTTGGGATTCCTCCTTTCCTTTTGATGGGGGGTTTGTCTCTCCACTTTTGTGACTCTTGTTTTTTTCTGCTCCTTAGATTGATCAGCTTTGACTTCCTGTCTTCGTGTGTGACCTTCTGTGGTCGGGGAACTGTGGGATTCAGCGGTGCAGTCTCCTTGGTCTCCTGAACTTGATGCTCTTGGGATGCTATGCTGTTTATTTGGGCTGTCTGGTTGTACTTGGGTTTTGGTTGTTGTTGTGTTGCTCTTTGGTGGGTCCTTTTCTCTGGCTAGCTGACTGAGAGTCACTCCTCCCACCACATCTTGTATACTCTTGTAGATGTGCACTTTCTGTACTTCATGGATCTTTCCCTCGTGATGTCAGATTGTGTCCCAGTCTGGGCCTAGATAGCCTGTTCAAGACTACCAGAGATCTACTATCTTTGTCTTTCTCCCTTTGTCATTAATCTATTCAGTTTGTGATCAACTGTCAGGCTTAAGCACCAAAGGTGGGGCAGATTAATTCCTGTGGTAAGAGTTATTGCTTCTCCTCAGGCTGACACTACTTGGAGGGAAATGGTATGTGTGCAGGATGGGGGATGAGTCAGCACTGGGACCTGGTTGGCTGCTCCCTCAGTTGTCTCCTCAAAGCCACCACCCCAAAATCTCCTTAAGCATCTCTAGTCCACTCCCTCTGCTGGAGCCCAGGTTAAGTGGGTGCCAATGTGTTTCATACATGGTCCCTTTAAGAAATCTCTGTGTCTCCAGCCCTCTCAAGACAGCAAAATACCCAGCAGCTTTTCTCTTTTTAGAGCTGGATGCTGTTTTACTCTTGGCTCTGTTTCTGTAGGCTCAGAAGCCCTGTTGGGGTTATAGACTCCACCCTTCTCAGGGGGGACCCCTGGCTGCTGAAATGTTTCTCCATCCCTTTATCTGCCACCTGTGGGAGCCCAGCCAGCCCTCTCATGTCTCTACACTTTCTACTAGTCACATTGTGATGAAGTGGCCTTTTCTGTCTGTCTGTGGTTATAAGGCTTCTCTCCAGCTAGTGTTCACTTGGTTATTCCAGGTAATTTCTCCACGATTAAGTTGTAATTCCAGATTGGTCCTGGGAGGAGGTTATTGTAGCTTCCACTTACTCCTCTGCCATCTTGTATCTCCTTCTCCCAAGTCTGCATTTTAAGATAATTAGATGACATATCCATATTAAAATTTGAGAAAGGATATATAGTCTTTAAAAAATACTTTCAAGCAATTAAATGCAAGACACTGAAAAATTCCATTTGAAATGTTTTTCATTTCTGGGTCTTTATGATTTTTACCATTTTTACCTAATTACAAGTTAGATTATATTTCACTGTCCTTCTGCTGTCATGCTTTCACATATAGCTTTGAGCTAGTTTTACAAGGGTTGTGTGTCATATTGGCTTCTGTGAGATTTTTTAATGATCTGTTTTGGTGGTTATTATTGTTAGTTAAAATGGTCCTGTGGTTATAAAACAAGACAAATTAATGCTGACCTAATTGCTTGTTCCTTCTATGTATCCAGTTAATCTTCTTTGTCACATTCCCCTCCAGACTTAGCTTTGCTTAAAGATTTAAAAAATAAATAAATAAAAAGATTTTTCATTGTCTAGCTTTTCAAAACATCAGAAGTTACTAGCAGTTATATAACCCACTTTAAGCAGGCAAGATAAGAAGTAAAATCATAAAAACAAGTTTAAGAAGGTGAAATGTACTTATGTAATGCATATGAAATGGATTAGTTGCTGCAGTTGAAAACAGGAATTAATTCTCATCTTTCGGGCAGTGAAGTCAAATAGCGAAATGTAAGATGCTGCCGAGTTCTCAAAGTAGGATGAATAGAATCATCAAGGTTCATCTGGAGAGAAACACATTTTTCTACTAGGAGGAATATATTAGGTGTCTCTTCATATAAAAGTTCTTAAGGCCACATAACATATAATGTCATATTTTTGTAAAAGAAAATGAAAAGCATTAAAAGTATACCTTTCTTATATTAGTCTTCAATAAATGCCAAGGTCATAAATTTTAGATTTTGTGAAGTAATTTGGTGGTGGTGGGGGGATGAAAATAATATGATGATAGTGCGTTGTTCTTGATTATGAAACACCTGAATCAGTGACAAGAGCCTGAGAACCTTATCTAAACATTTAGATTTAATTCATTCCTTGGACTGAACCTCCTTCTGGCAGGTATATTTCAAGTGGGCTTTTGGCAAGTGCTAGATCTCTGTAAGTTTGAATTTTCAGATGAGTGTATAAAGTAATAAAATGTTCTGCTGTTGGTTCAAGGAGGTTTAGGAGATGAGGCATGTTGACAGGAATGCTGACATCCATGCTGGCAGGAAGAGAAGAAAGGAAAGCACTTTCCTCTTCTTAGTAGAAACTCTCACTGTCACTAACCTTTTCTGGTTACACAATGGAGGAGCACCTGTGACAAAGGCAGAAGCTCTCAAGCATCTTTCCCAGAATTGTTGTCGATGATTATTAAAGGCTACAGCTACATGGTAATATATGTATCTTTGAGAAAGCAGGCTGTTTAAAACAAAATTCCAGTTGACCTTATTGAAGATCATTCAACATTAAACCATTTCAAGGCCCATTTTTGCTCCAGTTTCTCTGTTAAACAGTGGAATAATTATTGTATAAAACATGGTCTCAAATCTCAGGGTATTTGTAGCCTGATATGGGAATAAAAAACTCTTTACTATTTAAGTAGAAACAATGTTTTTTATACAATACATTTATATAGGTTTGTCCAGAAAAAGTCCAGCCATTGTTAATGTAACAAGAAGAGTTTGCTGCCAGTCTCCTGGCAGCCAAGGAGAGTGGACTGGAATGCGCATGCATGAACAATGATGACTTCACTGTACTAGTCAGTGGGGGCGGTAGATGCTATTGTGTGAGCATGTGTACTGTGTGACTGTCACATCCAAAAATGACTGAGTGAGTAGAGCAATGAATCTTCATAAGCTTTTGCATTAAGCTTGAACATTCATCTGAGGAAACTATTTGGATGACTCTGAAGGACACAGCTATGGGCAACTGGTGACGGGCAGCTCCATCAGGCTGTGGGTGACAATGCACCCATGCAGGCATCACGTCTCATGTAGTTTTTTGGCAAAACATCAAATTACCTAGGTGACTCAGTCCCCCCACAGCCCATACTTGGTGCCCTGTGACTTCTGGCTTTTCCCCAAACTAAAATCACCTTTGAAAGGGAAGAAACTTCAGACCATCAATAAGATTCAGGAAAATATGATGGGGCAGCTGATGGTGATTGGAAAAGCGTATGAGGTCCCAAGGTGCCTACTTTGAAGTGGACTGAGGTGTCATTGCCCTATGTACAGTTTTCCTTGTCTCTTATATCTTCTTCAATAAATGCCCCTATTTTTCATAGTGCATGGCTGGATACCTTCTGGACAGACATTGTATTATAAGGACACAGCCCTAAAAAACTGATTGATATTTACTCCAGAATCACTTGAAAATGTTTGCTAATAATGCAGAAAAATAATTCATGAGAGTACCAAAAACTGTTTTAAACAAAACCCTCAGGTGATTCAATGTATGAATCTTTGGTGGACACTGAGAAATAATGGATGAGAATGATAACCTTATATTTAATGGATTAACTGGTCATTTTGGTTGTGTAGAGACCCAGTTAAAGTGTAATGACTAAGGTCATCTGTAAAGTCTGATCTTAATAATCACCTTACAATTTTCCTTGAAGCATGTTGTCCATGTTAATCTCTGGGCATGAAATGTAATGATCTATTTTATTATTGTTAATTTATGCTCAAGCTTCTTTTTGCTCTTTTTTTTTTTAAACCAACATAACAATTACACGGGCTAACTATTTGCCTCAAGGAAATGCTGTAATAGGACTAATTAAATATTTAATATTTTAAAGGACTTAAGCAGCCTTGTAAGTCATACATTAAGAGGAGGTAAAATCATAATATTCTCTTTAGTGGGAGGAATGTTAATGAAGTGCTGGGATCAGGCACCCCTTTAATGCCCATGTGCTGTATGTGCTGGGAGACAGACTAGCATAATGGTTAAATTAATGGCTCTGGCAACCTATGGCAGTTCTACTTCCATATTCTAACTACAAGGCCTAGAGCAAATTTCCTGCCTTTCTAATCCAGTTTCATTTTTGTCACCTATAGAGTGGGGATAAGAATACCACATACCTTTCTAGGTTGTCATGATGACATATATACATATTCAATATAGAAAAGTATTTTTTATTAATATGAATTAATTCCATAGACTACAGATATTACCACATTTGAGACTTGCAGAGTTTTCTTTTTAAGCTAGAAATGTAGCTAGGATTTTGGAAATAGATATGTACTTTTAGAAATAATCTCAAATCTGGAAAGGAGGAAGAGTGACAGGAAGGAGAAAAGAAGGAGGAGAAGGAATAGGGGAAAATAACTCTAAATGTAACCCACATACAGGCTAAAGGACCAAGAGAAAGCAATCCCTGTGCAGAGGATTGAGATTTATTGTAGGTATGTACAGTCAATGTAAAAATGACCTCACTAATGTGGACAAATCACAGAGATATCAGTGTGAGAAGGTTGAGATAATATAAAAAAATGTTTCATTTTTGTAGGTCAAGGCTTAATGAACAAATCTGAACTGGTAGAATGTTTTAATCATTTTAAAAAATAGACATCTTGTTTTTTCAAAGTTTATGCAGAAAAGAGACCAAGACTGATAAAGAATTAGAAAAGTTGTCTTTTTGGAAACTAAATCAGGATTAGTTGAATAAACATTTAAAATACAAGTACATCTGAAATATTTTTAAAAGCTTATCCTCCTCTTTACTACATGTTTTTAAAGGTGTTTTCTTCACAACTAAAGATATTTTATAAACTATTTTTAATAGAGAGTTTAAATGTAAAATTTTACCCATATAGTTTTTCCTGATGATATGAACTGCTAATTTGGGGGAGGTCCAAATAATGTGACTTCATTGTACATTTCAAGTCCACCAGCCTTGTAATTATTTTTATATTCTATAGGCAGAGAAAACAATGTTCTCAACTCCATTTATTCAATGAGTATTTATGATGGTACAATGTGCCAGACCATTAGAAAAGAGAATGGTGCTTAAATCTTACCTGCAATTATATTTTTTCTTTTCCCCTTAATGCACCATCACTAAGTATTCTTGATTAAGAAGGAGGTTCCACTTTCCTTTCAAATAGGACAGGTACAGTTGATCCATATTATTCATGGATTACATTTTTGTGAATTCTCCTATTCACTAGAATTTATTCGCAACCCTAAAAGCAATCGATCGGTGGAACTTCTGAGGTCATTCATAGATATATGGGTGAAAAAATTGAGTTGGTCTATATACACGTTCCCAGATGGGTCAAACAAGGCTGGTGTTCTGCCTTCTTGATTTAGCTCTCTCACTGTAAACACACATCCTTTACCTGGCCTATTTAGTGCCATGCTTTTGCATTTTTGCACTTGTTGGTGATTTAAAATGGTCCCCAAGCAGAATGCTGAAGTGCCGTCTAGTGTTTTTATGCACAAGTAGGCTATAATATACTTTATGGGGAAAATATGTGTAAATTTAATTCAGACATGTTGATTTTAAATTTTCTGTTAATAAATCAACAATATATATTTTAAAAGCCTTTAAGCTGAAACACTTATAAAACAAAGTTATGTATTGATTGGTTGATGAAAATGTTATGATCAGGGAATTGTAGGAATCCAACCCTCTATTTACCCTGGATTATTCAATTTTCACAGTGACTTTATAGAGTATAGCTATTGTAAATAAAGAGGATGAATTTTATTTGCATTTTTGAAGAGTTTGGTAAATGCTTTTTCCCTGAATTGTACTTTTTGATGTAAGCCAAGATGAATGGGATTCTTTCTGACCCTTAAGCAACTGGAAAGTAAATATAGAGGGGTGGGTGGAAAAATAAAAATTATAGATGAGGTTCGAACATAATTTCTTTTTCTTTCCTTATGAACTTAAAAACATTCAGCTTTTGCTAATGAACAACAAAATGAACCTAGAGGGTTTTGAAGTCCAGAAAAATGCTGTAATATGATAGAATCTCTTTGTGAGAAGAGATTTATCTGTTCTGCTTGCCATTCTATCATCTGTACCTAGCACAGTTTCTAATCCACAAGGAATCCTCAAGGTATATTTTAGAAAATAAATTACATTGAATTAAACATAAATTGACATGTGGTTTTGGTAGTGATTTAATAGGGGAAAGATTTAAAAATAAAAACATAAGTTGGAGAAGTACAAGGAGCATTCACCTGAGGGAGACTAGAGGTCAAGAGATGGAGTGTCCCTTTGTTGCAGGGTTATCTGGGAAAACCACCTCTGTCTGGCCAGTGACAGCATGTGACAGCTCCACCTTCATTGTGTATGTCCGTGTGATCTGGGTCAAGTCATCTTGTTTCTTTGGGACTTGATTTCTAATTATTAATTTGATAGTTAACTTGATTATAAGACCATAAAGAAAGTCATTTCCCAAGTCTTGCAAATATGTATGAGACCTGAGAATATATGTAGTTATGAAATCAAAGGGCCTAGACTGAGGATAGAAAAGGGAAACATGATTTAAATCAAGCTGAATTTATTTTTATGAATTAAGTGTAGCATTATGAGCAGCTGGGAGCCCTCTAAGCTGTTTGTTGGTTGGTTGATTGAGACCTTTGTGGCTTATGTTGAATGAAGATGATGACCGAAATTCCTTGGCAAAATGTAGTAAAAAGATTCTGAAGTCTTGAGGAAATAGGAATGTTAGAATTAATTTTTCCATCAGCAAATTGCTCACCTCCCATGCCATGAGGTATAATTTTTTTTTCCCTTTAGGGTATTATGCCAGAGTTTGAATCTAGACCATGTAAACAATCAACAATCTAAATATTTTTTAAAAAATCACTTTGGTTAGCTGCAGTCATGCCCAGCAATCCAGTAAGCTACTGTTTTCTGACATCAATATTTGGGATTATGATCTTTTTAATGCACATCTAGAATTACAATAAGGCATATAAGAAGTACCTGGGATTTCTTGGTGTTGATAATGTAGTTAAGTGATGGTTTCATTTTTTTTTTTTCTTAATGTAACTGTGTCTTCAACATTAACTATCCCTCAAAAGTTAGCTGGAATCTTTTTCTGAATGGATGTTCAATGTTTTGTCACAGGCCTAAGCATACTAACAACTTCTTGCTTTAAAATAATTTATGCATAGTTGCTTTTTCCCAAAATCTTTATACTAGTGTAATATTTTTGAAAATGCTTGAAGGTTTTAAGGTAGAAGAAATGTAGTTCTATGAAAAATTCAATCATACAACCAAAAAAAAAAAAAAAAAGACCACTTACAAAAACAACCTCAATTGAAGTCAATTGGATGAATAATACTGTAGGTGCCTGGCAGTGACAACTATTTTTATGCACAGATCCATTCAAGTATTTTTTTTAATATTAAAATAAAAATTATTCTAGATACCAAAAATTATAAAATATACATCCTATAATTGAAGAAAGGGCAAGCAAAAATATATCATTATCTTAGTTAGTCATAATAAGAAGCCTACAACATGGTATTACCATATTCTCTTCTTTTAAAATTAGATTAGAATGTGAGCCTAAGACTAAAAGAAATGAAATTACTTTATCAATATCATGAAGCTAATGTATAAGACTGAGTTTCTAATGATCTAATACCCAAGCTTAGCAACTGCTTTTGCATTCTTTTTCTCAGGTATAAGCTAAAGAAGTAGACATGGTAATCTTTTCCTGCTCAGAAGTACTATATATTTTCACATATTTACTTTTATTACTGTTCAAATTATGTACAAATATTATAACATTTCTGTTCCAACTCTGTATTTCCCTTTTGTAGCCTGTTCTTTATACTTTATTTAAAAATGAAAAACCTTAGTCATAGTCTTTTTCTAATTTATTTGAAAAAATATGTATCTAAAAATAAGTCTGACTGAATTTGAGAGTAATATTCCTCAGCGTATCCTGGAATGAGCATCACATGTTATAGAGCTTCAGCATCGTGGTAGCACTGCCCACTTTGTGGCAGTTATGGTGGTTTGACTCCCTCAATCTCTGTCTCAGTCTCTCTGTAGAGTGCTCTTCTGTACTGATGGGGCTAAAAGGCTAAACACTTCATTTCCCAGACACCTGAGCAGCTGGCAATCCCCATGTGGCATAAGTTCTGCCAATAGGAGACTTGAATTTGTGAGTGTAACACCCATTTACCAGTGCGGACCTATGAGGTTGTGTGGAGTCCCGAGGCTACAGTCCTAGTAACAGCTTTCTGTTCTGTAGATTATGACTAGTTATGGTATGATCCTGGGCAAAACATCCTGGTTATAGCACTGGTGAGAGATTTCTTGGCAGGGAAATTCTCTGGCAGTGTTTTGGGAATAAATTCTGCTACCTAGACCCTTTTAGCAATGTTGTAAGGCTCTAATTCCCAGTTTTAGATCTATCCCTAGATGTAATGGTACTAGAATGGTTTCTGTTATCTGTAGTTGGTTCCTGACTAAGATGACTCTTCCCACCTCTGACTTTTAGGATGTCCTCTCTATCCTCATACACCATGAGATTTGGGATAATTTTGGAGTAATTAGTTATTTTTCTCAAATAGACATCATGTATTAAAATAACAGAAATCTGCCCCCTGCTCCCCTTTTTCTCAATTTACTCAAGATAGGAACAGATAAACTTCTCTCCCCAGGAAACAAACTTAACATGAACAAAAATCTAGGATGTCTAAGGCCCTAAAGTTTAATATCATAAATGCTTTTTCCTCCTAACATTTTATCTTAAACCTGTGATTTGTGTACTTATGGCTAGGCTTCACTAATTTCATAATGTTACCAAGCAAACAGGGGTTCTTTTCACATGGGGACTTGGTGTAAAATCCAATAACTAGTGTTGAGGAAAACAGATCTTTATTTACAATACTCCAACCTGGGGAGGGGAGTGAGCACTTCAGCTCAGAGACCTGTTCTCCCACGGAACCCAGCACTTTCCTTGCACCCCAAAGGCTAGAAGCCAAAACCATGCCCAGAAGTTCCCCATCCCTTATCTGTCAGCTGTCTCCTTCAGGATCTGGGGTACAATGTCATCAGCCTCTATATAACAATCTAGGAAAACACGTGCTGTGTTGTACTAGATCATGGTGAAGTCCAGGTTTTAAGAGAGTCCTGTCTGCCTGTCCCAAGTTTCAAAAAGTTCAAGTTCAGGCTTTGGAGTCCACTGAAGTCAGCACAATCAAAGCAGCAGCAGGCTGTTTTCTTACTAGCCCACGTCGCATGGCCCCCTTTCCTTCTCTGAGACTTCATGGCTCTGCGCCCTTTCAAAGCCACGTGCTTGTCTCCTGCTAATGGCTGCTGCCTTATTTTTAAATCACTGACTGTGGCTTGTGATGCAGTGAGCAGGGTGACCAATTGCGGCCACCCTCAAAATCTCGCACAGGCCTTGTAAGCTCTTTCATCACCATTCTATCGTCAATCACCACCTCCCTCCTTGGGGACCCCGCTCTGTAACAGTAAGACCTGTGGTAGGTTAGGAAGTATAAACCGAAGGCTTTCACTCATTATTAAGTTATCTACATTAACTTACTGAAGAAATAGAATAAAATATTTTAACTTCTTTAATGGGCTGAGGAATTGTTGGTTGGGCACTTTGAGTGATTAAAAAAAACCAGTATATTATTATGGAATTTTGACAAGTTTGTACCTGTCAAACATTTTAAAGAAATGTTTATGCTATTTTTAACTTCTACATGTCATATACAAATTTATTTTAATCTACTTTTTTTCTGTGAATGTTTGAATGATTGAATTAAAATATACAGAGGAACCATGAGAGACCTAATTATTTTGATGACATTTAGTATCCCATTGTTGTTAGACTCAAATATTTTTATTTTGGTGTCAACAGTAACACAAAGTTTTATCCGAATTAATTTAAATTTTGGGAATTATGACATTAAGTCAATTGAAAATTGGTCTCCACCTCCATTATTAAACTTCAACACATCAGTTAATTGGAAAAAATCAGCATCTTTTTATTTATTTTTTAACTAGTAATAATTTTATTCTGTTGAATGAATAAACTTATCTGTCTCTTTCTTTAGAAACATTAAAAGAAAGCGTGATTTCTAACATTCCCTGTAGTTAGGTTTTGCAGGCCTTTTCCATTCTTTGCCTCATGGGCCGTTTACTGCCCGTTCTGGGTGTGGCCTATGGTTTTCAGCCTTGGTGACAGCCACCACTACTCATTTATTTTTTTTAAGTCTCCCTTATACCCCCAACCCCCCTGAAATCACCACACTGCTGTGCATGTCCATGAGTCCATTTTCCTTTTTGCTCAATCCTTCTACCCACTAGCATCCTTTTAAATGTCATTTGCAGTTTTTTTGTGTCTTCTTCATAAATGACTTTCTAGCAATGCCTAAGACATTATTTTGCACAGAGTAAAAGCTGAGTTGCTCTCTTAAAAAAAAAGATATTTGATAATGAGTTAATTGTGGATCATAGCTTCTATGCAGTCTAGTTTTAGGTTTCAGTTGGAAATTTCTTTGTATATTTCTCAAATTGCTTTGTCTATAGAGGTTGATATCAAGGTAAGGAAATGTCTAAAATCTGAAAGGTATTGTGGATTGTGGGGATGTTCCAATCTTTTTTCCATTCTGTCTGAATGATCAGAAGTTTTCTATTTCGTATCTCAGTGCTTATATACTGTCTATCCTAGACTTCCTGAAATTGTTTTGGTCAGTTTCACATTTTTTTTCACTGGGTAATTGACATTTCTTTTCAGGACACTCAAACAGAACCCATCTGGACCCTCTCCTTTGCTCTCTCCACTTTATTTTCTTTGTCTCTATAGAGACCTAATATTACCTCATGCATGGGTTGTGTTGTTTAAATGTGGTCCATATACCACGCTACAGGTTAAAATTTAATCAAGCTTGTATATTCCCCTATTGGGCATATGGGATATTTCCAATTTTTTACTACGATGAATAGTTATAAAAGTTTTCATTTTTCTTTTAGGCTAATTCTTCTGTTCATATTCCCCAAAGTGGAATAAACAGTCAAAGGGCAGGTACCATTTCATTCACTCATTCTTTTATCAAATATTTATCCATTTTTTGATATACCAGACCTGTCCAGAAAGTATCCATCCAAGTGCTATGAAAAATATAAAGAAGATACAAGAAACATTGTACACAGGGCAATGACACCTCAGTCCCCTTCAAAAAACTCTGTGAGGCACCTTGGGACCTCACAGAGTGCTCCCAACTGCCGTACAATGTTCCTCCTGCTCTGGTAGCAGAAGACATGGAATGAATTTTGCCATGACACATTTCATGCCAAGATCCTGTGTCAAAATCTTGGACACAGTAGTTCTTGGAATCCCCAGGTCAGCTTCTAGGTCTTCCAGTGTCAGTCGCTGATCTTTGTTGATTGCACCCCATACACGTGCAACATTCTCAGGTGCTCTGTTTGTTGCAGGCCTTCCAGAACATGGGTTGCATTCAACAGATTCTCAACCATCGTTGAAGTGTTTGTGCCACACTTTTATTTGTGCTGCACTCGTTGCATCATCCCTGAAAACCTCCTGAGTCATCTAAATAGTTTCTGCAGAAGAATGTTCAAGCTTAACACAAAATCTGATGCAGATCTGTTGCTCTACTCGGTTATTCATTTTGAATGTGATGGCCACACAATACACATGCTTACTCACCAGTGTCTACTGTCTCTGCTGACTAGTACAGTGAAGCTGTCAATGTTCTTGTGTGCGTATTCCAGTCCAATCTCCTTGGCCACCAGGTTATATTGATGTTGCACAAACTGTTCTTGCTGTGTTAACAATGGCTGGACTTTTTCCAGACAGACCTCATATATCAGAAATTGTACTAGCTGCTGGATATATGATAGTGATTATTTAAAAATGTATATGGTTCCTACACTTAATTTTATGGGTCTCTGCACAGGTTGCTCTCCAGAAAGTATGGCTAATTTTCAGGACCTCCCCCTCCCCACTTTCTTATTTCCTTGTCTTTTCAATGTTGGTTTCTAAATTTCCTTTTTATTTTGCTAGTTTCATAATTGTGAAATTACGCCTTAAAATTATTTTTATTTGCATTTGTTTAGTTGCAAGTGATGATGTGCATTTCTTCAAAAATTCTCTGTCTTTTTTGTTCAAAGAAAAATTGGTAAATTATTTCCTCTTTTATTAAATAGGAATTGCTATTTTTCTCTGTTTTCTTAGAATACTATTTTGAGTTTAAATGATAGAATTAGGTACAATAGAAGAATGAAACAATTCAAATAAATAGTTGGAATAGAACAGAGAATGAATTTAAAATCATCAAAGTCATAATAATACAGTTGGTTAAAGGACTGAAAAACCCATGAGATCAAATAGCATTTTTGCTTATTCATAAATATATTAATATTAATTTTATAACAATATAGCTAGAAGAAAAAAGCATTATAAGATAATTAATAAGTCCTTCAGGAAACAAAGCTAAATTAAATGCATTTCTATTTACTAAAAAAAAATCAAAGTAAAAATTACATTTATCAAATCAGCATTGAATAGACGTCTTCAGGAGCCTGCAGACATTGCGAATTGAGAACCTTCTTGGTCTAATAGTAACTTAAACAAGTTTCCTGATCCATTAACAGTAATTTCACTGGCATAACACTCAGGTAACCAACAAGCAACCTTAAATTGTCGGTTCAGCAGGGACAGTCCAGCGTTAGAGCACATCTTCTCTGGCCGACTTCCCATGATTCAGTGCCTTTCCTTCCCACAGATCCCAGGTCTTCCCTAGGCTTCCTCTCTATCAGACTTCTGGATCCACCGGCTCCTCTTTCATGAGTTCTCCTCCAGTAGGTTCTGCTTGTATTTTAAAGGAGAAAACCCCACCAGAAGTTCATCTGTGGGAGTTTTAAGAAAATTTTCAGAAACAGAGAAAGTCATATATGAGCAGATCATTTCATTTTTCCCTCATTCCCTCTCTCTGTCAATTTTCAGGTTTCCTTATCCAATTTTCTACTCCCCAGGACACAGCCCCCACCCCCACATACACACGCCACAGTTGATGTTATGGGGCTGATGTTGATAAAAGGTTTAAAAGGAGGTTCTGAGGTTGAACCACATGGGATTACTGATATTTGATCGTTGTTTAACCCAATACAAGGGCCAACTATGTATTTTCCTTTAGTAGTAAATCTTTTAAATACGTAAATGCTAATGGGAAGCAGCAAAACAAGGTGATAAAGTCAAACAAAAACCATTACCTGTCAGCACACAGATTGATAGTACGAAACACACAAAAAGTCAAACAAATCAAAATATGTTATAAAGCACACTTTTTCGGTTGTACGTACTTATGCATGAGTAGAAGCAACATTTTTCCTTCAGGTTACTAGAATATTGGGGCTTCCAAGTAATGAGTAGGTCCTTTTGTTCTGTTTACTCATTCATTATTTCTTAAGCATTTATTAAGTGTTGGCTGTGTGGCCCAGATTCTGCTAGGATCTGTGAGGAATACCAAAGATGTCATGGTTCTCTCTGCTTGTGACATCTTGTTGAGGAGCATAAGACAGAAATCATGGAATAATTTGAGAAGGATTCCAAGGCAAGCACTGAGGGTAAAGAGCAGGGTGAATTCCTAGGTGAGGTAGGAATTCAAAATAAGACAAAGGCCACCACGGGCATAGATGATCAGTCCTGGGAAGACTTCTTAGGGAAGACTTCCAGGGAAAGAAAGTTTTAAGCAGGGAAGCTGGATCAAATAGTGTGCTGGGTGTTAAACACATTTTAGAAATTGGATTAGAAAAGAGAGCATGTGTTTAGAATTGTTAAAAAAGGCCATTTCCAACCATTGCACAGTATCCTACAAACTTTGACTGATTCTGTGATGCTTCCCTGGATGGCTGATTTATGACTTTAGAAAGAGTTTAGGTATCTGAGACACTTCCTGATTGAATTCTTTTTAATTATGATATTTATCTGCATAACATTGTCAATATCTGTTTTGTGGGTAAAAAAGACAAAAAAAAAATATTAATTGTCCTAAAAAGGACTTAGGCTACATTTTTCAGAATATGTAGAAAATAAATGTGAAATTAGCTAAGAAACCACTAAAATTTTCTTGATACCCAATATTCATGATTCTCACCAAAAGAAGATTGTTTTTTCTAATCTCAACTGTTCAGGAGAGAAATTATATGGCCCATGCATTTAACTATTGGGTAAGAGACCAATAAATGCAAAGCACAGTAAAATACTGTAATAAATCAAGGAGATTTTTAGGGCCATGTTTTGCATTGAAAAGTGAATACAAATAAGAGTAAGCAAGCTTCTCCTCCACTAGACTTTTAAAAATGAATAATAGGACTTTATTATATTTTTTCATGAATACAAATTATGTACAAATGTCAGAAGAGGAGAAAAACAAGTATGTCATTCTAATTTTAGATCATACTTTAAAGTATATCGCTTGTCACATTGGGAAGACCAAACTAGTTAATTGACAATTCCACAAAATGGGCATCTCTAAATATTTATAGAAAGAGGAAAAAGATAATGATGAGAGGTTTTTATAAGACCTATTTACCCAGATTATTAGGAGCAGTCAAGTAAGATGAGCAATTTTATTGCTTGTTGTAAGTTTTTCATATCATTTCAGCTCTAGGATGGTTTATTCTTAGTTCATATACAAAAATACATTTTCATTTATGGTCTTAAACAGGTTAGAAATGGAAGTTATTTAATCCAGTGTCTCTATGTTACTTGTAAATTGTTAATGCTGACCAATGATTTGTTCTCAACTGGAGATGAATATTCTTGGAATTGAAAAAAAAAAAAGTGAGACAACTGTAATGGAAAAACAAACAAAAAATTCTTAGTGGGGGAAAATGAAAATATGAAGAATGGAAATGCCAGTTCAGTAAATATTAGAAGGACAAGGATTTTCCTTCACACTGTATATTTTTCTCCCTAACTGATCCCTCCAGAGTTTGGCATTCTAAAGAAGTAAGTAATGACATAAGTTTATTTGCATAAAACTAATAAGACCAGTTGTTAATAGAGGGTTTTTTTTTTTTTTTACCAAGACGTTGACCCGAATGTCATGCCTAAAGGAGACATACTCGGGCTCTGGTTGTTACCAAAAAGCCCTGAGGAACTGGGAATGACTTTCAAAGGTAATAAAAGCCCGCGAGATAAAAGGCCTGGTACCTTGGTTGATTGTGTGGTCCACAGCAATCTTTCCAGGGAAGGAACGAAGGTTGTTTTCCTGAAAGATGGCTAGAAGGGACCTTAAGGCACAATGGAAAACCAGAAGGGCTTGGAAAAGACAGGTGTGTACAGACAAGGCTGAATGCCAGGTATTTGGCTCAGCTTCTGTGCCCTGAAGGGCAGACTGAAGATCACCCTAAATGTTCCTTGTGTAAGTTCCAGCAAAGCAGAACTAAAGATCATAAGTGATCATTTGCTGCTCTTGTTGTGGTTATGCAAATGAACAGGATAAATTAAAAATGGATTTAATGCAGTCCCTTTAATGACAAGGAGGGTAATCTTAGGTAGAAAAATCATTATTCAAGGAAAATCACAATGATCAGTGATAGACTATAAAGTAGTGCAGCTAACCATCTTTAAAGTCTCTTTTCATTTAAAATATGTTTTCACTTGAAAGTTAAACTATGTCTGTGGTATCATCAAAGATATTTAAGTTACAGGCAAGAAGAATGTCAAATGCCTTGCAATTGGATGTCTTTCTGATAAGACAGAGCTACAGATTTAGAGACTTGTATGTGGGTTATGTTACATAAATTAACATGTGTTTTCTGTTTTCAAAGAACATAAGCCTATGATCTCATTACCTGAGTGATTGTCTGTACATATAGGCCTCACTTAATCCTGTCTGCAGCGCTGCCTCCTGAGACTCAATGGTTTGGCTGAACTAAGTGGTTGGGTTGGTGAAGAATGAAGAGAATACAACAAGGATGCCAGCCTGTTAAACCAAGCACACTGTTGTCCGGGGACAGCCAACTGACGTGGAGTTTGCATGATCCTTCCCCATGTGGGAAGGCCACCCTCCCCTCCATACCCCTACTCTTATTATGGATTTCTGGACCCAAGGGTAGGTAGGACGATGACCATGTCCAGCTTGAAGCAGCTAGAGGAGCTTGAGACCTTCGCCCATTGTCCTTTATAAGATTATAAGGGGTCTTAATATCTGAGAGGGAGGGATTGTTATTTCTTATTGTTAAAATAATCATTTATTTATTAAAGAAGAAGAAGAATATATGAAAGGGTGAAGCGGGAGAGCTTATATGTACGAATCATGGGCATGGACTGGGGGAGGGGGGTGCTGGGTGGAGGGGAGTAAAGGGGAAATAATTGGAACTATTGTAACAATATAATCAATAAAATATACTTAAAAAAACAATAAAATAAAATAAAATTTAAAAAAAGAAAAAAACAAAAAGAAATCCATGCATCGCTCCTCCTCTATTTCTACTTTCAAGTTTGCAGCAGCCTCAATTCTTCTGTCTTCAGCAAAGAATGTAGTTGTAGTGTTGTGTGTAATCAAGCGACACTGAGGTAATTCCGGCAGACAGAATTATTAGACCAATGGGGGGCTGCCGCACGCTCAGGCAGATCAGCGAAGAGCATGAGACCCCACCGTCCTTTTATTAGGATTTCAAAAATTACAAAAATAGAACAGGGTGGGGAGAGCTTTACAGCCAATAGTGAAAGAGTTCTTACAATGTATCATTAACGTGTAAAATACAGCTAAGGTAACTCATGGCTTAGATAGCACCTATCAAGGATACAAAACAGACTGGCTAGTCCTCAAGGCTGGCTCCAATTAAGACTTTATTTACAAGGAGGCAGATGGAGTACTTAACAGACCCCTTTGTTCTCAGGATTCCATGACCCAGTGGCCTGAACAGCCTAGAGCTGCAGGCAGAGACAAGGCTAGCTTATCTCCTGAGCCACAGGACACCTGGATGGAGGAGCATGTGAACATGCCCCTACCCAGAGATCTGAGTTCCTGCAAAAAAAGAACATTCTAAATCTTGAAGCATCTGATAGTGTTGTGAGGCTTATTAACATGCCTAAACCCACCTAAAAAAATGAAGTGTTGCATTAAGTTGGCACTTTAGATGCCCTCTTCTGTCCTTCACGAAGTCTTTTGTGCATGTAAATATACTCCTCCAAATTGCAAGTCTTCTGGGGGCAAAGACAGTGTCTTACTTATACTTCTTTTTATTTATCTTCCTTCTTTGTCTCATCAATATGACCTTTGCTTCTCCTACCCCTCCCCATAACCCTCTCCTTAATTCACAAGACATATATCATACTTAATATTTACTGCCAAATTCTTGGTGAATTTAATTAAAAATTACACTAACTATATGGAGAAAATTCTGTACCAACAAATTGACCAGAATGACAGTACTCTTTGTGTATTCACCACGTATTTACATTTTATGGACCTTTTTATTTTCTCTCATGGGGGAAGAAAAACTACCAACAAAAGGATAAAACAGAGGAATATTAAGACTTGCAGCTGAAGGCTGCCACTAAACCTCCATGTGAAGGATTTTGCAGGCAAGCCAGATAAGATCCCGAAGGACCAATTTCAGGGCAGAGAGAGGCAAAATGAATCCCATTCAGGTGACTAAGAGAAACATTTATTCATTAAGACAAAAGTTGAGGGAAAGAGGAAGTGGAAGGGGCTGCAGACCTCTGAAAAAAAATAGTTATAGACTCCTGGGAAGAGGTATTGCTGGAAATTTTGAAGTCTAAAGTACCAGCAGGGAGCATTGTATTGCTTCCTCCAGGGAAAAAGAGGCCTTAGGGTTCAATTCATTTGTTTTGGAGTAATAACAAGAAAACCTCCAGGCTCTACCCTGTGATTTTAAATATGAACAAAACTTATCCATGGAGGGAAAAAGCTGGCTACACTATGTGACCACCTTTGTACAAAAGAACATTAAATTACAAATCAATGAGTGACTTGAAAGAAGATTAAAATTTATGTTTGTTAGTCTATTTTTAAGCCTTTCTTTTATAAAGCTAAGAAAGAAGGTTATATAAAGGTTAGCCAGCTTCTTGTAAAATAATCTAAATGCACCTTTTCCACCTTCTGTTCTCAGATTTGGCAGCAAAAAATTGCTCTGATCACAGTTTCTTGGAGCATAATTACTTTGTCAAAAGAAAATATAATTAGAACTGATATTTTAAAATGTACCATATTGTATTTAAAGATTTGATGATTTGCTCACATACAAAATGTTCTGTTAATTTAGCAACAACCAACAGTACTGGAGTCAGAAAATGATCTGATGATTTTTCTCTTTCCTGTTTTAAAAATACCATCTATTCTACCCTTTCATCTATTTGAAGAGATATAGTCAATTTCAATGGTGGATTGAAATCAATGCTTGATGCAGCTGTATGAGCATCAGGTCCATTTATTTCCTCTGTTCTACTTCACTTCTCATGCTTCTCATACTATTACTACAGTAGTATACCAACTAAAGTACCTCAAGGTTACAAACCTTTTTTTAAGGTCTCTTCATTTGTAACCTCAATCAGCATAAATCTGTTTCTGGTTCCTCATCCCTGCCCTGAAAACTCAGGAAACACCTCTATTATTCTTTTTTTTTTTCTCTTTCTTTCTACCCCCCATCTATTATTCTTATTTATCACTTAACACACACACACACACACACACACACACACACTCTTCTATTTGGCAGCAATTTGATTTAATTCCAACATGTACGGTGAGTTCTTACTGAGTTGTCTAAATGCAGATTTAGGTCAACAAATCAAAACTTCAAAAAAAATTTATCTTCATTTTTTAGGTGAAGTTTCTTCTTTTAAAGATTTTATTTATTTATTTTTAGAGAGAGGGAAGGGCGGCAGAGAACAATGATATGTGAGAGAAACATCAATTGGTTATCTCTTGCAGGCCCCCAACCGGAGACATGGCCCAAAACCCAGGCCTGTGCTCTGACCAAGAATCAAACTGGTGACGTTTAGGTTTTGTGGGATGATGCTCTACCCACTGAGCCACATCAGTCAGGGCAAATCAACATTTTTTAGAATAAAATATTCACATAAAGAGGCTTTCTTTTCACACATCATAAAATTACATAAAACACTGGGTTTCAGAAAGACCCAGAGACACCAAGTATTATAGTTTGATAGAAAATAATTAAGTGAATTAATTAATCTTGGTTCACATAATCTAAGGCTAGAATTGTCAAAACCTAAAGAAATAGATGACTTTCTCCTGTTTTTCTACTGAGGACACTCTTCCTAACACTCACTTTCCTAGTTTCTGGGACCTCGGTACTGAAATGTGGGGCTGGATTTGAGAACACGTTCTATTTGGAAGTGATTTGGAAGACTGTAAAGAGTGGTGGCCCTGGAGTCAGATGCTCTGGCCTTGAATTCCAGCTTCCTCATATTTGACAAATTACTTAGCTTCTCTGGACTTCAGTATTCTTACGTGTAGAACAAGGGTAATGATAGTATCTGCATATTTTGTTTGTCATGAGGCATTCAGATTGGTTAGTTATAACTACTATCATGCTGGATTAAATACTGTCTAGTCAAATAATTGAAACAAATTATGAGCTAAGATGATCCTCTGGGACTGAAATATTTTCTTCTAGAATTTGACTTCTGATTAAGTGACAGTGACCCTTAGAATCACATAAATTTCTAGTTAATTTTCTTCTCTCCTCTCCCTTCAACCAATTTCTAATTGAAATGAATTCTGTAATGGTCATTTCCCAACTTCACATTTGAAGTGAAATATTTATAGGAATTTATGGATAAAATATAATTTTCTCATTACTGAACTTTCTTGTATGGTCTGAATTTAGAGTTGAAGTTAGAGTAACTGAAAGAGCACAAAAATACATTTGAGTAACACTCATATAAATTTCAATCTCTCACCCCATCTAGGCCTTTTTTTCATTGTGATCTAATATTGATTTGCAAAAGTGGAATAGAGGGAAAAGGTGATAATCAATTTAGAAAATTAAAATAACCGAACAGAAGAAAGAAGTTCAGTGTTTGCTCTAGTTGTAATGCAGTAATGAATTCTCATTTGTGACATACATTGTTTAGCATGAAATTGATAAAGAGCAGTATTTTCTTTTTATAATGTTTTATTTTATCTGAAACATTGGCATTTAAGTCATTTATTGACCATCCTACTGATGCTCTTCAGGTTAAAAAAATTTTTTAATTGCAAAATAAGTGTAAGTTTTATACCAAATTTTAATGACATTAAGTAAATTTGTGGGTATCTGCTTAATATTATTGGATGATACTCTATCTTTCAGAGTCTGAATTATTTTCATGATATTAGAAAGTGGGCTTTGGTTTCTTTAGTGAACACAATAGCCTCACCTGGATTTGAAAGACTGGTCCTTCAAAAATGTGTGAAAGTAATTTCTATAAAACTGTGTTAGTTACCAAATAATGCAGGCAATTGAATTGACCATGGAGATAGCCTTGAAATAGAACAGTGTAAAGACTAGTGCTTGGGTACAATCTTGTTTTGGAAAAGTTAAAGAATGTTTATAAAGTGGGTTTGACCAAGAACCTTTAGTTTTGGCTAAAGGTACAATGGTTTCAGGCTTAGAGTATACAAGCTAGAATAATAACGAGTTAAACAAAAAAAACAAAGAAGCAAAGGATGGCTTTATGTTTGACCATTCTGATAAAACTATGATTGACTCTCTGATTATCAATACTTATTGTTGACTAAAGGGAAGTGGCACATTGGAAACATTCCAGGACCAAAGCGTTATTAATAATGTTGACTTGGTTTAAATTCCCAGAAGGAACATTGAACTGATTGTCTTTCTTTGAATTTGCAGCCTTAAACTGGAAAGATGAAGCCTGCTGCAATAGTGTTATTAAATACTATGTCTTGCCTCAGACCACAATGTGACTGTCATTTAAAACTAACTATGCTACATCTCATTGGGAAAAGAAGTTGTATAATTCCTTAAGGAGTCTATAAAAGCAGTGGGTTGTGCATAGACTATATGTCTTGCTAATTGGATTGAACAGTAGCAATATTTGCTACCATATCTTTTTCTTTTTGTCAAAAGCTGGGACAGATAATTTTTTAAAAATGTTTTTCGTCTCTAATAGCATCTGCTCAATGATCTGAAAAATCTTTGTCATAGTAATTCAGAATGATAGTATTCCTTTCAGTTTGGTTCTAATTTGGCAAATATTTATTGGGGCCCTATGCTGTGCCAAGAGATTTGCTGGACACTTGTTTAGTACTATAGGAGTTAATAATACATGGGTGAACTGGACTCCTGAAAGTCAGAAACAATCAAATAAAAATCAAAACCAAAAAAATACTAAGTGTAATGTGAGTTACTACAGTGTGCCTTCAATAAAGAGACTTCACTTCAGATGGGATATATTTTTCTGGACAGGGAAAGGAAAAGAGATTTCCAGTTGAAGAATAGGATGTGTCGAGGCACAGAGGTGGGACAGTTCCTATTGCAGTTAGGAAACAGTGTGTAGCCCAGTGTGTGGTACATTGTAATATAGCCTGTTCATCACTTTTGATAAACTCCAAGGGCTTGGTCATCTTTAACTACTCTTTCTACTTTACCTCTTATGAGTCCTGCAGTGTGCCATTTGTATTACTCCCTCAATATCTATTTAAAAGATACAGAAATAGAATCACTGAATACTGAATTAAAAGTTGACTCATTGTGCTACCAGTTTTTTACAGCAATGAGCCATTTGAGTTTATAAATGCTACAACATTCATTAAAGTGTGTTGAAGGAGCTGTGTATTATCTAGCTAAAGAATTTCACCTGAGGCACTGGCTCAGTGTGGCTCAGTTGGCTTGCGTGCCATCCCGTACACCAAAGACTTGCCAGTTCAGTTCCTGGACTGAGCACATGACTAGGTTGTGGGTTTGATTCCTGATTGGGGCATGTGAGGGAGGCAGCCGATCTCTATTTCTCTTGCTCTTTTTCTTCCCTCCTTCCCCTCCCTTTAAAAATCAATGAACATGTACTCAAATGACAAAAAACAAAAACAAAACAAAACATTTCACTTGAAGATTGATTATAAGGTTGAGTTAAATATTAAAACAGAGTTTTACTTTGAAGCATTGACTGAAAAGCGGATCTAAACTGTCCTCACAGACAACTTCAGCATGGAGGTCAAACATTTCATCTGTGTACCTTCCAAATACTGTGGTTCTGATCACAAATATACCTATATTGTACTTTTCAGAGAGTAAGGTGTTCAGCAAATGTTTGTGGAAACAATGAAGGGATATATGAGGAGACTGCATCTCCATTGGATCAAATGAAGTCATGAATCTTTGCTTAGACTGTTTACCTTTTTACACTGGAGACAATGTTGCGATCTTTAGAGTCTCCATTTCAGAATAACAAAATAACCTCTGGCAGAATGCAAAATCCAACACTAAACTCTAGGCTGTGGTGTAGAGAGAGTTAACCATTTGTAGAGGAAAGTTTTTAAAAGAGTTGTTAGAAGTAGTTTGTGGTATACTCTAATAATTGTTGATTATAAAAGTCACCAGCTTTTGGTTTCTGCCTGTGGTTTTAATTAATTTTAATGAATGTAAATCATGTGGTCCTCTACTTCATTACTTACTAGGCTGTGTGCAGCTGGTTGCTTCAGGATTAACTGTCATGCTTAGGAAGAAGAGCTCTTGTGACTAACACAGCCTCAAGGAAGAGTCTTTCCCTGGTAATGAAATTCAGTCTTCGGAGACTATTTGGCTTCATTCTGGCTTGTAGCTGATGACCCCAAATGTGGCATGAGAGAAAGACTCACAGACGCCAGGTTGGCATAGACCCTGGATTTCATGTACAAAGTGAATCCCTTTGTTCTTATTAGCCTTATTAGTATAAAATGTCAATTATTAATTATAATGATTGTGAAATTTGACCTTATTGAAAAAACTGGGCATCGGTAGAAGATTTAGGGCTTAAAGTTAATGTACCATATTATGGGACCATTTTATAGGTGAGTAAGTCCCTTTAGTTGCACGATTCTCAAGTCTGGCTATACTTTTGACTCACTGAGAGATTGTTAAAAAAGTCCTTAATTCAGGTCTCACCCCAAATCAATTAAGTAAAAAATTTAACATTCTGCCACATTGCTTTATAATTTCCTCTCTCTCTCTCTCTCTCTCTTTATATGTATGTATATATTATATATTATATATATAATAAATTATTTGAAAGTATGGCTTATTTTTGTTTTTGACAACAATTTTTATTTTTTTACTTTAAAAAAATGTTAGATTTTTCCTAGCTTAACTGAGATATTATTGACATAAAACATATGTAAGTTTAAGGTATATAGCTGGATGATGTGATACATGTATATAGCGTGAAATGATGACCACAGTAAAGGTTGTTAATACCTCCATCCCCTCACGTTATTACCATTTTTTGTGGTGATCACATTTAAGACTTACTCTCTTTCAAGTATGTAATGCAGTATTGTTAATGATAGTCACTATGTTGTACATTAGATCTTTAGAAGTTATTAATTTTATAGCGGAAGTTACTAGACTTTGATCAACATCTCCCCATGTTCCCTGCCACCCAGCCCCTGGTAACCACTGCTGTATTCTTTTTTTCTATGAGTTCAGCGTTTTTAGATTCCATATATAATAAAGATATACAGCATTTGTCTTTCTTTTACTTGTTTCACTTGGCATAGTACCCTCAAGATTAATCCATGTTGTGGCTCCAGTTCAGCCCCAGCCGTGTGTTCCGGGCATGTCTCCGAGGTGCTGCCAGGAGTTATAGGACCCTGAAGACCATCCCTGGATCTCAGGCTAACAAGCTGTGCTCCCCTCTGAACCGCGGGAAGAAAGGGCAGTTGATCCATGGCATTCCTGCTTGAAGGACACGATGTTTTCCGAACTAGCGCAGTTCCAGACTGTGGCTGTGCTTCGTCAGGGAGTTCACTCACCAGTGGCTTCTGTTACATCGCTTGCAACTAACAAGAGTCCAGGGCCCTCTATCCTCTGATTACGTTTTTGAACCGGAATCTAAATATGGTGCCCACAACTATCATCCTTTACCTGTAATCCTGGAGAAGGGGAAAGGTATTTATGTGTGGGATGTAGAAAGCAGGAAGTATTTTGATTTCCTGAGTGCCTACAGTGCTGTCAACCAGGGGTACTCCCATCTGAAGATTGTGGACGCTCTCAAAAGTCAAGCCAACAAACTGACCCTCACATCTTGGGCTTTCTATAACAACGTGCTTGGTGAATACGAAGAGTATGTTACTAAACTTTTCAACCACCACAAAGTTCTTCCAGTGAATACAGGAGTGGAGGCCGGAGAGACCGCGTGCAAACTCGCTCGGAGGTGGGGCTATACAGTTAAGGGTATTCCCAAATACAAAGTAAAGATTATTTTTGCAGCTGGAAACTTCTGGGGTAGGACCATGTCTGCTATCTCCAGTTCCACAGACCCAAGCTGTTACGACTGTTTTGGGCCATTTATGCCAGATTTCGAAATCATTCCATATAATGACCTGCCTGCTCTTGAGCGTGCTCTTCAGGATCCACATGTTGTTGGATTCGTGGTGGACCCAGTTCAGGGTGAGGCGGGCATTATTGTCCCGAGCCAGGCTACCTAATGGACGTGCGAGAACTCTGCACGCAGCACAAGGTTCTGTTTATTGCCGATGAGATACAGACAGGACTGGCCAGAACTGGGAGGTGTTGATCACGAAAATGTCAGACCTGACGTCGTCCTCCTGGGAAAGGCACTTTCTGGTGGCTTATACCCTGTGTCTAGGGTCCTGTGCGATGATGACATCATGCTGACCATTAAGCCGGGGGAGCCCGGGTCCACGTACGGGGGCAACCCTCTGGGCTGCCGCATAGCAATCGCGGCCCTCAAGGTTTTGGACGAAGAAAACCTTGCTGAAAATGCAGAAGGAATGGGCGCCCTCTCGAGAAACGAGCTGATGAAGCTGCCTTCCGACATAGTAACCGCTGTGCGGGGGAAGGGCTTGCTAAACGCTATTGTCATCCGAGACACCAAAGACTAAGATGCTTGGAAGCTGTGCCTGCAACTTTGAGATAACGTACTTCTGGCCAAGCCAACTCATGGCGACATCATCAGACTCGCGCCCCCACTTGTGATCAAGGAGGACGAGATTCAGGAGTCCGTGGAAATCATCAACAAGACCATCCTGTCTTTCTGAGGGTGCCGGCTGCTTCCTGTGGAGCCTGGGAGCCAACTGGGGACAGGCAGCTTGGTGACATCCTTTACGAAGCCTCTGTGTTTCTGCTCTTAACGCAGGCACATTCCACTCCCCTGTGTCTTCAAGGACTTTTAAAAAAATGTATATGTATATTTTCAGTTCATACATAATAGCATGACATTCATAATCGTTCAGGCTGCTATGTAAGAATGTAACATCGTCTACGTTCAATTCAGTGTTGGTTCGCTTTTGCAGGTGAAGTGCATCTGTCTGTCTGTATATAGGCAGCCTTCTAATCAAGCCCTATGTGATTTATTTACATCTCTATAATTTCCTTGCTGGTGTAAATGTATTGTATTTCAGAAGTTATATAGGTGACTGGTTCTACATAGGGAACTGGTTTGACCTTATGAAGTTGAATCATAATGATTGAATTTCAGGATGAAATGATTAAGCTCATATAAACTACTAGATTGAAATAAAGTTCATGTTAGCCTACACACACAAAAAAAGATTAATCCATGTTGTTACAAAAAGCAGTATTTCTTTTTTTTTTTATGGTTAAATAATATCTTACTATATATCTATGGATATGTATCCTTTTTCTACTCATCCAGCCATAAACACTGAAGTTGCATCCATATCTTAGTTATTGTGGTTAATGCTGTAATGAACATACGGGTGCAGATATCTATGATATTTGAGGTAGTTATTTTATTTCTTTCAGATATATACCAAGAAGTGAAATTTCTGGATCATATGGTGGTTCTATTTTTAATTCGGGGGGATTTTCCATACAGTTTTTATAGTGGCTACAATAATTTACATTCCCACCAATGGTGTACAATTATTTCCTTTCCATGTCCTCCTTAACATTTGTTAGTTCTTGTCTTTTTGATAACAGCCATTCCAACAGATGTGAAGTTAGATCTCATTGTGGTTTTGATTTCCATTTCCTTGATGATTAGTGATGTTGAGCACCTTTTCATGTACCTGTTGGCAATCTGTATGTCTTTTTTGAAAAAAAAAAAAAGAACTTTTTAAATTTGATATAGTACCACTTGTTTATTTTTGCTTTTGTTGCCTTCTTTTTTTGTTCTCAAATCCAAAAATTCATCATCAAGACTAATGTCAAGGAGTTAATCACTTATGTTTTCTTCTAGTAGTTTTATGTCTGATGGTCCTACATTCAAGTCTTCAGTCCATTTTGAGTTGATTTTTGTGTGTGGTCTAAAATAGTGATCCAAGTTTCATCCTTTTGCCTGTTGCTGTTCAGTTTTCCCAGCACCATTTATTGAGGAGACTGTCTTTTCCCCACTGTATTCTTGGCTCCTCTGTCATAAGTTAATTGACTGCATATGCAGAGGTTTATTTCTGGGCTTCCTATGATGTTTCATTCATCTCTGTATCTGTTTTTATGTCAATGCCATACTGTATTAATGACTGTAGCTTTGTAATATATTTTGAAATCAGGGCGTGTGATGTCTCCAGCTTTGTTGTTTCTCAAGTTTGCTTTGGCTATTTGGATTTTTAAAAAATTGGTTCCATACAAATTTTAGAATCATTTGTTATATACCTGTAGAAAATGCCATTGGAATTTTGATAGAGATTTCATTGAGTCTACACATTGCTTTTGGATAGTATGGACATTTTAGAAATATGCTCATTTCTTTTTTAGCACTGAATAATATTCCATTGTCTAGATGTGCCACAGTTTATGTACCCATTCACCTACTGAAGGACATCTTGGTTGCTTCCAAGTTTTGGCAATTATGAATAAAGCTTCTATAAAAACTGGTGGGTGAGCATGTTTCTGTTTTATTTATTTTGATAATTAAATTATCCTAGATTTGGTTAGTGAGAGTCCCATCAACTTGGCTCTATCTTCTGGTTATTCTATCATAATTTTTTGAGCACTTTCTTTTTATCTGGGACAAGAAGATGTTCCAGATACATTTTGGATTCTAGCCCTGGAATTCAGCCATTTCTCCAAGGATCTCTGGTTTCTTTTAGTGGGAAAAGGTATTTGGATGATATGGGTAATACTGTGTCCTCTTAACAAAGTCAAGTATTAGGAGTAGATATTCTGAAAACTCAACTGTTTACTTTGGAGTAAAGTTTCCTCATCAATTACTGAAACCAAGAATACATTTAATTAAGAAAATAAATAGTTAGATCTTATGGTTGATTTTAGGTTAAAAATAGTGTCATTTGAGTCAGGAAAAGGAAACTAATTTTGGAATCTAAGATTTTCTTGCCAGTAAGCAGTGTTATTTTTGTTACAGGAAACTGTCTAACCATGCTTCTGCAAAATGAATGACACCATCTAAGTCTAAATCAGTTGCACAATGACCAGATCTTGGCGGTGACAAAATAGACTTGACATATAACTATATTGCAGGTAAATATTTGGGAACGGAATATTGACGCAATTGATGAGTTTAAGAAACAGCGGTTACTTCAGATTGGAAGACATGAGAAATGGGCAGGGCAGGTCCATGCTGCAGCTGCAACCTGAGGAAGTAGCAAAATGCTGCACCCCAAAGTGGCAAGAAACTTAGGAGAGTTAGCCACCAAAAGGCGTAATGTAGAAATGAAAATCTCATTTAAGAAATACTCTTTTAAAATGTATAAAAAACAAAACACAAGTTGCTTAACTAAGTACAAAAACATGTTGTGAGAATACATATGGAAGTAGCCTTTAAGATTCTAGGAATGAAATTATGACTTCAGTTTTTAACAAATTTTTTGATTTGTGATAAAGAAAACATTATTTTAACGCACATATATTAATGAAACTTACTAAACTATATGGCTCCTGTTGGCAGGTGTGGGATGGGAATGAGTGTTGTGGGCAGAGGGTTGGTTAATGATGTCACTTGCAAAGACTTAGGGGTTGCACCATAGGGAAGAGGGCTTTTTCATTTGACATCAGACAGGAAGTAACATTTCCTGTAAAAGGGAAAAAATATTTTGGTTGGTCAAAATATGAAGATCACTAATGCTGATCATAGTAAAGAGAACAAAAACATAGCATACTGAGTTACTGATCCATTCAGTCTTTTCTTTTAGCAAGTAGAGGAAGAAGGCAGTTTTGCAGAACATGTTGGAGGAAAACAATATGTAAATCAACTGATAATGCCTTGTGCTTCATGATTTTACCCTAAGCAGTGCATGAGTGCCAATGAAACATTTTGTGCAGGTTGCTGGAAAACTTGGAATTGGTCCTGCTCATGGCACACACAGATGATCACCAGACCTGACAAAGTGGGAGGGCAACAGACCAACAGAGAATACAGTATTCTCTGATTGCTGTGACCAAAGGGCTGTATCAATTCCTTAGTGAACAGAAGTTAGAAATTGCTGTCAGAATTTTATATGCCCTACTTGTATTTATACATAAGGAAATATGTTTAATTACTGTTATACAAAGGGGTTGAAAGTCTCTGCAGAGTTAGTTGATGAATTTCATCTCTGGTAGCTGTGATCCTTACCTGGAATGTTGTTTGGAGTCAGATCATTCTCACTTGGTACTAAGTTTGTTTGGGTAACCAATTCCAAGATTTTGCTAACATTGTGAAGCTAGAGACATATTTTTTGTAGGACAAGAATGATCAGGTCTTGAGATCAACTCATATTGGGTATTCAATGCCAATTAGAACACAGACACCTGGGAAATAGTTTGTGTTGAGGACTGCTATGATCACCTGGGGAAACCCACATTTCTCCCTGCTATGAATTGAATTGCATTCCTCTCAAATTCATATGGAAGCCTTAGGCCCCAATGTGATGGTATTTGGAGATGGAGCTTTGGAGAGGTAATTAGGTTTAGATGAGGTCCAGAGGGTGAGGCTATCATGATGGGGTTAGTGGATTTATAAAAGAGGAAGAAAGAGACATAGCTTTCTCTCCACCATGTGAGGACAAAGATAAGGCAGCCAGGATGAGAGCTTTTTATCAGGAACTGTATTGGCAGACACTGTGATCTTGGACTGACAAGATTTCAGAACTCTGGGAAATAAATGCCTGTTTTTTAAACCATGCATTTTATACTATTTTGTTACAGCAACCCAAGAAGATGAGTTGTACTCCTGTATTCATATATGTGGAGCAAACTCATATTTAGAAACTGCCTTATTAGTTTATAAGATACCTTAGCAGAGGAACTAGAAATGCTTGAAGTCTTATCTTGAAGAATTTTCCCTCTACAAGTATAATTACATGGAAAATCACTTCTTAATCAGAAAGTGATGGCGTGACCATGAACTTAGAATAAGAGGCATTAGATGAGTTGAATTATAACTAGATGGTTTGATGACAGTGTTGAAAAACCTAAGGGATACTTTTCTCTCATCAGCAGTTTTCAACTCAGTCGATCATGTCCTTTTTCTTTTTTTTTCTGTTTTAAAGATTTTATTTATTAAATTTTTTAGAGAGAGAATGAAAGGGAGAAAGAGGGAGAGAAACATTGATGTGTGAGAGACATCAATTGGTTGCCTCTTCAGGTCTTGCAGGGAATGAATCCATGATCCAGGCATGTGCCCTGATGGGGAATCGAACCAGTGACCTTTTGCTTTGCAGGACAATGCCCTATCGACTGAGACACACCAGTCAGGGCTCCTTTATTTCTTGAACGACACGTCTCTTTGCTCCTAAAACACCACACTTCTGTTTTTCTCCCACATCTCTGACTGTTACTTCTCTGTCTCCTTGGAGAGCTATCTTCCACTGATCTCAACATACTGTTCTCAGAAACACATATGTTTTCACCTGAACATATCTCAAATTTTCCTGCCTTTGTACTTTTCTCATGCTTCTCTCTTTTTCCTCGAATGTTCACATTCCTCTTTTTGAGCAAACCAACTACCTTTTAGGGATCAGCTCAAGTTATCTCTCCATTATAGAATCTCTATAAAGGAATTAACTTATTTAAATATCCTATACTTTTCAGATTTTCAAATAGTAATAAGAAATTAATAAACTAAATATGTAACAAATACAACAATAAGGATGAAACTTGGAAATAAGTTTGACTGGAAAAAAAGTACATGCAATGTGATAAAGTACATAAAGATCAGAAGTATATGTATTTACATATATTTAATATATATGATGAATACATATACATATATATCATAAAATTATAAAAAGGAAGATGGGAATTGTAAGCTCAAAATTTAACATAGTGATTTCTTCTATATGGTAGGAATAGAGGTAGGAGCTATATGGAACACATAGCTAGATACAGTGGTGAAGGTATGTTGCAGTTATGTAGGCATGGAAATTCAAAGATTATTCATTTTATGACTATGCTTACAACTTATGATATTACATATATTCTTTTGTAAGTATCAAATATTAGCAAGTGAAATATGTTTAAAAGTTTCAGTTGCTACATATCAGTTATGGTATTAATCCAAAATTGAATAAATTGCATTTTACCTAAAAATTTTTCTGTATAACTTAAAGAGGCAGCATTTGGATAGACTGGCTAGAGGCCTGGACAAGGCCTACCAGGGCACATGCCACTTTATAAGGCATCATCATATAGCTTAAGAATGCAGGATTTGGAACCACATTCTGCCATGTACCAGCTGTGTAATTGTAAGCAAGTTCTTCATTTTACTCATCTATAAGTTAATATATATTATTATTGTTGTAATTATAATTCCTACTGTATAGGATTGTTGTGAGGGTAAATAAATTAATGTATATAAATTACTTAGAAAATGTCTGGAATGTGGTAAGAATGAGTTAAATGTTAGCTGTTGTTATTTGTTGGGGAAATTATAAGGGTATGGTTCTCAGTTTTGAACTTGGTGAACACAATCTGAGATGTATAAATTCTATGGCTAACTTAGTACTACGGAAGGGGTGGTAACTTTTTCTGGTATTTTCCTGGTATTGAGGGACCTAGAAAATTTATTTTTATTATCAAAAAATATTTGTTGTCAAAAAGGAAGTATTTATTTCAGGCCACTGTGAGACTTGATGAGTCACTTTCCACTACCCAGGTAACTATATATGTGTTGTTTTTTGTCACATTCAGAATATTCCTCATCTAGAAAGTGCTGGGAAACAGCCACCTCAGGGTGTTAGTTTCGTTTTCCATCCGTGTTTGTGTTGACTATCTTCTACTCAGTCTTTTTCCTGAAAGGTTAGAATGCAATTGGTTAATTTCAGTTTAGTAAAATATAATTACAAAATATTTTCCCCTGAGAGGATAACTGTTTCTCTATGTTTGAATTTTGGTGTATCGCTAGTCTCTTAAGTTACACACTTATTGACATTCTTATTAGAATCTTCTAACCATAGGCAAAGCAAGGCTAACATGTTCTGTGGCAGGAGCACATGCTGAGGACATGGGCCTGAGCAAACATTCCATAAAGGGCATGCTTGTTCCTTGTAGTCCCATGGGAAAACAGTTTCCCATCCAGCCTTTTCTGAAAGTGCTGAAAGATGACATGAAGAATAACGTAATCAATAAAATATACTTAAAAAAAAAAAAAAGAAAAGAAAGAAAGCAGAAGCAGCCAGAGAGAAATAAAAGCTAGATGATGAATAGACAGCTTCTGAGAATGGAAGAAGGGCTGTGAGTGAACTTCAACTTTTAATGGGATTTCAGGGAGAAAAAAAGAAAAATAAAAGATGCTTCCTCCTCCTGATTTTTTGTTGTTTGTTTTTTGTATAAAATTTTCAAATAGTTGAGTTGCAAGGAAATATATTCCCTTTATTACCCTGGGAAAATGAGGGAGTATGAGATCTGCTCAGAAAAAGTCCAGCCATTGTTGATATAACAAGAACAGCTTGCGTGATATTGATGTAACCTGACAGCCAAGGAGAGTGGACTGAAATGCACATGCATGAACAATGGAAACGTCACTGTATTAGTCAGTGGGGATGGTAGACACCATTGAGTGAGCATGTGTACTGTGTGGCCATCACATTCAAAATGACTGAACGAGTAGAGCAATGAATCTGCATCACATTTTGTGTTAAGCTTGAACATTTCACGGAAACTATTTGGATGATTCAAGATTTTGGGGATGATGCAATGAGTGCAACACAAATAAAAGCATGGCACAAATGCTTCAAAGATAGTAGAGGATCTATTGAAAGTGATCTACATTCTGGAAGACCTGCAATAAGCAGAGCACCTGAGAATGTTGAACATATATAGGCTACAATAAAAAAAGATCAGCAACTGACAGTGCAAGAATGAGAAGCTGATATAGGGATTCCAAAAACTACTGTGTCTGAGATTTTGATGCAGTTCTTGTCATGGCAAAATTTGTTCTGCAGCTTCTGCTACCAGAGCAGAAGGAACATTGTGCTGCAGTTGCTAATGACTTGATTCTAACTGCTACCAATGAACCAGATTTCCTCAAGAAGGACATAACTGGAGATGAATCCTGAGTCTGTGGCTATGATCTGGAAATGAAGGCCCAGTTGTCCCAATGGAAGTTGCTTGGTTCTCTGTGCCTGAAAAAGGTGAAGTAAAGTTGCAGCAAGATCAAGACCCTGTTAACTGTGTTTTTTGATTGGGAAGGTGTTGTGCATCATGAGTATGCCCCTCCAGGCCAAACAATTAATAAGGAGTGCTACCTCAATATTCTTCATTGGTTAAGAGATGCAATATGATGAAAATGGCTGCAGCTATGAGCAACTGGTGATTGGCAGCTTCATCATGACAATGTGCCTGCTCATGCATCATGTCTTGTGAAGAGTTTTTTGCTGAAATCCCAGGTGGCTCAGCCCCCCTACAGCCCAGATTTGGCTCCCTGCAACTTCTGGCTTTTCCAAAAACTAAAATCACCTTTGAAAGGGAAGAAATTTCAGACCATCTGTTAGATTCAGGAAAATACTATGGGGCAGCTGATGATGATTCCAACAAAGGGTTTTGCAAAGTGTTTTGAACAGTGGAAGAGATGGTGGGAAAACTGTGTGAGGCCCCAAGGTACCGACCTTGAAGGAGATTGAGGCATCATTGCCCTATGTACAATATTTCCTGTATCTTCTTCAATAAATGTCTCTATTTTTCATAGTACATGGCTGGATACTTTCTGGACACAGCTCGTATGTCTCTTGCCCCTAAGTCATTCCTCTTGCAGCTTTATGAAAACAACAAACTATTGCATGTGAAGTTCCCTGGCTAACTCTTGGCAGTAACCTTGTTAACAAGTGTTTAGGAGTTGCTTCACTATTTCCTCGTGGACCATGGGAGGAGAGTGATAAAGAGATTCTTCAGGTGAGGCAATGGGAATCACTGTTCTAGGGCTCCCTAAAGTGTTCCTTCTGTTGGCTGACCAAGAAGTCTTTCCCTGGGAGAAGGGAGAGCGACACAGTGTTTATGGTGTGACGGGGGAGGTGCTGCAAGGACTGTGAGAAAGTATCTTCCTCATCGACTCGGTAAGGAGCCGTCTCTCTCCACCATTAGAATGACTCTCAGCATGGTCTCCAGAAAAACCTTCATGAAAAAATAAATGTTACCTTTGAGGCAGTAGCACATTAATAAATGCCAGCTTGCTAATAGCATGCCCAGTGCGGGGAGCTGTACTGTGTGAACAGGTCAGCCCACTTTGTAGGAAGATTCAGAAGATGGGGTGTTGTGCGCAAGGAGCAGAGTGGCTTTGCCATTGCCCCTTCCTCAGCGGAGGACTTCAGATTCCCAGGTGTTGATAAAGGGGCAGGAGTAGGAGACAAGTGGACAGAGGGCCAGCTGCACCACACCTTTGTCTCCGGTGGGATTACTCTTTACTCTATAGCCATTGATATTGCCTGTAGCAAAAGATATTGCAAATGAGCTAGCTAACGCTTGGATATTTTGTGGCGCAGACCATCACTGAACTCTAGAGGAAAATTTTTAAAAAAGTTTTTTACATCCTACTTGGCAGTTATTTTTGTTTCCTGGTAAGAACACACAAACGGTGTGGCTACATTAGGCAAAATTAGGCTCACTTGGGCATCATCACGACAATTGAATGGTCTTCTGGTCTGTGGTCTTTTTAATTGAAATGGATCCTACCAATTTCAAAATGAGCCACATGTTTTTCTCTCCTTGGGAAGAGATTTCTTTCTTTTTCCTAAAAATCCATAATTATATCTGTGTGCATTATCTAAGAATCTATGTTTGTAGGAATGCTTTTTTTTCCACTGTGTAAGATCCAACCATGGCTAGGTAAACCAGTAGAATTTTTACTTTCTACAACTCTACGATCTAGTTCCTGTGGGATTGTTAGTATTGTTTTTATCCTGTTATACTATGTACAGAAAAGTTATATATCTCTGCATGACTTAAGCATCTTGGCATGTGACATAAAATTATGATCATGTACAGCTCTGAAACTATGTACAGAAAAGATGAAACTGAATCATTTCATTGAACACAGTGCATTTTTCTCTCCAAGTAAATAGATTTTAGATGAACTCCCTTCATCTCTTCTACCCTGCTGGGCCTGGCTTCTTGCTGAGAGACAGCTAAGTAGGAAAGAGGCTGTTGTTATTTGATGGCAAATTAATTCAATGATTTCAACAAATGTTTATTGAATGCCTGCTATATGCTGAATATAATGCTACACGCTAGGCATGCAAGAAAGAATCAGGTATAGTCCTTGTCTTGAAGAAGTTCATTATTGAATGAGGTCAGAGAAATATGTATAATGAACTATAAAGTAATGTGGTAAATTCTCTATTGGTGATGATGCAAAAGCAATACATAGAAGAAAATGATCTACAGTATTTTTGAGTGAAGTCTGCACTGGACTTTGACTCTTAGCATGGGGAAATCACAGAAATATTGTTTCAGACATAAGGCAAAAATAAGGAGAAAGTTCTGTAAACAGGATTTTAGCTGGGTATCTGGCTACAATAAGCCTTTTAATCTGGGCTAGATACAGAGATGATGCTCAAGCCCTCCTGCAAATTTATAAAAACAAACATTTGTATAATGTCTTATAATAGTTACAGTGCCTTACCATTAGTTATATTATTTATATTATTTATGCTCCACAAAAATCCTGTGATATAAGAATTACAGAAATTGCTCTGCTTACAAACTTTCAGAATATAAACTTTCCCTAAACTACTCCCAAGTAAAAGCATGTCAATTATGTTTTCCACCAACAGATGGCGATGGTGGTTGTGCACTGTCTTTGTAGTACTCTGGGACTCAGTAAGTTGCTCTTTTTGTGTATGTAGTCTGGGCTTAGTTTTGAGCATTTCACAACTGTTACTAACTGCATTATATGTGATAAATGCAAAGGCAGAATGTGGTAAGTGCCGCTAAGTTGAGTGTAGCAGATGCCTCTGGTGCCTCTGTCATGCCCTTTGGTCCACTTTGATTTCAGCTGCAGCCGTGGTGAATAGTTCTGTGCAGGCACAGATTCCCTCACATACCAGTATCACCCCTAAGAGTGCAGTATATTCTGTTTCTGGACTGGCAGGAGCTTGCTCTGACTACAGCTAAGTGCAGCTCGAAGTTTAGGGTGGTTATTGTCCCTGAGACAAGCCTCACCCAGTCGTCGTCGGCAGCCATCCGTCTCGAGAGACGATGGTGTAGCTTCTTAAGAGTCTATCTGCACCACCGAGAATGGTTGTGCAGTCCGACTCAGGAGTGACACGGTATCTGTCTCCTCCCGTGTTGAATCGACATCTTGCGATGACGCTGTAGTGTCCTCTCCAGTGAAGCTGAAGCTACAGAGCCTGGGCAGGGTGATATGGAGGGTCTGCTGTTGCCCATGCAGCAGACCCCCCCTCTCTTCGCAGCTGAAGGATCCAAGGGAAAGACGGAGTCAATACAGCTTGGCTTCAGGTGCGCCGCAGGAGTTGCCGGTGTTGACTACAACGTCAAACCGCCTTAGGGACTCCGGCTCCAGATTTTCTGTCGGGGTTTACTCCCTTAGCCTTTACCCTGAAGAGGTATGCCGCAAGGCAGCGGAGGTTTTTTGGAGTCAGAGTTTTCCTTCTCTGATGTGCCCTGACTGGAAGATCGAACCAGCGACACTTAGCTCGCAGGCCGACGCTCAATCCACTGAGCCAAACCAGCCTCACCCAGTGGTGCATAGGAAACTGGGGATAAATGTTCCAGGCTCCTGTCTTTCTAGCAGTCTGTGACGCATTCCTAAAGGTCCCTGCAGAATTAAGCCCCCAGTGCTCTAGCAACTACTTAAAAAATACACCATTTTATGGCTTTTCCTCCTTCCCTATCTTACTCAACTCCCTAGTAGCACATTTACTAGACTGTCTTTGATAGAATATAAGCTTCATGAGGTCAGGAACTCTGGTGCCTTAGAGAATTCAGGGAAAAGAGTAGGCAAATAAGCATTGGTTGAATGAACTAAAATTTTAAATGAATACATATATGGCAGCAAGAAAAAAATAATATATATGGAGAAATCTATCTAATTATATCTATCTATTCAGCTTTGAAGGAACAAAGTCTTACTCTGATATTGTAGAAATGTTTCGGGGCATACAAAATAAAATCAAACCTTTTTCTGTCACTTTGGACTACAAATAGGCAAGCTTTGAACCTAACTTGCTGATGAATAAAAAAAAATATATGTATCATATCGATTACTTTTGTTTATGAGACCATTGAGTCTGAGCTAGGCCAAGTGATTTTTGCAAGGTGTGAGAGAACGGTCGAGGCCGTGGGGGGCTGAATAATGCTCACCCAAAGACATCAAGTCTAAATTCCTGGAAGTTTAAATGTTCCCTTATTTAGAAAGAAGGTTCTTTGCGGATGTCATTACTTTCAGGACTTTGAGATGGGCAGATAACCCTGGAGTATCGAGGTGGGCCCGCATTGCCATCACATGAGTCCTTCTAGAGAGAGGCAGAGGGAGATGTCACACACACAGAGGACAAGGGAAGGTGAGGTTGGAGCAGGGAGACAGTGGCTGCAGCCAAGGAATGACAAAGGCTGCCAGAGGTGACAAGAGGTCCGGGATGAGTTCTCCCCAAAAGGCCCTCGGAGAGCACAGCCCTGCCAGCACATTGATTTTAGGCTTCTGGCATCCAGAACTGTACAAAAAATGATCTGTTGCTTTAAGCTACTTAGTTTGAGATAATTTGTTACTGCAGCCCTAGGAAACTGATACAGAGGCCCAGTGAGTTAGTTGGTGATGACTCACTAAAGAGGATCAGAAAAGAAACAATTTCAGCGGGGTCAGCAGGCTAACCTATGTCCTTGGCAAGGAGATTGATTTCTTCATGGGAAACCAGCCCTTTTTCCTTCTCCACTAATCATCACAAAGACCAGTCCAGTGCAGGGAGTCATGCCATCTCTCTAGTGATTGTCTCAGAAGGGAGTTGGGGTGATCATCCAGGGGTCACCATGTTAGAATTAGGTGCGTATTAAGTTTGCAACTAGCTCACAGTCAGACATTGATGCTCTTCTGAGCCACCCTTTGTAAAACTTCAAAAGTGAAAAAGATTTCTAAGTTCATTTAAGCAAATCAAAGGTTGGGTAATATCTGCAGAAGCCTATTTGAGAAACTCCAAAGTTAGAGCAACTAGAAATGTCCTTTCTTTTCCTTCACTCTCCCTCCAGCTTATGTATGACTAGAGATACTGCATCTCACACACCACACAAGAAATTCATACCTGCCTCATCACACACACACACACACACACACATACACACACACACACACCACACCATCACTATGCTAAACACACACATGAATTGCCACGCAGTTGTGGTGAGAGCAATGACAGTGTGCCACTAAAAATATCTTTGAAAAACCAAAATGTCTATCTATCGATAAATGGATTAATAGATTGTGGCATATCATATAATGGAATACAACTAGACAACAAAGAGGAACAAACTACTGATACACACAACAATATGGATGAATCTCAACAGTATTATGTTGAGTAAAAGTAACCAGGAATAAAGCATACAGGCTGTATGACTCTATTTATATGAAATTCTAGAACAGATGAACCTAGCAACAGTGGATTTAGTGCTCTTCTGGTGCTGGAAACTGAGGGATTGATTGCTAAAGAGTATGAGGGAATTTTGGTGGGGTAGAAATGTTCTGTAACTGGGTTGTGGTGTTGATTATCTGATCACATGGTGGAAGAAATTTGTTAAAGCTCATAGAACTTGTATACATAATATAGGTGAATTTGTTGCATGCAAATTTAACAGCAGGTTATACAAATTAGTAAAGCTTGTAAATTATGCAAATTAATAGAGTTAATCTGAGAAAGAAAAACAAAAAGATCATTTGTGGCCACTTTTGGCATGGATGTTCTGTCTAAGTTTTGTGAAAGCTCAATTTTTTTATGTTATAAAGTATGATTTCCTCATATATTTTAAGTTATTAGTATGATAAGATTAAATCTTAGGTAGACTACATTAACGCTAGGTTTAAGAATACTCCCAAATTAGAAAACTTTGTATGTGTAGGTTGATAAACTCGAATATAATGTACTTTTCTTTTTACTCTCAAAATAAAGTTTGTCATAGGCTTGAAAACATTCATGATTTTAAAATTGTGAGTAGTGGCCCACTAATAACATTTTCAAGGCACTTCTAGTCATTTTGCTGATAGGAGAAAGAGCATTTCCAAATGTTTCTTTTTTTTTTTTCATATGTCTCAACTTCTAATGCTTTTGGCTATAATTAGGGAAAAAATAGTGGCTCTCAAGCTAGCCATCTCTCTGGATACCAGCATGTTCTTAATAGCAGATTAAATGAGTACAGACCATTCCCACAAAAGGAGGTCCACAAATTAGGTACTAGATGTATCTCCTATTATGTATAAAACTGTCAGCTCAATTCAAGTAACCAGAAGGTATAAAATGTGACCCACTATAAAAACAGTCAAAATCCAGGCACTCAGTGGACATTTTTGTTTCATGTAGAACTCCAGGATCTTGCAATAACTAAGCCCAATAAAAAAAGTAATTAGTTAAATGTATTATATCCCATTGTGCCTGGGGAACTAAATGGAGTACTTGGAAAGTTATAAAAGAAGTCAAAGGCTCAGTTCCTACTTGGGCTGTGGTTTAAAGATAAAACTGAAAAAATAAAAGATGCTTGACATCTGTTCTTTAGCGTTATGGCTGGTGCTAGAAATCCAGGATGTGAGTAAATGTATTGCTAAAGGCCATTTTCAGTGGACATGAAAGATCTGAGTTGGTGACTCAGTGGATAAAAATAATAGAGCCAACCCACAGCGGTGACGGCTGCTTTGCACAGTTTACCACTGCTTGATGTCTTCCCAGAACCATAGCTTGGATACCGGGCTCTGTCTCCATTTAGCACTTGTCCCATCACCTCTCCTTCTCTCCCCAGACCTACTGCCATGATATCTGGCAGAATGGTGGCATTTGCAAGTGCCAATAGAGTGAGACAGGAGTTTCCTGTTTACATTTGTGTCCTCAGTGTTGAGAAAAAATATCTGACATGTAGTAGTCATGAAATACATGTGTGTTGTAATAGTGAATGGCAAGAACTACAAGTAACAAATGCTTTTTCTTCTGGATAAGGATAAAAGAAACACAAGGCTCCAGTGTTACACCCATCATAGGAAACAGTCTGGACATGTAGGAGTGTGGGCAGAGGCAGAGGTCAGGGCAATGTGGAGAGTTTGTGGGTAGAGGGTGCTAAACTAGATATAAGACCAGACTAGGTAGAAGTAGAAAGCAGGCAATAGAGATGAGAAAATTACATTTTAAATTCCTAAACTTCTATCACAGAGGTATGCTAACATGAGTTTTCTTCTTTTCTGAATAGACTAATCTGGGAGAATAAATGATAATTAGATGCATTTATTTACTCTTTATATGCATATCCCATTTATAAAATAGTTTTACTTTATTTTTCAAGGGAGGTAAAAATGGGAGGTTTCAGAGAGTGGTCAATAAGAATATCCTGATGTCCATTGACAGAAGTATATAAAATATGAATATTTACTTCATAATTTATCACTAGATTTTTTTCAGGTAGTACAGCCTACAAATGATATTAGTTGTATTGACAGCCTAATGTGAGAAAAGCATTAGTAACTATAGTTCTTTAGATCACCTTCAACTGTACTCATGGATTTAATAATAGGATAATTATTAAATACACAATATTGGGTAGAAAGCTGGTGAGTTATATTCTGTCTGTACTGTGAATCTTTGTTCTGATAGTGCTTCCATGTAACAAAATCTGATCAGTGGCTTTGGTGGAAAGCCCTGGTTCTATAGGTACACATACCGGGCATGCAGATATGGCCCATTTGTTTCATGCCTAGTTGGTTTCTTGTTCCGTGTAAGTTAACCTGCCATTATGGGGTTGTAGAGCCATAGACTTGACATACCCACTTTAATATGCACACATTGTTTCTTTTAATATAGAAACAGACATTAGGTATATTGCCATTAGATTTGTGCTCAGCTGGTACTCTGTACCTTATTTTGAAATTGTGTGATGAGAAGCACACATTTATGGAAACACAGCTATGTTTTAAAATTCAACAATTAGGTAACACAAATTACAGACAGTGTTTAAAAAATAACTCACTGTAATTGAATATGTCATATGCATAATTACATGGTACATTATGCACCCATTAATCGACAATACAGCCAAGCAGTACATTGTATAGGACACAAATGCAGCATTTAGAACAGACAATAATGAAGTAGGAGCCTTGTAAAACATGGTCTACTTTCATTAATGTTTAAAATGAAACAATCTTTCTAATACGCTATCACTCACTGAAATCAATACTAAAAAGGAAGGGTTTTTTCACTTTTTATTTAGGTAGTATGTTTAAGGATATTTTGTATTTGAAATATTAAGTTTTCTTAAAAACCCAACTATATAATAGCTAGTAGGATAGATCTTATGACCATCACACAACTATTGAATAAATGTACATAACTGATCAGTGGCTCACAATGTTTTATTTCCCCTGAAATACTCTTTGTCCAGTAGTCTCACCCTTCCTTCTCTACATGTTCTGTTATGAATTTTCTTTATTCAGCTGACAATGACAAACTCTTGCTCTGGTCGAAGGACTAGCTTCTCTTTAACGCAAAATACAACAAGTTAGGTTAACTAATTTCCTCTTTTTTGAATTCTCTGATTTTCCTCTTGTTTTTGCTATTTCTTAAGTGCCTTCAACAATCTATTCTTTGTATGGAATTTCTCCAAGGATGAGGATTCTTTCAGAATGTGGGATTTGCACTTGAAACCCTAGAATGTTCCTTTAAAATACATTTAACTAACACAGTACACACGTGCACAAGTGTGCACACGCATGAATTTTCTTGCTAAGGATCCCAGTGGAGGAATAACTAGAAACTCATTAGATGAGTGTAAATGTTAGGAAACTGCAACAGAACACAGTGGTAGGGAACTGGTATTAGAAAGGGAGCAAAATAAACTTGATCTCTATTCTTAACTCGCCTAAGTATTTTCACCCATTAAAGTAAGCCCCTTGGACACTGGATACAGGTAGCACAGACAACAGGAGCATCGGGTATTTGATAAACCTGGCTACCTCATCTATAATGCAGGGTCAGACCTTTCGGGCCTTGGATACACCAGAATCTGCAAAGAACAGAAGCAATAGCATTTTACAGGTGCTGGGATAAAAAGAAACTCCTCCAGGGAGAAATTGCTATATTATTTTCCATTTCTAGCCTTGGGGTTCAGATTGATTCTTCCAGGAGAGTAGTCTGGTGAGAGCCTTCTGCAAAATGGATTTCATTTACCTGATCCTTTTATGTAACTTTGGGCCTCAGTGGTGGCTTCAAATTTTAGGACCTTGATAGAGCAATTGCAGAAACATCCCTGGGATGTACAATTGTCTCTAAAAGTATTTTTGTTTTCAACCCCCAGTATGCATAGATTTATGAGCTCTTATGGAAAGTTCTTGAGATGAAAGGTGTGTGTGTGTGTGTGCATGTGTGTGTATGGAGTGAGACAGAGAGAAATGAGTAAATAAACCTCTAGTTTGTTGATAAGATAGGAAAAGAGAGCACTTGCCACCTTTATCATACATTCATCTGTGCGAATTCAGATATGTCTAATAATTAGCAAAATATTAACATAATGATTGTCTTTTCACTGATGTCATGAATGAAAATATTAGGCTGTGTGTAAAAACTTCCAAAGGATTTTTTTCTTGCTTTCTTAATTATAAGATACCAGACTCTCAGGGAAGGACTTTCTTTCTTTTAGAGTCCTCAGGATGTATCATGCAGGAGATCATGATATAGAGCATGATGTATTCAGAGGAGAGTCATATCACAAGATTTATAATAAACGAGGAGTTAACTTATATATAGTTGGCAAAAATAACTATTACTCATTTAAAGGTGTAAAAGTGGCAACATATTCTATAGCTCTCATATGAAGAAACTGACCAGGTAAGATGTTTCAATTATACTTACTCTAGATGAGGTCAAAATCTATCTGGTGAATATGTAGAAAAGTGCCATTTTTTAACTTCCTTTTCTCAGTGCTGGTCACTGTGCTATACCTTGTGAAGCAGGTATTGTGACCTTGATTCTATAGTGAAGAAACAGTCCTACTACATTTCAGCCAGAGAAATGAGGAGAAAATGACTCAGAATGACTCCCATCCCTCTGAAAAAATAATTTGATTCTGTTACTATGAAGGCAAGAGTAAGTGGGCACAAATAATCAATGTGGTTATTTTTATAAGTTTTACAATAATTTTATATTGACAATATTATAGTCAATGAAAATTAATCCATATACTCCCCTGAGTAAAAGTAAAATTAACCTCTGAACTAGATTTCTTAGGAAGCCATAACATTTAAACCTAAAAAGAAGACCTTAAAGATTATCTGGCTATATCCTCTGATTTTACAGAGTAAAAACTTTAGAAGTTTGTGTTTGGCCTGCTGCTGTGTGTTTGTACGTCTGTGTTGGAGGTGAGAGGGAGATTGTTACATTCATTGGGAGAAAATATATAATTTTGTTGCATGTGAGAGGTTCCAGTCAAAAGGAAATGAAAATTTATAGTCTGTGAGAGGAATTAACGAGTCTGCTTCTCCATTTATATTGTCAATTAGTATCATGCCTGAATTTCTGTAAACTTCACATGCTTATTTAGTAGAGCTGGTATATTGGTCACTATATCATACCTTTCTGTATGTGAATTAATTACATCATCTTATTCTAGCTCACCAATTTCCAACTTCTTCAAGTATAAGAATATATAAAAATATATTTTTAATCCTCACCCAAGGGCATGCTAATTGATTTTAGAGAGAGGGGAAAGGAAGGAGAGAGAGAGAAGGAGGGAAACATCGATGTGAAAGAAACACATTGATCAGTTGCTTCTCACACGTACCCTGACTGGTACCAATCTGCAATCTAGGCATGTGCCCTGAATGGGGATCAAACCCACAACCCTTCCGTTTATGAGATGACACTTCCACGAACTGAGCCACATTGACCAGGGTGAGAATTTTTTTTTTTTTTTTAAATCAAAACATTACTGGAATTTCCATATTATAGTAGCAGTGTTTTTAGCATTTACTAATTGAGAAAATACACACTTTCTCTGGTCAATAGATGGTTGTTGGTGCCAATTCAATGCCAACAGGAGTCTCCAATCTGGGGTGTGGTGAAGAAGGAAACTTTATTCAGTGCAAACAGCTTGATTATGATCCTGTGCAGCTGTGACAACAGCAGGATGGTGGAACAGCTCCACTGTGAACAATTCAATAGTGTCACAGCTCAATTATGAAGCAGCACAGCTGTGAAACAGCATAGCTGTGAGGATGCCCTGGGGTGAAGTGGCCTTTGGGGTGAGGCCCTTCTGCAGCTAGACAGCTTTGCTCTGCTCTGGTCTGCTCCAGTCAGGTCCACTCTGCTCCATTCTGCCTTGTGCCATCTGCTTAGCTTTGCGCCTGTGTAGGTTTGGTCCACTCTGCTCCAGTGAGGGGAGACACCTTCAGTGTTTCAGCCAGGAAAACACTTCTTTAGTGGAAAGAGAAAGTGCCCTCATTGATCCAGAGGGGAGCTGGCTTGTACAGACAGAAGTCCCGGCCCCTGGTCCCTGAATGGATCTGTTCTCATTCAAATGAGGACTCCAAATCCTCATAGCTTGGTTGGTCCTAAAGGCACTGTCCTGATTTGGTTAGAATGAGCCATTCTGGTTGGTTGATGAAGAGTGGATTGGGAATATAGCTGTGCAGCTCTGATTAGATGGGGAAAGTCTCGGTTCTGTTGGTTAAAATAAGATTCCAGGATTCTTTTACAAGGGCTGGCTCAGATGGCAGAAACAGTGCAGACTTCCCCATGAAGCATAGTTTGCTCAATATGGATGCACTCAAGTCTATGAATCCAAGGTGATCACATGTACTTCCTCCAAAGGGCAGACACCTTTTGTTGAGTCCCTCCCATGGGCAAAGGCTAGCCTTTCCTCCAAACTCCTGGTAGAGCTCTCATGTAGCCACTTATTTATTCAACAAATATTCAATAAGTGCCTATTATATTCTAAGCACTCTTCTAGGCACTGGGGATATTAAAAAATCCATGCCTTAAAAGTTTACATTTGAGTGGGTAGGAAGAAAGAGATAAATATGATACATAGAAGATGGTGATAAGTGTGATGAAGATAAAGCCTATTATACAGAAGGGAAAGATTGGAAAGATGGTGGGGAGGTGTGTTCTTGGGTATAAAATATGCATTTAGGTGTCTCTGACCAAATGACATTTCAACTGAGACCTAGAGAGAGTGAGAAAAATGTCTCATTGCTACATGACGGGAAAGTCCACATTTCCCACACTTGGTTAAGTCAGAGAGAATAATATGACCCCTTCTGTTTCTATTCTAAGACCGACCCTCTTAGGTCACATTTTCAGCCCATGATTTGCTGCTTCCTAGGATGGCTGACAGCATTAATATTTACTACACTCAAGAGAAATCCTAAGGGAGCAACTAGTTTGTGAAGGTCTTTTGACCCTGTCTAGCTTCTAACAGGTTTCTCTGGTTGGTGCACTAGTTTCAAATGTTTGTTGACATCTATAATAAATTATTATAACTTTTTTACTTTTAGGACAATTTTTTAACCTAACAATATGGTTTTATTTTATTTTATAATGTTATGGTCCTCTAAGAAGAACATGGAACAAACAGAATATACATGTTAATCATTAGGGTCTGCTCAAAAATGAAATTTCTCTCACTCTGGGTATATAGTAGGATTTTCTCTTTCAGTTTGAACTTTGCCTTGGCCATGTGACTTCTTTGAGTTGAAGTGATTGATGTGTGTCACACCCATGAACAATCTTTAGAGCCATTGTATAATTCACCATGTTTTCTTTGTTTTTGTTGTTGTTGTTTGTTTTTTCCCTTTACCTCTGAGATCACAGAAAGCATGTATTGAGAAAGAATTTTTTGCTAGGTGCCTGAGTGATAATATTGAATAGAGTCCCTGGCTTATATGTAATAGAGTGAGCAAGGAATAAACTTTGTTGTTTTAAAGCTACTAAGATTTCACTTGGTATGCTTCTCAACTCTCTGAACAGGGAATTGGGCCTGTATGAGTTGTCTTAATTTTTGGCTTCTAACTTTGGGCAATGGGAGGCCCCATTAGACCATTTAAGATGAAAGGAGAATGAAACAGCTGAGCTTGGCCTGCTGGCTCTATCCCTGCCAAGTTGCTGTGGATTGGTTGTAAACTCTATTGAAAACCACAGCTCCTGACATCAACTCTCCTGACAACCATTTTCTCAGGGTGCTGGTAACTGCTCCCTCTTGTTAGCCATCGGGCTGAAGTGTAGTAGCAGTAGTACCCTGCTATTTCTGGCTTCAGACATCACATTTTTCCTTGTTGGTCTCCCTAAGCCTTGCCTACTCTTTTGTATATAAATGGTAGCTTTAATGAACTGTCCTTAATCAGTCCATTCAAGAGTGCCATCTGTTACCTACTAGGGGTCTGACTAGGAGAGGCACCCATTTTCCTGTTCTCTTTTACTTCTTCCTTTGTCTGTACCTTCTCCAGTGCAACCATCATGATAGTCCTCGTCTTTATGTTTGAGGGATTCATGATTCTCAAAGTCAGTGTCATAATTTATGCTGTGGACTATCATGGTCTTCATGCCTTAGACTCCTTGGTTTCTACCTTGATATCATAAAATGTTTGAGGTGGGAATGCCAATTACGTTCTTACTGGGATCCTTGCTGTTTTAAAAGTTTTCATTTTTAGTTTTAAATGCCTAAGTGAAAAGTAATCATTGTAGAAAAAGATTTCTAGTTTTTCTACAAAGGATAATAGCTAGTCATTGCTATTATTTATGGGTGGTACATAGTACTCATTGGTTACTATTTTAGGCATTTTACATATATTAACTAAACAAAACCCCTGAAATACTGAGTACAGACATGAAGAATTTTTTGCACAACTTTTATTTTTCTTGTGCAATATAGCAGTTATTTGAAATAAAAATGAGATCCCATTATGTTTATAATCCTGTAATCTACTTTTTACACCTAATTATGTGTGAAGATTTTTTCAGGCCAATATGCTCTATATAATTACTTTTAATAGAAGTAAAATATTGTATTCTATATTGTATTTATACATTCTGCTATTGTTGTATGTATTAAGTTGTTTTGTTTTCAGTTTTTTGCTCTGATGAACACAGTGGTGATAACCATCTTATATATAAATTTTTGCAATATTTCTTATTATCTCTTTAGGATAAATTCCAATGTCTGGAATTTCTGGGTAAAAGGATATGAAAATTCTAAGACTTCTGTAGATATAGCTAAAGAACCCTACTGAGAGGGATATCAATTTCTATTTATATCAATAGTGTAATAGTATTTATATATATCATACCCAAAGAGGCCATCATTGTTAATGGTGCTCTTTCTCAATAGTTTGAAAAGTATCTCATAGCATTTCTTTCATTGCTAGTGAGACAGAACATTTAAAAATATTAATTGCTAGTTATGTGTTACTTCGTATTTTGTGAAATCTCTCAATGTCCTTTGCCTTCTTTTCTACTAGAATATCTGGCTTCTTATTATTGGATTTTAATGTATTTACATTTAATCAAATTTCCACATGCAGATAGTTTTCAGAGTCACTAGCTGAATCATTTGTTAAAGAAGGCAGCAGTCCCATTCCCTCCGCCCTCCACTGCCTGTTCCCCAAGGCCTGCACTGTCAATACTCTGCACTAATTCTGCTGGCATTTGTTTCAACCTCTCTGAAATACACTTGCCATTTTTCCACTATGGAATATGAAGCTGCATCTCTTTCCCACCATTATTTCTCTAGCACACACATGCTCATCTCTCTGTTCTCATAATATATTTACTCCATCACTGTGGTTAAGTCCGTATTCATTATTTGTGTTATTATATGTGTTTTTAGAGACAAGCCATGTTAAGCTTTGATTAATTTACTTCTTGCAAAAGGTTATGTTTCTCCTGATTAAAAGTGGTTTGTTAAAAAAAAAAAAATACCTGCCTTATGCTGACCAGTGTAGCTCAGTTGGTTGGGTGTTGTCTCGCAAAGTGAAAGGTCACTGGTTCAATTCCCAGTCAGGCCATGTGCCTGGATAGCAGCCCAGTCCCTGGTCGGGGCATGTGTGAGAGGCAACTGATGGGCGTTTCTCTCACACATCAATGTTTCTCTCCTTCTCTCCCTCTTCCCTTCCTCTCTCTCTAATAACAGATAAATAAAATCTTTAAAAAACTTGCCTTTTTTCTTATTTGCTTAGTTTCTATGCATTTGTCAATAACTCAACTTCAAATTATTTCTCCAACTTCTTTTTTTTTCCCCATTGTTTTTTAGAGAGAGAGGAAAGGAGAAGGGGAGAGAGAGAGGCATCAATGTGAGAGAGAAGCATCAATTGGTTGCCTCCTATATGTGCCCCAAACACAGATGGAACCCACAGTCTAGGCATGTACCCTGACCACGAATCAAACCTGCAGCCTTTTGGTTACAGGATGATGCTCCAACCAACTAAGTCACACTGTCTAGGGCTTATTTTCTAGGTTCTAAATCTCATTCATATCAGGGTATGCTATCAAATTCAACTTCCTTTCTTTCTCAGAGAGTTATATCTTACTCCGGTGTGGATGGTAGCCTTCTGTACCTGGAGCACAGATGGTGTCCCAGGATCTCCTTTTATTCTCATCCATATTATTTTTTTTGTGTTGTGTTTTGGTTTTGCACTTCCTATTTCCTGTACCTCAAATATTGCTCATTTTGTTTACTTCTTATATTGTGACAGAGTGCAATTTTTGTACCTTCTATGTTGCATGGGATTAAAATTTTAGATAGGTTGGTGCAAAAGTAATGTCCAACTTTTTTAAAGGAAAGTTTTAGATAGTATTTATTAAATTTTTGCCTCATAATTTTTTGATGTCACAGTGACTAATTTATACCTTATTTTTTCAGGTTATTGAAATATTGTTCATAATCATCCCAATATTTGCACCCATGTTCGTCCCATCTAAAGACCACATTAGAAATGTGTTACTCTATGAGTTTCATAAAGGTGCCAATGCAAGTACAGCAGCAAAGTTTATTCAGAGCGCTTATGGGGATGATGCAGGGACTGAAAGAAGTTGCAGGAGGTAGCTTTCCTGTTTCTGAAGTGGGGATTTCAGTTTGAAAAAAGAGCCAAAAGAGGGTCATCCAAAAAAACTTGATTCTGAAGTGTTGGAAGCTGTTGTCACAGAAAACCCTGCCATTACCTCTAGGGAACTTGCAGAACAATTTAGCATAGCCCATACAACCATGCTATGCCAACTGAAAAGGATTGGAAAGGTTTCAGTAGCTGGAAAATGAGTCCCACATGAACTGTCTCCAGAGAATCTGCAACAGCATGTTGCTTGTTGTGAATCATTGCTTTCGCGACACCTTCAGGCACCATTTTTAGGTAGGCTTGTTACAGGTGCTGAGAAGTGGATCCGTTACCATAACATTAAATGCCGCCTATTGTGGATCAGTCAAGGAGGAAGAAGAGTTCAACAACCAAGAGGAGGACTTCAACCAAAGAAGCTCATGTTGAGTGTATTGTGGGATATGGAAGGAATTGTCCATTACGAATTGTTAGACAACAATCAAGGCTGTCACTTCACAACTTGTGCTAGTTTCAATAGGGGTACAGAAATAGTTGGCTCTTTTACCCTGTAAACTCCCAGTTGGGGACTCATAACCAATCTAGATTGCTTGCTGAAGGCAAAGAGTATATCAGTAATGCTGTAGGCATCTCTGTAAGCAAACTGACTTGCTCTGGTCTGAATTTATCCCTGCGCCCCCAACCCCTATTTTTGGTAGGACTTGGCTGAAAATTACAAGAACTAAGTATCATATTCCCTACCATTTTTAAACTACCTCCTGTGTTGAATTCTTGGTTTGTGTTCCAGAATGGATCAAGACACAGTTTTGCCAAATGTTCTGGCACCACATGACAAAGGTCTCTACCTTGCAGCCTCAAATGTATCTCTCCCTCTCAGGCAACTGCATTTTAGGTCCTGTTTCTTGCAGGACCTGCTTTTGGACAGCAAATTCTATTTGAACCAGTTATTAATTCATTCAACTCTTAGTAACAGGAAAGCAAATTAATACAGTAGTCCCCCCTTATCTGTGGGGGATATATTCCAAGACCCCCCAGTGGGTGCCTGAAACAATGGATAGTAAGAGGTTAACAGTAATAACTAATAATAAAATAGAACAATTATAATAATATATTGTAGTAAAAGTTATGTGAATGTGGTCTCTCTCTCTCTCTCAAAATATTTTATTGTACTCCTCTTTTCACTTAAAGGATGCACTTTATGGCTTCTCTGTGGCATGTCCAAACCGCCAGTCTCACTACTCTTGAGCTTTGGAGCCATTATTAAGTATAATAGGCGTGACTTGCACACAAGCACTGTGATGCTACAGCAGCTGATCTGATAACCAAGATGTCTGTTAAGCGACTAATTGGCTGGTAGCATATACAGCGAAGATGCACGGGGCAAAGGGCTGATTCACAGCCCAGGGGGAATGGAATGGGAAAGCATGAGGTTTCATCATGCTACCAGAAGGGCACACAATTTAAACTTACAAATTGCTTATTTCTGGAATTGTCCACTTAATTTTTTGAACCATAGGTGACTGCAAGGAACTGAACCTGCAGAAAGTAAAAAAGAGGATAAGGGGGCTACTACAGTAGTTCAAACAGGTAAGGGTTTTGCTTTGTTTTGTTTTGGTGTGTGGACATTTGTCGTGCAGGGCTAGTGCAGCTGCTCAGGGGGATTCCCAGCGACCCAAGCTTCTTCCGTCTGCTTCATTTGCTTTCCTTAATATGTGCTTTTCTCCCTTATGGATATAAAATGGCCTCTGTGTCTTTTACCTTCTAGGACGAAGGGAAAAGGCAGAGTGCACGCAACCTACTTTTTTTCCTTTGAGCAAGCTTTCCTGAAAGCCCCACCCAGCAACGTCTGCTTATATGCTATTGGCTTGCCATAGGTCAGGTGATCCGCCACTAGCCCAATCGCTGGTTGGGGTTATTATGGTGTGGGAAGAGGCTGGTTTAGTCAATCTGCAGTGTCAGTACAGACACTGTGTCTGAGTGGCTGGGGCATTTGTCTTAGTTCTCCGCCTGTTGGGGCCCACCTTTTATTTCAGCTCTCTTGGAAGTGATCTCTCTCCTGCCGAAGGTCCACAGACTAGTGAGCTTTCCATACTTTTAATTCAGTTGTGCAGAACTGCCTGGCTTTCCCCCGGCCGCAAGTATACTGCTGTTCCCTTCTGCCCTGAATCAGCCTCGTTTTCTGCTGTCTCTGCTCTGTTCAGACTGTTCATAAGGAAGCTCCTTATTCAATGCTTTAAACTGCAGTACCTTCATTTAAATGAATTCTGAAGGATTTACAATGTGATAAATCTTTCCACCTTTAAGCAAACTATTCAACGTAAATTTTAAATGCATTTAAAAGTGTTTCAAAGCATGTAAGTTAGATCTATATTTAATTTATGGTTCTATTAGAGGGAACATGGAGGATAAGAAAATTCCCTATCAAGTTTACCTAGTAATATATGAATTTGACTTCAATGAGAATGTGGTATCATTTTTGCATTATTTTTGTCCTTCTTATGTCGATCCATCCTTGGCCTCTAATTTTTGTCTCAGAGCCCAAAGCCAACTTGACACAGAATTCCAGACTTCAAGTTTTTCTCAGTCATAAGAAATGCATGAGTAAGCAAAGTAGATTTTACTGAAGGGAAAAGATGGAGTAGATTTATATCTAGCACCATAGAAAACAACTTAAAATCCATTTTAAATGAAATCTGTTCTCATATGTGGTGTCTCTCCATCATTTCCCAGGCAGTGCTCTGCTTAGATGCCTCCTTTCTTTTTCACTTGATTTTACCCTCTGTCCTCTTTCAGCTCTCACCTTTTCTCATGTATTATATGAAGCAGTTTCATTCTGACCTGACTTCCACATGTAAATTTGTATACACAAGCTCAGAAAGGTGCTTATTAAAGCAAAGTTTTTTTTGGGAAAAAGTTTTTCTGTTACAATATAATCCCATAGCTCTCAAAATAGATTAAAGTCAGGAGGACTATAAATGTATTTTGTAGAATTTGATTATTTCACAACTGGATTTTAATATTTTTGAGAGACATGATGCTCCATGTACAATTTTGGCTAGTCTTTTCAGGCCATGATTTTTTATTTCAGATGGACCACAGTGATGGAGTAAGAAGATGATACTTAAAGGATAGAATTCCTCTCTTTATTTGTATAGACAGTGATGTGTATTTATGCATTGTGGCCAGTATTCTTGGCTTTGTTCTTTCATAACAGAATCTCTGATTCTTCCTTGCAGCTACGTATAGGCTTTTATATAATTTCTTTTCAATGGAATTTCATTAAAATATTGTGTGAAACTTTTGAAAATATCTTTATCCATTTCTCTTTATCACTGATCAAAAATTAGATGTGATGTGTGGAGCCAAAGCTTCCATCTTGTACTATGATGTGGAAGGATTGGTGGTCATGTTCATGATTCTTGGCTTGTTTTTAGCATATTGTGACATATGGCATGTTACTTTTGCTGGTTAGGAAGAGTTACAGATTATATCTATAGTTTTAATTAAACCAGCCTTCACAAAATGATGAAATGACTTAGTGTTTCAGGAATGAGACTGTAGATTGAAGACAATCCAAACACAAATGAACAGCAAGAAAATGGCAGATCAGAGACTTTCCCTATTGCATCTTTTGAGTTCTCTTTTTAACTATGGTCTTGCCTAAGGCTAAGGATAAAAGGAAATACAGAAACTAGGGATAATAGTAGAATAACCAGTGTTAGCCAATGAAACTTATGTCATAATTCTTTTAAAAATATATTTTATTGATTATGCTATTACAGTTGTCCCAATTTTTTCCCCTGTGCTCCCCTCCACTTGGTACATCCCACTCCCCCCAGAAACTCCACCCTTAGTTCATGTTCATGGGTCATGCATATAAGTTGTTTGGCTACTCAATTTCCTATCCTGTTCTTAGCACCCCCCTTTCTATTCTGTACCTACCAATTATGCTTCTTAATCCCTGCACCTTTTCCCCCATTCTTCTACTTCTATCTCACAATTGATAACCATTCAAATGAGCTCCCTACCTGTGACTGTGTTTCTGCTCTGCTTGTTTTCTCAGTTTGTGTTTTAGATTGAATTGTTAATAGTTGTGAATTTATTGCCATTTTAATATTTGTAGTTTGGATCTTATTTTTTTAAAATAAGTCCCTTTAACATTTCATATAATAATGGCTTGATGACGATGAACTCCTTTAGCTTTACCTTGTCTGGGAAACACTTTATCTGCCCTTCCATTCTAAATGATAGCTTTGCTTGATAGAGTAATCTTGGTTGTAAGTCCTTGCTTCTCATCACTTTGAATGCTTCTTGCCAGTCCCTTCTTGTCTGCAAATTTTCCTTTGAGAAATCAGCTGACAATCGTGTGGGAACTCCTTTATAAGTAACTGTCTGCTTTTCTCCTGCTGCTTGTAAGATTCTCTCTTTATCTTTAATCTTTGGCATTTTAATTATGATGTATCTTGGTGCGATCCTCTTTGCATCCATCTTGTTTGGGACTCTCTGTGATTCCTGGACTTGTATATCTAATTCTTTCACCAAATTAGGGAAGTTTTCTTTCATTATTTTTTCAATTTCTTGTTCTTCCTCTTTTCTTTCTGGTACCCCTAGGATTTGAATGTTGGTATGTTGAAGTTGTCCCAGAGGCTCTTTATCTTATCTTTGTTTATTTCTTTATTTACTTATTTGGTATTCTTTTTTCTTCTTGCTGTTCTGATTGAATTCTTTTTTTCTTCATTTATGTTACAGATCACTGAGTTGATTCTTGGCTTCATCCACTCCGCTGTTGGTTCCCTGTAAATTTTTCTTCATTTCACTTAGTGTAACCTTCATTTCTACCTGGGTCTTTTTGCACTATTAAAGTACCCAGTGAGTTCCTTGAGCATCCTAATAACCAGTGTTTTGAACTCTGCATCTGATAGATTGCTTATCTTCATTTTGTTTAGTTCTTTTTCTGAAGTTTTGTTCTGTTCTTTCATTTGGGCCATATTTCTTTGCCAGTTTGGCAGCCTCCCTGTGTTTTTTTCTATGTATTAAGTAGATCTGCTTTGACTCTCTGTCTTAGTAGCTTTTCTTATAGAAAAGTACACAAGTAAGTTGGATGGATGGTCTGGTATGGGGTTGGGGTGCCTTGCTCCTGAGGTATTTATCCCAATTTTTATATGCCAAACATGGTTTTGGAACTGCCTGTTCTGTTTCTCTGTGTCTCTACATTTCTGCCATCCCTACTTGTCTGAATGAATGTGACTTCTTTAATTCTTTGGTTGCTGGACTGCCATACAGCTCAATTTTCTGATGATTCTGGGTGATAGTTATTTTGTAGTTTAGTTGTGATTTTTGCTGTGGTTGTATGAAAGGTGAGCCATGTTTACCTATACCTCCATCTTGACTGAAAGTCACTTATCATAATTCTCAGAGTCTTTCCTTGACCAAGCTTGACCATGCTAATATTGAGCAGTTAAGTCAGCTCATTTAAAATCATTGGATATGTGGGATCATTTTTTATCAGGACAATATTTTCTGATATTAAAACGGATACATTCAGTTCCAATGCTATTCTCAAACTGTCTGAATAAGTACAGCTGGTCTTTTAATCAAGAGCTAAAATTATAGGCAATACATCTTTATTTTTGCTGCCATGAGAATAATTTCTTGGTATAAATTTCTTTCAGTCTAAAGCTAAGAATACATATCAATGAAATTTAGAAGATTGGATATGATTAAAGGTTAAGGCTAGAAATGTCTATTGTTACACTCAAACATGGTAAAATATTATTTTCCAGAAAGGCTGAGGATTCATTTTTTTTTCCCCCTGAGAATGAGCTACAAAGTAGAATCCTAGGCATAAGATATTTAGAGTGATGCATAGGGAACTCAATGTGGGTGAATTTTTCATCACCTTTCCATCCTTCCTATGTTATTTCTTATATTGACTAAATGGGGATGCACTCCCTGCTTCTTATTTCATGTTTCAGAGTTTGTGTGTTTGGCTACCCTCATTGCTCACTTACAGGTTCATCCTCAGGAACAATAGTCTCAAAGTATGCTAAGCCTAAAGTGAATCTGAATCACAGGGGTGGAGTGTGGCTGTTGGGAAGAGTATAAATTTAATCACAAGAGTGTTGGAAGTGAAAATGGTCACAGTGGTGGCATGTGGGGATGGTAGGGGGCTGGGTAAGGAGATGCGGTTGTCTTTGAGTTTTGCTGTTATAAAGGACAACTAGGACTGTGGTGAGTTTGTGATTGCATTTCAGATCTCCCATCTAACAGGTAACAGAAATACCACAGGATTATGAGAAAACCAGAAAGGTAGGGTCGAACTATGTTGCAGAAACTTTCTCTGTCCTGGACATTATATTTGAATCAGTTGAAAATGCACAGCAAGTGAAGAGATAGGCAAATGGAGAGTTTGGTGGAATTTTGTAAGAATGAACAGCCACCACATAGGCTGTTGTAGTTTAAAATTCATGATGATCTCTATTTTTAGTAGCTTGATTCAGATATAGTTCATATTTCATATGACTCACCCATTTAAAGACTACAACTCAGTGGCTTTTAGTTTGTTCTGTCACCGCAAATCAATTTTAGAATATTTTCATTAACCCAAAAGAAACACTATGCCTCTTAACTATGCCCCTCTATTCCTCCATCTCCATCAGCACCAGGAAACCACTGATTTGCCTTCTGCTTTTATAGATTTGCTTAATCTGGACATGTCGCATAAATGGAAACAAATAATATGTGGTTTGTTGTGACTGGCTTCTTTCACTTAGCATAATATTTCAAGGTTCATCCATGTTGTAGTATATATCAATATTTCATTTCTTTTTATTGCTGGATACTATTCCATTGTAAGGCTATACCACACTTTATCTACTCATCAGTTGATTAGCTTTTGAGTTGTTTCTACTTTCTATTGTGAATGATGCTGTTATGAAAGTTCATGTGCAAGTTTTTGTGTAGACATATGTTTTCATTTCATTTGGACTTATGCCTAGGGGTGGATAATATGGTAACTCTATATTTACACTTTGAAGAACTTCCAGATTGTTTGCTCAAGTGGCCGCACTATTTTACATTCCCATCAGCAAAGTTTGAGTGTTCCAATGTCTCCTCAACCTTGCCACCACTTAATTATTTGAATTTTTGATTATAACTATTCTATTGAGTATAAAGTAGTATCTCATTATAGTTTTGATTTGCCATTCCCTGATGACTAACGGTGTCAAAAATCCTTTCATGTGCTTATTGGCCATGTGTATCTCTTTGAAGAAACATTTAGGGTTATTTTGCCTTTTTAAAAAATTATTGAGTTGTAAGAGTTCTTCTTGTATTTTAGATAGAAGTCCCTTATCAGATACATGATTTACAATTTTTTTGTTCCATTCTTTGGGTTATCTTTTCATTTTCTGGATGGGATCCTTTGGAGGTTGATTTCTATCTAAGAACCTATTTTGGGAGATATCTGAGCTTGAGTTTCCCTGAAAGCAATGCTCGAGACAAGACTTATATATAGGTGGTTTATTTGGAGTTGATCTCAGGTAGCAGGATTGAGGGCAGGAGGGAAAAACCAAAGGATGATCTGTAATGAGGCAGCCACTGGTATGTGTGACTGGTATTTGATTTTTGCTGAGACTTCCTGAGAAGCCTTATAAAATGTGTTAGGAACTGTTTATCCATGAGACAAAAGTGGGTGGTATTTATCTATCAGTTCTCATTCACCCATTTGTCAAGGGTGATTCCAAGGACATTAACTTTTGGGTTGCCAAGCTGGTTTCTGATGGCATCCTGTGCTGCATATTGGAGGAGGCCTGGGGGAAGGAATCAAGTGGTGTGTCCTAGACCACAGGTGAAGAGCTGTCAGGTGGCACCTGAACTAGGCTGAATGAACCTCCACTGAATTTGTCATTGCAGGAGGGGCTTGAGTAAGAGGCAGATCAAGAGGTTCTGAAGTGATGTATAAGTGCCAACTATCTGATAGGTAATGAAACTACTATAAATTTATGAAAAGGGCAGCACTCACATGATGAAGAAAATATTCTAAAAATCCATTACGATTAAGTTGAGGTAAGCTAGCATTGTGGGTAATTTCTGGTAATAATATGGTTCATTGGAATAGTAATTAACATTTAAGTATTTTCATTTTTTTAATCTTTACCTAAGGATATGTTTTATTGATTTTAGAGAGAGAGGAAGGGGGAGAGAGAAAGAGAGACAGAGACAGCAATCAGCTGCCCCCTATATGTGCCCCAACCGGGGATTGAACCCATAACTCAGGTATGTGCCCTGACTGGAATTGAACCCATAACCTTTTGGTGTGTGGATGATGCTCCAACCAACTGAGCCACCCGGCCAGGGCGGCATTTAAGTGTTTTTGAAAACATCTCATTTAATCCTCACAACTCTGACAGGTAGTTATTATTAGTTCCTCTCTTAAAATGAAACAGAGGCTCAGAGATGATTAAATCACATGCTCAAGGCCAATGGTGAATTTTGTTGCTGCTAATTCTTAGTCAAAGCTCGAGGAGAGAAATATTGATGCTGCCCTGTCTGAGGTAAATATATTCTACCCATCCGTCCAGTCAGGAGTTTGTGAGTTACAGGGGCTCACAGGCAGAGTTGATGACTCAGAGGGGTAGAGAGGGGACAGTAGCTAACAGGATAGCTGCTCTTCAGCTCCCAATGACCTCCCCATGTGAGCATGCCAGCCCAGTGAGGCTAAATCTACTAAATAGAAACAAATGCTCACTGAAATTGGGTCTTATTTGAAATCTCCCAATTTAAACGTGGAAAATAATAATAAATTTTAATATGCCTACATGGACTAATGAAGATATATCTATGGGCTGGATGTAGCCAGTTCTTCCCATTTGTGACTGCCACTCCAGATACCTCAAGCCTCTGTCAGGGAACTGTACCTAACACATCATTTAATCTCTTTTGTGGAACCAGTTTTATGGAATTGTGCTTTTGGAACATTGTGCTTCTGGCTTACACTGAGGCAAGCCAGATCCATGATAAGGAACTAATTCTTGCATTTATTCTAAGGCTGTTTGGAGGACGTTGTTCACTGAATTAGTTCTCATTATAAAAACCCAATAGGAAAATCTCTCTCTGTATTCAGTGCCCGTGCAATTCTTATGAAAAACTGTTTTGTCTTATGAACTCTGTAAATCATGTCACTGAGCATACTTTTTCACTTGACTTGCCTTCTAGAAGGTTCATAACCAAGTTTGTGGTCTATAATAACAAAATATTAAGGTAATAAGGACACCTTATTTGGGTGCTGGTCTTATAGTGATTTTTAAATTTTATTTCCTGCTTTTATTTTATCTTTGCTGAACTTCACTTGAAAATAATCTTGTATTGAATGCATTTTAAAGCTGCTGCACACACACAACAGGGTATAAATGATATATTAAATAGAGGTTAGAATCCACATTTAAGCTCAGAGTTTTAATTCTAAGTCCAGTCTTCTGTCCTTTATGACACAAGTTACTCATGTTTTCAGTCTCTGAAACTAAAGGTAGTTGGGTTGGAAAGACTGTGTTTCATTATTTCTTTTCAACAACCACGCTTCTTGCTGTATATATGTGTATGTGCATGTGTGTGTTCACGTGTACACATGGGATTCCATGAAGTTTAAAAAGGGGTCACAGGGTTGCTTGTAATTAATAAACCCTTTACACAGTCACAGAAGGGCTGTAACAATTTTGACTCTGAGATTAATGAAAATTAACACCGTTCTTTTCTTAATTTCAGCTGAAATAAAGCAGAGCACTTGTCTGCTCACCTGCTATCCTGTGGGGTCATGAACAATATGTGCTCTGACACACTTCTTCAGTCCTAAAATTTTTGCAGACTCGTTGTGAAGCTTCAAAGAAGCACCAAAATTGTTCCTACCTTGCTCATTATTGTATTATTAACTTACCATCTAAAAACCCATTCAATTTCTTATTCTCCTTTACCTTTGGGCATTTAATTATATCTAAAACTATAGGGCTATGAAAGCTTTCCAGAGGTCATTAGTTTAGCTTTCTGTTACCAAGCAAGACTGCACTTTTCATATTTCTGGAAAAGTAGATTTTATAACCTCCTTTGGAAACACCTTTTGGCATTTAATCAATTCTTGCTTATACATAGTCTTCATCCCTTCAGGTGTATCTTGAGCACACTACTGAGAAAGAAAAAAAGTTAATGATCTATAACAGTGTCTCTAAAATCTTCTATCAGAATAAACCAAGGTGCTTTATAAGTTGCAGATTCCCAGGGCACAGCCTCAGAGGGATAGATTAGAAGAATTTTGGGTAGGTTCAAGGATTCTGTAATGTTCTTAAGCACTGGAGATGGGTTGCTTTTCCATACTTCAAGAAGCACTAATTTATACCTTTCACTAGTGAATCTCAGACTTTGGAATAAAGCTTGTTGAGTATATTGCCTTGCCATCTTCCTGGAGAACCAGATTTTATAGATCAGATATTAGATTTTGGAATTCATAGAAACACACTTGGTGAGGATGTTCACCAATCTTTAAGATCTATAGCATTAGAGCTCTTCCAATCTTCTACATTTCAAGTAATTTAGTTTCTCCTCACTTGAAGTGAACATTTCAATGTATTAAGTATTGCATTTATTATTTAAAAGATATCATTCACACAATATTAAATATGTATAAATACATATATATCTTAGTTCTTGCCATTCTGGAGCAAAATTCCTTATGTGTATATATATGCTAAAAACTATGTTGTTCACTTTCATGAGTAATCTCATGTGACATTTAAAAAATATGTGACATTTTAAAAACATACAAGAAGTACAAATAATAACATAACAAATACCCAGATACCTACCACCTGGATTTAACAAGTATTACTATATTTATGTTATAGTGATTTTATTTTTAATAAAATGTGTAGATAAAAATTTAAGTGTTATTTGGATCCTAACCTCTCCAAATTCCACCCTCCCTCATGATCTTGTAAGTAAATCTTAATCCATAGGAATATTTTTTTTCCTTAGGGACATATTTCCAGCACTCTAGTTGTTCAGTCAGAAGGTATAAGAATTTGAAATCTTGCAAAAATTACTCCAAAAATGAGGGTATCATTTTTATTATTGCTGCTATATATAAGCTTACTTTTTTGTTTGTTAGGCCATTGCCAAATTGGGGATTTATCATTAACAATGTACCTAATTTTATAGGTGTAAGTAGTATATCATTATCTAAATTTTAATTTTTATTAATATAATTGAATTTAAACATTTAAATATATTTTTAAATTTATTTTTAAATATAATGTATTTACATTGTTCAAAAACAAGAAATTATTCAAATGTATACAGTTGACCCTTGAACAATATAGATTTGAACTATGTGGGTCCACACCCAGATTTTTAAAATAAATACTGTAAATGTATTTTTTCTTCCTTATGATTTTCTTAATGTTTTCTTTTTTTTCTAGTGTACTTTATTGTAGGAATATAGTTTATAATACATATAACATACAAACTAAGTGTTTGTGGACTGTTTATTATTTTGGTATGGCTTCTTGTCAACAGTAGGTTATTAGTAAAGTTTTGGGGGAGTCAAAAGTTATACCTGGATTTTCAGCCGTGTAGGTAATTGATGACCTTAACTTTCACATTGTTCAACTGAATAATGAAAACTCTTCCATTCTCGACATCCAACTCCTTCAAAAGTAACCATTGTCTTCACTGAAAGTATCTGCTTCCAGAGTTTCTGTATTCATATTTGTATACAATATGAATATTTCATTAGATTTTTAATTCCTCCTTTCACTTGACGCACCAAAGTTAGCATATTTATTCCCTCTGGTATAACTTGATTTTTTTTTCAGCTAACAATATAGCTTGGAGATGTTTCTATAATGGTACATAGAAGGGTCCGTTTCCCCTGCTGCATCGTATTCCATTACACACACACACACACACACACACACACACACCATACTTTATTTGACCAGGCCCTATTGGTAGCTATTTGGATTGTTTCCTTTCTCTTGCTATTACGCATGACTTCGGCATAAGCCATTTCAAATATATGGCAGTGAATTTGACAAGTCAAAGGAGTGATTCATTTATAATTTTGGTAGGTAATGTTATGTTGTCCTCCTTAGGTGTTATACCAATTCACTCTACAAGAAATGCATGAAGTGCCTGTTTTTCTCATAGTCTTACTGAGGTTTGGTCACACTTGAAATTTTGCCGGTTCTTGTAGGAAATTTCTCCCCGTTCTTGTAGGAAAACATTGAAAAGATAGACTACAGTGATTTTTTTTTTTTTTTCAAATGAATGCCCCTGGGTTTTTGTCAATTTGTGCTCTTACTTTAAGTAAAGGCTGATAAGGTCTGCATTTTCTTCTCTCACCTTCACTTCTTTTTATGTCAGAAGTTAATTATCCAGTGTATGTAATTATTACCAGCACCCATAGTCTTGGGGCCTTCAAGAGGTTCAGAATTACATATGGGCTTTTTAGCAATTTACACAGTATGGGCTTAAAGCCAATTTGAGAAACACTGAAAGCCATTATCATCTGTCTGTAAAATGCCTTGCCCTGCGTTTGCTGCCCTCAGAACAGTGGGTTACAAGAAAGTCACAAAATACTGGTGAAATAATTGGACATGCTGTTATGGGCACTTTGTATATATTCATTCTCTAACTGTAAGTCCATTGTGAGCTTATTGGTTTTTTCTTTTGAGAAGTCAGGCAAGTTTTTCTTTTGTTAGAAAGAGAATCACTATTCTATTCCAGCTGCCCATTCCCTTCAGAATATTTCTTTGCCATAATCCATTCTTCTCAGCAGATAATTTGATTTTATTCCAAGTCCACGAGTGCCACATTCTTATTGGCTGGGACAGTCGTTTCTCAGTGATATTAAGATAGTTGTTTTTTTCCCTAAAATTTCTTTCTTTGAGTCTAGGTATTAAGAGACTGGATTTTGCCCAGTAGTTGACTTTCTTCGGTATTCTTTCTCTTTTTTTTCTCTACCCTGCTGTAATTTTGGCACTTTCTCCCTCCCCCCCCCCCCACGTAGGTATTCATACTAGGAATCATCCAAGCCTTTGGAAATACCATTAATTTTTTTGCCTTTTATGGTCTTTGGGAGAATGTTTCCATCTTTTATGTGAACTTTTATGTTTGGCTGTGAAGAAAAACCTTTTAAATTATTTAATTCCCTTGACAGTGATACAAGATTACTTTACATCTTTCCACTAGGTAAAAAACAACTATACTCTGTGCCTTCTTAGAAAATAAACAGTATCACAAACCAGTCAACAAACCACTGTAGAAAACCTCCAATCCATGATGGGCTGGAATAACGAGATGAGGCTAGGTTTTCTTACATTCCCAGACTTCATCATTCCCAATGTACTCCCCTGTGCATTGGCTGCAGATCCCGAGACTAAAGCACACCCTTGTGTTGTTACATGGAAAGGCACACAGAAATGACAGAGAAGCACTAACGCCTCAGGGATGCTTTGCCTAGAGCATGTGAATCAATTTTGTGACCAGACCTAGGGTGAAATGGAATTGGCCACAGGACCCAGCAGAGTGCCTTTGGTGTTCCTAAATTAACAGTTTTCCTTCAAGACAGTCAAAATCTGCATAGAATGGGGCCTCCATACAGAGGCCCTGGTGACAAATGACAGCATCCTCTTTAATGACAGGGTTTTCACTGGTATCACCAGTGAAAAGCAGTTTTGTGGGGCGCGCAAGCCTCATAGGGAAGTATTTGAGGGAGAATGTGATGAGGACGGCAAGGCAGAGCCTCACGGCTCCCTTGGCTGCTTGCACTGATGTGCTGATCTAATTCAAGGACATGCTGAAAAGACGTTTCTCTGCTCAGAAGCACAACTTTTGGAGAAAAGCACCCTTGCAGTTGATAAGAATGAGGAGATGGGTATTTGAACCAAGAACCTTTATTACCCACTGGAGGTTTTCTCAGGGTTTAATAATTATAATGATGTGGTTAGGCTTAAAACAGGGTTCTCTGTTTTCAGGCTGACGGGGTAAAATGGTCCATTTGGTGGGTGTGAACATTACAGGTGCAGGTTTGCTAACACAGACCACCAGATGTGTTAGGAGAGGTGAGCGCTGTGTCTGGACTGTGGACTCGCATATAATTGTTTACGTGTAGGGACAGTTAAGCAACAACTTGGTTTAAACACCACTTGCCCCATCCCCTCCTTCTTACAGAGATTTGTGAGATAATTTTCCCTAAAGTAACTTTTATCATTAAAAAGCATATTCTTTTTGCATAGACAGAGGCTATAACAAAATCATGTTTTATATACTACCTTTTTCTAAGGAAATTCTAGTCTTATAAAGTGAATGTAACTGTAGCAACCTGGCATTCCAAATCCTTTTAACTTTTCCTCTTACCTCAATTCCCCAATAAAAGGCATTCAAACAGCTCTAGCTCTGTTCTGCGTCAGGTTTTCTGCTTCATTTAAATAGAATCCACTTTCAGTGTACTTTGTTATGAAGAAATAGTGCTATTATTTCTAGGGCAAAATGTGCAGGAATGGACAGCTATATAAAAGATTTATGAATACTTTTTCTGGGGGAAGCTCGTTCCTTTAAGAAAGGAGTTTTGGGTTTTCAAGAATTAGACACACTATTACAATGCTTGTAAACTACTGTGAAATACTATACCTGACAAGCTACTCTGTTGCCATCCTAGCTTAATTTAGCTTGCTTTTTAGCAACTAAAATCACTTCACAATTTGGCTGCAGCTATTTGGAAGCTTGCTGGCCCTGAGTGTGACATTTTCCCCCTGTTTACCAGTTTGTCTATGATGCAGAGCCCTTATATTCAAGGACATAAACTATGCTTTAGAAACAGTAATGAAAACAAAGTCAAAATGGATTTCAGTTTATGAAAGCATTCCAAATCACTCACACAAGTTAAACCTATGTTTCCACTCATCTTTTTACCAATGTGACCGATACCTCTAGTCATCGAACAGACCTTTACTGAGACTCAGTGCTGAGCACTGGCAAGAATACAAACCTTTACCCAAATCTGCATGGACTTTCCTGAGTGCAGGCCCATCACCAAATAATCCCATAGTTACCCATATTGCTGGTAGTGAGTGACAGCCTCAGTTCCCATGCCCTTCCCCCTCCCCCTGCCCGCCTGCAGCTGCCTGGAAGTTTCCTGTCATAGCGGGGTGCGTCAAACCAAACCGCGTTCGGCCTTGATCGGCCCCTCATGCTTGCAGCTGTTGAGATAAGCAGGCGACGACTAAATTCAATAGTTCCTTTTTCCTTCCCCCTATGAAACAAGACCCTCCTTCCCTAGGAGTCTGGAGTTGGAGCCACCTGCAGCATGGCTCCCTCCCTGCCTGCTAATTCCCTCAATAAATTTCTTTTTTCTGCTCTCTGCATCTGGATGGCTTTCTGAGCGACTCCGTTCTTATAGTAACAGCTTTAAAAAATTCCTTTATGTGAGTACTTCTCTTTTCTCTCATTTGTAGGAAACCTACTTCTTCTGTGGTGGGGATATAGGTGGTATAGGTAGGAGGGAGTCTAGAGAGGTCATTCCGTGTGTGAGTGTGTGTGTGTGTGTGTGTGTGTGTGTGTGTGTAGGGGGTGGGGAATATTTACACAATTTCAGCTATACTCAGTAGTAGCACAGCTTCTTCAGACATCTCAGTTTCTACATTTTGGAAACATTCTTTGTAATGTGGAACCACATTGACTTTAATCTATTTCATGCATTCAGAGTTTTATTGAGATAGAACAACATGTAAGGGTATGTAATTTGGTATCATGTATTACTGTGTTGAAATCTGGGCTCACCAGTTACAACCTATGTGTCTTCAGACAAATCACATAATTCCTCTGAGCTCTGTTTTCTCATTGTAAAATGAGGCTGATAATAATAGCAACCCGGTAACATTGTTTTGAAGATTAAATTGAATGCTAATGTATACTGTCTGTCACATTTTTTTTCTTTTGTTTTTTAACATAATACATCTTCAGGAAACTAGAATGTCTGTTCTAAATTCTGCATTTGATTCTTGGCATCTCAACATCAGCAAGGTGTTAAATTGGAAAAAGCGAAGGAAAGTTAAAAGAAAGTCAGTTCAAACAATTGATGTCAATAGTAAAATTTATATAGGTAGTAAGGACAAATGTTTTTTTTTGTATAAACCACATGGAGAACACATTTTTGCAAATAAAGGCATTTTAATTTAATTTATCATAATGCTTATGCTTTTCCTCAATTGTTTTGAAGTTTTTACCCATGTTTCATTAAGTTTTAAGAATCCTATGAGGAAGGTATTATCTCTGAATTGTAGATGGGAAACGTAAAGGTGGATAGAGATAATATGATTTGAGCAAAGTCATACAGTAGATGAAATGCAGAGGTCTGTGTTGTCTCTGTCCAGGCCATCGGTGTTTTGGTCCAGGAATCTGAATGCACATGATCTCCAGTAACTATTCAGGAATGTAACACATGCCACCTTTTCACAGAGAAAATTTGGACATTGGAGAGGATTTCCACAGCCTCTCATGACTGACATCTACCTTCAAAGCTTTCCAACAATGGACATGATGATGTCTCTCTTCTCTCCAAAACACTTTCTTTTTCTTGACTTCTAGGACACCATGCTCTCTCTCTTTTCTTTCAATCTCATTGGCTGCTCCTTCTCAGAGGCCTTTGATTGTTCCTCCTCATCTTCCACACCTCTCAATATTGGATACCTCCTGTCTGCATTCACCTCATTTGTGAGCTCATGCAATTTTGTGGTTTAAATGAACAAACAAAAAATAACTCCTAAATCTATGGATCATCATGGATTTCTCTTACTACCTATAAAGTAATATTTTTGGCTGCTTAATTGTTTTCTGCTTAGATGTCTAATAGATATTTCAAATTTAATGTATCTAAAACTTTTTTTAAGAGATAGAGCTTCTGATGCACCTCTTCAAAAACCCTACTCTCCCCTTTTTAGGTGATAGGCAATTCTCTTCCCACCTGCTCAGGCCCAGACTAGAGGAGTCATTGTTCACTCTCCTTTCTCTCATACCCCACATCCAGTTAAATAGAAAATACTCTTAGTTCTTTCTGCAATGTATCTCCAGAATTTGACCAATTCTCACCATCCTTACTACTCACACTAGTCCAAGGAGCCATTACTTCCCACATTAATTATTGCTATAATGACCTTGTAAGGTGGGCTTCCTGCTACTGTCATTATCCCTTTGACTACTCCCCACTCTTTCACTGTTTATGCTATATATAGCACTCAGGGTGAGCCTTCTTATTTTTTAATCATTAAAAAATTTTTTCAATTACTGTTGATGTACAATATTATATTAGCTTTTGGTGTACACCTGGTGACTAGACATTACATAACCTAATAAGTGATTATCCCAATAAATCTAATACCCATCTGACACCACACTCGGTTGTTAGAATATTATGACTATATTCCCTATGTTGTACAGGGCTAGCCATTGCCTGTGCCCTGCCTGGGGCCACCTGGCATGAGCTAAGAGTGATCTAAAAATGGCTTCTACTTGTGCTGGGCTTGGAGGTGCCCAGGAGAGGCCAAGCTGTGAGCCAAGCTGGCTGCCAGGCCTGGGGCCCCTTAGCAAGAAGTACAGGATACACAGAGGCCAGATGCTGAATATTTGAGAGATTATAGGAAAGTCCCAAGCATGAGGCAAGAGAGGCCATTTATATGGAAAAGCCACTGGAAATGGCTTGTGTGGGCCCAAAAGATGAGTGGGGCAGGGCCTCAGAGAATCACCGGGGCTGAGCAAACAGTGTTAGAGAGGTTGTTGGAGACTCAGATATGGTGCCTGCCTGCCAGCTCTATGTGTGCGTGTTTGTTGGGGTGGGGGTGAGGCTCAGTTTTGTCTGGTGGAAAGCCGCCCCTCCAGCCCTCACCCTGATTCCAGGCAATTCAGTTCCTTCCCAGATGTCCCTGGTTCTTTTCAAGCTGCTTCCCCAGTGCTGGAGCTCAGAGGGAGGGAGTCTGAGTTAGTCCATGTGCGGGCCCTTTAAGAGGAACTGCCTGGGACTCCAGGTGCCCTCCACCTCACCCAGCCACAATCTCCACTGGTTTTTCACAGCCAGAAGTTATGGGGACTTCTCTTCCTGGCACTGGAGCGCTGTGTGGGAGGCCAGGTGTGGGGTTGGGACTCCTCAATCCTCAGCAGGGACCTCCGCAGGTAAGATATCTCTCCAATTTTTGTCTGCCACTCATGGGACTACCCCTCCTACCAGTCTTGATGTGCCTCCCCTAAATCTCTAGTTGTAGGACTTCTGTTCGGCTAGACTTCAGATGGTTCTGAATAATGGTTGCTCTGTAGTTTAGTTGTAATTTTGATGTGGTTCTGGGAATATTGGAGTACTACATTTACCTGTACTGCTATCTCGACTGGAAAAGTCTTTCAGAGTGAGCCTTTTTAATGTGTTAGTTGTATTGTGTCATTTGTTTTCTGAAAATCTAGTAGTAGAGACCACTTGGGTGAAAAACCCAGTCCTTACCCTGTCCTACAAACCCTTTGTAGTCAGACCCTTTCTCTCTTTCTCTATCTTAACTCTATCTCATGTCCATTCTGCTCTGGCAACACAGGCCTCCTTGCTACTGCAAACATGTCAAGCATGCTTCTGTTTTAGGGCTTTTGTACATCTCCTGGGTGATTTCTTCCCCAAGATGTGCACACGACTTACCACTTTACTTCATTTAAGTCTTTGCTTAAGTATAAATTTCTCAGTTGGGTCTTATCTTACAGTCCTATTTAAACTTCCAAATGTAGGTGCCACGCCCACATTCCTGAGTTCTCTTGCAATACTAGACATTTTTTCTATAGCCCCTATAGTATATCTATTTCTTCTTTTTAAATATGCTTTATTGATTATGCTGTTACAGTTGTACCAATTTCTTTGCCCTTTGTTCCCCTCCACCCAGTGTCCCCCCTCCCTCCAGTTGCTCCCCCTTGGTCCATGCCCATTGGTTGTGCATATAGTTCTAAATATCTTCCTGTCTACTCGACTCCCTCTTACTATGCTTCTTAATTCCTGTACCATCTCCCTCCCTTTTCCCCCTTCCCCATCCTTGCTGACCTCCCCCCATAATATTCCCCATACCTATAATTATTTTCCCATTCTCATTGCCTACTTAGTTTGCCTTTGTTTCACTTCCCTAGCTTCTGTTGTTGGTTGTTGTGATACAGTTTTCATTTTAATGTTCATAGTTTTGATCCTCTTTCTCCTAAACAAGTCCCTTTAACATTTCATGTAACAGTGGTTTGGATCTGATGAACTCCTTCAGTTTTACTTTGTCTTGGAAGAACTTTCTCTGCCCTTCTATTCTGAATGACAGCTTCACTGGATAGCGTAATCATGGTTGTAGGTTTTCTCTTTTCATTACTCTGAATATTTCTTGCCAGTCCCTTCTTGCCTGAAGAGTTTCTTTTGAGAAATCAGCTGAGTCTTATTGGGACCCCTTTGTATGTAATTCTCTTCTTGTCTCTTGCTGTTTTTCAGATTCTCTCTTTATCCTTAATTTTTGACATTTTGATTATAATGTGTCTTGGTGTGGTTCTCCCTGGGTTCAGTTGTTTTAGAACTCTCTGTGCTTTCTGAACCTGTAAGTCTATTTCCTTCCCCAAGTTAGGGAAGTTCTGCTTCATTATTTTTTCACATAACTTTTCAGTTTCTAGTTCTTCTTCTTCACCTTCTGACAACCCTATGATTTGGATGTTGGCCCGCTTATAGCGGTCCGATACATTTCTGAGCCTCTCATTTTCCTCACTTCTCATTTCCTCTTTCTGCAGTGGTTGACTGTTCCTTCCTTATGTTCCGATTTGTTGATTTGATTCCTGGTTTTCTTTTCTTCACCACTATTTTTGTATGTGTTTTTGTTCATTTCAGAAGGACTCATCTTTATTCCTTTTCTGTCTTGTTTAAGATCTGCTGTTAGGTTTGTAAGCACTTTTATAAGCAAAGCTCTGAACTGAGCCTCAGAAAGACTTCCTATCTGCTGCTTCATTAGATTAGATATTTGCTGTCTGGTCAGCTGCATCACTGGGATCTCTATCATGATCTGTGCCATCCTGAACAATTTTGTGTTTACCTTTGCTTCCTGGGCAGGGCTGTCCCACTGCCTATGCTATAGGGGGCAGAACCCTGTGCACTCGTCACAACTGGGCGTTTTCTGCAGGGATGGATTCCTGCTGTTCAATCTCTGTTGAGAGACTGGGAGCCTCCTACTCCGTCCCCACTCCCACTGGACCTCACAGTCCAAGGCAACGGGGGTCTGCCTTCCCCGGCACTCGAATCACAAGCTGATGGGTCTGTTCTGCAGCTGGGGGTGCTCCCCAGGCGCGTCTCGCCTCCCCTTAAATACAGGTGTCTGTGCTTACTGCTGTCCTGCCGCCGTCACTGCTGCTTCCGTGGAAAGCACAGCTTGACCTCTCCTCCCCGGCTTCGCCCCATCCTACCTATCCAGATGAGCACCACTTCTTTATAACTTCATACGTTGGACTTCCATTTATTTTCTGGAACTTCTGGTTATTGCTGGTTTTTCGGTAGTTGTATTCCTTCTTAGTTGTGGAGGGAGATGTGGCCTCCATCTTGACCTAGAAGTCTCCTGTGTTTGTTCCAGTATATCTATTTCTTGTATCCTTCCTGCTAGAGTGTAAGCTCCCTGAGGGCTGGAATATTCTTTTGCTTTGTTCACTGATGTATGCTGACTGCTTACAATTATACCAGGCAATAAAGTGAGTGCCCAAAACACATTTGTTGAATGAATAAATGATTTTATGAATCCTGTTTTCCTAGGGATGCAGTTGTAGACAGGGGTTACAGGGGGCATTTTGGGATTTGTGATTATTCATTCTTTGGATGAAATAGTTCTTTGTTGGGAAGGGTCAATATATTCTGTAGGGGACATCTAAGGAGTCCTGGCCCAGTGTAGATTGCATTTGGAGAATTCTAAAATTCTTTTTTCCTAAGATTATTTTAATTCACTGAGCCACACCAGCCAGGGCTTTTCCTAAGATTATTTTAAATATATTTTTTACTTATTGATGAAAAGAGAGGAAGGGAGGGAGAGGGAGAGGGAGAGAGCGAGAGAGAGAGAGAGAGAGAGAGAGAGAGAGAGAGAGAGAGAGAGGGAGAGGGAGAGAGAGATGGATTTGTTGTTCCACTTATTTATGTATTCATTGGTTGATTCTGATTCTTGTATGTGCCCTGACTGGGGATCAAACCTGCAGCCTTGGCATATCAGGATGATGCTCTAACCAACCTAGCTACCCAGCCAGGGCCCTTTTTTCCTAAGATTTTATTAAAGTATCTCACATGCTTAGCATACTACATGGTACATTAACATATGAAGGAGAAGAGCTTCAGACTTTATCTAGACCTTGCATTCTTGTAAGGTGACATGAATTCTAGACTATACTTACTGGAGAGCAGGGGCACCAACTGGGTCCCTTTTTGGCCAGCTCTTGGGACCTCATGGCTACAAGGAATGTACTGTACATTGGAAATCTATCGGGTTATGCAGTAATTGTCAAATTGCTCATGTAAATATGCAAACAAAATGAAGTCAAATAGATGTAGTACCAGGTCAGAACCTGGACTTAACACCTTCATGCTTCTTTAGTTCCTCACTATAAGTCATATTGAGGCTCACATGAGATAGTATGTGTAAAGTTGCCCACCCAGGGCAGACAGTGCAGGACTACTAAGTGTGAACTTTTTCCCTGGGAAAGAGTCCTCTGCATTAACTTCTATTATACTATTTCCTGGGTATCACAAAGAAATTTAACTTGCTTCAATATATGAACATACACTAAAGAGATGAATTTATGAACTAGAAGAAATGGAACAAAGGACTTCTTGCTTCTCTTTCTTTAACTCCGAAGGTCTCAGATTTACAATAGAAATCACACAACTGTAGCAGCTTTCCATGGATTATCAATGAAAAGACTGCAAATCATCAATTCTGAATATGTGATTGTGAATATTTATTGAGACCCTATTGTAATAAGGTATTAGGTGTTTTGTAGAACTGAACACAGGAAAAATGAAACTTGTGATTTCCAGAACCACTAAACATTAATGTGCCGCCATAGCACTGGGCACAATTTCTAACAATGCTACTGAAAAGCTTCTAAGGAACTATCTAAGAGGTTGTTAAGTACACCTCAGAGGATGCTGTTAGGAAGCTTTTAGGGGAGATGTGCGAATATGTAGTCTGCTTAAAGATGTTAAACATATTAATTAATGCCAGTTTCTCTCCTGTGGTGGCCATAGCTTCAATTGAGAATGCACATCTGTTCCCTTCAAGTGCAACTTTAGTCTTCATCTGAGAGTGAATTAAAAAAGGAAACCTTAGATATGGTAAGAAATTCAATTCCTATAAAAAAAATCACCTACCATTTAGTGCTGCAATTAATTCATCTGTGAAATAGAAATAGTAACAATGAAAATAAGAATTATTTTTTGGAACTTCTAATCGAGGTTCCCCAAAATTGAAGAAGGCTGAAATTGACTATGGAAATTGTAATACAATTTAACAACTGAGAAAGTTCAATTTCATTAGAAGTCTAAGTATAGATTGAGCTAGTGCTTGTTCCTATTTCCCTGAAGTCACTCCTGCTCATACCAGCAAGGTAACACCTTGGTAGCAAGTGTGAATAATATCAGGTTTGAATTTGTGTGGTCTTTGAAACTGAGTTATTTTCAGCCATTCAGAAAACACACAAATTCCATGCTTCTAATGATGCAAAACAAGTTTAGACTATTGGAATTATTTAAATTTATTTTCCAATAATTGGAACTAAACTACTGCTGATTTCTAACTATTAACTGGGCTGACATGAATGATGACTTTAAGATATGCTTTAAAATATAGCAATAATTAAGTTGTGTGTGTAATTTGGAATGTCCTCATCAATAGCTAAGTGAAAAACCAGAACACAAAATCAAAAGTAAAATATGATCTCAATTATGCAAACATCTACATACCTTAAATTTTCATGTATATGCACAGGAAAATATTGAAATAAACACAGCAAATGCAATCACTAGTTTATAGTTTATTTTTGTCTTTATATTTTCAGTACTTTCCAGCTACCAGTGAAAATCTATTAGTCTTACAATAGTAGAAGAAAGCCATTAAAATTGTACTTAAAGGTACTTGCACAGGGCAGGAGCATAGTACAGTAATGCTGAATGAATGAGTGGGTCCATCAGGAGAGCTGACAAACTTTACCAACTCTCTGGCAGCTTTGTCCACCTTTATTGCAGGATAATAGCAAAATGTCACATCTTGAAAATTTAATTACAAAATAAATGATGGTGTATTATAAATCACTACCATAAATAACAAGCATGGACTGATCAAGTGCCTTTTGTGATGAGACAGCTCTAATTGCTTCTAATTTCATGCTTTCACTTACGGTATTTGCTAATTCTTAAATTTGTAATCTCCAATGTTCTTTCAGTCATTAGTATAAATTAGCAATGTTGTACTATATGCAAGTCATCTGAAAAAGTCAGTTATGTGGAAAATACTGTAAATAACCTTTTCCAACTCAAACAATTTTGGTGTGATACTCCAAGATTTAAGGAATAAATAATTGACTAAAGAAGTTAAAATCCTCTGGGTCTAATCTAGAAAATCTTACATGGACAAAATTTGCATTTTATTCAGCACAAATCTTATACACCTAAGAGTATCAGGATAAGCCCAGAGATGAAACCCTATGTGGACAAAAGAAGAGAGATAAGGGCTAATATTTACTGAATGGTACATGGACTGTCATCATTCTTACCTGCAAAGTGAAATGGCATTGAAATATAAAATGCAATAAAATATACTCCCTTTAGTGTTTTCTAAACTGTGGTCTGTAGAGATGAACTCTCCCAAGATGCTTTGTTGTTTATAAATGGAGGTTCTTGATAAAATGGCTTTGGGAATTTTTATGTAATATATACCTCTCTTGAAGGGTCAAAAAATACATTAAGATTTTAGAGGTCTGAAAACTCAGGCAGAAAAGAAATATCTTTTAATTTCTTTAATCTAGTGGTTAACTCTGCTTGAAAACAGAACTGTATTTTATTTTGTTTTATTATTATTTTTACCTAATATCTACTAACATATCTTGGTAAAATCATTCCATAAAATACACTCAGTGACCAAAAGGCCATAAAGAAAAATTATGTACTTTGGACTTGGTGTGATGCATATGTAATTTGGAGGTTAATTCTATGGCTGCCTTGTCTTTTCTTTAGTAAGTAGTGTTGCAAGTCAGTGCTAATACAGATAGTGTGTTCTTTCTGGGAAAAAATGTATCTAGCAATCCAGTGGCTGCTAAGATCTACTTAGGGCCAGGGACATCTGACAAAAGACCTCTTTAGGATTCTTGGCTTTATAGAAAACAAATGAAATCTTTAAAAATAATTCAATGGCACAACATATCTAAAATATGTCTTTGTAGTTTGAAGAGGCACACACGATGAGAAAGAACTATTTCTACCACCTTCCCAACCTTATTTTCACCTGCCACACTGATAACCATTGTTTTGAGCCATAAGCTTGAATGGGTTTTGACTTCCAATTCCACATCATTGCAAGTCCCATTTAGTCCAAGTTCCAACTATGTCTGTTGATCACTGCAGTTCATTTTGATGCATGCTCATGTTAGAGAACCTCTAAAATAGACATTTCAGTCTTTGTCTTCAATGATTTTTAAAAATATGAATTCTTGCTCTCTACTCAACCTTTTTCTTTGTTCAATAGCTAATGTTTGAAATCAATCCATTTTACAAACTCCAACTTCTACTCACAAGAGCCATCTTTGTGCTGACTTCTCTCCAGTTCTCTGGTTCAAAGAAATTCCTTTGCTATGAATATATATTTGTCTTCTCTCCTCTTGTTCTAAAACATTGGCAGTAGCCAACCCTATGCTCTGGTCTAACACAATGGGTTTACCCCATGCATTTGTTTAAAGCTGTACAAAGCTGTAGCTTATCCTCCCATGAGTTGGGACTGAAAAGTCAGGGGTTATGCGTTTGCTCCGCCTATTGCTTCACCAAAAGGCCTTTGAGGCTAACACTCTTGAGTTCTCTCTAACAATGAACCTGTTAGGTCTATTTTATTTCTGGGTTTGAGACAGTATCCCTGCTCTCAATCTGTTCGGTCACATCTGCCAAATCTCTTACACTTGGGGTTTAGCCCAAACTAAAATCCGCATTTCAAAATGATTCACGTGAATATCTCAGGTGATGGTGAGTTAACATGGGTTTCTTCATGTATGAAAAAATAGCTACATATTCTTTCCTGCCTTTGTGCAAGAAAGGGAACATCTAGAATTGTGAGACCATGAGCTGATTTTATAACTGGAAGTTTTGGGTAACTTGAGGTGCACCTTTAATTCTTAAGAAATACTTGTTAGAAAGGCATTTGGTTTGCCAACCCATCCTTTCCCCATTATGTATTCAAACCCTTATTTCAATGAAGGAAAAAACAGCTTCTGTATTTATGATGGTTTTATAATGGAGTAGAGGCATGCAAATCTTATAATTAAGAGCACAGTCTTCATTATTAGCCTGTAAGTCATACAATAAAATAAATCTGGGAGACATGGCCAAATGTTCGTACTCAATTTATTTGGAAATACATAACTTATCTGCTTGTGTCCTTCTATTGTGGCTGATAGTTTTGCTTCCCCTTAGCTCTATTAAGGGTTTTTGGTAGGTGGTACTGCTGCAGGGGTTGGAAACCTGAGCACAAAGCAGTGGCTGCACATCCAGGGGAGAGGTGAACAGTGTTAACCACCTGCAGTTTTCTTCTTGAATTGCCCCCTTCATTTCTGAGAGTTGGAGACTTCTACTGAGCTAGTATGAAAAACATTTCACATTGTGTTCTCAGGAAGTGATACCTGAGCACAATGCTTCTCCTCCAAGTAACGATCATAGTGGTGCAATGAAGGAAACACACACATGCCCCAAATTCCGACCTGCCACATAGTGTCTGCACACCTCACTCAGTGCCAGTCTTCCAGAATCAACAGGTGATCATGCTCCTCATGGCCCTAGACTTCTCTGCTTCCTTTTGTGTCAAACAAAAAAACCAGGGATGTGATTTGTTTTAATCTGGTTTAGTGATATAAATTAGGATGGTTTCTCTTCCTCTTTTTGCAATCTCCCTCTTTTTAAAGTAGGTAATTAGGGTTATTTTTTCACTTAAAATAGCTCTAGTGTGGACCTTATACTCTGGGATATCAGACCTGTTTCTGTTCTTTAAGAAGTAACTTTAATTCAGTCAGTTCCTTCAGAAAAATGATCACCCATCAAATAGGCAATTTAGAAATGGCGTTAGTTCAGCAGACAGTGTGTGTGTGTGTGTGTGTGTGTGTGTGTGTGTGTGTGTGTGTGTGCTCATAGAGGAACAGGTTTTTGATTCACTAGATTTGTTCTGGGGAAGGGATTAGGGTGGATGGTGATAGCTGCTGTTGAGGGTGTGTATGTGTGTCCTTGAGGTCAGTAGAAACTCTGGGCATGGAATAAAGGAAGAAAATGGTGTTTTAGAGCAAGAAATAGTGGGTCAGTGATGTGAATCTGTCAGGCATTTATCGAAAGCCTTAAAAGTCAGGCTTCCCTTTTTGCAACCCCTGCCTTGAACACTTTATTGTCCATAGTCATCAATCATTTCTTAATTCAAATGCTAATTACTTTCCAAATAGGCTTCTGGAAGAGCTACATATCTGTACTTTGCATCTATCTTGCTTATCAGAGAATTCATGGTTTTGTTTCAGGGATACAGGAAAATCCAAAATACATTAAATACCACTATAAAAGTTAGCCACCATGCATAAAACTGCTTTGTTTACATGATTTTACACAGCGCTTGTCACAGGGTAAGAATTCAATAGTTTGTGTCTTGAATGAATGAGTTTGCAAGCAAATGTGCATTTGGGCTCCATTAAAAATGCTACAGCGTTACTGCAGGGGTTCAGAACAGGCCTCCCCAGCATGTGCTGCTTTGGTATGTGACTTTCACCTCTTCCTTAAAGAACTAAATTGGGCCCTTGCCGGTAATAATAGTTATTATCAGAAATTACTTTTTCTGACCCATCTATAGGGCAGGGCAAACATCTGATTACTGAACATCTGCTCTTCTTATCGTCCTCCGAATGACCTTCCTCTCCTCTGAAGCTCCAAGGCCCCTTACCTCATCCTTAGCTCAGAATGTCTTATATACCCATTTTCCTTTCTGTCTTTGAACGTGTTATATAAGTGGGTCTCTGACTCTCTTAAGTATGTGCGTTTCTTATAAGTATGTATGTAATTCATTTGGGTTATTTTCTCTTGTTAATCTAATGTCTCATGTTGCTTTAATTATTAGAGCAGCTGAAAGAATCTAGGAGGGGAGAGGAAAGTTTCTTCTTCCCCCACATTACCAAGAGCTGATAGGAACACAAGGTCCTTTTACTGGTCACTTAAACCATTCTGTAAACATATGAAATTATTCATATCAAATCATATCAAATTATACATAATTTACTTCAGGTACAAAATTCTTTAGGAAAAGAGAATTTTACAGTTGTCTTATTTAATCAAGTTATTCATCTCAAACAGGACAACTTAACTCAAAGTAATGTTGTGTCTCTGCTCCCCAAAGTTAGGCTTATGTAAAATCAGATGAGCTGTAGAGTGTTGCTTAAGGAGGCAGAGGGGCAATTATCAAGGTCGGATGCTGAGAGATGCTGGGGGTGGGCAGATTTCCACTCAAAATCTCGGGGTGGCATAGGACACGGTAGAATAAGAGCTATGTCCTAATAGCCAAGGTAACTGACACAGGAGGGGGAAGTGTTACCAAACCGTCTAAATTCTGGGTTGCTATCTTTATATCTCTCTCTGGGAAGTTTCTCCCCTTTTAGATGGGTCTGTTCATCATTGTTTTCAAAGCTAAAACACTTCCTACACTCTTCTAGGAGTTGGTAGGCACTTAGGTTGTCTAACTTTCTAAATTGACCTATTTTCTCATAAGCTGGATACCTTGAAAAACTTGATACATTGATGATTTGGCAAATGTGAGACTGGGGTTTTCCAGAGGTTTGTCAAATTAATGTACCAGAAAAGTCCAACTCCTTATCTCACTCAACTTCAGGTTCATTGCCATCTCAGTGAAGAGTTACTGGCACACCGCCAATAATATCACAGACTCAGTTTGCGTTTGAATCCTAGTTCTACCTGTATGACCTTAGGCAACCTACTTAACTTTCCTGTGCCTCGGTGTATGCATTTATAAAATGGGGTTACTCACAGTACAGATATCAGTAGATAATGGTAGTAAGTGGGTTAATATGTGTATCACTCTTAGAATAGTCCCTGGCATATAGTAAGCACTCAAACAGTATTTGCAACTTTTTATTGTTCTTGTGTCTGTCTCCCTGTAGCATTAGATGGCTCCCAACTAGAGGAAAATGTGGCTGCTTGTGGCAGTCATGACTGCCCCTCCATGGCATTGTAAATTTCTGACAGGAGAGGAGAGCAACAGTCTTAAAGGCACACTCCCCAGGAGGTAATAGGGAAGGAAACTCTAGTTGACACGTCCCACGTCTTTCTTTTCCAAATTCCCTTAATGATGACTAATAAATTTCTAGGAAAATTAAAAATACTTTTTTTTCCATCAGGATAACTTGGATACCTTTTTGTTAAAAATTTAGAAATAGCCAAAGTAAAACCAATGAATCAGCAAAGTAGAAATTAGTAAAAGTTTATTGTATATACAACAACAACAACAGCAAACAGTTCACCAGCTGGTAGGACTCAAACCAAAACATGGAATGAGACCCAGAGGTATTTTGTTATAAAGCAGCTTATATAGTGTGAAAGTAGTAACTTTATTCTTCAGAGTGATTGGTTATACTATTAGAATTTTCTTAAATGATAGGGAATTGATCAGTGGTTATCTCATATCAATCTTAAACAATTTTTCTTGTGGTTTTCACAGACATAAGCAAGAAATGAGCCAACTCAAGTTAGCCTTGCAAAATAAGTTAAATTCAGCTTTGTTGGTATGACTAAGCTGGTTTTATCTGCTCAGTAAATTTTCAAGGCTGGTTTCCACTTGTTTTTATTTTAACACTTTATTATATCTAATCCCTGTTTAAGATTGAGTACAAGTAAGTAATGCCTAACATTTTTTCACAACACAAGTTGTCTAGAGTATTGGTCCAGTAACTCAGGGATATTAATGTTGTGACTTTGGATTCTTGTGGCATTTTGTTTATATTTGTTATTTCATTGTCTGTCCCCTTCCGTCTGAGGGGGAAAAAAGCTTTTCCAGAACTACCTTCACCCCTACTTTCCCTTATATCCAGGAACTTTCTGCTAAGTCCTCATTGGCTGTAACTGGGGCACCTGACAAGCCCTTACCACAAGGGAATCTGGGAAAGGGTTGTTAAATTTGGTCTAAACAGATCCTGATCCATTATTTGGTACTAGATGCTGACTGCGCATTCTCAGGAATCTGTTTGCAAAGAGCATGGTGGGGTTTGGCATTGACCAGGCCATTCACAATATCTTCTAAATCAGCATCCATATTTATGCTCTTGCCTTTCTTAGTGGTGAACACTTTTACCTGAGCTATCCTTAGTATTCATCAAAACAGATCTATGAATAGGCATCTCATTTTACAGCAGAGAAAAACGAGACAGCTGGTCGGTGGTGGGGACTGGATTCACACTCGGGCCATCTGACGTGATGCTGTTGCTCTCACCCACTTTCCCACAGGAGGCAGAGTGATTACCTGGTATTTCATTAAGAAAATGAAATATGATTTGTCAGACTCACCCCTAGAGAGAGGTATCCCTGGAGTCTTCTATAGGAGACTCTTGAGCCAAGAATTACTTGTCATAACAAATGAGCCATAGTTTTCTTGAAGCACAGCTTCTCTTCTGAGCCTGTAGACACTTTTATGTCTGTACCCATTTCAGGAATTCTGTCTTTATCTCTTGTATCCTTTTGCCTGGGATCCCTTTTTCGTCAGTTTATGGCATGTTTCTGTAAAGTATAACTCTTACAGTAGAGGTGATCCAAGTCATTTCTTGACTTGTGTCAATTACCCTTATATAATGAAACCTTTCAAGAAACACACACAGTCAGTGGGCCCCCTTTTGGTGTAGGGAGGAGTTTACAGTTCACTGAACACGCTGTTGCATACTTTCCACTTGGATTGCACTTATACCTGGTTTGAAGCCTAATTATGCCATCCGCTTTGGCCTATGTTTCTGGCTGTGCCGCTGCAGGGAGAGCTGGTGCGTGCTTACTTGGAAGGAAATTAGCAGGACTCTCACAGGGGAGATCTAGGAGCCCATTGTTTGGATTAAAGAAAGTCTAGGGCTTCTTTCATATCCACTTCTTTTTTGGTAGTGGTGGGCCTGGGTGCACTATGGTTAGCACAGGAAAACATGATGCTCTAGCACCTGTTCATTGATATTGGAAAGAAGATGCTTTTCTCTCATAATCCCCCAGTATCAACACAGTCGTAAGTGGTCTTTTTCCTTTCCACTCTGTAGCTCAGGAATGAAAAGCCATTCCACATACCTAACAAGTTAGTAGCACCTCAATGTATGTAATGTGTTCTTCTCATAAATTCTTAGAGTTGGAGAAAGCTTTGGAGACCATAGCACTTCTGTCTAGAGCAGGGGTCAGCACACTTTTTCCCTAAAGGGCAAGATAGTAAATATTTTAGACTTTGCTGGTCATATTATCTCTGTCACAAATACTCAGCTCTGCCATTGAAGCATGAAGGTAGCAATCTATAATACATAAATGTATGAGCATAGCAGTGTTCCAATAAAACTTTGTTGACACCAAAGTTTGAATTTCACATCTCAAAATATTCTTCTATTTTTTCCTAACTATTTAAAATTGAAAAAGACTTTCTTATCTTATGAATCATACAACAAGATTTATCCTATGGGCTATAGTTCATTGAACCCTGTTCTAAAGCACCTTGATCTAGGAGAATTTTCTGTGATGATGGAAATGTTCGATAATACTGAGCACTTGGAATGTGGCTAATGCCACTGAGGAACTGAGTTTTTAAATTTTAATTAAGACAAATTTAATTTTAAATAGCCACCTTTGACTAGTGGTTACTGTATTGAACAGACCTAGACCCCTGCTGTTTATCTGACCAAGATTTGAAACTCCCAGTTTTTGTGTCTTTTAGACAAAATTTCAAATTCCTGGAAGAAAAAGTCTGACTAGCCTTGTTAGGGCAATATCACATAAGGTAACAGACACTTGGGTTCCAGGAGTCCCATTACTGATTGGGGTACAGAGGTGATTTCCTGCAGAATGGAGCCTGAATATGCAACCCAACAGGGATTTGCTACAATAGTCTGAAGACTTTGCATTTCAAAAAGATGCCTCTATTGGAAAGGGAAAGAAACAACTTCAAAATGATATCCAGTAGTCCCCCCTTTTCCATGAAGAATATATTCCAAGACCCCCTTTGGATATCTAAAACTGTGGTTAGTACTGAATCCTATATATACTATATTTTTTCCTATATGTGCATACCTATGATAAAGTTTAATTTATAAATTATGCACAATGAGAGATTAAAAACAATAACTAATAATAAAATAGAACAATTGTATCAATATACTATAATAAAAGTTATGTGACTCTAGTCTCTCAAAACATCTAATTGTACTATAGGTACAACATGGATAAGCTGGACAAAGGGATAGTTTATGTCCTTCATGGGACATAAAGGGTCACATGAGATTTTATTAATTTACTCAGAATGGTACATAATTTAAAACTTATGAATTATTTATTTATGGAATTTTTCATTTAATATATATATATATTTTTTTGTGTGCTTTGTTTCTTTATACTTTTGATATGTTATATAGTGTATTCTTTTATTTTCCTTTTTATTGACTTTGTTGGGGTGATACTGATTAACAAAATTATACAGGTTTCAGGTGCACAGTTCTACAGCACATCACCTGTACACTGTATATAGTGTGTTCACCATCCCAAACCAAGTCTCCTTCCAATTGTGGCTGACCATGAATAATTCAAACTCTGGATAAGGGGGAACTAACTACTATACTGTTAGTAGCATCATAATGGGAGAGAGTTTCTGTGGCTATACCACATTTCAGAATTCCTTAATTCATACTACCAATGTTGATTTGCATAACCCCAGAGAATCTAATTGTTTTAAAATATGCTACCTGTGTAGTTGCAATAAGCATTACTATGTCTAAGGGGCAGTGCTAGATGCTTTCACAAATTGTTGCAGATTTATTCTTCATCTCATGAAAGTTCTCACACAGAATGCTGTTTTGCAAAGAATTAAAATGAAAGTAAATGTCCTCATGAAGAAAATAATGTGGATTATTATTCTGTTACAGAAAGCATTTCAAGATTATATTATTACAAAACTAAGATTTTAACCTTATATCAACTTTTGAATCTCTGAGAAAGTTTAGCATTCAGAGCTTTGACCTTAACACATTAATGGCATGCTTACCAGCTTAAGCTGCTCTTGGGAACCCCCTACCATCTCTGAAAAATTCTTTATTTGTTTGATGAGTACATGAAGGTAAGGATACTAATTCTGAATGAGAAATCAGATAAGACCATTGCTAAAGTATCACGTAAGAATTAAGTGATAGGAAAGTGGAAGCTGGGAAGATTTTGGAGTAGAGAGATTTCCAGAACAGTGACTGCAAGTGCCCTAAAGCAGGAATGAGCTTCCTGTTGAAGAAAAGGTGGCCAGAGGGATTTGGCCATGAAAGGGTGAATTCTGGAGATGGTCAATGATCAGATCATAAAATAAGGCTTGTTTAATACTCATCACAGACTCAGGAAGAGATCTCATACTAGCATACAATAAACACAAATTACCTCACTGACATTGAAGAGTACGAGCTGTTTGTTTATGGCTAACTTGAAGGTGATGGCTCAGCCAATGGACATGCATCCAATTGAAATAGAAAGTAGGTATATAGAATTATGTCTCCAGTTTCCCTCAAGGTATTGCAGACCAAGTAGTTTGGAATGAAATGCCTCCTTTGGAACTCGGCAGGGAGATGTGGTTACCTAGAAATCTCTGACTGTGAATTGGATCTCTTTTTGTCTCCTGTAGCATTAAGAAAAATTGGGGAAATCCTGATACATTGAAGGGTTCAGATGACCAAGAGAAACTAGCATATCAAATCACAGAAGGTGTAGAACTAAGATATCCGACACAACAACTTAGTCTGAACAGAAATCAATAAAAATTCTAAAGAATTAGAAATCAAAACAAATAAACAAAGTTTTTAAATCACTGGAGGTACAAAGAAGCTGTATATGCAAAATAATCTGTAGTCCGAGTACTCAGCTGCTGGAGCCTGGCACTGCAACCAAGGTTTTGAATTGGTCTGCAGAGGTCCTACAACAGTGCTTTTAATTGATATGAATGAAGATGAAAACAGGATTCTGTGATATAGAGAGATGATTCATTTACTTCATTAATAATGTTACAAAATACATCCATGAACAGGGAATTTGCAAGGTAGTGTTTTCCATGGATGATATTGAAACCATTGTGAATACATTTATTCATGATGGTAAAGTGAGCATTCCCATTGTTACTGCAAATGCAGGCACAGGTGACAATGTAGACAGAATTTGATTCTAATGGGCCTGCTCAAAGCTGTCAGTCCAGTCATACAGACCACTGGTTTGAGGTCTCATCCTGGCACAAAGGTGATGTGATATCACTAGTAAATGTAATTTGCTATGGTTATTATGGGTAGCAAAATTAGTAGAAATAAAATTTTACTACAGAGAGCATGAACTTGCTTTTATAAAAACATTTTTATTTATGAAGATGCAAAATTTTCATTGCTACCAAAACAGTGGCTTAATAGTGACTAATAAAAAAAGTATTATAATTCCCAGAACATTTTATCAACATTTTAAGGTTTTCTAATGGTTATTTGAGGAATGAATATTTCCCAAGAACATGGGTTAAATGTAAACATAAAAATGACCATGTTTTAAGTTGTTCATGAGGTCTTAATTTAGCTAGTTTTTATATCTGATCCATCACAATCATTGTTTTACTTTTAACCATTGAAAAAGCTTCTGTTGACACTGAGAAGAACGTAAAGTAGTGAAGGAAGGGGTTGCAATGGCAGTGAATGTGGACTTGAAGTGCAGGTTGGGGAGTGATGTGGCATCCATTTCCACACTCCATTATATCTTTTTATTTCAGGGTAATAATTAGAAACAAAAATAAGCCATTGCACTTCAAGTACAAATGATGACTGTGGCCAACAGATAATATGTGGTTAGTTGTATAGGTATCAATTATAAATCTCTTTTAAATGAGACCATTTCACTGTACCTGCTTAGCTCTATAATTTCTTGTAATTTTCACAATAAAACAAACACAAAATGTCTGTTGACAGCCAAGTGGTTGATTCCCACCATGTCAGTTCTGTTTCTTCTAATTAAATCATATCTTAATTCCTTGAAGCTGTCCCTTCTTAGTTTCTCAAGCCAATCTCTGCTTCCCCACGTGGTATAGCTTCTCCTGGCAAAGCAACACCGACCAGCTTTGCTGAGCTCCCGTACCACACACTTGGCTTTTTCAGTGTGAAGAAGTAGGTCCAGTTCACATATATCTCTGAGTCCTAAAGGCAATCCAGGAGTGAATAATCCATTTCTTCATTATGGCAGGATAAAGCCCTAAATAGAAATATTTATTTTAACATTTAGAAAATTTTGCTTATTTGACTATAAAATAACTCAATTTTAGAAAATGCTCTTTTTCTAATTCTACTAGGCTCTTTCTTTTAGCACCATGCACATCAAAACAGGAGAAAAGGATTAAGGTTGAGCATATCACCTAAGAAATGAATTTCAATTAAAATAACTGCTGTTCAAGGAGATGGAAGGTACTGTAGTTTGAAAAACATTTAAAATCCTCTACTTTCTGCTAAAGGATGATTCTGCCTGGAACACCATATAATAGAAATAGGGGGAAGGAAGGCTTTCCACAGACCACTAAGCAGTTAGATTTGGTAACCAGTTCATAACCTGTAATACAATTTGACAAACAAAAATTTTCTTTACCTTTTTGGACATCAGAGAATTTTGATGCCTGAAATATTGACTGTTTAATGTCATTGCAATTTTATTTTATAAAATTTCAAACAAGTGTGCATAATAATCTTGTATGTTATGTCAAAAAAGCATGCCATTTAAAAGACATGGTGATATATATGCATTTACATGCATATAAATACTATTCTGGAATGGAATGAAGTGATTCTGATAGTTTAGGTTTCTTCTCTAGAAAGATAATCTATTATTTAGGTTTGGAATGCAGCCCTCCAGGGAACAATGTAATCTTTAAGTGGTTGGGATTTTCAGTTATACCTTGTAATTTGTCAAATGTTCACATCACTTACATTAATGTTTATTGATAATTTTTATTATCTCTAGGCTGCTAACCTAATCTCTAGGTTACTATGTCTGACTTTTGATCACTTTTTTTTTATAATATTTATACCTTCAAATATAATTACTGTTTGCTCATCAATTTACAATAAAAAGCTGCTTAATAGCCTTTAAATATGCATTTTCAAATGCTCTTGGCTGATTTGAATGACTTTGTGTGTGTGTTTATGAGGTTCTTTCTAAATAGCCACAATACAAGAATAAAGCAATTAAGAGTGTCTTAAATACACAAACTGTTCAATTTAAATCTATGTAGATCATCTTGGGTTCAATTATGTTTATTCCATCTGTTTTTATCATCTGCTGTTACAATAATTTATCATTTCTACATGATATTAAAATGTAAATTAATCAAGAGAGGAAACACATGTGGACTATTAGTTAATAAAACTACATTTGGCAAGTCAGCTAAGTCATAAAAATTAATTAAATTTCATTGCCCATATATGCTTGTAATTGTATATTTAGTGTGCATTTGCATAATTATATAATGGAATCTATATGCTCTGCTAAGCATAATCTAGATGCACAAATTACCAATTCAAAACCAGAGCTTCTTATAAAGATATCACAGAGAAAGTTTCTTTTTTACAGGAAATCATGTATAAGAAGTAAATAAGAAAAAAAAGTTTTAAATGTAAACCATACATGCCTAAAGTTCAGCAAGGTAACTGACTGAAAAAACAATTCAAGTTACAGACAAGTCCTGGCTTTGTCCTTTGGAATGCCACTTTTAAAAGTGTATTTTATAGTTTTTGATCAGGAAAAAGTGTACTTTTTGAAAAGGTGCTGTGAGCAAGTTAGATTAGCTAACGTTCTGAGACAGATTGTGTGTAAAGGGCCTCTGACTCATAATAATTTTTGATGAATTACATTTCAATCAGTCTAGTCCCGTGATTAATTTAATTTTTAAAAATGGTGCCTAAGTAGTTGTTTTAAGATCATATACTGGGGCAAAATTGTACTTACTGGCATTACACTCTTAGATATATACAATTTAATAACATTTGCTGAAGGTGACTGGGAAAATTTGCATATTGTGAACAGCAGCCCCTGACGAAATCTATTTTGGGCACTGTCCAATTTCAACTCCTCAAAACCCAGTCCTCGCTAGCTGACCTCTCATTGGGTGATCAAAATAACTCACAATAAGTTTAAATGAGAGACCTAAGTTATCAGGTATATTTACTTACTGAAAAAGAAGATTGTAATACAAATACAGGGTGGGGCCAAAGTAGGTTTACAGTGGTTCGTATGAAAAATAATACAATAATTAATAAATAATAATACAAAACTAAACTCTGTTTCATGTACTCACAATTGTAAACCTTCTTTTGTCCCACCCTGTACATTTTGAAAATGTCAATCTGTTTAAACCACACCACTCCCTGGTGTCTTTTCCTGGCTCCTGTATGTATCAAGTTTAAGACTAAACTCACTCAACATGTTTAGCTTTGCTTGCTACATCCTTCCTCATGTGATCATTTGGGCTTTCCTCTCCTACTTTCCTCATTGCTCACCAACTGTCCTTCTGTGACTTAAGAATTGCATTGCCAAGAAACCTCAGGTGAACAGTTGAGTGCTGCATTATTATTATTTTTAGTGGAGAAAATGGTGCCAGGGACCAGATTGTTTGAGTCTCATAATTATATTTTTTCCTCTGCTAAAGCCAGATTTAAGAGTAGGTCATTTGTTGGCTCTTCTGGATAACAGTCAATTTAAGGTGCTAAATGTGATTAGGATACATTGGAAATATGGAGCCAGTTAACTCAAATCTCTAAGTACAATTCCTTTCATAATTGAACAAAAGTAAAAAGTGTTTTTTCTTCTGCCAAAGGAGATGATGCCTTTGTGTGAAAGTAAAAGCATAACATAGCACAGTTATTATATACTGGTTTACCTGCTGAGCACTTCTCAATGGGTAGAGCAGATTCAAGTTTTGAGTTGAAGCTATAGGGCAGATCAGCAGCCCAGAGAACAACCAGACAAGCAGTTAGCTGAGATTCCAATTCTATTCATTAAGAATGACTGGGTTTGTTCTGGAATTTAAATTTTAAACTCTTTTTGGAAAATGCATACTCTCCTCAAAAAAATAAATACCTACATGTAGCATGTAGAAACAAAATCTATAAAAAAGATGGAAATACTTTTTGCCCTAAAAATAAAAAAGAAAACCCCAAAAACATTTTACACATATTTTGAATAGACCTGATGTATGATAAAAAGAAACCCCTTTGTAATTCAAGACAATATTAAACAAGTTAAAATGCTATGTTACATCAGTGCATTTAATAATTACTTATTTTGAATATAAAGAAGGTATGATTAGTGTGTTTCTCCCTGTCTCATTGAATCATCAATTTCCTCCCAAGTCTTTTTGTAAAGGGGAGCAACTCTACTACTAGATACCCTTCTCTTTTTTAGACTTTAATTGTGAATTAATTTCAGATGTAAAAAAAATTGCAAAAATAGTACAAAGAGTTCCTTGTACACTTTACCCAGATTCTCTGTGAAAGATTCTTCTGATTGTACTGTACACCACTGGTGGACTAATGGAATAACTCATTCAGCATAGAGTTATTCCATGCATCTGTGCAATAGTGTATGTGTCTAGGAAAATCATTTCACAGCTCAGGCAAACCAAAAGGGCTGCAGAATCCCTTTGTCATGTATTTACCCTGTAACCCAGAATAAGTTGGCGTCATAGAACTGTGGAATGAATGACCTACTGAAAACTCCATATCACTCTAGGTAGGGCTATGATAACTTGTGAGTTGGAGATGCTCTCCTACAGGATGCCATAGATGCTTTGAATCGGCAGCTAAAATACAGTGCTCTTTCTCCCAAAGCCAACTCCAAGGGCTAGGAGTAGAAGTGGTTCCTCTCACTATTTTATTTAATGACTCTGTCTTCTCCACAATGTTGGTTTCTAATATCTTTTGCTTTCATTCCCACAATGTTGGTTTTAGATGTTATAGAGATATTTGTTACCAGGGAAGAAGGCTTCCACTAGGGATGTGTATGGGTGGTTGCCATAAAGATAGTTTTCTTAATTTGAAGTGGAGTTGAGATTCATACCTGGCCATTTTGAGCTCCTCATGTCCCTGAATCAAAAGATAAAGAGGTCACTAACCTCAGGGAGATGACATTTCAATCAACAAAGAAAAGTTGGATCGCTCTGTCACTGGAGACATCTGGGACCTAGATAATTCACTGAGCACTTAGTACTTTCATACAGCATAGTATAAGTTAATGGGAAACTAGGAAAATTTAGTAAAGGATGAACTACCAGAGGCTGAGCCTCTTCAGAGAAGAATGTGTAGGTCACTCCACCATAGAGCATCTCTATTGCCAAGGTGTTGGCTAAGGGCAAAGAGAAGATGCAATAGTTGTTATAAGAAGGGTGTGTTAAAATCTTAACTATCAGTCACGATCAGTTACTAGACTGAAGACCAGAAAATATATCTATATTTTAAATATATATGATGAATGTAAGTTCTGTGTATATTGAGAAAGAAGAAAGCAGCCTCTGATCTTTGATAACTAATCTGATACTCACAACTAGACCAAATGGCTTTCCTGTTGAACATAAACAATCTCATAGGACATCAATATCAAGCAAGGTCAAAATTCACAATAAAAGGAGTCAAAAGCAAGGTCACTGAGGCAGCCCCCCAAAAAATACCCCTCCCAGATAATGAGTTAACTGCTGCTTTTTCAATTACAGATTTTTCCTCAATCTAGTTTCTCCTTCTTATTAGATAAGACTTATTGAGAAACATAAACATGGAATTGTCCCTTCTTTCTGATAGCACTGTATCTAAGATGAACCCCCACTTCCTTGGACCCTCCCCAAGTCACCCAACTAAAGCCCAAATCCTATAACAGATTGTTTTTAACACCCTCATACCAAGACTTCCATCAGTTTCCTATGACATGCATTCTCCCTCAATGAAATGAGTAATAAACCCAACTTGTTCAACTCACGGTTGCTGGCCATATTAACCACTTACTTCTGTTTTCTCCCTTTAAATTCCTCTACTATTTCACACAAGGGGTGTTCTTCTTAATTTTACAATTAGTTTTAGGTTACAGAATACTCCAGTAGGATGTTGACTGAGTTAGATGAGAAATTAACACTGATGGGACATTCTCTCCCTTTTTGAAGGAGAAGGTGAGGGTATCTTAGTTTGTGTGAAGGTTAGTTGTATGATATCATGATAGGCAGATACAAGTAGTTGCTGTTGTAGAAACTTGGAGGGTGAAGATTGATGCTGAAGAGCAAACAGGATACACTATGCCAAACATTTGCCTGGTCACTCTCAGCTCTGTTCCCCTTTCTTGCTCTACATTGCTCTTGCACAGGGGGCCTGATAACTGCAAACCAGTGCCCAGGATCCCTCTCCCACTGGATGCTGATTAGATTTGGCTAAAGGGAAGGACTGCCAGGTCATTGGCAAGCAGGAGTTTGGGAGAAGATGGTAGTACTTCTAGTGGTGTTTACAACAGTGGCTACATCTCCTTCATGGTTTGAGGTCCGTTCAGAAAACCACCCCCTAGTAGTACTTCTGCCTGTATCCAGCTCACACAGGGAGGCCTTCTGTCCTTGTCTCTGATAACACCATCTGCTCTATTTGCTCACTTGCCCTAGAATGGTAGCAAATTCCTGCAGTTGTTATTTTTTGATTACCTTAACTTTTCTTGTTTTTAACTCTTCCAACATTTCTGTAAGTAGTTGCCCATACTAAACTCCTTCTGTTGAGATACCTAGATTGAATTATGTTTTGCTCTTACCTGAAATGATGCACATGATATGCTGAATTTGTAGATTCCTTTTATATACCTTAAGGAAAATAGATTATGAGTCTTGTCACTGGTTATGTTGATAAAATTACACTTTCCAAAATGGGACAGCTTAATTCTAAGAAGCTCAATGTAATTTTTGATAACCAAATCTTATGGAATCATGAATCACAAAAAGCAGATGCGAATTCATCATTTTTCCTACATATTTGCCTTATTTCTCCCTAGGGACATGCAATTTCACTAACACTTGTAAATATTTGGACCAATTAAGTGAAAACAACTCTTAATAGTCATTTTCTAATTGTTTGAGATTGTAAAATAGACTTAACAAGACAAGAATAGGGGGCTAAAATGAAGCATAAATCTTAATGCTTCTTTTGTCCCCAGAAACTGGTTGAAGGAATGAACTTCTTGTTATAATGCAAATACACCCTGGGTTTTGCAAGAGTTATACACAAATCCTGCTAGAGAAGAGGATCTTAATTTTTTGTTCTCTTAGTTGGTACTTGTCTGTATCTACTTTCTAAAAGTTAATACTCAAAGATGCTTTAAAGAGCAGACTTGAGAAAACCTCAAACCCTTGACATGTCTCTAGGAGTCATCTCATATTTAACAAAAGGAAATAAAATCTGAGTGTAGGAATAATACAATTAACAAGACACTTTCTATCTCTAAATTAGATACAATTTATTATTGGAGTTTTTGTGTTGATTCATCTTTTGTTGATGTTTTTGTTTGGCTGCTACAGTTGGAGTTACAGCTGAACACAGGAAGCGTTATTAGCTACTTAACCAGAATATTGTAAAATGTCACTGTATCTGTTAAACAATGGTCAGAAGCTTGACTGCATATACAGAGTTGAAGAGATAAAGAAACTTAATTTTATTCTAAAGCAGGACTGGTGTTTTGACACCTAGATGAGTCCAAAGGGGTGAGGCCCATGATGATGATGCAGACATTGATGAATGTTCATTACTTATTTTTGATGGTTTTGAGTATTAATTTTGGTGGTTTGGTTTACTATCACAGAACCTGAAATGGAAGATGGAATGTGGCTATTTTACGCATTGTCTACAACATTAGAATATCCGTCCTGTTTTCACATAAGAATCTGATCATGTAGGCAGCCTGGCTCTTAAAGAATGTAAGAACTGGAAAAGCTCTAAATTTCAGAGGAGAAAATTGAGACCCAGATAAGAGTCACCAGTTTATTGAAAAGTCTGATTTTAGGAAGGGAACAGGAATAAAATGGTTTTACTTCTCTGTAAGCATTGCCTTTAGTCATGCTCAGCTGAATTTTCCTTTCCCATCTCCCTGTGACATCTCAGGTTTATCCCATAGCTTTCCAGCCACTTTCGATGATGAACAACTCCAGTTCGGTGTAGGCCAATTTCAAACAATCTTAATACAGTTTAGTTGTCCATCTTCTCTCCTCCCCCTCACATGGGCCAGGCTTTTCAAACTGAAGGACTTGAGAAGGGGCGAGAGCATGATCACCTCTTAAACATTCTCTTTCTCCTCCTACTACTGTGTCTCTTGCTCCTCAGAGTTTGGAGATGGCAAGAGGGATTATAAATTAAAAAAAAAAAATTTACTACTTAACTGGGCAGGGAATAGCAGTCTTGTGCTGGGAGTTGATGTTGAATACTCTGTGGCAGATGTCCTGATGCTGGCTGCCTCGGAGCAAATGTGTGAGTTCTTTGGAGAATTCAGTATGAGATTTCATTGAGATTGGCTATGGATTGCCCTTTGCTACATGTGGTTGGCATATTCAGCTCCTAAGGCTGGTGGTCTACTCCAGGGGCTCCTTCTGTGGGGTCTCTTTGCCTGATGACCAGTCCTCTCTGGTGGAGAACTGAGAAGTTTGCTCAGGCCCATTACCATCTGAGGGGTGCACTTTGCCCATGGGACACTTGTCATCCTTTTCTCACTACCCCTTCGTAGTGCTGGTTGCTTTGTTGCTGACTTTTTAAAAACACAGTATTTAAATAGTGAAGAAATAATTCATTTATGAACAACAGTATGTCATTGGTAGACATTCTGCTTGGGTTAGGTAAAACATAAGTGTAAAATTCTACTTGCTCTGTGTTAATTAACACGCCGCAGAGAGCCTGATGTTCCCCACAGGCTCTGGGAAGAGTGCTCAAACATCTTTTGGGCTCAGGGGAATTTTGTATCATTTTTGGTTTTTCACTATATATTCAGTAAATGGGTCTCTTGTGGCTGGAAAGAATTAACACACCTCCTTAACTGCCCAAATTAACTCCCTAGCACTGTGAAAAATCTAACTCTGTGTCTTTGAAGAGCTTTGAGCAAGTTGGATGAAAGCAATCTCCAGGAAACAAGTAGAAATATATGCTATTTATTGAAGTGTCGAGTATGTTTATTAGATGAGCCGATTAGCCACAGGGATATTCAAATTTTTCAGCAAGTAAGTGTTCAAACCAGATTAGCTTTGTGCATCTCTCTCTGTTCACATACTCCATGAGCGTACAAGTTGTATTATAAACTGCATCTTCTCTTAATTCAGGAAAGGTTTTTCCTATCTCTTTTCTGTTATTAAAGAGGCATAGGATCATAGAGAGAGCACAGTACTGTCAGGAAATTAGTGTTAAAAAGAAAGAAAGATGAATTTAATCATGTATATATACACAAGTTAAGGGCCTGAAACATTAAATAACAGATCATTTTAGAATTTGAATAAGGATTAAAAATGTAACCTGGTAAAGTTTTTTGAGTCATACCTGTTTCCCACCTCTGGGCCATTTCCCTTTCATCACAAATCTAAATACAATCTAGGTCTGTACACTTAGTTCAAATCTCTCTTTGCAGTTTTCTGACAACTGTCTAATCTATAGAAATCTCTTTCCTTTGAAATTTCATTGTTGTTATTGTTTGTTATCACTCTGAGACAAAGTATTAGGTATTTAATCAAACTAAATTAATATTAGTGGAATGAATCAATCAGAAATTGGGTCTTTTATTGCCTTGTATTCTGTTTGAAAATTACATTATTGCATGTTATTTGTATTTTCTCTGTTTAAGCCTTAATTCTCTTCAAGATTATAAACTTACTGAAGGCAGTGATTAGGTTTATATCACTTGAGTATTATTTAAAAGGCCTCCTGTAGGTCCGTCTGGAAAAAGTCCAGTCATTGTTAATATAACGAGAATGGTTTGCATGACATTCATGTAACCTGGTGACCCAGGAGAGTGGACTGGAATGTGCATGCATGAACAATGATGACTTCACTGTACAAGTCAGTGGGGATGGTAGATGCTGTTGAGTGAGCATGTGTACTGTGTGGCTGTCACACTCAAAATGACTGAGCGAGTAGAACAACGAATCTGCATCAAATTTTGCGTTAAGCTTGAACATTTCTCTGCTGAAACTATTTGGGATGATTCAGAAGGCCGCAGCTACGGGCAACTGGTGATTGGAGGTTTCATCATGACAACATGCCCACTCATGCATTATGTCTTGTGCAGAGTTTTTTTGGCAAAAAATAAAATCAGCCAGGTGACTCAGCCCCCTACAGCCCAGAATTGGCACCTTGCAACTTACGGCTTTTCCCAAAACTGAAATGATCTTTGAAAGGGAAGAGATTTCAGACTGTTGATGAGATTCAAGAATATACAGTGGGACAGCTGATGGCAATGGGGAGAACTGTGTGAGGTCCCAAGCTGCCTACTTTGAAGGAGACTGAGGTGTCATTGTCCTATGTACAGTATTTCTTGTCTCTTGTATCTTCTTCAATAAATGTCTCTGTTTTTCATATTACATGGTTGGATAGCTTCTGGACAAACCTTGTATGTATATGAGGTCTATATATATACATACACACATACAGACTACTATATATATATATATATATATATATATATATATATATATATACACACACACACACACATATATATATATGAGGCCTATATATATATACAGACTATACACACACACACACACACACACACACACACACATATGATCTGTCCAGAAGGTATCCAGCCATGTAATATGAAAAATAGACATATTTATTGAAAAAGATACAAGATACAAGAGACCATAGGACAATGACACCTCAGTCCCCTTGAAAGTAGGCACCTTGGGACCTCACACAGTTCTCCCAATCGCCATCAGCTGTCCCACTGTATTTTCCTGAATCTCATCAACAGTCTGAAATCTCTTCCCTTTCAAAGATCATTTCAGTTTTGGGAAAAGCCATAAGTTGTAGGGCACCAAATCTGGACTGTAGGGGGCTGAGTCACCTGGCAGATTTGATGTTTTGCCAAAAAAACTCTGCATGAGATGTGATGCATGAGCAGGCATGTTGTTGTGATGTAGCTGCCAATCACCAGTTGCCCATAGCTGTGGCCTTCTGAATCATCCCGAATAGTTTCTGTAAAGGAATGTTCAAGCTTAATGCAAATTTGATGCACATTTGTTGCTCTACTCACTGTAATTTTGAATGTAATGACCATACAGTACACATGCTCACTCAATGGCATCTACCACTCCCATGACTAGTACAGTGAAGTCGTCATAGTTTATGCATGTGCATTCCAGTGCACTCTCCTTGGCTGCCTGCCACGTTATATGGATGTTGGACAAACCATTCTTGTTAGATTAATAATTGCCAAACTTTTTCTGGACATACTTAGTACATACCATATATATATATATATATGGACAGACCCACCCCCCACACATGATTTTTTAATTCTGTTCCATTAATTCCTACTTGATCTGGGGCATTCAAAGATGATTCAGTACTCTTCTCCAGGACTCATCCTCCATCAGATAGCAAGTGATTTAGCACCCAGGAGCCTGGGTGATTATCTTGTTAATTTTCCATGAAAAAGATGCACTGCTCTGCACTGATTTGATATGTATTTCTTCAGATATAATTTTGCTCCTCTGAGTTTGGTGAGTCATAATTTGCTATTATTTTATTATCACTTTGAAAAATGCAATATGTTAGAAATTCCATTTTTGGTAAAAATATTTTGTTTTAATATGATATTTCAACCCATAGAGCAGAGCTCCTTAGTGATTTAAAGCAGGCTCACTACCTTTATTTGAAGAAGCATTTTTATTTCTCTTCTTGCATCTGCCCTTAGAAATTATGAGAATTCAGAATGGAAATAAGTTGTGCAATTTGCTCAAAGGCTGCTGTTAAGCTTGCTACTGCAGGTTTCTAGAAATGTAAGTAAATAAAGATGGTTTTAATATTCTCAGAAAGAGCTTCTTTGTTAAATGATTCAGCATTAATAAAGGCCTTTTCATATAGAACAACAAGGCCTGCTGATATCTCAGAGTTCTGTTGTGGCTTTGAAGAGAACAAAAACAAGAAAATATTTGTTAAGTGTCTTCTTGAATCTAGCCTGTCAAGTGGATATGGATGGAGTGCCTTCTGTGTGCTTGGTCCTAGGATTAAATACAAACCAGGCATAGGCTATGCCTGCAGGAAGCTCATAATCGAATGCAGAAGACAGAATATTCTTAATAGCAAGTGAAAAACTGTAGTAATAAATGCATGTAGAAGCTAACAGTGATTGCATAGAGCAGGGGATGATTATTCTATCTGAGTTACCAGAAAGCAGGTGACAGTAAAGTCTTTAGTGGAGAGGCAGGTTTTGAACTAGCTTTTGAAATTGGAATAGGAATGATCTAGATAGAACACAGGAGCATGAGGAGGTGGGCATTACAGGAGAGGTGGCACCATGTGGAAATTACAGGAGGTGCCTGATGATATAGACTTGAAAACAGTATAGTGTGCTTGACACACTGTAAACTGGTCCAAATGGCTGGAGTGTGAAGTGTGAGAGAGGAGTAGCAGATGATAAGTTTGGGAAGTTAGTCTGTCCACCTATTGATGATGGGCTTTACATTGATGCTGAAGAATTTGGAATTCGTTTCTAGGGGATTGGAATCCAATGAAGAACTAGCAGCAGGAAAGAGACTCAATTAGATGATCATTTTAGAAATTTCACCTGCACTGCCAGAAGATTAGTAAAGGAACAGAAATAAAGGCAGGGAGCCTCATAAGGAACTCCACAGTACTTTATGCATGAGAGGGAGCACTCACCACACCTTCACTTGTAAAAAATTAAGAATTGTATACTGCCTTTCAAGACATTTTTTCCTTGGTCAAAATTCATATTTTCTGGGAAGGAAGAAAAATTTAATTTTATATTAGTGGGAAAATCTCTTTATTCTCACATATATCTTATCAATAATTTTTTTGATATTACCTCTTTACCTGTGTGTGGATTTAAGTTGTAAAATCAATCTTACAAATTCACATAGCAGATAAATTGTGATAGTAAGATATTTTTAGTTAATAAAAGAAAAACTATTTTAAATTCAGTTGGTTACTGAATATTTATTTTTGCATATGACTAAAGAAATCTCTAAAACCCCAAGGCTATTTTTTATTTTTTGCCTTTTAAAAAATTGTAGTTTTCTTATGGTTGTCCCATCTTTCCCCCATTGCTCTCCCCTGCCCCCCCACACCCCCACAGTCAATCCCCACCCTGTTGTCCATGTCCAGGGGTCATTGATTAGACCCGTCCCTTTCTTTCTCTCCTCCTCCCCTCTGGTCACTGTCACTCTGTTCCTTGTTTCCATGCCTCTGGTTTTATTTTGTTCATTTGTTTTATTCATTAGATTCCTCTTATAGGTAAGATAGGGGCTTTTTTTTTTTTTTTTTAGATTAAAATAGCATTTTTAATTAGTTAGATCAGGCCTTACTAGAATTATAGATTATTAACTATTCAGAAAATGGTGAGAAGTAGTTCTCTGTCAGTTGAAATATACTTTAAAACTAAGCCTGTCTATGACATTTTAGAAGTTCAGTATAAATTATGAAACCTTTCTTCTTGTACCAGGGATATTACATTCATCTGGGATACTCACCGGTTGTTCACATGTACAATAGTCCAGAGGCGATTTTATCCTTCCAGTGTGTCATTTAAAATTTCTAAGAAAATAGATTCTCATTCCTCTTATACATTTTAATGCATTTTAAAAGCATAAGTAGCTTAACTAATCATTTAAAAAGCTTTGTACTTATTTCAATGCCTATTATGAAATAATTCTTGGAATAAAAATTTTTAAGTGGCACTGATGTATCAGAATATATATTGCACTCAATTCCACTATATCTGTGGTAAAAATATTCACCAGCACATACAAAATAAAAACATGATCAGTTTCTATGACTTTCTATTTTATTTTTATGTGTTTCTATTTTAAAATACATCAAAATCTCATCTGAGCATTGTGGGCAGCTGTCCTCAAACCCATAATGGCATGAGAAAACAAATGTAGCAAATAATAGCAAACACTTATATAGGACTTACTGTGTCGGGCACATTTCAAGTCTTACTGACTCATTTGATTCAGCTTGTATGTGATCTATAAATTGTGCGATCATGTATAGGAGTCTTGTTTGAGTAGTTGTCAAAGCCAATAATTATAGTCAAGGAAGAGTCTCAGTGTGTCCAAGGAATAATACTGAAGACTCCTGAATAGTCTAAGTTATGTTAATGAGCAAAATGGCCTGCTTCTCAAACCTACAGTGCACATACAGTCATGCCTCTTATTGTCACAAATATTTTGTTGAACCCTGACCTTCATACTGGCAAGATGTCCAGTATTTCTATCAGAGGCACACTCTCCTTTGCCCAATTGTCCAAGGAAGCTGGGAACTCACTTCATCATGGTGTCACTGCTGATGCTGAATTTGCACAGTGCCATGGACACTTTTGCACTGTAGCTGAGGCCAACTCTCTGGCCAGTGGTGGTTGTCCTGGGCAGGAAGCTTGAACTCTACCCCTCCACCATGACCCTACCACAGCCAAGTGCTAAGCTCTGTTAAAGAGTCTATACACTAGACCTCCCAGGACCCAAGTTCTTTAGTTTACCTGAAATGAAAATGGCTCAGCATTTTTCCTCATTGTTCCCAATCACCCCACCAGGCTGGCTGGCCCCTGAAATTTTTCCAGCATTAGAAATTCAGTGTTCAGAAGTCAATTCTCCCCTGTACTCTTAGTGGGAAACCAGTGTGCCACCAGCATAGATGGTCATATTATTTTCAAGTTTTCATAACCATACCCTGATTCCAGACTATGGTCATGATTATCTAATATACCTTGAAGAAATTTCCCTAGTTTTATGTTTCAAAGATAGGAATTATGCACAAAATACTTTTTATTCTAAAGGGTCCTCGAGTCCCACAAATTGACTTACTCTTGCCTTATTAATAATTTCTGAGTATAAGGTCACAGGTAGTAACATTCCTCAGCCACACCATAATTCATAACAATGGGTGTATGTGTGTTTACTCTAAATTTGAATATGATCTCCTTAAGTGACCATTCCCAGGATAAAGAATAAAACATCTCTTATTAAATATAATTAAACCAAACTGCATTGCAAAATATCACACCAAACCAAACTAATTCATTGTTAAAACAAAACAACATAACATCCCACATACTTATAAGCCAGGTTATATGAATTTCTTGGGTTGCCTATCTTTTTTGACTTAAAGTTATCCTATGTCTTCTTGAACTGGATTAGAACTTCAACATTCATAATCCCAAGAAAGGGATACAATTTCCTTTGTAAATGGCAGTTTGCCTTGGCACTACTTTAGGAAAGAAGACTGAGCCTTCTTCAAAACATTCCTAAGCTCTGCAATATTTCTACACTCTCATTATTCTTTTTATACAGAAAGATTATAAAGATAAGGATGGTGGAGATGGCAAGATGTGTATGTGTATGTATGTGTGTGTGTGTGTATTAATCCTTGACTGAAAGGATGCAGAAATTACAAAACTTATAAAATAATTTTGAGAGGTGAGGAGACAAGTCTCAAGGTGGAAGTGTCTCACAAAGTGATCTCAGTTTTTTTGCTTAAGGTTTTTATAACCCCCACAGGACATCTTTTGACATACGAAATGAAAACCAGGAAGGAGCCTAGACTTTGTGACTCAGCTTTCAAAGCAGCCCCAGATCAAGAATCCTGTTTTGTGTGTGTTTTCCTCTCTGACTTAAGGGTGCTGCCTTATTATTTTCTTGGTATTCTAGGCACTTCTCTCCCTTCCTCTCTCTAAGCTAATTTTTAGTTTTGCTTAACATATTATTAAATAAAATGTTTATCATGGTCATCAATTTATACTTACTTTCTTAGCTACTGTTTTTCCTCTGACCCTGGGCAGTTTAGAAAGGGTATTTTATACTATAGATATGAACATTTTGATTAATATAAGTAATTTTCTATACATTTTCACCCATGCACTGCAATCTACCCTTCAACCTGTTTCTGAAATGCTCTGAAGTAGGTATGGATTTAGTCAGTCATCATAAATGAATGTTAAAATGACTAAAAGAAAGATTGAGGGGTGCTTTATTGTGTTGACAACACCTGGTTTATTTTAATGTCACTAAATGTGGGCAACCGGATGGTATGTGTCTTGGGTGCAATGCAATAGGAGAAGCAGCACAAACTCTGACATGTTCTTGACAAAAAAAAAAAATTGAACGTGACTCCAGTCAAGGTCACTATTAGTTTACAGGAAATATAGGGGTGAGGGGAAGAAATAAAATAAATCGTGAAGAATCAGTGAGTCAAATCAAGAATGTGGGACACACTGCAAATCAAATAACTTGGTCTCTTTCCAAATAAATGACGCACGAAGTGGTGGGCTGGAAGCTTGTTGGCAATTAAATTAGATTTAACAAACATGACAACCAGATGCAATGGTTGGCTTCTATTTAAATAAGCCGGATGTAAAAATGCTATTTATTGAGACAATTGGGGATATTTGAATATAAACCAAGTATTGGGTGAATTAAGAGTTATTGCTACCCTTTTTTAGATGTAATATCATTTTAGTTATACAAAAAACATTTATAAAATATACATTTGGAAGTAGTTACAAATTAAACTATGCCTGGAACTTAAAATATTTCAGTTTAAAACAGAAATGCTCAAAAAAAATATCACCGGGAATAATGAGGCAAGATTGTCTAAATGTGGTTAATTATCAAAACTTGGGAATTCATTATACTATTTTCTTTATTCCTCTGTGTTTGAAAATATCCATTTAAAGTTTTAAAAAGTAATAAAATTAAAATTGATATGTCAGTTTGGTAGTCTCATATGTTATTCAAAAATGGCATTTTATCAACTTTCTGATATGATAGAAAGAGTTTTCTATAATGATACGTCTTTAAAAAGGCAGGAAACAAAATTTTAGAATATTCTCATTTATATAGCAAATAAATTCACATGGAAAAAAAGGCCTATGAAAAAAATCCAGAAAATATTTTGTCTTTGATTAGTCAAATAATGGCTAATATTTTTACTATACTATTTATTTATTTCTGTAGTTTGCAAGTTTCAAAATTTTATCCAGTTTAAAATTTTTTCATTGAAATACTTAATAGCTCTTATTTTGACTTGCAAATTCACTGTCCCTGGAGCATGACTACTCTGTTTACTAAAAGGGCTAAAGTCCAGCTTCCAGTGTTTGCTAGTCTGGTGAATTTAAGGAGATGGAGGGGATGAACCCCAGTACAAAGAGCCTTAGGGCACAACAGGTCCAGTCTTGATTACTCCCATTTGCCTTCTGTATATCATCTCTGTTCCACCTTAAAGAGAAAACATTAGGAGGCTGTCTCCCTAGGCTGTAACTCACCAGCTATGGAGGATTGGAGGGAGAGGGCAGCAAAAGTGAGTGTCTGGGGTTGGTCACTCCCCCAGTTTACACAGGCTACCTATTTCCCTGGGGCTTTTGCCGTCTCTTGATAATTCCTTGGAACATCTGTGCTGGCATCTGAAAAGTTGCAATTGACTTTTGTGGTGAAGACAAAGGAAATGATTGTCCCAAATACACAGAGGAGAGGCCAATGCAGTATTTACAGTTTTATTCTGACACATCCTCTCACTACTCCTTCAACTGCTCTCTGTCTCAAGCTTCAGGCAACCACCACCCCTCAACACATCATTTAAATCAGCTGTAGTATTGCTATGGCAAGGTTAGTTTCTGAAATGCATTTGCCCCTCTCACTTCTATGGTTATTCCAGGATTGATTTTACAGAGGAAGCCAGAAGTCCCATGTTAAGTTGCCATATGGGCAGGAACCAGAAGTTCCTACTATGTTGAGTAAATATTTTTTTCACAAACTGATGTCCTCTTTTATAAGGCATCTGTTCATTCTTTTGCCCATTTATCCTCTGGGGTCTTTGGTTTTTAAAATTGATTTTATGAGCTATTTATCTGTTATGGATATTGTCATGTTTTCTGCTATTTTAATGCAAATATTTTAATGTAAATATTAAAATAGGGATATTTTATCACATTTGTTTGCCTTTTATATGTAGTTAGTGAATAAAATAAATTTATACTTTCAGTGTAGAGAAATATATCTATCATTTCTCTTTGGCACAAGACCTGGGTTCTGGGAATCCAGGCCTGATTTTAGCAAGCCCCCACAGTAACTGCTGGTGTCAAGGACTGACTAAACCCCCCAATAAATCTGCTGCCCCTGACCCAGTGACTGCCTGTGTCCTTCAAAGGTATCCTCATCTGCAGACAGGAATTTAGCAACTTTTCTATTCTCAGAATCAACTCCCCCTGCCTCTAACCTCCCTAGAGTCAGGTGACTATCAGCAGATGAAAACTGTCCAACTGCCAACCTGCTGGCTGTACAAGGGGGCAACTTAGCCTATCCTGTACTGCATACATATTCCAAGCCTCAGAACTCCTTAAAAACTCACTCTGCCCTGACCCTAGCTGCTGGTGTCTGCTCCGACCCCAGCCAGCCATGTTGCGTACTCACTAAATCATCTTGCTCAGCATTTGACTGCTGGCCTTCTCTACCTCCACTGACCCCCCCCTGAAACCTAACAATTTCATTTGTGATATCCCTCATTACCGTTAAGCTTAGCAAGTTCTAGGGATCAGAGGAAGTCAAGAATAGGAAAAACTTAAATCACTTAAATATATAAAATATTTATGTATAGTAAACATCTTGATAAAGTTAAAAAAAAAAGTGCAAAAAATGTGAAAAGCCTATCCATCAATGACCAGAAATATGGAGATATAACTTACATATAATGTTGATCCCTGTCGCTACTTTTGCTGCTGACCTATCTGTGCTGGTGTAACCTGTAGTCTCCTGTCTCAGCACAGAAAGCCCATGGTACTTGCTCCCAGATAGGCTGGCTACCATCTCTCTCTTATGTCTAGTGCCTGCCCCAAACCTCTCACTGGTGCTGCAGATTCCAAGAGATCTCCCTTTTGGTTCCTGGTTTGGAAAGTTGACCCTGTATCCTTCTGCTAGAGGATCACAATCTTCCTGGAGAATGTGCAGCTTCAGCTATCTTTTGAATCCATCAGAAAGACCCAAAGGAATTTCTAAATTCTGTAAATGCTGTGTACAGGCTGAGAGGAGACAGGGAGCTATTTCAGGCCCATTTGCTGGGCCTCTTCCCTCAGTCATTTCTATTCTTATCACTCAGGTACTGTGTTCAGCATGGCCCCATGCCATCCCCAGGGGCCCCTCTGTAAGGCCTGCAGTCTTTGGAGACTATGTCTAGGTGTGCAAGCAGCAAACCTCTCACTCTGGAATTCTCCTGAACCACTTGCATGTTTTTACAATCACAACTTCTTCTCCTTCCTCAATCACTCCATTTGACTCTGGGGCTGCCTTGGAGGGATTTGTAGTGAAGATTTCCCTCTTCCCCTGAAAGCTTTCTTTATTTTTCTCTTCCTGTTGGGTTGAGATAGTCCTAAATCATTTCCTTCTGATTCCCAATATGGTATTTATTCTCCAGTTACTTATAGAAATAAGTATTAAAGTCCTATCTGTTTTAATAGAGGAAGAGCTGCAGAAAAAATTCAAATTACAGGTAAGGAAAAATAATACCAGGGAATATCTTAAAATCTATTATCCTGCTACAGAGTGGAGGGACAGGTATTCTGGGCAGGAGGAACAGCATGCAGAGAGATGCTGAGGTGGGGAGGAGCAAGGCCAGATGGTGGGAATGGAGAAGAGGACAGCGGGTATCCCAGAAGATGGAGATAGAGATGATGCTGACCAGATGATGGTGAGTCTCCTATAGCAGGTGAAGGGGGGTTTGTTGAAAATGATTTTTATGTCCAGGTAAAGAATAGGGCTGTGGCTTCTTCTGATGCCTCAGAAAACACAGACATGCTTCCAGGTGGTAAGCGGGACATGAATGCCAACTTAGGGACCCATGGGTGATCAGTCTTGGGTGAACATGGGGACCTATAGGGTGAGGATTATTGTGTTAGAGATATGCTTACTCTTTTCCATTCATACCTGCTGTCTCCATTGCCAGTTGTGACAGATAAAGGCAATGTGTCCTGGGTTTAGATTGTGCAAGATTCTTACAGGCCTGATGGTTACTTTTGTGGCAGTTTCAGAATGTGATTTTGGTTTTTGTAAACAGTGGATAGCAGGCAGGAGAAGACCTAAAACAAGAGAGCAACATTTCACAGCAGCATGTACAGTCTGAGTTGTGGGCCTTCCCCTCAAGTCAGGGCGGCCAAGGCCTGTTTCAGGAGAAACTCCCCAAAACTTGGTTCTTCTCACCAATGCAGTAAAGAATTACAGATCAGCGAGTCTATTAGCATGCAAGCAGGATTTATTGGTGATCTGTTTTCAGGGAAGAGAACGGGCATTGCTGAGGTGGGGGTTCAAGGCAAGAACAGGGATAGCAGGAGCAAGAGAGGCAAGGGCAGGGGTGGCAAGAGCAAGAGCCCAAGCAGGGGTGGCCTGAGGCCAGGCGGCCAGAGAGAGTGAGTCCTTTGTTCTGAGGATTTATATAGTTGACTCGTTGGGGGCATTGGGGTAAGAAGTTACATACTGATTGATTGGTAAAGGTGGTGCTAGCTTTCCAGGACTGGGGAGGGGGAGTAACTACCCAAAGGTGTTAACGGGCTTCTTCCTTTAGGCACTATGGGCCCTTTCCAGCCTTTTAGGCCTCGGGATGAAAGCACAGTTTTGAAGCCTTTCTTTCGCAGATAATGGAAAAGATACATAGAATTTCAAGGTCTGGTGAGTCAGTGCGTGGGACAGGTAGTCCTCCTCCTCCCTGTCTTGTTTTGCTGTCTATCCTACCTAATAGGTCACATCACCTGTCCTGAGGTAGCTTACTGTTATCATCCAAGACAGAGAAAGGATGGAGGCTTGGATGGAGCCATTTGTTCAGGTGGATGTGCATCTTTTTTTTTTTTTGTCTGTAAAAGACAAATATTGAAATTTGTTTTCTATCTCCTGTGAGGTACTTGTACTTTTTGGAATACCATGCCACACTAGCCTAAATTCAAGCATTAGTTATTTTCAGTGTCAGAATGCATTTTATCTTTTTTAGTGAGAAATTTTAGGAACAGTCTAATGAGATTGGTTGACAATAGTTTTTGTTTCCTGGGTTTTAAAGGTAGTCAGTACAAACTCAGAAGACAGATTAACTACTCAATACCAGGAAGACAGACAACCCAATTAAAAAATGGGCAAAAGACCTGAACAAACACTTCTCCAAGGAGGACATACAGAGGGCCCATAGGCATATAAAAGAATGCTCAACATCACTAGCCATCAGAGAGATGCAAATTAAAACCACAATGAGATACCACCTCACACCAGTCAGAATGGCCATCATCAACAAATCAACAAACAACTTGTGCTGGAGAGGATGCGGAGAAACGGGAACCCTGGTGCACTGTTGGTGGGAATGCAGACTGGTGCAGCCACTATGGAAAACAGTATGAAATTTCCTCAAAAAACTAAAAATGAAACTGCGTTTGGACCCAGTGATTCCACTGCTGGGATTATATCTGAAGGATCCTGAAACACCATTTCAAAGAACTTATGCACCCCTATGTTCATAGCAGTGCTTTTACAATAGCCAAGTAAAGTAATGGAAATAGCCTAAGTGCTCATAAATGGATGAATAGCTCAAAAACCTGTGGTACATTTATACAATGTAATACTATGCAGCAGAAAAAAAGAAGTAACTCCTACTTTTCCTGAGAGCGTGGATGGAACTGAAGAGTATTATGCTTAGTGAAATAAACCAGGCAGTGAAAGACCAATACCATATGATCTCACCTATAACAGGAACCTAATGAACAAAAACAAACTAATGAGCACAATAGAACCAGAAGCATGAAAATAAGGAACAGACTGATAGTGACCAGAGGGAATAGTGGTGGAAAGAAGGGGAAAAGACTAGTCAAAGAACATGCATGAATGACCCACAGACGTGGACAACAGTGTGGGGATTGACAGGGGAGAGGGGGTGTGGACTGGGCAGAAGAGGACAAAGGGGAAAAAAATTGGAATAACTGTAATAAAACAACTATAAAATTCCTTTTAAAAAAGAAAGCAGATTAAATTGTTTGACGTTTCTAGAGAAAATATTGCTGCATTTAATGATAACAAATCATAAAAGAGCAAAAAAAAGAGAAAGATAACATTTTCAAGTTTCAAACATAGTTTTCTTGAAAACTAGTGTGGTATAATTTATACAATAATTTAAGTGAAGCCATCTGTGAACTAATTCTAGCTTCAATACTAATGATCTTCATGGACTTGGACAAGTCCCTTGATATGCTGGTGACTCAGTTTTCAGAACTTAACTAGAGAAAAAACAAAACAAACAGAATTGAAAGTGAGATGCTGCCTTATTTTTCTTCCTGTGTACTGGTTAACTTCATGTGTCAACTTGATGAGACCATGGGGTACTCAGACCCTTAGGCATTCTTCTGGGTGTGTGTGGGAAGGTATTTTGGGATGAGATTAACATCTGAATCAGTGTATTGAATAAAACAAACTGCCCTGCCTGTGTGGGTGGGCCTCCTTCCATCATTTGAAGGTTTAAACAGAACAGGAAGACTGAGTCTTCTGTGAATAAGAAGGACTGTCCTCCTGCCTGATTGTCTTTAGCTCAATCATTGCTTTTTTCCCCCTGCCTTTGGACTTGGGCTAAGACATTGGTTCTTCTTGCTGGTCTAGGGACTAGAGTTATATCATCTTCTCTCTGGTATCCAGTTTGCTGACTGCAGATCTTGGGACTTGTCAGCCCCCATAGTTGCATAAGCCAGTTCCTTATAATAAATCCCACATATATAGTTTCTCTGGAGAATCCTAATACACATGCTGATGACTTTTTAACAGCTATTTTAAAAAATGAAGAGAAACTCTTTGCTGACACCATGGACCTACTCCTATAAACCAGCTTTATGTTTGCTTCTCAGACTGAATATCATTTCATTCTGAGAGGAAAGGATGTTGAAAGAATGTATTGGTCATTGAATTTTGCTGTGTAGCATACACTTCTGATTCCCTGAGACCACGTCTGAACGCAAATGCAGCAAACACAATCAAAGGATCATATTTTCATAATTAACAGGTCTTTGGTATATGTCAGAGATCAGATATTATGTCTTCCCTTAATCTTCTGTCATTTTACTGCAATTTACTTACTTGCCATTCACTTTTACCGCCTTTAGGCTATTCCTGGCTGACTCAGCCTCATCTCAGGAAGAAACCACTCAACTGGAATCTGGCCAGGTGCACAGATTGGGCTCTAAAGCCTCTTTCATCTTTGCAGGAAGCTGCCAACTTGCATCTTAGTTTGCATTTCTGGAGAATATCAGTAGAAATGTGGGCCTAAGTGCTCAAGCAGAAGATATTGGGAGCATATAATATACTTCTGTGATGAAAGTATAAGGAAAAATATATGAGCACTATATTTAGATTCAATTTCTTATGGAGATTATCCCAGACTTAAATTTTTATACTGATTGCTTAATGTCTAGTTGGTAGTTGAACATTTTTATGTAAACAAACAGGTGACTTGTTATTAAAATATAGCAATGTAGGAATATAAAATAAACCTCTTGTTTAATGAGAGAACTTAACTAATTTTTCCTTCCAAAATTCTAAAATAGAGGCTATTAATTTTTACCTTTTGTATCTTAAACATCTGGAAATAAGCATAAATAATGAGAATTTTATCTATTATATTTCATTAAAAATTATATGAAATGCTCTTAGAGGTATGGAGTGGGTTGAAATCAGCAATGAAAACAAATATTTGAAGGAATTATCTATATAGTTTAAGCAAAATGTACAATATTTTATTCAGTAGTTCTTTTGGGGGGGGTATATTTTATTGATTATGCTATTACAGTTCCAGTTTTTCTCCCTTTGACCCTCTGTGCCCGGTACCCTGCAGTCTCCCTCTCGGTTCTCATCCATGGGTCGTGCATACAAGTTCTTTGGCTTCTGCAATTTTTTTACTATCCTTGCATCCCCCTGTCTATTTTGCACCTACCAGTTATGCTTCTTGATCCCTGTACCTTTCCCTCCATTTCTCCCCCTTCCCCCTCCCCACTGATAAGCCTTCATATGATCTCGATATCTATGATTCTCAGCCTGTTCTAGTTGTTTGCTTAGTTTGTTTTGTTTTTGTTTTTATTTTTTAGATTCAGTTGTTGATAGTTATGAGTTTGTTGTCATCTTAATGTTCACAGTTTTGATCTTCTTCTTTTTCTTAAATAAGTCCCTTTAACATTTCATATAATAAGGGCTTGATGTGATGAAGTCCTTTAGCTTTACCTTGTCTGGGAAGCACTTTATCTGTCCTTACATTCTAAATGGTAGCTTTGCTAGATAGAGTAATCTTGGAATATAAGGAAGAAATAAACATTCAACCAGAACAAAATAAAGAAATAAGAATTCAAAAAAAAAGAATGAGGAAAGTTTAAGAAGACTCTGGAACATCTCCAAAAGTGCCAACAGTGGTTTTATGCTCTGATGCAATGATTGTGCCCTGAGGGGTCTGGAAAAAGGAAATAATCCTGACATTCCGAAGGTACCTTATCATAGATGCAAAAAGACAACAGACAGGCTCAGATAAGGTAAAGAATGACTTTTGTCAAGGAAGATGCTGGCCTTGGATGTTACTACCTGCTATGACTGGCTTTTAGTTAGGAAATTTTAATTTGAAACCTTCCTATGTGGATACTTTAGGTTTCTGAGTTTAGAAGGCCTACATGCAGGCCTCCTCTGAGCTTGTGAGGTTTATTTAGTATGTGGCTCCTTTTTCATCCACAGAATTAAGACCATAATAATTGAAAAACTAAATTCATAGGTGAAAAGCTTCAAAGCTAAGCTATGCTTAGCTACAAAGGTAGGTGAATAATAGGCTTGTTCTTATAGTTTAGATATAAGAGCCAGAGATATTTGAAATTTAGCAAGGTCAAAAATTAAAATGCCTAAAAATAGACTGTGATAAGAGAAATTCAAAGGCAGTTATTGTGATTGAGATATGAATTGTTTCTCTTCCCAGAATACTGTTTGCCATTTTTCTTATGCATATTTATTATTAATATTTATTCTTCTATAAGATCACCTTTTTAAGCATTTAAAAAGGACAAGGTTCCTATTATATCACTTTAGTAAACTTAGTTCTCAGAAAAGCAATGAGCATGATGGTCAATTTTTTTTTTTCTATTTCAAATGCTGTGTGACTTTGACATGTTACTTGGCTAATCTGTAGCTCAGGTCCTTACTTATAAAATGGGAATAACAGGGTTGTTGTGTGGATTAAAATTGTAAGTACAAGTAAAAATCCTAGAACAAGGTTTCTTATTATACTTTTACTACTGAATTTTAAGAAAAGTGATTTTAGTACTTTTATAAACATACACACTATGTATTGAAATGGGCCTTTTAGCTGGAAGGGGAATGCTAAAATCTTTGGCTGAGAAAAATTGGAAAGTAAAGAAATCAATTATACTGTTAGCTCAGATCCAGGCTTTAGATAGTTCGATACCTATCACTTTATTCATTGCAATTATTTAGTGAATATAAAGAAGAAAAAATGTGTATGTGTGTGTTTGTGTATATGTGTATGTATTCACATATATATATATGTAATAAATATACCTATAGAATGTAAAGGGATATATAGAATTTTACACACACACACACACACACACACATATATATATATAGAGAGAGAGAGAGAAGGAGAGAATCACAGAACCTGGAGTAAATATCCCCTTATTTGGCTAAACTATTCTAGATAAATGCTTCTCTTGGCTTCTTGACCTTTTGGCTCAGATCAAGTGTAGAAAAGTTATTCTTCTTCACATAGACATGTCTTTGAGGTCAGAATAGGGCCAATGTGCTTGTCAATGTAGTCCTGATTATTTCTCCTCTTTGAGACCAGTCAACTAAATTTCCCTTCACTTGCCGATTATATCAGGAAATCAATATTGTTAATGAATTGAATCTGATAGAGTGTAAGGCTCAGAATTACCTTTCCTTCAATGAACACATCATTTGTCAGATTTCTCCCGGCATGTGCATAGCGAACACCTGAATTACAGTGCGGAACTGTTCTGGTATGCCACTTCGCTGGTCTCATGCATTTAATCAGTTCTTTTGTTCATTATACAATTAACAATTCACAGCGGTGCTGCCAAGACTTAAATGGTATTTTCCAACAATACAAAACACACCAGGAAGCTGGATTTTTTGTTTGTTTGTTTTAATTCTTTTTGTCTTAACATATCAACAACTACTTAGTCTTTAAGACACAGGTGCGGGTGTCCTTCCCTGAGAAGCCTCTTTTCGTAGCCTCTGCTGTTTTTCCTGTCTCTGGTGCTTCTTTTTAACATTGAAAATATTTTATAATAATCATCCTTTAAGTTTTCTATGTCCTCAACTAGATTGTCAGCAGATCAAGATTTATGAGCCCTGGGCTCCTAATATTCAGTATTTGGTTTGTAAGTATGGATTCATAAATATTTGCTGAGTGAATATGTCATTGGGCAAATTTCTACAAATTTCCACTGCTCTAAATCCCATAAATTACATTGTAGGAATTCACAATTAAACAAAGAGGATGAGATATTTCTCACAAAACTCACAGCATAGGCCAAGAGACCGTAGGGTGAAGAATATGGTTTGTTTGGAGGGTTGCAAAGGGTTAAAAAGGGGCATAGCATCAGGTACCCCAGTAGTGATGAGAGAACTGCCCTTCCTTCTTAGAGACAGTATTCACATAGTATCTTCATGTAAAAGACTTACCAGACCTTCCCCTTTACCCCAAGCAGAATTGACTACTCTTTTTTTCTTTTTCTTTTGCCATTTACATTCTATACATGTCTGTTTTGCTACTTTAATTATTTTATAACAAGTGTTTACTTGCCCACCTTTCCTGCTTAAACTATTGGCAGTATAATGGAGAGAGCTTGGAATTTGCAGTTTGACAGATCTTGGTTGAAATACTGACTTTGTTACTTAACTGGGTAATTGATACATAAACAATTACAGTTTTGTTGAACCTAGGTTTCTTTACCAGTAAGGTAGGGAAAATAGCACCAACTTCACAGTAGTGTTGTGGTTACGTACTTTAGGTGCAAGACAGAGGCTCAATAAATTATATTTCCCTTTCTCTTTCACCTTCTCTGAAGGTGAGATCATGTTTTATTAATTTATTTCTAGAAACTAGTACTTTCCCTGACACCTAGGAGATGTTTAATAGTTGTTTGTTGAATGAATAAAGTATATGTTTATTTAAATATCTTAATATATGTGTGTCTATGTGTGTCTGTATGTATGTGTTGGAGAAGATATTCAGGAAATTGACTTGGAACCTGTAACTATTCTAAATTTAGCATATCAGGGTGACTGCTACAGTAATTTCCATATGTTTTAATCTACTTTACCATCCGTGCCAAACTTCAAGCTAGCCTGAATTCATCTGTGGAAGGTGGGAAGAACATTCTAGGCATTCTACTTGCTCAGGGAAATAATTATGCACAACTTAACACAGACTCCCAAGTGAATAAAAATCATTTATCAGCCTACCAAAATTTATGTCTTCCCTTCCCTAAAGAGGTGCACTGACAGTAAATAAATTGAATCGGTGTTTATTTGTTACTGGTCCACTATTAATCTTTGAGTGAATGAATATTATTAGCTAGGCTGCTTTAAACATGCCATCCTCTTTACATTCCTGAGAAAAATTGCTGATTGAGGATTGCTTCCGGGGAGACTCAGTTTTGCCCTTTGGCGACATGTACACATGGGTATCTTATGCCATTTCTATAAATGTTAACCGTAAGTGAGTCTGGATAATGTGCAAGGATGACTCAGTCCCTTTCAACATTTCATTTCACTCTGGGTGTCTGGATTTTATTAGGCTTGCTCTTTCTCTCCTCCTCCTCCTCCTTTTCTCTTCCTACTTTTCTCTAACTGTTCTCCTCATCTCACTGCCCACTCTCCTCCATTGTTTTACTGGCCCAGTAGCTGGGTCAGTGAGACGAACTGCATGCCTGCATCAAGGAAGTGACTGAGACAGATAAACTTTTTACTCTGGAAATTCCATTTGGGCTGATGACTACCTGTCAGTAAAGGTGGCTTCTCCTGATACTCATTTGAAGAGTTCAATTACTTTGAAAAGCTTCAGAGCTTTAGTGAAAGAAAGTAGAGAAATGAGAAAATGTGGTCATGAGGGGATGACTCTTCTGCTAAGTAATTTATCTGTTTTGTCAATTGAGCTCTCAATATCCTATGATTATTTGGGGATGTGTGTAACACAGATGAATTTCCTAACTCTGTACAGTTTAATTAATACAATAGATTTTATTGCAGGAAACTGTTACTTCCCAACTGAGTTTTGTATTGTCATTTGATGTTATTCTTAAATTAAAAAAAAATAAAAATCAATGTTGAATGATTTTACTCACAGAGAAACTGATCAAATTAAGACGTTTTATACTTAAAATATTTTTGGTAAGTTTTAAATTAAAAAAACTAAAAAATCCAAAAATACCGTCTTTTCATTTGCTTTCTTACATTTGCTTTCTTTTTCCACATTAATAAGCAGCCATCAAGATTTACATAGCCTGTGATTTCTCCTTATGCTTTAGGCTATCTCAGTATTTCTTTTGAGATGTTCTTCAGTATATGGTACTCAAAAGAGTCAAGGTATAGTTTAAAGAAAACTTTGCATTAATATTTTAATTTTCATTAATAATACTAATAGAAGAGTTTGAAGGTTGGATTAAAAATATCCCCTCTCCCAATACAGGTTAGAAGGATGCTTCAAGTTTATTTAATGCCAAATGTTTAATAAATATGAATAAATATGAAGCAGTTATAAGATTCACAGAAGCATATTCATATATTAAAATAATTTCTCTAGGTTTACTGCAAAGCTGATGTGTATTAAGAAAAAGCCAAGTGCTTCAAGTGTTCATATTTTTCAGGGATGATGTATTTTTCTGGGCTCCTTGCCCTTCCCATTTTGGAAGGCAGGCTTTATTTCAGCTGAGCTTGTCAAAGCTGATAGCCTGGCACTTTGCCTCAGGCATTGAACTTGATTCAGCATTTTAAGAAAAACATCAGCATTCTGTGTTTACATGCTGCCAATTGTTGTACATAATAAAATCCTTTCTTTGATGTTTTATATTTAAGCAATGTATTTACACTGGTATTTTCTTTGCACTGATCAACAAAGTATAATTGAAATGCAACTACATTGTGTATTTAAGAATTCATCTTAATATCTTTGATATAGTTCTAAATGTGCTAATGCCATTATATGTTTTATAAGTAAATACTAGATTAAATCAAAACATATACAATGAATAATTCTTTGTAAATAAGAAATTATATTCAGTCTTTTCCTATGTTTTCTTATATAGGAAACAATGAAATTGACCAAAGGGAAATATATGATCTACCTAACAATAGTCTGTTATTTTTATGAAGTGGCATTCTTCCCACCTAAGTTAGTTTAATATATAAGCACAAAAAATGGAAAATATTATGAACTAAATTGTGTCTGCCCACCAAATTCATATGTTGAAGTCCTAATTCCCAGTATCTCAGAATGTGAGTACATTTAGATGTGGGGTCTTTAAAGAAGTAATGAAGCTTAAACGAGGTCATATGAGTGGGCTCTTAAATGATTAATGGTCTTATAAGAAAGGAAGAGACATGGGACGCACACAGAGAGGAAAGGCCACATTGCTGTGAGGACACAGTGAGAAGACGGCCATCTGCAGGCCAAGGGGAGAGGCCTCAGAAGAAACTACATCTGCCAACACCTTGATCTTTGACTTCTAGCCTGCGGGACTGTGGGAAAATACATTTTTGTTGTTCAGCCCATTTAGTCTGTGGTATTTTGTTATGGCAGCCTGAGAAAACAAATGTATGTTCTCTTATTTTTTCAACCAAAACTGATGATCCTCATTCCTCTTGAAAAATGGGGGAGATGAGAGGAGGGGAGACAGCAAAGAGGAGGATAGAAGAAAACATGGTGGGATGGTTCATAGAAGCAATGCAGAGGATATGTCACTGTATTACTCTCTCAGGACAAAAGAGAAAAAGTAACAGTAAATGATGATAGAGTTTAAAATGCTCAGGACCTGTGCTGAACACCATACATGCATTAACTCATACAATCCTTACAAAAATGCTATCAAAAAGGTATGATCTATAAGCCTATCGGCCTTGCTTTATAGATAAGGGAACTGGGGCTTATTGAAATTAAATAAATTTTCCAAGGTCACAAAGATAAGACAAAAGACAAGTGGGATTTGAGTCCAGGTCTTTCTGATGCCATAGCTGATGTTCCTAAATACTATATACGATATTCTCTTTCTGTGAAATAAAGCTCTCAGGAAAGTAGACTTGAGGGTCTCACATTTTCTGTATCAAGCACTGAGCTGGTCTTTGCAAGTCTGTTATAACTGGCACAATTCAATATAGCAAGACACTTTTGCTTAAAGCAAGAATCTAATAGAAATAGAACTGATGGTACAGTAATACAAGAACACTGAAGGTAGAGAGGAAAAAATGAAGTTACTGAACGGTGGTGATGTTGTGTTGCTGATGAAGACAGTAAAATGATTTACCATTTTAATTTTGCTTTGTTAAATATTTTCATGTTCTGTTATATATATATATATTTAAAAAGCATTATTCCTTGTCCTTGATATCATATTTATGTACAGAAACAATATTGATTGATCCAGAATTAAAATTCCTTTAGAGACTTTTCATTTAAGCAATGAATTAATATCATTATCTCCATTAGCTGTTTTATTGAACAATTATTTTATTTCCTAGATATGTTAATCTGTCTCTGAATTCATTCAGTAACTTGGGTACCTTTTTTAGAAATGATATTAATGCTGATATAAAGAAAAATCACATGGCCAACATAAACATCTTTTGTCTACAGATATGATTAGCTCTTAGTAGTTTCAAAATCCTCACATGAGTCTCTATTATTTTTAAGTTATCATTCTACTCCTCTCTTTCCTTTTATCACTAGAGTGTCCAACATTTTGGTCTCCCATCCCTTCTAAGTGGTTTCTAATCTGATTTCTTCTCCTGCAGCTGTGCTATACAAGCCCCATCAGAGATCACCAGTGACTCTTATCTATGAATCACATCACCTTTTCTCATTCTCCTCTTCTATTATTGGTCTTGGTTCAACACAAGACCTTTCGATGCTCTACTCCTGGATTCCATGACCCTGCACTTTCTTGTTCTCTGGAAGGCTCTCAGGATCCTGCATGAACTCCTGTCTGTTCACTCCTTGATGACAAGTATTCAGTTCTTCTTCCTTGAGGATTTTACTCATGTCTGGGACTTTAATTCTCAGACGTCAATGTTTATCTCTGTTATCTAGTCTTCTAAGGTCAACTTCTGATATTTATCTCTGTTTTCTACTCTTCTAAGTTTAAAAATCTCTCAGACTTTACTCTTATACCTCTTCCTGCCTCCCTTTCTCCCTTGGAATCACACCATTATCTAAAACCAAATGTATCTCAAATACTCTCTTAAAGACTTCCCTATTTCCACTAAGAAAAAGCATTTTTTCTAGTCACCAAAATTGGAACTTGTTATCACAGCTTTAAATCCTCCTTATTCCAACCATAATATTAGGCACCTAGTTTTGCTTGTGAACTCTGTTCTATGAGGTTTCTTAAGCACATTAAATAGGAGATTAGATCTTGGAGCCAGAATGCCAGGTTTGGATCCTCCAGTGAAATTCTGTCATTTTGGCAATCACTTTATTTCTTTGTGATTGTAGTCCCTCTTCTGTAAGATGGGATAATAATAGTATCTACCCCACAGAGTTGTAATGATGACTAAATGTATTAACATATGAAATGACACTTTAAATACTGACTAGTACAGTAATCACTATGTACATGAGTTTGCTATCATCATTATCATACTTAATCTTTTGATTTTTATATTCATTCTATTTCAGTTTCTCATTATGTCTTGTTTAGCCCCTGATAGATCTCTCGAACTGGTTTCTCCAATCCTCAATCTCTCTATTCAATTTAACTTCATAACATATTTTAAAATTCCATTCCTGAAGCAGAACCAGGTCATTATGGTTTCCTACTGGAAATGTTGGAAACATTCCATAGTTCCACTATTAATAATTTGTGTGATGTCAGCCAAATTACTAAACCTCTCTGGCTTCAGTTTTCTCATCTCTGCCATAAGGTGTAGGGATGAATGCTCCCAGGAAAAGAGTCATTCTATAACTTTGATTCTTCAGTGTCTGTACAGTGCAATACATTTTCCTAAGCTTGACATTCAACGATTTTCTCCTTTGGTTCCAAACTGCATTATCAGCATTACTTTATTTTATATTTTTAATTTTAACTTTTTGCTACTAACTAGCTAGGATAAAATATAGTATTTGCTATTCTCTGCAAATATTCAATGCTGTCCCATCTTCTTCAATGTAATTATGACATTTTCTCTGTCTAGAATATACTTCTTCTTTATTCACTTAACAAAATTCTGCCCCTTTCCCCATGTTTAGTTCAATGCCATGTCTTTCATAAATGTGTCCTACAAATAAATCCCCATAAATACAATGCTTTTTCCTCCATAATCTCAAAATGAATAGTTTGTATCAGACAGTTGTTTATTTCTTCTCTTTTAAATGTAATTTCCTTGTGATTTAGGGACATGCTTTTACTCATTATTGCATTTCCTGCCCTAGGACCTGGCATGTACTCTATACTTTGCTAATAGTCTCTCCCTGGATATTTATAAAATGAATACGTGGGCATCTAGTGTCAGCAGCACTTTATGTGCCTCAGCAGAAATATTATAAATGCAGAGGACACATTATTAATATATAAGATAATAAGAATCTTTACCATAATGTAGCCATGGAGAGCCCCAAGTTGTTACATAACCATAAAAGTCCTAGGCTGTACAGAGAGAACTCTTTCTCAGTAGTAGTGATTTTTGAACCTATTCTGATTTAGCTGTTCAGATAATTTCATATTCTTCTACATTCAGCCGTTGGACTGGAGTCTCTTTTTTCCACTTCTAAGAGCACAAGTACTGTGTCTTAAATAATATATATGGCAAAGTAGTGCAATGTGAACTCCTTATGCACAATAGGAGCCCTAGGCCTGGAAAATGGTGGGTTCTCAATGCGTGTTTGGGTAAAGAGTTATAAGAACATGCCTTTATGGGCGAGGCTCAGGACCGGCCTATCTGAAACTTGTATCCCATGGCTGAACTCCATGGAGGTTGTAGAATTAGGGTTTATCAGAAAGACAAACTGTTTAGTCTTTCAGAACATATAATACTAAATAATTCTAAATTCAGTTTTGATTATTTGGAGGGTTCTCCAAATATATACACTTTAAACAAGTGCCTGATATTTTTTTCTGGTGACTTGATTTCCAAAGACTTTTTAAAATATTGTGGTTAAAATTGTATTATACTTTGATTTAATCTCCATGCAGTTAGAAGAGTCTGGTGTTATTTGTAATCTAATGCCATCTGTCCTTTGAAAATTAATTGTTCTTCTCTATTCTAATGCAAAATCCTGTCCACGGAGATAGGGTCACTGGATTACTTATGTACCCAAATTATCTTGCTGTCCACATTGTACTAGCTTATAGGGTAATTGTCAATTCCCTACCTGATGGAGAAAGAGCCATAGTAAAAGAAACAACTTGGCCAAGTTTTACAGCAAAGTTAAGAACAAAGATAGAAATAGATTTTGAAACAATGATTCCATTTCCACAAACTCTTGTTTCCTTTGCCACCCTTAAACATCCCTTTAGACCATGAATAACTTTACCCCTGTTATTGTACTTGACAAAAATAAAATAATACATAAAGGTTTTGGCCTGTGGAGTTATCATCTCAGTCATGTTCTGAGGCTGAGCTGCCTTCAATGTCCTAGCTCAGTTGGAAACTTCTCTGTCCAGCAGAGGTTTCAGGACCATGGTGGAACAAATTTATCCAGGACACTGTATTTTATCTGGAGAGAATGGGAGGTGGCAATCCCTCTAGTGGAGAAAGCACAAGACCTCCATTCCACATACCTTTTATTGAGAAAGGTATGCATGGAAGAGACAAGGTCAAAATTAATAAATTATCAATTAACTTGGGTTATAGTGGACGGTTACTAATTACAGATATCAATATAGAGAACACAGTGACCAGTCTCTGTCAGGGTCTGTTAAATATCTTGACACCACACTGACATTAGGTGCAAGGTTTCATACATTCTTTGCTACAGATTGTTTATAGTTAACTAAAAGATAAGAAAAATGGAGCAAGCTCTAAAAGCATAATAAACATTCTTTAAAATCAATTCCCATGGGAATCCTCTGAGTGGCCTCCAGTCCTGTCTGCCACAAAGCCTTTTGGTTTTTTGCTGAGATTTAGAGGCTTCGCAGGGGGGATGCCTGGCTCATGGCTTGGGCTACAATTTCCAAAACCACAGGGAGCGGTCCTCCACAATGTTCAGAATTGTATTGTGTCTTAGTCTCATAATATGTTGGATTACTACATTTAAATTATTAAGAGGTATTGTAGTGAGCCTTCTGTCAGGTTTAGTTAGTGTATGCATTTATAGTCATGGGTTTCCTAATGAAATCTGGAGAGTATAGTTGGTATATAAACATGAACTGTCCTCAAAGCCAAAAGCATTAACATGTAGTGAGGTTCAAAGTTTAGCTGGCTTCTAAAGATCTTTAGTTCAAGTCATTATATAAGTAATACTTCTCACTACTTTGCATGTGTTATGTTAAGTGGTAAACAGCACAAAAAACCAAACAAACAAAAACGGGAAAGTTCTCAGTAGACATCTTTTTTCTTAGAATACTTCAAAGGCTATTCTTCCTAGTGTAGAGAACCTCTCTATGTAAAATGTCTCAACCATGTAAAACTATATGACTTATAAATGTTTATTAAATATCTCTTTTCTGGTTGCTTTTCAAAAGAAATATTAGATATTCCAGATAGTTGATTATAAAAATTTCTTTGGGTTTGTCCATACTCTATAGGAAAAGATAGGTTTTGAGCTTTAGTTTGTAGATTTTTATATTACTAATAAAAATCTTTTAATAAGCGACTTGATATCTAGAATTTTTCCAAAGAATCTGTTTTTTCATTTTTGCCCCATGCACAAAACTAATTTTTCAATTAAATATACAGACCAAGACTCGTTTCCTAAAATTTCCTTATAAACATCTCCCAGACCAGTAAATTTGTGAGTGTTCAGCAGAGAAACACACCTATTAATAAAAATACACAGTGAAAGAAAAGTGGTAGTCCAGATGGCAGCACCTATAAATCATACAGTGTCATCAATGCCATGTTACTCCAGTGAAATGGATGTGTGTTTATTCCAAATAGCCCAAGATGCATTTAGTGTATTGATGCTGCTGCCGAAAGAGTGTAGTGTATGCTAAGTATTAATTACTGTGGGCATCTGGTAAGTTTGTTCGATCATGTCATATCATCTGTGGTGTAACAGCCGTTGTTTTAACCTTTTAGCCGCCACCTCTGAGAACTTTTTGTTTTGCCTGAACCCTAATTTCATGAACATGAAATTATTTTGTTAAAAATATCACAGTGAGTCCGTGTTTAACCCGGAAATGATTAAATTAAGCAAATATGATTCTTTCATATAGTGGATTGAACTATGAAATTGCTCATGTTGGGCTGGTTTTGACTTATAAATGGCAAGTTTATGTGGTTCAACCTATTAGCAGTCAATTTTTATTGAGGGCTTACTACTGCCAGACCCTTTTCTAAGCATGTTACATGTATCAGTCATCTTCGTTGTAACATCTCTATCACTATTGTATTTATAGATGAGGAAACTGAGGCATAGAGATGTTAAGCAACCTGCCCGATATTCTTTCTGTAAAGAAAACGTTTGCACAGAATAATAAGTGGGGAGACTGTTGATAGGATTTTAGAAAAGTCACTCTTGTTTTACATTCTAGCATCTAAAGTTTGGACCTCTTTACACCTCAGTTTTCTTTTTATATCAGAATATTAATATTAATCCTACCTCATATGTGTTGGTGGGGAGCAAGTATTTTCCAACGCTGAAGTTCTTTTCTAGGCCATGTCCTTACACATCTGCCCTATCTAATAAAGGCAGTATGTCTATGGATCTCCCATATATCTTACTATTGGTTTTGATTTTTAGTTGACTCATAACTTAGGGTAGTTAAGAGGGCAAAATAAGAAAAATATGTATAGAAAGGTTATAACATAGACTTTGGTAAATATCAGCATTTATTATATTTACTGTTATAATTAAATATAATCCTTCTAGCAAATTCATACTTTAAAATTCCTCTAAGTCTTTAGGTTACAAATTGCAATTAAGACTAGTTACAATTTATAACACTGTATTTTAAAAACATACTGTACAATTAACATCTTTTGCTTTTACTAATTTGAAATAACATTTATTATACTAACATATAGTGAGACTTAACTATGTCATGTTTCATCTAATCCAAAATGCCAATAATTATAGCATACACATTCATTTTATATGCCATGAAGAAAAAAAAATGCTTCTAATTAATTCTAAGATGCTATAGATTAAAGATACTGCACAATTTCAGGGGGTTAAATATGCAAAAATGTCTTAGAATTGATGAGATATGGTAATAAAATCAATGAGTCTGATTTTTCCCTTCACCATGAGTTGAGATAGTTACAGATTAAACCAGAGAGGCAGTAGGAAAGACCACCCATATTTCTGAGCTATATTAATGATTTCCCAGACTCTCTTAGCAGTACCAATAAGGTTTTGCTTCAAGTGGACCAAATCTGAGAATTTATTGTGGCCTGTACATTGCACAAACATGTCCCTTGATTATGGACATGAGCAATATCCTGAAACTAAACAGGTATTAAGTTGCTGAAATTCAACCCACATCCAAATTCTCTTGCTTTTCTAAGGTACTAGAAAGTCAAAACATTTTTTTTAAACATTCAAAACATATACTCATGGTTATTTATGCATGATAGTTTACTGAATTAGCTTGAAACAGAACATAGTTTACAAAAATTGATGCAATTAATTAATGCAAAGCTAAAACATTAAAATAAGCTCTGCAAAGCACTTCAAATGTGTTAGTATTTCTTTTGATTTGAGTCAGTGTTTATAGAAATGAGAGACTTAAACCAAAATGAATTTATCCACTTTATGCAAAATATCACAAGGAATATTTACTATATTAGTAATGTATCATATCTTTCTGGTTCCAATTTTCAAAGCCATTAAAGAAGGGAAGATTGAATATAAATTCCCCTAAGCAAAGTGATGTTTTTTCTTCAACTACTGTTTCCTTTTCTTTTAACAGTACTCTATTGTCACATAGCAATGTTTTATTCATGTGTCTCCTTGATTCATGTGTTCCTGTACTTGTTTCTATCTGTGCACAGTTGGTATTGTAAAATATGGATTTGTAGAGTGCCACTCCAAATTTGAAATAGTTGGCCTATATAGCTAAGCTATTAGATGAACAAGTCAGTGCATTAAGGCAAGGATTCAGCATAAGGTTGATTTTCAGTCTGTTTATTGCTTCCTCACCAAATGAGACGAAAGAGTGACTTGGCGTTTGCCTAGTTCTTTAGTCTGTCTGGAAAGATTTGTATATTTTACTAAGATTATGCTGGCAACAATTCAATCTTACAGACTTCTGCTAGATCCATTTCATGTCTTTTAAATATTTCCTGGCCTGCTATCTGATGAAGCTCACCCAGAATGGCAAACAAATATATATTTGCAGCAATCCACTAGTACTTTAATTTCCTGATAATTTCCATTCTTCAAGGTCGATGACCAAGGTACAGGCTATTTTCTACTTCTGTATGAAAAATTTACTCTGTACATGGGTGCGTTAAGGGTTATAGTTTTCTTGAAATGCGGGCCTGCAAGGAACACAGGTTGACAGTTTAGGTTCCCATGCCCTCCCCCCACTCCGCTTGCAGCTGCCTGGGAGTTAGCGATGTTTTGGGCCGGGAGTTCCCCATGATAGCAGGGTGTGTCAAGCCGAACCACGTTTCGCCTTGATCGGCCAGTCATGCTTGCAGCTGTGAGATAAGCAAACTGAATTCAATAGTTCCTTTTTTCTTCCCCCTATAAAAAAACCCCCCTCCTCCCCTGGGAGTTCGGAGTCAGAGCCACCCGCAGCACAGCTCCCTCCCCGCTGGCTGATTACCCCAATAAACTTCTTTTCTCCTGCTTGCCGTGTCTTGATGGCCTTATGAGGGACTCCGTTCTTACACAGGTGATACAATATTTCAGGTTATTTAGGACAATACAATACCAAGGAACCATTTTCAAGGAGTGTGGGTGATTTTTAGAATGACAGCTTTTAGTGAACTCTTTTGAATCTAGGATATTTAAAAAAATTGTAATTGATTGAGTCCTACCTGGAGGGCCTGGATTTCATCAATATTATCCCACCTCTTGGCAAAAGCACGAACCAAGTACAAATTTGGCACTTAACTCATTCTGTTCTCTTTTTTGATCTTTCAGAAGCCTTCATCCTTGATGTACCTTGCCTGTTGACAGAATGGTAATAATGGCATTGATTTTGACTTTTTTTTTTTTAGCCCCCAATGTTATAGAAAATTACATCACTGGCTATGAGATGCCGGTGAACCATTTGGAATAGGTTGAGAGATTCAAATTTTAAGTAGGAATGGTAGGCTTAGACCCAGAACTTATGGGTTGTATTTGTGACAGGCAGGACCTGTAACAACACTGCTATTTCTATAGCATATTTCTCAACTACCCTCTGTGCTCAGGATTGCAGAGAGTGTTTAGTGGTGTTCAGGTGGATAGAGCCTCTCTGGGCACTGCTGAAGATCAGGTCATACCACAGTTCATTCATCACTCCTCTTGGATCACAGACCTTAGTTTTCATTTTCTCACCCATTATCTATGTGCAACTGTTGGCCAGCGCAGAGCCTGCACTGAGGCAGGGCCTCTGAAATTTCCTGCTAACTTATTTCTTCAGCTAAACAGTAATTCAGCATGGAAGAAAAACTGATTTGAAACTAATGTTTTATCTTGATTCTCTTGTTAGAGAAACAACTAGCTGGACTAACTGCATAAATACTTTGTACCCATTCATTTTGCAGAAAACAAAACAAAACAAAAACAAAAAGAACAAAGAAAAAGAAACCTCAACATAGAAAAATGAGTAAGTCATAGAAAGGCTAAATTTAAATCCAAATAAATGGTTTTCTTGAAGGAATAATAAAGTACTCTCAACCATACTATAAGAAGTTTAGCACACTTGAATTATTCCATGTCTTTTTAAAGATATTACCTATGAGAAACATGTAAATTGCTTCACAGATGGTATGTTTCTGAACTCATAGGAAAGAATATCAGCTTTGGAATCATTCAAGTGTGAATTTGAATCCCAGCTCTGCCATTTGTTAGGTATGTGAACTTGGGTAAATTCCTTCCTATCTCTGAGCTTCAGGTTCCTTTTTTATAAAACTGGCAACACAATGTCACCTTAGAGAGCAGTTGTGAGGGAAAAGGAAGATTACATTAAATACTTACAGTTGTTCCTGGCTCGTAATAGGTATTCTGCCAAATCTCTCCTGCCCTGACTCCCTCAGGATATATTCAAGGTCCTGAGGATTTCCTTGCAGGGCTGTGTTTACACGAAGCAGGTAGTTCTTAACTGTAATGTATGGTTAGACTCCCAAACATTTTTTTACATTATGTGTCTTTCTGTTCTTTTGTTCTCTGCCCTCTTTTTTAAATGGTCCTATTTGGCTTGATGGCCTTGATGATCACGTCTGTGCAAAAAGACCCTGCACTATCTTCAGTCGTGATATTTCTCTAGGGCTCTGGGCCCTCATTTCTAATCGCCTGTGGATACCTCACTTTTGATGTACTGTGACCATTTCTAGAGACCATCACCACACTGAACTGAAAACTTTTTGTTCTGGACCTGTGCCACTTTCTCCTTGGTTTTATGTCAGTTTAAGCAACTAACTGAGAAGTTTGGGATTATATTCGATTCTTCTGTCTCCTCCTGTCCTTGATAGTCCATCAGTCACTGTCACATGGCACCTAATACAGGAAATTTCTCACCTTCATTCTAGTCTCTTAATTCCCTCTGTCCTCATCATGCTTCAGATCTCTTCACCTTCTACCATGACTCTGGGGGTGGCCTTTTCACTGTTTCCCTAACCCTCATTTCTATCCATCTTCAATCCATTCTTTGCTCTAATATGAGTTTTTAGTCTTGAGCCTGTCATTTCCTTCTTACAAAACTTCCTCGATGGATGGTTGCTTTTAGACTACATCTAAAGCATTAGTGTGCTGTTAACACATATGCTCCAATTTGGCTAGGACCTACTTTTTATTTTAAATAAATGTTTTAAGAATTTAACATAAAATATTTTAAATATGTAGGCAAGTCTGAAGATTATATAGCAGAAACCAATATGCCATCTACTTAGAATTTGTTGCTGTTTTCCATATCTATTTTTATTTGTGTATTTTAAAATAAAACTAAAGTCCCATCTCCTCATCTCCTTCCCCTCTGTCTTTGGTAGCTACCAACCTTATTTCCCACTCCTTTCCCATATCCTTCACTCTTGGTGGTTGTGAGATGCAAGAGGCATGGTATTCGGGGAGGACAGTTGATCTCGTAGAGAAGAATTCCTTAGGAGATAATCTGAGCAGATGTGACCTCTCAGGAAAAAACCTTCACGTTATGACTGATGTGTGAAGAGTAGGCAGTATAACGAGGTGATTTATTTTTCTTTTAAACAATGTTTTGATTAGTTTTGTATTTAATTTATACATCAAATTAGGGGTGGTATTTACAATATTGAGTTCTAGCCAAGAAAATGCTTTTCTCTCTGAGTATTCTAATTGACGTATAACATTATATTAGTTTCAGGTATACAACATAATGATTCAACTTGTATATATTGTGAAATGATCACCACAATAAGTCTAGTTATCATTTGTTACCATATATAGTCATACAGAAAAAGTTAAGAACTGTATGATTTCACTCATATGTGGAATATAAAACTGAAAGCAGCAAATGTGCAAACAAGAAAAACAAACAAAAGCTCATAGACACAGACAGCAGCATGGTGGTTACCAGAGGGAAGGAGGGTGGGGGAGTTGTAGGGGTGAAATATATGGTGATGGAAGATTATTTGACTTTGGGTGGTGGCCACGCAATGCAACATACAGATCATGTATACTTGAAATGTATATAATATTATTAACCAATGTTACCCCAATAAATTTAATAAAAAATTCAACTAAAAAGTACATAACCCAGTTTTATTTATTTATTTATTAAGCCTGTCAAGTCACAGCTTTAATTACTTAAGTATGTCCATTAAGACTAAACTCTAACACCTGGGTTCTCCTATCTTTTCCCCTGTTAATTTCTGTAAGGGTTAGTTTATAAACCAAAACAACATAATACACAAAAGCAACACAATTCTGGAAGATTGGTAGGCTTCTGCCTCAGAGCCTGTCCCTTTTAGAACACCGAAAGAATAAACCTGCCACCTCTGGCAGGCCAGCCTGATCCTAGGCTGTGCATGGAATTTCTTCCCATATAAAATATCATCTGTTGGAAAATGAAGGCAGCTGCAACATCATCATCCAGGCATCCTTGAGGAAGAAGAGCCTGAGAGTGAGCTTGAGAGCCACAACCAGAGGCAGAGTCTGAGAAGCCAGAGCCTGAGAGAACCAGCTTAGGAGCCAGAAAAGCTCAGAAAAGCTCCATAACCCGGTGTTAAAGTATTCATTGCTAGTGGCTCGAGGGAAACTACCATGTTGCGGTTTCCTTAAAGGCTTTGCCACCTGGTGCAAAAGCCATCTCATGTCTCCATTTCATTCAGTTTATTTTTTGTATTTGGGCTAATAAATAGTTAAATGAGTTTCTCACTTATATCTTAGACTTAAATCATGTTTAAGTGACTTCCTGAAATAAGCAATCAACGATACATCTGGCACAGAGGATAAAAGAAGCCCCACATATATGAATGATTATAATTCTTGCCCAGGGCATGAGTCCCTCAGTGCTTCAGAAAAGGCCATAAATCCATATGCTATCCCTGAGTACTGAATTTTATACCCAGGTCTTAGAGTTATTGAAAGATATATAAAATTGGGGGCAGGCAGTAAAGGGTTGACTATAAACCTGGGAAAATTCTTATACATTGCTTATCTCTGGTTTTTCATCTTGTGCTCATGAAGTCTGACACTATAACCTTCCTACTTGGTGAAGAAGCTGAATAACTTGTATATGGCTAAAACATTTGTCCTATTAGGAAACCTCTCATCTTTTGACTGTTGGTTAAAGCCCTTCAGGAATGATTTAATATCCCATTTAGTATGGGAATTAGGAGCAATCCATTTCTCGTTATGATATTGAAACTAACTCTCATATGAAGGGTGTATAGAACTTTTAGTGCTAAACATCAAAAAAAAATTTTTTTTACATGAAACCTAACCTTTAGCTCTTAAATAGAGACTAAAGTAAATTTTTCTCATAACTTAGGAAATTTTGAAAAACATGTTGTCAAGGCCAACTACCAAATAACATTATGCTAACTCTAAAAAGTCAGATGGCAGATAGCTTAGGAAAGGGCAAAAATAGTGACTGGATTCTTCATATTTACCTACCATTGAGAATAATTTAGGTTGAAGAAATATATTTTCATAATTTAAATGTTATTGAATGAAAATGTTTTTGTTGTTAACTGATTCTCTCCAAGGACCTATGCCCATAAGAATTGGGTGGAAGTTAAGACCCAAGATGGTGGAGGAGTAAATGGAAGCTACACTAACCTCCTTCCAGAACCAATCTGGAATTACAACTAAATTGTAGAGAAATCATCCTGAACAACCAACTGAACACTAGCTGGAGAGAAGCCTTAAAGCCAATGACAGACAAAAGAAACCAATGCACCACAATGAGACTGGTAGGGAGTGCAGAGGAGGCACGAGAGGACTGGCTAGGCTCCTCTGGGTGGCAGCTGAGTTATGAAGGGATATTTCAGTGGCCGAGGGAGGGTTTCCCCTGAGAAGTATGGGGTATAAACCCCAAGCTGGGATCCCTAGCCTATAGCACCAGAGATGGGAAAGGAAACCACATAACATTTGCCGTGAAATGCAGCAGGGTTTCTGTATAACAGGGAGAGATGCCTGGAGCCACAGAAAGCTTCTTAAAGGGCTTATGCACAAAATTATGTTTGCAACCACCTACTCTAGGTTCTGGCAAAGGGAGGGCAGAGTGGACCAGAGATGTGTAAGGAAAGTCTGGGGCTGGCGACTCTGGGGAGAGAACTGAAGGAACAGCCACCAGGATTCTTATGCTGAGTCATTCCCCATACTGCAAATGCCATCTTTCTAAGGCAGAACACTCCCCTCCAAGTAGAATCAGCCTGATGGGAAACAATGCCCTGCCCACAGGAATTACACTGCCCTACCCTGTGGAGTAGAGCTGGGCTGAGGAGTACAGATGGATGTTATATCAGTAATTAAGTTTAACAACTAAGGTGGATCTCTGGGAGTTCTGATATTTTAGCTGACTCTCCCCCAGGCCCAGTGCTGTTAAAAGCCAGTGTTGGTGTACAGTATGGTTCTTTCTGCACACACCCAGGCCATGCAGAGCGATCTACAAGTGGTGAATCACTGATAGCTACAAATAGGTTGCCCAGGACCAGTCACAGGCAGTGTCTTATATAAGGCTGTACCAGAGACTTTGCAGATCCACCCAATACATAGAAACAAATACAAAGAAGCAGTCAAAATAGGAAGACAAAGAAACAGGCCCCAAATGAAAGAACAAGTGAATTCTCCAGAAGAATAACTAGATGAACTGGAGGCAAGCAATTTATCAGATCAAGAGTTTAGAGTACTGATTAGAAGGATACTCAATAGCATGAAAAAAGACATAAAAACCATAAAAAGGGATCAGTCAGAAATAAAGAATGGAATATCTGAAATAAATAATACACTAGAAGGAATAAACATTAGATAAGATGATGCAGAGGATTGAATCAGTGATTGGGAAGACAAGGTAGGAAAAACACCCAGGTGGAGCAGCAAAAAGAAAAATGAATTAAAAGAATGAGGAGAGCTTAAGAAACGTTTGGACAATGTGAAGTGTAAGAACATCCACATCACTGAAATACCAGAAGGAAAAGAGAGTGAGCAAGGGACAGAGAATAATGACCTAATCTAGTGAGGGAAAAAGACACACCATTCCAGAAAGGTCAGAGTGTCCCAAACGAGTCAAACACAAAGAGGCCTACACTGAGACACATCATAATTAAAATGGCAAGGCTTGTAGACAAGGAGAGAATCCTAACAACCACAAGAGAAAAAAGTTAGAAGGAGGTGAAATAAACTGTCATTTGACTTCTCAATAGAAACATTTCAGGCCAGAAGGGAGTGGCATAAAATATTCAAAGTGATGAAAAGAAAGAACCTATAACCAAGGCTACTTTACACAGCAAGGCTATCATTTAAAATCAAAGGAGGAACAAGGAGCTTCCTGGAGAAGAAAAATCTAAAGGAGTTTGTTAATACCAAACACCAATACTGCAACAAATGTTAAAGGCTTGCTTTAAGAAAAAGAAGAAAAAGAGAAGGGGGTAAAAAGAAGAAAATAGTCTAACAATAAAATGGCACTAAATATGTATCTATCAATAATCACCTTAAAGGTAAATGGCTTAAATGCTCCAGGGTAGCTGAATGGATAAGAAAATAAGATATATATATACTGTCTCTAAGAGACCCACATCAGATAGAAAGAAACACACAGACTAAAATTAAAGGGATGGAGTAAGATATTCCATGCAAATGAAAAGGAAAAAAAAGCTGGGATAGCAATACTTAGGTCTAGCAAAATAGACTTTAAAACCAAGGCTAGAGTAAGAGACAAAGAAGGACACTACATAATGATAAAGGGACCAATCCAACAAGAGGATATAACCCAGTAAATATTTATGCACCCAAAATAGGAGCACCTAAATATGTAAACCAAATCTTGATGGATATAGAGGGAGAGATCAACAGAAATAGAGACATAATTGGGGATTTTAACACCTCTTTGACTTCAATGGATAGATAGTCTGGACAGAAAATCAACAAGGAGACAGTGGCCTTAAATGACACACTAGATCATATGGATTTAATCTATTTCTTTAGAGCATTTCACCCAAAGCAGTGAAATATACATACTTATCAAGTGCACATGGAATGTTTTCTAGGATAGACCACATGTTAGTACACAAAATAAGTCTCAATAAATTTAAGAAGACTGAAGTCATATCAGGCATCTTCTCTGACCATAATGCTATGAAACTAGAAAAAAATCACAAGAAGAAAACTCAAAAATACATAAAGACATAAAAGCTAAGTAACATGTTATTACACAGTAAATGGGTCAACAACAAAATCAAGGAAGAAATCAAAAGATACCTTGAAACAAATGAACATGGAAGCACAACAACTCAAAAACTGTGGGACACAGGGAAAGTGGTACTAAGAGGGAAAATCATAGCATTATAGGCGCATGTCTAGAAACAAAGAAAAGTTCAAATGAACAATCTAACTTTTCACTTAAAGGAACTTTTAAAAGAACAACAAAGAAAACCCAAAGTGAGTAGAATGAAGAAAATAATAAAGACCTGAACAGAAATAAATGAGAGTCTAAAAAAATGATACAAAAAATCAATGAATCTAAGGACTTATTCTTTGAAAAGATAAACAAGATTGACAAACCTTTAACCAAACTCATCAAGAAAAAAAGAGAGGACCCAAGTACATAAAATCAGAAATGAAAGGAGAAATCACAGCCGACACTAAAGAAATACATAGGATTGTAAGAAAATACTCTGAACAACTAGATGCCAACAAACTGGATGACCAGGACTAAGTGGATAAATTCCTAGAAATATGCAACCTTCCAAAACTAAATCAGGAAGAATCAGAGAATCTAAATAGACAGATTGCACCTAGTGAAATTGAAGCAGTAATAAAAAAAAAAAACCCAACAAACAAAAGCTCTGAACTGGATGGCTTCCTTTTATCACTAATTCTGAGAAGAGTTAACACCTCTTCTTCTCAAACTATTTTAAAAATTTCAAGAGATGAGAAGACTCCCAAGATCATTTTTTAAGGCCAGAATTATTCTAATTGCAAAACCAGATAAAGACACTACAAAGAAAATTATAGGCCAATATCTCTGATAAATATAGATGCTAAAATTCTCAACAAAATAATAGCAAACCAAATAAAGCAATACATCAAAAAAGAAAAAAAAAAAAAAAAAAGAAAAAAAAACAAACACCAGGGAATGCGGACTGGTGCAGCCACTATGGAAAACAGTATGTAATTTCCTCAAAAAAAAAAAAAAAAAAAAAAACAAAAAAAACCCTAAAAATGGAACTGACTTTTGATCCAGTGATTCCATTACTAGGATTACACCTGAAGAATCCTGAAACCCCAGTTTAAAAGAACCTATGCACCCCTATGTTCATAGCAGCATCATTTACAATAGCTAAGTGCTGGAAACACCCTAGGTGCCCATCTGTAGATGAGTGGATCAAAAACCTGTGGTACATCTACACAATGGAATACTATGTAGCAGAAAGAAAGAAGGAATTCCTACCTTTTGTGACAACATGGATAAAAGTGGTGAGTATTATGCTTAGTGAAATAAGCCTGACAGCAAAAGACAAAACCATATGACCTCACCTAATACAGAAAACTAATGAACAAAACAAACAAGCAAACTAGAACCAGGGGCATGGAAACAAGGAACAGACTGACTATGACCAGTGGGTATGGGGGAGAGGGAGAAGGGGGAAAGAAGCAGAAGGGTCTAGTTAGGGAACTAGTCTAGATGACCCATGAACATGCACAACAATGTCAGGATTGACTGTGGGAGAGGGGTGGGTGGGCGGGGAAGGGGAGAGCAATGGGGGAAAAATGTGACAATTATAATAGAAAAACAATTAAAAAAATCAAACACCATGACCAAGTGGGATTTATTCTGGGAATGCAATGTTGGTGGAACATTCACAAATCAATAAATGTGATATATCACCCAAACAAAATGAAGGATTAAAAACCACGTGATCATATCAATAGATGCAGAAAAAGCATTTGATAAAATCCAGAACCTATTTATGATAAAATTTCTCAGCAAAGTGGGATTAGAGAGACCACACCTAAACATAATAAAGACCATATATGATAATCCCATTGCCAGCATCACACTCAATGGGCAAAAACTACAAGTGTTCTCCTTAAGATCAGGAAAAAGACAAGGATGTCTGCTTTCACCTCTCTTATTCAATGTAGTACTAAACCCTGGCTGGTTTAGCTCAGTGGATTGAGCGTCGGCCTGCGAGCTAAGTGTCGCTGGTTCGATCTTCCAGTCAGGGTACATCAGAGAAGGAAAACTCTGACTCCAAAAAACCTCCGCTGCCTTGCGGCATACCTCTTCAGGGGAAAGACTAAGGGAGTAAACCCCGACAGAAAATCCGGAGCCGGAGTCCCTAAGGCGGTTTGACGTTGTAGTCAACACCGGCAACTCCTGCCAAGCTGTATTGACTCCGTCTTTCCCTTGGACCCTTCAGCTGCGAAGAGAGGGGGGGTCTGCTGCATGGGCAACAGCAGACCCTCCATATCACCCTGCCCAGGCTCTGTAGCTTCAGCTTCACTGGAGAGGACACTCCAGCGTCATCGCAAGATGTCGATTCAACACGGGAGGAGACAGATACCGTGTCACTCCCGAGTTGGACTGCACAGCCATTCTCGGCGGTGCAGATAGACTCTTAAGAAGCTACACCATCGTCTCTCGAGACGGACGGCTGCCGACGACTAAAAGTCCTCACCATAGCAATCAGACAAGAAGAAATAAAAGGCATCTAAATTGAAAGCAAGAAGAAAAACTGTCTTTATTTGCAGATGACATGGTACTAAAGATTCCATCAATAAACTACTAGACCTGATAAATGAATTCATCAAAGTAGCAGGATACAAATTAATATCCCGAGATAAGTTGCATTTTTATATGCCACTATGGAAAGCAGTGTGGAGATACCTCAAAAAATTAAAAAGGGATCTGCCTTTTGACCCAGCCATCCCACTTCTGGGACTATATTCAAAGGAACCCAAAACACTAATTCAAAAGAACATGAGCACCCCTATGTTCGTTGCACCATTATTTATAGTTGCCAAGGTCTGGAAACAGCCCAAGTGTCCTCGATAGATGAGTATATAAAACAACTATGGTACATTTACACAATAGACTACTTGGCCATATAAAAGAAAATTTTGTCCTCTGCAACAGCATGGAGGGACCTGGAGAACATTATGCTAACTGAAATGAGCCAATCAGAGAAAGACAAATACCATATGATTTCACTTCATATTTGGAACCTAATGAACAAACTGAACTAACGAGGAAAATGGGGACAGACTCATAGATGGAGAGCAGATGACAACTATAGAGGGGATTAGGGGGGATGGAGCAAAAAGGAAAAAGGACTCATGGACATGGACAACAGTGTGGTGATTGCTGGGGGGAGGGGAGTAGAAGGGGGATAAATGGTAATGGCAAAATAAATAAATAAATCAATAACATAAAAGAAGAAATTACTATGGTTTTTATTTGAATTTTGTCTATACACAGGCATTGTTATATCTATGTTGCTTATTTCTGTAGGCCATTTTGGTTACTGTCTTTCATAGTAGATTTTATCAATATCTGATGTTGCTTTACAATGTGTTAATATTTGATAATGAGAAGTTAAAAACAGCTCTGTTATGGATGATAGCTTGATCAATTCTCCAAGTGATTTTCCAAACTCTGGCCTGAAGGGTTCTGGGAAACAAATTAGGGCAGAAAGTAGGAAGCCTAATTATTCATGGTATTAATCTTCCCTTAATACTGTTTACTGTAAAGTGCTACAAGCTTTAAATGAGACTCTGATTTCCACAGACTTCCCATTTTCTGCCATGGCTGAGAAGGGGCAGCTACCAGGCTACATGGAGTGGAAGGATGGAAGTCCAAATTGTTCTTTAACAGGGTTTCCAACCTTTCTTCCTATTTTTGGTTCTCTTTATCTTTACTATCAGAGGTATTTCAAGGTTCTGCTACGTAAATTCATTTCTCTCTAGTTTACTTCACTGTCAGTCTAGGATTCAGTTTTCTCAGGTTTGCTAAGTCAATATATTTCATTAAGTTGATAATAGTATCAGTCCTGGTTCCACCAGGGATTAGATAGGATACTCAAGTTAGAATATTTTGAATAGAGTCTAATAAAAAACTGTTTTTAAAGATAGGGCAGCATGTGGGAGCTAGAGAAGACTCTTTCCTAATCCGAGAGGTAGAGGTGTGAAGAGAGAGCATGATTAGCAATACCTGGAGATAGAGACAGCTTCATAAATGGAGGCGGCTGCTGGACAGGACCTGGTTCTTTGAAAAATAGGCACAGTTAGCCCATGACAATGCTGCAGAACAGAACTAGGGGAATAAGTACTGCAATCATTCTACTCCCTTCTGTCATTTCTTGAAGATACTTCATGTTGGTCAAGTTCACAAGAAAATGTTGATGTAATGGATCCAGGTCAGTGACACCTACCTGCACAGAACAAAGTGAAAAAGAACAGAGAGTAGATCTGGAGAGGAAAATGAAAGTTAATGCTAATTTACTCTGTGATTATGTTGTCAACTTTATTTTAGTCCCCCACCTTAACCGCCAGTCAGCTCTGTGTCTATGAGTTTGTTTCAATTTTGTTTGCTTATTTTGTTCCTTAGATACCACATATAAGTGAAATCACATAGTATTTGTCTTTCTCTGATTGACTTATTTTACCTCATATAATAGCCACCAGGTTCATCTATGCTATTGCAAATGGTAATATTCTATTGTGTTTATGTACTATGACCTTTTTTTAACCAATATTCTATTGATGGGCCTTTGGTTTGCTTCCATATTGTGGATACTGTAAATAATGTTGGAATCAACATAGGGGTGCAAGAGGTGGAGTGATTAAGAAGGACAAATTGGCTGTTACAATGTAGTCATAGGGATGTAAAGTACAGCATAAGGGCACATAGTCAATACCACAATAACTATGCATGGTGCCAGATGGGTGCTGGAAATATTGGGGCATCACTTTGTAAAGTATATGATTGTCTAACTACTATGTTGCACACTTAAACCTAATAGAAAACTAACATTGAATGTACAATGTAATTTAAAAAAATGATAAAGTTGAAGTGATTTGAACTATACAATTAAATAGTAAGGAAGAACTAAGGAAAATTATTTAAAACACTTTGAAAAACATAAATAAAGTAGGTATTAGTCATACATTTTATCTCTTTGTGACCCTATAACAATAATGACTTTGATTAACCAAATGATATACATACATTTATGTGATTCAATTTGTATAGCTTTTGGATGAATTCCTCCTAACTTAATTTGACCCCTATATCTTTCATGTTTATGTTTGACAAAGATGACTTGCAATTACTGCATCATAAACAGAATCTATAAAATAAGTGCTATTTCACATATTGTTTCTTTTCAAAATAATTTGGTGACCTTTTAACAGTTGAACACTCCAGAATATAGCAATTAATCCTGAAATCCTATTTTAAAAGTAATTATAAGCAGTCTTCCACATTTCAAATTCAGATGCAAAGCCAAAGCAAGGATCTTTTGAAGCAATCTGAGTTTTGGTGAAAGTATTTCACAGGGATTTAATTATAAGTAGAATATTTTCTCTGTTGTGTTTCTACTTTTTTCTTCTAATCCAAGGAGAGGCCACACAAATGTTGAACACAATATTAACTACACACAAAGAACTTCCAAAGTGGTTTTATATAAGACTGAGTTAAAAAAAAATTAGAGGGAGAAGTTCTCTTAGAAGGCATTCAAGACATTAAAATAGAAATTGAAACTTTTTTCTCACAATATGATTGGTCACTGAAACTATTTCTATGCAGGTGGAATAAATTAAACAACATAATTAGAGATATAATCATAAAACAAGGGTAAAACTCAGATGTTACAAAGTCAGAGATTATATGAAGAGCCATGTAAAGGAATCAAATAGTGAAGAATGGACTTTTGTGAAATTTGTTCTACAATGAAGTCACTCTCAACAGTCTTACATATTTAATATTATATACTTAACCTTCTATGTTAACCTGCTGTTCTCTAGAGTAGCAACTCCAGTGGTTTGCCGACCTGGCATGAAGGCTTAGTAACTTTTATGACTCTGAGCATCCCTGAGAGATTATAAAGTATGTGACAGAGTCTGCTATGACCAGGGGAACCTGTTATGTATTTCTCACTCGGGACAGAGATGACCCACAGTTTTTGTATCTGAATAGAGGAGTGAGTAAGGGAAGCCCCAGTTGGAGGATGGCTGTGGGGAAATGAGACATTTTCCTACGCAGGGGGTCAGATTCCTCTCAGCTTCTCACAGATTGAATACTTGCCCCTGAGTCTAGTCCCAGCCCTCATCTTTGCTTTTAACTGGTGCAGTTATGGGGTGCTAGCACCTGGCATCAGCTAGTATGGTGTGATGGTAGCTGATGTGTACAGTGAACATGCTAGAAAAGTAAATGTTAATATAAGGTCTATGCTCGGTCAGCAATATAGGGCACAGGAAGCCACAGATCATCTGCTGTCAGAACAGCTGTGCTGCCGCAAGGTGGACAACAAAACCACAACAGCCTTAGAATCGTGAGGCCAGGATCTCACTGGTATGGGTCTAATTGTGATGCCCATTATTCATATGTACCTCAGGATGTGACCTTATTTGGAAAAGGATCATTGCCAGTGAACAAAGGGTCTTCTTCACATAGGATCCCAGAGCTTGCTAGATAAATTGATCCAGTGAAAATGTTACAGAGTGGGGGTCTCCAAAAATCCCCAGAGCCTGTGGGTTGTGGGGTAGGGAAAAGGGAACAGCTTTTAAGATGCCTTTGCATGACTATGGCTAGTAGTTTAGTGTCTCGGTTATGCAAATGGCTTTGGTTCTTCCAAGGCACCAAGAAGATGGGAGGGGTTTTGACCGTGGAATGGTGTGAAAAGAGCATACAGAGCCTGTGCAAGGTTCTGTGAATGGTCAGAACTGGTTACCACACCCACTGTGTCAGGGGTTTAAAAATAGGTGGCAGATATTTTAGCTAGGATCTCCATGTGGTTTTGAGAAGAGGAGAGGAGATCCATGTGGTTTGCAAGGGAGGAGAACTCCACGCGGCTTGGAAAGGAAAGGGAGAACTCCATGCGGTTTACAAGGAGGCTAGAAACTCCACGTAGTTCTGCATTAAGAGCTGGAGAGCACCACAACACAGGCAAAACCTCCCCAATCAGGATCGAATGATTGGGAGCTGCTGGTAAAACTGAACTGTGGGAAGTAGGAAGACTGTATCTCTGACTTTTCTAAATCTAACCTGGTTTGGTAGGGAGAGGCAGAACTATGTGTTCGTCGGTGTTTTAAAGAAAATAAGACTTAATGGCAGAAATCCACAAATAACCTAAATCTATATAACCATTAATAAAACAATTCTTTTTCTTTTCACCAAACTCTTGTATTGAGAGTTATGCTTCTGGTGGCTGGCAATCGGGCCCCTAGTAACTGAACAGCCGATGGGTTCTTTTTCAGATGGGGCAGTCTGTGGGTTCTGTAACAAAAAGAAGATTTCAATATACATCATATTTTTTGTTAACTATTTTAGAATCCTAAAGAGGGAATCTTATGCAGCAGGGTGTATGGAAACAAATCTACTCTGTATCTGAACCCTATATGTTATCCTGTTTTATTTTTCAAAACCTTGCTGGTATCTTGGAAGGATCAAGATAGGAGCATAATAAAGCCCCACCCCAACCCCCAGAATTTTCTTACAGAATTTGACCCTAAAACAGCTGATTTTTGAATGCTCAGAAGCTATTTCTCCTTATTTTGCTAACAGTATACCAATTGTCCCCTGGAAGAGCAGCCTTCTCTCATATGTGTGTGTGTGTGTGTGTGTGTGTGTGTGTGTGGCGGGGGGGGGGGGGGGGGGCAGACAGTCAATGGAAGAGCCACACTTTTTCTGAGGCCAAGGTTTGTGCATGTGATTGAGGCTAACAAATCAGATTCTTTCTTGTGGACCTTGTCACAAGAACAGAAAACATTTGGAATCAATGATTTCAGGCCTGAAGAGAGTCTCTTCTTTGTTACAGGCCAGATGAGACCTTTCTGCACCAAAACCACCCTTTTCTGTTTTTAAGAACTTAACTTTTCCTTGGGTTTCTGTGAGGAGCTCAGCATCCCTCCAGTGAATTCAATCGTCTGTAGTTAACAGGGTTCTTTTCTGTTGCTTTCAGAGACCCTTAACTGATTCAGCCTATGGGCCTTTTCTAATGTTCCCTCTTCCTAGTATTTTGAAACTGGTATTTCTGGGGATAATAATGGTAGTAGAAAATTTAAATTACTTATTTGATAATTACTGTTATGGAGATATTATTTTTCTCTGAAGCATCTGAATAGTACTTTAACAATTATTGATCTTGAAGCATTAAGTAGTTAGATTTTGCATCGGAATCCAATAATGAAAACCAACCAGGCTTTCATCTTTTGTGTATGTGGCTATTTTTGAATTTAAATGGTCTCTCAACTACTGTATTGTTCCCCAGTCTTTTCGCATACTGTCCTTGAAGAATAAGATGAAAACTAGAGGGTATGTTTTCAATTTTCTGAAAATAGAACTTGCCGGTGGAAAAGGGAAGGACTTTACGGCAGCCTGCTCAGCACAATAGAAATAATATATTCAGTTAACATTTTTGAAAATATTTTTTATGGTTTAATAGAAAGATTAGTTTGTTTATGTATTATTCATCACACTCAATGAGAGTAAGGAAAAGCATTCTGAATATTAGTAGCAAAAATGCAAATTCTGAGATTATATAACAAAACCCCAAAAGTCTATTTTAGTTTTATAATTCACATAACACTCAGTTTAACAATTGTAAATATACAAAATAATTCTCAGTATTTTTTAAATAGTTAAAGAGCACATCAACTTTGACATGAATATATAATTATAAGAGGTCTAATTACTGGAAAATACCTGTAGGTAGCCTACTTAGAAATCCAGTTCATTTTCTAAACTCTGTACCAAAAAGGGGCCACATACTAAGCCTGACAAGCCCAGGGGAGGCCTTACAAATTCAGAGACCAAAAGTAACCCATGGTCTGAAATGAAAACTTTTAACTAAAAGCGGGTCATAGCAGGTAGGGTAGTCATGTCCTAGGCCTGTATCTTCCTTGAAAAGGTCAAACTTTATCTTAAGTGAGCTAATCTGTTCTTTTCTGCATCTAAGGTATAACACACTTTAAAAATGTCTGAGTAATCTTTTCCAGACCCCTCAAGGCACCAGAGCACAAGACCACAAACCCCTCATTGTTTCCTTGTTCCCCACATACCACCTCGTTGTGCTGTGAAAGTTAATATTAACTATCCTGTACCCAGCGATGTAAAAGTATGTTTCTCTGTTTTTCTTTTTTATCAGATTTCAGAGATTTCCCACTTTGCTTTCTCACACCTCCCTGATCTACCACAAATGGATTTCATGTAACCCTCATTATGTCTCCTTCTTTTATCTGATTGTATAAAATAAATTGTAAAACTGCCATTATTCAGAGCATTTTGGCTCAAATAAACTAAAACATTTTCTATGGGGTTGGAAGTTTCCTACATTGAAAAAATTTAAAATATCGATATTTTTTCAAATTAAAGAGATAATTCCAAAAACCCAAGATGGTATGTATAAACAATTCTAGAATTTTGAATTTTTGTTAATTAAAATGATAATGTTATTTTATTTTATTATTTTTATTGAATTTATTGGAGTGACACTGGTTAATAAAATTATACAGGTTTCAAGGGCATAATTCCACAGCATTCATTTGTACACTATATTGTGTGTTCACCACCCCAAGTCAAGCCTCATTCCATCATTGTTTATCCCCTCATATCCTCTTCCACCTCTCCCCACTAACGGTCCTCTCAGCAATCACCACACTGTATGTGTCCATGAATTTTTCTCTTTTTTTTAAAGCTATAAACAATTTTAGCTTTAAAAATAACTTTTAAAGTTTTCACTAAAGAAAACTAAAACTCAATAATATATTAATATAATTATAATGAAATTTATTATTTTGATTACTTTCATTTCTTTCCTACATTTACTCTAAAATTATATATACTTGTATATGTGTGTGTGTGTTAAGTAAATATGTTTTAAATAGTTTTTCCTTTAAAGTTGATGTACAAGTGCCCTACATTTACAGTCAGAAAATTTGGTGATGAAATCTATTTCTGCTACTTACTACCCTATTAGCTATTGACTAATACAATTTTGAAAATGTCCTTTAGTTTTTTTGCCACTAAGTTTTGTTATCTATTAAAGGTGGAGACCAAATGATTGTTTTGCCTACCTCTATCAATCAGATAGGATAAATTATGTTGTGCTAACTAATGACTTACAAATCTCAGTGGCTTTAATGAACCTTTAAAAATTTTTGCTAACTTAAACAACTTGTCCATCAAAGATTGGCAGGAGAGAGTGGAGTTGTCTTTGTCATAGTCACTCAGGGGCCCAAGCTGACAGAGCATAATGAATGATGCTTGTCTCTATGCCAGAAGCAAAACAGAGGGATCAAGTATCTTACATTACCAATTAAGTGTTCTAGTCTAGAGATGACAAATGTCAATTACATATTCAATTCATTGGCTGGTCACATGGGTCTAATCAACCACAAGGAGAGAGGTCAGGAAATTCAATTTTATTATAAGCATAGAAGAGAGATAGGATATTTTGCAAGAGTACAAATGGCTATCATATTACTTCATGGGATTCTTGGGCTTTGTATATAAAAATGCTTTCTAAAATAGAAACTAATATTTATATTCAAGTCTAATAACTCCTGAGCCCCTGTTCTTTTCTGTTTTACCAAGATTGCTGTTAAACTTCATAATTATCCTTTTGTTATTTTATTTAATTAGCATATATTTATTGAGTGCTTATTAAATGCTAATCACTGTGCTAGGGGTACAAATTTGACTATGAGAATCTTTGTCCTCAAGGTACCCAATATTCAATAGAAAAAAGGACACAGAACTCTAAGACAATGAGATTAGTTTTATGCTTGCCACAGAGGAGAGGGTGACTAATTCTGCTGGGGGAGACTGAAAATAGCACACATGAAATGGGTTCTAGATCATAAGGCTTTGTAATTTTAAAATCACTGAGTTTTTCTATCACATTATCTTTGCTAAAACCCACTTAAAGGAATAATACCTAAGGCAGTGTCACAAGCAATACCCTAACCTTACGAGTATCTGCACTATAGTCTTTCCTATGTCAGACCCCAGCTTTTGTCAAGGATGTGAGATGCTAGGCCACCTATACAGCCACCAGTCCTACAGGCAATATCGGCAGCAAGAAATAATGTGTCAATACAGGTTACTATGCTATTCACTCAGCTTTTATCAATGCAGATTCAATCCAAATATATAATAACCCAATAACAATAATAATCACTCAGAAAAAGTCAACAATAACATCACCCAAGAAAACTGAGAGATAACAAACCCAAGTCCCAAGAGTCCAGATCAGATCTGGGTCCAGGAGGCAACCAGTCAGCGTCTTGCAAGGCAGAGTCAATGGTGGCTTCAGAGTCAGCTAGAGCAGGGTCATTCCGAGCATTGGAGCAATTCTCGGCTGTTTCAGCTCCTCTTAGTTGCCTCAGCTGTCTGTATAAAAGCCTTTGCTTTCATAATCTTGTATGATACAATGTTGCATCAGCCTTTGATTAACACATGTTGTTTGTGCCACCTTGGTGAGTACACACATTGATTATGTCACTCTACTGTGCATGCTCTGAGAGGATAATGCTACCCTTCAGATAAGCACATGTTGTCTACCACATTGTATTGTGCATGCTTGAGAGGGTGCATCATCCCCCTGAGTCATTGCTCTACTGCACATGCTGTAAACATGGCTTCTTAGTTGGCAGGACTGGCACCATCTTAATTCAGTCCTGCTCTCCACAAGCAACCATTAAAAAAATAAAAAAATAAAAAAGAAACAAATGAAGACTGATTCTATCAAGTGAAAATACTTGTTTTACTGTGTGGTCAGAGTTATCAGTTATCTTTGAAACCAAGTTTAGATAATTTATTTTTAAGGTACTTTTTTCTACAAACAGATCTTTGCTTGAAATAAAGAAGTCAGTCACAGTTCTTGGAAATTCATTTGTTTACCTTTAGTAGTACTTGGGTAAAGATACATATTTTATTCTATGAGTATTTTACTTCTACATATTTTGAAAAATTATTCCTGAGTTCTTTACAAAGGAAACTTATTTCTTTTTAAAAGTTGTTTCAGCTGAAACAAGGACCAGTAAGTAATAAAACCTGAGAATAGTGTATTTTAGAAAAACGAAGAGTGTGAAGGAAACTGCTTTGGTCAGTAGCATTTAATTCATAACAAACATCTATTGATGGTCTATTATTGGTAAGCCAGCAATAGATTTACTAACTTGTGGGGAAGACAGATAAACAAAAATGATCTATATTGTAGGTTAGAATGGAAATAAGTGGTGTAAATAAGCATGGTTAAAAAAAAACAGCACAGAGGAAGGAGTGGCAATTCCGACTAGGAGGCAAGATAATGCTTCACAGAACTCTTAATATAAGCTGGACTCAAACAATGAGCAGACTTTCAAAAGCAGGAGGAAGGAGGGAGGTGGAAGGTAGGGTAGGGGAGAGTATTTGAGATTGAAGTAAAAATATGTATGTGAAACAACATAGTGACAAGAAAATGCATTGCCTATTTAGGCAATGGCAAGCAGTCCAGGATGACAGAGCATTGTGTGCGTGTGTATGCATGTCCGTGTGTGCAGCAGGAGGTAAGTACAGCAGAGCAAATTGAGGATAAACCATGGAGAGCCCTGAATGCCATGCAAAGGTGTTTAGTTTTTATTTTCTTAAGTAGGTGCTCTAAAAGTTTGTCAAGTTGGAGAATGGCATGTTCAAACTTGTGTTTTAAGAATATAGCTTTTTTATTTTTTATGGGCAAGTAATATTCCATTTACCACATCTTCATCTAACCATCTGTCAATGAATGCTTAGGTGGCTTCTGTATTTTATCATTTGACACAACATGGATGTACCTAAAACGTATTATACTAAGTGAAATAAGTCAGACAGAGAAAGACAAAAGCCAAATGATTTCACTTATATATAGAACCCAAAAAACAAGATAAATAAACAAACAAAACAGAAACAAACTTATAGATACAGAGAACATTTGGATGTTTGCCAGGTGGGAAGGGGGTTGGTGGGCTGGGTGAAAAAGTGAAGGGATTAAGAATAATATAGGAAATGGAGAAGCCAAAGAACATATGCACAACCCATGAACATGGACTAAGGGGGAGACTGCTGGAGGGAAGGGGGTACTGGGCAGAGGGGGGCAAGATGGGAAAAATTGGGACAACTGTAATAACATAATCAATAAAATATACTTAAAAAGGTACAAATTGGCAGTTATGAAATAGTCACAGGAATGTAGAGTACAATGTAAGGAGTATTGTCAATGGTATTGTCATGGTTATGCACAGTGTTACATAGGTACTGGATTTATTGAGGGGAAATCACTTAATGACTAATACAACTATCTAAGCACTATGCTGTACATCTGAAACTAAAATAGTATATGTCAACTGCAATTGAAAATTTAAAATATAAAAATAAATTTAAAAAGAATATAGTTCTTTTATTTTTTAAAATAGAAATTGTATATATTTAAGGTGTACAACATGATGGTTTGATATTCATATACATAGTAAAATGATAACTACAGTCAGGCTAACTAAAATATTTATCTCACAGTTATCACTTTTCGTGTGTGATGACAGCACCTGAAATCTACTTTCTTAGCGAACATAGTACACAATACAATGGGCACTTGAGAAGCAAAACTAGAGCAGTGGGGATGGAGAGAAGCAGCTGAAGAGTTTTGTGGATCTAGACTTGATGGGACTAGGTGACTGCATACAGAGGGTGAGGGAGAGACAGGAGTTAGGGGCGCGTGAGTGTTCTAACATGGGTGAGGTCTGAATCTTCTTGGCATTTTAAAGCTACACTTCCCTGCTCTAGGAGTTGTCTAAATGTCAGCTGATGGATCTAGGGCTTAAAAATAATGTGTTTGGGTGCATGTAAAATAATAAGAAATACTTGTATTGGTGTCTGCCCCTGGTTCCTGACACAGAGCTCCTAAACCCTTGTAATCTCCTAAGTGATAAGAGCACTGGAAGCCTCTTTTTTTTCTAACAGTTGGTCCTTGACCTTGGTTTCTGACACTGAACTCCTAACTCCCTTGAAATTCCCTGAGTAACAGCAGTGCCTTGGTTGGAATAAGACCACTTAGGTAGGCTTCTGCCCAAGAAAAACAAAATCGTGATTAGAAGCTTGGAACTTTCAGTTCAACTTCCTATTCTCAAGAGAGGGGAGAAGAGCTGAAAGAGGAGTTAATGATCCATGATACCTACAATGGAGCTTCCAAATAAATAAACAAACAAACAAACAAACAAAAAACCCTGAAGTGTGAAGTTTAGAAAACCGGTGAGCATACCTGCATGTCAGGAGGGTGGTGTACCCCAACTCCATGGAGACAAAAACTCCTGAATGAGGAATCCTTCTGGACCTCACACTATGTATCTCATCATCTGGCTGTTCATCTGTATCCTTTATCATATAATTTATCCCACAATAAACAGGTAAATATAAGTAAGTGTTTCCCTGAGTTCTGTGAGCTATTATAGCAAATAATGGAATGCAGGAAGAGGGCCATGGGAACCTCCTATTTGTGGCCAAATTGGGCAGAAGTTTTGGGGAACCTGGGGACCTACTATTTGTCATTGACATCTGAAGGGGGGTGGTGACAATCTTGAGTGACTCACCCCTAACCAGTAGGGTCTGTGCTAACTCTGGTTAGTGTTAGAATTCAAATTAATTGTAGAATATCCAGCTAGTTTCACAGAGAATTGCTTGGTGTGGGAAAAACACCCAACATATCTGTCAGAATTTTTGTGAGTGTGGTAGTAGTCTGAGAGTAAAAGAGAAACACAGAGAAGTGAATCTTTTCCTATTCAGAATGTAAAACACTTTCTTAAAATTAGGTCTCTAAAAATGCAGAACTTTTTTCTACCATGCATTAAGAAAGTTTCTCCAAAATTGTTGACTTATAAATAAATTATTTGATGGTAAGTGTTGAACGAAACTTATGAAATAGACTACTATAAAAAGGACACTTGAGGCATATTGTGATCAAGATGGCAGCGTAGGCAGACATGGCTTGCCTCTTCACACAACCACATCAAAATTACAACTAAAATATAGAACAACCATCACTGAGAACCATCAGATATGAAGTTGAATGGAAGTCTGACAACTATGGAATTAAAGGAATCATATCCATCTGGACTGGTAGGAGGGACGCAGATGCAGAATGGGCTAGTCCCTCACCCACGTGTAGTGGATAAAAATTTGTGAGGGATATCTTGGGAATGAGGAGTCCCAGCCTCACCAAATGCCGCCCAGCCCAGGGTTCCAGTGCCAGGAAGTTGCCACAACTTCTGGCTGCAAAAACCAGTGGGGATTGAGTCAGTGGGACAGACTTCTGGAGCTCCAAGCAGTTCCTCTTAAAGAACCCACACATGGACTCACCTACTCACACTCACTCCATCTGAGCTTCAGCACCAGGGTAGCAGCTTGAAAGGCACCAATGATATATAGGGAGAAACTGAAGTGTCTGGTATCAGGTTGAGCAGACGCTATTGTGCCTTCTCTAAACCCTCCCACGTTAGAGCTGGAAAGTTGGTGCCGTATCTGAGACTCCATCTACCTGGCTAACACTGACCTACTTTGTAGATCTGTAGAGACTCTGCTCCACCCAATTTATGGACCCACACAAGCTGCCTTTCCGTATGAATGGCTGGTCTTGGTTCATATTTCACAACTTCTTAAATCCTTTCAAATAAGCAACAGCTGGCCTCAATGAGCCCCAGGCCCAGCACTAGCAGCAGCCAGCAGAGTTTCACAGCTTGGCTTCTTCCTGGGACTCTCCAAGCCCAGCACAAGTAGCAGCCATCTCAGATTGCTTTATAGCTCAGGAAGGGCGGCCCCGGGCAAAGCACAGGTTGGGGGCTGAACTTGGTCTGCACCACCCGAGAAATCCCAGGGCTAGCACACCCAGTGGACAGCTACAGACCACATCAGAACACCACCACCCTGCCCCTGCACAGCTGCTCCTCTACAGAGAGTAGAGGTTGGTGGTCAGCGGTCACAGCCAGTCCTTACAGCTGATGGGCTTGATCTTCCAACAGCAACCAGGCTCAACTACAAGAAGAGGGTGTACTCAGCTCACAGGAAGGGTGCATCTTGAATACCCAGCTTGGGGAATAGGGGAGGCTGTGCCACTGGACCCTACAGGAAACCTACTACAATAGGCCACACTACTAAGACATGGACGCAAAGCAGCTCTACCTAATACATAGAAACAAACACAGGGAGGCTGCCAAAACAAGGAGACAAAGAAACATGGCCCAAATTAAAGAATAGAATAGAACTTCAGAAAAAAAGCTAAACAAAATGGAGATAAACAATCTGTCAGATGCAGAGTTCCAAACACTGGTTATTATGATGATCAAGGAACTTATTGGATACTTCAACAGCATAAAAAAGACCCAGGCAGAAATGAAGGTTACACTAAGTGAAATAAGGAAAAAATTACAGGGAACAGTGGAGTTGATGAAACTGAGAATCAAATCAATGATTTCAAACATAAGGAACCCCAAAACAACCAATTAGAACAAGAAGAAAAAAGAATCCAAAAGAAAAAGGATAGAGTAAGCAGCCTCTGGGACAACTTCAAGAGATTCAACATTCACATCATAGTGGTGTCAGAAGGAGAAGAGAGAGCAAGAAATTGGAAATCTATTTGAAAAATAATGGGAGAAAATTTCCCTGATTTGGTGAAGGAAATAGACATGCAAGTCCAGGAATCACAGAGTCCTAAACAAGATGGATGCAAAGAAGACCACACCAAGATACATCATAATTAAAATGCCAAAGGTTAAAGATAAAGAGAAAATTTTAAAATCAGCAAGAAAAAAGCAGTTAGTTATTTACAGGGGAGTTACTGTAAGACTGTTAGCTGATTACTCAAAAGAAACTTTACAGGCTGGAAGGGATTGGCAAGAAATTCAAAGTAATAAAATGCAGGGACCTACAGCCAAGATTGCTCTACCCAGCAAAGCTATTAGTTACAACCAAAGGGCATATAAAGAGCTTCTCAGACAAGGAAAAACTAAAGTTCATCATCACCATGCCATTATTATATGAAATGTTAAAGGGAATGATACAAGAAAAAGAAGATGATCAAAATAATAAACATTAAAATGGCAATAAGTCAAATCTATCAACAATTGAGCCTAAAAAACAAACTGAGCAAACAAGAACAGAGACAGAATCATGGATACAAAGAGTGTTTTGATGCTTGCCAGAGGGGAGGCGGGTGTGAGTAATGGATGAAGAGGTGAGGGGATTAAGAGGTACAAATAGGTAGTTACAGAATAGCCATGGGGTATAAAGTACAGTACAGGACATAGAGTAGCCAAAAAACTTATATGCATGACTCATGGACATAAACAATGAAGAGAGAATTGCCTGAGGGAGTTGGGTGTGCTGGGTAGAAGGGGGGCAAAGGAGGAAAAAGCAGGACAACTATAACAGCATAATCAATAAAATATAATTAAAAAAATAAAAAGGATACTTGAGACTTTAGTTAGGGCATTTAAAATTATTTTATTTCAGAACTTTAAAAACATTTAAATTATATTTTAGTAAATTGCTTGTCTCCATTTTTTTTTTTTTTTTTTTAGTTCTTTTTCTGGAGTTCTGTTCTGTTCTTTTATTTGGGCCATGTTTCATTGCCTTCTCATTTTGGCAGCCTCCCTGTGTTTCTTTCTCTCTATTAGGTAGATCTGCTACATCTCCCTTGCTTGGAAGAGTGGCCTAATGTACTACGTGTCCTGTAGGGTCCAGTGGCACAGCCTTCCCTATCACCCAAGCTGGATACTTGATATGTGCCCACTCTGTGGGCTGTGTACATCCTGTTCTTGTAGTTGAGCCTCGGTTGCTGTTGGCAGGTCAATTGGAAGGATTTACCCAGGCCAGTCAGATGCAAGGATTGGCTGTGATCACTGACCACCAACCTCTGACAATTGTGGAGGATCAGCTGTGCAGGGCCTCACTCCACAGAGCAGGATTTACTTCAGCAGGGCTCTGGTGTCTGCTAAGTCTGTCCCTGGGTGTATCGCTGTGGAGGTGGTTGGGGGGTGGTATTCTAACATGGTCTGTATCTGTCCACTGGGTGTCCTGGCTTTGGAACCTCATAAGAGGTACAGGCCAAGGTCAGCCACTACCTGTGTTCTCCCCGGTGTCACTTGGTATAAGCTACAAAGCGATCTTCAGTTGGCTGCTACTTGTGCTGAGCTTGGAGGTACCCAAGGGAGGCCAAGCTGTGAACCAAGGCCAGCTGCTACTAATGCCACACCTGGGGCTACTTAGCAAGAGCTAGGGAGCTCACTGAGGCCAGATACTGCTTGTTTGAGAGAATTTAGGAAAACCTGAAACATGAGCAAAGAGAAGCCATTTATATGGAAAAGCCCCTGGAAACAGCTTGGATGGGCTTGAAAATTAAGTAGGGCAGAGCCTGAGGGAATCACCAGGGTGGGGAACAGTTTGAGCCAGGTTAATAGAGTCTTGATATGTCACCCTCCTGCCTGCTCTGTCGGGGGGAAGGCTCATAAAAGTAACATTGGTTACTTTCTCCCAGCTCTCCTGTCTGGGAGAAAGCTGCCCCCTAGTTCATGCTGATGCCAGACACTTTAATTTCTTGTATGCCTCTGGCACCTTTTAAGCTGCTGCCCCAGTGCTGGAACTCAGAAGCAGTGAGTCCAAGTAAGTCTGTGCATGGGCCCTTCAAGAGGAACTGTCTGGAACTCTTTCAGTTTGTCTCCCACAGCCTCAGTCCCCACTGGTTTTTACAGCCAGAAATTATGGGGACTTATCTTCTTGGCATTGGAATCCTGAATTGGGTGGTGGGCGGGGTGGGGGGAGTTGGTGTGGGGCTGGAACCCCTGGCTCCTGAGATATCCCTGTTGATTTTTATCTGCCTCTGCCCTTGCTACCAGTAGTTATATGGTTTCTTTTTAAATTCCATAGTCGTAGGACTTGCTTTCAATTTGATTTCTGGTGGTTCTGAATAATGGATGTTGTGTAGTTTAGTTGTAATTTTGATGTGGTTATGTGAAGAGGTGAGCCATGTTTACCTATGCTTCCTTCTCGAATGCAAGTCAACCTTGAAGTCTATTTTCAGAATTTCTTGCTCAGTCAAATTGGAGGCCAATGATTCGAGAGTACCCAAGTAACATGTAGGATTGTATTTTGTTCTGTGTGATAGTCACCTCCCATAATCCCTTACCTCTTCATTCCTCAAACTGATAGTAAGATTTATAATGTATACATATAATATAATATACAGTGAAGTTAGTGTTTGCAGAGTAATTGATCAAAGCAGGATATTTGATCCTAATGTTTTAACCACAAGGGCATTTTGACTTTGTTGGTTTCTATTACGATGATATTCAGTCAACATTAAAGAAAATTAGAACTTGACATAAAGTAATTGGAAGAACTCAGAAGCATTGGTTTGGAAATTCCAGTCACACAGTAGGCATTTAGTGAATGCTCAGTCATGGCTGAGAACATAATATATTGGATTACAAGTCAAATATACCTGAAAAATTATTTAGAGACTGTTGAGGCCCATTTTTTTTTAAGGTTATGGCATTTTTAATGATTCCTTTAGATCAATAATGGTAAAGAAATTATTCTACCAAAGTATGTTGGCTCTCTAGAATGAAATTGCTACTCCTGAGGCAAAGAGGTGAAGTTATATATAAACAACTATAGTTTCAGAAACCTTGATTAGATATACTATATCTGGTGGCTGCACTTTTCCTCTTTATACTGCAGAGTTTACTTTATGCCTTCAACTTTTTCTCATACATAACACAGTTAACTTTTCTCTTGAAAATAGAAGAATTAATTGCTAATTTTCTTTACATTTTGTATTTTAAGGAGAATAACTATACATTTATGAATAAAATGGATTGTTTTATTGCTCAATTTAAATAATGTATTTCATGTTTGGTTCATAATCAGTGTTCTGTTGGCACATTGATATAATTGTTTGTTATTGGAAATTGACCATTCTATATGCAATTCCCATTTGCAAATATAAATATTTCCTTATCTTTCTCTTGGCATCACAAAGGTAAATATATTCAGTGTCCATGCTGGAGAGTTAAGGTTCAAGACAGAAATGTAGATGTACAGACAATATTATGAATGACTTAAATAGAATAGAAATATTGATGAACTAATATATAATTTTAGAGAAGTTATACTTAGTAAACATTAATCAACCACCAAGAAGGTGGTAAAGATAGGTTTCTGTGGCTTCAATTTCTCTATCTCCAAACCTCAAAGTCTTCAAAATTATGACATAAAACAAATGCAAATATCCCCTTTACTAGCTCCTTAGCTACTCTTCCTGTAAAATAATGGTGAACAAAGTAGGACCAAGTTAGGACATGCATAAACCATTAGGATTACATGTAAAACATGCAAAATTATTTTATAATGACATCACAACTTATTGAAATGACCAAGGTGACATGTATCTTAGTAAATTTGCACTGTCCTGCTTGATAGAATGGGGGAATAAAATTAGCGAAGGCCCATTTCCTGCACATCTGCAAAAGAATTCTGAAGGAATGCAGGATACACTTAGAGGAGCTTACCTATATAAATGCCCTTCAGAATTCACTGGTTTTATATTTTCTTCTAAAAGTGGATAAAACAATCTACAATACTGAATTTCTCTCTCTTGATTTTCAAGTAGGCAGACTGATCTGTAAAAAGAAACATTACATATTAAGAAATTTCTCAAGCTGAAAGAAGATAGTCAGATATTTTGTCTCTGTTCAAGTATGGTCATAAATAACAGCAAATCACATAGAGCAGGATAAATAGCAATATCAAATGCTAAGTAAGGGTAACCCTGTGGGAGAAGACACAGTTGTTAGCTCTGCCATACTTGAATTTGAATTCTGGCTTCACATTTGCTAGCTGTGTAACTTTGAATGAATTACTTAGACTATCCAAGTCCCTAATTCTACAAAATAGATATGGAATCATTATGAGTATTAGATGAGGTGATGTATATAAAAGGTCTACAGTAATATCTAAATAATGGTAGATACTCAACAAATAGTTTCAATTATGGGAAAGATAAACAGACAAAGTATTCCTAAAAATTATTACTAGGTCTATAGTAACAACTCAGTCTTACTATTTTCCTTCAAGCCACTTATAGTTCATTAGGTGCAAATAGGCTTAAATTTTTTTCTTAAATTATAAGGAACTGAATAACAGGAATGATGAGTTTTACCTGAGAGTTAAGGAGAAAACAAAATTTTCATCAAAATGCTAATGCTTAAACTGAGTATACAAAGATATTAATCGATGAAGCTCTGGGGTTAGAAAGCAGAGGAGGTGATGGTGGCAATTCAGGTAGAAGGGAGAAGTTCAAGAAACTACAGTTTAGTATTACTGGATCGTGAGGTTTGAATGGGTGGCTTGGTGAAAAGTGGGGATGACAAGTTAGCAAGGGTCCAGATCATACAGGGTCTTACTTTTTGAGTTGGTGAGTATGAACTTCATCCTGGAGGCAGAAGGAAGTAATTGGAGGACTTCCATTGGAGAAGTGACATGATCATATTTCATTAGGAAAATATGTTAGTGACAGTATAAAATTAGTGAGGGACAAGAATAGAAGTTTAATGTAGCTGTCCAGCTGTGCTATAATGACTGTCAAAACTAATCTTTTAAGGGAAATAGTCAAGTGGTAGCATTCGCAGATTTTGGTCACTGTTAGAAATATGGTGCTAAAGGAAGAAAAGAGTTGAAGTGCTTTCAACAGTGTTATTAAATAGGGGGAGGGAGACTTTCAAAAGGAAAGAAGGAATGATTGTGTCAAATGTTAAGCACATATCAAATAAAATGAGAAATGAAAATAATTAATTAGTATTTGTAACTAGTTTACACACATTCATACACTAATGCTATGTAAGGATGAAAGTCTGGGAGGATTAGTGGCAATTATAATAGTGATCTGGGGAAGATAAGAGTATGAAAAGACTTTCACTTCCTACATTTCTGATAAATTATAATAATTATTAAAAAGCAGACAAAAACGAGGAATTCAAAAAAAGCAAGGAAATAAATTGTGTTTGTGTTTAAAGCACAAGAGTTATGAGAGACTGTGTTTTATGTTAAAACTAGTATAGTCCAAAATTGAGTCAATTGAGATCCAAATTATCCTAAACATACAAAAATTGACTTGTATTCTCATTGTGCAACATTTTATCAGAAGCTTTATGAGGGTCACATCAAAATATAATTTTTAGTTTAAAATTACCTAATGAGAATTAAAAGTGTAACTAAACCTTTGAAGAATTAAATACAGGGGATTATGTTTCCCACTTTTTATTAATGTAGCAATAAAATTATATACAATGCAAGGGAGGAAAGGTTATTGGGAATAATTACTGAGATATTTCTGTGCCATGGTGAGCTGTGGGTGGGAGGCGGGGATGTGGACAGAGCTGATTGCTCTGTGGGACTGGATGTGAAGGCGTGGTGATGTATAGGGTGATAGCTGAGGGATGACAACAGGTGGGGAGGATTGGGGTTTGTAAATTTGTTTTTAATGTGGGAAAGAGCCAGGTGTGTTTACAGGCTGTGCAAAAGGAGCAGGGGAAAGGGGGCATTTCAACGTACAGAAGAGAGAGAACAAGAAAGGGAACAAAGTTCTTGTTCCAGATGAGATGGGAGGGCAGATGAGATGGAGGTCACAGATGGAGACTCTGAAACAAGACAAAGGGACATTTCAGCTTCTGAGACTTGAATGAAGAGTGGATTGAGATCCTGATTGTTGTCAGTCAGAAGGCAGGAAGTCGAAGGCTATACTTCCTGACAGCTTCAATTTCTCTGTAAAACGAACAAGGTCGTCAGCAGAGAGGAAAGCTGGAGAGAGGGAAGGGGTTGTGTTAGCCCTGGAGAAGGGTGAAGAACTCTTTGTGGAGCTTTCATAAAGAGAGAGGGAAGGATCTGGCCAAGGAAGCAGAAAAGGTTTTTATCCCTCTCACCTACGCAATTGTGCCCTTTGCTCTGGCACCACTCAGCATTCTGGGCTGGGAGCAGGAATTCTTTTGAAAGGGGAAAAAAATCTGGTTTGGCAGAAATGGAATCTCCTTCAGTCTTTTGATGTAGATGAAAAATAGAAATGCAGATCTGTTTTCTCTATTTTTTACATATATTTTAACTATGTAGATACATTTTAACGATCGAACATGAAACACTTGAATCAATTTCTTGAGAAAGAATCATTTTTTAAAATGAATTATTTAATTGCCATTTTAGCTGAAGGAGAGGGATGTAGCTAGACCTTAGGTAACTGATGTTATCTTTCTGAACTATCTGTTTCTGAACCTTTCCGGTGCTTAGAAATAAGTATCCTCTCGTCTCTCTCCTTGTCTTGTAAATGATATATTCCAGCTAGTTAACTGGATAACAAAATACTTCCTCTTAGTTTTACTACTTCAATGCTCTTTGCCTTGTCCTTCTGTCACAACACCAATGTTTAAAAGTTTTTTATTTTTATTTCTTAAAGATTTTATTTATTTACTTTTAGAGAGTGGGGCAAGGAGGGAGAAAAAGAGGGAGTGAAACGTAATGTGCAAGAGAGAAACAGCAATCAGTTGCCTCTCTCACATCCCCAACTGGGGACCTGGCATGCAACCCAGGTATGTGCCCTGGCTGGGAATTGAATCAACAACCTTTCACTCTGCAGCTTGGCTCTCAATCCAGTGAGCTACACCAGCCAGGGCTGCAACACCAATCTTTAAATGGCTCTACTTTCTCTATGTGATTTTATACAAAATCTCCAACACATGTGGGTGAATCTCCTTCATTTTGGAATTCCATTTTCATTGTCTTTTAAAATTTATTTGTAAGAAGACTGCAAGAGTGGTTTAGAATAAGGGTCAGCACACTATGGCCTGCGTGCCAGTTCCGGACTTCTGCCTGGCCATTGGTTACATGGCCCAGGAGCTGAAGATTAATTTTGCTCTGTTAAATGGTTGAAAAAATCAAAAGTAAGATAATATTTCATGATCTGTGAAAATTACATGAAATTTAAATTTCAGTGTCCATAAATAAAATTTTATTGTGACATTGCACTCATTTTTTACGTATTGTCTAATGCTGGCATCTCCTTATAATGCCAGAATTGAGTGGTTGTTATAGAGATCTATATTGTCTGAGAACCCTAAAATATTTACTATCCAGCCTTTTACCAAAAATGTTTTTTGACCTCTGGTTTAAACGTGGGCACTGGGTATATTATGTTACCATATGTTAAATCTTTTTTCTTCTTGCTCATTGGTGGACCTAAGTTATTTAAAGGAGCAAAGTTTTGACATTATGTATTATAATTTTTTTTGAGAGACTAACATGTTTGATAAAGTATTGTATGGTGTAGATATTGCTTCTGTCATTAATTTATTCAGTTGATCTTGTCTTTCATTTTGTTTATGTGGTGTATTATGTTTATTGATTGGCGAATGTTAAACCATCCTTGCATCCCTGGGATGAATCCTACTTGATCGTGGTGTATGATCTTTCTAATGTGTTGCTGGATCCGGTTTGCCAATATTTTGTTGAGGATTTTAGCATCTATGTTCATCAGCGATATTGGCCTGTAGTTTTCTTTCTTTGTTGTGTCTTGACCTGGTTTTGGAATTAGGGTTATACTGGCTTCATAGAATGAGTTTGGCAGTCTTCCCTCTTCTTGTATCTTTTGGAATAGTCTGAGAAGGATAGGAGTTAGTTCTTTCCTAAATGTTTTGTAGAATTCACTTGTGAAGCCATCCGGTCCAGGGCTTTTGTGTGCTGGGAGTTTTTTGATTACTGCTTCAATTTCACTAGCTGTTATTGGTCTATTCAGACTTTCTGCTTCTTCTTGATTCAGTTTGGGAAGACTATAGGTTTCCAGGAATTTGTCCATTTCCTCTAGGTTGTCAAATTTCTTGCCATACAGTTGTTCGTAATAATTTCTTATAATCCTTTGTATTTCTGTGGTATCAGTTGTGATTTCTCCTCTTTCGTTTCTGATTTTATTTATTTGGGTCCTCTCTCTTCTTTTCTTGATGAGCCTGGTTAAAGGCTTGTCAATTTTGTTTATTTTTTCAAAGAACCAGCTCCTACTTTTGTTGATCTTTTGAATTGTTAGTTTAGACTCTATGTCATTTAATTGTGCTCTGATCTTGATGATTTACTTCCTTCTACTTGATCTGGGCTTTGCTTGTTGTTCTTCCTCTAGATCTTGTAGCTGTAGGGTTAAATTTTTTATTAGATATTCCTCTAGCTTTTTTAGGTAGGCCTGTATTGCTATGAACTTTCCTCTTAGGACTGCTTTCGCTGTATCCCATAGGTTTTGGGTTGTTGTGTGTTCATTATCATTAGTTTCCAGAAACTTTTTGATTTCTTCCTTGATGTCATTGTTAACCCATTCATTATTTAATAGCATGTTATTCATTCTCCATGAGTTTGAATGTTTTTGAGTTTTTTCCTTGAGGTTGATTTCCAATTTTAAGCCATTGTGATCTGAGAAGATGCTTGATATAATTTCAATTTTCTTGTATTTATTGAGGCTTGTTTTGTGTCCTACCATGTGGTCTATCTTTGAAAATGTTCCATGTGCACTTGAGAAGTATGTATATTTTGCTTCTTTGGGGTGAAAACTTCTATATATATCGACTAAGTCCATTTGATCTAGAGTGTTGTTCAGTGCCTCAATATCTTTGGTGTTTCTTTGCTTTGAAGATCTGTCCATTGTTGACAATGGGGTGTTAAAGTCCCCTACTATGAGTGTGTTGTTGTCTATATCTTTCTTGGAGTCTTTCAAAATTTTCCTTATATATTTGGGTGCTCCTAAGTTGGGTGCATATATATTTATAAGGGTTATATCTTCTTGATGGATTTTTCCCTTAAGTATTATGAAATGCCCTTCTTTGTCTCTTTTTATGGACTTTGCTGTGAAATCTGTTTTGTCTGATATAAGTATTGCTAGCCCGGCTTTTTTTCATGCCCATTTGCTTGAAATACTTTTTTCCATCCCTTTACTTTCAGTCTGTGTAGATCTTTTGTTCTAAGGTGGGTCTCTTGTAGACAGCATATATGTGGGTCATTCTTTCTAATCCATTCAGCTACCCTATGTCTTTTAATTGGAGCGTTTAATCCATTTACATTTAAGGTTATTACCGATAAGTACTTATTCATTGTCATTTTTCCCCTTTGTACTCGTGTTCTTCTCTGTCTCTCTCTGTTTCTTCATCTTCTTAGAGCAGACCCTTTAGCATCTCTTGCATTGCTGGTTTGGTGGAGATGTATTCTTTTAGCCTTCTTTTGTCTTGGAAGCTCCTTATTTCACCCTCCATTTTGAATGAGAGCTTTGCTGGGTATAGTATTCTAGGTTGTAGGCCTTTGTTTTTCATTGCTTGGAATATTTTTTGCCATTCCCTTCTGGCTTGTAGTGTTTCTGCTGAGAAATCTGATGATAGCCTTATTGGAGTACACTTGTATGTTATTAGTTGTTTTTCTCTTGCTGCTTTTAGGATCCTCTCTTTGTCTTTGAATGTTGCCATTTTAATTATGATGTGTCTTGAGGTGGGCCTGTTGGGGTTCATCTTCATTGGGACCCTCTGTGCCTCCTGGACTTGCGTGACTCTTTCTCTCGTCATGTTAGGGAAGTTTTCTGTCATTAGTTTTTCAAAGAGGTTTTCTATCCCTTGCTCTTCTTCTTCTCCTTCTGGAATTCCTATGATACGGATATTATTATGTTTCATGTTGTCCTGCAGCTGTCTTAGAGCCTCTTCAGTCTTGTTCAGCCTTTTTTCATTTTGTTGCACTGTCTGTGAGTTTTTGTCTACGTTGTCCTTCAGCTCGCTGATCCGATTTTCTGCTTCCTCTAGCCTGTTTTTAATTCCTTCTACTGTGTTCTTCAATTCAGAGATCGTATTCTTCATTTCCTCCTGGCTCTTATTGATAGCTTCTATGTCCTTTTTCATGCTTGTGTAATTTTCTGTGAGTTCCTTGTAATTTTTCTGGAGTTCTTTGTAGTTTCCGCTGAGCTCATTCAGCTTCTCCATAATCTATGTTTTGAATTCCATATCTGATAGTTTGCTCCCCTCTATTTCATTTAGCACTCTTTCTGGGGATTCTACCTTTCCTTTTGATGGGAGGTTGTTTCTCTGTCTCCCCATTTTTTTGACTCCTATTGTTTGTTGGTGCTTCTTAGAATGATCTGCACTTCCTGGATCTGTCTCTGGTGGCGTCAGATCATGTACCAGTCTGGCCCTAGGCAGCCTGTTGGAGACTTCCAGGGATCTACTGCTGTTGTCTGTCTTCTTTGACTGTTAATCTACTCAATCTGTGATTAGCTGTCAGGTTTAAGGACTGTGGGTGTGGCAGCTTAATTCCTTTAGGCAGGGCTTTTGCTTCCCCTCAGGCTGACGCCACTTGGAGGGGAATGGTCTACCCGCAGTACTGGGGATGAGTCAGCACTGGGACCCAGTCGGCTGCTCCTCCAGTTCTCCCCTCAAAGCCACCGTACCAAACTCTCCCCAAGTGTCTCCAGTCCTCTCTGCCTTCCCTCTGCTTGAGACCAGGGTAAATGGTGGCCAAAATATTTTCGTATGTGATCCACTTAAGAGCTCTTTTTCTCCTGCTGTTTCTCTCCGGCTAGCAAGAAACCCTGTGGCTTTTCACTTTTCACAGCTGATACTATTTTACTTTCCACTCTGTTGCTGTAGGCTGGGAAGCCCGGCTGGGGGTTTAGACCCTGCCCTTCTCAGGGGGAATCCCCGGCTGCTGTGCTGTTTCTCAGTCCCTTCAGCTGCCACCCATGTGAGCCTGTTACAGAAACAGGGGAGTCCAAAAATCCCCAGAGCTTGCAGCTGGGGGATGGGGAGAAGTAAGCAGCTTTTCAAATGCTTCCACATGCCTGAGGCTGGTGGCTACTGTCTTTCTTATGCAAATGGCTTTAATGCATCCAAAGCCTCAGGCAGATGGGAGGAGTCTTGAACCAGGGGATGGTATGGAAAGCACACAGAGCCTACGTAAGGTTCTGTGAATGGTCAGAACTGTTTGCAACGCCCACTGCGTCAGATGACGCAGTCAGGGATATATAAGCAGCTGCAGACATTTTAGCGGGGACTCTCTCTCTCAAGCTCTCGTTCGGGCTCAGACTCTCTCTGGCTCTCGCTCGTGCTCTCACTCTGATACTCTCGCTCTCTGACTCGGGTTCTCACTCGCGCTCTGGCTCTGGCGCTCTGACTCGGGCTCTCACTCTAGCTCTCGGGCTCTCTCGCTCTCGCTCTCTCGTGTGCTCCCTCCACGTGGCTTGGTGAAGGGGCCTTCTCCATGTGGCTTGGTGAAGGGGCCTTCTCCATGTGGCTTGGAGAAGGGGTCTCCAGGCTGCTTTAAGAGGCTCTTGCCATGCAGTTTTGAGAAGGAGAGAAGATCCACACGGTTTGCAGGAAGAAGGCAGTTTGCAAGGAGGCTGAGAATCCAGGTGGTTCTGCATTGAGAGCTGGAGGGCACCACAGCACAGAAAGGACCTCCCCAATCAGATTGAATGATTGGCAGCTGCTGGTAAAGCTGAACTGTGTTTGGAAAGTAGGGAAACGGTTTCTCTGACTTTCCTAAAACTAGCCTGGTTTGGAAGGGGGGGAGGCAAGGATATGTGTTTGTGGGTATTTTAAAGAGCATAAGACTTAACAACAGAAATCCGCAAATAACTAAATCTATATAACTGTTAAATAAACAATTCTTTTTCTTTTCACCAAACTCTGGTATTGAGAGTTATAATTTTGGCGGCGGGCAATCGGGCCCCTAACTAAAGAGCCCGTGGGTTTGTTTTCAACTGGAGCAGCCCAGGGCTTCTGTAACAAGCCCAGCCAGCCCTTCCGCGTCTCCGCACTCCCTACTGGTCACGTTGTGATGTAGCGGCCTTTTCTGTCTCTCCGTGGTTATAAGACTTCTTTCTAGCTAGTGTTCCGTTGGTTATTCCAGATGATTTCTCCAAAATTAAGTTGTAAATCCAGACTGGTCCTGGGAGGAGGTTAGTGTAGCTTCCACTTACTCCTCCGCCATCTTGGATCCCTCTATTCAGTTGATCTTTATTGAAATCTTACTAGGCTCTATGGCATATACTGTGAATATACTGCCGGGTAAGAGGAATAAATATGTTACAGAGTGGGGGTCTCCAAAAATCCCCAGAGCCTGTGGGTTGGGGGATGGGGATAAGGGAACAGTTTTTAAGATGCCTTTGCATGACTGGCTAGTAGCTAGTGTCTTAGTTATGCAAATGGTTTGGTTCTTCCAAGGCCCCAAGAAGATGGGAGGGGTTTTGACTATGGAATGGTGCTGAAAGAGCATACAGAGCCTGTGCAAGGTTCTGTGAATGGTCAGAACCAGTTACCATGCCCACTGTGTCACAGGACACAGTCAAGGATTTAAAAATAAGGTGGCAACCATTCTGGAAAGAAAGAAGAGAGGAGATTCATATGGTTTGCAAGGAGGGTGGAGGAGAACTCTATGCAGCTTGGAAAGGAAAGAGAGAACTCATGCTGCTTTGAAAGGGAGAATACAATGTGGCTTTGAAAGTGCAAAGCACATGTTTTCCTGGACTGTTATACGGAGGCTGGTGACATCGTACCCCAGATCCTGAAGGAGGCAGCTGACAGATATGGGATGGGGAACTTCTGGGCATGTTTTGGCTTCTAGCCTTTTGGGGAGCAAGGGAAGTGCTGGGTCCTGTGGGAGAACAAGGCTCTGAGCTGAAGTGCTCGCTGCCCTCCCCAGGTTGGAATATTCTAAATAAAGACCTGTTTTCCTCAACAGTAGTTGTTGGGTTTTATACCAAGGCACCATGTGAAAGAACCCCCTTTCATTCTGTAACAGTTTTGGAGACCCCAGATGGGGCTAATGGAACCTGTAGCCAGGTCCACTCTGTAACAAATGTACTCTCATAAAGCATATTACTCAGCTCTGTAGTCAGCCAGCCTCAGTTCAAATTCTGTCTCTACTACTTTCTTGCTGTATAATATCAGGCAAGCTCTTTCAGAGTCTTTACCTGTAAAATTGGATATTATACTTATTTATCTCAAAGCTCTTTTGTTTTAAAAATGAATAGAAGAAAACAATTTAGGTGATGAGAAGAAATTTTGTTCAACACTTTATGAAGTGGGCAGTCTCTGTTCTTAAGGGTCCAGAGAATTGGGAAATGGGTGGAAGGTAGGAAGCTTTGATGGGATAAATAATTTGGAACAAGGAAAAGAGTAACAGAAAATGAATAGGGAACAAGGAATTAGTGTGGAGCCCTTAGTTGGCTTGGTGTTTGGGGATTGGCTGATTGGATGTAGTATTGTTAGTGAGAATGGTGCCTTTCATTTATGGGCCAACAGATGAGATTTGTAGTGCCGAACAAAATGCTCACCTACTTTATTCTGTTACTCTTAATTGATAACCACTCAGTGAGAAACAATTAGTCCCAATTCAAATGTGCTTTAAAAATTCAGATTCTTTGTTGATGCTGCAACTGACTCTGGCTTCATAAAAGTTAAAATTAGTAAGAAATAGATGAGGGAAGTGAAGTACAAAGGAAAGTACTACTAGAAAGTAGAATCAGTGGAAAATCCAGATAGAATCCTGTCTTTTAAAATATATCCAAGATAAGAAAACATCGTGATAACGATGCTGTCACTAAAAACAGAGAGTCTCTGCCTTTTGCAATTATCAATGTAGGTGATTTAAAATGGTGCCCAAGTTCAATGCTGATTATGCTTGCATTATGACAGCCTCAATTATGCAGACACTGAGAAATTATTTAAATTAGTGGGTAACTTTTTGGTTCACCTATAAGTAGAAGCTAATGACCAAAACAAACAAATGAGCAAAATATAACCAGGGACTTGGAAATAAGGACCAAACTGACAGTGACCAAAGGGAGGGGGGCAGGAGAGAAGGGGGGAAAGAAGGGAAAGGGACTAGTCAATGAAGAAGTATAAATGACCCATGGACATGAACAACAGGGTGAGGATTGACTGTGGGAGAGGGGGTGGGATGGGTGGAGTGGGTGGGTCAGGAGAGAGCAACGGGGGAAATTGGAACAACTGTAATTGAACAACACTAAAATAAAATAATATACATTTTAAAATATTTCTAATAACAGCATAGTCATACATTTTACTTTGACTAAAAAGTCTTTTCTTAGCTGTTTTAGAATGAATTATTTGTTGTATTTGGACAATGGATCAACATAGTGGAGTGCCTAAGGGGAATTAGCTTTGTAAAGAAAACTTGTTGAAATCTAGGTATTAAATAAACTGTGTGAACTTGGCATGCCTTTTTTATGGTGTTATAGTTATAAGGTGGGATAGTAAGACCTATCTCACAGAGCATTGCGTGGTGTATATAAGTAAATATCTGTGAAACTCCTGGCATGTATTAAGCATCACTGAAATAGTAGCAGTCATTTTCATATGAGAAATGATTCTCTTTTCCTTAGATTCAAGGCAAAGATTCAATCATTCTATCAGCCTCTTTTATTCAGAATCCTTTATCTTAGAATAATTTCCTCTAACCTATCAATGTAAATTACTATTTAACTAGGTGTTAAACTGGATTTTCTGCAACAATATTCAATCATAAAATTTACAGAAACAAAAAAGGACTTATGTCCTCATTAAACATTAATCTGTAGAAAGAACATCCATTTAAATGAACAAGAAACAGATCCTCTTGGTACTCAGCTAATAGCTTGGTAGTAATTAATTTTTTAATTAAAAAAAACTGTAACTAGAAAAGTAATAGTGGGTTTTTAGGTGATGACTTAGTTACTTGTAATACAACCATGTCAGGTTGAAAAACAATGTTACTGACAGGTGAGGAACCCAAAAGAATCAATGATGATTAACAATAAAGTATGTGACTGTTACCATTTTTCTTTACTGTACAAAACATGTATTTCATAGAATAGAAAGGGGAAGCTGGCTGTAATTAAACATTTATATAGACTTATTTTAATGCATGACTCCATGAATGGCTGTAGCAGTGTAATGCATGGCAGTGGGATATATTATAGAACCTCCAGGAGAATGAGCAGTTGTCCATGGGATCTACAACCACAGTCTCAGGTGAGAGGCTTAATACATTTTCATAAATGATTCTAAGTAAATTCTAATATAGTCTGTCTCTAAATTTGAAAACACCTCTTTTTTTTAAGGTTTATATAATTGCCATTGTTTAGAAGAATGCTAAAAACATGTATATCATAATATTTTTCTGAAACAAGTAAGATTTTCCAATAAAAATTTATGTAGAAATTCAGCAAATATTAGTAGAGTGCTTACTGTATATCACGCATTGTTCTGGCGAAGAAAATCAACAGTGAACAAAACAGACAGGAATCTCTTCTCTTGAGGAACTTACCATTTTATGGTCAGAGGCAGACAATATCAGTGTGCATGTATGCATACACATGTATATAGGCATATCTGTATGTATTTGCATGCATGTGTGTATATTTGAATAGCGATAAAGGACTATTAAAAAAGGAAGGAAGGAAGATATGAAATGGAAAAGCTTTATGGAGAAGGTGACATTTGAGCAAAGATTAGAAGACAGGAAGAAAATACAAATGGGTTTCTGAAGGATGAGTTTCAGGCAGAATGATCACAGAGCAGCAGTTCTCAACCTGTGGGTCATGACCCCTTTGGGGTTGAACGACCCTTTCACAGGGGTCGTCTAAGACCATCAGAAAACACATATATAATTACATACTGTTTTTGTGATTAATCACTATGTTTTAATTATGTTCAATTTGTAACAATGAAAATACATCCTGCATATCAAATATTTACATTATAATTCATAACAGTAGCAAAATTACAGTTATGAAGTAGCAACAAAAGTAATTTTATGGTTGGGGGGTCACCACAACATGAGGAACTGTATTAAAGGGTTGCAGCATTAGGAAGGTTGAGAACCACTGTCATAGAGTGTATAGACCATAAACCTGGTGCATTTGATGAATGTCAAGTTGGCTAAGGTAGCTGGAGTGTGTAATAAGAGATGGAGGCAAGAAGGTACATAATTGGAAAAAGTAGATATTCTAGGGACCCACAGATCTCTGTAAGGACTTTTAGTGATAGTGGAAACCACTGATCTCTAAGTGAAATAATCTAACATATTTTTAGAAGATTGCTCTGGTTGCTGGTGTGGATCATTTTTGTAAAAGGCAAAAAGGGGCAGTTCAGAGGCTTTTGCTGTATTTCAGGTGAGATATGGTGGCTTGCACTTGAGTGGTAGAAATGGAGATGACAGGAGAAAGTCAATTTTGGATATATCTTTACACTAGAACCAATAGAATTTGCTGATAGATTCCATGTGAGATATACATTTTTTTCTGAATATGTAAACAGTGGGTTTGCTAATTACTGAGGGGAAAATAATAGAGGAGCAATAATTGAGGGAGAGGTTGAGAGTTCAGTTTAAAAGAACTAACTTTGAACAGTATCCAGTGGAGTTGGTAGCAGGGCATAGGAGCCTGGATTTCAAGGAAAAGCTCCATGCTGGAGAAGCAGTTATGTACTAGGAGCCATAGGCACCTGAATGGTATTTAAAGCAGTGAAGGCTCTGGTGAGATCACTGGAGGAATAATGGATGATAGAGAAAAGAGAAGGTCCAAGGGCCTTTCCCTGGGCAGTCCTAAATTTTGGGTAGTGTTCCTCCACTTTGACTCCATTGAAATTACCTGGAGACCTTTAAAAAATAATGATTAAACCACAACTAAAGGTTCATGTTTAAGTGTGCCAGTGAGGTCGAAGCCTGGGTATTATCACTTTTGCTGTGTTTTGTTCCTTAGAAGCAAGTCACTAGGTCCAGCCCACACTCAAGGGGAGAGAGAGGACACAAGGGCATGAACATCAGGTAGGGATCACTGAAGACCATCCTTATAAGCTGTGTACCACAAGTAGTTATAAGTTTACCTTTGTACCACAAGTAGTTATAAGTTTACCTTAGTATGTATTTGAAAAAGACCAATTTTTTTTACTTAAACTACAGTGATATAATTTCTTTATAAGTACATCTATTGAATTAAATATATTTAGTCAAAGAAGTATTAATTAAATAATAGAAGTATACATAAATGTTGCAAAAAATTAAGACAATAGTATAAATTAAATACAGTTGGAAATAATATATCTAAACGACACTGTGTGTTAACTATGTCCTATTACTGGTATAATCCTCCTTTGGCTATTATAGCAAGAGGAGGATGGTAAGCCTGTAGGCTCTGCCTATTAGCAAGTTCTAAAAAGTGTAATTCAGAAATAGTTTCTAGGTACCATCAAAAGTGATATTTGAAAACTAAGAGACAATGATCTATGCACTGAATCTTTATTTTGCTGAAACTCAGCAATAGTGAACTGCTCTAGCAGCAATTATAGCAGCCACAGAATGATACAGAGTGAAATCTCCCTTCTTTCCAAGGCAGCTTCAAAGTTTGAATATTGATTATCATATTATGCCTGGCCCAAAATAAAGGATGTAATAACAGAATGGAATTGAAGAAGAATGCTCATGAGGAATTTCCTCGAGAAATTTTGAAATAGATACTTCGGGTTTTTGCCACTATTATCATTATTATGAAATTTTCCCTGTTTTTGAGTGTCATGGAGGGCTAATCATCTTATTCCCCTACATATTCCTCAATAGAATATCATCTCATGAAAACAGATTTAAGACTATGAACTGAAATCTAAAACATTTCGGCAGAGCTGTTTGGAAAATAAAAGCACCAGTAAGTGCCTACCATTTATGAAATTTTAATCTTGTTTCTTTCACTAGTCTTGGAGTGAGGCTCTTGTAAACCGACAGGAGGGTCTTAAACCCAGCATCTCAGTTCTACAAATGAGGTAACTGAGATTCAAAGAGGTGAGATGATGCATCCAAAGTCACAATTAATTGATGATTTGATGTGAACAGGAGCAGCTCCAGTTTTCACTGAGATCCCTTGGGAGATACACACCTGCATTTCCCTCTTCCCTCTGTTAGTCTGATCAATGACTTGGTATGCACAATCACAACTTACTTTGAATTCTGCCAAAAAAAAAAAAAAATCCTTTTGCATGATGCAGATAACACATATCTTTTGCACCAGTTTGACCAAGTATGAAGTGGCTTATGATAAACTGTCACTATATAATATCTCAATGAACTTAGAAAGGTTATATAGCTTTTGCAGGGAGTTAACTGAGATTTTCTTCAGTCCCTTTTATCTTTAAAACATTGTGACTGTTTACTTCACCACACATATAAAATAAGGCATAAATACAAGGTAAATTGGGGACTAAAATTTAAGAACCATAGGTGATGGTTTCTCATTCTTTAAACAGATTTTATTTCATATTTGAAAACATAAATGAAAATTCATACTGAATATGAAATAGATATTTGAATAATAATGTATGATTAATGAAGAAAGATTACCTTGGAATCTGGGAAATATGCCTAGATTAGAGTCTCCATTATGTGATAGGAAAATAACAAAGTTTCTGTGAGCTCCAAGCTTCCCCAGAAAGGCATCACAATTGGATTGCTTCTCTAAGACATAATAACAATACTAGGGTTACCAAAATGGTAGCTGCACAAAATACTTTCGACTATCATTTAATTACAATTACACTCAACTTTAAAAGGCTCCTTTTCATAAGATGCATTTTTTTCTAATTTTTTTTCAATATACATCTTTCCTTTATAAATAGGATGACCATACATTTATAATACACAGGGATGATAGGAATAAACCAGTACTGTTCTAGGTAAGTCACAATTTACGACAATCCTATCTCTGTTAATGAAACAACCAGTGAAGTTAACAAACTGGAAAATGGGTGAAGTTTATTTCTGATGTCTCTTCTTTGCCTTTCTGTGGACTTTTCACCTTTTCTGAACTTTCTCTTTCATTGTCCTCCAAGCTCTCTTGACTCTCCATCTAGTCCTGCCATCTCTAGGTAATGTTTTACATGACAAGACTGTTCTCTTTTCATATGAAAGCTGCCAATGTCTTCTATACTCAGTTTCCAGCTACATATCTAGAAACTGATGCAAAAAACCCAATTTACACTATGTATAAATCATAACTTGGTGCAGAGGAAAAGTACATTAAAAAAAAATCAAACAGTTCTGAAGCTGAGTTTTGGTCCCCTACTCTGTAGCTGTGTGGCTCTGGACAAGTTCATAAACTCCATAACTTGATTTCTCTACGCATTTCTGGATGATACCTGTTTATGGGCTTAAAGTAATATGTTCAGTTAGAATGGGGTGAACTCTGTTAGAAACCCACATTGGAGAGCTGTGAACTTGATAATGTATTCTCTCCCCCAATTTTATGAGCTTAAGCCAAGAATACAGCACTTTATTTCCTGAAGTGATTTTTTTTCACTTTTTTATTTTTGTGGAGCGGCACTCTTTCCTTTTCTTTTGCTCCTTTGCTTGGAGCCTATTGCAGTTTCCCAAGATCTTAGATGTAGATAGAGGGAAAGACATATTGTATGATTATAAGTCTTACATTTTTAAAGATTGAAACTTGCCTTGACTATTATCAAGTACCAAGATGTTGAGTTAAATGTTGTAGAATGCTGTCTCACCAGACGACAGAAAAGGGTCTCATACGGCATTGCCTATTTAAGGTAAGGGATTGATTAGATTATGGTGGAAAGATGAAAATGCTGTTTTTCTCCTTCTTAAATGATTCTTCAGAATGTTTATTTGAGAGATTCTGTAATTCTTTTCTTCTATTGTTCCCAAAGGCATTGAGACTTTAGTAAAATCTATAATGTTGTGTGAAAAACTAGTTTTTTTTTAAGTTGCCATAGAACCTAAGGGGCCACTGTTACTAAAAACATGATCTGGGAACCCCAAACAATACCTAATTTTAAAAGTTCTCTTAAGAATTAAATTAGATAATGCCAGTACCAGGTATATAAATAGCTTTTTATAAAAAAGAACCCAAACCCAAAAGATTTTACTTACTGATCTTAGAGAGAGAAAGGGAGAGTGAGACCCATTTGTTGTTCCCCTTATTTATGCATTTATTGGTTGATTCTTTTTTAAAAATGTTATAATTTTTGTTATTGCTGACACTATTACAGATGTCCTCCATTTTCCCCCCTTTGTCCTCCTCCACCCAGCCCCCACTCTACCTACCCAGCCTTCTCCATATTGTTGTCTGGGTCCATGGGCTATGCATATGTTCTTTGGCTAATCTTTTCTAGTCCCCATCCTCCCCCTTCTCCCCCCTGTTCCATGTATGTTTGTCTCTGGTCCTATTTTGTTCATTAGTTTTACATATAAATGAAAGGACAAATATCATTGGTTGATTCTTGTATGTGCCCTACCAAGGATTGAACCCTCAACCTTGATGTATTGGGACAAAACTAATCAACCGAGCTACCCAACCAGGACTTCTTAATCATAGTTGTTGTTCTTCTAGCAACTCATTATTTTTTACTTCCTCTCTGAGTTTGCATTTCAAAAGAAAGATACTGGAATAATCTAACAAGTCTTATTGTACATAATGGGCAGACATTTCTGAAGGCCTTATAGGGTGTTGGGGAGATACTTTTGGGCTCAGGGAAGAAAAAATTGCCCTTTTCCTACCAAAACTTTTATTATGAAGAAATTTCTAACATAACAGAAAAGTTGAATTAATCGTACAGTGAAGACCTATAGTCATATCTAGATTACACAATTAATATTTTGCTTTATATTTGCTTAATCACATATCTGTCTATCCTTATCTCTGTCTACCCATCAGTCTATCTTGGTTTTTAAATGAATTTCAAAGTGAATTGCAGACGTGTACACTTTACACTAGACACTTCAGCAGGCATATAATTAACTGGTTCTATACTTGCCTATATTTCCATTTTTAAGGTAAATTTTACATCTTAAGTATACCATTTGGTGAGGTTTGAAAAATGCATTTACATGTTTAATCCAAACTTTTATCAAGATATTGAATATTACCGTGACTCCAGAAAGTTCCCTTCTGAGTTAATAGCTGCTTCCACTTCTCAGGATGTAATAATTATGATGATGCTTTTTGGCCATTGCTTAGTTTTGCTTTTTTGGTAAAATACATATAAATGAATTTATATTATATATACTCTTCTGTGTCTGTCTTCTTTAAACCAATATAATGTTTTTGAATTCACTCATGCTGTTGTGAATATCAGCAGGTCAATCTTCTTTATTGCCAGTAGTAAAGAATTACTTTTTAGGAGCCCCTTTACACCTCAAAAACGATTTCTTTCTCTGCTCAAGGGCAAAGCCAACTTACAGCATTTTTAAAACAGAATGAGAAAAAAGTTATAGGCAGATTTTTAACTGAGTTTCCATATATTAGGATCTTCTATTTCAGGGTATAGTTTTTTAAACTGTCCCTCAGAAATCTAACTTCTGTTTGTCCTTACTACAGCAGGAATCTGCTCCTAAGGTAAAGAACTTTATTTCATGAGATTAAAAATGAACAGACTTCCTTCTTGTTTTTCTATACTCTCTGAGTATGTTTAATATCTACAGACAGCCATGACAATACACAGGATGGACAAGAGGAGAAAACTGAACACATACAACTGTTTGCTTCTGTCGTTAAGATGATATGATATTTGGTGGGAGCATAGTCTTCTGATTGCAAGAATTGACACTCAATGAGTATGGATACATTTATGGTTGGAGTGAAAAAGAGAGATAAGCAACCAATTACCTACTGTAGTACCAAGGATATGAAATTTGCTCCAGTTAGCCTTATAGCTGCTATTAAAATATTTGCATATGTGAAAAGTTAGGGCTTTTGCAATGATTAATAAATGAAATAAAGTAAAAAGAATATACAAAATCTTATTTGTTGAAGCTCGTGGAAGCAATATTTGACCCAGTTGAATTATTGTTGGAGCAAATTGCCTACACATGAAAGCAAAAAGGGAGGTGGGGCAGGAAATAAAATCCTCCAAGAGGTTGACTTAACCTCTGTAGCAGAGTTTTTATCAAAACTTTTCTCTTATAAATAAAACAAAATAAAACCTCCATTTCCCCACAACTATTCTTTTTGTTTGCTTGTTTTAATTTTTTGTTCTCTATCCTGGTGAAGGAGTATTTTTTGTGTGTGTGTGTGGTTTTTGTTTGTCTGTTCTTTAAATTTCTGTATGTAAAATAAAATGAAAGAGAAATATAAAAATAAAATGGTATGAACACAAAGTTTTTTTTAGATTAAAGAGATGTAACATCAGTATATCAAATAGTTGCAAAAGTTTAAAAATATGTCTCTGACTTATCTTGCTCTGAACCAATAGATAGCGGTCATGGGCAACAGTGTGAGTGCTGTTGACTTACCTAAGGCAGCAAAAGACAAATACCATATGATGTCACCTAATACAGGAACCTAATGAACAGAACAAACGAGTAAAACAAAACCAGAGGTGTGGAAACAAGGAACAGGCTGACAGTGACCAGAGGGGAAGGGGGAGGGAGAAAAAGGGGGAAAGAAGGGGAAGGGTCTAGTCAAGGAACAGGTATAAATAACCAATGGGCATGGACAACAGGGTGGGGACTAACTGTAGGGGTGGGGAGGGGGGGCAGTGGAGAGCAATGAGGGAAAAATAGGACAACTGTAATAGAACAACAATAAAAAAATAAATTAAAAAAAGAAATAAAATTAGATAAAAAAGAGACCCAAGTATTTTGAAGGTCAATACCCCAGGAAAAAAGACAAATATGAACAAATCCATTCTGTAGAATGACATTTGCCTTTCCATTTCTAGCTTCTAAATAGTTTGCTGGTCATTGGTACTTCTCTATTAAAAGTCAATAAAGTGTTTAATTTCATAGGGTAAATTTACATTTCACATTTTATAACAAGTCAATATTTTCAATAAAGCAGAGTTATTAATATAAGGCAGTAATCTGAAAAAGTGTTACCCTTCACAATAGAGCTATAAAAAGTACCACAAACAATGAATTTGTTAGACATTGTCTTGCAGATATATTCGTTTGATTTTCCTAAATTGTAGTCCATTAGGAAAAGATGAGTGGTGGGTGTCTTACAAACCCCTCCTACTCCCCTCCCTGCTCTCCTCTCTGTAGCTCCCTAAACTATGTCCAGTTCTCCCTCTTTCAGGCTACAACTGCTGGGTATACATCATGCCTTTGAATAAATACCAGAGCAGTTGAAGGCACTCATCATATTTTCACTAATAGACAGAAATATCCCTTTATTGTTCTTAAAAGACACTCATCAGAAAAGATAATGTGCAAACACTTTCAAAGCAATGTTAACTTATCTACTCTAATCTGCAAAGAGTTATCCTCACACCAGAAGTGTTAAAACAGACAGAAACTTCATCACTTAACAAAAACCGAATTTAGACATTTAGCTTTTGATTCAGAGCTTAGGGCATTCATACCCACCAATATCATAATGCCCAGTAAAGTTTCATCTCTAATAAAGTTGTTTCAAAAATGTTACCTTTTTTGTATTTGAAAATCTGATTTATTGTATTTAAGTGGTTATGAAATGAGATTTTGTATGGAGATTAATTTATTACAATCTGCCTAATAAAGAGTAAACAAACTAAAATTTGAATTACTAGATAAAATAGTTGAGCAGTGAAATAATGGAGGATGCAGCTGCTGTGTTTATTATAGTTTTGTCAGTCTGTGTTTATGATAGTATTGAATGACATCATAAACATGTCATAAATAATGTACATTCCCAGCTTATTTCTTCTTGAAATATAATAAACAATGGTCCTTTTCCAATCACTGCACCTCTGAGTGTTTAATGGGCCTTGCTGAGGTAGTAGTGTTTTCAGCAGAAACTCATTAAATTGAAGATATTTCTGGAATTGGGTATCAGAGTAAAGAAAAACCCTGGAGCAGAGATACCCAGCAAGAAGGAAAAGTAGCAGAGAAAATTACTAGAGACAAGATTCTGACTAACCAGAAGTCAGTGGATGCCATAGTCTTTGAGGCCTCAAGGAACAATGTGGCTGGAATAGCTTGATGTAGAGCCAGAGTGGCTTATCTGTTTACCTTGTTTATTGTCTGTCTTTTCCCACTAGAGTGTAAAAGTCCACAAGGACATAGATATTTGTCTTTTTTATTTACCACCAAATTCCCATATAGCACAAAGTACTTCTTCAGTAAATATTTGTTGAGTGAATGAATTAATGCTTTGTCCTTCTAAACAGGTGGGTGGAAGGGATATCCCTTTCATACCAGAGACCACAAAACAATGGACTTGAAAAGGACTTAACTCTGGTAGTTTTTAATATTATATCTCTCTTCAAACACCAGGTGCTTAAACATTCTTAGTTAATGTAAGAAATATCTTTTCAATCAAGAGAGATTATCAGTAAGGATTTAAGTAACTGATGGAGCCACTTGACTCTATCTGTATCTAAGGAGAGAAATTTTAGTGGAATAACACTCTGTATGTAGATCAAAAAGTGAAGGTAATGAATATGTACAACATTTAAGTTAGACCTTAGCTGTAATTAATGACCTTGCTTGTATCAGAGGCCTCTCCCCTATAGGTTTGTTACATATCTTTGAGCCTGGAGACAAGGTGCTACTCAAGACCTGGAAGATAGGATTTCCAGAGAGCCAGCCAGAAGAAAAGTGGACTGGACCTTGGGACATACTCCTCACCACCCCCACCAAGATGAATTTGGTAGGAATAAAGCCTTGGATTCATCACACCAGAATAAAGAAAGCACCAGAAGAACAATGGACCACTGAGCCTCAAGAAGACCTGAAAGTCATCTTTCAAAAACAATGATTTATATTCTTTTCAAGTTATTTTTTATTTAACTCCATGTTATGGAGAACTTGTTCCTTTCAAATTAGATGAAAATATTTGGGTATATTTAGCAAAAATGTTCCAGACATCTCTGAATTCTGTCTTGCAGGAGGAACTTACGTTGAAGAAACTTTCACTACATGTCTTATAGGTGTTTGTACTCCCCTGGGAAGCCTTCAAAATTATAAGTTATGTGATTAAATAACCTACTCAGTTATTTATAATTGGGAATCTGTGTAACTGTAAAAGACAAGGAGATGTTTTCTTAAAAGACACTAATGTAGCCCCAACTGGAGAGTGTGCACCTTTTGTCAAATGTGCTAAAAACTGTTTGTGCTTTTTCATAGCGTGTGGTTGCATACAATGTGCCCCCTTCTGTGGCTCTGCAATTAAATTTGTTCATGATGCTAAGATATGCACTCAGTAACAAAATGAGCACTTCCAAATGAAACCGATCTCCTAGAAATAAGGTAATTTAAACTAACAATGGAGGAATTATGGGCAACTCAAATATTAGAAAATTTTAGTTTCAGGTAACAGCTAATAGGCTTAGTCATCAATGTATGTAAAAAGCTATTTCAGGAACTGGAGGTATGACCCACCTTGACTCCAGGAAACCATAAGCAGTCCCAGCTTTGTGCCTCCAGAGGTCTGCAAGCAATCAAGACAGTACCTAAGCCATTGTACTCCAAGGTGAGGTGACCACCTCCTGCCCAGGACACAAAGACTAACGCCCAGGGCACAAGGGCTACTGCCCAGGACACAGATGAAAGAATACTGAAGCTTTTATCCAAGTCACCTTTTCCCTGAATTCCAAACCCCTTACCTACACTTTTCTTCTCCTTATAAAAAGGTCTATTTATACTGAAATTTAAGACAGTCTGTTGGGGTACAAACCCACTGTCTTCTCAGACCACCGACCCTCTGAATAAGCGCCCATGAAGATTCAATCCCTGTCTCTGCTTACTGGGTCTGAGAGGTGACGGGCAGCACGAGCACCGGCTTTTCCGGTTTCAGCTCTAGTTTTTTATCTGTTTTGTGTAGGCTTTTTTGTAAACAATTCAGCCCTTCACCATGATGGAGTGAGTAATAAGAACACATGGATGTGTTCTTTTGAGAACATGGAGGCTGACACAGCAGGGTGCAGCCCAGGGTTGTTTAGCCTCCCAAGTGGCTCTAGGACAGGGGCCAGGGTGTGAGGATTCAGAGACTAGGCAAAGCCCTGGAGGCAGTAACGTGATATCAGCGAGGGCCTCAGGGTTTCCTGTGGTTATGAAGGATTTTGACTAGTTATTCTTCAGTCTCAACTGTTGCTAAAAGGAAGCTGTTAGGGAACAGGAGAATGAAAAGCAAGTCTTGTCTGGACATCCTCTGTATACTTGTATTTGCCAGAAAGTTGACAGTTGTTCCCTAATTGCTTTCGATCTTATTTTTGCTTTAATTTTCCACCCCCATTAAATCTCCATCAGTAATGATATTGTTTCCGAGGTATGAGTTGATAATTAGATGTGAGATTCTTCAAGTTGAGACTTAACAATCTTAGATGCTGTCTTTTCATCCGCTGAAACCTCAAATAGCAAAACAAGGTAGTACAAAAAACTAAGAATAGTTTAACTTTTTAGTTTCTGAATGAGATGGAAGATACACTGGAATTTGTTCAGGAATAAGAAACCATAATTAATGATTGACAGGTTGGAAAATAGGCTAAAAGTTTAGATTTCCTTAGTGGGATTTCAGGTTTAAAAGCAGAAACCACTTGGGGTAGAAATATGGATGTGATGACACTACCACGAATTTAGGTATTTTTTTCTATTTAATTATTTCATGTTTAATGTCAAGTATGCATGTTAATCTAAGTATCTGTAATTCTAAGTATCTCTGTCTGTAGGCCAATTTCAAATCATTTCCGTAACACACACACACACACACACACACACACACACACAAATAAATCTACTTTCCCTCAAAAAAAAAATAAGTAGGCTCAATTAAATTAATAAAATTTAATTTGCACATTAAATTCCTGTTGTCCAATAAGGAACTCGATTACAAATCTTAATCCAAACTCTCCTTGGATTATAGGTAAAACAAAAAAGAGCTACTTTAAAATGCTCTGTCTTTCCTTCTTAAATGAATGAATGAAGAATGAATTTCTTCCTCCTTCTCTCCCTCCCTTCCTCCCACCTCCCACTATCTTTCTTTTATGTTGTTATTCTGTTCTTTTGTTACACATCTGAATTAGTGTTTGTAGTTTCTTTCATAAGGGTCTACATTTTTTAGGTGACTGACATCTTTTTCATTGTAGTTTTTCTTTTAATTGTTTTTTTGCATGAGGAAGATACTAGTTTTTCACATAAATGTCTTGTACCCACTCTATGGATATCTTCCGTGAATTCTCATAATTTTTAATGTATTCTCTTGGGATTTTTATATAAAATTGTATTACATACCCCAAATAATAAATTTGACTAACTTCTGATGCTGATTTAGTTCATGAGCATGTTTGAAGGTAGAATGTAAGAGGAAGTAAAGCTGCTTTCTGCTTGTTCCCTAGTGAGTCCAGCTGATTCAATAAAATATTTACATATTTTTTATGAAGCGGAGAAGTTTGGTAGGAGGTGACATAGGAAATAAGAGAATTAGATAGGGTATGATAACAGCCAGCTAGGAATGGGTTTTTAAAGCCCTAAAGCTGGTTATGGAGACAGGAAGGAATGGACAGATGTGAGAGGTTTAAAGAGCAGGTATTTTGTTTTGTTTTGTTTGTGATAATGAGTAATTGGATGGAACAAAAAGATAAAAGATTAAAAGATTAGTTTGATGTTTCAAGCCTGAAATAATGGTGGTACCATTTACAGAGACAGAATACTCAGAAGGGGCTTGTTACTAGGAAAAAAAGAAATAAAGGGGAAAAAAGGAAAATGTTTTGGAAAATGAAACCAAATAATAAAAAGGGAAATATTCAGAGGTCTTTGGAAAATTGAATAAAGAGCTTGTAGATCTTCACAGAGGATAGTAAAAAAAAGGAAATAGTTTACCACAAAATTTGTATCATCTCTAATACTACCTTTAAACCCTAAAAAATAATAAACTATTAGTATTATTATTTATATCATTGATGTTTGGGTGAACAATAGAATTACTGCAGGCTTACTATATGCCATGAACTGTGGAAGTGTCTTAAATGCATTACCACATTTAATTTATATAAGAGCATTCTTAGACTTATAACACTGTTATACTTATTTTATAGAAAAGGAATAGGAGACTTTTGAGTTCAAGAAACTTGCTGAAGTCATTTATTTATCATCAATTAGAGATGCTGTCACTGATGATATCCCAAAGGAATTGTCAGATATGGAAATGAACAATTTCCCAAAGAAATCATCAGATAAAGAAATAACCACCAATATAGAGAATATTAGTGATGCCATGATGATTAGCATTTTCCACCTTTAACATTGTTTGCTTTTGTTGTTTGACATTTGAAAATTTTCTTTTTATTTCTTGCTTTTAAAAATAGTATAATTGTGATTTTGATTCTCATATTGTGATTTATTGTTTTTCATATAACTATTCTTTTCTTTTAAATTTGTCTTTTTTTAAAAAATAAAAACATTTTAGAATTTTTGAATGGTTTTAATTTTATAGATTTATTGCAAAGACAGTACAGAGAGTTCCTATAGACATCACATCCATTTTTTTCTATTATTAATTTCATGCATTTCCTGGTACATTTGTTACAATTAAATGAACCAATATCAATACATTATTATTAACCTAAGTCCATACTTTATTCAGATTTCCTTAGTTTTTCCCTAATGTCCCTTTTTTCTCTTCAGGACCCACTCAGGATATCATACATGTTACTTTTAGTTGTTATGTCCCCTTGGGATCCTTTAGACTTTGAGAATTTTTCAGATGTTCCTTGTTTTTGATGACCTTGACAGTTTTGAGGAGTACTTAATAGGTGTGTTTTAGAGTGTTCCTCAATTTGGGCTTCTCTGATATGTACAATTAGACTGGGGTTATGGTTTCTTGATGGTAAGACCATGGAGGGGAAGTGCCGTTCTCACCATATCATAGTAAGAACCCATTCTATCAGCATGATGTCACTGTTGATATTGATCATCTGGCTGAGGTAGTGTTCATCAGGTTTCTCCACTGTAAAGTTACTCTTTTATTTACCACTTCCCATATTGTACTCTTTGGGAATAATGTTACTAGGAATAGTTCACACTAAAAGCAGTAGGGAGTCATACTCCCTTCCCTCCTTGAAGGAGTTTCTGCATAAATGTTTTGTAGTTCTCCTGCATGAAAGATTTGCCTCTTGTCTCCCATTTATTTATATATTGGTTATTTAATTGTATCAATGTGAACTCGTGGATATGTATTACTTTGGATTGTATTCCAATACTATTTTATTTATTTGTTTGCCAAAATTATTCTAACTTTGGTCCCTGGGAACTCTTTTATTTGGTGCCTGTATCCCTTTGACATACCCCTATCATTGTGGGATTATTTTTGAGCACTTTCTTACTTTACTGGCTTCAGGATTATCTTGAATATTTTCTTTCATAGTCTTAGAATCAGCCATTTCTCTAAGGAGCCATTATGCCTTTTATTGGATACAAGTAGTAGAAACCAAGACTGGGATACTAGGCATGTTAGCTGTTCCTTGGATATCATTGTTTGTATTCCCTCTCACTACCAGAGCAAGGAGATAGATATATGTGTGTAAAATAATCCATATGAATAACCATATCTATAGCTATTCTTATTCCTATATGAAACTATATTTATATTAAGCTAAGCATAAGTTCATGCTGATGTGTCCAATTCTAATCCAGTGCCACAATGAATATTTTAGCTTCTTGCCTTTGCTTACCTGTAACCTCCCACTCCAACCATGAGAAACCTGACTCTACCACCTGGCATCCATATATGATACTTAATTGTTCAATACCAGTATACATGTATAGTGGTTTCAGCAATTAACCCATGCCCTTGTGTAAAACAACTCTGTCCACAAGAGTATAGTGCTTGTGAATAGTTTTGTTTGCTTTTAGTCTTACAGAATGCATCCATTTCCAGTTACTTAGGTCAACACATTATGCTTCCACTCCCTTCAGTAAAGTTTCATACATTTGTACTAAGATTCTTTTATCGTATTTTGCATCTGCCAACCTCTTACTTAACCTGTTCAATTCTTCTCAGTATCTTTTTTTTACATCAGTCATCTCAGTTCTTTTAAAAAAATTAAGCACTCACAATTTGTCTTACTATGAGGCTGTGTGTGTATTCTACACACATATATGTGTATGTATGAGGTCTGTAGAAAAATCCAGGCATTGTTAATATAACAAGAACAGTTTGGGTGACATTGATGTAATATTTCAGTCAAGGAGAGTGCACTGGAATGCACACATGTGAACAATGACAACTTCACTGTACTAGTCAGTGGGGGTGGTAGACGCTGGTGAGTGAGTATGTGTACTGTGTGACCATCTCTTTAAAAATTACTGAGTGAGTAGAACAACAAATCTGCATCAAATTTTGCACTAAGCTTGGACATTCTTCTGTGGAAACTATTCAGATAATTCAGAAGGCTTTCAGGGATGATGCAATGAGTACAGCACAAATAAAAGTGTGATCTCTTCAAAGAGGGTCAAGAATCTATTGAAAGTGATCCATGTTCTGGGAGGCCTGCAACAAGCAGAACACCTGAGGATGCTGAATGTGTACAGGTTGCAATCAACAAACAGTGGTGACTGACAGTGCAAGAACTAGAAGCTGATCTGGGGATTCCAAAATCTACTGAGATTTTGACACCAGATTTTGGCATGAAACGTATTGTGGCAAAATTCTTCCCACAGTTTCTGCTACCAGAGCAGAAGGAACATCATGCTGCAGTTGCTAATGACTTGAATCAGACAACTATCAATGAACTAGATTTCCTTAAGGTCATAACTGGAGATGAGTGATTTGCCTATAGCTATGACCCAGAAACAAAGGCCCATCTGTTCCAGTGGTAGTTGTCTGGTTCTCCACTCTGGAAGAAGGAGCAGCAAAGTTGTAGCAGGATCAAGATCATATTAACTGTGTTTTTTGATTGGAAAGGTGTTGTCCATCATAAATATACCCCTCCAGGCCAAGCAATTAATAAGGAATACTACCTCAATGTTCTTCATTGGTTGAGAAATGCAATATGATGAAAATGGCTGTAGATATGGCAACTGGTGATTGGCAGCTTCATTATGACAATGTGCCCACTCATGCATCACATCTCCTGCAGAGTTTTATGGAGAAACATCAATTCACCCAGGTGACTCAGCCCCACTGCAGCCCAGATTTGATGCCCTGGAACTTCTGGCTTTTCCCCAAACTAAAATCACCTTTGAAAGGGAAGAGATTTCAGACCATTGATGAGATTCAGAAAAATACAACAGGGCAGCTGATGAAAAGTCCAACAAAGGATTTTGCAGAGTGTTTTGAATAGTGGAAAAGATGCTGGGAGAACTGTGTGAGGTCCCAAAGTGCCTACTTTGAAGGGTACTGAAGTGTCATTATCCCATGAACAATGTTTCTTACATTTTGTATCTTCTTTAATAAATGTCTCTATTTTTCCTATTACATGGGTGGATACAGTTAACAAATAAATTGCACTTTTTTATAATGTTGGAATCACTTTAACTTCAGTGCTAATGATGAATAGAAAGTAATAATCCTACTTGACAGTTATCAAAGTGTCAAGAATATTGGCACCATCATTATATGATGAAGCATGTTTGTGCACTTAACCACACTAGGATATTGTATTACCTAAACCTGGGTATGACAAATCTGGTGAAAAATTGTCTGACTGGAAAAATTTGATGAAAATAATTTGTTCTAAGGGATTGGCGCTGAGTCATTAGAAAACAAACATCAAACACATACACTATGCTTCTGTTCCCCAGAAGCCTTCATGCTCATGTTTACTAGATATTTATCAACAGTTATCTAATTAACTTCAGATATTATAAATGAGACCCCAGTGATAAAGTTAGGCATGTCAAGAATGTGATCAACTTGCAACATGTATGAAGTTGAACTAAAGAGCAAATGGAACTAATTCAGGGTCTATCAATAAATTGTTAAAATAATGCCTTCACACAGTTGTCTGTGTCTAAGAATTTGTTTGTTTTGTTTGTTCCTTTTTCCCCCTCCTCACCTGAGAACATTTTTTTCATTGCTTTTAGAAAGAGGATGGGAAAATAGAAGGGAGAGAGAGAAACATGCATGTGAGCAAGAATCATCAATTGGTTGCCTTCTGTAGCTCCTGGACTGGGGATCATACACACCCAACCTGGGGACTGAACCTACAACCTAAGTATGTGCTCTGACTGGGAATCAAGCCTATAACCTTTCGGTTATGGGATGACACTTCAACCAACTGAGCCACACTGGCCAGGCCCTTTGTTGCTTTCTGTGTTATATCCCACACATGAGTAAAATCTTATGGTTGTTGTCTTTTTCTTTCTGACTTATTTCACGTAACATGCTAAGCTCAAGAGTTTTGGTCTAATCTGTTCCCATCTCTAGTCTCATCCTTTGCTCTTTCAGATTGTTTTAGTTCTCCATATGCCTCATGTCCTTCTTTCTACCTGTAATTGTTGGTCACCCTTTCCTTTTCCTGCCATATTCCACAAATCCCTCCTGATTGATCTCAGGTATTCTTCCTTAGATTTTACATTGGACTAAGAGTTCTGCTTGTCCTATGCACCATTGCAGCTTCTGAATCCTTGTATTAAATTATTATATTTAGTCCTAGAATTGGATTGGTTTCTTTGTTATTGCATTTTCCCAATTATACTTATCTACATTAGGATAGGAATCTTGTCTTATTCTTTTTTAAATAAATTTTTATTTATAAATAATCTTAGATTTACAGAAAAATTGCAAAGTTAGTGAAGAGAATCCCTGTAAACCCCCCCGGCAATTTTAGTTTCCCTGATGCTGCCTTCTTACATTACCAATCTAAGAAAGCAACATTGAGACATTACTATTAACTAAACTTCCAACTTTATCTAAATTTCACCAGTTTTACCATTAATTTCCTTCTCTTTCACAATCCAGTCCACAATACCACATTGCATTGAGTTGTCACGTCTCCTTCGTCTCGGATGATCTGTGACAATTTATCAGTCTTTCCTTGTTTTGCTTATTCAGTTTTGTAACCCAGCAAGTAAGTGAACTAAACTGGTAAGTTAAAAAACAGACAACGATAGCTCTGCCCTCTCATTTTGCTATTTGCCCACGCTCTATCTTTTAACTACTACTAAATATTTGCTGCTTTGCACTGCACACAATTATCTGGTTACTAGTCCCAGCTAGCTTTACCTTTGATTTTTATGCCAGCTACTTGCGGCTCTTCTGGACCTTTACATATTTTTAGAACCACAGAAATATCTTGGATGGCTAAAATGCAAAGGCTTCAGACATATGGTTAAAGGTTACAGACTGAGAAGCTAAAATGTGTTATATTCACTGACTGCTCAAGATAACTACAGCAAGAGGACAAGGTGAGATTCCAAAATTCTGTGGAGCTCTGGCATTGTAAACACAATAGACTACATGGCCACTGGACCAGGAAATGTCATACCTGTCTCAGTATTCTGTACCATTATTTTCTTGCTGGTGGCAGAATGCGATAGCAGTGCTAAGGAACACTCCTTACACAAGACAAACGTCTTATTGGAGGAAGCCCTAATGTATGAACTGTGGTCTTTGTTGGATCAAGCAGCAGTGAGAATGTGCCACAGTGGGACACTGGGACCAATAATTCACTACCAGATTTGAGGGAACAGCATAAAGTACATAAGAAGAAAATTTCTGGAAATATCAGTATGCAGTTCTGTAGCTTTAAGCTTAGACTGTTCACTTATCTAAGGGCTATTCTTGAGCCTCATAAATGATAACTTTGTCCTAATAGACATGCTCTTAGACAAGGAATCTTTAGCTTGGGTGTTCAATTTTTATTCTCTTGAAGTCTTCAGTGATACATAGATTTCCTTAAAAGCAACGAGTGAAAAAATTACTTGGTTTAACTGGATACAGAAAGTAATTTTATAAATGTACTAATAATATCCCAGTAGAATTTTCACATTATCCCCTTTATAACCCTCTGACAAAAATACAATTTAGATAAATCACAGCTCTGGAAGTACCTAAGCTGAGAAATACAATAACAAAGATTATAGGGTTTTTCATGAACATCATCCCCAAAGAGTTACAACCAAATTATTTAGAACCTACGGGGGAAAATAAAACTCAGGGTTGCATTTATATGTAATTTTATTTGTCCTGAAGCCAGCCTGACTACAGAGAAACAAAGGCTGATGTACGAGACAAAGCTTTTGCTCAAAATAGATGTTGGACTTTTGGACTATACCTGTCAACACAGTAATTGGTACATGCGTAATACCCTAATAATTATATGTTATAATTACATAAGATACAAATTAAAAGCCAAATCTGGAAACGTAGGGCATCAACACCGGACCAATAATTTATTACTGGCTCTGAAAGGCAATAATTAAATTCTTGTTAAATGTGTACGGCAGTCCCTATGTGTTAGCACATTAATCTGAGACTTTTATAGAGTAAGTAGATGAAAAAAAAAAACACATATTGGTTGAATACATGACAGTGAATCTAAATATGATGACATTCCTGGGCTTCAAAAATTCTCTTAAACTTGAAACTGAGTGTGAGGGAAAAAATGGTTATGTTTCATAAAACTATACTGAATCAAATGAGTTTATTTTATTTTATTATTTTATTTTATTACTGTTCAATTACAGTTGTCCCAATTTTTCCCTGTTGCCCCCTCCTGTACACCCCACTCCCACCCCCCAAATGAGTTTTCAGCTTTTGTTTTTGTGATAGGGGAGTATCCTCTCAGTTTAGCCAATAGTACCATTTCCATAGACTCTCTCTCAATCCAGTCTCCTCTTAACTGTCACTGGATGGCTGCAAGTTGCTTCTTCAGTAAAGTCCTAGTTTCAGGTATTTACTTTCCCTTTCTAAGCATATGAGGGAGGACACCCCCCAAACAAGAATTTATTTATAAAAAACTGTGTATTTATTCTTACATGTTTAAACTTCAGTCACCTTCAAAGCACTATCCATTTGATGCAATACACCTATCAAGCCTTTTTTCCCACTGCTGAAAACAGTTTTTGAACTCATTAATTTTGATGCCTTTTGGTGCTTCTGTCATTTTTTTGTTTCATTTCTTACACATCAGCAAAATGTTTTCCTTTGAGGACTTTTTTCATCTGGAGAAACAAACAAACAGAAAAGTCCCTCAGAGTGAGACTGGGTGAGTAGGGAGGGTGGAGCATGGAGGTCATGCCGTTTTTGGTCAAAAACTGCTGAACGCTCAGTGCAGTGTGGGTAGGTGCACTTGTAAATCACCCATCATGAAAGGGGCAAATGTACTGAAAGAATCTTCAAAAAAAAAAAATATCACTGAAGCTGAATTCAGCCTCTTACAAGAACACCAGCTGGTACACTGATACAGAAGGGTTCCTAGAACACTCACCTAGTGAAGGAAGCCTGTATTGCAAGGGGCCCACCCTCCAGAATATAATTCCATTTTGGGGGGTTTCCCCTGAAAAGTTAGATCACTTCAGAGCTACATGAGGAAAATGCTTTAAGTTTTACTGAGTTATACTTGATGTACAACATACCAAATTTATTTACTTATTTAAGTATATTTCATTGATTATGTTATTACAGTTGTCCCAATATTTTTTTCCTCTTTGTCCCCCTCTGCCTGGTACCTCCCTTCCCTCTAGCAATCCCATCCCCCCTTAGTACATGTCCATGAGTTATGCATATAAGTTCTTTGGTTTCTCCATTTCCTTTACTCTTCTTACTGTCACCCTGTCTATTTTGTACCTACCAATTATGCTTATTAATCTCTCTACCTATTCCCCCATATTCCCCCTTCCCACTCCCCACTGATAACCCTCCATATGATCTCCATATCTATGGTTCTGTTCCTATTCTAGTTGTTTGCTTAGTTTTTTTTTTTTTTAAGATTAATCTGTTGATAGTTGTGAGTTTGTTGTAATTTTACTGTTCATAGATGTGATCTTTTTTTCATAAATAAGTCCCTTTAACATTTCATATAATAAGAGCTTGGTGATGATGAATTCCTTTAGCTTTACCTTGTCTGGAAAGCACTTCTTCTGCCTTTCCATTCTAAATGATAGCTTTGCTAGATAGAGTCATTTTGGTTTCATCACTTTGAATGGTTCTTGCCAGTCTCTTCTTATCTGCAAAGTTTCTTTTGAGAAATCAGCTGACAGTCTTATGGGAACTCCTTTGTAAGTAACGCTCTGCTTTTCTCTTGCTGCTTTTAAGATTCTCTCTTTATGTTTTGCCTTTGGCATTTTAATTATGATGTGTCTTGGTGTGGTCCTCTTTGGTTCCAACTTGTTTGGAACTCTCTGTGCTTCCTGGACTTGTATGTCTATTTCCTTTGTCAAATTAGGGAAGTTTTCCTCATTACTTTTTCAAATAAGTTTTCAATTTCTTGTTCTTCCTCTTTTCCTTCTGGCACCCCTATGATTCGGATGTTGGTATGTTTAAAGTTGTCCCAGGGGTTCCTAAGTCTCTTCTCATTTTTTTTCCCTTTTTCAATTCTTGTTTCTTCATCCTGTACTGGTTGATTGTTTATTTATTTTTTATGTTTCAATAAATTGATTTGAATCCCAGCTTCCTTCCCTTCACCATTGGTTTTGTGTGGATTTTCTTTCATTTCATTTAGCATAGCCTTTACTTCTTCCCTTATGCATTTGTGGCACTCAACCATTCCCTGAGCATTGTTATCACCAGTGTTTTGAACTCTTCATCTGTTAGGTTGGCTAGTTCCTCCTTGCTTAGTTATCCATCTGGAGCCTTGATCTGCTCCCTCTTTTGGGCCATATTTTTCTATCTCCTCAACTTGACAGCCTCCTGTGTTTGCCTCTGTGTAGTAGGTAGAGCTGCTGCACCTGTTATATTGTAAGGGGTGGAACCTTAGGTATTCATCAGTGCTGGGCAACCCAGTTCACCATGTTCTGGGGTTTTATATGGAGGTGGGGTCAGAGAGGGAACAATATCACTTGCTTGGCACTCACCGCATTTCCAGTCACTTCACCCACTTCTTGTATGTGACTTGCACCCCTCTATCTGTTGCCTTGGTGATGGTTACCAGAGTGGGTGGGTTTGTGTACATTCTCAGACCATTAGGGCCTCTAAATGAACTCTCCTGAGAGACTGGCAGTTTCTTCTGCTGCCCCAATCCCCACTGATTTTCACAGCCAGAAGCAATGAGGCTTTATTTTCTCAGCGCTGGAACCATGAGCTGAGTGGTCTGGCTGGAGCTGGGATCACTCTCCAGGTGTCCCTCCGGGCTTTTATATTATATGGCTGATCTTTTCACTGGCTGGCCACAGCCACTTCCTTGCTGCCACCACCTGCCCAGCTTCCCATCTCTTCCCCTTCTACCCATCTGGATGAATATTACTTTAAATCTTTGTTTGTTGGACTTCAATGTGGTTCAGTTCTGGTTGTTTTTTGTTTTGAGGTAGATATAATTCTTATCATTGTGCAAGGAGGAGAAGTGTGTCTACCTTCACCTCCATCTTGGCTAGAAGCTGAGTCTGATTTACAAACACATTTAAAGTGTGCAGTTTGATGAATTTTGATGAATTTCATCACAGTGTAGATTTTGAACATAACAACTACCTCCAACAGTTTTCTTGTGTCACCTTATAATCCTGTCCTGCAATAGTTTCCACCCTATTCTACATCAGCACCACCCCCAGGCAGCCACTGATCTTCTTTCTGCCACTATAGATAAGTTTGCATTTCATAAAATTTTATGTAACTGGAATAATACAGTATGTACTTTTTATGGCTTTTTTTATGCATCATAATTACATCAAGATTCATCCAATACACAAATTTATACAAGATTCATTCCTTTTTCTTGATGAGTATATTCAAATGTAGAAATATACTTCAGTTTGTTTTATCCATTTATCTATTGTTGGACATTTGGGGTATTTTGACTTTGGCTAATGTTGATAAAGCTCTCTGAAATAGGCACAAATCTTTGAATGAATACTATATATTCTTTTATTTTTCTTAGGTAACAGAATAGCTAGATCATATAGTATGTATATATTTAACTATTTAAGAAACTACCCAAATGTTTAAAAAAATGCTGTGACAACATATGAGAGTTCTAATTACTTCAAGACCTCACTGTCATTTTTTGTTTTGAAAAATTTTAAGAAATTTTGAGGAGGCTGTACTGGCATCCACTGTCTTAATGACTAATGATATTTGGCATATATTTGTGTGCTTATTTTGTATATTTTGTTTGGTGTGCTCTTCATCTAAACATGTACATCTTATTTGGTGATCTGTCTATTCAAACCTATTGCCCATTTTTCTTATGTTTTCAGAATTCTCTATATATTCAGGATACAAATCTTATATTAGCTATGTGATTTACAAATATTTTCCAAGTTAGCAGCTTGTCTTTTAATCCCCTCAACACTGTCTTTCAAAGAGAAGTACATAAGTTTGATATAGTTTAATTATTAATTTTTATTTTTTAGATCATGCTTTTGGTGTTGCATCTGAGAAATTTTTTTCTAACTCTAGGTCACAAAGATTTTAAAAAATGTTTTACTCTAGAAGTCTTATAATTTATTTATTTTTATTATGGTAAAAAACATGAAATCTACTCTCTTAGCAAATTTTTAAGTATCTAGTAAAGTATTAACTATAAGCACAATGTTTTACAGCAGGTCTATAGAATTTTTTCATCTGGCATGACTGAAAATCTATGCCTACTTAAAAACCCTTGGTTTCTCCTCCCTTAAGCACCTGCTGCATGGGCAACAGCAGACCCTCCATATCACCCTGCCCAGGCTCTGTAGCTTCAGCTTCACTGGAGAGGACACTCCAGCGTCATCACAAGATGTCGATTCAACACGGGAGGAGACAGATACCGTGTCACTCCCGAGTTGGACTGCACAGCCATTCTCGGCGGTGCAGATAGACTCTTAAGAAGCTACACCATCGTCTCTCGAGACGGACGGCTGCCGATGGAAGCACCTGGCAGCCATCAGTCTACTTTCTGAGTTTGACTATGTTAGATACCTAAGATAATGGAATCAGGCATATTTGTCACTTAGCATAAGTTCCCAAAGTTCGTCCTTGTTGTAGCATGACAGAATTTCCTCCTCCTAAAAGGCTGAATAATATTCTATTATATGTGTATAACTTTATCTGTTCATATATAATTAAGTTGTTTGCCTCTCAGCTATTGTGATTAATGCTGCAATAAAGATGAAAGTCCAAGTATTTTTTCAAAATTCTATTTTCAGTTCTTTTGGATGTATAACCAGAAGTGGGATAGCACAATCATCTGGTAGTTCTACTTTTAATTTTTGGAGAAACTCCATATTGTTCTTCATAGTGACTGCAACATTTTACATTCCAACAAGCAATGCATTTGTTTCAATTTTCCACATTCTCACCATCACATTATTTTATGTTTTTTTATACTGACTATTATAATAAGCGTGAGCTGATATTTTATTGTGGCTTTGATTTGCATTTGCCTGATGATTAGTGATGTTAAGCATCATTTAATGTACCTGTTGGCATTTGTATGTCTTGTGGGAAAATGTTTGTTCAAGTCCCTTGCTCATTGTTTGAATCGTGTTATTTATTTGTTTCTTTATTTGTTTTTTATTTGCTATTGAGTTGTAGGAGTTCCTCATATACTTTGGATACTAACTGCATATCAGACAGATGGTTTGTAAATATTTTTTTCCCATCCCATAGGTTGACTTTCAGTCATGCTTTTTTCCTATGTGTACATAAGTCTTTTAGTTTGATGTAACCCCAGTTGCCTATCTTTGCTTTTGTTGCCTGTGATTTTTGGCATCATATCCAATAAATTATTGCCAAGACCATATTATGAAGATTTTCCTCTGTTTCTTTCTGGGAGTTTGATTGTTTCAGGTTTTATGTTTAAGTCTTCAGTCCATTTTTGAGTCAGTTTTTCCATATAATGTAAGATAAGGATCCAGTTTCTTTCTTTTGCATGTGGATATTTAGTTTTCCCAACAACATTTATTGAAGAGACTATATTTTCCCCATGTGTAGTCTTGGCTACCTTACTGAAGATCACTTGACCATATACGTGTGTGTTTATTTTTGGACTATCTAGTCTATGTTTATTCCACTGATCTGTATGTCTGTCTTTATGCAACTACCATACTGTTTTGATTATTGATTTGTAATGTTTTAATGTCAAGAAGTTGAGGCTTCTAGCTTTGTTCTTGTCCAAGACTATTTTATCTATACAGGGTTCTTGTGGTTTCATATGAATTTTAGGATTACTTCTTTTTATTCTGTGAAAAATGCCATTGGGATTTTGATAAGCATCACATTGAGTTTGCAGCTTGCTTTGAGTGATTATAGACATTTAAACAACATTAAGTCTTATGATTCATAACCTTGGGATAGTTTTCCAGTTATTTATTTTTCTAAATTTCTTTCAGCAATGTTTTGTAGTTTTCAGTGTACAAGGTTTTAACCCATTTGGTTAACTTTATTCCTGAGCTTTTTTTTTTTTTTTTTAAGAATCTATTGTAAATGGGAATGTTTTCTAATTTCCTTTTAGATTGTCCATTGTATATAGAAATGGAACTTATTTTTGTATATTGATTTTATATCCTGAAACTTTTATGAATTTCTTTATTAATTTATAACTCTTTAAATGTTAAGAAAGAGACCAAATAAAATAATCAAGAGGTACAACCTTTCTCTTGCTTAGAATCTTGGGAAAAACATGGAATGTGAAAATTTGTCTAGGGACATTGGATAATATAATGGGTAGTGTCTTTAGTAGCAGTTTTATCAAGGCTACGGAGAGTTTTTTCATAGAGTCCATTACTACATCAGCCCTCCATAAAAGCTGAGGACATAATGCTCAATCATAGTGCTCTGAAGAGATTTCTATGATTGACTGACTTCCAATTATGGCATGAACCAGAGAACAACGTGACAGTATGACTTCCATGTGTCAGGACTGATTAGGCTCATCTCCGAGTGTACACTGCAGGGAAAGGAAAACCAGAAAAAATGCCTTTAAATATATTGTTTGAAAATTACAGTCAAATGTTTTAATTAAGTGTCTATCCCATCTCTATAACATAATACTCTATGTAATACTTTTATATTAGCCAAAAATAAGAAATGTTTAATTGCCTCATGGACTTATGAGGAACTTACCTTTCTTTTAATGTCGAAGTTCATCTCAATTAAAGGAGAAGCCCATTATCTTAAAAAATCTTAATTTTAACCACCAGAAAACAAAAATCTTCAGATTACTTACCATTTTGTGAACTATTGCAACTTAAATTGTGAAGCTCTCTATTTCCACTTTGTATTATTTGAAAAGGAGACCTGATTAGAAATCTTTACGTAAAGCACTTCCGACAAAACTTTTAAAAATGAGATGTAAACAGAAGAGTAAACACGAAGGTAAATTATCCTTGCAATAAGAAAACAAAATAAAATGTGTTTTAAAGTGTTAATAAGAATATAATAGGCTGCTACAACTACTCTCAGGAGAGAGATGTGGACTTATATGTAGTCTCTATTTTTTAAATAAATGAGGAGGGGGATAGAATAGAATAATCAAGATGGCTGGTACAGAGTTCTTTAAAAATAGGTTTTCAATTTGCACAACTGAATAACATTATTTTCTCTAAAGGCTCATGAGAAAACACAAGTAATGAAGCAGCAGGCAAAACAAAATAGAAAATGTGAATGAAACAGAATGGTTTGTATTTGGGGTACTGAAATCAACTAGCTTGACTTAAATTATTTTTGGGATGCCGAATAGAACTCTAAAATAACAGTATTATTTTTAAAAAATGTACTTTTAACTAAAAAAGCACATATTTCAGCAGCAAATTCTACCTATTTACTGACCAAATCTGAATAAGTAATAAAATAAAGCGAAAAAAGGAAGAAATGCTGATGCTTTGCATAGGAAAATTAAAAATGATGTTTAGTGGTAGTTGCAACATGACTCAAGTTCATGCTTTTATGTGATCACATGCTCATTATGTAGCCTGCAAAATCATAAATATTTACCAGCTGGCCCTTTAGGGAAAAAGTTTTCTCTCTTAGTGACAGCATTTGAATTGTCTTCTCTTTAGTTGTTCCATCTGCAAGAGAAATTGAGTAAAAACCATTAGAAGAAATGATTGGAAAGTACTTGACAATATCGAAGTGCAAAATGCATTTGTCATGACAACGAGCAGCTTAATAGTAGGAAAATGCCTTCTCAATTGGTTTGTTGCTAAGAGTGTAGATTCTTCTTGTTTTCTAGTTTGAGTTTCAAAGTTCAATATGGAGTAATAGTTTTTTATTTTTCTCCTTTCCCAGTGATCTCAAAAGCATTTTCAAGCATTATCTAAGCCTTATGACAAATATTATTCCCATTTTACAAATACAAAAATTAGAGCAGTAGAACTAAAAGTCCTAAAAGTCCTTCTAGTGGTAGAATGATAGCAGAATTGGGAATAGAGCTGTTCTCATGAGTATTAGTGTATTATCTCTTTATTTTCAGCTCCAGCATGCACTTGAAATGCTTTTAGAATCACCCCCCTCCCCCTGCTTTTTTAAATCCTCTCCCAAGAATATGCTTATTGATTTTAGAGAGGGGAAGGAAGGGAGAAAGAGAGGGAGAAAAGCATGGATGTGAAAGAGAAACAACGACTAGTTGCTTTTCATACGTGCCATGACCAGGACTGAACCTGCAACCTAGGCATGTGCTCTGACCAGGAATAAAACCCACAGTCTTTCAGTTTGTGGGATGATGCCCAACCAACTGAGCCACATTGGCCAGGGCTCATTCTTTGTTTTTGCCTCTTGGGATAGAGTAGGAAAAATACTGACTTGGGAAGTTGTAACTATTTCAGCCATTATAATCAATAAAACTTATCTATGAAAGAAAACTTTAACATCACATTTATATTCTTGAGCATCATCAGACTGTAAGTCAGGTTTGTTAAAATTAAACAAAACCAAGAGTTTCAAAGAAAAGTGAAATTATTTGAAAGGGAAAAAAGGAGTTTAATAATGTATTAAAACTGCTCTTTCATTCCTTTCTGAAATGCCAGGACTGGCTGAAGTCAAGAAAACATCAATGTATATTGAGTCGTTGAGCTAGGAGACATAGTTTCATAATTTTCATTCTACTCTGCAAGAGCAGAGTGAGGCCACCAAATCACTAAGTTGGAAGAAAGAATACGCTGAAGGATTTTGCCTTGTCTTGGGATTGAAGCACATTCTATCTCAGTATCTGAAACTCTGCTCCTTTGTCAAAGCACAGTTCCTCTACTTCTGATTTGGAAGGCTTACTCCTCCTCCTCTGTGCGCGCTTAGGATCCAGTTGAATCCCCGTCACAGTGGTTCTGAGCGTGGTCTCTGGAAATGCAACGTTAGTATCGCCTAGAAACTTGTTAGAAATGAAAATGATCAGACTCCTCTCAGACTTTCTGCATCAGAAGTCAAAGGGTGGGGCCCAATGATCGATTTGTTAACAAGTCCTCCAGGTGATCTTAATGCCCATTGAAGTTTGAGAACTTGGCTGTTGCAACATATTTCACTTGTCTTCAGTTGTAGTTCGCAGCAATTCTTCCAAGTACTTTCCAAGGCTTCAGGTATGTTTATTCATTTTTTAAAAATCCTGAATTCCTTATTTTGCTAAGATCATTGAATTCACAGTATTTTGCACTCAATTCTAACTCAAGGGATATTTGCTGTTAAAGTGATACTGCACTTGAATTTGTCCTGTTGTATTTGTAAAATATATACCACTTGATAAATTTGCTGGAAAATAGTTTAATATTTGATGAAATAATGTTGTATATTTTCTCTTGATCAGATGAACACAAAAAACTAATGCAGGTTTTCAGAGCCTGGTTTTCTGTATACCAAACGCAGAGACCATTCCTTAGTGACTCTGTTATGTGTTGCTTATGCTCTTGGTGAAAGTGTAATGATTGAGGGCAGGCTTTGAAACCAGACTGATAGAAATTGTATCCCAGCTCTGCCACTTCTTCTATGGGCTTGTTCAAGATTTTTTCATCTTTTTATGCTATTTCTATTTTAAAAATTAAGTGTAAAGCTCACTTAAAGTTGTTATGAGGTTTACAAATAAAGGCTGTCACATGTCAAGCAATCTATAAATGTATGCTGTTATTATTATTTTATCATTAACTTTAGGCAAAACATATATAAATTTTTCTACTCTGAATAATAAGAGCATGCTCAGCTGATAATTTGGAAAGTACCACAGAATTACTCTACTATGAAAGAACGTAGTATTTCTACAACAGGAAAAAATCTCTGGACAACAGTTTATGCTCTCCATTGTGCAGTTGATGAAGTTGCTTTTTGATGAAGAATTGAGTTCTTACAAAGACCCTTTAAAAGAGCCAACATGTCCAAGAAAGAATTCAGACTTGAAATCAGAAGGGTTAGTGCCCTAGTTCAGTTTTGTTTATGTTTAGGATTGAATTTGTGCCAAGTGAAAATGCAAGTTACTTAGCAAATCTGAATTTCAGTTTTCCACTTCTGTAAATTAAAGCAATAATACTTTGTAAATAAGTTAATTCCACAGAGCTGTTAAATGGAAGAAATAGGAAAGTGCTTTGTAAAATGTAAAGTGTTACATAAATACAAGGTGTGCTGTTGCTATTATTATAATTACAAAATTGAATTACTCTGCTACTCATTATTTACTGGTCTGTTCTCTCAAATGATATAAACATGGTTTATCATTGGAGGTTCCAAGTGAGAATGAATTGAGTAGCGCTCCTGACGATGTAGTCACATCCCCCAAATACTCATTTCCGAACCTTGAAACATTTCACATGGGCTAATAAAATGCTACTGGGTAGAAATGACTTTTGCTCTGACAACTGACCCTGCTTGGATTTAAATTGGTGTCCATGAGATGTGTGGCATTGTACTGTGTCACAAAGGGCCATCAAATGCTCTGGCTTTGAAGAGAAAACATATTTCCTAGGTGACTGTCACTACAGTTGCAGTTAATCGGTTCCCTGGTGCTTCTTTTTATGACTAAAGACTGGGCAGTAGTTCTGTGGTAAAACTCATTCTCACAGGGCTTTTTGATTTTATTTTGCTTGAATTTTCTATTTCTTGATATTTATAAATGGTGCCACAAACTCAATGACAATTTTACATTCAATTAAGAAATCTCCCAGGATTTCTGATATGGCTTCTTTTCTAAATGAAGAACCAGCACCAACCCTTTTCCCTTTGCTTACTCTGGAGGTTAGACGAAGAGAACTGTAAAACACATGTGTGAAGTTTGGAGATTCTCTTGCTTTTCTGATCGGGAGTTAGTGATATATCCAGTAGAGTCATTGGATACTTGATGTGTTATGTACAGAGAGGGAGGGTTCTCCAGAAAGATGGCAGAAGCACATGCTGGGCCCCTTAGGGGATTAGACCTTGATGAGGAAAGAATGATCTTAATCATTGAGAAGCCAGCTCAGGGTTGAGGTAAAGTCCCAAACCTGGTAGGGATGGAGTGTCTTGGCCTAGAAACTAAGGAATGAGGAGAAATAGGAAAAATTAATGTTTATGAGACATTCTAGGAAATTGAGTAACTTCTTAAAGGATTCTTTACTTCTTCATTCCTGTATCTCTAGACGCTAGAATAGTGCCAGGAACATTATAGGCACTCATTAAATGTTTGCTTAATGGATGAATTAATTAATCTTAAAAAAATTGCAGCAAAGTATGTATCATATGACCATGGATATATGAAAAAGACAAATCTAACTAAATGGATAACATTACCATATATATATATATAAATATACCAAAACCAATGGATGGTTTTGGACATGTAAAAGTTAGATAAACTGAATTACATTTTACAATAACATCACATTGGATACTATGCAGAAGGGACCTTTGGGGACATAAGCGGTAAAGTTTGACCAGTTAGAAGGCTATTCCAGATGAAAAATGATAATAAGTTGAACTTAAGTAGTAGCTAAAGAGATAATGAAGGTAAGGAGTGGCTATTGTTAGACTATATTCTGCATAGCTCTGCAATTCTTGTTAGCAAGTTGGACACACGCTGTGAGGGGGAAAAGTGGTAAAGAACGACCCCAAGTGAGCCACAGAAGCGGCAACGGTGCCATTTCCTGAGACGGGGACTGGTGGCCGGACGATGTCTGGGGTGAAGGGGAGAATGCATAATTCTCTTCATTATAATACCTGTGCATTGCCCATTATATATCAAAATGTTCCATTAATACACATGTATACAAATCTATATAGTAGTGTAGGGGAGAAAGAGATGGAGATAAAGTTGTCTTGTATTGTCATTGAGTAGATAAACCTAAACTATGAAACTATAATATACAGATGGAGAGGGAGAGGGAAAGGAGGAGAGAGAGAGTGTGTATATGAATGGATATGATGCAGGTGTGTGAGAGGTGAAATGATGAAATGCAGGAGCAAAGCCCTTGAACGAGCAAGGAAGGATAGGAATGAGGTGGGTGTTTAGACTTACACAAGATTAGAGATAGTATATTTGATTAGAATTGGAGAGAAAGGAAACTATTTACATACATATTGCAGCCAGGGAGGCCCACAGGCAAATTAGGTGACAGGAAGATTAGCTTTAACTGAGAGATTAAAGGGAGGAGCTAGGAGAAAATATTGGCAGTTTTAATACAGGGAACATCTGAAATAACATCTTGGTCTGTGGGAGAACCAAATGAGGAGAGACGTACTGAGGGTTTACTTGAGATTTGTGCTTAAAAATATTAGTCAGCAGGGTTGAGTACTTTTCTTTAGCTATTCTCTGATGCCGAGGAGCAAGTGTGGATTAGGCAGACAGTTTGATTTAACTGGGAGTAATGTGTATAGTGGGTAGGACAGAGAACAAGAGAGTGGAAGGGATGGGAAAAGGAGTGATTATCAATTTTAGTGAACATTCTACTTTACTGTATAATGTGAAAATTTCTCATGTTGATCGATACTCTTATAGTGCATAATTTATAATATATCCAAAGTATCCCATCAATGCATAATCATTTTTGATGTGTATCCAAATCGATGACATCCCCTTTTCCTAATTGAATGCTTATGCCTGCAGACACGTAAAATATGCTACAAAAAACCGAGGGTTTCTTTTTCTGTCTTGTTTCAATAAAAGTTTATGAACTATCTTACTAGGTCCCAGAAGCCTTTTCTCTACAATCAGATTGATCAATGATTAAAAATCTTGGTCTTGCTTTGTTCTTGAGCAGGAACATCTTCCTCTTCTTCAGTCTAGAATTTGTCCTTGAGAAAAATTCAGAAGGCATGCACTGAGAAAGAATACATTGAGAAAAATGCTACTTCTGTCTAAGGAAGGAACAGTGGCACCTGACTGGACCCAATGGTGTTCCCTTTAGGTTAGGGCTGGTGGGTGGCCCTGCCTCTCAGCTTTTCCTTTTCAGCTGCAATGAATGTTCTTGTGCAGCTACCACAGGAAAGCATATTTTAATAGAAGGAATCAAATTCTGAACAATAGACAGGAAGATTCACATCCCCAGCAACTGATGATAAGATCTGTGTGGCTGACTTCATAACATGGTTGCAGTCAGGCGAAATGTGTTCACTGTTATGAAATGAAATGTAATAAACGGTCTACAGAAATAGATTTTGAACACCATAATGTGAGGTGAAACAGGAAGCTGGGAAGGGAAAGTGTCAGGGCCATTGGAAAGCTGCACATTTGAACTTTCATTAGATTTGGCTGAGGAAGGAGACATGCTTATTGTCAGTGGCATGAATTGTTTAAGGGCTGCTCAAGTTGACTCAGTTTTATTTAGGGACCCTTTATTTTCTTCTTGTACTGGCATCTGAGGATGAATAAAGATTCTAACATTGCAGAAGTGACTTTTTCCTTTATAGCCAAGCTTTAAATCCTCTTAGTGTTTGCCTGAAGCTTCGAGAGGTATTCTAATACTTTTAGGTTACTAATCAAATAGTTAATTAATTGGCATAGTTGAGGTGGAGTGAAACGGCCATAAATGTGTGTTGACCAAAAGGAGGTAGGGTTGTAGGGTTTAAGTGCCCTCTAAAGTGACCAGGAGTGTGACCTATTCTCTGATTTGTCCTTGATAACTGAGATGGTCCTATTGGGACAAGTCAGTCTTCTATTTGTCTAGAGCCACAGCATGATATTTCATGGCCCGAAGGTACGAGGAAAGCCCTTCTGCAATATGAAGGCAGTAGTCAGTAAACAGCTGAGGCACTAGGGAACACTCCTGACTCTCCCTCTGGCAGCCCAAGTTCAAGTGAATTGTAAAAACCTGTATTTGGAGCCACACTGTTTGGAATGTAAAGACAAGGCCCAAATGTTCTTAATTCACTCCTAGGGAGCACTCAATCCAGCTGACTGTAACATAAGGAATTTAATAAAGTAAAAGCAAGTTATCTAGTCAAACCTCCTGCTGCTTTTTTATAATATCAAAATGAAAATAGGCTTAATTTGGTATTATTGTAATTGAATTCATTACAATATCCAAACATGTTTTATGCCTTTTTTCCCCCCTTGGATATTATATTGCCACTGACTGTAAGGATGGAAAGGGGATAAAATTGCTCACTTGTTGAATGCAGATTAATTCTCAACCCTGAGGTATTGTTCTGGAAAAAAATAATATAAATGGAGCTGCTTTAAAGGGGAGCCAGAGCTGTCATCCCTGAGGAATTGCCTTGCATATCATGTTTCAAAACTTTCAAATATTAAAACAGGCAAAATAACCTTTGGACTAAGCCTAAAGCAGCATGGTGCTCCTAAGAACTGTTTACAAAAATAGTAAGAAAGCAGATATGATACCTACTTGACTGATGGCTACCAGACTGAAAATTAAAAACATTGTTTAGAATTAGCATTCCTCTATTAGTTTATCTGCACCTATAAAAATGTCTTCCTTCTATTGATGTAATTGTTCCCTTTTGCTTTACATAAATAAATACCCCGTTGACTTCACCTCCTAATCAGGATACTACTTGAGCTTCTGCCTGAATCAGTGTTTCCTAAACAGATATACTTTTTAAAAAATCTCAATTGAATGCTTTGAAGGGCTTTTTAATATTATTTATTTAACAAGCAGAGGTGACTAGATAATTTTATGTTCAACCTTGTTCTAAGTCCAACACAAAAAGTTGTTTATGTGTAAACTCTCTGTAACTACAAAGGTTAAACTAATAATTATTAAATGACAACGTGCATTGGTCTGCTGGTGGCTCTGTGTGCTTACCCTGATGAAAGAACTGTGCCCTCTGCCCAGGAGGCTGGCAATTGAGACCAAGTAAGCACACAGGAATTGAGGTTAAAGAATATGGCTGGCAACAGAAGAGTGGCAGAGTTCTCGGAGTTCAGAGAGTGAATTCAAGCTAATTCTTTGCTCTATCAGAGTTATATTACCCCTATTAGAGAATTTAAGTTTTTCTACTTCCTACATGGTGGAGGTTTACCATATCCCTCACTTGATTTTTTGAAGATTGTGATCAACATGATTTCTTTAAGAACAGGTGAAGTGGGATTAATTCAGGATAATCAGGCCAGCTCAGTCAGGCAGTACTAGAGATAACAAGCTGATGTAGAAACATGACTATGATATACTATACAGAATGGAAAGTGATAACACATGTACTGTCTCCCAAACTTCCTAGATGATGATAGAACAGGGTGTTAGCTAACATCTGAAGTGGGTGTTGATATGTTGCCAGATAGAAAATTGCTAGTAGCCCATAACAAAAACCATCAATCAAGACAAGGAAGACTTAGATTTCTGAGAAAACGGTTGGGATATATTCACAGACAGATGGGCAAGGCACACATCTGTCTATAGAATGAGGTTGACGATCTTGATCCCTGGTTTGATACTGTTTGTATCAGGTGATAACCAGTTGAGGGAAAAGCAACTCCAAAATGGAACAGAGAGGCAGATCATTGCCAGTCTGGAACTCTGAGAGAAGAGTTCTTAACTTCTCTGGCAACCTGTCTAGAGGCCATGGTAGATGATTGCTTGGCTTTGCTGTATTGTGTGTATGTGTTTGGCGGTAGGATGAGACGCCTCTCCTTTGAGCCAATAATTAGAAAACAAATCATATATCATCTTCTCCTCCCTCTTATGGTCTTTTATTTTGTGTTGAGGTGTTATTCTCTCAGTCAGTAGAATAAGATATAACATTTTAGAGAAGCCTGCCTTTGCCTTTGTTCTTGGTTCTTAAGTTGTCTTGGAATGAAATTATTTGTTATTTACCCAAAGTAGAATTAAAAAAAATTTAAAACCAACACAAAATTTTAGGATTTGGATTCATGGAGGAAGAGGTGATCACAGAGTTGATCCTGATCAGGAGAATACAATGTTGTCTGTCAGTCAAGATGAAATGTAGACATGGTAGCAGCAGCCTATAGTACTTGAGTATGAAATAGAAATATGTCTCCTAATTCTCCTTCAGAGCACTACTGTCCAGATGCAAGATATCAGCACCTGGAAGGGGTTGCTAGTAGAGTAGCCTCAAAAATTATATGGAAACATTTACTCAGTAGCTAATGATAATAATTCTTTGTATCTCAATGTAACTTTAAAGTTGAAATAAGCTTCCAAATGTTATCTTATTTGATTATCAATATAATTCTTGTACTTTGAAGTAAATATGTATGGTAGGAGAAGTACTTCCACTATTCCCTGGCTACCTAAAACAGATCATGATCTTTATAGGATAGCATCAGCCCATACTACAGTTGACATCAATAACCCATTCAGTGCCGTTGTAAATTAATACCAGTATCTATGGGGCTGTGATTTATTAAATTAGAAAAGCTGCATGGATACTTTTCTATAAACCAAGAACTGAAGATAGAAATTAAATTATGCACGACTACAGGCAATTAGAAAGTGAGCTAAAATTAGAACTCAAAATTTTGACTCTTAGAAACACTGATAACAAAGATCATCTCTGTTAATTATATAACATAGAGGAAGTCTGAGGCTTTTATATATATGTGTGTGTGTGCTGGCCACAGCCTTTTCAATTCAATATTTGACTACACATTAGCATATGATACTTAATTTAAAATTATCATTAACATTCCAGTCAGCATGTGTCATTCTTCTTTCTAACTTTAAGCCATTTCATTCTGAAAGTATATAAAAAGACCAGAGGCAGCAGCAAGATTTAACTGGAAACATTTTCAAGTCAATGATGCATTCAATTTCAACATTTTTGTCTTGTAATCAAAACTCTGTACTGGCACTTTAAATGTAAGGATATTTAATGAATGACATAGAAAAGATAAATTGTCCTCAGGTGCCCTGTCTGGCAAACGAGCTTTTTTTTTTAGAAGAAACTTTTTATATTAAAGCTTTTTCAAAGAGCTGGTTCAGGGAAGCATTTGGTATTCACAATAACTAGTATTTCTAAAACAGCAAAGCCCACATTCTATTAAAAAAACTCTCGCTTCTCAGAAATTTAAAAAACTCATAGAATGCTATTTTAAATACATGAAACAGACCAGCAGCGAGAAAAAGCAGCAGCATGATTCAGTTGAAAGCAGTAGTCATGAGCTCTGGCCTTATCACTGTCTAGTTGTATGATCTTGAAAAGCAAATGACATCTCTAGACCTCAGTTTCCTCATCTGAAATGAAAGGGGTTGTACGACATTACATGAAATATCATTTGGGCTTAATAAGCTATGGTATAAAGCCTAAATAGTGTACTATTATATAGAGTTGGCTCTCTCACTTGACTCCCCAAATACAGTTATTTTAACATTTCTACCCAGATTTTGCTGAACATATTTCTTCTACTTTTTACAACAGATGTCAGCCCTTTGAGAAGTTCACCCATGTATTTCTGGAGGCTTCTGGGTGTGTGTGTGTCATGCACATGCTCATGAACACATCTCAGCCTGCCAAGTGGCTCCTCACTGAGCCTCTGTCATGGACACATTGCTCCACCACACCTACCAAAGCTTTGCTGTTCCCTCATTGGCTGACTGCCGCCCTGTCCCCTACAGTCTCCTGGAATCCCAAGCTATAGACTTTTGAGATGCATGACTATGCTGTTTCCTGCTGGCCTCACTGCCATCAGAGCCAGCTCAGAAATATCTTTTTCTCCTGCTGCTTCAAACCCAACCCATGGGACTGAACTATGGGTAAAGCCTGAGAATTCTGCTTCATCTGGTCACAGAACTTCATGCATAAATCTCTTCCTTTTTCCCTTTAAGCATATGGTTAAAGTATCTAGATTCCTAAGAGGTTGTTGATCCGCAAAAACAATCTGAATTTTGGTCAAGTCAAGGCTTCTCTTTTATTGTACCTTTACAAATACTTGTCTGTATGAGTTAATATTTTTAAAGTGCATGCATAATATTTCCTGCAACAATTAGTTGCAGTCCTCTTAATAAAAGGGACAACTGACAGAAGGGGACATGATTTTAGATGAGGAATGTCCTGTTTTGGTCACATTGATTTTTTGTATTAGAGGCTCTTTCATCTCAGATTTACTTCTGGGTTACTCTAAATGTTCTAATCATTATCTGTGTGATATGAGGTTGCCACCATCAAGATGTTTATAAATGTGACTTCAACTTTAAAAAGATGTGATATGCTTCTCTGGAAGGCATAGTGGAAAGATGTAGGGATTTGCAATAAGCCACTTTGGATCAGTCTTGGTTCCACCACTTGTTGTATTGTAGAGCAAGTTATTTAGAGTGTAAACAAATTTTCATATCAAATACATTATTAATGCATAACCTGCAGTGTTTCTCTGAAGATTAAATGAGCCAACACATGTGAAGTACTTGGGACAGCAAGCCATAATAATGGTGATACATCTGAAGGGATTCTTTCCCCTACAATTAATTTCTTCTCAGCTGTTAGTACCTCCTAGTATACGGGAAATGCAAAATGTTACTGTGTGACCTGGATAAAGTAAATTCAGCTCTCTGGTCTTTAGGTATCTCAATGGGAAAATGAGGAGGTTGGCTTGAAATGATTTTCAAAATTCTCTTGACTTCTAAAATTAGTGATTCTGTAATTTTTAAATATTTAATTCATTAAGTAAATGATACTAATTTTCTCTGATACCTGTCAAATCCACTGCAAACCATTATTACACTTCATTTGTTGTCTAATAAATTTCTAACAGAATGAAGTAAACATTCAAGAATTCTACTGAGTTTTGTTAACTTAAGGCTACATAATGCTAAGTGAGGTCTGAGGAAATACAATGATTTTTATAATTATTATCATATATATTGTTCAATGAGGGATAATATGAAGTTTTCTTCATATGATAAGGTTCTTCTTTTAGTGGAGGGTAATAATTAGTTTTATTATACCTATGAGGCAATATACTATATGTTACTTCTTCACTTATTATCATTACTCTATTTAGGCAGAAATCAACTGTAACTAAAATAAATTTCTTTTTGTGTCAGTTGGATTTACTTGTGCCAGAAGAGTTTAAAGAATTTATTTTGAAAGAAACAAGATGGCGGAAGAGTAAGTGGAAGCTATACTAACCTCCTCCCAGAACTAGTCTGGATTTACAACTTAATTTTGGAGAAATCATCTGGAATAACCAACCGAACACTAGCTGGAGAGAAGTCTTATAACCACGGAGAGACAGAAAAGGCCACTATATCACAACGTGACCCATAGGGAGAATGGAGACGCGGAAGGGCTGGCTGGGCTCCCATGGGTGACAGCTGAAGGGACTGAGAAATAGCTCAGCAGCTGGGGGTTCCCCCTGAAAAGGGCAGGGTCTAAACACCCAGCTGAGCTTCCCAGCCTACAACAACAGAGTGGAAAGTAAAATAGTATCCAGCTGTGAAAAGTAAAATGCCACAGGGTTTCTTGCTAGCCGGAGAGAAACAGCTGGAGGAAAAGAGCTCTTAAGCGGATCACATACAAAAATATTTTGCCCCCACTTACCCTGGGTTCAAGCGGAGAGAAGGCAGAGAGGACTAGAGATGCTTGGGGAGAGTTTGGTGTGGTGGCTTTGAGGGGAGAACTAGGGAGGCAGCTGACCAGGTCCCAGTGCTGACTCATCCCCACACTGCAGGCAGACCATTCCCCTCTAAGTGGTGTCAGCCTGAGGGGAAGCAAAAGCTCTGCCTACAGGAATTAAGCTGCCACTCCCATAGTCCTTAAGCCTGATGACTAATCACAGATTGAATAGATTAACAACTAAAGAAGTTGGACAAAGGCAATAGATCCTTGGAAGTCTCCAATAGGCTGCCTAGGCCCAGACTGGTACAGGATCTGACACCACCAGGGGCAGATCCAGGAAGTGCAGATCATTCTAAGAAGCACCAACAAACAATAGGAGTCACAAAAATGGGGAGACAGAGAAACAACCCCCCATTGAAAGGAAAGGTAGAATCCCCAGAAAGCCTGCTAAATGAAATAAAGAAGAGCAAACTATCAAATATGGAATTCAAAACATGAATTATGGAGAAGCTCAATGAGCTCAGCGGAAACTACAAAGAACTCCAGGGAAACTACAGGGAACTCCAGAAAAACTACAAGGAACTTACTGAGAATTACACCAGCGTAAAAAAGGATATAGAAACTATCAATAAGAGCCAGGAGGAAATGAAGAATACAATCTCTGAATTGAAGAACACAATAGAAGGAATTAACAGCAGGCTAGAGGAAGCAGAAGATCGGATCAGCGAGCTGCAAGACAATGTAGACAAAAACTCACAGACAGTGCAACAAAATGAAAAAAGACTGAACAAGACTGAAGAGGTTCTAAGACAGCTGCAAGACAACATGAAACTAATAATGTCCGTATCATAGGAATTCCAGAAGGAGAAGAAGAGCAAGGGATAGAAAACCTGTTTGAAGAACTAATGACAGAAAACTTTCCTAACCCGAGGAGAGAAAGAGTCATGCAAGTCCAGGAAGCACAGAGGGTCTCAATGAAGATGAACCCAAACAGGCCCACTTCAAGACACATCATAATTAAAATGCCAACATTCAAAGACAAAGAGAGGATCCTAAAAGCAGCAAGAGAGAAACAGCTAATAACATACAAGGGAGCTCCAATAAGGCTATCATCAGATTTCTCAGTAGAAACACTACAAGCCAGAAGGGAATGGCAAAATATATTCCAAGTAATGAAAAACAAAGGCCTACAACCAAGAATACTCTACCCAGCAAGGCTCTCACTCAAAATGGAAGGTGAAATAAGGAGTTTCCAAGACAAAGGAAGGCTAAAAGAATACATCTCCACCAAACCAGCATTGCAAGAGATGCTAAAGGGTCTGCTTTAAGAAGATGAAGAAACAGAGAGAGACAGAGAGGAACACGAGTACAAAGGAGGAAAATGACAATGAATAAGTACTGAAAGAAAGAAGGAACTTCTACCATTTGCAACAACATGGATAGAACTAGAGAGAATTATGCTTAGTGAAATAAGCCAGGCAATGAAAGAAAAATAGCTTATGCTATCACCTATTACAGGAAACTAATGAACAACACAAACAGATGAGAAAAATTGAACCAGAGGTATGTAAACAAGGAATAAACTGACAGTAACAAAGGGGGATATGGGAGGGAGAGAAGGGGGTAAGAAGGGGAAGGGTCTAGTCAAAGAACATGTATAAATGACCCATGGACATGGAAAATTGAGTGGGGACTGAATGTGGGAGAAGGGAGGGCAGGGTGCAGGGAAGCAAGGGAGGGAAAAAAGTGAGACAACTGTAATGGAAAAACAAACAAACAGAAAAATTTTTAGTGGGAAAAAAATGAAAATATAAAGAATAGAAATGCAAGTTCAGTGAATATTAGAAGGACAAGGATTTTCCTTCACACTGTATATTTTTCTCCCTATCTAATCCCTCCAGAGTTTGACATTCTAAAGAAGTAGGTAACGGCATAAGTTTCTTTGCATAAAACTAATAAGACCAGTTGTTAATAGAGGTTTTTCTTTTGACTAAGACTTTGACTGGAATGTTATGCCTAAAGGAGACATGCTTGGGCTCTGGTTGTTACCAAAAAGCCCCGAGGAACTGGGATTGACTTTCAAATGTAATAAAAGTCCACGAGATAAAAGGCCTGGTACCTTGGTTGTATGTGCGGTCATGGCAATCTATCCAGGGAAGGAATGAAAGTTGTTTTCCTGAAAGATGGCTAGAAAGGACCTTAAGGCACATTGGAAAACCAGAAGGACTTGGAAAAGACAGGTGTTTACAGGCAAGGCTGAATGCCAGGTATGTGGTTCTGCTTCTGTGCCCTGAAGGGCAGACTGAAGGTCACCCTAAATATTCCTTGCATAAGTTCCAGCAAAGCAGAACTAAAAATCATAAGTGATCACTTTCTGCTCTTGTTGTATTTATGCAAATGAACAGGATAAATTTAAAATGGACTTAATACAGTCCCTTTAATGACAAGGAGGGTAATCTTAGGGAGAAAAGTTGTGATTCAAGGAAAATCACAATGATCAGTGGTAGACTATAAACAGTGCAGTTAACTGTCTTTAAAGTTTCTTTTCGTTTAAAATTTGTTTTCATTTGAAAGTTAAACTATGTCTGTGGTATTATCAAAGATGTTTAATTAACAAGCAAGAAGAATATCAAATGCCTTGCAAGTGGATGTCTTTCTGATAAGAGAGTCCTACAGATTTAGAGACTTGTATGTGGGTTATGCTACATAAATTAACATGTGTTTTCTGTTTTCAAAGGGCATAAGCCTATGATCTCATTACCTGAGTGATTGTCTGTACATATAGGCCTCACTTAATCCTGTCTGCATTGCTGCCTCCTGAGACTCAATGGTTTGGCTGAACTAAGTGGCTGGGTTGGTGAAGTATGGGGTGGTCTGTAGGCTTCGCTTTAAAACTGGTTTCTCTTTTCTCTTTAATGGCTTGGACAGAAAGAGCCCAGAGGCCTCAGAGGGAGGAAACCTAAAATATTTCCCTCAGCCTAAACTAAGTATAATGGGCAAAAGGGTTTTGGACAGGTGAGATATACTTGGCATACCTTCCTCCAAAGAAGCCCTTCTTTTCCCTAATGTGGGACATTGGAAAATTAATACCTGTCTTTTGTCATCTAGTGGTTATGGATTGAATGATATCTTTTAACCCTGTTGCCAAATCTGTTGCCTCCAGAATACAACAAGGATGCCAGCCTGTTAAATCAAGCATGCCATTGTCCAGGGACAGCCAACCGACCTGGAGTCTGCATGATCCTTCCCCTTGTGGGAAGGCCACTCTCCCCTGCACAGCCCTACTCTTATTAGGAATTTCTGGACCCAAGGGTAGGTAGGACGATGACCATGTCCAGCTTGAAGCAGCTAGAAGAGCTCAAGACCTTTGCCCATCATCCTGTATAAGATTATAAAGGGTCTTAAGTCTGAGAGGGAGGGATTGTTATTTTTTATTGTTAAAATAAATAAATAAATAATTATTATTAAAAAAAAATAATATATGAAAGGGTGAGGCAGGAGAGCTTGTATGTATGACCCATCGGCATGGACTTGGGGGGGGGATTGTTAGGGGAGGGGGGTGCTGGGCGGAGGCGAGCAAAGGGGAAAAATTGGAACTATTGTAACAATATAATCAACAAAATATACTTAAAAAAATCCAATTACAGAAAAGAAATAAAAAGAAAGGAATAAACTACCTCAAAACTAGAAATTAAAAAATAATTATTTTGAGAATAATAGTGAGAAAACAGCTTTGACAGTATGAGTTTAATAGATACATAATTTGTGGAATAGAGCCACAACTGAGAGCCCTTAGAAATCTTTACTTGCTAGAAAACTAGCTAAAGTGATGATCTTTAACTCCCTTTGAAAAATGTCCATCATTTTATGAGTAAACAACTTTGGGTGTATTATTATTTCTGCTTTCCAAAAAAGAGTGTTATTTTTATTTTCAATATGTTTTTTCAACTTGCTGTTCTCTTTTGAAAACAGTTTTCATACTCTTATGGGTTATCCCCTGCCCCCCCCCCGAATTGATTATTTTCAATAATTTTTCTCATTATTTCTTCTGAACTCAATGTTTTCTTTTGATTTTTCTATTAAAAATGCAAGACTCATGGACTTTCCTTAAAATGATACTCTTCGATTTTAGTGATACCTTTAAATCTTTCACTATATACATTTATATAAAACCACCAAAATCCAGGAGTAAGGAATAGATAATTTTAATAATTTTTAAAAAGTTATCATTATTGCCACATTAACTATTTATAGCCCATATTAGTAAAAGTGAATGGGGTGGCAGTCATAAACGCAACGTATCTCTGACTACTGTGATTTAATATTTTGGCCATGTGATTGTCACCTTTACACATTTAAAAAAGGCACTTACTTTTTACTTGAATATTCTCCTCTTTCAGTATTGTTATTTTTCTACCACCAGAAGGTTTCTTATTATAAATATCTGCCATATGTTTCTAGTATTTTAGTGTATATAGTGATAATATAAATCATAATAAAGATCTGTGTTAACATTCTTCTGGTAGACTCCAAATATCTCATACTGTTTAAAAGTATACAGCAATCCTGTATTTGCTTTTCACCATTTAAATGGAAGAGCTTATTGTTTAAAACACACATCTTAAATTTTCATTAAAGAAGGAAATAAAACTTCAATAATAAATAATAATAATAAGAATACAAAAAACTTATTAAGAAAATGAGAAAAATTATCCATAACTTTATGTCTCTAATGTAGTCATGATTGGTATTTACACTTGAGTAATGTGATTTGTTGGTATTAAGTAAGGTGTTTTTTTTTCTCTTATTTTAAAAGTGAATTGTTCAAAGCATTATGTATGCCCTTTGGCATTTTTGAATAACAAATTCTTAGACAGGTGAGAATTAGCCTTAATCTAAATTTCATGTGAGAATCTGAGACTGAATAACACTCATCAGAATTTAAAATGATGCACAATATGACAGAATTTTATCTTGTTGAAGTTATGTAAAAGACAAAGTATTGTAGTCTATAGAGATTGACACACATAAAAATATTCTGACATTTAGGAAACATTCAAATCTCAGAATTTTATAACTCTTTCAGAATGGCATGTTGACCTATTCAGAAGAAAAGACATCCTGATTCATAACCTAAATATCATAAATTCTCTTTCCATATCATCAAGCACTAAAGAAGAGCAATGCTCATGTTAATATAAATTTTCTTTGCCATCTTCCAAAAGTACTTGACCTTTCTTTCCATCCTTGACCTAAATGCACAAGAGAAAAAGAATTTTTTGCCTGTAGGCTTACTTATCCCACAGTATTGAACAGAATAGAGAATAAGAAGTATATAAAGAAGGTAAATTAGAGAGTATCTATTTGTTACACAAAAACATTCATTAAAAAGTCTTCTCTTATTTTCTTTTTTAAAATATATTTTATTGATTATGCTATTACAGTTGTAATTTCTCCTTTTGCCCCCCTCTTCCCAGTACTTCCCTTCCCTACAGCAACCCCCTACTGTCTTAGTTCATGTCCATGGATCATGCATATAAGTTCTTTAGCTTCTCCATTTCCTATATTATTCTTAACACCCTCCTGCCTATTTTGTATCTACCAATTTAATCCCTGCTCCTTTTCACCCATCTGACAACCCTCAAAATGATCTCCATATCTATGATTCTGTTCCTGTTCTGGCTGTTTGCTTACTTTGTTCTTTCAGATTCAGTTGTTGATAGTTGTGAATTTGTTGCCATTTTAATGTTTATAGCTTTGATATTATTTTTCTTAAATAAGTCCCTTTCACACTTTATGTAATAATGGTTTGGTGATGATGAACTCCTTTAGCTTTATCTCACCTTGGAAGCACTTTACCTGCCCTTCCTTTCTAAATGATAACTTTTCTGGATAGAGTACTGTTGGTTGTAGGTCCTTGCTTTTCATCACTTTGAATACTTCTTGCCTGCAGTTTCTTTTGAGGAATTAGCTGACAGTCTTATGGGAACTCCTTTGTAAGTAACTCTCTGCTTTTCTATTGCTGCTTTTGAAATTGTCTCTTTATCTTTAACCTTTGGCATTTTAATTACGATGTGTCTTGGTGTGGTCCTCTTTGAGTTCAACTTGTTTGGGACTCTCTGTGCTTCCTGGAGTTGTATGTCTATTTTCTTACCAAATTAGGGAAATTTTCTTTCATTATTTTTTCAAACAGGTTTTAAATTTCTTACTCTTTCTCTTCTCCTTTTGACATCCCTGTGATTTGGATGTTGGTGTATTTGGAGATGTCTCAGATGTTCTTTATATTATCATCATTAAAAAAATTTTTTTTTCTTCTTTCTATTCTGGTTGAATGCTTATTTCTTTCTTGTGTTCCAAATCACTGATTTGATTCTCAGCTTCATCCCCTCCACTGTTGGTTCCCTGTAGATTTTTCTTTATTTTGCTTAGTGCAAATTTTATTTTTTCCTGGGTCTTTTTTATGTTATTCATGTACTCAATGAGTTCTTTGAGCATTGTGATCACCAGTGTTTTGAACTCTTCATCTGATAGGTTAATTATCTCCATTTTATTTAGTCCTTTTTCTGGGGTATTTTGTTCTTTCATCTGGGCCATATTTCTTTGTCTCCTTAATTTGGCAACCTCCCTGTGTTTTTTTTCCTGTGTATTAGGTAGAGCTGCTTTGACTCCCTGTCTTAGTAGCATGACCTATTGTAGAAAAGGTACCTGTAAATTGCGTGGGGTGGAGCTTTAGGTAATCATCTAGGTGGGACAACCTGCTTCATCTCTTTGTGGCTCTGTGTAGGGGGAGGTCTTGTAGAGGGGACAATGCATCTGCCTGTCTGATAGTGGTTTGCTTGTCACTCACCCTGTTTCCGGTCACTTCACTTACTCCATGTATGTGACTGATGCCCTTCTAGCTGTTGCCCTGGTACTGATTCATAGAGGGGGTGGGTCCTCGTGTATTCTAAGTCCATGTGGGCCAGTTAAGCAGAGTCTCCTGAAAATCTGGCAGTTTCTTCCATTGCCCCATCCCCCACTGGTTTTTAAAGCCAGAAGTTAGGGGCTTTATCTTCTCTGTGCTGGAAACCTGGGCAGCATGGTCAGGCATGGGGCTGGGATCACTCCTAAGGTATCCTTCCTGATTTTTATTCACCAGATGTGAATGTGGGACTACCTGTTCTGCCACCGCCACCTCTCTGTGCCACAATGCTCCTCTGCATCTCTTTGCCCATCTCCATGTCTCCACCTCTCCTACCATCTGAATGAATGTGGCTTCTTTAAATCCTTGGTTGGTGGACTTCCATACATCTCAATTTTCTGATGGATCTGGATGTTATTTGTTTTGAGGTCTAGTTGTAATTCTTTCTGTGGTTGCACAAGGAGGTGAAGCATGTTTACCTACGCCTCCATCTTGACCAAATCTTCTTTTCTTTTTAAAGCACTGTTGAATTTAATCACACAAATTAAAATAACTATTATATAAAATGATTTATATTGGATTTGGAATTAGAGTGCACTTATATATCTAGTAGGCTTATTTAGGGTTTATTTGAGAAATATTTATTGAGCACATCTTTTATAACACACTTTTAAGCAAACATATTTATTCTGTTTAGGGAAGTGTTATTTAACACTAACGATATCAACATTACTGACAAGGAGCTGTGGTGAGTTTTTCACTGAGGCTTGGTTTGACAGGTGTTCCAGAATTGTTTTCTTATGGTATGGAATTAAGCACTGAAACAAGAACCATATGGATACAAACTTTATACTGTTTGTCAGAAGATATTATGATTCAACCCCTAGCTGAAGAAATCAGCTAGGTAAGTAACAGTGTCTAATGTGTGCAAGGAAAATAATATTACTTGTTTTTTGTTGTCTTACTCTGGGGATTAGAAAAAGCTGACAAATTGTTAGTCTATGTAAGGGGTCTCTTTCTGAAGTTTTCTCATCCTGAAAAAGATAAAAAGAACAATATTAATGTTTAAATAATAAGTATATTTTAAATCAATGTATTCAGAAAATAAAGAGTATATTATTCTAATTCAAAAGATCCTAGATTGAAGAATGTTCTCATCTGTTACACCTGTCTCTCAAAGTCTCTGATAAGGTTTTCAAATCAATAGGTCTTAGAAGAAATTACATCAAAGAGTAGTAAACTTCATCTGCTACTTTTCTTTAAAACAAGGTTAATTTATTTTACTTATTTTTATTTTATTTTATTTATCTGTTTTTAGAGAGGGGAAAGGAGAAAGAGAGGGAGAGAAATATCAATGTGTGATTGCCTCTCATGTGCCCCCAACTAGAGACCTGATGTGCAACCTAGTTATGTGCCCTGACTGGGAATTGAACCAACAACACTTGGTTTGCAGGCTGACACTCATCTGCTACTTTTGAGGTAAGATTAACAGTCTGGTTGAGAAGCAATTGTACTTTTATGTACAAGATGTCAGAGATATTATTATCAGTTAACTGCCTTTGGCATTACATTTATTCCATTATGCTGATATGTCATGAACATGCTTTATTCTCTCTTCAGTATTAGAAAGATGGATACTTGCCCCAAGGATGAGCCCTTAATACCACTTCTACTGGAAGTCACAACATTCCCTCAGAGAATGTACTCAGGCTCATTAGCATCTCTTAGACTGAGACCAGGGATGAGAGAATGTGAAAGGGAAGTACAGTGGGGGAGCAAAGACTGAGATATTGATGTAGTATTATTTCTTTATTTCTCTTTTGATGCACATACCAGGGAAATAAACATCTAGACTCCACTTTACAAACATGGTTAAATAACTTGAAACCTTTTGATTGGCTGTGAAGAACTAAACCAGGCAGTGAATTATTGAAATTGGCCAGTAAGTCATTCTGCAACAGCCAGGTGCCCTATGGGATAACATCAAATAAGATTCAATATTTGTCTTTGGTTAGATTCTGAAAAGAAGGCCAACAAAATCAGTTACTATGATGCCAGACAGTGCAAGTGCTAGGTTGTATAAGACTCTTTAGAATGACAGACAAAATCATACTAGATTGATAAAAAAAGCCCTCTGTAAGAAGGTGACATAATGACACTGATAAGGTGATGAGCATGATTTAACTATATTAATAAGGAGGAGAAAGATGGACTTTTTCAGAATTTCATAAGAGCACTTGCCAGGGCACATGAACACTTGAAGCTATAAATATTACATCAAACCAGGCATTCTAAAGGACTCTGGAAGAGTTACGGGAGTTGAAACTGAGGAAGGTAGTCAGAGGATCAGATCCTGGAGGGCATTGATTACACAGATAAAAATTCCAAATTTTATTCTGAAAGCTATAGGAAGACACTGAAATTTTTTATAGACTTCATCAATAAAATAAATACCTATATTCTGTTTTAAAATAATTGATGTGTCTAAGAATTAATGCACACTTAGGGTTAAATATGAAAAAATATTCTAAACGAAGAGACAAATTTAATCTTCGTTAAGAATAAAACCTGAGAGTTAAAATGCAGAGCAGTCTGCTACTTTTGGAACCCTTCTTTAGAGCTGATTAAGATAGCAGGGTATTCATAAATATTTTCTACATACTTTAATGTAATTAAGTTGTGTCACTGGATGCTGTTTATTGATCCCCCCTAGTTTATTTGGTTATAAATAACAAAATAGCACTTTAGAAGCAAACAGACAAAGCTCTGGATGTTATACTGAACTTAAATCATCAAACTTTGCAGACAATCCATAATGTGCATACAGATGGCTGTGAATTTACACACGCACACCATCCTACAAATGTATATACATAATATTGAATGTTTTCTTTCTTAAGCATTTGTTAATTCTTTTCCTAACATGTGCTGCCTATAGTTTGTTTATACTCTCAGTAATTTATTCAGCTGCATTTGACAAATGACTCATGAAATTACTCACATTTTTTATCATTTTGATACAGCAGTACAATATTGCCCTAGCTTAATTTATTATATCTAGTAATTTTGAGTAGAACAATAACTCCTGGCTAGCACATATTTTGGGCTGATTTCCATTTATATGAAGCCTGCTTTGCCTTTCAATAGTAATTATATAAGTGGTATATAATACACTAATCTTGTAAAGAAAATGGGAAAACTTGGCAGTGTAAATATGAAGAGTTTGCAAAGTTTGTTCAATTTGAAGAGTTATTTTATCCACGCCTTATAGCGTTTTTTAGCTTATTATTTAAAAAGTTTTAAGTAAAAAAATAGCTCCCATTTATTGAGTACTTCATTGAAATTTCTGCTACACCAATTACTAGCTGTATGAGCTGCAACAAATTTCTTCATGTGTGTGTCTCAACACCAGCACCTAGAAAAGGGGAATAGTAGTATTAATGACTTGACAGGTTTTGTGAAGATTACATGAATTCATGCATGTAAAATATTTTAAACAATCACTGGAAGGTATTAAGCCTTTGTGTTTTGTTATTTTATACTGAGTTTAAGTAACTAGTGTTTTATATCTTGTAAATGTCTAAGTGTTAGGGCCAAGTTAGTGGCATCTGACTCCAAAATCTCTGTGTCATACATAGTTTCCCTTTTGTTTTTCTCCAAGATGTAATATTATCACCCTTTTGCTTTGCTTTCCTGTTATAAATATCCGATTGAACTGTCAAGGATTAGTTCTCCTCCACATCTGCTGCTAAGGTTTGTCTAAACACCTCATCCTACACAGCTCCTCCTTTGTTAGCACCTTAGCTACTTGGCATGTTTTCTTGACAAGATTATATTAATGTCAGAGAGATTTGTAACTTACACAGTCCCTTGCAGAGTAGTATGTGCTTGATTAAGAACTTTCCCTCTTTCTTTCTCTTTATCATCATTCATAAATAATAAACAGGATTACCTGGATCACAGAAAGACTGAATGTATTATTATCTAACTCTTTCCAATGTGTCCCCTTTGTCAGCCATAACTCACTCATCCTTTCCCTGGGCTTATTTAACCACTCTTTTTTTATTCGTTTTCTTTTAGAACCTTTATATAAATTTGCAGCTAAAGTTATATTGGGAGTATTACAGAATTAACATATTTCTGAAAATGATACGGGATGATATGTGTTGGTCTTTTTCTAAATCACTTACTTGTTCTGGAAAAATTAATTTGATTGGCATGATTTTCTTCTCTAAGAAAAAATCAGCTTTCAACTAGGGAGAGTGAAAGCTTCTTCTATTGAGTATCATTACAGAACTGTGGCCCAGAACATAAACTTCCTAAAATTCTAAGAAGGCTTAATTGGATGTTCTACCCTGATAATATGGTTCATTTTACGATCACATGAGATGAGAGAGTTGAATCTTTTCTGATATTCAAAGTGACTTTGTTTCTTTGTTTTTTTTCTTTAAGGTTTTGACAGAGCAAGATTTATATATTCACAGATAAGTTTATACATTGAGACATATATTTTGGTTTATAGATAAAAAATATATACAAAATTAAATTTATTATTATTGTTGTATATTAGTGAAATATTAGTAGGTCATCAGTGTTTCAAGAATTATCTTGCTGAATAGGATCAAATGATTCTTTTATTTTTCTATTTTTCTGGTATAAAAATTTCAATTATTCAGGAGAAAAGAAGATAACAAAGAACTTTGCCTTTCAGACAAACATGTAGAATATGCTTGCTTCTAGGTTATTTTGGTAATGCCAAAATAACAAATTATGTTGGGAAGCTGTCAGATGTCATCTGTTATTTTTAATTAAAACAAGCTCCACTGTCAACTTCATTATCTTAAGATTCACTCAGAAGGACAGGAACCAGAAAACTAAAACAATAACCCAAGAGTTTTGGTGCATTTTACCTACTTAAGTTCAAAAGAATGTCATCCTTTTCACACTATCGTGATGTGTAAAAAAAAATCTATTCTCTTATGCTTTATCCTGTCCTATTTGTACACCTCCATGGCAATTTTCCATCCTTTTTTATCCCGATTGGATAGCCCTTCCTAAAAATAGACTGCCTTTTATAGGATTAGGATACCAATGCTCTATGATCCATGTTCTAACTTGGCAGTTATAGATGGACTATCCCCGGACAAGTATTTTGACAGCTCCAGCTTTTCATTTCCTAATCTGTAAATGTGGCTGCTGGATGAAATAACATCAGTTTCTTCTAAGCTTCAAGATTCTATGATTCCATTGTGTTTACTCAGTTTTTCAATATTCCTCCTTCCTTCCTTCCCTCCCTTCTTTACTTTTCTCCTTCCCTTTGTTGCCAGAGACTATTCTTGGGACAAAGCACACACCATTCCTTTTATAGGGCTTATATAATATTGGCCATATATTGATGCAAAATATGTATATGGTTATATAATGAGGGTCAGGAGTAGGATCTGTGCAGTACTCCCAGAATAGAGCCTGGTCTGACAAAAGAGATGCCTGTTATTGTTGATTGCTTACATGTTCTGAGGAAATAAAAGTGACTTTCTGAATTAATCTTTACTTGATTTGCAGTAAAGCTATTAAAATTTTCAGTCTGACAAAGATACTTGAGACTCAATGAGATACTCATATTTTATTACCCAATTCTCTTAACTAAGCAGCTTTCTTGAAAGGGAGAAAGCTTAAGCAAGTTATGCTATTATAACACTCAATGTATGGACTGTGAAAATTGTTCCCATTCTTCAAATGGGATGGATTAATTTAGTAATATGTATGGAACAAGTAATACAAAAAACTTTCTGGAGACTATAGGATCCTGATGATATATACACTAATTCCTGATGTTACAGAACATCACTGAGTTCTACCAATAAGAAGAGATTTTTGGGAATAAGAAAATAAATGAAAATGAGACCATCAATAGGACATCAAACTTCAGAATTTTCACAATTCCTGATTATATAATTATATAGGTCTACTGGAACCAGCTTGTGTTTATTAACAGCTGATTGTGTATGTCTCTTTCCAACTCCATGATTCAGTGACTTTATGTAGGTAGCTCAAAATTGGCCATAGTGTGTTTACAGAAATCAGCAAACACTATAAAGCAAGAGAACCCTCTCCCCCTGCCCAGTGTGCTGTTGTTAAAAATTTACCAGCACAGGGCAAATAGCAAACTTCTATACAGGCTCCTTTAATTTTTAATATGAGTTATTATATTGGGAAGGCAAATTGGAAGTTTCCAATATTTCTATAGGGCAAAGAACTCTGGTTGAATTGCAGAATATAAAGTGGAAATTGGGTACTGGTGGGAAGGAAGTGCACATGAATGAAAAGTTCAGATCTTATTAGGTGGCAACCATTTTGTATTAAGGGAACAAGGGTGTGTGTGTGTGTGTGAGTGTGTACACGTGTTAAGAAACAAGTAATAAAGAATATAATAGACCAAAGTTGAATGATTCTTCATACTCACAGTGATGCCCTAGTGACAGTAACCAAGCCTTATTTCCAGCCATAACTGATTAATTCTAGGTCAGATGTGAGTCACATTTTGAGTAATCAAATGTACTGTCACTGGGATTTGCATTTGAGCTGAGACATCTGGAAGATGGATGTCATAAGGTCTGTGTAAGCTTGTGGCAGGGGGACATTTTGTTTCTGAAGTGTAATAATGCTTTCTTCGTCCCACTGGGCTTGGCTTACTCCTCCCTAGTGAGATCATAGATTGCATTTTTATTCCACCATTGTTCACTAGAATTGTTAGCCTAGTAAAGCATTTTTTTTTTCAAAGAACTAGGACTTCCATCACTAGTTTGTTCCTAATTAAAAAGTAAAGTGAAAAGTTGTCTGAACCCTGGCAATGAGCATAGGAAAGGGATATGGGTGAAACTACAGGATGGATTCACTCCAACATGATTCTCTCCTGCAGCCTTTGAATTCCTCCTTTAACAGTCAACTCAGGGATTTTTGACTTTTTAATATTATCTTGCCGAGTCACCTTTTGATCTAGTTTTGCTTTGACTAAACCAACAGATTATTAGAATCACAGTTAGCTGCCTGTAAGCTGTTGAATTCCAGATTGCTGTGTATTCACCTGTAGCAAAGAATTAAGTCTGATCCAAATCATGCCCTGCTCCTTATGACTGAGTGCTCTCAAAATACTCATGTACAAATTCCCATTTTTATGATATCAATTTTTAAATACATAAAACTTCATCTGGGTATAATTATTTTATTTTTCTATTCTGCTTTTGCATTTTAACAAGTGGGGAGTTTAAAGGCTAAACATGTTAAAATTTGGTAAATTGTAAGATCTGTTTACCAAGAAAGACACAATGGGAACATTTCAGAGCATTTTAAGGGGCTGGGATTCTCCAAATCCTATGAATGCTTCTGGGTCCCCTTATTTCAATGACTGGGATTGCCTAATTTCCTATCAGTATTTTATCTTTCATATAAAAGAATTAGTGAGGTTTGAATTTAACTGAACTTTTAGTTAAATTTTTGCATTTGATTTTTAGCAGCTTCAGCTCTATAGTTAAAAGAGAAACTAGATTTTTATTTTATGCTAACATATAGGAACAATGATCAATACAAGCCTTGAAATAGGATTTTCAAGATTGGCTTTCAGGTTCTCTCACTTTAAGTTACTCTGTGCTATTCTATTATATGTAGCAAAGTTACTGTGTGGCCCTGAAAATTTTCATCCTTTGTTGTTTCTCTAGTAATCATAGCCAATCACTTGCTTAGCTGCTTCATTATTCTATACCAGGGGCTAGCATTTTTCTATCCCAGAAAATTGAAAAGTTATTTCAATACTTTTTGCTCCAACTTAACCTAATAAACTCCAAAAAGACATTTCTCTGAGGCTCTGTGGCCCTTGCTCTAGTCCTAGTGTTTAATTCCATATTTATGAGGTGTTCACGGTTGCAAGCAATAGATACAATGGTGATGGTGTCTTGATAAGCCTTTTGTTACTGCATTTCCAAGAACTGGCCATAATTACATGGTTATATTGCATATAATATAAATACTATATATATATTTTTTATTATTTTATGATGAAATAAAATGGAAGCATAATACAAAATTAAACATTGATTTGGGTATTAGACCCAGGTGATCCAGCTTGCTAAATGATTTCAAAGTCACACAAGGTCATTATGCCATAATTTCAGGGCCATAAAATTGATGGTATAGGAAGTTTGTAAGCCCTTGTGGCTTTTCAGGACTTACTGGGATCGGGGGTCTGGGTGAGAGAATACTATCTCCCCAAAACTAAGAATATTGTCTATGACAACTTGGAGAGTCTTGAGAAGCAGCACATACCCCAAATCTTCTATCTTTGTGCCTCCTAGTATGTTTTCTTGAAAATGTATCTTCTGTATTTTTCACAATAAATTATTCTTATATCAGAATTGTTTTTATTTCCCCAATGCCGGTGATATAACTGTTTAGGAAAGCAGTTTTCAACCTGTGTTCACAGGAATTTTTAAAACATGCCTGACTACTTAGTCAGGGGCACTGACCTCTTTTCCCCTAGACTGTCAAATTAAAAAATGATAACAGCCAACACAACAATAGACATCCAGTATGAATGAATCAAAATTATACTTATTTTTGGTCAGATCAGCAAAAACTATAATATATTTGTTGGTGTGCCATATAATTTTAATAATTAGTTTATGTGTGCCATGAGATGAAAAAGGTCAAAAATCACTGTTTTAGAAGACAAATTCACAAACTTTGGTTAACATGAGGGGAAAAAAAAGAAAGGAAAATGGAGTAACTTACAAAGTTAAATTGTTGGATAATTAGGTCACAGGACAGGCAGAAAATTCAACTCAAACTGCCATAAACAATGAAGGAATTCATTGGCTAATATGGCTTTGATAGAGTTGGATTGATCCATTACCTCAAAATTTTCACCAAGAAATTAGCTTCTGACTTCTGGCCAAGATGGAGGCCTAAATTGACATGCTCCATCTCTTCACAACTAAGAAGGACTACAACTACTGCAAAACCGGAACTAACCAGAAGTTCCAAAAAATAAAGCTACATGAAAGTCCAACATATGAAGTTGTAAACAAGTGGTGCTCGTCTGGACAGGTAGGAGGGACAAAGCCGAGGTAGAGAGGTCAAGCTGTGCTGCCTGTGGCAGCTGCAGCAACAAGCGGCAGGATGCGGTAAGCACAGACACCTGTATTTATGGGGAGGAGAGAAGTGCCCGGGAATCAACCCTGGCTGCAGACTAAACCCATCAGCTTGTGATTCCAATGCCAGGGAAGACGTACACCCATTGCCTCAGACTGTGAGGCCCAGGGGCATGGGGATGGAGAAGGAGGCTCCTGGTCTCTCAGTAGAGAATGAATGGCAGGAATCCAACTTGGACACCCACCCCCACACAAAGCACCACAGTGTGGTGAGAAGGGTTGCCCAGTAGTGATGAGTGAATGGGACTCTGCCCCCTATAGCGTAGGAGATGTGACAGCCCCCTCCCCCCCAAGAAGAAAAGATAAATGAAAATGGTCAGGATGGCAAGAATCGTGGTTGAGATCCTAATCATGCAGCTAACCAGAAAGCATATACATGAATTAACCGATGAACAAATAGATAATCTTTCTGAGGCTCAGTTCACAGCTATAGTCATAAGGCAGCTTACAGAACTAACAAAAGATCTTGAACCAGACAGGGAAGGAATGAAGGCTAGTCCTGCTGAAATGAACAAAAACACATATGAGACAAATGGTGAGGAAGGGAAAACCAGGGATCAAATCAACAAATCAGGACATAGGAAAGGAACAAACAGTCAACCAGTGCAGAAAGAGGAAACAAAAAGTGAGGAATATGAAGAGAGGCTCAGAAACCTCTGGGACAGCTATAAGCGAACAAACATCTGAATTATAGGGCTGCCAGAAGGTGAAGAAGAAGAACTAGAAATTGAAAAATTATGTGAAAAAATAGTGAAGCAGAACTTCCTAACTTGGGGAAGGAAATAGACTTACAGGTTCAGGAATTACAGAGAGTTCCAGATAAACTGGACCCAGGGAGAACCACACCAAAGCACATTATAATCAAAATGTCAAAAATTAAAGATAAAGAGAGAATCTTAAAAGCAGCAAGAGAGAAGAAAAGACTTATATACAAAGGGGTCCCAATTAGACTATCAGCTGACTTCTCAAGGGAGATCCTGCAGGCAAGAAGGGACTGGCAAGAAATATTCAAAGTAATGAAAATCAGAAACCTACAGCCATGGTTACTCTATCCAGCAAAGCTGTCATTCAGAATAGGAGGGCAGAGAAAGTGCTTCCAGGACAAAGTAAAACTGAAGGAGTTCATCAGATCCAAACCACTGTTATATGAAATGTTAAAGGGACTTGTTTAGAAGAAGGAGGATCAAAGCTATGAACATTAAAATGAAAACTGTATCACAAGAACCACCAACAGAAGCTAGGGACCTGAAACAAAGGCAAACGAAGTAGGCAATGAGAGTGAAAAAAGAATTATAGGTATGGGGAACATATTGGGAGAGGTCAGCAGGGAGGGGGAAGGGGGAAAAAGGAGGGAGATGATGCAGGAATTAAGAAGCATAGTAGGAGGGAATGGAGTAGCCAGGAAGATGTTAAGAAGAACTATATGTACAATCAGTGGGCATGTACTAAGTTGGGGGGGGGAACAACTGGAGGGAGGGGTCACTGGGTGGAGGGGAGCAGAAGGAAAAGAAATTGGGACAACTGTAACAGCATAATCAATAAAACGTATTTTTAAAAATTAGCTTCTTTCTATTTCTCCCTCCTGCCATTTTTTATCATTATAAAGTTGACTCTTTTTCATGTGTCATAGACTCCTCTAGCTACATTCTTCCTTGTTTATTGAGAGAGAGAGAGAGAGAGAGAGAGAGAGAGAGAGAGAGAGAGAGAAAGTGAGAAAATCTGTCTCAATTATTGAATAAAAGTCTTGAACTTCACTGTGACTGAATGAATTTAGCATGTGTTCATTCATAGAAAGTCATACACTAACTAGTTGTCTTACACATTAGGTAAATGATTAAAATCACCTTTCTGAACAAATATATGTACACACTTTACAAATAATAAAAAGTACAATATTCTTCAATATAAATTCCACATGGCCAATTAATTCTTACAGAATACTTTTGTTAACTTTTGCCAAAGTCTTGTATCTGTAGTCAACCTGTGATTTGCAATCCAATTGTAGTTTGAAAACATCCTAGCTTTTGGAAATCTCATTGATCATTATTGGTGATGTGAGCAAATAATTTGCTCATTTAAACAATAATTTTCAAGTACTGGAAGAATATGTGTTATTTGGCTATCAATGTGATGTCACTGACTGCAGAGTTGGAAAAAGGTGTGCAGTAACTGACCATTATATAGAATTTCCACCATACAGACAGAGTAAATATAAGTAATCTCAAGAACATAGATCCTAATGAATTGTAGTAAAATAATATAAAATAATTAGCAATTGATATTTTGAGTATTTATTCTTTTAATATAATTTAAATACAAATTTATAAAATTTAATTTTTAATAATGTATGTAGTAACTTTCAGGAAATTTAGCAACTGGCTGTATGAGCTATCTTAAAGATATACCAGACTGAGGTCTAGGATACATGTCCACCCTCAAAACCTATTGCATGCAATATCCCTGATGAACATAGACACTAAAATCCTCAACAAAATATTAGCAAACCAAATACAGCAATGCATTAAAAAGATCATACACCATAATCAAATGGGATTTATTCCAGGAATGCAAGTTGGTACAACATTTGCAAATCCATAAATGTGATTCACCACATAAACAAAATGAAGGCTAAAAACCACATGATCATATAAATAGATGCAGAAAAAGCATTTGATAAAACCAAGCATGAATTTATGAGAAAAACTCTCACCAAAGTGGGAATAGAGTAGACATACTTAAACATAATAAAGGCCATATATGACAAATCCACTGCCAGCATCATACTCAACAGGCAAAACTACAAATGTGCCCCTTAAGAGGGGGAACAAGACAGGGATGTTCACTTTCACCTCTCTTATTCAATGTCATACTAGAAGTCCTAGCCACAGCAGTCGGACAAGAAGAAGAAATAAAAGGCACTCAAATTGGAAAGGAAAGAGTTAAACTGTCATTATATGCAGATGACATGATATTATACATAGAGAACCCCAAATATTCCACCAAGAAACAACTAGAACTGATAAATGAATTCAGCAAAGTAGAAGGTTACAAAGGTAATATCAGAAATCAGTTTCATTTTTATATGCCAATAACTAACAGAAAGGACAATTAAGAAAAACAACCCCACTCACAATTGCTATGAAAAGAATGATACCTAGGAATAAACCTAATCCATGATGTAAAAGACCTGCACTCAGAACATAAAAGATACCAAAGAAAGAAATTGAAGAAGACACAAATAGATGGAAGCACATGCGTTGTTCATGAATAGGAAGAATTAACATCATTAAAATGTCCATACTACCCGAAGCAATCTATAGATTCAATGCAATTCCTATAGAGTCCAGGTATGTATTTCACAAAACTAGAATAAACATCTCAAAAATTTATATGGAACCACAAAAGTCCCACATAGCAACAGCAATCCTGAGAAAGAAGAACAAGTTGGAGGAATAATGTTACCTAATATTAAATTATACTATAAGGCCATAATAATCAAAACAACATGGTACTGGCATAAAAACACATAGATCAATGTGAGATCAAGAGGACATACAGATGGCAAATAGACATATGAAAAGATGCTTAATGTCACTAATCATCAGAGAAATGCAAATTAAAACCACAATGAGACATCACCTCACACCTGTCAGAATGGCTATCATCAATAAATAAATAAACAATAGTTCTGGTGAGGATGTGGAAAAAAGGGAATCCTTGTGCACTATCAGTGGGAATACAGATTGGTGCAGCCACTCTGGAAATCAGTATGGAGATACCTCAAAAATTTAAAAATGGAACTGCCTTTGGACCCAGCAATTGCACTTCTGGGAATATATCTGAAGGAACCCAAAACACTAACTCATGAGAACACAAGCACCCCTACAGTCATTGTAGCGTTATTTACAATCGGCAAGATATGGAAGCAGCCCAAGTGTCCATCAGTAGATGAGTGGATAAAACAACTATGGGACATTTACACAAAGAAATACTATTCAGCCATAAAAAAGAAGAAAATGTTACCCTTTGCAACAGTATGGATGGACCTGAAGTTAAGTGAAATAAACCAGTCAGAGAAAGACAAATACTATATGATTTCATTCATACGTGGAATCTAATGAACAAACAGAACTAACAAACAATATAGAGACAGACTCAGAGGGAGCAGGATGAAAGCTAAGTTTGGGGGAGGTTTGGAGGTGAGAGGATTGAGCAAAAAGGAAAAAGGACTCATGGACAGCTGTGTGATGATTGTGGGAGGGGATATAGGGGACTTAAATGGTAATGAAGAAAAAAAAAACAATAAAATTATGAGAAAAACCAAAAACTGTGGCATGAAAATGCATTATGCTGTTGACTTTAGCAAATTAGGACAAATTCTGAATTAGGGATCAGGTAATACCATTCTAACTACATGAATGGGGCATTAGAGTATAGTTAGGACTGGGGAAGGAAAGGTAAATGCCAGAAGGATGACCAAAAGTTTCTGCCACCAACAGGAGCCTGAGTATCCTGAGAACTGCAGCAGCAGGAACTTGGGGTCCTTTGCCACAGTGGTGCCCTGGCATGACTCAGTTACCTCGCTTTCCAACTGTGTGTGTCTTTGTTTAACCTTCTAGTTACTGAGGAAAATAATATGGTTGCTTAGATAAGCAAAAGTCTATATTTTCTCTGAATAAAATTGCTAGATGCAATTGAAGTAGGCAAAATACTACTTCTAATATATACTAGATGAAATGTAAAGTAATTATCTCATTTTAATTCATCAGTTGATAATATATTCCAAATTTAAACAAATGAACTCTTGAAGTACCATATTTTTGGAGGTCATACAGGTTTGGGCAAAAGTAGGATTACAGTTGTTCATATGGAAATTAGTACAGTAATTAATTAATAATAATAATACAAGAATAAACCCTGTTTTCTGAACTCACAACCATAAACCTACTTTTGTCCCACCCTATTTAATAACTTTATCATAGGTAAGAATTCAGGGGACCTTGTACGTCTGTCTTGTTTTTAGATTTATAAAGTTCTTAAAAAATGAATTAAACAATCTGATTGCTTATGAATGTGTAGTAATTGAATTAGGTTACAGCAACAGAAAATCCTACACAATAATGGTTTTAATAAGAATAAAAAGGTTCTTTCTTTCCTAAGAGTCTGGAAGTAGTCTGTTGAAAGGTGCTATGGCACTCCACAGAGTCTGAAACATGACTTCTCTTTGCGCTTTGCAAAGACCTGGGTTTTCAAGACAATCTCATGGAATGAGGTGAATGCTTCAGTTCTAACACTGCATCCACATTCCAGTCAGTAAGAAGGACACATCCTAGAAGTTTTGTATTTACTTCTATTTATAGTCCATTAGCCAGAACTCACAGGACTACTTCAATATTGTTGTAAGATATGCAGAGAAATGTTGTTTCTATTTTAGGACATCAGGAGTCAACAAAACATTAAGGTATCAAAGACCATAACAGATATTGAGAGAAAAATAGCCATTTCTGCATCAGAGTTAAACCAACTTATTTTTTAAACATCCTGGTTTTGCTTAGTGTTAAAAACAACCTTACTATCAAGATCTTCTTCCTGAAAAATATTTATTGATACAAAGGTTTCTCCTTTAAATTTTTTAATATTATCTTATTAAAAATGGCTGAAAGCACAGTTAGGCTCCAAATACTATAAGTTTAGAAAAGCACCCAAGGTTTCACATTTTTACAAAAATATATTTATTTTAAAAGGAAATTTTGTTACAGTCATAAATGGAACATCCATTAGTAATTCCCTTAAATAGAAAATAACCAGACACATAAATAAAATGAAAGTAATGTTAGACTTCTGGCTTGTCCAGATACCAATTATACTATATGGAACAGAATGAGTCTAGAATTTCTTTTTTTTTTTTAATATTTGATTTATGTTGCCTTAACTTATTCAATTTTTTCCTCTTTTTTTTTTCATCTCATCACTTTTCCTTTTTTTAAACAGAGGAACCCAATGAACAAAACAAATGAACACAATAGAACCAGAGGCATGGAAACAAGGAGCAGACTGACAGTGACCAGAGGGAAGGGAGAAGGGGGAGAAGGGGAGAAAGAAGGGGCAGGGACTAGTCAAGGAACTTGTATAGATGACCAATGGACATGGACAGCAGGGTGGGGATTGACTGTGGGAGCAGTGGGGTAGTGGAGTGAGCGGTAGGCTGTGTAGAGGAGAGCAAAGGGGAAAAAGTTGAATAAATGTAATAGAACAATAAAATACTTAATTTAAAAAAACATGTACTTAAATGCAAGTAATATATGTGTGTTAAAAAAGAAAATATAATGACCTCCCTGAATCCATTGTACAGCCTAACAACTGTAAAATCAACCATAACTTTCATCTCCTATGTGCTCTTCCTTTCCTATTACACTGATACTCCCACAGAGGAACCACTTCCTGAATTTGGTGTTTATCCTCCCATGAATTTTTATAGCTTCACCACATATTTGTGTATCCTTAAACAATAAATGGTTTAATTTTCTTCTTTTTAGTTTTATTAAATGTAATATTTTTACATTCAAGTAATTGTTCATATTCTCTTGCTTATCCACTATATTTTCTCTGCAAACTTGAAAAAATATCCAGTATATACTTGTATATTTGTATCATGAAAAAAATAACACACACACAAGGGCTAAGTCAAACCTAATAATATTTCTGAGCTGAACATCTGTAGCATGCACATTTTCTTAAAGATTTCTCAAAGCTATCTGGCTGGTTAGATTATACAGACATATTTAAACATGAACTATCAATCTGAGTTAGGTTTAGTGATTTTCATCCAGTGTTTATAGCAATCATTAAAAAATGACACAGATAGGCATTGTGTCTTATTTCTCTATTACCTTTTCTTTTATAGAATAATATAACAGATGGAAGCCATATATCTCTTGATATATTAAGAGAATAAAGTTCTCTTGATACAGTTTTATTAAAGGACACTATTGAAAAGAAAGGCTATCTGGACCATCCGAGGGGAAATCCACCAGTGGATTATATTTGAGTAGTTGATGTATAGTCATTTATCATTTACTTATAACTGTAATTGTGCATCAGGGATATACCAGACACTCTAATCTTTGTGTGCAATGTGAACTAAATACACACATGGGTTTTGGGAATTTTAATAGTAGACCCTAAGCAGATGAGCCAACAAAGAAATATTTTCTTATAAATTGTGATTAGGGATATGAAGAATACAAGTAGACTGTCATACAAGGTAGAAAGTGATCAGCAAAATCAATGGTAGAAATTAATTTTCATAAGAGGCAAAATAAATCTGTGAAAGCTTGATACAGAGTCTTTTGATGGTCTAATGAAATTTGTAAAGATTTGTGCTGGAAATAATCTTAGAAAGGGAATTTAAATATAGAGAACACACAGACATCCAAAAATGTGGGATTTTTTTCAGAGATTATTATGCCGTTTCGTTTGTTAAAGTTGAGTGTATGAGTAGTAATAGAAATAATCTAACATGTAAACAGTATTTACACTGTGCCAAGCATTGTTCTAAGTACTTTAATTATTCACTCTCCACAAATACCATTTCAGGTAGATTCTATTATTTTTTCCATTTTTGGATGAAGAAATTGAGGCATGAATAAGATAAGTAACTTGCTAAAATTCACATAGCCCTGGTTTAAGAAGTCTAACTCTGGAGTCTGCTCTTAACCCTTTGACTAGATTGCTTTAAAATATGGAGTTTAGCTCTATGATGGAGGGGTTGATGGTTGTACTCAATAATTTGTATTTGGTAGGCAATGTGGAGCCTTGAAAATTTGAGTAGAAGTAGATGATATGTTTGGATTTGTGTTTTTGGGACATTGGTCTTATATTTGTGGGCAGATGGATAATTACATAGACTACGAATAGGGTATCAGTTGGGAGATGGTAGAAATGACCCAAAGAGAATATACAAACCTTGGCTGAATAATGAGTAAAGCTTTGGAGAGACTCTCTGAGACTAGTTTCCTTATGTATAGTGCATATTCAGGGTAGAATAAAACAGAATAAAGTGCTGGCAATTCTTTGGCTATGAGGTTTAAGTACTGATTATTGATCTTCTCTGTAATGGGAGGGCAGACCCAGGAGGAAGACATTAATGTTTATTAAGCATCTACTTTGCACCTGGAACCAGCTTTTGTTTGTATTGTTTTTAATCCTCACAACAAAATCACATGAAGCAGGTTTTTCACTGAATTCTACTCATTCTGCATGTGAAGGACAGCATCACTAGTTTTGACTACTTTGTCAGCAAATTGTAGAACTGGAATTTGGAGTCAAGTTCTCTCTTTCCATTACACTATTAGTACCAATGGGAGTCCTTAGTTCAGAAGATAAATTTGCCAGTCACTCAGGCTCAAAAGGCTTGGCCATATGCTCATATGGAGAAATGTTCTGAAATAAATGTTCCTTTGAAATACAACCTCTCTGAGATTACCTTGAGTTTAGATCTACAGTGCAACAGATCGAAGCATGATTAGAAAAATCTTTATTTCTGGGTCACTCATATGATTAATTTATATGTACAAACCCCAAGACCTATTTATTGCAGAGGAAGAAGCTGTTAAATGTTTTCTGGGATTTGAAGATTCTGAGTTTCATGGGGTTCTTTTATCTCGGTCACGTTGTCACTATTCCCTAAGACCAAAAGTGATACTTGATTTCTACGTATGTAGCAAAGTTTAAACAACTCAATAAGTACTTATGTCCTAACAAATTACTAAATGTTGGAAGAAAATAACACATATAAATTACAAAAAATATTTTCAGATAAGCACAATTACTTACAAATGGAATGTATTCATCTATTCAGTATTGCACAACTTCTCAGATATCAGAACCAGAGTAGACACCACGTTTTACCTGTTCCACATTGTTTTTTGCTTGGTACTTGCTTTTCCTTGCAGCAGTCACTGCAAAACTATGCAAAGATATGCCATTGAAAGAAATTTAGCACAATCTACTCCTGAAACTGAATCACACCAAACTAGTAGTTTTAAGTATCCTGACAGATAGTTTCCCTGAGAAATTTAAAATATTTCATAGTACCTAGTGAATTTGCTGTGACATTGTGGGGCACAGCTGCACAGTTTGGGAAGTGTAGGTATACATTATTTGACACATATCAAGAATTTTGACCTGAACTTAATACAGTTTGCATCTAAGAATACTAAATTCAAAATGTTTTTCAACCTGCATGTTTATAGTCCACATATAATTATCTAGTAGGTGCATCCTGTTGCTGGGGAAAAAAAAGCGTGGATTTTAAGTCATGTTTCAAATCCTTGTTTTATTTCTAACTAGCAATTTATCTCTAAGCCGGTCACCTAACATCAATGAGACTAATTTCTTCTTGTTTCTTTTTATAATCCTCACTTGAGTATATATTTATCTTTTCTTTTAAAGAGAGAAGATGGAGAGAGAGAGAGAGAGAGAGAGAGAGAGAGAGAGAGAGAGAGAGAGAGAGAAAGAAACATCGATGAATTGAACATCTGCCTTTCGTCTTCCCATATCTGCCCAGGCAGGGGATCAAATCCATAACCTTTTGGTGTATGGGACAACACTCCAACCAAATGAAGCAACTGAGCCACCTGGCCAAAGTTCTTCTCATTTTAAAATATATATCATGGAAATAATAATAATAAGCACTTCTTATTGTGGTTGTCAGAATTAGAGTAAATTTATTTGAAATATCAAGGATGAGATGTGGTACCTTTGGGGCTTTGGTGTATGTTGTTTTCTTTCCTTCTTCCTCTACAAAGAGATATTGTCTCATGAAATTGAATGTATTTATTTCCTAAATAACAAATTTAAAGTGAGAAATCCTTCTGTAAAGGCTGTGAAGGTCAATGATTTTTAAATTAGTGAAAGGAGACTAACACAGATGAGATCAGATGTTTAATTCTGGAGAATTTATGCTGCCAGAACCATTAACAATCTCCTTTCCAAAAACAATTATCTGAGCAGCAAAGTATGCCGAGTGATACAGAAGCAAGAAGAAGTCAAGCAAAGGAAAAATGACTTCAGAAAGGCTGAACTGAGAGGTGATTTTAATAAATTATGTTCCATATGTTCCTAAAAATTAAGTTTCAGGGAATATTAATTTATTCTGATTTTTTCCTGTATTTTAAGAGTGCCATTGAAAAGAATTCTCATTGAGATGAGTAATTCCTAATACATATTGTATCTGCCTGTATGTCATGTGACTGTGTGTGGCTGAAAGAAATTGAGCCCTGGATTCCACTGCCCACTCCACTTATCTTTCTCCTCGATCAACCATACACATTTGGGAAAATTATTCCTACTGGATAAGACTCACTTACCTATTCAACATTCCTCAGAGCTACATCAGATCATTAACAAGGATTTTCTAAATTAACTACTAAATCAGCAATTAAGGCTTAAGAGATATCTATTTCAAATAAAAGGGTTATTGCTTTTAATTCAGTCACAGCTTATAATTATGGATATTAATCATGCACAGTCTTTAACTATAAAATATGACTTTCCCTACCAGTTAAACATGACAAGAGGAAAAAAAATTAAAATAATTTTCAAGTAGCCAAACTGCCAAGACTTCATAATAAGATGGTATAGTTTGGCATTATATTAAAAGAAGTGTATGTGCTTTACAACTTAATTTTCAATGGTTGAAATTTATTTTTAGGCTTAGTTAAAACTCATCAGGCATGTAATGCATAAGCACATTCATTGAAGGACCATATAGCATTACAGTAATGGAAAGGCAAAACAATATATGAATGGTTATACTACATTCTGTGCTTACACAGGCTGATACACATGCTAGATCATGTTTTTATCAACATATTACATGGAGATGTAATTTGTTAAAAATAATAGTGTAAGAGAGGTAAGAGTACGGTAAGTAAATGAATTGCTTTATATTTAAATTTATTAAAATAAAAATATAGGTATTTTTATCTGGTTATGTTTCTTTTAGTCAACAGAATATGTAAAGTCTTGTAAAAAATAAGAAAGGCTGCAACCTACCACCTTTCTATCTTTTGGCAGATGGCAACGTTTTCTTTAGCATTCCTTTATATTTGCCAAAGCTCCACCTATCAGTCATTGCTGAATGAGTTTTGGCAATCTGGAAAAGACTGTACTGGTTCTATTGGACAGTGTTACAGTTTTGCACAAAAAATTTTCCTTGCTCAAGACCAGTTTATTTAACCCTTGATTAAATTAATAATCCTAAGCATTGTGCTAGTTTATATGACTGACAGCAGCCTTTTTACAAAAAATAGTTTCTGTTTATATATTTTTAAATCAAAGGCTACACCTTCTAGTCTGTCTTCCTATGATTGCAAATTAGAAGAAGTATTTTTTTCTGTCCTAAACAGGTTCACAGGTGTCAAAGCAAAAATTGCACTGAACAAAGTAAAATGAATTAGGAAGATTTTAATTGAGATTTTATTTATTGCAATAGAGGAGAAGACCTGACTAAAGTCTGAACTCAATTCCACTGAAGCAAAGGGTGGAAATTTTAAAACATGGGCCATCTGTGTTTGCTAATTGCCTTTGTCCAGAAAAAAAGATACAAAAATTTTTCTTGTATCTTTGTGATAGGAGGTAGTTTCACAACTTGGAGTCAGGCATCAACTGAATGTAGTCCCCTATCCTCCCTGAGAGGTCGGGAGATAAGAGTACTGTCTTCCTTATCTCCAAAGGGATGGCTCCCAGATTCTGGAGAAAGACAGTCCTGGGTTGTAAAGCTGACAATAAGTTTTTGTTTTTTTAATGCCTCTCAAAAAGGCAGAATAAGTATTTGCAATTACAAGTTTTTAACATAAATGTTCCAGGAAAATGAAGATCAAGGACCTAAACAGAAATAAACCTGTCTAAGGTTTAATTAAACTGAGAACTGTAAGCCCATCTTGACAACAAGAGAGACAACAGACCAGGACTCAGTTGGAAGAAGCGGTGAGAATGATGAGAATCTCCTAATAAGGAAAATGCATTTCAGAATTCAGTAGGCCACATGTCCCAGTGATTATTCTTCCCAGAGTCAATTATGATTATGATGATGTATTCATTAAATGCACTTTAGAAAGCACTATGAAATCCATCAGAAGGTGAAAGTGTCTTCCGAACCTGCCATTATTTCTCTTTGTAGCCATTAACTTTCAACAGATTGACTAATTTTGGCATTTGAAGCAGGAGATTATATATATACACCCATGTGCCATGCACATGGTTGCATTTCTAGTTTCAAAAGTACTTTCTCATTTATTTTTCATTTGACCCACACAACAGCATCTTGATTCACAGGGGGACAAATATTATGATCCTCTTTCTACAAGAAAGAAAATTGAAATTCTGAGCAAATCTGTTCTATTATTAAGGAGATACTGTCCAACTAAGTGAGCCAGCATTCGGCTATGTGTCATTCCTCTTTTTGATGCTTCTCCTTATTGCTGTCTACTTGCTTTCTCAAATTCTTATCAAATATTGTGATAACCAAAGGAACGTTTATATATTCCTTTATGTATTTTTATTACCTGAAAATGGGTGGGCAGCCTTGTGTTTCTATGTATTCTTGTACATCCATTCACATAAATTTGTTTTATCAATAAAACTTTAGTTTTATGTTTCTAAAATTATTCCTCATGTTTCCAGTGTTTACAAAATATGATTTCATCATTACCATTTTCATATTTTATGTGAGTTAGTCTCTAGGGCCAAAACTGTGGTTTTCAAAGTGTGGTCCATTATATATACTTCATCTGGGAATAAAATGCAGAATACAAATTAATGAATAAGTATCACTGGGGGTGGGTACAAATAATCTGTATTTAAAGAAAGTCACCAATGGTTCTTGTGTACAATAAAGCTTAAGAAACACTGGCCCTGGTATTTTATTCTCTCAATCTTGATCAATAAATTTTTATTCATATGAAAATCCTCATGGAAAAGCAAGATCAGAGCATCTGAGACCTTGCTTACCGGCATATGTCATCGGTTTGGCTCAAGTAAACTCATAAAAATTCTTTAAAAAAGCAAGTTTCTCATTGCTATTACTATCATAAAGTACATAACATAAATAATAATGCCACTGGTTTTATATAGTTATCAAAATATCTTAATCTTCTCATCGAATCCTTATGACAACATAGTGTGAAGGAAGAAAATAACTCTCTCAGAAAACTTTGAAAATGTGAATCAAAGTCAAGACTAAAATCAGACACAGAGGAGGGTTTTTCCATTCCAAAGGAGTTCATAATTTTTATGGTGTTACTATTCCACAAAATGGGCCATATTTGTATCCTAAATCCTCAGAGCCTATCATTTTCATGTGGATTCTTACGTCTCACAGTAAACCTACATGACACTCCATTTCAGGTTTCAGGATAATTCTTTGAATTACCACTGGCACCTGTTAAAGCCAAATCAGAAGTTAAAGTGAGAAAAATAATGAGGAAATTGTGAGTAGATTTATATCTTTGTCAAAAAGACTTTTCTAACATTTAGATTGTTCCAAACATAGAATTTACTGGCTAGGGAGGTAACAAACTTCCTGTTAATTGCAGTATTGGAACTGAAACTGAATATAAGATGTAATGGAAGGAATCAATGTCCTAGTTTAAAAAACTGGCTATTTGATCTCTAAGGCCCTTTTTAATTCTCTTCTTAACCTCAAAGTATTTAGATTTACCATCTATCCAGCCAAAGTTATTATTGCTTTCCCATTGAATTATTCCTTGAATGCTAGTTATAATTCATTTGAATTTATCATTTTTATGGAACTAAATTGGTGAGAGAATATAAAGTGAAGTATTACATCTAGAATTTCTTTGTCCTCAACATATGTAAAACAAAAATAAAATTCTCTGCCAAAATTAATATACAGTTTAATTAAATCTCATAATTGGTATGTAATGTAAAACCATAGGAACACTGAAGGTCCTTAAGTTCCCCCAAGAAAAATTTAAACCTGAAATTATAATTTGTATCTTTCTATATACAAAATTCCTCCAATCATTTGCCAGTGATTAACATTTTTAAAAATCTGTAGGAAGGTTTGTATTGAGTTTTTAATATATTATTAGTATCTTAATATATTTGAATATTAATGTCAATAAATTATCTTGGAAAAGTTAAAAAGTCAGTCAATTGTCTGGGTATATTGCCTTTCTAATGAAAAGGACCCTGAAGTCCCTCCACTCCTTAGAAATTGTAATCTTCCTTTACTAGCCATTTAAAAAAAATCCTCACCTGAGAACATTTTTTTTTCCCATTGCTTTGAGAGAGAGAAAGAGAGAGAGAGGTGCATCAATTGTTTGCCTCTTATATGCACCCTAACTGGGGATCAGCACCTGGTTGGGGGGGTATTGTATGTGTCTTGATTGGGGGTTGCATGCACCCATATAGGCATGTCCTCTGACTGGGAACCAAACTGGCAACCTTTAGGTTATGGGATGACACTCCAACCAACTGAGCCACACTGGCCAGGGCTTTACTAGCTATTTTTGACAGATAAAGATTATTTGACATTTTTTATGATGTTGTGTATTATTTACTCTAGACATGGCCATTTTACCTCGAGAACCTTTCTAAAGGGAGGATTTGACAGCTACTTAAAAAAATAATTGAATGTTATTCTCAAAATTTACCTATTCCCCATTTCACATTTTTTGCCTAACAAAGAAGTAATTTAAGATAGGCTACCATACAGTTCAAAAGAAACTCCAACAGAAACAATAGCTTTGGCACAAAAACTAATTTCCACTTTCTGATTTAACTGATTTGAGAATCAGCAAACTGGAACTGTAATTCTAAGTTCTAAGAAATAAAGCATTTATATTACACAGAGATTTCTGTCTTGAACCACGTGGTTAATGAAATAACATATTAAAAATAATGCAGCTTTGGAAAATGTTTTAAAGGTGGTATTATATTCTAATTTTTTTCACAGTAGACTTTTAAAAAAAAATCTTGTTAGGCTGAGGAAAATGTGTTTGATTTTGGAAGTATCACTCTGATAAAATAAAACTGCCTTGGGCTAGAGGTGATTGTCAAGGGCAAGCAATTACTACAGCACTAGCTAGCTCTAAATGCAGAGCATTTATAACATATATAAAGTTGTGGAAAAATATCCATAGTTCCCAAGCAAATATTTTTCATGACTCACAATACTACACAACTTGTAAGTTATGCTTACTGTTAAATTATACACAATTTATTCCTGATTTGTCAGAAAGTTTGTGGCAAGTTTTTAAGTCAGATATTTGGAACTCTGAATAAAATTTTCCACAGGAATTATATTATACATGGTGGTTAGATCTTTAGACCATTTCATAATGTGTCCGAGAGATCTGTATCAATCACCCAAGCATATGCATATGCACATGTACACAGACACACACACACACACACACACACAAATTGAACCTTCACCTACCACACTTGTTTAAGGACAATAATTGACAGTTTTAATTTAGTCTGACAGTTTTAATTTAGTCTTACAGAAATACAAGGGAAGGACCCCAGAAACCTGGAATTTATTTATAAAAACTATGTATTTATTCTTATATACTTAAACTTTGGTCAGCTTCAAAGTACCCTCCATTTGAGGCAATACACCTAGTGAGATGTTCTTCCCACTGCTCAAAGCAGTTTTTGAACTTATCAATTTTGATGCCTTTTCATGCTTCTGTCATTTTTTTGTTTCACCTCTTCAACATTAGAAAAATGTTTCCCTTTAAGGACTGTTTTCTTCTAGGGAAACAAGCAAACAAAGCCGCTCAGGCAAGATCAGGTGAATAGGGAAGGCAGGGCATGGGATCATGCTGTTTTTGGCCAAAAAGTGCTGAACACTCAGTACAGTGTAGGCAAGTGAGCTCGTAAATTACCCATCATGAAATGGGCAAACACATTGAGAGAGTTTTCAAAAAAATTCACTAAAGATGAACACAGCCACTCACAACAACACCAGGTGGTGTTCCTAGAATGCTCACCTAGTGGGGAAAGCCTATACTACAAGAGGCCTGCCATCCAGAAGAAGATAATTCTGGTTTTTTTTTTTTTCTTTTTAGTCCCTCTTCATACATCTGTACCCTGTAGTAGGATCCTAGACTGTCCTTGTGTTTTACTTTTCCACTTAGAGCACAAGAGAATGGGATAGAAAGGTGGCTGAAGATACATTGGGAAGAAATGTATAAGATGAAATAATAGGGAATACAATATGGAAGGAAAGGAAAATGTTTTGGGAGGAGTTAGACTGCCTGAATAACTAAGCATTGATAGGGTGTTAACAGCTTAGCTTCTATTCTGTTTGCTGTTCTTGACATTTGAAGAACCATCAGAACAGGAGAAATGATGTTACAGAGATGTGCTGTCCAGTGTGGTAGCCATCAGACAGATATGGCTATTTAAATTTGAATTAATTAAAATTAAATGAAATTAAAATCTAATTCGTCAGTTGTGCTAGCCATATTTTAAGTATTCAACTACTACATGAGCTTTGTGACTACCATTTTGGACAGCAGGGATACAGAACCTTTCCATCATTATAGAAAGTTCTACTAGGCAATGCTGCTATAAATTAAGGGTTGGGAAACTTTTCCCATAGGGCCATATAGTAAATATTCGAAGTTTAATGAGCATGTGTGGTCTATTTCTCATTTTTTAAGCAACCTTTAAAAAATAAAAAGACCTATCTTAGCTCATTGATTATACAATAATAGACTGCAGGCTAGACATAACTGGTTTACCTCTGCTCTAGAACATCTCATTCCTTTCTTCTGATGAACAGCAAGAGAGGAGGTCAGAAGTAGGTTCATGGGTAAAACATTTGCTTGGTCCTAAAATGGGTATTTATGCCTCATGTTGAAATTTCAGTAAGAACAGTGACAAAGGAATATGATTGGGTCTGTAGTTTCTCTACTGTGCCCTGTTGAGCAGAGTCACATCTTTTATTTTAATAATCCTGGATGGTGGAACTTGAGAAACTGTGTTGTAATAATAATGTGATTGCTCTGGAAGCATCAGTCTTTTCAGGTAATTTTACATGAGAAAGTTACTGAAAAGATGTATGGATGAAATGTTTCTGTGCTCTGTTATAGTTCCACAATTAATCTAAAAAGACATCCTCTAAATTTTTAATGTGAAGTGGAACCTTTTATAAGGCATTTATGTTCATTTAAAAAAGATATCTGTTTTCTCAGTGATTAAATGTCATTTATGTATTTTGCATTATAAAATGTGATCATCTCTTATTTTTAATTGTTACATTTTAAAATATTTGATTGCATATTTTTCCTTAGCCATTACAATTTGTAGTGGTAACTTTGAGGTTCTAAATCTTAACTTGCTTTAAAAACAGCAAAGCAAAATTTAGGATAATTATTTTAAAATTTTATGTATTCAGCAAGATTTGTTGAATATCAAATATTGCCAAGCACTATGCTAAACACTGTGGAAACAAAAATCAGTAATGCAATTCCTGATCTTAAGGAACTCACATGTAGTAAAAAGGTAGGCACACTATCTTGTAAAGAGCGTGTGAAATGCTTTATCAATTGTTCAAGAAAACTACGTGGAAACCTGGAACAAAGAGCTATACTAGTGTAATGTCTATAACACCTTCAGGAGAGAAGCATCTCTTTTGGACTTTTATGAATGAATAGGATATTTTGGAAGTGAGAGAGCTAAAACTGGCTATGAGGTGAATTTAACCATTATGTTGACCTTAGTCAGAATATGATTCTGGCAACAGGGTATAAAATGGATTGTATGAAAACATGAAGGTAGAAAGATCATTAGGAAGTCCTTTTGATAGTTAAGGGAAGAAGTATGGAGAACATAAAATAAATAATACCACAATAGAGGAAATGAGTAGGATTCCAAGGGATTTGGGGAAAAAAAATTCCACAAAAATATACTTGGGCAGGATTTGAGCAATGGCTTGGAGTAAAGAGAAATAAAAAACATAACTTTACATTTTATAACTTGGTGTCTAGGTCAACTTTGAAACTATTAAAGGTGAAAGAAAACAGGGAAAAGAGTAAGTTTTAGGAATAGGGATAGAGATTTAATTCTGGAGAAACCCATTTTTAAGAACAAATATATCATCTCAGCAGAAATATAATAGTAGCATAAATGTTGGTTTAGAACACAAAAAAATTAATTGATTTTGTGATAAGACTATCACCTAAAGAACACATCATATGTTTGTGAAGTGCTTAAGTACTGTGTTAAGTGTTTATTATGCACTGCATAGTTTGTTTTTCATAAAAATCTCATGAAGCAGACACTATTATTTTTATTAATTTTATGAATCAGACTAATTTTCTTCTGCCTTGATTATCTTTTCTTCTCCTATATGTTTCATAAAAGTGACATATGCTCAAAATAGCTAGCGATACCTGGTTTGTGGTGGAAGCTCAAGTGTTGAAACTCAACTCATTCAGAGTAGAAATCCAACTATGGTTACAAAATGCACTCCAATACCAAAAGCAGACAAAGATATTATAAAAAAGAAAATTACAGATCAATATCTCCTATGGACTTACATGTGAACACCCTAAAGGAAATATTAGCAAATCCAATCCAACAATGTATAAAAAGGATTATACACCATGACCAAGTGGAATTGATCCTAAGTATTTAAGGCTGGTTCAAAATTCCAAAAATTAATTACAAGTTAAAAAAGAAAAAATGTCATATAATCTTATTAGTAGAGGCAAACAATGAAAAAACGTCTGTCACCCATTCATGGCAAACACTTGACAAACTAGGAAGCAGGGAACATTTTTAACTCAATAAACAATGGCTACAAAAAGAAACTCTTCTGCTAACGTCATACTTAATGATGAGAAACTGCAAACTTTGACTCTATGATCAGGAACAAAGCAAGAATGTCCTCTCACACTACTCCTTGTCAATATTGTACTGGAAATCTTAGCTGATACAGTAAGACAAGAGAAGACATATTTGGAAGGAAGAAATGAAATTCTTTTTGTTCATAAATGACATCATTGTTTATGCAGAAAATCCCCCAAATTAACAAAACCACTCCTGGAGCTAATAAGCAATTATAGCAAAGTTGCAGGACACAAGATTAATATACATAGTATGGTATTAAAAATGTCAAATAACTGCTTTGTACATGTGGAACTAATATAACTAATATAATATTGTATACTAACCATACTTAAATAAAATTTTTTTAAAGCCTGTTGCTCCCCTATTTACCAGTAGTGAACAACTATATTTGAAATGAAAAAGCCAACTCTTTATATGGAAATTAAAAACACAACACCATTTGTATTTCAAAAAAAAATACTGAGGTATAAATCTAACAAAAGTTATACAAGATCTACATGAGAAAAAATAGAAAACTCTGATGAAGGAAATCAAAGAGCTAAATAAATGGAGAGATATTCTGTGTTCATGGATAGAATGATCCAGTATTGTTAAAATATTAGTTTTTCCTAACTTTATCTATAGATTCAATAAAATCATCATTAAAATCCCAGCAAATTGCTTTGTGGGTAATGGCAAACTGATCTGAAAGTTTATATAGGACTACAAAAGACCCAGAATAACCAAAACAATGCTGAAAATAGTAAGGTCAAAAGACTAACAATATTTGAGTTCAAGACTTAACTCTAGAACTACAGTAAACAAGACTGTGTGGTGTTGGTGAAAGAATAGAAAAATAGATAAATGGAACAGAATAGAGAGCTCAAAATGTACCCACAAAATTAGCCAACTTATCTTTGGCAAAAGAACTAAGGCAATGAGAAAATCTAACACCCATTCATGATCAAAACTTGATGGAAAAAGGATAGTCTTTTCAACACTAAGTGCTATAACTACCAGACATCTGGATACATGCTAAAAAGAAAATCTTATGCTTTTGACAAAAGTTTACTAAAAATGGGTCATAGACCCAAATGTAAAACACAAAACTATAAAACTCTGACATGGAAACATGATGAAATATAGGTGACCTTGGATTTATTGATGACTTTATATACAAACCAAAATCATGATACAAGAAAGAAAAAATGGTAAGTTGGACTTGATTAAAGTTAAAAACTTTTGCTCTGTGAAAGATGTTGTTAAGGGAATGAACATACAAGCCACAGACTTGGAGAATATACTTGTAACCCACATATCCAGTGAGAGACTTTTCCCAAATATACAAGAAACACTTAAAAACTCAATAATAAGAAAACAATAACAAAAACAATCTAAAAAAGGGCATATGATGTGAACAAACAACTCAGCAAAGAAAGTATACAGATGGCAAATAAGCACATAAGAAGATGTTCAATATATTTCATTAGGAAACTGTAAATTAAGACAGTAATAAGTCGTCGTCGTCGTCAGCAGCCGTCCGTCTCGAGAGACGATGGTGTAGCTTCTCAAGAGTCTATCTGCACCGCCGAGAATAATGGCTGTGCAGTCCGACTCGGGAGTGACATCGTATGTCTCCTCCCGTGTTGAATCGACATCTTGCGATGACGCTGAAGTTACAGAGCCTGGGCAGGGTGATATGGAGGGTCTGCTGTTGCCCATGCAGCAGATCCCCCCTCTCTTCGCAGCTGAAGGGTCCAAGGGAAAGACGGAGTCAATACAGCTTGGCTTCAGGTGCGCCGCAGGAGTTGCCGGTGTTGACTACAACGTCAAACCGCCTTAGGGACTCCGGCTCCGGATTTTCTGTCGGGGTTTACTCCCTTAGCCTTTCCCCTGAAGAGGTATGCCGCAAGGCAGCGGAGGTTTTTTGGAATCAGAGTTCTCCTTCACTGATGTGCCCTGACTGGAAGATCGAACCAGCGACACTTAGCTCGCAGGCCGACGCTCAATCCACTGAGCTAAACCAGCCAGTAATAAGATACCACTGCATACTTGTTAGAATGACTAAAATGCAACATACTGACAACACCAAGAGCTGGCGAGCATTTGGAGAAACAGCAGCTCTCATTCATTGCTGGTGGGAATGTAAAATAGTACAGCCACTTTGAAAAACAGGCAGTTTTTTACAAAAGCTAAACATAGTTGTACCATATGATCTAGAAATTTCACTTATTATGAATTTACTTTTATTGCCCCAGAAATGTGTTGAAATTCTAACTCCCCATATTACAGAATGTGACATTTTTGGAAACAAGGTCTTTATAGAGGTTATCGAGTTAAAACGAAGCCATGAAGGTGGACCCTAATTGAATATGATGGGTGTCCTTATAAAAGGTGAAGTGATAACACAGAGGAAAACACCACATGAAGAAGGCAGAGATTGGAATAACACATCTCTAAGCCAAGGAACACCAAAGATTGCCAGCAAATGACTGAAAGCTGGGAAAGCACAATGGACCAGACTCTCCCTCACAGCCCTCAGAAGAAACCTGCCCTGCTGACATCTTGATTTCAGATGTCTAGCATCTACAACTGTAAGACAACAAATTTCTGGTGTTCTCAGCTACCCAGTTTGTGGTACTTTGTTATAGCAGCTCTAAGAAACTAATACAGAACTACTGGGTATTCACTTTAATAAATTGAAGAGTTATGTCCACAAAAACCTATAAGTAAATGATTATAGTGGCTTTATCCATAATTGCCAAGTCTGGAAGCAACTGTGATATCCTTCAGTAGATAAATGAATACATAAACTCTGCGGCATCCAGGCAAGGGAATATTATTTAGTGATAAAAATAAATAAGCTATCATGCCATAGAAAGACATAGAGTAACTTTAAGTGCATATTCCTAAGTGAAAGAAACCAGTCTGAAATATGATTCTAACTCTAAACTTTTTGGCAAAGGCACAGCCATAAAGAAAGTAAAATGATCAGTGGTTGCCAGGAATTTGGCAGGAGGGAAGGGAGGACGAACAGGTCAAGTACAGGTGACTTTGGGGGCACTGAAACTATTTTGTATAATATTATTATATTATAAAATGGCAAATACATGACATTATAAATTTTTCAAAACCCTTGAAACCGTATAACACAAAGTGACTCCTAATGTGTGGATTCACTATGGATTTTAGTTAATAATAAGGTATAATAAACTGTAACAAATGTACCATTATAGCAAGATGTTAATAACAGGGCAAACTTTACACAGTGTAGGGGACAGGGAACGAGGGTATATAGGAATTCTCCCTACTTTCTGCTCAATTTTTTTGTAAACCTTAAAACTCCTTAAAAACGAAAGTTTGTTAAGAAAAATGCACTCCAACCTTTATTAGTTGTATGTCCTTGGATGATATAACTTTCCTGTGCCTCAGCTTTCTATAAAAAGGAAGTAAAATCAGAACTACTTTATAGAGTTGTGAGAATTCAATGTGATGATACATACAAATTGCTTAGCACAGTGTCTCCTTCTTAGCTGGTATTCAAATATGGTGCCAATTATTCAAACAGAAGTTAGAATTTCACAGATGTCATGTATATGCATTTGTTTTTGAAACAGGAGTTTTTGACATAGCTAGACATTAGCCTTTTCAAAATTTAATATATACAGGGGTGGGCAAAAGTAGGTTTAGAGTTGTGAGGATGCAAATGTTTATTCTTGTATCATTTATTTATTTTTGTATAGTTATTGTATTGTATTAATGGTGAAGCTACTTTAGCACACCCCTGTACATTAGTATAGAGTTTTATTTCATTAAATTTTACATTGGGCTTGTGACTGGTACATAGTGTGAAAACAACCATTTTAAGGAAGAAAATCTACTGGTAGATTTAACCAGTATGTAATATGTTTTCCAATAAGGGCTAAAGAACCTCATGCAATTCCTTGACCTTATGCAACAAATGTAAACATCATGTGAAATTTACCAAGGTATGACGGATAACTAAGGACATACTTAAATGCCTTATCCCTAGTGCTCTATTAAAACAATTCTATTCAGACAAACAAGAGTTTAGAAACATTAATACACATATAAGATCTTTAGGGACATTTAATAATGGCTTTTCTTTTTAAATTTTATTATGAACCTTGCCTTTACTAGCAGGTGAAATTGAAAACCAGCTTTATGTTGTCTTACTCAATTCCAAACCCTTGCAACCCAAATACTGGTAGCAGTGTTTGTAAATTAAATATTACTTTAATCTTCACTGACAGAGATTTATGAAATATCACTTTAAATTTGTGCTTCACATAGTAAAGCAAATTGAGTTTATTTTATGGACAAAAGCAATTTGGAGAAACCCATAGATTACTTTGGACACTGAAGGGTATAAATTATCTATAACTAAAATTTGTCAGTACTGTATGTTGAGCTATTTAGATAAAACATGTTTTTGACATTTATTAAAAAATGATACCTTCTTTTACACTTCTGCATTCTCTGTAGCTGAGTATAGAATGAATCATTAAGGGAATTACTAATCTTTCTCTTGACATGAATTGCATTATCTGAGGATGTGAAAATTTGAATGTATTTTTCTAAGTAAATTACTGTGAGAAGGTATCCAAACCCATTATGATGAATTTGAAGCATGCCAAAACATTATACAGCCCTCATGCATAATTTCTAGGCAAACATACTGCCATTGTTTAGGATTTTTAATCTATAGTCATTCCCACAGGGTGTAATCCCTCATAAAGGCAAGGTAAGTAAATCATTGTGTTGGTGGTACTTGCGTACGTGAAGTTAAAGCAATTCGTAAAGGTCCCTGAGGCTCTCTAGTGGACACCACACTACCAATGTTAGTACCATTGCTGTTATTCACCTCTAGAAACAGCAAAGAGCATCCATTATGAACAAAGTTATGTGCTAGAAAGAAAACAATGTGTTCTCAGACTCTAAGAAAAAAAACAATTAATGAGCATAAGATGCTAATGTGTGTATGTGTGTAAATATTAAGACACAGAGAACCAAACACAGGGATCAACAACTGAGGAGGTATGAAAAACAAAGACTGGGTAGGAAGAATAAAAACAACTGTAATTGGATCCAGTAAAATTATTATTTGGTAATATTGTAATCAAATTAATTCAGAACTCAAATTTATATAGCAGCTATCATTAAATAGTGTTTCAATTTAATAATTTAATAATGCATTATATTGGCTTCCACTAATTGGAAAGGAGATAATGAACCTTTGATGAGCAGTTTTTCTTTGTTAAATTTTTGCCAAAAAAGTTTTCTCTAGGCAAACCAAACCTGAAACATTGCAAGTTATATTCATGTTATTTACATTGAACCATAATGGCCCTGACATGCATAGCACAGTGCTCCCCACTCCTCGCTTAACTTAAGAAACCCCCAGTGGAGAGGTCAGAAAACCACAGATTTCATAAATTCAATGATCAAACAACTTTATACTTTAATGTTTTTTGTCCTTTCATAGCTAATATTAGTCCATTTACATTTGTCTTTATATTTACATATATGGACTTATTTCTACCATTCTTGTTTGTTTACCATGGGCTTTCTTAACTTGCTTTCATCTTCTTTCCTACCTTTTGTTATTTAAACTTATTTCCTTTGCTGGTTAGATGCTACACATAGTATCTTTTGTAGTTATCCTTAAATTTTTTTAATTTTCAGGTTGAAAATATAATTTTCTCTCGAACTCTATGTTTGTTTAAAATATCACTATTATTCCCAACAAAGTATTTTAATTTCCTTATTTATTTCTAAAATATTCATTGTACTTTTACTTATTATAATTTTACAAAAATTAGTTATCATTTTTTATTCATTTCTGGCAAGGCCAATAGCAATTATTTGATACCATTGTATCTCACAAGGATAATTGCAAAGCATACTCCTAGAATCAATAGCTTGTATACCAAGTGAGTTGTAGATTTCTTCCAACTCTATTGTAAGTTAGAAGCACATGTGGAAAACTTGAGAGCACATATGCAAATAGATTCTTGAACCAAAGACCAAACAGTATGATATAGATAGTTGTATTGGGTTGAATTTATCACTATGATTATACTCACTGGAATTCATGGTTTGTCGGCCCTAGCAACTTAGAGTGGGCTAAGGTGTATTGGGTTGGTTAATTGAAGCTCAGACCCAATTGTTGCCTATATTAGAGGAAATGAGATGCAAGAACTTTCTAAATTTTAGAAGAAGGAGTCCTAAATATTAGTGAAATAGAATATTGGAATAGACATATTTATATACAACTAATTCTGTTATCCCCTAACTATGTATCTAAGACAGTCTGGAGTACATGCCCTTCATGAAGACATTAAGAATACATTGGTGAATGAAGTGCCATAATCCTTGAAAAGTTTTGCATTGATTACCCTCTGTAGAGGGTAAATAAAAATATGATGAAAGATGCTTCCATGGAATGAGTGTTCTAATTTCAATAGGAATAATGGGATTGATACTTAAAGATGCATAGGTAGTGGTTTTTTTAAACCATTCATATTTAGGTCTTCTGTTTGGTTGTTAAAAAAGCCACATAAATACTGTAGAATGTATATTATTAATCCACTGGTGGTGAGTCCAGTTCGAATTGTGGTCTGTTATGGCTCCTTTATTGTATCAATTTAACACAGACCCAGGCACCTTTATGCAACTATTATCTTAGCAAAAACAAAAACAAAAACTTTTATACCAATCAGTGAAAGCCATCAGACGTAGTTTGCCCTTGCTTATTATCTTGCCTATGAAATAGTAAATACTTCTTATTTTGTCACAATTTAGTCATAAAAGCCTGCAGGGTCCTTGGCCATCCTATGGAACCTCACTATTGTCATTACATGTGTGACATTATGCTAATTGGATTTTTGACCAGAAATAAGCAAATAACTGAATGTCTTAGTGAGAAAAATCTAAGCCAGAGGATGGGAAATAAAATTTCTGGCAGCAACCACATTGGTGAAGTTTCTAAGGATCGAATGGTCTCAGAAATGTCAGAATAGTTCCTTAAATGTAAGAAAGAGGTTTTTGTACCTTGTAATGCTCCTCACAAAGAAAGAATCACAATTGGTTGGCTTCTTTGAATATGAAAGTTGACATATTTCTTATATGGAGATGCCCTTTTAACTATTTATTTAGTAAAGTACATATTTTGAAAAGGACCCAGAACAAGAGATGGATCTGCAACAGGTTGAGGTTTCAGGCCAGACTTCTTTACCCAGTAGATCCAACTGCATGCAAAGGATAGAAAGGGATGCCTCATGGAATCTCTGCTTCATCCCAGAGAGAATATAATGCAGACTCCAAAGATTTTGGAATAAGTTTCTTCAGTGTGCTCCATTCTCTGGCCATTAAGGAGCATTATAATAGATCTTATATCAGAACTAGACTTATGTATTCCAGGTCAATGAAGAGTTTTTTTAAAAAAATTTTAATGATATCTGGATATTCTAATGGTAAATAGAACTGTATTGAGGTGTATCTACAATTGATAGGCAATACTTCGAGAAATAAGAGGCTAATGACAGTTTGGGGGCTACCCCATCACCTTATCAGCTAAATCTCATAGGGAAAGGCTACCATTTTGAAGACCTTTTGTCTCCATTTCTGGGATTTTGTAGGCCATTCCTTATGTACCCTGTATCTTAGGTAGTAAGCAATCAGTTTAATAATACCCATTCAGAAAGCTCTCATTCCCATCTCCTAGTATTTTACTTTGTTTTAGTTCACATAAATTAGTGTTGGAAACACCATAAATCTCATCATATATGGCTTCTGTATCTAGAAGTTACTATACAGCCTTCTAAGAGGGAGACTCCATAGAAAAGTCTATCTAGTGACTCTGTCAGGTTACTTGGTACTCTTAGGTGTTACCCATTTTTCTGTGCAGGGAGGTAGTCACATAGACCATGCATTTTGAGTGTTTTATGCTTTCATTTCCATTTATACAGAACATGTAATGCCCTAGCAACACTATCATGTTTTAGACAAATATACTTAGTTTTAGAGGAAGATCAAGAATGAAATCAGAAGAGCCTCATTCCTCCTATGTGGGTTAGCAAATTATAACTCTAAATTCATTCTCCCTGTCAAGAAGCCTTCTCACTTCTGGGAAGCTCTTTTCAAGACCATTAATAATAACAAAAGAATGTTACTTGGGTCTCTCGTTCATGGTGGAGCCAACAGAAGAGAAGTTACAAATTAATAACCTGTAATTCAAATCTATACATTAATTGACTTTATCATCCCAGGAAACTACTTTTTTTTAACCTCCCCTGGTTATGTTCTTAATCTTTAGTCCCTTGGTTCCTCTCCTAAAGGCTATGGTAAATTTGGGGACAAGGTGTCTTGCTTTTGGTCCCAAATTGTCAAACAAATGAGGACAAATGACCCAACGCCATACACATCAGGCCTGCAATAATGCTTATCGGGAAAATCTTTTAATATGGCAGGATTAGAAGATTTGCAGTTCCTCCAGCAAAGGCCCTTTGGAGAAGCACACTAGAATAAAAGGTGGCTAGAGATCAGACTCAGGGAGAGAGCCCCCCGCTGGAGAAGCACAAACATGTGACCTGGATTGTGGGCAGGGTATTGCAGTCACAGCTGTTTGATGTGAGAGAACTTTGGCAATCAGCCCTGATCTGCCACAGCAGTATTTTTCTTTAGGAAAGCACAGATCGCTGTCTATTGTAATCAGGAACTGGGTAGGGTTCGTGCCTTGAAGTTGCACATATATGACAGAACAAATCCCTGGCTTCCAGCCCCGTTCTCTCACTGCCTCAACAACCTCACAAACTTTAATTCCTTAGTCATGTCTGTGCCTCTTTTATTCTGAGTTGCCAATTGGTCCTGCTCTGCAAGCAGCCAACACCTTCTCAGGAAGACCTGCCTGCAAGGGGGTCAGCCTTGGGAAAATGAACTCTCCTGACCTCTCATTTGGAGTGTCTGGAGAGGAATGCTGAGACACTTGCAATTTGAAAGAAACAGCAAACCAAACTTTGGAGATGACATTCACATGGTAGATGAACCCTTTGTAATAAATAAGATTATTTTGAAACACTGCAGAGTTTTATCTATGGACGGTGCAGCAACAGTGTTAGGAAGGTGCAAAAGCTTTACACATTAAGTTCAATTTGAAAACTCTGAAATTGAAGTAATACATTTTTCTATTCACAGAGAATCTTTTGTATGTAAAGGTTTGCCTGAGTTCTGGATTCCACATCAGTAATGTTGTCAAAAGGATAAGTCTATTAAAATCCAGGCCTCAACACTCCAATTCTATTTTCAGCTCTAGTTAAAGAAATAGAATCAGAACACCACACTCTACTGATTCATAATGAAATATGCTGATTATAAAAAGGAAGAAACTGTCAAGAATTTGTGAATTAAAAGAACTCTAGTATACATGGAGTGAACTGTGGGTGTCTCTGTGTGATTCTTATTTAGGGGAATTATTGAAGAAGAGTTATTGGATTCCAAAAATGACCTCCCTGATAGAAATTTTGAAACATTCAAATAAAATTAAAAGAAAAGTGCAAGGACAGTACACATACACACACACATATCTGTATGTGTATATGCATATACATGTTATATATTTGTATATGTATTCTGAAAATGCTTTGTGAATTCACAGTCAAAATTTAGTTCTGGAAAAATACTTAACAATGCTTGTTAATAATACTTAATTTGGCTTAATATTTGAACCCTAGAGACAAATTATTAAAAATTGTAGAGAAAAAAATTTATGTAAACTACACGGAAAGCAGTGTCATGTGCACTTTATTAGCACTTTTATAAAAAATAATTTATTTATTTATTTGTTTGTTTATTTATTTATTTTTAGAGAGAGGGGAAAAAAGAAAGAGAGGGAGAGAAACATCACTGTGTGGTTGCCTCTCATTCGCACCCCCAACTGGGGACCTGACATGCAACCTAGTCATGTGCCCTGACTGGGAATCGAACCAGCGATACTTGGCTCGCAGGCCGATGCTCAATCCACTGAGCCACAGCAGCCAGGACTTTATTAGTACTTTTTAAATTGAGATATACATAATTGACATATAATATTGTGCAAGTTTAAGGTGAAAGTATTGCTGCTTTTCTACCTTTATGTATTGCAGTATAGTGGTCACCATAGTGTTAGCTAGCACCTCTATCATATCACGTAATTATTTATTTTTTGTGGTGAGAACATTTAAGGATAAGTCTCTTACCAGCTTTGAAGTCTATAATACAGAATTGTTGACTATGACCATTATGCTGTGCATTAGCTCTTCAGAGTAGTTGCAAGTTCGTACTCTTTGACTAATATCTTAAATTCCCTATCTCCCAGCCTCTGGCGACCACCATTCTAATCTTGGTTTTTATGCATCTAACTTCTTTACATTCCACATATAAGTGATCTCATACACTGTTTATCTTTCTCTGACTTACCTCACTTAGTATAGTGCCCTCAAATTTCATACATGTTGCAAATGATAAGACTTCTCCTTCTTGTGGATGAATAATATTCCAGTGCACACGCGCATGCTCACACCCACTCTCTCACACCCCACACCTTCATTCATCTGCTGATGGAAAATTAGGTTGCTGCCCTGAACATAGGAGCACAGATAGCTTTTGATATCCTTGCTTTATTTCCCCTACATGTATACCCAGAAGTAGGATTGCTGGATTATATACTGGTTCTATTTTTAATTTTTTTGAGGAGCCCCTATGCTGTTTTCTATTGTGTCTAAACCAGTTTACATTCCCACCAGCAGTACATAAGGGTTTCCTTTCCTTCACATCCTTGCCAACACATCTGTTGCCTTCTTGATACTAGTCATTCTAACATGTTTGAGATAATATTTCACTGTGGTTTTGATTTATATTTCTCTGAAAATAAGTAATGTTGAGCATCTTTTCACATATCTATTGGCCATATGGATGTCTTCTTTGGAAAATGTCTATTCAGTCCTTCTGCCCATTTTATAATTGGGTTTTTTTTTTCTTTGTTTTTTGTTTTTGAGGTTTATAAGTTCTTTAACTTAAATATAAGACTTTATAACTTAAGCTCCTGGAAGAAAACATAGAGAAGGTTCTTGACATTGGTCTTTACAATGAATTTTTTGGCTATGACACCAAAACATAAGCTACAAAGACAAAAACCAACAAGTGGAAATGCATTGAAGTAAAAAACAAAAACAAAAACAAAATTTCTGCATTGAGGTAAAAAACAAAACAAAAACAAAAACAAAATTTCTTCATAGCAATAGTCACAGTCAATAAAATGACAACCTAAAGAATGAGAGAAAATATTTGTAAACCATACATAGAATAAGGGTTGATATCTAAAATATAGTAATACTTCTTAAATTTTAGGATAATTTTAGATTTATAAAAAACATATGTAATAGTATAGAAAATTCTTATATACCTCATGCCAAGTTCCCGCTGTTAATAACATCTTAAGTTAATATGTTGTGTTTTTCACAATTAATGAACCAGTTTTGTGCATTATCATTAATTAAAGTCCACACTTTATTCAGATTTCTTTACTTTTTACTCATGTACATTTTCTGTTCCAGGAGCTCATCCAGGATACCACATTGAATTTAGTCATCATTTCCCCTTAGGCCCTTTTGGCTGTGACAGTTCTTAGGCTTTCCTTCTTCTTGAAGACTTTGAGGATTTGAGGATTGTGAATCAGATATTTTGTAGAATCTTTCTTAATGGTTTTGTCTGATGTTTTTCTCATAATTAGACAGGGGTAATAGATTTTCAGGAGCAGATCTATTGCCATTCTCATAGCATCATATCAAGGAAACAAGCATACAGTACTCCCACCTTATTCTTGGGTTCATAGCATGGTTTCAGTTACCTGCTGTCAACCACAGTCTGAGAATATGAAATAAAATATTCCAGAAATTAAAAAATGTGTAAGTTTTAAACTGTGCACTGTTTTGAGTAGTGTGATAAAGTGTTTTTTTTTTTCCTGCTTCATCACATCTGAGATGTGAAGCACTGCTTTGTCCAGCACACCCACACTTTACAGGCTACCTGCACACTAGTCACTTAGTAGCTGTTCAGGTTATGAGGTTGACCATAGCAGTATCACAGAGCTTGTGCTCAGTCACCCTTGTTTTTTTAATAATAATGTCCTCAGAGCCAAAGAGTAGTGATGCTGGCAATTCAGGTGTCCCAGAGAAAAGCCAGACAGTACTTCCTTTAAGTGAAAGGTGAGTACTGTACAATAAGATATTTTGAGAGAGACAGAGAGAGAAAGAACAAGGAAGAGTAAACATTCACATAATTTTTATTACAGAATTTAATTGTTCTATTTTATAATTAGTTATTCTTGGTAATCTTTTACTGAGACTAATTTAAAATTAAGCTTTATCACAGATATGTTTGTCTAGGAAAAAGAATGAGATATATAAGGTACTATGTCTGATTTCAAGTACCCATTGGGGGTCTTGAAATGTATCCCCCATTGAAAAGGGGGGAGGATTACTCTATTATCATCAAGAATTTCCACTGTTGGTGTTAAATTTCATTCATCTGGTTGATGTACAGTTTGTCAGATTTCTCCACAGTAAAATATTACATTTTCCCCTTTTTTCTATACTGTAATTTTTGGAAGAAAGTCATTATACAGCTCACCCTTAAGGAGTAGAAGTTATGCTCCAGCTCCTTGAAGTTATGCTCCAGCTCCTTGAGGGCATATTGTCTACATAAGTTATTTGGATTTATGTATATAAGTTATTCTCCCCCATTTATTTATTTAATAATTTATTTTATTAGTATGAACTCATAGATACTTATTTTACCCTTTGAGTTATAATCTAATAGTAAAAGTAGTACTTTATGGCAAAAATTGTTCCATCTTTGTTTATGAGGAGGAGCTTCTTGGATTCCATGTACATGAATACCCTCATTATTGTATTTTCCTTCCTAACCCATGTGTTTACATATATGTGTAACTATTTCTATATGTATCTAACTATATCTATATTAAGTTAAACATGAGTTTATGCTAATGTCTCTACCTTGAATCCAACATTACATAAACTGTTCTAGCCTTCATCCTTCCTTGTTTGTAACGTTCCATTCCAACATTGAGAAACCTGGCTCTCACCATCTGTCATCCACTCAATTACTAAAGTGAAGTATATATTTATAGTTTATCTGTATCCCTGTGAAGGGGAAAACTGTATCAACTATAATATAGTATTTATGCACTGTCCTTTTGACTTCAGTTTTCCAAAATTACTAGGGTGAGCAACCTTTTCCACAATCTACTTCAATGAGATATTTTAATACACTAGTGATACAGTTAGATTATTTTGTAACCTTCTGTATTTCATTTTGGGATACCCAATCTCCTAAATGTTTTTTTTTTTTAAATATGTATCCATTAAGGTTCACTCTGTGTTGCAAAGTACTATGGGTTTTGACAAATCCATGGTGTGTGTAGATACCATTACAGTACCATACAGATTAACTCCACCATCCTAAAAAAACCCTATGTTCTACTTACACATCTGTTCCCTCTTCCACCAGCTCCCCCCAAACACTGATCTGTTTACTGTCTCTGTATGTATTTTGCTCTTTCCAGAATGTCATATAAATGAAATCGTATGATATGCAGCCATTTTAGACTATCATCTTTCACTAGAAATATGCAGTTAAGATTCATCTTTGTTATTTACATGGCTTGACAGTGCATTTATTTTAATCACTGACTAATATTCCATTATATGTATATACCACAGTTTGTTTATTCATCTTTTGAAGAGCATCTTGACAACTATGAATAAAGCAGCTATAAACCTTCTAGAGCAGGTTTTTATTTGGAAATAACTGTTCAAACCAGTAGCACAATTGCTTGATCATATGATAAGAGTATGTTTAGTTTTGTAAAAAACTGTCAAATTATCTTCCAAAGTAACTGTGCCATTTTGCATTCCACCAGCAAGGAATGAGAGTTCTTGTTGTTTCACATCCTTTCCAGCAATTTGTATTATCAAGTATTGTATTTTAGTTATTTTAATAGTTTAGTGCTACCTTGTTAGTTTAGCTCGCATTTCTCTAATGACAAATGATTTTTCTGTGTGTGTATCTTCTTTGGTGAGATGTCCATTCTGATTTCTTGCCTATTTTTAATTTGGTTTGTTTGCTTTTTTTACTGTTGAGTTTTAAGTGTTTTTAAATATTTTATGTTTTTTATCAGATATGTGTTTTGCAGATATTTTCTGCCAGTCTATGATTTGTCTTTTCATATTCTAACCATTGCCTCTTACACAGAATAAACATTAGTTTTAATAAAGTTGAACTTGACAATTTCTCCTTAATTGGGTTATACTCGATATTTTATCTAAAAACTGTACCAATCTGAAGGTAACATTTTTTCTTATGTTTCTTCTAGAAGTTTTATAGTTTTGTGTTTTATAGTTAGGTCTAAAATTCATCTTGAGTTAATTTTTGTGTAAGGTCTGGGTTTAGGGTTTTGTAAAATTTTTTAAATTTATGAGCGTCCAGTTGTTCCAACACTGTCTGTTGAAAAGAGCTTATCTTTTCTACATCAAATTGGAGTTTTATTCTTGGGCTTTTCCTTGTGTTCCATTGATTTATGTGTTTATTCTTTCTCCAATAACAACTTGATTCTGATAGATTTATAGTAAATATTGAAATCAAGTAGTCTAAGTTCTCCAACTTTATTGTTCTTCTGTTTGTATTGGCTATTCTAGATCCTCTGTCTTCCATATACATTTTTGAATCAGTTTGTAAACATCTACATAGCCCACTGGAATTTTGATTGGAATTGAATTGAGTCTACAGGTCAAGTGGGGAAAAACTTAACTATATAAATTGTAGCTATGATGTGATGTCTACCAATATTGAGTCTTTCTATCCATAAACACAGACTATTCCTCAATTTCTTTAGATTTCCCTTTAATTTTATTATTCAGTGATTTATTTATTTTTTTTAGTTTTCTATAAGCTCCTGTACATACTTTATAAATTTATACCAAAGTACTCCAGTTTTTTGGTGCTATTCTAAATGCTGTTGTTTTTTAAATGTCAAATTCCAATGTCCAATGCTGGTATATAGGAAAGCAATTGACGTTTTTTGTTGACTTCATATTTTGTGACTTTGTATTCCTGCTTATTCATTCCAAGAGAGTTTGTTTGTAGGTTCTTTGGGCTGTTATTCTTAGACAATCACCCTGTCTTTGAATAAAATGGTTTTACTTATTTATTTAAAAACTGTATAAATTTATTTCTTTTTATTGTCTTAAGGGACAAGCTAGAACAATTCAGCCTTTAGAAATTCATCACAGTTATCAATAAATGACTCCAGAGGCTTCTGCTCTAAGTAAGGAGATCTAGCCTGTGTCTCTGGGTGCACATCTCTCTTCAGATGATGGGGTTTTCATTTGTTTTGTGATGCCAGTTCTCTAATGGGTCCAAAATAACTCATTGATGTTCAGTTTGCCTAGCTATTTATTATTATTAAGAACAAAGGAAAGACTTGCAGTCCCTTTGCATGTCAAAGCTGATCTTGGAGCTCTCATAATTATTGTTCTAAATATTTAATATGAAAAACTATTAGCATTAAAATCCATTTTTAATTACCTCAAGATTATCTAAAATTTTATATATCAATAAAAGAGAAGGAAGAACTATTGAGGTTGATGAATAATCACAGTCTAAATTACAGTGATGAATGATTGAATTATTCAAAATCAAGTTAGTAAAGAAAAAGAGTATTCATTAACAAATCAGTAAAGAAATATACTTCTGTTGTTCACCATCATCTGTACAAAAAAACTTTCACAGAAGTGTTGACTACCAGGAATTTAAAGATATCATTATTAAAATATCTTCATCAGAAATTGTGTGTGGACATTCCAAGCATTAAAAAAGTTTTCAACATGAAAACAATCTTAAATTTCTTAATAAACTTGAGTTTCTTTTAAGATTTTCTCCTCAAGATTTATATAAATTCAAAGCTTAACTTCTTCATTAATTATTTATGTTATTTTTGTTATAATTATATAATATTAAGAACATATAATTAGTTTTTACACCAAGCTTCTACTTATCCCCAAACTTATCCTGGTTTGGTCAAGTGTACAGATGTCGTTTTCTCTATGTGCCGTGAAGAAAAGTTGTTTGTGAAGGCTGCTGTAAGATGAAGCATCAGGGGCAGAACACAGTGGTCATTACTTATTGCAGCGTACAATAAATGGACTCAAAGTTTATAACTTCTGAACTTTATAAAAAATGTCTTTCTGTGAAGGTGACCAACATCAAGAAAGAACTTTTTCTGAGGTCAATAAAACTGTTGAACAGTTTTGAAACTGAGGAGTCTGAGCATGTGTTTTTATTGCTTTCATTTTAATTTGAGTTGGGAAAGTTATGGATTTTTATGTTTCTGAGGAAAGATTCATCTTTGGTTTCATTGGCCATTGGTGTCCCTTCCCATCATTTCATTTTGGTGGCTTGGCAGTGATGTTTAGGAAGTAAAGCAAAGCTTTTGGCTGGTGTCAGAAGTGTGGAAATTATGAAATCCTGAGTAACATTTAGGCTATTTCCTAGATGAGGGATCTGAGATCCCTTGTTATATAAAATATGGGATACCTGTCCCCACTCCTTAGCTAGCCCTTCATTATGTAAAGTGGTGTGGGGCTGTGTTCCCTCCACCATCTCATCCAGCTTTGCATGCCAACCACCTCTCTCCATGGAATAGCAATGAGGAATCAGGGGATTCTTATGGTATCGAGTTGTTGTTACTTTTATGGCAGTTAACCCTATATATTGTTTGAGGTGTGCATCACTGTGCATTCTGTCACATTTTCTGAATGATAGCAGCACCGATGAGGTTAATTTAGAAGATTCCATTGAAAGGTTTGATATCCTAATTTCTTTCTTTTTACTTGGATTTCTGATGCGGTAAACTGAAAAAGGAGTCTGTGAATGATTAATAATTTAAGTACATTTCTCCCCTGGAAAATAGAATACTTGATTGATTATAGCCTGTGAACATAGTTCACACTTGAAGAGCATTGTTTGAAGTTCACTCAGAGCCTTCACTGTATTCTCCCCTTGTAGCTGTGATGTGACAGTATTTGGAAAGAACACAGGATTAGGAGCCTCCACAACCACAACTCTGCATCTCTTTGATCTTTCTCCTAGCATTGACGGACTCATCTGCAAATGCCCCAGTTCTCTGTTACAGCTTGCTCTGGACCCTTTGTGAGCACCTGGGCATCACTTTACTGTGAAAAGACTTCATCATTTGATGATTAAATGTGATACAATGCCATGACAGTCTCTTTACTTTGTAAGGACTTTTGAATGACACAAGTCTCTCTAAGTTGACCTTTGAGACTATATTCCTGAACAGCAAGTAGAATATCAATTTATACAGTGTATAACTAACTTCTAAAACAGCTACTCCATGTATTTCCTGATTGGAATCTATTTATGTTATGAGACAATGTGTTGAAATAAAACAAAGAACATAGTCCAAGATTTTAACAAAGTCCTTTATTGTTACATTTCTTTGGGAAAATCTGTCACAAATATTGCAAAAAATAAATGAAACCAGAAAAAACAAAACAATAATACCCACTGATATGCCTACATCTACTAAAAACTGTGAGGACATTTTACCATAAAATGAAAATAAGCATTAGGTTTGGCTTTTATATTTCATCCAAAATCATACAGGATACAGGCTGATTTTACTATAACAACTTTGACCAGGATAATTTGGCCAAAAGTTAATCAAAAAGGGTAACATGATGGGAATGCAAGAGCCATTGACTTTATTGCTTATCTCACTGAGTCTTCTTCCTGTTCCAAAAAACATCCTCACCTTATCTCTGGCATCTCTCCTCCTGGGTGCCCAGAGGCAGGCTCTGTTACCTTCTTAGTGGAGGAGCATCACACACTTTGCTTGCAATCATCTAGTCTAGCTGTAAAAAGCAGGTAATGGATGGCCTTTTCATTGATTACTAATTGATTTGAACTAATTATTCATTCACTCATTTACTCAGCTGTTTCTAAGAATGGGAGGACTGAAAACAAGATCTGCATACTCATTTTTAAATGACTTCAAAACACTAGACTTAAAATTCACTTAGTTTCAAATATTCAGTTTCATTAAAAATATGAGGGCAAATGATCAGCAGCAGGCTGTCTACATTAACTTTTTTGAAAACCTCTGTGCCTTTCAGTGTTAATGAAAGTATGGGCTTTAGAAACCGCAGCAGGAAAACAAGCCCAGATGGTTAGAACAAAGATTTTAATCTCACAAATGCTTTGGTTGACACTGTGACTATTGTAATTGTCCTATTTATTGTGCTATACATTAGCCAGCTTATTTGTGTGGGCTTATTACTAAGGGGCTTACACACAATTACACTGAATGTATGAAGCTATTAGCATTGCATAGTCATTCACATGCAGCAAATACTGCAGGAGTTTCTCAAACATTGCTTTCTGTCTTTAATTAGAATTTTGTATTAGAAGTTCTCTATGATGGAAATATTTGGCCTCAATTTGACAGACAAAAGGAAACCACGCCAATGTAAATTTTATTCTTACTATCTACTCAACTCAAATTCATTTATTTATTTCACAAATATTGAAATAATCCTTAGGCTATGGAATTTAATTTTGATATGATATATGTATGTATATGTGTGTATATATGTAATAAACGATATAAGGGAAGTATTATAAAAGAGTGACTATGGATGAATTTTTAAATAAATGACATTGAGAAAAATTTGCTCCAGAGAAACTCAAGGTAAATTCTCACACCACTCTACACTAATTTCTAGATGAATTAAAGGGCTAAATATAAAATTTTCTATCATAATATCCTGGAGAAAATTTAGAAGCAGAGAGTAATAGATAAAATTTAAAAGCATTTTAAATTGATAGCATTGACCATGTAAATTTCAAAGTCTTCTGTACAATACAATACATATTAATGAACAAATAATGTAACTAATTAAATATTTTGAATAAATATATGCATTAATTTCAATGTATAAGTAACCCTGACATATGAATAAGTAATGAGCAAAGGACTTAAATATATCAGTTACAAAATGTATAAAAATGGTCATGAAATCTAAAATTATTCAAATAAATAAATGGGATATTATCATCTTCCCACACATTGGTAAACACCTGCAATGTTGATATACAATATCAAATTTCACTTTTTCATAGTCACAGTGAATGTTATACATGCTAAGTATTTGCTGGCCACTATTCTAAGCACTTGGCCTACATTCACCTAATTAATGCTTATGTAGACCTATAAGCTGGGTATCATTATTATTGCCTTTCCATATATAGGAAAATTTAGGCACTAAGAGATTATGTAAGTTTGCCAAAGTCACAAAGCTACTGCGTGGTGAAGCTGAAATGGGAGAGTGGGCAGCCTGATCTTGGCTTCTTCACTCTCAACCCCTCTACTACCTTGCCTCTCAACTTTCAGCAAAGGCAAGATGGGTGCGACACCATGTGTCCTCATCAAAGTCTATACTGATGCATCATTTCTGGAAATCAGTTTGTATATAAACACACATATGCACACACATTACAGTTTCAAAGAACTGTACTTATATAACACAAAGGAAAACATAAATTAGGTACTGAAAATCAGATAATGAAATTTTAGATATAGTATGTATGACATTTTGAATGAAGATGTTAAACATGGGTAACATAGGGAAATAAGTTTCTAGGTAATTTTCTAAAACATACTTTTCTATGTTTTAAACATTTCCTAAAATGTCTTGCATGAAATTTCAGTCCAAAAATCTCTGTGAAATCCTATATAAATGTTAAAATAAGAAAATAGTAACACATGGTCACCTTAAATTTTTGAGGGGTTGCCAAGTTAAAAATTCACTAACTGTAAAAAGAGGATTTTCTCTTCAATACCTGTCCTTTGTTTATTTACCCACTTAAGTAGGCTGAAAAGAAAAAGTCCTAAGCTCATATTAGTTACATTTGACTCACAAATTCAACAAATACTGACTGTGGCATTCCATGCACCAGAGAGCCTTCGCAAGATACTTCAGCAAATAAAAACTCATAAAGTTTTTGCTCTGGTAGCATTTTCATTCAAGCAGGGAGAGAAAAACAATAAACAAGTATGTAATAGAGAATAAAATAATAATAGCGCTAGAGAATAAGGGGGATGATATTTTATTAGGATAGTTAGAAAAACACATCTACATTAAGTGATATTTAGGCAAAGACAAAAAGAAGTAAGAGATGATGGCATCTAGGGAAGAGTATCCTTTTCAGAAAGAACAATGAGCATGAAACCCTGGGTGGGAGTGTGCTTGGTCTGCTGGGAAACAGAGAGCAGGGTGACATGGCACCTGTGAATCTGGATGGGGAGGAGGGAGGACATTGGAGACAAATTCTGTCTTGGTTTCCAAATGAGTATAGATTTTGACCAAACAGGGTGAGATGATCTGACTTAACTTCAGAAGATGCCTTCTGAATGGTGGGTGGAGAAACGACGCGATGAAGGCAGTGATGAAGGCAGGAAGGTCAATGAGAAGACTATTGCAATAGTGCACATGTGAGATAACTGGAACTTGAACTAGGTTAAAACAGCAGAAATCATAAGAAAGAGGCAAATTTGGGAGAGATTTTGAAGGTAGACCTAATAAGATTTGGTAATGGATTGGATGTTGGGTATATACAGTGAGGAAAGTCAAATATGACTCCTATAGCAAGAGCAAAAGAGCACAGTTAATTTCATTGAATTTGTGACAATATGGGTGGATCTTGGGAATATGATGCTAAGCAAAATAAATTGACAGAAAAAGTCAAGAATCATATCATTTCACTCACATGTGGTATATAAAACTGAAAGGAACAAATGAACTAACAGATTCCATAGGTGCAGGCAATAGTAAGGTGATTGCCAAAGGGAAGGCAGGTGGGGGAGGTAGAAGAGGGAAAAGGGGGCCTGATGACAGAAGAAGATTTGACTTTGGGTGGTGAGTACCCAGTGCAATATACAGATGATGCATTATAAAATTGTACACCTGAAAGCTATAGGATTTTATTAACCGATGTTACTGAAAAATTTTGATTAGATAAAAAATAAATGATACAGCACTTCTTTTTGCTATTTCACATCAGAGTTTTACCCTTTTGGGGATTGGCCACTCTATGAGGCAACATGGAGAAATGCCACTCCTTTGTGATGCCTCAGCATCCTGAGTTACTCTTTTGACCAATCTGTGAGCCTCTCGGGAAGGGTTAGGTCTCACTGTTACTTCTATCCTCAGAACCAAGTATAAAGCCTTGCACGTAGTAGGTACTTCATGTAATAGTTGTTGAGTGGAAGTTATTTGCTTAAATGAGTGAGCAATTCAATGAATAAATAATTATTAAATTTTCTATGTCATATGACAGCTTACTCTCTTTTCGGTGGTAAAATTAAATTTATATACTAAATATATTTATGTATTTAATAATATTTCTTTTTTTCTAAACAGTTTTGGGGTTGGTTTTTTAAGTTATTTTCCTAAATTATGTGTATTAATAAACATGTAATTATTAAGCTGGTCTCCAGATCCTTTGGAAGAGGTCCCAGAATGCACAAGCTGGGTCCAAATCAAAATACTAATTCAATTCAGAGGGGCATGGAGCCTGTCTAGTGGGGATGACTAAGATGTTATATATCCTGAGTGTTGGGAGCTTGATGCATATTTCTGAGCACTCGATCTGAAAACTTGAGAGTTATTTTTAACTTTTTATTTCTTTTATTTTACTAGCCATAAAACCTGCCAGTTCTTCCTTTACAAATTAGTAGGCCCCCTTCTCCATTTCTTCACTCTTCCATCATAACATCAAGCCCAGATTTCTGTGACTTTCTTCTCAATGTTGTCTTATTTACCATGAAGGTCCCCCCTTCTTAATTCCTTCCTGTATATGACTTTCTGGTTATTCTTCCTAAACTTCAGGGTTCATTATGACATTCCTCTGAAAAAGGACTGATGACATCTCTCCTTAACCAAAGGGTACTGCCCAGTTTCTTCAGCCTGATTTGCTAGTTGTCTTCAATTCTGACTGGTATTTATGAAAAGGCTCCCTGTACCATACATTTCACTAATCACCTTGCCTCTCTTCTCCGGCTGTATTGCTCACACTTCTGTACTCTGGGTAAGGACTCCTCTTTGCTGTTTCTTCCTTCTCTGCACTGCAACTATTCGAATGACTCTAATTTTATGTGTTTTCTATATCTCCACCTGATGAGCAAACTGTCATACTTTTTGTCAATCTAAAAGCTGTCTAACTATCAGACTGTATTTGAGAACCACCTCCTGCATACTACCAGCTTTCTCAAGCTGTGCCCTACAGAGCTCTCTCCATAAGTAAATCTGTATTATATATATTTCAAATCTTTTAAACATTTATTACATTGTAGAGTTCTTTAAATTTCCATAGAAGTTGTTTTTTTAAATTTCCAACTAGACTGTAAGCCCCTTGAAGGCAGAGAATATATATCTTCTTTTCTCTCTCTCTCTCCAAGTTTTCAGTTACTTCACATAGTATACTGTGAATTGTTAATAAGTCTGTATTGCCTTGATTTGATTTTAAAAGTGTCACAGGGGATATTTGGCAGCTTTTCTGTCAAATTGGATGCACCACTCAGGAGTAGGTTTGTGACTTTCAGGACTGAGGATTGGCAGCCGGTACATATGCATTTACCTTGTGACTGAAATATCTATTTTTATTGAACTTCTTGTCACTAAATTAAACTTAAACTGTAATCTAAAATATTAAGAACAAAACTGTAAGTTACATAAAAATGTACATATTATATCCATTGTCCATTTATGACATCTATTATGATGCTTTACACAGCCAGCATAGTATAAGTATGGGAAAACAGAGATTTTGGAGTCAGTCACACTAGAAGTAAAAGCCAAGATTCATATTTAATCACTCTAGGAACAAGCAATATTATTTTTCTCATCCTCTGTTTTTTCTTCTCTGTACAATAGTACACAATAATACTAACTACCTTATAGAATTTCAGTGAGCTATAAATATAAGACACTTAAACCAGTGCTTTATATTCATTAAGTTCTTAATAAATTATAGAAATTATTATTTACATGCTCAATGCCACTGGATGGTGATATGCTGTATATTTTTCAAGTTTAAGATTATCATCATCTTTATTATTTTTATTAAGGTACAATAAGTTCTCATTTATTTAAAGCCTATATTATAATAATATCAATCACATTAAAAATAGTTGTCAATCCATAAATGAGAGGAAAAATTGAGAGCTATTTACTCCCAGGCAAGTAACTATCAAAATCTTTATTCCTTTGTAAAGGAGAGCCAGCTTGAATAGAAGCCACTAATTTATCCTGTCAGTAATGAGATACAAAAGTTAAAAATAAACTAAAGACTTATAAATGTATAAAACATGAGAAAAATTAGAAATATGTAGGGTTATTTACCATGAATAACTTCATATATTAAGAAATAAAATCTTGAGGATAGAATTTATTATATCAAATACTATAATTGATAAATCTAATTACAAAAAGGTAAACTTATTTGTAATAAACACTGATTAAAAAAGTAAAAAGAGAACAGATATTTCTGTCAAAAGGAATAAGAAAATTTTATTAACTTAGAAAAAAATGCAGCACATTCAAATTGTTGCATTGAGCACACACATTTATATCACCTTGTCCTGAAATATAACTAAAATGATTGTAATGAGATTTTAAAAATAGTATAAAGCACTTGGAAAGAGTTGGGAGAGGAAAGTAGATAGGTGACTGGTAAATGACCTAGCAGACCCAAGAAAGCTGAATTTTATACCAGCAGTGGTGAAGATACCAGATTTACAAATAAAAATTTTCCAGAGACTTAAGTTTTGGTTACTTCTTCCTATAAACTTACTGCCTCTAATTGTAGAGATGAAGGAAGGGCTAAAACCACAATGATTAGATGTAAGATTCCTTAAGAAACAGTTGGCATTGGCTACACAAGATCCTTTCTCCCCTTCTACTCTGTTTGGTCACTATTCCTCTACCATTTTAGCTGAAAAGAGTAGTTTCAATCTCTTGATATAATAAAAGTAAGAATTTCTGCACTGAGTGATTCCTCCACTTTTCTTCCTCTACTCTAGTTCCAAGTACTGGCAGACAGATTAACCCTTCCAGGCAGTGGATGGTCTACTCTCTTATGCTGACTGGGGTCAGCCAAAGGGATAGTGCCAACCTGGTTACCTTGCAGAAAATTCTGTAGACAACAAACAAAAGGACACAATCAACTTTCTAGTGCTTCAAAGTTAAATATGAAAGAGCAAGCTAATCAACAATAGTTACTTTGAAGAAGCAATTTCTGGGAAGAGAAAAACACCTCTGCCCTCATTATCATTATATGTGGAGAGATAAAAGATGATACAGAACTTATGAATAAGATCTTATTCATGATGAAATAAAAAAAGGATTACTCAGAGAACAAGAAGAGCTTTTGGAAATTTAAAATATACAGTAAAGAGAGCATTTGAGATCTTGCTCCTTGTTATATGTCTTCAGTTTGGCTCAAATAAACTCATAAAAATTACAAAATCTTATGCAGTAAAAACCAAAACTTTAATAAAATAATTACAAGATAAAGTTGAAGAGTACTCCAGACAGTAATTTAAAAAAAGAAAGAGAAATAAGAAATGGAGGAGAGCTATGAAGAAACTAGCAGCCTATCCCAGGAAGTGCATCATCTTTGAAAAAGAAGTTCTAGAGGGGTGAGGGAGAGGCAGGGAATGGAAAGGAAATCATTAAAAAAATTGATTTAGGTAACTTTTCTAGAATAATAATATGAGATTTTAGAATTTTGATCAACTTCTTACATGAAGGGATGAGGATAATGACCAAACACACCATTGTGATATTCTAGGACACTGAAGAAAAAGAGTAGATCCTGTAACTTTCCAGAGAAAAATCAATTTAAATGTTAAGTATTAGGATTGCATTAGATGTCTTAGAAGCATTATCAAAAGCCAGAGAGCACTGGAAAATGTCTTCAAAATTCTAAAGGGAAAGTTTTTCAGGGGACTATTGAAGTATGTATCCACAAAAAAAAAAAAAAAGAGGGTAAAACCAAAGAAGAGAAAGACAAGGAATCCATAAAACAGAGACTCCAACCCAAGGGAAAGGAGAAAATTTCCAGGATGATGGTGAAAGGAGATTTTGTCTTAGATTGGGTTCCTCAAAGCAGAGCCTGCAACAAAGACTTGAGTTCAGTTTATGTAAGAGCTAATTCCAGAGAGCAGGAGTGGGGAAGAAATGAGTGAGACAAAGAAAGAGGGAATATAAGAGGTCATTTTTGTTAAGGTCACATGATAAGCTACCATAGTCCAGTTGCAGAGGAGGCAACTATAATAGCTGCAAAAATTATTCCCTTTCAGGAAAGGAAGCAACAACACTAACCCAGGGGTTACCATTGCAATTCAGCATTTTCCCTGGAAGGTTAACTGCTCACTGCTGGGCTGCATTTGGGAATAGGCTAAAGCACCAAGTCAGAGGGCAGGAAAACATACAAGAAAGCTTGAAATGGGATGATGCCAGAGCAAGGAAAGTCTGAGATCACAGGGGACAGTCTACTCCAGCTTCAGCTGAAATCAGTGAAGTGGAGAGAATTGAAGGTGAGGCAGCAAATCCTTAGGTTTCAGATCTACAGAGCTATTGTCTGAGTTTGCAGTAAAGCCATCACTTCTCAGAAATGTTCTTCAAAAAAATGAACTAGATGGATTCTCTTGATTTTTTAACATAAATGGAAACACAGCTGGGGAAAGCAGGCTTAAATTACTGATAAGTAAGTAGAATACTAAGTAATAGGGGAAAAAAAAGAACATTATTAACTCCAAGGATAACTATTATTGGGCAATGAAGGAAAACTATAATAGTTTGTTATGTGCCTCAATAGTTAACATCATTTGTATTTTAATACTAATGTAAATAATGAATACTGAGCTACCTAAAATTATGATATAACCACACTGAGAGTTGTGGGTACAGGGAGTATTCATTATGGGGTATGGGAAAGAGTGAGGTGCCAATAGTAGTGACTTAAATTTTTATTTTATTTTATTTTTTAAATCACTTTTTGTTATTCTATTACAGTTGTTCCTATTTTTCCCCCTTTGCCCTCCCACACTTATTCTATCCCCCACTCCCATAGTCAATTTCCACACTGTTGTCCTTGCCCAGGGGTCATTCATACATATTCTTTGTCTAGTCACTTCTTCTTTCCATCATTATCCATTCCTCCCACCCCAGTCACTTTCAGTAAGTTCCATGTTTCTATGCTTGTGGTTCTATTTTATTTGTTAGTGGGGTCATATGGTACTTGGTTTTTACCAACTGGCTTATTTCACTTAGCTTAATACTCTCCAGTTCCATCCATGCTGTTGTGAAAGATTGAAGTTCCTTCTTTCTTTCTGCTGTATAGTATTCTATTGTGTAAACGTACCACAGTTTTTTGATCCACTTATTTACTGATGGGCAATTAGGCTGTTTCCAGCACTTGGTTGTTGTAAATAGCGCTGCTATGAACATAGGGGTGCATAGGTTCTAATTAGAAGTAACAATATGAGTATATAATTTAGAAATGTTGAATGCATCAGTAATCAGTGTGAATATTTTCATGTTTCTGCATGGGCAAGGCTTATTGAACAAAATTAATATACTATAAAGATAGAAAGTGTTTTCTTTTTTCCTAAGTCCATTTTCTCTTCCCACCCTTAAGGGTGTTAGACCTGCCACCACTCATCCTTTATTGTGGAGCCATCTACTCCCATTCAAAAAGCAATATGGTAATAAAATCTTCCTTGTCTCCTCCAGAGCTAAATAACTTACTTTTGTGAGCAGATATCTTTCCCTGTTTTCCTAAAAATATCTCTGTCTCTATCACTTTCTCCCTGAGTCTCTTTCTGGAGGAGTTGGGGATGGGAGTAACAGCTTCTATATCATCTCCCAATTTCATAATTTCAAATCAGAAATATAAATCCCCTGCATGTGAAGTGCTATTTTCCATCACATGTCAACCTGTGCATGAAAATGGAAAACTAAGGCATATATTCTATAAGTAAATAAGAGATCTGCCTGTGATATAGAAACCTATTTTTTACTGTTAGAATAAAATAAATACATACAGATATAAAAACTTGTCAGAATTCTATACCAAAGAATCATTTAAAACAATTGAATTTGGCTATTTCAAGATTGGGAGATGGGGATCGAGTCAGCAGAAAACTGCCGCTTCTTATGAAAAGCCTTGTGTTTCTATTTGATTCTTGAAACTATGTACATGTGAAACTTTGAAAATAGTAAACTCTGAATTAAAAATTTAAATGGCCATCTATAAACTCCATTATCACAAAAAAGAGGGTAACTGTATATCATTTATCAACCAATTATATTAACCTTAAAATTTGCAGTGGTACAGTATCTTTACATAACACTTTGATTTTACTTTTACTGAGTTGTTTGCTGTACTCTTACTAAAGACGTATTCACCTACATTATACACCTGTGGTTAAAAAAATGAATTCAAGAGCTAGATGGTTAAAGGAGCTGGGGTCATACTATAATTATTTAAGTGTGTCCACGAATGACCTTCAGAGTGCCTTGGGATTTTTTTCATTTTCACTGGGCTAATATCTCTCCTCTCCAGGACATTTTGCTACAAATGTAATTTTAGTTTATCAAGGCAATTAGTCATACAAAAAATATTTCTGAGATACCAGTTTGAGAAGGCCTGTATAGTGTTTTTCTAGTTGCTATCAGTGTGTAGCTTGGTGATACAAAGGTTTTATCCTTTTCCCACATTTTTAATTCTTAACCTTGAACAGTACTTCTTTGTGTATTACAGTTATCTCAATAGCTTTTGTTGAAAAATAGCATTAATGTGAAATTTGCCATATCAAAGATGTAAAATGTTTAGTAGTAAAAATTGTGAATTTTCAAAATCTGTTGCTGATTTGAAGTTATTAGTTATATGGAACCTATTGCTTCTTGCATAAATGCTACTTTTTTCTCTAGCTAAGATATTTGATAGACTATTTTGGGGGTTCTTGAAGACTAAAGTTTTAGTTTTCATCAGCGATATATTATTTTTCTGCTTAACTCAATAATTTTTTACATTATAATTTATATTTCCGTTTAGTAGTTTAGCTGCCATTAAAATTCTTTTGAGAAAATTTCATTTTAAAATATATCATTATCATGATTTATTTGTCAGGTGAAGAGTAGGGATAATAGCTAGAGGAGAAAGTGGGATAAAGTAACATTTAAAATTAACCTTTTTATTTCCGAGGTAAGTTAAGATTTATAGAAGAATTACATAGAGAGTTGCTACATACCCCCATCCAGTTTCAGTTTTCCCTAATATTACTAGCTTACATTACCTCATACATTTGTCAAAACTAAGAAACACATTGATACATTACTGTGAATTAAATACTTTATTTTATTTCAATTTTACCAGTTTTCCCATTAATGCCTGTTTTTTCTCTTCCATGATCCAATCTACTCTGTCATATCCTATTTCATCATCTTGTCTTCTTATTGGCAGACAAGTTTCTCAGAACTTGATAGTTTTCAGAAGTTCTGGTCAGTAGAGTTTCCTGCAGTTTGTGTGTGTGTCTGATGTAGTTCTCATTATTATATTGGGGTTATGAGCTTTTAGAAAGAATACAGTGGTGATGATAAGTTTTTTCTATCATTTTATATCAGGGGTGCATGATATCCACATGACAGCATTGGTTATGTTAACTTAGATCACTTAGTTAAGGTCATGTTTGCTAGTTTTTTTCACTCTGAAGTTGCTATTTTCCCTTTATGAATTCTATTCTTGGGAAATGAGCCACTGAAGTTGGCCCACACCCATTGAGAGTGGGGACAGGGAGAATTAAGCTACATATTATAAGGAAATTTTGTCTCTTTTCCTCCCTGTTTATTTTTTCAATCAATTATATATTTATTTATTTAATCAATATAGTCTCCTGTATATTTATTTTATACTTTAGGTTATAATCTAATGCTACAGAATTTATTTTGTTGTTCCAGTGTTTTCCATTAAGAGCTCTTTCAATGTTTGCTCCTATGTCCCTTTGACATGGTCCTACCAGATTGTTTTTGAGCACTTTCTTACTTTCTGGTACTTCAAGATGCTCCAGACACATCTTATAGTTTTATTGTCCTAAGTTTCACTCAACCAAGGAACTCTGGTTCCTTTAAATAGAGAATAGTATTAAAAACTGAAATCTGGGAAATGGATATAAGGTAATTTTTAAAATATGGGAGATATGCATATGGTTGATTAAGAGTAAAAAGTACCAGTAGAGAAGAGGATATTGAAATAAGAAAACAGAATGACAGAATAGAAGAAGGAAATAATTGGCAATAGGAGTTAATAGCAGAAGTAGTCACATAGACATGGTAAGAGGCACACCCATGTTTCTGATATTTAAGTGAAGAATAAGAGATATAAAATGGAATTGATAACAACATAGAAAACACATATCAACTCTCCTCTTCTTTAGTTTGATTGATTTAATTATATTTTACTTATTTAGATGATGAGGTCATCACCCAAAATTAGTGGTTTGGAGTATGGGACTGAGGCTTAACTTAATTAGAAAGGATTTTGAATAACTGATAAAATGAACAAGAGATGATTAATTAGACAAAAGTAAAATTATGCTAAGTAGTGGGAGTTGGGTGAGTAGGTGTCCATTTGAAGTAGGAAACACTAGTAGTGGGTCAAGTCAGTTTCTTGTTTATCCAGGAATGCTCTATATAATGAAAGAAAAAGAAGGAAAAGTTGAAATTACTTGTAAAGTAATAGTATGATTTTGGTAATGATAGATTATAAGGATTTATAAACATAATGCAACGTTTTCCAGCACATAATTAAAAAAATTCTCCACTGTTACATTTTTCATAAATTTTGTGAGCTGGTTTACATCACTTTTGTAGCTTGAAATTGGTCCAGGTGGGAGTATTTATATCATAGGCATTGGAAACCACAACAAATCAGGGCTTTTATTTCCCCCAAAGATGGTTATTGAACATTTATCAAAATACCACTGCTCCTTCTCTTCTCTATAAATGGCTGTTTGAATTTTTTTTCAAATCTTTTATTCAAGTTTGTCAGCCTAAAGGAATTACCAAGGCAGAGCAACAATATGTCCCTCTCAGGTCTAGGTGGATGAACTGGTTTTAAATCAGTATGTACGTGGAAGGTCAAATGGAATAAGCCTTTGGGGGAGAAGTAAGGAAAACTCAAAGACTGGCTGAGATTACAACACTTCCATAGCCCCAAATCCAAGGGTCACAGTCCTGAACTTCTGGCAGATAATAAAAGTGAAGATAAAAATTGAGACTGAAGTGCTTGTTAGGCATGAAGATGGAGAAGGGCATTGCAGTGGGTTTAACTGGCAACTTGGAGGCAGTCATGTGTATACATTGAAAGTCATGTGTTTCTTGTGACAGAAGCACTTAATTCCCTTTTGCTATGCAACACAATAGTTTCAGGGGATGAGGATATGAAAATCTTTTAGAGGGACCTTATTCTACCTACCACAAAACTCAAGAAAAAAATGATAAAGCAAAGGATAATGAGGTCAGGAAAAGAAAAACAGTGGAGTCTGTTAGTAATTTAAAAATCTTATATTTAAAAAAGTGAACAAAAAAGATAAACCACTAGGTTTTAAAAAAAAATAATTTATTTATTTGTTTGTTTATTTATTTTATTTTTAGAGAGAGGGGAAAGGAGAAAGAGAGGGAGAGAAACATCACTGTGTGGTTGCCTCTCACTCGCGCCCCCAACTGGGGACTTGACGTGCAACCTAGTCCTGTGCCCTGACTGGGAATCAAAACAGCAACACTTGGCTCGCAGGCCTAAGCTCAATCCACTGAGCCACAGCAGCCAGGTCGTAAACCACTAGGTTTTAACTTGGTCAAGAAAGAAAGAAATGTTTACAATAGTCAAGTCTTGGAAACAGCCTAAGTGCCCATCAGTGGATGAATGGATCAAAAAACTGTGGTACAGAGAGGAGATGGCAGAGGAGTGAGGGGAGGCTGTGCTTGCTTGCTCCTGAAACCTGTCTTTAGTTTAGGCTAATTGTGGACAGAACCCCTCAGTTAACATCTGGATACTGGCAGGAATTGTGCCTTGGCATTGCTGGATCAGAGAAGACCATCTGGGAGTAACCTGTCTGGTGTGGATGGCAGAGGAGAAAGGGATGAGATGAGATTTCTGACTGACTTGGCTCCCTGAGCAGTGGCTGGTAGTGCACAAAGATTTTTTAGTAAACCTAGGTTTCCGCAGAGAGGAGTCCAGAGGAGAGCAAGGCTCTTCCCACTGGCAGAGCCAGGAGTGGGCCAGGTGGCATCTGGGTCTAAAGGGCAAGAAACAGCATACTGTTGTGTGTTTATGAATGTGTTTTTCTTTTTCTCTTTTGTTTTTTGCAGAGAGGAGAGGAGAGGCTAGGGGTGGGATGAGATTCTTAAGGAATGCAGTTCCAGAAGTGCACTTGTCCACTCCCAAATATTTCCCCTCGGTCGTGCAAGCATGCATATGGAAGTGCCTCAGTCTACCTGCCCAGGTGTGAAACCAACTCGCTAGCCGGCATGCCCAGGTGCCCCTGGCCCACCTCAACAGGTGAACAACAGACCTGCTTGCCTGAGTGCAAAGGCCTCCCCCTCCGCTGGAACAGGCGAGCAGCCAGTCCACCTTGGACTCACCCGCCCTGGTGCAAAACGGATCAACCCACCTCTGGCCTGCGCAAGGGAGTGCACTCAATCCTGGCTGAGGCCAAAGGAAGGTAACGTGAACTACAGGTACTTTATAATATGTTTTGGGTGCTGGCTCTGGAGAAAGAGCTGAAAGAGCAGAAGACTAGGTCGCAGTATAGAATCATTCCCAGTGCTACAGGATAAATCACTTAAGCAGAATGCTCCCCTCCAAGTGGCATCAACTGGAGGAAGCAGCTCAACAACTGTATACAAGAAGGTCACACCACAAAGGCAGAAAATAGAAGCAGATCAATCTAAGAAGCAAAAACAAGACCAGTGCACAAAATGGGGAGGTGGAATAATACCCCACCAAACAGAAATAACATCTCACCAAAAGGAAAGGAGGAATTCCCAGAAGGAGGGATAGATGAAATAGAAGCAAGCAAACTATCAGACATTGAATTCAAAACAATAGTAATGAGGAAGCTCAATGAACTTGACAAACTCAAAGAAAACTACAACATACTCCAAAGAGACTACAAAGAACTCCAGGGAAACTACAAAGAACTCCAGAGAAGCTACAAGGAACTTACTGAGAACTACACAAGTATAAAAAAGGATGTAGAAACTATCAATAAGAACCAGGAAGAAATGAAGAATACAATTTCTGAACTGAAGAACACCATAGAATCAATCAAAAGCAGGCTAAATGAAGCAGAGGATCGGATCAGTGAATTAGAGGACATTATAAAAAAAAAAAATTCCCAAACAAGGCCTACAACCAAGACTACTCTACCCGGCAATGCTCTCATTCAAAATGGAAGGTGAAATAAGGAGTTTCCCAGACAAAGGAAGACTAAAAGAATACCTCTCTACAAAACCAGCATGGCAAGAGAAGCTAAAGGGAATGCTGTAAGAAAAAGAAGAAAAAGAGAGAGGGAGAGGAACACAGGTACAAAAGGAAATGAATAAATACCTGTCAATAATAACCTTAAATGTAAATGGATTAAATGCTCCAACCAAAAGACATAGGGTAGCAGAATGGATATGAAAACATAACCCACATATATGTTGTCTACAAGAGACACACCTCAAAACAAAAGATTTACATAGACTAAAAGTGAAAGGATGGAAAAAAGTATTCCAAGCAAATGGACATGAGAAAAGAGCTGGGGTGGCAATACATATATCAGACAAAACAGATTTCACAACAAAGACCATAAAAAGAGACAAAGGAGGCCATTTTATAATACTTAAGGGAACAACCCATCATGAAGATATAACCCTGGTAAAGGTATAAGCACCCAACATAGGTGCACCCAAATATGTAAGGAAAATATTGGAAGACAACAAGAAGGATATCAATAGCAACACACTCTTAGCGGGGGACTTTAACACCCCATTGTCAACAATGGACAGATCTTTGAAGCAAAGAAACACCAAGGATATTGAGGCATTGAACAACACTCTAAATCAAATAGACTTAATTGATATATATGTGTGTGTGTGTGTGTGTGTGTGTATAAAACTTTTCACCCCAAAGAAGCAAAATATACATTATTTTCAAATGCACAGGGGACATTTTCAAAGATAGACCACATGGTAGGACACAAAACAAGCCTCAACAATTCAAGAATACTGAAATTATATCAAGTCTCTTCTCAGATCAAAATGCCTTGAAACTAGAAATCAACCTCAAGGAAAAAATTCAGACATTCAAACTCATGAAGAATGAATAACATGCTACTAAATAATGAATGGGTTAACAATAACATCAAGGAATAAATCAAGAAGTTTCTGGAAACAAATGATAATGAGCACACAACAGCCCAGAAATTATGGGACACAGCAAAAGCAGTCCTGAGAGGAAAGTTCATAATACTACAGACCTACCTAAAAAGGATAGAAGAATCTCTAATAAAAAAAATCTAACCCTACAGCTACAAGAACTAGAGGAACAACAACAAACAAAGCCCAGAGCATGTAGAAGAAAAGAAATCATCAAGATCAGAGTAGACTTAAATGACATAGAGACTAAACAAACAATTCAAAAGATCAACAAAAGTAGGAGCTAGTTCTTTGAAAATACAAACAAAATTGACAAGCCTTTAGCCAGGCTCATCAAGAAAAAAAGAGAGAGAACCCAAATAAACAAAATCAGAAATGAAAGAGGAGAAATAACAACCAATATCACAGAAATACAAAGGATTGTAAGAAATCACTACAAACAATTATATGGCAAGACACTTGACTACCTAGATGAAATGGACAAATTCCTGGAAGAATATAATCTTCCAAAACTGAATCAAGAAGAAACAGTAAGTCTCAACAGACAAATAACAAAGAGTGAAATTGAAGCAGTAATCAAAAAACTCCTGGCACACAAAAGCCCTGGACCAGATGGTTTCACAGGCGAATTTTACAAAATATTTAGGGAAAAACTAATGCCTACCCCTCTCAAACTATTCCAAGAAATCCAAGAAGAGGAAAGACTCCAAAACTCTTTCTATGAGGCCAGTATTACTTTAATTCCAAAACCAGGTCAAGACACAACAAAAAAAGAAAACTATACGCCAATATCACTGATGAACATAGATGCTAAAATCCTCAACAAAATATTGGCAAACCAGATCTAGCAACACATTAAAAAGATTATACACCACAATCAAATGGGATTCATCCCAGGGATCCAAGTATGGTTTAATATTTACAAATCAATAAATGTAATACACCACATAAACAAAATGAAAGACAAAAACCACATGATCATATCAATAGATGCTGAAAAGAAATTTGATAAAGTGAAAAACCCATTTATGATGAAAATACTGAGAAAACTGGGAATAGAGGGATCATAACTCAACATAATAAAGGCCATATATAAGAAACCTGAAGCCAACATCATACTCAGTTGACAAAAACTGAAAGCATTCCCCCTGAGATCAGGAACAAGACAAGGATTTCCACTCTCTCCACTCCTATTCAACATAGTATTGGAAGTTCTAGCCACAACAATAAGACAAGAAAAAGAAATAAAAGGCAGCCAAATTGTAAAAGGGGAAGTAAAACTGTCATTACTTGCAGATGACATGGTAGTATACATAGAAAATCCTATAGACTCCACAAAAATACTACTCAGTCTAATAAGTGAATTTGGCAAAATAGCAGGGTACAAAGTCAATATTCAGAAATCAAAGCCATTTCTCTACACCAACTATAAAATATCAGAGATGGAAACTAGAAAAAAATCCCATTTACTATAGCAAAAAGAAAAATAAAGTACCTAGGAATAAACTTAACTAAAGAAATAAAAGACCTGTACTTAGAAAACTACATAACACTGAAGAAAGAAATTAAGGAAGATACAAATAAATGGAAGCATATACCATGTTCATGGATGGAAAGAATCAACATCATTAAAATGTCCATACTACCTAAAGCAATTTATAGATTCAATGCAATCCCTATTAAAATACCAATGATGTATTTCACAGACCTAGAACAAATACTTCAAAAATTTATATGGAAGCAAAAAAGATCCCAAATAGCCACAGCAATCTTGGGACAGAAGAACGCAATAAGAGGAATCACAATACCTGATATGAAACTCTACTACAAGGCTACTGTAATCAAAACAGTCTGGTACTGGCATAAGAACAGACATATAGATCAATAGAACAGAATAGAGAGCCCAGAAATAAACCCAGGCCAAATGGTCAACTAATATTGGACAAGGGGGAAAGGAACATAAAACGGAGTGAGAAGAGCCTCTTCAACAAGTGGTGCTGGGAGAACTGGACAGGGATGTGCAAAAAAAAAAAAATGAAACTAGACCACCAACTTACACCACACACCAGAATAAATTCAAGATGGATCAAAGACTTAAATGTAAGCCGTGACACCATAAAAGTCCTAGAGGAAAACATAGGCAGGAAATGTCAGATATCCCACATAACAATATTTTCACTGATACAACTCCTAAGGCAAGGGAAATAAAGAAAATAATAAATAAATGGGACTACATCAAACTAAAGAGTATCTGCTCAACAAAAGAAAACATCAGCAAGATGAAAAGGGAACCAATCATATGGAAAAACACATTTGCCAATGATGCCTCAGACAAAGGATTGATCTCCAAAATATATAAAGAACTTACAAGTCTCAACACCAAGAAGAAAGACAGCCCAATTTAAAAAATGGGCAAAGGGCCTGAACAAACACTTCTCCAAGGAGGATATACAGAGGGGCCATAGGCATATGAAAGAATGCTCAACATCACTAGAGATGCAAATAAAAACCACAATGAGATACCAGTTTATACCTGACAGAATGGTCATCATCAACAAATCAACAAACAACAAGTACTGGTGAGGATGTGAACAAAAGGGAACCCTAGTGAACTGTTGGTGGGACTGCAGACAGGAGTAGCCACTATGGCAAACAGTATGGAATTTCCTCAAAAAAATAAAAATGAAATCGCCTTTTGAACCAGCGATTCCATTGCTAGTATTATACCCGAAGAATTCTGAAACATCAATTCAAAAGAACTTATGCACGTCTATGTTCACAGCAGTGCTGTTTACAATAGCTAAGTGCTGGAAACAGCCTAAGTGCCCATCTGTAGATGAGTGGATTAAAAAACGGTGGTACATTTACACAGTGGAATACTATGCAGCAGAAAGGAAGAAGGAACTCCTGCCATTTGCAACAACATGGATTGAACTAGAGATAATTATTCTCAGTGAAATAAGCCAAGCAATGAAAGAAAAATACCATATGATATCACCTGATAAAAGAAAGTAATGAACAACACAAACAGATGAACAAAACTGAACAAGGAACAGAGTAACAGTTATCAGGTGGGAGGGGGAGAGGGAGGAAAGAGGGGTAAGTAGGGGAAGGGTTTAATAAAGAACTAGTATAAATAACCCATGGACATGGACAGCAGGGTGGGGACTGACTGTGGGAGAAGGGGTGGGTTGGGTAGGGGGTAAGAATGAGGGAAAAAGTGGGACAATTGTAATAGAAAAACAATAAAAATAAAATTAAAAAACAAAAACTCTGGTACATTTACCCAATGGAATACTAAACAGCAGAAAGAAAGAAGGAACTCCTACCTTTTGCAACAGTATGGATGAAACAGGAGAGTATTATGCTTAGTGAAATAAGGCAGGTGGTGACAGAAAAATATCATATGCTCTCACCTAATACAGGAACCTAATAAACAAAACAAACAAGTGAGAAAAATAGAACCAGAGGCATGGAAACAGGAAACAGGTTGACAGACCCAAAAGAGAGGAGGGACGGTTTGAAGGGGGTGGGGGAGAAGGGGAAGGGTTTAGTCAAGAAACTAGTATGAATGACCAATGGACATGGACAACAGGGAGGGATTGACTGAGGGAGAGTGGAAGGGGTGGGCAGGGTAGGGGAGAGCAATGGGGTAAAATAGGACAACTATAATAGAATAACAATAGATTATATAAAAAAAGAAAAAAGAAAAATTGAATATAGAAACTAATAACTAATGTAGAAAGTAATCATTATATCAGAAGAAAGTTTTAGAAAAAAATCATAAGAGATTACATTAAAGACATCTATGAAAAAATATTGAAGATATAGATGAAATGGACAATTTCCTAGGGAAGTACAGGTTACAGAAATTGACACAATTAAAAATAATAATGAGCAAATCTATGTCTAAGACAAGGTTTCTACATATCATTTCTCAGTAAAAGAGACCAGGACTCCTTGAAGATTCTAAGGCTGCATGAGGAAAATTATAAGGTAAATCTAGAACATTATTATGTGTTTTCAGAAGATTAAAAAAAAAAATCTAAAAATAAACAAGGAAACGTGTATGACAATAGTTCCAGCCTCCAATGGTCAAATCTGGGATAAGTTGAGTAACAATTATAACTCACAAAAGAAAATATATACACATATGTCCATACTGATATAAACTGACTAAATAAATAAATAAAGAGAGAGGGTACAGCTTTTTTAAATAGTAGAATACAATTATAAATGTAGATGGAATGATGGGAATGGAAAATCACTGTTACATAACAAAAACATAATAATAGCTAAAGACAAACACCATAAATTGATGCTAAAATTAGTGATAAAAATATGATAAATGTACATAAAAATATATTTCCACATGATTCTTTAAAAATACAAAGGTCAAAAGGGTAATTTTACAGTAAAGTAACATGACAACCACCACCTCAACTAAGTGACCGATAGTAATACCATTGGGAGAAACAAGATGGTGGAAGAGTAACTGGAAGCTACACTAACCTCCTCCCAGAACTAGTCTGGAGTTACAACTTAATTTTGGAGAAATAATCTGGAATAACCAATCAAACACTAGCTGGAGAGAAGTCTTATAACCACAGAGAGACATAAAAGGCCGCTACATCACAACGTGACCAGTAGGGAGTGGGAGACACAGAAGGGCTGGCTGGGCTCCCACGGGTGGCAGCTGAAGGAACTGAGAAACAACTCAGCAGCCAGAGGTTCCCCCTGAGAAGGGCAGGGTCTAAACCCCAAGCTGAGCTTCCCAGCCTACAGCAACACAGTGGAAAGTAAAATAGTATCCAGCCGAGAAAAGCGAAAAGCCACAGAGTTTCTTGCTAGCTGGAGAAAAAGAGCTCTTAAGCGGATCACATACAAAAATATTTTGGACCCACTTACCCTGGGCTCGAGCGGAGGGAAGGCAGAGAGGACTAAAGATGCTTGGGGAGAGTTTGGTGTGATGGCTTTGAGGAAAGAACTGGGGAAGCAGCCGACTGGGTCCCAGTGCTGACTCATCCTCAGTACTACAGGCAGACCATTCCCCCCACCAACAAGTGGCGTCAGCCTGAGGGGAAGCAAAGGCCCAGCCTACAGGAATTAAGCTGCCACACCCACGGTCCTTAAGCCTGACAGCTAATCACAGATTGAGTAGATTAACAACTAAAGAAGTCAGACAAAGGCAGTAGATCCCTGGAAGTCTCCAACAGGCTGCCTAGGCCCAGACTGGTACAGGATCTGATGCCACCAGGGGCAGACCCAGGAAGTGCAGATCATTCTAAGAAGCACCAACAAACAATAGGAATCAAAAAAATGGGGAGACAGAGAAACAACCTCCCATCAAAAGGAAAGGTAGAATCCCCAGAAAGAGTGCTAAATGAAATAGAGGGGAGCCAACTATCAAATATGGAATTCAAAACATGGATTACGGAGAAGTTGAATGAGCCCAGTGGAAACTACAAAGAACTCCAGGGAAACTACAAGGAACTCCAGAAAAACTACAAGGAACTCACAGAGAATTATGCAAGCATGAAAAAGGACATAGAAGCTATCAGTAAGAGCCAGGAGGAAATGAAGAATACGATCTCTGAATTGAAGAACACAGTAGAAGGAATTAAAAGCAGGCTAGAGGAAGCAGAAGATCGGATCAGCGAGCTGGAGGACAACGTACACAAAAACTCCCAGACAATGCAACAAAATGAAAAAAGACTGAACAAGACTGAAGAGGCTCTAAGACAGCTGCGAGACAACATGAAACGTAATAATATCCGTATCATAGGAATTCCAGAAGGAGAAGAGCAAGGGATAGAAAACCTCTTTGAAAAACTAATGACAGAAAACTTCCCTAACATGAGGAGAGAAAGAGCCACGCAAGTCCAGGAAGCACAGAGAGTCCCAATGAAGATGAACCCAAACAGGCCCATTTCAAGACACATCATAATTAAAATGGCAACGTTCAAAGACAAAGAGAGAATCCTGAAAGCAGCAAGAGAGAAACAACTAATAACATACAAGGGAGCTCCAATAAGGCTATCATCAGATTTCTCAGCAGAAACACTACAAGCCAGAAGGGAATGGCAAAATATATTCCAAGCAATGAAAAACAAAGGCCTATAACCAAGAATACTCTACCCAGCAACACTCTCATTCAAAATGGAAGGTGAAATAAGGAGTTTCCAAGACAAAAGAAGGCTAAAAGAATACATCTCCACCAAACCAGCATTGCAAGAGATGCTAAAGGGTCTGCTTTAAGAAGATGAAGAAACAGAGAGAGACAGAGGGGAACACAAGTACAAAGGGGGAAAATGACAATGAATAAATACTGAAAGAAAGAAGGAACTTCTACCATTTGCAACAACATGGATGAAACTAGACAGAATTATGCTTAGCAAAATAAGCCAGGCAACGAAAGAAAAATACCTTATGCTATCACCTATTACGGGAAACTAATGAACAACACAAACAAATGAGCAAGATTGAACCAGAGGTATGTAAACGAGGAATAAACTAACAGTAACAAAGGGGGAGATGGGAGGGAGAGAAGTGGTAAGAAGGGGAAGGGTCTAGTCAAAGAACATGTATAAATGACCTATGGACATGGACAACTGGGTGGGGACTGAATGTGGGAGAAGGGGGGACAGGGGGCAGGGAAGCAAGAGGGGGAATAAAGTGGATCAACTGTAATGGAAAAACAAACAAAAAATATTTTTAGTGGGGGAAAAAATGAAAATATAAAGAATAGAAATGCAAGTTCAGTGAATATTAGAAGGACAAGGATTTTCCTTCACACTGTATATTTTTCTCCCTTACTGATCCCTCCAGAGTTTGGTATTCTAAAGAAGTAGGTAATGACATAAGTTTCTTTGAATAAAACTAATAAGACCAGTTGTTAATACAGGTTTTTTTAACTAAGACTTTGACTGAAATGTCATGCCTAAAGGAGACATGCTTTGGCTCTGGTTATTACCAAAAAGCCCTGAGAAACTGGGATTGACTTTCAAAGGTAATAAAAGCCCACGAGATAAAAGGTCGGGTACCTTGGTTGGATGTGCGGTCCATGGCAATCTTTCCAGGGAAGGAATGAAGGTTGTTTTCCTGAAAGATGGATAGAAGGGACCTTAAGGCACAATGGAAAACCAGAAGGACTTGGAAAACACAGGTGTTTACAGGCAAGGCTGAATGCCAGGTATGTGGTTCTGCTTCTGTTCCCTGAAGGGAAGACTGAAGGTCACCCTAAATATTCCTTGCGTAAGTTCCAGCAAAGCAGAACTAAAGATCATAAGTGATCATTTGCTGCTCTTGTTGTGGTTATGCAAATGAACAGGATAAATTAAAAATGGACTTAATGCAGTCCCTTTAATGACAAGGAGGGTAATCTTAGGGAGAAAAATTGTGATTCAAGGAAAATCACAATAGTCAGTGGTAGACTATAAAGTAGTGCAGCTAACCATCTTTAAAGTTTATCTTTATTTAAAGTTTGTTTTGATTTGAAAATTACACTATGTCTGTGGCATTATCAAAGATGTTTAATTTACAGGCAAGAAGAATGTCAAATGCCTTGCTACTGGATGTCTTTTCGATAAGACAGTCGTACAGATTTAGAGACTTGTATGTGGGTTATGTTACATAAATTAACATGTGTTTTCTGTTTTCAAAGGGCATACGCCTATGATCTCATTACCTGAGTGATTGTCTGTACATATAGGCCTCACTTAATCCTGTCTGCATCGCTGCCTCCTGAGACTCACTGGTTTGGCTGAACTAAGTGGCCGGGTTGGAGAAGAATGGGGTTGTCTGTGGGCTTCACTTTAAAACTGGTTTCTCTTTTCTGTCCTAATGGCTTGGACAGAAAGAGCCCAGAGGTCTGAGAGGGAGGAAACCTAAACTATTTCCTTCAGCCCAAACTAAGTATAATGGGCAAAAGGGTTTTGGACAGGTGAGATGTACCTGGCACACCTGCCTCCAAAGAAGCCCTTCTTTTCCCTAATGTGGGACATTGAAAAATTAATACCTGCCTTTTGTCATCTAGCGGTTATGGACTGAATGATGTCCTTTAACCCTATTGCCAAATCTGTTGCCTTCAGAATACAACAAGGATGCCAGTCTGTTAAATCAAGCATGCCATTGTCTGGGGACAGCCAACCGACCTGGAGTCTGCACGATCCTTCCCCATGTGGGAAGGCCATTGTCCCCTCCATACTCCCACTCTTATTAGGGATTTCTGGACCCAAGGGTAGGTAGGATGACGACCATGTCCAGCTTGAAGCAGCTAGAGGAGCTCAAGACCTTTGCCCATTGTCCCTTATAAAATTATAAAGGGTCTTAAGTCTGAGAGGGAGGGATTGTTATTTTTTATTGTTAATTAATTAATTAATTAATTAATTTTTAAAAGAACAAGAATATATGAAAGGGTGAGGCAGGAGAGCTTGTATGTATGACCCATGGGAATGGACTTGGGGAGGGGGTATATTTGGTGGAGGGGAGTGCTGTGCGGAGGGGAGCAAAGGGGTAAAAATTGGAACTATTGTAACTATAATGAATAAAATATACTTATAAAAAATACTACTGGTACTAGATTCCATCAACATCATTTATTACTTGATATGGTTAGAGAAGGGTGCATTATTTCTGTGGTATTCCTGATAAAAATAAATGACCTTAGTTTAATAAGGAGAAAATATTACACGATCAAATTCAGGAGCTTTTTACAAAATAAGTGGCCAATACTTCTCAATAGTGTCAGTATCACACACAAATGAGAAAGATTAGGAATTTCACAAATGGAGGAATAATGAGACTTACCAGCTAAATGAAATGTGAGATCTTGAATTGAATGAATCATCTACCAGCAATAACAAACAAACAAACAAAAAAACATAAAAAAACATCAGTAGGAAAAATGAAAAAAAAAATGCCTGTAGACTAGTTGAGCGTGCTGTATGTTAATTTTTCATAAATATTTCATGGTTTTGTATGATATTAACTATATTATGAGAGGGTGGAAACTATCTTCAATATTTTTACAATTTAATTTTGTGAAAGTCTTTTTCTGTAAGTATTTCAAAAGAAGAGATTTGTACAAGTATGGAAATAGATGTACTATGTAAACTGTAATAAATGAAAGCTGGAGTGCCTATATTTATATAAGCTAAAATAGACTTCAGAACAATGAATATTACCAGAGACAGAATAATAATGGGCTAATTCATCAAGGAAAAATAATAACACCAGATGTTTTATCACCTATTAATAAAGCTTCAAATTACTTAAAGAAAAAACTGATATGATTGACAGGAAAATAAACAAATACAAAAAAATTTTAAGTACATTTTATTAATTATATTGTTACAGTAGTTCCAATTTTTTTCCCCTTTGCTACCCTATGCCCAGTACCCACCTTCCCTCCAACAATCCTACCCTCCTTAGTTCATGTTCATGGGTCGTGCATATAAGTTCTTTGGCTTCACCCTTTCCTATATTATTCTTAACTTCCCCCTGTCTATCTTGTACCAATCAATTATACTTCTTAATCCCTGTACCATATCCCCATTTCTACCTCTCCCTCCGCCCAGCTGATAACCCTCCAAATTATCCCCATAGCTATGATTCTGTTCCTATTCTGGTTTGCTTAGTTGGGTTTTGTTTTTGTTTTTTAGATTTAGCTGTTGATAGTTTAGTTAGTTTGTTGTCATTTTAGTGTTCATAGTTTTAATCTTCTTTTTCTTAAATGAGTTCCTTAGACATTTCATATAATAATGGCTTGGTGATGATGAACTCCTTTAGCTTTACCTTGTCTGGGAAGTACTTCATCTGCCCTTCCATTCCAAGTGATAGCCTTGCTGGATAGAGTAGTCCTGGTTGCAGGTTGCCTTTCATCACACTGAATACTGCTTGCCAGTCCCTTCCTGCCTGCAAAGTGTCCTCTGAGAAATCAGCTGATACTCCTATGGGCACCCCCCTATAGGCAGCTCTCTGCCTCTCTCTTGCTGCCCCCAGGACTCTGTGTTTATCTTTCACTTTTGGCATCTCAATCATGATGCACCCTGGCTCGTCCAGGACCCTCGGTGCTTCCCAGACCTGTATGTCCATCTCCTTTGCAAAATTTGGGAAGTTTTTCTCATTTTTTGCAATTCTTGCTTCCTCTTTCTGCACTGGTTGACTGTTTTTTTTCTTCCTTATGTTCCAAATCATTTATTTGAACCCCAGTTTCCTTCCCTTCACCATTGGTTTTGTGTGGATTTTCCTTCGTTTCACTTAGCATAGCCTTCACTTCTTCTCTTACGCGTTTGCCATACTCAAGCATATCTGTCAAGCCTGTGAGCATCTTTCTAACCGGTGTTTTGAATTCTGCATCTGTTAGGTTGTCTATCTCCTCATCTGTTAGGTTGGCTATCTCCTTGTTGCTTAGTCTCCCACTGGAACCTTGATCCGTTTCCTCTTTTGGGCCATATTTCTCTGTCTCCTCATTCTGACAGGCTCCTGTATTTGTTTGCTTCTGCATCCCAGGTAGAGCTGTTGCTTCTGTTACGTTTTAAGAGGCAGAACATTAGGGATTCATCAGTACAGGGTGACCTGTTTCACCACGTTGTGGTGCTGTACCTGGGGATGGGGGTCCAAGAGGGAACAATGCCGCCTGCCCAACACTCGCCTCTTTTCTAGGCACCTCTCCCACTTCCACACTGGACTGGCGCCCCTCTAGCTGCTGCCCTGGTTATCGTTCCCAGAGTGGGTGTGTCGGCGGATATTCTAGGATCATGGGGGCCCTTTAAACAAGTGGACCTGGCTAATACTGGCAGTTTCTGCCTCCACCCCAAACCCCAGTGGTCTGCACAGTCAGAAGCAATGAGGCTTGATTTTCACCATTGCTGGTACCGTGAGCTGCATGGTCTGGTGTGGAGCTGGAAATGCTCCCTAGGTGTCCCTCCTGACTTTAAAATGTGCGATTGCGCTTTCTGCTGGCCTCCCTCTGTTGCCGCTGCTGCTGCCACCACACCGCGTCCTCTCCGCCCCTCCTACCTGTCTGGATGAGTATTTCTTCTTTATATCTATGTTTGCTGGACTTCCATGCAGTTTGATTTTCTGGAACTTCAGGTTGTTTCTAGTTTTGAGGTAGTTGTATTTCTTCTTAGTTGTGGAGGGAGATGCAGCTTGTGTATCTATGCCTCCATCTTGGCCAGAATTCCAAATACAAAATTTTATTTGAAGTATTTACTATTCCTTTTTCTATAATCAATAGAACAAATAGAAAATTACTCAGAATATAGAAAAATACTATCAACTAACTTAACCTAATTGCTACCTATAGAAAACAAATATCAAAAGAATATACATTCTTTTCAAATATACAATGAAATATGTAGCCAACAAGATAGAGCATATTCTCAACCATTAAATAATTAAATAAATTATAGCATTACAAAATACGGGTTATGACTACAATGGAATCAAACTAAGAAGAAAAGGGAACTTCCTCAACATGAAAAAAACCATTTACAAAAAATCTGTAGATAACATCATATTCAATTGTGAATGTTTTCCTTCCAAGGCTGGGAATAAGGCAAGGGGATCATCTTTCAACACTCCTGCTCAACATCACATAGATGGTCTTTGCCATTACCATAAAGTGAGAAGGGAAATAAAGGACATTCAGATTTAAAGGGAAGAAGGAAAACTATCTTTATTTGCATACAATTTAAGTTAGAAAATTCCAAATAATGTTCTAAAAAGTCACTACAACTAACTAGTGACTTGAACACAGTCAAAGGATGTAATCATGTTATGCAAAAGCCAAACCTATATACTAGCAACAAATAATTGAAAAATAAAAAGTACCACTTGTAATAGCCTCAAAACAATAAAAACTAGAGATAAATCTATCAAAATATGTAAAATATTTTTTGCTAAAAAATATAACTCTGATGATAGACATCGAAGAAAACTCATTATTATTAATATATTAATTCTCTCAAAACTGATCTGTAGATTCAATGCAAGCCCAATCCCAAAGAAGAACAAATTTGAAGGACACAAAGTACTTGATTTCAACACTTACCAGAAAGCAACAATAATCAAGAGAGTAAGGTGTTAGTGAAAAGAATGCAAGAGAATGGACCATTCAGCAATAGACCCACATATACAGGGGTTGGGAAAAGCAGGTTTAAATTGCAATGTTGTGACAGTTTTTTGTTAATAAAGCTATTTTAGTAATCATAGCCTGCATATATTTTTCATATGAACAACTGTCAATCTACTTTTGCCAACCCCTATATGTAGCCAATTATCTTTGACAAATTACCAAGGTAACACAGTGAAGAAATAATGGCCTTTTAATATTGTAAATGGTGATGGAATAATCTGACATCTATATGCACAATTAATTACACTATATACAAAAACTAACTTGAAATCAATCATAGAACTATATGTGAAAATTAGGCTTTAAAATTTCCAGAAGAAAACATAAGAAAATCTTGAGATTCAACAAAGATTTTTGGATAGGACAAAAAAGAATACAATAAAAGAAAAAAATGTTAACTAAATTAGACATCAAAAGTAAAAGCACATGTTGTTCTCAGTTCACTGTTAAGAAATTAAAACAAGTCACATACTAGAAGAAAATATTTGTAAAACACATATCTCAGATCCAGTATCTAAAATATATAAAGAACTCTCACAGCTCCATATGAAATGACACGAGACCTCAACTTTAAACACAGGTTTTTATCAAAGAGAGCTATTGATGACTAATAAGCACATGAAAAGATCATCACCACCATTTATCAGTAGGGATGTACCCATTAAAACTGTAATTTGATTACACTACACACCTATTAGAATTGTAAAAGGAAGGAGGGAGGAATAAGAGGGAGAATGGAAAGGAAAAAAGGCGAGAAGGAAAGGGAAAGGAAGAACAAAAGAGAAAATAAAAATAATAAAACTGGTAGTGGTTGGAAATCTGATTCATTGTTGATGAGAATGCCAAGTTGTATAGACACTCTAGAAAACAGTTTGACAGTTTCCTATAAAACTAAACGTACATTTACTAAATGAGCCAGCTATCTCACTCTTAAAAATTACTTAAAGAAAATGAAATTATTTATTTACACAAAAACTTTTATGCAAATATTTATAGAACTTTATTCACAATTGCCCAGTTATGGAAACTGCATAAATGTCCTCAACTGGTGAACGTATTAACACATGTGCTACATCCATACAACAGATAGAGCACATCACAAAAATTAGTAAACCGGAGATCTGTACAAGACCAAGGAAAAACTTTCAAAACTTTTATGCTAAGTTATGGAAGCGAGGAAAAAGAAAACCTTCAGGGAGTGAAGTCGGATCATTAATTGATAAGGGATAGAGGTAGATAAATAATTGATTAAAAAGTAAACTTTTTATAGTAATGGAACTATTCTATGTCTTTTATTTATTTATTTATTTATTATTGATTATATTGTTACAACAGTTCCAATTTTCTCCCCCTTGCTCCCCTCCACCCAGCACCCCCCTCCCCCAGCAATCCCCCCCAAGTCCATACCCCTGGTTCATAAAAATTAACTATCCCCCTTCTCAAATATTAGGACCCTTTGTAATCTTGTAATGGAAAATGGGCGAAGGAAGGTCTCAAGCTCCGCTAGCTGCTTCAAGCTGGACATGGTCGTCGTCCTATCTACCCTTGGGTCCAGAAAACCCTAATAAGAGTGGGAGTGTGGAGGGGAGGGTGGTCTTCCCACATGGGGAAGGATCATGCAGACTCCAGGTCAGTTGGCTGTCTCCAGTCAACGGCGTGCTTGGTTTAACAAGCTGGTGTCCTTGTTGTGTTCTGGGGGCAACAGATTTGGTGAAAAGGGTTAAAAAACATCATTCACTCCATAACTACTAGATGACAAAAAGCAGGGATTAATTTTTCAATGTTCCATATTAGGGAAAAAAAAAAAAAAAAAAAAGGCTTCTTTGTAAGAAGGTGTGCTAGGCACATCTCACCTGTCCAAAACCCTTTTGCCCATTATACTTAGTTTGGGCTGAGGTAAATAGTTTAGATTTTCCCCCTCTCAGACCTCTGGGACTTTTCTGTCCAAGACATTAGGATAGAAAAGAGAAACCAGTTTTAAAGTGAAGCCCACAGACCACCCCATTCTTCCCCAACCCAGCCATTTCGTTCAGCCAAACTGTTGAGTCTCAGGAGGCAGCGCTGCAGAGAGGATTAAGTGAGGCTTATGCGTACAGACAATCAGTCAGGTAATGCGATCATAGGCTTATGTCCTTTGAAAACAGAAAACACGTGTTAATTTATGTAACATAACCCACAAACAAGTCTCTAAATCTGTAAGACTGTCTTATTGGGAAGACATCCAGTTGCAAGGCACTTGAAATTCTATTTGCCTGTAACTTCAATATCTTTGATGATATCACAGACATGGTTTAATTTTCAAGTGAAACCATATTTTAAATGAGAAGAAACTTTTAAGACGGTTAGTTGCCCTATTTTATAGTCTACTACTGATCATTGTGATTTTCCTTGAATAATAATTTTTCTCCCTAAGGTTACCCTCCCTGTCTTTAAAGGGACTACATTATGTTCACTTTTAATTTATCCTGTTCGTTTGCATAAACATAACAAGAGCAGCAAATGATCACTTATGATCTTTAGTTCTGCTTTGCTGGAACGTACCAAGGATTATTTGGGGTGCCCCTCAGTCTGTTCTTCAGGGCACAGAAGCTGAGCCACATATCTGGCATTCATCCTTGCCTGTACACACCTGTTCTTTCCAAGTCTTTCTGGTTTTTCATTGTGTCTTAAGGTCCCTTCTAGACATCTTTCAGGAAAACAACCTTCGTTCCTTCCCTGGAAAGATTGCTGTGGACCGCACAACCAACCATGGTACCAGGCCTTTTATCTCACGGGCTTTTATTACCTTTGAAAGTCATTCCCAGTTCCTCAGGGCTTTTTGGTAACATTCTGAGCCCAAGTATGTTTCCTTTAGGCTTGACATTCCAGTCAAAAACTTGGTCAAAAAAAAAAAAAGGAACCTCTATTAACAACTGGTCTTATTAGTTCTATGCAAAGAAACTTATGTCATTACTTACTTGTTTAGAATGCCAAACTCTGGAGGGATCAAATAGGGAGAAAAATATACAACGTGAAGGAAAATCTTTGTCCTAATATTCACTGAACTGGTATTTCCATTCTACATATTTTCATTTTTCCCCCACTAAAGAAAATTTTTTTGTTTTTTTTTCCATTACAGTTGTATCACTTTTTTACCCCTCTTGCTTCCCTGCACTCAGTCCCTCCCTTCCCCCACATTTAGTCTCCACTCAGTTGCCCATGTCCGTGGGTCATTCATATATATATATATTTTTTTTACTTGACCCTTCCCCTTCTTACACCCTTCTCTTCCTCCCCCCCACCCCCTTGTTACTGTTAGTTTACTTCTTGTTTACATACTTCTTGTTCAATTTTGCTCATTTGTTTGTGTTGTTCATTAGTTTCCTGTAATAGGTGACAGCATAGGGTATTTTTCTTTTGTTGCCTGGTTTATTTCACTAAGCATAATTTTCTCTAGTTCCATCCATGTTGTTGCAAATGGTAGAAGTTCCTTCTTTCTTTCTGCTACATAGAATTCCATTGTGTAAATGTACCACAGTTTTTTGATCCACTCATCTACAGATGGGCATTTAGGTTGTTTCCAGCACTTGGCTATTGTAAATAGTGCTGCTATGAACATTGGAGTGCATAGGTTCTTTTGTATTGGTGTTTCAGGATTTTTTGGATATAATCCTAGCAATGGAATTGCTGGTTCAAAAGGCAGTTCCATTTTTAGTTTTTTTAGGAAATTCCAAACTGTTTTCCACAGTGGCTGCACCAGTCTGCATTTCCACCAGCAATGCACTAGGGTTCCCGTTTCTCCGCATCCTCTCCAGCACAAGTTGTTTGTTGATTTGTTGATGATGGCCATTCTGACTGGTGTGAGGTGGTATCTCATTGTGGTTTTTATTTGCATCTCTCTGATGGCTAGTGATGTTGAGCATACTTTCATATGTCTATGGGCCCTCTGTATGTCTTCTTTGGAGAAGTGTTTGTTCAGGTCTTTTGCCCATTTTTTAATTGGGTTGTCTGTCTTCTTGGTGTTGAGTCGTATGAGTTCTTTATATATTTTGGAGATCAATCCCTTGTCTGAGATGTCATTGGCGAATATATTTTCCCATATGGTTGGTTTCCTTTGCATCTTGCTAATGTTTTCTTTAGCTGAGCAGAAACTTTTTAGTTTGATGTAGTCCCATTTGTTTATTCTTTCCTTTATTTCCCTTGCCTTAGGAGATATATCAGTGAAAATGTTGCTACATGGGATATCTGAAATTTTCCTGCCTATTTTTTCCTCTAGGACTTTTGTGGTATCACGGCTTACATTTAAGTCTTTGATCCATTTTGAGTTTATTCTGGTGTATGGTGTGAGCTGGTGGTCTAGTTTCATTTTTTTGCATGTCCCTGTCCAGTTTTCCCAACACCATTTGTTGAAGAGGCTCTTTTCACTCCATTTGCTGTTCTTTCCCCCTTTGTCAAATATTAGTTGACCATATGAACCTGGGTTTATTTCTGGGCTCTCTATTCTGTTCCATTGGTCTATATGTCTGTTTTTATGCCAGTACCAGACTATTTTGATTACCGTTGCCTTGTAGTATAGTTTGATATCAGGTATTGTGATTCCTCCTACTGTGTTCTTCCTCAAAATTGCTGTGGCTATTCGGGCTCTTTTTTGGTTCCATATAAATTTTTGAAGTATTTGTTCTAGGTCTGTGAAATATGTTGCTGGTATTTTAATAGGGATTGCATTGAATCTATAAATTGCTTTGGGTAGTATGGACATTTTAATGATGTTGATTCTTCCCATCCATGAGCATGGTATATGCTTCCATTTATTTGTATCTTCTTTAATTTCTTTCTTCAGTGTTATGTAGTTTTCTGTGTACAGGTCTTTTACCTCTTTGGTTAACTTTATTCCTAGGTATTTTATTTTTCTTGTTGCTATGGTAAATGGGATTTTTCTTTCAGTTTCTATCTCTGAGTTTTTATTGTTGGTGTATAAAAATGCCTTCGATTTCTTAATGTTGACTTTGTATCCTTCTATTTTGCCGAATTCACTTATTAGGTTGAGTAGTTTTTTTGTGGAGTCTAAAGGATTTTCCATGTACACTATCATGTCATCTGCAAATAATGACAGTTTTACTTCCTCTTTTCCAATTTGGATGCCTTTTATTGCTCTTTCTTGTCTGACTGCTGTGGCTAGAACTTCCAAGACTATGTTGAATAGGAATGGAGAGAGCGGACATCCTTGTCTTGTTCCTGATCTCAGGGGGAATGCTCTCAGTTTTTGCCCATTGAGTATGATGTTGGCTTCAGGTTTCTCATATATGGCCTTTATTATGTGGAGGTATGCTCCCTCTATTCCCGTTTTGCTGAGAGTTATTATCATAAATGGGTGTTGTACTTTATCAAATGCTTTTTCCGCATCTATTGATATGATCATGTGGTTTTTGTCTTTCATTTTGTTTATGTGGTGTATCACGTTTATTGATTTGCGAATGTTAAACCATCCTTGCATCCCTGGAATGAATCCCACTTGATCGTGGTGTATGATCTTTCTAATGTGTTGCTGGATCCGGTTTTTCCAATATTTTGTTGAGGATTTTAGCATCTATGTTTATCAGCGATATTGGTCTGTAGTTTTCTTTCTTTGTTGTGTCTTGACCTGGTTTTGGAATTAGGGTTATACTGGCTTCATAGAACGATTTTGGGAGTCTTCCCTCTTCTTGTGTCTTTTGGAATAGTCTGAGGAGGATAGGAGTTAGTTCTTTCCTAAATGTTTTGTAGAATTCACTTGTGAAGCCATCTGGTCCTGGGCTTTTGTGTGCTGGGAGTTTTTTGATTACTGCTTCAATTTCACTAGCTGTTATTGGTCTATTCAGACTTTCTGCTTCTTCTTGATTCAGTTTGGGAAGACTATAGTTTTCCAGGAATCTGTCCATTTCCTCTAGGTTGTGAAATTTCTTGCCATACAGTTGTTCGTAATAATTTCTTATAATTCTTTGTATTTCTGTGGTATCAGTTGTGATTTCTCCTCTTTCATTTCTGATTTTATTTATTTGGGTCCTCTCTCTTTTTTTCTTGATGAGCCTGGCTTAAGGCTTGTCAATTTTGTTTATCTTTTCAAAGAACCAGCTCCTACTTTTGTTGATCTTTTGAATTTTTACTTTGGACTCTATGTCATTTAATTCTGCTCTGATCTTGGTGATTTCCTTCCTTCTACTTGATCTGGGTTTTGCTTGTTGTTCTACCTCTAGTTCTTGTAGCTGTAGGGTTAAAATTTTTATTAGAGATTCTTCTAGCTTTTTTAGGTAGGCTTGTATTGCTATGAACTTTCCTCTTAAGACTGCTTTCGCTGTATCCCATAGGTTTTGGGTTGTTGTGTGTTCATTATCATTGGTTTCCAGGAACTTTTTGATTTCTTCCTTGATGTCATTGTTGACCCATTCATTATTTAATAGCATGTTATTCATTCTCCATGAGTTTGAATGTTTTTGAGTTTTTTCCTTGAGGCTGATTTCCAATTTTAAGCCATTGTGATCTGAGAAGATGCTTGATATAATTTCAATTTTCTTGTATTTATTGATGCTTGTTTTGTGTCCTACCATGTGGTCTATCTTTTAAAATGTTCCATGTGCACTTCAGAAATATGTATATTTTGCTTCTTTGGGGTGAAAACTTCTATATATATCGACTAAGTCCATTTGATCTAAAGTGTTGTTCAGTGCCTCAATATCTTTGGTGTTTCTTTGCTTTGAAGATCTGTCTATTGTTGACAATGGGGTGTTAAAGTCCCCTACGATGAGTGTGTTGCTGTCTATATCTTTCTTGGAGTCTTCCAAATTTTCCTTATATATTTGGGTGCTTCTAAGTTGGGTGCATATATATTTATAAGGGTTATATCTTCTTGATGGATTTTTCCCTTAAGTATTATGAAATGCCCTTCTTTGTCTCTTTTTATGGGCTTTGCTGTGAAATCTGTTTTGTCTGATATAAGTATTGCTACCCCGGCTTTTTTTTCATGTCCATTTGCTTGAAATACTTTTTTCCATCCCCTTACTTTCAGTCTGTGTAGATCTTTTGTTCTAAGGTGGGTCTCTTGTAGACAGAAAATATGTGGGTCATTCTTTCTAATCCATTCAGCTACCCTATGTCTTTTAATTGGAGCATTTAATCCATTTACATTTAAGGTTATTACTGATAAGTACTTATTCATTGTCATTTTTCCCCTTTGTATTCGTGTTCTTCTCTGTCTCTCTCTGTTTCTTCATCTTCTTAGAGCAGACCCTTTAGCATCTCTTGCATTGCTGGTTTGGTGGAGACGTATTCTTTTAGTCTTCCTTTGTCTGAGAAACTCCTTATTTCGCCTTCCATTTTGAATGAGAGCCTTGCTGGGTAGAGTATTCTTGGTTGTAGGCCTTTGTTTTTCATTGCTTGGAATATTTTTTGCCATTCCCTTCTGGCTTGTAGTGTTTCTGCTGAGAAATCTGATGATAGCCTTATTGGAGCTCCCTTGTATGTTATTAGTTGCTTCTCTCTTGTTGCTTTTAGGATTCTCTCTTTGTCTTTGAATGTTGGCATTTTAATTATGATGTGTCTTGAGGTGGGCCTGTTGGGGTTCGTTTTCATTGGGACCCTCTGTGCTTCCTGGATTTGTGTGACTCTTTCTCTTCTCATGTGAGGGAAGTTTTCTGTCATTAGTTTTTCAAAGAGGTTTTCTATCCCTTGCTCTTCTTCTTCTCCTTCTGGAATTCCTATGATATGGATATTATTACGTTTCATGTTGTCTCGCAGCTGTCTTAGAGCCTCTTCAGTCTTGTTCAGTCTTTTTTCATTTTGTTGCATTGTCTGGGAGTTTTTGTGTACGTTGTCCTCCAGCTCGCTGATCCGATCTTCTGCTTCCTCTAGCCTGCTTTTAATTCCTTCTACTGTGTTCTTCAATTCAGAGATCATATTCTTCATTTCCTCCTGGCTCTTACTGATAGCTTCCATGTCCTTTTTGATGCTGGTATAATTCTCAGTAAGTTCCTTATAGTTCTTCTGGAATTCACTGTAGTTTTTCTGGAGTTCTTTGTAGTTTCCACTGAGCTCATTTAGCTTCTCCATAATCCATGTTTTAAATTCTGTATCTGATAGTTGGCTCCCCTCTATTTCATTTAGCACTCTTTCTGGGGATTCTACCTTTCCTTTTGATGGGAGGTTGTTTCTCTGTCTCCCCATTTTTGTGATTCCTTTTGTTTGTTGGTGCTTCTTAGAATGATCTGTTCTTCCTGGATCTGCCTCTGGTAGCGTCAGATCATGTACCAGACTGGCCCTAGGAAGCCTATTGTAGACTTCCAGTGATCTACTGCCTTTGCCTCTCTTCTTTAGTTGTTACTATACTCAATCTGTGGTTGGCCATCAGTCTTAAGGACCGTGGGTGTGGCAACTTAATTCCTGTATGCAGGGCTTTTATTTCCCCTTAGTATGACGCCACTTGGAGGGGAATGGTCTGTCTGCTGTACTGGGGCTGAGTCAGCACTGGCTGGTCCTGGGAGGGGGTTAGTGTAGCTTCCACTTACTCCTTTGCCCTCCTGGATCTCCGTCTGCATTGTCCTTGATGATATTTCTTTAATCTGTCTGGTTGTATTTCAGCTACTTTTTGGTGGATCTTTTTCTCTGGTTAGTTGATTGAGAGTCACTCTGCCCACCTTGTCTTGAGATCTTTTGTGAAGGTGCTGCTAAAACATAATCACACAACCAAGGCAAGAAACCCACACCCTCCAATGTCTCCCCCAAATACAATCCCACTATAGGCTGCAAATGAGCCCGTGTTAATATACTTGTGGAGATACTGGGACTCTTATTTTGTAGGAGAAACAGAAAGGAGTTGTTTTAAATGAAGGAAGGGTAATTTTTGAGCTGGAAGTTGATAGAGTATTAATATTAGCAATTGGGATCAAGGTTATGTAAGACAGCAATTAACACTTACACTGTATGTTTGAAAAGGAGGGGAGGGTTACAGTGTGGAGAGAGAAAGTGGAAGTGTATAGTATTAGGATTATATAATCGGTATATACTGTATGATTAGCGTGGGAGGTAGGGTAGACACAACAGACATCTAGGTAGACAGACAGCCAGAAATTGAAAGAAAGGGCTGGGGAGGTTAGAAGGTAGGAAATAGATTGAGAGATAATTTTTAAGAATAAAAATACAGAGTAGAAAATAGCAAGACAGGAAGGGAGAGAGGAAAGAGAGAGAGAAAGTAGAGAAGAGAAGGGTAGGAGAGAGAACGAAAGAGGAAGGGGAGGTAGAAGAGAGGGGACTGGATTAAAATTCTTTTTTTAAAAAAATTATATATTATAAAAAAGATTAGGAGATTAAAACATGATATAAAGTTGCAAGATAGAGAGAAAGGGTGAATATAGAGAGAGGAATAGGAGATAGGAAAGCAATAGGGTTTGGGAGGAAAAGAGCTCAGAGGAGGGAAGGAAATCAGGAGGAAGAGGAGATATTACAGAGGGGAGGATTGAAATTGAAGAGTTGACAAAAGATAGGATTAAGGAGGGAAATACAAGAGGTAGAGAAAGAAGTGAGGGGATGGGGTAGAAAAAGAGAAGGGGTAAGAATGGGAGAGTAAAGGGAGAGGGGGATAGATTAGAATTATAATTTGAATATTAAGAGATTAGAATATAAAGTGGAATAGGGAGAGAGGGAGAATATGTATAGGGAGTGAAGGAAAATAAGGACAAGAGATGAAAGAAAAACTAATATAGGCTGAAGGGGGAAAAATAAAGAAAGGAATTTAATAAAGTTGAAAGTGCGTTGCGCAGAGAAAGGAGAGGGTGAGAAAGGAGAGAACTTAAAATTATAAAATTAGCTGAGAATAGGATGAAGGGGAGAATGCTAAGGGGAGAGAAGGGAGGGAAGAGGAGGGGAGAAAAGGAGTGAGAATAAGAAGGGACTGATGGTAGGGGTAGTTAGAGAGAGAGTGAGAGATAAATGAATGAGGATTTTAACTCAATTCAACTTTTATGCACAGTCTCTGGGAATTTTTGGTTTGTTTGTTTTTTGGTTTTTCCTTGCTTCCTTCCTGAGTCCGCTCCTATTCAAAATTCCATGAGTTTCAAATCTTTTCTGGTTGGTTGGCTGGCTGTGGGAGGGTTCTGCTTGATTCTGGGGTTGCTAGTCTTTTATTAGTGGGCCTACCACCGCTCTGCTGTGAGCTGCCTTTAGTTGTCCCCTCCTGAGGCAGCCTCAGCCCTCCTCAGGCTTGTCCAGCTACTCCTTCCCTCTGTTGGTCCAGCCTGTGCCTGCCAGCAATCCCCGCCCTGCCTCCAGTCCTGTCTCTATTCCCAGGCTACAGCTTCTGCTCTCTTCCCTGTCTATATGCCTGCGCACCCTACCTCTCTCCCTGTCTCAAGATCGTCCTTTTGTTCTGCAGGACTCTGGCACAGTCGGTCAAAGTGCTGGGCCCAGTGGCCCTTTCCTGCCCAGGGCCTCTCCCCTAGTCTGGAGCTTTGCAGTGGCTTTCCTGTGTGTGCTCTTCTCCTTGCCCCAAAACTTTCTCTATTCTGAGCTACCGCTTCCGCTGGCTTCCCTGTCTATCGGCCTGCGCGCTCTATCTTTCTTCCCGCCCCAGCACCGTCCCTTTGTTCTATAGGATTCTAGTTTGGTCGGTCAGCGCATCGCTCTCCTTCCCCGGGGCTCTCTGCGAGTCTAGAGCTCTGCAGCAGCCCTTCCCTGTGGCCCCTTCTCCCCGCCCTAAAACCGTCTCCCCTCCAGAACCTCCGCCTCTGCTCTCTTCCCTACTTACACACCCTGCACGTCCTATTTCTCTCTTAGCCCCAGACTGGCCTTTTGTTCTGTGGGATTCTAGCACGACTAAAGAGCAAACACTGATTTCAAGAACACAGTTCTCCCCCGGTCCGGAGTTCCGCAGCAGCTTTTCTGTGCTGCCGTTCTCCTTGCCCCAAAACTGCTCCTTTGTTCTGTAGGGCCCTAGCGCTAGTGCTGGGCTCACCCGGAGTGCCAAGCTTTCGGTCGGAGGTTGCAGCTGAGGATGTTTCCCTCTAGACTCAGATCACAGCTTCTCCCAGTCCTGGTTGTTCACTGTTCTCTCCCTCCTCTGGCTTTTTCGGCCAAATCCTCTCCCTAGCTCCCTACAAGAATTCACTCCGGGCTAGTGAGCTCTCCGGCTTGATACTGCAAACGCACCACGGAGTCTCGGAATGACTCAGCCTGCAGTTTGTGATAAACCCCTCCACCCCCCTCCACGCTGCTCCCACGATCTCCTCCCTGGATCTCCTCCCCGTTCATGTTATCAGATATCCACACTCACTCAGTCACTCACTCCTCTCCGCATTTGTTCCTGGATTCTGTCCTTAACAGGAGCGAGCTGAGGACACTGTCCCTACTCCGCGGCCATCTTGGTCCCCTCTTCTATGTCTTTTAAAAATTTATTTTTTTTTAACAAGGTTACTTTTATTTTATTTTATTTTATTTTATTTATCTCTTTTTAGAGAGAGGGGAAAGGAGAAAAAGAGGGAGAGAAACATCAATGTGTGGTTGCCTCTCAAGCACCACCAACTGGGGGCCTGATGTGCAACCTAGTCAAGTGCCCTGACTGGGAATCCAACCAGTGACACCTGGTTCACAGGTCACTGAGTCACAGCTGCCAGGGCTTATTCTATGTCTTGATTGTGGTGGCAGCAACATGGCTATATATGGTTGTCTAAATTCATAGACACGTATACTTAAAGAGGATAAATTTTGCTGTATATAAATTATGTCTCAACAAACTTACTTAAAAATAATAAAAAATGAACAAAGATAAATTAGGTGAATGCAAGTCTAAAGAAAGCAGGGCTCACAATCATACCTCTCAAGGCAGAAGTCAGATGAAAAATCATCAAAAGGATAAGTAACTATACTTTATCATCTTAAAGGCTATAAATCACAACATGCTTAACAGTTATTAATATTTATGTGTACACTAACAGCAATAATTCTCATAAAGCATAAATGCAAAGGAGTCAAATAAAAACATGCAGGACATGCTTATAAAACAAAAGAATAATGGCCAATAAAATAAAATAAAATAAAATAAAAACAACACAGTATGTGAGACAAAAAAACCAAACAGACTGTTCCACCTGGAAATAAAAGAAAAAAAAAATTAAAGTTTTGGGCCTAAATTGAAAAGTAAAACAACAAAATTATTTCAAATTAATGATAGTGTGTAATATATAAAAATCTATGGGATAATAGGAAAACGACTATCATAGAAAATGCACAGTAGAAATATCTATATAAATAAAACAAAAAAGAAAAATAATTTAAACATTCACTTCAATGAGCCAGGAAAAGAGTAAACTAAGAGGAGAATTAATAAAAAGAAAACAGAAATTGAGTTGGGAAACAAAAACAATAAAACTGATGAATAAATGTGTAAATTGTTTTATTTGGGGGAATTATACAAAATAGTAAAACAACTGGCTAATCAACTAAAAATAAAAATGGAAATCAAGCATTAATATACATATTGTGATAAAATCTTCAGGACACATAGCTCCATTTCTAGGGAAAAAAATTGCGTGGACCAAACAAGGTGGTGGTGGCGGCAGCTAGAGGTTAAATGATATGGACCAGAATAGTAATTCACAAGGAGCTACTGAGGTGCTGGTAATTTTCTCTTTCTTGGTATTATTGCACAGGCAGGTCAAATGTATTGTGGTGACTCATTGAATTATATAGTAACAACTGTGTATTTCTCTGTAAACATGTTATACTTTGATTTAAAAAAAAGTTTAAAACATGGCAGAGGTGGGAACAGTTGTTCTAACCTTTCTCCTGGCATTCTTTGCCATTGGTTTTATTTAATCACAATTCCATCACCTCATCTGAAGCAAGTTCAATGGATAGGTCCCTCTTTGTTCTGTAATAACACCATTTAAAAGCTGCCTAGTAACATTTTTTTGCAAACTGTTTTTAACTGGAACTTTGCAAGCATATTGAAATAATGTAAAATTTATTTTTCTGAGAAATTTATGCAATCAAAAGGTAAATGTAGGTGAGAAAATAATTTTTAAATGCAATATTCAACAAGATTGACCATATTTTGAGAGATTAAAAATAATTAAAAATAAATTATAATCCTACCAAATACAAGCTATGACTACAATGGAATTAAACTAGGAAGAAAAGGGGGACTTCCTCAACCTGTTTCTACCTTCTCAAGGTCGAGGGAAACAGTGAATGCAATCTGGTATTAAGGGGACTTGAACCCATAGAGTGAAGTTTATCAAGAAACTTATTGAACTGTATATATAGTATGGAGGGGAAAAGTGTGAGGCACAGAATTCCTGTCCTCAACAGGCAAAACTGTAAGCTTAGAAATTCCCTATGTAGAAAGCAAACTCTTGGAATCAGATCAGTAGGTCAATAGATCATTAGAAGAGACCTGTCTAAAACAAACAAACAAACAGAAACTTAAATGGCAATAGTTTCTCTTGAAAAACAAAAATAATGTATTCAGAACTATTTAGATTTGTACCTCTTCCAAGCTTTAAGGTTTATAAAGAAATCTTGTGCTTGATGTCACTGATTTGACAACCAGGTAGCACCATGAAAGCACTGATTTGTTACAGTTAAAAACTTGTTCTCCATCAAATGATGACAATGATCCCAGACCTGAGAAGTAAAAGACACAGGAATATTACCAAAGGAGGTTATTAACTCAGGTGTAATCAGTCACAAATTCAATAGTGAATCAGACTTCCCTGAATTTCCAGCATATTTTCAGGTTTAATGTTGTTGTTCAGCTAAATGTAATGTTCCCTTCTTATTTGATTAACTTATATTCTTTTCCGCTGCAAAATCTTGCAATTTATTGAAAATCAGAGCTGATTTTTATAACTTTACAATTATAAAAATAGATCTAAAAGACCATGATTTATTCTTAATGTTTTTGTCCTTTAACTTAGAAACATTTTGATCATTCTATGGGATGGTAATATTTTCCTAAAACTGAATACATTCTTGTCTGCTTACATATTTTAAAGATTTGATTAGATCCCTGTCTCTCCCTATATGTACGTCTGCCATTGCTATTACTTCCTCACTGAGGAGAAACAATTCAAACACTTAAAAAATTTTTTTTCTGATAAGACAACTTACAAGTACTGTGGGGAACTCACTCAATATTTTTCCTGTGTCTGTCACCCTCTATTTTATGACCGAAGCTGAAAATCGTAAGCAATTTTATGTTCTTACGTATTGCTGACTACCCACTCCTGCCCAACACAATGACATCCCTACTGTCCCACATTTCGCTTCACAGTCATTTCCAGAATCAGGGGTATGTGGGAGGAGGGGCTTTGGGAGGGCAAGGGAAAATATTTGTTCAGTGACTATGAGTCAGATGATGTGATGGGCATTTTACACCTGACATCTCATTTTATCCTCATATTTCATAGAAGAAAACAATGTCAAAGAGAGGTTAAGTAAGCTGTTCAGTAATAAACTCAAGCATATCTGACTCCAAAGATAAGCAGTGCAAGTATCTTGAATGAGAAAAAGCAAGAAAATTCCTGTCCTTATATTTTTTGACATATGGTGCTTTGGGCCAGTGTTGAGGGTGGCAGGCAGGTACTTATTCTATTATCTGTTCCACTTGTGGAATTATAAAATAATGAAGTTAATAATTTCAAAGTAGAAAGGGACATAGTCTAACTACATGGAGTTTTTCCTTCCTAACCATATTTAGAAACTATAATCTGAACTAAAAATCTTAGCACTAGTTTAGTTTGGGTGTATATTTGTTTTGTCTTACTAGAAAAAGATGTCACGTCTTTGAAAACTGCCATCTAGATAAATGTTTTTCTTTATTACCCCCAAATTCCCAAGAGGGGAGTTAACTGAAGAAAATTTAAGCGCTGTTGAACAAGATTGTCCCAGGTTTCAATCTCTGTTCTGATTTTCACCTGCTTCTACATTCTCTTTTGTGAACTGCAGCAACATTTTATAGGGTTGCTACTTTACTAAGATGATGTTATGCTGACAACAGTTGTAATACCTGCAGGGATAAAGTGTCGATTTTCTGCAGCTTTTGAAAGGTGTAGACGTAATTGAAAAAGAAAGACTTTTAAATTAAAACCTTTCGCTAACCAGAGAAAGGTCTTCATGATCTGACTTTGTTTTGTCAAACACTGATGGTTCTGAGATATTATACCTCTCATGCATACGATATATCAGAAACACAAGGCATCTGGGTCAAGGAAGAGTTCTGTATTAATGTTCACACCTGATCAACAGTAATATTGTAGCATTGGTCCCCCACAGCTAGATTACAGGCAACACAATGAGTTCCTATGGAAACTTTCAGGGCAAGTGATGAGTTTCACTCCATAGAGGAGAGATGGAGAACAATGGATTTGTTCAGGAGAAAGACAGCTTTTCCGGGTTCCCTTTTAAAGGAGAAAAATCTCTTTGCTCTACTGAAATAGGATGGTAGGGATTCTGGGTTCTCATTCCCTCAACCCTTTTGGAATGTAAATACATCTTTCCAATTAACAAATTAACTCTGGGGCCTCAGCTTTTATGACCCAAGATCTAGGCTTCATCCCTTTTGAATGATAAATTCCTAGGCATACAGTCTTCTTGATACCCTGATTGCTTAATCTAGAGGTAATTCAGACTGTAATAATTTGGCCTTCTAGGGCAAAGGAGACATTTTAGTATACTTTTGGATCAAAGCAATTAACTGTACAAATAAGTACAGATCTGAACCTCATGGAAAGTAAACATGTTTCTAGGGAAAATAAAAGCATACATTTTTATATTTTCATGTTTTGGGAGGTTAAGGCTTTTCACAGGAGCCCTGAAAAATCTAGGAAAAATGTGTTTTCCCATATGCTCTTACTATTCACTAATTATCACTCAGGTTTCCCCTTCATATAGAGCATGCTTTGCCAACAAAGTTATTTTCTGGACTTCTTGTATATCTTAGAATTGCTCACTTCTACAGTTTTGCTCTTGATATTCTTTCTATATATGTAGAATGAATGCCATTCTTAGCTCCATGGGTCCTAATACTCCCAAAGACTGCAACACACAACTCAAATACTTTCTTCCCCATGGAATGTGACTGATTCCCTAACTGGATATCTTCTCTTCCTTCTTTGAACTACCATCTGATACTGTGGCCCTCTTTCGTGGCATTTAATCATCTTCTGTCTGTACTATAGTTTTTTAGGTTTCAGTTTTCCTAGCAGACTGTACATTCATTTGAAACAAGGCTTAAGATTCTGATTTAAGGTAATACTGAATACCATTTATTTATTTATTTTTGCAAGTTGAAGATATTTATTTATTTATTTATTTTCTCCTATGACCTATTAATACTTGCCTTTCCTCCTTAATATCATAGGACCCTAACATATCTATTGGAAGATAAGTTGTTTAATCTGGGAAGATGTGTTAATTTAGGTAACTAAGATTTACTCCATCACTTGCTGTCTAAGAGCTAATTTTGGTAGAAATAAGTACACAGTCATTGAACTCATAGCATGCATGGCATTCATGACCACCATGTGTGCACTTCTAACTGGAGTTCTACATTAATAGCTTCTTGAAACCACCTAGAGAATTATTTATGTGCCATCCATACTTAATATATTAATATGGTTATATTACTAAAGTTAATACTGGTGGGGAAGAAGTAGGTTTATAGCTGTGAGTACAGTTTACTTTTGTATTATTATTTATTAATTATTGCATTATTTTTCATATGAACAACTGTAAACCTACTCTTGCCATACCTTGTATAATTCCTGGCACATCAAATTATGGTTTAATAAATATTGAATGAGTAAAAACAAAGTTTAATAAATTACTAACATTACCTTTTGAATGACTTGTAACAACATTATCAATCATTTTTGGAGAGAATTCAGTTTTTTGTGGGGTCCAGTTATGTGTAAGATTATAACAAAGGGAAGGATTTTAAATAAATATTTTTCTTTATATTGTTTTAAATATTTTTAAGGTTTGTTGGTTAAAATTAAAGCCCATATTTAATTTCATCATAGAATATAGGCTGAACTTAGATGTTCCACTTTCATATCAATGCTGGAGACTTTAATTTGGCCTTAGTTTTGAGTGAGATCTAGTAGTGGATACGCTATTGTGGCTCTCTGCTCTAATTCTGCTCTTTCCTACTGTGATGACTCCACTGAAATTCTGGATTATAGATTATTCAGAAAATATGTAATTCGATTTTAAAATATGTGACAGTGAGGAAGCAACATTCACTGGCAAAACTGTGGGCGGGGGATGAGAGAGTGAGACAGTGTGACTGTAAGGCCTGATCATTTTGGGGATTGTAGCAATATTTTATACCATCCAATGAAAACTGGTATTAGACAACCTGTTTGGCTGTTAGAATTTCAGGGAAAAATTTGTAAAGTTCTACCCTATAACTATTTGGGAGATTTTTGGAACAGCTCTTGTTCCCCCTCTGAGTGAGAGAGAACAGATCTGTGCTAATGAGATCAATTAGAGTTCAGAAATTTAAGGTAGGATTAATTGCATCAGAAACATATGATTACATTTCCTTTGAAATAAATGAGTTTAGAAATTATACAACAATGTTTAAGATTATTTTGTGATGTGTCAAAACCACTGAATATTAGAAAAATAATATTGTACTTACTCCATGAATTCTATAAACTCAATTATATTAATTATACTTACTTTTAATACAAATAATACAAATTATTCCTACTGCAGATTTTTCATTGCTGTGAAGGTTAAAGAATTTTACATATACTTTGAAAAACTCAACACTTCCTTGTTCTTATGGGAGACATATTTCATTTATAATAAACCTTATGACTTTGTTTCAATTCTTTTTATTCCTCTATTGGTTCATGCATTAGCAGTTGTGATAACATACCAACAAAAAGCACTACCTGTTTATGTATTAGAAGAGAAAATCTTTTGTTATTTGTCACTTTGAGTAGATTGAACTATATCATTCTCTTGTATCCAAGAGGAGTGAGTATTCGGAGGTGTCTGCTATGTGTAAGGATCCAAAGAATGGAACAGCAATCTCAGTGAACTTCTTAATGTTGGGACTTTCAAACACTTGCTTATACATATCCTGTTTTGTAGTTTTGCAAGGCCTCTTGAGACTATGTGACTCTTCATTATCTAATGAGTATTTATTTAAAATTATGATTCAATTTTCTTCTTTTGTTCTTAAAAAGAAATAAAGCAAACAACAGTAACCACTTTTGTTGTTTTACTTGGGCTGGATTCCTTGAAATAGAAAGCCTTGGTGAATTCACATGGAGGGTTTTACCCCTTAGGATATATTTTATACAAAGTCTGATGCAATTTAACAAAGACTTTTGTGAGGAGAGTTCACAACTAAATGATGGTAATAAAGGTTGTGCATAGTTCCCTATCCTTTGACTTTTTCCGTTAAATATTTTCAGAATTGTTTCTCCTTTCCATTTCAACTTTTATCTATTCTAGATTGTTCCCCATTCCCTCCAGAAGGATTACCACAGATCATTTATAATATCTCCTTGAATCCACAATCCCTTTCATTAATCCCATTTTTCCAATTCACCACTTTCAAGTATTTTATTCATTCAAACATTTGTTTGTGCTTTGTTTAGTCATTCACTAATTTATCATTATCAAACTTCTACTGAGTACATCCAAATGCTATAAATTCTGCTAGGGAATGGAATTATAATTCAGTTGTTACTTTCATGAGGTTTAGTAATTCATTTTCCTACTCTAATTTTAAGTAGCTACACAGTTTTCCTAATGCATCAAGTCAACCTAAATGTTTTAATTTCTATCAAAGTTCTTTAACCTACAGTCAGCAATTTTCAACCTTTTTCCTCTTATGGAACACTTAAACTAAATACTACAATTCTTCAGTACACCAAAAAAAAAAAAAAAAGACCCTTTTTTTTCTGATCTGACAAAAAATAGGTATAATTTTACTCACTTACATTGGCTGGCTGCTGTTGTGTTGACTGTTGTCATTTATTTGTTTGATAATCTAAGAGATAAGAGGTCAGTGCCCCTGATTAAATAGTCAGGTACTGCATGTTTTAAAAATTCTTGTGGCATACTCGTTGAAAATCACTGCTATAGCTCCCTGAGTCTACCAAATTATTCATTCAGTCATAAGGTATGTGTTTATTAAACCCCTATGACACTCAAGGTATTTTGCTCTTTGATATTCTTTCCTGATGTCTCACAGTATGTTTCCTTTAGGATTGCCAGATAAAATAAAAGGTGCATGGTTAGTTTAAATTATAGATAAACAAGTTTTAGTATAGGTGTCCATGCAATATTTAGGGCATACTTATACTAAAAAATTCATTGTTTACATGGTAATAAAGTTTAACTGGGTATCCTGTGTTTTTATTTGCTCTATCTGACAAAGAATACTTAGGAATTTTCCTTCCCTCTAGTGAGATTGACTGCTTCATTCTGGATTTTTTAGTAATAACTCAATATTCTTAGCACTTTGTACATCTTAACCAAAATAATCCTCAGGACTACCCATTGATATAAGAATCATTATTATTCCCATTTTAGATATGAAGGTGTTGAGATGAAAATGTCAAGAAAGTCCCCAATGTCACCCAACCAGCAAGTATAAGTTCAGACTATGAGCCTGCAACTTTGAAACCAGAGTCAAAAGTCTTAATCATTATGTAGCACAGCTTCTGTGCAGTAAGTAAGGTCTTTTACTCCTGCATAAGGTTGCTCCAGAAAATAGCATTTGATAATGACACCTCATATGACAATTTCATAATCATGCATCCTTATAAATGGAAGTCTATATTTAATGTGTCAGCATATTCATTTTGCCTAGGCATTTCTAGGTCCTGAGTGCATGAACACCACAAATATTATTGGGCACATTTTTTTCTGTTGCCTGATGATTCAGGAAAGAAAGTAATGCTGTCCTATGAGGAGTATGGCTTGTTCTAATGACCATCTCTCCGGACATGCACTTACTCTGTGTCATGCACTTACACCTTCTGAGACCTACTGAGATAAATTCCATTTAAAATGGAATTTTACTTTAAAATCAAGCTGAATCTCCTGAAGATCCAGTCATAGAGTGTCAATTCATTCTTCTATACATTTGGTGTTCTCCAAGTTCTTCTGTAGTGGTCAGAGACTATTACCTATCTCTCTTATTTTGAATGAAGATACTTTTCTTCTCTACTGGGGTCCTTAGACAAGTCAATAGTAAAGTTTGTACATAATCCATCTTTGTAAGTCTGTGTCTCCAAGCAAAAGTGTTATGGGCTAAATTGTGTCTTTCCCAGTTTAATGTAAGATCTAACCCTACCCCAGTACCTCAGTATGTAACTGTATTTAAAAATAAGGTTTTTAAAGACGAGATTATGTTAAAATAAGGTCTTTAGGGTAGGCTATACTCCAATATGACTACAGCCCTTATAAGAAGAGGAGGTTTGGCCACACAGGAAGATGTCAGACATGTGCATGCATAAGACAGCGAAGTGAGCACACAAGAAGACAGCCATCTGCAAGCCAATAAAGATGTCTCAGAGGAAACCAAAATCTTCTAACAGCTTGATCTTTGATTACGAGCTTCCAGAACTGTGATAAAACAAATTTCTGTTGTATAAACCACTCAGTCTGTGGTCTTTTGTCATAGTGGCCCTAGAAAATGAATATAAATGGCTTGTTTATTTAGAAAAAAGAGATCCCGATGCTTGTTCTACCTCTGAGAATAGACATCAAACTAATGTAGACAAATGTTTCCATGACCATGTCATTCCCATTTGGCCCCATCAGGTTTTAACTATTCAAAATTTGGCTGTCCACTACTACAGATGCTCTTCTCATTACCCACGGCACTGCCTGCTCTTTATTGAGCTTCTGTTATAGGTATGCCAGTGATTTCCTTATGGTATCTCAACAAATTCTTGCAACAACTCTGGGAGTTAAATATTAATACAGATAAGGAATTTGAGTCTAAGACCCTAAAGCAGGAAAATCAGTCTTCATTTTAATGGGCAAAACCTAAAGCCGAAGAACCAGTCTTCATTTTAATGGGCAGAACCTTGGCATTCAATTAAATTGCAGGTTAGTTAAGATCAGACTTAGTATCTTAGATTACCCACAGACTGAGTACATGATTGGTCTTTAATATATGCTGCTGATTGATTTGGTCATTGAGTTAGGAGAAGAGCCTGGAGGGGTAGCAATTCACCATGTTCCTGCCAACACATCTTTCCACTTCATCTCTCCTGTGGAACTCTGTGATGTCTTGATGGAGAGGCTACACCAACAATTCTCTCAGTTAAATGATACCCCTATGACCATCTAGATCATTTAAGCTTGATTCAGGAAAGAACTTTTTAAGGCTTTGATATAACATCCCATACCCATATGTGAGAACTTCAGGTAGTGGAAAGAATATTTAACAGTAGAAAGAAGCCATAGAATCTGGTACTAGTTCTATTTCATAATGAAAGGAAACCACAAGAGAAATTTAATGTTTCCAAGCCTGAATCTTCAGAGTTCTAATGAGGATAATGATGGAAGCTATACTTGCATCACAGGATTGATGGAAGGACCAACTGAAGCAATATGGACATACTTTGAAATATTTGCTTCCTGGAACCTAGAGTAATGTGGGTTCTTTTCCTTCCAAATGTTGCTACCCTTCCATTTTATACCACAACTTTGTAGTGACAGGTAATATGGTAAAGTAGCTGGATAATTTTTCTCTATTATAATACACATACTGGAAAATATTTTATTTTTAGCAGATTTTAAAAAGCTTTTAATAGAAAATAGTGAGTAAAATGACTTTGTTGATGCTCTAAAGTCATTTTACTTTGGTGTAATACCTGCATGCGATGATTGTCAGAGGATGGGTTTCCTGGGAAGCATATTCTGAGTCAGAACGTGGGGTATCCATCATTTATTACTGAGCACTCTTGGCATTAACCCTTGTGGAATGTAATGGAAGAAGGATAAATGTGCAGAAGGAGAAGTCAGACTAGAATGGTGGCCCAGTGACAGTGTCAGCTGACCATCAGGAGCTTAAAGTGGCTCTATTTCTGGCAAATTTTTATTTTATTTTATTTTAATCAGATTTATTGGAGTGATATTCATTCATAGGGTCATATAGATTTCAGGTGTACATTTCTGTGATGCATGATCTGTGTATTGAATTACATGACCACTTCATAAAGCCAAATCATCTCCCATCACCATATGTTTAACCCCCTTTATCCTTCACTACTCCCCACCCCCTTCCCTCTGGTAACCACCATGCTGTTGTCTTATTTATGAGTTTCAGTTTTATATCCCACATATGATTAAAATCATTCTTAGCTTTTTCTGACTGACTTATTTCACTTAACATAATATTCTCAAGGTAAGAAATAGAACAAAAAAAGTCATCTGATTTGTATGACATCATGAAAGACGCCAAACAGACAAAGTAATCCTGAGAAAAAAGAATGAAGGCAGAGGTATCACACTACCTGACTTCAAATTATAGTACAGAGCTATGATAATCAATAACAGCATGGTATTGGCAGAAAAACAGACATGCAAGCCAATGGAACAGAACTGAAAGCCCAGAAATAAAACCACATGTATATGGGCAAATAATTTTTGACAAAGAAGCCTAAAACACACAACAGAGAAACAAAAAGCATCTTCATTAAATGGTGCTCAGAAAATTGAAAGCTATATGCAAAAGAATGGAACTAGATTATCGTTTGTCCCCATATACAGAAATGAATTAAAAATGGATCAAAGATGTAAATGTAAGATCTGAAACACTAAGTTACTTAGAAGAAAACATAGGTACTAAACTTATGGACCTTGGTCTTAGATAAGATTTTATCAATTTGACCCCAAAGGCAAGGGGAGTAAAGGAAAAAATAAATGAATGGGACTATATCAAACTAAAAGCTTCTGCACAGTAGAAGAAACTGCCAACGAAACAAAAAGGCAATCAACTGAATGGGGGTTGATATTTGCAAACAATAGCTCAGAATATATATATATATATATATATATATATATATATATATATATACAAATGGCCAGTATATATATATGAATAGAATAGCTCTTAAGAGTTATCTGTTGTGTGTGGGTTGAAATGGCCAAGCCTATTTCAGATTTAGTCAATCATTCAATGTGGTCTGCCTGGCAATCTTCATTACTTTGGGAGAAATGGCTTTCTGCTGTTGAGATAATTGCTGAAGGGGCTGATGAAGACTGTCAACAGCAATCTCAGCAGCCAGGACAACAAATCTGTCACTGAAGGGACCACATACCTGCTTCTGCAATAGTGTCCTATTAGATAATACAAAGAGAATTTCAGGAAGCAGAACAGTCCTCTTCCTCACACTACACCCATCACCAGTACAGTTAACCACAGGCAACCTTGTTCTATAGTTTCTATTTTGCCATTTTCTTGTGGTAACCCACAAAACTATAGGTTACATTTTTTACCTGTTTCTTCAGTCATGGTTAGATTCCACACTTTTAAGCATGGTTTTGTGTTGGAGGGATAGACATTTGCCAAAAAGAAAAATAATAAATAATAGACGTTCTAGGCAGAAGAGAGAAGATGAACAACAGTGAGATGATTTTAAGCACCAGTTTCCCCCTTCCCCTCCTTGTGCACTATGGTGTCCTCTGCACCTGGCCTAGTGCCTGGTACAGAGTAGGTATTTAACAAACATTTATTGACTCCTTCTCTGAAAGATGAGTATGTGGCTCACTTTTTCTCCTTTTCCTTGCAAATATTTATAGCTTAATTATTTTAACTTATTACATTGATCTCCTTTGCAATTCTAATGCTATATTTATACTTCTGTATATTTTTTATAAGTGCTCTCAACTACCAACAGCATCTCTTGACTCTCTGCTCATGAATAAGGACCCCAATGGCCTTACCCTTTCCCTCACCTTTCCCCACCTTTTGCTTCCCATCATCAACCAACTACAGCTTTATTTTTATATTGTTAAATATGCTGACATTTATATTCTTGTTCTGAAGTCTCAACCATGCTATCTATGCTTTTCCTTCCCTGCCTGACTCTCAGGATCAAACATGATAATGGCTACAAACTACTCACATAAAACTTGAAAGCCTTCAGCTTAAGACCACCCTCTTAGAAGCCATCAGCTGATGGCTTCTGCAAAGTTTGCCATCTGGGGTCTGTGGCCTGAACTCATCCAGTACATGTGTTTTATTTGGCGTATGTAATATTTTATACATTTGAACTGACATTTAAACACAGCATGATTCCAGATTGACTCTAAAAGTGAAGAATCAGTGAACAGCCTTTATATTGTTGTGTTGATTTTCAAATAGTGTGCTAAGAATAAATTTCTTTTCTATAGGAACAGATTTCTTTTCTATAGGAACAATGTCACCATAATGGGTTGCTCTTAGGAGACATGTTTCTAGTTTCTTGAGTTTTACATTATAACACCTGCTATGTGGAATTCTCCTTTTCCCAGAATTTTCTTCTCCTGGAGGCCCTCTAGCCACCTGTTTCAGTGTATGCAGGCTGCACTCTGGTTTATCTGCATTTGGGTGCGTTCTCTATTTCTGGAACTCCTGCTATTTGGAAGCTGTTATCTCTGGAACTGGTCTTTTATTTGCCGTTTGCCATTCATGTTTTCTGTCTATGGTTTCTTCTCTACACTTTAAAATATTTTCTGCTGTTTAAATTTAGCAATTTTAATGTAAGTCTAAAAATGCTTACACATTCTCTGGCTGACAGATTTTTCAGGGATTCTAGCTTTATTTAATCTTTCTGATCCTTTTAAAGGTTTCTCTTTTGCTTCCTGAGTAATGCTAAATTTCTGTTTTCTTGTTTTGGTCATGACTCTGTTTTACAATGTTTGTTTTCTTATACTTGATAATCTTTGGTTGTCCTTAATGATGATTAGATGATGGAATGAGTAGGTAGCATTTCTATTGTGTAAATAGGTGTATTTTCTTTTCAGGTCTCTGTCCTGATTGGTCCTCTGACTGGGAGCTATCTGTGGGATAAAGCATGCAGTGCCTTGTGTGAGGCTGTTCCTTAGGGGTGAGTTTGCTTTCAGCATCAATATCTACCTTCTTTTAGCAAGCCTTATTTTTTACACTGACTGGAAAGCTAGAAATTGTATCTACCCTAAACTCCCCAGCAGCCAAGATTCTAGGAGTGAAGTATGTTCTGCCTATTAAAAAAATGACTTTCCTGCTGTTATTTGGCTGTTTTTGCAAGCAATAAAGGGTGTTGGAGATGCACATTTGTAGGAATGTTCTTGATTCTTCTCCAGCTTTCTGGAGTCTGTCAGGATGTAGGTAGAAACTCTTTCCTGATCCCTTAAAAAACTGTATGTTCATGAGCTCAGTAGTTTTCATAGTTCTGCGTTTTGCAGAGATGGCAGCTGTTCTTGTGGATTAGTTTCTTACACTTCTGAGAGTCACACCTGAAAGCTGACTGCAGATCTTGCTGTTCCATCACTCCCGATTGATTGTAAAATCACCTACTTTCCATAATTTAATCCTGTGGTGCTTAGAAAAACAAACAAAAACCAACCAGAGTGGTTTCTATTTCCTGTACTGACTCTGGCCAGACAGAATGAACAATTGGACAATTGGGGATCAGGCTACAAATCCTCAAAAATAGAGTGGGGAGAATATTATTCTAGAAAGTTGATATTTAAACTAGCTTTCTTGATAATTTCTTCAGAGAGAGGCCGTTGGAATTGTGATAAGGCTAGGGTAAATGTCAGATGCCCATGTTCTCAGTTGAAACAGAGGAGAAGAATAAGGGGACATTTGCTCTAGTTCTTTTGTACACAGATCTTTATTAATTTCACTGTTTTCAGACCTATATTTTACCCTGTCCTCTATTACATCCGCTCCATTACATCCCTGTGGGGTTTAGGTGGACAGATTGGGCAACTCTGGATCTATGGTTCCTGTATAGTATATTCTTCTATTTATATCAATATGCTTTCCATCTTTCAGAAATTTGTTGAAATACTGACTTCCTGTCACATCTCACAACCATATTACTGACGAATAGTCTAATATTTGTGTTTCATTGGAATATCTGGATACAAATGTCTGGATCTTTACCTAGAATCTTATCTGAATTACCTGGTTCACCACTTTATTTAACAGAAATTCTTGAATTTATTGGGGTGACATGGGTTAATAAAGTTATATAGATTTCAAATGTATAATTCTATAATATATCATCTATATTTATATTGTGGGGTCACCAATCCAAAGTCAAATCTCCTTCCAACGCAATTTATCCCCATCTTTACCTCTTCCCACCATTCTTTCCTCTGGTAATCACCACACTGTTGTCTAAGTCTATGAGGTTTTTTTTCTTAATCCCTTCAATTTTTTCACCCAGATGTCAGTCTTTTCTTTGATTCTATGAGTCTGTTTCTATTTGTTTGTTAGTTTATTTTGTTCATTATATTTCTCATAAATGAAATCACATGGTACTTGTCTTTCACTGGCTTATTTCATTTAGCATAATGTTCTCCAGGTTCATCTGTGCTATCTCAAATGGCAAAATTTCCTTCTTTTTTTAGTACTGAGTAGTATTTCATTGTGTAAGAGTACCACATCTTTTTGATCCACATATCTACTGATGGACATTTGGGCTGCTTCCAAATCTCAGCTATTGTAACTAAACTGCAATGAACATAGGGGTACATATATTCCTCTAAATCAGTGTTTTGGGTTTCTTAGGATACATTTTGAGTAGTGGAAATACTGGGTCTCTAAGGCAGTTCTATTTTTAATTTTTTGAGAAAGCTCCATAGAGTTTTCCACAGTGACTGCATCAATTTATATTTCTACCAACAGTGCATGAAAGTTTCCTTTCCTCCACATCCTCACCAACACTTGTTGTTTGTTGATTTATTTATTATAGCCGTTCTGACAGGTGTGAGGTGATATTTTATTGTGGTTTTAATTTGCATTTCTCTGATGATTAGTGACACCGAACATCTTTTCATATGTTATTTTCCAGCTGTATGTCCTATTACGAGAAGTGTCTATTTAGGTCCTTTGCCCATTTTTTAAAAATTGGATTGTTTTTGTGGTGTTGAGTTGTATCTATTCTTTATAAATACATTTCTCATGAGATGTATCATTGGCAAATATATTCTCCCAGTCAGTGGGTGGTCTTTTCATTTTGTTTATGGTTTCCTTTGTTATTCAAAAACTTTTAAATTTGATGTAATTCCACTTGTTTATTTTTATTTGTTTTCCTTGCATAAGATGATACATCAGAAAAAAATATCACTATGAGACATGTCCAAGATTTTACTGCCTATATTTTCTTCTAGGATTTTTATGGTTTTGAGTCTACATTTAAGTCTTTAATCCATTTTGAGTTTATTCTTATGTATGGTGAAAGAAGGGTGTAATTTAATTTTTTATGTGTATCTATCCAATTTTTCCAACATCATTTATTGAATAAATTATCTTTACCCCATTGTATGTTTTTGCCTCCTGTGTCAACCATTAATTGACCATAAAGGCATGGAATTATTTCTGGGATCTCTAATCTGCTCCATTGATTTATCTGTCTGTTTTTATGCCAGTACCATGCTGTTTTGATTATTCTGGCCTTGTAGTAATTAAGTAACATGATTCTTTCAACTTTGTTCTTCTGTCTCAAGATTGCTGTGGTTGTCCAAGGTCTTTTCTTGTTCTATGTAAATTTTTGGAATATTTGTTTTAGTGCTGTGAAATAGACCATTGATATCTTGATAGGAATTGCATTGAATCTATAGATTGCTTTGGGTAATATAGACATTTTAACAATCTTAATTCTTTCTACCCATAAACATAGTATATGCTTCCACATATTTGTGTCTTCTTCAATTCCTATCTCCAATGTCTTATAATTTTCTGAGGACAGATTTTCTTCATCCTTGGTTAAACTTTTTACCAGGCATTTTTTATGCAATTATAAACTGTATTGTTTCCTTAGTTTCCCTTTCTGATACTTCATTGTTCATGTATCAAGATGCAACTTACTTCTGGATATTTATTTTGTATCCTGCTATTTTACTGAATTCCTTATCATTTGTACTAGGTTTTTTTGGTGAGATCTTTAGGTTTCTCTATACAGTATATAGTAACATGTTAAGTACAAATAATAATAGTTTTACTTTTTCCTTTCTAATTTTGATGTCTTTTATTTCTTCTTCTTGTCTGATTGCTGTGGCTAGGACTTTCAGTACTATGTTGAATAAGAGTGGTGAAAGTGGAGATCTCTTTTTAGTTTGTAATCTTAAGGTAAACACTTGAATATTTTTGTCGACTATGATGTTGGCTGTGAATTTGTAATATATGGGTTTATTATGTTGAGGTATGTTCCCTCCATTCCCACCTAACAAAGAGTTTTTATCATAAATAAGTGCTGGATTTTATCAAATATCAAATACTATTTCTGCATCTATTTATGTGATCATATGATTTTTAACCTTCATTTTGTTTATCTGGTGTACCACATTTACAGATTTGTGGATAGTGTACCAACCTTGCATCCCTGAAATAAGTTCCACTTGATTATGGTGTATGATCTTTTCAGTGTATTGCTGTATTCAATTTGCTGATATTTTGTTGAGGATCTTAGCATCTATGTTCATCAGGGATATTGGCCTATAATTTTCTTTCTTTATTGTGTCTTTATGTGGTTTTGGAATTAGGATAATACTGGCCTCATAAAATGAGCTTGGAAGTCTTCCTTTCTTTTGAATTTTTTGGAATAGTTCAAGAAGGTAGGTGTTAGTTCTTTGTTTTTTTTTTTAATTTGTATATTTATTATTTAATTTTTGTAATTTGAAATGCCCTAGAGAAGACTACAGTTCAGTCTTTTGAACAATTTGAACAATTTGGTGAGGTATCAGATTTTATAAGAGAAATAGTTTACTTGTTGTAAAACAACCCTAGGTGTTTTTATGGTAAAAAAGAAAACTATATAACATATAATTTAACACCTTAACCATTTTTAAGGGTACAGTTCAGTAGTGTTAAGTATATTCATATTTTTGAAAAACATATATCCAGAACCTTTTATCTTTCAAATCTGAAATTCTATTCCCATTAAACAACAATTCTCCCTTTTTCCTCTCCTCTCAGTCATGGTAACCACCTTTAGACTTTCTGTTTCTATTAATTTGACCACTTTTGATCTCACAAATGCAATACAGTAATTTTGTTACTGGCTTAGTCCATTTAGTATAATGCCTTCAAGTTTCATTCATGTTGTAGCATGTGATAGGATTTCCTTCCTTTTTAAGGCTAAATAATATTTCATTAGATGTATACACTACATTTTGTTTATTTATTCATCCATCAATGGACAATTGAGTTGCTTGCACTTTTTGGCTCTTGTGAATAATGCTGTTGTGAAATGGGTGTGCACATATCTCTTTGAGATCCTGCTTGCAATTCTCTTGAATATATAGAAGTGGGATTGCTGGGTTAGTTCTTTGAATATTTGGTAAAATTTGCTTGTGAAGCTATCCAGTCCAGGACTTGTTTGTTGGAAGTTTCTTGGTTACTGTTTCAATTTCATTAGTTATAATTGGTCTATTCAGATGTTTTCATTCTTCCTGATTCAGTTTGTGGAAGATTGTAAATTTCTAGGAATGTATCCATTTCATCCAGATTTTCCAATTTGTTGGCATATAGTTCTTAATATTTTTTAAACAATATTTTGTATTTCTTTGGTGTCTGCTGTTATTTCTCTTTCATTTTTTATTTTATTTATTTGTGTCCTTTGCTTTTCTTTTTTTTTTTTTTTGATGTGTCTGGTTAAAAGATTGTCAGTTTTGGTCATCTTTTTAAAGAACCAGCACTTGGTTTTATCAATCTTTTGTATTTTTTTAGACTCTATTTCATTTAGTTCTGCTCTGATCTTTATTATTTCCTTTATTTTATTCAATTTGGGCTTTTTTTGATGTTCTAATTCCAGTACCGTTAGGTACAAAGTAGGTTATTTATTTGGTATTTTTCTTGTTTCTTGTGGCAGGACTGTAATGTTATAAATTTCTCTCTTAAGACTGCTTTTGCTCTGTCTCATAGGCTTTGAGCTTTTATTTTTTCAAGGTATCTTTTGATTTCTTTCTTGATCTCATTGTTAACCCATTCATTGTTTAATAACATGCTACTTAACCTCTATATCTGTGTGTGTTTTTCAGTTTTTTTCTTGTGATTACTTTCTATTTTTATACCTTTATGGTCAGAGAAAATGCTTAATATGATTCCAATCTCCTTAAATTTACTTATACTTGTACTGTGTCCTAACATGTAGATATCTTAGAAAATGTTCCTTGTGCACTTTAAAAGAATGTATATTCTCTTGCTTTGTGGTGAAGTGTTCTGAAGGTATCAATTAAATCCATCTGATCTAACTTGTCATTTAAGCCATTGTTTCCTTGTTGATTTTGTTGAGATTATCTGAAAGCCTTACAGGAGCTCCCTTGTAGGTAACTAACTGTATTTCTGTTGCTATTTTAAGATTCTCTCTTTGCCTTAAACTTTGCCATTTTAATTATGATGTATCTTGTTGTGGGCCTCTTTGGGTTACTCTTGTTAGGAACTTTTTATGCTTCTTGGACTTGTATGTCTGTTTCCTTCACCCAGTTAGGGAAGTTTTTAGCCATTGTATTTTCAAATATGTTCTTGACCCCTTGTTCTCTCTCTTTTCCTTCTGGTAGCCCTATAATGCAGATGTTGTCATGTTGCCTCAAAGGTCCTTTAAACTATCCTCATCTTTTAAAATTATTTTTCCTTTTTGCTGCTCTGATTGAGTGTTTTCTACTATCTTGTCTTCCAAATCACTGCTTTGATACTTTGCTTCATCCAACCTGCTGTTTATTCCTTCTAATATGTTTCTCATTTCAGATATTGTTAACTTCATTTCTGACTGGTTCTTTTTAAATGCTTCTTATGTCCTTTTCATTCTGTTGAAGTTCCCACTATGTTTCTGTTCTTGAAAAGTTCCTTCAGAATCCCAACAACCTTTTTTGAACTCTGTATCTGGCAAATTGCTTCCCTTCATTTCATTTCGCTTTTTTTTTTCCCCCTGGAGATTTCTCCTGTTTTTTCATTTGAGGCATATTTCTTTACCTCCCCATTTTGGCTGTTTCTTTGTGTTTGTTTCTATATATTAAGTAGATCTACTATGTATCCCAGTTTTGGTAGGTGTACTGTGGGACCCACTGGCATAATCCCCTTAATCACCTGATCTGGGTGCTCCAGGTATGTGGATTATGTAAACCCTCTTGTTTTGATTGAGTCTTGATTGACACTGGCCTGTTAGTGTCAATCTGGCTGACAGAATATTTACTTCAACCACAGTGTACAAGCTGCTGTATAGGTGCTGACCATACTATACAGAATTTGCCTCAGCAGTGTCTGGTGCCTGCCGAGATCTCCCTTTGGATATGTCACTTGTGAAGTTAATTGGATCCTGCTCTGATGTTATTTGAAGCTGGTCACTGTGTGTGTTTCTTCTGTAGCCTCCTGGAAGGGACTCTGGTGTAGGTCAATGTCAGACCCTGCTTGTGTCTGGCCCTGAGTAACCTATTTGGAGCTACAAAGCAATCCACAGTTTGTGGCTGCCTCTGTTGGGCCTTGGCATGCGTGAGAAGAACCAAGCTGTGAACCTATGCTGCCATTTAATCATGTTTTATCTTGTATTTTAGATATTTAGATGTCATTTTAAAAAATAGAATATACACTCCTTTGAACCAAAGCTTAAGGTTTTGATTTAAGGTAATATTAAATATTACCATTTTTAAAAAAAGCTGAAGATGTCTCATTTATTGATTTATTTGTTTTCTCCCATTTAAAAAAAAAATGTTTGTCCTCCTTAATATCGTATGACCTTAATATTTGTATTGGAACATAAGTTGTTTATCTTGGAAGATGTTTTAATTTAGGTAACTAATTCTTACTTTATCACATACTGTCTAAGAGCTAAACTTGGTAGAAGTAAGTGCACAACCTCTACACTCATGGCATGGCATTCATGACCACTACCATGTGTGCACTTCTAACTTGAGTTTTTATGTTAATAGTTTCTTGAAAGCACATAGATACTTATTTATGTGTCATACTTAATATAATGTACTTATATTAATATATTAATATACATAATATAACTTCTGGCACATTTTATTATGATTTAATAAATATTGAATGAATAAAAACAAAGTTGAATTAGTTGCAAATACTATTTTTTTAGTCACTTGTGAAAAACATTATCAATGATTTTTTTTAGGGGCCTCTACATTTTGTGGGGTCCAATTACATGTAAGATTATATCAAAATTAAGGATATAAAACAAATGTTTTTTCTTATATTATTTTAAAATATATTTAAGGGTTGTTGGCTGACATTAGAATTTAATATTTAATTTTGTCATAGAATATAGACTGAGCTTGAATGTTCCACTTTCATATCACTGCTAGAGACTTTTAATTTGGTCTTAATTTAATTTTTGAGAGGGATCTAATTTTTGATATTCTATTGTTGGTATCTACTTTTGGCTCTTTGCTCAAATTCTGCTCTACCCTTACTACAATTACTAAAATTCTGGATTGTAGATTATTTAGAAAATATGAAACTGGATTTCTAAATATGCAACACTGAGAGAGCAGTGAGGGACATGATAGTGAAACTATGTGTATTTAAGACTTGATCATTTTTGAGATTGTAACAATACTTTTATACTATCCAATTAAATGTGTGATATTAGACAGTTTTTATTTTTTTGTTAGAATTACAACAGAAAAATTTACACAGTTCAACTCTATAACTATCTGGAAATTTTTGAAACAGCTTTTGTCCCTCTCTGGATGAACAGAAACAACTCTGTGCTGATGAGATCAATTAGAGTTCAGAAATTTGGGCTAGGATGGATTGTATCAGAAACACATGGTTTCATTTCTTTTGAAATAAATAAGTTTGAAAATTATAGAACAATGCTTTGAAAATTATTTTTGATGTGTCAAAAATAAAATTGGTATTAGAAAAATAAATCATTGCATTTACTCCATGAATTCTATAATACTCAATTATATTTATGATATTTATTTTTAATTAAACAATAAAAATTATTCTTACTGCAGATTTTCCATTGCTGTGACATTTAAAAAACTTTTACACATAATTTGAATTATTCAACACCTCCTTGTGATGATGGGAAACATCGTTGGCAGCCGTCCGTCTCGAGAGACGATGGTGTAGCTTCTTAAGAGTCTATCTGCACCGCCGAGAATGGTTGTGCAGTCCAACTCGGGAGTGACACGGTATCTGTCTCCTCCCGTGTTGAATCGACATCTTGCGATGATGCTGGAGTGTCCTCTCCAGTGAAGCTGAAGCTACAGAGCCTGGGCAGGGTGATATGGAGGGTCTGCTGTTGCCCATGCAGCAGACCCCCCCTCTCTTCGCTGCTGAAGGGTCCAAGGGAAAGACAGAGTCAATACAGCTTGGCTTCAGGTGCGCCGCAGGAGTTGCCGGTGTTGACTACAACGTCAAACCGCCTTAGGGACTCTGGCTCCGGATTTTCTGTCGGGGTTTACTCCCTTAGCCTTTCCCCTGAAGAGGTATGCCGCAAGGCAGCGGAGGTTTTTTGGAATCAGAGTTTTCCTTCTCTGATGTGCCCTGACTGGAAGATCGAACCAGCGACACTTAGCTCGCAGGCCGACGCTCAATCCACTGAGCCAAACCCGCCAGGGTAGATGGGAAACATACTTCAATTATAATGAACCTTGTTACTTGATTTTGTTTCGGTTCTTTTTTAATCCTTCATTGGTTCATGCAGTAGCAGTTGTGAGGATATAGCAACAATAAGCACTACATGTGTATTTAATAGAAGAGAAAATCTTTTGTTATTTGCCACTTTGAATAGTTTGAATTATATCATTCTCTTGTATTCAAGAGGAGTGAGTGTTCAGAGGTGTCCTGGTAAAGATCCAAATACTGGGACAGCAATCTCGGTGAAATTTATTTACATAGGAACGCTCAAACACTTGCTTATACATATCCTGTTTTTTACTTTTAGTAGTCCTCTCGTGCCCCTGGCTGGTTTGGCTCAGTGGATTGAGCGTCAGCCTGCGAGCTAAGTGTCGCTGGTTCGATCTTCCAGTCGGGGCACATCAGAGAAGGAAAACTCTGATTCCAAAAAACCTCCTCTGCCTTGCGGCATACCTCTTCAGGGGAAAGGCTAAGGGAGTAAACCCCGACAGAAAATCAGGAGCCGGAGTCCCTAAGGCGGTTTGACGTTGTAGTCAATACCGGCAACTCCTGCGGCGCACCTGAAGCCAAGCTGTATTGACTCCGTCTTTCCCTTGGATCCTTCAGCTGCGAAGAGAGGGGGGGTCTGCTGCATGGGCAACAGCAGACCCTCCATATCACCCTGCCCAGGCTCTGTAGCTTCAGCTTTACTGGAGAGGACACTCCAGCGTCATCGCAAGATGTCGATTCAACACGGGAGGAGACACTGTCACTCCCGAGTCGGACTGCACAGCCATTCTTGGCGGTGCAGATAGACTCTTAAGAAGCTACACCATCGTCTCTCGAGACGGACGGCTGCCGACTGAGTCCTCTCGAGACTGTGTGACTCTTCACTGTCTACTGAGTATTTATTTTAGATTATAATTCAACTTCCTTCTTTATTTCATATTTTTTTTCAGCCCAGAGTAAGGGGTTGACAATGAAATTTTGTATGTTTGTCCTTTAAGAGGTCACCTGTGTCTCTAGAAGACTCCATCTCTCCCTCAGGAACAGAATGCCCACTGATTTTTATAGCCAGATATTATGTGGGTGCCTGTTCATGGCTCTGGTGCCTGAGTTGGGGAGTCCTGCATGAGTTGAGACCCCATGCACTTAAGGGGGAAAGGTTGCAGCTGTCATATCCATCTGGATTCTCAGCTAGCAGTCTGTGGGAGCAAGGCCAGCCCTTTTAACATCTCTGCCCTTCCTACCAGTCTCCATGTGGCTTATTCTGTAACTCCTTGGTTATAACACCTTTGTTCAGCTAGTCTTCAGTTGGTATTCAGTTTGATTGTTCTATAACTTAGTTGTAATTCCAGTTTGATATGGGAAGAGTTGAGTGCAGCTTCCACTACTTTGCACCATCTTGGATCCCTCTCCTGGTTCACCAGTTTCAGAAGTAGAGGTTAAAACAGAGATGCTTCCTAAACTATAAATGGTATATCTGCCCATTTAATATTATTAATAACTTTAAAAAACATTTTTATAATAGTTGTAAAGTTTTTATGGCAATCATTTTTATATTTATGCCTTCTTTCCCTGAGAGCAAAATGTCAAACATTTGAGTGTCTATTAATGGCAAAGTAACAAACATAATCACATTCTGTTTAAATCTACTCATCAAAACTGGCAAAGCATAATTTGAGTTAAAAGTAAACTTGTGCATAAATTTTGATGTTGCCACTTATAACTTTGGAAAGTGGGTCAAATTACTTAATCTCTCTGAATTTCAGTTCTCAAAATCTGTCAAAATGTGTACAAGAGTATAAGATAGAGAAATTAAGATGATTTATAATGCCTAATATATATTATTTGTTCAACTAAAAAAAAAAGTTACTTCTTTAGATAACTAGAAAAGTTCCCAAAAGTGTGTTCTTTACTATTACCTCATGAACTTAAAGATGTATGTAGAAAATTTTTCACAGAACTGTCAGGAGAGCAGGGCTTATATTTTGCCCCCAAAAGTCATTATGAAAATAAAGGGAGACAATAATATCATTTAATATATTTAATTTATGCTAAATAATAAAGACAACATTGGAATAAGAGTTCTGAAGTATGTTTAAAATCGTTAGCCTGAAAATTTTAATAAATGTTAATAAAGCAATAAAATATATTGACTCTCAAAAACATGCTGAGTTTATTTCCTAATTCATTATCCTGAACATTTATCAATTCATATGATCTCTGGAATTGAGGAAAGGATGATATAATTAAGTATCCTGAGCCTTTATGTAGATGACCTTCTTTATATCTCCTGTGTGTTTGTGTGTGTGTGTGTGTTTTAAGTGTTTTTATATATTTCTCTTTGGGAAAAGGGACACTGAAAGTCATCATCAGCATATTGTGATTATGACTTAGAGATAATTTTTATTTGTCATTATAACCTTGCCACTTAAATAAATGTTAGCTTCCAATATTATTAAGCTTTATGTCTCTAAGCACAATGAAATGTTTAGCCTAAAATAAACAAAACTCTGATTGGATTTTAGGGTTAAAAAAAACAATGAGAAGAAAGTCCCTAATCCCATAGTAAAAACCTAGTGGAAGGCCAACCAATGAAGAACAGGCATGGTTCCTATGGAGGTGAATTTGGACAAATACTAATTAGAGCCTTAACCAGGGTGTATTGCTTCTGAGATCACTGCATTTTACTTTGTAATATTTTTATGTTTTCTTAGGAGATGTTCAATCATGAAGTAACTTTTTTAGTTTCTCCCATTAAGTACAAAAGCAATATGAAAGGGCCAAAACAGGTATATCCTTGGCAAAAGAGACCATTGATATCACATATACTCTTGTTCCATCAGTCCAAATGAGAACACTTCAGTCATGAGGAGATGATATAAGTTTCCAGAGAGAAAGAATATTTCACTCAAGATACTAAGAATTAGTGGAATTATTGGAATCCTTAGCAGTACTAAAAACTAGAAGACTGTGTTAAAAATGTCTAGTGACAATTATTTCTAATCTAGAATTCTATACTATTGTTCAATTGTAAGAGCAAAAATATAACAGTTCAGATATGCATGATATGAAAAACTATCATTTTCTGGGAAAGTATTGAAGGATGTGTTTCCCCCAAAGCAGGAGTAGACTAAGAAAAAGAGAATATATGGGAGCCAGGATATGGGACAGCTAACACAAGGAAGAAGTAAAGGGAATCACCAAGATGATGGCAAAGTTTATGAGAAAGATTACTACAGAGGAGTTGACCAGCTTGAGCAAGTTAGAGGTGTCCAGGAGAGATATCTGTCTGAAGATGAAATTGTTAGGATTCCTGATATATTTAGATATATTGAGTGAAGATTTACATAACTAAAGTATGTTGAAAGGATAAATAGTTATAAGTTTATAGAATATTAGGCTAATAAAATCCATTTTGTACAAGAACGGAAAAGTAAATGTAGTATAGTGTAGAGATCAGTCATGAATAGCATTTATATAATTGTAATAAAATAAATACGACCAAGTGACTCAAGAAAAATGACATGTATCAGTTTCTCATATTTTATTTTCTTAATAGGTCAGACTTTACTACTAATGGTTTGCAAAATGCTGAGCACATTTTCATTATCTCTATGTGTGAAATAATATTTGCATCAGTAATTATCATCAGTTGTTTCTCAAGATTTAAATGTAATTTTTGAAGATACCAACTCAATGACAGATTTTTTTAGTATCTGGGTTACATATTCATCCTGGAAATAATAATTATAAGTTTTATATATAATAATTGATATATTTATATTGTTATATATGTTATGTACTATAATAATGTACATTACTGATAATTAAAAGTATACTTTAGTGGATAGTCATAAATACAAAAGTAATGTATGCTTCTACTGTATACCTTTATCAAAATGATTTTTCTTTAAAAACAGTCAATGGGTTTTTATTTTGTAAATATGTAAATGCTGTTACTTACCACATCAGGTAGGATAGAAAATGGCACATAATTTTTACTAAGGTACTAATTTAAGGAATAAGTGCTATATGTAGTACTATATAAGTCTATGTGGTTGGTAGTGGAAGATAGAGGAGATAAAGTCTAATTTTTGTACCTAAAATAATCTAATTATTTAGCACAGTGCTGCTATTATAATAAGAATTGTTTTCCTTTTATTTTCTAAGTACATTTCTTTTGGCTATTTTACTTATTTTTAAAATATACTGTATTAAAGTAATATTAAAAAAGTGGATTTAGAGTGTCAGAATATACAATTCAGTTCTAAATCTAAGTGGTTTGACAATTTTCATTATAGGCAAAAAACCATTTGTTAACTTTCTTAAAAAAAACTTTCATTTTTGAAGTATAAAATGTTGTATAGATTCTTTTTCAAAAAAATTTTAAGAGAGCAGTGCTGGAGAATGTGCTAAAACAGTGAATTTTTATTTTTGAGTGATTATATACCAAGTGCCACTTAAATTAACGGATCAAAGGAAAATGTGTGTATTTTCCTTCCTTTAAGTGCTCACCTATGGAAAAAAATGTATGCTTTTTTTTTCCCCAAACAAAAGCAATGGGAACATAGAAGAAAACTGTCATGTTCACTGCTGAAATACACATTTCTAGTGTAAATTCTTAAGGAAATCCAAAGACTATAATGCATTTGGTGGTCTTTTTTTTTTTTCCTGTCCCACAATAAGAACAAAATGGCAGATCAGCATGAAGCAACAATCATATGACAATCAGATATATTTCAGATATTTGAAAACTTTAAATTTTCTCTCTTGTGGGTTACAGTTTCAGCTTCATAACTGCCTTGCTGTGTAAAATTGACAAGTCTTTAATCTTTTTTCTCCTCATTCCTCCATGCTGCAAATGGTGATTCTAGAACTCCATAGCATTCTCTCCATGCATACACTGTGCTATTTCATATAGAAATGCCCCTACTGATGCTATTTCCTGCGATCTGTCTGAAATGGTCAATGAGTGACCTAGAATGTAGCCCTTTGCTTAGTGAATGTTACTCATATCTATGGAGTCCTTATTAACATGGTATTGATTCTTCCCTGTAGGTTGCCTGATATTTATAGTCAGAGTCACCCAATCTATGGTTACTGCTTGCAGTTGTGGTCTATTAGTGCCACTGTTTATTAATTTTCTAGCAGCCATCTTAATGGGATCAAGTGTTTATTTATTTATTTTTTTAATTTTAGTGGACTTTTAAGCTCAAGCAGAAATATTGTTTCTCTATTGACCACACTAAGGGTGATTCTCTTTAATTCCTCACTCAGCAGATTAGTGGCATTGCATTATGGCCCTTTTGTTTTACATTAGTATATCTAAGGGACTTCTTTATAATTTCGTATTTAAATATGATGCAGAAAATCAAACTTGCCTTTATATATTAGGAAGACATCCTTTGATTATTTTCAAAGCAATTTTATTTTTATTGACATATAGAGCATGCACAATATGGGCATGAATGACAAAAATGCATTCTTTTTTCTTTTTGCTTATGACTATTCACTTAAGCATGCATTATTTCCACCTTCCAAGGAAAAAATTTATTAGTAATGGTATGATTATTATGGTAGAATTATAATTTTCCCATTGATTAAGAACTCAGATTCATGAAAAAGTCATGGGCTTGACTTCCTACAAAGTAATGGGTAGAGCCTGAGTGAGTACTGAAGCTAATATTATTTTACATTTATATAGCAGATGGTAGTATGCTCAGCACCTTGCAAACCATTGGGAATGAAATTTGACCTATCAAGAAATAAAGCATGACAGGTTGATGTATGTGTTTCTTTCCTGAGGTCTTTCAGAGGTTGTATATATTCTAGGTAATTATCTTTTTTATAGAAAATAGAGATTGCCTTGTAAAAACTTTTGGGTTTCAAGAAACATCAGGAACATTTAGTTATCATATCAGCCCCAGTGTCTTTTTATTAATGCTCAATTTTCATTATTTTGCTCAAGTAGCAAATATCAGATATGATTCTGGAATAGGAATATACTAACTTGTCTTTGGAAAATGTAGTCACCATGGGTAACACCCCCAGAAAGAAAGAAACCACTGTGAAGATGCTCTATTCTATCTTTGACCACTCTGAACACCAGAGTCTACCTACTATTTTTAGGTATAGGGTCCCGCAAGCCAGATATCCCGATATATCACTAATAGTTTCAGTTATCTATCTCAGAAATTATTAAAAGAACAAAAATATTAGTTGATTACAAGCATGTATTTAGGATTAAAACTATATAATCTTTAATATTTATTGATACATATGAAAATATCTGCATTAAACTATGACTATTATTGAGTGCTTTCTGACATCAATACCCAGTTATTCTCTTAGCTTTCAAATATTGTACTGCCAGGGCCATAAACTATTTTTTAGGATGGATTGCTCATTCCACTTATATGTGCCCCATGTCATTCTTGCACAACTTTGTGACACTGTTCTAGTCATTATTTGTATGATTAGTTGCCAAAAACCCTCATTTTTTTTGTATTAACAAGTGTTCAAATTTGACTCTAAATCCCATAACTTAGGTTAAATTCTACAATGATATTGCTTCCTGCTAATATACACTACAGAATGCTGGCTGTCTGGTTTGCAAGACTGACTTCTATTTGTCAGGCCTAGCAAGCTTTCGCTTTTTCTTATATGTGTGTTCTTTTGTTAGTTTTTAAAGCTGGAACCAGAAAGATCCCTTTCTTGGGAAAAATTCCTGTTGTGTTGGGATCTCAGCAGAGGGGCCGTATTGCTTCTGTAATTTCTGTTAAACCATTGATCCCTCTGCCCCATTGGGCAATGGTGTTTCAACACTGTCACTGTTTAACATGCTACTTACTGTTTATTAAGTGTCCATTTTTCACCTTGACTTAGGTACTGATGGGAATAGAAAAGAATCCAGATTCAAGAAATATACGAAACATTTTTTTTTTTTTTTAGATTACAGTGGGATACTAGATGCTATCCTGGGCATTTACTTTCATTTTCTTCAGTCCTCAGAGCAAACCTGGTGATAGTATTATTACCTCTAAGGGGAGTAAACAACTTCTCAGAGAGATCGTATAAATGGTGCAAGGTCAGTCAGCTGGTCAGCTGCTGAACTGGCGTGTCTTGGCTTCCAGTTTAATGGTACATCATTTTGCAAAATCTGAGATTTGTTTTATGTATTTGGGCTTCATGTATTTTGAAGCTCTGTTATTAGGCACATACATATTTGTTATTGTTATGTCTTCCTAATGAATTGGTCCTTCCATTTTTTATAAAATGTTACTCTTATCTATGATAATATTTTTATCTGGTAGTCTATTTTGTCTGATATTAAGATAGCCATACCAGATTTCTTATGTTTATTGTTTGCATGGTGTGTTTTTTCATGTTTACCTTCAGTCTATCTATGTTTTTATATTAAAGTGTGTCCATACATGGCATGTACTTGGTCTTGCTCTTTAAAAAAAATTAGTGCTAATAATATTTGCCTTTTAATTAGCATGTTCCATCCATTTTTTTTTTCTGTTTGTCACCTCTGGTTTTTGTTCCTCTACTTTTTCCTGCCTTCTCAGGATTATTTCAATAATTTTTGCATACTATTTTAGCTATTGACTATTTAGCTATACTTCTAACATATTTTGTGATTTCTCTAGAGATTACTATATGCATTTATTTAAAAAATAATACTGTATCATTTAATGTAAAATGTAGCAAACTTGACGCTATATAGGTCTCCCTCTCTTCATCATCTAGGCCAGTGGTTCTCAACCTTCCTAATGCCGCGATCCTTTAATACAGTTCCTCATGTTGTGATGACCCCCAACCATAAAGTTATTTTTGTTGCTACTCCATAACTGTAATTTTGCTACTGTTATGAATCACAATGTAAATATCTGATATGCAGGATGTATTTTCATTGTTACAAATTGAACATAATTAAAGCATAGTGATTAATCACAAAAACAATATGTAATTATATATGTGTTTTCCGATGATCTTAGGCGGCCCCTGTGAAAGGGTCATTCGACCCCCAAAGGAGTCGCGACCCACAGGTTGAGAACCACACTGATCTGGCTATGGCTGTCATGTATTACATTTACATACATGATAATCCCATAAGATAATATAATATTTGCTTTAAATAGTTCTATAGATTTTAATAAAATTACAAGGAAATAGAACCTTTCATATTTGCCTCCTCCACTTTTAAAAAAAACCTTTTCAAGGTTTTTTATTCCTTCCCAAAGATCTGAGTTTTCATGGTATTATTTGCATTCAGCCTGACAGAACCCCTTTAACATTTTCTGTAATAGTGAATTTCTGCTACCAATAAATTATCTTAGTTTTACTTTTTCTTAAAATATTTTTGTTTTACTTTTTATTCTACCCTGGCTGGTTTGGCTCAGTGGATTGAGCGTCGGCCTGCGAGCTAAGTGTCGCTGGTTCGATCTTCCAGTCAGGGCACATCAGAGAAGGAAAACTCTGACTCCAAAAAACCTCCGCTGCCTTGCGGCATACCTCTTCGGGGGAAAGGCTAAGGGAGTAAACCCCGACAGAAAATCCGGAGCCGGAGTCCCTAAGGCGGTTTGACGTTGTAGTCAACATCGGCAACTCCTGCGGCGCACCTGAAGCCAAGCTGTATCGACTCCGTCTTTCCCTTGGACCCTTCAGCTGCGAAGAGAGGGGGGGTCTGCTGCATGGGCAACAGCAGACCCTCCATATCACCCTGCCCATGCTCTGTAGCTTCAGCTTCACTGGAGAGGACACTCCAGCGTCATTGCAAGATGTCGATTCAACACGGGAGGAGACAGATACCGTGTCACTCCCGAGTCGGACTGCACAGCCATTCTCGGCGGTGCAGATAGACTCTTAAGAAGCTACACCATCGTCTCTCTAGACGGACGGCTGCCGACGACGATGACGACGACACTTGAGAAAAAGGTGCATTCTGTTGTTGTGTAGAGTGTTTTGTATATGTCTGTTAGATCTAAATAATTTCTTGTGTTTTTTTCTCTTCTATTTCCTTTTATATTTTATATCTGTTTGTTATATCCATTTTTGATAGTGAGGTATTGAATTTTCCAACTATTATTGTAGAACTGTGTATTTCTTCCATCAGTACTGTCAGCTTTTTTCTTCACATATTTTGCTAGTCTGTTGTTAGGTTTGTAACTGTTATATCTTCTTGTTGTACTGAATCTTTTACTAATATATAATATTCTTCTTTATCTTTTTTAAGCTTTTTAAAATTAAGGTCTATTTTGTTTTATATTAGTATAGCTAATATATCTTTTTATATCGATTTACATGAATTGTCATTTTTCACCTTCTCTTTGAATTTGTTTGTGTCTTTAGGTGTAAAGTGAGTTTTGTAGATAGCATGTAGTTGGATCCTGTGTTTTTATCTAATCTTAATGTAATCCATTTAATTTAAAGTAATTACTGATAAGGAGGGACTAATTTGTGTCATTTTTTTACTTGTAGAAATATAAAATTATATCTTTCATGTTCCTCATTTTCTGTATGACTGTCTTCTTTTGTATTTAGTTAATTTCTTTTGTAGAGAAATTTAAATTTCTTTCTCATATCCTTCTGAGTATATTCTATAGCTATTTCCTTTCTGGTTTCCATGGAGATTTAATTTTATATCCTAAAGTTGTAACATTTTAAATTGATTATGCCAGCTTACTAATTTTAGTAACATACAAAAATTCTGCTCCTTTACAGTTCCATCCTCACCCCCTTCAGTTGTTGATGTTCACCAATTATATCTTAATATATTGTATGCCCCAACACATAAACTAGTAATTCTTTTATACTATTTGTCTTTTAAATGATGTAGAAAACAACATGTGACAAACTAAGTTACAATAATATTAGCTTTTATACTAAGAATTAAAAAATATATGTTAGTCTTTTAAATCATATGGAAAACAAAGAGTAGATTTACTAAAACATTGTTATAATAACATTAGGTTTTATAATTGTCCATTTATTTATCTTTATTGAGATATTTATTTTTTTATATGCTTCAACTTACTGTCTAATGTTCTTTCATTTCATCCTGCAGGACTCCTTTGAAAATTTCTTGCAAGGTAGATCGATTGGTAATGTGTTCCCTCAGCTTTTATTTGGTAATGTTTTCATTTTATTCTCATTCTTTTTAAAAATCATGTATTTGGTTTTATTAGTATTATTTTAAAATCATTTTTATTGTTATTCTGTTCTATTAAAATTGTCCCGATTTTCCCCTTTGCCCTCCTCCATCCATCCTTCCCCTGCTGCCACAGTCAATTTCCGCACTGTTGTCCATGCCCGTGGGTCACTCATAAATGTTCTTTCTCTAGTCCCTTCCCCAGCTGTTCACCATTACCGCCTCCCTCTTCCCCTCTGGTCACTTTCTGTCAGTTTCATGCTTCCATGCCTGTAGTTCTATTTTGTTTGTTAGTTTATTTTGTTCTTTGATTCCTATCATAGGTGAGATGATATGATATCTGTCTTTCACTGACTGGCTTATTTCACCTACTATAATATTCTCCAGTTCCATCCATGTTGTCACAAAAGGTAGGCGTTCCTTCCTTCTTTCTGCTGTTTAGTATTCCATTGTGTAAATGTACCACAGTTTTTTTTATCCATTCTTTTAATAATGGTCACTTAGACTGTTTCCATTACTTGGCTATTGTAAATAGCACCACTTTGAACATAGGGGTGCATAGGTTCTCTTGAATTGGTGACTCAGGATTCTTAGGGTATATTCCCAGCAGCAGAATTACTGGGTCAAAAGGCAGTTCCATTTTTAGTTTTTTGAGGAATTTCATACTATTTTTCACAGTGGCTGCACCAGTCTGCATTCTAAGCTAAAGTGCCCTAGGGTTACTTTTTCTCCACATCCTCATCAGCACTTGTTGTTTGTTGATTTGTTAATGATAGCCACTCTGACAAGTGTTAGGTGATATCTCAATGCAGTTTTAATTTACATTTCTCTGATGGCTAATGATGTTGAGCATCCTTCATATGCCTGTGGGCTATCTGTATGTCCTCCTTGGAGAAGTGTCTATTCAGATCCTTTGGCCATTTTTAAATTGGATTGTTTGTCTTCCTGGTGTTGAGTTATATGAGTTCTTTACATATTTTGACATCAAACCCTTGTCTGATGTATCATTGGAAAATATGTTCTCACATATAGTCAGTTCCGTTTTCATTTTGATGTTTTTTTTTCACTATGCAGAAGTCTTTTAGTTTAATATAGTCCCATTTGTTTATTCTTTTCTTTAGAGTCCTTGCCCTAGGAGATATATTAGTAAAAATATTGCTCTGTGGGATATCTGATTTTATTGACTATGTTTTTCTCTAGCTCATTTATGGTGTCACAACTTATAGTCAGGTCTTTTATCCATTTTGCATTTTTCTGGTGTATGCTGTAAGTTGGTGGTCTAGTTTCTTTCTTTCTTTTTCTTTTTTGCATGTACCAGTCCAGTTCTCCCAAACACAATTTACTGAAGTGGCTGTCTTTACTCCATTGTATGCTCATGCCCACTTTGTCAAATATTAATTGACCATAGAGACTTGGGTTTATTTCTGGGTTCTCTCTTCTGTTCCATTGATTTATGTGTCTGTTCTTATGCCATGACCACACTTTTATGATTACAGTGGCATTGTATTATAGTTTGATATCAGATATTATTATCCCTCCTACTTTGTTCTTCTTCCCTAAGATTGCTGAAGATATTCAGGACCTTTTTTGATTCCATATAAATTTTTGAAATATTTTTTTAGATCTGTGAAATATGCTATTGGTATTTTAATAGGAATTGCATTGAATGTATATATTGCTTTGGGTAGTATGGACACTTTAATGATGCTAATCCTTCCAATCCATGAACACTGTATATGCTTCCATTTATTTGTTTCTTCCTTGATTTCTTTCTTCACTGTCCTGTGGTTTTCCAAGTACAGTAGTCCTTCTCTATATTGCAGTTCACTGTATTGTGGGATTTAAAAAAATATTATATTTAATTATTTATCGCGGATTTTTCACAATATTGCAGGATTTTGTGGTACTGTATATGTATGTTGTTAAGGTACGTAGGTTTAAGAGTGTAGAATATGTTTAAGAACATAAGTAGTGTCTATAAAGTGTGGAAAAGATTAATAAGGGAGTGGGGAAGGTTAATAAGAGACTGGGAATGAGTGTGTGGGAAGGGTTTATAAAGTCTTAAAATATATATAAATACTAAAATAAATGTAAGATTCCCACTTTGCGGATTTTCACCTATTGCAGGGGGGTCTAGAACGTAATACCCATGATAAGTGAGGGAATACTGTACAGGTCTTTTACTTCCTTGGTTAAGTTTATTGCTAGGTACTTTATTTTTCTTGTTGTTATAGTAAATGGGATTTTCCCCTAGTTTCTCTTTCTGATATTTCATTGTTGGTGTACAAAAATGCATTCAATTTCTGAATACAAAATTTGTATCCCACTATTTTGTGAATTCGCTTATTAGGTTGAATAGTTTTTTGGTAGAGACTATATGATTTTCTATGTACACTATCATGTCATCTGCAAATAATGACAGTTTTACTTCCTTTCCGATTTGGATGCCTTTTATTTCTTTTTCCTGTCTGGTTGATGTTGCTAGAACTTCCAGTACTATGCTGAATAAAAGTGGTGGTAAGGGTGGACACCCTTGTCTCATTCCTGATCTTAACTTGTTGTTGGGACATATAAAATTACATTTTTCACAAACTGTGCATAGAGTGCTTTTATTTTTCATAATAACAATTAAGAATACATTCTAAGGGAAGAAAATTAACATTTCATAAAACAAATTCAAAGTAGTTTTCAATTTATAGTTATTTTACATAACAACAAAATTTGCACACATATTTCAAAAAATCTCCTGCTCCTGCCATAATGCATTAGCACTAAATGCCTGCATACAATGTGTTAAGGGGAAAACTTTTAGTTTTTGCTTGCTGAGTATAATGTTGGCTGTAGGTTTCTAGTATATAGTTTTTATCATGTTGAGGTATGCTCCCTCTATTCTCACTTTGGTGAGCTTTTTTTTTTTTTAAAAAAAGGTTATAAATGGGTGCTGGATTTTATCAAATGATTTTCAGCATCTATTGATATGATTATGTGATTTTTTTCGTTCATTTTGTTTTTCAGTCTATTACATTTACTGATTTGTGAATATTATACCACCCTTGCATCCCTGGGATAAATCCCACTTGACCATGGTATATGATCTTTTTAATGTTTTGCTGCATCTGGTTTGCTAATATTATGTTGAAGATTTTAGCATCTATGTTCATTAGTGATATTGACCTGTAGTTTTCTTTCTTTGTTGTATCTTTACTTGGTTTTAGAATTAAGATCATACTGGCCTCATAAAAAGAGTTTGGGAGTCTTCCATCATCTTGAATGTTTTGAATAGTTTGAGGAGGATAGGAGTTAGTTCTTCCTTAAATGTTTGGTAAAATTCATCTATGAAGCCATTTGGTGCAGTGTTTTTGTGTGCCAGGAATTTTTTTATTACTGCTTCAATTTCACTCATTATTTCTATTCAGACTTTCTGCTTTTAGTTTCAGTTTCAGTAGATCGTATGTTTCTAGAAATTTGTCCATTTCTTCCAGGCTGTCAAATTTCTTGGCATATAGTTGTTCATGGTAATTCATTACAATCATTTGTATTTCTGTGGTATCAGTTATAACTTCTCCTCTTTTGATTCTGATTTTATTTATTTGGGTCCTCTTTTATTCTTGATGAGTTTGGTTAAAGATTTGTCAATTTTGTTAATCTTTTCAAAGAATCAGCTCATGGATTTATTGATCCTTTGATTTGTTCTTTTAGTCTCTATGTCATTTAATTATGCTATGATCTGGATTATTTCCTTCCTTCTACTTGCTCTGGGCATTGTTGTTGTTTCTCTTGTTCTTTTAGGTGTAGGGTTAGGTTGTTCATTTGAGACTTTTTTATCTTCTTTAGGTGGATCTATATTGCTATGAAGTTCCCTTTCAGTACTGCTTTGGCTGTGTTCCATAGGTTTTGGGTTGTTGTTTTCATTTTCATTTGTTTCCAGACACTTTTTGATTTCTTTCCTGATCTCATTGTTGACCCACTTATTATTTAATTACATATTATTCAGTCTCCATGTATTTGAATGTGTTTTAGCTTTTTCCTTGAGTTTGGTTTCTAGCTTCAATCCATGTGATCTGAGCACATACTTGATATTATTTCAATTTTCTTGAATTTATTGAGGCTTGTTTTTTGTCCTCTCATGTCATCTATTTTTGAAAGTGTTCCATGTGCATTTGAAAAGAATGTATATTTTCCTTCTTTGGTGTGAAAGGTTCTGTATATATCAATTAAATCCATTTTCTCTAAGTGTCATTTAATGCCACATTATACTTGTTGCTTTTTTATTTGGATGATCTGTCTATTGTTGACAGTGGTCATCCTCACTTTTAAAGAACCATTTTGCCAGACATGAAATTTTTGGCTTACAATTTTTCTTTTAGCAGTTTGAATGCATCTGCCCACTGCCTTTTGACCACCAAAGTTTCTGGTGAGAAATATGTTCATAATCTTATTGAGGAAAACTTATATGTGCTCCCCCTGGTCCCCATAAGTTCTATTCTGGTGCTTTGCACATAGCAACTTGCTAGGGGCCTGAGGATAAGGGATGGGTAGCTGTTACTGTACTAAAAGCTGAAATTAACTGCAGTTTGCTACTCAAGCCCTCCTTTTATTGTTACAAGGCTTCAATAGACTCTGGCATTCCAAAATAGTTACAAGACACAGATTTCTACCAGTGCAATTGTTGTCTGATGGGGAGAACAATCTATTCCTGGTTCTTCCTACTTTACTATCTTCTCAGAATCCTTTCATTTGGTTCTCTTCTACCATTTTTAAAATTTCCTCCCTAAGCTTTTTTTCTTCCTTATTGATATCATTTTTATTTAGCAGACTTATAGCAGTTAACTCAGAATCCTTTTCTGATAATTTCATTATCTATTTTTTATTTTAATGAGATTCAGTTGAACTTTTTTCTTGGATCTTGGATCTTGGTTATACCTTCCTTATTCTGCATATGTCAAATAATTTTTTTTAAATAATTTATTTATTTATTTGTTTATTAAGTTATTTATTTATTTTTAGAGAGAGGGTAAAGGAGAAAGAGTGGGAGAGAAACATCTCTGTGTGGTTGCCTCTCACTCGCGCCCCCAACTCAGGACCTGATGTGCAACTTAGTCACGTGACCTTACTGGGAATCGAACCAAGCAACACTTGGTTTGCAGGCCGATGTGTCAAATAATTTTTTATCGTGTCCTGAGCATCATGGATTTTAGGTTTAGACTCTCGGGATTTTTTTGTATTTCTCAAAAGTGTGTTGGTGATTTGTATTAGTAGGTAATTATTGTATTTTTCAGTCCATAAGATGTACTTTTTTTCCCCCAAAAGTGGGGGAAAATGTCTGTGTATCTTATGGAGCAAATATTGCATCACAGACCATGGTGTGTATTACCTAACCTGTCAGAAGTGGTGACAGCTGTTAGAAGAGAAAGCGGTGGGCCCACACAAAATTCCTGGAAACACTTAAATGTTTCCCTTTATGTACTCTTGAATTTCAAGGTGTCTGGTCAGTTGTTGTCTCCATTTACCCATGACCTGGGACTTGGGAGAGTGCAGAGAGCTGCCTGACACTCCCAGCTGCAACTGCTGACCTGTTGAATCAGCTGAGGCTAATAATGGGTATGAAGTACAGTGCCAATTGCGAATTGTCTTTGACACTGGGTGGAGTCTGTGTCAGTAGAACTGCCTCCAGTAACCAATCACTGTGCCTTAAGCTCTGCCACTCATGATAGACAGATGGGTGGAGCTGAAGTAACATGTTCTTGGCTGGCTTCTGGCTCCGTTAGATGCTACAGCTGTCTCATCTACCTCCATACTGTTTCCAGCACACACCAGATTTCTGTGTGAGGAGGCCAGCAGTAATTGGGTGAGCAGCCACAAATGCTGAAATTTGTAGTATATGAAGGGAGTTATGGTGGGGTCACTATTCCAGTAGTAACACAGGCACTGTGGGGATTAAGGGGTATCACTAGCCATAACAGGTACTGGGGATAGTCAGCCAGAACCTGTAACTAGGATAGTGATACTCTCAGTGACTGTTCCAACTAGTGATACCTCTTAACTTCCTCAGTGCCTGTTATTAAAGGCCCCCATACATTCTGACACTAGCAATGATGAGTTCTTGGGGTTCGCAGAAAACTAGAAGAGTACTTGAACCTCAGAGTCTCTCTTCATTTGTTAATGACAGTGATGATGGTTCTTAATACCGCTGTTGACTGCTGTTCACTTTACATGGTTGAAATATTATTCTGTTATGTTTTATTAAATATTTTAGTACACCATTTGGTTCAGATATTTTTTCTTGTTTTCCTCCTCTAAACCTAGATGCATCTTATGGTCAGGTGCATCTTATAGTGCGAAAAATACAGTAATTTGGTTGGAGTCAAATTGCAAACTCTGCTTCTTGGTTGGCAGCTTTTTTATTTCCTTGATTTTGTCTTCACTTTTAAATATCTGTAATTTCCCTGAATTTTTATCTGATCCCCTAGTGTAGAAATACTGTGGGTTTTCTGTTGAAATTTTAGCTCTTTTGATGGTGCCAACTTCAGTCTGCCCTCAAAATAAAAGTCTAATAGCTAAAAACTTATTATATTCTGGTCCCTTATGGTCCTGTGGAAACTTAGACATTCTGGAAGACTTTGTTTACAGTATTTTCTGAAATATTAAAATATTTTAATATCATAATTTAAAGTTTTATAATATCACTTCATTTTATATTCAAATGCTGAATATTTTATGATGGTTAAATCTTTCCAAAGACTCCTTCAATCATTTTTTGGAATTGATTTTTTTCCAAATTATATTCAGTCACTGATAGAGTGATTTTACAAATGCCAAAATATAATGTTTTTAACTTGGGCATTTAAGTTAGCCAACTCTATGATTAACCTCTATTACAATGCTAAACATTACAAAGTTTATGAATTAGTTTTTTCAGTATTCAGGATGTTTCAGTGGGAATTTTGTCTCTGTAATGACCAAAGATTTGTAATCTGTGTTAGTGGTGACCTTAGAGGAAAAATCAGGGGAATAAATTATTGTGTCAAAATTACCTTTATAGGCAATGTTTTTGGTGCTATAGGGCAATCTCTGCTTCCCTTTCTTCTTGTAATTATATCAGTTTCTCATTGTGAAAGAATTCCTCATCCCAAGCTACTCTATTATTTCTGGGATTTGTAGAAAGGTCAGTGAGTCTCAGGAGTTGTGATTACTTTTTCTAGCTGACATTTATTGATCTCATTACCTTCATGGTCATATTTCAAAAACGTTTTTTATTCTGTTACCATTTCAAAGATGATAGAAATGCTGCGGGGCTCACTGTATTAGAACTGTATGTGATTAAAAGTTGTACTGTGTTTCATCATTACTTCACTGTCAGGCCTACAGCACAGTATGTATTGTTCATAAATTAGATTGTTATAATTAAAGCATGCAATGTGCATAAAATTAAGGCTGAATATATATTCTAACACATATTTTATTTCTTTTTATATAAATGAATATTGTAAAATCTTTGGGCATAAACTATTTGCTCATACTGAATGATTCACTTGACTCTCACTCTTGCCAGTACTTAGTTTTAAATGACTGCTTTCAAAGAAGTTTACATTTTTTCATAAGGAGTTATTTCTTATAAAACAGTACAATAAAGAATATAAGGAGATGTGAATAAAGATGAGTAAGTAAAATTAGATGTAAGTATCTTTAAGATCTTTTAACTAAGACTGAAGTATAGATTTATGAAATGTATATCTATTTCTAAGTATTTACTTCACAGTTCTAGCCCAATTTTTCTCATATACATTAAAACAAAGAAACTTTGAAAGAATGATGAAAAATTTAAAAGTTATATTTGTATAAGGATAGGTATAGGAGTAGTTTTGTCTTTTACCTATTTAAACCACAATTATACTTAGTGAATTTGTCCTTCCTATTTGCCAAGAGTCCATTCAAACAGAAAAATTTAAGTTTTCTCTCTATGAGAATCAAAAATAGATCCAGGACATTGAGCTGTGATGATGATCAGAAATCTAATCTATGAACCATTTTTCTAGAGATAATATTTAGATTAATTTATTTATGAAGGGCTCTCATTTATAGAAGCTCATAAGTTGTAGTTGATTATTACGACAAAAACCACTATTGGATACATCTGCCATTGTTTAAATATATAATTTTAGTCCTTTTTGCCACAGATTTGACTCCTACTAATTCATTTATGAGGATTTCTAATTTCTTTATTATTCCTCTTAATTTGAGGGATAAGGTCAAAGAAAGCATGGTTTGCCTCTTACTGACTGACATTCATGGGTTTGAAAGACCTGCTGAAACGCCTAATCTAAAAATTTCCATGTTTCTAAATTATTTACTATCTCTTGTTTCACTCATATCTACTTAAAGATCACTGACATATTGTATTCATCAGGCAAACTCCAACCTTACAGTTTGCCAAATACAAAGATATGTTGTACATTTTGACTTCCCCATTAGGCTCAGAAATATGTATATTTTGGACTGAAATCTCTACTAGCTATAATAGAATATGCTGATTTCAGGAAGTAAGTATTTTCATGGACCATTTTATAAGGTAAGCCTGGTATTTCCCGAGGAAAACATTTTTTTGTCTTTTCTTGTAATATATGAATTTTTATTATTTTTAATGACAGGCATGTTTTATAATATATGGGTAATATCAAGTTTAGAGATTCTCTTTATAATAATTACATTTTTCTAGGTGTGACATAAGCTCATTTGAAAAAGTAAAGCAGTTGATTGTAGAGACGTCCACATCTTCTGGTGATGGTCAGAAACCAGAGCTCTCCTTGCCATCACAGGAAGTTTTTTCTAGGGATATTGTTATGGCTAAAGCTTATTATTTGAAATAATGTATTCAATAGTATCATAGGTTAGACACCATGCTACCTGTATTGGAAGATATGAGACAGGCCCTGGTACCAAGGACTGGTTTCCTCTATTGTCCAAAAGTAGAGTGCTCCTATGAAGCCTTTCATAAGCCAAAATGGCCTAAAGTGAAGAAGCAATTACTATTAATCTATATGTCTTTATTTAGTTTGCGATAATAAAAATGCTTTAATACTTCTAGTTTTACTCTAAGTGTAACTTCCTTTCAAGCTCTCATTTGCTTTTCTGATATCTTAGGACACATCTTGCTAATGAATGCACAAAATTAATTAGGAAAAAAGCACAGATGCTCATAAGACACAGTTCAAAGCTGTGGTGGCTTGATACAGAGATGCTAAGTGTGGTTCCCAGGAAGGAGCTTGGCATTGCCTCAGTAACAGCTTGCTGCAAAACAAATGCTGAATGAATGCTATTTTTGCTTTTTCCTTTTTTTTGTAAAAGTGCAATCCTCTTTGGATCTCTTTCTGTTAGTGAACACAGGTACTAATAGTCTTTTGTAAAAGCAAAACGGTATAACACAAACTTTCAAAAGCAGAGGATACCTAAACTGAGTTAGTCAGTTAGGGATATTATTTCATTTGTTCCCAGCAACATTAAATGGGATCCCATTTAATAACTGATCAAACTGGCTTTTGGGTAGTAAGTGGTACAGAAATGATTAGATCCAGGCATAACCATACCCAAAGTCCCTTGCTCTGTAGTTATGCTTTCAAATTTCTTCACTTAGATACCTTTTGAATCAATTGTGAAAATATGCTTCTCAAAAAGGTTTAAGTTAATAGCTAAAATTTTTAATCAAAATTTTAAATAGTCATAACAATGCAACTTGATATATTATAAATATTTTATTAAAAAATTAATCTTTACATCACTCTATTAAAAGTTTCCAATTGAAGCTAAATACCACAGTGATTTGACCCTCACAATTATTTATTTTTTAAAATTTACAATGATATTTTTATATTTAGGAATTTTATATAATGCCTTTCTCTCCTAGATCTCTGAGTTTCATTCTACAAACTTCACAAAATTTTATATTAGTGTAATATTTTTTTATGCTTGACATCTTTTATTGATGACCCTATTATGCTTTTCTACAGGAATGTGTGTATAGTTCAAAATTAATTTAAAAAATTTCCCATAATCATAAAGCTGTTTTGAGTTATCTGCATAATTAATTTGTCAATACAATATTTATTAGTCCTCATGTGAACAAACAATATAAATATATTAAGAGATTAATGAATAATCACTAAATATAAAATATAATTTATTGGTCATACATTTCTAAATGAAAAAGACAAAACTTAAAATTCTTCTATCTATAGATGAATATCAAGAATTATTAGAATAAGATAAAATTTAATCAAAAGTATTTTTTTATGAATGTATATGAATGTAAGAACTGGAAATCTTTTTCACATAATTCAGTAGATGGGAGTCAAAGTACCACTGTTACTCTATTCCTTTAAAGTTTTTATAGGAACATGCCAAAATTCACAAAAATTATTTTTAATGATATGTTATTTATTTGGGGGGGGGTGTTCCTTCAATTCTGTTGAAAACAAAGCACATAAATCCAACTGACTTGCAAAACAAGTTGTTAACCTGTCATTAGAGTCATTACTTTGTCAACATCAGCATCAAAGTTTCAATCACATTGATCCTTCTGTGTCATGCCTAGGACAGTTCTATTGGCTAGAAACACAATTCATAGTAAAATTCTGGAGTGTGAGAGAGAATTTATTTTATAAAGCAGGGGAAAGTTTTATGAAAGGGAAGTTGAAAACAAAGAATGAGCAGAAAATATTATTCCTCAGATCAGTATTGGAAAAGAGTCCACGTAGAAAGAAGTTAAGGATCTGAAGAGCATCAATGTCCTTTGGAAACTTTAATGCTTTGGAAAGTCTTTGCGTGCCCTCTGATATATTTTTGTCCAACCCAATATGAAGACCATAGCTCCATGCAACACCATGGACTTTGCAGACTATTTCAAGGGAACTGGTTGAAAGAAAGTGAAGGCATTAGCCAAAGAGCATCTATGTATGACCCATAGACACAGACAACAGTGTGGTGATGGCCAGAGGGAAAGGGAGTTGGGGGCTGGGAGGAATGGGGCAAAGGGGGGTGGAATGGGAACATCTAATAGTGTCAACAATAAAAATAAAGGAAAAAATAATGAACAGGTGAGGTATTTAGTTTTAATAACAATAAAAATTTTAATGAAAGTAGGTCAAGTCCATAATAAACTAATATCACAAGATAGTTTCAGATTAATTGTAATCACACTGTACATATTTTTCACTCAATATTTTGCCAGTAATGTTGACTCAGACACTGACATAACTGCATGTAAATAAGGATAAAGAATAAAATTAAGTTGAAGAAATGATTATGGTTTAAACACTCAAGTTTTCAAAATATTTTTGTCAAATATGGGAGGAAATGCAAGACATTGGTGTCCCTTCAGGCTCTCACCCCAAGGTTGCCCTTGAACCAAGGGCAGAATTGAAATTGAGCAAAAATTACCAGCAATACTCTCCATTCATGCTGTTTCTCACCTATTCTTGCTGCCACTGAACCCCATTCTTCCGTATGTGCATAAACTCTGTATGCCCCATTTGGAGCTTAACAAAGATGTATATCAAACTCTCACAAACATCTTACTCTCAAATCCTTGTTGTACTTTTCATGTTTTACTTTATGCATTTAACATACTTGTTGGAATTAATTATTTGGTTTTCTGGAAGGAGCTCATAATAGAGGAGTCACTTTCAATCTCACCATATATATAACATCACTTTCTTTGGATGAAGACTGGCCTTTGGTATTGTTGGTGATGCTTCATTTTGCTTGCCCCATGACCTCTTCCATTCCACATTATTGTAAAGTATCCACTTTTCACTGCCCATCACAGTTTGTTTTAAAAACTGAACTTTTTCTTTACATTTAAGTAGAGACTTGTATGTGGAAATACGGTCAAAAGTTGTTTTTTTTTTTTCCCTTAACTTATGTGGAACCCAAACATCAAAGTGATTTTCATAACCAAGCTGGTGCAAACAATTTTTAGTGCTTGATTTGGATATTTTGAGTATGGCAGCTATCTCCCATGTGGTATAATGTTGATTGTTCTCAATTTATGTCTCAATTTGATCACTATCAACTTCAACTGCCTATCCAACTGTGGAGCATCATCCAGTGATAAATCTCCAGCACAAAACTTCGCAAACCACTTAAAAAAATGTTTGATCAGTCACAGAACCTTCTCCACACACTGCACAAATCTTTTTTTATTTTTGCATTTCAATTACATTTTTACCTTTCTTAAAATAATAAAGTATAATATACCAAAAATGTTGCTTATTTTATTCCATCTTCAGTATTAAAATGGCTACACAAAAAAATCACTAATTTTGATAATTTTTTTGAATGCACACTGATATGACATCTGTCACAATACAATCTAACAAATTTTTTTTAAAAGAAGTTAAAGACAACTAAACACTACTAGAGCCATCCTATGGAAAAAATGAACAAACTTTTTGGCCAACCCAATATTTTAAACATTTCTCCAATATTTTGATTTAGCTATACTTTTGTAGGAATACTATCTTTCTCAAACCAGATTAGACAATTTTTTTCCTGAGGGGTTTTAAATGAATTATGTTCATTGATATAACTGAGATGCCTATTGTATTAGTTTTCTATTGCAGAGTAAAGACTTACTGCCAACATAATGTCTTCAGATCTTACAGTTCTGCAGGTCATCAATTGAGGCACAGAGATGCCGGGTTCTCATCCAAAGGTCAGGGTCTTCCTTTAAACTGATTCAAGTTACTGGCAGAGTTTGGTTCCTTGTTGGATGCCTTCTGCAGGAACACTCTCACGCTCTCAGACCCTCACCCCACGACTCCCTCCATTTTCAAAGCCAATAATGCTTAACTTCCTGCATATAAAATTTGTATTCCAAAATTTGAATATCCTTTACAGGAAGGAGGGATCATTGAACCTATTCTCACTTATGCCTAGGCCCACTGAGGATAATCTAACTGTGCAAAGCAGTGTAACCTCATCGCAGGAGTGACTATCCCATCATGTTCACAAATCCTGCCTGTCTTCAACAGAGGAGATTATATGGAAATCGACACCAAAGAGCAGAAATCTTAAGACCATCTTGGAATAGTGCCTATCATACTTCTTTTTATTTTAAACTTATTTTGTAATTTATGTAGGCCTTTTAATTTATTTCTAAAGGCATTTCTAAAAGCTATTTTTTAGAGCAGTTTTAGATTTACAACAAAATTGAGAGGAAGGTGTAGAGATTTCTCATTAAATCCCTGCACCCACACCTTATCAACATCACTCATAAATATGGTACATTTTTTGTGTGTGCTTTTGTTATTTTTATTTTTTTTCCCATTACCATTTATACCTCTTTCCCTCTGCAATCACCACATTGCTGTCCATGTCCACGAATCCTTTTTCCTTTTTGTTTGATCCCTCCACCCTCTAACCATCCCCCCACTAGATGTCATCCTGCTCTCTATCTATGAGTCTATCCCTCTTTTGCTTGTTAGTTCAGTTTGTTTATTAGAATTCACATATGAGTGAAATCATATGGTATTTGTCTTTCTCTGACTGGCTTATTTCACTTAGGACAATATTCTTCGGGTCCATTCATGCTGTTGCAAAGGATAAAATTTTCTTTTTTCTTTTTCTTTCTCTTTTTATGGCTGTGTAGCATTTGATTGTATAAATGTCCCATAGATGTTTTATCCATCCATCTACTGATGGACACTTGGGCTGCTTCTGTATCTTGGTGATTATAAATAATGCTGCTATGAACATGTGGGTGCTTATGTTCTTTTAGATTAGTGTTTTGGTTTTCTTCAGATGTATTCCCAGAAGTGGGATTGCTGGGTCAAAAGGCAGTTCCATTTTTAATTTTTTGAGGAAATTCCATACTGCTTTTGACAGTGGCTGCATCAGTCTGCATTCCCACCAACAGTGTAATGGGGTTCCCTTTTCTCCACATCCTTTCCAGCACTTGTTGTTTGTTGATTTATTGATGATGGCCAAAGGATTGTACTTTTTTTTTAACCAATGATGAGCCTAAGGAATTTTACTTTGTGAACAAACCTTAAATTATAAAGCTAGTTTGGATAATGCTTAAGAGAATGTATGGTAGCTAAAATATATAGGTCTGAAGCCATCACTTAGATTGAAATCACAGCTCCTATTCTATGTCATTCAGGGCAAGCTACTTAACTTCCCTTGCTTCAATGCGTCATGTATAATATAGGATTAATATCACTTACTCCTTAGAACAATTTTAATGATTAAGTGACTTAATATTCATAAGGAATGCAGGGTCCAGAATAGTATTCAATAATGTTTTTTTATTAGCATTTATCTTCCACAGTTATATGGAAGATACTTATTCTGCTTTAAAATCTACTCATATATTGAATCTATACTTCTCTAATTATATATAATGTCTGTTTCTATGCAATATTTAATTATGGATTTATCAAGCCTTTACTATTACACATTTGTTTAGCTGATCAGAACCTTAAAAAGACATAATTTTGCCCAAGTACCTATCAGTAGATGAGTGTAGAAAAAAAGCTGTGGTACATTTACACAGTGGAATACTACTTGGCCTTAGAAAAAAGAGGGAAATCTTACCTTTGCAACAACATGAATGGACCTGGAGGGTATTATGCTAAGTGAAATAAGCCAGTCAGAGAAAGATAAGTACCATATGATTGCATTTATATGTGTAATCTAATGAATAAGTAAACTAACAAAATAGAAACAGACTCATAGATACAGAAAACAGACTGATAGCTGTTAGAGGTGATGGGAGTTGGGAGCTGGGTGAAGGGATTTAGCAAAATAAATAAATAAATAACTGATAAACACAAACAACTGAATGATGATTACTGGGAGGAAAGGGGGCTGGGAGGAGGTAGAAGAGAGTAACAGGGGGATAAATGATGATGAAAAAAGATAACTTGGGTGGTAAACATAATATAATATACAGATGATGTATTATAGAATTGAACACCTGAAACCGATATAATTTTATTAACCAATATTACCCCAATACATTCAATTGCCCTGGCTGGTTTAGCTCAGTGGATTGAGCGTCGGTCTGCGAGCTAAGTGTCGCTGGTTCGATCTTCCAGTCAGGGTACATCAGAGAAGGAAAACTCTGACTCCAAAAAACCTCTGCTGCCTTGCGGCATACCTCTTCAGGGGAAAGGCTAAGGGAGTAAACCCCGACAGAAAATCCGGAGCCGGAGTCCCTAAGGCGGTTTGACGTTGTAGTCAACACTGGCAACTCCTGCGGCGCACCTGAACCCAAGCTGTATTGACTCTGTCTTTCCCTTGGACCCTTCAGCTGCGAAGAGAGGGGGGGGTCTGCTGCATGGGCAACAGCAGACCCTCCATATTACCCTGCCCAGGCTCTGTAGCTTCAGCTTCACTGGAGAGGACACTCCAGCGTCATCGTAAGATGTCGATTCAACACGGGAGGAGACAGATACCATGTCACTCCCGAGTCGGACTGCACAGCCATTCTCGGCGGTGCAGATAGACTCTTAAGAAGCTACACCATCGTCTCTCGAGATGGACGGCTGCCGACGACGACATTCAATTAAAAAGATATAATTTTTAGTGGAGCTAAACTAAATTTTATTTTAAAATTTCATGTGTTTTATACACATATTTCAAACTTGGACAAAATTTTGGTGTCAGTATTTATCAAAGCCTTCCTAATTTAGACTGAAATTTAAAATAATTTCAACATATTTCTTCATTCTAAATATTTAATTCAAATTATGCTTTCCATAATTTTATAACATGAGTGAACTCTCATAAATCACATATACACATGTAATGATGATTTTGCATTGATTGTAAACAAAAATTGCATTTTCTTATATACTCACAAAATAAAAGATTAAATCACTGTCTTGGGAATGTCTACCAAATAATAAAATTTTCTGTGAGAACCTTAGAAATAGACCAGTTTAATGAAAAAGAAAAGACACATTGAAAGGCAGAACATGTGCCTCTTGAAAAGATTGATGTATTAAATATTTATGCAAACACATTAAATTGGCAAGTGTATGAAAACATTATTACATATTCATCATCTTCACATCTCATCTTTTTGAAAAGAATTTCTTTCCTATAAAACTATGGTGGATGACTATAAGTTTTCCAACGATAACTTTTTTAAGTTGGATATCATGGAATAATTTATTTTTCAGAGTTTATATTAATTCACATAAATAACAAAATTAATGTTGAAACTAGAAAAGACTAATAATTTATTCAAAATAGAAGCAATCAAGTGCTGTTTCATTATCAGCCTTTCTCCACAGACCTGAACCAGGGCCTCCTAATATGAAAGATGCTTCCTAAGAGAGACTATTCACTTGAGAAATAAATGAGTCCTCATAGGTCATGGAGTCATTTAGCAAACAACTGGTTTTGCAGCAAAAGCCAACTGTCATAAGAGAATTAATGAATTTCTAAAGCACTTAACTTATTCTAGAGTATAGTAAATCCTGAACAAGTCCACAGTTTTATGATCTTTGGACAGTGTCATTTAAATTAAAATTTAAATTGACTACACTTCTCATTAAAAGCCAGAAAGTTGAAATGATATTATATAGGCTCTAAAAATATTCATGTTTAGTATAAGCTGCTTTATGATGATGAGATGGTGTTCTGTATTCAAAGTGTCCTTCCTTCCCCACCTCTCCTTTGTCCTGCTAAACTCTCTGCTTTCCTTTCCTCATGGTTGATTTGCTTTTAACCGCATTTCTATTACAACACCTTCTTATCTTTTCACCCCATCTGAGCAGTTCAACAGCTTCTGTTCCTTTCCTGCCCTCATCTGCTTGCATCCCTTTCCTTTTTAACCCACTCCCGTCTCTCATGTTTTAAAGGCTGACCCTTTATTACTTTTCCTCACTTTGAGTCCTTATGATCTCTGGATCTCTGAGTTATTTCTTTATGGTAACAAACCCAGAGGGAGCATAATACGTGGGTGTTGACTCTGTTTAATTTAACTTGACTATTGCATCATAGAAAAAACAAAACAGAAACATATCATAGCATGGAAGAGATGGAGGAGGAAAGAAAAAGAAGGTCAACCCTAGGTGGCTGATTTAAAAAGAAACTTGGAATTGAACTCTGGCTAAAATTGACCTCTCCCTCTAATCCAAACCACTATTTCTTTTCCCCCCCAATGTGTTTGTTTTCACTGTATTTTTTCATTACCATTTATGACCCTTATACCTCTCTTCCCCCAGCAATCACACACTGTTGTCCTTCTCCATGAGTCCTTTTCCCTTTTTGCTCGATCCCTCCACCCCAGGGATCAAATCTCTATTTCTGTGTGGGATTCTGTAAGTCTTTGGCCTTCAGCCATTTCTGCAGTCATTTTTCCTTTACTCTGCAGAAGTTCTCCCCAGAACATCATCCCATGTACTATATAAGAGGTCCTCAGCCTCCTCCAAATTCTGGAAGATCTTCAGTTTTTTTTTTTTTTTTTTCCCCTGCTGGGCACTCGTTGCTATTCACAGGCAGCTGCTGAACTGAGGATTCCTTCTGTTTCTCCCCTTCCTTGCACTTCTTTCTGTTCCCTGTCCTGTTTCCCCATGGGCATGTAATGCAAACCCTGCTCATTCAATCCCCAAAGCACCATTCTTTTAAGCAGAAACTTTTACTGAAGACTGGGGAGGATCAAGGATAGAGGTGAAGTCAGAGTAGCAAAGCACATCTGAGAAAAACTGTCACTTCAGTTTGACAGCTTCTTGGTCATATCCACCTCAGTCCTGCTTGCAATTTGTGCCACATTCCTTTCTGCCTAGAGACTGTTTCCCATATCCACCTCCACTCCCCATTCAGGGATCCCCAGTCATGTTCTCCTATGATCAGGAAAATATTTTACATCCTTGCTACTTGATTATGCAGAGTAACTTCATTTTGTATAACTGCTCTGTGTCAGTTTCCTGCAGCTGCTATAACAATTTCTCAGAAACTGTGGCTTAAAAGAACAGAAATGTGTTCTCTCACAGTTCTCGAGGCCAGAAGCCAGAATCAAGGAGTCAGCGAGGCTCTAGGGGAGATTCCCTTCTTTGCCTCTTCCCAGCTTCTGGGGGTTCCAGCAATTCCTTGACATTACTTGGTTTGCAACTACATCTCACTGCCTCCTTCTTCACATGGCTTTCTCTTTTCTGTGTTTTCTCTTCTGGTTCTTATAAGAATGCTTGTCATCGGATTTAGAACCCTCCTGGGTAATCCAGGATGGTTTCATCTCAAGATCCTTAACTTAATGACATCTACAAAGACACTTTTTCCAAATGAGGTAACATTCATTCACAGGTTCTGGGAATTAGGGTGTGGGCATATGTTTTGAGGACCCAGCATTCAAGCCATAACACAATCTAAGCAGATGCCAGTTTTCTTAACTTTCATGAGAGGCAGACAATGAAAGTATTTTCCCAATTTAATTTGAAGAAAAAAGTAATCCTGTCTCTCAGAATAATTTTGCAGTCTTTCTAGGACTTTCAGAGAAAATTATAGTTGATTTAAAATGGTGTTTTTCTTCTCATTAAAATACTCCCACCTGTTAAAATGGTAATATGTAACATTTTGAAATATGGGAAAATTTATATTATTTCAAAAACTGAAATGAAAATTTGTATATATTCATACAAATGCCTTTATGATCTGTATCTATGTTGTATATATACACATGCATGCAAAAATACAGATTTATAATCATGATGTATGGTGTACTGTGTTTAATCTTAACATATAATAAACTTTTCAATATTTTAACATATTTTTCAAATCTACTATTAATTTTTTAATTATTTAGAGAATGCTTGATTAGTGTATAAATTGCAAGTAAACACAAAAATTAATTGCCTAAAATTCTACCCCACTAAAAAAAAACCTAATTTTGGGACACATACATTCTTATTTTTTATATGCAATTATGTCCATATGTATACATGAATCTATGCCTGTAACTATGTCTACATTTATTTATAGTTTTAATTATAACAAAAGAATCATACCGTATTGTTCTATATTTCATTTTTATTTATCCAGTTAATATCATCATAATTTTTATGTTAACTTGTTTTATAATATTATTATCATTCTATATTTGTGTATAAAGTGCATCATTGTCTTGATGTAATATAAATTATCATAGAAGATTATTTTTACTGTTAAAATGAACACTTAATGAACATACTTTGTCATATATCTTTAAAAATGTATATAATGATTTCTTTAGGATTATTCTTAAAGATGAATTTTCTGGATTATAGAATACATAGATTGTGACAGGGAACATTAGTCATCAGTCAAAATCTCTGTTATCTGCTGCCTGAGCTCCAGGCAGCTCATTTCCCAGCCTCGCATACAGTTGGGTGTGGCTATGTGACTGAATTCTAACCAATGGAATGGAAGAGTGTGACTTGTGTCCCCTCTGGGCTCGGGTTATTGACAAACATGGGCTCGGGTTATTGACAAACATATCTAATTGCTCCAGGTCCTCTTTCTCCTGGGCTGCCTGAAGGCAACACAGGAAGAGGTCTGAAGGACAGAAGAAACCTGTGCCTCTTAGTTACCATGGGACATTGGACCTGGAACATCTATCTCTGGGGTTAGGTGTCTGAAAAATAAACTTCTATTGTTTTGGAGCCCTTATATATGGTAAGATCTTTTAAAAATTACTGCTCTTTACTAAGTAAAGCATTTGTTTCTAGAAGTGTTGATACATATTGTTAAATTACATTTTTCAAAGTCTAAGCAGTGAGGATATTCTTGCTGCTTTTTAACTAGGATTATACACAAATGTTTACAACCAATTTTAATATTTACAAGAAAAGTCCTGCCAACACTTTCCAGTGATTCTCTTGCACTTATTCTTCCATATGACCATTATGATCATGTATCCAATTTTCCTCAAAGTCTTAAGGGAGATTGTTAAGGCTGCGGCTAATGCAAAATAATTAATTCTAGCATTCTTTCATAATTAAACTTGTATATTCTTATACTTATTTATTGCTGTGTTGCTGTGATAAACTGTGTTCTACATATGGATTTCTAAAGTTAAATTATTTTCTTATACGAATTTCCCAGAAATGTGGTAATTCACAGAAATGGTAAGAATAAATCTACAAGTCTTTATATGGATTATAATTTGCCTTTCATAAGGAATATATAAAGACAGTCTCATCAACTTGACCCCAAAGTTATTATCACTGTTTTTTAATATTAAAATTAATTTTTTTCAATATAAAGAAAATAAGTTGTTACCTCAAGGTTAACTTAATTACATTTCTTCTGTATCAAAATTGAAGTTTAATCAGTTTCTAAAAGGATTTAACTTCTTTTAATGTAAATTATTATCTCTGTCCACTTATTTTGAGGGTCTTTATTTGAATAAACCGTTTATATTACAGGTGGGTTATCCTTCTAGTAATCTGTATTTAATTAAATTTTCTATCATTCGTTTGTACTTAATTCAACAATCAATCAGAAAATTAGGTTGATGTAGGGTGGGTGAACTGTGGATCTAAATTAATTTTTCAACAAATGCTAATTAATTATTGTCATTTATTAATTAGTAATCCCGTCTCTGTTACTTCCATATGTTGCCTATGTGAAATAAAAATTTTTGTTATGAAGTTTCTTTCAGATATATTCACTATGTTCCATTTGTTCTAGTAGCATACTGTTTTGATTGTTGATGTTTTAAAATGGGACTTGATATCTGATTGAATTGGCAGCTCTGCCTCATAATTATTTGCTAAAAATGTTTTTATAATCTCTCTTATCATTATTTGCATTTAAAAAGTTCTTTTAAATGGCAAGAAAACAATTGGGAACTATTTTAATTAGCATTGTATCAACTTCACAGAACAATTTACGTAGGAGTAGCTTTTAATTTTATTTTTTTAATCCTCAAGTGAGAACATTTTTTCATTGTCTTAGAGAGAATGGGAGTAAAGAGGAGGGGAGAGTGAGAAACATTGATCTGCTGCCTCTCGTAAGTGCCCAGACCTAGGCTGTGCCCTGATGGGGATTTGAACACACAACCATTCGGTTAATGGACAAAGCTCCAACCAACTGAGCCACACTGGCCAGGGCTAGAAGTACAGTTTATTTTTAATACTTTTTTGTTGTTTTTCTATTACAGTTTCCCAATTTTAACCCATTGCTCTCCCTTGCTCCCCCCAATTTACACAGTTAATCCCCGCTCTGTTGTCCATGTCCATGCATCATTTATACCTGTTGCTTGAGTAGACTCTTTCCTTTCTTTCTACCATTATAACCGCTCCCCCAATCCCCAATCTGGTGACTGTCAGTGTGTTACTTGTTTCCATGCCTCTGGTTCTTCTTGCCTGTTTGTTTTCTTCATTAGGTTCCTCTTATAGGTGATATCATATGGTATTTGTTGTTCACTGCCTGGCTTATTTCACTTAGCATAATATTCTCCAGTTCTATCCATGCTGTCCTGAAAGGCGGGAATTCCTTCTTTCTTTCTGCTGCATAGTATTCCATTATGTAAATGTACCACAGCCCTTTGATTCACTCATTTACTGATGGGCACTTAGGTTTTTTCCAGCACTTGGCTATTTTAAATAGTGCTTCTATGAACATAGGGATGCATAGGTTCTTTTGAAATGGTGTTTCAGGATTCTTCAAGTATATCCCAGCAATGGAATAACTGGATCAAAAGGCCATTCCATTTATAGCTTTTTGAGGAAATTCCATTCTGGTTTCCACAGCAGCTGCACTAGTTTGCATTTCGACCAACAGTGCAGTAGGGTTCCCTTTTCTCCGCATCCTCACCAGCACTTGTTGTTTGTTGATCTGTTGATGATGGCCATTCTGATCAATGTGAGGTGGTGTCTCATTGTGGTTTTAATTTACATCTCTCTGATGGCTAGTGATGTTGAACATTCTTTGACATGCCTTTGGACCCTCTGTATGTCCTCCTTGGAGAAGTGTATATTCAGGTCCTTTGCCCATTTTTTAATTGGATTGTTTGTCTTCCTGGTGTTGAGGTGTATGAGTTGTTGATATATTTTAGACATCAAACTCTTGTCTGGGTTATCATTGGCAAATATGTTTTCCTATATGATTGGTTCCCTTTTTTTTCTGATGATGTCTAATTTAACCACACAGAAGAAGCTTTTTAGTTTGATACAGTCCCATTTGTTTATTTATTTATTTTTATTTCCCTTGCCCTAGAGCAGTGGTTCTAAACCTGTCGGTCACAACCCCTTTGGGGGTCGAATGACCCTTTCACAGGGGCTGCCTAAGACCATCAGAAAACACATATATAATTACATATTGTTTTTGTGATTAATCACTATGCTTTAATTATGTTCAATTTGTAACAATGAAAGCACATCCTGCATATCAGATATTTACATTGTGATTCATAACAGTAGCAAAATTACAGTTATGGAGTAGCAACAAAAATAATTTTATGGTTGGGGGTCATCACAACATGAGGAATTGTATTAAAGGGTTGCAGCATTAGGAAGATTGAGAACCACTGCCCTAGAGGGTATATCAGTGAAAATATTGCTGCATGAGATAACTGAAATTTTCCTGCCTATGTTTTCCTCTAGGACTTTTATGGTGTCACACCTTACATTTAAGTCTTCAATCCATCTTGAGTTTATTCTGGTGTGTGGTGTAAGTTGGTGGTCTAGTTTTATTTTTTTTAGCATGTACCAGTCCATTTCTCCCAGCACCATTTGTTGAAGAGGCTCTTTTCATTCCATTTTATGCTCCTGCCCCCTTTGTCAAATACTAATTGACCAGAGAAACCTGGGTTTATTTCTGGGCTCTCTATTCTCTTTCATTTATCTATCTGTTGGCTCTTCTTTCCAGATTGCTGAGGCTATTTGGGGTCATTTTAGGTTCCATATAAATTTTTTAAATATTTGTTCTAAATCTTTGAAATAAGTATTAGTATTTTAATAGGGATTGCATTGAACCTATAGATTGCTTTGGGTAGTATGGGCATTTTAATGATGTTAGTTCCTCCAATCCATGAACATGGTATATGCTTCCATTTATTTGTATCTTCTTTAATTTTTTTCTTCAGTGTTCTATAGTTTTCTGCATGCAGGTCTTTTACCACCTTGGTTAAGTTCATTCCTAGGTACTTTATTTTTCTTGTTACTATATTAAATGAGATTTCCCTCCCTAGATTCTATTCCTGGTATTTTATTGTTGGTGTACAAAAATGCCTCTGATTTCTGAATATTGACTTTGTATCCTGCTGTTTTGCCAAATTCACTTATTAGATTGAATAGTTTTTTGGTGGAGCTTACAGGGTTTTCTATGTAAACTACCATGTGATCTGCAAATAATGACATTTTTACTTCCTCCTTTCCAATTTGGATGCCTTTTTTTTTTTCTTGGCTGATTGCTGTGGCTAATACTTCTAATACTACATTGAATAAAAGTGGTGAAGGTGACATCCTTGTCTCAAAGGGGAAAACTTTCAATTTTTGCCTTTTGACCACTATGTTGTCTGTAGATTTCTTATATATGGCCTTTATTATATTGAGCTATGATCTCTCTATTCCCACTTTGCTGAGGGTTTTTATCATGAATGGATGTTGTACTTTATCATGAATAATAGCTTTTTAAACATCTATTGCTGTGATCATGTGATTTTTGTCTTTATTTTTGTTTATGTGGTATATTACATTTATTGATTTGTGAATGTCTTACCATCCTTGGATCCCTGGGATGAATCCCACTTTATTATGGTGTATAATTTTTTTACTGTATTGCTGGATCTGGTTTGCCAATATTTTGTTGAGGATTTTAGCATCTATGTTCATCAGTGATATTGGCCTGTGGTTTTCTTTCTTTGTTGTGTCTTGACTTGGTTTTAGAATTAGGATGATACTGGCCTCATAAAGTGTTTGGGAGTCTTTCCTCTTCTTGAATTTTTTGGAATATTTTGAGAAGAATAGAAGTTCTCTTTAAATGCTTGGTAAAATTTACCTGAGAAGTTGTCTGGTTCTAGGCTTGTGTGCTGGGTGCTTTTTGAGTATTGCTTCAATTTCACTAGCTGTTATCGGTCTATTCAGGCTTTCTACTTCTTCTTGATTCATTTAGAGATTATATGTTTCTAGAAACTTATCCATTTTACTCATGTTGTAAAATATCTTGGCATATAGTTATTCATAGTAATTTCTTACAATCCTTTGTATTTCTGAGGTATTGATTGTAACTTCACTTCTCTTTTGTTTCTGATTTTATTTAATTGGATCCTCTCTTTTTTTTTTTTTTTTTTGATGAGTCTGGTTAAAGGCTTGTCAACTTTGCTTATCTTTTCAAAGAATGAACTCCTGGATTCATTGATACTTTGAATGTTTTTTTTAGTCTCTATGTTATTTAATTCTACTCTGATCTTGATAATTTTCTGTTGAGTAATCAGCTGATATCCTTATCTATGATTTGGATATTATTACATTTCATGTTGTCCTGCAACTCTCTTAAGCCCTTGTTGTTCTTTTGGAGTCTCTTTTAGTTTTTTGTTTTTGTTTTTGCTCTGTCTGGTATTTTTTTTTTTTTAACCTTTTCCTCTAGCTCACTGGTTTGATCCTCTGCTTCATCTAACCTTCTTTTAATTCCTTTGAATGTATTCTTCATTTCAAATATTCTATTCTTTATTTTCTACTAGCTCTTATTGATAGTTTCCATGTCCTTTTCATGATGGTATAGATGGCAGTAAGTTCCTTGTATCTTCCCACTGAGTTCATTGAGCATCCTTATAACCATTACTTTGAGCATAATGTCTGAAAGTTTGCTTGCCTCTATTTCATTTAGCACTCTTTCTGAGGATTCTTCCTTTCCTTTTAATGGGGTGTTGTTTCTTTGTCTCCCATTTTAGGTGACTCTCCTTCTTTGTTTCTGCTTCTTATTTGATCTGCTTTGACTCCCTATCTTCATGGTGTGAAATTCTGTGGTAGGAGAACTGTGGGATTCAGTGGTGCAGTCTCCTTGATCTCCTGAACTTGATGTTCTTGGGATACCCTTTATGCCATTTATATGGGTTCCCTGGTTGTAATTGGGCTTTGGTTGTTGTTGGGTAATTTTTTGGTGGATTGTTCCTTCTGGCTTGCTGACTAGAGTCACTCTGCTCACCATGTCTTTTATGCTGTTCTACAGGTGCTGCCAGAACAAAACCAAACAGCTCAGGAAAGAAACCCACAGCTGCAAAAACAAGCCCCACCCACAAGTAACGCATTATTATTTTTTCTAAAAATAAAAAGTACTATTGAATGTACTTTTTTAACTTCAAATATACACATATATATTAGAGATTTTGCATTACTTGAAATATCACCAGATGTATGCCCATCATCCCTGACAACTGCATAGACCTAACATTATACCTTTCTTTTAATATGGAAGTCTAAAATCCTTCAAGACAATTAAATATAATGTCTTTCAAAGTTCAAGTGTTATAATAAAGTATTCATTATTCCAAGAAGTCAGGATATGAAGCTTGTTTTTTTGAGGAATGGCATTATATTTATATCTGAAGTTAATGGATAGTATGCCTTTTAACCAATATGGTCTAATTCATAATGAAAATATTTTATGAAAAAATAAAGACTTAAATTTTCATTAAGACTTTTTTGTGTTGGCAGTTTGCCTGTGCAGTTGATTTGCATGAAGCATGATTAATGATGACTAAAGAAATAGTCTTATAGTAAAGGAGATGAAAAATTATCCTAATAAAAAACATTTTTGGGATAAGCATTTTAACAATACAACACAACCCAATTCATTAAAATTTTGTGGCATAAAACAACTATGTGAAATGTTAATAAGATAAACTTACTAGTCAGTGTTTATTAGCTTGATTTGTTTACCCTAGGCATGAGTTTTCTGGGACAAAGGCTTATGATTCCACCTGTTTCTAGAAACTGCACAAGGTCACAAGACAAATAACCAGTTGAGCATAATTTAATAGCACAAATGCAAACATTAAAAAACAATTCATTTATAGATAATTGAAAATGGGAAAAGAAGCACAGTAAAAATGCATGTTTTCTGATATATTATTATTAAATTTCTAGACTACACTCTCGATTTCCTTTCCTTTTGAAGGCGTGGACATCTTTGAGAAGACTAGATCCATTATAAAATTCATACAGGGGTTTTTATATGGCTGATGGTGCAACTGTCTTTATATACCTCCCATATGATATAAAAGAGCCCTGGGTCATGTGATATGAATGATTAATATGTGCGTTTATATTTGAAATATAAGATACAATACTCTTAATATAAAATAATATTAATTAAATTATGGAACTTATATATGGAATGAATACAGGTAGAGTAGTTCAATACAATTTTTATGACTATGGATTTTTTATAATTATGGAAAGAAAACTGTAACATATCCAGCATTTTTACTTGTAATAATAAAGGCAAGCTTCAAAGGCATGTGACCTGTGTGGTTGCACAAGGTTCCCCCCTCTGAAGGGAGCCACTCTTGGATTAATGTTCTGATACTGCTTTACTAAACTTCCTAATAATATTTGAATAAGAGGTCACCCCTTTTCATTTTGTACTGAGCCCTGCAAATTACATAGCTGTCCTGCCTGTAATAAAATACCATATCAATACTTCCTAGTATTAAAATTATAAATTACCTTTAAACCAAAAACCTCAATGCTCTGTAAAAATATATGAGCCAGTCTCTTTTCTCTACTTTCTTATTAAGTTCAAAAAGAGAAATTCTCAAGGGTGAGACCAACATGGTTTTCCTATGGGTCACATGACTTTTATTTTTGACTACAACAATTTTCTTTTTTAAAAAATAGGTGAATACTGTTGCAACTGTAATCTATTACATAACCACATATTTTCCCCACCAAGAGAAAAAAATACATTACATACATTTATTCTATACCTAGATTCAGTGGTCACAAACATTTTATAGTATTTGCTTTCTCTGTCTCTCCTCTCTCTATTCAAACACACACTTTCTTCTATTTTAAATTATTTTTTTTTTTATTTTTTCTGTTTTTGTTTTTTATACTTTTTTTGTTTTTCAAACATTTTTCTTCTGAACCATATGAAAATAAGTTAAGACATTCTGACATGTTACCCCTCAATAATTCAGCTTGCATCTCTTAAAAATCTTCAGTTGCATAATCTTGGTATCACCCAAGATAATTTAGCTCAATATAGCAATATTCTCTAATATTATTCCAATCCAAAATTTTCTAATTATCCCCAAATATCCTTTATAGATTTTTAGAATCATAGCATACTATTTAGAATCATCATTACATTTGGTTCTCATGTCTCTAATTTATTAAAACATCCACATTTGCTATTTTTCCTCCAGACAATGTTAAGTTTGATGAAAGTAGGAACCCTTGTACCTTATCCTTCTTTGATCACCCAAAGAGGTAGAATGACATAGGATAAAAGGCAATATTGTAAAAGAGTCCAGGCTTTTGAGTGTGAATTCCAGCAATACCACTTAGCTCTATGGCCTTAGATATAGTAGCCTTCAAATTCTCTGAGCTTCCTACATTAAAGCAATTGTTGCAGAGATGAAATGGCATAATGTATGTAAAGAATCTGGCACTTGGATGGCACTCCATAAATATTTTCTCTTTCTGTCTTTCCCTCAATTTATGCTGATAGTGAGGTTTTGATATTGTTTCTTTTTTTCCTTAATATGCAGAGTGGGATTGAGAGGAAGAAAATAAGAAAAATTTCTGTCTGCTAGTCTTAAGAACCTATCTTGTAGCATCTCCAAAGTGATAAGAATAGATATTATAATATTTCAAGCATACTAATATTCACTTTGAATGTGAAGACTATAAACAATGAAGTGTATTAAAACTGTAGCACCTGTAAATCAGAAATGGTAGGGTTTGGAAAAGGCACTTTGTGTTAAAATTAATGGTTCCTGCTCTTGAATGTGACATGGCAAAATTCCAAAATTCCAGAAAAAGCAGAAGAGGATCTCGGCTACGATGAATTACACTACCATCCTTCCAGACTTTGCTGGGATCCTGGGTGCTAAAAGACATGAGGGTGCTACATTTCCTGACATTCCTCCACAGTTTTGTCACATTGGCACCATAGCTTTAGAAACAGTGAAATGAGAACACCAAAAGGCTCTGTGAAACAGCAGGGACTCCTGTTTCTTTGTGATACTGTCAGCTGAAGTCTTTTTCTACCTCCTACACTTCGGGGACTCTTCCTGGAGAAGGGGGAGAGTGTGGAATGGGATTAGGAATTTATAAATAGGTCTTATTTGATGGGTTGTGTTTCTCTGAATTATTGTGAGAAAGCTGTGTCTTTCTCTTAAAACTCAGAACAACATCAGTCACTATCAGTAGTTTCTCCATGATGTAGTTTTAATTAATCCAAAATGATGAACTGCAACTTTTTATTTTTACTTGAAGGCATATCCTATAAAATACTTTTTACATAAATCCATGAGGTCAGTTTGATTTCTTATCATTTGCCCTGTGTTCTCACAGTTCACAGTATAAATTTAGCTGTCTGACTTACTGATGCCCTTTTGTAAAATTGGTTATTGAATCTAAGCCTGAGAGAATCTTATTCTAAATTGTTTTTCTGACTTTGATTAAATCATCATCCCCATCTTTGTTCTTTGATCTGTTAGGAGGAAGTACTCAAAATATTACACTTATTGCTTTAAGGGCCACAGGACCCTTTAGTCATCCTCAACCCACTCTTTAACTCTGGGTAGATTCATTTCCAGGGGAAACACCACTGTCAAGGATTTTAGTGATGCTGCAAAAAAAACCAAAAACCAAAAAACAAAAAAACAAGCTCTCTCATGTTCTACCTTTATGCTCTTCTTCTCTTCCTCTCTTCCTTTCCTTCATGGAATTCCTTAGGCACAAACGGGATTTCACACCTGAAAGTTTGTATTTACCTTTAGATTTGCCAATGTTAAAATACTAAAGATCTTCATCTGTTTACAATGACTTCCTACGCCTGTGCAGGTAAAACATGTTTATAAGAAATAAGTTGGAAACAGTAACTACCCTTAGTAGAAAATTTCACTGACAGTTAAGACCTGAAAAAATGAGAGATTGGTAAATAGGTCCATGCAGCTGGAGCAAGTTGGAGTCAGGTACATGGTAACTCACAAACTTTTTGCGTGAGCCCTTTAATGATTATGGCTGACCAGTTCCCTGTGGTGTGGGCTTAGAATCAGGTGCTGATTAGAGGCAAACATGAAGAATGAATAGTTCTGTTTGGAGACATAAACTGAGTTAGAAATTAAGCAATTGAAAAATATCGCTCTTTCTTATTCCAACACTTCAAACCTCTGTTCAATTAAATATTAGGGTAAAATGGAACAGGTCTATAAAAAATGAAAAAAGGGTCAGTATGAGAAAATAGATGCAATTAGTAAACCAGTAAAGCAATTGAAAATGAAAGAGAAGAGATGGAAACATGTTTGAGGTAATTTGTGACGTTTCTGAAAACTTTTTCAATAAGCACATTGCTAGGTGAAATTTAAAAAGTTTATAGCTATACATAGTCATACTATTATAATTTATTTTAATGAAAGAGAATCACAAGATATCTGTGTCTCATTTACATATACAGTCATGTGCTACATAACAATGCTTTGGTTAACCATGGACCTCATATAGAAGGGTGAGCTCATAAGGTTATAATGAAACTGAAAAATTCCTATTATCTATTAATGTTGTAGCAGTCATAGCCCAACACATTACTCATGATGATGCTGGTGTAAAAAATCTACTCTGCTCCCCATCATATAAAAGTATGGCACACACAGTAGCAGTAGCAGTCTATATTATCCAGGTTTATGCAAGTCCACTTTATGGTGTTGGCACAATGATGCACTTCTGAGAACATATCTCTCTCCTTAAGTGGTGGGTGACTGTACCTATTAAGAAATTAGCAAATGAAAATCTGCATGTCTGGCTCTGTGGTGGTCCAATTTAGCAGTGGAGGTGACTGCATGTCCCGGTGTTTCTGGGCTGCCACAGCTAGGGCAGCCTATGTCAAGTGACACCATAGTGAGGAGAGCTCAGATGGAAAGTAGAAGGTCCTCACCTGCTGCATCATGCTTTCCAGGTTGGGAGTGAGCATGAAGAACACTTTTCTGAAAAGGATGAAACATAGCAGTTCATTACCTACATCCATTTCTGCAGCAGGTCCAGCCCCTTTCCTGGGAAGATGGTCACCCTAACGTGAATTCACTTCTCACAGGTGAAAGTGAATAAAGAGAGCCCAAACTACCACCCAAGAATTGGTTTGAACTAGTGCTACACAGTAGTAGTTTGTTCCATTATTCTGAACATGGACCAGAAAGTGTGTGAGACTTTAAATTCATCTTCCATACTTGTGTCAAATGATGACCAGTGTACTGATCTTCTATCCCCTTGCCTGTGGTAGGAGATGAGTATAAGCACTCATTTCTCTTTGGTGTTTACCTGGGAATAAGATTTCTGGGTCATGAAATAAATATAAATTTAGCTTTAGTAGATATTGCCAAGCAGTTTCCCAAATGGATTTTTCTAATTTAAACTCCTACCTCAATGTGAGGGAATTTCAGATCCCCGCCATCATTTTGTGCTTTGGTTTTGTAAATTTTCATCATGCTGGATGGTGGGTAGTGATACATCATTGCTGTTTTGATTTGTATTTCTCTGATGAGTAATCAAATTGAGTATCTTTTTTGTTTATTGACAATGTCAATATTTTGTTATAGTGCCTGTGAAGTCCCTCTTTTAGTTTTTAATTCTTTATTATTGATTTGTAGGAGTTTTAATATATGCTAGATATAAGCTCTTTATTGTATCTCTATATTATCTTTATCTTCTCCAAGTACAGATTGCTTTTTCATGAACAATATTGTGTTTTTGTTGACAATCTCAGAGTATCTAAAAAATAACCCCACACTCTATCAGTTACCAATAATTGAATACTAGGAAATTTTATATAAGAATATGGATTTATGATTTCTCTTAAAATACTATGAATATTCTGCAACACCCTGTTTGAGATCTCATATACCTGAGACTCTGTAATAGCTTCCTACATGAGATGCTCACCATGTTATTTCCTACAGCAACGTAATTTATAGGTTGGCATTACTGGTCTGATCTTGTAGTCATCCAGTAAGGAACCCTATTCTAAGGTCCTAATTTGTAAAGTCTGAGTTCTGTTAACCAGACCTGTCTTGCCTTGATACTTAATCAGTTTATGGGATAACAAATGTCATTTCTAGATGTCATGTACTTAGGAGTGCCTAATTTCTGGCCATCAAATAATAAAGACTTCAGTGTATATAGTTTCTACAGTAGTTAATTTTTCCAAAATCAGGCTTTAAAGCACAGAATTTGGGAAGAAAGTCTAGGAGTTCAAATGCTACTTAATAATAGTAGAGTTATTTTAGTTTAAGTAGAGGAAGTAGTGGAATTTGACCAAATGTTTATTAGGATGCAGACCTAGTAAAACTAAAATATTGCAACTCAATTTTCAGAATTTTTCATAATATGTGTGTATTCACAATAATATGTAATCCTAAAAATATCATTTAACTCTGTTATTATTGTAATAAAATAAAAAACACTCATTCAGTTCCAAAATATTGATTAACTTCTGCATTTGCAAGGTATTGCTTTAGGTGTTAGAGCCAAGGATGTGGCTAAAATGGAGCTGTTCTCACTCTCATAACTGTCATTCAAGAATGAGAAATAAACACACAAGAAAAGAATAAAATATATAATAGTTTAAAGTGATAAAAATATTTTTATACTAATCAACACAGTATGATACTGGCAAAAGAATAGACAAATAAATCATTGGAACACATTAGAAAGTCCCAAAATAGACCTACACTAATAGTCAACTGATATTTGACAGAGGAATAAAAGTAATTCAATGGAAAAAGGCTTTCTCCTTTCCTTTCAAGTGGTGGTTGTTTATCTCCCTGTTTTAGGTGACTCTTCTTGTTTGTTTCTGCATATTAGATTGGTCTGTTTGGCTCCCTGTCTTCATGGTGTGACCTTCTGTTAGGAGTCCCGTGGGGCTCAGTGGTATAGTCCCTTTGAGTTCCTGAGCTTGATGCTCTTGGGCTGCCCTTTATGCCATTAATGTGGGCCCTCTGGTTGTAATTGGGTTTTGGTTGTTGTTGAGTTGTTCTTTGGTTGGTCCTTCCCTCTGGCTGGCTGACTGTGAGTAACTGCCCACCACGTCTTGTGTGCTATTGTGCAGGTTCTGCCATAACAAAAATGAAACAGCCCAGGAAACAGACCTACACTTGCAAAAATAACTCCCACTCACAACCACCCTATCAGCTGCAAGTAAGCCAATATTAATAAAGGTGTAAAGAGATTAAGTCTCTTATAAGAAAGAAAAAACAAACGTGAGATGACTAACTGAGAGAAAAGTGACTTTGCAATTGTAGAGGAAGGAGGAATAATAAGAGCAGGGAATAGAGACGAGGGAAAGAAAAAAAACAAGTAAAATTTACATGGTAAGTAAGAAAGGGAGGAAGGAAGATGGAATGGAGTAAGAGAAGGGAACTGTATAGTATTAGGCTTGAATAAAACTTTTAAAAATCTATATGTGTAGATCTATGTCTCTAGTGGGAGAAAAAGAATAAAATAACAATAAAAATTACATATGTATATAACAATTAATAGGGACCTAATTGAAGAAAAACACCCACTACAACACTCTCAGAAACAAATGAGGTAAGATTTATAGAGGTGGGTTGTGGATAAAAGGGAGGAGAGGATAGAAGGAGAAGGAATACTGGAAGTGAAGAATGAAAGCCAGACTAAGACAGGATAGTCCTTTCAACAAATGCTGCTGGAACAATTTGATATCAGTATGCAAACAAGATATGATTCTAGATACAGAACTTACACCTTTCACTAAAGTAACTCAAGACGAATTATGGAAATAAATGTAAAGTGTAAAACCATAAAACTCCTAGAGGAAAATCTAGGTGACCTTATTGTGTTGGTGACTTTTTAGGTACAACACTGAAAGTACAATCCATAGAAGAATAATGAATAAATTAGACTATTAAAATTAAAGACTTCTGCTCTGCCAAAGACTTTGTAAGAAATGAAAAGACAAATCAGATACTGGAAGAGAATACTTGCAAAACACATATCTGATAAAAGAATGGTGTTCAAAGTATACAAAGAATTCCTAAAATACTAATAAGTAAACCAATTTAAAATGGAAAAATGATGTGAACAGGCACCTCATACACACACACACACACACACACATATGGCAAATAAGCATATAAAAAGATGCTCAACATCATACGTCATTAGGGAATTGCAAACTAAAACAACAATGATACACCACTACATTCCTATTAGAATGGCTAAAATCCAAAACAGAACACCAAATGCTGCCACAAATATGAACAACAGAAACTATCACCAATGATTGGTGGTAATGCTAAATGGTATAGCCATTTTGGAAGACAGTTTGGCAATTTCTTATAAAACTAATAATGAGATCTAGCAGTTGCATCCCTTGGTATTTATCCAAATGAGCTGAAAACTTATCTACACAAAAACCTACTCATAAATATTTATAGCAGCTTTATTCATAATTGCCAGAACTTGGAAGCAACCAACTTATCTTTCAGCAGGTGAATGAATAAAGAAACTGGTATATCCATACAATGCGTATTAGTTTCCTACAGCTGCTGTAATAACGTAACCAAAAATTGGGTTTCTTCAACAACAGAAGTTAATTGCTACAGTTCTGGAGGTTGGTAGTCTGAGATCAAGGTGTTGGCAGGATTGGTTCCTTCCGAGGGCTATGAGGGAGAGTCTGTTCCATGCCTCTTTCCTACCTCGTGTTGTGTTGGTAATCTTTTGCCTTTTTGTCTTGTGGCAGCAAACTCCAGTTTTCACATGGCACTCATTCCCCCTGTGCCTCTGCCTTTGTGTCCAAGCTTCCCCCTTTTATTAAGGCACAGTCATATTGGATTAGGGCCCTCCCTAATGACCTCATCTTAATTTGATCATCTTGCAAAGACTGTATTTCCAAATAAGGTAAAATTTACAGGGACAAAAACTTCAATTTTTTTTTTGGGGGGGGAGCACAATTATACCCATAACACTATAGAATGCTGTTAAAATATTCCATTATTCCAACAATAAAAATAAATAATAAGCTATTAAGAGACACAGAAGAAACTTAAAATGCATATTGCTAAATAAGTCAATCTGAAAAAGCTATATACTGTATACAGTAGTCCCTCTCTATATCGCAGTTCACTTATCGCTGCCTCACTGTATCGCAGGATTTAAAAAAATATTATATTCAATTATTTATCACAGCTTTTTTGCTACATTGCAGGATTTTGCGGTACTGTATACATATGTTGTTAAAGTTACATAGGTTTAAGAGTGTAGAATATGTTTAAGAACATAAGTAGTGTCTATAGAAGTGTGGAAAAGATTAATAAGGGAGTGGGAAAGGTTAATAAGGGACTGGGAATGGTTTATAAGTGTGTGGGAGGGATTTATAAAGCCTTAAAAATATATAAATACTAAAATAAATGTAAGGTTTCTACTTTGTGGATTTTCACCTATCGCGGGGGGAGGGGGTGTGTGTGTGTGTGTGTGTGTGTGTGTGTGTGTCTAGAATGTGATACCCGTGATAAGTGAGGGAATACTGTAATTTCAATCACATGACATTTTGAAAAAACAAAAATAGGGAGAAAGTAAAAAAATCAGAAGATCAGTGGTTGCCAAGGATTCAGGGGCTAGAAGGAGGGATGAATAGATAAAGTATAGGTGAATTTTAATGCAGTGAAAATATCTGTATGATACAGTAGTGGTGGATACATGTCATTATACATTTGTCAACACCTATAGAATATTTAACACAGTGAACCTTAATATAAACTATGGACTTCAGTTAATAGTATTGTATCAATATTGACTTATCAATTGTAACAAAAGCACCACACAAAAGCAGGACATGAATAATAGAAAGGGCAGGGTGAGGAATATGTAGAAATTCTCTATATTTTCTGCTCAATTTTTCTGTGAACCTTTAACTTCTCTAAAAAAAATATTAATTTACTTTTTAAAATGTTTCCTGTGGAAGAGACATCTAAGATACCTCCCTCCATTTGCTCTAGTGGTCAAGAAGGTTCTCTTTGAGCAGGCAAATCTTTAAATGTGAACATGAAGATGGTTCCCTTGTGAGTCTCAGATAAGAACATTTCCAGTAGAAGGAACAGCTAGAACAGCTGGATGGAGGCTCTCCAGTGGAGACAAGCAGAGTGCTTGAGGAACACTGCGAGGAGCTGAGGGAGAGGGGACCACAGCAGAAGGAGGTGGGCAGGGACTGGAGTAAGCAGGGTGGTTTTTTTTTTTTTTTTTTTTTTTTGTTGTTGTTGTTGTTTGTTTTTTAGCAGCATATAGTTTAGATTATATTCTGAGGGCAAGATGATAATATATTAGATAGTTTAATAGGGAAGTATAAGGATGTGACCTATATTTTAAAAAACATCACTTTGGCTGTTGGATGTAGCAAATAAATTCTGTATGACATCAGAAGCAGGGAGATTAGTTAGGAGGGTATTGCAGTGGTCCAAGCAAGAGGTGATCAAGTCTTGGACATAGATGCGGTAGTGAATATGAAGGTAAGAGGATCAATTTGGGATGTGTTGGTAAAGGGAATGAAAACAGAAAATCCCACTCTGTCAATGACACAGCCATGAATCTGGAAATATGTAGAAATATCAAATTGGTTATAGGCTGAAATCTATGCCTTTTCCATTTATAACCCCTTTCATGGAATGAAAACTCATCAGATCAAGTCACTGGGGAACACAATTTTCATTGAGTTAGATCTGACACTTGTTTTTACTAACTTTTGGCATCTGAATCCAAAAATGATCCCAGTTTTTCTCTATCACATCAATTTCTTACGGTACAGGATACCATCCCTTTGTCCCAAAAATCATAGAAAGGAAAATAAAGAAAAAAATTAACTGAATATACTATTTAGAGTTATTTTATTCATTTAAAGGCTATATATTGTTACTATAAGTCAAATTATGTACAAGTAGTAAAGTTCTGCTACCAAACATACATATTAAGGTATTTTACCTTTTCAAACGACAGGCTAGGAAATGCCAAAATGAGGTGCTCGAAACAGTTTCCTTCAGTCAGCAAAGCTTTAACAAATTGCTTCATGAGACCCAGTTTTATGTGCAGAGGTGGAAATATAAAGTTCTTTCTGTCAATAAGTGGCTCATATAGAATGTTTGGATCACTAGGTTTAAGGTCAGATCTTGGAGGCCAATTCGACTCCATGAGCTCTGCTGTCCCACATACACAGAAATCAGGGATACTTGGTATATCCGCATTGCTGACCAAGAAGGAAGCAGAACATTTTAAGGTCTACACAGATGATTCAATTGTGCTTGTGATATTGCAACAGATCAATAACTGTTTATGTCTTCATATTCTTTATGAAAAAAAAGAAAAACTGAATAGCCAATTGGGACTGCACCAAATAAATTGCCATTGTGGAGGAGGACACACTTTAAACTCCACTTTGAGCTATCAATGAACAGTTGCCATTCAATTGCATTATAGACTGGAATTCCCAATTCCTCCATTAAACCATGTATGTTATGGCAATACACAAAGCCATCGTCACTTCAAAAGTACTGCAGAAATGCACTTTTTCTTGATGGAAAGTAGGATACCTTTGCTCCTTTTCAAGCAAGTTTTTCTCATGCAGTCTTGATGCTAGGAGTTCTTAAGCCTTCTTTAATAATCCCAAATCTCGTGTCAACTCATTCAACTCAGATGATCAAATGCCTTATGAACTGAGTCGTCTTTAATTTCAAAACCTTCATTGTTGCTGTCACTTACTTCTTCACCATACTCCTGTTTTTTGAAAGAGGGTAGTTCGATGAAAACTGGCACTGAGATTTCAGCTGAATGAGCACTGGGCATATAGCTGATGGTAGACTAGGATACTCTATTTTACATTTATTTTTCTTGTTATATCCTGATGTTTTCACTATACAAAAGTAACAGTCACTTGAATGATCTCTGGTTTTTTGCCAAACAATAGGTATTCCAAATGGCAGTTTATCATGTGTTTCCTTCATCCACATCTGTGCACACATTGTGAGGGGCCCAAGACTTATCTTGATTACCAAGTTTTACTTTAAAATATGCAAAATAGGCTTGCCTGACAAATGCGCTGATGTCTGTCCTTTGACTGGGAATGGTGAAACTGCCACAGATATAACATACGTCGAGAAATAGCAGAGGCAGACATGATCTAAAGGAAAGGAAATAAATACATAAGTAAATAAAAAAGTTAATTCTGCTAACTCCTTGTATACAGACAAGAACTCTGACTACACTTGGGAATACAATTTACTATATAGAGTGGCACACAACCTCTCACCACACTGTCTCATGTGTAACTGAATGGCCTAGACAAGTATGAACCTGTTGCTGGTCTCCAAGGTCATCCCTCACCCCTGCCCACTCGAGGGAGGTTTGCTCTCAGCCAACAGGAGAGCACTAGTGCTTCCCTAGATCCAGGCTTGATCCAGCCTAGAGTGGTTGCATTAACATAAGCTGTAGGAAAAAAAAGTTGATGTGATAGAAGAAAACTAACTGCAGTTTTGAAATCAGCATGCCTATTTAAGTGTAAAACAGCTGAAAAATCGAACTCAACGGGAATTTTCTTAAAAATTGTTTCCCTGTGTTATTGCTTTAAATAAGTGGGCTTTATAAAACTGCACATAACGCTTGGTTTTCATAACGTTTGTTGTAATAGAATTTGAGCTGTCTGTAAAACTTCATGTAGGCTTATTTTAAAGAATCGTACTTTCCTTTCACTTTTTTCTGAGAGTTTTTAATTACTGGAGATGAAAAGAAAGTATTTCATTTGGTAAAAAGAGAAGTGAATACAACTGAGTGACTTTGTGTCTATAGAAATTCTCCAGATAAAAGCACATTTGTGTTATTTATATTGAGCAATCCACATTTAAAATGTAGGCAGCAATAATGGGGAGTTGTTTAATATGATGACATCACACTGATAAGTATCAAACACAATCTGGCAAGGAAAAGAAGGGAATTGTTCTTCTTTTGTTTGTTTTAAAAACTAGTCTCAAAATTGGCTGAAAGTAGATGTGACAATTTCTGGGCTTGATATTTTAAGATTGATAGCAAAAAAAAAAAAAAAAAAAGAAAGAAAAAGAAAGCAAAGAGCACCATAAGTGATTTAAAATATGACAAATTAACAGAATTGGTATCATTCATTTTTAAAGAAGAAAGGGCTCAAATATTAAATAATTTTAAAGAAGTTTAGAAAAATTACTATGGTATTTGAAACATTATTATAAAAAGAGATTGTTTCTCAGGGAAAAAGTCAGATGCATATAGGTTAATAGTCAAATGAACAAGCATGCCAGAATAGCTAACAAATACTTTGAATTAAAAAAAAAAAACTATAATAAGATTATATATTTGAATTGCATACCTTTTGATTACCTAAGTCAGTCTTTTCCTTTTAGAAATGTGTACCTGATTCTTAAATAATTATTATTGGGAATTATATTTACTTAACGATAGAGGCACAACATCCTTGGAACTGTTATTCACAGCATGTGACATCATTCATTTTTCAAATCCATTCAAAGATGCTTACACTTGTATTCTCAAAGCTGTTTGCTACTTACTCTTGAAATAAGTGAAGAGTGAAATAGTGGTTATAGACTGAGCCACACTATTCCTTTATTGATTTTTTTGGCAAAGCCTTCCTTGAGTTTGCAATTGTACTATTTGAAAATACATTGCTTTCTTTGTGTAGAATAGATCTAATGTCTATACATGAGTAATTGTACTTACTCTCAGCTTAATGAAACAGTTTTTTAGCTCTAAATTTAATAAATACAACATTGTTAAACTTAACATCATATCTTAATAGAGAGGAAAAGGTGGATGTGTTATATTCATTGTCACTACCCATATATATATATATATATATATTTTAATTTCAGAAGTTCTTACCAACCACATAGTTACAAAATAAACAATTCCTACAAGATTTACATTCCACTATCTCAGTTTCAGTAATTTTCAATTCCAAGTTTTAAGGAATTCATATTCTCACCTTACATACTAAGTATAACACTTCACATTTTAAAAACCCTTGGGGGAAAAAAACTATTTAAAACATTTCAAATGACATGCGTTTCTTAAGAAAATAGTAGGGACATAAACTACTGCAATTTAAACAAAAAGTCAAGCCTTTACTGGACAGCTACAATAGTAATATATATAGTTTCCCCCTTATGAATTTTTCTGGTCCCCTATCTAGGGTAAATTACTTTTTCTCTTTCACCAGTCTCTCTCCTGTCTGAGGGGTCCTGATGTCAACCGGGATGCAAAGGCAGCACTGTAGGAGACAGAGAGGAGAAAACTGGGGGAGGATTGAGAGCATTAGCCTTAACTTTGCAATTAATTCCAGGGCAGAAACCAAAGAGGGAAAGGAGGCCGCCCTTCATCTTCTCCCTAGTACAGGCCTGGCAAAGCTGGGTAAGAAGGATCACAGAATCTCGTTTGGCTAGCCGGGGTAGAGGAGAGAGAGCGCTGTCTCCTGTCTCTAGAGGGGCTTCCTTGTCTTTTCAGAGCACCTTTCTGCCCGAGTCTTTTCGTTCTCAGTGAAGCTCACGCCCTAGTGGCTTGATTTAGAGTAAATGACTTAATGCCCATTAAGAACATCTCTAGGGGTGATTTGTGTGATTGTGAAGACAGAAACGTTCTATACAGGCTAACAGTATCTGCCTCTGAAAAGACACAGAAAGCTTTGTAAGGGGATATAACTCGGGATATGTATGTATGTGTACACGTATGCATGTTTCCTTTCTGTTCCTTATATAAGTTTTCTATCTAAAACTTGCTTCCTCCTCCATCCATCCATTACCTGCCACAGCGCATCTAATTTGTCTAGCCTATTTGGGGCTGCACAGCTCATCCCCACAACCGGCTGGGGAGCTGTTGCTTCTGCCAACACCGCCTCAGCCCGCGCGCCCAGGAAATGCTGAGGGTGCGCAGGCAGGGAGAGTAAAGAAAACGCCCCTCTCCAGCTGGCCTCCTCCACCTCGGAACTCGCTAGTCATCCCGAGCCCCGCCTCCAAACACAGGGCAAACTTGGCCCAGAGACTGCGTGCAGGGACCCGAGGGCTGCGAAGCTGGCGGCAGGATGCAGGAGCGGCGGGTCCCGCAGCCCTCGGATCCACCCGCCACAGCAGCTGTGGCAGCTGTCACCTCCTCGACGTCCGCCCCTTACGCCCCGAGCCGAGCGCTCCGAGAGGGGTGCTAACAGATCCCACTCCAAGTCACCGAGTCCCCAACTCCCACTTCCCCAGCCTGACGGTCGCGTCCTCCGCCTCCTCTCTCGCCACTGCAGCCGGTGCAGCGATTTGGCGCTCCCAAGGACTCCGGGCTACTCTCCTGGCACAGGCTGCAGCTGGTGGATACCCGGTGCACAGCCCACAACTCAGCCCGCTAACGCCACCGGCAGACGTCCGGGACCGCGCCTGAGCATCCCTGCGCTTGCACTTGGTGCGCAGGTCGGGGGCGGGGAGGAGTGGGGGAAGGGAGGGGAGTTCCTGATTCCCCAGCAGACCCAGGAAGTTGTCCTTAAAAATATATCTCGCTGCCGGCAGTTGAGCAGCCACCTCGTCAGAGCAGCATGTGGACTGGCTCACTGGGTCCCCTAAGTGCTCCGTGGCAGCCGCTGCTGTCAGAGCAGCCTTTACTGGCAGCAGGAGCTCGCGCGGGGCGAGGAGCGGGGACGCGCGTCCACCTCGTCCCCTGCTCATTGGTGGCCGCTTCTTCTCGGGAGGTGGCAGTCACTGTTGCTGCTGAGAAGCCACCCCGATTTCCAAGGCTGGTTGCCTGATGAGAAGTTGAGACTCTGCACCTCCTGCCGGGACACACATGGCTTGTTACCTGGTCATCAGTTCGAGACATCTCAGCAATGGGCACTACCGGGGCATTAAAGGAGTCTTCAGAGGGCCCCTCTGCAAGAACGGATCTCCCTCTCCGGTAACCTGCGCACACACTCCCACACATGCACACACACTCACACTTGCGGTCAAAATCAATATAAACAAAAAATGATGTTGTTCTGATACATTGACCGGGTTGGTGGATAACTACCTTACCCATAGGAATAGTCTGTTTATACAATTTATTGACAGACCGTTACACAGTGAGGGGTGTGTGTTTACATGTGTATTTTCAACACAGTCATTAACATCTATAGTGCTATGGATGCAGATGTTTATTGAATGCAGTTAACTGGGGAGGGGTGGGGACAGGGTGCGAAGGTAGAACCTGTGTGCTATATCAAGTTATGAATCTCCTGATTTGGGCAGTGTAGAAAGTTTGAGTGGCACTTTATAACCATGCTTTGTGAAGTCAGCGGTTGGGATTAGTTTAATAATGCTGCTGTTACTTTAAAAGAAAATAAACTTTTAAAGATTTTGCATCAGGGTACTGGCAAGGAGAAAGGTGTTGGATGTGGTAACTTGATTCAATCTAGTGCTTAACTATGCAAGTTCTCTAAGGAAAGCAAAAGAGTTCTTCGTGGAAATATGAGTTGGATAGTTTTTTGTTACATACAAATGTATTTACATGCAATTTGAGTGATTACTATTTAGTAAACTGTTCAGTTTGGCTTACTGTTTGATTTATTCTAGTATTTTTTTGTAAAAAATTTTTTGACTAGAATCTAAGTCTTATTATGAATTCCTTAGTACATACTACATATAGACTAATGTTTTAAAGATTCAAATGTGTTTCAAGAAAAGAATATGTGTCATGATATATTTTAAAAAGTTGTGGATTGTTAGTGACTAAATGTCTAAACTTAAAGAACAATTTTTTCTAGTTTAATGTAAAAAGCAGTGTTTTAAGTCTTTATGACATAAAGAAAGAAAACTTAAGTTGCCTGATTTTTTTTTTTTTTGGTACTTTTCATCATGGTTTAATGCTTCATTAGCATGTATTATTCAAAACTATAACACTTTATAAAAACCTTTAATTAAGCGCTCTGTGTGATTTTCATGAGAATCTAAAATTAAAAAGTGCAAGAACCCAAAGATATCACTAGGACTCCTAATTATAACATAATATTGCCTCACATGCTTTTATGCGTGTAAAAAGTGGGTTGTTGCAACCACTACCACCACCTGCTATATGGTACTGAATCAGAAGTGTGAGATAGAAGGTACTGTTTGTATTGACACTTACAATTACATTCAAAGGATTAGAAATCAGAGAGTTTTAGCTGAGTAAAGCTACATTCAATCCTTCTTGTTTTTAAAGATTCTCAAGATTGGAGTTTTTGCAGTCTCAGCAAACCACCTTAATGTTTAACAACCCACAGTGTCAAACTCTTTCTTATAGCAAACTTAAACCCTTCAAGTTCTTTTTTTCAAGCTCATTTTGTCTTGAAAACTGATAGCATTCCACCTTTCTCATAGGTGTTATTTTTCAACACTTTATAATCTCTGTGGCTGTCTTCCAAAACCCTCTTTGGTGATGGAAATCTGAATTGGATATTGTATTGTAGTATATGTGCCTCAATAATTCACAGGGTAAAGGGAGAATCACTTCATAGTTTTTACATTGTTTAGTTTTATTTTCAGAGGAAATATTTCTGTCATGTGGTCAAAAAGCATTTTTCTTCCCCCACTATGGCCACTTATCTCCCAGGAATCTGACTAGCCCACAGGAAGTGGACAAGTGACTGTGGATGTAAGAGAACAGCCCATAATCCTCATGGTTCTGCTGGCTGATCAGGTGCTTACACCCACAGGACACTATTCTTATTAATAATGGGCTGGGGTTTACTAAAATATTAATATATTTACTTTTATCTAAGTGCTATACTTAAACTCACTGCATTGTTCTCTCCAATAGTTACGCATTTGAGATAAATTATTTAAAAATGTCTAAATTAAGCCCTGGCTGTGTGGCTCAGTGGACTGAGTGTTGGCCTGTGAGCCAAGTGTTGCTAGTTCGATTCCCAGTCAGGGCACATGACTAGGTTGCACGTCAGGTCCCCAGTTAGGGGCACGAGTGATAGGCAACCACACAGTAAAAAAAAAAAAAAAAAAAAAAAGTCTAAATTAGTGTGAATATACACTTTATAAACCTTATTTATTTTGTCTTTTACATCTTGCTATGGAATTTGGATGGCTTTTTCAAGGTTTGAATAGTTTCTTGCATGAGCTGAGCAGTATGTGAAAAATTGATGTCCATTCTGTCATGGACAGGTTGTTAGGAAAGTCAGAATTGTCTTCACATTATATAACACTTATTTTTTCTCCCTAAAAAAAATTGGTCATTACCACCTGTACCCTAGACCTTTGAGCATTTAAGTGATAGTTTCCTGGTCTAGATGAGTTTAAGTTTACCTTCTTTATCAATGAGTTGTGAAACGTAAAACTAAAACTCTGGTTATACATCATTTCTTTTTTATAATCAGCGTACAGATCTTCTAAGCTTTCAGGTTAACATCAATTTATTGAATTATTCATAAGCATAAATATTAAACTCACATGTCTATAAGATAAATTTATTTTTTCTTAAAACACATAGCTATTCTTACAGTAGGTTTCTCCCCCAAAATCTAGTGCCCAGAATAGTTTCAAAGTAACCTCTACATCAATGGCATTAATTATTTTCACTCACTGAGACTCAGTTTACATTGGACCATGGATTGGGATATTATTAGTTGATTTAACTCACTCTTCAGTACTTACTCTTTTATTATAAGAGTAAGATATTTTAATCCATATTTTTATTTTATTAGAGATGTTTAAAAGTAGCACACAACACTATTGAATGACATCACTTTGTAACTTGGTTATATAAAGGAGAAAAGTCACCATTCCTTTTTGATGTAATAGGAGTTTCTTCTTTTGAAGTTCTGATATAAATAAACCTAATGTAAATTTAAGATTTCAATGTCATATAGATATAATTCTTCAGTTACATATTTAAAGTAGTTGCAAACATTTGTCATGTTCAAATCACATGTCTATAGAGTCTAAACACATGATATTAAACTGACAGTGCAAAAGAGGGTGTATTATGTGTATATATAAAATATATAATTTCAAAGGATTTAGAAAACATTGAATCATTATATGGAATTCTTGTAACAAATACTTAATAGGATACTTGAGAAATAAATAAAGCATTTTCCCCCAAACAATTTTCACAGATCAGCAAACTGAAAATCCTAGAGTGAAATTCAGCTCCCATCTTCAAAGTAAAAACATGCAAATGTCTTATCTGTTGCATCTCTCTTCTTTTTGGAAATTTGGTATAAAATAGCATACTGCCTTACATACTAATTAGAATGTGAATAATTGATTAGAGATAGTTTATGTTACTTTAAATCTAAGGGTAAAGAAAAATGGCAACAAGTATTGCATAGTGTTTAATGTTAGTCTCTAATTTTAGAAAACAAATTTGCATCCTACTGCATTTAGGATATTTACACCCTTCGCTAGCAGAACTCTAAAGTAGATGACTAAATGATGACTTTTAAAATCACCGTGAGATACACACACATAGATATGTAGACATACATACTGTTATCAGTGCTCAAACATAAATTAACCTATATATTACTTTATAAACTTTTTTACTATCAAATATGTTGATGGTAAAACTTTGTAACAATAATTGAAGTATTCATTTAGAAAATAGTCTATAGGTGAATTCATTTATTTGTGAACTTATAAGTTCTTCTAGCACCATGTTTGAATTCAATAAAACAAGTAACATCCTCTATGTAGTGTCAAAAATGTATTTGAATAGATTCTTAGTTATTTTATGTAATGGAAAATACTCAAATTTAGATTTGAATATGGTTTGTTATAGTTTAATTTGAATGTGGTTAATAGGAAGACTATTATTCAAGGTATCTATTGATTAAATGTTAATAAGCATAGTTGCATATTTTATCTGAGGTTCAAGTTAAGTTTATATCCACTGTTTTGAAGATTAGATAGAATGATACTTCTTAAGAAGGGCTTATTTCTGAAACCACCATTCAGAAATATCTGTTTCTGGAAATGTCTATTGTCTTCCCCTAAAATACTGGATGTGAAGGAATTTCTTGGGATTTAATTTTATCCGAGTAACAGATCAGGGTCCTTGGATTTTTGCTGTTGTTTTGTTTTGTGATCTTATGCTGTTATGCATCTGAATAAATTGCTTAATAGAAGGAGGTGGCACACAAACATTTTATTTAATTTTTATTTTTCTTTTCTCAGGTGTACAGTTCTATAGTACATCATCTGTTTATTACACTGTGTGATCACCACCCCAAGTCAAGCTTCCTTTCATCACCATCTATCCCCCTTTACCTCTACTACCTCCTACAAACAAATATTTTAAATGGGCTAAAAAATGTTCTATAAAGCTCCCTTTTAAAAATTACAAATGCATATCTATAAATGAAAGTTCTAGAACAGATTATCTTAAGGGTGCATCAATTCAGAGAACTCCTTAAATGAGGAAATGAGTGCAGTTACAACCTTGTTTTTCCCTAATGTCTATGATCTTCAATTGTATGTATTTTTATTATGCTTAATCAGTACATGTTAAACACATCCAAAATGCTCTCAAACTGGTGCACTATTCATGTGCCAAAAATAATTACAAAGATATGCTCTCCCATGGAGAAGTCACCTGCCTTCTGTTCTTTAATTCATGAATGCACAATATTGCCTTTCATATTGAAACTTTTAGGCATTTTCAATAAAGAAGACTCAGTTATGATTCTTATAATACATGTTTTCTTTATTATGTCGACTTTGTATTAAGCAATCTTCTTTCTTTTCACTGCCTTTTCGACCCTTTTTTTCCCCCCAACTGATTACAGAAACTTGGAGTTGGCATTATGCTTTTGAAAATAAGAGCCAGTTTTTTAGGGCTTAAATTTATTTTTATCTGACTTCACAAAGTTTGCATGATAAGAAGAATCAAATGAGTTTTTGAGGACATTGTTATTTTGATTATACTACATTTATCTCACAGTTAAAATTTGACTTATCAAATCTCTTGATTTGTTTCTTGTGAAAATACAATTAAGATAAGCTCCATTTGTTTATTTTTCCCTTTATTTCCCTTGCCTTAGGAGATGTATCAGTGAAAATATTGTTACATGGGATATCTGAAATTTTCCTGTGACAACATGGATGGAACTAGAGAGAATTATGCTTAGCGAAATAAGCCAGGAAATGAAAGAAAAATACCACATGATATCACCTAATACAGAAGACTAATGAACAACATAAACAAATGAACAAAATTGAACAAGGAACAGAGTAACAGTTACAGGGGGGAGGGGGAAGAGAGGGAAGGGTGTAAGTAAGGGAAGGGTTTAGTAAAGGAACTAATATAAATAACCCATGAACATGGACAACGGGGTCGGGATTGACTGAGGGAGAAAAGGTGGGCTGGGTGGGGGGTAACATTGAGGGGAAAAGTGGAACAATTGTAATAGAAAAACAATAAAAATAAAATTAAAAAAAAGGAAAACGCCATTTTAGGTTTCTGCCCATAATTTGGAAACAAAATAAAAATAAAAGACTGGCTTCATGTGTAGGCTAAATGAGGATTGCATTTAACACAGAACTTAATCATTTATGGTTTAAAAAACTTAGTGTTAGTTGTAACTGAAATCTTTGTTGTATAACACATATGCACCAAGATACATATTTTAAAAGTATTAACAGAATTTGAAATGTCAGTAGGTTCAAGGGTGCATTGAGAGCAAGAAGCAAGAAGAGTAATATGTATTTCAAATAACTTTATGAAGTGCACTTCAGTGTGAATTTGGGTTATTAGACATGCACATTGTTAGAAAAATTCTTTAGTATATATTTACATATTTTGTAGAAAATAATTTGAATCAAAATTGAAATAAAAATACTACCTTATCAAAAAATGTCTTTAGGTTTTAGCAAATAATAGTTTTTCAGGTAATCTTTATGACAGGCAACAGCCTTTTGTAGATGAATTTTGTAAATAGGTTTACTTAGTGGACAAGGTCTGGAGAGAGAAATTAAATATTTGATATATTTTCATAAAAACATATAGTTATGATGATAATAAGAATATACAGGTCAACAAGTTCTGTAGTTTCTCTTGTATTGGAAGAAATTCTTATTGGACTTGAAAAGAAATTCTGGAAAGATGAATTACATCATACTTTAGACAGTATTCTGAGTTGTTACTAAGAGATGTTTTTAGCTTATTGAAGACAAAAAATGCAAAAGAATATTACATAGTATTTAAAATGGAAAAAGGCAGCCCTGACTGTTGTGGCTCAGTTGGTTGTGCTTTGTCCTGCAAAACAAAAGGTCACTGGTTTTGATTTTGGGTCAGAGAACATGCCTAGGTCGCAGGCGTGGCCCCCTGGGTCAGAGAGTGATTGAGAGGCAACCAATAGGTGTTTCTCTCATGCACTGATGTTTCTCTTTCTCTCTTTCTTTCTTCCTTCCCCTCTTTAAGAATAAATAAAATCTTAAAAAAAATAAAATGGAAAATGACTTTTAATGATCACTAATAATTTTATTTTTCCAGAGATGGACCTGATAACATGCATTGAACTAAACTCTTCTTGTATTCATATTTGATACCTCAAATCTAAATACACACTTCTGAAAAACTGCTAATGTACTTTTTCTTCATGGATAAAGGAAGCTAGATAGTCAACTATTTTTCCTTTCTTCTTTGGCTGATAGGAAACCCTGAGAAAAAGCTGTGGCCTAAAAAAGTACTGAAGATTGATGTTGGCCTTTAAAGCAACATCATGTTCTCCCCTTACTCCTATTCCAAGTTTACCTCTTATTTTAATTTTTTTTCCATGGCTCTCATTCTCTTAAATTTATATTTTATTGTTTTAGTGTATAAAATTTATTTCAGATAATTTAGGTCTGTTTGTGAAAGCAAGGCAGGCCATATGTAAATAATAAAATATAGAATATCCAAATATAGGCATGCCACTCAGGATTTTGTACTGGACAGCTTCGGGAATGATTCATGGAGCATATTCATTTTGTTCACTTGTAGCAAGTAGCATTAGGGGTGCCAATTTTTTTGCTTTGAAAATTGGCAAATTCCTTTTGGCAAATTTTATTTCACTTTTGTGTGGGTGTAAGAGGCAGAATATATTTTATTTTTAAATGAATGCCACGTGTTATTTTTAAAAACAATCTTTTCCTTCCCTCTTATTCTTCTTACCATTTATTCTTATTCCTTTCATTAACATGATCTTTTTTGGTTCATGCATAAGGGTTGGGATATACTTTTAACTCGAGAGGTATAAACCCTTGCAAATGGTGAGAAACACTCCATTCTGCCTGCCCCCCAAACCAAGCATCCAAGTTCCTTCTCTCTTTACCATCCACATGTAACTTTCATCTTTAGCTCAGAATTTAGATCTTCCCCCATATCTCCATTCAGAACTTACCTACCAGTGTTCTGCCCTGCTCTCCTTTCCACAGCTATTACTTAGTACTATACTACTCATCCCACCTACCTCCCCAGCCACAAATTTAGTCAGCAACCTCTACATGTCCTTTCCAAATTTTCATTTTACTATGAATAATTGTATTTCCTAACAGCTTCTCAACAAGCAAAGGCTACATGCATTTTCTCCTTGTGAATGAAATGAATACCAGATTCTAAACAGAAAGTAACTTTTGGGTCCTGTTTTCAGTGATGGAGGGGATGGACACTCCACTTAAATCTGACCCTCCCTGTTGATTGCTTCATCTGATTGTGATATCAACAGAGAAGGAGGTGGCCATATTAATTGCATTCATGTTATATGAAAATGCTCAAAGCCCTTGGGTGGTATCTAAGAGTCTTCATGTTCCAGTCTACCTACATCTTCAGTTTTAATTCCCTTTATTCTTCTATCTGACCCTGTGTTCCAGCCTTTCTGAACTACTCTCAGTTCTTGGTCATGATGGGTGTTTATAGACTTTTATGTCATTGCATATGCTATTGCCTCTGTCACAGACCCCCTTTTGCCTTCATTTGTTGGGCCATGCTTACAGACTTATTAAAGAGTTGGTTCCTCATGTGAGTCTACACTATGATGAGTTCCCTATCATGGTTCAAGTGCTCCTCTTGCAGGCTGCTGTCACATCCATTGCCTGCTTTGATTACCACTGAAGTGTATCTGCTTATTGGTCTCTATTTCACCATGAGATGTGAGATCCTTTGGGTCATATCTGCTATTACCCTTCTATTCCCAAAGCTGAGCACAACTTCTGGTTTATTATTGATTTTAATAGAATACAAAAGGATTTCAAAAAATTTAATTGACATAAATGTGACCTTTTGTCCCACTGTATCTCCGTTTTTTTCCCCAGTTGCCTTGTCAGAGTCTTCTAGAATGCAAACTGTTCTACTGATAGATTCAGTGGTCATTTTTTCATGGTAAGTCTTCTCACTTTTTTATCTACCAAGATCACCTGGTCAATTGCTTCAAGCATAATTTAATACATATTTCCTGTTAATCCAAATTGCAGAGTGCTTTATTCCATGTAAGCATTTCAGAACATCTTTTGTTAAAGGCCACAAGAGTCTGAAGATTGGTTATATATAAATGAATGAAATTCATACATGAGTTTGTTAAGTCATAATTTTTATTGGCACGTTTAACAGTTCTGAGAAATGAATTTCAAGTCAGGAACTTGATCATTCCTTTTCTATTTGGTAGTATGTAGTAAGGAGGAAAAATAGTGGTGCTTAAACCTTTTCTTTCTCTCATTCTTTCCCTCTCTCTCTCTGTCTTTATCTACATTTCCATCTCTTTCTCTTTCAAAAGACAGGCAATAATTCCTTGATCAGTGGTTACTACTGCCTGAACTTATCAGTTGCATAATTTCAACAAGGTCTTGTTAGCTGTTGCCCTTTTTTTTTGATCAGTTAGGATGTGCCACTGTTCACACGGGAGTTTGGTATTCTTCTAAATGATTTTTAGCTAAAATATCCGGCCATATAGGGTGTACATACTGAGAGACAGAATCTCTTGAAGTGAAGAGAATTAGATTTATTGTATACTCATTTCCTAAATACAAATAATTTTTTATATTTGTTAGCAGATATTTGATTTCTTTGCTTTACTTATAGAATATAAACTTTGAAAGGGCCTTTGGCAATTTAGTTTAGCCTCCTGCTATATACTTTTAAATATATTACCACAATAGCATAAAGACTCCTCATAGATATCCACATTATAATCCTCACAGCCTACAAATCTTTTATTTTATATGAAAAATGGGAGTTTACAGATGTGAGAAAATTAAGGAAGTTGAGAAGATTATCTTGGATTGTGCAGTTGGGTCCCATGTAACCACAAGGGTCCTTATAAGAGGGAGACAGAAGTCTCAGAATAAGAAAGAGCTTTGAAGATGTGATGCTGGCTTTGAAGATGTGGGAAGGGCCCTGCAAGCCAAGGAGTGCAGGTGACTTCTTGAAGCTGGAAAAGGCAAGTAAGTGGTTTCTCCCATAGAGCCTCCAGAAAAGTCACAGCCCTACTAACAGCTTGACCTTAGCCTAGAAAGACTTCTGACTTAAGGACTAATGATAATAAATTTGAATTCTTTTAGGTCAGTATGTTTGTGGTAATTTGTTAGAGCAGCTATAGGAAACTAATACAACCACTTTTAACATGGGTGAATGTTTCCAGTGGTGGATGGGCTTCTTTGCTCACCACACTGACCCTCGTCTGAGACTAATGTGATTACTACTGATTATCCTTCTGTCTCTACTCAATGTCTCTGCCTTCTTCTTCCATTTACTCACTGATCCTTAATGTGCTCTTTGGAAGCAAGAGAGTAGATCTGCCTACTCTTTTACATGACATTCCTACAACTATTCAGAGATAGCTGGTGATTTTTCATTGTTAAGTTATGTAAAGAATTGAAAATTATGTGAGAACTAACTAATCTTCTTCCATGTATAGCACTGGTATTATTTTCTTATATCTTAATGAATTTCCTGCAACTCAAAATATTTTATTACACTTTTTTATGTAATACAAATTTTAAAATATAACATATTGATGATATTTATAATCCTGAAAGGTGGTCAACTCAGTAAAACTTTATTATAAATTTAGGAAAATTCCACCCATACTTTCAAATACTATCTCCTTTTTCCAGATATTTCCCTATTGTACTATATATACATAATTTACATATACAGAAGATAAACTTAAGAACACAAGAACCAGATCATTTTAAAGGCTCATTTTAAGGCTATTTTCCTTAGTCTCTATAGTCTTTGATTTAGACATCTGTGAATTTCCTAGGGGAAAGAACATTAGTTTTAATATTTGATGGGATCCACTGAAGTAATAATTATACAGTAATTTCACAAAATCCCCCAAATTGCCTATGCTTGACTATGATATCAAAATGGAAAGTTATTTGTCTTTTGTATTAAAGAATAGTGTAATATATAGATTGTCCTAGATCATAAGTGTACAGCTTTTTAATGCCCTAGGTGTTAATACATTACAACTTCCTGCAAGAGCTGGATGTACCCTTTACCAAGCCCCAACCACTCTGAAGGCAAAGACTGTCCTAACATATGATTATAAACTGCTTTATTTTTTAAATGATATTAAAATGAGTTCTAGTAAAGAACACATATATCTGCAGTTCAACTGACTGCCAGCTATTGAATTAAGGCTCTCTTTTTTGGCATGGGGTAGATAATCAGACTTCACTTTTCTACTTCACTTTGACTGACCAAAGCTAACTTACTAATTAATGATTTGAAACAAATGAACAAAAGAATACTGATTAAGAATGAATAGATTTATGCTAATAAAACACATGCATTATATCCTGGGTAAAATCTGTGAAGTATTTCATTATATTTTCCTTAATAGTACATGTTGAAATTCAAAGATCTGACCAGCATGTAGATTTAGAAATCTCTCGCAAGTGGTTAGAATTGGATCTGTTGAGTTTTCATTATTTGAGAGGAGATGTGAATTATGTATTAAGTGGCAAGATAGAAATAAATGATTAAAAGAAAGAAAACTCTAGCTTGGGCTTCTCATAAAACAAAATTTATGTACAAATGACATGTAAACTTTATTACTAAAGTTATTATAATTTCACACAAATGAACCATGGTAAAATATAAGTTTGTGTTACTAGGGAAACAGGATTATAGCCAAGAAGATTATAGATAAAACCCAAACAATGCATATATTGATCAACCCTAATTTAAATGAATTTAAATATATTTAAAGAACTAATCATGTATTTTCATTGAAATTTAATGCTCATCTTCCACTATTCTTATGCTAGATATGAGTTCAAGAGTTCTGTATGATATTGCTTGAAGAATCCAGTGCCCATCACTTAGGGATTTCAGGAAAACTTAATAGATAAGCTCAGGAAGCTCCAATTTTCCCCTAAATTAAGTGTTCAAGGAGGAGGAGAGGTTAATTTTAAATAGAATCAATGGGTACTAGCCAGTGTGTGAGGCAGAAATCTGGATGCGGAAGACTGGCCTGGGAGAAGCTTAAGAATTCTAGAATTGAAAAGAGAAAACTGTTTCAATTAGGAATTCAGTTACTTATTCATTCATTCAATTATTTATTCAATCATATATTTGATAAGTATTATTAAAGGTCTACAACTATGTGCTAGTTACTTGCCGATCATGTAGCAAAACTGAAAGATAAATCACATTGTGGAAAGAGAAGACATATTTCCCATAAACCAAATAATTTGGGAAGCAGTACTACCTACAAGCTTTGGAAGCAACCCAACTTAACAAAAGACAAAAAGGCAAGGATGAACTGAGACAGCTATCCCTAAGTATGTGGTTCAGTTGGTTCATGGTGTGATCACACAGATCAAGTTTAAAATTAACTTAGACCTAGGCAATTCTAAATTCTTATCTGTACACTTTTCAATTTTGTCCTTTTCTTTTTTTTGCATTTCTTAGTACAATTTTTAAAAGATGTTATTTATTTATTTTTAGAGACAGGGGAAGAGAGGGAGAAACAGAGGAAGAGGAACATCAGTATAAGAGAAACATTGCTTGGCTGCCTCTCCATCCGGGGATCTGGCCTACAACCCAGGCATGTGCCCTGACTGGGAATTGAACCAGCGATGTTTTGGTTCACAGGCCAGCACCCAACCAACTAAACCATGCCAGCCAGGGTGTAAATTTTATTTTTTCTTCTGAGATTTCAGCTATCTGCCTGGGACCAAGGGCACTGCAACAGTTTAGGGTAGGATTCCTGTAATCCTGCTGATATCCTTGTGAAATGCAGCCCAAGGGAACAGCACCAAAAGTAGGATCAGCTAAGGGATGAAGGGATGTTGAAGGTGTAGAAACTAGAAGAAAGTATTAAGAATTTGACTGGGCTTCAAGTACTCTGAGGGCCTGAGTATCCCTTTTTTCCTGAGGAGGCATGGTTGGCAGTACCATCAGGAAGGTCCCATCTCTATTCCTGGAGAATATTCCATTATCAGTGACCAATACCAAACATTTTAGATGCTGCTCAATGCAAATATACATAAGAAACATCTCTATCCTGCTGATTATTGTTGATGTAAGAAACATCCAAACTGTGCTGACCAGTGTGGCTCAGTTGGTTAGATGTCATCCTGCAAAGCGAGAGGTTTCTGGTTTGGTTCCCAGTCAATGCACATGCCTGGGTTGTGGGTTTGGTCTCCAGTCAGGGCACATATGAGAGACAAATGATTACTATTTCTCTCGGACATCAATGTTTCTCTCCCTCTCTTTCTTCCTCTCTTTCCCTCTTTCTAAGAATAAATAAATAATATCTTTAAAAATAACATCCAAACCTGTAAAGAATTATTATAAAAATTTATTTGATCCTAACTGATGACAATTTCAAGGAAGCAAGATCTCAAATGCTTTGGAGAATGACAGTTTTGCAGTTTCTTTTGTGTATTTGAAATTAAGGAGGGGGTGTAAAGACAGCAAGGCAACACTGGATTACAAAATAGCTAAGAAAATGTGCCTTTTGGAGGGAGGTTACGCTTATTTCAGAGGTGTGTTAACCTAGTGCAAAAAAGCAGTAGATAGGATTTGTTTAAGACAAAGATAAACCTTTTATTGAAGAAGTTATATGGCTGGGATGTGACCACCCACCAAGACCTATGCAGTTATAAATTTATGATCAGATCACCCTGTGAGCTTACTTTCTGTAGGACCCTTTTTTCATCCATATTACTTATGCTTCAATGTGACTAAAGTACTTCGGAAAGAAAAGATAATTCTCTTAACCTAATATGTTTGGTGTTAGGTAGGTCCCTGAAATAAAAGGAGGAAGACCATTGAAGAGGAAACAAAAGTATAGGGTGGGAACACTCAAGATGAGTATTAATTCAGGGCTCTTCTTTGGAAGGGCATGAGATCCCCCTAAAGAGTGGAGACCACAATGGGAGCCCCTGAGAGAAAGAGGAGGGTTTTAAAGGGCCCTGGCCAGTAGAGCTCTGTGCTACCCCAGGTTCCCAGTGGAAAATTCTCAGGGCAATTATGGTGGAGTTCAGTCCTAAGTTTTCACAAACTGTTTTGGGGGCCCTTCCTACATGCTGGGCACTATACCCAGAGCTAGTGATAGTAAGGTAAACACAATAGACATGGTGTCTGTCCCAGTAGAGACAGCAGACAGGGAAGGAAGATAGACAATAATTAGATTTTTATTTCATAATACAATATTTATAAATGTACAAGTTCTTGTGAAGTAAGTCACTGATGTTAGGAGAGATACAAGAGGGTGACCCTAACTAGTTCTAGAATTAGGGAAGACGTCCTGGAGTAGATGATGGATACTTTGAGACACAAAAAGTGAGTAGGAAGTATCCCAGCACAAGGAGAATCCCAGGCCTGGGATGTGGGTGAGAGCTCAGGGGCCGAGGGAGGCAAGACAAGGCAGGACTGCCAGGTAAGGGCCACCCAGGTAGAACCCTACGGCCGTGTAACCAGGATAGAAGGAAATCCTCTCGGTTAGAAAAGTGGCTCTTAATCTTACTACAGAACTAGATGCTCTGTAGTTCTCACATGAGAGTTTCTAATTATTTCCTGTGGGTTGTGTCGCTTGAGACAGTTAGCCATAGCTTTTCATTGTTGTTATCATTACAAACAAAAACAGACACAATTTATAAACAGGAAAATAAGAGTACTGAAGTTGAACCATCATTAATCTTAGTTACTTGTGTAGTAAGTTTATTATCAATAGGCCATTTCTTATAAGGTGAGAAGAACTGAGGATTAACTTTATAATTATATATGCACAGGAATGTGATTATGATTTAAAGTTCATGCAAAATAGTCTTCTTTGCTGCTTTAGGATAATGTGGGGTGGTCTGGCCAAATAAGGGTTTTTGTTTTTGTTTTTGTTTTTCATAAGTGTATATAATGTTTCTATCAAAAAAAAAAAAAAAGAAGGGAAAATGGAAATGTTTAAGAATGTTTTTAATCAATTATAAAAGCATGCTGTCTTTGTTAAGGAAATTTGATCAAAAGTATTAGAAACCATTAACATAATAACATCAAAGATCCAAGGAAATAATCACTTCTTTAGCTGGGGCACCCCTCTCCTTCTATGAAATATATGTATGGCCACTAAACACTGAAGTCCTTCCAGGGTTGCTTGATGACAAAGGTTGCATGTTTTTATATTTATTAATAAAAACTGTGATTGTGGAGGATTTTATAGATTGTTTATGTACTATGTATTTTGACTTATTTTATGCATTTACCTCCCTCACCCCTACAGTTTTTTGGTGGGACCATGGAAATATTTTTTCATGTATTTAGTAGAGAGAAGTGGTTAAGCATATTGATTTTAGAGTTGGACTGCCCTGTGCTGACCCCCAGCTCCCGCTCTGACTATCTGTGTGGCTGCTTCACTGCTGTGAGCCTCTGCTTGTCTGTTGGTGACATTACTTGCCTTACAGGGCCGCTGTAAGAACTAAAAGAGTTCTCTCCACCAAACCATTATTATATGAAGTGTTAAAGGGACTTATTTAAGAAGAAGAAGAAGAAAATCAAAGCTATGAGCAATAAAATGGCAATAAATACGTATCTATCAATATTGAATCTAAAGAACAAACTAAGCAAACAAGAACAGAGATAGAATCATGGATACGGAGAGCATTTTGATGGTTGCCAGGTGGGAGGGGGTGTGGGGAATGGGTGAAGAGGTGAGGGGGTTAAGAAGTACAAATAGGTAGTTACAGAATAGCCATGGGGATGTAAAGTTCAGTATAGAAAATGGAGTAGCCAAAGAAGTTATACGCATGACCCATGGATATGGACAAAGGTATAGGGATTGTCTGAGAGAGTGAGGGATGCTGGGTGGAAGAGGACAAAAGGGAAAACATTGGGACCACAGTAATAGCATAATCAATAAAATATAATAATAAAAAAGAAGTGAGTGAGCTAATGAATGTTAAGTATGTAGCATCGTGTCTGGCATGTAGTAAATGCACAGTATAAGGCAGCCAACGGTTACTACTATTGCGGTTGGTTCATTCTGTCAAAAAGAAGTTTCTCTGGCTCTTTAAAATGTTCTGAGCACTGACCAGGAACTGAGCACTTTTATACAAATTGTTGAAACTGTTGGTCTTTTGAATGGCCCTATAAAATTGCTCTTATACTGTAGCTGTATTTCCTTGGGAAGAGATGTGCAGGCACAGAAGCTAGTGAGCTTTCTGTTTAACATGAATGACCATTGCAAATAGCAGCCCCAGGTTTTCACAGCTTTTATAATAAAAATGTTCAGTATGACCTAGTCTGCTGATACAGCTTTAATTCAAGACAGAGATATATTTAAAGGGGCTTTTCTGTTTTATTTTTGTCAAAGTGAATTGAGTTAAGTAGTTGAGTTGTTTTTATGATCTTGCTGCCATGTGGAAGGAACTTTTCTCCTCTTTTCTATAGGGATAGATACTTGATCTAAAGTTACTGGCTCTGCTGATAAGCATGCAATCTGATTACTGTATTTAAATATCTTTCCCTGCCTTTGGAGATTTTAATGAACCAATCATTTGTTTTTCCCTTCATCACTCTCTCCCCAATAAAAACTACTTTTAACAGTAAAATATTTGAATGAAGAAAATATTATGTGACTAAGAGCTGTGGATATTATATATAATGTGCACATTATGAGCAAATTTAAGGTCCATGTGTAGATACAAGCTTTTGTACACACTCTGCTCTTAGCACATATAGACAGTTTCAATGTCTACCATTTGCCACTGTGTATTCCAAAAAGCATTTGCATCAGTGTCTAGTCACGATAACAGAAATCATTCTCAGCTTTTCAGAGAGAATACAATGCAAGGACTTCTTTTTACGAATATGTTGAAAAGCTCTAGGGAGTGCAAAGGAGAAGGTGCCCTTACCCAGAGATTAGTAACTGTAGGAAGTCACTAGAGCCCCTCAGGCTGGTGGAGCACAGGGGAAACCCTTATTACCTGAAGCCTAAGACCTTACTCTGGTGGCCCTGCTGCTGCTTCTGAAACCACCTGCAGGCATTTAAGAGCCTGCTGTCTTGCTGGCGCTAGAGTACCTGAGCAGTACCTACAACCGCTGGCTACTGCCTGGTACCGCAGCCATCGCTACCCTGATCCATGAGTGCTAACTCGGATTCCATGGTAGCTGGAGCCAGACCACAAGACAGAAACTCACAGTGTCTTTCTTCTTACTAACTTCCACTCTCCCACCAGTGCTTTCTGTGGGCCCACCTGAGCAGACACCAGGGTGCAAGCAGCTCTGGGAATGTACAATTTACAGGCTTTCAGTCCCAGAGAGTAGAACTGCATTTACACCACTTACTATAAGATTGTGGGAGTGGAATCAACGAAGGAAGGAAGTTGTTTCATATGTTATATAGAAATCTAAAGGATGGGTACAAATATTTATGTTCTATCCAAACCTAGTATTTTAGTTCCCTATGGCTACTGTAACAAACTACCACAGACATAGTGGCTTAAAACAATGCAAATTTATTGTTCTTTAGTTCTGTAGATCAGACGTCCTACAGAGATCTCACTGGGCTAAAATCAAGGTAATAGGAAGGGCTGCCTTCCTTCCTGGGGACTTCAAGGCAGAAACCATTTCCTTGCCTCTTTCACCTTCTAGAATTTGCCTGCATTTCTTGGTTCATGACTACCCATCTCTATTCTCAAAGATAGCAAGTTCTGCCATCTTTGATTTCCTGCAGCTGGAAGAACTCTCCTGTCATTATATTGGGCACATCTAGATAATCCAGGACCCTCTCCCCTCAAGATTATCCATTTAATCACATCTGCAAAGTCTCTTTCTGAGAATGCAATCATGGGCATCCACGGGGCCATTTATTCTGCTTACCACACCTAAGAATCTTACATTCATACACATCTTAGTTATTGACTGATTAGTATCTCCCATCTCAAATGTATGATCTCTAACACTAATTTAATCTCCCACAAGTGTGTGCTTCTTTGGTTGGAGACATCCTCTTTAGCCCACAGTCTAGGCTTGAATCTTCAGGGGTTGTTTTATCTTTTCTTTAATGGCTCATCAGATTGGTAAATGTGCTAATTTTAATTCCTAGCTATTTCACCAGCCTACTCCTGCCCTGCACATCTCCCACCATTCTTACCTCCTGCGAAGGAATGAAAGCATTTTCCATTGTCCTGACAGCATGCTTTAAAAAATATATATATTTATTTATTTATTTTCAGAAAGAGGGGAAGGGCGGGAGAAAGAAAGAAAGGGAGAGAAACATCAATGTGTGCAAGAGAGAAACAATTGTCTGCCTCTTGCAGTCCTGCAACCCATGCGTGTGCCCTGACCAGGAATCGATTCAGCAACCTTTCGGTTCACAGGCTGGCACTCAATCCATTGAGCCACACCAGCCAGGGCAGAATGCTTTTTAATTAACTGTGTATTGTGCTAGCTGGTGAAGCTACTGATGTAAGATAACCATGCTGCCTGTCCCAGTGTAATTTACAATCTAGAATGGAAAACACACTTTAACCAAGCAAATCTGTGTGAAAAATGTCCTCGAAGAAGATATTTCTGATCTTTCTGATTATGGTTCATTTTTAAGAATTGGGCTTAAAAGTTTGTGAATGTTCCAGAGGAAGGCCATCAAGTTGGCTAATTTAAATGCAATCAATAGGAAATGCTTTTTGATTATATGTGTCACTTTCTTATGATTCTGGACTATGAAGATGAAAAATAATACTACTAAATTACATGTCAAATGTGACAGCTTAGCTACTCATAGTAAAATCAAGCTGTAATAGCCTTTAGAGCTCATCTTCATCAGTTATTATCTAAATGGGGCTAAACTCCATATTTGAGGCCCCTACCCTACACTTAATAGAAACTGAATGCCTGGGGTGGAGCCTGGGATGAGCATTTTCAACAGGCAGTTCAGTGGTTTGTTGTACGTACACATTGATATTACAAAGTTATTGAACCAGTGTCAGCTCGCCAGTGCTCCCTTGACTTGTATCAGAGGCTGAGGGAGGTTTTGACTTGCTCACTCTGTCCTCTCCTTTTTCCCCGGGGATTCCTGTGGGTTCCCTCTATGAAGCTTCCCTGGTGCTGTAAACACCCCACCTGATGCCCAGTTTCCAGTCACACAGCAGGTAGGAAGTGCTCATTCTATGTCAGACATGCTAGGCCAAAACGAGCCTTTCCCATGTTGCTTATTTAATTTGTAAAAACAGTTTTCTCAAGATGTAGGCACTATTATCTTCCATTTTGCAGATGAGATGAGGTTTCACATTACTTGGCAGAGAGGTCAGGCTTGGATCTAGGACCTTCAGATTTCAAAGCTCAGATGTGAAGCCACCTTACTGAAAACTGATTATTCTTGCTCTGGGCTGCCATGACACTTTTCATATTCTTTTATTACAACATAATAGCATTTTAATTGTTGGTTCACATATCTATTTATCTTTCTTTGAGATTCCTGGCAGAAGGAACTGCTTTCTTCATCCAGGTAAATGACAGTACCTGGGTGCTCTAGAGTCTGTAGCTTAGCAGACACTCAGTAAAACTGTCCCCTTGCTCATTCTTTTATTTATTTATTCAATCTTAGTGGATTAGAATGGGTCAAAATGAAAATATTATGTTAAAGTAAATATAAAGTTTGGGTACCTACACATAGGCAAAGTTAAAATTATAAAACTTTGGCAATATATTCATATGTACAGTAGTCAATGTACAGTTATAATTAATGTTCAGACTTTAGTAAGAAACTAACAGTAAGAACTCTTATTATTGGCAAGTATACTAAACTGTAAAGGCACTTTCCAAGAACCCAATGGCATTAAGAATACATGACAATTCAAAAGTAAAGCAAACACTTCGATAATTTTATCTCACATAAATTGCAAATAACATAATTTTCAAGGTGAAAACCCCAAATTATCTCTCTTCATAGGGGGAAATAAAAGTGTATATTTCACTTCTATACTAACTTTGTGCATAGGCAAGACGATTAAAAATAAATTTATGTATAGTAGGTGACAAGGCAATATTCTATATACCTTATTCCTTGAGGGACATATGATTAAGCAACCTATTTCTTGTTAGAGACATATAATGGAAACAAATACCCAGAAAACCAATGGAAGTCCATTCTCATTTTATTAGTACTTGAGTTCTTTGAAATAATAATTAAAAACTCCCTTTATAAATATATTAAACCATTTAGTTGCAATGGTGGAGTGATTTTCTACAGTTCACATTATTACTGAAGAATAAAAGTGGGATATTCACAACACATGTTAATAAAAGTGAATTAACTGATCAGGGTTCATTGTCTGAATTGGCATTTAAGCATTTATCAAAGGGTAGCTCATATTCTTCAAGAGGGTATTAAGAGTAGCAACAAAACCTCAGAGGACTTCCTTTGTGCTTCACCTGCCAGGAGATTTTGTGGCATCTCTAGAATTTTGGGTCCTTACTGCAGGAGTATTGTGTATCTGTAGCATGACCTCTTGGCCTGACATCCCTAAGGTCTCCCTAGGCTGCTGGTCAGAATTCAAATCATTTTATATTTTTGCCTCAAAGCTTCTTGTCATAACTACATTATGGGAATTGCAAATATGTACAACATAGGATTAACTCTGACAAAGTCAACATGAATTTACTGAGTTGCTGGTTATTTTCATATATGATTTAGCCATTTAATATTTGAATGCTCATTCAATTTACAGATGACAAAACTGAGCCCCATGGAAGTTAAATAACTTTTTCAGAATCATAGCCAGCAGAATTTATGAGATTTGAACACGGATCTTCCAATGTGAAAGTTAGAGCTCCTTGTGCTATGTCTAAGTAGGTTGCTTTGAAAACTGTTTGTCAGGCTTCTAAGAAATTGTTTGCTTCAAGAGGAAAAAGAAAAAAACCACTTTGATTTAAGCAAAAGAAGAGAACTGATTATTGGAAGGACTCAGGGGAAGAAAAAGCTACCAGGCCTCAGTCAGGACTGGGAAATGGAATCATAAGGAGTGGAGGCGATTTTCTCTCTGGTATTCCCATGGATCGCATCTGTTTCTGTCATCACTTGCTGCCTTACAAATGAGCTCTCTCTTTCCTGGTAGATAATGTCCATAGTGACTAGTTCAGCCTGTCTGTATGCTGTGTGTGTGCGTGTATAGCAGAGCAGGAGGAGAGAGATAGAGACTGAGCTTGAGTGGGGGAGAGAATGACAAGGTCACATAGTCTGTGGCCCCCACATGAAGCTATGGGAAGAGATACTCTGTGAAAGGTGTGTGGGCAGCTGCTCAGATGGGAGCTGAGTAGAGGTGGGGAGGACATAACTGGTAGATAAATGATCTACATTATTTACACAAGCCTTTCTTGTACTGCACTGTTCAACTTTGATAGTTAAATCCCTGGTTCTCCCCCTTGACTGGGAGCAGTTTTATGAATTTTAATTGGCTTCTCTAGTTTGGGTTAAGAGAATTGTGCATGTACATGATATATACACTGACATCTCTATCTGTCTGTATCTATAATTATATTCCAAATATGCACATTTAATTCTATTTATGCAAGCATTTTATTCCTGTTAATCAGCTGGGAGTCATCTTTACCAGAGAAATTTTTCGGTGTCTCTTCTATAATACAAAAGCGAAAAACATTGTCTTTTATTATTTGTAAACTAATTACTTGTCCTTATGTAATTTGGTTAATAGTAGCAAGAAGAAACAGGCAGTGCCAGAGATAATAAGTGGTGCTTCTGTTAGCAGGACGTGTCTACCTGTAAGCTATTGGCTTCCAGCTTCTCTGCCATGGTACAATGCCATGAATAAACACCTTTTGCAACAGATATGCATGAGCGGCCCTCATGTGAATTCTGGGAAATATTCTGTACCAAGGAAAAGGCAGTAGATATGCAGTCTTGATTTCACCAGAGGGGATAAGAAAGATGTCAGCAACATCTAGCTCTTGCCTTGCTATCTATCAGCATTGTGCTTTGTTAAGTCTCTACTTGCTTCATTTTCCTCACTGAATGACTAAGCTGGAACAGACCATATCTAAAGCTCCTCCTAATTCTAATATTCATGTGCTTTTTGAATCTGTAGTATCTCAGAGAGATTACAGTCATATTTCTTAATAAAGAGTAAATTGTAACAATAGTTTCTGATCATTGTTGAAGGTGGGTGATATATACATCGGTTCATTATACTATTCTCTTTTATGAATGAAACTTTTCACAGAGACAGAGACAGATAACCGTAGCTATAAAGAATGGTGCCAGTAATAGGGAAATGATGTAAAGAGTAGATGAAACTTGATTATCTCCTCCATCCTAAAAAACATGGTATCCTTTTTTTACTTTAAGGAGTCATCTAAACATGAAACATGTTATAAGCAATAGACTGTAGTAGGAAACAAAAACAGAGAAATTGGAAAACCTTGCAAGTCCCCTTGAGTCATTTCAGTTGAAATGCTTTACAGTTTGGTTGAGAATGTCATAAGATGTGCTTATAATCAAGTTTAATGAGTATGTATGACAGGGATAAGTGGTTCATTGATTCACCATCATTTTGGATTATGCGTTATTGCCCTTTAAAATCATTAGTTTGGAAAAATTGAGATTTGATTGTAATTTGCAATTTTCTAGCATGCTCCAACTGGGTGAAGAAAGAAGCAATCTGGATAAGGGCCGTATTTCATAGCAAAATTTACAAATTCAATGTGGTTGGTCCATAAAAGAAATAAAGTACATGGTATAATATGTAACCAGCTATAAAAGTTAGACCATGAAAATACCAACAGAATTATCCAAAGTTTGAGCTGTAGTATCTGAGCTCACAAATATTCTTAAGTCACTTTCTGCACAGCTAAATTTCTTCTAGAGATAAGTGCAATTATTTATCTAAACAAATACTCACTGAGTAACCATTCTTTTCCAGAACTGTACAAACAGTCACTTGAGGACCTTTAAGACCATGTCTTTGCCATTTGAAACTGGGCAGACTTTCCCTCAGGCCATGATTGGATGGTTAATCTCACATAAAAGAACAGGTTCCTTCCTTGAAACCCGAAGAAACTGTTTGTTGGTCTTTCTGTAAAAATTTTAGATTCTTAAATGGGTCCTTTACATTCCCAAACTGATTCTGCAGATTCATTAACAACTAACTCCAACAGCCAACTTTTTAGAAATATTGTTTATATTTAACTCTATTTCCTCACCCAACCCTCACTCTGTAACTTATTTCATCCTTCTCTACCTCCACTGCCCTACATAAGTCTCTCCTTTCATGTCACCAATGATCTCCTCGTCATTAGGTCTACTTTTGAGTCCTTTTCTTACTTGACTTTGAGACAGCAACTGATGCTGCTGAGTACTCTCTTTGTGAAATGGTCTTCTCTTTTAGCTTTCATGACACTGCCCTTATCTGCTTCTCTTTCTCTACTTTTGGGCAATTTAAATTAAATAATGTCTTCTTTGACTTCTCTGAAGGTCCCGGCTCTGCCTTTGGTGTTCTCAGGGTTTTAAAGTAGACTCTCTTCTCTGCTCACTGTATATACTTGTGCGCTGCTCCTGAAACCTCAGTCATCATCTATGGTGATTTCCAAATCTCTGACCCACCTCCTGAGCTTCAGCACAATGTATCCAACTCCCTACTAGATGGAATAACCTTGATATCTCTCAGACACCTCAAATTCAGCATGCTCGAAACAGGAGACTTCATGTCATTCATCCCTTGAGCAACTACAGCTTGCTGTCTTCCAGTATTACCTGTCTAAGGAGTTTCATCATGGACTACTTCTTCTTCTTCACATTCTCTACTTTCAAATACTGAGACATCTGACATTTAAAATTTTTTTGCCACCTCTTTCTATTCTTGCCCTCATTTTTGTATAGACTTCCTATCACCTCTTTTTTTGATTACTGTAATAGCCTCCTAATTGCTGTATCGATCCAGTCTAGTTACATAGTTCTCCTTCAATCTCTTCTCCCTAGCGCAAAGTGGTCCTCCATAATGTGTACCTAATTATGGCATTTCTTTGATTAAAACACAACTCTGTCCCATTTCACTGGATATGAAGTCATGGCACCTGGTAGCCTTAAGTGTCTGCATCATCTGGTCCCATGCCTAACTATATCGTTTCATCTCTTATAATTTCCCCTTGTATTTCAAGTGCTGCCTTGTTGAAATTCTTTCAGTTCTTTCCTCATGGTGTGACTCTTCTTGCCTTTAGGTTTCAGAATATCCCTCTGCTAGAGGATATATATGCATATATCCTCTTCCAGGAACACTTCCTTCCTACTCCTTGCCTTTCATTTGGCTCACTTCTATTTAACTTTCAAAAATCCTTTTATTCTTTTTCCCTCAGAGGCAGCCCCTAATCCTCTAAACTAGGTAAAGTTAGGAAACCATTGCAACTTATATATGCATGATAATGACAATTACTTTAATTGTTTAATTTTCTTTTATGTGTTTTGGGTAAAGAGAGACAGAGATTGCATACTCTCTATGGTAGGAATTATGCTTATTTTCTCATGATTGCATTGCACCCCTGAGCCCCATGCTTGACAGAGTGCCTGTCACAATTTTTCAGTTCATACTTGCTGAATGACTAAATGCAGAGAGAGAAACAGATTCAATGCACGTCATGTTGTCCCATAACTAATGGAGGGAAATGGGAATAAGTCATTTCAGTATAATGACAAAGGGTGCCTCTTTATCTAAATTTTTATTGCAAATGGAATAAATGATAATGCCAATAAATCGGCAGAGGCTCTATGGAGCCTTCTATGTGTTTATGGCTTATGTGATCCCTGACATGTGACTATACAATAGAAGGTGATAAGTTTAGAATGACTTTTATTTGACTAAGAGAAGGAATTAAGTTTAGTAGGTCCTGCTGATTTTATTTTTGGTTCCACAGAATATAGATACAAGATTAAGGGGTGCTGTGGTGAATATCAGACTCAAGATAATCTTTGAGATAATTTCTCCTTCAGCTTAATGTATTTTAATTTATGTAACTGCTTTCATTTACTTTTCTTTCCTAGAAGTTACATGTATCAGAAAATACATATTACTTAGCCATTTCAGCAAAGTATGAGATTTAATATAGTGTATGTTCTCTATACCTCATCCAAAGGGATTGATAATGGAAATATTAAACAAAAATTGTTCCAATCTGATATAGTTATAATATGGCAGTAATTAAAAGTATAATCTTTCCCTATAAACTTTGTGCTGCTTGTGTATTTTCTACCTCAGAAATGGCACCATTGTGCTGGAAAAACTGGAAAGCTAATATATTTGATACCATTTTCTCCCTCATAACCTAGGCTTATTTACCTCCTGATTATCTCTCAAATTGGTCCCCTTAGATCCATTTCCACAGTCATTAATCTAGTTCAAACTATTACCATCTCCTGATAGAAAATTCATAACAACTTACTAAGGAGCCTCTCTGTACTAACATGCCTGCTACCAGTTTATTCTTTACTCCACAGTCAAAATCAGTCTGATCATTTCCTGTTTAAAATCTTCAATGGCTCTCCGTCAGCTTTAAAGAAAAATGTGCTGGTCTTCACTGTTTCTTCTGAATCCATGATGCTCTCAAACTTGCTCTTCAGATGTCCTAATCTAACATATACATATACATATACATATACATATACATATACATAGTGTTAAATTAGGACATCTAGATGCAACCAGTATAGCTCTTTTTTTTTTTTAAGGGGAATGTTGATATTGCCCACAACTACTCTATGATAGGGTGGTTTAGTCATTAATTTAGAAATTAGGCTTAAAATTTTAAATAAAAACACCTTGATCCTATCTTCTGCCTGCCTCATTGTAAGACAGCATGGTCTTTACTTTCACAACTTTTTTGGATAACAGTTCAAGAGCTTCCTGGATTTCTTCACAATGATCATAGATTCTATGATGTAGAGAGGCAGAGTTCCACAAAGAAATAAATTAGTTGTTTTAGGACACATAATGCGCTAGTAATAAGAGAAAGTACATAACAAAGGTCATTCATCTCTTCAGTGTTTTTGTTCATTATTTTCATTTTGATTTTGCTGCAACAGAGTATATGATTAAAAACTGTCAGTATAGGATAGAAAGTGAAAGATCAAATAATTAAAATATTACAGGTGTGTAGTTTTTAATCTATGATAAAATGAAGCTGGTTGTAGAATAATCTATTATTTTTGCTTTCAAAAAGCAAAGCATAGTATAAACTGGGAAAAGAAAGGGGGAGGAAAGAAATCTGAGTGAGAGAGATCCCTGAGGAGATCATTACGCTGCAGTGAATTTTGGTAAAATGTAAATATGTTTAATACTAACAAATTTATGTCTTCCTCCACAAATGAAGGCTTTACATTAAATACACTGTTTTATATAGTGTCTTTTAAAATGTTTTGATATTTTAAAGACAGATCAGAAATATGAACTATATAATTAAAATAGAATAAAATTTATGCTATTATAATAACATAAGCAAATATAGATAATAGATAATTATTAGTTTTACCAGGCATGTATCTCGAAGAACAGACAAGCGCTGCTAGTAAAACAGGCACTCTAAGAACATAAAGAAAGCATCTTAAAAATACAGGATAAAAATTGTGTACCTTATTAGTAGCTTGCTCAGATGCTCTAATAAGAAAGAGTATTTTTAATCCAATGAATTGGAAATGAGCTCCTATACTTGGCTTAGTGAATAGAAAGATATAAATATAAAAGTTCATCTGAATCACTTCCAGAAGGCATTCTTGGTATCCTTCCAAATTAGAGTGGAAGAAATTATGTGGGCAAAACTGAAGATTTCAGATAAGGCAAAACCATTATATTTTGACTTGCTGTTTTAGAAAGCTTCATGCACAAATGCCCAAACCGGGTTAATCATATAGAAACATTTTAATGTATTGAAATTCCACAACCATTTGACAAAAGTAAAATTCACCTTATAGAGAACTTCTTACAGATATTTTAAACAACTTTTTTGTTTAAAATAAAGCCCTAAAGATATGAAAACAAAAATATCCCATGGCAGTTGCTTACAAGTTGCTGGTAGGGGAACCAGTATGAAAATAAACCTCAGCAATATGGCAGGAGGATTGTTACAATGTTGTTGAGTGCGATGCACTCAATGGGGACAGAAAAGGGTTTCTTGAATTTTCCCAGATTCACAAAGGAAATATAACTTGATTGATAAGCAGAATTCTTCTGTGAGAAGTGAGGAAGGAAGTTAAAGGCAAAGAGCATGGGAAGATTGGAAAACAGTTAGGGGAAGTATGAGAAAAGAAAAGGGTGGGCTCAAGGTGAGGCTGCATAGCAGAGTAAGCAAGGATCAGAGAATCGACACCTTATAGATCATGATAGAATTTTGCTTTTTATCCTGGAGTCAAAATAAAAGCTATTGAAAAATTTGATCAGAGAAATAACATTCATTGGCTGCTTACTGTATGCCAGGATCTTTACACCATTATCTCATACAATGCCCATAACCCATCTTACAGTATAGATGTTGTTATCACATGTTTTGTAGATGAGGGAACTGTGGGGCAGAAAGGCGAAGAAACAAATTATAGCTCTACAAAAAGTTACAGAACCAGGTTTCCATACAGCAATTTGATACCAGAGGTGGCTCTCTTAAACCTTGTGCTGCACTGCCTTTCCCTCTGATAGAAATAGTGTATGGGCTAGAAAGAGAGGAGGAGTGAGGGAGATCCCTTAGTGAGGCACAGAACCAAGGCCAGGCACTAGAAATACTTATTGTGGAAGATGGGTGGGCCTGGATTGATTGGCTGTCAGGGATTAAAAAGGAAATGATGACACGCTCATGTGTCTGACTTGGCAACTGTGTGGAGAGGGGTCCGTTTTATAGTAACAGGTAGTGCGAGTCGAGGAGCAGACTGAAGGCTTAGTGGTGGCGGGAATCACACATTCTGGCTAGAGCAGCTGGAGATGGAGATCGCTGTGGAAATCCAGTGGGATGCCTAGGCAAGGCCTGTGTGAGGACTGGTACACAGGAGGGTATGGCACAGTAGTGAAGAGAACACTTAAAATTAAATCCAGGTCCCTGATCATGATCACACTTAATTATTTAAACTGGTGAGGTAGAAAGAGGGGGCTACTGGAACTAACTCTGCTTTTACTGTTGGTAAAACACTTAATGTCCCGGGTCTCAGAATCTTTATCTGCAATACAAGAGGAGTAGAACAGATATTTGATAGGTACGTTTGGAGGGTTTTCTTTATATTTTCTTAAAAACTGTGTGTGGCCTGTATTATATAAGTTCTTTCAGCAGGTAATCTGGGAATTTACTTAATTGACCACATGGGGGAGAACTCTAATGCCACATTAAGTAATTTATTACAATATAAAATACTTGTTATATGAAGTTGGTGATAGGCTGTCTGATTTCTACTTCTTCATGGAAATTGAGAGAATTTGACAACTAGAGACAGTTTTAAGTGAATTGAAATTTAGTCTTGTGTTGCTAAAGTTACAATAAAGTCACTAAATGGAATCATCTACTTATATTCACCAATAATTGTCCATGAAGGAATTTAGATGTCTCTTTAATTAAAATGAAGACAGTAGAGTTTTAAAATTTATCCTGAGAAGGATTTTCCTTCCAGACAACATCATTTCAGTGATCTTTCAGAAAACAAGAACCTTTCTGAATGCCCGAGATGACTGTGGAACAAATATAAGCTCATCAACATGTCAGTCTGTTGCAAAGATACCCATATCAAAAACAAAGGATTAGAACAATGCTGGCCACACCATTTAAATGTTACATATTCATTAAATATGAGTTTATATTATATATTAATTGCTATATAAATATTGGATGTTATATATGTTCAGTGTAAAAGCATTCATTTCCTGTTTGGGTTAACTTTTGTACTCTGGTTTAATGTAAAGTTTTAGTGTAAGGAAATTGGGATTCTCGTTGGAATTACCTTATGAGTCTTCCCAATGTTTAATGAGTCACATTTTTGGATTGATCAAATTAAATTGTATTTATAGGGTATGAATAGAATATTTCTGCATTTTATCAAGTAGTTCTAAACATACACACCTAAATGAGTTTTGTTACCTTTAAAGACATAATATTAGTGAGCTATATAGAAATCTTAATCATGCCACTGTTACTGGAAACATATTTGTGTTTCCCCATAGAAGCTCTATGACACTCATTATTTTAATGTTCAGTGACAGCAGATCTTCCTTTGAGAGTGAGGGCAATATTTAAAAACAAACATATTTATGAATAAAGATTGAATATTAAGTCACGAATCAAGTTGAGGTATACATTTTGGGGTTACCAAAAAACGAGATGTTGCTAAAATACTTAAGTTCTCTTTGATTTATAAACCTCTTTAATTTATGTGCGATAAGAGTCACAAAATGTTTTCAGCAGTGATGTTACAGGGATAAGTATAAGCCCTCCTAAGGTCACTAACTAGGAAGGGTAACTTTCATTTGAATAAACTCATTCTAGTGTGTTCACTAAAATAAATAAATAATTATACAAGTAGCCTAATTTGTTTAGTCGCTTTGTGTTTATTTTTTACTTTTTTCATAGTTGACACTTCATAAGTTCTTCAAATGTAAAATCACAGTATACTAAACTAGTAATGCTATCGTTTAGATATTTTCTATAACTTCTTTCAAAATGACTCATATTTCTACTGTTTTCATTTTGGGTTAATGAATTAATTTTCTATTAATACTTTTCTCATCAGAAAGTATTATAGGCTAATAAAAGATGTGTTCTAGGCAATGTGGAGGGTACACATCTTACTGTTGCTTGTATACTCAGTGACCGGCACAGTGCTTGACCCCTCAGTAAATATTTACCAGCAGATATTTAGTAAATACTAGTTTCATAGGTGAGTGAATAAATGATATGAAATTTCATGTGTAATTATTATATGTAATAGGAATTATATATATAATTAATTTTAAATATACTGCTATTCCTGTCACTTATGTATACCATATTATTTCTGTTACATACAAGTATACATTATTGTCCCAGACTGTGATAATCATCCACCCAAAATTTAGTGGCTTAAGTCAACAACAATCACGAATGTTCACAAATCTGTAGTTTGGACTGAGTTCGGTGGGAACAGCTTCTCTACTTGATTACTTTACACAGTGTCAACTGGTCTATTTTGAAATCCAGGTTGACTGGGAGGCTAGAGTCTGAAATTACCTGAACATTTAGTCATTCACATGTCTAATGGTGCTACTGGCTATTGGCTGGGACCTCACCTGGGGATGTCACCTGGAAAACTGCTTGGATAGCTGACAAAATGTTGATAAGGTTCTCAGAGCTAGCCTTTAAGTAATCTAGACAAAGTGCATGGCATTTTTGTGATCACTTCTGTTGTACCTTTTGGTTGAGGCAGTCACAAATGTCAGTCTAATTTCAAGGGCAGGGGACATAGAAGCCTCCATGTGATGGGAGGAATGTTAAGGTCACACTGGAAGAAGAGTGTGTGGGACAGGATATATCACAGTGGCCGGTGTTGGAAAATATAACCTGCCATATTTTATTTGTTTAAATACATAATTTTATTTATAAACTGTACTAGCCAACTTTAAAAAGTACTGTTCCCAAACAAAATTTGCCCTGCTAAAGGGATTCTATCTAATTCTATCTTATCCCCAAAATATTTATTGTTCATTTTCTCCTTTCTGTTTCTGCTCATTCTCTGTTTTCTTAAATATAGTCATCTGCCCTCCAAGCCTCTCCTCACATCCATTCAAAGCCGAGACCAGGATTTACTTCTTCATTGTCCTCCTTCTTCATTGTTGTCTACCCACAACCCCTTTGGCTCTTTCTCTCTCTCTCTTTCTCCCTGCCCCTACCTCTCTCTCCCCTACCTGGAGAGCATTTACTTTTATCTTTACTCATTTTGCCACTAGACAGTTAGTATCAGTGGGTGCATGTATCTTTTTTACAGTTCAATTTGCTGACTAATATTAGGTATTTAATATTGACTAACTTGATGTCTGTAAATTATATACTCTTTCTTAACCAGAAGAATTGCTTATCATTTTATCTAAAGTATACTCTTTATTTAAATGGAACTTCAAGTTCAGCTAAAAGTGAAAATGCCATTGTGTATCTAAATCTGTATTATAACATTTAAAAATAGAAATGGTCTTCTCTAAAGTTTAATTTTGATATGGAACAAATGACAAATTATCTGCATATAACAAGTTTGAGGTGCTTACTGAGATTGTGATTTCTTTCCCCCAAAGGCACCGAAAATAAAATAAATAAAAAATGAAACTAAAACAGCTATTTTCTCCATTAAGTTCACAGTGTTTTAAGATATTGAGGTAATTTTGCATAAGCATTATTGCAGTAGTAAAGATATTAATTTTATTTTGTTTTTAAAACAATCTATAAAATTTTAAGTAATGCAAAAAAGCATTAATCTGGGGTAAAGGAAGGGAGAGAGCAACTTGAAATAGGTCATATAGAAACCACATATAATTAATTGCTTTATAGGAAGTAACTGAAAAAATAACCAATTTATTTATCTTATGTCGACTCATTTAGAAATGCTTTAGTATTGAACATGAATTGTGTCTTATGTGACCGCTACTATATCCCTAGCATCTGGCAAGTGTGTAACATGAAAGATGCTCAATAAAAATTTTACAGAAAGAGTACAGTACCTTCTGATGATATATTTTTTGGTCATTTTGAAAGCTATTGTGTTCTTTATCTTAATAATGGTCTCAATATTCTGGATTTTATAGTCCAGAATATGTGAGCTTTGAACTATTTTTAAAGTTTAGGTTTTGTTTTTCTGAATTCAGGAATAATATAGAGATTCCTCCTTTATTTGTGCTCTTAAAGTCTTTCCTACATACTGCTACTATAATATTGATATCATATGACATCATATCTCATATCTATTTACTTTTACACATACTTCCTCAAGCCTTTGATTGCAAGCAATTTTGTATTCCCAGGACAAAATGGTCTTTCCTAAAATTTGATTCTGTGCTCATTGACTGTTTAGAGAGTGAATAAGAATATGAATCAAGTGTTTGACCTTTTTCATCCATAGTTCTCTTTAATAAATTAAGTCATTCCATCAAAATAATGTTAACATTGGAGAATTTATTAAACTGCTCTGACTATTCAAATAACATATTGAACTTAATATCAGAAGAAATAATTTTTCAAGTTCAGCTCAACATACTCTGTAAAAATTAGTATATTACCTTTGTGTGTATAATGGTGTTTCTTTTTTAAAAGATGAATAACTTTAGAAATATTTTCCTTTTATTTAAGTAGCATAAATTCCTTAGGAGAGCTGACCACGTCTACCACATTACCTCTTTCAGTCCTAGAAGCGAGAAGGAGCAGGCCACACGACCTCAGAATCCAAAGTGACATGCATGGGTTTATTATACATGTTTAAGAAAGTTTCTGGGTTCATGAATTCTTCCGATTTGTACAAGTACTTAATTATTTGTTCTGGGGGGAGTAATTCAGGTGCCACTTGGTGCAAGTTATCACCTGGTCCTTTAGTGCCCACTTTAACAGTCTTAAAAAGGTAGAGGGCTAGTTTATGAGTTTGGGTGAGAAACTCTTTGATGACCTCGTCTAGGGACTGTGACTGTGTCACATCATCAAGGTACATGACTGGCACTTTTATTGCTGAAACATACCATTGCATGAAGATCCTTGTTGGAATGTTATGGGACACTACAATAATTTTCATGCCTTGGATAAAAAATTCTGTTTCATTCTTCTTCTGGTTAAGATAATCTAAAAGAATTTGATGAAGAGTACCATTGGAAGACTCAATGATTTGCAGAATAGAAGTGGGGTATATGAGCAATAATCCTGTTACTGCTTCTCCTAAATGATGTCTTGAAATTGACTGAAACACTTGTTCATAGTATTCTGCAATATCTTTTTTTTCTATATTGGCTCTTGTTTTGGCCACTAAGAACATCCTATCAAGAAGGAATTTCTTTAGCTGCAGTCTTTGCTTTTCTTCCTGAAAATGCAAGTAATTGCTTCGTGGAATTTGTGGTAGAAGAGGTTCCAATGGAAAAGGTCTTTTGCTGGCCTTTTGGGTATTGGTTGGGAAAGACATGATGAGTCCTATTCTTCAAGAGAATTCCAATTTTTAGCTTATTACAGTATTTATATCATCAGGATACCTCTTCAGTGATGGACGCATTTTTATTTATTCTGACAAAAAGAAAAACTCAGTTTGTCAACTGCTACTAAATAGCAAAATCCCTTCCCAGTGTTATCAATAAACAATGCCCTCAAAACAAAAGAGAATCTTAAAACAAGACTCAAGTAATGGATTTTTAAAAAACTTTACAAAGAAATAACTAACACTCACATCCTAGGAAAAAAACAGCAATGAACTGGGGGGTGGGAAGAAGAGAGAACTTGATCTAAAGAAGTTCACTGTTTTCCTTTACATTGTTATTTTCCTCTTCAATTTATAGTCCATATTTTCCTCAATGTTCCATCCTTAAGTTAGACACACACATACAGAGATTGAGATAGATATAGAAGACATACGTATATGGTTATATATATATATATATATATATATATATATATATGAGAGAGAGAGAGGATATATCTACTGACAGCATTGGCATCACATTAAACATCTTTTCATTTATGTAATAGTGATTATAGATTGTCCTTGATTTGTCTTCTTTTTAAGGTATTTTATGATAATTTTCCAATTTCTCTTATAATACTGGCCAATAATATTTTTAAAATCCAGACATCTCTTATTTCTTAGTTGACCTAATGTTGATTGGATAGTAATAGTAAACCTTGGAAGTAACTAGTTTTGATTCTCTGTTTTTTCTTTTCTTTTTTTAAAGTATATTTTATTGATTATGCTGTCACAGATGTCCCAATTTTTTCCCTTTGCCCCCCTCCACCCTCTTTGTTTTTTCTTCTATCAACAAACCTCAGAAATGGCTCATTCTTGGAGGTCAAAAAATTCCTTTATATTTAACTTACTCTTACAAATCTTTTCTTTCCTCCAGATCAACTTGACATTTTTATTTTTTCAAACGTTTCTTTCTTTTACCCGTCTATGAGATCCTGCTCATCCTCCATTACTGTTCCAACTGCCAGTGTGTCTTGTGTTCTAGTGTCATTTCCATGATGACCAGGTGAATCAGAATGTCAATGGTGTTAAAGGGCCAGAGGGCTCTGGCAACTTCCATTTCTCAATTTAAGGAGGGTATCTCAATAGACACCTCAACATCTGGCTGGAGGAAATGGGGGCTGGAATAGCTCATTTTTAGACAGATATCTTTGTAAGTCAAAAAGATGGGGGACCTAGACATCTTCTTAGACATATTCTTCTCTTTTTGTCTACAATTTAGAGGAGAGAAAACTAAAGTTATATACTTTGAGCACAGTTCAAACATGCCCTCAATATCACCTTTACTATGTCTACATCAGATAAAGAGATATTTATGAACTAATTAAAGACTATAAGAACACATATCAGATTCTGTGTAATGGTGACTCTGTTACAGGCATATCTTGGAGATATTGCAGGTTTTGTTCCAGACTGTTGTAATAAGTGAACATCACATTAAATTGAGTCACACAAATATTTTGGTTTCCCAGTGCATATAAAAGTTATCCTTACACTATGTTGTATTCTATTAAGTGTGCAATAGAATATGTTTTAAAATGCACCTACCTGGATTAAAAAGACTTAATTGCTAAAAATAGCTTACTGTCATCTGAACCTTTAGCTAGTCATAATCTTTTGTCTGGTGGTTGTCGAAGTTTGGGGTGACTGGCAATTTCTTAAAATAATACAATAATGAAGTTTGTTTTATAATAGACTCTTCATGAACAATTTCTCTCCATAACATGCAATGTTATTAGCATTTTACCCATGGTAGAACTCTTTTTAATATTCAAATCAATCCTCTTTAACCTTGCTACTGCTTTATCAACTGGGTTTGTGTAATATCCTCAATCCTTTGTTGTTATTTGAACAGTCTATATAGCATTTTCACTAGTAGTAGATTCTATCTTAAGAAACCACTTTCTTTGCTTATGTATAAGAAACAACTTACCCATTAAAGTCTTATCACAAGAGTGTTGTAATTCAGTCACATCTTCAGACTGTACTTCTAATTCTAGTTCTTCTGCCATTTCTACCACGTCTGCAATTACTTCCTCCACCAAAGTCTTGAACCCCTCAAAGTTATATATGAAGGTTAGAATCAGTGTCTTTTAAACTGCTGTTATTATTGATACTTGACCTCTTTCCATGAGTCACAAGTATTCTTAATAGTATCTACAATGGTGAATCCTTTCTAGATGGGTTTCCATTGACTTTGCCTAGATCTACCAGACAAATCACTGTCTATGGCAGCTATAGCTTTATGTAATATACTTTTTAAATAATAGGACTTGAAAATTTGAATTATTCCTTGATCCATGGGCTACAGAGTGGAGGTGTGTTAGTAGGCATGAAAACAACATTAATTTCATTGTACCTCTTAGAGTTCTTGGATAACCAGGTACATTGTCAATGAGTAGGATTATTTTTAAAAAAATCTCTTTTTCTGTGCAATAGGTCTCAAGAGTTGGCTTAAAACATATAACAGAATATGCAGTAAACAGACTTTGTTGTTCCATTTATAGAGCACAAGAGAATAGATAAAGCATTTCTTAAGTGCCCTAGGATTTTCAGAATAGTAAAAGAGCATTGGCTTCAACTCAGTCACCAGCTGTGTTAGCCTCTAACAAGAGGGTCAGCCTGTTCTTTGAGGATTTGAAGCCAAGCGATCACTTTTCTAGCTATGAAAGTCCTAGATGACATTCTCTCCCAATATAAGGCTGTTAATTTACACTGAAAATCTGTTGTTTAGTGTAACCACCTTCATTAATTATCTTAGCTAGATCTTCTGCATAAATTGCTGCAACTTCTGTGTCAGCACTTGCTGCTTTACCTTGCACTTTATGTTATGTAGATAGCTTCTTTCCTTACATCTCATAAACCAGCTAGTTTCAGGCTTTTATTCTGAGGCTTCCTCACCTGTCTCAGCCTTAATAGAAGTGAAGAGAGTTAGGGCCTTGGTCTCTCTTAGTCTTTGACTTTAAGAGAATGTTGTGGTTGGTTTGATCTTCTACCCAGACCACTAAAAGTTTATATCAGCAATGGAGCTCTTTCACTTTACTCATTTGTGTGTTCACTGGACTATCACTTTCAATTTACTTTAAGAACTTTTCCTTTGCATTCACAACCTGGCTAAACTGGTGCAAGATGCCTAGCTTTCAGCCTGTCTCAGCTTTCAACATGCCTTCCTCACTGCACTTAACCAAATCTACCTTAGATTTAAAGTGAGAGACATGTAACTCTTTCTTTCACTTGAACACTTAGAGACCAACATAAGGATATTAATTGGCCTAATTACAATGTTGTTGTCTCTCAAGGAATAGGGAGGCCTGAAGAGAGAAAGAGAGACAGGGAAACAGCTGGTCAATGGAGCAGTCACAACAGGCACAGCAATCGATTAAGTTTGCTGTCTTTTTTATAAAAGTATATATTATTGATTACGCTGTTACAGTTGTCCCAATTATTTTCCCTTTGTCCCTCTCTGCCTTGTAACCTCTTTCCCTCCAGTAATAGCCACCCCCCACCCCCCACCCTCGCTTAGCTCATGTCCATGAGCTGTGCATATAAGTTCTTTGGATTCTCCATTTCCTTTACGATTCGTAACAGCTCCCTGTCTATTTTGTACCTACCAGTTATGCTTCTTAATCCCTGTATCTTTTCCCCTCCGCCCCCCCCCCTTCTCTTATATGTGCATGGTTTAGGGCAAAGCCCAAAATCACTGAACACAGACCACCATAACATAATAATTATGAATAAGTTTTAAATACTGTGCGAATTACCAATACATGACATAGAGACATGAAGTGAGCAAACGCTGTTGGAAAATGGCACTGGCAGAATGGCTCAAGGCAGGGTTGTCATGAATCTTCAATTTATAAAAAACTCAGTGTTTGTGAAGCACAATTTTTTAAAAAAGCACAATGAAATTTCTATAGGATTTGGTTTTCTTAATTTAATGTGAATTTAAATTAATTTTTGAAAAAATATTTAATAATGCCATATCTTAAAATAGCATTCATGTGAGCTCTAACCCATAATTTTTAAACAAGGTCAGAAAATACCCTCATTCAATTAAAAAAAATTAAACCTTAAAGTATTTTTTCCTCCATAAAATTTGTGTTATCCAAACTAATTATCTGGTTTTAATAGTATCTAGTGATAAATTATCCCAGAAAGTGGAGGCTGAGAGGTGACTTAATAATTCCTCAATTGTGCGGTACATAAAAATTGACTATAATGTGTCACTGTTGTTCACTTTATTACTTTCTGAAACAATACAATCTTTCCCAGGGTGCACAGAAACTTGTCATTGCCCAGTCTAGGGACTGTCCTCGCTTTTATTCCTCTTATTGCTTTTCAGAATGTAATTATGTTGGCCACAACCTCTTTTATGACCTTCTCTCCTCTGTTGACTCTGTACTTCTCTGAATTTCTCCCCAAATCTCTCTTGGTGTCCTAGCCCAATTGCTTCTCACACCCAACTCTGGGCAACACTGAGGCTCTGGTGTTATCAAGCAGATTTTCTCTCATTCTACCTCCTTGCCCAATTAGCTCAGTACAATCTATGGTTCTCTTCTGTGAGGGCAAATGGGTGGCTTTTAATGTCATTCTTGCCTCCAAGTAGAATGATTTGTGTTACTGATTGGCTATGAAGTGTTTTCTGCTGAGTCCAGTTGTGATATAAACTCCTACATTTAAGGCTCAAGACAGATACAACTAACTTGCTGGGGTTGAAAAAGAAGAAAAAAACTGAGTTTCCATTCCAGTATTTTCTCTGTATAAAAGATTCCAATATTGTATTCTTTACAACTCTTCTTAGATGTACCTCTACCCTTTCAAATTTTAAATGTCAACATTTTGACTACTATGTTCTTTATTTTTTCTTTCAAAAATACTCCATCTATGTCTCAACATTTTTTCTCTTATCTCATGGGCAAACATTCTTTGTTTTACCTTTTTATGTTTCCTAAAAATTGTGCCCCAATTCTGTTCTGTTACAAAGTCTTTTTATTCACTTTGAAATGTATCATGGGTTTCTGATTTTTACTGTTTCCTTCAAACACCTAGCTCTTTATTCAGCTTATAATAAGAGTCTTTTTTTAACTGTGGTATTTTTCTATATTTCCTCTCCTCATCTATTCAACAAAGAGCATTAACTTTAAGACCTGAAGACACTAGTTTTATAATTTTGTTTTTTGCTGTTTACTTTCTTGTTTACTTTCCTGCTAGGAGAGGGAGCATATGCCTTTACCATGTCCAAAGTTACTTAATTTTATTTTTATTGTATTGTTTTTATTTTCACTCAAGGACAATTTTTCATTGCTTTTAGAGAGAGAGAAAGGAAGGGAGAGAAAGATAGAGGAACATCTATGTGAGAGAAATATCAATTGGTTGCCTTCTTGTACATGCCCTGACCTGGAATTGAGCCCATGACCTTTAGATCTATGAGATAAAGCACCAGCCAACTGAAACACACTGGCCAGTGCTATTTTATTTTATTTCATTTCATTTCATTTCATTTTGTTTTATTTTATTTTCAAATCCCCAGTGACGGTTTATACCAGGGAGAAAAAGGGGATATGTAACCTCAGGGTTTGATATCTAACACAGACTTTGATCAAAATCAAAGGCAGTTGGAGACTCTATAGAGTACTGCTAGCTGGAAGCCCATTATGTATGCATAAATTTAAATTAACCTTTTTATTTATAGGTAAGATTCTTCTACATGACACCATTCTTACCAATTTTTCTATTTTTTTCCCTCTAAAAAGGAGCTCAATTGTGATTTTTCTCTCCATATGTGCTTTTTATTTATCTTTTCTTTTATATATCTTGGTTCCTCCTATATAAGCCTAATAGAAAAATGATAATCTTTAATTATTATAACTTTCATATAAACTATACAAAATATCACTAAGATTTTTAAAAAATAATTTATTTATTTGTTTGTTTATTTTATTTTTAGATAGAGGGGAAAGGAGAAAGAGAGGGAGAGAAACATCACTGTGTGGTTGCCTCTCATTCGTGACCCCAACTGGGGACCTGACGTACAACCTAGTCATGTGCCCTGACTGGGAATCGAACCAGCGACACTTGGTTCGCAGGCCGATGCTCAATTCACTGAGCCACAGCAGCCAGGACTAAGATTTTTTTTAAAGATTGATAATCTCTTATTTGATATTGGCTTAAAATATATGAAATTCACATTTCTGTAACTTAAAAACTGTCTAATATTAGCAGTTTTTGTGTTATTCAACGTATTACATTTAGAGCAATAGCTTTTGCCACCATAAGTAATAGTTTGACCTTCATTTTCCCAGTGTATTTTGCCATTTCTTAATGAATTGTTAGTTGGTTGCTTGCTTCTTCCAAATTTTAGTTTCATTGTCACATGGCTATCTGAAACAACTTACCTGTTTTCTTGACTTTCATGAACCATGCACTTAAGTGTCAAAAGTTTTGAGCAGATAGAAATAGAATCGACATGTATCAATATTTTGATTGACTGATGTATATAATTAATTTTAATTTTATACTCTCTTTTCAATGGATTATCAGCATTTGAGTTCCCAGATGCCACAGTCCTTGTGTGTTTAACCTATTAAAGCCCAGTTATTTCTCTTTAGGTGGTGACTTAAGCAGAACTCTTTTATCACCCAGTCGTCGTCGCTCTGATCCACCCAGTAGGTTAAAGATATATCAATGTTTTTCCTCCCAGAGTAATCTGTTTAGAGTAGATATCCATGTTCAAAAACTGACAAGTGACAGGACTTGAATTAAAAGTTACTATGCTGAGGAGTCCTTTTTCAATTATTCTACCTATCTACCCTTGTTATCCAATTGCTCTGACATAAATACACAACATACATTTGTAACTCATGTCAAGCAGTACACCTTAATATTCACTGTATACTTTATACTCTGGTTTTATTCTCTGGAACTAAATTTTTCTGAAATAATAAACTCTCAGTGTCCTTTTGTCTTCGTAAGGCAGATAAAAAGGATTAAAAAGATTAAACACCACTTATTGATTATCTACCATGTGCCATGTACTAGATGTTTTTACTTAATTTAATCTTCAAACAGCCCTATACAATAGATAAAAATTTTGCCCGCAATTTACAGAACAGGGAACTGAAGTGTATATTATTGGAGTACCTTGAACACATCAAAGATCCTCTCAATCACCTGCTTACTCTTTCCACTTAGGGTAAAGAGAATATAAATTATTCCCTTTATCCAGAGTCACAGGGTCATTCCTTGCTCCTCTATGACATGACAGTTCCTTAGGAAATAGAGGATAGTGTATGGTTTGAATAAAGTAATTAGAAAGAAAAAGCCTTCCATCATATCTGTGATGTAACAAAATTGAGGTACTGTATCTTTTCATTCATCGAAGATTTACCAATGCCTTTGGAGTGCTAGATAATATGATAGGCGCTGTAAGAAACACAAACATGGAAAACACCTGGTACATAATTCTAGGAGTTTAGAGTCCAGTAGGGATGATGAGATGCTCATGAATCATACAGCATGGAGAGAAATAGAATAAGTGCCATGTGAACGATGTTCAATGCTGTGGAAACACTGCGTAGAAAAGGTGGTTGGGGTTTCTTGGAAAGCTTAATCAAAGAGTTCTTATTTGGGCATGGCCTTCAAGGAACAGAGTTTTGGGAGTAGCTTTGTGAATGCTTCTCGGATTCATTTCTTTAGAAGGTGAAGACATGCAGCAAAGCAGTAACTAAACTTGATTTCTGGTACCTGGAATACCAGATCTCACTTTAACCTTTCCCTTGTGCTCAAGGACTAGAGTAACAGAGAAAATGCCAAGTCACTTTTACTAACTTTTTCTACATTTTGACAAATCTAAATAATTAGTGTAAGAGAATTCATGGTCTAAATAAATTGCTAAAAACTAGAAGCACATACATAAACTATGAAGTAGACAAAATATGCCTGATTTAGCAGAGTAAACCAGAGTGAGATTAGTTACCAAATTAGTAGATATTTGGAGATTTATTTAAAAAGGAAAGCTATATTCCCTTCTCCAGCATTGCTTATTTGCCCAAGACATTATGGAGCAGTGTTTGGTAATGATTTATCAAGGAAAGCACAGGCTGGGAATACTTTGTAATTCAATTCAAACATTTAACTTATATCTATCTACTATATGTAGTAGATAAAAGAAAGTGCCAGATACTATGGAGATATTCTTGTGAATAAGGTAATGTATCTGCACATGAAAAATTCAGTTCTATTAGAGTTTAAAGCCTCCACAATTACAGGGGCTGGAAAGAAGATATACTATAATAAAGACATAAATGATAAAACACAAAAATCACAAAGTTCTGGAACAATTAAACTTGGCTGGCAGAGCCAGCATTTAAGCTGGGCATTAAAAAATATGATTTGTGGGAGTGAATGGAGGGTGGGTCAGAGAAGAGGGTCAGGAAAGGTATGAATTGGACTCTTAAGGTTGAAGCATAAGGGCAGAGCGCATGTGTTACAGAGCTGGGAATTGTGGCACTTCATTAAAAAAATGGCAATAGCCTGGTTGGGTTAGAGCAGTGGTTCTCAACCTGTGGGCCGTGACCCCTTTGGGAGTCGAACGACCCTTTCACAGGGGTCACCTAAGACCATCGGAAAACACATATATAATTACATATTGTTTTTGTGATTAATCACTATGCTTTAATTATGTTTAATTTGTAACAATGAAAATACATCCTGCATATCCAGTATTTACACTACGACTCATAACAGTAGCAAAATTACAGTTATGAAGTAGCAATGAAAATAATTTTATGGTTGGGGGTCACCACAACATGAGAAACTTTATTAAAGGGTCGTGGCATTAGGAAGGTTGAGAACCACTGGGCTAGAGTGTAGTTCTCAAACCATGGAATCTGCAGGTTTGTTAAATTCAGATCCCTGTCTCTAGCCCTGAAGGGTCTGACTTAGTTATTTTAAAGTGAGGTCCAAGAATTTAATTTTTTGACAAGTGTTCTCCCAGTGTCTAGCTATTTCACTTTAAGGATGAATGGGCTAACTGTGGTGACTTAAACCCTGGCTCTCTATCAGAATCACCTGGTAGGGAGTTTTTTAAAAAGCCATTTCCTGGTTCTTACTTAATTAGTGTGGACTGGAACTCTGATATATATTTGAGAAAGCCTCTTCAGGTTATTCTAAGTATACTTTTCAGTAGAACTGCTGGCCTTGGCCAGTGGGAGAGCAGAGGGCAAGAGTGGACATGGAGAAGAAAGGAAATTGCAGCCAGTGTGAGGAGGACTCAGACACCATGCTCAGAGGTTGGAATTTTACTCTTTGGGTAGTAGGGAATCACTGGGATTTTCTGAGTGCCTGTAATATGCATTTTAGAAAGTGGCCCGTGAAGCAGAGAAATTAGAAATGGGAAATGCTGGAGGCAGCCTGAGCACTTTTAAGAATTCGGCAGTTGGCAAATTGGTGCTCTTACCTTCTTCCAGTTGAAGAGTAAATTGGTTCAACTCTTCTGGAAAGTAATTTACGATATGGATCATGAACTTAAAAATTTCATACTCTTTGTCTTCCAGGTAATATCATAAAGAAATAAAATAACTGCCATTTTAATGTAATGTTATTATAGGAATTATAAAAAGAGAAATTTGAGAAAGTGAATAGATATATTAACTATGGAATACTATGGTGTCCTGAAACCATTTTTGAAGACAATTTTAAATGCACACAAAACAGTTATTCTCTAAAGTAAATAACATAATACAGAAAATTGTATATGGCATGAGATGCCCATTTTACTTATTACTTTATTGATTTTTTTTAAAAGAGAGATCAGAAAAGGGAGAGAGAGAGAAACATCGATTTGTTGTTCCACGCATTCATGAATTTGTTGGTTGATTCTTGTATGTGCCCCAACTGGGAATCGAACCCACAACCAAGCATATCAGGATGACATTCTAACCAACTGAGCTAGCCATTCAGGGCCACAGATTTTATTTTTAAAATAGGTTGGAACCAGAGTGAAGAGACACCTAGCTAAATGTTAAAACTGGTATTTGGTGGTGGTAATCTACATTTTCCAAAAATTTTAAGCATGCTTACATTATTTTTCTGTTCAGAAGAAAATAACATAGGTCAGTAAGGCTGTAGTAGTCATTTGGTGAAAAGTAATGAATATGTTACTGTTTGTGAGTCTGGGATACTTTAGCTTGAGACTGCTGATGGGCAGAGCCTACAAAATGGCAGATCCTGGGCCAGGTTGAAGAGGGCTGATAAACACTCAGGGATGTTTGGGTTTAGTGACTCTGGGTCAAGACAGGAATACATACAAATGAAAGATGGAGCAGTTATCAAAACTCAGTCCAGGACCTGTTGGCAGTGAAATGGCACCAGGTGTTAGACCAGTGGAGTCAGACTGGACATTGGTTCAACAATCTCAGTACTTGAGTTCTGGCTACGAAAGAAGAGCCAGGACTCAAATTGTAAGAGAAAGTTTTTTAGGAAAATCATAGAGATAGAAGAGTGAGCTATAGAAGAAATGGGATCAGGAAATGAGTTACAAAGAAAAAAGAAGGGCCCTTGGAGCTTAGGAAAAAGAGAGAGGCAAGGAAAACACATCTGGGGAAACTGTTGGTGTGTTCCATAGAGAAACCAGCTGGATCCTCTGTCCTAGGGTTTTTATTCCATCCCTAAAGGTTGGGATTTCAGGGGAGGTCCTAGGGAAAAATCTCAATAGAATATTCATCGACTTTTCCAGGTGTGTCCTTTCAGAGTTGTGGTCTCCAATGAGGGGGTCATTAGTCAGTGCACCTGGTCCTGGTGTCAGCCACAGTGTTGCTTGCAGGGTAATTGCTGCTTCTCTGGGCCGGAAGCTGAAGCACAACTGAGGCCTAAATGTCATCTTTAGTTTGACCAAGATCCTGTCTCTGTGGACAACAGAGCCAAGGCTTTGTTCCTAAGATTATTTGATGAGGGTCAGAACCTCTTTGTCTCCAGGGCTTAAAGTTTAAAGGAGTGATTGTGCAAGGACTTGTGTGGGAGTTGTCTGAGGGTGTATTCTGGCCCCCTTGTTCCTCCTCTACAAGCATCTGCCACTTGACTAGTGACAAGCTGGGGAGGAAAGGTCAGGGGAGAGTCCTAACAGCATGACCAGAGATATGAAAAGTCAGAGGTCTAAAACACATGACCAGTGATGTGTTAGGGGAGGAAAGGTTACCCTGGGCGTAAGGTCCTTGTTTTTCCAGTTTCGCCAGTTGCAAGGTACCTGGGGCACTCTGCTCTGGGGACATTTTAGGCCTGGACTGTTGTTTCTACTCTGCTCATGGTTTACTGCCTAGTAAAGAACCTTAGTCCAGAAAAACCTAGCAAAAAGTGAGATCTTTGTATGATGAGCCTAAAGGATATGATTGAGAGAAAGGTGGGTCTTTAAAAATTTTAGTTGAGTGCACACAGAGTCTGAACTAAGGCATTTACTAACACTGAGGAAGATATGCAAGTTATCACCAAGTTAGACATGACTTGATCAACTGGTTGTGGGAAGTGAGATATGCAAGAATTTAAAGATGACTGTGTGGGCTTGAATGTCAGTAATTGGGACGAGAGAATGTACTTTTTGGTGTTGTTTTTTAGTTTGTTTTGTTTTGTTTTATACAGATAGAGGACAGAGGAGAAAGCACAGATTTAGGGAGAAAAAATAGTTTGTATGTATTATATTGAAGGGAGTTGCCATAGAAACATTCAGGTATAAATGAAATCAGAGTCTGGAGATCTGGAGAAATCTGGATTGTGATGCAAATTGATAGTCATCTGCATTGAGGGAAAGGTTGAAACCATGGAAACCAATGTGATTGTGAGACAACTGAAAGAAAAAAAAATGTGGAGAAGAGTACCACCCTATGGACACCTAATTGTACAAGTGTGCAAAAGGGAGCCAGTGAGAGGCAACAAAACATCAGAAAGAAACGGCAACTCTGAAAACACAAGGCCGTGAAGGTCAATGCAGGAGTGGTTTATAAGTGGGTAGTAATGGTAAAATATAATTCAGAGTTTAGTGTTAGAAGTCTCCAAAGTCTCTGTATAGAACTGACAATCATAAAACATTTTCAGAGTACACAATACAGCATTCCGTTTCCAGACTCCAACTTCCTGACTGGACACAATGGCAATTAAAGAGAAGCAGTATGTTATATTTCAATAGAGAAAAACTTAGGATCACTGTAGCATAAATTACCCTACAATCTTTCTCCTCTACAGTTTACCTTGAGTGCTTTGGAGGAGTGCTCTAGTCTTTGACTGCTTACTCTATATTGATGTACTCAGTGATTGCAACCTGACTTCCCTCATTTATTTCACTGAATTTATTTTTTTAAGTCTCCAGGAAACTTCTAATTGCTAAAGTACTTTTCAGGAAATATAATTGTTTCATTAAGTAAAATGGTGGCTAGAGCTATTCATAAACAGTTATAAAAGTCTGAATTTTGTGATGCTCAATAGAGAACCATTAAATGTTTTTACACAGAGAAATAACAATGATAGGTGTCATCTTTAATGATATTAATAACTGTATTCAGGATATTTAGAAGCCAAGTTCTTAGAGTCATAAATGCCTACTAAAATACTGTTGTATTCCATATATGTAATAAGGATTTCACTACAATTTAAAACCATAAAATGCATTTTTTTAAACCATGACATGACACTTATTTCCTTTATTGTGTGCATTTGTTTGTTTGTTTTAAATTTTATTATTTTGGTTTTTCAATTACAGTTGTCCCATTTTTTCCCCATTGCTCCCCCCGCCCCACCCAGCCCACCCCTTCTTCCACAATCATATCCCTCCCCGTTGTCCATGTCCATGAGTCATTTATACACGTTCCTTGACTAAACCCTTCCCTTACTTATCCTCTTCTCTCCCCTGCCCCCTATTGACTGTTATTCTGCTCCTTGTTCTATTTAGTTCATTTGTTTATGTTGTTCTTTAGTCTCCTGTATTAGGTGATATCATATGGTATTTTTCTTTCTTTGCCTGGCTTATTTCACTAAGCATAATTCTCTCTAATTCCATTCATGTTGTTGCAAATGGCAGGAGTTCCTTCTTTCTTTCTGCTACATAGAATTCCATTGTGTAAATGTACCACAAGTTTTTGATCCACTCATTCATAGATGGGCACTTAGGCTGTTTCCAGCACTTAGCTATTGCAAACAGTGCTGCTATGAACATAGGAGTGCATAAGTTCTTTTGAATTAGAATAAAAGTAATGTTAATCCAAGTTTGAGTAACTATATCATTTTTTATTTCATGTAACCAAAGCAGCAATATAGTAAAAGCAACATAGTTAAATATTTTTAAAGATTGGCTTTGCCCTAAATATTTAAACAAATTTTTCTTAATTTGTCTAAGAAGTCTTTATTATCCTTCAAGCTTTCCAGGCTAAACTAAATTTAAAACCCTTTTGCCCATTGTAATTCAGAATAATTCCATATTTTTTCAGAAACTACACCCACTAACATTAGTAGTTGACATTTCAGAACCTCATGGAGTATTAGATATTACTTTTTTAATATATGTAATTATAAGGCACAATCACTTTTTGTGATGTGAGTTATAGATAATGGAAATATACTAGGGTAACTACTTCATTTGGGAGGACATATTCCTAGGGCCCACAGTAACATCACAGTGGAAGAGTATAGGCACCTGGTCCTCCGTTATCATTTTTCAGTGCTGGCATCTAATAGAGATGCATGAATACCTTTCTGGGTCTTGCCTCATCTGTCCCTCTAGTTCAGCTATGTATGTGCCATTGTTAATCTCATGGAAAAAATAATTTAAATATGAGTCCTTATTCTAGGAGAATTCCTAGGCAGAGCTGTTTTGAACTCTATGCCTTTGCATACTGAAATATGGATAAATAATCATTTTGTGTCTCTTTTAACCTCGAGGGGCCCTAAGCATCACATTTGGTAACATATTGGCTGGATTAACTAGAAAGTCTTAACTGTCAACCCATTGATCTAGTTAGTAGAAATAATTATGACTCTCTGTGAATATTTTGTATTTTTGTAATACTTTTCAATTGGCTAAACCATTTCTGTTCCATTGTGATATACTCAGAAAAACGCAACTATTAATAATATAAGATGAATAAAAACATAATTATAGGGCCATGATTCTCAGAACCATATAATACATTTTGGGGCCAAATATTAAGATTGTTTAGATCACCTACCCCTTAGAATTTTCAACTTTTTTAGCAAAACAACTTGAGTATTGATTGTAGTTTCTGTAATTTAATTTCTTTATGATTATAATTTTTATTAAGAATTTTTGATTTTGAGAGAGGCCACACTCTTTGGTTATTGTTTGATGGATAGGGTAACTTTGTTTTTATCATAAATAGAGCTGAGAGTATAACATTAATTTCACATCTGGAAGTTTTATAAAATCATTTTTTAAGATATAGAAATAGCCTGGTCTAGTCATTGATATATTAATCTTGAATCTACTTCATAAAATATTACACCTATCTACCATGGACCCATATTCAATGTCTTTCACATTTGTGTGTGTGTGTGTGTGTGTGTGTGTGTGTAACTTTTCAATAATAAGACAGCACCATAATAAAAAGAAAGGATACTCTTAAGATTTGAGTCTTGTTTTAAGGACTCTTTGGATACCATCTCACAGGGTTAGGAGAAGTGGTATTAATGAGTTTGCAGAGGTGGAGGCCAATTGTGTGACTTATGTTCAGTATCTCATCCTTAGTTAAAAATTTGCCTCCAGTGATGTATTTGAGGACCAGGCTAGTCTTCCATTTTTTAGGTCATTTACTAAGATCTATACTTCATAAAAGAAGGGTTCTTCTTGGTCATGTTTTTATTATATTGGAGTCCAAGTGCAGCTGTTTATTTGTGAGTTAAAAGATAAAAAATCAATAGCTTTTTTGACTGAAGACAACTTTACACTTATAACCTATACTTCTAAAAAGCTAATTTTTAGAAAAATAAAAATCTTTTCAGGAAAAACTAAAGTGTAATCATGCTCTGCAAAACTTTTAAAAGTGATTATCAGGTTGCGATTGCTATTCTCTCTTTAACTTATTAGATGACACAATTTTACTGTAATGTTTTATAATGAAGCCATTTTTATATATAATAAAATATAAAAGTAAGCAACAAAAGGGAGAAAATGTTTATGCTATGAAAAGTAAAATCAAAGAGGAGATTTGTATTGATGGTGAATTAAAGTGAAATTCATCCATGCTATAGAGGGAGCTAGATTAAATTTTGACTGCTGTGTCTTATGTGAATAGAAAATAATGATCCTTATGAATACTATAAAATGTCTGACTGGAGAGAGTATTGCTGAAGCAGTATCTTGGAAATACAATCAATGTGTCTGAAGCCAGCAGCTATTTATCTTAAATTAATCATTTTTTTCTGAGTAGCTAGGTGATAATGGCGGGACTGGATGTCAGTGTCTTCTGATTCATGGTGCAGAAGAGACTGGGGTCTCCTAGACTAGTGAGAGCTGTACTACCACATGAGGGTCCTCCAGGTATAATTCTTCTGTAAGATTATGGACTGCTTTTTAGGTTTTGCAACCTTTTATGGGGATTGAGAATCAGTAAATAGTTGTTTATAAAATAAATCCTTGAGTGCAGCTGAGTCTATTTTATCTTTCTACCCTCAGGAAGGCATAAAGAGGTGTTCAAAATATAAATTTTATTCTAATAAATTCTATTAAATTCTCTACCCAAGGGAGGTCCCACAGTTGAAGTGGAAAAGGCACCCCTACGGTGCTAGGCTCTGAGTGTGGGGATCATGCTGCTGTCAACTGGAGCTGTAGGGTGGAAGGCAGCACAGTGGCTCTGATGGCAGCTAATCCCATGTGTCATATGACACCACAGCACAGGCTGAGAACTTGACCTTGAACTTAAAAATACTCTCCCACTTCAAAAGGTGAACTGAAGAAGAGGTCTGATTCCTTTAAATAAATAAATAAATAAAAATAAGATTTAAAAAAGTAACACTCATTTCTTAGGCTTTGTCACTGTTATCAACTTGTCAGGGCTAGAAGATTGGGTAGCAAGAAGACAGTGAGGTCTCTGACCAGTGATTTAGCCATCTTCTCACTCCTGCTTTACACCTCTAAAATATATGTGTATACATGCATATTTGTCAAGGGAAAGACTTTAGAGAGTTTGACAGCTAATTGTGAGAGATATACAAAATTCAGTCAAGCCCCAGGCAAGTAGCTCAGCTGATTGGAGCATCGTCCCATACACCAAAAAGTTATGGGTTTGATTCTGAGTCAGAACACACCCTACATTGTGGGTTCCATCCCCGTTCAGGGTACATACAAGAGGCAACCAGTCAATGTTTTTCTCTCACGTTGATATTTCTCTCTGTCTCTTTCTCTCCCCACCTTCCTCTCTCTCTAAATTCAATAAATAACGATAAACAAATTCAATCAAATGTATGCGTAATACATGTATATACATTTAAAATGTTATTATTTTATTGTGTTCTGTTATCAAGCCTAAATAAAATTCCTTAATGGAATAATTTTACACAGGGTCAGTTTCTTCATTTTTGAGTAAAAACTTTATTTTCTTTAGCAATCTACACTATCCACAATATTCTATAGAACTTCAGCAAAACAAAGTATAATTTGAACAAAAGCTAGGCATAGGTTCCTGTTTTAAATACCAAAACTTGGTACAGTTTTTCATCTCAAACTCTTTTCTTTTTAGAACTAAAGTTAAAAAGTGTCAGGATATGTTATTATTTATAGTTGTGGGTTTGTGCATTTGTATATATATTTTATACTATAAGATATATTCTTCTCAGGATATAGTATATATAATAAACATGTGTTTGTATATAATATATAGTATATGATGTATGTATACAGATGTATGAAATCTGAAATTTACAGAAGAACTTCTAAAAACCTCTGTCTAATCCACACAAGACTTTGCATTTCAGAGTCAGCCACTATGAGTCAAAGTTTTTTACACTTAGAATCTTTGACTTTTTTACCCCGAAACTCCACAATAATCTCATTTTAAAGTCAATTGATTAGTAAAGTTAATTACATCTATACCATTTCTTTTGCTATATAATGTAACATACATACACATATGATACAAATCATAAGAGCATAGTGATTTGGGGGTGGGGGGAGGAGGTATTTTGCCTATTCCAGAAGGTAATTTAAAACTATTTAAATGTCTAATCTTTATCAAATTTTCGTGTATTCATTTATTAATTTATGTTAGTATCGACTCATAATTCCTATAAGAACCCTTTTAAACTGGCTCCCATATCCTGTTGACATGTGACCATCATTTTCTGAACACTTCTTCGCTTTCTAACACAATGGATAGTTGTTTCACCTTCTACTTCTCCTGCCCCAGTCCTGTTATTAGCTATGTCTCCAAAGAGCCCTAGTTTCTGGTAGCTGAGAATTATATTTAGAAATTATTATATAGGCATTAGGTTTGCCAGTTGCTGTGTAGGTGAAACTGATCCCAGGTCCTCCTCAGTGGAGAGTTTATCGTCGGCAGCCGTCCGTCTCGAGAGACGATGGTGTAGCTTCTTAAGAGTCTATCTGCACCGCCGAGAATGGCTGTGCAGTCCGACTCGGGAGTGACATCGTATCTGTCTCCTCCCGTGTTGAATTGACATCTTGCGATGACGCTGAAGCTACAGAGCCTGGGCAGGGTGATATGGAGGGTCTGCTGTTGCCCATGCAGCAGACCCCCCCTCTCTTCGCAGCTGAAGGGTCCAAGGGAAAGACGGAGTCAATACAGCTTGGCTTCAGGTGCGCCGCAGGAGTTGCCGGTGTTGACTACAACGTCAAACCGCCTTAGGGACTCCGGCTCCGGATTTTCTGTCAGGGTTTACTCCCTTAGCCTTTCCCCTGAAGAGGTATGCCGCAAGGCAGTAGAGGTTTTTTGCAGTCAGAGTTTTCCTTCTCTGATGTACCCTGACTGGAAGATCGAACCAGCGACACTTAGCTCGCAGGCCGACGCTCAATCCACTGAGCTAAACCAGCCAGGGCCGGAGAGTTTATACACACACACAATTTACATTGATATTTCTATATTATATAAAAAACCATCAGTTCATGCTGATGCCTCTAATTCTCCCCCAAGACAACATGATGTGTTCTAGTTTTCTCTCTTCATATTTAAAAACATTATTTATTAATTTTTAGAGAGGAGAGAGAGAGAGAGATTGATTTGTTGTTCTACTTATTTATGCATTCATTAGTTGCTTTGATTCTCATATGTGTCCCAACCAGGGATTGAACCTCAACATTGCTGTATTGGGACAATGTTCTAACCAACTGAACTTTCTGGGCTAGGGCCTGTAACTCCTTTCTTTACTGACAAGAAACCTAGTGCCTTCCCCTTGTGTAAGTTACCTACTCACCATGCTTGAGATCCATCATTCCATAACAAGCTGCCCCCTGCATGTGTGGTTAGTGGTGTCCCATCTAATGGCTTTATGACTGAATTGGCCATGAAGGGAAAGGAAGAAAGGAAAAGAATAAAGAGATTATTAGGGCCATATTTTTCTGTTTAAAACACTTTTACCATAATTGCCTTTTAAAAAATAAATGTTTTATGTTAGAATACCCTTGGGTTTATGGAAAAATTGTAATGACAGTATAGAGTTCTGGTATACCCCACAACAAGTTTACCTGTTGTTAAGATCTTGCATTAGTATGATATGTTTTTCACAGCTAATGAATCAACATTGATATATTTTTATCAAATAAAGCCCACACTTTATTAATATTTCTGATAACATTTTTAAAGTAAATATTTTTATCTATATGTCTTCAATAACCCTACATTTTGACTGCAACTTTCCCCATGGAATCAATTGTTATTCAAATAGATGAACACTGAAATTGCTGGTGTGTTAGGGATTCCCTAGGAAATCATCCTCCTTGTTTATAGATTTCCTGGGATTTTATTACAATAACCCATCATCTGCAGCCAGCATGCCTTTTTCTTTTTTTACTGGACAAATAATCTTATGAGATTAGGTCTATAAAGTGTCTGGCACAGTGCCCAGGCCACTTTATTTATCAGGCACCAGAGGCATAGTGTTAGGGAGCTTTAGGGTTTTCAGTGGCCTGCAAAAATAAAAAAAAAGTTCAGACCGAGAAAAAATATCATTCCATGAAACTATGAAAAGAAAATGGCAAAATCTAAATGAATAACTGTTTTAGTAAATGTCTATGAAGCATAACATTATGTCAACTTCATGAGTTGTTAAATTTAGTATTCATAAAAATGTCATATTTGAAGGCAATCTGTAGGTTATATTTTTTACAAAATGCAGAAAAATCAGAGCTTATCCTAATTAAATGAATATCTTATAGCCAATAATTTCAAAAAGCAAAGTGATAATAGCAATTATACCTATTTTTTCCCCCAGTTGAAATTATTTTTACGTGGATGAGACTGAATTTTAATATAGTTGTTAGGATATCTGTGGCAATCATAAAAATTTCACACCTAAGATATCCTGAGTGATCAATAAATGTTGCTCTCTATTTCCTTCTTTCTCTCTATTTGAACAAATATTTTGTACTGGGAGAATAATGCATTGATAATGTAGAAAATACACTCACTGGAAAATTCCCAAAGGTGACTTGGTGATTTTAGTTCATTTTGAGGGCATTCTGTAGTATAGGCTATAACAAGAAGAAACCTATACTTGTAATCAGAAGCGTTGGCTGACTTTCTGCTCTGCCACTTAGTTTCTCCTAATATCAGGATGCTGACTGCTGATTGCATCATCTGTAAAATGGGGACACTAATTGTACTTGTGCATCTACATTGAAGTAAAGCTTATGATATCACTTAGTAAGTGGTCAGGTATAATAAAATATTAAATGAAATTATGGATCATGATTCTTATTGTTATTACCACAATGTTTTTTACTTAGATGTCAGAAACAATGAGGTTGTCAGAACAATTTAGGCCCTTCGCATCATTTTTAATGTCATATAAAAAACAACAGACTTTGTAAATAAATAGCAGGAGATATTTGAGTGTTTGGCTGTGTTTTATTCACTGCTCCACTTTCTGTTTCTGCTTGATATATTCTTGGTTTCAATGAAGAGTGGGATACCTGAGGTATTTGAATGTCAACATCCCATGATAGATCCCATCAACTTTTGTCAGCTACATTAGCTATACAGATTCATTTAAAATGCTTCCTTCTTAGTGATTTGTACCACAGACACAAAAGTGCTTTGCCTAATAAGTTTAAAAAATCTATAAGGATAAAAAAAATCTATTAAAAAATTTCCTCCTGAATAATTATGTGTAGAACATGAGTTTTGAGGTGGAAAGTAATTATAAAAATCTATAACACTTTTTTAAAAGGCCTGTTCTCCAATAAGGTTAGCAAAATTGTTTTGAAAACTTAAATTATGATTTTTCTGTTTCATTGACAGCCTGGCATTTATTGAAGATTTCTCAGAATGGTTGATTTGTTACCTTTGGCAAGGTCAAGAAACTATTCTAAGTTGTCCTATTAAGATTTTTAAAGGCAACTTTTGAATCCCCTTTAGACATTTTTAATCAATTTTCTGAACTCCATGTCACTTGAAGTTGTAATGAAAGCTCTATCCCAAAGGTTTTTCTTTGGAAGGACAATGTAATAAACAAGACTTTTTTTTTTTGCCATTTCTTTTTCAGCTATATAGGTAAGACCTGAAATGAAAGAAACTTTTTTTTTAGTTACAAAATAATTTAAGAACTCTAAGGTGAGCATACAGACTTAAAAATTGTGACATCTTTTGCAGGATAGAGGCAGTCCATACTTGATTGCATAATACATTCTTGAAATTGTTTTTGAGGAAACAAATGTTTGAAAAGCAAAATACTTGATGTTTTAAAATGAAGTGAGTGTGGTATTCCATTTTAAGACATTCAATATCAGTACTGTATTGGTAAATACCATCCCCGTTGGCATTGCCCCTCCTCCTAAGGTACAGGATTCCAACGGCAGGGTGTGACCCTTTACAGGCACCAGGGGAAATAGCTGTACATGGAACCCTACCAGCTCCCTCCTGGGAACCAGAGGTGTCACACCTTGAACCTCTCTCTCCCAGAACTACTGCCTCTGGCTGATTCCTTCCACAGAGCCTTGATCTGAATGTTGGGTGGTTTTCAGGCTCGAAATAACCTAGGCTAGATGCCTGCAGGGTAAGATAAAAGGGAGCGTGAGGCAAATATGCCACACTTGTGTATGTGGCCACCCGGTGGGGAGGCTCCCCATCTGCCTTCCACAGGAGCACTGCAAGTTGCCTTCTCTTCTCAGTGCCACTTTCACAGCCTGGAGTTAAGTTAGGACTGAGGAGGAAGCAAAAGTCTGGAAGAAAAGGAGATTGAGTGAGGTAAGAAAACTAGCCATGGGTTGTGTCATGCATGAACTGATCATTTAAGGTGTCCTAAATTTTTAGGAATTTGCATAGGACATCTCAGCATGGAAAAGACAGGGAGAATAGAAAAATCTGTGGATGTGCTGTGGTGAACATGGTCAGAAAGTATTTTGTTTTTTTGGCTTGGCTGGTGCTGCTACAAATAATAGTCTACAAATGCCACAGCCCTTCCCTTGCTCAAATCTCCATGGTTTCTGTAAATAACTCTTAATCAGTTTTAGTGTGAAAAATCTGAATTTGGCCTATGAAAGGTGGTTTAAGGCATGGATTTATAAGGCACAAAAGTATCTATTGTGTAAATGTCAAGAACCACCTTTGTGAGTTTACAAAGAAACTACAGTAAATCATAATCAGGGAGTCACAATAACTCCTAGCCAGGTCCAGGTCTAGTGGGCATTTCTATGTGTTCATAGTAATTCCAAGACTGCAATTCATATTTGTTGAAGAATTAATTTCTAAAGTGGCCAGATAAAAAGAATCTATCTATGTGACTCTACCCAATATTTGCAGTTGTTTTTCTGTTTTTCAACAATCACAAATGGTGTTTATAAAGCTTCAACATTTTCAACACAGGTTTACTTTAAGTCTTTAATTGTGTCTGTATATGCAGCACTATGGGGTGGAGGACAATATAGTATTGCCAAAGTTGGTACTGCTGAGGGGTTGAAGTAACTCTTACCTCGAAACGATATCTTTAGTCACATGTGAGGGTAGCATGCAGTACCATGCACTTGCGGAAATTTATAATAACAGCCTTATAACCAACACTTATAGGTCATCCTTGAAGCAGAAATACTAAAGTTAAACATTCTTTGTTAAATGTTCTTCCTTTTCTTAAAAATTTTTTTCTCTCTAATAATACTCTTTTTTATAAAAATCAAGGCAAAAAACCTATAGTCCTTAAAGAAAATAACTATTTCTTTGCCAGTTGAGAAAATTGTTATTATAACTTAATTTATATATCATTACCCACCCTATTATATACTAGCACTTAGATCACAGTTCTGCTACTGAATTTAGTCTGTCATAATTTATACTATTTATGCTTTATTTGAGTTTCTTTTCATGATGAGAAAGAATGCTAGAGCACCATGGCTTTGGAAACATTTCATTATGTTATTGTAATGCAATAGTTGCTAGAGGTGGAAATACAAAATTTTCTCCCTGGTGTGGTGCTAGTATGAACTGTCATCAATTCATATCTGAATCAAGCTGCAACACTGTTTAGAAAGATTATGTGAGTATTGGACCAACTAATGGTATATTTATACATATTTGTTTACCATATGACATTCTAATCAGAGTTTGCAAGGCAATGGAACTTAGTTGAGGTTTTGAAACAGCCTTTGCTTTATGAAGAAATTTTTAAAATGGTGATACAACAAAACCAATCTTTATTTGTATGGGACCTGCCCCCCCCCCCCCAAAAAAAGGACACTAAACATTGATTAGGTAGCCTCATCATAGTTTATTCACAGGTAATCCCAATTTGTTTAGGCATTTTCTCTGCTTAAAATTAATTAACATTTTTGCCACCCCTGTTTATGGTTATTGCTAAATGCAGCCTACAGGCCGGCTGGTGCTCAAAGGGAAAACCTTTTTTTCTAAAATATTTAATTACCTCTTTCAGCCTTGGAAAGGATGGGCAAAAAGATAATGAGTTTTGGCCTAAGAACAATTGAACAGAGTTCTATTTTTAGTCTGACACTTTTGCTTTTTCCCCAATTGTGAAACTGATCCTCTTAATCAATACCGTGGAGAGAAGAAGACGTAATCTCACAGAAAAGCAGGGTAGAAAATGATGCAATTCATTAGGACTTGATAGTAGCAACACAATTTTGAAGTGACATAAATTGCAAGAATAACTTGGTTCATGGTCACTTGTAAATACAAGTAAAACAAGCAAACAGAACATAAATGCTTTAATGCTTTTCCATTTTGATTTAGTCACCTTGTTGGTTCTGTCTGTTAAACGAAGTGATAAAGAGTCATCTATCAAGTATTTACTTGGTAGAAATAATTTTGTAAGAGGTGATAAAAATGACGTCAGTGAGTCTACTCATAAAAGTTCAATGAAAACATAGTTCATGTACACACTAAAGGGGGCATCAGAGTGCAAAATACTCAGAATGAAACACCAAAAACATGTTGGTTCTCACACAGTTATAGCCCAGTGGTCCTTCCTCGGGATGTAAGAATATGAAACTACCCACACTTGGGATTCAGGTGGGTGAGGCCTGTCTGAAAAAAGTCTAGCCATTAATAATATAAAGAGAATGGTTTGTGCCACATTGATGTAACCTGGCAGCCAAGGAGAGTGGACTGGGATACACATACGTGAACAATGACGACTTCACTGTACTAGTCAGTAGGGGCAGTAGATGCCATTGAGTGAGCATGTGGACTGAGTGGCTGTCGCATTCAAAATGACTGAGAGGAGAGCAACAAGTCTGCATCAAAGTTTGTGTTAAGCTTGAACGTTCCTCCATGGAAACTATTTGGATGATTCAGAAGGTTTATGGGGGAGATGCAATGGAAGTCATCTGGTTCTCTATTCCCAAAGAAGGTGCAGCGAAGTCATAAGATCAAGACCATGTTAACTGTGCTTTTTGATTGGGAAGGTGTCATCCATCTTGAGTACACCCCTCCAGGACAAACAATAAATAAGGAGTACTACCTTAATGTTCTTTGCTGGTTGAGAAATGCAATATGACAAACCGGCCACAGCTATGGGCAGCTGGTGATTGGCAGCTTCATCACAACAACACACCGCTCATGCATCATGTCTTGTGAAGGGTTTTTTGGCAAAACATCAAGTCACCCAGTTGACTCAACCCAGATTTGGCACTCTGCAACTTCTGGCTTTTACCAAAACTAAAATCACCTTTGAAAGGGAAGAGACTTCAGACTGTTGATGAGATTCAGGAAAATATGGTGGGACAGCTGATGTCAATTCCAACAAAAGATTTTGCAGAGTGTTTTGAACAGTAGAAGAGATGCTGGGAGAACTGTGTGAGGTCCCAAGGTGCCTACTTTGAAGGGGACTGAGGCATCATTGTCCTATATACAGTGTTTCTTGTATCTCATATCTTCTTTAATAAATATCTCTTTTTCATATTACATGGCTGGATACTTTCTGAACAGACCCCATTGTATGCTGATATGTTTGGCAAATTCATTATCCCATGACTGAAGCCACAATTCAAGATGGGACAGAAAAGTTTATGAGCCAAAGTTCACCCTGAGAATGTGAGAAATCTGGCAGGCGGTACTAGACTCAGGGTCAGGGCCTGAATGGTGGGCAGAAAGGGAGCGGGGAGGAGATTCCAATGGGGAACAGCAGTGATTTCCAGGGCAGTAACCCAGATCACTTGGCCATAACCTTACTCAGTCCCCAGACACTGACCAACTGAACAGTATTAAATGGAGAAGATGGCTTCTGCTGTTGGGGCTAAGGCACTTGATGGCTGGACACTAGAAGAGCATTTCCTTCCTGATTTACAATCAGCAGTAATGATCAAATAGGTCTATGGAGGTTTGAGATAAAAAAGAAAAGAAAAGATATATATATATATATATATATATATATATATATATATATATATATATATATATATATATATATATATGAAAACTACTTGCAGAGGCATCAAGTCCCTGGGGGTAACAGAAGCTGAGGGTTCACACAGTGGTGACTCCAGAAAGAGTGAGCAGTAGCATCAATGATCAGAAGGGAAAGGAGAATGAGCAGCCGCAGCAGAGACCACTGTGCTGACTTTGACTCTGTGGTTTGGTTTATGCATGATAACATTTCTATAAAACCATTTTTCTGAGAGTGTTAGAAAAGACAAAGGAAGAGGGAAGGCTGAGTGTCTAGTATAAGAAGGCTACTAATTCAGTAGATGTAGGCACCTAATTTGGTCTGGCATCTTCAAATTAATATGGTTTAAATACCACTTCTTCACTTGGTCCTGGCCCCTTGCTATATCTTCGCCTGCTTTTTGCAACCTCCCATAAGTCTGATGCTCCATATAGCCTATTGGCTTCCTGACTCTATCCTTTTTAGATTGCGTCTGACCCACAGCAGAGCCCAGAACCCTACCTCAGAATTCAACTTAAGTTTGTCCTAGATGAGTAGATATATCAGGCGAAATCATATGAGCCAGATATTTACAATCAGCAGTATTAGTCAAATAGGTCTATGAAAGAATTTAGGACAAATGGTTAATGGATTATAATAGTTCTTAGTGGAGAAGACAAGATTAATTATGTTTAGCCTTGGAAACTCCCAAACCTAAAAGGCAATGACATATTAGTTTTTCTGGTACTTTTCATCTTTATCTGGTTCTGTGTTCAAAGGTGGCACCATTACAAAACAGCAGATGGAAGACTGGATTAGGAAGAGTAGGAGGAACTGAGTGGGGTACTGTGAGAGAGGATCATGGTGCAGAAGTAGATATTGATCTCATCTTGCAGAATTAAATTTCTCAGAATGTCCAGTACTTTATGGGCAGAGATAGAGACCCTGGCATTGGTGATAGTGATAATGCTATAGTTTATGCACTATGGACTTTTTTAAATTTAATTTTTATGGTTTACACTATACAGATGTCCCCATTTTTTTCCTCTCTGCCCACCTACACCCAGCCCTTGTCATCTCCAAAATCAACTAAGGAAGAAAAGATTGCAAAAGGAAGAAATGACTTTAGTTTACAGAATCCAAAGACCACAGAGCACCAATCTGTGAGCATCTGGTGTATGGAGAACCAGATGTACCAACCAGACACTCTGGGCTTTCAGGGACACTCTCAGATTATAGCCCAAATACTCCCTGTCCTATTATTCTGTCCCTGATGTCTCCACCCACATGATGATGGGCAAGTACCTTTGTTCTCTGGTCTCCACTGTGTGGTGACATCACATAAAGTATTCAGTTAGGACCCAGGGGACCTGGCCTCCAGCCCTGACATGCCCACTTACTAGTATGAAACACAAGTAAGTCACTTTCCCTTCCTGGTCCTTCATTTTCTCATTTTTTTAAAGAATTTGAGTCCCATTCTGTACCTGCACAATGATGCTTCTCACTTAAGCCCTTCTTTTGTCTTAACCAATAACTGCAAAGTTCTGTCTGAGTTAGTTTCCTGTGGAATCAACCAGACCTGTCTCATTCCTACCATCTAAAACAGAACACTATCAGAGGAGGAGCACTTCTTTTATCTGCTTATTTCCTTTTAGAGAATTTTGTTTTGACCTAGAAGTCAGCACATATTTTGTTCAGAACAAATCAGTTTGTTAAAAAAAAATTATCATAACATAGATAATTTAAGATTCTGCAAGTTTTAATGATCTATGTACTTAAAAGCATCATAAACAAACTATGTGGGGAAAGAAAGAAAATGCTTGGGAATGAATGATACAAGATTGTCAGAAAACACTGTAATCTCAGCCACCATACTTAAATGTAATGAGTTTGGTACTTCTATTTCTTCTCTACAACTGAGATTATGCATTTGATTAAAGAAAATATTTTCATGACATTTCAAAACCTTTTTCAGTCACACAATATACTGTAAATAGCTAAAACAAATTTTATTTTTAAATTGATTCTAAGCGAGTCACTTAACCTCACTGGATATTCTTTTTCTCATCTATAAATTGCAAAGGTTGGAATAGCTGGTCTCTGAAGTGTCTTTCAGTTTAAAGTGTTATGATTTGATGTCGCTTCTCTTTTATTGTACAGTGAGAACAACTATTTTAGTGGCCAGACACAATAAAAAGCTTAATGGTAATAGGAGTGACAGGAGTCTAATTAGGGATTTTAGGTATAAATTCAATTTGTGTTAAGGTCTTTCTCATGAGTCTTAGTTGGATAGCAGTTTTAAGGAATATTAGTATGCTTTGGTGAATTCCAATGCATCTTTATGGCATGGCTCCCACATTTTTGTTTGACAATGGTCATAATAACTTACTGTTACAACGTAGTTTAGAAACTCTTTGGCAATAAGGAATTTAAAAAAATTGAGAATGATGGGTATATTTTGCATAGGGTTACATAATTTTAAAGCCAGAAAGGACTCTGGAAAATTTATGCAGACTTACTGGAACAGGAACAGTGCTAAAAATAAGGTAATATATGGACCTGATTCATTAACTGGAAGATTTTGTGTGGAGAATTTTCTAGCAGAAAGAAATATTTGGAAACTAAATAATAAAACTGAATCTGTTTCCAAGGTAAAAACAGTTTCCCAATTATTCCTGCCAGATGTCATATAGGAAGATAAGTAGCAAAACAGAAAACAGCTTGGAAAATTGTGCAGATTAATATTTAAAATATTACATTCTGTAAGCACTAGATCTGCAAAATCCCATTGCTAAAACTGGCTGTTGTATTCAAATAAATTTTGGAAACTCTGGTTTAAACAAAATTATTATGTTATAACTAAACTTTTTAGGAGCCTTAATAGTCTTAAAGAGTTATATATACTGTTAGTTTCCAGGAGAAGAATACAACATACAACATTTAAAAATAAACATTGATCAGGGAATCTTTAAGAATTTTGATACAGGTCAAAATATAAGTTAATACTATAAATAAAGAATGTTAATATAAATTTAAAGTAATTTTATTGAATTTATTGTGGTGACATTGGTTAATAAAATTACATAGGTTTTCGTGTACTATTCTATAACACATCATCTGCGTATTGTATTGTGTTCACCACCCTAAGTCAAGTCTCCTTCCATCACCATTTATCTTCCCTTTAAACTCTTTGGCCTCCTCCCAGCCCCCTTTCCCTCTGATAATCCACATACTGTTGTCCGTGTCTATGAGTTTTTTCTATGCTTAATCCCTTCACCTTTTTAATCCAGTCCCCCAAATGGAGTCCCTTCCCTCTGAGAGTTGTCAGTCTGTTCTCTATGAGTCTGTTTTTATTTCATCTGTTAGTTCATTTTGTTCATGTGATTCCACATATAGGTGATATCATATGGTATTTGTCCTTCTCTGGCTTATTTTACTTAGCATAGTACTCTCCAGGTTCATCCAAGCTGTTGCAAAAGGTAATATTTTCTTCTTTTGTACAGCCTAATAGTATTATATTGTGTAAATGTACCACAGCTTTTTTTATCCACTCATCTACTAATGGGCACTTGGGTTGCTTCCAAATCTTGGTGATTGTAAATAACTCTGCAATGAACATAGGGGTGCATATATTCTTTTGAATTAGAGTTTTGGTTTTCTTTGGATATATTCCCAGAAGTGGGATTGATGGTTGCTAAGGCAGTTCCATTTTAAATGTTTTCAGGTAATTCCATACTGCTTTCAATAGTGATTACACCGATTGGCATTCCCACTAACAAAGCACAAGGGTTCCCCTTTCTCCACATCCTCACCAGCACTTGTTTGTTGATTTATTAATGATGGCCATTCTGACTGGTGTGAGGTGGTATCTCATTGTGGTGTTAATTTGCATCTCTCTGATGATTAGTGATGTAGAGCATATTTTCATATTGGCTATTTTTGGAGAAGTATCTATTCAGATACTTTGCCAATTTTTAAATTGGTGTTGAGTTTTATAAGTCCTTTATAAATTTTAGATATTAACCCCTTATCAGATTTCTCATTGGTGAATGTGTTTTCCCACTCACTAGATTTCCTTTCCATTTTTTGATAGTTTCTTTTGCTGTGCAAAAACTTTTTAGTTTGATGTAGTCCCATTTGTTTATATTTTTTCTTTTATTTCCCTTGCCCAAGGCAATATATCAGAAAAAATATTGCTATAAGAAATGTCCAAGATATTACTGCCTATGTTTTCTTCCAATATTTTTTTCTGGTTTTCAGTTTAACATTTAAGTCTTTAATCCATTTTGAGTTTATTCTTGTGTATGGTATAAGAAGGTGGTATAGTTTCATTATTTTTGCATGTTTCTGTTTGCTATTCCCAACACCATTTATAAATAGTGTACCTTTACTCTATTGCCACCTTTGTCAGATATTAATTAACCATAAAGATCATAAAGATATGGGTTTATTTCTGGGATCTCTATTTTGTTCTATTTACCTATGTATCTGTTTTTATGCCAGTATCATTGTTGTTTTGAACACAATGGCCTTGTAGTATAGTTTGATATCAAATAGAGTGATTCCTCCAACTTTGTTCTTTCTCAGATTGCTGTGGCTTTTTGGGGTCTTTTGTGATTCCATGTAAATTTTTAGAATATTTTTTCTAGTTTTGTGAAATATACATTTAGTATCTTGATATAAATTGCATTGAATCTATAGATTGCTTTGGGTAATATGGACATTTTAATGATGTTAATTCTTTCTATCCATGAACATGTTATGTGTTTCCACTTATTTGTATCTTCTTCAATATCTTCCTTCAATGTCTTGTAATTTTCTGAGTACAGGTCTTTTCCATCCTTGGTTAAATTTACTTCTAGGTATTTTATTTTGTTTTTTGATGTGATTGTAAGTGGGATTATTTTCTTCTCTGGTAGTTCATTATTGGTATATAAAAATGCAACTGATTTCTGGATATTAATTTTGTATCCTGCTCCTTTACTGAATTCATTTATCAGTGCAAGTAGTTTTTGGTGGAATATTTAGCATTCTCTACAGACAGTATCATATCATCTACAAATAATGACAGTTTTACTTCTTCTTTTCCATCTTGGATGCCTTTTTTTCCTTCTTATTTTCTGGTTATTGTGGCTACGATTAGTATAAATTTTTAAATTCTGGTCTATGTTATCATATAAATCATTCAGTTTAAAAGTATTTGTGGTTTAAATTACTTGTGCAAATATGTAGATATGTTTGTGTGTGTATATATATTAGCAGTCATTTGGGTAAATAATTAGAAAAACTTTAGTAATAATGCTGACTGCCTTCTATGATGTTCCAAGCTGTGTCCCAGAATTATGTTTTTATTTACCTTTTCTTCTTATCTGAGTGCAGGATTTACTTTTTAAACTATTTATTTAGTTTCTAAAGTTTACTATTTCACAGTCTAAACTAAATATGACCCAACCTAAATTCTTCATCCATTGCCCACCTTCCCCCCCTGTCCACTCTCAAAACCTCCAAGACACAGTAAGAATGGTCCTTCTTCAGTATGCGCTGATTATATATCATATGTGCAAACACACATATTTTTGTACAAGTAACTCAAACTGCAATGTACGTCATCATTTATATCAGAAATTTGGGGGCCATTTTTCCCCACTGATTATCATCAAGTGATTACTAAGTGCTGTTCATTTTCCCTTCTAAGCATCCTTTGAATCTATCCCATTCTTTCCATTGCTGCTGCCATCAACTTTAAGTTGAGTTGCTTACCTTCTTTTTATGTACTACTGTAAACAGCCTGCTAATTATATCTTCAAATGCACTTTTCTAAGTTCTTTTTCTTATTGTCCTATCAATGAATGTTTAAAGCACAAGTGCAATTATACTTCTCCCTCCCTCAATATCCTCTAATAGCTTCTTCCTTAGAGGAAAATACCAAAATCCTTAAAATGGCCTACAGGCCCCTAAGTGATGTTTTGCACTCTAGAGTTTTCTGGTGCTGGACTTCCTTTTTATTTTTTAAATCAACTTTATTGAGATGCAATTAATATACATAGAAAATGCAACCATTTTAAGTGCATATTTTACTAAATTTTGACAAAGTTATTTATATAATCAGGATATAGAACATTTCCATCATTCCAGAAAGTCCCCTTGAGCCCCATCCCTGTCAACCTCAAACTTCACCTCAGGTCCTTTTGGAGTCCATGATTCAGTTCCTTCATTTTCAAATGAAAGGATCTCTGATCTACTCATGCAGATGCAGGGTCTTCCCCATGTTGTTTCCTCTGCCTGGTACTTTCCTCACCATTCCATTTCCAATACACACCACCAACACTTACTCACTAACCAGTTTTAGTTTAAACACCATTTCTTCAGTCATTTAGAAGTGTGCCTAACCATGTAGCCACTCAATAAATATTAGTTGTCATTTTAATGAACAATAAGTTAGTTTGGCGAATAGGATTTTTCTGTAGTAAAATCACAGAAAAATATGTAACAGCTAACAGTTTAAGCTAATTTAAAAATTACCAACCCAAAGCAAGACAGTTTTGTAGAGAATATATTGTTTATTTTAATAATTATCTGAAAACAGAAGAACTCTAGTTTTTCTTTAGTTTATTGTGGGTTAATGAATTTCCTAAGATTACATCAAAAGTAGAATTTAGAGGGAAAAATAATTAGATCATCTGACAGATAAAATATTCTGTAGTTATAGGAGTGCCCTGTGTTCCCATTATTGCTCCACCAAATAAGTCTACCTTTATTCAGCTACTGATCTATTATGAGGAGAGAAAGAAGAGGTAATTGCTTTGCTGGGGCTTATCCATTATTCTCTCTCTATTATCAGACATCTGTTGTTGAGATCAGATTTCTTTTCTAATGATCTATGAGGTCACTGTTGAAGGCTGTGATGATCATACTATAGTACTGGATCCATTCTGCCAAAGCTGCACGAACCTGAGTTTGTTCTCTAATTAAATATCAGTTATGATTTCAGCAATGTTTCCTTGATGAGACATCCCTTTTGGCAGTAATAAATCATAAAGCTCAAAGAAGACAGTTGGAGGAATAACTAGTAAACCAGTGTGGTTCTATTAAAAAGAAAGTGAAAAAACTTATTTTAGCCAGAATTTGAAATTAAAGTTTGTAAATGATCATTTAAATAATTTCCTTTTCTGAGAAAACCTAAGGAAGTTTTATACAATAAAATTGGCTAAGATGCCACAATTTCTTTCAACTTGATAAAAATAAAGAAATTATTAGTGTTTATTTTAATGGCTTATGTGACTTTTATTCATGAGCTTCCCAAAGAACTGTGTAAACTGGAAACAGTCACCTGTTTGTTAAAATGTTAAAGAATTAAGACATTTCTTTTTATATGAAACCCTTTTGAAACAAAAATCAAAAAGTGTGTTATTTATTTTAATCATAAGTTGTGCTATAATACGTTATTCTTAATATATGTTATTGCACTAATGATTATAACCTTAAATTTTTGTTTTGTTTGGTTTCTTTATGTATTAAATGCATTTGTAAATCAGTAGTTAGAATAAATTTAGTTAAGCTCCTATTTAATCACTGACTTATGATTTTATAATCGCTCATGTGCCCGCTGACATTTTGGCCAAATGCTACACTGGCATTACTTGTTTAATAAGTGCTCTAGTTGGGCTAAGAGGGAAAGAGAAATAGTGCAGGTACTTCTGGAGGATTTCTTACAAACAGAATCATACTTGATTACTACAAAAGAATTACACTGAGACCTTGTGTTGCTAAAGGACATTGGGGAACTCAAATGATGTGATTATAACTTCATGCTGATCACATTAATGATATCACAAAATTATCCATAATAGAAATAAAATATAAAAAGGCTTGTAAAATTGAGTGATACATAACAGGTTGTCTCTGAAGTAGTGTTTTAGACATAGAACATTAAAGTCAGTTTTATGTTATCTTATATATAAGTATAATTTCCTTCTGGAAATTCTAGTAGCAATTGCCATCTCTGATTTGTCTTAAAATATGTATCGTTTGGTTTATTATAAAATTGTAAAAAGGTAATTAAAAAGAAAATTAAGGACCATGTCCAGTCCACTTAATTATTCTCAGGCAGGTAAACTTACATATAGTCAGAACACTGGACTACTTTTTCTATTATTTTAATAAATTCCCCCCATTACAAAACATTTAAGTTAAAAATTTTGACAATACAGCAATACCCACCCATGTAAACACACACAAATACACAAATATAAATCACTTAAAATTTAATCAGTTAAAGATAATTTATTATTCTATACTTTTATTTAGTTTGCAGCCTATTTTTCCAACATATTGGGATCCTGTATATGTACTTTCCTTTTAAACTCAATATGTAAACATTTTCTTATACATTTTAAAAAACATGTATTCTAAAATAATTTTAGATTCACATAAATATTGTAAAAATAGTATATTTTCTGTGTACTCTGTACCCAGCTTTCCCCGATGATAACATTTTGTATAACCAGAATATGGTGATCAAAAGCAGGAAACTAGCATTAGTACAATGCTGGTGACTGAAGACCTCATTTGGATTTTGCCAGTTTTTATATGCACTCATTTTGTGTGCATGTGTCTGTTTGTCTGTCTATGTATGTTGTTTTTCTGTGAAATTTCATCTTCAGCATAGGTTTTATTTGCATTTCTCTTATGGTAAATGAAGTTTAATCTTTTTATAAGATAAAGCATCATTTTTACATCTTTTTATGTGAATTATCTGTTAATGTCTTTGCTCATTTTTCTATCTGGATTTTGAATTTTATTTTCAACTTTTAAGAGTTATTTAAATATAATGGATATTAGCTCATTGTGGTATCTGTTGTAAATATTTCCCCCAGCATGTTATTTGTCTTTTGACTTTTCTTATGGTATTTTTTAATAGCTTTATTGATATATATTTCATATATCATACAATTCGCCCATCTAAAGTACACAATTCAATGTTTTTTAGTATATTCACAGTTGTGCAACCACAATTAATTTTAGAATATTTCTATCATCCCCCCACCCCCCTACCCTCACCAAATAAGTCTGGTAATAAGCAGTCACATTCAGTTTCCTGCCCAAATCTATCCTTAGCCAACCATCAACTTACTTTCTGTCAGTAAAGATTTGCCTATTCTAGAAATTTCTCAGTACATATTTAATTAGTCTTGTACAATATGATAATTTTTAAATGATAGTATTGTATCCCATGGTAGCAATGCTTTAATATTTATTTAAGCAATTAGTAATTATTAAATGTTTAGGTAGTCTCTACATTTTCACATTATAAATGACACATTCGTGTAACATCCTAATGAATTTCTGTTCATGTCTAAAAGATAAGTTTTAAGAAATCAACTTATTTGGGTAAAGTGCAAGCACATTTTTAAAAGCTTTTGTCACATTTTGCCAAAAATAATTTTGAAAAATATTTACAATTTGATCTCTCTTCAGTAGTGAGTGATAATCCTTGAGCTTTTGCCAAACGCTAGAATTAGAGATTTTTAAAAATAGTATCTTATTCAAAAGGTGCCTCTAACTCTTTAATTAACTGAGCTTCTAAACTTTTCTTCCTCACATTTACTGGATATTTATATTTTTCTTGTGATAGACTTCACTTATGTTCTTTGCCCATTTAAAATTGGAATGTTTGTTTTTATTGATTCCTAAGAGCTCTTTAATTGTAAAAATGTAATAACAAATTTTCTGTCATGTACATTGCCAATTTTTCTCTCCTGTAGTTGCCTATCTTTCTCCCCCCTTTGTTTAGTATTGAGCTTAAAACATGTATAAATATCTTTATCAATCTTTTGTGCTTTAATCTTAATACATGTAGAACTTACTGGCTTTATCTGAATATTAGGCGGCACTCTGTATATTCCCCAATTAATTAACCAGTGTTGCCATTTACATTCTATGGAAGACAATGATGCTGTATGTTAGGCCAAATGTGTACTCTTTCTACTCAGAAACCACATCAGTGAAAATTGTCCATTGTCCTCCCAGATAAATACAGAAATTTATCATATGTATTTGCTTCTGCTTAAACTTATTTAAATCAACACATCACTAAACATTTACTAATTTAGGATCTCATAGGTTAATCATCAGTCTTTCTTTCATATCGGGACACACATCTAAAGTTTATTATACTTAAAGGCTCAGGAGAATGCACATTTTCCTACCCAAACTAATTTCAAAACAATTTGAAATTGATTTGAAGATCTAGTTGAAAGATGCATAAGTTCCTAAGTTCTGGGGAGGAATCAGAGCCTTGAGTCCACACTAAATATTATATTTCTAGAACCAGGAAGAAAGCAGGAGGTATTTATTTTTCTTTCTGCTCTAGGTCTTGGTGGGGAAAAAAGCAAGAGAAGGGAAAGATTATTACTAACAATAATGTTGATTACTGCTATTTTCTAAATCAGTCATCTTAATTGTTACTGACTTATTTATTGCTGTTTGAAATTTTTCTCATGCTGCCTTACACCCAGCTCAAGAAATGTGAGGACCAAAGAGGATATTCGTCTGAGAGTTTCAAACAGACTGGTTAGAGGAGGGCATTATAGCTTGGATTTCATTATTTCTTCTAATAATATAATGGGAAAAAAATCTATTGTCATCCTATTTGCATGTTTGTTTCATCTTGAACTTAATAAAGAGCCTTAATTCTATTGACCCAGTGTGAGACAGGCAAGCTTCTCAAATTATCTGTGTTATCTGTAAAACAAAACCTTAAAATTAAAGAAATGTATATTTAAGAAGAATTGATTTTGTATTTGCACATTCTCACTAAGGTGAGGAAAATGAGAACCAGAGATTTAAAGTGACCTTCTCATTGTTTTAGAGACAAGAATGCCATTAAATACAGGTTCCTAGTTGATTTTATGTACTATTACCTATTTTCACACTTATGCCAAAATTGCTGATTATTTTTTTTTGCTTTCTTTTTTTTTTTTTGCTCAGAAATACTATTGAGAAAATGAGATTTTTTTCAGGTAGATGATACAAATTTTTAAAATTACAAATATTTATTCTTTAGGAAAGGGGCAAGTGTTCACATTTATTTAGTTTTTAATACATACTAGTGAACTCTAACTACTTAAAGTATAAATTCAAGTGGAAAGCTATAATCAGAAATATTTGAACTCCAGAAATCAATAACACCTTGCAAGGAAGTGGCAGTTCTGTGTGGAAAAAAAAATTTATTTTAAAGAAATATTATACAAAAAAATACCTTAATAAGTAACTATTATTCTAACCAAATGCAATTATAATAACATAAAATGAAATAGGAATATAGGTTATATTATGTATTATTTTTGAATTGTGGCTATTACAGATATTATATTCAAAATATTTGGCTGAAGACTGGAATTATGTATCTAAACAATAAACCAATCATATGCATTGCTTGGTGTTTCAGAATCCTAACATAGTCTGGATCAGGAAAATGATCTATTTCTTTCTAATTGGTAAAAGAAGAGGTAATTCAAAGAATCTTAAGAGTGTCAATTGAGAAGATACATGACTACGAGTTAGAGTAATTTGTTTAAAGGAAAATTACAATCCCCTTGGTGATACTTATTTTATAATAGTTGTTAGATTCTTTTGATTGGCATCTTTGTAGTATAGACTTTTATATCTTTCAAAGCTTATTGAAGTGTGCACTTAAATATATATCCATGTTATTGTATATGTTTTACTTTAAAAAAGTAGATTGAACAAAACATTAAGTTGAAACTATGTTGCATTGATGTCAGATGCTCTGTTTATCAAATAATTCATTTTTCCTCATTCAGTCTCCTAGCTCTTTATACTTTGGTTACTATGTAGTCCTTGGGAAATAAATAATACATTTCTAATAAAAGTGATGATGCAATACTTGCAAAATGTCTTAGAACAATATAGGATATGATTTTGATAACTGGACCACACCAGCTCTCCATGGTGTTCAGCAGCAGCATATTGTACAAGGTGCTACCCAGATAGGGGTCAGTGTGGCGTGGTTCTGGGTTCCCATCATAACTGAAAGGGGAACTTCTGCCATATCCAGAGCCCTTGAGGTCCTGCAAATGAAGGAGGAGGACGTCTTCAGATTTCTTCCAGCAATAACCTATTTAGCTGGCACTGACCTTGACCTCCAATTAGAACAATCCATCTACAAAAGGAAAAGTGATGGTGTTACAGGGGGTGGACAGAGAGACCTGAGTCAGGAGGCTCCCCTCCCCCACCTACGTTCTTGTCTCGCTCACAAGACATGAATTCAAGCAAGAGGCAAACACATATATTGGAAACGAGATGCAAGTTCATTTATGAAACACACACTAGTACAAAGCTGCAACCAGGCACCCAGTTAGTTTAAATGCCCCACACATAGAGGAAAGAAAATTGTCAGTTAAGTTTGATTGTAAGTCAGTGAGTTTGTTCTATACACTTGAGCCAAGGCTACAAGTGGGTACTTAACTAACATAAATATGCTGACTGTTGGGGTTCAGGAGTTATATACCTTAGTCAGCGTTTAGGTTCCCCCTCCTTCTCCCCCTCCTAAATCTTGGGAATAATGTACAGTCACAAAGGCTTTCTTCTCAGTTAGTAAAGGCTCTTTATCTTAGTGAAGAGGCCTCTTTTCCCAGCATAGGTGCCTCTCTTCCTCCTGTGCAATTCCTGCTTGTGGTGTTCAGAACTCCCCGCAATCTTAGTAAGATTGTTACAGAATCTCCCCACCCCCAGCTTTCTCAGCAGCACAGTCTCAAGGACTCTCCCCTCCTCCTGTGCTATTTTGCCTGAAATACTTGGGACACCCAGCAATCTTATCAAACTGAGCTCAGCACTGCTGAGTAGGTTGGTGCAAAAGTAACGTCCGACTTTTTTAAAAGAAAGTTTTAGATGGTATTTATTAAATTTGTGCCTCTTATAATTTTTTGATGTCACAGTGACTGATTTATACCTTATTTTTTCAGATTATCAAAGTGTTGTTCATAATCGTCCACATTACTTGCACCCATGTTTGCCCCATCTAAAGACCACATTAGAAATGTGTTACTCTATGAGTTTCATAAAGGTGCCAATGCAAGTACAGCAGCAAAGTCTATTCAGAGCGCTTATGGGGATGCTGCAGGGACTGAAAGAAGTGCAGGAGGTGGTTTTCCAGTTTCTGAAGTGGGGATTTCAGTTTCAAAAATGAGCCAAAAGAGGGTCATCCAAAAAAACTTGATTCCAAAGTGTTGGAAGCTGTTGTCACAGAAAACCCCGCCATTACCTCTAGGGAACTTGCAGAACAATTTAATGTAGCCCATACAACCATGCTACACCAACTGAAAAGGATCGGAAAGGTTTCAGTAGCTGGAAAATGGGTCCCACACGAACTGTCTCCAGAGAATCTGCAATAGCATGTTGGTTGTTATGAATCACTGCTTTCACGACACCTTCAGGCACCATTTTTAGGTAGGATTGTTACAGGTGCTGAGAAGTGGATCCTTTACCATAACATTAAATGCCGCCTATTGTGGATCAGTTAAGGAGGAAGAAGAGTTCAACAACCAAGAGGAGGACTTCATCCAAAGAAGATCATGTTGAGTGTATGGTGGGATATGGAAGGAACTGTTCATTATGAACTCTTAGACAACAATCAAACAATTACTGCTAATCTTTACTGTGAACAACTTTGTCATTTGAAAGCAGCTTTGAACAAAAGCGACCCTCGTTAGTCAACAGAAAGGGTGTCATCTTCCATCACGATAATGTTTGTCCTTACACAGCTAGACTCACCAAAAGTTTCTTGAAAGAGCTTGGTTGGAAAATATTGCTTCATCCTTCATATTCTCCTGACCTTGCTCCTTCTGATTATCACTTGTTTTGGGGACTACAGAACCATTTTGATGGTCTTAGATTGACATCAAGAAAAGAGGTTGAAAATGAGTTGGATGCATATTTTGCTTCAAAACCTAAAGAATTGTACAAGCATGGCATTTATAAGCTAGTGGACAGATGGAATGAGGTTCTAGAAAGCAAAGAAGGTTATGTTAATCAATAAATATTTTCATAATCATGGGCTTTTTTATTTTTAAAATAGACCTTGAAATCGGACATTATTTTTGCACCTACATGGTGAGATGGGTCTTCCTTTTGCTTCTAGCCTTCTGCATTAAGTTCTTTCTTAGATTGTAATGGTGAGGGCCCTGCTTTATTTCCTCTCTGGCCACTCTTTCCTAGTTGCCACCTAACAATGGCATATACCTCATAGATTTGAAAATAATCTGAAAGAAGCTTCTGCTGGCAGCTGGTGCCATTGTTGCCAATGAAAACCTGGTTGATGTCAGTGTCCTGTCCTCTGGGAATACTGTCCAGTGAACCATGCGGAAGGTTGCTGTTGCCTCTAGTGGTACTTCTATGGCTGGCTCCTTCACTTTTGGCACCTTCCCTAACCAGACCCAGACAAAATTCCAGGAGCTGTGACTTCCAATGGTTACTGATCCCAGGACTGAACCCCCAGCCTCTCACAGAGGCTCCTGTATTAACCTGCCTACCATTGCCCTGTGTAACACGGACTCTCTAGTGCACTGTGTGGACATTTGCAATCCCTTCTGCAATCAGGGAGCTCACTCAGTGGTCTGTGGTGGAATTTCCAGGTAGATAGACTTCTTCCATGTCCAAATTTACTGATATCAACTGAGTTACCTCACTGGTCTAAAGGGATGCTTGTGCTCTTGTGTGTATCCAGCAGCTTCCTGCTGGAGGCAGGTCTGCAGCTTCCACTGCTCAGGCCACTGAATGGATAGAAACAGCCACTGAGTGGTCCTTAAGCTGTTCTTCCACACTCTATATAGAAAATGAAAATAATTGTGACAAAAAATAAAGTTTCTTTAGAAAAATAAATAATGTACTTATAGAAAAAACACTACTGGACTTTTCACTGTACTCTCACTCCTGCAAAGAATTATATAGTACTCATTTTTTAAATCAATTTTATATTACTTTAAAATTGGAGTTAATAAACAGCTACATCTTCATACTAGCAATACTTACATGCACTCTCTAGTGCCACAGAAAAGGGAGCCAGAGCTTCTTCAAGATTAGATTCTATTCTAGGTCAGAGATCACTCAGCATAGACAGAAAACTTTCCATTACTTCCAAGGAGCAGGAAAGCTTTTTTAAAAATACAAGGACTATTACAAATGGACAAAAACTCCAACTGAAGGAAGCTATCCCTGGCTAAGAGATGAAAAAGTAAGCTTGAAATTGTAAATAATTGAAATAATTCAAGCCTATAAAAGGCCATGAGTTCAAAATGAAACTCAAAGAAAAAGCCAAAATAAAACATGCAGTGGGGTAGTTATCATTCCAAGAAAGGGTAAATTTGATAATAGATGATTTGTTTTCATTGATTTTAATAAATAAAATAGAATGCATGTATACATGTATTCTATATAAATATTTATCTTTGTTTCAATGTGTAAGAATATGTTTATATAAGTATATACCAGCAGGTACTTAAATAATATTATCTTATTCAATGTCATTTGTTATAACATTGATGAGATGCCTTAGGAACTTGTTTATATCAATTAGCTTATGATAAAATTGGTTTTTCCATGTCATGTCCTTGAAGTCACAGAACCTGATTACTTTAAGTGAGGACTTACAGTATATGTATAGATATTACTGATAAGCACAATGGCAACATATCCCTAAAGAGGAAGCAAATATAAATTTTTTGAGTTTACTTTTTCTACATATACAGTGTATAGATATGTGCATGTATGTGTATAATTGGAATCTATATGAAGGAATGAAGAGGATTAATGTCTGAGTGAGCCAAATATTCTCTGTAAAGGTGAGAATTCTGCCAAGAACTTTGCAAGAGTAGATATTGTAGCAGATGCCTATTTACCAGATAATTCCAGCACATGATAACTAAGTAGAAAGATTGTCCATCTGTCTGATTAATTCTGGTGGTCATACACATTACCTAATTAACATCAGGTTTCAGGATGATAATTTAGTCAACTGTTCCAAAGGGAAGAATTACTGATTCAGATTTGAACTTTTGTTTTCTAGTAGTTAAAATGTTTGGGTGAGCACTAGACTGATTTTAAATTATAGATAAAGCCAACAGAAGTTTTTAAGCATAATAAAAGACTAGTATAGGTTAAGTATTCAAGGATGATGACTTAGGTAGTACTGACTATTTAAAAAGTAAATAACATGTATTTTCTGGAAATGATGTAAAATGATTAGACTTGTCCTGTGATGCAACAAATAAAATCTGAGTTATGCAAAGAATCACTTGGTCCTTAAGCAAGAATTAGCAATGGAGCAGGTAGAATTATTTTTATTCTACAAAGTTGCCAAAAATATATGTCACTAAAATAATAACCTTCAAGAAAGGTATAAGACTAGAAATAATATTAATAATATAATATGAATGAAAGAATACATAAACAGGCAAATAAAGAGAAATAATTTGAAGATCAATACCTTAATGAACACTTGAAGAAGAGCCTCTGACGATTACAGCAGTATCTTTGTGCAGTTCACATTTCTTTCCTCTGACTACTTAGCCACTTGAATTCTCAGTCTCCATCAGCCCTGCCTCATTCCCCCTCTTTGTGCCATGACCTGGAAACCCTCTTGAAGGAATGAATTAGGGCCCTTATAGGGTTGGATTTGCTCTCTGTCAGGCTTCAGTTCTGTTGGCTGATGTAGAGTTTTTAAAAAAACTTTTAATTCGTATGTTTTGTCTATTTTTTGGTCCTTGCAGGGGGAAGGATAAAGCCTGCCCCTGTTAGTTATCTTGTCCAGAAGCAAGAGGTCAAATGTCTAATATTTTGTGTGACAAAAAGCATTTTTGCTGCACACTGAAATATCATGGCTGTCTTCAGAAAAATTACTTGTTCATTTGAGCTGAGAGAAGAACACTCCCTTCTTTTCATGGAACATAATTTTTACTTGAAAGGTTAATTGACAAACTGATTCCTTTTTGTTTTTGGCAAATATTTACTTAAAAATGAAAGATGTGATTTTTCTAGTTCCAAGGAAGCCAATTGATGATATTTATTGCTAATGATAAAATTCAAGCTTTCAAGAGAAAATTAGAATTTTGGAAGACTTGTGACAGCCACTGTGTTCATGAGAACTTCCCATTCCTTATAGACTTTTGTGATAAAGTTGGTAGTAATATTAATAAATATATTTTTATTTTGTTTAATAAAATGTTACTGTTTGAAAGAACTGCATAACTCAGTTAAGTGTTAAAAAAAGAACCAACATTTTTCTACTGATCAATGGCAGAAAATGATGCAAGAGTAAAAGACAGTTCAAAGTGAAAAATAGATAATTTAATGCAACAGAGTATAACAATGTTCACTGATTTAGTTTCAGATTGCATATTGCAATGAAGACTTAGTAGACTATCATTTATTAAGTTTTACTGTATCATCAAAAAACAAAAACTTATAAGTTTTTGTTTTTACCATTTGTATTACTTTCCTAGGGCCACAGTGGCAAAATACCACAAACTGGGTGGCTTAAAACAACAGGAATGTATTGTCTCACAGTTCTAGAGGCTGGACATCTGAAATCAAGGGGTTGACAATACCATGTTTGCTGAAGACTCTAGCAGAGGACTCTTTCTTGGCTTGTGGTAGACCTTGGTGATCCTTGGCTTATAAATGCATCACTTCAATCTCTGCCTCTGAAGTCACATGACATTCTTCTCTGTGTGTTTGTGAGTCTGTGTCTCTTCTCTTTTTACAAGGACTCCAGTAATATTGGGTGAAGGGCCCACGATACCCCAGTATGACCTTATTGTAACCTAATGACATCTATAATGACCCTATTGGTAAAGATTGTCACATTCTGAGGTGCTAAGTGTTAGGATGTCGACATATCTTTTGGGAGGACACAAATGAACCCATAACACCATTCAGTCTATTTTTCCATGTTCAAAAACTAAAATTAAAAACGGAATTCAACCCTGCTGAGTCTCTAGAGAGAAGATGTCTCAAGAAGTGTTAAGAACTAGGGAGCTGTGGGGATGTTGCCTGGAGTCCTTATACCCAGTGGTACTACTAAAGGTTTCACAAAAAGATACAACATTGCTGATTAAATGCTTGCTCACTAAGTGTTATGGGTTTATTCCCTATGAGCTCTTATTAGATTTTCTTTTGTTCAGTTTGAGTTGCAATGCTGCTGTGTTTGTCAACATTTTCAAACTCATCTAATACGTTTTTACTTTATCCTCTATGTATCCCCATCTGCTAAACCAATCTTATTAAGCTTTGTTTTGGAGTTTTTGTCAATAAACATTAGATCAATTCAACATGCTTTGCCAGCTACCCATGCCTGGTCTCTGTATTCTGAAATCTTCCTCTGAGAGGGGGATGCTCCTCCTCTCCCTGTTGAGGTCCGCTGCAGTAATATATGCTACTGGGATTCAGAGTGGTGTGAACACAGAGCTCATTGCTTATAACCCTTCTCTGCATCTCAGTACAACATTGCATCCCATGTCTGAGGACAGGTGCTCCTCCATGTGCTTAGTTAAGGTTGCTGCTTTGTAAGAGGTGATTGGAGGTGGGAGAAGGAGAGGAGCAGTCGAGCGGGAAGTGAGGGTGAGGAGAGGGGAAGGCCCTCTTACTATAAGGATTATCTGAGTGGCTCCTAGAGACATTGATCACTCCTACATCCCTATTGCCTGAGTTATTTGCCAGGCCATTCTGTGGTAGGATTTCTGGTCCCTGGGTGGACTGGGAAGAGAGAGTCCCACATTGGGGTGGCTTGGGGACTCTGGTTAGTGAGAAGGTCTAAAGACAGACATCATTTATTTGATGGTTCACGCAGAAGCTTTAGGGTGTCACTGATTGTAGCATATTCATCTGCCTTGTTTGTGAGGTAAAAAACATCACTTCCAGTTGACTGTAGGCTTATCAATTATTGTCTATACTATTTACCTTCCTTTCTTAATGAGGCTAGATTGTTTTTAATAGGTATTAAAATGGTATCAAAATTTTTTGATAATTTTGTGAGTTAATGAATTAAACTCATGGTTATTGAAATAGTTTCAGCTAACACTGGTGAAAGAAAATCTGAAAACAAATTCAATATTACTGCTATAGTTTCACCATTTTTCCAACTCCTGGGTACAATCTTCCTTTTAAAAGGCTCTTTAACTACTTGCTATTCTTCTTTCAGTGAAGCCAGTTCTTTGCTATATGGAGAAGAAACAGGAAGAGATGGGTTGAGTGAGCAGGAAGGCTGGGATAGCTGGGGGATAGTTTTCTTTTCTTTAGGAATGCTATTTAAATCTTGGGAAGAAAGCATTGCCTAAACCCTTAGGGTTCCTGAAGAACAAGGAAGTTCACAATAGAAGAGTTTGCTATGTTCTTACCATACTGCCCAGCCTTGGAAGCAATGCACAGTAGGAGAACATGGTGGGCAACCTAGCACAGCAGAAGCTGTGAAGCTCCAGGTTGGATTCCTACACTGCCCGTTGTGTCATGGTGACCACCATTCCCTTTGCCATTGTGATTAGCAAGGTTTGGCGCCCACTGGCACTTCTTATGTACTAGAAGAAAAGAGTATGCTAGACAGAACCATGAAATCAGGACTTACCTGCTGTACTAAAATATAGGAACCAACTTGTCAAATTCTCTGAGAATGAATGAGAGCAAAATTATCATAATGTGGACTCTAAATAAAAAACATGTATACATATGCAGTACAAAAGCAAGAAATGTTTATTGTAGAATATTTAGAACATGAAGAAAAGTCCTAAAAGAAAATAAAACTACTTCTAATTCCACCACATAGTGATAACCATTGGCATTGTGATATTTATCATTCATAAATATATGTATACTCAAATTTGAATTGTATTGCTCATACTGTTCCAGAACATTTTCCCCTTAACAATATTGTTAATGTATTATTAAGGTGCTAATTATTCCTCTAAAACTGATTTTAAATGACTACATAATATTTCATCCTATGGCTGTGACATGTTTGTTTAACTAATTGTCTAATTATTGGACATTTAGCTTTTCTCCAGTTTTTCATCATGATAAGTAATACCACAGTCACCATCCTTGTATGAAACTCCTAGTGCGCATCCTTATCAGATAAATTGCTTTATTGAGTTTTTTTCCTTATTTTTGCTATTTTCTCAATACATCCGTATTCACTAGCAATAGCAATCTTAAGTTGTACTCATATATTATATTAAGGAAGATCTTATTTTCTTTGCTCCCTTCCATGAAGCAAGTATATTTTCTCTTTTAAATGCATTTCTTGGGCTTCCAGTAAAGATGGAGGCATAGGTGGACATGCTTTACCTTCTCGCACAACCATAGAAAGAATTAAAACCAGATATTAAAACTAATAATATTCAGAACCATCAGAAAATCAAGCTGTATGGAAGTCCAAGGATTTAAAGAAGCGACATTCATTCAGACAGATAGGAGGGTGGAGCCACGGAACTGGGAGAGAGGTGGCATAGCACAGAGAGGCTGTAGCACCTGAATGAAAGGGAGGGATACCTTGGGAGCGAGCGATCCCAGCCCCAGGCCAGACTGCACAGCCCAGGGTTCCAGCACAAGGAAGATAGACCCCAATTACCTTTGGCTGGAAAAATCAATGGGGGTTGGGGCAGTGGAAGAAACTACCAAATTTTTGCCACTTAAAGGGCCAGCATAATCTTAGAACATACACAAACCAACCCACTTTAGGATTCACCACCACCGGGGCAGCAGCTGGAAGGGCGCTAATCACACATGGGAAGTGGGTAAAGTGACTGGAAATGGAGCAAGCACTGGGTGAACTGCCAGAAGCCAGGTGACAGTGTTGTCATCTCTCCAAGTCCTTCCCACCAAGCTACAAAGTGGTGAAGTGGGTGACCTGCCCTGGCAATTACCTAAGGCTCTGCCCCACACAATTTATAGGTGCCTTTTCTACATAGGCCACACTACTAAGACAGGGAGTAAAGCAGCTCTACCTAATACACAGAAACAAACACAGGGAGGCTGCCAAATTGAATAGACAAAGATACATGGCCCAAATGAAAGAACAGAACAAAACCCCAGAAAAAGAACTAAGTGAAACGGAGATAGCCATCCTGTCACATGCAGAGTTCAAAACACTGGTGTTAAGGATGCTCAGAGAACTCCTTGAGTATGGCCAAGAAATAAAGGAAGAAATGAAGGTTACATTAAGTAAAATAAAGAATAATCCACAGAAAACCAACAGAGGAGGGAAGGAAGCTGGGATTCAAACCAATTATTTCGAACATAAAGAAGAGATAAACATTCAACCAGGACAAAAAGAAAAAAACAAGAATTAAAAAAACAAAGATAGGCTTAGGAACCTCTACAACATCTCCAAACATGACAGTATCTGAGTCATCGGGTTGCCAAAAGGAGAAGAGGAGGAGCAAGAAATTGAAAACTTACTTGAAAAAATAAAGAAAATGTCCCTAATTTGGCAAAGGAAATAGATATACAAGTCCAGGAAGTACAGAGAGTCCCAAATAAGTTGAACCCAAAGAGGACCACACCAAGACATTATAATTAAAATGCCAAAGGTTAATAGAGAATCTTAAAAGCAGCAAGAGAAAGGCAGAGAGTTACCTACAAAGGAGTTCCCATAGGGCTATCAGCTGATTTCTCAAAAGAAACTTTATAGACAAGAAGGAGCTTGCAAGAAGTATTCAAAGTGATGAAGAATAAGGACCTACAACTAAGATTACTCTATCCAGCAAAACTATCATTTAGAATGGAAGGGCAGATAAAGTGTTTCCCAGACAAGATAAAGCTAAAGGAGTTCATCACCACCAAGCCAATGTTACATGAAACATTAAGGGGACTTATTTAAGAAAAAGAAGACCAAAACCATAAACATTTAAAAGGCAAGAAACTCACAGACACCAACTACTGAATCTTGAAAGAAAGAAAGAAAGAAAGAAAGAAGAAAGAAAGAAGAAAGAAAGAAGAAAGAAAGAAAGAAAGAAAGAAAGAAAGAAAGAAAGAAAGAAAGAAAGAAAGAAAGAAAGAAAAAGAAAAACTAAACAAACAACCAGAATAAGAAAAGTCATAGGTAAGGGAATCACTTGGAGAGTTATCATCCGGGAGAGGGAAGGGTGCGAAATGGGGAAATGGTGCAGGTATTAAGAAGCATAATCAGTAGGAACAAAATGGACAGGGGGAAGTTAAGAATAGCATAGGAAATGGAGAAGCCAAAGAACTTACACACATGACCCATAGACATAAACTAAGGGTAGGGTTGCTGGGGGGTGAGGGGTACCAGGTGTAGTGGAGCAAAGGGATAAAAACTGGGACAACTGTAATAACATAATCAATAAAATATACTTTAAAAGGCCTTTCTTAAATTTAAGTGACTAGAACAAACTTAAAATTACTATATTCAACTACAAAACACATGAGCATTGGACTGTGTGTTGGTTGACTTGGGCTGGCATCACAAAATACCATGGACTGGTGACAAACCACATATAATTGTTTTCTCGGAGTCCTGGAGGCTGGAAGTTTAAGATCAAGGATCTGACCAGGTCAGATTCTGGTGAGGACTCTCTTCTGGGCTTTCAGATAGCCGCCATCTCACTATGTTTTCACATGGCCTCTTCCAGGTGCATGTACACACATGGAGAGTAAGTGAGCTCTCTGATGTCGCTTATTCTAAGGACACTAATCTTGTTGGATCAGGGCCCCATGCTTATGGCCTCATTTAACCTTAATAACTTCCTTAGAGACCCTCATCTCCAAATACAGCCACTCTAGGGGTTGGGGCTTCAGTAAATGATTGAGGGAGGTGGAGTATTCAGTTCATAGCATTCTGACCCTGGCTTTCCAAAGTTCATGTTCTTATCACATGCAAAATACATTTCATCCCAATAGCTCCAAAGTCTTACCTCATTCTATAATCAACTCTATCACTGGATAATAAATTGCTGAAAACTTAGTGGCTTAATTAACATACATTTCTTAGCTCATTACTTCAGTAGGCCAGGAGTCTAGATTCACTGTGTCCTCTGCTCACGGCATCACACAGCTGTACACAGCTCCATTCTTGAGTTCAGAATTCTCTTCCAGGCTCATGTGCATGTGGGCTGATTTCAGTTCCTTCAAGTTGTAGGATTGAGGTTCCTTGCTTTCTTGCTGGCTGTCTTCTGTGTCCTGCTCTCAGCTCCCCAAAGCCACTTGATGTTCTTTGCCACCTGGCCCTCTCATTTTTTTCAGCAGAATATCTCTCTTTGAAAGCTTTTACCTGATTAATTCTGTAGCACAAGGATAATCTCCTCTGTTTACCTTAAAATCAACTGATTTGAGACCTTAATTGCATCTGCAAAATTACTTCACCCTTGCAAAATTCTGTTGGCTAGAAACAAGTCACAGCTTCTACCCACACTTAAGGGGAGGGGTGTATACAAGGGCATGATGAACTGAGGTCACCTTAGAGTATATCTGCAACAACCTGTAAAGCTATAGATGTTACCGAGTACTTTCCTTGATACATAGTATTTCAACTCTTATACTTCCCTTTCTCTTGTCTCCTCTACACTCTCACTTTAGTTATATCACTCTAAAAAAATTAAATCCATGTATGAAGCCTTTGTTTCTATGTTATGTAAATTTGTGGGTGGTAGTCATTGGCCATGTTTTGTAACTGCAGTCTCCTTTGAACATCATTGTTGTTTGTGAGGCATTATCTGCCTACTGCCCTGGCTGGTTTAGCTCAGTGGATTGAGCGTTGGCCTGCGAGCTAAGTGTCGCTGGTTCGATCTTCCAGTCAGGGCACATCAGAGAAGGAAAACTCTGACTCCAAAAAGCCTCCGCTGCCTTGCGGCATGCCTCTTCGGGGGAAAGGCTAAGGGAGTAAACCCCGACAGAAAATCCGGAGCCGGAGTCCCTAAGGCGGTTTGACGTTGTAGTCAACACCGGCAACTCCTGCGGCGCACCTGAAGCCAAGCTGTATTGACTCCATCTTTCCCTTGGACCCTTCAGCTGCGAGGAGAGGGGGGGTCTGCTGCATGGGCAACAGCGGACCCTCCATGTCACCCTGCCCAGGCTCTGTAGCTTCAGCATCATCGCAAGATGTCGATTCAACATGGGAGGAGACAGACACCATGTCACTCCCGAGTCGGACTGCACAGCCATTCTCGGCGGTGCAGATAGACTCTTAAGAAGCTACACCATCGTCTCTCGAGACGGATGGCTGCCGACGACGACTGTATCATCGAGAATATCAAAGTTTTCTGAGAAGACTTTTAAAACACTCTTCTTATTTTCAACTACATATCTGAGTTTTGATTTTCTTCACATACTTCACCCCAAAAAATATATTGCTGCAGATGAATTCAGAAGAAAATATGGGCATCTACTTGTCTTCTGAGAAGCCGGACATTAAGAGGATGTGCAAAAATGTAAAATAATACCACTCTTTTTATTAATTTATTGTAAGAAAATAGTTTTACTAAAATATATTATTTACTTTAACATATAATGCACTTAGTATTGCTTATGTAAACATTATTAATGTTTAATTTTTCCAACTTTAATTTCTTACATAGTAATTATTGATAAATATAACAGATTTAAACAAAACCTCTTTAATATTCTCATAAAGGGATTTAAAGACCAGAAAGGTTGAGGACAGCTTTTCTAATTATTGTGTTATTATAGGTACAGCTAACATTTCAAACACATCCTGAATGCCTGTGTTATCCAAGCTCTGTGAATATACTCCTGGCTAATTTAATTTTTACAGTAGGCAATATGATAAATATTACAATAATTTTATTTTTATAGATGTATAAAATAAGGATCAAGCCACACAGCTATTAAGTAGAAAATGCCAGAATTTTGATACGGGCAGTATGGCTCAGAGTCTGCACTATGAAACATCTTTTCTATCTTTCTGTGCTATGTTTTATCTAAATCTTACAATGGTTTCTATATTTAAAAGAATTTTTATTAGAAATACTTTATATCAAATACCTATATTGTCTGCTAAGTTTGTAATCATTTTATAATAAGTGGTGGAGATAATTTGTCAAAGTCACAAATTCTTATTTTTATGTAAGTAATGACTAAACATTGAGGAATAGTGATTGTTTAATGTTTAAACAATGGTAATTGTTTATTGGAGTTTTAAGACTAATATGTTGAATATTAAACAGAGTGTTCTTTCCACACACAAAAGCTGAAGTGCTGAGGAAAAGCACCATCTGGATACTAGACATAATTGTAAAAATGATGGTAAATCACATAAAAGATTTGAGCTGTACTTGAATTCAGCAGATAGCAACCCTGTGATTTCATATCCCCCCCCTTTTTTTTTTTTGAAGAGAATGATAGTACTTGACTGTGACAGGAGGACTTACTAAAGACTCCCAGTTACTTTCTCTAGCAATTGCAGGTAAGGGCCATTCTATTCATATGCTAATTGTGAATCAGTTAGGATTATAAACCTTGGATTATCTCTTGATTTAGACTAATTTATAAAACTAAGATACAGAAAATCAAATTAACAATATTTTCAACAAAGTAATAAAGTTAGATGTCTACAACTTTTTCAAATGATGGACCAAATCAAACAAAAACAAAATAAAACACCAACCCACCACACGTATCAGTTAGAGAGAGAGAGAGAGTGTGTGTGTGTGTGTGTGTGTGTGTGTGTGTGTGTGTGTGTGTGTAGAGGAAGAAATAAAGCAGACATGGTCAAATACTACCATTGATGAATCTAGATGGAGGGTATATGCATGGGTGCTTATTGTACTATTATTTCAATATACTTTTCTGTATATATGAAATTTTTCACAAAAATGTTTGGAAATGAGAGAAAGAAGTCTATGTAAAAAACAGGATTAAAACAAAGGCAAATGTAGGTTTTAAACTGCGTTTGCTCATATTGTTTACAATTTTGAGAATTTATTATGTGTTCAAGGCCAGACTGAGACACATAGGAAAAACAGTATTGTTTTCACTGTCTGATGGTTGGGCATTTTTAAAGTTGTTGCCTTTGTAATTCTCAACTTTCTTGTTAGCATTAAAAAAAAAATTGAGGAGATAGATTAATGTAGGTTGGCTTATCTCCCATCTTTTTGTGGACAGGACTGGGTTCAGTGTATGTTTGTTTGTTATTTTAGGACCTCTATAGAAAATTTTTGGTTCCTAGTATTAAGTTTCTCATTGGTTTCACTGATAGGGTCCCTTATATTTGGCACCCTGACAAGCTGCTGGGCTGTCCCACACCTTAACATCAGGTCCTGTGCTCTATTTGCCTTGTCTTATTTAACTTGTACAGCAGACATATTAAGGTGGTTGTATTTAACCTCGTTCACCTACGAGGAAAATTCTTGTTCAGAGAATTGAGGAATGTTCTGAAGGCTGCATACCTAGTAAGTGGTAGATTAGAGATTGAAGCCAAGTTGACCTTCTCATGCCCTAAAAGTGATTAATGTGCCTACCCTTCTTAGTCTCAAGGAAAAACATTTAAATAATTGATTCATCAGTAAGGCTATTCAGCATGCTAGATCCAGAGCAGTGGGCCATCTTGGCATCATTCTGCAATGGTTGAGGCAGAGTATGCAGAAGAAGACAGTTTTTGGAGTGCTATAAAGTGGAAATTGAATCCTTCACCGGCCACTTAAAACAGCTTCACCTGGGGCAGGTTTTTCATCCCTTGTGCGCCTCATTTCTTCATCTGAAAATAAAAAAGACATAATAATCTCAACCTTATAGGATAGTCAGGAGTATTAAATTAAATAATATACATAGCACATTGCATATAATAAGCATTCAACATATATCTCTCTTCATATACTGGAACTATTTTTAACTTGGCAACATGGGTCTTAGCCATTTTCCATTACATGAGAGTTCCCAAAGCAGCCATTTGTCCTCAGTTTTTGTAAGTGCTGATTCCTGTGTTGTCCCTTTCATGGTGAATACCAAAGCATTTTAGATGATACTATAGAAAAGTACAATGAAAATCAATATCCATGTAGGAAACATTAAAAAATATAAAACTATAGGCTAGAACTAAGTTCTGGCACAGAAGCAGCATCCCTGTAGCCTTCCACAGACACAAGGGTATTTTTCAGTCCCATTCATGACAAAGCTGCGCTCTGGACCCCAACCCTGTGATCAGCTGTTAATTTAAAGTGTTTCCTTCCTAATGATCATTATCATTACGGTAATTTGTTTGTTTTGCTGCTTATTCTTCTCTATTGTCTGATTCTCTGCTACTGAGTATTCCCCATCTGGATAAAGATATTCTAAGTGGAACTTTTCATGAAAGAGTAATAATAAACAGTTCTTTTTTATACAAGTATTTATAAAATAATAATTCCTTGTATTTTATTTATTTTCAGAGTGGGACATCATCTTGTTAGTTTTGAAAATGTTAATCCTTATAAGTAATTCTTATAATAAATGGGAATATTAGTAATCATGTGTTAGAATTGGTCATAGGCAGCCCAGGAGAGGTGATTCAGTTGGTTGGTTGGAGTGTTGTTCCGTGCACCAAAAAGGTTGTGGGCTGGAACCCCAGTCAAAGCACATACTGAGGGTTGTGGGTTCAATTCCTGGTCAGGGCAGAAGGCAGCTGATCAATGTTTCTCTCTCACATTGATGTTTCCCTCTCCTCTCTCTCTCCTCTCTCTCCTCTCTCTCTCTCTCTGTCTATCTCTCTCTCAGATTAAAAAAAAAAAAAAAAGAAGAAAATAATTGGTTATAGCAAGTCACCAGAATTCCTGAAATGTCTAACTCAGTTCTATTTGATGGACATTAACTCATTTCCAACAAATTAAATTATGTTCCCATGGATAGTTTTAAACTAAGATGAGACTGAACTGAATAAATGAATTGAGAAATCACTGGACTAGACAAGGGATAACCAAGAATTAGTGTTGTATTTGTGTTTGGGGAGGTGGGGGAAAGTGGTATGTGGTATTATGGAAAACTTTTTCAGTCAGAAAACAGCTCTGGGAAGACATCGGTGTATAAACAAAACTGACTAAAATAAAATGGCTTGGGATTGAACCAATTTTATATGTCACAAGAGTAGAAGGGTTGTACATCAAACTGTATAAGCAAAATAGTCATCAACTACTGGGGATAGAATATTTACGAGTGGGTGAGTATACTGTCTTAGTTAATAAAAGTCACAAAGGATTAAACTAGAGATGTCATTATACACTTATCTACTATATATTTTCTTTAAATGCACATACAGATGTAAAAAAAGAATCATTAATATTTATGCATAGTGAAGAATTTGGCCTTGTCATAAGAAAGGTTTGGCTTTTGTTGTAAGGCTTCTGGGAGTCTATTACATACCTGATAGGAGCGTCTTTGTTTAGGGTGGAGGTTGTCTACATTGGCTCTTAAGATTGGGTCATCCAAACCCCATAGCTTAGGGTGGATCTGGCCAGACTAGAATGGCCAACATTGTGACCTAATATCATTTGACCTAGAGATTGAGTTCAACCATATGAGCAATTAAGCAATCAATCATGCCTATATGTATTAAATCCTCAATGCAAACTATGGACACAGAATCTTGGAGGAACTTCCTTGTCTGGCAATACTCTGTGTACATTTTTTCTTTATGTCAATGACAGGAGAGCATTTTCAAAACTCCCAGACTCTATCCTAGTATCTTTTCTTTGGCTGGTTTTAATTTGTGTATTTTTCCTATAATAAGCAGTATTTATAGTATCAGCACTTTCAGGGAGTTTTATGAGTCCTTCTAGCAAATTATTGAACCTGACGGTTGGGAGAACCCTCTCAACTTACAGTTTTCAGATGTTAGGACAGCAACAGCATCTGTACCCTCACATTTCATAGTTTGGTTGACTCTAGGTATTTGTAAACATTGTGAGCATTGTCAAATCCTGAATTGCCTTTTGAATTCTCTCAGCCTAAAATATTTAGTAGTTTTACTATTAGTTAGGCACATTTTATTTTTTTAGGAAGCAATACTCACCCCTGGCTGGTTTAGCTCAGTGGATTGAGCGTCAGCCTGCGAGCTAAGTGTCGCTGGTTCGATCTTCCAGTCAGGGCACATCAGAGAAGGAAAACTCTGACTCCAAAAAACCTCCGCTGCCTTGCGGCATACCTCTTCAGGGGAAAGGCTAAGGGAGTAAACCCCGACAGAAAATCCGGAGCCGGAGTCCCTAAGGCGGTTCGACGTTGTAGTCAACACCGGCAACTCCTGCGGCGCACCTGAAGCCAAGCTGTATTGACTCCGTCTTTCCCTTGGATCCTTCAGCTGCGAAGAGAGGGGGGGTCTGCTGCATGGGCAACAGCAGACCCTCCATATCACCCTGCCCAGGCTCTGTAGCTTCAGCTTCACAGGAGAGGACACTCCAGCGTCATCGCAAGATGTCGATTCAACAAGGGAGGAGACAGATACCGTGTCACTCCCGAGTCGGACTGCACAGCCATTCTCGGCGGTGCAGATAGACTCTTAAGAAGCTACACCATCGTCTCTCGAGATGGACGGCTGCCGACGACGACTCACTCAAGTAATAGAGTGTTTATTGATTGCTGCTCTCCATATCTAGCTGACATACATAATTATTTTATTAACCTAGATATTTAATTGATAGGGATATGTTGTAGTTTCAGCCATGCTCTGCATTCTGATTAGGCTCTACAGTATTAATAATATACTTTTTCATTAAGTGATATAATACAAATATTTGGATAGAGCAGACATATCCTATTCCAAATCCGTTTCAATTTTTATATTATTAATATGGGGCAAATGAAACACAAATTTGAAGCTTTTTCTCTGTCCAATTTTTCCTAAGGTTGTCTTAAAGACATGAGAATAGCATGATTAATTATTTTGCTGTGTTCTCATTAGCTGTACAGATGAATTGAACCAGTCAACTAAGTTGGTTCCATTTGACTTGCTCCTACCCATTCTGCTTCAGCTATTATCATTTGCTGGGAAGTGAGATTACACATTGGCTCTTTCATGAAGAGGAACACTGTCAACTGTGTTGGGGAAACATAAATTCTATCACAATTATATCTCAAATCCATTATTAGTAAAACCTTGCACTGTGGGCTTCAGCCCGCAGCAGACATCTATGAACAGTTCAGGATGTGAAGACATGACAGAAAGGAATTTGCCAAATTTGAAAAGGAAAAAAATGAATGCCAAATGGGACATAGGTGAAAAGCCCATTTATAAGAGCATTGTGACAACTGCTGTCAATCTGAAATATGAGGGAAGATGAGCACTACCTGTACAAATGCTGTGACACTAAATGCAAAGTAGCAACTTTGACTTTCATAGTCACAGAGTAAGGTAGCTTCAGGGCACTATCACGATGGGTTTTATTCATGTGTAAGTTTTGAAGATTTATAATATATGTAATTTTTAAATTATTTTGAAAATAATGTTATAATCAATGCCAGGGAATGACACAAGGCTTCAGACAGGATGGTTATCCATGTCAGTAAAGGTCGTGTTGTGCCCTTTTGACCTTCTCTTCCTAAGCTATTCAAATCCAGCTCTTATTGGAATAAGTGATATTTCTAGAATGACTGAAAGAGCAGTAGTTAAAATAGTGAGTATGATGAGAGCTGAAACACTGGGACTGTAATTACAGTTGCACGAATCATAGCACTATAGTCACAGAATTGTTAAAAATCAATTAAGGAAGTTTGCCACCTGATCTCCCTGCACATAATCTATTTAATTAGGTAGTCTGTTTCTGGAATCAAATGTTTATGGACCCTGAGTCTTTTAACAGCGTGTCATTATACTTAAGAAGTATAGTTCAGAGATTCCTTGGGTCCTGTTATTTCAAAAGAAGGTACATAAGAAATAACTACACTGCTGTGCACCAATTATCTCATTTCTAACCCAAATTTGTTGGGGAAACACACATAGTAAATTTTCAAAGGATAATATAATTGTTGCAAATTAGTCCTGAAAACTCTTGAGCATTTATATTTTTTACATGCTTACCAACAAGAAATAATCTTAATGATTCTGCAATGCAAAAAAAAAAATCTTTCACTGAAGTGTGTCCATACTCATAATTTCCATAATCTTTAAATTATAAAAAGAATGTAGGATGTTTATTTCACTTAAAAAATAACTAGTTTAGCATATGCAATAAAATTTGCTGTGGTTCTTAAATAGGATTAATTAAATTCAAGATGGAAACTATTTTTGAAAACACAAAGAATCTTTTTGGGAAATAACTTAGTTAAAAGACCTATTATGATTATATTGTTGTCAGTGACATCACTATCACATTCACTTAGTCATCATTGAATTGTAATGCTATATTTTTAGTTCATTTATTCCTCATATAATAATGAGAAATTTATTAATATTCTCATTTTATACATGATAAAATTAAAACAGATGGTCTTAGTAACTTGAATAAGTAGATCTATGATGCATCAAAATAAAAAATCCAATTATTTCTGGAAAATAGTTTTTCCATCATACCAGTATAAGTCATTTATTGAATAAGGAGACAATGAATAAATGAATGAATAAATGATGATGTCAATGTCAATCAAACTCATTGTATCTTACATCTAAATCAAAATAGCAATTTTATATTATTTTGAATATTTAAAAATATTTTTATATAAAAAGAAGATTCCTATTGATACCTCTAATCCATTTAGGGGTAAAGAACAAATAAACAGTTATTTAGGTTAGCATCATGAGTTAATATCACACTTATAATTACATCAATTAAAAAACGTTTTTATGAAAAATTTTAAATATATATTTAAAAAATGTGGATCATAAATTACTCCCATACACCAATTACCTCAATTTAACAAATTTAAACATTTTGTCACATTTTCTCTTTTTCATTTTTTGCTGAGTAATTTTAAAGTAAATTGCAGCTACAACACCTCAAACCTATACTTCTGTATCAATGCTAAAACAAGACATTCTCTATCATTACGACACCAGGGATTATCATTATTGCACACAACAACATTAACAAAGTCTCCCTAATTTAATATCTATTGTATCTTTAAATTTCACCAACTAACCAAAAAGTGTTTATTAAAGTTAATTTGTTTAAACTAAAGATCCAAGTAAGTAAAGCATTGTTTTTAGTTGGCATGTTTCTTTGCTCTCTTTAGTCCTAGTGCTCCTTTCTTCCTCCCCTTTGCTCATCGTATTTGACATTGACTTACTGAAGAGCAGGTCACACCTATTTGTCTAGTTGCTTCCTCTGCCTCACAGTGTCATCTGCCTTGGTCTAACTTATTCCTCTACTACTTTTATTACTTACTGAAAAATAAATTAGATTTAGCAGCTTGGTTAAAATCAAGTTAAAGTTTCTTGGGAAGAGTCCCTCATAAATGGTGTTGTAGACCAGTTGCATTGCATCTGGATATTCACAGTGATTGTCCCAGTTTCATTTTGTTAATAGTGATCTGGCAGTTCAAGCGGAGGCAGCCTGGACCCTCAGGGCAGGCCATGCTTTCTCCATTCCTGAACTGAACCTTGCTGTGGAAAATGCAGCTGAAGGCTACATCCATTTTTAATTTTGAGTTTCATGCTAATTGCTTAAAGTCATACCATATTCATTCTGTTTTATATTTTCCCTAGTTTGTCACATGATTTTGAAATTTATGATACATGAGGAGCTAATCCTTGACTGTTTTTATCTATATTTTAATTTCAATAGACTTCTAAAAAATACAAAACTCCCCATAATGTTTGTGGTTTGCAAGCTGGAAGTTACCTCAATAAATATTGCAAAACCATCATAGAAATCCTTTTCTTTCTTAAATTAAACCTAAAGAAAGAACATGATCTCCTCATTTTTTTCTACTTCCACAAGGTAGGCAGAGGAGGGCTTGTTGCTAGAAAATTTACAAGGGGAGGGAGATGTTGATGCTTTAATGAGACAAGTGATGGTCCAGTGAAAAGTCTTCTAACAAACAATCTTTCCCCTGCCAGATCAGATCACCTACATTTTCGTCTCTTTTTTTTCTTGTTCGACTTCTGAACTACATAAAATTTTATTTAAAGAGTTGAATGATATAAGCAGAAGAATTAAAAGCACACACATACACAAATAACAACATACACTACACAAAAAGTGCCTTCTCTTCCTAGATGTTGTGGTAGCCTGAGAATAACTCAGAGAACACTGCCCCGAAGGAAGAAGCTGGTAATCATCTCTGCAGGTCTCTCAGGATAAGGGACAATAGGCAGCCACAAAACATTTGCTAGTCTAACCCACAGGCATGGTCCATAAAATATTTTTATATGTTTCAAATGGGACTGCTTATTTTAAGTCGCAGACTTTTGCTCAGGCTTTTTATCTCTCTTGGGACCATTCTCCCTCCCTTTCTGCCAAGAAAACTCTTAATTATCCTTCAAAAGCAACATACAGGTCTTCCCATATTTAAAGCCTTCCATAAGACTTTCTTCTGTCTTCTTATAATGGAACTTACTAGTTTGCAATTGATCTGTTGCTGTAATTATTTTCTCTCTAAACTGAGAGACCCTCAGGGTCAAGTAACAAGTCTTTTTCATCTCTGTTAGTTCCTAGAATCTTGTAAGCAATAAATATTTGTTTGATATGTTAATACAATTATTTTTGTAAGCCTAACACTAGAAAAGAAGTCAAGAGGAGAAAAGGGGGAAAGAGAGTGAAATAATCAATATAGTGGTCTGAGATCTGGCTTAAGTCTCTGGTTTTGGTATATCACCAACTTCTTGTGCAGAAAGGTAACAATAGATGCTGACTCTGACATAATATTGTGCGATATGGCAAATAGTTTAATTTAACTATTTATGACATTAAATTAATAATGTCCATAACTCTTGATGTCCAGTAAGCCCCTTATTGTTCTAAATTCCCAAATAAGCATCCTTTGGATTATGATATACTGGAGCTGGGTCTAGTGTGTTTTGTATTTATAAAACCTCCTACAGAGTCAATACAACAGTATTAGATATGCTTATTGAACTGAGGAGAAATGAATTTCTATCAAAAAAGAATAAGCATGAAAGAAGTATCCCAAGGTGAGGCCACAAAGTCTTCAGCTTTCTGAAAGTTTATGGAGCCCCTACAAAGAAGAGGAATCAAGAATGAAGAATAAGAGGATAAAAAAAAAAAGAGTTATCTGGTATTTCCTCAGAATCTTAAGGGATGTGCTAGTCAGAGTAGGTAAGTAAGTAGACATGGGTCTACACACTCACTTTGGATGTCTTGAAGCTTGGCACCGTCAAATATTAACTGGTGGCAGTGTGACTTGGGATTGGAGCTCAGATACTCACTCTACTTCTTTCCCAAGGCACAAGGAAGAACAGGAAGCATGGATGTCCATTTCCTCATTAGTTTCACATTCTGTTCACTTGGATGATGAAGAGAACAAGTGGTATATGTCTATGTGGGACTCCTATATCTGTCTATATCATCTATCTATCTATCTATCATCTATCTATCTATCTATCTATCTATCTATCTATCTATCTACCTATCTATCTATTTTTCTATCTATCTATCTATCAAAACACATACAACATACACAATTATTTAAGGACATGCAGCTAACAAATACCACCCTAGAAATTTAGGAGAAAATAGAAAATGACAGCAAAGAAACTGGAAACAGTGCTTTGATTTTTGGCAAAGGTTATAATAAAAGTAATATTTTAAATTTGACACTGGATGTGGAAACCTTGAATATGCTTTTAGTCTAAAGTAGTTATTAAGTTTACCAAAATTGTCTATATTTTAGATAACATAATTAAATGTTATATATATTAACTTACTCAGTCTCATTCTTGTGAGTATATTTCTCAATTATATTAGTCTCCAGTCAAAAATATTTGTTTGAACAAAAATTTTGTTTGTTCAGAAATAAAAGGATTCCTTCAATAATTTTTTTTCTTGTTTACAAAGAGATATTTAACATTTGAGGCTTAATTTTTAAACCATTTCTTTTTTTTAAATATTAATTTTTAAAGCTTAATTTTTTAACTAATAAAAATAATAAAATAAATAGTAAGGGTTTTATTAAGCTCTAGATAATGCACATACCAGTTGTTTGATCAGAAGAATCACCAGAAAATATAATATTAAATGTTTTCTTTAATAACTAGTACATACATGCTGGCACAGGGCTATAGGTATGGTTTGGATTCATTATTTTCATAGCCCTTGCATTCCATTAGGTAAGATGGGCTCAAATAAAAAAAAATATGAGGAAATGTATGAATGTAGCAATAGGAGAATGCACATAATCTGTGTGTATAATAGTAATGAGAAGAGAAATACATGTTCTGCCTGGGGATCTCATTATGCTTCCTTAAGGTAGTGACCTAAACTACTGTGGTTGTTATTGCAGTAATTTTTGTTAGTTGCTTCATTTCTTTGTTGGTTTCATTTCTAAGTATAATCAGAAGTTCTTTAAGTTTTCACATACAGGAAGAATATAAAGGGGAGCAGAAACCATGCTGATAGAGGCAGTGACACATGAATAGCATGTGGTGTTTGGGGAATTACGTATTACTCATTTGGTATTGTTAGAGCCATGGCTTTCAATCCGGAGTGGTTTTGCTCCAACAAGAATATTTGGGACTAGAATAAATGACCCATGGACATGGAAGGGTGGAGAATGACTGTGGGAGAGGGGCAGTGGGAGGGGTAAGGGAGAGAAATGTGGGAAAAATGGAACAACTGTAATAGAAAAACTAAAACAACCAAACAACAAAAAAAGAATATTTGGGAATGGCTGGAGACATTTTGGCTCTTGCAAGGAAAAGGGTGCTATAGCATTTAGTAGAAAGAGACTAATACTACTATTAAATGTCCTGCAAAAAAGAGAGGACAGCTACACAACAAAGTATTACCTAGCCCAAAATGTCAATAATGACAAACTTGAGGAAGTCTTGGTTAAAACATGAAATCTGAGGCGATAAAACAGGGAGAAATAAAAGATAAGAAGGCAGAAAGAGTCTATTTTATGAGGTGGGGGTAGGGATGGCTTTGAATATTAGCCTCAAGAGTACATGAGTACCGTGAGTATTATGAGTGATGAAGAAATAAAAGGTAAAATGTAGGCCTGAACATGTAGTGACTAGGTGTGGGTGGCACAGACCTAGGGTAGGAGTTCACATAGGGGATCGTACACACACACTTTCCCCTGGTTTTGTGCAAGGAATGACCTCCACAACCAGTTGCAGTCAAAAAACTTATTTACAGGTTTGAAAAATGAAGAAACTGAATGCTAAAATGATGGTGAAGTAGATTTAGGTTTAGGTGTTGTTCAATATGAAATGTATTTTTTAAAAAGAGATTATGTCTAATTTTAGAAATTATGGGCATAATTTGAAGGATGGATTGGGAAAGGCATGAAGATGAATAAAAAATGGGAAAAAGGGACTTTTGGCCAAGATGGAGGCGTAGACAGACATGCTGCATCTCCCTCCACAACTAAGAAGGAATACAACTACTTCAAAACTAGAAACAACCAGAAGTTCCATAAAATCAAACTGCATGGAAGTCCAGCAAACAAAGATATAAAGAAGAAATACTCATCCAGACAGGTAGGAGGGGTGGAGCTGGGGCAGAGAGGACGCGGTGTGGTGGCAGCAGCAGCAGCAACAGAGGCAGGTCAGCAGAAAGTGCAATCACACATTTTAAAGTCAGGAGGGACACCTGGGGAGCATTTCCAGCTCCTCACCTGACCTAGCAGCTCATGGTCCCAGCACTGGGGAAAATCAAGCCTCATTGCTTCTGACTGTGCAGACCAGTGAGGGTTAGGGCGGAGGCAGAAACTGCGGGTCTCTCAGCAGATTCCTCTTGTTAAAAGGGCCCCCATGGTCCTAGAGCATCCACAGACCCACCCACTCTGGGAACGATGGCCAGGGAAACAGCTAGAGGGGTGCCAGTCCGGTGTGGAAGTGGGAGAGGTACCTGAAAAAGGAGTGAGTGCTGGGCAGGCAGCATTGTTCCCTCTCAGGCCCCTCCCTCACATACAGTGCCACAATGTGGTGAAACAGGTCGCCCTGTACTGACAAATCCCTAAGGCTCCACCCCTTACAGTGTAACAGGAGTGACAGCTCTACCTGGGATGCAGAGGCAAACAAACACAGGAGCCTGTCAGAATGAGGAGACAGAGAAGTATGATCAAAAAGGGGAAACAGATCAAGGTTCCAGGGGGAGAACTAAGCGACTAGGAGATAGTCAACCTCACAGATGAGGAGATAGACAACCTAACAGATGCAGAATTTAAAACACTGGTGATAAAGATGCTCACAGGCTTGACAGATATGCTTGAGTACGGCAAATGCATAAGAGAAGAAGTGAAGGCTATGCTATGTGAAATGAAGGAAAATTCACACAAAACCAATGTTGAAGGGAAGGAAACTGGGGTTAAAATCAATGATTTGGAACATAAGGAAGAAAATAATAGTCAACCAGTGCAGAATGAGAAAGCAAGAATTGAAAAAAATGAGGAAAACTTCCCAAATTTTGTGAAGGAGATGGACATACAGATATGAGAAACACAGAGGGTCCCAGGTGAGCTGGACCCAGAGGGGACCATACCAGGATGCATCATGATTGAGATGCCAAAGGAGAAAGATAAAAACAGAGTCCTGGGGGCAGCAAGAGAGAGGTGGAGAGTTGCCTACAGAGGAGTGCCTATAGGACTATCAGCTGATTTCTCAGAGGACACGTTGCAGGCTGGAAGGGACTGGCAAGCAGTATTCAATGTGATGAAATGCAACCTGCAGCCAGGATTACTCTATCCAGCAAGGCTATGATTTAGAATGGAAGGGCAGATGAAGTGCTTCCCAGACAAGGTAAAGCTAAAGTAGCGCATCATCACCAAGTCATTATTATATGAAATGTCTAAGGGACTTACGTAAGAAAAAGAAGATCAAAACTATGAACACTAAAATAACAACAAACTCACAACTATCAACAACTAAATCTAAAAAATAAAAACAAAATCCAACTAAGCAAACCAGAATAGGAACAGAATTTTAGGAATGGAGATCATTTGAAGGGTTATCAGCTGGGTGGGGGAGAAATGGGGATATGGGGCAGGGATTAGGAAGCATAATTGATTGATACAAAATAGGCAGAAGTTAAGAACAATATAGGAAAGGGTGAAGCCAAAGAACTTATATGCACGACCCATGGACATGAACTAAGGGGGGGGGGTGGAATTGCTGGAGGGAAGAGGAGTGCTGGGCAGAGGGGAGCAAAGGGGAAAAAATTGGAACTACTGTAACAACATAATCAATAAAATATACTTTTAAAAAATGGGAAAAAGACATGGAGACAAGAGGTCAATAATTATGGCAGGAAAATTCTGGCTTAAATAGAAGGGCTATTATAGGAAGTATTGAGCCATGACATATAAAAATATAACATTATTTGCTGGAGGGCTTTGGATGCTAGTTGTTGCAAGTTTATATTTGATGCAAATTTTAGGAATAGGAGAGAGATGAATGAAAATACTTTTTTCCAGCCTTGTGTAAGATAGGTCACGGCAGGGATAAAATGAGGCATGCGATAGGGTGATCAGCTAGGAACCTATTGAAGTTCTGCCCTCAATTTCCAAACAAAATAACTGCTCACTGCCATCCATAAAATATCCTTCATATACATGAAACGTGTTATTAAGTTTCCTTTCCATTTTCTTGGGTATGTACACTTCATCTGTTAGCCTTTCCTCATCGGGCACATTTTCCCACACTTCGGTGGTTTATTTTGCTTTTGCCTTTATATGCTCACCAATTTTCTTCTTCCATCTCTTACTTCATTTGCCATGATTTGAGTCGAATGGCACATTCTAATAAAGTTCAGACCAAAACTTATCTGAAGGAAAAGATATTGTCTATTCAAAAGGGAACATTTGGTATTTGGTTTGTTAGGTAATGAAAGATTAAAGAAGATAAGAAGGGTAGACTCTAACTTATTATACTTTTCTCACAAGTACTGAATAGGCAACAAGATGTGAATAAAGTGATTAATAAATGTGAGAATGGGAAAAGTGCTATGTCCTTAGTGTTTATTCAAAGCCATTTCAATTAAAGTAAATATTTTAAAATAATAATTTCAATTAAGGCAAGGTTATTTTAAATCTGTGGAGTTAGATCTTTTTGTATTCTTGCCTAGTGAAAATAGTGTGACATACCCCTTCCTTCCATTATAAATATAGTGAAAATGTACCAGCAAAACACGTGAGAATAAATCAATGCTGAGATTTTTCCCTAAGTTCAAGACAGATTAAATGATATAAAAGGAAAAGACTTCCACTTCAGATGATAGATTGTATTTCCCTGTCTGCAACAAATTAAAAAAATAATCAAAATATGTAATGATTCTTAAGGCATTTTACATCAGACAGTGAAGACAGAAATCGCTATAAGGAAGGAGGGAAAAAAGGTGAGCCATGTGACATATGAGCACCTGGGTTTACTGCGTTGAGGAATATTCTAGGCACAGCACAGGAACCCAGGTAGGCTTGGCAGTTACCTGAATTAAGGAGATAGAGAGAGCCTGAAGTCCCAGGAAACCAAGGTGGCCAAAGTTCGTAGGACAGAATGTCAGTGAGAAGAGAGATACACAGACAGACGATGCTGGAGATCTTCATATTTTATATATGTGTGTGTATATATATATAGACTGGTTGGCCTTCACTGCAGATTAGATTTTCAAAAAGGATTAATGAACTTGAACATAGAAATAACAAATATCCAAAGGAAGTGGAGAAAAAAAGACTAGAAAATGTAAATAGAGCATTAATGTGTTGTGGGACAGCTTCAAGTATTGTAGTGTATGCTTAATTGAAGTGCCTGGGGATGGGACAGAGGCATATAATATTTCGGAAATAATACATGAACATTTCCTAAATTTGATTAAAAAACATAAGTCTACATATACAAGAACTTCAACAGGCAAATCAAAAGATAGATGATGAGAACTATACCAATGCACACCATAATAAAATTGCTTAAAACTAGTGATAAGAAAGAACGTCTTAAAAGTAGCCCAAGTAAAAAGATATATTATGGAACAGTGGAACAGGCATAATGACAACAGGAGAAATCTTTGGAAACAATGCAAGCTAAAAGACAGTGTTCAATATCTTTAAAGTACCTGGAAAAAACACAATTATAACCTAGAATTTTCACCCAGTAAAAATATATTTTTTAAAGATTTTATTTATTTACTTTTTGCAGAGAGGGAGAAAGAGAAGGAGAGAAACATTGGTGTGCGAGAGATACATTGATCAGTTGCCTCTCACAAGCCCCCAACTCGGGACCTGGCTCATAACCCAGGCATGTGCCCTGACTGGGAATTGAACTGGGAACCTTTTGGTTCACAGGCCAGCACTCAATTCACCCAGCCACACCAGCCAGGGCTAAAAATATCTTTTAAAAACAAAGGTGAAATAAAGACTTTTTCAGATAACAAATGGTAAAATAATTCATCAGCATGTACCAGCACTATAAGAAAAGAAAAATTTTACCAGAGAGAAATCTGAATCTATACAAAGAAATTAAAATCATTACAGTGTTAACTATGTGAGTAAATATAAATATTTTTCCTATTTAAATTCCTTTATAAATAATCATTTAAAGCAACACTAATAACAATGCATCATGGAATTTATACCATAAAATTGAAATGTTCAAACAATAGTATAAAGTTTAAATGGGAAAAAATAGATGCACACTCATGGTTGACATACTAAGTGGTATGAGGCCAGTTGATGGTAGACTGTGTTAAATTAAGGATATATCCTATAAACCTCAAAGCAACCAGTAGAAAACAGAACAAAAATTTGTAGCTAAGGAGGTAAAATAAAATTATTTAAAAATTTCAATCCAAAGATAGAAAAAAGAGGAAAAAGGGTGAAAATCGAACAAAGAAGAGCTGGGACAAATAAAAAAAGAATATAGCAAAATGGTATACTTAAACCCAATTATATCAATAATGACATTACATATAAATTTAAAAAATATGTTAGGCAGATATTATCAGATTACATGAAGAAGATGCTGCCTATAGAAAATCTGTAAAAGTAAAGGCACATATAGATTAAAAGTAAAAAGATAAATAACAAAGTAAAAGGATGGTAATATGTGTGCTGTACTCATACTAATCACTGTGAAGGCCCATTGGCTGTGCAGACTGTGGGAAGGTGCTGAGCTCCTGTAGTCTGTTCTCGTCTGAATCTGCTTAGCAGCCTGGATGCCCCATTGCAATTCTACAGCACTATCTTAAGTCCCTTAGAGAGGCATGCAGAGAAGTGCTAGATTATGGTACAAAGGTCCCTGTGTAATTTCTGCATAATTTACATCTGCCTATAAACTAGTTACTACTGAAAAAAATTAGGGATTAAAAGTCTTGAAAAAATATATACTTTTTCATACTTTCCAGAGCTTTTTTGACTCTATGAAATGTGAAAGGAAAGAAGTAAAAGCCTATTTGAGATATTTTTCTTCTCACGCTCAGGTATTGGGAGAAGGAACAAGATACTTTGAGCTTTTTAAATTGTCAGTATACAATTCTCTAAGAAGTATGCTAAGAATTGGGTTATAGAAAGACACGGAAGAAAGGCACATATGACCAGAGAAGCAATGTCCCCAAGTGACCATTCCTATGTAATTCCTTGGAATAAGCACCGTCCACTATGAAAGACCTTAGAGATGCAAAAAGCTACTCAGAATAAAAAAAACATCTCTTATTTTCCACCGATAACTTCTCCAAGTCTAATTAGCATGTGGTTGTGAGAAGGCAGGCACTTCATCACAGTAGAACATCATGGAAGAAATGAGGCCCTGGATGAAAAGAGAAGTTTAAAAAATGTTGTCTTAAAGAAGGAATGTAATAGTCAAAAGAACAATTCAACACATGGTTCACCTTGCAGATAGGGCAAAACTGAAGCATGGCACCCCAGGAGCGTGCTGTAAAATCTGGGGACCACTAAGGTGCTATCTGAGCTCTAGCTTCCCAACTAGCACATATATCATTATTGAAATGTAAAATATATTTCCTACTGGGAGTCATGGTCAGAATAATTTGAAAGCCACTGTTATGAAGGAAGTTAAAGTCCTTGACCTTAGCTATAAAAATGGACTGATGTATGTTAATGGCAACATAGCAGTTTGAATTTAGATAACTAAGCTATGTTTGAAAATAATTGTGCAATTAACTTTTAGCTCTTTTTGAAATTCTTAAATTTGTATTCTGGGTAAGCAGCAGATTTTCAAAGTTTAAAATTTAGAGTTTTGAAGGGTATATTATAAATATGTTCTCTCCTGTTTTCTGCCCTAGACTTTTAGTTTCTCTTGCTTTAAGCAATCAATAAGTTACTTATGTCTTCTTTCAGAGATGCACTACTCATTAGCTATGTGCTTCAAGACAAGTTGAGGGTAATTTTAGCCTGGAATGATGTCCTGGAATGGGTGGCTACCTTTATTTTTCTTAGGCATTGTGACCTGTAAGTATCCAATACTCACTGTAATTCTGCTGCCCGACCCTTCTTACCTTTCTATTCCCAAGAAGACTGAGATTCGTTTCATCCCAGTTGACTTTATGAGGAAAAAGGCCCATTAGCCAACTCTCCAAAACACATACCTGACTTTTACTATGGTCTTCTTGGGATCCACAGGAGATTTCTGATAACAATGGCTAACAATTAGTGAGTGTTCTGTTCCATCATGATTCTAAGTAGTTTACGCATAATATATCACTTAATTCTCACATAGGCACTAAATAATTCCTAGGAGGCTAGTACTATCATTATTTTGCAGATGAGATGACAGAAGCATTTAAAGGAACTGTGCAAATTCACAGAGCTAGCAAATGGTAGCTGTCAGAGTCAAACCAGGCAGCCTGGCTCCAGGGTTTACTGTTGTCTTTTCTTCCTGGGATAGAAAGGATATAGCTTTTTAGGACCCCTGGCTTTTATTGAACTATGCTATTCTCCTCCTCCAAACACTTCCTGTGCTACAGGAGTGACTATACCCTGAAAGACAACCTTAAAGGTGTGTGTGTGTATGTGTGTGTGTGTTTGTGTGTGTGCATGCATGTGTGTGTTTAGCTGTATTTTGTGAACTGGTGTTTCTGTTAAAAGATTCAATTATCTGGAGAAAAGATAATCTGCTTTATTCTCTGTTAGAATTATAAAATTTGTCTTTCATCAATCAGACAAGCATCTGCTGGGACAAACTGATGTAGTAACCCTCAGACTATTTTAGATTACCTAAAACAAGGAAAGGGTGAATAAGGAGGAATGAAATTCAAAACAGAGCCAATAGAGTTGTCAGATAAGATATGTTAATAATCTATTTAGTTATATGAGGAGGGTTGTGTGATGTCCAAGTCTCTACAGAATCGTAAGTAAAATCTGCATTGCTCTCCAAGAGCTCTTGGTAAAGAGGATTTATTTGGGGGAATGAAGAGAGGTGCCAGTATCAAAGAATTGGTGACTGAAAGTTATCTGGATACTTCTACATTAATTTTTTACATTCTATCCAAACATTTTCTGTGTTCCACAGTGTAATATCTATCTCTAAAATGCTTAATTAAAAATATAAGCTAAGTAATATTATATCAGATTAAAATGCAGTAACTCAAAAGGTGCAGAAATTTAGCTCTCTCAAATATTTAATAAATACATATATTTGTTTTCACTGAAGTAGCAATATATTAAGTTTCTCCAAATTTTAATTTTAATTTTTGGCCAATAATTTAATCAATGTATAATGATTCTCATAAAGAACTGTGGAAGTTAAGATGATTTGACTTCCTCGAAAATAGATTATGCTTATTTAATTCTAGCTTTCAGAGCTTTAAAACACACATCAGGATTAATAAATGTGTGTCTAATGATGGTAGTCATGAAAAGATTAAAATGTTTTGAAGACTATTGTAATTAGATCTCACACATTTTTTTAAACATGGAATCCCATGAAGAAAATATTTAGGATATATAGTTAATAATAGTAATATTTTTTGTTTTATTCTACTGCTTTTATTTTTGAACTAAATGTGGCATTTAACTTCTAAATATCTTGATAAGCCTTGTAAATTATCAGCTCGAATGCACTATCCCACCTTCTTCTCTTATTTGATCTACACAAGCAGAAAAGAAATCTTAAAATTGTGCAGCAAATTTGTGATTTTCATAATTCATAGTTCCTTCAATCTAAAAATAATGATAGCTAGTATTTTTTTCTATAAGCTAGGCAATGTGTTAAGACAATTAACAAGATTTATTTTATTAAAACCTCAAATAACTCTATGGTGAATTAAATATGTTACCTCAGTTTTATATAATGCATAGCATATGCTTAAATGAAGTTGTTATTTGGCCATTTAGAAATACCTTGGGAACTAAGTTTCCACACTTGGATAAAAGTTCTGCATTTCTTTACCTAGAATTATCCTGATCCATAATTACTCTAATTTATAATAGCAGGGAAATCTAAATACTCCCTTCTCACATTAGGCTGATCTACAGCTTTTCCTGGATGGGTGCTACCTACCTAAATTCCCTTCCTCAAGATTCTTTTCTGAGTGTAAAGCCTCTTGTGGCAGTCAAAGTTAAATTTGATGAACTTTCTATCCTTTTTTACAAAGGACTGAAAGTAACTTTAAGGGGAGAAAAGTGAACTTAAGCACTCACATAACTTGAAATCAAGGAATAAAATGGGATTCTTATTCTGTATATGGGATTAAGCTGACTATCTTTTATACAGTTGATAATGGTTAAGACAAGAAAGAAATAATGGAATATCCAACCTATTTTGATGAATATAGTAAATGAAAAGTACAGAAAATGTTTAATAAATGCTGCTAAATTATGAGCAAGAGTGTGGTCCCTGAAGTCCTAGGGTACAATTGAATACAATGGACTCTGAGGAAAGTATATGACAACATCGTTGGCAGTAAGACCATAATAAATTATATTTATATTAAAATAAAAATAATAATAGATCCTTTGAAAGAGTTTTAAAAATGTTAGAGCATAGAAAAATATACTGATGTTTCAAAGAATAATGATTTTGAAAATAACTATAAGCTTTATGCATTTGGGAAAACAACAGCAGCAACTGTGGGCTTAATGATGCCAATGCATTCAGCTCTTTTTTTTTTTCCTGATTTTTCACCTATGAGGTGGATATATTTTCTACAGTGCTTTTAGGAAGTAAAAAAGCTTGAGATAGAGATTATTAATTTGGAGATGTATAAACATTTGCTAAATGTCTAGGGATATATATTTATAAAATTATTAAGTTTTAACAGTGACAGGTATATATTTTGCATAACATTTGGCCACTTTTTCAATGAGCAAATAGGCTTTAATGGGTTTGTTTATTTTCAGGCAACACTTTGATCAATAAAATGAAGGCAAATGCAGGGGTTTCATGCCAAAAGCTGTGTGCGTATGGAGGGTTATATTTCTGGACACTTCATATTTGGGGGTGGTGTTTTATCTGAAAATAATGACAAAATAACAACTTAAATGACATGAAAATTAAAAAATTACAAATATAGGATCAGGCTATTTTTTAATTTGTTTTGCAAAAATTAATATAAGCCATGTTATAGGTTTTAATCCAAAGACAATTGATGGGCATTATGTAGAGGAATGGTATGATCACATGTATCATTCATAAAAGATTACTTTGACTGCAATGATAAGATGTAGGGTGACAAGAGAGACCACTGCATGGTGTGAGATGGTGGATTCTCAGAGTGAGACAAGACTGGGAGCGAAGTGAAAGCATTGTGGGGTAGTGAATGGTATAATTAACAGTGTCAAGGAAGAAAGGATGAAAAAATATGGCAGTGTGAACATCAAAAATCAGGTTTTAGAGTTGGTGCCTACTGAGTACAAGGGGATAGGTTAGGCTGGTTTACAAAAATAAACTTATGAAAATAAAATAATAAAAATTTCTCTGACTGAAAAATTACTATTCTGTCCTAGCCAATGCCACATAATTATATGATGATTATGTGTTTCATAAAAAATTCAAGTACAGTTACACACCACTTAACAACAGGTAAAATTCTGAGAAATGCGTAGTTAAGCAATTTTGCCATCGTGTATACATTATAGAGTGCACTTACGCAAACCTAGATGGTATATCCTACTGCACACCTAGGCTTTATGGTATACCACCATTGTTAACCAATGTCATTATGTGGCACATGACTGTAATATAACAAGTAATCTATGAACAGATGATTTCAGGACACATGGAGCAAAATATCACCCACAGTATTCTATTTAGTTCAATTTCTACTTATCTACAGTGATAGAGCTACAATTCCTAACATTGTTTCCCATGGACTTCGGGTTTAATGTTTCATTATATCCTCTTATGTTTTCCACCATTATTCTTAGGTCTGTCATTCATCTTGTCATGTATAATTAGATGCTCTCTAATCAGTGGGGTGATTAAACCGATGGTTCAATGCGGAACCCCTTAAAGGCCTTTTGTCTTTGTATTTTGTATTCCCAATGCCAGACATGGTGCCTTAAATCTTTTAAAATCTTTTGCTTTTTCAAATTTATGAAGATCCAGAGAGACTGAGTAATGCTGAAACAGATTTACATGATCAAAGAAAGTTTAAAATATGGGAAGCATAATTTTATATTATGTGCATGTTATTTACTTAACTAAAAACACATAATTCAATATAAATGTTATATTAAACAAAATACTTGATTTTGTACAACATTCCTTTCCCCAACCATGCCAGATAGCTGTTTGCTCTAGAAGCAATGTTGCGAGTGTTTGAGTGAGGCTGACCAATGGGAGATGTTGAAGTGATTGTAAGTTGCCCTTATTATTGTCTCTGCTCCCATACACCATTAGCTCTCTCCCAAGACATGTTCTGTATTGTCTTCTTGTTCTCATATTTCTACTCCTTTTCTACTGATAAATATCCAAGGGATATTGTATTGAGTGTTGAGATATTTTGTTTCTGTTCTTTCTTTTCCAAAATGGATATAACATGTATTCTATCTCAGATTCTGGTAAGAATAAAATGAGGTATTTTGTTTGAAATCATACTGAAAATGTAAAGAATGAGCATGGGTTTAAGTCATAAGAAGGATTGCTATTACAGGAAAGTATACCAGAGACTATGGGTATCAAAGATTTCAGGAACTAGAGTAGAAAACATGATAGATATATGCGAGAGATCAATTACATCCATAAAAGGCAAAATATGTTGTGGCTTCCCACTTCTGCTAAGAATAAAATCCAAAATCCTTAGCATAATATACTAAATGCTTTGCAATTATGTATTAACTGATATCTGCACTATTCAGGCTCAGCCTTCCACAATCTGACTTAAATGTCTTTCCTCAGCAGAAAAAGTCCTCAGATGGCAAAATGCTCTCTCCAGTGCACTGCTCTCTCTTTTCTGAAGACTCCTGGCCTCAACTTTACCTTTACCTCTGTGGAACTCTGTATCCACCCACACTATGGGAATAGTAAGGGAATTAATGAGCTTATTTAATAGTGTCTAGTACATAACTAGTGCATAAAATAATGACTATTCATGTTAAAAGTGCATTGTTTTTCATGTACAGAATTTCTTAATAGACTGAGATTCTCATGGGGACAATCTGCATCTCATTCATTTTTGTGTTCCCTGGAACTTAAAATAATGTCTGCAGCACTGTGATAGATTAATGTATATTTTGGGGGGAAAAGGAAAGAAACTGTAAATCAGTAAACACTTGCTTTAAACCAAGGCAGTCAACACCCTGGACAGGTAATGGACTAGTGTGATTCTGGGACAGACTGCCCAACTTTTACTTCTGCCAGGAATAAATAACTTATTTTGAATATGGAATAAAAAACATAAAGGTGTGTTACTCAAAACAACATTATGTAATCAATATTTTAGTGCTATTTTTATCAGCATTTGAAGGTGCCAACTAAAGAGCAGAAAAAATTTGATGGCCCATTGTTTTAAACAAATTAAATGTTCTGATTCCTTTACATCTCACATTAGTTAGTGCAGTATAGTAACAAAACCATGTCCTTCATTTGTGTTTTTCTGTTTATATGCATGAAGGTTCCTCTTTTCTCACTCCTTGTTCATTTTCATGTTTATATTGTTACCATAATTATTTACAAAAGTGATTCAATGACCTCAGACATAGGCCTATAAATATGAAACCTAGACTCTCGTAATGCAGTAATTCTCCTGAGAAAGCATTTACATGAACTTTGGGTAACTTGCTTTGATCCCATTGAGTTTATTTATTTCTGAATATTAAAAATTTTTTTTAAATGTACCAGGGATTTCCAAACATGGGTTTATGATCCACCAGGGTATGCATAAAAATAAAGCCCACTTTAATTTACTTTTTGTATTAAGAATAAATATATCACCTACAGTACTACAGAAGAAGTAGAAAGTGTATTCCAAAGTTAAGCAAACAAAAATTAAAATAAATTTGCTAAATGTCACATGTATAAATTGTAGACTATTTTTGAATTTGTTCAAAGAAAAAGTAGTCAAATAGACATAATCCTCAAGAATATTTTATACTACAATGATCTAAAACCAGATCCCACTGAGCAAAAGAATTTCCTGTCAGATTGAATGTAATAAATGTTGGTTTTTCAAATAATAGCAAAGTAGAGTTAATAATTGTATCTGAAGAAGTCAATGTATCCAGATTTTAAAAGAAATATGGACATAAGATGAGGTTATAATTCAGAGAATTTATATATAAAATATCAAATATTAATCTTTTTCTATAATTTTATAAATTACTGATTATCTTAATAGAGAAATTTGCATACTTAGTTCTATGATAACTTTATTATTTTTTGAGGTAGACCAGGAAATTTATATTAGTTTTTTTATTTTAAGATAAATGCAATAAATTTTAGAAATTATCTTTTTGATTGTAAGTAGTCAAATGGCTATTATACAATATTATTTTATTTCCAGTACCATTTTACATCTAAATAAAACTATACTTACATATGTATATACAGACATATCTGCAAATGTTTCCTTGGGGTCTGAGTTGAATACAGTTAGTTGTGGAAAATAGTTTTGTCTTGGTAAGTGTGAGTTTTACAAAATACTTCATAAATTTTCAGATGTAAGGTATTGGGACTAAATTAAAATGCATTACTTCTATATCTGTAAATTATGGTTCCAAGATGTTATTCCAAATAATGATAGAGCACATAAAAGAGTAGAGTATATTTGTTCTTATTCCCCAAATAAAATTTTCTTAAGTCATATCTTCTCACAAAAAATAGATTGAATTAACTATAATATTAAAATGCCTGATGATATGACCAGTTAGAAAAAAGTTCTTTTATTTAATATGGCTTAATTTTTGTAAAACATAAAAGAAAATAGCCTGACCCTATTTTTAAATTAATTCCTTTTAAAAATCTCTCTTAACTCTACAACTTAATATCAGAAAGGTTAGTTTCTGATAATGGCACTAGTTTAATTACAATCAAGCATAGCCCTTGTTGGGTGGCTCACTTGGTTAGAGTATCATACTGTATACCAAAAAGGCTGCAAGTTCAGTTCCTGGTCAGGGCGTATACCTAGGTTGCATGTTTGCTCCCCAGTCAAGGCATGTATGGAAGGCAGCCAATCGATATTTCTCTCTCTTTATCCGTCTCCTCTCTCTCCTTTCCTCTTGCTCTAAAATCAATAAACATGTCCTTGGGCAAAGATTAAAAAAATCAAGCATGTTATTTGGTTTACCAGGGTCTATTGAATGTTTCTGTGAATAGAACACTATGGAATGCACCTGGAGATGGACACAACAGAACTATGAACCTTGCCTAGTGGTGATATACACACAGTAGACCCCCTTATTAGTTGAATAATAAGTACAAAAGAAATAAGAAAAAAGAGCAACTGGTTGAGGAGGCTCTAAATACAGGAATAGCATTGACATAATTAAGAATAAAAAGACCCATGGGCATAGACTGGGGGAAGGGGGTGCTGGGCGGGGGGGAGCAAAGGAGAAAAAAATCAAACTATTGTGACAATATAATCAATAAAATATACCCCCCCAAAATAAATAAACTTCCTGACTTGAATTCATGCAACTCCCTAATAATTTGTCTAATATAATGGTAGTAAAGACAACCATAAGAAAACACTTTTATTGAGATTTTATATATATTTAGCAGATAGTATCTCATTTAATACTCAGAACAACCAAAAGAGGTGGTCACTATTATTAAATCCAGTTTATAACTAATGAAATTGAAATATAGAGAAGTACCTTGTACCAAGCCACATAGTAAGGGGTAGAGTCTGACTGAAACTGGGTGTTTGATACCAAAGCTTTTACTGTTAACTACTAGCTGTACTAATGTGTCATTTTTGTTTGTATTAATATCATTACCTGTATTATATATGTGTGTATATAACACAAAATATACTAAATATAACATATATAATATTCATAAACCTACTATCTATGTATACATGTATAAGTATGTATTATGCTTCTCTTCTTTTTTTAAAGCAATGTATACTACCACTCCAAGATGTTCTGGAATGTTGACATAGTGATTTGCCTTGCTCAATGATATCCCTTTACTGATAAGCCTGACTATACCTGCCAGTCTCTCCATCTCTTATCTTGATTTTGTAATTAGAATGTTCCCCTTGCTGTTCATGGATCAATTCATGGACTGGCTTAGCCATGCATATCTGTTACTAAAGAGTAAGAATCTGATGTTAGGACAGAATAAAGATATTTTGAATATAGTGAAATCTATTAGCTCTTTGCTACTATGTCAGTTAATAGTTATAATTCCCTAGTTTTCCAATATAAAAAAGCCTTTTTACCTCCTTGATGATCACTTTTAGAGGATATGCAGGGAGCAGAATAGGAGAGGTTAGAGAAGCAGATCTTCACCATTCAGGTATGTACACCTATACTATACATACCAAGCACTAGTCCATCAGTCAGCTCAATGCCATGGGCAGTTTATTTGACTCACACCATGGCCAACTACTGCCAGCTTCAACTGGCTGACTGCCTTCACTGGTGTTTCCAGGCCCAAGACTCTTTATGAATACATATTTATCTTTAATCTCAGATGCTTTACAACCTATCAAAGATAGGAAAACATTTTGGGTCAATTTAGAGCTATCTTTAAACTCTGTGGTTAAATCTGCTAAACCAAATCTAGATTTCACCTAGCAAAGTAACTTTAAAAATGCTGGTTTGAAAAGAACTCAAAATCTTCTTTAGATGTCAGGTTCTTATGACACAGAAGAGAAGGAAATCTCATTTTAATGATTTAAGTCTAGGTATTTCACAAGTATACCATGTTGATTTTATATTGTTAGTGGAGTGAGAAGAATCATTTATTGAAAGTACTTTACTATATATATATATACATTTAGTCTGTTTTTGTTAAGTTCATCTCTGTCATAAAAGATTTTTAAAAATATGCTTTCTTTCTTCTTATAGAATGTCTTGGTAATAAAATATTCTTAATCAGAATTATGAAACAAAAGCATATAAGGTATTCATACTGGTTTATGAATATTTTTTAAAAGTTTTCATGATAATTCCTTGGGGTATAGGGCTGGCATCAGCCATGACTCTAAAATTAGACATTTTTTTCTTAATTGTCATCCAAGGATATGCTTTTATTAATTTGAGAGTGAAGTAGGGGCAGAGAGGAGAGAGAGAGAGAGAGAGAGAGAGAGAGAGAGAGAGAGAGAGAGAGAGAGAGAGAGAGAGAAACATTGTTTGGTTGCCTCCTGTAGGCACGCCCTGACCAGGGATCAAACTGGCAGCCTAGGCATATGCCCTGACTAGGAAATCAAGCCCTCAACCTTTCAGTGCATGGAAGGACTCCAACCAATGGAGCCACCTGGCCAGGGTAGACGTTTATTTTTCATGCACTTTCATCTTTCTTCCAGTTCCTTTTATTCCCCACCAGGTAAAACTAAGAAGTTATTAATTAACCCTCTTTTGACCTTTATGACATTTTTAAATATCCCTAATCTTTGGTGACTTTTTCTTCCTTCAGTTATTAGAAAGCCCTGTATATTTTTTAAAACACCCCCTCTCACTCCATAGGCAAGGAAAACAAACATTAATTACCATTTATTTTTTTCAACATCTAATTCTAGCCAAAACAATTAGCTTTTAAACCAAATATGTACTTTACCATAATTTGTACTTTTTCTATTTCTAGGTTCCATCTGTGACAATGTCAGGTTTTAGCCTCACTTAAATTTACATTTTTGGTATTAGAAAATGTGTAGAGAAGTGTTTTTGAAGATAAAGGTCTCCTTGGATTCCATGTTTAATTCAAGGTTATGTCTGAGGGTATTACTGTCATGCAGATTGGAGCTCTGTTGTGGGAAGCCAAGTTCTCCCCATTCCCTCCTTAGGGTAACAGGCTAGTCACTGAGTCATCGAAGGCTTTTCTTGTTATCTAGGCTTTCCTTGGATTGGCAGAATGCATCAGGCAGAGTTCACTATGGATAATTAAAACAAGCCTAGCAATTTTAAGGAAAAAAAGGTTTTAAAATACATAATTACAAAATAGTTGGATGGGTTGAAAGACCAGGCTTCAGGTGGGCCATGATAACCCCAGGGTAAAACAGGCTCCAAAGATGCTACCAACTGTCACTATCAGAAAGCCAGGCAACTGGAACGGGGCTGTTGCCTGTCAGTCAGCTGAGATTCAGAGATCAGGAAACTGTTCTGTTGTTTTGTTAGAACAATATCAGCTGACAATGAATATGTCAAAACTACTGTATCCATCCCCAACTTTAATTCAAATCCAAATAGAAATCTTACAAATGATTGTCAAAACCTAAGTCACTTTCAGAGATGTAGTTGCGAGACTTGACAATGTAGATTTTAGCATTTTGTACCCTGTAGTACAGAAGGATATTGGAAGAGATGCCAAAGGGAGTAAATCTTGATGTTTTGTTAAAAATGCAAGTGCTCAAGAACTTTTATCTATCCTTCTCTAAATAGTTACATGTTGTAAAACAATGAATTACATATATAAACAAAATATTCCTGAATCAGTTGCTGTAAACTAGGACATTATTTTTGGGTCTTTACTGTTTATTTATTTTTAGAAAGTTTTTGTTTCTATTTCTTACTGCTGATGGTGATTAGATATCAATATCTAATATACTTTCCATAAGGAAGGATATTAAAAGTGTTAGTAAGATTTAATAATGAGATAATAATTTAATACCATTTGCTTCTCATTATATTACATTTCTTATTAAAAAAAATTCCCATTTAAGGATTGGTAATTTTAGATCAATTATGCAAGGTCAAGAGAACAATATAAAATGATATTTTAATAAATGCAGGAGTCATTGAGGAATAAATAATTGATATACAGAATTGGTACTTGCACTGAGGGAAAGGTGCCTAAAAAAGAAAACATGCTTTCATTCTCAATGAGGTAATTAAGTAAGATCAAGATGGTAATATGAGCTATTTCTGTGAACACTAATGAGCTATGCAGATACAAAGGAACCTTAACTGAGGCCTATGCAGGCATGAGAGGGCTCCTAAGTCCAGTACAACTAATGGGGAAGGAGGAAGGGGACATTCTGTTATTATACTAAAGAAATGAAGTGCAATTTACCTTAGTAAAAGAAGGCAATATTTTTCATAAAATTTTCAATTAATCAATAACAATTAAAATATATATAAAATGTACTAATGATATATAACAAAAATTATACTATACTTTAGTGAACCTGGGAAAAATGCAGATGTAATAGTGAAACACATAAATAAGTAAAATATATATTTAAACTTCATTAAACAATAAGACACGACTATTATGATTTTTTTCAATTACAAATTTCAAAATTACCATCTGGAAATCGAGAACTATGACAAAAATGAAAACTGAAATGAAATAAATAGTATGTAGGAAATTTTATGGTTTGCAAAATAGATGTAATGGACATCTATGGTGAACAATGTTTGTAGTCAAATATAATTACAGTTTTTATTATTATTACTATATTATTATTAGGAAAACAAAAATAGCATTTCCTGAGTTTTTATGGGAACTCAACCAGGAATTGTGCATGCACATTTTTTATGGGAACACTGTAAAATAGGTAAAAATTTAATTGAGATTCAGGGAGAGTAAATAGGCAGAGTCAAATATTATCCAGATAACAAACAGTGAATCTAGGCAAAATTGAACTAGTGCTTCAACAACTGTGATACCTGATAATTCCTACCAGGAAGAATTGATTTGCCTGTTGGCTGATGAAAATCATTTCCCCTTATTTTCCTCAAGCCCAATTCTTTTTCTTCTTCCCCAGTCTATCATGACAGAGCAGGCTTAGCTTGTAACAACGTCTTGGACTCAAGGCTTTCTCATTCTGTCCAGTCTTTGTGGGCTTGCCAGACCATGCTTTCCCTTGAACAGGTCCCCCCGAGTGACTCTTTCCTGTCATATGAGATCTAAACTCTTTCCAAGCCATCTACAATATGACTTGAATTTATTTTCCACTACTCCTTCTCAATGCATTCCTTTTTCCTCTAATGAGCCTAGGCTTCTTGAGTTCAAAGGAATCAATGATGCTTAAAAGACCCTATGTTTACAGTTATCAATCTTAACCAAAATAGTTGTCTCTGTCATTTAGCCCATGACTGAATTCTAAGCATTTCTGTTGACTCCAGGTAACCTTATCCTCTCTATCAATGAATTTTCTGACTCACTGCTCCATTCTTGTTGCACTTAGCAGAACTCTAGCTTAGATTGTTTTCTATTAAGTTCGTGTTTTGAATCATCTCTCCTGCAAGACACTATAAGCTCCTTGAAAATACAGACCTTGCTTAGCACATAAGCCAATTTCCAAAAAATGTAAATATGGTACTTTAGTTAGAATGAAATTTTTAAAGCAAATATAAATACTCTAGAAATTATTGTAAAAGACCCATAATTTAAAAATTATTAAGTGGGATGTGGGTTAAATGTTGATTACACTGAGGTATTAGAAATATGAATTTAAAAATAAATAATTAAGACAGAAAATATCATGAGTTTCACCTTGAAAATATCATCTGAGGTAATATGGGAATTTATCAGCAATTGTTTAGGAAAATATAATATTTAAACAAAATAAAAGGGCTAATGAAATTCTGTACAGATATTGATTGATATTAACTAGAAAGTACTTAAAAATATCTAAATTTAGTGACAATTCGTTCTCTGTTCCAATTAATTTTGTTTCTCTACCACTTAAATTCCTGTATCCATATCTTAATATATGCAGCTGAGCCCCAATACCTTACCCTTTCTCTTATCAGTCTCAATCACACACATGCTTCAATTCATCAAGACCAAAAACCAATCTGTTGGCTGTATACAGGCAATATTATGTTAGGATGATGGAAAGGGAGACAGAGAAATGTTGGCAGACTACGGAGATATTCAGAAAATAGAACAGAAAGGACAAAGTGGTTTGGGACAGGGGTGTAGGGACTAGGTATGGGAAAGATGACTCGCAAGTGTCTGGCTTTTGTAGCTGATTGGATGTTAGTGCCATTTACTGATACATCTTGTTTGAGGGAAGATAGTGATGTTTGTTCTGGAAATGCACAGTTTAGAGTGTCCATGACTATCTTATTCATGTAATCTTAATAGGGCTGATAGCACCACCAAAGGGGTAAAAATTGTTTCTTGAGTAGTGAAAGATATCTTATTCCTTTTATGCACAGAAATGCATAAAGTATATATTTAAAATTTCACTGGGCAAAAATATAAAAAAACATCTATAAGGCTCCTTAGGAAAATTGAACTGTCCATGGCTTAGGTTCCATCTCTCTAAATGAGATCACTAGCTTGCATTTATAATGCTAATTTATATTTTCTCATGAAAATACAGTTTTTTTCCTGTGTCTGCTACTGTTTCTGTGAACTATTGAACTGGTTTTGGTTAAACAATACAATATTGCTAAAACCTGTTTAAAAAGAAGAACATATCAGATAATTCAGTACTTGTATCATTTCCTATTAGAGAATTTGATTTTCTGTTGAATAATCTTTTTCCAATTCAGACTATATTAAAAATGCAGAGGCACACAAAAAGAACTATAGGTACTTTATAACATGCAAGATGTGGACAACCTATTGAAGAAATAAGTATTACAAATTATATATCTTGTCTAGATATTTCAAAAATTCAATTTTTACTTTCTATGACCTTTCTTAAGATTAGTTACCAGAATATCAAAATTATTTTTTCATAATTAAATCTTTAACATATAAAAACTAGTTAATGTGCATCTGTTCACACCTGATTGAACATTATAATAAAACTGGAAATTAATCCCCATATAGTGTTTGCAATAAAATGATCGTCGGCAGCCGTCCGTCTCGAGAGACGATGGTGTAGCTTCTTAAGAGTCTATCTGCACCGCCGAGAATGGCTGTGCAGTCCGACTCGGGAGTGACACGGTATATGTCTCCTCCCGTGTTGAATCGACATCTTGAGATGAAGCTACAGAGCCTGGGCAGGGTGATATGGAGGGTCTGCTGTTGCCCATGCAGCAGACCCCCCCTCTCTTCGCAGCTGAAGGATCCAAGGGAAAGACGGAGTCAATACAGCTTGGCTTCAGGTGCGCCGCAGGAGTTGCCAGTGTTGACTACAACGTCAAACCGCCTTAGGGACTCCGGCTCCGGATTTTCTGTCGGGGTTTACTCCCTTAGCCTTTCCCCTGAAGAGGTATGCCGCAAGGCAGCGGAGGTTTTTTGGAATCAGAGTTTTCCTTCTCTGAATAAAATGATACAGTATTAATTATATTAGTAGCCACATCACTAACAAGATAAAAAATTTTTTATTTAATTTCCAAGTTAACATTTTGCTCTGAAATTTATTACTAAAAAATAGATAGGATGTCTAAATTTAATAAATAAAATACTTAGATGTCTTGTATCTGTCTTTCCTTTTCCAGAACTTGAGGCACTTTGTTAATTTTCCATTAACCACAAATATATACACATCTTAAATTCAACCATGAAATACTAAAGTAATTTAGAGATGGGTTAGTCCCAACCAATAGAATATATATTTATAAAATTGTTCACACATAAAGCAGAAGTTATAATATGCATTTATTCCAAAATTATAGCTAAAATTTTAGAGTTTTTTTGGTAAAGATGGAGTGATTAGGAATGATACTTCCTTATGGAGTCTCCATGATTCCAGGGAGAGGGGATTTTTAAGTGTGGTAGGTGTCCATGCTTTGCTTGCTAACAGATAGACAGACAGATACATTGTGCTCCGGGCCATTTGGTAACTTTACCTGAGTTGCCATTGTTGTCCCTATGAAAACCCAGTGTTAAAACAAGAACCAAATCACTGAATAATCATTTAAAAGTGTCTTTAAAGAGTGAGTCCATGTGACACCTTCCAACTTCATTTCTAGGGCAAAGCTCTAGGTATATTGATACCAGTGATTTTCAACCTTTTTTGTCTTATGGCACATGCAAACTACTAAAATTCTGTGGCACACCAAAAAACGCTTTATTTTTTTTTACCAATTTGACCAAAAAATAAATATAATTTTTATTCATTTACACTGGACAACTAATGTGTTGTTGTCCTGTCTTTTTTTTTTTTTTTTTTTTTTACATCCAAGGGAAAAGAGGTCAGTGCTCCTGACTAAATAGGTATATAGGTATTACAAGTTTTAAAAATTTTTGTGGCACACCAGTTGAGAATCGCTGATTCTCTTACTGCGTTTTTAAAACAAAGTCCACCCTAAACATTAGGAATTAATAGAAACTCTTCAGAAGGAATTTATTTTAGTATCCTGTTCTCCAAAGTAAAGAGTAATTTTCTTTCCACTTTTTAGCTCCGAGTTCATATGTATTTATTTCTGAGTACTAGTGATCATTGTGGTAGAATCATATTTATAATATATCGATTGTTTTTAAATGGCATTTTTATTCTGATTTTAAAACAATACATTCTCATTATTTACTATTTAGGAATTTAACAAGCATTTTACCCATTTTGATATATTTACATACTCTTTTTAAGCATTAAGGTATTATTTCATATATATTAAAATTAGCCAGTTTAAGTATAATTCTATGAATTTTATCAAATATATGAAAGTCATGTAATCACTACCACCAGAATCCTGGCATAAAACATTCCCATCACCTACAAATTTTCCTTGTTCCCCTTTGTGGTCAGTCCCCTGATCCTCCACTGGCAACCATTGATCTGCTTTTGGTCACTAGTGTTTTGCCTTTTTTAGAATTTCAAACAAATGGAGTCATATGTAGCCTCTTGTGTCTGGCTTTTTTCCCTAAACATAATGCTTTTGAGATATTTCTGTTGCATGTATCAGTAGTTAGCTCCTTTTTTAATGTTTAGTAGTATTGCATTGTATGGTTATCCCAGTTTGTTTATTTGCTCACTACCTGATGGACCTTGAAGTCATTTTCAGTTTTTTTGCTATTATAAATAAAGCTGCTGTGAACATGTGTAAAAAAAAAAAAAGAAAACCCAGTGTTAATGGAAACTGCCTGTTCCTTTGATAGTAGAATAAATTTTGGCACTAATGACATTCAATGAGGATTCCACCCCTCATACACTCTTCTAATATCTCAGAGAGCTCCTAAGAATATCTTAAATGTCTTCCAATCCCCTGTGACTGGAACTTTTCCCTTATACTCACTTACCTCGCCTCTTCTGTGACTCCACACACACACAGCATTGATATTGTTCTTTTACATATATATGTAAATATATATATTCTTTTGAAAACACCAGAAATATGTTAAATATAGGTACATGTATATCTGAGACTTGCTATTTTAATAAAAAACATGGAAAATGTCAGTGCTGGTGCATACTTATTATCACATTTTCTTTACCAGTTCTATGGTAGCCCTATCAAAGGACAGCATATTATATATAATTTTTTAAAATTTAGTTTTATATTAATCTATTAATTGATTAAAGGAATTAGCATTGCCAGTGATTTATATATCCATAAGTTTACTACCTGTATTTATAGGTACTGTATGCGTAATTAATGCCAGAAACTGTAGAGCAACTAACACTTATGAAACATTTTCTTTCAAATAGGAAAACATAAAAAGATTGATTGCCTATCATACATACCATATGGAAAAACTGACACATTTTTCTGTTGCTGTTGTTCAGATAATTTGTAGTGAAAAGATTTTATTGTTTTGGTCATGCTATGCTATTTAACTTATAAATTATACTATTATGGAGAGATCGGGTATTGGCCCCTGACCTGGTCATTGACTAGAGAAGGAGAATACTACTTAAAACACAATGAAAACCATTGACTGTAACTTACTATTGTAAACTTTAAAGAAATTTTGCAATAATGCTGTCACACAGGTGCAAAGCTATTTTTCACAGATAATTACTACATGTTTGTCTAAACTATTCCAGTATTATTTCCTTAATTTTAACTTATAATTTGAAAATTGTTTGTGTGTATGATAGTAAATAGTTTTAGTATTTTATAACTGACACATTTAAATTATATATTTCCTCAAATGATAGCTTTTCCAAGTAAAATGTTAACTATATAACTGCCTTTTATTTTTTACATGACATTAACAATTAGTGTAATTAACTGAGGGAATAAACTTTTATATTTTTTGGAACAACTCCTTGTTAAATGATAGACTTCACCTTATAATTATATGGCAACATGTTAAATATTTTAATAATCTCATCCAAAATTGATACTTTACCATAGTTTTTTAGTTGGAATTTTTGTAAAAAACACAAAACAAAGAAGCTATGGAGAATTTAAAGGAATGCATAAAAACAAGTGTCTGATTGATAGAAGCCTATAATCTAGAAGGGGAGTCAATTTATACATAAAAATTACAAAAAAAGTATTATTAATTGTTTTTGCTTAATATTTTTCTAATGTTTTTCCAATTAAAATGGTGGCATTAGCAATATCTTATTGCTTAAAGAATTTTTCCATTTCATTTATTTAATACATAATTGAGAAACTCACTGTGATGTTCAGTCTAAAATCAACTGTTTTCCAACATCTGTAAAAGGTCATTTTAGAGACTAGAAAGATAGATAGGTACAGATACTGCTTGTTTTAGGGATATGTTAACAATAATTTATATAATTTTTCATGCAGTTTTCATATTTTAAAACAATCTTAATTTACTTTCAACTACATGGATTTTTATATTTTAGAGCATTTAAATAATTCTATAATGTATATGTATTTTTTAAAAATGTGAAAGAAAAAAGCATATATTTAATAAATAAACCCATATATTTATTTTAAAATTAATTTTAAAGAGGTTTATATAAAATAATGTGTTTGTCAATTCAAAATAAAATTTAAGAAGTAAGTAATAAGGCAGTATAGGTGAAAGATGTTCAAAATAATTTGCTTCACATAAGCATATCCAAAATGATAGATGACATATTTTGAAATACCCTTTGAAATTCTTGATTTCAGTGGTGAGAAAGCAACTTTATTTTTCAGAGGTCAGAAACAATAATAAAATAGTAATCCATATGGTAAGCAAGTACCGGAACTGACATTTACCCTGGAGGTAGATATCTTTCGATAACTTCTGACCTAGATTCAGGAATGTAATGACCAAAGTGCTTGAGGGATATAAGGCAAATCCTGGAACCTAAGCAAATAGGTCAAACCTGAAACCACGATTAAGACCCCATATAAACCCCACAGAGGGCAACATCCTCTGCAAACAAACTAGTTTAAAAAAATTACTCTGACAAGGCCAACAATGAGAGAAGTATAAAAAAGTGTTTCCCCTAAGAATTTCTGACTGCAATCTTACAATCTTACAACTAAGCATATTTGTGGGTAGAAGTAACAATAACTATATAGTTAGAAAAAATTAGGGATTCCAAATTAGTGTTCCCACTAATGTGTGTTGCAAGGAACAAAATGAGAAAGAAATAGAGGATATAAAAGTTAAAGAGACATATAGGAGAATGAACATTTCAGAAGGAGACTGAGAAAGTTAATATTGTAAGAAATAATGAATCAGACTTTCCAGAATTGATAAATGATGTTAATTTACCCAATGAACCTTAATAAGGATAAATGTTTTAAAATAAATCTACAGTGAGACAAATGGCAGTGAAGCTGTAGAGCTCATAAAAGGAGCCAGAAAAAAATGATGTTGTATACAAAGGGATGACACTTAGAATGACAATGACTTTCCAAGTAAAATAATGGAAGGCAGAACACAGTAAAATGAGAAAAAAATTGCTATGAAGTTAGAGATAGACTCCCAACATAACTTTTTTTGTGAATGAAAGTGATATTAAATAATTACACACATGCACAACTACTAAAAAATAAATCTAAAAAACTAACACTTCCTAAAGTACCACAAAATGCCTGTAATTTAAGAATAAAGAAAATTATCTTAGAAGGAAGGCTTAAAATGCTTAAAAAATAGAACAAATATTTAGAAAATATGCATGTAAATCTAAATAAACACTGTATCAAACAGTAACAATAATGAAAGCATTTAAGTTATCAGTGCAGTGATTGGATATATTTTAAGGACGTTTTGTTGTCAAAAAGATGATAAAGATAGGGTTAATTTTAGACTTCGGTATGTTAAATCTTCACATTTTAAGTAAATACTAAAAACAGAAAACGATTGAATTACCATTAAACTAGTAACAAAGAAAATGGGATATAAGGGAGATGAGTACTTCAACTAACCAAAAGAAGGCCAAAAGTAAAACAATAAACTTAGATAAATGAGAGCAAATATAAAATTAAAAAAACAATAAAATTGTTTTCAAATAGATCAATGATTTCAATAATGGGAAAAGTCAGGTTATCAGAATGCTGTCATAGACATAAGTAATACATAAACACATGTAATGTTTGAGTAAACGCATGAAAATTATATAATAGACAAGCAATAAAATAGAACAGGTGTAGCTATTATAATATCAGACAAAATAATTAACTGAAATCATTGTTAAGAATAAATACATAGTGATTAAAATTGTAATTCACTAGGAAGGTGGAAGAATTACAAATGTGTATGTCCTGATAAACAGCCCCAACATACTTAAAGCAAAAAATAGATATATCCTTTAGTGGTGGAGAGAATAGAATTAATAAAAGTTATCAAAGTTATTATATGTAAAGATAATGTGAAAAATTCAATTACATTTATATATTACTCAGTATTAACTATTCATTGAAGGTCTCTTACATGCCAAGCACTGCTATGGGTTTCAGGGCTACATGGGCAACAACACAGACAAGAATCCCTGACTTTAAGAAGCCTGTATTATATTGAAGGATGGCAAAGAGAAATAAATACAGCCATTGCCCCCATAATGGTGTTTCAGTCAACAATGGATTGCATGTATGGTGGTGGTCCCACGAGATTATAATAGACCTGAAAAATCCCTATCACCTAGTGACATCGTAGCCCTTGTAACATCACAGCTCAGCTCATTATTCACGTTTGTGGTGATACTCGTGTAAACAAAGCTATTGTGCTGCTGGTCATATAGAAGTATGGCACAGACAATTATGTATAGTACCTAGTACTTGATATGATAATAAATGATTCACGTATTTGCTATACTATACTTTAAATTATTATTTTATTTTTAATCATTATTTTAGAGTATACTCTTTCTACCTATAAAAAAATGTTTGCTGGAAAACAATATGTTGTGTGAGGTCATTAGCAGCCTCATAAATCTGTGCTTACTGCCTCTCTTGATTACATTATTTTCTTTTGTGTTCGATTTAATCTCATATTGTTTTGTACAATAAGGTGCTATACAAACTTGTAGCAAATGAAAATATAGGCTATACTTGATAGCCTATGTGTATAGTAGGCTGTATCATGTAGGTTTGTGTAAGCAACCTACATACTCTGCAATATATTATTTAACCAAAAAAATCACAGAAGATTATATACAATATGGTCCAATTTATTAAAATTTGAAATGAAATAACTAAATAATAAATTGTTAATTATATATCCTATGTTGTAAAACTGTATAGAAATCTACTACATTCCTATTAGAGCTACTGAATCCAAAAATATGCCATACCAATTGCTGGTGAGACTAGGACAACATGAGCTCTCATTTATCACTGGTGAGAATATAAAATGGGAAAGCCAATCTGGAAGAGAGTTTGGCAGTTTCTTACAAAGCTAAACATAATCTGGCCATATTATCCAGCTATTTATCATGTGCCTAGATATTTACCTAATTGATATGAAAGCTTGTGTTTACACAAAAACCTACAGGCAAATGTTTATAGCAGCTTTATTTATAATTGTCACAAACTTGAGGCAACCAAGTTGTCCTTCAAAAGGTAAATTGATGAACAAACTGTGGTACACCCACATACTAAAAGATTATTCTGTGATAGAATTAAATAAGCTACCAAGCCACAAAAAGACACAGAGAAACCTTTAATATATATTGCTAAGTAAAAGACCCAGTGTGATGAGGCTTCATACTGTATTACTCCAGCTATATGACATTCTAGAAAAGGAAACTTGTAATGATGGAAAACAGACCAGCAGTTATCAGGGGCTTGGGGAGAAGAAAGAGTTGAATAGGTGAAACACAGGGAACTTTTTTCAGGGCTGTAAAATTATTCTGTATAACACTGAGCTGGTGGATGTGTGCCACTAATGCATTAAAAAAAAAGAAAAACACTTGTAGAATGATTCAGCACAGAGTTAACCTTAATGTGTGCACATTTAAAAATCAATTAGAGATCATGGTACCATGATGAAATGCATAATGACAACAGAATCTAACTGTATTAAAATCTCTAAATTTAGGTTTGTTTTGCTTTATTTTTTTAACTGATGTATACAATTTAGAAAGTTAGTGGAGACTTAAGACTAAAGACCAAAGGGACAACTGTATAGTGTAGTTGACAAGATTGTTTCTCAAAGGAGTTTAGGTTAACAATTCTGAAATCACTATACTTGTATGTGGGAGTTGAACAAATAAATAAGTAAATGGATGGCAAGTGGTGGGAGCCAGGTTTCTCTCATTGAAATGGGAAGTTACTGTTGAGAAAGGGGTAAAGCTAGAAAGAACCTTGTGATGGGGTTAGTGTACATACATAATTCCTAGCTCTGTCCTCTGAGGGAACCTAGAAGCAATGACATCTTATTAGTAAAGAGCACATCCAGCCCAACATCTTGGTTTCTAATATTATTCTTCAATAAAGGAAGTTAGATGTCCTTGAGGAATGCCTGATTCTGGGGCAGGGAATATACAACATGGGACCAAAACATCTTGTAATACTAGAAAATCAGGAAATATGCAGTAAACAAACAATGGGATGTGTTAAATGGATATAGGAGCCAACTGAAAAAGCTTCCAGTGGTCAAACCTGGAACCGTTTGAACAACAAAATAAACTATACTAGATTGTAATCAAAAGTACAATATGAATATCTAGTCTCTATACTGATATAAATAAATGATTGAATAAATGAGGAGAATAGCCATATTTCCTAGGCAGAAGAATTCCAAATAATTTATGTAGACACTGTCTCCTCAAAAATATAGATTATGACTCCCCACTCATTATGTGTGGGCTGCACATAGCAGTTTCATTCCAAAGAGAAGAGAATTTAAAGGGCGGAGAGTAGAGTAAATACAGTGCAGAAACCTGACAAACACTACATTAGCCAGGTGATTGAGGTTTTAACATCATCAGTCATATGTCATGTTGAGAGAATGTACCCTTAATATGGGATGACACTTTGCACTCTTCCTCCTCATAACCCACTACCCCGGTCTAAACATGAGGAAATCCAAATAAAGTATGGAGTTCCATTTATAGTAATTACCATCAAGATTATTGATTCATTAGTTTTGTCAAATAGATTATAGTAATGTAAGATGCTAAAAACATGGGAAATGCGTCTGGGGTATATGGGATCTCTGGACTATCACTGCAACATTTCTGTAAATTTAAACTATTCTAAAATAAAAAACGTATTAAAATGGCACAGAAGATCAAATGAATATTGAAATCAACATACTTCTGGTAGGGCAGGAGAGAATGAGGCACATGGGGGACTTCATGAAGATTGGTAATACTTTATTAAGTGGCTAATATTTATATTTTATTATTTTAATACTCATGTACATTTCACATACCATTTTGTATGTGTATTTTACATACTTTAAAAAACAATAACAACTACCTAAAGAGAAATGGTGGAGGAATGGAAGAAATTTTAAGGAGTAGGTTAATCATAGCAGTTTTTCTGAGAAGTAATACTTAATTGACCAATGAATTTCATTGAAATGCTATAGCTATAATTGGGTTGGATTTGCAGATGGAGTAAAAAACTGCAATTATGTGTTATGCCCAGCACTTTTATAAGAGGAAAGTTAGAAAGGTCATCTTTCAAATGTGAACAATTTATTTGGCAGTACATTAGAAAGGGTATGCTCTGAGAATTATGCATATTAATTCTCTTCATAAAAGCAAATAATAATGCTCATAGTGGTTACAGTAGCTATGATTTATTTATGCCCATTATGAGTTCATTCACAAGTTGACTGCTTTCCAATTCCTACCAAAGGCTGTACATAGAGAAATAGTCAATAAACTACTACTTCTTCTCTTCCTCCTCCTTTTCCACCCCCTCCCCATACCTCTCTCCCTCCTCCTCCTCCTCCTTCTTCTTATATTCTGCCAGCCACTGTACATACATTGTGGAATAATGCCCCTTTAGAAATATCCACACACTAATCCTCAGAACCTTTTAATGTATTGCCTTGGGTGGCTAAGGGACTTTGCAGATGGATCAAATTCAGGATCATCCTAGATTATAAGGGTGCACCTGGGTAAGAGGTATGCAGGATGAGTCAGAGTCAGAAAAAGGAGATACTACAATGGCATCAGAAGTTGAAGTGATAGGCACTGAAGATCAAGGAAGAGTCCGTGTATGTAGGCAAAGAGGCAGCTTCTACAAAGCTGAAAAAGACAAGGCACCAGATTCTCTTCTAAAGTTTCCAGAAGGAACAGGCCTGCTTATACTTATTTTAGGCAACAGATGTCCAAAATTTTAAGGGAAATATTTGTGTTATTTAATACCACTAAGTTTCCAGCAATTTGTTACAATGACAACAGGGAACTGATACATCATGTCATGAAATCCCATCAGTATTCTCTAAATTGGGATTCTGAATCCTCAATTTATAGGTGAAGGTTTAGTATCTTAGTAGACTTAAGCAATGTGTTCAGCTTCTCTTAGCTAGTAAGTGGCAAAGCTGAGGTTTGAACCCAAGTCCCTCTTCTTGGAAATCTAAACTCTTTCAGCTCAACCACCCAGCATAGTGCAGTGGCTCTGGCTCTCCGGGCCCTGGAGCTAAGCTGCCTCAGTTGGAATCCTACTTTATCATTCCCCTGACAAAGGTACTTAACATCAGGGAGGAATCGTAACTCCTTTTTGCTTAGGATTCCTCATCAACAAAATGGGTAGAATAACAGTACTTAATGCCTTTTTTTTCATAGGAAGTAAATAAAATAATCGAAGTATGTCGCAACACATTTGCTTTAAACCAAGAATGTCAAAAATTTAATTTTTTATCCAAACTCCCATACCTGTACTACCACCAATATTGCTCCTGCATTCTTATAGCTTCTTCATCCACCTTATGTTTTCTGCACCTTGTCTTTTCTTCCAACTTCCAGCTAGAAACCGTGTCATCTTTCACTTCCCCTTCTGTTGAACAAATACCCTGGAAATCTAATTATCCACATGTCAAATTCTTTGCTTGGGCATAGAATATGGGCATTACATCTCAGTTAGATGGTCACCTCTTTTCCTCCCTTACAATTTAGAATACTCTCTTACTATTATTACCAGTATTTCCAATATCTCTTTCTTCAGGCTTTCCCTTCTCTTAGGAAATGTTAAGGAGTTCCAGAAACTGAATTGGTTGAAAGTCTTTTTTTTTTTTTTTTTTTTTTTTAACAAATGCTAGATGTGGCTTCTCACTGTCCTGATATTCCTGCTAAAGAGAAAAGCCTGGGTGCCTGCTTACTCTGCACTATGTCTCAGCTGGTGCAGGTCCCAGCACAGGCCATGGGTGCACGAGGCTTCTGCTCCACAGCTGTGGCTCTCCTGGCTCATATCCTCAGGCTTATATGTTGTTTCTAGAACTGTACACAAAGGCCATGGTGGTGAGTCCTGAATATATGCCCTCTTAACAATAGTCCTTTCTAAAACCAACCAAACCCAGCTCTTATGTTCTAGTTATGAGGCCAAGTCAACAGTTCAGATACATACTCTCACTCAACACAACTCACCAACTTAGGGTGAATTCCATTTGGGGGCCCTTTTATTCCTTTAGATGCCGTCCTGGTCCACAGTGACATAACTACTGATATTTAAGTAGTGTAAGAAGATGAGATCAATGTTTTGTTTTTAAAACATTGAAAGTTTTATTCTCAGAAAGTCTGTTTTTTTTTTCATATATGGTATCTTAAATTTTTTTTCTTATAGCCCAATGCATATCAATAGGTATTGAAAGGAGCAGTTAAGATAAGCAAATGATCCTATCAACATTTTCTGATTACCTAGTTGCCTTATGTAACCTCCCATAAATAAAATCTAATCCAACATCTTGTACATATCCCTATATAAACAAAAAAGCTGACATGATATCTAAAACTCTGCCATACTAGGCATTCTGTTTCAGCTTGTCACTGCATTACGGAGTTCTGCTCTCTTGCAAAGCTGACTTTCCATGTTCCTCTCAGTCTGATATTCTTCACTCAAGCCTGCAGCACCTTTCACCTTGCAACATCGCCTCACCTCCTAACCTATCTTCTCGCCTCCAGATTCTCCCCTTTTCAGTCTGTCTGCTGTTTGACTGTTCTCTTCAAAGCAAACATAATGGATTATTTGCTCTTTTGATTAAATTTTTAAAAAATGTCTTATGGGATCAATTTCAATGTAATTCAGCATATTTCAATATGAAGTCCACTAGAAATGGGCTTCAACTTAACTTTTCAGTCACTTTTAAGTACATTTTATTGATTATGCTATTACAGTTGTCCCAATTTTTTTCCCTTTGCCCCCTCCACTCAGTATCCCTCTTCCCTCTAGCAGTCACCTCCCCCCACCCCTTAGTTCATGTCCATGGGGCATGCATATAACTTCTTTGGCTTCTCCATTTCCTTTACTATTCTCTACATCCCCCTGTCTGTTTTGTACCTACCAACTATGCTTCTTAATCCCTGTACCGTTTCCCCCATTCTCTCTTTCCCCCTCCCCACTGATACCCCTCCATATGATCTCCATATCTATGATTCTGTTCCTATTCTAGTTGTTTGCTTAGTTTGCTTTTGTTTTTTAGATCCAGTTGTCAATAGTTGTGAGTTTGTTGTCATTTTAGTGTTCATGGTTTTGATATTCTTTTTCTGTTATATGTCCCTTTAACATTTAATATAATAAGGTCTTGGTGATGATGAACTCCTTTAGCTTTTTACCTTGTCTGGGAAGCACTTGGTCTGCCCTTCCATTTTAAATGATAACTTTGTTGGATAGAGTAATCTTGGTTGTAGGTCCTTGATTTTCATCACTTTGAATACTTTTTGCCAGTCCCTTCTTGCCTGCAAATTTCTTTTGAGAAATCAGCTGATAGTCTTATGGGAACTTCTTTGTAGGTAAATCTCTGCTTTTCTCTCGCTGCTTTTCCTTCATTCCTTCCCTTATGTGTTTGCTTTACTCAGTTCTCTGAGCATCCTTATCACCAGTGTTTTCAACTCTGCATCTGATAGGTTGGCTATCTCCCTTTTTTGCATAGTTCTTTTTCTGAAATTTGATCTTTTCTTTCATTTAGGTAATGTTTCTTTGTCTACTCATTTTGACAGTCTCCCTGTGTTTGTTTCTGTGTATTAGGCAGAGCTGCTTTGACTCCCAATCTTAGTGCACCTGTTACATTGTAAGGGGCAGAGCCTTGAGTATTTGCCAGTGTGGGGCAACCCATTTCACCACTTTGTGGTGCTGTATGTGGGGGAGGGTTCCGAGAGGGAACAATGATGCTTGCTCAGCACTTGCCCCTTTTCCAGTTACTTTGCCTACTTCCCATATGTGACTGATGACTCTCTAGCTACTGCCCTGGTGATGGTTCAGAGTTAGTGGGTTTGCATGAATTCTAGGACCATGGAGTTCCTCTAAATGAATGCTACTGAGAGGTTCTTCCACTGCCTCAACACCCCTGGTTTTCACAGCAGAAGCTATGAGGCTTGATTTTCCCAGTGATTGACTCCTGGACTGTGTGGTCTGGCCTGTGGCTGGGATCACCCCCCCCCCAGGTGTCTCCCTGGCTTTTGTCTGCCACATGTGAATGTGGGACCACCTGTTCTGCTGGCCACTGCAGCTGCCTTGCCACCACCGCCTCACTGCCACCACACTGTGTCCTCTCTGCCCAGGTTCCCTGTCTCTGTGCCCTCCTACCTGTCTGGATAAATATTTCTTCTTTAGATCCTTGGTTGTCAGATTGCCATACAGTTTGATTTCCTGGCAATTCTGTTTTTTTTTTGTTTTGTTTTTTTTTAATTTTGACCTTTGTTTTGTTCCTTCTTATGGTTGTGCAAGGAGGTGAAACATTTCTATCTATGCCTCTATCTTGACCAGAAGTCTAACTTTCCAGTCTTAACTTATAGTATTACCATCCCCAGTTACCAAAATCTACTTCTATATACATAAAATCCATTGGTCCAAACTATATACATTCTAATAAATATTTTTAAAAAGGAAAAATGCAAGTTTTTACTTTCTATATTGCCAGCTTACATTTTTATGTGATCTAACTAGCATATGGCTTTCATATGTAGATTAAAATGCATTCAGGTTGAAACCCTGAGTTTTATGTGGCAAAAAAATAGTATTATGAATCTGGTGTTTTTCAAAATTCAAATTTTATGAATATCCAGTGAAACAACAAGCTTGTTTTCTAAGGTTATGTTTAACAATGTGAATTGAGAGTTTCATATTTTTTTAGGTCATAACAAGATATGGGTTTTAAAAATTGATTTTAAGCAAGAAGATTAACTGGCACACTGACTTAACATGTCAAGGTTTGAATTTCTTTTTCATTTATGCAATAGAACAGCAAGATAGTCAGTGAGTAAACAAAGATACAACCTGAATAGATTTACTATACTGCAGAAGGTCGTATAGAAAGTAACCAAAGTGCCTTCCTTGTGGAATTATTTGTTCACCCAAAAAACAATATGTGGATATAAAGGAACTGGTTATTATATTTTTCAGTGAGAAGTAAATTAATCTAAATCAATTTATTTAACATAAGTTAAAATAAAGAAAATATGTTCAAAATAAATGTGTTAATCAATTGAGTTTTATCGTATGAAACATTTATGTCTCATAAACTCTGAATATCTTAGACAGAAAACATTTATTTATATAAATGTAAGCTATTTAAATCCCGGTGACTTGAATAAGAAAGATTTATGTCATTCATCCTAAGATTAATGAATGTGTAGTAAAAATATAAAAAGTTTTATGTTTTATGTTGAGGAGGCTTAGTTGGGACAATAAATGGCAAAATATAGGAATTAATATTTTCCTTGGCCATGGGAATAAAACCAAACTTTATTATTCTTAAGTAAAAAAATTAGATATGCCAAAACTCCATTTTAACTATGAGCTTCATAGTCATTCCCTCCCACCAAAATTTTTAACTGAAGAACAAATAAGTAGAAAATCACATTACCACAAGTTATAATTTATTCATCTAGGCTGACTTGTTCATGTTCCAATGGTAGTATGCGTATTCAGAAAATGGCCCAAATGGTGAACAGCAGTAGGAAGGAAAATCAGAAGCAAGGAAGCTGGCTGATAAGTCATGTGCTGGATAATCAAACCTGAACTCAAGTCATGGTCATGATAATCTAGGTTGCCAAATAAACATGAACAGAAAAATGTGAAAAATATGTAGTTCTGATAGTTCAGTTTTAATTGATGAAAATGGCTAGTAAAACCTGTATTCTTACGAAAAACATCATATTTGGTCAGTTCAAATAGTATTCTGGACATTGCATCGCTTTTTATTTTATCAAGCCATTTGCACATGGTTTGTGCCTCTGACTCCTGCTCATACATTACTAAAATTTTGGCCCTGCTACCACTTCCCCCAAACAAACGCACACTCCAGTGAAGCTTTCTTTGAATTTTAAGTGCCATTGTTAGCTCACTGGTGTATGTCTTAAGATATCGTGTTGGAATTGTAAGCTCATCTTTATAACCCTAGTGCCTTTTATATAGTGCGAGCACTTTAGACTTTCAGAAATATGTGTTTTCAAGAATAAATTAATATTCCCGGAGATAAAGAAGTAGAGACAATCTGTGCGCTTAGTGGTACTCTAAGATGGGCATGGAGAAGCTTATCAAGCATAAGAAAAAAGTCCACTCCCTGTCTCATACCCTCTGGGCAGCAGGATCGCTTTGGAAGCAGCAGGAAACAGGGAGAGTGACAATTTGTGGTCACAATCACTGGCAACATAAACCAGCAGACAGAAACCTTTTAGAGAATGAGTATTGCTGTCTCTCACTCAGCCCAGGGGTTTCTTGACACAGATGTCTGGACAAGGGCAGTGCTGTTGATGCGGATCTGTGAGCATCTGGTATATTCACTCCAGTCATCACAGTGTCACGGGAGAGGTGACGAACCAAGTGGTGCAGAAACTCAAGGCTCAATGCAGATCTTCCCCACAGAATCCTAATTAATGTCCTTACTAGAAGGTCTTCCCAAACTCCACTCTCTTTCTGCCTTTCTTGTATGTGAAAGATATCTAATTCTTTGGCTCAGTTGCACATCTTTCTGCCAACAAAACACAAAAATAAAATACAAGTAATGTACATGATCATAGACAACCTCTTACCAGGCACATTTTTACAAATATTAGCTTAACAAAATATTTCATTTTTTTTATAGTTGTACCTATTATTCTCTTCCACATGTGGGTTTAATCCTCAAAATTTAAGCACTATCCATAATTTGGTTATTTTGGACACACTACAAGGAATCATTGAGCATAATTTTATACAAAATTATATAAAATCTACTATAGAATGCATAATGTATAAAACTGTTCATTTTTTTTTGTCTGAGGCTTCTAGTAAGAATACATTTTATACTTTAAATTATACATACTCATATGTGGGACTACAACAAGGTCTGTCTTGAAAGTATTCAGCCATCACTATGAAAATGGAGATATTTATTTAAGAAGATACATGATTCAAGAAACATTGCATATAGGACAGTTATGCCTCAGTCCCCTTCAAAGTAGGCACTTTTGGACATCACACAGTTCTCCTCATTGCCATCAGCTGTCCCATCATATTTTCCTGAATCTCACCAATGGTCTGAAATCTCTTCCCTTTTAAAGGTGATTTTAGTTTTGGGAAAAGCCGGAAGTAGCAGAGTGCCAAATCTGGGCTGCAGGAGGCTGATTTGATGTTTCACCAAAAAAACTCTGCACGGGACATGATGCATGAGTGGGCACATTGTTGTGATGAGGCTGCCAATCACCAGCTGCCCATAGCTGTGGTCTTCTGAGTCATCTGAATAGTTTCTGTGGAGGAATGTTCAAGCTTCACACAAAATTTGATGCAGATTCATTACTCTACTCACTCAGTCATTTTGAATGCAATGGCCACACAGTACACATGCTCACTTAATGGCATCTACTGCCCCCACTGACTAGTATCGTGAAAGCACCATTGTTCGTGCATGTGCATTCTGTTCACTCTCCTTGGTTGCCAGGTTACATAGGTGTCATATAAACCATTCTTGTTATACTAATAATGATTGGACTTTTTCCAAACAGACCTTATATATTATATGTAATAAAGCCAAAGTAATATACAATTATTTTATCATTTAACTACAATCTAGAAAATATACCAATTTACATAATTAAAAATACTTGCTATGAGCTGCTAAACTGACTTCATAACCTCCTAGCAATTAATAAAAAACACAGTATATTATATTGAAACTATTGCACTTTACAATTCATTTGTTTTTAAGAAACCAATAAGAAGGCAGTTATTTCCCCCTTTTCAAATATATTCATTAAATAATAAGTAAATGAGAGATAATTAAATGATAATAGATCTGTTTATTATGTTAATTGTGTTTTTCTATTTTTTAGTAAAGACTGAGTTCAGTGAATACACAGACATTCAATTAAAATAATTTAAGTGTCTAGCTAGCTCAGTTGGTAGAGTATGAGATTCTTAACATAATTTAGTATGTAAATTAATCATTTTCAAAATAAATTTTACTATGAAACCATTTATTTTTGTTAAAATTAGTCGATTTTACACTTTTCAATTGTTACAACTTGTTTTTATGTAACAGGTGTAGTCTGTTGCCACCTTTATAGTCTAATAACTGAGCTCATTTAGATCAAGAGATAATGCTTCTCTATCAAGAAATTTGATGATTTTTCTTTCCATTTATATGTATTGGCTAATAATGGCTCTTACAGCCCTATTTATGACAGTATATTGCAGCTAATATGCACACCTACCTGAAAAATAAGAAGCATTTTTATCTTGCCAGTAAATGACTGATAAAACATTTTTAAAAACAAAGGTACAAGCAGAGAAACTTAGCATGTGATGTAGTGTCTGTGAGAAGACTGAGAAGGCAGAGATGAGCAGGTGGAGGGATTGAAGAGAAAAGTAGTCAGAAGAGGTCTTTGGGTCCAGTGGACCTCCTATAATTTCTGGCCTTTTTTTAGCGCGATTTGCTTTCATTAGCTGAGTCAGCTATTACAATTAAAAAACATGGTGCTTTGTGTACTAAAACCTGTATTGTCTTACTCAAGGCCTTTTTTATTTACAGAAAAGAAATGTTTTAATATAATTCATTAAGATTAAAGCTCAATATTTTTATCCCTTATCAATATATTTTTTCAAAGTTAGCAGTTCAATATGAAATAAAATTATTATTTAGGACCAAGTACATTAATCTCATTTATTAGTCTGAAACAAAGTTGTGTAAACCCAAGCTTTAAAAAAAAAATTTCCTTTCAGAGTCTTAAATCATTTTCTCACTTTTGTTTATGTACTGATACATTTCTAGAGTTCTTAACTGATAATTTTCTGTAGAAAATTTTGCAGTTAATGTTTTTTCCCAATTCCTTAAAATGTGTAGTCTTACCTGCATAAATGAAGTCTGCAAATAAGAGCAAAACCAACTTCAGCATTTGCATTCCAGTCTCCTTATACATGGCTCTAGGCTTAACCATATCTTTGCAATTCTCTTGGTAATTCTTTTTCTTTATTACCCATTTAGATATTTATTGGCATTAAAGTAGTTACATAGACTAGAGGGAGGGTGTTTTAAAAAAAGCTGTTCTAGTTCAGATATGGTTCAAAGACAATTTTTCAGGAGATGAAGCTGGAAGCTATGTACCTTAAATAAATTGGCCACTCAATACGTGTTTATTGAATTGAGTTAGGCTGTAGACATTCAGATTTGAATTCACATAGTCTAGTACTGACAGAGTAATCATAATGAATACTTATATATACATTTTATTCTGGTAAGCTTTGCCCATCTATCCCCCCAAATGATAGCTTAATTTGATACTAAAGCCTAAAATAGCTTATTTTTGAGTCTTATGTCCTTATTGCAATTCTAGAGGAAGCCTCATAAAACATGATCAGAAGACAAAAATCATTTAGCTAATGGACCAAAGCCACCCAAAGCAGGGGGTCATAAAAAGTGGTACATGCATATCTTAGATATTTTAATGCTAATAATAACTAAATGAATATCTCTTTGTTTGTCATTCTTTAGATATAAGGTCTTTCTCTTGAGTTTGAGAGGTCCATATAGACTTTCATGGCTAAGCCACAACCGTCATACATTATATGTAAGTTCCCAGTTTTGATTTCTTTAAATCTGGGTAGGGTAAAGATCTTTGAGAGCAATCTATTTGGACAAGTCTTTAGCACCTTACCTTTATAAAGTCTTCCCAAAGCATTTGGATTAATACCATTGCACTATAACTCCTTTTTTCAATCTAGTATATATTTTTACTTTTGAATTTAATTATATAAATACGATAAAATAATAAATGATGCGTTATTTGTCAAGACAGGTCTACTCATTCTGGATGCACATAACTCACATTGTAGGAACAGAGTGAATGGTAGCATTAGTCAATAAAAATACAGTTTTGTCTTTCTTCAGTAAATTACATTAAATAGAAGCATTTTGATAGTAAAAGTTATGTGATAGGTCCATTAAAAGAAGAGTGATTAATTTTTCAGAGCTTAAATTTTTAAAAATCTACGTTTATTAGAGAAAAATAATTTACTTCATTTTTACTTTAAATATCATTAGTTCTGAAAGTAAATTTATTTAAATACTCTATTGTAAATGAAAAAATATCTTAATATGAGAGTGTGGCTACGTTCTTTTAAAACATGGATATGGTTTTTATTTGAGTTTCAGTCAAAACAAAAGCAGTAAGTTCCAAGATCATATTTGCTATCTTTCCACACAAATAGAACAATGTGAATTTTCTGTTCCAGATATAAAGAGTTAGTTTGTGGTTTTGAAAAAAAATCATTTATTTTTTGTATATTAATAAACTACTGACACACTACTATAGTAAGAATAATAACAAAAGCTAACACTACTGTAGCATTACTGTGTACCAAGATTTCATTTAATTCTTAAATTAACTATGAGCGAGGTACTGTTACTGATGCCCATTTTATAGCTGATGAAGTTAAGACACAGACAGATTAATTAACTAGCCCAAGATTATAAAGCCTTTAAATTTACAATTAGTAGCATTTAAAAGCAGGCAGCCTGGCTCCTGAGTCCATGCTCTAAACAAATACCTGTACCACTTTTTCACAAAACATGAACTCAAATCCCATGGGCTTGAATTTTAGCCTTTGATTTTCCTCTGCTAACCCCATGTATTAGCTAAAAAGGTAAATTGTAATCACCTAGTAAATCAATCAATGTTAACTCAATTCCTTCAGTCAGAAAAATCAGTTTGTTCAGTGCAAGCCCTGGTTTAACTTTAATTTTTTTAAACTGTATTGACCATTTGACTAAAGTGGCTTGGACTACATGCAAAAACAGCCTTATTGTTAATTAGAAGCTTGAGAACAAGCAATCTTGGTGAGATTCCTTAGTCAATCAATAGCATTTACTGAATGCCCTCTGTGGGGTTGAGAAGATAAAAAGATATATAAAACATTTGGTCTGGATGTTAAAGTAACAGCAATCTAGGGGTAAACTTACAATCTTGATCTTTAAACCTTTGAAATTGATGTGCTTGACGGGTGATATTCTGAGATCCTCACGCTGGAGTGCACAGGCCGTACTTTGAAAGACATTTTCTGTAGTGTAAATATAATAGATATATGTGTTATACTCTGGTTGGTTTTCTAGTTTTTAGGTCCTGTTATTCTTATGAATTATAATTATTTTAAGAAAAGTAATTAATGCCTACATGTTATAATTTGAAAAAGGAACTATCATAGCATTTCTTTCACAGATGGCTAAAAACAATAAAATTAAACTTTGGCAAGCAGATTTTTAATTATCTGAAAAATGCTATTAATGTATTTCAAACTAGTTAGAAAACACTTTACTTTTGTTCACCTATTCACCCATGATTTTCAAAGAGTATCTCTTAGAATTCAAGAGAATCTCTGAGCTTTTTGTTTGTCTGTTTAATGTAGAACAACATTTTCTTTTAATGCAGGCTTATACTTTGCCTATCCTCCCTCCCCAATTGACTTCATAGCAGACTTCTGAGAAGGACAACATTTTCACCCACTATGAACATCATGTGATTATTTATTAAAAGATATTCACCATTCATTCTAGGTTGCATGGTATGATGACAATAATACTGATTTGGAAATAAGAAATCTGTCCCATACTTCATTGGTCACTTTTTTACAGTTTGATAAGGAGCAATTCTGCTTTCCCCTGAACATTTCTATTTATTTATCTTAAAAAATGATAGGATAGGGCCATATAAGTTATAAAATATTATCATAGTTTTAAATATTTAAAACTATGCAGATATGAGAAATTTAGATTTATAGGACAAGTATCTGACCTCAGAAAGGTACTATTCAGTGAAAGTAGATACAAAATAATATTTAATTGGTTACTAATTGAAACAAATTGATGGCCAAGTCTATGGCAAATATTGATTACAAAATAAAGCCAGGAATCCCAGGACAGAGAACTCCAAACCAAATTGTTCCCTCTGTATTTATTTCAGTTGTAGTTTTTGCTCTTAGGCAGATGACCATGATTTAAAACATGCTCCTCTGATGGAAAAGTTTTTTCCTCCTTTACAAGAGAAGATGAACAAGGGTGAAGAAGATTGTTTCTTTGATTCTTGTGAGTTATTATATTTAAATTGCTGATTATTTTCCAAACCTGATGGAAAGGACAGTGGTGAAAAGGCTGAATATATTTTATTTTACTTCAATAAGCACTGAAAAAGTAGAAAATGACAGGGCAGGTCATTAAGCAAATGTTTTTGTCCTCCTCCCTCCCCTAAAATTATGGAACAGACTTCATTTTATTTCTGAGAAAATACCCTAATACCACAGTTCATGTTTTGTTACTAACTCAAGTCAATCACCCGTTTTCTTGTTCAACTTTCTCTACTTCCAGAGATTTTATGTTACATAGGCTTGGAGTTTGCCTGCTTCCCTTGTTAATGCTCTTGTTTCCTTAAAATCCATTTAGTTTGATTGGTATTTGTTATGCAGCCTATAAAGTTCCCTTCACTTGATTTTATGTACAGGTTTTCTTTTCTGCTTCCTAGGAACCTATTGACTTGATTGCTATTTATTTCCTGACCTGTTGATATTGTAAGATAATCTTTGTGTGCTAATTACCTTCATGTCCATGTGCAAATTTGGTTTTATTCACATATTTACATTTCTATTATTAAATGATGTGTGAAAATAAATACTATTTTGATGCAATTTTTATATATTTGCTGTCAATGTGGACAATAGTTTGAATTTATATTTGCTTATTTCTAATTTGGAGTGTAAAATTTATATTATCATGACATAGACATATTGTAATTATTATGAAAAAAAAAGCCCCAGTATATATATATAAAAAAAAAAAAAAAACATAACCAGGGGAAAGACTGAGTTGGTAAATACAGATAGACTTTGAAGACAACCTTAGGCTATTTTAGAAACCCACAGGCTTAACCTATACATCAGGTTTATCTGTCACCATTGCAAATCTTTTAAAAATACACTAGGTCACTAAAAATGTTCTCTGTTTCTGAAAGTAATTTCAGGCAGAACTGATTGACTAAACAAAATCCTCAGGATTTTGGATCGTCTGAAGCAAGAGTCCCTCAATTTAAATTACATCAAGGTGAAGTAGAAGATTCTTTGAATTACCATCTCTCTAATAGTTCTCTGAGAAATTTGATTGGATGTCTATTAGAGTAAGGAAACACTTTGCTAATTCCACTTTAATAAATATTTTAATGCTCAAATAATGCTATAATATCTTAAAAACATGGGAACTTAATTCCCCAAAGAGCATCATTCAGGGGATGGTAAATAGCAGATGCTCATTTAATGTAGATAAACCATCTTTGATCTAATTTACAATTTAAGAGACTCAAATTGTGAATTGTTATACTTGCCTCCACTTTATTTAGGGGAGAGTATATTTTATCTGCTTTCTACACTAAGCAGACTGTTTTGTAATCCTGTTTTTTGCTCAATATTTATAGAAACTAGATCCAAGGCAAGTACAATTGAAGAATCAAAAGGAAAAATGTTTGGCAAAATGCGATCAATGTCTTTCTACATCTGGTAATCCTATCAGCTATGAAAACTCACAATGTTCCCCCAGCAATCCTTTCTGCATGCCTGAGTGTTCTGGCTGACATAAGAAGTAAAAATTTTCAAACCTAGAGGAGTTATAAATATGTATACCTCTGAAATAACTTTGCAGTAAGATTCTTTGGGAGATGAGATTGAAATGTAGAGTTAATAAAATCATTAAAATATTTAAAAATACTATACATTTGTTGATGAAAAATAAAGATATAATATAAATTTTAGGAAAATTTATGACTTAAATACCTTACTTCTGCCAGTTTCTGGAAAGGGCAAACAGAGCACTATCATTTCCGTTCTTAAGGAGCTTAAAAATTTTAAGCACCATCTACACTCTTAAACATCATACTACCCTCCTGTCTACTTGACACAAATGGATTTGCTGATGAAATCATTTAGCTAACTGTGAAAATGGTAATTATTTCTAACAAATTAAGTAAAAGATAACCTGCATTCCAAGAATCTTGACTTTACTCTGTGATTGCCTGAGGATCGCTAAGAGGCCTTGACATCAGAGTATTACTAAAGTGGCAGGCTATAAATAGTGCTGACTGAACAAAGTTGCCAGGGGGAACTTACAGATGTTTCCAAAAAGGGAAACTAAATAAAAAATACTGACTGACTGGAGTTGAGGTGTGAGTTCTGGGAAAAGTCTTACTGATTGCTACTGATGTGCCTAAGGGGCTGCTAGATACTTGGTAGATTGTGGACAGAATTCTGCCTGTTTGCCTCTCTGCTACTTCCCTTATCCCAGTTCCTCTTTATACTCAGGACTTCAGTTAATTAAGAGTGACCAATTAAACAGAAGTTTAAAAATAAAAATGAAGCTCCTCTCAAGTCAACTTTGTTTTGTATATTACTCCATTTTAAAATAGTCTATAATAGCTTAAAGAGAGGACTTCATAGGACTTTGTTGTAACTGGAAGTGTCAATGTAGGGCATGACTTCCCCAGTCTCCTTATTTTCCCCTATGTTTCACTAATACTCTTGTTAACATCTCTCCTCTAGTTAAAATGAGGTATATGGGATGCAGAAGGTTTTCTTTCCTGAGTGCAAATGACCAATTCCAGATGAGGAACACCAATCTTTTGACCCTACTCAGTGCCTGATCCATCTCTGAGGTACAGCAGTGCCCTTTATTTGTGGTTCCACTTTCTGTGGTTTCAGTTAACCATGATTCAAAAATATTAGATTGAAAATTCCACAAATAAACAATTAAGACATATTAAATATGTGCCTTTTTGAGTAGTATGATAAAATCTTGCGTTTTGCTCTGTCCCACCCAGGACTTAAATCACCAATTATCTTATCCTATCGTATCCTATCCATGCTATATATATGACTTGCCCATTCGCTTACTAGCTATCTAGATTGTTCTGGTAACAAAGTACTTTTGCTCAGTAGCCCTTACATTACTTAATAATGGTTCTGGAGTTCCAGAGTAGTGATGTTAACAATTCAGATATGCCAAAGAGAAACAAAGAACATGTACTTCCTTTAAGTGAAAAGGTGCAGATTCTTAATTTAAGAAGGAAAGAAAAAAGTCGTAAGTTAAAGTTGCTAAGATCTACAAATTTTATGTCTGTGAAATTGCCTGATTTATAAATTAAGCTTTATCATAGGTATGTATATATAGGGAAAAAAACATAGTTTATACAAAGTCTGGTACTATTTGTGGTTTCAGGCATCCATGTGGTTTGGATCCTTTCCCCCATGGATTGGGGAGATTACTGTATTTTAACAGCCTCTCTGCCTGCTGACCCACCAACATAGTAATTTTTAGAATCGTTTTTTTTTTCCTTTTAAGAAGCTGATACTTATTGTCTTAGAAATTCCCAAAGTAAGAGGGCCAGAGTAATACTGCCAATGCTTAACTCCAAAGTAGATTACACATTTTTCTATTTTTTCTTTTTGTTGTTGCTGAATCTGACAGTTTTCTATTACAGTTGTCCCAATTTTTCTCTCTTTGCCTTCCTCTGCCCATCCCATCTCCCACTCCCACGGGATCTTACAAATAATGTCCAGAAATGTTAAACTTTGGTTTCTTTGCATAATTTACTAATAATATTTTAATTATCATATTTCACTTTTAAATTATATAGAAATTTCTAGAGTTATTAATAGGTAAATAAAAAATAAAAACAATACACTTTATAAATTAAATATATGGGTTTATATTCTCAAAGACATTCTTGACAAATGGAATATGTTTTAACTTAATATTATTTTTATTTTGGTTTATACCTTTGGTTTATTTCTTAAACAATTTAAGTTGAGAAAGAAAATATAAATCTAGGGGTTTATTAGCATATATAATATTACTTTCTTATGATAAATATGCCTTACTCTAAGTTAGAATTTAAAATATTTACAACTAGGAGCTTTATTTTTGATTTGTATATAGATTTAGATTTAATCCAGTACAATTAAAAAAAAACTGGAATGGCATGTGGGACACTATCTATCCCCACACATTTTTAGCAAGCAGTTATTATTTATTGATCTACAAATGAGAGTTGTGTTAGAAATATCCTGTGCATATTTTTAGGTACTGAGCACCATTTTGATAATATCAATTAAGCATTAAGAGAAAATAACTTGCTTGTCTTCAAAGGGAGTTTCTATTACTACTGATTTTTGTTTTAATAACACAACTTCCTGACTGTATAAACATTTTCCAGGTACATATCCTTTCACTAAGAACCGCCAATAATTTTACCTGCTCTGATTAGCAATGTTGGTTTATGAATTCTGAATTCCCAAAATGTATATTGTTGCAAACAGAATCAGTGACATATTAAAACTCTCTCTGGTTATGCATGAAATGCTCTCAGACAAATGTTCCCAGTAGAGATTTTGTTCCATCTTAACCAGAAAATTAAAAATGAGTACACATTATGAACAAATTACATAGCTGAATTTAATGGCTGAGATGGCCTAAGCATTTACAGAGAGAATAAAGGGTAATGGAAGAAAATCATATTAAGTTCTATTTATGAATTAATTTTCAGAAATATACTTTTTGTTTAATATTTATACTTTATGTGTTAGAACCTTGCATAAATTGAACCCTGAAGTGTAGGTTAATGAGCACTGAATTTTTTTTCAATAGCTAGAACTTGATACTGTGATCCAGAAAATGAGAAAATTTTATGTAGTGTTGTATTGGAAACAGAGAAGAAATAGAAGAATGGGAATATAGTTTTGTCAAAAACAAAACTCCACATACTGAATAAAACAAAGCACAGAAATGAATTTTATGTAGGGCTTTTGAACTGCAAGTTGGGAAACTTAAGGCTAGAGAAACAATGAGTTCAAAGTTGCTTACAGACCGAAGGATTTTTATGAGGTTACTTGGCTTTTCAGCTGATTGGTTGCCTACTGGTTTTTATTTGTTTGTTTGTTTAAATCATGGTAACTGAGTAAAGGGAACACAGAAGTCTAGAGACATGAATAAATTGAATAGATTTGGTGTTTGGGGATTCGCTGGTGTCACCTACTGATTTCTGAGAAGATCTGTATGTTCTTGTAATATTAGGTTAAGTTTTCTTTATGTTCCTCTATTGATCATCTCCATTTTGTCCCTAACATAAGTGACTCCATTTTAGTTTGTTTCTACATTTTCCTCTTTTGTTCAAGTCCCCATTAGGGGTTCTGATTTCCCAATAAATTGCAATGCGTTTCTTCTGTATGGATTTCCCTTTTGACTGATTATCTATTTTGTCTATTTTTCTTCAATGTGCATGATTCAACACCTTTCTTCAGGGAAAGGAAAGCTTTTGGGGTCAGCAGTAACCAAAAGGCAACATTTGAGTTACTTCTTTTTTTCTTTTTTATTAAATGTATTAGCTTGACATTGGGTAATAAGATTATATAGGTTTCAAATGAACATTTCTATGACATATGATCTGTATTGTGTGCCCATGACCCAAAGTCAAATCATCTTCTGTCGCCATATATTTTACCTCCTTTACCTATCACTACCCCCCTTCCCTCTGTTAAACATAATACTGTTGAGTTTTTGAGTTTTGTTTTGTTTGCTTTTTTAGTTTGTTCATTAGTTGCTTTCAGCTTTATGTCCCATATCTGATTGAAATTTTATGGTTCTTAACTTTTTCTGTCTGACTTATTTTGCTTAGCATGATATTCCTAAGGTTCATCCTTGTTGTTGCAAATGACAGTATTTCATCTTTTGTCAAGGCTGAGCAGTATTCCATTGTATAGATGCAGCACATCTTTTTTATCCAATCATCTATTGAAGGACACTTAAGTTGTTTCCATGTCTTGGCCACTGTGAATAATGCTACAATGAACATAGGGTTGCTTACATCTTTGCAAATAAATGTTTTTCAAATTTCAAGTAGATGCCTGGAAGAGGGATTGCTGGATCATATGATAACTCTATTATTCAATTTTTGAGGAATCTCCATACTCTTTCCATAGTAGCCATACTAAAAAGTTTCTGCACCACAAAATAAGCCACTAACAAAACTAAAAGGCAACCAACTGAATGGGAGAAGATATTTGCAAACAGCAGTTCCAATGATGGTTAGTATCCAAAATATATAAAGAACTCAGACAACTCAAAAACCAAACAAACAATTCCATTAAAAAATGGGCAGAGGACCTGAACAGACACTTCTATAAATCCATATAAATGCCCAACAGATATAGAAAAGATGAGCAACTTCTTATAGCAGATCAAGTGGAAGGTAAAGACAGGGAGACTTTGTCAGAGGTATAGGTGTCACATATCATTTCAAAGCATTGGGCAAGCATCAGTCTATCAGGTTTGTTACTTTTACAAAGGTTGAATAAGTAACAGTTGAGTACTTTACTTTAAAAATCACAACACAAAATACAATGACAAATAGTGTAGAAAAACCAAATTGCAGTATAGTCCTAACCTGTGAGTCCAATCCTGCTGGTAACCAGCTGAATAAGTAAAAATTCCAAGATGAGTCAGATTGGACTTGTTGTAACCAATGAGCTTCTTCATTGATTTTGTGTAACTGACTTTCAAACTCCTCAAGATATTAATCCAAATGCAGCAAGTATTGTTGGCCATAGCATAGATGCGTCCTTATTTAGGTAAAAAACACTCGAGAGGCATTTTTTTCTTTTTCTTTTTTATTGAATTCATTGGGGTGACATTGGTTAATAAAATTACATAGGCTTCAGGTATCCAATTCTATAATACATCAACTGGATATTGTATTGTGTGTTCACTACACAAAGTCAAGTGTTTTTTCATTACCCCCCATCCACCTTTAACTCTCCTCTACCTCTTCTGGCCTTTCATTCCTTCTGGTAATCATCATACTGTTGTCTGTGCCTATGAGGGTTTTTTGTTTGTTTTTGCTTAATCCTTTCACTTACCCAGCAGCCAATCCCCATGCCCCTTTGACAGCTGTAAGTCTGTTCTCTGTATGTATGAGTCTGTTTCTATTTTGTTTGTTTATTTTGTTCATTAGGTTTCACATATAAATAAAATCATATGGCATTTGTCTTTCTTTGACTAGCTTATTTCACTTAGCATGATACTCTACAGGTCCATTCATACTGTCTGAAAGTGACTATTGCATTGTGTGTCCACTCATCTAGTAATGGGCACATAGGCTAATTCTAGAACTTGGCTGTTTTAAACAATGCTGCTATGAACATAGAGGTGAATAGCTTCTTTTGAATCAGTGTTTCAGGTGTCTTCAATATATTCTCAGAAGTGGTTTCACTGCATCAAAAGGCAGGCCTATTTTTAATTTTTGAGATAACTCCATACTGATTTCCACAGGGGCTGCACCAGTCTGCATTTCCACCAACAATGCATCAGGGTTCCCTTTTCTCTACATCGTTGCCATGTACTTGTCATTTGTGGATTTATTGATGATAGTCATTCTGATAGATGTGAGATAATATCTCATTGTGGCGTCAATTCGCATTTCTTTGATGATTAGTGACATTGTGCATCTTTTCATATTGGCCAACTGTGTGCCTTTTTTGGAGAACTGTCTATTCAGGTACTTCGCCCATTTTTTAATTGGATTGTTTGTTTGTTTTTTTTTTTGGGTGTTGTTTTATAAATTCTTTATAAATTATGGATATTAACCCATTATCAGATGTATCATTGGCAAATATGTTCTTTCATTCAGTGAGTTGTCTTTCCATCTTTTGATGGTTTCCTTTGCTGTGCAAAGCCCTTTTAATTTGATGTAGTCCCATTTGTTTATTTTTTCTTTTGCTTTGTCTGAGGTGATGTATCAGAAAAAAATATTCCTATGAGAAATATCCAAGATTTTACTGCCTGTATTTTCTCCTAGGATTTTTATAGTTTTCAGTCTAATATTTAAGCCTTTAATCCATTTTGAGTTTATTCTTGTGTATGGTGTAAGAAAGGGGTCTAGTTTCATTTTGTTTCCATGTATATGTCCAATTTTCCCAACACCATTTATTGAATAGACTATCTTTACCCCACTGTATTTTCTTCCTTTCATTATCAAATGTTAATTGACCATAAGGGTGTGTATTTATTTCTGGGCTTTTTATTTTGTTCCATTGATCTATATGTCTGTTTTACTGTTTGTATGACACTGTTTTGATTACTATGGCCTTATAGTATAGTTTAATATCAGGTAGCATGATTCCTCCAACTTTGTTCTTCTATATTAAGATTGCTATTGCTCTTTGGGGTATTTTGTGGTTCCATGTAAATTTTTGGAATATATATTGTCATTCTGTGAAATGAGATATTGGTATCTTCATTGGAATTGCATTGAATGTATAAATTGCTTTCGGAAGTGTGGATATTTTAATGATGTTAATTCTTGCTAACCATGAAAACAGTATGTATTTCCATTTTTTTGTATCTTTTTAAATTTCTTTCTTCAGCGTCTTATAATTTTCTGTCTACAGGTCTTTTTTTATCCTCGGTCAAATTTATTCCTAGGTATTTCATTTTTATTTTGTTTTCTTAGTTTCCCTTTCTGATAGCTCATTATTGGTATATGAAAATACAATTTATTTCAAGATTTTTATTTTTTATCTTGCTATATTACTGAATTCATTGATAAGTTCTAGCAGTTTTTGGGTAGACTCTTTGGGGTTCTCTATGTATATTACCATGTCACTTGCAAATAAATACAGTTTTACTTCTTCCTTTCCAGTTTGGATGCCTATTATTTCTTCTTTTTGTCTGATTCCTGTAGCTGGGAGTTTCATTACTATGTTAAGAAGAGAGGCAAAAGTAGACATCCCTGCCTTGTTCCCAATCTTAAAGGGAAAAAAATGAAAGATGTGAAATAACAACTGACAACAAAGAAATATAAAGGATTGTAAGAAAATATTATGAAAAACTATATGCTAGAAAATTAGTCAATCTGGATTAAATGGATAAATTCCTAGAAATTTACAGTCTTCTAAAACTAAATCAGGAAGAATGAGATAATCTGAATTTACCAATAAAAACTATTGAGATAGAAGCAGCAATAAAAAAACTTCCAACAAACATATATCCTGTATTGAATGGCTTCATAGGTGAATTTTAGCAAACATTCAAAGAAACACTAAATCCTATATTTCTCAAATTATTCAAAAAAAATCAAGAAGAAGGAAGACTCCCAAGCCATTTTATGAGGCCAGCATTATCCTGAGGTCAAAACCAGAATAAGACACCAAAAAAAAAAAAAAAATTGTCGAATATCCCGGATGAACATAGATGCTAAAACCATCAAGAAAATATTAGCAAACCAGATCCAGCAATACATTAAACATATTCTACACCATGATCAAGTGGGATTTTTCCAGGGATGCAAGGTTGATACAACATTCACAAGTCAATAAAGGTGATACATGACAAACAAAATGAAGGATAAAACTAGGTGATCATATCAGCAGATGCTGAAAAAGCATTTGATAAAATCCAGCACCCATTTATGATAAAAACTCTCAGCAAAGTGGAAATAGAAGGGACATACCACAACATAATAAAGGCTGTAGATGAAAATTCTACAGGCAACATCATACACAATGGACAAAAACTAAATGTGTTTTCCTTAAGATCAGGACTAAGACAAAACTATTCAATTATGAAGAACAACTTTGGCCAGACAGTTTAGTGGTAGATTCTGCAGTTTCTCTGAAGGCTAATGAGCAACTTCTGAACATAGCCCCATTTGCATGTATTCCCTGCCAGAAGAGCAGTGCTCCACCAAAAGGAGTGAATTTTAGTTCATAGATGCCTCCTGGTAATCCATTTGAGTCTGTGGCTCAGGCCTGGAAAGGAGATTTATAACATTATACCAGAACATATCAGATTTTTAGAAATTTTATACCATTTCTAGAACATATGTTTCATAATATGCATCCATACAAATATAAGCTAAGAAGTCTAAACATTAATTCTTGTTTGATAATGCTTCCCATGTAATTTAACATGTCAAGTGAACCTAATTAGTTTAGTGTTTTGCCAATTAGAGGCAAATCCTTTAAGGTTTTCTCAGGGACCTTCTGGGAAAACTCAAAGTCAAAGTCAAAAGACTCTATTTAGAACTTGTCAAGTTGTCAAACATAAAAAAAAAAGTTTGAACATTTGAATAAATAGGATCACAGGTCATTATGGAATAATATTTATTATCTATTTAACCAAAGTTACAATAGAAGGTTAAAGGCAAATACAGAAGGTTATGTGGTTTGTTAATGAAACTTAGCTCTTTAAGAATTTAGACAGGATTTTAAGTAATCATGACCTGTTAAAGACAACATGAAGCATAGTAAATTATTTTAATACGACACAATTTTTTTTTTTTTTTTTTTTTTTTGCTGTCCAGGCAGATTACTTAGAAGGTAAAAAAGCAGACCAAAAGTTTAAAATTCAGAGTCCTTTAGTATTCTTAATTCCTAGTGAAAAATAAGAAGTAAAAACTTGTGGACTGTTTCACTAACACTATAGATTGGCAGAAGTTACAAATATATGTCAATTTCTGGAAGTATATTCTTCCTCATATTAAATGTTTTAATGTGGTATAAAACATGTATACTAATAGACTTAAGTTAATTTATCTCAGTATAATTTTAAGGTTTCAACTTACCAAAAAGAGTTTTGGAGACTATTTTTAAATAAACATACCATAACACATTATTATTGAAAGTAATACCTTTTATCTTACATCTATTTAATTCACTTCTTCTTAACAATTATGTTTAGATTACTCATGAAAACTTTATGATACATTAGACAGCTAACATGTCTTAAGTTACCATTTTTTTGGTGACAAATTCTGTAACAAAGATAACACGAGCTTGTCTTTTAATAAAGTTAGAGCAAAAGTATTGTATTTAATTTAGACAACTTTAAACATGCCTATTTTAATTAAACCAGCAAACTTAAACTAGCTTTGATTTACCAAAGATTATCCCAGATCACATGAACTTGAAAAACATTTGGGTTAGTTTTTATACATATTTCTGCAGGTATGTCTAATTTAAATAGCACACATTTGTCTTCAGCCAATTAAATAGAGCTAGCTATTTACAAATTAACTTTGGCAATATTATCATGGGAACAAAGCAGTCCAGAGATGATGTGAACAGATTTGACATTTGGGGTTTGCTGGTGTTCTCTATTGATTTCTGAGAAGGCCTGTAAATTCCTGGAAGATCTGTGTTGACCATCTCTATTTTGTCCCTGACACAAGTGACTTTATTTTAGTTTGGATATAGTTAGTTATTTAATGGTAGTAGCTCATTACCAAAATTAGACAATGAAATTTTAGATTCCTCACAAAAATACGAGTACTGCAACAATTCCTATGATGATATACATTTAGAACTATATATTCAAAATGTTATGAAGGCTTTTGTGCCTATAGTACAAAATGTTTAGTTAATTTATGGTATCAGAAATAATTCAAATGGCTCCAATAACAAATATTCGGAATGCATGAATGCATTTAAAATTATAAATCATCTTAAACTTACCTTGTAAAGAAAGCATAATATTTCTGTGGCATAAATAAACATATTGGTCATTTAAAATGAAAGACCTTTGAGGGGGAAGTTTTTGATCTAGATGAACTTCTGACTGGGGGAATAAGAATATGAGAGGCTATTTTGGTTATGTGTTCTATTATTTATTTCAAAATTAATGTATAGAGCTAGATGCCAGTTTCTTTATTAATAAGTTGTGTTAAATACTGTGTCAAAGTATAGAAAACTCTGATTTGAACAAAAATAATCTAATAAGTATAAATGAATAATGACCATTAGCTGTCACAAACACTCAAGAATTTCTTAAGCAAAGTTATGTTTCTAAGGTACTTTTGAGGGGCTTATATTGTATCATCTGTCATAATAATATTGGTAATAAAAGCAATGCCTGGTTTTCTAATTGACCACAATTGTCCAACAGTATTGTGTTGCTACTGAAGAGCTTTGGAGAAGCCACGCATCTTGGAAACCTAATTTTGGCAAAGAAAATTCAGAGATTGGTGGTGATTATATCTTTGACTCTGTGATATAAGTTTTAGACATCATATGATGCTGATTATTTCTTTTTAACTACTTAGAAATCTAGAAAAATACTTACTTAAAATATACAAGTTAGATACCATATTTCTCTGTGACTCTTATTTCTGTAATAATAGCATTGGAGTGTTATAATTATAGAGTCCTTTAGTAACACTTTAGTTTGTTACATCATGAAACAGAATACTCTATATTTTTAGACAAATAACATGTTATGAATCACCAACATCTCAAAATGTAAGAAAATTATGCAATGTGGTTCTGGAAAGAATATAATACCACTTATATTAAGGCTAAATGTATATTTATGAGTTTCAATAACATTGTTTTCAGTATTTTTTTTTTCTAAAAGAATAATTGTTCAGATATGCAGAACTAGATTTTACAGCTGACAAAACTAGTTGAAATATAATGTACTTTAAAAAATTAATAGTGAAATGATCTGAACTCATTAAATACAGCAGTGTCATTGCTGTTGTGAGAACATGTTAAAATGGTAATATTTGTATAAAGGGTGCAGTTGCATATGTTGGAACTAATGAAGAATATAACAATTCTACAGAAAATACAGCTGAGCATTTCTGTCAAGGATCTGGTACAGTTGCATACGTTTTTGTCTGATGTATTATTGGATTCAAATGAAAATAAGGGATTCATCAGCCTGTTCTTTTTAAGTATATCTCTGGAATCAGAAGACCAAAATTCTGTTCTCAGGATAGTGTGACACCCATTATACTACCCTCATACACACTCAACTATTTCTCTAGTAAAAATAATTTATGATAAGATATTTTCTGAGAACCTTGCAAATTGCATCAAAATTGCCAAGATAAATGTAATGGCTAACTACTAACTTTTAATGCTATGATATAAAAGGGGTGAGGGCTGGTTCCTTGTCACAATGTTCTGGGAGATTGCTACAAAAACTCAGTGCCACTTATCCCATTTATTTTACATGATATTTTTTAATTATAAGGAAATTATGAACAATATGAAGGAAATCAGAAAATATTTAAGGATGAGAATTCAGAAAACATAGATCAGGAAATCAGTAAAATTCAAAATTAGTCAATTTTGAAAAAGAAAGTATCATATAAAAATGATTAATTTAAGATTTATCTAGCAATGATAAAAATAAATTAAGATAAGGACTATGTGGGCATTATTATCAGCAAAAATTACCTTGGTAATGAAACTTGAGCAATAAGAGGAAATAATCTCTCATAGAAATATAATAGAGTATCTTTTGGAGCATTCTGAAACTCGGCAGGATAAACTGTCAACGCCAGTGCTTGTTTGGTACAGAAGGACAAGATAAATCAGAGAAGCTTAGTTCCAGTTTCATAGTCCAGTACATCTTTTTACAGAAACATGACAAACCATTGTCATGTCTTTTAAAGAAGTATAAAATATAAGTACTGGCAATATTTCAATTATATAAGTAATTGTATTTGGGGGTTCAATTAAGTTATGATTAGGGGACTTTAAATTGCTTACTATCAAGTCAGAATTTAGGAGCAACACTGGCTGATTTATTCAAGGGACATATGTTATATTAAATTTCATAATTATTTTTTGCATGAGTTATTGCTCTATCTGCTCAGCAGAGTAGAGAAATAAAAATGCCTTGTTTTACTAAAAATTACTTTAATTTTAAACATCTACAGAAACTGTTTTACATTACAAAAATTGTACAATAATATTCATAATAAAAAATAAGTGTACAGTGTCATTTATGCCTTATAATTTTAAAAGTTAATGTAATTAATTTTACCATTTTCAAACATTATATAGTAGTTTCAAGAATAAGATTTAGACTGGTTGTACATATATTGGTAAGCCAAGATTAATTTTTATTTTAGTAACATGCTCCATAGTTTTAATGTCCAAGGCCTAGGAAAAAATATAGATTCTTCCTATTCTGTAGTAAAACGAGGGTTTCCCTGTGAGCTTGGATGTATATACATCTCTTTTTTAGTGAATTCTCTGACTATATTTCTTAAATACAAAGTAGAAAGCAATTGAAAAAATTAAAACATTATATGGGACTCGGTAAAAGGCAAACAGCATGGATAGCAGTTTTTAGTTTAATTGGGTTAGGTAAAATCAAGTTTAAATTAATGCTTTATTTATTTTTTAGTGGAAATTTATATTGCTCAGCTTTCAAACTTCAATCATGTAATTTATTGTTTCTGAATGTTATATTTCATTAAGAAATTTATGTTTAAAATAGTTATTAGGAGTTTTTATATCTTATAGTGTGAACAAACAACCCACTAATTTTAGTAATCATCTGTCACCACACAAATCTATCACAATATTATTTTTAAGTTTAATTTATTGAGGTTACATTGGTTAATAAAATTATATAGGTTTCAAATATACAATTCTATGATACATCACTTGTATATTCTATTGTATGTTCACTATCCAAAGTCTAGTCTTCTTTCACCACCATTTATCCCATTTACCCTCTTCTACCTCCTCCCACCCCATTTTCTCTCTGTTTCTGTGTCTATAATTTTTTTTCAGGCTGAATCCCTTCACTTATTTCACCCAGTCTCCCAGCCCCACTCTGCTCTGACAGCTGCTAGTCTGTTCTCAGGGATGTTCACTTTCACCACTCTTATTCAGCATAGTACTGGAAGTTCTAGCCACAGTGATCAGAAAAGAGAAAGAAATAAAAAGCATCCAAATTGGAAAGGAAGAAGTAAGACTGTCATTTTATACAGAAGACATTATACAATATATATAGAACACCCTAAAGACTCCATCAAAGTCTATTAAAACTGATAAATGAATTCAATATAGTAGTAAAATACAAATAACTATCCAGAAATAATTTACACTTTTATACACCAATAATGAACTACCAGAAAAAGAAACTAAGAAAATAATCCCATTTACAATTGGGGGGAAAAAAAGGTACCTAGGGATGAATTTAACCAAGTTAGTAAAAGACCTGTATTCATATAATTATAGGATACTAAAGAAAGAAAATGTAGAAAATACAAACATATGGAAGCATATAGCAGGCTTAGGAATAGGAACAATTAACATTATCAAAATGCCCATACTACCCAAAGCAATCTATAGATTGAACACAATTTCTATCAATACACCAATGGCATATTTCACAGAACTAGAACAAATATTCCAAAAATTTATATGGGACTACAAAAGTTTCTAAATATCTTCTACAATTTTGAGGAAAAAGAACAAAGTTGGCGGCATTGCACTATCTGATATCAAACTACTACAAGGCCATAATAATCACAGCAGCATGAAACTGGCAGAAAAATGGATATGTAGATCAATGGAATAGAATAGAAAGCCCAGAAATAAATCCATGTAATTATAATCAATTAATATTTGACAAAAGAAGCAAGAACATACAATGGAGTAAAGACAATCTATTCAATATTGGTGTTGGGAAAATTTGACAGATAACATTCAAAATTGAACTAGACTGCCTCCTTATACCATACAGAATAATAAACTCAAAGTAGATGAAAGACTTAAATTTAAAACTCAAGATCATAAAAATCCTAAAAAAAATTATGAGCAGTTAAATCTTGATCATTTCTTATAGCAATAGTTTTACTGATATATTGCCTCAGGCCAGGGAAACAAAAGAAAAAATAAACAATGGGAATACATTAAACTGATAACTTCTTGCAGAGCAAAGGAAACCATCAACAAAATGAAAAGACAACACATTGAAAGAGAGAACATATTCTCCAATGATACAACTAATAAGAGATTAATATCCAAAATTTATAAAGAACTTAAAACATCAAAAATAAAAATAATTCAGTTTTTTTAAAAAGCATTTAATAGACATTTTTCCAAAGAGGACATACAGATAGTCAATAAACATATGAAAAGATACTCAATGTCACTAATCATCAGAGAAATGCAAGTTAAATCTATGGTAAGAAATCACCCACACCTGTGAGAATGGTTATCATCAATAAATCCACAAATGACAAGTGCTGGTGAGGATGTGGAGAAAAGGGAAACCTCATGCACTGTTGGTGAGGATGTGGATTGATGTGGAGAACAGTGTGGAGTTACCTCAAAATATTAAACATGGAACTGCCTCATGACTGAGCAATTCCAGTTCTGGAAATATACCCATAAAAACCTGAAACTCTAATTTGTCACGCTGTATTCATCCTTATGTTCACTGAAGTGTTATTTATAATAGCCAAGATTTAGAAGCAGCCCATGTGCCCATCAATAGATGAGTGGATAAAAAAGCCACAGTACATTTACACAATGGAATACTACACAGCTGTAAAAAGGAAGAGACTGTTACCTTTTACAGCAGCATGGACGGACCTAGAGGGTATTATGCTAAGTGGAATGAACTAGTCAGAAAAAGGCAAATGCTGTTTGATTTCACTTATATGTGGAATCTAATGAAAAAAAAAACAAAATAAAACAAATAGAAACTCATGTTTAAATATAACTATGGAGGTATCATCATCAGCTGTATTTCTAGATACTTCTTTTTGTGCTTTGTAGAGCTTATTTTTGTAAACTGTTCATCTTTCTAAGATAAACATGTTCAGCCGAAGTTTTGTGAAAATTTTAAAAATCTTAAAATAATTCAGATTTAATTATTAAGATGAAACAGATTCATTCATTTGAATAAAGAGGAAAAGAAATTTTAATAATGCATCATAACATGGATATCAGACTCAGTTGTTAACCAGAAAAGAGCATTGTACACACCAGTAGTGGAGCACTGATAGCCTATGCATTGAGAAGGACAGTATTTGATTCCTTTCAAAGGAAGCCCTCTCCATTGATACATAATTTAAGATTATGCTAAGTCTATATAAGGCAGGAAAATAACATATATTTTAAAGAGTCATTTACTCACAAGTAGCTATATTATTAATTCTGTGATTCCAAAATTTTAAAATTGAATTGAAGTGATTTTAGTACAGTCTGTTTCCTGTGGTCAATTAGATCTGATCCTAGACTGACTCAAAACCTGTGATCCAGATATTTTTCTATCATATCTTTACTTAAACTACAAAAGTAATAGCTTTCCCTGGTGTAATAATCCTGATTAATCACCTAAGTTCTGAGACAAGCCTGATTTTAAGTGTCAGTCATGACCTCCTATATCCTAATCATTACATAGATCAGTAGAGAAGAAAAGTAGTTGAGTTTGTACTCAGACATGTGTTAAGTGCAGAGGTGAAGGTCTACCCTTCACAGCAGTTAAAAAAATAAAACATCTGAGAGCTCTGCGTCTGCATATTATGAGGGAGGCTTGACAGCTATAGAAAGAACTTGAGATAAATACAATTCAAGCATATTCCAGGATGGCATTACTTCTTATCACTAAAATACAAATACCATAAGTACTAAATTTAGTAAGGAGGTTTTTAAACTCTTTTAAATGTAGAACTTTTACAAAAGAAATGATCATAAATCTGGATCCTCCTTAATAATTGTCTTGTAATTTATGAAGTGTAGCCTGCAAAAGTGTATTATTATTCAGAAGGAAATGAGGGCCTGGTTTTATAATATGAATTTTACATAACTGCAATTATGTTAGAGATTGTTGCTAAAAATATAATATTACTACTAACATTCACCTGGTAATATTCAAGGTAGGAGCATCATCTCCCTATGACCAGCTTTTGATCTGTTGGGAGAGGTCAGTGTTCTGTATGAGAGTGACAAATGAGCTAAATTGCAGTATTGTGACAACTGAACCAAAAGTTTATTTTTAAATATATTATCTAATAGACTCTTGCAATAAGTGCATTTATTTAACTATAAGCACTATTTATCTTTACCTTATCCTAAAAAGTTTTTAAGGCAGTTTGAAACACTATGTCCAGTATATGAGAAAAAAATAAATGCATGAAGAAATCTGGGAGAGACAGGAATGTGGTTACACTAATTAAAATGAAGAAAGGGGTGAAGTTAGCAAACCAAATGCATGTTGTAAAAATGCTTTTGCTGGAGGCGAGCCTTAAACTTGACTCTCAGCTCTCTAGGGAACAATGTGAATAAGAAACAGATCAGCTGTTTCACTCTACCCACTAGATGAAAACAAACCTTAGTATTCTTGTATGATTTTTTCTATTTCTGTTTCATTTGTATGTGGGATATAAAATTGAAAGCAACAAATGAACAAACAAGAAAAACAAACAAATGAAAACTCATAGGCACAAACAACAGTATGGTGGTTACCAGAGAGAAGGTAAAGGGGGGAAGTTATTAAGGGATAAAAGGGGTCAAATATATGGTGACGAAAGATTTGACTTAGGGTGCTGGGCATAAAATGCAACATACAGATCATGTATCATAGAATTGTATAAAATCATACACTTGAATCATATTAACAAATGTCACTTCAGTATACTTAATTTAAGAAAGTTATCTACAAGTACTTAAACATAAGAGATGCTTCTCTAATGGGTCTAATAAAAACTATAATTTTAATACATTTTCAACAACATTCTTATAGGAAATACATGTGTTCAAATATGCAAATATCAAAGCACTTCTAACCCTACATAAAGTAAAAGAAAAAAATGTAATCCTATATTTGTTAGGAAAAGTTTTAATCCTTCCCCTCATTATAACAATAAAGATTTATATTGCATTTCTTATAAACCTTAAAGCAAATTTACTGAAGAGGTTTTTTTCAACCCATTTACTACGGGACATGTGCATTCAAGGTTTTATTTGTAATCCAATTTGATTATTCCAGTTTGCTGGAAGAGCCTCACAAGTAGAATACTTTTTATAAATGCATGTAGAGTAGAATAAACTTCAATGTTAGTGAATTATTTCTTCCATAAGTGGATTATACAAATTTTGAATTTAGACTTAGAAGTCAGCTTGTTAAATCCTCTGGTTTATTTTCTCTTAAAGCAGGTTCATCATCCAAATATCTTGGGTTTTTATAAATTAAGAAAGCAGGCTCTACCAAAAATCTTATTGAATGTGAATATACGTGGAGGAAGTGGGTGTGGGTTGCCTGCAGGGGGAAGTGAAAAGAAGAAGTTGGGAAACTAAATTTTAATAGAAATCATTAAGGGATTTTGATGATGATTTAAATATATAGGCTATCACCTAGAACAAAACTCATTTTATAGATACAGAAAATTACTAATGCATTCACCCATGTGCATATTATTGAGCCTTTATATATTGATATATAATTGTCTGGGAAGGATTAAAATAAAGATAGATGTAGTCCCTATTGGCTAAGGCTTTATAACTTAAAGAAAAGAGATATATAAATATTTGCATGACAAGCCAAGTCAACAGATCATAAACTGTCAAAGTCAGTGATGTAGTTAGTAAGAACTATGATATCATGTAAAAGTCCCTGAGTTTGAAATTATTGTCATAGTTCACATGGTTTTCCTGGGAATCAGTGTCTTCACTAACAAAATGAAGGAACTGAAATAGATTATTTTCAAGTTCTTTTTGGTTCTACAATACAAAGATTCTGCTACTTCAGAGAAGGGTGAGTATGAAGAAGAAGGATCAGGGATTATGAACAGGTGGCACTTGAAACCTGGTAGGTGAGTAAGGTAAGGATAGACAAGAGAGGGAAATGTGGCTGGTGGAAGAGGAAGAGTGAGTTAACACAAGGAACTAGATGGTCAAGTTAAGCATTAAGGTTTACAAATACATTTCTGTGATATAAGCAACTGAGAGACATGGGCGACTCCAGGAGGCCTCTGGAACTCCAAGTTCAACTCTCAGCATTCTTCCTTCTCACATCAGATGCAACGTCTGACCTAGAATAATAAAGAAGGTGTCTGTGCATGGTGGGTTACCTCACTCAGCAGAGAGCCTTCTTTTTAGATGATGAAACATCTTCATTTTATACACAAATAATTGTTTGGCTTATGTGACATTTATAGAAAGCCATACTCCAGAAGCCTATAGATGCTAGGTTTTTTTTTGTAGGAGAAATCCAGAAATCCCAAACTATGGACCACTTACTAAAAGAGTTTTATGCAGTAAGCCAGTCTTACTAACAAATGCCATGTGTTTATTTCTTGGGAGGTAGCTCACCAACATGTTTATTAGAAGATTAGAACAGGTTAGCCTTCCCTCTTTCACTCACATTAGTGTCTCTAATAATGGGTAGAGAAATGGATCACATGCTAGCTGCTAAAATCCTTTTATCCCCCAGGGAACAAGATACAGATTTGCGAGGAAACATGATGTAGCAAGGATAAAATGTGCAGATCAGGTTCTTATTTTAATAGTAGTAACATTATAAAATTTGTTCGGAGTTGGTTTCCATTGATATGTAATTAATAGCTCTTCACTGAGTAGAGTTTACATTAAAGTTTTATAAAGTGCTTAGCATTCTAAAATAAAATATATTTTATTCAAAGTTGACACATCTGACTTTCAGAATACATGCTTAGATAACACATTCTGGGAACAGTCTATAGTGAGGAAGAAATGGCACAAGATTATGATAGAGGATCAAGATCACTAAGTTTCAGAATTTTCTCATTTTGTTTATTCTTCCTATTCTGCTGCTTTCTGTTTGTAGGTTAAAATTAATATTCAAGGTAAAGCATGATATGTGCACTTAGAATTCATTTTATCATATCTTTTACCACTGAAATAGTTTCTCAAAGCTGTTATGGGGACTGTTGTATTTCTCAGTTAGATATTATAATTTGAAAATATTTTTAAAATGAGATTTTAGCTAAGCAACATCTCCTGTCCTGTCACATTTACATTGTGGTCATCTAAACTTACAACTTTGAACTAAATTTAGCATTTCAAATTTTACTTTTTATAAATTACAGTTAGATTAATGTTTACTAGACCATTGGAGTTCTAAAATTATTATTATGAGACCATAGGAGAGTTGCGATATTTTTATGACTTACATGTACACACATATATTTACCCATAAGAGAGTTGTGATATTTTTATGACTTATATGTACACACATATATTTACAACGTTATAGTTATGTATCAAAGGTAATTATTTTTTTATGTATTTATACTTCTATTTATTTATTTAAATATTTTATTTATTTATTTATTTTTGGAGGGAGACAGAGAGGGAGAGAAACATCGATGTGTGAGAGAAATATCAATCGGTTGCCTCTTACACTCACCCTGACTGGGACCCAACCTGCAGAAATAGGACCAGTGACCTTTCCATTTATTGGAGGTGCCCAACTAATTAAGCCACATCGGTCAGGGCAAAGTTAATTCATTTTAAATATTACAAAAATTAGCGCTGATTTTAAATAAAATCCAATTATATATTAAATTTTCTGATTTGCTTCATGAATACATATATTACATAGTTAGTAAAGGATGTACAAGCATTTTTACAACCACTGATGTGATAGCACTCAATCTACTGTATAATTTTGATTTTCATAATAGTAATGGATTAGTTAAAAAGGCCCAAGTAAATGTAGCATTTAGTCTTCTGTTTTCAATTATACTTGGCTTTTGAGGAAAAGGATGAAATGAATTTATGGCCTTTTACTAAATTAGATAGATGCAAGCTATTCATTTGACGTTTCTGAAATTGGAAAGAAAAAATATTTGAGTATCAATATAAGACATGTAAAACTGCATGATTTTAAAACCACATCCAATTCTACTAATAAATTAAGTATTTACCAAAACCAAATAACTCACAGAGAAGTATTTTATGTTCCATATCTTTTCTGTCATCATCTTATATTTTTATTTAATTACAAAGTTCTTCATAATAGAATCTCATTATTGGTGTCTTAAAACAAGGATAGATAGATGGAAGCTTTCTGCTATGGTATGAGTGACATATATTGACTCATCATAAAAAGAGTGAGTTCATTACTGAGTTTGTATGTAAGAGCCCATGTGGACTTCTATAATATTGTTTTGGGTGTGTTTGCCATAGGATTGCCTGACAATCACTTTCCATCAGTGGACAAAGGTAACTTGAAGTCCTTTTCCATGATAAAATTAGCTTACTGGTGAGTTTTATGTAAAAAATTATATTTATACTGGTCACTTCAGGACATTTGTCTTCCAGTATTTCTGCTGTCAGAATTAATGCAAATGTCTGTAATGTACCCTCTTCTTTTATATTTAAACAATTAGAGTTGCATTTATCAAAGACAAAATAACTGATTCAAAATGTTGATTTACTGCAACATTCAACCTAGTTATATGGTGCTGTGGAGACAAAACTGGTTAAAATGTTTCCCTTCTCAAGTTTCATAAAAGAATATGATTTAGTGTGAATGTTTCTTGAATACTTGTTTTCCTTTTACTTAAAAATAATAGTGATTCTATTATCTTCCTCATTTTTATTAAGAAGTAATAAATATCAGCATGGTACATCTGTTTCCTTTTTGCTCTGTCCTAATACAAACATATAGAAATAAATATAGACACATATAAAATCAAGGTTTCTTTAAGTATATTTTTCTAAAATAAAGATATAGCATATATTCACTTTTTATGTTTAAGATATCATAGATATTCCTTCAGGTCAATAGAAATAAAACGTTTTTTTTAAAACAGTTGTATAATATTTTATAAGTTAAAATACTATGATTTATATACCATGATTTATGCAACCATTCTCTTAACGATATACATTTATGGTGCTTCTAGTTGTATTTTGGCTTTGCCACTACAAATAATGTTTCAATAGATACCTTTCCAACTGGTACACTTCTTCCTTGAGGGTGGGTTTCCAAGAACTGAGTTGCAGGGCCAGAGGATGTATGTACTTTTAAAGGGTATTGCTGAGTTGTCCTAAAAAATGGCTAGATCAATTTTCATCCCTTCCAGTCTTTGTGAGATTGACTATTATATGCATTCTTGTTATCCTCGGTACTGTCATTTCTTTTCTTCTCTCCCTCTTTAAAAAATTAAATCTGGTGAAAAACTATCATAGTCAATGATTGTTCGAATCTGCTCTTCCTTGTTTGAATGACATCTTGAACATATCTTCTTGCTCTCTTTGACCTGTTATATTTTCCTATCTTTTCTTTTTTTTATCAAAATTGGTGAATAGATTTTTCTATCTTTGATTTAACTATTATGCCTCAGTTTGTACTTTTCTGATCAAGTTACAGTTGCTCTTTATGTATTTATAGACATCGACCATTTATTTGTCACTTTTGATAAATGTTTTTTCCTATAACTTTTTTCATAATAAGGCATCAGATACCTCTTCATGTCTCTACTTCTTCTTACCTCTTTCCTTCTGGGTCACACTTCCAGCTACTCTGAATTCTGGTATATTCCTTAAACAACCAAGTCTTTGCACCCACTAACACTCTACCTGGAAAGCTTGTCCACAAGAAGGTCACATGGCTCCTTTATTTTATTCAGGACTAAAATAGCACTACTGTAATTCTACCTCTATAGATTTATTTTTATTCATAAAAATAGCTTTTCTCATTACTGTGTATTATGTGTCTACTCTTTGATTCACAATCTCTTCTGTTATATAATAGTCTCCATGAGAATAGGGTTGTCTTGGCTTTGTTCACTACCATGCTCCTGGCATCTAAAATTCTGCCTTGCACAAAGTGAATACTATAGATTTGATGAGTAAGTTCTTTTTTAAAAAAATCTTAATTTACAGTACATATAACTTTAAAAATATAGAAGTCCCTGATATCTTTCAAGTAATTTATAATAAGTCTCTGACTTAGGACTATGTTATGGTGTACATTTGATTAAAACACTTCCCTTTTTCAAATATTATGTATAATGATATAGACACTACTTTGTATTAGTTCCTCTAAAAGTTTTTTTTATTCTTGTTCTATTACAGTTGTCTCAATTTTTCCCTGTTGCTCTCCCCTGCCCTGACCCTCCCCACCCCACCCCACCCCTGCCCTGACCCTCCCCACCCCACCCTGCTCACACAGTCAATCCCTGCCTTGTTCATGTCAATGGGTCATCTATACTAGTCCCTTGGCTGGACCCTTCTCTTTCTTTCCCCCCTTCACCCCCTCCCCTTCCATCTGATCACTTTCAGTCTCTTCTTTGTTTCTGTGCCTCTGGTTCTATTTTGCTCAGTCGTTTGTTTTGTTCATTAGGTTTCTGTATTAGGTGAGATCATATGGTACTTGTCTTTCACTGCCTGGCTTATTTCACTAAGCATAATACTCTCCAGTTCCATCGATGCTGTTGTGAAAGGTAGGAAGGAGTTCCTTCTTTCTTTCTGCTGCTTAGTATTCCATTGTGTAAATATACCACAGTTTTTTGATCCACTCATCTTCAGATGGGCACTTAGGCTGTTTCCAGTACTTGGCTATGTAAATAGTGCTGCTATGAACATAGGGTTGCATAGGTTCCTTTGAATTGGCATTTCAGGATGCTTAGGATATAATTCCAGCAGTGAGTTCACTGGGTCAAAAGGCAATTCTATTTTTAGTTTTTTGAGGAAATTCCATACTGTTTTCCACAGTGGCTGCATCAGTCTGCACTCCCACCAACAGTGCACTAGGGTTCCCTTTTTCCCACATCCTCACAAGCACTTGTTTGTTGATTTGTTAATGATGGCCATTCTGATCAATGTGAGGTAGTGCTTCATTCTGATTTTAATTTATATCTCTCTGATGGGTGGTGATGTTGAGCATCCTTTCATAGGCCTATGGGCTCTCCATATATCCTCCTTAGAGAAGTGTCTGTTATGGTCCTTTACCCAATTTTTATTGGATTGTCTGTTTTTCTGTTGTTGAGTCATATAAGTTCTTTATATATTTTGGAGATCAGACCCTTGTTGGAGATGTCATTGGCAAATATGTTTTCCCATATAGTTGGTTCCATTTTTATTTTAGCTGAGCAGAAAATTTTTAGTTTGATATAGTTTTATTTGTCCAATTTGTTTATTCTTTCTTTTATTTTCCTTGCCCTGGGAGATATATCAATGAAAATATTGCTGTATGTGGTTTCTGAAATTTTTTTGCCTATGTTTTCCTCTAAGACACTTATGGTGTCACGGCTACACCACATTAACAAAATGAAAGACAAACATCACATGATCATATCAATAGATGCTGAAAAAGCATTTGATAAACTATAGCACCTATTTATGATAAAAATGCTCAGCAAAATGGGAATAGATGGAGCATATCTCAACATAATTAAGGCCATATACAAGAAACCTGCTGCCAACATCATACTTAATGGGCAAAAACTAAAATCTTTCCCTCTAAGATCAGGAATAAGACAATGGTGTCCAATTTCTCCACTTCTATTCAACACAGTTTTGATAGTTTGGGAAGTTATAGCCACAGCAATCAGACAAAAAAATAAATAAATAAAAGTAATACAAATTGGAAAGGAGGAAGTAAAACTGTCATTGTTTGCAGGTGACATGATAGTGTTCATAAAAAACCCTATAGGCTCCACCAAAAAACTACTCAACCTAATATGTAAATTTGGAAAAATAATGGATACAAAGTAAATATTCAGAAATCAAAGGCATTTTTTGTGTACTAGCAATGAAATATCAGAAACAGAAACTAGAAAAATCCCATTTACTATTAGTTCTTAATGATCTGCCAGTGAATTATTTTTTATTTACTATTCCAAAATCTCATGCCAGTTACTTTTTAACAATTTTTTGGTTTTGTAGCTAAACATTTGTACTGCTCTCACTGCTCTTCTCTGAGGCCATCCTTGCTTACATGTGGATATGCCCTTCTTGGATCTAGGCCACTGGTGAGGAGATAGACACTTCCTACCTGTTGTGGGATGCATTATGTCCCTCCTAAACTCATACATTAAAGTCCTAACCCCCAGCATCTATTTGAAGATACAATCTGTAGAGAGGTGATTAAGTTATAATGAAGTCATTAGGCTGAGCCCTAAGGCAACCTGGCTGGTGACATTATACATAGAGGAAATTTGAAGGAACTAAGGGACACTAGGGATGTGTGCTCACAGAAGAAAGATGATGTGAGGACACAATGAGATGATCATCTGCAAGCCAAGCAGAGAGGCCTCAGGAAAAAACCAAACCTGCCAAAACTTTGATTTTGGTCTGTTAGCCTCCAGAACTACGAGAAGATAAACATCTCTTGCGTGAGCCTCCCAGTCTGTGCCATTTTGTTATGGCAGCCTGAACAGACTAGGACACCACCACCTCCCTACTCATTCACTGGACCTAAACCATGTATGGAGTTATACACGAACCTCATTCTCAGTGACTCTGAGGTTTCTATGGCATCTATGTCTAAGGAGGCTTAGTAATTTCTAAGTATGCGATGTTTGTGGGGGCAGCTGTAGCATTTGAGGATAAGAACCTTCCAGGGGACATGAATGAAAGGAAAAGTGTGTGGTTGGTTTATACACTAGTGATGCAGCCAGGAATCTTTTGTAGTACCATTTTCTACTTACAGTTTAGTTTCAGGAGGGGTGAAGTGTCTTGGTTAGTACATAATAAATTGAAGATAGATAAGATATAATTACTAATGAAAAGGCATTGTTTCTGAGGAAAAAGTACATTCTCAAATATTAAAAATTGATTTTAGGATTACTTTTTTACCTTTATTTTATTATAATTGGAGATTACATATGAAAGATGATAGAAACTTAAAAACAGGGATAATAGAAAAGAAGAAGAAGAAGAAGAAGTCATTGCTGACTGCCTGTCTCAAAGAAGCTGAGGAAGCCAACCTGGCTGCAGCAGCTGGCCCCGTGGGAGCAGCTGTACCATTGCATGCACAGAATAGAGAGGATGGGAGAAGTTAGCTAAGAGCAGTCAGGTGTCAGTGGCAGGATTCTGATCGGCCAGACAAGGCAAAGCATGGAACAAGAGAAAACCCTGAAAATCAGAAAGACTAAAGTCAGTATGTGGCAAAGTTATAATTCTAAGTGACCTTCACAACTGTGGCCTGATCCCTCGGAGGCACAGTACAATAGGAGGCAGGAGATAGAAAATTTAGGCAGGATGTTAAGGGACTTACTTTATAGATTGGAGTTGGGTACTGGAAAGAAATGGTATTCTAGGCCAAATACTTAAAACAGAAACTCTGTTCTCTAAACCAGGTCTTCATGGTAGGTAGCAGGTAGGCAAGACTGTGACTATGGCAATATGTGACAATTTAAAATCCATTACTGCATCCTAGACAGCAATAAAGGCATGCATATAGGGGAAAGATAGAGATCATCTATGATTTCAGTCATGAAGCTCTGCTAGCCTCAGGCAGACATACAGTATTTAACTCTGCTCTGTCCTTTCACCTAAAATCAAAGGAATTTTCCACCGCATATCATTTCTTTACAAAGCCCCACATAGAGGTGGGAAGGAAGTAATATCGTACCCCACTGTCATTAGCTAGCATTTCCTACTCTATCTTTCTCCCTAGTCAACACCAAAACATCCTTCATATATGCTCATGGGTGATTTTCTTAATTCCCTCTCCAGAATTACCTACAACACCAATCTAAGACAACCCAGCTTCCATTTATATAGAACATGTCTTTTTGCTTTGTGTGTGTGTGTGTGTGTGTGTGTGTCTGATATCATTTTTTAAAAATGCTGCTTTATTCTCAGGTTTTAGCTTTCGCAAAATTACAGATCAGAGCTAGAAGTCTGCCAGGGGGAAAAAACAGCAACAACAGCAAAGAAACAGCTGTTCTGCAGTTTGTTACACAAGTACAGAGATCCTCAAAAGGCTGAAAAAGCAAGTGGCGGCTCATGCATTCTGGGGATTTAGTGAAGAGGAACTCGGTCCTTCAAGATCTTGGTGAAAATGTTCCTGTACTCCCAACTGTGCCCTAATTATAAAAGCCATGGCAAAATTGGCAGATTTGGTTTTTATTAAGAATTTTTAGAATTTATAATTTGACATGGTAAGTTAGAGCCAACTTTCAAAATTGCCCTATTAATAAGAATCATTGGAACAGCAAGTGAACACTCATTCTGTAGAATTAAAGGCTGTTAACTACTTTAATTAAATATAAAATAAAGATTTTTTTTCAAAAGAGCTTCAAGAAATCAGATGCATTTCTGAGAAAAGCAGGTTTAGTAAAATAACAAATGGCTAGTGCTTGTACTAGAAAACAATATTGTGGTTTAAACTGAGGGGGATTTTTATTTGATGCTTTCAACACATGAAGAGGAGCATCGCTTGATTAAAGAACTAAGACACCATGCTCACTCAGAATCCTAATTTAAGCATTCAAGGACAACGGATTGAATTCATAATCCTATGTATTTTCCATTTTATAGGCAGTTTGCAAATTGACTTTATCTTACCCCATTCCTTAGGACAAGCCTTGTTGTAGGATAAGAGTTCATTGAATCTGTATAAGTTCTTTGTCTCCTTCACTGTTTCCTCTCCCCTCTCCTCCTCCCAGGTTCCTTCTATGACCCGGATATCACAGTTTCCAGTAACTGGTTTCTAGCTCCTTCCTAAGGGATCACCACTTCTTCAAGCACATGTATTTCCTGGTATTTTTGCCCCCTTTGACAATTTCACGTCATATCCTCAATACCTCCTCATTTACAGTAATAGAAACTATCTCATCTGAACCGTGTCCTTAAATTGTCATGCATTTAAGTTTTTGCTGTACATGCTTAATTCTTCTCACAACTGAATTATTTTGTGGAGTAGCCTTCCACAAGCCTGTATTTTCTCTCCCTGAACCCCAGTAAATCCATGACTATATTCCCAACATCTCCTACCAAAACTCATCAATGTGATCATGACCCAGCTGTACCTTTCTAAGCTAGTAAGTCCACTCTGGCTGCAACAGACAGCCTAGGCAACAGGATTCATTTGGAAATTCAGCTCGCATCCCATCCACCTCTTCATGCTTGTAGATTTACGCCTTCCTTTAGATTTACAGTCAATTGTCTGTCCTAAAATCACTGAACCCTGACTTTTCCCCTATGTTCAGAGAGCATTTCTTGCACTCCTTGCTCTGACCTTCTCCATTCTGAGCCACCCTGCTTTGACCTGAGCTCTAACTATGAAAGCATATTCTGAATAAAGGATACTTAGAAAAATAATCTTTGACTTATACAGTAACATTATACAGTGTAAGTATTTTTAGCTACCAGCTGTGCAAGCAATAAATAAGAGACTTTGAAGTGCTAAAAATAGTTGGGATGTGTCAAGGGGAGTTAGCAAATACCCTGGGGTGAGAAAAGCCCTACATATGATACATCTGGCATACATTTTTAGGATGTCCTATTTTTGGTCTGTATATTGATCTTTAAAGAGCTCCAGGGATGTTTCCCTACAAAAGAAGCAAAAATGACAGAAATGCCTTTACTGAACAAGGTAATTTCTGAATTTTTCTTTTTCCCCTCTGCCCTTCAAATTAAAATTGTCATGATGTTTGACTTTAGTCTTGAACCATAGACAATCAGAAATCTTTGGAAGTAAAATTATATATAATATGAAGTTATGATGATAAAACCCATATTGTAACATGAAAACATTTTTTTGTTTTTTGCTTACAACTGAATGTTATTACTGCTATTATTGTTTTCCTAGTTATTTTTATTGGCTGATCATCATAGATATTCTGGCTAATTCTTCTTGGTTGGCTCACATTTGACACATATATTTTTGTTCAGTATATTCAATTGAATTCTTGTCATAAGTAGTTTATTGAAAAGAGAATAAAACCTAAGAAAAGATTAAAATTTTATGTTATGTTTATCTTTCAGATCTAATTTTAATATTATAAATTCTCATAATATTTTCTAACTTCTGTTCTAAATTTGAATACATATTGAGCTCCTAGACAACGTCCCTTTAACATAGGCATAGCTCTGGCTAAAATTTTTCTGTGGCCATCAGTAGAAATTTAAGCACCCCCCCTTCCCCCGCAATAAGTATGGAAATGGGAAAAAGACTGGGATGGATATAAGTGTTCTCCTGTGGAGAGGTGGGGTAATCAGTCAAGAAATCGCTGTGAATCCTACTTCATACTGCATTCTTAGGGTCCTGAAAAAGAAAAGATTAACCTGTGGGTTAGAGTGCCTCAAACTTACTTACCATAAACATTTTTTAATTAATAGGAATTCTTAGCTCAAGGGCAAGTACTGATCATCAACAGATCTTTATATAGATATGACCTCTGACTTCTAATAGACATATAAGTTATTAAAACACTGCTTTCTTTTCAGTTCCATGTCACATCTTTTACAGTTTGTACTCATATAAGGATACTTGATTCCTTCACATACATGAAATTATTTATCATTGTCTTCTTGTAATAGTACTGAGTTGCTGTAAACATTTCCTGATTCCATCTGACAAGAGTGTATTATTTGACAAAAAAGTTATCTGTTTTGGAAATAATCTATTTGAAGGATTCTACTGCACTTTTATCATAGCTATATTGGTGATGTTAGAATACTTTCAAAATAATATAATTTTGTTACTTTATTTTCTCAGTGATTTAAGTTTACAAAAAACCAACTTATTTAGAAATATAGATTCATCTTTGTGACTCCAAAATTATTTTAAGGTTTCAATGATCCAAGATATTTTCTCCTCCAATTTTCAATAAATATATTTAATTTTGATTCCCTTTAAAGAAAGATGGTTCAAGAAAATGAATGTTTGGTTTATATTCAGTATAATTGTGGAGTATTCATATTAAAAAAAAAAGGTAGAACATCACATTTCTCATAGTTATTAGCCATTACTGAATTTATTGAAAAGTTCATCAAACCAAAGGGTTAAGCTTCAGAATTCACTAGGAAATAAATTGCAGTTATAACAACATGCTGTAATACTTACATATTTTTCTTTTAGTTTTTTAAAATTACAGCTGGCATACAATATTATGTTCATTTTAGAGGTACAACATAGTGATTAGACATTTACATACCTTATGAAATGATCACTCTGATAAGTCCAGTACCCATTTGACACTGTACGTAGTTATCATGTTCTCATTGATTCTATTCCCTATGCTGTATTTGACATCCCATGACTGTGTTGTAACTGTCAATTTGTACTTCTCAGTCCCTTTACCTTTTTCACGCATCCCCCTAAACTCACTCCTTTCTGGAGACCATCAATTTGCTCTTTGTATCTATAAGTTTGCTTTTGGGTTTTTTTCTTTTCTTTTCTTTTTTTTTCAAATTTTACATATAAGTGAAATCATATGGTATTCTACTTCTTGTTATTTATTGGGAGAAATTCAAAACACTAAAACAAAAAGATATATGCACCCTTATGTTCATTGTAGCATAATTTATAAGGGTCAAGATATGGAAGCAACCTAAGTCCATGGGTAAACCAATTGATAAATAGGTTGTGATATATATATCCAATGGAATATTACTCAGGCATAAAAACAATGAATCTTACTATTTGTGACAATTTGAATGGATGTAGAAGATATGCTAAGTAAAACAAGCTCAACGAAGACAAATCCCCCGATTTCATATTTTTCTTAAATTTTGATATTTTGTTACAAATGTCTCAAATTTTAAGTCATATATAAAAATGCAGTCATAAAAATTTATTTTATGCTGGAATATAGTTGCAGTAATTAAGAATTTCAGCAATATGAACATTAGGTAAGTGATTTGTAACATCTTTGAGGAGAAATGAAAACTGTTTCTGTGCCAAATTTCATCACAGATAGCAACTAACCCTTTGACATTTTAAAGGCAACCTGCTTGATCATACTAAGGCAAAGAGATATTTGGCAAGAAAAATACATCTTTAAAAATCATCCATATATTCTGGTTGAACAAGTATCTGAATATTAATCTAGAATTTGTTCCAAAGATAGTCCTAAATTGTATTTGAAAAGTCCTTCAATTCATTTCTCTTGAATTATCTTTATGATTTATGTATTGAAATTTAATTACCATTAAAGAGAATTATTGAATGTGTATGCATGGGCAAATTTAGACACTATGTTTTGTGGTACTTGATAAAGGAGAGAGGAGAATTAATGACCAACATGCTGACCTTTAATGGATTGTTCAAGGGAGCTTTCATTAGGAAAAGGAAAACTTGATGCTTTCGCTATTAATGATTCCTCAAATATATTAAGGGTTATAGAATCTTCCTCTTACCACCACCCAGAATTACAGATGTGTTCCTTTATTTTTTAACTATGCCTATGAGATTATAATGCAAGTCCTGAAATAATACAGAAAGTGAACAAAATCTTTTGACATGGAAGGAAATGTTCTTCCTGTCATCAGTAGATAATACAGTCCAGCTATCACTTGTCTTCTTTATTTGGTCAGTAGCTTAAGAATTGAACTATAACATTTATAAATCAGTAGTTTCTACATACTTGTCTACTTTGTCAGTGGTTCAGGGGAATCTGATGTGTTTTGTTTGTCTCAGTGAGTCAGTTTTATTGGTGCTCTTGTAGGAGTTGCATATACAGAATAAACTTTCTTGGGAAAGATGCTTCTTTTGCATTAATACTAAAAATAACTCATTGAATAATTCTAATTTTAGCCTAGAAGCCTTAAAGTTAGTAATTAAGATCATAAAATCTAATTTCTGGTTAAGTCATGCATGATAATTCAGAGAAGTAAATAATTGGTATTTATATTTGAGACAAGTTCAGTGTTTCAGCACAAAGATTTTGTCCATGTATCTCTAAAAGTGGGATTGTTATTACTCTTTCTTAAATTCAGTAGAGTCTGTGAAGACCACTTTACTATTTGGATGGTGATGTAGGAAGAACATAAGGGAAGACTACCCATATTAAAGACTACATCATATTAAAACTTTATGAATATTTAATAGTAGATTAATTGTCAGTGTATATTTTTCTCACAAAAATGATAAGGGAAAAGAACAGGTCTCTCTCATTTAATTTGGCAGAAACTGCATTATAATTTTATGTGTATTTATTATATGATTGTCTATTTTCTACATCTTATTATAAGCTCCACATAATTAAGAGCTGAGTTGAGTTTTGTTCATCATAATACCTAAATCTATCACCTTGTCTGAAATCTCGTAATGCTCAGAAATTATTTTTTGTGTGAATAAAAAGGAACAGTAATACAATATTAAACAACTTCAGAACACTTAACTATACTTCTTCTATTGAAACATGTTTAAAAATTAGACTGTGATAAACTTCAATTTATTTTCAGAACTACTGATGCTTCCCATAAGGAAAATGGAAAAATAAATATATATACATTCACTCTAACTCTGGTTTCTTAGTAGATACTATATGTTTTTATAAAAATTATTCTAAAATTTGTTCTTTTTATTCTATCTGGAAGTTCATTCAACCAATAATGATTTCAAGACTTCCAGTCTCCTGAGAATTAGCTGTATTTATTTCCCTTCCTTCTCTCTTTTTTTAGTTTTTTATTTCCTTTGTCCTTCCCTCCCTTCCTCCCTCCCTGTCATCTTCCTTCCTTCCTTCCTTTTCTATCTTTCTTTCTTTCTTTCTTTCTTTCTTTCTTTCTTTCTTTCTTTCTTTCTTTCTTTCTTTCTTTCTTTCTTTCTTTCTTTCTTTCTTTCTTTCTTTCTTCCTTCCTTCCTTTCTTCCTTCCTTCCTTCCTTCCTTCCTTCCTTCCTTCCTTCCTTCCTTCCTTCCTTCCTTCCTTCCTTCCTTCCTTTTCCTTCCTTCCTTTCTTTCTTTCTTCCTTTCTTTCTTTCTTTCTTTCTTTCTTTCTCTTTCTTCCTTTCTTTCTTCTTTCCTTTCCTTCCCTTTCTCCTTCCTTCCTTCCTTTATTCTTTTATTTTTATTTGTTTCATAACATCTCCCTGTGAGCCCAGAATACTATTGTTGAAACAGACTTGGAAAGCAACCACCTTATCTTAAGAATGAAAAGTTAAAAGCAGTGATATTTCCAGTATCATACTATAATTTTAGTAGCAAAATAAAAACTTTGGAAACAGCTGATGACTCTTAATTTATATTCATTATATTTAAGTCAAGCTGGGAAATATAGCCACAACAATAATCATAAATGATACAGAATTAATGAGATCTATGTATTCATGCACATGGACAGAAAGATAAATTAAAGTGATTAGGAGAATCACAGTAAAACAGATTAGGCTGCTACAGATTGAGTCTTTGTCCTGCTACAAATACACAGATGTCTCATTTCCCACTTTACTGAGAATATTAAAGAAATCTAAGGAGAACCTCTACAAATTCCCACAAAATATTCATCCATCTATAATTATCTTAATTTTCATATTCTTATTTTATATCCTCGACTACCTATCTGCTCTCCTATCTAAAAAAAATTCTCCCAACTCTGCATTAGATCCCTTCCATTCTTGCCTACTCTAGCTGGTTGCTTCAGCAATCCCTTCTATGTCTTTTTTATCATCAACTTTATTTTTCCTACTAAATCTTTTGTTTCACCTTTCAACTTCTTACTACTCCATTACCTTCAACGTTTTCTTGACTCTAGTTTCCTTGCCAGAAATCAACCTTCTGTACGAATGTGTTGGAAATATCATGCAATGAAATGCTATAGAGCAGTTAAATATAATTTAGTACATTTATATATACCAATTTTAAAATGTTAAGTGAAAAATATTAATTTGTATAGTATAAATATTGCATAGTATACTGTTTCTCTATACATTTCCAATCTCCCCAAAGATTACATATGTGTGCATGTGTGTGTGTGTATATATATATATATACATATATATGTATATATATATATATGAACTATTTTACAGTTTATAGTCTTTATATATCTATATAGTAAAAGCATAAAAACATCAGAATAGTGATTACTTCTCCTTTTGGGGCTATTGGGAGGAATGGATGAAGAGGAGGGGAATAGGCTGAATATGCTGTAAAATGAGCTTTGGTTGTATTTGGCTGTTTCCATAATATTAAAATTCTTTTTAAAAATCTTGAGCAAAATATTATCATTGTTAAATTTAAGGGTAGATTTCAGAGTTTAATATGTTTGAAAATTATCATACTTAAAAAGTTAAAATGTTTTTACTCATGTGTAAACATATGCCTTCAAATCCACTGTGTAATAATGACAAAGTATTAATATGGAGATTAACAACTTCTGTATGTTTTTATTTCTAGATAAATAGTGCATATCAACAATCATGCATTCAGACCTCATATTTAAGTACATATTTTTATATCTTTCAACCTGGACTGCCATAGTGTTCCATTCATTTATTTATAGTATTAACACTCTGCTTCTGCCTTATTCTCAGTCTGTCTTATTTGTCATTGTACTAACACTGGGCAACATTCTGACAGTTGTATTGGTGGTGCTTAGTAGGACATACAATAAATTTACCAGTAGTGTCCTCATACTCTACATAATACATGTATGACCATTTGTGAGTTTCCTTTAAAACTAGTAACGTGATTTCACTGTGCAATGTGTGTGAGTGAAAAGGGTGAGTAAACTGAGACTGAAATAGAGTGAAGAGAGATTGTGTTTTGGAGTAGGTGTTTGCATTTTATTTTGCTTTTAATTTTGCATTAAATTAGCATAGGGTCTTTGTCTTATTAGCTGGTCTATCTTTTTGTCCTGAAGAAAGAAAAACCTAGCATATTCTAACTGGTCAATTAACAATTATGAATGAATGTATATATAATGAATTACAAAAGACACAAGACCAATAGTATTTCGACTAAACCAAGTGCTACTATCAAGCCTAAATATAAAAGGGCCTTTATTATTAGTCTTGAGGTCTTACGTATTAGGTATTGCAATATATTGGTTCTTCTTGATATTTTTTTCTTTAACATTTCCATTCTCCTCCAAGTGTTTTTCACTGCCTTTTTATAGTCACTGTTGGATATCTTATGGCACTGACAACAGGAGACCTCATTTATAGGGGAAATATTAACCTGCATTGATTTGCTGGCATATAACATTTAAATGCAGTAACATTCATTAATGACATTTGTGACTGCCAACTTCTTCAGTTCCCAGTCTAGGACATATGAGAATGACAGTTGTATACATACATGTATGGATGTGATTTGTCACACATGCTGTTGTGCTCTACCGTCCTATTTGCCAGCTGTAAATAATCACAGAAAATCCTAATAATTCTAATAGAGTAAATTATAAAGGGGAAAAATTATTCTTTCTGATTAAATTAGATTTATTAAATACCAAATATAAAAATAACAGCAGGATTTAATAATTTTTTGTTGTTTCAGAAAAGGTATCTTTTTGATTTTATGTAATTGATGTTGGAAACAATCTCTAATGGAGCTCATTACCCAACAGCATCCCCTAGATCCCTCTCTGGGCCCTGAAAGCAGTGGTGAATAAACTATAAGACTGTGATTAGCAGGACAGGTATTGGAGGAACAAGAAATAATGACATTTTCCCTCTATGACATAGTTTCTTCATACTGAGTCAGCTGGACATTTTCAAAGTCAAATAGTGAACTGAAAAATGCACACATACTTTATATGACAGCAAATATGTTTTAGGAAAGATAGCAAGGATAGTGTATTTTATACCACATGATATTTTAATATAAATTTGTTTCATTGTTTGTTTTTTTCTGAAGTAATGAAACTTTTATTCATACCTAAATCAGGTACTCTACTGTATTTCACTGTATCATAAGAAACAAAAATCAAATAGAACATATTTCTGGCTCCTATGAGTGCTACTAGTACTTGCATTTAAGAGATTACATTTCTGATGATTCTTTATTTGTAAGCCACAGCCTGACATCGTGAATACAGTTTTAAAAAAAGAAAACAGAGTATTAGCATTAGAAAAAAATGTTAAAGAACTTTAAATGTAGCCATCATCTACAACATTATCTTTATACTACTTGGTGACATTACAATCCTTTTTCAGTATGCCATATTGCACACTTGAAAGGCTCTAATCTCTAATAGAATCCAGAATGAAAATGTCTATTTAATGTTGTTTAAATAAATATTCCCCAATATTTTTGACCATAGGATTTATTTCTTTGTTAGAACTATTAAAAATTGTTTAATTAACACACCACACACCCTCTTTAAGTAGTGCATTCCATTGGGACTGTGAGTAAGCACTTCCTTATGTTGAAATATTTTCCTTGTAATGTCCCACTGTGCAAGGTCCCAAGCGAAACAACAGCAAATTGAATGTAAGCTGAACAAGTTTTGAGCTTTACTTTTCTCCACATCTAGATACTTCAATTTTACAGGAAAACCAGAGCCTAACTTTTTGTTTGCTGTCTTAATCTGGTATATTGAGTTAACATAAAATAAAATTTGCAATTTCTAGGGTAAATTTTGATGATTTTTGACAAATATTAATGGTGTCACCACAACAATCAAGATATAGAATATTCCTGTGACTCTAGGGAGGTCCCAGTGCCCCTAGTTGTTAACTCTTCCCAACACCAAACCCCTAAAGAACCAGACCTAATTTATGCCCTTATTATTTTGTTATTTAGAATATATAATGGAATCATACAGTTATGTGACCTTCTGAATCTGACTTCTTTCACTTTTTATAATGCTTTTGAGATCCATCCATATTGTTTTTTGTGTCAGTAGCTTGCTCCTACTTATGACTGAGTAGTATTCTAATACATGTTATATTAAATTTTATTATTTACCATGTTTTTTTTGGTAGATTTAGGTTGTTTTCAGTTAAGACTATTATGCATAAATCTGTTATAAATAGTTACAGGTGAGTTTGGGTATAAAAATATGTTTCCTTTGTCTTGAATAAAAAGCCAAGGGAGATATTGCTGGGTTTATGTGCGTAGATGATTAACTTCATACAAAATATCCCAGTGTTTTCAAAAGTGGCTGTACTAGAATGCATTCTCACCAGCAGTGTATGAAAGTTCAGGTTGCTCCACATTTTTGCCAGGACTTGAAATTGCCATTTAAAGATACATTTCTGGTCATTCAAGTAGGTGTATAGAGATATTACAATGCAAGTTTTATTTGTATTTTCTAATGACTAATGATGTTGGGTATCTTTTCATGTGTCTATTCAGCATATGTATCTTTCTTTATAAAGTGCTAAAGTATTTTCATAATTTATTATATTCTTTGCTTTGTAATTACTGAATTACAAGATGAATTTATGTATTCTAGATATAAAGCTTGATCATATAGATGCTTACACACATTCTGCTTCTTTTTTATTAAATCATTATTTTTGTTATTCTATTACAGTATTCCCTCACTTATCATGGGTATTACATTCTAGACCACCCCCCCCCACAAAGTAGGAACTTACATTTATTCTACATTCTTAAACCTACGTAACTTTAACAACATACGTATACAGTACCACAAAATCCCATGATGTAGTGAAAATTCTGCAATAAATAATTAAATATAATATTTTTTAAAATCCCATGATACAGTGAGGCTGCGATGAGTGAACCATGATATAGAGAGGGACTGCTGTACAATTATAGCTTTTTTCTTTTAATTTCCTTAAGAGTGTCTTACAAAGGGCAGAGTTTTTTGTTTTGTTCTATTTTTGTTTCCTTTTAATTTTAATGAAGTTCTATTTACTGATTTTTTATTTTAGGTTTGTGCTTTCTGACTCCTAGTTAAGAAATCTTTGCCTTATCTGGCTGGGTGGCTAAGTTGTTTGGAACATTGTCCCATACACTGAAAGGCTGTCGGTTCAATTCCCAGTAAGGACACTTACCTAGTCTGTGGGTTCAATAACTGGTCAGGGTGTGTACGGGAGACAACCTGTCAATGTTTGTCTCTTACATCGATGTTTCTCTCTCAGTCTTGAATCAATAAAAACATATTCTCAAGTGAAGATTAAAAAGAAGGAAAAAAAGAAAGAGAGAAAGAAAGAAAGGAAGGAAGAGAAAGAAAGAAAGTACGAAAGGTAGAAATCTTTGCCTAGATGAAAATCACAGGGACTTTTCTATCTTTTCTTCATAATTTTATAGGTTTAGATTTTACATGTAGAGCTATTTTGAATTAGATTTAAAAAGTTAATTTTGTATATTATGTGAAGTGTAGCCTGAGAAGGTGTTGGTACCTTTTATGGAAATTAATTAGTTATACATACATGAATTTAGTTTTGGATTTTCAGTTCTGTTCTATTGATATCTATAACATACTAGTATCAGGTAATATGAATTATCCAATGTCGTTCTTCTTTTTCAAAATTGTTTGGCTATTCTAGTCCAATATCTCTCAACCACGGAATCATTGACATTTTTCACCATATAATTCATTGGGGGAAGGGCTGTCCTAGATATTGTAGGATGTTTAGTAACATTCTTGGCCTCTACCCACTAGATGCTAGTAGCAACCCCTCATTTGTGAACACCAAAATGTCTTCAGATATTGTCAAATGTTTTGAATAAACAAAATTGTCCTTTGATTGAGAACCACTGTTCTAGTTCTTTGCTATTTCACTTAAATTTTAGAATTAGCTCACAAATTTTTGCAAATAAGCCTCCTGAGGTTTCAGTTGTGATTGTCTTGAATTTTCAATGAATTTGGGGAGAACTGACATCATAACAGTAGTGAATCTTCTAATCCATGACCATGACAAATCTTTCTATTTACTTAGATCTTGCAAAATTACTTTATTTGGCAATTTTTAGTATGTAGCTTTGCAGAACTTTTGATGCATTTAGCTTATTTTTTGATGCTATTGTAAGTGGTGTTTTAAACGTTACTTCCTGATTGTTTTTAATACAGAGAAATGCAATTGATTTTTGTATATTGGCTATTACCCTGAAGTTTTGCTAAACTCACTTGTTAGTTCTAGTACATCTCTGATACTTAGGATTTTTTACATAGACAATTATGTAATCATTAAATTTTTATGCCTTTCATTTCTTTATCTTATTGTACTGCTCAGGATGTCAAATACAAGTTTGAATAGAAATGGAGAATGTACACATCCTTGCTTTGTTTCTAGTCTTAGGAGTAAAGAATTAAGTCTTTGATTATTATATTATCTTTATCTATAAGGTTTTGTTGTTTGTTTTAAGATAGCTGCCCTTTAAAATCCTGAAGAGGTTTTCTTAAATTTCTAGCCAGCTGTGTTTTGTCAAGAGGTTTTTCTTTATCTCTTTTATTCTGAATCTATAAAGACTATAGTTTTGCTCTTTTTATATGTCAATAAGGTAAATAATATACATTAAATTTTGAATGTTAAATAAATGCTACACAGTTTATACATTATTTATTTTTGTCATGAGACATATGTCTTTTTCTGATTTTGGTATCTGAAAAATCCTGGCATCATAGATTAAGTCATATTCTATAAGAATTTGTATAGAATTTATAATTTTTTTCCTCAAAAAAACCAAAAATAAAACAATTTACCAGTAAAGCCCCCTGGATTGGAGCTTTCCTTACAAAAAGGCTTTTATTTTTTTTAACCTATGACAATTTTAAATTTATTTATTTGTTCCTGAGTGAGCTTTTACCATTTTGTCTTTCAAATAATTTGTCTATTTTATCTGAATTCTTAAAATTATTAGCAAAATTTTACTCATAAAATTTCTTTATTATGATTTTACTGATCATCAGTGATGACTCTCTTTGATTCTTGGTATAGGTAGCTGTTCTAACTAGAAACTTGTAAATTTTATTGATTTTATTAAAAGAATCAGTTCTTTGTTTAATTGATTTTTCTCTATTTCATTGACATTTACTTTTATTTTTATTATTTTCTTTCTGTTTAGTTTGGATTGAATTTGTTCTAGGTAGAATCTTTGATTATTGATTTTAACTTTATTTTTTCAAGATAAACACTTGATACTATAAACTTCCCTATAATAACTGTTTTACTGTTTTACAAAGCATCTCACAAATTTTATAAGTTGTGTTTTCTTTTTCATTCAACTAAATATTTTCTAATTTCCCTTTTGATCTTCATTGTGACCTACTAGTATTTAAAAGTGTACTATTATTGTTAACTTGTTTCCAATAAGAGAAAATCTATTCTATGTGTTAGGAATTATTTCTGTTTAGAAACCTCAGTTTTCTTATGAGCTCAAGAAAAATAATGATTTTGCAAATTACCCAGCTTTTTCTTCCTGTTAGGGTAGGAGTAATATTATCTTAAAGCTTTCTAAATCTTAAACAGAAATAGTATGCCTCATACAGAGCTTTTAAAATAATTACTAATAGTATGTCTAGAAATAGAAAAAATATGTCTGTATGCTCCTTGTGGGGACATTTATTCTTTCCAATGAATAGACATACTGTATCTATAACATATATATTTCAATATGGTCTGTGTAATTTTTATCTATGTTATCTCCATTGAGTAATTTTCTTTCTTTAAATTTATTGAGGTGACATTGCTTAATAAAATACAGGTTTCAAGTGTACAATTATATGATACATCATTTATATGTTTCATTGTGTGCCCACCACCCAAAGTTGATCTTTCATCACTGTATATTTGACCTCCTTTACCTTTTACTACCCTCCAATGCCCCTTTCCTCTAATAATCACAATACTGTTGTCTGTGTCTATGAGATTTTCTTTGTCTGTTTGTCTTGTTTGTTCATTTGTTGCTTTTAGTTTTATATCCCATATGAGTGAAATCATAGAACTCATACAGCTCAACATAAAAAACAAACAAAAAACACATTCCAATTAAAAAATGGATAGAGGACCTGAACAGACACTTCTCCACATAAGACATACAAATAGCCAATAGATATATAAAAATATGCTCACCTTGTTTTAGGGAAATGCAAATCAAAACTATAATGAGATACCACTTTTCATCTCCTAGAATGGGTATCATCTACAAGACAAGCAATGAAAAATGTTGTAGAGGTTATAGAGAAAAAGGAACATATATTCACTGCTGGAATCAGCCATTATGGAAACTCATATAGCCACTATGGAAACAGTATGGAGGCTCCTCAAATAAATTAAGAACAGGATTATCACATGATTCAACAACTCCTCTTTTGGGTAAACCTACCCCAAACATTTGAAAACATTTATTCACAAGAATATATATACCATTATGTTCATTGCCATGTTATTCACAGTGGCCAAGTCATGGAAACAACCCAAGTGTCCTTTGATAGATGATTGGATAAAGATGTGGTGCACATATACAATGGGATACCACTTATATGAAAAGATAAAACACTGCCATTTGCAACAACATGGATAGATCTTGAGAATATCATGCTAAGCAAAATAGGCCAGACAGAAGAAGTCAAGGTCAATTAAATAATTTTCAATCAGACATTTTGAAAAATAAACCATTCAACAAAACAGCGGCCTACAATTTCTTTTAAATTATGAGATTTAAAATGTTTTCTATCCAATTATTTATTATCTCATTGTGTTGGAAGTCTAAATAACAATCACATCACTTTGTGTCTATGGAAACACAGATAGAATTCTTTATTTCTTCCCAGTGGCTGACACATAGACAGTAGCTTTGTAGAACATTTTGGACTCCATGCCGTCTCTTTTCACTTGTAAATCTTTGTGCTATTTGTAAGCCTTGGTACACTAACAGAAGTTCAGCCAAAGTAGTAGGAGAATTATATTATATATGTGGGAAAAACAAATTTTTCTTGTAATGTTCTTTCAAGTTTCAAAAAGTTGCTAGCCATATCTGAAATTTTATATTTATTATAAGGGTCAAATTAGATTATGAATATGAAATCCCATTCTGAGCTGTAAGATGAGAGACCAATGTTAGTAATATGGTTTATACATGTAGTATACACTCCGTAAACACTTTTTGAATTGGCACTGCCTCCAGGGATGCAGGAAATTTTCATAGAACCTTTAAAGCATCAAGAAAAATAAAAGTGAACTATATTTTGGCTGCTATGATTTTATTCTTGTTACTGTTACATGAAGTACCTTTTAAAAAGTTACTAAGCAATTAGGAAAGTATAGCTGTTCTGAGATTGAGTGCCATCTTTTACATGCCATCCATCCAGTGCACATAATGCTTAAATAATGTTTATACTCTGTAGGTAGTGGGGCCATGGAGAGCAATGGGGGAAATATTGGGAAAACTGTAATAGGACAAATAAAGAAAAAAAAAAAAAAGAAATTCAATAGCAAGTGAAACAGACAAAAATGTTCTCCCTCATGGAGCTTATATTTTAGTGTAATGAACAAACAATAAAATAAAGAAGTAAATTATAAGAAAGAAAGAACGATTTGGAGAACGCTCATATGTCAGGAAGACTTCAGTGGGTCTGAAGTGTCTGGTACCACATATAGGGGGAATACTGTTTCTTTCCTGTGTCAGTACTCAATCTTTTTGCTAGACCAGCTTTAATCCTTCCTCTGTGTTCTCTCAAACATTTTTAAATAGATAATTAAAAATTAAAAACAAAAAAACCTTACAGCATCAATTATTTTGTCATTGATTCTGTCATGATACCAATAACACCTTTTATCAATCATCTCTTTAAAAGTATTTCAAAATTTTAAGATGCACTTATGTGAATGAATTTATTTTACATTAAAAAATTCAGCACACCTTTTTATTACACAAGATTTTTGAGGAAATACAGAACTATATATATTCATAAAAACAGGAGATTGGCATTTTGAGACAAGCTTAATAACTATCAGACATTGAACTCAAACATTTAAAAAATACTAATTAATGAAAATATAGTCAAGTCCTTCACCCTTTAACATATTTTTGAACAACTTTTAAAAGGACAAGATTTAAAAAAAAATAAATGGAACTAATCTGAAAACATATAAGCACTAAAAAAATTGATTCCTTATCCAATGGTAAACTTCTCTTTATTCATATCTGTACCCATCTGGCCGTGGGTGATAACTCATTCCTGGAAATACATATCTTGAAAAGCAAATGCTTAGAGAATATTCATTTAGCTACAAGCAATGGCATTTCCAGCTTTGAAATGTCATTTGTAGGAGTCCCTGAGTTCAGGGGCTGGTGTAGCTCTGCTTTGGCAGATTCTGTACAGCTCAGTTTTCAGATTGATGGCTCTAGCAAAGTCCTAATGGTTTTGTTGATCATGTACTTGGCAGCATGATTTGACTGGGTTTACGCCATATTGGCACCAACATAATTATTGTCATTAGTATCACTAATGTGCATGCATTCTCCTTGTTGTTCTTTGAATCTTTTTGGGGTTTTCAGAGGAGCAAACTCGAACTGATGATCATGTTTAGTATAATTTTTAAAACAAAAGTATTTTATTAACCATACTTGAGACCAAGTTAGAAAAGTAGGAAGGACAGAACAAAATGAATTTTTTTTATGTGCAATTTGGGTTTGTAATGTTCTTAATCTCATTTCTTACAACCTCTTCTTATGTTTTAGTATTTTGATAGAGCTGATTATAAAAGTATGGTTAGACTTCTATAAATTTAATTAAAAACCAGTTTAGAGATGGAGAAAGCCATCCTTCATTGATATATTTTTAACAATTTTTATTCATAATTACCAAAAATAAAACATTGTCATGTCATTACCAGGAAAACACTGGAATGAGAAACTCTGAACAAACTACCTGTAACCACTCCTACCCACAAATATTTTTTATATTTTGCATCTGTTTGCCTTTCCCAGTTTAGGGACACTGTAGCAACAAAGTTGTCTCTAAAAAATGAGCACTTGAACTCTATCCCCAGGGTTTTGTTCTAATGATTCCTTGCCTAGTGAGTGGGTAATGAAAGAGTAGTGGATACATTAAGGATACCATTCAGGGTTGATTTGCAGGGTATACCTCTGTGTATAGACAATGAGATGAATTGATGAGAGGAATCCTTCTAAACTATGAAATAAGACACATTGGTACATCTTCCCTGGAGCTTGGTTCTTGGATGTGTCTTGCTTCTGATGCCCCTGGTCCCCTGGTCCAAGCACTTCTCACTGCTCTATGTCAATTCTACGCTGATATCAGGATTGAGTCATGTGCCCAGGCTCCCAAACTTAGAACTTCTCAGTTTTTTTCTCTCTAATATTTTTATCTTGGACCTTACAATGACCTACGTGATTTGGTTCCATGCTTCCACTCCAAATTCATCTTCTATTATGCTCCCCTTTACTCAGTAAGTGCCAGTCATACACTCCTTTCTGTTTTTTTCCTTGGATATGTAAAACTCTTTACTGACTTACTGGCTCAGGACTCTTGGGCTGAGGTGACACAGCTGGAGTGTTCATTTTCTTAATCTTTCCCAGTTTTAAGCCCAAATGCCATCTCTCACGTCTTCTCTGACCATTTCCTGTTAGTCTACCAATCAACACTTTCCCTCTTCCTTCCTTCCTTCCTTCTTCCTTCCTTCCTTCCTTCCTTCTTTCCTTCCTTCCTTCCTTCCTTCCTTCCTTTCTCTTCCTTCCTTCCTTCCTTCCTTCCTTCCTTCCTTCCTTCCTTTCTTTCTTTGTTTCTTTCTTTTTCTTTCTTTCTTTCTTTCTTTCTTTCTTTCTTTCTTTCTTTCTTTCTTTCTTTCTTTCTTTCTTTCTTTCTTTCTTTCTTTCTTTCTCTCTTTCTCTCTTTCTCCTTTCTCCCTTTCTTTCTCTTTCTTCTTCTTTCTTTCTTTCTTTCTTTCTTTCTTTCTTTCTTTCTTTCTTCTTTCTTTCTTTCTTTCTTTCTTTCATCTTTCTCTTCCCTCCCTTCCTTCCTTCCTTCCTTTCTCCCTCCCTCCATCCCTCCCTTCCTTCCTTGCTTCCTTCCTTTCTTCTTTCCTTCTCTCTCTCTCTGTTTCATTTTACTACACCTTGTTTAAAATTGCTTTGTGGTTTTTATGTATTTATTATCTGTCTCCATTCTCTCCCACTGCCCCCCCGCATTCTCACAATAGAATTTAAGCCCCATGTAAGCAGAGAGCATGTCTGTTTTATTTACCTCTGTGTTTTTAATGTTTAGATGAATCTAGCACTGAGAAAATGCTTGATAAAGAATTATTGAATGAATGTTTAACAACAAAACTTCATTATCCAATAGGATGAATGTGATTATTAGAAAGGGTCCCACTCATAGAAACTTAAGAGTTTTTCTACACGCACGTGGGTCAATGAGGGCCCAACTCTAAAGAGAAAACAAAGCTATCCACCTTCTCTAGAGAAAATGAGGGATAATTTTCATTTCTTCCTAATGTAGATATATATTATAACATTATTTTAATAACTGCATCATATTTGATTATATAGATATAACAACTTTAATCATTAACCCTTTTAATTAATATTTTTTTGGTGACATTAGTTAATAAAATTATATAGGTTTCAATTGTATGATTCTATGATACCTCATTTATATCTTGCTTTGTATACCCATCATCCAAAGTCAAATCTTTATCACCATGTATTTAACTCCTTTTATCTTTTACTATCCCCCAATTTTCCTTCCCTCTGGTAACCACTGTACCCTTATATTATGAGTTGTGTTTGTCTTTTTTGTTCATTTGTTTTTTCAGTTTTATATCCCATATATGAGTGAAATCATGTGATTCTTGACTTTTTTTCTCTGACTTATTTTGATTAGCATGATATTCTCAAGATCCACTCATGTTGTCAGGAACTGCAATATTTCATCTTTTCTTTATTTATTTATTTATTTATTTATTTATGGTTTTTCAATTACAGTTGTCCCCTTTTCCCCCAATTTCTCTCCACCACCCAACCCACCCTCTCTCCCGCAATCATATCCCTCCCCGTTGTCCATGTCCATGAGTCATTTATACGGGTTCTTTGACTAAACCCTTCCCTTACTTAACCCCCTTCTCTCCCTCTTCCCTCCCCCTTATTGACTGCTATTCTGCTCTTTGTTCTATTTAGTTCCTTTGTTTGTGCTGTTCTTTAGTTTCCTGTATTAGGTGATATCATATGGTATTTTTCTTTCTTTGCCTGGCTTATTTCACTAAGCATAATTCTCCTAGTTCCATCCATGTTGTTGTAAATGGCAGGAGTTCCTTCTTTCTTTCTGCTACATAGTATTCCATTGTGTAAATGTACCACAGTTTTTTGATCCACTCATCTATAGATGGGCACTTAGGCTGTTTCCAGCACTTAGCTATTGTAAACAGTGCTGCAATGAACACAGGGTTACATAAGTTCTTTTGAATTGGTGTTTCAAGATTCTTTGGGTATAATCCTAGTAGTGATTCGCTGGTTCAAAAGGCAGTTCCATTTTTAATCTTTTGAGGTAATTCCATACTGTTCTCCATAGTGGCTGCACCAGTCTGCATTCCCACCAACAGTCAGTAGGGTTCCCGTTTCTCCACATCCTCGCCAGCACTTGTTTGTTGATTTGTTGATGATGGCCATTCTGACTGGTGTGAAGTGGTATCTCATTGTGGTTTTTATTTGCATCTCCCTGATGGCTAATGATGTTGAGCATTTTTTCATGCGTCTATGGACCTTCTGTATGTCCTCTTCGGAGAAGTGTTTGTTCAGGTCCTTTGCCCATTTTTCTTTTTTTTTTTTATTAGCAGAGCTTTTATTTTTTTTTTTCAGATTTAATGTGTTTTATTGATTAAAATATTACATTTGTGCCAATTTCCCTTCCCTCTGCTCCCCTCCACCCGGTGGCCCCCCTCCCTCCAGTTGTCCCCCCCTTTTAGATTATGTCCATTAGTTGTGCTTACAGTTCCTCCCAACCTCTCTCCGTCTATTCCATTCCCTCCTACCATGATCCCCAATTCCTATATCATCTCCCTCCCTCTCCCCACTCCCCCTCCCTGTTGACCTCCCCCCAATATGCTTCCCGTACCCACAGTTCCTTTTCCACTCTCGTTGCCTGTTTGGTTTGCCTTTGTTTCATCTCCCTAGCTTCTGTTTTTTAAACCAGTCCCTTTAACATCTCATATAACAGTGGTTTGGATCTAATGAACTCTTTCAGTTTTATTTTGTCCTGGAAACACTTTCTCTGTCCTTCTATTCTGAATGACAATTTCGCTGGATAGAGTATTCGTGGTTGTAGGTTTTGGATTTTCATTACTTTGAATATTTCTTGCCAGTCCCTTCTTGCCTGTAGGGTTTCCCTTGAGAAGTCTGCTGATAGTCTAATTGGGACCCCTTTGTACATAATTCTTTTCTTCTCTCTTGCTGCTTTTAAGATTCTCTCTTTATCTTTAATTTTTGACATTTTGATTATAATGTGTCTTGGAGTGGTTCTCCCTGGGTCCAGTCTCTTGGGAACTCTCCTTGCTTCCTGGACCTGCAAGTCTATTCCCTTCCCCAAGTCTGGGAAGTTCTCCTTTATTATATTTTCACTCAATTTTTCAAGTTCTAGTTCATCTTCCTCGCTCTCTGGCAAACCAATGATTCTTATGTTGGGCCTTTTATAGCTGTCCCAGAGGTTTCTGATCCTCTCATTGTTGCTTCCCATTTCCTCTCGCTGCATTGGTTGACTGCTTGTTCCTTCTCCATATTCCAGTTTGTTGAAATGAACTCTGGATTTTTTTTCCTCACCATCTATCTCGTATGTGGTTTTGTTCCTTTCGTTATGAATGTTTTTCGCTTCTTTCTTATCTTTTTCCTGCTCTTTTGTGAATTCTGTAAGCCACCTGATAACAATGGCCCAGAACTGAGCCTCTGACAGGTTTCTTATCTGTTCATCTGTCAGGTTCTCTATCTGCTGCCTGGTGAGTTGTGTCACCGGGATTTCTATAGTTGTCTGCCTCATTTTGACAGATGCGTTTTGTTTTCTTGGGCTGGCTATAGGGGGCAGTGCCTGCGTACGCGTCACAAATCAGCGACCGGCGCCTGTCTGCGACCTATTTCGCAGCCCTGTGGTGCTTTCTTTGGGGGCGGGGGTCCAAGATGGATTCACACAGTTATTCAGCTAGGAGACCGGGATCCGTCCTCCCGCCCCCCTGGGCCTCACTGTTCAAGGCGATGCGGTGGCCGCTCTGCGACCGCAAACAGCACTGCCCTCTTTAACTCTTACCTGCCCAAATGGCACCGCTGGTTTATAACTTCATATGTTGGGCTTCCGTGTAGTTTTATTTTCTGGAATTTCTAGTTATCCTTTGTTTTGAAGTAGTTGTATTCCTCTCTAGTTGTAGAGGGAGACCTAGCGTGTCCGTCTAAGCCTCCATCTTGGCCGGAAGTCCCCTTTGCCCATTTTTTAATTGGGTTGTTTGTTTTCTTGATGTTCAGTCGTATCAGCTCTTTATATATTTTGGAAATCAGTCCCCTGTCTGTGATGTCATTGGCAAATATGTTTTCCCATATGGTTGGTTTCCTTTTCATCTTGCTGATGTTTTCTTTTGCTGAGCAGAAACTCTTTAGTTTGATGTAATCCCATTTATTTATTTTTTCCCTTATTTCTCTTGCTTTAGGAGATGTATCCGTGAAGAGATTGTTACGTGAGATATCTGATATTTTCTTGCCTACGTTTTCCTCTAGGGCTTTTATGGTGTCACGGCTTATATTTAAGTCTTTGATCCATCTTGAGTTTATTCTCATGTGTGGTGTAACTTGGTGGTCTAGTTTCATTTTTTTGCAGGTCCCTATCCAGTTCTCCCAGCACCATTTGTTAAAGAGGCTCTTCTCACTCCATTTTATGTTCCTTCCTCCTTTATCAAATATTAGTTGACCATAGAGGCCTGTGTTTATTTCTGGACTCTCTATTCTGTTCCACTGATCTATATGTCTGTTCTTATGCCAATAACAGACTGTTTTGATTACAGTGGCTCTGTAGTATTGTTTGATATCTGGTGTTGTGATTCCTCCTGCTGTGTTCTTCTGTTTCAAGATTGCTTTTGCTATTCGGGGTCTTTTTTGGTTCCATATGAATTTATGGAGTATTTTTCTAGGTCTGTGAAATATGTCATTGGTATTTTAATAGGAATTGCATTGAATCTGTAAATTGCTTTGGGTAGTATGGCCATTTTGATGATGTTGATTCTTCCCATCCAAGAACATGGTATTTGCTTCCATTTATTTGTATCTTCCTTAATTTCTTTCTTCAATGTTATGTAATTTTCAGAGTACAGGTCTTTTATCTCTTTGGTTAAGTTTACTCCTAGGTACTTTATTTTTCTTGTTGCTATAGTAAATGGTATTTTCTTTTTTGTCTCTGTCTCTGCTATTTTATTGTTGGTGTACCAAAATGCCTTAGATTTCTGTATATTTATTTTGTACCCTGCGATTTTGCCAAATTCACTTATTATATCGAGTAGTCTTTTAGTGGAGTTTATAGGATTTTCTAGATATACTATCATGTCATCTGCATATAATGAAATTTTTACTTCCTCTTTCCCAATTTGGATGCCTTTTATTTCTTTTTCTTGTCTGATTGCTGTGGCTAGGACTTCCAACACTATGTTGAAAAGGAGTGGAGAGAGTGGACAACCTTGTCTAGTTCCTGAGTTCAGGGGAAATGCTTTCAGTTTTTGTCCATTGAGTATGATGTTGGCCTCAGGCTTCTCATATATAGTCTTAATTATGTTAAGGTATGCTCCCTCTATTCCCATTCTGCTGAGTGTTTTCATCATAAATGGGTGTTGTACTTTATCAAATGCTTTTTCTGCATCTATTGATATGATCATGTGATTTTTGTCTTTCATTTTGTTTAGGTGCTGTATTATATTTATTGATGTATGAATATTAAATCATCCTTGCATCCCTGGAATGAAGCCCACTTGATCATGATGTATGATCTTTTTTATGTATTGCTGGATCCTGTTTGCCAATATTTTATTGAGGATTTTAGCATTGATGTTCATCAGTGATATTGGCCTGTAGTTTTCTTTCTTTGATGTGTCTTGACCTGGTTTGGGGATTAGGATAATACTGGCTTCAGAGAAAGAGTTTGGGATTTTTCCCTCTTCTTGGATTTTTTGGAACAGTTTGAGGAGGATAGGAATTAGTTCTTCCCTGAATGTTTTGTAGAATTTGCCTGTGAAGCCATCTGGTCCAGGACTTTTGTGTGCAGGGAGATTTTTGATTAGTGTTTCAATTTCCTTCTTTGTTATTGGTCTGTTGTGACTTTCTACTTCTTCTTGATTCAGTTTTAGAAGATTGTATGTTTCTAGAAATTTGTCCATTTCTTCTAGATTGTCAAATTTCTTGCCATACAGTTGTCTGTAGTAATTTCTAACTATCATTTGTATTTCTGTGGTATCAGTCGTGATTTCTCCTCTTTCATTTCTGATTTTGTTTATTTGTGTCTTCTCTCTTTTTTTCTTGATTAGACTGGCTAGAGGCTTGTCGATTTTGTTTATGTTTTCGAAGAACCAGCTCCTAGTTTTGTTGATCTTTTGGATTGTTTGTTTAGTCTCTATGTCATTTAGTTCTGCTCTGAGCTTCATGATGTCCTTCCTTCTACTTGCCCTAGGCTTTGCTTGTTGTTGTTGTTCTAGTTCTTGTAGCATTATGGTTAGGTTTTTTATTTGAGATTCTTCTAGCCTTTTCAGATATGCCTGTATTGCTATAAACTTCCCTCTCAGGACTGCTTTTGCTGTGTCCCACAGGTTTTGGGCTGTTGTGTGCTCATTATCATTAGTTTCTAGAAACTTCTTGATTTCTTCTTTGATGTCATTGTTAACCCATTCATTATTTAATAGCATGTTATTCAATCTCCATGAGTTTGGGTGTCTTTGATTTTTTTCTCTGAGGTTGATTTCTAGTTTCAAGGCATTGTGATCTGAAAAGATGCTTGATATGATTTCAATTTTCTTGAATTTGTTGAGGCTTGTTTTGTGTCCTATCATGTGGTCTATCTTTGAAAATGTCCCATGTGCACTTGAAAAGAATGTATATTTTGCTTCTTTGGGGTGAAAAGTTCTATATATATCAGTTAGATCCATGTGGTTTAGTGTGTTGTTCAATGCCTGTATATCCTTGGTGTTTCTTTGCTTTGATAATCAGTCTATTGTTGATAATGTAGTGTTGAAGTCCCCTACTATGAGTGTGTTGTTGTTGATATCCTTTTTTTGGTCTTCTAGTATTTGCTTTATGTATTTGGGTGCTCCTATGTTGGGTGCATATATGTTTATCAATGTCATATCTTCTTGATGGATTGTTCCTTTAAGTATTATGAAATTACCTTCTTTGTCTCTTTTTATTGCCCTTGCTTTGAAATCTGTTTTGTCTGATATGAGGACTGCTACCCCGGCTTTTTTTCCAGTCTGTTTGCTTGGAATATTTTTTTATATCCCTTTACTTTCAGTCTGTGTAAATCTTTTGTTTTCAGGTGTGTTTCTTGTAGACAGCAAATATGTGGGTCCTGTTTTCTTATCCATTCCGTTACCCTATGTCTTTTAATTGGAGCATTTAATCCATTTACATTTAAGGTTATTATTGACGTGTATTTATTCGTTGCACTTTGTACCTCTGTTCCTCTCCTCTCTTGTTCTTTCCTTCTTTTTTCTTAGAACACCCCCTTTAGCATGTCTTGCAATACTGGTTTGGTGGAGATGTATCCTTTCAGTCTTCCTTTGTCTGAGAAACTCCTTATTTCACCTTCTATTTTGAATGAGAGCCTTGCTGGGTAGAGTATTCTTGGTTGTAGGCCTTTGTTTTTCATTGCTTGAAATATTTTTGACCATTCCCTTCTGGCTTGTAATGTTTCTGTTGAGAAATCAGTTGATAGCCTTATCGGAGCTCCCTTGTATGTTATTTGCTGTTTTTCTCTTGCTGCTTTTAGGATTCTCTCTTTGTCTTGAAATGTTGCCATTTTAATTATGATGTGCCTTGGAGTGGGTTTTGGGGGGGTTCCTCTTTATTGGAACTCTCTGTGCTTCCTGAACTTGTATAACTTTTTCTCTCATCAGGTTTGGAAAATTTTCTGTCACTATTTCTCCTTTCAGTTTTTCAATTCCATGTTCCTTTTCTTCTCCCTCTCGTATTCCGATGATCCTGATATTATTCTTCTCATGCTATCCTGTAATTCCCTTACATCTTGTTCATATTTTTTCAATCTTTTTTCATTTTGCTCTATTTTCTGGGAGTTTTTCTCTACATCATCTTCTAACTCACTAATCCGATCCTCTGCTTCGTTTAGTCTACTTTTGACTGATTCTACTGTGTTTTTCAGTTCAGAGATTGAATTCTTCAGTTCTTCCTGGTTCTTATTAACAGTTTCTATGTCTTTTTTTATGCTGGTGTAGTTCTCTGCAAGTTCCCTGTAATTTTCTTGGAGCTGCTGATAACTTCCTTGGAGGTTGTCATAATTGTTTTTAAGGATGTCGAGTATATTGAGCTTCTTTACCACCATTGTTTTGAATTCCATGTCTGACATTTGGGCTATGTCTATTTCATCTATCTCTCTTTCTGAGTATTCCTCTTTTCTTTTCATTGAGGGGTTATTTTTGCATCTTACCATGTTGGATTCTTTTTGTTTGTTTTTACTTATTTATTTATTTGTTTTGGGGGGTTGTGGTCTGCTTTGACTTCCCTCCTTTGTGGTGTGAGATTCTTTATGGGAGATCTGGGGGTTTCAGTGGTGCAGTCTCTTTGATATCCTGAGCCTGATGTTCTTGAGTTACCCTTTATGTCCTTTGTTTATGCTGTCTGGTTATATTTCAGATGTTCTTTGATAGGATCTTCCTTCTGGCTAGTTGGTTGAGAGTCACTCTATCCACTTTGTCTTGAGTTCTTTTGTGGAGATGCTGTTAAAAACATAAACACACAGCCCAGGCAGGAGACCCACACCCTCAAAAAGTATCCCCCACTCTCTATCCTGCTATCGTCAGCCAACTAGCCCGTATTAATATAAATGTAAAGAGATTAGAGCTTTTATACTATAAGAAGAATAGATAAGAGTTGTTTTGGGGGAGAAAAAATATAATTTTTGATAGAGGGGGTGATAGATTAATAATAGTTGAGACTGTGCAAGCCAGTAGGTAATATTTACATTGTATGTTAATAAAAATAGAAGAAATGGATGGAAAAATGCATAATATAGTAAGAAAGTGGGATTGTATTGTATTGGGTTTATATAGTAATTATATTCTATTATTTAGAGTGATAGGGGGACTAAACTAGACACAGAAACAAATAAACAACGATTAAAGAGAAAGTATGATAAGGAGAGGTTATATGCTACACGTTAGAGCTAAAGTTTGTTTTTCTTTTTGGAAGGGGAGGAAACCCCCCCCCCAAAAAAAAAAACAAGAAAAGAGAAGAGAGAAAGAAGAAAGAAGAAAGAGAGAAAAAAAATTGAAAAAAAACCCCCAAAAAACTCAAGAAAAGAGAAGAAAGAAAAGAAGAAAGAAAGAAAGAAAGAAAAGGAAGAATAAAGAAGAAAGAAAGAAAGAAGAAAGAGAGAAAAAAATTGAAAAAAGGGGGATGTTTTTACTCCGTTTTAGCCTTGGTGTGTCGTCTTGTTTTTCTGTGTCCACAGCTGGTCTAGTGTGGGGGTTCAGAGGTTCTTGTTTCTTGCAGCAATGGTGCGCGCCTGCGGTTGCCAGCACGGCGTGCTCCCTTGCTGCCCACTGGAGCCAGCTGAGGTGTCCTTGTGCACGCACCCCTGCATGGGCGGGGCAGCCCGAGAGCTTGTCCTGCGATTGGCGCCTTTTGTCGCGGGGCTGATGTGTTTTCGTGCTCGCGTGCCCCTGCCCTTAGTCTCGCTAAGCCGAGCTCTGGGAGTTGGTCTCTCGCCTCTTAGTGCGGGGCGGCAGACGCTTGTGCTCAGTGGAAGTGAGCGTCTCTGAGTCGCTGCTGCCCGCTGTTCCAGCGCCGCAGCTGCCCGCCTTCCCTCACTCGTCTGGGTGGGCATGAACAGAGTCTGCGCTGGTGGTCTGCTTTCTGGCCTGGGGCCCGCCGCCCACAGGAGCTGGCTAGGGGTGTCTGCACACGGTCCTCTGTGTGTTCAGTGGGCCCTCCCTGTGCCCGTTGGGGCACTGATCTTATGTCCATTGGGGAGTGTCCGACGGATGTCTGGACTCACTGCCCCGAGCACCTGGGCCAGTGAGTGAGAGTACTTCCCTATGCGTGCCCTCGGGACCCAAGGGTAGGGTTGGGGAGTGGATGAGCGCGCCTCTGCGCCTGCGCTCCTCAAGAATGGCCTACCACCCCCAAACTTTCCTCCCCTCTCCACTGTCCACTACAGAAAAATATAAAGGAGAATTATGTTCTCACTTGCCCGGGAGCACGCTGTCTCCTGTCCTTCAGCGCCAATGCCACTTGGTCGAGTCCCGTCTCTGCCAGCGGGCAGAGATATGCTCTCCTCCCGACTCCTCTCCGGGGCAGCCTGTGGTCGCCAAAAAGCCTTTGTGTGCTTCCAGCTGCAGCTCGGGCAGCTGCCCCAGTCAGGAATCCCGTTTTTTCCCCTTTTCCTCCACTATCCTCACTAAACAGGTTGTTCCCAGGTGGATTTTCTCTAATCCAGCAGTGCCATGGCTTGACTCCTGCCAGTGTCCAGCTGTTCACTGAGATGTTCTGTCTGCAATTAGCCCAAACAGCAGACAGGTCTCGGGAGCCTGAAACCGCAGCCTCTCCTCACTCCTCTTCCATCTTCCCTCTCCTTTCATCTTTTCTTATGTCTGAGTAGTATTGTGCCACATCTTTATCCAATCATTGATCATTTGATTCTCTTCCATCTTTTCTGTATTGTGAATGTCACCTTCATAAATATCTTTTTACACATATCTTCTATACAATTCTAGTAATTTCCTTAGGCTATATTCCCTGAAATAAATTTGCTATATTAAAATGTTTACCTGTCTTTGGCTATTTTTCATACAATTATTTGAAAATCATACTGCCAACTTTTTTATAGTTTAGACATAAGAAAAAAAAACATAGATCTTTTTAGAAAAGTTTAGAATTCTTGGATCTACTCATTTAACTTTGTAGTTTTAATTTCAATTAAACTGCATTGCTAAAATAAAGATTGATTTTTTTTCCCAGAAGAAGACCAGAGAAAAATAATTTGTCTGTCTTACTCTAAAGCCATTTCAGCCAAAATGTGATGTGAAGTGTTTCAAGTTGTCACTCTTTTCTGCTCTTAAAATAAATGAAATTTAAGTTGAGAAAAAAACTGGGTTCAAAACACACAAGTAATAACTAATATTTATACTTATCATAGTTTTAATGCATAGAATCCTTTAACTTACATAAAGATATGTGTTTTCTGTCAAGGGATGACAATCCCATGCTATATGAACCCTTCTAGAGCAGGTGGGTTGTTTGTTTGTTTGTTTTTTACATCTCTCTTTTGGCATGAACAAAGAAATGTAATACACTTGCTGCCCTGAAAAAAGCAGCAGTCATATTGTACTCCAGAAGTTTCTAAGCTAAAGAAAAAGCCTAAACTGCATGGCTTTTGTGGTAATATACTTGCCATACAATCCAGAAATCACACTCCCAGATACTTACCAAATTGAGTTGAAAACTTATGTCCATACGAATCATGCACAGAAATGTTAACAACAGTTTTGTTCATAATTGTGAAAACATAACAACAATTAAGATGCCCTTTAATAAGTGAGTAGATAAACAAATTATGTTTCATTCATGTAATACTCCTCAGGGGTAGAAAACAAAAACAGCTATCGAGTCACTAAAAGGCATGGAGGAACTGTAAGTGCATATTATGAAGTGAAACAAGCAAATCTGAAAAGGCTACGTGCTGTATAATTCATATGATCTGTATAGACAGTAAGATAGGTGGTTGCTGTGGACTTAGGGGGAGAGGAGACATGAATAGGTGAAACAACGGATTTTCAGTTCAGTGAACTTGTTCTGTATGATACTGTTATGGTTGATATGTAGCATTATATATTTGTCAAAACGCATAGAACTGTACAATACAAAGAATGAACCTTAATGTAAACTCTGGACTTTATTTACAATAAGAACTCAATATTTGTTGATTGTAGCAAATGTCCCACCTTAAAGCAATATATTAATAGTAGGGGGAATTATGTGCAGGGGAAAGAAGAGGTATGGGAACTTTGGGCACTACCTTCTCCATCCATCTTTCTATAAATCTAAAACTTTTCTAAGTAATAAATGCTCCTAATTAAAAAAAAGAAATCAAATGTGACTTTTTGTCCATCTATATCTATCTTTTTAATACTGTCTAGTAATAGGTTATCCTTATCTATTTTTTTCAGATAAAATTATTTTATCAATTTTATATTTCAAACTGTCTAACATTGACTCAGTTAGACATTATATCAATCAATCATTTCTCACTTTCAAGCTGGTCTTCTGGAGCCCTGAGTTAAAGGCTCAAAGTGAGGCAGTATTTTTGTTTGTTTGTTAGATTGGACTTATATTTCCAGAGCACAGCTCTTATTAGGGATGTCTGGACCCAAGGGTAGGTAGGACGATGACCATGTCCAGCTTGAAGCAGCTAGAGGAGCTTGAGACCTTCGCCCATTGTCCTTTATAAGATTATAAAGGGTCTTAATATCTGAGAGGGAGGGATTGTTACTTTTTATTGTTAAAATAATTAATTAATCATTTATTTATTTTAAAAAAAGAAGAATATAGGAAAGGGTGAAGTGGGAGAGCTTGTATGTACAAACCATGGGCACAGACTTGAGGGGGGATTGCTGGGGGAGGGGGTGCTGGGTGGAGGGGAGTAAAGGGGAATAAATTGGAACTATTGTAACAATATAATCAATAAACTATACTTAAAAAATAGAAAAATGATAGAGAGCATGTCGAATTCCTAGACCTCATTCAAGGATGCTTCTATAGTCTATATATATATGTGGTATTTGATCATATGTTAAAGGAAAAAATAACTGGAGTGTTTGTAACTTTCTGTTCTAGATATCTTTCCCATCAATCAAATTATAACCTTACTGTTGTCAACTTTCCTAAAGCTTAAATAAATAATGTAACAATAACAATTTTATTGACATTATTTCTGTTTTATAAAAAAAATTTAGCTTTATATTTAAAAATAATGAAGGGGATAATATCTAAAATTTAAGTTTTTAAGCCAAGTTAATCTGACATCAGAGAAAATGGCTCTCAAATGGGCCAATAACTTGAATAAGGTGATAAAAATAGAAAGTATTAAATGTAGTTGATTTCACTTCCCTCTGGAATTCATTATGAACATGTTAATATAAGACTAATGCTATCCTATCCATGTTATCTCATGCTGTGGAAATCATACTGGTAAGACTCCATGCCATTCAGATCTATAAATGCTAATGACACTGAGTTCCCTTTGTTGTACCTGCTTTCTCTTGGTCTGAAAATTCAAATGAAGATCCAGCCCACAATCTGTATTGGTTTATTCATGCATTAATTAGAGCAAACATTTTTTCTTTTTTATAGATGAATATTGCCTTACACATGAGAACTCTAATACTTTATCTCTCATCTGATGAATAAGCCCCTTTGAAACATTTTGCATTGAAAGTGAGTGGAAGTTCAATAATTGCACTTTGAACATGTCACCTTGACTTTTCTGTCTCTGACTCAGCTCTAATATTGTGTGTTTATGGAAGGATGTCCATTTGAAGAAGGAAGCTTCTGGCCCCTTTGGTGCTTTATGCTTCCTTTTACTTTGTTAAGGTTAGTGTTTGTTCAGAAGACTAATTGCTAAAAAATCTTTGATGAACAACCACGGCATTATGATTTTCTAGGAGAACAATAATTTTCATAACAGTGTGTGCTTAGTTTAGGCAGAATAAAGAGTCTGTAAATTAATGTACATAACCTTAAGCACAATTATGTACTGATAGAGCATTATTATATAAATATTAAAGAATAATATGTGTTTCTTTAATGCAGAAGTTACCAAACAGGAATTAAGTAAAGAAATAATCAAGATCTTTAATAACTAGATACAAACGTATTGTCTGATATTCTCACCTAATAAATGAAAGAGATTTGTAGTTACTTTTTCAACATTTTTAGTCCATTCTTGCTATTTGAAGGAATTTGACTTTTAGTCAGATGGGAATTTAAGGAAAAATATGCTATTTTGAACTAAAACTTTTTTCAACATTACATAGATGGAGAAATATATCTGAACTATGATTTTTAGTTATTTAATTGTTCTTCCTTCTCTGAGGCCCTACATTTTCTTCTTGGGCTTAACTTTTAAAAAATAATTTCTCTAAACACAGAAATATACCTAAGAAGCAAGGCTGACTACTAATTTGTGTGGCCAATGAAAAATGAAAATGTAACCATCTGTTCAAAATCAGGAAAAAAGTGTTCTGAAAGGTACAAAAAAAAAGAAAATTTCCAAAAATATACCTAAAAGTAAATTACTATTGATAATTAACTTCTAAGATAGGCTAGTTTCTGCATTTTTAAAATTCAAATACATATATATTTGTGTGGATATATATATATAGAGAGAGAGAGAGAGATACCCTGGCTGGTTTGGCTCAGTGGATTGAGCGTCGGCCTGTGAGCTAAGTGTCGCTGGTTCGATCTTCCAGTCAGGGCACATCAGAGAAGGAAAACTCTGACTCCAAAAAACCTCCGCTGCCTTGCGGCATACCTCTTCAGGGGAAAGGCTAAGGGAGTAAACCCCGACAGAAAATCCGGAGCTGGAGTCCCTAAGGCGGTTCGACGTTGTAGTCAACACCGGCAACTCCTGCGGCGCACCTGAAGTCAAGCTGTATTGACTCCGTCTTTCCCTTGGACCCTTCAGCTGCGAAGAGAGGGGGGGTCTGCTGCATGGGCAACAGTAGACCCTCCATATCACCCTGCCCAGGCTCTGTAGCTTCAGCTTCACTGGAGAGGACACTCCAGCGTCATCGCAAGATGTCGATTCAACACGGGAGGAGACAGATACCGTGTCACTCCCGAGTCGGACTGCACAGCCATTCTCGGCAGTGCAGATAGACTCTTAAGAAGCTACACCATCGTCTCTCGAGACGGACGGCTGCCGACGACGATGATATATATATATATATATATATATATATATATATATATAGAGAGAGAGAGAGAGAGAGAGAGAGAGAGAGAGAGAGAGAGAGAGAGAGAGAGAGCTACTTATTTTATTTTTTTATTATAGTTTTACACAACTTGGAATGTAAAAACAGCTGACAACATTTTCTTGAAGGAGGATTACATTCCACAACAGTGAATCTGAGATTAGGTCATTGTATTCTAGATTACTCAGCCTCAAAAGTAAGTCGCCAACTCAAAGATAGGAACCATAAATATTTATCATGGAAAATACCAGATGAACTATCAAAGCCATAAGATCGAGACTTTTGCATAGAAATTCAATTAATTATGACAGCTGGTAATTTGTCTTCATATATTTTTATTTCTCTTATATGAATATTTTAATTTATAAATTCAATGGATTAACCGCATCTCGTGGCCTCACTGTATCGTGGGATTTTTAAAAATATCATATTTAATTATTTATCATGGACTTTTTGCTACATCGCGGGATTTTGCAGTACTGTATACGTATGTTGTTAAAGTTTTGTAGGTTTAAGAGTGTAGAATAAATGTAAGGTTCCTACTTTGCGGGGGAATCTAGAACAGAACACCTGTGATAAGTGAAGGAATACTATAACTAAAATGGTTATCACCCTGAAAATTATTTATAAAAATGAATATTCACTAATAACTATGACAAAATGCATATTTAAATGCTAATTCTGATGTTTATATTATATCTTTCATTCAAAGACCAAAACCTTTTCAAATATCTCATTTTATTTCTGAATTTTTTGGCTGATTGCAAGAGAAAATAGCCAGGTATGAGATATACAGAGCCATCTACAGATGTCACCATAAAATATTGGTGGCTTCATAGCATTTGTTCTATTCTGCTTGTTCTGGTCATTGTAATGTGTAACACTTAAAATCTCTGGCCACCTTGTGGCTTACCCTATGTTTAATCATGATCTTTTTTAAACTTGAGTATGGCCTTCAATTTACCTCTATAGACTTTTAGAATTAATGTCACGTCTGACAGTAACTATTTGCATTTCAGATGTAGGTTTTCCTGGTGTATTGTAGGATGCCTCTGTTACTCGTTATCTTTCTTTGCCCATGACAAATGCAGATTAAAAATAGGGTTGGAAAAATTCTAAATCACCCATTCCATTCTGCATTAATCTAAAAAATGAAGAAGTGAACATGGTCTCTGTTTCATATTATGTGTCTACAGAGGAATTATGACTTAAATCAAATCCCTGAAAGTAGAATTGTGGCTCTTAGATGGAGATGCAGTATCCTCTCAGGAGTTAACTTACTTCATCTATGTCTACAAGAAAGAGTTCAATCTCTTATGTAGTAAGAATTGCTCACCTGCCTGATGTGTTCAGCTTGTTCACTGTTTCCTGCACTCTATCATTCGAGAAGTTGCCTGGTTTCTGACTCTCATTTACATACCAAGATCAGTCTCATTGAAGTGTTTTTCTTCAATCTGAGTAAGATTCATAGATTTTTTTCCTGTTACCTAGTACACAACATTTCACATAGTTTGTTTTTGTCAAGTTTACCCTTTTAAGTGTGCTTTGCAAGAGGACAATTCAGCTTTGTTATATTACCTTATTAAAACCATATATAGAGATAGATATATTGATATCGATTCATTTATTACTATAACATGGGTTCAGATTGTTTGCAGGAATTATTTTTAATCATAAAGTACATTCAAACTTTTCTCAGACTAGAAGCTTTTATGTGTTTGTAAGACAGACTTGCTGTTTCCAAATTTTTAGTCTTCTTTAGAATCTTGTTGTTAATATTCAAAGTAAATAGCTAGAAGCTCCCCATTCTACTAACTAACCTTAAACAAGGATAACGAGATATTCTCAAGAATGTCTTCAGGAGTTCTCTGAAAGCTGTCATTTTCCTTCAGCTTTTGCTCTGATATCCTGTTTCTGCCAGTCTTTTCTTTATCTGCCTCCTTGTTCGCTTCATTCCATGTTATACACTCATGAACACCTTAATCTTCTCCCACCTCCAGTGATACAAATACATGATAATTATATGTAGTCAAAGTTTTGCTCAGTATTTGGTGTGTTGAAGGTAGTTCACAGCACTATACACTATGGGCAGCATCTTAAATAATTAATATTAGCTGTCACTTAAAAATTAGCCATGCCATGCCAAAGTTAACCTCTTACAGGTCATGCTCCCCCTCTGGTTCCAGTTTACTGTTATCTTCTCTTCTTCCTTCTTTAATTCCGAGTTCTGACACCAGAATCCTTATAGCTTCTCATACACAAAACTTAGCTCACTCCTTATGCAATGAGAATTTTGATTTTTAACTAGTTCAAAATTAAACAAAAAATATTAAAATGTTTTTTTAAACAAAGGGCCATCTGTTGGTTCTCTTTTTGATAAAGTGTGCCTTTTGTGAAAATTATGACATAAATCCTCTTCTCATTTTTTGTTACACATTCCCTTCTGCAGTAGTTTGTATATTTATTCATTTATTATTTATTTATATTTTTACTCTTCACTTTTGTTTTTATTATTCAAAAGTCAAATGTTATTTTCAAATCACCCATCCTCAATTTTGATTTAACATGCCATGTTTTCCCAAGAGATGAAGTTTCAGAATCTCTTTGGAATACTGATTTCACAGTTCTAGGTTTAACAAAACTGTTGAAATTTTAAATTCCACTCTACTTCCCTGAATTCTCAAGACAGTTGCATCTATTATTTAAAATATATTTGTTGGTTGTCACTAGGTGGATTATGAGCGACAATCTATTAATACACTGAGCTCTGAGATACTGCTCCAACAGCAAGACTCAACTCTGCTCTCAAATTCTTCACAGTCTACTGGCATGGACAGAGTGGTAACCAGACAAGCATAATATAACAGATAATGTAGAAACATCAGCGGTGTTATCTAACCTGCAAAGGAAGTGGAAGGTACATGGAAAACTTCTTAGAGGAGATAATCTGAGATATTGGACATTAGAGGGAAGGAAAATAAGAGAAGAATATGGGAAACAAATGTAAAAATGATGAATGATGAGAAAGGAGGTGAAACTCTCAAATAGATAAGAGCTAACTTTAAAAATACAGAGAGCATTGTTAGCTTTCTTAGAGATCTTTTTACTCAACATACTACCTTTGTGATGTTTTAAAAAGTTGTTTCTTCTATTATTCCCATTAAGTCTAGCTATCATTTCCTTCTTGAGATGTAATATTGAACCCTATGAACTTTGTGAAAATATATTCAGTTGAAAAGTTACCTACACAATATAATTTGTATATCTGAGCAGAATTTTATTTCCTTCAGACAAGATGTAGTTGATTTTTAACATAAATACCTATTAAAAACAACAACAACATTTAATTGGCTGTCAGTTTTCTGTAGATAATAATGAAAAAATATTTTGATACTTTTTTTCTTCTGAATGCACTGATGTTTTTTTTGTTGTTTACAAATAGTCTTAGATGATTAAGATTTTTAAATATGATTTCTCTAAATATATAGTAACTTGAGATAGTGTTAGTGTGTGACATATATTTTAGATATTAAAGAATTGAGTGTGGGTCAAATCCCCAGTTTAATTACATGTGCTCTAAAGTACACTCAAATAATAAAAAATGCCCAATTCTATTCCATGGAGCTTTTGGTATGAAATTGAACACATCTTTTACAGTTCAAAGGACAGTGTTCTAAAGAAAAAGTAATTATGTTTAAATATTTATCCATATACTAAAAAAAATACTGTTAGAGTGCTTAGTGTCTTGCAGTTTGAAAATGACAGTGTATATCTTCCTTGTTTGTGATGGAGCATTCTCCACTGATTTTAAGGTGGTTGCTGGTTTTCAATTGTGTCTTATGATTTTTGTGATTTCTGAATTGTTCAGATGCCAGAAGAAGGCTGATTTTTGTCTTGAATTTGACTGAGATACCCATAAGGGAGGTGTCTCTGGTGATGTCTTTTTTTTCTACACTACTAGTTTGTTTTGAAGTTTTCCACAATATTTAGCCCTGAATACAGAAGTGACCTCTTTATATATTTTTTAATGGAAAAAAAAAATCAAGTACTGGTTTGCAAAGTACTGAGGTGAAACGAAATTCTTTAAAGGCTCAAGTGTTCAGTTTATCTCATATCCCCTCACAGAATTTGTCCTCATGGGCACAAAGTAAAAAGTCGATCTCAGTGGTTCATAATTAATGTCAGGGAACTATGATCCTGGCATGACACAAACTATATCACCCAGAGAAAATGGTAAAGAAAAATGATGATTGCTCAGCAATTTACACCAGAGAATAAAAGGGAAAGACGTTTTGAATGAATGGTGCTAAAGCCTGGATACTGCTCTGCCACATTCCATCAATCTTTTCTGAATTGTATCTCCTATGGAAAGGGGACTTTACAGTTACTTGAGGAGTACCAAACAATAAATTTTTCAAAAGAAGATGGCTTTCACTTTTACATTTTATTGCAGAAGTTATGGTACACATGATTTTAGTGGAGAATTTGATTAAAATATATTCTACCTAGAAATGCTTTTTCTGGTAAAAGCTGTCTATTTTTATTGTCAAAATGGTATTCAACTGCAATATCTTTAATTGCTTTGAAGAAATGTGTAGTTATAAATTCATTGTCCTGAGGTTTTTACAGACCTGAAATGCATTGTCTTTGTATTCACTTTCTTAAAGACTAGAAAGTTGGCTTTGGTAGAATTTGTATAGAATAGTGTGTATATTGGTAAATGGTGGTTTCTCTCTTACCATCTATATGGTTCTTCACTTAATGTACCATTTAATGCTTCAGTTTATATAGCAAGCGGACAGCCAGATGAAGATATGTAGCTCTATCAAAATGACAGACAAGCATTACTATTTAGGTTGCTGTAAAGGAATAGTAATGTGGGGTGAGGTCTTATTTGAACTTTTGCCCTACTGAGCTCAATATTACTCCATTTTAGGTCATTTTTTCAAAAGGCACAGAAGCAACAGTGCTGTAAATTGGTACTTGGAGAAAGCATTATTTATGAATGCCCTCTTTTACAAATAATGTCTAAGAGTTGTGCAGTAATTACAAAAATGTGTACAATAAGTGGCTCTGTAGCATTACCTGTTTCTCAGAGAAGATTGCTGAACACAAAGTTATATATACATACACACACCCCCACACACAGACATATAATATAAATATATGTGACTAGTTTGTCCATGGAGAGATATCATAATAGATTTTTATAGTGTTGTGTTTAAGATGATGTCCCATTTTCTTAACAGAGAAACAGAGAGAAAGCTTTCCATCTGAATATTAGCAAATTAGTAGTTTCTCTAACAGTGAAGTTTATAGAATGCTAATATAAAAGTTTATAGTAGTCCCTCTCTATATTGAGGTCCACTTATTGCAACCTCACCGTATTGTGGGATTTAAAAAATATTATATTTAATTATTTATCATGGAATTTTCGCTATATCATGGGATTTTGTGATACTGTATACGTATGTTGCTAAAGTTACATAGGTATGAGTGTAGGGAATGTTTAAGAACATAAGTAGTGCTTATAAAAGTGTGGAAAAGGTTAATAAGGGAGTGGGAAAGGTTAAGAAGGGACTGGGAACAGTTTATAAGTGTGCTGGAAGGGTTTATAAAGCCTTAAAATATATATAAATACCAAAATAAATGTAAGGTTCCTACTTCACGGATTTTCACCTATCGCGGGTGTGTGTGTGTGTGTCTAGAACATAATACATGTGATAAGTGAGGGAATACTGTACACCTAATAGGTACTGCCTCTGTATATGGTTATTTTTATAATGGTGCAGAAAACAAATAACAAAAACTAGATGATTTAGCATATTGAGTTATGTAAAGTAATGCAATTCAGTTTAACTGGAAAGCTAATGTCTGGGATGGTCTTAAAAACAAAGAGATAGGGAATAAATCTCTTGTTCATTGATTGGAAGACAATATTGTCATTACTACCCAAAGAGATATACAGATTCAATGCAATTCTTAAAAATCCAAGTGATTATTTTTCAGCCATAGAAAATATCATCCTAAAATCACATAGAATCTCAAGGGACCCTGAATAGGGAAAACAGTCTTTAAAAAAGAACAAAGAGGAGAACTTACATTTTCTGATTTTAAACTTATTTCAGAGCTACAACAGTTCAAACATCATGGTACTGGGATTAAGACAGACAGGTAGACAAATGTAATACAATAGAGGGACCAGAAATAAAACCTCACATATATGGTCAAATGATTTTTGATAAGAGCATCAGGACCATTATTGAGAAAAGGACAGTCTTTTTACATACACAAATTAACTCAAAGTGGATGAAAGATTTAACTATAGAAGTTGAAATACTAAAAATCTTAGAAGAAAACAGAAAGAAAATCCATGACATTGGATTTCTCAATGATTGCTTGGATATGGCAACAAAAGCTCAGCAAAAGAAAAGAATAACAAATTGGATTTCACTCAAAATTAAACACTTTTTTTTTTACATCAAATGACACTATCAAGAGAATGAAATGGAATCTATGGAGTGGCAGAACTTATTTGCATATCATCTATCTGACAGGGGAATAATATCACAATAATATAATTCAAAACAAAACAAAAATATTAACTTAATTAAAATATGGGCAAAGGAATGAACTCTTTTCCAAAGAAAATAAATGGCCTGTAAAAACATGAAATGATAGCTGACATTACTGGTCACTAGGAAAATGCAAATAAAAATTACCAGGAGATACCACCTCATATATATTACATTTATATATATAATACACAATTATATATAATATGATTATATAACATACAATTATATATTATATGGTTTTATGTATTATAAATAAATAAAAACAGAACATAAAATAACTAGTGATGAACAAATTAGAGCACTTGTGCATTACAGGTGTGAATCCCAAATGGAGCCACTGCTGTGAAATACAGTATGTCAGTTCCTAAGATAATTAGATCTGGAATTACCATGTGATCCAGTAATTCTACTTTTATAGGTATATACCCCAAAGAATTGAAAGCAAGGGACTACAACAGATATTTGTACACCAATGTTTGTAGTTGCATTATTCACAATAGCCAAAAGGTGGACATAACTCAAATGTCCATCAACATATACATAGAAAAGCAAAATTTGGCATATACATACAATGAAATGTTATTCAATCTTAGAAAGGAATAAAATTCTAATATATGTTCTAACATCAATGAAACTTGAAATAAATTTGCTAAAGAAAATAAGCCAGACACGAAAGGACAAATATTGTATGATTTAATTTAAATGAGGTACCTAGAATAGTCAAACTAATGAGACAGAAAATAGAATAGTGGATACTGGGTGTTAGGTGGGGAAAGAAGGAATGGAGAGTGTGTTTAATGGGTACATTGATTCAGTTTTGGATAATAAGAATTTTCTGGAGATAGTGGTGATGGTTGCACAAAAATGTGAATGCATTTAATACTGAAGTATACACAAATATGGTTAAAACTGTAAATTAAGTGTGTATTTTAGGACCAAAATACTTACCAAAAGAAAGAACATGGACACACATGTAAGACAACTTTTCCACTATTAATACAACCAGTATCTTTGAAATAAGGCTCTTGTTTTTTGTACTACTGTGGGGCAGATTTGAAATTTGAGGAAAGAAGAATTTCACAGATACAAGAAAATTCTGCATATAGAAGAAACAATAGTATAAAGCTTCTTAAAGTTATTACCATAATTTGTCTAAGTATTCATTTCAATTCAGAGAAAACTTAGCAAGATTTTTCTACTTGAGAAGGTGATTACATAAAACATGCAGGGTGTCAATGTCTGAATAAAATCTTGTTTTAATAACCCAAGAAAGAATTGAAGCACTTGAACTCTTAAATAATAAATATAATTATATTAACTAATAGAGGTTTCTCTTTTTGATAAGACCCTATCTTCATTCTACCTTAATGACATCATGGTGTCATTACAAATTTCACATTGACAAGATACTTTGTGTCCTTATAGGAATCACCCTCCCCCCATATTGTAATGTAATGGACTATAATCATGTGTTCAAAGGACTTGGAGACATTATAGATCAAGTAGATTCTCTATGGCTTTGGAAGTTGGAATTAATGGAATTTTCTAACACTTATGCAAAATTTTTCCTGCATGAATCTAAGCTCACACACAGAGTAGTATGTGTATAAGTAGACGATATTTTTTTCTGCTCTTGAAAGTTGTATATTCTTCCACAAGAAAGTTTAACCTTGAAATAGAAAACTGCATATGGGGATTGCCATTTTCCCCCTTAATGTTTGGCTATCACAAATATGTCTGAACTATAAAGAGATGAGAAACTTGAAAACAGATGGCTTGTCTGTTTCTCTCTGTATGAGTTGTAGAACATTTCAAGGAAATGTCAATCATGTAAGTTGAAATCTAAGAGCAGTTTACCATTTTATTACTTTTGTCCTTAAAGCCATTTGTGAATTGGTACCATACCTTTCCCTTATTGACGTGAACTGAGGGTATTTGCTACTTATTAGAATGATTTTGGTTGCCATAGCATATCATTTATATTTAAGTAATGCACAACAAACAGAGATTGATATGGCAAACAATCAGAACAATTTGACCTTTCTTCAATGTTCATATTAAGTGCCTAATCTCAAATGAAGCACAGCAATGAACTAGTAGAAATGGGTGGTTAAGTTCACAGATTTTGAAGGCAAAATTCCTGAGTTTATCAATATTGATAAAAGACTTAAATGTAAGCTGTGACACCATAAAAATCATAGAGGAAAACTTAGGCAGTGAAATATCAGATATCCCACACCACAATATCTTCACCAATATATCTCCTATGGTGAGGGAAATAAAAGAAAGAATAAACAAATGGGACTACATCAAACTAAAGAGTTTCTGCTCAGTGAAAAAAAGAATCAGCAAAATGAAAAGGAAAATAACTGTAAGGGAAAAGATATTTGCCAATGATACCTCAGACAAGGGTTTAATCTCCAAAATATATAAAGAACTTGTATGACTCAACATCAAGAAGACAGACAATCCAATTAAAAAGTAGGCAAAGGACCTAAACAGTCATTTCTCCAAGGAGGACATACAGAGGGCCCATAGGCACATGAAAGAATGCTCAACATCTCTAGCCATCAGAGAGATGCAAATTAAAACCACAATGAAACACCACCTCACACCAGTCAGAATGGCCATCAATAAACAAATCAACAAACAAGTGCTGGCAAGGATGTGGAGAAAAGGGAACCCTAGTGCACTGTTGGTGGGAATGCAGACTGGTGCAGCCACTTTAGAAAACAGTATGGGATTTCCTAAAAAAACTAAAAATGGAATGGCCTTTTGATCCAGCGATTCCTCTGCTAGGATCATACCTGAAAAATCCTGAAACATCAATGCACAAAAACCTATGCACCCCTATGTTCATAGCAGCACTGTTTACAATAGCCAAGTGCTGGAAACAGCCTAAAGTGCCCATCAGTAGATGAGTGGATCAAAAAACTGTGGCACATTTACACAACGGAATACTATGCAGCAGAAAGAAAGAAGGAACTCCTACCTTTTACAACAGCATCGGTGGAATTTGAGAGTATTATGCTAAGTGAAATAAGCCAGGCAGCAAAATACAAATCCCATATATCTCACCTAATACAGGAAACCAAACCGCCCTGGCTGGTTTGGCTCAGTGGATTGAGCGTCGGCCTGCGAGCTAAGTGTCGCTGGTTCGATCTTCCAGTCAGGGCACATCAGAGAAGGAAAACTCTGACTCCAAAAAACCTCCGCTGCCTTGCGGCATACCTCTTCAGGGGAAAGGCTAAGGGAGTAAACCCCGACAGAAAATCCGGAGCCGGAGTCCCTACGGCGGTTTGACGTTGTAGTCAACACCGGCAACTCCTGCGGCGCACCTGAAGCCAAGCTGTATTGACTCCGTCTTTCCCTTGGACCCTTCAGCTGCGAAGAGAGGGGGCGTCTGCTGCATGGGCAACAGTAGACCCTCCATATCACCCTGCCCAGGCTCTGTAGCTTCAGCTTCACTGGAGAGGACACCCCAGCGTCATCGCAAGATGTCGATTCAACACGGGAGGAGACAGATACCGTGTCACTCCCGAGTCGGACTGCACAACCATTCTCGGCGGTGCAGATAGACTCTTAAGAAGCTACACCATCGTCTCTCGAGACGGACGGCTGCCGACGCCGACGACAGGAAACTAGTGAACAAAACAAGCAAACGCACAAAATAGAACCAGGGGCAGGTAATCAAGGAACAGACTGACAATGACCAGAAGGTTAGAGGAGGGGGAAAAGCATGGAAAGAAGGGAAGGGTCAAATCAAGGAACAAATATAAATGAGCCATGGGTATGGACAACTAAATGGGGGTTGACTGTGGGAGTTGGGGGGAGTGGACAGGGCAGGGGAGAGCAGTGGGTGAAAAAATGAGACAACTATAATAGAAAAACAATAAAAATAAAATTCCTGAGTTTAAATCACCTTATTTTAATCTCTGTGCTACCTTATGTTAAGTGAGAATTGTGGAATTCTAATATACATACCTAATTTATAAACTTGTTTCAGAGAAGAGATAAAGTCTTTCATAATTTATTTTGCATAGATGAAACCTTAATGATAGTCATGCAGCAACCCACATATCTTTGTCATGTTTTTGGGAGGTTTCTTGTTCCTATCATCATACATCAATAGCTAGTATTATATGTGTGTACATGTTATAAATGCATACATATATATAATGTAGTGTTATGTATAAGTTTATTGGACATACATTTTTATAATCTTAATGTATGCTCAATAAAACTTCCCTTTTTGTGATGAGCAAGAGAACAGGCATAATAATTAAAATGATTGTAACATTTTTCTGTAACTATTATAACTAATTAGAACAATACATCAAAACCACAAGGGTCACTACTGACCGAACAAGATATTCAGATCTCAGTGTTAGAAACTAGTTTGGTATGTGTGGGTGGATCTAAGAATCACTTGTATTTTTAAAAGCACTCTTCCTGAAATTCTAATTTACTTTCTTCAGTTATTATTTATTATATGCAGAAGTTATACTTCAGCATTTCTGTATTAGACAATAATTCCCTAACATGTGTTATTATTGTAACTCAAAGGTAGGATAAATGAGACAAGGTGGGTTTATTTCCCATTCTGTTCTTTTAAACTCATGCAGAGGGGCTATTCTTTTCTACCTATGTGTGAGTTTAGGTTACTATCTATGGCTTTTAGTCATTTTCAAATAATACAAGGGATCTGGTTGCACACATACACACTGACAGTTATAAACAGAATATTCTCAGTCCAGTTATTAATATTTCCAATTCAGTGTAATATTGTAGGTATCTTCAAGAGATTTTCAGTCAGAGTTAAATCTGTCCTTGCCCCCACACAGTTTAAGCGATTAAACTCTGTTTGCTGCACAGCAGAGAAGCCTGCTACCCACAAAATCCAACATTCTAGATTTTCCAAATGAGAATCAGCCACCAGTTCACAACGTCCTCTAGGGGACACATAAATAAGCTTTTAAATGGTCACCTTGGAACCTCTGTCATTTGAATAACATATGTCTTACAGGAAAAAATGTAAAGTATTCAGCTTCAATAGTGTAAAAGGGAAGATAGCCAATAGAGTTTGGGTGGAGAATTGAGGAAATGATGGGCAAGAAAAAGGCAACTTTATGTTAATGTCTAAAGTGATTTATTTTTAAAGCTGAGATTTCAGAATATGATTTAAATTACAAAGGTAACCAATGGTATTATTAATAAAAGAAGAATAAAAAATTAGGCAGGATAGAACAATTGAAGAGTGATATAAATGAACATGTTCTTATCTTTCAGGGTGTGGAATCATAATTACTAGAATTGATAAACAAAAATAATCACATACAAACATAGGATTACAAATTGGAGAGTAAACAACAAAAGTTTAAATGCACTTCAACTGCCCTCACTTCAAAGTGTTTCTGAAGCTGGAGGAGAGTGTGGCAGAATATTGTAGGCCTTCTCTCATGCAAGCCTCATCAGCATCAATAAAAACATTTCAAAAATAATTGTATGACTTAATTATTCTGACCTTCTTAACATAAATTCATTGGGTAAGTTCTTTCTAGAAATACTGGAAATTTAACAATGAAAATTAAGTCAATGTTAACTTAATTTTTCACCAGTAACAATTACCAAAAAATGATGTTAGATATTTATCATAGTGATGATATTTAGTTAGGAAGTAATTAAGTTTTAAGTTGCTAGGTGCCTTCCATTATGTTGGAATTTACTGATATTACTAACAGTTTTTTAAGCAATAAATTTTGTTAAAGCCGCAATGGAGCTCTGAATGGTCAGTAATTAGTGTTCAAATTATACCTCCCATGATGGAAAAAAACCCTGACACATCACCTCCTTTTCCCTATCTTTTTAACCTACCACTAAGCTGTGTCTTATTTCCCCCCCTTTCTGTGAATGCGAATGCTCTCCAGTGTTCTCAGATCTTTGCTCTGTTATCTGGCTGGTTATATCCACTTTCAAAGTTTTGTACACATTGATATATTGTCCTTTCATAGCTTTTTTTTTAACCTACAAGATTGTTTATTTTAAACTTATAAACTATGTGGCTGGATCCCACAGTGTCTGGCACGTGGTGCCTGCAGTGAACGGGGTACCTAGAACAGGTGAGGCGATGAAATGAACAAATGAAGAAGTACATGAATTTATAGAAAATATTGTCTAAATTGATTTTAAAATATAAGGAGATTCTTCAAACAGAAAATATTACTCTATAACAGCAGTAGGACTAACTGATAAGGAATAAACTGTTTCCTAATCAAGGGTGCTGACCAGAAACAGTGTGCTGCCTTGGATAGTTGACCATATCCTGTGTACACCCTCAGCCCATATTACACAGATTAGATTTTATTTCTAAGTATGCAGTTTCTCTTGGATATGTATTTTACATATATTTATTATTAAGTGTACATTTTAATTGTTTACACTTCTATTGTCTTACATGAACTGTTTTCATATTCATTCATTGTCAGATCAAGTATTCCCTTTCTGACTGTCAAGCGAGAATTGAGTTTTTCTTAAAGCAGCTAATCTTTCTCCATCTTCCTTTAGTTAGGTTAAAAAGTGCCTACTTCTTGGTTTTATGGATCAAAAGATCTATAACCCCATCAAAATAAAGCCTATTTGCTACTAATTACAATACATTTGGTATACAGTGACATGAAATTCATTTTCCATGAGGACTCTTTTTACTGAAGCCTTATTTAGTGACTTGTAATCAGGATCCTGGCAGTGGCGGTCACCCTCTTGTCATTATAGCAGTGTGTAGCTTTTAAAAGTGAATGGCTTGAATTTTAATTCTATTTTATAAAACATCTAGGTGCATTTTCTTTGCCCTGTATATGATATTGATGAGCATGCAAGATGAGGTTAATGCAATGGGCAAAATAAATCAATTCTACGTCTCGACTAATAGCCTTAATAGTTTAGCAAGCCACATAAAAGTTTGCTTTTAAATGGACACTTAGGCTAATTTGACAGAATGCTTGCCATTAGGCAACAATTACTGTCATTAGAGTGACATTTTTTTCTTCTACTCCTAGCCAAACCCAGGGAAAAGAGGTAGGAAGAAAGGAGGACAAACTGTTTACTTCTTACAATGAATTGTGGTACCTGTGAGTCAAACCCATTATGTATATGTAGTTGAAGCAACCGATAAATTTTCACAGCCAGTGCTTTTTACCTGAAACACACCATGTTTATTAGTTAAAGTTATATGCCATATACATGATTGCTTAGAGATAAAGGAGATTTTTTTTCTAAAGTTGTGTCTTGTATTCTAGCATTAGTCACTTTTTCTAACTTTTGAAGCAGAATAGAAACTTTCTACATAAATTGTATAAGTATCAGCGTTGCAAATTTTCTAGCTCTGGTATTGTAATAAAACATTAAACAGTTATTTCTGAAAATTGAATCTTCACAGGCAAGTGCATTTGAGTGCAGATATAAAACCTGAAACATTGACACTCATATGATCTTTCTCTTTTTCTTACCCTCCTTCCTTCCTTCTTCCCATCTTCCTTTTCTCCTTCCTTCATCATGTCTGCCCTCCATTACCTCTCTTCCACAATGTAGTACGAGTGCAAAGCCTATGCTGCTTTCAGTGAAAATAAGTATTTAAGCAACACAATTCTGTAGTATGTTGCGTAATACTTCTCTTATATACTTCAGTAGATCAGAGAAGTAGAGGAATGCAAACTTTATATTCCAAACATTTTCTAATAAGCAAACCAGTTGCTCTAAAATTTCTTTTTGTAATTTTGTAGATCCGATATTAATATTTTGTTTTTCAAAACCAAAGCAGATATTAATTATTGAAAATTAAATATTTTGAAGTTTTATTTCCTACCTAGATCTTTAAGAAAATTTGGCAAATGGGGAGAGGGAAACAGGGACATCTGTAATAGTGTCAATAATAAAAATAAAGGAAAAAAACATATAAAAATAATTTTAAAATAAAAAATAAAGTCACATTTTGGGGGAAAATAATAACTGTACAAAATAATTTTGGATTGGGAACACTTCCTGTTGCCTGTCTTTGTAAGTACAGTTCTATTGAAATACAGTCACATCTATTTCTTTATAGGTTGCTTAAGGTTGTTTCACACTATAATGGCAGAGTTGGGAAGTTGCAACAGTTACGGTCTGGCCCTACCAGCTTAAAGTGTTTACTATCTATCTCTTTACAGCAGAAGTTTTCCAACCACTGCACTAGAGCATACATTTATCTTGATAATTTAATCTTCTAGTCAAAGACTGAGTTGTCCTATTGGGTTGGAAGACCACTGCCTCACAATATAAGATAGTCATTTAAGCTTTTATTCTTTTAGTCAACCATTCTTAAATATTTCTGATGTGCCAGATGCTCTGCTAGGGGATGAGAAGACAAAATTTGTTAAGACAGCTTTTGATGATAAAGAAATATACAGATATAAATCTTAATATAGTGTGCTAAACTTTATTAAAGATATGCTTATTCTATCACTCTTTTATAGTTCCTAAGGTATACTATAAATATTATATTGATGCCCTCCACCCTTCTAAATGTCCAAAGTAATAACTCCCTGAAGAGTGAAGCACAATAGCCTTTGACTTCTGAAATCAGTGCTCTTTAAACAACTGATATATGTAGAGATAATTCATAGCTAATGTGTCATGTAGTTATAAGAATGGTATTATTCACCTTACTGGCATAATTACTCCCATTTTTCTATATGCTTCCACCACTTCAACTCTTTCACACCTATTTTTTAAAGACTTAACCAAATACAAGTTGTTTTAATTTTTAAAAAAGATTAACCTTTTATTCTGCTTTAAACTAAAACTGTGTTGCACCATAATGTGCTTTGACTCTGTAAGGAGGATACATTCAACATTAACTAAAGTAAAGGTGACCTGGAGTAGAGGACATTAAATAAAACTCCTTTTACTCTCTCACCTGGTTTATCTTTTGCCTTTTTTCTACATCACCAAATAATGGATTCAGAGATGCAGGTTTTGCTAAAGGAGGTCAAGCTTGATGAACAGATGTCAGTATAGAATGAGGAATCGGTATCTCCTTATCCTCCTTCCTCTGGAATCACATGCTATTACATGTCCAGCACTTAGCTAAGTGATAACAACAAGCCTAAAGCTTAAGCAGAAATGGAATTTGAATGGTGTGATTTTTATCCATCTTCCAACCACTTGTATAACACAAATGTGCTCCATTCTCCCTGTGCAGTCTAACTTCTCTCCAACTTAAAATATCTTGTCCTTTGAAATAGTTTTCAATTTTTAAGTATTGTTTATTGTTAAAATATCTGCATTAAAGAAACTCATTAATGCATCTCTTGGTTGCAATACCAAACATTTTTTGGCGGACTATGTAGTTACTTGTGAGACTCTTTTACTAACTTGTCAGCTTTCTGAGTTCATGCAGAAGCTGTTTCATTCATTCTTTTTTCCAGGCCCCAACATAGTGCCTGCCTGGCATAGCACAGGCACTTACTAAATACATGAAGAGTGTGATTGAAAAAATATTACCCTGTCATCATCAGTCTTTATAAACATACGTTTAACCAGAAATTATAGCATTCTTTGAAAATAGAATATATTGATCTAAACGGATAGCTTTACATAAAAATTTAACCGTATTTGGAACTTACTGCTATTTTAAAAATATTTGGACAGGATTGATAGTGTCAACAATATTTGAAGACTGTCACGTCTGAAAAATAATCAGAACTCCAAGGTTTCTATAATTACCCTTATTAGTAGTATACCTGATCTTAAATGGAAAAGAGGAAGTGTATTGAAGAATGGAGATATATTTGAGTAAATACAGTGTTGTGAACAATAATTAGAACTGAAAATTCAATATCTACAAACTTCTAGGTTAATGAGGTCTCATTATGAGATATGAGACTGTGTTAATATACTTATTTCATAACTTCTAAGAGGTAAATATTTATATTCTCCAAAGATAATGCCTGACATATGGCTATCTGCCAGCAAAAGAGTACTGCAAAGTATTGATTGAATATTAAAATAACTATTAGTATTTTAATACTTTTGTCCGGAAGAAAATTCTGTCACTCTTCACCCTCACAGCAGTTGCTTCTCAGATGATGTCAATTTCAAGTATTTGTTGAAACAGTATGGAGGGTTTTTTCTAAAGATACTGTGATTCCTCATGTCCTTCAGAAATGCAAAGTTATCTTCCTAGGGAGGGAACTTGTACCCTGATGAATAAGGTTTAATGCATTAAAAACAATACCAGGTTGCCTTTAAAGCTTGCAAGACACCAAATACTGAGAATCAAAAGGCACAGAAACATGTTCAGAAAAAACAGGTCAATCCTGGTATATTTACTTGTATATCTTTTTTTTTTTTTTAAACTTGGAGGATGGTGTGTTTTGATAAAAAAAACCAACATGCATCAATAAGACTTGTTATTTATTTGTGCTTTTAAGTTTCTGAGCAGGCTGTGTTCTCTTCCAGAGTACTTTGAAATGGATTTTTTTTAAGAAAAAACGTTATTGACTCAAAGCTACAAAATGAAGATATGCTATTAACAGGATACTTCAAAGTAAATAATTTGTACAGTTTATACTATAGAGACCTTGTCCCTGGCTGGTTTGGCTCAGTGGATTGAGCGATGGCCTGCGAGCTAAGTGTCGCTGGTTCGATCTTCCAGTCAGGGCACATCAGAGAAGGAAAACTCTGATTCCAAAAAACCTCCGCTGCCTTGCGGCATACCTCTTCAGGGGAAAGGCTAAGGGAGTAAACCCCGACAGAAAATCCGGAGCCGGAGTCCCTAAGGCGGTTTGACGTTGTAGTCAACACCGGCAACTCCTGCGGCGCACCTGAAGCCAAGCTGTATTGACTCCATCTTTCCCTTGAACCCTTCAGCTGCGAAGAGAGGGGGGGTCTGCTGCATGGGCAACAGCAGACCCTCCATATCACTCCGCCCAGGCTCTGTAGCTTCAGCTTCACTGGAGAGGACACTCCAGCGTCATCGCAAGATGTCGATTCAACACGGGAGGAGACAGATACCGTGTCACTCCCGAGTCGGACTGCACAGCCATTCTCGGCGGTGCAGATAGACTCTTAAGAAGCTACACCATCGTCTCTCGAGATGGACGGCTGCCGACGACGACTATAGAGACCTACTCTTTGATCTTGGGAGAAAATGCGCATTTTAGTGACTGTGATGATGCCATAATAAAGATCACTGTTACTTCTAGAATCCAACTCTTTTTGTAATTGTCTTAATAATCAATTCTTTTTTCTTTCTAGCCCTTGCTTATTTGACAGAAAGAATATGAAGCTAGTGTATATGGGACTTTATACTATGCCTAGTCTTTGTATTGAAAAAGCAGGACTCACAAGATGTCATCATGCCATCATGCCATTAACACACTTTCCTTTCATTCCCCACTCCCTCTTCTTTTCCAGTAAGAAAACAGTGCCAAGTTCATGACTTTTCATGACTTTCTTAGAAAGTTTAAAGCCCTGGATTATCTTTTTTTCTTTTTCTTTTCAGAATCATAGTATAATTCCAAAGTTTGAATGTCTAATTTTTGACAATAATTCAAAGAAAAATGATTAATATCATATAGTTTCACCTCCCCATTAGGGCTTCCTGCAGTGGGAGTGGACATGTGGTCCTTCTGTCTCCCTCCCCTTCGCCCTCCCTATCCCTTCCTCCCCTCTTAACTTCCATTACAGAACCTTTCCAGTGTGGAATGCAAAGATTGAAGAAAAAGGATTCAGGGCTATTTCCTACTTAAGCACTCTGGGCCTGTAAAAATATTAAAAATACCAAACACAAGTATATAATAACGCATATTTTAGAGATGTAGAATTCTTGTCGTTGTCGGCAGCCATCCGTCTCGAGAGACGATGCGTAGCTTCTTGAGAGTCTATCTGCACCGCCGAGAATGGCTGTGCAGTCCGATTTGGGAGTGACAATCCCTGCCGCACTTGGTACAGGTGAAGGCAGATGGCTGTTGTTGCTGCTGTTGACGCTGCTTCCGCCTCGATCTTTTCTGGACCGCCTCCTCGTTGCGCGCAGCCTCTGCGCATGACGTACCTTGCCTGACCGCGAGCCTCCAGGCTAGGCGGTCGTCTGCTTGAACTTCCCATGTGTTGAGATTGATGGAGCATTGTGTCATGTCCTTTTTGCAGATGTCTTTGAACCACAGTTTTGGGCGCCCTGTCATCCTCTGGCCTTCTGCTAGCTCGCCGTAGAGGAGGTCTTTGGGAATACGGCCTGCATCCATTCTTTTGACATGGCCGAGCCACCTGAGGCATCTCTCACTAAGAACTGCATGCAAACTGCTCATGTTGGCTCGCTTCAGCACCTCGGTGTTGGGAACCTTATCCTGCCAGGCGACATGCAGGACGCGTCGCAGGCACCTCATGTGGAAGCTGTTGAGTTTCCTTTCGTGCCTTGCGTAGGTGGTCCACGTCTCGCTGCCATAGAGGAGAGTGCTGAGTACGCAGGCTTGGTAGATGCGCAGTCTGGTTTTCTCAGTGAGGCTGGAATTGTTCCACACTCGCCGGTTCAGTTTGGCCATAACTGTGGCTGCCCTGGCGATTCTCCGATTGACCTCCAAGTCAACTGACAGAGAGCTTGGGATGGTGGACCCGAGGTAAGTGAAGTCGTTGACAACCTCCAGGGTGTACCTGTCGATGGTGATGCATGGGGGAGTCCCCGTGCCTTGAGCCATAACGTTCGTCTTCGTCAGGCTGATGGCTAGTCCGAACTCCTTGCATGCATGGGAAAGGCAAGTGACTAGCTGCTGGAGTCCCTCTTTGGAGTGTGATGTCAAGGCTGCGTCGTCGGCGAAGAGCATCTCACGGATGAGCACCTCTTTGACTTTGGTCTTGGCTCATAGACGGGCCAGGTTGTAGAGCTTGCCATCGGATCTGGTGTGAATGAAGACACCCTCGCTGCAGTCCTTAAAGGCGTATTGGAGGAGCATGGAGAAGAAGATTCCGAACAGCGTAGGCGCGAGGACGCAGCCCTGCTTTACTCCGCTGCTGACTGGGAAGGCCTCAGAGGTTGCGCCGTTGTAGGACACCGTGCTGTGCATGTTGTCGTGAAAGGACATGACCACAGCAAGCAGATGTGGTGGACAGCCAATCTTCCGTAGCAAGCTGAAGAGTCCGCTTCGACTGACCAGATCAAACGCCTTCGTGAGGTCGATAAAGGCGAGGTAGAGTGGTTTATGCTGCTCGTGACACTTCTCCTGTAGCTGGCGTAGGGAGAAGATCATGTCCAGTGTTGATCGGCCAGCTCTGAAGCCACACTGGGACTCTGGGTAGACGCGGGAAGCAAGGGTCTGCAGGCGGGCAAGAGCGACCCGGGTGAATACTTTGGCGACGACGCTGAGGAGAGAGATGCCCTGGTAGTTGTTGCAGTCGCTGAGGTCTCCTTTGTTCTTGTACATGGTGATAATGTTGGCGTCTCTCATATCCTGGAGGATGTAACCCTCCTTCCAGCAGAGACAGAGTAGATGGTGGAGCGGCTGTAGCAGGACTGGTTTCCCGCTCTTTAGGATTTCTGGAGGGATTCCGTCGCTTCCTGGTGCTTTCCCGCAAGCGAGGCGGTCGATGGCTTTGCCGAGCTCTGCCGCAGTAGGTGCGGTGTCTAGCTCCTCCATGACTGGTAGGTCTGGGATGGCGTTAAGAGCAGTGTCTGTTACGGTGTTCCTCGTCGCGTACAGCTCGAGGTAGTGCTCGGTCCACCGCCGCATTTGCTGTTCCTGGTCAGTGATGACCTCAGCTGTCTTGGACTTAAGGGGGGCGATCTTGGAGGGGATTGGGCCTGTTGCCTTCTTGATACCCTCATACATTCCTCGTGCATTGCCTATATCGGCAGCTTCCTTGATGCTTCTGCACAGGTTTAGCCAATAGGTGTTGGCACAGTGGCAGGCGGTCTTCTGGACCTTGTTCCTGGCAGCCCATAGAGCTTGAAGTGTACTGGGAGTGGGCGTGGCCTTGTAAGCCAGTAGGGCCTTCCTCTTAGCCTCGATCACGGGTTCCATTTCTTCCCAGTGAGCCTTGTGCCAGTCAGCGTTCTTCCGCTCTTTCTTCCCGTAAGCAATAATGGCGGAGTTGTATATGGCGTCGCGGAGACGTGACCAATTGGATTCGATAATGTCATCTGCCGCCATTCCCTCGCCGAGTGCATCTTCCATCCTGTTGATGAATTGCTGGGTCTTAACTGGGTTGCTGGCACAACTGGTGTTGATGCGTGGGCGACCCTTCATCTTGGAGTGGTGCAACTTCTTCGGCATTATGCGCACCTTGCTTACCACGAGGGCATGGTCCGTGTCGCAGTCTGCACTGTGGTAGCTGCGGGTGAGGAGGGTGCTGCCAATATCCGTTCTTCCGGTGATGACGAGGTCAAGCTGGTGTCAGTGGCGGGATCGGGGGTGCCTCCATGACACCTGGTGGATCTCTTTGCACTTGAAGAATGTGTTTGTCACGCACAGGCCATGGTGACACGAGAGCTCAAGCAGTCGCTGACCATTCTCATTGATCTTTCCTCTCCCAAAGTTTCTGAGGCAGGTGGGCCAGGCCATGTGGTCGGCTCCTACTCTTGCGTTGAAGTCTCCAAGGAGATAAAGAGAGTTACTTCTGGGGATCTTGGATAACGCTTCGTCCAGTGCATGGTAGAACTGTTCTTTCTCTTCGGTGGTGGCGCAGAGGGTTGGGGCGTATGCGCTAAGAATGCTGACTGGGCCGAAATGTGCCTCCTGTGGGTGGCTCTATGGAGTTAACAAGCGTGTTCTTCACAGCGAACCCAACACCGTGCTGTCTTGGTTGGTCCGGAAACTTCCCTTGCCAGTAGAAGGTGTAGTTGGTTTCTCTGATAGTTCCGTTGTCGGCCAACCGGGTCTCCTGTAGAGCCTCAATGTCGATGTTTAGTCGTGCCAGTTCCCTGTCGATGACGGCGGTTTTCCTGGCATCATTGATCCACGGAAGGTCTGCAGTAAGTCCGGGACACATGGTCCTGATGTTCCAGCTAGCGAGGCGAAGAGCTAGAGGCTTCTTTCTTGTTTTTTGCTTGGAATTGCCTGGTGCAAGTGTTTTGTGGCCCACTTTTCGAGAGACGCCTCTCTGATCCCCACGCACCCAGTGGGGCAGGCGAGCCATGGCGAGACGGCACCTAATTGGCTGGGGGCTGCCCAGCTTGAGGCGGGCGGTAGCTGTCCAGTGAGGTGCGATGACCTCTCCCACCGTCAGAGGAGACCCCTGGCGCTCGTTTCCTTCGCCAATCAGATGAGCTTATAACCTGTATCTGTCTCCTCCCGTGTTGAGTCGACATCTTGCGATGACGCTGGAGTGTCCTCTCCAGTGAAGCTACAAAGCCTGGGCAGGATGATATGGAGGGCCAGTTGTTGCCCATGCAGCAGACCCCCCTCTCTTCGCAGCTGAAGGATCCAAGGGGAAAGACAGAGTCAATACAGCTTGGCTTCAGGTGCGCCGCAGGAGTTGCCGGTGTTGACTACAACGTCAAACCGCCTTAGGGACTCTGGCTCTGGATTTTCTGTCGGGGTTTACTCCCTTAGCCTTTCCCCTGAAGAGGTATGCCACAAGGCAGTGGAGGTTTTTTGGAATCAGAGTTTTCCTTCTCTGATGTGCCCTGACTGGAAGATCGAACCAGCGACACTTAGCTTGCAGGCCAACGCTCAATCCACTGAGCCAAACCAGCCAGGGTAGTCCAAGGAAGAGATGTAGAATAGAAATATAGATATCACAGATGAGTCAAATAATATATCTTTTATAATATTTAAAATATTCAAGATGATTCTCCCCCTCTTGTGTGCTACCATGGACTCACTGGCGGTGCTGGGGTCTCTCCAGCTTCAGTTCCCATATCTGCACTGAGTTTCCTCATTGACTGGCCATTCTCCACCAGCCCACAGGTTTCCCTGCTCCATTTAAGCCAGGCCCTGTCAGTGAAATCTTCTTGTGCCTTTCATGTCATCTGCTTGATCAGGACTTAAAAAAATGTTAAGGCTGGGGTCCTTTCTTTTAGGGTTCACATTTGGACCCAGGAAATGCACCGGTATCCATTTACCCACCTTCAGAGGGAATTTGTTTCCAGACACAGCACAGCCCGTCTGGACTGCCCTGATGAGTAACTCGCTGCTATCACTCCTATTACTTATCCTGGGCAGAAATCTGATGCCAGATCACTGGGAGAAACACCTCCAACTCTCCAGGTGGTCTGCTGAAAGCCCCTCTTGCTAAGCTTTACATGAAAGAACTAACACTATAGCCTACCTTGAGGAAGAGGATCAGACTTGCAGCTCTCTCTCCAATAATATGCCTCATAAAACTTTCCCTCCTTTCAGATGTCTAGACCTGTGGTTCTCAACCTTGGGGGCTGCACTGGGGTTGACCACCACTGCTCAGTCCCTTACCCCTTGAGTGTCATCTGGAGCAACAGCATTCACATTATTGCAAACTTGTTCGAAATGAAGCAGCTCAGGTCTCACCTGAGACTGACAGATTCCAATTCCACACCTAAGATCGTCTGATGATGTGTATTCACATTAACATCTGAGTAGTGTGCTCTTCTAGACTAGTGAGGATCAAACTTCAGTGAGCTTTATAATCACCTGGAGAGCTAATTAAAACACAAAATGTTAGGTCTTTCCTTCAGAGTTGCTGATTTCATAGACCTGGGATGGAGTCTGAGATTTTGTACTTCTACCCAAGTTCCAGGTGATGCTGATGCAGCTAGTCAAGGAAACATACTTAGGGAACCACTGTGTTTACACCTCCACTGTCCGTGCTGCACCCATACTACATGGTGTCATCAGCACTTGAAATGTGCTTTGCATTGAGATGTGCTATGTGTACAGAATTCACACCAAATTTCAAAGTCTTAACATGAAAAAATGCAACATATCACATTTATAATTTTTATGTTGGTTATATGTTGATATGACAATATCTTACTTATAGTGAGTTAAATAAAATATATTATTAAAATTAATTCAACATTTTTTCTTTTTATTATTTTTAATGTGACTACTATAAAGTTTAAAATTATACATATGGCAGACATTATACTTTGTTTGCCCATTACTCTTTATTTTGATCTCCCTCTGGCTGAGGACTTCCTGTGGGGTTTCTGAAACTGATTTTTTTTCACCTACATTGCAATTAATTATTCAGTCATGCATCTTAACTTGGTATGCCCATATTTAACAGATTTAACACATCAGGGAAATTGTAATTTTAAAATTCCGAGTTACACATATAATAGATTGTTTAATTGGCATGAAAAAATTATGAAGAAGGCATTTGCATTTTTAAATTTTTATTCTATTATAGTTGTCCCAATTTTTTCCTTTTTGCCCTCCTCTGTGCATCCAAACCCTCACTCCCACAGTCAATTCCTACACTGTTGTCCTTGTCCGTGGGTGGAAAGAAGGGGAAGGGACTAGATAAAGAACATGCATGAATGACCCATGAACATGATGCTTGCATTTTTCCAAATAACAAATCTAAAGAGAATAACTCACCTAAGGTCCTCTAGCTAGCAAGTGAAATCCAAGGGCAGATTTGTCAGACTTCCACATTTTTTACTTCACCATGCAGCCTCCACTCTAGCACAGTGATATGCAGGCATTTGTTCTTGGGAATTATTTGAATACTATCTGCTCTAATTTGTTTAAGCTTAAGTATGTAGGAGTTTTAACATGAGACTAAATATGTCAGCAGCAGCTTATTTTTGAACAAGGCGAACTTTTCTTCTTAATAGAGAAGTCTAACTCTTCAACATAAACATTAGTATCTTTAAATGCATTGTAGCACTATAATTGTTTTTGGCTGATATGTCAATGCAATTCTGTTCTTAGACCCGGGACCCCAATTGCCCCATTGTATATTTATTTGATAGTTACAATAATACATAGTAGAAGCATGTTCAAGCTGTGTAACTGGACTCTAATTTGTGCTCTTTCTTTTATATTTGTAGAACACTTTGCTGGAGCCTTTTAGCCCCTCTGTCTTCAAGAGTGGTCAAAACACAAGTGATAGTACAAAGCAGTAGGCAGTATCTCTGGAGCTAAATGACTCAAGCCAATGTACCTCTTTCTGATGCTTCCATAATAAGTTGGCAGTATTTCCCTCTTCTAGTTCTTATAACCTTTGTTTAAAAATATTTCTAATTATATCTCTTTAGTAAGTTTATTGCAATTGTCTTTTGTATGTCCATCTCCTTTATTAGAAGATGATCTTCTTGAGCATGGGGATATATATACAGATATATCTACATCTATTTCTATATCTATATTTCCCCAGTAACATGTATGCAGGAAATATATGATCTTCCTTGAACTTAACTCTATGTTGAAATGTTTTGAAACCCTTTGCTTCATTCACAGTTTTCCCTTGACTGTCAAGATGAATCAAGTTTCAAAATACTAAATTTTATCATTTTTAACATGTCTGAATATATCCACTTAAAAGTTATATTGTGAATAATAGTGTTTCATAGGTATACAAATTAATGGACTAACACATTTACAAAAAATATTAGAATTGGATTTTTATACTGCTAATTAAAACAATTAAACATTTGTGTCTGCATTACATTCCAAAATGACCATTCATTATGTCTGTCATCTTATGAAGAATATTTTTAAAACTAAAGTATAGAAATAATGTGATCTAAGAATAAAAATTAATTTAAAAAATGTTAATTTACTTATTTTAAAGTTTAAAATTTTTTTCAATTACAGTTAGCATTTATATTGTATTAGTTTGAGGTATACAATGTTAGTGGTTAGACAGTGATGTAACATGAAGTGATCTTGGTGTGGGCCTCTTTGGGTTCCTCTTGTTTGGGACTCACTCTGTGCACTTCCTGGACTTGTATGTCTATTTATTTCATCAGGTTAGGGAAGTTTTAGTCATTATTTCTTCAAACAGATTACCAATCTCTTGCTCTCTCTCTTCTCATAATGGTACCCCTATGATGCAGATGTTGTTATGCTTAATGTTGTCTCAGATGTCTCTGAAACTATCCTCATTTTAAAATATTTTTTCTGTTTCCAGTAGGATTTTCTGCTAAATTGTCTTCCAAATCTCTGATTCAATGCTTTCTTTCATCTAATCTGCTGTTGATTCCATCCAACATATTCTTCATTTTAGTTATTATATTTTTTATTTATGACTGGTTATTTTTTATAATTTCTATCTATTTGTTTAAGTTATCATGAAGTTCATCTACTTTTACTTTAAGTTCATTGGACATTCTTATAACCAATGCTTTGAACTCTGTACCTGGTAGGTTGCTTGCCTCCATTGTGTTTAGTTCTATTTTTGTAATTTTGTCCTGTTCTTTCATTTGGAACATGTTTCTTTGCTTCCTCATTTTGGCTGCCTCTCTGTGTTTGTTTCTACATTTTAGGTAGATCTGCTATGTCTCTCAGTCTAGTAGGTGTCCTGTGGGACCCAGTGGTGCATGTGCCTTGGTCACTTTAGCCAGGTGCTACAGATATGTCCCTGTTTGGGATATGTCTTGCTATTGTATTATAGCTGAGACTTGATTGCTGTTAGCTTGTCAGTGGATGGAATTGACCCTCAGGCTGACTGGCCATGAGGATTGGCTCTGACTACAGCAGATGAGCCACTGTAGTGGGGCTCCAGTGCCTGCTGAGTCCATTCTTTGGGGAGATCATTTTGAAGCTAATGGGTGATGCTTTATTATGATCTGAAGCTGACCTACCATTGTTTTGGTCCTGGGGCCTCTTTGGTGGTTCTCCAGGGCAGGCCCAGATCAGCCATTGCCTGTTTCTGGCTTGGGGTCACCTGGTAGAAGCTACAAAGTGATCTGCAGTTGCTAGCTGCCTGTGCTGGACTTGGGGGCATCTGGAAACAGCTACATTTCTCCCTTATATCTCTGGTGCTTTTTGAACAGCTGCACCACTGCTGGAGCTCAGAACTAGTGAGTAAGTTCATACATGGGCCCTTTAAGAGAAATGCCTAGGACCCCAGCAGCCCTCTGTCTCACCTGTACAAAATTCCCACTGATTTTCACAGGCAGATGCTGTAGGGACTTCTCTTCCTGGATATGTGTCTCAGGGCTGTGGTGCCCAGTGTAGGACTGGGACTTCTGCTCCTTTGTGGGGGCCTCTGCAGCTGAGATAATCCTCCCAGTTCTTAACTTCACCACCTGGGTGTAGGACCAGCCCAATTTGCATCTCTGCAGCCCTTATACTAGTCTGTATGTGACTTTTTCTTTATATCCCTAATTGTAGGAGTTCTGTTCAGCTAGTCTTATGGTCTTCAAGTGGTTCTCAAGGGTGATTATTCTATAATATAGTTGTAATTTTGATGTGGTCATGGGAGGAGGTGAGCACATCCTTTACTTACTTTGCCATCTTAACTGGAAGTCCCCTAAATTTATTTTATGTAAAACTTTAGGACACTACTTTCATCATGCTCTTTTTTTTTTTCTTTTTTAAGCACACTTTACTTGACAGTAATCTGTGGATTAGAAGGAGAGGAATGCTTGTCTGAGATTCGAGGCCACAGTGGACAGTGAAGAGAATCTGATGACTCCCCTTTATTTGCAGGACCTTTTATATACACATACATCTGAATCACCTTCATGGTCGGTTCATGTGTTTGAACTACTTGCCTTTACTTTTTTGTCTTTAGTGGGACTGTCATTGAAGAAAAAGAAAGAAACACAAAAGTTTTTAAGCTCTAAAAATTAGAACAATAGTATTACAGAGGATAAACTCTCTTCTAGTAGGAACCAATAAGCCTAAAGTATTCTTTCAAAATGATTCATCCTGTGCATCAAATATTCTACATAACTGCAAATATAATTTTTAGTAATTTATTTCTTTGGAAAAGTCCTCCATTTTGGATAGCAGGATATATGCAAGTTCTTGGGAAAAGAAGGTTTTATAGTAATAAAATACATTAATGCAATATTTAAAGCAATAAAGCCAAGACAGACTGCCTACTTGTTAAGTTACCTTCTTTTTTTTTCTAGTCCTATTCCAACAGTAATTATTTCCCAACATCCTCACTTAATTTATTTCTTCTTATACCTCTGACCTCTTTAGAACAAGATGGTGCTAGTGACTATCAAGATTTTTAATTAACCTTTATGTTAGTAATTGTGGAAGTTTCTCTCCCACAGCACAAATAATACCAACCTATTTTATTTTGCTTTTGCTGTGTTTAGGTTTTCATACAAAGAAGGAAACTGAATGCCTTCCCAAAGTGCTTAATGATTTCTGCCTACACAAATGCGGAACATTTCACTACACTTAACACACTTCATAACCAACCCTCTTTCACCACGGCCTGCTCTGTAGATTGCTTTCTATCCTGTTGCTGACATTTTGAATGCCCCTGATAGTAACATGCTATACAAGTAAAACAACAGTCTGGCTTTGTAAAAATCATTACTCTCCCTTTTCATATTTAAATATTGTTATGAGAACACATTTCTTCTTAGTGTACCAAACAAATTTGTTTGTAGCTTAAAGAGTAAAAACACACTAAAAACCTTCTTACCACCCATAAAAAGAAAGAGAGAAAAGCTCTTTATATTATGAGTGTTTGGATTCAGACAACAAACAAATGCGATATGGAATGAAAATAAAATATCACCAGAGAGAGAGATCAAAGCTTTATTTGCTCTTCTGAAAAATGTGGCAGTTTTGGATGTTTAGAATTGTTTGTTAACAAGAAAGAGATTTGCTGCTCTTTTGCATATAATGATACTTGATATGGAAGCATATAGTTTAAACACCATCGTCAAATAGGCAACAGGCACTATGGTAAAGCATGTATATACAGCATAAATGCTTAATTATAATAATAGTTATTGAAAAGACTTATATAATAACAAAAGAAGCCGAGCTTAAACAAGGGGAGTAGAAAGTCCACAGATAATCTTTTAAGAGGAGTTATGTGAATTACAAGAGATTATTTTATTACAACTTTTGGTATTCTTGAAAAACAACAAAATGATGTGGAGCTTTAGAAATTCGTTGATTAAATGTCCTTGAAAATGTGAAATTTGTAACAACAGAAATTAAGAATGACATTAAAGATTATTTCTGTAGGAAGAACAAAATCTGTTATAAGAATATAGCTAAAGGAAACCTGGGGAAGAGAGAGGAAAAAAAATCTTTCAACACTGGTTCATATAGCAGGGATTCATATTGCTTTCTTTATATAAACACAGAGTCAGTCTTCCACTAAATTAATGGTTTTCAACTTTAAGTGTACCTTAAAATATTCTGGGAAACTTCCATAAAATACTGATACCTAGATCCCACCCTTAGAGATTCTAATTTGCTCATAAATTCCCCAGATTTTACTATATCTTCAAAGTCACCAACCATTTTAATAGATAGTTTCAAAGGAAACTACATCATTCATTTCAAGCATTGAGTATACCTCAATCTGAATTGCCCATGATTAAGAAGACTAAATATTAGGTCTATCTGGACCTCTTTGCATTAGTGTTTCTCCTTTGGGGACATACAAAAACTGGTAAAATTCTCCCAAAATTAACTTTGATTTCTCTCAGGAAATAATCTGAGCTGTAGCTCTAGTTGCTTCACCCACAGGCCACAGTATGTTCAGGCTCAGAGTGGCCATGAAAGAGGGGTGATAATGGCTGCAGTTTCTCCTCTCCTTTGACGTTTTTAGAATATGTCCATTGCCATAATCAGATGCCTCCAGTGACCCATTTACCTAGTGATATCTAAAGGTAACCTACCTACAATTTTGCACTTTTATGGGGAGAAGTCGAAGTAGCATTGACATGAGTTATCTGAAAAGCAAAACACTAATTAATGACCTATCATCATGGATATATTCCAACTAGAGCCCTAATCAGGACAATCACTGGAAGACCTAAAACTGGTCATTGGTCCTTTCATTCTTTCTCATTTTCTCTCTGCCTAATCTTACTTCTTAGGAATGATAGTAAAAAGAAGTTTGGCATTCTTCTTCCTTCTTCTCTTCCTCCTCTCCCCTCCTTCTTCCTCTCTCACTCCTCCTCCTCTTCTTCCCCTCCTCCTCCTCCTTCTTTTTCTTCTTTGTCTTCTTCTTCCTCTCTCTCTCCATCTTTCTCCCCCCTCTTCTTCTCATCTGTCAATCTTTTATCTGTATTTTTAAATTATGAACATAAATTCATAATAGCAAATTTGTATAATTCATAAAATGAAAAGAATATAAATTATTTATAATGGTTCCAGCTACTGATAACCAATATTATTTGGTTGTCTAATTTTCTAGTATTTAAAAAATAGTGAGATAATATTATATATGGTTTATAACATTATTTTTATTTAACAAACACATAACAAATATTTTCAATGCTATGAAATCTTGATATTTATTAGAATATTTATTGTGGAAGTGTGATCTTTAGCACATAATGGGATTTTTGAGATTTAATTAAGTGATTGTTGTGAATTTTGGGGGGAAGCTTTTTTTTTTTTTTCAGTGTGCTGTGTTATTTGAATTGTATATATATGTGTGTGTATATTTCCATCACTATGTTAAACACTTTACACATATTATCTCATTTAAAAATCACAGCAGTTCTTTGAGGCAAGCACTATAATTTTAATTTGGTAGACAAAGCAAAATTGAGGCTCAGATTAAATAAATTTCTGAACAGTTTGCATTCCCACCAGCAGTGAATGAGGGTTTCTTTTTCTCCACAAGCTCTTTAACACTTGTTATTACTTGTCTTGTTGAAAATAGCTGTTCTAACATGTATGAGGTGGTATCTCATTGTAGGATTTTAAAATTTTCATTTCCTTAATAGCTAGAAATTTGAGCATCTTTTCTTATTATCTGTTGGCCATTTCTATGTTTTTTTGGAAGAAGTATCAGTTCAGATTCTCTGCCCATTTTTTAATTGAATTGTTTGTTCGGTGTTGAGCTGTATGAGTTCTTTATATACTTTGGATACTAACCCCTGGTTGGAGCTGTTGTTTACAAATATTCTCTCCCATTCGATTGGTTTCCTTTTTGTTTTGCTGATGGTTTCTTTTGTTGTGCAGATGCTTTTTAGTTTGAAATAGTCTCATCCATTTATTTTTACCTTTACTTCCCCTGCCTTTGGGTCAAATTCATAAAATCTTCTCTAACACCAAGGTCCATAAGTTTAGTACATATGTTTTCTTTTATGTAATATGTTTCAGATCTTATATTAGGTCTTTAATCCATTTTGAAATAATTTTTATACATGGGAACAAACTGTAGTCTAGTTTCAGTCTTTTGCATATGGCTTTCCAATTTTCCCAGCAACATCTTTTAAAGAAACTTTATTTTCTTTATTGTTTGTTTTTGGTCCTTTGTCAGAAATTATTTGCCCATATACATGAGGTCTTAGTTCTGAGCTCTCAGTTCTATTTTATTGGTTTGAGTGTCTTTTTTTTTTTTTTTTTTTTTGCCAATACCAAGCCATTTGCAACAACATGGATGGACCTTGAGAATACCGGGCTAAGTAAAATAAGTCAGTCAGAAAAAGATAAGAACCATCTGATTTCACTCATATGAGGGATGTAAAACTGAAAGCAACAAATGAACAAATGAGAAAAACAAACAAAAACTAGACACGGACAACAGTATGGCGGTTACCAGAGAGAAGGTGGGTCAGGAGTAGTAAAAGGAAAAGGGGGCCAAATATATGGTGATGGAAGATGATTTGACTTTGGGTTGTGGGCACTCCATGCAATATGCAGATCATGTAGCACAGAAATGTACACTTAAAACTTACATAATCTTATTAACCAATATCACTCCAATAAATTTAATAAAAAATAAACTTCTGAAAGTCAGCTTCCCCTGATTCTAAAACTCAGATTTTCATTAATATCATGGGAAACTTGAAATTCGTTGGCAGCCGTCCGTCTCGAGAGACGATGGTGTAGCTTCTTAAGAGTCTATCTGCACCGCTGAGAATGGCTGTGCAGTCCGACTCGGGAGTGACACGGTATCTGTCTCCTCCCGTGTTGAATCAACATCTTGCGATGACGCTGGAGTGTCCTCTCCAGTGAAGCTGAAGCTACAGAGCCTGGGCAGGGTGATATGGAGGGTCTGCTGTTGCCCATGCAGCAGACCCCCCCTCTCTTCGCAGCTGAAGGATCCAAGGGAAAGACGGAGTCAATACAGCTTGGCTTCAGGTGCGCCGCAGGAGTTGCCGGTGTTGACTACAACGTCAAACCGCCTTAGGGACTCCGGCTCCGGATTTTCTGTCGGGGTTTACTCCCTTAGCCTTTCCCCCGAAGAGGTATGCCGCAAGGCAGCGGAGGTTTTTTGGAGTCAGAGTTTTCCTTCTCTGATGTGCCCTGACTGGAAGATCGAACCAGCGACACTTAGCTCGCAGGCCGACGCTCAATCCACTGAGCCAAACCAGCCAGGGTAAAACTTGAGATTAATTAAGTGATTATTGTGAATTTGGGAGGAAGGCTTTCTTTTTTCAAAATGTACTCTGTTATTTGGATTATATGTGTGTGTGTGTGTGTGTGTGTGTGCATGTATTTCTGTCACTATGTTAAACTCTTCATGCACATTATCTCATTTAACATGCACAGCAATTCTCTGAGATGTTATCTCCCAGATATTACTACTAAGGCTATTCAGTCTAAATTTTTCTAATATTTTTGATTGAGCATATTTAAATATAGAGCAAAATTGAAAGATTTTCTGGTGAGAACCTAAAGAATTCACCATTTAAATTCTACCATTAACATTTTACTATGTTAGCTTCATCACAAGTCATATTGTTGTCATCTTAATATCTTGATATTCATCCATTTATCCATATTATTTTTAATGCATATCAATCCTTAATTTTTGAACCCCATTACACCAGTGCCTAAATGAAGCCATGACTATAAGTATATTTTGAAAAAATTTTCTATTGTTCTTTAGTCAGAAGTAGAAATCATCAAATCCAAATATTATTAAGGATATAGAAAATCTTAAAGCTATTATTAAGAAATAACTTTATCGGATTAGAAAAATTAAGAAATACTAGACTGGGTGATGCCAATAATCCACTTAAGAACACTGGTGAGTAACTTTAATTACATCTACAAAATCCTTTTGACATGTAAGGTAACATAATCAAATATGTGGGATGTCCTCTTACTCACAGTATAGAGATTAGGACACAGAAATTTAGTGGATCATTTTTAGAATTTTGTCTAAAACAGTTTCTTATTTTAAATCAGAAAACTAACCCTTGAGATTTGTGTAACTCTTTGTTTATATTGGATTTGCCAAATTTTTTTCCCCCATAAGATGGCTCTAGTAATGCTTAGTTTTTTTAACTTCATTCAAAACAATTTTGCTAGATTGTATTGTGATGGTTGTCATACCAGCATGCATTAAAAAATGTATCAGAATTGGTGAAGTTTTGTGTAGCCATTTAAATATTGAAGGTGGAAGAAAATACTCAACATTTTCAGGGTATTATGCTTTATTACTTCAAGAAAGGTAAAAACACAACTGAAACACACAAAAAATATTTGCGCAGTATATGGAGAAAGTACTGTGACTGACTTAAGTGTCAAAAGTGATTTGTAAAGTTTTGTGCTGGAGATTCTTGGATTATACCCCACAGTTGGGTACAGCAATTGAAGTTGATAGCAATAAAATTTAGATATTAATTAAGAACAATCAATGCTATAACATGTGGGAAATAGATGACATAGTCAAAATATCCTAATCAATAAAGTTATTAGTGAAAATGAAAAGTGTGTCTTTTATTTTATGGGTCAAAGTAAATGGACTTTTTGCCAACCCAATAATAGTCATGTAAGTACTTTTCAGAGTTCATAGAACTTGTGAGGAGATGATTCTAGTAGTAAAATAATTTTTATGCCTTTAGAACTTCCATTGTGAAAATAAAAATGATTGTTGGTGTTGTTATAAAGGCTACATTATTTTTTAAAAGAAGATAGCACAACATGAGGAAATACCTGAACTACTTATAAATTGTTAGTTTATAAATATTTAGCTTTTTAGTATTCTTTATACATGTGCTTTTCCCACTACGAGATGTGAGATTTAGTTCTAATGCTTTTAAAATATAAGAACCATATTGCTTTTATTTTTGCTAAATGTTTTTACTATCAGTAAGGAAAAGGTATGAAAGAAGTAATACTATTTTCTTTGTATAATTTTGTTTATTCATTATTCTACAAATCACTCGAATCACCACCTTCTTTAAGAACATGGAAATCTAGGAAATTTGAGCCAGATTGTTAGGTTTACCAAATCTGTAAGGATTATAGTAGTATTTTGCAAAGTGAGAATGAGACAAGGTTGACACTTAACAACAAAAAGTTAAGAGAAAGAATAGTTGATTACATTCAGAACAGTAAAATTAAATATTATCTCTCTCTCTTTTTTTTTTTAGCTACTTGGCCTTTATAATTCAAGGAACAAGAAAAAGATCAACAATTCTAAAGAGTTGTTCCTATGCACAGTAAAGATATGGCCAAACTGCTGTCACATCCCCAATATTCCTTCAAAGCTTACCACCCAATTCTCGCCCCCAAAGTGCTAATGAAGTAACCAGAAAAGAGCATCTGATCATTTCAGACCTGTAAAAATTTATAAACATGCTGGAACCTCTATGTAATGTGTGAATAAAAATATAGGGTCTTGTAGAGGGTTTTGAGAAAAGCAATAACATTATCAAATCAAGGCTTTGTTTTATCCATTTAAAAATGTTAACTTGATTTTCCTTCTACTATAAAATGAATTAGTGTTTATTCTGGACCATAAATGAAAAATTGAAAATTTGAAAGGAAACAAATCATCATCTGGGCTCTCCTCCAAAAGCTTTCACTGTCAATATAACATTAGATGTGTTTATTCTGTTTTCTTTCTAAGCAGAATTTTGATTATATATGTGTGGGCCGATTTACTCACTTATAAGTATTTTCTTTTCTATTATCATTTCTTTATTAAATCATTATTCTTCATCTTATAGAAATGTAATCATAAATAATATTATCTTACACTAATTTTAACTGCTCTTGAGTTAGTGTCTTTAAATCTGAGTGATTTAATTTTTTCATCATATGCTAATTATTCTCCATTAATTAATTTTGTTCAACTGCCTAATGCATTCAGTGCTAGAAAATTTGAAAAATGTTTTTTAAAATATAATGGCTGTATCAATATAAAAATATTTTTCTTATTTCTATAGCAGCACTTTTACACTCATTAAATGTATAAAGATGATGGTTATGAATTTATGTTATGTTCTTTTGGTACATTAAAATATACAAGGGAAATAGTCTTTTAAACTATTTCATGATGTTTACAATAAATTTAAGTCGAGGTACCTAATTCCAAAAATTGACCATTTCTTAGAGAAAATATTGGGTAGCAACTTTGCTGAAGTCATCAAAAATGTAAAAGTCCCTAAAAGCTCACAGACCTCTGCTCCTCCATCCAAAGTTAATGTTTCTAAATATCTTATTATTGAAACAGAACATTTTGAAGTAGAAATTCAATGTAAACTAATCATATAAAATAGCACCAAAAAGAAAAAGTAAAAGAAAACCAGTCATAGTATGTCACCTGATGGCCTGCTCTGCAAAGATGTGTCTCCAAAGTTATTTTGCCAAAAAGAATCCCAAAATCTTTAAAAATAATTTAAAATTTTACCAAAGTATCTTGAAGAGATGGGAAAGGGAGCATTCCACCATGTTGCATGCAGGCACAGTTTTCAAAGCCTTCAAAATTTTGTTCCCCAATTATTCTTCATCTAGGCAATGACCCATTCTTTGCTCCCCTTTAAAAATACAACTCCCTGCTTTCCCAGACATTCTAGTTTATTTTTGATTCTCAGGAGTATCGCTATGTCCCTTCTCATAGGAAACTACCTCTCCCTCCTCTGTTTCACTTCATTCTCTAAATTTGATTTTTATCTGCTCTACAAAAAGCTTGATTGTGCAAACTAGAAGAGTCTTTCTCTTTGTAGGCAGTGGAATTGATTGGGCATTTCTGTCCTTAGGTGTAGAGGAGCAGGACCTCCTCTACACAGATACACACTCTCTCTCTCTCTCTCTCTCTCTCTCTCTCTCTCTCTCTCACACACACACACACACACACACATTACTAAACCATCAATAACACTTGGGTAATATAGATGGAATGCCCCAATTTCTGGCACATCTGCATAGACACACCAACATTGCTGCTAGATAAGGAAAGTAGAGCACATATTCAAATATATCCAGTGGTGTACATAGCTGGGAAGGGCACTAAAACCTCATTCTTCCTCTTGACCCTTGGATACAGGGATCGTCTTGTGGAAGCTAATTAGAAAATCATTATTGGGCCTTCAAGTTTCTTTTTGAAAGTCTGAAACTATAACTTCCCTGGGATCTGAGAAAATTCATAAGTTTTATATCTTCTTTGCTTCCATCTGGTATTTTGGGAGTTGCTTTCTGGCTCTGTAAATATCAAAGTATCAGCATATGAGGCATTGAAGGGGCACTTGAATTAGTTCCAGTTCAGAGAAATAAGAATTTATTCATTCAACAAATATTTATTGAGTTCCCAATATTTACAAGCCACCCTTTTAAAAGTTGGAGGTTATGCAACAAATAAAACAGATGAACCCTCTCCTCTCAAGGAGCATGCATTACAGTAGGGAGACAAACAATAAGTAACTAAACAACTTGCCAGATGGAATACTAGTCTGAGCAGATGCTGACAAAGAAAGTCCAAAAGCTGGCTCAAATTTTTCACAAGACCCAAGGCTTAACATAATGCCTAAAATGATAGCTAGCAATAATATAGCTCCTACCCAGGAAAGGCACTGCTCCGAATGTTTTATAGATATAAACTCATTCACTCTTCACAACCACCCCAGGTAGTAGATACTATCATTACCCATATTTTATAGATATGGCAACTGAGGTACACAGAGATAAACTCTGGAAATTATGGCTCTGATAAAAGGCAAAGTCAGGATTTAAACCTGAGAACTATATTTCCATAAAACATTTCTGAAAGCATCTCGATATCGAAGACAACATGTTCTGAATATCTTATCTTCACCATTGGAATGTACTGGAACTATCACATTGGGGGGTGGGGTCTATATGTTTTTGCTTATCCCAAAGCTATCATTTCCAAAGGTAAATACGTTCTGGTTCATGGAAAAAATCTTCATGGTAAAGTGAGAAAATTCATGACAATTTAAAAGTTTCACAAAGCTAATTTAGATAATAAATAGCCCTGGAAAAAACAAGTTTTGTTGAGTTAGATGTGACACTTGTTTTTTACTAACTTTTGGCATATGAATCAAAAAGTGATGCAGTTTTTCTCTATCACATCAACTTTTTAAGGTACAGGATACTCTCCCTTTGTCCTAAAAATCATACAAAATGTACATACAAAGGAAAATAAAGAAAAAGTTACCTGAATATACTGTTTATTTAGAGTTATTTTATTCATATAAAGGCTATATATTGTTACTATAAGTCAAATTGTGTACAAGTAGTAAAGTTCTGCTACCAAACATAATTATTAAGGTAAAATTTTATGCTATAGCTTTTCCTGGAGTGTTCAGTCTGTGGACAATCTCACCTGATGCTCCAACAGTAGTCAGCCATCATATGTACATCCCATCTACCCTGACACCATGCCTCCATGACATTCAAATCTTGGTGGAATTGTTCACCTTGCTCATCATTGACTGCACCATGGTTTTTCAGGAAGTCAACAAGATGGCTGTGCAGAAAATGCACCTTGATGCTCATGTTGCAACCAAGCATTTTTAAGCTCTCCAAGAGTTTCTGGACAATTTTGGTGTAATTATGTGCTCATGTATTTCCAATAAAGTCCTTGACATAAAGTTTTTGAATGACAACCAAGCATTCTTTTGGAGTTCTGACATTGTCCTGATGATATGTTCATCTTTAATGAGCTGCCGAATCTGTTGACTGTCAAACACACCAGCCTTCATCTTTTCAAATGACAGGCTAGGAAATGCCAAAATGAGACACTTGAAACAATCTCTTTCAGTTGGCAAAGCTTTCACAAATTGCTTCATGAGACCCAGGTTTATATCCGAGGTGGGAATATATTGTTCTTTTTGTCAACAGGTTGCTCATGTAGAATGTTTGGATCACCAGGTTTGAGGTCAGATCTTGGAGGCCAATTCAACTCCACCCAATGCTTCTCACAAGCTCTGCTGTCCCACATACACAGAAAACAGGGATACTTGGTGTATCCACATTGCTGACCAAGAAGGAGGTCGACCATTTTAAGGTCAACACAGATGATCCAATTTTGCTTGTGATATTACGACAGATCAATGACTCTCTTTATGTCTTTATATTCTTCATGAAAACAAACTGAATGGCCAGTTGGAACTGCACCAGATAAATTGCCATTGTGGAGGAGGACACAATTCAAGCTCTGCTTTGAGCTATTAATGACCAGTTGCCATTCAGTTGCATTATAGATTGGAATTCTCAATTCCTCCATTAAACCATGTATGTTATGGCAATACACAAAGCCACAGTCACTTCAGAAGTACTGCAGAAATGCACTTTCTCTTGATGGAAAGTAGGATACCTTCGCTCCTTTTTCAAGCAAGTTTTTCTCATGCAGTCTTGATGCTAGGAGGTCTGAAGCCTTTTTGGATAGTCCCAAATTTTGTGCCCAATCATTCAGCTCATGCTGATCAAATCCCTTATGAACAGAGTCATCTCCAATTTCAAAATTTTCATTGTTGCTGTCACTTACTTCTTCACCATACTTCTGTTTTTGGAAAGAGGGTAGTTCAATGAAAACTGGCAATGGGATTTCAGCTGAATGAGGCACTGGGTGTATAGCTGATGGTAGACTAGGATACTCTGTTTTACATTTATTTTTCTTGTTATATCCTGACGTTTTCACTATACAAAAGTAACAGTCCCTTGAATGATCTCTGGGCTCTCGCCAAACCATAGGTATACCAAATGGCAATTTATCACATGTTCCCTTCGTCCACATCTGTAAACTTTCGACACGCTGCTTGCCGACCTTGTGAGGCACTCAAGACTTATCTTGATCAGCAAGTTTTACTTTAAAATATGCAAAATAGGCTTGCCTGACAAGTGCACTGATGTTTGTCCTTTGACTGGGAATGGTGAAACTGCCACAGATATAACAAAACAAATCAGGGTTGTTTAGGCATTTACAACAAGAAATAGCAGAGGCAGACATGATCTGAAGGAAAGGAAATAAGTATGTATGTAAATAAAAAATTAACTTCTGCTAACTCCTTGTATACAGACAAGAACTCAGACTACACTTAGGAAACGATTCATTATATAGAGCGGCACACAACCTCTCACCACGTTGTCTCATGTGTAACCGAATAGCCTAGACAAGAAGGAACCTGTAGCTGGTCTTCAAGGTTATCCCCCACCCCTTCCCACTCAAGGGAGGTTTGCTCTCAGCCAATAGGGGAGCACTGGAGCTTCCCTCAATCCAGGCTCGATTCAGCCTAGAATGGTTGCATTAAGATAAGCTGTACAAAACAAAACAACAACAACAAAAAAAACTTGATGTGATAGAACAAAACTAACGAAGTTTTGAAATCAGCATGCCTACCTACATATAAAAGAGTTGAAAAATCGAACTCAACAGGAATTGTGTTAAAAATTGTTCCCCAGTGTAATAAATGACTCTCATAGGATCAAGACTCCTTGTAAATTGTATATAAAAGAAGCTTCAAAAATCTACTTTTGAAAATATGAACCTTGCATACCTTCGGTTTTCAATGTTTTTTAACCACAGAAATATATTTCCGTCAAAATCTTAAACAGAAGCCCTGCATGTAAAATTAAATTAAAAGACAAAAGGAGTTGCGTTGACTGAAGGAAAAGCAGCAGAAGCTCACATCTCAGCATCTACCCTTCAGCTCCCTTTCCCTTTGTTTCCTCGGCAGCCATTGAGGTTCCTCCACAGTGCTCTGAAGCCCTCATAAGCCACAGTTTGTCAACAGAGCACTACAAAATTTCAGAAGAGGTAATGTCTCACTCTACATTTAATTTCATTGCTCTAACCTAAGCCTCAATTGCCAAATGTGAACAGTGTTTAAACCTGACAGGATGGAGCCCCACTATAGGAAATGTCTGATCTACTCAGTCCTCCTTGTTGCCTCAGCTTCAGGGCTACAGGTCATTGTCACTTGATGCATAGTTTCCAAGTTTTCTAAATCTTATCTTCCCCATCACTTTCTCAATATTTAATCTTTAGCTCCTTTTCACACTATTCACACAGTTACCTACCAAAGATGATGACCCAGAGGAAGAATTGTTCCATGTAATATTATTCCTCAAATGCTTAGAGCTTGGATTTCCCCAAGACAAAGCCCTTAATTCGGTGCTAAAGACCTTGTGTAACAGAAACATACACTTGAAACCTATATAATCTTACTAACCAATGTCACCCCAATAAATGTAATTAGTTAAAAAATTAATTCCAGGCTACATGATAGCTTCTAGATTATAATCACTTAATGCATACATGAAGAAACATCTGATGGTCTAGACCAGTTTTTAAATTTTATTGTTGATAATGTCATTCATTTTGTTTTGTTTCCTGGAAGAAAATTGGATATTAAGTGATCACTAATCCTTCAAGATCTCCAGGTTTCCAGAGATTCTGCCATGTCACCTGCTTTTCTGTTGCTCTGGTTTTATTCTCCCTGTATGCACAGGTGTGGCAAGCAGTAGGAGAGAGAATGAGAGAGGGAGGGGAAAAGTGTCATAGAGGGAAGGTCTTTCAATTTGCAAATGAGAAAATAGTTGAGTCAGGGATGAGATTAAGTGGTTAGAATACTGAACCTATTTTATAAAAATTTATTATCAATAACTATGAAATTTAAATCTCAAATGGGATACACTATAGCTATTATAGAGCATTAAATAAACATACTAACTTGCAAGGGTGATTTTAATTTTATCAAATTCTATTCTAAGGAGATCCCTAGAAAACACTTATGAGTAGAATCACAACCTTTATGAGTGGAAATCATAATTCATGGTGTATTCTACTATCATAAAATCATGCATGTGCTCAAGATAGATTTTATAGAAACAACCATTGTACATCTTCCGCCCCCCACAGGCAATTGCCCTTCTAAATCCTTAACATGTCCAACTCTAGTTGGAACGAAGATGCCAACTCCTGGTTGGAGCCTGGTTTGGTGACTCCTTGGGTCTCTGTCCCACCTTCTTTCTTCCCTCTAAGGGAGATTCAGTATATGCTGTCTTCACTCCATTTCTTCTGTTTGGTATACTTATGGGAGTATATCTTTGATGATGTGCTCTTTTCTTATCAATAAACATGAATTCTTTCTAACACCACTCTCTGCAGTCTTCCATTTTCTGCCAGGTATCATAGGAAAGCACTCCCACTATTAATTACCACAAAAATACCTGAAATATAACTGAAAGATTAACTACTTTTGGTAAAAATCATGTTACTAAAGTACTTGTTACCTTTTCCTCCAAACTTCTTTTTCCTGTATTCTCAGTATTGATATTGGCAAAAACAGATGCCCGTTTTAACATTTTTTAAAAATCCAAAACAGTACAAGGGAAATTACAGAGTTTAATTTCTCCTCACCACAGTGGCAGCAGCTAATCATTGAGAAAAGTATCTATTCCTTTAGTGTGTGCACACACGCGAATATGCAATTTTCTTCTTAGAAATGCTCTGCATACTTTTTAAAAGCAATGTGTTTTACTGATACTCACTTGGAGTGCATAAAGTGTGAGCTGGGACCACTATCCCAAACTATTAACAAAACGGTTGTTTGAGCCAGCAGATTTATATTTGGGAGATAACTTTAGGATCATCTAATTGACCATTAAATTAACATCTTTTCTTTAAAAACTGTTTATTAGCATGTATTTATTTGAATGGTCAACTTATTTTTGTGGCTAACATTACATACAGCGAATAAGGTATGTGATTGAATTTCATAAATGTGTTAATTTCACAATTCTTATTTCTCTAACTGGCTCAACCTCATTTAGGGCTTCAAGAAAAATTATGACATTTCTCAAAAAGGTGTGGAGTTTTATTTAAATTACTACATGATTTTTTTTATAACAGAACAACATAATTCTTATGAAGAAGTTGCTGGAAGTTGTCATTTGTTTTTGGATATTAACTGAAGTTTTATTTCTAATTATAATGATTCTTCAAAATGTTTACATGTGACATATATCCCTAGAAATTTTGAGTAAAATATTTGTATGACACCAACATCTGTATTATCTTCAGGAGTGTCAGTTCTACTGGCAGGAATAGCCATCCATAAACTTGAAAGAATCCCCTGTCTAGAAGTGATAGTCTCTATCTGTTTTACTAATTTTTGCTTTAATTCATTTAAATTGTTCACATACTGATTTATTCAGCCATTGAATAAGTAACTTCCTCTGCCAAAACACCTTCCTCTCCTATTGTACCTTTTAAAATTTGACCCATATTTTAGAACTTAGATTAAATGCTGATTGCATTAAGTTGATTCTAGTCTTCTCAAATATTTATGATCTCTCCTATTCAGAATGCTAGCAAGTTTATTACATTTTTCAGATTCTCTTATATCCTGCCTTGAGTGACAGTTGTCCCTGTACATGTCTTCGTGCCCCCTTATGCCTATTATTCCTGGAGAGGACCATCACCCCTTTGTCATTCTTAGCTTCACCTGGCACAGGACAGCATGCCCTCTATGTAAGGTCACTGACCACAAACTTCTGTTTCCACTGTTTTTGTAAACTTGTGTTCTTCTTGCTTATATCCCTGCTTGGTTTTCTATCTTTCTCCTCTAGTCTTGCTTTGAGCATCTGTTATTTCTAGAATGCTCCGTGTTCATGTATTTCTAGCTAGTATTCTACTCATCTCTTAGCTACAAACCTCATAGTTTTGAGAGAAGACACTCACATCCCAGAGGGTTTGGAAGAAAGTGGAAAAAGTAGTATTTGTCAGACAAAATTAAAGCATAGAGGTGCCAGCCCCAAATATGTATAAATAAGAAAGATGAAAGAGTGATTGAATGAAAGCGTGCACAGGAAGAAATATTCCCTGTTCTACTGAATGATGTAGGTTCTTCCAGGTGTCTCAGTGAGAAAGAATTCAGGGATGTACACACAAGAGAAATTTAAGCAACAGTGGCAAGAATTCTTAAAGCTAAAATGTGTGCAGGCTGGAGATGGTGGCTGCCCCAAGGTCTTTGTGTGTGCTTTCTTATTTTTCTCTGAGTTGGGATAGACAAGTTTTCTTTCCAAGTATCCAATCTCTTTCCTGGTTTTTCCCAGGCTTGCACTTATGCCCTCACCCTTTTACAGTTATAGTACCGGCTTGCCATTTTGACTTCTACTGCACATGCTCTAGTAAAAGGAATTCCCTCTGCTCTGCTGCCCTCCTGCATCTCAAGATGTTTGCAGTGTTTTTAAATTTTCTGACCTTTTAGGTAAGGAACAATATCGGTTACTCCCCAGTGGGAGACTGCAAAAACTATTTACCTACCTAGTCAGATGTTTTGTTCTGTTTGGTAAATGATGTCAGTTACTCCTTGGAGTGACCACAAAGTTGTTTTCTTTCTTTTTTTTCCTTTTCTTTCTCCCTTCCTTCCTTCCTTCCTTCCTTCCTTCCTTCCTTCCTTCCTTCCTTCCTTCCTTCCTTTCTTCTTTCTTCTTTCTTTCCATGCTTAATCAGACGTCTTCTTCCTTTGGCTCCCTCCTCTCTTTAAAAAAATTTTATTTTAATTTGTTGATTTTTAGAGAGAGAGAGAAATGAAGAGAGAGAGAGAGAGAGAGAGAGAGAGAGAGAGAGAGAGAGAGAGAGAGAGAGAGAGAGACATCAATTTGTTGTTCCACTTATTTATGCATTCATAGATTACTTCTTGTATGTGCCCTGACAGGGACGGAAACCTGCAACCTTAGTGTATGGAGATTATGCTCTAACCAACTGAGCTACCCATTCAGGACTAGCTTCCTTCTCTCTTGCTAGTATATATCCAACTGCCTACTCTAATACATGGACTGAAATCACAACAGAGTGAGAGAGGTCATCCTCAGAATTTAGGAAGAACAGAATAGTGGATATAATTTCCAAATTTGCCTGATCATAAGTACCTAATTGAAGTTGTTAAAATGTAGATTTGGGAGATCCAACAAAGCTGAGCAAATCATAGTCCCCTGAGCAAGTGGCCTAAAAATCTGATTTTAAGCTTCTCAAGGGTGATCTTTGTGATTGGTTAATTTTAAGCAACCCTGGATAAATTGGTGGTAATGTCACAGAGACATGAAATGTCAAGGCAGCCAGAGAGCAGGAACAATGTCCTTCCTCATCCCACAATATGGGATAATTGAGATAAAAGTGCAGAGCAGAGTCCTAATGCACCGAATACGGTGGCTTCCTTAATGAGACTGCATTAACTCTGCTGGCTGCAAATATTTCTCACTAAAGTAAAAGTGAAAAGGTTTTTACAATATTACCAAGATTTTGTTAAATAGGTTTAACCATTAAGGAAAACACATGAAAAACTGTGAGATGGTTTCTTCCTCCGAAGCAATCATTTACTGTTACCATTTTGCCATAAGTTTACTTTGTTCTCTTCCTTTTCTTAATTTTTCAACCTGTCACAGAGTATATGAAAGCATTATTTGAGAAACAATACGGAGAAATCAAAAGATTTCAATCAATCTTACAACAAAGATAATAGTTTATGGTTTAGAGACTATCAATTTATTTTTATAAATCATACTGGACTATCAGTGATGAAATTTAAACACAGCACAACTTAAATAAAAGTTTTTATTAAAATAAAACATATTTCATAATATTATTAATATAATGTCCCATATTAATGGTATGTAAAGTAGCTGTCCCTATTTTAGCCTAAACTCTAGTGTATTTAATCAGAACATTAGGAAGATGCCACATTTTCTTCCAAAAAATTGGTACTGAAAAATATTTAGTAATTAAGTGAATGATTTAATTTTTTAAAATTTTCAGTTACAGTTGACACTCAATATTATATTAGTTTCAGGTGTATAGTATAGTGGATAGACATTTATATAACCTACAAAGTAATCCCTCCAGTAATTCTAGTACCTCACACCATGCATATTGAGTATTTATAACAATATTATTAACCATATTCCCTATACTGTGCTTTACATTCCTGTGACTATTTTACAACTACCAATTTGTACTTCTTAATCCTTTTAATTTTTAAAACTTCCCCTTAAAACCCCTCCCATCTGATAACCATCAGTTTGTTCTCTGTATCTATTAGTGTGTTTCTGTTTGGATTATTCATTTATTTTATTTTATTTTTTACATTCCAAATATAAGTAATATCGGGTATTTGTCTTACCCTGTATGGGTTATTTTTAGTATAATACCCTCTAGGTCCATCCATGTTGCTGCCAATGGTAAGATTTCATTCTTTTTTATGGCTGAATAATATTCTATTATATATAATCTATCATATCTTCCTTTCCAATCATCTACTGATGGATACTTAGGTTGTTTCCATACCTTGGTTATTATATATGAAATGTTCTTCTTTGTCTCTTGTTACAATTTTTGTTTTAAAGTCTATTTTGTCCGATGTAAGTATTACTACACCAGCTTCCTTTTTGGTTTCCATTTTCTTACAGCTTTAAAGATTCTTTCATTTTCTTTAATCTTTGGCTTTTTAATTATGATGTGTCTTGGTTGGAGCTTCTTTGGGTTCATCTCATTTGTGACACTCTGCACTTTCTGGGTCACTTATACAACTCTTCACCAGGTTAGAAACATTTTTAGCCATTATTTCTTCAATGAAGTTCTTGATTACTTGCTCTTTCTGAAACCCCTGTGATGCAAATGTTGTTACTTTTGATATTGTCCCAGAGGTCCCTCAAACTACTATCATTTCAAAAAATTTTTTTTTCTTTTTGTTTTTCTGATTGGGTGTATTCTGTTACCTTCTCTTCCTAGACACTGATACTACGCTTCATCTACTATGCTGTTGATTTCATTTAATCTGCTCTTCATTTCAGTTATTATATTCTTCACTTCTGACTTTTTTTATAGTGTCTACTTTTTTATGTATGTTCTCACAGAGTTCAACTATTCTTCCCCTAAGTTTATTGAATATCCTTATAAGTGATTTGAACTCTGTTTCTGGTTGATTTGCCTCCATTTTGTTTAGTTCTTTTTCTGTAGTTTTGTTCCATTCTTACACATGGTACATGTTTCTTTGTTTACTCATTTTAGCTGCCTTTCTGTGTGTGTGTTTGTGTATTAGGTAGATCTGCTATGTCTCCTAGTCTTGGTCCTGTGACCTTACACAGTAGGTGTCTTTGGGGCCCAGTGGTCCAGACTTCCTGGTCACCTGAGCCAGGTGCTCCAGGGATGTCCCTTGCTTGTATGGAATGCATGTGCTCCCCTGTTGTAGTTGAACCTTGATTGCTGCTAGCATGTCAGTGGGTAGGACTAACCCTCAGGCTGACTGGCTGTGAGGACTGACCATGATTATAGTGGACAGTCTATGATAGTTGACCTCTTGAATGGGATTTTCTTTAGTGGGGCTCTAGTGCCTGCAAAGTTCATCTTTTGGGTGTGTCATTTGTGGAGCGAATTGAGTGTTTCTCTGGTTTGGCCTAAATTTAGCCACCAGGTGTGTTGGTTCTGGACTTTCCTGTGAGAAGCCCTGGTGCAGACCCAGTTCAGCCATGGCCTATGCCTGGCCACGGCCACCTGGTAGGAGTTCCAAAGTGATCTTTGATTGGTAGCTGCCTGTGCTAGACTTGGAGATGCCTGAGAAAGGCTCTCCTGTGAACCAAGGCCAACCGTCACTAGTATGGGGGCCCACTTAGCAAGAGGTATAAGGCATACTGAGACCAGCAGTTGCTTTTTGGGATTTGTGGGTCTTTTAGAGGTTTTAGAAAAGTCAGCATGGCCGATGCTGGCGTTTTGTGAGGAAAAGACACTGGAAGAAGATTAGGCTGGTGTGCAGGTTGGGTAGGGCTGAGTATCACGGAATCAATCACCAGGGTGGAGTGAGCTATTATTAGCCAAGATGTTTAAGATTCAGATATGGTGAACCTGTACCTACTGGCTGTGTGGGTGGAGGACTAAACAAAGGACCAACGTTCATTCACCTTGAAGTCAAACAATTCAGTTCTTCCTATGTCCTTGGTGCTTTTTGAGCTGCTATCCTTTTGCTGGAGATAGTTTAAGTGTTTGTGAGTGAGTGTGTCTTTGTGCAGGCCGGGACTCCAGCAGCCTTTCCTCTCACCTGGTTGGAATCCCTGCTGATTATCACAGCAGGTATATTGCCAATTCCTCTTGCTGGCACTAAGGGGTCTGGGCTGGGGAACCAAGTACAGGCTGGAACCCCTCATTCCTCAGGGGGTACCTCTGCAGCTGAAATATCCTTCCTGATTTTACACAGCCACACATGGGTATGGGATCAGCCCATTTTGCATCTCTCCACCCCTCCTTCCAGTCTCCGTGTGGCTTCTTCTTTATATCCTTAGTTACAGACTCCTGTTCAGCTGGTCTTCAAGTGGCTCTCAAGGGTGGTTGTTCTACAATTTAGTTGTAATTTTGATGTGGTCATGGGAGGTGGTGAGCACAGATTTTACTTAGTCTGACATCTTAACTGGAATTCAATTCATAAATGATTTCTTTAAAGAATATCCTTATTGGGTAATTATAGAAGCTAAATGATTCTTCAAGTTCTTTTAGTGTCTGTAATTGTCATATCAAATTTTCTCATGTTTAATCAGTTATCTATTTTTCTATTTCTTATAACATAAACCGAGTATAACATTTGGTGTTCTAATAGTTCCACATATCATAATAAGTGGTAAAGGCTCTATGAAGCTTCAGTGGAAATGTGGTTTTTGTCATACAAGCTTCTATTCAGTGCAGGCAGTTATCTCTGTAATGCTAACAGTGACAAAAGCAAATATCCATTCAACCAAAATTTGTTATGAACCTAAAACAGCTACAATACACACAATAGAAGTTGAAGAAAGATACACAGTATATCTTGTAATAGGCCTTTCCTAATTTTTAATTATTAAGTTCTATGGATGGAGGAACCTTCTCTTGCTAACACAGGAACTGAGTAGAAAGCAGGCAAGAGGGAAGCGAGACTCCAGAATTATCCGCTCCTGGAGCACTTTGTGGAACACTGTGGCCAATTTTGTTCTCCTTTGATCCTCTCCAATTCCTTTCATGAACTGGGTTATGTGCTTAAATCTAGCTCTGTAACACCTTGGCAAGGGAAGGGAATGGAAGAGAAGTGCATTTTTAATAGAGCCTCACACACTCTAGAGAGACTTGAAGTAGAAAAGCAGAAGTATTGCCTACTTCTCTGCTCTTCCTAGGCCATTTTAAATGAAATGGGAAGAGAGCATCATTACTGCTTCATATTCTGTACAGATGAATATTTATAAATGTGAGGCAAGCTGTGAAAGGTCGATGTGATGAGAAGGATGACTAGTCCAGACCCAGATGATCTCAGTCTGGTCCAGCCCAATGTGGTCTTGACCAAGTCACTTTTCTTCTCTATGATCCTGCAGTTCTCACAGTCTCTTCACATAATGTCACAATGCGTACAGTGTCCAGAAAGCACACCATTACCCTTGTGAGTTTCATTTGCTAGTTAATTCCAGGAAAAGATTAGCAGGTTACCACAGACCATCAACAGATCATTTCTACACTGACATGAAGAAATGGTAATTTGGAAACAAACCATTTCATTTGTAGACAAAGAGAAGATGAAAGCTTTTTACTCGATGGTATTTTACAAATTGATGTTCTATTGATAAAGAGGTTGTATGTCATTGTCAGGTATAATAGCCAGCTTCTTTGAACCCACGGTATGATTTGAAACTGTATAAATTTGATAATATACTTAAACATAAAGCACTTTAAAACAATTTATATATAAAAGATTTTGAGTATAGATAGGGCCATAATGTTTAGGTTTAGTGCTTAATTTAGTTAAGCTGGAAAGTAAACAGAAAAATTTATTGAGCTTCATGCTAAACAACAATTACAAATTTTATTTCAGAAATCATATATAAACCCTAATATTTTGTAACAAATATATTTTTACAGTAATATGTTTACACTTATTTCACTTTATTATTCTGTGAAGCACTTGACATACACTGAGTGTTATTTTGTTTAGTTATAATATAAACCAATGCAGTAGATATAACTTTTGTGGAAAGACTTTGTAGATGACAAAAGTGATCATAAAAAATATGAAGACCTTTGTTATATCTACTAGAGAATGGACTGGAATTCAGGATTATTTATATCTGAACACTATGTTCTTAACCTTTTAATGACAGTGCCTTTTATAGATTTAACAGCCTATGTATAGTATCCAGGGACCTATATCGGCTTTCTCATCTCATGTTAAAAAATATCTTTATGCTAGTTCTATGAACAATAAACAATTGGCTGAGAAAAAAAAAGTAAGCCAAATATGATATTGGGAACAATATAATAAAAAAAAAAGTAGAGTTGACTGAATCCAACAACTGTTAAAAATCAGCTACTCAAGCTGTTTTCTATATAGGCAGAGCCTGAGTCTATGTTGATAAAAAACATCTCAACTCCATTCTTGAACTTGAACTTAGTGTAATTCTGAAGGAGACTGTAGTGGTGATTTGAGGCATAGTTATTACACAAGGTCACTAGTTACAATTATTTTCACACTGCTATTGTGTATTTTTTTTCAAAATTTTCACCCATTTTCAGAGTTCAGAGTTTTACTAAACGGAAGTAGTGCTAGATGCATTTCAATTTTATTTGCAGAGCTATAGCTAACTTTTTCATATCTAGGGAAGTGTTCCTAAACTAGGAAAATCACAGAAAAGTGTGTATAACTATTCAGAGGTTCATTAGCTTTTTTAGGGTACAGCAACATAACCTAAATTCCAAAGGAAAATGAGCCATGGTAGAATAGGGAATAAGTCTTTGCAATTGAGCCCAGGCATTTGATTTTGGAAAGCCTAAATTATACCTTTAGTTGTTTTGCTGGACATTATAAAGATATTTTGGAAGATTATGCTTCATTGTAATAGGTTCGAAATACTCAGTGGGATAATTTGTGATTTGGATCTTACCCAGTGCATGTAAGAGCTGAGGCAAACTGGCATAGAGAAGATATTGGCAAAACTTTTACACACAGTTTCTAGAACCTGAAGAGCTATGTAATCAGTATACAGAATTTCTTTCAATTATAATGGCTTAGTACCACAGTCATTTAGCATCAACTCCCTCAATTTCTTGATGAAGACACTAAGACTCAAAGAAATTAAGTGACTTTCCTGAAGTCAAATGAGTGCCAGGATCATAATAGAATATATTCTTTCAGATTCAAAGCCAAAGGCTCTCTGCCCCACAAATTTAATGCAATTACTCAGCTTATGAATAGTTCTGTTTTCATTGCTGCAGTGTCAGTCATGTGAATGAAATGCCATCTTTTTATGTTGATAATTTAATTATATCAATTGTGTTTATGCTTATGGTAGAGTCCACTCCAATTACCTGTGAATGCCATAGTCTCAGGTGGAGTAATTTTGTGCAAGCATTCTAAAAAGGGAGTTTTATGCATAATTTTGTATATTCAATTAAAGAAGAAACTAACAAGTTGAGTTTTACAATATATGAAAATGCAATACTGAATATTTTCTAAAATAAGGACATTCAAACAATTCAAAATTTATTTTCATGGTAGGCAAGGATTGGTGAACTTAGTATTGGAAATATCTATTGATAGATGTTTAAATATATTAGGAAACGCATATCAATGAAAATTAAATGATATATAAATAACACAACCATCATCAATTAAAACAGTTGATGTTATAAAACTGCCCTATTTAAGAAAAGATAGTTTATTTTGTTTCTCTTCTAAATATGGTTGTATCTTTTCAAAAAAACTACTTATTAAACTTTGTGCTCCCATGAATAATTTTATTATTTATGTGAACTGTGATCATGAAAATTAAGACAATATATATGGAAGAGTTGAATTACTCACACAGATCATGCAAGTTTATTTTATAAATCTGTGGGTTTTGTAAATTTAAATAGTTTCTGTGTTTTTATCTTTGTTGCAAGATTATCTTTTATTATGTTAGGCTATAATTTGTTATTCATAGGAATGAATTGTATAATCACAGTGTGGTGATGACATGCAGGTAACCATGACTACTACTATTGTTTGATCAATTTGTGCTTCTTTACGCAGTAGTGGATATTTCAAGTGGTTCTGTTATTTGCTCTTTCAAAATTTGGAACCTGAATTATGAATTATTTCTATTAAAATATTTCATAATTTTATATTGTTTTCTCTTTTTTTATACTTAAGTAGAGGGTACTGAAAAGAATGCTTGGGGAAAGGATATTCCAATTTAATTATTTTTAAACCTCACTTGAGGATGTGTTTACTGATTTTTGAGAGAGAGAAAGGGAAACATTTTGAAGGAGAGAAACATTGATTGGTTGCCTCCCATACATGCCCTGACTGGGGATCAAACCCACAATCTTTTGGTGTATGGGACAAATGCACCAACCAACTGAGCCACCTGGCTAGGTCAGGATCTGCCAATTTAAATAAAAATTTTCTATCAATGGTGATATATTTCTAATTTCACAGGCTATAATATTTGCATTTAATTTTTTCTATCCTTTCTCTTACTATAATCATTAGTTACTTGCAATTTTTTTTAAACTATGAGAATTCTAAAAACCTCCCTTCTACCCCATTCACACAAACACCATCATAATTCAGGCCTTCACCACTCCTACTTAGATTACTGAAATACCATTCTGACTGCCCTTTATTTAGGTCATTCTTAACATTATCCTTGACTTCCCCTCTTCATATCAACCATTATGGACTGATTCTATTCCAAAGCAGCATATTTTCTATCACAAAAATTTTTCCAAAAACTAGGCATTTCTCCTAGTATAAAACAGAGATTATAGAGCTTGATATGAACATAAAATGATTTATTTACTAAGTAGGGAGCATTATTGGCTGAAAGCTGACTCCCACTGGCTGGGTACAAAGCACTAGGTGGCTGGGTATTCACAGGCTTTGCAGTGTACATAACAAATTTTGTTTTTGCTCTTTTGATAGTTATGAACTCTGCTGTAAGCAAAATTTACAAAGTCAAGGTCAAAGGTTGAAATACTTCTGAGTGTGTAGATTGAAGTGCAAATAAATTATTGTTGTTCATTTTGATGAGCCAATTTATTATTCTCAGGTGACATTAACAAAATACTCAAGATAATAAATAAAACACTTCATTAGTGAGATTTCCTCGTGAGGAAAAATTAGTTATTACAGGTGTAAAATTCTCCACTCCTTATGTGAACACTATGCTTATAAACCCTAGAGCCACTGGTACAATCTAAAACCAGTGTTATCATCAGAGGAAGAGTCCAATAATCAAAGGTTATATCAAATAATTCAAAGTCTTTACTTGCATGTCTTAAAAAGTGTGCAATCTTGTCAACACAACATGAATAAAATTATTTCTCCAGCATGCTCTGTTATATTGAAGGCCTGCAGCGCCCCTCAGAAACACTCTTCAACCAGCTCTGAGTCACATTTTTTTTTTGCCCCAGATTCTTACTAGGTAAACATACCTGGCAGTTTTCCACAAGGCATAATTACTTTTTTTTAATGTTGGGAAGTAAGGAGAAAATTGGACTAGATATTCTCTTTGGCAGGAAAAGGGAGGAGGAGAATTATGAACAATTTCAAGTTAATTGTATTCAGTCACAAAGTAACTGTTTTTGTAACTAGATTTTTGAAAACAGACAATTTTATAAGAACATATCTGTTATGCTTTACTTGAACAGACTGTCCTGGAATTTGGCAACAATCCTTTGGATTTAAATGGTGTTCAGGGCAAATAATGATTGTCGTTACTGTACAGTCTTCCTAATCTCCCAGATTTAGGTCCAGAGTGGTATAAGCCTCTTTTCCCTCATCAATATATTAAAACAACAAATATTTATTTTCTGTTTATTTCCCTATATTTGAAATTCTATTATGGATGGAAAATTCATACATTTAATTCTTAAGACACTTTATATTTGATCTGGTCACACATATAAAAATACTACAATTTCATCTAAATCAGTTTTGGAACCTCATTTATTTAGAGCATTGTGAAAGACAAATATTTTGGTTCTCTGATTTGCAGTCTTGTATGGAACAATATTTTGAAAAATATTAAAGTATTAAAATAATTAGCAATTAATTTATTAATAATATTAAAACAAAAATTACATGTGGTTGGATACCATGGCCATATAAAACTTCCAAGGAGTTACTCTCAATGTCTGCACTTACATGAGTTAAGAGGCAAGAAAAAGTTCTAATTAACAGTTCTCTGAGCAGCGAGCGCTGTTAATACAGACTCCAGAAGGCGTTGCATATCAGAAGAGGCTTCTCCAAGCTATTCATTCTCCTAAACTACATAAATGTAGATCTTTTTATTTATTTTTCTTGATTAACCACATATATTATTTTCCTATGCGCTGACAATGTCACCACAGGCCATTAAGCACTTCTTTTCTAGTAGCTAAAGATGCTCTTTTTAGTGCAGTGGAGTGTTGTCTTGCACGGGGATGATTGACAGGACAACAGTGGAAGCAGGTGTCCACCTCCATTACCTTCCGGCTAGTGCTTCTGGGCAGTGCACAATAAGCTGCAGCTCACAGGCCTGCAGCTTATGCATCTGGTCTCCTTCTGATTTTATTCCAACTCCTAAGGTCCCTTTAATCCCTTCTCAACCTTCACAGGTAAGAGAGGGGAGCTTGGCAGTGGCTTGCACTGCAGTGGATGGAGCATGACTTTTTTAAAGTAAGATTTTACACGGAATCTAGAGGAGGCATCTCTCAACCTACTATCTATGCTAAATGAGCTTCATTTCTTACTCACATTTGGCAAAATGTAAAAGGCATTTTACAAAATGTCTCCTGTTGTAAACATAATTCATGTTTATATTTAGTCAAGCACACAAGGTAGGGGTGGGTATAGGGTTGGGTTTTCCAGATTCAGGAAACTCTTAAAAGGAAGCCAGCCTTTGAACATGTTATCTAAAGCTATCCATACAATTACTATATGTACTATATATCCCTGCAATTTTTTAAAATACATAGGAAAAGTGGCTGTATAGAAGCAAATAAGTTAGAGATTTAGATGTTAAACTCAAAAGAAAAATTAAAAAATCTAGGCCATCAGGCCCTAGCTAGGTAGTTCAGTTGGTTAGAGTGTCATCCTGATAAACCAAGGTTCAGGTTCAATCCCTGGCCAGGGCACATACAAGAAATCTTGCAACCAATAAATAAGTAGAACAATAAATTTGTCTTTCTGTCTCTCTCTCTTTCTTCCTCTCTCTCTAAAATCAATCAATAAAAAATATTTTAAAGTAGGTAGGTCATCAGGAATGTTGAAATAAATTTGCCAATAAATGTAAAACTAGTTAATAATCAAGAGAGCAATAAAATGTGTTCTAGAAAAGTGAAATCAATTGTATCACATGAAATTCATTTGTTTTGCCATGAACAATAATCATTTGCATGACAATCAGTTTTGTACAAGTTAACTTCAACTTTTACAATAGTCTAGTTAATAGGAAATGAGTTGAAAGTACCCGTTTCTATTGAATGAGACCTACTAGCAAGCTTCTACCACTCCACTAAAATAACATCTTTATTATTACTGAAATTGAATGAACAAAAGCTATCTCTTTTGCTAAGTTCATGTCTTGGGCAATCTTTCCTTACCTCACCTAAATGCACTGCCTTAAACTTCCAGTATCAGAAATAAAAAATAAAAACAAAGAATAAACCACAGTGTTTACATATAATTCTTCATTTTTGGCAAAAACAAATTCTTGAAAGCATTACTCTAAACCAGTATAAAATTAACCTCTGGGAGCTCAAAAGGAACAAAGGACTCACCATTTGCCAGCCATTCACTGGAAATTTCATAGCCAAGCTTTCCTTGTAAGGTAGTACACCTGCCCAGGCTACTGAGGCTCAGATCAGTTGTTAGAAAAACAAAGAGCTCTGCTGACATGCCAAACACCGATTATTGTTATGCATTTTTCACCAGGGCTTAAGTGTCCCTAATTGCTCACTGATTCCATCCAGCACAGCCTCCACAGATGATGGGCAGCCTTCATTCCCTCTCATTAGTTTCCAATCTGCTGCTCGCCACATTCTCACCTGTACCGGATGAACATCTCCTTTACTTAAGAAGAAATATTGAGACCACTTAGCACAATTTCTCTTGTGTAGCCCCACCTTTCATAGAGAACACTCCTTGCAGAATTTCACCCAGCGTAGGAGGAAAAGCTTTCCTTTCTGTTTCAAGTAAACCTTCTACTCTTCATTTCCACCTCCATGAGTTTATCCAAGGTTTAACCTGTCATTCTTAAGTATTTTCAAGTTCCCACTTCCAATGGCTATTTCCTTTTTACCTTGGAACATGTTGAAGTTTCTCTCAGATTGCACATTTTGACCCAGCTCAAATACTTTTCCAGCCATGAAGCTTTTTTTCCTTCTTGTGCCTGTTGAACTCTTGGATTATGCGTTTCAATCCTTGCTGCTTCCACAGGGTACTTGTTTATGTCTTTATTAAATAATTCTGGAGTTTGAGGCTTATCTTTGCTTGCTGTGTATTAAAATCCCTTTCTCAAATGTTATCCTCTCAGAATTCTTTTGCAAATCCTGTAGAATTGTCATTTTGATTTTCATTTTCTTAAATCTGTGTTATAGCCCTTTCCTAGTTCTCTGCCTTTTCTTATCACTCTCTTTGCCCATTTACTACGGGATATGTCATTAAGCCTCAACTCTTGATTCTTAATTATTCTCTCAATGTATTTGCATTGTTTTATCTCTTGAATCAAAAATATATCTCCAGGCTGACCCTCTCAAATTCTAGTCACATAATACCAATTGCTCACAATATAAATATTTTCTCAGGGGAAACTTTCTGCATCTCAGACTGAAAACACTGAATCACATCACAAATGGAGTTTTTTTTTCACCAACCTAATTTCAATCAATGTTAACACATATTCCCAAATCTCATGGGAAAAAGACTTCTATTTAATTTCTCTATATTCAGTGTTATTGAATCTCATTTCCCAAATTTTCCCTCAGCTTTAAATCCATCACCAAACCCTTAGATTAGAATTTTTTATAATTCATTTTGTGCGCTTATGTATTTTACTTCCCAACTAGATTATAAGCCACCTTAACAAAAGGACTGTATCTCTTACTTTTTCTTGGACCCTTAAATAATGAATAAAAAATAATATTAATAATACACTTCAGAACTATAGACTTTTCAAAGTATATTGATATTTATTTTCTAATATAATCTCATGGCTGAAGCTTAGAAGGGTCAGGGATTGTTCAAGGTTTCATAGCAAGTAAAGAACAGAGGCAGAACAGAAAATTGTGTTGCCTGAATTTATAGTTAATTCTTCTTTGTGATTATATTAATCAACTGCTTAGTCATCCAGAGTGATACAATCTAGAAAAAAATGTAAACCTATATTTAACTAAGAAGCTAAAGCTGATAGGTATTAATTCTTCCTTTGAATAGAGATTCTCTCTTTCTCTCTATCTCTTCTTTAAAAACTCAGGTTGTATGAACATTCCTGAGGTTGTGGAAGGGTTCTTAGAGTAAAATAAAATAAAAAGAGTAAAATAAAGTGCAAATAATTGTAAACTTGAGAGGTTTCTACAATAACTAGGCAACATATGCTTACTGAAAATAGTCTTCACCAAAGCATTTAATAGTCTTTTTTTACTCACACTGGAAAAGCAAAATTTTCATTAGTGTTATTCATTTTATTGTTTCACCCAAAACAGGGCAGATCTTTGCCATAAATGGTTACATCTTATAAAGCGTTCTCTTTAAAGGGCTGTATTTCTTGTCTACGTTTAGGGAGCTAAAATTATTGTCTGTCTCAAACCACAGTGTAAGGCTGTTGAAAGGTCATGTAAAATTTACAGCTTTTTAAATCCCACTTTGGAACATGTTTCTTCTATAAAATGTTAGTTTTGATTGCTATGCTTCACAGGAAGTAGTTCAGGATATTCTGTTGTACTATTTATTATTGGGTAAAAGTTTTTGAGACAATTAAAATATAGTTACTTTGTATTTTTTCCTGAGAGTAATAGGATTTTATCAGAGAAAGGTAATTTTATGTTAGTCATGCTTCTAAGAGCAATTAAGAGAGAAGAAACATGTGGGAATTATAAAGCTAGTACTCACTATTAAAAATTCTTTAGCTGGTAAATAGTTTCCTTAAAAATGAAGTAAGCCAGGTGGCAAAAGACAAACATCATATGATCTCACCTAATACAGGAACCTAATGGACAAAACAAACAACCAGGCAAAATACAACCAGAGGCATGGAAACAAGGAGCAGACAGAGACCTGAGGGGGCGGGGGGGAAGAAAGGGGAGAAGGGGAGAAAGAAGAGGAAGGGTCTAGTCAAGGAACTAGTATAAATGACCCATGCACATGGACAACAGGGCGGGGATTGACTGTGGGAGAGGGAGAGTGGGGTACTGGAGAGCCACGGGGGAAATATTGGGCCAACTGCAATAGAAAAACAATAAAAAAGAAATTCAAAAAAGAATATTATAAAATAAAAAATATAACTAATGTATATATAATACAATAGAATCGAATTAAATGTTTTTTTTTTAAAAAGCAGCATTGAACCTGCTGCCATGATCTCTGATTTTCACCTTGTGGTGGACAGCTAGCATCTGTGCACTCCAAGAGCCTGATTTATGTAGAACATAACTTTTCTTTCTGCACTTAAATTAGAACATCTGAAAATCTTAATTGTCAGGGAATATGTAAGGTTTTTTTTCCTGTTGTAGTTTTGTTTTAAGTTAATTTTTTCTTAAAATTCCAACTTTTTGTGTGTGTGAAAATGATATTTAAATATGTCTGTTTAAATTTTCCCTGAAAAATTACTGAAGGGCACACAGGTTGCTTTAAGTGTTTTCTATAACTTTCTAAAAAGAAGATATCTTGAGCAGAAGTGTCTCCTTTGGAAGGAGGCTCATAGGCTGCTTTCTTAATTCTTAAATAAGAGCAAGACATCACAGAAATACTTAACTGTTGTTAACATTCACTTTTTGCTCATAAATGGCAGAGAACATGAAAAACCCTCTATGGATTAAGCAAGACAAATGAAGTAGAAGAAAACTGTGGTTAGATAGATAAAGAAACTAGAAGAAGAATCTAGTGTTTTAAATAATAACATACCTTAGTCCATGTTTATCTATAAAACAATTCTCACATACTCTAAGAGAAAAAAATTAACTAGACAGGTAAACAAACATGCATACCAAAAACTGACTTCCAAATCCATGAATACCAAATGTATATCACAAAAAAAGCACTATAAGAATTCGATAGGAATATTTATTTATTGGTTCTCCTCTGCCAGTTCTACCACCCTATCTTTAATACTTGGGTAGGTGGGTGATGGCCACGTTAGGTATTTTTAAATGCAGTTCCCACAGTGAGCAATGTAGTATAAGTCTCCCACGTGGTTCTGGCTTTCTGGTGAACTTAATTGGCTTAGTTTGTCCAAATACCAACCAAGAACGCTAAAGAACTGCGTTTAATTCTCTAGTGGGAAAATGTGTAAAGATCATACATTGCCGAACACAATGGTCAGTTTTTCTTGACACAAACATTTTATCATTCTTCTAGTTCAGGGGAAAACACCTTTAATATTCTGCTTTCTTGATGATATGGAAATAAAATAATATTATACATGAAATTCAGCTAAACTAATACATATAAAAGATAACCTTTGGCTTGTACATTGATTAATTCTTCTGAACAAACCAGTTCAGCGTACTTGAACACTTTACCAAAATTGAATAATTTCCCAGTAGGCATGCAGACTTGTGCAAGTTTCAAAGTCTCCCCAAATCAGTGGATAAAGAAAAATCCATTTGTTCACGTTGACAACATTTAAGAGTTACATAGGTATGCATGAGAAAAACACAGGGAATTTTTGAAGAGGTGATGGCCTGTGCAGTGCTTTTTCATTAAATCCCTTGTCAGATCATTCTTGATTCCTATTTTAGCTGCTCCCTTCAGGCTCATGAGCCTAGGCTTCTCTTGACTGTAGCACAGCATCACTCTTGCCTCATTTTTCATGTTTCTAAACTGAGAATCAATATAATAAAACCAAGTTTACATAAGATTCCTAAATTTATCAAATTGTGGGCAGCACCCTGCCAAGTGGAAAGTGTCTGGAGCTACACTTTGACCCTCATTATATGTCTCCTTATACTCCATGACTAGATGCTTCACATTTTACATTAAAATAGCAAGGACTTCTATGCCAAGGAGCTGTGATTCTGCAGAACTCTCATGTCTAATAATATTCCATTGAATAGATAAGATGTAACTTAAAACCCATGAAACTAGACAATAAATAGCCATTTATTTGTGATCAAAGGAAAGCAGGCATGACTTATTCTCCTGATGAAGTCTACCTCATAGTTTTCCTATACAATCTTAGATAGCCATTTATGTTCCAGTCTGATATTGAGGGTGGAGAGAAGTATGCTTCATTGCTTAGTTCTTGACAGTTTCTTATTATGAAGTTTTAGTCTCTCCCAATTTAATTAACAATTTAGCCCACTAACTTAGGGCTTCCCTTACTTTTACATATCAAGACACATGCAGATGATATTTGTTTGGCACTTTGGTGTAAAAGTATGACTGTCACTAGGTTTCTGTCTACTCCAAAGTCTGGACAATTACTATTTTCACACGTGTTTAGCTGTTCATTTATAGCCAGTGGCTTAGCCATTTGGAGGATCTGTAACTACCTCTTTTTTGGGACTTGCTGAGAAAGGTATTACTTTCTTTTTTTAAATTTTATTTATTATTTATTTTGTTTTTAAGCATATTTTATTGATTATATTGTTACAATAGTTCCAATTCTTTCCCCTTTGCTCCCCTCTTCCCAGCACCACCCCTCCCCCAACAATCCCCACCCCCCAGTCCATGCCCATGTGTCATACATACAAGTTCTCTGGCTTCACCCTTTCCTATATTATTCTTTTTAAAAAAATAATTAATTAATTAAAATTTTTTTACAATAAAAAATAATAATCCCCCCCTTTCAGACTTAAGACCCTTTATAATCTTATAAAAGACAGTGGGCGAAGGTCTCAAGCTCCTCTAGCTGCTTCAAGCTGGACATGGTCATCATCCTACCTACCCTTGAGTCCAGAAATCCCTAATAAGAGTGGGGGTGTAGAGGGGAGGGTGGCCTTCCCACATGGGGAAGGATCTTGTAGACTCCAGGTCAGTTGACTGTCTCCGGTCAACGGCGTGCTTGGTTTAACAGGCTGGCATCCTTGTTGTATTCTGGGGGCAACAGATTTGGCAACAGGGTTAAAAGACATCATTCAATCCATAACCACTAGATGACAAAAGGCAGGTATTAATTTTTCAATGTCATACATTAGGGAAAAAAAGGGCTTATTGGAGGAAGGTGTGCCAGGCACGTCTCACCTATCCAAAACCCTTTTGCCCATTATACTTAGTTTGGGCTGAGGAGGATATTTTAGGTTTCCCCCCTCTCAGACCTCTGGGCCCTTTCTGTCCAACCCATTAGGATAGCAAAGAGAAACTAGTTTTAAAGTGAAGCCCACTGACCACCCCATTTTTCACCAACCCAGCCGCTTAGTTCAGCCAAACCATTGAGTCTCAGGAGGCAGCGATGCAGACAGGATTAAGTGAGGCCTATACATACAATCACTCAGGTAATGAGATCATAGGCTTATGCTCTTTGAAAACAGAAAACAGATGTTAATTTATGCAACATAACCCACAAACGAGTCTCTAAATCTGTAAGACTGTCTCATTGGAAAGACATCCAGTTGCAAGGCATTGGACATTCTTCTTGCCTGTAAATTAAACATCATTGATGATGCCACAGACATAGTTTAACTTTCAAATGAAAACAAACTTTAAATGAAAAGAAACTTTAAAGACGGTTAGCTGAACTACTTTGTAGTCTACCACTGAGCATTGTGATTTTCCTTGAATCACAATTTTTCTCAAGATTACCGTCCTTGTCATTAAAGGGACTGCGTTAAGTCCATTTTTAATTTATCCTGTTCATTTGCATAGCCACAACAATAGCAGCAAATGATCACTTATGATCTTTAGTTCTGCTTTGCTGGAACTTACACAAGGGACATTTAGGGTGACCTTCAGTCTGCCCTTCAGGGCACAGAAGCAGAATCACATACCTGGCATTCAGCCTTGCCTGTACACACCTGTCTTTTCCAAGTCCTTCAGGTTCTCTATTGTGCCTTAAGGTCCCTTTTAGCCATCTTTCAGGAAAACAACCTTCATTCCTCCCCTGGAAAGATTGCCATGGACTGTACAACCAATCAAGGTACCAGGCCTTTTCTCTCATGGGCTTTTATTACCTTTTAAAGTTAATTCTAGTTCATCAGGACTTTTTGATAACAACCAGAGCCCAAGCATGTCTCTTTTAGACATGACATTCCAGTCAAAATCTTGGTCAAAAAACCCTTTATATTACTTTCTTTACAGTCTCCAGAGTTCCCTCAGAAAAGAGTCTCACTCTTTTTTTTTATGTAGCTAGGAAAGTGTCCAATCCTTCAGATGGTTGGTAATTCCTGACTGATAGCACTTTCCACATACCTGCATGATCTACAAAGCCATCAAGTTCCCATCATTTAATTAGACTTCATGGTATTGAAGAGTCTCACATGGAATTATTTATAAGGCATAATCTCCGGAGATAATTTTCTGCCTTGATCAAAATCACCTCAGAATAGATTAAATAAAACAAATAACCTCTCCCCTCCCAAACAGCGGGTAGAAAAAGGCCTCACCCTATTCTAAAACTCTATGTTCTTTCTTTATTTTCTTTTCAAGATATCTTCCTATCAAGTTCATATTAGAAATTCAGAGATACCTTTGCTTTAGTGATTAATGCTAATAGGCACTAAAGTACATACCTGTGTTAACCATACCAACTAAGTGCATTCTAACAGATACATATGATTCCCATGTCAGGCTTGTAGGAAATAGGAAAAGATGAAAGCTTTCAAGTGCCTAGTTACACTCATGCCTGCGAGGTGTTCATGTGACTCACTATAATAGGGTGTCATTTGTTCACTTATAACAATTCTTAACTCTTTCCAATTTTATTCTGTTTACTATACAATTTCAAGTAGTGATTTAATGATTACTCATACATTTTATTGACTCTCAAGTACTCAAAAACTGAGGTTAAACTAATTTCAGAGCTGTTTTAAATCTGCAGAATCAACTTAGTCTTGGCAACAGAAATAGACTTTTTGCTTCTAAACAGAATTTACATAGGGGAATGTTACACCTGCTGAGTGACACAGGTCTTACTATTTGTAATTACTTAAAATCTTTATAAAGCATGTTACAATTTGAGCCCTTAGCTTGACATTTGCTATGAAACTATTGTTGACCCTTGAACAACATGGGTTTTAACTGCCGAAGTCCACTTATACATAGATACTTTTCAGTAAATCCGTTGTCGTCGGCAGCCGTCCGTCTCGAGAGACGATGGTGTAGCTTCTTAAGAGTCTATCTGCACCGCCGAGAATGGTTGTGCAGTCCGACTCGGGAGTGACACGGTATCTGTCTCCTCCCGTGTTGAATCGACATCTTGCGATGACGCTGGAGTGTCCTCTCCAGTGAAGCTGAAGCTACAGAGCCTGGGCGGAGTGATATGGAGGGTCTGCTGTTGCCCATGCAGCAGACCCCCCCTCTCTTCGCAGCTGAAGGGTCCAAGGGAAAGATGGAGTCAATACAGCTTGGCTTCAGGTGCGCCGCAGGAGTTGCCGGTGTTGACTACAACGTCAAACCGCCTTAGGGACTCCGGCTCCGGATTTTCTGTCGGGGTTTACTCCCTTAGCCTTTCCCCTGAAGAGGTGTGCCGCAAGGCAGCGGAGGTTTTTTGGAGTCAGAGTTTTCTTTCTCTGATGTGCCCTGACTGGAAGATCGAACCAGCGACACTTAGCTCGCAGGCCGACGCTCAATCCACTGAGCCAAACCAGCCAGGGTTTTCAGTAAATAGCTGTACTGATTTGATCTACTTTTGGGATTCCACAGGTGCTGAGAGCCAACTATATCCATTGATCTATACTCTTTTATATAGGTGACTTAAATGTCATGGATTTTGGATTTTGGTTTCCAGAGAGGGTCCTAGAACCAATCCCCCATAGTTATCAAGGGATAACCTGAGATATTCAGAGTCAAAAATTATATGTGGATATTTAACTGTGTGGAGATTGATGCCACTCATCCCCTTATTGTTCAAGAGTCAATTGTTATTTGCCTTAGAAACTTAGGCTACAACATAATGAAGGCAATCTCTCTATTAGTTATACTATATATAAGTGCATGTAGTATGCCTTGTATCTTCAAGATGCAATAAAGGAGACCATTTCAAAATTAAATATAATTTTCTTGAATTAATTGGATACAAAATAAAACTGCATTAAAATTTTAAACATGTTCAGTAAGATAAATTGTTTTAAAAAATACATGTATTCTCTCTTGGAGCAGTTTCAGACTACAGGTGTAAGATTATCATTGTAGTGATTGCTCTGTGTCCTCAGAGTTTATCAAAACAAAATTCTATTAATTTTTACCATTAAAAAGCAATTATGTATATACTAAATTTTCTACATCTATATATTTGTTGTGGAATTTATGTTGTTTTCATTACTTGGCTATTGTGAGTAATACTGCAATGGGCAGGGGAGTGCAGATATCTCCTTAAGATCCTGGTGTAAATTCTTTTGGCTGTATAACTAGAAGTAGGATTGCTGGTTTATATAATAATTCTATTTTTAATTTTTTAAGGAAACTCCATACTGTTTTCCATAGAGTCTGCATCTATTTAAAATCACACCAGCCATATACAAAGGTTCTAGTTTCTTCACATCTTGTACAACACCTGTTATTTTTGGTGTGTTTTCTTTAATTTTATTTTTTTATTTATTGGCCATTCTAACAAATGTGAGGTGATAGCTCATTGCAGTTTTTTTCTATGTAGCCAAACTGTGTCAAGAAATTCATCTCTTTTGGTATCAAGCTTTACCTATTGCTCTGCTCAGGATAAGTGTGGCTCCTCGAAATGGGACTCAGTTGAGTCCTTATGAAATTGTGTACAGAGATCTCTCCCCTACAGGTTCGCTACCTTCCTTTGAGACTGGAGATAAGGTGCTACTCAAGACTTGGAAGACAGTATCCCCAGAAAGCTAACTAGAAGAAAAGTGGACTGGACCTTGGGATGTCTGATCTTTATAATTGGGGTTCTATGGTAACTCTAAAGGACAGCGAAATCTTTTCTTTAAAAATCACTAGTGTAGCCCCAGCTGGAAAGTATGCAAATATTGTCAACTGTACTAAAAACTGTTTTGGGCGCTGGCTGGTTTGGCTCAGTGGATTGAGCGTCGGCCTGCGAGCTAAGTGTCGCTGGTTTGATCTTCCAGTCAGGGCACATCAGAGAAGGAAAACTCTGATTCCAAAAAACCTCCGCTGCCTTGCGGCATACCTCTTCAGGGGAAAGGCTAAGGGAGTAAACCCCGACAGAAAATCCGGAGCCGGAGTCCCTAAGGCGGTTTGACGTTGTAGTCAACACCGGCAACTCCTGCGGCGCACCTGAAGCCAAGCTGTATTGACTCCGTCTTTCCCTTGGATCCTTCAGCTGCGAAGAGAGGGGGGGTCTGCTGCATGGACAACAGCAGACCCTCCATATCACCCTGCCCAGGCTCTGTAGCTTCAGCTTCACTGGAGAGGACACTCCAGCGTCATCGCAAGATGTCGATTCAACACGGGAGGAGACAGATACCGTGTCACTCCCGAGTCGGACTGCACAACCATTCTCGGCGGTGCAGATAGACTCTTAAGAAGCTACACCATCGTCTCTCGAGACGGACGGCTGCCGACGTGTCCCATTTTTACCCCTTTGCTCTCCCCTGCTATGCCCACCTCCCCATCTCCCATAGTCAATCTCCATTTAATTGTCCATGTCCATGGGTCATTTATACTAGTTTTTTTACTAGGCCCTTCCAGTTCTTCACCCTCTTTTCCCCCTCACCCATCCCCTCTGTTCACTGTAAAAATTTGGAATGCTTCATGAATCTGTATGTCTTCCATGCACAGGGGCCATGCTAATCTTCTCTGTTTCATTCCAATTTTAGTATATGCGCTGCCAAAGCAAGCACTCGCTGCCATTTTGATTTGCATTTGGCTCATGATTAGTGAACTTAAACATTGTTTCATGTAGCTGTTGGCCATTTGTATATCTTCTTTGTAGAAATGTCTATTCAAGTTTTTTTTCCATTTTTCAATTAGGTAATTATTTTTGCTTTGAGTTGTAGGGGTTCGTTGTATATTAATTCTTTATCAGGTAGATGGTTTAATTTTTTTTTTTCATTTTTAAGGTTGCCTTTTCACTTTGTTGATTGTTTACATTGATGTGAAAAAGCTTTATAGTTTGATGTACTCTCATTATGTAATTTTGCTTTTTTTGCTTTTGTTGCTTGTGCTTTTGGTATCATGTGCAAGAAATCATTGCTAAACCCAATGTCATGAAGATTTTTACCTATATTATCGTTTAGGAATTTTATAATTCTAGGTCTTGCATTTAAATTGTTGATTTGTTTCGAGTTTATTTTTGTGTATGGTGTAAGATAAAAGTTAAATTTTATTCTTTTGCTGTGGTTATCTAGTTTTCTCAACAGTAGTTTTTGAAGATTTTGTTCTTTCCCCATTACACATTCCTGTCACCTTTATTGAAAATTAGTAGACTGTATACAGGTCTATTTCTGGGCTCTTTATTGTATTCCCTTTGTCTCTACGTCTAGTTTTTTGTCAATACCATACTGTTTTAATTACTATTGCTTTGCAATATATTTAAAAATCAGCATGTGTGATGCCTTAAACTTAGTTTTTCTTTCCTTTTTTTGAAATTAAATTTATTAGGGTGATGTTTAATAAAATTACATAGGTTTCAAGTGCACTATTCTATAATATACCACCTGTATATAGCATTGTGTACTCACCATCCAGAGTCAAATTTTTTGTCAGTATATACTGACCCCCTTTACTAACCCTTACACCCCCTTTCCCTCTAGTAACTAACATACTGTTGTCTGTGTCTATGAGTTTTTGTTATTTTTTCTTGTTTGTACATTTGTTGCTTTCAGTTTCAGAGCCCACATATGAGTCAAATCATATGGTTCTTGAATTTTTCTGTCTAATTTATTTTGCTTAACATGATATTCTCAGGATCCATCAATATTGTCACAAATGGCAGTATTTAATCTTATGACTAAGTGGTATTCTGTTGTATATATGCACCACATCATCTTTATCTAATTTTCTATTGAAGAACACTTTGTTTTTTTTCCATTTGTTGGCTACCGTGAATAATGCTGCAATGAACATAAGGGCACATATATCTTTATAAACAAATATTTTCAAAATTTTCAGGTAGATACTCAGAAGAGAAATTGCTGGGTCATATGGTAGCTCTACTCTTCATTTTTTGAGAAGCTTCCATACTGTTTTTCATAGTGGCTGTACTAATTGACAGTCCCACCAGCAGTGAATGAGGGTACCTAGTTCTCCTTTCTTAAGATTGCTTTGTCTAGTCAAGGTCTTTTGTGGTTCCACGTCAATTTTAGATTGTTTTATCTACTCCTATAAAAATTGCTTTTAGGGTTTTCATAGGGATTGCATTGAACCTGCAGATCACTTTGGATAACATAGACTTTTAAACACTATTGACTTCCCATCAATGAACAGGCATGTCCTTCCATTTATGCACTTCTTTAATTCCTTTCATCAATGAAGTTTTCAGTGTACTACTTTTTACCCCCTTGGTTAAGTCTAGTCCTATCTCATTCTATCTGATACTATTGTAAATGTATTTATTTCTTAATTTCATTTTATATAGCCCGCTGTTAGTGTTTAAAAGCACAACTGATTTTTATATGTTGACTTTGTATCCCACAACTTTACTATATTTATTTATTCTAATACTTTTGTGCGTGTATGTAGTTTTTAGAGTTTTCTACATATAAGATTGTGCCATCTGAAATATCAATATTTAAGGCATCAATAAAGAATAAAGAGTTCACAGGTGAAATAAAGACAGGGTAACACCTAAAAAGGCAAGAAGTAATGAGAAATCAAGAAAACCCATGAAAGAGAGACTCTAAGAGTAATGGATCAAAAAAAACACTGACTAAATGTTTCCATTAGTTTGCATGCAAAGCACATATTACTATTTGATTGTAAGATAATAATAGAGTTTAGCATGTTTAATACTGGAGGAGAAGAGTCAAAATAAAGATATTTGAAGATATATGTAATGGAAAGAAAATTCTTTAGAGCTACTCTCTAAGGATTTTGGATGGGTCAACATTCTGTCCAAAGGTGGTTGACCTTGAATTTGGAGAGGGCTTTTGCCCCATTGTATTAGAGCAAAAAGAAGCAAAGATGAAATAGAGTTGTAGGTTTCTAGACTGTAACTGAAGAAAACTACCTTAGATATATTAATACATTTTTCTTCCCTGCATGAATCTAATTAAATTTTGTAATTTTGACATCTAGTCACTAAACTACATCGCACCCATTTATGAGGGTGCAATGGCTAAAATAGGGAATATTATGTGTATTGCTCTCTTTCATCCTGTTCTTGTTGTTGTTGTTGTTACATATAGAAAGAGAAAACATCTTCCAGATGGGTCTGAATTGCTGTTTTTCGACTTCTACTGCAGAAACAGAGAACTTCATGGAAGAAACTGTTCTCAGCTTCAACCGTTCCTTCAACCTTTTACCTCTGGGATTTGTTATTTCTTATTCATCTAACACAGCTTTTGTTTTACACACTTATTCAACCCATGATTTCTGGCTCATTATATTTATTCAGCATGGGATTCTGAAACTTTTTTGTGATGTAATTATACAATGATTCATTATGATATGACATTTTTAAAATAACAGTATATGACAAATAATACTGGTAGTAAGGAATACCTGGAAGTGAGTATTTTCTATAATAATGTTAACCCAATTATCTGTAGGAATCTGAGGTGGTTATAAGCTGTAACTTGATTAGTTCCTGTGAGACAGAAAGCAAGGTCTTGTACTAAGAGTGAGCAGGAAGTGGGGGTATTTGGAGGTTTCAAGATGATGGAAAAGCATTAAATGACGTTGGGAAGAAGGTTCTAGCAAGGGAAATAGAATTTCTGGGCAGAAAGCCCACTGAGGTTGGAAACCATTATGATATAGTAACTTAATTGAGAGTATTCAGTTGTCAAGTGTGCAATGCTGTTGGTGCATTTGTAGTTCTATTTCTCTTGCTTTGAATGTAATTTTCTACTTCATCTATTCATTAACAGGAATTTGATTTTTAAAGTATCAGCTTATGCGCTTCATTCTTTGTGAGATTTTTGTAATTATCAAGCAAGACTTGCCACACAGCAAACATGCAAAAAATGTTTGCTGAAATTATTAAAATTATGCCTCCTTTGGCTGACAGTTTTTCAGTGATTTTCTTAATCTTCTTTGTGTCTTAATTTCTCAAACATGGTTAATAACAATGCCTATTTCTAGGGTTGTTTTGTGAATTAAATGAGTTCACACATATAAAGAACTTAAAGCAGTGCATGGCACAATTTAAGTGCTCAATTAAAATTAGTTATAATTATTATCAATGCTACTGTTATAATCATTACATGTAATTGTATTTCCATCACTTATATACATGAATTGGTCTTCTGCTATACAGCAGATTCCTATTCAAAGTTGTCTTTATATTTTTAAGACTTAGTATTGGCTTGTTACATTAAAGTGCTTGCCGAGCAAATGAATGATGATGACTAAGCTAATAGATTTTTTTTTTTGGTAAAGCTAGTATTAATTAAAAAAAGACAATGTGGTATAAAAGGAAAAAAAAAACATAAAAACAGGCTTTAGAGTCTATATGAGAAAATTGTTAAATTTTCCTGAAGTTTAAGTTGTTCATTTGCAAAATCTATATAATGGTACTCAACTCATGGAGCTGTGGTGATGATTACACATATTTTTCATTAAACAGATAGATGTTTGCTTGTTACACTCACTGCTCCCACCAGCTTTATCACAGAGGTCATTACTGTCATCCTTATGGTCACTTTTTAACCTTTCAATTATTACATTTAAAATAATAAGAGCACCTCAGTAAGAGTGATTTTCTACTACTTAAAACCTAACTTTTAATGAGATTCTCCATCCTGTAATGTAATTATTTTGAGTAATAGAAGTCAGAGTGAGTGGTGCTTCTTAGCAATTTCAGGTGGTACTATATTAGTACTATTCATTTATTGACTAAGTAAAAAGAACAGCAATTCTGTACAAAAAGACAAGGCTCAATTTTGACATAAAAATCTGATGTACAAAGAGACTTATTTTGGGAACAAAACAACTAAAAATATTGGGGTTATGCTTAAGTTACCAGCTGCAAGCTTTAGTCATGACTGTGTTATACAAGAGTTAATTAAGTTCTTTGGATGAAGGAAGTGCAGAAGGAAGTCAAACAGAATCTTCTGATGAGATAAATCACTGTAATCATATCAGGAAATTGCATAGGGTTTGAAAAAAGTTCCGACTCCTAGTTGGGTGCTATATTGTAAGATAAGCCTCTCTAAAAAGCCACTGACCAATAGTAAGACCGGATAAAAATTGTTTTGCATTATATGAGGCTTCATTTATACTTAAGCAGTTTTTTTTTTTTTAATTTAATTTTTTAAAGAATATTTTTGGACCAGTAGAAAGTGAATCAGCTTGTGGATTTGTGGCATTGGTGGCAGAGAGTAGGGGTTGGGTACAGGGAATCATTTTACCCATTCTAAATCAAGTTGCTAGATCAGAGAATATATATAATGATTTTTTAATTCTTACCTGAGGATATGTTTATTGGTTTAGAGAGGGAGAGAGAGAGAGAGACAGACAGACAGACAGACAAACAGACAGACATGTAAAAGAGAAATATCAATAGGTTGCCTCCCTCATAGCCCCTACTGGGTAAGGAACCCACAACCTAGGTGTGTGCCCTGACCTGAGATCAAATCCACAACTTTTGGGGTATGTGGTTTGATACTCGAACCAACCAATCTACCTGGCCAGGGCCAAGAGTATATTGAGTTATTTATTAATATGTAGGGTTGTTTATGACAAAAAAATAAGATAAAAATAAATAAATCCATTAATACTTATTTTAGACTCATAGTTTCCTGCATTGATCTCATTTTTTCCTTCTTCTTCCTCATTCAGCAGTCTTGTGTTCTATGGTTCTAACCTTAAATATCTGACCCTATTTGATTCAGCCTTATTATTCAATTAAATTTTAGAAAGAAAAGAAAAAAATGTTTCCAGTTCAGTTGCCCTTTTCCTAAATTATTTTCCATAATATATGAAAATATTATTCTCAAACCAAAATCAACCACAACACTCCTCTTCACTTGTTTCTTTGAGCTCCTAGGTTCACTTAACATTAATGGCCTTTAAAGGCCATTTGAGGTCTGACCTTGACTCCCTCTCCAGTCTTACTGACTTGTGGTTTTCCCCCTGACATTATATCCTAGCTATAGCTAAATATGTCATTCGATTTTTTGCTGATGTTCCTTTGTATATTCTCTAAACCTTTTCTGGAATGCCCTTCCTTTGACCTCCATCATTTGTCAAATACTAGTTGATTTCCCTTCAACACCCTGCTCAGATAATTCCTCCACTATAAAACTATTCCTGACATTGCCTCTCCTACACGTAGATACTCACTCTTACACCTGTGCCACTATGCACACTATTCTGTTATGAAAGTTACATACTCTCTTACCATCATATGTTTATATAACTACCTTCACCAACAGACCCTGAGCTACTTAAGGGCACAGTACATGTAACTTCCTTTTCTTAGTCTCTAAAAGACTTGACACATGGTAGAAAATAGATAAAATTTTGTTGAACTTAATTTACAAATTATATAATATAGATAACAAAAAACCTTCTCAATGGAATAGTATAAGTGGGAGCATAAATAACACATCTTATTTTCCTTTTCTTGTTCTGCCATTAAAATTTATAGGATGTAAAAAGGACAAACATTATCTGTGGCCTTCTGTTTTTGACAGAAAGTTAAATAGATAATACCCAAGTCTCATTTCAGTAAAAATATCTTATAATTTTAATCCTGGATTGAAACACTGGAATAAACTTAATAAACTCTTTGTAGATATAAATATATAGATATATAGGTATTAAAATAGCAGCATGATTTTATTTTTTAAATTGTTCATATCATATAATTCAAATTTCAGACTCCAGAGACCAGTCAGTTGTTTCCTAGGAAGGGCTATTGAAGGTGAATTTTACTTTAAACCTTTAGGTAAAAGGCAACCTTTTCAAAATCAATGTGGATCCAAGGCTGAAATACATAAAGGCAATAGGTTTGTCTGGCATAGCAAGTTTTTATTTCATATTGGCAAATGCTTATATTATGGCTACGCTTTTTCTTTTCTGATGCAACCTGTTCAGTGTCTTGGAGGCAAGTACTGTGTGATCTCATTTGTTTGCAAACTTTCCTTTTTAGCATATGAATAATATATTGGCTAAGTTTTAGGCCGAGATCACACATGCCATTTTATTTTGAGTTAAAATAAACCCAAGCTACTAAATATGATAGAATCAGCTAATCTTTTGCCACATTTTCAGGAGGTTGATTTTTTTTCCCTCGAGTTTAATGTCATAGTGATATGAGTATTTCAAAGAACAGAAATGATTTCCAATCTTTGTATCTTCAGTATCAAAGGAAAAAAACTTAGACTCAGTGAGTATTTAAACATTTCTGGAAAAAATTGATTAGGCTTTAAAGTAAATATTACATGTCAGAAACTCATAAGTGGGAAATAAGAGTAATGAGTTTTTCACTTTATACAAGACAGGTGATGTCAATTTATGTGCTTTCCTTTCTCTTAGTTCCAGAACATTTTGAAAATGATAAGATCATCCTTACTTTAATCAAGGTATTTACATTTGAAAAGGTGTCACATTCAGAAAAAGTGCTGTCTACTTAAAGCTGGGTGTGTCAAAGGCAGTGCAAATACAGTAGTCCCTCTCTATATCTCTGTTCACTTATCGCGGCCTCATTGTATTGTGGGATTTTAAAAAATATTATATTTAATTATTTATCGCGGATTTTTCGCTATATTGTGGGATTTTGCAGTACTGTATACATATGTTGTTAAAGTTACGTAGGTTTAAGAGTGTAGAATATGTTTAAGAACATAAGTAGTGTTTTTAAAAGTGTGGAAAATGTTAGTAAAGGAGTGGAAAAGGTTAATAAGGGACCGGGAATGGTTTATAAGTGTGTGGGAAGGGTTTCTAAAGCCTTAAAGTATATATAAATACTAAAATAAATGTAAGGTTCCTATTTCGTGGATTTTCACCTATTGTGGGGGGTGTCTAGAAGGTAATACCCATGATAAGTGAGGGAATACTGTATGTACCTGGTCAGGGAAATACCTGGTCAGGGAAAAGGCTTGGGACTTGACAAACTAGTCAGCCTTGAGAATGTAAGTCAGTTCAGAAACAGGAGGGACATTAATTTTGAGTAGAAGATGTGAAATTGTTAGAATTTTCAAGCCTAACCCACCTGGGAGTGCAGAATAGTTTGCCTTAGTAGAAAACAAATATATTTACACTTAATATAAAATTTAAAACATGAATTTGTAAAATATCTATTTGCATATTTTTTCAATGAAGAAAAAATTATCTTCTTAAATGAATGACATAATTAAAGAAATATGGAAAAGAAGTATTGCTCCAAAAACTAAGGTTAAGTTTAAGAATATAAATATTGAAATAAGAGAAATTTATTAATAAATAGGTGAGAGTTTTTTCTGTTTTAAGCTTTAAAATTTTTCAATCATATTATTTATTACAGTAATCACTAGCTATTAATTATGAACATCATTGACTGCCTCAGGGTAAATATATTCATCATTAGTATAATGTCAGCATTTACGAGTACACACTTTATTGTGTTTTTAAAACATATGAAAATGTTACAATAAATAATTTTGAAGTATAACTGATCTCTTCTTACATATTCATGTCTCTAGTATTTATTGGCCCTGAATCCCAGCCAAATAATTTCAAAAGTATTTTATGTTTAGTCCACTCAATATTTATTGAGTCCTGCATGCATTAGGTCTTGTGGAGATTGGAAATAATTGATTAATAAAATGCAGTCTCTGCCCTATGATCAAATAAAAAAAGTTTTTAGAAAAATATTGTTAAACACATAAAATCACATTCACTGAACATAATGTACAATAGCATCCCTAAATTCATCCTTCTTTCATTTGTTCTGTATCATTTATTAGAAAAATGAAATTAAAAATCCCTGCATAATTTGTTGATTACTCAGTCATCTACCTGCTCTCATCATATACAAAAATCTGAGCTGATATTTTATCACTTCCTAAATTTTCTACTGAGGGAACTGTAGGGATTGAATCTCGACAGCTACACATTGAATGTTCCCATATGACAATAGAGAATCCCAATTTGGGGATGAGTGTATGTGCATACACATTCTGGAGAAATTTGGTGGTGGAAGCAGTATTTTAGAAGATTTTACCCAAAATTTTAGTAAGTGTTCTAAACCAGATATCACTGATTTTTTTAATAGAGTCTATTTTAAAAGACCCACATGCTCAGAAAAAGAGCAAAGATTATTTCTGTTGTAATTACTTATTCAAAAGGGAAGTTACATGAGTGAGAATACCACACACAATTTTGTTAGGTTCCATAACTGGCAATGAATAAAGTTTGATTTTATTTCATTATAATTCAAAAACCTCCCCAGGGTATATTTCTGATTTCTTGACATAGGAGTCAATTATGTTATTAGAATAACAATATGGTGTATATTTTTAATCAACTAAGAATGTGTGTGTATGTGTGTGTGTGTTTCCCATATGATGGGAAAAAAATGAGTTGAGTGGGACATAAATCTTTAGAATTAAAGACTGGAAACAAAGTGTGTGTTCTGGGCAAAACTTTAAATGACAGGCTTTTGATTAGTGTTTTTTAGCTTGAGGAAATTTCTTTATTAATTAACAATCAATTAGGCTTCCAGATATTGCTTAACCTGGCATGGTCCTATTTCAGGATATAATGAACAAAAAAAATGTTTTGCAGAACCCTAAATTTATGAATATACTGATTCAAGCACACAGACACCTTCAAATATTGTGGTTTTCTTAGTACATTACACCTACAGCATATGGGAAAAACAGCACACTGGGATATTTGCAGTGATTCCAAGTATATATGACTCATTTGTTATTTACAATTTGAAACTCTTCTTCTCTTAACACTTTTTTCATTTGATGTGGATCATAAAACTAAACACAGGATTCCAGTTAAAAGCAACAGAAGAAAACATGAGGCACCTACAGTGCTCACTGCAGCTGAGCACTCAATTTTAACTCTACGTTTCCTGGAAACCAAGGCAAATGGAACCTACATTGGGATATGTAGTTTTTAGACTTCCTGGACTGAGATTTTGATTCATCCATTTCATTAGCTGAAGGCAAATTATTTACTTTCTCTGTCTCTCTCTAACCCTCAAGCATAAAATAAAAGAATAGTACCAACTGCATGGGCCGACTGAAGAACTGCAGGTATTCCAACACATAAGACACTTAAAAGAAGGCTGCTCACAGCAGATGCTTAGTAAGCTTAATAAATGTTCACAGTGAGTAATAATAGTATTACTATTGTCTGATAAATGAAAGTACATTAATTTATATGGGGAGTTTCTCCCTCCTCTCCCATCCTCTCTACAAGCAACTTAACTCAAAAAAGCATTTATGGCCAGGATAAACTGAAAGTAAACTTATTAATATAATACTCTCCTTATTTAAGTGTGACATTCAAAAAGGTACATGAATATAGTCTACAAAAATATGTTTATTTTATCAGCTCTCCACAGACTTAGCATTAAAGCAGGATGCACTTTTCCATGACAAAGTGCTCAAACAGTGGGGTGTGGACACATAATTTCCTGACTGTCTAATACAGGAGTAAAGCTTTGAGAACTTGAGGTGTTGAACACACTATGTTGCCCTTTCCAATCACTAGGAATCTGAAGTAGCCATATTTGACTGGAGTCACTTCCGAGCCAAATTCTGTAAAGAGGCACTATTCTGTTTGTTGACTAATGTGAGATCTATATACTTAAGTTGTCAGACATTAGAGTCAGAGTTGGCATTCTGTTGTGAAGATGTGGAAATGAAAATTGTTTCCTTACTATGATGTTTAATCTACTTTCTACTTTTAGGGAGTCTCCAAAATGCCTGTGCAGATAGCCAATATTTCCCTAGAAAATGAGCTTTAAATCTATTTAACTACTTGCCACATTGCATGGATGAGAAGATTTTAACCTAATGAAAATTTAAGGACAGATGTTATCAATAAATCATGCTGATACCCGCTCCCCCCCCCAAAAAAACTTTGTGAGTCTTATGAACAAGATCTGTATTTCAGTAGAACAGTTTTTGGGTTTTTGAATTGGCCTGCCAAGATGAGCTGGATCTTAAACATACCAGAGGGAAGTCAGGTAAACTGATCCTTTAAAATTACAAATGCAGACCACCAAAATGGTTGAAAACGTCCTCTAAACATTTACCAAATGATACTTCTCACTACTAACACAGAGATTTAAATTCTTAATAATTTCTAAACTTTGTTTTCCTACATAATCAAGTTACAATCTCTCTAAGTCATAGGGGAAAAAGTTTCCATTGTGAAATGAACTCTAATTTTAGCTATATGTAATAAATTAGGACCAGTGCAGAGTTGGCCTTACGCTGAAGGCTGAGAGAGAAGTATGATTTCCTTACTGAATTCTCCATTGTCCTCAGGATCCCCCAAGTCTATCAGTGATGACATTGAAATCTAGAGTCTCTAAATGAGTTTTATCCTCTCCTACTTCTTAGGCAAAAATAGCTCAAAAATATTTTTTCATAGGTCATAAGATATATTTGTATTGTAGAGATATGAAATAGAAACAGGCTTCTAAAATATTGATAAGAGGTAAGAAAATACTGCATACAATATATAGACAAAAACAATTTTAATTATAAATTTATTTTTTCTAAAAGAACAGAGTAGCATATTTATTTCTATACTGTTATATAAAATATCCCCTTTTATTGACTTCTTTGAACAAGATTTGTATGTGTAAAACTAATGTGTAACCTAAAAACAGCTGTAAACTAAATCAAAGTCAAATGCTGGAAGAAAAAATGAGATTCTCCTTCAAAAAAATTAAAATGACTTCTAAATCAACTCATGATTATTTGACATTCCCCCTGATTAATGCCAGGGTTCTCTGAGGCATACTAATCAGATAAACAAGAAAAAATTTAATTTCTTGACGTAAGATGAGGGTCATTTTAAAGATATTCATGCTCCAGCCTTATTTAATTGCAAATATTTGCATCCTGAGACAGATATGACTTTAATGTGAATTTTCTACTGTTAAACACAAGAGTGTTAATATCATTGTGTATCATCAACCTTCATTGTTTTCAATATGGAAAAATAAAACTAACTCCTACTTTTTAATTGCAAAGATTTAATTCATTTATGTTTAAGTAAATACAATAATTTATAAGTGTGTTATAGAGTACATTTAATTATGAAAGTGCCTGAAATGGTGTCACTGAGAAACATAGCATCAACCATAAAAAGTCATGGTCGATAAGAAACTTGCTGAAAGCAATTCAGAAGACTTCTTTCTGTGCTAACTTTTGCAAATGCACACTTTCAATCCATAAATCTTTACGGAAAAGCATTTTAACAAATGTACTGCGGTTTATATTTATAAGCACTATGTGGTTTATGGTTAGAAGCAATCATGATTCACTCTATCTGCTGATATGGCTAAGGGGAAGGTGCTCAATGAACACAGAACTACATCGTTTAAAAACAGTAAGAATTGCTTAAATTCAGAGCATCACCTGCCTTGCAGCCTAGGTCAGCAACCTCCTTGTAATAAGATGAGCTTCACTGAATACATATTAAGGGATATTACGAGCTAAAATAAGTTAATAGAAAATAAAACATCAAAAGAGTGTGGCAGAATTGCCTATTGCCCATATCTACCAGGATATTTTCACAGATACCTCAGACAGAAAAAATCCTTATCTCATCTCACCCCCTTCTCTGCAAATTATTGCTTTATTTTTTCCCTGTTGTTAGTTACGGGGTTCAAATTGTATTCAGTTCAATCAGAAACTTCGGAGTCGTCCTGAAGTTCTCTTCTCCATCTATCTTCCCTGTATCCAAACAAATCCATATTTTGAATTTTTGTCCTTTCTGTCCTGTGTTTCTCTTCTCTCACAGTTTTCCCAAGTTTATCTATATGACTCTCTTCAGTCTATCCTCCACACTGTGGCCAGAGTGAACTTTAGAACCACAAACTCAAACGCATCTCCTTAAACATTTGATTGTTTTCCAATTTCACACAATTAAGTCCAAGTTCCTTGTCGTGATGCTTATGGGTCTTAAAAGCGATGTATGTGATAGCCCTGCTTCCTGTCTCTCCATCAGACCTTTTCTGACTTTCTTGTCATATTCCAGCTACCTGTTGTTCTCTTTGCTTCCAGAACTTTGTTCATACTGAATACCTCCCCTCTTTTGCTGCCTGGTAATATATCCATTATTTAAATTACTTCAATTTATACTTATTACCTACAGCTCTTTAAAGAATTACTATTCTCTTCTTTGTATACTTTGTAGCTTCTTTTACATGACAGCTTTGTGTTAATTATCCCACTGTATTATCACTTATGATTTGCCCTTCTGACTCCTATACTCAAACAAAATAAGTATCTTGTTAAGATCTGTATCTCATAAGACTAACTCAGGTTTTGCCCTGTGTCCTGTCAGGGTGACCATAGCCAGGATCCCTGCCTCCATGCACATGTATTTTCATTTGCTTAGGTCACCCTCATCTAAGAGAATTCCTTCTGTGTGAGCATTACACAGCTCAGACAGGCCAGGTGCCTCCTTTGTTAACTTCATATATATATATATACAGGCCCCTGCTGTTCAAGGGGTGTAGATGATACTGGCTCCCCAAGTCCTTGCCTGCTGCCACAGGATGAGAGTGAAGGTGGATGATCCTGTGACTCCTCTGTTCTTGCTTGCTGCCCTGAGAATTGTAAGGCAAATCCTGTTGTTCCCGTCCTCGCCAGCAGAAGCAAGATTAAACTGGTATGATTTCTCCTCCAACACTTCACTATCATTTTTCAATCTCTGTGAATCCAAAGTAAACTTAGGTGGAGCTGAACTGCTGTGCTGCTATACCTTGTTTGGTACATATTTATTGATTGAGAAATTAACTGGCAATTAGAAGCCCTAGATTGTAATTTTGATTTTATGCTAATTTATTGATTAGATCTATTGCTATGAAGCCTAAGACTTGTTTATTAAAGGTTGGCTCTTTGAAACTTTTCCTAAATGTCCTATTACCTTAATTAAAGACATATTTTGTTTTATTTTCCTTTTGAAGAATGATTAATTTACCTGAGAAGACTTTCTGAGATAAGTATATATGGCATACACATATTTCAGCCAAGTTAACTAAAGCTTTAATAGGAACAATATACCAAAACTTAATGGAATGTAGCAAAAACAATACTAAAAAGTAATTTCATAATAATAAATACCTAAATTAAAATGAAGAATGATATCAAATGACCAACTTAACTTTATACCTTAAGTAATTAGTAGAATACCAAATTAAATCCATAGTTAACAGAAGGAAGAAAATAATAATGATCACAGTGGAAATAAATGAAATAGAGACTAGAATAACAATAGAAAATATAAATGAAAGTAAGAGCTAATTTTTTGAAAAGATAAAAAAATTGAAAAACCCTTATTGGGCTAAGAAAAAAAGAGACTCAAATAAGATAATAAATTAAAGAGGAGATGTTATAACCGATCCCACAGAACAAAAGGATCATAAAATACTATGGTGAACAATTGTATGCCAACAAATTGAATAACCTATTAGAAATGAAAAACTTCCCAGAAACATATAACCTACCAAGACTGAAACAGGAAGAAGTAAAAAATCTGAACAGACCAACTGAGAGTAAAGAGATTGAATCCGTAATCAAAACCTCCCAAGAAGGAAAGCTTTAGACCAGATAACTTTGCTGGTGAATCCTACCAAACAAGAATTAACATCATTCCTCACCCATCAAATTCTGCCAAAAGTCAAAGAGAGGGGAATACTTCCAAATTCATTTTATGATGCCAAAATTACTACCCTGATACCAAAACCAGACAAGGACACCACAAAAAAAAGAAAATTACAAGCCAATATCCCTAATGAACATGGATAGAAAAATCCTCACAAAATATTAGCAAACTGAATTCAACAGCACATTAAAAGGATAATATACCACAATCAAATAGGATTTATCTTTGCGACACAAGGATGATTCAGTCCATGAAAATCAATAAATCTGATATATTACATTAACAGAATAAAGGATAAAGAGCATATGATGACTTCAGTAGATGCAGAAGAAGCATTTGTCAAAATTCAATATCATTTCATGATAAAAAGTCTCAATAAATTGGGTATAGAAGGAATATACCTCAGCATAATAGAGACTACACATGACAAGCCCACAGTTAACATCTTGATGATGAAAAGCTGAATAGGGTTTTGATAGACTGAATGAAGTCTTCTCTCCTATAATTGTTTGAAACAATGTCTACCTAAGTGGATGTTAGTATGAATAGGTAGCTAGCTACATGCATCTCCTTAAACCTTTTAGGCTTGTTTGAATCCTTAAGTTATTGTTATTACAAATGATTTAGAAACTATTTGGAAATTTCATTTTGTATTTTCTGTTTTGAACAATTTAAAAAAAGGAACTGGGGTGTTTGAGAAAGTTTAAGATTTTCTATATAGTTTCTGGTCCCCCCAAATTTGGGGATATCCTGTGACTTGCTGTTTTCAGTCCCCACAGAGAATGATTCTAATGCAAATATACCCACAAGATAGAACATAATTATTATATACTGCTCTAGTCTGGTTATTATGATCAATTATAATTCATTTTTTACAACCATTGTTCCTCATTAGCTTTAATAGCTTCACATATTTGGACATAGTCATATATTCTTAAGACTACACCCTGAATTTTAATTTGTACATATGCCTGAAGTTATCTATTTTCTGACTATTCCTTAGGGCAGGTAATTTTACAGGTGGCTGAATATATCCTTTGTTTTGGAATTTTAAATTATGTTAAATTTTGTGGTTAACTTCAACTTTTGGGTTGTACCTCACATTACTTCCTTCACTGCTTTGTGCAGTCAAACATTGGTCTCCACAGTTAATTCCATACAAAGATCATTATTGCAGGATTTCATATCTTGGACTTTATGGTGTTTTGGAAGTGACGTTTACTCTGGGGGACTCAGATAATCAAATGCCATTAAGCAAAGGCAAATATCAATAATGTAGGAAATAAGTTCTCTTATTAAAAATATGGAAAACATAGCATAGACTGTCAAAAGAGACCTGAATTCAGATCCTGGAAGTGATATTTATTCATTGTGATATTTACTTAATTTCTCCAAACTCAAATTTCCTTCATTTACTCAGAGGGAAAGTAATTATTGCCTTGCATGTTTACCATAACATTAGAGTTAATGTATATTAATAAACTAAGAAAGGTGATTGGCACTTCTCACATAGTATTATTATGGCCATTATAATGAGTCATAATATAACTAAAAATAAGTCTTTAGTTTAATTATGTTGAGAATATTTAATTAGATTATAAACCTGCTACTAGGTTGAAAGATAGTCTTGAAATAAGAGAAGAAATTGTGTACTGTAAAGATGATAGAGATAGAAAATCCTGTTTTTTAATAACAAAAATCTTTCTTACTTAACTGGTAATAGTACCTTTCTCACCATTCCCTAACTACTGCCCTTAATTATTTCCTTTCTTTGGATTAGCTAATGGTTTTATTTGATCCTTCTCATGAATTTTATGTGATAAATCAAAGCCAAGTTCAAGGTTGAATAAGGATTCTTTCCAGAGAAATCAAAGTAGGGTCTCAAATATAAAATCAGTATGACAAATTTTCTTGCCTTTTGCTACAGTTTTAGAGGCATGTTTCAGTATAAAATACTTGCTGACAAAGTAAAAGGCATTTTTATTTTATCAATAAATAGCCAAATGTGCTTGTAATCAGATTTCCTAAATGTCTCTTCTTTGGTTTGTACAAACCAGTTGTTGTCAGTCATTATCCTATCATTAGTAATCATGACATGTGAGCACTTAATATTTATCTGGCCACATTCTGGGACTCTAAGGTATCAAATGTACAATAAGAATGTGGGGTTACCTTGGTTAGCACAGGGCCAATATGCAGGTTATGTGGGAGACACCAGTAAGAATCGAGTTTTCTCACGCAGCCCAATGCTCCACTAAATGGAGATTTCCCTTTGCTTCATGTTAGCATGATTCACAATTGCAAAGTCAAGATGATCTTCAGATTCCCTTCAGTGATATGCTGGAGCTGAATTGCATTGATGTTTAAGAAATGACGTAAAATTTTAGGAAATTTGCCACCTGGTTTTTAAATATTTGATAGCTTGAAATTGGCCATAGTGTGAATATTTATACCGCACAAATTGCAAAACGCTTCTGTCCCTCTACCCCTCAAAGATCCAGTTGTTTAACATTTATTAACATATTTGGTTCACTTGCAAAGTGAATGTAACTTAGCCCTGAATTTATTCACTATTGACAGGGATGCAAATATCAGGAGTTGATTGAAAAAAATGTCTTCTGTTGAGTTGAGCTATTACTAGAGGCAGCAGAGAACCTGATGAATATATTTCTTCTTATTATTAGTTTTCAAGTGAAAGAAATTTTAAAATATACTGTAGAAACCACACTTCTCTGGATATAACTTCTTTTGTACAGATGAACATTTCCTGCTAAGTCTAGAAATAAGCATTTGGAGAAATGATAATGTTTTCCAAAAATGAGCAGGCTCCCATAACTTGGGGTTCTAGGTTCAAAGTGCTGATATATTCAACTTAAAAGTATATTTTAGAAGATAAATTAAAGTCTTAGAAAGGTTTTAATGAATAACCAAAAAAGATTTTAATATTATCACCAAATGACTTGCATATGGAATTTTATTCATTAATGCAACATCATGAATTTTCTAGATGAAAGGGCATTATAGTTTATTGCCACATAAGAAATCATGGCAGTAGTCTTAAAATAAATCAATATTTATGTTATCTAAATTAATTACTCCTGTAAAACAAAGACAATGTTTTCATTATATAATAATGTTTAAATTGGAAATTGGCAAAATTTCAATATTTGCTCTATGTATAATTATTTTACAACTAATTCTTTATATTGTAAGTATATACATTTTGAATTCATGTCTCTGGTTATTCCAGCCACTTTATTAACTCACATTCTCATCAGGACTCATTTATGATACCCTGTTCTTCCTTGAGATGGTTTCAAGTTTAATATAGAATACAGTGCTGATGTTTAAAGGTGCACTAAATATCTTCATTTACTAGGATGCTAGTTATTACAAGACCTTTCAAAAATAATAAGTAAATGTTATTCCTCTGTCTTTTTTCAAAATATAGAATTCATTTTTCCTTTAATAAAACTTGCTTGTTATAACAAGTTAAGTGATAGAGATGAATACAGAAAAAGGTAATAATTCCTACCCATGACTTCTAATTCTTACCTTTCTGTGGTAATAACTTTTGACACTATGTGTATCATTTCATATCATTTTCCAAGCTCTTAAATATGTATTGTACAAATACATGTGTTCATTATTATTTTGTTTAAGGTTTTATTAAGGTGAAAGAACAGCATAAAATTTATTTGCCAACTTTATTTTTTTATTTAAAAATGTATTATGGGTATCATCCTCATCAAGTGATACAGAATCTACTCATTCTTCTTCATGACTACATAATGTTCCATAACATAGATACATCAAATTTTTCAACCATTCACTTACTCACAGACCTTCAGATTGTTTTGATGTTTTCTCTTCTTAATGAGTGATGCTGTTTTTCTGTGTGTGCTTTTATTAAAGTTAAAAAAACTACCAGGAGAGCTATTGCTGTTTGAATTAAAGTTTTAATAGATATTGTCAAGTTACTTTTCAAATATATTGTTTAGTTAAAATCAACTGTGCATAACAAGCTCATTGTTTTCTTCTATGTCATTAAAGCATATTTTTAAATTACTAGAACTAAAAAGTTTGTATCTATTGATACAAAAGTGTAAGCTTAGATATAAATATAAAAGCTTTATAATGGTTTTTATAAAATTGAGTAAAATATGATTCTTGTGGGAGAAATTTGCAAAAGACATTTTGGCTGTGATTTCTATAGTGTTAGCTGTCAGAAGGATACTCTGCCAAATGAATGAATAAATGATATTACTTTAATCAAAACTATACCCTTATTGCATTTACCTCCTCATTGTCTTTATAGCATATAGTCATAAATTCTAATATGACAGACAATTGGAGTTTTGTCACAACTTAGAGATGTTTCTTGTCATTTTTTCTTTATCTCAGGCACTTTAATTTCTGTGTTTAACGCAGCATCTAGAAAGCAATGTATAATGGCAATTTATGCTAAATAATAAAGTTGACTTTGGTGAATTGTCCCTAGAGATATTCATTTTGAACTTCTATTGAGTCAATCTTTAAAATAATATTAATATTAAAAGTAAACTAATTTTTATGCAAAGTTTTCAATAGGGCTCAAAGAAGAGTTTCACAAAAATGTTATTATTTTTGATAGGGCTTACACCGTTTGGGATTTTTTTTTTTTTTCCTGTAGTCCTTGTTTTCTATGTTACAGTAATCCCTTTTTAAATTCATTCCTCCCTCTCACTTTTGTACATTGTTTCTCTCTCTCTCTCTCTCTCCCTCCCTCCCTCTCTCTCTCTCTCTCTCTCTCTCTCTCTCTCTCTCCCCTTCTATCTCCCTCCCTCATTGAATAACAGATTGGATATTATTGAGTCATAAAATAAATTCTGAGACTTGTCAACTGAACCTTTTGTACTGAAGATAGTAATAATAGTAATATGGGAGTAATATGAGAGTTGAAGGTATGAATTGAAGTTCCAATATAATTGGATGTTGGCTGTTTCCTGGCTTTCTCTTGACAGCATTACCATAGATAGGGAGGACATAGGGAATAGGTTCTCTCTATGTTGAAGTATTATTTACCACTTACTGTCCAATTTCAGCATTCATGTGGCTTTAACTTCTTTGTACCCTCTACAATTACATGTTCATAACTATAGCCCATGCTGCTACTTAGAATGTGGTGTTAGTCTTTTTCTTTTCTTTTTTTTTTTTAACATCCTCCTCTCTTCTTTATTTTATTTTATTTTTTTAAGTATATTTTATTGATTATATTGTTACAATAGTTCCAATTTTTTCCCCTTTGCTCCCCTCCGCCCAGCACCCCCCTTCCCTGACAATCCCCTCCCCAAGTCCATGCCCATGGCTCACCCTTTCATATATTCTTCTTTTTTTAAAAATAATTAATTAATTAGTTAAATATTTTAACAATTAAAAAAACAATCTCTCCCTCTCAGACTTGAGACCCTTTACAATCTTATAAAGGACAATGGACCGAAGGTCTCGAGCTCCTCTAGCTGCTTCAAGCTGAACATGGTCGTTGTCCTACCTACCCTTGGGTCAAGAAATCCCTAATAAGAGTGGGGGTGTGGAGGGGAGGGTGGCCTTCCCACAAGGGGAAGGATCGTGCAGACTCCAGGTTCGTTGGCTGTCTCTGGACAACGGCATGCTTGGTTTAACAGGCTGGCATCCTTGTTGTATTCTGGGGGCAACAGGGTTAAAGGACATCATTCAATCCGTAACCACTAGATGACAAAAGACAGGTATTAATATTTCAATGTCCCACATTAAGGAAAAGAAGGGCTTCTTTGGAGGGAGGTATGCCAGGTACATCTCACCTGTCCAGAACCCTTTTGCCCATTATACTTAGTTTGGACTGAGGGAAATATTTTAGGTTTCCCCCCTCTCAGGCCTCTGGGCTCTTTCTGTCCAAGCCATTAGGATAGAAAAGAGAAACCAGTTTTAAAGTGAAGCCCACAGACCACCCCATTCTTCACCAACCCAGCCACTTAGTTCAGCCAAACCATTGAGTCTCAGGAGGCAGCAATGCAGACAGGATTAAGTGAGGCCTATACGTACAGACAATCACTCAGGTAATGAGATCATAGGCTTATGCCCTTTGAAAACAGAAAACACATGTTAATTTATGTAACATAACCCCCACACAAGTTTATAGATCTGTAGGATTGTCTTATCGGAAAGACATCCAGTTGCAAGGCATATGACATTCTTCTTGCCTGTAAATTAAACATCTTTGATAATGCCACAGACATAGTTTAACTTTCAAATGAAAACAAATTTTAAATGAAAAGAAACTTTAAAGACGGTTAGCTGCACTACTTTATAGTCTACCACTGGGCATTGTGATCTTCCTTGAATCTTGATTTTTCTCCCTAAGATTACCCTCCTTGTCATTAAAGGGACTGCATTAAGTTCATTTTTAATTTATCCTGTTCATTTGCATAAACACAACAAGAGCAGCAAATGATCACTTATGATCTTTAGTTCTGCTTTGCTGGAACTTACGCAAGGAACATTTAGGGTGACCTTCAGTCTGCCCTTCAGGGCACAGAAGCTGAGCCACATACCTGGCATTCAGCCTTGCCTGTAAACACCTGTCTTTTCCAGGTCCTCCTGGTTTACCATTGTGCCTTAAGGTCCCTTCTAGCCATCTTTCAGGAAAACAACCTTCGTTCCTTCCCTGGAAAGATTGCTATGGACCGCTCATCCATCCAAGGTACCAGGCCTTTTATCTCATGGACTTTTATTACCTTTGAAGGTCAGTCCCAGTTGCTCAGGGCTTTTTGGTAACAACCAAAGCCCAAGCATGTCTCCTTTAGGCATGACATTCCAGTCAAAGTCTTAGTCAAAAAAATCGTTATTAACAACTGGTCTTATTAGTTTTATGCAAAGAAACTTAGGTCATTACTTACTTCTTTAGAATGCCAAATTCTGGAGGGATCAGATAGGGAGAAAATATATACAGTGTGAAGGAAAATCCTTGTCCTTCTAATATTCACTGAACTTGCATTTCTATTCTTTTTATTTTTATTTTTCCCCCCACTAAAAATTTTTCTGTTTGTTTGTTTTTCCATTACAGTTGTCTCACTTTTTTCCCCCTCTTGCTTCTCTGCACCCTGTCCCTCCCTTCTCCCACATTCAGTTCCCACCCAGTTGTCCATGTCGATGGGTCATTTATACATGTTCTTTGACTAGACCCTTCCCCTTCTTACCATTTCTCTCCCTCCCATCTCCCCCTTTGTTACTGTTAGTTTATTCCTCGTTTACATACCTCTGGTTCTATTTTGCTCATTTATTTGTGTTGTTCATTAGTTTCCTTTAACAGGTGATATCATAAGGTAATTTTCTTTTGTTGCCTAGCTTATTTCGCTAAGGGTAATTCTCTCTAGTTCCAATCATGTTGTTGCAAATGGTAGAAGTTCCTTCTTTCTTTCAGTACTTATTCATTGTCATTTTCCCCCTTTGTACTCATGTTCCTCTCTGTCTCTCTCTGTTTCTTCATCTTCTTAAAGCAGACCCTTTAGCATCTCTTGCAATACTGGTTTGGTGGAGATGTATTCTTTTAACCTTCTTTTGTCTTGGAAACTCCTTATTTCACCTTCCATTTTGAATGAGAGTCTTGCTGGGTAGAGTATTCTTGGTTGTAGGCCTTTGTTTTTCATTACTTGGAATATATTTTGCCATTCCCTTCTGGCTTGTAGTTTTTCTGCTGAGAAATCTGACGATAGCCTTATTGGAGCTCCCTTGTATGTTGTTAGTTGTTTCTCTCTTGCTGCTTTTAGGATTCTCTGTTTGTCTTTGAATGTTGGCATTTTAATTATGATGTGTCTTGAAGTGGGCCTGTTGGGGTTCATCTTCATTGGGACCCTCAGTGCTTCCTGGACTTGCATGATTCTTTCTCTCTTCATGTTAGGGAAGTTTTCTGTCATTAGTTTTTCAAAGAGGTTTTCTGTTCCTTGCTCTTCTTCTTCTCCTTCTGGAATTCCTATGATACGGATATTATTACGTTTCATGTTGTCCTGCAGCTGTCTTAGAGCCTCTTCAGTCTTGTTCAGCCTTTTTTCATTTTGTTGCACTGTCTGTGAGTTTTTGTCTACATTGTCCTCCAGCTCGCCGATCTGATCTTCTGCTTCCTCTAGCCTGCTTTTAATTCCTTCTACTGTGTTCTTCAATTCAGAGATCATATTCTTCATTTCCTCCTGGCTCTTATTGATAGCTTCCATGTCCTTTTTCATGCTGGTATAATTCTCAGTAAGTTCCTTATAGTTCTTCTGGAGTTCACTGTAGTTTTCTGGAGTTCTTTGTAGTTTCCGCTGAGCTCATTGAGCTTCTCCATAATACATGCTTTCAATTTCATGTCTGATAGTTGGCTCCCTTCTATTTCATTTAGCATTCTTTCTGGGGACTCTACCTTTCCTTTCGATGGGGGGTTGTTTCTCTGTCTCCCCATTTTTGTGACTCCTCTGTGGTGTTAGTCTTAAAACTGAGCCCTGTCTCTTAGGGGAGATGGCCTAGGTGAAGGCTTCCGTAAGAAGAAATCCTTATTAGCCTGGTCCTCTCGCTCAATGTTCTTCTTCAACGTGGCATTCGCCTTGTTTTTCGTAAAATTGATCACTACCTTTTGTATGCTTACAATGTAAAAATACAAAAATGCAGATATTCCAGGAAGGAAAAAAAATCAGATGCCAGCACAGTACCTAGCACATATAGTTTGATAAATGTTTGATTAATTGGTAATTGCATGCATCATGGCAAAATAGATTTTCTATTAAAGGTTAGTTTTATTGGAGAAATTCCTGGATCATATATCTGCTAAGAAAATGGTTATGCCATAGAAATGAAATGAAGGAAACTGAGTAATGAGAAGCAGGAAAGAACAATCAAGCATGGAATCAACTTTTGTCATTTTTGTTATTTCTCAGCTGACATAGGACAGTAGGGACAAGCAATTATTATTTTTTTAAGTATATTTTATTGGTTATGTTGTTACAGTAGTCCCAATTTTTTTCCCTTTGCTCCCTTCTGACCAGTACTCCCCTTCTCTCCAGCAATTCCACTCCCCTTAGTTCATGTCCATGGGTCATGCATATAAGTTCTTTGATTCACCCTTTCCTATATCATTCTTAACACCCCCCTGTCTATTTTGTACCAACCAATTATGCTTCTTAATCCTTGCACCATTTTCTCATTTCTCCCCTTCCCCATCCCAGCTGATAACCCTCCAAATGATCCCCACACCTATGATTCTGTTCCTATTCTAGTTTGCTTAGTTGGATTTTGTTTTTATTTTTTAGATTTAGTTGTTGATAGTTGTGAGTTTGTTGTTATTTTAATGTTAATAGTTTTGATCTTCTTTTTCTTAAATAAGTCCTTTTAACATTTCATATAATAATGGCTTGGTGATGATGAACTCCTTTTTACCTTGTCTGGGAAGCACTTTATCTGCCCCTACATTCTAAGTGATTGCTCTGCTGGATAGAGTAATCTTGGTTGTAAGTCCTTGCTTTTCATCAATTTGAATACTTCTTGACAGCCCCTTCTTACCTGCAAAGTTTCTTTTGAGAAGTCAGCTGATAGTCTTATAGGCACCCCTTTGTAGGAAACTGTCTGCTTTTCTCTTGGTGCTTTTAAGATTCTCTCTTTATCTTTAACCTTTGACATTTTAATTATGATGTGTCTTGGGGTGGTTCTCTTTGGGTCTAACTTCTTTGGGACTCTCTGTGCTTCCTGGACTTGTATGTATATTTCCTTCGACAAATTAGGGAAGTTTTCCTTCATTATTTTTTCACATAAGCTTTCAATTTCTTGCTCTTCCTTTTCTCCTTCTGGCACCCCTATGGTTTGGATGTTGGCATGTTTAAAGTTGTCTCAGAGGTTCCTAAGCCTCTCCTCATTTTTTTCAAGTCTTGTTTCCTCATTCTGTACTGGTTGACTGTTTTTTTTTTTTTTTTTTCTTCTTCCTTATGTTCCAAATCATTGATTTGAACCCTGGTTTCCTTCCCTTCACCATTGGTTTTCTGTGGATTTTCCTTCATTTTATTTAGCATAGCCTTCCCTTCTTCCCTTATGTGTTTGCCATACTCAAGTATAAGTGTCAAGACTGTGATCATCTTTATCACCAGTGTTTTGAACTCTACACCTGTTAGATTGGCTATCTCCTTGTCTGTGAAGTTGGATATCTCCTTGTCACTTAGTTCTCCCTCTGGAACCTTGACCCATTCCCCCTTTTTGGCCATACTTCTCTGTCTCCTCATCTTGACAGGCTCCTGTGTTTGTTTGCCCCTGTGTCTTAGGCAAGCTGTCACACGTGTTATGTTGTAAGGGATAGAGCCTTAGGTATTCATCAGTACAGGGCAACCTGTTTCACCACATTGTGGCACTGTATGTGGGGGAGGGGTCTGAGAGGGAACAATGCCCATTGCTCAGCACTTGTCCCTTTTCCAAGCATTTCTCCCACTTTGTATGGGACTGGTGCCTCTCTAGCTGTTGCCCAAGCCATCATTCCCAGAGTGGGTGTGTCTGTGGATGTTCTAGGACTCTGGGAGCCCTTTTAACAAGTGAACTCTGCTGAGAGACTTCAGTTTCTGTATCTGCCCCAACCCCTACTGGTTTGCACAGTCAGAAGCAATGAGGCTTTATTTTCTCCAGCGCTGGAACTGTGCGCTGTGTGGTCTGGTCTGGTGCTGAGAGCACTCCCCATGTGTTCCTCCTGGCTTTTTAAAATGTGTTACTGAGCTTTCCACCAGCACGCTGCTGCCACCACACTGCATCCTCTCCGCCCTGGCCCCTCCCCTCCTGCCTGTCTGGATGAGTATTTCTTCTTTATATCTTTGTTTGTTGGACTTACACACAGCTCAATTTTCTGGAACTTCTGGTTGTCTCTAGTTTTGAGCTAGTTGTATTCCTTCTTAGTTGTAGAAGGAGACACAATGTGTCTGTCTAGGCCTCCATCTTGGCCAGAGGTCAGGACATGCAATTCTTATTTCCATATCTCCTAGTCTTCCATAAACAAATATCCGGCCTATTTTAACATATCAGTATCATTCACTCATTCATTCATTTGTTTTTGCAGTGGGGATTGAGGAGGGAGTTAACTATTTTTCAAGCGGGTGGATCTCTGCTTCTCTGTGATTCAGACCTTCAGACAGCCCTCCCTGCTGATGCCTGTCCTTTTGGCCCTCCCTCCTTATCATCTCTTCTATTTAGTGACTGTCTACCATGCCCCAGACCCTGTTCAAGGCATTGAAATAACTCCATAAACAGAGTGGGCTAAGCCTTGCTACCATGCTGCCTTAGTTGGAACAGTAAAGAAACAATAAGTGCAAAAGTTTAATATAGTAATTCTTACTATAAAAGATTAAGGCAATGACCTACAGAGTGATTGGGTGGCCATGGACGACGTACCTGAGAAGATATATTTTGAAACAGAATTTAAATAAAAAGAAAGGGAAGAGTCATTTGTGTGAAGACATGGGCAGAGGGAAGAGCACTTCTGAAGAAGCACTGGGCTGGGGGAGGAGGAACTGGTAGACAGGATATGGAGAGTAAAGGAGAGAATGATGGAAGATGAGCAGTGGGTGGGTCCAGATCTTCCAGAGCTTGGAGGCCACTGTAAGTTCAATGTGGGGAAAAAAAGTTCAATGGAAAGCAAATAGATCATTAAGAGCAGGAAACTGCTAAGATCTGATTTGCACACTGACTGCTGTATAGAAAAAATGGTGGTTGGGGAGCAGCAGTGGAAGCAGAGACATCAATTAGGGGACAAGGTCAAAGAACAAGCTTTGGAATTAGGATGATCAGGCCCACCTCTAACATTTGAGACTAAATGGAGGATCCTGGCTGACCAACCGCCTTCCCTTCCCACTCTGGAGCTTCTCCCACTCTATGAGGAACTGAATGCATGCAAGAGAATGCTCTATCCATTTGAGCAGAAATTCCATGGATTTAGAAAGGGGTATAGAAATTTGGTTGTTGGCCCTTGGGGGTTTATGAGTGCTTGGCCCCAAAAGTTGCATGCTCTTAGGTGGACAACTAGGGACCAGTAAAGCTGGAAACCCAGGGAAAGGTGCCCTAGTTGCTGGGCGATAAGTGAAGTTTTGGTTAAATATGGCAAAAAATGGAATGGTATTTTGTATATCTTGTAAGTGAATTTAACAGAGTGGTAGGGGGTGAGGAAAATAGACAGTATGTGTCCTTTCAGAGTGTATGATGTAGCAGGGAAAGTAGACACAGGTCAAGGGGAAACTATGATAAACATCAGTAGCAAAGAAAATTCCTTCTGCCTCCAGTCCCAGATACCTTTTGCAGGGAGCTTTCTTTATTATTATAATACTGAAACAGAACTGAACCTTTGCAGTAAGAGCATAACACCATCCAAAATTCAGAAAAATAATCAGTAAAATTCTTTTTTTTTTTTTAAGTGAAATGGGCTGGAAGATTAATCAGCTGTCAAAATAAGGTTGGATCTGACCAGATATGCCCTGCCACCAGCTAGGCCTCTAAGCAGAAGGCAAAAAGGGGGATATTAAAAAGCAAGAGAGGGCAAGAAATAGATTGCAGGTCGCACAGACCTAGCCAATGACTGGAGTTCAGAGTGAGGGTCATAGTTCTCTCAAGTTCGAGGGCAGTAAGTCAAAACCCTCTTCATTTAATTTTTAAAAATATTTATTAATAACAATATTTAGTGCTAAGTATGCTTTTGGACATAGAGAAGTGTAAATGGGATTGACGTTATCCTTTCATTCATGAACACTCAGTTTAGTAATAGGTCATTGAGAATGGGGGAGTGAGGTGTGGAGAGAGAGGTACTTGGACAGAAGTAGAAAGGAGTTGGATGATTAACAGCCACTGAGGAAAGAAGTGTGAAAGGGGTTGTGGAGTGGGCTTCGAGTGGGGGCAAATGGTGATATTTTTTTCAAATGAGTGAATGAAATATTGATTCTATAGTTTGATCCCTGATATTAAATCAACAGTCTAAAGCCTCTTGACTCCCTCCCCAGATTGAAAAGTTCAGGGCCTGCATTGGAGGATTAGACTAAAAGATCCTAATTTTGAACATAAAGAAATGCTGGGGTGGGTAGAAAAGTACATTTCAAAAGCTAATCTTGAGGATGACATAAACTAAGTGAGCAAGTGAAGGGAACAGCTGAGGCATTTATTAATGCTCTCTCCCCAGAAGGGAGAGAAGTACTACCGAGCTTCTGCGGGGAAGTCCGTTTTCAGGCTTAATGCCATCAAAACAGCATTAGTGTAGCATCCCAATTCACCAACTTGAATGTATTCTTGCCCTTATTAACTGGTAATAAGATAGTTACCTTATGTTTATTATAAAAGCAACCTTTGTATTAAAGATCTGCAAATAAAATAATGTGTTGAAATATGGGGACATTTTAAAACAACTTGGGTATGGTAGAGGTTAATGATTTTAGTTACATCTTAATAATTGCTGTCACTGAGTTTCTACCTTTACAGCTTTTTAATTTTTTAAAGATCATAAAACAAAATTTAGCACAAGCTTGAGAAACATTCTTTATGGTATACCATAATTCTATATTGATATTATCACTATAAAATGATTCACAAAAGAATCATCTTAATGGATTTTTATTTTCCATACACTCGGGTAGTATTTTTACTGTAATATAGTGTGCACTCTGTAGCATCTTACAGTATTTCTGTTAAATAAATGTTCTGCTTTTACATAAAGCAGGCATTTCAGAGTTTTAACTTTTACCAGGCTTACCTTGAAGATGCAAACTGAGGAGCTGGGCGGTCTGGCAAGATCAAAGAACAAAGGAAGGTTATACTCTACTGGAACTCAAAATTATCCCTCAGAACTCTTACAGTGAATGGTTCTTTTCCAGTCAAATAATTCTCTTTTTGGCTAAATTCATTTTCCCTACTCAAATATAATGAGACTGTAATTGTGAATTTTCCCCTGCCAGTCTGGCATCATCATGTGTGTGTATTGGTATCAGACAAAAGACAGTAGAGACTGTAAATTTAAGCTTGTGTGTTTAAAGATTTAACTGACAACTATGTATATTATAGTTTTGAAAGGTCCAAATCCAAAACAGTTCATACTCTCTCCCGACACCTAGACTTATTTCTGAGTGGTGACACTGTACTAGATAAGAGCAGGGACTTTATTTTTATTTTATTTTATTATTTTTATAAGGCAAGAAAAAATAAGGAAATTAGAAATGGGTGGGGAGAAACTAAGATACATCACGTGTACACTTTGTGCCAGATTCTGTATCTGGTTCCATATAAAATTCTGCTTGCCCATTGTACTAAATGGTACAAGACCCATTTCAAATAAGCCCTGCCAGTTATGATTGTGTTAACTTTTAAACAAAGGAACACTTCTCCTTTGTTTGCCCATATAGCCATTTTTTTTTCACAGAGCAAACAAAATAATCTTCCTTAAAAACAATCTGAATATAACAACTCCTGCAGAAAAGGGTTCAATAACCTCCAAGTGCCCTTGATAAAACATAGCTTTGGAACAAGATGATTTTAGCCACATCGTATACCAGCTATATGAGTGTAAGGGAGTTACTTAACTCTTTGTGCTTCAGTTCCTTTTGTGTTAGGATGAGAAGAACTAATATATGCATATATATGAAATGCTGAGAATGGTGCCATATAGTGATTATTCTTACCATTGATATTATTTCTTCTGCCTATTGTACATCTTCTTCGTAAGTCTGACAAAGCCCTAACCTCAGTGCGCATCATCCTCTCTCTCCCTTCCTCTTGGTCCCAAGTGATGGCTATTACCAGTCAGTAACCTTGGTTACCTACAAACCCCCACCGCACCTAGTTGGTTCCTCAATCCAGCAGTTGTGCCCCCTCTACTTACCAGATGTGCCCTCATCCAGCTGCCAGTGCCCCAGCTGGACTTGCACCATGTCCAAGTAGGACCACCTTAATAACCTTCTAGTTGACTCTGCTTCCAACCTGCCAGTCTTTCTTGTTTATCCCTCACACTGTCCCCAGAGGGAGCTTTCTGATATACTTATTAGAATAACACATCCTGTCAATCACCCACTTAGCAATTCTGCAATGGGTCTCTATTTTTTAAGTACATTTTATTGATATGCTATTACAGTTGTCTTAATTTTTCCCCTTTGCCCCCCTCTGCCTAGTACCCCACTCCCCTCCAGCAAACTCCCCCATCCCCCACCCTGTTAGTTCATGTCCATGGGTTGTGCATATCAGTTCTTTGGCTTCTCCATTTCCTATACTATTCTTAACATCCCCTTGTCTATTTTGTTCCTGCCAATCCCTGTACCTTTCCCTCTGTTCTCCCCCTTTCCCTTCCCAGCTGATAACCCTCCAAATGATCTGTTTCTATTTTTGTTATTTGCTTAGTTTGTTTTTTAGATTCAGTTGTTGACAGTTGTGACTTTGTTGTCATTGGTCTCCATTTTTTAATGGAATGACATTTGTATTTCATTATGTAAAGTCCAAGGCATTCAGGGTGACTTTCCCAGCACCCTCTTGTCTTTTGTTCCCCAGCTTCTGCCAGACCATTACTTCCCCATTTTTACCCTTCCATACACCTTTGCCTTAAGCAATATTGAGAATACTCATATTTTTAAATATGCTGTTTTACCAGGTTCATGTGCTTTTGTCTGTGTTGACCCTTGCCAGAATATACTTCCTAGGCACTCTGTCATCTATCTATCTCCTATTTTATCTGAGACACTATTAAAGTGGAATCTTATCTGTGCAGGCTTCCCTGATATCAACCCACCTCCTACCCCCCACAAAAAGGTTAGGTATCCCTCTGTATGCTTCTTAGCAATCAGTCCCTCAAATCTGGCATTTTTTGTTTGTTTTGTGATTTCTTGTTTATATGTTGATTTTTGCATCCATATAAACAAATCCTTCAGGATAAGGTTATATATTATTATTTTTGTTTCATGGTACCTAATGTAGAGCCTAGAACACAGACATTTAATTAATGTCTTGAATTAGTGAACAAAATAAAATAAGTAAGAGAAAGTGATTGGGGACAATTAAGATGGTTAAAATAAATTGTCATTGCCTGTCTATTATTTCCTACTGAGTGGACTTAATCAAACCAACTCAATTTCCCAGATTAGCTGAGGCAAGTAGAATGTGACATGTAATTCTGAATATAGTATACAGTAAAAATTTTATGATCTTCTACTTTCTGATATTCTAAGTATTTACTTATGAAACAGTACATTTATAACATCTGAAGAAACTTGTTATGATTAGAAGTTAGGGATAGACTGACAACAGACATGTTTTGACTCTTAACTTGGTCATGTGAGTTATTTGATCCAGGCTAGACAATTTTGAGTTTTTCAGATACATCTGAACATTGAAGATAACAATAAAACTTTATTTCACATGATTAGTGTGAGTTGTATTTCTTCTAGAGGCTTCTTTGGTATGGATTTTTTTTTTTTTAATTTTTCTAACTTTAAGAAGCTCTCTGTGTTCCTTGGACTATAGCCCCTTCGTGTGTTTATTCTAACCTTTGGCTTCTGTCTTCAAGTTGCCTTCTATTCTTCTGAATTCCTGCCTCCCTCTTATGAAGATACATATGACTTCATTATGCCCACCTCCTTATAATCCAGGATAATCTCCCCATCTCAAAGTACTTAATTTAATCACATTTGGAATTTTTTTTTTTCATGGAAAATGACTTGCACAGGCCTGGAGATTAAGAAGGAGATGGGCATCATGGATGGCCATTATTCAGTTTACCACAACATGATCATATGTTTGGGCACAATTTGTAGAAGTAAGATATTTCACACAACATCTGTTGAGATGGCCATCTCTTTTAATTCCTGCTTTCATACCTCCCCTCAGGTCTGGTAGTGTTGGAGTGGCTTTGAACATTTTGGGTTCTGACAATGGGGAAGTTGGACTTAGAATATATTTTGTTTGGTTTCAGTTGGATGTATTTATATTGATCATAGTTACAACCATGAATCTTTAAGGTGTAGCTAACAGCCCAGTGTGGGTGTGGCTTATAGGAATAATCTTTACTGCCTTTTGTGCCAACTCACTCAACATTGAACCTTGAATGTAAAGTGTCAAAGGTCATATTGCAATAAGGATATGTCCTACAGCACACTCTAAGTATATGTGTAGTGGAAGAGAGTCAGGGATAAAACTTTCAGCTGATTTCTCAAAAGAAACTTTGTAGGCTAGAAGAGATTGGCAAGAAATATTGAAAGTCTTGAAAAGCAGGGACCTACAGCCAAGATTGTTCTACCCAGCAAAGCTATCATTTAGAATTGAAGAACAGTTAAAGAGCTTCCCAGACCAGAGAAAAACTAAAAGAGTTCATTATCACTAAACCATTATTCTATGAAATTTTAAAGGGACTTATTTAAGAAAAAGAGGAAGATCAAAACTATAAACAATAAAATGGCAATAAATACATATCTATCAACCATTGAATCTGAAAAACAAACTAAGCAAATAAGAAGAAGAGAGACAGAATCATGGATATGGAGAGCATTTTGATGATTGTCAAATGGGAGGGAAGTGTAGGGGAATAGGTAAAGAGGTGAAGGAATTAAGAAATACAAATTGGTAGTTACAGAATAGCCATGAGGTGTAAAATACAGTATAGGGAAGGAGTAACCAAATAACTTATACGCATGACCCATGGACATGAACAATGGTGTGAGGATTGCCTGAAGGAGTGAAGGGTGCTGGGTGGAAGGGGAGAAGGGGGAAAAAGTGGGATGACTGTATTAGCATAATCAATAAAATATAATTTAAAAATACATGGAGCATGAAGCCAGTCTGTGGAAAATTACTGCAACCATCGGCAGGTTAGTATTGTAGTGAAGAATTTGGTTATCACTGACATCTGATCAAAATTACCATTAATAAAAAATAAATTTCAGTTCTGGCAGGGTAGCTCAGTTGGTTAGAGCATTGTTGTAATATGCCAAGGTTGCAGGTTCAATCCCCACTCAGGGTACATACAAGAATCAACCAATGTATGCATAAATAAGTGGGACAACAAATTGATATCTTTCTCTCTCTCTCCTGCCCTCCCGTTTTTCTCCTCCTTCCTCTCTCTTTTAAAATCAATAAATAAAAAGAAAAAAAGAGCTCACTTGGTTAGGTTAGGCCCACCCAGAATAATCTCCTTTGTTTGGAGTCAGCTACTCAGAGACTTTAATTATATCAGCAGAAATCCCTACACAAGAAACACCTTGATTAGTGGTTGATTGAATAACTGGAATAAGCTGTATGCTGTAACAAATGAATGCTACCCTCCATTCTTTTTTTATAGCTTTGCCTAGCCATCAATAATCCATGCAACACTCTTTGTGTTATTGACTAAAATTGTGCCTTATTTAAATAATGAGAGTTGGAAGACTGCCATCCTCTTATGATTCATGTGTATTACCTTATTAGCTTCATGTGTATCCCAGCTAATAAATTCTTACAAATCGAAGCAGGATAACACCAATAGTTAACCACTGGAGCTCTGAAGTCAAAATTATCTAGGTTTATATCCAAGCTTCCTCATATTTTGTGTGACTTTAGGCAAGTTACTGAACCATGATAACTTTTTAGAAAGTTTACATTAACAAATTTTAAAAAAGGTGAAGTGACATAATCCATGCAAAATACTTAACCCAGCATAGATAATAAATGTTAGTGATTAAGAGCATTTTAAATACCAACTATTTTGTACCAGATAATATATTAAATTCTTTTATTTTCACCACTTTGTTTAACCTTTATAATTATTGTTGGAAAGTTATAATAACAGGGTAGGGTGAATGGGAACAAATATTGTGAGCTTTGTCTTTTTAAAGATGTAACAACATACCCCACTTTGTGAATACATATGAGGGGCAACCCCCCAAAAACTGGAATTTGTTTACAAAAAACCGTGTATTTATACTTGCATGTTTACACTTCAATCACCTTCAAAGTACTCTCCATTTGATGCAATATACCTATTGAGACATACCTCCCACTGCTCAAAACAGTTTTTGAACTCATGGGTTTTGATCCCTTTCAGTGCTTGTGATATTTTTTTGTTTCACCTCTTCCACATCCGCAAAACATTTCCCTTTGAGGAATTTTTTAATCCAGGGAAACAAAATAAAGCTGCTCTCGGTGAAACCTGGTGAATAAGGAGAGCGGGCATGGGAGTCATGCCATTTTTGGTCAAAAACTCCTGAACACACAGCACAGTGTGGGCAGGTGTGCTCAAAAATCGCCCTTCATGAAATCGGCAAACACACTGCAAGAGTCTTCAAAACAAATTCACTGAAGCCAAACAGAGCCTCTCACAATAACGCCAGCTGGTGCACTGATACGAATGGGTTCCTAGGACACTTACCCAGCAGGGTAAGCCTTTATTCCAAGGGGCCTGGACTGCAGAAGATAATTCCATCTTTTTTGGCAAGGCCCCTACATATATACTTCTATATGTCATATCTATAACTATATATAAATATATGTGAGCATTTACATATATAAAATATGACATCTAGAATGACATTTTATATCTTACTGCAGTCTGATACTATTTTTACTTTATTTTACCTCATTAAGTACCCTATTATATGACTATTTTATGAAGTAGAAACAATGTCACTGAAAAACAAGTGTTTGCCTGCAGTTATTATCAATTTATAAATACTTCACTGATCTCTCTGCAAAGAGTGTGAAAGAATTAAAAATTTTCATACATTATTAAAAAACAGGTTTAAAATTTTTTTTCTCTTATCTTTATAATAGCTATTTTATGTGAGGCTTTAGTTGCACTGAATTGAAAATAGAGGGCAGAGTACTAGAAGAATAATGTCATGGACTAGATAGGTTTCAGTTCTGGAGTATAGGAGGCTATTTGGAACCTTTTAAAATTTGTCATTTGCCATTTAAAAATCTGCATTATGACTGAGAACCTCTATGTGAACAGATTAATTTCAAAGTCATCCAAGTATGTGTAATTGAGAAAAGAATCAATGCTGTGCTCAACTAGTTTAGAGAATATCAGTTATGAAGAGCAAGACACAAGGACATTTTGAAAACTGAAGACAGGTCTGTAAACTGAGCTGAGTTCATTTCTTAATCATGTGGGTACCTGACATAGTATAAACTTGCATTAACTCAAGCAATCTGAACTTTTTTTTTAGGCTATTGTCTGAGATCTGGACACTGCTGCAGAGGAGACCAGTCACGTTGTCTGTCTTCAGGTGTCTGGATAAGTGATTTAAAATAACAGTATGAGCAGTATGAATCAAGTGCCTACACAAAATGAATAAGGAGCTCCCAAGTAGGGGGTGAATTCACAAGAGTGGCACAGCATATATAAACATAATCAGGAAGACAACCCAGAATAGCCTGTTGTTTAAGAAGAACTCTAGAGACTCATGTTAGTTTATCTATTTTCTCTTGCTTCAACTCTATTCAGAGAATAAAGATACGCAGAGAGGAAATAAGGCTTCTGCTTGGGAATCACAGGTGTGAGCTCTTCTATTTTTATTGTCTCCCATGCTATATCATGAAGAGGAAAATGAAGCCTCACAAATGCACGTGGTTAATAAACTACAAGATTCTTAAAATATGTTCAGGTCAGAGTATGCAAGGCTTGTTTAGGAAGTTAAGAAGCAGTTAAATATCTCTGTTCAGAGATTATAGAGAACCAAATTTTGAAATGACTGTTGACCCATTATAAAATTTAATAAAATAATATATTCCAGAAACGTTTATAATAATGTCTGTCACAACATGTTAAGGGAATTTTTAAAAGGTTTGTTCTTATTAACTAAAATAAAATGGTGACCACTGAAAATTAGCAAGAAATAAAGTAACCCAGGAATACATTTTTTTCATTTTATTTTTAAATTTTTATTTTTCAATTACAGTTTATATTCACTATTATTTTGTATTAGTTTTATATGTGCAGAATAGTGGTTAGATAATCATATATTTTACAAAGTATTTCTCCTGATATTTCCAGTAACTCAGGAATACTTTTGATTGAGTTCCTGTTGATTTGTAGGAATTATGTATATATTCTGCAAAAGAACAGAATGTATAAGTAAGTGCAATTTGTTTTCAGCTTGTATGTTGGGAAGGCATGAATTCATAAGATGAGTCATTCCCTACAGGAGGAAAGGGGTTTTCAAAAGTGTTGAGTGAGCAAAAAATGCTCACGAAAATAGATTTTCAGTAAAAAATATTTTATTTTATTGCTATTTTCTGTAAGCTTTTATTATAAAAAAGCTACTTATTTTATGTAATTGTCTTTCTGAATATACCGACATGATCAAAAATCCTATTATTTTGCTGGAATTTTTTGGTCAGACAATTCTTGCATTTCTGCATTTGATATGCTGTTAGATTCTTAATGTTATTTTTTCAAAGTTGATTGCTTTCCTTTTGTATTTCAATAGTCTTTTCTTTTTTAATCAAATTTATTGGGGTGACATTGGTTTACGAAACCATACAAGTTTTAAGTGTACAAATAAATAAAACATCATCTGCACAAAGCAAAGTCTTTTTCAATCCCCATTTTCCCCCATGTTGCTCATCTTCACCTATCCCCACCTCTTTCCCTCTTCTGCTATATTCATAAGTGAAGTTGGTCTATTGTTTTATTTTTACTCCATCTTCTTTAGTTTTGTAGTGTTTGTTTTATTGGATTCACAATAAAAGTGATATTTAAATAACATAATTACCTCTTCTTAGATGTTATATATAATTAGCTGTCAAATAACCTTTGCCTGTATATCTTTAAATAGTTTTGAACTCTTTATTTATGTTTATCTCCTGATCATTTAATTATAAACAGAAAACCATCCCTCTGCCCTAGCCAGGCGGCTCAGTTGGTTGGAGTGATTTCTATTGCCTGTCAGAGCACATACCTAGGTTGTGGGCTTGATCCCCGGTCCGGGCATGGACAAAAGACAATCAATCAATGTTTCTCTCTCACTTGATCACATGTCTCTCTCTCTCTCTCTCTCTCTCTCTCTCTTTTGTTCTCTCTCTCTTGTTCTCTCTCTCTCATTCTCTCTTACTATCTCTCTCTCACTCTCAGATCAATGAAAATATCCTTGGTGAGGATTAAAAAACAACAAATATTTTTTTTTAAAGAAAGGAAATCATCCCTCTAAAGTTTTAACTTGATTATTAAAGGTTCACATAATATTCAAAATGGTGCCAATGTTGGATTTCCTTTGTCAGGTTATAGAGACTGATCAAATGTTCACATAATCCCAGTCAGGCACTTAGCACCAGCCAGAAGTTTTGCTGGTATTAACAGGATTATTAAGTTTGTAGAACTACCAGAGAACACCACAGCAAAGTGCCAGTCTGTAGGAAACAGCAGAAAACAAAACATCAAAGGAAGTAAAGATGAGAAATGGCAAAAGGTAGAGTACTGATATTATTAAACATCTGGATTCTGAAGTAGTAGTTGTGGCTCTTATTGCTATTTTCCTCACTTTATTAAAAATTAACATTAAATATTTTTCCTTTGAAAGGCAAAAAGTGCAACTGCCACTTTCACATCTAAGTGTATTGAATACCCCTTGATTTTTCAAAATATACATACTCATTTAGCAAAGGACACACCTCTGTAAAGGCCATAAGATATAGAGGCACCATTTGGGAATGGAGGGTAAGGGTATAGAGGTACAGTCCCAGCTGTGATTCCTGCATATAGCTATTAGATATTCTGACTGGAGCTAGAGGGGCAGGCTGTAGGGTAAATATTTTATGTTTGGACATCCTCTTTCCAATTCTGTGTTTAAAAGTTAGCAATACAGTTTAATAAAGTTAGGTGCTGTCACAAATTAATAAATAAAACACCATGAAATAAGAAAGATCTAATTCAAATGCAGGGTACTTCACTCATATGGTCTTCATTAAATTATTTAACATCTGGGAGGTCCACTTATTTAATCAACAAATATTGATTTAAGCAATTCCTCTCTACCAAATACTCTATGGGTGATGCAGATACTGCAGTGAATAAAACTGATAAGTACTCTGCCCTTATAAGATTTACAGGCAATATAAAAGATGAAAATGTAAAATATATACAATTAGATATTAAGTACAAGGGGAAAAATCTACACATGGAAAGGGGACAAGGGCTGATGTAAGAGGACTAGTATTTTAGATGGTCCTTCTCAGAAGTGACTTTTGAGTAAACTAACCACACATATATCTAGGAAAAAAGCTTTCCAAAAAGAGGAATTAGGATGTACAACAGTTTTGGAATAGTATTGTTACTAACTGACATGTTCAAGGAGAAACAAGAAACCAGCATGGCTGGTGAATAGTGAACAAGATTGAAGGCAGTTGTAAGAAATGAGAAGAGGAAGACAGAGTTATCTGATTATGGAGCTCTTTGATGGTCATAAGAAATGAGTGGAGGATTTGAGCCTTGGCATTACATGATTTGACTTACATTTTTACTGGTTGAGAATAGACTGAAGGTAGGCACATACAGAAACAGAAAAAGCAATTAGGCAGTATTGCAATAACTGAGAAGCAATATAGTGACTTGGGCCAGTGTGGTGGCAGTCATGGCAGTGAGAAGTAAAGTTTAGATGTATTTTGGAAGTACTTCAGTCAGATCCGGTTGAAATTAATTAAATTCACAAAAGGACATGTTGTGTACATGAGAGAATAAAAATAATTTTTTAGTTTCACTTGAAAAAAATGAACATATCATTTGCTCTAATGTATTTAGGATTGCTGCAAAAATGTGTTGTAACAATTAAGTAAATGTCAGTTATTGTTATCTAGGTCATTAGTACTATTCAGAGACAGAGTGTTAGGATTAAATTACTTTTAGAAAGTAATATTTCTTATTTGTGTGTAGGAAAACCTCTAAGAAACACTTTATTCTCAAAGAATATTTCTTTCATTTACATTTGTTAGAATTTTGATTAATAAGGATAATGATCTTCAGAGACTTAGGCAACTCTTCAGAGTGAGGCCCCTTATCTATGGATGTCATTTTATCTGGCCACCTTCCAGTTGGTTGTGTGTCCTGAGGGAGATTCCCTTTGATTAGTGGGCCAACTCAGTTCTGCTTCAGCCCGCTTTAGCTAGAAATCCCCAGAAATAGAAAGGATTATCTCTGATATAGTGCTGCCTTCTTTCTAGAAGTTTTAAGTGCATTTAATAGCAAATCTAAAGCATAGCATTGTAGAATTTTTTGTTTGTTTGTTTTTATATAAAGAATTTCCACACACATGTCCTAGACTTACTAAGGAAAAGTGTCTAAACCTTAACTATAAACTCAAATTGTACGCAGTCAGAAATCAGTGAAAAAATTAATGAATTGATGATTTTCTGCACACTGAATGTAAAGAGTTTTATGTAGCCCGAGTGGTTTTTGTTTGATGCATAAAATGTAATGAAGGAATCTATAAGCACAATAGTAAAATTAGACTTTCAAATGTAGGGAATAGTCAACCAAGAGATTCTGGAGCAACAGATATGACCTAAGTGTTGCTATTGCGTACCTAATACATCCAAGATTGCTCTTCATTTGTGGGGAAAAAAATCAGCCTTCATTGGGGACACTGGTCATTTCAGGGCCAGAAATTAGAAACCTAACCAGTGTGAGGAAAATATTGATAGCAAACAATAAACAAAATTGAAGATAAGATTCAGTGAATTAACCACTAGGCAGGGAAGGGACTGAACAGAATAATGGGTTCTTCATAAATGCCTTTCAAACCTCTCCAACTAAATGATACCTTCCTCAACTGGATAGTTTTATAACTTGTAAATTTCCTCATTAGTGTGATCATTTACATTTAGTTAAGTATTTGGTCAATGTCGCTTACTTCCAATCCACTAAAAGCTTATGAGTTCTTCCAAGGTTCGTTTTGTTCACCATCAAGAACATGATGAATAAGCACAGCATGTGGTAAGAACTTAGTTGTTGAGGGAAATCAGGGAGAGGTGAAAGAAAAGAGGTCATCAGAGGATCAAGATTAAGTAAATTAATTTCAAATGAAATGAAGGCCATTTAAAAACATAGCTGAGAAGAGGGATAAGTAAGGGAAGAATTTAGTCAAGGAACGTGTATAAATGACTCATGGACATGGACAACGGGGAAGGATATGATTGGGAGAGAAGAGGTGGGTTGAGTGGGGGGGAGCAATGGGAGAAAAATGGGACAACTGTAATTGAAAAACCAAAAAATAAAAGGGAAAAAAAATAAAAAAAATAAAAACATAGCTGGGAATTTATATGATCTCTAAACTGAACATGTTTGGAAAAAGAGCTTTCAGTCATTTCACTTCCCCATCTCTATGGAACAAATTTTTTCCTTTTGCTGTATCTTAATGTTATGTATCATTCTGTCAATGAAAAGCAAATAACTCTATATTCCAATTTTCTATTTTTTAATTTCTTCTCTGAAACAAACCTTATATCTGAAACTATTTATTCCTTTTTTTTCAAATCCAAAGGGATATTTTTACTTTCCTGAAACTCCATACATTTAGCCAAATTATTTATGTTTTGTGGAAGCTCTAACATTATACATTTCTAAGAATTATTTCTTGGTGAAGTACCAAGTAAACTTTTCATCTATCATTCTGCTTTTAAGTTGTGGGAGTTAAATTATATCAGGTGTTTAATATCTCTACAGAACTTATCATATTATAATCAATAAAAATATTATCCCAATTTCATGTAAAAAGACATTGGTAAATACCCCTTGTAGATTATTAATGAATGGGAAATAACAATAATGATATTGAGCTGTTGAAATAGAACAAGTGCCAAACAGTATCTGATAAGTCATTCTAAATTATTTTAAATCTTAAATATAAATGTATGTTCAAATACAAATAGATCATTTAAAATAATCGAAACTAAGATTCAGAGTGTCTCTTAATTTTATCCACATTTTTCTTTTTGATTAGGCTTTCTTAAAGTCAAAATTATAAAGTAAGTAAAATTGGTGTTAAATATTCCTTACCATTTCTTTTTCTCACAAGTATCTGCTGTCCTAATATTTTTATATTTTTTCATTCAACTCCAAAATTGAAAATAAATTAATTTTTTTTTTCACATTGAGGAGCTTATACTATGCAGTTTGCTGTATGACCTACATGATGAAAAAAAAAGTTAAAGCTCTTCATTTGAAATGCTATCCCTCATCAAGTTGCAGATGCAGATGGGTGTAGGCGCAGAGTTGAGGTTGTTTAGATCTAAAGTCTTGCCATTACTTGCATTCTTCCTAAGCTAACTTGCAGAGCTAATCTAAGTAGTTAAAAATAAAATATATCACCAACTCATATGCACCTCTTATTGAGAAAAACAAGTGTCCATGGTTCTCACACTCTTCGATGGAAATATTCAGAATGACATAAATAAATGTGAAAATGAATATAATTCTTGCGTGTAAAGGAAAGATCATTTCGGTTCTTTGAATTAGCAGTGGTTGGCAATTCCCTTGATATTCAATTTGTAGATAATCATAATCATATTTTTTTGGCAATTTTGGGACTAATAGTTACTATTAACAGAGAAAATATTTTAGTAACAATCTGTGTTTTGTTCAACGTGTATTTCTTAGTGCTATTTGGAGTCAAGAGATTCCAAGGGATTTTATTTTTGTAAAGTCTTGACTAAAAATCACCTTCACAACAAGAGATTTTAAGGAGAATACTTTTTCTGACTGCCACATAATTTGAAATGCTGCTGATTGTCCCAGTAAAGGTAAACATGGTAGTAAAGTATGGAGCCTATTCGTAGACATACACAGCATAATATTACAAGGCTTTCTTGAATGAATGTGTGCAATTATTTGTACTTCCTAAAAAGTCATAAGCTCCTAAGAAACAGTAGGTGTTTATAATCAACTTTTTAATAATTTCAGTTCTATTACACCTGTTTCTTTCTAAATGAACTCTCCTGGTTCTGGATTTCTGATCATTAGAGGGTAAACTCTGTGTCAGAGGCTCAGCAGTATTATAAATTAAAGGACCAAGCCAAGAACAAATGACACTGATTGTTATTGTACCCTCTGAACACTTATTTTTTACTTCTTTCCAATTTGGTTATTATTCAGAAACTCATATATTTGAGGATAAATGTGTCTAACTTTATATGGCTGTAAGACCTGTTTACACATTCCAAGCTTAACAAAACCCATATACTTTGAAAAAAACTGCAACCAACATAAATATGTAGTCTCCTTTAAATTAGTATAAGCATAATAATAAAAATACATATTGAGATTTTTAATCTTTGAAGGTATTTTTGTTTTCATAAATTAAAGCCGTAATAGTTCATACCTGGAAAAGAACTTATTTCTTCTGTTTGTCTTTGCATTAAATCCCAGGAAATGGGAAGATAGATAGTTAAAAATCTCCACCTGTACTTTAGATATGTGATGATACCTGAGGCCTAAAGTCAGTATAGGACCATGATTTCAGTCACATTATTGTGTATTCAGTGGTTCTGGTTATAAAGCCTTGTGAGGACGGTTTGGAAATGGAAGAAGCTGGGCATAGATAAAATAGGACAAGAATAACTAAATACTAGCTTACAGGCCTAGCTGATGTTGATGAGTGGTCCAGGTGTTTAAATAATTATGATCAAAATCAGAGTGAGCATACACAGAAATTTGATCTACAGGTACAGAAGAAGGAGAAATTCAGCTGTAGCAATATCCTACATTATATGATGAAGATGATTGTAGGAGGTTTTTCACAGCCAGTGCCTACCTCTTGCCACTCTCAGGGGGTGGAGGATAGTTAAGGAATGAGAGATAGAATGATAGAACCATAGCAACTGATTGGATTTTAAGAGAAATCTCAAATCACAGGAGGACCACCTGGTCCGAAATTGAGATACTGAAAGAGAGGTTGGATGACACAGGATAAACTGTGCTCTAGGGTTAAGCAGAAGTCGATAGATCATGAGGCATCCTTTTAGGCATGATGTATGCCAGGATATGCCAGTCCTTACAGGTAATGGCCACTAAAAATATTCCCCATCATTGCCAGGTCTTAACATTGGTAGTCATGAGAAGTTAGTCTCAAGGTAACCAGCAATAGGCTTATTTATTACATTAGTATTGGGACTGTAATGATTCATTTTAGTCCTGCTGAAACTGACTGAAATTCTTATATCAAAAAAATCAAGTTGGAAGAATGCATTCCAAGGCTGATTTCATAATGCCTCTATAAATGTTTAGATAATAACAGGCAGTTATATTTAGCAAAGTAATTTCTCTAAATGAATTTTCTAAAATAGCTACTAATTATTTATTTACCTGACTTCCATTTTACATAGTCTTATTTTTCTTTGTCAGACAAAATTTTTAAATCCTCTTAAATAAAATATTATTTACCAGTGGTTTTTTTATAAATAAAAATATAAGCTTGAAAGCTGGAGTATGGTGATTTCTGTAAATAATCACTTATACTATAATTTTATTATAATAAAAAGACATATGGGCTTTGAAAAAGTTAACTATAGCTTTATTCATTTTTAAGGAGAGGAATTGATTCTGTACACAATTTCACTTTCCTTGAACTCATCTTAGGTTAATCTTCCCAAATCAAATAACCCTGTTCAACATTTGTTCTGTAAATTTGAAATATGCTGGTCCAAATCAAAGCTCTCTTGAAAAATCAATGTTGCCTTTGTTGGTGAACACTTGTAAATTGAGATGTTTTATATGTTTGGGAAGTTCAACTTTTTAAGGTTTACAATAGTTTGCCAGAGAAAAATGATTTGATTTTTAGTTTTATAAAATATCAAGTAAGGAACCTAATTTCTTTTTTCTCTTGGCTGCCTAGTTCAAGCATCTATAGTTTTGAGCAGGAACTTTTTTCTCCACATAAGTATAATAGCTATTCTAAGTTCTGAAAAATATTCTTGAAATTGATGAATTGAAGTGTAATTATTTTCTGGCTTTTAATTACTTCCCAAATCTGCCATGTTCACTCTGCAAGAGTGAGTGTTAACCCATTGAAGCATAGTTAATTGTGGGCTTGTTAGAGTCAATGATGTTTGGATGTTTCACTTGAAAGCATGAATACTCTGCACACCAATCAACTGATTGCATTCTATATGCCTTACAAGTGTCTCTGTGACACTTTGCAGGGTCTTTTGTCTATGTGCAAAGGAGGTGCACAGCTGTTAAGTGACAAGGTAAGTAATAGTTTTCTGATTACAGTAGTTAAAGGGTGTTCTCTAATGGATTATACTTATCACTTTTAATTCTTTTTAATCTTTGTCTGCATTTCATTAGAATTGCTTTGTCTATTGAATTGCCCTCCTGTTGGTTATTTTGATAAATTTAATGGGTTCTCTTCAAACTGTGGCAGTCCCTCAAAAATATAAGAGTGATATTTAGATTCTTCAGGGTCATTTTACACTTGATTTGTTTTCCAACACATTTTCCTCTTATATACTTTACATTTTTTGCAAATCAAGTATTGTGCATTTTCTACATGCCCTGAGCAAGCTCCTTCTGCTTTAATCTTCCCTGACTTAATCTTACTGACCAAATATGAGATAGTAGGTGAAGCAGTGAGGGAAGAGTCTGTTATCATATCCTGTTCTGCTTGCCTGCTGTGATTGGATTTTTTTTTCTTTTCAAATTTACAAGCAATAGGCTTTCACTGTGCAGTTTCCTAAGAGATGATTCAGATATTGAGAGAAACATTTGTAAGCCTTTTTAGGATCCAGTGATAGCATGAAAGTGAACTTGTAAAAACTGTTTACTCTGCATTTCATGATGCAGAAATGTAATGTTCAGCCATTATTTATTCTGCAAGAGAATATTTTTAGATCTTGCATATGCTCCTTTATATGTGAAAATGACAATTTACATACAAATGTACATCTTGAGATTATATCCCATTGCGCTATAGCTAGTACACTTACCAAACAGCTTTTCATGAGGTATACTGTAATTAATAAAATTTGTCAATTTACACAAAGGTGACTGTGTGGTGAGAATAATTTATTGATATAAGAACAATATCAAAGGTATGACTATACAAAAATTGGTAGGAGATAGATGTAGCAGATGGTGGAATTACAGGATATAGAATTATATGGGTACTTTTTTCAAAGTTTGCTAAAGTGAGACTGAGTACATGACTTTTATTACAAGTTAATTCTGCCTGGAAGCTTGTGTAGTTATAATTTGTCAATATAGTTATAATGGAAATTTGTCTTTGTATGAAATGGAATCCATGCCAAATTATCCTTTGAAGTGTTCACAGCACTCACAAAAATGAAAGGAAGCTCAATTTTCAAAGAACTTCGTGTATTTATTGATTTTTAGAATGCACCAGTGAAGTGGCAAGATAAAACTGATGTATGCTCAGAGATTTAAATGGATTTCATTTTTGGTAATGTAACTAAGAGGCTTAAAGTGTGAGGATGAAAATGGATGAGACAAAACAGTAGTCATTTTCGATTCTTGATTGTCTCTTATTTAAATTGTAGTTGTGCCAAAATACTATTATAAAAAGCATCTAAATTTTAAGTTGTCAATGAGACTATAAAGCTTTAAAATTTCAAAATAACCTCAAATCCTTTGAGTAATTAGGTAGAGAAGAAACAAATAAATATGAACATTAAATTAAGAATCCTTACAATATCAATATAAAATGAATATTAAAATTACTTGAATATGCATGTAGTTACTTAAATAGTTTTTATGTACATATATAAAAACATTTTTATTCATAGAGTTTATTGCAAAATCTTATATTTGACCTACATTTAGTACTTGTGATCTTTATTAAACTAGACAATTAAATTTTGTTAAAATGTGGAACCCATTGGTAGTGGACATTTACTCTCAGGTATTCCTTTTATGTTTGGGATCTATATAATAAACAAAACAACGTGATTAGTTCCGCTTTCTTTATTTTTTCTTTTCTCAAATATTTTATTGCTTTCTTTTTATCTATTACAAGAAATATACATTTATGCTGGGAAGATTCCTCGCTTACTGATCAAACCCAAATTAAAAGAAATTGTAGAAGAGATGGACATGTTCATTTAGAAAATCTTCAGCAAGTAAGTCTTTCAACAAATGTATAGCAGTAATTTATATAGCACCAACAGTGTGTCAAGGCCTTTTCTAAGTGCTTTTTATATATTACCTTATTTGGTTCCTACAACAAATCTTTAAGATAGGCACATTTGACATTTATAGAGAAGAAAAAATAATTTTTCCACGTTTTCAAAGTAGAGCTAGCATTGCAACTCAGTCAAGACGTCTTAAGAATCTGCATTCCTATCAGTGTTCTGTGCTGATTCTTTCCTGTAACTTTTATGATTTGATGATTATTAATGTTAAGCATGAGAAATAAGGTCAAACAGGGGAGAATACCTGGAACTACAATCAGATGATAAGAAAAGTGCTGAAGGGGAAATCACAGACAAATAAATCCCATCCCAGAAAACCTAGAAAATAAAGACAAAGTAGAAAAAGGAGACAGAGTAATGGATCCCAAATCATTAAAAAGTCTAGAATATATAGTAACCACTAAAACTTATTGTGAGCTATTACTTATTTACTGACATGGTTTTGCTTACTTTTAGATTGATTTGAAGTTAATTTCCCAAAATAGTAAAGATGCATTATGTAAGTCAGACCAATAGGCAAAGGAACTCCTGGTGCAATTGGACTATTAGATTCAGTTTATATTTCCCCTCGCTCCTGGCTTTTGCCCTGCTCTCTGGTGAGAGTGGCCTTGGTAATGACTTGCACCACTCCTACATTCTGGAGATAGGTCACAGCTTCTGCCTCTAATGCTGTTTTGTTGTTTCGGAGCAAAGCCCTACAGTGTAGCCCATACCTCTCATCTCTGGGCTGCCTTGTTGCCTTAGGTCAGCTCCACAAAACTTGGACATACTAGAAGTATCACCTTGTGGAGGCAAACTTGGAACAATGGGAGATGCAATCTGGCAGCTGTCTTCTTTCCTCTTCCTTTAGCTAGGCTTTTCAAAGATGCAGTAGCTACGTGATGCCTCTCTGGAGATATCTAGCGAGACTGAACAGTCAGCTGGTTACAGAGCTGTGGTCAGCTCAGCAATGCTTTCCTTCTTTTTTCTCCCTGTCCCTCCTCCCAGCCTCATTCCTCTTTCTTCTCAGTCCTCCTTCCTGTACTCTTGGATGAAGTGTTACCACTAAGCCTTTGCTTCATACTGTCTTTTTGAGGGAATCTAGAGGAAGCTAAGGCATAGCATAATAGTTAATGCACTTTGGTGCTTATGAAGATTACATGAACGGCCTTCGAGAATTTTCTATATAACTGATTTTTGTTGATATTTTATATAGTAAACTACACAGCTCTGTGCTAATTCCTTTTTAAAAATTTTTATTGTATTTTTTCCATTACCATTTATCCACCTTATAGCCTCTTCCACTTCCATACGCTCCCCGCTCCACAATCCCCACACTGCTCTCCATGTCCACGAGTCATTTTCGTTGGAGCCTTCCACCCACTAACCCCAACCCCAGACCTGGCAACCTGCTCTGTATCTATGAGTCTGTCTCTATTTTCTTGTTAGTTCAGTTTGTTCATTAGGTTCTACCTGTGAATGAATCATATAGTATTTGTCTTTCTCTGACTGGCTTATTTCACTGAGCGTAACGTTCTCCAGGTCCACCCATACTGTCGCAATGGGTGCAATCTTTTTTTACAGTCAAGCAGTGTTCCATAGTATAAGTGTACCATATTAAACAAAAAGTTCTACAATGTTAAAATTACTATCATTTTGATGTATTGAGACATAGTTTTCTTGTGTTGTGCTTGTTTCTTAAAAATGTGCTGTACTTAAATATAAATTGCTATGTTCTGGGAAACATTTTCCCATTTCTCTGAATAAGTGTATGTATAGAAAAATCCTCTTAAACATATAATGTTCTTATCTGCATTTTGACATTTATCTGTATTACTTGTTATAATAGCAAATAATGTCTAGAAAATTTTCTAATAACTCCCTTTGTAAAGTAAAAATTATGGTACTCTAAATCAAGTATTTTTATTTTAAAATACTTCATAAGAGGTAGGAAAGACTTTAGTGCATACACAACACACATGTAGCACACACATCCTAGAACACTAACCTATCACAAGGTCAGAAACACCTTCAAACAATACATATAAATATGTTGGAATATAAATATCTAAATATAATTAAAATGAAATTCAATTCATCCTCAGGTCAATGTTATTTTAACTTGATATTACTTGCAAATGTACAGGCGGCAGGTGCATATTCAAATGCAGATGTTGTTTTTTTCTGTTTACTTGCTAAAGGCATTCCATATACTGATTATTATGGAAAATTATACTGAATAATCTTTAACTAGACAGTATTATTCAGAGTGGATTCTGTGCCATATGAAATTCGTGGGGAAAATCTTCCTGAGAGCTGTGTATATGGATTGTTTAGAAAAAAAAATTTTAATTAGTTGTTAAATTTAGAAAAAGTAAAACAAATATATCTGGTCATTACAACTGTGAAATGCAAAAAGAAATTAAACACACAGGATATCCTGAGATTTCAACATCTAGTGGGCAATTGGGATTTCTCTTCTTATTAGCATTAATCAGTAATGAATAAGTTATTGTATTTATGTCTCATGTACTGAACTTTCTCACCAAAATTTCAGTGTTTAAATAAGAAGAATATAAGAGCTACACAAGAACAATTTTTTGTCTGTTCTGTTCACTGATACATCTTTAGCTAGTAAAAAGGTTCCTGACATATATTAGATGTCCAATAAATATATATTTATGGTATGAATAAATATGAAAACAAACAAAAGCAGGAAAAAAGTAAGAGATGTAAAGTGTCATAGTATAAGAGAAGAATGATAAATTCTCAGGTATGTTTTCAGGATATGGTTAGCTTTTCTTTATCTCCTAAATGCATAGTACACTATTTAACACATAGGAAAGCAACATTATCAACACAAATTTGATAAAATAAATTTACACCAAAAGATTGTATATAAGTATAATTTTAGTTTCTTGATGACTTCTGGGTATTTAGTTGCCTCGTGATGATTATAAAACTATAAAGGTTGAAGAAATAGAATATTCAGTCTACCTCTCCTTTATCAAAAAAAGTATTACCTGGCTGGTAATTTAAGTACTTTGGACTTTCCAGTCCCCCATAAAACAAGTATGCAGTTTTTTGAAAGCCTTTTTCATACCCTATTTCTGCCTCAGAAAATGCAACAATACTATTCTTGTCTCTAAGAGTTCTTTAACTTGTTGTGGTAAAATGAATACAAACACATGCACACATGTACACAGAGTATTAAGGGACTAAAAACAGTAAAAAATAAATTAATAAGCAGAGTGTTATGGACTAAATCAATTGTGAAATGCTTAGAGATCACATGTAGTTCAGAAAAGAGTGATGAGAATTGGGCAGCAAGTAACACATGTTTCACGGTAAGTTTGGACATGCATTGGGCAGAGTAGATCTTACATAACATAACATATCACTTTGTCTAATTCTCATTACCCTCTCATATTCCTCTTTTTGTGAATTTTAATTCATTTTTGTCAGAACAGTTTGATGATAGCTTTATCATTAGATGATATAAAAGACTGCCTTTAGCAATTTGTAGCATGTCTAAATATTCATGAGTATAGAGATAACAATCACTTTGGGAACCTGCTAGTTAGGGGGAAAAAGTAATTAAAGTCTTCCAAATGAGCTAACTTAGATGTAAATCAGATGTAAATATTTCATCATTTTAAAGAGAGACAAACAATTTCCTTTCCAATATGACTAAGTCCCAGCAACAGCAACAATTTTGTAGTAATGGGTGTCACTTTTACTGTACAGGCAATTGGTTTGTTATTTCACGATACTCTTCTACAGATTTGCCTCAATTTCTTAGGCTGATTATGTTCAAAATTTTGAGTGAAATATTGGAGTTTAAATAAGTTTTCTCAGTAAGAATATAGATAAGTAGCCTCAGTCAAACTAAAAAAAAAGAAAAGAAAAAGAATTAAAACTACCACATGATCCAGTAATTTCACTTCTCTGTATGTATCCAAATGAAATGAAATCACTACATGAAAGATATATCTGTACTTCAATATTCATTATTTACAATAGCCAAGATACAAAGTGTTCATTGACAGATTAATGAATAAATAAAATTATATATATAAGTGAGATCATACTAGCATAATGCCCTCAAGATCCATCTATGTTGTTGCAAATGAAAAGGAAATAACTACCACTTAAGATTTGGTTATATATAAAACACACAGAAACAGAGAGTAGAATGGTGGCTTCCATGGGGTGGAGGGTAAGGAAATGAGGAGATGTTGGTCAAAGGGCACAGACTTCTAGATGAATAATATGAATAAAATCTGGTCATATAATACTCAGCATGGCGACAGCAGTTAACAGTACTCAATAACTGTACAGCTGGTCAATGTTCTTACCACACACAGAAAAAATTATAATCATGTGAGGTGATGGATGTGCTAACTAAACCATATGTAGTAATTATTTCACAATTCTATGTGTATCAAATCACCATGTTGTACATATTAAACTTATATAATATTATGTATCAATTATATCTAAATAAAGCTGAAAAATATATAGCCCTGACCTCATTTAAAATATATCATATTACTTCCTCTTTCCAATGGCCTCTTTCAACTTTTCTAAATAATAAGGTCCCCCTTTTTCATCTTTTTTCTAAGCCTTGAAGGGTCTTCTTTTTCCTGTGTTAGTGTCCCAAGAAACCTTCTCCACTGCTGTCCATAAAACAGTTCTTGGAGGATACCTTGGATATACTCAGGTATCTTTTTTTAATGCCTGGAATTTTTATGCATTTTTAACTGAGGTTCAGTAGTTTTCAGACTTTGGCTGGTGGGCACGCTCCTTCTTTCCTACAATACACATAATTCTTATTAATAGCAAAGCCTTATTTATATAGTTTGTGTCCTTTTTTGAAAACATAAATGATGATTAATTTTTTATATCAATTTCAGCATCAGTTTAGTTATTTTATTTGCTTATAAAACTAATAATATTAACATTCATATGTAAAAAGTCTTTGCATCTATTGATAGAATTCAAATAATAGTTGCTTTGTAGTCTCAGGATTTGGATCAGTATTTAAATTGAAAAGCTTTAGAATTATGCTTAGTGAAATAAGCCAGGCAAAGAAAGCAAAATACCATATGATATCACCTAATACAGGAAATTAAAGAGCAACACAAACAAACGAACTAAATAGAACAAAGAGTAGAATAGTAGTCAGTAGGGGGGAGGGGGAGGGAGAGAAGGGGGATAAGTAAGGGAAGGGTTTAGTCAAAGAACGTGTATAAATGACTCATGGACATGGACAACGGGGAGGGATATGATTGTGGGAGAAGGGATGGGCTGGGTGGGGGGAAGCAATGGGGGAAAAATGGGACAACTGTAATTAAAAAACCAAAAAATAAAAAATAAAAATAAATAAATCGAAAAGCTTTAAAGGGGAGCAGTTAAGTCTAGCAATATCAATCATGACTGTATTTTTTCACAAGTATAAATGTTAGAAAATAAGTAATGCAAAAACATAAACATGAACATTTTTATAATATACTATTGTTCCCATACAATTATTGTACATAATTGTTACAGAGACGATTATGCCAAACTGAAAGCGTCTGTTAAAAGATACATATGAGCCTTGCCTGGTATTAAATTAACAGTTATACAGACATTCACGAGTATGAAATAAGACAAAGATTTGTGCAAATCATGTCTTCTTAATGATAAATTCACTTAAGTGTAAATGTATGCTATGGGAATGTAGGAAGAACTCTGTTACAAATTTTTCACAAAACTGAATTATCAGATAGACATAGAAGTTAGCAAATGAGAATTGCCATACAAAATTTGGTGTACAGAACATTTACATATTTTTGTTTTTATACTTTAAGTTCTTTAAAATTGAATACAAAAATATATTTGGTGAAACATTGCAGCTCCCTTATGACTTCTTCTCCTTAGGACTCTTCAAGACCTCATCTCTGCAGCACTCAGTTTGAAAACCAATATCCCAGTAAATGAGAAATGGACTAATCTAAGGCTTGACCAGACTATTAGTTTCAAAATGAACACTTGGAAGAAGTATGGCAAGTCGGGTGATACAGGCAAGAAGAGAATGTAGTCTGGGAAGTTCACAGTGTCACTAGGCAAGGACAATAAAGGTTGAGAGCAAGTTTGATAGGAAGAAAAGAACCGAGAAGGCAACCATTGTGCAAGGATTGAACACCCACTTGTGGGAGAATCAATCTTGAGGCAGATGTTAAGCAGCCGTTCTTATCAAATGCTCCTTTTTGTTGGCTTCGCTTGGAGACTTTTTGGTTGTTCTTTGTGACCCTTTTTGTTCCCACAATGATACTATGCCTTGTGGCAAAAGAAGTCATGTATTTCTTATCAGTACTACCCAAATTGTTCCTTGGATTTTTTTTTTTTTTTTGCAGTTCCTGATTTTAAGATAATCCAGTTCTAAAGATAGGTGTGGAATTTCAGAAAGATGTATTATTCTCTGTATCCTTTAAAAATTATCTATTCCATTTATATTTTAAATGTAAACTTTCTATTGAACCCCTCTTCAAAGTAATTTTATTTTATGTATAGTCGTCGTCGGCAGCCGTCCGTCTCGAGAGACGATGGTGTAGCTTCTTAAGAGTCTATCTGCACCGCCGAGAATGGCTGTGCAGTCCGACTCGGGAGTGACACGGTATCTGTCTCCTCCTGTGTTGAATCGACATCTTGTGATGACGCTGGAGTGTCCTCTCCAGTGAAGCTGAAGCTACAGAGCCTGGGCAGGGTGATATGGAGGGTCTGCTGTTGCCCATGCAGCAGACCCCCCCTCTCTTCGCAGCTGAAGGGTCCGAGGGAAAGATGGAGTCAATACAGCTTGGCTTCAGGTGCGCCGCAGGAGTTGCCGGTGTTGACTACAATGTCAAACCGCCTTAGGGACTCCGGCTCCGGATTTTCTGTCGGGGTTTACTCCCCTAGCCTTTCTCCTGAAGAGGTATGCCGCAAGGCAGCGGAGGTTTTTTGGAATCAGAGTTTTCCTTCTCTGATGTGCCCTGACTGGAAGATCGAACCAGCGACACTTAGCTCGCAGGCCAACGCTCAATCCACTGAGCCAAACCAGCCAGGGGCTTATGTATAGTATTCCATCACTTATCGTGGGTATTACTTTCTAGACCGCCCCACGATAGGTGAAAATCCGTGAAGTAGGAACCTTACACTTATTTTAGTATTTATATATATTTTAAGGCTTTATAAACCCTTTCCACACACTTATAAACTGTTCCCAGTCCCTTATTAACCTTTCCTGCTCCCTTATTAACCTTTTCCACACTTTTATAAACACTACTTATGTTCTTAAACATATTCTACACTCTCAAACCTACATTACTTTAACAACATATGTATATAGTATCACAAAATCCCATGATATAGCAAAAAATCCATGATAAATAATTAAATATATATATTTAAAAATCCCACGATGCAGTGAGGACACCATAAGTGAACTGCGATATAGGGAGGGACTACTGTATACTTCTTCTAATTTGATAAATTAATTAGTTAATTATAATCTAGATGGCTGGCAGACAGTCCTTTTCCAGGGAACTACGTCTCTATAGAATGAAATCAAGTTGAAGTTATGTGACACTGGTACTTTGGTCAGCTATATACATTCCCAGCAGACTGTCTTGAGATCCTCATACCTGCAGTGTTACATTATTTCCGCTTTAGATTTTATCCATAGCATCTTTGATTTTCAGTCTTTGTTTATTATGAAAGTCATTTCAGTGGCAATGACTGACTTTCTGAAAGCCTCACAGATTGATTCAGGCTACCTCCTGTATTCAGGTTCATGCTGAGTCCCCACTTGAAATTAATGGGAAACGTGCAGCTGCATCTCTGGGTGGGCCTCATCTTCCCTCACTCCCTTAAATCCTCCCCACCTGCCTTTTAAGCACTTGGAAGGACAACAGTGACATCTTCACAGCAAAGCATTCTCTGCTTTGGTGACTCTTTCTCGCTGGCCCATTTCACTGGAAGGCTGAATTTTCTTGTATTTGGGCCACAGATCAATTTCAGCAGCATAGATGTTTATAATATACATAAATGAGTTGGATGAAAGCATTGAAACAAAATTTCTATGTCTGCAAATGAGGCTGGAATTGGAAACAGGGCCAATAATGAAGGGCAATGAAACCTGATTCAAGGAGAAGATGGTTTGAGTAATAGTGCCAACAGGCACCCAATCAACTTAAATGAAGACAAATATTAAATAATTTAGGAGAAAAGTACCAAGCTGGAGACTATCTTTTAAATAGAATAATGAACCAGCAGTTCAATCAGTATATGGTTTGAAAGTTATTATAGAAAATAGCAAAAACCATCAACTCAAATTAAACCTAATGAGAAATTAATAGAAACACAATAATGGTTTATATGTTGGAAGAGATAGACTACAATACAGAACCCTGATTGTATCACTGTAGAAATATTCTCATTTACTTAAAATTGTAAAAGATGTTTATTAAGTTGGAAGTCCCACAAAGATGCAAACTCTGATTTATCTGATGAGTCTTCCTGTGGGAAATTCATTTTGTTTTACTACAAATGCACCACCCTCTTTTTGTATAAACTGTTTATAAAATAATCCTACAAAATTATGTACTTTGATATGATTGGGCTTATTTCATCATACTGAGCTGCTATATATTTAGCATTTAAAGACACATTCAGAAGTTATATATAATATAATAGTTATAGCTAATGTTTTGAAAACTAACTTGGACAGTGATCCAAGCACTTTACATATCTAGTTTAACCCTTTATAAAAAAATCCTTTGAGGTAGGAACAAGGAACACTTTAGATTTTAGTTTTAAAGAGAGTAGGGTAACTGAGAAGTTAAGTAACTTGCCTGAGGTGTCATGCACAGTAAGAAACACAGCCTAAATGCAAGCCCTAGATTATCTTCAAAAGCCATGTTCTTAATCACTATGCTGTCTTTACTAACTCTGTGCAAAGCAAAAACCATTATAGCAACTTTTACTAATGAGGAAACTGAGGAACAGAGTAGCTAAAAGACATTGCTCAAGTTACAAAGCTATTAAATGGCTTTAGATTCAGATTCCAATCTGCATGACTTTAAACTCCATGTTCTTTCTATACAATATATGCTTCATACTAGCTAAAAACTTTGACCTTTCCTCCTCTGTGTTCCAGATGGGAGGAAGGAGGCAAACCAATGACTCTAGACTGTAAACTGCCAGGATATATAATATAATGTGAATTTATTTGTTTACAAGCTCAAATACCTGCCTGAACTCCACTGAACTTTATATTTTTATACTTGATTATAATGAACATTGATAAACCAATCCCTCCAAAGGCTTTTATCATAAATAGATTAATCAAGTTGCTCTAATAGTGAAATATAAATTTCACTGACACCATCTCTCCAGTGAGATGGTTTAATTTTGTCAACACATTTAGAGACATGTGAGGGAATAGAGTGCCTGAGATACTTATTAATGAATTGCCTGTGTTGTCTATTTTATAAACCAACAGAAACGCACAAAGAACAAAGCGATTGCGTGTGGCTTTGATGAGAACTGCATGTTGAAAGTTAACTTCTGATGCTTTAACAAACAAACAGATCTGAAATCCTGACTGAAAAGTATAGTTTAACAGTTCAGTACAATTATGTATGTTTGAATATTTATGTCACATATGCACCTTTTAAAGGCAGCATTGGAGGATTCTATGTTTAAGAAAAATGAAGAACCTTATTTTAGCTGTGAAAATTTATTCTTGAGAACAGTGCATAGAATTCAGACTTGTGAAGCACCTTTTCTATTGCTGCATCATAACTTGAAACCTAAAATTCTTTCCTTGAAGCCATGATCTAAAGACTATGTAAAAAACAGTAAAAAAAAAAAAAAAAAAAAGAAGGGAGAGATGCAAAGTATTTTCCCCAAAATGTTACATTACATGTCAAACATGTCTTGCATGTGTGAAGACATATGTGTATATTGAAATCCAGCTACTACTGGGAATCAGCCACTAGGAAACAGCCCCAATTCTAAAGTCTGGAAAGAGATTCAGTTCAATGAAAGGAAAATGTTTTTCAGAAGTGACAATCAAGAGGAGTTGGCAGTTTAGGCAAACTATGGGCATCATGGGTATCAAACCATAAAGATAGAAGTGTTGTAGCTGATGGTGGCCATGGTGATCAGAAGTTCAGGGCCAAGTCATGTCCGTGATTTTCTGTTTGGAAGAACTTTGCATTGGGGGAAATGGTCAGTAGTGTTTGGGTGGGTATTTTCAGGTAAGACATCATCTCATCCAGGGGGAATTGTCAAGAATAAAACAGACACCTAGTTTTAAAGTGTAAGGCAAGTTCTAAAGTCAAGGATGAGACTCAGATACAAAGCAGAAGCAGTGTGTGTACAATAATTAGGTCACAGTGAAGTCCAGACTGGACTGTCTGTGAGGATGACCTCATGAAGACCCTCAGGTGGATGTACACAAGCATCTTTACTCTCTTTCATCTAGAAGAAACCTTAGTCTTTAGATGTTGGGTTATATATCATTATTTGAAAGAAGTAAATTCGGAAGCCTGGAGTTCAGGTAGTGTCTAACAACATACATTTCAATAACCTCAGATTAATTAAATCAGTGGTTCAGTCAATTTTATTAACAGACTTTCCCTTAGGTAAATGACAACAATAAATCATGTTATCAAGGTATTTTCAAGGTTCTATACCATAGACGTGGTATGCATATCAGGTTTGTATTGATACTATATACATATTTTACCACTGTTTCAACAGAAAACTTGAAATGTGATTCACATCAAGCCACCCTCAAAAATAAATGAATATGTTCTTTCTATTTTAATCATTTTGAAACCAGAATTCATTAATAGAATATAAAAAACAATGCAATTTCAGAATGAAATCCTTTAATGTAGCAGTTTTGGTGCACACAAACTGATTCAAAAGCATTTTATTTCCTCACAGTCATTACAGGAAAACTCAATATTCTATTCATTTTACACACCAGCTCCTCCAGTAGGCATGCTTAGCTTTTGAGCTGTTTGCATGGTATGTGTATGACCAATCTGACAAGATGGGCATTCAAACAGACATATAAAATGTAAGGATTTTGAATTATTATCATATATATTTCATTTATGAAAATATTACTATACTTATAAAACTCTCATCATGATAGTATTTATTTGATAAACTTAGCGTAATGTTAATGGTGACAATAAATAACCATTTTCCCTTTAAATAAAATCATGTATATTTATAATAATCAAATATCTTAATTATTTTTTCACTTTTAACACTATGAAGAATTTTCATTCACATTGACAAAAGGAATAAAACAATTTCCCACAAGAAAATGTATGTGAAATTTGCCAACTTTGTATTTGAAATCAGGAATAATTAATTTTAAGTAACTCATATAAATGCAGTGTGAAAATTATATGGTTTTTCATTTAACTTGTATAAAATATTATAAATTTGTTTAAAAGACTTTAAAAATAAAATGTAAGTTCCAAGAGAGCAGAGGTTGAGTAGGTCTTATTCCCCTTATACACCTAGTACCTAGCATGGATCCCAGCATAGACAGGCACTCAAGAAAAACTTGATGAATACATAAATTCAAAACAAATTTAATATATTATTATATATAATTTAATGTTATTTATTTTTTATTTCTCAGTGTACAAATGTTAAAAGCATAACATTTGTCCTGAGATATTCTGTGAAACTACATATAATTATTTAAAGTACTGAGAACAAATATTTCTACAACAGCATTACTAGTGACTTTTAGTATTATGTGCTATGTACTTAGTGCTTTAAATAAGATAATAAAGCAAGATATTCATAATATATGAGCTTTATAGCACTCAGTTTAGCATTTTGATGTTAGAGAAGTGATACTTGGTTTTTAAGAACAATAGAAATAAAATGAGGAAACAACAAAAATGTTCTTAATGCAGGAAAGAAGTCTGTCTGGAAAAAGTCCAACTATTGTTAATATAATGAGAATGGTTTGAATGGCAGCAAGGAGAGTGGACTGGGATGTGCATGCATGAACAATGATGACTTCACTGTACTAGTCAGTGGGGGTGGTAGATGCCCACCATTGTGTGAGCACATGCACTGTGTGGCCATGGCATTCCAAATGACTGAGTGAGTAGAGCAATGAATATGCATCAAATTTTGCTTTAAGCTTGAACATTCTTTGGTGAAAACTATTTGTATGACTCAGAAGGCCACAGCTATAGGTAACTGGTGACTGGCAGCTTCATCACAACAATGCACCAGCTTATGCATCATGTCTCCTACAGAGTCTTTTGTGTGTGTGTGTGTGTGTGTGAAGCATCAAGTCACCCAGGTGACTCAGTCCCTCTACAGCCCAAATTTGGCACCCTGCAAGTTAGGGCTTTTCTCAAAACTAAAATCAGCTTTGAAAGGGAAGATATTTCAGACCATCTATGAGATTCAGGAAAATATGATGGGGCTTCTGATGGCAATTGGGAAAACTCTGTGAGGTCCCAAGGGGCCTACTTTGACGGGGACTGAGACATCGTTGTCTTATGTACAGTGTTTCTTGTATCTTCTTCAATAAGTGTCTCTATTTTTCACATTACATGACTGGATACAGTGATTTCCAATCCTTCTAATATGGAGAAACACTTTTAAAAAATCACACATGATGATGCTCATTTTCTTAATGTGTGTTGATTTCAGAATAGAGTGATTAAGTCTGAATTCAGTGACCTTTCCAATGAATTTATATAATATTAATCATTGCCATTAAATACATTTTTAATACTTTGCTTGTGTGTAAGGTGTCTGTGATGAAGTGATACATGAAATATAAGTTGGTGAGATTCCAGTTTTCTTGTTTCAGCCCCTGATGGTCCCTTATTAGTAGCTCTATAGGACGACTCCCAGTTAGAGCATTGCTGTTGCTCTCACAATCATTCTTATGATTCATTGTGTGTTACAGTTAACAATGGACTGACTAGAGTATACAGAAGCAGAGATAGCAGTTTCATGGAAACTATATATTTTTGTGATACTCACTGCATATTCTTTAGTAAATATGTAGAAAAGTACTTAGAAAGGTGGAAATTTGTGTGATACTCTTGTTCATATGTGTTTAGCATTCAATTTCTTTTCTATTTACTTGTTAAACAAAGAAAACCCTGTGTTCTCCAACAAGGCTGATGAAGTAATGTCAAGTTTACTAAAGAAATAGTAAAGTTAACACTGCACTAAACATATACACTTTCTCTGTTGATTCCTTCAGTTAGAGCATTGCTATTGGTGTCATAACATTTTTATAATTCACTGTGTTATAGTTAACAATGAAATTACTAGATTATATAAAAGCAGAGATAATAGTTACATGAAAACTAGTTTTTTGTTTTTTTTTTAAGTGAGGTTCACTGCATATTCTTTAGTAACTGTAGAAAAGTAGGAAGAAATGGGGGCATTTGTGTGATTCTTTTGTTCATATGTATTTAGCATTCAGTTTCTTTTGTATTTACTTGTTCAACAAAGAAAACCTTGTGTTTTCCAATAAGGCAAAGCAAGTAGTGTCAAGTTTACTAAAGAAATAATAAAGTTTATGCTGTACTAAACATACAAAAAGGACTCCCATGCCTTAGAATGTATCTATAGCAGAAAACAAAGACTGACCATTTTTAAGATTCTAAGTTTAAAAGACAGAAGTTATTCATTGATTAAGGGATGCATCTGAATAGACAAATCCATCACTTTTCTTGCTCTCAAACAAGATATCATATTTGACCCTCTGAGCTGGAGAGAAGTGAGGGTTAGGGTGGGTAGTTTGGGTAAGAAGACAGATGTCATGAACCTGGGGGATTGGAACACATTTGAATCCCTTTGGAAATATTAGATAATGGCAGAGTTGTGTTGTATGTTTCAGACCTGATCTACACTGAAGGAACAAGTGGAGAGGGTCAGAGACAACTTCCAAAAGCTTTGAACTATTACCTAGAGGTGTTGGAGGTAATCTGAAAATTTCCTGTGAGCTCTATTTGGGGTGAGGAATTGAAACAAGAGAAGGAGTGGGTCCTTCCCAGGAGGTGTCCAGATTAGTATGAAGAGCTAAACATCAAAAAGTTGTAGTGTGGGTCATTGTTTCTGGACCTAGAGGGAAAAAAATTATATTTTTAAAATTTATTTTTAGAGAGGAAGGGAGGAAGAAAGAGAGGAAGAGAAACATCAGTGTGTGGTTGTCTTCTTTGTCTCCCCAACTGGGGATCTGGCCTGTAACCCAAGTGTGTGCCCCAACCAAGAATCAAATCAGTGACCCTTTGATCTGCAGGCCAGTGCTCAATCCACTGAGCCACACCAGCCAGGGAAAAAATCTCAATTTCCAAGGACTATTGTATCCAAGAAGTCCAAGAGGGGGTTGAGTCAGCAGAGGAAATAAAAGACAATTATAAAGCATGTGAACTAATATAAATGAGGAATAAAATGCAATTTTGCTTTGTAAGAATCAGGGAATATAGGCATAAACAATTTGAGATTAAAGGAGCTTGACTATATTCTCCATTTAGTAGGCACTAGTTACAATATTGTTAAATTAATAAGTTGCTTTGTTTTTTCTTCTCTTTTCACCTCTAGAGAGCTAGGATTGGTGGCTTATCTCTCAGATAGAATGTATCCAGAGGAGCACAGGCTGGGCTGGTCCTTCAGGGGATTGGAGAGAGGAGGAATAAAAACTGTGATGAGACAGTAGCTGCTAAAGAAAGATGAACCATGAGAAAGGAAATAAGGAAGAAAATAATTTTTAAAAAGAAATATCTTTAATACTTCTAATATTATAGAATAATATTCAGATTTGGAATAAAAAGAGCTTCAGTTTTAGAAACTTTTTCTATTCCAGAATGATCTTACCTCTTTAAGCAGTCTCACAGATCATCTCTAGAAAGATGATCATACTTATTTGGAAATACAGTACCAACACAGTCAACACTTAATGGTCTGTCTAATGCCACAGAAGATCAAGGAGACTGGTTCTACAGGGTGTGGCAAGATGTAAGTCAATGGTCTCCTTTTAGAGAACCATTTCTATAGAAGGACTGGAAGAAGACATTGCAGATGTTTAAGTAAAAATAAATATGGAAGAAGGGAAAGAAATGATGGAAGACCAAGAAATGTGTCCACAAATAAGTGATTAGCAGTAGTTAGAAAAAAACCCTATCTAAAATCTAGGCTAGAGAGAAAGAAGCCTATAGAGAGCAATTGCTTGAAAATACTGGAGAAGGAGGAGAAATATAATTTATGATTTGCTGTTAACTTTAAACCATAAATATATTTAATAAATAAAGGCTTTATGCAGTGTCATTAGTGTTAGAGAAAAAAAACGTTCAACTAATAGTTATAATCTATTCATAAGCATGAAGAAATCATGTTTGGGTATAATTACTAAGAGAGCATTAGTAAAGGAGAAAAATATTTTTAATCTACTAATAGACCTGAAATAAATCATGCATTAGGTGTAATTACTGGGAGAATGCTTGGATCATTGCTGATAATTTGACATGATTCTGTTTAATTTACCTGCCTATTTTTAATAAAAACATGATGTTTGTGATGTATTTTATTGTCTGTTTATCATACCAGCACATTGATATAAGAATAAGAATACTGTGAAATAGTAACAAACTGCCTGTTCTTCTAAAGAGCTGTGAGAATAGCCTCAGCATCCTAACTTTATATTAAATTTTCTATCATGATTTCAATTCATTTTAAATTAAATCTCTCTTTCTAAAGGGAATAAGTTTTACTGCAAGTGCTTCTGTAAGCTGTCAACTGTCCCATTATGGGCTACTAATCTCCCTGGCAGAATCTGGGTCATCACACAGTCCCTTGGATCCAGTTATTTATGATCTGATTTTATTTTCATGGTTAGTTCCCATCCACAGACTCTTATTGCCACATTTTTGCATTATTAATGAAGTCAGGATATTTTGTCTTGTCACTTGTCTTTCTTTTAATCTTTTTTTTAACTCTAATACCTAGTCTTCTTTAAGCACATCTTTAATCATTATGCTCTCTTTTTCAAGAATCATTAGCTCCTCTGAGCTTCTTCATTGTTATCCTTTAATTATTTTATTCTAGCAGATGAGAAATAATATATTGCCACTCTGCCCCCAAAGAGACTTTTTATGTCCTACCATAGCATAAATCATTTGTCTCATATAGTATATGTTTAATTAGTTTATACATTGAAATTAAATGTATTATATGCCTCTTTGGCCCAAACTCTGTTCTAGTTCCTAGTAATATAAAATACAGATGGATATACAACTGAGAAAATGGCGAAAACCCATGGCATTGGCCCTCGAGTACACCAGCCGTGTGTGGCAAGCAGATGGGAAAACTAATGATTCCAGCATAGAATTCAGAAGAACACAGAGATGAAAGAACAAGGTGATATTGCAGAAAATAAATAACTAATAGGTGGGTGCTAGGTACATGTGTGTGGTTGATTAAGAAGTGTCACAACAAAATTGTAATCAGTTCACTAATGCCAGTTGATGAAAAACCATATGGGTTAAAAAGTGAGCCAGTAGGGAAGTCCTAAAAGATTTGAAACAGAAAAAAAAAGTCAGTTTAGAAGTAAATAAGGTAAAATCAGTGTGGAGGATGGATTTAAGTTGAATGCACTAAAGGCAAATTGACTAGATAGTGGGCTATTATAGCAATAATATAGGTCTGAATAAAGATGATGCCTGCATGGATGGAATTAAGTAAACATTTAAGTGACAACTCGTTTTTTTTTTTTTTTAATTAATAGACTTTATGTTTTAGAGTAGGTTTAGGTTTATAGAAAAATTGAACAGAAAGTACCTGGAGTCCCATATTCTGTCTCAAATGCCATTCTAGTTTTCCCTCATAAACATCTTGCATTAGTGTGGTATACTTATTAAAACTGATGAACAAAATCGATGCATTATTATTAACCAAGATTATCTCTCCTATGTTATATTCTAGAAGTTTATAGTTTTGCACTTTACATTTAGGTCTATGATTCATTTTGAGTTAATGTTTGTGAAAGGTGTAATGTCAATGTATAGATTCTTTTCTTTTTTTGCATGTGAATGTCCTGTTTTTCTAGCATCACTTATTGAAAAGACTGTTATTTCTCCATTAAATTATCTTTGTCCTTTTGTCAAGTATCAGTTGGCTATATTTGTGTGGGTCTATTTCTGGGCTTTCTATTCTGTTCCACTGATCTATTTGTCATTCTTTTTACAATACCACACTGTATTGAGCACTATATCTTTACAGTAAGTCTTAAAGTTGGATAGTGTTAGTTATCTGATTTTGTTCTTTTTCTTCAGTATTGTGCTGGTTATTATGGGTCCTTTGCCTTTCTATATAATCTTTAGGATCAGTTTATTAACATAACAAAATATCTACTGGAATTTTGATTGGGATTGTGTTGAATCTAAAGATCAAATAGGAAAGAATTGACATATTAACAATATTAACAATTTATTAATTATTATTAACAATATAATCATAAGTTACCATTATAAACACTGTCTAGTGTGTATTTGAAGTAGAGAGTAAATATACAGAAATTAGGGATTACTTCTAGATCTCTGATTAGGGCACATAGATGGGTCTTATCACTGTGTTGGGCAAAATATTTTGACATGATAATAATCAACTAGATATTAAATGATTAGAATTAAAATTTACACAGGGAAACGTGGTAGAGACAACCAAATATGTGGGTGAATAAAGGAATCTGGAATACAGGTGGCTGAACAAGATATAAATATTTGGAAATCTTCAGCATACATGTAATTGAATCCATGGATATACATGATGTTGTCTAGGGAAAATAGGTGATGTGAGAAAGGGAGATGTAAGACTATGTTATGAAATGTAAAAATTTAAGGGTGGATATAGGAAAAGTTTCTCAGGAAGGAATCATGGTGAGAATACTAGAAATGAAATGAAATAAAACAATAAACAGTAGAAAATATTACTTTGGAAGCCAGAACAGAAAAGAATTTCAAGAAAAAACCTTGTTGGTACAGACAAATATAGTAGAATAGCATAAAGAGTAAAACTGCAAGGGAAAAACATATTCCATATACATGAATTAATAGAGCCACAAATGCAGACAAGTCATTTAAAAGTGCTTACCTTGAGAAAGGGAGCAATATAATTAAAGAGAAATACTATTGTTACTGTTAATGTAATTGTTGTCATTGTCATTATCATAATTATCATTTTTTAGTTTGTATAAGTTAGAGTATGTTTATATATTGAGGGTAAAGAACTAGTAAAAGTTTAGAAGGGGAGATAGAGAAATATTTTACCAAAATGATGAGAAGAACTGTGATTCCTAGCACAAATGCAGAAATTAGTCTGGACAAAGAACACTTTTTTCTCAAGCAATGAATAAGTCAATAAGGAAATGATTGATGAGTGACAGTAAGCTTGAAATTTGGGCCCTAGTAAAATATAGAATATAAATTCTAATAGTCACTTGACAAAAGTTATTACAAATATTTCTCCTCAGATCCTGAGTATTCAAGGAAATATTAAACTAAGTTACCCCCAATGTTTTACTTTAAAACAGCATGATTTTTTGGAGATAAAGTATGGAAATTTTCAATCCCTCTCCGAAATCATGCCAAATATGCAGATGAAATTGACATTGCCCAATGAGACAATTCACCAGGCTCTTTCTTATAACTGAGAATATGACAAAGCAGCCATGTCCGGCATTGTCAGAAATTTGTATTTCTTAGCATACTTTCTACAAGTTTTGAACAGTCCAGTTTTCAGATCAATGGATGGATGGATGAGGCATGATGTCTGGACATGAGTTTTTCCTTGAATACAATCAGGTGCTACCGGTTTTAATATTTTTTACTGATGCTCTTTTTGCATTGCTCTCTGTCAGTCAGGGTCCAGTCATAACGAATTTCATGTAGAGAATTGATTACATAGATATGTTAAGGTCTGAAAAAGCAGAAAAGAGAAATGTCTTAGATTTTAACTACAGGAATAAATGATCACAGCTGGTGGAAGAACAGGAGGATATGAGGTTTTCAGTGCTCAGAAACTGGGGAGCGTTGCCTGGAGCCAGAGCATGGAGAGAGAGAGAGAGGCAAACCCATGAGGGCACTGGGGACTTGAGTCTTCTGAGCGCTCTGCTAGGGCAAAGGGTGGGTGGAGTTCTGTGCTGTAAGTACCTGAAATGCTAAAAATTATCGCACATTTAGCTGTACCATGTCTACAGAGACTGGCAGCAAGAAAGTTTTTCCTATCGTTTGACGTTCCTTTTTGCTGCGAGTCCCTCTGGTAGAAGGAAATTGGCCAAGGAAGTTAGATAATGTAGTTAGCTGAGGAGCCCTAGCTCCCCCCACCAAGAAAACAAAAACAAACAACAACAACAAAAACCCACATACAGCAGAGCACAAAGGAGTAGAAAAGGGGAGTGAGGGCAAACAAAATTATTACTGGCAAAATGAACTTTCCAGCAGGAGCCTTCTTTGACAAGATTCTAGGGTGGAAGAGTGTTTACAATGAAATCACCATCACTGGAGCCATCCAGTTGATTTGAAATCAGGACATTCCAAACATGGGCCAAAAGTCGGAATTTATCCTTAATAGACATAGAAGGAAGACATCTACCACAAGCTTATGGTCTCAGGAGGACTCACAGTGACTCATGTTTTCAGCCGATATCCTGGAAGTTTTCCCACTCCAGAGAGAAGCACCACATTTAGATAAAACTTAGGTGAGATTATGCTTATATCTGTACAGTGGGAGAAAAGGTAATGTTGGAGAAAGTGCAAGAAATCTAGACCCCAGATGCATTTCCAGGGAGATGCATTATAGAAAGATTCGTTGCATATGGAAATTGAGGATCTGAAAACTGATCCCTGTAAAAATATCATAACCATGTATCTCTTTGGAAGTCCTTATGAACTGTTACATGTATGGGCACTTCACTTTGAAGACTTCTGTTATAGATAACTTAAAAAAATATGTGTAGAGGAATCTAAATTTACACTGAAATAAAGCATGCAAAAAAAAGGAGGAGGGGCTTTATTTTCTATATTTTCACCTTTCCCTGAATTCTTCTGTTAATTGCTATTAATGTGAATGTGGTTAGCATGGAGCTTAAATGCTTGAGTTAAAAGACATCAGTTTAAAATGTGATCACTTTGATTCAATATTAATATTTAAGTTCTCTATCAAGAATGGCTTTTCTCTAACAAAGGATGTCCTTCTACAATTCTCCTTCCATTAGTCCTGTTTAGAGATGGAGGTGGAGATACTCATATGTATTCAATGCTGCTTTCTGATATATAGCCAGCTGGATCCCCTTAGAATGTCCATCTTCCTGCTCTGAGGGTCCTGGTGACCAGTTTCATAATATTAGGCAGGTTTCAAGCTGCTGAAGTTGGGACTATTGTTTCTTTCTGGCAGATCCTGTATCGGAGGCCTTCTCTTTTAAACCTTGGCCTCTTTTCAAGTGTTAAGTCCTCTCAGCTTCTCTGTGTCTCTAACAGTGGCTTCTGGTAAATTATGGTATTATTGGCCAACACTGTCCTAAGCCTTCTTTCTGCCTTAACCTGCCATGCTGCCTTGACTTCTTTAATGGCCCAATCACAAGAGTGTAGGGTACTGTCCAGCTAAACATCCCCATAAGAAATAGGGCATAATTCCCCTGTGTTTAAATCATATATCATCACCCTAGGCTTAGGTCCAGAAATGAGAGGTAGTTTGGTCTGAGTTCTAATCTTAATCCTTAATATCTCATGTAATAATTATTAATAACAGAATTAATTTGAGACTCAAAACAAGCATTAATCCTTTAGTTCTTGGACTTTGTGACATACTTTCTGAAAAATATTACTGCCTGTACATCTATTTTAATGTAATCAAATGGAAATAAATATTTATTTTTCACCAAATTTGGCTTTTCACATAGCACCATTCTACCTTATGGAGATCAAACATCCATACTTTATTGTTATTTTAATACATCGCTTTGAAACTAAGTTACATTGCAGATATAAAATTGCTTTAAACTACTATTACTAATTTGTTAAGGATTCAATGGACACAATGACAAAAAATATATAAGCTTACAAGTTTTTGCTAGATGTGCTTTTTAATGAGCTTATTTATTGAAGTATAACATGAATACAGACATGTGCACAAATCATAAGTCTACGGAAATCCTTACTTAATACAGATTCATTGTTCAAATTCTCAGGAAAAACAGTAGTAAAGTATTTATTTTGAATAACAACTCTATTCCCATTTGACCTCTGCCAAGGCTGTACAGGACTACAACTGTGTGGTTTTTTCTTTGTTGATTGGAGTATTGTCTCATAAACTGAAAGGTTGCAGATTTGATTCCTGGTCAGGCACATGCCTACGTTCCCGGTTTGGTGTGGCTGAGGCACTCTCTCAAGTCTTTATTTCTCTCCCTCTCTATCTCCCTTCTGCCCTTCTCTCCCTTCTGCTCTAAAATCAGTGAGCATGTCCTTGGATAAGGATTAAAAAAGAGAGAGAGAGTAAATCTCCATTTTTTAATATATTACAAATTTCCACTTCATTTAGGCTCTAGTAACTGCTAACAGTGACGCATTCTCTTTGTGGCAACCTTTTCTTTATTTATAGTTTTACCACTGATTTAAGATGCCCTTTATCTTCAGAAATACTAGGTAAAGTATTTCTGAAACATGTTTCTTTATTTTTCTAAGCTGCTAATATTCTGATTGTTTCAATTCTAATATACTTGAGAGTATAATAGATACTAGAATATTTTTGTTCTATTTTAGCTTTTCCATAGTTCTCTGATTAAACAGACATTTGATTACATAAACAATTATGCAGATTTAGATAATGGTAGAACTCTAATAAATTCTACAATAACTTTAAATAAGAAAATAGTTCTTTGCAGTTTTACATGTCTAACTTCTTGAAAGGATCAAGCTTTTGACTACTTAAAGTCATCATTATTAGTGAGTATTAAGCAATTATTAAAAGGTCAGTAGAAATGATTTTTTTTTCTAGTTTCATTTTTTTGCAGGTCCTATCCAGTTCTCCCAGCACCATTTGTTAAAGAGGCTCTTCTCACTCCATTTTATGTTCCTTCCTCCTTTATCAAATATTAGTTGACCATAGAGGCCTGGGTTTATTTCTGGACTCTCTATTCTGTTCCACTGATCTATATGTCTGTTCTTATGCCAGTACCATACTGTTTTGATTACAGTGGCTTTGTAGTATTGTTTGATATCTGGTGTTGTGATTCCTCCTGCTGTGTTCTTCTGTCTCAAGATTGCTTTTGCTATTCGGGGTCTTTTTTGGTTCCATATGAATTTATGGAGTATTTGTTCTAGGTCTGTGAAATATGTCATTGGTATTTTAATAGGGATTGCATTGAATCTGTAAATTGCTTTGGGTAGTATGGCCATTTTGATGATGTTGATTCTTCCCATCCAAGAACATGGTATTTGCTTCCATTTATTTGTTTCTTCCTTAATTTCTTTCTTCAATGTTATGTAATTTTCAGAGTACAGGTCTTTTATCTCTTTGGTTAAGTTTACTCCTAGGTACTTTATTTTTCTTGTTGCTATAGTAAATGGTATTTTCTTTTTTGTCTCTGTCTCTGCTATTTTATTGTTGGTGTACAGAAATGCCTTAGATTTCTGTATATTTATTTCGTGCCCTGCGATTTTGCCAAATTCACTTATTATATCGAGTAGTCTTTTAGTGGAGTTTATAGGATTTTCTAGGTATACTATCATGTCATCTGCATATAATGAAAGTTTTAGTTCCTCTTTCCCAATTTGGATGGTTTTTATTTCTTTTTCTTGTCTGATTGCTGTGGCTAGGACTTCCAACACTATGTTGAAAAGGAGTGGAGAGAGTGGACAACCTTGTCTAGTTCCGGAATTCAGGGGGAATGCTTTCAGTTTTTGTCCATTGAGTATGATGTTGGCCTCAGGCTTCTCGTATATAGCCTTAATTATGTTAAGATATGCTCCCTTTATTCCCATTTTGTTGAGTGTTTTCATCATAAATGGGTGTTGTACTTTATCAAATGCTTTTTCTGCATCTATTGATATAATCATGTGATTTTTGTCTTTCATTCTGTTTAGGTGATGTATTATATTTATTGATTTGTGAATATTAAACCATCCTTGCATCCCTGGAATGAAGCCCACTTGATCATGCTGTATGATCTTTTTGATGTATTGCTGGATCCTGTTTGCCAATATTTTATTGAGGATTTTAGCATCGATGTTCGTCAATGATATTGGCCTGTAGTTTTCTTTCTTTCTTGTGTCTTGACCTGGTTTGGGGATTAGGATAATACTGGCTTCAGAGAAAGAGTTTGGGATTTTCCCCTCTTCTTGGATTTTTTGGAACAGTTTGAGGAGGATAGGAGTTAGTTCTTCCCTGAATGTTTTGTAGAATTCGCCTGTGAAGCCATCCGGTCCAGGGCTTTTGTGTGCAGGGAGATTTTGGATTACTGTTTCCATTTCCTTTTTTGTTATTGGTCTGTTGAGACTTTCCACTTCTTCTTGATTCAGTTTTGGAAGGTTGTATGTTTCTAGAAATTGTCCATTTCTTCTAGATTGTCAAATTTCTTGTCATACAGTTGTCTGAAGTAATTTCTAACTATCATTTGTATTTCTGAGGTATCAGTTGTGATTTCTCCTCTATCATTTCTGATTTTGTTTATTAGTGTCTTCTCTCTTTTTTTCTTGATTAAACTGGCTAGAGGCTTGTCGATTTTGTTTATGTTTTCGAAGAACCAGCTCTTAGTTTTGTTGATCTTTTGGATTGTTTGTTTAGTCTCTATGTCATTTAGTTCTGCTCTGATCTTGATGATTTCATTCCTTCTTCTTGCCCTAGGCTTTGTTTGTTGTTGTTGTTCTAGTTCTTGTAGCTTTATGGTTAGGTTTTTTATTTGAGATTCTTCTAGCCTTTTCAGATATGCCTGTATTGCTATAAACTTCCCTCTCAGGACTGCTTTTGCTGTGTCCCACAGGTTTTGGGTTGTTGTGTGCTCATTATCATTAGTTTCTAGAAACTTCTTGATTTCTTCTTTGATGTCATTGTTAACCCATTCATTATTTAATAGCATGTTATTCATTCTCCATGAGTTTGGGTGTCTTTGATTTTTTTCTCTGAGGTTGATTTCTAGTTTCAAGGCATTGTGGTCTGAAAAGATGCTTGATATGATTTCAATTTTCTTGAATTTGTTGAGGCTTGTTTTGTGACCTATCATGTGGTCTATCTTTGAAAATGTCCCATGTGCACTTGAAAAGAATGTATATTTTGCTTCTTTGGGGTGAAAAGTTCTATATATATCAGTTAGATCCATGTGGTTTAGTGTGTTGTTCAATGCCTGTATATCCTTGGTGTTTCTTTGCTTTGATGATCTGTCTATTGTTGATAATGTAGTGTTGAAGTCTCCTACTATGAGTGTGTTGTTGTTGATATCCTTTTTGTGGTCTTCTAGTATTTGCTTTATGTATTTGGGTGCTCCTATGTTGGGTGCATGTATGTTTATCAAAGTCATATCTTCTTGATGGATTGTTCCTTTAAGTATTATAAAATGTCCTTCTTTGTCTCTTTTTATTGTCCTTGCTTTGAAATCCATTTTGTCTGATATGAGGACTGCTACCCCGGCTTTTTTTTCCGGTCCGTTTGCTTGGAATATTTTTTTTTTTCCCTTTACTTTCAGTCTGTGTAAATCTTTTGTTTTCAGGTGTGTTTCTTGTAGACAGCAAATATGTGGGTCCTGTTTTCTTATCCATTCCATTACCCTATGTCTTTTAATTGGAGCATTTAATCCATTTACATTTAAGGTTATTATTGACGTGTATTTATTCGTTGCCCTTTGTACCTCTGTTCCTCTCCTCTCTTGTTCTTTCCTTCTTTTTTCTTAGAACACTCCCTTTAGCATCTCTTGCAATGCTGGTTTGGTGGAGATGTATTCTTTCAGTCTTCTTTTGTCTGAGAAACTCCTTATTTCACCTTCTATTTTGAATGAGAGCCTTGCTGGGTAGAGTATTCTTGGTTGTAGGCCTTTGTTTTTTACTGCTTGAAATATTTTTGACCATTCCCTTCTGGCTTGTAATGTTTCTGTTGAGAAATCAGTTGATAGCCTTATCGGAGCTCCCTTGTATGTTATTTGCTGTTTTTCTCTTGCTGCTTTTAGGATTCTCTCTTTGTCTTGGAATGTTGCCATTTTAACTATGATGTGCCTTGGAGTGGGTTTTGGGGGGTTCCTCTTTATTGGAACTCTCTGTGCTTCCTGAACTTGTATAACTTTTTCTCTCATCAGGTTCGGAAAATTTTCTGTCACTATTTCTCCTATCAGATTTTCAATTCCATGATCCTTTTCTTCTCCCTCTCGTATTCCGATGATCCTTAAATTATTATTTCTAATGCTATCCTGTAATTCCCTTACATCTTGTTCATATTTTTTCAATCGTTTTTCATTTTGCTGTATTGTCTGGGAGTTTTTCTCTACATTATCTTCTAACTCACTAATCCGATCCTCTGCTTCGTTTAGTCTGCTTTTGACTGATTCTACTGTGTTTTTCAGTTCAGAGATTGCATTCTTAAGTTCTTCCTGGTTCTCAACAGTTTCTATGTCTTTTTTTATGTTAGTGTAGTTCTCTGCAAGTTCCCTGTAATTTTCTTGGAGCTTCTGGTAACTTCCTTGAAGGTTGTCATAGTTGATTTTAAGGATGTCGAGTATATTGAGCTTCTTTACTACCATTGTTTTGAATTCCATGTCTGACATTTGGGCTTTGTCTATTTCATCTATCTCTCTTTCTGAGGATTCCTCTTTTCTTTCCATTGAGGGGTTATTTTTGCATCTTACCATGTTGGATTCTTTTTGTTTGTTTTTATTTATTTATTTGTTTTTTGGGGGGCGGGTAGTCTGCTTTGACTTCCCTCCTTTGTGGTGTAATATTCTTTATCGAAGGTCTGGGAGTTTCAGTGGTGCAGTCTCTTTGATATCCTGAGCCTGATGTTCTTGAGTTACCCTTTATGTCGTTTGTTTATGCTGTTCGGTTATATTTCAGATGTTCTTTGATAGGATCTTCCTTCTGGCTAGTTGGTTGAGAGTCCCTCTATCCGCTTTGTCTTGAGTTCTTTTGTGGATATGCTGTTAAAGACATAAACACACAGCCCAGGCAGGAGACCCACACCCTCAAAAAGTATCCTCCACTCTATCCTGCTATCGTCAGCCAACGAGCCCGTATTAATATAAATGTAAAGAGATTAGAGCTTTTATACTATAAGAAGAATAGATAAGAGTTGTTTTGCGGGAGGAAAAATATAATTTTTGATAGAGGGGGTGATAGATTAATAATAGTTGAGACTGTGCAAGCCAGTAAGTAATATTTACATTGTATGTTAATAAAAATAGAAGAAAAGGATAGAAAAATACAAAATATAGTAAGAAAGTGGGATTGTATTGTATTTGGGTTTATATAGTAATTATATTATATTATTTAGAGTGATAGGGGGCCTAAACTAGACACAAAAATGAATAAACAACGATTGAAGAGAAAGGATGAGAAGGAGAGGTTATATGCAACACGTTAGAGATAAAGTTTGTTATTTTTGGAAGAGGAGAAGGAAAAACACCCCCCAAAAAAACCCCAAGAAAATAGAAGAAAGGAAGAAAGAGAGAAAGAGAAGAAAATAAAAAATTTACCACAAACCCACCCCAAAAAAACCCCAAAAGGGAAGAAAGAAAGGAACAAATAAAGATAGAAAAGAAATAATTAAGAAGAAAGAAAGAACAAGGGAGAAAAAAATTGGAAAAATAAAATTGGAGAAAAAAAAAAAAAACGATGTTTTTACTCCATTTTAGCCTTGGTGTGTTGCCTTCTTTTTCTGGGTCCACAGCTGGTCTAATGTGGCAGGTCAGAGGTTCTTGTTTTTTGCAGGACTGGTGTGCGCCCCCGTTTGCCACTATGGTGCGCGCCCGCGGTTGCCGGCACAGCGCGCTCCCTTGCTGCCCGCTGGAGCCAGTTGAGGTGCCCTTGCGCTCAAGCCTCTGCGCGCTCGGGCAGCCCGAGAGTTTGCCCCGCGGTTGGAGCCTATTGTTGCCAGGTCTCGGTGGTTTCGCGTTCGCGCCGAGATGTCCCTGCGCGTGTCGCTGCCCACGCGGGTGGCCCAAGAGCTTGCCCCGGAATTGGCGCCTATTGTTGCCCGGCCGCGGTGGTTCCGCGTTTGCACCAAGGTGTCCCTGCGCGCGTCCCTGCCCTTGCGGGCGGCCCGAGCGCTTTCCCCGGGATTGGGGCCTGTTGTTGCCAGGCCGCGGTGGTTCCGCGTTCGCGCCGAGGTGTCCCTGCGTGCGTCCCTGCACTCGTGGGTGGCCCGAGAGCTTTCCCCAGGATTGGCGCCTATTGTCCCCGGGCTGAGGTGTTTTCGCTTGCGCGCCACCCCGTGCCCTTAGTCCCGCTGAGCCGAGCTCCGGGAGTTGGTCTCTCGCCTCTTAGGGCAGGGCCGGGGACACTTGTGCTCAGTGGAAGTGAGCGTCCGTGAGTCGCTGCCTCCCGCTGTTCTCGTGCCGCAGCCGCCCGCCTTCCCTCACCCATCTGGGTGGGCACGAACAGAGCCTGTGCTAGTGGTCTGCTCTCCGGTCTGGGGCCCGGCGCCCACAGGAGCTGTCTAGGGGTATCTGCGCACGGTCCTCTGTGTGTTCAGTGGGCCCTCCCTGTGCCCGTAGGGGCACTGATCTTATGTCCGTTGGGGAGTGTCCGAGGGACGCCTGGACTCACGGCCCCGCGCACCTGAGCCAGTGAGTGAGAGCACTTCCCTATGTGCGCCCCCCGCGACCCAAGGGTAGGGTTGGGGAGTGGATGAGCGTGCCACTGCACCTGCGCTCCTCCAGAATGGCCTACCACCCCCAAACTTTCCTCCCCTCTCCACTGTCCACTATAGAAAAATATAAAGGAGAATTATGTTCTCACTTGCCCGGCAGCACACTGTCTCCTGTCCTTCAGTGCCAATGCCACTTAGTCGAGTCCCGTCTCTGCCAGCGGGCAGAGATCCGCTCTCCGCCTGACTCCTCTCCGAGGCAGCCTGTGGTCGCCAAAAAGCCTTTGTGTGCTTCCTGCCACAGCTCAGGCAGTCGCCCCAATCAGGAATCCGTTTCGTCCCCTTTTTCTCCGCTATCCTCACTAAACAGGTTGTTCCCAGATGGATTTTCTCTAATCCAGCAGTGCCTTGGCTCAACTCCCGCCAATGTCCAGCTGCTCACTGAGATGTTCTGTCTGCAATTAGCCCAAACTGCAGACGGGTCTCCAGAGCCTAAAACCGCAACCTCTCCTCACTCCTCCGTCATCTTACCTTCTCCGAAATGATTTTTTTAAAACTTGAAGACAGAAAAAAAAAAAAAACCCCACCATGACTCCTGAATAAAGAACTTGTGATTCATGACAGGCATTTTTATTAAAAACCTTGTGTTACTATCTTAATTAAAAGACTGGGAAAACATAAGGCAGTCTCATTATAACTGAATATTCTGTATTTCCTGTTCCACATGAAAAGACCTCAAAAGAGTGAGTCTCCATCTCCAAATTTGGCCCTTAAAGCCAAATTAATGTGATTAAAATAAAATCAACTACAACAATTTCTTGAATAACTTTGAAGAAAAACACAATAAAATGTACCAAAAATGTGTTTTTAATGTTTCAAAGATTTTGCTTCACTTCTAAAGAATATAGAACCTTCTCACCAATTAGGCTCGCTCATAGTGCAGAGACTTAATGTTCATGAAAGTTTGGGATTTACGCCCATAATCCTCATTCCTAATTTGTTTACCAGCATAGTTACTTTCATCTCTTTCTTTTAACAACAACATCTGGAGGTAATAATTGGAAGATTTTCTTTCTTTAACCAAGAGTAGACTTTTAAATGGATTGGTTTACACTAGAGCACTCTATAGGCTGAAATGGGCCCCAAAACATCACGTCTTGATGCTAGAACCCAGAACTGTTCCCAGATATGTCAAAGACTTTACAAATATGGTTAAGTATATTGAGATTGAGATATTCTAGATTGTCATGGTGAGCCCTAAAGGCAATCACATGTATCTATATAAGAGGAAGGCAGAAGGAAATGGAACTACACAAAGAGGAGAAGCAAATGTGATGGTGGAGCTGAGAGAGATCTGAAGATGTTGGCCTTGAACATCGGAGGAATATGTCGTAACCCAAGGACATGTGAAAGACATCAGAAATTAAAAGGGACAAAAGGCAGATTCTCCACTAGAGCTCCCAGAAGGAGGGTGTCCCAGCTGACAATTTAATTTGGCCCAGTGATACTGATTTTAGTCTTCCAGCCTCCCAAAGATTGACAGAATAAGTCTCTGGTTTTTTTTAAGCCACCATGTGTGTAGTAGTATGTTACACCAGCCCTAGGACTCTAATACAGGCATCATGCACCACCTACAGAGAAAAATAGGTTACAACAGCAACAGGGTCATGTTAGGCCAATATGATTCTCATATGTTTCTTTCAAATGGAATATTATCCAGATAAGGGAATTTTCCAAGTTTATCTTTTTTAAAAAAAGTCTGTGTTGTTATGACTAATTGACTGAAATTGAGTAACTCCCTGGCTACCTTTTAAAATAATTAGTATTGTAATTTGCGACAATGTTTTCTAGTCATGCATTAAAAAATAGCTATTACCCAGTATGATACTCAGTTGGGTAAATTTAAGTAATTTTCTCAGTGAGGTGAAGTTTGAAAAGGTTCAAATCATGATGCTTTTCAGCCATAATGATTGTGCTATATTGACTGAATGTAGGTAGATTAAATTTATGGTATTTTTGGCAGTGAGAAAATTTCTTATTCAAATTCCCATATTCATAAAGCATGTGACTGTTGAAAAACAAGTGTCAAAAGCTTGTAGTCAGGATTGATTCTTTCATATTTTGCACATAAATTTAAAATCATACTTTGAAATTTTAAAAGTATTCCAGTAAAATTTTTTAGTGTCAGTTTTGTGACATTTTCTCAAGATTAATCATGAATACTTTTCTTCTTTTCAATTACCATTAAAAATAATTAAAAATGTACCATTTGTCAGCAGACTTTTGATTGTGTTGTAGGCTTGATGTACAACAGAAAAAATTATTTTGTACGTGGAAGAAGATTTCTGCATTTTAAAGCAAACAAGTGCAATCCAGGAAGAACAATTCATTTTTTTTTAAAGGTTTTTTTTTTATAACTTATTTATTTGTTTTTTTATTTATTTTATTTTTTTAGAGAGAGGGGAAAGGAGAAAGAGAGGGAGAGAAACGTCACTGTGTGGTTGCCTCTCACTCGCGCCCTCAACTGGGGACCTGATATGCAACCTAGTAATGTGCCCTGAGTGGGAATTGAACCAGCGACACTTGCTTCACAGGCCGATGCTCAATCCACTGAGCCACAGCAACCAGGGCCAAGAACAATTCTTAACCTAGACCAGAAAGAAACTGGATTCACTTTCTTTTACATGTAGACTGAAACTTTTATTGAACATTGAAAACTTCTTTGCATAATACTACATGCTAAACTCTTAACCTTACAATTATTTTATGAACGTTTATATTTCCATTTTATAGCTAAAATAACTAAGCCTAAGAGCAATTAAATAGTTTCTCCTTGGAGTTCTAAGTCAGGGCTGGGAACCAGGCCCACTTAGCTCTTTCCTATGTCCATTCAGCATTACCTGAATTATAGTAATTTCATTAATTATCATAATAATTCCACAGTTCCTGGCTGTTAAACTTTATTTGCATATAAGAAATAAAGTATTGACTATTTTTTACATTTTAAAAAATTTATCTTCTCTCAAAATTTGCAGGAAAAATGTCATTAAGCAGATAATGAAATAGGGCCCAATGTTGATTAACTAAAAACAAAATTTTACCTCCTGAGTTTTACAATGCAGTATAATGAGTTTTCAAAAGAAAATAAAAAAGCCATAACACAAAGTGTTCCTGGTTCTCATTCTAATGTTATGACATTAAGTTTCATTACAAAATGCACCAACAAGGTATTTATTATTTTTTTATTATTCCAGAGAATTCACGTCCATGTCTAAGCCAGATATCTTTAAGCATATACACTCTTTTAAAATTTTATAAATGAATTGCATCACTTAATTCATCATCATTAGACTCAGCTTAATGAAAGAGTAATGGAATATAAATTTTGAGTACTTATGTTCCAGGACAGGACTGGGCCCTTGGCATGCATGATCTCACGTGGCCACTGGAGTCTTCAGTATCACTAACAGTAGTTTCCCATACTGGCTGTATGTCAGGATTATTAGGAGTTGTTAAAAACTTATTGGTGCCTAACCTAGACACCACCCCCCAAAAATCACATCAGAATCTTTAAGAGGTCTGAGACAGGTATCAGTATTTTTTTCAAAGTCTTACAGTTAGATTAAATTATGAAGCCACAGGTAGGAAAGGATTGTCAGCTTCAAGGTAAAAATTATTATCTCTGTTTGGTCAGTATATAAAATTCAACAGCTCTGTCTTCATTGAACAAACTCTCAGGGAAAAAAATACTTCTAATAAATGTGAGATATGGAAATATTAATTGTTTGATTTCCCTCATTTTTTCTCATAATCACAATAAATCAATAATCATTAAACTGCAAACTGCTTATGCAAAGGACTCTCACCTCTAACTCTGAAACACTTTAGTTTGTCTTCTCTGTACCCAATACTGTTTCCATCTATAAGTCAAAAGCACGTATCAGGTCTAGGGAATTTCAGTGAAAAGAATTAGAAATTAGAATAGAGAACATGAAGCATAGAACTTAGCTAAATCCAGTTACTTAATCAGGCAAACTAATTACTCAGGCAGGACTGGCCTCATTTGGTTATGGTAACATGGGAAACTACTAAGCATAAAAATCAATTTAAATTACATAATTTTAAAACTGTGAGTTGTTAATTTTTCTATATATTATTGGTTTGTTTATGAAACATATTAAATATTGCTAACAAAATTGCCTAGTGGGTTGTATTTCTTTGACCTGTCTTGCATCCATTTCCATCTAATAAACTGAAAGAATAGATGAAACGCGGTATAAAATCACTAGTAACATCCATTAATGGCCCTCATGAAACATAGAAAAGATATCACAAAGAGAAAATTATTTTCTTAAAATAAGGCTGTTTCAGGTGCAGTGTTTTCTGTCCTTTTAAAAACAAAAATTAATTAAAAAATAATAATAAAATGCAAGCCCCCAAACTACCTTTAATTATCAGCATCTAAAATACAATGATTTTTAGGTTAGGGCTTTTTTTGTCGTTGTTCCATTTTGTTGATGTGGCAAAAATAACTTTTTGATAACTCTTCAAATATTTTACAAAGGAAAATAATAGCAGTAGTAATTAGTATTATTTAAAACTAGACTTCTTAATAGAGAAATATTTTTGCGTATGTTAATGACCAACACGTTGAGTCAGACTTTCAGAATATGCATAACTTTTTCCAATAACAATAGAGCCACCATTTATGTGATACCTGCTTTCCAAGACATTTTCATGTATTACCTGACTTAGTCATCACAAAGTATGCTTGTTATTTTCCCACCTTGTATGGGCAGCAACTGAGATCCACAGTGGTTAATAAACTTTCCTAAGAGGTGACAGAGTCAAGAAGTGAATCTACAGCTCATTGACCTCTGCCTCTGAAGACTTTAGGACAAATCAGTAGAGATCTAATTGGTTTGTCATAGGGCAACTACTTGCTGTTTGGTTTAGAAGTCATGAAAACCTTTCTGGCCCCTTGTAGGGACTGGATTGATATGTAAGACTAATGCAAGTTCTTCCTACAATTTTATGGGGGAATATTCTATGAAGAATATCTGTAAGTATTTAAGGTCTCTCCAGTATAATAGTGTACTTGACAATTATTTTAACATTTTCCTCTATATTTTAGAATTATTTTTAGTAATAATCACGGACTAAAATAAATGATATAAGTGGCCAGAAAAGTAATGAATTAAAAAAAATTTATTTAGCTATTACATAACTATATTTGTCAGAAAAACCAAATTGATATTGTAGTACAAAAAGTAAAAAAAAATTAACAAACAAACTAAACTCATAGATACAAACAAAAGAATGATGGTTACCAGAGGGGGAAGGGGCTATGGGGAGTATAAAGTGGATAATAAAAGGAAACTAGACAAGACAGAACACATTCAATTATAATGTACACCTGAAAATTATATACTGTTATTAACCAATGCTTAAATTGAATAAAAAGTAATATATTATAATTTTAAATGTATTTTTATAAACAAGAAAATCTACATATTGGTGTACCATTGTAATGAGTACACCAATAACATTTGAAGTTATGTTTCTAGTCTTAAGTTTTGCAAATTTCTAAATTTTTAATACATACTCCAATGAGTTACATGGAAGGATAGAATTTAAAAAAACTTATCTTTCTTCTTTTTTCCAATCATTGTGTTATTAATGCCCTTTATAAGTTATTATTAAAAATGCAGGTCTAGACAGTGTCACAGAGACATGAACTGCACAGGAACAAAGTTTAATGGTTCCAAATTGCTATGAACTTATTCTCAAAATAAATAGTGTGTAGATGGGTTTAAGTGTTTTAGGGGTCAACTGTATAATTAGGAATTGTCTAAATTAACTTCTATGTTCAATACACTGTTTATTAGCAGATAATTAATAATATATACTAATTAATATATATGTATATACCTATACAGACATATACAAAATAATTATAAACTAAATTATAGAAGAATAATATATGTATATCATATATTTATGCAATAAAAACATAGCAGCAATTCCAATAGTTCTTCAAAACTGTGCTCTCCAATATGATGGCCACTGCCCACGTGTGATTACTTCCTTAAATTTCAATTTATTAAAATTAAAATAGTAGTTTAGTTCCTCGGTCACATTAGCTACACTTTTTATTCTGAATGGGCACATGTGGCTACTGACTACAGAAATGGAGAGCAAAAACATAGAACATTTTCATCACATAATATTATGTTGGGCAGCATTGATTTAAAACTTATATTGGCTATAAAGAAGTCACAGAAGTAAACACACACAAAAAAACAAGCAATCAAATTTAAAACTGGGTGGAGGACCTGAAGAGACATGTCTCCAAAGAGGACATACATATGGCCAATAGAAATATGAAAAGATGCTCAACATCACTAATCATCAGAGAAATAAAATCAAAATCACAATGAGATACCACCTCACACCTGTAGGAATGGCTATCAATAAACAACAACCAAGTGTTTGTGAGGCTGTGGACTAGTCTACTGTTAATGGGAATGCAGACTGGTATAGCTACTGTGGAAAACAGTATGGAGGGTCCTCAAAAAATTAAAAATGGAACTGCCTTCTGAAACAGCAATTCTACTTTTGAGTACATATCTGAAGCAACCCAAAACACTAATTGAAAAAAATATATACATATGTATGTGTGTGTATACACATATATCCCTATGTTCATTGCAGCATTATTTATGATAACCAAGATATGGAAGCAGCCCAATAAGTGAGTAGGTAAAAAAGTAGTGGTACAAAAATATAATGGAATAATACTTGGCCATAAGAAAGAAGGAAATCTTACTATTTGTGACAGCATGGATGAACCTAGAGGTTATTATGCTAAGTGAAATAAGTCAGTGAGAGAAAGACAAATACCACATGATTTCTAAAGAAAAATATAAATGAACAAACAAAACAGAAATGGACTCATAGATACAAAGAACAGCCTGATGGTTGTCAGAGGAGGGGGGTTTGTGGGACTGGGTAAAAAAGGTGAAGGTTTTGAGTATTAAAAATTAGTAGTTACAAAATTGTTATGGAAATATAAAAGTACAGAATAGGAATTATAGTCAATAATATTGTAGTAACGATGTATGGTGCCAGGTGGGTACTAGAAATATTGGGAGGCATTTTTTTAAGTATATGATTATCTTACCACTATGCTGCACAACTGAAACTAATACAAAATTATATTGAATGTAAACTGTAATAGAAAAAGAAGTAAAATAAAGCAGACAAAATTAAAAAAAAAATGTATCAGCCAAATAGTTTATTGATGAGAATCTTACTAATAAAATTGCTTAGATTTGCCAGTGCCATGGAATGATAACAAGCAGGCTGACTTTTACTAGGAGTTGTTGTTCTATGAAATTTCCCTACAAACAGTGCACCCTATTGCCTTCTCTGGAGTCAGTCATTCTCACTGGCCTACCCTGGGTTTGCCGCTGCCCTGGGGATCGATGAATGCTTCTATGGGTCTCATCTAAATGCTTGCAGATATGTGGTGGGACATAAACTCTCCTCACTTGATTGGCAGGCTTTATGGAGGGCATGATTAGTGTGGACTGGATGCCAAGTTATCCTGTGCCCTCAGGGAACATGCTCCATCAATCATTCTCTATCTTTTCTCCACCTACTGGCAATTTATCATAAATCTAAGCAAGCTGTGTCTTACCCTCATAAAAATGCACATTCTCGTACCTTGGCTTTGTCTTATATCTCTAGTCAACTTTGAATCATTACATTTATTTTCACATTCTAGTTTCCTGAAATAGTCTCCCATTAAGTCTTTGTTCCATTGTAATCTATCTTCCACAAAATCTGCTCTAGTTATAACCACCCCAAGGTCTACAGGAAGTCATCCCTGACTTGCCTCTGTGCTCCTATAGCATCTGGTTCACACTGCTTTCACACTATTTTTCACAGTGTACTTGAAAGGTGGATTTGCTTGTCTTTTATGCTCAAGATAATATAAATTCCTAGAAGATATTATATCTGTCTTATTCAGTTCTGAACTTCCAATGCTTTTGTGTAGTGGTCACTAAGTAAACATCTGGAAAAAAGGCTGGAAAGAAGGGACGGAGTTTTACTATTATTTTGAATAACTTCGTTGTGAATTGGGGGTAGGGCAAGAGGACCAGCAATTAAAATGTAGTGCATGCATGTCAGCTACACGGTCAAGGCTACAGAGCACTTAAGATGATGTATTATGGTCAGAAAATTATTCTGCCTGTGTCAAGATACTCCCTAATGTTTATATTATTAAAGATGTGTTGATGATGCACCAAAAATCAATATCCTGAAACTCCTCATAACTCTATTCAATTCAATGTATCAAGTAAAATGCAGGGCTGGCTTTGGGTTAAGCACGGTGCTAGAAACTAAGTACTGTGTACTAAAATGGCTAAGGCATTTTAACTGCCTTTAAGAGCTGAATTTATTTGTTAGGAAAAGAAACAAAAAATTAGAAACAATTATGAGGATAATGATAGTTAATGCTAATTTAGCACACACAATTTGCCAGTCACAAGTGCTTCTTAAGTATTTTCTTATTACATTGCCATAACATTCTATAAGGTTGGTAGTAATATTATTGCCATTTTACAGGTAAGGGAACTGAGACACAGAGGGGATGAATAATTTGCCTAAGATAAAACAGACAGTAATTTGTGGAATTGGGATTGTATCTAAGTAGTCTGATGATTTGGGATATCTGTAAGGATTCAGAAGACTCCACAGAGCATACTTATATATGACTTATTTCAACACAAAAAAATGTCAAGTGATAAGAGAGTACAGGCATTCACTGGGAGTCTGACGCACCTAGGTGCAAACAACTGTGTGTCCTTATTCACACAGAGATGGGCTTCACCTCCAGATTGAACCAGGAGTTGTGCAGTAGATCTTGGCTTTGGGAGAACCTAAGGTAGAAGTTACCAGTGAAGTATGTTATGCCCCTCTGCTCACTAGTCAAGACAGGGTGTCTAATAGGTTATGGTGGGTGAACACCACCAGTGGACACACCTATTCTGAGAGTAGCCGGGAAGTTTTATACTTTAGACAATATATCATAACCCCCCTACCCCCATGTTTTATCTTGAAAAAGAACCAAAGCCAAGTATCCAGGCATCCCCAGGCTATACACTTTTATAGTTTAGCTGTAAATTGACTCTGTCCTATACAGAAGGGCTGGCCATTGGTGATCAAAAGTTTAGGGAGATGCATACTGGTGATTGATGGATGAAAACACATAGCAACATAGCAGGAGTTAAGGAGGGTTTCCTAGTGTTCTGACTGGGCAAAGAATAGACTTGGATGCCAATAATAGAATGACATTAGCTATAAAGTGCTGACTGCAAGCCAATAATTGTATTAAACACTTTACATGTATAACATTTCCCCACAAAACATCCCTGTGAAGTGATAGCAATTCCTCATTTATAGATAAGACTGAGGCTTAGAGAGAATAAGCAATTTGTCAAAGTTTAGATGAAGAGAAAATGGCAAAGCCCTATAAGCCTGTCTGAAAAGTCATTGATTATAATTTTACAATGTGGTCTGTAAGAAAATGTCAACAGAGATTTGTGGTTTTATTTAAGACTGAATACACAAAGGGATCTCGTTTGTGATTCTAATGTGCTGTTTTTCTCCCAGTCCTTGATGACTTCAAGGTCCTTGAAAGAAATATTGGGAGCAGTCCCAGCCCAAAAAGATTCGCTCTTGTGCAAGTATCCTTCCTCTCTTTGTGTATCTTTGTAGGAAGTTCCATGATGTGTTGGCTTGTGGATAGTGTTATATTTTTTTATTGCTCCCATGATCAATGTCTGGCATCATGGTTGACCTTACTCTTCTCAAAAAGATAACTGCAGGGACAGTATTTCTTAGTTCTTTCCAGCTATACTTAATTTTGGCATGTCAATATGACAGATGTCAGGGAAATTTCTTGGCTTTCTTCTTAATCTCTTAAGCTTAAGGGGTTGTCTAACAGCAGGCCTGACATTCGCCATGAGCTGTCTGTCACATGCGTGAGCAGCACCAAGAAGAAGAGCTGAATGGATTCTTAGAACTTAATGGCATACTAGGAAATTATTGTAAACACAAAAAAGCATTTCCTGAAGTGGTTTTAAGAGAATACTGTGTGTGTGTCTATGTGTGTATAAAATATGGTTAATTAGCTTGTCAGAAACAGAAATGATCAAAATATGTGATGCTTGAACTGATTTCTAAACTTCCTGCTTTGTTATTCTTCTTAATCCTTTAGTTCAAAGACACCTACTTCTGCCAAGAGAAATCTCTATTTTTTCAGTGTCATTAAAAATTATCCTAATAGTCTAAGTTAATCAATATTGGTTGCTACCAGAAATTCATAACCGTGAAACCTGACAATGGAGTTTTTGTTTGTTTGTTTTTATCCTCAGCTGAGGCTGTTTATTGATTTCTGAGGAAGAGGAAGGGATTGAGAGAGAAAATACATTGAAGTGAGAGAGAAACATCTGTCGATTGCCTCCTGTCTATGCCCCAACCAAGTTTTAAAAACAAGCCTTTAATTTTAAAAATTAAATGAAAAATTGAGCATGCTATTTTTGCAATGCTTAAATGCTAAGTTTTTATGAGTGATACCTCTTTTTCTTTCACAGTATACCTCAGTCTTGATATGCCTGTTTCAGAACAATGTGAGTTATATTTAACAATAATAGTTTGTGTATGTGTTCCTTGACTCCAAGTGACTACAACTACTAACTTTGAAGCACTGTGTTGAAATGTCAATAATCTAAGATAATTTAAAATCAATAGCACATATATTTGTGATAAAAATGTATTTTATAACAGCTATTTTTTTTTAATCATTTCAAAAGTGATTTGAGTCTCTTGGCAAAAGAGACTTAAGTAACATATTGGCATTCTGGCTCCATGAAATATTAATAGGTTTTATTTAAGAAATAGATTTTATGAGAGATAGTTTAAAAATTCTGCACAATGCATATCATATAAATTTCTTTATAGATTAATCTATAATATGCTGATTTTCATTAAGAATATGCTAGGTTTTCCAAAAATATTCGACTCCAAATTTCTTTCAAGAGGAGCTTCTTAATGATCCCTTTGGGAAATACTGAATTAGATAGTCTTGAGGCTTCTGGAAAGTGAAGATAAAGCTAAATTTTGGACTAACACCAATCTCTAGTCAGTGTATAAAGTAATCACACAGATTGTAGTTTCTGTTTTATTAATGATCACTTGTTTTCCCAATAATATTCATGTCAAAAACCCAGAAAAGCAGTCAGGAAAATATCATGAGTGATTTAAAAAGAAGTATCAGAATTGTATACCTCATTGGTAGAATTTAAAGCCTATTTACATCTGCTTTCTGGAAATTAAAAATATAATAACTTTGGTTTCCTTTTGGTGACTCTGTTTTTTGGGACACACAAAGACCCAAGTGTTCATATTTTTCTACAGGTACAAAATACATGCATTCTTTACTTATCTAGGTTTTTTGAGATTAAGATCTTTTGTCTCTTCTGTAAATTATATGCTGTGTGATCCCACATGTAGGTGCCTTAACCTGTAGGCTGTTAAGGCACCGTTAGTGTATGGAGATAGTGACAAGATAAATAGATCTCACACAAATAGCTTTACCTTTTGTAACTCAGATTTCTGTCAGAAAAAAATAATACTTGTTCTGCCTACCTCACAGGGATATCAGAAAATGATGCACTGTGTGTGAAAGTGTTTTGCAAATTGCAAAGCAGCCTACAAAGAATTTCAATGATCGTAATTATCATGATTCCCAACTGTACCTGATTATTTCTGGAAAATAGAATTGCTCTCCAGCTCAGATACAAATTGTAGAAAGGCAAATATTTACTGCAAAACATAAGTTATTTGGCGGAAACACTAGAAAAATATACAGTTATTAATATTGATTTTTCAGGAGTTTTCTGAAAATTCAGCGATCAGGTCTTCAGCAAACTATGAAAGTAAGAATAATAGTGGTTAATTTTCTCATTTTTTTTTTAAATTATAATTATTATCTTTCTTCTCACAATATTGAAAGAGCACTGATTTCAAAATATTTTTTGAAATTGTTGGGGTTGTTGAATATAGAGTTATTTTATGTGAAAATCTCTGAGGCAGTGAAGAGAATATACAAAAAGTAACTCGATGATCAGAATGATTTCTCCTTAGGAAAGTTATATAGTACCCTTGAAAGTACAGGTTAGAATGCGTCTTTGTACTCAATTTTGGTTTTTATATAACTCCCAAATGTTTTTACAGCAGCTAAATCTCTAAGGAAGTAGTTAAGAGAAAGAACATAACCCCAGCTAACTTTTAGTTCTTTTTGGTCCCATAGAAAGGCCATCATGCTATACTATTGTATAATATATTTTAAGGTTCACACAAATCACATATAAATCTCTTATATATAATTTATGTATTTTTCCTTTTAAAAAGAAAGATATTATTGCACTTCCTAGTGATAAATTCAGGCAACAAAAGGTAAAGATGAAAGAAAAAAAATCTAAAATCTATCTTATCTAAAATATTTGTATTACCATTTTAATGTAAAACCCTCAGGATGTGTTTACACCACATGTAATCAGTTTTTCTTTGGAAAAATAAGATTATGCTATGCATACATTTTTATAGCTTCTTGGCATTTAAATATTTTTGTGACCATTTTTGTGAACATTATAAATACACATAATAGTATTTATTTTTTTCAGTTTAGTCCCTTGTAATGAATAGTATTATATTCCAACCAATTTAAATTGTTGGACATTTAAGTTTTTAAAATTTTCCTTGTATAAAATCTACTTTGATGAACCTTGTTAAACTTTAATGAACATCTTTGCACATTAGACAATTATTTCTTGAGGTGTGTAATGGTAAGCTTAGTCAGAATTGAGCCCTTATGGAATTTTATCCATACTGCTAATCTCTTTTAAGAGAGTGTATTAATTTCCTCTTCAACAAAAGTATGTGAAAATTCCCTTTTACTCATTCTCTTGTCATTATGAAATTGTTAACAAACATTTTTTTCCTTTTCCTAATCTGATGGATAAAAGTGATCTCATTATTTCAGTCTACATGTATTTTAGTAATATTGAGTTTGAACATCTCTTCAAATATTTATTAACCATCGCTTTTCTATGGTATGTTAATTTCACTTTTCTCTTTTTGTGTGTGTTTCTAATAGATATTAACACTTTGTAATTCAAGATACTTTCCCATTTACCTGTAGTTTTCTACTTTTCTAAATAACTAAATCATTGTCTTTGCATTTCATACATCATGAATAAGTAAATAATGGCTTTATTCTGAATATAACAGGAAAACCTAGGGGAATGGGATCTGAGCCTTTCAAAGAGGAGCTTCTGACCCAATGAAATGAGATTGTCATTACAGTGCCTTATCCACGGCTCTTAAGTGGTTGGTTCTAGATGAGAGCAATCATGCCCTCATTTTGCTGAGGGTTTCTGAATGTGGCCAGAGGCCTCTCTGTGAGAGAATTCATTGTGGTCCTTGCTCCACAGAAGATTCCTGTTACTTCCAGGGCATCCCTGTTACTTCCAGGGTAGGTCTGGGAACCTGTATTCAATCCCTAAGTATTCCTTATCTATGCTAAAATTTGAGAATCTCAGATTTCATTAATACTTGAGCATTAATTCCTGCATATATTTAAGACATAAGTATCATAAACAACTATTTGAACACTTATTTTTTTTACTTTTCATGACCCTTCTCTACATCTGAAGCATTATAGAAAGTGATACTCTTACACAATCAATACTTTATGAAGTTCAAGTGACTCAGGTAACATAATGTGACAGAATCTTCTCAGAAACAGATCTTTTTCTAGTTGGATGGATGTGAGGCCTCCAAGGCTGAGAATAATAATAAGTGCCAGATTCTTAAGTAATAGCTAACACTCTTTGAGTGCTTATTATATGCCAGAAACTGTGCTAAGACTCATACATTTATTAAACTTCCATATTATTTAATAGGGTAAAACACTAGTACCTGTTAGTAGCCTCATTGATCAGAATACTGGACACAGAGAGTTTAAATAACTTTCTCATGGTTACTTATCAGATTGGTGACAGAGCCAGGGTTTGAACCCTGGTTAGCCATCTGGCTCCACAGTTTTTATTCTTACATACTAACTCATATAACTAACTTATATCCTGAGAGATTATGGTTTCAGTTCCAGTGGCATTAACTCACATGGATAAAGTATGTATTTGGGTAGATAGAGTGAGGATTTATTTGGAGAAAAATCATTATTTTCTTAGCACCTTCTTACCGTAAACAATAAAAAGGATTTCAAGAGAACCTCTGGGAGACATTGATATATTCTGAACAGTTTGGAGGATACAGAAATTAGTGTCTGATTCTCACTAAGAGAAGTTGAAAAGTGAAAGACTAACTAGAATGGTTTGCTTGGCCACAGAGTAAAGAGAAAGGGGTTTCACTCCAATTGAAAGGAAGCTGGGTGGCCCTTTATCCTGAGGACAACATGAGGGACTTGTGTTCAGAAACTGACTGTAGCCCATCTGCCATTCGGAAGGGATGTGTCCCTGGAGGATGACCTAAACAGGAGCATCTTGGAGAGCAGCAGGCAACCCAGATGGGACAAAGCCACTTGCTGGAGGAGGCATTGACCACATCAAGGGATCTACAATACAGAGGATAACCTAGAGAAAGTGTCTTTTGAGAAAATCACAAACAACCCCAAGAAGAAAACAGAAGCTACACCTGCCATGGAGAAGCTTACAATTGTACAAGCCATGAAGCTTCTCTCTAACCTTGTCTCTGACCTTGAGGTAAAAAAAATCATGAAGAAAAAAAGGAGGTTAAATGAATAATAAAAAGGAAGCATCTCCAACTACCTGTTTACCAGACTAGTACTGGTCCAAGCTGGAAAGAAAAAGAGAGAAAAAAATCTTTAAAGAGTACATTGAACATCTTCTATAAGAAGAACTGGATGCCTCTAAAAAGAAAAAAAAAACTTCAAAAAAAAAGAGGACTATTAATTTGCCCAGAGTGACAGAAAAACTAAGAAACATGAGGTGATTTTCATCTCAGGGTGGAGAAAATCTTCACCTATAGAGCAGGTGGAATGGCACAGAGGAGGTATTGGGTCTTTTTCTGCATTTCTCTAACCTAGTTCACCTACAGCAACTCAATGATACTAATGTCACAGTTTTTTAAGTATGCATTTTGAAGGCTCATTTAAAAAGGTGATGTTGAAAATTTTGATTCCAGTGATGTCACTGGGAGAAATAGCCACTGATTTCATGAATTTTAAGCAGGCTTAAAATTAGATAACGACTGAAAATTATGTAGCCCATTTCTTGGCACAGAGTAGCATTCATAAATGTTTATGCTTTAGGAAATTGAGTATCTTATTCCAAAAAAAAAAAAAGAAAGAAAGAAATTTTGTTATGCCAAGTTTCTTATATTTTGGGAACCAAATGACTAAGTTTTATGAAACCCTTCCATGAGCCCCAGTATACAACTTGGATCTAGCCTATAGTTTTAAAGAACTATTACATCAACTACTTTTAATCTGACTGATTTATATTTTCTATATAGAAACACAGGAGCACATTTCATAAGTTGTCCCTTATTTGGACTCATAAATTCAGTACAGAAGTCAGAAGTAGTTTTGGAATCATGTCTGCCCTGCTTATAAAGAATAAAGGCAAGTTCACATATCTGTGAAGATCTTTGATTTGAGGGAACATAGAATTGAAATTGACTTTATGTGACACTTTATAGAGGATTGGGTGGGAAAAAAAGCCTACATCCTAGTCTGCTTTGTTCTAATTTAAAAGATATCAAAATATCTTCAAAACTGAGGGAAGTTTTTCAGTAACCATAGATTTATATTTAGAACAGTTTATATGAAAACCAGAAAGGCTGCCAAAATGATCCCAAAATTAAATTATTTAAATTTTCGACAATAGATTTTAGTGAGAAGTAATAAAACAATGACAGCCTGGAGAGGCAGCTCATCTCATCACTACTAAGAACTAGACATAATGAGAAGATTCGGTTATGGCTGGCATTGATGAATGTTGATAAAAGGGTAGCCTTCATGACTGCCTAATGGGGTTAGAAGGCTGTAATCTCAGAGGAGAAGGAAGTGCTAAGCACAACACCAAAAGCTGTAGGGAGTAGTTATCTGATGAAGGGAAGATGGAAAATTTTAAAGAAAATGTCAGAGGAAATTGCTTGGTGGCAAGAGCTCTACTCACATATGACTCTTAAGGAAATTTTCTCCTTAGGAAATCCTAAATTCTCAAAATGTCTAAATAAAAATGGACATATCTAAGAATTCTATAGATCAGGCTTAATATTCTCTGACTTTAGGGAAATTGTTTTACCTGCCACAGGTCCTAAATCTCCTGGAGGAGGACTCAGGATTTGTTTGGGCTTGGGTTAATAAAGGGATACAAGAGAGACACCCAATTGCTTTCTATTCAAGCCTGATAATATAAAGGTTAAGCCAAGACTGCCACCTAAACCTAACTGGGTAATTTTGTATGTAAAAATTACATGCAATTTCAAATGAAATAGAGTATATAAAATGCATAATATAGAACTGTACAGGCAAGGTGATATCATGCATAAGATTATTGTGTATAATAATCTCTATGAATTCACTGAGTACTTATTGAAATGAACTTAACACTGTGCTCTGCATGGCAAAGATAAAATCATTGTAGCTTTTAAGGCACTGGAAGGCTACTAGGGGAAAGAAGTAATATGCAGGAACAATTTTAAAAACAATAGGATGCAATATAGAATTAAATACTACAATATGTAACACAGGATTATAAAAGTTCAAAAAAGTACAGTGAGAACTAGGAGGATTTTCTGGAAAAGGAGTAACTTGAAATGGGGCCTGAAAAATGCATAATGTATAGAAATCCAGGTAATGAAAGGAAGAAATTTTCAAGAAATAGAAAATAGCCCTGGCTGTCATGGCTCCATGGGTTAAATGTTGTCCCTCAAAACCAAAAGTCATAATTTTGATTCCCAGTCAGGGCAGATGCCTGGGTTGTGGCCTCCACCCTGCTTGGTGCATATGCAGGAAGCAGCCAAATAATGTTTCTCTCACACATTGATGTTTCTCTCCCTCTCTTTCTCTCTACTTCTCCATCTCTCTAAAAATAAGTAAATAACATCTTTAAAAAAAGAGAAATAGTAGGCCACAGGGTCAAAGGGGGGAATGGCAAGGAGATTGGACAAGGGAACCATGTAGCATAGTGACTATGAACACAGGCTATGGAGCCAGATTCACCTGGGTTTGAGTCCCAGCCCCACCATTCACTGATGTCACTTTCTGTGATGTGACCAATCTGTGCCACACTTCTGTTGTCCATAAAATAGAGGAACCTATTATATCCATTTTAAGGGAATATTTTGAGAATTAATGGGTTAACATATGTAAAGCAATTATACTCTGTCTCAGTACCTAGAAATCATTCAACAAATGTACTGTTCTTATCAAGCAACTGCAGATGTTATTTTCATGGATAAAATGAAGCCAAAGCATGTAACAGCAACTACCACTGCTACAGACTGAGTGATCGACACTGTAATCAATACTTAGGCTACATTTTCTATCCTCTTTCTAATAGAGACCCCGCAGACACCCCAGAGAGCAAAGTATCATTTCTTCCACTTTACAGAGGAGGAAAATGCGACTTGGAGAAGCAATTGTCTCAAGAATTCCACAGCTAGTAAAGAAAAAATCAAAGATTTGCGGTCAGGTCTTTCAGCCTTCACCCTAGTGTTTTAAATACTGCATTAAAATGGGAAATTAAACCCCACAGGGAGGGTTTTGAGATTGGATTGTATCTCAGACACAATTTACTGGATGGATTCAAGGTAAAAGAGTTCAGATTCAGTTAAACCTGCCAGTTGGCAGTTGGCGGTAGTCGAAATAGTCTAGATAAGATCAGGTAAGTGAACTTTGAAGATGACAGCATCGAGACCTGAGAAGGTACAACCACCATTCTTTCAGCAGAAAAAAGAAATAGACAAGACTTTATTCTGGGTTCTGAAAGTGAGAGATAATAAGCCTAACTCTTAGTTACAGAGCCCAGGTGACTAGGAAAATGGTAGCCTGTGGAGGTGGTAACTTGGAGAGAGGGTGCAAAAGGACGTTGGCTCTCTTTTCACTTAAGGCCAGGCCTAAGACAGTCTGCCATTTACCTCTGTATTTTTTATCATGCTAGCTGGGCCCATCTTTTATCACCTTCAGGAGATTAGAAATTAGCTTTTCTGTTGCCCTGCGCTGCATTTCACTTACCATTTTGGAGCTCTTGCCTGTGTTTTCTGAGCTGCTTGCTGCACAGTAGTCCCTTAAGGAAAGGCAAAGTGTCCTGGAACACAACAGCTGCTCCTAATACAGTTAAGAGTTCACTGTTTTGTAGCCTCACACCCTTTTCAAGAAAGTAGTAGAAATAAATATCATGGCTAATGCACCGTGTCAATATGAAAGGGTTCTGCAAAGAAAATGCTGCTAGCAGTAAATAGTTTATATAAAGATAAATCACAATAAAGTGGTGACTGAGTTTGTGTTGTACCTCTCCTAAGGGGATTCCAAGTGCTCTAAAGGCATTCATTACTATCTTGAGTTCCTCTGAGAAACGTGCAACAAGCATCATTTTCTTCATTTTTTTTTTATATAAGGAACTAAGTCACGTAGAATTTATGTGACTTGTCAGTTCATAGAAGTAGATTTATTTTCATGGAAAAGATTATTTCAGGGAATTTGCTAATTGTTTAATGAAATTAGTTACTCAATTCAAGGAAAACAACAACAACTAATATTCCCAGCAAAATCAAATAAGCAAACAAAAATGCCCTTTTAACCCATTTCAAAACATATTTTCCCAGCCCTTTGTAAATTTCCTGGAAATTAATAAATATAGCTAGGGAAAAAATAATCTCCAGACTTTTTCCAATAGAGTAACTCCCCATATAATTATTTGAAAGTTATTGGTGAAAAATTTTACATTTTTTAAGAGAAAATGTAGGAAACCTGAGACTTCTAGACAAGTGTGTGAACTAGTGGAAATGGCCTCTACTCACCTCAGGCCAACTCTACTCAATGGCAAATTGATATCCTCACCACAGCGTGATCTCTGCACCCAGAAATGATGACTGTAGAATGCTACACCACTTCCTCAGGGTTTCTAAGAAAACTGGAGTGGAGCCCCTATCTCTTTTAGGTATACTGCACAGTACAGCACCTACCACTTACTGCACAGCCAGAAAATCGGCCTTAACTGCTTCTCTGCAAACCTTTCCCACAACCCTCCTCATCACCCACAACTCTCAGTCTTACCTCAGATGTATATATTCATGAATCACTCAATTCAGAGTGTAGTTCTAGAAGATTCCAATGCTTGTGTGCTTTGGTGATCTTTTGAGGAAAGTTCCGTGAAGAACAGTTTATCTCATATACTTGATGTTTACCCCTAGAGGGGATATCCAATATTTTCATCACTCTTAATTGTATGTAGTGCTAAACAATTTATTCTCCTATTAACACACATTCAAGGGGAAAAATTTTAAACTGCTTAGTATGGCCTTCTTTATAGATGTAGATCTCTGGTCAATAATTAAGAGGTGTTATTTTTAAACAGTTTTATTACCTTCACCTTATTTCTTTTGATATATATTTCAGGGTAGGGAAAAGAGTATTTGGATTGTGAACCCAACGTTAATGGTCTGTTAAATCATTCAATGTGAACCTCTATTCTCAGCTACAAAGTGATTAGAAAAACCTGATTGTATTTGGTAATTAATGAATTGTTCTAAAGTAAATGATAATTGAATTTAAGAATTTATCACAATCTCTTTTCATGCCTTACCTTCCAATACAAATTTATAAATGTTAATACCCAAGGTAATTTTTCTGATTTAAGAAACCTGAGAAAGTTCAGCATTCTCTGGTGCATATTTGTAGGGAATGTGTAGAGCCACATATAAGCCAAGAAATTAGCTAAAGTATTTGCTGATCATGGATATTGTCCAAATATTACTTAAATGTGTCTATGCAACTTTTGTTTCTCTAAGTAAGCATGGAGTTAGTCTGTCCCTTTATTTCTCTTTACAATCTCTTGATAGTAGCATTTTATTTTACCCATATCAAGGTGTAATTTGGTTTACTACGTTTTTACTTTAAACAGTTATAATTCAATAACATTTATTGGGTTGGCCAAAAAGTTCATTTGGTTTTTTTTCTGTAATATGGCTCTAGTAGCATTTAGTTGTCTTCAACTTCATTTGAAGGAATTTTGTTAGATTGTATTGTGACATCTGTCATATCAATGTGCATTAAAAAAAAACTTATCGAAATTGGTAAATTTTTGCATAGCTATTTTAATATTGAAGACAGAGACAATACTCAACATCTTCAGTGTGTTCTGCTTTATTACTTAAAGAAATGTAAAAACACAAGTGAAACATACACACAAAAAGATTTGAGCAGTGTATGGGGAAGGTGCTGTGACTGATCGAACATGTGAAGAGTGGTTTGTGAAGTTATGTGCTGGAGACTTATCACGGACAATGATCCACAGGAAAGATGGGTAGACAAGTTGAAGTTGAATGCAATCAAATTAACATATTAATTGAGAACAATCAATGTTATACCACACAAGAAATAGCCAACATACTCAAAATATCCAAATCAATAATTATTGGTGAAAATGAAAAATATGTCTTTTATTTTACAGAAAAGAAATATATGGACTTTTTGGCCAACTCAATACATTAGCTAGCTCATTTCTTATCAGGACACACATCACAAAGGTCATTGCTAGGTTGCAATTTCTTTAGGTTACAAATAATTAGATATATAGATATTCTTACATCTCTTGTTCTTTCCATAAAACATAAACTCTATTTGATGCACAAGCATAGTATTAAGATAAGAGCTATTTATTAGCTTATTGTCATCCTACTTCTACTACCAAACTTGATTTTAATGTATTTACAATATATTTCAGTTATTAAAAAAGTATCGCATGTCTCCTATCTACTTTTGATGTTATCCCACATATTCTTGTCTCAGAGGAAACATGAATGGACTTCTCTTCAGCTTAGATGTTTTTACCACAGAGAGAGGACAAGATCAATAATTGTTTATGTTCTAAATGAATTTGAAACAAAAATTAACAGAATATGAACTTCTCAGTTGGCTTAATATTATTTATTGATAGATCATGTCATAGTAAAGATAAACCTTAGGACTATCAGTGTGTTTTTGTTTTGGGATTATCTTTTAAATTGAAAAATAATTCAAAATTTACTATATCATTCTTGTATTAATAACAATATAAATACCACACATAATGTAGAACACAATTTTATTTTTACATAACACCAAAGATTCCAAATACCCTTACATTTTTCCACCAGAGAGAAATAATCCCAGACACTTTGTTATCTCATTTAGGTGAAGTTTCCTTGTATACTCTGTTTTGTGTGGCCTAATTAATATTCCATTAAAAAGAATACATACCACATTTATTTCACCAGACAGAAATGTAATTTTTAGTTCTTGTTTGGTTCCAATTTTTTGTTATGGTAAAATACATATAAAATTTACCATTTTAACATTCAAATTTTTTTTGTATAGTTGTTAATCTCTTCTGTACCCATATTATGTATCCTAAACTATTCTTTTCAACAAATGTTTTTGTGAAAACAATGTAAGATCTAGCCCCTTAACACATTTGTAACATACAATACAGTATTGTTGATTATGGGCACAATGTTGTACAGAGGATCTCTAGAACTTACTCATCTTGTATAACAGAAGCTTTATGCTCATTAACTCTGCATTGCCCTCTCCCCCTAGCCCTTTGCAATCACCATCCCACTCTTTGATTCTATGAATTTGACTACTTTATATACTTCATATAAGTGGAGGAATGCATTGAAATAAAAGTATTGTATTTTTATAAACTGGCTTACTTCACTTAACATAATGTCCTCACGGTTCATTTATGCTGTCACATATAGCAGAATTTCCTTCCTTTTAAAGACTAAATAGTATCCCCTTACATATATATCCAGAAGTTATCCAGCCATGTAATATGAAAAATAGAGACATTTATTGAAGAAGATACAAGAAACATTGTACATAGGACAATGACATCTCAGTCCCCTTCAAAGTAAACACCCTAGGACCTCACACAGTTCTCTCAATTGCCATCATCTGTCCCATTGTATTTTCCTAAATCTCATTGATGGTCTGAAATCTCTTCCTTTTTAAAGGTGATTTTAATTTTGGAAAAAGCCAGAAGTCGCAGGGCACCAAATCTGGGCTATAGAGGGGCTGAGTCACTTGGATGATTTGATGTTTCACCAAAAACGTCTTCCTGAGATGTGATGCATGAGTGGGCATGCTGTCGTGATGAAGTTGCCAGTCACCAGTTGCCCATAGCTGTAGCCTTCTAAATCATCTTAATACTTTCCAATGAGGAAGGTTCAAGTTAATACAAAATTTGATGCAGATTTGTTGGTCTACTTGCTCAGTTATTTTGAATGTGATGGCCACACAGTACACATCTACTGCCCTCAAAGACTAGGACAGTGAAGTCATCATTGTTCATGCATGCACATTCCAGTACACTCTCCTTGGCTGCCAGGTTACATTGATGTCACATGAATTGTTCTCATTATATCAACAATGGCTGGACTTTTCCAGACAGATTGTGAGCATGTGTGTATTTTTTCTTTACTGTTCATTTGTCATTGGACATTTAGATTTTTTCCACATCTTGGCTACTGTGAATAATGCCGACTTGAACACAGATCGTGATTTAAATATTTTCGGATATTCTGAGGTAGAGTTGTTGGATTATATGATAGTTCTACTTTTAATTTTAAATAAAATTCATACTGTTTTCCATAGTAGCTGCACATTTTTCATTCCTACTAACACTGTGCAAGGGTTTCACTTTCTTCCCATCCTCATCAACACCTAGTGCCCCATTGGTGGGAATGCAGACTGGTGCAGCCACTATGGAAACAGTATGAAATTTCCTCAAAAAACTAAAAATGGTACTGTCTTTTAATCCAGTGATTCCACTGCTAGGATTATACTTAAAGAATCCCGAAACACCAATTCAAAAGAACCTATGCACCCCTATGTTTATAAGACTGCTATTTACAATAGCCAAGTATTGGAAACAGCCTAAGTGCCCATCTGTGCATGAGTGGATCAAAAAACTGTGGTACATTTACACAATTGAATACTATGCAACAGAAAGAAAGAAGGAACTCCTACCTTTTGCAACAACATGGATGGAACTGGAGAATATTATGTTAAGTGAAATAAGCCAGGCAGTGAAGGACAAATAACATATGATCTCACCTGATACAGGAACCCAGTGAAAGAAACAAACAAATGAACAAAATAGAACCAGAGGCATGGAAACAAGGAACAGACTGACAGTAACCGGAGGGTGGGGGGGTGGGGGGGCAGGGAGAAGGGGGGAAAGAAGGAGAGGGGTCTAGTCAAGGAACTAGTATAAATGATCCATGGACATGGACAACAGGGTGAAGATTGATTGGGAGAGGGAGGGAAGTGGGAGGGTCAGGGAGAGCAACGAGGGAAAAATGGGATAACGGTAATAGAACAACAGTTTAAAAAATATACCTGTTGTTTTTTTTTTATATAATAGTCTTTTCATAATTTTTGAGCATATAAGGAATTCACACTATTGTGTAATCATTAACCCTATCCATTTCCAAAACCTTTTTTATTATACCAGATTTAAACAGCATATCCATTAAAATAATAAATTTCGATCCCCAGCTCTGGATAGCACTATTCTACTTTCTGTCTATAAATTTAACTATTCTAGATACCTCATATTAGTGAAATCACATATTTGTTGCTTTTACATGGCTTTTTTCACTTAGCATAATGTTTTCAAGGGTCCTCTACTCTAAAGCATGTATCAGAATTTCATAGTTTAAGGCTAAATAATATTCCATTATATGTATATAATACTTTGTTTAGCATTTTGTCCATCATTAGATATTTGAGGCATTTTTCCCACATTTTGGTTTTTGGGATTAATTTTGCTATGACTATTAATGTACATATATCTGCTTAAATCCCTGTTTTCAGTGTTTTGGGGGGTATATAACATAGACTTGGAATTGTTTTGTCATATATTAACTTTATGTTTAATTTTTTGAGGAGCTACCTTACTGTCTTTCACACTGGCTGTACCACTTCACATTCTCATCAGTGGTGCACAAAGGTCCTAGTTTCTCCACATTCTCATCAGCACATGTTAATTCTTTTCTTTTTTTCTTTTCCTCCTCATCTTCCATTCATTAATTCTTCCTTCCTTCCTTTCTTTCTTTTGGTGGGAAGTTGTACAATAGTCATTCTAACAGGGATGGAGTTTTCCTTTGCTTTTAAAATCAATGATTTTAAATAGCAAAATAATATATGAGATATTTGCAAGAACACATTTTCCCCCACAAATTTCAACACAATAAATGTGTGTTATTTTCTTATGATTATTCTGAGTTGGTGGTAATTGCCTTAAATTAATTCTGGTATAAAAGTCATACCATGTAGATATATCATCTCCAGTGACATGAGTTAAATACATTATATTTTACTCATCCTCTTTGCTGAATATTTATTTATAATTACTCCTAGTAATTGAGAAATTATAGATAGCTCTCTAAACTCTTAGTAAGGTTTATGAAACTTCCACAATTCTTCAATAGTAAGGAAAATATATTTGAATTAGTTTAGAGAAAGTCATACATACACAAAGAGATTTGATTCAGAAATATCACATAAACTTAAGTTCCTCTTTAATTTTTATATTTTCCATGAATCCTGTAGTACATGTATGCCATTTTTATTTTGAGGGAAAAAAATAGGTGCCATACAAATGGTGGGAAGCTTTAGTATCTGAACTAATTCACATCTTTTTCCTTTTAAAGTAATGAATAGATCAAAATCAATATATAGTAGGAAGTTAGCTATCATCTACTGTTCTAAAAAAGAAATTATAACCTTTACTGTTACTCCAAGAAGACTCTAAAGTCTAAAATGATGTAATATAATTTTAAAAAATAAATCAAATTTTGTATGATTATATATTTCAAATGCCCACAAATATCACTAATTAATAATGTTACAGATAACTGCAAAAAAAGGAAAAGAAGCTATTGTTCATATGAAATAAATGAACATATTTCAGGATTAAAGATTAAACCCATAATTATTTCTTAATTAGATAATAATTTGAACAATAAGAAGTTTGATCACATATAAAGATGTCATCATTGTGACCAAATAGTGTAATAGTTTAGACACTGAGGTTATGGTTGGTTAATGACCTCAACAGTATATTTATATATTAAATATTATTTTACATATACAATATGTCTGTAACTGTGCTAGGTAAGAGCAGACACAACCAATTCTGTGGTTTTCTGATGTAGTATTATTGACAATCTTTAAAACCATGAGATTTTCATTTAAGGAGTGGTTTATACTTTATATACCTACTGTAATCTTTAACAAAAACCATAAATTATAATCAATTTAATGTACTGATAGATCCATTGACCAAACATATAACTATTTCATATCAGGGGTGAGGTGGGGGCCAGACCCTGTGCTTTGTCTCAGTGAACAGGGAGGATAAATACAATGTTTCTTTCTCTAAATTGCTCTGAGACTTTGAGTATAATTGATTCTAGGTCAGTGCAGTAATCCAGAGAGTAAATCCTCTTTTTTTATTTTCAGTTAGTTCTGTAAGCTTAGGTTGGGGAATTTTAAAATATTAAATATGTTTCTTTATTTTTACATTTAAAGCCACAAAAATCAGACTTTTTCCATTTACTTCCTGAATTTGGTGCTGTATTAGCCATTCTCAAAAAGTTTTTGGCATGATACCAGAATGAGCTGGGATTTTCAGCATGCTCTGAATCAGTCTCCAAATAAAGAGATCATTGAGTTTCCAAATGATGCTTAAACTCATTATCTTCTAACAGGAAAGCATTAAACCTTCATTCCCTAGAAACATTATTACCATAGAACATCTGTAAACATCAGTATACAATCAGATATATTGATGAGATCTACTTTTTGTAAATTGAAAAATGCTTAGAAGATGATGAAAAAAATCAATGAACATTTATCAGTAATGAGAAACAAAAAAGATCTTATAGCTTAAGCCCATTTTGTAGAATACAATAATGTACCTTATAAACACATCAGGATGTGACATTAATCTAAACATGGGGATAATGAACATGATAGTAGAAATTGCCAATCAGAAATATCTAAGAGTGGTTATAGTGAAGTTATGAGCCATCTAAATTGCAATAAATTTAAAATCCAGCAATATGTGTAATCGATAAACTGAAGGTAGTTGCTCCATAGACGTCCTGCAGACTTATGGAAATAAAATAATGCCAATAAGATATTAAAAGAATCAAATTTTCTTTCAAATATCTTCCATACAAACAGACAATCCTCAATATGGTATACCTCAAAATATTTCAAAAGTAATTCCTGAACATTTTTAAAACTCAGGAAATCAGTATAGTGAAGGTAACTATAATCAGGACAGACATGTATTCTGTGGCTCAGTTGAACCAGGATGAAATGAACTCTGTAAATTAAAAGAGTTAAAAATAAATAGTATAATTAAAGTGCATATATATGAATATGTAAAAAAATAAAATGATGCATGACCACAAAGTAGTTCTACAAGAAGTTCTGAAAAAAAAAATCAGTCATATTATAGGCATGCCATGTGTATACTTCCAACAGTTGATCAATCATCATATGAATCTCTAACTTACTGGAAAGCAAAGACCAGCTTCCTATTATTAAAAAAATTATTTATTTATTTATTATTTATTTGTTTGTTTGTTTATTTATGTATTTGTTTATTTTTAGAAAGAGGGGGAAGGACAAAGAGAGGGAGAGAAACATCACTGTGTGGTTGCTTCTCACTCATGCCCCCAACTGGGGACCTGACATGCAACCTAGTCATGCGTCCTGACTGGGAATCGAACCAGCAACACTTGGCTCACAGGCTGACGCTCAGTCCACTGAGCCACAGCAGCCAGGGCCTTCCTATTGGTTTTGTTGTCAATGAAAAGATGATAATAATCTCATTCCTTATCTTTACCTGCATTTGTTTTCCTACCAGCAAGTACTAGCAGATGATACAAACAGTGATGTAATATTAAGAGAGAAAATGTCAAACTTATTCTGTTGAATTAGATAAACCATTTAAAAATTTTTTGAATATAGTAGCTAGCAATTACTATGTGGTTTTATTGTACATACATATCGCAAAAGAAAATGCAACAAGAGAAAATATAGAGCATGGAGGATATGCACAGGAGTCAGGCTGATTTGGATTCATATTCTGGCTTTGTTATCTTTGATGTTTGTAATATTGGAGAAGGCACTTAACTTTTCTAACTCTTAATTTTCCCATCTGCAGAATTGGAATCTAATATCAGTTCCTTAGGTTTGTTATAAAAAATTAAGCTACTTATAAAAATGCTTATCAGAGAGTTTCATACATAGTACTTTTCCTGCAAGTTTTACCTATTGTGACAGATCATTATTGAATCATGTGAGTTGCTAGCAAACATGTTCCCAGTGTGTATGGATAACTAAGCACAGTGTAGTTTGAAAATACTTCTAGTATACAAACAGCAAATAAGAGTATATGAGCCAGAAAGAAAGGAGAAACAGGAAATACTTTTCATTTTCCTGGAAAATTTGTTTCTTACTTTATTTGTATTTTTGTTATAACGTTCTCTGCTATAATCACAGAAAAATGTGGGTCATATAACTGAAGCAATCACAAAATAATATAACCTATTTTAAAATATTAATATTAGTAGTCTGCTGAATAAAATAAAAATGAATTCAAAAATTAAATCAATATTTTCTCTAAAGAAATGAGAAGAACTTGATTTGCTCAACAAAATTTCTGCTGTTGAAATACAGGCACCTAAAGGGATTTGTGAATAGAATTTTTAATAATCATATATTATGGGCCATTATATCTGACAGACAATTCCTGGCAGAATCTAAGAAATGATGTTGTATTGACTATATGTGTTGAACAGTCCCTTATGTGAACTCCAATCTTTTCTATTCTCCAATGACTATCCTTGTTTTAACAAATCCCAATTCATGCTCTATTTCTCTCTGTTACTGCCTTAAGAAAGAATAAGGTAGCCATAAACAATCAGGTCGACAGATGCCTATGAGAATCATGCTGCTCTTTCTGAGTCACTCCCAGGGCTTCTTTGAAAACTCTGAGTTTCTGCCCTTAAGATTTAGGCTGATTTTCTGCTTCTGAGTTCCTATTCTGTCACTCAGGGGAAGAAGGTATCAGAAGGTTACCACTGAACTGAAATTGAAGTCAGATCCACTGACCCTTTCATTTTGTTCTCTGGGTAGGTCACACCTTATTTGTCCATTGTAAATTTTTAGTGTATGTTCACTGAATTCCCATTCAATATTTGAAGCCTATTTCCCAAGGGTTTCCCAGGGAAACAAGCCCAAAAGAATAGAATCTGAGCTGCTAGTCATGAACTTAACTGTCTTGTCTTTGCAAGTTGAATCCATTCTAAATAAAGGTAAAAATAACTGGATCAAGAATTTCAATTGCACAAAATATTACTTTAAAAAATCACAAATCTGTCATTCCATATAAAATTAATTATATTTACCTTGTGTTAGCTAGTTTTGGTAACATATTAAAATTATCCATGAGGTTATTATTTTACTTCTTTGTAAATAATTTATATGTAGTGAATGAATATATGAGGTCTGTCCAGAAGGTATACAGCCATATAATATGAGAAATTGAGATATTTATTAAACAAGATACAAGAAGCATTGTACACAGGATAATGATGTCTCAGTCCCCTTCAAAGTAGGCCTCTTGAAACCACACAGTTCTCCCCATCACCATTAGCTAGCTCATTATATTTTCCTGAATCTCATTGATGGTCTGAAATATCTTCCCTTTGAAACATGATTTTAATTCTGGGAAAAGCCAGAAGCTGCAGATGCAAAATCTCGGACATAGAGGGGCTGAGTCACCTGGTGATTTGATGTTTCCCAAGAAACTCTGTACGAGATGTGATGCATGAGTGGGTGCATTGTCATGATGAAGCTGCCAGTCACCAGTTGCCCATAGCTGAGGCCTTCTGAATCATCTGAATAATTTCCCTGGAATAATATTCAAGCTCAATGCAAAATCTGATGCAGCTTCATTGCTCTACTTGCTCAATCATTTGGTGTGTGACAGCCACACAGTACACATACTCACTCAGCGACATCGACCATACCCACAGAACTTCACATGAACAGTGAAGTTCTCATTGTTCACACATGCACATTCCAGTCCATTCTTCTTGGTTGCCAGTTTACATCGATGTTGTGCAAACCATTCTCATTAACAATGGCTGGGCTTTTTCCAGACAAATCTTGTACACAAGTGCTAATTTGTGTCTTCTCAATTATTCTATTGCAGAAAGGACAAGGCACTTTTAAAATCTTATTGTCATCAACTAAATATCTAAAGGTATTTTTTAAACTTTAATAGTCCTTATCTAAAACTAGGAATCTATTGGCCTGGCTTCCAGTACTATTTATTGCCCTGAGGTAGGTCATTTAACTCTTTCTGCATCTCACTCTATCTGCAAAGTGTACAAGTTTAAAAGATTTAAAAATTATAGAAGTCATAGATCTCTCTAATATCCCTTTTAGTTCCATAGTTATATTTATATATTGAGTCATTGTTAAGAAGTAATCAAGAGACAGAATTGGAAAATTACTCTCCCCCTCCACAGACAAAATAGGAAAGCATGAAAAGAGTTAAAATAAAGAGTGAGAGGTGTTCTGGAAGAGGAGAGAGGAAGAAGAGAGAAGAACCAGGATCAAACCTTCTTTTCTCTCTTTCTCTTTTTAAATTAAATTTATTGCTGTGACTTGGGTTAATAAAATTATATAGGTTTAAATTGAACACTTGTATGATACATTATCTGTATATTGCATTGTGTGCCCACAACCCAAAGTCAATCTTCCATCACCATATATTGGATCAGAGCTTCTGAGGGGTCAGTCTTTTTCAGAGCATGTGGTAGGCTCTTTGGGTGATGTATAACTTGTAAAGCTTTAAATATTATTCTGTGAGTTTCTGCTTATGAAATTGGTGCAAAACTTAAGTGCTTGGGAAATTTGGCTCTGTGCTTAAGTTGGGTTATCAAAAGAGAGAAGGACAGGTTATTTAAAATTCAGTTGAAATTAGTACATCAGAACTAGTATAACTGCTATTCTAGTGTCCACTGCAGTAGATATTTTAGAGAGAAAAAACAGTTATATGAAAGGTCTCTGGAAATAAATATATTAGATTATAAAACAAATCATATTTATTTTAATCTACTTTTCAAAGTAAATTTTAAAGCAGAAGACTCAACTAAGTCTTCCCTTCCCAAATACCACTAGATCTGAAATGTGGAACACCACATCTGATGTTCTGGTGACAATTTGGAGAGAACAAAATGTAGTATTTATGGGCCCTTGTAACTTCTTCATTACTAGTGAAGATATAATGGTAATTTTATTGCTTTTATTTGATTAGAAATGCCTTGATATAATTTATTATTTTATTTACTTAATCTAATCTATCATTAGCACCATCATCCGTTCATTCCCATATAATTTTAAGGCATACTGCAATCTAGAAATCCAGTGGTAAATATTATAAACACCTGTGGCATATATTAACCACACCCTCCAAATTTTAATTACCAATGTGAAACTTAACCCTGAGAAAATAACTTGTTTCATTGAGAAGGTAGACCACAGATGTTTTTCATGATTACTACTATTAAGTTTCATCATTCATAATGTGTTTCTGGTTATAAGATTGTAAATGAATACACTGTGAAGTGTGAAACTGTTAAGTATTCAGAAATATAGGCCAACATGTGGTAGAGAATGAGCATCTAAGTAAATCTCTTCAAATCTTGTGCAAAAAGGGATTTCCCTCAATATAAGTGGCACAATCCCAGGAGCCCTGTCTGAAGAACCTTTGATTAGAGCTATATATCCAGGGCACTGTTGTGTGGGCGAGAAAGATGCTTGGGAATCCACTCTCGTTGCCCATCTCTACTGACAAAGATATACCCTTAGGGAGGACAGTCTAAGGATCAAACCACAGGATGCAGATATGCTTTTGCCTTTTTGTTTGTTCACCTGCTTTAGTTGAATATGGATCTTGAATATTATTAATTTTCCTTGCATCAATTTTCATAATCCCTTGTTGTTTTCTTCCTCTCTCTTTTTTAAAACTGTTAACATATGAATTACACTAGTAGATTTATCAATGTTAAACCACCCTGGTGTTCCTGGGATTAACCAACTTGGACACTAATTTGTATCGATTTATATGTTTTGTTTAGAGTTTTCCGTATATTTTAAAGTGACAAAGAGAGCAAATGTCTTTATCTTTCATAGAAAGAAATCAACTAATGCTGTCCCAAGTTATAGCACATGTTTCTTTAAACGACCATCTGATTTTCAAAAAATGTGTCCATACCTTAGAGAGATATTTTAGGAACTCATAGGTCTTATTAAGAAGTAATTTGTCTGAAGTTCAGCAATTTCTTCAACTTCAGTAAATTTTATTCTGCTATATTCAAATAAAATTAAAACATTTTTATTAAAATAATATATAAATTTGACCCTATATTTTAATCCATTGGTCATTCTATCTGTACACATGCAGAAAGAGGTGTCTAATGTTGATAAATTTTATTTCATTTTTTAAATTTTTTTTGGGGGGGATCCAATCTCTTTATTGTCAGGGTCCCCTCCTATGCCCCCCGCCGCTCACCAAACCTATAGAAAAACCCCAAGCCTGGGAGTGTCCTGGGGAGGGGAGGCCGAGTGTGGGAAAACTCTGTGCTCTGCCCCCTGGCCTGGGCAGTGCCAACAGGGAGGGTCCATGGGGAGGGGAGGCCGGTAACTCCACCTGCAGAGGATGTGGCACTGGCTGAAATGCATGGGGGATGAGGTGCCTGTTGCCAACTCTCCTCTGGGACCCGCTGGGGTGGCATCCAAGGGTGGGTGCCCAGCTTGAGGCCTGGTACAGTGCACGCCCTTCTTCTGCCAGTGGCCATCACTTCTGTCAGGCTGCTCACTGCAAGGCCCCATCCTCCGCGTCTGTGTTCTGGCTGTGTTCCAGCTCTTCCTCGCTGTGTGTCAGCAGCCCCTCCTCATTGCCATCATCCCGAGCCTGTGCTTCTCCCTGGGGTGTGCCTGCCTCAGAAGCTGTGTCCCCTGGGGGGTGGGGGTGGGGCAGCTGCTGCTGCCGCCACCGCCGCCACTGCCACTGCCACTGCCACCCTTCTTCTTGCCATCTGGGTTGGCCTTCTGCTCCTTGGCAATCTGTTCCAAGCGGCCCAGCAGGGCGTCGATGTTGGACTTAATCTGTGTCAGCTCGGTCTTGATGGTCTGCAGCTCACTGCTCTTTAACTTGATCTTGGCTGAGCTGCTAGTGATGGCTGTGGAGCGGGCAAAGAGCTTGACAGGAATGGTGGTTTTGACACGCCGGACCAAAGGGACTGTGACCCGGGGTCGCTTCACAGGAACAGCCCTGGGCACAGACACTGGTGACAGGCGGCCCCAGTAGTAGAAGAGCCTGTAAATAGCAGATGCTGCTCTCTTTAACCCCTTGGGTCTGTTGGGCTTGGGCTCGCCAGCCATGTTGATGTCCAGGGTCTGCCCGGCCAGCACCCGCCCATTCTCTCCCAGCACAGCTGCCTGTGCATGGCGCTCATTGGCATACTGAACAAAGGCATAGCCCTTGTGCACAGAACAGCCGGCCACACGGCCATACTTGGAGAAGATGGTCTCCACATCTGACTTCTTCACCACAGCTATGTTGAGGTCTCCAATGAAGACTCGAGAGTTGATGGACTTGGGGTCATTCTTGTTGGTTATGTTACTTGCCTGGATCTTCAAGGACATGGTGACCACCAAGGTTGAGTTCAGTCAGTGATCTCCTCTGGAAATAGGTATCACCCGCGCCAAGAGGTCTACTAATGTTGATGATACATTTTAGATGATTGTTACTTCTCAGTTTTAGTAGATTTAAAATTTTATTCTCTTAATCTTTTTTATTGCTTATATCCTGAGCTTATATCAGCTAAGATTCAGCTGATAAGCACATGTAGGGTAGGAAGGCAAGAGTCTGTTCCCGATCATTGACAATGTGTTCCAATTGGCCTTTGTGTCCCCTTGTCTTTAAGCATTTAGAAATAATCCATAGATACATGAATAGGTTTCAACAACAAAAACTAAAATGCCATTTCTTTTAAAATAAAGATTATAAATTATGTTTACACTTTTAGCAAAATACCATTCTACCCTATTATGAGTTATTAAGAAATAATTTTTCTGAATTTATATGACTATATATATTCATCCCACATATAAATGATATCATGTAATACTTGCTGCTCAGTATCTGGTTTATTTCACTTAGTAGGATGTCCTCCAGGTTCAATAGTGATTACCAGAGGCTGGAATGCTGGGGGAAAGGGGAGATTAATAAAATAAAAGAAAGTAAAATAGTGGTAGCCAGCAGCTGGGAGGAGCAGGTCATGAGGAGAAATTGCTTAATGGACAGAGAATTTTATTTCGCAAGATGAAAAAGAATTCTGGAAATAGATGGTGGTGATTGTTGCACTTAGTACCAGTGAGTTGTACATTTAAAAATGATTAGACAATAAGTTTTATGTGTATTTACATAATAAAAAAGATGTGGTGGCAAAACTATTAGAAACTAAGACTCAAAGGCATACTATTTTTCAAATATCATATCTTCTTAATTTTCACCATCAGCGTGAAGATAACACATGCTCTAAAAGTTTCTCACTTGGTTGGTTGAAACCTGGGAAGAACCCCAACGAGGTGACTGGACTCATCAGTTCTAGTAGACTGAGGAATTGGGGAGAAGTGGGGAACAAGCTGTGAGGAAAGGAGACTGGACTTCCAGAAATTTTGAAATCAACAGTGTTCCCAAAACAGAAAGAGGGAGAAGTTATTTGGCTTTTGGTTTGATATCTCTGACCGGCTAGCTTGTGTTACTTCATACTGAATAAATCCAACACATCCATCGAGCATCCAAAGAGAAAGCTTTGCTCCTTTGCAGAATGTCCCAAGTTTCAAATAGTCACTAATTTTATAAATGCCTCAAATTCACATTTTTGAAATATCATCTCTCGCCTAAAAATCCATGCTACGGTCTTAGCTGAATATCTCACCATCTCTCACTTGGATAACTGCACTAGGTTCCTACCTGGTCTGGCAGCTTCCACACTCACATCCTTAGATCTTTCATTTGGCATCAGTGAGGCTTCTAAAATACAAACTTGATAGTCTTGTTCTCTGTCGCTGTCTTTCTCCATTTTTATAGAATGAAGTCTGTATCATGCCACATGAGGCCCTTCATTATCTGGCTCTGTTTATCTTGCCAGCCTCTCTCTCACTCTGTTCCACCTTGCACTTGGTACTTCAACCACCTTGAACCCTTTGGAGTTTTCTAAATGTAACGAATGGTCTCTCTCATGTCATTGCTGCTTTTACAATCTTTGATCATGGACACACTTTTTTTTCTTTTCTTTTCTCTGCCCCCCACCCACCAATGCTTTTTTTTAAGTGTTGTTTTCTCTAAGAAGTATTCTGGCCTCCTCTTCCTCAGGACGGATTTATTTTCCCAGCATGTGTACCTTTGTAGAGCTTCAGGGTTCCTCTCTTTATAGTATTTGTGTTGCTATGTCACTTGCTCATTTGCTTAATTCTGTGTCTGAGGTTATAGTTCTCTTGTAAGACAAGAATCATGTTTTTCATTTTTGTTATTCTCTATTTTCCTGTTTATAGTATCTAAAATATAATTTATAGTAAGTGAATAAACATAAAGAGAATAAATGAGAAATGCCATTTCTTTGACAAGTTTCAGTGTGGTATCTGTGGGAGAACCAGACTTGAAACTGTGGCAGACATTTTCCAATTTTGTAAACTTGTCACATTGCAATTCTCTCTGGTAATTCACTTCACAGCTATAAAATGAGAGTAATAACACATTGCTGTGAGTAAAATGAGTTAAAGCATATGAAAATGCCAGGAACCTAGTAGGTATTCAAAAAAACATTGACTATTTTTCCTTATGTTTGTCTCTTTGTAGACCCCTACCTCCTCTGCTGAGATGATGATGATTGTCACTATTATCATTATTATTTTCTTTAAATCATTGCCTTTGCACCACTTCTCTTAGACAACATAAAAATATGTTTCCTTTTAAAATTATGTCTATGTTTGGAAAAAAATGAGAGTTGCAAATGGTGGAACCTCCACACATAAAGACTGAAATTCTACACTTGTCAAGGACAAATAGGCTCAAGTGATTGTTTCTTATCTTTCTTGTCCAAAGATGGCAATTACTAGCCATTTAATTACTATAATGAAAACGGTTCAGAATGATAACCAGTAAGTGAGGAGGGAGGGGGAAAAAGCAGTTGTAGGACTTGCCCTTCTTGTTTCCCTTTGTCTCCCACATACCTGGCGTTCTAATCGCCCTTATGTACTTGAGACTGCACAAGTGCAGGAGGAAGGGCAGGAACAAAGCTCAGGCAGGACAGGCTCTCTGTTACTGATGTTGTTTATATACAGGCCAAGGACACACAAAAAAATATGATTTGCTGAGGACACATACCTGGGATAGCTCCCTGTAAATATGGGTTATACTTACGTTGGACATTGTTAAGTTAAAAATGTCTCTTAGTCTACAACCAAACCACCCTGAACGTGCCTGGTTTTGTAAAATCATTTTAAACCAAAATTGTGTTATCTGAAATACAAATTCATTAACACATTCAATTTAGTAAAAAGGAAATGTCAAGCTCTCCTAAGCTAATTAATGATTCATCTCTCACTTTTTATCTATAATTAGTGAGACAGCTTTTGATTGGTATAGCTGTCATTTTTCTTTTTATAACCTGTAAAACATGTACTAAAACACTTCTTTGATGAACATAATTTTCACCTACTAAAATGTAATTGGACATCATATTTTCTTCAACAAAATGATAAAGAATAAACTCTTTTGATAATAGTATTCTTTGATGTTATAAAAGCTAGCAGACTTTCAATCTGGTGACTGTAATTTTGCAAAGGATTTACTAATCACAATGGAGTTATCTTTGGCATTCATCTTTCTCTGAATCATGAAGAGTGAATCCCAAAATGAATGGTATTCTAGTTAAAGGGAACAGAATATCCATGAGGTTTGTGGAAGAAAGATTTTTTAAGTACAAAAAAAGTGTATTTGAAAGGTATTGTATAGTTACCTTTTAGGCCTGTAATCCACAAATAACCACAGCCTTGTAATCATGTTATGACCTCCAAATTTTAATCCTATGTCTACTATTGAATTGGCATTGACCCTTCAACATGAACAAGTCACAGGATGTCACACAATAGATTTTGTGTAGAATGAACATCAGGATTTCCTAGATCTAATCATGCTGTGCTTCAGTTAACTACCCAGGTGGGCCTTACATTGAAAATAAACTTGTAAACAAAGTCAATGGTAGGTACATAAGTCCAAATACTTTCCTTGTGTCTGGTTCAAGTATTTTTCAATCTTCTCTTTTGCTTGTGCACACTTCTATAGAGAAGGTGAAAGACAGGTCAGTTGTGGATTTGTCTCTAAGCCAGGAAAGCAGGTTTGATTTGAAGAATTTTAAAAACCCTAAGAGTAAATTATTGAAACTGAAGTGGAAAATATACTGAAAGTTGATACTGTGTATTGAATAAACTTGCCAAATATACTTGTCTTAATGACTAACAGCATAACATACAATTGATGAAAATTAATAGCCCAATCTTCCAATGTCTGTTTTAATTTGAGGAGGCCTCATAGAGATGTTCTTCTTATGAAAACAAGCCTCACTTAATTCTAACCTTAACTTGGGATTTCCCAAAGAGATGGATGTCAGAAAACTCACCATATGATTCCGGTTTGACTCACTGTGTTGACTCTAGCCTCAAACTCTTTTCTGAGGTCCAGCCTCTGCTTCAAATATCTACTAAATGTTCTACAGAATTGTTCAATTCAAATGCTTGCTGCTGAATTTCTCATATCCCTAAAGCAAATCATCATGTAGTATTCTTTTTAAAGTAATGTTCCTATCTTCCACATGACTACCCCAGCTAAAATTCTCATAGTTACCTTTTATGCCTGTATTCTCAACTTCGAGGATGGTGCCTTACCTGAAAGGAACATTCAAGAGTATTTGGTTAAATAAAAGATGAACTCCATTAACCATTCAGTCTTCTCTCACATCTGCAAGCTCACTCTGCTATAATTTCCAATCTAAATCTGGGCAGAGCTGGGGCTAATGCATAATGAAACCCAAGGTAGTTGATCAGTTGTAAATCTCTTTGCTCACAGATTTTTGTTGTGTCAAAAAGAAACCACCAAAGTGTCTTTGATAGATGATTGTACATATATACAATGGAGTACTGCTGAGCCACAAGAAGAAAAAAAAAAGAAAGATGAAAAGTTGCCATTTGTGACATCATGGAAATAAGTCAGATTTCACTCATATTTGAAATATAAAACTGAAAAAAAATACAAATGAACAAATAAGACAAACAAGAAAACATAAATTCATAGACACAAACAACATTATGGTGACTGCCCGAGGGGATGGGGAATGGAACGGTAGTAGTAAAGGGCAGAGGAGGTCATATATGGCGATGAAAGAAGTGACTTTGGGTGGTAAACACAATTCAATATACACATGATGTATTGTACACTTGAAACCTATATTATTTTATTAACCAGTGTCACCCCAATACATTAAAAAAAACCCCACATACACACAGAAAAAGAGCCCATGTTACAGAGGAAATTAAACAAAGGCTTTGAAGATGGATAAAGCTGGATCCCTTCCTGACTTTGCGATATTCTAGTTCTGGGTTCTTGGACATACTACCTAACCAGCCTGCACCCCAGTTTCTTTACATATAAAATGGTTATAACATTACATGAGAGTTGGGGGAAACAAAAAAAGTGGTGAAGTAAAAGCAGAGACATGAATTAAATGATGGCTCCTATTATTACAAACCCTTAGTGATCTTCACTAGCTTTGTGAGTGAGCAACTAATATTTCATATATGAGTAGTTTCTTACATCTAGTACTTAACTCTTGAAATCTTCAACCATGGGTTTAGGATTATGCTCAGTAACTTGAATTAAAGTCTTAAATATTAATATTTAATAATCCTTAAAGAGAAAAAACATTCAGGATAGAACAGAAGTTCTCATTTATAGTTCACAAACCTGCATCAGTTTAGGGAAAGTTTAAGAATGAGAACCATTTAAAGAATATAAAATATTTGGAAAGTTGCTCAGACAGACCTCCTTCCTACAGGACCATTGAAACACTTTCTGGGCACTGAAAGCCCCCCAAAATGTTCAAATCAAGCTAATATCTGATCTAAAAATATAGCTACCTCTCTGAATGATAATATAAAAACATTTGTGTAGCCAAATGCTATGGCTTTTATATCTACTCACCACTCTCTCTTCATCTTGATACCTTTGAACAATGGTAAGTCCAGGGAACGCACTATTTTTTAGGCTATCTCATTGTTAAATATATTTCTAAAGGAGTTCTTAATTCATAATTATTCAGTTTAATTTGGCTTAGAAAATCTAATTTTTGCAACTGTATTTTGTGATAGCACTTGATGTGACATCTTTGTTTACACTTTGTATATGTGCATATGTGCAATAAATCAGGCTCAGTGGTGTCTCCCCTGTCACATTTCATCATGTCACACTAATAGAATTTGACATGCTCTGGGACATGGTGATGTAGGGACATATTGGAGAATGCTTAAAAAGTATGCTCTGCAGTGTTTTAAATGCTTATGTGTACTTTCAGTTGTTGAAATAGCCCTCACAAAATAAAATTTTCCAGCCACGAAAGATCAATTTAGGACTTTAGTACCAAAATTACTGAGATAAATTGACATTTAAATTTATCAGTACTATTAAATAACACAGGGTTTTAAAATGGAACATTCCTAATATTGTAAAAAGGATGTGGTTTACCATGTTTTATATAAAGGAGAAGACCACAGCTCTGAAATGCTGATCAGAAAAAAATAAAGACATATGTCAGCAATTAAAATAACTTAATTTGTATGGGTTTTTTTGTTGTTGCTGATTTTTTGGTTTTTTCGTTTTTGTTTTTGATAATGTTTTCCCTAGAATAGTCATTATTTATATAATTATTAAACTATCTTCTGAATTTCTTTGTCTTTTATTATTAATCTTGGAGAGAGGGGCAGAGAGAGAGAGAAATTGATTTCTTTTTCAACTTATTTATCCATTCATGGGATGCTTGTTCATGTCCTGACTAGGAATCAAACCCACAATCTTGATGTATTGGGACAATGCTCTAACCAGCTAAGCTACTCGGCCAGGGCCTAGCTTCTGAACTGTATACTCTCTTCATGCTAAGCACATTATAGCCCTTGCATTTTTGCTGCCATCCTGTATTTTTCTCATTTTCTAGTTGAAGAAACTGAGGCGAACATCGTAGAATTAAGAGGCCCAAAGTCATATAGCTAATAAGCAGCAGAACTAAGCCTAGAATTTGTATATTTTGTGCTATTGATGACACTGTGATTTTCAGGTTCTACTTCTCACTTGTGTGCCTTAGACAAAGCGGAGCAACCTTCCAGGACACCATATCCTTGTGGCACTTGATTCACCTTTCCTGGAGAGATTGCCTCATGGTTAGGATTCCGTTCACGGGGGGGGGGGGGGGGGGGGGGGGGGGTTGATAATGATTTCTGTCTGAGAGCTGAGGACTGACTCCACAGCTGTGCAGAGAGAACGCAGCTCTGTGAAAGCATATTGTGCAGTTCTACTCTGATTAGAAGCACAGCATGGCTTCTGAAATCTGGCAGTTTCTAAAACCCAGCAGGATTCACCTAGAGAAAGCCCTGTCAACACTCTTCTTGAACCTATATATACTAAATTTGGGGCTAAATTTTGAAACTGAAGCACACAGAATATTCCCTAGGTGACAAGAACTAAATATTCTACAATTAAAAACAATTCTCCTATTGGAATAAACTAATGTACATGAAACAATGGCTTAGGCAATATAAAATATTCTTGATTTTATTAGTATTTAATTTGGAGGTGATAAAAATAGTTAAAATTATTGAAGAAATAAAAATTGTAGTGCTTTTATTTAAAAGTATTATTTTATGAATAGGAAAATATTATAGCATGTGAACTACATTCCTTTCTTCCATCTTTCCTCTCACTTTTTTTTTATTCCACTTTTCGTTCTTCTATTCTTTCCCCCTATCTAACTTGTCAAATATTAGCTGATATTTTTACACAAGGGAATAACCATTTTACACTTTCTTAGTTTTTTTGTTTACAACTAAACCAGTATCTCTAAAATAATCCTTTCTCAAGCACTCCTCAAAAGATTAAAATATGTCACTCAACAATATTGTATCAAATTATGAAAGCTGCTAAGAAAGCAAATCTTAGAAGTTCTCATCACAAGAAATAAATAAGTATCTGTGAGGTGATGGATGTTAATTAAACTTATTGTGTTGATCACTTCAAATTATATAAAATCATCATGTTGTATATCTAAAACTAGTATGTTAAATGTCAATTATATCTAATAAAATTAGAAATAATTTTTAAATTAAAAATAAATATCACTTAAAATAGTCATTTTGTAATCAAGCAAGTTTTTATAATATTGTATAATCTTCTGTAAAATAGTGTAGAAGAGTCTCATTGACACTAGCACAGAAATGACCCTGAGGATAATTACCACAATGTATTTCTCTTGCCCATTATCATCTTGTGGCTTGCTTCCCAGGTACAGCGATTTGCAAAACACTGAACTGAAACAATTGTAGTTTTATGTCAGGATTTGTCTGATCTCAGAAGGGCCCTATTTCTTCCCATTTCTAAGGAAAATATCATAGGCAATGGGGACAAATTATGAGTAAGGTTCTAAGCAGCCCTATTCCTGCTGTCATAAACTGAGAAGGAAGTTCTCAGGGAGAAGACCTCAGGAGCTCATGTCATGCTCCTTGTTAGGGTATGTTAAAGGGCCACAGTAGGTACATAATATGAGTTCTTTGTCGTTCTTCATGTGCCTACTAACTATCTCCATCATGTCTTTAAATAACACCAAAAAGTCTATGTCTTTATTCAGCTCCAAATGTAGCTTTAGCTTTACTATTTTGATGATAAATTTTCTCAATTTTAACAGACTTCTCTTTTCTTAAAAAACTGTGATGGTTTATATGCATATCATAACACTCTATTCCCACATTGAACGTTAATACCATATGTCTATAAGCTTTTAGGTGTTTACCCATTTGTCTCTATACTAAATAATGAGAATACGAAGAGTGGAATTTTATAAAGCATTTTCTATATGTCTGGCTCTATACACAATACACATTTTACATATGTTATATCATTTAATGCTTACAGCAGCAATATATGACATATATTTCTACTTTATTTTTAAATATAAGGAAGCAGTGATTCCTTAAAATGAAATAACTTAACCAACATTACCTGGCCACTGGGGAGAATAGTCAGGATACAAACCCAGGTCTACCACTTTAAAGCTTGTGTTCTAAACTGATTATTCTGAATCACACTACAACTAACAAGCTAAGGAAGACATTGGTCTGATATTTATAGTGCCTTTCTACCACTCTTCCAGTATGGAATGTAGTATAAGTGGGGCACTCCTCTTGCAACTGAGCTATCTCTGAACTTTAGGTATTCTGCTATGAGACATGGTCGATACAGTCAATGAAATGTCTGAGGTATATACCAGGTATGGAAGATAAACAGATGTAAGCAGGTTAAATTCCATTGATTAATACAATTATAAAGTTGTATTTTACATAAACAAAAAATGGCAAAACAGAATAGGGGCAATAAAAGAAATGAGAATGGCTTTTTGGACATGTTTGTCCAATGATGAAAATTTTAATAATTTTTTTGTAAGTCAGAAATCTCTGACTTGCAGCTCAAGAGTAACCCAAGACAAGAGTTTTAACATGGACTTATTCAAGAAGATTTTTGTTTTTATATTTATTAAAGAAACCAAAGCAAATGTAATCTAACTAGGACTGAATGAAGATACCAAAAAACAACATCTCAAACACCTATGGAGACATGTTTAAATGCTTGTCTCTAATGTGTTAGCTTGTATCAATCCAAAATAAATCCAAAGGCTGTGAGCATATTTTTTTTTCCTGTATACAATCTATAAAGAAATTTTGTACACTAAACAGCAGTTTCTGTTTAGAAAGTGTGGTTGTGAAGTAGTATGCCTAGTTTAGATCCTAGAAACACAGATGTAAAAAGAAACTTGAACTTGGTTTACTTTCTCTGAGGAATTATGATGTTAAACAACCCAAATATAAAACAATGTTAGATGCTTTTAGAAGAGAAATAAGAGTTTCTAAACAGAATCACTGCAAGCCAACATTGACCTGTTTTGCATATGTGTTTGTTATCAGACTGTGTTCAGGCTAGTTTTAGAAAACATTTTAATTTACACCGTAAACATTACATTTTATTTGTTTATAAAATTACTTTTACATTAATGGTGACTATTTCCTGTTAAAGAAATTATTTCAGAATGCTATCATGGTTTGCATAATTCTGAAAAAGAGGTTCAGGACTGGTATTCTATGCAAATGAAATGTTTTCAGGCTATACTGTTTGGTATGCCATTATTTTATTGAATATTCATTTTTGTATATCAGGATTCCAATATTAAATGAATTTCTATGCATCAAGGAAGCATGGGACTTAATTAATCATCAGATTGTATTTTAAACAAAGCAACTTATTCCCAACAAAGGAAGTTAAGAACATATGCAGACTGTACTTGCTTCTACAATATTTTAAAAATTGTGAACACTTGGGACACATGTTTCCAGAATTAACAAATGACTTTTATGAGGAGAATGAGAGGAAAATCATGCTATAAAAATGCTTTAGAGTTCATTGAACTCTGCATATTTCAGCTCAGGTAGAATGGCAGATTATGGCATTCATTATTAAATGAGGTTAGAATCTCAAACAGAAAAATGAGGGGCTCAAATGGTGACCATTAAATTCTACAACTTGTCGTAAAACGTCTTATTATAACTTACCTCATCTTTTAATATATCTTAAATTCAAACTAAAGAAACCACCAAAAAAGACTTTCCATAGCACAAACAGTAAAATTGTCATTAAAATACAGATACAAAGATGAAATGATACAGTATATATTTAAACAAAATTGGTACATTGTGCTTAAGTGTGAGTACCAGTAATCTATATTTAAATGTGGTATTCAATGAAATGATTAGAGAAATTAACCATATTTTAACAGAGATAGCCTATTGTACTGAGAAAATAACTATTCCATTACCCTGTCTCAAAATGGGCTTTTTTCCCTTTGGTTTTTCCCTTTTGTACCTTTTGTAGTATTTATGTACCAATTACCATAGGCTTTTCCAGTAGTAACTCCTGTTAAGAAAACACAGACCAGTGACATCAAAATAAATGTTTCTTCACAGACCATCTGAAGCTAAATGAAATCCATGTAGTGGTTATTTATAGATATGTGTACAAACTCTCTTACCATATTATTTTAGCATATTTCAGAACTAAATTGAGGTAAAAAAATGTTAGTATTGTAAAGAATTGACCTGTGGTTGTACTAATACATCTCAATTTTTATTTATATTTTTCATTTATACCACAAAGTTTCCAAAAAGTCGGTTGAATTCTTTTTAGCTAGTATTATTGAGACGTGTGATTGGTTGGTTAGTAAAAAATCATCCCTAACACCAGATATTATGAGATGTGGTACATATAAAATTGACAAATTTTAACGTAGAATATTCCTTTATCTTTTATAGTAGAGTACTTTCCTTTGAGAAAGGATCTGCTCATTGATGTGAAGTTGCATGTTGTCTTTTCTTGCATAAAACTATTTGAATTCATCACCCAAAATTTCTTTTGGTTATTCAAAGAAGAGTGAGAACTTAATGTATTCTTATCAATACAAATTTCAAATCTTTTTAGATTTGTGCTACTTTCCCCAATATTTTAATGCCATTGCCTTTACATGTAATTCAGTAACATCAATTCTTGAGTCTTTCCAAAGCAATGAACCTGACTTGCTTAGTAGAAACAGCTCTTTAACTTCAAACTTATATTTAATTAGTAAATAAAATGTTCAATTAAACAATATAATTATAGTAACAAGAATAAATGCCATAAACATGTTTGAGGAGAAATATGAATAATTTATATAAACATATAGCTTAGATGGTGGGAGGTCAAGTGCTCAAGGATCCAAGAATGGTATACTAAGATAAGCCTTCACCAAGTACTAGAATTCAGACAGTCTGGTCTAGATGGGATGAGAAGCTACTGGTAAATATTCAAGTCAGTTCACATAGATCAGTTAAGAGTGCTTTTATTGAAAATTTTCAAAGGCCTCTGAATAAAACTAGAAATTAACTTTTAGTGCATTTCAGATCTGTTTCAACTTTCTGTTTGTACACTTAGAACCCAAGACTGAACAGACCTCTGAAACACTTATTTAGTAAATTTAAAATAACTAAATTTAATATCTTTTTGTTTTAAATGAAAACACATATTGAATTGAATTAGGTAAGACCAAAATCACAGAATTTTTAAAATGGAGGAAAATGAATATTTTCTCTTTTTCAGACTGTGGTGATACCTTATTTGATGTCATGGCCTAGAATGATTTGCTTAATTAATGACTGTGCCCAACAATTTCCTTTAGTAATGGACATCTGGATGCAGAAACTGTGGCTACAACATGTTTATCCTTGTTCTTGGCAGTAGAGAGCAAAAATGACAGATGACTTCACATCCAGGAGGCCCTGAGCCTGAGTTGATCATTTTTATTAAGCCTGTGAATTGGGAACGGGTGGAGGTTTGCTTCAGTGTCTACCTGTGGTGAGCTGGGAATAAACAGGCTGAGGGAATTCAGGGAATCAAGTGCTGAACAGCCTATCTCCTTCAGTAAAAGAACTCTTGAGTCCCCTACAGATTCAAGCTTTGTAACTCAAGCTCTTAACAAGACTTAAGTTTTTTCTTAGATTCTTGCTGCAGTGGTAGGTTTTTAAAGGAAAAATTGCATGTGTCTCATTCTATAGTTTAAAGCAAAGCAGAACACTCTTCTCCACATTGAATACCTACTCTCTTGCAAGTGCTGCCTCCAGTAACACTCAGCTAGCTGGGCTTTCTCAAGTTGGCTTGGTTCTACTGTTGACACCTCTGTACATGGATTTCCTATGCCTCAACTACTCCTCCATTTCAATAGCCCAGTTTTTTTTTTTTTTTTTTAAACTCAACTTTCAAAAATCAGCCCAAAGGTCTGACGTGATAAAATCCTAGGCTTATTTATAATAAGATTAATATTGTACTATGGGACAAAATACAGCAGGGAAAATGATTATACAAATGACCAATAAGATTGATCTAATTTAGCCTTACTTGTACTATGATTTCTGGTCAGTTTATAAGATTTGCTTATGCTTTCCACATCTATCTGAAATAATAGCAAAAATAACAATAATAAAATATCTTGGGTTTAAAGAGTACAAGTTACTTAGGGTGTTTATAGCCATTAACTCATTTTGAACTCTCTTTTTTATCTCATCGGGTTCCAAAAGCATCTTGTTTCTTATAAAAATTCTGAGTGGTAGATACTATTACAGCACCAGATTATCACAGATGGGAAAAGTATGGCTTGTGAGGATTAATTTGTTCCAAGTCTAATAACTAGTAATGGTAAAATATGGGATTTGAACTTGGGTCATTTGATTTCAAAGTTTGAGATCTTAATTCTGAACTATACTGCTTCCTCTAATTAATAATTTAATAATTTTAAAATTAAATAAATTTTACAATGCCAGATAGTAGAGTTTTGAAAGCACTAAAAGATTTATTTGAAGGATAAACCCTGACACTTTCAGACTGAATTTGTGTAATTGACCTACAGTTTGAAGTGGTTAGCAAAAGACTTCATGGTCTCATCAAACCCATAGCCAAAGGGGCAATTCAAGTTCTTGGCACCATATTTTAAATAAAGCTTGTCAAAGAAAGGAAGCATGATAGATTAGGGACAGGTAACTGTGACACTCATAGATCAAATAAAGAAACAGGACACTAGAGTACCTAAATTGGTTTTTATAAAATGCATTTCACTTAGAAAATATAATTTTGATGAGTTTGGGAGAATAGCTTCAGCAGAGAATAGAAGAGGGCACCAGTTTACAGTAAGAGTAAATGGAAAATGAGAAAGTGACAGCAGTTAGTATTAGTGTAGTCCTTCTTTCAAAATGTTGGCTAGATATCCCAGTCAAATTTCAATTAAACAAAAATCGTATCTAGAATACTTGTGCCTATGTCAGGCAATTTAGTCTATAAATAGAAGGTTACCTAGCATACTCCAGTGTTGATGCATTTCCCTCCAATGTATTTTTTTTTCTTTTGTCTTGATAGCTGTTTTCCTACCTGTAGGGTATTTTTTTTTCTTGACACCTAAGTAGAGTAAACTTGAGATATCCTACCAGATATGTTTTGTAGCAATGTAGCAAACTTAGTGTGCTTAATTTACATTTATAGAATTTGATATTTGAAATATAGGTGTTTAAAAATAACCAACTTACTGTGGTCAAACACAGCTCAGGGGATTGTATTTTGCTCAAAATTTAAAATCCGGATCAGGATTCTTTCCTCCCACTTCACTCCATTTTGAGTAATAAAACATGATCTCATCTTTGAAATTGGTCTTTGGAATAAAAGTTTAAACAAACATTTTAATGCATCAATAGTGTATATTTTATCTTCATTTGTCCTCAAATTAATAAACTTTGAAAGATAAAGCTAATTCTATGACAGTATTAGAAGAGAATGCACTAAACAGAAGGTAATGAGTAATTCTAGTGGTACCATAGAAACCCAGGGCTTCTAGAAAGAACAATTCAAGGCATTGATTATAAACTGAGGCTGTCATATGAGTCCTCCTGAGACATCAGTTAATCCCTTGAACAAAGGACCTACAAATTAATGGTATTACTTCTTTGACTCAAAAACTTACTTTTTTACTGTGTGGAATGAATGTCTTGTTCTCTTTGTAAACTGTGGTTCAGAGTTGTAGAATTTTCCCTTATATATCACCCCTATCCAATGAAGAGTAATTTCCTTTCTTCCCTGTATTTATTAATTATTATAGAGGTACTTTCCAAAATTTTAATATTTTAGTAATTGAATATAAGGTATTATAGACTTGAATATTACATAATTATGAAAATAATTATATAAAATATTTAATAAAGCTCAACATATGTATACCCTGGCCCTTATTCCACTTCAGAAGGTAAGTTAAAAATATTCATAATAGTTCTATTTGACATAGTCTTCAACTGAAAACGAAAATGTGCTTTAAGAATAGAATGGATAAATATATGATTGTACATTTCTATAATGGGATAACATGCAGTAATGAAAATTGACAAGATATTGTCACAAGCAAGGATGTAATTAGAACTTAAAATCATAATTTTGATTAAAAAAAGACATGAAGGCACACGTGCTGATGAGTCTATTTATCATCTATCTATCTATCTATCTATTGATCATCTATCGATCAATCTATCATCTATTTATCTATCTACCTACCTACCTACTGCCTACCTATCTACTTGTCTGTCTGTAATGGACTGAATGTTTTTGTTCCACCAAAATTTATTTGTTAAAATCTAACCCCTAACTTGATTGTAATTGGAGGTGGAGCCTTTGAATGAATGATTAGATTTGGTTGTATTTATGCCCCTTATGAAAGAGACTCCAGAGAGCTCTCTTTCTCATTTTTCCATGTGATGGCACAGCGAGAACTCTTGATAGAATTGTTATGAATATTTGTAACACATCTTCTAAAGAGGAATTGCCTGGAAGTGGGCTTTCACCAGACACCAAATATGCTTATCCTTGATACTGAACTTTCCAGCCTTCAGAACTGTGAGGAAGTAGCATTGTTGGGGCCACCCAATCTATGGTATTTTTATTATAGCAGTTCAAGTGGATTAAGATATTATCACATGCACGCACACACACACACACACACAAACTGGACTGTTATAGAACTAGAAGTCAGAGTAATGATTATCTTTGAGGAGGAGGGGCTGTGAGAGGACTTGATGGATATTATTCAACACTGATGGTCTATTTCTTGATCTGGGTGCTGGCTAAAAGAATGTGTTTATTTTGTAAAAACTAATTGAGCTTATTATTTAGTCATTACTCTATGAAAGTTATGTTTTAATAAAAGATACACTTTTAAAAATATACTTGCTAAAAGCAACTTCCTAAAAGAACTGTTATGTGTCAGTTTATTCTCTATCAGCACCCAAATCAGTGGAATACTTTTTAAATATTTCAACCTGTAAGCTTTCAGAACTGAGGATTAATTGAAATGAAAAGTGCAAAAAATTAAACTTTCATCAGATGACATTTAATTGAAACATGATCAAATAGGAAATTGCCCCTGCTTAAAGATGCTATTACAGTAGAGTGCTACCTACTGATAGATGCTAAATCACTTCCTTTAATTCATTCTATAGTTAAGAAGCATAGTATTGTGGGTAGTATTTAGGAATCAAAAATTAAGATAGCATGTGAAAAAACACTTAAAGGTATTGTTAAAGCATATTCTCCAAAGTAAGTTTAAGCTCATTTGAGCTTGTCCTTTATCAACAATCCAAATTCAGCAAATACAGCATATTATGATATTCATGAGAATGTTATGCAGCAATATAAAAATTAAGTGCAATAGATGACAAGACATTTTAAAAGAAGTCTAGTGTAATTCTAACTACTCTCCACAATAAGCATGTGCTATGTAAAAACCCAATTACTTCTTTTTATTGTTGACCAACGCTGCTGAGGAAAGTGCTGCTTTTAATTTAAAAACACAATTTTTAAAACCACATAAAAGAGGGAATATTAAATTCAGTTTTTCTTGATTATTTTGTAAAAAAAAAACCAAGTTTGACCCATCTTCAGAGAACTAAGGGAAACATCTTGGCTTATTCTCTGCCTGTTTTCATCAGGGTGGGTAGTAGAGATCATTGTGCAATGAAAGTTATTTGGTGAAAATTATCAGATTTGAACTGAATATTTTTTATTGTCATCTTGACTTTCTCTGTCCACATGGTAATGGAAGACATTCTCATTTATTTGTTCAAAATATATTCTTTGAATGTATACTTTGTACCAGGAAAAGTGTAAAATCCTAGTAAAATATGGAATTGAATGCATTATCTGTGATCTGTACTTTCAAGAGATAGACAGACACTAAAGACAAGATTTATATGTGCATGGAGGACATTCATACAAGGTAATATGAAAAGAATAGAGAGAAATGAGGCTTATGGCAAAAGGTTATGTGTAGCAAGCATGTCAAAGAAGGATTCATAAAATAGACATAGCGGATGAGTTGAGCCTTGAATGCTGGCTAAACTATAAACATGAGGAGTCATGAGAATGGCATTTCAGAATAAGAGAAAAAAAGTACAGAGGAGGGAAAATAATAGACATTGCTAGTAATAGTGAGTCATAAACCTTGACTGGAATATAAGAGATGTATAGGAGCACCATGAGGAATAGGACTGGGAAGTGTTCTGGAGCCAGATCACAAATAAATTAAGCATTTGTGTTTTGTTTATTAGGCAGGTGACCCAAATGACCTTATTTATTGGGCAATCTTAATGTAAGAGATATTGGAGCTTATCAAAGACCCCTGAAAGCCCCAAAGGAATAGTCTAATTTGATCTGCTTATTTACACAGGAGAAATCTCAGAACAAATGCTATTAGAAAAAATCTACAAAATTCATTTTCTTTAAAAATTTTTTTTCTCTAAAGAAGTAATGATGTATCAGATTTTCCTTCTGCTTACTCATTTTGTTTAAACTCCAAATACTGCATTTCTAAGTACATCTGCAAGCTCAGCTAGAGCAAATCTCTGATGCAAATTAGAAAAAAAAAAAAAAAGGAATGCTTTTAATTTTCAAATAATGCCTTCCTTAATGGCATAACAGCTTTGGCAAGATTAGCCAGAATCATAGCACTGGTTTTATAAAAAAAAAAAAAGTCAATGACAGTTATTTTATTTATACAGCCATCTGCACATTTATGTCTAAACCCTTCTGGCATTTGAATATGCAGCTTCCAAATGCAGAAAGTTATTGGGAGACAAGAGTCATTCAGAAGCCAGTAGAAATGACAGGCACAGACAAAACTTTTTGTGGGCCCTTCATTTCAATCTTTTATACAGTTAGCCTTTTTATGAGCTGCTGCCACTGTGGAATCAAGCACACTCAGCAAACAGGCCAACAGTTTTCTTGGCTCTTCATCATGCAAAGGCTGGTCTGGTCTAAGGTTGGATGTATGGAAATGGAAAGTGGTTCAGAATTAAATCAGAATAGAATAATGGAATCATTAAGTTTTTGAGAAGAAGGACCCTGAGAGATGGCTTAGCTGAGCATTCACATTGTACAGAAATGCTCTCAAGTACTTTGGATAAGCCTATGGACTGTAGGACTCCAACTCTACACACATACACACATGCACACACACTTTAAAGTACTGCCTCCTTGGTCTGCTTTAAATATAGTACTGAATTTCCCTCTGACAAATAACAGTAAAAACTGCAGGCTTAGCATGGCAGCTTAAAAAATTCAATTTATGGATTCAGTCCATCGGTGAAGTTAACAGTTTGAAAAAGGGCTAATGACTTGTCTTTTTTCTTCTTCTTCCCTTAGCCATCTCATAGAGAAGAATAAATAGTTAATAATGAAATACACTATAAAATTGTTAACATGATGAATACTAACTTTAAATTATCATTTATTTCTCATTAAATTATTTTTAATTTTTGTGTTTATGCTATTGGATGATTTCAATATTTATAAATAATGCTTCTTTGGTGCTTGTTCTTTCTGCTATTTAAGGAAAACTCTATTCCTTTAGTATAATATATGGATTTTATCTTTGAGTTTTCTAGTTTTATGACTCTGTTATTCTTTTCTATCTGATCTGTTCTACCCACCTGTTACCATGCAGAGAGACTAAGATTCAAGTTGTTCTAGAGAATCATGTTTGAGAAAACCCACAATTTATGCATTAACTTAGATGCCTACTTAATATCAATATTATAATTAACATATTTTCCAAACCTAAAATTTGTTGTCTTAGGGACAACTGAACAGGTTATTTGATATCCCAGAAAAATCTGAGTAAATATTTGATTTGTGACTTTGATTAAAGTTATTGCTTTAAAAGCCTCCTACATTCAAAAATATGAAAGCCATGCATAACAATTCTGTCAATAAATTACAATTTATGCCCTGGCTGCTGTGGCTCAGTGGATTGAGCATTGGCCTACAAGCCAAGTGTCGCTGGCTCGATTCCCAGTCAGGGCACATGACTAGGTTGCATGTCAGGTCCCCAGTTGGGGGTGCATGTGAGAGGCAACCACACAGTGATGTTTCTCTCCCTCTCTTTCTCCATTCTCTGCTCTCTAAAAATAAATAAACAAACAAACAAATAAATAAATTATTAAAAATAAATAAATTACAATTTATTGTGTCTACATACATATATTGATATGTTAAACCAACCATTTGAACTTTGTACTCTTACAATGCAGAGTTAACTATTTAAAAGAAAATGTGAAAATTTAATTGATAAGAATATGCAAATATTCTCCATTTAAATAGTGATCAAATAATTTCATAAATTATAAAAACACATTTAACATATATAAAAAAGACTATAGTATTTATAAAACAAATTACCCCTGTCACAATATAGGAATATCTTAGAAATATTATTAAACACAATACAGCTAAAGTGCTAATTCCTTTAAAAAATAAACTTATTTATTTATTTACTTATTTATTTATTTTCTTTTATTATTTGGTTTTTCAATTACAGTTGTCCCATTTGCCCCCATTGCTCCCCCCCACCCAGCCTACCCCCTCTCCCGAAATCATATCCCTCCCCGTTGTCCATGTCCATGAGTCATTTATACACGTTCCTTGACTAGACCCTTCCCTTACTTATCCCCCTTCTATCCCTCCCCCCTCCCCCCTATTGACTGCTATTCTGCTCTTTGTTCTATTTAGTTCCTTTGTTTGTGTTGTTCTTTAGTTTCCTGTATTAGGTGATATCATATGGTATTTTGCTTTCTTTGCCTGGCTTATTTCACTCAGCATAATTCTCTCTAGTTCCATCCATGTTGTTGCAAATGGCAGGAGTTCCTTCTTTCTTTCTGCTACATAGTATTCCGTTGTGTAAATGTACCACAGTTTTTTGATCCACTCATCTACAGATGGGCACTTAGGCTGTTTCCAGCACTTAGCTATTGTAAACAGGGCTGCTATGAACATAGGGGAGCATAAGTTCTTTTGAATTAGGGTTTTAGGATTTTTCGGGTATAATCCTAGCAGTGGAATTGCTGGTTCAAAAGGCAGTTCCATTTTTAGTTTTTTGAGGTAATTCCATACTGTTTTCCATAGTGGCTGCACCAGTCTGCATTCCCACCAACAGTGCAGTAGGGTTCCCGTTTCACCACATCCTCGCCAGCACTTGTTGTTTGTTGATTTGTTGATGATGGCCATTCTTTTTAAAACTAGTTTACTTTGTTTCACCTAAAAATTACTCTTTGAGTACATATGAAGATTTCTCACTCTAAATATAACATCTTTACTCTTGTATAAAAAAAAGGATTTGGTTGTTTGAATAGTAAAGTGTGTGCGCTACTATTTTATAAGAACTAAATCCAAAATTAGGGGCAAAAATTTTTAAAAAGGAAGAAATAAAGCTATTTCTGTCATATATCCAAATGCATAAAACCAAACGACAAAATATGAACATTTTCAGAGTTCATTTATTCCTTTATTTGTATTCCTGTTAAAGGTTATACCCTCATCCCAACTTATTGTGTGTATGCATAAAAGTACAAAAATCTTTGTTCATATCTGAGAAGTAAGAGGTCTGTCTATAAAGTATCTATCCATGTAATATAAAAAATAGAGATATTTATTGAAGAAGATACCAGATACAAGAAACTGTAGTGTTCGTAGTGTTGGATGTGATCAAGGGCGCTTGAGATAATTCCAGCAGATAGAATTATTGGACAAACGGGGGGCTGCTGCACACTCAGGCAAGTCAGCACTGAGCAGAGCAAGCACGGTCATTTTATTGAAATCTGAGGGTGGCAATTACAGGATACACACCATATTGCTTAAGGAAAAAACAGGATGCCAGGGTTCAAACATTAACTAGTTTGGAGATAACAATAACACTGTAAGTCCTTAAGGCTAAGCTTCAAACAAGATGATAAAAAAAGGGAGTACTCAGCAAAGTCTCTTTATTCTCAGGATACCATAGCTCAGTGGCCTAGAACAGCTTACAGCTGCAGGTGTCAGCAGTCCAGCTTGCTTATCTGAGTCACAGGACACCTGGACGGAGGGGCATGAAGAAATGCCCCTACCCAGAGACTTGATTTCCACCAACAAGAAACATTATACATAGGACAATAACCCCTCAGTAGGCACTTTGGAACCTCACACAGTTCTTCCAATTGCCATCTATCAGTTGCCTGGTGTATTTTCCTGAATCTCATTGATGATCTGAAATCTCTTCCCTTTCAAAGGTCATTTTAGTTTTGGGAAAAGCCCTAAATTGCAGGGCACCAAATCTGGGCTGCAGTGGGGCTGAGTCACCTGGCTGATTTGATGTTTCACTAAAAACTCTGTGTTAGACTTGATGCATGAGTGGGTGCATTGTCATGATAAAGCTGCTAATCCCCAGTTGCCCATAGCTGCAGCCTTCTGAATCATCTAAATAGTTTCCAAGGAGGAATATTCGAGCTTAATGCAAAATTTGCTGCAGATTCATTGCTCTGCTCACTCACTTTGAATGCAATGGCCAAAGCTGTACACATGTGTCTACCTTCCCCACTGAGTAGTACAATGAAGTCACCATTGTTCACACATGCATATTCCAATCCACTCTCCTTGACTGCTAGGTTACATCGATGTCATGAAAACCATTCTTGTTATATTAACAATGGCTGGACTTCACTTCTTTCAATCAGGCCTCATGGTTCCGATTAAGCCCTATGCTAGCCATATGATTTTGAAATAAATAACTTTCCCCACAGTAATTTTTTAAAATTAAAAATTATGTTTAGAAAAAGAAAATAATACATTTGTTCACATACATGAACCTTGATCGATATGGCTTAGTAGTTGTGTTGAATTTATAAATATATCTTTCAGCAACTAAGAAAATCATGTTTCTTCTTCTCCTTTTGGAAATAATAATGGCCCTTTACAATATAATCTCCAAGGAAATAATCATTCCAAGGACCTCAATGGACAAACCAACCTCTCTATCTGCTGCTGCCTTTCTAATCTAAATCTTTCCATCAAGAGCTGATAGATTCTGTTATTCTTGATAACTATCTCAGAATGTAATTTTAAAGTTACTCTCAGCATTTTATTTTCAAAGTCAAAAGTATTAGAGTTCTTTTATTTGTTTGGATATTTGCTTAATTCTTAACTCTAAACTTGGGATGTTGCTGTTTGGGGCTCCACATTTGAAATGCAAAGACACATCTCTTCCAATCACGATGTTCATCACCATTGGCAAGGAATTAACTTTAGCTCTTAATGGTTGGATTGACCCCCTCAATTTCCAAATCTTCTCCTTTTGTTTCCTGATATAGGAGCTTATTTAATTGAAAGGGAACATTTTACACCTTGCAAATTTTGATCCAGCATATTCTTTCTTGCTAGTGGATTGCAAATGTGGAAGTGTAGCAGCAAAAACCATACATTCCTTTCTTATAGTCATTTGTCTTGACTGAGCAGGAACTAAAGGAGCCCCAAATAAATTAACAACGAAAACAAAGAAAATCAGGTTAAATAAGTGGGTGTCACATATTTAAACTATAACTGTATAATCAGATGTCTTATTTTGGCACAAATAATTAGATTCAAGATATTTAGAAAATTTTGATGTTATTAAAGCTTAGGAATGTGTGACAGGTGACATTTACCATAATGTCTTCTCATCCTTTGGCTTTGTCTACAAGTGGCAAAGGACTATAAAAGCAAGTAAGGATTCATCTGTTCTATTGATGAATAAATTATGGTGGAAACCAGCAAGCCTAAATAAATTGTCTTCTCTCCCCCAAACTATTTTCTCACTTGCATATTTTTGTCAAAAATATTCTATTACCGACTTCCGGCCAAGATGGAGGCTTAGACGGACACGCTAGGTCTCCCTCTACAACTATAGAGGAATACAACTACTTCAAAACAAAGGATAACTAGAAATTCCAGAAAATAAAACTACACGGAAGCCCAACATATGAAGTTATAAACCAGCGGTGCCATTTGGGCAGGTAAGAGTTAAAGAGGACAGTGCTGTTTGCGGTCGCACCCCGAGCGGCGGGCGGCGAGAAATCCGGGCTGCGCAAGCCCCTGGCGGTGTGCGACTCCGGCGCGGGGGAGAGCGGCCGCCGCATCGCCTTGAACAGTGAGGCTCAGGGGGGCGGGAGGACGGATCCCGGTCTCCTAGCTGAATAACTGTGTGAATCCATCTTGGACCCCCATCCCCAAAGAAAGCACCACAGGGCTGCGAAATAGGTCGCGGACAGGCAGGCACCGGCCGGTCGCTGATTTGTGACGCATACACAGGCACTGCCCCCACAGCCAGCCCAAGAAAACAAAACGCATCTGTCAAAATGAGGCAGGCAACTTTAGAAATACCGGTGACACAACTCACCAGACAGCAGATAGAGAACCTGACAGATGAACAGATAAGAAACCTGTCAGAGGCTCAGTTCTGGGCCATTGTTATCAGGTGGCTTACAGAATTCACAAAAGAGCAGGAAAAAGATATGAAAGAAGCGAAAAACTTTCATAACGAAAGGAACAAAACCGCATACGAGACAGAAAGAAAGGAAATAAAATCTAGAGTTCATTTCAACAAACTGGAATATGGAGAAGGAACAAGCAGTCAACCAATGCAGCGAGAGGAAATGGCAAGCAACAATGAAAGGATCAGAAACCTCTGGGACAGCTATAAAAGGCCCAACATAAGAATCATTGGTTTGCCAGAGAATGAGGAAGATGAACTAGAACTTGAAAAATTGAGTGAAAATATAATAAAGGAGAACTTCCCAGACTTGGGGAAGGGAATAGACCTGCAGGTCCAGGAAGCAAGGAGAGTTCCCAAGAGACTGGACCCAGGGAGAACCACTCCAAGACACATTATAATCAAAATGTCAAAAATTAAAGATAAAGAGAGAATCTTAAAAGCAGCAAGAGAGAAGAAAAGAATTATGTACAAATGGGTCCCAATTAGACTATCAGCTGACTTCTCAAGGGAAACCCTACAGGCAAGAAGAGACTGGCAAGAAATATTCAAAGTAATGAAAATCCAAAACCTACAACCACGAATACTCTATCCAGCGAAATTGACATTCAGAATAGAAGGACAGAGAAAGTGTTTCCAGGACAAAATAAAACTGAAAGAGTTCATTAGATCCAAACCACTGTTATATGAGATGTTAAAGGGACTGGTTTAAAAAAAAAACAGAAGCTAGGGAGATGAAACAAAGGCAAACTAAATAGGCAACAAGAGTGGAAGAGGAACTGTGGGTACGGGAAGCATATTGGGGGGAGGTCAACAGAGAGGGGGAATGGGGAAAGGGAGGGAGATGATATAGGAATTGGGGATCAAGGTAGGAGGGAATGGAATAGACGGAGAGAGGTTGGGAGGAACTGTATGCACAACTAATGGACATAATCTAAAAGGGGGGACAACTGGAGGGAGGGGGGCCACCGGGTGGAGGGGAGCAGAGGGAAGGGAAATTGGCACAAATGTAATAATTTAATCAATAAAACACATTAAATCTAAAAAAAAAAAATATTCTATTACCAACACTTTCTCCATAAACACACACTTTAGTATTTAAGAAGCCTGTCCTCAAAACACAAAAGTAAAGGCCCAGTCTTAGAGTTCAAAAGAAACTTGTGTATTTAATCAAGCTATTCTTTTAAAGAAGAGAAAACAGAAAGAACGAATCACACATGTCCAGCTGATTGTAAAGCTATAGGTATAGACCTGAAGTCTCCCTGGTTTCTTACCTCAAAATAGGACTCACACACCAGTCACTGCTTTATCCTCATGTAAGTGATGTTTCTAATTATATGTCCAATTTTGGTAAATATAGAATTAACAACAACAAACCTAAACAGAACCAATTTTCAAGAATAAAAATTTTTAAGTATTTAAAAGTTTACATAAAATATGTAAAAATGTTATTTTAAGTACCAAATTATCATATGTATTTCACAAAAATAAATTTTGAAAATTTTAATATATGTATCAGTATTTTAATTTCCAATGCTTCTTATGAATCTATAAAATATGCAAGGGAGCAGTTAATTTAAATATATAATTCATTGTTGATAAGCAATGATGTTCAGCAGCCACCGTCATGTGACAATAAGGCAAAAGAAGTTACCTTTTATAACACAAAATTGTCACCTGAATGCTGCTAATGCTTCATAAATACTGATAGAGTGCAAAAAATAGCCCTCCAAATTATTGAATTTGCTTTCAACTAAATGCTGAATAAGTCATTAGTTTTTATAGTTATGCCCACAGGTTATGAATGAACTATCTCATAGACTGATCCACTTGTTATCACTTCAGTAATATTTTAAGTTCTCTGTAATATGAACCATGCAATCTCTATTTAAAAAATGTATTTGGTTAACACTCGGTAGTATTTGCATAATGAACTTAAGCATTTTCCACCACTTCTATAAAATAAAGGTATAATAAAGGCCAAAAAGGATACATGGGAAAATTGAAAAATAGTTGCCAGAGGACATTATGTAGGAAGCAGAATAAAAATGTAGCCAATGTCAGAGAAAAAAATCTGAATTGGATATTTTAAAAGTGCATTGACCAAACATGTTTTCCATATGAAGTTCTGTCTCACTCATGGAAAGGTAAGTGTGTGATTAAAACTTTATCTGGCAACAAAATCAACCTTGACATTTATGCACAATTACAAAAATAACTTTTATTTTTAGAATGAGATAAAGAGGAAATAAGTAAATAATGGAAGAAAATATTTATGCTCTTATGTTTGGGATAATATCTGCCCAGATCTTTCCCCAACATTGGGAAAAGAAAAAATTCTTACTAGGATAAAATAAGTTAGAAAGACTAAACATTAATATTTTAACACTGAACATGTTTAGTGTATATAAGTTAATTAGTTATGACATATGTATTATCCATAAAATGATTACAACAATGAAGATAGTTTCACATATTTATCAATGCCAAATATTTCCCAGTGCCCCTTTATACTTACTTCTTTCTTCCCCTTCCACCCTTCCCAACTCTCCCCCAGTTCAGAGTACACTGGAAAGAACCCAGATGCCCCCAATGGGGGAATGGATAAGCAGTTGTGATATAGTCATACGAGAGAACATCACCCAACATTCAAAATGAACACGTTATATATACAACATGGGCTAAACTCAAAATAATTATGCTGAGTGAAAAGTCAGTGAAATGAGTACACACTGAGTGATTCTATTTATATAAAATCTTAAGTTATACAAACTGATCTACAGTGACAAAAAGTAAAATAATAAAATTAGCATATTTTATAAGAGATATAAGCTATTTAATTAAGAAATCAGCTTCATATCCTTCAGTTCCTAAACAACACAATATAGAACAACCAAAAGCCCTCTAGTGCCTGGCTGTAGCAAGTTAAAAAATTCTTTTAGAGCTAATACAATGTTACCACAAAATTATCTATGTCAAGAAGAAGATTTTTTAAAAAAGCAGATACATATTAAGTACATAAACATTTTAATAACATCATCAGGTTTCCATTTGTTAAAGGCTTTTTTTGTGTGTGAGCAAATTTGTATCCTCCCAAATAACATATCTGCAAATTAGCTCTTCCATTTATTTCCCCTTTTTTCTTCTCCTGATTATCTGATTATAATCATATTTTACATATAAGTTTTCTCATGTTATATCCTTTTTGAAACTTATGCCTTAAGATAAAAGGGGGAGATATGTTTTTGGAATTTTACTTCTCAGGAACCAGGAATCTTAGGTCTTAATTTAATATACTTATTACTTGGTTACTCATTGGAGTTCATATTTAGTTCTTAAGAACACACGTAGGCTCTTGATTTTTCCCCCTTCTTATTATAATAGACAATTTATGCATAGGTTGGTGAAACTAAATTTAATTAAATGGAGACACAAGAAAGTGGAAATTTTCCTACATTTTAATTTTGAATATTGAGGAAACATGACTTTATTTCTATCTGAGTAAGTTGTTCTTCAATTGATTAGCAAATTGAATGCTTAGGTGTTACTAAACTTCTTTAAAATTATGACATCTTATTGGTATGTTTCCACATACAGATCTAGTCATGAAAGACTAATGAATAGACACGGACCTTAGACTCCTCAAGTTTTCATGAAAATACTACCTAAATGAATAACAGAAGAACTGAGTAACATCAACCTTTACAAAGTCATTTTAATTTTAATACTAGGTTAATCAATTAATTAGTTAAGAAATATTGGTTAGCCCTGGCTGGCTTGGCTTGATTGAAGCATTCTCCATAAACCGAAAGGTCATGGGTTCAATCCCAGTCAAGGCAAATGCCTAGGTTGCAAATTTGGTTTCCAGTCAGGGCACTTAAGAGATGCAGCCAATCAAAGTTTCTCTCTTTCTCTCCCTCTCTTCCCCTCTCTCTAAGATCAATAAGCATGTTCTTGGGTGAGGGTAAAAAAAAAAAAAAAGAAACATAGGTTAAATGGGAATATTTTATGAGAATGCTACCACATATATGCATATACATATATGTCATTTTAAAACTTTTACTTGCTAAACAGATAAAATAATTAGTGTAGTCCTATATCAACTCTTTAGTTAGAACCCATAAAAAATGTATTGTTGCCATTTTGTTATTAATGATAAAATACATAATGTTTAAAGTCATTTAAAACCATGTTTCAAGTTTTCAGTCACCCTGAGTGGGTTTTTATTACTGTACAATAATATTAATAGCTCTTGTAGGAATACATTTTTCTTATTTTACTGAAAACCTTATAGAATCAATTAAATCATAATGCACTTAGTGAAAAAAATACTGTAAATTAGTAATGTTTTATACTAAATGAGAAATAAAGTGACCTTGAGATTCTTTCCCATGACATTGAAAGGAATATGTTCACATAAAAGTAATAAAAGTTAACACATGCCATTGCAGAATGAGTAAACATTATCTGTTGTTGATCTCTGAAGTAGATACCTCTATGTCATAAACTGATAAACTTTCAAATCACAACTTTTACAGAGTAGTAACAATTTAACAGAAAATATCTGAAGCTTTTTTTTTTCTAATAACAACACAAAAGTACTTAAAATATTAGTTCAAAGGCAAAAAATCCCAAAGACACAGTAGCAAAAGGCCAAGTGAGCAAGTCAGCTCAGTTCGGCATCTGTAGGAGAAAGCAGAGCCTGTTTACAGAAAGGAAAATGTATGTGTGATGCAAAGCACATAATTTCTAACAAGTAACTTATCTGGAATATGGCACCATGGAGAGTTTGGAAATAAAAGAGTCAGCAATAAAAGGCATTAGTGTCCTTATAGGAGCATGATTAATTGTGTGACTGAGGCTTCTGCTTGTTTCTGCATTGATTTCTTTTTCCCTTTAGTTGCAACCCAAAGACAGGTCCCACAGGAAGAAAAATTTGTCATCCACATTGTACATCACTCAGTCTGGTACAGCTAACTGCATCTCTTCCCTGTGGGAAGAAATCCTTTTTATTGGGCTTTGTGGACCCATTCTTTATTCGCTTATAGTGTTTGTGTGTCAGCTCTTGGAGGCTTGGCTCCCCCTTCCTGATCGGAGCCAGCACTTTCTAGTGCAGTCCTCGAGAACTCTCCCTCAAGTCTCCATTCCCAATGTAGACACATCTACTCTGAGCAGCCCAATGTCTGTCTTTAACGGTCACAGTATATCACACTGGAATCTAGTGCATGTTTTTGTATTTGCCATTAAAATCTGTACAAACAGAATGAATCAAAATAAAACCAAGGAAATAAAAACAAAGTGACATATAAATAGCAATATTAGCCTGGTACTATGTCAAGTTTTTCATTTGATTTGTTTCCATAACTGGTACAATGGCCCTGTGAGTTACTTCTGTGGCACTCTCCTGTTATACAGATGAAGATACAGATACAGATGGAATTGCTGACTGCCCCACACTCATGAGGAATAGAGCTTTGATTTAAACTCAGTCTGTCTTGTCTGATCCAGAGATACAGTCATTCATATATCTATCTAGATATATATTATATAGATAGATATATGAATGCTATTCAGTGCCTGAAATAAATGTGTTAGGTGCTCTTTATGTTTGAACTTATTTAATCATTACAGTCATCCTGCAAGAGTGACATGATCGTTCTCATTTTACTGAAATTAATGCACTGAAGGCTGTGTAGTTTGCAAGCTGCTGAGCTAGGATTCAGACTCTTACACCATCTCTGTGCCTCCTTAATGCCTCCTTACTCTTAATTATGTGTAAAGTACTTCCTTGTGTTCCTCCTATTCTATTCCCATTAGCTAACCACACGTTCTTTTAGTACAGGGATAATGCCGTTTGAGTCTTATGCAACTCCAATAGCACCTAACACAGCAGTAGCAACACAGTAAGAACATAAATATTTATTTCTAACCTTTGAAATCCTATCCTAGTCTGTAAACTTTCTAGATGGGATGTTAAATTTACTATGAGTCACATGGACTCCCATGACAAACAGTTCCCTTTGAGAAACACTGATCTGATTGTGATTGGTCCCAGAGAATATCAAGACGATTCGTATGAAATGTAGATTTTATTGACCTTCCTATACTTTCAAGTTCCCACAAATAAATTTCAAATCATGGACTATCCTGAAAGAGGTATATCCCTTATCCTATTACAGGTAATCAATGAATAAAAAGCTAGCAAGGACAGTGGCAAATATTTATTTACTCTACCCATCAACATATTATTTTAAAATTCTACTTTCCAGTGCCACAAGCCAAATTTTCTATCTCCTCATTAGCCTTCTATTCCACCCCCACACAAAAGCAATACAGATTCTTCTATTACCCCAGGTGTCTCTTTCCTCTATTTCCATATCTTTGTCCATATTCCCCATCTAAGTTTTTTTTCTCTTATTTTCTCTAAATGGAAATCCAAAGTGAAGCCATTGTGATATTTGGGCATGCGGTAAATGAAGAGGGATGTTCCTATCTAAACTGTTGCTGCTATTCCTAGGGAATGCCTAGTGGTATTTCAGAAGTTTAAGGGCATCATTTCTTATCAATGAAGGTTCTCTTTTCTTTTCATTCTATAGGAGATATCTTTTTCTGCTAAGTGGGGTATTAATGCCCCTTGCCATCACTATAGCTTGTACAGAATGGAAATTTACTGAGAAGCAGCCACTAATGAGGATCCATATTCCAGCTGAGAGTTATCACAGAGTATTGAAGCAGACAACAGCCATTCAGGGTTTTCTATGGCATAATGGATTGAGGCAAAGGTTTTACAAGAATCAGTTTTAAGAATTCAACTGTGGCCCTGACTGGTATGGCTCAGTTGGTTGGGCATCATCCCACAAGACAAAGTGTCCCCTGTTCAATTCCTGGTCAGGGCACATGCCTAGGCCATGAGTTTGGTCCCCTGTTGGGGCATGTGTGAGAGGCAACTGATGGATGTTTCTCTCCAACATTCATGTTTCTCTCCTTCTCTTTCTTCCTCCATTCCCCTCTCTCTAAAAATAAATATGTAAAATGTTTTTAAAATTATTAAATTGTATTTTAGCCATTCAAAGAAAATTCAGACTTTGTGTAAAGGCACTGACACAAAAATCAGAAGTCCAAGAGAGATGTCCTGGGAATGAAATCACACAGATTATACAGAGGAACAACATGGTTAGGATCATAATTCCTGCCTTAGCTACTGGTCAGAAATAATACCAGCTATAATAGAAGAGAAAATGGGGAGTAGGAATCATATCCTCTGTAAAGTTTGTATGGCTTCTTGTACATAGAGTATAAACTGTATTATTTTCATTATTAAGTGTAGGTTCATTCATTCTCGGTAATACTTTATGTCATTCTCTTAAACTCAATAATTAAAGAGCCCTTGAAGCATCATTTTTTTTTAAATTTAAGAGTCAAATCCAAGACTGCTGATTTATACTGACTATAAAATTCTATCTTAAGGGTTTTTTTCTGCTTAGGTGTCTGCTTAGGCATATTACAGAACAGAGTGGTTGTTTCCCTTTTCGGAATTCATACAACACTTTAAAAATCCCACCATGTGATCAGATATCCCTTTCTGTAGTCATTTGCAATTTGTGAATTAATTTTATCCTTTGAGAACAGGAATTGTGTTTTATATTATCTTGCACAGTATAGTAACATAGTAACTAATCCAAGCCTTTATAACACAACTAAATTCCTACCCTACGCCAAACTCCTTCAAGGGTAGTATAAGAAAGTTTTTTTAAAGATCTTAAGTAAGGAATCTTTTATCTTCTGGTTTTTCCCTTTTCATCTCAAATATCCCTCCAATATACGAAAAGATGGTAGCTTGCTCCTTCTAAAGCTATTCTTTAGTACTGGCTAAATTCAGTGTTCAATCCACTATAATTAGCTATAAAAATCTATGGACTCGAAAAGCTCTAAATGCTTTTTTTTAAGCTTAGGGGAATAAAAGGGAGTGAAAATTTTCCATTAAGAGTGATTTTGTCTTCTTCTATAGAAGATGGTTTGAAACTGAAATTTTTCTATTTCTGGCATTCCAAGGGTATGAACATACTTTCCAATTATGTTGTTAAAAAGATGTTGATTGTGTGGTTTAAGAAAGAAAATATCAGCTTAAAGTATCTGGATATTCATTTCTACATCTTGAGTTTCAGAGACACAGAATTCTAGACCCTCAGATCAATTTCCTTTTCCAAGTGAGGAAATAGGCCTCATAGAATTAACTGTTCTGCCATTGGTTTCAAAGATTGAAGTCAAGAACTTGAGTTTTCATCCCAGATTTGCTGTCTATTATCCTGCATCAACAGGGTAAATCTAAGAACTACATTAATATTTTTTAACCTGGCAAAGGGTTTCTGAGATCTCTTCCAATTACATGCCTGTATGGTGATTCTAATTTTTCTATTGCACTTATTTTATAATAGACCAACAAATTCTGTTCTATTGTAGCTGGCTCTCTTTTTAGACTGGCTCTTCATACACACACACACAAAAAAAACACACACACACACACACATAATAAATTAAAGCACAGCTACATGACTTGAGTTGGTCCTAGTGTTTACAAAATATATGGATTCTTCAATTGCTCAAGCAACTGGGAAAATGTGTTTCCACTGGAGACTATTGCCCACAATCTGGGCACTGTTGCTACTGTGATTATGACATATTTTTACTTTGGCCCCAATTTCCAGCTAATCAGGCTTTCTGACTTCAACTGACAAAGATTTCTAATTTATCTTCCAAAGTCAAGTGTGTACCCATAAAATTAGAGTGCAGACTTTCTTTTTGTTGATTTCTGAAGTTACAGTTTTGCAAAGTTCTATGAGAACAATAATTAATAGGCAAAATATGTGACAAATAATTCTTGAAAATTATGACAATAGAGCTAAGGGTTTTTTTACATCATTTCATGATTTTGAAATGAACATACCCTAGCTTGTAATATTTGATTTAGTCCATGTGAATCTTTTTCTCTTAAACTACCATTTTAATAGATTTGCCTTTCTGTGACACAATCTCCCAGCTTGAAGTTAATGTTTCAAGACTTGATATACAGTTTCTATATAGCATATTTTTTCCACAATTGCTAGTTTTCTCTAAGTTTTAAAGTAAATTACCTGTTAGAATTTCAACAGATAGAGGCTTGGAGAAGCCAGGTTGAAATAATAAAGCATCCTTGTAGGCACAATCACTTTTTAAACATTTCTGGTTATAGAATAAATAAACCAAATGTAGTAGATTCTTTACCAGAGATGATAGCAGACATTCAGGAGAAAAGAATGAATTCCCCTAAAGTTCTGGCATCTATCTGCTTTGCTTGTCCTTTAAAATCAAAGCCATTGAATTTATGCTATTTTAGTACATCACTTCAGAAGTCTCCAGGCCTGTTTTAACACACGTAGAATATAAACACGGTTCTTTAGAACTGTACAGATTAATACTATAACAATCTGAGATGACTTAAGAATGAGAATTTAGCTGACAATCACTAGCATCTCTACAGGTAAAATAATTTTAGTCAATTACCAAACTAAGATGAATCATTGGTCAGCATCTTCTCATGTCCGTTTCTCCTCTAGATAGCTGTTACAAATGTTGAATTAAAAAAGAAATGGTTTGTAATTAAGTAGATGTCACTAGCAACTTTCTAGAAATCTTAGTTACCTGACATTTTTCATTGATTTCTCTTATATTAGAAAATGAAATGTCAGGTACTATTAACTGCATTTTTACAATAAATAGTTACAGAAGTAATAGCTAAATGAAAGTACTTCCTGTCTAATGCACAACGAATGTATTCGCTTAAATGTATTCAATTTAGATAAATGCAACATGCCTCTATTCATTATAGCAATACATATCTGTGTGATGAACTGATGGGTGGTAATTACTACCTTTATAAATGGGACAGAATTATCGGTCTGGAGGAAGAATCCATTTTTATCATATTTTTACATACCCACAAATAAACACATTTCAAAATCTTTCTTTCAAATATAGATATTTTACCCTTCAATTTCCAGTGGATCTAGTGATTGTTAAGGATGGTCTGTCAGTGGTCTTGCCTTTCTCGAGGGAGGCAGGGGATTGTTCTTTGTCTCCTGGGAAGTGACAGAGGGGAATTGAAAGTCTCAAGATATATTTACACAAAGGGGCTCTCATCTGTCATTTGGCAGCTTGAGCTCAGCTGTGCGCATTACATAACGGGTGAGATTAGTCTCATATCATACATCATTTTTCTTTGAGTTCAAGAAAGCTTTAACTATTCAAATGTGATTTAGGTGACAATTTTTTCCCTAAATAATAGGCAATTTTTAAGAAAAGTATTTTTAAGAACACTTTTAGATTTATAGGAAAATTAGACAGGAAAAACAGTGAGAATTACCATGTGTTCTTCCCAATTCTGTACATAGTTTCCCTTATTATTAACATTTTGAATTACTATGGTGGGTTAATGTGTAATCAATGAACCAATATTAATACACGATTACTAGTTAAAGTCTGTAGTTTACATGCAGGTTCATGCTTTGAGTTGTATAGTTAGATGGGTTTTGACACCAGCGAACATATATGAGGCTTTCCAATTCTCTCCCCATTAACAGAATGCATAACCAGGCAAAAGGTCAGAAAGATTTCAAATGTATTTATTCCTTCACTTATTGTATTTATTCATTCATGCATTCATTAATCGATATTTGCGGGGCATAATCTCTAAGCCAAGGACTACAGTTTAAAGGATTCAACTATTATCCAGACCCTGAGTAAAGTTGCATATCTTTTTATGCCCCTTCTTCTTCTCTCTTACTCAAAGATACTGCCTTGGTTTACTGGTATGGGCTGGGACATTCTCTATGAAAGACTGGTAGTCCTTGCATCTTGATAAGTTAATACTAAATTGTGTCCAAATTTAATACAAAATTTGTTTATGTATGTTTTACTCTCTCATTGGTTGTTAAAAACTCTGAAAACTAATCTATGACATTTATAAACTTGTACAATGCAGCATCTGTATCTGATTGATAAGCAATCTGGAAATTATAACTGCCCCCTTTTTTTAAAATGGCAGACAAACATAATTCAGCAATATTTCATTAGCTACTGCTATGATTATCTTAGCATGCACCTGGGAATGCATTATACACTTTCTAAAGCATTTTTCTAGGAGAAGAACTATACATTAATTTATACCAAGGAAGCTAAATTTGGTGGTGTAGAATACTGATGAAAAGTGATTCTAATGGAAATGCATGTGTTTTCAAAAATAATCTGTTCAAATGCAACCAAATAACAAACCTCTCCAAAATAAGATACTATACAAACTTTAAATATTTAACTGTTGTCTCATGAACAAAAATGCAATCATCACTTTGGCATCTTTCCAGTAATTTTGTCATTCCTTTCAAATTAGAAATGACATTGAACTGTCCCCAAATAATTCCACCCAGACATAAATTCACATATTTAATGTGGTCATGTTGATCTTTGATCAGGGCAACCTGAATGAATCATTAATAAGAGGGAAAAATCACCTTTTCAATCCCAGGAAGAGGCTGACATCACACCTACCAGGCCATTGATTCAAAGGTCTAACTTTGGTCATGTCCAACTCCAGGTCTAGGAAACCAACACTCGATTGTCAATAAATTATAAGGAAAATGACCTTTTATGTTAAGATGGGAAGAGCATCATAAATCACGAATTTGTATTCTTACTGTAAATTTGTGTGCAGTTGCCACCCTCCATTATTTTAAGATAATTTTTCAATAAACTCCTTAGACTTTAGAAGATACATTTTAAAAGAAATGCCTGTTCTAAAAGTTTTTATTATATGCCTTAACATTGTCAGGGGAGGCCAAGCTCTCTTTTATGTAGTAGAAAGTGCATTCTCTGCTTTGTTATTTAGTAATTTCACTTCCAACAAATATTTATTGTTTCTTCTAAGTAACTAGTATCCTACTAGATGCTATAGAATGCAAAAACCAATCTTTCAATAAAAGAAACCAATCACATCTTTAAGGAAATTAATATTAGTAATATTAATGTTAATTACACACCTATGATACTCCCTAGACTATATGTGAATTCCTAAATAGTCTAAAAGTTAAAAAATAATATTGTGAGATAAAAACATCTGAAAATCCTACTTATGTAAACCCAATCTGAAGTTACTAGCGGGGACTGTGCTTTCATCTGAGATGGTAGCTGAAGATGATAAAGGCTCCTCTCACTTGCTCAAATTTTCATTGGAAAATGATAATTGCATTGTAGACTCATTGGAGAATATTTTAAAATAATTTTCTAGTGCTATATACATACTGTGATAGACACACATATATGCACACACATACAAAAATATTCAAACATCATACCTACCTTTTACTATGCACTGTACTATGAGATTCCATAAAAATTATCTCATTTTATACTCACAACACACCTGTAAGCTACTCATTATTTCTCTTAATTTATACTGAGGTAACTGAAACCTTGAATATTTAAACTCCTGTAAGATAAACGTTTAGATTAGGGCTACTTAGTCCTCAAAGACTATTTTTTTTTCTTATCACAAAAATAAAGCAAATAAATAAATAAACACTAAAAAAGGGTTTTTTTCTTTCCTAGTCTCATAGAGATACAGGAAAACAATGGGGACCAAAAAAGTTTTCTAAATCTGCCACAGCCACTTGCTCACTCTCTCTGAAGGGGAAAATATGCTCTCTCCAAAGCAGGATTTTTTGTGGGGCCAATATAATAGAGCAGGTTAGAGAGCATTAGAATTATTGCAGCAATCCCTTACACACAACAGTGAAAGTTCAAATGTGAGGTTTTAGGCAAAGAATATGAATTCAGTCCTCAAAGCTCTGAACTGGTATTATTATCAAGGAGACATGAAGAACAGAAATTGATTTTTTTCCTCTTCCTTTTCAATAATCAGAGCACATATTCACAGCCAGTAGAAACAGGACTGCTACCTTGTATTTTCCTAGTGTTCGTCTCTCGGTTACATGAGCTTTATAGATTTTTAAAATCAGAATTATTCCTCTAACTCTCTCTGGGAGCAAGGGGTTCTGTATCACTCTAAAGCTACATAAAAGTTTACAGAGACAGCTCAGAATGCTGTGGTGTCTGGATAAAGGCTAAGTAATGGGGGCAGCCATGAGCATTGTGATTCATAGTTCTGAAGTCAGGCAGATCTGAGTCTGAATCCAGTCTCTCCTCTTCAACGTTGACTGAGTTTCTAAATGTTTTTGTACCTTGCCTTTCATATCTTTATATGGGATAATAAATAATACTTCATAAGGTTAGTGTGAAGATTAAGGGAGTTAAGATGTATGAAGTGCTTGTCAGGTTTCTGGTTTACAAGAAGAACTCAGTAGATGGTAGTGTGTAAGCATCATTACAACAATAAAAGTAATTTGGTAGTAAACATACATATTTCTAAATAAATGCATTACTCTAGTCAGAATACTTGTAAGTTTACAGATGCACCTATTATATGCATAAATGTAAAATTCTTGGTGTGAAAAAGTACATTTTTTCTTCTTTTACCCAAAATATTAATTATGAAAAGTAATTAATTACTAAAGAAATCTTACTGAACTGCAACATAAAATGCCCACTGGCAATACCTGGTGTTTTAATAGTGACTCTTGTTATATAACTGTCATGTTCAATTTATAATTCATTTTCAATCTTTAAATGATTCCTTGAGAATAATGAACAAGACGTTTTATTTTCTAAATGTTTTTTCTGTTAAATAAGGTTCCTCTTCTTCATAGGAAAACTGTAAGAACTTTAAATAACTATCAAATCAATGATGATAAAATTTTGCATGTGCACTGTATTATTGTAAATCATTGATTTTTTCTTATTTTTTAATTTACTGATACTGAGAATAAGTATATATTTGACTCCTTTTGTATTTACTCCATATCTCTAAATATATTTTTTAATTACTTAATTACTTTAAAAAGTAAATACCACACTCATTTGCCTTCAAGGTTATTTGACCAGTAAAAGTATCCTGTAATTCAACAAAAAGACAAGAAATTGTGAGTGCTTACAATGTAACTAATGCTAAAGGTAAAAGAAAAAAATTACTCTCTATTTTCTTCCAATTATTATTAACTATTTTACTTTATTTTATTTGTATTGTGGTAAAATTGGCTTGTAAACTGTATAAATTTTAGGGGTGCAACATTATAATTTGCTGTCTGTACCTACTGCATCATGCTCAGCACCTAAGTCTAGTTTCTATCCATCACCATGCAAATGACTCCCTTTACCAGTTTTGCATCCTTCCACTCTAGTTCCGTTATTGTAACCAGCAATCTGTTGTCTGTCCCTTTGAATTTGTGTTTGTTTTGTTCAACTTTTTTTGTAAAATACTAAGAAATTATTTTTAACTGGTATGAACTAAACTCTATAGTAACATAGTTACCACTATGCTGTAATTTACAGTGTTTACCTCTTTACATGGAATTACCCAATACTAGACTGTAAAATTCTGAGGTAAAAACCCAGTAAAAAGTTGACATTTAGAAGTTGCTTAACAAGAGATTCTTGAATGTATGACTGCTTAGTGGTTAGTTGGATGCATGTATGGTCAGATAGATGAATGAATGGTTGGGTGGATGAAGCAGCATAATACAGAAGAAAGCATGTCCTGCCTTAGCATTGACCTGATTTTATACAAGTCATGATATTACTAACATTTCCTCTTTTACCAACTGATAGGTTTAGACTATATGGTACCTCTTCTACTACTAGTCTGAAACCTTACACTCTAGCCTTCTGGTACGTACCACTGAACCAACTCAGCTCCATCTCCATAGATATTCCAGTTGCACATTTCAGAAAGGCCTACCTTATACTGAATAATGTCATAGGCCATTTGAGTTACAGTTATTTTACTCAGCACTAGCTCTAATCTCAGCATTCAAGTTTTTCCAAAGATCCTTAAGAATTCGTTTATTTATATACCACTATGGTTCCTCTGACCCTCTCCAATTCTTGGCATGCATTCTCCTCTGCCTGGTATTTCTACACAGTCTCCACTTCCCCATTTCTGATTCCCATTCAACTGCTATTGAGTTAATGCTCATTCTTCTGGCTTCAATGGATACACTGGATTTTGAACTCTGTGTGGTAATGGCATTAATATCCCACCTGTGCACTCTTTCTTTCTTTCTTTTTCTTCTTTTTTCTCTTTGTTTTTTTTAACTATATTTTATTGATTATGTTGTTACAGTAGTTCCAATTTTTTCCCTTTTGCTCCCCTCTGCCCAATACCCCACTTCCCTCCATCAATCCCACCCCCATTAGTTCATGTCCATGGGTCATGCTTCACCCTTTCCTATGTTATTCTTAAACTTCCCCTGTCTATTTTGTACCAACTGATTATGTTTCTTAATCCTTGCACCATATCCCCATACCTTCCCCTCCCCCCTCCCAGCTGATAACCCTCCAAATGATCCCTATACCTATGATTCTGTTCCTATTCTGGTTTGCTTAGTTGGATTTTGTTTTTAATTTTTAGATTCAGTTATTGATAGTTGTGAGTTTGTTGTCATTTTAGTTTTCATACTTGTGATCTTCTTTTTCTTAAGTAAGTCCCTTTGACATCTCATACAATAATGGCTTGGTGATGATGAACTCCTTTAGCTTTATCTTATCTGGAAAGCACTTTTTTTGCCCTTCCATTCTAAATCATAGCCTTGCTGGATGGAGTAATCCTGGTTGCAGGTTGCCTTTCATCACATTGAATATTGCTTGTCAGTCTCTTCCTGCCTGCAAAGTGTTCTCTGAGAAATCAGCTGATAGTCCTATAGACATCCCCCTGTGGACAACTCTCTGCCTCTCTCTTGCTGCCCCCAGGACTCTGTCTTTTTCTTTCACCTTTGGTATCTCAATCATGATGCATCCTGGTGTGGTCCCCTCTGGTTCCAGCCCACCTGGAACCCTTTGTGCTTCCTGGACCTGTATGTCTATCTTCTTCACAAAATTTGGAAAGTAATCCTCATTTTTTTCAATTCTTGCTTCCTCATTCTGCACTGGTTGACTGTTATTTTTTCTTATGTCCCAAATTATTAACTTGAACCCCAGTTTCCTTCCTTTCACCATTGGTTTTGTGTGGATTTTCCTTCGTTTCACTTAGCATAGCCTTCACTTCTTCTCTTAGGCATTTGCCATACTCAAGCATATCTGTCAAGCCTGTGAGCATCTTTACCACCAATGTTTTGAATTTTGCATCTGTTAGGTTGTCTATTCCCTCATATGTGAGGTTGACTATCTCCTTGTCGCTTAGTTCTCCCACTGGAATCTTGATCTGTTCCTCCTTTTGGGCCATACGTTTCTGTCTCCTCATTCTGACAGGCTCCTGTATTTATTTGCCTCTACATCCCGGGTAGGGCTATCACTCGTTATGTTGTAAGGAGTGAAAACTTAGGGATTCATCAGTGTTGGGCGACCTGTTTCACCACGTTGTGGTGCTGTATGTGGGGGAGTGGTCTAAAAGGGAACAGTGCCACCTGCCCAGCATTCGCCCCTTTTCACAGCACCTCTCCCACTTCCGCACAAGACTGGCGCCTCTCTAGCTGCTGCCCTGGCTATCATTCCCAGAGTGGGTGAGTCTGCAGATGTCCTAGGACCATGGAGGCCCTTTAAACAAGAGGACTCTGCTGAGAGACCCGCAGTTTCTGCCTCCACCTCAACCCCTACTGGTCTGCACAATCAGAAGCAATGAGGCTTGATATTCTCTGGTGCTGGGACCGTGAGCTTCGAGGGCCAGTGAGGAGCTGGGAATGCTCCCAGGTGTGCCTTCCAACTTTTTAAAACGTGTGACTACACTTTCTGCCAGTCTGCTGCTGCTGCCGCTGCCACTGCTGCCGCCAACACACCGCATCCTCTCTGCCCTAGCTCCACCCCTCTACTGTCTGGATGAGTATTTCTTCTTTATATCTTTGTTTGCTGGACTTCCATGTAGTTTGATTTTTTCAGAACTTCTGGATGTTTCTAGTTTTGAGGTAGTTGTATTCCTTCTTAGTTGTTTGCTTTCTTAATAAGGGAACTCAGCTATGCCCTGGTGAATATCATTAATCCTTAGGAGGAGGAGAAATGGGTATATCAGCACCATTTCCTGTCAAGGGAAATGAAGCAAGAAATGGGATATGTAATTCAGTCTGATGACTTTGTAAAATGTGAACATTCAGAAGAGGAGGTATATGACTAAAATATTAGTAGAAATCTCTTAGAAGATTTTTAACTGGAAGGCATACAATATCATAATTGAAGAATGTTTTAGAAATAAAAGATGTCTAGATGAAGATATCAAGAGTAACTGCAGAAGCTTCACTCCTGACCATTGAGCTATTGTCATAAAACCTCATGCCTAATATGGAATAATATGAAAATCCATTTTAATCACAGATTCACCCTGACTTCTCAGTTACTACCCTATCCCACACCCAGTTAATAAAGCTAAGACATCTTTAAGCACCGAGGCAGAGTTTGCTCAATATCAAGATACATAGTCAGTTTTCTAAGAATGATGTTCAAGGGTCATAACAAAGTAAAAGAACTGTAGGCAAACCAAAGTCATTCCTAGATCCAATTCTGTCCCTAAAATTATACTAAGAAAGGGCATATAAAAATCCTAGTGAGAATGACTGTAAGGGAAATAATGGTTTTCCTTGCTTCTATGCCTTCTAAATCAAGAGATCTGGCTTTACTTCAATACTATAATCCTGCCTCAGTTCTCAACAGTAACTACACTAGCAAGTCATTATCCCAATTTTTGATTAATTGGATCTTGTTCTGAAATTAGAGCCCATATTTTCTTCAGTGGATACATCTGTCCAATAGCATTTATCCCTTACCCTCCACTAGCTAGAATGTAACCTAATTCCTACTTCAACTCTTAGATGGGCAATCCAGATATTTGGTACAGTCTTGCTGTTTGTTAACAGCATGCATGTCATTCCTGCTCTTTATCATGTGTGTTCGCTTCTTATATTGTCACTTGAATCATTATTTTCTCATGTCTCAATTAAATCATTTCTCCATTGCTTCACCCAACCCTGTGAGAAACTGCCTAAATGTTGTGTTTGCTTTCTTGTGTGGGTAGTGATGCCCCTATGATTTAGGTATATGGCCAGATTTCATTTTACAGAGGGTTAGTATTTTTGGAGGAACAAAGCTAAAAACCATCCTTTATTTTGTTCACCCATTTTTACATATTTGTCTAGTGTCCTCTATGTGACAGTTGCCACTCATTCTTTTACTTAGGCACAGGAATTACAGATAAGAACTTGCAGAATGATAGGAGATATTAATATGTAAGCCATCATTCTCTATTAATTTGTATGAATACATATTAAGTAAGCACCTATCTGGGTTAGATAATATGTTGACATTGTGGACAAAAAAATAAATAAACAGCTTCTGCCTTCAAAGCATTATGGGAGCCATAGTCATGAAAACAGATCATATACTATCATGTGGCATGTTTAGTTGAATTAAAGAGCATCATATAAGAGCATGGATTGATACAAGATAATACTTATGAGGTAGGAAGGAGCTTGTGTGGTATATTAAGGGGACTGGCCTTAAAGTAGATGATAAAGCATAGCTGTTTATTAGCATGGGAGCTAGGGAGAAGTTATTTGAATTCAAACCCCCTCTCTACTCACTAACTCAGTGACCACAAGTCTATAATCTAAGTGCTGGTTGATGCATCTGTAAAATATATATTTAGGTAGCACTTATTTTTATAGAATTATTGTGAGAAGTAAGTGAGATAGTTCATATGGTTGGCCTAATACCTGGCAGATAGTTTATGATCAACGAGGATTTATCACTATGTTGTATAGGCAATGAGAGAATTCAAGAGTATTTCAAACAGGGGAATGGCATGGCCAAAACTCTGTTTGAGATAAAGCATAGTCAAAATTGTGAGGGTAATAGTCCTGAAAAATGTGATAAACTCACTGGTGATATCTATCAGGAGCTAATGCTTATGGGAAAAACTTGGACTGGAGTTAGAGATAATGTATAAATAAGGTTGTAGCTCTAGTGTGAATGGAAGCCACCAAGGGAGAGTGTGTGGGGTGGATAACCAGTTGGCTAAAGATGAAATTGTGTGGCACACTCAAAGATAAGGGGTAACATCAAGGAAAACATATCTACGAAGGAAACAAGTAGGAATTATCATGGATGTGTTCAGTAATAAGTACCAGAATGGAGGCTTTCTCCCAGAGAAGTCATGGGAAGGCTTCCCAGAGGGGGCCAAAAGCTGCGTGTTGGGAAAGGAGTACAAGCTCATTACTCTAACAGATAGGAAAAGCATTATGTGCCGTGAGAATATCAAGTTCCAGCACTAGTGATCTCAGTGAGGCTAAAGAACATGACATATAGGAGAATGATACAAAATGATGTAATTAATGTCCCAATAAAATATTGTAATAGAGAGGCCTTGTAGTGTTTGAGATGGGTCATTGGATAGGCAGAAGAAACAGTGCTGAGTATTCCAGGCAGGTGAGTCAAGCAGAAGCACAAGCTGAAAACTGGTGGCAAGAACAGGAATGAGTGACCAGGCTCCAGCCAAGGGCTTCTTTGGGATAGGTTGTTACATGTTTAATGATAACTCAGGGAGAAGGCTGAACTGAAAGTTACTTCCCCTGTGTCATGAATTTCCAGAAGCTAATGAGCCTAACTATATTATTTCAGCCACAATAAAATTAAATATCAATTTGAATAATATAATATCTGGTTATGTTATTAGAGAGAAATAACCAACACTTTTTCTTTTTTTTTTTAAAGGATTTTCCAGAAAATGAGAAGTCCACAGCAAAGGCCCTGGAGGATGTAAAGGCAAACTTTTACTGTGAATTATGTGACAAGCAGTATCACAAACACCAGGAATTTGATAATCATATTAATTCTTATGATCATGCTCATAAGCAGGTAAGCAAAAGTGGGAGAAATCTTTCATATTCCTGGATCTATAACATCAGAACAGAATGTATCTGATTGACCTTATTTATTATCATCTAAGATGCTGAGGTGAAACCATTTTATATCTTCCTTTTTTCCCCAGGGGTTGTTTTTTAAGTATTAATGAAAGTTTTTTTTTGTAGATGTAGCATAAAACCAAAAGTAAATTTAGAGGTGATCTAAGAGTAGACTGACATTTATTTTAGAATTATGTATATGAGGAAACCAGGACTCAATAAATTAGTGTTATATTCAAAACCACCTGGGAAGTTAGTGGCAGAAATATGACACTGGACAGAATAGGACAGAATCTGTTATAGAGTTCTTTCAAGAGTTCCAAGGTGTAGATATAGGGAATAGTAGGTCTTGGGAAAACCATTCTGAATAAAAGGTTACATTTTCCCAAGAAAACTCTATTAGGAGAATCAAGTGGTTACTTAATAAGTGAACCATTGTAAAGAAACAAAATCTCAGGCAAAGCTAAGGGGTAATGGCAGGTGGAAATATTTTATTTCTTTTTCTGTGTGTGTGTGTGTGTGTGTGCGCGCGCGCGCGTGTGTGTGTATGATAGTGTAGACATCCCACACATTGCTAATAGTCTGTATTTAAATCTATTTTTGAAAGAGGCAGCTATTGTTTCCAACCTGTTAGAGTTTATCTTTGCTGCATGAATTATAGAAATATTAGAAGTTAGGAGTATTGAATACCATTAAGAAAGACATGGATGCTCCAATACGTATGTGCCCTCACCACCCCTCTTTAGCGAGGACCACAGGGAGGCACCTGGCTGGAACCCTCTCCCACAACAGGGACACCAGCAGTCCAGGCCTCACGGCTTGTCTGAGGACTGAGTTAGCGACCAGTAGCACACAGTTGACAAACTGCATTTGAAACAATTTTGTTGGACTGTGTTGTGACAGCTGTCACATCAACCTGCATTTTAAAAAAGTCAGAATTGGTGAATTGTTGTGTCACTACTTTAATATTGAATATGGAAGAAATACTCAACATTTTCAGTATATTATGCATTATTCTTTCAAGAAAGGTAAAAAAAAAGATTTGTGCAGGTTATGGAGAAGGTGCTGTGATTGATCGAATGTGTCAAAAGTGGTTTGCAAAGTTCTGTGCTGTAGATTTCTCGCTGGGTGATGCTCCACGGTCTCGTTGAAGTTGATAGCGATCAAATTGAGATATTCATTGAGAACAATCAACGTCCTTCTGCGTGGAAGATAGACAATATACTCAAACTATCCAGATCAATAAAGTTATTGGTGAAAATGAAAAAAAAAAAAAGAAAGATATCCCACATGGCCAAAGAATTTTTGCTAACAGCTGTGAGCAGGTGCCCACTTGTGATGTCAAATGGACCAAATATTGGAATAGGTGGGTATGTTTTATATTATCTACACCTAAAATATTTATTCACAGTGAACAACAATAAATATTTTGACTAACATCACTTATATTTATTGAGGGCATAGAAAATACATGACCTGGGGAGATGCAAGGCACAGTTTCTATCTGGAAAGGTATGGCATACATATGTAATTGGCTAAATTTCACTGAAAAGAGCAAGAACTATAGGATAAGCTGTTTAAAAATTACAATCCTCAAATCTTCACGTGCATAACAATTACTTCGGAATTTGTTAATAATGCAGATTCCCAGATTATCTTTCAGATATTCTAATTCAATAGCTCTGAGATGAGACCCAAGAACATTCATTTTTAAATAATATAAAATGAAATTTGTCAAACATATATAAAAATGAATTATGTGGCTACCAAAGAACTACAACAATAATACATTTTCTTTTATTTTTACCACCACTCACTCCCCCATCCCCCCTCCACTACCATGCATTATTTTGAAGGAAGCTCCAGAAATCATATCATTTTATCTAAAAGTATTTCAAGATATATAATGATACTTAAACAATATAGTCATTATCATATCTAAAAACTAACAGTAATCTTTAATATTAGTTATGGTCTTGTTATGAATTTGGGTTCATTGAAGTCGGGATTCAAAAATATCTATACTTTTGGTTAACATGTTTTTAATTTTATTTTAATAAACAGTGGATCCTTGAGAAACATGGGTTTGAACTGTGCAGGTCCAATTATGTAAAGATTTAAAAAATAAATATATTGGAGAAATTTTTTGGAAATTTGCAACAATTCAAAAAAAAAAAAAACTCACAGACAACCTTTGTAGCCTAGAAATAGTAAAAAAATTCAAAGTGTGTATGTCGTGAATGTATAAAATATATGTAGATGCTAGTTTGTTATTTACTACCATAAAATACACACAAATTTATTGTAAAAATTTAGAAGTTCAAAATTTAAACACAAAACACAGGCAGTATATGGTGCCATTCACAGTTGAGAAAAATATAAACAAATGAAAATACATGGTATTAAAATTATAACTGAAAAAAATTGACTATAGTACAAACTGTGTACTGCTGTAACAAGTTTGTAGCTACCTCCTGCTGCTATTGTGGCAAACACAGGCATTTCTAGGACATGCTTAAAACACCTTGTGATGTTAAGTATCTCAGCATGTGTAGCACCCTCTAGTAAGCGGTGTACTAGTAAAAAGTGATCACTCGTGGTTCTCGCATAATTTTCATCATATTTAGTGTGATGCTGTATACTTTGAATAACACCAGAGGGCCCATGTGAAGTGTTCCTAGTGATTCTGAAAGTGTTCCCAAGATGCAGAGAAAAGTCTTGATATTACAAGAAAAATATGATTTACTTGACATGTAACATAGGTTGAGGGTTGTAGCTGCTGTTGCCCATGACTTCAAGATAAAAGAATCCAGCATGAGGATCACTGTAAAAAAGAATGAAGCCATCATAGCAGCTATGCCAGCAGAAGTGAAAACTTTGCGCTTTTTACAAAATACCATGCTATGTCATACGAAAAATGCAGCTTTTGTGTGGGTGCAGGATTGCTATAAGAAAAGTATATCTATAGACTCAAAAGTGATTAGGAAAAAAAACAAAACAAAGACATTATATGACAACTTAAAGAAAAAGGAAGGTAAAGGATCTAATGCTGGAGAATTTTATGACAACAAAGAATGTTTTGATAATGTTAGAAAGAGATTTGACTTAAATATTATCAAGATACCAGGAGAAGCAGCTTCTGCTGACCAAGAGGCAGCAGATGAGGTCCCAGCCACCATTAAGAACATCACTGAGAAAAAAGGATATTTGCCTGACCAGGTTTTTAAAGCAGACAAAATCCCATGTTTTGAAAAAATAAGAAAAAACTGTGAAGTACATTTATCAGTAAGAAAGAGAAGAAGGGAAGCCAGCACCAGGATTGGAGGCAGGAGAGAATAAGCTCACTCTCCTGTTTGTGTAAATGCAGCCAGGTTCATGACCAAGATTGCCCTTATGGAGAAAGCTTCCAACCCATGAGCTAAAAAGAAAAGATCAACACCAGCTGCCAGGCTTTTGATTGTACAACAAGGAGGCCTAGAAAATGAGGATCCTTTTCTGGCTGGTTCCATTGAAGCTTTAGGTTTTCCATTTCATCTTTAAATTTTATTCCTTTAAGTTTTTTTTTTTCTCTGACTTTTTTTTTTTTCTTTTGAGGAGTGTTAATTATCCTGGACTAACTCATTTTTTTTTAAAGTATATTTTATTGATTATGTTGTTACAGTAGTTCCAATTTTTTCCCCTTTACTCCCCTCCACCCAGTATCTCCCTCCCCCAGCATCCCCCCCCAAGTCCATACCCATGGTTCGTAAAAAATAACTATCCCTCCCTCTCAGATATTAAGACCCTTTGTAATCTTGTAAAGGACAATGGGCAAAGGTCTCAAGCTCCTCTAGCTGCTTCAAGCTGGACATGGTCGTCGTCCTACCTACCCTTGGGTCCAGAAATCCCTAATAACAGTGGGGGTGTGGAGGGGAGGGTGGCCTTCCCACATGGGGAAGGATTGTGCAGACTCCAGGTCAGTTGGCTGTCTCCGAACAACGGCGTGCTTGGTTTAGCAGGCTGGCATCCTTGTTGTGTTCTGGGGCCAACAGATTTGGCAAAAAGGGTTAAAAAGCATCATTCAATCCATAACTACTAGGTGACAAAAGGCAGGGATTAATTTTTCAATGTTCCATATTAGGAGAAAAAAAAAAGGGGGGCTTCTTTGGAGGAAGGTGTGCTAGGCACATCTCGCCTGTCCAAAACCCTTTTGCCCATTATATTTAGTTTGGGCTGAGGGAAATAGTTTATGTTTCCCCCCTCTCAGACCTCTGGACCCTTTCTGTCCAAGCCATTAGGATAGAAAAGAGAATTCAGTTTTAAAGTGAAGCCCACAGATCACCCCATTCTTCACCAACCCAGCCATTTAGTTCAGCCAAACTGTTGAGTCTCCGGAGGCAGCGCTGCAGAGAGGATTAAGTGAGGCTTATGCGTACAGACAATCACTCAGGTAATGCGGTCATAGGCTTATGCCCTTTGAAAACAGAAAACACATGTTAATTTATGTAACATAACCAACAAACAAGTCTCTAAATCTGTAAGACTATCTTATTGGGAAGACATCCAGTTGCAAGGCACTTGACATTCTACTTGCCTGCAACTTGAATCTCTTTGGTGATATCACAGATATGGTTTAATTTTCAAGTGAAACCATTTTTTAAATGAGAAGAAACTTTTAAGACGGTTAGCTGCCCTACTTTACAGTCTGCCACTGATCATTGTGATTTTCCTTGAATAATGATTTTTTTCCCTAAGATTACTCTCCTTGTCTTTAAAGGGACTACATTAAGTCCATTTTTAATTTATCCTGTTCATTTGGATAAACATAACAAGAGCAGCAAATGATCACTTGTGATCTTTAGTTCTGTTTTGCTGGAACTTACCCAAGGAACATTTAGGGTATTGTATTTTTTCATTACCATTTATCCCCTTTGTGTCCCCCTCACCCACCCCATAATCACCACACTGTTGTCTATGTCCATGAGTCTGTTTTCCTTTTTGCTCAATCCCTCCACCTCCTAACTAACCCCTATAGTTGTCAGCCTGCTCTATATCTGAGTGTGTTTCTATTTTGCTGGTCAGTCCAGTTTGTTCATTAGATTCTACATGTGAGTGAAATCATATGGTATTTGTCTTTCTCTGATGGGCTTATTTCACTCAGTGTAATGTTCTCCAGATCCATCCGTGCTGTCAAAAGAGTAAAATTTTATTTTTTATGGCTAAATAGTATTCTATTGTGTAAATGTTCCATAGCTGTTAACAATATTTCATCTGATATATCTACTCAAGTAAGGCAGAAAAAAGAAAAATAAACAGATGGGACTACATCAAACTAAATAGCTTTTGCACAGCAAAGGAAACCATCAACAAAATTAAAAGACAACTCACAGAATGGAAGAATATATTTGCTGATACATCTGATAAGAGGTTAATATCCAACGTTTATAAGGAACTTATAAACTTCAACAACAAAATATAAACAATTTGATTTAAAAATGGGCAAAGGACCTGAATAGACACTTATCCAATGAGGACATACAGATGGCCAATAGACATATGAATAGATGCTCAATGTCAGTAATCACCAGAAAAATGTAAATTAAAACCACAACAAGATATTACCTCACACCTGTAAGAATGGGTATCATCAATAAATCAATAAACAAATGCTGTCGAAGATGTGGAGAAAGGGAAACACTTCTGCCCTGTTGGTGGGAATGCAAATTGATGCAGCCACTGTGGAAAGCAGTATGGAGATACCTCAAAAAATTAAAAATGGGACTGCCTTTTGACCTCATGATACCACTTTTGGGACTATATCCAAAAAAACCCAAAACTCTGATTCAACATAAGATAAGCTCCCCTATGTTCATTGCGGTGTTATTTACAGTCACCAACATATGAAAGGAGCCCAAGCATCCATTCTTTAAAGTTATTTTGATATTGGGCAATGCTCCTAGCCACCCAGAATCCCAGGAGTTCAACACTAAAAGGTCAAAGTGCCCATGGGCCCCAAACAAAGTACCTCTATTTCAGCCTCTACATCACAAGGTTATAACGACCTTTACACCTCATTACATGTGGTATTCTATGTAAGGATTGTCAGCGTGATGGAAGAGAACTCTGGAAGAGAGAGAGCATCACTGATGCCTGGAAGAATTACACATTGAAGATGCCATTGTTGGTTATAGAAAAAGCCACAAGAGCCAAAGCAATAAATTCCTGCTAGAGAAACTGTCCAGATGTTGTGTATGACTTCACATAATTTATGATACAGCCAATCAAGGGAGTCATAAAAGAACTTGTGGATATGGCAAAAAAAAAAAAAAAAAGGTGGGGGGATAGAAGGGACGAAGAGTTTGAAGATGTGGATCTTGGAGAAATTGAGAAATATAAAAGCTAACAGACACCACACCAGAGGAATTAGATGAATATATGTACTTCCAAACCAATGCCAGGTGCTGAGGAAAGGTATGTAGAAGAATCAGAGCCAGAAAACAAGTTAACATTAAACAATCTGGCAGAAGGGATCCAGTTTTTCAGGACTGCTTAGGACTTCTTTCATGACATTGACTCTTCCACAATACAAGCACTGAGACTAAAGAAAACAATGGAAGAAAGATTGGTACCATATAGAAACATTTTTAGGTCAACTAAAAAGCACTGAAGTCTGACAGAAATTATATATTTCCATAAGGTTATAGTAATCTGCCTGCCTCTGCTGTTTTCCCTCCCACCTCCTCCACTTATCTATTTTCTTTTCCTTATGATTTTCTTAAATAACATTCTTTTCTCTAGCTTATTTTATATAAAAATACAATGTATAATGGAATATGGACCAATTTGGTCTCTAACTTCAGGTTGCCTATAATCTAATTGAGGAGAGACACACATGTCAATAAATCTTTAAAATATATTGATTTAAGTGTTTTGATATTGCATACCTAGGGTATTAAGATAGCATACAAAACTATTTTTTTAAATCTTCACCTGAAAACATGCATATTGATTTTGGTGAGAGAGGAGGGGAGTGAGAAAGAGAGGGAAAGAAACATCAATGTGAGAGGAAAATAGCAATTGGTTGCCTCATATGCTCCTAGATGAGGGACTGAACCCACAACCCAAGCATGTGCTCTCACCAGGAATTGTACCTATGACCTTTCAGCTTAAGGGATGATGCTCCAACCAACTGTGTCACACCAGCCAGGGCCAAAACTAATTTTTTAAAAAAGAGATGACAAGTGCGTTGAATTCTTTTTAAAAATGAGTAGAATTTAACCATGTTATCAAGAATGATAGTCCCTATATAGTAGAAAACCTATATTGAAGGCATGAGGGCAGTTAGAAAGTGTGACCCATCCAGAGAGAAACTGCAAAAGATTCACTGTGGCCACTAAAGTCACCATCACTCTCTTCAGGGGCTCTTTAAAATACTTTGGGATGGCATCTCCTTCCTCTCATTCTTATTTTATAATAAATCTTGCTTTCATTCTTTATTTTCTATCCTCTTTTTATCATTCACATTTAATTTCATTCTTGAATATTTGATAGGGCCTTCTAACTGAATTCCCTGCTTCTAGTATTTCTCCTGCTCCAAACCTAGCTATTTATTTCTGGTCAGAGTAATCCTCCCACATAACCACATTTATATTACCTCTTCTCTACTTGGAAATCTCCAATGGGTGATTGACTATAAAGAGTCTGAACTACTTAGTCTGTCATTAAAAGCAGCCACAGTCTGTCTCTTGCTTCCATGTCCAGATTTATCTCCTACAACTCCAGAATTTCCCTACAGTTTCTCAGAAGATCCCTTATGCTTTCTCACCTGATCATCTTGACTCATAATTTTCCCTCTACCTGGGACACCCTCCCATCTTGTGGCTGTATTTCAACATATACTTCCATATAGTTAATGCATAGTCAGGGAACTTATATCTGTCTATTAAAAGAGCTTAAGTCTCATGGTAAGCTGATTTAGCAGAATTTTCCAAATTCCCTCTGATCAAAACATATTAATGTTGTGCAGAGTTTTGTACATGCTGCCTACTTCGGAAGACATTGAAATAATTACATTTGCTATAGACCTCATAATACGGCTTTCTTGGACAGTATTGAAATACTACTATCTAAAGACTTATTCTGGCATGAAATTCTTTGAAAAATTACCTGATTCTTAAGTGGAGCTGAGTGTACAGTTTTCTTTTTAAATAAAACTGAATTTTATGTAGAGAGAAAGAAAATATGCACTAAAATAAAACATGCAATTTTTTTTTTTCAGATTTCAGAGCTAACTTTGTATATTTGGTTCTTGCTTCAGTAGAAGCTCTTCTTGATTGTGATGATTATAATGATGGTAGGGAATTTGACTGAGAGTATTTTTACCTGAGTAACATGAAAAACTTCCCTAATTTCATGTTCCATGTGGATTTAGACAAAATATATGGCCTATTCTGTTGAACTTCCAACAATATGCTTTTTTTTTTGGTACATTTAGGAGTGAATCCAAAATTACATGGAATTAATTCTGTTACTAATAGAAGAGCTTAGAACTAGAAACAAGGTATTCTGAACTTTTCTCTCTGCTTTTCCTTCTTGAATTTATAATTACTCAAGATTCTTCAGTTTAATAAGTGCTATCTAAAGCTTTTGTAAAGTCTTGTATCTAAATATCAAATTCATGTAATAATATTTTATTACAAAGATTATATTATTCATAGATTTATTACAATTATAAAGAAATAAGTCAATACTCAAATTTAAAGAATGAAGTAAAACAGTCTGATATTTCTAACTTTAAATTAATTGTATTAGATATTTACTAATTTTTATAATTTGATAAAAAACTATATATTTTTCTTAGGTATTATAATGAGAGAAAGATAGCTTATTATTAGCAAAGCTGATTTCTTTATACTCTTAAACAAGGAGAAAATGAATTTTTAGCTTTACCAATCCAATTCCATGTATAACTTAGGTGTTTGGAAATAACTCAGTTGTTTTAACTATCACCTTGAACTTCTCATAATTCCTTGTAAATGCTGAGCATTATTACTAAAGTCATTTGAATGTGTATTCAAGTTATAATAACTTGGATAAAGACAACACTGTAATCATTAATATAGCTAACATGTCAGTAACAAGTAATTCCTTGGAAGACAATTTACAGGTCATAATCTCTTTCTCAAGATAGTTAGCTGCAAATACTGGAATGAAAAAATACACATTCTTACAAGCAAGAGCAGTTTTTTCTACCCTAGAGATATTCTGGCTCATCTCAATTTAGGAAAAAAAAAACAAACAAAGAAACAAATGAGCTGTATCCTCATACAATTAACCCATAAAAATATCTGCAATAATGAAAAACAAATCCACTTTCAGATCCTTCACATATAAAGTTTAATCCTCCTAATCTTTGCTTCACAATAGGATTTATTTTCACTCAGGAAGACCTATAGCACTTGTCAAGCCTAGATTTGAACTCTAACTGGTTCACTCTTAAAATACTGTTTTTGAGTCTCCCTCATCTCTACCTGTTCAGGATAAAATAACAAAACAGAAGTATGTTTATCATCTTGTGTCCAAGAGGAAAAGACTCACAAAACTTATAAATAAATTAAATCCAATGACCTTTTGCTTTGTTTCTACAATTTTATTTATGTTTTCCCCAAATACTAACTAAATTGGCCCAATAATGTATTCAGCATAATATGCTTAAGTTATAGTCCTCTCAATGTGGCAACAACACTTCATAGCCTAGGTGATTTATAAGATTATCAAGATTGAAGAAATATAGACAGTAGTATCTGAAATGAACATTCTCAGAACCACAAAATTTGTTAAAATAATACTTTTCTCCCACTGTGTTTGCATTCTATAAACCCAGCTTTCATGTACACACACACACACACACACACACACACACACACACACACACAGTATGTCAAAAGTAGGTTTACAATTCTTAGTACATGAATTATGGAATTTGTTCTTGTATTATTATTTTTGTATTATTTTCCAGGCAAACAACTATAAACTTACTTTTGCCCCATGCTGTATATATAAGTATACATGTAGTAGTAATAGTTATATATAATTTATATTCCAATTTTTCTATTTAGCACTTTTTCACATTATGTGTCTATGTATGTGGGAAATGAGAGGAAGGAAATAGGTACACATAGGGTTTTAACGCTAAAGATATTTCTAAAATACCTCATAGTACTTGGCTCTTTTTCTGACACTCTTATTAATAACTGTGGGACAAAAAAAATTAATTAAATGATTTGTGTGCATGGCTTGAGTTTGTCAGATGATAACCTTCAATATGGTGTAACAGTAACTCATTTTTTCATTGGGTGACCTCCAGGGCTGTAGTTTAGCCCTAAAGTATGTGAGATGTTCCTAAGACCATATGCTACCTGGTTCAACTTCTTCAGAGAGCAAGTCTTGGACCTCTGCTAGAATAGCTTTGAGGACTTGCTGGCCCATATGCTCTTTTGCAGACTTTAGGCAGTTTTAGTATTCTAGTCCCAGTCTCCACCTTCCCAGTTCTACTTCTCTAGCAGGTTTTCTGGATTGATGTCAGTTTATCTTCACCTCAGCAATCTGCTTGTTTTGTCTGCTATATTCCTTTCTTTCTACCTTGCGTCTTCCCTCCCTTCTTCCACCCATGCTTTCTCCTGCCCTTTTTCCCTCCCTTCTTCCTTTTCTCCCTTGTCTCCTTCCTTCCTCCCTCCCTCCTTCCCTTCCTTCCTTCTTTCCTTCATCTGTGGGCCAATACTGCTTCTATTTCTCATTAAAATACTATCAATGCTACCTTCCTCATAGTGCTATTGTGATAATCAAATAAAATGCATGAGAACCCCTAACCCAGTACCTAGCATATATTATATACTCAACAGAGCTGAAGGAGGCATAATTCACAAGGTGTGCTTTCCAAGAGGGGCTAGAGGACCATTAAAAAATTATATTTTTTACATTACCATTTAGTCCCCTTATTTCCCCTCCCCCCTGTAATCACCACACTGTTGTCCGTGAGTCCTTTATTCTTTTTGCTCAATCCCTACACCCTCTAATCTCATCCTGCCTTAGCCGTCATCCTGCTCTGTGAGTCTATTCCTATTTTGCTTGTTAGTTCAGTTTGTTCATTATATTCTACATATGAGTGAAATCACATGCTATTTGTCTTTCTCTGAATAGCTTATTTGACTAAGCATAATAACCTGCAGGTCCATACATACTATTGCAAAGAGTAAAATTTTGTTCTTTTTTTAAGGTTGAGTAGTATTCCATTGTGTAAATGTGCCATAGTTATTCTATCCATTCACCTACTGATGGACACCTAGGTTGCACATAGCACTCCTATGTTCATTGCAGCATTATTTACAATTGCCAAAATATGGAGGACTATTTCTCAAGAATATTTTCTGAGGGATTCTCTCATAAATGGAAGGCTAAACTGAAGGACCTCTTGTATCTTTTATCTCTGAAATTATGACTGCATAAATTTGTAGTCAAATACAATTTTCTCTCACTTAATTTAATCTTAGGCGTCGACTAGGAAGTGAGACAACAACAAACAAACAAAAAACAAAAACATTGCTGCTAGTGTTAGGTCCCTGGAGCCATATCATCTCATTGCCCTTTTACTTTCTGAACACAATTTAACAACCTCACTTTGATGTATGTCACATGTCAGACACCATGAAAAACTGTACTGCAGAGTCTTCATTCTTTACCATGTTATGCTTTTTGCATTTGTAAATCCATTGACTTACTTTTCCAAGCCTATTTTTTAGTTTTTCTAATTTACATTCTAGCTTCTTGACATAATATTTCAGCATATTGTGACAGCTCTATGCTGAATGAATTATGCATGAAATTAGTCTTGCAGTGTTTAATAGCAGCTTCTAGTATGCCATTGTTCAAGATTTACAAATGACAGTATTATTCTCCTTATCTAGTAAGTATTATTATCTGCAGCATATCTGACACGAGGTGAGTTCCTCTATGTAACAATATAAATAAACTGTTTATAATTTAAGTAATAACATTATACCCATTACACTAAAATAGCCAAAATATTGTAGAGTTGTAGGTCAGCCCTGAGCTCACTACCTGCACATCTTAATGATAAAGTCAGAGGTTAGAAAAGGGAGCAATTCTTAACATGTAAATCAGTTTTAATTCATTATTTCTCTTCTGTTTTCATAGAATTCTACAATTCATATACGACATTTGTTCAGTAATCCTCTCTTTGTTATTTGTTTAAAAATCATTTGTGCTAGATACTGTGTATTCTGTTAATTAAAAAATAAGGAAGCAGTTTCATTTTCTGGCTCACTGTGTATGAAATTTGGGAGTTGTCACTCTCATCTATGTACCCAGATAAAAACTGAACCAACTAAAATCAACAACTGTTCTTAGAACCAGAACTGAGGTTACAGGGCAAATTGCCCCCAAATTGGAAAAACAGACAGATGGGTACCAACAATCACAACTTATCAGAGTTGAATGCAGGAGTTCTGAGGGAATCACTAGCAGTATAGGTAAATCTAAATTATATCTGATGAATTGCTGGACCTCAGTGTGGACAAGTGTGATTTAAAATTCTGGTGGGGATAAGGCAGTCGTGTTTTGTGAATTTTACTTCTGGGCACCCTATCTCATTCTCATAGTGACAATGGGAGGAAAAATTTCCCTTGTGCTACTGTCAGGGGGTGAGGAAATGTATCCATTTTAAAAGGTGTCAGAGCATTCTGGTGTACTTAAGACCTGCCTTCAAGAAAATCTTTTTTCAGAAAAACTTTTAAAATCAATCTTGAGGAAGTGAAATGCCCATCTCTCTCTCTGTTTAGCTTTCCTGTAACTACTGGTGTTGGGGAAGAGGCAGACCAGCCTTAAGAAGCCCTTGTGAAAGTCATAGTCCAGGGAATCACTAAAGACTGAGACCTAATCATAGAACTACATAATGCCTCACTTCCTCCCACCAACACCTTACCACCACACCAGTAGAGCTCCTGAAAAACAGGAAAACTCAACAGAAAAAACAGCATATCTCCGACCTTATTTAAGAAGTCTTTCAGGAAACCCAAAGTCAATAGAGAGATAAAAACATGGACACCAGCATTAAATTTTAGCCTCTGATAACTATAGCTACAGCAAACACTAAACATAACCAAACCCCTAGTTGGATAAACATTAAAATCTTACACTAAAGATCTATTTGCTTTAGTTCATTTTACCCAGTACATCATGTTGGCTTTCAATAATAATAATAATAATAACACTTACTAAAAAACAGAAACACTCAATTTGAAGAGACAGACAGGAATCAGAATAAGACTATAATATGACTTTTACTATGAAGTTGAAAAAAATCCTTCAGAAAGAAGAAAAGGATATGTATCAGAAACTCTACATAAAGAATGGAAGACTATTAGAAAAAAATTATAAAAACAAAATAATATCTTGTATTTTTCTTATTCTTAATTGATCTAACACATAACAGTTTGTTCAAAATAATAATACCAACAATGTATTCAGTGATTAAAGGTTGTGGATAAGAGAAATGAATGACAGCAATGTTATAAGAAACAGGAGTGAGAAATTGGAAATACTCTGTCATAAGAGACTTACACTACCCATGAAGTGCAACAGTGCTGTTTGAAAGAAGATTCAGGTTAGTTGTAAATTATTTTTTTCCTATTCATGTGAAACCACTAAAAGAAATATAATTGGTATGCTAAGAAAGGAGTAAAAATAGAAACATAAAATACCCAATTAAAATCAGAGAAGGCAGACAATAAATGCAACACAAAATCAAAAATAAAGAACAAGAGCAGGAAACAGAAAACGGCAACAAGTGTGGTAGATATTAATCCAACTATATCAAAAATCACTTTAAATATTAATGGTTTAAATTTATCAATTAAAAGACTGAGAATGTCAGTTCATTAAAAAGAGAGAGAGACCCAACTATATGTTGTTTAGAGGAAACCCACTTTAAATATAAAGATACAGATAGATTAAAAGTAAAATGATAGAAAAACATGCACCTTGATAAAACTAATCAGAAAGCTGGAGTAACTTTATTTGTTTTAGACAAAACTGATTTCAAAGCAAGGAAATTTTTTGAGAGAAAGATAAGCATAATGCCCCCAAGAAGACATAAGAGTACTTTACGAGTATGTGCTTAACAACAGAGCATTGAAATATGTGAGGCAAAACCTAATGCAACTGTGAGGGTAAATTGATAAGTTCATTGTTATACTTGGAGATACCAACACTTCTTTCTCAAAAATTTGTGTATCTAGCAGGTGGAAAAATAGTAAGAGCATAATCGAACTGAACAGTACCATCTAATGACTTGATCAATTGACATCTATAGACTACCTTTTCCAAAAGGTTCAGATTACATATTCTTTTCAAACTCACAAGAAGCATTCACCAAGAGAGACTATATTCTGTTCATAAAACAAACCTTGCTAAATTTAAAAAAATAGACATTATATAAAATATACTCAAACCAAAATGGAATTAAACTAGAAATACACAATACAAAGATAATAGGAAGCTCCTGAAAAAAATTGGTGATTAAACAACATACTTCCAAATAATATGACACAAATAAGACTGTCTCAAAGGAAAATTTTAAAATTTTTGAAATAAATGAAAATAAAGTAAGAGTTATCAATTTATGGGAGGCAACCAAAGCAGAGCATTGAAAAAAATACAGAGCATTGAATATTATATTAGAAGAGAAGAGAGATCTGAAAGAGATCTAAGGTAACATCCTACGAACTACAGGAAAAAAAGAGCAAATTAAATTCATAGTAAACAGAAGAAAATATAAAAGTTAGTAGAGAAATTAATAAAATTGAAAACAGGATAGCATGGAGAAAGTCATAAAGCCTAAAGCTGGTTCTTGATTTAGATCAATAAAATCGATAAATGTTTAGTTAGGTTAACTGAAAAAAAAAAGCTACAGAAAGCATAGATTATAAATATTAAAAATGAAATATAAACCATTACTACTGACCCCATGGACATTAAAAGGATAATAAAGATATATCATAAACAACTCTGTACACCTTTTATTTTTGTAAGACTTTTACCAATCCAGAATCATTAAAGTAACTATAGCAATGACTTTTTAAAAAACAATTATATGGAAGAACCAATAAAATTGTGCCAGAGTACAAAGATATGGGGTTGTATGACTTATTCAGAAAATAATTTTGGTCAGAAAAATAAATGTGTAGTGACGTACTCTTTGATACATATTGCACAACCATGAATTTGAGGATTTCTTGCTAAGTATGAATATAGCCATTTCATTTGCAGTTTAAACACATACCATTGTGATTTGGTGTTATCATACAAAAACCAAAGCCTACGTTCATCTCAATGTGGTGGTGGGTTTCTGTTTGAGGGGTAGGCTGGAAAATCCTGAAAAAATCCAAGATATTTCTCAGAAGTAGTTTTGCATCTACTCCAGTTCAGAGAGTAAAAACCTCAGTATTTTATAATGGAGTGTGACAGTAGTAATTTTAGACAGATAAGGTAAGAGGTAAGGTCTATGTGCTTCTAAAAATTGAACTATATCTTTTTGCTTAGCCATAAACTAACCTCAGTAAATAACAATTAGAATTTTTAACTCAAGTGATATAACTTTTTGATTTATGCTGCAAGATAAAATATAAAACACAAACATAGATAATATAATGTTAGCTATCAAATGGAATTATTATAATAAATATAATCCAATTAACGGTTGAAGAAAATAAACTTGATTTTTTTTGCATTATTATTCTGTGATAGTCCATTTTCTTTTCCTTTTTATTTAAAGTGGTAAAACTTAAAGTGGTTAAAGTTTTATAATAACCAGCCTAATGGGAGGAAGTGTATTGAATTGACTATGACTCCCCACCAAGAGTAATTAATGACTCTTGGAATCTGACTGGATTCTGACTCTAGATCTAACAATCCACTGAATTGCTTTAAGCAGCAATGATACCTATTTTACAGATATCCATAAAATTAAATACCACAATTAAATAGTTCAATGCAGTGCCTGACCCAATAAAATATTGCTTCTATAATACAACTTTTAAAAATACCTCTGTATAATAGAATCCTTATCATCCTATTTTCTATTGGGAATGTCAGTTTTCCAGCTTATCAAATATCATCAAATTAAAAATCTGATAATTAAAAAGATAATTAGACCTTTTGTCACTCTACTAGATATTGCTATAATGTACTGAGAAATATAGGAGTCTGAATCTTAAAGACCCTTAAGTTATAAAATTTTCTTGAACATTAACAGACAGAGTAGTATATTGAGGTTTCATTTCTTATACCATAGCCAAGTTTTCTTCATAGAGTCAAAAGCTAAAAGAAATTAACAAAAAGAGATTTCCCACAAAGTAATGGTGATAAATATGGGCTAGATCTATATTGAAAGTCTAAATGATCCTCAGAATTTATGGAAGTCCGTATGTTCAATGCATCATTAAGGAAACTGAAATACATTTGAGATTCAATTTTGAGTAAGTTATTATGCATAAAATTTAAAGAGTGTAAAAGCTACCTTTTATTTAGAAAGAGTTCTGAATCCACACACATAATTGAAAAAAAAAAAAACTATTCAAAATAGTAACAGTGATGGCCACCTATTCTTTAAGATATTTTTTAAATAAACTATTATGGATATCAGATGTATTCTTGTGCACAGAAAAACCTGATGACTGTCTTAATTTGGGCCAAAATAGTGTTTATGAAGAATTGAACCAGTGGCTACACTAAATTGAAATGGTTCTATTTTAATGCTTTCAACAGTGTCTTCGCACTCAGAACATCTTTAGGAATATTTACTGAATAAATATTTATTAAAACATACATTTAAAAAATGTTTAGAATCTAAACCACCTTTCAAAACCACTTTCTTTCTAAAAGTTTATTTGGGAACCACATATCTATTTTTAAAGCTGATAGCCAAATTTTGTAGCTTCACAAATGCAAATCAAGTTAAATGTGTAGTGTGTAGTTTAATTGTATTCACCAATGACCGCAATGAGTTCGTTATTATTGCTCAGAGTTCAAATTTAATTAAACTCAACCAATGTTTATTTAGGACCTACTGTTTGCAAAAATCTGCTCAATGTGATCCAAGAGAAAATTGGAATAAGACATGTCTCTGAATTCATGATGACCAATTATCCTGGCTTCATTTTTAAAACTGGTAAAGTCTTGGACAAATTGTGGAATAGTCTACAAAAATAAGATGAGAAGGGGAGACTAAGTAAGACAAATATATACATAATTCTAATATACTGAGCCAAATATTATGACAGTTAACAAGATTTTCTATGGTGATTGAAAGAAAGGAGAAAAAGATCAATATGCAATTCAGTAATGCACAGAAAAGTTCCATTCATACATATAGAAAAAATAATTTATTCTCTCTCAAGATAATTTAAAGTGGACCTTTCCAGTGTATCTGAAGCATATGTGACATGCAGTTGGTCACTTAGTATTATTTGAAATTTTAATTTTATTATATTTATTTTTTGACAAACTGTAAGGCTTTCAGGATCCTAAACCGTAGTGAGATTTAAATTATATTCATGTGTGTAAGTATAAAATATATATAACCATATACAACTTTAGTTTTATAAAATAATTTCTTGATTTTCAGAGATGTTGCAATGATAGAAGGAAATAACCATGGATTATATTAGTAAATTATATCTCAATATTTTTTTGCAGTTCCATTGAAATGTTCTGCTCAGTATTATGCAAATCCTGTGGACTTGTTTTTAGGGTTAGAATATTGTTTTCTAATTAATTAATTCTTAAAAGTCAAATTTGTTTTCAGATATTATGTGTTAAACATTATGAAGGATTATAATATTGTAAGAATATAAAAGTAATGTGGAAAAGTGGGTAGAATGCCAGACCTGAATCTAAAACTATGACTCTGTCACTAATGAGCAGTGAAAATTTGGGTAATTCACATAGTTTCTCTTAGTTTCATTTCTTCAGCTGAACACTATGAAAAATCTCACTTATCCCATAGGGAAAGAGTAATTGTGGAAAAACTTGGGAGAAATCTAAAAATGTAAGGTCTAGTGTAAACAGGGATGATAACATTTATAGCTCAAATTTTATGTGGAACTTATAATTTTTAAAATGCATATCTACATACTCAGTTGGTTAGACAAAAATATGCTTATAGTGGACTCATGACTGTGGAAGAAGACTGATAGAGTGGAAAGGCCATGCTTTCAGTCAGTAGAATAACAACAGAGCCCTGGCTTGATTGTGTCTTAGTTTTGTTGTTTCAATGAAGTCTTTCAAGGTTTATGAATTTGTTCAGTTTCCTCAGATGGTAAGTGGGGCTTATAGATCCTCCCCATTCTTCTAAAAATGTTGGTATAATAATGAATTAAGATGATAAATATTAAAGTACTGAACAACACAAAAACTATATTGTTCTCATCTTGACTTTCCAAACAAATCCATTTGCATAGTATCCTAGCTCTTGGCACAAGTTGCAGAGATGAGAACAGTCCAGGAAAGCTGGGGTGAGGTAGCCAGTGTCTTCTAAGCTTTAGTCAGACATGTTGAATGTTCCTTTCAGAGGTGGGTATGCTACTACTCCACTTAGCACATACTGATCACTGCCAGCACTTCACTATATAATGCAGGGAAATTACACTCCAAAGAGCTACAATGTGCTCTCAAAGCACTTACAATCCAGGTGGAGAAACAATGAACAGAAAAAATTGTAATATGAATAAAGAGTTTAAAACCACTTATCAAGTTTTACCAAGAATAAACTATTAATTGACAAATGATGAGTTGAGAAAATAGGTACTCAAAGGAAGTGTGTTCAAAAATAAAACAATATATTAGCATGCACTACATCTTGTAGGGTAAACTTTGTCTCATCACACTTTGCCGAAGTTAAATATATATGTATGATTATCCTGGGTCATGGCATAAAATAGATTTCTTTCTGTGGAATGTTATGAAAAAAATAATCCAAATGCCACTGAATTGGAGAATCTCTATGAACTAAATAAAAATCATTCCACAAGGCAACTAGAGCAGGGATACAGTGTGCTGATTTAGATTAATACTGGGCTAGTCAGTACAATGTCCCACCTTTCTCCAATGGTTCCCAGGAACCAGAAGCACAAATAGAGAAAAAAGCTAGTGATGTTGATCAAAGGCTAGAAATTGGACCCAGTGGAGGCAAGATGGTTAGGGAAGCGAAGATGGCCTGGTGGTTGTTGAGGCTAGGTCTAAAGTGGCAGACCTGAGATTCCAGACTAGTGCAGGGTAATCATCTATTTTTAAACAGCTTTAGCTGTTGGAAAATACCTTTTCAATTGAGCCTTAATTTTCCTTTCTTTTAATGTCTACCTATAATATCTATGATTCTCTCTTCTAGTGCCGCACTATAAATCTAATCACTTCTGTACAATAAGGAGATTTCTATATTTGAAATAGCTGTTGTCATTTGGATCTATTGGGGTCTAAATGTAGTTGCTCAATCTGAGAATCTCAGAGGCCCAGATACTGGTAAAAGTTGGTACAAGAAGTTAGTCAAGCCTATGGCCACAGCAAGGGGCAGGTCTGTGCAGCACAGAATCCAGCAAATATGAGGAAGCCCAGAGTATACAGAACAGGTACGTGGATCAGCAGAAGCCAGAAGGTAAGCCTAAATGCAAATTACAAAACAACGTGGGACCCATCGCATCATTGTCTGGACTGTTCCACCTCTCTTTGAAGTGGCCCTGTGCCTTGAGAGGGGCCTGGAATGGCAGAGGTCAGGTGCTTGACTCTTTTACATCCCGATTCCTCCTTTTCCTTTAGCTTTTTCTCAAACCCGATTTTCAGCCCTTCTCATATCCCTAGAATAGCGTTAATATTTTAACTTTTCTAAATTCTGTTCTCAATCCTGTCTTTTTAAAAATGTATATCACTGATTGGTTTATTGTGCTTGTGAACATGTAAGCTATTTATCAGTTGGATTTCAAATTAAGCTCGTTAAAAGTATTCTGATATGTAAACTGTTTTTGAAAGACTAAATCTGTGGTTGGTAATAATCATAGACCCATTTATCCATGGAGTTTATATACAGATCAGTTTATTTATACCTATAGAAACACTGACAGGGAGAATACAAATTAGCTTATACTTTTATTACATTTTTAACAATGTGGAGTTCCTTGTCATATATGGAATTTAACAGACTGATTTTCATTTCAGTGGTTTCAAAAAGTTTATTGAAAATATTCAGTTTTATTGAGATCATTTTCATTATACGTTCCCTTTCATTCAATGAGTGTTTAATATTGGGCAAGCACATTCTCACATTGGTAAAACATATTTAAATCCTAAATTAAAATAAATACTTCTCCATCCTTGTGACTGTAAATTATTCATCAATTAGGGATGAAATAGCAATTCATCAATTATAAATATATTGACTAAAATGTCCTAGTTTCTAATTACTAATATGTTTGGAAGGAAACCACTTTAAACATATTACCTTATAAATTATCATAATCAAATGTCATTTTGCAAATAGGAAATTAAGGCCTATAAATATTTAACAATTTTCCTAAGTCATTTTACTAGTTAGTACTGACAAAACCTAGCCTTTATCTTTAGTTTGAATATATAATTTATCTCTTTCCAATTTCGAAGAGTTAATTCCGAATTATTTTTAGAAGGGATAAGTCTATAAATTCCTTCATGGTTATGTGAGTTTTGCCTATGATTATTTATTCAAAGCCCATTGCGGGGTGAAAGACCTTTTCCCTCTCTTCTTTTTATATAAAAAGTATGTTTTATATTGGAGCATTAAGCCTTATGGCTACATTTTTAAAGTGAAAATTGTTATATAGTTGACCATGTACCTCATATCACCCTAAATAACCTCTGCTATTTATAATTTAGAAATAATTTTTCTCCTCACTGACCTTTCTTGCTTGATTTAAAATTGACATAGTTCTTATTTTTTCTGCCAATACTCTTCATTTTATATTTGGCACATCTAACTGCTTTTATTATTTTTCACCCCTTAGATGTTTTGTTTCATATTCATTTTCTTCAGCTCTCCACTGCAAGTATTAATATTAGACCATAATCTCAAACCTTGTGGGCAAAGCATCATTTCTGTGCATTGCATAAAATTTTCTGATTTTATTACAACCTATAATTTCTTTACCCACTGGTTTTAATAAGATAGGCCCTCAATATTTTAAAATGTGCTTTTGTTTTAAACACATGAGGGACTCACCTCATTATAACCAACTTCTAGTTGTGTTTTATGTTTTATTTTGATTTTAACTACTGTTTTGTACAGTATCTGTAGCAGTTGGTCACAGTGTCCTGTCCTCATCGCTTAGACCTTTCTGTGGTCTCTGGCTTTCTCCTAACAGTGAGGAGCTATTCCTCTGTTCCTGAGTCATTTGCTTTGATTTCTCTAATTAGAAAGAAGGCCATTCTGCTCTTAGTTATAAGAGGCAAAGAGGCTGGACTAACACCACCCCACCTCCGGAAATTCCAAAAAATGATTCTACTGAATATAGAGATCCCAGTCCCTTTCTCCATAGACAAAATAACCCTGGGGCATCAGATTCATTCCTTTCCAAGTATTTTACACACTGCTCACAAGAAGGCTAGTTTAGTGCACACCCTTTCCCGGCCACCTACCATCTCTGCATCCCAGTGTTTCCTGGCCTCCCAAGTACACTACTTGCCCTTCAATCTTTGTCTCAGAGTCTGCTTCACTAATATTCTTTATAGTTATAACTCCTTCACCTATTTGGGGGAGAATTAAATAAATGTACAGATCCTGACTCAATATAACTCTAATACCATTGCATATAGTTACATAAAGTGTTATCTTTTGTTGCTGAATACTCTTTCCCAGATATAGTTGTATTTCCTCTATATATCAATAAGAAGAGTTATTTTACATTGGGTAGACAGGGCCCTGTCAGTGGTGACCAAAGTGACAAAATGTGAGGGTTGCTTGTGAAGACTTCATGCATTACTCTGTCATGGATTCCTGTAATTCCATCACCAGTCAAGCATTTTTATGCACTGAAAAAAAAACTTTTTTCCTGCAGTCCCATTTGAATTGCTACAAACATTACAGAGAAGGATTATGTTCAGTGAATGACTGTGGAAGAAACCTTTTTAATTTTCCATTTTTTTCCCCTAGAGGAATGATGTACTATGATCTTTCATTTGCCATCAGCTTCTCTTCACCAGGCTATTTCCTGCTGGTCTTATAAAACTGAATTTACAGGACATCTACAAAGCTTGTTGTGATAGTTTAGAGCCTCTTTTTTTTTTTTTTGTAAACCGATATAGCTCTCAATATGTATTCCTATCAGATTATATAATTTACTGAACCGTTAATGTTCTGTTTATCCCATTAGCAAGAGCCTAAGTAAGTAAATGAAATTATTTATTATTGCAATTCTAGCACCTTGAACAGTGTTTATCACACCTAAACTCTGAACTATTAGATAATAATTGATTTTAAGAATACTCTTGGAAATTAGTAAATTATTTCTAGGTCTTAAAGTGTTTTTAATTAAACCCATATAGTTGCTACACACTGCTTCAAATGGACATAGTTGACACCCTGCCTTCTTGTTTATCATTCCTACTTTTATGTCACTATGTAATTAACTGTATCTCCCTGGTTCCAATGTGTGATTGATATTGAACATGCTGGTGGTTAACCTGTGAATATTTTTGACTCTAAACACAAAGAAGGCTGTAGGTCGTGTCTTGCACCATTAAGAACAAACAAATTTAAAAAAGAACCCAGATCTTAAAATAATGGAATATTTAAATTTTATTTAATTTCTGTTTAAGTAAAAGAGAAAGATAACCCTAGATATCAAAATGCCTACTATTTTCAAGCACATATGACATAAAAATTATGTTTAATTATTTCATTGTGTTATGTATATAATTATTTGTCACTTAACTTATTATATACTGGTCTTCTCAATGTGGGAACATAGAGCTTATTAGCTTGGTAAAAGGTTAAATAATATTCTTTACTTGCTCATTAAATAGCTGTCTCATAACAGTACTGCAGGAGAAAAACTTCAATTTTCAAATGCCACTGAATTCAGGCCAGTGATCGCTTTTGTCTTAAGGCAACACATTCTACTTTTAAATGTCAGCTTATATAATTCTTTGTTTTAAACATACACATTTGTAAAGATGGCTGGGCTTTATTAAGAAATGTTGTACCTCTACCTGCCCCACTGGGAGCATTTTATTTTTTATGTGGCAAAGAAAGCAAATAAATTGCTAGCATTAATATTTGGAAGCAGTATGTCTGGAATAATAGATTTATTTTCATCACTACTATCTAAAAATATCTAGCAAACAGAGCAGTAATCCCCTTTAATTTAATGCTTAGATAAGCTAAGTTTGTCATTAAATGTTGGATACAGAGGAATTACATTTGCCACCTTTTAAAGTGAATGCTAATCAACATGTAAATGAGCAATTTAATACTCTTTAAATTGGAAAACCCTTGGGACAGTAATTTCATAGTTGTTAGTGATAGCCAAATCAATGTAGAATTATCCTTCACATTTCATTACATAAAAGATTGAAAAACATATCAGATTTTTGTATTTACAGCAGGATGAATGACACTCTTTCCTGGCAGATAGTATTTTATATTTTGTGCACTGATGTTTTAATTCTTCTGTCAAAATGAAAACATCCAGATATGAACAATGTGCGTGTATTTGATGGGCGTGGTACAACAGAAGGGATTATTGTAATAGTATTCTGTGTTACACCAGAAATTCAGGAAGTTTTGTAAGAGGAAAAAACACCTAGGTGACAGTCAGCAGCCCAGGCTCTGTGAAGCAGCCACAAGCCTTCAGAGACGTTGTTAACATCACAGGGCTTCCGTTGCTACTCAGAAGTGTGAGGTGGTTACACTAGATTTCTAAAACTCCTTCGTCTTCCAGTCTTTATTTTCATAAGTGCCAGTTAGATTTGTGTTCATAAGTATAATTATAATTGCAACCCAAGACCAAACTAGGTATGGTTTCCTGATGCCTAAACGATTGATCTGCTCCACTCTGCACTGTTTTATAAAAACAGCTAAAGGGTTGTCATGTGTTCACGTGTGCACATGCCGATGCCCACATGTGCACTCACACCGAGAAACGCTTGCTTGACTTCCCACAGGTCTATTGCTGTAGTTTGGATGTTTAGGCATAATTTGAATGTTGAGAATAGACATGTATTATGAAATTGCATTTACTCATATTGGTAAATGGTATTCCAGTGTATTTTTTAGATACGTAAAGTTTTTTTTGTTCTCAATCTTTATTGAAACTATTTGTTTAGCTGTGATGAAGATCATAGAGGTAATCTGCCAGCTATATATTTTGGTTTTAAGAATACAACAATAACAAGGTTGTCCACTCTCTCCACTCCTTTTCAACATAGTGTTGGAAGTCCTAGCCACAGCAATCAGACAAGAAAAAGAAATAAAAGGCATCCAAATTGGGAAAGAGGAAGTGAAACTTTCATTATATGCAGATGACATGATAGTATACCTAGAAAATCCTATAAACTCCACTAAAAGACTACTCAATATAATAAGTGAATTTGGCAAAATCGCAGGGTAAAAAATAAATATACAGAAATCTAAGGCATTTCTGTACACCAACAATAAAATAGCAGAGACAGAGACAAAAAAGAAAATACCATTTACTATAGCAACAAGAAAAATAAAGTACCTAGGAGTAAACTTAACCAAAGAGATAAAAGACCTATACTCTGAAAATTACATAACATTGAAGAAAGAAATTAAGGAAGAAACAAATAAATGGAAGCAAATACCATGTTCTTGGATGGGAAGAATCAACATCATCAAAATGGCCATACTACCCAAAGTAATTTACAAATTCAATGCAATCCCTATTAAAATACCAATGACATATTTCACAGACCTAGAACAAATACTCCATAAATTCATAGGGAACCAAAAAAGACCCCGAATAGCAAAAGCAATCTTGAGACAGAAGAACACAGCAGGAGGAATCACAACACCAGATATCAAACAATACTACAAAGCCACTGTAATCAAAACAGTATGGTACTGGCATAAGAACAGAAATATAGATCAGTGGAACAGAATAGAGAGTCCAGAAATAAACCCAGGCCTCTATGGTCAACTAACCTTTGATAAAGGAGGAAGGAACATAAAATGGAGTGAGAAGAGCCTCTTTAACAAATGGTGCTGGGAGAACTGGATAGGGACCTGCAAAAAAATAGACCACCAACTTACACCACCCACGAGAATAAACTCAAGATGGATCAAAGACTTAAATGTAAGCCGTGACACCATAAAAGTCCTAGAGGAAAACATAGGCAAGAAAATATCAGATATCTCACGTAACAATCTCTTCACGGATACATCTCCTAAAGCAAGAGAAATAAAGGAAAAAATAAATAAATGGGATTACATCAAACTGAAGAGTTTCTGCTCAGCAAAAGAAAACATCAGCAAGATGAAAAGGAAACCAACCATATGGGAAAACATATTTGCCAATGACATCACAGACAGGGGACTGATTTCCAAAATATATAAAGAGCTGATACGACTCAACATCAAGAAAACAAACAACCCAATTAAAAAATGGGCAAGGGACCTGAACAAACACTTCTCCGAAGAGGACATACAGAAGGTCCATAGACACATGAAAAAATGCTCAACATCATTAGCCATCAGGGAGATGCAAATAAAAACCACAATGAGATACCATTTTACACCAGTCAGAATGGCCATCATCAACAAATCAACAAGCAACAAGTGCTGGCGAGGATGTGGAGAAACGGGAACCCTACTGCACTGTTGGTGGGAATGCAGACTGGTGCAGCCACTATGGAGAACAGTATGGAATTACCTCAAAAGATTAAAAATGGAACTGCCTTTTGAACCAATGACTCGACTACTAGGATTATACCCGAAGAATCTTGAAACACCAATTCAAAAGAACTTATGCACCCCTATGTTCATTGCAGCACTGTTTACAATAGCTAAGTGCTGGAAACAGCCTAAGTGCCCATCTGTAGATGAGTGGATCAAAAAACTGTGGTACATTTACACAATGGAATACTATGTAGCAGAAAGAAAGAAGGAACTCCTGCCATTTGCAACAACATGGATGGAACTAGAGAGAATTATGCTTAGTGAAATAAGCCAGGCAAAGAAAGAAAAATACCATATGATATCACCTAATACAGGAAACTAAAGAACAACACAAACAAAGGAACTAAATAGAACAAAGAGCAGAATAGCAGTCAATAGGGGGGAGGGGGAGGGATAGAAGGGGGATAAGTAAGGGAAGGGTTTAGTCAAAGAACCTGTATGAAAGACTCATGGACATGGACAACGGGGAGGGATATGATTGCGGGAGAGGGGGTGGGCTGGGTGGGGGAGAGAAATTGGGGGAAAAGGGGACAACTGTAATTGAAAAACCAAAATAAAAAAATTAAAAAAAAAAAAAAGAATACAACAATAATCTCAAAATAATAATATATTAGGAGACTTGGCTATCAAGATGATATATATATATGTAAGGTAATATATATGGTATATATAGTATATGATGTGTGATATATATTATGTATATATGTGATATATATAGTATATTTGAGATGATGTAGGAGTTGATATATATGAGGAAAGTTTCTGTTTTATTTTTAATGGGTACAGAGATGAATACTCGCAAATCCTATTTGCTGTCATTGCAGTATTACAAAATGCAGTCTGATAGTTTTCCCCAATTGAAATTAATCTTCTAATGTAAACACCTGGCCTTTTGTATAGAATGTCCACAATGTTACATGTGACATACTGGTATTTAAAATATATTCATTATATATTAATTTTTATCTGAAATTCAAATGTAGTTGGGCATTTTCTGTTTTATATGGCAACTCTACACACTGGAAAAGAATATTTTATGAATGTTTAAAAAGCTAATTACTCTAATAATTTAACTGTTATGCAATTAATTAAGTATAGAAGAAGAAATATCTCTGAATATTTTCAAGGGAAGCTTGGAATGCAGACTTAGTTATTATGTTAAACTATACAGGGAAAGAAGTCATTTTGCTTTTTTTAACTTCAGTTTTCAATTGCTATTGAACATACAATATGTATTTATTTTGAAGTCAAAAATTCACATGGCAAATAAATGCCACAGATGTACACAAGGATCAATGCTTCAAAAGTATTTATTCACTATAAAATGTCAGGGCATCTTTTTATACTTGCAAATTATAAGATATAAATTGGAAAGTGTTTACATCTTAACTAGCTTTAACACACCCATCATATAATAAATTCAGAGAATAAAAGATAAAATAGCCATTATTTTTCACCCTTTTAAAAATACTTCAGTGTTCTTTTTCCTATAATGCAGTTGAAAGCAGGAAAATCAGAATAGACAATACTTCCTTATCAAACTGTTTTAATTATGTAGCTAATGTAAATGTAACAGAAGTCTGCACATTTATAATGCTCTTTGTAACACTTAGAGCTTGAGATATTCAATAGCCTGAAATCTAAAGTGACATATGTGATCTCTCAGAATTTTCCATGTAGCTTGTGAATAGAGAATTCGACCTTACCACATCTAAATTATAACAATTATACAGAGACAAAATATTTCACTGCCTGCTATACATGAGATACTCTGCTAAGTGCTGTTTAAACATTATTGTGATGTGATACTGTATAGGAAAGTAAAGATATTAAGTATTTGAAAAAATTAGCATAAGTACCTTAAGATAGTATGTGATGCTAGAAGCACCATGTAACCCTCTTAATGATAATGCCACATAAAGTAACCATGCATTGCTGAAACTGCCCAGAAATCAGAAATCCACAAAGCCCAAAATATGAAGAAAAATAGAACTCTGGAAAATGAAAGTCAAAGTTAGTCTTCACTTGAAGAATTCTGTGTAATCCCGGAGATCTTGCCCTTTTTAACAACTCCATGGGAACTGCAGACAAATACAAAGAGTAGGGAATGCCCAAGGTATGGAGTGTATAAGACAAACTTAGAATGTAATGTATCCATCCTCAGTGTGGTAGTGGTGCATCAGAGTGGTACCGCAGAGTATGAACCAAAAACATTCCAAACAAGCTTGTCCTTCATACCTTGGTGCAAAGAGAAAGGGTAAATATGCCTTAAAATTAAGTTTTCCCTCCTCAGCAGACTGTAATTCATAGTCTTTATGATGTGAGGAACCTCACATTTATCTATTTTAAAAGAATGTTGGGCACTCTAGAGGAATTCCTCAACTTAAACTATACTTTCAAATTAAAAAAAAAAAAAAAACTCAACAGTATTTTTAGAGAATGTAATAAGGTGATTCTATATAAAAAGGTAAAATACCAAAATCAAGCCAGGGTACTATTAAGAAGAAAAATAAGGTGAGGAAAGTTCCTTTTAAGCATCAAGTTTTATTAAAAGCTATAGTTATTAAGAACAGAGTCATGTTGATGAAGAGATAGACAAGTAAACAAATGGAATAAAATAGCAAACCCAGAAACCATCATGTTCGTGAGTACAAATTTGATTAATAGCAGAGTGAGCATTGTAGGTCAGTGGGAAAGTAGAGCCTATTCAATAAATATTAATGAAAAATATGGTCATTTATTTAAATAAGATGAACTGGACTCCTATTTCAAAATCTATACAAATAAATATTAAAGACATATGCACAGCTATAAATAAATATCTTTATATCTGTGGTGGAGAAACCTCTTTAATCAAATCATATAAAGACATAGCTCCCCCCAAAATTGATAACCTAATGATATAAAAAATTAAGAACTATGTTTATCAAAAAACCTTACAGATAAGAAAAATATAAGCACTAATCTGTAATAAATAGTTTTAGTGTTTACAACTGGCAAATAATATTCAGAATACAAACAGTAAGAACAGATTATTCATAAAAGTGGATAAAAAACATGAATAGGTATTTTGTAGAGAGAAATATGAATGTTCCACAGACTTATTTTAAAATTCTTAAACTTAGGAGTCAAAGAACTTGAATTAAAAATACAGCCCAGCCCTGGCTGGTATGGCTCAGTGAATTTAGTGCTGGCCTGCAAACCAAAGGGTCACTGGTTCAATTCCCAGTCAGGGCACATGCCTGGGTTGTAGGCCAGGTCTCCAGTTGGGGGTGCATGAGAGGCAACCACACATTGATGTTTCTCTCCCTCTTTTTCTCCCTCCCTCCCTCTCTATCTAAAAATAAATAAACAAAATACAGTCCAATTCTAAAACATAGCCACCAGATTGAAAAAATTAAATTTGTTTAATATTAATCCTGGACTCTCTTAAGTCACCTCAGTGCATACCTCTTGCAGTTTGTGAGGTGAGCATAGTCCCTGCCTACCCTGCTCTATAGTACTTGCATCTCTTCACCTTTAACATGCCTGAGGATATACTCTATGGAGAGGAGGAGGTGGAGATTTTGCCTTCCAGGCAAAAATTGCCCAATGTATGTATCTCATCATCAATACCTTCTACTCTAACAAGGAGATTGTTCTTCGAGAGTTGATCAGTAATGCTTCTGATACCTTGAACAAGATACCACTATGAGAGCCTAACTGACCCTTCCAAGCTGGACAGTAATTAACATCATCCACAAACCCCAGGATCACACCCTGACTCGTGGACACAGACATTGGCATGACCAAAGCTGATCTTGCAAATAATCTCAGAACCATTGCCAAGTTGGGTACAAAAGCATTTATAGAGGCTCTTCAGGCTGGTGCAGACATCTCCATGATTAGACAATTTGGTGTTGGCTCTTAGTCTGCCTATCTGGTGGCAGAGAAAGTGGTTGTGATCACAAAGCACAATGATGATGAGCAGTATACCTGGGAGTCTTCTTCTGGGGGTTCCTTCACTCTGTGATCAGATCTTGGTGAGCCCATTGGCCAGGATACCAAAGTGATCTCCATCTTAAAGGAGACCAGTCAGGGTACTTAGAGGAGAGGCAGGTCAAAGAAGTGGTGAAGAAGCACTCAGAGTGGATAGGTTATCCCATCACCCTTTATCTGGAGAAGAAACAAGAGAAAGAAACTAGTGATGATGAAGCAGAGGAAGAGAAAGGTGAGAAAGAAGTGAAGGATAAAGATGATGAGAAGAAGAAACTCAAGATTGAAGGCAAGGGCTCAGGATGAGGAGGGTGATAGTCTAAAAATGAGAAAAAGAAAACAAAAAAGATTAAGAAGAAATAGTCAGGCAGAACTGAACAAGACTAAGCCCATTTGTACCAGAAACTCTGATAACGTCACCCAGGTGGGCACACAGAGTGACCCCAGGCTCACTCCAACCACATCTACTGTATAATCAAGCTAGGCCTAGGCATTGATGAAGCTACAATGACAGCAGAAGAATCCAGAGTGGCTGTCTTCAATGAGATACCCCCTTGAGGGTGATGAGGATGCCTCCCTCATGGAAGAAGTAGATTAGGAGTTTCTGCCTGCAGATCTTGTGCCCTCTGTCCTCTGTATAGTGTCTTCATGGATTCCCCTGCAACCCTGAGAGGCTCTAGCCCACCTGGTTTCCTCTGCTGAAGTTTAGTGGTTTTTTTTCTCTCCTGTCTTTGCCTAAGACAAGTAATAAGGGCTTTAGGCCTTCCTTTCTCACATTTGACATCAAGTGGATGTGTAATTTTGCGTGTGTTTGTTTATTTTGTTCTCAAATTAAAGTATGCTATAGATATTAATACTGGAATGAGTATAAATGACAAAAAAATACTTTGGTGATTTTATACTCAAAATAATTTAGCATGGGAATGCTTTGTGACCAACCAAATCTACTCCCATGCATACAGACTAGAGTAACTCTTGTACATTTGTTTCAAGATATTTACAAGAATATATTCTCACAAAAATTGTTTGTAACAGCAAAAATTGGAAACAACCCAAATAAGCTATCAAAAATGCTGGCAAATTGCACTGAGGAGTTATACAGTGAAATACTATAGCTGATGATACTCACTTTCTTAAATCTAGTGGTGATTGCACAGGTGCTTTTAAAAGTATTGTTCTCTAAAATGCTTGTGCATGATTTTAGTTTACTTTTAATTTATGATAGCTGTAAGAATTTTAAATAGCATATGTATTAATTTTTTTAAGTATCATATGCCATTGAGGACCAGGTGATTGAGTTAGACAAGTCGCTGCTGCTTCAGTGTGTTAGTACTTCATAAAATGGCTCATTAAGGAACAAATTTTAGGATGCTTTTCCATCGACTCTGCTTTTTAATTAAAAATGCACATCATAACCTGAACTAAGAGGCTGGATTCTCTGCTGTAGCAGGAGAAATTTCCCTCAATTACACAGTAACATTAAGCACTGGAATAAATTCCTGAAGGAAATTATTGAATATCCTTTTATGTATTATTTTAAAGTTTGTTTTGAAATTAGCATATTACATATAAAGTTTTGCATGGTTGTTCCTGAATAAGGTGTATATTTCAGGATGCAGTGGAAAGAAAGCTGGGGGCGAAATCATGATTTTAGTCCATGTTGGTTTTGTCTCCTAGATACCTAATCTCTGAATCCTGGTTTCATCTGCCCAATGTTCAAAACTCGTGTTGTGTAAATAGTTACATGAAATTATGCTAATATAGTCTATTTACATATAAAAGGAGTGACTACTCTTTACTTTTAATCATTTTTTGTTTCATTGAGAATCTCTACAAAATTTTCAGGTGCATTTATAGATCTTGATAAAGTTACCCCATCCAAATTTGCCAACCTTGAACAGCACCTCATCAAGAGATACCTTTTTCACCTTTATTGATCAGAATCTTGCTCTCCTGGGCAAGGATAATGAACATTTAGCCATGTCAATAAGGCTATGTGCAATAATGTCATGGTAGCCTAATTAATTTCAATTAATAGTTGTATCATAACAAAGTAATTTAGGAAAAATCAGCTAGGCTGAATAAATAGTTATTTTATAGATAAGGCAACACTCTGCTATTAGAAAAATCAAATACAAGTAAAGATAGTAAGAAAATGTATAGGTATATTTTTGACGTGTATAGTATTCTATAGTGTAGTCATTTGAATCCTCCCTTCATCTCAGTCAGTCTCTCTGGGTTTGGTATAATGCTTACACTTCTGTTTTTGTGCTGATTAATTAGAAATATTTTTGGAAAATACAACTATGGGACTGAAATAACTCTCCCTAATGAACTCTAATTTTAAAGAATAAGGTGGCTTTAGAAAATCTTTAAAGGAATGAGTACCGGAACACACCACATGCTTCCTTCTTTGTCATCTTTGTTGATTAGCCTCAAACCCTAAGAAAATATAAAAATATTGAGTAGAAATGGGTCATTTGTCATTTTGGTTTGCTTGTTGTTGTTGTTGTTTGCAGAACAGTTTTGTGTGTTTCTTCAGTTTTGGAGGTTTTTTTACTGTATTTGTGCCTCCTGTATAAGCCGGTGATTTCCAGGCTTTGGTGGTTTGCATCATGGTTAAGAGCTGCTTTCTGGAGCCTGGGTGCTAAGGCCTGTATCCCAGCTCCTCTCTTTATTAGTTATGTGATCTTAGGTAAGTTAATACCTTCTCCTTCTCAAAGGTTTGTTGTGAAGATTAAAGAGATTAATATATGTTAAGTGCTTAAAAGTTTTTGGTACATTTTTAAAAGGTTTGTAAGTGCTTGCTCTATTATACAATTACTTTTACATAAATGTGTATATTTTTCCTCCATTTTCCATGTCTCTTTCATGCCCTTCTCCTATGTAACATTTGGAATTACATTACTAACTTATTCCTTGGCTAGAGTACTTGGGGGCTCAACTTTGTCCATCCTTTTTAGTCCATATAATCAGGGAATTTTTTAAAATTTCAACACCGTATTTTTGCATTTCAAAGAAATCTTCAATTATTTTTTGTTTCACAATTATTCTTGTTGTGAGTATGATATTTCCCTATATCTCTGTTGATATTAATATTAATATATATTCAGTATATATATTTTCAAAACTATTCTGCTTACTGTTAACTTTTTGGCACATGTAAGTTTTCCATTGTTTAGATTCTCTTTTAGAGTTCTATTTAATATCTGTTGCTTATGTGTGCACCTATCTTTGTGGCAGAAATGTCCCGTATGCCTATCTTCTCTTTTTATTCAAACAGAGGCACGCAAGCTGATGCGTAGCTGTTTGTTTTTTAGTGACACCTGAGAGAGCAGCATCCCTTGCTGTTGGTTTTCTGAGAAGGGAACTCACAAGCAAATGTTGTTAGCTATTCAGTATACCTTCATGTGTCTCTTTTCCTAAACTCCTTCACTTGCCATTTCTACCTCTACAACTTTTCATTACTGTTGTCAATGGTGACCTATTCCTGCTGTGATACCATAACCAATAATTCTGCATGTTCTGCCTCAGCCCCTCCTGTTATAGGTACCATACTTTCCCATAATAGATCAACATGATGTTGCTTCTATATTTTGCTGCTATTGTGTGCTCTGTGGCTTGTGTTCTTTTTGATTTCTATTTTTTCAGTGATTCTCTAGAGTGTCTAGTTCAACTTGAGTGATTTCTTTTTAACTTTAGAGTACAGCTAATATTTATTTTTATATATGTCAAAATCATGTCTATGAATGTGAAGCAGGAGGAGAAAATTATATAATGTATTTGTTCTGCCTTCTTGAAACATAATTCAAGGGAAATTATAGTGAGTTGAATTAGTGACCCCCAAAATGATATGTCTTTGTACTAATCCCCAGAACCTATGAATATGATCTTTTTTTTTAAAGTGTCTTTGTAAATATCAATAAGGATCACAAGATCAGATCATCCAGGATTGTCTGGATGGTTTCTGAATCTAGTAAGTCTCTTTTTAAGAGGTACAGGATAATGGAAGAGAAAGATGGTAAGGATAAAATCAAAGATTGAAATTCTGCAGACACAAGCCAAGGAAACCAGGAAGCACCAGAGCTGGAAGAGGCAAGGACAGATTCTCCCTAAGCTCCCATAGAAAGAGCAGCCCTTGGTTTTGGACTTTTGGCTGCCATACTGTGAGACTATAAATTTCTGTTGTTGTAAGACACCACATTTGTGGTAATTTATTATGGAAGACCCAGGAAACTGATACTGATATCCTCCTTCAGGACTACTCACAACACCAATATCAGCATAAAATATTGCCTCCCAACTACCACAGAAAATTAAGACCAGTACACAAAAGCTTCCTCAATTACAAATGTAACTATCTATTGGGTTGGCCAAAAATTTCATTTTTTTTCTGTAAGATGGCTCTAGTAGTGCTTAGTTGTCTTTAAATTCATTCTAAACAATTTTGTTAGATTGTATTGTGATAGCTATCATATCAGCGTGCCTTAAAAAAAAACTTATCAAAATCGGTGAACTCTTGTGTAGCCATTTTAATATTGAAGATGGAAGAAAAAAAGCAACATTTTCAGCATATTATGCTTCATTATTTCAAGTAAGGTAAAATGCAAAAAGAGAGAGAGAGAGAGATTTGTGCAGTGTATGGAGAAAGTGCTGTGACTTAGCAAGCATGTCAAAGTGGTTTGTAAATTTTCTTGCTGGAAATTTCTTATTGGATGATGCTCCATGGTTTGAGTAGGCTAGTTGGAGTTGATAACGATCAACTCAAGACATTAATTAATAATAATCAACTTTATACCACATGGGAATTAGCTGTGTGATATACTCAAAATATCTAAATCAATAAAGTTATCAGTGAAAATGAAAAATGTGTCTTATTTTACAGAAAAAGCTAAATAAACTTTTTGGCCGACCCAATACATCCATACCTACCTCCCATTAATTGTTAACTGTTTAAAGTTAACTTTACGTCACTGATTCTATCCCACTTCTGCCTCAGCTTGCTAAATGAGTTCAATGGTCCTTGTTTGTAAAAACTTTCTTTACATGTGAACATGGCCAAGCCTCCTCCAAATTAAACATTCCTCAGATTTACCAGATTTACCTCCAACTATACTCTGCCTTTGTTTCACAACCAATCAGAGAGAGCAGACTGTACTCACTGTCTTTCCTGTGTCATACAAGGGTCTGTCTGGAATGTGTCCAACCATTGTTATAATGAGAAGGATTTGCATTACATCTATGTAACCTAGCAGCCAAGGAGAATGGACTGGACTGTGCATGTGTGAACAATGATGACTTCACTGTACTAGTCATTGGGGGTGGTAGACACCACTGGGTGAGCATGTGTACTGTGTGCCCATCACATTCAAAATCACTGAGTGAGTAGAGCAATGAATCTGTATCATATTTTGTATGAAGCTTGAACATTCCTCTGTAGAAACTATTCAGATGATTGATTCAGAAGGCCACAGCTATGGGCAACTGGTGATTGGCAGCTTCATCAGATAATGCACCCACTCATGCATCACGTCTCATGAAAAATTTTTTTACAAAAATCAGATCACCCAGTTGACTCAGGCCCCCAAAGCCCAGATTTGGTGCCCTGTGACTTCTGGCTTTTCCCAAAACTAAAATCACCTCTGAAAGGGAAGAGATTTCATATCATCCATGACATTTTATGACAGGGCAGCTGATGGTGATTGAGAGAACTGTATGAGGTCTCAAGTTGGCTGCTTTGAAGGGGACTGAGGTATCATTGTCCTGTGTACAATGTTCCTTGTATCTTGTATTTTCTTAAATAAATGTCTCTATTTTTCATAGTACATGGCTAGATACTTTCCAGACAGACCTCGTTGTCTACCTCAACCTAATGCAGTTTGTTCTGAAGCCCATCATGCCACTAAAAGCTGACACTGCCAGCACCCTTTATATTTCCAGTGCTTATACATACTTTTTTATTAGTATTTTTCCCATTACCTTTTAGTCCCCTTATGCCCCTATCCACCTGCAATTACCACACTGTTGCCCATGAGTCTTTTTTCCTTTTTGCTCAGTACTTCCACCCCTCCTCTCCCCCTTCCCTTAGCTGTCACTCTGCTCTTTATGAGCCTGTATCTCTTTTGTTTGTTAGTTCAATTTGTTCATTAGATTCCACATATGAGTGAAATCATATGGTACTTGTCTTTCTCTGACTGGCTTACTTAACTTAGCATGATGTTCTCCAGGTCTATCTATGCTGTCACACTTTTGATTCTCATTTTAATTGACCTCACTTTGCAGCTTGACTCTAACCACTGCCCACATCATGGAGATATAAATGTACTTAGACTCTCTTTGTATTCCTTCTGGCTGATTACCTCCCCCTTCTTGATTTCACATATAGGATTCTTTACTCTTCACACGCCCCCCCCCCCCCCGCCCCTGCTCCCCGGCTAAATGTCAGGGGCATTATCCAAGGTTCTGCTTTTGTCCTTTTTTTCCCACATTAAATGATCTCCAGGTGACCTCATCCTTACCCATAATTTTTCTTAATGTTTTACACTGGGGACTCCAAAATATAGATCCTAACCTAGAACTTGGTTGGGGTTTCAGTCCTGAACATATAACTGCCACCCACACATCTAGATTAGGATGTTCCAAGGACATATCAAATTTTAACAATTATTTTTGATGTCCTGCCATCTCTACTCTGTCTTACTACTCTGTATTACCTGTTTGCACCAACACATTCTCCATTCAAATAATTGAAAAAATAATATTGTCTACATCACTCTGCAGGTCCTCATATATCTTTGTACAGTCTGATTAAGTAATTATTTTATTCTAGCTTATGGGATATAAATTGGGACTTAGAACAATATATGTTTTTTTATCTCAGCCACATGTCCTTTTGAGTGTAGGAGCTCCATAAAGTACAGGGTTGAGAAGGATAGTGAGGTCACCTCCAGAGTCAGAGGGAAGGCCGCTCTGATAGATGAAATAGCAAGGGCAGGGGAGAGCAGCAGTATCAGGCCCTGAATTTATTTTCTAGGACCATATATTATAAAAGTCACAGGAAAAGTGTGTATTTGTATGTTTGTGATTTGTGATAAATTACTAGAGCAAATAAATAGAAGAGCACAAAAAGAATGTTTTAGGCAGTTGGGACAGTCAGAAAGGGGTTTCTAGAACAGAGAGGACACCAAGGAGAAGCTCAAAACTTAATTTTGAGACGAAGCTGTGTTTAAAATATAGTTGATGGAAAAAAAATAAGTTGAGCCCTATCTAACTGGTTAATGACATTCATACTAAGTTGAACAGTTTTTATTTAAAATGATGTGAAAAATAATCTTGTTCTTACTTGTATTGATGAAATTTATTGTTTTATTCCACTTAATTTTATTTTTTTAAACTTATAGGGTAATGTAAAAAGAATAAATGACGTAGTGTTAAATAATATTGTGCTAAGAAAATAGAAATATTTTGTGAAAATACAGATAATTTTTTACTTTAAGAAATAAGAGTAACAGGAGTAATATGTCTTCTGTCTGCAGTGTCTCCTACCATGTATTTTTTCCCTTGACCCTGGCAATAGTTTCAGGCAGAGGCAGAAACCAGCCCTGGAGTGGGTACAGACATATTAATTTTTACTAGGGCCTCAAAGTAAGTTCCCAGATTGCAATTCTTTAAGGAAGAGACCTTTGGTCACTCTAATTCACAGCCCATATATTGGCTAATGGAAGATGTGATTGTATTATGGATTCTGTACAGCCACAAGTACAAGTAATTGATGAAGATATTCTATTATTGTCTATGCTTAGAATTTTTCTTCCCATTATTTGTCAGAAGATTTGAGATTTGCAAATAGATTCTTGAAGATGTCATTCAGGGTTTTTGCTGCCCTCTGAAATGGGGTCATCTCCATTCTTCTTCTCAGCAACTTGCCTGTTTGTCATTAAAAAGCACCAGCATAGTTGCCCTAACATCCCTGCTGTTGCTAATTCCGATATTAGCAGTTCCGCACCAAGGTTGGATTGTTGTTTCTCTCTTCCCATCCTCAGACAGCTAGAACAAAAATACAGCTCTTCATGGCAAAGGTCGCATTTACGTTTCAGAACTTTGAGGGACTAAACTGCCTGATATTAATGTATATTATAAATAATAAAAATTTCCAAATTTCCAAGTAGTGTCAACTATAAATAAATAAACATAAGCCAGAATGTCAGGGGAGTTGCATATCAATGATCCTTTCCATTTAGAAAAATTTAAATTTAATCGTTGTAACACTCTTTTCTTTAATGTATATTTTCCTTTTTTCCATTTTTAAGTCATTTTCATTTTTCAATAACAGTTGACATACATTATTATATTAGTTTCATGTGTACACATCAGTGATTGAATATTACATAACTTTCTATGTAATTATCCTGATAAACTCACATTTACATGACATTATATATAGTTATTAGACTATTATTGACTATATTCCCTCTACTGTACTTTACATTCCCATATTCTGTAACAACCAATTTGTACTTTCTTAATCCCTTCACATTTTTCACCCATCCTTCCAAACCCTGTATATATGTCTGTTTCTCTTCTCCATGTTCATTTTGTTTTTTAAATTCCACTATTGATAGATATGTATTTATTGCCATTATGTCATTTATATTTTTTTAATTTTTTCTTCTTTACATTCTTAATGAAGACCCTTTAACATTTCATATAACACTGTACTGGTTTGGTGGTGATAAATTCCTTTAGCTATTTTTGTCTGGAAAGATCTTTATCTGTCCATTAAGTCTAAATGATAGCTTTGCTGGGTAGAGTATTCATCACTTTGAATATTTCCAATTCCTTCTGGCCTGCAAAGTTGTTTTTTTTTTTTTAAGTATATTTTATTGATTATGCTATTATAGTTGTCCCAATTTCTTTTATCTTTGCTCCCCTCCACCCATTTATCACCCTACCTTCCAGCAATCCCACCCCTCTTAGTTCATGTCCATCGGTCATGCATATACGTTCTTTGGCTTCACCATTTCCTATACTGTTCTTAACCTCCTCCTGTCTATTTTGAGTCTACCAATTGTGCTTTTTCTTTTTAAGTATATTTTATTGATTATGTTGTTACAGTAGTTTCAACTCTTTTTCCCCTTTGCTCCCCTCTACCAAGTACCTCCCTTCCCTCCAGCAATCCCAACCCCTTTGGTTCATGTTCACAGGTCATGCATATAAGTTGTTTGGTTTCATCCTTTTCTATATTGTTCTTAACTTACCCCTGTCTATTTTGTACCAACCAATTATGTTTTGTAATCTCTGAACCATTTCCCCACTTCTCCCCCTCCACCCTCCCAGCTGATAACCCTGTAAATGATCCTCATACCTATGATTCTGTTCCTATTTTGGTTTGCTTAGTTGAATTTTTTTATTTTTTAGATTCAGTTGTTGATAGTTGTGAGTTTGTTGTCATTTTAATGTTCATAGTTTTTGATCTTCTTTTTCTTAAGTAAGACCTTTAACATTTCATATAATAATAGCTTGATGTTGATGAACTCCTTTAGCTTCACCTTGTCTGGGAAGCAATCCATCTGCCCTTCCATTCCAAATGATAGCTTTGCTGGATAGAGTAATCCTGGTTGCAGGTTGCCTTTCATCACATTGAATACTGCTTGCCAGTCCCTTCCTGCCTGCAAAGTGTCCTCTGAGAAATCAGTTGATAGTCCTATAAGCACCCTCCTGTAGGCAACTCACCGCCTCTCTCTTGCTGCCCAAGGACTCTGTCTTTATCTTTCACCTTTGGCATCTCAATCATGATGCGTCCTGGTGTGGTCCCCTCTGGATCGTGCTCACCAGGAACCCTCCATGCTTCACAGACTTGTATGTCCATCTCCTTCGCAAAATGTGGGAAGTTTTCCTCATTTTTTTCAATTCTTGCTTCCTCATTCTGCACTGGTTGACTGTTTTCTTTCTTATGTCCCAAATCATTGATTTGAACCCCAGTTTCCTTCCCTTACCATTGGTTTTGTGTGGATTTTCCTTCGTTTCACTTAGCATAGCCTTCACTTCTTCCCTTATGCATTTGCCATACTCAAGCATATCTGTCAAGCCTGTGAGCATCTTTATCACCAGTGTTTTGAATTCTGCATCTTTTAGGTTGTCTATCTGCTCATCTGTTAGGTTGGCTATCTCCTTGTTGCTTAGTTTTCCCACTGGAACCTTGATCTGTTTCCCCTTTTGGGCCATATACTTCTCTGTCTCCTCATTCTGACAGGCTCTTGTGTTTGTTTGCCTCCATGTCCCAGGTAGATCTGTTGCTCCTGTTGTGTTGTAAGGGTCAGAGCCTTAGGAACTTGTCAGTACAGTGCAACCTGTTTCACCACGTTGGGGCACTGTATGTGGTGGAGGGGACAGAGGGAACAATGCTGCCTGCCCAGCACTTGCCCCTCTTCGAGGCACCTCTCCCACTTCCACACCAGACTGGAGCCCCTCTAGTTGCTGCCCTGGCTGTCATTCCCAGAGTGGGTGGATCTGCGGATGTTCTAGGACCGTGGGGGCCCTTTAAACTAGCAGACTCTGATAAGACCAGCAGTTTCTGCCTCCACCCCAACTCCCACTGGTCTGCACAGTCAGAAGCAATGAGGCTTGATTTTCCCTGGTGCTGGGACTGTGAGCTGCGATGTCTGGTGAGGACCTGGGAGCGCTCCCCAGGTGTCCCTCCTGACTTTTAAAAATGTGTGGCTGCGCTTTTCTGCTGGCCTGCCACTGCTGCCACTGTTGACAGCACCACACTATGTCCTCTCTGCCCTGGCTCCGCCCTGCTACCTGTCTGGATGAGTATTTCTTCATTATATCTTTGTTTGCTGGACTTCCACAGAGTTTGATTTTCTGGAACTTCTGGTTGTTTCTAGTTTTGAAGTAGTTGTATTCCTTCTTAGTTGTGGAGGTAGACGCAGCATGTCTGTCTATGCCTCCATCTTGGCCAGAAGTCCCAAATTATGCTTCTTGTTTGGGAAGTACTTTATCTACTCTTCCATGCTAAATGATAGCTTTACTGGATAGAGTAATCTTGGTTGCAGGTCCTTGATTTTCATGACTTTGAATACATCTTGCTAGTCCCTTCTTGCCTGCAAAGTTTCTTTTGAGAAATCTGTTGATAATTTTATAGGCACCCCTTTGTGGGTAACTCTTTCCTTCTCTTGCTGCTTTTAAGATTCTCTCTTTATCTTTTACCTTTGGCATTTTAATTATGATGTGTCTTGGTGTCATCTTCCTTGGGTCTAGCTTGCTTAGGATTCTCTGTGTTTCCTGGGCTTGTATGTCTATTTCCTTCACCAATTTAGGGAAGTTTTACTTCATTATTTTTTTACATAAGCTTTCAATTTCTTGCTCTTCCTCTTCTTCTGGCACTCATATGATTCAGATATTGGCATGTTTAAAGTTGTCCCAGAGGTTCCTAAGCTTCTCTTCATTTTTTTCAATTCTTGTTTCCTCCTTCTGTACTGGTTGACTTTGTTTCACTTAGGTTAACTTTCATTTATTCCCTGTTGTACTTAATCTTTTCTGTCAAGTCTGTGAGTATCCTTATTACAGCATTTTGAACTGTGCATCTGTTATATTGGCTGTCTCCTCATCGCTCTGTTTTCCCACCGGAACCCTGATGTGCTCCTGCCTTTGGACCATACCTCTCTGTCTCCTCATCTTGACAGGCTCATGTGTTTGTTTGCCTCTGTGTCTTAGGTAAAACTGTTGCACCTGTTACATTATGGTGGGCGGAGCCTTTGGTATTTGTCAGTGCGGGGGCGACCTGTTTCCCCACATTATGGTACTGTACGTGGGGAAGGCGTCTGAGAGGGAACAATGCTGCCTGCTCAGCACTCACCCCTTTTCCACTAAACACACAGACTCTGCTGAGGGACTGGCAGCTCCCTCCACTGCCCCAACCCCCATTGGTTTTCACAGTCAGAGGAGATGAGGCTTTATTTTCCCCCAGTGGTGGCAGAACTGTGAGCTGCCCAGTCAGGTCTGGGGCTGCAATAGTTCCTCAGATTTCCTTACTGACTTTTAAAATGTGTGACTGTGCTTTACACTGGCCAGCCCCAGCTACTGCACTGCCACCTCTGCCAGCACCACCATTACTGTTGCGCCTCCCCACTTCCTCTCCACCCCAGCTCTGCCTCTCCTACCTGCATGAATAAGTATTTCTTCTTTATTTCTTAGTTGGACTTCCCTTTAGTTGGATTTTCTGGAACTTTTTATTGATTTTTATGGTTTTTGAGGTAGATGTATTCCTTCTTAATTGTGAAGAATGATGCAGCATGTCTACCTATGCCTCCATCTTGGCCAGAAGTCTAGCCTGCAAAATTTTGTAATGAGAAATTAGCTGACAGTCTAAGATAATTTCCCTTGTAGGTAATGAACTGCTTTCCTCTTTGCTGCTTTTAATATTTTCTCTTTGTCTTTAACTTTTGTCATTTTAATTATGATGTGTATTAGTGTGGGCCTCTTTGGATTCATCTTTTTGGGGATTCTCTGCACTTTTTGGACTTGTATGTCTATTTCCTTCACCATGTTAGGAAAGTTTTCTGTCATTTTTCCAAAAAGATTTTAAAAATTTTGCTCTCTCTTTCTTCAGGCACTCCTATGAAGCAAATATTGGTATACTTGAAGTATTCCCAGGTGCTTCTTACACATTCCTCTTTTTTAAAAAATTATTTTTTGTTTTTGCTGTTCTGATAGAGGGATTTCTGCTTCCTTATCTTCCTAATCCTTGATTTCATTCTCTGCTTTGTCTACTCCATTATTTGGTTCCCTGTCATGTATTCTTCATTTCAGTTAATGTATTCTTAATTCTGACTTGTTCCTTTTTATGGTTTCTATTTCCACTTTGATGTTTTCTCTCTCTTTGTTGAAGTTATCACTAAGTTCATTGAGCATCTTTATAACCAGTGTTTGGAACTCTGCATCTAGTAGTTTGTCTCCATTTTGTTCAGTTTTGTTTTTGTTTTTTTTTTTTTTTTTTTGGAGTTTTTTTTCCTTCTTTCATTTGGATCATGTTTGTTTGTCTTCTAATTTTCATACCTCTCTGTGTTTGTTTCTATATATTAGGTAAAGCTGCTACATCTCCCAGGCTTGTTAAAGTGGCCTAATATAGTAGGTGTTCTATAGTAGTGAAAACAACCTTCCCAGTCACCCCAGGTGAGCAGTCAAAGTGCAGACCCCCTAGTGTGGGCTGTGTACACCCTACTCTTATAGTTGAGCCTTGATTGCTATTGGCACATCAATGGGGGGGATTTTCTCCCAAGGCCAATCAGATGCAAGAACTGGCTGCAACCATTGGTTACCAACCTCCATCCACACTGGAGGATCATCCATGCAGTGGGCCAACCCACAAAGCAGGATTTACTTCAGCAGGGCTCTGGTGTCCATTGGGTCCACCCCTTGAGTGTGTTGCTTGTGGAAATGGATGAGTGGCAATGCTTTAGTGTGGCTTGAAGCTTTCTACTGGGTGCGCTGGCTCTGGGGCCTCCTGAAAGGTTCAAGCCACGGTCCACCACTGCCTGCATTCTGCCCTCAGCTACCCAACATGAGCTACAAAATGATCTGAAAATGGCTGCACTTGTGCTGGCCTTGGAGGTACTCAGGCAAGGCCAAGCTGTGAACTGAGGCAGGCTGCTGCTAGTGCCAGTCCTTGAGCCACTTAGCAAGAGGCACAGGGCATGCTGAGGCCAAATGCTGCTTTTTTGATACATTTAAGAAAAACCTGACCTGGCTGCTGTGGCTCAGTGGATTGAGCGTTGGCCTGCAAGCCAAGTGTCGCTGGTTCAATTCCCAGTCAGGACACATTACTAGGTTGCACGTCAGGTCCCCGGTTGGGGGCGCAAGTGAGAGGCAACCACACAGTGGTGTTTCTCTCCCTCTCTCCTTTCCCCTCTCTCTAAAAATAAATTAAAATAGATAAGCAAACAAATAAATTATTTTAAAAATTTAAAAAAAAAGAAAAAACTGAAGCATGAGCCAAGATTGGCTATTCCTATGAAAAAGCCACTGGAGAAAGCTTTGGTGGGCTTGAAATTTGGGTGGTACATAGCCTCAGGGAATCACCAGATCAGGGTAAACAGAGTGAGCTCGGTTGATGGAATCTCAGATATAGCAGTTGTCTGCCATCTCTGCAGGGAGCATCATCAAAGAAATAATGGTCTGCCAGCACTTCTGTCTGGGAGAAAGCTGCCCTCCAGCTCTTTTCTTGATGCCAGACAATTCAGTTCTCCCTATTATGTCTCTGGTGCCTTTTAAGCTGCTGTCCCAGCACTGGAATTCAGAGGGCATGAGTCCAGGTAAGTCTACATGTGAGTCTATTAAGAGGAGCTGCCTGGGACTCCATAATCCCTCCATCTCCCTCAGCCACAATTCCCACTGGTTTTTACAGTCACAAGTTATGGGGACTGGTGTGGGGCTGGCACCACTTGCTCCTCAGGGGGGACCTTACAGTCAAGATATCCCTCCTGATTTTTATCTGCCACATGTGGTGTGGGAACACCCTGTTCTCCATTCTTCATTTCTGATCTTTCTACCTATTTCAGTGTGGCTTCTTCTTTAAGATACTAGCGATAGGACTTCCATTTATTTAGCCAGATTTCAGGCAGTTCTGAATGAGAGTTGTTAGTAGTTTAGTTGCAATTTTGATGTCATTGTGGGAGGAAGTAAGTACCCGCATTTACCTATGCTGCCATCTTGACCGGAAATCTAATGTACATTTCTCTCTATGATATTAAAGTTGCAAGCACAGCCCAAATAATTCTAAAGTTCTTCTTGCATGAATCAGCTTCCCACAAATGTCATCTTAACATTGATTTCTTCTTTAACTTCAGGTGAACTCTATTTTTACTCTGCAGAATCAGACTTTGTACTTCATTTGTCACTTTATCAATATATACTTGCTTACTGTGATTCCTTATTTGATATCAGAGTTATTGGTATTGTTAAAAGTAGAGTTTTTTCTCAGATGAATTATTAAAAAGATTTAGTTCTCCTTATCAAAAACAATGAGAAAATGGCTCAAAACATTAGAAAAACTATTGTGCGTGTGTGTGTGTGTGTGTGTGTCTGAGAGTGTATAGCCAGTGCAAAGAATTTTACTAAAGTTACATTATACTAAGTAATACCAATATCTAATGAATCAATAAGAATAAATATGTGCTAATAAATTAGGCAATTTATTTATTGAAAGGGAATTTTCACAGAATTGAGGAGTTGACTATTGACTACTTAGAGTGATTTGGTCAACTGGTTATTTATCATTCTGCAGATCTTTATCTAAATTTTACTTTATATTCTTGAATTCCCTCCCTTTGTTTTGTTGATATAGATACTTTGTTTCATCTTTTTATCCCTTAATATTGTGAAATGCCCCTAGTTAATCAATGATATACTTCCCACCTGATGGTGACTGGATCTCCTTTATCATTCTCTGAGGGCTTACTCTACCTATTTTATTTTCCATATTCTACCTTCTTTATAGTAAATATTTGGCATCAAGCTATAGTCAGTATTCTGGTAGTTACAAATGATAAATCAAATGAGTATAAGTATGTATGGAAATGTATTGGGTCACAAATTTAAAGACCAAAGAAAGAGCTAGATTTGGATATTACAGTGTCTAGGAGCTCAAATTAGAACATCTTTCTTCTGTCTCTTCACTGTATTTCCTATGTGTGTTGGTCAAATTGCTTCCACCAAATATGGTTCTACATTGTACCCAGGGTGGACCTACTTAGTTTCACACCTCTTTTCTACAAGCCAGTAGCTACTGAAAGAGAGGACTTTGTGATATTGAGAAACAGTCAATGTGCTGTGGGTTAGAAATACTGCCAGAATCAAACAGAATGGTAGTGGAAGGAGTTATTTCTTGATAGAAAGATGTTTCCTCATTAGAAGAAGAGAGGAAGGCATATGCAAGCAACAAGAGTCCTGTAAATTTGTTTGTTTTTTAACCATCTTATTGCTCCCTATTTAATTCTTCCTTTTTTCTGCAAGTGACTCTCTCTCTCTTCCTTTGGTAATCTATATACAGCTTACATTTCACCTTGCTCTTGCTACTTACATCTTTGATGGACCTTTTGACCCATATGTCTACTGAAAGTCTTCTTCCTATCTTTATTAAGGACAACATTCTTCCTTAAGTTAATGACTGGTTTTTTTTTTAAATCATAGTACTTGATTGCATTGTCATCAGCATTGTTCAAGAGTGCTTCTTTCTTGATACTGTCTACTTCCTTAGCCATTAAAATGCATTTGTAACCTGCATATCTTTTCTAATCTGCTTTTGAATTTCTTTTCTTTGCTCTTCTCTTATCTTTTCATTAAATAAATGTTCCCCAGAGCACTATTATTTTATTTCAATATGCAGTCTCTCTTTGTGTTTGAGTTACATTCTGTAGCTTTGATTATATATACATGACAATAGGAGCAAACTCTGTACCTTTTGCCCAGAACATTATCCTGAAGTACAAACATGCATTTCCAACTGCTTATCAACAGGCACACACAAAACCACAATAGAGGTATAATTTGAGTTACTGCACACTGCTTTATTTTGCTTCACAAATATTGCATTTTTGACAAATTGAAGGTTTGTAGCAACCTTGTGCTGAACAAGTCTGTTGGTGTCATTTTTCCAACAGTATTTGCTCACTTCGTGTCTCTGTGTCAGATTTTGGTAATTCTTGTAACATTTTAAACTTTTCACCATTATACTTATTATGGTCATCTGTGATCAGTGATCTTTGTTGTTATTATTATAGTTATTTTGGGTGCCATGAACTATGCCTATATAAGACAGCAAACATAATAAATGTTGTGTGTGTTTTGATTGTTCCACCAATTGGCTGTTACACCATCTCTTTTGCTTTCTTTGGGCTCCCTATTCCTGAGTAACTCATAGGCAAAAGTAAGCATTTGTTGAAAACTGATTAAAAGATATTTATTAATGACTCTCCAAACAAATATCATCCACAGAAAAACAAGTATAGTCATACTTATATCTGACAAATAAGATTTCAGTATAACAATGGAAATAAGAGACAAATATGGATATTTTATAATTATAAAGGAGACATTACATCAAGAAGACATAACACTTCTTAATATATATGCACCCAATCAGAAGGAATGAAATAAATAAAGCATCTACAAACAGAACTAAAGAGAGAATCTGATAAAAACATGATCTTTTCTGAGGGATCTTAATACTCCATTGACAGTTTTAGATAAATCAAACAAAGAGAAAATCAATAAAGAAATAGTGGCCTTAAATAATACATTAGACCAAATGGACATAATTGACATTTATAGAGCCTTTCATCTAAGAACATCAGATTATACATCCTTTTCCATTGCACAAGGAACATTCTCAAACATAGACTATCTGTTGGTTCACAAAACAGGCCTTAACAAATTCCAGAAGACTGAAATTATGCCAAGCATATTCTCTACCTACAAGGCTTTGAAATTAGAAGTCAACTGCAAAAATAAAGTCAAGAAATCCATAAATGTGTGGAGATTAAACAACATACTATTAAAAATAACTGGGCACAAGAAGAAATAAAAGGTGAGATCAAAAGATATATACTAGAGACAAATGAGAATGAGAGTACAACATATCAAAATTTCTGACATGCAGTGAAAGCAATAATAAGAGGGAAGTTTATATCTTTACAGGTCTATTTCAAGAAAAAAGAGATCCCAAGTAAACAACCTAAAATTACATCTTAAAGAACTAGAAAAAGAAAACAAAAGCAACCCAAACACAGTAGGAGAAAGGAAATAATAAAAACTATAGCAGAATTGAATAAAATAGAGAACAAAAAATTAACAAAAAAGAAAACATTCTTTGAAAATATTAGTAAAATTGACAACCCCCCTGCTAGACTCACTAAGAAAAAAAGGGAGAAAAGACTCATATAAACAAAATCAGAAATGAAAAAGAAGTTACCACAGATACCATACATATACAAAGGACCATACTAGACTATTACAAAAGGCTATATGCCACCAAATTCAATAACCTAGAATAAATGGGTAAGTTCCTGAAAATATATAACCTTCTTAGACTGAATCATGATGAATTGAAATATCTAACTAGATCATTAGTGAGAAGATTGAAGCAACCATCAAAAGCCTCCCAAAAAGTAAAAGGCAAGAACCAGATGGCTTCGCTGGTGAGTTCTACCAAATACTCAAAGATGATTTAATACTTATCCTTCTCAAACTTAAAAAAAAAAATGAAGAAAATGCAATACTTTCTAATGTATTTTCTGAAGCCAATATAACCCTGATATCAAGACCTGGCAAAAACAACATATTAAAAGAAAACTACCAACAAATATCTCTGACAAATACAGATGAAAAATCCTGAACAAAATACTAGCAAATCAAACTCAAGAAGACATTAAAAATAATACATTATGATCAAGTGTGGTTCATTACAGGGGCACAAGAATGATTCAACACACACAAATTGATCAATGTAATATACTACATTAACAAAACAAAGAATAAGTATCATATGATTTTGTTTATCAGTAGAGGCAGAAAAAGCATCTGAAAAGATACAACATCCATTTAAGATTAAAACACTCAATAAAATACTATAGAATGAAATACTTCAACATAAAAAGGCCATATATGAAAAACTCTCAGCCAATATCATACTCTATGATCAAAAACCAAAAGCTTTTCTTCTAAAATCAGGAACAAGATGAGGATGCCCACTCTTACCACTTTTATTTAACATAATTCTGTAAGTCCTAGCTAGAGCAATCAGGCAAGAGAAAGAAATAAAAGGCATCTGAATTAGGAAGGGAGAAGTAAAAGTGTCACTCTTTGCAGATGATATGATTCTGTCCATAGAAGACTCTGAAGACTCAACCAAAAATAAATAAATCGATAAGCAAAGCAAAATAAAATGAAAAACCTACTAGAATCAATAAACAAATACAGTAAAATTTCAGGATACAAAATCAATGTACAAAGATCCACTGCTTTCCTACATATTAACAGTGAACTTTGGAAAGAGAAATGAAAAAAAAGTCTTTTTGCAATAGCAACCAAAACAATAAAATATCTAGGAATAAACTTAACAAAGGAAGTAAAAGACATATTTACTAAAAACTACAAAGCATTATTAAAAGAGGTATGAAAAGATTTTTAGCTTCATTAGAAGTTAGGAAAATGTAAGTTAAAACTACAATGAGATATCATCTTCTCACAGCTGTTAGAATGGCTAAATATGATCAACAACACAGGTAATAACAAGTGTTGGAGAGGTTGGAGAGGAAAAGTTACCCTCATTCACTGCTGGTGGAAATGTAAACTGGTACAGTCACTATGGAATATAGTATGGCAGTTCCTCAAAAAATTTTAGAACAGAATTACCATATGACCAAGAAATCCCTCTTTGGGCTATCTACCAAAAAAACCTTGAAAATATGTATTTGCAAACATATATGCACCCCTATGTGCATTGCAGCATTATTCATGGTAGCCAACCTATGGAGATAACCAAAGTGTGCTGCAATAGAGGATTGGTTGAATAAGATGTGGTACCTATATACTATGACATACTACCCAGCCATAAGAAAAGATGAGATACTGCCACATGGATGGACCTTAACGATATTATGTTAACTGAAATAAGTCAGTCAGAAAAAGTTAAGAACCACAGAATTTCACTTATATGTGGGAAATAAAACCGAAAATCATAACATATACAACATTAGGATGGTCTCCAGAGGGAAGGAGTTGGGGGATGGTGGGGAATAAAGAGGATCAAATATACTTTGATGGAAGATGGTTTGACTTTGGATGGTGGACACTCAATGCAATATACAGATCATGTATCACAGAAATGTGCACTTGAAACCCATGTGATCCTATTAACCAATGTCCCCCCATTAAACTTAATAATATATATATTAATTAAAATGTGTCTTAATCATGCAGTAATGAGATACATAATGTGGTAAACTTGTTCCATAAACACAGCTGAAACAGAAGCAGAAAACCCAGTCAATGGTGTAATTATTAGAACGGTGTTCTTAATAATTCCAAATAAAGATAATGGATATTTAAGGCAGGATTCAATACAACAGTTATCTTTTCAGAGTATGATTTTGTAGTAGATTTCACAAAATGACTGTTGAGTTTTGTGGCTATATCTTTACATTCCTATCATTTTCTAAAATCATTCTTTGAACTTGATTAGTAGCACAGAAACTCTATGAGTTGTAGAAGGAAAAAATGCTTTTATCTTCATCTCACTCCCTTTCCTAGACTTATAGGTGGAAACCTTTTTTTAAAGAAACAATATATTCACCATCCACCATCAGATCAAGGAAACAAAACAAGCATTTATTAACTAGCTCATACAGAACACTGGAAAGGACAATTCCACTTCCGTTTAATTATCCCCTGCTTTTGGACAAATAATGCATTTATACTGCCATTGTATTTTCTGACAGCTTTGTGAAGCAGAGAAAAAGAAATACTAAGAAATAATATTAAATTAATTTTCAAATGTTTGTGTAACTTCTGGGTTAAAAAAATAACACAATCCTTTCTTGTGATTCTAAAAAATACATATCTTAAGAGATTAAAAGATTATTTCTCACATGTAGATAATTTTTAAAAATAATCAATTTTTATAATAACCCTAAGAATGTACAGCCCCTACAAGTGATTTTGAGGATGTTTTACTAAAACTAGAGTCTAAAAGAAAAAGTCAACTCAACAGCCAAATGAAAACAGTGACCTCATTCTACTCACTACAAAAGAGGCAACCTTAGACAATAGGGCCATCAAAATGGAAATTATTCCTAGTCTAATGAAAGAAAGGCACTAAGTTTCTTTTCTCTCTTTCAATGAATGCTTTCCTCAGGCTTTCTAATGACTTCTACTGGGTTTTGGATGAAAGGCAAGTGCAAATTGTTAAGTGGAGTTATTGATTAAATGTCTTATTTCATTACAATTAATTTCCAACTTCAAATTGTTTAAGATGGTCAGTTTTTAATTCAGTATTAGAATTTTATCCACATTTAACCAATTTATAAGTATTTACTGCCAGAAACTCTCCATTTGCTCATTTTGATATTTTTATTTTCAAATTATAATGTGATTAGGAAATTAATATCTGAAAAACAATTAATGAAACTTAATCTAATATACATGGAATATTTTTTCTATTCATGAAGTCCCCTTTGGAAATCTCACTTTGATACGTAGCACATGTTACAGGTTCAAATATTTTAATTTTTATTGATTTGCAGTTGCATAGTGGATGTTTGGGTGGTAGACGCAAATTTTCCCCAGGATTTTCACTTAGTTTTCATTTCTTTGGTCATCAGTATTTCTAACAAGTAAAACACTGAAGGAGAAACACAATAAAATACATGCTTCTATCTGAAAAATGACAAAATAGCTTTACATGTTTTTGGCAGTTATTATCTATATCAATAAGGTTATATATTAATCTTGATAAAAGATTTTCCAATTTTCTCAAACCAGTCACCACATTATACACCTGATATTCCAAATAGGGCCCTTTCAAATCTGTGTCTTGGTCATAAAGAACAGTCATGCTAGAAGTCTATTCTTTTATATGCGCTGCCCCACTCTGATAGATGACTTTTCCACATCATCTTTTTCCTACTAAAATTTTTAGTCCTACCTCTTCAATTTTCACTCTCAGCTGATGATATTTTTCTTATTGAAGTGACAAAATAGACACACTTAAAGAGAAGTTTCTAAAACTCCCAACACCACACAGCCCCTCTGCCTGCTTCTGTGATTATTTCTTGCCTTCATCCAGTTATTATAATACTTTTAAAAGTCTATACATCACTCCAGAGCCTTCTGTCAACCTGACTTGGCCCATTTCTCTTCTTCTCATTTACTTACTTACCTAGCTTCCCTTCCATGACTCTACTCAGTGAATATTCTTTTTCAGTCTCACTGTGTATTTTTTCTTATTTCACAACCTCTACATATTAAATGTCCTGGGGCTTAAGCCATGGATTCCTTCTCTTTTGTCTTTATGCAGTCCCTTGTAAATTTCCTCTGGTCTCATTAAGATAGAAAATAGAAAAAAATTTAAGTTTGTAGTTATAAAATAAACCTCTTCTGTTTCTAGACTTTTATGTGAATTAGCAGACTGCTACCTGTATTTGGATTTCTAACAAGCATCTCAAATTAAAATGTCCTCCAAAGGAACAAAAAAAAATCTGACTCTTGATTTTTTATTCTCAAAAAGCTGCTTTTCTCCTTGAATCTTTTTTTTATCCTCAGAAAATAGAAAGTCCAGCCTTCCAGTCTGCAAGCCAAAAACTTTGACTTCTCTCTTTCTCTCGTGGCTTTTGAAATCAGGAAAACATGTTGTCACGGTAAACATAGAGCAACTACTTACCACCTTGTTTGCTACCACTCTGGTCTTGTCTCACTAACTGCAATAGCTTTATAACCATCTATATATTTCTGCTCTTGTCATCATCCACTTAGTCTACTTTCCAAAAAATAGTCAAATCATCTGTGGAGAAAAATGGAGTTAGTCAGATTTCCTTACCTGCATGTCCATGCATGAGCAGCTTAGAGATAATAGAGACTCGCATGCGCAGAGCACTCGCCATTATATAACCAATCTCATATTTTGGCAAGCAGCCAGCTTTGTCTATGCATAGGATATAGGGAGGGTGGACCCCTGCTGGTAGGAGCAGCAAGCATGAACCCTGCGTGTCCCTGAACTCAGAATAAAAACATGTCAGATATCCCCTCAATTCTGCATCTTCTCTTCCAGCTACCTGAATCCAGATTGAACCTGCCAGGCCTCAAGCACCTGCAGAACATCACTCTTATCATTGGATCAAAATCCTCCAACACTTTTGCATCCCCCTCAAAGTAGAAGTCAAAGCAGACACGGATTTGCCCCTTCCACAACTTTCTTCTAATTATTGCTCTCTAGGCACTTCAGCCTTCTAGCTACTCGGTTCGCAGGGCTCTTGCCCTTGCAGTTCTTTTTGCCTGGAATATTCTTGCCCCAATACCTGACGTCACTGGAGATCCAGCTTCATCTTTCTCAATGGGACCTCTCCTGACTCTCTCATAAATTTGCAACTTATCCCTTTGTTATTTACATCTTTCATTTTCTACTTTATTGCTTTTTACACCTTCTATTATCTATTATTCTATATATTTTATTTATTAATTTATTTTTTATCTTCTTCCTACAAGAAAGTAAGCTCTATTAGGATAGATATTATTCTTTGTTCCTATTACTAATGTATCCCTAACATCTAAACATTCTAAAAGCGATCTATTGGTTTTGCACATGTGCAGACGTATAGGTAGTCTGTTTACATAAAACACTTTGTGGATATGTGCACACCTACTATATATAGGTTGAAAATATATTGATCTAGATGCAAATTCCTAGAGCTCTGTTGTGTTTATGTGGGGGAGAGTCACAAAGACGTAAACACTAACAATTTCAAATTTACAACAAAGTGTGTGTTTATTTTTTGAGAGTACAATAAATTGGAAAATTCTGAAGTAAATCAGTTATATAATAATATATAAACTAATAAATATTTAATGTAATACTTGAGTAATAATAACTCAGTTTAAAGTTCTTTGAAAAACATTTGATCATAATCACAACTCCTCTTTAACTGGATGTTTGACCTTATTTAAATTAATTTTGAAATTAACTGCTATTAAAATAGTTGGAGAACTTACTTTAAAACATCGTTCATTAGTACTTAGTATTGGTATAAGGGTATTGCAACACCCTTCAGAGTCTTTTTATCATATAAATATGTTGAACAAGTAAAAAGCATTTTCTAAATCACAAAAGAGAAGTTTAAAGTTGTTGTTTTTTTTTGACAAAAATTATGTCTGTTTTTTAACTTTTATGTTTGTGTATTTAGGGCTGTGCATATATCTTGAATTTGCTTGCATGAGCATATAGATATATAAACTCAAGTAATTTAAAACAATTTTATTTAGTTGTCTAATTTAATTTTTCAGGTTAGTACTACTATATCTGTGTGTATTTAGCTTATCAGTCATTAGCTTATCAGTCATATCTGATGCCACATAAAAAACATGGAAATGATTTTTTCATGATGTTTACATTTTAAGATCTGTGATAATCTAACATCTAATCTTTGTTCATCCATTAGTATCATGAAAATAGTAAACTTTGTAAATATTATGACCACCTGCATCTTTCACTTCATGGTTGATGTTGATAATTTAGCAACATAATTATTGCGCTCATGGATTTGTATTGTAGGGTATATTTCTTTAAGGGATAGTTCTTTAAATCTGCACATTATCATGATAGGCTGGCATTGTTATGAACTTATTATGAAAGTTGGGTTTCAATTGATAATTAATAATCTTTTATTTGGCTCTCATGGGAGAAATAAAACAATACCAATATATTAATTATTTTACATGAGATTTTAGTAACTTCTGGAGAACTGATTTTCCCTAGTATTTTCTCAAATGCTATGATAACATTTTAAATATCCATTACTAATGTTAAATTACAGTGGAACACCTAAGGAAATATATGTTTGACATTAACATAAATGTATTTCAACCAAGATAATTTAGGCTAATTTTTGAAGGTTCATAATTTTAAGTTTGTTAACAATACAATAGAAGAGTGCGAGATAATAAAAACCAGAATTTCTACCCCAAATAACATGGGAAGCCTAGGTTATGACAGCACTCTCTGCTTCAAACAGATGGCAAAGCCAAGTACATTATGAACATAGACAACAACCACACATTACATAGCAGAGCTCTATGTGAAATAAATTCCTCTGTCAACTGTAAACAGATCAGAAACATAAAACAGTCCTGAGAGGTTCTGGATCCTAAATCAAGAAAAAGTATTTCCACAATTCTAGAACAAAGGGCAATAAATGCAATACACTTAGATGAATTCTAAAACTCTCTGCTTGAAATATGGCCCTGAGTTAGGTTTTTACACACTAAGGAAAAAGGAAACAAAGAATATACTTAAACAGTGGCAAATTTCAAACAGTGGCTCCTGCTTTTAACAAACTGCCAGCCAGGAAGGCTACTAAAACCATAACTAGGAATTGTGCACGTACATGCCTACAATATTGGAAATATCATAATGGGACAGAAAAGCTAATTACTACCATGAGACCTAATTAGAGTAGAGAGCCCAGGTGCAGATAACTTAAAAAGTGATGAATAAAGAAGAAAGCAATAACAACAAAAAAGACTTTCACTCAAATGCTCAAACAATGAAGAAATCAAATAAGTGTAGTAAGTTGAATAATGGTCCCCCAAAATATTAGAACCTAATCCTTATGACCTTAAATTGATAGCTTACTTAGACAAAGTTTCTTTGAAGACATGATTAAGTATCTTGAGATGGGGACAGTATCCTGGATTATTGGGGTTGGCTCTAACTGTTACCATATAGATTCTTATAAGGAAAGACAGGGAGATATGACAGCACAGAGAAAAGTTTCCTCTTCAATGTCATGATGAAGGCAGAGATTGGAATGATGTGACCATAAACCAAGAAAGACTGGCAGCTAATAGGAGCTGAAAGAAGCAAAGAACACAGGCGGATTAGGGTTGGTTGAGGCCCCGGACACAGAAGAAAATATTGGGCCCCTTAAAAAAAAAGAGAGAGACAGGGAAAATAAAAATACATGTTCATCATGTTTTTAAATAAATAAAAAATATGTACTATTAATGTTTTATTTCCAATAAAATTGCACTGCAGGAGAACTTTTGTTAAGTACAAAGTAGCAAATACAATTCTATTGCTCTGATGAGTGGTAGCGCAGCTGTGCGGGGCCTATGCAGCATAGTATGTGTATAGTATGCAGCGCAGTAATGAACTAATGAAAATAAGTGAATATAAACATTCTATCATGTTTTACCGCCGATTATAAGCATGTACGTAATTAAAATTGCACATATGAAACCAAACTTGGTGTCATTAGAAGAAAGTGTAAAGTTGGGGTTTGTCGGGGCCCAAGGCGTGCGCCTGGTGCGCCCACCGTTAAATCCACCTCTGAAAGAACACATTCTCCCCTAGACACTGTGGAGAGAGTTTGGCCTACGAATTGCTTTATTTCAGCCCAGTGAAACTGATTTCAGACTTCTGGCTGCCAGAATTGTGAGAGAATATATTTCTGTTGTTTTAAGCCACCAAGTTTAGGGTGGCTTGTTACAGAAGCCTTAGAAAGCCAATGCATTAAAAGATACAGCCAACAAAACCAATCAGAACATAAAATTAAAGGAAATTAATTTTAATGAGATATTGTGGCTTTTTTTTTTTATGGTTGGTGAGCAGAAACCATAGATCTAGTTTATATTTTAATAGTTGTGTTTTTCCCTCACTGGTGAATGCTAATTTGACCAAGTACAAAATTTGAGATTCAAAATAATTTTCCCTCAGGTCATTTATGGTATTGCTTCATTGTAGCACAGCAACCAATTTTGATAACGAGAAGTGTTTCCTCATATTCTTCTGTGTGAAGGGTTTCATGGTATTAGATTTCCTCAACTATTTGACTATTCTTTGGCAGTATATCATTTTTACAATTGAAAAATTACTACTGACCAATCTGTTAATGGTAGTTCAATGGGTCTCATCCTGTCTTTGGCAATTAATTATGGAATAATAGGAATGAGTTATATTTTCTGAGAATTTTGATAGTTTTTATTTTGAGGGTGAGGGCTTTTTGCTACTCCTGAAAGCCAGGAACTATCTGGGCTCATTTTCACATCTCTGTTCTCAGTGCTAATGCCCTGTCCTTGATGTAGGAGCAAAATCACTGTCATTCATTCATTGTTCAGTAAAACATGCTCAAAATGCATGCATTGCATACTCTTTGAATTGCTGTAGGCTCTCTTTGTGACTCTGACTTTACCTATGAGCTGGAAATGTTCTCTCCTTCAAGATTATCTTTTTCTGTAAATGTTTTGGGCTCCTATTTCCTGTGGATAGATTCTCTCAGTTTCTCATCTTCTGAAAAGGTCAACATAATCAGTCCCTTAATGGTTCTCTTTTGTTTCTTTTTAGTCAATATTGATAAATTAATATTTTATAAAATTTTATTTTCTCACATTTTATTGGATTTTGGGCAGGATGGAAAATACAGATTATATCAACATTATATAAATTTTAATCAACCTCAAGGTTTTAAAATATCTATTTGGTTTATTTATAATAAATATTAGCTTTTTAGAGCACTCTAAACTTCCTTGTTAAATATATCAATTGATATTGTAAAATTGAACTATTTAAGATAAAACAAACAAAACTTCAGACCTATTCATAGTATCTAGGTTTATGTTATTTTTCCATAACCTTTTTCTTTTTATCTAATATTCAGTGTTATGAAGCTTTATGCTTGGTAACAGTCAAGGTCTAAAATAAGATATATTTTAAGATATACTTACTCAAGGTATATCTTTTGTTAGAGAATGTTTGGGCACATAAAACTCTTTTTAACCTTTTAGAGCCACAGGATTTACTCCCTAATAAGCTACTGGTTCAAATATCCTGTCTCCAGACTTAAATAAGGAGAACTTGGGTTTCTGTCTCAACTATTTTAACATTGATTTGTTAGTACTTACTTTGCTAAGAAATCAATTGAGTCAAATATGACTACTTGAAGCTTTTATTGCTTAATATTAGCCAATAGCTATATGCACAGAATTGGACTAAGAGACGAGCGATTTACATTTAACATAGCTCTTAAGTTGTTAATATTTTAATGAAATCTAAATCTTTTATATACCATCTTAATTAGTATAAGTAAAAGTGCTCTGGTTGATCAAGTCACAATTTCAAATGGCATATACCGGACTATGTTTTAATTCTCCTTCTCTCTAACTCATTTTTAATGACCTCTTACTGTTTAATTAATTAGACACATGCTTTCCTGGAGAAATAAAATTTGAAATACATGTGTTTCTTTGTGTCGATACATTATTTTATCTTTAGGGATTATAAGTCATTCCCAGAGGCAACTGGCCTTGATATCTAAATAGATAAGAATCACTTACTATTAATTATACTAAGTTACAGTCACCACCTTTGAAAACTGCTATTCAAAAATAAATTGTTCATGTCAGCCATATATCAGTTCTGGAAACCCAAACCTCAAGATTAAGCACAATGAGATTCTGCTATATCTATGAAAGGCAAATTGTAAAATAGTTTCTGAATGGAGTTAGGCTCAAATTGATACTGCCATCTTTTATAATATATAGACTATAGGATTTTGAAATTTCAATAGCAAATTTGTCACTTTTTTTTGATATGTGTAAGGAATAATTATTTTTAATTATTTATTTGTTTATTTTACTTTTAGAGAGAGGGGAAAGGAGAAAGAGAGGGAGAGAAACATCACTGTGTAGTTGCCTCTCACTCACGCCCCCAACTGGGGACCTGACATACAACCTAGTCATGTGCACTGACTGGGAATCAAACCAGTGACACTTGGCTCACAGGCTAACACTCAATCCACTGAGCCACAGCAGCCAGGGCTGGGATAATTTTTATTTTAATGTCATTTAACATTTATAAGAATGGTACAAAGAACTCCTATATATCTCAGATTTACCAATTGTTTATATTTTATTTGTATTTCTTTATTATTTTCTCTCTATAGGAATATAGATTGTAATTTATTTCTAACCATGTGAGATTAAGTTGGAGACCCCTTGCCCCTTTAACTCTAAATGCTTTAGTGTGCATTTGCTAAGACTAAGAATATTATTTTCCATAAACATAGAAGAGTTACAAAATCAGGGAATTCAAGATGGAATAACACTATTTTCTAATCTCCATACTCACATATCATCAATTGTGTCAATAATATCCTTTTGAGCTATTGTGCGTTGAGTCCAGTAACCAATCCAGTATCACACATTGTATTTCCTTATGTATCTTTAGTCTCCTTGAAACTGAAATACTTCTAACCCATTACCTATTTGTTTAGTTCTTTTTTATTTTTTTTCAGGTAAAATTTCCATACAGTGCATTGCATGTATTTAATAAGTTTTGACAAATGCCTTTACCTCTGTAATCAGCACTAAAAATATAGAACATTTCCATCATGTCAGGGCTCTTTATAAATGGACACATATAGTATTTGCTTTGCCTTCTTGAGCTCAGCATAATGACTTTGTAATGAATCCACATTCTTCCACCTATCAGTTGTTCATACTTTGCATTACTGAGTAGAATTTTATTATCTGTATATATCATAATTTGTTTACCTATTCTCCTGTTGATGGCATTTTGAATTATTTGGAAACTGATCTTTTTTGGAGTATTATGCTAAGACTTCTTTGAAATTTTTTGTACAAATTTTATTATATTTTGTGTACCTGTATTTTTGAGTAAATACTTAAGAATGAATTACCATATCATAGGGAAAATACAATTTTATAAAAAACCTGGTAAAATGATTTCCAAAGTGGGTTATTTCATTTCACATTCTTGCCAGCTATGTATGAGAGTTGACAGTTCTGGAACAGGCAAAACTAATCAGTGATTAAAAACAAAACAATACAAAAACAAAGAAGTGGTTTGTTTTAGAGTTGGGATAATTCCCAAGCAGCTGCTTGAGGGAATGATGGATTTGACTTGAGCATCCTTATGGCCCATTTCCACAGAAAACCAACCTATACCTTGATAAGAGTACTAGTCAGATGCTTCAAATTTTATAATAAACATTCAGCCCTTCTTTCCACCTCTCTGTTTTCCAAAGCTTATGATCTGCCAATTATATAGGCTATCATTATGGTACGTTGCTTCCCAGATCTTAACAGTTAATTATTTGCTTTCTAGTTTTTAGCACAAGCTTAACTGAGAGAATTGATATTTGGGGAAGATGGTCTATTTGACCAACTATTCATGCATCATTCTGTTATGCTCTATTATCAGGTTAGACTGCTCAAATACCAGTTATATGGAACATGTTATTTTGTGCTTCATGGGACTCATTTGGTTTTTCATTTGCAATTTTGTATAAAGCTCTCACATTTTTTTATGTTGTTGTTTCAAGGTTAAAATTTTGTTGATATTTTTTCTATCTTTAGTGAGATATTACTGATATAATATTGTAAAAGTTTAAGGCATACAATGTGATTATTTGCTACACATATATATTGTGAAATGTTTACTACAATACAGTTAGTTAATATATCACTCACCTTACATAATTATCATTTAGTTATTATTATGGTGGGGACATTAAAGCTGTACTCAATAGCAATTTTCAAGTATGCAATATAGTATTTTCCTATATACGATAATCACCATGCTGTACATTAAATCCCCAGAACTTATAACTGAAAGTTTGTACCCTTTAATCAACATCTCCCCATTTCCGTATGTGTCAACACTCAACAGCCACCATTCTACTGTTTTTCTATTGATCAATGGTTTCAGATTTCACACATAAATGGGATTATACAATATCTGTCTTTCTATGACTGAGTTATAGAACTCAGCATAATGCACTCAAGGTCTATTCATGTTGTCACAAATGGGAGAATTTTCTTCTTTTCTATGGCTGAGTAGTATTTCATTGTGTATATAACAATATACCACATTTTCCTTATCCATTTATCCACTGATAGATATTTAGGTTATTTCTAAATCTAGGCTATTGTGCATAATGCTACAATGAACACGGGAGTGCAGATATGTCTTTGAAATAGTGGTTTCATGTTCTAAAGGTATCTACTGAGAAGTGATATTGCTGTATCATACAGTGGTTCTATTTTTAATTTTTTGAGGAACCTCTGTTTTTATGGTGACTGAATCAATTTAAAATTCCATCAACAGTGAACCAGGGTTCCATTTTCCCTACATTTTGCCAGAATTTGTTATCTGTTTTTTGTCTTTTTGATAATAGCCATTTCAACAGGTATAACCCATTACAGTTTTAATTGCATTTCCATGATGATTAATTGATGATCAATAATGTTAAACATTTTATAATGACTTTTGGCCATTTGTATGTCTTTGAAAAAATTTATAAATTCCTCTCTCCATTTTTTATTGAACTGTTTCTTTGTTTTTGCTTTTGAGTTGTATGTTTCCTTATATAATTTGTCTATTAACCCTTTATCATGTATGTGATATTCAAATATTTTCTTCCATTCTGATGTTGCATTTTCATTTTTTTCCTGCGCATAATTTTTTAGTCTAATGCAATTCTAATTATTGATTTTGTTCATTTGTTACTTGTGCTTCCTATAGCATATTTAAAAAATCATTGCCAAAACTGGTGTTAAGAAGCTTATCCCTATGTTTTCTCCTAGGAGTTGCAGTTTCACATTTTACATATAAGTACTCAATCCATTAAAGTTAATTTTTGTGTGAATGATGTAAGATAATACAATTTCATTATTTTTCATGCAAATGTCTACTTTTCCTAACACTGTTTATCAAAACTATTATTCATTTTAAAAATATTTTATTTATTTATTTTTAAAGAGAGGGAAATGGAGGGAGAAAGAAAGGGAGAGAAACATTGATGTGAAAGAAAAGTATCGATCAATTGTGTCTTGAATGCACTTCAACTGGGACAGAATCCACAACCCAGGCATGTTCCCTGATTGGGAATCAATTCAATGACCTTTTGCTTTGTGGGATGATGCCCAACCAACTGAGCTACATTGGTCATGGCTCAAAGAGGTTATTCTTTCCCCATTGAGTATTCTTGGCTTCCTGTAAAACATTAGCTGACCATATATGTGTGAGTTTACTTTTGGGTTCTCAATTCTGTTTTAAGTGCCAGCATCATATATTTTTTTATTACTATAGATTTTTAATACAGCTTCAAATCAGAGGGCATGATGTCTCCCGCTGTGTTTTTCTCAGGATTATTTTGGCTTTGGTCTATTTTGTAGTTTCAAGCAAATTTTAGAATTGCATGTATTTCTGTGAAAAATGTCAATGGAGTTTTGGTGAGGATAGCATTGAATCTGTAAGTTTCTTTGAGTAATACGGAGTATTCTGAATCTGACATACTTGCCTTTACCAACGTATTGTTTATTTTCATATGCCTTCATGTTACTAGTTATAATGCTTTCATTTCAGCTTAAAGAACTTCTTTTAGGACTTTTTATAAGACAGGTCTAGTGGTGATAAACTCCTTTAGCTTTCATTTGTTTGTTTTAATATCTGAACAAAAATTTTGCTGGGTAAAGTATTCTTGGTTGGCAGTTTCTTTATTTGGCACTTTTGTATATATTATCTCATTCTCTCCTAGCCTGGAAGGCATTTGCTAAGGAATCTGTTGATAGCTTTATGGGAGTTCCCTTGTATAAGATTTTTTTTCTCTTTTAAAATTCTCTTTGTCTTTTATTTTAGGCAGTTTTATTAGAATGTGCCTTTGAAGATCATTTGGATTGAAATTTTAGAATAATATATATTACTTTCATTAATTTGGATGTCAAATTTCTCCCAGATTTGTGAAGTTCTCAACCATTCATTTTTTAAATTTTTTATTGTATTTTTTATTACCCTTTAACGTTTTTATCACCATACTGCTGTCCATGTCCATGAGTACTTTTTCTTTTTTGCCCCATACCTCTACCCTCTAACATCCCCCTCCCCCTAATAGCTGTCATCATGCTGTCTATAGTCTGTCTCTATTTTCCTTGTTATTTCAGTTTTTTCATTACATTCCACATGTAAGTAAAATCATATGGTATTTGTCTTTCTCTGATTGATTTATTTCACTTAGCATAATGCTCTCCAGGCCCATTCATACTGTAGCACAGGGTAAACTTCTCATTTTTATGGCTGAGTAATATTCCATTTTGTAAGTGTCCCACAGTTGTTTTATTCACTCATCTACTGATGGGCACTTGAGCTGTTTCCATATCTTGATGATTGTAAATAATGCTACAATGAACATAGCAGTGCTTATGTTCTTTCGAGCTAGTGTTTTGGGTTCCTCCAGATGTATTTCCAGAAGTGAGATTGCTGGGTCAAAAGGCCAAATTATTTTTAATTTTGGGGAGTATCTCAATACTGCTTTCCATGGTGGCTGCACCAATATGCATTCCTACCATTGGTGCCAAAGGGTTCCCCTTCCTCCACATCCTCACCAGCACTTGTTGTTTGTTGATTTATTGATGACAGCCATTCTGACAGGTGTGAGATAGTATCTCATTGTGGTTTTAACTTGCATTTCTCTGATGATTAGTGATTTTGAGCATCTTTTCATATGACTATTGGACATCTGTATGTTCTCTTTGGAGAAGTGTCTATTCAGGTCCTTTGCCCATTGTTTAATTGGATCGTTTGGTTTTGAATTTTGTAAGTTCTTTATTAATTTTAAATATTAACCCCTTATCAAATGTTTCAATGAATATGTTCTCCCATTCTGTGGGTTGTCTTTTATTTTGCTGATGGTCTCCTTTGCTGTGCAAAAAATTTTTAGCTTGATTTAGTCCCATTTGTTTATTTTTTTTTTTTCTTTTGTTTCTCTTGCCTGGGGAGACATAGCAAATATTAATTTTTAAGTAAGCTTTTTACCCCTATTTCCAACCCTTCTGCTTCTGGGGCTTTAATAATGAATACATTGTATCTTAATGGTATTCCATAAAACTCATAGACTTTATTTTTTTTCATTCTGTTACCCTTTTTGTTACTCTCACTGAATAATTTTAAAAGATCTATATTTGAGCACATTGATTTTTTCTCCTGCTTGTTCAAGTCTGCTATTAAAGCTCTCCATTGAATTCCTCATTTTAGTCATTATATTCTTTAACACCAAAATTTCTATTTTGTTCTTCTGTATGCTTTCTATGTCTTTGTTGAACTTCTTGTTTTGTATTGTATCGTTTTTGTGATATCATTAAATTGCTCATCTGTGTTCTCTTGTAACTCTCTGAACATCTTTAGAAAAATCCTTTTGAATTCTTTGTCAGGAAATCCCCATATTTCCATTTCTTTGGGACCATTTGGTGGCCTTGTTTAGGCGTCTGAACATTTGAAGAAACAGTTACCTCTACCAGACTTTATGAACTAACTTTGGTAAGGGGGAGCTTTCATCTAAAGGTGGGAGTATGCAGAAATGTGCTGTGACCCTGGGTCTAGAGATGCAAGGGACCAAGTGTAGGAGCATGCGGTGCTACCTGGTTCAAGGTAGGGAGGGACATTGTGGCTGATTGGCTCAGATCACTATGGTCTGTAGCACCAACAACTGTATGATCCTTGGGGAGCTCTGCAAAGGATTCACAGAGACTGCTAGGACTATTTGTGTCCTCAGCAGTGCCTCTAGGTCAAGGTGCTAGGCACACTGCGAGCCGCAGTAGTGGCCAGAGCAAGTGATGTTCAAGTGCTTGGCCTCAAGGACCATCTGCAGGTGTCTGTGTAGTGGCTGTGACACACAAGTAGTGGTAGAGATCAGGGCAGGCAGAAAGGGCCAGAGCTAACTGCAGACATACTGGCAGCTGTGAAAGCCCTGGCTGTCAGCATGCACTACCATGTTTGGTATTTGGCCACAGGCATGTGGCAGTGGAGGATGGTGACAGCAACCAGGCTGGAGGCAATGCAGGTACACAGCCGAAGGGGCCAGCTTCATATTAGCACAGTGATGCAGGCCAATGACTGAAGACAGGCCTAGTCCTAGTCCACAAGCAGTTCTGGAGACCCTGGCTGTGTGCATGCTCTGCTGTGGCCACACGATCGCTCCACCCCTGGCATGTGAGCAGCAGTGGAGGCCAGTAACAGGGTCAGGTTGGCAGCAGGCAAGTGCACAGCAGGAGGGGCTGTGTGCATGGTAGTGGGGCCGTTGGCAGGGCTCTGGGTTGGCGTCTTGCGCTTGTGTAGTGGAGGCCTGGGCTGACTGCCAGGGTGGTTCTTGGTCTCCTTTAGGGGAGAGGAGGATAGAGAAGAGGAGGGACTCAGGTGGCGGTTGTCTGTGAATGCAGATTCTGGTAGAGCAAAAACTTGAAATCTGCAGAGTGTCTTTGGTGGCTGTGATGGCCATTTTTTTTTCCACTGGAGAGAGCTGCTGGGTTGGTCTGAAGAGCAGATCGCTGGGAACCATGGTCACTCCTGCTCTGTGGCTGCTGTTGGTAGGCTCTGGTTTTCTTTTTTGTTCTCAGCTGTCTTGGGTCTCAGCTTTGCCAGTCTGGGTGGCATGGTAATGAAGTGGAACCTTCGTGCTGTGCTGGTGAAGCACCCCATGCTCCCTTTTTTAGAGAGAGGAACTGTTTCCCAGTGTGGGAGCTCTCTCCTGACACTAAGCAATGTGAGCTTGGGAATCAGAGAATGCAGGCAAAATGGAGCTGTCTTCCTTCCTTCTCTGTATGGTTTTCTCCAGTGTTTCTGTTGTTGTCATTCCGTTGTCAGGGCACATCAGAGAAGGAAAACTCTGACTCCAAAAAACCTCCGCTGCCTTGCGGCATACCTCTTCAGGGGAAAGGCTAAGGGAGTAAACCCCGACAGAAAATCCGGAGCCGGAGTCCCTAAGGCGGTTTGACGTTGTAGTCAACACCGGCAACTCCTGCGGCGCACCTGAAGCCAAGCTGTATTGACTCCGTCTTTCCCTTGGAGCCTTCAGCTGCGAAGAGAGGGGGGGTCTGCTGCATGGGCAACAGCAGACCCTCCATATCACCCTGCCCAGGCTCTGTAGCTTCAGCTTCACTGGAGAGGACACTCCAGCGTCATCACAAGATGTCGATTCAACACGGGAGGAGACAGATACCGTGTCACTCCCGAGTTGGACTGCACAGCCATTCTCGGCGGTGCAGATAGACTCTTAAGAAGCTACACCATCGTCTCTCGAGACGGACGGCTGCCGACGACATTCCGTTGTGTCACTGAAGTTTCTTAAGTGGACTCCAAAGCTCTTCAAGAGCTGGTTGTGTGATCATTCTAAGAAGCACCAACAAACAATAGGAGTCACAAAAATGGGGAGACAGAGAAACAACACCCCATCGAAAGGAAAGGTAGAGTCCCCAGAAAGAGTGCTAAATGAAATAGAGGGGAGCCAACTATCAGATATGGAATTGAAAGCACGGATTATGGAGAAGCTCAATGAGCTCAGCGGAAACTACAAAGAACTCCAGAAAAACTACAGTGAACTCCAGAAGAACTATAAGGAACTTACTGAGAATTATACCAGCATCAAAAAGGACATGGAAGCTATCAATAAGAGCCAGGAGGAAATGAAGAATACGATCTCTGAATTGAAGAACACAGTAGAAGGAATTAAAAGCAGGCTAGAGGAAGCAGAAGATCGGATCAGCGAGCTGGAGGACAATGTAGACAAAAACTCACAGACAGTGCAACAAAATGAAAAAAGGCTGAACAAGACTGAAGAGGCTCTAAGACAGCTGCAGGACAACATGAAACGTAATAATATCCGTATCATAGGAATTCCAGAAGGAGAAGAAGAAGAGCAAGGAATAGAAAACCTCTTTGAAAAACTAATGACAGAAAACTTCCCTAACATGAAGAGAGAAAGAGTCACGCAAGTACAGGAAGCACTGAGGGTCCCAATGAAGATGAACCCCAACAGGCCCACTTCAAGAGACATCATAATTAAAATGCCAACATTCAAAGACAAAGAGAGAATGCTAAAAGCAGCAAGAGAGAAACAACTAATAACATACAAGGGAGCTCCAATAAGCCTATCATCAGATTTCTCAGCAGAAACACTACAAGCCAGAAGGGAATGGCAAAAAAATATTCCAAGCAATGAAAAACAAAGGCCTACAACCAAGAATACTCTACCCAGCAAGGCTCTCATTCAAAATGGAAGGTGAAATAAGGAGTTTCCAAGACAAAAGAAGGCTAAAAGGATACATCTCCACCAAACCAGCATTGCAAGAGATGCTAAAGGGTCTGCTTTAAGAAGATGAAGAAACAGAGAGAGACAGAGAGGAACACGAGTACAAAGGGGGGAAATGACAATGAATAAGTACTGAAAGAAAGAAGGAACTTCTACCATTTGCAACAACATGATTGGAACTAGAGAGAATTATGCTTAGCGAAATAAGCCAGGCAACAAAAGAAAATTACCTTATGCTATCACCTGTTACAGGAAACTAATGAACAACACAAACAAATGAGCAAAATTGAACCAGAGGTATGTAAACGAGGAATAAACTAACAGTAACAAAGGGGGAGATGGGAGGGAGAGAAGTGGTAAGAAGGGGAAGGGTCTAGTCAAAGAACATGTATAAATGACCCATGGACATGGACAACTGGGTGGGGACTGAATGTGGAAGAAGGGGGGGCAGGGTGCAGGGAAGCAAGAGGGGGAAAAAAGTGAGACAACTGTAATGGAAAAACAAAAAAACAGAAAAATTTTTAGTGGGGGGAAAAAATAAAAATATAAAGTGGAAAAAAAAAAAGAGCTGGTTGTGTTTGTGGATAACTATCTAGTTGTTGATCTTTGTAGGGGAGACAGCTGGAGTCTCCTTTCTCCATTTTGGTGATGTCACTCCTGGAATCTGTATTGATTCCTACAATGAGAATACTTGCTTCTTCCTCCTTTCCAGGGTTCTGATTTCTAATTCCACTTTAAATTTTATGTATGTATGACAACTAAAAGCTTTTTTGGAAGAAGGGAGATACCATGTTTTTAAACCTTCAAAACCAAACATGAATAAAAATTTCAAAACAATAACAACAAATAGCCAAACTCTGCTACTTCATTCAGCCTGCCTTTCAGCATTTTGCTCACTTTGGGAGGACTGATCTTCATTGCGGATTAGACACCTCTGACCTGGCTCTCCGCTCTGATGTCCCCAAAGACTAAACTAATGCTGAACTAATGCTGTGCTTTATTTCCATTAAGGGTCTGAGGGTTAACTGTATCCTCCCATTTAGCTCTTAAAAATTAAATGTATCATCTACTTATAATATTTCCTTCATTATAAGAACAAAGCTACTTTTTAATTAAATCACTGATGGGCTTAACCAGAGGAAAACATCTTACTGAAATGAATGTTTCTGTAATAGTAGTGGCAAGAGTGCAAATAGAGCTCTAATTGATGAGTAATATCTCTGGAATTAATCCTGATGCCTGAGTGTTCCCCTGTTCTAGCTCCTCCTCCCAATACTTCTCACTGTAGGTCGGGACACCATCATCTCCTGCTTGCTTACTTTCCTCGCCTCCAGTGTTGCCCCTTACCTATTTTTATAGTAGTATCCTTCACCTTTCTGACATGCAATTATAACCACATCATTCCTCTACTTAAAACATGCCTTGGCTGTACACCAAAAGGTTGCAACTTCGATCCCTGGTTAGGACACATGGGAAGCAACATCAAGGTTTCACTCTCTTTCTCTCCCTTTCTCTCTCTCTAAAATTAATAAACATATTCTTGGGTGACGATTAAAAAAAAAAACACTTCATTACCTTTATCTCATACACAAACGTGTAGTTCTAAATAAAGCCTAACCTCTTTACAATTGCTTAAAAAGCCCTGAAAAAGCAATTCACTTCTATCTTGTCTCTTACCTTCCCCTGCTTTTCATTCCCCTACGCTTGTAGCTACATTCTAGCCTTATGGTTTCCTTGTATGAATCTCTGTGCATGCTCTTTCCTTGAGCTGAAACACTCTACAGCAGTTTTCAACTTTTACTATTTAATAAATACTTTTCTTTGTAATGAACTAGTGACTACAAAAATAAGGTTGAAATTTCTTTAAATTAGTGGTTAGGGAAAGCCAGTCTGACAGCATGATCTTAGATTATGAAGAGGAGAATATATCAGCCATCTAAAGAGAACTGAAGATGGGCCAGCAAGGGCATGATTTCTGAGCTGGGAAAAATTATGGAGTATTTATGCAGCAGAAAGGAAGTCAGCATGGCTGAAAAGCAAGAGAGTGGGGGAGCAGAGTAAAGACAATGGTCAAAAATGAAGCTGGAAAGGCAGAGTCTGAATCGTGCATAGTATCACAGGCCATTCTGGTGATTTTGGATTTTAGTCTCAGATCACTTCTAAACCACTGGTAAGTTTTAATCACCTTAGAGGCTTCATCTGAAAGATGTTTTGAACTGATTGTTTTGTTTATGAGTAGTGGACAGGAGTGAGGGAGGGTGAAACTGGCAGGTGAGAGACCAGCTAGAAAGTTACTGTGATACCAGGAAGAATATGGTGATGGCTTGGGTTAGGATGGAAGCATTGAGGGAAAAAATGCTATTAATATAGGCTATAATTTAGAGGAAGAGTCAAATAAGACTTGCTGATGATAGAAAATTGAGAAAAATCATTTTGTGTTTAGGTAGAGAATTTCAGAAACTGGCATTTTTCTACAATTTCTTTTCTTTTCTTTTTTTTTTTTTTTTTTTTCTGCAGTGAGAACACTTGACAGACAAGAAACAGTAGAGATGCCCTAAGCTTACCACTCATTTATTTTGACAGCTTTTTACCTTATTAGACTTCAGCTGCTCTCTTTGCTACCCAGCTTCATTCATAAGTGGCTTCAAGATGCTTATTATTTATATCAACTAAATACAATGAACTGTAGTAGATGATCTTGACAGGACAGTGTAACCGTCTGCTTGCCAGAAAGTTATGACTCATTTTCTCTTCCTAACTGCCCTGGACACCATATTTTCTTCAAGAACCATTTCCCTTCATTTTCTCTTGGGCTCAGCATTGTTGTCATGTCCCACCATGCTCAGAACCAGATGTACCCTTTAAAAGGGCCTAGTTTTTCTGTCCTTATTCACTTGCACTCCCATGATTCAGGTATAAATAGCTCCTCAGTGTTTCTTGAATACTCAAGAAGAATTTTACCATAATTTCACCTTTTCTTTTGCAGTCTTCCACAAAACAGATTAGAATGCTATCTCTCTAACAACATTCTACTAGCATCAGGAGCTGAAATAGCATTAGTGCATGTTGTTAAGAGAACTAGCTAAAGTAACATGGGTTAGAATCTTTCCTCTGTTAACTCTATAGATGTGTGATCTTTGGCAAGTTTTTACCTTCTCTATGAGTCAATTACTTTTTCTTTAAAATGTGGAAAATAATAGGTTATACCTTATAGTGTTGCTCTAAAAATCAAATGAGGTAATGCACTAACATTTCATAACAATGCTTGGCATAAAGTAAGTACTAAATTAAACATAGATATTGATATCTTTATCAATGCTCACTTTAAATGCTATACTATATCTTGACATTAGTTTGAACAATTAATTTAAAAGTCATGTTATTATTGCAATTGCTTGTGTATGTATTATGATATATATGCATCACAAAATATATATACATATTTATATATATGACCAAAAATAACCTCTTAACATTTTCATTATTATAACAATTTGTATAAATCTCTTGCATACTTCTTATCACATTCTCCTGTGCATTAAGATTGTGCATGTAACCAAGCATTCAATAATTTCCTGTGCTAAACATTTGCTCCTCCACTAAACATTTGCTCCTCTGCCCTACACCTCATTCTTAGAGAACTTGTTCACGTCCTTTTGTCACATTGTTTACACCTGCAACTCCTGCTAAATGAGATTTAAGCCACAGCTCTTACTCACTCTGTCACAAGTAATTGGGACTTGAATGGAAAGTTGGCCATAGTTGCCAGGTACATTCTTTCCCTCCATGATTAGAAATCAGAATTAGAGAATCTGTCGCTTTGGTGAATAGTAAAGCCTGAGCCTGGAGTGACCATATTCAAGTCTAACACATTGCAAAACAGAGAAAGGCATACTGGGGAGAGATAGATAAATGACATTTGTGTGCCCAGAGTAAAAGAGATGAGAGATCCTGCAATCATCAACTGACAGATAATATAATCAGTTCATAGTTCTCCTTGTCCTTGGTGTCAGTCCCTTTTGTGGCCCAGGTCTCGGAGATGAGATACCCTGTACCCTTCCCTGAAATCCTCCCTCGTTTTAGTAGATTCCTGTTACTAACAAGTAAAACCATACTTGTTGGAGTCATGTACATATCCCCGTTCCCTGTGTGTGCTCTTAGCCTAATGAGCATCTTTTTTTATCTCTTCTCATCCACAACACCTAGCTCAGTGCCTCATAGAATAGCAATAACCACCTCAATAACTCTCAGTTGTAATTGCGGCAGAGAGGGCAGTGGATGGAAGTGGAAGACGGTATAAGAGGAATAAATGGTGTTGGAAAAAATACAATAAAAATAAACTATTAAATTATTTTAAAATCAAATTTATTATCATACTGTAACAGTTGGAAATTGTAATAGTGGAGAATTGTAACCCACATCACCATTCTTTTGACATTGTTTCTGTAAATGCTGACTCTGATTAATATGTAGCTTGTATATAAACAACATGTTTGTATAAGAATCTTACAAACTGACTTCAAAAAATACAAACTCAAACCTTCAGGAATTTCAGCTCCAGGATATTTACTGACCTTCAGCCATGGAGCCAGAGTGCCATAAAGTCAGGATGATGTGAAGCCAGGGTGACTGAACCAGGATGATGCACACCGGACTATCACTTGCCTTATTGGAATGGAACTCTTCACCCCCAACCCTTGATCTCTTTGTTCTGTTCCCCTCTCCCTCCTTATAAAAATCTCTGCCTCCACTGAGATATGGAGATGTGCTTTGAGACAAGAGTCCCCCATATTCCCAGGAGATAGACTTTGTAACATGAGTCCCCCATCTTCCAGGTGGCCGGCATCTGATTAAACCACTTTCCTTTACATTAGCACCTGCCTCTTGAGTATTGGCTTTAGTATAGGCAGCTGAACTTGTGTTTGGTTACAATATTGCTCAAAATACTGGATCAGACTTACTTAAAGTGAATTTAATTAATTTTCTTTGAGGACTTTGGAAGCATTTTACAAAACTCCTGAAGATTTTTTTTAAGACCCTAGATTGCAACAAATTTGAGTTGAAATTGCTAAATTAGACTGAAGTATAATAAGAAACATAATTGTCTTTTCTTATGTCTTTGGAAATAAAGCAAAGATACTTCCAGGTTAGATGCTTACTACAGTAAATAATAATTTTTCTGGAGTTGCGGTGTATCCCAGAGGTTTCACTGTTAACCAAGTAGAAGAAAAATGATAAATGTTAGATGCTAAATCCCAAATGAACATTTCAAAGCTTTCACAGATATATGTTTTCAAAACTACAGTTTATGTGGAATCAAAAATATAACTTTTGAAATATAATGTAAAAATGTTGGTCCTGTAAGCATGGCAATGTCATGATGGGTTGCAAAGTACATAAAGAGCCTACCAGAGAAAATAGAGTATAGATGTTATGAGCTAGGGTTTGGGAGTCAGGCAGCTTGGACTTCAAATAAACTCTATAAATTTGTTAGTTGTCCTGTAGCTATAAAATGGGAGTGATAAAAACAGCATCTATATCACACATTTGTTTTGAAGATTAGAGTTATTATGCTTCAAGCACTTGCACTTTTAGCTGAGTCTTATACTTAGTACTTTGATGTCATCCTTGCGTTATGTGTCTGCTTTTATTATTGTACGTGTAAAAAGGAACACAGTGGCCACTAGGCAATTTGATTTAAACATGAGAACCGAGTCTGCTATGATTTTTTTTTTTTTTTGCTAAATTATAAGAGTGAGTTTATGGCTGTGACAAGATCAGTGTCAAATGTTTAATGTTCATCTCAGTTCAAGGAATTGCTACATGATTTCTTAAAAAAATAAAATAAAAGGTTGTGTTAACAAAGAAGCAAGGAAGGAGGTAATAGGGTGTAATTGTAAATAGTATATCTGTCACAATGTACATTTCTGAGGTAATTAAGTGTTCTTCCTCGGCATAGATTTTTTTTTTTTTGTGGTATATATTTTATCAAATGTCTGTATCATAATTTATTAAATCAAATTACTATTGTTAGACTTCTGGATTGTTTTCAATTTTTCACCATGCTAATAAATATAATACACATAAATATTATTTATCCCCAAGGGAAATGAAAGCTTTGCTGATAGACTTAAATCCTCAGCAGATTATTTTATATATTCATATTTTTTATAATTTCTGGTATTTATTTTCAAATGGAGGTACTTTTTGGCTCACTAGTATTTATTTGAAAGTTCATATAAAATTTATTTCTTTATAAAATTATAACTATATATACTTGAATAATGATATGTGCTTTTTTGTGATCTCCATATTTATTCTAATTATTTGTAAAGAAAATAATGGTTATGATTTAAGATAATTAAAATGTATAGCCTTCTAAAGTAACCACTCTTAACAGATTTAGTAGTTTTGTGTCTAAATTTTGAATTACTATAGTTATAACATTTTGGGAATTTTATTAAAAAAAGGTAAATAAAATAAGAGGTAAATAAAAAACATCATTAAATAGCTAGTGATAATTGGATTATTCAAATGAATTTTATATCCTGGCATAATTTGTCTCTAATCAATAATGAATTCAGCTATCAAAGAGGATAGTTTTCACTTGAATTAAAAATGACAGTTAATTGCTTAATTACATTAATTGATACCTTATTCCATTTTATTTATTTATTTATTTATTTTTATTTTGGTTTTTCAATTACAGTTGTCCCCTTTTCCCCTAATTTCTCTCCCCAACCCAACCCACCCCCTCTCCCGCAATCATATCCCTCCCTGTTGTCCATGTCCATGAGTCTTTTATACAGGTTCTTTGATTAAACCCTTCCCTTACTTATCCCCCTTCTCTCCCTCTCCCCTCCCCCCTATTGACTGCTATTCTGCTCTTAGTTCTATTTAGTTCCTTTGTTTGTGTTGTTCTTTAGTTTCCTGTATTAGGTGATATCATATGGTATTTTTCTTTCTTTGCCTGGCTTATTTCACTAAGCATAATTCTCTCTAGTTCCATCCATGTTGTTGCAAATGGCAGGAGTTCCTTCTTTCTTTCTGCTACATAGTATTCCATTGTGTACATGTACCACAGTTTTTTAATCCACTCGTCTACAGATGGGCACTTAGGTTGTTTCCAGCACTTAGCTATTGTAAACAGTGCTGCAATGAACATAGGGGTGCATAAGTTCTTTTGAACTGGTGTTTCAAGATTCTTCGGGTATAATCCTAGTAGTGGAGTCGCTGGTTCAAAAGGCAGTTCCATTTTTAATCTTTTGAGGTAATTCCATACTGTTCTCCATAGTGGCTGCACCAGTCTGCATTCCCACCAACAGTGCAGTAGGGTTCCCGTTTCTCCACATCCTCGCCAGCACTTGTTGCTTGTTGATTTGTTGATGATGGCCATTCTGACTGGTGTAAAATGGTATCTCATTGTGGTTTTTATTTGCATCTCCCTGATGGCTAATGATGTTGAGCATTTTTTCATGTGTCTATGGACCTTCTGTATGTCCTCTTCAGAGAAGTGTTTGTTCAGGTCCTTTGCCTGTTTTTTAATTGGGTTGTTTGTTTCTTTGATGTTGAGTCGTATCAGCTCATTATATATTTTGGAAATCAGTCCTCTGTCTGTGATGTCATTGGCAAATATGTTTTCCCATATGGTTGGTTTTCTTTTCATCTTGCTGATGTTTTCTTTTGCTGAGCAGAAACTCTTTAGTTTGATGTAATCGATTTTTTTTTTCATTTATTTCTCTTGCTTTAGGAGATGTATCCGTGAAGAGATTGTTACATGTGATATCTGATATTTTCTTGCCTATATTTTCCTCTAGGACTTTTATGGTGTCACGGCTTACATTTAAGTCTTTGATCCATCTTGAGTTTATTCCCGTGTGTGGTGTAAGTTGGTGGTCTAGTTTCATTTTCTTTCAGGTCCCTATCCAGTTCTCCCAGCACCATTTGTTAAAGAGGCTCTTCTCACTCCATTTTATGTTCCTTCCTCTTTTATCAAATATTAGTTGACCATAGAGGCCTGGGTTTATTTCTGGACTCTCTATTCTGTTCCACTGATCTATATTTCTGTTCTTATGCCAGTACCAGACTGTTTTGATTACAGTGGCTTTGTAGTACTGTTTGATATCTGGTGTTGTGATTCCTCCTGCTGTGTTCTTCTGTCTCGAGATTGCTTTTGCTATTCGGGGTCTTTTTTGGTTCCATATGAATTTTTGGAGTATTTGTTCTAGGTCTGTGAAATATGCCATTGGTATTTTAATAGGGATTACATTGAATCTGTAAGTTGCTTTGGGTAGTATGGCCATTTTGATGATGTTGATTCTTCCCATCCAAGAACATGGTATTTGCTTCCATTTATTTGTATCTTCCTTAATTTCTTTCTTCAATGTTATGTAATTTTCAGAGTACAGGTCTTTTATCTCTTTGGTTAAGTTTACTCCTAGGTACTTTATTTTTCTTGTTGCTAGAGTAAATGGAAGAGAAGGAAAACTCTGACTCCAAAAAACCTCCGCTGCCTTGCGGCATACCTCTTCAGGGGAAAGGCTAAGGGAGTAAACCCCGACAGAAAATCCGGAGCCGGAGTCCCTAAGGCGGTTTGACGTTGTAGTCAACACCGGCAACTCCTGCAGCGCACCTGAAGCCAAGCTGTATTGACTCCGTCCTTCCCTTGGACCCTTCAGCTGCGAAGAGAGGGGGGGTCTGCTGCATGGGCAACAGCAGACCCTCCATATCACCCTGCCCAGGCTCTGTAACTTCAGCTTCACTGGAGAGGACACTCCAGCGTCATCGCAAGATGTCGATTCAACACGGGAGGAGACAGATACCGTGTCACTCCCGAGTCGGACTGCACAACCATTCTCAGCAGTGCAGATAGACTCTTAAGAAGCTACACCATCGTCTATCGAGACAGATGGCTGCCGACGATGACGACGACGATAGTAAATGGTATTTTCTTTTTTGTCTCTGTCTCTGCTATTTTATTATTGGTGTACAGAAATGCCTTAGATTTCTGTATATTTATTTTGTACCCTGCTATTTTGCCAAATTCACTTATTATATCGAGTAGTCTTTTAGTGGAGTTTATAGGATTTTCTAGGTGTACTATCATGTCATCTGCATATAATGAAAGTTTTACTTACTCTTTCCTAATTTGGATGCCCTTTATTTCTTTTTCTTGTCTGATTGCTGTGGCTAGGACTTCCAATACTATGTTGAAAAGGAGTGGAGAGAGTGGACAACCTTGTCTAGTTCCTGAGTTCAGGGGAAATGCTTTCAGTTTTTGTCCATTGAGTATGATGTTGGCCTCAGGCTTCTCATATATAGCCTTAATTATGTTAAGGTATGCTCCCTCTATTCCCATTTTGCTGAGTGTTTTCATCATAAATGGGTGTTGTACTTTATCAAATGCTTTTTCTGCATATATTGATATGATCATGTGATTTTTGTCTTTCATTCTGTTTAGGTGATGTATTATATTTATTGATTTGCGAATATTAAACCATCCTTGCATCCCTGGAATGAAGCCCACTTGATCATGATGTATGATCTTTTTGATGTATTGCTGGATCCTGTTTGCCAAAATTTTATTGAGGATTTTAGCATCGATGTTCGTCAATGATATTGGCCTGTAGTTTTCTTTCTTTCTTGTGTCTTGACCTGGTTTGGGGATTAGGATAATACTGGCTTCAGAGAAAGAGTTTGGGATTTTCCCCTCTTCTTGGATTTTTTGGAACAGTTTGAGGAGGATAGGAGTTAGTTCTTCCCTGAATGTTTTGTAGAATTCTCCTGTGAAGCCATCCGGTCCAGGGCTTTTGTGTGCAGGGAGATTTTTGATTAGTGTTTCAATTTCCTTCTTTGTTATTGGTCTTTTGAGACTTTCCACTTCTTCTTGATTCAGTTTTGGAAGGTTGTATCTTTCTAGAAATTCGTCCATTTGTTCTAGATTGTCAAATTTCTTGTCATACAGTTGTCTGAAGTAATTTCTAACTATCATTTGTATTTCTGTGGTATCAGTCGTGATTTCTCCTCTTTCATTTCAGATTTTCTTTATTTGTGTCTTCTTTCTTTTTTTCTTGATTAGACTGGCTAGTGGCTTGTCGATTTTGTTGATTTTTTCGAAGAACCAGCTCCTAGTTTTGTTGATCTTTTGGATTGTTTGTTTAGTCTCTATGTCATTTAGTTCTACTCTGATCTTGATGATTTCGTTCCTTCTTCTTGCCCTAGGCTTTGTTTGTTGATGTTGTTTTAGTTCTTGTAGCTTTATGGTTAGGTTTTTTATTTGAGATTCTTTTGTCCTTTTCAGATATGCCTGTATTGCTATGAACTTCCCTCTCAGGACTGCTTTTGCTGTGTCCCACAGGTTTTCGGCTGTTGTGTGCTCATTATCATTAGTTTCTAGAAATTTCTTGATTTCTTCTTTGATGTAATTGTTAACCCATTCATTATTTAATAGCATGTTATTCAATCTCCATGAGTTTGGGTGTCTTTGATTTTTTTCTCTGAGGTTGATTTCTAGTTTCAAGGCATTGTGATCTGAAAAGATGCTTGATATGATTTCAATTTTCTTGAATTTGTTGAGGCTTGTTTTGTGACCTATCATGTGGTCTATCTTTGAAAATGTCCCATGTGCACTTGAAAAGAATGTATATTTTGCTTCTTCGGGGTGAAAAGTTCTATATATATCAGTTAGGTCCATGTGGTTTAGTGTGTTGTTCAATGCCTGTATATCCTTGGTGTTTCTTTGCTTTGATGCTCTGTCTATTGTTGATAATGGAGTGTTGAAGTTCCCTACTATGAGTGTGTTGTTGTTGATATCCTTTTTGTGGTCTTCTAGTATTTGCTTTATGTATTTGGGTGCTCCTATGTTGGGTGCATATATGTTTATCAAAGTCAAATCTTCTTGATGGATTGTTCCTTTAAGTATTATGAAATGTCCTTCTTTGTCTCTTTTTATTGTCCTTGCTTTGAAATCCATTTTGTCTCATATGAGGACTGCTACCCCGGCTTTTTTTTCTGGTCCGTTTGCTTGGAATATTTTTTAGATCCCTTTACTTTCAGTCTGTGTAAATCTTTTGTTTTGAGGTGTGTTTCTTGTAGACAGCAAATATGTGGGTCCTGTTTTCTTATCCATTCCGTTACCCTATGTCTTTTAATTGGAGCATTTAATCCATTTACATTTAAGGTTATTATTGACCTGTATTTATTCATTTCCCTTTGTACCTCTGTTCCTCTCCTCTCTTGTTCTTCTTTTTTCTTAGAACACTCCCTTTAGCATCTCTTGCAATGCTGATTTGGTGGAGATGTATTCTTTCAGTCTTCCTTTGTCTAAGAAACTCCTTATTTCACCTTCTATTTTGAATGAGAGCCTTGCTGGGTAGAGTATTCTTGGTTGTAGGCCTTTGTTTTTCATTGCTTGAAATATTTTTGACCATTCCCTTCTGGCTTGTAATGTTTCTGTTGAGAAATCAGTTGATAGCCTTATTGGAGCTCCCTTGTATGTTATTTGCTGTTTTTCTCTTGCTGCTTTTAGGATTCTCTCTTTGTCTTGGAATGTTGCCATTTTAACTATGATGTGCCTTGGAGTGGGTTTTTGGGGGTTCCTCTTCATTGGAACTCTCTGTGCTTCCTGAACTTGTATAACTTTTTCTCTCATCAGGTTCGGAAAATTTTCTGTCACTATTTCTCCTATCAGTTTTTCAATTCCATGGTCCTTTTCTTCTCCCTCTCTAATTCCTATGATCCTGATATTATTTTTTCTCATGCTATCCTGTAATTCGCTTACATCTTGTTCATATTTTTTCAATCTTTTTTCATTTTGCTGTATTGTCTGGGAGTTTTTCTCTACATTATCTTCTAACTCACTAATCCGATCCTCTGCTTCGTTTAGTCTGCTTTTGACTGATTCTACTGTGTTTTTCAGTTCAGAGATTGCATTCTTAAGTTCTTCCTGGTTCTTGTTAACAGTTTCTATGTCTTTTTTTATGCTGGTGTAGTTCTCTGCAAATTCTCTGTAATTTTCTTGGAGCTGCTGGTAACTTCCTTGGAGGTTGTCATAGTTGATTTTAAGGATGTCTAGTATATTGACCTTCTTTACCACCATTGTTTTGAATTCCATGTCTGACATTTGGGCTATGTCTATTTCATCTATCTCTCTTTCTAAGGATTCCTCTTTTCTCTTCATTGAGGGGTTATTTTTGCATCTTACCATGTTGGATTCTTTTTGTTTGTTTTTATTTATCTTTATTTATTTTTGTGTCACCACGGCCTGTGCGTGACAAACACATTCTTCAAGTGCAAAGAGATCCACCAGGTGTCATGGAGGCACCCCCGCTCCCGCCACTGGCACCAGCTTGACCTTGTCATCACCAGAAGAACGGATATTGGCAGCACCCTCCTCACCCGCAGCTACCACAGTGCAGACTGCGACACAGACCATGCCCTCGTGGTAAGCAAGGTGCGCATAATGCCGAAGAGGTTGCACCACTCCAAGATGAAGGGTCGCCCACGCATCAACACCAGTTGTGCCAGCAACCCAGTTAAGACCCAGCAATTCATCAACAGGATGGAAGATGCACTCAGCGAGGGAATGGCGGCAGACGACATTATCGAATCCAATTGGTCACGTATCCGCGACGCCATATACCACTCCGCCATTACTGCTTACGGGAAGAAAGAGTGGAAGAATGCTGACTGGTACGAGGCTCACTGGGAAGAAATGGAACCCGTGATCGAGGCTAAGAGGAAGGCCCTACTGGCTTACAGGGCCACGCCCACTCCCAGTACACTTCAAGCTCTACGGGCTGCCAGGAACAAAGTCCAGAAGACCGCCCGCCACTGTGCCAACACCTATTGGCTAAACCTGTGCAGAACCATGCAGGAAGCTGCCGATATAGGCAACGCACGAGGAATGTATGAGGGTATCAAGAAGGCAACAGGCCCAATCCCCTCCAAGATCGCCCCCCTTAAGTCCAAGACAGGTGAGGTCATCACTGACCAGGAACAGCAAATGCGGCGGTGGACCGAGCACTACCTCGAGCTGTACGCAACGAAGAACACCGTAACAGACACTGCTCTTAACGCCATCCCAGACCTACCAGTCATGGAGGAGCTAGACACCCCACCTACTGCGGCAGAGCTCGGCAAAGCCATCGACTGCCTCGCTTGCGGGAAAGCACCAGGAAGCGACGGAATCCCTCCAGAAATCCTAAAGAGCGGGAAACCAGTCCTGCTACAGCCGCTCCACCATCTACTCTGTCTCTGCTGGAAGGAGGGTTACATCCCCCAGGATATGAGAGACGCCAACATTATCAGCATGTACAAGAACAAAGGAGACCGCAGTGACTGCAACAACTACCGGGGCATCTCTCTCCTCAGCGTCGTCAGCAAAGTATTCGCCTGGGTCACTCTTGCCCGCCTGCAGACCCTTGCTTCCTGCATCTACCCAGAGTCCCAGTGTGGCTTCAGAGCTGGCCGATCAACAGTGGACATGATCTTCTCCCTACGCCAGCTGCAGGAGAAGTGTCACGAGCAGCATAAACCACTCTACCTCGCCTTTATCGGCCTCACGAAGGCGTTTGATCTGGTCAGTCGAAGCGGACTCTTCAGCTTGCTATGGAAGATTGGCTGTCCACCACATCTGCTTGCTGTGGTCATGTCCTTTCACGACAACATGCACAGCACGGTGTCCTACAACGGCGCAACCTCTGAGGCCTTCCCAGTCAGCAGCGGAGTAAAGCAGGGCTGCGTCCTCGCGCCTACGCTGTTCGGAATCTTCTTCTCCATGCTCCTCCAATACGCCTTTAAGGACTGCAGCGAGGGTGTCTTCATTCACACCAGATCTGATGGCAAGCTCTACAACCTGGCCCGTCTACGAGCCAAGACCAAAGTCAAAGAGGTGCTCATCCGTGAGATGCTCTTCGCCGATGACGCAGCCTTGACATCACACTCCGAAGAGGGACTCCAGCAGCTAGTCACTTGCCTTTCCCACGCATGCAAGGAGTTCGGACTAGCCATCAGCCTGACGAAGACGAACGTTATGGCTCAAGGCACGGGGACTCCCCCATGCATCACCATCGACGGATACACCCTGGAGGTTGTCAACGACTTCACTTACCTCGGGTCCACCATCTCGAGCTCTCTGTCAGTTGACTTGGATGTCAACCGGAGAATTGCCAGGGCAGCCACAGTTATGGCCAAACTGAACCGGCGAGTGTGGAACAATTCCAGCCTCACTGAGAAAACCAGACTGCGCATCTACCAAGCCTGCGTACTCAGCACTCTCCTCTATGGCAGCGAGATGTGGACCACCTACGCAAGGCACGAAAGGAAACTCAACAGCTTCCACATGAGGTGCCTGCGACGCGTCCTGCATGTCGCCTGGCAGGATAAGATCCCCAACACCGAGGTGCTGAAGCGAGCCAACATGAGCAGTTTGCATGCAGTTCTTAGTGAGAGACGCCTCAGGTGGCTCGGCCATGTCTAAAGAATGGATGCAGGCCGTATTCCCAAATACCTCCTCTACAGCGAGCTAGCAGAAGGCCAGAGGATGACAGGGCGCCCAAAACTGCGGTTCAAAGACATCTGCAAAAAGGATATGACACAATGCTCCATCAATCTCAACACATGGGAAGTTCAAGCAGACGACCGCCTAGCCTGGAGGCTCACGGTCAGACAAGGTACGTCACGCGCAGAGGCTGCGCGCAACGAGGAGGCGGTCCAGAAAAGATCGAGGTGGAAGCAGCGTCAACAGCAGCAACAACAGCCATCTGCCTTCACCTGTAACAAGTGCGGCAGGGATTGTCACTCCCGAGTCGGACTGCACAGCCATTCTCAGCGGTGCAGATAGACTCTCAAGAAGCTATGCCATCGTCTCTCGAGACGGACGGCTGCCGATGATTTATTTGTTTTTTTGGGGGGGTAGTCTGCTTTGACTTCCCTCCTTTGTGGTGTGAGATTCTTTATCGAAGATGTGGGGGTTTCAGTGTTGCAGTCTCTTTGATATCCTGAGCCTGATGTTCTTGAGTTACCCTTTATGTCCTTTGTTTATGCTGTTTGGTTATATTTCAGATGTTCTTTGATAGGATCTTCCTTCTGGCTAGTTGGTTGAGAGTCACTCTATCCACTTTGTCTTGAGTTCTTTTGTGGATATGCTGTTAAAAACATAAGCACATAGCCCAGGCAGGAGACCCACGCCCTCAAAAAGTATCCCTCACTCTATCCTGCTATCGTCAGCCAACGAGCCCGTATTAATATAAATGTAAAGAGATTAGAGCTTTTATACTATAAGAAGAATAGATAAGAGTTGTTTTGGGGGAGAAAAAATATAATTTTTGATAGAGGGGGTGATAGATTAATAATATTTGAGACTGTGCAAGCCAGTAGGCAATATTTACATTGTATGTTAATAAAAATAGAGGAAAAGGATAGAAAAATGCATAATATAGTAAGAAAGTGGGATTGTATTGTATTGGGTTTATATAGTAATTATATTCTATTATTTAGAGTGATGGGGGGCTAAACTAGACACAAAAATGAATAAACAACGATTGAAGAGAAAGGATGAGAAGGAGAGGTTATATGCAACACATTAGAGATAAAGTTTGTTATTCTTTTTGGAAGGGGAGAAAAAAAAACAACACCCCCCCAAAAAAACCCCAAGGAAATAGAATAAAGAAAAGAAGAAAGAAAAGAAAAAATATAGAAGAAAGAAAGTAGAGAGAACAAAATTGAAAAATAAATACCCCCCAAAAAAAACCCAAGAAAAGAGAAGAAAAAAAAGAATAAAGAAAGAAAGAAAGAAAGAAAAGAAAGAATTAAGAAGAAAGAATGAAAGAGGAAAGGGAGAAAAAAAATTTAAAAAAAAAAGAAAAAAGCGATGTTTTTACTCCGTTTTAGCCTTGGTGTGTCGCCTTCTTTTTCTGTGTCCGCAGCTGGTCTAGTGTGGGGGTTCAGAGGTTCTTGTTTCTTGCAGCACTGGTGTGCGCCCAAGGTTGCCACAATGGTGTGCGCCCGCGGTTGCCCGCACGGCGCGCTCCCTTGCAGCTCACTGGAGCCAGTTGAGGTGCCCTTGCGCACTAGCCCCTGCGTACTCGAGCGGCCCCGAGAGTTTGCCTCGCGGTTGGAGCCTATTGTTGCTGGGCCGAGGTGTTTCTGTGTTCACGCTGAGGTGTCCCTGTTCGCGTCCCTGCACGCACGGGCGGCCCGAGAGCTTTCCCTGGGATTGGCGCCTATTGTCCTCTGGCTGAGGTGTCTTTGCGCTCGCGCGCCGCCCGTGCCCTTAGTCCCGCTGAGCCTAGCTCCGGGAGTTGGTCTCTCGCCTCTTAGAGCAGGGCAGTGGACACTTGTGCTCAGTGGAAGCGAGCGTCTGTGAGTCGCTGCTGCCCGCTGTTCCTGTGCTGCAGCCACCCGCCTTCCCTCACCCATCTGGGCGGGCACGAACAGAGCCTGCGCTACTGGTCTGCTTTCCGGCCCGGTGCCCGGCGCCCACGGGAGCTGTCTAGGGGTATCTGCGCACGGTCCTCTGCGTGTTCAGTGGGCCCTCCCTGTGCCCGTAGGGGCACTGATCTTATGTCCATTGGGGAGTGTCCGAGGGATGCCTGGACTCACGGCCTCGCGCACCTGGGCCAGTGAGTGAGAGCACTTCCCTATGTGCACCCCCGTGACCCAAGGGGAGGGTTGGGGAGTGGATGAGCGCGCCTCTGCACCTGCGCTCCTCAAGAATGGCCTACCACCCCCAAACTTTCCTCCCCTCTCCACCGTCCACTAGAGAAAAATATAAAGGAGAATTATGTTCTCACTTGCCCGGCAGCACGCTTTCTCCTGTCCTTCAGCGCCAATGCCACTTGGTCGAGTCCCGTCTCTGCCAGCGGGCAGAGATCCGCTCTCCTCCCGACTCCTCTCCGGGGCAGCCTGTGGTCGCCAAAAAGCCTTTGTGTGCTTCCCGCTGCAGCTCGGGCAGCTGCCCCAATCAGGAATCCCGTTTTCGTCCCCTTTTCCTCCACTATCCTCACTAAACAGGTTGTTCCCAGATGGATTTTCTCTAATCCAGCAGTGCCTTGGCTCCACTCCTGCCACTATCCAGCTGCTCACTGAGATGTTCTGTCTGCAATTAGCCCAAACTGGAGACGGGTCTCCGGAGCCTGAAACCGCAACCTCTCCTCACTCCTCCACCATCTTAAATGCCTTATTCCATTTTAGTTGTATCTTCATGATATTTATTAGCGATTTAAATGTGAAAGCAGATAGAATAATTCATAAAGAAAGAAATGGAAAGAACCTCATGATCTCTTCACCAAGGCCAAGAACGCCACCCTATACCTTGCCTGTATCTCGCTCTGCTCTTATTTCAACTCTTGTAATCCTTATTTTGATTTTACTTTTACTCATAATTGTGAATTTTAAGTTTTATCTGCTTAAAATAGCCTCATCTCAAGTGTTAAAAACTGTTATATCATGTGACTGGTCTTGAGGAGGTAAAATTTTGAGGCCACTAATTCCTCAGACACTGAGCTTGATCAATTTTTCTCTTACTCAAATATTTTGTAAGGCAACAAAAACAGCAAAAGTAATGCAGTAGACTCTCACTTTTTAAGTTTTAATTCAGCTAATTTCAGTAGTGAGGGTAAGGAAGAGACATATTTAAAGGAATACAATATAATACAGCTTATAGACATGGTTATAACTTGGTTGTCATTCCCCCAAAGAAGCTATTACAGGCAATTTAAGTTGTGGTTAGAAACAAGGATTCAAGAATTAGACAGTGTTGGTTTTTATTTATATATATATATATATATATATATATATATATATATATATATATATATATATTGCAGTAAGCTTAATTCCATCAATACTACAAGGAACAGCTTTTGTTCAGATGTGTAAGTACATCTGAGGGATACATTTCTAGAAGGGGAATTGCTGAGTCAGGGGGGATCATACATATAGAAGTATAATTACTACTGCCAAATTACCCCCTGGAGGGATTGCATCAGTTCATACTTCCACCAATAGTGAATGAATGAGCTGTTTCCTTATACACGCAATACTACTGGGTATTATATTGTAAAATATTCTAACATTAATAGTTTGAAAAGTGAAGAAATGAGGCTCCTCAATGATTGTATTATATTCTTCATAAATGAGGTTGTTTCATTTTTAAAAAGGCAAAATGAATCTAAGCCACTTTAGTGCTTCTGTATTTCAACTTAAAAGTTTTATGTAATAAACATGTTTGGAGATATAAAATATGCTAGTAATTATGCATATAGTGCTAGAAAAAGTACAGGCATAACTAAAATTATTATTTGTTGTAACAATAATTTTAAAATAGTGAATAACAGTTATCAAATTTATAAGTCGTTTAAATCCTGGTGAAATTGTATACAAATATTATAGATTTGCATAAAGACATTTATGCTATATTCTGCTTAATTTATTTATTTTACTGAAAAATCTAAGAATGGCTAATTTTAAAAAATGTGAGTTAATGCTTTGAAAATTGAAGATTTATAAAGTATCTTGCCACTTCAAATTAAAGTACAAATTTTATCTTAATAGTAATCCATTTATTTGGAATAGTTTTCCAAGAAGTATTTGCAATCACTAAATGAAAGAACATATGAAAAGCTATTTTTGGGTAGAAATAGCTATGAATATTTATAAAGTTTTCAAATATTTTAATCTTAAAATAATACATTTTCTAGCACATTATTTTTTTTCAAAGAGGCAGTAATTATTGAGAAAATAACTAAAGTAAACTTACAGAAAATTGTTAAAAACAGTAAGTTTTTAACCTATATTTTTTGTAAAGAAACAATAAAATAAGTGTAGGAAATTTAAAACATCGAAAATAAATTCTGTTATTAAAAAATGAATAAACAGACTTCCAGCCAAGATGGAGGCTTAGACGGACACGCTAGGTGTCCCTCTACAACTAGAGAGGAATACAACTACTTCAAAACAAAGGATAACTAGAAATTCCAGAAAATAAAACTACACGGAAGTCCAACATATGAAGTTATAAACCAGCGGTGCCATTTGGGCAGGTAAGAGTTAAAGAGGGCAGTGCTGTTTGCGGTCGCACCTGGAGCGGCGGGCGGCGAGGAATCCCGGCTGCGCAAGCCCCTGGCGGTGCGTGACTCCGGCGCTGGGGAGAGCGGCCGCCGCATCGCCTTGAACAGTGAGGCCCAGGGGGACGGGAGGACGGATCCCGGTCGCCTAGCTGAATAACTGTGTGAATCCATCTTGGACCCCCGCCCCCAAAGAAAGCACCACAGGGCTGCGAAATAGGTCGTGGACAGGCAGGCGCCGGTCGCTGATTTGTGACGCCAAATGGCGCCGGTCGCTGGGTCATTACGAGTACACAGGCACTGCCCCGGACAGCCGGCCCAAGAAAACAAAACGCATCTGTCAAAATGAGGCAGACAACTATAGAAATCCCGGTGACACAACTCACCAGGCAGCAGATAGAGAACCTGACAGATGAACAGATAAGAAACCTGTCAGAGGCTCAGTTCTGGGCCATTGTTATCAGGTGGCTTACAGAATTCACAAAAGAGCAGGAAAAAGATAAGAAAGAAGCGAAAAAATTTCATAACGAAAGGAACAAAACCGCATACGAGATAGAAGGTGAGAAAAAACCCAGAGTTCATTTCAACAAACTGGAATATGGAGAAGGAACAAGCAGTCAACCAATGCAGAGAGAGGAAATGGGAAGCAACAATGAGAGGATCAGAAACCTCTGGGACAGCTATAAAAGACCCAACATAAGAATCATTGGTTTGCCAGAGAATGAGGAAGATGAACTAGAACTTGAAAAATTGAGTGAAAATATAATAAAGGAGAACTTCCCAGACTTGGGGAAGGGAATAGACTTGCAGGTCCAGGAAGCAAGGAGAGTTCCCAAGAGACTGGACTCAGGGAGAACCACTCCAAGACACATTATAATCAAAATGTCAAAAATTAAAGATAAAGAGAGAATCTTAAAAGCAGAAAGAGAGAAGAAAAGCATTATGTACAAAGGGGTCCCAATTAGACTATCAGCTGACTTCTCAAGGGAGACCCTACAGGCAAGAAGGGACTGGCAAGAAATATTCAAAGTAATGAAAATCCAAAACCTACAACCACGAATACTCTATCCAGCGAAATTGTCATTCAGAATAGAAGGACAGAGAAAGTGTTTCCAGGACAAAATAAAACTGAAAGAGTTCATTAGATCCAAACCACTGTTATATGAGATGTTAAAGGGACTGGTTTAGAAAAACAGAAGCTAGGGAGATGAAACAAAGACAAACTAAATAGACAACGAGAGTGGAAAAGGAACTGTGGGTACGGGAAGCATATTGGGGGGAGGTCAACAGGGAGGGGGAATAGGGAAAGGGAGGGAGATGATATAGGAATTGGGGATCAAGGTAGGAGGGAATGGAATAGACGGAGAGAGGTTGGGAGGAACTGTATGCACAACTAATGGACATAATCTAAAAGGGGGGGGACAACTGGAGGGAGGGGGGCCACCGGGTGGAGGGGAGCAGAGGGAAGGGAAATTGGCACAAATGTAATATTTTAATCAATAAAACACATTAAATCTGAAAAAAAAAGAATAAAAATCTAGGTTATTTAAGGACATAAAGAAATCAAAAATCAAATTAAGGGAGAAAATGCTTGCACTGCCTTGCCTAAAATCCATTTTTTTCTCAAGTAAATACTCAACTAAAATCTCAGTTTTCTATGCTCTTGTGATTAACAATGATGCATGTGACATGTTTCCCACAATGCGCTTAACAAAAGGAGTTTTACTTTTGAAAAGCAAGAGAGAATAAAAGTGTTTTAAAAGACTACTTATCAGTTTTATTTGGTAGATATCCAAAACCAGTAAGTATTTTTAGTGTTATTCAATTATTTTTATTTTTGGAACATCCAGACACTCTTGAGTTTGTATCTGGTATTGCAGCTGACTTGAATCCTGACCATAATAGCTAAAGGATGGAAGGATTTGGATAACTTCTGAGAAGCAATGGGAAAACTAGAGTTGCCTATTTACCATTTTGGGACTTCTCAGGAGACCGTGGGCTTTGGAAGTGGTGGCTTGCCTCGGACACACATCTTAAGCACCTAAGTATATGCCCCATCCTCAGCCATGGAGGTGTCCAAGGCTAGTTGAGTTATGAAGAAATTTCTTTTACATGAACCACATGTCTAGATGGTCCTATACTCTAGAAATACCCCCAAATCAGTGCTAAGGCAGTGTAGTCTTCAGGCTGGACTGTATCCCTCCTGAACATTGGACTCAGCCAGTTAAGGGATTCCCAGCAAAATGAGCCCAGCAAAATCGCTCTAGGTTCTGATTATCACAGCACAGTGGGCTGCCCAGAGCAATTAGTTTTAGAGTCCAGCAATTTATATTTCAGCACGTGTGAGATGAATTCTCCAGATTCGGTTGTAAAGTATTTAACTTAGCACTTATGAAGAAGAGGATGGAGGCAGAGTATCATTTGTTTCTTATGCATTCTCAGCTTGCTTGTGGAGTGATTGGATCTTGGAGCAGGGAATCCCATCAGAGGGAATATGCTCAGATGCTTTCATTCTAGAACAGGGCAGCAAAATCATCCTGGTTAGTACCTCCAACTATAACTTCTAAGATGGGAAACTTTTAAACAATATTTTCATCATCATCGGCAGCCGTCCGTCTCGAGAGACGATGGTGTAGCTTCTTAAGAGTCTATCTGCACCGCCGAGAATGGTTGTGCAGTCCGACTCGGGAGTGACACGGTATCTGTCTCCTCCCGTGTTGAATCGACATCTTGCGATGACGCTGGAGTGTCCTCTCCAGTGAAGCTGAAGCTACAGAACCTGGACAGGGTGATATGGAGGGTCTGCTGTTGCCCATGCAGCAGACCCCCCCTCTCTTCACAGCTGAAGGATCCAAGGGAAAGACGGAGTCAATACAGCTTGGCTTCAGGTGCGTCGCAGGAGTTGCCGGTGTTGACTACAACGTCAAACCGCCTTAGGGACTCCAGCTCCGGATTTTCTGTCGGGGTTTACTCCCTTAGCCTTTCCCCTGAAGAGGTATGCCGCAAGGCAACGGAGGTTTTTTGGAATCAGAATTTTCCTTCTCTGATGTGCCCTGACTGGAAGATCGAACCAGCAACACTTAGCTCGCAGGCCGACGCTCAATCCACTGAGCCAAACCAGCCAGGGCTGAAATTATGCCACTGGAGTTTAGTTCATTTCATTACCTATGTTTATATAGCTATCAGGTCACATGAAAGATAATGACATACAAAATAGCAGAAAATATGGACGGTCCTATTTCAACATAGAGAATTTTTCTGAGAAATTACAAAGACTTCTTATTTAATTTTCATATCTTGATCATATTGTCTAAATTATACCCTATGCTGTTCTAGATCATTATGATCTAGACATGTCTTCCAAATCACTTGATAATAACATTTCCAAACAATGAACAATATCCCAAAATAGATAGACTTTAAATTTCACAAACTGAAACTATTATAAATGTCTAGAATTTTACGTATTTTTTCTGACTCTATCTACTCTTAAAAATATTAGACATTCTGTTTAAATTCACAGTTCTTTTCTTCCTCTCTCCTTTGGTGCTGATCAAGTCATTTAACCTCTATATGTTTGTTTCTTCATATCTAAACAAGGTTAATCATTTTGACCTTTTGTATTGGGGTTTTGCTGTGCTGTGAAGAAAAATATTAATGCCTGCAAAAGTACCCTGGGACCTATGGATAAAAGTGCAGGATGGAAGGAATTATTTTGTTTAAGAATGGAAAAATAACTACACTTGAGTAGATTCACTTCACATGTGTGTCTTATTTCAGTGAACTTGAACAGAGAGAGGTCACTGGAGTGGGCAGATGTTCACATGCATGTTCTGACTGGTAAGCAATAATGTCAGGAACACATAGAAGCTCCCTGACCTGATCAATTTGCCTCTTCATTTATTTATTCACAGCTGAAATCCACTTGCAATGCAAGGGGACAAGCATTCTTGTTGGCAGATAGGGAAATCAAATTTACTTAGTTTGTGCTTTTAAAATGAACCTGAGGAGAAAATTAAATTCCAAATATTTCATAATTGTGTTTTAGCAAATATATCTTCATAAACTGTCTTTCATTTATTGCTGAGAGAGGATAAAATTCATTGTGAAAGCTTGACCCCGACATCATCCCTTTATTGCATTGATTTTGATTTTGGCAAAGACCATGATCAGGAGAACATCTGCTCTGCCATTCTCCTTTAAATGCCTCTAAGAAATACAAGGACATGACCTAGATGTCCCTATTTCTCTCTAGGAAGTACTAAATCTCTGCTCTTCTACTCTCTTTTCTGACTGATATCCATTTATATAGTATAATATTAATACCTGAGAGCAAATAAGATTTATCAAAGAAAAGTCTGATAACAAATCATACTTAAATCCAAATTTTATAATTTTCTTCAGTAGTGACATATGATCTTAAACTTATAGAAATTACAAGTGGTTCAATTAAACAGTATAAATTATTCCAGACCAGGGTGAGTCATGTATCCAACATTGCTTTTTTTTTTTTTTTCTGTATTCTTTAGAAAATACTATATTTACCAGCTTTAAAAAACTGCCTGGAATTAAACCACTCAAAATCTCTATTTTCAATAAGACTATGAAATGAAGTGATCCTAATGGCTCCCCATTGCCAGTTAAAAACAGCTCCTATTCATCCTGCTTCCCAAAGTTCCATAAAATTTGACTGTTCTTTGCCTCTAACAGTGGTAACAGTTCATGCTTACCAAGCATTTGCTTTATATCTGGTGCTGTGCTCAGCGTTTTACCTTTCCCAACTCAAATCATTCTAAGAACTCTACAAGCTAAATACAGATAGTTCATAAAATTACAAATGTGTAGACTGAAGTTAGAGGAGATTGAGTACCTTTCTCAGTCTCAAAGCTAGTGAGTGACAAAGACAAGGAACAAATTCAGTCTGATTTTAGAATCCTTCTCTTAAAACCTACATTGTATTGTCTACTTTCCAAACACCTGTGGAAATAATATGCTTTGTTTTTATCCACCTGTTGTTCGGTATTACTCTCTGTCTTCATTCCTCCCTCTAAATTCTTGTACATGTGTGAGGTTACAATTTTTTAAAAAATATATTTGTCTTGAGTTGTTCTCAATAAGAACTGATCTATAGTATACCATCGGAGAACTTTAATTTTTTTTCTAACTGGTTTATTTTTTGTATAAACTAAGATTACTTATAATTATAGCACATGCCATTGTTTAAATATATTTTTGTCAGATCAGGAAAAAAAGTAGACACTTGGGAAAACCCAAGCTAAAATATGAGATGGCAAAAAAATTGACCTCTGAATTCTTAGAAGTTCTCCTAATCTGTCCAGGGTCATACAATTCTCTTTTCATTAAGCAAATGAACTCTTGGAAGGGTCTTTTATAATAGGCATGATCATCTGGTGCAACCTCTTTCAGAAGTACCACATTTGTGATCTTCTTACATTCTTTTCTTTTAAAATTTGTTTTTGTAGTCAACATATAGTTGGAATTTGCTTTTTAAAAATCTAAACTGACACACTCTATCTTTTAATTCCAACATTTAGACCATTTACATTTGACTTGATTTGTGATATATTTATATTTAGTATCTTGCTACAGTTTGTAAAATTGTCCAATATATTCTACCTTCCTTTTTACTTTTTTCTGCCTTCTTTTGGATTGAGTAAATATAATGATTTTCTTCTATCGTCTTTGTTGTTCTGTTGGCTAATCACTTCGTTTTATTGTTTTAATGTTTGTTATAGGGTATCTAACAAACTTCTTAAACTTACCACACTTAATCTATAATTATCAATTGTAAATGTACAAATTCATGTATAGAATAAGACCTTTCAGATTTATGTTATTTCTTCCCTCCTGAACTTTTGCTATCATTGTCAAACATTTTACATAAAAATTTGTTATAAACCCCCAAATCATAGCTATTGTTTTTGTTGAAACAGTCCTGATACACTTTAATAAGAATATGCCTTATTTATTCTGTAGCTAACATTTCTGGTGTTTATCATACTCTTGTATAAATATATTTTTCAATATGGTATTATTTTCCTTTTTGTCCAACAATGTTCTTTAATGTTTCTTACATGTGGATGTGCCACTGTTGAATTCTCTCAGTTTTCCATGTCTGACATATTTATTTCACATTCTTTTTTAAAAAAATATATTTCACTGGGTATAAAATTTTATTTTCACAAGTCTTTAATATGTTTTCATAGAAAATGAAAGATGTTGCTTCATTGTATTCTCACTTGAATCATCTCCAGTAAGAATTATTCTGCCATCTTACTATTTATTTTTCTCTACAGAAATGTCATTTCCAGATATTCTCAAATTTTTCACTCTTTTGCCTGATTTTGAAAAATGTGATTATGATGAGCTTTTGATGTAGTTTTCTTTATATTTCCCATGCTTGAGATTTGTTGAGAGATCCATGGGTATAAAGTTTTCAGAAAATTTGAAAAATTTTCACTCATTTTAGCTGCAAAAATCCCCTCCCCACTTTTCAAGGGCTAATTACATGTCTGTTCAATAGGTCATCATCTCTTCTCTAATTTTTAAACATATGGGATATAGTTGTAACTGGTTTAATTTACTTTTCTGCCAATTTTAAGATCTGCTTAAGTTCTGTATTGGACTTGATTGGTTGATTATAATTTTTTTTTATTTTGGGCTGTGTTTTCCTGGTTCTTTACATGCCTGATAATCTCTGACTGAATATAAGATATCATTGACTTTTCCTTGTTTTTGCTGACACTTTTTGTATTTCTATAAATATTTTTTAATTTGGTTCTGAAACATAGATAAGCTACTTAGTATCAAACGTATTCCTCATTTTTATGACTTGTGCAAATCGAAAGTAGTGCTCCATCTATGGTTAATTATTCTCTACTGAATCAGGACCTCCTTGAATTCTATATTCAATCTCCCTTGAGTTTTCCCTTTTTTTTTTTTTTTTTTTTTTGGTAAGAAATGGCACTATTCCTAACTGCATATGAATGCTAGGCAGTCTTGGTTTTAATTTTTTAGCTGGAGTTTTTCTAGGCACTGTTAATTAGTATGCTGAAAACTTAAGGGGATCTATCTGTAGATCTCTGTTTGTTTTGTGTTTTTCCCCTTCTCTGCAATCTTGAGCACTCATCATTCCCTGCATCAAATCTATGGCTAGATGTCTTTAAGCAAAATGTCTTCCTCCAGGCTTCTGTGTAATTCTTGAAAGCATTTTAACTTTGCTGACTTCCTCAATACAACAAATCTTCACCCCCACCCCCAAGTCTGTCTTAACTTTTCCTCTACATTTCAAAGTATCTGAGGTTCATCCCTACTAAGAAAGTCAATACTATCATATAAGTATCTGTTCACCTATCTCCCTTGAAGGGATTATCGTTGACATTTAAATTGCTACATCTGCATTACATAGTAGAAGTTAAGAATATTCGTTATTGGATGAATGAGACAGAATTCTCAATCATGTCTGTAACTCAGAGAGAGAAATGCAGTCCCCATATCTAGGAGGCTAATGAAAGAAACAGATATTCCTGGAAATTTCAAATAAGAGTCCATTGAGTCAGGTATCAGATATTTTGAGTAAATGAATTAATTCACTCTCATAAGCTGTTCAGGTTTTACATGTTCATGATATCAAATAGTAAATTAATATAACACAGAGTATTTTATATTCAGTAGTAACTGAGAGTTTGTTAAAAACCCTCTTCTCTTTACCAAAGTAGACCTTTCTCTTTGACACAGTTGAACTGCATTTTATGTGGGCTTTTAAATTGCATAGGAAATTTTCTGAAAGGTCATTGTTCATAAAATAAGACTTCATGCCAAGAACTAGATGCACTTGGATGCTCAGGAAGCTAAATAGAAATAAGCCCCCCCCCCCCCCCCGTCTTCTGACCAAGACTATTTTTTTAAGGCTTAGACTCTCTGTTTACCAACTCTAGAAAACTGTTGATCTTTTTTTTTCCCCCCTGATAACATAAGAACCAACCATAATTTTATTTCTTGAAGTTTTCTACTACTTAGAATGCTCTGAAGTTTTTGCCACAATTGAATTCATATTGACTCTACTGTTCTCCCTGTGGCTGTTTCTAGTTCTGTGAAACTCTTGTTTTTTGTGCTCAGAATATTCTTTTTGAAAGACTGGCCTGCCTCCTCCTTCAGATACTTGGCCTAGAAGCAGTTATCTGGTTGCTGCCTCCCACGGGAACGTTCTCTTTAGCGAAGCTAATGATCATTAGAGGTCTGGCCCTTGCTCTGTGGGTGGGAAATAATCTACGACAGCGTTATTACCGCACTTGATCGCTCCGTGATTTTGCTATTCCTGGGAAACATCTTTTATAGTTAATTTGGGAACAAATTAAATGGATGCAGATTTCAAACAGTTTAAAGTCACTTTTTATGGACTAAGAGAGGCTAATCTTCACATACACTCCCAATTCAGGAGTAAGCCCCAGACTTCAAGATATTCATTGGCAGCTGTTTCTCAATTTATTCAATATCATTAGGTGTGCTTAGTGGCAGATTCTGAAGTAGAAATCTAAACAGGTAATGAGTATAATCCAATTTGCATGTTAGCCAATTGCTTTTAGAGAAAGGATTAATTTATAAGGGGGTACATTAATTTAAATCAAGTAAGGCCAATTCTCTATCCTGAGTTTAAATCCTTTGCCCATTTTTGTCCTCCTGGATACAATATAGAAATCTGCATTGGATAAATATCTCCACCAGAAAAAAAAAATGAATTGAGAATCGCCTTCAGAGCTTTGAACTAAATCTTACACAGTAACAGATGCTCTTTACTAAAAAAGCTCATTTCACCCCATGTATTTAACAGCATTGATTTTCATGACTAAGAGTATCTTTTACAAGTGAGAGGGCTGGGAGGGGGGGGTAGTGCGTAGAAGAAAGTACACCCCATGATCTCCTGTCCTTTCATACCCATTCATATAGTGCACATTGATCCCAGTTATTTTGACAAGCACACACATTATTGCAGTTAAGTAGCCTGGGTGGTCCCAGCGAGAACTAGGGTACAGCTTGGTAGCACATTTCTGTAGTGATTGTGACAAGCTTTGATAAATAACCCAGCTGACCACTAAATTTACTTTGAAGCAGAGAACAGCATCAATGGAGAAGGTGCTTTTACTCTCCTGATCCAGAAAGTCACCTCAGCACACAGGACAAAGTGTAGTAAGGAGCATTGTGAAAGAAAAAGAATATATTACTCAGATATAGCACTCTTTCTGTTTTTCTTCTTTGTCCACAGAGACTGAAAGAATTAAAGCAACGGGAATTTGCTCGAAATGTCGCTTCCAAGTCGTGGAAAGATGAGAAGAAACAAGAGAAAGCACTTAAGCGTCTTCATCAGCTGGCTGAGTTGAGGCAGCAGACTGAATGGTAAGAATGAGAGGTATCACAGATTGTTCAAAACTCTTTTCAACCTCTGAGGAAATGTCAATGATAAATTTACTTGGTTTACTGTAACAATATAAACAAGCTGTAATTAATCAACAGATATGTTTGAGGGCAAATGTTTCTAACAGTTAAAGGTTTATAAATTAGTTATTTCGGCATCTGATTTTTTCTGTGCCTAATATCATTAATCTAATGTGCTCCTTAATGAAATGATCCAAGAATGATATACTAGCATGTATTATATTCAGCTGATTCAAATGGACTTATATAGCATTTAAGTAATTAAGTTTTATATAACAATTTTAAAAACCATAAATAACAATGCATCTTTTGGGGGAGGAAATAAATCTCCTGTGCATTCCCTGTACATACCTGAATCTAGAATAAATGGCACTATCATTATCTGTACAAATAAGACATAATTAAATTTACCTTTTAAATTGATAATTATAGCAAGGATACACTAACAGATTCTCACAGTTGAAAAATAGAAGTTTTACATAGTTTACAACTGCAGAATGCTTCAAAGTAATGAGATTGTTACCTGAAATTCAATTAAATTTGCAGATTTTGACTTGTGTTTATATGAATCATAATGAAGGACACCAATGTAGGTAATTAATGTAGTTGACAGCAAGCAACCTGGTGAATTGTGAAATTTATAGCTTTGTGCCAGAATTTAAACCTCTGTTTTTTTAAGCGAAAAGCAATATATGTGCTAAGTGAAATAAGCCAAAGAAAGACAAATACCATATGATTTTATATGTATGTGGAACCTAATGAAGAAAAAAATAAACACAAAAAATAGAAATAGACTCAAAGGTACAGAGAACAGACTGACATCTGTCAGAGGAAAGAAGGGGGTTGAGGAATTAGGTGAAAAATGTGAAGGGATTAAGCAAAAACAAACAAACATATAAAAAACCTTCATAGACAAAGTGAATAGTATGGTGATTATGAGAGGGAAAAGGGGGTGGCGACGGTAGGAGAAGGTAAAGGAGGGTATAAATAATGATGGAAGGAGACTTGACTTTGGGTCATGAACACACAATACGGTATACAGATAATGTTTTATAGAATTTACACTTTAGTCCTTTATCATTTTATTAATCATTGTCACCCTAATAAATTCAACTTAAAAAGCAATATACAATAAACATAGGAGTAAATGACTCAATTATAGTACCATAAAATATTAGACCCTCAGATTTGATTATAAAAATATTTATTTTTAGAATTATGGGTAAAAACACAGTACTCAGCTTGCGTATATTAATGTATTTGTGCATGAGTTATCTTAGGATAATTTAAATTATGAGAATACATCAAATATAATTATGTTATGAGAAATTTGGTATGAAGGGAAAATAAAGGTTGGAAAACCATGTATCCAGGGGTGAAGTTAATGGCAAGATGCCTGCTATGAGGTCACAGAAACTGGACACACATTTGATACTGAGCTTTCTTCTCTAAAACACACTGAGGATCTCATAATATGTTATTCAAAACCATTGTAAATAAGATACTAGACAGTCCTTGTCAAAACAGAGCTTAGAAAAAACATCTAATGATTATAATAGTAGCTCGCGAGAAAAAAAATCTAGAGTAGATGTTAATTCCTGAGTGATTAATTATGAGGTACCCTAAATCAGATTATTTTTTAAAAGAACAAGGCTCACTATACAGAGACACCATTTAGATAGGTCATTTAAGGGCACACAACAGAAAATCCAACTACAGGACATTTATTTACACAATGGAGTTCTACTTGGCCATAAAAAAGAAGAAAATTTTACCCTTTGTGATAGTATGGATGGACCTGGAGAATATTATGTTAAGTGAAATAAGCCAGTCAGAGAAAGAAAAATGCCATATAATTTCACTCATATGTGGAATCTAATGAACAAACTGAACCAGCAAGCAAAACTGAAACAGACTCATAAAGAGAAGATGACAGCTAGTGTGGGGTGGGGGGTTAGCGGGTGGAGGGAGGAATTGAACAAAAGGAAGAAGGACTCATGGACCTGGACAAGTGTGCTGATTGCTGGGATGCAGAGGGATAAGGGGACTAAATAATAATGAGGAAAAACACAATAAAGATTACATTTTTTTAAAAAGAATTTTTTTTCAAAAAATATTCTAAGTTTGCAGAGCTACTCATTATGTCTTCAAAATTATAGCAAATTAAAAGATTTACCCTATTGGGGTTAGCTGTCTCTCAGGAGGAGCTTATTAACTAAACAAATACATACCTAAGCACATCCTCTATAGAGCAGGCAGGCTTTTTAGATCCGACCTGCTCATATTGTGAGGAAAACAATAGGTGTTCAGCTTTCCAGCTACAGAGCCTGAGGCTAGGAAACTTAATTAATTTACTTTTTTAATACCCACCTCTCCTGCCTTCCAGACAATTTTTTTCTGCTTAAGCTGTCTCATGGCCTAAGGGAATTCAGTTAATAGAATTATTAAATATTTTATTTTGGAAGCTGAATTGACAAATGAAAGTAAGAAATAAAATTTAAAATAAATCAACTCTATTACTCCTTTCCCAGGCAGCTTTCTTTATTCTTTATTTCTTTATTCTTCTTTCTTTGTTTCATTATTCCTTGATTGTCCTTTATTCCCATAATGAGTTTCTGAGTAGGATGATGTAGTTAACTGAAGATTCTTTCATGACCCTATGGAAAAGAGAAGTGAGTTTAATAATAGTAAGAATATTTTAATCAGACTGATTTTTAAAATGATGGTGGAAACTATTAATGATCTTATAAGAGGCAGTTAACTGCAGCTATCTCTTGAGTAGTTCAAACCAATTTGGTTTCTCAGCAAAACCAGTTACTGTATGCAGAGAGATTCGAACTGCTATAACTTCTATATGTGTAAGTCTAAGCATAGTGCAGTTAGAGACAATTTTGCAAATTAAAAAAATTGGAGGACCACTGATTCTGAGAATATGAAGTTCTTTAAATAAGAACTGAATAATGTGGGGCATTGGGAAATTATATCACAAAATGAAATCATCTTCTTTTGATATGTTTTATTTCCTGTTTGGAAGGTATACTTTTTGTACAAGAGGGAAGGAAATTATGCATGTATTGAGTTGCTATGAATTAAAATTTTTGGAGATCTATTGGAATGGACAATCTGTTAATAAGAATTAAAAGGCTACTGCTATAGTCACATTTTATTATAAATAAAAAATAATTAGGTAAAAAACACAGACAGAAACTGAAGGAAGTTCTGGAGGAGGGAGTGAAATTATAAATAATGATATAATATACAAATTAAACCTTCAATTATATTATAAGGCATAAACTTGTATTAAAATAATATTACTTAAAACATCACAAGATAAAAAATTAGAATTTTCCAAAATAATAAAAATAAGTTAGATTTAAGATAAGGAAACTCAAATTTATAAAACAATGAGGTCAAAAGTTTAAAGCACAAAAATAAGAGGTACAAAATATTAATAATAATAAAATGTTAAAACTTGTGAGAAAATATAATGATAAATGTACATTGGTTTGTAAAGTGAGGACAAAAATTAAGGACAAGAAAAGCAAAATATAATATAAAAACAATAAGAGAAAAGAGCTTTAAAATGTTTAAAAGTATGTAAAAGAAAGAACCTTGCACATTAAAAAGATAAATGGTAAAATAAAACAGAAATATAGAAAAGAACATTTAGACTAACATAAGTCAAAGCAAGAAAATGCACAAAACACTACCAGCATAATAAGTAAACATATTATTAAGGAAAAAATATAGTGAGAGAATATAAAAATAGTAAAATATCTGCATCATCAGGGAGTCAGGAGGAGTAGAATTATAATATTTATGCACCAAGCTTTTGGAATAATTTCTGCTAAGTTTAGTGCAGATAATATCAGATTGAATCATGTTCCTGGGGAAGGTAACTTAATACAGAAAAATAGCTCCTACTTAATCCAAAGAGCGGCTACAAATATGGAAAAGAATGTCTTTGGCACCAAGGAAAATTCAGTGCTACAGATGTTTCTGCCCCACACCCTTCCACCCCCAAGCTGCAGGCACTTTAAAAGACCAATAATTAAGGAAACCTCTATGCTTCTTACTTTCCTTTATGTTTGAAAGTAATATTCAATGACCCGTGCACCTTAGAATGTTCCTCTTCATTCCTCATAATAAATAGGCATAAATACCCTCTCTAAAGAGCATTTTTTAAAAGAACAAATTGGGAGATTAGTGTGATGAATAAGAGGAGATTTTCATTATGAAACAGTAACTGTAAGGAGAATAATATAGTTTTATAAAGTTTTAAAATTGATTCCACAAGATTTAAGGAAACACTATAACTTTAAATCTATAGTCATTAATTTATGAAGAGAGGACATACTGAAATTATTAAAGACTGAATTGTGGTTGAAATTACTGTTCATAAATTAAAATTTATATAGACATAGTAAACAACAGATTGGACATTGTAAAAATTTGAATCAGTAAAGGAGAAATTTAAAACAAGAAATTCTTTCTGAACTAGAGACAAAGACTAAAGACACTGGAGTACTGAAATAAATAATAAGATCTAAAATGTATATTCAGGAGAGCTAATATAAATTTAACATATAAATTCCAGGACAAAAAAAAATACAGAACAGGCAAGACACAATATTTAAAGAAATATGAAAAGTGTCTGAGCTGAATGAAGTTGAACTGACAGTACTCAAAAGTACTAGCAAAAATTAACCAAAAGAAATCAATCTGTAACTACGGTCTGGTAAAATGTTATAGATATGTGACTTATTGTGTGTAATAAACATAATAAACATATAATTATATAAAAATATAATAAAATATTATATTAGTAAAAATGAAAAATTATAAATCTTACAAATGCTTAAGCAGATTCATTTCAAAAATGAATAAAAGGAGGCTGATTAAATATGTCTGCAATACTAAACATGTATGAAAAATGAAGCAAAGTACATGAAATTTGGTGAGGGAGAAAACTGTCACTCTAGAGTTCTATGGTGACTGGTCAAATAGTTATAAGTGAAGGCAATAAGAAAGAATTTCTCAGACCAAGGGCTCAGAGAGCACTCCTCTCCATTAGAATTTAACTACATGTGGGAAAGATATCAGTTGTTTTAGTATTGTATGTTTCAGCAATCAATGACTGAATAAAAATGAAATAAAATTATAAAATAGAAAAAAGCAAATATACACATATTGAAGCAGGTTGTAAAAGAAAAGGGAAAGGAAAGGCGAAAGACGGCTCCAAACAAACAATCAGATCACTGATGTGATTTGTATTGCCTTCCCCCGAGTAAGGCCTTGTGTTGTAGTAGAGCTTTTACAGGTAGAGCCTCAAAGAGATAATTTTAATACAAAGAGTTTTATCATATATATATATTTGTTTCCCATTTTCTGGTTGAACTACTAATTAAGCTCAGTAAAATTAATGATCTTTTCAAAGCTACTATACACACACACACATACACACACACACATACACAAAAGGTAAAAAGAAAATACTTTGGTAAGTTAGAAGCAAAATAAAATATTTCAAGATAACTGAAGATATTGAAATGGCTTATAAATGTATGTTACTTTATTATACATTTTTTATAGTTAGTCAAAGCAGTGAGAAGTTATAAAGAAAGAATTAACCATTTCAATTTAAAAGGAAGTAAACATGAAGGAATTTTAAAACTGAGGAAATAAAAATTATAAAATGTTAGTTTATACAAAAAAACAAATTAAAGATATATTTTTATACTTTGGAAGTGACTTAATTCCATTTAATTTTTAATTTAATTTAGAAATAGCTGCTCTGAAACAAACATATACTGAGTTGTAAGTGCAGTGAAATGGTCATATTACAATAGACAGAGTTCATAAGCAGTAGGATGACCCATCATAGAAACACTATGAAATGTTCACAAAGCGATAAGATCTAATGTCTTAATCATTTTAATATTTATTGTATTTACAGTGTTTCTGGAAATGGACCAGCATACAAAGCCCCCAGGGTAGCCATAGAAGGGATTTTCCCAGTTAAGAATGGCAGAAAAGCATCCTGCATGAAGAGCGCTCCTCTCCTTAAAGGAAAGAACCTCCCCAGGAGCATTTCTGATAAACAGCGGTCTACCATGCTAAATCGACACCAGTTACAAACAGACAGACTTTATTTGTTTGGGAAGCGGGTGCCACAAACATCTTCAGATCTCAGTAATGCAAATCGCCGGACAGGAGTATCTTTTTCTTTTTCCAAAAAAGTCCATGTGAAATTAGAATCTTCAGCATCAGTTTTTAGTGAGAACACAGAAGAAACCCATGATTGTAACAAGTCACCCATCTACAAAACAAAACTATCTGCGGAGAAATGCAGGTGCCGCAGGTTTGCAGACGAGGCTACACACCTCATGAAGGAAGATGACAGAGACATCTCAGCAAACCATCTGGAGAGTGTTTTGCACAATAGTGTCTCTGTAAGTGCTCAAATTTTGGGAGACAAAACCAGCTCTGTTGAAACCTTACAAGATTCTATTGGCTTTCATGCTTCTTTCGCTAAATCTAACATTTATCCTTCAGATGTGGATTTTACTCCTTCCAGTAGAGAAAAAGAAACTAGAAATACATTGAAGAACCTTTCAGAAAGCTGCATTAACCACTCATGCCAAGCATATGCTGTCTCCAGCCCACCAAACATTTACCAGCACAATGATGCCAGGATATTTGAATGTCTGGATGAGTTTCCATCACTAGAGCCAAGTGAGCAAAATGATCCAGTGCATCAGAATTCAAACTCCAAAAAGGAGAAGAGAGAAAAATCCTTAAACGAAACAGGAAGAGTTAACAAAAATGTGCAAAGGCTCATAAAAGAAGCCTGTTTACGTGATGTGAAGTCCAAAACAATGCCTTATCTCCACGTGCAAAGCAAGGATGGCCACACCACTCTCCAATGGCCTACAGAGCTTTTGCTCTTTACAAAAACAGAGCCCTGTATCTCTTATGGCTGCAACCCATTATATTTTGATTTTAAGATTTCTCGGAACACAAAGCATAACCAGGATCCAGAGGACTTAAAAACAAAACTGATTAAGGAGCCCTTAGAAATGAAGACTAAAATAGAGAGCCAAGTCTCAGGTTTAATTGAAGACCAACAAAAATGGATCCAAGAAGATAATCAGTCTGTAAAACCAAAGATAATAGCTAATCCAGATTGGGAAAATTTACACAGAAAATATAAATTAGAATACAGTGATTCTGAGCCAAACGCAAGTAAACACAATTTTAGTGAAAGTGATTTAGAAATGAAAAATCCTGAAGTGCCTGCCTACCTTGATATCTCTCTAAAGAATTGTGTCGGAAACAATAGTGATAATGAACTTAAGGAATCTGTAAGGGCCCACTGGCAAAGCTGTCAAAGGATAGTTCTAAATGATGTAAACGAGAGTCTGTCTTTTACTCCGTACCTCCCTAGGACCAAAAAGCATAAACTGATTCCCTGTGATCCTCATTCAGATTTTGAAGATGGAAATCAATTCTCCTGGAATTCTAGTCCTTACACAGTAAGGGGTCAGAGCGACCATGGGCAGGACTTCAGTGTGTTTTTGAATAATAACCACATCAGTATGACCAACAGGGTGTCTGGGTGTAGGAAAAAAAGTTACAAGCGAAGCCCTCCAAAGTTATCTCTAGAGAGATGTTCTAGCCCTTCAGACACATCCCCTGACAGAACATCCAGTACTTGTTCAAGTCAGAGGTCCAGTGGGAATGGCAGAGGTAATTTGCTGTACTTTTGCAAAAGAGAACACAACTCACTTAAAAGGCACAAAGGGAAACGCCAAAAACACAGCTGCCTCTGCTTGCCTGGTGAGGTAGCCGACAGCGACTGCCTGCAGTCTGAAACACAGAGGGACAGGAACAGCAGACTGTGGGAATCGTTTAAAAATAAAAACTACTCAAAACATAGACATGGTCACTGCAGACAAAGATATAAACCGGGGAAAAATCAACAGCAATCTTCAGGGCCAAAATCCAGGAGAGTCACCCAGTGTGACACTAGCTCACAGGTTTTCTGTGCTGAGCGTAGTGGAGGACCACCTGCCTGCCAGGGACCTCAGCACAGCCGGCTGGGCTCTTACTCAAGAGGGAAAATGTATTACTTAAATAGGAGTGAAAGAAGTCAACAGTCTTTTCATAGTCCTCATGTTTGTGATTTGGGAAACATAAAACCCATGCAGTGTCACTCCAGGAATATCAGCTGTCTTCTGAGGAACTGTTCCAGCCACCCTTCAGAGTTAAACATTACAGAAGGGGGGAAGACCTCCATGACAGCCAAATGCCTTTTAGAAAGAATTCAAGCCAAGAAGTGTCAAGAACAATCAACTAATGCTAAGGTCTCTTCAAACAGTTGTAAAAATGAATCAGAAGCTCATTCACAAATCCAATGCACAATTCAGTTTACACCATCAGGCTGTAACAGACCAGCATTGCCTTTGTCTGAAAATATACAAACTCCAAGTAAAAGAAATAATGACAGAGGCAGTGCAATTCAAAGAACTATTGAGAAAGACAAAGTCAACGGTTCACAGACAAATAATTTTACTGTTTTAGTAGACACTGATTGTGATAACCATCTTTCTAAAGGTATAATTCACATAGTAGCAGACTCTCAGCCACCGAACATGAAAAAGAACCCAACAACAAAAGAACAATCAAAACCTTTAACAAGTGAAGTCCAACCTTTCCTCCAAAGCTGTGACCCATTGCCAAATGATTTCCCTGGTGCTTTTCCATCCGATAGATATACTGGTGTTAGTGATTCAACAGAGACCAAAGAGGACCAAGTAAACCCAGACTTGCAGGATGTAAGCATGTGTACGAATCAAGCAGAGGAGAATATAGACTCTTACTATGACAGAACTATGCAAAAGCATAACAAAGTAGCAGATGAATTAGAATTGTGTCATAAATCTCTCTCTCCCCCTTCAATTCAACAGCCAGTAACGTTTTCTCCCGATGAAATTGATAAATATAAGCTCCTTCAGCTACAAGCCCAGCAGCATATGCAGAAACAGCTCCTATCAAAGCACCTCCGAGTGCTGCCTGCTGCGGGGGCGGCTGCCTTCTCTGCGGCCTCAGCGGTGCAGACGGTCCCGGTTCACCAGCACGCTTCTTTGACCACCATCCACCACACGTTCCTGCAGCATTTCGCTGTTTCGGCTTCCATAAACTCCCAGAGTAATCACCTTCCTATAGCTCACCTACACCCTCTTTCACCACATTTTGCTCCATTCGCATTTTCCCCGCTGCCTCCAGCCATCATCCCTGCACACCCCACCTTCATGGCAGGTGGCCCCCTGCATTTAGTCACTGCTGCCCCCTTCCACCCATCTCACATAGCACTGCAGCCCCTGCCCCCAGCAGCATTCATCCCCACGTTGTTTGGCTCTCACTTAAACCCAGCCCCAGCTTCTATCATCCATTTGAATCCTTTAATTCAACCAGTGTTTCAAGGTCAAGATCTTTGCCATCATCCTTGCTCCAGTCAGATGCAACAGTTAAATGGAGTGAAAGAGGCCTTAAATGTGTCAGCGCACTCAAAGTAATAAGTGTTAAAACCTTTCTTGGGGATAAATAAAGCAAATTGTCACTACCTACCAAATGATATATTTAAAGTGTTCTGATTATTATCAGATTTAAATACTGATGTCAATTCAAAATGTGACCAATATATAAATAGGAACTGAATTGCCAATAGTGAAATAGGAGCATTTTAAGTATTTCCTTTAACTTGAAAAAAAATAATAAGACAAATTTAAAATTGTTTTATGGAAAGGGAGAAGTGTTAAAAATCCCTTTTAGATGAATTCTCACATAGTATTATAAAACAATAACAGAAAAAATTCAAGCAGATCATTAATATTATGAAGGAAGTCAAATGGAACATAATACCCTATGTTTTAGGTGTTCATTGAGTAAGTGAATGAATGAATATACATTTGGTTTTATTCACCAGATAATAATAAAAGGTCAGTAAGATGAACTAATTATTAAAAGTAATGTTTTATGGTTAACTATTACCTAAACTTTCAGTCTGTATAGTTTGTTTCAATCTATACAATCTATATTTTCATAGAAAATAAGAGATAAGAAATTTTCTGATTAAGGAAACAAAACTACCCTTCAATGAAAAGTAATCTTTATACAGATTACACTTGTAGTATTGAGTTTCTGTGAAAAATTGGGTTGTCTGTTTCACATGCATCTGTGTCAAAAGAATTTTGTAATTGTAAGAACTAAAATTAAGAATGTTTGACTTTTGTATAAGAAAACAAAATCTATCATTAGTATTTGCTAATGCAAAATAAAATATACTCAGAATAAGATTTTGAATATGTTGGTCAATCTTACAAATACTAAAGGGGCTAAATAGTATGTTTTCTTTACTCTTCTCAGAAATCTTATTGTATTCAGCCAATATATGTACAAGTGGAGAGGTAAAGTTTTGGAAATGTCAGAATTTTTATGTGATATTTACTGGGAAATGTTTAAAAGTATTTGGTGTGTTTTTATTCAATTACACTAGATATTTATAAAATACAGTGAATGATGAATAAAATCAGCATTCTTGTAATTTTGCAAATAATCTTAAATATTCATTCAAAATGTTTTCAGGCCCACAGAATTTGTATTTTCACATTTATATTTCTGAGTGGCCATCCAGTTTGATTTATTACTTTATATTCTTAAAAGAAAAGCTTGTATGACTGTACATTCCCCATAAACATAAATTTTAGAGGAAACTAAACAAAAATGGAGATAATCAGTCACCCACCACTGTGTATTGTGATGCAAACTCTTCTATCACTGAAGATAAGAGGGACCCTTGATTCATCCTTGGCTTTATGGGGAAGAGAACTATACTTACTGAAGATCCATTATGTGTCAAGGGAGTCAGGCTAAGCAGCTCACCCGCACTATCTTATTTAATCTTCACTATTGTATTTTTTCTAAATAAACATTTTGTTTTATTTATTTTTAAAATTTATTTTTGAATAAGCATTCACATACAATATTACACCAGTTTCAACATAGCTGTACAACATAGTGATTAATATTTGAGTACCTTATGATGTCCTCACCCCACTAAATCTAGTATCCGGCTGACACTATACATAGTTATTACAATATTATTAACTATATTTCCTATGCTGTACTTTTCATTCTGTGACTGTTTTTATAACTGGAAATTTTGACCTCCTAGTCACTTTTCCTTTTTTATTCAGCCTCCTCACATCTGGTAACCATCAATCTGCTTGTAACTATGGCTTTGTTCCTGTTTAATTTGTTCATTTATTGTTTTTTAGATTGCACATATAAATGAAATCAAATGGTTTTTATCTTTCTCTGTTTGACTTATTTCACTTAGTACAATGCCCTCTAGGTCAATCCACGTGGTCTCAAATGGTAAGATCCCATTATTTTTCATGGTTGAGTAATATTTCACTATGTATAGGTACCACCTCTTCTTTACCCATTTGTCTATCGTTGGATACTTAAGTTGCCTCTATATGTTGGCTATTGTAAATAATGCTACAATAAACATAGCAATGCATCTATCCTTTTAAATTAGTGTTTTGGGTTTCTTTAAATAATTACCTTGAAGTGGAATTTTTGGTGATAGTTCTATTTTTTTATATATTTGAGGAACCTCTATACTGTTTTCCACAGTGGCTGCACCAATTTACAATCCTGCCAACAGATTATGAAGGTTTTCCTTTCTCCATGTTCTTGACAACACTTGCTGATTGTTGATTTATTGATGGTAGCTATTCTGACATGTATGAGGCAGTACTTCATTGTGGTTTTGGCTTGCATTTCCCTGATGATTAATGATGTTGAGCATCTTTTCATATGTCTATAGGCCATCTGTATGTCCTCTTTGGAGAACTGTCTGTTTAGGTGCTCTGCCCATTTTTAAATTAGATTTTTTTGTTATTTTGGTATTAAATTGTATAAATTCCTTACATATATATTGGATATTAACCCCTTATCAGATGTATCATTGACAATATCTTCTTTTGTTCATTAGGTTGTCTTTTCATTTTGTTAATGGTTTCATTTGCTGCGCAAAATTTTTTAGTTTGATGTCATCTATTTGTTTATTTTTATTTTTTGTTTTCTTGGCCTGAGCAATGTCAAAGAGTTAACTGCCAACTTTTTCTTTGAGGAGTTTTATTGTTTAGAGTCTTCCATTGAACTCTAATCCATTTTGAGTTTATTCTTGTGTATGGTATAAAAAGTGGTCTAGTTTTATTGAAGAGACTGTCTTTACTCCATTGTATATGCTTGCCTTCTTTGTCATAGATTAGTTGACCACATAGGCATACGTTTATTTCTGGGCTCTATTTTCTGTTCCCTTAATATATATGTCTGCTTTTATGCCACTAACATGCTGCTTGATTAATATGGCCTTGTAGTATAGTTTGATATCAGGTAGCATGATACCTTTAACTTCATTCTTCTTTCTCAAGATTGCTTTGGCTTTCACAACTATTTGTTTAGGTCACTGTTATCATTCCACAGTAAAGATGAGGGAAATAAAATTGAAAGGTTAATTTAATTTATTTAATTTCTTAATACTTATAAAAGAGTAAAAGAAAGCCTCTGTGGTGTGAAGAAGAAGGGGAGAGAGAGATTGACAGAGAGGGGAAGGAGAGAGAGAGAGAGAGTTTGAAATTTTAATATAAAAAAGGTGAAGTTATCTAGATATTACCAGAACCTTGTGGGATGGGAATTTTCACTTGGATAAGGCAGGAGAAATTCTAACTTATCAAAAGAAATTAGAAAAATGGAGGAAAGGCATCAAATGTCAAGAAATCTAATCTTGCATTGACCTCCAAAAAAGTGATTATAAACGAACATTGATAAATATTGACTGATTACAAAGGAAATGCCATTAAAAAAATATTTCCTATAAAAATAACTGACATATGTTCCAGCACATAAAAAAAATAATGTTGATGACTAGTTCTTAAACAGATTATAAAGTAGACATAGATCCAAAATAGAGTAATTATGAAGAACTCACTAGAAATCCTATTAATTTTTATAATTGTCATTGTAACAATTTAATCTCTCAGAAGGTTAAACCAGAGAACATATATTAGGCACTTAATTTTGACTAACAAAGATAGATTGATATGAATTGATGGCATGGAGATGACTATCTTGTATTATCAGTGATGAAAGTATTCACTAGATATGCTATCTTGAATTATGAGAAAGCAGACCTCACCATTTAAATAAAAGATAACTTGTACGCCAGGGTGGGAAATTGTAAAAGTTATGGCATCACAAGAGAAAAATTACAATTATAAAAGATTCCAATGAGGTGGAAAAATGTAGTCTTCTAAACAATCTGATATAAACTGAAAAGGGAAAATATTCAGAGTAATTGCTGGAGTGCCATACATCCTTAAATAGTAACACAACAGACATACATATAAGTGAACAGAGTTTAAGTTAATGTTTTCTTAATATCCCATTTATCAAATGAAGTTGATCTTTTGTTACTGATTATTGCTTATTGCTAGGGGCAAATAATCTAATGAAAAAAATATAGTGTTACCTAAATCCGATTATATTTTACTTTTCCTATTAATGAAAGTTCTTCAGAGATAAAATCATAGAAACAACATGTATAAGGAATTTGGAATATAGAGAGAAAATTATTTTCTGGCCACTTCAAATAAATGTGAATCTTCACCTTTAGAAGAATTTTACAAAAGTGGGCTTCATGACACCAGTCACCCTTGAGAAAACATGCAGTATGGAAGGAGTTAGAGAAAAAAATCTCTACTTTATAAAGGAAGGAATAGTAAATATAAATATTATTGATTTATAGACAGAATTTTAAGTAGAATGTTTATGAAAAGGAAAAGACAATCACTGGTACCTATAATAGGTATACTAGAGACAAATAATACAAACATGAAAGTATTTGACTTCTTATTTATCTACCTTATTTTATTTCTAATTCATTCAACAAATAATCATTAAGAGCCATGAGCTAGCTAGGTAATAATCTAATTGCTGGAGATGTAATATGATCAAAATAAACAAAAAATACTGCCATACTGTAGTTTAATTCTAGCTGAGTCATGAATAATTTAAAAAAAAACAGAACCAACAAGTAAAACATATTAAGTCAGATGATAAATGTTGTTGAGGGAAATATGCAGGAAAGGCAAATAAAGGGGATTGAGTGGAAGTAGTGGGTAAAGTCCAATTATAAATCAGGTAGTCAGGGGAAGATTCACTGAGAAAGTAAGTGAGGAAGTGAGCACCTACGCTAAGAAAAGGTCAAGTTTCAACAAACTGGTTTGGCTGCCATGCTCAAGAAATAGCAGAGAACACTGTGATTTGGAAACAAGGTTTCAGAGGATGAATTACAGGAGATAAGAGAAGTAATTTTGGAGCAAAATCATTTAGGATATTGTCAACCACTACAATGCCTGGCTTTTATGGTGAGATGAGAAGCTATAGGATAATTCTGGCAGAAAATCAACACGATTCATCTTAGTTTTATCAGCTATTGCATCATGAATAATCTCTAGGGGAGGAGAGGTAGGGAGAAGGAGGCCAGTTGGTAGAATAAAATGTTTCAGACAAGAGCGTTCAGTGACTTGCTCAGTGACAGTCTTGTGGAAATGTTGTAAAGTGGAAATTTAGATTTCTTTTCAAAGAGGGGCTGAGAAAGTGTGCTTCATGTTGGGTGTAAGGTATAAGACAAGGAGAGGAATCTGAGATGACATACCAATTTTTTCACAAACAGCTAGAAGTATGGATTTATTGTTAACTGAAATGAGGAACAGTGTGGAATAAGCAGGATTGGAGAGGAGGATCAGTTTAGAAATTCTGTTTGAATATCCAAGTGGAGATATTGAGTTGGTAGTTGGAAATTAGAGTCTGAAGTTTGAGTAGAGATGCGAAGAAAACATATACATTTGAGAATCATTGATGTATAGTATTTGATGCCATTGGCCTGAAAAACATCAACCAGGTAGGTAGGGTAAAGACGAGATTCAGAGACTAAGCCCTATATCACTCTAACTTTAAGATTAGAAATAAGAGAAGGAACTGAGGAATGAGACCATGATAAACTCTCAAGTTCTAAAGGAAAGAATTCAGAATAATGTGCTTCTGAAAAGGCAAGTAAAGAAAGTGATTCAAAGAAGTGAGGGTGATCGACCCTGTAGTATGTTGCTGAGTCAAGAAGAGGATGGAAAATTAACTATTCTTTCAGTTATATAGTGCTTGCTAACTTGACCAGAGACACTGTAGTGAAGTGGTTGGGGCAAAAACCAGTAAAATATGTGGGGAATTTTATAGAAAGAGACATTTTATAATTCTCATAATTATCCTTATGGACAATAGTTAGCAATGTTGTAATTATTTTGTTTCTATAAATAATTAAACAATAATACCCCAAAAGTATTGAAACCTGGACTAATTTCAAATTGAAGGAAGGGTTGCCGAGACTGGTTATGAGGCTTTGTGTTATAATCTGTTATAGTCAACCTTTCATAAAACATGGACAAAATCGTGAAAGGTATATCTATCAAATAGATGAAAAACACAAACCCAAAAGGACTAGCAATTTAGTAAATTACAAAATACAATGTGAAAAAATTTAAAAGGCATAAAAAGGGACAAAATTTGAAAGGTAAAATTTAGCATAAATAAATGTCAAATTATACATGTATCTTTAATTAATAAATCTTGTATATGTACATTGTTGGAGAGACAGAGCCTAATTTTAGTTTATCATTAAGGTGAAAGGCTTAGTAGATTACAAGTTTGATATGCTGCAATGAAGTAAAGAAGCTGGTGAAAAATTTAAAAGCTGGTTGAACTAAAGGAATTATACAGAATTATAAAAAAAATTCTTTTCAGTTTTATTTTTATCATTTATTGATATATAATTGAAATAACATATTGGTTTCATACATACAATGTAATGATTTGATATTTGTATATACGGAAATGTAATCAGCAGAATAATTCCAGTTAACAACCATTACCATACATGGTTACAAATTTTTTCTAATAATGAGAACTTTCAAAATCCATTCTCCTAGCTACTTTTAAATATGTAATACAGTATTATTAACTACAGTCACCATGCTGCACATTCAACTCCCATAACTTACTCATTTTATAACTGGAAATTTTTAATTTTTTACTTCCTTCACCCATATTGCCCACCCAATCCCCACCTCTTTATGTTTTTTATATATGTTCTTTATATATCCGTGAGCTTAGTTATTTTGTTGTTGTAGTTTTTGTTGTTTATGGTTTTGTTTAGTTTTAGATTCTACATATAAGTGAGAACATATGGTATTTATCATCTTCTGTCCAACTCATTTCATTTAGTATGATGTCCTCAAGATGTATCCATGTGTTTCCATTGTAAAATTTCATTTTTATGGCTAAATTACATTTATATATAAAGAGGCCCCCAAAACAGTATTATAGAATTATCTTCCAGAGGGAGGGCCCCTTGTAGTACAGGCTTCCCCCTGACAGGTGAGTGTTCTAGGAATTCATCTGTTCAGTGTACCAGCTGGTAGTGTGAGAGGATCATTTGGCTCCAGTGAAATTTTTTGAAGGTTCTTTCAAAGCGTTTTCCATTTCATGATGGGTGACTTATGAGTGCACCTGCCCAGGCCATGCTGAGTGTTCAGCAGTTTTTGACCAAATATTGCATGACCCCCATGCCCCACCCCACCCCTACTCACCCTATCTCACCCCTAGCAACATTTATTTGTTTCCCTGGATGAAAAATGCCCTCAAAGGGAAACATTTTGCTGATGTGGAAGAGGTGAAACAAAATTACCACAGAAGCACTAAAAGGCATAAAAATCCACAGGTTCAAAAACTGTTTTGAGCAGTGGAAATAACATCTAGATAGGTGTATTGCATCGAACAGAGAGTACTTTGAAGGTGACTGTGCTTTAAACATGTAAGAGTAAATATACAATTTCTTATATATAAATTCTGTATTTTGGTTCCCCCTAAAATGTATATATACATATATATGTATATAATAATGTTATTGTATATAATATATATGTATAATATGTATAACTTATAACTATCATTTTCCTTGTCCATTCATCCATTGATGAACACTTAAGGTGTCTCCATGTCTTGGTTATTGCAAATAATGCTGTAATCAAGATGGGGTGCATATAAATTTTCAAATTCATGTTTTCACTTTCTTCAGATAAATACTCAGAGTGGAATTGCTTGATCATATGGCAGTTCTACTTTTAATTTTTTGAGCCTCCCTACTGATTTCTATAATGGCTGCAACAATTTACATTTTCACCAAAAGTTGTGTAAGTGTTCCCTTTTATTCATATGCTCACCAGCATTTATCTCTCATCATTTTGATAATAACCATTCTAACAGGTATGAGGTGATATCTCCTTGTAGTTTTGATTTGCATTTCTCTGATGAGGAGTGATATAGCACAGTTTTTCATGTGTATGTTGGCCACTTATATGACTTTTTTGGAAAAATATCTCTTCAGATTCTCTGTCCCTTTTTAAAACAGATTGTTTGTGGTTTTATTTATTTATTTATTTATTTTTGCTTTTAAGTTGTGTCAGTTCTTCATGTATTTTGGCTATTAACCCCTTATCAGTTATACGACATGAAAATATTCTTCTCCTATACAGTGGGTTGTCTTTTCATTGTTTTAAAAAGATTTTGTTATTTTTAGAGAGAGGGGGAGGGTAGGAGAAAGAGAGAAACAGCAATGTGCAAAACTCTCACATGACACCAGTTGGGGACCTGGCCTGCAACCCAGGCATATGCCTTGACTGGAAATTGAACTGGTGCTCTTTTGGCTCACAGGCTGAAACTCAATTCACTGGGCCACACCAGCCAGGGTGTCTTATCATTTTGATAATTGTTTTCTTAGCTGTGCAGAAGCTTTGTATCTTAATGTTGTACCACTTGCTCATTTTTGTTTTTGTTGCCTTTACTTTTGATGTCAAATTCAAAAAAATAATTGCCTAGATCCACATCTAGGAGCTTACTGCTAATGTTTTTTTTCTAGGAATTTTGTGGTTTTAGGTCTTACATTCAAGTCTTTAATCAACTTTGAGTTAATTGTTTTTAATTGTGTAGGAGAGTGGTCCAGTTTCATTATTTAAGGATTTCTTTTAGAACTTGGATTAATTAGCCCTGGCTGGTGTGGCTCAGTAGATTGAGCACCAGCCTTTAAACCAAAGGGTCACTGGTTCGATTCCAGTCAGGGCACATGCCTAGGTTGTGGGCCAAGTCCCCAGTTGGGGGCACACGAGAGGAAACCACACAGTAATGTTTCTCTCCCCTCTCTTCCTCCCTCCCTTACCCTCTCTCTAAAAATAAATAAATATTTTTAAAAGTTGAACTTGGAAAAATTAGACCAATTTTGGAAAACTATGTGTTGTTCTGGTGCAAAATTTATGAGAGTTATTGGCAAACTGAAGTTAGTCCATAAGTGGCAGGTCTGACTAATAAAGAGACCAGATAAGTTTTATGTTTTTATACTCATGAACAATATGAGTTCTGTGAATTAACAAAATTTAACTGAATAAAATTTAGTTTTCTGTAGAACAGACTCTGGAAAATGCCATGTGGGAAAAAAAATATGTGTATTTCCAAGAAAAAAGTACTTGCTGAGGAAGAAAAAAGATGGGAGTAACTTTCCAATTTTAAATATCTGAATAGCAGCATGGTGCGGTGCATTGTGAAAGGTCATATTTATTCTCCTTAGGGCAGAAAGGCTAAATATCACCAAAAGGTAGGTTTTGAGTCAACTTGAAGAATCCGACAATTTGGCTTGTTTGTGTAAAGCTATAAAGTCTTCATCACTGAAATATTTTAGAACTTTGCACATCTAGTCAAACAAAAATTAAGGATTTTCAGAATAGCCTTTTCTAGAATTTTGCTTGTAATCAATGACATAGCTAATTATACTCTAGGATAATTTCCAAATTTCAGATAGTTGATTCATAGAGCTTAGTTCAGGATTAACATTTTTCTCCTGATAACACTCCAAATGCCTTTCCTGCTATATTGAACATTCTGAGCCATCTTCTTACTGCCCCCAAAAGAGTGAGTATAGGCTTAAACTTTTTGTATTTTATATTAGATAAGTGATTCATACTTAGGAAGAAAATGAAATAGAAGTAACTCTAAATATATATTGAATTCTAAAATAGATCCATTTTTTAAATTTGCTGCTTTAATGAATTATATTTTCAGCATTGTTCACTTCCATTTGCACAATCACAGAGAGTTGGTTTTTAGCGTTAAAGATATTATGCCTATTGCCTAGTATTTACGGTATAATTCTCTGTATGGAATTGCTATTTCAAACCTGGCTCATTGAGGCAAGTTTTTGTATCTGTCTTAAAATATAAATTCTTAATTAAAAGCTGAAAATATTTTAAGAAAGATTGTAAAATATTTATGCATATGCACACACACACACCTATCTATATATTTCTCTTAGAGGTTAAGATCTGGTGCACCATCATATAGTCTCACTGGATTCAGGGTATGGCTAACCAAATTAATGCTTTGTTTGAAAAACTGGAACTTTCTGAAAGTGCAAATTCTTAATAATTTCCTGTCTAATTTGACTTTACCTTTATATATGTTATAAAACACATAGGAAATTATTAATAGATGGGGAGTAATTTGGAAATATCTTAGTTCCCAGAGCCTTTTCTTAGGTAGACATTACCCAGAATAATCACCTGAAATTTCTATTTCACTTACAGAAAATGGATTTCACAATGGCTCCTTTTTTTCAGTTTTTGCCAGGATTCAATGGTGTGTGTGTTATCTCTGAATAGAAATATATTCAAAGACACTAATTTTATAAAGGTTTCCCATTAAATGAACATTTAATCAGTGAAATTACTCAGGATCATATTCCAGATCTAGCTGTCTCCTTAGTACATAAGTTGCTGCTCACTTACGAAGTTCCCAATGAGAGTAGCAACACAGCTTCTAAATTCTGTAGTACTTTCAAGCTGGTCCTAAAACATCATCTAGTTCAACCATTTGGAGCAATAGTTAGAGATAGTAAGATCCTCTCCCTTCTAGGGAACTGCTCGGTGTATAGGAATGAAACATCCAGATGCCTTCCCTGGGCTCTAAGGAGAGTTCACTGCCTCCTTATTAGTGAAATAACATTGCTGATCATCTCAAACCAGTAGCACATTTTTTAATCTTCCCTGGAAATTTCCCCACAGGTTTTCAGACAGTTAAATATTCTGAAGAAAAATATATAAATTTCAAATGCAGTTTTCCAAAAGCACAATTAAAAGGACCTGCATCTCACATGTCAGTATGTACCTAACTGATACTTATTATCAGTATGTAATAACATACTCAGGGGCAAAGTTAACATAGTGCTTATCTCTGGCCCAATAATGTCTGCAGAAAGCTTAATTTTGATTCTTTAAATTATTAAACTCCTGAAGAGAAATACACTCTCTTTGAAAAATAGAAACATTATTAAAAAGCCAGTGAGTGATCAGTAGTCAGGGAAGCAGTTTTACTGCCCTTTGTGTCTCACTTTGAAACCACATCACAATAACATGGGAGTTTCCTACTAAAATATGAATTTCCCTGCCAACAAACTGGGGTCTAGAGAATTTTCAAAGGTTATCAGTTCATTCCAGCAAAAATAACATCCACTTCTTCTATTATGAGACATTTGAAGGTGATTGTTATATTGCTTTGGATTAAGTTGTATTAAATTGTATTAAAAATGAAAGCAGTGGTCAAATGGGTTAGGTTTAGAATAAACCAATATTAGATAAGCCAAAGTTGGTACTTCTTTTTTAATGCAGCTTTGTATCAGAAGGAGAGCTCCCAAACCACTTTCTTAATTCCACTCCCAAAGTCATTGTCTCATTTTGCACCCAATCACTTTTCTTAAATTTGAGGAGCAAGAGCATCTTTGCAGAAACATAAATCAGGCCTGTGGAAATATACAAAATATGTATGTGCACACATGTGAATGTGTATGTGAGTGTGTATTCTTTTTAAAAATAAACTTAGAGGAAGGAAGAGAGAGATAGATTAATTTGTTGTTGTACTTATTTATGCATCCATTGATTGATTCTTGTATGTGCCCTTACTGGAGATCAAAACTGCAACCTTGGCATATTGAGATGGTGCTCTAACCAACTGAGCTATATAGCCAGGCCTGTGAGTGTGTATTCTTAATGAATATACTCTTCATTTTTCAGTTGTAGACCATGAACTCTGTTTAAAATAGTGTTTTTCCAAACATGTTCACGTGTTGAAACAGCCAACTTTAAGTAGAAGTTTCTTTTCCAACTATGATAAATTGTCAGTTCTTTAACTTGTGAGAGATGATAAAATAGTTAATAACTTAAATTGGTTGTGTAGCTATTTAAAACTAATTCCCACCTTACTCAATTCTATTTGAAGTACTTACTTTATAATTAAACTGAGTGATAGTCTGGCAATATAATACAAAATTGAATAATTTTTTTTGTATTCTTGTATAAAATGTGTTCTTTATTATACTGTGACTAAGTAAGTTGCACTATTGTATATGCAAAGAAGACTTTTTAGTTTATTTGATAAATTACTTGGACTATAGTTCAATGCAATAATACTGTTTTCAATAAAACACTTAATGGTATTAGAGTGTTGGTTGTGTGTTTCTAACAAAAAGGACACCAAAATATAATAAAACAATAAAAAGAAAAAATGGTATGGAAATACTGTGTATTTTACACTGCTGAATTTAAAATACATTTAAGATTTTATTTATTACTGTATATATTTATATTATATATTTAAAGGCTGGTATTTCTTAGACTATTTCTTAAAATTTTAGTGTTATAAAATAAAGTTGTTTTCTCAAACCTAAAATAAATATGACTTTAAAAGATTTATAGATGTATTCTTTGTCGAAATATATTATGCATACGTTACATGAAGTTTCTGTTTATGTTCGTTTGCTTAAAAAAAAAAATCCTGTGATCTAACACTTTATAATGCTCTAACAAAGCTCTATAAAATTTCAGAATGTGTTCTCTAAATGATAATATAATATAGACATGGTGTTAGTCTTACTACTTATAATGTTTTTAATGTAAAACTGTGAAAATACTTTCATTACTTATTATTCTCAGAAGGACTAAACTCACCAGGAAATCTCTTAAATCAAACATGTCCAATAAGGTGAGGTTACAACCTGAGATTTCACTTAACTGTCACTCCTCATTTTATTTTATCTTTGCCCTCCCAAGACAATGGTACAGAGCCCTCATCTGCTGGATCTTAGTATGACATAATCTATGCAAAATCTCACTCAATTCATGTGTTCCTATATATGACCACTAGATGCTTTTCTTGAATAACATCTATCCTTACTCTTCCCAAGTCTAAAAGCTCCTTGCTTCTGAATTTTGATTGGATGCCCAATCATTGCATGTTATTTAATGAAAAGCACTCTGCTATGTGCTTTAGTCCTGTGGTCAAGGCCAAGCTTTCAGTAGACCAATGTTTCAGATGCCAATCATCTGCATCCCTAGACTTCTACCCTAGATTCTCTATTTCTATGATGGACTCTATTAGAACACTACTAAGTAATCAAGAATTACATTTGACACAACACGTACATCAATAAACACAAACATGCACACACATGTGCACATATACATTGATTATTGGCAGAGTCATGAAATAAATTCTTAATTAATCACCATTTATTGATTCCCTACTATGGGCAAGACACTGTTCAGTTCGTGTTCTCCTCACTGGCTATACTCCAGGATTTCCTCTGAACAAGAAAATAAGTTTCTCTTGAAAATGGTAGGAGATGATATTACCAATTACACTAAGCCATAGAAGCAAATAGTGACATATGGTTTGTATACTCAATGCCTGGACCTTTTTCCAGGACTGAGGTTTGTTTGCTCTCTGTATTATTAATGCTCATCATAGAAATTTTGTCACATAAAATGAGTTTCACATACTCTTGACATTATATTTTATCACATCTGGTAGAATTGAGTCAATTTCCAAATGGCATTCATTTATGCTTTTGCATAACAGAGATGAAACTTAAGAAAACTCTGTGAATTTACTTGCAGTAAATAAATGAAATCTACTCAGCAGACTGGCACACTCATGCCATACTACTTGAATCTTTAGGTGAACAACTAAAAAATTAGAAATTGTTTTATAACCATATTGTCAAAGAGATTGGGTCATAGGCATGATATTTTGATTGTTTTTCTCAATTTAGAACAATAAATTTAGATTATCCAATGAAAACTCAAATTTTCTTTAACTTGACTTAATTATAATTTTAATTATTTTATTTTTTATCATAACCCAAGGACATTCTTTCATTGCTTTGAAAGGGAAAGAGAGAGAGAGAGAGAGAGAGAGAGAGAGAGAGATCAATTGGTTGCCTCCTATATGCGCCCCAACAAGGGGTCAAACCCACAATCTAGGTATGTGCCCTGACCGGGAATCGAACTGGCAAACTTTCAACTTTCAATGTACAGGACAACACTCCAAACAACTGAGCCACACAAGCAGGGCAATTATAATTTTAATATAAGCATACAAGTCATTTTTAGGATTGTACAAATTCCATAAAATTGACTGACTTCCATTATTTCCATCAAAAGTCAATAATGTTAACAGAATTGAAGCCTCAGTGAGCCAAATAAATGAAGGAAAGTAATATTAGAAAGTTGGACATGTTTGAATTTCAGGAAATGAGTTCAGATACACTGTATTTTAAGTACTCAGGACATGAGACAGGTGCACATATCATATTCTAATTATCCAAGACATTCCTAAGAAAGTTCCTTAATCTATTCTCAATGGCATTTATTACTCTTCCTATCTGAAACAATTTCTTCTTTTGACTGTAGGACACTATGTACTTTGATTTTCCTTAAGTCTGACTGATTTATTCTTCACAGATTCTACCCCCAAAGCTTTCTTATGCTCCCAACCTTGAAATGTTGGCGTAACCCAGGACTTAGTATTTAAGCATCATCTTGTCTCTGTTACATGTATACATTGTCAGTCTTATTCAGTAGTAGGCCTTTAAGAACCTTTTATACACTGATGATTCTCAATTTCATATCTTCAGCTATGATGTTCCTTTAACCTCTGCACTTGTTTATTCAAAAACATACTCAGAACCTCCATAGAATGTCTACTAGGCATGAGGAAATTATGTTCAAAAAAGAGCTCTTAGTTTGCTTCCACAAATTCTTTCCTTCCTTAGTGCTCCCCATCTTACTAAAGAGTTTCAAAAAGCTTCATCACATCCCAGTTTCTCACATTAAACCTTGAACATCCTTTCGCATTTCTCTCTCCCTCGTATCCCACGTGATTATTATCAACTTATCAGCCCATCTTGCCAGTTCTACATTCACCAAATATTCCCAAACTCATCTCTTATCATGATTTCCATTGCTACCTTCTTAATAAACTCCATCATCTTCTCTCACCTGTAATATAACAATAACCTGCTACCTAGTCTCCCTGCATCGCATGATCCCAAAGCCTAATCCACAGAGAGGAGATAGAATGCTAGACTAAAAATACAAATTGTTTAAATAGTTTTACCTTATTTTTAGAATACAATTTATTGTTCTTACAATAGCCTTTAAAAACCAATTTCACCCAACCTCTAACTACCTCTGCAACTTTTCCTTCCATTGTCTCTTGATCACTCTGACCAAGCAAAACATGCATTTCCCACACAGGGCCTTTGCATTTGCTGTTTTCTTTGATAGAATACTCTTTCCTCAGGTACGCTCATGATTCCTTCCCTCCTTCATTCAGGGATTTTTATAAATGTCTCCTCCTCAGAGAGACCTTTCTTAACCATTCGATCTAAAAAAATATCTACATTACAGTTGATATAAGCTTGATTGTTTCTTACAACAATTAATGATCTACTATTTTATTGCACTTTTTTATATTTGTGTTATATATATTTAAATTTTATCTTCCTAGAAAATTTTATGGGAACAGAATTTTTTCCTCTCTTGTTTATACTATTTTTTAATTTCTTAGAATCACACTGGAAACATAGAAGGCACTCCATAAAAATGTATTGAGTAAATAAAGAATGCATGAGCCAAAGAACATTCTTGACTTGTTGGTTGATTTGAGGCAATGTTATTTTGTTGAGTACCAATATGCAACATTAATGCAATTTATTATATAAATAAATTACAATTTGAAAATTAAAGCTTATATTTGCAACCAAAGAGTAGTTGTGGAAAAAATACTTTTTGATTAATTGATAAAATATTTGTTGAACTTGAGGTGTTGATTAGTTAATTTCTCAATTAATCATAGGTCAGGATATAGTTCCTTAAAGATGTAAAATTTATAGACATCATAAACTGTTAATACATATTTTTAATTTTATATTGATTTATAAAAGTACTTATAACACCAACTCTATAAATTTGGCAATTGTGTTTGATCCCATTGATTAGAGGCCATATAGCCAGTATCTTGGATGCATATTTCTACACCTCCATACATAATGTTCCCACTGCTCTCTGCAAGTGGTAGGACAAGCTGGAAATTCTCTGAAGAATGCATTATTCTATCATTCAACTAACATATATTAAGTACATATATGGTCAAAAAGCTCTGCTCTTAGAGAGTTCACATTTTAGAGGAGAAAGAAGAAAACTAACAAAATAAATAAGCCATGTGTTAGGATAAATAATAGTAAGTGCAGAAAAAGTTAATGGCAAGCTGCATGCAGAAGAGCCTGTATTTGTACCCAGTTCTCTGTTTTGTTTCCCAAACCATGTTTGTTCTATTACATGAAATGGTAAAATATAGAAATTACTGTCTGCTTAATTAATGATGTTTGTCTGCTTGCTTCCTTCAGAGAAAGATGGGGAGTTGAGGAAAACCCATCTCTTTTGAATGGTCTGCAGAAAGAGAATCTTTGTAAAATGTAGTGTAATCCATGGTAGGTATATCTTAACTTTGAGACTGGATAGTGTGATTACACTAGTTCAAAATGTGTTTATATTGAATAATTTAAAATGTGATGGATATACACAGGAGAGATAATAATGACATATTAACTGGTAAATATTTACATAGATATTATGACTGTACTGTGGTCAGATGTCCACTGCTGTCATCAGCAGCTAATGAATGTCCAGAACGTGAAAGGATCTGATTTCTGAGAATGACAGGTGAAGTTGTCTTTTGAGAACTCTGTTTTAGGAAAGCAGTTTTGTATGAAGCAAAATTCTAGCTTTTGACAAACTCTCCAGAGATTTTTGTTTCATTAAGAGGATTGGTGCTGCAGGATGTGTTATCTTTCAGTTTAACTAGTGCAACATTTCTTAAGGTGTGACTGTTTCACATGTCATTCACATGCAGCCAATTTCTAGCATCATATAGCTAGCTTTCTTGTCTGTTATCCCAATTGTTTTATTTTTTTCTCACCAACTTGAGTAATAGCCAGATTCCTTTTTATCCAAAGTCCAGGAGTAGAATGAAAATAACAAAAGCACCCTGTATGAAAACCTTGTCTACCTGGAAAAGGTCTCTTTGTGATTTCTGATTGGTTATCTTTGCCAGTGATAAAGAAATTTATTATCAATAAAGTCTGGGTGAAACATACGATTTTTGGCTACATGGTTACATAGGCAAAGCTGTCTTTTGAGCCCATATTCAGTGTTTTACTTAGGCATCATACTTGGAATTGCAGCACTAGCCTTGGTTTCTTTGTTTCAAACTCAACTGTCCTACCTTGGTGGCAGCACAGAGTTGGTTCTGTCACTGCTTATAGAGATGTCTCAGTGCTGCGGGCTTATTTCTGGCGTGTCCTTGAAGCATTACACTGGCCTTCCTGAGCATGCCTCTTCTCCTTCTGTTTCTGAGATAGGCTGCCCTCATCAATTTTCCTCACAGGCCAGTCCTGTCAGAGTTGAGTTTTCACAATTGTTGTGTCAAATTCAGGGAAGAAAATGCATCCTGAGCCCTGAAAAGTGGGGATTTTGTTTTGCCTACTGAGGTTATGTGGGTAGTTTCTGTGTGAAAATTTACTAAAGGGCTGTGACATGGAGAAAAATTCTCATAAGCTGAAAGTGGGACTACACAGTTACTTTGTCTACTTTGATCTTGATGTATGGTACTGTGCCCGGGATAGTGTATATTCAGGTGCCAATTTGAGGGATCTGTCATTAATGAAGATCTTAGAAAGGCATTTAAATATGTTCACAGGGAAGTTAGCTAATCCAAAAATTACCAATGTTTTCATGTTTCCTCAGTCAGGATGTGCAAATATATAGCAGGAAAGTCAACCATAGCTGACTAGCAGGTTAAAAGACAAGGGTCACAATCTATTTGTTTCATCTAGACCTGCAAGAATAATAAAACCATTATTTGGCTATGCTTCTGATTTTGCACCCTACTTTTTTTTAACTTACTATTATAACTTTCTTTCATGCTACATTGTATCTTAAATAGCATTTTAAATTACACGGAAAATTACATGGAGTGAATATACCATAATTTACAGTACACAATCATTCCCGATTTTATTGTTATTTAAACTCTCCCTCAACTTTTTGCTTAAGTAAATGATGCTTCACTGAACATTTTTATAGATGTATTTTTTTCTTTTATCATTGCTGATATATGTTTAGTTCTTGGAAATCGGGTTCGAAGTAAATGCATATTAATGTTTCTTTTTTAAACACTACCAAGTTGCATTGCCATGTGTTTTATCAAAGTCAGAAGTATATTAAAAACCTTGACAGTAATGTGCTATAATTCACTGAACTCTGCTTTCTTTTGCCAATTATTATTTTCACTATTATTAGTCCATCTACACTATTATGATGCCATAATCATATGGTAACTTAGGATAGATAACATTTTCTTTGTTATAAATTTTTATTTTTATTTTTTCTACTTTTACTGAGATATTGACATAAAGCAAGTACTGTGTGGTTTTTCATTTTCTTTTGTTTTTAGATTCCATGTAAAAGTGAGATCATGTAATGTGTCTTTCTCTGTCCAACTTATTTAACTTAGCAAAATGCCCTCAGGTTTCATCTATGTTGTTGCAAATGCCAGGGTTTCTTCTTCTTCTTCCTTTTTTTTTTTTTTTAACCACTGAATAATATTGCATTGTGTGTGTAGATATCTATTTATCTCTATATGTGCAGATAGATATATGAGATCACATTTTCTTTGTCCATACATCCATCAATGATATCAAGTTGTTCCCATGTCTTGGCGATTGTAAATAATGCTGGTATGAAAAGGGGGATGTCCTTTTTACATAACGTTCTGGTTTCCTTCAGATATATTCCAAGGAGAATTGCTGTATCATATTGTAGTTCTTTTAAATTTTTTTTGAGAAACTTCCACACTGTTAGCCATAGAGGCTGCATCAATTTACAATCCCAACAACAGTGCACAAGGGTTTCCTCTCCTCATGTGCTCACCAACATTTATCTCTTGAGTTTTGATTATATCTTTTCTAACAGGTGTAAGGTGATGTCTATCTCATTGTGGATTTGATTTGCATTTCCCGAGTGATTAGTGATGTTAAGCACCTTTTCAATTACCTCTTGGCCATTTGCATATCTTTTTTCAGAATAATGTATAATCAGGTTCCTTACCCACTTTTAAATTGGATTTTTTAAATTTTTGCTACTGAGTTGTATGAGTTCTTTACACATTTTTTATATTAATCACTTATCAGATATATGGTTTGCAAATATTTTTTCCCATTTTTTAGATTGCCTTTTTCATTTTGTTGATTCTTTCTTTTGCTGTGAAGAACCTTTTTAGTTCAGTATAGGCCCACTTGCTCCATTTTTATTTTGTTATTGTGCTTTAGGTGTCATATCTAAAAATCATTGCCAGGGCCCATGTCATGGAGCTGTATGCCCCTGTTTTCTTCTTGGAGTTTCATGCTTTCAGATCTCCACTGAAACTGGACCCTTATCGTATACCACTCCCAAAAGTCAACCTTGACTTAATTTTTGTGATTTGTATAAGGGTCTAGTTTAATTTTTTACGTGTAAATATAGAATTTTCTCATTTATTGAAGAAAATGCCTTTTCTCCATTGATAATTCTTGGCACCTTTGACTGTATGGTTTATTTCTGTGTCCTTGATTCTGTTCCATTGGTTTATGTGTCTATTTTTATCACAGTGCCATAGTGTTTTGATTATTATGGTTTCTTAATGTAGCTCAATATCAGTAAGTATGATGCTTCCTGTTTTGTTCTTCTTTCTCAGGATTGCTTTTGCCTTTTGGGGTCTTTTGTGGATCCACATAAATTTTAGGATTGTTTTTCTACTTCCATAAATAATACCATTGGAAATCTTGATAGAAAATGGATTGAATCTATAGATGGCTTTGAAAGATATGGATGTTTTAACAATATTAATTCTTCCAGTCAATGAACATATGATACCTTTACTTTTACTTGTGTCTTTGATTTCTTTCATCAATGTCTTATAGTTTTTGATATAGAGATCTTTCACCTTCTTGGTTATATTTATTTATTTATTTTTAAAATTTTTGAAGTATATTTTATTGATTATGTTGTTACAGTAATTTCAATTTTTTCCCCTTTGCTCCCCTCTGCCCAATACCCCCCTTCCCTCCAGCAATCCTACCCCCCTTAGTTCATGTCCATGGGTCATGCATGTAAGTTCTTTGACTTCACCCTTTCCTATGTTATTCTTAATTTCCCCCTGTCTATTTTGTACCAACCAGTTATGTTTTGTAATCCCTGCACCATTTCCCCCATTTCTCCCCTTTTCTCCTCCCAGCTGATAACCCTCTGAATGATCCCCATACCTATGATTCTGTTCCTATTCTGGTTTGCTTAGTTGGATTTTGTTTTTATTTTTTAGATTCAGTTGTCGATAGTTGTGAATTTGTTTTCATTTTAATGTTTATAATTTTGATCTTCTTTTTCTTAAGTAAGTCCCTTTGACATTTCATTTAATAATAGCTTGGTGATGATGAGCTCCTTTAGCTTTACCTTGTCTGGGAAGCACTTCATCTGCTCTTCCATTCAAAATGATCGCTTTGCTGGATAGAGTAATCTTGGTTGTAAGTCCTTGCTTCTCATCACCTTGAATACTTCTTGTCAGTCCCTTATTGCCTGCAAAGCTTCTTTTGAGAAATCAGCTGAGAGTCTTATAAGCACCCCTTTGTAGGTAACTCTCTGTTTTTCTCTTGCTACTTGTAAGATTCTCTATCTTGAACCTTTGGCATTTTAATTATGATGTGTTTTGGTGTAGTACTTTATGGGTCTGGCTTGTTTGGGACTCTCTGTGCTTCCTGGACTTGTATGTCTCTTTCCTTCACCAAATATGTGGAGTTTTCCTTCATTATTTTCTCACATATGTTTTCAATTTCTTTCTCTTCCTCTTCTCCTTCTGGCACCCCCGTGGTTTGGATATTGGCATGTTTAAAGTTGTACCAGAGGTTCCTAAGTCTCTTCTCATTTTTTCCAATTCTTGTTTCCTTGTTCTGTACTGGTTGACTATTGTTTTCTTCCTTATGCTCCAAATCATTGACTTGAACCCTGGTTTCCTTCCCTTCACCATTGGTTTTGTGTGGATTTTTCTTTGTTTCACTTAGCATAGCCTTCACTTCTTCCCTTATGTGTTTGCTGTACTTAAGCATATCTGTCAAGCCTGTGAGAAACTTTTCACCAGTGTTTTGAACTCTGCATCTGTTAGATTGGCTATCTCCTTGTCACTTAGTTCTCCCACTGGAACCTTGATCTGTTCTCTCTTTTGAGCCATACTTCTCTATCTTCTCATCTTGACAGGCTCCTATGTTTGTTGGCCTCTGTGTCTTAGGTAGAGCTGATGCTCCTGTTATGTTGTAAGGGGCAGAGCCTTAGGTATTCATCAGTACAGGGTGACCCATTTCACCTAGTTGTGGCGCTGTGTGGGGGGAGGGGTCTAGAGAGAACAGTGCCACTTGCTCAGCACTGGCCCCTTTTCCAGGCACTTCTCCCACTTTGTATGGGACTGGTCCCTCTCTATTTGTTGCCCTGGCTGTCTTTCCCAGAGTGGGTGGGTCTGAGGACGTTCTAGGACTATGGAGGCCCTTTAAACAAGCAGACTCTGCTGGGAGACTGGCAGTTTCTTCCTCCACCCCAACCCCCACTTGTTTGCACAGTAAGATGCAATGAGGCTTTATTATCCCTGGCACTGAGACCATGAGTTGCATGGTCTGGTCTGGTGCTGGGAGTGCTCCCCAGGTGTCCTTCCTGACTTTTTAAAATGTGTGACTGCACTTTCTGGCAGCCTACTGCTGCCACCACTGTGGCTGCTACCAAACCACATCCTCTCTGCCCCGGATCCGGCCCTCCTACCTGTCTGGATGAGTATTTCTTCTTTATATATTTGTTTGTTGAACTTCCATGCAGCTTGATTTTCTGGAACTTCTGGTTGTTTCTAGTTTTGAGGCAGTCGTATTCCTTCTTAATTGTGGAGGGAGATGCAGCATGTCTATCTAGGCCTCCATCTTGGCTGGAAGTCTTCTAAATTTATTCTTAAGTACATTATTTTTTATGCTATTGTAAATGAAATTATGTTCTTTATTTCTTTTTTTAGACAATTTGTTGTTAATGTAAAGAAATACTACTGATTTTTGTATGTTGATTTTGTATTCTGAATATTAGACCTAACAATTTTGGGGGGTGAAGTTGGGATGGCAAAGATAGTTCCAAGCAGCCTACCAAGGGTTTTTTAATCATGGTTTCTGGTCAGGAAATGCTGAGACCTACCCTTAGCTGTAAGCTCAGGGATAATTCAGCTCCATTTTGGGAGAGAGGCAGTACACCCAGGTCCAAACTGTTTCACAGGTGTTCCCAGTCAGGCTCTCTAGTAAGCAGGGGTTAAGAGGTAGTTAAACTCCGGGATAGGGGGGGCTGTGACTCAGCAACATGCTTCAGTGGAGAGGCATACCAGGTTTCCAAGGCTGGGAAAACTGTTTGTTTAAGGACCCAAACCAGGCAGACCTTCACCTTGGTGCGTTCCCTGGTCAGACCATGTCGCCCGTCTTCGCTCTGCAGATGAGCAAAATCATTGATTGGGACATCTACTTGGCACTGCAGGTAGGAACTTGGTCTGCCAAGATTCAAGTGCTAGTTGTTGCAACCCCATTTCCCCTTGTCTATCACAGTCAGACTCCCAGTGGTAAAGCAGCATGGGTAGCTGTGCAGTCCCCATAAGGCAAGACTAGAATTGAGGCTCCCGAGAAGTGACTCACAACACTGGAGAGACTGTGGGCTCAGGGAAGACCTCTCAGAGTGGCGCTGAGTGGCCTAGGGGAAGGGCAATGTGGCCCGTGTGTTTCGCTCCTCTTACCCTTCCAATGCAGTTCATTTGGTGGAGGGTTATGCTTCTGCCTCAACCCCGTGTTCTAGGATTCGCTCAGTGGAGTCTTGTGCATGACTGATGTTAGTTGTCTTAGCTGTGAGGGGGAAATGAAGTCAAAAATTACCTATGTTGGCATCTTGGTGATATCACTCCTCGATACAGATTTTTTAAGTTCTCCTTGCTATAATTCCCACTTTAAAAATATATATAACTGCATAGTTATATATTTGGGAATTTACATAAAATGAGATATTTGTGAATTTGTAGCTCTTGGTCTTTAACGAACTACTAATGAACTATTAATTAATACCTTAATTTTCATGCTTCATGTTTTTATTCCTTGACTTGAATGCCTATACTCTGTTAAAAAAACAAAATTCATTTGCAGATCTAATTGGCTTTATTAAGCAATTCATAAATTGGAATCTGGCAGCATCCCATCTGGTAACTAAAAGGGCACTCCTAGGGATTGTACAGAATGTAATATTTTTATAAGAAGGGTGTGGCAGGGGAGTTATTAGCAAAAGAAAAGAAAGGTTCATTTTTAGTCCTGGACATCTTTCTGGCGAAGGGAAAGACAAGGGTTTTATCATGCAGTTTGTCTCTTCTTTCTGTGGGGGATGGAGAGGGCCCATCTGACAGATGACTTCATTGGTGTTGACCAGAAAAATTTCAGTTGATTAAGATTATATTTCTGGGAGAGGCTGACACTGCAATTAGATCAGGTCTTAAATCTAGGATTGGCAACATCGGCTTTTAGCATAAATGATGTCTTTTGGGACCTGTGATTTTCTCTTTAACAACTTGTATCCCATTCAAATATCCTTCTCTACAATCTTGTCTCTTGTTATTGCATTGCCCACATTTCCTTTAAGAAGGGAAAATTATACTAAAAACATGAATGTTGACTAGTCATTAGAGAGCTATCCATAATGGTAAAATGTTCTTCTCATAGTGAAGAATCATACATTCTCACAGTTAAGAGAGGCTTTAAAGCTCATCTGGGGCCTAGAACAGTGGCTACAACCTTGTAGACACTAAGTAAAAATTTTGAATGAATGACTCTAGTGCCATGATTGCATTTTATAAAGTGTTTTTTTCCACGTGTGTACCATAAATACAAATGACTTTGCCAAGGTAACCTGGTATTGAATTTAAAAATGTAACTCTTTGCTATAATACTATGCCATGAAGATTTGAATTAATGACTAGAATTGAGTATTAAAAATAATAACAAAGTATGAACTTTGGAACAAAATTGTCCAATTTCAAAAGTTGGCTCTTTCGCCTGCAACTGTGTGATCTGGGGTAAGTTTATTAACCACTCTGAGCCTCACTTTCTTCACTTAAAAAACATAGATAATGATAGCACATTTCTGTATAATAAGAAATTTAGTTGAAAGGTAGACTCTAAACCCCTGAAATTAAAAAAAAAAAAAAATCTGATTGGTCCTTGACCTTGTTTCCTGGAAAGCAGTCTTTAAATTCTTGGAATTTCTTGAGTCATAGAAGAGTCTTTGCTATTCATGATGAGCCCTAATATCAATAGTTTATATTAATGAAGTGACTCAAGGTCTACAGTTTAAGCTAATGACTCAGAACAGAGGCTATCCATGCTGGAAAGACCAATCATGTGATAAAATATGAGGTTTTTAAGCCACAGGGAAAAGTATACTGCAGATTAAGTCACACATACAGTAATTTAATCAATTGGGCTCATGTAATGAAGCCCAATATAAACTATGGACACCCAATCCAAGGTGATCTTTCCTTGTTGGTAATATTCTGTGTCCTGACTCCACAAAAAGACAATGCAAGTTTCATGTTTGGAACATTTCCTGACCTTGTTCTCAATGCCTTCTCTTTTGGGTGGTTCTGATTTGTACATTTTTGGCTACAATAAAGCTTTAATCATAAGTATACTGCTTTCTCAGTAGGCGCCAACCGCGGGGCAAACTCTCAGGCCGCCCCGCCCGTGCAGGGTCTCATGCGCAAGGGCACCTCAACTGGCTCCAGCGGGCAGCAAGGGAGCGCGCCGTGCCAGCAACCGTGGGCGCGCACCATTGCGGCAACCGCGGGCGCACACCAGTGCTGCAAGAAATAAGAACCTCTGAACTGCCAAACTAGACCAGCTGCAAACGCAGAAAAAGAAGGTGACACACCAAGGCTAAAACGGAGTAAAAACGTCGCTTTTTTTTTTTCAATTGTTTTTCTTTCTTCTTTCTTTCTTCCTTCCTTCCTTCCTTTCTTTCTTTCTTTCTTTCTTTCTTTCTTTCTTTCTTTCTTTCTTTCTTTCTTTCTTTATTCTTTTCTTTCTTCTATTTTCTTGGGTTTTTGTGGGGTTTTTTTTTGCTTTTTGGTTTTTTTTCAATTTTTTTTTCCTCTCTTCTTTCTTTCTTCTTTCTTCTTTCTTTTCCTTCCTTCTTTATTTGTTCTTTTCTTTCTTCTCTTTTCTTGGTTTTTTTTTGGGGGGGTGGGGGGTTTCCTCCCCTTGCAAAAAGAAAAACAAACTTTATCTCTAACGTGTTGCATATAACCTCTCCTTCTCATCCTTTCCCTTTAATCATTGTTTATTTGTTTTTGTGTCTAGTTTAGCCCCCCTATCACTCTAAATAATAGAATATAATTACTATAGGAGAAACAAGATGGCGGAGGAGTAAGTGGAAGCTACACTAACTTCCTCCCAGAACTAGTCTGGATTTACAACGTAATTTGGGAGAAATCATCTGGAATAACCAACCGAACACCAGCTGGAGAGAAGTCTTATAACCACGGAGAGACAAAAAAGGCCGCTACATCACAACGTGACCGGTAGGGAGTGCGGAGACACGGAAGGGCTGGCTGGGCTCACACGGGTGGCAGCTGAAGGGGCTGAGAAACAGCTCAGCAGCCGGGGATTCCCCCTGAGAAGGGCAGAGTCTAAACCCCCAGCTGAACTTCCCAGCCTACAGCAACAGAGTGGAAAGTAAAATAGTATCCAGCTGAGAAAAGCGAAAAGCCACAGGGTTTCTTGCTAGCCGGAGAGAAACAGCTGGAGAAAAAGAGCTCTTAAGCGGATCACATACAAATATATTTTGGCCCCCACTTACCCTGGGCTCAAGCAGAGGAAAGGCAGAGAGGACTGGAGATGCTTGGGGAGAGTTTGGTGTGGTGGCTTTGAGGGGAGAGCTGGGGAAGCGGCCGGCTGGGTCCCAGTGCTGACTCATCCCCACACTGCAGGCAGACCATTCCTGGCCAAGTGGCGTCAGCCTGAGGGGAAGCAAAGGCACTGCCTACAGGAATTAAGCTGCCACACCCACGGTCCTTAAGCCTGACAGCTAATCAAAGATTGAATAGATTAACAACTAAGAAGCCAGACAAAGGCAGTAGATCCCTGGAAGTCTCCAACAGGCTGCCTAGGCCCAGACTGGTACAGGATCTGATGCCACCAAGGGCAGATCCAGGAAGTGCAGATCATTCTAAGAAGCACCAACAAACAATAGGAGTCACAAAAATGGGGAGACAGAGAAACAACACCCCATCGAAAGGAAAGGTAGAGTCCCCAGAAAGAGAGCTAAATGAAATAGAGGGGAGCCAACTATCAGATATGGAATTGAAAGCACGGATTATGGAGAAGCTCAACGAGCTCAGCGGAAACTACAAAGAACTCCAGAAAAACTACAGTGAACTCCAGAAGAACTATAAGGAACTTACTGAGAATTACACCAGCATCAAAAAGGACATGGAAGCTATCAATAAGAGCCAGGAGGAAATGAAGAATATGATCTCTGAATTGAAGAACACAGTAGAAGGAATTAAAAACAGGCTAGAGGAAGCAAAAAATCGGATCGGCGAGCTAAAGGACAACGTAGACAAAAACTCACAGACAGTGCAATGAAATGAAAAAAGACTGAACAAGACTGAAGAGGCTCTAAGACAGCTGCAGGACAACATGAAACGTAATAATATCCGTATCATAGGAATTCCAGAAGGAGAAGAAGAAGAGCAAGGAACAGAAAACCTCTTTGAAAAACTAATGACAGAAAACTTCCCTAACATGAAGAGAGAAAGAATCATGCAAGTCCAGGAAGCACTGAGGGTCCCAATGAAGATGAACCCCAACAGGCCCACTTCAAGACACATCATAATTAAAATGCCAACATTCAAAGACAAAGAGAGGATCCTAAAAGCAGCAAGAGAGAAACAACTAATAACATACAAGGGAGCTCCAATAAGCCTATCATCAGATTTCTCAGCAGAAACACTACAAGCCAGAAGGGAATGGCAAAATATATTCCAAGTAATGAAAAACAAAGGCCTACAACCAAGAATACTCTACCCAGCAAGGCTCTCATTCAAAATGGAAGGTGAAATAAGGAGTTTCCAAGACAAAAGAAGGCTAAAAGAATACATCTCCACCAAACCAGTATTGCAAGAGATGCTAAAGGGTCTGCTTTAAGAAGATGAAGAAATAGAGAAGGACAGAGAGGGACACGAGTACAAAGGGGGAAAATGACAATGAATAAGTACTGAAAGAAAGAAGGAACTTCTACCATTTGCAACAACATGACTGGAACTAGAGAGAATTATGCTTAGCGAAATAAGCCAGGCAACAAAAGAAAATTACCTTATGCTATCACCTGGAAACTAATGAACAACACAAACAAATGACCAAAATTGAACCAGAGGTATGTAAACGAGGAATAAACTAACAGTAACAAAGGGGGAGATGGGAGGGAGAGAAGTGGTAAGAAGGGGAAGGGTCTAGTCAAAGAACATGTATAAATGACCCATGGACATGGACAACTGGGTGGGGACTGAATGTGGGAGAAGGGAGGGACAGGGTGCAGAGAAGCAAGAGGGGGAAAAAAGTGAGACAACTGTAATGGAAAAACAAACAAACAGAAAAATTTTTAGTGGGGGGAAAAATAAAAATATAAAGAATGGAAATTCAAGTTCAGTGAATATTAGAAGGACAAGGTTTTTCCTTCACACTGTATATATTTTCTCCCTATCTGATCCCTCCAGAATTTGGCATTCTAAAGAAGTAAGTAATGACCTAAGTTTCTTTGCATAAACTAATAAGACCAGTTGTTAATAACGATTTTTTTGACGAAGACTTTGACTGGAATGTCATGCCTAAAGGAGACATGCTTGGGCTTTGGTTGTTACCAAAAAGCCCTGAGCAACTGGGACTGACTTTCAAAGGTAATAAAAGTCCACGAGATAAAAGGCCTGGTACCTTGGATGGATGAGCGGTCCATAGCAATCTTTCCAGGGAAGGAGCGAAGGTTGTTTTCCTGAAAGATGGCTAGAAGGGACCTTAAGGCACAATGGAAAACCAGGAGGACCTGGAAAAGACAGGTGTTTACAGGCAAGGCTGAATGCCAGGTATGTGGATCTGCTTCTGTGCCCTGAAGGGCAGACTAAAGGTCACCCTAAATGTTCCTTGCGTAAGTTCCAGCAAAGCAGAACTAAAGATCATAAGTGATCATTTGCTGCTCTTGTTGTGTTTATGCAAATGAACAGGATAAATTAAAAGTGAACTTAATGCAGTCCCTTTAATGACAAGGAGGGTAATCTTAGGGAGAAAAATCAAGATTCAAGGAAGATCACAATGCCCAGCGGTGGACTGTAGGGTGGTGCAGCTAACCGTCTTTAAAGTTTCTTTTCATTTAAAATTTGTTTTCATTTGAAAGTTAAACTATGTCTGTGGCATTATCAAAGATGTTTAATTTACAGGCAAGAAGAATGTCAAATGCCTTGCTACTGGATGTCTTTCCTATAAGACAGTCCTACAGATCTATAAACTTGTGTGTGAGTTATGTTACATAAATTAACATGTGTTTTCTGTTTTCAAAGGGTATAAGCCTACAATCTCATTACCTGAGTTATTGTCTGTACGTATAGACCTCACTTAATCCTGTCTGCATCGCTGCCTCCTGAGACTCACTGGTTTGGCTGAACTAAGTGGCTGGGTTGGTGAAGAACGGGGTGGTCTGTGGGCTTCACTTTAAAACTGGTTTCTCTTTTCTATCCTAATGGCTTGGACAGAAAGAGCCCAGAGGCCTGAGAGGGGGGAAACCTAAAATATTTCCCTTAGTCCAAACTAAGTATAATGGGCAAAAGGGTTTTGGACAGGTGAGATGTACCTGGCATAACTTCCTCCAAAGAAGCCCTTCTTTTCCCTAATGTGGGACATTGGAAAATTAATACCTGTCTTTTGTCATCTAGTGGTTAGGGATTGAATGATGTCCTTTAACCCTGTTGCCCCCAGAATACAACAAGGATGCCAGCCTGTTAAACCAAGCATGCCATTGTCCAGAGACAGCCAACCAACCTGGAGTCTGCACGATCCTTCCCCTTGTGGGAAGGCCACCCTCCCCTCTACATCCCCACTCTTATTAGGGATTTCTTGACCCAAGGATAGGTAGGACGACGACCATGTCCGGCTTGAAGCAGCTAGAGGAGCTCGAGACCTTCGTCCATTGTCCTTTATAAGATTGTAAAGGGTCTTGGGTCTGAGAGGGAGGGATTGTTGTTTTTTATTGTTAAAATATTTAACTAATTAATTAATTATTTAAAAAAAAAGAAGAAGAATATATGAAAGGGTGAGCCATGGGCATGGACTTAGGGAGGGGATTGTCGGGGAAGGGGGGTGCTGGGCGGAGGGGAGCAAAGGGGAAAAAATTGGAACTATTGTAACAATATAATCAATAAAATATACTTAAAAAAAAAAAACTATCACCTCCCATCCCAATTTCTAAAGTGACATATCAGATCTAATAAAATCATTGTCCTCAGACTTATTGTTTCGTGGACTAGTGAGTCTTTGGTGCTGAGGACTATATAGAGTTGTCAAATGCCAAGTTAGCACATTAAAAAGCATCTACTATCACCATCACTTTGCTAGAATGATTATAAATATTTATGCGATGAGTAGCCCCATAATAAATTGTTATGTACATCCTTAGGGTAAGTAGCTACAATTATGAATTTTTTTTTATTGCTGTTGTGAATGAACTATTTTATGTTGTAACGTATTGTTATAATGGTATTATGCAGTTATCGTTTTTTTATCCTTTATATTATAACTGGTTGCCTTTTAAACAATTAAAAAAAATGCTTTTGAGCTCCTTTTGCTTTTTGAGCTAGAAGTCACCACTGAGTTTTCAAAGTCCCCCAGACAACTTGAAGCAGAACTTTGAGAAGAATGGGCCTGATGTATTTGCTTTCTTTTTAGAGTCACTTGCATACTATCACTTCACATTGAAGATCTGAACTATGATGTGCAGAGTTAGGCAAAGATGAATAAATATCTGTTCTTTCCACCAAAAAAAAAAAAAAAAAAAGAATATAATTACTATATAAACCCAATACAATATAATCCCACTTTCTTACTATATTATGCATCTTTCCATCCTTTTCTTCTATTTTTATTAACATACAATGTAAATATTACCTACTGGCTCGCAGAGTCTCAACTATTATTAATCTATCACCCTCTCTATCAAAAATTATATTTTTCCTCCCCCAAAACAACTCTTATCTATTCTTATAGTATAAAAGCTCTAATCTCTTTATATTTATATTAATATGGGCTCGTTGGCTGACGATAGCGGGATAGAGAGCGGGAGATACTTTTTGAGGGTGTGGGTCTCCTGCCTGGGCTGTGTGTTTATGTTTTTAACAGCATATCCACAAATGAACTCAAGACAAAGTGGATAGAGTGACTCTCAACTAACTAGCCAGAAAGAAGATCCTATCAAAGAACATCTGAAATATAAACAAACGACATAAAGGGTAACTCAAGAACATCAGGCTCAGGATATCAAAGAGAATGCACAACTGAAACCCCCACATCTCCGATAAAGAATCTCACACCACAAAGGAGGGAAGCCAAAGCAGACCACCAACCCCAAAAAACAAACAAATAAATAAATAAAAACAAAAAGAATCCAACATGGTAAGATGCAAAAATAACCCCTCAATGACGAGAAAAGAGGAATCCTCAGAAAGAGAGATAGATGAAATAGAAATAGCCCAAATGTCAGACATGGAATTCAAAACAATGGTGGTAAAGAAGCTCAATATACTCGACATCCTTAAAGTCAACTATGACAACCTCTAAGGAAGTTACCAGCAGCTCAAAGAAAATTACAGGGAACTCGCAGAGAACTACACCAGCATAAAAAAAGACATAGAAACTGTTAACAAGAACCAGGAAGAACTGAAGAATTCAATCTCTGAACAGAAAAACACAGTAGAATCAGTCAAAAGCAGACTAAACGAAGCAGAGGATCGGATTAGTGAGTTAGAAGATAATGTAGAGAAAAACTCCCAGACAATACAGCAAAATGAAAAAAGATTGAAAAAATATGAACAAGATGTAAGGGAATTACAGGATAGCATGAGAAGAAATAATATCAGGATCATCGGAATTAGAGAGGGAGAAGAAAAGGAGCATGGAATTGAAAAACTGTTAGGAGAAATAGTGACAGAAAATTTTCCAAACCTGATGAGAGAAAAAGTTATACAAGTTCAGGAAGCACAGAGAGTTCCAATGAAGAGGAACCCCCAAAAACCCACTCCAAGGCACATCATAATTAAAATGGCAACATTCCAAGACAAAGAGAGAATCCTAAAAGCAGCAAGAGAAAAACAGCAAATAACATACAAGGGAGCTTCGATAAGGCTATCAACTGATTTCTCAACAGAAACATTACAAGCCAGAAGGGAATGGTCAAAAATATTTCAAGCAATGAAAAACAAAGGCCTACAACCAAGAATACTCTACCCAGCAAGGCTCTCATTCAAAATAGAAGGTGAAATACGGAGTTTCTCAGAAAAAGGAAGACTAAAAGAATACATCTCCAACAAACCAGCATTGCAAGAGATGCTAAAGGGAGTCTTCTAAGAAAAAAGAAGAAAAGAACAAGAGAGGAGAGGAACAGAGGTACAAAGGGCAATGAATAAATACACGTCAATAATAACCTTAAATGTAAATGAATTAAATGCTCCAATTAAAAGACATAGGGTAACGGAATGGATAAGAAAACAGGACCCACATATTTGCTGTCTACAAGAAACACACCTGAAAACAAAAGATTTACACAGACTGAAAGTAAAGGGATATAAAAAAATATTCCAAGCAAATGGACCGGAAAAAAAAAGCCGGGGTAGCAATCCTCATATCAGACAAAATGGATTTCAAAGCAAGGGCAATAACAAGAGACAAAGAAGGACATTTCATAATACTCAAAGGAACAATCCATCAAGAAGTTATGACTTTGATAAACATATATGCACCCAACATAGGAGCACCCAAATACATAAAGCAAATACTAGAAGACCACAAAGAGGATATCAACAACAACACACTCATAGTAGGGGACTTCAACACTCCATTATCAACAATAGACAGATCATCCAAGCAAAGAAACACCAAGGATATACAGGCATTGAACAACACACTAAACCACATGGATCTAACTGATATATATAGAACTTTCCACCCCAAAGAAGCAAAATATACATTCTTTTCAAATGCACATGGGACATTTTCAAAGATACACCACATGATAGGTCACAAAACAAGCCTCAACAAATTCAAGAAAATTGAAATCATATCAAGCATCTTTTCAGATCACAATGCCTTGAAACTAGAAATCAACCTCAGAGAAAAAAATCAAAGACACCCAAACTCATGGAGATTGAATAACATGCTATTAAATAATGAATGGGTTAACAATGACATCAAAGAAGAAATCAAGAAATGTCTAGAAACTAATGATAATGAGCACACAACAGCCGAAAACCTGTGGGACACAGCAAAAGCAGTCCTGAGAGGGAAGTTCATAGCAATACAGGCATATCTGAAAAGGACAGAAGAATCTCAAATAAAAAACCTAACCATAAAGCTACAAGAACTAGAACAACAACAACAAACAAAGCCTAGGGCAAGAAGAAGGAACGAAATCATCAAAATCAGAGCAGAACTAAATGACATAGACACTAAACCAACAATTCAAAAGATCAACAAAACTAGGAGCTGGTTCTTCGAAAAAATAAACAAAATCGACAAGCCTCTAGCCACTCTAATCAAGAAAAAAAGAAAGAAGACCCAAATAAACAAAATCAGAAATGAAAGAGGAGAAATCATGACTGATACCACAGAAATACATATGATAGTTAGAAATTACTACAGACAACTGTATGGCAAGAACTTTGACAATCTAGAAGAAATGGACAAATTTCTAGAAACATACAATCTTCCAAAACTGAATCAAGAAGAAGTGGAAAGTCTCAACAGACAAATAACAAAGAAGGAAATTGAAACAGTAATCCAAAATCTCCCTGCACACAAAAGCCATGGACCGGATGGCTTCACAGGCGAATTCTACAAAACATTCAGGGAAGAACTAACTCCTATCCTCCTCAAACTGTTCCAAAAAATCCAAGAAGAGGGGAAAATCCCAAACTCTTTCTATGAAGCCAGTATTATCCTAATCCCCAAACCAGGTCAAGACACAACAAAGAAAGAAAACTACAGACCAATATCACTGACGAACATCGATGCTAAAATCCTCAATAAAATTTTGGCAAACAGGATCCAGCAATACATCAAAAAGATCATACATCATGATCAAGTGGGCTTCATTCCAGGGATGCAAGGAAGGTTTAATATTCACAAATCAATAAATATAATACATCACCTAAACAAAATGAAAGACAAAAATCACATGATCATATCAATAGATGCAGAAAAACCATTTGATAAAGTACAACACCCATTTATGATGAAAACACTCAGCAAAATGGGAATAGAGGGAGCATACCTTAACATAATTAAGGCTATATATGAGAAGCCTGAGGCCAACATCATACTCAATGGACAAAAACTGAAAGCATTCCCCCTGAATTCAGAAACTAGACAACGTTGTCCGCTCTCTCCACTTCTTTTCAACATAGTGTTGGAAGTCCTAGCCACAGCAATCAGACAAGAAAAAGAAATAAAAGGCATCCAAATTGAGAAAGAAGAAGTAAAACTTTCATTATATGCAGATGACATGATAGTAAACCTAGAAAATCCTATAAACTCGACTAAAAGACTACTCGATATAATAAGTGAATTTGGCAAAATCGCAGGGTAAAAAATAAATATACAGAAATCTAAGGCATTTCTGTACACCAACAATAAAGTAGCAGAGATAGAGACAAAAAAGAAAATACCATTTACTATAGCAACAAGAAAAATAAAGTACCTAGGAATAAACTTAACCAAAGAGATAAAAGACCTGTACTCTGAAAATTACATAACATTGAAGAAAGAAATTAAGGAAGATACAAATAAATGGAAGCAAATACCATGTTCTTGGATGGGAAGAATCAACATCATCAAAATGGCCATACTACCCAAAGCAATTTACAGATTCAATGCAATCCCTATTAAAATACCAATGGCATATTTCACAGACCTAGAACAAATGCTCCATAAATTCATATGGAACCAAAAAAGACCCCGAATAGCAAAAGCAATCTTGAGACAGAAGAACACAGCAGGAGGAATCACAACACCAGATATCAAACAATACTACAAAGCCACTGTCATCAAAACAGTCTGATACTGGCATAAGAACAGACATATAGGTCAGTGGAACAGAATAGAGAGTCCAGGAATAAACCCAGGCCTCTATGGTCAACTAACCTTTGATAAAGGAGGAAGGAACATAAAATGGAGTGAGAAGAGCCTCTTTAACAAATGGTGCTGGGAGAACTGGATAGGGACCTGCAAAAAAATGAAACTAGACTACCAACTTACACCACACACGGGAATAAACTCAAGATGGATCAAAGACTTAAATGTAAGCCGTGACACCATAAAAGTCCTAGAGGAAAACATAGGCAAGAAAATATCAGATATCTCATGTAACAATTTCTTCATGGATACATCTCCTAAAGCAAGAAAAATAAAGGAAAAAATAAATAAATGGGATTACATCAAACTGAAGAGTTTCTGCTCAGCAAAAGAAAACATCAGCAAGATGAAAAGGAAACCAATCATATGGGAAAACATATTTGCCAATGACATCACAGACAGGGGACTGATTTCCAAAATATATAAAGAGCTTATATGACTCAACATCAAGAAAACAAACAACCCAATTAAAAAATGGGCAAAGGACCTGAACAAACACTTCTCCGAAGAGGACATACAGAAGGTCCATAGACACATGAAAAAATGCTCAACATCATTAGCCATCAGGGAGATGCAAATAAAAACCACAATGAAATACCACCTCACACCAGTCAGAATGGCCATCATCAACAAATCAACAAACAACAAGTGCTGGTGAGGATGTGGAGAAACGGGAACCCTACTGCACTGTTGGTGGGAATGCAGACTGGTGCAGCCACTATGGAGAACAGTATGGAATTACCTCAAAAGATTAAAAATGGAACTGCCTTTTGAACCAGTGACTCCACTACTAGGATTATACCTGAAGAATCTTGAAACCCCAATTCAAAAGAACTTATGCACCCCTATGTTCATAGCAGCACTGTTTACAATAGCTAAGTGCTGGAAACAACCTAAGTGCCCATCTGTAGATGAGTGGATTAAAAAACTGTGATACATTTACACAATGGAATACTATGCAGCAGAAAGAAAGAAGGAACTCCTGCCATTTGCAACAACATGGATGGAACTAGAGAGAATTATGCTTAGTGAAATAAGCCAGGCAAAGAAAGAAAAATGCCTTATGACATCACCTAATACAGGAAACTAAAGAACAACACAAACAAAGGAACTAAATAGAACAAAGAGCAGAATAGCAGTCAATAGGGGGGAGGGGAGAGGGAGAGAAGGGGGATAAGTAAGGGAAGGGTTTAGTCAAAGAACCCGTATAAATGACTCATGGACATGGACAACGGGGAGGGATATGATTACAGGAGAGGTGGTGGGTTGGGTGGGGGAGAGAATTTGGGGGAAAATGGGACAACTGTAATTGAAAAACCAAAAATGAAAAATAAATAAAAAATAAAAATAAAAAATAAGTATACTGCTTTCTTGAGTTATGTGAGTCAATCTAGAAAATTACATACTTGAGGGGGATAGTAGGAGTCTCCTAATTTGCAGCCAATTGTTCAGAAGTGAGAGTAGCCTATGGACCCCTGGATTTGCAGCTGGTCTCTGAAGTGAGGGCCTCAGATGTCTGTCAGAACTCTGGGCAGTTGGTGTCAAGTCACTTCGATATCTCATAGAATTATTATGAGAATTAAACGGTTCAGTATGCAACATGCTTAGATTAGTAAGTGGTAAGCAGTAAATGCTATATTAGTGTTAGCTATTAAGATTATTATTAAAATTCAGAGGTGGAGCAATGGGGGAAAAAATGGGACAACTGTAATTGAATAACCAAAAAATAAAATTTAAAAAATAAATAATAAAATTCAGATTCTTCATGACTGATAAATATAATAGCAAGAATAATAAACACCAGTCACTGTTTAGTCAGTATATTTTTATTTAACCGTTAGAATCATTCTATAAGATATTTCTATAACACCATTTTTCAAATTTTCCTAAAATATATTTAGTAAGTGATAAAAGATATTTTAAAAAGTCTGTGTCCCTTATTGTAATATAATAATAGCCTTTCTCACTTATTCTCATCTAAAGATGAAATCTCCTTTTTCAGAAGAAACTATTACAGGGCTAATCACTTAAGTGTTTTTTTTTTTTTCTGGCCTGATTTTTGTTGTTGTTGTTGTTGTTGGTAAAAGAAGAGGAATGAAAAGGTAACCTCTAGATTTCCTTGCTTGAAAGTTTTTTAAATTAACTTTATTAAAGTTAATTTTTAATAGAAGTCCTGGGTGAATAAATACATCCATGGTGTTGTCTTGCAGTATGCAAGATGCCAAGCTGACGGAGGCTCTTCAGTATTCAAGTGATGTCTCCCAAAGCTTCTTAGGGTGGCATCTTCCATTCGGCTGGACAGAGTGTGGGGAAGGAAGAGGAGGTATTTAAAGTGATTTAAGCCTAAAAGTAATTTCAGTTCACATTCCATTTGCTGGACCTCAGTCAGTTAGACATATCTAACTATAAGGTAAGGAAGGCTGGGAAATATAGCTGTGGAAGAACAGAAAATGCAATACTAGCAGTTTAGTATTTTATTGTTACTTTTTCATTTTCTTTCTTATCAGTCCTATTAAGTCTTTGTAGAAAGTAGTCAATAACTATTAAACATTCATTGATTACTTCATTAAAGTCCCTCTCTTCAATGAAATACCCTTATCTTGCCTACCACAGCTTTAAAAAAAGTTGTTGTTCATTTTTCATTGACTGGCCCCTTTTGCCTAGAATTCTACCATCGAAATTTCAAGTTTTTGGTATTCATGGTAGAAATTCACCATAGGTGTTTCTGGCTTAATTTCCTATCAGAATGCAAATTACTTCAACAGAGATAAATGTTATCAGGCCTTTATACCTTTGGAAGAATAATTTATCAGGCACATTCCTACTCGTTCATTAAAAGTGTATTTTCATTGGTGGGAGTGGAGACAAACAAAAGTAGACAGGTCACAAAGTGAATTGGACAAATGCAAATAGACACAGCTATTCTCTCACAGCTGTGTCTAGAGCCAACTGGGATTCACTTATAAACATTCATCATATGTGCTGGGTGCCTTACTTTACTTCTTAAGGGGAGTGAAATAGTAGTTCTGATTCAGGCAAATTTAAATATTTGTTTCTTCTCCTGAGTGATTGAAAAATAAAGTGTTTAAGACTCCACCTGCTTTTTTCCTTGTCTTTTCTGCTTTTTATCTTAAGCCCAAATATTTACTATTCTTTCTTCTTCTCTTGACCTAGATCCTATGACAAGAAAAAAGAAAGAGTGGAGGGTTGGGGTTTGCTAGCTCCATGGAAATGGAAACACACAGTTGCAGGACCTGGGGTGTGGGAAGGAAAAACTGCTGTTCTGATAGTGTGATGTGATCCAGCCTCTATTTTATAGCCAATCACCTATGACTCTTACCACCCTCTCTCGACATTTGCAGACTTTTAGTTTCAAAATAATAGCTTGAAAAAATTAAACATGAAAAGCGTTAACATTGCACCTATAACTAAATTCCATATAACATGCCTTCAAGTTCATTCAGCAGTAGCGTATTTCACTGCATAATTCATAACATTGCAGGTTTACTATGAAATCCTAGACATAGACAACCACAGGCTTTATTAAAGTTCTTATCTGTAGGCCCCTGGTAATGTCCAGCTGACCTATGAAATTACATATTTATTATTGACAAAAATGGCTTATGGTTATAGCACTTCTTTTTACTTTATAATATGCCTGGTAAGTGAGCGGATATGGTCAGGCTAAAGTCCCTTTCAACAAAAACTTCACCTCTCTTGAATTGAGGAAGGAAACAATCAGTAAAATGTGTATTTAGGATGTCACAGTGACCTGAGCCCCTTGCAGCATGTGACTTATCCTGGGTTAAGCATATTTTAGGCAGGATGTTACTTAGAATCAGCATTTTAGGTCACGTATGCCTAGGGATCGAGCCTACAGATGTGGTTTAGAGGTAAAGACTAGGAGGGGACAGAGGAGAAGGGAAAAGTATTTTCTATGGGTGGTTTTTAGGAAGGTGGTTTATTCTGAGATGATGAAATGCAGACACTGCCAACACTATTTCAGAATATACTTTAAGTAGTGCTTAGAATAATCAATAAAACAAAAATCAATAGAAAAGCAGGTCCATAAAAATATCAGATAGGAATTTAAGGCAATGAAATTTTATATTGATATTTTTCTTCAAAGAAAAAGTATATATTTTAAGTGTCCTGTTCTATCATAAGCAATCCCAAACTACTTGCTTTTATTTTGCTTTCTCATTTAAAATTCTGTATTTACATAAATATATATGTACACACACACAGATATAAACTGTAAAGTATATTTTATTTCATAACAGGCTGTTTTCATACAGATGGAAAGAAAGTTAAGAACCAATAGGAGAAAAATTGTATTTTTTAAGAATTTGAACTGAACAGGTTCAGATCAGTTCAGAGAATATACTGCTCTGTCATTTAACACTTTTATAAAACATATTGCTTCTTTTATTCTTTATTCTGGTTCACTTCAGCATTATTAAAAACAAAACAAAGAAAAAATGACTTTCAGCTACATGTCAGAATAAAAACCTGTTCAGACTCATGCAAGTTAGCATAATACACCAACCACATATAAGCAAGTTAAAATGGATACATTCAGGTCAAGTCATTACTAATTTGAAGCCTGAGTGACCTATGCCAGGTGGATATTTCTGCTCAGGAAAATGTCTGCAACATTTCTAGGGGCATATAAGGCTACAGGTGCTACAGGAAGCTTCAGATAACAATGAATTGTCTTGAATGTTTTACTATATGCAATGCAACTAAAGTAAACTGGTATGTAATAGTTAAAAATTCTAAATTGTTTTGCTTCCAAAATGTATATCTTAGAAAATGTAATTTCTGAGAGGCATTCTATAGTGTTAAGAACAAAAACTTTGGACTCATACTGCCTAGGTTCACAATCCAGTTCTGTCTTTTACTAGCTATGGAAACTTGGGAAATTCCTGAACCTCTCTCTGTCCTACTGATAAGTTGTTCCTCATGAGACTGTAGTTTAAAATATGTAATCAGGGTGCCTGGCACATATAAGGGTTTAGGTAGTATTGCCTATTGGTATAGTTGTTTACCTTCCACTTAAAAGCAAAGTATTTTACCCAGGTAATCAGAATGGGGAAAAAATCCCTCACCTTGAGTTTGTAATAAAGGAAAAAGAACACGAGCCTTGCCACCCCTCAGGTGGACTCAGCTGCTCATTTCTGCCTGTCTTTTAGTTTATCGATGGACTTTAGGGTAAGGTACAAATGGAATTCCTGCTTTCCTCCCCTGCTCCAGACAGGCCCTAATCACATCTGCTTCTTTAATCCACACATCACCTTGGTATTAATCCATAAAATAGCATCCTGACATATCCTAGAGATTCAGCCTTGATTGATGATCTTGGAGAAAATTCCTAAATGGGCAAATGTTCCATCCAAATTATTGATATCAGGAAGCATCACAGAATCTTATTAAACATTATTTAATTGATCTCCAACTTCCCACCAGTGTGAGTTAGTGTCTTCTGAGAAGCAGGTGCCAAATTGGGATGAGCTGTGCAGAACACTAAATGGAGAAAATGCCTGGCAGGAAAAATCATGAGGCAGTTGGAAGAGACTGAGAGAACTGTCAGACCAAGATGCAGGTCTAATTCCTATGGAGAAGGAAAAGAAGCAAGGAAGGTAGAATAGGAAAAGTTTTAGCAAAACCGTTGAGGAGTCCTTGAGCTCAAGTCACCAGTCATAGGAGCTGTGTGTCTCCCAGGCAGGAGCTAGGCTTGAGGTTCCTGTTGTAGTCACTCACAGGCTGTGAGAAGCATGGCCTCCAAGCAGATGCCTTAGTGGATTTCAGGATCATTACTTGTGCCCGGTTCCTCTGTTAATTATGCTCCCTGCTGTGAGCTATGATAGAAATGCCTCATAGTCAACAAACACCTGATGCTGAAATCTCTTTTTCTACAATATCTCCTCTCTGCAATTGGGGAATTCCATAACCTTCTTTAATTGGGCACTAGTTTGGCTCCCCCTCCACCACCCCTTTTCCTTTATCTCAAATGCTTTCCAGAACACCCCTTGTGTCTTGATTATAGTACAGTCAGCTCCAAAGGCAACTGTAATGTTTAAATTATTTTTGTTTGTTTAGGGCTAATTGTTAGCTGAACACTACAGATAGAGAATGTAAATAACAACTACCAGAGCAAGCACAAACCCCAGTTGTTATTAATCTTTGCCCAAACTGATAAACTATGGCGGAGGACTAATGACATGAAATTTTGTAAACTCAGATAGGCAGATCAGAGTATTAAAACAGAATATAGATAAAAGTCTCCATTAATACTATAAGGGGGACCCCAAAAATGGAATTTATTTATTAAAAAGTGTGTATTCATTCTTACTTGTTTAAACTTCCATTTCTGTCACCTTCAAATTACTCTCCATTTAATGCACTACACCTATTGAGACAGGTTTTTCCCACTGCTCAATTTCAGTGCTTCTACCATTTTTGTTTTGTTTCAGTTCTTCCACATCAGCAAAATGTTTCCCTTTGAGGACTTTTTCATCTGGGGAAACAAAAAAAAAAGTCACTCAGGGCAACATAGGATGAATAGGGAGGGTGGGGCATGGGTGGTCATGTTGTTTTTGGTCCAAAACTGCTGAACACTCAGCATGATGTGTGTGAGCATGCTCATAAATGACCCATCATAAAATGGGCAAACACATTGAAAGAGTTTTCAAAAAAACTTACCGAAGTCAAACACAACCTCTCACAACAATGCCAGCTGGCACACTGATACATGTGGGTTCCTAGAACAGTCACCTAGCAAGGGAAGCCTGTACTACAGGGAACCCACCCTCCAGAAGATAATTCCATTATTTTTGGGGGGGCAGGGGTGTCTCCACTTGTATGCTTTGTTTATTGGTGTTGCTTACGTCTCATTGAAAAGCCAAACAAACATTGAAATATCTTGAACTCTTTGCAAATCTATAAATGATAGTCTTTCCCCTTAATTTTGTTTTGCTTTCATCACATTTACTAATTTAAACAGTGGTGAAAAATGGTAAGGAATGATAATGATAAATCCAATTACAAAACTGACTTTACAAAAAAAGCATTAAACTTTAAATCAGCGACAATACTCAATTTACTAAGCTTCCAAATGTATCTAAGCCAAACTTTTCTCACAAACATTTCAAAACATTTGGATGTGGTAGAATTTTGTAGGATATTGTAAATGATTTATGAAAATAATTTGTAGTTGATCTCTGGCAAAGGAAGAGAAAAACATAGAGCCAATTTCACAGTGCTTTTCAGTTAATTTTATTAATTTCACTTGTCCAAATAAGGTAAAGAATCACAATTTTTCCCTATAGTTTCTTAGTTAGCTCAGGCTGTCATAACAAAATACTATTGGTTGTGTATTCTAACACTATCAGCTTACATGACCTTTTTGTGCATGTGTGGAGAGACAGCGAGAGCAAACTCTTTGGTGTCTTACTCATCCCACCATAAAGGCCCCACCCTGATAACCTCATCCAACCCTAATTATCTCCCAAAGGCCCCATCTCCAAGTACTATCACATGGGGAGTTAGGGCTTCAGTTTATAAATTTGGGGGGGGGGGGCTGTGACACAGACATTCAATCCATAACATACAGTCTCAGATCTCAATTTGTAACATAGCATAAATTCACAGCATGATCAAATGACAACACATCCCAAGTTAATTGGAGGTATACCCTTTTCCTTTTGCAGTTTCTTTGCAAATTCTACCATGAATTCTCAAGGTTCTTTACAAAGATCAGTATTTCATTCCTTTATCATTTGTACTGAATGTAACTGAAAGTTATGTGCTATGAAATTGGGATTTCAGACATGCTTCTCCAAGTCATTTGCCACAACAGTGACCTGGTCAGCTGGTCTTGGTTACTACCACAGTCACCATAACTGAACCGGGATCTTAGAGTGACCAATTAAACCATTGCAACATGAAGCACTGCCCCATGTTGTACAGCATCGCTGCCACTCCAGGGCCACTTTGCTGCATCTATAGTGCTGGTGTGAGTCTCTGCTGACTTTCCCAGGACTCTGTGAGTGACCCAAGTGTCCAGCAAAGTTCTACATCCAAACCTACTTGATTCCAAGTATGAATGTTCTTTGTCATCCAGATTGTCTCACACATACAACACACACACACACACACACACACACACATACACACAGCTGTTTTCCCAACAAGATGTCTAGGATGATATCAGTGGGTATTTACCATGCACAGCCCGAATTGTCTCTGCCCTATACTTGGATGTTTCTCTCTCTCCTTTTCTCTCCCTCTAGAGTCAATGGGCATGTCCCCAGATAAGAATTTTTTTTAAATACTTAAAAATTATCATGACATTTTTAATATGTGTTTTACATCAATTTTATCTGAATGCCTCTATCTTGGGTTGAAATGCAACAAATCTGCAAATCTTACAGTCAGCAGGTCTGACTTCAATGGCAACTTTGGTGCAACTCTTGGCTTGCAATGCCTTTCCCTAGTGTTTGCTGTTCTGCATCCCTGCTCGGAGCCCATGCACTGAAGTTTCTTCATGACCCAAAGCCCAACTAGAAGCTGGGAGGTGTGGAGCTAAGAGCAAATTGAGGTCTGTTGATGAGTGGTGTTAGGCAGTGTACCATAGGAGGCCACCACACTTTTGTCCCAGTCCCATGGGGCTCTGGAAGTCAGAAAGACAGGTCTAGTCAGAGAACAGCTGTTCAGTACTTAACACTGAAAATAAAATGTGGCAAGTTCTACCTGGCTTTTGTTATAAAGCCTAATGCTGCCTTTCCTTCTTCGTTTTTATTCCCACCTCCTGAACGATTGTCATTTCTTTAACACCAATCAGGAGGATGCTATGAACTTTCCCATTTGAACTCAGTCAATGCTGAATTTATTTTCCATGTAGTCTAATTTTATCATATAAAACTCAGCTCTGAAATCAAAGCTGGGCTATATCAAGTCTCTTGGGAATTCTGACATTTGTGCTATGTTGACCTACTCAAGTTTTATTTCCAACTAGCAAGAAAAATTCAAGTCTTCAGGGAAGAGAGAGTGCACAACTTTGGTAATTCAACATTAAGCACAGCAGCGGTATTCACAGTAGCAAATCTGTAGATCCAATGGCATCAAGTTTAACTGCTCATTACTCTCACAAATGTTTAGTCTGTCACTCTTACTATCTGACTTTCTCTGTCGTGCCACACTGGGAGCTGATTGCATAGTTGACGTGTTGGTGTCATTTCCTAAACCGTAGCCTCCTCCAGGGCAGAGACCACATCCTCATATGTCGGCAGCCGTCCGTCTTGAGAGACGATGATGTAGCTTCTTAAGAGTCTATCTGCACCGCCGAGAATGGCTGTGCAGTCCGACTTGGGAGTGACACGGTATCTGTCTCCTCCCGTGTTGAATCGACATCTTGTCATGACGCTGGAGTGCCCTCTCCAGCGAAGCTGAAGCTACAGAGCCTGGGCAGGGTGATATGGAGGGTCTGCTGTTGCCCATGCAGCAGACCCCCCCCCCCTCTTCGCAGCTGAAGGGTCCAAGGGAAAGACGGAGTCAATACAGCTTGGCTTCAGGTGCGCCGCAGGAGTTGCCGGTGTTGACTACAACGTCAAACCGCCTTAGGGACTCCGGCTCCGGATTTTCTGTCGGGGTTTACTCCCTTAGTCTTTCCCCTGAAGAGGTATGCTGCAAGGCAGCGGAGGTTTTTTGGAGTCAGAGTTTTACTTCTCTGATGTGCCCTGACTGGAAGATCAAACCAGCGACACTTAGCTCGCAGGCTGACGCTCAATCCACTGAGCCAAACCATATGTAGAGTACCTAAAAAGTCTTTGGACATAGTGGGTGCTCTATCAATATTTTATATTAAAAATTTTTTTAAAGAACTACCAAATGTGAATTCAAAACTTCTTCTCAGAGGCAACATGATGTAGAATTGCTAGTCTAGAGTGTCAACATTTCCCTGGGACTTCTCTGGTGATTATGGGCTGGCTAGTTTTGTGCCTCTAGTCCCAAAGAAAGAATGGGTTGTACACCTACGTCCTTGGTGACAGTGCTCAAAGGTGTTTGAGGGGTGGAGGTCTAGATGGCTCTTTTTGGTTACCAAAAGGAAGAAGTGTGCTGATTGTTATAGTGTAACTGGGGATCTGATGGGGCTGTCACCATATTAGGAAGAAAGTATAGCACAGGAAAATGGGGAGACTTCAGAGTCTGTTAGCCTGAATATGAGCCCTCTTCAATTTCCAGTTGTATTACTGTGAACATCTAAAATTCTTGAATTTTGGCTTCTTATCTGTAAGATGGAGAAAATAAATGTTTCCTTTTCTTCTGGGTTGTCATGTATATGATCTGATCATAAAATGTTATTTATATATAAGATATCATTACTATCTTATCTATAAAAAATTATCAGTGGTAAGGCACCTGGAATCTACCATCTCATACAAAACAGGTAACTAAGTGTAAATTATATGAGTTAAATAATTTTGTTGAAAATTGTGAAATAAAAGCAAACCTCTCTATTAACAGTTAGCATTGGGTTACATATTGAGATTCAGGTATAAGAGGTACTCCCAGTAAATGAGATAGAAACAAGGCCCATATCCAAACTACCTGATTCCAGCTGGAAATACCAACGACATGAAGGAAAAGTCTTACCAGCAAAATCACAACTGCTTACTGCAGGATAACATGGCTTATAAGACAAAATAGAAGCTCATATTTTACCTTTACATGTAGGAAAGCAGAGTTGCAGTGGGGACAGCTCCAGGAATCATGCTCCTCAGAAGCATTCAGGAGCCCCAGATAATCATGGCTCCCTAAGACCCTAAGAAAGGGACATGTACTGATACAAAGATGCAGAAGCCCCTGAGCAGCCTGATGCCCAGGAGCATTCTTCCCTTCTCCAGGGTCAGGCTTGCAGCCACAGCTGCGGTTGTTGCTGCAATCAAGTTTTCTCAAGACTCTCCCCCACTGTTCTCTAAACCTTGCCTTCAAGAACAATGCTAACCTTGCCCCTGATCACATGCATCTTTTTTTTCCTTTCATGAAGAAAAATCTAGGGGAATTATTCTTTGTAGTGAAATATTTTCTGCATTTTAGTTGGCACAATTAATAGAACATAATATTAAAATGTACATGCCAAGTGGAATAGCTCAGTTGTGTTGAAAAAGGGTAATATCATAAACTGCTTAGTCATAATGAGTCTTAGCTTTTTAGTTTAAATGTTGTATAACTTAGGCAGTTGAACTACATTAACTTCCCAGGACTAGAATCCTAAAAGTAAGCACAAGGCTCCAGAGCTTTGTTGGGAGGTGTCATTCTGAAAATTAAACATATTGCTCAAATGCCTCTTTCTTTAATGACAAAAACATTCTTCATAAGTAAATGCATTCTGGAGTCAAAATGTACATCTAATAAAGCATCCAAGAACCTAGGCTTATGGTTAACTTTATCTCCTGCTGTGGCCTTCCCAAGCAGTGGAATTTAGGAGAGCCTTGTTCTTGCCCCAAGGCTTGTTGCATTTTTTGAGGAATAGCCCATCTTTTCCCACAGTAGATTCCAAAGCTGCATATTTCCCCAGGATTTCTCCATAGCATTTGGGTCCAGGTATACATTTATTCTAGTTCTTCATTTTTTACTTTTCAGGCACTCTCAAAGTACTTCCTACATTCTTGCCAAGTGAGTGTGTGAACAAGTAATATAGAGAATTATAATGATATAAAAATTTGTATTCTTAAAGTTAAGGCCTTTGTTATCTAAAACTCAAGCTAGCAGTCTGTTTTGCTGACCATTGTATCTCCAGAAAATAATAGATTTTGGCACTTAATGAGCCTTCCATGTTTCTCAAATGAATGAACAAAGAAATAAATGAGCCATCACCCCAGAAAATGGCATGTGAGTATCTTACAAGAACAAGAAAACACTCCAGCTCTTGTGATCTTGGCTGCCCTTAGCATGGACCATAGGTGATACTTTGGGTAAACTCTCTTTAAGTATCACCTGCCAGTACATCTGGGAAAATTTACAACCCAAAATTTACAACTTTCTTATTTTATATATTATTTTTATTTTATATAGTATTTCTAAGATAAAGTTACAAAAAAAAGGTTATATGTACTGAAACATAAAAGTAGCAACACACTATGAATAGCATAAGAATATTAAGAATCGTAATAGACCACGTTCTCTTAAAAGCAATCTTGATCACTCCTGGTCTCAGTGAAATTATGGTGATGAGAAGATAGTTTTTCCTTGTAACATGCCCACTGGTAAGCTTTGCTCCATCCCCTGTTTCCTGAATACATGATTGCCTTGTGCATTGTTTACTGGATTCTATCTAGTGGACTGGGCAAAACTTTAGTATTGGAGGAACTTGAAAGAATCATACCTCTGTTACTTCTCTATTGCTATTTTTTTGTCTTTCATCTGAGCTCACTATCTGATATCTAGGCACGGAATTAAATCCAAGTACCCCCCTAAAGACACTTTGCATAATTCTTATTAATGCCAGATCACATTCAATTCTGAAAACAGGAAGGCTTTCTTAATGCAAAGCTAGGGATCATTGTACGTGCCATAGAAAAAATGTTTATGAGTAAACTCCTGAAGGGAACAAACACACAGCACATTCATTGAAAGGAGGGAAACAGTTCAGTTTAGGGTCTGGGTTTTCTGTGAAGGAAGAATTGGTGTCTGGAAGGCTAGGTATGGGCAAATGAGTCTTATTTCTATTCCTTAATTATAGAGAGGCGATCCCGTATCAAGGTCCCATCTAAAATTCCTGTCCTTAGACATCCTCCCTTGACTACATAATGGAAGCACCTTCTATACCATTGTATAACATTAGCCTATTTTATAGTCTTTGTAGCACTGAACAATATTTCATGTTTCTTCATGTTTGCCATCTGTTTATGCCACAACGTATACACTCTTTCCAGTCACACTTCTTCACTGCTAGTATCTACAGAACCTAACATAGTGACTTGTGCCTACTACCTAACAAACACACAGTAAAAAAGGCTTGCATGCCAGGATTTTTTTGGGTAAACTGAAGGGGTCTATTGGAATTTCTTCAGGAGTGAGAGGGAATGTGTCCAGGATCATGCCTCAGAGAAATTATGTTGGCATGGCAACATGCAGTACTAATTGGAGAAAAGAAAATCCGAGTGCAGAGATTTCAGTAAGGACATTAGAGCTTCTCCTGTATGAAGTGGCCACTATTGCTGTAAGTTATATTTCATTGTACAATATAGTAGCTGTTTAGACTTGAAACAGGTTTAAAGCTACAAGATATCTATCCTTTAAGACCTGTTAAATACTATACACTATATATTTCTGCCCAGAAAAGTCCATCCCTTATTAATACAATGAGAACGGTTTGCGTGACATTGATGTAACCTGGCAGCCAAGGAGAGTGGACTGGAATGCCCATGTATAAACTATGACAACTTCACTGTACTAGTCAGTAGTGGCAGTAGACGCCTCTGAGTAAGCACGTGTACTGTGTGACTGTCACATTCAAAATGACTGAGTGAGTAGAGTAACAAATCTGCATGTAATTTTGTGTGAAGCCTGAACACTTCTCTGTGAAACTATTCAGGTGATTCAGAAGGCTTTCAGGGATGATACCACAAGTGCAATGCAAATAAAATTGTGGTACAAATGTTCCAAAGATGGTCAAGAATCTGTTGAAAGTGATCCATATTCTGGAAGGCCTGCAACAAGGAAAACACCTGCAATGAACAAAGATCAGCAACTGATGGTGTGAGAACTAGAAGCTGATCTGGGGATTCCAAAAACTACGGTGTCTGAGATTTTGATGCAGGATCTTTGCATGAAATGTGTCATGGCAAAATTCATTCCATGGCTTCTGCGACCAAAGCAGAAGCAACATCAAGCTGCAGTTGTGAATGACTTGATTGGAACTGCTGCCAGTGAACCAGATTTCCTCAAGAAGATCATAACTTTGAAGGGGACTGAGGCATCATTGTCCTGTGTACAATGTTTCTTGTATCTTCTTCAATAAATGTCTCTATTTTTATATTGCATGGCTGCTATTAGTTGTGTGTTTGCAATGTCTTATTTGGTTGCTTAAGGTTAGTAACCAGTCTTTATAAAAATGCAGGCAACTATTAACTGAAGGACCTAAGAATTTTAACCCAGACTATATAAAGAGTCTTGGAATTTAGAATTTGCTGTAATTATTTCAGTAAAAAAAAAAAAAAAATGAGTGAAGGCTATTTAAAAGCTTCCTGTCTTGAGATAGTATGTCCTTATATTCCAGAAACTTAATGAGGGATAATAATAAAGATTATGGTAATGATAACCTCATCAAAATCACACAAGTACATTTAAAGAGCCTAAAATGAGTTTCCCGCTGAGGTGATAAAAAGGGTATTTTGAGGCCAAGTTCAGAATTGGATTTCTACATACTCCAATTAACTTCATATAGAGGAAAAAGAACAACTATTACATGATTTCATGCCTTTTTTTCAACCTGTATAGCAACCACAACAAATCAACAATATAATTATTGAGCACCAAATATGTTGATAATTGTAAACTATTTCCAAGTATATGTCACTAGCCAAATAGGAAACTGGATAAAATGGATGAGTTAACGCAAACATCACAGCTACAGGCCAATGTCGGAAATAAAATCAAAGTAAAATCATCTTTTTGGATATTCTAGAGCTAAATGTTGTTTATATCTTTTGATCTCTTAGAACTTCTCTATATTAGCTTGTAATAAATATTAGGGAAAAATTAATTTTTTATATCCTTTTTTATTATATGGCTCTCAAACCTCCCCTTCAATTCTTCAGTAACTATTTAAAAGACAAATCTAATTATGACTCTTTTCTGCTTAAAGCCTGTTAATAACTACACAGAAATTATTTTTTAAAGGGCCGACAATCTAAGCATGGCATATAAGTTCCTGCAGTGCTGGTACCTTGCCCAATTCTCTGTCCAGTGCTTTTCAACTTTACACTTAGCAGTGTACTAATAACAAGCTACTTCCTGTTTCTATGCAGTTTCAAAACTGCTTGCCTCCATTCATACTGACTGAAATGCCCATCTTTCCTATGCCACCTTCCTACGTCCTCTTCCACTATTACTCAACCTTTGAGTCTAAGTTAAAACATTATTTCCTTAGCCCTGGCTGCTGTGGCTCAGTGGATTGTGAATTGGCCTGCAAGCCAAGTGTCACTGGTTCGATTTCCAGTCACGGCACACTAGTAGGTTGCATGTCAGGTCCCCAGCTGGGGGCATGAGTGAGAGGCAACCACACAGTGACAAAAAAAATAAATAAAAATAAAAATAAAACATTATTTCCTTGAGCATACTTTCCTTGTATCTCAAGCTTAGTTGCCTTTAATCTAGACGTCCACTGCATTCTGGATACTTTTATCATATACTTATCATTAGACTTATTGGTACCCACTTACATCATTCTGCCTAATTCCTCAATAAACTTTTCCTTTCACTTCAAAAGTGATTCCATTCTCACTACTTTTTTCAAAATCTCATGAAAGTACCACCAAAGTCATCCTTGATGCAAAGTAAAAATCACAATTTAACTGTTACTGTATTGCTTGACTAGTTGCAATATTTGATATAGTTGAACTTTCCAAAAATTTCAGTAAATTATGAAATGAGGTATACTCTATGTAAATTCCATAAATCATCCATGTAAGGTTAATAAAAATGCCTCTATATTGAGCATAGCCGTGTAATTACCACACAACTGAAATATCAAGGTATAGAATATTTCTAGCACCACAGAAGCCTCGTTCTGGACTGCCCTTTCATGATCATGGATTGCTATTAAAAGTTAATTGCCAAAGTTTTACTTGGTTGTATATAAATGACCTAATAACATATGTAGTCATCTGTATTTAAATATTTCTCTTAAGTTTGGATTTGTGAGATTCACTCAATGGCCTCCGTGTAGAATTAATTTATTACTTTGCAGAGCTAGAGCTAGGTAGAATTCTCTTATATGACAATACCACAATTTTCTTCATGATTATTTGAGTCCTTTCCAGTTTGTAGCTATTGAGAATAACTTTGCTGTGAATATTCTTGTACTTGTTTTTTTGTACCAATATGTGAGTATTTATATTGTTTATATGAGTGAGAATAGAAAGCCAGGTCACATGGTATGCATGTGTTCATCTTTAGTAGATACTGCCAGTTTATCAGACTGTTTATATCAATTTAAATTCCCATAAGTGTTATATGAGGGTTCTTCTTGTCCCTTTAAATTTATAACAGTTATAATTTGGCATTTCTTTCTTTCTTTATTTATGCAGTTACTTTAATTGTGATTTTAATTTATAATTCCTTGGTGACAAATAATTTCTTTAAATTTTTTCCAGCTTTTTTGAGATAGCACTGTATAGGTTTAAGCTATACAATGTCATGATTTGAAACAGATATATATATGGCAAAGGATTAGTGGAATAAGGTTCATTAACACATATATCACCTCTTCCTTTTCTTTTTTTTTTTTTTTTTTTTTTTAGTTTGGTGAGAACATCTAAGATCCACACTCTTAGGAAATTATAACGTAATAAAATTGTGTTAACCATAGTCACCATAATGGATGTTAGGTCTCCAGAACTTATTCATCTTAAAGCTATAAATTTCTACCCTTTGATCCACGTCTCTCAATTTCCCCAACACTCCAGCTTCTGGAAGCCACCGTGCTACTCTGTTCCTCTGAGTTGGGCCTTTTTGTTTTGTTTCGTTCCCACATGTAAGTGAGTTCATACAGTATTTGTCTTTCGCTGTCTGACTTATTTCACTTAGCTTAATACCCTCAAGGTCCATTCATGTTGTAGATGGCATTACTTGAATAATATTCATATATATATATATTTAATGTTATATATTTGGTTGTTTTTGGTCTCTTGGTTATTGTTAATAATGCTATAATAAATATAGGGTTACAAATATCTCTTCGAGATACTGATTTCATCTTCCTTAGATGTATATCCAGAAGTAGGGTTGCTGGATCATATTGTAGTTCTATTTTTAATATTTTGAGAAATCACCATACTATTTTCCATAATGGCTGTGCCAATTTATATTTCCACCAAGAGTGTACAGCGTTCATTTTTCTCTATATTTAATCAAATCTTTCTCTTTTTTGCCATTGAGTTATATGAGTTCTTTATATATTTTTTATATTAGCTCCTTACCTAAAATCTGGTTTTGAAATACTTTCTCCCATCTATAGGATACCCCTTCCTTCTGTTGTTTATTTTACTGTGCAAAAGATCTTCAAGATGATAAAGTTCCAATTGTTTATTCTTGTTTTTTCTTAGTGGTGTTTTGGTACCATCCAAAAAGAAAGAAAGAAAGGAATAAAGAAAGAAAGAAAGAAAGAGAGAGAGAGAGAGAGAGAGAGAGGGGAGGGGGAGAGGGAGAGAGAGAGAGAGAGAGAGAGAGAGAGAGAGAGAAAGAAAGAAAGAAACATTGACAAGAACAATGCCAAAAGCTTTTTTCCTGTGTCTTCTTCTAGTTTTATTGTTTCTAACATTTAAGTTTTTAATACATTTCATGTTAATTTCTGTTCGTGTATAAATTAGGGATCCAATTTCAAGTGAATATCCACTTTCCTCAGTGCTATTTATGGAAAGAGTGCTCTTAGAGAGCATTGAAAATAAAAATTTGGAGGAGGACTCTGATGTTTTGCTACTCTGAGTTTTGCTTCCACTAGGAGAGGTACAAGTGAATCATAGCTCTCATTGACTACTATTTGGTGAAGAAACAATATGTTCTTATTTAATAGCTATAAGAAATGTAATTATGACCCAGAAATACCTTACAAGTGGTAGAAAATGAGTTTAGCTTCAGTTGCAGGGCATTGGTTGTCTAGTGTTAACACATGGAAATGAGGAAGTGTTTGAGCTGCAAAGCTGGCCTGGTCTCAAGCCCTAGAACAGAGCCAGGTCAGGTGACCGGTGGCAAAATACAATTTAATGCAGCTCTCCCAAGCACAGCTAGTTCCACAGACAATGTGTGGAGCCTTTCTTTCTTCTTCACTCCCCATCCCAAACACAAGGCCCAAATATTATAATCATCTTTACCTTCACGCAGCAAGAACAAGTTTCTTGGCTTTCTGCCCACACAACAGTTAAATACCAAAAGTTGTGAGATACTCTCCAGTATAATGGTTTCTACTGCTATCTTTAGAAAGCCTGAAATGGAAACAAACTTTTTCTTTAAAAAAAAAGTTAAGAAGATAAAATTTGAGTTTATAGGGGAGTTAAAATTGATGCACCTCAGAATGTTTTTGCTATGTCAACTCTATGAAATACAATAGCTGGAGAAACATCAATAAAACTTAAAGGAACTATGAAATCGATTTGATTTTTACAATCCTGAGTGGTGTTCACTTTAAGTAAGTCTTCCTCTTTCTTGTAGATTACCTTGAGCAGAGCTCTTTATAAAATAATGTACCATTTTCTGAAATCCTGTCTTGGTGTTTTGTTCTGTTAGTGAATACCTTCCAATAATAAGGTTAGGCCAATTATTGGGTACAAGGGCTGGTTAAAATTTTTTCTTCCTGTTGACACAAAGATCAAATGTCTCAGAAACCTTTGTTTGGATGGATTGAGTTTTCTTTTTGTTCCAAATGAGACTCTATACCAGAATTTCTTCAGATGTCCCCAATTCTTGAAGAAGGCTTTTGACAAACCTCTTTAGGCTACAAGCTGAGAAAGTGATGGATTTGTTGCCAGGATTTTTGCATGAGATAACAACTCCTCTAAATTTTGACACAGTAGGCCATAGTAACAAAGAGATTTGCCAACACAAATTGTTGGTTTTTCTCTAGTTTGCAAAATTAATTGAGGATAAGCAGTAGCTAGCTGAAATTGATCTCTTAGCTTAGTACAGAGCTAACAGATTGATTTTATTAATAGATTTTCATGGACTAGGTTACATAATCATATAAGATTGTATTGCCTTTGAAATCTCTTGGGTTAGCATCTTTCTTTCTGACCAGAACCTTTTATAAAATTCAAATCAGATTTTTACATGGTGATTTCATGCATACTATTGAATACTAGATTTCTCTTTCCTACTTATATACTTCAACATCTTGAAATTATTCAATGTCAACTTTTTATGAATCCTATCTGAGAAGAAATGGGAGAAATAATGAATTTAAAAACACACTACAGTCATTCACCACGTAACGACATTCAAGTCAATGGACTACATGTAGATTGGTGGTCTCATAAGATTACAATGGACTTCTGAGCCAAAATGGATCAGAAATTTCCAGGAACTCTGAAAGGTAGGGACGTGGCAGTGGGACTCCATCCCTTCGTGGCAGGGCCAGCAAGAGGCAACCCCCCCACCCCACCCTGGGCAGCAGAGCCTCCCCTTACTGCCTTTGTAGTTGAGAAGATGGAGAAGTAGGAAGTGGAGCCAACAGGGCTGACAGCCGCACTTCAGGGTGTGCCTGCCGTCTAACAGAAGGTCCCACTTCTACACTAAAAGCCATTTGTGACACAGAAGCCTCCCGAGGACCTGCAACCTGACGAGGAAGTTTTCTATTGTAAAATCACCGATGAGATCTTTACCACTAGGATAATTTTTTTTTAATGAACCATTCTGTGCAACAGTCATGTGCGGAGTTGAAATGTGAGGGGTAGACCTTGAATGACCTATCAGGAAGCACTTGAGTCAGAACAATAGCAAGACAGAATCTTCAGAGTTTTCCAGAACCACTAATTATTTCAGGACCAACTTTACATATCATTTATGCTTACATGAAGTTTGTGATGATATTTTTGCATAGGTCAAGGATCGATATTCTATCAAAGAAACTGGAAATCATTAGGAACAATGATGCAAGGTTACAGTGTAGGGTTTTGGAAGTCCTCCCTCCATCACATCAAAATGGCTTTGCTAATGTACACGTCAGCAGTGTAGATGGAGAAACTATTACTGTCAGTGATAGTGATGGTTCAGAAACACAAAACAGCTCTTTTGAAAATGGGAAGAGATGCAATTGAATCCTTATTGTTTAAGTACAAGGTGCAACCCACTAAAAAAGAATTATATGAGTGTGCTATTTGTTAAAGCATATGAGCCAGCAAGAGAAAATACTTATTTTCTTGTGATAAAATGAAAGCTTTTTTCTAAAGCAACACTGTGAACCACAGGATGGAGTCATTAAAATTAAAGCATCATCTCTTTCAACATATAAAATAGCTGACCAAGATTTTTCTTAGTTTTTTCCTGATGATCCACCCACCTTTATCTTTAGTCCTGTTAACAAGAGAAGAGGGAGACCACCCAAAGAGCACCTATTAGTCAAGAGGACAGTGTTGTTAATAAACAGACTGTTGCGAGTTATTGGGATAAAGCTACTGAAAAAGGAGACAGATTTTAGAAGCAAGAATAAATGAAGTCACTGGCTTTTGAAAAGGCTAAAAAAGAGAAAGAGCAGATGCCCTAGAAGCAAAGAAAAAAGAAAAATATAAAAAGAAGGCAGGATTGAAGAAAATTGTTGAAGAAAACTGAAGAAAGAAGAAAAAGAAAGGCTTAAAATAGAAAGAGGAAAGGAAAGAGAAGTTATGTGAAGAAAAGTGAAAATATATGGAACACAAAACACTGGCATATACCTAGAGAAGGTATGGAATGTAATGATCCTAAGGACCTTCCAGAAGCAACTCCAGTGAAAACTAGACTACCTCCTGACATTTTTGGTGCTGCTCTGAGATTTTGGTGTTTCTTAAGGCGTTTGGGGTACTTGTTGATCTTCAGGATGATTTTCCCAAGGGGGTAATCCTAGAAGTGTTAGAGGAAGCTCTTGTAGAAAATAACAGTGAAGGCCCACTCCAAGTAAAGCATTTTTCCATATTCAGGCTCAACACTTGGACTTCAAGTCACACCTGGGAATCAAGTCAGCATGCTACTGGCTGCAAAATTTTGAGGAAGACAAAGTGTTCATAAAAATGGAACATTAAATCATGCTATAAAGCAAACACATATGTGTAAAACAATAACAACTGATTGGCCACTTTGAAGTGTGGACTACACTATATTCTCATTTCTAATATTAAAGACTCAGAAGAATGTAGGAAAGATTTCTTTAGTTACAATTCTGTTTGGGATCTAAGAAGTTTGATAGATACAGTATTGGTTTGCAGAAGTTTTTGTACACTTTGAGATCATTCATGTGTCCTAATGGCTTGGAAAATATATTTTTGCCTATGATTTATTTTGTCATTGATGATTTTTCTTTGACATATGGTATTAAAGAAGATTTATTTACACAGATGAATCTGTTAAAGCACAGTTTAGAAAAAAAGGATGTATGTCTACAAATTTTTTAATGAGCACATTCTTTCAACACTAACCGTGAATGAATCCAGTTTTATGAACTTGAAGTGCTGTGCCAATGCTGGCTGGAGGTATGAAGTCTAAGTTTATTAACTACATATTTATTTAGCATTAAAAGTAATTTGTGAATTTGCTTTGTATTTATAAAATTTGTACCTGAAAAGTGTTCTTTAATTTTTGAAACACATTTTTGTGGTTTTGTTTTACTTCTCTTAACTTCCTTAATGACCAATCGGTAAAAGGTAACACTCTCCCTTTTCCCTGATAGTCCTTCCAGCTTTACAGAAATGTAATTTAAGTTTCCATGTACAACTTTTAATTGTACAAATAAAGTGATATGTTTTTTTCAAAAAGAAGGATTACAGTGGAGCTGAAAAATGTCTATCTCCCAGTAATGTCATAGCCATAGTCATAGTGCAACAGATTACTCACATGTTTATGGTGATGTTGGTGTAAACAAACCTACTGTGCTTCCAATCATTAAAAGTATAGCACATACAATTATAGCAGTGGGCTATGCTATCTAGGTTTATGTAAATGCACTCTATGATGTTCACACAATGAAAAAATTTGCTTATGACCCATTTCTTAGAATGTATCCCCATCGTTAAGTGGTATATGAGTTGTCTTGAGTATGAGTTTTTTCTGTTTACTTGTTAAAGATTCCAGTTGAAAGCATGAATATTTATAGGGCCCTTCTTCTTGTAATGCCCTCAACTCAATTTATATATCCTCAACACCATATGCTACTTTAAGGAAACAAAATGAAGTATAAAGGTATACTATAAATACTAGTAGGCCAACAAATTGGTTAACTTAGATGAAATGGAAAAATTCCTAGGAAGACACAACCTACCTAAATTGACCCATATAAAATCTAGAAAAATGAGGAGAAAATCTAAATGGACCTATAATAGATAGATTCAGTTAGCAGTTTCAAAGCTCTCTCCTGCACCAAACAGACACACAAAGTCGAGACTTCACTGTGTTCTATGTTCACTGTGTTCTACCAACACTAAAATAATTAATTAATACCAGTCCTTCAAAAAATTTTTAATGATAGAAGAGTGAGAAAACTTCCCAACTTATTCTATGAGGCTAACATTACCCTGGTTCTACAATAAGACAAAGGTACCACAATAAACTATAGACTGATATGACATAAATATAGATTTAAAATCCTCAGCAGAATATACTAGCAACCAGAATTAAGTAAGGCATAATAATTTGAAAGGAAGATCTCAAACCATTTTTATTTTCAACAGATATAATTTTATAAATATAAAAGTCAGGAACATTAAACTATCAGAAAGAAAATAAGAATTAAGTTTGTTAAATGGTTATAAGATTAATATACATATTTAATGACATAGTTTCATTTTCTAAAAATGTTACTAATTTGGAATATATGATAAATATGTTATTTACATTGTTAAAAATATGGCCTCGGTATAAACCAAAAATTTCAAAACCCATGTTAGAAAAAATTTAAAACTCTACTTAAGTACATTAAAAACACATAAGGAAATGGAAAGGCATGTTTGCTTAGGTAGAAAAACCAATATTATGTCAGTTATTTATAAAACAATCAATAAACTTATTTTCACCTCCAATCAATGAGCCAAAAGATAATTTTACCTTGACAAAATAATTATAAAGTAGTTCTAGAATAAGGCCCTCATACACTTGGAAATGCAGAAGATACTCTTAGAAAACCTAGTACTGAGTATGGAAATAGGGAGGATATAGTAGCTCTACCTATTATTAAATTATATGAAATTAAACTTCACTATATAAAGAACTTTGGTACAGAAAACTAGGCAGATTTATGGTATAGCTTAAAATTACAATGCTATTTAGCTATATAAAAGTGGTAGTATTTAATGCTAGAGAAAAAATAATCACTACTCAACAAATTGTTTTGGGAGAACAACCTAGCTTCTTGGGAATTAGTAATATAAGGCATACTCCTAATACCCTTTTAGAATTAAATTGGAGATGTTATATATAAAACATATGGGTGAACTTAATATTGAATTTGGGAGCTTCTCAGTGTAATTCAACACCAAGAAGAAAAAAAAAAGCTAGTTTAAATATATACTATTACAGAGACACAGTTGCTAGTAAGATAGTAAATATTACAACTTTCTGCAAAGAAAATGTATCCCTCTCCTTCTTAATTGAAAAACTAATTCCAAAGGACATAAGTGCCCCTATGTTCATTGCTGCATTATTTATAATTGCCAAGATATGGACGTAGCCCAAGTATCCATCAATAAGCAAGTGGATAAAACAACTATGGGATATTTACATAATGGAATACTACCCAGCCATAAGAAAGAAGACATTTTTACCCTTTGCAACAGCATGGATGGACCTGGAGAATATTATGCTAAGCGAAATAAGCCAGTTAGAGAAACACAAATCCCAGTTGATTTCATTCATATCTAGAATTTAAAATGAGCAAACTGAACTAAGAAGCAAAATAGAGACAGAGTCACAGACAGAGAGCAGGATGACAGCTATGGGGGCGGTTAGGGAGAGTAAGGATCAAGGAATAAAGAAAAAGGGTTCATGTACATGGACAACAGTGTGGTGATTGTGGAGAGGAGAGCATCTAAGGAGGATAAGTGATAATGGAAAAAATACAACTACAAACTTGTATATCCTTTGTTCCTTAAGTTTCACTCAGGATATGAGTTTCACTCATTCATATCCTAGCATTAGGTGGAAAGGTCATGAAAAAGATTGCTCACTGAAAATAACAAAATAGCAAAATTATGTATGAAATGGCACATTATACTGTCATCAAAATAAATGAAATTGAACTCTGGGCGCAACTAAGAGAGTCCTGCAGGATAAAACTTATCTCACTATAGGAATGAAATAAAGCAAGTTGTCAAAGAGTGAGTGATAGATATAAATGTACAGATTGCAAATATGTTCTCGTGTGATTATTTATGAATGTGCATAAAATTTCACTCCATAACAATAGTAAAAGCAGTCTCTGTGAAGTTTCATTCTTCTCTTCTCTAACACTCTTGTGATAATCACTACATCTTCATGTCTTCATTTGTATGGCAAATTATTTTTATGCCAACCCAAATGGTGTGCATTTAAAAAATTGTCTTGATTATTTTTTACATATTATTTTAATTAATGTTATAACTATGTTGTACAGTTCCATGAGACTGATTAATGGGATTTTGAAATATATTAATTTGCATTTATAATGTAAAAGAATTGATATCTATCCAGCACTGCCACTTTATCCCCATAATAGCATAATTCTAGATTTTAAGATTCCTTTGATCTTTCTATAAAATTTCTTGGATTATCTCCATAAAATCCTCGCATCACTTTTTATAAAATTTTTAATTTACATTTTGTAAATGTAAAATACATTAATTAATTTTGTTGCTATAATGACATGTATCATTTTTAAAGTTTTAATTGGTTGTATAGAAACAATTGAATGTTGAAGTTGATCATGTACATAGTAATCTTGTTGAATTTTATTTCTTCTATACATTTTAAATTTATTGATTCACTTTGCTTCTTTTTATAGAAAAATTATATTTTGTTTTATGGTTTTTGTCTATTTTAGATGTTAGTACTCTGCCTTCAATAACTGTAAAATCAAGTGGTCAGTCACCCCTCTCATTATTTGCTCTAACTCAGTTTGCATAGATGACAATTATCTTTCCCTTAAGAATGATATAAAGATATCCGAGCTTTGGTAATTTTACATTTCTGTGAATGTTTTAATGATATTTCAAATTTGCTTTTAATAATTTTTGGTGTTAACTTTCTAGAAATTTGCTTATATTATCATTTTATCTAACTTTTCAATTTTAGTTATTTATCAATATTGCTTTCATAATTTTTAATTCTTTTTTTCTACTGGTACTTAATTACTATTGTTTTTTCTTTGTAACGCCTGATATTTTTTCTCTCCCTCAGTGATTAAATTACAAATTTTTATTTTTTCAAACAACCTTTGATTTTCTGCTCTTTTGTTTTTTATTTTATCATTCCATCCTGTTCATTCCTTTGTTTGTTTTCTGGTCTTTTTGCTTAGTTCTGAACGAATTTCTAGGTTTGATCTTTTGGTTCACTAATTTAATTTTTAAATGTATGTAATCTCTTTACCCATTTACTTTTTCATATCAATAATTCAATGTTCATTTATTAGGTTTCTAATTTATTTTCTTCTACTGTCACCTGTTTTTGTTTTATAGCATCCTGTTTTAAGTTCAGTAGTATTTTCATTGTTTCATAGACTCATTTCAAAGTTCTTTTGTGATATTTTGAGTAAGTGTAATTTCTTTCGATGTATGATATATTTATTATTGTACCTCCATCATAATATTGATTTGCATCAAAATTTCCCCCCTCAATATCTGTGGCACATTACCAGCCTGTCTTTTGACAGCTACAGCTATTTCCGCTCTGACTACAGTGGGGTCACTGTCTGGTAGAGTTGACCTCAGCATCCCCATGTGGGACTGTGCCACCTGTTGGAATGGTCTTGCCTATAACAAGCACTCGGCCCACATCTGCAATATCACTTGTCAGCATGTCCTGTAGCTTTAGTCTGCTGTGAATCCCTCTTCCTCTTCTTCAGGAGTTTGTGTGTCACTAAGCTTAATTTTTACATATTTCCTGTCATTTTCCAGGTCACATGTAGGTAAGGGAAATGCAAACATGGGTTCACTATCTGAAAATACAGGTTACTGTATTACTTTTATAATGAAGTTTTTTAAAAAGTTTAACGTATCCACACAGTGCCTGAAATATTTTAATTTCTTTGTAAATGTCTGCTGAACTAAATTGAATTTTATAGTTCCAGACAATTAAATTTAATAAGCACAGGTCTTGCCATTTAATCAAATTCATCATTTTCAAAATCAAACAAGCCTTTATTGCTATTCATTTCCAAACCATACACACTCATAATAAAGAAAATTCATTTAAACTTTATTGAATCACAGGATATGCTACAGTACAACTTTCTAGGCACAGAATCTAGAACTATGTTGCATGACCTTTACACTAACATTCTAATTAGAATTCAGTCATTACTGTTTTCATAAGTCATCTATTGTTTACACTGAAAAATGTATAACTTTTTAGTATGTCTTTTTTCATTGATTTCCTCACAAGTCATAATTAGGTATTGTAAATTAAAATAGGCATCTATTCAACAAGTGGGAGGCTTAGTTGTTTTATAATATTGTTTATGGTATAATCTGAAGTTTTATAGATACTCACAGTTAGAAACCCACTTTCACTCGACAACTTTTTCTGAAGATTGCACATGACTTGCCTTTTTCTCCAGAAGTTCTGTAAAAGACTTTGACCAAACGTAAAACAATTTGACCTGAAGATATAAACTAAAGAATCTTGCTTTCGGGATGAACTCTAAAGTTAGACTTATTTAAAAGTAATTATTTCTAATGTATCTAAGCAATTTTGTATTTACTATATATTGGGGTTTCCCAGAGAAAGCAGGAGCTAATGCTCCTCCCAAGTGTAGTAACTCTTCCCTCTGTTCCAAACCACTGAGAATTCATATGGTGAGAAAAGTGTTAACCTAGTTTGAGAGCCTTGAAATAATATTTTACAAACCTTGTCAAATAATTCTTCCAGCTCTCAAACTAGTTGCATTCTTTAAATTTTAGAGCTCATTCTTTCTCTAAATACTGTGCACTCTTTCAAATGCAGGCAACAGGCCAATGGCCAATATGCCCACAGAATGATTTTAGATGACATGATACCTTTACAAATGTATATCTTAGTTAAATATGACATAGAGCATTTTGGAGAATTTTCAGATAAATGTTAAAATGTGTCATTTTTTATTATACCAGATAAATTACATCAGATAATGCTGCTGCAATTTTAGACTTACATTTCCCTTTTTTTACTTCCATGGTTTCTCTTAGGCATAACACCTGGGTTCTGGAAATCCAGGCCTGGTTTTAGCAAGCCCCCACAGTAACTGCTGGTGTCAGGGACTGACTAACCCCCAATAAATCTGCTGTCTGCACAGTAACTGATGACACCGGTAACTGCCTATGTCCTTCAAAGGTATCCTTATCTGCAGACAGGAATTTAGCAACTCATCTATTCTCAGAATCAACTCCCCTCCCATATGGGACCAACTATAGAGAGTCCCATCTGCAGAAAGTCCCTTCAACTCCCTCCTCCTTTACCCACTTTAAAAACCCCTGCTTACCTTCCTTCCTGCTTGGCTCGCACGTTTCTCGATATGGGGCAGAGCATCCCATTCGCCAGCACCACCTGAGGATTCCGTCAGCCGCCCCCCGCGATGGAAGAGGACCAGGAGTTGGAAAGGAAAGCAATAGAAGAACTGCTTAAAGAGGCAAAACGTGGGAAAACAAGGGCAGAAACAATGGGACCTATGGGTTGGATGAAGTGTCTTCTTGCTGGCACCAATAAAAGATTTCTCATTAACACAATTAAGAACACACTCCCCTCCCAGAAAGAGCAAGACCATGAGCAAAAAGAGGGCGATAAGGAACCTGTGAAGAGCCACAACGAGGAAGAAGAAAGCCGGAAGAAGCACAGAGCCCACCCGTACAGGCACGGCTTCCCAGCTCGGGGCACAGTCAGTCCTTCTCCACCGAGGAAGCGGAGCAGCCACGACAAGTATGAAAAGCGGTCAAACAGGCGGTGAGGCAGGGCCAGAGGATGACCAGCCACACGTGCTGTTTCATGTGAGAGACTGGGAAATGCAGAGAAGCTTATTAGAACATTCCCTGAGCTGGCAGAGCAAACACCTAAGAGCAGTTGTTAGGGTAGGTCGTTTGTGTTGTGACAAGCAGAGTGACCTAGAAACTCTTCAAGGAAATTAGTACAAAAGGAGGTGTTCTGAAGATGTCTTGGCAAGTTTAAGCTACTTCAGCAGTGTGGTATACATATGTATTGTTTCTATGCTATGTTGTTTAGAAATTGGTTTCAAAATAAATCTAGAACATAAAGGTTTTCAGAGATCATTAAACTAGTTCCAGTTTTTTGGATGTGCTGCAACTGTGGTCATGTCTCAAAATTTCTCCAAAAAATGAAATACTTGTAAATCCTACACTTTAGCTTTTTGGGGTGACAAATTTAAAATATAGAAATCACGTTTAAGGAAAGCTGTAGCCTTCCAAGAGCTAGAAATTTACCAAGAAATTCTTTGATACCTGCATTTGTTTTCCTTTAAGTGAGCAATGTAGGAAATGCTTAAAGATGGCTTTGAATTGAGTGTTCCCTGTCAGTACGCAGAGGTTAAAGATGGCTCTCTTATCCCATGTGCATGCCCAAACTCATTCCTGAAATAGATCAGTGTTTCAGTATTTAATTTTTTTTCATATGTAAGTGTTAAGTGGTGCTTTAAAAATTCAAAATGTACACAATTATTTTAATGTTATGTCTTATTTAGTTAAAGACCTATGATAACCACTCTTAGTTCAGCTGTTTCAAAAATTTTAATTTTAAATAAAAGTGTGTTTACAATGCCAAAAAAAAAAAAAAAAAAAACCCTGCTTAACTATTGTTCAAGGCTAACACCTTAGGGTCTCAGCCTGCCTGTTGCAGCTAGCCAAATAAATCTTTTAAACTCATGGCCTTTTCTCGTGTCCTTTCTCCTCTCACTCTCACTGAACCTAACAGTTTCTGTGGGCGATTCGTTGATTACAGAAGACATTGTTCCTACCCACTAAGAAGCTTTTATTTATTTATTTGGTTGTTTGGTTTTGAAATAACTGAGAAGATGTTTGTTGGAATAAAAACTGATGAGCTTAGTGTTATAATACAGGATAAAGGCACCACTGTTTATTTCCCAGGGTGGGTGTCTTGGCCCTTTTAAATCCCCACTGTCTATAGGGAAGTGGTTTGAGAGTTAGGAGAGAATATTTTGCAGAGAAAAAGGTATCTTACTGAAAGCTTGTTTATTTCTAGGTTAGTTTTGGTTGAGTTTGTAAAAAATATATATTCATAAGGGATTTTCTGGCACTTATTTGAGGTCTAATTACACAGCACTGCAGTTTTGAAATCCATTTGAGGAAAAGAGTCACCTTTATGCTCCCTGAATCTCATGTTCAGGCTCAATTTCACTGTTATGAGCTGAGTAGCCAACATGGCGAAAACCATCCACATGATTTTCTTCCAATGCACGATATGAAAGGCAGGGTCTGAAAGAGAAATGCCAAGGGGATGAAGTTGAATTCATCATTTATACCTTTCACCAGGATACAGTTTATGTTGGTTAAATATTTAAATGTAGAAAGTTAAACAGAAAACTATTGAAAAGAGCATTTATGGTTTTTATAATTTTGTAATATGAAGGGTCATTCTAAGAATGTTAAAATTTGATGAGTCATATAAGAAAGATAATATATTTAGATACCACATGAAAAACTGAAAGATAAATAGCAAACAGGAAAAAAATAGTTATGATATAAACAATGGCTAATCATGTGTGTGTGTGTATGTATATATCTCCCTAAAATGGAATTATCTTCTGGATGGCAGGCCTCTTGAAGTACAGACTTACCCCTCTCTAGGTAAATGTTCTAGGAACCTATCTGTATCAGTGTATGAGCTGCCAATATTGTGAGAGGCTGCACTTGGCTTCAGTGAATTTTTTTCAAAGTCTCAATGTGTTTGCCCATTTCATGATGACTTACAAGTCCACACTGTGCTTAGTGTTCAGCAGTTTTTGCCCCAAAGTAGCATGATCCCTGTGCCCCACCCTCCCTATTCACCTGATATTATCCCAAGTGACTTTTTTTGCCTCTGAAAAAAAGTCCTCCAAGGGAATCGTTTTGACAATGTGGAATAGATAAAACAAAAAAATGGCAGAAGCACTAAAAGGCATCACAATGAATGAGGACTTCAAGACCAGGGGTTGGGCTGGATGGAGGAGGGCAAAAGGGGCAAAAATTGCGACAACTGTAATAGAATAAACAAGAATAAATGTAAAGAAAACTGTTTTGAGCAGCGGGAAAAACATCTCAATAGGTGTATTGCATCAAATGGAGAGTACTTTGAAGGTGGCTAAAATTTAAGTGTGTAAGAATAAGTACATGTTTTTTAATAAATAAATTTCATTTTGGGGGCCCCTGTATATGTCAAATTTTAGTATGTACAAAGTAACTCTTAACAAAAAAAGGAACAAAGACTAACCATGAAAAGTTAATTTTAAAAATAAAAATGATCTTTTTAAAATATAAAAAAGAATTCAACCTTGCTTAAATAAAAATTCATTCTTAATCTTTAAAAACAAAATTAAAAAGAGGTTATATTCAACCAATGGAATTCTACAGACAACATAAAAGAATAAATTACCAACATTTGCAGAAACATTGTGTTGCATAAGGCAGAACAAAAATGCTCATATTATGTGATTATACTCAATGATTTCTATTTATATTTAAAAATAAGCAAAACTATTGATATAAAAGTCATAATCATGTTTATTCAAGGAGGTTGGATATTTTCTTGAAAATGAGCACATAGAAGAGATTCTAGGATAGTAGTTACGTTTTAGGGCTTGATTTGGGTTATGTTTACACAAATGTATACATATGTAAAAATTCATAGAGATAAACACTTTTATTATATACAAAATAAGCCCCAATAAAAACAAAATTGTAATGAGATATAGTTTACCTTTTAGATTATCAAAGATAAAACAACATAATATTTAAGTATATGTCTAATAATATATAACCTAATGATAATCTATCTAGTTTTATATATAATATGATTGGTTGATAGATACATATATGAATATACACAGATAGATAATGTGCTATTATATTAGAAAGAATGGGGAAACACAGAGTTATACATTCATGGTTGGACAGTAAATTGGTAAATTCTCTGTAGAGTGTAATATAGTATTATCCATCAGAATTACAAATAGCATAAATGTAAACTGATCATATGAAGCACTGTTAATAATTCCCAAAGGATTAAACAATCTTGTGTTAATCAGTAGTTTGTTTAAGTAACATGTACATGGGATCAGGAACCACAAAAATGGGGAAGCTCTTTATGTACCACCATAGAATAACTTCTAAAATATATTAAAATAGAGAAAGCAAAGTACAGAACAACATGCATAAAACAGTAATACTTCATGTTAGGAATGGAGTTAGCTAAGAGACTATTTGCTTGTACATGCACAAAACATTTCCACAAGACTACACAAAAAGTGTAAGATTAATTTTCCATGGGGAAAGAAATTTATGTAAATGAGGGCAAGGGTATGAGCAAAATAAATGTATATTTTTTGTAACTTTGCAGTTTTAAATCACACGAGTGTAATATTCACTCAAAATATTAAAATTAAAAACTATAAAACTAAAAATATTGTTTATTTCTGAATAGACAAGTGTCTGAGAGCAGTGATGGCCTCTGGAGTAAGATGTACGTGTGAGGATAGGACAGGGGTGGGGAGAGGACAATTTTATAGTATATACTTTGATATACTTTGAGATTTGTTTCTATATATATATATATATATATATCACATCTGTTAATATATCCTATAAATAACCAGTGACAGACATTTTGCAGAACACTGGAGGAAGCAAGTGACTTTGGAAACACAAGTAATTAACATAGTAATCTCAGAATGGATTTATAGCAAGTTCCTGTGAAGTAATAGATAGGGACCCTGGCGTAAGATGTTCATTCACAGGAGACACAAGGACACAAGAACTGTGTATAGGAGAGAAAATAATCATGGAAGATGAAGAACTGAAACTCTTTTAGACCCTTATCTGGCACAAATAATTGTTAATTGTTTCATAATAAACAGGTACTATAAAATAATATCAGACTCTCCCAGTGGCAATTTAATTGGTAATTTTTAGAAAATAATTTTAAATTCAAGGAATAATGTTTTACTTTTTTTTTTTTTTTTTTTGCAGTGAACATATCCTCAAGATTTTGTCACATCATAAAACAAAATATGAAGCTTAGAACTGGGATCACTTGCCCCTTTTCTTACCTCCTCCAGTTTAAAATGCTTGCAATCCTTTAGTAGTCAGATTCTCTTAGATCTGTACTTGGGCTGAATGTATGCTTCAAATCTCAGCACAATCTTCTTTGTAGTTTTAGCCTTTTATTTTTTAAGGGAAGTCAGCTTATTTTGCTCACCATAGTCCCTCTTCCTGTCATAAGGCCATTTTCCCTGTGCGTACAGAGACGCCTCGCCCTTCTTGTACTTGTTTCTCCATGGCACTGATGTTTGCCATACTTCTTACAGAAATTCAGGTGAGTTTTAGGAATGGTCCATGTTTGAGAGAGCACTTTCAGCAGGGAAGAGCCAAAGTCTTCCTCTTGATCAAGAAAAGAAAAGGAAAAACTTTACAAACTGTATGGAGCCTTCAGTCAGGCTTCATAAAATTGAGATTGGGGCTGGCGTTTTGTTCCTCTCTCACTGAATCCGAAAGAGTTTCTTTCCCAATTTCTCTGACTTTTGTCCCGCTCTGTTTCACATCTACCATGTCTTCCATACAGCACACTCTGCCTCCGCATGGTCACTGCCACTCAGGGTTCAACAGCTCATAGAAAACTGACCAAATTTGTCAATGTTTTAAGGCATGGATCCTTGAAGGGAAAGAATTATATTAATTCAGTCCATTTAATGCATTGGTTGCCCTTCAGTCAGAGGTCTATTTAAGTCCACGGTATGGGACGTGAAGATTTCTTTGCACAGTTGTATGAGAAAGGGCTATGAGCAAAGTAAGATTGCTTTGTAATAGCAATAACCTGTATCCTGATATCATTCATTGTACTTTGTTGTGATCAAGGTGACTATATGTTTACATGAAACCAATTCTCACTTCAACAGATAATTCATTTATTTTGTAACCGATGTTGTTTTCTCTATAAAACTCAGAAGTTTGGAAACAACGGCAATACAGTAATCATCCAAATACTGTTAGAGAGAGGTTTTGTTTGGGTGGACTTCACCTGTCCTGTAATTAAGATATTGGTGCTTCAAATCGATAAGGGATGAAACATCTATCACGTCAAATTATGTGTTCACTAGGCACTCTTCTAGGGAAATGTGATGTGCAGTAAATGTGCACATGTAGCTTTGAGAACAAAGAATATTGATTCTCAAGAACTCTTCCTGAGATAAAGTCACTTAAAATACACTAGAATGGAAACTAAGAGAATGAAATATAGCAATTCTTCTACCACTTCATATCAATTTATATCAGATAATCTGAGGAAGATCTAAGAGTGAATTTAACAACTGTTTTATATTCAGGAGGTCTAATGAGAGATGCTTTAGGAAATTACAGTATCTACAAGTCTTTCTACATGACAGTGAGTACTAAGTAAGAGAAAACAAAGAAGGTGGTATTTCAAATATCAATAAAGATTTTATTTTTCTTAGTTTTTTATGTTGTTAATGCTTGTATATTCTTCAGATTGTGATAACCACATATACATGTGGCAACACAGTGAACATGCAGCCAGTACCCATTACAGCACACAATAGCGGGCAGGATGGCTGAGTAGAAATGCCCCTAAACCATTCTTGCTTAGGCTATATTTAGTGATGCTACATCCCAAGTGTTTAGTGCTGGGCAATGGACCATCTGCATTTAGTCAGGACACTGAACCCAGATGGCTTTTCCTGCCAAAGGGAGCAGAATCCATTGATCAACAACATAGAGAGAGTGCAGCCAGCAGTGAAAACAACCGAGAGTGGCGGGCAACAAGACAAAGAGGATAAAACATAGGACAGCAATTCCATGTTAGCAAAAAAGCAAAAACACGTAACAAATACTTTACAGAAAGTATTGAGGAAGTGAACATACTTTTAGAAAAGTTAATGGAAAATCATAAATTCAAAGAACTTTACTAAAAGGATTCTGGATCTCAGTCTTTCTGTGGTCAATAATACTACCTAAAACACACAGGAGAACATCATCAGATCTGTGATTACACCAGAAGTCTAACTAATCGATCCATTGGGAAACGTGGACCAAGCATTAGTCCGGATTTGGAAAGACTGTAAATGCATATACCACTTAGTAGAATTGTTGCTATAACCAACAATACACAGCCACCTTTCTATGGAACTTGACTATGAAACTGACTAAATATGCATGCTGATTTTTTTAAAGAAACAAAAATTGCTACATTTTTCTCAAAAATTCTTAATTCTCTTCTAGCATTATTGCAAGATACTGTCATCACTAAGTACTGTATTTAGTTTTGATAATGAGAATTGAGTTAATAGTTGGATGAGGATCACAAGTGAAGTGTCAATAGTTGTACAGAAAGGACTATGCAGATTGTCCAACAAAATTTCTCATTGCTAAATTATTACACCATGACAACAATAATAATAGAAATATTTCATGTGTATTACACAATTTCCAGGCTGTATGTTAAATGCTGGTATTATTTCACTAACTCTCAGAGCACTCCTATAAAGAAAATACCGTTGTTATCCCCATTAATGGATGAGAAAACTGTGGCCCAGAGAAGTTATCAATCAATACCCTGTCAGAAAACTGTATTGAAAGAGGTAGCTTAAGGGACTTTTTATAGAGATATGGGAAAGATTAAGGGAACCATGGAGGTACAAGGCAAACAAAAATGAAAAACCATTATACCTCTAGGCTTGAATGGCAAGAAAAATGAGAAAGGTAACAGTTTTATCAAAATGAGAAAGAGCTGGAGTGTTATAAAAGGGCCACAGTAGTCTCAAACCAGAACTCTGGGTTCTTGATTCCCAGACTAGTTACCTTTTCACCATAGCATGCAACTTAGCATATGGCAGTACTAAAACAAGCCCATTCGCACAGCTTCAACAAAGAGGTAAAAGGCAATCTGGATTAGATATGATTAGTTGTCTCAGGGTTCAGCACTTCATCTCTCCTGCAGAGAAGTAGAGCGTGGAGCACTAAATGCAGGAGGGGTATAGTAACTAACACTGTGTGGGTGTGCCATGCTCATAAAAATCAGCTAGACCATCCCAGTGGCCTTGCATCCATAAAGGTTCATGAAGAGGGAGTAGAAATGCAAAACAAGGAAAAACATAAGATAGTTTGAAATAAGAACAGTAGAAAAAGTGGAGTACATGTTATAATTCTTATATTAATCATTTAATAAATTTATTTTAATACAAATTTACTTTAAAAACAACACACTCTGTACAATACTGGTTGCTCTGGACTACTTTCTAGAGGCTTTATTTTTAAAGGATTTTTGGCCACATGTGTGTGTCCGGAGAAATCCAGATAGAAAATGTGAGGTTCTGGAAAGCTTGTGTACCTGTGAAAGAAATAGGAATATTCATTTGGAAAGAGAAAGAAAAGTCAGTGAAATCTTGTACTAGAATAAAACTTACCCTAATTACAATAGGCAATAATGGGACCAATAACAAAAATAATGGTCAGAAATGAATTTAATTTTGATACAAGACAACATGGTTCTAATATAGTTGTAATAGCTAAATTCTGTCTAAAATTATAAAGTGTTGCCTTGCAAGGAAGTGAGTTTCTTGTCACATGAGATATTCAAGTAGAATGTCATAAAAGACATTCCTAAACTGAGAGATCAGATAAGGTGACTTCAAAGATACTTTTGAAGCTTAACATTCTGTGCAATATCATTAAACTAAAATTTCTACTTTAGTAACCTTTTTTGCCCTTTTTGTGGTTTCTTACCTTACAGAAAGATATTTGCTCTAACAGTTCAGCTGGATGAAAATGAGTTCCTAGAAGTTTCCAGAAAAGCAATTTAAAAAATATGTTTGCTTCTTCTAAATTACATTTTTATGAATTCTAAGTAAATTTAAAAAACTCAATAGGATATTTCCAAAACTTATATATGCCTCTATTGTTCTATTTTCACTGGATTACCTCTCTACAGTGTACATCAACTCTCTAGCCAGAATGCAAAGAGAATGCAAAGTTTAACATTTCCTTCCATTAACATTCTACCATTAGTAGAGCAGAGCAAGTTAAATATCTGCTGGTGTGATGTGCTCTGCATAAGATTGCAGAATTCTTCTGCATTGAGGAAGTTCTTCAATGTACAGAATATCCTACCACTAAGCTATTTCAGTGTGACTGGAGTCTATTTTAGAGAATAATGAGAGAATCAACAATCACGTGGGCTTGGAGTAGATCATACATTTAAGATTTTTCTTGAACAAAAGGAATTACACAATCACCTAATGGATGGTAGAAGTTCTAAAAATAAGAGATCAGATATGTCTTCTTTAAAGATGAGATTGGCATACACAGATAGCCTAGTGAAGATTAGTAAATTTCAATGAGTCACTATCTTTTTTTTTAAAATAATTTTGTGGCTCCCATTCTTATGACACTGACAGATGACTTGCTCAGCAAGCCCCTGCTTCTTTACCAGAGAAGTTCACAACTAGAATTGTGGGTCATTGAGGGTCAAGGGCAGCATTCCTACAGACAGAGACAATAGCCAAGTCTGGCTAAGGATCAGCACCCCTAAAATTTCATGAAGACCATAGGAGGTATTCAACAAAGAGAAAAACATTTTCCTGTCTTTCTGCTTAGCACCCATCTCCTTTTTCCCCATATAACCCTTACATGTCCAGAAACTCTAAGATCTCTTTACCCACCTACTATCAAAATCCTCTGAAGAAAGAAGCTGAGATATTTATATTTTAAAAGTATGCAATCCCTATTAAAGTACCAATGACATATTTCACAGACCTAGAACAAATACTCCAAAAATTCATATGGAACCAAAAAAGACCCCAAATAGCAAAAGCAATCTTGAGACAGAAGAACACAGCAGGAGGAATCACAATACCAGACATCAAACAATACTACAAAGCCACTGTGATCAAAACAGTCTGGTACTGGCATAAGAACAGACATATAGGTCAGTGGAACAGAATAGAGAGTCCAGAAATAAACCCAGGCCTCTGGTCAACTAATATTTGATAAAGGAGGAAGGAACATAAAATGGAGTGAGAAGAGCCTCTTTAACAAATGGTGCTGGGAGAACTGGACAGGGACGTGCAAAAAAAATGAAACTAGACCACCAACTTACACCACACACGGGAATAAACTCAAGATAGATCAAAGACTTAAATGTAAGCCGTGACACCATAAAAGTTCTAGAGGAAAACATAGGCAGAAAAATTTCAGATATCCCACGTAACAATATTTTCATGGATACATCTCCTAAGGCAAGAGAAATAAAGGAAAAAATCAACAAACAGGAGTACATCAAACTAAAGAGTTTCTGCTCAGCAAAAGAAAACATCAGCAAGATGAAAAGAAAACCAACCATATGGGAAAACATATTTGCCAATGATATCATAGACAGGGGACTGATCTCCAAAATATATAAAGAGCTTATATGACTCAACATCAAGAAAACAAACAACCCAATTAAAAAATTGGCAAAGGACCTCAACAAACACTTCTCCGAAGAGGACATACAGAAGTTCCATAGACACATGAAAAAATGCTCAACATCATTAGCCATCACAGAGATGCAAGTAAAAACCACAATGAGACACCACTTTACACCAGTCAGGATGGCCATCATCAACAAATCAACAAACAATAAGTGCTGGCGAGGATGTGGAGAAACGGGAACCCTACTGCACTGTTGGTGGAAATGCAGACTGGTGCAGCCACTATGGAGAACAGTATGGAATTATCTCAAAAAACTAAAAATGAAACTGCCTTTTGAACCAGCGATTCCACTGCTAGGATTATACCTGAAAAATTCTAAAACCCTAATTCAAAAGAACTTATGCAATCCTATGTTCATAGCAGCACTGTTTGCAATAGCTAAGTGCTGGAAATAGCCTAGGTGCCCGTCTGTGGATGAGTGGATCAAAAAACTGTGGTATATTTACACAATGGAATACTATGCAGCAGAAAGAAAGAAGGAACTCCTGCCATTTGCGACAACATGGATGGAACTAGAGAGAATTATGCTTAGTGAAATAAGCCAGGCAAAGAAGGAAAAATACCATATGATATCACCTAATACAGGAAACTAAAGAACAACATAAACAAACGAACTAAATAGGACAAAGAGCAGAATAGCAGTCAATGGGGGGAGGGGGGAGGGAGAGAAGGGGGTTAAGCAAGGGAAGGGTTTAGTCAAGGAACATGTATAAATGACTCATGGACATGGACAACGGGGAGGGATATGATTGTGGGAGAAGGGGTGGACGGGGTGGGGGAGAGCAATGAGGGAAAAATGGGACAACTGTAATTGAAAAACCAAAAAATAAAAGAGGAAAAATAAATAAATAAATAAATAAATAAACAAACAAATAAAAGTACTCAAAGACTTAAACCACATTATAACCACCTGTGAACTCTCAAAAGGCCATTTTAAGCCCTGGCTTCTGTGGCTCAGTAGATCGAGTGTTGGCCTGCAAATCAAGTGTGCTGGTTCGATTCCCAGTCAGGGCACATGACTAAGGTTGCACGTCAGGTCCCCAGTTGGGGGTGTGTGAGAGGCAACCTCACATTGATGCTTCTCTCCCTCTCTTTCTACTTTCCCCTCTCTCTAAAAACAGATAAATAAAATAAAGTAACCTTGTTAAAATAAATTAATGTAAATAAATAAAATCTTGAAAAAAAAAAGAATAGATAAATCTAAATAAACAATAATTTAAAATACATTAAAAAAAAAGAAAAAAAAGGCCATTTCAGGTACTTGTCAGGGGCCTCCCAGGACACCGGACACACCCATAGGACTCTGAACATCAACTCTGCTTGTGTGTCTGCACCAACTACAGTACTTTCCAGGTTATTAATGTACATAGTATTAGTCCTTGAGGGAATCACAGCAACCTTATTCAAGTGTCTTAAATTATAGATTAAATATAAAACTAACAGAACAACTAAAAACCTGACACAAATTACAACTGTCCATTGTCAAGACTAAAATGAAAATTCAAGTCCCTTATTTGTACTGTGGGAAACATTTCTTTACCTCTTCAATCATTCTTTGATAATCTACATTTTAATGTCATTTCTGAATATCTCATTCTTACCTGAGTGGCCTTTGTATGTAAGGAATTTTAAAGCAGACAATGTGATTTTTAAATATAATGTAATATCTAAATGTTCATTATTTTTAGGAAAATATTTTGATATGTATGTGTGTGTGTGTGTGTGTATGTTGGTAGGTGCAGGAAACTAATGTCTAAAGGCTAAAGACATGAATTGTTTATGCTATTAAGCTAAACCCCATTTAAAAGATTGTATTTATCTTATTGTAATATATACATCTTGAAATAAGAGGACACTTTTGTGTTATTGAGCTATTCTGATGACAATAAAATGGCCAAGGTAAGATAAATACAGCTTTTAGTAGGACTTGCTCTAATCTAGCATGTCTGCATGCATGTATATACACTCAGCCAAAAAGAATTTAGCAACTGTGTAAACATATACTAAGTCAGAATATAAAAGCATGGTCAAAATTAGAGCAGCCTTTCTGATATTTTAACCACATAAAACTAATTTTTAAAGTATTGAAAATATTGTTCATCTTCGTTTAGTAGATCAAGCATTCTCCTATAAATTGTACACATTCAACAAAATGCAACATTGCTTTCTCCCCAAATTTTATAGGTGCTTCTGTAAAACATGAGCCTGTAAGCAAATATCTTTAACAAGTATTTTAAATGAACTGTGAAAAGCTTGAAATGGAGCTATTAATAGATGTGAAATTAGTTTTTATTTCCCCAAAGATTCAAAAACATTATTGTTTATTACTCACCATAGGCAGAGAGGACATAATTATTGTATCTCTAAATCAGAAGATGCCATATGAGGGAGGCTCTTGTGTTGATCTCACTTGGGAATTATATTGAAATAACTAGACAAATTCTCAGATATTTATAATTTCTCTTCATGCAGAAAATAATCAGGTTGAAAAGTTCAAATGAAAAAGTGCCAAGAAAATAATAATTGTCATATGGAAAGGCATTGAGGCAGCTGCTTATGATCAATTTTATTCCCTTTTTTGGGGACACACTCTTTGAGGAAAAAAAAGGCAGATGATTCACCCTACTTGCCTTTTAAATTTGATGGGACCTCCTGTCACATGGACTGCTTGTGTTTGCAAAGAAGAGAGTCCTTCTCCATGGAACACTTTTAGTAGGGTGTTCCAGTTTAGGGTTCCTTATGATAACCAATTCTAGAATCTATAAATTCAGAAGGCTTGGCTTTATTGAAAATGTCACATTAGCTGTATAACAATCTAGGTATAAAATTGATATGTCTTATAACTTCAAGTCTCCCTGCTCCTTAAGGTAACTCATACGAGGTCTGTCCAGAAAAATCCAGCCATTTTTAAAATAATGAGAATGATTTGCACAACATTGACGTAATCTGGTAGCCAAGAAGAGTGGTCTGGAATGTGCATATGTGAACAATGACAACTTCACTGTACTAGTCAGTGGGGGTAGTAGACACCATTGAGTGAGCATGTGCACTGTATGGCAGTCAAATTCAAAATGACTGAGAGAGTAGAGCAATGAATCTGCATAAAATGTTGTGTTAAGCTTGAACATTCCTCCGCAGAAACTATTTGGATGATTCACAAGGCCGCAACTATGGGCAACTGGTGATTGGCAGCTTCATTACAACAACGCACCTGCTCATGCATCATGTCTCATGCAGTTTTTTGGCAAAACATCAAATCACCCAGTTGACTGGCATCCTGCAACTTCTGGTGTTTTGTAAAACTAAGATCACCTTTGAAAGGGAAGAGATTTCTAACAGTCAATGAGATTCACAAAAATAGGATGGGGCAGCTGATGGCAATTGGGAGAACTGTGTGAGGTCCCAAGGTGCCTACTTTGAAGGGGACTGAGTCATCATTGTCCTATGTACAATGTTTCTTGTATCTTATATCTTCTTCAATAAATGTCTCTTTTTCATATTACATGGATGGATACCTTCTGGAAAGACCTTATATACCTCATTAGAAATCAAATCTGTTACCTGGGCCAAAATGTAGGTTTCATCTGAGAAGAATTTGCGGAGACATCTTTGATGTTCCAAACCTCTCTTTTGTGTTACCTTTGTGTGCTGATTCAATGTATCCTTTAATTAATTAGCAAATCATGTTTCTGGAAAATATATTTTATTTATATGAGTCTGATTTGATAATTTGATCTTTCTAATAGCTTGATCATTTATTCATATCCTCCCTCTTGGAACACTTTAGTTCAAACCTGCCCAAATCAGAGTCTCACCACCACAATCTCTTTTAACAAATCTTAACAGGTTAGTACAAAAAGCCCCCAGTTCCCATGCCATTATCTCTCAATTCTTGTTCCTGGCTGGTTTGGCTCAGTGGATTGAGCGTCGGCCTGCGAGCTAAGTGTCGCTGGTTCGATCTTCCAGTCAGGGCACATCAGAGAAGGAAAACTCTGACTCCAAAAAACCTCCGCTGCCTTGCGGCATACCTCTTCAGAGGAAAGGCTAAGGGAGTAAACCCCGACAGAAAATCCGGAGCCGGAGTCCCTAAGGTGGTTTGACGTTGTAGTCAACACCGGCAACTCCTGCGACGCACCTGAAGCCAAGCTGTATTGACTCCGTCTTTCCCTTGGACCCTTCAGCTGCGAAGAGAGGGGGGGTCTGCTGCATGGGCAACAGCAGACCCTCCATATCACCCTGCCCAGGCTCTGTAGCTTCAGCTTCACTGGAGAGGACACTCCAGCGTCATCGCAAGATGTTGATTTAACATGGGAGGAGACAGATACCGTGTCACTCCCGAGTCGGACTGCACAGCCATTCTCGGCGGTGCAGATAGACTCTTAAGAAGCTACACCATCGTCTCTCAAGGCGGACGGCTGCCGACGACGAGATTTCTCAATTCTCATGCCATAGAGTTCTAATAACACCTTACCTTATCTCTTCCTACCCCTTCTAAAATTTCTAACACTTCTACTGTGTCCCTTAGTATTCAGAGATAGTAATCAACATAATCCAGCGTCTCTCAAAATTTTTTCTGAGTATTTCTCAAATACTTTTAAGGGCAACCAGATTTCCTTCTGAGAATAATACCTCATGAGAAATCTTTTGCATAGAGGTTTCATTTCTCACATCTCTTGTCTCACTGAGTCTGAAGATCACTGTCTACCTTGCCCCTCATTGCCTTCATCTATATTGTTTCTCTACCACCCAGAAAATGCATCCAGAAAAATTTTAAATGGTATGAGATTCAGAATGTAAAACCCTATTATGAGAGATACTTGCATCCTCTAGTCCATATCTTTTCTGAACTTGTTTAGGAAATATTTCTAGTAACCTGGCTTCTCAGTGCTTTGACCTCCTCTTCTCTAATGACCTTTAATTGCAGTCCATTTCAGCCACTCATTCCTATGTGTATACCTTTATTAGACATTCAATTTCTAATAACTTTTCTAAAGTCTAAATCTTTATCCTTATTTATAAAACTTTCACATAGATATACATACACACACACACACACACACATATATATATACACACACAGATAAAAACACAGATATAGACATAGAGATCTAAAAGGAACATTTCAAGAACTTCCTCTCTGATCTGTAATCAAGGAAATTTGGTACCTCTAAATATTGTGTTTATTTAGTTTTTTGTAGATACCAAAATGATTCTTCAAACTTCCCATACAATTGTTATGAAAAGTTCTCCCTCTACCAATTTTTACTTCTTTATGCAATGATACTCATGTTGCATTATAAAGTGTATTTTAAAGATTTAATATTAAAATTTTGTCTTTTTCTTCCAGACATTTTGCCACTGACAATTATTTTTAAGTTATATACTTAGAATTTCTTCTGTTTGCCACATATTTAGTGTGTGTCTGGAAGAGGCAGAGATCAGAAATGTGTTTAAAACAACAGGGACTCTAGAAAACATGATTGTGTTAACTGAATAGACTGGAATTGATAAGGCAGAAGGGAAACAGGAAAAATGACTTAAAATTTCTTTTTACAGGAGTATAATTTACCAAGATTAATTTGTGCAAGTATTAACTATTCTGCTCAATTAGTTTGACAATCTTATATACCCATGTGGCCACCACCCCATTATTTCAGAAAGGATTCTCATTCTCCTTTTCAGTTCAATCAACCATCCACACCCTGTACCCCAGAGGATCCACTTGCTGACTTGTATCATCACAGCTTTATTTTTCCTTTGTCTTGGCCATGGATGAAGGCGATTAATATTATATTACTCATGTGAGGTTGAGAAAAAAATATAATAAGGGAAAAAAGTGTTCACTTGTTGTTTCAAAAATAAATAAGAGAGTCTTTCAGCCAGTAAGAATTAGTTTTTAGAGAGAAACTTTGCATGGGTGGTTACACATGGAACATATACAATGGATGGCAAACTTTCAGAGACATACACACACACACATGCACACTCACATGTACAATATTACAAATGCAATGGAAATGAACAGAGACTTAACATGTAGTAGAAAATATGGGGCAGGACTAAAGAAAGTAAAGAAGCTCAGGCAACAATCAAGGGATTACTGTAAAGCACAGAGTCATCAGTGATTTATAAAACTGAGTATAGAAGTCCTGAAAAGTTAAAAACATTTTAATGAGCACTAATCAGCTGTGATGACTTAGTAAAATGTCGCTGGCAAGATACCAACCTGCTACACTCACAGTATTATCCTGCACCTAAATATTGATTTCGCATTCATGTGAAAGGTTTTATTTTCATAAAAACAATATCATGGCTAGTACATTGATCAGAAAACAAGTGCTTACAATAAAAACAGTAAAACACTTAGCTTCTAACAATTCAACCATATTATCTCATTTATCTTTGATTCTAATTCTTTTTTATCCTAAAGCAACTCTATTGAGATAAAATGGACTGGTCTTACCTGACATAGACATGATAGCACAATGTGGACTGAGATGTGGAATTTTCTAGAGTACATGCTGTTTCTCTCCTAATTTTATTGTTTGCCAGGCTGGGTCATGCCTGAAATCTCTTGACCTTTTTGAAACAAGTAAAGGAAATCATTGTTGCCTATAGCAGCTGAAATCGGCAATTCTCAAAATTGGTCCTCCTCTTTCAAAAGAGAAATTACTTTTAAAGCAAAGCCTAACAAGACATTTTTCATCTTTATCAAAGAAAAGGATTATCAGAAAACTTGGAGTGGATATCTACAAATTCTCATACACTGAGGGAAAAAATTTAATCTAATTGTCAATATTAGTAAAGTGAATGCTAAAATAATGTACTGATCCCTGCATTATTGAATAAACTAGGGAAATGGGTCCTCACCAGCCTCTTAGATAATATGAAGAAAATGCTAAAGGAAAATATGTCATTGGTATTATATTGCCAATTGTTACCTTACTATCTTCCAGTTGTTTAAGCTAATGACCTCAGAGTTACTCTTAACACCTCTTTCCCTTACACATCAGATCCAGTCCTTCAGAAACGGGTTGCTTCTTATTACCATGCCTACAATGTTCATATCAGGCATCTCCCAGCTAATTGCACTCCTCCTGCCATGACTCTGTCAGAGCACTGCTCAAAAGAGCAGCCATCCAATGTGTGCTTGTAACTGTGTCAGATTACAACACGCCTCCCCTCGTTCGCACTCTCTTTTGTTGGGTAAAGCCAAAGTCTTCCTAATGTCTTAGAAGCCCTACCTAATCTGACCCAATGACACCCTATCGCATCTCACCTACTCCCACTTCACTTTGCCCCAGCTACTCTGATCATATTGCTCTTCCTGGAGAGAACAGATCCACCAGAAACTCAATGACTTTGCTTTGGCTATTTGCTCAATCTTCTCCCCAAACTCCCTTCATGCTTTTGCTCAAATGCTACTACCCGGCAAGGCCTTACCAAGGCACCCTATCTACCTCACTCTCAAACTCTATACAACTGAGACTATCTTCCTAATTTATTTTCCAGCTCATGGTTAACAACAAAGACACACAGCACTTCAGAACAAACTAGAAATACCCATTTGAATGTACAAGGTAGGGAAAAATGTAGGTTTACAGTTGTTCATGTGAAAAATAATACAATAATAAATAACAATATAAGAATAAACTCTGTGTTTCACCTACCACAATTGTAGACCTACTTTTGCCCCATCCTGTATGTAAGCCATCCAAAACTGGATCCAACTAAAACTCAATATAAAGATATAGCCATTAGGAATCTAAAGGATCATAAAGATAAATGTAGAGAAGATGTCATAATAAAAAATAAAAAACACAATTTAATTACACAATAAAACAATAGCAAATAAGTAAAATACTACAACACAATGGAGAAAAGGTGAGGGACAATAAATAAAGGGGACATTGGGTAAAATAGTGTGATTAGTCGACTTTTCACAACAAATAGAGAATATTACTAGCACAAGGAGGACTTGGGGAAAGACATGGTCTTTGTTAATGAACCAGAAAGGCTCATGTTGCAAATAATTCTTAGCACAACACAGCACTAGGGAGTTATTAGTGGTGGGCTGGGGGAAACATGTATATGAACTTCCAACAGGCATGGGAAATTTTTCCTGCATTACATTAGTAAAATGTAAACAGTGAGCTTATGTTGCAATGCAAAGTTTGCAATATATTGGCATCATTACATATGTGGGTTCAAATTCTGCCTCTTCCACTTAACTGATACGTAGCTTTGGACAAAGACTCTTCATCTTTAGAGGGGATATAATAATTCCTATCTCATAGCACATATGAAAGAACTGATTTGGGGGGGGCACATAGTACTAGGTACTTGAAGTAATATCATTAGTATTATTTTGTTGTTGATATTATTTTTAAAAGTCAATATGAACTTTTTTTATAATTCTATATACATTCAAATTTAGATATCTCTGCATCTCTTTTGAAAAATTTAAAATAGCATACATTGTTAGATGATACTGTATTCTTCCACCCACTTTTCAGGAATAAATAATAAGTGAGATGTTCAAGATTAATATATTACCGTGTTTTTAGCTCTTTTTATTCCTAAGTAAAACATGAAGCATCAGGAGAATCAAACTATAAGTCCTAAGGAAAGGATGTAGTTTTTAGTCAAAAGAAGGAAGCGGTTGCTAATGTTTCTGTGTGATACATTATTTTAAATTAATAAAATTAAGTATCATGTATTTTCTTTTCCATCACAGATATAAGCTATCTGGTGCCCTAATTGCCTAACAGTACCCAGACATTTCAGGAGATAATCTGGGCACTAAAGATCCTTACTAGAGGTTTAATTGGTCTCTGTTTGAAAAATATTTCACAGCTGTCAAGTTCAGAGAAAAGTTTCTCCCTGGAGAATTTAAAGGAAGGTGGTGCTAAAATATGCAGTGTCTTCAAGGTTTCAGGCCTGCAATTTTTTCATCAGCTTTCTCATAGCATGGTAGGGTTTTATAATTTCAGGCTCTCTCCATAATAAGTTCTGTGGGTCCTATTTTTGACCCATCAACCTCCCTATCAGTTTGTGCTGAGGATTGCTGCTAGGCTGACAGATGTCCTCGAGATTTCAATTGGAGAGAGAACACAGGTATTAGATCCAGTTCCCATTTCCTGCTCTTGATCAAATGCTAAAAAAAAATAATATTTAGCTTCTCAGCTTACATAGTTAATTAAATAATTTTCTACCCAAGTTGGCTGAATATCTTGGGAAAAATACATTTTGTATTTCATTTTGAGCTCACCTGTGTGTCTGGATTTAAAAAGTGGAGCCATCCTCCACATCACTTTATTGAATACACAGCAGGAATGGCAGCCCAAGTGAACAACAAGCAAACAGTGCCATGGTCAGCTTAATACCACTGCCCATGGCCATTTAGGTGAGTGAAGAAATACAATTCATTTTGCCAACACTGAGGCAAAAATGGCAACTGCCTAATGATCTGCTATGTGAAAGCTGAGCCAGAATTCTGGCATTTGAAAACTTGCTGGCTTTTAGACATTTATTGAAAACAATTTCACTTTTCCATCAAAAGAAAATTTTTTGTAGAGCTACAAATGATCCAAGACTAGACAAAGTGCTTTGTCCTACAGGGTTATTGCCCCAGAGTGGAGAAATAACTATCATTTCAGGAGTGTTGGTGCAGTAGTTGTAGAGTCCTCTTGCTGGGGAAAAAAAATTGACAAGAGCCTCAGCTAAAGAAAAAAGAACAACCAGGGCAGCAGTATTGGATATGTCGACCCAGTTAGCACAAAGCAATTGTTTTAAATGCCTTTTCTAAACATATTCAGGTAATTATCTCAATTCATCCAATTTGCCGATTGGATAGTTTTCATAACAAATTGCCATTTGAATAGTGCTGCTTATGGGAAGAGCACAGTCCAGGTGCCAAGGAATGGGTGGAAAGTCAGCTATAAAAATTACCTGTCTATTTACCTCTCTCAGTGTGTGCCACCGTGCTCTCTGCATTTGAAGGCTGTCAAGTCGGACAAGTCGCAGTGCATGATGCATAGGGTTAAAATTAGGATAAAATGTTCGGAACTTCTTCAGCTCTATGTTCCAGAGAAAAATGAACTTTGATCATGTAGAACAGAGATGGCATAGTTTGAATAAGCAGTTTACAAAAAGGTGAAATATTCAAAATTCACAACCCACTAAATGCATAGCAATGCTCAGGAAAAGAAAAAACCCAATGTGAAACACTTTGCAAAGCTTCTCACCTTGATCTGACATATATTTCTGGAAAAAAAAAAATACTCTGGGGAAAAAAATAGAGAGTACTTGAAGAAACAGCCTAAAACCTGCATAAATACGCAATTTGAAAAGTCAAATATTCTTGGTTTTAACATTGGGCAATGGTCCTGTCTTGTAAGTAGATACATACTGATATATCTAATGGCTGAAAACTTTGTTTCTCAATCATCAATTAATCATTAGGGCTCAGTAGATGTGAGAACCATTTTGATATTAGCCAGAAGCCCTGTTTACTTCTCAATGTGGTACCAAGAATTCTCCATTAAATTGCCCCCTGAATTTTCCTTTTATTTAAGTATTCTGAATAAATGCTGCAACAAAAGAAAAGTTGTTCATGCCAATATTACCATAATGGTATCTGTTCAAGAACACATCAGAGAAGTGTCCAAGTTTCAGACTTCTGTGAAATAAGCCTCTTGCTCTTTCTCATCTTATTTTAAAAATAAAGAATGGCAACAAAAATGTATAGCTACAAACTTGATCAAGGCAGTAAGAGGGAGAAACAAAATAGCAACCCTGGGCTCTAGTCCTGACTCTTCATGGTATTTCTGGGCACCAATAAGCTTTTACATAAAATATAATAATCTAGATTAAAATAGGACCTCAAGTCCTTTCCAGATATGAAATCTGATGAGTTTTTATTGAACTTTCATTACCTTTGTATGTACAGGAAACAATAATGTCTTGGATTTTGGAAGTTGTATAGTTTTCAAAATGTTATTAATAATCCCCCAGTACACCTTTACTTTAAAAACAACCATTTTTAAATTACACTAACTTGGATTAATAGCTCACTGATACTCCAATACAGAAAAAAAAATATTATTAAGAGGAAACATTAAAAGAAATGCCTAGATATCTATGTACATAGCAATGTATATGTAGATATGATACAGTTCTATATATCTGTCTACACAGAGATAACTAAATCAGGATATGCAGTTGATCAGAAAACAAAATGAAAATAATATTATGAAAGTTCAAATGCACTAAATTATATAAAGATAGAACTCCTGACTTCTGAGAAAACTAAAATTGTATGCTGAGTGAAACTGCATTCATCTTGCTGTATCCTGTGTTTGTGCTAAGAGGCTCACATTGATTTAATATTGGACAGAGCAAGGCTGGAAGAAGAATATGTTGACCTGAGTTCCCTAGAAAATAGAACCTGAAGCAAAAAAGTTATACCCTGATATTTTAATAATGGTAGGTAAGGGGCAATTCCTGGAAGCAAAAGTGAATGATAAAGGGAAACTAGACTGTAAAGGAAGGAGAGCAAACATAAGCTGGTTTGTTACCATGTAAGATACAGCTTCAAGAGCACCATAGTTGATAGCTCTTATTGTGTGAGTTGTTTAAAGAAAAGCTGTAAGGAATTTTGTGCTATTGGGGTTGAAGTAGGGATGAAAGACTAGTGAATTTCCTAGTGACTCATTTGTGTCCCTTATTTTCCATTGGTCCAAGCCTACCTCATGAGTTAATTCTCCTGTACTCCTAGGCTGGGCCAGCTGGGCTCTCTGGGCAATTGTGGAAGAAATGAGGACCTTCGGAGTCCAGTCCACTTCAGGCCAGTTCAGTGTGCATTCCGCCAAGACTTTGTGCATGTGTATGCTGGGGGAGAAGAAGAGTTGGTCTATGACAGTGTGGTGGCAAGGAGGCAATGGCAATGACATAGGCTTTATGACTGAGGTATTTCAGAAGGCAGAAACTTATATTGGCTAACTGCCTTGAATGATCTTCAGATCTCAAAGAACACTGCATTCAATTCTTCTGGGAATGGAGGTTTAAATCTAATTCTGTATGTGACAGTCAATTCAGTCTCCTAAAAAGACTTGAAGGGGTTTAGAAAACAAAACTGTATTCAAACTATTGCTGGTGGTACAGAATCAATATTTCTTATCATCTTTCTTCTCGTAAACTTTCAGGTTATCTCTTAGCCTCTCCCTAAACTACAACAGGCCATGGTTGCTTATTCTAGGTGGTGACACAGCATTTGTTCATAATCAGTTGGAGGGCTTAATATGTTTGTTGGGCCATGACTGCTTAAAAGTTTTATAGACAATTATCAATGGTCACAGAAGCATCAAAAGGTGTATCAGTGAATCTTCTAGGGCACAGACATACTCCACTTTGTCTCCATTGTGTAATGACAGATGTATCCAGGTTACATTCCTGGCCCATAACCTTTAGTTAGGGTCCAATCCCACATCTGGTTCCGTGGTTTATGTTATATATTAAGCTGTTAACCAGCCCTTTAATTTCTTTGACATTATGACTTTTCTCCCCAGAGCACAGCTTATTCAAGTCTTATAAATAAGAAAAACTCAAAAATGATCCAAGTCAGCACTTTTTCAGTGATCTTCAAACAGAAAAAATAAAAAAAGATACTCTTAAATAAGATAATTATAGCTACTGCTTAAAAAAAATTCTTGTTTCCTTTTTTTCTCATGTAAAGCTTTTTATAACCCATAATAATTAGAACCATAATAGCAATATATTTCATCAAGAGTATATTTTTGTCTACTTTAAAGTATAAAGCTGTTCAGACAAAACTGATAATATTAACCTTAGTTTAGTTATTTTAATATAGAAAAATGGAAAAAGGAGTCATTATTTATCACTTTAGTGAGTTATACACGCCACCTCTTAGAACCAGATAAAAATAGTCTCTCAAGTGAAACATTTTCTCCTCTCTTCAAAAACCCCAAGTTCTTCATATGCAATGCTTTGTTATCCTCATTTTCCTCTATCTGAGTTACATAGTCAATTGATATTCAAGCAGAATAGAAGAAAAACTAAAATCTGATCATGAATATTAAAGTGCAAGGTTTCCTCTGAAGGGGGAGAGATTTCCTAGAGAGGGTCACTTATTAATTCTAATTCTGACATATACAAATACCAACACATTACTACTTGGTAAAATATGTACTTTCAGTAGAGAAAAATAACCTTTTCTTCTACATATTGAGGAAAACATAGGCAAAATTCTAAAGTGGAAAAAAGTAGGGTTCTTAGATACAAAGGTACCTAAATTTGAATCTGGTACTGACTGTGTAGCCTTAGTGAGTTATACAATCTCTCTAAACCTAAATTTCCTAATCTAAAAATGGATACTAATACTTAACTGGCATGGTTGTTGAGATATTTGATTCATCAGCATAAAGACTGTAAAAATGTAGATATTCAGTTAGTAGTGAGTATAATTGTTATTAATATTTTAAAATCTCACAAGCATATATTTGTTTTAAAATAACCATTACAACTTGAAAACTGGAATGGATAGAGACCTATTACTCTACTTCTAACCTTATATATCTGTATAAACTGATCTTTCTTCTTGGAATAAAATCAAAAAGAGGAAGATTATCAGAAGGAAGAGGAAGAGGAGAAATGAGAGAAGATGAAGATGGCTCCACTCCAGAATATTTTATGTAACATGATCTTTAAGCACTTCATTCAACCCCTTCAAGAGAAGTCAATAATCTCTAAGGCTTTTATTCATGCCTAGGCAAGTATGTATCTTGCCTAGATACAGTGATAATTATATTCAGTAATAATTAAAGTTTGTTTTCAAGTTTCTCAGAACGCAGTTTTTAAAAAATTTTTATTGTTGACACTATTACAGATGTCATCATTGTCTGCCGCTTTGTCTCCAACCTAGCCCCTACACCCCTCCCTTCTGGCCATCACCACACTATTGTCTGTATCTGTAAGTTATGCATATGTGTTCTTTGGCTGATCTCTTCACCTTATTTATTTTAGAACTATTTCTTACTCCATACTAGACCCTGCCCAACTATTCTCAGAATGTAGATCTTCCCCACTCAAATACTGTTCTCTCAAAAAGACTACTGGTGTTTATTATATATTACCATTCTCAAATATATTCACATTTGAGGTATATGTCTAATTAGGAATTTTGGGTTAAGATTATTGTAAGGAATAGAATAAGGATATTACAATAGAGATATCATAAAAGTATGAGATCTCAAGCATCAATCAGAAGGGTGTGTGTGTGTATACACATGCACATGCATGCACATACAGCCCATCTTGTGCTGCTCCACCTGCATAGAACAACACTGTAGAGATGTTTAGTGCATTAAGAATGTAGACATTGATAAATTTGGCCATGCAAGAGGGTATCTTTTTTTGTTTAATACTTATTTTCAGACATCTTTACAAAATTAGATATAAAGTTCAACACACATAAAAATTACATCACTTTCTCAGTTAGTTTATTTCTTAAATCAGCAACAATTTGTGAATGAAAAGCATTTTAAAAAGTGTTATTTATTCCAAATAAACTCATAAAACATTGACAGAAGAAAAAAATACTTTAAAAATGTCTTCATAAACACAAACCACAAATACTGAATAAGCAAATCCATTCAGCTTTTGTCGGGTAGCTCAAGACATAGCCCCTTCCACCCTGTAATAGAATGCTGGCCAGAGGGCCTCTAGCCAGAAGGATATGTGTTTTGGAAATGGATTGTAACTCCCTCCTGTGTCCTTTTGGGGGCGGCTTCTTGTCCTTTGACTGCTTCTTAACCTTTTCTTTCTGCATGTAAACACTGAGGTAACTTAGTTTAGAGTCTCGTATAGGACATGTGCCTCCTTTGTCTGGGACTCCTTAAAACAAGTCTCGGACTCAGGAAGGTGTGGTCCTGCTCCCCTGACCTGCCTCTGTCAGTGCCCCCATAATGTGAGTGATAAAATGGCATATCCACACTCGCTGGTCCTCCAGGTGGTTTTCTTTTTGGAATATCACAAATGCAAGTGCAGTGCAGCTCCCCGGTTTGGAGTTCCTGTGTTCCAGCTTTCAGAACCCAAAATTTTGGAATTTCTCTTTTGATGGTGCTGCTGCTGGTGATGTATATGTATTTGTGTGTGTGTTTTAAATTATAACTAGCTTTGAAATTCTTGCACCTTAGTGACTGGAAGTGCAATCTTTTCATGTGAAGTTTCATCAGTCTATGTGTCAAAGACTAATGAGAGGGTAAAACAACTTCACAGGTTCCCAGGAAAAGCAAATCATGAAATAAATTCACTATTTGATTCTAAAGGTACTGCAGCCTCATTGAAATAACAAGGAAATTATAACATTTCCAAAGAATAAAAGGCTTAAGGCAGCTTAAAAATAGCCCTGAGTGAACATATGGCAGCAAAGCTGAAGGAATGGAGGCTCATTATCTGCCTTACTGCTGAGTAATTTTAAGTCATTGGCCCCCATATATTACTCTTTGTTTCTCTAGTGGCTCCATGGACTCTAAAGATATCCTCCAAAGTGCCTGCTGTTTTCACATACAATCAAGTCTCCTTCTAAAAGAAGCAATCATGTTCTTTTCTTAGCAAACATCATAAGGGCCCTCATGAATGTAAGCAATCATTTCAGGGGGACCAGAAAGGCTTTCAGTTTGTGGGGGAGAGGGGGCATTAAGCTAAAAGTTGCTGGAACTTCCAGTCCATTAAGCAGATATCTGTAGACTATGTAACAGATCAAAAGCAAAACAAAACCCCATGCATATACACATTTAAAAGTGAAAGAATGCTCAAGATCACTAGCCATCAGAGAGATGCAAATAAAAACCACAATGAAGTACCACTTTACACCTGTCAGAATGGCCATCATCAACAAATCAAAAAATAAGTGCTGGTGAGGATGTGGAGAAAAGGGAACCCTAGTGCACTGCTGGTGGGAATGCAGACTGGTGCAACCACTATGGAAAACAGTATGGAATTTCCTCAAAAAACTAAAAATGAAACTGCCTTTTAATCCAGCGATTCCATAGTTAGGATTATACCTGTAGAATCCTGAAACAATTTGAAACAACTTATGCACCCCTATGTTCATAGCAGCACTATTTACAATAGCCAAGTGCTGGAAACAGCCTAAGTGCCCATCTGTAGATGAGTGGATCAAAAAACTTTGGTACGTTTACACAATGGAGTACTATGTAGCAGAAAAAAAAAGAAGAAACTCCTGCCATTTGTGACAACATGGATGGAACTAGAGAGAATTATGCTTAGTGAAATAAGCCAGGCAGTGAAAGAAAAATAACATATGCTATCACCTGATACAGGAAAATAATTAACAACACAAACAAATGAACAAAATTGAACAAGGAACAGAATAACAGTTATCAGGGGGGAGCAGGGGAGGTAGAGAAGAGGAGTAAGTAGGGGAAGGGTTTAGTAAAGGAACTAGTATAAATAACCCATGGACATGGACAACGGGGTGGGGAATGACTGTGGGAGAAGGGGTGGACTGGGTGGGGGGGAGCAATGGGGGGGAATGGGACAACTGTAATAGAAAAACAATAAAATTAAAATAAAAAAATAAAAATGAATAAATAACAAAGCACTGCCCCATCATGGAAAGGGTTGACCATTTTGTATCAATTTTCCAAAGTAAATGCTACTCCTTTTAAATAGAAAAAGAAAAAAAGTAAATACAGAAACTAGAATGGAATAAAGACATTCTTGGGTACCTCAAAAACAAAAACAAAACAAAACAAAATGAACAGTAATTAGATAAGGTTTTTTAGTCAGACAGATAAATAGTGTCTGTGTTGGTAACCTGAACTCTGACTAAATCACCTAAAGCCTCAATTTTCTCATCTATAAGCTGAGATCATATTTGTATCATCCTCAAATTTCTAAGAAAGAACTAAGAGATAATGGATATAAAGTTCTTAGCACACAGTAAGCGCTCAACGAGCAGTGTGAAAGGGTAGTAGCTATCATTTTCAGCCTTTGTACACTAGGAAAATCACCAAGTTTATGTAGAAGATCAGTCTTAATTAATTACGTAGCCACAAGAAATGAAATTCAAAGTAGTGGCCTAGAATGGAAAAAGGTAGGGAACTAAAAATAAGTGTGATGTGTTAAGGGAAGGAGAGTGGAAGAAGTAACAAAATAATGAAAGTAGAGTATATGCAAAGGTAGAGAAGATAGCTTTGAAGCAAGAAAAATGGAGGTTCCAATCCTCTTCTGTGACTTGTGCAAGTTATTTATCTTCTCCAAGCCTCAATTTTATTATCTATAAATTGGAATAATATCTATTTGGGGATTGTTAGGATAATTAAAGTAGAATATATATATTTATATATATACATATTTTTATATGTAAAGCAAAATATTGCATATAATCTAATATAATATTTGTGCATGCTGAATGCTCAATGCTTGATATGGATATGCTATGCAAGGCCTTACAAACTAGGAAGAGAAATTAAATCCTATCATTTTAATAGGTAATTCTTATTTGTACAAATTGATTGTTGCATCATCATGGGGAACAACGTTATCATAGGTGACAAAAAGGATATTTTTAGGCAATTATACAATTCTGAGATGTAGTAGAGAAAAGTCAAAGTCACAATTGCAAAGAGTAAACTTTTCATTTCATCATCTGAGATACACTCATACACACAAAGGCATACAAATTCAATCATACATTCGTACCTTCAATATGTAATTTGGAAGATTCAACAGTATATAAACAGGTTATATTCAGTGGGTGTGGTATGTAATAACTGAAGTGGTTATAGTACAAAATAAGCTATGATATTTGAAAAAGCACAAATTGAATCATGGATAGAGAGAAGATTGACAGCTCAGTGAGGAGTTGAGGGGGTGCAGGAATTGAACAAAATAGAAAGAAAAAGAGAAAGAATTCATGCACAAGGACAGCAGTGTGGTGATCGTGGGGCTGAGGCAGGTGGTTGAAGATGGAAGAGGGTAGAGGGGGTATAAAATGGTAATGGAAAAAATACAATAAAAATAATTAATTTAAGTCCTAGAGGAAAACATAGGCAAGAAAATATCAGATATCTCACGTAACAATCTCTTCACGGATACATCTCCTAAAGCAAGAGAAATAAAGGGAAAAAATAAATAAATGGGATTACATCAAACTGAAGAGTTTCTGCTCAGCAAAAGAAAACATCAGCAAGATGAAAAGGAAACCAACCATATGGGAAAACATATTTGCCAATGACATCACAGACAGGGGACTGATTTCCAAAATATATAAAGAGCTGATACGACTCAACGTCAAGAAAACAAACAACCCAATTAAAAAATGGGCAAAGGACCTGAACAAACACTTCTCCGAAGAGGACATACAGAAGGTCCATAGACACATGAAAAAATGCTCAACATCATTAGCCATCAGGGAGATGCAAATAAAAACCACAATGAGATACCATTTTACACCAGTCAGAATGGCCATCATCAACAAATCAACAAACAACAAGTGCTGGCGAGGATGTGGAGAAACGGGAACCCTACTGCACTGTTGGTGGGAATGCAGACTGGTGCAGCCACTGTGGAGAACAGTATGGAATTACCTCAAAAGATTAAAAATGGAACTGCCTTTTGAACCAGCGACCCCACTACTAGGATTATACCCGAAGAATCTTGAAACACCAATTCAAAAGAACTTATGCAATCCTATGTTCATTGCAGCCCTGTTTACAATAGCTAAGTGCTGGAAACAACCTAAGTGCCCATCTGTAGATGAGTGGATTAAAAAACTGTGGTACATTTACACAATGGAATACTATGCAGCAGAAAGAAAGAAGGAACTCCTGCCATTTGCAACAACATGGATGGAACTAGAGAGAATTATGCTTAGTGAAATAAGCCAGGCAAAGAAAGAAAAATACCATATGATATCACCTAATACAGGAAACTAAAGAACAACACAAACAAAGGAACTAAATAGAACAAAGAGCAGAATAGCAGTCAATAGGGGAGAGGGAGAGAAGGGGGATAAGTAAGGGAAGGGTTTAATTAAAGAACCCGTATAAAAGACTCATGGACATGGACAACGGGGAGGGATATGATTGCGGGAGAGGGGGTGGGTTAGGTGGGGGAGAGAAATTAGGGGAAAAGGGGACAACTGTAATTGAAAAACCAAAATAAAAATAAATAAATAAAACAATTAATTTAAATGAAAAAATTCTAATTAAGGGGTAAAATTTGTGATTATTGTGACAAATAGGATTGCAGAGACTATGGAAAATGCATATGTAGTAAATATTTCAAAGAGTGCTTAACTGTCTTTACTAAGAAGTTTGGACTCTAGTGAATAGCTAATAGGTAAGATAAAAAACTCTTACTTTTTTAAGTAAGGAAGTCATTTGGCATCTATTTTCTTTTCTTCTGACATCTATTTTAGAAAGATTACACTGATGGTGGTAAAAGAAAGAGATGGGAATAGTAGGAACATGGAGGAAGGGTATCTAATTAAGAAGTTCCTGCAATAATTTGTTCATGAGAGGTAAAAGAATGGACTCTGTAGTGTTGGGAATACAAAGGGAAGACAAATGTGAACATTACAGTGGTGGAATAAATTGAGTTTCAAGACAGAAAAACCATAGGATGGTTGTTAGTGATTCTATGCGGGAGGGAACAAAATTCATCAGAGAAGTAACCATAATTCCAAACATCTAGGCTGTCCAGTCCCTTCATAATGCCTATGTCTTTGAGGAGGAATAAAATTGTGATTTGCCATGCATTCATCTCTGTTCGGAGAAACAGAGGGCATCATAAAGAAGAGCTAAAATGTCAAGTTATTCAAAAATTGGATCCCCTGGGTTTTGCTTTCAATAATTAAATTCCTTATCTTGCATTTTATGTGTTATTATTTATTTTTATTTATTACCTGCTGCCAGTGTTTTAATAATTTGATTAGTCATTACTGTGATGGAAAGAGAAGAGGTAATAAAATAGAAGTCCAATTAGTTACCTTTGTTACTTGCCAGCAATATTCTCAAAAGAAGTCAATAATGTGTAGGTTTATAAATGAGGTTAATGTAGATCCTACATTAATGCTATACAATTAAGAGATGAATATAAGTAGGAGACCTACTGTATTTGATCTTTGAAAACTTTTTCAACCAAGATTTTTGATCACCTGAACTTAAGATTTCTACATTAACATGAATGAGGACTTAGAAAATGCTCCATGGACTTGTAAGTAGAATATTATATATATACAAATATAACATTATTCTTTAGAGTCTATCCCGTTGTGATTAAGTTTCACCAGGAAATTATGCCCCAACCTCAGGAGAAATATTAAAATCTTTATTAGGACTTAAAAAGACTTCAGAACCTTTAAGCATTATATCCCTATTATAATTTTACTTGACAAATCAATTAAGTATTGTTTACTTAATATGTACTATAGAAAGAGCCTATAATTTTTATTTTTCCTAAGGGATTATTTGTAATAAAGATAATAAATTTTGTGTGAAGAACATTGTTATTTATCTCTATAATATAAAGAAGAATTAAGTTGGAAGTTAAGTACTTATTTGCCATCAAACTTTTAGACATCACTTTACCTAAATTGTAGAAATCTTTGTTTTTTGGGGTGAGAAGCAAAGAGACCTTCATGAAGGGTGATTCCATTAGCTCTCTGGGTTATGACAATATTAATGGCGCAGGGGACATGTTACTAAGTTCATAAGCTGTTTTTTCACAGACTTTTGCCATTGCCTCACAAACCACCACCTATTGAATTAAAAGTCATTATGACTTCAAGAAGCACAGATTTGCCACAGGTATAAAGAGATAAAAATAATCCAATAAAAATAATAACTTTTCCTAAGAATCTAAAATAATTTTTATAACTCATAGTAAGATACCATTCTTAAAATCTTTTCTGGTTTTTCAATTATATACATCATTCAGGGGAAAAGAGCAAGGAGATTACTTAGTTCAAAATGCTGCATTTGGGACATCAGAATGGTATGGGACAGGAGGTAATACTTAGATGACAAAATAAAGATGTATAATGATGCAAAATATGGCTTTCATTCCCTAAAGTGATAAAGAAGACTGGTTGGCAGGATAAGGGGCAGCTGGGAGCTGAAGAGTAAGAGTGAAAGATTGTGTTGAAAAAGTTGAGAAATGATTCCATTACTACATGATCCCACCAGTTCTCTCTGTGACAAAACTTTATAACACCATGATTCAGAAAACAGAGCTACCTGCTCTGCACACTGTGAAAGATCATACTTCTTCAAAGTTCTTTTCTAATAACATATAGAAACAAGACTTTAAAAAGAAGTTTTGTTCAGACTTCTATTCTGACAGGCTAATGTCCTTTAAACTTGTTAATCAAATAATTAGTGGATTTAAAAAATAATAAAATTACATTGCTGAATATACAGACCATGTACAACTGAAACCTTTATGCTCATATGAAAAATAAAATAAGAAAATAGCAATGATAACTTCATGGGATGAAGAATTTCAAGTGTGGAAGAAAACTGAAAATCATTTTTCAATTATTTTTGTAATATATGTCAGCAGTAAAAGCCAAAATTTTCCATCCTTATTTTCCAAAGACAAGACTAAAAGAAGAGACACATGTTGCCCATTTGCTAACAAGGGCACCAAGAAGAAGCAGTAAAATGCAAGGGTGAAGTTACCTCCCAATGAAACTTATTTTGTGGATGTTGTTTTCACATGTGGATATTTGATTGCAGCAAGAAGATAAACACCTTTTAGAGTAAACATATAGCTGTAAAATCACTACCAACAATGACCCAAGACTTCAAGTCAGGGTGGAAAATAAAGCCATAATGATTGCTGCTCAAAACTCCTAATCACACATGTAGTTTTGTGTTTGAGGAAGAAGGAGGAGGGAGTGAAAGGAAATCACAGAAAAAGAAGGAGAACCAAAGGGGGGAAAAGGAATAGGAAAATGTGGAAAAAGAAGAAAGTGGGAGTGTGAGGCTGTCTTTGATGGCTGCCTCTGTTCCTCTGGTTGCACGCACCCATCTCTTTCCTGGTCTCAAGAGTTCTAAAGATGGTATATGCAAGGAGCAATGAAATAATGCTAGATGATCATTTTGGTAATTTATTAGGCCTGTAACAAATCCCATGTTCAATATCATCATATTACCTTTTACATTCACTCTTGCCAGCTTGGAGTGCAAAATGCAGATGGCAAGACCCTTTGAGAAAGCACATTGTTCCATTGCTTAATGTTTCAAAATGAAGCTGTATAATGAGTCATGCATAACACATAACTGCAGCTTATTTACTGTATTTAGCATTGAATAGTTCATAACCAGATGCAAGCATCTGAAACAAACAGGGGAGTCTTGTAATCAGCACGTGTCTCTCCAAGTGTTGACCTAAATTTACAAACCATTTCTCTAATGAAATTTTTCAAAGTTACAACAGGCTAACAATAGACAAGACTAAGGAATACAGAATTTTGCAGCCCTAGCTGTTTCATTTAATTAATTCTCATTATAAAAAGAGTGAGTAACAGTGGGAACACATTTTTGAAAGGTGGTTACAAAGCATACATCAGCAAAAGAACTAACGAATTCTAGTGACATTGTAAAACATTAGAGGTTTATATTTTATTCAACTATTATTCAATAGAAAACATGGTTCATAGTCAAAGGAAAAGTCATTCTTAAGCCTTTTATCAGAAATTCTCATAATGTTATTTAGACACACTGTCAGCATGACTTTTTAAGATTGCCTTATGAAGGATACAAAATTCTAGTCTATCTTGAAACAGGGCTAAAAGTGATTTAGGTTTTATTCCAATAATATATACCTTGGGGAAATGAACTGACTCTTGCCATATGTTTGAAATAAACATGAGAATAATCTCATCACTTTCATCCACTCACATTCATAAGAAAAGAAATATTTCTAATTATTTGATGTTTGGGAAAGGTGTTCAATAGACCCTTTTACTTTGTAGATATGGCATTTGAGTAATTTTGTTGATGTGGCATTTGAGCGAGTTTCCTATGTGTACAGAAATTCTTTAAATGAGGTTCAGAGTATTTGCATTGCAATATATCTACTTAAAGAAAACATATATTTATATCATCATTAAAAACTTTGTTTCCATTCCCCTGAAAACACAAGTGAAGTACACACACATGCACACACTCACTCTTAACTCTTGACAGTGTTTGTGAAGGAAGAAAAAAATCACAAAATATCCAGTTCTTTATTTTATTGTTCTGAAAGAACTAAATAGGGGTACAACAACCATTCAGGAAAACGTCAACATTGTCAAGAGTCAGTTCAACAAGTTGAACTGTATTAATTGCGGCCTTACATCACATTTCCTCCGAGTTCTTGTTTCTTCAATGATGAATAACCAGACTTAGAATTTAAATTGTCAGCTAAAAACAAAAAGTAGGGTATATTTGGTTTCTGCTAGTTACAAGTCATAGAGGAACCCAGAGGAGCAGACTCCCTTGTCACGCACTGTTTCCCTGAGCTTGACACCAGCCTAGATTCCAGAGAAACTGATAATACACTTCTCTGTTACTTATTTTTGCACTTTATGATAATACTTTAATGCCAGAATGCATTTCTATTCATTATAAATGAGTGTAACTCTATTCTCCCACCTTACATATATAGGGTTGGGTGTGGAGAGAGGAGGGAAATGGAGTAGAAAATGAAAACCTCTTGAAATTATATAGTAATTAGTTTCTTTATTTGCAAGCCTAAGTTTCATTAAACCACAATGATAACCAGCAGTAAACTGCCACCCCTGGGAGAGGGGGAAAATGTCAAATTTCATTCTGAAAATGCTTTCACGAAAACATGGACACAGTCAATTCAGTTTTATCCTGAAGATTTATTTCATACCTTTTGTATCAGTTAAGCTACTCAAGATTAAGCCAAACCTGTTTCTCAGATGCAATGAGTGTGAAGAACTACAACTTACTGTCAACTGATTTTGCAACATTCCACCATCTCTAAATATTGTATGTAGATAACAAATACAATGTTATCCAAAAATCTTTGTTGAGGAAGCCTTAGCACAAGAAAATACATGATGGTATAACATTGTATGTGTATCGTGTATAATAAGAGTAAGATGTGTGTGTGTGTCTGCTTTGCATTTTGGGTGATCTGTTTGCATATCTACACATCTTCTCTTTATCACAGAAGTATAATAAAATGGGAAAAAATTATCTTAGCTTTCCTAAAAGAAAGGTCTTACTGCCATATGCTGTGTGAAATAATTTCACTCACCAGCAGAGAAGTGACATGTTTGAAAAATGATCCAGCCTTCCTTTGGAATACACTAAGGAGTTCCAGAATTAAATAAATGGATAATTAACTGTTCATGAATCCAGATCACAACATGCACGATGCAATTAAAATAGTAAATAACTATTTCGTTACACTGTCTGCCTTTTCTTGTGAACTGAGAAAAATCCATTGTAGAATATGGAATCAGAGAACCTAATGTGTACATACTTAAATATATTTATAGTATCTAATTCCTTTCTGGGTAGATTTGAATAAAGATATTTTAAATAGAAGCATTCCCCAAAGAAGATATACAGATGAAAATAAGTGCATGAAAAGATGCTCCCCATCATATGTCATCAGGGAAATGCAATTTCAAACAGTGAGATACCACTACACATCTATTAGAATGGCCAGAACCCAGAACACTAAATGCTGATGAGGGTACGGAACAACAGGAACCCTCATTCGCTGCTGGTGGGGATGCAAAATGATATACAGTAGACACTTTGGAAGAGAGTATGGCAGTTTCTTATAAAACTAAACAGATCCAGGAATTGTGCTACTTGTTATTTACCCAAAGGAGTTGAAAATGCATGACTACACAAAATCTGCACACATTTACAGCAGCTTTGTTCATAATCCCTGCAACTTGGAAGCAACCAAAATGTCCTTCAGTAGGTGAATGGATAAATAATGGTACATTCAGAAAAAGGATATTATTTATTACTAAAAGGAAATGAGCTATTGAGTCATGAAAAGATATGGAGGAACCATAAATGCACATTAGCAAGTGAAGAAGCCAATCTGAAAAGGCTACACTATGATTCCAACTAAAGGTATTCTGGAAAAGCCAAAATTATGAAACAATAAAAAGATCAATGTTTGGCCAGGGGTTGTGATGAAGAGGGATGAATAGATGCAGCAAAAATGATTTTTAGGGCATTAAAAATACACTGTATGATGATATAATGATGACTACACATCACTATACATTCATTAAACCTATAGAATGTACATACAACACCAACAGTGAACTATAATGTAAACTATGGACTTTGGATGATCATGACGTGATAATGTAGGTTTCTATTTGGTAAAAACATACTGGTAAGTGATATGGATAACGGGAGAGTCTATACATATGAAGGAGGGCTGGAGGCATATGGGAAATTCTGTGTCTTCCCCCTCAATTTTGCTGTGAATCTAAAACTACTCTAAAACAAAAATAAAGACTTAGAAAGGTTCAACATATTTTCTTGAATGAGGAAGGTACCTCTAAATCTGCTAACTGAGGTTGATAAATTAAGAGCAAACACCTAAATCATGGAATGATATGATTTGCATAATACTATAGTAGATAATATTAATGAATATTATAATAGATAATATTAATGATAGCTAATATGTATGCCTAATAATCGTTTGAACTTCCTCTCTTCTCTTGTCCCTTTCCCATCCAATAAGAGCAAAACAAAAATTAGTAAGCTTTTACTAGTGTTATGCATTGCACTGAGTATCTAGTAGTTATGCATAGAGAAGTACATTCAAGTGAGTGTGAACTATTACTCTTACTTGGGAGTTTCAGAACATCCAAACTGAGAAGCTGGCACACAATTTACCTTTAAAAATGTACTTATGTTAGTTAATTTCTTACTCATTTGCATAGTAGCCACCTCTTTCTCCCCTGTCTGCCAAAGGTGAGACATGTTGCATGTCCTCTCTCTACTAGGAAGGGTTTGGCTGTTCTTAGGATCAGTGAACCTGATTCACGTGTTGTAGCCTCAGCTCCCTGATGGGCTCAAGAAAATGTTATAATTCTACAGATTACCTGAACTTGTTGCAAATGAAGAAGAGACTGTTTTTCAAAGTTTTCTATATCCTATGCAGAAGTAGAAGTAAACTCATAAATATTTATCCACATAATTGTTATAACAGAGAAGGAAAACTCTGACTCCAAAAAACCTCCGCTGCCTTGCGGCATACCTCTTCAGGGGAAAGGCTAAGGGAGTAAACCCCGACAGAAAATCTGGAGCTGGAGTCCCTAAGGCGGTTTGACGTTGTAGTCAACACCGGCAACTCCTGCGGCGCACCTGAAGCCAAGCTGTATTGACTCCGTCTTTCCCTTGGATCCTTCAGCTGCGAAGAGATGGGGGGTCTGCTGCATGGGCAACAGCAGACCCTCCATATCACCCTGCCCAGGCTCTGTAGCTTCAGCTTCACTGGAGAGGACACTCCAGCGTCATCGCAAGATGTCGATTCAACATGGGAGGAGACAGATACCGTGTCACTCCCGAGTCGGACTGCACAGCCATTCTCGGCGGTGCAGATAGACTCTTAAGAAGCTACACCATCGTCTCTCGAGACGGACGGCTGCCGACGACGAATTGTTATAAACATTGATTTTAATAGGTGTGTAATATTTTATTATACCTAGTTTACCATAATTTACTTGACTAATCCACTATTAAGTATTTGGGGGGTCTCCCTTTTTTTAACATTAAGAAATAATATTGAAGTAAGTTTATTTTTTTATTCTAATTATTTCCTTAGGACATGTTCATAAATATGAAATTACTTGGTTAAAAGAGAGGTAGGGTCAAACTGCAGGCTGATGGGTCTGAATCAAGTTCTGCTGTTTAATGCCTGTTACTTTCAGGTAGTTAATTAAACCCTCCAAGCATTTGTTAAAATATTTTTTTTTTGTAAAACAGGAATAATAAAAGCATCTGTCTTATAATATTCCTGTGGTAAGTAAATGAGGTGAGCCCCCTGTAGTGCCTAGGAGTAGATCATCAGAGGGTAAGTATACACATATTGTTAGTTATTATTAATAAGATATCTATGAATAGCTATTCACAGGTTTCTCCAAAGGCCTTTCCAAAATTATAATAATGAACATTGTACTAATATACATAACAATAAAGTTCTGCCTTTTTAAACATTTCATTTTTTAAATTTTACCCAGGAAACTTAATTCTCATATGTACTTTGTTTTAAAATTGCAAATGTAGTATGATATAGTCACAATGCCATGGTTATGTATGAGGACAAATATACATGGATAGCAACCCTGGTTCTGCATTTGCTACCAATACAAACTTGAAATTTTTCCTTAACTTCTTGGGTTTTCAGATTTCTCATTGTTAAAATGAGAATAATAATTATTTCTAGTTATTGCAGGGATCAGAAATGAGAGACAAATAACTGAGCACATTATACATATTCAAAATGAGGTTCTCATTCTTTTATTTATTTATTTTTTCAGTATGGATGACTTCAAGTTTAATTAAAAGCCAACATGTTTTCCCAGTGAGGAAAAAGGAACCACCACAACATTGCACTGCAGCAAAAAGTAAATGAAGACATTAATTTTGTGTTAGGAGTATCTAGAAATCTGATATCCAGCTACTTTCCAGACCAATCTCATCAGAATATCTGGGGGTGGGCCCAATGCTGTCAACCGTTGGGATTTACATCCTTATCCATGTTATATGGCTTAATAACAACTAAAATACATAAGTACCTTTCCACCTACAAATCACTTTTATAATCATGATTTTATTTGACTACTGTAAAAGCTCTGAAGTATTTTTATTGAAAATTCCACACATTTTTAAAAGAGAGTGGATTCTGAGCTATGGTGATTAACAACATGGACAAAATATATCTTAGGTTTAGTGTGTTGCATATGTTGGTTCCAACAATTGTCACTGAATCTGTTTGCAAATCTCTTGATACATTTATATTGTGTGTGGTGACACCTCTACCCCAAATTCTTCATACCAGAGCCAGTCAAATCCTTTCACAAAATCTTTGAAGATAATGCTCAGAATTTTCTTTTGCCTCCTAGTCAGTGACACTATCTTATACACACAGAATACCAGCAAGTTGCAAAGAATCTAGTCTCATCTATAAATCCTTCCCTTTCTTTGCTTATGAACACCAATACTATAGGTCTATTGACACTAAAAGCATTTTAGAATCTTGCAAAAACTAATTTAATGGCATTTCAGAAAAAGAGACCTTCCTATAGAATCCAAGAAAAAAAAAAAACCTGTTGATGAAAAGATGGTTTTCTGTATTCTGCCTTAATGCAGGAACAAGACTTACAGGCACTTGGACATAATTCCAAAATCAAAGAAATGTTTCCTCTGCACAAGTTAATAAGTTAAATCTGTTTTTCCCTCTAAGCTACTATGTGCTATTCTATGTACCATTAAGAAAGCCAAAAGGAAGAATTTTGTAAAACAGTGTCTATACCACTCCCCTGCACAACCTAAAAAGCTATAGTATGCTTTTCCTGGCCCATCCATATATGGCTCCTTGATTTAGACTTTCTCATATTGTCCTGTAATTTTACAGCTCAGTTCTAAAATGAATTTTGTATAATAACCTCTTTTAAATTAAACAGGTCTTTCTGGACTTCTGGAAAAGTACTTGTTGAGGCCCTTTCAAAGATATATGGTGTTCAAATGTTAAATTAAAAGTATTAGTGGCATAATGCTATAACTTGAATGGAAAACAATATACCTTTAAAAGAAACAATATACTATTAATATAACAATACTAGCCAATTTTTAGCATCTATAATGTAAAATCTTTAGCTTCATTTTGCCAATTAGTCTCCATCAGTCCTACATCTAAATGTCCTTGTATCCTATTTTTAGCTATAATTTTATAAAACATACCGCAAGGACATATGTGAACTAAAATTCTGCTGCTGATTCAGTTCCCTTTACATCTTAACAGGATAGTAATATCACTGTTGAAAATTGAGACTCTGCACCCTATAGTATATATTTTAATTATACTTTCATAAACTTGAGTGAAATATAATTAAAATGCAGTCATTATAGAGCTACAATATGAAAGATCTATTGTGTTAACCAACACAGAATAGAAAATGTAATTGAGTTCTTTACAAAACTGGGAACTCTTTTGCAAAACCAAGAAAATTAGTTTATATTCTGGGTAGATTTTTTAGCACTTATTCATATCCTAAATTAAGAACTTAGAAGTAAATGTTTTATAAGATGACAGTGTTACTTGATGTACAGTGATTCCACTTTCCACCCCTAGAATTGTTTCTACTAATGTTCACTTAAGGAAAAGCTGGCTGATTGTTTTATTTACTTCAATATTTTCTTTTCACTTTATCTATCTCAAATGTACCTAGTGAGCATTGGCTCTGAAGTTTCATGCTGGCACATTGTAGCAGGATTATTTCTGTTACTTAAGGGAAAAAAACATATCAACACAGAATAAAAGATGGTGCTCCATGACATGTCATTTTCAAAAACAAATTTTCTTTTAGCAGAACACAAAATGCTTCTTGTTATTGTGGCTAAATTCTCCTTGATTAAAATAAGAACTTAGCCTATATCCAACACCATTGGCTATTAGTTACTTAAGCTGTATCTACACAAAGCAATTTTTTTATACTAGCAGCAAGATCACTTTATTTCTTTTTCTCCCTCTATTGTTGAGAATCCAAAGAAAGATTAATAGTCCAGAGCAAAAGTATTAATGATAAAAAAAAGTTTGATGAAATATTTAGTTTGATTCAATAATAATAAAAGCTAAAGTATATGTACAATTTTGTTTTTCTTACAAAAAAAGTTTAAATTACTTGATGTAAAAATCTTACTTTAAATTTGGGAATAAAATAAGATGAGGCTGATGTGCTCAAAATAGGTATAATCATGAAGTTAGGTTGCTCATTAGAGATCTAAGTTGTTTATCAAGATTGTGACTTCTAAGTCTATAAATATATTAGCTGAATAATATATTAGTCACATAGACAGTCTCCCTGTATTTTTCAACATAGGTAAGGTAGTTTACACCTGACACTCTCCAGTTAGTATCAACAGAAACATTGCTGGTCAGAAGTCTATTGAAATACTTTTTCCTTTCTAATATCTGACAATCTATGATGTTGACTTTCCCTGGAAATCTTGTCACTTCTGTGATGTCTGTCCCAGGGAGCATGAAGTTGCCAACTTTCGGTGTGCCTTCAGTAAATGTCTGTGCTCTGGTTTTTTTTCAGAGAAACACTGTTACGTGTGTGATTTAGTCAGTGATGATAACAGTATGATAATTGGTCACTATGTGGTCAGAATAATAGCATAGGCCCCAAAATCGATATTGCAATCTCGATGAATACTTGGTGTTTTAGGAGAGTCTGGCCATCTATGAAAAGCTAAAAGCTAGTGTGGGGATGATTAAGATCTCAGTGGTGAGTTGATAATCCCTAGTGACTCCCGCAGGACATTTCCTCTCCCCTCCAGAGACTTGCAGGAGAAGGAAGAGTATTATTTGTAAAAAAATATATCAGCATGTCCTTTGTCAAGGTTATGAGCATATCAGCAATAAATGAACAAGATAGATGTACCACATTCTTAGCATTTTCATGTGTTAGAGACACAGATATAATTTACTTGGCAATAATAGGGAACTATCACAAACAGGACAAACTACTTTAAGAAAGATTGAATCCATGCTCTGTACAATTAAGCTCTGCTATTCACCCAGTGAGGATGCTTTATAGCATCTCATATTCTCATACCAGTCTAACCGTTTGGTAAATTTAAATGAACAGCTTAGTGAGTACAATAATGACTGACATGGTTAATGAGATGTTAACTCAAAGAAATATAAAAAGAAAGTGAAGGAAGGAAGGAAGGAAGGAAGGAAAGAAGGAAAGGAAAGGAAAGGAAAGGAGGGAGGTAAGGGAGAGAAGGAAGGTTTACTTAAACAAATCAAAATACAATGAGACATTGAAGCTTTCTAGTGGTTTACACTAATCCGAAGCTGTCCTTTGACTTATAAAAAAGAGGGAAAGTCTCTAAGGTAAGCACAATAAATGTGTCCTGTGGCTACTGGGATATAATATTGCAGTAGCTTTGCTATAGCTTCAAACTCAAAATAAACAGTATTAAGTTTTAAATTTATTGTTTCAATAGAATTTTAGCAAAAAACAAGTAGAAAATATACAGTATCAATGGCTGGAATGACCATCACAAACACAAATTTTATGACCAAAGGTACAATATTAGTATAACCCAGCATTTTAATATTATGATTAAAGTATTTTCTTTTAAAAAAAAATACTTTCTGTTTTAGATGCATTTTTAAAACTAATGGGTAAAAGGAGATGGAGACCAATAATAGTTTTTTTAGTGTTTTCTATGTTTCATGGTGCATGCTGTGGTTTATCTTCTTTAAATACCATGGTGATTTTTCACACTAAGAATTAACATCCTCAGTTAATAAAAAATGAGTTTCAGAGGAGATGTTTGACTTAGCCACTGAGGGAAGTGGGGTATATCCTATAAACTTGTTTTTTTCCAAGTACACTGAATTCTTATGAATAGAACTGCCATCTCTATGGTCATCAAACTAAGGTTGAATGTAAATATATTAATTTATGCAAAGAGCTTAGTGCAATACCTAAGTGAGCTGTCTATAATTTTTATAATCATTGTCATCATATCACAGTGCTCCTTTGCATCCAATTAGTGCTGTGTCTCCATCTGTATCATCTGCCTAACATCTCTCATAGAAGTTCCTTTCTTCAGCTCTCCAATATAAAACCTTAATTTAAGCCCAGGTCATCTCTTGGCTTGATTTTATTAGCAATGTTCAAATGATTTCTCAAGTCTAGTTTTGATAACTTTTCCCAAAGCCATTTCCATTATTTATATTACTCTCACTGTGATTTTTCTAAAATGAACTTTATGTCTTAGCCCACAGCTTAGGACCCCTCAATGTTTCCCTAGAGGAAAGTACAGATCCCTTCATGGTATACATGGCCCTGTGCAGTCTGTTCTATCTTTACCTGTTAAACATTCTCTCTCACCACTTCCATTTCCCAAAAGGAAAGTTAAAATTCTTACCTGGTACAAATGGTTCTGTGCCATCTGGCCATCTGCCCTCTATTTACATGTTAAACATTATTTCTCACGACTCTCATTCCATTTATATTCTAGGATCCTAAGTTCAAACTTTCAGGTCCTCAAATCTTCTATATTGTTTCATGCCTTAAAATTATCCTGTTCCCAGGAAAAAATATATCTATATGTCGATAGCTATATCTATATTCTATATCTACATCTATATCATCTATAACTATAGTCTGTAAATTCTTTGCTCACTTTCTCCTCCTGGAAGCTTTGTGATGCAGATGTTGTTATGCTTCATGTGGTCCCAACTGGCCCTTAAACTATCCTCGATTATTAAAATTTGTTTTCTTTTTGCTGCTCGGATTGGATGTTTTTTCTACCTTGTCTTCTAAATTGCTGATTTAGTCCTCTGCTTCCTTCAATCTACTGTTTATTCCTTCCAGTGTATTCTTCATTTTAGACATTTTATTTTCCATTTCTGATTGGTCCTTTTTATGGTTTCTATGTCTTTTTTCATGCTGTTGAGCATCCTTATATGTCACCAACATATAAAAACACAAAGGAAGCAAGTACAGATATGTGGTCTGAATGCAAACCCCAAAAATAATCTAGTCATCAGTTAGGAAATGTAAACATGTGTTTACAATAAAGAGATAATTTTACCAGATATGTGGAAGGAAAATTTCTTCAACTTTCTACTTCCTGGAAAAGGAAAAGACAAATTCAAAACTCAAAAATAAGAAACCAACTATGTATGAGTTAAAAGTATTTCAGACTATTGGCAAAAAAAAATTCCTGGAGCTGAGACAGGTGTAATGCCACAGGTGTACCACTAGGGCAACTGCAGCTACAAGTGTGACTCAGCAGAAAGAGGAAATGAACAGGGCAGGGAGTCAATAAAAAGTTACACACAACATGAGTTTTCAGTCAAGATGAATGAAAAGTATGGACCAGTTTAACCTCCTGCCTTGAGCAACTAAAAACCAGTGAACTATTTAAAACAATGATTTTAAGACATTGGACAATATGTAGTGCAGAATAGTTATTCATGAGGGAGAAGAAACAAGGAAGATGAGCCCTTTGGCCTAGTTTACACATCAAGAGGGTTTCCTTCACATAAATCTGGGAACCTCAAAGATCTTTACATTGACTGGGATTCCAGGTCAAAGGACACACAGAATTTAAGCTTTTGTTGATATTGCAAAACACTTCTGCAAAGAAGTTGTACAAATTTATACCCCCTGCAGAATGCATTAGTTTTTTTCATTTTGACTATTTTTAGAATATAGCAGGATCTTATCATAATTTTAATTTCCATTTTTCTAATGCCTAATGAATATCTTTAAGAGCATTTTCAAATGTTTATGGGTTATTTGAATATCTTTTATTGTGAAGTGTCTCTAAGTCATATAAATTTATATATATATTTACTTATATATTTATATATATACATATATATTTCTCTTCCTTTTGGTTTCCATATTCTTTTTCCTAATTGATGCAGAAATTTTGCATATTCTAGATCTGATTTATTTGTTCATTGTATTTCAAAATATTCTCCCACTCTCTGGCTTGCCTTTTAATTCTTTTCATGTTATCTTTGACTGAAGTTAGTAATTTTATTACCATCTGACTTTTCAAGTATATTTTACTTAAAACATTTCAGGTTCTACTCAAGAAATATCTTGCCTATTCACACAGTGAGGTATTTAAAAATAATCATCTAGAAAGTAATAGCTCAGCTAGAGAAGCAGGGTATCAGGGTCCATTTCCAAAATTAATTATTGTTTCTCAGAACAAAGACCCATATTTCTTTGTAACGTTTTCATTTTTATCTGCTTTGAACAAGAAAAGCAAGTACAAATATATGGTTTCATTGTGAACCCCCAAACTGAAATCCAATTATCAGTAAGGAATTTACATTTCCTTTTGGGGGGAATATAAACATGCTTATATTAAAAGATATTTTTATCAAATATATGGAGAAAAAACTTCTCTGAGTTCAGATTCCACCAAGAGAGAAACAAGGCTAATCAAAGCTATTACTTGGTAAGGTAGGCTGTGACAAAGCAAAATGTCCTTCTTTTATAGCTATAAGAAATCTAATTATTTCCCAGAAATACCTTAAAGCTACAAGTAAAAGAGAATGAGTAGAATATCATTTGCAGGGCAATGGTTGTTTAGTATTAACTCAAGGAAATGAGGAAGTGTTTGAGCTGCAAAGCTGGCCTGGTCTGGAGGCCTAGAGCAGAGCCATGTCAGGTGATAGATGGCAATATACAATTTACTGCAGCTCTCCCAAGCACAGCTAGTTCCACAGACAATGTGCGGAGCCTTTCTTTCTTCTTCACTCCATGTCCCAAACACAAGGCCCAAATATTATAATCATCTTCACCTTCACGCAGCAAGAACATGTTTCTTGGCATTCTGCCCACATAACAGTTAAATACTGAAAGTTGTGAGGTACTCTTCAGTACAATGGTTTCTACTGCTATCCTCAGAGAGCCTTGAAATGGAAACAAACTGTTTCTTTAAAGAAAAAGAAATTAAGATAAAATTTGAGTTTAAAAGGGAGTTGAAATGGATATATCTCAGAATGCTTTTGTTATTTCAACTCTATGGAATACAGAAGCTGGAGAAACATCAATAAGATTTAAAGGAACTATAAAATCGATTTGATTTTTACAATCCTGAGTGGTTTTTTTGCTTTAAGTAAGCCTTCCTCTTTCTTGTAAATTACTTTGAGCAGAGCTCTTTATAAAATAATGTGCCATTTTCTGAAATCCTGTCTTAGTGTTCTGCTCTGTTAGTGAATACCTCCCAATAAGGTTAAGCCAATTATTGGGTACAAGGGCTAGTTAAAACTTTCTCTTCCTGTCGAAACAAAGGTCAAATGTCTCAGAAACCTTTTTTTTGGATGGATTGAGTTTTCTTCTTGTTCCAAATGAGACTTTATACCAGAATTACTTGGGATGCTCCCAATTCTTGGAGAAAGCTCATGATATTCATTCTGACAACCCTCTTCCGGTTATAACTGAATAAGTGATTGATTTAGTTGCAAAGATTTCTTCATGAGATAGCAACTCTTCTAACTAATGGCACAATGGATAGTAACAAAGAGATTTTTCCAGCACAAATTTTTCCTTTAGTTTGAAAAATTAATTTAGGAGAAGCAATAGCTAGTTAAGGTTCATCTCTTAGCTTACTGCAGAGTTGACAGATTAATTCCTATTAATGGATTTTCATGCAGTTTCACACTAAATTCCTTAAGATTCTGTTGCTTTTGTCATCTCTTTGGCAGAGTATTTTTGACAAAAAGGTTCTATAGTATTCCAATAATATTTTTCTATAGTTACTTTATGCATTACAATGAACATCAGATTTTTATTTTCTATTTGGAGACTAACTTAAAAATCCTCAAATAATCAACTTCCATAAATCTTACCTGAGAGTACACAAGGGAAATAATGAATAAAAGACAATGCATTTAATATTCTTGATTAGAGGTTAACATTCTATTGAGATATGATCCCTACTAGCTTAACATTTCCAATTCCATAAATACAAACTACAACAGAACAACAAGGATAGGGGGGCATTTAGTAAAGTACTAAAGCTGGCTATCTCTTATTATTTATTTATCTACATACAATCTCAATGTTTCTGGCAGCAATGGATAGTTAGATACTCAATAACTTGATGAAGTTTCACATCTGAGTGTAAATTAACATACCTGCCAATTTCTAAAAATAACTTTTAGAATACTCTTGATAAATATGAATTAAAATATGATCTAAGGGTGAGATGTGATTTCAATCAACTTCCCCTTCCCACTGCTAGAGTGACAGCAAAGTTAATCCTGAGCACAGGGATAATCCTGTATCATACAGATTTGGCTTGAAGAATTTTGTATTTCCTAAAGTAGTTTACTTTTCTGGTTCAGCTTATGTGGGGTGAACATTCAAATGTGTTGGTTTTCCTTGGAAAGTAGAACATAAGCCATTTTGGGTGTCAGGGTAAACGAGCTGCTCATTGCTATATCTGTGTCTCACCATCCACGGAATTGATGGGTGGTATTTGTTTATAAATAAAAGCAAAGTGGAATTCTGGCCAAGATCGAGGCCTAGAAAGACACACTGCATCTCCCTCCACAACTAAAAAGGAATACAACTACCTCAAAACTAGAGACAATAAGAAGTTCCAGAAAATCAAGCTGCATGTAAGCCCAACAAACGAAGATATAAAGAAGAAATACTCATCCAGACAGGTAAGAGGGGCAGAGCTGGGGTGGAGAAGAAATGGTGTGACTGTGTCAGCAGCAGCGGTAGTGGCAGGCCAGTGGAAAGCAGTCACAAGTTTTAAAAAGTAGGGAGGGGTACCTGGGGAGTGTTTCCAGCACTGGACAAGACCACACAGCTCATGGTACCAGTGCTGTGGAAAATAAAGCCTCAGTGCTTCTGACTGTGCAAGCCAGTAGGGGTTGGGGCTGAGGCAGAAACTGCCAGTTTCTCAGCAGATTTCACTCATTTAAAGGGCCTCCACAGTCCTAGAACATCCACAGACCCATTTACCCTGGGGACAACAGCCAGGGCAATAGCTAGAGAGGTGCCAGTCCCATATGAAAGTGGGAGAAGTGCCTGGAAAAGGGGCAAGTGCTGAGCAAGCAGCATTGTTCCTTCTCAGACTTCTCCCACACACACAGCACCACAACATGGTGAAACAGGTTGCCCTGTACTGAAGAATACCTAAGGCTCCACCCCTTACAACATAACAGGTGAGACAGCCCTACCTAAGACACAGAGGCAAACAAACACAGGAGCCTGTCAAGATGAGGAGACAGAGAAGTATGGCCCAAAACGGGAAACTGATCAAGGTTCCAGTGGGAGAACTAAGCGATGAGGAGATAGCCAACATAACAGACTAGGAGATAGCCAACATAACAGATGAAGAGTCCAAAACACTGGTGATAAAGATGATCACAGGCTTGACAGATATGCTTGAGTACAGCGAATGCATAAGGGAAGAAGTGAAGGCTGTGCTAAGTGAAACAAAGAAAAATCAACACAAAACCAATGGTGAAGGGAAGGAAACTAGGGTTCAAATCAATGATTTGTAACATAAGGAAGAAAACAACTGTCAACCAGTACAGAATTAGGAAACAAGAATTGAAGAAAATGAAGAAGGCATAGGAACCTCTGAAACAACTTTAAACATGCCAACATCCGAATAATAGGGGTGCCAGAAGGAGAGGAAGAGCAAGAAATCGAAAGCTTATGTGAAAAAATAATGAAGGAAAACTCCCCAGGTTTGGTGAAGAAAATAGACATATAAGTCCAGGAAGCACAGAGAATCCCAAACAGGCTAGACCCAAAGAGGATCACACCAAGACACATCATAATTAAAATGCCAAAGGTTCAAGATAAAAAGAGAATCTTAAAAGCAACAAGAGAAAAGCAGAGAGTTACCTAGAAAGGGGTGCCTATAAGGTTGTCAGCTAATTTCTCAAAAGAAACTTTGCAGGCAATAAGGTACTGGCAAGAAGTATTAAATGTGATGAAAAGCAAGGACCCACAATGAAGATTACTTTATTCAGCAAAGCTATCATTTAGAATGGAAAGGCAGATGAAGTGCTTCTCAGAGAAGATAAAGCTAAAGGAGCTCATCATCACCAAACAATTATTATATGAAATGTCAAAGGGACTTAAGAAAAAGAAGATCAAAACTATGAACACTAAAATGACAACAAACTCACAACTATCAACAACTGAATCTAAAAAACAAAAACAAAACCTAACTAAGCAAACCAGAATAGGAACAGAATCATAGATATGGGGATCATTTGGAGGGTTATCAGCTTGGAGGGGAGAGGGGAGAAATGGGAGAAAGGTGTAGGGATGAATAAGCATAACTAGTTGGTACAAAATAGACAGGGGAGATTTAGAATAGTATAGGAAAGGGTGAAGCCAAAGAACTTATATGCATAACCCATGGACATGAACTAAGGGGGATGGGATTGCTGGAGGGAAGAGGGGTACTAGGTGGAGGAGAGGAGCAAAGGGAAAAGATATTGTGACTACTATAACAACATAATCAATAAAATATACTTAAAAAAGGTCAAAGTATGTGTAGATATTCTAAATAAGTTATAACAAATTTCAATTATCTCATTGTTCTTAATACATTTTAAAACACTCTCAAAATGATAATAGTTGTATGTTCAATAAATAGGTGAAGTTTTACAATTGACTATTAAAAAAGCAATAATTTGAGAAAAATTTAGAATATATTAATGGCCATAAAATAGCACCTTTTTTCTATATAATAATGTTTCAATTTTTCCCTAAAGAGTTAATCCAACTGTTATACTACTAATGATCACCAAATTGCACAGTGTTTTTATCATTTCACATGCTCCAAGTTTTATTTCCACTGCAGCACTGGTTAAGTTTCTGCTAGCCAATCAAATGGAAGCATATCACTGCCATGTGCCCATCTGTCAAACTCCTAGGAACATCATTTATTAGCTCTTACTTAGCCTATTACCATGGTTATGGCTTCCTTGGTTCTCACAGATAACTTTTGCCCTCCCCCCCAGGACTCGCCATCATTTCGTCATGGCCACTGATAGGAAGCTCCCTAATTTCATGGAAGCAACTCACTGCTGTCACAGCTTGTCAGATTTCAGGCACCTCCCTTTTTAAGTCACTGCTTACCACCTCACTAGTAACATAAAAAGTACCTGCTCATCTATTTCACAAAAAGAGAAAGATTGTTTGTTCTTAGGCATGACAGAGTAAACCTTCCCAACTCCTTAAGGCTTTGTAGTTCTTTCTTGATACTATGTCAAATAAATGTGCAGCATCTCTACCTCATTTGCTATAAACTGTGGTCATGCTTAGGCTTCAAGGAGCCATTCCATAAAATCATTAGGTACAGCTACAAGTCATTTTGCCAACATTTTAAATCCTGGGTCATGGGTAATATATCCTCATATGGATGAATTATCTTCTCGTTAACTTAACCTTTTGCATCTCCTGCTCTAACATCTTTAAGTTTCATGACTATGCATATTCACTCCATGCTTGCTGGTTCATATTTTCCTGGTATATTTTTCCTTTCATATGTATAGAATTGCTTTCCAAATCACGAGGGATGTGCTAAAACCTGATTCTGATTATTAGCCTGGATACATTAGGTGGTGGTGGATATGAGGAGAAAAGCAATATTTCACTAGACACCTGCTTCAGATGAGGTCTTTGCACGGTGTCCATGCAAAGGGGAAGTTCTGGTAAGTGGGAAGAGACTGCACGTACCAGGCAGGAGTGGTAAAAGGAATTTGGCGATTCAACAGCCTTGGGCTTATCCATTCAAATTGTCTCATTCTAATCAATTTCCCCATCAGGATGCTGGCATTGATACCAAAGACTTCTGGGGGCTGCTAATTTAATACTTTTGGAGGAGCTGATATTCTCATGACCATAACTTGAGCCTGATATTAGTCATAATCTGCTATGTGACTACAGCATATCAGAATTGCCTTTAAACTGTACAGGATCTCTGGCCTTCACAGCATTGCTTAAGTTAGCTGCATTTATGCTCTAATTTTATTTTGTAAATTCTCTGATTTTATTAAAACAGATATCCCAAGCCACAGTCTTCGTAGTTATCATTGTTTTCAAATTCATTGATTTATCTTCTTTTCTATGTTATTTTCTTCTTTCTGCTTGGTTTAGATTTACTCTGCTCTTGTCCATGTTCTTAAGAAGACGACTAGTTAGTTCCTCTTTTCTAACTTATGAATTTAATACTATATGCATCCACACAACACTACTGGTGATATGTCCAGCAAATTTTGATATATTTTATCTTCTTTTACATTAAGCTCAATTTACTTAAAATTTTAAATTAAATTTATTGGGTTAACATTGGTTAATAAAATTATATAGGTTTCAAGTGTAGAATTCTGTAATACATCACCTGTATATTTCATTGTGTATTCACCACCTAAAGTCAAATCTCCATCAGTCACCATATATTTGACCCCTTTTGCCCTTTACTTCTCCCAACTCTTGTTTCCCTTTGGTAACTACCATAGTGTTATCTGTGTCTATGAGTTTTTTGTTTGTCTGCTTGTCTTGCTTGTTCATTTGTTGTTTTCAATTTTATACCCCACATGTGAGTGAAATCATATGGTTCTAGACTTTTTCCATATTACTTATTTTGCTTAGCATATTCTCAAGATTCATCTATGTTATTGCAAATTGTAGTATTTCATCTTTTCTGATGTTGAGAAGTAGTCTATTGTATACACATACATATGGCATTTCCTTTATGTAATCATCTATTAAAGGACACTTTGGTTGGTTCCATGTCTTGGCCAAATGGTGCTAGGAAAATTGGAAAGCCACATACAAAAGAATGAAATTAGACTACTATTTGTCACCATACACAAAAATTAACACAAAATGAATCAAAGACCTAAATATAAGACCTGGAATAACAATTCACATAGAAGAAAACATAGATACTATTATGAACCTTGGTCTTAAAAAAGATTTTATAAATTTGAAACCCAAACCAAAGGAAGTAGAAGCAATAATAAATGAATGGGACTATATCAAAATAAGCTTCTGCACAACAAAAGAAACCACCAATAAAACAAAAGACAACCATCCAAATGCAAGAAGATATTTGAAAACAACACCTCTGACAAGTGGTTAATATCCAAAACATATGTGCCCTGGCTGGTTTGGCTCAGTGGATTGAGCGTCGGCCTGCGAGCTAAGTGTCGCTGGTTCGATCTTCCAGTCAGGGCACATCAGAGAAGGAAAACTCTGACTCCAAAAAACCTCCGCTGCCTTGCGGCATACCTCTTCAGGGGAAAGGCTAAGGGAGTAAACCCCGACAGAAAATCCGGAGCCGGAGTCCCTATGGCGGTTTGACGTTGTAGTCAACACCGGCAACTCCTGCGGCGCACCTGAAGCCAAGCTGTATTGACTCCGTCTTTCCCTTGGATCCTTCAGCTGCGAAGAGAGGGGGGGGTCTGCTGCATGGGCAACAGCAGACCCTCCATATCACCCTGCCCAGGCTCTGTAGCTTCAGCTTCACTGGAGAGGACACTCCAGCGTCATCACAAGATGTCGATTCAACACGGGAGGAGACAGATACCGTGTCACTCCCGAGTTGGACTGCACAGCCATTCTCGGCGGTGCAGATAGACACTTAAGAAGCTACACCATCGTCTCTCGAGACGGACGGCTGCCGACGACGACGATAAAGAACTCATACAACTCAACACCAAACAATCTGATGAAAAAAAAAAAGAGAGAGAGAACCTAAACAGACATTTCTCCCAAGAAGACATATAAATAGCCAACCATGAGACATTAAATAATTATGCATGTTTTGATGATACTAGATGAAATTGATCTGTTACTACATTATAGTCCCATTAAAGGTTTTTAAAAATCCACTGGTAAATAAATAATTTTCTAGTAGCTAGACCTTTGAGCAGTGCACTTGAACATCTACTTCATATAGAGGGAAAAAACACCAGTGATATAGAGAGATACTCCTAGGAAACAAAGAATATCTTGGCTAGTTGATCAGGACACTGAAAATAAAAACAATATTGAAATATTAAAGGAAAAGAGGTGTAGGAAGAAATATGTAAATGGACACACATAAATCAGCACAAAGACTTCTCATTTTTATATTCTATGTAAATGACTATCAGAAAGCAGCCACCATAAAGGAAGCTCAACACCCAGAATGACTGATACTCTGGAAATTACTTCTTGGCACCTTATAGCTTACATAATGGATCTATGAACAGAGTGATTATTTGGGGATAGTCAGAAGCTATACATTTACCCAGTGACATGAACTCCCATACCTACAGTGACCTATCTAGCTACTGCTACTGATAAATGCCCAAACTTTAATTGATTTGCTGCAATTCCTCAACAAGACCAAATAGCTACTGGGTGGAAGGTTGTTTATGCTGGACCATTTCCACCAAGATTGAAGGGAACATATTTCTATATTTGAATTGATACATACTCCATCATCAGTGTCTTCATCAGCAACCGAAACCAAGATTTTCTAAAATAACACATTTCTTTTTGTCACAACATCCTACCATACTGCTTCAATTCAAGGGATCACTCAATGACAAAGTACTTAATAGATACATCACCAAATAATTGACTAGAGAGGCAGCCAGGTAGATAAATGTATGGAACTGCTCGATGAAGACTCAACGATTGTATCAGCTTAGCTTAAACACATAAGGTTTTGAATATCTTTCAGAATGTGGTATATGATCTCAACTAATGGCCAATATAGTGTCCTGTGTCTAAGACAGCTAGTATAGGTGAGTCTAAAACCTATGGGTACAAGTAGGAATGACCTTTTATTATGGTGGTTAGTGACTTAAACTTAAATAAAGTAAAATATAAAAAAATAAAATATAAGGATAGTGAAGTTATCAAACAAAATATTCATCTTATAGTCCACATAAATATTGGAGGTATGCTTCCTAAAGGTCAACATAAAAAAGAAAATCCATGCATAATTTACAAGTCCATAATTAACGACAAACATAATGATCAGGAATTGAAATTACTCTGCAAAGTAGACAACATTGGACAATCCTAGATTTCTTAAGTTGTGTGACATGGCTTGTTTTTTTCCATTTGTTTAAATTTGTGAGACCTAATACTACTTAGTGGTTTCCCAGAAAGTTATCAATTATTTTCATGAAAATTGAAAGATAATCCAGGCAGGATTTTGTGTGAAATAGAAAATAGATTTCTAAAAAAAAAATTGTTATTTTCTTATGCCAGGAGCTGTAGTACATCCTAGGTTCAGTTTAAACAAATATTTCTGACATTAAAAATTCTTACAAACCAATGTATACCTTTACATGGGTCCATGTATAAATTAGAATAACAAAGTTTATAACACAAGTATGCTAGGGGTTTAGAGGAGGCACAGAGAATGGATTAACTAGTTCTATATAAGGTCAGCAGAAGAAAAGACACAAACTTCACTGATGATGTGAATGTGAAGTACATAATGAAACTTGAAAACAAGTAATTGAGGTATCATTCCACAGCCATAATAATTAAAAACGACTTAGATAGAAACTTACTAAAGATCCTGAATTTTTTAACTTCACCCCTTTGTTTAGCAAGGACTGACTCACAAAATGATGGAGTAGGTAAAGTTTATTTTTAGTTCACTCCCATTGACTTCAATTCTTCTTCCTTCTTTCACCTCTGAGGAAGCAGCCTAAACCTTCATGTGCCTCTCCAGGATTCCCAATTGTAGCTCCTAGAGCCAGAGAAATGGATTTTGACTTTTTATAGTCTTGCTTGTCTTGTTCCCTACAATTGTTCAAGTTGTACCTTGAAGAACACAAGTTTGAACTTCATGGGCCCACATGCATGCAGAATTATTCAATAAATGCTCTAAATGTATTTTCTCTTTCTTATAATTTCTTAATATATTTTCTTTAGCTTACTTTATTATGAGATTATAATATACAATACATATAACATAGAAAATATGCATTAATCAACTGTTTATATTATCAGCATGGCTTCAGGTCAACAAGTAATAAATTTTTGATGGGTCAAAAGTTTTACATGGATTTTTGACTGTGTTGGTGGTTGGCACCTCTAACTCCCACATGGTTCAAGAGTCAAAGCATGGCTGGACCTGGAGAACACTATGCTAAGTGAAATAAGCCAGTCAGAGAGTGACAAATACCATAGGATCTCCCTTCTATGTGGAATCTAATGAACAAACAACTAACAAGCAAAATAAACTCATAGATAGAGAGCAGGCTGACAGCTCTGGTGGGGGTTGGTAGGGAATGAGCTTAAAAGAAAAGAACTCATGAACATGGATAACGGTGTAGTGATTGTGGGGGTAGTGAGGGGAGGTGGAAGAGGGTAGAAGGGGAATAAATGGTGATCAAAAATATACAATAAAAAATAAAAATGTATATTGAATCTCATAATAAAAGTTAGTTGCCACTAATGGTTTAAGATGAGGTTGGCAACTTTTTCTATAAGGACCGTATAGTAAATATTTTGTTTTTAAGCTATATAATCTCTGTGGCACCTTCTTATCTCTACATTGTGACACAAAAACAGATGCTGGCAACATACAAATGAACAGACGTGGCTGTGTGCCCTTAATACTTGATCTACAAAAATAGGCAGAGGGCCAGATTTGGCTGGTGGCCAAATAATAACTGCTGAGCACTAGTATAATTACTCATCTGTAGCAAAGTAGTATGCTGTAATTTTAACACAGACCTCTGGGAAATACTATCACTCAAGCTTTATAAGTAAGCTTTAATGGTGACAATTTCAGGTCCATTAGTAGAACTGTAAGTCATATATTTTTAAGCTGTTTGGCATGTAGAGTAAATTGTATTATTAAATAGATACATATGCATATGAAGATCACCTCATGGAAAAAAAACTGTATATTTATTATGTGCACTGTATGTGAGTTTAACATTCATTACGATTAAAGCAACACAATAAAAGGGCTAGGTTAATTTTTATTAAATTTCCAAAGCATGTCAGCTGATGATTGGTAGTTGAGAAAGGTTAAAAATATAACAGAAAGCATGTAGTGGACAGATATGGGAGTTTGGCAAATTATCTAGCCTCCCATTTAAAAGAAGTCTCATTGCCTTACAAAATAATTTTCTAATGTGGACATGTAATATCCATGTTGTCTGAGTGAAGACATGACTTACCAAAAAATATCCATGTGAAATCTATGTATAAGCCTTCAGTCTCATTGTATGGAAGAACATAAGAATGCTTTTCTGTGTTCTAACTTTGAGAAATAATTGTAATTTTCTCCCTAACAAAGAAACAATTCTCTACCGGTTTTTGCTCTTGTATTCGTGGCTACAGTTAGACTGTAGAATTTCATTGTTTTTAAGGTCTAGCTTGTATAGATTTATTTTTCTTTAAAACTTGTCAGAAATACCATGGGTTTTCAAATAAGACTCAAACTATTTTACCAAAAAGTTATATGATTGATTGAAAGACTACATTCAAAGAACTAATCCATGGCTTCAGGTGATCTTTGGGAAAAATCAATCAGTCATTGTTTCCTGCCATTCTGCCACTTGCAGTTCTTCAAGACTCTTTGTGTACGTCGCTTCCAGTGAAGGATTCAAGCTGAGATATGTATACGGCCATGTAACAACACTCTTTTCTTGACTAAATCTAGGTAACCTAATAAGATTTTTGATATTACATATAATAATTTAAAGTGTTATTAAGCCATTTTGAATATTTTTTAAAAAGCATATTCAAAGATTACAGTGGTCACTCAGCAGGAACATTACTTTTCTTATGCCAGTAAGAATTCTATGAGCTTTTATAATACCAGGAAGGTCAGGATCTCAAGTAATTTTTCAAATCATTTCACAGTAATTCTGTACTACTACATCTATTCTTGAAATGAATAGCTTGTCATAAATCCTGACTTTCATTTTTGCTTAATAACTCATGCCTTCATTTATTCAACAAATGTATCTTGAACCTACTACATGTTAAGATTTGGACAGTCAGGGATGAACAAGTTAGATATAATCTCTGTTCTCATAAAATTGCCATTCAAGTTTGCAGGATCAGATACAAAACAAGTATAAAAATATACATAATGATTTCAGAATATGATGAATGCCACGAAGGAAATGAACATGTGATATTAGAGAGTGCGATGGTGTTTGGACCCAGTACCACCCAACAAATGAGAAGCCAGAAAGCCTTCTGTTAAGGAAAAGTGCAAGACATGAAGCAGTATATTGTTGTTACTCATTTCTAAGGAGTTTTCTTATGGAACAGAAATTTCTGAAGAAAATAGGAGTATTTCATAGAGCAATAATCTGTGGAGAATAAAAAAATATCTCAAGGTTTTAACCTCATAATAAAGTAGTTTATAATTCTTTTTTAAATTTTGTTTTTTAAAGTTTCTCAGCTCTCTGATCTTATGAACACTCCAACATTAAAACTTTATTCATATTTCAACCTTGAGAAACCAGACAGTCCCTTATGCCCAGGCTACCTTGAGAGGGAAGCTAAGAATCAGAGGGAGATAAGCCACATAATGACTTCCTTCCCACTCCTAACCCCCCAGGTTGTTCAGATTGGCAGATGGTAGATTCCTCGTCAATCTGACATCAAGAGATGAAGCCTGAGCTACCACAAAACTGTTCCTTTGGGAATGTCAGGCTTGTATGGACCCATGTCACTCTTCTGAAACAGTCGATATTCAAGAAGTTCATCTCACTTCTGACTTAATTACACTTCGTATTGGTCTTTATGTGAAAAATGATGGTCACACTAAGAAACCTTTTCTTGTTCCTGTGCATATCTCAACACCAGCATGGCACACTCAATTCAAATTTATGGCCTGTTGAACAGGTCACGCCTCTGCAGGACTTGAAACACAGAATGATAAGTATATCAACTGGGATTTCATTTTTCTACAAATAACAGACCACCTGGAAGATGGTGGCTTAAATTACTAATTAATTAACTTTTTTTGGCAACAAGTTTGGCAGAGGAGGCTTCCCTTAAAAGCTTATGATGGCAAAGAGGGATGGGCAGATGGTGGGAATTAAGGGGGTCCACCCAGAGCTCTTTATACTATCCCACATGTAAGGAAGAGGGCACCTCTTTACTGCCAGATGGAGGTGGACTTTTAGGATCGCCACATAGTCAACAATGATATTGCAAGTGGTAGGGAAGCCTCGTTATCAGCTGGTAGAAATGGAAGTCCTGCCTCCCTACTTAACTTTCCCTGACATCAACCCAGGGGTGATTGGGGAAACCTATCACAGTTCCATGAGGGTGGAAGTCTAGTCTAATCACTTGGCTTTTGCTGGGGAGAGTTGAGGTGCGGACGTAGGTTTGGGGGTTTTGGGGGTTTTCTGTGGTGGTTGGCTGAAGTACAGTGGTTATTGTCTAAAAGTTACCTGTGTTGCTAGACTGCCCTAGCCTATCCCTTTGGTTGAAGAGAGCAGACTTTTCTGGTGTTTTTCTAGTGCACACCTGTTGGCATTTCCTGATTGTTGACTTCTTCAGCTCCCACTCTAGGAAATAAATGGGAGGCAAAAAGAAAACTCAAGAACAAATCACTATGTCGTTCCTGTGGTTGCAAGTTTCCTAGCCAATCTGCTGTGTTTTCTCTACCTTTTAGCATCACTTAAAAATCATTTTATGTATGTCTAGTGTTTTCTTTTGCATTAGTGCGAGGGGAAAAAGTACATCTATAAACTCTTGGTAACAGAAGTTGGCTAAAGCCTTGCACATTTTTAGTTCTGGCAGGACAGACTTATTAAATGTTGAAAAAAAAATTTTTTTTTTACTTTTTTCCTTATGTCCCTTTTATTTAACCCAATATATTAGAAAGCCCTCAGAAATTCAAGATGCTGTTAATTTTACACACTTCTGCCAATATAACTTGCATTCTCCATAAGGTGAAAAATTTGCTATAACCAAACTGTAATACATTAACTCTTCAAAGAAGTTTTTTGATTTTTGAAATTTTTAAAATTCCCTAATGCTAAATAGCAAATCTTGGAGGTGAATATTGAGACTATCTGAAACAAACTACTTGCATTTAAATACATGAAAAACAAAATTTTAATATTAAGTATGTCTTTCTTTATCTCTTGCTTTGCTCTCAAGTTGACTCCCCACAAAAGAAATTCTTTGTCATTAGACAAAGGATAGAAGAGCTTATAGGTTAAGTTGATGAAAGGAAGTTTGCCATAATTTTTTTTGTACACTCAGGAATTTCAGGATGTTTTGTTGAATACATGAAATGATAAAAATTTCATGTAATTTAGTGATCATCACTAGTATAAATGTTGAATATTCTTGACTCTAGATAGAAGAGTGTTTCCAAATTTCAAACTAAATATGAAGAATTTTTTAGGAAAATAACAAACAATTTATCTTACTTATATTTTTATGCACAGAAGTAATATGATAGAATTCCTGGTAACATGTCTTTCAGAAATATTGGGTTGACCAAAAAAATTATTTATTTATTTTCCATAAAATAAAAGACACATTTTTTATTTTCACAAATAACTTTATTTGAATATTTTGAGAATGTTGGCTATCTCCCACATGTTATAACATTGATTATTCTCAATTAACACCTCAATTTGATCACTATCAACTTCAACTGGTCCTCCCAACCACGGAGCATTGTCCAGTGAGAAATCTCCAGCATGAAACTTCACAAACACTTTTGACACGTTAGGTCAGCCACAGCACCTTCTCCATACACTGCACAAATCTTTTTTTTTTCTTTGCATTTCAGTTGCATTTTTACCTTTCTTGAAAAATAAAGTATAATATGCCAAAAATGTTGCATATTTTCTTCCATCTTCAATATTAAAATGACTACATCAAAATTCACCAGATTTAATGTTTCTTTTAAATACATGCTGATATGACAGGTGTCATAACACAATCTAACAAAATTGTTTCAAGTGAAGTAAAGACAACTAAGTGCTGCTAGAGCCATCTTATGGGGGAAAAAAAACCAAAGGAAGTAAAATTTTTGTGTTAAAACGTGTAGTAGTTCAATTGGCATTGTGGGTTTTTTCATAGTTCTTAACAATATTTTTCTTGATAGCATTTTAGTTAGACATAGATATCTAGATACAGATATGTAGATATAGATGTAGAAAAAGATAGATAGAAAAGTATTGCTTATCTTGAACTTATGAAGCCTTGATTAATTATTCAAGGAAACTTCTCAGAAAAAAATAGTTCCCTTTGTTTGGAGTCTTAGAATTAATTTGCATCCCAGGCAATATGTAAATAATATGTCATATACTATTTATATATTTTATTAATATATTAATATATGATATATTTATATGAGGTAGTACAAGCATATTCCATTTTAGACACCAGTAGTTAAAGCTACAAATATTAAAAGATTATTATCCTGCAGCAATTCTCAAAGGCTTTACTAAGTGAGTACATATGTTGAATTCCCCCCAAATGTTTCAGTGTTCAGCATTTTCTGCACATATTTGATCATGAAACATTTTTTCTTGTTAACCCTCTTACTGAGACACCCTGGAGCATGGCTTGGATATCATTGCTCTAGCTTCTTTCATGTCACAGTGCTCTGATATATTTTCTGATTATTTTACACAATGTAGTATTTAACATGGTAACAGATTATATTTTATTAATAGTTGATGTATGTATGTCATTTTTTTCAACAGCTGCTACAAACTCACTTATATTAGAAAGTTTTAAATATATTTTTGTTAATAACTAAGACTAGATTACACAGTAGTTATTTGACAGATACCCGTCAAATGGAATCACACAGCTTCATCTCCACAATGCCCCAGAGAGATAAGTTAGCAATGGTTTATTGGAGGCAAGGGCTGAGTCATTCTTGGGGCAATTACCCACAGCACATATTATATATCATTCTTTTATATTTATTACTTCATTAAGTATGTAACAAATCATGCCCTTTATCTAAAATAACCAATAGAACAAGAATTCAAATTGAGGCCCTTTAAGTGTGTGTATCATGTATCTGATTCAATTGCTATTCTATTTAATTTCACACGCAAATATCTATTTCCTTTTCAAATTATATTGATTGTAATTATTTTAATCTAGTACTTTTTTATGATGCTAAAGTATTCTGAATAATGTAGGAGATTTATTTTCTTCTGAAATTTTCATTAAGCTATTTCTTTGCATATTAGGCAATAAGAAGTGTAACTAAAGAAACAAGTTGAACTTTCATCGTCCCTAAGAAACTGCTCTTTTAGCCACAGGCCTATTTCTATAGGACCCAAATTCCCAGACAATGGGATGTTTTATTCTTGTAGCAGTTACTATAGACTCATTGCAGTGCCTGCTACATGTATTTTGAACAACAAAATGTAAATCTGACATATTAATCAGAGAATCAGGAGGGCAAAAAGTGAGGATGTTTATCAGATGCTCTGCAGCATCAAAATTAAAACTTTCATACTCAAAGAATGTTGAAAGGGACTAGACAGGAAATGTTTTCTATAAGGAAATAGTCACCTCTTTAAAGTACTTTAATGGTAAATTCTTTCCACAGGTACCTAAAAAGGTACACAGAAAATATAAAATTATAAGTAACTCACTTTTTATTATTATAAAAAGATACATTTAGGCCAATACATTTAGGCTTCTTCTCCCTCATATAACAGTAAATTCATTATATAAAGTATTTTGTTTATTCACAGTGGCTAATTATGGGATTCAAGTTATCCAGCTATTTTTCTCCAAAAGGTGAACACTCATTTAAAACAGGATGTGGAGTAGGTTAAACAAGGACAAACATACAGGCATTGAAGCCCTCAAGTTTGTATTTTTGTTTTGTTTTTCTCTCTCTCTCCCCCTGTGTATTTCTATTCCCTACCTTTCCTTCAGGACTGCTCATTATTCTTTTCTCGATGACAAGGCTCATTCTAGCCTTATTAAGTGGAAACTTCACCGATAGCATTGAAAAGGTCACCTGTAATTCAGGTTACAAGTGATAAAAATTGAGGGGTTAAGAGCAATAGAGACAGGGAGGAAAATTGAAAAAACAGAGATAAAGAATTATAGACATGAGGCTATTCAAAGAAGACCAAGTACTGCCAGTCACTAAGAAATCAAATTGATGACCAGAAAATAAGATCAGATTAAAAATGAGGTTGGTAGGGCCTCCTTGGGCTCAGGCAGGGGACACTGAAATATATTTTCAGCCAATTATGAAGGATTCGAGAATGGATAACTCTAACATCCTTTTACACTACATCACAATATGTCATATATTTCTTGAGAAACTAAATTACCAAATATACCAGGCAACATGAATGGCTCTTGTTGAAGTGAGAAAAACTTTGAAAGTGACATAAAATGCTAAATTGGCTTTCAGGGTCTGGGAAAGCATTTTATAAATAGACATCAACCCTGATTTTCTTCAGCCCAAGAAGCTCATATCTGCATCAAAGTTACCTGTGAAAGGTAACTCAGTAGATAAAAACAGGTGTAAGATTTTTCTGATCCCTTAAAATGAGCACGGACATGCATTTTTATTTGTAATTATTTAAGGTCTCTCTTCTTTAACTTATCCTTTCTCAGCTTTAATTCAACTGGGATAGGTGTTTAGGAACTAATCAAAAGTAAACAAGTACAGGGGGTATAAACAGGATGGGACAAAAGTAGGTTTACAGTTATTTGAGTGGAAAATAATACAATAGTTAATAAATAATAATACAGGAATAAACTATATTTTGCATACTCACAATTGTAAACCTAATTTTACCCCACACTGTATATTGAAGGATGGTTATGAAAGGGAGAAGGGATGAGTTCTCCTAAGAGATAGAACAAGATAAAATTATTTAAACAAGTATTAGAGGAAAGAAATTAATTCAGACTAAGAACACTATAGTGTAATAAATTAACAAAAATTTTCAATAAAATTGCTTGAAATCCTCTGTTGACTTCTAATATCCTTTCTCCCCAATTTGACTTCAGTACATGATGGACAAGAAGTAACAATAGAATTAAATTCCCCAGGACCCCTTGCATCTAGGCATGAGATCAAAGCTAAGTTCTAGTCAATGGACGAAAGAAGAAATAATGTGCATGACTTCAAGAATCAGTCTTGCCCTGGCTGGTGTGGCTCACTTGGTTGGAGCATTATGCCATCAATCAAAAGGTTGTGGGTTCAATTTCCAATCAGGGCACATACCTGAGTTACAGGTTCAGTCTCCAGATGGGGCACATAGGAGAAGCAATGATAGATGTTTCTCTCCATCGATGTTTCTCTTCCTCTCTTTCCCTCCACCCCCCCCCAAAATGAATAAGCATGTGCTCAGGTGAAGATTTGAAAAAAAAAAAAACCCTCCATCTTTTTAAGAGAGATGATCTGGCCCTGGCTGGTGTGGCTCAGTGGCTTGAGCACCAACCTGCGAACTAAAGAGTCACTGGTTCAATTCCCAGTTAGGGAATGTGACTGGGTTGTGGGCCAGGTCCCCAGTTGGGGGCGCAAAAAGAGACCATACATTGATATTTCTCTCCCTCTCTTTTTCCCTCCCTTCCCCTCTTTCCAAAAATAAATAAGTAAAATCATTTAAAAAATAGAGAAATGATTTGCTCATTCTTTTCCTCTCTGTGTCTTCAATAGCGTCTTCATCCTTTCTAGGCTACAGCATCTGCCGATGGACCCTATATCATGCTCCAGCCCCCAGTGGGGTTCCAGCTGCTTTATGGCTCTGGCTCAATCACATATCTTCCTTCCATAGTCCCTTTGTGTCTCAGGATGATAAATTCTCCCATCTCAAGATAATCTGGGTGCCACGGTATATTTCATTGCTATAGCTCTGCATTAAAATATTTTAGTTTGAGCCATACTTCCCTGCAGAGACCCTAAGTGGCACAAAAATATCTGCTTCATAAGTTTTTTTTAAGGTTTATGTAAGTGAATGTATATAAATTACATGGAATTGTGCCTAGTTTATAGTAAACCTTCAATAAATGTTAGTCATTCTTCCATAAAAAACATATAACAATAATATCATGAGGATATAATATCTGTAAAGGGTTTTTCAGAGTTTCTGACTTATAGCTGGCGAAGGGGTCTATTGATTGTATGTACATACACAGTTTGTATGACCTTTCACAAGATATTATTTGAAAGTAGAACAGTGAATAATTTGTTTCACCAAGCAAATACATTTTGTTTCTCATGAACAGGATACAAATGACAACTTTCTGATGTGGAAAGCAGTGAAATTATCCATACAAATTCTCCTTACAAGTGACAGACTCATTTACATGGGAGGGGGCAGAAATGAAAAAAGGAAAAGCACAAAGCAATCCTTGATCAAAGTGCAAAGAAAAGAGATTATCAAACTAGACTTAGGAGCCAGAAGGATATTGTGAGGGAAAGGGAATTAAAGTTTGAAAACTATTCCTTGGCAGGTAGGCTCAATTTCTTAGAAAAGTCCACATTCACATGATTCAGAGGAAGTTTCTGGGTCTCAGAGCAGAGTAGCTGCTTCAGGAGGGCCAGCTGCTGGGGTTCACTAAGCAGTGAGGACTCAAACTCAGGTGGGAAACAAGCCTGCCTGGATGAAGCCAGAAGAATAGAATCTCAGGGTCAAAGGGCAGAGGACTTACAGAAGCCAACCTTGCAATGAGAAACAGAGAAAGCAAAATAAAAGACAAGGAGAGAAAAGCCTTAGGATAACAGCTGGTCACTCTTGAGTATATGTCAGAGCAAAAGGTAATTGCCTTTTACATCTGTATTTCGAAAGGCTCTGGACTACACTTCTTCAGAAGTTAGAAGTGTTAAAGGCACAACCCAGTTGGGTCTTAAGTTGGAAGCTGTTATACATTGAGTTATGTTCTTAAATTTTTTATATGTTGAATTATTAACCCCCATTATCTCAGCATGTGACAATGATGTGATAAGATTTTTATAGAGGTAATCAACTTAAAAATGAGATCATTAAGCATTAAGATGGGCCAATATAACTGGCATCCTTATAAAAAGAAGAAATTTGGAGACAGAAACACAGGAAGAACACTATGTGAACATGAAGTCAGAGATTGAAGTAATACTTCTGCAAGCCAAGGAACACAACTGATTGACAGAAAACTAGCAATTAGTCAAGAGGCTTGGAACCAATTCCTCCTCATAGCCCTCAGAAAGAACTGTTGACTTTAAATAGCTAAATATTTCTCTAGCAAAATGTGTTTACTCAGGAACAACAAAGCATTGCAATTTGGGACATACAGTATAATGGCAAAACATGCACATGCCCCCAAAAACACAACTTTTATACAAGAGGAAACTTTCATAGAAGAGAAGAGGAAATTGAGGAAGTTATTATGAACAGTTGTCCTTGTGGGGCTCTGGGAGTATAGTAGGGTGTGAGAGCTCCCTTTATAGGCTCTCCATCTCCAATTTAAATGAGGTTTCTGTCTATTAATCTTCACAGAACCAACCCTGATGACACCTTGACCTTACTTCTAGTCTCCAGAACTGTGAGCAATATATTTCTATTATTTAAGCCACTCAGTCTGTGGCACTTTTTTATGGCAGCTCTAGCAAACTAATACAGAAACTGTAAAAGGTCCCTGTATTCATTGAGAATATTTTAAGCAAAGGTGATCAAAACAATACAAAAACCATTATTTTGCCATAACCCAAAGTAGGGAATTTATAAGATAAAGTAAATGAAAAGTCCAGAAATGTACAGGTTCCAAGAACATTTTCATTTAGGCAGCTAAATGATACTTTCAGAAAGGTGACTTGAGGTCTCTGTGCCACTGCTTCTGTGTTGGCTTGGTTTCCTGACAATCTCTCTTCAAGTGGTAGAGAAGATGGGACGTCACCTTTCCAGTTCAAGACAGCTTCAGTTAGTGACAAAGAAAGTTAGGTAGCCTCTTTTTTCCAGGACTCATATCAATATACCTTTTATTTCCCTTATTTCCCTGTTACTTTGCATGTTGTAGATGCCTGGAAAATTAATCAAAATGGTAAATGAATGAGAACATATGGAAAAACTAATATTTATTCAGTGTGATTTCTCATCGTATTCCTAGAAGTATCACCCCCAATAAGAGGATGATTTTAATGAGTAGAACCTCTTGTTGAGAGGTTAGAATTTCTAGATCTAGCCACTGACACATAGGAAAAATAATTTAATGTTTGGGACTCACTCCATTCATCTGTAAAAATAAAATAGTTTCATGGACTGATAATAATCTGCTATGATTTTTGTGATTTAGGTAGTAGTGGGCCCCAAGGACTTAACACAGGCATATTTTTCTGTGGTGTAGATTTTTTTCCAAATAACTTAAACTTTAAATTAAAAAATTATTTATATTAAAAAGAAGAGTAACTTGGTCATAAAAGTCTTGCTTAGTCACTGCTCAACATTTTTAATATGGAAATATTGGATAAAAAGTTAAAATGTTGATATTTCTATAATTCTACTGTTAATATTCTCATGGAGTCTATCTAAGCTAGTTTTAAAGAACATACCTGTGCAATTTAGAAACAGGACATAATATGAGTTTATTATTTAACCATTTCTTTAATGTCTTTTTAATTGTATGTTTTTACAGTTGCAACAGACATGTTTGTAAGTAAACAGATAATTAATCATAAATACATAAGGATAATTCATTTGGAAAATGTATTTTGCAAACTACCTTATCAGATTCAATTAAATGTACAAGTCACCTTCCCTTCCAGTGTTGCTTATCTAATGTGTTCTTGTAAGAAAGTCATTCATGTGAGTTAAATTATTTATTTCCCAAGTCCTCAGGGGTAAAAAAGTGAAATTCCTTATCAGTCACACAAAGATAATGGGAAGCAGGTAAGGAAAGTGTACTTACAAAGCAAAAATTGAAACTTTCAAATTAAAGTTACCACCAGAGAGGCACAGCTGTATATATGTACTCTACACAAGGACAAGCAATGGAATTGACAGGCATTTCAAACACACTTGATAAAATAAACAGCTGATGACACTACAAAATAACAACTCCTTGTAGCCACTGTTTCCTCTCTTAGATATAGCCTTTTGAACATGATCCAACTGTCCATTTATGAAAAGAATATAACCCTAATATAAATTACATTTTATTGAAAGTAATAGTAGTTTCTGTATTTGAAAGCAGTGGCTAAATGATACTGATTTCAAAGGGCACCCATGCACACATCCACACACACACACCCCTCCGGAATGCTGCAACACGGAGATTATTGAAATGCAATGTAAGTTAATTGGCAGAATTATGTACAGCAGTAAGAGATTCTCACTGAAAATCGATTACGTGCAAAAATAATCATAGATATGGACAATCTATAATAGGTAAAACCTATTCTGATTGCTTTTGAACATACAAGAGTTTATGTATTCTCTTCAGCCTCCTACTGGAATCTGCATTGTACTTGTCTGGTCATCATCCAGAGAAAAAATGCTCAGTGGTCACTCGCTATTTGTATGATGAAATTGAATTTTGATGACAAGACAATATATCATTGGCACTCTTCTAATAAAAAAAAATCTATCTGAAACTTTCATCAACTTATAATCAACAAGTAACTGGCCTGGCCATTGGAATATGTATCGAAACACACTAGCATCTCTTCAAGTGAGTAAGAAAAGAAAATTAAGGGAAAAGTGTAACTTCTAGGATAGTATGTACAGCAACTGGATTGAGAGCTTCAATAAAAGCAATTCAAGCATGTTAGAGTCCTTAGAGAAGAGAAACTGTAAAGAAAAAAATTGGCCATCAGGCTTCAATAAAATCCAGCTGGCATTTGTATATGGGCACTAGGACATTTCAAGGTTTTAAGATAAAGTATTTCACTCAATAAACAACTTAACCCATATCATATCCAGAATCCAGAATGTGCTCCCACATTGTTCCTGAAATAGATAAGGAATATGTTTTATAGAGAAGGAAAGCACCCAAGTTCTCCTCAGCCATAGAATTATTCCAATACCAAGAAAGTATCATATTTTAATTTACCCAGTGTACCAAATCCATTGCAAAATGAGTAAAAAGTGTGGATGAAGAAGTTAGCAGATAGTAGACGTTGTCCATTGCAACTTAAATTTTTATACAAAAATCCTTTTTTTTTTACAAAAATCAATTTAATAAACAACATGGATAATTAACAGTGCACTTCAAAACATTTTGCCTTCTCTCCCAATTCTCATAGCTCCCTGTCCATCATAATGGTATCAGAAGACCTACCATCTAAAGATCATAATTTCAGAAGAAATCTTAAACCCAAGAATGCCTATGAAACAAAATAGTGATATTAACCAAGTAGCTTATTCCTTAATGAGACGTATAAGAGGTAGATATAGGAAAATTACCTTTATGTTCAACAATTATAATTACTTTATATCATCCTTACAACTATGCTGTGAGCTGGTGGAATAGATGTTATCACCCTTTCAAAGATGGGGAAACTAAGGCTATGAGAGTAAATGAAAAACTAATACTAAAATTTTGTTAAATGGTAGCACTATAACACCAACCAAGATTCAGTATTCTTCAGTACTTATATTAGCACTTTTAATATAATTACAAAAAACAGCCATAAATACTCCTTTTCAACCTCTTTTGTTAAATAAAATTTACCAAGGCTATACAGTCATATTCTATGAAAAAAACTAAAAATGGAACTGCCATTTGAAGCAGTGATTCCACTGCTAGGATTATACCCAAAAAATCCTAAAACCCTAATTCAAAAAAACTTATGCAATCCTATGTTCATAGCAGCCCTGTTTACAATAGCTAAGTGCTGGAAACAGCCTAAGTGCCCATCTGTAGATGAGTGGATCAAAAAACTGTGGTACATCTACACAATGGAGTACTATGCAGCAGAAAGAAAGAAGGAACTCTTGCCATTTGCGACAAAATGGATGGAACTAGAGAGAATTATGCTTAGTGAAATAAGCCAGGCAAAGAAAGAAAAATACCATATGATATCACCCAATACAGGAAACTAAAGAGCAACACAAACAAACGAACTAAATAGGCAAAGACTAGAATAGCAGTCAATAGGGGGGAGGGGGGAGGGAGAGAAGGGGGATAAGTAAGGGAAGGGTCTAGTCAAGGAACGTGTATAAATGACTCATGGACATGGACAACGGGGAGGGATATAATTGTGGGAGAGGGGATGGGCTGGGAGGGGGGAGCAATGGGGGAAAAATGGGACAACTGTAATTGAATAACCAAAAAATAAAATTTAAAAAATAATAATAATAAAAAATAAATTTATAAAAAAAAAGAAAACTCAGAAGATATTACTTCTTTGTTTTTAGACATATTAGTGATTCGAGTCTAGTGCTTATTGATTACTTGTATATTTATCAGAAACATGTAATATTTTTCTGAAAACATTTTACAATCTTATTTATCTTTGTGTTCTCTGAGTTCAGAAGTTTTTATCAATATGTGGGACTTTCTTCATTTATTCGACACACCCCTGGAGAACTGTATAATATAAAGATTTTTGCCTTTCTTTAAAAATTAATCCAGTTATTTCTCATAAAACATTAGCCTCAGTTTTTTATATTTTTATTAGCTGGATGTTTTATCTCCTGTTTCTATTTAAAAATTTATACTATTTTTATTTAGTCTTTGCATTCTGCATTCTACCACACTCACCTCCCCCAACCCCATCTGTGTGTTTTAATTTCAAAGGACTCTTTCCTTGCATCTGAATGTTACTTTTTCAAAACATTTTATTCTTATTTTATGAATTTCTCTGTGTATACCAATTACAATTTCTAAAATCTGTTCATGAATTACTTCTGTAATTTTTGGTATTTTGGGTCAGTGACTCTGTTTTTTATATTTTTTATTTTTTCTCTTCTATGCTGTTGATTTTTCTCATTTGTCTAATTATTCTTGAACCATCATTATATTTAAAAAATTAGAAAGTGGGTTAGTAAAAATAACAGGTGTGCATTTATGCCATTGTTGTGTTTATAGCTGTTTCCCTAATTGGCTGCACATCAAAATGGAAAGTTTGGCCCAGACATGCTATAAAAATGGGTGTAGCTTGTCAACTCTTATGCTTTGCTTCAGGTCTAAGTGGTCAGGATATTAGTTGGAAAGCTGCAGATACCAGAATGTGAAGGTTTTCAATTAAGGATGGTAACAGTCACATCTACATCTCTATTTTTTCTTTGAATATGAGTTGAAATTTTAGTTGACATTATAAGCAATTTTTAAATGATAAATAATTACCGACAGCTATAATAGACTTTACATATGGCTCTAATTCTGTATCCTCAGATATCAGATGGTAAATATCTCAGAAATCAGGAAATCTTGCAATTCAGTAATTCTTTATAGTTTTGTGCATAATAATTATGTCTCAATAAAAAATGAGTGGACTTCAGAAAAGTGCTGGTGTTCTGGTAGAGTTTTCTCAGTTTCATATGTTGGTTTTATATTGGATTCTGTGTACTGTGTGAACATTACTACAAGAGCTTTATGCTAGTCAGACTAACCACATATCAAAGCAATGATTGTTCAGTATAATGGATTAAAACCAAAGAGTGATCTACATCCAAAACAAAACAGATGCCTTGGAGGAAGAAGACCTTGAAGGAGAAATGTAGCACTTGCTGTGAAGGGATTCCAGTTGTCTAATGGACAGTGTACAATCAGGGAGGATGGTACATGACAAAGATTGTTCCAGGGGAGATGAGAGAAGAAGATTGTAGTGAGCCAGACAGAAAGAGGCGAGTAAAGGAGTTGCCTGCAGGATACCTCCATGGTGGTTAAATGAGGGAAGTGCCCTTTTGGCAACCTCTTAGTTGAGCCTAACATAGATTAGAACAAGAGTTTTTCTAAAATACTGGCATGAATATTTCATTACTGACATAACCCTTTACATGGGGGGCACCATAAGCCACATATGTGGTTGTGAGGGCAAAGGAGAGGCAACAAGCTTTTTCATGACTTAAAATATATGTCATAGCAACATGATACTAGTTGTTTGAGAAAGTGAATTAAAGAAATTTCTGAATAAAACAATTGGAAGGACCCATCATCGAAGAAAGGACTTTCTCAAACAGTATTTTAAAAAGAGGGAATGTAATGCTCATTATTTATAGGAGTTACTAATCACAAATGTACCAACAACTGAGGTTTTTGCATTATGCCATTTTGTGAAAAACAGAGATCTTTGTCAATTCATAGCACAGAATTCTGAAGTCACTGCAGAATGGGAAATACATAGAAAGGACAGCTTGAAAGAATTTTATTTAGAGGTGAAACCACAAGATAAAATTTTATCCTGAATCAAGACAAAAGTCTTCACAGTCCAAATCACCTGGCAATGGCCTGAGCGCATAATCACCAGAAATAAAGCACCAAGTAACGGCTGCCCTTTCTAAATAGCAATCACAAGACCCAGATGCCAGCCTTTGAAAGACCTTTTGCAAGCAGCAGGATTTGACTCACTGGCAGGCTTTGAAGTTGCCTCTGAGCCAGTTATGTGATTAGATTCTTCAGAGAGACTGGGTGTGCTTATCTTCCTCTATGTGGTGTCTTTGGACAGGCAGCTTCTCACAAAGGCGTGTAAATGTGCAGTTCCCATCAGTTTGGGCTGCCAGTTTTCAAGACTGACTATTTGGTTACACCAAATAAATAATCATAATCAGTTTTTTTAAAATATACACTTCTAAACAAAAATCCTGAGTGGCCAGAGAAAACAGATACATTATGTTTTGATTCTGTGTGCCTAGTCTTTCTTCCTTTCTTGTCCCTATTCTTATTTTAGAGTTCCAAAGATCCTTCATTTTCCTTTCCCTAAGTAATCAACCACTTCCTTTAAGATCCTCCTAATGGTAGTATATCTATCATAGAATTACAAAAGAAACAAAAATTCAGAAGAGAAGATAAAGGAAGATTAGGAATGGTTATTGGAAATGTCTTCCTAGTTTATATCTTCATAGGTGCATGGAACTCAAACACAGATATGCTAAAATAACAAATTTGAATCACATAACATGAATAAAATCAATACCAAATAATCCTCAGTAAGCATAACCACCTGTGAAATAAGGCCCTCAGGGCCTACGCTTCCTTTCCACTCATACCTGTACAGTTGGGGAGTACCTGCTGTCAGTGTTAGAAAGACACTGAAGTGCTCCATATATCTCACAGGAAGCTGATCTCTTTTCTATTATGTTGGTACTGTGAATGACAAAGTTTGAGTTGCGTTCTAGTAACTTGCCAGGGAAATGCCAGAGCAAGCTGAAAAAGAAGGCCCTGACTTAATATTATTGGTCCCTGACTGAATGTCATGAGAATAGACACACACACATCATGCACAACATATACATACATTTTAGGGTAGATTCAGTGGCATGCATTTTATCACTTCCCCAGGGCCCAGAGAGACCAAAATTACACATGTATTATTCTAATTGTGTTTAGTGAAAGTTTGATTCATCTTATTTTTAAGAACTTAAAGCAATGGCAAATAATATGTTTTGGACATAAATATAGCTTTTTTTTGCATTGCTATAAATTCAAAATAATATACCAGGGCTGCATATAATAAACACCTACTTTAATGTTTCACATTGATAACTGTATTTATCACTTGCTTTTATTAGAAAACATGTTCTCCCTTACCTTCAAAAAGGCTTTTTATGTTTTAATAACTGTGCATATTTATTTTAACTTTATTTTTAATGTTGACACTATTACAGATGCTCCCATTTCCCCTCCTTTGTCCATCTCCACCCAGTCCCTGCCCCCCTTCCCTCTGGCCATCGCCACACTGTTGTCTGTGTCTATGGATCATGCACATATGCTCTTTCACTAATCTCTTTACCTTATTTGATCCCCCCTCCCCTCTGACAGCTGTCAATCTGTTCCATGTGTCCATGCCTGTTTCTATTTTGTATATCAGTTTATTTTGTCCATTAGATTCCACATATAAGTGAGATCATATGATATTTGTCTTTCTCTGACTAATTTATTTCACTTAAGTGACTGTGCTTATTCAATTTATTAAAGTATGAGTCGCCATTAATTGAGAAATGAAATAATAATACTATGTCATCTGTCTTCAGCTCTCTTTTGTGGCAATGCATGGCTTTTTTTTTCCCTGTACATTTTGCTCTCTATTCTTCTCTGGCAAAGTGGAGGGCCTAGTTAGAGCAGAGGTTGCTTTCTCTGTGCTAAAGGGTAAAAGCAGGTGTGTTCATCCTGAGGACCATTCTTCCTTAGCCAAGGGTACTGAAAAAATTACAAATAAGAGAAGACTTGATCTTCAGCCAAGGGAGACAGTGCTCATCAATCTTAACCATCAATCCATCCTCTGCTAGAGTTTTCAGCTAGGTCACATTGAGAGAAGGTTTAAACAAAATTTTTTCACATCCATTTTCCCTCCTTTTATTACTTTTCCTGGTATTGTAAGAAACCATAGGGAGGGAATCTAAATAGCAAGCCTTCTATTTAACAAATCTACTTTGGACTTCTGAAGTAAAGCTTTGACTAAGAAAATTAACAGAAAAGCGTTGAATATGTGAGCTATAAGTTTAACTAAATTTCTTTTAGAAACCTTATTTTATCATTTTGCTGAAGTAGAGATTTGACATTTGTCTGCTTTGAAGAATACAGGGTACAGTTACTGACCCAACATGTCAACATAGTATATTCTAGATTGACATTCAGAAACCTAAAGATTTAAGCATAAGATAGTAAAACAGGAACAGAAGTTTTGTATTTAGAAAATGGTGGCAGGGGGCAAGGGGTAATTTTCTTCCAGTCTGACAAGCAGAATTTCATCCCATTTGCGTGATAATAACCCAATAACAAAGCTATGAGTAAAATCATACTTATTTTCTTCCCTTTCCATCCTAATATGCTTTTATAATTTTCTGTTATGGCTCCAAGTTTCTCAGTTGCATTCAAACTTTGATATTACCATGAAAAATTTATACAGTGCTTTACCTTTTCATCTTTTACATATACCATGTCATTTGAACCCCATGTAGGGTACCTAAGGGCAAGAATTATTATCTGCATCTTAGATATGTGGCAACTCAGATTCAGAAAGATTAGATGACTTTTCCAAGCTGGTCATACCACCAGAATCTGACACTTTTATACCTAATGCCCAGATATCTCTAAGCTGTGTGTTCTCATATTTTGATTTCAGCTTTTAGACTGCCAGACAGTTTAGGTACCACTAATCACCTAACCAGTTGACTCCAGGTGTAAGAAGCATCACTCTTTACACCTGTGGACCATAGGCATATTGTCACTTTTACATGTCCCATGATAGGAATACAGTAATAAAGAATTGCTACTGACTATTAGTGTTTCCTAGACACATTTACCAACACAGTTAAAATATAATTCTAAATATATTCTAAGATGAATTATTAAATCTTATCATGTGGGCTCATATAAAATAAAGTTCTTTATTCAGAAGACATACAAATTCCTGACCAGATATGTCTTACTATTTTTCAAGAAGAAAACAGATAAAAGAATATATGTTTGAATATATCATGGATGGATGGATGGATGGATATAGATAGATATGTAGAAATATAGATGTGTATGTGCATGGATATAGATATAGATATATAGTTATAAACTATGTTTGATGCTCTAGATATGAATGTGTCATTTTCTTTTTAAGTTCAACATATCTCTGGAAACTATGACAATATAGAGGTTCATCTGCACTCAATAAAAGTAACAAAAATAAATTTTTTTTGAATGTTGTTTTGCCATTCACAATTTACCATGTGCCTTTATCTGTGTTTTCTCTCTTGAGTCGTCACAATGAGAGGAGATAGTATTTGTGAGATATGATTCCTTCTCCAATTGCTTTAAGTTTATGTCCCAGCTGAGAACTTCCTAAAAGCTCTGAGGAGTGATCCAGACTCACCATACCATTTATGGCAAACTGATGCTTCTGCTAATATTTATCATTTGTTTTCCTTTGAAATACCCATAAAATTCTTGAGCTATCTTTTCTCTTCTCTTTCTTTGACTGTGGTAGCCTGAGAGGAAAGGAGCTACCCATCTCCCAAGCTCAGATCATTCATATCATCCATTGCCTCAAACCTTCCAGATTCTCATACCCACCTAAGATAAATTGTTCTAAAATGGGTTCATTTTCAATGTAAAGATAACAATATCACAGAACTATCAAGAGACATAATTTCTACCAAGGGAAGGTCACTCCATCACAGGAGGTCTTCCTAATTGGTGTCCTGTCTACTCGCAATACATTTGCTTTGGGGATGTTGAGCTTGCAGCCGTGGTGGGGGAGAAAACAGCATCGAGTGGGAGCTGTGAGCCCAGAAACTCCCATGACCTGAATCCCAGACCTCTTTATCTACTGCAAGAACATCCTGACTTTCAGCAAAAATAGTACCATAATTTTCTCTGCAGCCCCAAAGTCACACTCGATCCCCATTCTCACACAACTATTTCATATTAAATAAACCTCTGTAGAGCCCCAGAGCTCACATAAGCTACTTTCAAAATGACAGATGACCCTGTGCCCCACGGAGACAGATTTCACTGACTGCCTCCGTGTTAAGTTTCAGACAGAGTATTCCGTGATGAATTTCAGTAACAACAGTTATTCTGCTGCTCACAGCCCTCATAGCCAGACAGCAGTGAGGAGCCTTGACACCAAATTCCTAGCCTTAGGTTCAGCTGTCTGGACAGCAATCTACTTGAATGTGTCTGGTAAAACATCTTCCCTGCCTTGGTACCAGATGTGTGGCAGATCATTAACTTCAGAATTGCCAGACTGAAAAACAAGGGAAACTATCATCTGACGATTGCCTGATATTTGAAATAGCTTGTCTTTAATGTTGGTTAGGGACTTCTAGGAGCATATATTCTGACTGATCATTATTATGATGCCCCCCCCCCCACCAAATGGAATTATCTCTTGACTTCAAAACACCAAGTCTCAAGTGAGTTCTTTAATCAAAATGTATCTATTCTTGGACAAAATCTAAAAGTCTTTCATCTTTGTAAATCTGTACATTATACAGTGTTCCCAGACTCTGCGTCAGATAAACTTCCACTCTGGATTCCCCCAGACTGAACATCACAGGAAAGTGGTTGGAAAAGGGGACAACAAGTCAGTGTTTACAAACCATTTTCCTGTCTTATCCATCCACCCATCAATCTATTTACTTATTTAATTATCAGTATTTATTCAGCATCTATTATATGTCGGACAGTATTTCAGGCACTGGCTATAAAGTGGCAAATACAGTAAGACAAAACCAAGTCTAATAGCAATCAGGAATTACAAATCCTACATTCTATTGGAGTCATAGAGAGTGTGTGTGTGTGTGCATCTGTCTGTTATCTGTGTCTGTCTCTATGAATATAGAAGAGTGCTAGGAAATATAACACTAAATAAACCTATGAGCCAGATAATATAGACTTTATAGGCCATAGAATAGAAATGCTTGTTTTTTTCCAAAGAAAGATAAATACCATGTGATTTTACTCATATGTGGAATCTAAGAAACAAAATGAACAAACAAAATATAAATAAACTTATATAGAGAATATTTTGATGATTGCCCTATGGGAAGGAGTTAGGGAATAGGTGTAAAAGGGGAAATGATTAAGATATGCAAATGGCCAGTTATAAATACAGTCACAGGAGTCCTGACCAATGTGGCTTAGTTAGTTGGGCATCATCCCACAAAGCAAAACAATGTAGATTCAATTCCCAATTAGAGCATGTGCCTGAGTTGCAGGTTGGATCCCTGGAAGGGGTACATGCAAGAGGCAACCAATTGATGTTCCTCTCTCACATCGATGTTTCTCTCCCTCTTTCTACTTCCCTTCTTCTCTCTAAAAATATATAAAATATTTAAAAAAATAATCACAGATATAAAGTACAGCATAGGGGATATAGTCATTAATATTATAATGAATGAGTGCTGGCCTTCCCAGGGTGATTACTTCATGAGTTGTGTGGATATCGAATTGCTGTGTTGTATACATGAAACTTATATGGTATTCTATGTCAAATGTAATTTAAAAATAAAAAAGTATTTAAAAAAGAAATGTTTGTCCTTCCCTATGCTTGATTGAAAGTTAATGAAGGGACTTGAGCAGAGTAACACGATTAGGTTTGCCTTGCAGAAATACCCATTTGGTGATACTGTGGAGAACATGAGGAAGTATAGAAGCAGGTAGACCAGCCTGGAGTTCAAGGCAACAGTGCTTGAGAACATTGAGGGTACTTAGGATTAGAGTGAGAGTGGCAAAAGCAAGGAAGAGCTGACCGGTTCTGAATAAGTTTTAAAAATAGACCTGAAAAGAGTGAATTGAAGCAGGCAAGGGTAAGAAAACAACTGTGAAAGGCTCTCAAGTTGTTATTCTAAACTGCTGGATGACTGGTGTCATAAGGAGAACCAAGAGTTCTGTATTAGATTTAGAATTATAAAATGTCATTTAGACATCCAGTGGCATTATCACATTGGCAGTTGAAATAAGGTCAGAGAGAGTTGGGAACTGAACTCACAAATTGAAGATTGACCCATCCACCACATAGGTGATAATTCAGGTAAAGGATTAGATAAGATCTCCTGTGGAGTAAGAGTGGACAGAGCAGAGAGGTCTGAGGACTGAACCTTGGAGCACTCCATGAGTCAGAAATAATGAAGATGATGATTCACCACCATAGGTGTTTCAGGCATGAATGAAGTAAGAGGACAACCAGGGATTGTGCAATCCTCAATCATATTCTTACTGGTTACAGGCATCATTGCAGGAAGAGCATAGTTGTGTTATCTATAGGAAGAAGTTATCATTGTTTATCTAGTTTATGATGCATCTTCTTTTTTACATCTTACAGCTTTGAAATCTGGATGGCATCTTAGGATTATGTTATAGTTTAATTAGCAGACACTTACTTTAATGTTGGTCCATAAAATAATAATGTATCTTCCGATCAATACTGTTTTAAATCTAATAAAATTTAGGATGATGACTATACAATACAGCACATACACAGGCAAGTTAGAAACAGTCATTTCTCTCTCTCTCCCTCTCTCTCCCTCTCTCTCTCTCTCTCCATTACATATTAAGTAGTTAGTACATATTTGAACACTCTTTCTTTAGGATTGTTGAGAATTCCAAAATTTAAAAAATACTTTCTTAATATAAAATAACAGAAGACAAATTAATGAGTTTCTACTGTGATATTTGAGTAGGAAGATATTCTAAAGTCACATGGTATATTATCTCTATTTCTCATTGCATATAAACTTTATAATTTGATGGTGAATATATGCTCACATTATAAATCTATCCAGCGATAATTCATTCCTCTACCTATCAAGCAAATAAATTTAAATTGTTCTTGTAAATTTCATAGTTATTGAATAGGAAAACCGTGGTCTTGAAAGAACACTAATAAATGTTTGTTCGTGGTAATTTCATAACAGATTTATCTTCAAACACTTAAGAATTGATTTCCATAATAAAAATTGACACTGGAAATGAATTTAAATTATACAGCTATCCAAAGATCTTGGGTAACTTGAAGTAGCAAATAACTCATTATTTTACCAACAGGTAGTGAGTTGTACAGTTACATGTAGTCATTGTCATTGTACATTGATCATACAGAAGTTTTTTCACTGTAGCAAACTGACATTAAATAATTTAAAACAATATTGAGGTTAAATATTTTTTAAATTATCAGCAAATATGCTAGGTATATGGATATGGTGCATAACAATTTATGCAATTCATTTCTGCTATCAATGACTTTTAAATTATGGTAATTGAATAGATTACTGCTTGATTGGAGCTGTTTTATAATTTTATTAAATGTTGTTTTCTTTAGTTTATTAAGTTATTCTGTTTTAAAGTCTGAGATGACCTATTATCCTAGCTTACCATTTTGTAAACAAATTGTTCAGGTGCAGTAATGAGCAAGAGATCAATTAAGCACAAGCCCCATAATAGATTAAGGCAAAAAGATTTTTTTTCCTCCAATCTATTTGAATTTAGAATGAGACAACCTGGTTTAACCTGTCTTCTGAAACGCAAGGTCAGCAGTCCGGAGGATATTGGCTGCCACTCTTTTTGACATATTCAATCAATCAACCTTGATTGGACATGCAGTTGGACTGTGGAATTAAGAAAAAGATGTTTCCCATCTCCTCTAATGCTTGTGATGAAAGTAAAATGCATTTTGGTTTCAAATTTTTAAACAAACGGTGAAGTCTAATTTTCATGTATTACTCAAACCTCCTCTCTAAGACACATAAGCTCCCGAAGTTAAAAAGCATTTCAGTAAAGAGCAACATTTTATTTTCCTTTGAAAATTGAATTAAATTTAAAACTAACTGATGCTAATATAACTTTAAAATTTGTACCTCAGAGAATTTCTTTTCATCCAAACATCATATTTATATCTATGGGGAAAATGAATTCTTATTAATGAAATTAAATAGAAAACTAGTCTATAGTTTAAATTCCCCTAATGATTATGAACACAATTTACATTTTAGGGATTGGTGAATACATGTTTATTAGAAATCTATAGGTTCAGATCGGACCCAGAAAATCTGTTTACAAAGACAAAGTCAAGCAGAACAATGGAAACATAATCACCAGAACATTTGAGGTCATGCTCATATGTCCAAAGTTAGAAAATAAACAGTTTGTTGAAGTTGGAGTGTGATTTAGGTCAAGCAAAGTAAATGGGAAAATCAGAATTCGAACCCATGATATTGGATTATTTTCACCACAACATACTGTATCACAAAAATAAAAAAATAAAAATATATAATACAAGCTTGGAACCTCCTGGTTTGGTGCATGAATTACATAAATTCATTACATAAATTGTCCTTGATAGTAATTTAAGAAGCATCTACTAAAATATTTTCACACTATTACACTTCAACCATCACATGTTCTGGCTTTTGATAAAAAAGTACAAGTCAAAAATACTTGTCCTTTTTCCTTGCAGAGTCAGAATTAAATGCCATGAGTTCTGAAAAAACAAAAAAAAAAAGGATGAAATAGAGGGAGAAGTAGTCCCACTTTCTGCAATGTTTCCAAAATCAGGAGTATGAATGATATTAATTATTCTTCAATCATATGTTCATTGTAATCACTTAACAGTATTACATCATTGGCAGAAAAATATCAATACTAAAATGGGTTTGTGCTCTTTACCAACTTTATGTATTCTATCTTTTTAAATATATGGAATTTTGAAGGCTTGATTTGGGGTGGTAAACACACAATACAATATACAGATAATATATTGTAGAATTGTATATATGAAACCTATATAATTTTATTAATGTGACCCCAATAAATTCAATGAAAAATAAAATACACAGAATTTCTTTCAGTTTCTGGAAATGTATCTGGAGTTCTTAATCATAAGGATGACAATGATGCATGAGAAAGTGGCTAGTCCAGTGTCTGACATGTTTAGATTATTAAATCTGTGAATTCAATTATTCATTCAGAATATAATAATTACATTTTGTTAATTGAAACAAATCAGCTGTGGCGTGTTTGTTTGGGTAACAACATGTTGCTCATGATATTCACTGGATGAATTCATCCCCTCCCAAAGTGTGAGCTTGTTTTCAGACAATACTGTTAGGACAATAGAGTCTCTCAGCCTCCCTCACCCCGGATGCCCAGGAGTAGGCTGTCTAGAGATAACATTAGATTTGCATGTGCAGCATACTCACAGTTATATAAGCATTGATGTCATATTTTGGCTATTAGTCAGGTTTGTCTATGTATAATATATAAGGGGCAGGAACCCCTATGGGAGTGTGGCAGCGAGCGGCAAGTTTGGCACCAGCTGGTGGTTCAGTGTACACCCATGGCGGAGTGCATGCGTGAATGCTATAATATCTACAATAAAGGAATGTCAGAGATTCCAACTTTACCTCGCATATTCTTCTGGATGGCTGGACAAAAAGAGCCTGCCTTGGTTCCGTGACAAATACCTTATAGTGGAAAATGCCAGGAGGCAGAATGATTCTTAATTTCCCTTGTAAGAACAATGCCAATAGTAAGGAGACACCAGATGCTCTTGACAGGGATACCTAACTAATTTCCCTTTATGCCCTCTACTCTTCAAATAAATAGCCCCAATTACTTGTTTTTTTTTTTTTTTCATTATCTATACTTCATATCTTTCTGAGCATTTTGTCTACTACTGACCCCTCTCAAAACCACTGCCATGTTTGAAGATCAACAGGAATACTGGGGGTAAACAGAACTTAAAATGGTAAAATAATTATCAGGTGTCGTTCTGGCAATAAGACAGTTTTGGTTAAAATATGTTCTCTTAGGTTGGGTTTCCTAAATGTGGTGCATGCTGTGGAAGTGAATTTACTCAGGAGAAACCTGTAAGCAAGTAAGAGGCAAGCTACGCTGGGGAGGAAGAGAACTGTGGTAAAAATCTAGTGTCAGCTGAAGCCTAGCCACAGCCTGATCTCATGCGGTTCTCTGAGAATGGATAGCACCCCAGAAATGTCCTGATATGAGGCAAGGACATTTATACCTCATATCAGTCATTGACTCTGGCAGGTATACCTCCCAGTAATATTTGGGGGAGATGATACCTGTCAGTCTAGAGTGATTGTTCTCAGTGTATGGTTCCCCAGACCAGCAGGATCAGCGTCACCTGGGAACTTGTTAGAAATGATAGTTTCTTGGTCTTCAGCCTAAACATACTGAATCAGAAACTGTGGGTGTGGGGCCAAGCAGTTTGTGGTTTAACAAGCTCTTCAGGTGATTCTGATACATACTAAAGTTGAGAACCACTGGCTTCTGGCAATTTTCCGGAAGAGAAAGCTATGAGCCCTTAGCAGCTGAACCTCATTATCGTTGGTTTAACAGCCCTGTGAAGGGAATCAGAGTAAACCCCCAGCAGCACCCACTACATATTTTAAATGCTTCTGTTGAATTACATACAGGAAGTCGTCTGTTGTATTACAATGTGTTTAGCTTCCGTTAGCTTGATAGTTTACAACCTGCTCTGTATATGTTTGCTAGAGATGGCTCATTCTGGAGACCCAATAATATGCCTGAATCACTTTGCCTTCCTTCTCCATCATCCCACCCCCATTCTTGAGAGGAGTCATCTTCCTGGGGATGTACTTTTACATAGAAACCAATCAATATAAGGTCTAGTTAGCCAAAAAATTGGGGTCTCACACTCCAGGCCACTACTCACCTGTCCTAATGACCTTCAGGGCCCGGTACCAGACAACTAGAGACACTGAAATTATCCCAACTAGCCGATCTTAAATCTGTTTACCCTGCCTCACCTGTTCCCTCCCAAGGAAACCACAATAAAAACCCTTACCCACGGTTCCTCTCTCTTTTTCGCTTCCAGACCGATGTTTGTGTTCTCCCATGGTGGCCTCCTGTGGTGTGGCATGCCTCCTCCTCTTCGAAATCGTGAGTAATAGTTTATTACTATTTTCAGCAGCAATCGTTTTCCTGAACTGTTGGCCTTACTACACTTCAAATTTTCCATTAATATGTTATATTTTAAAACACCTCTCTATTAAAATTCATTCCATAAGGGGTGTACATAAGATTCAGAAGGTGAATTGAAGAGCCACATCAAAGCATGTGTGAGACCCACTGGCAACTCATTTCCACTGATTAAAATTAAAATTTCAACTTGGGGTGGTTAAGGGCAAACCTATTCCAAACAGATGTCACATAAAATTCTACCTCACATAATTCTCATAATGTGAATCCCCTTTCCTTTTAAGCAAACAAGCAAAGATCACCACAGACATAGGGCAAATATGACTTTACCTAGAAAAGAAATTCAGTTTGTTCTCTTTGTCAGAATTTAAATAAACCTTTCTTTGGAACTTCGCACTGGGATTGCAAAAATTCCTTTCATGCTCCCATGCAAAACACAGTTATAATTTTTATTATAAAAGCTGTAGTATGTATCTTTTAGTCAGAACAAAATAACAACAACTCACTGTGTGTTTTCACAGTGCAAATGGATATGCCAAGACTGAAACTTAGGGCAACAAATAATAATAAATATTAAATAAAAATACTGCATGTAAAAAGAATGCAATTATATAACAAAGCCGTTTCCCTACAGTGAGTAATGTGACATGCATTCTTTGGCATTGATTTGCATTGAGTGTTCCTATGAATTGTTCAGTCAGAAGTAAGACTTTATTATGTGTTGATTCTTGTTCATGAATGTATATTTCAATTTTGAGTGAAGATATATTATTTATCAAGGACTTAAATTTAAAAATCTGAACACAATCTCTGTTCTGGTGATCTTGTTTTTCAGGTATTCTCTGGTGTGCCAAACTGTGAAAATTGCAGGAGATACATTCATCTTCATCATGTGTGTTTGATAGCACTTATTGAATTTTTAAGATTAAGTAGTTTGCAGGCTATTTTAGAGTCCCAAATTTTCTGCCAAATTTTCTGTCTCCTGCATGATTTATTTATATGTCCAAAGCACCAAAGGCTATAAAGCTTTGGCCCCAAAGATTCTTGCTCTGTGAATAGATTAAAAGGTTTATTCCACTGGAGGTGCAGCTAAGTCTTTGCACAGATGCCAAAAGTCAGCGGTGTGTGACATGGACAACAGATTGTCCATTTCCACTGGCCAAAGCTGGGCTGTACAGTGGTGTCCTTCTACCTTGTAAAATATTTCAGGGGAAACAGAGCTTGCGGTTACATGAGCATTATGAGTCATTACCAGCATAATTCAAAACTTAATTCCACTTCTGAGTTTAGCAGGACAACAGGAAGAATAATGTTTGATGGTTCATGGGGCTCTTATTGTAACTTTTAACCTCAGGGTAAGTTTGATGACCATTACCAGGCAAGCCTATCCCACACTATGATAATATAAAAGAAGCCTATATATTCCAAAAGACATGGATTTCTTTATAAGATTTAGTATATACTTGGGGAAAGAAAAAGATCAAGAAATACAATTTAAAACTCATAGCATTTAAAATGCACTATTCTCCCCAGCTTTTAAACTTTTTAAGCATAGAAAATTGCTTTCTGCATTAGCATCATGTGAATTAATTGTTCCATCACACTCCTAACAAATTTAGCTAAACATAATGATTGTGATCAAAGAAGGATAATAGTGAGTATAATAATAATAATATGTGTAATTCATAAATTTTTATAGGTGTCAAGCATTTTCCTAGGTGCTTTGGCTATAAAAATTATCATAACCATTAGAACACTATTAGATTTGTTTTCCAGATGAACCTAAGTTGAACTCCTAATCCTATGTATGGGACTCTGTAATTGGGCAGACTGGGTTCAAATCCAGGCTCTGCTACTAACAAAGTAGGTGACCATGAAGGCATTACTCAACCTCAGACACATAATTTGATCTTTTAGTGATTGATTATATAAAGGACCTTTAAAGAGAAATCTGTTTATAATGTGGCTAATACCTCTATTACAGACTGTTAGCTTTACTTCTATATAATGTCCCTTAATTGGGATTCCTCCTATCCATATCCACAGTTACTTTATGAGTCCTTGTCCTCATAGGTTTCACCTGGACAAAGTCCATTCTTTTCCTCTGCCACCAGTGGTATGCCAGAGCAAACTGTGCTGGCTCATGAGAACACAGTTATTAAATATTCAGGAAATCTGAAATCTGGTTATTAGACCATTGGCAACATATCAGTCGTACACTGCTAGCAAAGGAATATTCAAAAACATACATCTAATCAGTTTTTTATATAACAGTTGATTCTTGCAACATGGAGGGGTTGGGGTAGTTAGGGGTGCCTACCATTTGCACAGATGAAAATTTGCCTATGATTTTGGACTCTCCCAAACTTATATATTTTTTGGTATCTGCGAGTGATTGGCTCCAGGACCCAAATAGATACAAAATCAGCAGATGCTTAAGTCTCCTATATGAAATGCTGTAAACCGATGCATACAGTCGACCCTCTTCATCCACAGACACCCAGCTGAAGATGGAAATCAGCACAGGTTTTACTGAAAATGACCCACATGTAAGTGGATCCGCATAGTTTAAACCCATGTTGTTCCAGGGTCAACTGTACTTCTACTCACTTCCCGATTCCTAGAGACTAAACCATTTAGGATAACTCTTAATCATGTTCATAACCGGAATGCAGTCAATCTTTCCAGCCACTCTAACTCTCACTTTTTTGGTTCACACAACATGTTTACACTATGTTGCAGCAACTTTCTACCCCTTATTCCACAAATGTATGCACTCCATGCCTCCATATTGTCATTCATACCATTTTTTTGTTTGCCTAGAATTCCCTTCATATGATGTAGACTAGGCAAGCTTTTTTTAAAAAAAATCCTTAATGGTTCAGCTTTACCTTCTAATCTGTGTAATTTCCTCAAAGCCGCTCCTACTCCAATGGGAAAAAAAAAAAAAAATCCCTCACTTAACTGTGTTTTATAGCATTGCACTTTTCACACCCACTTACATTTTCTTAGTTATCTAGGCAAGTAGATCCAAGGTCTGAGATTATGCCATGCTACCTGGAGTACAGCAAGTGTTTGTCAAAGAAAAATTCCACCAGAGAGGGTTAAACAGGCAAGGAAGACTTTACTTAGGGCTATTGTTATGAGAGAAAGATTGAATTTAATGCCCCAGTTCCAAAGATATGATAGTTTTTAAGCGCTCTGGGGTGAGCGAGTAGAAAACGGGGGAAAGGGTGTTGGGTGAGCAGAATTGGTCAATGTCATTACTACCATCTATATTTGCTAATTAGTAATTATCAGAGTTGGGCTGCTACCCTCCCACAGAGACTGGGATATATGGGCTCTGTCGTTTGTGATGCTTAAATTTCAAAGGGATCATTTCCTGGTCTTTTTTTTCTTCTTCTTCTTTCTTCCAGTTTTATTGAGCTATAATTGATGTATAACATTTTATAAGTTTAAGGTGTATAACATAATGGCTTTATATATGTATATATTATAAAGTAATTATCACAGTAAGTTTAGTTAACAGTTTATATTCATCACATATAGTTAAAATTGTTTTTTCTTTGTGATAAGAACTTTTAAGATCTACCCTCTTAGCAACTTTAAAATGTACAATGCAGTATTTTTAACTACAGTCATCAGGCTGTACATTATAGCACCAGAACTTATAAGTAGGGTTTGTACCTTTCGACCACCTTTACCCACTTAATCCAGTACCCTGTGCACCCCTCCTCGAACCACCCCAATTTGTTCTCTGTATGTATGAGTTTGGGTTTCTTTTTTGCTTGTTTTGGTTTTAGATTATGCATCTGAGAAGTAAGATCATCCATTATTTCCCATACTGTCTGATTTATTTCACTTAGCATAAGACACTCAAGGTCTGTCCATGTTATCACAAATGACATGATTTCATTTTTATGGCTGAATAATATCATATGTGTGTGTGCGTTGTGTGTGTGTGTACTAATCACATTTTCTTTATTCATTCATCCACTGATGGACACTTAGGTTGTTTCCATATCTTGGCTGGTATAAATAATACCTCAGTGAACATTGGGTGTGCAGATAACTCTGCAACATAGTGAATTCATTTCCTTCTGATCTATACCCAGAAATAAAATTGCTGGTTGTGTTTCAGCTCTATTTTTTTAATTTTGAGGAACTTTCATACTGTTTCCCGTGGTTACTGTACCAATTCACCTTTCCACCAACAGTGTACAAGGGTTTGCTTTCCTTCCTTTACCAACATTTATCTCTTGTCCTTTTGATACAAGTCGTTCTAACAGGTATGAGGTAAGATCTCACTGTGGTTTTCATTTCCATTTTCCTGATGATTATTGATGTTGAGCACCTTGTAATTTATCCATTGACCATTTGAATATCTTTGAAAAAATGTCTATTCAGATCTTTCCCTTTTTTCAAGGGAATTATTTGTGAGTTTGTTGCTGTTGTTTTTTGGTGAGATTTTTTTTTTTTTTTTTTTTTTTGCTATTGATTTGTATGACTTCGTATGAGTTTCTTATATATTTTGGATATTAACCCCCTATATGTATGGTTTACAAATATTTTCTCACTCTGGATGTAGGATGCCCTTCCTGCCTTTTCATTTTATTGACCATTTCTTATGTTGAATCATTTTAGTTCAGTGTAGTCCCACATGTTTAATTTTGCTTGTGTTGCTTGCACTTTAGATGTCATATCAAAAGAATAATTGCCAAGACACATATCAGGAAGACTTTTTTTAAGAAAAGGATTTAAATAGGCAGCAATAAAATTATTTTTATTTTTCACCTAGAAGTTTTATGAAATCAGGTCTTATACTTAGGTCTTTGATTCCATTTCAAATTAATTATTGTTGAATGGTGAAAGATAGAGGTCTAGTTTCATTCTTGTGCATGTGAATATCCATTTTCCCAAGAGCATATTAAAGATACTATCTTTTCCCTGTTGAGTATTTTTGTTCACTCTTTACATATTAGTTGATCTTACATGCAGTGGTTTATTTCTGGGCTCATTACTATAGTCAGGAAGACAACTATCTCAAGTCTGCTCAAGCTGAGGGGAACATTAATGTCATCTTGGTCCAACCCTGACCAGTGTGGCTCAGTTGGCTAGGTGTCATCCTGCAAAGTGAAAGGTCTCTGGTTCAATTCCCAGTCAGGGCACATGCTTGGGTTGCAGGTTCGGTCCCTGGTTGGGGCATGTGCAAGAGGCAGACAATTGATGTTTCTCTCCCTCTTTTTCTTTCTCCCTTCCCCTCAAAATAACTAACGAAATAAATAACAGTCATTTTGGTCATGCTTAATATATTTTTTAAAGAATTGTATTTGTCCAAAGATGTGAGTCCTATTGCTCAGTGCATTCTAACAATGTTTATGGCTAAAAGCAATGAATATGGTAACATTTTTTTAGTAATTTTATAAATGGTTATTGCCAGTTGAAATTATTTTGGGTGTATTTTCCTATTGGTCTGCCTCAATCTATGTTCCTAAAAAGGTCTGTGCAAATAAATATTTTATAAATAAAATTATATTTTAAAATAGTTTACTATTTAAAGGACCCTTAAGGGGAAGGCTATTTAATTGGTGATAATTTTTATATAACACTTAATTGTGGTATCTTTTCATATACTGATCCCCCTTAAAAAGAACTGGGGTAATTCTGGTATACTGGGCATGTTTTATTTCTTGATCTCAGTTCTGTTTACACAGGTCATTTGTGAAAATCCATCAAATTACACCTTTAAATGTGTACTTCTATGAATATATATTTTGTTTCAATCTGTGAATTTTTCCGAGTATTTTCACACTTCAATATAAACATATATAGAATGAAATGACATGAGATTTGGAATTTCAGACCTTTTGTTTTAACTATTAGCATTTCCTTCTTTATTAAGGCTATCGTCGTCGTCGGCAGCCGTCCGTCTCGGGAGACGATGGTGTAGCTTCTTAAGAGTCTATCTGCACCGCCGAGAATGGCTGTGCAGTCCAACTCGGGAGTGACACGGTATATGTCTCCTCCCGTGTTGAATCGACATCTTGCGATGACGCTGGAGTGTCCTCTCCAGTGAAGCTGAAGCTACAGAGCCTGGGCAGGGTGATATGGAGGATCTGCTGTTGCCCATGCAGCAGACCCCCCCTCTCTTCGCAGCTGAAGGATCCAAGGGAAAGACGGAGTCAATACAGCTTGGCTTCAGGTGCGCCGCAGGAGTTGCCGGTGTTGACTACAACGTCAAACCGCCTTAGGGACTCCGGCTCCGGATTTTCTGTCGGGGTTTACTCCCTTAGCCTTTCCCCTGAAGAGGTATGCCGCAAGGCAGCGGAGGTTTTTTGGAATCAGAGTTTTCCTTCTCTGTTAAGGCTATCATTGTAACACAAATTATGTTTGTACATGCTATTAGCCCATTGATGATGTTTTATAATTATTTTTCTTATAGGTGTCATTTGTATCAGATAAGAAATGAGAAACAGTCCTGGCTGGTGTGGCTTAGTGGATTGAGCACTGGCCTGAAAACATAAATGTCACCAGTTTGATTCCTAATCAGGGCACACGCATGGGTTGTGGGCCAGTTCCCCAGTTGAGGCATGCAAGAGGCAACTGATTGATGTAACTCTTGTACATCGATGTTTCTCTCTCCCTCTCTTCTCCCTCTCTTTCACTCTCTCTAAAAATAAATAAAATGTTTCTAAAGACCTCTTTCTTAAAGCATTATGATTATTTAAAAAAACTAATGAGAAATTAAGTTCATATACTCTGTGTTTATATTTACCAAATTAGTTACATTTGCTGCTGTTTTTATCTCTTCATGTAAATTAGAGTTACTATTTAATGTCCTCATTTCATTCTGAAAGTTGCCCTTTAATATTGCTTGCAGAACAGGTCTTCTAGTGACAGAACATCTAAGTTTTTGTTTATCTGTGAAAATATTAATTCTTCAATTTTTAAGGATTGTTTTTCCAAATATAGAATTTTTCATTGAGTTTTTTTATCCCTTTCAACACCTGGAATACATGACTCCACTGACTTTGGTCTCCGTGGATGTTGAAAATCAAGGCTCTCTTAGGTGTGATAAGTTGTTTTTCTCCTGCTGCTTTCAATATATTCTTTTAGTCTTGTGCTTTGAAATTTTGATATCATGCCTAGGTGTGCCTTTATCTGAGTTTATCTTACTTGGATGCTATTGAATTTCTTAAGTGCATAAGATATTGTTTTTCCTTTGAACTTGGGGCGTTTTGGTAGATATTTCTTCATAGACCTTCCTGCTTTTTCCTATAGCTCCTCTAGTTCTGAGACTCCCATTATGTGTATGTTGATATGCTTGATTATTGTCCCATAGGTTGCTGACTTTCTGCTTGGTTTATAGACCTAAGGCAAGTTGCTTAACCACTCTCTGTGTCAGTTTCTGGATCTGTAAGGTACTTTCATTTACCTGACACACTCATCATCTAGACAAAAAGTGATCATGTGTGTAACGTATAGTATATAAAATATAAGTTAAATACTTACTAACATGGCCCTAAGGTGTAAAATGATTAATATACTATGCAATTTGTTTATAACTTCATTAATCATACTTTCCTTTCAGTAACAAATTTTTATCTCTTGGTCTTATAAAGATTTTATTTCATTTTATGGGGGGGGGTGGTATTTCCAGTTTTTCAACATTTTATATGCAGAAAAAAAATGAAAATAATATATAGTAAAATCTGTATATCTACCACCTAGATGCTCCCATTTCTTCTTTTTTTAAAATATATAATTTCTTTACATAGAGTAAAATTCACCTACAAATATGTCTTATATAGTGACAGAAATACATTTACATAACTGCTACCATAATCAAGATATATAATATTTCCATTAAATCAAAAGGTTCCTCAGTGGCAGTCTGTAGTCATTTCCTTACCCAACTCATAGTTGCTGGGAACTACTGATATGAATTCTGTTCCTATAGTTTTGCTTTTTACAGAATGTGATATAAATGGCATCTTACAGTACAAAGCCTTTAGTGTTTGACTTTTTTTACTTAAAATAATGCCACTGAGGTTCATCATTGTTATTGCAGATATTAGTAGTTATTGCTAAACATTATGCTGTTATTTAGCTGTACTACAATTTGTTTATTCATTCACTAGTGGTTAACATTTGGATTTTTCTCCCATTTGGGGCAATTATGAACAAAACTGCTATAAATGTTCACCAATAGGCTTTTGTATGAAAACCTCATTTCATTTCTCTTGAAAAACTTTTTTGTTGGAGGAGCATTATATTCCTAAGAGTGGGATTGCTGGACCATATGATGGCATGGATTTACCTTAATATGATACTGCAAAACTACTTTTCAAAGTGGTTGTATTGTTTTGCACTCTGAGAACAATGTCTGAGGGTTCTAATTGTACCCCTTCCTTGCCAAAACTTGGAATTGTAAGGTGTTTATTATTTTGTTGTTGTTTGTATAGCCAGTCTAATAAATATATAGTGATATCTCATTATGGTTTTAATTTTAGTTTCCATGATGACTAATGATAGTGGCTCATGTGCTTACTTGTTATCCATATCTTTGTTAACATATCTGTGCACGTTTTTGTCATTTTTAATTGGATATTTATATTCTCCTTGGCAAATTGTGAGAGATCTTTATATTTTCTGTATACAACTTTTTAAATCAATGTCTTTGAAACTATTTCTCTTGTTCTTATATTTGTATTTATACTCATGTTCGGTCCAATTTGTATTTCCTTCCTTCTTTTGGTTTTACTTTTATCCTCTTTACCTAATTTCTTAAGGTGAAGAATTAGATTTATTCTGAAATATTTGTCTTCTAATATAAGCATATAATGTATAAAACTCTGTATTAGTCACTATAGCTTCATCTCACACATTTTTACATGTATTTATTATTCAATTCCAAATGTTTAGTAATTAAATATTACTTTCTCTGACCCAATGATATTTAGAAGTGCATTTTTAATATTCAAGTGTTTGGGGAATTTTCCAGATAATTTTTGTTATTGGCTCTATTCAATATTTGTTTTCATTTTTAAAAATCTGTTAAAGTTTGTTTTAAGGTCCGAAGAATGATCACCTGGTGAATGTTTCATGAGAGCTTGAAAATAATGTGTATTCTGCTGCTGCTTGTTGGAGTGTTCAATTAGGTCATGTTGATTGATGGTATTGTTTAGGCTTTATATTTCCTTAATGTTTTCCTGTCTCTGGAAAAGAAGTGAAGTCTCTGCATGCAATTGTAAACATATCTGTTTTCCTTTCAGTTTTATAACTTTATTCATATATTTTGAAGGAGATGTGCATATGCACATACATTTGTTATATCTTAATGAATTGGTCTCTTCATTATCATAATTTCCTCTTTATCTCTGATAATATTCTTTGTTTAGAAGTCTAAATATTCTGATATTGTTATAACTAATTCATTTTTCTTCTAATTAATTTATTTTAACATCTTCTTTGTCATTTTAACATATCTGTTTATATACTGAAAGTAGATTTCTTCTAAACACTACATAATTTCTTTATTTTTAAGATCTAGTTTGCCAACATGATTATTATTTTGTGTTTAGAATATTTATTATAATAAAACCTATATAATTTATTATTTTAAGCTACAGTTGATATGGTTCAATTTAAATCTACTATCTTACTAGTTTTCCTTATGTTCTTTTACTTTTTTCTTTTCTGAAAAACAAACATTATTTTTTATGATTGCATATTTCTACTCTTTGTTTCTTTGTTCCTTTTTAATTGTAGTGGATTCATTAACACTTAAACTCTACAACATTAATATATCATAATCTAATTTTAAACAGTATATTATTTTATATAGTGTTTAAACCTTGCAATGATATACTCCTCCATGTCATCTTTTTTGCTTTGTCACACATTTGAATTTTGCTCACTCAATAAGCACCTTAAGACAGTGTTATTTTGTTTTAGGTGATCAATTATCTTTTCTACTGAGGAAAATTAGAAAAGAGGTATTCCATATTTACTTCCATTTTATAATTATTAAACACCCTTCTTCTATTTTTGTAGATTAAAATTTTCATCTGTGATGCTATTCTTTCTAACTGAAGAATCTTCTTTAGCATTTACAGTTTTGGGGGGAATAAATTTTCCCAGCTCTATTTGTCTAACAGTCTTTATTTTGCCTTTATTATAAAATATATTTTTGCTGGGATAGAATTTTAGGCTGAAAATTTTTCTTTTTTGCCTTTATACCTCATTTACATAGTTTCTGATTAGAAATATGATGTTATGCTTTGTCTTTCTATCTTCTGGATCTGTAATTATATGTTAATTTTAAATGGTTTAATATTATCTCATGACCATCAGACAATATTTTAGTGTTTTTAAAATTTATTTTAGATAATTTTAATTGACACATATTCAAGTTCCTTGATTCTTCATTTTTCTTATTCTGATAATCCTATTAAAGAAAATCTCCATCAATGATATAATGCATCCATTTCTTACATTTTCTTTCTTCCTTTTTTTTTTTTTTTTTTTTTTTTTTTTTTTGGTTTTTCAATTACAGTTGTCTCCTTTTCCCCCAATTTCTCTCCCCAACCCAACCCACCCCTCCCGCAATCATATCCCTCCCCGTTGTCCATGTCCATGAGTCTTTTATACAGGCTCTTTAATTAAACCCTTCCCTTACTTATCCCCCTTCTCTCCCTCTCCCCTCCCCCCTATTGACTGCTATTCTGCTCTTTGTTCTATTTAGTTCCTTTGTTTGTGTTGTTCTTTAGTTTCCTGTATTAGGTGATATCATATGGTATTTTTCTTTCTTTGCCTGGCTTATTTCACTAAGCATAATTCTCTCCAGTTCCATCCATGTTGTTGCAAATGGCAGGAGTTCCTTCTTTCTTTCTGCTACATAGTACTCCATTGTGTAAATGTACCACAGTTTTTTGATCCACTCATCTACAGATGGGCACTTGGGTTGTTTCCAGCACTTAGCTATTGTAAACAGTGCTGCTATGAACATAGGGGTGCATAAGTTCTTTTGAATTGGTGTTTCAAGATTCTTCAGGTATAATCCTAGTAGTGGAGTCGCTGGTTCAAAAGGCAGTTCCATTTTTAATCTTTTGAGGTAATTCCATACTGTTTTCCATAGTGGCTGCACCAGTCTGCATTCCCACCAACAGTGCAGTAGGGTTCCCGTTTCTCCACATCCTCGCCAGCACTTGTTGTTTGTTGATCTGTTGATGATGTAAAATGGTGTCTCATTGTGGTTTTTATTTGCATCTCCCTGATGGCTAATGATGTTGAGCATTTTTTCATGTGTCTATGGATCTTCTGTATGTCCTCTTCAGAGAAGTGTTTGTTCAGGTTATTTGCCTATTTTTTAATTGGGTTGTTTTCTTGATGTTGAGTCATATAAGCTCTTTATATATTTCGGAAGTCAGTCCCCTGTCTGTGATGTCATTGGCAAATATGTTTTCCCATATGGTTGGTTTCCTTTTCATCTTGCTGATGTTTTCTTTTGCTGAGCAGAAACTCTTTAGTTTGATGTAATCCCATTTATTTATTTTTTCCTTTATTTCTCTTGCTTTAGGAGATGTATCTGTGAAGAAATTGTTACATGAGATATCTGATATTTTCTTGCCTATGTTTTCCTCTAGGACTTTTATGGTGTCACGGCTTACATTTAAGTCTTTGATCCATCTTGAGTTTATTCTCGTGTGTGGTGTAAGTTGGTGGTCTAGTTTCATTTTTTTTGCACATCCCTTTCCAGTTCTCCCAGCACCATTTGTTAAAGAGGCTCTTCTCACTCCATTTTATGTTCCTTCCTTCTTTATCAAATATTAGTTGACCATAGAGGTCTGGGTTTATTTCTGGACTCTATTCTGTTCCACTGATCTATATGTCTGTTCTTATGCCAGTACCAGACTGTTTTGATCATAGTGGCTTTGTATTATTGTTTGATATCTGGTGTTGTGATTCCTCCTGCTGTGTTCTTCTGTCTCAAGATTGCTTTTGCTATTTGGGGTCTTTTTTGGTTCCATATGAATTTATGGAGTATTTTTTCTAGGTCTGTGAAATATGTCATTGGTATTTTAATAGGGATTGCATTGAACCTGTAAATTGCTTTGGGTAGTATGGCCATTTTGATGATGTTGATTCTTCCCATCCAAGAACATGGTATTTGCTTCCATTTATTTGTATCTTCCTTAATTTCTTTCTTCAATGTTATGTAATTTTCAGAGTACAGGTCTTTTATCTCTTTGGTTAAGTTTACTCCTAGGTACTTTATTTTTCTTGCTGCTATAGTAAATGGTATTTTCTTTTTTGTCTCTGTCTCTGCTATTTTATTGTTGGTGTACAGAAATGCCTTAGATTTCTGTATATTTTGTACCCTGCTATTTTGCCAAATTCACTTAAAAAGACTTTTTAGTGGAGTTTATAGGGTTTTCTAGGTATACTATCATGTCATCTGCATATAATGAAAGTTTTACTTCCTCTTTCCCAATTTGGATGCCTTTTATTTCTTTGTCTTGTCTGATTGCTGTGGCTAGGACTTCCAATACTATGTTGAATAAGAGTGGAGAGAGTGGACAACCTTGTCTAGCTCCTGAATTCAGGGGAAATTCTTTTAGATTTTGTCCATTGAGTATGATGTTGGCCTCAGGCTTCTCATATATAGCCTTGATTGTGTTAAGGTATGCTCCCTCTATTCCCATTTTGCTTAGTGTTTTCATCATAAATGGGTGTTGTACTTTATCAAATGCTTTTTCTGCATCTATTGATATGATCATGTGATTTTTGTCTTTCATTTTGTTTAGATGATGTATTATATTTATTGATTTGCAAATATTAAACCATCCTTGCATCCCTGGAATGAAGCCCACTTGATCATGATGTATGATCTTTTTGATGTATTGCTGGATCCTGTTTGCCAATATTTTATTGAGGATTTTTAGCATCTATGTTCATCAGTGACATTGGCCTGTAGTTTTCTTTCTTTGTTGTGTCTTGACCTAGTTTGGGGATTAGGATAATACTGGCTTCATAGAAAGAGTTTGGGATTTCTCCCTCTTCTTGGATTTTTTGGAACAGTTTGAGGAGGATAGGAGTTAGTTCTTCCCTGAATGTTTTGTGGAATTCGCCTGTCCAGGGCTTTTGTGTGCAGGGAGATTTTGGATTACTGTTTCAATTTCCTTCTTTGTTATTGGTCTGTTGAGACTTTCCACTTCTTCTTGATTCAGTTTTGGAAGGTTGTATGTTTCTAGAAATTTGTCCATTTGTTCTAGATTGTCAAATTTCTTGCCATACAGTTGTCTGAAGTAATTTCTAACTATCATTTGTATTTCTGTGGTATCAGTCGTGATTTTTCCTCTTTCATTTCTGATTTTCTTTATTTGGATCTTCTCTCTTTTTTTCTTCATTAGACTGGCTAGAGGCTTGTCGATTTTGTTGATTTTTTTGAAGAACCAGCTCCTAGTTTTGTTGATCTTTTGGATTGTTTGTTTAGTCTCTATGTCATTTAGTTCTGCCCTGATCTTGATGATTTCATTCCTTCTTTCCCTAGGCTTTGTTTGTTGTTGTTGTTCTAGTTCTTGTAGCTTTATGGTTAGGTTTTTTATTTGAGATTCTTCTATCCTTTTCAGATATGCCTGTATTGCTATGAACTTCCCTCTCAGGACTGCTTTTGCTGTGTCCCACAGGTTTTCGGCTGTTGTGTGCTCATTATCATTAGTTTCTAGAAATTTCTTGATTTTTTTTTGATGTCATTGTTAATCCATTCATTATTTAATAGCATGTTATTCAATCTCCATAAATTTGGGTGTCTTTGTTTTTTTTCTCTGAGGTTGATTTCTAGTTTCAAGGCATTGTGATCTGAAAAGATGCTTGATATGATTTCAATTTTCTTGAATTTGTTGAGGCTTGTTTTGTGTCCTATCATGTGGTCTATCTTTGAAAATGTCCCATGTGCCTTTGAAAAGAATGTATATTTTGCTTCTTTGGGGTGGAAAGTTCTATATATATCAGTTAGGTCCATGTGGTTTAGTGTGTTGTTCAATGCCTGTATATCCTTGGTGTTTCTTTGCTTTGATGATCTGTCTATTGTTGATAATGGAGTGTTAAAGTCCCCTACTATGAGTGTGTTGTTGTTGATATCCTTTTTGTGGTCTTTTAGTATTTGCTTTATGTATTTGGGTGCTCCTAGGTTGGGTGCATATATGTTTATCAATGTCATATCTTCTTGATGGATTGTTCCTTTAAGTATTATGAAATGTCCTTCTTTGTTATTTCTTACATTTTCATTTGACTTTTTTTAATTGTTTTAATCCCTGCTGAAGTTGCCTATCTGTTCATGAATGTTGTTCATTTTTCCACTAAATCCTTTAATATATGAATTATAGTTATTTCAAAATCCTTGATTGATAGTTTCACCCTTTGTTGTCACTCTTAACTTTTGGTCTGGTGATTGTATCTTTCTTTCTTTCTTTCATGTTTTCATTTTATGGTTGACACTATTACAGATGTCCCTCATTCCCCTCACACCAAGTCCCCCACCATCTTCACAACATTGTTGCCTGTGTCCATGGGCTATGCATATATGTTCTTTGGCTAATCTCTTTCAGTGCCCCCCACCCCATCCACTCTGAGATCTGTTAGTCTCTTCTATGTATCTATGCCTCTGGTTTTATTTTTATTTTGTTCATTATATTCCACACAGTGAGATCACATAGCATTTGTCTTTCTCTGACTTGCTTATTTCACTTAGCATAATATTCTCTGGGTCCATCCATGTTGTTGCAAAAGATAAAAGTTCCTTCTTTTTTACAGCCACATAGAATTCCATTGTGTAAATGTACCACAGCTTTTTAATTCACTCATCTACTGTTGGGAACTTAGTCTGTTTCCAGATCTTGGCTATTATAAATAACACTGCTATGAACATTGGGGTGCATATATTCTTTCTGATTAGTGTTTCAGGATTCTAGGGATATATTCCCAGAAGTGGGATCGCTGGGTCAAAATGCAGTTTTATTTATTTATTTACTTGGAAGCTGCATACTGTTTCCCACAGTGGTGGCACCAGTCTGCATTCCCAACAACAGTGCACTAGGTTTCCCCTTTCTCCGCATCCTTGCCAACACTTGTTGTTTGTTGATTTATTGATGACAGTGATTCTGGAAGGTATGAGATGATATCTAATTGTGGTTTTAATTTGGATCTCTCTGATGATTAATGATGATGAGCATTTTTACATATGTCTGTCAGCCACCTTCATGTCCTCTTTGGAGAAGTGTCTATTCATGTCCTTTGTCTATTTTTTAATTAGATCATTTGTCTACCTGGTATTGTTTATAAGTTCTTTATATATTTTGGAAATTAACTCCTTATCAGAAGTATCATTGGCAAATATGTTCTCCCATACACTGGGTTACCTTTTAATTTTTTTTGGTGATTATTTCTCAACATTGGGTTATCATTTTTTTCTTTTTCTGGTACCCAATATTTGATGGAGTACCAGATTTTGTACAGTAGAGAAGAGAAGAGGCTAATAAAGAAGGAAAACTCTGACTCCAAAAAACCTCCGCTGCCTTGCGGCATACCTCTTCAGGGGAAAGGCTAAGGGAGTAAACCCCGACAGAAAATCCGGAGCCGGAGTCCCTAAGGCGGTTTGACATTGTAGTCAACACCGGCAACTCCTGCGGCGCACCTGAAGCCAAGCTGTATTGACTCCGTCTTTCCCTTGGATCCTTCAGCTGCGAAGAGAGGGGGGGTCTGCTGCATGGGCAACAGCAGACCCTCCATATCACCCTGCCCAGGCTCTGTAGCTTCAGCTTCGCTGGAGAGGACACTCCAGCGTCATCGCAAGATGTCAATTCAACACGGGAGGAGACAGATACCGTGTCACTCCCGAGTCGGACTGCACAGCCATTCTCAGCGGTGCAGATAGACTCTTAAGAAGCTACACCATCGTCTCTCGAGACGGACGGCTGCCAACGACCAGATTTTGTACAGTAGAGAAGAGAAGAGGCTAATAAAAATAGTTTAAATAGTTTATGCCCTTTAATGTGTACCTTTCTTCTATCAGGCAACCATAACAACAGTCTATATGACCAGCTGAATTTGATTTAATTATTGACATTATGTTTCAAATTGCTCTAGTGGTAGACTGCCTCTAATGTGTGCTTGGAGTACTAGAGAATTTTACTCAACATTCATAGTTACTTTGAACTTTCAGTAGTTCATTCAAACTTTTTCTAAGATAAGGGTCTCTACCCCCTTACTCCTCCCTCAGTGTTAGACTGGTGTTGATTTTTACTTAATGCTAAGTTTTTTTGTTTTGTTTTGTTTTGCCATATAGTGTGTTTTAATCCAGCTTCTATTTTAGACACACTTTAAAATCCTGGATCCAAAGGGTAAAGCATTTTCAGCATTCCTGGCCTTTCTTCTATTACTCAAGAAGAGCTTTGGATCGATCTATGGTTGGTCTTGGATGGGAGTTTTCTAATTCTACCCCAGCGGGGTTTTAATGGAGCTTTCTGGGCTACAGCTAATCTCATACTTCTCCTCTAGATGCATCTTGCTTAGTTGTCTACCTTGGGATAATAGATATTTTGCCTATGTTATGATGGTGAGAAGTTCTACTGCTGCTCCTCTTCCAGTTCAGTAACAATTTTTCTTTGTATGACAAATGGAAGTCAAGGAGAAAAGACAATTTTGGATATGTCTCTTCCATCTCTGACAACCACCTCTACATTCTATGACTCTTTTGGAAATCCTGCTCTGTCCCAAATTTTACTGTGTATACATGTTGGAGCCACTGAGGATCTTGCAAGTGAGTGCAAACTCTTTCTTTCTATTTTTTTTTTTTTTTGAGTTCACCAGGTGTTTGAAACCTAGTCTTTCATGCTTAGCCTATAAGATTGGTTGATTTTTTAGCTGATTTCTTTTTATCTTATATAGCTGCTACATCTCTCTCCCATTACTGCCTCAGGTGAAAAAACAGATTTGCTCTGTCTCCCCTTGGAGGGTCTTGTTCTTCACTAAAATTTAGCTTATTTATTTGGTCAAGTAAACTCAGAACTGCCCCATAATGGGCTTGAGAAAATATGACAAATAATTTTGCCTCCAAAAATGTAGTATGTTCTCTGTTGATATTTAGAATTTTTAAATATTAACATTACTGATGTCATTTCTAAATAACATTGATCCACGTATTGGCAGGTTCTTGTTAAGTAATTGGATTTCACAATAAACTTTTTTTTTAAAGTCATAAAAATCAAATTGGCCTCAGACTTCTCAATATCCCTTTACAAGGTCCAAAAATAATTGAACAGTTTTCAGTAAAATCATAAACAGTCACAGGTATTTAAGCTTCAGCATAATTAGTCATTCACAAACATTAAAGGACTCAAGAATTGTGGTAGCATTATGAACTGTTTTGAGGGAAAGCTGTTTATTTTGTTTATTGAGCATTGTCATTAAAATATGAAATAATACGGTTTAAAAAATTGCAAATGCCATTTTAAAAAATAACTACAATATATTTTAGTATATTTTTATCCCTGAAGGGAAGGAATAAAATGTAAGTTCACTATTTCTTCATATTTTTTACCAATTCTCTAAAATTTAACATGAAGCTTAAAAATAACACTTCTATCAACATTTTTAATATCCACTTAATATTCACTTAATTTTAGAGACATTAGACATAAACATTAATATATAATTTTTATCTAGAGTTAAAAAATTCCCTCTGTCTACATAATTTATTATCATTCTAGCTATACTAAGTTATATTAACCTCTATTTTTTCTTTATAAATGCTTAGCCAGATATGTTCAGTCAACAAATACAAAATTAAATTGTTCATAGATTTTGTAAATGGGATAACTTCACTAAATATATATTTTTAGTATTGCTATAAATTTAAAAATTATCATATGTGTACTTTACAAAATAAATGTTCTATTTTTCAAAAGGAACTTTATCAAATTAAATATATGCAATTCTCATTTAAGAACACTGCCTATTTGAATCATCTTCAGCTTACTTTTTGATGCTTTTTCTGAACTTTTTAATAATTTCCCATAAAAAGAGTTTCTAAATTTATAACTAGTAAATAATCTTACTTGGCCATATAGAGGCTGTGTTAAAAAGAGTAGAGTGTACACTTTTTCTGGACAAATAGGATATTGCAAACATTTTTTTTTCCTTGATCATCTCTAACCAAGTTGCTTTATTTTCAGTATTCTGATTTGGTGTCTTTCATTTTGGCTGAGAACGTTGACCTGAAAACCTCACTGATTTTCTGATTTCCTTCTTCTGTCTTGCTTTCCTAACCATCACACACTTCCATCCATCTACCTCCCTACTCAACTCCCCATGAATTTCACCCTGAGAACTAGATACTCCTCAATCTGCCTGTACTTTTTACTCTTTAGAACACTGTAATATCTTAAATTATCCTGAATAAATTTTTCTTTTTGTGCTTTATTGCTTTGTTTTTCCTTGCCCAAAACATTTTTTAAAATTTCCCTCATTAAGATCTCTGTCCAAAAAACGTGAAAAATGCTTTGGACCTAGCAACACAGTGATTTTTCATGAAACACCTGAATATACTTTTATGTAATTAGTTTTTAAAATATTCATTACTTTAAGGAACTCTCTTTATATCATCCACAGTCCACTTTCAGCAAAGCACTTTACAAGATGAGATTTATCCCTCATGGCAATATATGAAGAGTAGCTAACCATTCATTGATACCCACTATGTTCAGTAAATTATAAGGCCTCACACATCTAGATCATTCAGAATAGCCCTATAAAGTAGGTAGTGTCATCTCCATTTGGAATACAATGAAACTGAAGCACAAAAAGACATAATTTTCTTAATGTCCTAGAGTATGAAGTGGTACTACCAGGAACACAGGTTTGGGTAAATTTTACTTTATGGTCATATCACCTTAATTTCATGAACAATTTTTATTTGTCATTGTTTTAATAAAATATATCATGGAAAGTTTGCATATAGCACACTGAAAATGTAAAACATTTTTTACTGTTTACTGAATTTATGAAGCTCTGATTTGCTATAATAAGGCAAAATTTATTTTAAAAGGAATTTGGATATTAGAACAATAAAGATTGTTTAGAGAAAAGAAAATCCATTTCCTCTGTCTTTGAAAAGTTACTGAAAGCTACTGATAAATACTGTTACTTTAAGAACTAAAAATATGCATAGAACTAAAAATATGCATATAAATAATATGCTATGATTGTATGAGCTAGGAATACTTTTCTCATTTTTTTTAATTCAATATATCTTAATGATTATAATTCAACTAAAATTCATGAGTTAACTTCCGTGGTTTTAGCTATGATTATCAATGGAGGAAGCACTTGCATTAAAAGGTTGTCATACATGGAAACTGAGAGAGAAAATGCCTGACTACAAGAACATGACAAGAACAATGTTATCCTGCGACAGAATACATAATCTAGACTAACTTATCTCTTCCCATAATTTTACACAAGATAATATAACTAATAATATGGGTTTTTGCCTTTAAAAATATCTAAAAAATTAAAGAAACTTGATTGAAAATAATATGTTTATATTTATTAAAATTATTTTATTCAAATAACATCTACTAGATGTTAATGGTGACAACTGCAAAACACCATGCCATATACTGTTTATGTGTTTCTTTTGATTTCATATCAACATAAATCTGAAATGCAAAAACTGTTTTAGCTGTGATTTTGAAGGAATTAATCAGACTTGAAGATATGAAGTCCTAGGGGAAAGATATCAACCTATTCTTAAAGGACACGAGAGATGGAATTTTTAATAATTTTGAAAACCAAGTGAAGTGTTATCCCTTGACTCTTCATTAAAAATGTTGTCATCCATTTGATTTTTTAAGAATTCTTATTTCATCAAGAATGTCAGGACAAATCAAGACCACATTATTAGTCAGTCATTGTGTCCTATGATTCTATCCCTGCACTTATCTCCAAAGACACTGCCTAAGTTCCAGATTTTGTCTTTGATTTAAATTGTCTCCTGACTGGCATCTCTCTCTTAAATTTTTCTTTGCATATCACAACCCCCCTCCCTAATACCAATCTATTTTTAGTGTGGTCAGAAGGAGTTTCTAAAGCTCATATCTGATGGAGTCACTATTTAAAATCTTGAACATGGAGACACTGTATGGCTGTGAATCCCAGCTTTTTTACCAAGTATGATAGCTTTGGAACCTTGAGAAAGTCATTTAGCTACTTAGTGCTTCATGTTTCTCTTTTCCATGTATAAAATAGAAATGTCAATAGTAACTAACTCAATAAGGTTGCTATCATATAAGAATTAATATACATGAATTATTAAGAGTAATAGTATCCAGTACAGAGGAAGCAATATAGACACTATTCCATATAAGAATTACAAAAAAAAAAAAAAAAAAAAAAAAAAACCCACACCTAAACAAGGGAAGGCAGTCCTATTATGCTTAGTAAATTTAATGCGGCCACCTAAACTTGTTTAAGTGTGTCTGTGTGTGTTATATGTGTGTATATATGTTATATACCCCTTGTATTTATATATATTATATAATATAGTTTACTTATGTACACATTTTATACATATATTATAAATGTGTTCACACATATAGACACACATGTGTACATACATGTAAATAAAGCAGCTGGATAAGTTATTGTACTTATTTGGTATTAGAAATTTTTACTCAGTACAAAAAGACAGGACCAGAAGAAAAGTAAAATTGTCAGAATGGTTTCAAATAAATTTTAGTAACTGGTTCCTAATAGATATAGAAATGAGAAAGCTAGCAAAGTAGACACAGACCAGGGTTATATCAGTATCAGGGGTCCCTGTTCTCTGGGATATACAGAGTGGGGGAGACAGAGATCCCTTGGAAAGGTACCAAACAATAACAAGGTGAGGTTCAGATTCTGAGCATCATCTAGAATAGAGTATGACAAAATGGGACAGAAAGAGCAGACCTATGTACAGGGCAGATGGCCAGGGTACAGAGAGTCTGGCTAGGGTCAGAGAATCTAACAGGTATTTCACAGGAATGTAATAGTGAGCAGGGGCCCATGGCAACATCTCTGGAACTTGATTTTTGTGATGTCTAGTGCCTAGCACTTTAAATTTCACTCCTGTGTAACTACAACCATCAAAGAGAATTTTGCCAGAAAGATGCTTGATTCTTTCTATATAATCACTCTCTAATTGTTTGAAGCTATTAGAAACAAACCTAACTCCATTGTTTCAGACCAAGTTCTCAGGTGAATGAAAGACACCAGGCAGATGGGATCAAGTAGCAAGTTGCCAGTCAATATGATGGTTCTTTAGACTGTGTCCTCAACCTTGATTTCAGGCCATATCATCTGTAGTCATGTGACCATCCTGACTCTACTGTATGGACAATAGAAATCTCATTGTTTTGCTCTCTAGTTCTTACAGTTTGTCCTTTAGTAGGCTGCATGTTTTACTACTCAGTCTTTGCATTAAGCAATCTCCAGTCCTTTCAAGTAAGCCCATCCTGGAACAAAGAAGACTCTTTCGTGGATGGTGGGCTGGGCTGCACAGGTATAAGTTCTGGAACACTATCGTGATTAATCCAGGCAGAAGAGATAATACACACACACACACACACACACACACACACACACCTATTGTAGGAATGATGGTATTATTGTGCAGTATTTGGTACTTTTGTGGATCTGTCCACTAGATTTTTAACCATTTTTTGGCTAGAATGAATTTTTTATTTGTGTATATTTATCCCCAGTGTCTATGTCAATGCCTATTTTAAAGTGAAGAACACAGAATAAAAATAACTTGATACTTAATACATGAAAGAACAAGATGACAAAGGTATGAACTAATGATTGGCAGAGGAAAAGCTGAATCTACTTCTAAGCAAATATTGGTAGGGAAGTTCTTTAAGTGTCTTCCAAAATGAATCATTTTCTTGAAATATTCTAAATAGCCAAGGTTTTTTTAATGCTATACTACTATCTGATTCAAGTCTCCTCTTTGAATAACAACAATATTTCTCTAGCCATTGTTCTGAGTAGAAATCAAGCAAATTGTAGAGAATACATTTTAAATTTTTTTCCTTTTTATTGAATTTATTAGTGTGACACTGCTTAATAAAATTATACAAGTTTCAGGTGCACGATTCTACAACACATCACCTGTGCACTGCATTATATGTTTACCACCCCAAGCGAAACCACCTTTCATCACCACTTACCCCCCTATACACTACTCCTCCTCCCCGATCCCAGTTTCCCTGTCAATCACCACACTGTTGTCTGTGTCTATGAGCTTTTCTCTCTTTATTTTATTTTTTGCTCAGGCCTTCCATCCTCTCCATCCAACACCCCCCCACAATCCTGCCCCCTGACAGCTGTCAACCTGCTCTCTGTCTATGAGTTGATTTCTGTTTTGCTTGTTAGTACATATTGTTCATTTGATTCCACAGGAGTGAAATGATATGGTACTACAACTGGACCCATAGCACACCTACTACCTAAGGCCTTTCCATGAACACTGGGAGTCTTTACAGATTTTTCTGCCACATAAAAATAAACACAACAAGGCAGCCAAAATGGAGAGAGAATATATTTTAAGCTGTATTTACTGTATTTCACTTTAAAATGAATTCCATTTTATGTATCAACATTAAAAACTTAGAAAATTAAAGACTTTATGTTTAAAATATGCCAAAACTCATTTGTAGAAAAGTTCCCATAGATTGGAATTCTGATCATATCATCCTGACACTTTATAGTCCCTGTAAGAAACTGAGCAATTTCAATTGCTAGAAAGGGCATCCATCAGTAAATATAATGTGTGCTAAAGAAGAAGAAAAACTTCTAAAATAGTTTATTACTTTCACCTACTACAATATATTTTGGAAGTTAGATGTAATGCCATCTTTTATCACCAATATTTAAGTATCATTGTGACTTAATATGTTAACTTTGCTATTAAGAATTTTCAAAAATCCATGTTTGGCTATGTTTCATGATTGGCAACTCTCTTTATTCTGCTTGTTAAACTTTCCTTCAAACAAGCACATCAGTGTTTTTCTAAAGATGATTCAATGTAAACAATAAAGCAAAATTTCCCTTTTTCAAAGCTTATTCTACCAACTGGCTATGGCTACAGTAGAAGTAGAACATAAGTGTAAGCCTTTTTTACTTTATTCATTAGTGGTAGCAAATGAAATTAGTTGAAATATTATGAAAAAGAAGTACCACTAAGGGGAAAAATCTACTATATCCTTATCCATTAGAATTCAGAATTTTTATATTAAGAATAGTTATGAAAATATATGTACTCATGAGTATAAAATTTCTCAAAATATAGTATATTCTTACATAAATATACTTCTTAACAATAACATTATTAGAAGTAAGAAGAACTTCAAAATTACAGAATATCTCTTTGAAATTGCTACTTCTGCTTTCTCGAAATCAGAAATTTCAAGTTACAACAATATTATGTGATTATTAAAATAAACATCATGCTAAGAATTTCTTTTCTCCTTAATTTTGCTTATTTCATACCAATGCATATAACCATTCAACCAATTTTATTAAGATATATACTAACTTCTAATATTGATTTTGGTGCCCAAAATTGAGGTAAGTAAGAGATGAGGTCCTTGTTCTTGTGACATATCCCAGGGCATGATGGAGGAGAAGGGAGAAAGGTGTCAAACAAATACAGAAAAATATTATTTTGGATCTTGCAAAGTGCTGTGAAGAAACTAAATTTGATCAATAAAACAGTTTGTGAGAAAGCAACATTAGTTATGGTTATTAATTATGTTGATGTGAATGATAGGAAGGACCAAAAGAAGATCTTTGGGGAAGGGCATTTCAGGCAAAGGAAGCAGCAACTGCAAAATTTGAGGCTGGAGGAACCAATATGACACCGATATAGCTAAAACAAATGGGAGGTGGTTAACCAATCAGGTGGTAGAGTTTGGCAGGGGCCAGGTTGTGAAATGAAATTAAGTGTAGATAATGGTAATTATCTGGATAATTACCTGGATTTTTTAAGTGCCATTAAAAATAAACAAACAAATAAAACTATACAAATATTTTCAGCAAGGGCTGAAATTATCTAATGTTGACCTTTGTTTTAAAAGATTAATTTAGTTGCTATCAATAAATGAATTTTACCTGACAACATTCACTTAAGCAGGAAACTAATTTAAGATGTCAGTGACAGAGTCCAGTGAGTATGATGGTGTCTTAGACTAGGGTGATGGTGATAAAAAAAAAAGTAAACAAGTGATCAAATGTGGTGTGTGTATTAGGGGTAGACCTGACAAGATTTACCACTGGTGTGCATGTGTGTGTTCAGGGGAGGAAAAGAAAGAAAGGTGTTAAGAACTACTACAGGGTTCTTTTGACTTGAACAAATGAGTGAATTGCAATGTTATTTATTGAGATATAGGGGAAGATTGATGGAAAATCATGTTGTGGGTAAGGAGGCACATCAAAAAGTTCTATTTTAGACCTGTTTAATTTGAGATGTCTATTCATCATTCAAGTGACAGTTGGGTTTATTAATTTGGAGCTCAAGGGAAAAGTTAGACATGTGAACATATGTTTGGAACTCATTGCTCAATTTATAACATTTCAAGCAATGCAACTAGGTGAGGTTACATTGGAAGAATTTTTAGACTGCTAATATAATAAAGCTTAAAACATAATATACTAGAGCTTAAAATAATATAGCTTAAAACAAATTTCTTAGGTACTTCAATTTTGAAAGATTAGGTAGAAGAAGAGAAAGAGCCAAAACAGAGGGAGAAACAAAGCCAAGAAAATGTGGTATCAATAAAATAATAATAAATCAGGAACAACATTGTGTTGAATTCTGCTGAGGGGCATAGAGATAACTAGTGAACTGAACGAGAGCCATTTCAGCCAAGTAGAGAGGACAACACTTGATCAGAGAGGTTTTAAAAGAACATGGGAGATGAGAATTATGAGATAGCAACTATAGTTTATTTTGAAGTTGTTCTGTGAAAGGGTATGATAAAAAGAGACAGATGCTGAAATGTAATGTAAAAAGTGGAATTTTAAATAAAAATATTTTTTCTTGTAATATTAGACATACCAGAGTACATTGGTACAATTATTCAGTATAGCAGAATAAATTGTTGACATGAGAGAAAAAGTGAAGGGAAAGAGAGACTGAAATACTTAGACGAGGAGAGGTAGAAGGTGAGTTCACCATTTGAGAATTGCTAGGGGTTGTGAGAGATTCAAGGAAAGAAGAAATATGAGGTAGTGGTCCTGGGAATGGTAATTTTTACTTATTATGGACATATAACAGAATTTTCTAGATAATGTTGAATGACAATTTGAGATTTGTGGTTGTGAATTCAAGGCAGTTCATTTAACATGATCGTATAATTTTCTACAGTAAAGTGCAGCTTCCAAGTTACAGGTGTACTGTAAAAAAAAGCATTAGGTTACTTAGATTCACAGTATAGTTGAGTGAGCAAAAAGGAGGGAAGATGTTAAAGGTAAGGATATTTGCAAGTGAATGATTTTGATAATGAAGCATAGATCCTGGACCTGGAAGTTAACTTGAAAGATGAAACTAATGACTGATCATGGAAAAAAAAAAAGTATAATAATACAACTAGACTGAGATGAAGAGGAGAAGGTAGGGCTTAAAAATGGAATTTTGGATGTGATCTATTTTCAGCGATGACAACACAAAGGATAAAAGCACAGTAGTGCATCATCATGGTAGAAAATTCCTATTGGAGATGAGGCCGAATAGCTTAAAGTAAAAAATCTGATTTAGAATAAAACTGAGTATCTAATTTCACAACTCCTTTTCCCACTTCATTCATTCCTCTAGTAAGAAAATGAATAAGGAGTCTGTATTTTACTTACTATAGTTTGCATTATTTTTTTTCAAGTCAGAATTATACAAAGTGTAGTCAATATTGTTCATCAGAATAATTATACTCAAGTAAACTGCTATAAACCATTTTGTGTTAATGATAAAAGAGTCCTTCAAGTTGTAATTCATAAAATTACTCTGGACAAAGTATAGAATATCGAAAGGAACTGAGTAAGACTAAAAACAGGCAGTAATAAAGTTATGGGGTTATTGAAAGTATACCAGAGAAGATAAAATGATCTGGAACACTCTTTAATTTATTCAGAAGATATTTATTAAATTGTCATTTTATTTCAAGAAATATATTATGTATAAAATAGTCACCACAGGTGATATAAATATGTATTAAGAGTATTACTAAAGCTTGGTAATTCTTTTTAGTGAGGTATGATAAAAGAGGCTTAAGTAAATCAGTGCATTCAGGAGACATGAAAGCAGAAAAAAACTTAGGTTTGTGTGGTTGGGATAGAGATGTGTTCAGTTTTGGTTATGCTGCATATGAAGTGAGAGGTTTAACAAGCAGGTAGGTTAATGAGATTGGACCCCTGAGAGATCTATGCTAAAAGTAGAGTTGGATGTCATTAACTTTCACATTGTTACCAGAGCCTTTAGAAGTAGATAAGGTTACATAGGAAAGGTATGTAAAGACAGAACAAAGGAGGACCTAACTTGCTACAAATGATTATAAAGAATGATTGGCAAACATATGTGAAACCTCTTTACCTCTATCATCATCAACAAGAAAGACAAAAGAAAAATAAGAAAGCAAAAGTAGAAATATTCTTACTCTTAGTCTGAAAGAATTCTTTTAATGTCTTTGACCCAGTTCTTTCTTATTTAAAGATGGCTAGAAGCTCTTTATTTCCCCCAAAACACACCAATCTTCATTATTTTATAAAAAAATTGTAATATGTTGTTTAATTCAGAAAAAAATATAAAGGGAATGGAAGATGTTTCAATCATATCCATTGGGGGTAACCAAAATTACAAGTTGCCCAATTTTTTCTTTTAACAAATTTGGTTAATTTTCTATAAGTAACCAAATATTTATTTGGATAAATTAAGTGTAAAAATAATTGGGATGATAGCAGCTACCTCACAGAATTCTTTTAAAAACTATAGAACCAGGCTCAGAAATAATAGGAAATAAGAAAGCCTCTGAGTTTCATTTACAGGAACTCATCTATAATGTTTTCCCCAGGCCTCTACTGCCAGGGTTAATAAACTCCAAATATTTCTTCCCCTTAATCTCTTAAGATTCAATGCTTGGAGAAATAGAGGCCACTAATTCTATTTGTATTATGTGCCTCCACCTTAATGAAGGGGGCAGGGTCACTTTGGGGCTGCACACAGTGAGGAATAGTCAATTTCCACACATAAATTAGTGTGCTATTACTAAAAAAGGAAGGTGTGATTTCTTGGTGGCTACAAAACAGTAATTTGTTCTTTATTTTGAAAGTAGACAAACTTTCTTATACTGGAATATTAAAGTAAGCAAACTAGAAATACTGTTTTGAACTTTGCATAGCATAAACTCCATTTTTCCAGCTTTACTTTTTATACACTCTGCTTTTTAAACAGGTATATTGAAATATACAGGGTAGGGCAAAAGTAGACTTAAAGTTCTTCATATTCAAAATAATATAATAATCAATACATAATAATACAAGAATAAACTGCGTTTCACATACTCAAAACTGTAAACCTACTTTTGTCCAACCCTATATGGACATGCAACAAACCGAACATATAAAAAGTTTGCATTTAATAAGTCTGCATTTGCACACACCTTGAAATCATCTCCACTATTAAGACAAGAAATATACATGCCCACTTGCAATCTCTGGCTCCTGCAACTCTATTCCACCCCCTGCCATTCTGCAGGCAACTGCTGATCTACTCTTTGCTAATACATGTTCTTTTCCATTGCCTAGAATTTTATATCAGAAGTCATACAATACATACTCTGCTATTGTCTAGATTTTTTACTTAGTATAATTAAAGATTTATCCATATGATTGACAATATCAATACTTTGTTTTTATTTTATTTGTATAGACGTGCTTTTATTTCTCATGGGTAAATACCGAGGACCCAAATGACAAAGTGTCCAGATAAATGTATATTTAACTTTAAACATGGCAGAACAGTTTTCCAAACAGTTGTTTTATTTTACTTTTCCATCAACAGTATATATGGGTTCCAAATGCAAATAGTTGGGATGGTCAACTTTTAAACCTTACACATCCTATTTGGTGTACAGTAAGAACTCACTGTACTTTTAATTTCCATAGTGACTGAACATCATAGATACTGAACATAGATACTGAACATCATCTTTTTGAATTTTCCATTTGTATAGATTCTTTGGTGAGTGTTCAAATCTTCTGCCTTTTTTCCCTTGAATTATCTTATTAAATTTGGACACTTTATCCATTGTAGATGCAAATCCTTTATAAAATATGTAACTTGCAAAAATTTTCTCAGTCAGTGACTTGTTTTCATTCTCTTTAAAAGATTTTGCTTATTTATTCTTAGAGAGGAAGGGAGAGAGAAAGAGAAGGTGAGCAACATCAATGTGTGAGAAAAACATAAAGCAGTTGCCAACTGAGCCATGCAGGTCATGGTGCTTGTTTTTATTCTTAACACCATTTCAAAAGGAAAAGATATTTTGATAAAGTAAAATTTCTTATTTTTTCCCCTTCAGGGATCATACTTTTTAAACTGAAGTTCAGAAATCTTTGCCTACTCCAAAGTAAGGAAGATTTATCCCATCAAAAAATTTTTTTTAGAAATTTTATAGCACGTTTTACATTGGGAGTTCCCTATCTCTCTACTCTGAAGTCTCTCTCTTCACTCCTCAGCCTGGTTTTCTCCAACCTCTTCCCTGTGTTTCCTCTAATTTGAAAAATGTGAGATTCCTGTGAGAGTTTTATACACTGCACCTCCGTAACCGGAGATGTCTTCAACAGCAATATTACACAAATAAGAAACATCCCATTGCTTCCTCTAAAATTTCTGTTAATGACATTGTTAAAGGATTCATACCATTTAGTTAATTAACACATAAATGTCCATCACCTTACAATTTTTTTGTGAGAAGACTTAGTTCTACTCTCAGCAAATTTCAATTACAATAGTTTTACAAACTATAGTCACCATTTTACATTTGATCCTCTGACACCACCCTGACCCCCAGCAATCTCTTTTCTACTCTTTCTTTGATTCTATGAGTTTGGTTTATTTTTTAAGTTCCTCGTATAAGTGATACCTTGCGGTATTTGTAATCCTCTGACTGGCTTATTTTACTTAAAATAATGCTCTCAAGGTCCAATCATGTTGTCCTATGTGGTAGTACTTCCTTTTTAATGGCTGAAAAATATTCCTCTGTGTGTGTGTGTGTGTGTGTGTGTGTGTGTGTGTGTGTGTGTATCACATTTTTAATCCACTCATCTACTGATGGACATTTAGTTTCCATGTCTTGGCTACTGTAAGTAATACTGCAATGATATGTCGTTCAAAAATTTTTCCAAGATAGTGATTTTGGTTCTTTTAGATAAAAAGCATAATGTAGAATTATTAAATCCAATGGTAGTTCTATTTTTAATTTTTTGAGAAAACTCTATACTGTTTTTCATAGTGATGTATCCATTTACATTTCCACCAACAATGTACAGGGTTCCCTCTTCTCCACATCCTCACCAGCATTTGTTTTCCTTTGTCTTTCTGATGACAGCCATTCTAACAGGTGTGAAGTAATATCTCACTCTGGTTTTGATTTGCATGTTCCTGATGATTAGTGATGTTAAGCACCTTTTAGGTACTCATTTGCCATTTGTATGCCATCTTTGAAAAAATGTCTATTTAGTTCCTCTGCCCAATTACAAGAATATAAAGTATACTCTGCTTATTCTAAATGGTCACTCTCCTTCAAAATCTATTTCTTATGTTCATATTTTTTTGTATTTTTTCAAAACTTACAATAGTCATTTGTAGTAAAATAAGTTTTGTAGTAGAATCAGTTTTTAGATTACATGTTTGTACCAGAAGCTAAATGGCCAAAATTTTAAATTTATGTAACACGTAGCTCTTGTGTTGGTTTCAGGCTTTTTAATTTTTACCAAAAACAACAAAATGAAAATCCAAAATTTGTACACAGTATATTAGACATCTCCCATTAGACACATCAGTGTCCCTCTTCCTCAAGCCAATGTTGGGATTATGGGCTTCACACATGTGTAACCTGATGTCCCCTTTTTCAGACGCATGTCATGAACCTCTCATGTCCTGCTCTCAGACTTCAGTCTGACAATGAAGTCTGGAAATGACTCCACACCCATTTATGACTGAAACATTTTTTAAAGGTAATGCCTGAGACACATTTCAAAAGGATCCATGGGACTGTGTGATTAAGCATCATTTGCTTATAGCAATGGTCAGTTCAAAAATACCTCTTTTGTATTGATGTTATGCCCTTCTTTCCTTCAGGACCCGAGTTGGTCACTTCTGCTTCCTGGGACCCTACTTTGAAGTTAATGACTTGCATGTAAATCTTTGTCTCCAGCTCTTGGATTTCAGAGAATCCAAGCTTAGACTAATTCAACTCATGCCCCCGATGGCTCTAGTGAGCAGATCCTTAGGGTGGGATTACAGAGCTGGATCACTCACAGGTTATATATATATATGTAACAGAACCCTTGGGCTGCTCCGATTGAAACAGAACCCACGGACTGTTTAGTTAGGGGCCCAAATGCCCCCCGCCAGAATTATAACTCTCAATACCAGAGTTTGGTGAAAAGAAAAAGAATTGTTTATTTACACAAAGTCCTGCCTCCCCCTCCCAGACCGGGCCAGTCTTAGGAAAGTCAGAAACACAGTTTCCCTACTTCCTAGGCACAGTTCAGCTTTACCAGTAGCTGCCAATCACTCAGTTCTGATTGGGGAGGTCCTTTCTATGCTGTGGTGCCCTCCAGCTCTCAGTGCAGGACCGCCTGGATTCTCAGCCTCCTTGTAAACTGCCTTCTTCCTGCAAACCGCATGGATCTCCTCTCCTTCTCTAAGCAGCCTGGCAAGAGCCTCTTCTTAAAGCAGCTTGGAGATCCCTTCTCCAAGCCAGATGGAGGGAGCCCACAAGAGCCAGAGAGTGAGGGCATGAGGACCAGGGAGAGCCTGAGAGAGAGCCTCCTAGAGCCAGAGCCAGCCCAAAAAATGTCCGCAGCTGCTTCTCTTCCTCCCTGCCTCTCTCTCCCCTTGCATCCTCTCACGCAGTGGGTGTAGCAAACCGTTCTGACCATTTACAAAACCCTACGTAGGCTCTGTCTGCTTCTTCGTACCAGCCCACAGTCCAAGATCCCTCCCATCTTCCTGAGTCTTAGAAGTAAAGCGGATCCTTGCAACAATGTTTCCAGCCACTAGCTCCAGGCATGCAAGGGCATCCTGAAAGCTGCTTCCTGCTGCCTATCTCCCAGCCATAAACTCTGGAGTTTGTTTTTGGACTCCCCTGTTTCTGTGACATATATATATATATATATATATATATATATATATATATATATATATATTCCCATACTGATGGGTGATTTGAAACTCTACTGTCTAAAATGGAGTCCAGAGAAAGAAGCATTTTGTAAATCCAGGTTTGGGTCACAAATCCAGACTGTGGTGAAGGTTTCTGTTACTCAGGCCATATGACCCAGCTGATCTGATGGTGCTAGGCTTATCCATAGTGTATTAGAGGTGAGCTGGAACCTCTAGCAAACTATGCCAAAGGATATATTGCATAGACAAGTAAGCAGGGCCTCAGCTCAGAACACACAAGTTATTTCTTGATTTCTGCTATATATGAAACCTCATATATAAGCCCCTACAACACTGATCAGCACCCATACATCTGTTGACAGAAAATCCAGGGTAATGAACACTTCCTTGATCCAAGTGGTAAAAAAACTGATGGTCAAATGCTTTTGCCTTGTATCACGTGGGTAGACAGTTCTGAGATGTATTTTATAAGATGGCCCAAAAGAAACCATCAGAGTAATAGATGCCCACAGTGACGTTCAACTCATTTACACAGCCTTTTGTTCGCTGTCCCTTCTGCTTTTCACTCTCCACATCTAGCAATTTGGCTTTATGAAATTACTTCCCCAAAACACCGCCTGTGTTCAGATATTTGTCTCAAAGCATTATTTCAGGGGAATCCAATGTAAGATATCCTGTTAAAATTCTTTTTAAATGCAAAAGAGAAAGTTGCATTATTCTAATATGTCAAGATAAGAACAAAGAAGGATTTTTTTCTGCATGCATTTATTTATGAAGAAAAATAATATCCTCAAAAAAAACTAATTTAAAATACAACAAAAAAATGGGTAATGATGAATCTCCTTTCTTTCTCATAGAAACAAAGGAGATGATATATTTGAATATAGATTTAGAAATCAAATGTAATCAGACAAGACTGTAAACTGAGCTGGTCAGCAATATTTGATACAATTTTGAGTTACTTCAATGATGTCTCTAGTTCTGTGTAAAGAAATTAAGTTCAAAAGCAATTTGGTTTTTACAGATGAAAACACAAATCAGGTACTCGTTTGAGTGTTTTTTTTTATTTTTTTTATTTTCTCTAATCTTTTCTGTGCCTTCTTCTTTTCTCTCTATTTCTGGTGAAGGAAAGTTTGGCAAAATTGAGGTAGACAACTATTTAGGAAAGAGGCAATAGGAATGAATATATGAGCCCCGAATCCTGTCACTTAATTTACCTTGGATCATATTTAGAGTCAGAGCATATAGGTTTACCTTTATTTTATCTTGGATATAGAGAGAAAAAAATCAGATAAATGGTAGTCTTCCTTTCTTTGTCTGCATATGTCTTGTTTTTTAACTCTCTAGAGTAACACAATATGTCACTCGTAAATGGGTTGCTACTTCTAGCTGTCACTTTTGATCAGAAAGCACACAGGTTTGCAGCATGAAACTTGTAAATAAAAATCAGGAAATAAAAACAATTTCCATTTTCACTTAAAAACTCACCAACTGTGGTGCTCTGAGCAGCATGTGGTAGTTAAGAAAACATGCCTTTCATTTGTCTTCTGTTGAAAATATAATTTGGAGAAAGAATGAGGACTGAAAATGTTTCTTTCAGCTTCCTCATTATTTGGGAATGCTGTGAAGATATCACTTTAATTAAGTAAAAGCTGTGAAGTCTGTTCCCCTCCTGTCTTAGGTCTAATGAGGCCAAAGAGGCTCTATGTGACATTTTAATTCAGTGGTAGATATAAATATTTTGTATTATTTTCCCAAATAGACAAGAATTTCAAAACAAAACATGGCTCTTAACTTCCTCATTGGTTCTTGACTCTAAATTGTTAAGTGCTTTCTTACAACAGCTGCAACAATACTTGATATAACAGAACCTAAATAATATTAAATACTTAAAATTTAAAATTATCTAATTTCAGGATTAGTTAAATCTCAGCCTGCCTTCTGTGTCTATAGAATCTTGTCTGCCACAATGACTCCTGTCAGAAATCATATCATTAGTTTTCCTTATTTTCATTCTAGCTCATGGCTTCTCACCCCTCTTTTGCTAGTAAAAGCTCCACAGACCAGAATTATTTTTTTTTTTATGACTACAAAGCCCCATGAGGTATAAAATTGTATTGTGTATAAAATAATCATGTGCTATTGATTTTACTAGTTTTGGAAAAAATATTACAAATTTAATTTAAAAAATAATATAACCCCCTTAAGCCCTGGCTGCTGTGGCCCAGTGAATTGAGCATCGGCCTGCAAACCAAGTGTCGCTGGTTTGATTCCCAGTCAGGACACATGACTAGGTTGCACGTCAGGTCCCCAGTTGGGGGCGCGAGTGAGAGGCAACCACACAGTGATGTTTCTCTCCCTCTCTTTCTCCCTTCCCTTCTCTCTAAAAATAAATAAATAAACAAACAAACAAACAAATAAATTATTTTAAATAAATAGTAAAAAAAAAAATATATATATATATATATATATATATATATAACCCCTTAATGCTCTAATATTACTTTGGTCAGTTTCAGGCAAATAGTGTGCCAAATCTGATCAAATGAACCAATTAAAAGGTTGAAACAATTTCTTAAATTTTACTGTGTACCTATCTGAATGGCCAAAATCTGGAACACTAACAACACCGATGCTGGTGAGGCTATGAAGCAAGAACTCTCCTTCATTGTTGGTAGAAATGCAAAATGGTACAGCCATTTTGGAAGGTGGTTTGGTGGTTCCTTATAAACTAAACATACTCTTACCTTATGATCCAACTATTGGATTCCTTGATGCTTATCCTAAGAAGCTGAAAACTTACATCGACACAAAAACCTGCAGAGACATTTATATCAGCTTTACTCATGATTGACAAAACCTGGAGGCAACCATGATGTCCTTCTTTAGGTAAGTGGGTAAATAAATGGTGGTATAGCCAGACAATGGAGTGTTATTCAGTGCTAAAATGAAATGAGCCATCATGCCATGAAAATATATGTAGTTATCTTAAATACACATTACTAAGTGAAAGAAGACAATCTGAAAAAGCCAAAACTATGGGGAAAATTAAAAGTTCTGTGGTTGCCAAAATTGTTGACTGTACAACATGAAAAGTAAACCCTAAAGTAAACTTGGGACTATGGGTGATTTTGATGTGTCAATATAGATTCATCCTTGGCTTAAAAAAAGTACCACTCCTGTGATTGATGGAGGAGGATATGCATGTATGATAGCAGTGAGTAAATGTGAAATCTCTCTACCTTCCCCCAATTTTGTGGTACACCCAAAATTACTCTAAAAGATAGTTTTAAAAAGTGTGGACTGGACAAAAGTAAATGTTGAGAAAGTTTTCGGAGGTAAAGATAAGGAGGTAAGAATTTAGAATTAGAAGATACTGCTTTACCTATTGGTAGCTTGGTAATCATGGCCAAATCTCTTTAAACTGTCTGCAATCCTATTTCTACATGTATGTTATGACACTAAATTCCTGTCTCACCAGGATGCTCAAGGAGAATATGAAGTAATATACAGAAATATACATATTTATCTATTATTCAGTAAGATGAAGAATTCTCAATGTAGATAAAATACATCTATCTGTAGGATAACATAAAATAAAAGTGATACTTTGCAGATTTGTTATGCATCAGAACCAGCTGAGCTAACACCCAAGTGATCTTTTTGCAACTTTATAACTCTATTTTTAGAAAGCCAATCAATAACTATTTCTCTATTCATAATACAGACTGAGATACTTTTTTTTAACTAAAAATATTACTAATGCCCTTTATTGATTTTGCAGCCAGTCAAAAGAAAAGAAAATAAAGACTACTTTCAACCTGGGCAATTCTGTCTTGAGGTAATATTTAAATACATAAAAAGAAAGTCAATTTCTTCTGCTTGGATCACAGAATAGGACAATGATTAAATATGTCTATGCTTCACTCTCCCATCTGTGGGAATTCTTTCTTTAGTTGTTATTGGCCTTTAGGTTTTCACCCAACAATCTTCCCTGAGCTCTAAGATCTGGAGTAGCAATGACTATAGGTCAATAGTTTTCAGAAGCCAAAAGTCTTGATGATGACAAAGGAAAATAAAAATAAAACTTTTCCAAAGGGGTTTCAGAGAAGAACTTCGAAATAATCTAAACTGCACTGCAGTCATTTCTAGCACTGTACTGGGGTTATTATTTTAGTTTCAATTTTCATCCAGAAGTTGATTCTAGAATTTTTTCAGGAAAAATCCATGTCTCTCACTTCAAAAGGAATGAGTACATCTAAAGCTACTTTCCATGGACTGGAACAAGGTTACACAGAAGGGACAGAAAAGATGAACCCAGAACATCTTAGGCTGTAAAGAACTACTAAAATTATGATGATGTGTCGAAAGGACATAGAAGCCAGTTTGAGGTGTGTCCTATAGACCAAAAGTGAGATAATTTGAAGTCAAAATAAGTAATTTTAGTAATAAGTTAATATTATATTTAATAATAACTGCAACCTATTGAATAAAATACGAGTCAATGTGTATTCGCTGTTATGCATACAAAGAAAAACTGGAAGTTTAGTAAGAAATTGGGTATTTATATAAGTACCTCCTCACAAAATGCTGATTAATTCTAAGGAAAATGAGTAACTTTACAGTGAGGAAGCCTGACAGACACCATCTTAATCAAGTGATGAAAGTGAACATATTCAATAACTAGATGAATTCAAATACTTTGCCAATTTATAGAAGCCGCAGTATTGTACATCATGAAGAATGTGAGCCAATTTGAAGTAGAAGGGCATATTACAAAATAGCTAGTGTGTAATCTTCAAAATTATCAAGGACATAAAAGCTAAGGAAAGACTAAGGGAATGTTCAAGATGGAAATAAGCTGAAGGAAAATTATATTTAGATGCATTGTGTGATTCTAGACTTTATCCTTCTGCTATAAAGGACACTATTGACATGATAAAACCTGAATGGCTTCTGTGGCTTAGATGGCAGTGATGTACCAATGCTCTTTTCCTGGTTTTGATGTTTATATTGTGGTTACTTGGGAGAATGTATTGTTTGTAGAAAAGGCAGACTAAAACATTCAATAGTATAGGGCATTGGGTCAGCAACACATTCTCAAATGGCACCAGGGAAAAAAGTTTTGCGGTGCTCTTGTGAGTTTTCTGTGGGTTTGAGATTTCATATATCCATGACTCTATCAAAAAAAAAAAATCGGACTTCCGGCCAAGATGGAGGCTTAGACGGACACGCTAAGTCTCCCTCTACAACTAGAGAGGAATACAACTACTTCAAAACAAAGGATAACTAGAAATTCCAGAAAATAAAACTACACGGAAGCCCAACATATGAAGTTATAAACCAGCGGTGCCATTCGGGCAGGTAAGAGTTAAAGAGGGCAAAGCTGTTTGCGGAGCGGCGGGGCGGCGAAAAAGCCCGTCGGCAGTCAAGCCCCTGGCAGTGCGCAACCCCAACGCTGGGGAGAGCGGCCACCGCATCGCCTTGAACAGTGAGGCCCAGGGGGGCGGGAGGACGGATCCCGGTCTCCTAGCTGAATAACTGTGTGAATCCATTTTGGACCCCCGCCCCCAAAGAAAGAAAGCACCACAGGGCTGTGAAATAGGTCGCAGACAGGCGCCGGTCACTGACTTGTGACGCCAAACGGCGCCGGTCGCTGGGTCATTACGAGTACACAGGCACTGCCCCCGACAGCCGGCCCGAGAAAACAAAACGCATCTGTCAAAATGAGGCAGACAACTATAGAAATACCGGTGACACAGCTCACCAGGCAGCAGATAGAGAACCTGACAGATGAACAGATAAGAAACCTGTCAGAGGCTCAGTTCTGGGCCATTGTTATCAGGTGGCTTACAGAATTCACAAAAGAGCAGGAAAAAGATAAGAAAGAAGCGAAAAACTTTCATAACGAAAGGAACAAAACCGCATACAAGATAGATGGTGAGGAAAAAAAATCCAGAGTTCATTTCAACAAACTGGAATATGGAGAAGGAACAAGCAGTCAACCAATGCAGCGAGAGGAAATGGGAAGCAACAATGAAAGGATCAGAAACCTCTGGGACAGTTATAAAAGGCCCAACATAAGAATCATTGGTTTGCCAGAGAATGAGGAAGATGAACTAGAACTTGAAAAATTGAGTGAAAATATAATAAAGGAGAACTTCCCAGACTTGGGGAAGGGAATAGACCTGCAGGTCCAGGAAGCAAGGAGAGTTCCCAAGAGACTGGACCCAGGGAGAACCACTCCAAGACACATTATAATCAAAATGTCAAAAATTAAAGATAAAGAGAGAATCTTAAAAGCAGCCAGAGAGAAGAAAAGAATTATGTACAAAGGGGTCCCAATTAGACTATCAGCTGACTTCTCAAGGGAAACCCTACAGGCAAGAAGAGACTGGCAAGAAATATTCAAAGTAATGAAAATCCAAAACCTACAACCACGAATACTCTATCCAGCGAAATTGTCATTCAGAATAGAAGGACAGAGAAAGTGTTTCCAGGACAAAATAAAACTGAAAGAGTTCATTAGATCCAAACCACTGTTATATGAGATGTTAAAGGGACTGGTTTAAAAAAAAAAAAAAACAGAAGCTAGGGAGATGAAACAAAGGCAAACTAAATAGGCAACGAGAGGGGAAGAGGAACTGTGGGTACGGGAAGCATATTGGGGGGAGGTCAACAGGGAGGGGGAATGGGGAAAGGGAGGGAGATGATATAGGAATTGGGGATCAAGGTAGGAGGGAATGGAATAGACGGAGAGAGGTTGGGAGGAACTGTATGCACAACTAATGGACATAATCTAAAAGGGGGGGACAACTGGAGGGAGGGGGGCCACCGGGTGGAGGGGAGCAGAGGGAAGGGAAATTGGCACAAATGTAATATTTTAATCAATAGAACACATTAAATCTGAAAAAAAAAATCAGCAGAAATTAAGCCATGCAAAAGACCTTGCTTATTTTAATGACTTTTCTAATATATTTTTTTAATTAAATATAATTATCAAGGAAAATGCTACAGAATTATATATGAGGGGGTACCTTCAAAAAACAAAATTTACTTATAAAAAGTCATGTATTTATTCTTACATGTTTAAAATTCAGTCACCTTCAAAGTGGTCTCCATTTGTTGTAATCAATACACCCTATTCAGATGTATTTTCTGCTACTCAAAACAGTTTTCGAACTTGTTGATTTTTATGCCTTTTAGTGCTTCTGCTGTTCTTTGTTTCACCTTTTCCACATTGGTAAAAGATTTCCCTTTGAGGACTTTTTTCATCCAGGGAAACAAAAAAGTAGTTGCTTGGGGTGGGATTGGTTGAATAGGGAGCTTGGGGCACAGGGTCATTCTGTTTCTGGTCAAAACTGCTGAGCACGCAGCACAGTGTGGGCATGTGTGCTCATAAATCACCCATCATGAAATGGGCAAACATGCTGAGTCTTCAAAAAAATCACTAAAGCTGAATGCAGCCTCTCACAATAATGCCAGCTGGTACACTGAAATGGATGGATTCCTACAACACTCACCTAGCAGGAGAAGCCTATGCTCTAGAAGATAAATCCGCATTTGGGGTTTTTTTTTAGTTTCCCCCTCATAAAGTAAAAACTAAGTCCCTCATATATTTTCTACTCCCAAACCACTCTTAGGAATGGACACTATTAGCGTTTTAGAATGTATCCTTTCTGGGTTTTGCTAGCATGATAATGGTAATAAACTGAACAGTTAATAACATACCATACAACCAGCTAGCCAGAGTTCAAATCCCCCTGTTCCTTAGCAGTTCCACAAATTTAAGCATGTTACTTAATTAACATCTCCTTGTAGTAGTTCCTTCATTTATGTAATTAGGCTGATAATCATATCTGCCTAATAGGTTGATTATAAGATTAAACGATGCATGTGGGACCCCAGAATTGTGCTTAGCTGTAACTATCTTTCCTTGCTTTTACATACACATGTATGTACATCTAGTTTTTCACACACAAAAAATGCTATCATAATGTTAATTGTATGATTTTATTTTCCTGCAATCAACATTTCATGTTGTTTTTCTGATGTCAATAAAAATTATAATTTTTCTTACTAAAATTGTATCAAACTATTGTTTCATTTATAATCACAAAGGAGAGTTGATTAGATTATCATACTCCCTTCAAAAATTCTATAACTTGAATGGTTATCCATCTTTCCCCAGGGATCCAAAGGGTTGTCAATATACAGCAGCTTCATGCAGAATTGCCTTTGAGACAATCCCAACAGCACTGGGATGTTTGACAATTTGATATCACAACTGTCTTGACAGTGCTAGGCCATGAACAAACAGCTGATGTGCTCAGCAGTCAGGAGTGGTAACAGGAGAGCCAACATTAGGGGAAGGAAACAGAAGGACATGGAAAGGTTTTCTTTGAGTCTGGAGGTCAACACAGTGGTTGAGTTGAAGATCGACTACCCAAGCAGAATTAGAATTGAAGCATGAGAGTGGGTGCCTCTGACACTGGAAACAGCTGGTGCTCATGGAAGCCTGGCAGAGTTAGCAGGACCAGTGAACCTCAAAGGCCTAGGAAGAAAGACAGAACTCAGTGACTCAGCAATCAAAGGACCAAAGTCCAGACTGAGAAAGTCGACCATGAAAATAGACATAAAGAACAGCAAAAAAATTTTACCCTTCTGATACTGTGGCAAAACTCTGCTTCATTTCAGGACATTTCTAGGAAGGCAAGAACTAAGTCCCAGCTCGTGTGATCTGAGTGTGGCAAAAAAAGGCCCACACTTTCTTGGACTTGAAATAGGAGCAAGTGGATCCTGACAGCAGGACACTTAGAGCATATGATCAGAGATGGCACACAGGCTGATCTTCAGGGGCCACAAGCAGCTACCATGAAACTCAGTGATTTATAAATTTTATTGAATAACTATAATATGAAGTTCTCATAAGACAGGAGTAAACTTTATTGAAACAACATTCTGTCAGGTGCTCTTTTTGAGCACCAACTCTTTTCCATACTAGTAAGGAAGTATACTATTCTCTCTATCCAGAAAGTGATTTATGAAAATATGAGTCCTTAATAATAAGGTTTAGTAAAAATGAAAAAAAAAATTATTTTTGGATCTTGACAGTAACCATGCTGAGAAAAGATAGAACTTTGTAGTTTAAAATGTAATAACTTGAATAAAGAACAGAATTTTACTAATCAATTACAAAAAGTTCTGACAAATCAAAGGGGGAAAATCTTTGGCCAACATGGTAAAGGAACAAGTCACATTCTCTCCTGGCTTCTGAGGTTTTGGGTTGTGTTTGGGGAAGGTGGTCAATAGTTGCCCCATTGCACAACTCCAGAATTCCCAGTTCACACAGTAGTGTGTGGTAACAATGCCTCCTGGAGTTGTATGGTGCACACAACATGCACAGGCAAATATGGCAACTTTGCTGCTCATCTTAATCTTTAAAGCTTGTTCCACCATCACCTGAGCTGAACTTGGCTCCTTTGGTAATTATATTTATATTCCTGGTATCCACTTTTGCAGTTGTACAAAGTCAACTTTAAGGGCAGACTTTTTCAGCTGATTTCTATGTCAGCTTTAATCCCTTCAACATGCTCTTAAAAAATGCTTCCTGCATGCTAAGTCTTATATCTTTTCTACAGAATGTCTGCCACACCAGCAGTAAATTTCCTCAGTGTAGCTTAGATTCTTTGCTGTAAAGAAAGAACTTAACTTCCTTAAGCAGAAAGCACCACTTTCCAGTTAGACATAGCTAAATCTGTACCCTGACATGAAACCTTTTTTTTTTTTTTTTAAATTCTCACCCAAGGACATTTTTTCCATTGCCTTTAGAGAGAGGAAAGGAGAGAAATATTGATGTGAGAGAGAAGCATCAATTGGTTGCCTCCAATACACACCCAGACCAGGGATTGAACTTACAGCCTAGGTGTGTGCCCTGATTGGGAATTGAACCCACAACCTTTTGGTTATAGGAAGATGCTCCAATTAACTGAGCCACACTGGCCAGGGCTTAAGATGCAACTTCTTGATACTATTGGATGATTATTAACATTATTATTTATTAATATTATAGTCAATATTTATAGGCTACATATTATTTTTCAACTTATATTACATGCTATAATTATATTGTAATACTTACACAAATAAAAACTTGTCTCTCTCCTAAAGTTGCTTATAGTCTTATTAGCAAGGAGGACAGGGGCACAGAAATTAAAATTCAGTGTAAGTTCTTTTAGGGGCATATAATTTCACTGGATGCCAGAGGACAAGTGCTCTTACTCTTTGTGTGTCCAGTCTCTGGTCTGTATTATATTTTACCATTTAGTGATTAAACAAATGCTATTCCAGCTTATGGATGAAAAGGCTCTATTAGCCTGGCATGTGATGACAACTATTGACTGGTTGAAATTGAGAAAGATTCCAAAAGAAAGACTCTTCAATTTCAGCCTTGAAAGATAAGTAACATACTTGTAGTAAGAGAAGATACAAAAACATATCCAGCATAGTGTGAGCAAGGCCATACATATATGTTCTCTGCCTGGTGTTCTCCTCCCCCAGATACCATGCCTCATTCTCACTTTAATCAGATGTCAAAGGTCATCGTACTAGAGATTTCTGGCCTGATGACCATTTCTAAAAAAGCTCTCTTTTCATCACTCTCTCCCTTTGTCTCTCTTAAATTTTACTTCTTAGATTTATGTATATTTTACCTAATTTTTAGTGTCTGTGTATCCTGATTTAAATATGAGCCCCATAAAACAGAGAAAATACTATTTTGTCTACTTTAGAAGTCTCAGGTTCAAGGACAATGTCTAATACAGAGGAGATACTGAATAGCGTTGTGGTGGTGGTGGTTGTTCGGAGACAGTGTGGGAGGCAGGAAGAAAGAAAATAGAGTGGACCCTTGAACAACATAGTTTTGAACTGCACAAGTCCATCTATTTATACATGAATTTTTTCAACTGATACTGTAACTGAACTTTTTCTTTTTTGTGATTTTAATATTTTTTCTCTTGCTTTATTGAAAGTAAGTATATAATAGATGTAACATACAAAATATTTATTATTCAACCATTTATCTTATTGATAAGGTGGTCATCAGTAGAACATTAGTAGTTTTACACAGATTTTCAACTGCAGAGAAGGGGAATATGGTCAAGTCACCAACCCGGACATTGTCCTAATTGATTGGGAGGCATGACTATGAAGGATAGCTTGAACTAAGTGGTTTTCTCTCCTTAATTCAGCTCATTGGAAAACAAGTCAATACTTGGTCACCATATCCTCCACTCAGGAGATTCCCCAGTCACACCCCTACAGAAGCCCTCTCTGTTCCTCCCCTCCCCTTAAAGAACAGGCACTACACTTTTGATTAAGTTGCCAGTCCCATTAGACTAGCAAATTTAGTCATCTCCAAGCACCCTTTTGTACTGACAGAAGGATGATCTTTTCAATAGAAATGGAAATGTGCATGATCCTAGTTATGTCTGAATAAATACCAGCATGTGAAAAAAAATAAAAATATAAATAAATAAATAAATAAATAAATACCAGCATGTGAAGTGCTCCACGCTCCCTGAAAATGCAACTTTGCACTTTCATGACCTGTGTATATAATTAGCAGTTGTGATAAGCTTTGTCTTCCTTGCTGCTCTTCACTTCAATATTGACATTTCATTGTTGTTCCTAGGCATGACTTTTAGCAGAGCACATTTTACACCTCATTTAAACCACATTTGCTCAAGCAGAGGCGATGATTTTGTTGCCTTGAATATCAGTACCCTGAACCCAGTCATGTGCTGTTTTGTTTAATATTAGTAAAATAATGCTATTCTTTTGCCTGGATCATCTGTTTAGGTATTGTACTTAAGACACAGGTTTAACATACGCTGCTCTATCTTGAAACATTATTGATGAATTATTTTATGTGATGTTTAGTCTTATAGATTAGCAAAGTTTTATAGTTATCAAAATAAGCTATAAATAACTAATTCATTTTCTGACATTCAATATTATTTTATATTAGTTAGAGGTGTACAGCATAGTGGTTGGGCAGTCATATAATATAAAAAAGTGATTTCCCAATATTTCAAGTAACAACTTGGCACCACACATAGTTATTACAATACTCTTGACTATGTTCTCTATGCTGTACTTGACATTCTCAGGACTATTTTGTAACCACCAATTTGTACTTCTAAATTTCTTCATCTTTTTCCTCCAGCCCCTCCCCCAAACACCCTCCCCTCTGACAACCATCAGTCTGTTCTCTGTATGACTCTGTTCTGTTTGTCCATTTATTTTTTTCTTTATATTTATTATATAAGTTAAATTATATGGTATATGCCTTTTTCTGACTTACTTCACTCAGCATTATACCCTCTAGGCCCATCCATGCTGTTCAAATGGTAAGATTTCATTCTTTTTGTGTAACATTCCATTTTATATGTGTACAGTGACTTTTTCATTCACTTGTTTATTGATGGGCACTTGGGTTGCTTCCATATCTTGACTATTGGGCCCATATATCTTTTCAAATTAGTGTTATGGCTTTTCTCAAATATATTCTCAGAATCCTTCTGAAGATATGGTGTGTCATTCTATTTAGCTGTTTTAAAATATATTTTAATAAACTTTTCAAATTAAAAAAAAGCAGAATTAGACATAGTTTAGGAATGTAGCAAGTTCTAAGAGCTGTTAAACAGAAATCTCAGAAACAGCTCCTCGTGGGATTTTTGTGAGGAATCAAATACTTGTACCTATACATCTGATTGAACTGTAGTGGAAACATCACTTTGTTCCTCACATGCTCAATGAATCATGAGCCTTAGGCTCATAGTCTCAGGCTTAGTTACTGAAGACAGCCCTGAAAGGTTAAGAAATTTGCCAAAATCAGATGTTTAACTGGAGAAAATGTTTTAAACCATAACTCTTGTAATTTCAGCAAGCAATTCCAGCACCCAAGTCACTCGTGCATCATAAATGAGTGTGTGCGTGTGTGTATGTGTATCAGTGACTAAATAAACTAGTACATCTAAACTTGCTCCACAAGTCAGTTAATTTTTAGCATGGGTTTTTGTAGATGTCACAAGCATAATATGTAAAAACTTCTTTGGCCACAATAAAGTTAGTCCCAAATATATGACATAAATCTAGAGGCTTAAAAATAAGTCTAAACCTTACATCATAAAGTAACTTTGCTTAAATACGAGGCCCCTAAACTTATCAACTATTCTTTTATATTTTTTATCTCCACATAGATAATTTATTTTTTTTAATTTTATTATTTGTTTTTCAATTACAGTTGTCCCATTTTTCCCCCATTGCTCCCCCCTCCCAGCCCATTCCTTCTCCCACAATCATATCCCTCCCTGTTGTCCATGTCCATGAGTCATTCATATACGTTCCTTGACCTGACTCTTCCCTTACTTATCCCCCTTCTCTCCCTCCCCCCTCCCCCCTACTGACTACTATTCTAGTCTTTGCCTATTTAGTTCATTTGTTTTTGTTCCTCTTTAGTTTCCTGTATTGGGTGATATCATATGGTATTTTTCTTTCTTTGCCTGGCTTATTTCACTAAGCATAATTCTCTCTAATTCCATCCCTGTCATCGCAAATGGCAGGAGTTCCTTCTTTCTTTCTGCTACATAGTATTCCATTGTGTAGATGTACCACAGTTTTTTGATCCACTCATCTACATACAGATGGGCACCTAGGCTGTTTCCAGCACTTAGCTATTGTAAACAGGGCTGCTATGAACATAGGGGTGCATAAGTTCTCGTGAATTAGGGTTTCAGGATTTTTCGGGTATAATCCTAGCAGTGGAATCACTGGTTCAAATAGCAGTTCCATTTTTAGTTTTTTGAGGTAATTCCATACTGTTTTCCATAGTGGCTGCACCAGTCTGCATTCCCACCAACAGTGCAGTAGGGTTCCCATTTCTCCACATCCTCGCCAGCATTTGTTGTTTGTTGATTTGTTGATGATGGCCATTCTGACTGGTGTAAGGTGGTATCTCATTGTGGTTTTTACTTGCATCTCTCTGATGGCCAATGATGTTGAGCATTTTTTCATGTGTCTATGGACCTTCTGTATGTCCTCTTCAGAGAAGTGTTTGTTCAGGTCCTGTGCCCATTTTTTAATTGGGTTGTTTGTTTTCTTGATGTTGAGTCATATAAGCTCTTTATATATTTTGGAGATCAGTCCCCTGTCTTTGATATCATTGGCAAATATGTTTTCCCATATGGTTGGTTTCCTTTTCATCTTGCTGATGTTTTCTTTTGCTGAGCAGAAACTTTTTAGTTTGATGTAGTCCCATTTGTTTATTTTTTCCTTTATTTCTCTTGCCTTGGGAGATGTATCCGTGAAGATATTGCTACGTGTGATATCTGAAATTTTCCTGCCTATGTTTTCCTCTAGGACTTTTATGGTATCACGGCTTATATTTAAGTCTTTAATCAATCTTGAGTTTATTCTCGTGTGTGGTGTAAGTTGGTGGTCTAGTTTCATTTTTTTTGCACGTCCCTGTCCAGTTCTCCCAGCACCATTTGTTAAAGAGGCTCTTCTCACTCCATTTTATGTTCCTTCCTCCTTTTTCAAAAATTAGTTGACCATAGAGGCCTGGGTTTATTTCTGGGCTTTCAATTCTGTTCCACTGATCTATATGTCTGTTCTTATGCCAGTACCAGACTGTTTTGATCACAGTGGCTTTGTAGTATTGTTTGATGTCTGGTATCGTGATTCCTCCTGCTGTGTTCTTCTGTTTCAAGATTGCTTTTGCTATTCGGGGTCTTTTTTGGTTCCATATGAATTTTTGGAGCATTTTTTCTAGGTCTGTGAAATATGTCATTGGTATTTTGATAGGGATTGCATTGAATTTGTAAATTGCTTTGGGTAGTATGGCCATTTTGATGATGTTGATTCTTCCCATCCAAGAACATAGTATTTGCCTCCATTTATTTGTATCTTCCTTAATTTCTTTCTTCAATGTTGCATAATTTTCAGTGTACAGGTCTTTTATCTCTTTGGTTAAGTTTATTCCTAGGTACTTTATTTTTCTTGTTGCTATAGTAAATGGTATTTTCTTTTTTGCTTCTGTCTCTGAGATTTTATTGTTGGTGTACAGAAATGCCTTAGATTTCTGTATATTTATTTTGTACCCTGCTATTTTGCCAAATTCACTTATTATATCAAGTAGTCTTTTAGTGGAGTTTATAGGGTTTTCTAGGTATACTATCATGTCGTCTGCAAATAGTGATAGTTTTACTTCTTTGCCAATTTGGATGCCTTTTATTTCTTTGTCTTGTCTGATTGCTATGGCTAGGACTTCCAACACTATGTTGAACAGAAGTGGGGAGAGTGGACAGCCTTGTCTAGTTCCTGATTTCAGGGGGAATGCTTTCAGTTTTTGTCCATTGAGTATGATGTTGGCTTCAGGATTCTCATATATAGCCTTGATTATGTTAAGGTATGCTCCCTCTATTCCCATTTTGCTGAGTGTTTTCAATATAAATGGGTGTTGTACTTTATCAAATGCTTTTTCTGCATCTATAGATATGATCATGTGATTTTTGTCTTTCATTTTGTTTAGGTGATGTATTATATTTATTGATTTGCCAATATTAAACCATCCTTGCATCCCTGGGATGAATCCCACTTGATCATGGTGTATGATCTTTTTGATGTATTATTGGATCCTGTTTGCCAAAATTTTATTGAGGATTTTAGCATCTATGTTTATCAGTGATATTGGCCTATAGTTTTCTTTCTTTGCTGTGTCCTGACCTGGTTTTGGGATTAGGGTAATACTGGCTTCATAGAAAGAGTTTGGGATTTTTCCTTCTTCTTGGATTTTCTGGAATAGTTTGAGGAGGGTAGGAGTTAGTTCTTCCCTAAAGGTTTTGTAAAATTCGCCTGTGAAGCCATCCGGTCCAGGGCTTTTGTGTGCAGGGAGATTTTGGATTACTGTCTCAATTTCCTTCATTGTTATTGGTTTGTTGAGAATTTCTACTTCTTCTTGATTCAGTTTTGGAAGGTTATATGTTTCTAGAAATTTGTCCATTTGTTCTAGGTTGTCAAATTTCTTGCCATATAGTTGTTTGTAGTAATTTCTTATAATTGTTTGTATTTCTGAGGTATCAGTCGTGATTTCTCCTCTTTCATTTCTGATTTTGTTTATTTGGGTCTTCTCTCTTTTTTTCTTAATGAGCCTGGCTAGAGGCTTGTCAATTTTGTTTATTTTTTCAAAGAACCAGCTCCTAGTTTTGTTGATTTTTTGGATTGTTCGTCGTTTCGTTTCTATGTCGTTTAATTCTGCTTTGATCTTGATGATTTCCTTTCTTCTTTTTGCCATAGGCTTTGTTTGTTGTTGCTGTTCTAGTTCTTGTAGCTTTATGGTTAGGTTTTTTATTTGAGATTCTTCTAGCCTTTTCAGATATGCCTGTATTGCTATGAACTTCCCTCTTAGGACTGCTTTTGCTTTGTCCCATAGGTTTTCGGCTGTTGTGTGTTCATTGTCATTAGTTTCTAGAAATTTCTTGATTTCCTCTTTGATGTCATTGTTAACCCATTCGTTATTTAAGAGCATGTTATTCATTCTCCGTGAGTTTGGGTGTCTTTGATTATTTTTTCCTGAGGTTGATTTTTAGTTTCAAGGCATTGTGGTCTGAAAAGATGCTTGATATGATTTCAATTTTCTTGAATTTGTTGAGGCTTGTTTTGTGTCCTATTATGTGGTCTATCTTTGAAAATGTCCCATGTGCCTTTGAAAAGAATGTATATTTTGCTTCTTTGGGGTGAAAACTTCTATATATATCAGTTAAGTCCATGTGGTTTAGTGTGTTGTTCAATGCCTGTATATCCTTGGTGTTTCTTTGCTTGGATGATCTGTCTATTGTTGATAATGGAGTGTTGAAGTCTCCTACTATGAGTGCATTGTTGTTGTTATCCTTTTTGTGGTCTTCTAGTATTTGCTTTATGTATTTGGGTGCTCCTATGTTGGGTGCATATATGTTTATCAGTGTTATATCTTCTTGATGAATCGTTCCTTTAAGTATTATGAAATGTCCTTCTTTGTCTCTTTTTATTGCCCTTGCTTTGAAATCCGTTTTGTCTGATATGAGGACTGCTACCCCAGCTTTTTTTTCAGGTCCATTTGCTTGGAATATTTTTTTATATCCCTTTACTTTCGGTCTATGGAAATCTTTTGTTTTGAGGTGTGTTTCTTGTAGACAGCAAATATGTGGGTCCTGTTTTCTTATCCATTCCGTTACCCAATGGGAGCATTTAATCCATTTACATTTAAGGTTATTATTGACATGTATTTATTCATTTCCCTTTTGTATCTCTGTTCCTCTACTTGTTTTTTGTTTTTTCTCTTCCTTTTTCTTAGAATATTCCCTTTAGCATCTCTTGCAATGCTGGTTTGGTGGAGATGTATTCTTTTAGTCTTCCTTTGTCTGAGAAACTCCTTATTTCACCTTCTATTTTGAGTGAGAGCCTTGCTGGGTAGAGTATTCTTGGTTGTAGGCCTTTGTTTTTCATTGCTTGAAATATTTTTGACCATTCCCTTCTGGCTTGTAATGTTTCTGTTGAGAAATCGGTCGATAGCCTTATTGGAGCTCCCTTGTAAGTTATTTGCTGTTTTTCTCTTGCTGCTTTTAGGATTCTCTCTTTGTCTTGGAATGTTGCCATTTTAACTATGATGTGCCTTGGAGTGGGTTTTTGGGGGTTCCTCTTTATTGGAACTCTCAGTGCTTCTTGGACTTACATAACTTTTTCTCTCATCAGGTTCGGAAAATTTTCTGTCACTACTTCCCCTATCAGTTTTTCAATTCCATGCTCCTTTTCTTCTCCCTCTCTAAATCCAATGATCCTGATATTATCCTTTTAATGCTATCCTGTAATTCCCTTATATCTTGTTCATATTTTTTCAATCTTTTTTCATTTTGCTGTATCATTTGAGAATTATTACCTACATTATCCTCTAACTCCCTAATCCGATCTTCTGCTTCATTTAGTCTGCTTTTGACTGATTCTACTGTGTTTTTCAGTTCAGAGATTGCATTCTTCATTTCTTCCTGGTTCTTGTTGATAGTTTCTATGTCTTTTTTTATGCTGGTGTAGTTCTCTGCAAGTTCCCTGTAATTTTCTTGGAGCTGTTGGTAACTTCCTTGGAGGTTGTCATAGTTGTTTTTGAGGTTTCGAGCATATTGAGCTTCTTCACCACCATAGTTTTGAATTCTTGGTCTGACATTTGGGCTATGTCTATTCCATCTACCTCTCTTTCTAGAGATTCCTCTTTTCTTTTCATTGAGAGGTTGTTTCTGCATCTTACCATGTTGGATTCTTCTTGTTTGTTTTTGTTATTTGGATTTGTCTGCTTTGCCTTCCCACCTTTGTGGTATGAGACTTTTTATGGTAGATCTGGGGGTTTCAGTGGTGCAGTCTCTTTGATCTCCTGAGCCTGATGTTCTTGGGGTACCTTTTATATTGTTTGTTTATGCTGTCTGATTATATTTCAGATTTTTTTTTTGTTAGGATATTCCTTCTGGCTTGTTGATTGAGAGTCACTCTAGCCACTTTATCTCAAATTCTTTTGTGGAGATGTCAGTTCAACCTTCTTGTGTCATCTTTTTCTGCATCCACAGCTGGTCTAATGTGATGGGTCAGAGATTCCTATTCCTTGCAGCAGTGGTGTGTGCAAAGTGGCCGGCAAGGCGCAATGCAAGGCAGCCAAGAGCCCACCTCAGGTCTGCCACGTCGCACTCCAGGAAAGCAGGCCACACTGCGCTCTGGGGAAGCTGGCGAGGTGTTTTTTTTTTTTTCACTCAAGCACCAGTGCACACCCAAAGCGGCTGGGGAACTAAGCTCAGGCCTGCCGCACCGCGCTCCTAGAAAGCTGGCCACGCTGCGCTCTGGGAAAGCCCTTGAGGTGTTTTTTTGGCTCGAGCACCAGTGGGCGCCCAAGGTGTCTGGGGAACTAAGCTCTGGCCCACCACGCCGCACTCCGGGAAAGCCCTTGAGGTGTTTTTTGGCTCCAGTGCCTGTGTGCACCCAAGAGGCTGGGGAGCTAGCCTCAGGCCTGCAGCGCCTGTTCTGGGAGTTGGTCTTTCACCTCTTAGGGCAGGGCCACAGACACTTGTGCTCAGTAGATGTGAGTGTCTGTGAGTCACTGCTGCCCACTGTTCCCGGACCTCCTGAGCGGGCACGCGCAGAGCCTGGGCAAGTGCTCTGCGCTCTGGATTCCAGCCTGGTACTTCGGCCTGGGGCCCACTGGGCTGGCCAGGGGCGACTGCGCACAGTCTTCTGCGTGTCCAGAGGGCCCTCCCTGCGCCCATTGGGTCACTGATTTTATGTCTGTTGGCGTGTGTCTGAAGGGCACCTGGACGCGCAGCCCTGCGCACCTGGGCCAGTGAATGAGGGCACTTCCCTATGGGTGCCCCCGTTACCCAAGGGGAGGGTTGGGGGGTGGATGAGTGCACTACTGCGCCTGCGCTCCTCAAGAATGGCCTACCACCCCCAAACTTTCCTCCCCTCTCCACCATCCACTAGAAAAAAATATAAAGGAGAATTATGTTCTCACTTGCCTGGCAGCACACTGTCTCCTGTCCTTCAGTGCCAATGCCACTTGGTCGAGTCCCGTCTCTGCCAGCGGGCAGAGATCCGCTCTCCTCCCAACACCTCTCCTGGGTAGCCTGCGGTCGCCAAAAAGCCTTTGTTTACTTCCAGCCACAGCTCCGGCAGCCGTCCCAGTCAGGAATCCCGTTTCGTCCCCTTTTTCTCCGCTATCCTCACTAAACAGGTTGTTCCCAGATGGATTTTCTCTAATCCAGCAGTGCCTTGGCTCAACTCCTGCCAGTGTCCAGCTGCTCACTGAGATGTTCTGTCTGAAGTTAGCCCAAACTGCAGAAGGGTCTCGGGAGCCTGAAACCGCAGCCTCTCCTCACTCCTCCGCCATCTTCCCCCTTCTCTATCAACTATTCTAAGTCAAGGTGAAGGGGCACCAAATATTCCCTGTAAAAAGTTTCAGAGGTCTGCTAAATATGTAAATATGTAGGGGCTTCAGATGTTCTTTGTAAGAAGTAGCAAAGGCCTGCTAAAAAGCCTTTAAAAAAAAGGAATGTTACAGCCACTCAGTGATTTACAAGTTAAAAGACCCCAGCTTAGCCCCTATCTCCGTCCATTTGCTTGTAACTTGTCTATAACTCTTGTAAAGTTATGTCTTACAAACTGTCTAGCCTTTTCACAAAATTAATTGGTTTACAAAGAATTCAACCTAACTAAAGGCTGTAGCTGCAAGCTAAAGATAGCCTTGCAAATTTCTGTTCCTGTTACCGCCAAGACATTCCTGTAGTCCTGCCCAGCCCCCTCTTCGTAAGGCTGTTTCCTGCCGAAAAAGAAACAAAGGGACATTACAGTATATAACTCAGCGTTTACACCTCATTAGGGGTTGGAGGGTATTAGAGACCAGCTCAGGGTCTGCCCGACTGGCTGGCAATCGTTAAAATCTTTTGCTTACTTTATACACTGCTTCAGAGTGTTATGTAGCCATAACAAAGGGAAGCATCATTACATTCCTGTATTTAGCCCTTATTCACATCCAGGAGAGCACTTTGCTGCATCCTTCTACCCAGTCGCTCTAGAACACATCAATGTTGATGTGATCGCACATAATGATTTAAAGAAGTCAGAAGTTAATAGGATGCAAGGAAATCAGAAACTGTAATGTATCAAAGGTGATGTATACTTTTGGAGTTAGAAAAACTGGTTCAAATTAGATTGCATCACTTTTACTTATTGTCTAAAAGATTTTAGGCCAGTTAATCTCTTTGAGAGATATGTCACTTTGAGGGCTAAGTTAGCAATTTCTCTGCACTTCCAGAGTACTGTGAGGTTTAATACTGTAGCCACCAGCCACTTGAGGCTACTGAGCACTTGACATGGGCCTAGTCAGAATTACTATATGCTGTAAATATAAATAGTTGAAGACAGTGTCAAAAGAGCAAAATGTGTCATTAATAATTTTATAATCATGTTGAAATAATATTTTAGATACATAGGATTAAATAAAATATATAAACTTATTATTTTATTTATTTTATTAGTGTCTCTATTAGAAAAATTTAAATTTTAAATATTTCAATTGCACAGCACTGCCTTATTTAAATATTTTGCCTTTTTCCTCTAAAGTCACCTTAAAAAACAGTTCTATCTTATTGTCTCAGTATCTAGTGAAAATTCTGACATAAATATACATATATATAATTTATATTTAGTAAAATACTTACTTTAATCAGGAGTGTTTAATGCAGTTTCCTAAAGAAGCATCAGGCAAGTTCAAAGCAATCTTTCTTTTTTTTTTCCCCGTTCTTTTTATTTTTAATGTAGTTTATTGATTATAGTGTTACAATAGTTCCAATTTTCTCCCCATTACTCCCCTCCACCCAGTATCTCCCTCTCCCAGTAATCCCCCCCAAGTCCATACCCATGGTTCATACATACAAGCTTTCCCACTTCACCCTTTCATATATTCTTCTTCGTCTTCTCTTTTTATTTTTTTAGTAAATATGTGATTAATTAATTATTTTAACAATAAAAAAAATAACCATCCCGCCCTCTCAGATATTAAGACCCTTTGTAATCTTATAAAGGACAATGGGCGAAGGTCTAAAGCTCCTCTAGCTGCTTCAAGCTGGACATGGTCGTCGTCCTACCTACCCTTGGGTTCAGAAATCCCTAATAAGAGTGGGGATGTGGAGGGGAACAAGGATGCCAGCCGGTTAAACCAAGCACGCCATTGTCCAGAGACAGCCAAAAGCAATCTTTCTTGATTTCCTACTCCATTTATTACTTAGGATTCCAAGTAACATTTGTTTGGGTCTCGCTGATTCATAAATTAAAGGAGCTATTATGAGCAAAAGTAGAAAATATAAGTAAAACACAATATATTCAAATTTGAAGAATGCATTTTAATAAGTGCCTAGAATAATGTGTGTAGTGTTACATTGAAAAAAATCTAAAATAATCATCTAAACATCCATCTTAAAAAACTAATAAAGAAGAGCAAATTAAACAGAAATGAAACAGAAAAATGGAAATAATAACTGAACAAATATTAGTAAATTAAAAGAAAAAAATTTTTAAATGAATGTACCCATAATTTTATTTTTCTTAAATCAGGAAAACTGATAAACCCCTAGTCAGAGTTCAGGAAAATAGATGCTATAGATCCTATGTATATTAAAGGTATAATAGGAGATTAAAACAAACAAATGATTGTCAATAAATTTTAAAATTTCAAACTATCAAAGCACTAAATAAAATAGATGCTCTGAATCATTTACATCTATTGTTAATTGAACTTGTAGTTTAATACTTTCCAAAAAGTCCAGACCAATCTGACTCCAATTATTAATTGTATCAAAGAAGATAAAATCAATTCTACACATACTTTCCAAAATCAGAAGAAAAAATAAGTTAGGTGATGGTATGTTAATCAACTTGATGAGGGAGAATCTTTACACAATGTATACATATGTCAAATTATTATGTTGTACATTTTAAATATATTATAATTTATGTGTAATACCTCAAGAAACCTAGAAAAAATTTAAAGTGTATATCAATGCCTTTTATAAACATAGAAAAAATTCATTAAGAAAAATTTAGCAAATTGAATCTAGCACTATATAAAAAATATAATACCCATAACCAAGCCTACAGTTAAAAGATTTTTGACAAATATGCAATTCCAGGAATTCAGGTTAGTTTAACATTACAGTTAGTATAATTCATATTATTAATATACTAAAAGAAAAAATATATAAACTTATCTTAATAAGTTAAAAAATGTTTTGTCAAAAGTCAGTACTCGACCGATGATAAGAAACAGTACAATAACGGTGGCAAGATAGCTACAAGTAATTGTATTTAATGTTAAAAGACTAAATATTTTCACCCAGAATGAAGCAGAAGGCCAAGTATATATCTACTCTCAACACTTTTATTCAATGTTGTATTGGAGGCACTAGCCAGTAAGATAATATAAGGAAAGAAAACATGCATAGCGTGTAAGTGGAAAAGAAACAGAAAAACTGTCTTTATTCATAAGTGGTACAATTCGAAGGAATCCATAAAGAAACGAAGTCAAAATAAGCCAGTTAAGTAAAACTTCAGAAATGATTTAATCAGAGACTTAACTAAAGATTATATATAAACTGCTTTGAAAAACACAAAAAAAAGGTGCTCAGTATTATTAGTCATCAGGAAGATGCACATGCAAACCACAATGATATACCACTAGGCATCCACTAGAATGATTAAAATAAGATTGACTACCTACACCAAGTTTTGGTGAATATGTATAGTAACAGAATCTTACACATTTTTGCAGGAGTTTAAGTAGTACAATCACTTGCAGATACAATTTTTGCAATTTTTGCAAAACTTAAACATGTATTTATCACATGGTTCATCAATCCTACTCACAGACATTTACTGAAGAGAAATAAAAGCAATATATAATGATACCTCGGTATTTGTCATTAATTTGTTCTGGAACTTGTGACGAATGCCAAAACCAACAAGGACTGAACGATGAAACATTTTCTTCTGAGGGGCTGCATCATGACTCAAACAGGGTCCAGCAAGTGGGACGAGTCCCAAGCAAGCACCAAGTGCTGAAACACTTTTTACTCTTCAAAATGTAATGAGTATAGGGTTTGACAAGTTTTTGAAGCCAACAAGTATCGAGGTATGACTGTATAACATACATGCATGCTTAGAAAAGTTTTATTTGTAATATTTAAAAACTGGGAACAATCAAATGTCCAATAATAAGTGGGTGAATGTATTTTGGTAATATTTATATAATGGACTAATACTTAACAATAAATTAGAATGAAGTACTAATACATGCAAGCATATGAATGACTATCAAAAAATTGAGCAACAGAAACCTGATATAAAAGAGTCAATACTATATAAATCTATTTATATGAAATTCTCAGAAAGACAAAACTAATCTATAGTGCCAAAAAGCATAACAGTTTTTGTCTTGGACTCAGATTGTGTGTGGGGGCATTGAGGGAGTGGGGAAGAGAAGATGTGACTGTAAGAATCATGAGTAAAAAATTGTGGATATGTTCTGTATTTTGAATGTAGTGGTAATTGTCAAAATTCATTGATATGCAGAATGAGTACATTTTCGTGATTGTAAATCATACTTCAATAAAGTAAGTTAAAATAGTGAATACAAATTGGTTGCTAGGGAGAGGGCATAGATATGAAAAATGTGAGCAGAGGCACCTAGGGAGGAAAGCATATGGCATGTGTGGAAAGCGTTGGTGAGTTCCATTGGACTGGAACAAAAGATAAATGAACAGGAATTGTTGAAGCACAAAGTAGAAAGTTAAATAGAGTGAGAACATGCACAGTCATAAATATCAGAATAGACACCTCAAATATTATTTGTGAACCAATGATTGGACATCAATTTATTCTGTTTGACTTCCCTTCCTCTTTCCTTCCCTTTCCTTTCTTAACATTTGGAGTGATATCCTTAGACAACTGGATAGGCAAGTCTCCAGGACACCAGGGAAGGAAGAATTCCATGGTTTCTCCTGAAATGTTAGTAGGTCTTTGGCCTCTGATTTGCATAAGATCCCTGTCCTTCAAATTGCAATGTTCACCCTCACAATTACCATCAGCAGAGCTCTTAAACATATGATTTCACACAACGAAAATGGAAGCATAATGTAGGGTTCTAGACATTTTGTGGGGGGAAAATGCATTGGGTAAAATCATAGATTTTCTCAAATATGTATTTTAGTCACTATTATTTTTGTCTTGATTTTCAAAATAACTGTCATAAGATTTGGATAAAAATATGAAGGCTTTGTCAACTAGTTTTTCTTCAACTCTCAAGGTTAATTTCCATTTTAGGAATTAAAATGATTCATCACATATACTGGAATACTGCAAAGGCCAAAATTGGCGATTCTTTATAAACATATAAATCTGTTAAGTTCAATATTAGGTAAGATAATGTTGTTCTATCCAGATGGCTAATTTGCATGGCTTCATTTAACACTTGACTTTTCCACATTCATTTGCTCATTGTAAAGACTGTTATAAGAACTATGTGACCTCAAATTTTGAGAAAATTTACCCTGCAAAAATCTGGCTGCCAGATTTGAATCTTGCTATTCATGTTTCTAAAATAAAGGAGAAAAAGAGGCTTAAAGGATTTATGGCTTTGAAAAGGCATGGCTGCTTCTGCAGCCTCCAATGAATTAGTCTTCTATAGCAATAACAAGCTATTAAAGTTGCACATAAAGACATTTTAATATAAAATTTTACAGGAAAAGGGCAAAATCAAAATTCAAATCGAGTTCTCAGTGTCAGTGTTATTTAATAGTTAAATTACTGTGTACAGTAAAACATTTTTTCAAAGGTTTTATAAGAATAATTTATAAAATATATATTAATATGATATAGAATTATATCAATATATCAGTATAACTGTAATTTATTTTAATGTCTCATCAAGCAGAGATTTATAATTCTTGCCTTCAGGCAAAACAATACCAATATCCTTTTCTATTTGTGTGTGGCATACCTGATAATCATTTCTTCTTAATGATTATCTTATTCAATTCTTATAATCCCATATATCCCACACATGATTGAGAATTGGACTTTGTAAAATAACTCAGAAGCATTGTGGGGTGGATATGAAGAGATATCTAGGCTAGGTCATTTCCAGTCACTCTTTCTGAAGTCTTTATTCTGCATTGTGGTGAATTTGCACAATTATTTTATAGTTAGCACTGATGCTTTCTCCTAGGCAATTAAATTTTTTAAAAAAGAAAGGAAAAAGATAAAAATCTTAACACTTGGAAGTTGTAGAAATTCACAAATAAAAGACATTTGGGAAAGGGGAGATCCTTCTGTTTTGTTATTATGCAGACTGAAGCCAGAGAGAGTGAGACTGAGATTTGAATCCTGTGTCTCCAATTAAGTGTTGCCTGGGAGAATTTCATTCCTGACCTCAGTTTTGTCACCTACAAAATGCTAAAAGCTTAACTATGCATAATACAATTGTGTGAAGATAAAGATAATTCTATTAGAACATTTTGTAAAGTTTTAAACCAAATCAAACATACTAACATCATCAACAAAAAGGCAAAATATGTGGAGACTTGAATTTAAGTCCTGACTCCATAATGTGTTAATCATATGAACTTGGCATGCTTTCCAAACTTCTCTAAGCCTCAATTTCATGATCACTAAATTGATGATAATCTCTATTTCATAGAGTAACTGTGTGGATTAAGTGATCATCTATTTACAGGAAAAGTGACTGGTTTTTCCTCTGAAAGCAATTCTAAATATTGAACACCAGACCCACAGATGAAGTGGCTCTCTCTTCCATTGGTTCAAAATAAATGCAAACTCTTCAAACATAAGTAAGGCATAAAATATAGTCAAAGTTATTTGAACTTTTCTAATAACTGCTTCCTCTTAGTTTTCTTCCTCTTCTCCTCCCCCTCCTTCCCTTCATTCTTCTTCCCTTCCTCCTCTTCTCCTTCAACTTCTCCTCCTCTTCTTTTTTCTTCTCCTTCTCCATTTTTTTGTTTGTTTTTTGGTTTTTTGCCAGAATTAATACTTTTTCAACAATCACATTGGTGTTTTTCTTTATAATTTTTTTATAATAAATGCTACATGAATATGCTAAGGGAACAGTATGCTAGTATTTAATTATGTATTCCCCTCTACTACTTTTTAAACAGTAATTTCCAGTAATTTTTCTATGTCCCTAAGTTGATAATTTTTTCCCATTTCCTTCTGTTTCCTTCTATTTTGTATGCTCTGGAAACTGGTCTGTTTTTTCAATAGTTTAAAAATTATCATTTTCAATACAAACTAAAAGCAATCAAGGGTTCAGCAGGACACACTTTTATTTTTTAAATTTAATCTATTGTTTTTTTCCACTACCTTTTCTGAGATCAAATGAGATCAGGCACTTTCAGTCTGCTATGGCTCTAGACTATTTTTCCATTACCTTTTAGTCCCCTTATACCACCTTCCCCCAGTAATCACCACACTGTTATCCATGTCCATGAGCACTTTCTCCTTTTACTCAATCCTTCCACTCCCTAAGCACTACCCCCACTTTTAAGGTTCTATTTCAATAAACAAATTTTTCAATAGATCAATTAGTTGTAGAAGGTGCTGTGCTAAGACCCATAGGAATTCAGAAAAGTATAGAACTCAATATACTTAAAATCTAATTATAGATTTTTTAAAATGCATCTGATATATTCTAGAACATGTTAGAAACACTCTATTTACTTGTTTACTTCTCACAATAATCTTCTAAAGTATACATTATTATCACACAAAATGGGGAAACTCAGGCTTGGAGAGATTCTATGTCTTGTCACGGTCATGAAACCAGGACACATTACAGCTGGCATTTGAATTGATTCCAGTTTGACTCCATACCCTTTATGCTTGAAAATTGTGCTTACTAACACATGACTTGCCTATGTGTTTCTAAAACACTCTATTAAGCCTTGACTGGTGTAGCTTAGTGGATTGAGGTTCATTCTGTGAAGCAAAGGGTCACTGGTTTGGTTCCCAGTCCGGGTACATGCCTGGGTTGTGGGCCAGGTTCCAGCTGGGGGTGCCTGAGAGGCAACCACACATAGATGTTTCTCTCCCTCTCTTCCTCCCCTCCCCTCTCTCTAAAAATAAATAAAATCTTTTTAAAAAACACTCTATTACTTTTGACTTGCTAAAAATTTTCAAAGATTTTGTATATTTCATAAAGGATATTGGTCTCTAGTTTTCTTTTCTGATAATGGCTTTGTCTGGGTTTGGCATCAAGGTAATGTTGTTTTCATAAAATGAGTTAAAACATATTTTCCCACTTCTGTTATCTGGAAAAAATTGTGTATAATAAGTACTACTTATGTCTTAAATGTTTGGTAGAATTTACAAATAAGACAACTTGGACCTGGAGTTTCCTTCATGGAAAGGTTTTTAACTATAACTTCAGCTTTTGAATAGATAAAGAAAAATTTTGGTCATGTATTTTTTTTTTCTTGAATTAATTTTGGTATTCTGTATTTTTGGAATTGACCCATTATAAGTTGTCAAATTTATTGGTAGAAAGTTGTTTTCATATTTACTTATTAATTTTCTATGTCTGAAAAAACTGAAAGATATGCCCTTCTTCCTGATACTAGTCATTATTTTCTTCCTCTCTCCTGCCCTCTTCTCCTCTTTCCCCCACCTACATGCACACATTTATTTTGGTTACTATGGACTACTGTATCAATCTTCCTGGTCTTTTTAAAGAACAATTTTTTTTAATTAATTATTTTCTATTCTTTTGGGGTTTTACAAATCACTAATTTCAGCTCTTTTCATTACTATTTCCTTTATTTGGCTTATTTAGAATATTTTGGATTGGCCAAAAAGTCTATACATATTTTTTCTGTAAAATAATAGACATAGTTTTCATTTTCACCAATAAATATTTATTTGGATAGTTTGAGTATGTTGGCTATCTCAAGTGTGATATAATGTTGATTGTCTCCATTTGATTGCTGTCAACTTCAACTGGTCTACCCGACCATGGAGCATCATCCAGTGAGAAATCTCCAGCACAAAACTTTACAAATCACTTTTGACCATTTCAATCAGTCACAGCACCTTCTCCATACACTGCACAAATCTTTGCTTTTGCATTTCAGTTGTGTTTTTACCTTTCTTGAAATAATAAAGCATAATATGCTAAAAATGTTGCATATATTCTTCCATTTTAATATTAAATGGGTACATAAAAATTTACCAGTTTTAATGCTTTTTATTTTTTAATGCATGCTGTTGTTACAGCTGTCACAATACAGTCTAACAAAATTGTTTCAAATGAAGTTAAAGACAACAGAGCACTACTAGAGCCATCTCACAGAAAAAAGCAAATGAAATTTTTGGCCAGCCCAATATTTGGACTCCTGGAACAAAAAGCAAACCATCCACAGAAGGGGAGTAATCAGGCAGCTTCATACTTCTTCAAACCCACATCATATGCCAGAAAACAAAATAAACAGAAATTGTGAAAGTACCCAGGTGAAAACATAGGTGTCTTGGTAGACTTATTTATACCCTGCAGATTGTCTTTCAGGAAACAGGCAGTTGTCTTTCCCCAGTTTCGTCAAATGCAAGTTTCTACAAATAAAAGTTCCAGTGATTTAAGCCCCTTTCTTTCTTTCAAATTTAAGTACTTAGTGCTATTAATTTTCTTCTAATGATTCTATTAAGTTAATTACAAAATTTTGAAATGTGTTTTATTTTCAGTTAGTTCAAACTATTTTATGTTTTCTCTTGTTATTGCTTCTTTGTCTCATGGGTTATTTAAAAGTGGTGTTTAATTTGCACACATCTAAATATTTTCTAGATTCCTGTCCCATTAAATTATTTTTAAGTATATTTTATTGATTATATTGTTACAGTAGTCTCAATTTCTTTTCTCTTTGCTCCCCTCTTCCCAGTACCCGCCTTCCCTCCAGCAATCCTACCCACCATAGTCCATGTCTATGGATTGTGCATGTGAGTTCTCGGGCTTCACCCTTTCCTACATTATTCTTAACGTCCTTCTGTCTATTCTGTACCAACCAATTATGCACCATTTACCCATTTCTTCTCCTTCCCCCTCCCAGCTGATAACTCTGCAAATAATCCCCATACCTATGAAGCTGTTCCTATTCTGGTTGTTTTCTTAGTTGGATTTTGTTTTTATTTTTTTAGATTGAGTTGTTGATAGTTGTGAGTTTGTTGTCATTTTAATGTTTATAGTGTTGATCTTCTTTTACTTAAATTAGTCCCTTTAACATTCCATATAATAATGGCTAGGTAATGATGAACTCCTTGAGCCTTACCTTGTCTGGGAAGCACTTTATCTGCCCTTCCATTCTAAATGATGGCTTTGCTGGATAGAATAGACTTGGTTATAGGTCCTTGCTTTTCACCACACTGAATACTTCTTGCCAGTCCCTCCTTGCCTGCAAAGTTTCTTTTAAGAAATCAGCTGATAGTCTTATAGGTACCCCTTTGTAGGTAACTTTTTGCTTTTCTCTTACTGCTTTTAAGATTCTCTCTTTATCTTGCACCTTTGGCATTTTAATTATGGTGTGTCTTGGTGTGATCCTCTTTGGGTCTGGCTTATTTGGGACTCTCTGTGCTTCCTGGACTTATATGTCTCTTTCCTTCACCAAATTTGGGAAGTTTTCTTCATTATTTTTTCACATAAGCTTTTAATTTCTTGCTCTTCTTTTTCCCTTTTGGTACCCCTATGATTTGGATGTTGGCATGTTTAAAGTTGTCCCAGAGGTTCCTAAGCCTCTCCTCATTTTTTTCAATTTTTGTTTACTCATTCTGTACTAAGTGACTGTTGTTTTCCTCCTTATGTTCCAAATCATTGATTTGAACTCCAGTTTCCTTCTCTTCACCATTGGTTTTGTGTGGCTTTTCCTTCATTTAACTTAGCATAGCCTTCACTTCTTCCCTTATGCATTTGCCATATTTAAGCATAACTGTCAAGCCTCTGAGAATCTTTATCACCAGTGTTTTAAACTCTGCATCTGTTAGGTTGGCTATCTTCTAGTCTGTTAGGTTGGCTATCATCTCCTTATCACTTAGTTTTCCCACTGGAACCTTGATCCGTTCCCCCTTTTGGGCCATACTTCTCTTTCTCCTCATCTTGACAGGCTCCTGTGTTTGCTTCTGTGTCTTAGGTAGAGCTGTCACACTTGTTATGCTGTAAGGGATGGAGCCTTAGGTATTCGTTAGTACAGGGCAACCCATTTCACCATGTTGTGGTGCTGTGTGTTGGGGAGGGGTCTGAGAGGGAACAATGCCACTTGCTCAGCACTTTCCACTTTTCCAGGAACTTCTCCCATTTCCATATGAAACTGGTGCCTCTCTAGCTGTTGCCCTGTCTGTGGTTCCCAGAGTGGGTGGGTCTGCTCATGTTCTAGGACCATGCAGGCCCTTTAAACAAGTAGACTCTGCTGAGAGATTGGCACTTTCTTCCTCTGCCCTAACACCAACTGATTTTCATAGTCAAAAGGAATGAGACTTTATTTAGGTCCACAGCACTGGAACTGTGAGCTCTGGGATCCGGTCTGGTGCTAGGAGTGCTTCCCAGGTGTCCCTCTCAACTTCTTAAAATGTTTGACTATGCTTTCTGCTGGCCTGCTGCTGATACCACTGATGCTGCCACCATACCGCTGCCACCATACTGCATCCTCTCTACCCCTCCTACCTGTCTGAATGAATATTTCTTCTTTATATCTTTGTTTGTTGGACTTCCATGCAGCTTGATTTTCTGGAACTTCTGATTGTCTCTAGTTTTGAGGTAGTTGTTTCCTTCTTAGTTGTGGAGGGAAATGCAGTGTGTCTGTGTAGGCCTCCATCTTGGCCAGAAGTCCCCCATTAAATTCTTGTTTAATTATTTTGCATCAGAGAACATACCAAGGTCTGTTGTAAAAAATGTCTAGCCATTGTCATTATAACAAGAATGGTTTGGCAACATTGATGTAACCTGGCAGCCAAGGAGAATGGACTGGAATGTGCATCCTGAGCAATGACAACTTCACTGTATTAGTCAATGGGGTGCTAGGTGCCCGCTGTTGTGTGAGTATGTGTGCTGTGTGACCTTCAAATTCAAAATGACTGAGTGAGTAAAGCAAAGAATCTACGTCAAATTGTGCATTAAGCTTAAACATTTCTCTGCAGAAACTATTAGGATGGTTCAGAAGATTGCAGCTATGGGCAACTGGTGATTGGCAGCTTTATCTTGATAATGTGCCCTTTCATGCTTCATGTTTTATGCAAAATGTTTTGGTGAAACACCAAATCACCCAGGTAGCTCAACCACCCCACAGCCCAGATTTGGCACCCTGCAACTTATGGCTTTTCCCAAAACTATAGTCACCTTTGAAAGGGAGATTTCAGACTGTCAATGAGATTCAGGAATATATGATGGGGCAGCTGATGGCCACTGGGAGATTGTGTGAGGTCCCAAGGTGGCTACTTTGAAGGGGACTGAGACATCATTGTCCTATGTACATTTACATTGTTTATTGTATCTCCAATAAATATATTTTTCATGCTACATGGCTAGATACTTTCTGGACAGACCTTGTAGGTGACACACTATATCATGTCTGACTACATAGCTTTTTAAATGTATTTTATCTCAGAATAGGATCTATCATTCAGATTATTTTGTATGCACTGGAAATTATTTGTTTGATTATCTATAAATATCAATTTGTTATGGTGTTTTAAAAGTTCAAGTATTCTATATCCTTAGAGATTGCTACCTACTTGTTACATAAATTATTGAGAGAAAAGTGTCAATTTCTTCTGTTGTAGCTGTGAAGTATCTATTTCTACTTTTAATTATATTAGCCCTCAAGGTTCATTGAAGTTGTTGGAAGCAGCATCATTTCCTTCTTATAGATGAATAATAATCCTGTGTATGTGTGAGTGTCACATCTTTCCTTTTTTAATATTTTTTAAATTAAAACCTTTTTAATACGCTTTATTGGTTATGCTGTTACAGTTGTCCCAATTTCTTTTCCCTCTGTTCCCCTCTACCTAGTTATGTCCCTCCCTCCAGGTGCCCACCCCCTTAGTCCATGCCCATTGGTTGTGCATATAGTTCTTCTCAACATCTTCCTGTCTACTCCACTTTCATCTACTATGCTTCTTAATTCCTGTACCATCTCCCTCCCTTTCCTTCCTCCCCCCTCCCCCCTGACCTCCCCCCATAATGTTCCCCATACCTATAACTCTTTTCCCACGCCTGTTGCCTACTTAGTTTGCCTTTGTTTTGGTTTCCTAGCCTCTGTTGTTGGTTGTTGTGATACAGTTTTCATTTTAATGTTCATGGTTTTGATCCTCTTTTTCCTATACAAGTCCCTTTAACATTTCATATAACAGTGATTTGGATCTAATGAACTCCTTCAGTTTTACTTTGTCCTGGAAGCACTTTCTCTGCCCTTCTATTCTGAATGGCAGCTTCACTGGATAGATGAATCGTGATTGTAGGTTTTTGCTTTTCATTACTTTGAATATTTCTTGCCAGTCCCTTCTGGCCTTCAGAGTTTCTTTTGAGAAATCAGCTGAGAGTCTTATTGGGAACCCTTGGTACATAATTCTCTTCTTCTCTCTTGCTGCATTTAAGATTCTCTCTTTATCCTTAATTTTTGACATTTTGATTATAATGTGTCTTGGTGTTGTTTTCCCTGGGTCCAGTTTTTTTTTTTTTTTTTTAACTCTCTGTGCTTCCTGGACCTATAAGTCTATTTCCTTCCCCAAGTTTGGGAAGTTCTGCTTCATTATTTTTTCACATAATTTTTCCATTTTTAGTTCTTCCTTCTTCACCTTCAGGCAACCCTATGATTCAGATGTTGGCCTGCTTATAGCTGTCCCATAGGTTTCTGAGCCTCTTCTCATTTTCCTCACTTTTCATTTCTTCCTTTTGCACTGGTTGACTGTTTGTTCCTTCCCTATGTTCCGATTTGTTGGTTTGAACCCTGGTTTTCTTTCCCTCACTATTTGTTTTATATGTGTTTTTGTTCATTTTAGCAGGACTAACCTTCATTTCTTCCCCGTCTTAAGATCTGCTAATATGTCTGTAAGCATTTTTATAATCAAAGCTCTGAATTGTGCCTTAGAAAGATTTCCTATCTGCTGCTTTGTAAGTTTAGATATTTGCTGTCTGGTCAGATGCATCACCGGGATCTCTATCATGATCTGTACCATCCTGACAGTTTTGTGTTTACCTTTGCTTCCTGGGTGGAGATATAATACCTCCTATGCTATAGGGGGTGTAACCCCATGCACTCATCACAACCGGGCGACCCTTCTCATCACACTGTGGCATTTTCTGTGGAGGTAGGCGTCCAAGATGTATACCTGCTGTTCACTCTCTTTTGAGAGACCAGGACCCTCCTCCTCTGTCCATACCCCCTCCAGGCCTCACAGTCCAAGGCAATGGGGGTCTGCCTTCCCCAGCACTGGAATCACAAGCTGATGCGTCTGGTCTGCAGCCAGGGGTGCTCCCCAGGTGCTTCTTGCCTCCCCTTAAATACAGGTGTCTGTGCTTACCTCCACCCCACATGTGGCCGCTGCTGCTGCCACCAGCACAGCTTGACCTCTCCGCCCCAGCTTCACCTCTCCTACCCATCCAGATGAGCACCACTTCTTTATAACTTCACACATTGGACTTCCATTTATTTTCTGGAATTTCTGATTATTTTTCGTTTTGCAATTGTTGTTTTCCTTCTTAGTTGTGGAGGGAGATGGAGCATGTCAGTCTAGGCCTCCATCCTGACCAGAAGTCTCCTGTATGTGTTTGCCTCTGTGTCTTCCACACCTTCTTTCTTTATTGATAGATACTTAATTTGTTTCCACATCTTGGCTATAGTGAATAATGCTTCAATGAACATGTAGGTGCAGATAACTCTTTTAGATACTAATTTTGTTTCCTTTGGACATATACTCAGAAGTGGAATTGCTGAATTATATGGTAGTTTTATTTTTTGAGGAACTTTCATATTGTTTTCCATAGTGTCTGTACCGATTTTCTTTCTTACTAAGAGTGTAAAAAAATTTTTTTTCTTTCTTCACACCCTCAACACTTGTCTTTTTGATGATAGCCATTCTAACAGGTGGGAGGTAATATTGTGTTTTTGATTTGCATTTTTTGATTATTAGTGATATTGAACACTTTTTATGTACCTGTTGACCATTTGAATATCTTCATTGGAAAACTATCTATTCAGTTCCTCTCCACATTGTTAGGGTTTGGTTTTGTTTTTTACTTTGAGTTGTGTGAGTTCATTATATATTTGGATATTAACACCTTATCAGATACATGATTTGCCAATATTTTCTCCCATTCTGTAGGCTGCCATTTCATCTTGTTGATAATTTCTTTCCCTATGCAGGAGCTTTTTTAGTTTGATGCAGTCTTGTTTATTTTCCCTTTGTTGCTTCTGCTTTTGGTATCATATTCAGGCAATTGTTGCTGAGTCCAATGTCAAGGAACATTTTCCCTACATTTTCTCCTAGGAGTTTTATAATTTCAGGATTTAAATGTAAGTTTTTAATTGATATTGAGTTCATTTTTATGATTAGTGTAAGATAAAGGTCCAATTCCTTTCTTTGTATGTGGTTAGTCAGTTTTCCCAATACCATTTGTTGAAGAAACTCTCTTTTCCCACTGAGTGTTCTGGGTTTCTTTGTGAAATATTAGTCATATATTTGTGAGCAGGGGGCATGTTTAGGCTCTCTGTTCTGTTCCATTGGTCTTTGTATATATTTTTATATAAGTACAATTCTGCTTTAATTATTGTAACTTTGTAGTATAGTTTGAAACCAGGAAGTGTGATGCCAGGGGCTTTGTTCTTCTTTCTCAGGATTGCTTTGTCTGTTTGGAGTCATCTGTGGCTCTTTATAAATGTTAAGATTACTTCCTTAAAATTTCTGTAAAAAATACCACTGAAACTTTATCAGGTATTGCATTGAATCTATAGTTAGTTTTGAGCAGTATGGACATTTTAACAATATTCTGATTTATAAAAAAGGGACATCTTTCCACTTGTTTTGTGCATTTTTTAATTTATTTCATCAAAGTCTTATACTTTTCATTGCATAGTTCTTTCATTTCCTTGGTTAAATTTATTCCTAGAATTTTATTGTTTTTAATGCTATAGTAAATAAAACATTTTCTTTATGTATTTGCAGATGTTGTTAGTATATAGAAATGCAACTGATTTCTGTATGTTAATTATATATTCTGAGGTTGTGAGTTAATTTGGGTCTGTCACTTGACCTGTGTAGTTTTTAATTTCAGCCTCCATAAAGGGAGAGGCTAAAATTAATGATCTGTAAGGTTTTTTCAACTACTAACCTAACAAAAAGTCTAGAATTAAAGAATTGCATAAAATAAATATCTGGATTGCACATATAAATGGAGATAGAGACAGTAACTGTATCATTCACTATGTTATTTACATACATTCATTAATTATCTCATTCATTCAGTCATTCATTATTCAGCACACACTTGTTAGGTGTATATAAGATATGCAAGAAAAATGATGAGTTATGTGCTTCAAGGATGACCTCTCTCTAACTCCCCATCAGAAGGTCATCAAAGAATACCATTTTAATCTTTATTATGGCCAGATCATTTGCTCTGAATTCTAGCTCATCAGATAATACATACATAAATTATTTTTTAATGTTTTTTATTGATTATATTGTTACAACAGTTCCAATTTTCTCCCCCTTGCTCCCCTCCACCCAGCACCCCCCTCCCCCAGCAATCCCCCCCAAGTCCATACCCCTGGTTCGTAAAAATTAACTATCCCCCCCCTCTCAAATATTAGGACCCTTTGTAATTTTGTAAAGGACAATGGGCGAAGGTCTCAAGCTCCTCTAGCTGCTTCAAGCTGGACATGGTCGTCGTCCTACCTACCCTTGGGTCCAGAAAACCCTAATAAGAGTGGGGGTGTGGAGGGGAAGGTGGCCTTCCCACATGGGGAAGGATCGTGCAGATTCCAGGTCAGTTGGCTGTCTCCAGTCAACGGCGTGCTTGGTTTAACAGGCTGATGTCCTTGTTGTGTTCTGGGGGCAACAGATTTGGCGAAAAGGGTTAAAAGACATCATTCAATCCATAACTGCTAGATGACAAAAGGCCTAATATGGAACATACATAAATTATTGAATAAGTATTCATCTTGGTGAGATTAGGAAAGATTTTACTTAACATTAAAAATTATCTTTAGTTCTCACTTAACTTAATTGTCTTGTAAAGTACAATCATGAGAAACTAAAGAGTAAATATGTTTTGAAACTTGTTTTTGTGTAGAATTGTTTTTATAATAAAAATGGTTGAGTAATTTTAAACTATTCTGAAACTATGCTGAATTTGTTGGTTCAAAATATTTTATGATGGAGACTTTGGAATTTTCTACATATATAAGATCATATCATTTGCAAACACATACAATTTTACTCTCTTTTTCCAATTTGATGCCTTTTGTTTCTTCTTCTTGCCTGACTGGTCTGTCTCAGACTTCCATTTCTGCATTGAGTAGAAGTCACAAGAGTGGAAACCCTTGTTTGTTTCCAATCTTAGAGAAAAACTTTTAACATACCACCACAGCATATGATATTGGCTATAGGTTTGTCATAAATGGCTTTTATTTTGATGAGGTATGTCCTTGCCTCTATAAGCAATTTATTGACTGTTTTTGACTTTTAGAATGTTTGTATGTTGTAAAATAGCTTTTACAATATATTGATATGATCATATAATTTTTATATCTCTTCTATTAATGTGGTGTGTCACATTTATTGATTTGTGTATGTTGAACCAGCCTTTTATCCCAAAGATAAATTCCATTTGATCTTGATGAATAATACTCTTAATGTGCTGTTTCATTCAGTTTGCTAATATTTTATTGAGAACTTTTGCAACCATATTCATCAGGGGTATTGATATGTAATTTTCTTTTCTTGTGGTATCTTTTTCTGATGGATCAGGGTAATTCTGGTCTAGTAAAATGAGTTTGGAGTGTTCCATCTTCCACTTTTTAGAGGAGTGTGAGCTGTATAGTTATTAGTTCTTCTTTAAAAGTTTGGTAGGATTCATCAGGGAAACTATCAGGTCTGGGGCTCTTCTGTGTTTGGAGATTTTTGATTATTGATGCAATTTCCTAATTAATATTTGGTCTGTTCAGATTTTCTATTTATTTACAAATCAGTATTAGTAGGTTATATGTTTCTAGAAACTTCCTTATTTCATTTTGGTTATCCAATTTGTTCATACTAGTCTATCATACTTCTTATTTCTGTAGTATCAGTTGTAATAATGCTTCTTCCTTCATTTCTAATTTTATTTAATGTCTCTATCCCTCCTCCAGTTTTTAGTAATTAAATTATTTTTATAGTATATGAATTTTTATTGAATTTATTAGTGTGAAATTCGTTAAAATTACATATGTTTTAGATGTACAGTTCTATAATACATGATCTGTATATTGTATAGTTTGTTCACCACCCCAAATTAAGTCTCCTTCCATCACCATTTGTCCCTTTACTCTCTTCTACCTCCTCCCTACCCCTTCCTCTAGTAATTATCATACTGTAGACTATGTCTATGAGTTTTTGTTTTTGCTTAATCCCTTAACCCCCAACAGCTATCAGTCTGTTCTGTGTGTCTATAAGTTCGTTCCTGTCATTCTTGTTAGTTTGTTTTGTTCATTTCACTTACATGTGGAATCATATGGTACTTGGCTTTCTCTGACTAGCTTAGTCACTTAGCATGATACTCTCCAGGTCTATCCATGCTATCACAAACAGTAAGATTTTTTCTTTCTTATGGCCAAGCAGTATTCCACTGCATAAATGTACCACTGCTTTTTTATCCATTAGATATATTCCCAGGAGCAGAATTGCTGGATCATAATGCAGTTATATTTTCAATTTTTTGAAGAAACTCCATACTACATTCCACAGTGGCTGCTTCAATCTGCATTCCCACCAATAGTGCATGAGGGTTTCCTTTCCACAGAATCCTCGTCAACATTTTTGTCTGTTGATTTATTGATTATAGCCTTTCTGACAGGTGTGAGGTGATATCATATTTTTTAATTGTATCATTTGGGTTTTATTTTTTGGTATTGAGATGCATAAATTATCTTAGTCTAGATAAAGGTGTGTCAATTTTTCTTTTCAAAAATTAAATCTTAGTGTAACTGATATTTACTATAGTTCAATATTTTCTGTAGTTTTTGGTCTTCATTTCATTTGTTTCTACTGTAATCTATGTTATTTTTTCTTGTACTAAATTTGGGCTTAGGGTTAATTTGTTCTTTTTCTACTATCTTGAAATGTAAAGTGAGATTGATTACTTGAGATTTTTCTTATTTTTTATTGTACATGTTTATCTCTATAAACTTCTTTCTTATAACTTTTTGTAGCATCTCATATGTTTTGAAATATTGTGCTTCTATTTCATTTTCCCACATACTTTTTTATTTTCCTTTTGATATTGTGTTTAACCATTGGTTTTTCAGGACAATGTGCTTTAATCTCCACACACCTGTGAATTTTCCAGATTTTCTCTTGTTATTGATTTCTAGTTTCATACCATTATGGTCAGAAGAGTTACTTGATATGCTTTCAACCTTCTTCATTTGCTAAGATGTTTGAACTATCATGTGATTTATTCTGTATAATGCTACCTGTGTATTTGAGGAGTATGTGTGTGCTGCTATTATTAGATGGACTGTTCTAAAATATTAAGTCTATTTGGTCTAATGTATTTTTAAGCCCAATGTTTCTTTGTTGACTTTTCTGTCTGAATAATCTATTCCTTGCTAAAAGTGTGGTAGTTGGCATCCCCTACTATATTGTATTGATTCCTACTTATCTCTTTAGATCTGTTAGTATATGATTAATATATTTAAGTGTTCTAATTTTGGATGCATATATATTTACAATGTTACATTGTTATATCTTCTTGATGAATTGACCCCTTCATCATTATATAATGAACTTCTTTGTCTCTTCTTACTGCTTGGCTTAAGGTCTATTTGAATTAAGCAATGATCCCTTTGCTTTGTTTTGGTTTTCACTTGCATGAAATACCTTTTTCTATTATTTTATTTTGAGCCTATATATGTCCTTAAAGCTGAAATGAGTCTAGTAGGCAGCATATGGTTGGGCTTTGTTTTTGTTTGTTTGTTTTTGTTTGTTCTTTGGGTTCTTTTGTATTTTTTTAAATCCATCCATCCACTTCATAACTTTTGATTGGGGAAGTTTGTCTATTTACATTTGGGGTATTATTGATATTTAAGAACTTATTAATGCCATATTGTTTTCTCACTGTTTTGTATTTTTTTATCTTTCATTTTCTCAGCCTGCTTTTGGCAAATGATTTTCCATAGTGGTATGTTGATTCCTTTCTCTTTACCTTTTGTGTATCTATTGTATATTTTGCTTTGTGGGTTTCTGTGCTATAATGTTGACAGAGAACTGAAGTACTCTATTAATTGACAGAGAACAGAAGTACTCTGTTAATTTTGAAAAATTTTTAAATTACTTCTAGTAATTCAACAGTTTATAAAATAGATTATATGGAAATAAATGATTTGGAGGAATAGAGCCCTTTCATTACATTAATATTATTAAGAATATAATAAATAGCCCTGACTAGAGTAACTCAGTTGGATGTCATTCAGCAAAGTGAAAAGTCGCTGGTTTGATGCCTGGTCAGGTCACATGCCGGGGTTGTGGGTTCAGTCCTCTGTCAGGGCACATAGGAGAGGCAATTAATCAATGTTTCTCTCCCTCTCTTTCTTCTTCTCTCCCCCTCTATTTAAGAATAAATAAATAAAATATTGTTTAAAAAAGAATATAATAGTTGTATATTAATAGGTCATTCTAAGAATATTATTTTATCTGAGAATACTATTGAATACAGTTTTAGCTGCTGCTTTGCCCTATATGACATTTATTATTTTGAGCTACATTTGCTTTAAACCCAGTTTGTTGGTAATTGTGGGGGGAGGGAGTATAAGAAAACTAAATGGTAATGGGAAAATATAAATTTTTAAAAAGTTTTTAATCATGAAATGATATATTCTTTTAAATGCTTTCTCTGAGTCAAATGAAATGTTTGTATGATTTTTATCTTTTGTTCTATTAATGTGGTATATTACATGTATTGATTTTCATGTGTTGAATCATCCTGCATTCAAGGGATTGAGAATTATGCATCTATGTTCATCAGGGACATTGGCCTATAGTTTTTTGTACTGTCCTTTTCTGGCTTTGGTAACAGGGTAACACTGAAAATGATTGGCATTAAATGCCAAAAATTTAGGTCCAGGCATGTCTGTTTCAGAAGGTTTTTAATTGCTAAGTCTATCTCCTTATCATTAATCTATTCAAAATGTCTACTTCATGATGATTTAGTCTTGGTAGGTTGCACATTTCTAGTAATATTTCTTCTAGGTTATCCAATTTTTTGACATGTAATTATTAGTAGTAGTTTCTTATGATCATTTTTGTTTCTGTGGTATCAGTTGTAATGTCTTCAATATATTTCTGATTTTGGAGTCTTTATTTCCTAGTCTATCTAAATGTTTACAATATTTGTTTCTTTTCAAAAAAAAAAAAAAGAAAGGTCTTAATTTGTTGATTTTTAAATTGTTTTCCTTGTTTTTATTTCTGTTCTGATATTTCTTAACTTAATAATTTGAGCTTACTCCTTCTTTTCTAGTTGCTTGAGAAATAAAATTAGGTTGTTGATTTGAGATATTCCTATTATTTTTAATATGTGGATTTATCACCATAAATTTCCCTCTTAGAATTGCTTTTGTAGCATCCCACAGGTTTTGATATGTTGTGTTCCCATTTTTATTGGTCTCAAGATATTTTTTTGCATTCCCTTTTGATTTCTTCTCTGACCCATTGATTGGTCAGGGGTATGTTTTCTAATTTTCGCATATTTGTAGACTTTCTAGCCTTCCTTTTTTTGTTACTGATTTCTAGTTTCATACTATTGTAATCAGAAAAGATAATTGGTACAATTTAAATATTCTCATATATGTTAAGACATGTTTTATGTCTTATATGGTCTATCTTAGAGAATGTTTCACGTGCATTTGAGAAGAATATGTATACTGCTACTGTTGAATGAAACATTAGGTCTATTTGGTCTAACACATGGTTCAATCCAACATTTCCTTGTTGATTTTCTGTCTGAATGATCTGTCCATTGCTGAAAGTGGTTATTGAAGTCTCCTATTACTTCTGTATTGTCTTCCTCCCTTCAGATCAGTTAGAATTTGCTTTAAAATTTTAGGTGTTCTGATATCCAGTACTAATATATTTACAATTATGATATCTTCCTGATGAACTGATGTATTTAAATTATAATTTTTATCACATTAACATTTTTGGTTACAGTGTATTTGTCTGATATAGATATAGCTACCCATATTTGTTTTGGTTTCCACTTGTATGCAATATCTTTATCCACACTTCACTATGAGCCTATGTATGTCTTAAAACTGTAGTGAGTCTCTTGCATGCATTATATATTTGGGTCTTGTTTTTAAATCTATCTAGCTATTCTGTACCTTCTGATAGAATTAAATCCACTACATCAAAAGTAATTATTGGTAGGTAAGGACTTACTAAAGCCATCTTACTGATACCTGTTTATTTGAGGATTTTTTTCCCCAATTCCATTGCTTATTTCTCTGTTTCTGCCTACCATTATAAATTGGTACTTTTTTAATTGTGATATGTTCTGTTTGTTCACATTTATCTTTTTTCTGTCTTATATTATTTAAGCCTTATGGTAATTATATCTCATAGATAAAATAGTCCATTTTAAGCAGATAGTAGCTTAATTTGGATTGTCTACAAAAGCTTCATTTTTTACTTCCCCTCTTTTATATCTTGATGTCAATATTTATTTCTTTTTATTTGTATACTTGTTAACTAATTATAGTAACTATCATTATTTTTAAAACTCCTTGATTAAGGTGAGGATTCATTAGCTAGAGGCTGAGAGAATAAAGAGGAAAACAAAATTTGGAATTCTCTTTCAATTAAGGTTGTTCTGATCTCTAATTTTAGCATCTACAAAAGTACTCTGACTTATAAGTTATTTGTCAATCACTGATAAACTTCCTTACCTGTTTTTCATGCATAGTCTTTAGGCAAATTTGTATTCATCTCTATATTTTCCAGAAGATTCTTCTTGCTCCTTCACAATGATAAAAAATATACTTGGTCACTCAAATCCTGAAGTATATATAATGGAATTTAAAAATACTCATGTATATTCTTAGTAAATCCCATTTAGCTTAGGTCATATGACTTTACAGCAATATACAAGCAGTAATGATTTACAACAATTGACTAACACTATTATAAAAGATTCACTACTGTAAAAGATTCACTTTGGTAGTTAACATGTGTCAAATTTTCCCTTTTCACTTCTGGATTTTTACATTTGTTTAAAAAATATTCTTTTAATTCCCGGACTATTTCTAAGCTCTTAAGAATCAGTAAGAAACACACATGAATATTTGTTTGTTTGTTTTTTGTCAAATACTGGTGATCCTGTACCTAGATTAATAAAATTTAGTACTATAAGTATTTAATTTCCACACAAACACTGTAGATCCAGCAATGAATAAGATGATAAAACTACTATCAAGAATCCCACAGTCTACCACCCTGGCCAGGTGGATCAGTCTGTTGGAGTGTCATCCTGTGCACCAAATAGGATACAGATTGGTTCCAAGTCAGGGCACACATACTGAGGTTGTGGGTTAGATGACCAGTCAGGGTTGTATATGGAGGCAATTGAGTGATATTTCTCTCTCTCTCTCTCTCTCTCTCTCTCTCTCTCTCTCTCTCTCACTCTCTCTCCCTCCCTCCCTCCCTCCCTCCCTCTCAGTATAGTTGTACGGAGAAAGCAGAGAAGGGGAAAGTGAAAGGCAGGGAAGAAAACAAATCAAAGAGCTAAATTACATGTTTTATTCAAGTAACAAGGAACAGGATTCTGTTTCTGGAGTATAGAAGGCTAAAGGGGAGAGAATAAGCTGTAGGAGATAGTAGAGTCTAATTATGAAATATATTGAGCACCATATTGGGGTTTAACTTCAATCTCTATGAAATGGGAACCCATATAAATTTAATGCATATAATAGACAGTCAAGAAAATATCAATATAAGATTTATGTATTTTGAAAACCCATTGCTAAGGTTCTGGAATGTATATTTCATAAAGAAGCACTATATGGTTGTAAAACAAGTTATTTGACTTTCAAAATAGATTATGTAAGAGATATTGTTAATCTAGACCAAGGTAGCAATTTCAAAAAAAAATGCAGGTTAATGAGGAGAAATTATATATTGTTGAGACGGTACTGTCAAAGGACTGGTTGATCTTCCTGAGACTCTCTTGTCAAATAGAGTCAAAAACTGACTCTCTTACAGCTCTAGATAATAAGTGAAGGAAGGTATAATAACAGAAAGAAGGTTTCAGGAAAGACAATGAATTTTGTTTGAACATTATGCTAGCACCTTTGGTCCAGAACTAGCTACATACCTAGTCCACATTTCCCAGAGTTCCTCACAATTAAACGAACAATATAACTGAACTCTATGCAAGGGAATATAAAAAGAGTGATGTGTACCACTTCCAGCCTGGCCTAATCATCATCCTGTGCATATTTCTCATTATGCTGCCCTAGAAAGAGTACACAATGCCTCAGTTTATGGATGAGATATCTGAGAACCTTGGACTAATGTAAGTGATCAATAAACCTCTATTGTTTTTGAGAATTAAGGGACTACATAGGTTTAGGAGTTTAGCCCACTGAATACAGGTTTATTGAGTTTAAAATTCCTGTAACATAATGTTTACAGTACAATGTCCCATGAAATAAAAATAAGCAGGGTCCCAAGATTATACCAAAGAGAAGCACCTAACTCAGAATGAGAAGGCTGAGAAAACTTCCTAGAAATTTATTTTGAGATTAAAAGTTTTAAGAGATAAAAATGTTTCGGGAAAGGCACTCTAGAGAATAGAAGTCATATGAACACAAGTTTTAAGGCCAGCCTTTTTGTGAATTTTGTTCATTGCCACTTGAATTCTTAGAAGCAGAGACATTAATAAGTTAGTCTTACTAGACTGCATTGGTTTGATTAAAATTTATGTGGTCAAAAGGTAAAACTATAAGCTGGTTCTTTTGCCCATAGGATCAAGTAGGTATTTAATTAGAGAATATAGACTTTAATGATATGGGTAAGCTTTAAACCAGCTTTATTTCAGTCACTCATGTTCCCAGACTAAGTGGTAAAGCAAGTAAAAGTTCCCTAGAACTGGAAGAAAAGTGTTTTTCCACGACTCCAGTAAAGGAACTGAAAGGCTGTCAACAGAGAAGGGGAGGGAAAGCATTTTGAAGAGTATGGTGCCAAAGAAAATTGAATTTCCCCCATTTTGTGAGAGGAGGAAAAGTACTTTCAAGTGAAGGCAAATACTTTCAAATGAAGGCAAGAGTAACAACACAAACAAAATTCATCTTCTGTTACCTGGAATTGCCCTCTTCTGCATTTTGTATAAACTTTAAAACCAGGTTTTTAATTTAAAGAAACAAATAGACATTTTATTGGTATCACATTAAAGCTATTTATCAATTTATGTAGGAGTGACATCTTTATAGTATTAAATCTTTCAATCAATAAACATCCTAAGTTCAGGCTAACTTTAATATTTCTTGTTGACACTATGCCGTTTCTTTCATATAGAGCAATGGTTCTCACTCAGGGGCAATTTTATAGTGCTGCTGTGCAAAAATTCTGAGGTAGGTATGTTGCACATATTTTATTAGATTTATTCCTAGAAGTTTGCTAGTGTTACCTATTGTAAAATGGTAACATTCCCTACTTAGTTGATAACTTTTAAAGATGTCCTTTTTAATTGCTTATTGCTAAAATATAGATATACAATTGAGTTTTATATACTGGTCCTTTAGCCAGTGACCTTGCTAAATTCACTTATTAATTCTAACTTTATTTGTTCATTCTGTTGGATTTTCAGTCATGGCATCTATCAATAATGGCAGATCTGTATATTTTTAGTTCTTATATAATTTATGTCTTTTTTTTTTCAGATTTAATGTGTTTTATTGATTAAAATATTACATTTGTGCCACTTTCCCTTCCCTCTGCTCCCCTCCACCCGGTGGCCCCCTCCCTCCAGTTGTCCCCCCCTTTTAGATTATGTCCATTAGTTGTGCATACAGTTCCTCCCAACCTCTCTCCGTCTATTCCATTCCCTCCTACCATAATCCCCAATTCCTATATCATCTCCCTCCCTCTCCCCACTCCCCCTCCCTGTTAACCTCCCCCCACTATGCTTCCCTTACCCACAGTTCCTTTTCCACTCTCGTTGCCTGTTTCGTTTGCCTTTGTTTCATCTCCCTAGCTTCTGTTTTTTAAACCAGTCCCTTTAACTTCTCATATAACAGTGGTTTGGATCTAATGAACTCTTTCAGTTTTATTTTGTCCTGGAAACACTTTCTCTGTCCTTCTATTCTGAATGACAATTTCGCTGGATAAAGTATTCGTGGTTGTAGGTTTTGGATTTTCATTACTTTGAATATTTCTTGCCAGTCCCTTCTTGCTTGTAGGGTTTCCCTTGAGAAGTCAGCTGATAGTCTAATTGGGACCCCTTTGTACATAATTCTTTTCTTCTCTCTTGCTGCTTTTAAGATTCTCTCTTTATCTTTAATTTTTGACATTTTGATTATAATGTGTCTTGGAGTGGTTCTCCCTGGGTCCAGTCTCTTGGGAACTCTCCTTGCTTCCTGGACCTGCAAGTCTATTCCCTTCCCCAAGTCTGGGAAGTTCTCCTTTATTATATTTTCACTCAATTTTTCAAGTTCTAGTTCATCTTCCTCATTCTCTGGCAAACCAATGATTCTTATGTTGGGCCTTTTATAGCTGTCCCAGAGGTTTCTGATCCTCTCATTGTTGCTTGCCATTTCCTCTCGCTGCATTGGTTGACTGCTTGTTCCTTCTCCATATTCCAGTTTGTTGAAATGAACTCTGGATTCCTCACCATCTGTCTCGTATGTGGTTTTGTTCCTTTCGTTATGAAAGTTTTTCACTTCTTTCATATCTTTTTCCTGCTCTTTTGTGAATTCTGTAAGCCACCTGATAACAATGGCCCAGAACTGAGCCTCTGACAGGTTTCTTATCTGTTCATCTGTCAGGTTCTCTATCTGCTGCCTGGTGAGCTGCACCACCGGGATCTCTATATTTGTCTGCCACATTTTGACAGATGCGTTTTGTTTTCCTGGGCTGGCTGTCGGGGGCGGTGCCTGTGTAATCGTCACAAATCAGCGACCTGCCCAGCCCTGTGGTGCTTTCTGTGAGGGCGGGGGTCCAAGATGGATTCACACAGTTATTCAGCTAGGAGACCGGGATCCGTCCTCCCGCCCCCCTGGGCCTCACTGTTCAAGGCGATGCTGCGGCTGCTCCCCAGCGCAGGAGTCGAGCACGCCAGGGGCTTGATTGGAGTCGCGCACGCCAGGGGCTTGATTGCCTCCGGGCTTTTTCGCCGCCCCGCCCCTCCGCAAACAGCTTTGCCTTCTTTAACTCTTACCTGCCCAAATGGCACCGCTGGTTTATAACTTCATATGTTGAGCTTCCGTGTAGCTTTATTTTCTGGAATTTCTAGTTATCCTTTGTTTTGAAGTAGTTGTATTCCTCTCTGGTTGTAGAGGGAGACCTAGCGTGTCCGTCTAAGCCTCCATCTTGGCCGGTATAATTTATGTCTTGTTCATGCCTTATCAGACTGGTGAAGAACTTTAATACAGTATTAAATAGATATATCGCAAACTGCCAGCCTCATCTTATACCCAATCAGAGTGGAAACTTTGCAATATTCACCATTAAGTGTAATGTCTCCCAAATATTTTTTATATATACCATTATCAGATTAAGAAATTGTTCTTATACCCCCAGTACAATAAGAGGTTTTTTACTGAGTACTGACCCTTGTTATATACTATTTCTATATCTACCAATATGATCATGTTTCTCCTTTATTACCTTAATGTGCTTAGTAAATGTGTACATTTAATTATATAACTTAGCTTTTCAGACAATCAGATGTTACATAGTTATTTTTTAAATTAGAATCAAAATTCACTGAAATTTTTTCATATAGATGAAACCTATGGTAGAAATTTTCGCTTCAAAATCACATAACAATGGAAATATTTTAAATATCAATATTACAAAATGCTTTCTCCTAAGGATGAGTTTCTCTCACAAACATTTACTTTGCTTATTTTCAAAATGTTAGCTTTAACTCTAAGATAAAATATTTACTTTCCAGATTGACCATATAAAACTTTGACTAAATATTTTCTTGGCAAGTTTGAATAAATATGCACATCATAAACTAACAGTAAATAAATGTAGATCAATAGTAATGTTTTGAAGGACAGTTTGTCTATATCAATTGAAATTACTAAGTTTATATCCTTTGACCTAATAATTCTACTTATGAGAATTTGAAATTAAGTCCACTTACACATTTTCAAAAAATATGTGTAAGTCATTGCAGCATATTTATTACAGCAAATATTTGTAGATAACTCATGTATCAGGATAAGCAAGATTATGCAGAAGTCATAAACACTACCAAAATCTTAATGATTTAAAACAGTCAAGTATTACTCATCCTACATGCTCAGTGAGTGTCTTTGTGTGGCTACTGCTTAAAGAATTTTTCTTACTAGAATCAAGCTTATGCAACAAGAATTGTCTGAAATATTGAAGGCTGCAGAGACAGAAGAGAAAAAGAGAATGTCAGAGTATTCCGTATGCTTTAAAGGTTTTGACTACATCAAATCTATTGGCATTTCTTTGGCCAAAGTAAGGCATGAGGCCTACTTTGGCCCCAATGAGAGAAGGAATTCAAACATAATTCCATTTCATGGTAGAGTATTGAATATTGGTAAATTGTAATTGTATCTACCATAGTCTGACCTTCAGATCAGCAGATCTTGCAGTTCTCTCCCTCTCATTTATACCCTTACCTATTCCCAAGCGAAACTCCCCTAAACATCCTTCCCATTAACTGCTTTGAGCTCAAAGCCCTAGATCCCAGCCATTCTAGGAGTTTATAACATCCAGATACCCTCTGCCAGACCAACCAGCGTACCTGCTATGATAATTTCCATTCAATTGGAGAAATATACACTAGTTACTCATATTTAGTAATGCCAATTTATGTTGCGCATATACAGAAATGAGCCTCTATCCTTGTAGCAGAGAATAATTTTTTATAAGGCTTTGATTTGCTTTCCTAAAAGTATTCCCAGTCTATTGTTCTTCATGGTCTTTGAATCTAACCTCTGGGAGTTAATTCTCTTGCCATTATCTTCCTAGGCGACAAGTGAAGACATTCAGTCATAGCCTATTAGCAAATAACTTTCTTAGTCCATTTGTTGTCAAAGAGAGTTGGAAGAACAATAGTCTATATTATTCCAGGTTAGCGTTTTTCTTGACAGCATAATCTCTCAAATAATTTATTGACCTCTTATTTATTTGATTTCAATCAACATTAGTACAAGTGGCCACATTGACAATTTTTCTCAAGACATACCTATTTGAAGATGCCTTGAGATGTCAGTTGTTTTTTGTTTTAAAGAAAGTCACATTCTTATGTTTTTTTTTTCACTAAACCATTTTCTAATTAAAAACATGTACTGCCTGTCACTTAATCTGTTCATATATTTTAGCAACTGTTACATGGTCCATACCTTTTATATAATCTTTGCTATAAGGCTTATTCCAAAGACTTTTTCTCTTAATTTTACCTTTTACTGTTAGAAATCAAGGTAATTTTCTCTTGGCAGTCTCAAGTACTAACTTTTAGTTTTCTTTTAATTTATCCTTTCAAACTAGCAATTTCTACCCTGGGCTTATCTCTTCTTGTAAGTCCTTTTCTATTATAGTCAAGAGGAGAAAACCCACTATTAGTACTTTGTCTTCCAACCTATTTACCAAACTGTAGAAGTCATTACTGACTTCCCAAGTTATTGTGGGAAACAGTTGTATCACTACTTCTCTATCCTTCCTGCTTTGATAATACTTTTCTTGCTACTCAATTTCTAACCAGGATTCCAGTGACACATAAGTTCTATATTATGGTAGCACACAAATTCTGGTACTATTTTTCATGTCAATCATGATTGTCTAGGCAATGCTATAGAACAAATGAAAACGTAGTCTTTATGGATTTTAGCTATAAAAGTGTATCTCATTTCCACAAGGTGATTAGCATAGGCCCTAATTATTGTACTCCTGCTAGATCCCAGGTTGGAAAAGGAAGAAACATCTGGAATTATAATTATTTTATTGTGTTGTTAAGAAGGAAAAAGAAAGGGAGGAGGAAGCAAGAACATGACAAACCATTCCCTGTCTCTTGAAGTTTCAACCATAAGTCACTTAATGTCAAAACAAGATACATGGCCAGACGTTTCTTCAGAAGAACACAAAAGTGTGGTCTCTGAAGTGGGAAATGGATAGTGGTGACCACTGACAAAGCCTACTACAAATATTCACCAATAGAGAATTATAAATTATGGTGAATCCATATAAAAGCACATCTAGCAGCTATTTTTTAAAAGAATAAAGATGTACTGTGTGTATTGATATAAAGATTTCTAAGACTACTCTTTTTTAAAATAAATTTAAGTTTTGAGCAATATGTATGTTACTTTTGTGCAAAATGATATAGGGTTATAAAAATATATATTATTTACTGATGTAATCATAAAGAAAGCCTGGAAGAATACATAAGAGACTAGCTAGATAAAGGATAAGAGGTGACAATAGACTACTTACTTTATAATACTTTCTATTTTTATACATTAAACAACATAAATCTATTTCCTATTCCAAAGTTCTATAAAAAAGACTAAGCTATATTTTGAAGGGACAAATAATTTTGCTTTTAAATGTAGAACAACCTACTAGATAGCATATTACTGACAACTACAACATCACAGAAAATGTCAGTTCATTTAGAATACCTGGCTTGGTGGAAATAAAATGTTCAATTTATCTTTAAATCTGCCAGTTTTTATGTTCTTCATGATAATATTCAGATAACTTTTTTTGTGTATGTTTTATTGATTATGCTGTTACAGTTGTACCAATTTCTTTTTCCTTTGTTCCCCTCCACCCAGCACCCCACTCCCTCCAGCAGTCCCACCCTTCTTAGCCCATGTTCATGAGTCATGCATATAAGCTCTTTTCAACATTCTCCTGTCTATTCTGCACCCTCCTGCTATGCTTAATTCCTTCCCCAATTCCCTCCTTTTCCTCATTTGCTCCTCCCAGCTCACACCCCTCCACATACTCCCCATACCTATGATTCTGTTCCCATTCTGGTTGTCTACTTAGTATGTTTTTGGTTTTATTTTTTAGCTTCTGATGTTGATAGTTGTGATTTTGTTGTCATTTTAATGTTCATAGCTTTGATCTTCATTTTCTTAAATAAGTCCCTTTAACATTTCATATAATAATGGCTTGGTGATGATGAAGTCCTTCAGCTTTACCTTGTCTGGGAAGCACTTTATGTGCCCTTCCATTCTGAATGATATCAGGTAAACTTTTTAAGGTAACAAAAGTTTCAAAATCATTTACCATTCCATTACACAGTGTTTTAAAGATTTTACTATTCAAATATTATTTTTATAAAACAAGATTGACTATTCCTCATAGTATTTTGTTCACTTTGGGCTTCCATGTACAGGTACACCTCACTTTTCAAAAGTTCACTCTATACCACTTCACTTTTACGAAAGACCTACATTAGTATCTGTTCTCACTAACTGATAAGAATCTGAGAGAATTTTCACTTTTATAGAAAAAGGCTAAAAGTGAAAATAGTAGTCAATGTTTGTTTTCCAGTGAGCCATTGGCACCCTGACAGCAAGGGACGCAATGCCAAGCTCCTTGCCCGGAAACTACACTCAGCAGCAAGCCGCCATAGCTTTGAACTGTCTGTGAGTATCCGGGCTTTATCTTGATTTATTTTGTGCATCCGTTAGCAAGATGTGTCCTACAGTAACAGTTTCTTCTCTTTCTGCTATTTCAACTTACAAGAGCTGTCATGGGAATGCTCTACTTTGGGAAAGCAGGGGAAGTCTGTATTTGTTTCTGAAGTGCCACAGGGAAGGCATGTTGGGCGTAGTTATAACTGGAATCACCCTAGACTTCTTGTAGAAATTTGCCTTAAAATATTTCCTTAAAATATTGTGTTATGAAAGAAGACATTTATTCTCAAATGGCTTATCTTTTCTGGCATCCTATGAAAAAATAATCTGTCATAAGCTTCATTATTAAAACAGTCTGTCTCACACAATTTGAAACTGGGTTTGAAAATCTATTAGTCAACTAAGCACAGTTGATTCTTGAACAACATGGGTTTATTTGCATGGGTCCACTTAACAGGGGTTTTTTTCAATAGATATGTAGTTGGCCGTCAATATCCTTGGTTTTGCATCTGCAAATACAACCAACAGTGCATTAAAAACGGTATGTTTTATGGATGGAACTAGAGAGAATTATGCTTAGTGAAATCAGCCAGGCAAAGAAAGAAAAATGCCATATGATATCACCTAATACAGGAAACTAAAGAACAACATAAACAAATGAACTAAATAGGACAAGGGGCAGAATAACAGTCAATAGGGGGGAGGGGGATAAGTAAGGGAAGGGTTTAGTCAAGGAATGTGTATAAATGACTCATGGACATGGACATCGGGGAGGGATATGATTGTGGGAGTAGGGGTGGGCTGGGTAGAGGGGAGCAATGGGGAAAAAATTGGACAACTGTAATTGAAAAACCCAAAAAATAAAATTAAAATAAATAAATAAATAAAAATATAAAACTAAAAAAAAAAAAGGTATGTTTTAATTTTCACAGTGCCATACTTTATGCATTGTAAACTTTATGCATTGTTCTATGCCATTTCATACAAGGGACTTGAGCACCCATGGAATTTGGATCCCTAGGGGTAGTTGGGGTGGGGCTGAAATCAATCCCCTGCAGATACCTAGGAATGACAAGTTTTAGGTATGTTATACATGGATTTTTGACTGAATGGAGGACAGTCAGAGGCGGATTAAGGTCAGTTCATGCCCCGGGTGCAGAAGAAAATATTGGGCCCCTTAAAAAAAAGAGAGAGACAAGGAAAATAAAAATACATGTTAACCATATTTTATGCAGCGTAGTAATGAAACCAAACTTGGTGTCATTAGAAAAAAGTGTAAAGTTGGGGTTTTGTGGGGCCCTTCAGAAGTCAGGGCCCAGGGTGAGCACCCGTGCGCCTGCCATTAAATCTGCTTCTAGGGACATTACCCCTAATACCTGTATTGTTCAAGAGTCAACTGCATATTGTTAAAGTATTGTTTTAAACATATTTAGTTGGTACACTTGTTAAACACATTTAATATATTTGTTTCTTTAAATTTCAGGAAGGTTAGTTTGATTTCTAACACTAGATGCTGACAAAGATATGCACTAGTTAGGTGCCACTAGTTAGGTGCCACAGTGTTTAATGTAAACTTTTAGAAATTTTTACTACTAAGTAAACTTCTATACAGCATGCTAAACATTTTTCATCCTCACCCGAGGACATATTTCCATTGATTTTTAGAGAGAGAGGAAGGGAGAGAGAGGGAGAAACATTGATCGGTCGTCTCCTGTACCTGCACTGACCTGGAATCCAGCCAGCAACCTTTCAATAAACAGAACGATGCTTCAACCAACTGAGCCTACAGCCAGGGCACATGCTAATCATTTATCATCAAGTTTAATGAAATTATTCTAAAGCACAAATTTTGTGCTGAATGAATTTTAGCTGTCCCAACTGAAATAATTCTAAAGTTTTGTCCTATATTTTTGATGCTTAGCTATTTAAATTTTTATTTGTCTTGATGACCTCACACTGTCAGCACTCTGCACAAGTTTCATCATATCACAGACTGCTAAAGAACCTTGTTATATTATTACTTTACTATTTTTTTCTCATCCTCTAGCCAAAAAGAGACTTCTAGATGAATCGTCACCCCTGTTAAGATTTGATTATTCACTACTATTATTCACTATTATTATTATCATATGTAAAGTATAATTTGAGGATAAATTTAGTTGTTAATGTAATCTAGGCATTCATATAACTGGATGACAGAAACTACAATGAAACCTGTCTTTCATATAATAAGAGACCCACTTTTTCTTACAATAGGTCAGGAGCTACATTAGGCATAAACCTATCTGATCTATGGATTAAAAAAAAAAAGATGGCACAGCTGTTAATCGATAAGATTTTAATACCTAATATCTTACTTCAAAAATAAACAAAGTGTTTTATTAAAATAAATATAATTAAACTTTTTCTATCTACCAGTGCCACCAGTCTATGCACTCCATTATCAAGTCTATGGGTTTGAATAGGAAATCTATTATATTAGAAGTTCAGTTACATTTATAAGAAACTGAATTTACTATAGGTTAAGTGACTGTTAAAAGCATTTACATCATAACCCTGGAACTTCCCTATGAAATTGTCTAACACATTTGAACTATGTATTCATTTATAAATTAATTAACTAAACAAATACTTCTTGAGTATGCAAAATACAATAACCAAAATTTAATTATCAGCTAACAACAGGACAGAAGTAACTCTAAACACTAAAAATATTTGAGTGAAACAAAACATTTTTGTATAAAAACAAAAAATGACCTGAAAACCACATCTGTGATTTCACTTTGAATGTTGTGAAATTAGGTCTTTTCTCGCAGGGTATATTTAAACTATATTTTGCCACAACACTAATCTCACCATATTTTTTGGTTTTACTTATATTGTACTTTGTGAAAATAAGAACAGATTGTAGTTAACCTTCTATAAGTTTATTTTTCTATTTAACATTATTTAAGATGTATACATGTTTTTACATATAGCTCTAACAGCTTTTTTTCACTGCATTAAAGTATACAATTCAATAAATATAGTATAATTTATTAATCAACATTATTTTCTATGGCCATTTGTTTGTCTCAAGATTTTTTTTCAAGTACAACAATGCTGCTAAGAACATTCTTTCCTATGTCCTAGTACATGAGTGATTTTTTGCTATGAGAGGTTGTAATTATTACATATACACTTATTTAAGTTCACTACTTTATTGTTCTTCCATAGTAGCTTAGTTTATGAGCTTGCATGGCACTCTATTGCAAAAACACTGTATTTTCAGAATTTAATTTCTGCTAACATGAAGGGTTTGAAACAAAATCTCATAAAATGATGTCTAATAAGTTGACAAGGTTTTTATATACTAAAAGGGTTAAATTTAAAAAGCAGTATTTAGTAGCAGAAGACATCTGTAGGTGTTGTCTGAATAATGTATTTAAAAAGTGAAATTTTAAAATAAAGAAATAGATTCACCTTTTTAAAGAACTTTTTTTACTATTATGCACATTTCACTGACTGTGACACAATTCAGTGCTGTTCTTGGGGCTGACTGGGACTTAATAGGCTTCGTATCCATGTACTACATGGTCTCAGGTTGCCTTAAACTACTTTTCCTCCTCTCTGGGTAGCATTTTGCCAGGCTTCACTCTCCTCGTATCATTACACTGGCCTCTAAAAAGTGCTGGTACCCTCTGGGTGGTTGTTTCCAATTGGCCATGAGCTGGGAAGATATAGCCAATCTTATTACCTTAAAATACGGATGGATAGATGTAGATATTTGGCTCTGGCTTATTTGGCCTCCTTCTTCTAATAAAGTTGGGATTTTTTTTTCATGAGTTTGAGTCAGATATTTTATCAGACAAGCACTATGATTATTTTAGTTAACTAGAGATATTTTTCCATCTTACTTTAGAAATTAAGGTATTTTCTAGAGATCTGAAGTTGTTACTGACTCAACTCTAGATAAGTGCTATAAAATTAATGCATTTTAAAAAATGTTTTCATGTCTGACAAAACAGAATTCTACACTTGCTCTTAGCCAAAAGTCTGAGAAGCAACAAAACAGAATTCTGATAACACTCTGTTTCCTTTTTTTCCAAAAAGCCGAAAACTGCATTTTCATTCGTATTCTTGCTAAGATGCAAACAAGGTTTCCTCTTTTGCATGTGTAATATACCTGTTTTTATTATTCTGAAACTCAAGGGCACGTCCTTAATCAGAAAATAATTGTGTTTTACCTATCTCATAAGTGAAAGACATAATTAAGAGTGAACATGTTAAAGTCTGAGTAGACTCCAAATATGGACTTCTATTCTTATGCCACAGAACAATGCAACCCAAGCAAAGTTATATAGAGTATAGTGACAAAAGAAGTGGATATCCACTTAGCAACTGCTTTCATAGCCAGGTACATTAGTACCAGAGTTGCCCTGCCTAAATTCATTAAATGTGTTTATGTAAACATTTTTTTCAGAATTCTCAAAAAACTCTGCTCAGAGAAAAGATTATGCATAAAATGAGTTGATTTAGTAATTAATGCGTCAATTTCAAAATTAGTCTCTACTATTTTGCCTATTTGTGAATTTTCATTAAAGTTCTATACAAATTTGTCCAACTTTGATTTCCAGAACCATGTCTCATTGTAAAAATTAGAATAATGTCTTATTTTTATTTACCTGTTTTTATTACAAAATTAAGTTATGCTTTTTAAAACTATATGTTGCATTATATCCTGTCTGGATTGTAATACTCTTCAGTTATGTCAATCAAAGTAAAAATGCTTTGATTACCCTCAAGAATGTGAACACAGACTTCATAGAGAATTATAAAACATGGAAACTAAATAAAGCTTTCTTTGTTCAGATGTTTCTCTTAACCATACTGAGTAATAAAAATGAGTAATGTATGATGCCTATTAAATACATTAATTTCTTGTCCCAATATCTTTAAAAATATTTTTGAGAAATATAAATTCATCATATATTTACAAAAGTGGTAGATTATCAAAAGATTTTCAATCAGGATGTCTAATATTTATGGAAAAGACTAGCATATACAAGCATTTCTTTCTCTGCTTCCACAAAAATGTAACATTTCCTGAAATACAGAAATCAGAATTGGAAAATAAACTCTTGAGAGCAGAGGAATTCCTTTACTTATACTTAGGGTTTAAAAGGTAAAAGCTCTGTTGTAGCCCCAAACAGATTATCTTTTCTTGTATGCTTCTTGGACATATTACTGTAATTTGAAAACAGATTCTGAAAACATAGACCATGAAACCTGCTGCTCTCATGCTGTGAAATTCTCCCCACAAGGTTTTGAACTGAACTTGCTCTACAGGAAGAGAGAAGCATCTTCTCTCTTCAAAGACACAGGGGCACTTGTTCAGTAGGGGGAAAAGCTCTAACAGCTTTCTCTAAAAGGGGCACATTAAGTGTGCCTCTGACTGCTGTTCCTATAAATTCTTCTACTATCAGAACATGCAAAGAAGTAAAATATATGTGCATGTGACAAGAAAAAATTAAAGCACAAACTAACCTAACTGCCTCAAAAAGTATCTTAAAAAGATAAGTTCATTTGATTTGTACATTTTGTGGGTTAAAAGTCCAAAAGAATCAGTGCTTAGCATATCAATATATTCTTCAATCTGCTACAGGTGAGACTAAAAATCAATTTGCTTTCTCCTTGAAGCAAGATTTAAGACTTGCTTAAACTTTGAGTCTAGGTAGGGAATGAGGGGTGAGGTACTGGAAAAGAAGGGATGTATTTCCTTCTCTCTTTTTTTTTTTTTTTAGTATATTTTATTCATTATACTGTTACAGCGTCGGCCTGCGAGCTAAGTGTCGCTGGTTCGATCTTCCAGTCAGGGCACATCAGAGAAGGAAAACTCTGACTCCAAAAAACCTCCGCTGCCTTGCGGCATACCTCTTCAGGGGAAAGGCTAAGGGAGTAAACCCCGACAGAAAATCCGGAGCCGGAGTCCCTAAGGCGGTTTGACGTTGTAGTCAACACCGGCAACTCCTGCGGCGCACCTGAAGCCAAGCTGTATTGACTCCGTCTTTCCCTTGGACCCTTCAGCTGCGAAGAGAGGGGGGGTCTGCTGCATGGGCAACAGCAGACCCTCCATATCACCCTGCCCAGGCTCTGTAGCTTCAGCTTCACTGGAGAGGACACTCCAGCGTCATCACAAGATGTCGATTCAACACGGGAGGAGACAGATACCGTGTCACTCCCGAGTTGGACTGCACAGCCATTCTCGGCGGTGCAGATAGACTCTTAAGAAGCTACACCATCGTCTCTCGAGACGGACGGCTGCCGACGACGAGTCCCGATTTTTCCCCTTTGATCAGCTCTGCTCAGTACCACCCTTCCCTCCAGCAATCCCACCCCCCTTAGTTCATGTCCATGGGTCATGCATATAAGTTCTTTGGCTCCACCCTTTCCTATATTAGTCTAAACATCCCCCTGTCTATTTTGTGCCAACCGATTATGCTTCTTAATCTCTGCACCATTTCCCCATTTCTCTCCCGCCCCTCTCCCAGCTGATAACTCTCCAAATGATCCCCATACCTATGATTCTGTTTCTATTCTGGTTTGCTTAGTCGGATTTTGTTTTTATTTATTATTTATTTATTTATTTATTAATGAGGGGAAGGCTATTTATGTATTTATTTATTTATTTAGAGAAAGGGGAAGAGAGAGAGGAAGAGAGGGAGAGAAACTTCACTGTGTGGTTTACCTCTCAAGTGACCCCAACTGGGGACCTGGCCCGCAACCAAGTCATGTGCCCTGACTGGGAATCAAACTGGGGATCCTTTGGTTCCCAGCCCAGTGCTCAATCCATTGAGCCACACCAGCCAGTGCCATGTTTTTATTTTTTAGAATGAGTTGTTGATAGTTGTGAGTTTGTTGTCATTTTAATGCTCATACTTTTGATCTTCTTTTTCTTAAGGAAGTCCCTTTGACATTTCATATACTAATGGCTTGGTGATGATGAACTCCTTTAGCTTCACCTTGTCTGGGAAACACTTCATCTGCCCTTCCATTCCAAATGATAGTTTTGCTGGATAGAGTAATCCTGGTTGCAGGTTGCCTTTCATCACATTGAATACTGCTTGCCATTACCTTCCTGTCTGCAAAGTGTCCTCTGAGAAATCAGTTGATAGTCCTATAGGCACCCCCTGTAGGCAACTCTCCGCTTCTCTCTTGCTGCCCCCAGGACTTTGCCTTTATTTTTCACCTTTGGCATCTCAGTCATGATGCGTCCTAGTGTGGTCCCCTTTGGGTCCACCTTGCCCAGGATACTCCGTGCTTCTCGGACCTGTATGTCCATCTCCTTCTCAAAATGTGGGAAGTTTCCCTCATTTTTTTCAATTCTTGCTTCCTCATTTTGCACTGGTTGACTGTTTTTTCTTCCTTATGTTCCAAATCATTGATTTGAACCCCGGTTTCCTTTCCTTCACCATTGGTTTTGTGTGGATTTTCCTTCGTTTCACTTAGCATAGCCTTCACTTCTTCTCTTACGTGTTTGCTGTACTCAAGCATATCAGTCAAGCTTGTGAGTATCTTTATCACCAGTGTTTTGAATTCTGCATCTGTTAGGTTGTCTATCTCCTCATCTGTTAGGTTGGCTATCTCCTTGTCACTTAGTTCTCCCACTGGAACCTTGATCTGTTTCCTCTTTTGGGCCATACTTCTCTGTCTCCTCATTCTGACAGGCTCCTGTATTTGTTTGCCTCCATGTCCCAGGTAGAGATGTTGCTCCTGCTACCTTGTAAGGGGCAGAGCCTTAGGGATTAGTCAGTACAGGGCGACCTGCTTCATCACCTTGTGGCACTGTATGTGGGGGAAGAGTCCTAGAGGGAACAATGCCGCCAGCCCAGCACTCACCCCTTTCCAGGCACCTCTCCCACTTCTGCACTGGACTAGTGCCCCTCTAGCTGCTGCCCTGGCTGTTGTGTCCAGAGTGGGTGAGTCTGCGGATGTTCTAGGACCGTGGGGGCCCTTTAAACAAGCATACTCTGCTGAGACTGGCAATTTCTGCCTCCACCTCAACCCCCACTGGTCTGCAGTCAGAAGCAATGAGGCTTGATTTTCCCAGATGCTGGGACTGTGAGCTGCAAGGTCCAGTGAGGAGCTGGGAATGCTCCCCAGGTGTCCCTGCTGACTTTTTAAAATGTGTGACGGAGCTTTCTGCCGGCCTGCTGTTGCTGCCACCACTGCCACCACCACACTGCTTCCTCTCCACCCCTCCTACCTTTCTGGATGAATATTTCTTCTTTATATCTTTGTTTGCTGGACTTCCATGTAGTTTGATTTTCTGGAACTTCTGGTTGTTTCTAGTTTTGAGGTAGCTGTATTCCTTCTTAGCTGTAGAGAGAGATGCAGTGTGTCTGTCTATGCCTCCATCTTGACCGGATGTCTTTCCTTCTCTTAAAGTATTTAATAATAATAATAATGTGTTCCTTTCAGCCTTCAATAAAAGTGAGTCATTTTAACAAGAAACACATTTTTGGTGTAGAGTTATGTAAGTTCTTTTGAACTTTTGGATATTAACCCCTTATAAGATGTGTCATTGGCAAATATGTTCCCATTCAGTGGTTGTCTTTTCATTTTGTTGATGGTTTCCTTTTCTGTGTAAAAGTTTTTAGTTTGATGTAGTCCAGTTTGTTTATTTTTTCTTTTGTCTCCCTTGCCTGTGTAGATATACCAGAAAAAAATTATTGCTGTGAGAGATGTCTGTGATTTTAGTGCCTGTTTTCTTCTAGGATTTTTACATTTAAGTCTTTAATCCATTTTAATTTATTCTTTTGTATGGTGGTCTAATTTAAATTGTTTGCATGTACCTGTCCAGTTTTCCCAATATCATTTATTGACGAGACTATCTTTACTGCATTGTATGTTTTTGCCTCCTTTGTCAAATATTAATTGACCATAAAGTTGTGGGCTTATATCTGGGATCTCTGTTCTTTTTCATTGCTCTATAGCCTGTTCTTATGCCAGTATCAAGCTCTTTTGATGACCATGGACCTTGTAGTATAGTGTGGTATCAGGCAGCATGATTCCTCCAACTTTGTTCTTCTTTCTCAAGATTGCTGTGGCTCTTTGGGGTCTTTTGTGGTTCCATATAAATTTCTGGAATATTTGTTCTAGTTCTGAGGAAGAAGCCATTGGTATCTTAATAGGCATTGCACTGAATCTATGGATTGCCATGGATAGTATGGACATTTTAATGTTAATTTTTCATATCCATAAACATGGTAGAAGTTCTACAACTCAAAACCAAAAAAAATCCAATTAAAAAAATAGGCAAAGGACCTGAATAGACACTCCTCCAAAGAGGACCTACAGATGGCCAATAGAGATATGAAAAGATGCTCAACATCACTAACCATCAGAGAAATGCAAATTAAAACCACAATGAGGTATCATCTCACACAGGTTAAAATGGTTATCAGCAATAAATCAACAAATAAGAGTTGGCAAGGATGTGGAGAAAAGGAAATTCTCATGCACTGTTCGTGGAAATGCAGATTGGTGCAGCCACTATGAAAAACAGTATGGAATTGCCTCAAATTTAAAATTGGAACTTCCTTATCACCCAATGATTCCGTTTGGAATATAACCAAAGAAATACTAATTCAAAAGAATGTAGGGATAGGCAAAAGTAGATTTACAGTTGTTCATATAGAAAATAATGCTATTATTCCTGCAAACCAAGTGTCGCTGGTTCGATTCCCAGTCAGAGAACATGACTAGGTTGCACGTCAGGTCCGCAGTTGGGGGCGTGAGTGAGAGGTAACCACACAGTGATGTTTCTCTCCCTCTCTTTCTCCTTTCCCCTCTCTCTACAGATAAATAAATAAACAAATAAATAAGTTATTTAAAAAAAAGAAAATAATACTACTATTAATAATATAAGAATAAACTGTTTCACAAAATCACAACTGTAAACTTACTTTTACCCATCCCTGTATATGTGCCCCTATGTTCATTGCACCATTATTTATAATTGCCAAGACTTGGAAGCAGCCCAAGTGCCATCAGTAGCTGAGTGGGTAAAAAAGCTATGGTACATTTACACAGTGGAAAACTACTTCGCCGTAAGAAAGAAATCTTACCTTTCGCAACAGCATGAATGGACCTGGAGAGTATTATGCTACATGAAATAAGCCATCAGAGAAATACGGGTACCATACTATTTCACTTATTTGTGTAATTTAATGAACAAAATAGAAACAGACTCAGAGATACAGAGACCAGACTGGCAACTGAAAGGGAGAGGGTGCTGGGTGAAGAATGTGAAGGGATTATGAAAAAAAAAAAAAAAAAGGAAAACCTCATAGACACAGACAACAGTGTGGTGATTACAAGAGGGAAGGGTTGGGTGGGGGGTGGTAGAAGAGGGTAAAGGAGGGATAAATGGTGATGGAAGGAGACTTGACTTTGGGTAGTGAACACACAATACAATATACAGTTGAGGAATTGTACACTTGAAAACCATATAATATCATTAACCATGTCACCCCAATAGTTTTTTAAATATACATTTAAAAATTCTAATCAGACTTTCAAATCGTAAGCATTTTATATATTTGGTAAGCACTCTGCTAAAGTTCTGTTTCAATATTTGTACTTTCCGATGTGAAGGTAATCAAAAGAAAAATATCTATTAGCTCAATATTTTCATGAATCTGTTATGTACTAAATATGTGTGTCTCCTTAAAAATCATATGTTGGAACCCAACTCCTATTATGATGCTATTTGTAGGTGACCTTGTAAGAAGAGGCCAGAGAGCTAGGTGGATCTCCTTCTGCCAGTGAGAACAAGGAGAACTGAACAGTCTGCAACTATGAGGAGAACCCTTGCCAGACCCCACCATACTGACAACCTGACCTCTGAGCTCCAGCCTCCAGAATTTGGAGAAGTCATTTCTGTTCAGAAGCCTCTCCTCCCCTCAGGTCTTTTGTTACAGTCAAAACTGACTAAAACACTGACCCAGGAACTACTTGCTTGGATTCTGCAATGTGAAAAGGTGACTGTGAGTATATGAGGGGAGAAAGGTATGTTAAAGAATTTAAATGAATAAAATAATCAGCTAGGGCAATCTAAGTATGAGGTTCCTTTAGAAAGGAGTCAGAAGTTGCATCAGTGGGATGCGTTGAAACACTACAGAATATAAAATTAACCCCCCTCAACAGTTTTCTGAGTAGATAAAGCCATCATAAAAAATGGAAGACATTCTTAGACCCCCCAAACCTCCGCCCCCACCTAGAATCAGGTTTGGTCATCCTCCAGTGGAGAAAGGCAAATAGGGCTCTGACTCAGCCTTCACAAGTGATGATACCAGAGCATTCTGCAGTCCATCCTGCTTCTTCCCATCCCCAATGCCTCTGAGCAGAAAACAAGACAGTCTTTCCTCACTGCTTAAACTGCACACTGCTAGCTTCCCACACTGGAGCTTTTCTGTTGCCCCTGATGATGAAGCTTGCAGAAACCTGTTCATACCCAAGCTATAGGCATGCAGAGAGCTGCTAACTCATGCTTACTTGCTTATTGACCATGATGGCTGTATCTTCATAGAATCTGGCTTCACCAATGGCTGCTCAGGGTAGCCAGACAACATCATATGAAAATGTTAAATTCCCATTGGGGTTAACTTTAACCAATAATGAATGGAGACAAAAAGAATCCAATAAATTCTTTTCCTTTTCCCTAGCCCATAAAATACCATATGACCAGCTGTATTTTCTGGTACAAGTGTGGCAGCTCTTTCTGCAATGTCCCATGCTCTTGCCTTCTTTGCCTCACTCTTCTCTCAGGCACGTTTTTGTTTCTGTAATATTGTACCCAACACACATATATTTAATAAAATCTGTATGTATATCTTACCTCCTGTTCTTTTAGGAAACCTGAATAATTGAGAAGGAGCATTGTTAGGAGAAATAGAAAATAGCCCTTTTCTTTTTTGCAGCTATTTACTACAACTATGTGTAGGTGAAACTGCAAAATAGAACAAGTAAGCAATTATGCAAACAAGAAAATAAAAAAAAATTTAAAACACTTCACTCAGTTATAAAGCTCAACAGCTGAGGCAGGAATAAAAAAATAATAGCTAAATTGGCCCACTTTGCACCAGTGTTTGGTAGCATAAGTTTGCAAACTTGACAGAGAATTCACTAAGATTTCTTCATGAAGGTGGTCCAAGTTCCTAGGATTTTTGTGTATTATATATGAGAGCAACTAACTGTCAAGTAAATAAAATCTGGTGATGACTTGCAGTTACCTTGCATGAACATGAAGAAATTAATGAGAAAATATATAAACTTTAAAAGAATTTGAATTCTTTTAAGTAACACTGCACAGTACATGTGATAGTTTTAAAAGCTATTTCTAAGATCTTCAGATTTAAGGCAGACACTATATTCTCATGATATGCTTACAAGCAAACCAGGATTTCTACACTGTTTATTATCTATTCCCAAGTAGCCATGCGTGATATGGATTTCAACTTTTATTTCTTCAGCTTCACTTTCTTCTTTATCACTTTTGATATATAACTCATGCTAGGAGGCTTGGAAGCAGGCTTATATATTTGCAATACAAAAACATGCATATGATATTTTTGACCAGAAATGCCAACATTGCAATAAATACTTTTTTAAAAGGTAGAGTGAAGTCACACACACAATCAGCTGATCCCCATCAGGTAAACAAAGCCATTTAAGCAGAGGCTAAGAAAGAGAACTCTTTAAGAAAACATAAAGTGCCTTGTGTAAATGCAAAGCCAATTATTATGATTCCTTTGCAAGTTCATGAATTTCTGAGACTTAATTCCAGCTTTATTATAAGCCAGTGACTAAGATGCCCATAGAATAGAGGAAAAGAAGAAATGTAATCATTGTTTATTTTTTAAAAATTTGGCACGTTGCTGTAACTGAACACAGTCAAATAGTTCAGGGGAATAAATAGTCACAAAGTAGCTAGAAATCATCTGCTACTCTCAATTTGGAGCTGTGGCGGAAGTACAAAAAACTTGAAAAACGTAGAAGTTGCAACTAGGAAATCACTAATATTGGAACTAGTGGATGATGGCAAACCTTATTCACTTCACCAAAATAAATTCTGGAGGAGACAAAATAAAATGTATAAAGTATAAACTTTTCAAAAAGAAATACTTTTTAAAAACTAGTTTAGTTGAGGTTACATGTGACATGTATTAAGTGAGAGTCCACAAAATCTTAAATTCAGGGTTATTATAAAGTTAAAAATGATTCTTTTCTTCCTTTGAGTACACTTTGTGTAACAGCATCAGGAGAATAAATGTTGTATCTCCCATTCCAGGTAGTCCATGAGATTATTTGTAAGGATGAGGAAGGTTAGCTTCACCCATCTATGATGCACTATTTAAGAGTTGTTACTCTTGAACAAGCAATCTTTTCTCTAAAATACAAGTGCCCCAACAGGATTAAATGCACAATAGTTATTCAGAACTCATGTGAAATCACTGAATTTAATTCTTTCTCTAATGCCAACTGAGTTTTCATCATAGATACAAAGAGATTATCTCTAGCAAAGGAGGAGGCAAGTGTGTACCAGGGTGGAGAACCACGCTAGGGAAATGCTAGGATACTGGAAGCCAAGTGGAATATTGGAATGGTAAAAGAATAGTATTAGTCCTTCAAAATGTTGTATATGTCTGACTTTGCCTTCTTCTTTCTATCAGTAACAACTAAGCTCCTTCTGAAAAATTATCACTAACAACACGATAGCAGACATTTTAGGCCATCTAAGAACTAAACAAAAGGTACCAAAATGGGTACAGAGCGATGACCTCAAACTGTATTTTTTTGTCTCTCCCATCATTCTCCTTTCTTTTGCTTTCTATTTCTATTTAATCTACTTGTAGTCCCTTTGTATTCAGTTTGATTCAAACACCAGCAGCATTTATATCACCTGAGAGTTTCTTAGAAATTCAGACTCTTGAGTTCCTTCTCAGATATTGTCACGTTCAGCATATTAACAAACTCTACAAGCAACCCATAAAGTTACAGAAGCAAACTTTATTTAATCATTTGCTTGTTTATAAATGTAAACCCTTATTCATCTTTATTGAATGTTTCTCCTCCTCTCTTATTTGTTCTTGAATACCTTCATCTTTATGAGTACTTTTTTGTTTTGTTTTATTTTTGTTTTTATTTTTTGCTCTCTTTTTATTATATCTTGAGATGACACTTCCTCAGTTAGTCCCTAGCAGTGCTTCCCCAAATTTGCTCATGGCCTTCTGCCTAATGTGTTCATATTAAAAATAGGTATAAATGGTTATCATCTCATTAATCCCTTCTCAATGAAGTCATTGGTAACTTACTTTTGTAACTACCTTATCTCAGTGTCTTACATTACCTATAATTTCTCTTATTATATTTTAAATTATTAAAGGGGTATCAATGAAATCCCTAAAGGTTAACATGCTCTTGGTGAATCCTACCCAAATTTGGCAGACATAGCCTATACAACTTTCAAAGGAGACAAGCAGAGCTCTGCTTGCTTTGAAGAAAATTTCCTCAGCTGGGATACCACCTGCTAAAAATTTTAAAGACAGCATGCAGAACTCTATGGTCCATATAAAGTAGCCCTTTTCCATCTATTACATCATTAACAGCCTAAGATAAATCCCAAGGGGATGCTGTAAGATTTTTCCTTCTCCTGAAAGACCAAGAAAACTAACCTCATCATCTTTTACATTTCTGAACACCTCAGTCACTGCCAAAATTCCAAGCTTCCCAGAAAGTCCATCACTACCAGGAGACAAAACATAACATACTTCTTTCTGTGCATCTCAACACCATTTCCCACCTGGTTATAAATTCCAAAACACCATTCCCTTTAGAATTCATGTTCTGATATCAGCACAATCTAGGATCTTCTACCTCTTCTCTGACAGCTCTTTCATACTACAGGGTGGCAGCCAAAGTAGGTTTACAGTTTATATGGAAAATAATACAATAATTAATAAATAATAATACAAGGATTATTCAATAGTTTATTTTTATTGTATTTTTTCCATTACCATTTATTCCTATTATACCCTCTTCCACCTCCACCAACCCATCTTCCCCCAACAATCACCACACTGCTATGTGTCTGTGTCAAATCCTTTTTGTCTTGCGTACTCACAGCTGTAAACCTACTTTTGCCCCACCCTAATCAAAACTTTCCTTTAACCCAAAGACATTGCTTCTCTTGAATACTCTCAAACAAAGGCATTCTCCATTTTTGACAGAACTCAGAGACTGTGAGTGACTTAGATGCCTCATTGGTACTTCCAGTTTTATAATTCTTGTATATTTCCTCAAAAATACTCTTCTACTGAAACTTCTTTTTCTAGTGATGCCATCATTTGACTTTATTTGTTAAATATTTTAGCCTTCCTTTCCATAACTGCACCAAAATTTATTGGAAATTTCAATTCCCACAGGTATCATTTATCTATTACCACAGCCTTCACTTTCTTGACCTCATTTCTTACAGCAGGTTGTTCTGCCTCAACTCAGTCATCTTTCAGGAGGAAATAGTTGATTTTGTCATAAACATTATTGTGCCATTTCTGGTCACCACTTTCCATCCCTCTAATTAAAAAATCAGTATGGCATTGGCATACAAATAGAAACAATTCAAGAAACAAAATAGAGAGCCCAGAACTAAACTTATGCATAAAAGTTCAAACAATTTATGACAGAAGAGCCAATAATATACAATAGGGAAGGGACAGTCTCATCAATAAATCATATTGAGAAAATTGGGCATGCCCTTTCAAAAAATGACCTGGCTACTATATTAAACACTCAAATTGGATTCAATTAATTCAAAATGGATTATAAAAGAATTGAACATAAGATATAAAACTATAAAACTCCTAGAAGAAAACACAGCCAGTAAGCTCCTTGACATTGGTCTTGGCAATCATTTTTTTAATCTGACAGCAAAAGCAACAAAAGTAAACAAGCAGGAGTCAAACCAAAAAGCTTAGGCACAGCAAAGGCAACCAACAAAATGAAGAGGCAAACTACTAAATAAGAAAATATTTGAAAATTAAATATGTAAAAAGCTAATATCCAAAATATTTAGAGAAATTACACAACTCAGTAGCAAAATACAAAAAAAATCTGTTTTAAAAATGGGTTAAGGATCTGAATAAATCGTGTTTCCAAAGAGAGCACATGGATGGCTAACAGGCACAAGAACAGATGCTCTACATATTTACTCAACAGGGAAATGCAAAACAAAAGCACAATCAGATATCACCCTGACACCCGTTAGAATGGTTATTATCAAAATAACTAAAAATAACAAGTGTTGACAGAAATATGGAAAGATGAGAATCCTTGTGCATGTATTGTGGGAACATAAATAGGTGTAGCCATTATGGAAAACAGTATGGAGGTGCCTCAAAAATTAGGACTAAAATTACCATATGATCCAGCAATTCCACTTCTGTTAGCTAAACAAAGTAAAAACACTAACAAAAAATACATACATCATTTACAAAAACCAAGATATTATTCAGTGATAAAAAGAATGAACTCTTGCCATTAGTAACAACATGAATGACCTCAAGGGCATTATGCTAAGTGAAGTCAGTCAGACAGAGAAAGCCAAATATTATGTGCTCTCTTTGAAATGTGAGATCTAAAAATAAAGCAATAAATGCAAAACATTATCATAGACACAGAAAACTGGTGTTTGCCAGAGGCAAGAGTCGGGGTAGGAGAACTGTTTTTGTTTTCTTTTTTAGTTTAAATTTTTTATAAAATGTTTATTTGGAAAGGCAAACAACCTGGAATAGAAAACACAATACTGAAGAAGAAAAGAGGTTTGAAGACTCACACTACACAAGTATTTGAAGACCTGCTATAAAGTATGGTGATCAAGCCAGCATGATATTGGCTAAAGAAGATAAGTGGAAAAATGGAATAGAACAGAGATCCCAGTAATAAATCTATGCAAATATAATCAACTGATTTTGACAAAGGAGGAAAAGCAATTACATGGAGAAAGGACAGTCTTTCACAAAACTGGGCATTTATATGCAAAATATGAAATTAAAGTAGACCTCTACCTTACATAAAATTGACTCAAAATGGAGCAATATTATATAAATGATATTCTATAAATTCAAAACATAAAATATAAATATAAAATGAAAAAGTATTAAAATGTTTTAGAAAAACACATGGGAGAAAGCTTTGTGACCTTGATGTAGAGCTGTTAGATACAATACAAAAAGCACAATCCATGAATAAAAATGTTGTTTTTTTAAATCTAAAATTCTTCTCTGTGAAAATCATTGATAAGAAAATGTAAAGAGATAAGCTACAAACTAAGAAAAAAAGTTGCACAATGGATGTCTGATATAAATTGGTATCCAAAATATACAAACAGTTAAAGCTCAATAAAAAGAACATAACCCAGTTTTAAAAGGCAGATGACCAGAACAGACATATCACCAAAAAAGAGAGAGAGAGAGATGGTTAATAAGCATATGAAAATACATTCAATATCATTTGTCATTAGGAAAATGCTAATTAAAAATACCATGAGATACCAGAATATACCTATAAAAATGGCAAAAACCCAAAAACCTAACAATAACAATTACTGGTGAGAATTTAGAGCTACAGTAACTTATATTCATTGCTGGTGAGAATGCAAAATGTTAGCGTATCATTGGAAGACATTTGTGAAAAATAAAACTATAGAGATAATAAAGAGATTAGTAGTTGCTAAAGGTTCAGAGGTGAAGCAAAGACATTTTTTAAGATGGTTATTTTATGTAATACTTTATACATAAACTATGCATTTGTCAAAACTATTAAAATTTTACAATACAAAAAATAAGTCTTAAATATGAAAATATTAAGGAAGTTGAAGATTCCAGAATGGAATACAGATGGAACCAAAAATCTACCTATAGTACAAAGATAAGAAACTAAAGTGGGCTTGGGGGGAAAGAAGCTAATCTAAGTAACCCTGGAAATGAGTAGATTCTGTAAGACTGGGAAACTATAATAATCTACTCTAGCTGGTAAAGTTGTTCCCCAAGGAGGTATGAGTAAACAGTTTGGAAACCACTATACACTTATACTGAAATTAAACAAGCAACTGAATTATGCATGGGTTTTTTTATGATTGGAGTTCAAGTTTACCGCAGAGGAAGGAATGAAGACTAAATTTATGTGGCAATGGATTAGAGCTGGAGACACAAGTAAGGAGTCATGTTTAGCTTAAAATAATACAGATGCATACATATAGAAATATTTATACATATTGTGTACATACACCATTTACTATACACAAAGAAATCTCTTTGCTCTCTCATAGAGACAATGGTGCCCCAGTAGCAACAAACACACCTAGCACCCAAATCTTTGTTTCTAATACCATTTTCTAATAAAAGGAACTAAAGCTCCTGGAGAAAATGGCTAATTTGGGGGCTGGCATGGGGAGCACACAAGAGCAGTGTGGAGTATCTTATAATGCCACAAAGTAAAGAAGTGCTCTGGAATAAAACCCACAATGAAAGAGGTATGACAAGAGACACAGTAGCCAGTTTAAACAGCTCCCAATTGCCAGAGCTGGAAGAATTTGAGAAAAAAATGACATTGAGTATAACTCAAAATATAAAATAAATTAGGTCTATACTGACATAGATAAGTGATTGACTAAATAAATTAATAGAGAAGAGACACATCTCCCTTGCAGAAGAATTCTACAGAGTCTATATAAACAATCCACTCTTGAGGAAGTGAAGTATAACTTTCCAGTTCTTAAGTTTGTGCTGTGCAATAGTGAATTCCTTCCAAAGAGAATGGGGGTTGGGTGAGGGTAGGGGTTAAAGTAACTTGATGGTGGAGAAACCTGACAAACACTAACAGCTTTGGTGATCAAGGTCAATATCAACAGTCATAAATCATGTTGATAATGTGTATCCTTGATGTGATATGATGAGAATGGTACTTAACCTCTGTGATCTCCCTCCCAAAAACCCATAATCCAAGTCTAATTATGAAAAATACATCAGACAAATCTCAATTGAGAGATATTCTACAAAATATGTGACGAGTACTCATCAAAACTGCCAAGGTCATCAAAAACAAGGAAAAGTCTGAGATAATGTCAAAGCCTCTTAAGGCTTCTGAGACATGATGAATATATGTCATGTGCTAGCCTGGATGGGATCATAAATAGGTAAGAACTAAGAAAATATGAATAAAGCATTGATGTTAGTTTACAATAATGCACAAATAGTTTTTCACTAATTGGGACAAATGTGCCACACTAATTAAAGATGTTAATATAGGAGAAACTGGGCATGTGGTATATCAGAACTCTATCATCTTCACAACTTTTCTGTAAATTCAAAACTCTTCTGAAACAAAAAAATTATTTTAAAAAACCTCATGGTCCTAACAAATCCATATTTCTAAAACTTTTGCAGTGGTTCCACATTTCACTTAAAAAGTGTTTGCTTTTCAAAGACAGACAATCCAACCTTACGCCACAATTGCCTCCAGATTCAAGCCCAGGATTTTTTAGTATACCTCTTTGCCTGTGGCAAACGGTGGATTAATAATAACTTCCCAGCCTGGGCAATGATGGAATATGCAAAGTGGTTATAAACACAATTTCTGGAATCCAATCACCCACCGTGGATACCAGATTTATCAGTTATTAATTCCTTAACTTTTTGTGGGTTAAAAATGGGGGATTACTTTGCAGGGATGGTCACAGGCATGAACAATCACAGCTCTGTTTTCCCATACTGATTTCTTGCCCACGCAACTTTTTTTTTTTAATGTTTAGTTCACCTAGGGGCAATTTGTATTTGGCCTTGTTGAATTACAATTCTATATCTATAGCTTAGTCTGGAGATTATCTTGGTTAGCAATGGGATAGGTGTTCTTGCCAAGTCTTTACCCCACCTAATGTGCCAATCAGGAATTCACCTTACCACAAAGTTAGATCCCTTTAGATGATTCCTTCTAACCTCTGCAATTTTCAAGGCTCTTACAAAAGGGAATATGCCACCAGGGAAGACTGAGAAGGATACAGTTGACAGAACAGTAAATAGATTGGTTATTTGTACATTATTGAATCAAGTCCTACCCCTAAGAGGAAATAAGGTTTTAAAGGACTAGGCCTGTATGAAGACACCATCTCCAAAACTAGGGACACAGACAGCTGCTACATCTGAAATAAACTATCTGAAAATGAATAAAAATGTGGATGCTCTTACAAGATGCTGAAATTAGATAAGTAGGCAAAAGCAGGGATATCCACTACTGTTCCCCTGTCTTGTTATCTAAAGTTTTATTCAATAAAAAACATGAACTCCAAGCCTTGGCTTCTTTATGGCATATTTTGTGAAATGGGCACTGAGAGGCCACCTTCTTCTGTTGACTCTGCTCAAGTTTATACTACTACCATATATCTGAAAATAATAATTTGTTGAAACTCTCCCACCGAGTTCCAGGAACAATAGGAAAACTCATTAGGTTACATCTGTGACTCACATGTTGTATTTATGGGGGTAGTGTCAGTTAAATGTAATTTACAGCGTTATTCTTATTGAATAATTTTTGATGTGACATGTATTCTAAAAGCAGATGTTAACTGAATAGCTGTAAGACTGATTTTCTGAAGTGACTGATTAAAAAAAAAACAATGAAAATAATTTGAGCACGGGACAAAAAGCATTGATATAAATTTATAAAATACATAATTTTTCAGCCAAAATTGTAAAGTAGAAATATGTATATTTTCACACATAGCTCAGAGATGACATAAATGCCAAAAGAAATGACAGTTACGGAAATAAATGTGTTTTTTTTATGAAAAGCAAAGTAGTAAACAAGCACAATAGATGCATAAAATGGGTAAATTTTCTGTGTATTAGTTATTGCTGCCTTAGGGCAGCTGTAAATTATAAACTTGCTTTTTCCTTTTTTTTATTGTATTCAGGAATATATTCTGAACTTGTTATTCCTTCTACAGCCCTTGTGGGTTGACCCTTTGCTGATTTATAGTCTTCTTTAAAGTTTATAAATCAAAAGGTACCAAATATTTAGATAGAAAGATTAGTATAAAAATTAAAATGTGATGGTGGATAAGATAATAACTTCTGAAATACTGTAGAAAAACAAAAATTTAAAAAGTAAAATTAAGTGTAAGATTTTATTGCATCTCCCTTTATCATCATAAAAAATAAAAGGTAAAAAGTCATATTAAATGCAAGATTTTATTTTATCTCCCCTTAATACATATAAAACATTTTTTTTTGCTGTTTACTTTTAAAAAGGGACAATGCTACATATAATGACTTACTAATGTGGCTGTATTCCTCAAGGTAATTAACTCTATAGTGAACACATTTGTGCTGAGCTATAGAGGAGGATTGTAAATTAAAAACGCTTTTATAGCATGGCTATTAATTCTTCATACAGAAGAGTCATTTTCTTGTCTTACGTGGAGGCCTACACATTTCACCCTGGTCCCTAGAGCTGTGAGCTTTGAAGAGGAGAACAAGAAGATGCACCTCTAAGTGGAGTTATCCCCAAGGACTGCACACCCTAAGGTTCTTACTTGGCATTCATTTATGCAATTGCAATTAGGAATTGAAACAAAAATGGTAAAAACTATTTAAAATGTTCAATTTTTCATCTTTAAGCAGAAAATCAGTACCTAGGACTGAACTTGAAATAACTTCCAAAGATACAAATCATTAAGAGAGTAGTGAGATAAAGTTAACTCTACAATTAATGCACACTTTCTTTTTTTTTTTTTTCCAGGCTTTTTGAGATTTAACCGACAAATGAATATTGTATGTTTGAGGTGTTTTGATAAGTGTATGTACTATTAAATGATATGACAATCAAGCTAATTAATATATTCATTACCTCACAGTTTTGTGTGTGTGTGTGTGTTAAGAACATTTAAGAAACACATTCTTAGTAAATTTCAAGTACAATATATTATTATTCACTGCCATCACCATGCTTATCTATCAGGTCTCTAGAACTTATTCATTTTATAGCTAAAAATTTGTGCCCTTTAATCAATATTTCCCTATATCCCCACCTGTTAGACTATAGTAACCAGCATTTTAGTCTCCGTTGACATAAAGTTAACTTTTTCCTTCCATTTCTCGTATAAGTATGATCATGCAGTGATCTTACTTTCAGTGTCTCCCTTATTATACTTAACATAATGCCCTTCGTGTTCATTCATATTGTCACAAGTGGCAGGATTTTGTTTTTTGTTTTTTTCATGTGTAAACAATATTCCATTATGTGTGCATGTGTGGATGGATGGCTGGGTGGATGAATGCATGGATAGGTGGGTAGGTAGATAGATAGAGAGGTAGATAGATGATAGATAGATAGATAGATAGATAGATAGATAGATAGATTGATAGATAAATGATAATCACATTTTTTCTATCCATTCATCTATTGATGGACACTTATATTGTTTCCATATTTTAGCTACTGTGAGTAATGCTACAAAGAACATGGAAATGAAGATATCTCTTTGAGATACCAATTTTATTTCCTTAGGATATATAACCACAAGTGAAATTGCTGGATAATATGGAAGTTCTATTTTTAATTTTTTGAGGGACCACCACACTTTTTCCATGATGGCTGTACCAGTTTATGTTCCAAGAGTGTGCAAGGGTTCCCTTTTTTCATATTCTCTCCAATACTTGTCCACTTGAATTTTTGATGATAGCCATCCTAACAGATGTGAGGTAATAACTCATTATGGATTTTTAAAATATTTATTTTATTTTTTTAGAGAGAGGGGAAAGAAAGGCGAGGGAGAGAGAGAGAAACAACAATTCGAGAGAGAAACATCAATTGGCTGCCTCTAATATGTGCCCTGATCAGGGACTGAACCACAACCCAGGCATGTGCCCTGACTGGGAACGGAACTGGCAACCTCTCACTGTGTGGGACAATGCCCAACCAAGTAAACCACACCAGTCAGTGTTCATTGTGATTTTGATTTGCATTCCCTTAATGATCATTGATGATTGCATCTTTTCATTTATTTATTAGCCATTTATGTGTTCTTTGGAAAAATGTCTATTCAGAAAATTTGACCACGTTGTAACTGGCTATGTTAAACAGAAGTGGTAAGAGTGGGCACCCTCATCCTGCTCCTGATCTTAAAAGAAAAGCTTTCAACCATTCATTATTGAGTATGACGTTAACTTGGGGCTTGCCATATATAGTTTTCATTAAGTCAAGGCCATTATGACCTTCCACAGCTGCTTTAAAAATTTTAATAATGAATGGAAGTTGAATTCTATCAAGTGTTTATTTAGCATCTATTAAGATAATTATATCATTTTTATCTTTCATTCTATTAATTGGATATGTCAAACTTGTTACTTTGCATATGTTAAACCATATTTGCATTGCAGGGATAAATTCCACTTGCTCATGGTGTACAATCATTGTAATGTGCCGCTGAACTTAATTTGCTAATATTTTGTTGAGAATTTTTAAATTAATATTTATCAGGGATACAGCCCTATAGCTTTATTTTTTTGTAGTGCCCTTATCTGCCTTTGGGATCAAAGTAATTCTGACCTCAACAAATGAGAGAGGGAGTGCTTCTTCCTTCCAAAATTTTGGAAGACTTTGAGAGAAATTCTCTCAGTTTGGTAAAGTTCACCAGTGAAGCCTTTTCATTCTAGGCTTGTTTGTTTATTTGAGGTTTTTTTTTTAATTTGGTTCAATATCCTATGAAGATTTTCTATTTCTTCCTGATTCAGTCTTTGCTAGTTGTATGTTTCTAGGGCATTATCCATTTTTTTCTAGGTTATCCTGTTTTTCTTGAAGTATAGTTGTTCATAGTAGTCTTTTATTATGCTTTGTATTTCTGTGCTATCAGTTGCAACATCTCTTCTTTGACTCATACTAGATGTAGCAAGCTCCATTGAGATGTTCTATAAATATGTAGCCCCACCAAGGCATTTCATACCATTTTCCATGCTGGGTAACACAGTTAAATTTTACTGAATTTGCTGATTCATCATCTTTTTAGAAGCGCTTCTGCCTCTGAGCACAAAGTACCTTTCAATTCTACAGTCATGGTAAAATCATTGTTTCTCCTTAGCCATTACTTTTCACAGTTTGTCATATAGCCATCCTTTTTATTATTCTCACCCAATGACATGTTTATTGATTTTAGAGAAAGAAAGAGAGAAAGAGAAGGAGAGAGACAGAGAGCAGGACATTGATGTGAGAGAGAAATATCAATGAACTGCCTGCCATACATGTCCCAACCAGGGATGGAACATGCAACGTAGGTATGTGTTCTAAGGGTCAACCCACAACCCTTAGGTGTACAGGGTGACACTCCAACCAACTGTGCCACCTGGCCAGGGCAAAGTCATCCATTTGTTTATGTTTAAATGCTGCTGATAAAATTTGTTACTGGATTTTTGTTTATTTTCTTAGTTATGGGATAATGCTGACCCAAACCACAATCATCAGACTCTTTATGTTGATCGTCTCCTAACTTCTTCCCAACTCTACCCTTAATCCTTCTGTTCAAACTTGTTTATAGCAGCTAGAGTTATCTTTGCAGACTATATCATCCCTCCCTGCTTAACACCCTGCATTGGCTTCCCTTTCCTTCCTGAATCCTACAGGTACTAGAGGATTTGGTTCTGCCATTTACCTCCCTGCTGCTCCCTCATTCAATACTCCTCGCCACATTGACCTCCAAGCAGTCCTACCAACAAGCCAACCCTGGTGTCACCTCTGGGGCTTTGTATTTGCACTTCCTGTTCCAAAGTTTTCTTCACTAACATTTTGCTAGAGCATTTTCTTTTTCATTATTCATGTTTCAACTTTGAGTTGTTCCTTCAAAGCCAGCCTTCTTTACCCACCTCTTTCAAACAGTACCGCTGGTTATTCTGTTATTTTTCCATTTTAGCTTTTTAATATCAACTGCCAGTTTTCAAAAATATTCTAGTTGATTTAGTTAGTGATCCATTTAGCTAATGTAAATCAAGGACAGAGATGGTCTAAAATTTGGCCATACTTGCAAGTTAACAAGTTAGTCTGTCACAAGAGACAAGCATCTCTGTGTCAAAGACAAAGCACATTAGTACTCTCAGCAGTAGTAATTGTCAGCTATCCAAATGTCAACATCCTTGGGGTAATGCAAATAAAATCAGGTAAAACCTGAACACAGAGTAAGTTATGTTACAGAAGAGAGATTAGGAGCTTTGGAAAGTCCAGTTACACTGGACTTTAAGCAAACCTCTTTGCTTCAGAGGAATATACCATATATAGACTATACATTCCAAGGTTGTTCACTTTACACAATGGCATCTTATGCTTCACCATCATGTGTGTACTAGTTATTAATTTATTGCCTATCACCTCTTAATTCACTCTCCAATATATGTTCTGGGATAATAAATAGAATTCCTTTAACTATTCTCCTTCAAAGCAAGCTCGATGTTGAACTCTCTCAGTAGAAAGTTTAATGGGATTCTCTATATTGACTTCCCCTGTTTACTCCACTGTGTATTTCTGTCTCTTGATTGAATCCAGGCAGATACAATGCATTTAACCAATCCCTGTTGTGAACATATATATTGCTTCTAATTTTTCACTATTATTAAACAACAAATAAAATCTTTGGTCATAAACCTTTACATGTTCCTGTGATTATTTCATTAGAGAAAATCCCTAGAAGAAAAATTGCTACTTTAAAAATTATGTATATTTTTAAGATTTTCCAAAATACACCCCATAAAGAATGTAATTTAAAAAATACTCCTAGGAAAGTGTAAAATGCCTAAGTCCCGCTATCTTATGATAAGCATAGTTTTAAAAAAAGAGGAAAAGAAAAATAAATGCACTAAAGTTGCCCAATAGTATCCCTCAAGCCTACAAAACACCCACCAAAAGTGAGCAAATCCACGTAGCATAGCTTGTGCTAGACCAGCAATTCTCAACCTGTGGGTCATGACCCCATTGGGGGTCAAACGACCCTTTCACAGGGGTCACCTAAGACCATGGGAAAACACATATATAATTACATATTGTTTTTGTGATTAATCACTATGCTTTAATTATGTTCAATTTGTAACCATGAAAATACATCCTGCATATCAGATATTTCCATTATGATTCATAACAGTAGCAAAATTACAGTTATGAAGTAGCAACAAAAATAATTTTATGGTTGGGGGTCACCACAACATGAGGAACTGTTCTAAAGGGTCGCAGCATTAGGAAGGTTGAGAACCACTGTGCTAGACTGTCAGAGGTTATTACTGAAAGAAATACAAATAGTAATGAAGGAAAATTTATTTCTAGAGCCCTCTTGACTTGTAAAGCCTCCGCGCCCCAGTTCCCTCGCCACTTTCACTCCCACCAGGAACCTCTTGGTACCGTCATCTCTTCATTCATTAAAAACCTCAGAGGAACTCAGAAGGCTGATAGCTGACCAAGCTTACCAGTCACCTTAATTATTACATACTGTTTTCCTTAAAAAATCTCATTTCCAAATATACTGCATTAAGTTAAAAATAAAACAAAAGATTTTTTTACTAATGGAGTACTAGACTTCTTTATTTCCTTAGAGAGGAGCATAATTAACTCTGAGATTGAGGGATATTTGCTTTGCCAGAGAAATTGAAAATCTGAAATTCCTGGTTGTTGATCTGGAAGATATGGGTTTGACAGGTACCAAGTTTAAATCAATAGACATCTCTTTAAAGAAATAATAACAGTCCTCTGAATTATACTTGTATAGACAGTAGATCAAATCTTCTTAAGCTGATAGTAAAATTTTAAATTAAAATAACTGGGAAAAGGCAATGAGTTGATATGACTATGGACTTGGAAGTCAATTTACAAGCCTCCCAGTAAACCTGAGTAATAGTTAAGAGCTTCTGGCCCTTTCTCAATCATTATCTAGTAAGTCTGGAACCATCTATATATTTTTACAAAACCATCTATTTAACAGGAAATTAGAAACAGGTAAATGTCTATGTTCCAAGGTCTATTGCACTTCACTGTTCTTAAATACATATCTGATATTTACTTAAACATCTACGTTTTGGACCATAGCTCTTTCAACACTCAGTAAGTGTGGCCCACTTAATTTAATCCAGATAAATCAACTGTTTTGCCCAGGTACATGAGCTCCCACAAGTGACTTGAGAACTGGGGTTAAACCTGCTCAGTGACTCCTTCTTTGTCTCAAATGTTTTCCAGACATGGTACTAAATAATCATCTATATAAATACTAAAATATAGGAATAAATCTATGGGCTGGTTGATTTGGCCACTTTTAGAGATGTAGTCTTCATTTTTTTGAAATGGTATTAGAGTTTTCTCAAATTCTTACAACCTAAAGTTTGAATATTAATGGCTTAATGCTTTTAAATGATTTTTTTTTTTGGTGTCCTCAAGGATAAGATCTTACTAAAAGGCATGGTGTCATTACGACTCCATTGTGTTACTTCATAATTACACAAATGAGACAAAAATGCTAGTAACCTAATTTCATTCTCATTAGTCTCATGAATCAACTATAAATTCCTGGTCAGAGCTTTGACTCTGTCCTATTTATAGACATGAAAAGCCAAGGAGAGAGAGAACATTCTTTTGAACTTGAACTCCTCCTTGACAGGAAATGAAAAGAGCTGTTTTCTCTGAGAAGTCCCTGCACTCAGCAAACCCAAAGCTGTGGCAACTTCAAAGTTTTTCTGCAGAGTGAGACTACCTTCTGAGGAATGAGGATGGGAATAAAAGCTCTTCTGGGTCTCAGCATCACAGTATCTTGCACGTGGCACCATTTCAAAGGCTCCCTTATTCCCTTCGGTGGGATAACGTCACTTTACTAAAATGCAACAATGATGTAGAAAAGTAAAGCAAAATTATGAAACTTTGTGTGTCCTATTCAGCACCTTTAACATTCTATCATCTCCCTCTTAGTTGAGAAGATAAAAATCAATCAAGTTTTAGGGTCCAAAGAGTTCAGAACTCACAATTGAACAGTGGCATTTTCAGAACTGTGGTAGGCTAAATAGTGCCCCCAAAGATGTCCACACCCTAATTTCTGAAACCTGTGAATATGCTACCTTACATGGTAAAAGTGACTTTGCAAATACAATTAAGCTAAGTACCTTGACCTTGGAGCTTATCCTGTATTATTCAGGTGGGCTGCAGTTATCAAAAAAGATCAAAATCATAAAAAGGAGATGTCACCATGGTACCATAAATTGGAATGGTGAACTTTGAAGATGGAGGAAGGGACCACAAGCAAATGCATGCAGGTGGCCTCTAGAAACTGGCAAAGACAAGGAAACTGACTCTTCCCTGAAGTCCCCATAAAAAATGCAGCTCTGCCAACACCTTGATTTTAGACTTTTAAACTTTATAGCTATTAGAACGTGATTTGTGTTTTTTTTTTTTTTTAATGCCACTAAACCTGTGATAATTTCTTGCAGCAGCCATAGGAAACTAAGACACAAAACAAGCACCTGTCATGAATTTAGGTTTGTTACTGTTGAGGGATCTCAGGAAGATAATATCCATGATTAGGTAAGATGTCACTAAAATCTCCTTAAACACAAGAAGGGAATAGCAAAGTAACAACTTGGAGCTACATGGTAGCCTGAGATAGAGGCCAGAACAGTTATGCTGGAAACCTTAAAATGTCATCCTAAAATCCACCCTCTTATTAGGTCATGTTCCCACTTTAAAAGACTTTGACCTAATGGATTTCTTTTTAAAACATTGAATGTTTCCTATTTATTTTTTGAGTCTCATTTCTCCCTTGCATAGTTCATGCCAAATGAATCCCTGAATAAACTTCCCAGTGCTGGACCCACTGATTATAGCGCCTGACTGACTTGGCATATGTCTGCTATTCCTTCAAGAGATTGAGAGTAATCTCCTTTTCTAAAACTCTCTGCCTTTCACAACTCTCTGAATTTCATCCCTGAGCACCAAAACACTTTGTTTACTAAAGCACTGTTGCATAGTTAATTTTATCATTGCTGAAATTTATATTATGATATAATTTGTCTTTTTAAAAATCTGTTCATCCCCATTTGATCATGATATTATCAAGGATGAGGAGAATCCTTTGATTCTTGATACTTACAGTTTGGCACTCAGAAAATCAATAAATGAATGAATGAATGAGTGAAAAGACAAAAGGGGGAAGTTTTGCAAGTACAGTATAGGGCACACAAATGATTTAATGAGTTCAGTTTGTATGTAAGCCTATAGACTTCAATATGTTCTGTGGCAATAAAATGCCAACTCCTCAAACTAAACACCACTCAGTTACTCAAAACCAATATTTTGTGTGTGTGTGTGTGTGTGTGTGTGTGTGTGTGTGTGTGTGTGTCTTAGGAATTTTACAAATCCCTTGATCATTACGCAACCTACATTGACTAAATCCATTTTGATTTTCCATTCCATACTGTTAGTTCCTTTTCATGCAAAAGATCTCATATTAAATACCAATCTTCATAAAAGCCCTGTTGTGACCATCTAATTTGAAGCAAACCTCTGTTATAGTCTCTCGTGGCTCATATTCTTTTTCCAGATATCATAACCTGAAATTATATGACTATTTGTTAAATTTAGATCTCTCACACTGAAATTAAATTCTAGAAAGACAAAAGCCATGTCAGCTTTCTTCCCCACTATCCCACCCCTACACCTTACAAAGGCTGTATAGAATGTCAATACTCAAGAGATATTTGTCAAATGGTGAACTAAAGGAAGGATATATGGATGAAAAAACACATATATGACTTCATGGTCAAAGTTCCCTAACCACAGATGGATAGTTTGCTGTAATTTTTGTCACAGAGAATCAATTAAGCAAATACAAATTGATGAATATAAATCTATCACTTGGGGTGTAATAACTGTTCATAGCTCTCCACTTTAATCCTACATTGCAAAAACACTTGCTAGATATGATGGTAAATAGATGCGGGTTTAAATGGAAATTATAGCTGAAGAAAAGCATATCTGCCTACATAAGTTCTATATAAACATCAAAGATTTTGTTCAGAGAATAAAGTAAATTACATCTGACACTAGAGTGCCCTCAAGAGCAGTAAATACTACTTCTAATCTTAGAAGGGCCCCCTTGGCCAAAGAGATTCAGAGCATTACTGTTGATTACTAATTTGCACATAAATGTGTTTTCAAGAAATAATCAGTTTTGTAGAAATTTGTTCATTCACAATTTGTTTTCTGTTGTATTTGTATATTGTTTCATATTACAGAGAAACAACTTTGTGGCATCGTATCAATAAGTTAAAGAGTCTACTTTCTGAAAGCTGTGAGCTCTCCAGCCAGAGTGATGGCTCTGACCAGTGCAGTCACCAGGAGAAGCACTGGAATTTTATCAGATGTAAGTAACAATTTTAGAGCATTTTTAAAAGGTTATTATATCAATTGAAACTACTAAAAATGATCTCCAAGTTCTTAAAATAATTAACCTTTTGTTGTTAAGACTCTTTGAATTTCTGCTGTTTTCTGGTGCATATGATAATAATAACATTTTCATGTTTTTGTAGTTTTTTTTTTTTTCTCAAAGCACATGGGCATTTATTTTTACTTGAGGCTCAGAATCACACTAAATGTTTTGTTTTTCCTCCATGCCACCTTATTACTGTAAACATTTTTATTATATTATATGATAACAAAATTTTACCATCATTATTCATATCTATATATAAATGCTGGTTTCCAACACTAAAAAGAATTCTGATTTACTCTTCTTGATACCACAACCCTCTACAATGCCCATCACACAAAAGGCCCCAATAACATTTACTAAATTGAACAGACTGAAGTAGTGGTTTTAGATATTAATTTTTTTTTTTTTTTTTAGAAATTAGAAACCTAGGTTAAGGGTGTAATCTATTTACAAAGGTTCAAAATTAATGGGTAATAAGATCAGGACTAGAAGTTACCTTATACCCTGAGTAAAGCTCTTTCCACTAAATAGCATCTCTGAATGTTTTTTGACATGAAATAATACATTTACGTATTCTTTTTTTTTTAATTTTTTGAAATATTTTATTTATTTATTTTTAGAGAGAGGGGAAAGGAGGGAGAAAGAGAGGGAGGGAAACATCAGTGTGTGGTTGCCTCTCAGGCACCCAACTGGGGACCTGGCCTGCAATCCAGGTATGTGCCCTGAGTGGGAATTGAACCAGCCACCCATTGGTTTACAGGTCAACACTCAATCCACTGAGCCACACCAGCCAGGGCATATTTATAATTTGTAAAGAGTTCTTACCTTTTAGAGATACATGGTGAAATATAATAAAATTACACATTTGGTATTTATTTCAAAATAATTGGTAAAACAAGCTATAATTTATCATTGTAGGTGGATGGTGGATACATAGGAGATCACTGTACTATTTTCTCTATTTTGGTAATGTTTGAAAGTTCCCATAATAAAAAGTGAAAAAAAAATTTAAGTTCTTGTATAAAAATGTTCAACAAAGAGGTTCATAGTATTGTTGATGATTCATAAACATTGTAAGCGAAATACCTTATGCTGCCTTGAAGTACTACTGTAATATAATGAGAAAAATGTGAGTGAATTCTAAAAAGTTCCATACATCCACAAGTAGCTACAATTTCCACATTCAATACATCATTCTCAAGATAAGTTAAAAGGCAAACATTTTAAAAGGCCTTAAACTTGCAAGGGATCACCTACAAGTTTAAGAATTAATTCCAAATTTTCTGCATTCTCAGAACTCATAAAGTCTCAATTTTTTGCATCAGTCCCTTTTCCATATATCTTTGTATAAGGTCATTACTCATATATTCAACAAACAGTGTGTGCCCATTAAGTGCTAAGCTCCATGGGTATAATGGTGCACACACTAACCTTGCCCTCTAGAAGTAGATATTCTAGATGGGGTTGTAAATGTGGTATCAGGCCTTTACAGCAAAATGTGCTAAGATTCTAAGCATATGTGTTTCTATACTTTTATTTTAAAGAATAAGTTGAAGAGTCAAAAGTCATCATGAGACAGATTATACTTCATGATGGAAATAATTTATTTTATGTGTCCTATTGTCACCATTCTCAATTCTGAATACCTAAAATGCTATCTCTTCAATGCTCTGATTCAAATGTTATATATTTTATACTAACTGGATAAAGAAATAGAACTGGCAGAGGAGCTATGACTACCCTTAATGTTTTGACAAGTAAAAAATACTTCATATTTCAAAGTTTAAAACCGTTTGCATGGAATAAAAATCCAAGAGCTTATTCATTCTCCCACCTAAAGTCACTTATTTTACCATAAATAAGCCCTCTGAAAATAGCCATGAGATGCACTATCCTGTATGGTGGAAACCCCCACCTCTGGATAATATCTTAATGCCCCTAAATGATTCATTAAGTCTGACTATCCAACGATGTATCTATTGGTTGATTTCCCTAAAGATTTCTCCACCAAACACAGTATCTTCAGTTTAGCATATATATCTTTAGCACAAGTTCATTCTATATTCATAATTTTTCCATTATAGAACTTATACCACCATTTTATCAGGATAATTATATCAGGCATAAATACATCTTTTTCTGTAATCTAAAACCAACTAAAAAAGAAAGTAAACACCAAGATAACAAAATCGTTCATGCTTAAAGGCAAATGTATTCAGTTCCTTTCCATGCAGCACAGAATAAGGTATCTATGTGCTTGTTATGCCTTTTCCAAATCATTTGGGACCACCTTTGAAGATCCACTCATCTTCCAATGAGCCATCTTGCACTATGTTCTAGTAGGTATCTTATGTAGGGAGGAAAAGGAACATTCTTGCTGACCTACAGATTAGTCAGATGGGGAGTGTTCTGGGAGGAGAGTTAATGTCTATTGTCTCTTCTGTTGTTGTAATGAGGCTCACAGTAGGGCCATAGCAGTTTGTACCAAGAGATGCCTATAGAAGCCATTCAGATATGCTAGAGCAGGGAGGAAGGCACAGGAGAAGATGGGGAAGAGGAGACTTGAGGTCCTATGATGGAGTGAAGAGGCTGCTAGTTGTAAAAAGCAGGAACAATGAGACGTCCTCCTCCGGATGCCATGCCAAGCCGAAATCCTCCAAAAATCCACCAGTCACTATAACGTTCTTCTTCACAAATGACACCATCTCCTCAGCTTTGCTTTTCACCTCCGTAGATAAGTGGTTGCTCTTACGGATCTTCATCTGTTCCTTGGCTTTCTTCGTGTCCTTTTCTACTCGTTGCCAGTCAACTTTGATGTACCCAGTATGGGTTGCAAGCTGAAGGAGGAAAAATCCTCCTCCCACAGCTGTTGCAGCCAACTTTCCAACCTTCTGGAATATGAAACCCGTGCACCATCCAGTGACACCTCCAATTAACAGCTGGGTTGCCACACTATACTTTTCAGCTGAGGGCCCAGATTCCTGGCCAAACAGCTTGCGCCACCATGGCTGCTTTTTGGCAAGTTCTGCAAGGTCCAGTGAGCCAAAATTTCCCTGACTGGACGTGGCCATTTCAGCGATCTCGTCTCGCGACGAGTCCCACGGAGGCTCGGCGCCGTAGGACACGGAGTGCCGTGCTGTTTTCGAAGCAACCTGGCTTCCCGCACGTGGGGTAGGTGTTTCCATTCCTGAGGCCACACCGGAAGAGCCATTTACGTATTCTTAATATTAGAAGCAATTGGCAGGATTCATGAAGAAATTCAAAATAATATAGTGTATAGGTAATAAAGTATTGTTTCTTTAAATATTAATGGGTATAGAGTTATTATAGTTGCTAAATCATAGGATAGACAGCTTTGTTTTAATAATGATAGTGGAGGGAGAACTTGAGCATGAAAAGGGTAGCTGGGGTAGGCAGCAGTGGAAGTCCTTGTTAAGAGGAAGTGTCCGTGGCTCAATTTTCCCAGAGACTAGTATCTCTAATAAAAGAAAAAAGTACCCCTTTATCTATTAATCTCTGTGACCACTAAAATTTAACTACTGGAATAAAACAATAGATACTATTGAAAAGTAGGGTTCTAATTCTGATATTGCTGGCCTGGGAAAAAGTAAAGATAGCACAGTGAACTATTTCAGTATAAGCTATGTAGAGTTATCCTTGTTGAACTTAAGTTCTGTCTTGATTTTAGTGTCCTAAGCATATAATTTAACCTCTACAAACTCAGCTGCTTCATCTGTAAATTGAAGAAAACAGCACCATGAAGTTTGTGTCAGGAGTAAATGAAGTAATAGTTATAACATGCTTAGCAAAGTGCCTGGCCTGTAATACAGTATAGCACACTCACATTATAATAAATGTCAAAAATCTTTCCTATCCTGGTTCCTTGGATATAAAATTAAAAAATTGTACTGGATCAGAAATATCAAAGAAGGGTACCATCAGTCACACATACAACATACATTTCCTAGTAATTACATACTACAGAGAATCCTGAGCAGCCAGTCTGGCTACGAGAATCCTTCTCAACCCAAACAATAGCTACTAGCAGTTGATCAAAAGTGATGGAGGAATTAGTCCACTTGTACTATCGAGATTATTTGTGATTCTTTAGAACACAGGGGCACATATACCTTTGCAAATAATTGTTTTCAAATTTTTTAGGTCAATACCTGGAAGAGGGGTTGCTGGGTCATACATAACTCTATTTTTTATTTTTTGAGGAGCCTCCATATTGGTTTCCATAGTAGCTATACCAGTCTACATTAACGCAAGTATTTGTCTTGTTGATAGTAGCCCTTCCAAAATTTGTGAGGTGTTATCTCACTGTAGTTTTGATTTACATTTCCCTAATAGCTAATGAAGTTGAGCATCTTTTCATATATCTATTGGCATTTTGTGTGTCTTCTTGGGAGAAATATCTGTTAAGGTCCTCTGACCATTTTTTAATTGGATTGTTATTTTGTTTGGCGTTGAGTTGTATGAGTTCCTTATATATTTTGGATATTAACCCTTTGTTGGAGCTGTGGTTTGCAAATATCTTCTACCATTTGGTTGGTTACCTTTTTGTTTTGTTGGTGGTTTCTTTTCCTGTGCAGAAGGTTTTTAGTTTAATATAGTTCCATTAATTAATTGTTGCCTTTATTGCCCTTGTAAAATTTATATCATCCAAAGCAATATACAGACTTAATGCAATCCTCATCAAAATCTCAATGACATTTTTTTAAAGAATTATAACAAAAATAATTATCAGATTTGTATGGAACCACAATAAAAACCAAAATAGTGAAATTAATACTGATTTGAAAAAATAAAAAAACAAAGCCAAGGTATCACACTGCCTGACTTCAAATTATACTACAAAATGACAATAATCAAAACGACATGTTACTGGAAGAAATACAGACACACAGAACAATGGAGAAGAACTGAGAGCCCAGAAATAAACCTACATATATATGAACAAAAAGTTTTTGACAAAGAAGCCAAAAACATGAAATGGAGAAAAGAAAGCCTCTTCACTAAATGGTGCTGGGAGAATTGGTAAGCTACAGGCAAACAAGCGAAATTACGCTGCTGTTTCTCCCCATATATAAAACTTAACCCAAAATGGTCAAAGTCCCAAATATAAGACATGAAACAATAAATTACATAGAAAAAAATAAGTACTGCATTTATGGAACTTGGTCTTAGAGAGGATTTTAAAACTGTAATTTTTAATAAGGAAAGAATTAGTGCATGTGAGAAATATAAACATTTCATACTCACCCCAAAATGTTACAATTCTCTAATTATTGAGTCTTTCATTTTTAACTATATATGAATATGTAGTATTTATATAAGGAATAATAGAAAGGATTTTTAAAGTTTAAAATATAAGCAATATTATACTTGCCCTTTAAGAGGCATAGCTTCATGTATTCATTTATTTATTTAGCTCATATTTTTCGAAGACCTTGAACAATAAATCATACATTTTCCTATCACAATCCATGATGTCACTTATATGCATCACTCTTTGTGTAAGGCAAAAGAGAAGGGGGAAAAAAACCTACATTTCAGCCAGTGAGAAAGATACATGCAAAATGAGGGGAGGGCCTTGAGTTTCTAGCCTGGAGGTCAGATCCAGGCATCATTATGTCAGAATCGATGTGGCAACACCCCTGGAAGTCAGAGAAAGCCATCTCACTAGTGGAACCTAAGGGAACATCTTGCGCTAAAGGGCAAAAAAAATGATAGCGTGTTTAGTAGGAACAGAGATAAAAAGTAAGAAGTAATGACAACCTGAAGTCAGTATCAGGGAAACAGTTGACAAAAGAAATTTACCTAAGACTGGAACTTCTGGAGTCTCTATCTAATAATTATCTCTCTGCCTTCCCTCACCTTCATTTATCCACTCCCTTTCCATTCATTCTCTTTGATCCTGGAAAGGTTCTTCCACAGTTTTGTTCCCTCAGTTTTTAATTTGCCTGAGTCTCTCTACAATTTGAGCTGCACACCCCCAACCAACTTTAATGTCAAATTTATATTTTCTTTCCTTTTCTTTCTCCCTTGTTATATTTATAACCTTCTTCTTAAGGAACTATATTGTGAACCTCAAGGATAACATTAAGTATCTTTTGTACTTTTGAGATTAATACTGTATTTTTTTGTTTAAATAAACACAATATCACCTCTGGTTTTTTTTAGAATTTCCAAATAAATTAATTTGCCTTTCACTTTCATTCAACTACCATTGTGTAGCACAAGACACGAAAAGAAAAATTTTCTCTCCTTTGGTGTATACTAACAAAATATATGTCATCATAATTAAATATCATAGCAAGTGTGAGAACCTGAGTACTTTGTCAGTTTTAAACAACTTGCTATGTAATTTATTTATAAAATTTTTATCTACCTTTCTAGTCACAGAAATAAATTGGATAGAAAAAAATAGCTATAACTAATATTGTGTTAAGTTTCTCAAGTATATATATATACCATATTTTTTTACACTATAAGATGCACCTGACCACAAGACACACCTAGGTTTAGATGAGGGAAACAAGAAAAAAATATTCTGAACCAAATGGTGTAGTAAAATAAATATCTAATAAAATATAACAGAATAATATTTTAACCATGTAAAGTGAACAGCAGTCAACAGCAGTATTAAGAACCATCATCACTGTCATTAACAAATGAGGAGAGACTATAAAGTTCAAGTACTCTTCTAGTTTTCTGGGACCCACAAGAACTCATCATCACTAGTGTCAGAATTTATGAAGCTCAGTTGCCCACTATCACTGATGTCACTTTTTTTGCTATCTTCATATCCTGAGATTCAGCAGTAAAGTAAGACATTTAAGCGTCCCCAGGGGTTTTGCATGGGCCCACCACTTCCTCTTCTAACAGCTGTCGTCACCACTGACAGGTCAGGTAATACACATCATGGTCTGTGACATCATTTGCTCCATAAGATACACAGACATTTCCCCCCCACTTTGGGGTGGGGGGAAAGTGCATCTTATGGAGTGAAAAATATTGTGTGTGTGTGCACACACACACACATATATACCCATATATATATATATATATATATATTTTTTTTTTTTTACTAATGGGACATTCCCTTTGTTTGTAATACAAACACACAACTTCAAACAGTATGCCTAAAAAGTCATTCAAGCATTTTGCACATTTATAATATTAGGAAATCATTTAAGAAAAGCCAACACCTGAAATTTGGATAGCATTTTGAAAATTAATGACTTAACAGTGCATTTTCTCCTTTGGCACAATCAGAGGCTCTTTTGAGAGGTAAATTACAATGCTTAACTCACAAAATGGACATCAAGCTGATTGAATTACCAAGTTAGGCCACAAAATGACCTTATTAATAGAAAGTCATTGCAAGTAGCAGCTGGGATTTAACATTGCAAAGACTAGACTTTAAATGGATCAAAAGACTCACTGAATCTGGAAAAAAAATGCCCATTAGTATTATAGAATAGTAATGTGTGACAGCTAATGATATAATATTTATTTGTCTCTTTGTTCTGATAGGCGTGTATATCTGAACGGTGAATGAGATCAATTATTGAATGTTAAAAATTAATTAAGATTGCAAGTACAAATTTTTCTAGAAAATGGGATTCTCCCCAATTTTGAAATACTCAAAAGAAGTCACTTTGTCATTATGATCTAAAAGAATGCTAAAATAAAAGCAGCATGCAGCTTTTCTATTGAAACAAATCACACCGTAGCATATACAGTTATGTGTGAGTGTGTGAGTGTTTGTGTGTGTGTGTGTGTGTGTGTGTGCATGAGCTTGTATAGTCCTACACCTTGTTTTTGTCCCTTAACCATCTATATCTGGATCTCAGAGCTCCCTCCAACTAGTTCATACTGGCTCTGTAGTCCACAGCATGCATTTTACATAATTTATTTAGCCTGCTATATATTGATTGTTATTCCTATTTTTATGAAATTACAAACAACACTGCAGTGAATATTCTTGTATCTAAATCAACTCCAACATATGTGAGTTTGCTAATAACAACAGTTCTAGATGTAGAATTTCTAAGTCAAATGTTATGGTTCTTTTTGATAGAATATGTCAAAATGTACACAACAGAAATATATGAAAAGACACTTCCCTAAACCTCACTAACAGTATAATCAAACATTTTGATACACAGTAAGTATTTAGATAAAAATGTCCCGTCGCCATTTACATTTATATTTTTCTTAAGGGTGTATTGAAATATCTCCTTGTATATTACCTTTCTTTTTATGTCTATTCTTTGCCTACTTTTCTATAGGTTATTAGAATCTTTTAAATTATTCTCTTTTTTTGCCTTTTTATAATTATAATAAGTTTAAAAAATACTTAAGTGTTGGGAATAATAATACTATAAAAATGGACAACATTTTTATCCAATTCTGAGGTCTATATACAATTTTCTTTTTATTTTTTTGAGGTGTTTTCATAATTTTTTAAAGTATATTTTATTGATTATATTGTTAGAATAGTTCCAATTTTTTCCCCTTTGCTCCCCTCCGCCCAGCAACCCCCTCCCCAACAATCGCCCCCGCCAAGTCCATGCCCATGAGTCGTACATACAAGCTCTCCTGCCTCACCCTTTCCTATATTCTTCTTCTACTTTTTTTGAATAATTAATTAGTTAATTATTTTAACAATAAAAAATAACAATCCCTCCCTCTCAGACTTAAGACCCTTTATAATCTTATAAAGAACAATGGGCGAAGGTCTTGATCTCCTCTAGCTGTTTCAAGCTGGACATGGTCATCATCCTACCTACCCTTGGATTCAGAGGTCCCTAATAAGAGTGGGGGTGCAGAGGCAGGGGTGGCCTTCCCACATGGGGAAGGATCATGCAGACTCCAGGTTGATTGGCTGTCCCCGGACAATTACGTGCTTGATTTAACAGGCTGGCATCCTTATTGTATTCTGGGGGCAACAGATTTGGCAAAAGGGTTAAAAGACATCAATCAATCCATAACCACTAGATGACAAAAGGCAGGGATTAATTTTTCAATGTCCCACATTAGGGAAAAGAAGGGCTTCTTTGGAGGAAGGTGTGCCAGGCACATCTCACCTGTCCAAAACCCTTTTGCCCATTATACTTAGTTTGGGCTGAGGGAAATAGTTTAGGTTTCCCCCCTCTCAGATCTCTGGGCTCTTTCTGTCAAAGCCATTAGGACAGAAAAGAGAAACCAGTTTTAAAGTGAAGCCCGCAGACCACCCCATTCTTCACCAACCCATCCACTTAGTTCAGCCAAACCATTGAGTCTCAGGAGGCAGCACTGAAGAAGGATTAAGTGAGGCCTATAGGTACAGACAATCACTCAGGTAATGAGATCATAGGCTTATCTCCTTTGAAAACAAAAACACATGTTAATTTATGTAACATAACCCACAAACAAGTCTCTAAATCTGTAAGACTGTCTTATTGGAAAGACATCCAGTTGCAAGGCATTTGACATTCTTCTTGTAAATTAAACATCTTTGATAATACCACAGACATAGTTTAATTTTCAAATGAAAATAAACTTTAAATAAAGATAAACTTTAAAGACGGTTAGCTGCACTACTTTATAGTCTACCACTGGGCATTGTGATCTTCCTTGAATCGTGATTTTTCTACCTAAGATTACCCTCCTTGTCATTAAAGGGACTGCATTAAGTTCATTTTTAATTTATTCTGTTCATTTGCATAAACACAACAAGAACAGAAAATGACCACTTATGATCTTTAATTCTGCTTTGCTGGAACTTATGCAAGGAACATTTAGGGTGACCTTGAGTCTGCCCTTCAGGGCACAGAAGCAGAACCACATACCTGGCATTCAGCCTTGCCTGTACACACCTGTCTTTTCCAAGTCCTTCTGGTTTTCCATTGTGCCGTAAGGTCTCATCTAGCCATCTTTCAGAATAACAACCTTCATTCCTTCCCTGGAAAGATTGCCATGGACCACACATCCAACCAAGGTACCAGGCATTTTATCTCGTGGGTTTTTATTACCTTTGAAAGTCAATTCCAGTTCCTCGGTGCTTTTTGGTAACAACCAGAGCCCAAGCATGTTTTCTTTAGGCATGACATTCCAGTCAAAGTCTTAGTAAAAAAAAAAAAAAACCTCTATTAACAACTGGTCTTATTAGTTTTATGCAAAGAAACTTATGTCATTACTTACTTGTTTAGAATGCCAAACTCTGGAGGGATCAGATAGGGAGGAAAATATACAGTGTGAAGGAAAATCCTTGTCCTTCTAATATTCACTGAACTTGCATTTCCATTCTTTATATTTTCATTTTTCCCCCACTAAAAATATTTTTGTTTGTTTTTCCATTACAGTTGTCCCACGTTTTTCCCCCTCTTGCTTCCCTGCACCCTACCCCCCCTTCTCCCACATTCAGTCCCCACCCAGTTGTCCATGTCCATGGGTCATTTATACATGTTCTTTGACTAGACCCTTCCTCTTCTTACCCGCTTCTCTCCCTCCTATCTACCCCTTTGTTACTGTTAGTTTATTCCTTGTTTACATACCTCTGGTTCAATTTTGCTCATTTGTTTGTGTTGTTCATTAGTTTCCCATAATAGGTGATAGCATCAGGTATTTTTCTTTCATTGCCTGGCTTATTTCGCTAAGCATAATTCTCTCTAGTTTCATCCATGTTTTTGTAAATGGTAGAAGTTTTTTCTTTCTTTCAGTATTTATTCATTGTTGTTTTCCACCTTTCGTACTCGTGTTCCTCCCTGTCTCTATGTTTCTTCATCTTCTTAAAGCAGACCCTTTAGCATCTCTTGCAATGCTGGTTTGGTGGAGATGTATTCTTTTAGCCTTCCTTTGTCTTGGGAACTCCTTATTTCACCTTCCATTTTGAATGAGAGTCTTGCTGGGTAGAGTATTCTTGGTTGTAGGCCTTTGTTTTTCATTGCTTGGAATATTTTTTGCCATTCCCTTCTGGCTTGTAGTGTTTCTGCTGAGAAATCTGATGATAGCCTTACTGGAGCTCCCTTGTATGTTATTTGTTGTTTCTCTCTTGCTGCTTTTAGGATTCTCTCTTTGTCTTTGAATGTTGCTGTTTTAATTATGATGTGTCTTGAAGTGGGTCTGTTGGGGATCATCTTCATTGGGACCCTCTGTGCTTCCTGGACTTGCATGATTCTTTCTCTCCTCATGTTAAGGAAGTTTTCTGTCATTAGTTTTTCAAAGAGGTTTTCTATCCCTTACTCTTCTTCTTCTCCTTCTGGAATTCCTATGATACGGATATTATTACGTTTCATGTTGTCCTGCAGCTGTCTTAGAGCCTCTTCAGTCTTGTTCAGTCTTTTTTCATTTTGTTGCACTGTCTGGGAGTTTTTATCTACATTGTCTTCCAGCTCGCTTCCTCTAGACTGCTTTTAATTCCTTATATTGTGTTCTTCAATTCAGGGGTTGTATTCTTCAATTCCTCCTGGCTCTTATTGATAGCTTCTATGTCCTTTTTCATGCTGGTGTAATTCTCAGTAGTTTTTCTGTAGTTCCTTAGAGTTTCCCTGGAGTTCTTTGTTGTTTCCGCTGAGCTCATTCAGCTTCTCCATAATCCATGCTTTCAATTCCATATCTGATAGTTGGCTCCCCTCTATTTCATTTAGCACTCTTTCTGGGGATTCTACCTTTCCTTTCGATGGGGGGTTGTTTCTCTGTCTCCCCATTTTTGTGACTCCTATTGTTTGTTGGTGCTTTTTAGAATGATCTGCACTTCCTGGATCTGCCTCTGGTGGCGTCAGATCCTGTACCAGTCTGGCCCTAGGCAGCCTGTTGGAGACTTCCAGGGATCTACTGCCTTAGTATGACTTCTTTAGTTGTTAATCTATTCAATCTGTGAGTAGCCATCAGGCTTAAGGACCGTGGGTGTGGCAGCTTAATTCCTGTAGGCTGGGCTTTTGCTTCCCCTCAGGCTGACGCCACTTGGAGGGGGGGAATGGTCTGCCTGCAGTACTGGGAATGAGTCAGCACTGGGACCTGGTCAGCTGCTTTCCCAGTTCTCCCCTCAAAGCCACCACACCAAACTCTCCCCAAGCGTCTCTAGTCCTCTCTGCCTTCTCTCCACTCGAGCCCAGGGTAAGTGGGGGCCAAAATATTTTCATATGTGATCCGCTTAAGAGCTCTTTTTCTCCCGCTGTTTCTCTCTGGCTAGCAAGAAACCCTGTGGCTTTTCACTTTTCACAGCTGGATACTATTTTACTTTCCACTCTGTTGCTGTAGGCTGGGAAGCCCAGCTGGGCGTTTAGACTCTGCCCTTCTCAGGGGGAACCCCTGGCTGCTGAGCTGTTTCTCAGTCCCTTCAGCTGCCACCCGTGGGAGCCCAGCCAGTCCTTCCGCATCTCCGCACTCCCTACCGGTCACATTGTGATGTAGTGGCCTTTTCTGTCTCTCTGTGGCTATAAGACTTCTCTCCAGCTGGTGTTCGGTTGGTTATTCCAGATGATTTCTCCAAAATTAAGTTGTAAACCCAGACTAGTTCTGGGAGGAGGTTAATGTATCTTCCACTTACTCTTCCACCATCTTGTTTCTCCTAAATTATTCTTATTAATCCTTCTTATACTGTAAATGAGCATTTGGTCTGAGACAAACAAATTTCTCATGCTGTAGTCTGCCTTTAATTCTTTCTATAATTTGTTTATATTAGCTATATTAAAGCATAATTTACATACAATGTACTTGTTTTAAGTGTATGGCTTGAGTGCTGTATCATGTAATGGAGAATGTTTCTGTCACCCAAATAGTGATCTCATTCTCCTTTTCCATTATTTCTCTTAATCATCTTCACAAGCAACCATTGATCTGATTTCTATAGCTATCGATTCATTTTCTTGTTCCAAAACTGTCTATATAAATGTATACAGTATGTACTCTTTTCACCTGGCTTCTTTGATTAGCATGATGTTTTAGAGTTTGTCTACATTCTATCTGTAGTGCATTCGTTTTTATTTCTGAATAGTATTATTCAGTATATTGCCACAATCAGATAAAAAATGCAAGAACACTAGTTGTAGTGGAAGACTTAGTGAGGTGGTGTTTTTGTTGTTTGTTTATTTTGGGATTTTTTTTTTCAACTTTTATTTTTTCTGTGGCAAAATTCAGCAGATGCCTTCTGGCTCTCCTCCCTCAGAATCTTCTCCACCTCATCCCAATGGCGCTGCTGTGTGTTTCCTCTTTAGTCTCACCTCTTTGATTTTCAGTGGGGTTGAATAGAGTTCTAACCAGCAGGGTTGAATAGAGTTTCATAAAAAACAAAAATGCAGTTTGGGGTTTTGACCCACTCCATCAACTTTGGAGAACTCTGTACTGCTACTTTTTTCTAAGATTTATAGTATTGATGTCCTCTGTAGACATCTTTCCTTTCCATTTTAGATCTCCACTACCTTGAGAGGTCCTTCTCTGTAACTTACAACAAATTATGAAGGAAGAGCATCAATTTTATTCTGACATCCTAATACTGGAACAATACAATAATGGATGATAAAATACAATTACATGTAGCTTACAAAACTTTCATAGATTGGTGCACACTGTCAGTTATAACAATGTTATATATATTTTCTTGTCACCTTTTTCCAAGAGAAAAATAATCACATGTTCTTAATCGAACTTTATGTATTACCATGTAGTCTTTTGAAAACCAAAAGGCGAAGAAAAGAACATTATATCGGTTCCAGTTGTCTCCTCATAAGTATACTTGGATCTATCAAATGGTTATTTGTGTATTTATTTAAAGTTATTAATAGACCATTAAATCATGTAACTAGATTAGGGTCAGGGATGAATAACCTCATTAGTTCTCAGAGTGAAAGACGGCACAAAAATAAAGGCAATTCCACAAATGTTAAAATAGATATGTATATAAAGATGCAATGGGAGTACAAATAAGAGAAGACATAAACTCAAGCTGTGTCAATTTATAGACAAATTATTAAAATGTGGCATTAAAAATCAAGATAATGTGTTAATTATTTAAATATTAATATTTGTTCCCTGATAGTCTGAAGCTTATTGGTAAAGAGAAAAGGTTAGAAACTGAGCTGACGCTGACCTTAGGATGTTTAAGCTACAACTAACTACTTATCACTCGAAAGAATCTGATGAATGAGTGAATATAGGTAACATCAGATAAATCAGAGCATCAGATTTAGAGAGAGAAAAAAAAAGCCTACTTAGATACTTCTGAGGAGAGATTTAAAGGCAGTGTAAATTATTTAAACCTGAGTAATTTCTACAAATACCATCACTTATTAGTCTTTCTGGTTAAGTAATGGTTCCAAATGCCAATGATGTGTATGCATGATTATTTTTAACTCATTCTTTCAGACCTTATTTGAAATGCAAAATTTTCTTCCCCTTCTTAACTGCACACTTCCCTGCTTATGTTGGTTTTCCTCCAAAGAGTGCAATAGTCTTTGTTGACACATCTACATTTTAAAGCAACAAACATCACATATAAAATAAATTTATAGCAATGGAAATCTTCAAAATTGATCCATTCAATCAAATTTTCATTCCTTGAAATAAATCTGAAAAATTAGTATTTGGAGTAAATCACATGATTTTTAAGCCACATATAAATATAGCTGAAGCATTTCTCAGGCGAATTCATGGGCATACATACAGGTTTTACAGTCATAGCTCTAGACACATAGGTCTTTCATCTGAGAATTTCTGAACTCAATTTATTCATATTTTGTACATCTAAATCTTAATAATACCCCACATACAGGAATAAAATTTTGTTGACTAAACTATAATAACCAATAAATCAGTTTGGTTATATATAGCTAACTATTATACGTAAAGTTTGAGGGATAGTCATCAAAGTGCAGGGTTTTTCAATTTATTATCATTTTCAAATAATTATTTTTCACCCGGTCTAACTTTATAAGAGGTTTTTGAGGAATGTCACTTTCTGAAACATGGGTAGTCTACCAGCTTCAGACCCCCATACCTCTTTTCCTTTACTGAGAAGTTTTTTTGAATTGGTGGCTTTTCACAATCTCCACTTCCTCGTCTCACATCCACTTCTCAATTTATTACAATTTGTCTCTGCCTCCATTACAGAAACTGGCCTTATTAATAACCTTCAAATTGGAATGCAAAAGACACTTCCAATACTTATTTGAACTTTACATAGCATGAGCCAATGTTTTCCTCAGTCAACTCATTGAAATTTTCTTTGTTTTTGGCTTCAGGGACCCTCTATTTCCCTGATTTTATTTCATCCTTTATTTTCATTCTCAGGATTATTTCTTAATCATTAGTGGTTTTCAGACTACCATCATTGTCTCTTTTACTTCACCTGCCTCACTGAGTAATGTCATCCAACCCTGTTAACATAAGCACTACATATAGGAGATTTTATTTTTTATTCAGAATGTTTTCTATCTTTTCCATGGTCTCCTCTGGGCAGAGTATACATCCTGGCCCCTTTCATGGTGGGCTTGGCCATGTGATTTGTTTGGTTCAATGGAATATGAGCAAAGGGCAATTTGTTAGGTGCACACTGAGGCCTCCAGAGACATCATGAGCTTTTGCTAGGGCTTCTTGCATATTTGTCATCCACCATGAGAACATCCCTTGGGAAGCCACTAGTCCCAGGATAAGGAGCCACATGAAGCAGTACTGAGACGAGCTGCAGCCTGACAAGTGCAAACTACAACCTAGTCCAGCTGAGCCACGTCTAATCCACAAACTCAGGAGTAATAAATATGTACTTGTTATAAATCACTGAGCTTTTGGGTGGCTTTTATGCAGAGTTTTTAAAGCAAACATTTGACACTCTACCATCAATTTGTTAATATCTCTCAAACCATTCTCCTGAATTTTAAACAAAAACGTTTAAAACTCTCATTTTAATGTCCCCGTCTTGATGATTCATTGGTATCTCTAATTCAACATATACAAAAATGAACTTGCCTTCTCTCCAGGTAAGCTAATTTTCTCATGTTATTTTTCTATTTCAGTAAAGAAGAATTACATCTGTCTGTTTTCCAAGTACAACAACAAAAAATCACTGTCTTCTCTTCCTCTTTCTTTTTGAGGTTTAATTGCTAATTGACCAATCAGTAATACCCTTGATAGTAACATAATTCTATGAGCTAATATGTTTCCTCTTGAATTTTTATATCCCAATAAACACCTTAAATTTTCCATGAAACAAGGCAGAATGGAAATAACACCTTGTTGAGTACTTGCTGTTACCACATTGATTGAGACATTATTTCTTACAGGAATATTACATTCTAACTTCCTCCAAGTTAGTTATTCTCAATATACTCTTTACTCTTCTTTCAGCACCCCTTTTAACATGAAAATTTGATTGACTTAAAATCCTCGTTGGCTAGCTACCTTCAGAATAAATACAACCAAAGAAGCACATATAAACCCAACTTGCTATCCACATACATTAACACGCTGCATCTCTGTGAACATAGAAATCTCCCATGCCTTTGTGTGTTTTTAAAAAGCAGTCCCCTTCTTATGAAACTGTCCCTTGCCTTCTCCCCATAGTCCATCGTCTTAGCTGACTCCTGATGCTCCTTCCAGCCCCATTTCAGCTATTATCTGGTGATCTTTTTAAAACTACTTGATACATCACCTCCACAACTAGGCTTAGTTAAACCCCCTTAAGAACATGTGCATAAATACATAACATTTTGCAATGTTGACTTATGACCCTGCCTTTTGCTTTAGTTATTAAATATTTTACAGAGAATATAGAAAATGTATTCTTTTATATCTAGCTTAATGGGGGAGTCATCTATATTTATCTTTATATTTTAAACACCTCCATCGTCATCGGCAGCCGTCCGTCTCGAGAGACGATGGCGTAGCTTCTTGAGAGTCTATCTGCACCGCCGAGAATGGCTGTGCAGTCCGACTGGGGAGTGACAATCCCTGCCACACTTGTTACAGGTGAAGGCAGATGGCCGTTGTTGCTGCTGCTGACGCTGCTTCTGCCTCGATCTTTTCTGGACCGCCTCCTCGTTGCGCGCAGCCTCCGCGCGTGACGTACCTTGCCTGACCGCGAGCCTCCAGGCTAGGCGGTCGTCTGCTTGAACTTCCCATGTGTTGAGATTGATGGAGCATTGTGTCATGTCCTTTTTGCAGATGTCTTTGAACCGCAGTTTTGGACGCCCTGTCATCCTCTTGCCTTCTGCTAGCTCGCCGTAGAGGAGGTCTTTGGGGATACGGCCTGCATCCATTCTTTTGACATGGCCGAGCCGCCTGAGGTGTCTCTCGCTAAGAACTGCATGCAAACTGCTCATATTGGCTCGCTTCAGCACCTCGGTGTTGGGGACCTTATCCTGCCAGGCGACATGCAGGACGCGTCGCAGGCACCTCATGTGGAAGCTGTTGAGTTTCCTTTCGTGCCTTGCGTAGGTGGTCCACGTCTCGCTGCCATAGAGGAGAGTGCTGAGTACGCAGGCTTGGTAGATGCGCAGTCTGGTTTTCTCAGTGAGGCTGGAATTGTTCCACGCTCGCCGGTTCAGTCTGGCCATAACACCTACATATAAATAATAAAAAATATTTGAGACCCAAATGAATGAAAGTAAATTTGGATAAATAGTTAGGGGCTAGGCATGGACTTATTTCATTAATTTAGGATTCTGTCTTCAAATTAAATTAAAACCCAGCAGAAACTCATCAAGTTAATTTTCATTTAAGACACAAATTCAAGAAGAGCCTCCCTGGGAAGTCTTTCTCAATCTTCCAGGCAAGAGTGGGATATCTTATACTGGTTTAGCACTTTTTACAAACTTTAATCATCACACCATATTGTTATGATTTGTTTTAAGCCTGACTTTTCCAGTAGACTGTGAAATCCCTGAGGCCTGACTGCCAATCTTATTAAGCCATGAAATCCTAAAATTAAGCACAGCTAAATCCCCAAACTAAATGCTGTTACTTAATATGGTACTGATCAATGCTTATTGAACCAGATCATTTATTCCTCCATAATAATAGAGCTTTATTATGTGCCATACACAAATCCCAGAGCTGGGAATAGATCAGAGGGGTAACAGAACAATCACCTACACCATTTACTATGGAAAATTTGAGTATGAGTTCAAAAGAAAGCAGGATGGTTTATTATATTTTTTCTACAGTTGCAGGATGTATAAAAATTATCTATAGGATTGCATCAGTGAACAGGGGCTTCAAGAAACTGAGAAGAGTTGAATTGTCCCCAAACAAGCCAATAGTCCCTGCTATACTAATGCCATTTGAAATAATATATAATAGCACATAAGTTTTTTATTGCTTTCAATTCAGTGTGGTTCATTACATTAAGATATCAGCGACTCTCATTTTATAAGGTCATGACTAATATAACTGAGTTTTATTACATTTTATTACTTCAGCAGGTCTTTTTCTTAGCTCTCCAGTGCTGTTGCTTTTAATATGTATCTATGTTTTGTTTATCTGTGTTCAAGCTCCTCCTATGAAACTATTACTTTTGGTAGGTGGCCTGATTTTAACAATTGTGTTTTCCTTTTTCTCATAATGTATATCACCATAATATTAAATAATTTTAATGACTGCTTAAGAGGTATAAGTGCTGTGCTGGGTGGCATCCTTATTACATGCCTTATATCACAGATTGAGAGTATTGTATTATTATTTATGAAGAGCTCTGAAAAATCAATGAACAAGTTATATAAGAGTTTCTTTTAATTCTTTATGAATTTATCATCAATTGTATTTCAAAACATAAATATTACTACAAATGTTTAATAATTAAAACTCTGCTTTGGGGATATAGGGGTGTAAGTTAATAATGCAATGATATTTAACATATATAATTTCATATTTTACTTTCTTTTACACTTAAACTGGCTAAATAATAACAAATACCACTCAGTAAAAATAGTGGCTTTGTTTCTACCAATTTGAGGCATAAAGAATTATTTGAGTAACAGCTGTGGCTATTAATACAATTGGGCTATTATATATTCTTACTTTGTACTTTTTGAAACAAATTATTTGAGAAAAATTAAAATTCTAGGTTTGTTTTCATAAATGATATGTTCTCACTTCATATTTTCCATTGGAATTACAGTCAAAAGCATTTAAGTTATTGAAAAAATGAACTATTAGGACATTTGAAGACCTCAAAATCAATGATTCTGAAAGGGACTCCTTCCCCTTCACTGCTTCCTTCAGCATGAGAGTGAGGCAGGCTGTAATGACTGAGATGCCTGTTATACTACTCTCTCCTAATCCCAAATAAAATTACAGATGGAAATTACTTTCAAAAAATTTATATCAAAGTTAAAATTATGGCAATAATGCCAAAACTCTGGGAAAGCTTGATGAGTCATTCTATATCTTCTAGCCAGTCTGGAATGCATTAGAAGATTACGAGGATGTACTTTTGAATAAAACTGCCAATATTGTTTTTTAAATTCTCACATGTCCATGGCATTCTGACCCCTGCTTCCAAGTTGAGAACATTTTCTTTTCAAACATTATAACAATTATAAAACATCTCAGACCACCTCACTACCAAAAAATGTTAGAGCTAGGACAGTCATTATGGACCAACTAATTGAAATTAGTTTACAAGCAAGGAAACTGAAGTCCTAAATGACAGAATACCCATCTTGATGATGGGAAGGTTAGGTTGGGACAGAACAGGAACAGAATCCAAACCTTTTAATTCTCAGTCCAGGGGTTTTTTTCCCACTCAGTTGGTGAGACATCGCATGCAGAAAGGGAGAGGATGAAGTTTAGCATTAGTGTAAAAGAATCTATGGGGAGATTTTGGCAAGGCCAACTACAGAATCCTGCTTTTAAAAGTCTCCCAGTATTGAGAATGTAAAGGAAAGGAGATGAAAACCTGATTGCTGCATTTGGGACGGAGGTGTTATTTTCTCTCTGTACATTTGCATTATTCTCTCTTATAATCATTAAAATTAAGAACATATACCAAAATATATCCAAATATGGGTCTTTTTCTCTTTAATCTTTCCTAGCTCCCAGAGAACATCTTCAATTTAAAAACTCTTGCCTTTTAATAGGTAATTTCTTTTTTAGTCTGGATTTCTTTTATTAGTTCCTTCATTGTTTTATAAATAAGTGCTATAACTCTTGATTTTTCTGTTCATCATTTAAAAATTTTTTCAACTACAGTTTGCATTGAGTATTATGATGTACTAGTTTCAGCTGTACAGCATAGTGGTTAGACAATCATATACCTTACAAAGTGATCCCTCGATATTTCAAGCACCCATCTGACACCATGCATAGTTATTACAATGGTATTGACTATACTATACTTTACATCCCTGTGACTGTTTTGTAACTACCAATTTTTACTTCTTAATCCCTTCACCTTTTTCATTTAGCCCCCCAACCACCTTTGCCTCTGACAACCATCAGTCTATTCTGTGCATCTATAACAAGTCTGTTACTGATTAATTGCTTATTTTATTCTTTAAATTTAACATATAAGTAAACATCATATGGCATTTGCATTTATCAGTCTGACTTATTTTACTTTGCATAATACCTTCTAGGTCTATCCATATTGGCCCAATGGTAAGATTTCATTCTTTTCGATGGCCAAGTAATATTCCATTGTGTATATGTACCACAACATTTTTATCCATTTGTCTACTGATGGATACTTTGGTTACTTCCATATCTTAGCTATTGTAAGTGAGGCTGCAGTGAACTAAGGGAGTGTATATTCTTTCCAATTAGTATTTTCGGCTACCAGTTATTTTCATTGTTCCTTCTCCTCACTCCCCCTTTTTGAATATTTCTGTTCTTTAACAATTCTGGAACTATCTCTCATTTTCATCAAATCTACAATGCTATAAACAAAAAGATTAACTTAATCTCAGAGATATTATAACGTAAAACAAATAAGACAATGAGGATTGCATTATAATACAGGTTGTTAGACACAAACTGCTTCTAAACCTTTTAATTTAATATGTAAAAAAGATATTCTTGAAAATCAGAAATTAAAATCCCAGCATTTTTAAAAAGTTACTGTCATTGTTGTCGTTATAATTTCAAATACTTTTTTATTCTAAATTCTGTGAGCACATCTCAAACTCATTTCCCAATCATGAAATTAATACAATAGGTAACATACAGTCACTAGAGATTGGATTTTACATAAAATGAATCTTTTTAATTTTAATAATTGTTGCTTTAATTTCCAAAAACGTTAGTTCTCTTTTCATTTGGAATATTCTAGTGTTGTTTATGACCCCTAAATATCACTATCATTATTTAATAGAATATTTTTAAAACTTCTTATTTCAAGTTATTTGAGTGCTCCAATGTCCAAACTGCTGAACTTCAGGTGGATTTAAACTCATTTAAAATTGGAGATCATTAGCTCAGTCAGCAACTGTAGTCACATCACGGTTTTATTAGTCCCAAGTAAGACAGCTAAAAATAAAATGGAAAGGAAGTACAAAAATTATATTAAAATGTTACACTTTTTGTTATGAAAATTCAAGATCCAATGGGACTGCCATGGGGGATATGATAGAGTTTTAGGCAAATGAAGCTATAATTTCAGAGAAATTGATTTTTGAGAGCATATTTAATCTTCACATATTTGCAGGGTTTTTTTGTTCCTTTTTGCAGTTTACTTGTATTTCAAAACCTTGTGGGTGGAGAATATGCTTTGTATGATTTCAATTTTCTTAAATTTGTTGAAGCTAGTTTTATGTCCTAATATAAGGTATATCCTTGAGAATGTTCATGTGCACTGGAGAAGAATGTATAGTGATATTCCAGACTGAAAGTTTCTGTAAATGTCAAGTATGTCCATTTGGTCTAATGTGTCTCAGATGCCAAATGCTGCAATGCTTTTTTGCTGTGTTCAGTAAGGTTCCCAGGCTCCTAGATGCCTGTGTGCAAAGTTTATGTGCCCTCAATGGATTCTTTACTTTGATGATTCCAGTACTTAGCTAGATGCCTGGAATTCATCTCCCCAGATCCCTGTCACAGCTTCAAAGTCCATCCTTTTGTTCACATTTCATTTTGAATTGGGAGATATTATTAAGGTTCTAGAGAAGTTGGGATGTAAAACTTGATGAATTTCTCCATGCATTCCAATGGGGTCTCCATTTCATCTGATACATTCTCTCAACTATACCATTTACTGACCATAAGCCTGGAAGTATCATGTACATGAGTGGAAGACCTATTTTCTATGTATTATAAAATACCTTAACCCTTAGTACATTCATTGATACATTTACTGGGAAATAAAGAAAAATATAATATAAAATATCCATGAATACATTATGCTATCTTGATCTGTGTATTCAAATACCTTCTAAACTGGAACCTTACTAACATAATTTTTTGTGTATGAACTTCTTCCATGCCATTCATAAAAAAGGCCAAAATTTAATAGAATTGCAAGATCTTTGATAGCATAATCTCAATCTTTTTAAAGTCAACACCACCCCCAGAATATTACAAATGCTCATTAAACTTTATTTTCAAGTCAGTTACAGTTCCCTGAACTTACTATGCTCTTTTATGCTCCTATATACCCACATATTTTTCATATTATGCCTAAAACATGTTTCTACACTTTTTCCTATGAAGTATACTCCTGATCATCTTTATAGAATTCATCTCAAATATTATCTATTTGATAAAGACCTACTTGGCCCCTTTTACCATATTTAAATTCTCATATGCTTTTTTATAGAACTTATTTGATAGTCCTCTAGTTATTTTTTCATGTGTATTTGTTCCATGTGACTCAAATTTTTTGTGTGTGTGACTCAATTTTTCTACCATGTGTAGAATGTCATAGGCCTATGATATGGGTGTCAAAAATCTTAATACTTTTCCATTCTAATCCATCAATGGACTTTTTTTTTATCCTCACCTGCGGTCATTTTTTCTTTGCTTATTGAGAGAAAGAGGAAGAGAGAGAAATATCAATAATAGAGTGAAACATCAATTATTTATCTCCTTATGTGCCTGGACCAGAGATTGAACCCACAACCTAGGCGTGTGCCCTAACTGGGAATTGAACCCACACATTTCAGTTGTGGCAGGACACTCCAACCAACTCAGCCACAATGGCCAGGGCCATCAATGGACTATGTTATGGGCTGCATAGAACCCTAGTGATATTCTTTCAGTTCTGCTAATGGTACCTACCCCTCCGAGCTCTATTTTTATCATTATACAATTACCCAGTACAAATATTGAATGTCAAAAACAGGGTATGAAAATTTTTAAATAATAGTAAATGGGGGAAAAGTTGACACAGGGCTAACCAAAAGTAATATTTTCCACTTGAGAATTATATCAAATCATTGCTTTGACAATCATATCTCATATTTTCTATGTATACTTCCCATTACCATGTATATCCTTCTCCCAAATTCTAGACCAAGTACTCATAACTTTTAGTTAATTATTTTGGACTTTTATTGTTATTAGTACTAACTCTACCATGTGCCTAATACTTCCTTAGTATTTTACGTGCCTTAACTGATTTAACTGAATCCTGAAAGCAATCTTATATTGTAGATGCTATTATTGTTCCAATTTAAAAAGTAAAGAAACAAAGAGCAAAACACATTTTTGACCCTATTATGACAGTTATCACCATTATTAATCATAGTAAAATACTACCAAAATGTGGTTAAAATATAATAGAATCAATTTGATATTAAAACATTAATATTAACTTAAATTTATATAGTGCTTTATCACTTGCAAATAAGATCTCACTTAATTTTCATAATGACATGATAATACAAGTCACACCATATCTATGTGCATGATGAATAAAACTGGGGCCTAGAAAGGATAAGAGAGAGCAAATTTACATCAAAGTCCTCATTTAAGGTCAAAACACCAACTTATGTTTAAACTGGGCATTGTCACAGGCTAAATAATGGCTCCCAATGACAGAAGGTACTAATCCCAGGAAAATATGAGTTTTACCTTATTTGGAAAAAGAATATTTGAAGATGTGATTAAGTTAGTACCTTGAGATGGGAAAATTATGCTGGATTATCCAGATGGCCTCTGCCATCACATGTATCCTTATAAGAGAGGCACAGAGAGATTTTATAATCACAGAGGAGAAGGTGGTATAAAGACTGAGCAGTCAAGAGATTTGAAGATTCTGGCCTTGAAAATTGGAATTACATGCAGCCAGCCATAAGCCAAGTAAGGCCAGAAACCACCAGAAGCTGGAACAGGCAAAGAACAGATTCCCCCTTACAGCCTTAAGCCAAATGTCCTGGCCAACACCTTGATTTTGGCCTAGGGAAACAGATTTTGGACTTTCAAACTCCAGAACTGTAAGAAAATTAATTTCTGCTATTTTAAGCCACAGTGTATGAGGTAATTTCTTACAACAGCCACAGTAAACTACTGCAAGGAGTAACTGAAATGTCTATTAAATCCAGACTGATTGGCCTCATGATGGTAATTAACTGAGTACAGCCAGCCCCAAGTTTCTTGCTATCTAAAGCCTAAAGAGTTAAAAGAAATATAACAATCACCAGTTTGTTCTCAGCATTTTTTAGTACCTTTCTGTTTTGTCCGTTCATTTTGTTTTCTTAGAATTCCATACATAAAAAAATAATTCAATAAATGGAATATAGTAAACTAGAATTTCTGTGGACTCAGTATGGAAAAGTCTCTTTACTTTGATTTCACCAGAAAGAACATTAATAATAAGCAACTTCTTGCTATTGTTTCTACTCAATATTCCTATTCATCAATATTTATCTAATCATGATACACATCAAATGCATAGATGAGTCACACGACTCAGCATTCTTTATCCTTTAAATCCCTCTTTTGTCTCTAGGTTAGTGTCTTCTAGATTTGTCTGCCATGCACCATTCACCTCTGTCATCGTGGTTTTGTCACGGAAGCTTTCTAGGACACTTCCCTTTTCTTCTTCTCTACTCTCTTATTATATAAATCCCATCTATTCTACATTTTCATACGATTTGATCCTTTTATTGCTTCCTTCCCCACCAACTCTCTGGCTTCCTGACATTTTTATGGAGTACTAGATTTTGCAACTTATTTCCTCTGTTGATTTTTATCCATTATATGAACTCTTCCAAAGAGTTTAGTATTACAACAGACTGCCACATCCCACTTGCTGTAACAGAATTGTATAGCATTTTTTTCAATACAATTTCATTCCTGAAAATATAAGAGAGGTGCAATGCATTTATTTATAACAATCATCACTTTGCTGATGTACCACATTCTGTGAATCTGTGCCAGCATACTTTTATTTAAATTGAGCTGACACAGCTTTTGAAGTAATTGTTGAAGGACCTTAATATCTTATAACTCTTATTTTACATCCTGTGCATCCAATTACTGTATACCTTAAAGAAAGAAAGCACCAGAGTGGAATCTTTATCAGCAAGTGCAAATCATGATTTGTACAGTGCAATGTCTGGGGCTTGCCATTGGCATCTATTGACAATAGCCAAACAGCCAAGGTGATTATTTAGTGTTCCAGTTCATGCAATTCATTTCGGTTTAGGAGGATTGATGACTGAGCCTCAGAACATCATATGTCAGAGCTCTCTGCCTACCTATAAACTCATGAGTGGCTCCTATAAACCACCTACATGAATTTTATTCATATATTTGTTTATTTAGACCCCAGCTAGTTTTTAAAAAGAATTTAAGGCAGCTTATAGAGATCGAATATATTAAAACAGGGTAAGAAGAAAATAGGGAAAGCACATTGATCGTAATGTCATACATATGTTAAGGTGGGTCACAAATTAAGCACCAAAATTTCTAAGCAGGCAAGGAGGGGAAATAATAGTAATTCAGTTCAATGAGCTCAGCTTTTCCACCTGAAAACAAGAAAAATTCTCTCCCATAAGTCCTCAAGAAAAAAAATGCTGCATTGGAAATGAAGATTTCCCTTATGTGACATACCACAAACTTTCACAGTAGAATTTACAGTGCTCAGAAATATGTCTTTACGGAAATTCAAGATGGTGGAGGATTAAGTGGAAGCTACACTAACCTCCTCCCAGGACCAGTCTGGATTTACAACTTAATTTTGGAGAAATCATCTGGAATAACCAAATGAACACTAGCTGGAAAGAAGTCGTATAGCCACGGAGAGACAGAAAAGGCCGCTACATCACAACATGACCGATAGGGAGTACGGAGACGCGGAAGGGCTGGCTGGGCTCACACAGGTGGCTGCTGAAGGGACTAAGAAACAGCTCAGCAGCCGGGGATACCCCTTGAGAAGGGCAGGGTCTAAACCCCCAGCTGGGCTCCCCAGCCTACAGCAACAGAGTGGAAAGTAAAATAGTATCCAGCTGTGAAAAGCGAAAAGCCACAGGGTTTCTTGCTAGCCAGAGAGAAACAGTGGGAGAAAAAGAGCTCTTAAGCGACTCACATATGAAGATATTTTGGCCCCCACTTACCCTGGGCTCAATCAGAGGGAAGGCAGAGAGGACTGAAGACACTTGGGGAGACTTTGGCGAGGTGGCTTTGAGGGGAGAACTGGGGGAGCAGCAGACCGGGTCCCAGTGCTGACTCATCCCCAGTACTGCAGGCAGACCATCCCCCCCCCACCAAGTGGCGTCAGCCTGAGGGGAAGCAAAAGCCCAGCCTACAGGAATTAAGCTGCCACACCCACGGTCCTTAAGCCTGATGGCTACTCACAGATTGAATAGATTAACAACTAAAGAAGTCATACTAAGGCAGTAGATCCCTGGAAGTCTCCAACAGGCTGCCTAGGGCCAGACTGGTACAGGATCTGACACCACAAGAGGCAGATCCAGGAAGTGCAGATCATTCTAAAAAGCACCAACAAACAATAGGAGTCACAAAAATGGGGAGACAGAGAAACAACCCCCCATCGAAAGGAAAGGTAGAATCCCCAGAAAGAGTGCTAAATGAAATAGAGGGGAGCCAACTATCAGATATGGAATTCAAAACATGGATTATAGAGAAGCTCAATGATCTCTGCAGAAACTACAAAGAACTACAGGGAAACTACAAGGAACTCCAGAAAAACTACAAGGAACTTACTGAGAATTACACCAGCATGAAAAAGGACATGGAAGCTATCAATAAGAGCCAGGAGGAAATGAAGAATATGATCTCTGAATTGAAGAACACAGTAGAAGTAATTAAAAACAGGCTAGAGGAAGCAGAAGATCGGATCAGTGAGCTGGAGGACAATGTAGAGAAAAACTCCCAGACAGTGCAACAAAATGAAAAAAGGCTGAACAAGACTGACGAGGTTCTAAGACAGCTGCAGGATAACATGAAATGTAATAATATCCGTCTCATAGGAATTCCAGGAGGAGAAGAGCAAGGGATAGAAAACCTCTTTGAAAAACTAATGACAGAAAACTTCCCTAACATGAAGAGAGAAAGAGTCAAGCAAGTTCAGGAACCACAGAGGGTCCCAATGAAGATGAACCCCCAACAGGCCCACTTCAAGACACATCATAATTAAAATGACAACATTCAAAGACAAAGAGAGAATCCTAAAAGCAGCAAGAGAGAAACAACTAATAACATACAAGGGAGCTCCGATAAGGCTATCATCAGATTTCTCAGCAGAAACACTATAAGCCAGAAGGGAATGGCAAAATATATTCCAAGCAATGAAAAACAAAGGCCTACAACCAAGAATACTCTACCCAGAAAGACTCTCATTCAAAATGAAAGGTGAAATAAGGAGTTTTCAAGACAAAGGAAGGCTAAAAGAATACATCTCTAGCAAACCAGCATTGCAAGAGATGCTAAAGGGTCTGCTTTAAGATGAAGAAACAGAGAGAGACAGAGAGGGACATGAGTACAAAGGGGGAAAATGACAATGAATAAGTACTGAAAGAAAGAAGGAACTTCTACCATTTGCAACAACATGGATGAAACTAGAGAGAATTATGCTTAGCGAAATAAGCCAGGCAACAAAAGAAAAATACCTTATGCTACCACCTATTACAGGAAACTAATGAACAACACAAACAAATGAGCAAAATTGAATCAGAGGTATGTAAACAAGGAATAAACTAACAGTAACAAAGGGGTAGATGGGAGGGAGAGAATGGGGTAAGAAGGGGATGGGTGTAGTCAAAGAACCTGTATAAATGAGCCATGGACATTGACAACTGAGTGGGGACTGAATGTGGGAGAAGGAGGAGCAGGGTGCAGGAAAGCAAGAAAAGGAAAAAAGTGGAACAACTGTAATGGAAAAACAAAAACATTTTTAGTGGGGGAAAAATGAAAATATGAAGAATGGAAATGTCAGTTCAGTGAATATTAGAAGGACAAGAATTTTCTTTCACACTGTATAGTTTTCTCCCTATCTGATCCCTCCAGAGTTTGGCATTCTAAAGAAGTAAGTAATGATATAAGTTTCTTTGCATAAAACTAATAAGACCAGTTGTTAATAGAGGTTTTTTTTTTTAACCAAGATTTTGACTGGAATGTCATGCCTAAAGGAGACATGCTTGGGCTCTGGTTGTTACCAAAAAGCACTGAGGAACTGGGAATAACTTTCGAGGTAATAAAAGCCCACGAGATAAAAGACCTGGTACCATGGTTGGTTGTGCGGTCCACAGCTATCTTTCCAGGGAAGGAATGAAAGTTGTTTCCTGAAAGATGGCTAGAAGGGACCTTAAGGCACAATGGAAAACCAGAAGGATTTGGAAAAGACAGGTGTTTGCAGGCAAGGCTGAATGCCAGGTATGTGGCTCAGCTTCTGTACCCTGAAGGGCAGACTCAAGGTCACCCTAAATGTTCCTTGGGTAAGTTTCAGTATGTCCTCACTTTGTGCTAAACACATCACGTTCTTTTGACTCCCACTTCCTTGTGCATAGCTGCTGCTTCTTTCTATTTAAATTATAATCCTTTACTTGAGACTCATTGAAAACCCACCTTTTCTAAGGCATTGTCCCACCAATGCAGCGCAAAACTGTTCTGAACAGAGATATAACTTTTGTGTGTAATCGTTGGTCTTTAATTGGAGTCATGGCCCATTATTGTTTGTTGCTTTGCTCATGCATATTTTTTTTCCTAAAGTGATTTTGAATTTTTAGAGAAACCATAAATTACATCAACAAGACCACCAACAACAAAAATCGACAAAATAAAATAAAAATACTATCAACCAAAATGACCACCTCAAAGACACTTCCAGAATGTATTTCAAGCTTTCAGATATTTACTGAATAAATATTTGAATGACTGTCTTAGAATATTAGAAATGACTCTCAAATTTAAAGGGGCTTTGACTATAATGAAACTGGACTACTTTTCTTCCTTAGAGAATTTTTTGTCAGCCAAACTTTTTATTGATGTAGAAAGGTAGGCAGCCCTGCCTGGGTTGCTCATTTGGTTAGAATGTCATCCCAATATGCCAAGGTTGTGGGTTCAATCCCCTGTCAGGGCGCATACAAGAGTCAGCCAATGCATGCATAAATAAGTGGAACAACAAATCCATGTTTTTCTCTCTCTCTCTTTAATAAAATAAAAATAAAAATAATAACGGTGGGCATTAGGTCACGTGGTAAAGGCAACTTTATCCCCCCCACCCCCAATTTGGTGCTGTATTTTGATTTTAGGACACTTACAAATTTAATGGTGGCAGAAGAAATGACATTGAAGAGTGGCCAAGGCTAATCTTCTTTCCTGGCTTGCTTCAGAGCTCCTTTTATTATCTTTGCTTACCGAGCAACAATGTTGAGCTAACGCCAGATGATGTCATCTAAGCTCTTCTCTGCGCTATTATTTTGAGTAATTGTTCATTAACCATACTTCTTTGATGTTCACATAAAGACTTGTATTAGTGTGGAAAATAAAAAAAAAATGATTTGGCTAACAAAACAGGCACATGTTATTAAGCCTTTAATATAGAGTGAGTTTGTTTTAAAAATATCTGAGTCAACTTCTTTGATAATTTGAAGAAACATAATTTGGCAGTGAATCGCTATAATTTAAAAAGAAGTGAAAGTGATTTCTCTATAGTTGGCTTCTTTCAAATTGTGGGTTTAAAGGTGGCTAATCACAGTTAGGGACTAATTGCCCAGTCTTAACTAGGCTCACTGCTGTAAGAAATCTTCGAAAAATTTCTTCTCCTAGTGTTTGTATCACCTTGGGCTTCATTTTAATGATCGCTTGCTTTTTTTTTTTTTTTTTTTTTATAGCGCATCATTTCAACAGACATTGTGAGCTATTTTTGCTTTTTTTAAAAAAGAAGAGTATATGGTTATAAAAAGTTTAAAGCTGCTCAAAAGAGTTTCTCATTTGTTATAAAAAAATCTGCTCAGAGAGGTAGATTTATATTGTTATTTTTAAACATTTAATAACACTTTGTAACATTAACCACTCTCTAATATCTCTGTGATATTTATTATTTTTACTTCAGAAATACAATTATCAATGCCATTGGAGTATAATTGTATTGATGAAAAACCGTGAGAATCTCAAATTTATGTAATCAAATTCTAAAATTAACTTTAAAGTGCTCTATGTAGTTTTTATAAAACCTTTTTAAAAAAGATATTTTTTATTTTTAGAGAGAGAGGAAGGGAGGGAGAAAGACAGGGAGAGAAACATCAATGTGTGGTTGCCTGTCACACATCCCCAACTGGGGACCTGGCCTGCAACCGGGCATGTGCCCTGATTGGGAATTGATCTGGTGACACTTTGGTTTGCAGGCCAGCACTCAGTCCACTGATCCATACCAGCCAGGATTCTATGTAGTTTTATAACTAACTCTTCCACCTAACCAAAATTTAAAGTACAATGAGTAAAATCATCTTGAAATGTTTAATATTTGAAAAGGACAACTGATCTCTAATTCAATCTAACAACCCCTACTGTATGTTTATTATGTTTATATGACTGAGACATTTTATGTCTTGCAAATATGAATAAGACATTCTCTTTTTTCAACTAATTTAAGATTTATGAATGAGATACTAGACATGCAAGTGAATATAAAGCAAGACGATGTAGTTATAAAGAGCAACCTGTGCAGATGGAAACACATGTACTAGATCTGTTCAAGAGAAAATAGGTTTTAAACTTATCTGGGACACTAATTTTCACACTAGTACTCTGGACCAACAAGAAGTATCAGTATCATTTGTGAATGTTTTAGAATTGTGAATCCTTGAGCCTCATCCCAGACTGAAAACTCAGAAACTCTGGAATGGAGTCCAGTCATATGTTTTCACTAGCCCTCCAGGTGACTGATGCATGATAAAATTTGAGAACCTATACTCTAGAGCTGAGCTGTTCAGTATGGTGGCCACTAGCCACCAGTTACTATATAATTTAATTTTAATTTAAAAAAATCAGGATTTCAATTCCTCTGTTGCATTAGCCATACTTCAAGTGCTCAGCAGGCACATGGAGTCAATGGCTACTATATTGCACAGAACAGATTTGAACATTTCCATCATCACAGAAAATTTTATTGGACAGCATTGCTCAGAACATGGAGCCTTCAATGAGAGATTATTGAGAAATTAGAGTAAGTAGATTTAGTTCGTATCATAGAAATTCTTAAATGCAATAGTAAGAATTTTGAACCATATTGTCATCAGTGGAAAAATTGAATTTTTTTGTTTACCTGATTTTTTTTTTTCTTTTTTCTATGAAAGGGCCATCAAGCTAAGGCTGTGGGATTCTTGATGGGATAATTGAATTGTACCAACAAAATTTTCACCTTCACTTGGAGTAACATTTTATTGGCTAATACTTAATTTTGATATCAAAGACATATTTCTTTTTTAAGTATATTTTATTGATTATATTGTTACAATATTTCCAATTTTTTCCCCTTTACTCCCCCCCACCCAAAACCCCTTCCCCCAATAACCCCCCCAAGTCCATGCCCATGGTTCATACATACAAGCTCTCCCACTTCACCCTTTCATATATTCTTCTTTTTTTAATAAATGATTAATTAATTATTTTAACAATGAAAAAGTTCATTACTCTTTTATTATTAATAGTTAGTATTCATTGAAAGTCTACTCTTGCCAAAACAAAAAAACACATCAGCATTGTATTTGATTTCACAAAACATGATGGCAACTCCCTGAAATATACTATTGTATCAGTTTTATAGATAAGTATAGATAGATGGATGAATAAATGGTAAAACAGAAGGGATGGATGAACAGATAGAAGGACAGTATGCCAAAATTAAGGTGTTTAAAATTAGCCTAAAGTCACACAGTCAAAATCTAGATATTGTCTGATATATAAGTTAAAGGTCTTAATTACTTTTTATATTCCCTCAACAAATATCCAGGGACAGGAGACTGTTACTGGGTAAGAAAAATTAAGATAAATTATCATAATTCAAATTTGATTTGCTGATTCTATTATCAGAGAGTATAAAATAGAAATATTAAAACTATCAGAAAATAACTTTTCAACCTAGCCAGGCTGCCAATTTCAATCTTGAAGCTTCTGGCATCTCATATGTTTGACATACAAGTTCCATGAGCCATTTAGTTCAATTATCTGCTCCTTCCATAAAATATACCCATAGGCATTAAAAATAAATTGTTAAATGTAAAAAAACAAAAACTATGGAGTATTTAAATCATAAGAATGCTTTTAATCAAGGTCCTTAAAAATGTCTTTAAGCAAAGTTGGCTTAATGACATTATCCCTCTATTTAAATTGTCATTAGAAGGGTAGTTTTTAGAGAAACCTAAGAGAATTGCCCAAATAGCTTCTAAGGTCATTTAATTAACATGAACTTGGAAATCTGTTTTGTTTTGTTTTTTTTAATTTGTCTGACTGCCAAAGGATCAAGTCAACACAATTGTTCAATTTTACTCAAATGCAGATAAAAATAATATCAGTATTAACAGTTTTGCAAAACATGTAGGACTAAGGAATGCAGTTCCTATGTATTGGTTTATTTTAATCAGTTGATATTTCATTAGAAGTTCTATTTGAATTGTATTGGTAGAAAATTTTAAGTAGCTTGTTTTACTATGTCAGAACCATTTCTAGTCATCTATGGATCCTCTGGGTAAAAAGTAGGAGTCTTGCTAATCTTAGCTTTCACTCACTTTCTATTTATATTCTACTACCTCTAATCTCCTCAGCATTTACTTCCTGCAGGATTGCTAATGAAAAGACCTGTACATAATTCCCATTGCCAGTTCAATTTGCTCAGGCAGAGGCTTTTCATCAGTAAGAAACACCAGTTTCCAGTTTTACACTGGAAAACTGAGTCTTCAGTGGTGAGAGGCAATTAAGCATCTCAGGAAGAGGAATGTGAACATTTTTTTATATTCACAAAAGGAATAATAGGTTTAAACATTTAAGAAACAACTCTATCAATACTGAGCACTTTTCTGTCCAACTTGGCTGATTTGGCAACAACCATCCTTTCTACTTGAAATTTCTGTCTCTGTCTTCTTATGGGCAATATCTATGCACCCTTTAAAATCAAGCCACCCCTATGAACATAAGACTGGACTTACGTGACTGTCTCCCACTTAGATTGTAAAGTCCTTCAATACAGTGGTTGTACATTATTCCTCTTTGGATGATAGGTACCTGAAAAGATTGTTGTCATATAAGATATGCCCAAATAATGTCAGATGAACTGAAATAAGCTGGATTTTCAATTTAAGTAAGTGATCCTAACTCTGATCTTACTAAGACGCCTGAGAAAGAACAACGTTTTTTGCTGCAATGCTGTGTGTCGCCTTTACATCACATTCTGCTCTCTTGGAAAGGTTTGTTCCTCAGTCTATACTGATTCTACCCTCTTTCTCTATCATAGAGGAACAAGCTTGTCCTATTTTCCAAGGATACCTGAGCTCCCTGTGAGCTCATTAATAATCATACCCTTTCTCTTGCAAACCCACACTCTTCTCCTGATACATTTCTTTTGCCTACAAACACACTCTGTTTACTTAGTCTAAAAGTCTTGAGACCACATTATTTCCTTGAAACATAATTTTCTTTCTCTTTTCACTCACAGATTGGTAAATCTGCAGAAAGGTAAACAATTAAAATTCTTCGTAAATAAATGAGCAACAGAAAGAGGAGGAGATACTGAGAAGTTGATTTACGACTATGAAAAAAGACGTGCTGCTAAAAGGCAATAAAACATACTTCTTTAAAGACTTCTATGTTATTTAATAATCTGTACTTCCTCACCAGACCCCAGGCATTAAGAACAAGTTGTTGCAATTCAAAGATCACTCATCATATATGAACATTTACCTAAAATTTTCAAGTTCTGAAGTTTGTTTTTATATATCTTAATTTCATGTTAGATAACTTAATTTTGAAGTATAGGTATGCAAAATGTGTGTTTCATGTAAACCTCCAAAAACACTTGATCTACTTTTTTATGGAAGTTTGAAGGTTTGATTTTATTGTTTGTTTAGTTTAATTTGTAATTTTATGTAGTTCATTTTATGTCAAAAGAAACACATCAGATATGATTTAAGTTTTTAAGGGGTTAATAAAGAAGGGTGTAGGGAGGGAAGAAGATTCAAGCTAATTACAAATAATATGGACATATGAGTCACAAAGAAATTGCTGCAGCAGAAAGTTACCAGGCAGATCAATTCTTGTGGCATCAAACTAACAAAATCCAAAATAGAATAGGCTGTGTTGAGACTTTGTGTTTTAACTATTTTATTGTTAAGTAAGAGATGACTTAAAGTAAATGACCTTATAAAACCTCACTGTGGTAGATGATTGCAATTATGGTCCAAAACTTATTCACGCCAACCTGTACCCTCACCTTTGTTTAAAGACTTATCACACCAACAATGGGCTTGGTCATATGTCTTGATTTGGCTAATGGGGTACAATATGCTATAATGAGATAATACATGATGCAAGCAGAGATCTGAAAAATGCTGGTACCTTGGTGCCTGTGTGCCAGCTGCCATTGAAATGAGTCTCCATGTGAACAAGCCTGAGCTAGGCCGCAGGAGTAAGCCGCTGAGTTGAGGTCATCTCACCAAGAGCTCCCAGTTGGCTGGAAATGCGCGAAGAAGCCTAGGTAAGACCAGAACCGTTTGGCCAAGTCCAGCCTAATTAATAACTAATAATTGAGTAACTTATTCTGGTAGTTTCATCCCATAATATTTGCAACTTTTGAGTAATCACATGACCCACCCAGAGACAAATTGTACTAATGCATTTATAGTAAACATAAACTTTAGCAGTAATATATGAACTATGAATGTTTAAGCAAAGTAATGAAGGGCTAAAGACAATAAAGGTCAACACTTCTATTGATTTTATACTGGAAGTTCTTCACTAATATTGAACTTCCAAATAAGGTAAATTCTGAACAGTAAAATATCTCTATTATGATATTCTTTGGTAAATACTTCTTACTAAAAAATACAGATATCATATACTTCATTTCCTACAATCTCATATGAATACTTACTGTACAGAAATATAAGCACTGATTATTTAATTCAGTGTACTTTTTTATTTTCAGATTTCAAATGCATGGTACATTTGAAGGTTTAATATTCTTGAATTTTTGAGGGTATATGTAATATTTGTGCTTAGAATAAGCAAACTAATAACTACAAGAATTAGCAATTTCTCAATCCAGAAAGTCTTTGACTATGCATAAAATCATTGAAAACCCAGAATAAAGTATGAGCTTAATTAATAAATTTTTATTGCACTTTGTAAATACCCTCTTTCTTAAAGAAAATCTACTTAAAATTCAACTTCCTTAACTTGGTATTTTACTGAATATGTTACACATTTATTCATTTATAAAATATAATATTGCTCTAAAGCAAAATTCAAATCTACAAAACTGTAATTCCAGGTTACAATGATTACATAGTTACACAAACTAGGACATTGATTTATATTAAATCCAAGGTTCACATACTGACACGTTGTTCCTGGCTAAGTCATTACTGCTCTTATGCAACAGAAAAATGTTGAGATACAACAACCTAAATGTAAAGATACTGCAACATATTCAGTTCACATTCATATTCCCTGATCAGCAAAACATCCTTACAAATATATGAGAGCGTTCTAATGTGTATATATGCACACACAGAGAAACTTTTATGAAGCTGTCATAAGGCTTGTAAAAATATTATTTATACATATGGAAAGCAGATTTCATCAGATACTCAAGTGGTTAAAAACTATTTTCTATCAAAAGACAGATTTGACTTTTTTTATTATGTTTGCATTAATGTTTCTTTATGTTTTCTCTGTTCCTGAGAGGAGTGTGTGAGATTCAGTTGTGAGAAGTGGGTAGCTATGAAGCTGAGTGCCCCAAGCCAAAAAAAAAGAAAAGGAAGGAAAAAAAAAATGTCAAGGGAAAATGCAGGTAAATTCTAGAAGTTAGAATATGGTCAAAAATAAAAAATATACATGTTAGAATTAGCATTTATTTACACAGTAATATGAGTGAGCAATGAGCCAGCACTAAATATATATTCCACAGTCAGTTGTGAAGCAAGAAAAAAAACTATAATTTGCTGAGCATCCACGACGTGCTAGATAATTTGTTTCTGCTTAACCTAGATTACCTCATTGAATCCTCACCACAACCTTGTGAAGTAGGTATTCGTCGGCAGCCGTCCGTCTGGAGAGACGATGGCGTAGCTTCCTGAGAGTCTATCTGCACCGCCGAGAATGGCTGTGCAGTCCGATTCGGGAGTGACAATCCCTGCCGCACTTGGTACAGGTGAAGGCAGATGGCTGTTGTTGCTGCTGCTGACGCTGCTTCCGCCTCGATCTTTTCTGGACCGCCTCCTCGTTGCGCACAGCCTCCGCGCGTGACGAACCTTGCCTGACCGCGAGCCTCCAGGCTAGGCGGTCGTCTGCTTGAACTTCCCATGTGTTGAGATTGATGGAGCATTGTGTCATGTCCTTTTTGCAGATGTCTTTGAACCGCAGTTTTGGGCGCCCTGTCATCCTCTTGCCTTCTGCTAGCTCGCCGTAGAGGAGGTCTTTGGGGATACGGCCTGCATCCATTCTTTTGACATGGCCAAGCCACCTGAGGCGTCTCTCGCTAAGAACTGCATGCAAACTGCTCATATTGGCTCGCTTCAGCACCTCGGTGTTGGGGACCTTATCCTGCCAGGCGACATGCAGGACGCGTCGCAGGCACCTCATGTGGAAGCTGTTGAGTTTCCTTTCGTGCCTTGCGTAGGTGGTCCACGTCTCGCTGCCATAGAGGAGAGTGCTGAGTACGCAGGCTTGGTAGATGCGCAGTCTGGTTTTCTCAGTGAGGCTGGAATTGTTCCACGCTCGCCGGTTCAGTCTGGCCATAACTGTGGCTGCCCTGGCGATTCTCCGGTTGACCTCCAAGTCGACTGACAGAGAGCTCGAGATGGTGGACCCGAGGTAAGTGAAGTCGTTGACAACCTCCAGGGTGTATCCGTCGATGGTGATGCATGGGGGAGTCCCCGTGCCTTGAGCCATAACATTCGTCTTCGTCAGGCTGATGGCTAGTCCGAACTCCTTGCATGCATGGGAAAGGCAAGTGACTAGCTGCTGGAGTCCCTCTTCGGAGTGTGATGTCAAAGCTGCGTCGTCGGCGAAGAGCATCTCACGGATGAGCACCTCTTTGACTTTGGTCTTGGCTCGTAGACGGGCCAGGTTGTAGAGCTTGCCATCGGATCTGGTGTGAATGAAGACACCCTCGCTGCAGTCCTTAAAGGCATATTGGAGGAGCATGGAGAAGAAGATTCCGAACAGCGTAGGCGCGAGGACGCAGCCCTGCTTTACTCCGCTGCTGACTGGGAAGGCCTCAGAGGTTGCGCCGTTGTAGGACACCGTGCTGTGCATGTTGTCGTGAAAGGACATGACCACAGCAAGCAGATGTGGTGGACAGCCAATCTTCCGTAGCAAGCTGAAGAGTCCGCTTCGACTGACCAGATCAAACGCCTTCGTGAGGTCAATAAAGGCGAGGTAGAGTGGTTTATGCTGCTCGTGACACTTCTCCTGCAGCTGGCGTAGGGAGAAGATCATGTCCACTGTTGAGCGGCCAGCTCTGAAGCCACACTGGGACTCTGGGTAGACGCGGGAAGCAAGGGTCTGCAGGCGGGCAAGAGCGACCCGGGCGAATACTTTGCCGACGACGCTGAGGAGAGAGATGCCCCGGTAGTTGTTGCAGTCGCTGCGGTCTCCTTTGTTCTTGTACATGGTGATAATGTTGGCGTCTCTCATATCCTGGGGGATGTAACCCTCCTTCCAGCAGAGACAGAGTAGATGGTGGAGCGGCTGTAGCAGGACTGGTTTCCCGCTCTTTAGGATTTCTGGAGGGATTCCGTCGCTTCCTGGTGCTTTCCCGCAAGCGAGGCGGTCGATGGCTTTGCCGAGCTCTGCCGCAGTAGGTGGGGTGTCTAGCTCCTCCATGACTGGTAGGTCTGGGATGGCGTTAAGAGCAGTGTCTGTTACGGTGTTCTTCGTTGCGTACAGCTCGAGGTAGTGCTCGGTCCACCGCCGCATTTGCTGTTCCTGGTCAGTGATGACCTCACCTGTCTTGGACTTAAGGGGGGCGATCTTGGAGGGGATTGGGCCTGTTGCCTTCTTGATACCCTCATACATTCCTCGTGCGTTGCCTATATCGGCGGCTTCCTGAATGCTTCTGCACAGGTTTAGCCAATAGGTGTTGGCACAGTGGCGGGCGGTCTTCTGGACTTTGTTCCTGGCAGCCCGTAGAGCTTGAAGTGTACTGGGAGTGGGCGTGACCTTGTAAGCCAGTAGGGCCTTCCTCTTAGCCTCGATCACGGGTTCCATTTCTTCCCAGTGAGCCTCGTACCAGTCAGCGTTCTTCCGCTCTTTCTTCCCGTAAGCAATAATGGCGGAGTTGTATATGGCGTCGCGGAGACGTGGCCAATTGGATTCGATAATGTCATCTGCCGCCACTCCCTCGCCGAGTGCATCTTCCATCTTCTTGATGAATTGCTGGGTCTTAACTGGGTTGCTGGCACAACTGGTGTTGATGCGTGGGCGACCCTTCATCTTGGAGTGGTGCAACCTCTTTGGCATTATGCGCACCTTGCTTACCACGAGGGCATGGTCCGTGTCGCAGTCTGCACTGTGGTAGCTGCGGGTGAGGAGGGTGCTGCCAATATCCGTTCTTCTGGTGATGACGAGGTCAAGCTGGTGCCAATGACGGGAGCGGGGGTGCCTCCATGACACCTGGTGGATCTCTTTGCACTTGAAGAATGTGTTTGTCACGCACAGGCCGTGGTGACACAAAAGCTCAAGCAGTCGCTGACCATTCTCATTGATCTTTCCTCTCCCAAAGTTTCCAAGGCAGGTGGGCCAGGCCATGTGGTCGGCTCCTACTCTTGCGTTGAAGTCTCCAAGGAGATAGAGAGCGTTACTTCTGGGAATCTTGGATAACGCTTCGTCCAGTGCATGGTAGAACTGTTCTTTCTCTTCGGTGGTGGCGCAGAGGGTTGGGGCATACGCGCTAAGAATGCTGACTGGGCCGAAAGTTGTTGACAATCGGAGGGTAAGTAATCTCTCTGTGCCTCCTGTGGGTGGCTCTATGGAGTTAACAAGCGTGTTCTTCACAGCGAACCCAACACCATGCTGTCTTGGTTGGTCCGGAGACTTCCCTTGCCAGTAGAAGGTGTAGTTGGTTTCTCTGATAGTTCCGTTGTCGGCCAACCGGGTCTCCTGTAGAGCCGCAATGTCGATGTTTAGTCGTGCCAGTTCCCTATCGATGACAGCGGTTTTCCTGGCACCCTTGATCCACGGAAGGTCTGCAGTAAGTCCGGGGCACATGGTCCTGATGTTCCAGCTAGCGAGGCGAAGAGCCGGAGGCTTCTTTCTTGTTGTTTGCTTGGAATTAACTGGTGCGGGTGTTTTGTGGCCCACTTTTCGAGAGGCGCCTCTCTGATCCCCACGCACCCAGTGGGGCAGGCGAGCCATGGCGAGACGGTAGCTGTCCAGTGAGGTGCGATGACCTCTCCCACCGTCAGAGGAGACCCCTGGTGCTCGTTTCCTTCGCCAATCGGATGAGCTTATAACCGGTATCTGTCTCCTCCCGTGTTGAGTCGACATCTTGCGATGACGCTGGAGTGTCCTCTCAAGTGAAACTGAAGCTACAGAGCCTGGGCAGGGTGATATGGAGGGTCTGCTGTTGCCCATGCAGCAGACCCCCCCTCTCTTCGCAGCTGAAGGGTCCAAGGGAAAGACAAAGTCAATACAGCTTGGCTTCAGGTGCGCCGCAGGAGTTGCCGGTGTTGACTACAATGTCAAACCGCCTTAGGGACTCCGGCTCCGGATTTTCTGTCGGGGTTTACTCCCTTAGCCTTTCCCCTGAAGAGGTATGCCGCAAGGCAGCGGAGGTTTTTTGGGGTCAGAGTTTTCCTTCTCTGATTTTAGAGATGTCCTTCCTCTTTCCTCCTTTACAGTCTTGAGGGCAGCATTTATAGGCTAAAATAGAAAACTGGCAGTGTAACCTTCTAAGCAGATACTACCAATACCCTGCTTGGGTATACTCACCCAACAATAAACATCTCTTAAATGTCCTCCAAGTGCCATGCCTCGAATTAGTAAATGGCAGTGCAATGGCAGCCAAACATTTGGATCAGTTTCACTAAGTAAACCACCAACACAAGTAGGTTTTTAAAACAATAGAATAGTGTCTCATTTTATTAAAAATAATAACTATTTTTAAGCAACTTACCAGCAACACTGAATAAAAACCTGGCTGTGTTTCCCACTGTTTCAACTGCTCCTCAGCTGGCTTTAACACAGCAGTATCCTGACTGGTGGCCTGAGTTAAGACTTGAAGAACAACAGTGCTGGCACTATTGAGATCCATGGAAACCAATTGGCTCAGTCCGAATAGCCCGGCTCTCCAGCTTCCACTGTCCAACACGAAGTGGCGTCGGTTGGTCCCGCGCCCCACGCTTGCAAGTCCACGCGCCGCCGCCCACTGATGCCGAAAGCGGCTTCTAGGAACGCGCCATGTTCTGAGTCGCAGCTCTAAACGATGCGGACGCTAGAATATCACGTCACAGACATCCACAGCAATAAAAAAGATCAAAATACTGATACACAAAACAACACAAATGAATCTCAAAAAGCATTACGCTAAGTGAAAGAAGCAAAGCATAAAAGTCTACATGAAGTTCTAGAAAATGCAAAATTATAGAGACAGAAAGTAGATCACTGGTTGCCTTGGGCTATGGGGCTAGAGGAAAGGATGATACAACAAGACACAGGATAATTTTTAGGGAGATGGAAATGCTTTAATCTTGATTCAATAGTAGTTATGCTACCGAAAAGCAATTTGGGGTCCTGCTGCCTGCCACCACCCTCTAGGCAAAATTCCAGAAGCAAAGGTATTATTGTTTTTATTTTATCAGTGAGGAAACTGGGGCACAGATAAATTACATTAGTTGCCTATTGTCACTTAATTTAAGTGGCTAAAATAGAGTAGAAACACAAGCATGTCTGAGTCCAAAGCCTGTGCTCTACATTGGCATTAGTTTCAGGACAGCAGGAGACTGATTGCTGAGTTTAATTCCTGCATCAGCCCCGGGATTATTTACTAAAATTACCAGTCTCATTCATAGTTTATTTACTAACAGTCCACTCTTTAAAATGGCCATCGCAACTCCATATCCCTGGCTGTGCTTTGTAATTTACCTGTGGAGTGTTAGGTTCTCTCTAACGTAACTCCCTACTAGGCTTGGATGATCTTATACAACCCATCTATTTTTATATTATACATCACGATAAAATTAACAAATGAGAAAATTAAAATTTATTGAGCTATCCTTGTGTAATGGAGCTTTAGTCTTATATAATGATATGACACAATCATTGTCTTGTAGGAGGTTAAAGTTATAAGACATATACACAGATGACTCCTGTATACATGGTTCCCCAAGGGCAAATCAAAATATTCCAAATTCCTTATCCTGGCACATATGAACTAAAAACTTTTCATCTCAGTATAATACCAAGTCTAAGTAATCAGCAAGTTTATCCATATTAGAAGAAGAGAAAAGCCACAACTAAGGATGAAAGTTGACATGTAATTAGTATGTTTAGCAAAATGCCTCAATATGGCAATGGCTCAATGAACATTCACAGTTTTAATGTCACAGTGAGTACCAAAATGCAAGGGAAGAAGTATTTTCCATTCAAGTGGAACTTCCCACTTCCGATGGGAAAGGAAAACATTACACATGCCGTTTGCTTTCAGGAGAGATCAGGAAAAGAACACTTTAACTATGCTGTGACAAGTATTTATTATAAAAGAATGATAAATATAATGCAATCCTATTGTTTTCACTTCATGTTATATTATGCATATATCCCATTGTCTTAAATGGTTTTCTAATGGCTTTATTGTTGTGAATTACTTTTCTTTAAAATATTAAATATCCTTACTGCTTTTGTTCTTTCTGCCATTTTCAAAGATGGTATTTGTAACTTCATCCAAATTATTAATAAAAAATTGTTTAAAACTAAGTAGTTATGTTTGTATTATAGTTGAGCTCTATTCAGGAATAGAGATCTTCTTGCTCATTGGTTCTCAAATTTGATGTTTTTTAAAAGTATATTTTTTCTAACAATACAAAAACATAACATAAGCATTTTCAAAATTATGTGGATCACAATCTTTTTCTGATAAGAGCATGTCATTTCAGGACTAAAATTTCCTACTTTTTATAACCCAAGTAGTACATCTTCATTGATCTCAGATAGGGCTTGGCAACTGCATACAGCCTGCACACCAAATCTAGCACACTTCCTATTTTTGAAATAATGTTTTGTGGAAATAAGCCACACTCAACAGCTTATGTATTGTGTATGGTGGTTTTCACACTAAGATGACAGAGTTCAGTAGTTATGACAGACATTGTTCAGCCTGCAGAACTGATAGTATTTATTCTCTGGCAACTTATTACAGAAAAAATTTGCCCAATCCTGCCATATGCAATTGAGAACAAAAAAAAAAACCAAAACAATAATAGACTTAATGAGCAAGTAATAATTTTATTGCAGGTGAAGAACAAAAGTATCATCATGGTATGAGGTTTCAATAAAAGTAACTAATAGAAAACTAGAGTCATGATGAGGCTTGATGGCAAATGCAAGTCAAACTCAGATCAGTGAAGCACTTAAAACATAAGGAATAGTGCTGGAGAGGATGCGGAGAAATGGGAACCCTGGTGCATTGCTGGTGGGAATGCAGACTGGTGCAGCCACTATGGAAAACAGTTTGGAATTTCCTCAAAAAACTAAAAATGGAACTGCCTTTTGAACCAGCAATTCCATTGCTAGGATTATATCCAAAAAATCCTGAAACACCAATTCAAAAGAACCTATGCACCTCAATGTTCATAGCAGCACTATTTACAATAGCCAAGTGCTGGAAACAACCTAAGTGCCCATCTGTAGATGAGTGGATCAAAAAACTGTGGTACATTTACACAATGGAGTACTATGCAGCAGAAAGAAAGAAGGAACTCCTGCCATTTGCGACAAGACGGATGGAACTAGAGAGAATTATGCTTAGCAAAATAAGCCAGGCAATGAAAGAAAAATACCTTATGCTGTCACCTATTACAGGAAACTAATGAGCAACACAAACAAATGAACAAAATTGAACCAGAGGTATGTAAACAAGGAGTAGACTAATAGTAACAATGGGGGAGGTGGGAGGGAGAGAAGGGGGTAAGAAGGGGAAGGGTCTAGTCAAAGAGCATGTATAAATGACCCATGGACATGGACAACTGAGTGGGGACTAAATGTTGGAGAAGGAGGGGACAGGGTGCAAGGAAGCAAGAGGGGGAAAAAAAGTAGGACAACTGTAATGGAAAAACAAAAAATTTTTAGTGGGGGAAAAAAGAAAATATGAAGAATGGAAATGTCAGTTCAGTGAATATTAGAAGGACAAGGATTTTCCTTCGCACTGTATATTTTTCTCCCTATCTAATCCCTCCAGAGTTTGGCATTCTAAAGAAGTAAGTAATGATATGTTTCTTTGCATAAAACTAATAATAGAGGGTTTTTTTTGACCAAGACTTTGACTGGAATGTCATGCCTAAAGGAGACATGCTTGGGCTCTGGTTGTTACCAAAAAGCCCTGAGGAACTGGGAATGACTTTCGAAGGTAATAAAAGCCCATGAGATAAAAGGCCTGGTACCATGGTTGGTTGTGCAGTACACAGCTATTTTTCCAGGGAAGGAATGAAGGCTGTTTTCCTGAAAGATGGCAAGAAGGAACCTTAAGGCACAATGGAAAACCAGAAGGACTTGGAAAAGACAGGTGTTTACAGGCAAGGCTGAATGCCAGGTATGTGGCTCAGCTTCTGTACCCTGAAGGGCAGACTCAAGGTCACCCTAAATGTTCCTTGTGTAAGTTCCAGCAAAGCAGAACTAAAGAGCATACGTGATCATTTGCTGCTCTTGTTGTGTTTATGCAAATGAACAGGATAAATTAAAAATGGACTTAATGCAGTCCCTTTAATGACAAGGAGGGTAATCTTAGGGAGAAAAATCGTGATTCAAGGAAAATCATAATTATCAGTGATAGACTATAAAGTAGTGCAGCTAACTGTCTTTAAAGTTTCTTTTCATTTAAAATATGTTTTCACTTGAAAGTTAAACTATGTCTGTGGTATCATCAAAGATATTTAAGTTACAGGAGAGAAGTATGTCAAATGCCTTGCAGCTGGATGTCTTTCCAATAAGACAGTCTTACAAACTTAGAGACTTGTTTGTGGGTTATGTTACATAAATCAACATGTGTTTTCTGTTTTCAAAGGGCATAAGCTTATGATCTCATTATCTGAGTGATTGTCTGTATGTATATGCCTCACTTAATCCTGTCTGCATTGCTGCCTCCGAGACTCAACGGTTTGGCTGAGCAAAGTGGCTGAGTTGTTGAAGAATGGGGTGGTCTGTGGGCTTCACTTTAAAACTTGTTTCTCTTTTCTATCCTAATGGCTTGGACAGAAAGGGCCCAGAGGTCTGAGGGGGGGGGGCCCTGAAATATTTCCCTCAGCCCAAACTAAGTATAATAGACAAAAGGGTTTTGGACAGGTGAGCTGTGCCTGGCACACCTTCCTCCAAAGAAGCCTTTTTTTTCCTAATGTGGGACATTGAAAAATTAATCCCTGCCTTTTGTCATCTAGTAGTTATGGATTGAATGATGTCTTTTAACCCTTTTGCCAAATCTGTTGCCCCCAGAATACAACAAGGATTCCAGCCTGTTAAACCAAGCACGCCGTTGTCCGGGGACAGCCAACTGACCTGGAGTCTGCAAGATCCTTCCCCATGTGGGAATTCCACCCTCCCCTCCACACCCCCACTCTTATTAGGGACTTCTGGACCCAAGGGTAGGTAGGACGACAACCATGTCCAGCTTGAATCAGCTAGAGGAGCTTGAGACCTTTGCCCATTGTCCTTTATAAGATTATAAAGGGTCTTAATATCTGAGAGGGAGGGATTGTTATTTTTTATTGTTAAAATAATTAATTATTTATTTCTTTAAAAAAAGAAGAAGGGATTCTGAAGATTGCAGAGGAGTGAGGGGAGGCTGCACATTCAGGCTCCCGAGACCTATCTGCAGTTTGGGGTAATTGCAGACAGAACATCTCAGTGAGCAGCTGGACACTGGCAGGAGTCGAGCGGCACTGCTGGATTAGAGAAAACCATCTGGGAGCGACCTGTTTAGTGAAGATAGCGGAGGAAAAGGGGACAAAACGGGATTCCTGATTGGGGTGGCTGCCTGAGCTGCAGCTGGAAGTACACAAAGGCTTTTTGGCGACCACAGGCTACCCCAGAGAGGAGTCGGGAGGAGAGCGGATCTCTGCCCGCTGGCAGAGACGGGACTCGACCAAGTGGCATTGGCACTGAAGGACAGGAGACAGCGTGCTGCCAGGCAAGTGAGAACATAATTCTCCTTTATATTTTTCTCTAGTGGACGGTGGAGAGGGGAGGAAAGTTTGGGGATGGTAGGCCATTCTTGAGGAGCACAGGCACAGAGGTATGCTCGTCCACTCCCCAACCCTACCCTTGGGTTGTGGGGCGCGCATAGGGAAGTGACCTCATTCACTGGCCCAGGTGCACGGGGCCATGAGTCCAGGTGCCCCTTGGACACTCCCCAACAGACATAAGATCAGTGCCCCAATGGGCACAGGGAGGGCCCACTGAACACGCAGAAGACCGTGTGCAGACACCCCTAGCCAGCTCCCGTGGGCGCCGGGGCCCAGGCCAGAAAGCAGACCACTAGCGCAGGCTCTGTTCGTGTCCGCCCAGATGGGTGAGGGAAGGCGGGCGGCTGCAGCACGGGAACAGCGGGCAGCAGCGACTCACAGACGCTCACTTCCACTGAGCACAAGTGTCCGGGACCCCGCCCTAAGAGGCGAGAGACCAACTCCCGGAGCTCCGCTCAGTGGGACTAAGGGCACGGGCACGCGAATGCGAAATCACCTCGGCCTGGGGACAATAGGCGCTAATCTCAGGGCAAGCTCTTAGGCTGCACCGCACGTGCAGGGGCGCACGCACAAGGACACGTCAGCTGGCTCCGGCAGGCAGCAAGGGAACGCACCTTACCGGCCACCGCAGGCGCACAACATTGCTGCAAGGAACAAGAACCTCTGAACTGCCACACTAGACCAGCTGTGGACGCAGAAAAAGAAGACGACACACCAAGGCTGAACTGAGTAAAAACATTCCTTTTTTTTTTTCTCTTTTTTTAAAAAATTCTTTCTTCTTTCTTTCTTTCTTCCTCCTTCTTTCTTTTCTTTCTTTCTTTCATCTTTTTTTTTCTTTATTTTTCTTTTTTTCCCTTCTTTAAAAAAAGGAAAGAGAAGGAGAGGAGGGGAAGAAAAAAGGAAAAGAAAAACAAACTATATCTCTAATGCGTTTCATATAACCTCTCCTCATCCTTTCTCTTTAATCGTTGTTTATTTGTTTGTGTGTCTAGTTTAGCCCCTCTATCACTCTAAATAATAGAATATAATTACTATATAAACCCAATACAATACAATCCAACTTTCTTACTATATTATGCATTTTTCTATCCTTTTCTTCTATTTTTATTAACATACAATCTAAATATTACCTACTGGCTTGCATAGTCTCAACTATTATTAATCTATCATCCCCTCTATCAAAAATCATATTTTTCCTCCCTAAAAACAACTCTTATCTATTCTTCTTAGAGTATAAAAGCTCTAATCTCTTTACATTTATATTAATACTGGCTCGTTGGCTGACGATAGCGGGAAAGAGGGTGGGGGATATTTTTGAGGGTGTGGGTCTCCTGCCTGGGCTGTGTGTTTATGTTTTTAACAGCATCTCCACAAAAGAACTCAAGACAAAGTGGGTAGAGTGACTCTCAATCAACTAGCCAGAGGGAGATCCTACCAAAGAACATCTGAAATATAACCAAACAGCATAAACAAACGACATAAAGGGTAACTCAAGAACATCAGGCTCAGGATATCAAAGAGATTTCACCACTGAAACCCCCAGATCTCCCATAAGGAATCTCACACCACAAAGGTGGGAAGTCAAAGCAGACCATCCCCCCAATAAATAAATAAATAAATAAATAAGTAAATAAATAAATAAAAACAAGAAGAATCCAACATTAGGTAAGATGCAAAAATAACCCCTCAATGAAAAGAAAAGAGAAATCCTCAGAAAGACAGGTAGATGAAATAGACATTGCCCAAATGTCAGACATGGAATTCAAAACAATGGTGGTAAAGAAGCTCAATATACTCGACATCCTTAAAAACAACTATGACAACCTCCAAGGAAGTTACCAGCAGCTCCAAGAAAATTACAGGGAACTTGCAGAGAACTACACCAGCATAAAAAAAGACATAGAAACTATTAACAAGAACCAGGAAGAATTGAAGAATTCAATCTCTGAACTGAAAAACACAGTAGAATCAGTCAAAAGCAGACTAAACGAAGCAGAGGATCAGATTAGTGAGTTAGAAGACAATGTAGAGAAAAAGTTCCAGACAATACAGCAAAATGAAAAAAGATTAAAAAAATATGAACAAGATGTAAGGGAATTACAGGATAGCATGAGAAGAAATAATATCAGGATCATTGGAATTAGAGAGGGAGAAGAAAAGGACCATGGAATTGAAAAACTGATAGGAGAAATAGTGACAGAAAATTTTCCGAACCTGATGAGAGAAAAAGTTATACAAACAAGTTCAGGAAGCACAGAGAGTTCCAATGAAGAGGAACCCCAAAAAACCCACTCGAAGGCATATCATAGTTAAAATGGCAATATTCCAAGACAAAGAGAGAATCCTAAAAGCAGCAAGAGAAAACAGCAAATAACATACAAGGGAGCTCCAATAAGGCTATCAACTGATTTCTCAACAGAAACATTACAAGCCAGAAGGGAATGGTCAAAAATATTTCAAGCAATGAAAAACAAAGGCCTACAACCAAGAATACTCTACCCAGCAAGGCTCTCATTCAAAATAGAAGGTGAAATAAGGAGTTTCTCAGACAAAGGAAGACTAAAAGAATACATCTCCACCAAACCAGCATTGCAAGAGATGCTAAAGGGAGTGTTCTAAGAAAAAAGAAGACGACGAAAAAAAAAAGGGGGAAAAGGAACAGAGATACAAAAGGGAAATGAATAAATACATGTCAATAATAGCCTTAAATGTAAATGGGTTAAATGCTCCAATTAAAAGACATAGGGTAACGGAATGGATAAGAAAACAGGACCCACATATTTGCTGTCTACAAGAAACACACCTCAAAACAAAAGATTTACACAGACTGAAAGTAAAGGGATATAAAAAAAATATTCCAAGCAAATGCACCAGAAAAAAAAAGCCAGGGTAGCAGTCCTCATATCAGACAGAACAGATTTCAAAGCAAGGGCAATAAAAAGAGATAAAGAAGGACATTTCATAATACTTAAAGGAACAATCCATCAAGAAGATATAACATTGATAAACATATATGCACCCAACATAGGAGCACCCAAATACATAAAGCAAATACTAGAAGACCACAAGAAGGATATCAACAACACCACACTCATAGTAGGGGACTTCAACACTCCATTATCAACAATAGACAGATCATCCAAGCAAAGTAACTAAACCACATGGACTTAACTGATATATATAGAACCTTCCACCCCAAAGAAGCAAAATATACATTCTTTTCAAATGCACATGGGACATTTTCAAAGATAGACCACATGATAGGACACAAAACAAGCCTCAACAAATTCAAGAAAATTGAAATCATATCAAGCATCTTTTCAGACCACAATGCCTTGAAACTAAAAATCAACCTCAGAGAAAATAATCAAAGACACCCAAACTCATGGAGATTGAATAACATGCTGTTAAATAATGAATGGATTAACAATGACACCAAAGAAGAAATCAAGAAATTTCTAGAAACTAATGATAATGAGCACACAACAGCCCAAAACCTGTGGGACACAGCAAAAGCAGTCCTGAGAGGGAAGTTCATAGCAATACAGGCATATCTGAAAAGGATAGAAGAATCTCAAATAAAAAACCTAACCATAAAGCTAGAAGAACTAGAACAACAACAAACAAAGCCTAGGGCAAGAAGAAGGAATGAAATCATCAAGATCAGGGCAGAACTAAATGACATAGAGACTAAACAAACAATCCAAAAGATCAACAAAACTAGGATCTGGTTCTTCAAAAAAATAAACAAAAGCCCTGGACCAGATGGCTTCACAGGCAAATTCTACAAAACATTCAGGGAAGAACTAACTCCTATCCTCCTCAAACTGTTCCAAAAAATCCAAGAAGAGGGGAAAATCTCAAACTCTTTCTATGAAGCCAGTATTATCCTAATCCCCAAACCAGGTCAAGACACAACAAAGAAAGAAAACTACAGGGCAATATCACTGATGAACATAGATGCTAAAATCCTCAATAAAATATTGGCAAACAGGATCCAGCAATACATAAAAAAGACCATACATCATGATCAAGTGGGATTCATCCCAGGGATGAAAGGATGGTTTAATATTCGCAAATCAATAAATATAATACATCACCTAAACAAAATGAAAGACAAAAATCACATGATCATATCAATAGATGCAGAAAAACCATTTGATAAAGTACAACACCCATTTATGATGAAAACACTCAGCAAAATGGGAATAGAGGGAGCATACTTTAACATAATCAAGGCTATATATGAGAAGCCTGAGGCCAACATCATACTCAATGGACAAAAACTAAAAGCATTCCCCCTGAATTCAGGAACTAGACAAGGTTGTCCACTCTCTCCACTCCTATTCAACATAGTCTTGGAAGTCCTAGCCACAGCTATCAGACAAGAAAAAGGAATAAAAGGCATCCAAATTGGGAAAGAGGAAGTAAAACTATCATTATATGCAGATGACATGATAGTATACCTAGAAAATCCTATAAACTCCACTAAAAGACTACTCGATATAATAAGTGAATTTGGCAAAATAGCAGGGTACAAAATAAATATACAGAAATCTAAGGCATTTCTGTACACCAACAATAAAATAGCAGAGACAGAGACAAAAAAGAAAATACCATTTACTATAGCAACAAGAAAAATAAAGTACCTAGGAGTAAACTTAACCAAAGTGATAAAAGACCTGTACTCTGAAAATTACATAACATTGAAGAAAGAAATTAAGGAAGATACAAATAAATGGAAGCAAATACCATGTTCTTGGATGGGAAGAATCAACATCATCAAAATGGCCATACTACCCAAAGCAATTGACAGATTCAATGCAATCCCTATTAAAATGCCAATGACATATTTCACAGACCTAGAACAAATACTCCATAAATTCATATGGAACCAAAAAAGACCCCGAATAGCAAAAGCAATCTTGAGACAGAAGAACACAGCAGGAGGAATCACAACACCAGATATCAAACAATAATACAAAGCCACTATGATCAAAACAGTCTGGTACTGGCATAAGAACAGACATATAGATCAGTGGAACAGAATAGAGTCCAGAAATAAACCCAGGCCTCTATGGTCAACTAATATTTGATAAAGGAGGAAGGAACATAAAATGGAGTGAGAAGAGCCTCTTTAACAAATGGTGCTGGGAGAACTGGATAGGGACCTGCAAAGAAATGAAACTAGACCACCAACTTACACCACACACAAGAATAAACTCAAGATGGATCAAAGACTTAAATATAAGCCGTGACACCATAAAAGTCCTAGAGGAAAACATAGACAAGAAAATTTCAGATATCTCACATAACAATTTCTTCATGGATACATCTCCTAAAGTAAGAGAAATAAAGGAAAAAATAAACAAATGGGATTACATCAAACTAAAGAGTTTCTGCTCAGCAAAAGAAAACATTAGCAAGATGAAAAGGAGACCAACCATGTTGGAAAACATATTTGCCAATGACATCACAGACAGGGGACTGATCTCCAAAATATATAAGGAGCTTATACGACTCAACATCAAGAAAACAAACAACCCAATTAAAAAATGGGTGAAGGACCTGAACAAACACTTCTCCGAAGAGGACATACAGAAGATCCATAGACACATGAAAAAATGCTCAACATCATTAGCCATCAGGGAGATGCAAATAAAAACCACAATGAGATACCATTTTACACCAGTCAGAATGGCCATCATCAACAAATCAACAAACAACAAGTGCTGGCGAGGATGTGGAGAAACGGGAACCCTACTGCACTGTTGGTGGGAATGCAGACTGGTACAGTCACTATGGAGAACAGTATGGAATTACCTCAAAAGATTAAAAATGGAACCGCCTTTTGAACCAGCGACTCCACTACTAGGATTATGCCTGAAGAATCTTGAAACACCAATTCAAAAGAACTTGTGCACCCCTATGTTCATAGCAGCACTGTTTACAATAGCTAAGTGCTGGAAACAACCTAAGTGCCCATCTGTAGATGAATGGATCAAAAACTGTGGTACATTTACACAATGGAATACTATGTAGCAGAAAGAAAGAAGAAACTCCTGCCATTTGCGACAACATGGATGGAACTAGAGAGAATTATGCTTAGTGAAATAAGCCAGGCAAAAAAGAAAAATACCATATGATATCACCTAATGCAGGAAACTAAAGAACAACAAAAACAAAAGAACTAAATAGAACAAAGAGCAGAATAGTAGTCAGTAGGGGGGAGGGGGAGGGAGAGAAGGGGGATAAGTAAGGGAAGGGTTTAGTCAAAGAACATGTATAAATGACTCATGGATAAGGACAACGGGGAGGGATATGATTGCGGGAGAAGGGGTGGGCTGGGTGGAGGAGAGAAATGGGGGAAAAATGGGACAACTGTAATTGAAAAACCAAAATAAAAACAAAAATAAAAATAAATTTAAAAAAATAAAATAAAAAAAGAAGAAGAATATATGAAAGGGTGAAGTGGGAAAGCTTATATGTATGAACCATGGGCATGGACTTGAGGGGGATTGCTGGGGGAGAGGGGTTGCTGGGTGGAGGGGAGCAAAGGGGAAAAAATTGTAACTGTTGTAACAGTATAATCAATAAAATATAATTTAAAAAAACATAAGGAATAAGTTAATATCTAGAAGATTATATGATGCTATATTCATATTTATTCTACCCAGGATTAATTTACCTTCTTACCTCTATGATTTAATGATTTTCATTCAATTTTGTACCATTGAAACCACTATTATTTCAAATATATTTTTCTGTTCCTTTCTCCTTTTCTGCTGCTATAACTATCTTTAACAAAGATGAATATTGAACATTGCCCCACATATCCTCTGAATATAGGAGGTCCTATTCATTTTCCTTTTGTCTTTTTTCTCTGTTCTTTAGTCCAGATAATTTCTATTCATCTGTCTTCAAGGTTAAGTATTCTTTTGTCTGCCAACTCACACTTAATGTTGAATCTGTAACTATGCAGAAAATCCATTTCTTTAACACGACTTTTTCTCCTTTCTTTCCTTTTTATTCAAACTGGCCTCATTCAAAACCAAGTCTCACCTGGATAACTCTTTCCTTGGGCATCCACTCCCTTAATTATTACAGCCTCAAGACAATAGGGTTCTGGTCAGCATCAAAAAATCTTAGAAACAAAACTTCAGATCTGTTGATCACAGCTACAGAGTTTCAGGTCAAACTAAAGATAACATCTAAGTCTCAGTTGTGTTTCAGCTCCAGATCCAAAAAAGCAGAACAATCCCACTGACCATACCCTTGAAAAGTCAACAACAGAGTAATGCCATGGCTGATATAAGGACCAGATGCAGTGATCAACCAATTAATAGGGACAACAACCCTAACTCTCTTAGTCACCATGATTGATGATTTTTCCCCTATGTAAGCTGTTCCCTAGAAACTATTGAGGAACCAAGTCTTAGACAATAGCCCACCTGTGACCTCAGGTTTGGCACCATTTCCTTAAATAAACCTTTATTTCTTTGTTGCAAACTCTATTCATGTTTGATTGGGTCTTGATGCATCTATGCATAACAAATGCATCTACTAACATTTTCAGTTTATTATCCTATTCAATCTAAATGATTCATCTGGAAATTGAAGCGAGGTAACAGAATCTATTCTAGAGTTTTCTTAGTGACCACCATCCAACAGGCACCTTGATATTGGACTTGTGGCCTCCAAAACTGCAAGAAAGTAACTTGAGTTGTTTTATATGGCCAGGTTTGTGGTAACTGGTTACAGCAACCTTAGGAAATTTAATGCAGGTCCTATCCAAATTCCTAACACAGAATCCATGAAAATAATAAAAAGATCATTGTTTTATGTCAATAGGTTTATCTATTAACAGTAATAGATAACAAGATCAATTCATGTGTAGATATGTGAAAATCCTGATATGCTCAAAAAGAACACAGTTAACTATGCATTATTACTGTTGTCCTGAGTTATTCATCATTAGAATTTTCATTTGCTGTGGTAATACTTTCTTTCTCACTTTAAATCAGTGTTAATTTTGTTTAATTATATTACTGTATGGGACTTTTTGTATTCTTACAATGTGTAGTAGAATCTCATGCATATTTTACCCCCTTGTTTTCCAATTAGATAATAAGACATGAATGTATCATGGCTTATTTTTGATTCATACATTCTTTTATTGCTGATGTTGGTATGTATATAATTCTACCAATTTAACTTCCACAGTAGAACTTTACTTGTGGTATGCTGCTTGTGCATTTTGCCATTTAAATGAATTACAATGTACTATTAAAACACGTAAGTGTTAATTTTATAAGATAGTACTTTTTAATATTAAATATGGGTATAGAGTCATGTTCTCTTACAAACTAAATAGAAATAGATACTGCTGTATTTTTCTACTAAATATGAGATAATTAGGGAATATTTTTCCTGGTTAAGTGAGTTTAAGTAAAAAAAAAAAAAAGTGTAATTAGCTTTACACTAGTTCCTTCTACATCCATTTACAAATTGACCAAACCTTCACTTAAAAGTAACATTTTACAGCATATGATTCTTTCTTGTCTATAAGCAATATTTGTGAGATGCCTGCTTTACATTAAGATGTATAAAGACTCTGCAAATTACCACGTCTGTCAGCCTAATTACCCTTTAAAAAGAATAGCCAGTTAATCTGGCAAAATTTGAACTTACTAAAGATGTTTGCTAATGGTTAGTATTTCCTTTTCTAAGTAAACTCAAACCATTTATTTAATAATTCATTCTAAAGTGTTAACATAAATCAACACCAAGCTCTTTAGTTCTCAGCTTCTGAAATCTAATTTACTCCCATTTGGAAAATCTTTATACTTATATTTATCCATCTCCATCCATATAGTATCTTTTCAGACATTTTCAATAAAATATACAATGCCCATTTTAACCAGGCTTCAAACCAGTAATGAAAAATGCCCTGGGTATTTTTTTTTTTTTTTTTTTTTTTTGCTTATAAATTCCACTGTTATCTATTTATATCAATTGCTACTCTTCAAAATCCAAAACTTCAAAAATCAATTTTCAAGGTTTTTCTTTTTTCTGAATATGAGCCAGTCCTAAAAACATTATAAATTCATTCTGTTACTTGATTCTTAACTTTCTACAGCCTCACACCCTATTTGACACTAAAATTAAAACAAACAAACTAAAGTTTATCATCCATTGCTCCTTTTTTAAATTAGTTTGTTGATTATTTTAAGACTTTCCTACATCTTCTTGTGAATGGGTTCAAATCATAGTCTAGTTCTTGATTACACTGACTACAGTATTTCATTCCTTTATATATTTCTGACGGAGTTTTGTACAATTGGGGAAAATACAATAGAAAATTTAAGTGTTTCATTTTCTATTCATTGTGTCCTCATTTTCATCCTTCAATAGGATTTGGTTCATTTTAAAAGAATTGAAAAAGAAAATAAAAGTAAGTAAAAGTAAAATTTAAAAAGTTAATTCCTAAATTCTTCTGGCTCTTTTAAAGCTTTTACTCTGACAGAATGAGTTAAATAAGTTTGCTTCCTATAAATGTATATTTTTTTAAAAAAGAAAAGAAAAAGATTTTTAGCAAAACCAACTCTTTGTTTATATTCAATTCACAACTGTTAAATAGCTTTTCTTCCCAATCTCTTTGCTATTTAGCAAGGGAAGTGTAATAGTTAAGGTAAATCTAGCTGCTATAATTCACAAAATGTCTCAATAAAAACAGTCCAAAATGTTTTTTTTTTTTTTTCTGTTCAGAAGATGGCTCTTTTCCCAGTGGAAAGCCAACAGCACCTTCCATATTTTGGTTTCACTATATTCAACATCTGACTTCCAGGGTTACTGTGCACATTTGCATCAAGACGATATGATGGCAGAGAACACAGAGGAGCTCCCAGTGAAGATTTACATGGACCATGGCTTGAATTGGTGCACATCACATTTACCGAAGTCCCACTTATTCACTTAGTCACTCACATGGCAAAACCTAACTGCAAGAAGGCAAGGAAATGTAGTCAAGGGATGTACCAAATAAGAGAGAAACTGACATAAAGAAGAGCCAGCCATTCTCTGATATAAGAAAACAAACACTAAAGGTTTCAAGAAGTAATGGACAATTAGATATGAAGCATATTATATAATTGTCCTTTATGTAAATTATTCAGATTTGCTGCTGGTATCTCAAGTGAGGCAAAAAGTTGGTTGATTCTCGGGTTATACATTTGTTGTTAGGTTAAATTTTTGGATTAGTGAAGAAAATTAATTTCTAAGAAAATTCCAACTCCATGTCCTTAGCATATATCAATATTCAGTATTATAATAATATATTCATACAATGTAAAGAATGGAAATTGTAAAAATGTTAAATGCAGTCTCTGAGGGAAATGACACTTGTCTCTTTTGATCACTGATGTGCTGCAAATGTCTAAAAAAGTATCTGGCATAGAGTTGAAACCCAATGAATAATGTTTGGATGGTTTAAATGAATGAATTTTGTAAATATTTTCTCATATACAAATATATATAGTGTTGTAATTCTTTGAGTTGATCTACAGTATTGCTTTAATATGGTAATTGAGAGGATAAGATGGAGTTTTTTCAACTGACTTTTTATCTCTGAAAAACTTGTATTTTTTATACAGTGTTATAACCTTGGACACATTGCTTTTTCTAAAGGAGAAATAAAAGGTTGTAGCTGTCAAAAAACTTGGTATTCATTCTTTCAAGTTGTTACTTGAAAATTGACAAATTCATGAAATGACATTTAACAGCTTTTTTTCTTTTGTCTATCTAAATAGATAAGTCATACTTCTTTGAATGGTTGTTTTAAAGATTTTTTTTCTATGACAGATATCAGTTAAATTCCATATAATTTACTCTGCAACACAGGCTTACAAAAAAAATAAAAACAAAATTTTCCCCTTGTGTAATCATGATAAAAACTATATACCACTTGTGGCCAAAATTGAGGATTTTCTTAAGTAATCACAGAATGGTACCAAAAGATGTTTAATATATATTAAATTGATAAAGTATATTGCACAACTATGCGTATACAGTATTCCCTCACTTATCACAGGTATTACATTCTAGACCCTCCCCCCCATAGGTAAAAATCCGCGAAGTAGGAACCTTACATTTATTTTAGTATTTATATATATTTAAGGCTTTATAAACCCTTCCCACACACTTATAAGCTGTTCCCAGTCCCTTATTAACCTTATAGTGAAAAATCCGTGATAAATAATTAAATATAATATTTTTTTTAAATCCTGCGATACAGTAAGGCTGCGATAAGTGAACTGCGATGTAGAGAGGGACTACTGTAAAATAAGCTATTCTTGTTCATCAAAAAGTTAAACATATGACCCAGCAATTCCAATCCTAGTTATATGCCCTAAAGAATTAAAAATATGTACTAAGCAAAGATATGTACGTATGTTTCCCAAAAAAGCAGAAACAGCCCAAACAGCCATCAATTGATGAATGGATAAATAATTGCGCTATATCCATGTAATGAAATATTAATTTACCCTTCAAAAGCAATGAAATACTGATAGATGCTATACTGTGGCTTAACTTTTAAAACATTATGCTGAGTGAAAGAAGCCAGATACACAAAGTAGGTATTATACAATTCCATTGATAAATACTATCTAAAAGAAATAAACCCATAATGAGAGGATGCATATTAATGTTTGCCAGGAGCTGGGGGAAGAGGGAATTGGGGAAAATGAGCTTAATGTATACAGGGTTTTATTTTTGAGATGGAAACTCTGAGGTCTTGGAACTAGATGGAAGTGGTTTTTGTACAACATTGTGAATGTACTAAATGCCATTGAAATTGCTCAGCTCAAAATGGTTAATTTTATGTCATGTAAATTTCACCTTGATAAACAAAAATGTAAATCTTGTTCAAAATATTTAACTGTATCTATATGTAAATCTATATGTTAATGTATGCATGAGAAAAAACACCCAGAGAAATTTATGCAAGATTTTAACAATGGTTATCACTGGATTTGGAATTATGGCTTTTTGTTTTCTCTTTTTCAATTACTATTTCAGTAATTTTATAAAGAACATATATTACTTTTGTCACCCACCCTCAAAACTCATATATAGTGATGATACACACATTTTAATATTGGACTAAGAGATATATTAGGTAGAACAGTTGTTACTGTTGCTTAAATGTGCAAAATTTATTGAGGTTCTTGAGAGTAATATATTTGATCTTAGACTGAGTTTATAACAAAAGTGAAGTAGAAAGAAAAACTAGAAGTGAGTATAAAAGTTATGACCCTATATCTAGAATACCTGTATATCAAATGGCGTTTGTATACATTTACTTCTAATTATGCAGTAAAATTATATATACAGTAAATTTTATAGTAAAATGTATATATAGAAAACCATGTGTTTTCTTGAAAATCATAATAGTATTACCTTAACATTCTTGAGGTTTGTAACCAAAGACCCAGATTAACAAATACCATTAAATTCACTTTTCTACTGGGGAGTGTTTTTTTCAAAACTATAGAGAGATTTTATAAATTCAATAACATAACTGCATACTTAATTCAAAAACAGCATTTTAAATGCAGATGCTGAGCTGAGAACTAGGATTAACTTGGTAGAGAGATGGTCTCCCAAAAAGGTCTTGTCCACATCTATGAAACCCATGGAAACACAGAAAATGTTTCCACCACTATCATGTGCCTAACTCTACCTCTCTGCCAACAGTGTCGCTAATTCATTTGCAATGGAAAAGGCATCTGTACACTGAATTTCTATATATAGCAAGGTATGACCAATGTCATAACTATCTTGTGATGATATTACAAAAATCTAACAATTAATGAATGACATCTATGGTGCAAAAATGTGAGAAGGAACATATGGTTGGCATGCTTCCTGACCCTTGGTCAGTGAGTGAATTAGAATATCTGTCTAAAACTATCATTCAGTAACTTTATCATAGCATATGTTCACAAGAGCCTAAAAGAATGAGATACAGGCACATAGAATGGTGACAGTACATATATGCCAAGCAAGATTAAGTGGATTTGGGGGAACAAACCTGGCCTTCCCATCTCTAGAGAGGTGCCTGACCTTTATTGAGGCTCAGAGAAGACTCACTAGGTTTTACCTGGGCATGGATAACACCCTCCAAAATGGTACACCTCATTTTCCTCTAGTCCCTTGCACATGTATAACCTTCCACTCTGGTATGTGAAAGGGTGCAAATATTGAAAGTCCCAAGAATTCTGATCAGTGGAAATAAGTATTCCCATTTTAAATTAATATTCTGAACTTGTATAAAAAAATAAACAGAGCCACTTCACAATGGATTCGGAGCCGCTATATCAGAGGACCTGCCTTATGCATCTACTCCTTAAACCTTTGTAATGTGAAAACTGGGACAAATAACCTTTGGACTCTATTTAAAGAAGCACTGCCTCCCAAACAACTGTTAGCAAAGCTATTATAATAGCAATGCACCCATTATGATTACCAATCTGAAAACTAAAGACATTAGAATTAGCATGACTATTGTAGCTTATTTGCATCTGTGGAAATTAAAATTCTTTCTTTAGCTTATTGACACCCATAGAAATTCCATCATTCTATTCATTCAATCATTCTCTTCCCTTTCTCACCAGTACCTCTTGCTTTCCTGTCCTCATCAGAACACTAGTTGGGTTTCTGCCTGAATCAGTGCTTCCAGAATTGCTATTCTTTGAATTGCAAATAAACACTTCTCACCTCTCACTTTGGCCTTTTATTTTTAGGTTAACACTTGACTAATATGAATCAGTCACATGAGTTCCACTAATTCTGGGTGCCTTAGAAAATTGAATTTCTCAACCTAGGGCCACACTCTGGACTAAGCTGATCATCTTTGATTATTATTATACTAAAAGATGCCCCTGGGCAGCCAGCCAGACTCTCATATAATTTCTTTATCACATCACTTGTGTTGTAAATGTAACATCTTGTTTTTAAGATTTTTTAGTATGCAAAATACCAAGAGTAGACCAAAAAGCATAATAAAGCCTTATGAACACATTTTCCAGTATTGTCAGTTCTAAACTCACGGTCAGTCTTATTTTATATATATCTGTGAATGAAAAATATGCCACATACTAAACCTGACAAGCTCAGCAGAGGCCTGCATGGTGGGTCTTACAAACTCAGAGACTGGAAGTAACCACATAGAATGTTCTGAATTAAGATGTCTTAACTAAAAGAAAGTCATGACAGGCAGTCATATCTTCGGCCAGTATCTTCCTCAACAAAGGTCACTCTCTAGCTTATCTGAGCCTGTCTGTTGTCTTTTTGCATCTACAATAACATGTCTTTGGAAGTCACAGTAATCCCCTCTTCCAGGCCCTTCAGGGCACAATCTCCCTCCAGAGCAGGAGACCATAGAACCCCTCATTGTTATCCTGTTGCTCAAATATAATTTCTATGTGCTGTCAATGTTCTTGGTTAACTATCCTGTACGCACCAATGTAAAAGAAGTATTCATTTCTTCATTTTATTCTTTATCCAATCTCAAAGCTTTCCCTGGTTTGCTTTCTCTCACCTCCCTCATCTACCACCAACACATATCGTATACCTTCCTTATGCCTCCTTTTCATTGTAATGTATAAAATAAACTGCAAAACTGCTATTCTCTGGAGCATTTGAAGCATTTTCTCAATCCATTGAGATTTACTTCACAGCAATTGTTATCAGCTTTGCTCAAATAATCTTATAAAAATCCTCTACAGGTTTGGATATTTCTTCAGTCGACAACCCCAACCCAATGCATCATCCCCAGTACACATACACACACACACTCACATGCTCATGCATACACAAAGGCTTGCTTTGAAACAAATCATAGACATTCCACAGTCTCAGTAGGCAATGTTTCAGTATATCACACTAGAAGGTAAGGACATTGTAAGAACATAACCCTAATATCACTATTATACCTAAAATAATGACCATGATTCCTTAAAATGACCAAATATTTATTAGGTGGTCATATTTCTCAATCTGACTTTTTCTTTTTTTAAGTTTGTTTGAATCAGGGTCCAACAAGATACCAACATTGCATGCAGAACTTCTGAGCATCACAGGCTAGAAGACTATGAGATCTATGCTTTCCCTTAAAGGAGGGCACTGCTTATGAGCGCATGTCTCCAATACCCCATTGACTCGCCTTTAAAACAGGTACACACAGAATATTTGCATTTAAAAAATAAGCACTGACTGAGTGTTGCTTGCAACTTGGGGTTTTCGGTGCTTTCACAAAACAACTAATTTTCACACCCAAAATGCATGTGGTAACATCATCCTTTGATGTGTTAACACAAAGTATGCTAATTATTTCAGCTGAGTAAGCTGTTCCAGTAAATTGTAGAATGTTATTTTAACCTATACTTCCTGGAAGAGTGCAAGGAATTATGATTTTTTATTTCTGAAGCAAATGCCTTAAAAAGATTTTCTAGACTTTAACAACTGCCTTCTACCTCCAAAGCTAACATCTTGGTGCAAATTACCACATCTGTTTGCATGATTACTGCATTTTTTTTCTAATCCGTCTCCTTAAGTCTGACCTTGCTCTCCTGCAATTTGACTTCCATGCAGTAATTCTATTAATACATTACATGAGCGTATCTATTTTCTGTACCAAACCCTTAAACAGCTTCCCATCTTACTTCTAGTGAAATTCAAAGTCCTTACTGTGATTTACAAGGTCTGACACAGTGTAATTCCCTATTAGTCTTCTCACCTCACTTTCCACCACTCCAGCCTTAAGGCTTTGGGGACCATGGAAGGGATTGGCAATAATTTTGTAAACTTGAACCCACAGGGCCTCTTTTTTCCCAACCTAAGCTGCCTCTCAAGCCAGTACACTGCCACCAGACATTTGACTGATGTGGCCAGTGTGACTCATTATTCTATGGCTTTGTCTTACCTTAAGAATTGACAAGTACACCAAAGGAAGCACACTGGGCAAGTTCTTCATATTCCCCCCAAATCATTTATCACCAATGTTTTTACTTAAACTTTAAGGTATCTGATAGCTTTCCAATTCTTTACTTCCCTACCAACCTGATTCTCTCTCAACTGAATTGCTGAGTTGGTGACTCACTGATTTCTATGGAATGTCTCTGGCCTTCCTCCAACTATTCTTCACCTAAAGACTTCTCTTTAAAGAATATATCAAGTTATGTCACCTCTCTTACCATTTAATGATTTCACTCTATGCTGAGAATAGAATTGAGACAAGGACCCTGCTAGACAAGACCACTGTCTACCTCACTAGGCTCTTCTACTGTCTTGCCTTTAATCATTATACTAGTGAGCCTTTCTTCCTTCCATTCAAAAGCCATAAGTTTCCTTTTTAGATGCTGTCTCCTATTTTTAATGCATTATTTTGGCTCTTACCAGCCTGGTTCCTTCTCATTCTTCACACATCGCTCTCATTACTTACCTTTCACAGCATTTACCATAATATGCTATTATATGTATAGTATAATACGCATTTTTAATGTCTTCTCACTCTACACTAAAATCCATTAAGCTCCATGAGATTGGGGATCATACCTTTATTCACAATGTACTTAACTTAGCAAAAAAAAAGTACTCAATAAACCTTTGTTAAAAAAATAAATGTACGTATCCATGCATTCATGCAAAAATGAAAAACTAAGTGGATTATTTACTTAATCAACTAAATCAGGCACTTTGCATAATCCTAGCCATCATGTTTCTGATAGAAAGAGATGATAAACATGTCTCAGGGCATGTTGACTTTTATAATTGGATAAAAGAACTGAACATCGAGAAGAGATCTGGCTCCAAGTCAAAACAAGAGAGTTGAATCAGAAACACTAGGGCCTGCCCAGAATTTCCTGAGTCTGAGTAACAAGGGCTGAAAAAATCTGCATTCTGCTGATGGTATTGAGCAGAGCTAAAGCCGTGTATCTCTCTAGGTTGGGAAAGTAATTGTAGGAACCCTCTGACCCAAATGGAGCTCTGTTCCCACAGTTCAACTAACAATTAATATATCCACTTAAAATCTCATTCCACCAGATATAATACTCTAGCAATCTATGTCTGGCAAAGACAGCTGCAAAAACATCTATTCACTGTGCTTTTCTGTAATGTGACTTCGCAAGTTCCCCATTAAGAGAGAGGGTCTCATTTCCTTGAATCGTAACTGGTCCTACTGACTCACTTGTAGCCAATAGAATGGGATGGAAGCCACTCCAGTAACTTCTGAGGATATGTCCAAAGAAGCCTTCCCCCCACACCCCTGCATGACTTAGCTCACCAGACATCACCTTGGTCTGCTTGGACACTTGGAAACACTCAGTGACAATTGTTCTCTTGCTAAAAATTCCTTCTCAGAGCCCAGAGACCATACAGCCTGAGTAAGCACTTTGATAGGTCATCCTAGCTGAGCCCAGCCTTTGAGTCATCCCAGGCCAGCAGCCAAATATGTGAGGGAAGAAACCTCCAGATGATTCTCGCTTCCATTCATTCAAGTCACTCCAGACATTTGTCTTCCCAGCAGAAACCATAAACATCATTCTATCTTCCCAGTGCACTATCTAAATTTCTGGCCACCAAATTCATAATCATAATTAAATTGCTGTGGTTTTATGTCACCGAGTACAGAGTGATCTGTCACACAGGAATAGGTACCCAGAACGCCGGAGATGGCAAAACATGTAGAAGCACATCCCATTACTGTATAGTAATTACAACGGTCCTTTGCAGGCAATGGGTCTTCATTGTGGCATCATCCATAACAGGAAATTAGATTTAACCTTAAGGTTAAATCAGCCAGAAATAATTCATTTATGCAATAATAAAATGAACAATTAATTGTACAGCCACTAAACTAGTATGAAATGCATAACATTAGGAAAATGTATACGCTCTAAGGTTATGCTAAAAATAAAAGGCAAAACACCAAATGGTGCAAAAATATGTATTTGTTTTTTTGTTTAAAAAAAAAAAAACATATGCTTGTAGACAGTACTAAAAGCAAGATTCGAAAGAGAAAACTGCTGACATTAGGTATTCAGAGTGTGAGTAATGATGCACCCAATTTTCTTGTACATTTTGCCTCGTTATTTTTTTCTATAAAAGTGTATATAATGTACAGGTAGTACCATATCTCATGAGTAGTTAGGGAATTAACTCTTTCAAATTAGGGGGGGGCAGCAGGAGAAGAAATGAAGAGAGGTTCCCTCTCGAACTCTGGAGGATGTTGCTGCTTCTGCTCTAATGGATATGAGTCATTTCTGTTTAGTTCTGTGCACACACATGCAGATTCATTCAATGGTTGCACTTGGGGCAGAAACATCAACCCTTTACCTGAGTAAAGTTCAGAAACAAACATTTAGGTCAGATGTGGGTTATTTTTTCTCAAGTTTTACTTGAGTCATTAAGAAGTCAAAGCAAGTTTTGATTTTATTGTTGTTAGTGTTTTTCTATCCCTAAAAAATGAAAGCCTAAAAAATGAAAGCCAAAAAAAATGAAGAATGCTACCTAAGAAGCTAGCAATATAGAACACTAAGGAAAGATTTCCTGACTATACTGCCAAAGATGATTTAGAAATGCAGAAAATCTAAAGTTTATGTTTAAAACTCTGTGGAATTTGATATTTCTCTGATTTGGATAAGATAGAAATGTTGATATTTCAGTAATGCTTATTAAAACATGGTTCTGCTTTCAGGCTCAGAATAGAAAACAGCTACTGGAAAACAGAATCCCACATATGCCATAGATGTGCAGGGGAAACCGGGCTAGGGTTAGTCATGACCGCTGATGACTGAGAATTAACAGAGCCTCATTTTCACAGATGAAAGATGCTCCGTGCACAAACATCTATTCAAAGTATTGAATTCAAAACTGTGTCTTTATTTTTATAGCATTTTAGGATTATAAATCTTTACTGATGGGTGGAGAGGAACAAAGGGAAAAGAAATTGGGACAATTATAACAGCATACTCAATAAAACATATTTTAAAAAAAAAACCTAAAAAAAAATCTCTACTGAACATGTAGGTACAAAAGTGGACTTTTGGATAACAAGGAAACTTAGAGTATAACAAATTAATATAACAGTTTATGTTATATTTACTTCCTTTATAGGTAATCACACAAACACTAAAACAGTCACAGAATCTTTCATATTAAATTCCTCCTATGCCTCAGTGCATTCCCTTTCTAGTCAGCATATCCTCTGTTAAAGGAAGTCTCTACTCTGCAGAAAAATCTATGAGTTCTGTGATATAATGAGCTTGTCTTTTCTAGTCGTGTTTACAAAACTAAAGACGCTGTTTTCTTGTCCTGCTGGGGGTAACTGCTTTTTAATTTTCAGCACTTGTCTGCAAATCCTGCTTGTATCTGTCAGTTTAGATGTCTAATAATCATTTGCAGAGTTCATGTTGAACTAAATTTTAAAATGAGAGTATGAGGCTGACACCACAGTCCCTTTTTCATACACGCGAAGCTGCTGGCACCAAGAGACTTCTGCAAGTAAATGCCAACAGTCTGACTCAATGTCATATTTGCCAGAAATACATTTTTGATAAAGAATCCTCTGCTAGTCCTTTGAATGCCATCATCTGGCAAGACTTGTAAACATACCCTCAAGGCAGAAGGGGTACAATAAGCTACTCTCTGAAGTAGGTCCACATCCTGAACTGTGCCTACAGGTCTGATCTAAAGATGACAGGTGGAAAAGGTTCAAACATGTGCATTGTACAGGTGTGTGACAGAGAGGCCATGAGGAACTACACATGACTGGTTGGCTCCCACAACAGTCCCTCCCATGGTGCCTTAAGAGAGTCGATGAGCTAGAGAAGGCACTTGAAACTGAATTATTAGATAATAAATTCTATTTAATATTTCATAGTATAATATGCCATATTCAACTTTATAATAATTATGAATTTTATTTTTAGACTGTATCTACTATTTAACATTCAAGAGTTAATCTCTTCATTTGATTATAGACCCAAAAGCTTTAAGGTCTGCAAAAAAGCATTTCAGCTAAAAGGAAAAAACAAGTACAATAACTTAGATACGTAGAAGGAAATTATCATTATAAATTTTTAAAACCTGTTATTTTATTCAAGGGCATTGCTAGTCAAACAACCTATCTCTAGGGTGACATCAGATTTCAACTTTCTTCTACTAAATTTCATGTGCGGAGTCCACTGAATTAGCTTAAGCTCATCTCAAATACTTACTGTATAAATATGAGTGCTGATATTCTACATATGTATGTAAACTATTTGTCCTTAAATTTTACAATTCAAGTTACATCTATTTAACTTCTATAATGTACATCTGTTTTAATTCCAGAATTTCTGTATAAAATTCAGAGATTTGAATGATAAAAAGTGAAAACACATGACATTTTTATTTACCATGATTTGTGAGATATACTGTTTCCTATCATTAGTTATTCTACCTATATTCAGAAAAATTTTAATTAAGCTTTATCCTTACAATAACTCCAATAACCCAAAAAGCTTGGTTATAAAAATAATAGTACGTATTGCAAAGGATTTGCATACAAGGCCCCTACTTCTATAACCTTTTTATTTTCCCTCTTGGGTGCTCATGAGGCATTTAGTATACAATGTGTAGTCATCCTCCTTTCCTGAAAATCTGAGACAAAGTTTCCCAGGTGGGTGGGGCCTTAGAATGCTCCTGGATGAGCCAGAGCCTGCTATGTATTTCAGATAAATAAAAATACTTACCAGAGTCACAGGAAAGTTAAACTTTCTGATAATTATTTCTGGTTTGGAAATGCCAATAGCCGCTGACCTTTAATTTGACACACTTGACAAAGCTCTTTTATATGGACTGTTCTATTTTCCCCTTATACTCTTTGAGTAATAGGTTTTGCAGGGCTTTTTATTTCCCACATTTTCTATATGAACAAGCAGAAGCTCAGGAGAGTTACTTCTCATAGTTACACGGTTCACAGCCACTAGAGCCGATGAGACAGTTTTGATACTATGTAACTGCCTACTGCATGTTAAACAACATGGTTACCATGTTGACCTCTGCCTCATGCACTGAAACAAAGATCTCTAAAAATGAGGTTTACCCATCCTACACGTACCATGATAATTCTCATCTTGCCCTAACAGCTGGCACCTGAATTAAAAGAGTACAGTAATGAAGTATTTAAAAGGGTTTAAAATGTATAACTTGCAAGAAGCCAACAAATTTCAGCAAAGTTACAAATAAAGCTAAAGCTCATATTTAGAGTTAATAGCTTTATTTCCCTATTTAGAGGAAAATCCATAAGAAATTATGATAAAATGCTGACTTTGGCATACTTGAAAAATCAATAAAAACATTTAACTTTCAGGAGTCAGAAATATTTTGATGATAGCAGCTTCATTACCTCCACAGATTCAAATATGCAAGACTTAGAAAGAAATGACATTTCATTATGACAAAGATTCTCTTCACTCCAACAATACACTGATTGCCATGATATATAGACACCGAGTGCTTTGCCACGCTAACAGCAATTAGGAACAGCACTTGAAAACTTAGAGCAATTCCAGTTTAAACCATGTAAGCTTCTTGCTTAATAACTATGAACACAACAAGGAAGGTGTGTAATACAAAATATATGAATAAAAACAATAATGAACATAATAGCATAAAGGCATTTGACTGCTCGTACATATAAACATACAAACACAAATCATGAAATACTAAGGACTGTTGGAACAGCTGAATTTGGAATATTTTAGGTACTTAACTATAAATGTCCCAATACAGATTGCTATGGGATGCTTCCCAAGAGCCTGACTTAAATACAAATTAGATGTTTGCAATTAGTTCGTTAATATATTTATAACCTGAATGTTTGCCTTACTTTCATTTAGTATTGATGTCATAATAGCATAAGCATGCAAAAAGAGAAAAAGAAGGTATTGCTTAGATTATCAAATAAATCAAATAAAAAGTAGGACTCAGTGTTGGAAAGTTGAGAATTATTCTGGATCAGCAGAAATAAATAGGTAGCAATTACATTGAAAATATCTGTTCAAATGGCACCTCTCCGTCAACCTTTTTAATAGGCAGAAGAATTATCTCCCATATTGCTGGCCTGGGTCTGGCTTATCTAAGTGGCCTCTACCTACCAAAGCTCTAATATTTGTGTGTATCTCCCTTTCTGAGTTGATCCAGAGTGGGCCATTAAATAGTTATTCCTTAGTTTCGTAAACTACAGTTTGTTTAACATTTTTTTCTGTCTTAGACTCGGATTCAACATGTTCTAGGTACGTAGTATGAAAATCAACCTTTGGAAGTATTGGATCACAGAACCAATAACAGAGTCGGACTCAAACATTCTATCAGTGACTTTGGCTTCAGAAAGTATCCACACTGAGCTTCTGTGAAAACAGCAAGAGTAAAAGAGCTCCTTGAAGCTGCATAGAGTTAGATTTATCTCCTGCCTCAGCTTGTTTCTATGCCAGAGGCAGAGATAACTATTTGATACTTAAACCCAATGCTTTCCTCATACTCCCAACTCTAACATATGCCATGATAGGCCAGGAGGAAGTTAAACAACTGCATTAATTATTTAAAGATGGACCCCAGATAGTCTAGGTTTTATTAATGCCACTGTTCAACATGAGCTCTGACAGCTATCACTATTATTGAGGAACTTAGCTGAGCTCTATTTAAGAAGAATAACATATTTGGAAGATGCTTATGACATGGTTAAATGTCTAATTATTTTTGGGAAAATTAAATATTTGGGTAGAATGTCTAACATTATTTGCACATAAAATCATTTCTATAATAAGTGCCTACATTTTATTATTTAAAGGTACTAAACAAAGATAAAGTATTTATTGCTTGAAAGAAATTAGCTGTACTACTGAAGTAGGGGATATATTTAAAGGAAAATGTATACTTAATACTTAATGTTTCTGTATTTTTACATTATTTATGAGTATGTTCAGAGTACTGAGTAACTCAGTTTTTATTTTGTTCTTTTAAGACAGAATTTAGAATAAACTACAAATTCTAAGGGTTATATAATTATATAGTAATGGCAAAAATTTTACTTCAGTATTAATAATAAAGTGGATTGATCACTAGAAATGTTAAATAAATAAATGGCTTCGGTAGGTCTCAAGTTCACTTCTGATATTAATTGCCAAGTGAGCAGCAAATTCTGAATAATTTTGTATGCCCTATACAACATAATCAAGTGTTGTATGAATAAAGAGAGAATGAAAATTCTCTCATCATAGTGACTGCTTATTTCCTCAATTAAAAACCGTATGAGTTTGTAACTCTTAAATGTTGTGTCATGAGCTCATTCAATAGCAAATAATTTGCATTTTATTAGGTCTCTGTAGATTGCAACTAGCAAAAATTTACTCAATTAGATTATACTAAAAAGATACAATATTTTCTAAATATAAAAATGTCTTATGGAGTCTACAGGCTCCAGATACAATCAGGCCTCAGAAGTAAACTTGTAACCTAGGCCACAGATGACAGGAGGACACTCCCCACCCCTCGTCTCTGCCTTTCTACAAGACTGTATCAAATGCTAGCTCACAGAATGCTACCTTTCCTTACTGCAAGGCCATACGGCTGACCACATCTCTGCGGTTTATAGATCCTCTGTTGTAAAGACGAGCGATGCTTAACCAGACGTCAAGTCCCTGTAAGGAAATCCTTTTTGTGTGTGTGTGTGTGTGTATTTTTTTCATTACCCCTTGTCCCCCTTATCCCCTCTTCCACCTCCACGCACTGCACTCCCCACGGCAATCACCACACTATTGTCCACGTCCATGAATCCTTTTTCTTTTCTGCTTGACCCTTCCACCCCCTAAACACCCCCAGAGGCTGCCAGCCTGCTCTCCATCTATGAGTCTGTCTCTATTTTGTTGTTAGTTTAGTTTGTTCATTAGATTCCACATAAAGAAATTGTGATTGAGCCAATTGGTTTAGTTGCCCAACCCTAAGCCTTGGGCAGAATGAGGTTATATAAATATAACTATTTGGGAGGAGTAATTTCTAGTATGGCAGTAGAGCAATCATGCAGACAAAAGAATGATGATGATGATGATAATAATAGCACCAAAAATTACATGACACTGTTCTGGATGGGCCTGCAAAAAGAAAAGATATAGGCCATGATTTCTACTTAAATAACTCATCAATTAAGTTATATAGCACAGAGCTTCAGACACTGAAGACATGGTTGAAGCTCTGTGGTGTATGATTCTACCTTCTTTAGACATGATTCTGACTTTAAGTTATTTTTTAAAATCATACATTTGAAAAATAGTATGAATATCCTAGGGAGACAGATGGTGCTTTGGTGTTCATTTGTTTATCCAAGCACTGACACTTCCTTGGAGCCACAAAAGAACTAATCATTATTATAAGGAATAAAAGGAGAACCAGATTTTAACTGGGGTTGGGGTGTGCAGTGATACGAAAAGGCCATTTTGATAAAATGACATTCAAACTAAGATCTGAGAATGGGGAGTAATTAACTGGACCAAGAGTGGAGGAAAGAGAGATATAAGCAGAGGGCATATTAAATGTAAAATTCAACAAAATAGAACAAACAATAGTAAAAGCTGTTAACATCAAATCCAAATTAAAACAATCAACCAAAGAGCATATTGAAGCACAGAACAAATGTAGGAAAATTGATATATTACCCTGTACCAAATGGTTGTTTAATTTTTAATTACATTAAATTACCACAAATATTTAATTAGTCACAGGTGGTGATACAGCATCTTTTCTTTGGTTCCTAGTTCCAAAATAGTATGTGTTTGTTGTCTTCAAACTGTATGTACATATACATATTCATAATATGCTAGTGACTATAAATATAACAGCCTGAAAGCAAGCTTTTCCAGAATAAAAACATTCTGATATTGATAAACAACTGCCTGATTCACAGTTTCCAGTCCCGTGTGCAGACCAGCTGTGCTGTCAGTTATAACTTCTGTCATGTGTATAAATCTTAGCTTTATTCCATCCCCAGAAATTCTCTACTTGTCCAGATAAGTTTAAAAATACATGTTTTGAATTGTGGGAAGATGGCAATGATGGCAGTGTATATGAATCACCCCACATGCACCACAAAAAGAGAAAAAATAACTAGAATGGGAAAATCAAAATCTACAGATAATATCAACAAGAAACACAAGTAAACATGTATGTCACCCCACAGCCGCAGATATGAGCAGGTATGGCCACACCATGACAACTAACAGACCTGTGTTCTCTCAAGAGCTGTGCAGGAGTGAGAGGAACTCACAGCCCATTGGCACTCAGGGGAAAGGACAAGTTGGTGTGAGAAGCTCAGTTGAAAACTCCAGTTAAGGAATAATGCAAGGGGGCCATTGAAGGCTCTAAGGGGTTCGAACCATCAGAATGCCTTCAGCTTTGAAAGCTGACAGCTTGAAAATCCTCTCTAGACTAAATCCTCACATTAAAGAGACTCAGCCTCAAATAAAATTCAAATAAAGCATTACCTCAAAAGTATGGGTAAAGGGGAAAAAGAGGTCAAAAAAGTAGAGGAAAATAGAGTCACAAGAGGCCATATAGCTGAACAATAAACAAAACAACTGATCAGGGACCATATCTTTCCTGCTCATTCTCATGGCTCCAACACCTAGCAGATAAGGAAGGTGATATAAAAACTAAAATATTTTGTAAGAATGATAACTATGATGTCATTTTATCATATTTGATGTACTTTGGCTCCCTTAACTTCTGCCCTTAAAAGAAAGTTTCTATCTCAATATATGAGTAACATTGCTAAACTTGTACAATATATTTTTATAAGGTAAAAGATACGATTCCAATATAACTGAGCATTTCACAGAAAAAGCATTACGGCTTTATTATTTCCTTTGTATTCAGAACCGAGCCTGTGTTTATATGAAGTTTCAAGTAAATAATTAATCAGTTAAACATAATAGAGAAAAATTTCATTCTAGGACTAATGCAAAGACACAGTCTACAAAAAAAGGTGAATCAAATATACCACACCTTTGCTGTAGACCTAATGCATAGTTCAAACCAAATATTCAAAAAATATATATTTCATATCAAAATTCTTCTTGGAAAGGACTCCTTTATCTCATTCTAAAAGTGACCTGATAAGAAGAGGCCCGGTGTTTTCTAGATACTCAGTTAGGTTTCAACAATCCCTTATACATGAGTTGAATCTAATAAGTCTAAAATTTCAGCCACCCTTTTTGACATACAATTATCTTACCCTGCAGTTATCACTCAAAGAAGTAGTGGCTGTATTGGAAGCAGAGAATTTAATTTCTCAAGTTGCTGTAGTTTTATTGGACTAAAGGTAGCAGTGGTTGTACTAAATAGATTTTTTCAAAAAGCTCTTCTCATAGTAGAAATGCTATTACCTTCATACAATTTTAGGGCAGTGCTTAGATTGTAATAGCCTTTGGACACCTGTGCATTGTAGTGCAAGATGTAGTACATTATTATTTGTGACACCCCTCAAATGCCCATTTTGCTAGACTGCAGATTGCTCCCTGGGCTCAATAAATCTTTACAAACCCATCTAAAGTGGCTATGCTACCCTCTTCTCCCCATTCCCCCATTCACTTTGTGCAGTTCTCTGAAGTGGTTATTATATTATAGTTTTTGTTAATCTGTGATCACTTAATATTTTATGACACTTGAAGAAATATTATACAATGTACACTCATTTATCCAATTGTCATAGTAATTATACTATCAATTCATTTATATTTGAGCAGTACTTTATAAATTTCACACACACCGATGTGTTTTATATTGGTTTAATCCTCTCAAAATCTCTGTGGGGTAAAGAGGGCAAATGACATACATATTTCATAAAAGGAATAGTGGCTAAAATTTTTCATTATTACCCACAGTTACACAGACAGTTAATGGTGGAATCTGAATTTGAACCCACATCCGCTGCTACTTCCTCCAGAAAAATGACATAAACCATACTGATTAGGCGACTTTTTTCATGTGGATATTTTAATTCAGTTGAGGTATAGCTCTTCTGGCTTAAGAAGGAAGACAAGAGGTTATTGCTATTATCCAGTAGAGAAACAATTATTTGAAAGAGAGTGATAATGATGGAGAAGTTTCTATAAATATTTGTAAATTAGAGCTAACAGGATTTGCTGCTACGAGAAAAAAGAAGACATGATAACAACATAATGTCTAAGAACTAGAAAAGTGCAGCTGCTACTTGTTCAGATGGAGAGCACAGTGAGAAGAAATTGTTCTGGGTGTTAATATTCAAGAGCTTAGCTTTAAGCTTGGTAAGTCTGAGATGTCTGTTAGACATCCAACTGAGTATATTAAATAGATGGATGGGTGGATTAGTTTAAAGTTTGGGTGAGATGTCTGGGCTGGAGATGTGCTTTGAGATTCATAGATGTATACATATGATTTAAAGCAACAGCACTGGATAAGGTTATGAAGATAACTTGATTTTCTAAAATCCTGAGGAATACTGTTTCAAAAAAAAAAGTAAGAGTGATTATCTGTGTTCAAGATTGCTAATACATTGAGTAACTTGAAGGCCTAGAATTGAACATTGCCTTTCCCAACAGAATAGTCCTTCCTGTGTTTGGTGAGAGCTATTATGAAGGAGTAGTTGGTAGCAAACACTGCAGTGATTTCTAGAGAAAATGAGCAGTGAAGTGAATGATTACAGAAATTTCTTCAAGAAGTTTTTCTGAAAGAAAAACAGGATAGAAACTGGAGGAGAATAAGTAGTCAAGGGAGACTCCTTTTTTTTTCCTTTTCTTAAACCAATAAAAATAACAACATGATTGTATGCTGATAGATAATCCAGTGGAGAGGAAAAAATGCTGCAAGAGAGAGAAGAGATCATCATTAAAGCAGTCTTTGAATAGGCAAAAGGAGATAAGATCCATTATTTAAAAAAGGGGATTGGCATTGAATAAGAACATGAACTGTTTATCAATAGTGATAGGAGAGAAGAAAAAGAATCTGGATACAGATGTCAATAGGTTGACTTATGCAGTGATAAGAGCATCTGAAAATTCTCTTCCGCTTTTGTTTTTTTCAAGGAAATAAGAAACAAGAATGTTTTCTAAGAGTGAGGAAGCCAGAACCATACTTAGTCAATTACGATAGCTGCACTTTCTATTTCCCCAATCTTTTTATCTTTTCAAAAAATTTCTTGTTTTATTTTCTAACCACAGTTCTTGGCTATTTTAATACATTATTCTTTCAGATGAGCTGTAGTATCAGCTTCTCAGGTTCTAACAACAAAAAAAGAATGTCAACTGAAATTGGAATTAAATATGTGAATTTGGACATCACTGGGATCTTAATGATATCATGTCTTTCCAGGAAACTGGCAGGTTTCATTTATTCCAGTCTTCTTTTATATTCTCTGATGAACTGTTATTAGTCTTGTTTTTTTGTTTTCAAGTTCAACCCTGGGTATTTTATTGGTTTTTATTATTATTTTTTGGGGGGGGGATCTTTGTTCTTTCTTTTTTTCTTCTTCTTGTTCTGAATATGCACTACCCTCCTCTTATACCATCTTATCACATTTAAAACTGTTTATTGAAGCTTCCAGTCAAGATGTCAGCATAGGTAAACTGGCTCGCCTTCTTGCACAACATCAAAATTACAACTAAAATGTAGAACAACCATCACTCAGTACAGTCAGAAATCATGATGAATAGAAGTCAAACAACTACAGAATTAAAGAAACCACATCCATCCAGACTGGTAGGAGGCATGCAATGGTCTGGTCCCACATCTATATGTGGTGGATAAAAATTCAGGAAGATATCTCAGGAGTGAAAAGTCCCAGACCCACACCCAGACCCCAGCCCAGGGTTCCAGTGACAGGAAGATAAGTCCCCACAACTTCTGGCTGCAAAAACCAGCAGGGATTGGGTTGGTGTAAGAAACTTCTGGAGTCCCAAGCATTTCCTCTTAAAGAACCCATAAATGGGCATATGCAAACTCACTCCCTCTGAGCCCCAGAACTGTGGTAGCAGCTTGCAAAGCACCAGTGGCATACAGGGAGAAACTGAAGTATCTGGCATCAAGGCAAGAGCTGGGCACAGTTTTCCCTCAGGCAGAAAGGTGGGTAGAGGTCATTGTACCTTTTCTGAGCTCTCCCACTGCAGAGGCACAGAACCAGCTAGCTGCTGCCATATTTAAGACTCCATCAAAATGGTTAAGACTGTTTGCCCTGCCTTTGAGATCCCCAGAGATCCCATCCCACCCACCTTATGGGCCCACCCAAGCTGCTTTTTTCATATGAATGGCTAGTCTTGGCTCATGCTTCACAACTTTCTAAATCCTCTCAAACAAGCAACAACTGGCCTCAGTGAGCTTCCAGCCCCACACCTCTTGCTAAGTGACCCCAGGCCAGGCACTAGCAGCAACCAACCTAGATTCACAGCTTGGCTTCACCTGGGAATCTCTAAGCCCAGCACAACTAGCAGCCACCTCGGTTTGTTTTATAGCTCAGGCAGGGTGACCCTGGCAAAGCACAGGTGGGGGCTATCTAGTACTGTATAGGAAATGGAGTAGCCAAAGAACCTATACATGACCCATGGACATGAACATTGGTGTGGGGATTGCCTGAGGGAGTGGGGGATGCTGGGGGGCGGGGGTTGCAATAGGGGAAAATTGGGACAACTGTAATAGCGTAATCAATAAAATATAATTTAAAATAAAAATAAATAGTGCATTAAAAAATAAATAAAACTATTACACAAAGGAAAGCTAACCCAATTTCTGCAAACTACTATTTTTATAATTTTGAGCAAGTCATTTAGTCCTACATATCTGTTTCTGGAGCTAAAAAAGAAACAAATAAACTAAATGACCTAATTTTTAAAAAATATGTAAAGATATTATTGTTATTTCTATTTTACAAATTAGCCAATTGAGTCTCAGAAAGTATAATTTACCCAAAATCATTCTGTGGATAATGACAAAAATTTTCCCGTTTTGGGTAACTGCAAATGTACTTTCTAGCAGACACTTGTTGGCTATCTAGAGTTGAGAAAATGAACAACTCCAAAAATTTGCGGCTTAAAAACAAAAGCCCTTTATCTACATATAATTGTTTGAGTTGGCAATTTAGGCAGAGTTCAATGAGGGAAAGTTGTCTTTGCTTCACCCATTTATGCAGATGCAGTCAGTTGGCAGGTCAGCTGGAGGCTTGTTGACACCCAGTAGTCACACTCTAATGGCTACCAGGTAGGTGTTGACCAGAGTGCCTTGGTTTTTTTCTATCTAACCTACGAAACAGGCCTCTTGGGGTTCAAGAGGGAAAATACAATGCACAAGCACAGGTTTCTATTTGTGTTCATATTGCTGATGACCCAGTGGACAAATCAAGTCACATGATCAAGCTTATAGCAAAAATGGAAGAAGACTATACATGAACATGGATAACAAGAGGCATGATTCATTTGTAATTATTAATGTACTAATTAATTCACCAATGATTCAGCAGACCATCACTTTCCAGAACCAGTACACAAAGCTTCATTTGGTCAAAATTTAGGAAGCATGCCTAGTTTTCATTTAAAGCATGTTTTGATTTAAAATCCCCCAAATCTCTCACATCCCTAATTTTTCTGAAACCCTAACAATCTACTACAGATGTCTGAATTTTCAGCATTATATTGTGAATCATTTGTGTTAAGAATCTGTTCCGTATAAGATGACATAGATCTCTATGAAATTATTCCACATAAATTTATCAGAAAACTTCCAGTGGGATTGCTGGCCTCCATCAACTATATTGGAATAAATAAGGACTTTTGCTTTATTTAAGGAAAGGGTGGAGAACAATTATTTTATACATAATACTGCTATTCTGAGAAGGTGGATCTCAGTTCAACAACATTTTAGAAGTCCCTGGAAAGTCAATAGGGTACAAGGGAAGGAAGCAAGCTTTGAAGACCTATTTTATTTATGTTTCAGTGAATCCCAGAGCCAAAGTTTGAATGCAGATAATGACAATCCTTCAGCAACCTTACCTTTAACTCACTCTTATAAACTTGCCATCATATATACCTTAATACATTTTCTCTGAACAAAAATGCTATTCCTTGTCACATTTGAGCTTTCAAATGATGACAACTTTTAATGATGAGAAATACATTCTAAAAAAAGAACAATTTCTAACAGTGGTATTCAGACTTTGTAAACCCACAGAATATTTCTTTACAACCTCATTCCTAGAAAAATAAAATAAGTTCTAACCATTCTCATGTAAAAGCTATGAGGGTAAACTTACAATATTCTAAAATTGCCTCAAGCTTCTGAAGAAGGTGATATTGCATGATCACATCATTCTACCTGTATTTCTAAATATTAATATGAATAAAATCATGACCCAACACAAGGAACCAAATAGCAAATGTATAAATTAAGGTCAGGCTAACCTTCTAATATTGAGGCATAACATTTACAGTAGTCCCTCTCTATATCGCAGTTCACTTATCGCAGCCTCGCTGTATTGCGGGATTTTAAAAAATATTATATTTAATTATTTATCACGGATTTTTTGCTATATCATGGGATTTTGCAGTACTGTATGCATTTGTTGTTAAAGTTATGTAGGTTTAAGAGTGTAGAATAAATGTAAGGTTCCTACTTCATGGGGGGTCTAGAAATAATACCCATGATAAGTGAGTGGATACTGTATTTTAAATAAGATGCTCCCACTAATTTAAGTCCCTATTGTGTTTAAGTCCTTATACGTATTTTAGCCTCTATAAGTATATTTTATTTCCTTGTAGTGTTGATGCAGATATGGTCAATATTTTCAGAGACAATATATACCTGCAATCAACTTATTAGCTCTTAACAATTATCCATAATTGTTAAAAATTAATTAGAAAACTAAACAAATTATTTACTTGATTATTTATATTCTCCTTGGTAGACATTAGTAACTGGCCTTACACCATATTCTGTAAAGATAAAGAAAGAAACATTTGAAAAGCAGCTGAATTATTGTTAAGGTATTGATTGATTGTTGTCTCTTTCCCTCCAATTCTCCCATCTTCCTTCCTTCCTTGTTTTATAAAGTTTCACTGTGTTGACTGAATTGGGTACAGGAAGACAGTGGGAAATTAATTCTTTAATAACACAAGAGGAAGAAAATCAGTCATTTTGGTGTCCTGAAAGCAATTAGTGGAAGTAGCCAGAACTAGGAGAGCAGCTTGCTTGGTTTGATGGAATAGAAAAGGCAATATAGAAAGGCAAAAGTCAATTACCAGAGTAGTCAGCTGAGAAAAGATTAAAAATAAACACAAGAAAGTCTCAAGGAAAGCTGGCTGGGATGAACTATGTCCGATGTGAGATTTTTCTAGGTGAGTGTGAAATGGGAAACAATTGAAGTACTAGATGGGCGAGTGAGGGGAAGTAATGAGGTTTCATCCCTAATTAGTTAGATTTAGCTGCTTTAATGAATAGGCCTATGGATGACCCCAGGCCTCCAGATGATCATTCCAACCAGAAGGAAGCTGAAGGGCGACAAGGAAACATTGCCATGGCCCATGGTTCTAAAATCACCTGAGACAGATGTTGGAGAGAGAAGAGAATGGAGAAAAAATATGATCTTTTAAAACAACTAAAACAAGAATTTGAGAGCTATTTTTGTAAATGCCAAGAAGAAAAGAGCTTAACAGCTGTTCCTGCCTGCCTATAGGAATTGACAGAAACCAACTTTGAGAACTAATTTCCCAGGGAGAAGTGCTGGCCCACTACAAATGGGAGTTTACCAAACACTCAACTTCATTTTATAAAACATTTTTGTGTTCTCCAGATGGACAAAACAAAAACCGTGTAATTCTTTACAATAGAGTTATTGTTCTATTAATAACTTATTTAAGAGGTAACTTTTAATTCTCAGAGACCACAAATAAGATTGGGAAAGAAGTCAGCATGAATGAGAAGACAAAGGAGTTCACCTAAAAGAGGACTTCATACTCCAGTCTCTGAAAAGTCCCAAATGATGTCTTATAGAAACCACATTTCTAAAACTACTTGCACCATCATTTTGAATGAAGTTTCCTGAGTAAATACTAGATGACTGATGAAATGATCTTGATGGTGAGATTATCCATAGGAGCTTGTAAAGGTAATCCCCTTATTGCAAAAGGTAACACCCCTCCCCCACCCACCCCCACAGTTACACAGTCAGTTCTCAGGCTTCCAGTTCAAAGAACAAATGTTCTCAGTAACCTAGAGAAATCAGTCTCTGGGATAAAATCCTGTTAGCTGACTTTGCACAAGACTGATCTGTGTACTTCCAACCACAATAACTCAAAGACCACTAATTCATTTAAAACAGCAGTCACATCATTAGACTGATTAAGTACCTTATACTCCCTTGTAATGCTTCCTTTGTCCCAGTTTCAACAAAGCAGTGTTTCAGAATATTGGAGAACTCAGACTTGGAGTTGTATCATAATTGCCCCACTGTGAATCCCAGCTTTGCCACTTACTATCAATTTGTTCTTTTGTACAACAGGGCTAATAATGGCTTCCACTTCAGAACATCTTTATAAGAATTAAATGAGCAAATACATATAAAGCACCCAGAACAGTGTCTGGCACAAAGTAATGATCAACTACATTGAGATGTTATTAGCAAGATTATTAGGAACCCACATTTTTTCAACAGATGGTTGCTTGGTAAGTGTGAAGTGGAAGATTCAGAGTAGTGAGATGGTGGTAGTGGTAGTATAACATTTAATTTCTAGGGAAACTAAATTAACAAGTTTGCCTTTTATCTCCCAAATGTAGTGTCTTCCTTAGTGGAGCAGTACTCACTTAAAAAAAAAAAAAAAATCAGGCAGATCTTCAGTTTCTGAATCTCAATTTTTTAGGCTTTCCACATTTCTCCATCAAAATCATTCCATCTTTACATGTGTTGTTATCGCTGATTAAATGTCATTCAAACATGATTTCGTTGGGGCTTAGAGACTTTATACATTGATTGAATTAATCCAACTGTCAGGGTTTTAGAAGCACTGGTACAGTCCACATCAAATCCTATTAGATGTTGGGGTTAATGGCTACAGCAAACCCTGTCCTTGCCCTGCTCCATATCCCCTTAGCCCACCCGACTTCACTGGAAATAGGCAGTTTCTGGCACTTTGCATGTATCCTTGCATTGCTTTTCTCCCTTTACGTGAAGGTTTAAAATACTTATATTTTACAGTCATCATTGGAAATGTGCCATTAGATAATAGAATAATCACCCAGCTATGTCACTGGGTCCAATCAGACTAATCATAGCCAAAACCATATTTGTCTCTTGAACTTCCCAACTCTTCCTCTGGCCATGGCCTTCTCACTCTTCTTAGTATGAATCCAAAGACACCAACCCATCTGTACTTGCCTCAATTCTCAGGTCGGACAGGATTTTATATAGTAATAGTTTAAAACAGTTGTCTCCAAACATTAACATTATGTATCCAATCAGTAAAAAAACTAAGCATACTAATAATATAAATGTACTATTGTTACTTAATTTAAATATAGATAACAGACATTTGAAAAGATGAGATGACCAAATATTAATAGAAGTACTAACATCTTAATTCTACATCCTAATGAATCATTTTATACATACCCCAGGGTGAACATGCCCTGATTTAGAGACCATTGCTTAAGGTATATGGTACATACAGAACTTTAAAATCCAAAAAGAGTGGAAGATGTAACTTGGTAAAAGCCATGATAAGGTAGTTGGGGCACCACCTCATTACTACCCACCTTCTCCCTTTAGCTTCTGTTGACACACAAGGTGGGGCTCCTCATTACTGCTGGGTGGACATCGAAGTTCCATCTCCCCACAAGGTGTCCATTCACCTCCCTGGTTGGAACAGGTAGGAGTGCCTGGTTACTACTCTCCAACTGGCCTTTACTGACACCAGAGGGGCAGAGGGCAGCTTTGTGATCACTGTGTGGTAGTAAAAGCCCTGACCTCCACTCTGTCTCTATACCATCCCAGTGGTGAGAGGAAGGGTCGCCTCATTCTCACCAGATGGGGATCAAAGTCTATTTCTGTAGTCAGCATTCTCTAAACACCCAGGTGTGGAGATGGCAGTTCCTCATTACAGCTGGGCAAGGGTTGAAATCTAGGCTCCTCACTTGGCTTTTGCCTGCTGCAATAAGGATGGGGCCACTCTTGTTTTTTTCCTATGGTGTTTTGATGTAGTAAAGAGGCTATTGTCTAAATTTTTTGTCTTTCAGGCTGCCCCTAAAGCACAAGCTTTAGTTTGGACTATTTTTATCTGCACCCGTTGGCATATACCAGTTGCCTATATATCAATACCATGTTTGAGATATATGAGTCAACCAAAAACCTAGAAGCTCACCACCAAGTTGGTTCTTGGCTTCCAAAGTTGGCAGAGTCATCTTACATTGTTTGATGTCCAGAGATTTTAGTTTATTTAGTGGTAGGAAATAGCACATATTACCAGAAGTAGAAGTAGGATTTGTTTTATGTTAGATGTTTAACCTCCTTGAGTCTGTTTTCTCACTGCTACAATGACAGTAACTATATTGACCTTGCAGAGTTGTGGATGTAATTACAGATAAGGTATTTTTAAGTTATCCTGGCATGTTATACACTCTCTAAAGCCAATTGTATAAAAGTTGTTTCTAAGAGTGCTACTTGCGTGAATGAATCAGGGCAGTGTTGGTTCCGTGTAACTCCGTGTTTGACCAATCTGGGCTGCATGACCTACTCTCTAAAGACATATGGATAGAAGATGTTTCTGAGAGTACTAGTTGCACAAATGAATTTGTATATTATTTAAAGAAAAAGTCCAGAGCATGGCACATTTTAGTTAAAAATTTTTTTGAAAAGGCAGCTATTATTATTACACAGTAAGAGCATCAGTGTTTTCAATTTTGACAGCAATAATTATAATGTTGTAACTGGCTAAAACAGTTATTGAATGAACCAGTTTGAAAAAAGACAGTGGTGAATGTGATAATACTAACATTACAGCTTCTGTGAAGACTAAAGAAATTAAGGCATGTCAAAATATGAGCTATAAACTATAATTTAGGTAAAAAGAATGTTTCTGTGATTATATTTATTATTAGCAGTCATAGTAATATTGCAAAATATTTATAAACCGTATTAGTTATGCCTTTTTTTCTTTTTTTTTTTTTTTAACTTTAGGATCAATTACAACCCAGGAAACCTCAGTCTGGTTCCTAAAAAGAATTTAAAATTATTTAAATCTTTAATGTAGTCTCAAAAAAACACTAACAAGATCACATTTATAATGAAAAATAAATAGAAAATTTAAAATTGCTCCTTGCCCTCTCCATATCTTACATACCTTAACTGTCCCTGGAGTTCCCTGTTCAACCCGTGTTATATATTTATCATTTTTCTTGCACAAAGAAAACCCAGGCTTAATTGCTTTCTTTTCCAATTCCCCTCAGGACAGACTCTGTAAGGTAAAGCGGGGGCAGTAAATTCTCCTCCTGTTAATATTTCCCTTTATATCATCCACCTCATGCAAATCCCCAGCCTTCCAATGCTGGAGTTATAAGCAAGATACAAATGCAAATCTCTTCCTACATGAGACAAAAATCTCACTGCATTTGAGCAGATTTTTAAAGAGGGACAGGGTAGAGGCAGGTGTCGTCGTCGGCAGCCGTCCGTCTCGAGAGACGATGGTGTAGCTTCTTAAGAGTCTATCTGCACCGCCAAGAATGGCTGTGCAGTCCGACTCGGGAGTGACACGGTATCTGTCTCCTCCCGTGTTGAATCGACATCTTGCGATGACGCTGGAGTGTCCTCTCCAGTAAAGCTGAAGCTACAGAGCCTGCGCAGGGTGATATGGAGGGTCTGCTGTTGCCCAAGCAGCAGACCCCCCCCTCTCTTCGCAGCTGAAGGATCCAAGGGAAAGACGGAGTCAATACAGCTTGGCTTCAGGTGCGCCGCAGGAGTTGCCGGTGTTGACTACAACGTCAAACCGCCTTAGGGACTCCGGCTCCGGATTTTCTGTCGGGGTTTACTCCCTTAGCCTTTCCCCTGAAGAGGTATGCCGCAAGGCAGCGGAGGTTTTTTGGAATCAGAGTTTTCCTTCTCTGATGTGCCCTGACTGGAAGATCGAACCAGCGACACTTAGCTCGCAGGCCGACGCTCAATCCACTGAGCCAAACCAGCCAGGTGTAGTGCAACGTATATGAGCATAAACTTTGGTACAAGACAGGCTGAGTTCAATTTCTGCCTTTACTGTTAGCTTTGTGCCTTGTGCCACTTACAAAATCTTCTGTCTCATCAACATTTCTGTAGAACAGGGAAAATAATGAAATAGAGTTGTTGAAGGATCAGATGAGGTGGTATGTGTAAATAACTATCTGTCATACATGAACTGCTAATAAATATATCTACTATAATTTTTATTAAACAATTGACTTCTTTAATTATACTGAGCTAATCATGCACTTTTCCTCCATTTGCACTGATAAAAGAAATAAAAAACTTTAAAAGTAATAAAATATGATCAATGATGATCATGCTGTTAATGATCACAATCATGACAATAGTAATCTGAGGGTTGGCATTAATATATCTGAGGTGTAACTGCTTATATAACTAAGTTAACCTTACAACTTGGTGGACATTTTGCCTATGAACTAATACACACATTGTAATTAATGCATTACCTCATACAGTACAATGGCCACTGACAAGAAATTAAAAATGAGGTCATCACAGGACAGCTGACCAAGAAGTCAGGCTGTGAGTGAGGGGAGATGAGGGCTTGTCCTGCTGCCTCCTCTGCTCCTCCACATCGCACAATGGTAAACACCGTTACCCCACAGAGAATTGGGGTCAAGGTTACCAGATAAGATTTAAAGGCCCTTCTTTACAGCAAAAAATAAAATTGTATTTTCTTATCAGTGTGATTGTGTGAGACAATAATGTAATTTTAGTCTATTTACTTTTAAATTGTCGATAGACTCAGCAATAACCTCCAGCACAAAATGCCAAACTCAATGAAGCTGGCAGGCAGCGAGATTTCTCACAGTTGTTCTCAGCAGTGCTCAGATCACTCAAGTGAGTTACTGGAGACAATGGATATTGAGAACAAAAGAAAAGTGATTGGAGAGAATAGAAGTTGATAGCATTGAAATAAAAACCTTCCAGTGGGGTGGACCTGTGTGGAACTGCATGTGTTTGCATATTTCCCCAAGGCGAGGAGCAGAGAATGGTTTTAGCTATAAGATGCCTTTTAAAACTGTAAAATAAAAGGATGATGCATCAACCCAAATTGTGTTGGTTTAGAGTTGTACTACATCTTTGTATGATTTTAATTTCCTATAATATTATTCATATTTATTCATTTACTTTTAACTATTCCTCCCATAACATCTCTCCTCCTAGGACAGATAGGTAGATAAATGAATAGACATTTGTTGGTGCTGACTCAATAGAAAATAAATATAAATTCCTAATCACTTAAAATATGTAATGAGCTCTGAAAATAACTGTAAAATATTTTTACTCATTATCATGATTTCTGAAATATATTTTTTAAATTTAGAGTGTGCTGCATCAGTCTTGAACTATTTATTCGGGGTGTCTATTGAACAAAACCCAGTATTTACATAAGTTCATTTGTTATTGTTAGGGCACAAATAAAAGCTATTTATACTGGTATAAGTACAAGGAATCTATGTTAACAGAAAGCTAGTGCCTCTATTCCCGGCACATGGTTACTGGTTATGGCTATTTAAGACTTAAACATGGCAATAGCATGGGTAGAGGTAACATCATACAATGAACTCTATTTAGGTGAATAGCACATTGTTAGAAAGATGAATGGGTGTTAAAGGTAGAGAACTAATAAATAAGAAAACAAGTAATTTTTTAATGTGATTTTTAAATAAAATCCTTGGCTTACAAGAGAATGTAAGTTGCAATCACAGGAGAAGACCTATCCTAAAGAATACGTTAGCTTTAGAACACTTTTTGCATTCCAAGAAGGCAAGCCCCAAGTTGTAAAACCTATTTTTAACTGTCATAGCTGACTGATACAAGAACCTCGCCAAGTTCCAAAATGATTTTATCTGGGCAGGTGTACCACTGGCCTCAATTCCCACATTGTTGTCACTTTCTGAGTTATCACATCATGCCCTAGTATTATGAAAAATTAGTCATAAGCATAAAATAGAAGATAACTTTTGCAATTATAAAGTCTCTTTCATTAGTTAGTAGGTATTATTTGTATTAAGAGTATGACTAGTGGTTTATTGCTTTTCTAAAGCACATTCCATTTTCAAGAATTTAAAAGATGGTCTCTTTTGGTATAAGGTCCATGATGGTAAATAGAACCATTCCAATAAGAGAAACTAATGCTGTCCAAATATCTGTTGGCTAAGAAAGTGTTTTTAATCCATTGTCTTACTGTGTGACAATATGCAACTTCTGCTTACTGATTTGAAATGATAATGTCACTTGGCATCCCAGGATGCTTGGGTAGGTATTGACTGTGGGAGAGGGGGGAGGTGGGTGGGACAGAGAAGAACAATGGGGGGAAAAATGGGAAAACTGAAATAAAACAACAACTTTTAAAAAATGAAAAAAATTGCAGAATGACAAAATGTCATAATGTCATAATATAAATTCTCTGTATTGATCACCTTCATGCACACTTTCAAAAAACATGTACAATTTAAAAAACAAAAATGAAAACTAAGAATAAAGGACTCTGCACCTCAGATAAAGTGCATGTTTAATAAAAATACACCCCCTCCCAAGAAGAAACTGCTGTCCATTCTGATTACTTCTAAGCAGATGCCAGCCAAGTTCATCTGTTTCTGACGTATCTGCCTTTCCGTGTACCACCTCTGTTTATGCATTCCTTCATAGCATTTGTATTCAGAAAGATTCAAAGTTCTAATTTTTTTGCTGCATGATTAATAAGAGTAAAGACATATAGAATATTTATTTCATTACAGGCACTATTTGGAAGTCACTTAATCCTCACTTAATCTTTTGAGGTAAAAACTATTACAGATGAGGAAATTAAAGCATAGGGGGCTAGATATGCTTCCAGAAGTCACTCAGCCAGGGAGAGGTAAAATCAGTGTTTGAAATTAGGCAATCTGTGGTCAGATTCAACTTCTAAGCATTACTGTGCTCCCTCGGGGCTCGGATAGCCAGGGATAATATGGGACACCTAGTTAATATTTAGTACCAGATAAACTATCAAGCTTTTTTTAGTATAAGTACTAAGAAATTATTTGCTTTTTTTACCTGATGTAACTGAGTCCCATATATTTTTTATTTAGCAAATTTGACAACCCTTCTGGGGACTGTCACTTAGCCTGACTTTTCAGAATAATGCCTATTTTCTTGCAAGGTCTTCATGACCTTCAGCAGTAGCCTGGTGATTATCAAGGTTTTCTCCTAAGTCATCACTGCAAGTTGTCTTAGCTGCCTGCTCAATGACAGTGCCTTAGAGAAAGTTCTCAACATTATAAATCAAGAATCAGTAAACTTTTTCTGAAAAGGGTCAGATAATAAATATTTTAGGCATTGTAGGTCATACAATCTCTGACTCAACTATTCAATTCTACTGCACAACGACAGACAGTTCATAAACAAATGAATATGGCTATGTTCCAATAAAATTTTATTTACAAAAACAGACAGCATGCCATATTTGGGACATGAGCACACATTTACTGATCCCTTTCATTGACTCTTCTAGCATATTCAATGAGTTGAGTTCTTCATCTGAAAATGATCAACCCAGCCAAAAGACACCAAAGAAACATCAGCTCTCTCTGCAAGTTATCTACTGTTTATCAAAAGAAAACTTCACTGAGGAATTGCTCCTCTATATCTTCCAAAACAGGGTCAGACTTAATCTTATATTATAGTCACATCATCACAGGAGAGGGGTCCAATAAGATGACAGTATATATGAATGAAGGTCCTGGGTCTGGCAGCAGGTAAGATGTGCCCCTGAGGTGGAGATGTCTAGAATTACCCCTTTCCCATTACCATTTCCTCCACACTAAAGAAGCCTCCCTACTTGTATCTTCCATTTCCTCTCTCTCATCAGTGGTGTGCAGTGACAGTGCTTTGCTCTCTGCTTTATTCCTCCTGTTTCCATCGCATTTTAATCCTTAAATGTATATCCATGACCTTCTGTGCCCCAAAGATCTCAAAGTTCACCAAATCCAGAGACTTCCCTCTGTTCCATATCCTGCTTGATCACTTTGCCATCTCTAAAAGTTTGAATTGTTTGCTTCTCAAATTACTGTCCTTCCTTGGAATCGGATTTTATGTGGAATCTATTTCCCCTTCCTTGAATTTGTGCTAGCCCTGTGATTTGTGTTGACCAATGGAACAAAGCAGAATGTGCCATTTCCAGGCCCAGGACTTCAGAGGCCTGGCAGCTTCCACTCTTACTCTCTGAGAGCCCAGAGCTACCATGACTGCTGCCAAGGGATACTTACATGTCACAATGCCCTAAAAATAAAGCAAACTCAATATACCCTGTTATGGGCTGAAAGTGTCTCTCCGTTCCGCTCCCTACCACCACCCCAGCCTGATAGTCATATGTTGAAGCCCATACAGCATGTGATTGTATTTGGAGATATAACCTTTAAAAAGGTGATTAAGTTCAAATGGGTGTTGGCGAGGGCTTAATCCAATCTGACCGGTGTCCTTATAAGAAGAGGAAATTTGGACATACACAGAGACACCAAGGGTGTACATACACAGAGAAAGGACCATGTGAGGATACAGGGAAAAGATGGCCATCTGCAAGCCAAGGAGAGAGGTGTCAGAAGAATCCATACCTGCCAATATCTTGATCTTAGACCTCTAGCCTGTAAAACTGTGAGAAAATAAATTTCTGTTGTTTAAGTTACCCAGTCTGTAGTATTTTGTTGCAGTCGCTTTAGAAAACAAATATATATCCCAAACCTTGCCAACCAACCCTAAACAGCACAACTTAACTTCGCGATCTGCATCTCCTGCGATGTTCTCTACACCAGGAACACTAGGGAACCAGCCCGCTTTGGTACTATCTGTTCTCCACTTCAACTCCAGCCACTATCATGTATCTGCAACATACACAAATATAAATTTCATGTGGATTAACAATCCAAATGTGAAAAGCTAAAATTTTAAACATTTAGAAGAAACATAGAATATATTTTATCACGTCAGTATAGAGAAAAATTTCTAAATTAAGTCACAAATAACACAAAAAATAAAAATCATAAAGTCAAATATTTCAGTATTAAAAATTTACCATAAACAAAGTGAAAAAATAATCACATAGTTAAGAAAAATATCATTAACATATGTATTGATAAAATAACAACATTTGGGTGATATTAAAAATCATGCGAATATGTAACAAGAAGATAAAAACCCAGCTAAACAAATAAATGGAAAGTTGACAGTAGTGGGAACTTAAGTGCATGATAAACGAAAAGAAAAATCTCACTACTAATCTAGGAAGTACAAAATTCAAAACCACATGGTATGCCATTCCAAATTAGATTACAACTAAACAAAAATAGAGAGAGAGAAATCCAAGTATTAGTGAAGATACAGTTTAACTGAAACACACATACATTGTTAAAGGGAAAAAAGTTTTCAATAAAAATAACAAATTTGAAAATAGGTATATTCTGCTAAAATTGTCTAAGAATTTATTCGTTTCTTTTATTTTAATGCTAGTACTTAAGTCCTGCCCCAAAACAAATTAATAAGAATCTCTAAGGGTTAAGGGTCACTCAAGTATGGAGGGATTGCAGTCTCCAGCCAATGTTAAGACCACTGCCACAGATAAAATTTCACACAGGTGAACAAGGTGGTACCTATAAAGATGTTCACTGCAGTACAAACAAACATAGCTAACAACTAGAAACAAACCAAATAGTCTTTACTAAGAAAATGAATTAATAGCTTGTGGCATAGTCATACAATAGATATTAGAGAGAAGTTAAAATTAACAAGCTAGAGCTGCAAAATTCAATATGAACCCCCCAAACACACTTTTAAGTAAAAATGCATACTTCTGAATTACATGTGTAATAATACTAGAAATTTTAAAGTATGTAGTCAGTACTCTATATTTTTATACCTACTTAAAATATAGCAAAAATTATAAAATTTTTGGGAATGAAAAACATCAAGATGGTAGAGTAGAACAGTGTAATTCTGAAGAAAGAGTAAGGAGAAAAGATTGGGAGGGACATAAAGAAGGTTCTTATCTCTACTATTCCTTTTAAATGATAAAGCCAAAATTAAAAGGATGCAAAGGTGTCAAAATGTTGACATTTAATTAAACTGGGTAGTGATGTTATATTTTATACTTGAAATATTTCAAAAGGCAGAAGAGCAGAGAAGTGAGGGAAATGGAGGGAAACAATTTGAAGGAGGCTAATCTTTGGAAATTAGGCCAAAGACAGAGGGTACTTACACCACAAAAGTTGGACATAAAATTGGTTTAATTTTATTTTTTAATATATCTGCATTACTTAAAAATTTCACACTTGATTTTGCCCTCATTCTGAGTGAAGAACCATAGTAAGTCATTGAACAATGCCCTGAGAGTGGACATTTTGTGGCTCTTTTCATCCTAAACCACCAAGTTTCTAAAAATCAATGACTTTGCAAACTAAGCTTGCCATTCTGAGAGAGGAACAGAGCGAGAGGGAGGGAAACAATACTTTGCAATTAGCACACCTATTAAAATCAGAAGAGTTTGTTCATTGGTACTTTTGCCTAAATCTTCTGCCTTTGGGTCACATTTTGGCAGCAGAGTTGTGCATTGTTCTCTGACATAATCATAATGTTCTTTGGCCATTCTTGCTATTCGGCATCTCATGGTCTTTATGATTCATTTGTCCTTCCGCCAGTAATGTTGACCCTTCAGTGAAACCTACTTGCTTTCCCAAGGTGGGGTGGATTGATGCCTCTTCCTGAATGAAATGCAAGGTTGGTTATATATTTGATACTAAACTTGCAATATTGTAGTGTAACCATTGTTTGCATCCTTGCTTCCTCAACTAACATAAACTCCCTGAGAATAAGAACCACGACTCCTTCTTTCGCAGGGTCTCTGTGTCTACTTCAGGAAGACACCCAGACAGTCTGAATTTTAAGAAATATCTTGTGAATCCCACATTAAGTTAATTTTCACATTAGTTTAATCATATACTTAGGGCAGATTACTAGGCTTTGGCCAGTTCTCCCTGTTCTTTCTTTATGTGTTTGAGTGTGTCTGGGAGGGGGTGGGGTTTTTCCTAATTCTTATTCCATAATTTAGACTCTAATTTCTATAATAACCTCTCCCCTCCTCTAAATTTCTATAGAGCATGTTCATAATCTTGGATCTGGGTGTTCATTATAATGGTTATGTCTTTACGTACACAAGTAATCTTTTTGAAGGACAGAACTTTCTCTTTTTCCCCTTCAATCCATAATGAAATCACTAGGTTCAGGATCTTATATTTGTATGTTAACAAGTAAACTAGAAGATTCTTAGGGGAAAAAATGGCACACAGGGTAAAAAAAAAAAATGAGGAACTAACATAAAGTATTATTTTTTTTGCCAAGGGCTTTGCATATTTTAACAAATTCAATCCTAATAATTCTATTATAAAAAGTATTACTACCTTTATTTTATAGAGAAGAAATTAAGAATTAGAAAGTATAGAGCAACAATTTTAAACCTTTTTCATCTCATGGTACACATAAATTAATTACTGAAATTCTCCAGGACACCAAAAAAATATTTTTTGACAATATGACCAAAAAATAGGTATAACTTTGATTATTTACAAAAAAGTATATAATAATAATAATTACCTATGTTTTTTGCTCCAAAATGTCTTCATTTATTTATTTATTTAATTCATTTTTTTTATTGTTGACACTATTATATATATCCCTCATTTTCTCCCCCTTTGATATCTTTTTAAAAATATGAGGTACCAGCTCTGGCTGCTATGGCTCAGTGGATTGAGCGTCGGCCTGTGAGCCAAGTGTCGCTGGTTCAATTCTCAGTCAAGGCACATTACTAGGTTGTACGTCAGGTCCCCAGTTGGGGGCACGAGTAAGAGGCAACCACACAGTGATGTTTCTCTCCCTCCCTTTCTCCTTCCCCCTCTCTCTAAAAAATAAAAAACAAATAAAATTATTTTTTTTAAAAATGAGGTACCTATACTTGTAATAAGGATTTCTGGTACCAGGAATTAACCAGTCAGATGTAACCTTATTATGCAATGTGGCCAATAAGATTCAACTCTATTATATGACCTATATATTTATGGTTTGAGACAAGGCATTCACACACCAAATGGCTAGTACTGTGTTGGCTGTTGTCATTTTTTTACTTGACAGTCTAAAGGAAAAGAGGTCAGTCCCCATGACTAGTCAGGTATTGCATATTTTAAAAATTCTTATGGCGTACCAGTTGGAAATTGCTGGTGTAGAGCATATTTTTTAAGTCAGACACCAGTGTTCATATCTCAACTTGATTACTTAATAGCTATGTGATTTAGGGGCAAGCTTTCAACATTACTATGCTTCACTCTCCTCTTTTAAAATATGCATAAAATGGCAGCTATCTCATGAAAATCTCGTGAGGGCAAGATAAGATGAGTAGAGCTCTGAGAAAAATGCTAGATGCAGAAGGATGCTCAATCCATCTTAGCTTGTGAGGTCACTGAATCCCACATTAAGCAATAGCAGAACTGTGGTTTATGTTAGATCAGGGCTCAGAAACTTTTCTATCAAGGTCCTAAGAATAAACTTATTAGGCTCTGTAGAACACACAGTCTGTTTCAACGACTCAACTATGCTCTCGAAGCAGGAAAACATTCACTAACAAATGGAAAATAAAATGGGTGTAGCTATGTTCCAGTAAAAATCCTTGAGTGGACAGTGAAATTTCAATTTTTTATCATTTTCATATATCACTAAATATTTCTTGGACTTTATGTTAAGCATTAAATAATACAAAAACTCTTATTAGCCACCCCAAGTTGTGCAAAAACAGGTAGTGGCCAGACTTGGCCAGGGTACCACCGTTTGTGGACCCCCACCTATAATTACAAGGTTTCAGAGCTTTCATACAGCACAACTGCCTAACAGAACTTTAAATAGAAAAGCTACTTAGTAACTATTGATTTGGTTAATACAACATAATTTCCTAGGTCTCCGCTTCAATATCTTAATGCTTGTCTAAGAAGAAAGTAAAATGGAATCCCTTATCATGCCTTGGTTTTATATCCTTCGAAGCCATTTACACCCTATCTGAACACCTTTAGCTTTGTTAATTCCCTCTTCTCAGATCTATCCTGTTCTCTTCCCACTGCTACAGGCCTCTTTTTCTAGTATGCGAAAATCCAGATCCAAAATCAATACTGTGTCGTGATGACCTGTGTAACCTTGTCACTCACTTTCTCTTCCTTATATTGCTCTCCCCTTCAGTTAATCCAAAATGTCCTTTAAAAAGGAGTGCTATTAGAGACTAAATCTGCATAACCCACTCAAACTCAAATATGCTGGCTTCAGGCTTATTGATTGAGCAATATGCCCCACGCATTTCAAAGATTTTTCTATTAAATTCTAAACAAGGCAATAAAAGCAGAATCTGCTGGCAAGACTTACTGGTGAAACCAGCAAAAGTGAATTAAAAGTTTATGAATTAATTCAGTTCTACTCTGCAACCCATACTGGGATCTGGACAGAAAGAGCAATAGAACATTAACATGACGAATGGTTCCTAGAGCAGCATTTGGCTAGCATTAATCTAATACCTAAATAACTATTTAGATAATTCTAATATCTAGGTAAATAATAATTAAGTTAATATAGGATGCAGGCATGTCTGAAACACTTGAACATATGAGTATACAGAAGATTATAATTAATTTGTGGCAGAAAAAATACAGAAAAATCTTAACAAACCAGATATGACATACATTTTAAAAAATAAACTGTGGAACTAGTCAAAATTTTATATTGAATCTCAGCATTTCCTCTTGCTTTGGAGGAAAGACAAAGCCTTCACTGTCGTATGAACAATCTGACAGAATCCCTTGCCTTCCAAGGAGCATTGTGTTGTTCATTTCACCCTGCCATTACAATCCATTAGCTGGTCTTTTGATTAAAGTGTGGTACCTGCAAATCCTCAGAGCCACCATTGAAGGACCAAAAGCCTGGGTGATTTTATACCTCTGAAATAGCTGGATTTTGTTAGCTATAAATATTTCAATGTGGTCTCATACTGAATAATAAGGCCTCGGTGCAGAATTATCACAAATGCACAAATGTCTCCTTCTTTACATTTCTATACGATATGAATAGGGAACTACCAAGAAGAACTTTTAAAAGGCATTTAAAAATCTCCTTTCCATAACTTTTAATGTCATGGACTACAACCAAGACTTAAATTGAAATCACTGTTCCATCTCTTATTGGGACCTTATTTACCTATCTTTGACTATAAATAGTATTCAATTTTAATTATTATTACTGACATTCTAAGATATTATGTGATGTTTCTATTAAGAACATCACTTAACGTATAAAGTATTAGTTCCTCATTCCCTTTTTCTAGTCATGTTACTTCCCTGTAAACAATTTTCTATACTCACCTGACTTTCTGTCCTTCTGTCTAATCAAAGAGCAAAGAAAGGAGGAGTCACTGCATGATACTAGGCAGAAAGGAAGCCAGTAAATTTGACCCATTAAATGTAAAAAAAAAAATAAAGTAGAAACAAAATCTATTATTCTCAGCCCTGGCTAAATGCCATCTGGGTTGAGATTAAGGGACTGAAACAATATATGGGCCAACAAAATCCAAATCCCAAACCCCATTTGCACCCGTTTTCTCTGAAATTCCTTTATTTCAAACAGAAGTGTCTTATCCTCTAGAGACATGCTTGCTGTTCCTCAGCTCGCCCCGCTAAATTAGCCAAGCATCTGCCTACAGCAGGTTCAATTCAGATGGCATTTAACTCAATACCTTGGATTATAGCTGAATCAACAATAATCTAATCTGTGAAATCCTTAAAGGCAGCAAGCACTATCTGCTTCATCTTTATGTCCATGGCATATTGCTTGTTACCATCAGTATTTAGCTATTTAGAAGGGAAGGGGAGGAAAAGAATTTAGACATTGAACTTAATAAAATTGGGAGCACAAACCAGCTTGCTAGCCAGGAAGCTACAGCTTCACATTCCAGGGGATTACAGCATCATGCTCCAACTAGGGATTAACACTCTTCCCTTTCCCCCTCCAGCATCGGACTGTTGGGAGGTGCAGCGAAGGTGCTGGATCACAGAGAACTGTCAGTCTGGTTACGGGGTGTAAATCCATCCAAAGCCCGCAAAGACTTGGGAAGTTCATTGGCCAATTTGAAAAAGCTTCTAGTACTTTCCAAGATCAAGCTAATACAATCCCAGGGGAACAAAGACACTCATACACACACTCTCTCTCTCTCTCTCTCCCCCTCTCCCCTCCCCAACCCCATCCACCTGGTGATGCACTTGCTCTGTTCACTTGTGTGCTCTCTTGCCCAGGAGCACAGAACCATGTGGGTCTAGCAGCTACCAGAGCCTGCAGCAGATGGCATGGGATCCAAAGGGACTAAGCTCGCTGTCTCTTGCTCATGACGTGCACTCACACCGTGAATTTGCATGTCCTCTTTCCGTGGCCATATGGTCCTAGCAGCCGTGTGGCCCATGGCTATATAAAATCCACATATAGGCTTCAAGAGGGGGCCTGAATAACACAGCACAGCAATGCACTGCAGCTGGAAATACATGCAAGCTAAAGCTAGCTAGATACTGGACTGAACTGGACCTTAATATGAAGCAGAAACTCTGAACACTGGCTTCCATGTTGGCTCTACTGAAGATAAGACTTTGTGTTTTCCATGGCAGGACAGACAGATATGGGACACTGGGAAGTCAGGAGAGGAATCCCCTTAATTTTACATCATCAATAAAGGTTATCACAGAGTCCCATCCTCCCCTGTATGTCTCAGGAAATTATTTTCCTCAAGACACAAGAACTTGTTTTCCACCAATAACAACTTGACATATAATTGATGCTTAAAAAAAAACAAAACAAAACAAAAAAATACACATATTTGCTGGCTGAACAAATAAACATTGTAGTTAATCTATTTAGACAAATCAGAACTATTTAACTAATGCATGACTTGACTGAAATGTCTAGTTAACTGGATTGATTTTTCCCCCTAATAAAGTCAGACAGAATGTTTAGATCTAATGTGCCTGTTTTTGTTTTTTTTTTTAATAGAGATTGATTCAGGACATTCCAGATCATGCCCAACACTTCTGTGTATTCCCCTTAAGTCTATGTTCCTTATCAATATCACAAAGTTATTAAAGGAAATATGAAAAAGTTAGATCATTAAATTTCTTAAGGCATAATAAATGTGCTTATTTTCATGCCTGTAAAAGAGTATCTAATTTCTATTTTAATTTTCTTCCAAGTTCCTTGAATATATCATAGGTTTTACCTTATTGGTTTTTGGTTTTCTTCTTATAAAGCTTCGATAGCATAGGATGGAATAAAATTTGCCCAAGGACAAACAAAATGGCATTGGAACTTGGATGCCCAGGCTTTCAGTTCAATGCTTCATCCTACTTTGAAAACAACAGAAGTCTTTTTCTGATTTTTCTAGAACCATAAATGCCTGAACTAAGAGTGATTTTTATTAAAAAATTAAGTATATAAGTTGAACTATTACACATGGATGCTTTCAATTACTTCAAATCTCAAAATTATTCTCAATCTCTCAGTATTTTTAATTGAGAGTATTATTCTTATTTGTCTTTAAAATGTAAAAATCATAGGCCAGAACAATCAGTTTACACCAACTATTCATTTTGTATAAGAAGATTATCTCGATTCAGAAGATGGTAGCCCAGTAGGTAGAAGCTGAGCCCACTTGCTCACTTGCTTGTGCCCCCAGCACGGATTTTTGGCTCATCTTCCAACAAGTGACCTGAACAAACAATGGAATCTCAGCTGATATGAATTTTTGAAGCCAAGGAGTACAGAGAATGCTTTGCACCATCCAGGAAGAGATTTTATAAGTTGATGGGGAAATGCCCTATGGGAGGCACCTGCAGCAGAGGAGAGAACAGGCGGAAAATGCCGCTTAGTGGCTCCTCCCCTCCTGGAGCCAGGCCCTGGTCCCACACAGGGAAACCACCAACCCTAAATGGGAGACACTTGGGAGGATATACAAAGTCTGGGAGACTTAGGCTACACATACACATCGAGCATCGTGCCCATAGCTGCAGCACCAACCAGGAGAGTTCCAGAGAGGAACTCTATCTCCTGAAATCATTGGAGGCACTGGCAGGCTGTGGACAGCCCTGACAGAGAGACTTTGAGCTTTTGTGGGAGGTGGCGCGCCAAGAGAACTGGCCCAGGACTCAGTGCTGCAGTGTGAAGGCCACATAGAGACTCTTTTAAAAGAGGAGCTGAGACAAGACCCTGTGCTCATGCATGTGCAGCTGCTCTCCCAACAAAGAAAAAAGAGTGAAAGCCCAGTTTAGTCGCCTGAGTTCAGCTGCCCAAGAACAGAAAATGGTACTCTGAAGGGACTGTGGGACCTGAATCAGCACAGCTGGCAAGCAGGGGGCCTGAGTCTCCTGTGAGAGCAGCAGTCTGGGGACTAGATAGTCAGGAGCTGAATGCCTGAGACTGGTTGCAGCCAGGCAGGTTCCCCCATAGGCAAGCATGTCCGACACCCACCAGCAAGACTGCAGGCTCTACAGATCAGTGAGGCCAGGCTCAGGAGCCCTGTATGAGGAAAAAGGGAGAAGCTCTGATAGGACCCTTTCTGAACTTTTATCAGACACTATGAGCTATGCTGGTTCCTTGGTCCCTGATCCACTCAAACCAGCAGAGCAGAGAGGTGAGAAATAGGTGCAACAGGGGGTGTTCAGGGCCCCACCCAGCCAAGGCCCTTATACAAAGCTGTTGTCAGCACCAAGGAGGAAAGAGCTGCACCTTTTATATAGATTGGCCCTTCAAAGGAAACTGACAGCTAATTCACCAGAAACTATCCACTATTGGAAATAATCTGGGACAGACAAAGACCTGTGATGGTAGGGTGGGGAAACACACCCACCACTCTTCCCTGAAGACTGAACAGTGCCCCCCAAGGGTAAGCCAGCGATTCCACCGTCCTGATCATGCCAGAGGCCCCCTCTGGAGGAAGGTGGAAGTGGTACTGCCAGTACTCTTGAACACTAGATGAACCACTCCTGGGCCTTGTGCTGATGGAAAGCCAACAGGGCAGCACAGAGACAGCACAGATACAGGTTGCATGTAGTCTCAAACAGGCTACCTAGGGCTAGACTAAGACACTATCTGACATTGCCAGGGGCAGATCCATAAAGAGAAAACAGTGGCAAACACTAGGCTCGGCTGAGACAAATTCCACTGTGGTCTTCTTCATTATTTGCATTATTTTTTCTCCCGAATGACTTTTTAAAGATATATTTTATTGATTATGTTGTTACAGTTGTCCCAGTTTTCCCCCATTGCTCCCTCTGCCCAATACCCACATTGTCTCCAGCAATCCCCTCCCTTAGTTCATATCCATGGGTCATGTATACAAGTTCTTTGGCTACTCCACTTCCTAAACTGTTCTTAACATTCCACTGTCTATTTTGTACCTACCAACTTATACTAAACCCTTGCACCTTTCCCTCACATTCTCTCTCTTCCCCCTCCCATCTGATAACCCTCCAAATGACTTCCATATCTATGATTCTGTTCTTGTTCTGCTTGTTTGCTTAGTTTGTTTTTTAGAATTGGTTGTTGATAGTTGTGAATGTATTGCCATTTTAATATTCAAGGTTTGATCTTCTTCTTTTTCTTGTATAATTCTCTTTAACATTTCCTATAATAATGGCTTGGTAATGATGAACCCCTTCAGTTTTACCTTGTCTAGGAAACACTTTATCTGCCCTTCCATTCTAAATGATAGCTTTGTTGGTTAGAGTAATCTAGGTTGTAGGTCTTTGCTTTTCATCACCTTGAATACTTCTTGCCAGTCCCTTCTTGCCTGCAAAGCTATAACTTGGATTCAATTTGTTGGGAACTCTCTGTGCTTCCTGGACTTGCATGTCTATTTTTTTCACTAAGTTGGGCAAGTTTTCTTTCATTATTTTTCCACACAAGTTTTCAATTCCTTGTTCTTCCTCTTTTCTTTCTAACACTCCTATGATTCAGATGTCGGTCTGTTTGGAGATGTCCCAGAGGCTTCCAGTTTATCCTTGTTTTTTTGGAATTGTTTTTTCTTCTCACCATTCTTATTGAATGCTTTTGTCTTCCTTATGTTCCAAACTACTGATTTGATTCTCAGCTTCATCCCCTCCACTATCAGTTCCCTGTAGATTATTTTTTTTATTTCACTTAATGTAACCTTCATTTCTGCCTGGATCTTTTTTATGCTGTTGAAGTACCTAATGAATTCTTTGAGTATCCTGATAACCAGTTTTTTGAACTCTGCATCTGATAGGTTGCTTCTCTCCATTTTGTTTAGCTCTTTTTTCTGAAATTTGTTGTTCTTTCATTTGTGCCATATTTCTTTGTCTCCTCAATTTGTCGGCTTTCCTGTGTTTGTTTCTCTGTATTAGGTAGAGCTGCTTTGACTCCCAGTCTTAGCATGGCCTATAGTAAAATAACACACCAATATGGATGAATGTAGATTCTTTAAATCCTTGGTTGTCAGACTTCCATACAGCTCAATTTTCTGACAAATCTGGGTAATATTTGTCTTATAGTCAAGTTGTAATTTTTTCTGTAGTTGTGCAAGAATGAAAAACATGCTTACCTATGCCTCCATCTAACCAGAAGTCTATATTTTAACATTTTTTTATTTTTTCTTCAAGTTTGTTCTTATTATTTCACTATTTTTATTTTAGTTTATTTCAAATCTCATATTTTACTCCTTCCTTCTCTTACTCTATTTTGCCTTCTTCTTTCCTCGTCTTATTTTTGTTTCAAGTTTTATTTTTTTCCCTTTCTACAACGTGTTTCTATTCTTCACTTTTTAAATTTCTCCTCCCTCAAGCCTCTCAAAACCATTTTTCTTGCCATTAGTCATCTCACATTCTTTTTCTGTTTCTTATAATATCCTTGTTCTCTCTCTGGTTTTATTAATCTTTGCTTGTTTGTTGTTGATATGGCGGTGGTAGTTGCATGTGTTGGTTTTTTTTTTTTTTTTTTTTTTTTTAGAGAGAGAGTGGAAGGGAGGGAGAAAGTGAGGAAGAGAAACAACAATGTGCAGTTGCCTCTCACATGCCTCCAACTGAGGACTTGGCCTGCAGCTCAAGCATGTGCCCTGACTGGGAACTAAACCAGTGACTCTTTGGTTTGCAGGCCAGCACTCAATCCATTGAGACACACTAGCCAGGGCTGTTGTTGCATTTCTTGAATTTTATTCCTAGATGTTCACTATGTTTTTTTATTTCAAATCTCAAATTTCACTGTTCCACTCTTCCACTCCATTTTGCCACCCTTCTGTCCTTTCTTTTTTTCATTTTAAATTTCATTTTTTCAATCTCTTTGTCTGGCTTTCATTTCTCTCCTATTCTTTCTTCTCCCTCTATCCTCTCAAAATCATTTTTCTTTCCTTTAGAAATCTCATAACCTGTTTTCCTTTATTTTTTTAAATATTAATGCCTTTCTACTTTCATTAATCATTGCTCATTTGTTGATTGTGCTGTGGTGGATTTCTTTTTTCAATTTTGTTCCTATTTTTTTAAATTATTTTTTCATTTTTAAAAATCTCATATTATACTCTTCCCTTTTCATATTCCAGTTTGTCTTATTCCCTCCCTTTTCATTTTGGATGTAAATTTTGTTTTCTTTTATTCTTTACCTTTTTTATATTCTCTACTCTTACTATTTCTCCTCCATCTTTCTTCTCAAAAGCATTTTTCTTATGTTAGTTATCTCATATTCATTTTCTTCTTTCTATTATTGTCTTAGTCTCTTGCCACCTTTATTAATATTTGCTCATTTTGTTGATAGCATTGTTCTGGGGGAGTTGTGGGTGTGGGTTTTGTTTCCACGGTTATTTTGTTTTGCTCTGGCACCTGTACAACAGAATACAAGACATGGTGGGTGGTGTGACTCTCAATCAGCTAGCAAGAAGGAAGAACCCACCAAAGAATTATCCCAAAACAACTAAAATCCAATCACAAGGGACCCCACATAAATGGCATAAAGGTCATTCCATGAGCACCCAGCTCAGGAGATCAAGGAGATGGCACCACTGAGTCTCACAGGTATCCTACCACAGAAGCCCACCCTACAAAGACAGGGAGTCAAAGAAGATCAATCTAAAAATCAGAAACAAACAAAAAGACAAAGAAACAACCCCCAACCAAAAGGAAAGGAGGAATCCTCAGAAAAAGTGCTAAATGAACGTGAGGCAAGTAAACTATCAGATATATCAGATATAGAGTTGAAAATAATTATTATTAAGGATGCTCAAGGAGCTCAGTGAGAACTACAAGGAACTCTATGGAAACTACAAAGAATGTACTGCGAACTGTCATACATCAGCATGGAAAATGACATAGAGACTATGAATTAGAACCAGGAGAAAATGAAGAATACAATATCTGAAATAAGAATATACTAGAAGAAATTAAAAGCAGCTAGATAAAGCAAAGGATTGAATTAGTGAGTTGAAGTACAAGATAGGAAAAAATACCCAGAGGGAGCAACAAAACAAGACAAAAGAACAAAGATAGTTTAAGGGAGCTGCAGGAGAACATGAAACATGATAATATTCTTATTATAAAGAGGAGAAGAAAGGAGCAAGGGATAGAAAATCTGTTTGAATGAGTAATGACAGAAAACTTCCCTAACTTGGTGATGGAAAAAGTCATGCAAGTCCAGGAAGCATAGAAAGTTCCAATCATGATGAACTAAAGAATCCCACTCCAAGACACATCATAATTAAAATGGCACAAGGGAGAAACAGCTAGTAACATATAAAGGAGCTTTAATAAAGCTATCAGCAGATTTCTCAACAGAAATGCTACAAGCCAGAAGGGCATGATACAAAATGTTCCAAGCAATGAAAAGCAAAGGCCTACAACCAAGATACTATATCCAGAAAGGCTCTAACTTAAAATGGAAGGCAAAATAAGGAGCTCCAAGACCAGAAAAAAGGAAGGCTAAAAGTACACCTCCATCAAACAAGCATTGCAAGAGATGCTAAAGAAATTGATTTAAGAAGATGAAGAAAAAGAGGGGGTGAGAGATAAGGAGAGTGGAACATAGGTACAAAGGGGAAAAAAAGGCAATGAATAAGTTCCTATTATTAATACCCTTGAATATAAATGGATTAAAGTCTCCAAACAAAAGGCACAGGGTAGCTGAATAGGTAAGAAAACACAACCACCATGTATGCTGTCTACAAGAGACACACCTCAGAACAAATGATCTACACAGACTGAAAGTGAAGGGATATAAAAATATTCCAAGAAAACAAACATGAATAAAAAAGCTGGGATAGCAATACTTATTTCAGACAAAATAGACTTCAAAGCAAAGGCAATAACAAGAGACAAAGAAGGCCACTACATAATACTTAAGGGAGCAGTCCAATAAGAAGATATAACCCTTGTAAACATATGCTCCCAACATTAAGACACATAAGAAAAATCTTGGAGGACTCCAAGCCAGCAATGTAGTCATCATAGGTGATTCTTAACCCCACACTGACAACAATGGATAGATCTTCTAACAAAGAATCAACAAGGATATTGTGACTTTGAACAACACTTTAGATCAAACAGAATCTTGTACACCAAAGAAGCAAATATACATTTTTTCAATGCACATGGAACATTTTCAAAGATAGACCACATGGTAGGACACAAAACAAGCCTCAACAAATTCAAGAAAATTGAAATCATATCAAGCATCTTCTGAGATTATAATGGGTTGAAACTAGAAACTCACTTCATGAAAAAACTAAAAAATAGTCAAATACATGGAACTGAATAACACTTTATTAAATAATGAATGGGTTAACAATGACATCAAAGAAGAAGTCAAAAAGTATCTGGAAACAAATGAAAATGAACACACAACACCCAAAACCTATGGGATACAGAGAAGGTTGTCTGAGAAGGAAGGTCATATAAACCAAAAAAGTTAAAATTAAAATCTCAAATAAACAATCTAACCCTACATCTACAAGAACTAGGGGAACAACAACAAAGAAAGCCCAGATCAAGTAGAAAGAAAGAAATAATCAAGATCAGAGCAGAATTAAATGACATGGAGTCTAAAGAAAAATCAAAGAATCAATGAATCCAGGAGCTGTTCTTTGAAAAGATATAAAAAATTGCCAAACCTTTAACCAGACTCATCAAGAAAAAAAGAAACAAGACTCAAATAAATAAAATCAGAAATTAAAGAGAAGTTACAATTGATACTACAGAAACACAAAGGTTTGTAAGAAATTACTATAAACAAATATATACAAAGAAACTGGACAGCCTGGCTCAAATGAAAGAATTTCTAGAAAGACAATGTCTTCCAAAATTGAATCAAGAAGAAGCAAAAAGCGTGAATAGACCAATAACAACTAGTAAATTTAAGCAGTAATAAAAAACCTACAGTCGCACAAAAGCCCTTGGCCAGATGGCTTCACAAGTGAATTATACCAAGCATTTAAAGAAGAACTAACTCCTCTCCTTCTCAAACTACTCCAAAAAATTCTAAAAGGGGGAAGACTGCCAAACTCTTTTTACAAAGCTAGTATTATCTTAAATCCCAAACCAGGTCAAGACATAACAAAGAAAGAAAACTATAGACCAATATCTCTGATGAACATAGATGCTAAAATCCTGAACAAAATATTGGCAACTCAAATTCAGCAAAACATTAAAAAGATCATACACCACAATCAAGTGGGATTCATCCCAGGGAGGCAAGGATGGTACAATATTTGCAAATTAATAAATGCAATATATCACATAAACAAAATGAAGGATAAACATCACATAATAATATCAATAGATGCTGAAAAAGCATTTGATAAAATCCAGCACCCATTTATGATAAAAAACACTCAGGAAAGTGGGACTAAAGGGAGCATAAGTCAACATAAAAAAGGCCATATACGAGAAACCTATAGCCAAGATCATACTCAGTGGGTAAAAACTAAAAGATTTCCCCTTAAGATCATAAACAAGACAAGAGTGTCTGCTTTCACCATCTTATTCAACATAGTACTGGAAGTTCTAGCAACAGTGATCAGACAAGGAAAAGGAACAAAAGTCATCCAAATTAGAAAGGAGGGAGTCGTCGGCAGCTGTCCGTCTCGAGAGACGATGGTGTAGCTTTCTTAAGAGTCTATCTGCACCGCCGAGAATGGCTGTGCAGTCCGACTCGGGAGTGACACGGTATCTGTCTCCTCCCGTGTTGAATCGACATCTTGCGATGACGCTGGAGTGTCCTCTCCAGTGAAGCTGAAGCTACAGAGCCTGCGCAGGGTGATATGGAGGGTCTGCTGTTGCCCATGCAGCAGACCCCCCCTCTCTTCGCAGCTGAAGGGTCCAAGGGAAAGACGGAGTCAATACAGCTTGGCTTCAGGTGCGCCGCAGAAGTTGCCGGTGTTGACTACAACATCAAACCGCCTTAGGGACTCCGGCTCCGGATTTTCTGTCGGGGTTTACTCCCTTAGCCTTTCCCCTGAAGAGGTATGCCGCAAGGCAGCGGAGGTTTTTGAAATCAGAGTTTTCCTTCTCTGATGTGCCCTGACTGGAAGATCGAACCAGCGACACTTAGCTCGCAGGCCGACGCTCAATCCACTGAGCCAAACCAGCCAGGGTTAAAGGAGGGAGTAAAACTGTTATTATTCACAGATGACATGTACATAGGAAACCCTGTAGTCCCCACCAAAAAAATACTAGACTTAATAAGTGAATTTGGCAAAATAGCAGAATACCAAGTCAATATTCAGAAATTGAGGGAATTTTTGTACATCAACAATAAAATACCAGAAATAGAAACTAGGGGGAAAACCCCATTTACTATAGCAGCAAGAAAAATAAAGTACCTAGGAATAAATTTAACCAAAGGGATACAAGACCTGTACTTGGAAAACTATAGAACACTGAAGAAAGAAATTAAGGAAGTTACAAATAAATGAAAGTATATACCATATTCATGGATTGGAAGCATTAACATCATTAAAATATCCATACTACCCAAAGCAATCTATAGGTTCAATGCAATTCCTATGAAAATGCCAATGGCATATTTCACAGATCTAGAATAAATATTTGAAAAATGTATATGGAACTGAAAATTACCACAAATAGCCTCAGTAATCTTGAGAAAGAAGAATAAAGGGGGGGGAAGTGTCACAATACCTAATATTAAACTATACTACAAGGCCACTGCAATCAAAACAGTCTGGTACTGGCATAAGAACAGATACACAGATCAATGGGACAGAATTGAGAGCCCAGAAATAAACCCATGTCTCTGTGGTCAATTAATATTTGACAAAGAGCACATGAGCATATAATGGAGTAAAAATAGCCTCTCCAATAAATGGTGTTGGAAGAACTGGACTGATACATGCAAAAAAAAGAGAGAGGGAGAGAGAGAAATAAACTACCAACTTACACCACACACCAGAATAAACTCAAAATGGATAAAAGACTTAAATATGAGTCATGGCCCCATAAAAGTTCTAGAGGGAAAACATAGGCAGTAAATTTTTAGATATCCCATAACAATATTTTTGCTGATATGTCTCCTAGGGAAAGGGAAATAAATGAAAAAATAAACAAATGGAACTATATCAAATTTTTAAAAAAAACTTCTGCATGACTAAAGAAAATTTCATCAAAATGAAAAGGGAGCCAACTGTATGAAAAAACGCATTTGCCAGTGATACCTTGAACAAGAGTTTGATATCCAAAATATATAAAGAACTTATATGACTCAACACCAGAATGACAAACAGTCCAATTTAAAAATGGCAAAGGACATGAACAGATACTTCTTCAAGGAGTACATACAGATGGTTCATTGACATATGAAAAGATTCTCATCACTAGCCATCAGAGAAAAGCAAATTAAAACTACAATGAGATATCATCTCACACCTCCAAAATGGTTACCATTAATAAATGGTAAGGCTGTGGAGAAAAGGGAACCCTAGTGCACTGTTGGTGGGAATGCAGACTGGTGCAGCCACTGTGGAAAATAGTATGGAATTTCCTCAAAAAACTAAAACTGGAACTGCCTTTGACCCAGCAATTCCACTATTGGGAATATACCTTAAGAATCCCAAATCACCAATTCAAAAGAACTTATGCACCCCTATGTTCATAGCAGTGGTATTTACAATAGCCAAATGCTGGAAACAGCCTAAGTGCCCACCAGTAAATGGGTGGAACAAAAAACTGTGGTACATTTACACAATGGAATACTACACATAGAGATAGACTGTGGGAGCAGGGCGTGGGCTGGGCAGAGGAGGGCAAAGGGATAAAATTGAATAACAATAAATTTTTTTTTAAAAGATTATCTCTTGTATGAGTTTACATGACCCTGCTTAGGAAAGAGAAATACATAATAATCAATTAATACTAATATTTTTATTATGCATAGAGCTTTGCTTTTTATAAGTGAGATAGAAATATTAAATATAATGGTACAGATACCATGGCAAAGAGAACCATAAACATATAATTAATTCCTGTGAGCAGGAAACATATGACATAAAAGATAACCCAAACACTCTTTTGAACCATGTGTTTCCTGACATTGTCCAGGGTTAACAAATATCCAGGTTTTTTCACAACCTTAGTCTAGTTTCAGAAAAGCAAAATAAAATTTTCAGAATGGTATATTGGCATGTTTTCAGAAACTACATATTAAAACTGCATTTTATATATTAACAATTCAGTCTCTTATAAATGCTTTATTTACTAAGAGAAGGTTTACATGCATTTTGGGAACCTGCAATCCCTTTCACAATAGCTTGTTAATTGCCATACTCCTATCTCTAGGAATATATCTCATTTCAGCTATGAAAACTTCAAAAGGACCTCTTAGTATTCTGCCTCACTCTACCTTATTTCATTTCTTTTTCAATTAAAGATTCTTCAGAAATGCTAGCTACAAAAGTGCACTTGAAAATCATCAGTATTAATTAAGAAATATGCCTTAATAGAAAAAATATCCATGGGGGCTATCGGCCATTAAGACAGCAGTTCTCAACCTGTGGGTCATGACCCCTTTGGGGGTCAAACGACCCTTTCACAGGGGTTGCCTAAGACCATCGGAAAACACATATATAATTACATGCTGTTTTTGTGGTTAATCACTATGCTTTAGTTATGGTTGGGGGTTGTTGGGGGTCACCACAACATGAGGAACTGTATTGAAGGGTAGCGGCATTAGGAAGGTTGAGAACCACTGCATTAAGGACTTCTTACAAGCTGATGCTGTGCCTGAAACCTGGAGCTAACCATGAACCAATCACCTGAATCTAGGCAGATCCAGTTCACAAAGGCACTGTTTGGTTCTTAACACTTTCTCAGCACTGACAGCTCTCTATATCCTCTATATGGAGTTAGTGAGTAAATTCTAGATGCAAATCAGATTAAGGAGAAATTGCACTTTTTGCCTTAAGCAGAAGCAAATTCAGTGGGAAGCCAAAAGCATTCTGACACATCAAGGTATTATAATTTATCAAGCCTTTATTAAATACCCAGGGCATCCAGTTCTGGTTGGAATTGTTGTGTGGCCTTAGACAGGTTATGTAATTGATCTCAGTTTCTATACCTTTTTTTCCTATGAATAATAATCCTTCCTCACCTTGCTTGCAGCACTATGGTATTGACTCAATTAACTAATGTAGGTAACACTTCTCTGAAAGGTCAAAGCAATTGTGTTACGCAAACATGAGATGATTGTTCCCTACATAATACAGGGTCTAGTTTCCACATTTACCTCTCAAAGGGAAGCAATAGAGTCACAGAACTTGAGGATTCTGTGATGACCTTGTATCATCTAGTTTAACACACATCTTTCATAGATAAAGAAATGAAGACTCAGAAAGGTTAAATTCTTTATCTAACATACAGTGGTATAACTGGTATCAAATTATATAAATATGATTTCTCAGATTAATGCTTGAATAAGATAGCTCATTTCAGCATCCCAGCACATTTTATTGGAATTATAATGTTTAGACACCAAAGAAAAAAGGTGAAAAGGGTGATTTAAAAATTTATCAAAATAGAAGTATTATCAGAGAAACCATGGTTCTTCTCACCGATGCAGCAAAGAATTACAGATCAGTGAGCCTATTAGCATACACACAAAGTTTATTAGTGAATGGGAGAGCAAAAGCAAAGGTGGCCAAAGGCCGGGGTGGCAAGCTTTCCCTAGTGTGGGCCAGTGGCTCAGTGGCCAGAGAACCAAGAGACCCAAGAACATGAGTCCTTTGTTCCGGGGACTATATAATTGGTGGGATGGGGTGAAGAAGTTACATATTGATTGACAGATAAAGGTGGTACCAGCTATTCTAGGGGGAACATGACTACCCAAAATTAGGTATGTGTTGGGGTCTGTTAGCCTGAATCCTTATCTTGCTTCAGACTCCATTTGTTCATTTTGTTATAAAACACATAAGTGAAGGGAGGCAGTTAATTAAAGTTGGGGCAGTTACCTGAAGTTATTTATGGGCTCTCTCTGTAAGCATTAGGGACTCCCTGTAAAACAGACAGTGACCTGAGGTAGGCAATTAACCAAAGTTGTTTTATGGGCTCTTCCCTTTGGGCACTGTGGACCCTCTCCTGCCTTTCCTGCCTTGGGATGAAAGCACAGTTTCAAAGGCTTCCCTTCCCAGATAGGGGAAAGGATACATAGAATTTCAAGGACTTTCCTCCTTCCATGCTCGCATGGTGTTTTCTTGTGATGTTGGAACACCTGGCAATATTATCAGACCAGACCCAGGACTGCTGAGTTAGTGAGTGAGACATGTCTCCCTCTGCTTCTAGCCTCCTCTGTTATGCTCTTTGTTAGATGGCAATGGTGAAGGTCCTGGCTTTCTTTCCCCTCTGCTACTCATTCTACTGTAACAGAAGCATTATTGCATCAATTTTCAGAAATGCAGCATAAAAGATGAGTTGTAGCCAACAGATAACTTGTACAATTTCCTTTCCTATGATAACAATTTATTAATTTAGGTTACAAAAAGAGAGATCCCTACTGGATATGAGGAAGGCAATGATCACCCTCTTAATTCTGTAAGTCTCTGCCCAGAAACTTACCACCCTCCATACACACATAGGAGTATAGGGATAGACAAAGAAAATGAAAAGAAAATTTCAGTTCAGCTATCCTGAGAAATTCACCCTTCTGTTTCTCCAGCAGTAGGTAAAACATAAAATTCTAGGGTGGCCATTTACCAAGAAAAAAATATATAGAGCAACTTACAGAAAAAGTTTGTCTTATTGAAGACATTTTTTTCTTTGGTGGCTTCTGATTAATATTATTTTTTTTAAAAGTTACTTTCTCACTTTCTCTGTTCCCCACATCATACCTTCTGTACAACAATTTGATTTTATGTCTTAAAAAGTAGGGATTATGCCATGTGAGTCTTTAATTATTTCTGTTTGTCACAATATTGCTATTAATACTCAGGCCGGAGATGTTCAAACAATTCCATGCTGCCAATATAAGCACAGGAAATCACATACTCTCTAAATTGATTTAGTCAGGAACAGAATGTGAAAATATAAGTAAATCCCACTGGGAGTTCTGAAGCCGAAATCTTGACTATCAATACATCCTAGAAAAAAAGTTTTCACATCATCTATTAAAGTATCATGTAAACTGTAGCGACAATAAATATTGTGCAGCTTACATATGTCCAAACAATAAAAGCAAAGCATATTTTTGTAGATCTTTAAAGCATTCTTTAATATTTTGTATTACAAGCCAGACTAAAGTATAGTCATGCACTGCATGATGACATTTCAGTCAAGAATAGACCAACACAGGATGCAAAATCAAGTGGAATTGAGAATGCATGACAATGCATTACTGTTTTGTGAAGGTCTCAATCTATTAATAGTAAACGCTGTTGTCTAGAAAGGTCTGGGGGCACTCACCTGGGCTTTTGAGTTTTCCACAGACATTCCCACTTTCCAAACCAGTGTTACAGTTGGAAATGATCTTTATGGTTCTTACTATGATTGCAAGATGCCCTTCAGAGATAACCATTATGAAACTTGGAGAATCAAGTTCGTGGCTTACAGGTCTTAAGGCATAACAAGGTATTCCAGGAGGCAAACACTGAGGTCTCTGGTAGAAGTAAAGTACAGGGCCTGGGATTCTACTTTTATTGGGGTCGAGGATGAGTCCTAGGGCTTTGCAGGCTCACTCTTTATTGGTGAATTTAAAACAGAAGAGCAAGAAATTAAACTGCAAGAAGGAAACAAGTAGCTTCATGGTCAGTTACTAAAATTGACCAAGATCTCGAAAACAAAGGAGCTTCCTGAGGGAGGGTTTTGGCTCCTTACCTAGTCCTGGCTCAGTGTGTTTATTTGTGATAGCCTTCCTCGAATTGGATGCCTCCAGAATCAAAGCTTAACTTGGGCACTTGAATTACAAAAAGAAAAGCCAACTGTTGGGGCACAGCACTTACTCCTCTGTTTGCAGTGATGCTGGTGTAAACAAATCTACTGAGCTGCCAGTCCCATGAAAGCATAGCAGGTACAATTACAGTAGCAGGCTATACCATGTAGGTTTGTGTAAGTGCACTCTGTGACATTCACACAATGACCAAATCGCCCAACAACACGTTTCTCAGAAAGTATGCCCATTGTGAAGCAGTGCATGACTGTATTTCACGTCATTTAAGCTGCATTATTACAAGTTTAAACAAAGGAAGAGGTTAAGGTCTTTGTTCACTTATATAAGATGTGACTTAATTCAAGTAAATTGAATAATGTACATTTTAATATCATCAAGGTTTTCAGATGGTTTCATTTCTAATATCTTTCTCAGTGACATTTGTGTTCCTTTGCCTTGCTAGTCATCTACACATCCATCTCAGACATGATATTCTAGACAGCAGACAGTTTACAGACTGTGGGAGAAAACAGATCTGAATTAAATGATGGTTCCAACACACTTAGTAACTGTGTTACCAGGAGCATGTTATTTGATCTCATTGAGCCTCAGTTTCACATCTTTAAACAGGGACACACTACCAACTTTGAAGATTTGTTGTGAGAATTAAGTGGTTTTCTCAATGATCACAGTATTTGACATACTGTGGTCATTGAGGAATTTAACAGGTACTCAGCCCATAGAGTTAAAATGCAGAGAGCTCACGTTAAGAAGAAATATCTTCAAAAAGAATAGAGAAATGAACACAAATATACAAAAGAGAAAATACTACTGACCAATGATACTAAAAAATTAAAATACAAACTTGCTAAAAATCAAAGAAAAGTACATTAAACAAGTTTGCGTATAATAGTTTTAACCGTTGATTTAGTAGGAAATTTTCTAAATTACAATGCACAGAAAGTGAAACTATGACAAAAAATGGATACAAACATAGGCTGTTGACATTTGGTTATGCCTTCTAAAAAAATAAGAGCTATTATCTAATATTTAGAATTATTTTCTAAGCTTTTTCTAAAGTGTTATTTCTGAAGTGTGAAAACTTTTATATTCATGAAGATATCCCTGAATGCATAAATTGCAATAACACAAAAGTGGAATAAATTATGTCCAACAAAGAAAGAATGCTACAGTGCAGTTTTCTTTACTCATTCAATATATATTTACTTACAGATGCCGGCCCTGTTTTATAGGCTGGGCATACAGTGGTGAATAAGACAGATACGCTCTTGCTGTCAATGGCATGGACTATATTTTAATAGAGGAAAGATAGAAATTAAATATGCAAATAAATATGCAAAATTATTTACTGAATATGCAAAATTATTTCCATAGCAGGAATAACTGCTATGAAAATAATAATCTTGTGAAGCATAATATGATTGAAAGTTGGGAGAGAAAGTGAGTAATACAGATTGAATGATCTGGGAAGGTGATATTTGACTTGAGACTTGAATGATAAGAGTGAACCAGACAGCTATACGAACATCTGTAGAATATAATGTAATTACAGAAAATCATAAAAAATACAGAGAACATAAAGTACAGTTGCATAAGCCCTCAATACAACTAAAAATTCATTATTATATAGAAAAAATGCATTAAAGTGGCAATAGTAGTGGTACCAATATGAAAGGGGTATGAGTGTTATTTTCCATTTGTATCTTTTAGTTTAATATTATTTTTATGCTTAAAATGGAAAAATATAAATAGAAGTAAACATAACAGAGACAAGATCATGTGTCTCATTAATGCTTTTCATATCAGAGTACCTAGCATAGTATTTTAGACAAACATGCTTATTACATGCTCTTTTAATTAGTGATTATTATACAGAGAAACTGAAATAATAATAATAATAAACGGAATTATCAAACATCTTTTTACTCATTATTAATCTTTTACTAAACATACTGCTAGCTGGCTTCTCTGCCCTTGCTACTCCATTCAAATCTTTCCCACAATCATTTTCTAAGACACAAACAACAAATCCATCGTAATTTTTATCCTGGCCTCTTTAATTTTTTTATCAACATCACCTCTGGAAGGTAGACGTCTTGCAAGAAAGCAATAAGTGGGTTTTCAAAATGATCTCTCCCATTCATATGTCACTTCACATCCACTCCTCATTCCTCTCTTGCTTTTATAATCAGAAATAATGGAAATAAAAATGTAAGAGTTCTACAAACATTCATAAGTGTACAGGGCACATCTGTCAGAATATCTGCACTTATAGGTTACAGCCTGTCTAATGTCTGTTCAAAAAATGTAATTAGTTTCTGGAGGTCCAAAGTCAAATACATTGTCTTAGAAAATAGTATTAGAGCAAGCCACAAAGCTCTCTACTTGGTAATTTAAATGACTGACCGCTCAATTTATAGGCATTCCCAGCAATAAAATTCAGCCTGAACTTAATAATAGCACATTTTATGTGACAACGATGACAATTACAATCTATAGTTACTGCGGTCGCCCTTTGGTCTAGGGGAAAAATGACAGTATTAATTATACACAGTTGCCATTTATCAGACTTAACTTGGCGGCGATTGAGCTCAGGACCATCTCCAACTTGACTTCTACATTTACCATTTTCTAATCCACTGAAACAAAAATAATTAGAGTAGAGAAAAATGAGTGGCTCCTTCCTCCACTGCCTTTATATCTGATTTCATGTACAGTATAGTTGCTGAATCACATTAAATTTTTATCGCTTGGTTTAAAAGCCTGCCCCTGTTTACTTTCTAAACTCCATAGCAAAGGGAATAATATTTCCTAGGTGTTAGAGCCTGCATACAACTTTTACTTTTATATTTTTATATTATTTTTATATTTGGACTATTTGGGAACCTGGGGTCCCTGTTATCTTCCCTACTTGTTCATATGACTAATATATTGAGATATAAAATTATTTTAAAACATGGCAAGCTATCTTAAGGGTTAAAGTTCATAAAAGGACATAAAAATGGGTCCTAAATAGTTTATTTTCAGTCAGTTACTTTCCATAATTCTTATTCAATTATGTACCTGCCTTATTCAATCTTTATCTTCGGGGGGTGGTGCAGGGCGGGGGTTCTCTGTGCTCTGCAGAACCACAGTAGTCATTTAAGATTTAAGACAATTATAAAATCATGTTTATTTGTTTCTGTGCTCACAGTTCTACAATGTCTTCTTAGAAAGCTTGGAGAATTCTAATTTACTAAATCCTATTTTGGTTTAATATGCATTCCCTCATGAGTCATTACTTAACCTTGAGAAATATTGTTCCTATTTTTTTTAAAAAGATATTTTGAGGCTTAGAAATCTTAAGAAACAGTGACACTTAAAATTAGAACTTCTAGAACAAGCCTCCAAAAGATGGCGTGGTTAGAGGTATCATAAAGGTATAAATGACTGTATCAACATCTGCTAATATCTCCTGGTTCTGTCACTGTTTGCTCAAAGCACTTGTTAAGAATATCCCTTATTTAACAACTTCATACCAGGTAACTTCAAATAAGTTGAAATATATCTTAACAGATAGAATTCACAAGAGATTTTTCATCTATACAGATACTATGTCATGCTGAAAAACAGATTATAAAGAAGAGTCAAGAAAACTGGAACTAGAACTAACTGTATAGATACTACTCCAAGATTTTTGGAAAGCTGCTTAATTTCTTGTGTCTCAGTTACAAATCATCTGTAAAAATGATGGGGCTGAAATGTAAATACTTGGGAGATAGCCCTCCAGTATTCTCAGTACCCTAGGACTTAACCCAGGGACCTGCTTCAGGCTGCGATCATTTAGCCCTTGGGAAGATATGCAAGTTTCACTATTCTTTGACATCTCACCATTCTACTAGACTAATGGCTATAGATCTAATTCTTTATGGTATACGTAAAGAATGAAACAATTCTGAGGGAAATAAAATTGGATACTCCCTATCTTTATATAGATGGTTTGACATACTTTTTTTTTTTTTTTTTTTTGACTTTACAATGATGTGAAAGTGATACACATTCAGAGGAGATTAGGATTTCAAATTTTGAATTTTGATCTTTGCCCAGGCTAGTAATACATAGTACAATACTCTCCCATGATTCTGGGCAACTGCAGAGAACTGCAGTTTCCAGTCGGCTCTGTGATCAAAAGAACAAACAACCAAACAGCCTATAGTGTACTTTGTTGTGCCTTTTGGAGATTGTGTTTTGGGCTTTTATATCCCATCATGTCTATATAATGCCTACCTGTGTCTTTTGCTTCTAATGAAAAGAGGAAGACAAATATTCTTGAAATGAAATGCAAGATAATTACCCAACTGAAGGCTAATGTAAGTGTTCTAAGCACATTTAAGGTAGGCTAGGCTAAGCTATAGTGTTCAGTAGGTTGGGTGTATTAAATGCATTTCACCTTACAATATTTTCAACTTATGGTGGGTTTATTGAGATGCAGCCCCATCATGAACTGAGGAGTATCTATATTGCATAAATGTCCACATCTGGGAATGCTAGTGTGTTTTGCAGGCAAGTTTTATTTCCTTATCACTTATTACTCCTAGAATGCATCAGAATCACCTGGAGGGTTCTTAAAACTCAGATTGCTAGTTCCCTCACTTCAAGAATTTCTGATTTAGTCATTTAGAGTTAGAGCCTGATAACTTACATTTCTAACAAGTTCCTAGGTCATGCTGATGCTGTTGATCATGGACCACGCTTTGAAAATCACTGAGTTACATTCATCATCAGTGGCTTTGGATTTTATGAAGCCTGGAACGTATAAAAACTTAAGAGCCCCAGTTTGTATAAATGCAAGATTAGATGTAGGGACTGGAATGGGCATGGAATTCATTACTTCACAGTACTGTACATAAATCTCCTGACAGTGATCAAATATGATAGAGAGTTAATAGTTCTCTACATTATAGCAACTGTATAGATACACCTGGGATTTATTTTGACATCATAAATATAAAATAATTACCTGCATGAAATAACTACTTATTTAGTTGGAGAATTTTTTAATGACTAAAAAATTATCTTCTTCTTCACAAACTAATGGCAAACAGACCTTTATCTGTGGTCAATAAAACTTATCTGACTCTGCAGTGTCTAAACATATTTATATGCTATTGGGTGGAAAGTTGTTACAGTGGCATGAAAGAACTGTCAGAACTAGTGGTTCATGTGAGGGCATTTGAAGTTTATTCCTAGTATCACCTTGCCCAATCTTATTGGTCCTGTATAAAGCTTTATTTCTTTTCACTACACCCAGGCTCAAATCCTATTTTAGAATAACAGTACTATTCAAACAGTGTTTGAGCTTGCAATTTACCAGCATGAGCCTCTCACATATTCCTATTTTCCGAAACTGAAAGATGAAAAAAAATTGTACATTAAATTTTGTCCCAAAACAATCTCCTGTATACAAGAAAAAAAGAAAAGAAATTGTGTCTTAAGTCATTTATGTTTTTAAATTATAGGGATCAATTAAAACTGAAAAAAATGTATTTAAATACACACTGTTTTTTATATCATTTTGAAAAGAATATTTAACACGTCATATCTTCTGACAAATCCCAAAAATTCCACAAAAGGCTGTGGGACTTCAGAATGAGTCACCGAAAATGTGTCTCTAGTCTGAAGATTATTTTGCGCTAAAGGCAAATGAGACCCTGTGGACTCAAGAGAAGCTTCAGCACCCCCACATCCTAACTACCTAGAGAAATTTGAATGAGGGAACCTGTTCATAATAATACATCAGAGACAGCTGTTTTTTATTTATCTGTAAGGCGGGGCAAACTACCAATAACTGAACATTTGCAATGACCCTCTGAAACTCCAAGGTGCCTTACTTCATCCTCAGCTTGGAAGAGCATATATACTTCATTTTCCCTTCTTGTCTCTGAACCTTTCATGGGTGTGGGGTCTCTGACTCTCTCATGTGAGTATGCATGCGTTCTCAGGCACACAAAATTAAATTTCATTTTCTCTTGCCAATCTGTTTCGTGTAGCTTTGATTATTCAACAAACCAGAACCAAAGGAGGGAAGGGGAAATTTTTCCCCTCCCCGACACTTCAAAATGTCTTTTTTAATATCTGTAAAAACATCTCCTGAGGAAGCTGCCTTTCTCTTGCCCAGGTCTCAGAAAAAATATCTTGCCAACAACAAGCTAACCTCACTTCTTCAGATATTTCCTGCCAACCCCACTGATTTCACTGAGGGCTCCTGGGTTTAGAGAATAAAAGCAGCTCAGATGGTTTTGAAAAGTAGAACTGGGATCTGACTTTTAAGGGTCTAAATTAGATGAGCCAGATGCACCTACCCTCTACACTGAACAAAGAGGAAAAAATACAAGCATTTCATGAAACTTCAAAGGCCCGCCACTGTCACTCAGGGTACAGGTTTTCCCACTGCAGGACAGAAGCCGCATGTATCCAGTTATGGCAGAGTTCTAGCACAATCAGTTTATTGAACACTCTGACCCAACTTTGAAGTGCAATAGAGCCTGAGAGTATTAGCACAAACCTTTAACACAGGTCTCTGATCAGCCCGCAAACTGTCTTTGGCTATAATATGGAACAAAAAGGGAAGGGATCAGGATTTAGTAATTATCCCACTGCTTTGAGCTACACAGATGTCCCAGATTTTAATCCAAAGCAGAGATGAGTTCCTTTTTTTTTTATCTGAAAAATCCCTCTCACGAAAACTAAGCTACATACACCCTGGTGGTCATATTCAACGCTACTTGCTAAGACGACACAGTTTTTCAAGTCCTTTTGTAGCTGCAGTTGAAGGGGCTGTCCTTGCACACACTCAAAATGTGAGCTTCCCCACCAGGCACAACTCCTTGGAGTTTGGGCCTGTATTTCATTCATCTACTTAAAGGGCCTAGGAGTACTTGGCACAGAAGTAGTGGTCAGTAATTATTTAAAGCATGAGTAAATAGATACATAAAATATTGAATAAATGAGAATGAGAAAAATAACTTATGTATATGAAATAAAATTGAAGTATTTCAGGAGCAGGATTTTCCAATATGGTTTAAAATATAAGATCCAGAACCCCGGAAGAAGATACGATAAGTTCTCTAGTCACTGATTATTATTATTATTATCATCAGTGTGAGGCCCCTTTAACAGCAGTCCTAAACCAGGGAGAAAGAAAAGGGAAGTAGGAATTCATATGCAACTGGAAGGTAACAAAAGTTTTCTTAATTCCTTGGAAACATCCTTAATCCCAGACATCTCTGTGGAACCATCTTAAAGTAGGTGTGCCATACACTTTTTACCTATCCTGAACCCAAAAATATCTTTTAACTGTCCCTGTTGGGATTGTCAAATTCACTCCCCTTAAAAAAATCAGATTTCTTTGTGTGCATGCACACACACACACTTGCATATGAGAGAGAAAGAAACAAGCATTAAAGGGAAAACGGAATGGAAAGAAACCAGCAAATGGGATTTTTAAAACTAGAAAATATTCAAAGATTATCAAAAAGAAAGTTACCATTATTACAAATTTTAGGTCAATAATAATAACTAAAAATATTTTAATCTCCAGGGTTTATAATACATTTCAAAAAAATAAACATGGAGCTATATAATTGGATACCCATAATAAAATGCATTATAAGTGTTCACTGGGGTAGTCTATAATTAAAAACAACTCTAGACTTGTGTTTCTAAGATTGTTATGAAGGTCAAAAACAATATTAAGAAGTATTCTCTTGGTCTGACCCCAACTAAGTCTCTTAGTTGGTACATCTGAGATCTATTTATTTATTTTGCTTCTTACTGCTATGTATATTTGAAATAAATATCTCCAAGTAGTTACAGAGATAAACAATTTAGATTTGTCTTGTATTTTATTATTTACTAAGTATAGTGAAATATTAATAAAATATTAGAATATTAGCTGGTATAAAGAAATGTTAATTGGCATTTACTAAGGATTTGGTAGCTATCTAGCCCAGAGAGTCTGTCTCACTTCGTATCTTGGTGTGTGTCTGGTCGGTTACATTCTGGTGCTCAGGCATACAGGGAAGTGTTGGTGGCCACATAATCAGCATGTTACTCTTCTACAGGTGAAATGAACAGGGCCTGGGAATTCTTCCTTACTTAAAAGAAAATTTAAGTATTATTTGTTGTCCTTCGCACACTTTGATATAGATATAATGTGTCTACAGCATTTTAATGGAACTAATTTAATTCTTATTTTAAAATAACTTGTTTTTTACTTTTTAATTATTTTTCTTAAGTTGCATTACAAAGTATATATTTTGGGAGAGAGAATCATAATTAAAAGTTTAAGGCACAATCATGACCAAATATTTTTCTGGTATGAGAAGAGTACTGGATAAAAATTAAGAGGAAAATGTACAAGAGAAAATGTTTATTTTTTAAATATATATATAAACCCATATAGCGTTCTAAGGAGAACGGACCTTAGTAAGTGAAAGGTTTTCTATTTGCTGAACACAGGGTTGAAGATAAATATTTGGAAAAAGGAGCTAGTGAGGAGCTGAACAGTTCTCTATCATGAGAGAGAAAGAGGAATTACCAAGGCCCAGAGAAAAGCCGAGAGGTAAATACTGAAGTCCAGGGTGCTGGTTCACCATCCTCCCACATAGGCTACCTCATCTCTCCAGTCTCCAGTATACATCATACATAGTGGAGGAGGATGGGACAAATGAGATTTTGAAAAGAAAAAGATTAAATAGGGATTCCAGCCATTTTCTATGGGATATACAGTATAAACCCTCTCCTGCTTTTCCATCTCATCATCAGGTGATTCTAAATTGCTCACTTATGCTCCTAGTTTATTGGTTTCTTGTGTGGTATCTCAGAGAGAGAGAAGATAGTCAATGACTTTCCAATGTTATGCTGTTATAAAATTTTGACTTTTATTAAAAGAAACTGGTTATAAAAGACTAATAGATACGAACATATGCAAATATGCCAAGCCTTGCCATGCATTTAATTGAGTATTGTGAACATATACTAATATACTCAAATGTACAAAGATTAAATATTTTGAAAGACCAGTGCAAACTGAGAAGCTTAATGATTTATGTCATATTTATAAGAAGCTTAATTAAATGCTCACAAATAGCAGGAGAAATTTCATTCCAAGGTCTGGACAATGTCAAGGTAATCTGTGAGAACTGGCTAACACTTTGATGGTTTTCAACATGTTAAAATACAATATATAATTTTAAGTGTTCTTATTTTAAAATCATTTTTGAGACAATTGAATTGCTTTTTACAATTAAATTGAATAGTTTTGTAGAGCCCCTCAAACGTGGATTTTCAAAACCCAGAATTTGAAAACAACTTTGGGATAGGGAGCAGTGAGGAATATTACAGGAATGTTCCCCTCCTTTCTCTTTGATTTGTAGAAACCAAAGAGGTTAGTGATTACAAACATGATTCTGAAGACAAAAGGCCTTGCTTTAAGTCTCAGTTCTGTCTCTTATTAGACATGTGATCTTGGGCAAGTTTCTCAACTTCTCAGTGCTTTAGTTTCTCCATCTTTTAATGGGATTTAAAAAAATACTTATCTCAAAGGCTTGTTGTGAGGATTCAATGAATTAACATAGATTAAACACTTAGAATAGAGCCGGGCACTTTTTGAGTACTATATATACAGTCTTACTTGATTAAATAGTCATAGTCACTAGCTTCAGCTTCTACAGAGACACTGTTCCTTCTTTCCCTTCTCCCTGGCCTAGAACTTCAGTCTGGAGGGTGAACTCTTGGTGTTACTCAGTCCCACAGAAAGACTCTTGAGTCTCAGTCTTATGTAATTTACATTAACCAATTCTTTAAAGATAAAACTATCAATTTTAAAAGACAAAAGAAATAGCAATTTATTTCACAAAGCTACTTCTAGAGTCAACTCATCCTATTGGAGAATTAGCATTAGAAGTATAGAATATGATTATTAGAGTATCTCTCTGATTTAATATACATGACATGTCTACAAATCATATATTCACTGCCCATTGTCCATAAGCTGTTGTTCATTCAGAATGTCTTATTTGGGGTGAGCATGTGACCCAGTACTGACCAGGCACAGAGATACATTCAGAATAGGGTATATGACACAAGGCTTTTCAAGCAGGCTCCTTCTGGGTCTTTGCAGGGAGGCTTTCCATAAGTCTCCTCAGTTATCTCCTGCTTGCCTACCTCTGTCCTAATTGTGGGTGGAAAGACTTGGAGCACTGAACAGTCATCTTTTCGAACTAGAAAAGCTTTCTTCAGAATGAAATCAATGCACAGAGGAATGCAGTATGAAAACGTGGGATGGGCAGTGTGGAGAGAGAACTGACTTGCTTGAGCCCCTGGATTCGGCCATGTCTGAAGATAGAAGAACCCCTGAATTTTCAGGTACAATAAATCCCATTTTTGAAAGAGGCAACTTTGGTTTGAGTTGTATTTCTGCAGCATGCAACCAAGAATCTGTTTAATATGCATGCCCATCTGGATAACCCTAACATGGTCAACAATTTAATTAATGAACAAATGATTGCTACCTGTTATGCTACAATACCATAACAGTTCCCTAATGGATCATTATCTCCAAATTCCTTACTCTTACTCAGAAAGATAGCAAGGGAGAAAAATCCTGGAAAGATTTCTCTTTGTCCTTTCCCTGATTCTCACCTGCTCCCACATCACTGCGATGACAGACCCTCAGTGCTCCCCGCACTCCCAGGAGGACTGGAGCCTGGTCACATCACTGCTACTTGTGCTTCTATGCCCAGAATAAGGCTCCTCCACAGTAAAGTGCACCCTGGCTGGGAGCTGGGTGCTGAGTATATAAAGCATATAAGGACCTGGTGTGCTGGGAGTCTGGGAAGATGAAGGCATCTCACCAGGCACTCCAGGCTCTTCTCCACATGTGCTCTCTTGGCTGACCTGCTCTCACCACCATCAGCCAAGACACCACCCACTTTCTCTTAGCAAGCCTACAGGCTTTCTTTTTTTCCCCTCCATACAGCCAGGTATCTGTTTCTTTCTTTGGCTGTTTACCATGCAATCCCTGTGAGAAGCCTGGGCCTCAAGCTCCAAGTCCCAAGTAGAGTTGAGACTCTTTTCTCTCCTATTATTTCTCTGTCCACCCAATGCCAGGTCATAAAACTTAGCCCTTTCATTTTTCTTGAGAGATCATTACCTTCTTTCTTGTCCATACATTTAGATCCTAATCAATTGCATGCAAATATCACATCAACATATTTTCTTTATTGTTATATATTACTATAAACATCTACTATATTCAGCAATTAGTGATATAAAGAAACCTAAAATATATAAATAATTTCTGCTTTCAGTTCAGAGTAACTTTTAAAAATGAAAATAATCAGAAAACAATTACTTAACTATAAACCATTAGTTGTAAGAACAATTAGATTTTACATAAGAACATATTTAATCTAGTATTTCCTTAGATTTTTTTTAAGATAAATACATCTCCAGAACTTTAATATTCCCAAAGTCTCAGACATTTTTATGGCAGGAACAGTAAGTAGTATGCCTGACTCTTTTGCTCATTAAAAGTCTCAGAATAACACATTGACTTCACAGTGTGTAACTCAAAGTTGTTTGTCAAGGTGTAAATTGCCACATGTTACAGACTATAAGGATCCCTCATCAATTGTGTGATGGTTAATTTGAAGTGTCAGTTTGAAGGGGGTAATATTGAATGAGATTAACATTCGAATCAGTGAATTGTGAGTAAACAGGCTGCTCTCCACAATGCAGCTGGGCTTCATAAAATCAGGTGAAAGTTTCAATAGAACAAAAAGACCAGCTTCCCTAAGCAAGAGACAATTCTTCAGCAGATGGCCTTTGAACTCCATTAGCTTTCCCAGGTATTTGCCTGTCATCCTTTAGACTTCATGTCCACCAGCAGCAATTTGGGGTCTCCAGGTTGATGACCTTCAGACTGGAATGCAACCATTCACTATCCTAAACTCTGAACCTGCCAGCCCGCACTATAAATTTATACTTGCCAGCTTCCATAATCATGTAAGTCAATTTCTTATAATAAATCTTTCTATATGTTTTAGTCAGTTGGGCTTTCATAACAAAAATACTGTAGAATAGGCAGCTTAAACAACAGAAATTTATTTCTCACAGTTCTGGAATCTTAGAAGTCCAAGATCAAGGTAATGGTGGACTTGGTTCCTGGTGAAGACCCACTTCCTAGTTTGCAGATGGTCACTTTCTTGCTGTATGCTCATAAATTGAACAGAGAGAACTATGTCCTTTTTCTTCTTATAAGGGCACTCATCCCATAATGAAGCCCTCACCCTCATGACCTCATCTAAACCTTACTACCTCCCAAAGGGCTGTCCTCCAAAAACTATCACATTGGAGATTAGGACTTCAATTTGTGAGCCAGGGGAGGGGCGCAAACATTTGATCTAGAGCTATACACACACATCCTATTGGTTCTGTTACTCCAAACTGTCAAATCATAAAAGTTTAATTTTGTTAGAGCTTAAATGTAACCAAGCTTCAGAAAAGACATAAAGAGAGAAATTAATATGAAATCTTTTATCATTAAACATTTATCAAGCACCTACTCATTATGAGGTACCATGATAAATTTGGGGAATACACAGATAAAGAAAACACATTATTTTTTTGTATATAATTTTATATACTTTTTCTTTTAATTATATTTTATTAATCATGATAGTACAGTTGTCCCAATTTTTCCCCTTTGCTCCCCCTCCACTCAGTACTCCATTCCCTCCAGCAGTCCTTGCTTAGTTCATGTACATGGGTTATGCATATAAGTTTGTATATAAGTTAATTGGCTATTCCATTACCTGTGCTGTTCTTAACATCCTCCTGTCTATTTTGTACCTACCAATTTGTGCTTCTTAATCCCTGAACCTTTTTCCCCACTCTCCCCCTTACTCCTCCCAACTATAACTCTTCAAAGCAGAGATCAGCCATAAACAAGAGATTTCAGAAAACTATCAGTATCATTAACCTAAGCTAGACTTTAAAAATTAATAACATCAAGGTCGCTAAAGAAGACTTTATCTGTATTCTTTTATTAAATGCATTCCAGATTTCTCTATTTCATCACTTTATGCTTTTAAAAATATATATTCTTAATTTGATACTATTTAAAATATAATATCTTAAATACAATAAATATGATAATTCATATATAAATTATGACATAAAAATATATAAAGAAACATATTTTTCAGACTGCATCAGTACCATTAGCTCTGTACTCTTTATTTTTCAAAAAGTTTCCAAGGAATATTGTAGATTATAGGTTCATCTCAATTTTCTACAGTTTTATATATATGATAATTGATATTTTCATCACTTAAATTTCCTGTAAAATCAGGACTGGTGTCGTTAGTCAGGCAAACATTATTGCTGTTAATTTATCTTAGTCTGGCAATTAACACTCTATGCATTCAGTGGCATATTCTTCCAGAGCTTGCATCTTGAATCAAGGGACATACACAATAATTGCTAAAAAAAATCATCAACATCCTGGGATTTCAAAGTTTCAGTACATTAGCTCCCATGCTCAATCTGCTTTATTTTATGGTATGATTATGACAATAGCTAAACAGACCATTTTTAATTGAGACTTCAAAATAAAACATTACACAAACAAGTAGTAAAATGTGATGAACAAAACTAGCCTGGAAGTTAGTAACTTGATTAAAAGTTATGTCTTTTCACCTATAAGTTCCGTAACTTTGGAGAAGTAATTAAAATTCTCAAAGCCTCACTTTTCTTCTCTGTAAAATGGGAAGATAATGCTTACCCAGAGAAACTCACAAGGTTGCTGAGGAAATCACATTAAGAGAGAGAGAGAGAAAGAGAGAAAGAGTATATGTGAGAAGATATTTAGTATGCCAAGTATTCCAATGGTAGTGATAATTCCTTGCTTATACATATGTAAGAGAGAAGTCATCAGTAGGGAGGTTAGTCTCAAAATTTTTATTGTCTTATGTACCTTGCTCCACAAGTTGTGTGGTCTGTCTTCCCTCAGGAAATCCACTGGTCAGGATTTCCCATAACATCACTGATAATCTTCTTTAGGAATAGGTGAGAATATACTACATTAAAAATATAATGTACATGTATATTTGCTATTCCCTATATATTTCATTTTCATTTGAATTTGAGTATTATCACTCCTTATAATGCCTTTTTTCTCCTTTTGTAGTCATAAAATGAATATTTTTAGTTTTATATATAGTTTTTTAAGTAAAATATGTAGGCAAAAATAAAGGGTATATTAGCTGAGGATTATTTTATTTATCACACTATATCAAGCATCATTATAATAAATGCTTCTATAATAAAACCAAAATGTTTTCCTGAAAAAATATTTTGGCCACCTGATTGTTATATGCTTTCATAAATTCTCTTTTTTGCCCCTAAGATGTATTGCATAACATGTTAAAACTCATCTATAAGCTACCAGAAATTCTTCCAAATCCACAGAACCTGATGAGTAAAAGAAATAACAGAACTAAATATTCACAGCCTCTTATCCTGCTCTTATGGTTAATGCTCTTTTCTTCGAAGGACTGCAAGTTTACTGAGGGTAGCCTTGTCATCTACTGCTCATTGCTCTATAAGCACAATACCTTGTAAATAGAAGGTGTTCAATATTCATTGATAAATAGAATGATCACTTGTTTTTGTAAGTTTTTTATTTTTAATTTATACAACTAAGGACCCTCCTCATTATTGAGCTGATAAACATAAAATTTAACTGTTTCTTCAAACAGTTGCACCTCAATGAGGTAAACGTGGGAGCGGGGGGTAGAAAGAACACTGGGTGAAGTCCCAAAATGTAAGTTTTTATGTTTTTTCCCAATTACTATATATACTATGCAAGTCACTTAGTTTCCCATAATCCTCCATTTTATTATCTGTAAAGTAAGGTCAATGCCCGCCTTACCTATTTTATAGGACCATTGTGACATAAGTGAAATCATGTTTGCTATAGGTAGGACACAGTCACCTGCAACATGCAATGACAACTGGAAATGAGTATAAATCTTCATCCAGCCCCTAAATGAGAACAAATGTGACTTGTCACAAGCAAAGATCTATTATTAGACAGAATTTTTTTTGATAGATTGTAAGCATCTTTTTCTCCTTTTTTCTAAATTCAGTAGAGATTGTACAGTTGCTTTCATTGTACCCTAAAACACTTGAATACCTAGAGGCTTGATTTATAATTCCATGTAGTAATGGAGTTGCAAAGTCTCATGTAACTCAGGGCTGCAATTGGAGTTTAAGATGAATCCTTTCTTGGTATTCACCCAATTTATAGTTCTATTCTTTTATGTGTAGGAAGATGAGTACCAGACAAGTTAAAATAAATTGGAGCTCTGAACAAAATATTGGTCTGTAATAGGCTGCTGAATGCTGGGGGAGAAAGTTTTCAGAGAGCTGTTTATATCAGCTTGATTATAGAGCACCCATCATTCTGCTTTCTCTGTATATTCTGGTATTTCTGGCTTTCTATTCAAATATTTAGGGAGCAGCAAATGAGAATGCTCCCTACAGTTAAGTATGAGTCCATAGAACTGTATCAACTACTTCCTTGCTCATGTAACAGCTCTCAGGAAGTTTCTCTGGAAATCTCTGAACAAGACATTATGGTTTTCACATCTGTTTACCATCTGTCTACCAGATGCCAGGTACTGTACTAAGTATGTGAAGACAAAGATATAATGTGACATGACATGTGTCTTGAACTGCACAACTAGGCAGACTATTATAATGTAAAATGATAATCAGGGCTAATATTTATTAAGCATCTATTAACTGAGACATTGTTCTAAGCTCTTTACATATATGAACTTTTTCAATCCTTTCTATAATCCCATGAAATAGATACATAGTATTATTATTCCCACTTTACAGATAAGAAAAACAAGGAACAAAGGCATAACTTACCAAGTATCACATTGTTAATATGAGTTGGAGCTCGATTTACACCATATACTCTGGGAACAGAGGACACACTCAACCTCAGAAACCTGTACATTGTAATTATGCCCCACTTCTGGCAATATCCAAGCTCGGTGCTCAGGAGAATCTGGCCATGGCCCATAATTTATCTTTATGACTCTCATGGGGCACAAAGGGAAACATGTCAATCAATAGAGGGGAAGTAACAATTTAAATGCTTTTTGAGAGCTTTAGATAAACTGACCTTGCCATTTTGGTACAATTTTCCCTACCTTACAACTCAGGGAGCAAAGGTCCATAGAAACCTAGGCCAATCTGAGTCTAACAATCAGACTCTCTGCAGCTCTACAACACAACACCTCTTTCAAAAACCCAGAGTAGCCACAAACAATGATGTAAATGAAACTTTTTTATATTATATTATTTTCTTTTATTTTATTTTATTAATGAAACTCTTAATGACAAACTTTCAGTTACTCATAGAAAAGGACGGTCATATTGTTCAAATTGCCACTTCTACATCAGAGTCAAAAGTGTGCTTTAGAAATGAGTTACACAGGCATGCACTTGCTCCTTGGCACCTGAGCAAAAAAAGATGTCACAAATCAAAGTAAAATGATTCAATTCAATTTTGATCATTTTTGTGGCTTTTCTACTCCTGGAGATTATAAAGGGTCTCATAAAATCAGATGTGCTGATATTGTCCACCAGTCTCTGGTACGGCTCCTTGTTCATGGACTGGCTAGGAGTGTGCCAAGCTTCAGCAAAAGAGCAGCAAGACATCCAATCCAAGATGCCATACACCCACAATGCTAGTGCCCAACCTCTTCAGGCCCTTTTGCAGTCAGGGCTCCAAAAGGAGTCAGAACACCATGCAAATGACTGAGTTAAAAACAGCTCACTGAAAGAAATATTTATAGAGGTGTGGTCAAGATTAAAGGAACCCACAAGAGAGGTTGAAGCTCCAGAGGCTAGCAGCAGAAGGAAGGCAATATGAACCCTAGGCCTAAAGGAGCAAGAGTAGGAGACAGTTTTGCAGAAGCCCAGTGAGAACTGGTGTGGAGGAAGGCCCCACAGCCAGACTGGTAGGAGGACACAGCTATAGCCATGCACTCAACACCTAAAGAGGAAAGGATCAGGGAAGAATATTTGGACATCTCTCTCCTCTAGTCTTCTCATCTGCCACTGCCTCCCTTAGTTTAATAACAAGCCAGCTGGTACAGGAGTCCAAGAAGAACACAAAATGTAGAGGAAGGCAACTGACAGAGAGTGACAAGTGTAGCTCCCTTTTGAGTTTCCACCATTCTCAGGATGCTTCCACAGGACCTGGTGCTTAGACCCCTCTCAACCTGCATCCTGTCCTTCTAGTCCCTCCATATTGGTCTTCAACCCCAGCCTGAAAATTCCATCCTTCACCTTTTTTTAAAAAGTATATTTCATTAATTATGTTGTTACAATAGTCCCAATTTTTTCCCCTTTGCTCCTCTCCACCCAGTACCCCACTTCCCTCCAGCAATGCCACACCCTTAGTTCATGTTCATGGGTCATGCATATAACTTCTTTGGCTTCACCCTTTCTTATATTATTCTTAACTTCCCCCTGTCTATTTTGTACCAACCAATTATGTTTCTTCATTTCTGCACCGTTTCCCCATTTCTCCACCTTCTGCTTCCCAGCTAATAACCCTCCAAATGATCCCCATACCTATGATTCTGTTCTTATTCTGGTTTGCTTAGTTGGATTTTGTTTTTATTTTTTAGATTCAGTTGTTGATAGTCGTGAATTTGTTGTCATTTTAGTGTTCATAGTTTTGATCTTCTTTTTCTTAAATAAGTCCCTTTAACATTTCATATAATAATGGCCTGGTGATGATGAACTTTAGCTTTACCTTGTCTGGGAAGCACTTTATCTGCCCTTCCATTCTAAATGATAACTTAGCTGGATAGAGTAATCTTGGTTGTAGGTCCTTGCTTTTTATCACATTGAATATTTCTTGCCAGTCCCTTCTTGCCTGCAAAGTTTCTTTTGAGAAATCAGCTGACAGTCTTATAGGTACCCCTTTGTAGGTAACTCTCTGCTTTTTTCTTGTTGCTTTTAAGATTCTCTCTTTATCTTTCAACTTTGGCATTTTAATTATGATGTGTCTTGTTGTGGTCCTCCTTGGGTCTAGCTTGTTTGGAACTCTGTGTGCTTCCTGGACTTGTATTTCTATTTCCTTGGCAAAATTTGGGAAGTTTTCCTTCATTATTGTTTTACATAAGCTTTCAATTTCTTGCTCTTCCTCTTCTCCTTCTGGCACTCCTATGATTTAAATGTTGGCATGTTTAAAGTTGTCCCAGAGGTTCCTAATCCTCTGCTCATTTTTTTCAATTCTTGTTTCCTCATTCTGTACTGGTCGACTGTTTTTTTCTTCCTTATGTTCCAAATCATTGACTTGAACCCTGGTTTCCTTCCCTTCACCAATGGTTCTGTGTGGATTTTCCTTCATTTCACTTAGCATAGCCTTCACCTCTTCCCTTATGCATTTGCTGTAATCAAGCATATCTGTCAAGCCTGTGAGCATCTTCATCATCAGTGTTTTTGAACTCTGCATCTGTTAGGTTAGCTATCTCCTTGTCACTTAGTTCTCCCACTGGAACCTTGACCTGTTCCCCATTTTGAGCCATACTTCTCTGTCTTCTCATCTTGTCAGGCTCCTGTGTTTGTTTGCCTCTGAGTCTTAGGTAGAGCAGTCGCTCCTGTTATGTTTTAAGGGGCAGAGCCTTAGGGATTCGTCAGTCCCATTCTTCACCTTTACAGGGCAAAGTTAGTCTCTCCCACAAGGACTTTTGTCTTTCTTAGGGTTATCTCCATGATGTCTCCTAAAACAATAAATTGTTAGTTCCCAAGGTATAAGGAATCTTGGAATTGAAATACCTGTTCTTTTATCCTATTGAGTATGTAAATTTGAGGGTGTTTGAATTGTATTGAAAGGTAAATTAAATCATATTCCCCCACTGAAGTGAGAATAAGTCAAACTGGTATTTCTCAGTATGTTAAAATTGTCTTGCCAAGGAGGATTTGCTGAGAGTTCTATTCACATAAGGGTAAACAGATGAACCTAGCACCAGGCAAGAAGCTGACTGAACCAAGAGAAATGATTGCACAATACACATTCTCCAGGAGCTTCCTAAAGTGTTAAAATATAAAAATCCATCTCACACAACTCTCAGATACAGAGAGTTCTGTCTTGTTGATCAACATTTCTGTACAGGGTATGTAACAACCTACCATTTTAGGTGTTTTACCTTTCAATAAATTGGTTTGGACTAGTATTTTGAAAAGCATCAAACTCCTATCCAAATAATTTTGAAAGGTTTTTTTTCTTTCCTTACCTTTTTCTCTATAGACATATACACAGAAGTGAGGTATTATGGTGTAAGTGTAAGTGGACTTTGAGACTAAAGTGCTGAATTTCATATTAGGAATGAGTAAAAGAGAAAGAATTTCCAAGAGCTGTCACTAATACCAGGACTAAATTTCCCACAATTTTAAGAAGTAATGTCCTTGAATGGTTGTAATGTAACAGAGGGGTCCCAAAGGTCCCCACAGCTCATGATTTTGTGGATAGAGGAAGGAAATAATACAGCCTTTAAGGTACTTTGCATATCTATGGCAGGCTGGTATCAAGGGCCAGTAAAAGGGCAGATGATACTGTTTAAGATATGTACTTTGCATATCAATGACAAGGGGACAGTGGAGCTTTTCCTGAAGGAGAGAGCCAGAAGGAAAGGAGCTAGCCATAAGAAGGGGGCCATGCTATTTGAAAGGATGAAGAAGGGCCCCACCATCAGCTGTGAAGTCTGGTGTGAAAGAAGAAGCCACATGATCTGAAAGGGTATAGACAGGAGTCAGCTATGAGGTCTGGTGTGTAAGAGAGAGAGAGCCATGATGTAGCATCTATGCAGTTTATAGTAAAGCTGTTCCATTGTGAGAAAGAAGCAGCAGCAAGCAGCTATGCAGTTTGTAGGGATGATTTGGCCATGCATCCTGGCTTAGTAAGGAAGCAGGCATGCTGCTGCTTTGATCATGCCAGTTCTAGCTGACTCGGAAGTCACCCAGGATTCTTCCTTGCAGACCCAGACTCTATCTGGCCTCTTAGAACTTGAAACATACAGAGAGGACACTCTCTTACGACTTGTAACCTTCTTGGGCTTCACCATGATCCAGTGTAACACAGCACTTGCTTTCCTGGACTGTTATATGGAGGCTGATAACTATACCCCAGGTCCTGAAGGAGAGAGCTGACAGATAAGGAATGGGGAACTTCTGGGCAAATGTTTGGCTTATAGCCTGTTGGGGAGCAAGGGAAGTGCTGGGTATCATGGGAGCACAGGGCTCTGAGCAGGAGTGCTACCAGTCCCCCCAGGTTGGAATATTATAAAGACCTGTTTTTCTCAACACTAATTGTTGGGTCTTACACCAAGGCCTCATGTGAATGAGTCCCCCTTTGCTTGGTAACAGTAAGAGTTTTAATTTCAAATATACACTTAAAATTAAAATTATAAATCATGATTCCATTTACAAAAAGCAGTGCTTCTTGTGGTCTTATCTTTCCAACTATAATACTTCAATATATTGGATAGTCTATAATAGTATAGTATACACTGATATATTGGCATTGAATATTATATGTGAGTATATATTAAATATTATATAGCAACAATGTTTCAATTGTATTATTCCAATTGTCTCTTATGCCATCAGTAAAAAGCTTTTCATAATATAAATGATTTATAAATTTATAAATGATTAACATGCACACTTATCTTTTACAAATGTCCAGAGGCAAAATATCAATTTAGGATGAGAGTCATCATATAGAATGATTTTAAATCACTCTATATAAAATAATATATCTTGTTAATTTTAATTAAAAAAGAGCAAATGTGTCAAATTTTATGAGACTGCTATTCAAACACCTTTTAATAAGGAGCTGACCAAAGGCCCACTCAACTGAATCTGTGAGCTCTGTTTTTCATTGTTTTTTATCACTTATATTTTTTTTATCACAAACATCATTCTGTACTTTGTTTCTGTGTGGAACTATCTTTTAAGCTATTTTTCATATCTGTAAGGGTTAATTTAAAGTGCTATAAAATGATATATAAATCCATTTAATCAGATACACATAGGCTTCAATATGTCATCAAATGCCGACTGGCTGAACACAGGCATCACAGGCAACCTCCAACTCCTGAGCACACAGACCAAGGAAAAATGGCAGCCTTTGTACATCTTTCAAAACTTAATGTACTTTATGATCTCATGTACAGTCAATTCCTGATATTCCTCACCATGAACACAGAGTTAGCAAATACTGAGCCATTGCTCCTAGGAAAAACACAGGGTTAGGTTTCTAGAAGCCTCTGGTCACAACATTTTTATCAACCAATTAATACATAACCTTGTTCTATGTGTATGTCTGTTTAAAGGCCCTAAAGCATATGGATTCAGTAACACTGACCTCACAGCCAACAGCATTATAACTCTTGCTTGAATGAAGCTTATGTAACCACATTATTTTTCTCCATAAGTGAATCATAGCCTTTTTGTGCTTAGGATCACTAGATACCATCTCATCACTAATTGTGGGTGCCATTTTAAATAGTGAAATAACCAGCAAAAATGTAAAAAAACTTGGCACTCAATGGATTGGAAGAAAAAAAACCCAACTTGCATACAACATGAGGAAGAATCACCTTGTTTGAGCTCAGCTGGGAATGTGTGCATTGGGCAACTCAATTTTTTTCCCACTCTGTGCATGTCTAAGAATGACCATGAAAGATTTCAGGGTGTCAAAGAAATGTTAGTGAATAGGCAAATTCTCAAATACAGAATCCATAACCGAGGATTAACTGTAGATACTGAATTTTTTTATGCCTGATGTGATTTTGCTTCACTTTCAAAACATGTTCACTACTGTTAGTGTGCAACAGGTGAGTGGAAGAGAACCTGGATATTGTTACTGTAAACCACACCACCCTCTCCCCTTCACGTAGCATGTGGGTTCTGATCCTGATATGCACAGCAGTGTTTGCTACGTCTCCTGAAAAAGAAGAAATTTCAGTTCGATGAGTGGAGCAGAAGGGAGAGTGAAAAGAGAGTCCTTAAATTGTATAATGTTGATTTTATATAGGGGATATGTTTGGCTTCCTTTGTATAGAAATGAGGGTATTCTGGGAGGAATGGCAATAGCATTTTCTGGGAAAGACTATGAAATGTAACGTATTGGGCATAGAGTGATGGCCAAAAGCAGAGAGATGTTTTCCAGAGAAATTTTGTGAGACTGTGGGTGCAAAGCCAGGTGGCACAATTAGTGTTGCATTGGGAAAGAGGCCATTTTCCCTGTTCTGGTTATTCATGCTGAACTAAACAGCACTTCTGCACCCTGAGGACTGGATGTTTAGCAGCATCTGGAATCAGCACCTTGGAATGAACATTAGTTTTCTCCAGGCAGAAGGGAGCAAAGAGAGACTTTGCTGAGGTTTCACTTTGATGAGCGAGAAACAGAACAAGTGAGAAGGACCAAAAAAGAGGCAAAAACATATGAATTCTGGATTTCTAAGTTTATCCCTGGACAATCACTTGGGAATAAATAATTGGGAACAATCTGAAGCTGACTTTCTGACAATCAGGCAATGGGAATTTGCATTACCACAACTCAGCCCTTCAAAAAAATAAATAATAGTCTGCTTTATGTGTGATACACAGAGAAGGTTGTCCCAGAGTGTAATGAAGTTGGGTCAGGGCTGAGAACAGGCCATTGGATTTGTCAAAGAGAATCTCACTTGTTCAAAATTGAGGGAGTCCTATTGATGGACTGTTAGATCAAGCAATAAAAAATCAGATTGCTGAGAAAATGGAGCTAGCAAATTATATTTTTTCAAAAAAATTGGCAAAGACAAAAAGACACATTTATTGGTTAACAGGAACTCACAGGAAAATTTTTCTAAATTAAAATTAGTATTTATCTATGTCTTTGGGTGACAAACAGCAAGTGGTTGATAGAGAAGGAAAGTTAAAAATATCAGAAAAATAGAAAAGAAATGATTATTGGATTAACTTTTTTTAAAGTATATATATATATATATATATTTTAAACTTGGTACAATTGCACAAGGATGGATCACTCCACTTATGTAGTCATTCATTGAAACAATGTTCATAGGGCATTAATTTGTACTAGGCACTGGGCAAGGCATAGTGATACCAGAATAAATGAAAGAGACAGAGTCCTTACCCCAGGGGGGTTAACAGGTTACAGGGCAAAACAGAGGCACACGATGAAGTGGAAAAGGTGCTGGGACAATGGAAATACAAGGCCTTGAAGCACATAGGAAAGGTGTTTGTGAAGAAGAATACCATATAAAAAGGATTATGTAACCTTTAACCTGGACAAAGGTAGGGGAGATAGAGGCATGGAGAAGGGAAAAGAGGTCTCTGGGTAGCAAATTTACAGGAGAATAGAGGGGTGAGGCCAAGGTACACTAGAAAACAAAGACAGCTGGTGTTATCTGGGAGAAAGAAATCCAGGATTCATAGAGAGAAATGAGTTGGGAAGAGAAGCTAGGATCATTTGAGGCATTGTAAATTGTATTAAGAAGTGTGGTTGTCACTTAAAGAGCAATGGAAAACTGTGAGTTTTAAATAGGAAAGTAACATAATCAAGTTTAAGGTTTAGAGAGGTCATTGTAGGCAGCTTTATTGCTACAGGTTTCTAGTTAAGAGACTTTTGTTGAAAGCGATTCTTTATTTGAAAGCTGTTTATATCCGTTGAATATTCTGGTTTAGTAGGCATTTCATTAGTAACTCCTCATCATCAACACTTAAAGAGTGTTGTTGGAAAGTAAAGAAACAAAGTCAAGGAGACATTAGTGATTAGCAAAAGGGTCACAATTAAATCCCAAGATTGCTGCACACCATGGAAGGGTCAAATGTGAATGAATTTTCCTGGTAGAGAGCTACAGAGAGCTTTTTTTTTTTTTCACATTCTCAGAGCAGTGATGCCAAGCTTTGTAAATTTCTGTTATATGACTCTGATCTCAAAGTCAAGTCTTTGAAAATGAAACAATATCTTGTAGAAAGGCCAAAATTTTACAATATATCTGCCTTACAATGGATCTTTATAAAAAACAACAATGCCCTTTCAGAGTTGAGGTCTTCAGGAAATTTGTCACTCCGAGGACACAGGTAGAGGTCCTTGGAGGTTGTTCCCTGTTGTCTTATCTGTGAAGTCCTCCATGTTCTGCTTTTTTCAACATTCATTGTTTGAAATGTGAAAAACAGTATGGGCAACTCACATACTTCCACAAAGCAAAAGTACTTGCTAGAATTTTTCTTAATGATTCAAATTTGCTAATGAATTCTCCAGTCCTCCTGCAGAAAGTTGCTCAGAAGATCTTGTTACTAAAGAAACATGCACATGTTCGATGTGCTATCGACATATGGCTTTAACGACACTGGTTACCTGTGGTTATGTTGTGATTCTCTCCCTTGTACATCACCTGTCTCTCCCTTCCCCACTCTGTCATTCACACACATATGCGTCCCACACACAGTCATGTAAATCACTTCTACAGAGAAATCTCAAGAGTTTGAAGTTAAAGTATTTCTTTCGTACTTCATTTCAGATTAGCTGGCTGAAATGAAGTTCAGGAATAAAGCTACCCTTAAATCTTTGAACCATGATTGTTTCTTCTACCTCTATACTGTAGATTTTGAGTCACAGAGGTACGTGTAGCCAATTAAAATGAGGACACAGAAAATTATAGCTTAGCAACCTGTGTTCTGTGTATCTACTTCCTCTAATATCCTGAACATCCACAGTACATTTTATGTGTACTTAATTTAATCTTTAGACCTAATTTTGGTATTTGTCACATTATGAATATATGCAGTTTTGCTTTAGGCCTGGAAACTTTTAGTGATATGTATTATCTAAAGAGCAATTACCCTAATAGCTCTTCAACGTCAATAACCATTGTATTTCCCCAAGTAGACATAAGCAACATTTTTAAAGGGTCCCTTTTGTCTTAGAGAAGTAGATGAAGAGCTGGTAGCTGTGTAATAAAATTTAAATAATCTCTGTGGAAGCACTATTTTATTACATTTCACTTTATGTTTTAATTGAGGAAAACAGCTACAAACTAAACTGTTGCCAAAAATCCTTAATGGGACTATTGCTCTTGGATGAAATTTCATTCAGGTGTTTTTTGTTTTTGTTTTTGTTTTTGCCGACAGTGTACTACTTTCCCTGGTAACTTCCATAAGACATGCGTGATATCCCATAAAGGTCAGATTGGAATAATCACCACCACCACCCCAGGTATGATGTTAACCCCGTGGCAATCCATTTTCCACCCAGTTTACATACAAATCCAAATTCCTTTTCGTAACCCACAGGCCACACCTAACATGATCTGACATTCTCACTTCATGGTACACCTGAGGCTTTGGAGATTCTTTTTCCCTGGTCAGGGACACTCTCCCTAATAGAATAAGAACATGAGGTGAAGGGTGAAAGGCTATTTTTAATCTGCTGGGTTTTGATGTAAAGGTTCTTTAGCTTGATTATGCCATCTGATACAAGGTTTGTGTAGAGCCACATCCTGAGTTCTGTTTTCTCTTCATTGCTATTGAAACAATTTATAATGCCATTGCTTATTTGCTTTTCCTCTTGTTTTTGTTTGTTTGTTCTTAACAAGATTGTAGGCTCTACTGCTGTAGTATCCTAGTCTGATAGTTAATGGGCAGCAGAACTGGTATGGGGTGGGGGAAGCACATATTTACTTGCTCTAAAGCTTTTGCTCCTCTGGCTCAACCAGAGCACCTCTAAGCAAGAAAGCCTTCAGAGGCAGCCTGGGGAAAGGAGGCTTGGCGGGAATTTTCTACAGTTGGATTTTGAGCTCTCCTGACTAGTCAATCACTATTTTGTGCTGAGAATTCCCACTGTTGTTTCTGTGTGGACCCTAATCTATATTCCGCCATGGAAACAGGGTCTTGACCATCTCTTTACCCAGTTTCCTCACCCTTGCTGATCTCCCTTGGCTATTGTGTTTTCTACTGAGGCTGAAGCAGTTGTGGGGTGAGCAAGACCCTTGGTGTGAGTCAAATGCAAGGGACAGAAGTAGGTGGAGGGGGAGGATATCCTAACATTGACATCCCTTATTTAACAATAACTATTGTCTTATTAACCAATTTCCAACTTGTGATTATTCAAAAAGCTAGATTATCTTCTTTCTCATTTTCACATCCCTTCCTTCTCTAATATTTAATGCATGGTCCATGGGCATCATCAGAAGTAAACATGGCCCTGTAAGTATAATGTGACAGGGCCAGGATTCAGATCTTTTATTAATAGTATTTAATTTTGTGGATTATGAACATAATAATAGTTGACAAATATGTGGTTATTCTCAAGCTTACATGCATAAAATAAAACCAGAGTTGGACAGTGTATCTATAAAAATATTTTTTAATCAGGAACTATTACAAAAGAGAAAAATACCTTCTTTTAGAACTGGGCTCAATTCCTATATAGCATGGATAAGTGTGGATTTATAAGCAAGGAGCAAGGTGAAGATCAGCAGATGGAAAGTTCCTAAATGGAAACATCAGGGGTAAGGGGGGATTCTTGCTGAAGGCACACTAGAGTGATCAGATACCAAGGACAGGAATTGAGAAGTGTGATCAGATATGGAGGCAGAACAGTATCAAGGGCGGAGAGTCATGCTATACTAAGTTAGCAGGATTCTTGCTGGAACTGAGTGTTGCAAAGACAAGCACAGAAGCCCAAAGAAGAAGGTCTAGTTGGAAAGAGAGGTCAAAGGAGCCCAACTTTGGTCATTGAGAGTCTTTGTCACCTAGCTTGTGCTCCCAGCTTCTAATACAACTTGCTGTAGCAATAGAGTTTTTCTCATCATAATTTCCAATAGTCTTGACTCTATAATTTGCCTTTATTAATTTACATAAGTAAAATAAAATGTTTGACATATTCCATATTCTTGGGCACTCAGTTATTTTAAACATAGTAAACCTAACTCAATGGTCATTTTTAAACTGCTATAATCTTAATATTTTTAAAGGTAAATTGTAAACCTTATGCATCAGCGACAATTGAAATCAGGTTTCCTAATGACCTAATGAACTCTTAGGGTGATCCCAAGTTACCAGCATAGAAATTCTTTCTTCAAAGAGATTTTACTTATGGGAACCTGCTGCTACCCTAACCCCTGGGCATGTTAGGAACATTGGATGTACCCTGGCTCACAACCCTAGCCACAAGCTCTGGGGAGAGGAAGGTGAGATATTTGTGTCTTCCCTCTTAGAAGATGCCAAAGTTACTTGAGATCTTTTCTTCTGATTTATGCATACTTAAGAGAGAAGAACTCTTATCAAACCCCATAAGATAAATGTCCAATTCTCTCTTCTCCTCATGACCAAAAATGTGTATGCAACTGAAAATTTTCACAACCAATTAAACCACACTAGGGACCTTTCACAGGACTAAGACACTCTGATCTGAGGAGGAAGTGGCAATAGCACTTTAAACTAGTTCCATTTTTTTTAAATGCTATGTTGAATGTTGAACTACGTACTCATTTTTATATTCAATAAAAGCCAAATATACCCTCTTTTTAAATTATAATGCAAGGCATACCAGTAGTCATCAAAAAAGGAAAGAACTAAATGCAAAATCTTATCAATCAAATCAGGTTATCTGTGGATGAAATAAGGTGAAGGGATTAGCCAAAGAACACAGATGCTTAACTCAGATGTAAACAACAGTGTGGTGATGGCCTGAGGGAAGGGAGGGGCAAGGGCGTTGTGGAGGTGGACAAAGGGGTGGGGATGAGGGCATCTGTAATAATGTGAATAATAAAAATAAAGTTAAAAAAGTTATCTCCCATCATAAAAGGAGCTCTTAGAAAGAATTAAAGGCTATTATGGAGATCAGCATCCAAGTTCTCTAAATTCAGATACATCACCAGCTGGAAGATGACAAAGCCCTGCCTTAAATTTTGAATCTGTACCCCTCAAATGCCTAACGATTACAATGGGTTCATAGCATGTCATGGCTAATATGGTAGTAATGAGTGTCCCAAACTTCTGATTGTTATCTTAAAGAAACTGATTTTAAAAGTAAATTTTGAATGTAAACTAAAGATACTTTCAATAAAGCTCTTCCTAAATCTAATGTCCTTAGTATTCTAAAAAAAAAGTAATAATAATCCTATTACCTTCATAACTTCTAGATAATAGTAAATATTCAATTTCCTTTATCTTAAAAAGATAAAAATTTAGACAAATAATTATCTAAAATAGTACAGCAGAGGGAATATAGTCAATAATATTCCAATAACTATCTGTGGTATCAGATGGGTACTACTTAACATGTGGTCACTTTATCAGTTATATAAATGTCTAATCACTAAGTAATACACGTGAAACTAATATAATATTGTAAATCAACTATAATTAAAAGATAATTTTTAAAAAATCTTTAGTATTCCTTTTATAAGGAAGATAATAAAGTGCTGAAACAGAGAAAAAATACTGTCTTTGACTGTTCCAGAATATTACTAAGAATTATCCTACCTGAAAAGAAATGTTAATTTGTAGCTGGTCCTCCAAAATAATCTCACAATGTTTCAGTTACATACCACTGAAGAAGAGGAAACATGCTTAGTGTCTCTCAGAGCTTAATAGCTTGAAATTACACTTCAGAATATCAATTAACTTGTCAGTGCATGGAACTGGTTTCTGGGTAGATAATAATTTCATACTACAAAGTCCATGATGAATCCTACTAATCTCATGTCCCTTTCTGAGACTCTCTCTCCCAGGGCTGTATTTTGAAAAGGAAATAGGAAGTAGCTTCTGAATAATTAAAGGAAAGGAACACAGAGGCTCAGTGCAGAGCAGCACTGAAGAGGTAGATTATAGCAAATTCACTACAGGTTCCTCTCAGCTATAATATAGTCAACAACATGGATTTGTCAAAGTGCCACTAACCAATGGGTTCCTGGACTGTATACTGAGCCCATACCCCTACACAAGTCACAAAATTAATTACTGCAGATATGTAGCTAATATTAAGAGATAATGAATACATAGCACACACTGTATGGTGAGAACCATTTTAAATCTTTACATATGTTAATTCATATGATCCTCATAACTATGAGATAAGGTTACTATTAAGCCCATTTTGTACTTGAAGAGACTAAAGCACTGAAATGTTAAGCCATTTATTTAAATCCACACAAGCTGGCTCTAGGGCCCATGCTCTTAACCAGTGTATAATTGTCCTTCCTGATCTGACCTTTCTAACCCTTTTTCCCCACCACGGATCTCATAGACACCTTCTGGTAACAAACCACTGTCCCTGGCCTGTCCTTTTCATTTTGTCAGATTCACCCTTGAAACCCTATCTGTTCACAATCTGTCATGACAAGGGTCATCATACCTCCTATTTTTCCAGGATATTTGGAGTTTATATCTGTTGTACTGGCAAAATAATTAATAACATAATTTGTACACCCACCCCCTCCCCCACTAAATCTCAAAAGTATCCCAGTGTGATAAATTAAAGGACTATCTTAGTCATGATTGACTTGAACACTCTATTAAGATGCTTTGTCTGTAAACTGCCATCAGACTCCATACCTTATCATTGAGATTGCCAACCACCACCCATGACAGGGCCCTGCAATATTGCCTGCAGTGCCCTTGACAATGGGCAAACAGTAGTTACTCCTCATACCCAGGAAAATGGGATCATAAGTTAGGAAAGAGAAGTGAGGGCTATAACATGCTATTCAATCTAATCTTTATACCTAAAAAGCCAAAATTAGATAGATAAGTGGATTGAGCTCTAATTTGTGCAAGCACACGTGAATGCACACACACACGCTACACCTGTAGGAACATTCAAAACCTTAGACTTCAACAAAAACACTGTTACAACTAATAAAAAAGTTCAGCAAGGTTGAATGACACAAGAACAACACACAAAATTTAGCTGTATTTTGATACACTAGCATTAAATTAAAAATTGAGAAGAAATTCTATTCACAATAGCAGCAAAAAGAATAAAATACTTAGAAATAAACTTAAGCAATGAAATATAAGGCTTGTATGCTGAAAACTACAATATATCATTGAAAAAAAAAAGAAATGTAAAGACATTTACTTAGTATTCATGGATTGAAAGACAACATTAAGGTGGCAATAATACCCAAATATATCTATAGATTCAATTTAATCCTTATCAAAATTGTACCTTTATTTTCGCAAAAATTAAAAACTGATTCTAAAATTCATGTGGAGTTTGAAGCCCAGAACAGGCAAAACAATATAGAAAAATAATACTAAATGTGGAGTACTTAAACTTTCCAATTTCAAAACTTACTACAAAGCAATAGTAATCAATATACTGTGGTACTGGATTAAAGATAGATGTATAGATAAATTGAGAGTTCAAAAATAAACCCTTATACTTAAAATTAATTGATTTTTGACAAAGGTGTCAAGACTACTTAACAGGGAAAGACTATATTTATAAACAATACTGGAAACCCATATTTTTATATTTTATGGAAAATCCATACACAAAAAATAAAGTTAGATCCCTCCCTCATATCACAAATAGAAATTAACTCAAAATGTATTACAGACTTAAAAGCAAGATCTAAAACAGGTAAAAACATGGGTAAATCTTAATTACCTTGGATTTGTTGTTTCTTAGAAATAATACCCAAATCACAAGCAACAAAAGAAAAAGTTTAACTACATTTCATCAAAATTAAATCGTTTTGTGCTTCAAATAACCTCATAAAGAAAATGAAAAGACAATCCATAGACTGAAGTAAAATATCTGCAAAGTATCTATCTGATAAGGGACCAATAGGCATGTAAAAAATGTCCAACATCATTAGCCATTATTGAAAGGCAAATCAAAATCAGAATGAGATATCAGCAATACGTGGTGAGAATGTAAAGCAATTAGAACCCTCACACATTGCTGGTGGGAATGTAAAATTGTGCAACCACTTTGGAAAACACTTTATCAGTTTCAAAACAGAATTACTATATGACCCAGCAATTGAATGTATAAGTATTACCCAAGAGAACTGAAAACATAAGTCTAAAGAAAAATCCATATGTTAATGTGCATAGCAGCATCATTCATCATAGTTCCACTGTGGAAACAACCCAAAAGTCCATGAATTGATGAATGCAAAATGCAATATACCTATAGAATGGAATATCATTTGGCAATAACAAGCAATGAAGTACTTGCTAAAATATGAGTGAACCTTGAAAACATTGTGCTAAATGAAAAAAGCCAGACACAAAGGCCTGTATGTTATATGATTTTATTTAAATGAAATGACCAAATAGGCAAAATCATAGACATTGGAAGTAGAATAGTACTTATCAGGGACTAGGGGAAGGGAAAAATGGGGAGTAACTCTTAATGGGTATGGGGTTTCTTTCTGGAATGATGAAAATGTTCTGAAATTAGATAGTGGTGATGGTTGTACAAATTAAACAAAAAGAAACTGAACTGTCAAAAAATAAACTAAAAAACTTAAAATGAGCTTTAACTTCCAGAGAAAACTGTCACTTAGGGTCCAGGAAGAACAAATTAAAGGAACAGGTGACACTAAGTTTGAGTTTGTTGACCACTTTGGCCAACTCTGGAGAAGGTAATTTTTCCTAAGAAGGCTGGTAAGGAGAATAAATAGTGAATTCAGAGCAATGCATCCCAAGGGCCACTATCATAAGGGGATTCAAGTATTTTAACTGAGAGCATCCTCCTCTGCTCTGAACACTGGGCTACAGCAGACTAACTCTTCTCTGCCGGGTCTTCAGGAATACCATTTTTGCTTTTTAATTTGGCATTCTACTCATTCAGGAGACTATTTTTTATTGTCTCAGGACAATCACTTTTTAATCTAAAATCTTATGAGATCATTGATTTTGGTAGTAGCCTGAATATTAAAAAAACATGAAGTTAATTCTAGAAACACAAAATAGTGATAGTGGCTTTAATTACCTTTTGGCTACAAAAACATTTTTCTCCTCTCTTTTTAATAGAACTATGTAGCTTAATATACTTTTGGTGGATGAGTCATCACAATAAAATTATTCATGATTCATTATTAGTTTATATACACACACACTCTCTCTCTCATATTCACAAACACACACACTTAAATTTATAGAACTTTTACATAAAAGACACAAAAGGAACACATTGAAAAAAATCTCCCATTCCTGTTCTTTTGTTATTTAGTTTCCCATGCTGGAGGCAAAAAAGTTTTAGATAATTTCTTGAGAGCAAAATTATTTTTCAACCTCTGCTTAGCATTTGGACTCTAAAGATACAAAATGCCCGTAAAAGAAGTTTCCAAAGGAAAACATGACTGCTAGGGGGAAAAAAAAGACATTTTTATTTACCTTAAATGTATATGATTTGCCCAGCAAGTAGAACCATTAAAAAGCTGTTAACATTTCCCTAGATAACCAAGTGGATCATGGTGCTGACAAAAGAGCCTAGACCCTATAATTTTGTAAATAATTTTGCTTTTGGCCATGACGCTAAATGCATTGAGATTTGCTTCTTCATTTTCAAAAGTACTTACCTCAAAAAGCTCTATCAAACTTTAAAATATTTCTTTTGTTAGTTTATAAATTGATAAAAGTTTTTTTCATGTCCAGATTGACAAACTATAAAAATGAAGAACACTTCTGAACCATGTTCATACACTGACCTACATCATATTTTGAGATTGACCAGAAGATTCAAACACATTTATAAACACCTCCTAGGCCTGACTGCCAGTCAGGCAATGATTGATGGAAATATCAGGTCTTAGGCCTATGGCAAAATTGAAATATGTAAAATACAGCTAACCATTCATGTAATTTTATAAGTTTTAGAAAAATGATCCATTTAAAACATTATTGTTGTAGTTTTAAAACATTTAGGAGAATAATCCCATCCTGACTTTTAGAATAAGCAACTTTTCCAATTTCTACATTCAAAAGTTCTCATATGTGTAAATAAAATATATAAATCCAGGGACCTTAGCAAACAATTTATTGTACACATAAGGAATTTAAGTCAAGAAAGTTAATTAATTTACTCCAGGTCAAGTAATTACTTTGTGGCTAAGTCAGATTATTTAAATAAGTAAAGTCAACAAAACAACAATAAACCTCAGGTTTTCAGAGGCATGGTATGTATACAAGGGGAGACCCTCCCCTCAAAACCAGAATTATCTTCTGGATGGCAAGCCCCCTCTAGTAAGGCTTCCACTGCTAGGTGAGTGTTCTAGAAACCCATCTGTAACAGTGCACCAGCTGGTGTTGTTGTGAGAGGCTACGTTCGGCTTCAGTGAATTTTTTTTTTTTTTTGGAAGACTCTTTCTATGTACTTGCCTATTTCACGATGGGTGATTTACAAGTACTCTTGTTTACACCTGCTGACTATTCAGCAGTTTTTGAATAAGACATAACCTCCATGCCCCACCCTTCTTATTCACCCCATCTTGCCCTGAGCAACTTATTTTTGTTTCCCTGGATGAAAAATGTCCTCAAAGGGAAACGTTTTGCTGATGTGGAAGAGGTGAAACAAAAAAATGGCAGAAGTACTAAAAGGCATCAAAATTGATGAGTACAAAACTTGTTTTGATCCTTGATGCTGTGGCTCAGTGGATTGAGTGTCGGCCTGCAAACCAAGTGTCGCTGGTTCAATTCCCAGTCAGGGCACATGAGTAGGTTGCATGTCAGGTCCCCAGTTGGGGGCGCAAGTGAGAGACAACCACACTGTGATGTTTCTCTCCCTTTTTCCTTTCCCCTCGCTCTAAAAATAAATAAACAAACAAATAAATAAATTATTTTTTTAAAAAAAAACTTGTTTTGAGAAGTGGGAAAAATATCTGGATAGGTGTATGGCATCAAATGGAGAGTACTTTGAAGGTAACTGAAGTTTAAACATGTAAGAACAAATACACAATTTTTTATAAATAAATTTTGAGGTTTCTTATGTCCCCCTTATACATTAATAGCTGTGATTATTTTGATCCTATCTTGTCAAAAAATATTTTTTAATTCTTAATGGAAATGTATACACTATTAAAACACACTTCTGTACAGTAAAAATTACATTTAATATTAGGAAAATTCTTTCATTTGTCTTTCAGACTTTACTATTTGGATTAGTACCTAGAACATAGTAGATACAATAAGAGTTCATTGAATGAAGAAATGCAACTTTTTAACAAATTCAGTCTTCATGATTCTGATTATAAGCTATTTTCACTAGCTTGAATGGAATTTTAAAAATGCCATCAACATAAATATTTTTTTTTAGTTTAATGTGGTAAGATTATTACAACAGAACAAATCTCTATTTCTAAAAGACACATTTGACATGAATGAAATATTAAAAGACTACACAACTTGAAACCCAACATAAAAGTGCCACAGGGGATCAGCAATGGGGGAGCAAAACATTTTTGAAGTATACTCAAAAGCAAACAAATCATGAATTTTGTCCTCACAAAGTACGTAATGGCCCAAAGTTACATTTCTTTTGCACTTCCAAGGATGCCACACTGTGGAAAACAGTTCAGGCTTTAAATTTAGTTTATTGTCTGTCTTTTTCTGTTATCAGGTTGTAATATATAGAGAGGTTTTATCAAGTAAATGGTATTTAAATACAGGATATTTCTTCACTGAAATTGCAATATTTTTGCTAAACAATACAATGGATATGTGAAAAGATTTGATCATGAAAAGCACACTCAGAAATGGTAATACTTCTCTTTCTAAAGTTTAATTTAACATGCTGGCTTCTAACCTTCAAGATCTCTTGGCTTTCATGGAGGCCAGATATCTGAATAGATAGATGATAGATGATTAATGATAGATAGATGGATAGATGGGTGGGTGTGTGGGTGGATGGAAGGATAGAAGATTAGACAGATGATAGATAGATGATAGATACTTAAAGCATCTTTGAATTACCAAAGTTGTATGATTGCCAGTATTTTTTGACAAAAATACAAATGTTTCACAGTGTAGCCCAGCTCCAGGCAAGTTTAGTTTGGATTCCACAAAACCAAAAAATGACAACGGAGCATTGGAGAGGAAATTCATACCAAGTTCCTTCTCCTGGCAGTGGGCGAGAACAGAAGCAACAGAATCTGCATGCAGTCTAGTCTCCCAGCAGCAGATGAAGACACGGGAATCACAGGAGCCAAAATCATCCGTGCCACCTAACAGCAGAGTCTTGTATATATACATGAAGTTAACAAAGGTGGCATGCAGCCAACCGGAACGGTGTAATACACAGAAGGAATTCTCTTAGATAAGGCTGACCTAGGAGAATGAAAATACATGTGCATGGAGGCAGGGATCCTAGCTATGGTCACCCTGACACACAGGTATATGAGATCATGGGATGTTTGTCACTAAAAAACCAATAGTGACATAAATTTTATAGACATTTTCACCAGGAGTCATTAGACTGAAGAGCAATCTCTTAGAGAATAAGCTTTTCTCTCTGCCCTAGGAGTAACTTCCGTAGTGGTTTCACCACTAAGTTGATGAGTACTGTCTTTTAAAGTGTCTTCAGATACTACAGTTCTGCTTCTAAATGAGCCTTATAATAATGACATTAGCAAGTATAAAGGATAAATCAGGAAACATACCAGCAAAAATAATTCATTTCAGATCTCAAGAAACTAAATATTCAGGATTTTATTCTGTTCTGTGTAGCTGGTTCTAACTGAAAAATCTCAAGACTAGTTAAGATAAACTATCTCTCATTACATTAACTATATAAATTACATTTCATTTTCCTCTTTTTATTTTAAAAACAAACCTACTCTATCTAGTAATTTGCAAACGTGTATTTTTAGACATGTTTGCAGAAAATTTTGCAAAATTCATTGTTTTATATGAGAAGTTAAATTTCCTTAAATTTACCTAAAGGTGATTTTATACAACAGAGGAAATAAGGAATTATCTTATTTATAGTAAGTTTGTTTGAAAATATAATGCAATTTGGGGGTTCTGAAAATATTTTTGTTTCATAGGAAAATTACATTACAGATTAACATATCCCATGATCTGACTTAAAGTATTTGAAAACCACCCAGTGCATTAGGAAATACAATGAAAATATATCAGACATGTCAACTCTAGACTCTTTACTACCATATAACTAATTACAAATTCCCCAGCATTCCTAGGTAATATCCAGAATGAAAGAAATGCAGAGAATGGCAAGCCACACTTTATTGATTCTCTCTCACTTTTCAGAATGTGTTAAATATTGCAATGAGAAACCATTTAATGGGCTTTCATCTATCAAGTACCTTATTTCTTTCAGGGGCATGGCACAAAATTCCCTAGAAACTAAAATTATAAGAGATATTAGCAGGTCAAAGTTTTCTATGAACATAAGTTTCAAAATGACCAGAGACAGAAGTTATGATCTTGCCATGGAAACTTCAATAAAACAGAAAAGAAGCATGTGGAAGTTGGTTAAAGAATCTTGTTTTTGTTGTTGTTTTAATTTGTTGTTTTATTTGGAAAGATTTTAAACTCACAACTTCAAACACACCATAATGAATTCCTAATATACTTTTGACCAACTGTTAACATCTCACTTCCTGTCTCTCTCTCCCTCCTACCTCTCTCTACACATACATATATATTCACATACACACACATATATGTACATACACACATATATACCTACAGAGAAAAAGAAAGAGATCCTTCCATTATTCTAAACCATCCCAAAGTAGGTTATAGGCAGTGTGACTATCATTCCAAAATACTTAAGCATGAGCTTCAAGAACAATGACATTATGCTATACAACCACAATACTATTTTCACACCTTAGAAAATCAACAATACAATATCATCCATGAAAAAAATTATACTATAACTTTTCCCTATTATTTCAAAAATGTCCATTACATCTCATTTTTTCCCATGTTGGATCCAATCAATATTTACACTGAATTTGGCCATCATGTCTTCTTTGTCTCCTTGAATCTAGAAAAACTTCCCTTTCTCTCTCTGTTCTTGATGCTACTGAATTCTTTTAAGAGAGCAAGTCAGTTGTTCTGCAGAAGAATTGATATTTCTGATTTATCTTGTGTTGAGATTCAGGTCAGAGTTTTCCAGTGACAACACACCACCACATTGGTGACATTGCATAGCACTGACTCCCAGCAAAAGGCACATGTCAAGCTGTCCCACCATAGGCAATGGAAAGCCTGGTTACTTAAAGTTTCTGCCACAAAGGCAAATTTATCCCTTGTAATCAAGGATAATTTGTGAGGGAAGTGAATGATCATCTATGTGTGAATCAGATTGAGAGTTACAACAAAATTATGATTTTCTTTTCTTTTCTTTTCTTAATATGTTTTATTGATTTTGCTGTTATAGTTGTCCCATTTTCCCTTCCCTTCTCCCCTCCACCTGGTGGCCCCGCTCCCTCCAGTTGTTCCCCTATTTTAGTCCATGTCCATTGGTTGTGCATATAGTTCTTCTCAACATCTTCCTGTCTACTCCATTCCCTCCTACTATGCTTCTTAATTCCTATACCATCTCCCTCCCTCTCCCTAATCCCCCTCTCTGCTGACCTTCCCCCAGTATGTTCCCCATACTGATAGTTCTTTTTCCACTCTCATTGCCTTTTAGTTTGCCTTTGTCTCAATTCCCTAGCTTCTGTTGTTGGTTCTTGTGATGCAGTTTTCATTTTAATGTTCATAGTTTGATCGTCCTTCTTCTAAACCAGTTCCCTTAACATCTCATATAATAGTGGTTTGGATCTAATGAACTCCTTCAGTTTTATTTTGTCCTGGAAGCACTTTCTCTGTCCTTCTATTCTGCATGACAGTTTCACTGGATAGAGTATTCATGGCTGTAGGTTTTTGATTTTCATTACTTTGAATATTTCTTGCCAGTCCCTTCTTGCCTGCAGGGTCTCCCTTGAGAAATCAGCTGATAGTCTAATTGGGACCCCTCTGTACATGATTCTTTTCTTCTCTCTTGCTGCTTTTAAGATTCTCTCTTTATCTTTAATTTTTGATAATTCAATTATAATGTGTCTTGGAGTGGTTCTCCCTGGGTCCAGTTTTTCTGGAACTCTCTGTGCTTCCTGGACCTGTAAGTCTATTTCCTTCCCCAACTTCAGGAAGTTCTGCTTCATTATTTTTTCACATAATTTTTCAATTTCTAGTTCTTCTTCTTCGCCCTCTGGCAATCCTATAATCCGAATGTTCGGTCTCTTATAGCTGTCCCAGAGGTTTCTGATCCTCTCCTCACTTTCTTTACTTTTTGTTTCCTCTTTCTGCACTGGTTGACTGTTTGTTCCTTCCCTATGTTCCAGTTTGTTGATTTGAACTCTGGATTTTATTTCCTCATCACTTGTCTCGAATGTGTTTTTGTTTGTTTCAGTATGAGTGGCTTTCATTCCTTCCCTGTCTTGTTCCAAATCTTTTGTTAATTCTGTAAGCCACCTTATAACAATAGCTCTGAACTGAGCCTCTGAAAGGTTTCCTATTTGTTTATCTGTCATGTTCCTCATCTGCTGTCTGGTTTGCTGTGTCACTAGGATTTCAATCGTTGTCTGCTTCATTTTGACAGATTTGTGTTTTGCTTTGCTTCCTGGGCAGGCTGTAGGGGGCGGAGCCCCGTGTACTTGTCACTACCTGGCGACTGGTGATCTGCAATATTTTTCACTGCACTGTGGCACTTTGTGTGGGGGCAGGGGTCCAAGATGGATTCCTGCCGTTATTCTCCACTGGGAGACTGGGATCTTTCCCCCGCCCTCTGGGTCATTCTGTCTGAGGCAATGGGGGGGATACCTTTTCCAGAGTTGGGGTCGTGAGCTGCTGAGACTCGACTGCAGCTGGGATTGCTTTCCCTGCCGCTACCACAAACAGCGCTGCCCAACCTTTGCATTCTGGTTCCAATTTCACCCCTCCTACCCGTCCAGACAAGCACCGCTGGTTTATAACTTCATACGTTGGGCTTCCATGTAGTTTTCTTTTCAGGAATTTCTGATTTTCTTTTGTTTTGAGGTAGTTGTATTCCTTTCTAGTTGTAAAGGGAGACCGAGCATGTCTGTCTAAGCCTCCATCTTGGCCAGCGTCGCAATCAAAATCATGATTTTCAAATTCTGTCTTCCTTTCTATTTTTTTCAGCTGGCATTCTTCTGTAAAGAAGAGCTTGTCACTTTCTCTCTTTTTTTTCTATCATTCCTGTTATAATTTGTTTCAGAATCACAGTGGACTTGTGTTACTTTTTTATGTGTTTAATATTTTATAATCCATTACCATCATTATTCTTTTTGAAGCTCAATTGTGCCAAATATGGACTGCTTCAAGCTGACTTCTACATCCTTTTGATGCGACTCTGTCTGGGCATTTTCATGCTCTTTGTCACAACATGATATTCCAGACTCAATTTATACTTTCCTTTGCCCAGATATAAAATCAGTCATTTTCCCAAAAAGTCCAAATTCCTTCTAGTAGCAAGTACTATTTTAAAACCAAGATGTATCCCCAGATTGTACTAGTAATTACCCATTGCAATTGAGTGGTCATTGCTTCTAGGCACTTTCAGAACAGATAGGAGAACACACACACAGAGTTGAATTATGTATGTACATACATATATATAGCTGAATTTTACGTATTGAATTATATTTATTTGTTGAAATATATAGGATCATATATAGAAGCATTATATGGGAATATGTATATAAAATTACATATATATATTTCTCTTTTTATTGACTTTATTGGGGTGACATTGGTTAATAAAATTACATGTTTCAAGTGTCCAATTCTATAACATGTCATCTGTATGTTGTATTGTTTGTTCACCATTCAGTCAAGTCTCCTTCCATCACCATTTATCCTTCCTATACCCTCTTCTTACACATATTTTTTCAACAATATAGGGTTCATGTTACCTTTACCATTTCAAAATTACATCTCTTTTCACCCATAGTAAAAGTCCAACAATATACACATTTGTTTTATTCTATAATACATACAAAATAGTTTTAGAAATACAACACAAATACCACTACTAACAACAAACATACTAAGTAAACTTTCATATTCTTCACAGTTGTTAAGAGGTTTTGTACATCCTTGACGCATACAGCGAGAGTATCATATTCAAGTTCATTGAATTATTTATTTTGGTTTTCATTATCATTATGAGTAATTGGTTTTTGTGTATTTCTTCAATTGTTTTGATTCCTTTTTATTAAGCTAATTTTTAATATGTGATACATGCTCATGATTCATATGTAAAACTGTAGGCATATTAAGAGATACTTCAATTCTGTCCTTATACATTTTGGCACATTCCCACCCATCTCCATATGTAACCATTTTCTTTAGTTTCTGGTTTAGCATTCCTGTGTTTCTTTATGCAAAAATAAGTACATGTGTATATATTAATTCCCATTTTTATAGAAAAAAGATAGCACATTACACACATTATATATACTCTTTGAACCTTGCTTTTTTGAGTTATTATATCCTGGAGATCATTTCCCATGAGTTCTTAAATAGCATCTTCATTCTTGTTACTGCTGCATCACAATTAGTTTTACAAATGTGGATTGCAAAGGAGAGGTATTTAAGTTGTGGTCAATATTTTTATTTTACAAATAATGGTACAGTAAATAATGCTTTGCCTGTGTTGCTAATTACTTGTGGAGATGACCATCAGGTAAATTCCTGGAGACAGAATTGCTTGACAAAGTGTGTGCCTATGCAGAAAATTCATAAAGATAATATAGTTTTACAGTTTTAATTACTCAGTGTTTCTCGTTACCATTTATGTGAGTATGGTACATTTGTGACAATTAATGAAGCAATACCGGTATATTATTATTAACTAAAACCCCATACTTCATTCAGATTTCCTTACTTTTAATCAAATGTCCTTTTTTTTCTGCTATAGAATTCCATCAGGTTACTACAGCTAGTTGTCATGTCTTCTTAAGTACTTCTTGGTTTGTTTCTTTGACTTTTCTTTTTATTTTGTTTTTGTTTTTACTTTCAGCTCTCAGACTGTCTTTGTTTTTAGTAGATTTTCCCTTTACTGGGGTTTGTCTGATGTTTTTTTCATGCTTAGTCTGGGATTATGGGTTTTAGAGAGGAAGACCTCAGAAATAAATGCCATTCTCATACCATATCACATCATGTAAAGGCTACATTATCAACATGATTTAGCACCTTTGACAGTAACCTTGACACTGAAAGAGTTGTTTATCAGATTTCCCCACTGTAAAGGTGCTCTTCAGGTGCTCTTCTCACATACTCTCTTTTAATATAATGTGCATCCTTTGTCAGCTCAGGAAAGTGTTTTACTTGCCTCAAAAATAACTTGGAAGTTTTCTTTTTTCTATTTACTGTAATAATTTAAATAGATCTAATTTTTGATGGTTTCTTGAATTCCCCCATGAAACTACCTTAGTGTGAAGATTTTTGTGACATAGTTTTTTTACTACATTTTTTTCTTTCTTTCATAGAAGTTTGGTCTGTTACACTTTCAACCTTAGTTGTGGTTAGTTTGGAGATTATAATTTTCCCAGTTAATTGTACTATTTATATAGAATCTCAAATATATTTTGAAGGAGGTGTTTGAAATTTCCTCTTTCTATTGGTGTTTCCCCTATACTTTATTTTGTATATATGTGCCCCTCATTTTTCAATTAGCCTAGGTAAGGACTTTGTATAGTTGATTTTTTTTTTTCTTAAAGTGCCAACACTTTGATTTATTAATTGTTCTAAAGTTTTTGGTTTTCTATCTCATTGTATTCTTATATTTATTTGGTTTTTTACCTTTCCTTTATTTACTAGATGTTTGAGGTAGGAGTATATATTATGTGTGTCATTCTTTCATTTTTATTGCTAAAAGAAATGCTAACAATTTTCCGCTGATCGCCGCTTTAAGTTTTAACTCAGATATGCTAATCTATAAAGTTTTATAATTTTTGCTTAGATATTCTGAAAATTTAGCTTTTATTTTCCTTTTATCTATGTTTAATAAATTTTAAAGTTTAAGAAACTTTTGTTTTTGACTATTAATTTCTAATTTATTGCAGTGTGATCTCAGAATGCTTTTTACATGTTTTCTGTTATATAGAATTTATTGTGGTCAATTTTTGTAAATATTTCATGTGCTCTTAATCAGTTGGATGCACGTCTACAAGATCTGCCTTATTCATGATGTTGTTTTAACCTTCTATATACTTATTTGTTTTGATCTACTTAAATTGTATTAGACTAAGAATGTTATTTTTAAATCTATGTACTATTGTTTTATGCTTGTCTATTTTATTTTCTGCATTATGAAGTTCTTGCTGTTTGGTACAAGGAGATCTATACTGTTTTATCATGAATGTGACTTTTAGCCTTTATTTAATAAAGTTTCCTTCTCCCTCTCATTTGTTACTTTTGGCCTGATTTCTACTTCGTCTGAAACACTGCTTTCTTATTGTTTGTATTTACCTGTTATACCCTTGCCCATTAATTAATTTTTAGCCACATGTATCATTTTATTTTAGAGTTTAACTGTATTTTGTGATCCAACCTGAAAATACTTCCCTTTTAGTAACTGAGCTAAGTCCATTTATATTTGTTGATGTAACCGATACTTGGAACTTACTTTGTTTTATTAAATGTGTGAACTTTGTTATATTTACTGTTTCTAATTTATGTTATTTTCTTTGATGTTTTATTGTATTCCTTTCATATTTAGTAAATTTTGTGCTATTGCTCTATTAATCATCATACTAGTACTTTTCATAATGTCGTAGGTCCTCTCTTTTCCTAATTAGGCACCTGATGCTAGGGTTAACTAACTTTACATAATATCTTTTCATAACTATTTATTAACTATATAGCTAATGAGCCTATTCTACATTTCCCTTTCTCCCTTTTATTTACCTCAAAAATTTTAGTTGTGTTTTTCTACTTATTAAAACAATGACATTGACATACTGGTCTTCAACACTTCTCCTCACCTTAATTTCATCCCTAGATCCCTACTTAAATATACTAAGTGATTACCACCAGTCCTTTTGCTCAAGTTCCCCAGCCGTATCTTGGTAAATGAAGCTACTTCATCTCTAGATAAGTCCTCAAAAGGACTCATGTGTGTAGATTTTCCTGGTTGTTTTTATATAGTTACAGCATTTTAGGTAGCCTTCATACATTAAAGACACCGTGACTGGCAATAATCATTAACTGAAACTTTTTTCTTTTATTTCTTAAAAATGTTGCACCACTGTTACCTGTAAAGAACTGCAAAAATCTGAGATGTTATCTATGAGAAAACTAAAAAGCTAGAGAGCTACTCTGCTATAAATGCTTAGAGAAGACACGAGACTCCTGGGCCTGAGACAAAGGACTTTATTACTTGTGGCACAGCAAGAAGCCTGAGCATTAGCATATTTGTATCACTTTTTCTGTCCCAAGTCCTATAGGATGATGCACTGGGGTCCAGAAAAATGTCTGAATACAAAATGGTTTGTATTATAGGAAAGAAACCCTGAGCTTGGGGAACCTATATTTTTACAGTGGGTGATAAACATGTCCACCCTTTACTCCAGAGAGAGATACTATCTCTGTCTTCCAAGGGTGTTCACTATACAAACATCCTGGAAAACATAGTCTAGAACAAAAGACAGTCAGTGTCTCTGCTTTCAAGACATACAGATATACAAAAGATTCACAGAAAATTGTCTCCCAATATTACTTTGTTATGTATACTGCCAACCAAATGTCAGTGATATACAGAATCCTCAGTACACAGTCAATAAAATTTTGCTGGTATTCAATAAAATTTTACTAATGTAATGTTGCTTATTTAGTCATAAGATATAAGGCAATGATTCTGTAGCATGGATTAAATAAGACTATTTTAGAAAAATCTCATATAAGTGACAAATCTTCTTCCCACTGTAACAGTTAAGAATTCTTCTTGCTTTCCCTTCTCTCTTGACCCCATAAAACTTAAAGTCTTTTATGTCATTGTTACAGAAACAGGGGAGTCCAAAAACAAACCCCAAAGTTTGCGGCTGGGAGATAGGGAGCAGGAAGCAGCTTTCAGGATGCCCTTGCATGCCTGGAGCTAGTGGCTGGATACATTGTTGCAAAGATCCGCTTTACTTCCAAGACTCAGGAAGATGGGAGGGATCTTGGACTGTGGGCTGGTACGGAAGAAGCAGACAGAGCCTACGCAGGGTTCTGTGAATGGTCAGAACTGTTTGCAACACCCACTGTGTGAGAGGGCGCAGGGGGAGAGAGGAGGCAGGGAGGAAGAGGGAAGCAGCTGCGGACATTTTGGGCTGGCTCTAGCTCTAGGAGGCTCTCTCTCTCAGGCTCTCTCTGGCCCTCACACCCTCACTCTCTGACTCTTGTAGGCTCCCTCCATGTGGCTTGGAGAAGGGATCTCCAGGCTGCTTTAAGAAGAGGCTCTCGCCAGGCTGCTTTGAGAAGGAGAGGAGATCCGTGCGGTTTGCAGGAAGAAGGCAGTTTACAAGGAGGCTGAGAATCCAGGCGGTCCTGCATTGAGAGCTAGAGGGCACCACAGCACAGAAAGGACCTCCCCAATCAGAACTGAGTGATTGGCAGCTACTGGTAAACCTGAACTGTGCCTAGGAAGTAGGGAAACTGTGTTTCTGACTTTTCTAAGACTGGCCCGGTCTGGGAGGGGGAGGCAGGACTTTGTGTAAATAAACAATTCTTTTTCTTTTCACCAAACTCTGGTATTCAGAGTTATGATTCTGGTGGCGGGCAATGGGGCCCCTAACTAAACAGCCGGTGGGTTCTGTTTCAATCGGAGCAGCCCAGGGGTTCTGTTACATCATGACAAACAGTAGGAATATTATCACGTGAGCTGACGGGGTTAATTACCTAGAACCTGCATCTTAGGTTCCTCTTATAAGTGCTCAACAGATGGTCAGGACATACCAGAGAACAATTAATGCATAGACTCTGGGTCTGGGATCCAGATGGCAGGACATTTTATAGCCTGCAGGTGACCTCAAGGTACAGCTAAGGTTGCCCTGAGCCCTGGTGTCAATTCACAGATAAAATCCTAACTACCCTAAGAATAAAATCTGAGGGGCATAGAGGGTCATAGGAGGTAATATTTATTTTAGAAGACTTTCTTAATGCTCTTCTTTCTCCTTCATAAAGTTTAGACATTAATACTTGTCTCCAAATGTATAAGAACAAAAGAATAATTATTTTCTTATTAATATACTTTCAGATATTACAGGCAAATTCTTCAGTAGTTTAATAGCAGAGATAACAGTATTTAAATTTTCAAACCAAAGTTTTCGTGTGGGTAGAAAAAAAGGTGATATTTTAAACTTCAAAATAAATATGATTTTCCCTGGAAGTCACAGCTATTGCAAAGCACTTAAACTTATTTCAGATAGCTAGTGTATCGAATCACTTGGATACATAAACGTTCCTGACCCTATAATTTGGGGAGGAGCAGGAAGTGGAAATTTCAAGATATGGAATTCACAGTCTTTAGCTTTTAGCTGTAGGTGAAGAGTTAGATTTCCTTTTTTAAAAAAAAAAAAAAGTTTGCTGTGTGCTTCAAGTGTATCTTACTGCATGCTGGCCAACTTTGGCAGAGATACATGCAGCTAGAATTGCTTCCCTCCTACTAATACTATGCATTCAGCATGTTCCTGATAGGCATGCTCTTGCACAGAACCTTCAGACATATAATATTTAGTCTCCTTAGTGCCCTCAAACATAGCTTTTACTTACAGAAGCCAAAACTGCTGACTCACCACAGTTCATGCCAGTAGGCTTCCCATACAGCCTTATCCTTTAATGATAAGTAAAGCACTTGGCTACCCCTGGAAAACTATTAGAAACTGCCATGGGATGTATAAAATGTCTGTTAGGAAGCATAAGTGAAAATCCTGAAAAGCCTATTGAAGAAGTATATCCAGACAATCAAATTTCATTAAGAGGTTATTGACAAAGACTTAGAATCTTTACAAAGTAAAATAAAACACATGAGTCTCGTTTGAGAACTGGGTATATTTAAAAACTGTACCAAGGCTACCAAATTTCCATAAGAGCAAAAATTAAAGTTATCTTGAATTGTATTTATATGCTGTTTTTCCCCAAAGAATTCAAAACATTCCAAGGATCATCAAACTCTGTAAAAACAGAAACAGGACAATGTCACTAACCTCATGTTTTAGAGAGAAAAGATCATTGGATACTGATTGATGGTCCTAATGGACTACTACCACAGCCAGACAAACATTTTTTTATACATTGATGCCAGGTGATTTGGCAAAGTCAGTTAAGTAATTGTATAATAAAAATAAGGAATATATACAGTGTACATATTTGTCAGTAAATATCTGCCAGGTCATACTATCAAATACATAGGAAAATGTTAGATAAAGAGTTAATATTTGAGAATTTTTAAATATCTTTTCTCTATGTCCTCTTATTTGTCCTTGGGTTAAGAGAGATCATCAGAGAGCTGCTCACAGCAATGCTGCTTCAGAACAATACTTTGCTTTCTATCACTATACTGCAAAGCAAATATTGCTAGGACTGTATCCCTACCACACAGTATTCAGACTCTATAAGAAAATGCATTCTAAAACCATCATTTTCCTAAGGGACTACATTGTTTTCATTTTAAAGACAATTGTCAATGATATTTTTTTCTACTGAATCAGGTCTTGAAAGGTATAGGACCTGTGACCAGTACCCCTGGATCTTTTTCTTCATGTCTTGGTCTACCATAGTCATAATAATTTTTCTACTTTAAACATAATATAAAATTAATGTAAAACTTGGAAAGTCTAAAAAGCAAATATATAAAACTCATGTCTATGTTTTTATACATGAAGTCTAGAAAATTTATAAGAATATATCTTGGTATTGGCTATACTGCATTCTAAAAGATAATATACATTTTAATTTTATAGATGCAGGTTTATTTTATGTCTACAAAGGTTTCTTTCTAAGTTATAGCTTAGTTATTTGTCTCCTTCCTTGATTTACACTTACACATATATTGAATCTCTTTGCCTCTATTTCAACCCTACCATTTTATCTCTAATATCTTTTAACTTCTCACTTCTATTTTCATTTGCTTGTGTTTTTTTTCTCATTCCTCTTACTATGTTTTTAATGTTATCTATTTCTCCCTGTACTTATTCCAACTTGGTGTTTATTTCTGTAACATGCCATATTTTGTTTTCTTCCTTGAATTAACTCACCTCTCTTATCCTTTCTATATTTCTTACTATCTTTTTCCTAAACCCCCATGGATCTAAACTGTGCTCTCCTTTTATAGAAACAGTTAAATTTTTTTAAATTACTCTGGAAATATTGAGTCACAATATTATTTTACTCCATGGAAATTTATTTCTCTGGTTAAAGTTTTGCAATTGCCATAGCTTCTTTTCCTTCTTTGTTTTTCTTTTAGGATGTTTTCATTCAGCCTCTCTGTTTCTTTTTTATTATAAATTTTTCAATAGGAGGGGTGAATTTTTGCCAGATCAGTTATTTGGAGAAACTTCTATAAAGGAAGACCAGAGCTTTGTTCTAGGCCAGTAGAAGTTTTTCTTATAACACAGGTTGCTCATTCCAGGTTTAAGTTATTACAAGTCTAGACAAAAAGGAGTGCAGATATAAGAGTTATTGATAACACAGAATCTCACTCATTCCCCTTGAATCACCAAAATACTTCCAATAAATACATTTTTTTGGTATTACTCTTTCTTAAGTCCAATATATTTCATATATTTTGAAGTATTTTATTATACATTTACCCCTTTATTTGCTTCCTACTTTATTTACTGTAATAAAAGCATGACCTTCTTCCTAAATAGTAAGTTAATTATTTGAGTTTCCCTTAGGGGAAAAAAAAAACCTTCGCCTTGCTGGTTTAAAATAACAAATTTATCTTATAATAAATCAAAGTATTTAATATGTTTGTGCCCTTTCCAGCTTTTCATTGATCAGTATGTTGGTTTTGTTAGAAGATGTATTTATATGGATATTTTGTCACCAGTTATTTTATTCTTTATTTTTAAATCCTTCTGAAGCATTTATTATGACAGATAAACTTAAAAAATAAATTTCTTAAGGTAAGAAAATACCTTCAAGATTTTGTTTAGAGTTTCATGAACTATTTAAGTATAATAAGGATAATTGATTTTCATGCAACATTAAGTTATCTTATGTAAGATCAAATACTTTTTACTTGTTTATTATCTATCTGACCATTACTCACCATCCTCACTAGAATGTAAGCTCCTTCAAGGCAAGAGCAAATGCCTAAAATAATGCTTTCACATTGTAAACATTTAATAAATATTTTTTGAATGAATGAATGGTTAAAACTTGGTTTTAGAAATATAACACAATTACAATATTGAGATCAGGAGAAAATACTAGTTGGTTGTTGAAGTAATCTAAACAAGATAATTTAAGATATTTTAAGGGAATAGCAATAAGATTTCAGATTATTTTAAAAGACATTACATAATAGGGTCAATAAAATTTGTGAGTCAGAGCTTTCTTTCATAACTTTTAAGACAGGCAGAAATCAGGAGCCAAAAGTTCTCATCTCTCTGCTCCCGTAAGTATAAACCAAGGGCAACAGTTATTTAATTTCAACTCTGTAAACATAGGGCTTATCTTTAAAGAAACTGAACTAACTGCTTAGATAAAACTAGGTTAGAGTGGTCTGTGGAACCTAGGGAGGAAGGTCCTTTTTTTTTTTTTTTTGGTCACTAGGGGGTTTTCACATTAATGGTTAACTGTCATTTTATTCACCCATAAAAGAAGCCTGCCAGTTGACATGGTAAACCACTTTCCATATGATATAACTAATAAATGCTTTTATTCTAAAACATAGACTATATGTGATCACAGGATAAATTATGAAAAACAGTGCCATGAAGTGATAGACCATGATAAATAGAAAATTAACCCAGAGTAGAGGAAACTGGGACAAATTAAGCACCAGAGAACCACTTTAAAATAAAAGCCTAAAAGTATATATGATGATCAAGAAAGAAATTATTGAACTAGATAATAAAGTTTCAGAAATCTTGCAAGCCACAGAGTAAAAAGAGAAAATTAAAATGACACATATTTTTATAAGAGTAATTCAGGAAATCAAAGTAATAGAATTTCTATTTTAAAAGGAGGGTAGAACAGAGGCGCAATCATCAGTAGAATAAGAGAAGAAATTTTCTCCAAGGTGAAGAGTAACTGAAATCTTAATCTTTCAACTGAACGCTGCTACCTAGTACTAAGTAGAACCAATGAAAAAGAAAGAAAAAGAACCCAACCAGAGTCTTCATCATAAAATGTAAGAACACTTGGGATAAGAAGACAGTAAGAGTTCTGAAGAAGGAAATGGGACAGAGAGATATTTACAAATGATTACAAGTGAGAACAGCAACAACCTTATTCTCAATACTATAAGATAGTGAGACAGCATCATCAGAATTCTGAAGAAAAATTATTTTGATTATACAAATATATGTCCCCTATTTAGCAAAACTATGAATCAAGTATAAAGGAAAAAAATGAAGGTATTTTCAGACATGAAAGGAACACAAAAGTTTACCAGCCAAGTGCTCTTTTTTTTTTTTTTTTTTTTGTTGTTGTTGATTAGTTTTTATTTCATAATCATAAACTTAACTCTGCAATCCAGCTAGACTTGGAAGGGGTAAGGAAAATATGAAACCCAATGAACTGCGGCGAGAGCACGAAGATTACAGAACATTTCCAAGCAGAGAGGGGTGAAGGGGTGCTCTCCTGAGCTACAGAAGGAATGGTCTGGTGGTTAAAATAAAACCCACATCAAATGTATTAGAGTTGTCCACAGTCAGTAATGGTAATCTTCTTGCTGGTCTTGCCATTCCTGGACCCATAGCGCTCCATGGCTGTCACAACACCCATGCCATCTTTCACCTGGCCGAAGACCACATGCTTGCCATCCAGCCACTCGGTCTTGGCCGTGCAGATGAAGAACTGGGAACCGTTTGTGTTGGGTCCAGCATTTGCCATGGACAAGATGCCAGGACCTGTGTGCTTCAGGATGAAATTCTCATCATCGAATTTCTCCCCGTAGATGGACTTGCCGCCTGTGCCATTGTGGCGTGTGAAGTCCCCACCCTGGCACATAAATCCCGGAATAATTCTGTGAAAGCAGGAACCTTTATAACCAAATCCTTTCTCCCCGGTGCTCAGAACACGAAAGTTTTCTGCCGTCTTTGGGACTTTGTCTGCAAACAGCTCGAAGGAGACGCAGCCCAAGGGCTCGCCGTCGGCAGCGATGTCGAAGAACACGGTGGGGTTGACCATGGCTGGATGCGGGAATATCCGGGGCGGTGGCGGCGGCGGCGGCGTCTGCAAGGCCCAAGTGCTCTTCTTAAAGATATTATTTAAGAGAGGGATACCTGCTTTCACCTCTCTTATTCAACATAGTACTAGAAGTCCTAGCCAAAGCAATCATACAAGAATAAAAGACATCCCAATTGGAAAGAATGAAGTAAAACTGTCTTTCTGTCTTTATTTGCAGATGACATGATACTATGCATAGAGAACCCCAAAGATTCCACCAATAAAATACTAGAACCGATAAATGAATTCAGCAAAGTAGCAGGATACAAAATTAATCTACAGAAATCAGTTGCATTTTTAAGTATATTTTATTGATTATGTTCTTACAGTAGTTCCAATTTTTTCCCCTTTGCTCCCCTCTGCCCAGTACCCCCCTTCACTCCAGCAATCCCACCCCCCTTAGTTCATGTCCATGGATCATGCATATAAGTTCTTTGGCTTCACCCTTTCCTATATTATTCTTAACATCTCCCTGTCTATTTTGTACTAACTGATTACACTTCTTAGTCCCTGCACCATTTCCCCATTTCTCCCCCATTCCCCTCCCAGCTGATAACCCTCCAAATGATCCCCATAGCTATGATTCTGTTCCTATTCTGGTTTGCTTATTTGAATTTTGTTTTGTTTTTTAGATTCAGTTGTTGATAGTTATGAGTTTGTCATTTTAGTGTTCATAGTTTTGATCTTCTTTTTCTTAAGTTAGTCCCTTTGACATTTCATATAATAATAGCTTGGTGATGATGAACTCCTTTAGCTTCACCTTGTCTGGGAAGCACTTTATCTGCCCTTCCATTCCAAATGATAGCTTTGCTGGATAGAGTAATCTTGGTTGTACATTGCCTTTCATCACATTGAATACTGCTTGCCGCTCCCTTCCTGCCTGCAAAGTGTCCTCTGAGAAATCAGCTGATAGTCCGATAGGCACCCACTGTAGGCAACTCTCCACCTCTCTCTTGCTGCTCCTAGGACTCTGTCTTTATCTTTCACCTTTGGCATCTCAGTCATGATGTGTCCTGGTATGGCCCCCTCTGGGTCCAGCTCACCCGGGACCCTCCGTGCTTCCCGGACCTGTATGTCCATCTCTTTCACAAAATGTGGGAAGTTTTCCTCATTTTTCTCAATTCTTGCTTCCTCATTCATCACTGGTTGATTGTTTTTTTCTTCCTTATGTTCCAAATCATTGATTTGAACACTGGTTTCCTTCCCTTCACCATTGGTTTTGTGTGTATTTTCCTTCATTTCACTTATCATAGCCTTCACTTCTTCTCTTATGTGTTTGCCATACTCCAGCATATCTGTCAAGCCTGTGAGCATCTTTATCACCAGTGTTTTGAATTCTGCATCTGTTATGTTGTCTATCTCCTCATCTGTTAGGTTGGCTATCTCGTCGCCGCTTAGTTCTCCCACTGGAACCTTGATCTGTTCACCCTTTTGGGCCACCCCAACCCCCACTGGTCTGTACAGTCAGAAGCAATGAAGCTTGATTTTCCCCAGTGCTGGGACTGTGAGCTTCGAGGTCCAGTGAGGTGCTGAGAATGCTTCCAAGTTGTCCCTCCTGACTATTTAAAAATGTGTGACTGCGCTTTCTGCCGCCGCCACTACTGGTACCACCACACCGCGTCCTCTCCAGCCATGGCTCTACCCCTCTTACCTGTCAGGATGAGTATTTCTTCTTCATATCTTTGTCTGTTGGATTTTCATGCAGTTTAATTTTCTGGAACTTCTAGTTGTTTCTAGTTTTGAGGTAGTTGCATTTCTTCTTATTTGTGGAGGGAGACGCAATGTGTCTCTCTACACCTCCATCTTGGCTGGAAGTCCCATCAGTTGCATTTTTATATGCCAATAATGAACTATCAGAAAGGGAAATTAAGAAAACATTTCCATTCACAATTGATTCAAAAAGAATGAAATACCTAGGAATAAACCTAACCAAGGACATAAAAGACCTGTACTCAGAAAATTATAAGACACTATAGAAAGAAATTGAAGAAGATACAAATAAGTAGAAGCACATACTATGTTCATGGATAGAAAGAGTTAATATTATTAAAACTACCCAAAACAATCTATAGATTCAACACAATTCCTATCAAGATTCTAATGCTGTATTTCATAGAAGTAGGAGGAATATTTCAAAAGTGTATATGGAACCACAAAAAAGAAGAAAAAAAAACCACATAGCAACCACAATCCTGAGAAAAAATAACAAAGTTAGAGGAATAACACTACCTGGTATCAAATTATAATATAAGCACATAGTAAGCAATACAGCATGGTAATGGCATAAAAACAGACACATAGATCAATGGAATAGAGAACCCAGAAACAAACCCATACCATTATAGTCAATTAATATTCAACAGAGGAAGCAAGCACAATGGGCTAAAGATAGTTTATTCAATAAATAGTTTTGGGGAAATTGGAGAGATACATGCAGAAAAAAGAAACTAGACCACCTTCTTACACCACACATAAGAATAAATTAAAAATGGATTAAAGACTTAAATATTAGATCCAAAACAATAAAAATCCTAGAAGAAAACATAGGCAGTAAAATCTCAGACATTGCTTATAGGAATGTTTTATCTGATATATCTCCCCAGGCAAGGGAAACAAAAAAATAAATAAACAAATTGAACTATATCTAACTAAAAACATTTTTCACAGCAAAGGAGACCATCAACAAAATAAAAAGACAATCCACAGAATGCAAGAACATATTAATCACTGCATCTGATAAGGGATTAATAGCCAAAATTTATAAAGAACTTATAAAACTCGACAAACAATCCAAGTAAAAAATGGGCAAAGGATCTGAACACACCTCTCCAAAGAGAACAAACAGAGGGCCAATAGACATATGAAGAGATGCTCAACATCACTAATCAGAGAAATGCAAATTAAAAGTACAATGAGATATTACCTCACACCTTTCAGAATGGTTATCATTAATAAATCAACAAACAAGTGCTGGTGAAAATGTGGAGAAAGGGGAACCCTCTTGCACTGTTGGTGGGAATGCAGACTGGTGCAGCCACTGTGGAAAGCAGTATGGAGATACCTCCAAAAATTAAAAATGGCTCTGCCTTTCGACCCAGTGATCCCACTTCTGGAAATATATCCAAAGAAACTCAAAACACTAATTAAAAAGCACCCCTATGTTCATTGCAGCATTTTTTACAGTCACCAAGATACGAAGGCAGTCCTAATGGCCATCAGTAGATGAGTGGATAAAACAACTATGGGACATTTACACAATTAAATACTACTCAGCCATAAAAAAGAAGAAAATATTACCCTTTGCAACAGCATGGATGGACCTGGAGAACATTATGCTAAGTGAAGTAAGCCCGTCAGAGAAAGACAAATGCCATATGATTTCACTCATATGTGGAATCTAATGAACAAACTGAACTAACAAACAAAATAGAGACAGACTCAAAGGGAACAGGACTGACAGCTATTGGTAGGAGGGAGCTTATAGGGTGGAGGGATTGAGCAAAAAGTAAAAAGGACTCATTAACATGGACAACAGTGTGGTGATTGGGGGAAGGGGTATAAGGAGTTTAAATGTTAATGGAAGAATACAATAAAAATAATTTTAAAAGTCAAGATACTATTCAAACAATTACTCTAACCAAAAGCAAACAAACAAACAAACAGGGGAAAACAGGGAGAAAAAGACATGGGATACCATAAACAATGATGTAAATGGAGTAGTACATTGAAAAAATATTATCAAGATTACAGTTGTGCAGCATAATCTAGAAAGCAATTAGAATGATAGATGTTTCCAAGGATGTCATCAAGAAAATATGGAATAGAATCATTCCATTAAATCACCAGTCCCCTGCCGTTTTGGCACTAGGGACTGGTTTTGTGGGAGATGAGTGGGAGCAGGGGGCAGTGACAGGAGGTGGAGCTCAGGTGAGTTTTGCTCACAGCCCTAGGTTGTGGACCCACCCTTGCATTAAATGATAATTAGCCATTTATTTTATAAATATATGCTAGGAGGCCACAAATGCCATTACTCTCTTTGTAGCCTAAGTAATTAAACCACAAAATGAGTTATTTGTAATTAATTATCTTCTGATACTACCTTCTGAAACAAGACCAGAACATCTTTCTCCTGAAAGCCCATAAGGCACAGGAAATGTCTGAGGTGTTTTCACATTCTGTATTTCTGTTTATCTACCCTGTTTCCCTACTTCCCATACTATGTTCTCTGGAATCTAGAAGGAGGGGGTGGCATATATCCCAATTCCAGTTCTAATTTCAGCACCTGCCGTACAGAGCTTAGAAATCATGCAGCAGTCACTGACATGGAATCTACTGGAAATTGACCGTCTAGACCTTATACTATGCTTCACTGAATCCTGAGGGAATCTAGCTCCTTTAAGCTCTCTGGCCAACCATTCCTCAGGATCCCATACATCTGCTTCCAAATGGCAGGTTTTATTCACATCTGCTTCCAAGGCAACTGGATAAATGAAAGGACATAGAATAAGAAAAAGACATACCCTTGTTCTCTTTTAAGGAATGCCCTAAAAACCATCAAATGGCACTTCTGCTTACACTTCATTGATAAGGACTAATTACATGTTATACCTAGATGTATGGGAGATGGGGAAATGTAGTTGTAATGCCAATCAATTATGTACCTACCTAAAAATAGGGGTTTCTATTACCTTGGAAGAAAAGAAAAATGGATATTGCCGGACAAACTGACACTGTTGTCACAGAAGAAATTTAAGGTACATTTCTAACTTTCTAATTTATCAAAAATAATAGACTGTGAGCATTGCAAAAGAAAAAGAAAAATGTAACAATAAATATCAAGAATGGATCTTAAAAGTAGCACTGTCCTATCTAGTGAGGTATAGTCAACACATGAATACAATCATTCAGATAATAGATCCATAAATGTTTAACATATTTAGAATACCTTAGATGTTTATAAAATATAATACACTGTGTTAGAATAAACTTGACATTAAAAGCATTGTAACTGAGTACCTCTCTGCACTCTATAGCAAAGACAGTGGGACTCCAAAGGGCAATGTCTTCATGAGAACTAAACACATAACATGGATAAAGAGTACATGATAAACATGTTAATTACACAGTCTTGCTGAGTCTGGAAGATGTTTGCCCATTAAGTCAAGAAGCTGTGATGGGAGACTCGTGCAGGATTGGAGCAAGAAGGATTGGCAGAGTAGAAAACAAAGAGAATGGTCGATGCTGCAGCCACCATCATACTCTTGTATTACTTCTTCCTGAATTGTGACACAGTTAAAATATACACCGGGAATTTGAGATATCATTCTTGCAGCAGACAAGTCATTCTGCAAAAGTACTACCAAAGCAATTACGCTGCCAGCATGAGGTAGCAGGAGCCTTTTTGCAAATCCATTTGCACCAGCCTTACTCTCTTCAGGGATGCACAGAGGGCACAAATGATTTTTTTTTTCCTCTCTGATTTTCAAGGTTGTCCATATGATGATGAGTAAGGACCGAGCCTCCCCAAGCCTCGTTATCATCCTCCCCTTATACAACTGGAAAAATGTGGACAGCAGGAATATTAAAAATCCTATCTGCATTTACCATCTAATTTGCCATGAATAATCCTTCAGATTTGGCTGGAAAGTGGAGCACAAAGTGCGTCACATCTGTTGGATGCAGTACATCATGTTAGCACCCTCCTCAGCATGCAGGCTTTACTGCCAAGGCCAGGGCCTCCTCCAGCAGGAACAATGGAAAGGGTTATGTTCTACTGTTTTCTAAACTCATTATGCAGGGGGAAAAAAAGGACAATTAAGCTGCCTCTGTTCTCATCAACTCTGATGGCACAGGCAGGTGATTCAAAGATAATGGCACCTCTGAAGTGAATTTTTATGGTGATGCAAATATTACAATTTTTAATAGAAAATTACATTATACTATGAGGCCATTGTTTCCACTTGGATAATTATCTTTTTCATCCCTTCCATTCTCATTTGGAAGTCAATGCAGTGTAAATAACTGTACAGCATTTAGTTATTATTATCAATTCCACAGATGCAAAGATGATTAGAGTCAATTTTGTCATTTTTGAGTTAATGTGGTATTAGGGCATTTTAATGTTTCTGATGCATCAAAGAAGAAACAAATATAAGCATATCAGTTTAAATCTGCTTTGTGTGTGTGTGAATTGTACAAAAGTCATTTAACACATATCCAATATAGTTTACTATACAAACTATAGAAAAGCAATTGGGCTAGTTTCAAGAGAGGTATATGAGGTCTGTCTGAAAAAAGTCCAGCAATAGTTAATATAATGAGAACAGTTTTCACAACATCAGTGTAACCTGGCAGCCAAGGAGGGTGGACTGGAATGCACATGCACGAACACTGACAACTTCACTGTACTAGTCAGTGGAGGTGGTAGAGGGTGTTGAGTGAGCATGTGTACTGTGTGGCTGTTGCATTCAAAATGACTGAGCGAGTAGAGCAATGAGTCTGCATCAAATTTCGTGTGAAGCTTGAACATTCCTCCACAGAAACTACTCAGATGATTCAGAAGGCCGTATCTATGGGCAACTGGTGATTGGCAACTTCACCATGACAATACACCTGCTCATGCATCATGTCCCGTGCAGATTTTTTGTGAAACATCAGATCACTCAGGTGACTCAGCCCTCCTATAGCCCAGATTTGGTGCCCTGTGACTTCTGCCTTTTCCCAAAACTGAAATCACCTTTGAAAGGGAAGCGATTTCAAATAGTTGATAAGATTCAGGAAAATATGACGAGGCAGCCGATGGCAATTGAGAGAACTGTGTGAGGTGCCAAGGTGCCTACTTTGAAGGGGACTAAGTTATCATTGTCCTGTGTACAATGTTTCTTGTATCTTGTATATTCTTCAATAAGTGTCTCTATTTTTCAGATTATGTGGCTGGATACCTTCTGTACAGACATCATATCTTAATGTAGTCAATGTCACTTGATTGTTTTATAAGATTGACACTGTCCTTTTACATTACAGAATTTAACTCTCAATAGTTAAATTTGTTTTCATGTCTCAGGTTAACAGAAATATCCAAATGTTATATGCAAGTAATATTTTCAAGGACTACATAAAGGGGCCTTGCCACAGATTGACTTAAAGGTTGGGAACAAGAAGATATTTCTTAACACAAAAAAAGAAAAAGTGATTGATTGTTGCAAATAGAAACATAGACAGTAGAAACAGACAATGAAAGAACATTACTTCCAGAGAGTTTTACATTATCTTATGAGGCCAGTTCAGAATGCACTAAATGTTATCATGGCATAGGACACTTTTTGCTAAAATTGTTTTGGACAATTATGAATTACTTCTTAAAGCTGTTATGAAATTCTTTCTTTACTAGCCCAGAGACCATTATATTACTTGACTATGAGGATATGCTATAAACATTGACTGCACTTTCCTGACAGAAATAACACTGCTTTATAAGTTTTGTATTAATTTCTGGACTATATGAGCCATTTACTGAATTTAATTACTTCTATGTGCTGATTATCTGTTATTGAACTAGCCTAGATTTTAATTTATTAGACAATACTTTCTATTTGTTTGTAAAAATGAACCAAATAGGACATCTCACAATAATATCATTCTACTTAGAAAAGAGAGAATATTTTGTTATGTTAAATAGTTTTCTTAGATCAAAAGCATTAAGAAAAGTTCAAAAATATTATATTCCCCAGCCACAATAAAGATTTTATTAATGGTGAATAGAGAACCAGTAAAAACTGTCAGCATGTCTGATAATTAAGACCTTTGTCTTTAAAGCAAAGCTAATGTTCTTCAAGATGAGTTTTGGGCCTATGGTATGACCTTATATGGAGAAGACAAAATGTATAAGCCACAGAGCTACAGAAAATGTCAGAGCTCTATCCTGTGTCCTCTAGTACTCCTCCCAAGATCCACAAAATAAGTGTTCCAAAAGGTTCCCACTTTAATGTATACCTAAAATCATAAGTTTGAAAATTAAATTAACTTAAGATTTATTATCTGGCATAAAAAAAGGGGACTAGATAACTCAGTAGAAGCTATCCTTTCACCTGTGGAGATCTGTATTTACATCCTGACACAAGCAGAAAGCATAAATAAGTTTGATGATTGCCTACCCTTCCCCAAAACAATCTCCTTAATAACTCTATCTCTGCTTGGAAAAGACCAAAGCCTGAGCCAGTATTATGCAAAAACCTAACACAAAAAAATATTTATGCAGAGAGAATGAGAAGCATTATATTAATATAACATTAACAATAATCATAATACTAAAGAATAAGAAACAGAAAGTAAGCATTGTTCACCCCCATAACCTTCAATGGTATTAAACTCAATTAAATAAACAATTAATAAACACTTTATCTGCACAATTATTTTTGTAGAATAAAGTGAGAGATATAAAATATACATATAACAGAAAAATAATAGTACTCATCATATGAAAAGAGTTGAGTTGAGGAGTATGTTCTGAGATGTTAAGGTGTTCCATTTCTAGAGGCTTACCTTGCATTAATGGAACTAGAGCAATGGATGGGTGATTGAATTTACGACCAAGGGAACTGTTCCCAGTGTGAACAGGAGCCACTGAAATGTACTTCAGTACACATGGAGCCTCCTGGAAATGCAAAAATAGCCCATCTGAGAAAAATGGTATCCTGACTGGATATACAGTCATTAGTTCACAAGCATGATTGAGCCACATAATCAAGAAGGGAGCTGTTTAAAAACAAAGATTCTCAGTCTCCACCTCAGTTCTTTGGAATCAGCATTTTTTTGTATGAGGTCCATGAAATGCATATTGTATTAAGGATAACCTCTCCACTAGATTGCTGTGGATCCTTCAGCACCTTCTAGAAAAGACCTAGGAAAGGGGAGCTAAGTTGATTTCCCTACCCCACAGACAGTAGTGGAGAGAAGAGTCTGGCAATTTGCATTATCTCTAGAAAAAATCATCAGGGTATACTTGGAAAACATTCTATCCCAACTTATCAGCTCATAGCCACTGGCCTGGACTCTACTTGGTCACAATGACATTGATCCTTGAACAATTCTAAGAAGTGAGCATTTGGAGGGTTAAATGTGAGGTTTTTATGCCAGGCCCTGTCCAAAGCCTCACATGTTGCCAAAGTTTAAGTGAATGTTACTGAGAGAACCCACAATAAACTATGTGCACCCAACTGAGCAAGAAAAACCATACCTCACAGAAAAACAGCTCATGAAACACTAAGTTTATAGATATATTTCTCCTTGCTCCATGAGAGGGGTCCACTGTACTCAGCTGAACTCATTGAGGGGAAATGAACAAATAACTCACTTTGAGATACCTTGTATCACTGAGGACAACTATTATTAAAAGGTTGTGAATTGTTGATTTGCCCCATTTTCCATAGAAAGAGACATAACAAGAATATCCATATGTCAAGAAAAGTTGAGGAGAGAACTAGTGGGCACAGTGTTTTGAGATTTTTGAAGTGGTGGATATAGAATCAATCGTTGCTCACTAAGCACCAGCCAAAGCCAGAAACCCAGCCTCATCTACATGTCAACCCTTAGCTATTTCACTTGCTATAATGAGCACTGGCTTCAAGCTGAACTAGGTCACTGTACCTGAGCTGGTGTCACTGTCAAGAGTTCATCTATTGCTCTGCACTGCTCAATGAATTAAATAATAAGTTGGATAAAGAAAAGAATGTATGTCCAATTATTAGGTGATACAAACGAAAGGGTACCAAAGACAACCGGTTTACGTTCAGAACTCAATAAGCTCAGAATAGCTTGGAATGTTGAGCCAAATATAACAAGATAAACTTAACATGTTAAAAAGAAGGTCCTGCATGTATAGAAAAATAACATCATATAAAGGGATCTATAAGTACATATTGGTAGTTACAAAACAGTCATGGAGATGTAAAATATAACACAGGAAACATAGTAAATAATATTGTAAATTATTTACAATAATATTGGGTACTGGAAATATCAGGGGGAAAACTTTCTAAAGTATATAATTATCTAACCACTATGCTGTATACCTAAAATGAATACTGATATAAAGAAGAAAATCCTGCTATTTGTAACAACAAAGATGAACTTAGAGGACATTATGCTAAGTGAAATAAGCCAGACATAGAAGGACTAATACCACATAATATCACTTATATGAGGAATCTAAAATAGTCAAATTTATATAAGCAAAGTCTAGAATGGTAGTTGCCAGGGATCAGGGGAGGGGTTAATAGGAAGGTATTAGTCAAGGGGTATAAAGTTTTAGTTATGCAAGATAAGACCTAGGGACCAATATAGCTTATTGCCTATGGTTAACATTACTGTATTGTTATGCTTAAATATTTGCTAACAAAGTATGTCTTATGTTATCATCATCTTCATAAATAAAATGGACAGTAGGAAACTTTTGGAGATAAAGGGTATGTTCATACATTGGACTGTGGTTTCATGGGTATATACATAACTCCAAATTCAAATTGCATATATTAAATGTGTATAGCTTTTTGTTATATCAGTTATACCTAAATAAAGTGATTTAAAAGTATAACAAAAATCATTTTAAATATTGATTACATGTTGAATTGATTATATTTTGGTTTAAATGTGATACATTATTAAAATTAAAAATATTTTTTTAAAAAGCGTCATAACAGTAGACCTCAGAGGTATGGATTAGTAGTGGCACCTAAATGATCACAAGGAAAGTTTAAATCAACAATGTCATTTCTTAGTCAAGAGTAGGATGTGGACGACCAAAAATTCAAATGTGATCTCAAGACTAATAGTGTGGTAATTCCTCCCTAGGAAACAACAGAAGAACATTCTTACAGCTTTGGTCACAATAAGCAGTAGCATAGCTGGGCATCCTCAGCCTCGGCATTGATGTCAATGGGTGCTGGAAGCAATAGCAATGTCCCCAGCAAACACTGATGGCATGGTTACCATATTGGTATTAGAGCAGAATTTAGAAATAACTGCTACTAAAAGATGGAACAGAACTCAGGGAGGTCTTAAATGTATATGGAAACCCAGGGGACTGTGAGGATGGGAGACCCTCTTTGAAGACCCCTGGAATGGTCAGGATGAAACTAAAGGGACACTGAAATGCAGTTCACATGTACTGCTGTGGTGATCATCAGTCTGGCTCACTGAACACAAGGAAAAGAGTGTCTCATCTCAAATCAGGTCAAAGAATTACACTCCAATAGAAGTTTAGGTAGGTTATTTGTTTCACGTTACAATATCTTTCCCTGCCTTCATCCTAATAACACATGTCCTATAAGAAGTGGTGTGGTTCACACAAAGAGAGAGGGGGATGGAGTGTGAGCCTGACAACAGAGCATATTCCCAGTGTGAGTGTGAACTCTGTGATCTTGTGGCAGCTTCAAGGACTCTGATATGTACTGGCAAATTGGAAGTTTAAAACCCCAACCTGTCACCTCTTGGTACCAGAGGTACCTTGAAGAGCCATGAAATCTATCCCAGCAGCTTCCATAAGAAGAAAAGGCCATAGAATAAATTCAATGCAGAAAGAAGCCTATAGTAATTTAAAACATGTACACTAGTAGAGTGTCAAAAAAATGGAAAATCCAGCTTGGCCACGCTACTTTAATTTCCTAAACAGACTGTGCCCTTTCTGGCCTGCAGGCTACCATGCACACTGCTTCCTCCTTCCCCCTGAGATCAACCATCCCTTTCCAAGGAAAGATTTCTGTGACTTCCAACCAGACACTTGCAACACTGCTAGTCAGTGTTTAATACCTCGATCACGTTGCTCCCCAGGGCTCTTCGTGCCCCTTCTGGCCTGGCACTTATCCCCCCGCATTGGTTGTCTGTTAATATGTCTTTATCTTCCATCAATCTCTAAGTTATCTGAGCATCCTGAACGCAGGGACTGTGGCTGTCCTGTTGATAATTACTTCCTAGCACCTGACCCATAGTCAGGGCTAAGGAAGTATTTCACAAATGAATCAGATAATTGATTTATTTTTTCTTTTTACACTCTAGGTCACAAAGACATAGCCTTTATAGAGGAAAACAAAACTACAAGAAACACACTTCTGTCAATCTATAAGAGTGCTTGGAGAAGAAATTGCAACATTGTCTATAACTTTCTTAGCCTCCATTCATTTACATTGCTTACTAATTTCTCCATAATTTATTATTTTTGAAGAGTTAGCTGTTGCCTTCGAACAGATATATTGACTCTATCTGTATGAATTTAACCCCTACTTCTCTTAGTTACTGAAAAAGAAAAATATATTTCTGGCAAGAAATTAAAGGTAACCAATTCCTTATTCATTGCCAGATACCAGTCACAATTAGTAGATAAAGGCCACACAAAGTCATCAACAAACTGTTTTATTCGGTGCTTGTATCTAATCGCGGCACCATTTGTCTTCTTTATCTCTGTAACATAGCCCTTTTAAAGTTGGCTTGCTCTTCTTAGACAGAACGCTTTACTGGAAATTTCAGGGGGAAAAAAAGGAGGACATTAACATTTTAGTTGTGAAGAAAAGATTCTTTATTCTAATTATCACTTTCCTACTCAGAAGCAGCCCTGAGTAATACATTCATTATAAACCAGCAGCACTAGGTCCCTTTTAGTCACTTTATAACACTGACAGAATTATTAGTTAAAATTAGACTTCCATTTTAATATCAGGGGAGATATCAACATTGGTTTCTGTATTAAACATAACAATTATTCATACAATCTGGGAACTGTAGAAAGCATTTTAAGTGGATTTAAGGTGATAGATGCAGGATTGTCTGAACATTTGCTTAATAGAAATTATGATTATCTACCAAATTATATTTTGGAAAGGCAATCATTTCTTCACTGCAATGCAGTAATACATTTTCTAGTCTACAAAAAAAATGTTGTGCAGGAAAAGTGTTTTACAGTACTTTTTATAGTTCTACAGAGTACCACATTACTACTTGTCAACTGGCAATTGCATCATATTTCAACCTGCTGCAACTATAAAATTGTATCTATAAAATTGTATCTTAACTTGATTAAACAAAAGACAACACAAGTATATGTGTTGTACATATATATAAATGCATGCAGCAACACCAGGGGTGAAAATAACTAAATATTTAGAACCTAAACAAAATAGAGTCTATGCAATGAGAAGAGAGCAGGATATCCAGTGGAAAACCAAATAGATTCTCCTTTTCATTTTCTATTCCACTGGATGTAGGTTTTCTAAAGAATATGTACCTATAGAAAAAAAGCAATGAATTTATTACAGAGGTGATTATATGGTCATCATCTAATATATGAAAAGGCTGAGGGAGAGGGGAATACTTTCCTAAAAATGCTTCCCTTTTTCAGATCATGGTATTCATAGAAAATAATAAGATATATCTGCACTATTTCTTTGGGGCCACAGAACCTGGACCTTAGGATGTGGTTGCCCCAGATCCTACTGGTCTGGCCTGAGGTGTCTTCTGAACCAGGGTTGAAGGGTCACTGATTCAGTGTATGAGTTACAATTTTATGGCATATAGATTGGGAAGCTCTGGCTTAGGAAATGCTGAGATTCATAGATGAAAACAAACCTGTTATAAAAACTACCGATCAAAGAGAATGTCCCCAGATCCAAATGATAGCAAGTATTTGGGGATGACTGATATGATTATATAAACAAAGTCTGAAATGCCAGGGGTCAGGGAAGCTTAATAGTTACAAGCGAGTGTTTCGCCATTAAAAAAAAATGCCTTAGATCAAAACACAATTCCATCACTTACTCACCATATAAATATGAGGGAGTTAGTTATCTGACTTCTCTGCACTTATATTTCCTAGTCTGTACTGTAGGGATGGTAATAGCACCAGCTCATAGGGTTCCTGTAAGGACTGAATGAGAGGAGTATTCAACAGATATTAGCTTTAACTTTAATACATATGACTACAATAGAATTAAAATATATTTTATTATAAAATAATCAGTAATTATAGAAAAGATGCAAGAGATAGAAATGTTATTTTTTCTGAACCCACTGAGAATGAGTTGCCATCCTGATGCTCTATTACCCTACTTCAGTATATTCTTTAGTGTACTTTAATCACTTAAAGATTTTAACTATTTTAGTGTATTTTCTTGAAAATAAAGAGATTCTCCTTTAAAACTACAATGCAACCATCAAAATCAGAAAAGTAACAAGGATATACTGCTGCCATCTAATCCTCAGACCTCATTCAGGTGTCAGCATTTGTCCCAGTGGTGTCCTTTATAGCAAAAGCAGCTATTTCAGAATCACATGTGCATTTGTTTTTAGTTCTCTTTTAATCTGGAAGAGATCATTGGTCTTCTCCTGACTTTCATGGCTTTGACACTTTTGAACATTGCAGTCCAATTATTTTGTAAAATGTTCCTCAGTTTGGCTTGGTCTGATATGCCTCACAATAAGATTTCAGGTTATGAATCTTTGGCAGGAATATCACAGAACTGATACTATGTTCTCATTGTACCCTGTAAGTTTGTATACATTTTGATTTGTTTTATTAGTGGTACTGGTAACTTTGATCATATTATTACGTGCTGTCTACCAGGATTCTCTACAAAGTACTCTCTTTTCCCTTTTTAGTTAGTAAGTATTCAATGGCAGGGAGGCATTAATGTAAAACTATATAAATATCCCGTTCTAATTAAACTTTCAATTCATTCATTTACATACACACACATATACATAATCAATAGTTTGTTGTTAGTGTATAGAAACACAATAGATTTTACATATTGATTTTATATCTTGCAACTTTACTAAATCTATCAGTTCTAACTGTTTTTTGGAGGAGTCCTTAGGACTTTTTATATATAATATGTCATCCACAAATAGAGCTTACTTCTTCTTTTCCAATTTGGACACCTTTGATTTTCTTCCCTTGCCTAATTTCTCTGGGTAGAACTTCTAATACAAAGTTGACTAAAAGTGGCAAGAGTGGGCATAGTTGTCTTGTTTCTGATTTCAGAGGGAAAACTTTCAGCTTTCACTGTTGAGTATGATGTTAGCTGTGAATCTGCTGGTAGACTATTATTGAAGCTATTATATGCTTTCTTGTTCTACTTGACATTCCAAAACTCAGAGCTCCTTAAAATTTGAGTACATCCACAAATGATTCTTAATTACTCCATCAGATAGACTGTAGTGTTTACTTGGATGTTCCCTTTATGGTTCTCAAATCAAAAACTCAACATCATACTTAATTATAAAACTTTTTTCCTGAGTATTTATACTATGTGCCAACCATTGTGCTAAACACTGATTACATGGTAATTAATCTCTACAACCTATAAAAAATGATATTTTTACAAATGAGAGAACTAAAGGCTGTGGAGATTTACTGTACAAACAAATGCTGAAAAAAAGACCCTGATTAAGAAAACGTAAACACCACAGAGCTAGAAAAATCAAGACCTCCTTTAAGCTAGTGTTCTCAGTAGGCAAAAATAAAAAAATTTTTTAAATCAAATAAATGAGCAGCAAACATGAGACAGCCCCATTGTGAATTCTGACAGTTGGAGGAGAGAATCCTCAAAAGAGAAAAATGTTTATCTACAATGTTTAGGTTTATTTGAGCTGAATTCACTCTCGAGGAAAAAAACAAAACAAAAAAAACCTAAACTAAGGAAATGTGTGTTATAGATGCTACTCTAAATAAAGTAGCTAAATTGATTTCCAATTTTGACAGCAAATAGTCCCAGATAAGGGTGTTAGCTATGAGGCAGAACAAGGAAATAAGAAAAGATTTAGCTCTGGGAGAAAAAAGAGGAATACTGAATGGATCAGCTCTCACACCTTTTTTCGGATGGCTAAACGAAACAGTGCTTGCGGCTGAAACAGCAGACCTGGAAGCGCAGAGCTCTGCCAGCCTCTCTAGGGTGAAGCAGCCCTACGCCCTTTATGCCAAGCTGCTGTCAGATCACACTTCAGTGACAGTCAAGACTCAACTCTGTTTCAGAAGTCCCAGAAAATTTCATTGGAATTTTAAATAATATGCAACACAAAATATAAAGCTATTAGTTAAGTAGGGTTACTATTTATAAAATACCTCCAATGTTTTCAAAATATTTTATTTATCTAACTGTTGGTCAAAGGAGTACTTTTGCTTATTTTCTTAGAGAATAAGTTTGTATTTTTACTGATTTTAATAAATGCACATTTATCGATATATAGTACTTAATATATGTTAATACATAATAATACATAACATATATTAAAATATATATCAACATATAATATTTATACGAGGCCTAGGAGGTCATAAAAATGTTTTACAATTTTCTTACTAGTTATATGAGAAAAGATTCACTGTCTATACAGATAATTATAGCACTTTAAAACATGATTTTACTTATCTTTGTGACATTTATTAAAGCTTAATTTTAATGTCTTTTTACATAACCTATTTAACATTTTGCTATACTCCATGGTTATCCCTCATACCTCACCACCACCCAGGAGTTTAGCTTAAAATAATAAACTCTACATAAGCATATGGCCCTATGACATACCATAAAAACAATGTTATGCTATCTATGACTTCCTTACTAATTTTTGAAGCTTTAGCTCATAAGAAAAATCTTAACACTGTATTAAACATAGTCATTAATATTATCTTTGTAAAACCAAGCATCATTTAGACAATCAATCAAATTCATAGGAAAACTTCAATAACCATCATTCCTAGAATAAAAAAGTCATTTAGTACCTAATCATGTATGAAGCTCTCTCAGTGCAAAGAAAACAAATTGCATAGCTCTGGTCCCCAGACCTACAGTCATTTCACAACCTGAAACAGACAATGGAATAGAGTCATGCCTATATAAGTCATATAATCAACAGAAAAGTAACATAATTTTGGAAGAAAAATATTTAGGATAAGCATCCATAAGCCCATTAGACATCCCTTCACTTTCTTGTCCAAGAATGAAATATCTCAAACCCATGAAAATTATTGTGAATTTTCTCTTTTCAATATAATCATGTGATAGATACCATAAAGGCAATTTGACTTTCTCTAGGTATGGAGATTTCTCAGTGCTAGATGTAGCATCATAAGCAATGATGCACAATCTTTCACAGATTTGCACCACAACCATCATCCCCAGTAACTCCTTCATGGACTTGATCACTATTGCAATTAACTCACAGGGTATTTGATTCATTGCATGTTTAGTGTTTATTTCCCTCTTAGACCACAGACTCCATGATCCCCACTACCTACTTGCGAAGACTAGCACATGATAGTTTTTCCATGTTTCTGAAAAGAAGGAAGGGTGAGAGGGTAGAAAGGAAAGAGAAGAACTCTGGCCATAAAGCATTAAGTAGAATTAACATAAGAAAACTCTCTAACACATTTCACAAACACTAAGCAGCTAACCAAACACATAAGAACTTTGAAAACTTCCAATGGCAAACATTCATCTCAAAAGTTAACCACTGATGCTTCTACATTTCCTGAGAAAGAATTTAAGACATAGAAATATTCAGGCTGCTATAAATCTTGAAAGGACCCAGAAATTCCTTTTCAGCTCTATGATGTTAAACCTGCATCCCTTCACTGGTGTGCCTCTGCTCCTTGGTTCTTGGGCTGTGACCTCCTTACTTCCCACTTTCTGGGAAGCCTTTGCTAAGTTAAAATGATCCCATGTATAAAATAACCTTCACTGATACAAAGGCCACCTTGTCAGCAGATGCCTTTCTGGCTCTTTATTCATTGATAACTTTTTATTTCTTATCCAGAGTTGCATCTCATCTCCTTGCGGATCCTACTCATGATGATGATAAGAGTTTGCCTCTTTGAAAGTATTTTCCTAGTTTGAAGTGTGATACAGCATTATAAGGAAAAAATTACAGCAACGTATCTCTTCATTGATGAATACCTTCCTTACCAAATGACTTACAAACACTCTGTATCTGTCATGCAATGTTGATACACATGGACAGAATTGCCTTTCCTAGGTATCCTCTTATGAGAACAGAATGTGTAAATTAAATTGGCAGGTGGCTTCAAAGAGGTAGGATAAAGGAACTGCTACCAGGTGGGTTACAGTCTCCATAGAATACAAATATGGGTAAGAACCCATTATAATGAACTCCACTGGCCTTATGATCTTTTACTTTAATTAAATTGTTATTGTAAATATATTGCTAGAAATCATACCCTAATCACAGGAGCTAGAGCTGACACCCTGCTGATGGGTAGCAACTCTGGATGAATTAACAAGTGAACAGGAATGTTTGAAACCCAACTGGAAAGAAGAAACATATAATGAGTTCACCACTCTGTGCTCTTTTCTTCTTTAGTTACTGCTGGATGCTGGTTTAGCCTTAGAAGGTGTTTTAGGTCCTACATGAATGGGTTTATAGATGTGCTTGATTTGTTTGGGTTTTGGTTGTTGTCTTTTTTTTTTTAATTTATTTATTTGTTTATTTTATTTTTAGATAGAGGGGAAAGGAGAAAGAGAGGAAGAGAAACATCACTGTGTGGTTGCCTCTCACTCGTGCACCCAACTGGAGACCTGATGTGCAACCTAGTCATGTGCCCTGACTGGGAATCAAACCAGTGACACTTGGCTCACAGGCCGACGCTCAATCCACTGAGCCACAGCAGCCAAGGGTTATTGGTTATTATTTTTTGAGTAACCAGGAGACCTTCAGTCACAGAGAGACAGAAAGAAAATTTACACTGTTATTTAATCTTGTCAACATAAAAATTTATTAGAAACCTTAACTATTTGGTTTCACTTCCCTTATTACAGTGAAAGTAATATATTTGGACATAACTGGTAAACAGGCATGAAATTATAGAACAGGATTACTTGCCTTAGAGAAGGATTTGTAACAAGAATAAGACTCTGGGGGGTTGGGCCACAAGGCACTACAAAGTTCTTGGTCCTTTGGAATGTTTATTTATGGTGAAATGTTTATACATGAAAGATTGACTAATTCTATGACATCCAAGTCTGCATCCTGAATCTCCTATTTAAATTTATTACCTCATGTATTCAAGATATTTAAAATAATATAATTAACATCAGATATTTGCATACATATGTAATATACACACATAAATACACATACATTTTATATTTATAGGTATGGTAGTTTGATTCCCAGTGATAGATTGTCTTATTCTGAATTTTACATTTCATTGATATTCTATTGTTAAAATAAAATAGGTAAGTAAAGTGTTTTATGTTCATTCCATTTCATCTAGATATTTACTTCAAGGAATATGTCCTAAGAAAATAATTTATAATGGTTTAAACAATATATACACGAGCATTCCCCTTCTCAACATTATTTATGAGTAAAAATTAATACAAAATGAATGTTCAACAATTGTTATGACTAAGATTAGTATTAACCACATAATAAACTTTTGCAATAATTAAAAATTATGTTTGTAAATACCTTGAACCAACATGCAAGGCAATTTATGCTGTGAATATAAAGGAGAAACTAAAATTCAAAAAGGGAAACTATAAAATAAAAAGATGTGTATGAAAAAGGTAAAGATGAGGTTAAAAATGATATGATGGCAACTTATTTTGTATTTGAAACTGTTTAGCTTTTATAACCAAAAGAAAAAATTTTTATTTCAGTATAATCATATATGAAGGCAGTTTTTGTCTGAGCTAGAACCTTACTAACTTAAATACCACTTGAAATGATTGAATTAATATGGCTTAAATATTTTAATAAAATTTTTCATTATACTACATGAATTTTTGTCTTAAGGGGATTTGGCTTAAGAAATTTTTAAATGACAAATATATGTTTGTACATTTTTTACAATGGCATTACACTATATTAAATCACATAGAATATAATAACCTATAAACTATAAGCTATGTTATCAACTGTATTAAGGCTATTGTATTGACTTTTAATAAATACTTAACAAGGAACAATATCATTGAGTGTCACAGAAAAAAAAAGTTGATTCAAATGAGATTATCAGAACGTAGTTTAAATCTGCCTGACTAGACATTTACAACAAAAATATTCTCATCTAGTATATATTTTGATTTCCTGCATTTTTTAATTAAATTACTGTATTTCTTAGAATATAAACCATAGTGAAATTCTTTTTTTACAAGCAATATTTAAAGAGTTTAACAAGAGATTTTTGTTACGGTTTCATTTTCCTGTCCAATTGAACTCATCAATTTCCATCTCGATGATATTAACAGATACAAAAATATTAATAGGACTGTATAGTCTTTCTGTTTGCTCTTCCATGCTGACTGGATTTTATTTTAATATAAGTATGACAAATGGAATTAACAAAATTGGGCAATTTATTTTCATGTAACTTAATTCTTGTAATGCAAGATTTTTTCATATAAGAGATCACCATGATTGGACAGAATCCCTTGTAAATGCAAATCAACCCAATTTTCTCCAAGTAGGGACATTTCTGAAACTTGAATGAATAGCACCAACCAATAATAACTTTCTCAAAATCTTTTTTCCCATATGATTCTTGGCACTAAATGGTTCTCCTGATCTTCTGATAAACATTGACTTCTTTGCCATGCCTAGAGGTTCCTAAAATAAGAAATCTGTCTTTATATTTCATGCAGAAAGAAAAACATTTATATAACATATGATTATAATCAATTTTAAGGATATACCAGAATTCAATTCCCAATAATCCTATTTTCACTTCTTACCTGGTAATTCGGGGCAACTTTACTCCTCCTCTCTGTGCTTCAATTTCCTCATGGAAAAATGAGACGATAATTCTTGTACCACTGCATCATAGCCGATACTAAGTAAAATATCATATTTAAAGCACATTTCATAGAGTTGGCACTCAACAAGTGGTAGCTGTTATTATTCTCCTTCATCTACCAGCACTTGGAATACTGTTAACATACATTGACTGGGTGAATGATTAAATAGATGAGTGAATACACATATGAATGGATAACTCGGCCTCTAATGCAAAATCAAACAAGTTACACAATGCTCTGCTTCTAGGCCCTTAGAGAGGAAGACAGAGTTCAATGGATTATTATTCCTACTCAATTTCTTACTACACTCTCACATGAGGAGTCTCTGCCTATGTCTCTTCCATGGGGCAAAACAAAGCCTCCCCTCAGAAGGAGGCTGGGCAGGATTTAAAAGGGGTCTGAGTGTCTGGAAAGGGAAGATCTTCATTAGAGATGCCACCACTTTTACCTAGTCTCATTCTTGGACTAGCAGGATACTTTGTTTTGATGCCTTCTGATATGAATTCTCATATTTCCCCAGTAAGTGACATTGCAAAGCTGACAGCTCCAGCTGTCCATTCTTCTTCCCTCCACTTGTTCCTGCCCAACAGATGGTGCAAATAGCCTGGCACAGGTTCCCTGGATCAGTGTTGGGGGAGAGCCTTGCCAGACGGCTGATGGTTTCTTTGAAGATGTCCATCCTGGCAACCATGGATGGCTGATAGCTCAGCCTTGGCTGACCAAAACGATATAAAAGTAAAAGTATGAGAGAAATTTTGGAATATGGGGCTTCATATCTTTGGCAGTGCCTACAGTTATTTCCTACTAGTAATATATTCTTCTTATGCATATAATGTGTTTGGGCTATGTCATTCTTTCATTCAAGATTTATAATGCCTGAAATTAAAACAGACCCATTAATACTGCTCAGAGGACAGGAAAGAATCCTGGGCTGGAGGTTAGTGCCCCCAGATTCTACCCTCAGTTCTCCCTTTAAACTTCCTGAGTAATCTTCGCCAAGAAATTGATGTGCTTTGCTCTTTAGATTCTGCATCTTTTAAAACAGAGATGAAAATAGCTTTCTTGATTTTTGCAACGGGATCTTGAGGAACATAAAATAATGAATTTATACGTGTTATGTAGTATTATAAAATGTTCTGAATTTATAACAGTTATGAAGACTGTCATACTGACCCTCCACAAGCAGATATTGACTCTTGAATGAACATGCGTTTACACAGATAAAAGCTCTCACCCCTCTGGATGGCCACTGTGAGAATGAGACCCGGACTGGAGGACAGTGGGCGTCACAACACTAGTGACTCTCTTCAGCATGTACTTACTACTCAGCAGCACACCTTAGAATAGCGGTTCTCAACATGTGGGTTGTGACCCCTTTGAGGGTCGAACGACCCTTTCACAGGGGTCGCCTGAGACCATCAGAAAACACATATATATTAAAAAAAAAAAAAAGAAAACACATATATAATTACATATTGTTTTTGTGATTAATCACTATGCTTTAATTATGTTCAATTTGTAACAATGAAAATACATCCTGCATATCAGATATTTACATTACAATTCAAAACAGTAGCAAAATTACAGTTATTAAGTAACAATGAAAATAATTTTATGGTCACCACAATATGAGGAACTGTATTAAAGGGTCACAGCATTAGGAAGGTTGAGAACCACTGCCTTAGAACCATGTTAATTCCACAATCCTATAAAATCTGCTTTAATCTTGAATTGATCTAAAAATCCTTTTAATGCTCACTTGGGGATATATTTACTGATTTAGAGAGAAAGTGGGGGAGAGAGAGAGGAAGGGAGAGAGCAACATCGATTGGTTGACTCCCTTATGCACCCCAACCACCAGAGACCAAACCCACAATCTAGGTATGTCACCTGACCAGGAACTGAACCTGCAATGTCTTTTTGGTGTACAGGGCAATATTCCAACCAACTGAAATACTTAGTCACAACTGATCTAAAAATTCTTGTATAATATAAACAATTTTAGGAAATTAGATGGTATTTAAAAACAGGCATTTTTTGAAATTGTGATACCATCAAAACAGTCACAAATTCTCATATATATACTAAAATCTACAACTAATTTTTTTTCCCCCTACAGGACTGTAGTTTCCAGAATCAGAGATTTTAAACAATTCATCTCTGTACCCTTGGGCTCTGGCAGAAAGTCAGCATGAATGGCACAGCTACTGGTTATGGATATCTAATTCAGAAGTACAATCTATATGGATTTTCCTACATTAACCAATTTCTAATTGTACCTGGTGACCTCAGAGATAAAACTATTGAAATCACTTCTCTTTTTTTTTTTAATCCTATGTATCTGTATTTCCCAGAAAACATTCTATAATATTTTATTTGTGTTCACAAGCCATGGCATCCAAAAAAATGCATCAAAGTATCATTGTTTACCAAAAATAAGTTTCTCAAATTAATTATTAGGCTTTGCCCTTTTCATTAAAAATTTGTTTGTGGGAGGGTAGAGAATATTGATGTCCAATGCCTTATAAATCTAAAACATTATTTTCAAATACTTATTCAAATATTCACTAGATTATACCATGTATGGGATATTATTATCAAAATAATCTGTTCAAAATTGAAGTAATAAGTTGCTAGCTTTCCTTTTCTTTCTAATGATTATACACACCAGGCTTAGGTTTAGTTTGTTGGGTCATAAGAATGGATAAAATGTGTCCTAAAGCCACTCTCAAATAGAATGAAGCCATTAAAGATTGATCAGATAAAACAGAAGTCACACTAGATAGACATTTCGAGCTCTCCCAGGAAACCCAGAGTTTCAAGTTCACAAGGAAACTGCTATCAGTGATCTCATCAGCCTGTATCATTAGAGGAATTCTTGAGAACGATGCTCTGCAATTGCAGGCAAACCCCCCTCAGCCATCTGCTGATGCTCATGTACCTGACCTGATACGTCTGGGAAATAATGATTTCTGTTCTTCCCCATTTCAGATCCTCATGAAAGCCTTCAGTTGGCAGACTGTAACCAGAATCCTGCAGGCAATGGAGTCCTGGAACTGTGGTCTCTAGGCTGCACAGCATGCCCATAAAATGGAATTTGCTGTACTTTGTCTCATCTCTCTTCTCTATTTCCATGCAAAGGAGCCAAACATAAGAACACAAGTCAGATTTGCTGTCAAGTCTAATGTACACTGTCTCCTCCGTCACGGAAAACCTTTGTAAGAGCCCTGCCTATACCAGGGAAGAAATCTTCAGGAAGAGAACACAGCACCACCAACTAGCTATTCCCATCCTAAAAAAAGCAGCACACTCCCCTCCCTCCAGCATGGGATGCCTTACTGGGAAATTCAAGATTTTTATTATTTTTAAATGTGTTTAGCACTTCCTTCATGCCAGGTGCTTTCCTGAGGACATCATATTATTTATTAAATCCTTGCAAATTTTCTATGATGTGTTTATTATTCTACTTTACAACCAAGAAAACCGAGATTCAGGGCAGTTAAGAGGAAATAGCCCCATCCTATAGCTCCCTAGTGCTAAACATAACCCAGGTCTGTTTGATTGCAAAGCTTTCACGCTTTCTGCTACACATGAGAGGGGTCAAATATCACTGGAAAAAAAAAAAGGTAAGTACTAAAAGAATTCAGAGGGATGAACAGAAGAAAGTTTCTATTGCATGATAATAATCACAATTTTCAGCGGCCAGGAACCATATTATTATTTTGTGAATTTGACATCTATCACAATCACATACTTATAAAGTACACATTTGAAAGCCTAAAAGCTCAGGTAAAATTAATGCTGCTGACAAATATGCAGAACAAATTTATAACTAGACTTAGTTTAACTCTCATTCCTTATGACCAAAGGCAATTTAGGATGAACCTCTTTAAAATATTTAACCTCTCTTGTTGGTTAACAGAGACCTACTGACTTGGGGCATAAGATTTAAACTTGAGTTTAAATGCTTCTCGGGGACTTCAATTAACCAGCATCAATTTGTTGCTCTTAGACCTAACCTTCAGGGAAAAAAAAAAAAACAAAAAAAAACTTAAAAGCAGTTTAGCAAGGTTTGTCCATTCACTGCCTGATGCCATCTGGGAACATAATGGCTCAATCCTGTCCCACTCAGATTAATGGAACAAGCTGACTTGTTATAAAGAGCACTTCAATTCCCTCTGGTATTTTCACTGTGGATTTCTTTTTGGCAGATCTCATTTGCAATAATACATAAGTGATTCTGTAAGTAGAATTTAAAAATCTGGGATTTAATGATGTTTCTTTGCTAGAAGTGTTGAATATGGAAAAAAAATTGAGAGGCAAGTCAATCCTATTCCTCAACTTTTTCAGTCTTTGACAACAAAAGTAAAAATTTATTTTTTCCAGAATGTTAAAAAAACATAACTCAAATAAAATTAAAGAAATTTAATGAGATGAGAATCACTAGTAAGGTTGTCATATGCTGCCTAGGTATTAAAAGATGTGAAATATACATTGTGGAACATGGATGTCTAAACATAGATATAAGCAAAAACACAGCTCAAAAAAAATATTGCATGTGTGCTCATCATCTTTTGTAGTATAAATTAATAAAAGGGGCTACACTTGTAGAATACAGACAAACAGAATTACTTATGAAGTAATTGCTCACCTGAATTATACTGGTTATTTCCCCTCTTTATATTGCTTCATGCATCACATTATAGCCAGCCTTGGAGGCAGAATGCAGTTTTTTATACCCTTTGGGATCTGTTATTTCTTCCCTATTTCATCTGGTCATGCATTTTGATTGTGCCATCATTGTGAATAATTGGGCTCACATGAGACTGCTAGCACAGGGATATTGGATTTTTGCACTTGTTGAAATATAAAATAGTTATGATTAGATATTTGAGAGAAATGAAAATTAATTTTAAATAACCATTTTCTGATGGGGAAGCATTCTATTTTAACAGTTTTAGAAAATGCAAAATAAGTTATCTAAGCTCCTTGTGTAAAGGGTATTTTTTAAATATTCAAAATTAACTTTTAAATAATTACTCATTAACATCAAATATTCACTATTTAATCACTATTTAATCCTTGTTCATAGTTACTAATCCTTTTCAATTCAAATTGAAGTTAAAAGAATGACCTAGACTTGCAGTTTAGCCTATACATTCTTCAGGGGAAATGATCATATTGTAGTCCAAGAAAATGGTCAGAAGGAATAAAATTAATACTAGAATTTTCCTGTTTACCGCCCTTAATATTCCTAAACAGGTAATGTCATGAAGAACTGATATCCAACATATATGAAGGTCTCTTAAAATTCAACAATAAGAATACAAACAACCCAATTAAAAAATGGGCCAAAACCTTAACAGATACATCCATCACCAAAGAAGATGTATAGACACCAAATAGGTATATTGGAAGATGCTCGATATCACATGTCATCAGAAAAATACAAATTGAAATGGCAACAAGATAGCAGTACACACCCATGAGAATGGGCGAAATCTTGAACTAGCAAAGATGTGCAACAACAGGAATCTCATTCATCGCTGGTGGGAATGCAAAAGGATGCAATCACTTGGGAAGACAATTTGACAGTTTCTTACAAAGTTAAACATATTCTTACTAAATCTGGCAATTGGACTTCTTGGTACTTACCCAAGGAGAGGAAAATTTATGCCCACACAAAAACTGGCGAATGGATGACTACGGTGGCTTTATTCATAATTGCCAAAACACGACAACAGCCAGATGTTCTTCAGTGGGTGAATGGATAAAGAAACTGGTATATCTAGACAATGGAATATTATCCAGAGCTAAAAAGAAATTAGCTATCAAGCCATGAAAAGACATGGGGGAAATTTGAATACACATTACTAATTTAAAGAAGCCAATCTGAAAAGGCTACATACTGTTTGATTCCAGCTATATGACATTCTTAAAAAGGCAAAACTATAAAGACAACCAAAAGATTAGTGTTTGTCAGGGCTTCAGGGGAGAGATGAATAGGTAAAGCACAGAGGATTTTTAAGGCACTGAAAATACTCTCAATGTATTACAATGATGGACAGGTGTCATTGTACATAGAATGTACAATACCAAATGTGAACCCTAAGGTAAACAATGGACTTTGGGTGATTTGGGTGATTTATTTCTGACAGATCTAGAGACTGGGAAGTCTGAGATCAAGGTGCCAGCATGGTCAGTTTCCAAAGAGAGGTCTCTTCTGGTTTTCAGATGGCTATCTCCTTGCTGTATTCTCACATGGCAGAGAACACAGTGAGTACAAGCTCTCTCGTGTCTCTTCTTATAAGGGCACTATTCCCATCCCAAGGGCTCCATTCTCATGACCTAATTACTTTCCAAAGGTCCAATCTTTGAGGGATTAGGCTTTCAACATATGAATTTGGGAGGATACAAACATGCAATTCATAACAAGTGGCATTAGAATTCAGCAATAAGGTGCTCCTGGTGACTGAAGAGCAGACCTGTCACAATTAACAGAAAGTGACTAGATTATCCCATCTGTAGGCCCACTTTCATCTTTGGCTTCCCCCACAAACGGACAGGTTAGCAAGTGAAGCAGTGCATGTCTACTCCCCGGACTGCCACAGGTGTCTTACAAGATCTGTCAGGAAAGACACACCTGATTTAGGGCAAGATGAAGGGACTTTCCAAAGAAGTCAAATGAGGTAAAGAGTATGAAAGCCCTCCCTAAAAGAATGGAAAAACAAAAGGAGAATAGAAGCTAGAAGAAAAAGAATTATTACTGAAGTCTCATTAAAAAGCATTCTCTAAAGATGACCAAGTAAAGTTGGTAGGAAGCAGTGTATTTATAATGGAAAAGAATGTTGGATTTGAAGTCAGACAGCTCCTACATCAGTGTGATCTTGGAAAAGTTCTTTAGTTTTCAAATTTCTCAACTGAAAAATGTGGTAATAACAGTTTTGTGATTGTGGTGAAAAAGAAATGCAAATTATTTATGTATAATGCCAGGGATGTCAAAATTGTACAATAAACACTCCCCATTATTGTTTTGGTCATGTTTTTTTAATCAGTAATGTAGGAAATCATTAGCTTCCATTTCTTTAAATTTAGAAGTGAATTATGCATATTCAGCCCCACTTCTACTGTCAAGACCAATGTAAATGAAATATAGAGAAAGGAATGGCATACCAGTGGGAGTGACCTTCCACATAGTAAGGGGTATTTTAACACTAACATTATTTAGAATTGCCTGTGCAAGATGATTTTTTCTTTAATGAATTTTAGTCAGTTTAAATTCTGTATAGATGATGGACACCCTTATACTCCGTGCCCAATGGTACCTTCCAATCACACCCCTTGTCCCATGGATCACTACTGCTCTTTTTATATTACAAACAAAGAAGTTGGAGACCCAGGAAATACAAGCCAAAGTACACAGCATGATTTTCATGCCTCTATTTTTAAAATTTACATTTTGTCACTTTGTTCTTGAATATTTGCTCCCTCCTAACTTTTTTTGATTCAGGAGTCTAATTCTGGTCTTTACTTTGATTTTCTTCCAAAATCAAAATTAACACAAAATCCATTCACTTTTACAAGTTTTGATTGGGAAAAAAAAAAAAAAAAAACAGTAACAAATCTAATACATTCACTTTGCAAGATTTTTATTATTTCTGTTTCTGCTTCTTAGTCAATACTTCTAGTTTGTCTAGTCTTTAGAAGTTCTAATAACAATTCTTGTAATGTAGTAAAATGTTTGGCCAGGATAATGTGGTAAGACAAGATAGAGCTATATTTGTGTCATGTCATATTTCTTTTAAGATTTTATTTATTTATTTTAAAGAGGGAGGAAGGGGGGAGAAACAGAGGTAGAGAAACATCAAATGGTTGCCACTCATATGTGCCATGACTGGAAGCTGAACCACAACCAAGTCATGTGCCCTGACCAGGAATCAAACCGGCAATCTTTCGCTTTGAAGAATAATGCCCACCCAACTGAGCTGTACCAGTCAGGGTTTCATGTCATATTTTAAGAGCATTCTCTTTCCTAATTCTTTCCAAAAGGAAAAAATATCAGTGGTAGCTTTCTTTCATCAGCTATGGGGGGGGGATCATAAACAATGATGGAATTTTTTCTAGTCCCTATTTCCCTTTCAATGTAAATGTTGTGAGATGTTTCTTTCCATTATCCACCAACTCAAGGAAATATAATGACAGAAATGGAACAAATGGCACATGCCACCATTTCCACCATACATAGGAGCCTTCCCTCTCCCCAGCAGAAACCAGTCTCTTTGGTGGCACAGAGGAATATTCTGCTAATGAAATTATGCACATGAAAAATGGCGATTTTGCAACTCAAAAAGAAATCAAGTTATATACTAGGCTGTTCGATTTTTACTGTCAAAGATCAACATTGCCTTTTGTGCCATGACTGTCCTAAATTAATAAACTCTATTAATAGTGTTAAAGACAAAAAAGAGCAATCTCTCAAGAAAAGTACTTCTCTTTCATCAAAAAGATTTTACTAAATCCAAAAAACTGTTGTTACTTGCCTCTTCTTGGCCAATACTAACAGAAAAACCATGGCAACCAAGTTCAAGCCACACAAATAAGGATGGCCCCACAGAAATCCTACAATGGATAGTATCTCTTTCCAAAAACAGCAATTACCTCCTTAATTATACTATAAAACAGACCCCATTCCATGGGTACAACACATAAAATATATACAAAAATTTAGGACTCAAGATTTAAAAGGTTTGAAACCTTATTGCTTCAGCAGTCTTTATTTTCCGCAAATGTTTTCCTATAAGTAACTTTCTCCATAAGAGCACCAATTGTTTCTCCTCAGAACAGCATGACAGTGCCAACAACTATTTACTTCAAGGCAAAGGGACATATATTTAATAAAATTAGTAGGGAAATTTTCTTCATAAAGTAATATAAAGAGCCTAGAGAAGACAATTAAAATGCTCATTTCACACTCAGTTTCAGAGCTTAAATTTGACTAAATGATAAGTGGTTCTACAATAAAAAAGCAACATAATAATACACCTTCCAAGTGAGCCCATATTGAAGCCAATTGAAACATTAAGAGTGAAAAGTTTTCTTTATAACTGTTAAATTCTAAAACTTGAAGGGATAGGAACCAAAACATTTGAAGAGCATCAGGTAAAAGGCAATGTTAGGGGCAACATTATTTACATAGGAAATTCCTAGAGATAGACACTGTTGCCCACAAAGATATGATGGCACAGAAACCACATGAATACAGTGGAGGGACAGTATGAAACACAGAGCAATGCCCTTTTCAGGGCAGCAGTTTGGACTCAAATCAGGCCAACAGTGAATAAAAATCACTATTACTGGATACCAATTATTTAACTGTGTCTGACTATGGATGTAAGAAATGTATTTGAAGTCTAGACTTGTTAAATAATGTTTACCCCAAGCATCAGATGCTAATTAGTTGATCTAGAACTGCCAGGATCACTTCAATTAGCTAGACTGATGGTTGGAAAACAAATCAGAATCCAACAATCTGTTTCATTTCAGATAAAAAGTTTATAAAGGAAAATAAACAACATGATATGCATAATAATTAAAATTTTGCTTGAATAAGAACAAAATATTAGCAATACCTTAAAAAGATCATACATCATAATTGAGTGGGATTTATTCTAGTCATGCGAGGTTGGTACAATATTTGAAAATCAATAAATGTGATACATCACAAGTAAAATGAAAGACAAAAACCATATGATCATATCAATGGATGCAAAAGAAACATTTAATAAAAGCCAGCACCCATCTATGATAAAAACTCTCAGCAAAGTGTGAATAGAGGGATCATACATCAACATAATAGAGTCCCTTTATCAAAAACCTGCAACCAACATCATACTCAATGGGCAGAAACTAAAAGTGTTTTCCTTAAGATCAGGAACTAGAAAGGGATGTCTACTTTCATTACTATTATTCAACATAGTACTGGCAGTCCTAGCCACAGCAATCAGACAAGAAGAAGAAATAAAAGATATCAAAATTAGAAAGGAGGAAGTAAGCCAGTCCTAGCCACAGCAATCAGACAAGAAGAAAAAATAAAAGATATCAAAATTATAAAGGAGGAAGTAAAACTGTCATTATTTGCAAATGGCATAATACTGTACATAGAAAAGCCTAAAGCTTCCACCAAATAACTGCTAGAACTAATAAGTCAATTCATCAAAGTAGCAGGATACAAAATTAATATTCATAAATCAGTGGCATTTTTATATACCAATAATGAAGTATCAGAAAAAGAAACTACGAAAACAATCCCATTTGCTTCTGCAACAAAAATCCTTAGTACATAAAGACTTTTTTAAGTAAGAGGAAAGCTCTAATTTATACTTTGAATAATGTCTTAGTTGATTCTGTATGGAAGGAGTTAATTAAGAAAAAAGGTTTAAACTAATTATCCCCATCTTCTATGTTCTCTGATATTACTAATTACCAACCTTTATCAGCTTTATTTGGGATAACCAGTACAGAAAATTGGTGTGTTTATGACATTTCAGTCAGTTAAATACTTCATAATATATACTTTAATAAAGACAAATATTTCACATTAGCCAGGAAGTTTTCTCCCAACAGTTAACATCTTTTTATATTCTATAAAGATAGTAATCTAAAATAAAAGATTTTTACTTAAAGGAATTAATAAAGTAGAAAATGAAATTATTGTACAATATCTCTAAATTGTTTTAGAATACAGGGGTGGTCAAAAGTAGGTTTACAGTTGTAGTGCAAATAAATAATACAATGATAAATAAATAATAATACAAGAATACCCTCTGTGTAAACTTACTTTTACCTACACCTGTACAATGCTTCCCTCAAAGAAATATGAAAATTATAAACTGAACCCATGTCCTATTCACTGAGTAGTTCTATTAAGCACTTTACAACCATAAATTCTCAATGCCAGATTCAAAGTATCCTATTTCTAAATCTCTGCACATTGTGGTCTCTGAAATCATTTTTAAAGGAAACACCCGTTTTTTTTTAAGTAGTATTGTAAAAATTTTTAATACATAAAACTGACAAAAACAACTTTGTTTTGACAAATAAACAATCACTCAGGAGCACATGTATTCCAAATAAAAAAGCTGTAGATTACCTATTAGTTTTTCAAAGATAATTGGTTTGAAGTAGTTCCCTACCCAAAAACAATGTACCACATTTTCACGGTGGTTTGTAGATACTACAGAAGTGGTAGAGTTGATATGTAGGTTACAAATATAGGCTCTAAAGTCACACATGGGCCAGAGTTATAGTTCCACCGTATAAGGCTGTGTGTGTGATCTTGAGTCTCAATGTTATCACAGGTAATTGTGTTTGCAGCAAAGACTAAATAATGCTTTGTTTCTGCAAATAGTAAATAGTGAACAAATATTAGCTATTATAATTGTAATCAATATTAAATGGGGCAATGATATCAGCAAGATGGCAGCATAGGAATTTCCAGCACTCTTTCTGCCATAGAAACACCACTTTAACAATCACCCATGGATGAAAATACCTTTACAGGAGCTCCAGAATCTAGGTGAGAAGTTACACTGCCCTGAAAGAACACAGAAATGAGGTGGGAAAAGAAGACATTGCAAAGGTTAAGAACAAAAGTTCATTTTATCTGTCCTGTATTACCCCTCCTCCAATCAGGCAAAGCAATTCTAAAAGAGATCACCTCAGAACATGAAAGATCCCATCAAAACATGACGGATACCCTCAGAACAGGAAAGGGAATTACGTGACTTGTAAAAAGATGTTAGCTAATGCTCTGGTGATAATCATTTTGCATTATACTCATAAAAGTTATCAAATCAACACATTGTATACCTTAAACTTACACAATGCCATATATCAATAAAATTTCAGTAAAGCCAGAAAAAAAATTACCACAATACACTTCAAAAATTAAATTAAAGACTTAAAGATAAGAGTTGAAACCATAAATAAGGAAAAAAGTTCTTGACATTGGATAATCTCTTCAATAAATGATGCTGGGGAAACTGGACATTCACATTCAAAGAATAAAGTTGGACCCTTATCTCAATTATGCACGAAAATTAGCTCAAAATCCATTAAAGATCTAAACACAAGATCTAAAAACACAAAACTCCCAAAACTAATACAATATTGTATTAGTCAGCTTCAACTTAAAGTAAAAACTATTAAAACCTAAATGAAACAAAAGGTAACTAACATTGGTGAGGATGTGGGGAAAAGAGAACTATTTTACACTGCTAATGGGAATGCAGTCACTAGAGTTCCTCAGAAAGTAAAAAATGGAACTATCATGTGATCCAGCAACCCACTTCTGGAAATATATCCAAAAGAAATGAAATCAGGATGTAAAAGAAAGACTTTCACTCCTAAATTTATTGCAGAATTATTTATAATAGCCAAGACATTGAAGCAACCTAAATATCCATCAATGGCTGAATACATTTTTTTAATGTGCTATAACATACAATGTAATGCTATTCAGCCATGAGGAAGAAAGAAATTCTCCATTTGCAACAACAAAGGTAAACCTAGAGGATATTATGCTAAGTGAATTAAGCTAGACACAGAAGGCTAAATACTACATAATGCCACTTATATTATACATACAACATAGTCAAACTCACAGAAGCAGAAAGTAGGTGGTTTCCATGGGCTTAGGGAAAGAGGGAACAGGGAAGTAACCAGAGGGTACGAAGTTTCAGTTATGCAAAAAGAATAAGTTCTAGGAATCTACTGTATATTATAATGACCATGGTTTATAAGAAGAGTAAGTAAATAAGCCTACAGATAACATATCATAATAGAATAGTAAAACAGAAAAAGAAAACTAAGGAGAAAAAAGACATCAAATTACCTAACAAAGAGAAGGCAGTTACATCAATGGCTGACTTCTCAACAAGCAACAAGAATAAAAGTCTTAAATATCATTTTCTAGTAATATATAAAACCAAAATATACAAACATTGTATCAATTGATTAGGAAGAGACAAATATTTAAATAGGAAAAAAAATGGCAAAAAAGAGTTTTTACAGAGAAGAAAATATAAAATTGCTATAATATCACAATCACGATACCTGCTCATACCCTCAAGAGTTGTAAAACTTAAGATGAGAGACGATACCAAGTACTGGCTAGGATGTACATTAATGAACATTTTTATCTGCTTCTAGTAGGAGGGTAAGTTAGAATGACTCCTTGGGAAGGCCTGGCATTACCTAATGAAGTAGAGCATGAGGAAAGCTTAGCATCAGCAGTTTCGTGTGTGTGTGCCAAGCACAGAGAAGCATTGTAAGAATCGAGCAACAGAGTAAAAAGGTTAAGAGCACGTACTATGTAGCCAGGCTCTCAGCACTGAGATCTCATCTCTACTACTTTTTAATTTGGTTAATTTATTATCACTTCTATGCTTTAGTCTCCTTATCCATAAGCTGATAATGGTAGTACCTAGCTCATAGGCTAGTGCAAATATAATATTTAAATGAGTTGATACACAGAAAATACTTGGGAGAGTACCTGGCACATAGTAAATATTGTAGCTTAAGTTGTTATTATTTAGAGTAGCATATATCATAACAACAAAAAGCCTGAAAACACTGTAAATATTTATCACTAGTGGAATGGATAAATAACCCATCATGATGTGTATGCATATGAAGTTATACACACATAAATATAGTCATATGTATACACATATAAACAATGGAATACCATATGAGAGTAAAATGGACTGTCATTAACAGGAACAGAGTAAGCAACTCAGAAGGATATATAATTTCATTATGTGATTTTTTTTTAAAGACAAAATGGTACATTGCTTAGGGAGACATGTTTTTCATAAAATCAGAAAGAAAAGTGAGAGAATGAATAACACAAATTTAGCATTTCAAAATGGCAGAGCCCACATGGAAGCTAAAAGCAAAATGGAAACTAGGAGAGTCATCAGGGGCTTTCTATGGTGCTAACAGCATGCTATTTCTTAGTCTTGGTGATGGGAAAATAGGGATTTATTTAGTCATCAAAGTACACATGTACCTCTTAAACTTCTTATCTTCTATATTTTACAAAAGCTTCTTTTTTTATATGAAGTACTCTGCGAACTTGGGGTATAAATAAGGCTTCTTTGCTTTCACTTTTAAATTAATTGCTTTATCATTTGCCTTATTAACAGGAAAGTTATTTCTTCCCTCAAACAGCCCCTCATTTTGAAATGTTGTCCCAAACATAGGAACTAAGATATGAGAGTCTTGGATATTATCTGAATCTAATTTCCACTATTTTTCACAATTCTAAAGCAATGTTAAGAGCTGATTCTATACAACCTAACTGATGATGAGGATGCAATCTGACCTAGACAGATTATTTATGGTACACACATCTCTTCTTGTCAACAACAGTTTCTGAAATGAAGCTGGAGCAGCAGTAGGAATACAGAAAGAAAAAAGAAGGAAATGAAAAATGGAATATGAGCAATACAAAACTATTTACCCTTGAAGAATCAGATTTAGAATAACAAGACCAAGCCAGCCTCAAATAGATCTTACACACCCTTTGTGATAATAACCACTTAAAATCATATTTCCCAAAACAAAAAGTAAACACTGGTAATATTAAGGCTGGAGTGTTTATTGTGCATTTCCTGTTTTTTACATACAAAGTAATGTTTCTCATCAGCCACCTGCACAGGGCTGCTTAGATCTGTTCATGATACACAGAGTTACCAGACTGGGAAGGGGTCAGAATAAAAATGAGAAAAAAAAATAGGAAAGTGGAATTTTTTAAAATGCCTAGTAGGTGTGACATTAAAAAAATGTATTCTAAGGCCTCTATGACAAAGATTTTACTCATAATTCCAGGGTGAAAAATGCTAAGCAAGACTACACAGAAATGCTAAGGCACTGATTTATGTATAGACTAGAGGAGACAACAATTTTTTGGTTCGACTATTCTATCACACATTATAAAATGGCTTTTTCCTTTTACTGTTTAGTTCAATAAATCTTCTTGTCTACTAATCTGTAAATTGCTGGCTCAAGCTATAGGCCATGATTTTCTCATTGAAATAAAGTCTATGGGAGAGGCTCCTGGCATGAAACAAAATCCTACGTTCAGCACACAATTTTTCTATCCACTGCAAGACAATTTTACTGAGTTTACTTGCTAAAACACTAGCAAAATTTTCAGTAACATTTAAAGCAGCAATAACCTCCGGAGAACCTGGAGTTCTTTAAAATCTTTTAAATATTTTGCACACCACAAATTAATTACTCTTCCATTCAGGACAGAGACAAGAGGAACAAAATGAAAATATTAAAAAGCAGTCTAGATAAAACAATTATGATTAGAGTGTCTAATTTGTGGAGTTAAAAAATAAAGTAATTAATATTGGCTAACAACAGTAAGTAAGTGACGAAGCAGAGATTAGAAATAGAGCACTCTAATGTCCTAAAATTCCAAAGCCAAGGCTCTGGCAGCTAGGCATTAAGAGCAGCTAACCCCAGGGGACAATGAGTTAAAAACTGAGTCAGTGCTTCAGAGTCTGAGAAACACCTTATCACAAACAGTGGACTGGCCCAGGGATGTGGCAGCAGGAAGAAGCAAGGAAGCTTTCTAGCAACACTTTCGGAATACTGACTCTTGAAGAGAAGTTGAGTCTTCACTATCTGCTCTGAACCCCAAATCCTTAAGAAGCAGAAAGGTCCTATTGCGTAGGCTTGTAAATTTTCCAGAGAGAAAAATCATGCATAACTTAAAAAGACTGCCACTCACATAAAAAAAATAAGCTACTCCACTTGTCAAGTACTGCATAGGAAATATAGCCAGTAATATTGCAATAACTATGTATGGTGCCAGGTGGGTACTGGAAATATTGGGAGGAGAACAGTACATAAAGTATATGGTTGTCTAACCACTATGCTGCACACCTGAAACCAATACAAAATAATATTGAATGTAAATAATAATTGAAAAGTAAAATAAAAGAAAGTAAGCCATTTTGAGTCAAATCCAGCAAAAACAAGAAATAACAAATTAATAAAAAGTTAATACCTGCAAACATTGAAGATTTCAAAATTGGTAGTCCCAGCATTCAGAAGAAGCATGCATACAATGTTTAAATGAACAAACTGGGCAAAGGCAAAAACAAGCATAAATCAATAAGTTATCAAACATGTAAAATTGAAAATAAACAGAAACTATAGGATACAAAATAAATATTCAATGAAGGCCTAAAACAGTAGGACAGATACAGTGGAGAAGAGAATTAGTGAGCTAGAAGATACATACAAATAATTTATCTAGAATAAAACAAGAGACAGATAAAGAGATGAAAAACATGGAAGACATTAGGAGACACAGACAATGTATCTGACATAGAGGAATTGCTAGGTCAAAAATTATAGAAAGGCATGCATAATTTTACTAGACATTGCAAAGCTTCTTTTCTTAATAGTTGACCCTTTAAAAAAAAAATTCCTACCAGCAATATGCTAGAGCACCTGTTTCCCCAAAGGCTTGATCTTGATCACAAAGTATGTTGTCAAATTTGAACTTCTGCCAATCTAATAGAAATAAAATCTCATAGTGTCAATTTGCCTTTTCCTTTTTTGGAACTGATGGTGAGAAACTTTTCCTATGTTTAAGTAATTTGCTTCTTTCTCTATGAAGTGATCATTTTTCTCTGAAGTTATATTAATTCCCCCTATTTTTAGAAGCTCTGTATCATAATAACTACTTATGAAATAAATTGCTAGTAATTTTTCTAATTTATCATTTATCTTTGATTTTGCTTATAATTCTGTTGCTATTCAGTTTTTTTAAGTAGTCAAATATACCAATCCCTACTGCTTCTGTATTTTAATCATAGTTAAAGTTTTCTCTACTCCCAGGTTATAGAGGAAAATAGGTTTCCTTCTAGTACTTGTAAATATTGTTTCTTAAACTAGCATTTCTAATCCTCTTGCAATTTATCTTGAAGTGTGGTATGCAAATGGAATTTTATTTTTTCTATACATCTATCTAGTTAACCTAACATCACTCATTAAAAAATATATCTTTTCCCCACTGATTTTATTTTTCTGGCTTTATAATAAAATTCACAAGTATTAGGATCTATTTACAGATTTTCTTATTCTCTTCTCTTGGCCTTAATGTCTGTTTAGCTTCCAATAATACACTATTTTAATCTTTATATGTTTTCATATCTAATAGAGGTAGTTCACTCTACATTCTACTACTCTTCTCATTATGGCTATTCTTGCTTATTTTTTTTTTTCAAATAAAATGACTACTTGACATGTTTATCCCCAGAGGAAAATAACTAAGTAATTCCATTGAGATTGCATTAAATTTACTAATTTAGAAATTATTAATATCCATATGATGTCAAATCTTTCTATGAAAGAATATGGTATATAGACATATAATATAAAGTCAATTAGAGGACATTATGAAAGATATGACCCCATTAGAGTAATAAATATTTATTTGCAAGCTTAGAAATATTCAAAACTGATATGAGGGAAGTCATAAAATGTCCCTAAAAGGCACAAAAGCATCTACAACAATAGGAAGGTACATTACATTTTTGCATATATAATTCAATATCACATGAATGTTAATCAATGCTTGCACAGTCTTATGGGCATGACTTGATAATTACAACCCCTTAATTATTCAATCATAAACAACTTGGGAATTATTTGAAGAATAGCATCCTGCTTATTGTCTGAAATCCTTCTGTTGACATTTTCTTAAAATAACATGAAAAGTTCAATGTCAAAACATACTGGATAGATATCATAAGCTTGGAAGAAAATTGCAGAGTATACAGTAGAGTATCCTTTAAAGAAATGCTTTATCACTGACAATACAGACTATAAGTCTGTATAGAAAAAGATAGGTGTAAAAAAATCCTACATTTAAAAGAGATGGACTCTAAATGCAAAAAAAAAAAAAAAAAAAAATTGAGACCACCTCAACACAGAAGTTTTCAAGGAGTCCCCAAGACCTTTAGGAATCTTCCAGGTCAAAACTATTTTGATAATTTTTATTATATTATTTGCCTTCTTTTACTACATTGACATTTGCACTAATGGTTCAGAGTAATGCTTGGTAAATTCGCTGGCACCTTCACAGCAGTACCAAGTGGCACCAGTAGTCCTACCACCCACTCAGATTACCAAAATATAAGGGGAAAAAGGCCAATTTCACTTTAAAATATCCTTGAAGCAGCAGTAAGAATTATTAATATTATTAAATCTCAACACCCTGGTATACAACTATTAAATATTGTGTTTGACAGGGGGAATTATACATAAAGTACTTTGCTGCATACTGAAGTATGACAATTACCTTTAGGAAAAGCACTCCTGCAATTTTTTGAGTTGTGAGCAGAATTAGTTCCTTTTTCACAGAACACTATTTTTATTTGAAAAATGACAAACAAATTATAGTTATTCAGATTGGGGATATTTGGTGGAATGTTTCTTAAAAATGAACAGAGTGAGCCTGTCACTTCAAGGAAATGAACTGACTACATTTGTCACCAATGATCAAGTTGGAACTTCCAAGTGAAAAATTAGTTTTAGAAAACTTATATCTGCCACCATACATGTTTCCAGTCTTCAAAACTTTTTTGATGAGTTTTGTAGCAACATTAATAAGCAGTATTTTTGATACTAATAAATGTATCAATATTTGGAAGATCCCTGTAACTCAGTGAATGAATATTTTCTAATTGAGTAATGCATGATGTTCCAATAACATGCTTGGTAAAGACCTTTCATATTGCATGATAAACCAATGAGTTTTAATGCTGTCGAGTAAGACAAAGTCATTGATTGATATGAGTAGAGGGTTGAGTGGTGGTCGCAAATAAGATATGTCCATCCCTTGACCCCCAGAACCTGTACTTTATGTGATAAAATAGTGAATCACAAGTTAAGGATTTTGAGAGAAGCTAATCCTGGATTATCCTGAGGGAGGGAGCTAATTCAAATGACAACTGTCCTTATACAGGTTAGGCAGAGACAGAAGAGAAGGCCCTGTGACTCCAGAGGCAGAGATTAGGGTGATGAGGTTTTAAGTCAAGGAATGCCCCCAGCCACCAGAAGACAAAGGCACAGAACACAACCTCTCCTGGAGTCTCTAGGGAGAAGATAGCCAAACTGGCACCTTGATTGCATGGTTTTGGCCTCCAGAACTGTGAGGGAATAAGTTTCTGCTGTAAGCCACTCAGTTTGTGGTGGCAGCAATAGGAAACTAACGTGATACAGTTTCGGATTCGGCGTTTCAACTGACCTTTAAGAGACTACCACTTATTGAGATTCAGTGTAATATTTTTTAAAATTCACAATGATCTGGAAAGGCTATTAAAATACTCCTCCTGAAAACAGATATTTTTCATATATTTCTACTGAAACAAAATATAGCAGAATACTGATGCAGAATAGACATGAGAAGGCGGCTGACTTCTATTAAGCCAGATATTAAAGCAATGTGCACAAATGTAAAACAATGGTACTCTAATAATTTTTGAAAAAATAGTTAACTTTCATAATAGTGTTTATGTTAAAAATAATAGCTTTCATACTTTTAATGTATTAATATAGAAATAGTTTTACATATTCTTAGTTGTGATGTTTAATATATCTAAAGACTGAAAGCTGTAACTCATGTAAAACAAAAGTTCTTTGGGATCCTCAATAAGTTTTAGGAAATATACAAGGTCTCTGAGGCCAAAAACAGAATTATTATATTAACCAATATATTACATTAATAATTTCCTATTTTATGCTTTCATAAGAGCAGTATCAGGAAAAATCTCTATATTCCTATGAATTCAAAAGAATTCCTTCATTAAAAATAAAATATGAGAAAAAGGACTCAGAGTTCTCTGGGAGAAGTGTCTTTAAGAAGAAGCTACATTTCAGTATATAATTTTTTATCTTCTATTGATCAAATATCACTAACATTATATCGTAAATACTGTTTATTGGTTTTCAAATTTTGAATCAGCTATATACAAAGAACAGAAAGCATAACTATAATAAAAAATGCAATTTTGTAAATATTGACGATGTAAGAGAAATGACATAGCTAACAAAAGTCGATGTGGAAAAGGAATGAAGAGCACAAGGAAGTGCAGCTCCACAGATGTCTTCATTTTATATAGCTGATTCAACATAGTATCTAAAGCACTGGTTCTTAAAATGTGGACCCTGGACAAGTACTATCAGCATCATCTGGAATTTAGAAATGCAAATTCTCAAGCCTCACCTTGGACCTCCTGTTAACTAAACTGCTTCATGGCATTGCTGCTTCAACATTCATCTTTTTTGTGGCCCAGTAGGGGCCTTCAACTGACACCAGCACCTCCCTGAGCAAATGCCCTAGGCAACAGCCCATAGAGTCCCAAGTAAATGTTAAGTTACTGATATAAATCTCCCACTGGTCCTTGTGATAAGTATTATCCCTCACCTCCTTGGGCCTTTTCCTGTCCATCACCCCTTAGATAAGACCCCAAAAAGTTTACCAAAAATGTTGGTTTGAATTAACAAATCCCACCTTAGCTCAGAAATCGTAAAAGCATTCCATCCATGGACCTTCATAAAACCCATGTGCCCATTGGCCTGCTGGGCAATCTCTGCCTGAACCCTGCCTTGACCTCCCCTCATGATCCCTCTAGGTATACCATGTACTTCAACCACCTCCCCACAGCCCAATATCCCAGTCCATAGCTCTGCTTAAAAAATGTTAATATAACAAAGTCACATTCTAAAGGTAGGGCCCAGCAGCCTGCATTTTAACAAGCCCTCTGGGTGATTTCGATGCATGCTAAAGTTTGAGAACCACTAACTAGCACTTGTCGGATCAAAACACAGAGGTTTAAATATCATTCTAAGTGAAAAATGTAACCACTAGAAGAGCTTATTTACCACGAGAAGAGGGAAGAACCAGAAGTAGAATGTGTTAGGGAGGAGAGGAAGGCACTTAAATGCATTAATTTTCTTAACTTTTATGGGAAATAGTGAATAAATAATACCAAGAGTTGATAAGTAAAGATACATTAATGTACGTATATCATTTAGTATTATAATAACAAGAGTTAAAACAGTTACAAATGGCTATATCTGAGAAGTGGAACTAGGGACGAGACTAGGGGACATGTACATTACTCATTTCACATATTTCTCTAAAATTTGCCTTTTTTTTCCAACCAAATTAATACTTTATTAATTTGAAATAATGTCCAGCATTCAATTTCTTACCCCAACCTACATCTAAATATTTGAGCACTTTATTTGTGTCTCTCATCACATCAAACATGTTGGATTAAGAAGATTCCATCTAAATTCTATCTTCATTAAGATTGACATGCAAGGTCAGCTTGAACCAGGATTTCATAGCAGAAATTGTACCAAAGTATTAGATGGAAACTACAGGACACTTTTGCTTTCAGAAAATTATCTCCCTAGGTTTATTTTATTACCCTGAATTTTACAGCTACTCGGAGCTTAGTCATGTGATTTTCTCATTCATATTCTCATCTTGAATCATTCTAATACCCATAAGAACCTTAAAACATATTTAGGTTTCTACCAGCCCAAAACAAACAACAACAAGAAAACACATACAAGAGAAAATATTTAAACAAATCTGTACTAGTTATGTAATATCAGATAACAAATTACTCTAAAACTTAGTAGCTTAAAACAATAAACATTCATTATTTCACAGTTTCTATGGGTCAGGAATTCAGATGTGGCTTACCTGGGAGACAGAAGGTTGTAGTCAGGATATTAGCCATGTCTGCAGAAAACTGAAGACTTGATTGGACCTAGAAGATCTGTTTCTAAGACAGCTCACTAACCTGGTGCTGACCCTTTGAAGGACGCCTCAGTTCCTCCTGGGGAGCTGCTTGAGTATCATGGCGACATGGTGACTACACTCCCCACATGAGCAATCTATGAGAGAACATGGCAGAGCCATCATATTTTGTATAACCTTGCTTTAAAAGTCACACACTTATTTCTGCAACATACCATTGGTTACACAAGTCAGCACCATTTCACGTGAGGGAAATTAAGCAAGGGTTTGGACTGCAGAAGGTGAAAATCACTGGGCGCCATCTTGGACGTTAGCTATTATAATATCCTTCTTTTCATTCCTTCCCACCTATTCTACTTTACTAATGCCCTTCTCTAGTTTTATTGCTACACTTCAAATAGTTGACCTACATCTTTCCTCTCCTCTTTTTTAACTTGACTAATTCCTTCCCATTCCCTTTCCCATCAACTTCAATGCATTCCACTACACAGAAACTATTTCCTTGAAGATTACCAGTGATCTCTTCCTGCTAACTTGTTGACCTTGGCCTTTACTCAGACATATTCTTCAATGCTTATAATGGTTGTGTTACAAACCACTTGCTCAGGAAGTTCTCTTGTCCTCTGGCATCTTTAGTATGTTATTAAAGGGCTTCTCCACCTCTTTGATGCCACATCTCTCTTGTTTTGAAGTGTGGAGCATTCTTTAAGCCCATCCTTCTGGTTTTCTTGCTATGGTGTGACTGGGCTGACATACACTCACTACTTCAGCTGCGCCATCTATTATCTGGCCACTAATGAATCTGCATTTCCTTCCCTACTTTATCATAGCATGTCCCCTCCAGCTGCCTGCAGGCACCTCCATGCTCTAATCTGTAAGCAACGCTCCTTGTTTCTCCATTCAATGCCTCTTAGAAGAAGTTGCCTTATATCATTTTTCTAACCATTAGTGCCGTCCAAGCCCCCCCCCCATCACAATCAGGTTAACACAGCAATATTTTAGCTGCTATACCTGCTTTACTCTAACATTGTTCCTGCCTCTACTAGAATCCAATGGTCATGTATCGATGCTCAGTCTCTCAGAAATTTACTTTATCTTTTCATTTTCCAGCATAAGAGGGTTTATTATCATCTACTGCTTTCAAATCTAAACTCCTAAAACTGGCTTTTAAAGCAGTCCTTGTGTTCCCATTTGGTTAGCATACTTATTTTCTTATTCCTCTCATTTCCCTCGTTTCTCTACAGAAAGGTTAATCTATCACTGTCCCCAAATACACAAATTTCCTCATTGACCTTTTTAATTCTATTCGCTCCACAAGATAAAAAGTGAAAGCTCTTATTCATCTCCATCCTATCAATTTTTGTAAGCCTGGCTCAGATTCCACAGTCTCAATGAAATTTTCTCCAACTGCTTTAGTTCATACTGGGCTGTTTGATTTTTGAGTTTCCAGTTTTCAACTGAGCAATGTGTGTTAGACTTCTATTCATAGCCAACTTGCAAGTTTCCAAAGACTAGAGTTGTATTTTATATTTCTTTTTTATTTTTTCAAACACCTAAAATGATCTACAAGTAACATGCTGAGAACATAATGGGCCATGAATAAATATTTATTGCTAAACCAAATAAGAAAAATAACTAGAAAGTTCTCATGTCATTTGGCAGAATGACTACGGGCAAAAAAAACCCTCCCAAAACATATTATCTAAAAGCACATTTTTCCCAGGTGTCAATGAAAAAAAAATGACTTTCTTCTAGCTTACTAAAACTTAGCTCTCAAAGCATGTGTTAACATCTGAAATACAAAATAACACTGAACAAAAACTGTAATTAAAATTAAATTCTAAAAAATCACATGTAAAATCCAAAACAGAATTCTTAAAGGTACAAATGTTTAAATCAAAAGACCTATACAAAATAATTATTTCATTTAGCAAGTACAGAGATAATCAGATCACATTTCCAAAGTAATTTGATAATTTTGACAATTCAAGGAAAATTCAAGGGAAAAAAAAGGTAAGCAATTTGTTGTCTTAATTTTTTTTAATGGTTTTACTTATTTATTTTTAGAGAGAGGGAAAGGGAGGGAGGAAGAGAGGGAGAGGAACATCAATGAATGAGAGGTACATTGATTGGTTGCCTCTCTCATGCCCCCAGCTAGGGACCTGGCCCGCAACCCAGTCATGTGCCCTGACTAGGAATTGAAGGAGCAACCTTTCAGTTCACAGGCCAGTGCTCAATCCACTGAGCCACACCAACCAGGGATTGTCTTAGATTTTTTTAAGCAAAAGGAAATTGTTGTGAAACCAAAAAGATAAGAGAAAACATATGATTTATTAATAACAATATATTAAAAATTAATGACTATTAAAAAGAGCTATGACCTATGTTCAAAAGCAAACATTTCTGGATTTCCCAAAAAAACTCACATCTGTGTCCTCTTTTGAAAGTAGTATTATGTTTTAGAAACAGCATAACTTTTTGCAGCCAGAAGGACCTGTATAACGAGACGTGTGACCTTAGGCAAGTTACTGAACTTCAGGAAACCTACCAACCTCACGGGCTTCTTGTGTAAATTAAAGACGGTTACGTATCTGACAGAACCTGGCTGGCATGCTGCCCATGCATGTTGGTCAATACATCTTATTGTCTTTCAGAGAGAACAGGAGCCGAGCAATACTAGATTAGGAGAGAGGAACCAGGAATTATTTCCCAGCTCAGTATCTAGTTAGATATTGTGGCAGGAACTGATAACTGTTTTCCAATTTCCATTATCCTCTTCATTTCGGTAGTAGATCCCTGAGTAGGCAGATAGAGCAAAATATCTTTTGGCTTCACAGGGTTAATTGTTTGATTTTTTAGCATCTTTGGGTAGACCAGACACTTCACTTTTCTATTTCCCATTCACCTCTGCCCTGACTGAACCCAGTTCCGACCGTCGTGACTCCTTCCTGACCCCTGTGGACCCTTCCATGTATGGTCCTCAACCAGATGATCCGCAAGGAATCTTCCAACATTTGGTGGTTCTGGGGAAACATATGGAATAATGTTCATTCCTCTGGTAGTCAAAATTATAATGACTTACTGGGTTTTTCTTTTTTTATAAAAATTTAAAAGGAAATTTGAGATCATCTAAATTTAAAATTCTCAGGTCTCGTGTGTATGTTAGGACTATCATTTTTATATAGCAGATATATGGTATATTAGTTTCCTGGAGTCACTGTAACAAATTACCACTAACCTGGGAGCTTAAAACAACAGAAATTTATTCTTCCACATCTCTGGAGGACAAAAGTCTAAAATCAAGGTGTCTGTCCACTGTAACAAATTACCACAGACCTGCTAGCTTAAAACAACATAAATTTATTCTTTCACAGCTCTAGAGGCCGAAAGTCTGAAATCAAGGTGTCCCCACACAAGGCTGCACTCCCTCTAAAGGCACAAGAAGAGAATCATTCCTTGCCTTTTCCATTTTCTTGGGGCTTCAGCCTTTATTTGGCTTGTGTCTACATCATTTCAGCCTCTGCATCCATCTTCATATGGCCTCTTCCTCTGAGTTAATGTCTTCTTTTCCGTTTATACAATCTGCCTCTACCTAACTCTTTTAGGGATATTTGTCCTTGTATTTAGTGCTCATTCTAGCTAATCCAAAATGATCTCATCTCAAGGTCCTTAAATAATAAGATCACATACACAGGTTCTGGGGTGTAGGACTTGCATATGTCTTTCAGGGAGCCGCCACTAAACCCACTAGAGATGGTTATGTAAACAATCACTGTCTTATAAAATATAGGTGGTATGGATACTTTACACTCTGAAAGGGAAAAATATCAAACTTCTCAATAGTTTACAAAGAATAGAATTTCAATAAAATCTTTGTTTTAGAATGTTTTCATATACCTTGTGAAGCTGCAAGTCTAAATAGCAGTTGTTTCAATCTATCAATATCTTCTACATTATCATGTAATTTTCATTATTGTTAGCCATGTTCCAATTTGAGCATTCACTACTTAAATCGATCACAATTACTGAAAAAAGGAATCATGCAAAATTACTAATTTCCCCTATTTTGTTATATATCTTAAACGTCAACACAAAAGTACAGAGGAAAAAATTATTTTTCTTCAATACTCCTTGACCAATTTCTTTCTCAAATGACAGGTTAAAATTCCCTTCAGAGGTTGTCAGACATGCATAAAGGATAGTTACTTGCTTTCTCTGTTCATCATAAGTGGAATTATACATATTGCTCAGTGAATTGCACTCTCCTTGTATCAACATGTCTCGATGATATCTCTTTCTTACATACCATATTTTGTAACCACACAATATTTGATAATTCATTGATGGATATTCAAGTTGCTTCCAAAGTTTTGATGTTACAAAAATGTTGCACTGGTCATATATCTCTAAACAGCTGTCAGAATGAAGGGGTTGGGGGACTTAGTGAAAAAGTGAAGGGATTAAGCATATATATATTATTTTATATATATATATATATATATATATATATATATATATATATATATATATATAGATATAGCCACTTAGCAATGGTTAGATAAATTAAGGAAAAAAGCCACTTATGCCCAATAACTAACTCTCAATGGGCTGAGCAACAGGCACTCAAAAAACAGAAAAGAGCTACTTTGGGGTATAGTGAACAAAAAAAAAAAAAAAAAAAAAAAAAATGGCAGCTGTCAAGATTTTTGACCCAGTGCCATTGTCCCAGGGCAGAGCATTTTCGCAGACCAGGAATTCTTCTTCAGAATGAATATGTCCCCAAAGTATCTAACTGATGCATCCTAAGTCCATGTAGGAGCTCAAGCCACCACGGCATCAGAATTCACTGTGCTTTTTTCTCGAAAATTCTAGCAAGAAAAATTGTGCTAAAAGCTATATGTAACTTGAATTCCAAAGCAATCTGATTAAAATAAGCACAGCACCACAAATTATGTATTTAGATGCTTTTCAGCCAAACTAGGAGAGGGAGAATGTCTTTTTATCAGACTTCAGGCTGAGCTAGAGTGACAGCAGCATAAAAAACCTTACTGAGGTGCCTCAGTAGCTGTCACTTCTGACTTCAGCACTTGGCATAATTATAATAAAGAGAGTAATAAAAATTATTCTGAAGCATTTGAACAACTGTATGCTCTTAAGAAAAGCTGACAACTAAGGATGTGCATATTTTGAAGGTAGTAGGTTTTAGCTCTTTAAAATGCAGCAGAAACTGTGTTTCTAAGTTAGGGGGGTACAAAAATTGTTTATCAACCCATTATAGAAAACTTACAGACTCAGGGAATTTATTGTGTTCATTAAGTAAAGAACTTCCTTCTATTAGGCTTTTCCTTATTCAGGGACTCAAATATCCTTCATCCAACCTTGCTGAAGTCCAGTATAAACTCATTTTCTACCTTCTGAACACTCCCATGTACGTCCTTATCACATATTTAGCAAAATAGGGTATTAAATAATTAAAACGTGACAGGTTGCCTTGCAAGTAATGACTTTCTGATGCAAATCTAAGATGCATAAAATGTTGGGTTGTTGCAGCATTTGTTTTGTTTAAAACAAAGAGCAGAAATGTTAGTAATTTAGACATGAAATTGGCTGCAGGAAAGATTAGATCACACTGGGGATTAGAGACACAGGCCAGGATGGCTGCCCTCAGGCAGGGCGGCAATACTGCAGGACAAAGGTTTTTTGTACTGGAAGATGATTCTATTCTGCCAACAAACAACTAGAGCAATCGATTCTTTTTTTTGTTCTTTATGTGTTATTCTTTGAATACTCTTTTCACCATTCAGTTGTTTTTAACTTTTGAGCCTTTCTTTTCTTTTTTTTCCCTACTGATTTTCACATTTTTACTGAGATGTAATTGACATTAAATAAAATGTACAAGCTTTCAATGTTTAGCTTGATGAGGTTTGACAATTATATCAGCCATGTAACATCATTTAAAACATGTATAGCACAAATGTCCCCTTACACTCTTTTCCAGTCAATTCTCTCCCACCCCCACAATTATTTTGGGATTTCTATCACCGTAGATTACTTTTGCCTGTACTTGGATTTCATATGAAATCTTACAGTATGTACTCTTCTGTGCATAGCTTCTTTTGCTAATGTAATGTTAATGTTTATATCTATATTCTGTATATCAGTAGTGTTTTATCACTAAGTAGTATTCAGTCTTATAAGTATAAGTTGTCTATCAATTCTCCGATTGTTAGACAATGGAGTTGATTTTAGTATATGGCTATCACAAATGTGGCTGCTATAAACATTTTTCTACAATGCATGGTAAATAAACATAAGTTGTATTGCTGGGTCAGGGGGGAGATGAATGTTTATAAGAAATTGTCAGTTTTCCTAAGCCAGCTTTATTACTTTACACTTCCCATAACCAATGTATGAGAGTTCTGTCACTCCATATCTTCACCAATATTTGATTTTTTCAGTCTTTTTAACCCATTCCAGGGAGTGTTCAGCAGCATCTCATTGTTGAGTTTGCACAGTCTGATAACTAATGACGTTGAGCACTTTCTCAATGTTTATGCTTTGAGAAGTATGTGCTCAAGTCCACTGCACACATTTTAATCTGGTTATTTGTGTTTTTATAGCTGCTTGGTAGGACTTCTTTATATATTTTGTATATAAGCCCTTTGTCAGATACTTTAAGTATTTTCAAGTTGGAGGTTTATTTATTTTTAATGGAGTCTTTTGATGAGCAAACTTTTTAAATCTTTGTCTGACCAGAGATACAAAGTTATTTTTCTATTTGAATCTGGTTTCATGTTTAGACCTATGATCCACCTGGAATTAATTTTTGTATATAGTATGAAATGAGAGTCAAGATATGTTTGTCTTCCATACAAATACCCAATTGCTCCAATAACATTTGTTGAAAAGAATTTCCCCCAGAAATTGTTTTGGCAACTTCATTAAAAATCAGTTAACTGAATATATATGGGTCTATTTCTAGACTCTAGTCTGTTTCATTATCTTCTTTGTCTATATTTATACTGATAGCACACCACCATGATTACTGTATATTTACAGTAATTTAACTTTCCCAATTTATTATTTCTTTCAATAATTTTAGCTATACTATTTTCTTTGCATTTCTATATATAATTTAGAAACATCTTGTCTATTTCTTCAGACTAGCTTGTTGATACTTTGATAAAAATTGTATCATATATATATTATATATATATATCAGTTTAGGAAGTATAGATATCTCAATAATACTTCATTTTGCAATCCAGGAACATGCTCTATCTCTCCATTTATTTAGGTCTTATTTCTCTAATTAATATATTGTTGTTTTCAATGTGGAGATACGAGCTATCTTTTATTAGATTTACTTTGTCTTATCTAATTTTTTTTTATGTTCTTGTAAATTTTCTGAATGTTACTTTCCAATTAGTGGTAAGTAGAGTCTTGTTCTTTGGTGGGGATCATGCATAGCTCTTATCTATTAAAAGAATCCATGCACAGCTATTAAACATGCTTTAGCTGTTTAAATGGTTTTTCTCTTTTATCTGTGGTGATGAGAGAAGTGGTTAAGTCACTGTCCTGTGAAGAGCTCCTCATACTGTGAAGTTTTGTTTGTTTCAGTGTCTTTATAGGCTCCATTTTATGATGTTTGAACTATTATTTTTATAGTTCATCTGGGTTGTTTTTGTTGTTAAATTGAGACTGGTGGTCTCCTGTGACTTTTCACATCCAAACTAGAAATCGATCAGTGATATATATTTTTTAATACTTGCAAGACAATCTTCTTTTTCATTGTTTCTGAAACAGCAAAAAGGAAAGGTGTAAAATAGCCCCAGGAGTCTAAGCAATCATAGTGAAAATGAATGCTTACTCAGTGCTTGCTATGTACTAGGACTTAGGTTCACAAATATCAACTCATACAATCCTTAGAATAATCCTATCAGGTAGGTATGATGATCATTATCCCCATTTTATAGATGAATAAAATGAAATACATGCTACTTAAGTCATTTGTCAAATGAAACACAATTGTTAAAAGGTAGAACTGGATTTGAAGACAAGGCGTTTGTTTTTCCAAACCTACATTCTTACTTACCTCCTTACAATAACTCTCTTCCAAATCTGAGCACTCCTACCTTTACCTTGACTTCCCAAATATAATAGCTATCTGCATTTTCATTAAAAAATCTTTATTTCTTCTTTGAGTTGTACCATATCTGCATTTTTCATCTGAATAATCTCTTCTATTTACTTAAAATTTTGACATAATAAAAGTAGATACAATTAATTAAGTGTTCACATAAAAGTGTTAGTAGTGTGGCATATATTATTTACAAACCTATAAAAATTCTGATAGATGACATTATCCCCACACTACAGGGAACTTAGGTTCAAAGAAAGCATTTTCCTAATTTAAAAATCACCAGCCATCAGAGAGATGCAACTTAAAACCACAATGATAAATCACCTCACACATGTCAGAATGGCCATCATTAACAAATCAACAAACAACCAGTGCTGGCAAGGATACAGAGAAAAGGGAACGCTAGTGCATTGTTGGTAGGAATGTAGAATGTTGCAGCCACATTGGAAAACAGTAGGGAATTTCCTCAAAAAACTAAAACTGGGACATGCTCCATCTCCCTCCACAACTAAGAAGGAATACAACTACCGCAAAACCAGAAATAACCAGGAGTTCCAGAAAATAAATGAAAGTCAAACATATGAAGTTATACAGAAGTGGTGCTTGTCTGGATGGGTAGGAGGGGTGAAGCCAGGGTGGAGAAGTCAAGCTGTGCTGTCGGCAGCAGCAGCGGCAATGGCGGCGGGACAGCAGTAAGCACAGACACCTGTATTTAAGGGGAGGTGAGAAGCGCCTGGGGAGCACCCCCAGCTGCAAACCAGACCCATCAGCTTCTGGTTCCAAAACCGGGGAAGGCAGACCTCCATTGCCTTAGACTGTGAGGCCCAGAGAATGTGGACATGAAGAAGGAGGCTCCCGCTCTCTCAGCAGAGAGTGAATGGCAGGAATCCATCTTGGACCCCCACCTCATCAGAAAATGCCAAAGCATGGTGAGAAGGGTCGCCCAGTTGTGATGAATGCACAAGGTTCGACCCCCTATAGCATAGGATGTGTGACAACCCTGCCCAAAAAAGCAAAGATAAACACAAAACTGTCAGGATGGCACAGATCATGATAGAGATCCTGGTAAACACCTGACCAAAGAGCAAATATCTAACCTAATGGACCAGCAGATACATAATCTTTCTGAGGATCAGTTCGGAGCTTTGGTTATATAAATGCTTACAGACCTAACAGCAGATCTTAAACAAGACCGGGAAGGAATGGAAGCCAGTCCTGCTGAAATAAACAAAAACACAGACAAAACTAGTGGTGATGGAAAGAAAACCAGGGATCAAATCAACAAGTAGGAACATAGGGAAGGAACAAACAGTCAACCAGTGTAGAAAGAGGATACAAAAAGTGAGGAAAATAAGGAGAGGTTCAGAAACTTATCGAACAGCTATAAGCAGGCCAACATCCAAATCATAGGGTTTCCAGAGGTGAAGAAGAAGAGCTAGAAATTGAAAAATTATGTGAAAAAATAATGAAGGAGAACTTCCCTAACTTGGGGGAGGAAATAGACTTACAGGTCCAGGAAGGACAGAGAGTTCCAAAAACACTGGACCCAGGGAGGACCACACCAAGTTACATTATAATCAAAATGTCAAAAATTAAGTGTAAAGAGAGAATCTTAAAAGCAGCAAGAGAGAAGAAGAGAATTACATATAAAGGGGTCCCAATAAGACTCTTAGCTGATTTCTCAAAAGAAACTCTGCAGGCAAGAAGGGACCGGCAAGAAATATTCAAAGTAATGAAAAGCAAAAATCTACAACCACAATTACTCTATCCAGCAAAGCTGTCATTCAGAATAGAAGGGCAGAGAAAGTGCTTCCAGGACAAAGTAAAACTGAAGGAGTTCATCAGATCCAAACCACTATTATATGAAATGTTAAAGGGACTTGTTTAGGAGGAAGTGGATCAAAACTATGATCATTAAAATGAAAACTGTATCACAACAACCAATGACAGAAGCTAGGGAACCGAAACAAAGTCAAACTAAGTAGGCAATGAGAGTGGGAAAAGAATTATGGTATTGCAAAACTTATGGGGGGAGGTCAGCAGGGAGGGGGAAGTGGGGAAAGGGAGGGAGATGGTACAAGATTAAGAAGCATAGTAGGAGGGAATGGAGTAGACAGGAAGATGTTGAGAAGAACTATATGCACAACCAATGGGCATGGACTAAGGGAAGGGTGCAACTGGAGGGAGGGAGGGGTGTCACTGGGTAGAGGGTAACAAAGGGAAAAGAAATTGGGACAACTGTAACAACATAATCAATAAAACATATTTAAAAACAAAAAAACAGAAAACTAAAACTGTAACTGCCTTTTGATCCAGTAATCCCACTGTTGAGATTATACCAAAGAATCCTGAAACACCAATTTGAAAGAACCTATGCACCCCTATGTTCATAGCAGCACTATTTACAATAGCCAAGTGCTGGAAACAGCCTAAGTGCCCATCAGTAAATGAGTGGATCAAAGGGCTGTGGTACATTTACACAATGGAATACTATGCAGCATGTGACAGCATGGATAGAACTGGAGAATATTATGCTAAGTCAAATAAGCCAGGCAGCAAAGTACAAATACCATATGATCTCACCTATAAGAGGAACCTAATGAAGAAAACAAACAGGCAAAGAAGAACCAGAGGCATGGAAACAAGGAACACACTGACAGTCACTAGATTGGGGTTGGGGGGAGCAATTATAATGGTAGAAATAAGAGGAAGGGTTTAGTCAAGGAACAAGTATAAAGAACCCATGGACATGGACAATAGGTTGGTAATTGATGGTGGGAGTGGGGTTGGAGGGAGAGCAGGGGACAGTAACAAGGATTGGGAGAGGGGGGAATTGAGACAACTGTAATTGAACAACAATAAAATAAAATACATTTTTTAAAAAACTGTGAAGGAATATGCCAGGAATTTCTCATCTGGAATCCAAAACCCAATAATACAACCTCTCATAAATGAATGATTGCCTAAGGTCATCTTTACAACCCCCTTTTCTCACCATTACTTAAATGTATAACATCATTACTTCTTTTTTCGATATTCTAAATCCATGTTTAAAATTAATGAATTTGTGGATGTCAGCTGGAGTCTCTTTTGGAGGCTGTTTGAAACATTAAAACTTAGATAAAGAACATCCTAAGGAAACAACCATTAAGGGAAGAGAGAGAAATTAGTCAACCAAGCAGCCTTTCCACTATGTGCAGCAGATTGCAGCCTGGGGCTCTATCCTAGGTTGGGTTTGATTCTTAGCTCCTGAAGTCGGAAGAAGTAATGGGGAATCTCTCTGATGATGCTCGAAAGCCAGAGGCTGCTTTAACACCACATTACCACTACCACCATTCCTTTTCAACAGTTCCTCCAACCAGCTTGCTTCACTGCCATAGACTTTCTTTGTCCATTTCAACCTGAATTCAGCACAAGAAAAGGAGTGCAAGAAGGCCCCAAACTCCTCAAGGCTGACTCTGGGACTCACGTCCCACCATTAGTATTACCTGGAGAATGTGTCCATTTCTGGCCCCATAAATCAAAAATTTGATGCATTTCATAGTATGAGCTTGCTATCAGAGGGACTGCCTCTTGAGCTGCTATTATTCAAATTATGGTAGACCCTATGCAAAAGAAAAATCTATACTCCATGATTTGGGGCTTATTTCTGAAATGCAATGGCACTTAACAAGATTCAAAAAGACTTAACACTTATCTTCATTCTCAGTAGAGAAACTCTTCAGAGGAAAAGAAAAATATGTTACTCCCTTAGGACTGAATCTCATTCCAGACACATGTTCCTTATTATAGCCCGTGTGTAATTATTTAAATGTCATGAAATCCTGAAAATGTGTTTGATAAAGTAATTTAAGTTACTTCATATAATTTATTTCACTTTCTATGATGGAAATGTGTGCACATAAATGTCACTGCACTGTCAATGCAGTTAATGGCAACTGAGTTTACTCTTTGAAGACTTCTAGTCAGTGGGGATTTTATCTTCCAAATACAAAATTTCTCTCTCCAGCACATTCCTGGACTGAGGTACCGATTAGTATATGAGATCTGTCCAGAAAGTATCCATCCATGTAATATGAAAAATAGAAATCTTTATTGAAGAAGATACAAGAAACATTGTACGTAGGACAATGACACCTCAGTTCCCTTCAAAGTAAGTACCTTGGGAGCTCACACAGTTCTCCAATCTCCATCAGCTGCCCCGCCATATTTTCCTGAAATCTCTTCCCTTTCAAAGGTGATTTTAGTTTTGGGGAAAAGCCAGAAGTTGCAGGAGACCAAATCTGGGCTGTTAGTGGAATTGAGTCACCTGAGTGATTTGATGTTTTGCCAAAAACTCTGCACAAAACATGATGCATAGGACGTGTGCTGTTGTGATGAAGCTGCCAATCACCAGTTGCCCATAGCTGCAGCCTTCTGAATCATAAGAATAGTTTCCATGGAGGAATGTTCAAGCTTAGTGCAAAATTTGATGCAGATTCATTGCTCTACTCACTCAGTCATTTTGAATGCAATGACCACACAGTACACATGCTGACTCAACAGTATCTACCACCCCCACTGACTAGTACAGTAAAGTCAACATTGCTCACACATGCACATTCCATTCCACCCTCCTAGGCTGCCAGGTTACACTGATGTTGTGCAAACCATTCTCATTATATTAACAATTGTTGGACTTTTTCCAGACAGATCTCAAATATTATTAAGAACCTCTGACCAGAGAGATGAGGCCAGGACTTTACTGAAGCCAAATTCCTGCTCTAGCATGATCTCTGTGATGCTTTCACAAATTGCACAAATGGTTCTTTAAAACCAAGAACGCAGCAGTGAGGAGTGCACTCTCTTGGAACTGATTTCTGCATGCCTGGAGCAGATGCTACAGTGACTTGTAGTCAATAAGCACTACTGTATGGCAAAGCTGATACAGGGAAAATGACCTAATATTTCACCCAGAATGGTTTTTACAAAGGGTTCTATGCCTCAGGATCTCACTTCATACAATGTAGTTTCATACATTTTCCTACATATTTGTACAGGTGAACTTACAACCTGTCTTTGCTTGCAGAATCTACCCTTCTGCCTTCTTACCAAGCTCAGCAGCAGAGAGAGACTGACCGACCTGATGGAAAGCTGGTTTTGTCTTTTTTACTTGTAAAGTACACTTGTTGTTTAACAAGGGATCTGCCTTTCAAATGAGCATATTAAATGTGGTTTGATAAAACACCGACAGTGAAAGAAGACTAAATCTTTGACCATGCATTTGTAATAAAAATTTCAGTTTGATGTGGAATACAATACTCCAAAGTTGATCTGAGCAAATATTTCTCAGACTGATTAGGCAACAATGGTGATAGAATATTCTGGCAAAGTTAAAATCAAAACAAACAACAACAACAGCAAGATGTGGCCTCTCCCCACGGTGTAATCCTAAAAGGAATATTGTTCTATTTTCTATTTCAGAATCACAGGCAGTTGAGAAATTGATAAATTTTTTTTATCAATTCTTCTGGTTATGTATTCTCATTCATGGAATTGACTTTTGTATTATATATCAAGGCTATATTCTCAGCAGATTAATTCCTAAACCACTAGAAAAAAAATATTTCATAAGTAAAATATTAGATATGCTCATGCATAAAAACTTGCATTTTGTAAAAATTGCAAATGCCAAATGACTTAAAGATAATAGGAAGCCAGGCTGAAATTTGCCTTTTCAATTTTAAGTAAAGCCTGCACTGCATAAAATCACAGAAGTCTATTTACTGTCATAATAAAAGTTCCCTAAATACAATGATTTATAATGTATATTAGCACCACTCATGCTTTCCTTGGTAGCCCACACTTACTTCTAAAATATCCATATGTAAATAAACAGGCAGAGCTTCTGTTTTCAGTTTGGACTGCAGAAAGTGCAGAAGTTAAACCTTCACAGCAGTGCAACCATCAAGTAAAGTAAATGAAGACTAAATCTCCGGGTTGGATTTGCAGAAGGACCCCCCAGACAATAGGGGAACTGCCCTGAGCCAGTGTGTTAGCAGGATGCTCTTGTCCTCCTCCAGGTTTGTCCCTCCACACATATAAACATCTGCAGGGTCAAGGCTCTAGGGACTTGGGACCCTGGCATTAGCTACCTAAACAACCTTAACATGCTCCTAGGGCTTACACAGGACTCACCTGTTATATCCTCCAGAAGGTGAGTTAAGCCACCATGGCAAAGCTGAAAAGTGGCCCAAAAGATGTTTGTTCAAGGAGGCAGCTGACCTATGGGGACTGGAGTATGCAAATGTATACACAAGGCATTGAAGCAAGTAAGGAGCCATAGGCCACATATCCAGCCCTCCCTGGGAAACTCCAAGGATTCCAAGAATTTCAAAACCAACTGATCTGGCAATTCATTATGAAGGCATTTTCATCAAAGTAGGAAGATGGCACATATTTTATTATAATTTTGTTAGCTTGATTTATAACTTTTAAATCTTCACATATATGTAAATATATGTATATTTCACATACAGGGTGGGTCAAAGGTAGGTTTACAGTTGTATGAAAAACAGCTTATTCTTGTATTATTATTTATTATTATTTTATTGTTTTCCATTTTAACTGTAAACCTACTTTTGCCCCACCTGTATGTAAAAATTAGATATATGTAAACTACTTTCAATTGAACCTCCAGAAAACTAAAATTAGGACCAGGACAAGGCTTGTCTTCTAATAACAACCCCAAGACCCCTAAGTATGACTATCACTATGGCATGATTTGATCATAGGCTCTAAAAGAATAAACAGACTGCCTATACATAATATGTCATAGGAGTTACAATATGCATGCAAAAGGTAAACATGCTGCACACATATCAGATAAAATGCAGCAAAAAACAAATATATTATTCATATATGAAATTCAATGATTAATATCTTTAAGGCTACATTGTTTCCTACCCAAGGACATAAAATGGTTAATTCTTTTAACTATGTGGAGTGTGACTTCACAAGCCTTACTAAATAAATTTTAAATACTTCAATAGGAGTCAAAGAAATAAAGCAGGCTAAAAAATTAACAAAAATAGACTTTTCTCAATTTCAAAAGTAGATTTGCAGTCATATTTTTCTTTTTATTAAAAATGTATAAAAATAAAAGTATGTATAGAAAATAAAGACTGCATGGCTATAACTCTAGAAAGTTTGTTGAAAGAGGGGGAGTTTCTCATTTCAGGTTTTTGCCACAACATGCCTCTCTTCAAAATGCTTCAGAGAATGCTTCATGGCAGAGCAGATCAAATGGATTAATAACAGAGGCAGAGTCTATTTGTATTAGGGCAGGGCATGCGTTGGGAAACTGACTTTTAATTTTTAAACATATATGCTTCATATCTTAGGTCTATAAGAAACTTACTTTAATTCAAAGATTAATAAATCTAATGTTGATGAAAATTAAACATTCTTTTAAGCTGGTACCCAAAGTCTTACATACAAATAGCCCATTTAAGTAACATGAAAATGATACTTTAAAAATAGAATACTTGAGGATTCGAGATTGTGCTGAACTTAAGTTTTATCATAATGAACATTAATTTGGTTACCAACAGAAAAAAATGCAGCCTCCTTGCATGTTCTCTGCCCTTTTGAAAAGAACTATAGAACTAAAGTTAATTTAATATTGACACTTCTTATATAATGAAAAGCCTACTTATTTTATTATTTATATTTATTTATCAAATATTGTCTAGTATATACTATGTGCCAGAAGCTCTGGAAGACATTTCATACATATTAACTTGATCAATAATCATAATAACCCTCTGAAGTGGACACTGCGATTGTGTGTATTTCATGAGTGAAGAAACAGAGGAAGAGAGGTTAAGTGACTTGGTCAAGGTCACACAGCTGCAAGTGCAGAGCTGAAATTCAAATCAAGGCCAACTGCTCCAGAGTCTGAATTCTCTAATCTCGATCCTGTACTGACCATATTTTGCACTACTCAGATCTTTGTTAATTCAAGTGAAAGAAATAAACAACTAATTCTAGAAAAAAAAAGAAACATGCAATGACTGCTTTTATGAAAAGCAGTAAGGGGTATATTGTCATATGTAACCGTGAGGTCCATAGATTTGATCCAGGTTTTAAACAATGCCACTGGAATGACTACTCTCCTTGCCTCTTTCAATGGGTGGCAAAGATAGCTCCAGAAATTCCATTTAATTATTTTTTATACCTGTAGTTTCAGGCAAGGAATATCCCTCTTTTATAATTCCAAAATGTACTCTGAAGAGCTCTCTGCTTGGACCATGTGTTCATTTCTGCATGAATCATTGTAGGTTATAAGGAGGACCATAAAATGCTCTGATGGGCTAGACCTGGGGCAAATATGCAAGCCAGTAACCTACACCCCAATCACATGAAGTTTCTCTCATGAAAGAAATTATGTTACCACAAGAATAGGAAAGGATGCTGGGCAGGGAGATCATGCATGATATGATAAAGGTTTCTTTCATTAGAAATATTTCATCAGATGCACCAACCATAGAAGCTATCTTAAGTTATTCTGTTATTAAAATAATACTCTATTATTAAAAATGTTTCATGCCAACACAATATACTTTCTGAATACATCAATTTCAATATTTGCAAGTATAATTTGTACTAAAACCATACTTATATTTTTTATTTTTTTAACTATATTTGATTTTGGTATTACAGTTGTCCCAATTATTCCCCCTCTGTTGTCCTCTGCCCAGTACCCACCTTCACTCAAGCAACCCCCCCACTCTAAGTTATGTCCATGGGCTTTGCATATAAGTTCTTTAACTTTTCATTTTCCTACACTATTCTTAACACACTGTCTGTTTTGTACCTACCAATTATGCTTTTTAATCCCTGAACCTTTTCCCCCATTCTCCTCCTCCCCCTACCCAGCTGATAACCCTCCAAATGATCTCCATACCTATGATTCTGTTCCTGTTCTGCTTTTTGCTTAGTTTGTTTTTCCAGAATAAATGGTTGATAGTTGTGAATTTATTACCATTTTAATGTTCAAGTTTTGCTCTTTGACTTATATAAATTTAACATTTCATATAATGATGGCTCAGTAATGATGAACTCCTTTAACTTTACCTTATCTGGGAAGCACTTTATCTGCCCTTCCATTCTAAATGCTAACTTTGCTTGATAGAGTAATCTTGGTTTTAGGTCCTCGCTTCTCATCACTTTGAATACTTCTTACCAGACCCTTGCCTGCAAAGTTCCTTTTGTGAAATCATTTGGTAGTGTTATAGGAACTCCTCTGTAGGTAACTCTCTTCTTTTCTCTTGCTGTTTTTAAGGCTCTCTCTTTATATTTAGCCTTTGGCATTTAATTATGATGTGTCTTGGTGTTGTCCTCTTTGGGTTCAACTTGTTTGGAACTCTCTGTGCTTCCTGGACTTGTAAGTCTATTTCCTTCATCAAATTAAGGAGGTTTTCTTTCATTATATTTTCAAATAAGTTTTCAAGTTCTTGCTCTTCCTCTTCTCCTTCTGACATTCCTATGATTTGGATGTTGGCATGTTTGGAGATGTCCAAGAGGTTCCTAAGCCTATCTTTATTTTTTGAATTCTTGTTTCTTCTTTCATTCATCCACATGGATGCCTTTTACAGGGAGTCAAATCAGCTCTACCCAATACACAGAAACAAATATGGGAAGGCTTCCAAATTGAAGAGACAAAGAAATATGGCCCAAATAAAAGAACAGAACAAAACCCCAGAAAAAGAATGAAACAAAATGGAGACAGTCAATCTGTTAGATGCAGAGTTCAAAACACTGGTGATCAGGATGCTCAAAGAACTCATTGAGTACAGCAACAACATAAAGGAAGAAATGAAGCTTACTCTAAGTGATATAAAGAAAAATTCACAGGAAACCAATAGTGAAGAGAAAGAAACTGGGATTCAAATCAGTGATTTGGAACATAAGGAAGAAATAAACATTCAACTAGAATATGTTTTTAAATTTTTACCTATGATCATATAACCATAATAAATAGAAACTTAGTTTGCTTACACTGTCACCACCAAACCCTGCAATATCTATTGTTTGAAATATCCAAAATTAGAGCCATGGATATTTTTTAGTGAAAATTATAGTGCTTTTGCTTTAAATTTTTGAATCTTATAAGTTTCTTATATTTTTCTAAGATGCTTAGTAATGTAAGGACAGAATATGTTCTTGAAGATGCTTTTCTGGGGAAAAAACTAAAGGCAAACGTCAGAATAAATGAAAATCATAATGAGTGTTCAATAAAGATTTTGCAAAGTCCATATGTCTGACAAAAGTTATCTTTTAGTTAATCTGAACTCTTCCATGTGATATATTTGATCATCTGTACTCAAGTGCATAAGAAACAAAAATTTTAAATAAGAGGGAGGACCCAGGCTGGGTATCTCAGTTAGCTGGAGAGCACCCCATGGATTTGATCTTGGTCAGGACTCATGCAGAAAGCAAACAATGAATGCATGAATGCATGAGTGGGTAGAACAACAAATGGATCTCTCTCTCTCTCTCTCTCTCTCTCTCTCTCTCTCTCTCTCTCTCAAATCAATAAGTTAATAAATACAAATTTAAAATAAGAGGGAGGGAGTATTGAAAGGAAGAAATAAATTACCACAGTAGAAGAATAAAAGTCCTACAGAAAGGCATTTTGTGCAATATTCTTCTCAGGTTCCTTTAAATACATCCATTGAATGGGAAAACAGTATGTAGCCTGTGCTACAGTCAAATGAAGTCTCCAGTTCCACAGAATTACGATGGTATAGGAAAAACTGTAGCTTAGATTGCAAAGAAATCATTGAAAAGATAATCTTCTACACTGAAACTTTTGAAAGGCAGAACTCTTTGTGTACATAATTTCTCATTAGCAAAACAGGATCCTTTTACTGGCTCACTATTTAATTTGTTGTGATCTAAGTGAAGCCTTCTGCATTCTTTCAATGGTCTTAGCATTAATTAGGGAATTGAGATTGTGTTGAACTAATATGCATCTTTTTTTGCTCACACCAGACATTATTACTTAATCATTTATAAGATAATGCATCATTTCTCTTTGACTCCAGATTAATTTTCCTTCCTGAAGCAAATTTGAAACATAATTCTATTTGCCTTCTGTATAGACATTTTAAAGATTCAAAATACTTTCTAAAGAATAAATGTACTTTCCTTTTCACACATAATTAAAAGATGGCAGGAAAAAATTTTACATTTGAAAAAAAAATTTTAAGCAACCTTAGCTGAAACCCTAAAATATCAAACATATATTACGTTCATTTTTCATGAGATTTCCATTAAAAAATACTTTCAATGTTTTGTAAGTTTCTCAACCTCCCCAAGACAGGAGAAAGAGCAGAAGAAAAACTAATGTCATGGAGGGTTAAGAATCCAAAAGTAATGACAGGACAAAAATTAAAAAGGCAAGAATATTCCCACTTTATTAATGAATTGTTCTCCTGAGTATCTATTCTGTTCTTATAACTAGTCTAGCTATCATGTAGGAATAAACAAAGAAACCAAATAAATGCTTACAAAGCAGAAAATAATTGTTGACTACCTAGTGGATTTGTAATGTATGTGTGTATGTGTGTATCTGGAGAATCATATGGAAAATATGTTACAAAATATAAGTTTTAAGAAATTTAAGAAAGTTGAAGTTTATAAACACTTCATCTTAGAAGTGGATAGTTATTGAAGTGGATATCTTAAAGTAATACAGAATCCAGAAAGCTTTTTTAAAGTCCTAAAATCAAAAAGGGAAAAATATCAAAGAAACTCCAGCTAGAAAACTAAGAGATGAAGAACATAAAAAAAACTTTCAATATTACTAAGAGACAAATTCAAGTGTAAAGTAAAAGCTTCAAAGGAACAATGAATGTTAACTTTTATAGATAAAAGGACAATGCTCAAAGGTTACAACTGTCATCAACTTTTATGTACCAAATAAAGCGTAAAACATAAAGCAAAAAAAAAAAAATGTTGAAAATAAAAGTTGACATTAACAAAACGTAACAATGCAGTAAGAACTCTTAACTGACTCTCTAGATTAACTGACAATTTCTATTTTTCTGCAAAATATGCTGACATATCCATAGCAGTCTGAATGCTAACCACTAATAGATTGCTCCCACAGCATGCTCATGCCATTCAATTCCCAAAAATTGAGTTGGACTCTTACCAAATCAATCATATTTGTTCCCAAACATGTTTACGTCTTTTGTACTTGATATTGATATGGGACCTGATATTATAATTTATTTAGTGCATGCTCTTTAATATACATCTGAAAATAGAGTTTAGACTTAAAGTTTGTAAAGCCTCAAACAGTGTGCTGAAAAAAAGTCCTGTCAAATTAGGTATAGGAACAAAATGTAAGGTACTGAGAGACGTAAAATTTTAACTGTAAAAGCCTAGACATATTATTCCACATTTAGATTCCTTTCAAGAATGTATCTAAACTCTTACTCCACTCTAAAATCCACAATTAACAATAATAGACTTTATATAATAAGCATGATTTAAGCCAAATAATAAAACTCCAATTTAGGGCCCATACTCTAATAAAGACTTTGGCACTGCATCAAAAGATTAGCAAGTAGATGTATATCCATGTTTTAAGCCAAAATTAAAGGTGCTTAATATGTAAAATTATTTTTTTTCTTCCTTGCCTTATATTTGGATTAATTGAATCATGTCAGTTGTGATAATATTAGCTAGTGTTTCCTATTGTGAAATATTTTAATATTCCCTTTCTCAGTATTTGACAGATTAAATAGTCAAAAGTAAATGATGCCATAGAAATAAATAAAAACAAAGTTGGTTGGGGGCATTTGCATACTAAGAGATGATATATGGCTTGGACCTTGATGGCTGCTATAAAGGTGGTTTAAATTTTCTGCATTTAATAGATAATTTATTTTAATGTTATTGTTTTTCTATTACAGTTGTCTCATTTTTCTCCCATTGCCCCTCCCATCCAGCCCACCCCTTTTCCCACAGTCATTCCCCACCCCATTGTCCATGTCAAGGTTATTTATACTAGTTCCTTTACTAAACCCTTCCCCTACTTACCCCCCTTCTCTTCCTCCCCCCTCCCCCCTGATAATTGTTTAATAGATAATTTTAAAAGTTGAGCCTGCTTAATATTCAGCCAGATTGATGTGCATTGAAAGGGAAAGAGAGGAGTCAAGAGTGAACATAAGTAATTTTAAAGAAGCAAGTGAAAGAGTAATATTGATTTTTAGATGTAGATGGGGGAGGAGATCAGGTTGAGCCATGTTAATTTTGAATTGTCCATACAGCATACAAATAATGAGTCAATATTTTAAATATATGATTATGAAGTAAAGAAGAAGGTCTTAGCCCACAATACAAATTTGAGAGTTGTCAGTATACAGATGGCATTTAAAACAGGAAATAGGATGAGATCATAAAGGGGCTATTTGTTGATGGAGAAGAGGTCAATGACTTAGCTCTGGAAGCTGGAGAGATTTAACAACAGCAAACAGTCTCAAAAGGAGCAGCCACTGAGATCTGAGGTAAACAAAATATAAAATATCTTGGGAACCAAGGCAAGAAAATGATCCAAGAATGAGGAAACTATAGGCAGGTCAGGTAAGATGAAGACTGAGAAATGCCACTGGATTTAGCCACTTGGAGATACCTGGAGATCATGGGTATAAAATCTGACTGTAGTAGTTTTGGTCCGAAAAAGAAAAGGCAGCTTGGAGTCAATGCACAGAGCCAGATCTTTTTAGGAGCTTTGCTATAAATGAAAGGAGAGAAATAGCAGCAGTAGCTTTAAAAAGTAGAGGCAGTTTGTTAAGAAAAAAAAATCACTATATGCTAATGGAGAAGTTTGATAGAGAGAGAGAATTGATGATGTAAGAAAGAGAAAGAATTGCTAGAGGAATATTCTTAAGAGGATAAGAAAATGAGATTTTGTGTACAACTGGTGGGGGGGGTTTATGCCAGGAATTTAGACAGTTCATTCATATAAAAGAGTTAAGGCAGAACATATGAGCATTGATATATGTAGGTAGAAATGTGAGAATTGGTAAACTGAGGCAAATTTTATTCTGAGTGCATTCATTTTATCATCAGCAGCAGAGTATAAGGATGAGGAAATATTAGAGGAAAGAAAAAAGGTCTGAAAAGTTATCTAAGGACTGAAGAGTAAACATACAAAGGGAATAAAATATGGATCTTGGGCATCATTAGGACTCACTTGAAGCTGGTTGTCATAAATTTAAGATGAGACGAGTCAACATGTTGGAAAGTTCTTCTCCAGCTCTGTTCAACTTTTCATGCATGGACTCAGGTCAGGCAAACAGTTGGAATTAACTACTGGTGTGTTTTTGCCAGGCAGTATATTGAAAAAAAAGAGAGCTGCAAAGGAATTGCAGTTTTATAGCAAAGAAATGATTATAATGATGAAACATGGAATTTTTGCTGAATAAGAAAGGGTGTGAGGACATGTACTAAGTTAAGGATGTGGAAAAGGTGAAGACCATCTAATTTCAAGTTTCTGTGTGTAAAAGGATTGTCAGAGGTTCATTACTAAAGGGAGTCAGCTGAAAAGATTGGAAGTGGTGATCAGAAATTGGGAGCTAGAAATGAAAACTATACGGGATTTAGTTAGTAATAATTACAAAAGCTAAGCTATGAAAGTGACAGAAAGGGACCAATACTATTGCAGAATATAAGGCCAAGGATATGAGAAGCTAGGATATTGGATGGATGGTCTTGTAGAAGCTGACATCACAAGGAATTATTATGACAGTATCAGTGTTGAAGGAAGAAAATTGATACAGGAGCTAAACTTATCTAAAAATGAAGAGAGATGAAATATAGACAGTAGATGACTTATAAAAAATAACCAAGGAAGGAAAGGAAGGAAGGAAAAATAGTCTATATTTATCAATGAGGAGCTGAGAAGAACCCTACTCCTGCCTTCTCAGAAGCTTAAGAGGGCTATTGCCCTGCTATTGCTTTGGCATTTGGGGATGAGTCAAAATAACCTAGGAAAGTTCTTTCAAAGTGAACTTAATGGCAAGGCCCATTTAGTTTTCCAGCTTGGTTATAAGTAGCATAGAAACAACCCAGAAATTCTCACATGTCCTACAGAGAGCTGTGGACATTGTCTGGTAACTGATGCAATGTCTGGTAATTGACTCAGGGGGATCAACACCGGTATCTGAAGACTGCAGACCATGGAGGATGGAGATAAAAAGGGAATCACAGCCAGACCTCAGTCGCAGCCACTGTACTTAGAAGGGCTGAGCTGGGGTCAAGACAGCATGTAGGACTATAGGTCCTGTCCCAGCCAAGAGCGGGGAGATCCATGTTCTTCAGCCTCAAACTTTAGGAGAAGGTGTCAACAAATCAGGTTATGACAAGCTGATGAGGGACATGACTGCTACAGAATTCAGGAAAGATCTAGATAGCAGTACAAGGACACACAGAGACTGTGACCCTTTCACTGAAGCCAAGGGAGATGGTGAGCTCCTTTGTACACTCAAACTCCATCTTGGGAAGGACTATGAAAAAGGAAGTAGAATTCTGAAAAATTGAACATATACATGAAAAGGATGTTTCTAATCCAGTCTATACCTTGTCATAAAGACCAAATCATTTATAAGAAATGAACAGCTGTTTCTTTATATATCTGAATGTAAAGACCTTTATAACACATACACTGGGCGCTTAAGCAAAAATAAAAGTAAAATAAAGCACTATTTTTATAGATAGCTATAGATTCCTTTATAGATAGATGAGTCCACATAGTTTCCACCCAGCTATGAAATTAGTCTCAAATGTTGAATTCAACACTGAGTTCTAACATTATGGTCCGTTTTGAAGGGGATTTAGGTCAGTGATATGAAACAGATTAAACCACATTGCAGCAAAGGGCATCAGACATAAAGTAATCACGACATTGCTGAGAAAACTCAGAAGATCAAATGGTATAATAGTACAATGCCGCAATTCTAGGTCAGTGGCAAAAGGCCACCTCTTCTTCTGTGAATTGGGTCCTATCTGGGCCAAGGGTCCAGGCTCTCACAGGTTCAATGGCTAAAAATGTGCTGGGGATAAGGGTGGAGACAGAGCAGGTCCATTGCTTTCTATGCTGGTGCGTCCAACAAGCCCAGTGTCCCTGAGAGAGCAGTGCTTCATGTTCAGGGTGACAGACAAATAGATAACAGTTTTTCATCTTCTGGTCTTTTACTACTCAAGAACTTAAGCTTTTAATACAGCAAAGGAAACGATATGTATACATGAAAAGAATAGAGATAAACCCTAAAAGGAACCCTCAAATCTTTGTGAGATTTCTACAGGGTGAAATGCCAAATTAATAAGAACAATTACAATTACACCTTCTTAAAATTAATAAAGGTTCTTACCTGGTTCCCCATTGTCTAATGATCCTATTAAACAACAACGGTGAATATCTATGAGCCCTTACAATATTTACATGTTATCTGCTTCAATTCTTAAAACAATCCTGTGAGGTATTGGTTTTATCCTTATTTTACAGATAAAACTGAGGTTTGAAAGGTTAAGTGATTTGTAAGATACACATTAAATAAGTTATGAAACAGCAATGTAAGCCCAATCTTCATTCCAGAACCCAAGTACTTTATTAGTGGACAATAATACCTCCCATATGATTTGCATTTATATTAAGACTAAGTTTATAGATGGCATTTTGCATATCTCACTTAGTATGACTTAAAACAACTTAAGTATTATTCCCACATTTTTTACAGGGCAAATCTAAGGTTAAGAGAAGTACTGAGCCCAAAATTATCTCCAGCATTAGAAAACCAGAGAATCAAGTTTGGAGACAGAACTTAAACTGGTTGTTCAGAGTGGAAACTCACTCATCTTTTGGGGGTAATTCTTTAATAATATAACTTTACAGAACACCAAATACCTTATATGTGAATCCAAACAAAATACACCTTCCAAATTAGCTAAATAATTGTACCATCTAATTGACTACATCACTGATCCTTTCTCTTCAAGTGAATAAGAATCTGAATATATGCTGTATTTACATCACATATTGTTGGTAGTATAACCTCTCATAAACCCATCTTCCATGCCAACTGCCATTGCCACACTTTAGGTTTTTTCTTGAGAAAATATATGCAGAGAGAAAATCGCCCAATTTTTTAGTTACCAAGAGTTTCAGACACCATTTAAAAGGAAGGAAGAGCAAGAGATATCTCAGGTAGGGACCACATATTCACACATCTTGATTGCTCAAAAGGATCACAATAGGTCAGATATATATAATCACCTCAATCATATGTGAGAAAAGGTCTGGTTTCTCCCCTTTACAGACCCCTCATTTTGGCAAGTTGTCAGTCACATCTCTACCACACTTGTGACCCAGGGAGCCTTGTGGAAATCCAGGCCAGAATGCAAGAGAAGGTGCAGGAGGAGAAAATCAGGAAGGAAACAGCACTGGATGGTAAGTTCTCGTTACCAAGGCTCTGCATGCAACCCAGACTCTCCAAGTCTGTTTCTCTAGATCTTCTGGACTTTGTTAACTTTACAGTTTTAAAATGCATTCAAAAGAGAAAACAAAACTGTATAAGTGAACACTTGCTTTATTTTTAAAATTTTAGAATTTACTACTTTAATTATGAGAAATATGTTATGTTTATAACTTAATACAGGAAGATTGACACTATATTGAGAAATAGACAAAATCTATGGTTATATGTTCTCAAAACACTTTGATTTCTTTTGTTAAATATTTAACTAATAATAAATACTACATGCAGAATGGATGTTCAAGATTTTAAAGCTGTTTTTATTTTCATAATTTCATCTGTTCCCTACAGCATCTGGTAGATAATAGGGAAGATAAAATCTAAGATTAATGATGCATGTTTAAAATTGCATCTTTGCCTTAGTCTTAATAATACATATCTCAGAAACCAGAATTATTCTCTTTATAAAAAATCGTATCACAAGTCACAAATTTAAGCTCTACGTTGGTAGTATTAGTGTCATGTTTTTTAAATCTCCCCAGTTCTCTTTAAAAAGCTAATAGAAATGGGAGGAAGCTTTAAAAAAAAAAACTAATCGGTTCAGGGTTTCTTCTGTGGGTAATGAAAATGTTCTAAATTGTTTATACAAAAGTTACAAAACTGGGTCATATGCTAAAAATCATTTAATTGTGCACTTTAGATAAATTGTATATATCAATTATATCTCAATAAAGCTGTTATTTTAAAATATCTTACAAAGTATGATATTATGGTGAGTTAAAGATGACCACAATTCATAGATATTCCTGCCATTAAGAGGCAGGGACTACTTTTCTTGCCCTTGAGTCTAATCTGGCCTGTGACTACTTTAAATAATAGACTAGGTAAAAGTGACACTAGGCCATTTCCAGGCCTAGTTCTTACGAAACTGGATGCTTCCACCTTTGTCTTCAAGAGATTTTATCTGCCATGTAAGAATTTCAAATACCTTGAGATCACTCTAGTCTGAGAAAGCCTCTGTCAGCCAAGTGGAGAGACAAAGAAAAAATAAGATACTTAGCAAGCCTGTGATGTTCCAACTCTAAATTATTCAAGTCATCTTACCTGAGGTTGCAACACTGTGACATAATGACAAGACACCCATACTGTGCCATGCCTGAATCCATGACCCAAAACTATCATGAGATATAATAATAATGAATTGTTGTTTTAAGACAATAAGCTCTGGGCACATTTGTTATGCAGCAATAAACAGAATAGATTGCAAAACAAGGTGATAAATTATCCATAAATCTAAGAATAAGAACAAGTATATTTAAAACACAGTCTCAAGGTCCTAGGAAGAAGAGCAGATATGCAGGAATAAACAAAGAGAACACAAAGGGAATTCTTGTGGGCTCAAATAGCCAAGAAAGCTAAGAACTGCCAAGTATTTATTTGCAAAAAAGAAAATCTCTGCTTGGAGGAGAGGACTCAAATAGCAAAATTTAGGACAGTCATACCTAATGGGAGACGTCTCAGGTTTCAATTTGTAGATGAGAACAAGGGAATTGCGGAAAAGTCTGTGGGTGTTGGGGCAGCCTGGGCCCTCTGGGATTTCAAACATAGTCAAAACCCTATAATGAAAGAGAATTTGGTCAAAATAGAACACCACTTGATCAGGTTAAACCTCTTAGGTATGAAAGAGAAGAGATTTAGATTTTAATGAAGGATGAAAGCAAAATACATGGATCTCAACAAGTATGAGAGATCTAACTATGCAAAAAAAAAAAAAAAAAAAAACTGTTTTAAAACATATCACGATGCCACCAAAGAGGAAACCTAGAAACTTCTTCTAAACAGGGACTTTCTCTTGAAATATAGGAAACTCTTTCTAACTTAAAGTGAACAATTAAAATAATTGAAGTTAAACCCAATTAAAATATTATAAGATAAACAATGACATATAAAATCTAAATTATATACTTAAGGAAATAGTCACATCAGACACATATGGCTACAGAACAAAAATTCAAAACCTAATATTACCAAAAAACTAAATAAAATATAGAAGCTGTCAAATAAAATATAAATCTAAACTTTTAAACATCAAAAATATTAATGCATTTAAGGCTGGTTGAGCAGCAGATGTAGATGAAAGAAATGAGATGAAGATTAAACTAGAATACAGTAAGAACAGATACTACAGAATGAACCATTGGGAAAAAAAAGAAAAATTTAAAATAGAATATAAATTTTAAAAATTGGAGAAAGTTTTAAATATAGAAGGCAGACAAAAACAATCCAACATAGATATATAGTTGTTAAAAGAAAAACAAATTAGTGAAATGAAACAAATACTCAAAACTGTAATGCAAGAAAACTGTCCTGGAATAAAAGCTGAATGAACTGGCAATTTAAAGAATATACAACAGGAGTCACATATAAATTTTAGAACTGAAAGATAGAATAATGAAAACTAAGAAAACTCGATGGATTCTATAGCAGAATGAAGGGGATAGAGGAAGGATCAGTAAACTGAAAGGTAAAACAATAGAAATTATTCAATCTAAACAATAGAGAGAATTTGAAGTATTTAACCCATTTTGAGCTAATTTTTGTGAGAGTTTTAAAATAGGAGTCTGACTTTATTATTATACATGTAATTATCCAGTTTTCCCAACAACACTTATTAAAGAGACTATCTTTATCACATTACGCATTCATGGATATCTAGTCAAATATTAGTTGACTATGTATGTGAGGGTTAGTTCTGGGCTCTTGATTCTGTTCCATTGGCCTATGTGTCTATATTTAATGACAGTATCATATTGATTTGATTACTGTTGTCCTGTACTATAGTAAAAATCAGAAACTCTGGTATCTATCTTTGTCCTTCTTTCTCGGGATAAATAAGGCTATTCAGGGTCTTTTATGTGCTTTCAGGCAAATTTTAATATATTTTTTTCTACTTCTGTGAAAAATGCCTTTGGAATTTTGATAAAGATTACATTAAATTCACAGATGGCTTTGAGTATTATGAAGATGTTAACAATGTTCATTCTTCTTATCTGTGAATACAGAATATTTTTCTGATTATTTGTATCTTATTCAATTTCTTTAGTCAAGGTCTTAATAAATTTCAATGTACAGATGTTTCACTTGGTTAAATGTATTCTTAAGCATTTTATTGTTCTTGATGATATTTTGAATGGAATTTTTAAAAATTTGCTTTCATATATTTTACTGCTAGTGTATAGAAACACAATTGATTTTTGTATTGCTGTTGGATCCTGCAACTTTACTGAATTTCTTGATTAGTTCTAGCAGAATTCTTTTTTGGGGGGGCGTGGGGATCTTTGGGATTTTTATATCAGATTATGTCATCAGCAAAAAGAGATGATTTTCAGGTTTCTCATATATAGCCTTAATTATGTTAAGGTATGCTCCCTCTATTCCCATTTTGCTGAGTGTTTTCATCATAAATGGGTGTTGTACTTTATAAAATGCTTTTTCTGCATCTATTGATACGATCATGTGATTTTTGTCTTTCATTCTGTTTAGGTGATGTATTATATTTATTGATTTGCGAATATTAAACCATCCTTGCATCCTTGGGATGAATCCTACTTGATCTTGGTGCATGATCTTTTTAATGTGTTGCTGGATCCTGTTTGCCAATATTTTGTTGAGGATTTTAGCATCTATGTTCATCAGTGATATTGGCCTGTAGTTTTCTTTCTTTGTTGTGTCTTGACCTGGTTTTCGAATTAGGGTAATACTGTCTTCATAGAAAGAGTTTGGGATTTTTCCCTCTTTTCGAGTTTTTTGGAATAGTTTGAGGAGGGTAGGAGTTAGTTCTTCCCTGAATGTTTTGTAAAATTCGCCTGTGAAGCCATCTGGTCCAGGGCTTTTGTGTGCAGGGAGATTTTGGATTACTGTTTCAATTTCTTTCTTTGTTACTTGTCTGTTGAGACTTTCTACTTCTTCTTGGTTCCGTTTTGGAAGATTATATGTTTCTAGAAATTTGTCCATTTCTTCTAGGTTGTCAAATTTCTTGCCATACAGTTGTTTGTAGTAATTTCTTAAAATCCTTTGTATTTCTGTGGTATCAGTCATGATTTCTCCTTTTTCATTTCTGATTTTGTTTATTTGGGTCTTCTCTATTTTTTTCTTGATGAACCTGGCTAAAGGATTGTTGATTTTATTTTTTCAAAGAACCAGCTCCTAGTTTTGTTGATCTTTTGAATTGTTTGTTCAGTCTCTATGTCATTTAATTCTGCTCTGATCTTGATGATTTCCTTACTTCTTCTTGCCCTAGGCTTTGTTTGTTGTTGTTGTTCTAGTTCTCATAGCTTTAGGGTTAGATTTTTTATTTGAGATTCTTCTATCCTTTTCAGATATGCCTGTATTGCTATGCACTTCCCTCTTAGGACTGCTTTTGCTGTGTCCCATAGGTTTGGGGCTGTTGTGTGTTCATTATCATTAGTTTCCAGAAATTTCTTGATTTCTTCTTTAATGTCATTGTTAACCCATTCATTATTTAAGCCACAGCAATCAGACAAGAAAAAGAAATAAAAGGCATCCAAATTGAGAAAGAAGAAATAAAACTATCATTATACGCAGATGACATGATAGTATACATAGAAAATCCTATAAACTCCACTAAAAAACTACTCAAATAAATAAGTGAATTCAGCAAAATAGCAGGGTACAAAATAAATACACAGAAATTTAAGGCATTTCTGTACACCAACAATAAAATATCAGAGAAGAAACAAAAAAGAAAATACCATTTACTATAGCAACAAGAAAAATAAAGTACCTAGGGATAAACTTAACCAAAGAGATAAAAGACCTGTACTCTGAAAATTATGTAACATTGGAAAAAGAAATTAAGGAAGATACAAATAAATGGAAGCAAATACCATGTTCTTGGATGGGAAGAATCAACATCATCAAAATGCCCATACTACCCAAAGCAATTTACAGATTCAATGCAATCCCTATTAAAATGCCAATGACATATTTCACAGACCTAGAACAAATACTTCAAAAATTTATATGGAACCAAAAAAAACCCGAATAGCCCAAGCAATCTTGAGACAGAAGAACACAGCAGGGAGAATCACAATACCAGACATCAAACATTACTACAAAGCCACTGTGATCAAAACAGTCTGGTACTGGCATAAGAACAGACATATAGATAAATGGAACAGAATAGAGAGTCCAGAAATAAACCCAGGCCTCTATGGTCAACTAATATTTGATAAAGGAGGTAGGAACATAAAATGGAGTGAGAAGAGCCTCTTCAACAAATGGTGCTGGGAGAACTGGACAGGGACATGCAAAAAAATGAAACTAGACCACCAACTTACACCATACACGAGAATAAACTCAAGATGGATCAAAGACTTAAATGTAAGCCGTGACACCATAAAAGTCCTAGAAGAAAACATAGGCAGGAAAGTTTCAGATATCACACGTAACAATATCTTCATGGATACATCTCCTAAGTACCCCTGGCTGGTTTGGCTCAGTGGATTGAGCATCAGCCTGCGAGCTAAGTGTCGCTGGTTCGATCTTCCAGTCAGGGCACATCAGAGAAGGAAAACTCTGACTCCAAAAAACCTCCGCTGCCTTGCGGCATACCTCTTCAGGGGAAAGGCTAAGGGAGTAAACCCCGACAGAAAATCCGGAGCCAGAGTCCCTAAGGCGGTTTGACGTTGTAGTCAACACCGGCAACTCCTGCGGCGCATCTGAAGCCAAGCTGTATCTACTCCGTCTTTCCCTTGGACCCTTCAGCTGCGAAGAGAGGGGGGGTCTGCTGCATGGGCAACAGCAGACCCTCCATATCACCCTGCCCAGGCTCTGTAGCTTCAGCTTCACTGGAGAGGACACTCCAGCGTCATCGCAAGATGTCGATTCAACACGGGAGGAGACAGATACTGTGTCACTCCCGAGTCGGACTGCACAGCCATTCTCGGCAGTGCAGATAGACTCTTAAGAAGCTACATCATCGTCTCTCGAGACGGACGGCTGCCGACGACATCTCCTAAGGCAAGAGAAATAAAGGAAAAAATAAATAAATGGGATTACATCAAACTAAAGAGTTTCTGCTCAGCAAAAGAAAACATCAGCAAGATGAAAAGGAAACCAACCATATGGGAAAACATATTTGCCAATGACATCACAGACAGGGGACTGATTTCCAAAATATATAAAGAGCTGATATGACTCAACATTAAAAAAACAAACAACCCAATTAAAAAATGGGCAAAGGACCTGAACAAACACTTCTCCAAAGAGGACATACAGAAGGTCCATAGGCACATGAAAAAATGCTCAATATCATTAGCCATCAGGGAGATGCAAATAAAAACCACAATGAGATACCATTTTACACCAGTCAGGATGGCCATCATCAACAAATCAACAAACAAGTGCTGGCGAGGATGTGGAGAAATGGGAACCCTACTGCACTGTTGGTGGGAATGCAGACTGGTGCAGCCACTATAAAAAACAGTATGAAATTACCTCAGAAAACTAAAAATGGAACAGCCTTTTGAACCAACAATTCCACTGCTAGGATTATACCTGAAAAATCCTAAAACCCTAACTCAAAAAAACTTATGCACCCCTATGTTCATAGCAGCACTGTTTACAATAGCTAAGTGCTGGAAACAGCCTATGTGCCCATCTGTAGATGAGTGGATCAAAAAACTGTGGTACATTTACACAATGGAATACTATGCAGCAGAAAGAAAGGAGGAACTCTTGCCATTTGCGACAACATAGATGGAACTAGAGAGAATTATGCTTAGTGAAATAAGCCAGGCAAAGAAGAAAAATACCATATGATATCACCTAACACAGGAAACTAAAGAATAACAAACAAATGAACTAAATAGGACAAGGAGCAGAATAACAGTCAATAGGGGGGAGGAGGGAGGGAGAGAATGGGGATAAGTAAGGGAATAGTTTAGTCAAGGAACATGTATAAATGACTTATGGACATGGATATCGGGGAGGGATATGATTGTGGGAGAAGGGGTGGGCTGGAGGGGTGAAGCAGTGGGGAAAAAATGGGACAACTGTAATTTGAAATCCAAAAAATAAAATTAAAAAAAAAGAGAGAGAGATGATTTTACTTCTTCCTTTGTGATTTGGATGCCTTGAAACCAGTTTTGGAAATCAGTTTTTTTTTTTATATCATACCAAAAGCATAATCATAAGTAACAAAAGTGGAACTATATCAAACTAAAATGTTCTGCACACAAAAAAAGAAACAATCAACAAATGAAAGGGCAACCTAAGAATGGGAAAAAATTATTTGTAAACTATATATCTGTTGCAGTACTTTGTGGTCGAGGGCGCGGAAGTAATTCCAGCAGACAGAATGTGGGACGGTCAGAGGGCTGCCGCTCACTCGGGCAGGATCAGCACTAAGCAGTGCAAGCACCTTCCTTTTATTGGTTTTTGCAGATATGCAAACCAATAGGGAGGGTCCAGGAATGAGCTCACAGGCACCTTCCAGGAATGATTACAATGTACTTGAAACTTACAATAGAGGAAGCTTAAAGGGTTAACTGAAGAGAACGCTTCCTGATAAACAAGTCTATATATCCTCTACAGATTCAAAAACAGAAAAACAGAGATCCAATCACTTATTCTTTTAAGGCTATGGAACAGATGCACTGTTCCTTAAACACTAACAGAAAGCAATCAAGGTTAAACACCATTTGTGCTTAGTTTTGTTTGATTTCCTTATCAACATCAGGGAAGATGGAGTACTCAGCAAGATTCTTTTTAAGTCACAGGATGTCTTTAAGATCCTGAGGCCTGAGCAGTCAGAGACTGTAGGCACCAGCTAGTACAGCTCGCTGCTCCGATCATTAAACACCTGGACCGAGAGGCATGTAAACATACCTCAAATCAGAAGTCTTGATTTCCAGCATCATATACCTAATAAGGAGTTAATTTCCAAATATAGAGGGAACTCCTATAGCACAAAAAAATTTTTTTCAATTAAAAATAAAGGAACAAAATACTTTTTTTTTCCCTCAAAGAAGACATACAAATGGTCAACAAGTGCATGAAAAAACTGCTCAACATTGTTACAGAAACAGGGGAGTCCAAAAACAAACCCCAGAGTTTGAGGTTGGGAGATAGGGAGCAGGAATCAGCTTTCAGGATGCCCTTGTATTCCTGGAGCTAGTGGCTGGAAACATTGTTGCAAAGATCCTCTTTACTTCCAAGACTCAGGAAGATGGGAGGGATCTTGGACTGTGGGCTAGTACGGAAGAAGCAGACAGAGCCTACGCAGGGTTCTGTGAATGGTCAGGACTGTTTGCAACACCCACTGTGTAAGAGGATGCAGTGAGGGAGGGAGAGGAGGCAGGGAGGAAGAGAGGAGCTGCGGACATTTTGGGCGGGCTGGCTCTGGCTCTAGGAGGCTCTTTCTCTCAGGCTCTCTCTGGCCCTCACGCCCTCACTCTCTGGCTCTTGTGGGCTCCCTCCATGTGGCTTGTAGAAGGGGTCTCCAGGCTGCTTAAAGAAGAAGCTCTTGCCAGGCAGTTTTGAGAAGGAGAGGAGATCCACGTGGTTTACAGGAAGAAGGCAGTTTACAAGGAGGCTGAGAATCCAGGCGGTTCTGCATGGAGAGCTGGAGGGCACCACAGTACAGAAAGGACCTCCCCAATCAGAATTGAGTGATTGGCAGCTACTGGTAAAGCTGAACTGTGCCTGGGAAATAGGGAAACGGTGTTTCTGAATTTCCTAAGACTGGCCCGGTCTGGGAGGGGGAGGCAGGACTATGTGTAAATAAACAATTATTTTTCTTTTCACCAAACTCTGGTATTAAGAGTTATAATTCTGGCGGCGGGCAATGGGGCCCCTAACTAAACAGCCGGTGGGTTCTGTTTCAATCGGAGCAGCCCAAGGATTCTGTTACATCACTAATCATCACTGAAATGCAAATCAAAGCCACATGAAATATAACCTTACATCTGTTGGAGTGGCTATCATTAAAAAAGACCAAAGGTAAGTGTGGGGAAGGATTTGGAGAAAGGAAACACTTGTGCACCATAGATGGGAATGTAATTTGGTAGTCACTATGAAAAGAGAATAAAAGTTCCTCAAAAATTTTAAAATAGAGCCCTGGCTGGGTGGTTCAGTTGGATGGACTGTCGTCCCATACACCAAAAGTTGTGAGTTTGATTCCTAGCCAGGGCACAAACCAAGGTTGCTGGTTCAATCCCCAGTCGGGGAGTATATGGGAGGCAGCTGTTTGGTGTTTTTCTCTCAAATGATGTCTCTCTCTCTTTCTCTCAAATCAATAAATATATCCTCAGGTGAGGATCAAAAAAAATTAAAAATAGAGCTACCATATGATGCAGCAATCCCACTTCTGGATGCCCATCCGAAGGAAATCAAAACCTCCAAGTGATATCTGCATTTGCAAATTCATTGCATCATTGTTCACAATAGCCAAGATATGAAAACAGCCTAAGTGTTGTTTTCTATGAATAAATGGATTTTTTTTAAAAGATGTGTTAAAATGTGGTACAATGGAAATTAGTCACTCATGAGAAAGAAGGAAATTGTGCTATTTGCAACAATATGGATGGAACTTGACAGCATTGTGCTAAATCAGTCGGACAGAGAAAGGCAAATACTGTATAATATCACTTATCTGTGGAATCTTAAAAGGCTGAACTCAGAAACAGAGAGTAGAATGCTTGCTGCTAGTGGTTGGGAGTGGAAGAAATGTGGAGATGGGTAGAGTGCAAATTCCCAGTTACAAGATAATAAGTTCTGGGGATTGATTTATAGCAATGGTAACTATAGTCAACAATACTGTATGATATACTAAAATGATGCTAAGAGATTAGATCTTAAATGTTCTCACCACACACAAATAAAAACTTGTAATAAGGTGAAGTTATGAAAGTGTTAACTGATCCTACTGTGGTAATCATTCCACAATATTTAAGTCTAATAAGTCAATGCATTGTCAATCATATCCCAGTAAACCTGGGAAGAAAAAAAGAAAGCCTATATTTCCCACTCCTACCCCCGTGCTGCTTGGGGGCAGATATATGCCTGAGTTTACTAACCAGATGCATCAGTATGAGACCCTGATTCAGAAGTAAGCTATGTGGGGACACATTCTGAACGAGGCCATCTATCTTGCTAGCCGAGGGGCAGCAAAGGCTTGTTTCTCAGGTCAGGGACAACCACAACTCCATGAATGGGACAAATCTCCAGTGTGGATCTGAGAGGGGTTCTAGGAGCTTAAGCTAGAGGTCTAATCCTTATTCCTCCCAATAAATCTGTGAGAGAAGAAAAAAGAAGGGAAAAATTCCCTTTCAGAAATGGGAATAGACTCTGGGGTCTACAACTATTAACAGTGACCAGTAGAGAAACAAAGGAAAGGGGTAAGGGGGGTTATATTCAGGGGTCTGTGAGACTATAGTAAAATAACCTTCAAAAAATCATAGTTCCAGAAATAGAGGAGAAAGAGAATAAGGCTTTTAAATTACAAAAAAATAATGGCTTAAAACTCTCCAAAAGTAGTAAAACACATAAATCTACATATTCCAGAAGTTAAGTGGTCTAAAAATAGAAGAAACCCAAGGAAAACCACACCAAGAAACATCATGGTGAAACTTTTGAAAAATAAGAACAAAGAGGAAATCTTAGAAGCTACATGAGAGAAATGACAGAGGAGAAAAATATTGAAATGACTGTGTATTTTTTATAAGAAAAGTTGGAGTCCAGAAAGAAGTGGCACAACATTTTTTAAATTTTGAAAGAAATAGATTGTCAACCCAGAATTCTACATTCAATAAAAAGAGCAGTTAGCAATTAAGGGAAAAATCAAAACATTCTCGTATGAAAGAAAAGTAAGAGTTTGTGGCCAGTATAACTACCCTAAAAATTGCTGAAGGAAGTTGAATTTGTAATTTAAATACTACCCCCAACTAAATATTCAGGCCCACATTTGTTTGTGTTTTGTCCTAGAATTCTAACAAATATTTCAAGAATTAGCACAATTTTATACAATCTCTTTTAGAAAATAGAAGGGACACTTCTTCAATTAATTTTATGAGTTAACATGACTCAGAAACTAAAACTAGAAAGACAGTAGTACTAAAAAAGAAAACTGTAGACCAATATCACTCGAATATATGTGCATAAATCCTTAAGATATTAATGTGTGGGATTTAGCAAAATATGAAAATTATTATTATTCACCATAACCAACTGGAATTTCTTCCAGGTATGCAAGTTCAATATTTGAAAAGTTGATGTAATTCACCAAATCACAGGACAGAGTAAAACACATGTGATCATATCAATCAATGCAGAAAAAGCATTTGAAAATTTTAACTTCTATTCATGATAAAAAAAATTTAAAAACTCTGAAAAGTACAAACAGAAGACAGCTTCCACAATTTGATAAAAGAATATATGCAAAATTCTACTGTGAACATTTACTAAATAGTGATAGACTGATTATTTTTTCCCTTGTTTTCCCTGGAAACAAGGCAAGGATGTGTACTCTCACCACTCTTATTTAACATAGTACTGGAAATTCTAGCCAGTGCAAATAATCAAGGGAAAAAAAGTAGGTAAGTGATAAAGGAAAAAAAGCCTGTCTCTCTGCAAATGGCATGGATGTCTATGTAGAAAATCCCAAGAGATCAACAGGAAAAAATCTCCTAGAGCTAATAGGTGAATTCAGTAAGGTCACAGAATACAAGATAAATATACAAAAATCAATTATATAAACTAACAACGAACATGTTGAATACTGAAATGAAAATACAACAGCATTTATAATTGCCTCCCCAAATAAAGTAGATTTAAAGAGAAAACATATGTGGGACTTGAATGCTGAAAACTACAAAACACTAGATAAAAGAATTCAAAGAAGAGCTAAATTAATGGAGAAGAATATGAGTTCATGGATTAGAAGACTGAACACAGCATAGATGTAAATTCTCCCCCAAATTTATATGCAGGTATAATGCAATTTTATCAAAACCTCTGCAAGAATTTTTGTAAATATATACAAGATTAGTTTGAATTTTATATGGAAAGAAAAAAGCATTAGAATAGCTAGAACAATTTCAAAAAAGAATTAAGTAATAGGAGCCAGTCTACTGACTTCCAGACTTATTATATAGCTACAGAAACAAACATGATGTGGTATTGAGCAAAGAATAGATACATAGACCAATGGAACAGAATAAAGAACACAGAAATAGATGCATACAAATATGCACAGCTGACTTTTGATAAAAGTGCAACAGTCATTCAGTAGAGGAAAGACAGCCTTTCAACAAATGGTTCTGGAGCAAGTGGGCATCTACAGGGGAAAAAGAAAAAAACGTAAGTCTCAGATCTTATGAAAAAGTTAACTCAAAGTGAATCACAAGCTTAAATCTAAAATGTATAAACATAAAAATGTTTGCAAAACTATAGAAGAGCAATTGGGGGATCTAGTGCTAGGTACAGTTGTTTTTTTAGATGTGACAGTGAAAGTACAATCCATAAAAGGAAAACTTTCCTTCATCAAAATTAACTTTCACTCTGCAAAATACTCTGTTAAGATAATGAAAAGACAAACTACAGAGTGAGAAAATATTTGCAAAATACACATCTCATAAAAAAACAGTGGTTACAATATACAAAGAATACTTAAAATTAACAGTAAAAAAAAAATCAATTAGAAAATGGGCAAAAGACATAAACAGAGTTGGCAATAACAGTAAAACTTCCTGAATGATTAGAGCTTAAACTTCCCAATGAGATTTCTTTGACTGATTTCTATTAAATGACAAGAGGTATTTTATAGAAAACATATTCAATTAAACAAGAGGCTAAGATCAAAATTTAATGAGTACATGGTATCTATGTAAACAAACATTTTACCACTATTTTTAAAAACACATAAACAGATAGTTGTATATACAGATGGTAAGTGCTATGGTCTGAATGTTTGGTCCCCCAAAATTCATATGTTGAAATCCTAATGTCCAATGTGGTGCATTAGAAGATGAGGACTTTGGGAGCTGGAATGCTCATGAATAGGATTAGTGTTATAAAAGAGATCTCGAAGAGCTCTCTAGCCCTTTTACTATGTAATAAGCTACCATCTACGAACCAGGAAGAGGGCTCTTACCAGAATGTGACCATGCTGGCACCTTGATCTTGGACTCCCAGTCTCCTGTGAGAAATAAATTTCTTTGTTTATACACTGCCCAGTCATGGTATTTTATGAGAGCAGCCTGAATGGACTAAGACAGCAAGTAAACACATAAAAAATGTTGAACATCATTGGCCATTAAGGAAATGCATATTGACACCACAATAAAATATTACTATTTAACTATCAAAATGGCTAAAACAAACAAAAAAAACAGAGTGACTATTTTAAATGCTAACGAAGATGGTGATAAACTGGATCACTCATATATTGCTGGTGGAAACATACAAAAGGTACAACCATTCCAGAAAACAGTTTATTTCTTTAAAAACTAAACATGCAATTACAATATGACCCAGCAATTATACTCCTGCAAATTTATCCCAGAGAAATAAAAAATCATCTTCACAGAAAAACAGGAATGTTTTTTTAGAAGCTTTATTTACAATGGCCAAAATTAGAAACAACCCAAGTATGTCCAATGGATGAGTGGTTAAACCATTGAATGTGGTATATCCATATCATGGAATATCACTCAGCAATAAAAAAGGAATGAACAACTGATACCCTCCATCTAGATCAACCTCTGAGAATTATACTGAGTGGGGAAAACAGCCAATCCCAAAAGATTACATACCATATGATTTCATTTACATAACATTTTAAACTGACAAAATTATAGAAATAGAGAACAGATTAGTGATTGGTAGCAGGGGGTTAAGGAGAAGTTAGAGGCAGCAGGGAAGTCAGTGTGGCTATAAAAGTGCAACTTGAAGAATTCTTGTGTTAATGGTAACACTCGGTATCAATGTCACTATTCTGGTTGTCATATCATCCCACAGTTTTACTGAATGTTTTCACTGGGAGAAAACTGAATAAAGGATACATGGGATCCCTCTGCATGCTTTATTACAAATAAAAATAATCAACAATGATCTCAAAATAAGAGGTTTAATTTTTTTAAAGTACAGTATACAATTTTGTAAAAAGGGACATGGATACACAAACAGATTTGCCTATGTTTTCAATCATACTACAACTAGAGGGAGATAGAGAATGGAGGAAGGGCAAGGATAGAAATCAGGTATCTCTAAATGTTCCCTGTTTTACAGAATTAAATTTCAAACCATGAAAATAATTTACATGATTTTTTAAGTACACTTATTAAAACAATGGTTACCAAAAATGGGGGGAAATAATATGATTAAAAAATCTATTAATCTAGTTCTTTATGATATTAAGGGCATAATCACAAGTATATGAATAATTGCAAATGACTTTAAGACACACAATTTTGATTGAACAACCTACAGACCAAATATACTCATGCACACAGACAGAAATGTTAATAAAATGTATTAATTTTATTATTGGTAGTTTCTGGACAATTTATTGTGAAACCACTATAAAATATTAAAGCACATGCAAACTTGTATTAATGTAGTTAGGAACCATGATTTTCAGAATAGAAGATTTATTAGAAATCAAAACAGTTAAATAAAAATGCCGTAATTCATTTGATTTTGAAATATAAATATGATTTCACAATTTGTTATCTTAAAGTGAAATGTATTTCCTAGTTCTGTCCACTTAAAGGATCTAGAAGCAATGCTATCCTACCCTAGAACCCAGATTATCATTTCTAATAACACCTTATACTTAAGGAAAATATAGATCCTTGGAAAAATGAGTGATTTCAGGTTTGGGGGAAGTTATTTTGCTACACATGTAAGTAAGGATGTAAGTAAGTAAGTAAGACTTCTGAAAACACATCAAAAGGATTCAGGAGCACCTTGAATAGCTCCCACAGACCAAAGCCAAAATAATTAGAATATCATAAAGAATAATGATTGCAATTGAACAAAACACATTAAATACATAAAATCCCATGAGGTCAAAGTAATTGTACTGATCACCTTTAGACATTGTTAGGGCACCATGCCATCATCGTGAAAATTTACAAAAGGATGGTTAATACTCATATTCATCTTTTTCTTTATGAACTATATTTTAAGATACCCAAATAATTAATGAGGGAAAGATTCTCTTTATACAAAAATCCCAGGTAATAAATGGAAAAAGACATGCTAGAATTATACAGTCACCAATTTGCAACTCCTAATGAAATAATAGCTTAAGGTAATGGTTATTCATGGACTGCTAAAACATCAAGTTAAAGGATGATGAGATTTTCAAACAGATGAATGAGGCTAACGCCACCTAAACCCCACTGACAAAGCTTAACATCACTAAAATTGAACAGTAAGACATCATGTTATTACCTATATATTTTAATAAAAACTTCACACTAGAATCTATGAAGTATTCTTTCCATTTAAAAAATTGAACCTGAATATATGCAACCCTCTAGACATAACTTTACAGAATTAGGAATAGGGGAACATGTTAAGTAACAGCATAAAGACACAATCAGCCAAATGTAAAGTGGGGGAAATGCTCAAGGACAAATCACGCAGTTTCTATAAAAATTAAATGGTGTAAGAAGGAATGCTCTTTGAAATGAAGAGATTAGGAACACATTACCTAAATGGAATACAGAGACTTTTGTGGAAAGGATCCTAATTCAACCTAGCCAATAATTCAAAGATATTTTGGAAACAATTGGGAAAATAAAATATGGAATGGGGATTACATGATATAAAGGAACTACTGTCAATTTTTTCATTGTAGTTATGTTTAAATTAATTCCTTATCTTTTAATGATACCCAATTTAGTTATGAATAAAAATACAATGTCAGGGATTTGCTTTAAAATACTCTATCAAAAAAAAAAAGGAGCAGAGAATAGATGAAACAAAATAGCAGTACATTGCTGACTGAAGCTAGGTTTTGGTAATATGAATCACTGTATGAGCATCTCTACTTTTGTGTGTTTGAAATTCTCCACAGTAAGTTTTTTTAAGATCATGTAACTTTCTGCATTTATTCATTTACTTGATAAATCGAACACATAGTCTTTGCAGACCAAAATAAGTAAAATACAATCCTTTTTCCCAAGAAGCTCATAATCCAGTAGTGTGAGAAATAGGAACTAAAGTGCAATGAAGTCTGATAGTTGCTTAAATAAGCACATTACAGTTACAGCGAGGATTGCTGAAAGGAAAAAGACATGTCCCTGGAGAGGTGAGTCAAGATTTCACAGAAAAGATGATACTAGATCTGTCTTAAAGAATTTACAGGAGTTCACTCAGTTGACCTGGAAGAAAAGGCACCCGGAGTGACTATAATAAATCATGTTTATATAGTACTTTCTATATTTTAAGCACTGTTCTAGGCACTACACATATTTAAAAGCTTACATCCTCAAAACAAACCTGTGAGATAGGTATTAAATTTAGGACATATTCCCATTATACAGATAAGGTAATTGGGCCATAAAAGGTTAAGTAATCTGACCAATATCACAAACTTAAAAGTGACACAGACTTCCTCTTCTGTACAGGAGACTTACCTGTACAGAGGCAAAAAAGGCATAACATGTAACAGTACACTAGGAAACTATAAATGTTGCTATAATATATGGAGTGAGGTGGAAAAAATCAGGAGGGTATGTCAGGAAATGAAAGAAGATGGATGGGTAGTTAAAAGACAGACCATGAAGGGCTTCACATATCAAGTGAGGGAGTTTATGCCATTTTCAAGTAAGAAAGAGCAAGCCAACAAAGGGTTTTAAACAGTGGAGTGGCATGTATTGATTGATACAGTATAAAAATAACTTAGCTGTGGAGAGCAGAATGGACAGGAGGGGAATCAATAACAGAGGCCAAGAATTCAGCTATAAAGCAAATGTATTGGCTCAAAAGCTAGATTGCAAGGGCCAACGTTAGGGCACTATTGACAGAAATAAATACAAGAACAGATTCAAAAGAAATTCAAGAGGACGAAGCCATGGAATTTGGAGAACAATTCCAGATGGGAAGCAGTGGGATGGGAAGGGAGAGAAAATAATGTCTCTCAGGTTGCTGACTTGGGGGCTGGTAAGGGAGGCCAATAATGGAGATTCGGACACCGGAGGAGGGAGGACTTTGTGATGAAGAAAATGAGTTCACGTTGGACCAGACATGCCTGTGCACAATAATGTTCATGTAATGACTCTGAATCTCAGAAAATAGACATGTATTTGGGAATCTTCAATATACTAAGAGTACTCAAAGCCATAGAAACAAATGAGATTCACTCAAGACTCCTACACAGAGTAATAAAAACAAACAAACAAACAAAAAAACCCACAAAAGTTCAGTGTTTTGCAAACTTATTCAAGTATAACCTTCGGGGCTTTTATCACATTAGGGTATCACATGTACTATTGTTTAATAGCTTTTACTTCTTTTAAAACAGAACTTTATATCACTACCATAATAAGAAAACTAGTATTATTTGGCATACTAAATATAAACAATGACCATAAATATAAAATTTAATGATGTGTCTATGAAGGTTCATAGACTATAACAAATGTACCACTCTCATGGGGGAGGCTGTGCATGTATGTGGTAGGCAAGAGGTAGATGGGAAATCTCTGTACTTGCCACTTGATTTTGCTAAGAACCTAAAACTGCTCTGAAAATAGCCTTTAAATAAAATAAAATGAATACAATTTTAAATGTTTATATTTATTTTCCAATACTATTACCTGCAATACTTCAGCATATGCTTCAACTCCTGAGTGGTTCTTTCTTAGCAACATTATGAAGACAAACTTGCCATTATCAAAAATACAATTAAAATTATTTAAAAGATACAACTGTATTATCATCATGTGATGGGATATTATTTAATTCACAGTGTATGAGACACCTGATGTCATCTCTTATGCTACCTTTAGAACATGGCCCACAATTTGGGAAAATTCTGTTTTACAAGAGAGACCTAAAAAGTGGTGCCAAATGGATGTTCCAAGGTGACCTGTAGGAAAGGAAAAGAACTGAATCAGTGGCCACAGAGTAGACAGTGTCAAATTATCCAGAATAGTGTCAAATAGTACAGAAAAGTTAATTCTGGGTTTTACAGAGGCACATTGAGAATGGTTCTGAAGAGTCCAGATTATAATTAAAGGAAGAAGCAGAGTCATTTGCTCCCTAGCTATAGCTAAAGGAGTTCAGTGAAGCTAAAAGATCCCTAGTTGTGGCTGCCTATAAGGCAGCTAATGTGAACACAGACCAGGCATTTCCTCCTCCAATATCTGGTCCATCTTCCCTATACCCTGTGTCAAGCCCACCATCTTCTTGCTGAGCCTAATGCTGCAGTAAAGAATGCACCGTGCATGTGCAGTGTAAGATCCCTTACCTGCAGGGACTATTTGCAAGTGACCAAATTTTTTCAACCAACAGAAGTGTCTCCTGCAAGAAGGGCTGCATGCCCAGGCCAGCTCCCAGTCATTAGAAGCCAGAAGCAAGGCCGGCAGCATAAAACATTACAGTGGAGTGAAAAATCATGGAGGAGATAATAAAATAAAATAAAATAAAAATACAGAGGCTTTAATTTAACTATGACTCCACACCATTCTGCTTACTTCACATAAAAGCTGAGAGCCTTAAATCACTATGCAGACTCTGCTATGAGTATGCATTTGCATAAAATGTTAGCTTCCTCTACTGTTCCAAAAAGTGATTGATCATCTTCCACCCCAACAGTTCTGCACACCTGACTGCTTTTAATATGGGGTCAAAAACAATTCTTGTTTGTAATGTGTGGTTGACAAGTAACACTAGATAAAATAAATAAATAAATAAGTTTAGCTAATCTAAAGGACTTCATTTGTATTTTTCTCATTAATCTCTGACAAAATATTTTATTTATTGCTAAATCCATTAGACCATATGTGTCACCTACATTAAATATCCTAAATACACACAATTTCCTTGCAAATGTATACCTATGTATACTATTTCCTAGCTTAGGACAAGACTTATGTAGGATCTGAGGGGAGTTAATTTCTTAAACTCAACAGTTTTTATTCTAAATAGGCCCTAGTATTTTTAAGTTTCACTTCCACTGAAAACATCCCCAAATTAATGATATAAAATATAATAAACACATGTAAATAGAACTAGAATTCTGCAAAACACTCTATCTTCCTAATGTCCAAACTTCAGTTTAAAACTTCAACACAGATTTAGACAGTTATTTTCATAACAACTTGAGCATGGTGCATAATCAAGAAGGCATAAGAACTTTTGTTCTACCAACTACACAAAGGGAACACTTACATTGAAATGAAATGCAATGCTCATTCCAGTATAGAGCAGAATCTCTTAACAGTTGTAGAACATAATGGCATTTTTGTAATCTAAAGTGGAGAATTTGGCTCAACAAACATGACGTTAGTCTATTTCTAAGTAACAAAATAATTAAAAGAATATGAAAAGCACCACTTCCCTGAAAAATTTGAGAGAGGAGAGAGAGAGAAGAAAGAGAGGGGAGGAGAAGGGAAGGAAGGGGGAAAACTTCAAGGGAGAGTCATTGAGCTAAGTGTGTATTCCTCCACTGTCTTCCCTGTCTCACCATTGCCTCTTGGCACAGTCCATTATTGGTTTTGGGAAGAAGGGGTTGTACTGTCTTCTCCCTACACTGTGAGCTCCTCAGAAGTAGAGACTCGATCACCTTTATGTCACTTACATCTGGTGTCTAGCATGAGTAAGATACTCAACCAATGCCTGTTACATGATTCATACAACCTTTTACTTGATGGGGGAGAAAAAGCATATTGCCTCCAGCATGAAAGATATGATTATGTTCTGATAAACCATTATTTGGCTACAACTGAGAATGATCCTTGAAATTAAGAGGACACAACATTCTCTGCTGTTCTTTTTCTAAAGTGGCTGCCTTAGTTTGGGTTCCAAAATCAGATCCTGAGAAGGATACTTGTATGTAGGAAGTCAGCTTGGGAGTGTTCTAAGAGAACCAGCGTGACGGAGTAAGGGCAGCCAGATTGCACAGAAGGGGGTTGAGCAGCATTGCTGCTGCCGCAGAGGCCTCAGCTGGTCCCCACAGGAACTCTGGAGCAGGGATGGTCCTTTAGAGTTGTCTAGGGACCCTCATACCCCCTCTCAGCCCAATCACTGGAAAAGGGCTGCCTTAGGGAAAGAAAAGGAGTGGAGTGATCTCGGGGGAAGCCATTCCCTTCTGGAAAGGAACCCAGCTGTGAACCCCGAATGGCCAACAGCTCTGAGAATGACCAGACTCATTCAAGGAAGGATCTGGGTGATGCTCCACAGCAGCCAAGATTATGAAGTTCAGACACACACTCAGAAGTTCACACCTCAGCACATATGAGAATAATATACAGACCTGGGACCCTAGCGGTGATCTTTCTAATAGAGGCTAAATATATACAAAGGCATCGACTGGGTCCAAACCCATGTAATCAGGTCTCTTGACCGTGGCTGTCAATCTGTCACAATCTGTCACTTCAGTCACTTAAAATAAAATTACTGCAGACAGGAAAAATTGGCCTCCCATTGAACTATGGGAAAACACAATTGGTAACAGTCATTTAGTCCAAATTGTCAAATTTCTCATAAGTTGCACAGTCTAAAGCTGATGGAATAAGGATGCCTAGCAGGAATGATTAAAAAGCATTCATTCAGAAAGCATTCCCGGACTCATCACCATCTGGTCAGATCTGATTATTATACAGTCAAGGAAACTCCGGCTGGAGACATCACAGGGAGAATTCTTCTGAGGCTGCCATTTAGCATTTGTAATGGCCATAGGGGGTACGTGTGATGTACGACAGGCACCTTGGGCCAGGTACCCAAGCATCAGACCACTCTGCTTACTCTCCTCCCATCAAGTCCAGACAGATGGGAAGGTGCATGATGATGTTTTAAAGCCCCTCAATGATAAAAGGGAAAATGTAGATTTTTGTAAAGGGGTAAAATGGTGGGGGGGGGGGGACTTGAGTACTGAGCAGCTTGCCTGCTTCATTCTGCACTGGTGAGCACTGTCTTCTCTCCAGCCAGCAATGCCAAGGCCATTTTTCAAACATCCCAGATGCTTCCCTGCATGTGAGACTTCCTAACCAATTTTTCAAATTAAGCACAACCCTGAAATTTGGCTGCTCTCTCAATCTGCCTTGAAAAAGTGTCAGCAGTTTTGATATCTGCCACACTTTATTAGCTGCAGGGTTAGGATCCCCACAGCAGCAAGCTACAAATAAAAGCTGAAGAGAATTAGGAAGGGGAGAGCATGCTTTGCCAGGGTGCTAACTCCACAGAACTCATTGCGGAGGAAGAGAAGACCTGCTGCCGTGAGACTCGCAGAGAAAAGAAACAACAAATCTCTCCCCAAAAGTCCTAACTGCAACTCAGAAAAGCTCTCTAAACCTGACATTCTGTACTGGTAACAAGTCAAAACATCAATTACATTTTACATTAATGAGATTGAACATTAAGAGAGTCCAGTAAATTAAAAAGCCTTCCTATGCTTTTCCAACCTTCAAAGATTTTATTGAAGGCATTTAGCAAAACTCCAAACAAAGATGATACATGAAAGAGTTGAATTTGGCAATTCTTTGGCATTCATTAGTACCCATGGTTAGGAGTACTCACGTGATCTTCCTATGGAAAGATTTTCAATGGGATAAAAATTCTTGGAGTTGAGAAAGAATTGGCCATTTGTTGTTTTATCTTTCTTCCCAGTTTTTGCTGGGACTGAAAGACTTGTCAAGTATTTAACTGCAGCAGCCTGGCTGTGATATAGCTACAATCAGCAAAGCCGGCAATATTCGCAGCTTTCAAATCAAACCCTCTTTACCTGGTATATAATTTACTTAGCACATGTCCTTCACTATGTTACCATGTTAAGAGTCCTTACTCTGCAGACCAAGTATATCTTGCATGTGACAGTCATGATTTAAAGCAGTGGTTCTCAACTGGGGCTGATTCTGTCCTCGTGGGACATTTGGCAATGCCTGAGGATAATGCTGGCTGTCACAACTCGGGGGTGGAGGGGGTGCTGATAGCACCTGGTGGGCAGAGTCCAGGCATGCTGCTATCCATCCTACAAGGCACAGGACAGCCCCTACAACAAAATATCAATAGTGTTCACAAGCTCTGATTTAGACCTTGCCCTAGTTAAGAATAAGAAGCACCGTGGAAGAAAATGCTGCAAAACAGCTCATCTATGCAAAATACACAGATCAAAGGAAGCAGGTCTTTGCACTGCTTGAAATCTACTGAGCAGGCCTATTTTAAGACCTTCTACTGCCCATCAGCATCTGAATTATTCTGTAACACAAAATATAAGGAATTAAAGTGCCTGTGTTTCTACTTTCTCTGATCCGTGTCCAGGATAATTTTTTCTTCAAATGAGGAAACACCGTTTCAATCTTTTATAGAAACCCTGCACCCTCATCCCCAATTTAGTGACTGGTTCATGTTTTCTGCTTTGCCTTGTTTCACAGATGTGCTATAAACAGAGGGCAAAGATGACTTTTCACCATTCAAAAATGTGTCCATAAGTCTAAAGAAGAGGGACTCTGTAAGACTGATACTGTATGGTAGTCCTCCGCCCTTCCTTACTTGGGAGCCACTTCATTATGAGTTAACTATCTTTACCTTAATCTGTGTTACGAATCTGCCTTTAGGTATTTCCCCCTAAGTATCATTTTACCTTCACAAATTCATAATGGCCAAAATTTAACTCATTTATTTGGTAAAAACAGCTTTTTTCCTCTGTATCATTTCCTCTTTCACTGTTGTCTATCAATTGGATCAAGCACTCTGGTGTTCCCTTTCCTTCCTACACCATCCCAATTGCACCTTCTATATACTCTTCTTCATTAAACTTTACTCATTTTAATCTATTTGTATTCTGCTTATTTAAAATTTAAGGTGTGGCAGTATAGTGGATTAAATAGATTCCTCCAGAAATTCACAACCACCCCAAACCTCAAATTGTGACCTAGCTGGAAATAGGGTCTTTGCAGATGTTATTAGTTAATATGAAGTCAAATTGGATTAGGTTGGGTCCTAAATCAAATTATTTTGGTCCTCCTAAGAGCATGAGAGGACACACAGAGACAAACACGAAGAGGAAGTCAGTGTGAAGATAGGGCCAGATTTAGTAGTATACATCTATAAGCCAAGAAAGGCAAAAGTTGCCGGCAATCATCAAAAGCAAGGAGAGAGGCATGGTTTTTCCTTCAGAGCTTCTAGAAGGAACCAACCTTGTCAACCTCTTGAGCTTGAACTTCTAGTCTCCTGAACTATGAGAGAATAAATGTCTGTTGTTTTAAGCCACCTAGTGTGTGGTAATTTGTTACTGCAGTCCTAGGAAACACAAGTAGCCATGAGAATGTGCCTTACAGTTCTCCAACTACAGGCAGCGTAACTGACCAGAGATCCCAGTTGCTGTGTTCTGATATTCATAGTGGAATTTACTGCAAGGCCACACTCTCAACAGGGTGCTCCAGTCAGTGACTGAGCTCAGCAAACATACAAAGTAAACCAATGTCTTTGACTCAAAGACTCTTCCACAGCCTTGTCATACTGTACTTGAACAAACCACAGTCTGGCACCCTGACACTCAACCTTCTTTCTCTTTCTTCTTTTTGGAATCAGCCTTATATGAAATCAGCCATCATAGTCTGGTGGTCCGTGAATCTTCCCCAACTCCCTTCCCACTTTTTTTCTTATAAGTGTTTTCTTGATAAAACCTGCATACAACTAATTGTATCTTAGTATCTACCCCTTGGAGAACCAGAATAATTTAGAAGGGAATTACAAAATCTGATTTCCATTTCAAATTGATTTCTTTACCTGGTTTCTGGAGAATAGATTCAAATTTGGCAAAATTGGAATATAAAATCCAAGGAGGAAGCTAATGTAGTGGCTAAAGGAGACAGACTGTGGCTTGCAGTACAATGGTGGTGGCAGTGAATACAGTGGTCAGATTCGAAACATACTTTGGCAGCAAAAATTGTAAGACTTAGTGATGGATTTATGTGAGGATATGGGAGAAACTGACATCAAGGTTGATTCCTTGATTTCCAGCAAAGTAAATGCAAGGATATTGATGGAATTCATTGAGCTGCAAAAGACTGGAGGAAAAGTTAATCCAAAACTAAAAGATTAAACATTTAGTTTTAGATATGTTAAGATCAAAATTATTTGGTGTCATTTACACAGAGATATCAAAAGGGGAGTTAGGCATAAAAGTATGAAGCTCAGAAGGCTTCTATATGAATTTAGGAGATATCAGAATACAGTGTTGAAAGTTAAGGAAGTAATTAGAATCATGTAGGAAAAAGTGCAAAAGAGTAGTCACGAGGCTTCCTAAAATGTAAAGATCAAGAACAGAAGGAAGGGGGAAAGGGGAAGAAAGACGGGAAGGGTCTAATCAGGGAACAAGTATAAATGACCCATGGACACGGACAACAGGGTGGGGATTGCCTGAGGGAGAGGGGGCAGGTGGGCAGGACAGGGGAGAGCAAGGGGGGAGAATGGGACAACTGTAATAGAAAAACAATAGGAAGTAAAATTAAAATTAAAAAACAGAAAAACTGACAATGAGTAGTAAGAAAAAATGACAAGAGAAATAGAAAGAAAATGTGAACATGGGGTTCATAAGCTAACAGGAAAGAGCATTCTGAGGATAAAGGAAAGGTCAGCTGGTCGAATGCTGCCAGGAGTGCAAGGAAGAGGATTTTAAAAGTGATTGTTGGCTTTGGAGACAGGGAGTCTTTAGTGATTTGCCATTTAATGGAGTGCTGAGAATGGAAGCAAAATCGGAGTGGTCTGAGGAGAGCCTGAGACTTTAGGTTAAGATGACTCTGGGTTGGGGAACCTTTTTGCCAAAACACATAGCACCGATAGAAGAAAGAAACACATTAACTTTGCAATAAAAAAATATAATCAAGGAGATTTCCATTTAGTTTAGTATTTAATTTATACTTTAAGTATCTTCACAATTCTGCCATATAATTCAAAAATAATTATAGCCATAACAAAAAACTAGATGAACTTTTGTGTAGACCAGAAAGCCAACAGAAACATACAACAATAATGGAAACTAAAACAATGCATATATTGGCTCAGGAAACAAAAGAAACAAAGGCAGAACAGAGGCATAACACCCTGCATTCTGTCATGCGCCAGGTTCTGAGCTCTCAGCACTGAAGGTAGATACCTACTACAAGAAGGCAGGGCAACTATTTAGTTGGTATTCATGTAGTGACCCTCCCTGCTTTTGAAATATTGAAATACTTCATACTACTCAGTAAATAGCTTCTATCCCAAGTCCACCACAAGGTGTTGTTTAAAGTATTTTTATATAAAAGAATGAGGATAAATGTACAAATTCTTAAATCATTATCATCTCCTCCCTTTGAACTTCTCTGATATTACTATATTCTTTAGCCCTTTCTGATAAACGCCAGCTCCCCATTTTCCTTCCAAAACCACTGGCACAGCCTCTCCAACTTCATTACAAACAACATTATTTATCATGTTTAGGTTACTAGAGATCCTTGCCCCTCATTTCAGTCTCTACTACCACATCAGCTGGAAATTGATGGCCCTTTTACAAGAGAAAAAAAAAAACTATTAGAATTTTTTAAACATAAGAAATAAAGACTATCAGTCTATTTTACCCCGAAGGAGTAATATTCAGGTGTAAAGTCCATGAAAGCTTTAAAATATTAATATGATGTTCAAATTAAAAACCAATATAATAAAGTTACTCTCTAGTAATAAGGGACTAAAAGTAAAATGTAATCTAAAGTTTATCTGGAATATCAATCACTCTGTACTGTGTAATGAGTAAAAAAGAATTGTCTCAGGAAAATATATTGTGCATTTTTAATCTGTGTACAACCTATAAACACATGCCTCCACATCACAATGAGTATAGAATTCCATGTATTCAGGGACTGGAACTAAAATACACATTAATGATTCTGGGAGTGCTCTCCTCAAACAAAACCTGAGCAAAGCAGCAGCAAAACAATGTCACTGTGAATTCTATTTTGACCGCCTAATACACCAACTGTCATCGAGAGGTTTGGGGATCCATACAAAGGCATGGGTTCTCTGACCCACAAAAAGAGCTCTGGATATTTTGTTTGCAGTAATGAAGTACTTACAGACACATTGCATATTGCAGAAATACTCCAGCTACCTGAAGTAAAGGTATGTATACCAAAGAGAAAAAAAATGCATTTCAATATAAATAACTTTACCTTAATAAAATACTAAGGGCCTAGTATCTTTCAGATCAGGGTTTAAAATGTCAATGGGAGTCATCTATACCTAGCAAAATAAATAAGTCTTCAGAATATTCAAAAGGTACATGCCCTATATTAGGCATACAAAATAGGAAAGAGGAACTTTTCACCTGGACCTCTGGGTGTCGCTGGGCTGCCAGCAAATCAGAGAATGGGTGGTGGACCCTACACATTCTCTGGCCTCTGTACATTGGGCAGGTAATTTGGGGGTATAAATTATTTACAGTGGTCTCCAAAGCTCTGGAAAAATAGTGTATTTCCTCAAAAATAAAATAAAGAAATCCTGAACATGTATTATATGAAATAGGGGCTAAGTAAATGTATATTCTGAATAGTAAAGGTTGTCTGAATTGGAAAACACCCCCCCCCAGGTGCACTCTTGCCAACACCAAATGAAACACCAGATTCTAATTACCCACTTCTCTAGCTCTTCCTTGTTACTTTAGACTCTAAGAACATGAATAGCAACGTTAAAATGTAAACACTGAAAGTAGACAATGGCTTAAGTCCTATTCATTTTGATATATCTTTACTGAGTGATAACAGACACCCAAGAAATCCATAATTAAATAACTACTTTGTATTGACTCCATCTTCTTTAGACTCTGGACACTATTAAAAACCTTCAAAGAGCAAAGATGCAGCCACTTTAGCTACTCACTGAACTCAGCTGTACACTGGCACTCTGTTTTAGAGGAAGAGAGAAGGAAGCCAATGATCTGTATTAACCAATGAATCAGTGGTAAGAATGCTTTCCACAGCAAGTAGCAAAATACTTGTTCACTTGAAGCTTAAAACAAAGTTATCTCACTTCCTCATGTGACAAGAAGTTTGAAGTAGCAATCCTAGGATTGGTTCAACAGTGCCGGGCCACTGGTTCTGCGACGTTGATTTGCTTACCCTTCTTCTTCGAGCCTCAAGGTGCTGGCTGCCATCCCCAAGAGAGCTGAGGTGTGAGTACATGGGCTCCCTAAGGGAGCACAAGGGCAGAGAACATGCTTCAGGTTGTGGTGCCCAAAGCAAAAAGCGAGAAGAACATAAACGATCTCTTTCCCATGCAACACTCCTTCTTATAAAGGGGAAAAATGTCTTCCTTAAACCCTCTGCGGCAGATTTCCCATCACTTCTCATTGGTTAGAAGTAAACCACATGCTCACACTTAGGCCAATCCATGGCCCAGAGAGTGGAACTGCCACACTGGATTAGACAAACCAGCTTCACCTGGGGCTGGTTAATTGTGTGGCCTGAATGGAATCAGGGTATTATTAACAAAGAGAGATTGTTGGTAGGAAACAAAAAGTGTCCACCACAGCTATGCTTTTATACGAAATGTCAAAACATTTGGCTCAACTGGACATTTTAAGAAAATTCATTTCTCCTTCTTTTCCAAAGTAATGCAGTTTCCACTTTACAGCTGTAAGCAGAAGCTCCTTGGCTGAGCTCCCTGCTGGCATAATAAAGCTGAGACAGGTGTTTGTGAACATTCCAACGTATTTAGAGTCCCAGTCACACGAGACTCCGTGGATTACAGTCACACTCTGAGCTTCTCCAGAAAGGCAAAGCAATTACTTCAGACTCTAGAACACTGAGTTACAGTGGAAAGAACAGCTAACTAGAACAAATGTAGATTAGTTGTGTCTAATTCTGAGCAGTTTTCCATGGTAAGCACAACCTGTTGCCATAATCTGACCAAAAAGTATTGAAGGTGAAGCTAACAGTAGCAAAGAATTTCTGTGCTTGCAAGTTAAACACTAATTAATTGTTCCCCAAAATGGAATGTCTGGTTTAGGTTATATCAAAGAATTAATAAACACCATCCCCTAGGACTCAAAAAACTAAACCAGAAATAACTGAAGTTGAAATTTAAGAGATTTGCTCTACCCCTTGTTACATTGATATTTTTTTTTTTATTTCAAGATTTCAAGTTGACTTGAATGTTCTGTGAGTAACCCCATTATGAGAAATCAGTAGTGTTATTTTCAGCAGGTCCTGAGGCTTTAAATTTGAAATTCTAAGCACAGGTCTGATTCTTCTGTAATCTGAGCTAATTTGTTCACAGATATTGACCTAGACCTAATCATTGCAGGTGCCTAAGATAAGAAATAAATGAAAGCATTCTTCAAAGCCTGTTAAGGACACAGAGATGTAAACAATTACCAGGGATGTTCAAGAAGAAACAATTTGGAAAAGAAAGGGCATAACACATAGTACTCTATACTCCAGATGGGCTTTGAAAGCAGACAGGGTGGTTCAGATCCAGGCCAGGCCACTCACTAGCTGTGTGATAGTCTACATACTGCTTTCTTTCTCTAAACCTTAAGAAAATGGGATATTATCCACATACAAGGGAGGTTTTAAGAATTCAATGAGATGGTGAACGAAGAGTACCTGGCATAATACCCTGTACAGAGAAGAAGCTAGATAAATGTTCTTTCCCTCTCCTTTTGCCTCTCTCTCTTCTCCATGCAGAGAGTAGATCAGGCTGTTCTGTTGGGTACAGAGCTCCAGAACTGGGCACAGTGGGCCAGGGCTCAACTACCAGGAATTAGTGCTGGAAAAGATATCTTGACTCCCATGTTCATTACAACATTATTCACAGTAACCAAGATAAGGAAAAAAAATGTTTATGGATGAATGGATTTTAAAAAAAGTCATAAACACACACACACAAATACAGTAAAATACTACTCAGTCATAAAAACTAATGTGTATTGCCCTGGCCGATGTGGCTTTGTTGTTGTAGTGACATTCCATACACCAAAAGACTGTAGGTTTGATTACTGGCCAGGGCTTATATCTAAATTGTGAATTTAATCCCCGGTTGGGGCATTGGGGCATGCACTGGAGACAACCAATAGATATTTCTCTTTCACATCTCTCTCTCTCTCTCTCTGAAAGCAATGAAAAATGCCCTCAGGTGAGGATTAAAAAATGATACATTGCCATTTGCAACAACATGGAGAGCATTATGCTAAGTGAGATAAGTCAGAAGACAGAGAAAGACAAATACCATATAATTTCACTTATATGTGGAACAAACAAACAAAACAAAACAAAACCAAGCTCACAGATACAGATTCTCTAATTGTGTCACCACGGCTCCAAACCCATGTGGTTTGGAGCCACACACTGCACAGCAGAGGGCAATGGTAAAACCATTATTAAATAAGCAATTAAGCCTGAAACATTGCTGGAGACAATGATGAAACTGAAGCTGTCCTACTTTGAGCACATGATATGAATGCAGGGTTCTTTGGAAAAGATAATAATGCTGGGAAAATAGAAGGCAGCAGGGAAGAGGAAGACAAAATATGAAGTGAATTGACTGCATAAGAGAAGCCCTAGGCCTGAGTCTGCAGGAGCTGCTGAGCATAGGACATGGTGGACATCACTCCGTCACAGGGTCTCCAGGAGTCTGAGCTGACTCAACAGCACATAACATAACATGCCTAGATACAGAAAACAGATTGGCAGTTGCCGGGAGGAGGGGAGAGGGGGTAAAATGGGTAAAAGGGGTGAAATAGTACAAACTTGCAGGTATAAAAGAAAAAAAATGACAGGATTATAATGTACAGCATGGTGACAGTTGTTAATAATATTGTACTGATATTTGGAAGTAGCCAAAAGAGTAAATATTCAAAGTTCTCATCACAAGAAAAAAATTTATTAACTATGTAAGGTGATAGATGTTAACTAGACTTACTGTGGTGATCACTTCACAGTGTATACAAATATTGAATCATACTGTCTACCTGAAACTAATGTATGTCAATTATACCTAAATATTTAAAAAGTAAAAACAAATAAAGATAAAAAACTATTTTAATTTATATAGATATAGATATAGATATATAAAATGGTTAACTTCTGTTGGCCATTTTTTATAGATGTAGAGTTTCTACTGCCCAACTATTTGTGAGTTAGAAGACTCCCCAAGGCACTCCTATGGAGGAAAACCTTGGCTGGCATAATTCTATCTTAGCCAACATTCCCAAAACAGTGTGTGGCCTTCTATTCAGAAATATGCCCTAGGTAAGCATGTCACTTTTTACAATAAGATCTCAATCTTGCCCTGAGTGTGGCTGAGTGGTAGATGATGTGTTCATACACATGAGGGGCAATGCCAAAAATAACATCATTCCAGTACCTGTCAGGAGCATACCCCTAAATTCATGGCCGCCCAAAGCCTATCAAAAGCTTGAATGGAAAACAATATTTATGGAGGATTGTGTGAAGCATGAGTTAACCTCTCCTCTGGGTTCCTTAAGATTTATCCCTAGGTTAATTTAGACCATTGAAGAGAGCAGCCTACCTGCACAACACCACTGTGGCCTCTACAAATTGATGTGACCGAATTGATATTAAAGACCTCTATTAAGAAAGGTTATAAGAAAGAGCTCAATGAAGCTCATTGTTTTTGTCAAGGGCATTGTTCACTCTGGTGCAACCGTGTCTCTTTTCTCAGTACAATATACAGTTGTGTCCCTCTTGTCAATGTTTATGACACAGAAACTAAGGTTGGAACTATTGCCATATTTTTTTCACCCACTGCTAGAAATCTTAAAGATGAGTCTAGCTCAGTGTTAGAAATACTGAGTGCAGGATGTCAGAGGGCTCCCTTCATGAACTAACCTACCCGTGGGCACCTGACTTCCCTTCCTTTATTTTTATGATGTATCATTTTTCTTACTCTTGTTAATTTATCTCATTTCACTATGTACATTATTGCCACTTTTGAAAAGATGAAACATAAATAAATTCAAAATTGCATACACATCTATGGATTAGTGATTGGTTTCCTTATGGGGTATGTAAAGCAAATGTGCTCCTTGTACTCTGGCCATGACAAAGTCCTAGCTTAAGCATGCAGAAAATAGGAAACAGACAGCCACTTTAGGCTACACTTTTACTATCACCCGATACAATTTTTGCCAAAATTATAGGTCTCGACAATTACAAACAAAGATTTCTTTTAACAATACTTTCTATAAGGGTTCAGACTACCAGTTTTTATTTTGGCTTATTTGCAATGGAAGGTAAATCACAATTTTGAATCCAAGAAAACTACTTGGTGATACTAAGAATGGAGAGTGAGAAGCTAGGAAAATTTTTGGCAAGTTGAACAGGGAAACTGAGACAGCTGAACACAATGGTATAGCAATTTACAGCCAGGTGGAGATGGTCACCAGGGCAGAAGGTCCCCCAGTGCCTGGTAGGGGGCAAAACTGGGAAAACAAGAACCTCTCCCCCAGGGTAATCTTTTCTATCCTGGAGATAACATCTAGGTCTCAGTTGTACTTCAGCTCTAGGGCCAGAAAAGCAGCAAAAGCAGGTGGTCAGGGCCAGAACCAACTGCAGTGACAAAAGACCTTCTGCCCTAACACTGACCTGTCACTGGAGACCATGGTGTCAAAAGAGAACCGATGAATGTTCAACTGAAACCCTCCCCTGAGACCTCCTGTATGACTCCTGCCTGCAGAAAAGAGATAAAAGCCTCAAGACAAAGGAATAAGCCTCACTCTCCTCCTGGGGAGTAGCCACTGCCATTCCCTTTCCCTTCTTCCCCACTTCTTTTCCCGCAGGCAGGCATCTCCTAAACTCTAAGGCAATGAGAGTTGGCAGTTTATCCTAGGCTAATCCCCTGAATCTGTCCCCAAAGTTCCCTTTTTCTGACTTCCCGGTGAGCTAAGGTAGCCCAGCCTAGGTTCTCCTGTTGCTTCTTTTATGCTAAGCCCTTCCTTGTTTGATTGTTCCCAGCCTTAATAAATGTATCCTCACAGTCACCTGGACTCATGTTGTGAAATCTTTCCTACATGAAGTCAAGAGCCCACACACTACAGCTGGCCTTGGGCAGACCCACTCAGACCCAGACCCCTGTCTGGTAACAATACAGTCACTACAATAAAATCCAAGGGAGTTTTTAGGACTAAGAAAAATAGAACTTGCAAAATAGAGCACAGCATCTGTTTAACATAACTATGACATACAAAAATATACAGCATATGGACTAATACCATTACATTTTTTTCCTCCTGATGGCCATAACAAGTGTCATGGTATTTACTCCTTATATTATGTTATAAATTAAGCCCTGGCTGCTGTGGCTCAGTGGATTGAGCGTTGGCCTCCGAGCCAAGTGTTGCTGGTTCGATTCCCAGTCAGGGCACATTACTAGGTTGCACATCAGGCCCCCAGTTGGGGGGCGTAAGTGAGAGGCAACCACACAGTGATGCTTCTCTCCCTCTCTTTCTCCTTTCCCCTCTCTCTAAAAATAAATAAATAAACAAACAAATAAATAAGTTATAAAAATAAATTTAAAAAAATAAAAAATGTTATAAATTAAAGAAATTTAATTGTAGCTTTGTAACAAAGTCTAATGTACTTTTTAAAATAATTTATTTGTTTGTTTGTTTATTTACTTTATTTTTAGAGAGGGAAAAGGAGAAAGAGAGGGAGAGTTAACATCACTGTGTGGTTGCCTCTCACTCGCGCCCCCAACTGGGGACCTGATGTGCAACCTAGTCATGTGCCCTGACTGGGAATTGAACCAGCGACACTTGGCTCGCTGGTCGATGCTCAATCCACTGATAGTCTAATGTACTTTTTAGTCGTGATTTTGCTTTTGCAAGGCAAGGATTATAGTAGAAAGGAAACTTAAGTGAGTATTCAGAAATTTATTTCGGGAGACCTAGATTCTAATCCTGACTCTTCTGGGTCACTCTGAGTAGGTCACTTCTGTGGGCCTCAGCTCTCTCCCGTGCCAGCAGATGACAGTGACCCTGAGTATAAATAAGGGCCCCTGAACTAAAAGGATTCACACATTCAATGAGTACTTTGTGTAGGCACTAAGACCATAATAAACACAGGTCCTATCTTCATGGGTCCATCAGGATATCATCTGCCTGGATAGTAGATGATATGTCTGTTTATAGTGTTGTCTAAATTCTTAGCAAACACTATGTTAGATTTCAAATGTTAAGGGGCATTATTGTAAGCATATAAAAAATATCCAATTCTAGCTACAGTGTTATTGAAAAACAATATTTAACATAATGTATTAGTACAAAAAATGGCAAAAATTGTGCACTAACACCCAATTGTATTTACTTCAGTGATTCTTATCATGCAAGGGGCTTTCCAACTCTGAAATTCTACATTTCCTTCCACAAAACACTTTCTGTCCTATGTTTTCTTTTCCCATTTTTCAGAAAATAGGACAAATTCTCATTACTTGGGTTAATACTTCCAACTATGTAGTGATCCATATCTTTTAGAGGATGCAACAAACAGCAGCATTATCTTTTATTCCATGCACATTTAATTCTATATTCAAAAAGAGAGCTCATATGAATATTTCTTAATGCTTGCTTTTAAGAAGACAGTGTGTGTGTGTGTGTGTGTGTGTGTGTGTGTGTGTGTGTGTAGGAGTGAAATAAAAAGAATCTAGGTGTTAAATGGTACAAAAATCAGTTGGCCTGTTAAAATAGAAAAAAGAGAATGCTTGAATATAAATACAGCTACAGGAAACTAATTCATATACTATTAAGGTTGACATGGAAAGAAAATGGAACAAGATTTTCATTTTCCTCTCATTATTTTTGGAGCATGAAAAGATAATCAGGAAGCAAGAATCTGTCCAGGGATGCAACCAGGTTTTTGCATTAAGTCCAGATAGGATAAAGTCCAACATTTGCAATTTGAACAATGATTTCTATCATTTCTATAATGTATATTTTATTACATGAAGAGATACCTTTTTATGTTTCCTGCAATGCATAGCCTTATGTTGTCCTCTAAAGCCGTAATTTTCCCCAGAATGACCTGACAGCTTGCTGGAAGTACAAGACGGGCTGCCTGACTGATTACACCCTGAGAATATTTATGTAATGTCTTGACAGCAGCAAAATCCTAAAGAGGATGCAGGAGATAAAGTAATGGAACCTGGCCCGACTTAATCCTCATGTAATCCCTGGCATCTCCTAAATCACAAGGTAAGATTAGTCAGTGATAAAAATTCTCCACTGTCTGAAAGCCTGCATTTTCCTTTTGAGTGAACTGTCAAATTTAGAAAATTTATAACCTGACCTATCAAAGATATTACCTTTAAGTCCTGGACCAAGTTAATAAACATTACAGACAACCATTACTGTGTTTTGGTTTGCTGTTATTGTTTTTTAGTTGAGTTACAGCCCAGCTGGGTTCACACGGTGAATGGTTGAGTGCTACACAAAATGATGGTTACATGTGATCAGGCCAAAGCTCAAGAAACGCTTTTCCTCTTTACTTCTGACTTCTGAGTGACTTCCATTCCAAATGTGAAAAGAAAACATTTTTCTTTCCTGTAAGTGTGGCAAGAATAAGGCATTCCATGGCCTCTTCAGATTGTCTTCATTTTTACCTTTTAAGAAATATGAAACCTTTTATTTTTTTCTTCAGAAAAGAAATATTATATAAAGCTTCATGCAATGTAATTCAATTTAAAATGAACAGGTATGACTCATAATGATATTCAGAGAACACAAAGCATTGAGGTGTTATGTAAATATATCATTATGATAAGCTTGATATAACGTTGGTCACCAATAGGACCCCTGAATTATAACATTCATTTAACAACAGCGTCTATGTAGCCTAATTTTTTTATTGTCAAGTAATGTGGGTATACTAGTCTTAAGTCAAAAGCAGATTTTATTGTAATAAATCTGCCTAGATTCTCTCTCCAGGACCCAAATAGTTCTATCTATTAGATTTCTTCCTCAGTGAAAGATATAGTGAAGGAGACATTACTCTCTGTTAAACTTCAGAAGCATGTAATGTAACATATCAAATCTAGAGCAGATAAAAGCATGGAGAAATTCTTCATTTCTTTTACTAACATGTGATCCATGGCCTAGCAAAATTACTGGGCTCCAGGAACAATGAAGTGCACATGCTTAGGAGTGCTACTAACATTAAATATGTATGACAATTCAGGCACAAAAAGCCACTGCAGGTAAAGCTGACACTTGCTCCCCATGAACCTATAATATTGGACTCAATGTCAACCCTCAAAAAATATATCACAGGAGTTATAGGGTGACCTAAAAGTCAACAATATAACTAAAAAAGTAAATGACAATCCATAGTAGGTTCCAGGGAGTGAGAATTAAAGACAAAAATCCTGTTCCTATTTGAATTTTGTTTAGAATTGTCTGTTTTGGTTCAGCAGGTAAGGAATGAAAGAACAGTAAAAACCTCACAGTTAAGAATGTTGAACATTTTCTTAAAGCCAATAAAATTTTATTCAGCTGAACCAAAATTCTAATATAATACTCAAAACATCCATTTTTATAGTTTAAATATAGAGCTAGAAAAAAATTAAACTGTAACAACAGTGGCAAAATAGTTAATATTAACATTAATGATTAGAATGATTGCTGTATTAGGGTTCCAGCAACCTGAGCATTATGAATTAAGGTATTTATAATAGATATTAGACTTTATCCAACTGTGGTAGGAGATAGGGAAGTATAAGTCCAGAAGGCAAAGATGGGTGGATCAGTTCCATTGAACCAGTAGTTGACCTGAGGAGGATGTTTATGACTGTTGACTCTGCATTTCTTGGTGAACCCAAAGTTCCTGTAGGTCAGCAGGGCCCACAATGAGGAAGGAAAGCTGGATGTGAGAGGGAGTAGTACAAGATAGACTGAAGTTCGCAAAGACAAAGTTAAATCAATGAAGCCACTGGAATGTGTATCTGTCTCTCAACACATCTAACCCTGATTATACTGGTGACCTACAGATAAGCTGGTACCATTCATTACAGATGCCTGAACTTGGACGCAGAGAAGCTTAAAGAGGCAGTCTGGAGAAATGGCCAGCACAGATGATGCCTGACCAACAAGATGAGCTAGCAAATCAGTATCCTACTCCTTATTTGTTGTTCTGTAGTATAGATTAATCATGTACAAATACATCTAATGTTAGAAATGAATGAAGAGGAGGACGTGGGAAAGATTTGATTAAAATATATATTATAATTTATAATATATATACAAATAAATTTATATCAAAATAAGTAAAAAGTTAGCATAACTATTACAGTTCTCATTTCTAACTGACTGTGTAGTTCTAGCTGGTATTTATACCTTCCATCTTCCACTTTCCCCTACACCTTCCCTTTGCTATACTTGGTGAGGTAACCAAACCTTCATTCTTGAATTGTTTGGGCCACTTGTATTAGATTATTGTAGCTTTTTTTCATTAACCCTCATCACAGGTGATGGAAGTACTAATAGATACCCAAGAATGCCTGCATTCCAGACATACCTCTTCCAACCCCCAACAGCATAGCATCAATTCAATTATTCTCTTGATAATCAAGATAAGCAGCCACAGCCAGTATAAGCACCCCCTTCTTTGCCCGTTGATTCACTGGTATGAGAAACTTAAAGTGACATTCTCAATTTCCAGATTAAGGAAACCAGTACTGTGTCCACTGATGGAAACATTATTCTTTGGAAATGGAGACCTCTAAACCAAGAGAGCCTAAAATCACTGGGTCAGGGAGCCAACATTTTGCTATTGGATCACTAAAAGAACTGTGAGAAGACCCACTCGCTCCCCTTTTTGCTCCTTGATTCCAGGACCCATGAATCCTGGCTTTGGGAGAAATAAGTCTGTGTATTGGACACTGATGTAGAGCATAAATTATATCCTGGGGGATACTGCCTCAACTCTATAGTATGTGCTAGTGCCATGATAAAGTCTTGAAAACACCATTTCCCCACTCTATCTTGTCTCTACTAGTTATAATAAAGGGTTAAAAAAAGAAAGAAGAAAGCATGTTCCAGGTAAAGAGCTACATAACAGTTATGAGACTGTCAGTTTGCTCCAAAAACAAAACCTCATCTGGCACAGCAGCTAGACCTGTAGTTAACAGCTGATCAAGAGTATATTAACCCACTGACATTCTCCAAGACCCATTTCTCTGTTGCACAAGCCAATATGCAAGTTCTGCAAGGGTGTGTGTCACCATTTTTCAAGTGCATAATAGTGGCCATATTCTCTACAATCACTTCAAATGTGTACTATTGTCTTTAATTTACTATTTTGGTAGATGAAAGTTCTAGGGGTTACCACTTGGCCTTTCTTATCAAAATAGTCACTATTGCATCACTCAGCAAACTAATTTGGAGACTGCTGGTTGCTGAGTATGCCTATTCTAACTATGCATTCCCAAACTGGGAAATAATATAAGATGGATTCAAAGACCCATTGGCCCATTCATAATCAAATCAAAATTCCATTGAGTACCCTATATTCATGAGCCCCTTTTCTGACTGGGCCACAATGGCATTCAGGGTTCCTTGGAATGTGTCAGTTATGAGACCAGTATCCAGTAATTGCCATAAACACTGGTTATTCCCCTTATTCAATTTGCCACCCTGGTCAGTTGTAATAGGTCCTTTGAGAATGTTGAGATTTTAAGCATAAAGTGTTGGCTATGTCAAAGGATCCTTCTCCAGGGAGAACAGGCCTCTCTTCATTCAAGGGACTCTGGGTCTAAAAACTGGCACATATTTGGGAATTGATGGAGAGAATGTGACTCTATTGTTATCCAAGTCAGACATTTGCTCCCAGGCCTACAGCTTGCCACTTAAAACAACTCAAGTTAGACTATAGGAGGCTGTAAAAATATATCAGTTTTACAAACACCAAGATCATCAAAGATCTTTCTGTCTCTCTGAAGGTCAAATTCTGATTACTGTTTTAGCTCTGTTGTCCAATACAGTAACTACACCAACCTTGCTTCTGGCAATTAAGTGCCACCTTTTCATCCCTGCTGCCCAGGAATCTCATCATCCCCTTTGAATTCAAGGAGTCAAATTTGATGACACTGTTCCCACTGTCAGTCTTGACCTATAGAGAATAGACACCACAGAGCTTCCCAAGGACACCTGGCTCCTTTAAATATATATTTCTTAGGGAGTGTTCTCTGAACCTTCTTGTGGGATATAGTTCAGGGTTGAGTGTATAGGTCTCACATTACAAATCCACTCTTGCATTACATCTCCCTAAGCCTTTGATATATTCCCCTACAGAACATCAAGGAAATTCTGAAATTTCAACTTCAATTAGGGTCAACTTTGGACCCATGATTCAGTAAATTAACACAATAAATTCTTAGAACCATCCTAGCTGCTTAAGCTAAAACATCAAATACAGACTCTTTGCTACTTCACCCATATCAACAAATTCACTTCATTCCAAGATTATATTTCTCCTCCATCCTTCCAACTACCTTCAGAGTTATTCCCATACATGTGTCCCAGGGTTCTGTTAATACAAGCTTGTAAAATCTTCCAATTATCTTGCTATGTATGGCATGATGTCCTGTGTCACATTTTGTACCTAATCCCCAGGGTTGGCCCCAGGGTTTTAGTCTGGTTATAGATCTAGAAGATATTGGGTGGAGGTAGGTCCTGAGAGGGATCAGCAATGCTTTGCAAGGCTTTTACCTCAAAGAAGGCTTTATGTTCTTCAAAGAAGTGGAGACTATCCTCCACAGACAATGAATTAAGAGCCACCTCTCTCCCAGCAAAAGAGGTTCAGCAGAATTTAGGAGTCCGACAGCTTCAGCTTTCTCAAGATCTGTCCATATGACCCCCACACCAATTTTTTGGTTTCCACTTCTTCCAAATCAATGTAATCAACATAAAAAAAAAAAAAAATCTTGCAAAGTTGTAAATTCATTTGCACTGAAATTCAGGCAACTTCAGGACTAGACTTTAGGTTTGGTTTTCAGAAACCTCAGCCCTGTGCTTCTAGTAAATAAAAGTTTATTTTAGGGCTATCATCAATGCATTCTAGTGCATTCCCTGAATCTTTCTTCCAGTAACCCCATACACTTAGAAATAGCCCAATATCTAGGGGACTCCAAACACTTCTGATTATTGCATCTTGGTATTGCAGTAGCCATGGAAAACACAACATAGTCATGCTACTAGATAGAACAATGCTTTACTCACATAGAGAGGAGACAGAGCAAGATCAGCTCCAATAGTCAGCGTTGGTCCCCCATGACCAGCGGGTCTCTCCTGGAAGGCAACACAGGGCAATTCACTCACACAGACACCTCTTATGCTTTAGTGGAAGGGTCCCATTTGTTCCTCTCAAAAGACAGATATAGTAGTGGAGTTGGCCAGGTTCCATAAGTGTTTTGCTTTTAAACAGAACAAAAGTGCATACATTGGGCTTATAATAATGAAAGATATTCCCACACAAGATGATAAGCCTGGCACAGGCTGTGTGAGTGCTTTGTCTCCTGGAAAGAAAGTGCCCCAGGACCAAGGTCCATTTCTACAAGGCTGGGTGGTAGGGGGTCATAGCACTGCATGCACCAAACTGCCTTTTCCAGCACTGAGCATCAGCATTTTGCTATAAGGTGTCATGGACTAGCAACATCTCCTTTATCATTGGCCACAGTGTCCCTAATGCTGCTAAATTTTATCAAATCAGAAAAATACTTTTAGCTAATCTAGAACCAATACAGAGACCCCCATTCTCAAGGTTCTGTTCCAAATGGAAACTCAAAACACAGGCCACATTTGGCACCACTGAATGAGAATTAAAGGGGAAAATCCTGCTTCTATTTAACATGTTGTTCAGAATAATCCATTTTACTCAGCAGATAAAGGATTGAAAAACAGAATTAATTTAAACTACAAAGTATAGATGTTGAACACATTCTTAAAGCCAATAATTCTTTTCAATTAAACAAAAATATAAACAATGTTCAAAAGCTCCAAAGTTTTTTTATTATATGTTTCAAGTTTAGAAAGAACTAGAAAATGACAGTTTTCAATATATTAAATGTTAGTTTTACTGATTAGCCTGAGAGCCTAGACCAAATACTAAAGAGAAAATAAATGAAAAATGGGTACACTAGGTTTATCAGGGAAAGCAAATTTCACAAGGCAATGCATTTGATTAAGCAGAGCATATGGTCTAGATGGCAATTAATACCAGCCCTGTGGTGTAGTATTTGCCTGTATGTGTGACAAAACTTCCTTTTTCACATGCACCTATTACAATAAAATGCGTTTGCAGCAGAAGTTAAGTGCACAGTCGGCCAGCAAAAGCCAATGGTTGGTATCTTTGCATCTCTATCAGTACAGAAAAGATTTCCTCTTCTTCTTCAGCTTTGAGAGGCAAAGTTTTAAACACACACAGCAGAAAAATCCTCTTACGAGATTGCTTTTAATCTGATTAGCTGACAAGTAATCTTTATCAGATATAGCACTAAAAGGTGATTAGGCACATATAGGCATTCCTTTCAGGTCCTGAAAAACTCTACCTTCAAAACCAACTCTTAAAGTACGCAATAGAGAACAGAGAGGAGTGTGGTTATCTGAATGATGCTCTCCCTAATGGTACACAAGGCACTAGCATCCAAGTCATCCTGTCAAGTGTCCTACTCGAGTGCCAAGCAAATGCTGGCAGGTCCCTCTAAGCTCACTCTTTCTAGGTACAGATCCATGAACTAGTGCCAGTGTATTCACTGTGACTTGGCTCCTTGTAAATGCTCTTTTAATGCACTGTATTCAGCAACAAGCAAATGTCCCAGTGAATTATGTCTGCTATGTCAATTCTTTTCTACAAAACAGGAATCTTTTACTCCATTCATTTTTGCTATAAATGCAAACTTTGCTTGAGTCTATTTAAAATAAAAGGGGGACATTAGTACATTCCACAGTGTATTCCAGTTATACTAATTTAGTCTTTTGGGACCTTTCAGCTTTTTCAAGAAATAACTTTCATTGAATTCCCTCAAAGTAGAGTCACATTTTAAGACTGCAGGATTAGTAAAGTGCAAGATCACATTGCAAAGTCAATATTAAAAAGTGCAACATTCCTGAATTAACTGATTTGTCTGCTCTTTGGGTGACCTTACATATACCCCTTTTCCCCTCCCACCAAATCAAAAACCCATCTCACTTCCATAAAAGCCTCAACCCCACCAGGTCCAATACTAATGAGAAGATAAAGACTTTCATCTAAGTAACCTCATCACAACAGAACAGACATCTGCTGGTTCATTATTATGGCAAAGGTCAACAAAGGTCTTTGTCATACAGAAAGGTATAGTTCAAGAAGGTTGGAAAGCAAAAATGTCCAAATGTTCATAACCACCAGCACCATCCTGCAGGTATTGAACCAGAGAGGTATTGCCAATGCACTTAATTTTCAAGTCTCTTTTGTTCTAGAATAGGTTTCTCCACCTTGTTGTATATAGAAGTATAAAATACATACAGAAAAGTGCACCTTGTTATATATAGAAGTATAAAATACATACAGAAATGCAACGATGAATTCTCAAAGTCCTAATATACTTGTGATCATTATCCAGACCAAGAAACAGAGCATTACCAGAACCTTCGATGCCAGTTTCCCCTTATTTTGAACCATCAGGGCTATGCTGACTGCCAAGGAGCCAGTGCCAGAATATTTCACAGATTTGAGTTATATAAACTATTTATTGCAGACTAGCCACTGGCAAACTATTTCACATACTTAATTTACATAAACTATTGCAGACTAGAATATTTCATATACTTGAATTATGTAAACTATTTCTTGCAGACCAGCAGGCAAACCTAAGGAAAATAAATTATACATCACTGAGTTCAAAATATATCCAGACCTCCACCCCATCTTGCCACCCCACATTGCTACTGCTTCATGCCTGCAATTTTACAATAACCTGGCAACTGGTAATATCTGCTCTCTTCTTTCCCCTTCAGAATATTCTTGAACTAGTATAGCTCAAGTGAATATTTTTTAATGGACATTTCAACATGTCTCTCAGAGTATACATTCCACCCCTAATAGTGATGTTTCTTAGTCTTTGTTTGCACATTGAGTGACTTGAAAACTACCAATGCTTGCATTCGTTGCCCAGAGATTCTAATTTAATTGGTCTGGTGTATGGCCTGAGCTCCCCAGGTGATTGTAATATACAGACTTATGATGCCCTTAAGGCCTCATGTGAGGCCTACATTACCTCCCTGATTTCATTTCTTACTACATGTCCTCACTCACACCATCCCAGACACACTGTTCCTTGAAAATAACAGACAAGCTCTTACTTCTTGTTTTTCTAACCCTTCACTGTATTAGGTCTTTACATAAAAGTATACTTCTCAGGGACCCTTCACTAGTCATCCTGACATTTTATGCCTCCCTTCCCTGATTGACGTTCTCAGCAATAATTGCTAGCCAACATATACTTTCAATATACTTTCTTTATTTTGCTTCACAAAGACAGGGCTTTCTGACTATATGTTCAGTGCAGTGCCTCAACTCATGGAACAGGGAGTACCAATCACATAGCCAAAAATGAAGAAATGTTTATTTAATAAATGAATATTACAAGTAATGAAAATCCTGCTAAAGAGTCTTGAGTCCACATCTAACAGCCAATAATGGAACATCAGTTGTGACTATAAGCATTAAGTAAATTCTATGTGAAAATTAGTTAAATGAAAGTAACCCAGATAAGAAGGCACAATTTATAGCAAAATAGTGATATCCTTTCTGCAGCTTATGCTTCAGACAAAGGAAATCACTAGAGAAAAGTCGTATCTTCTTTCAAGAAGCATTTAGGGGACTTCTGGCATAAATACATACACTGTGTCTCCTCACAACTAAGAAGGAATGTACAACCACTTCAAAACTAAAAAAACAAAAACAAAAACAGGAAATCAAAACTACAAGGAAGTTCAGGAAATAAATAAAGAAGCAATAATCAGCCAGAAAGGTAGGAGGGGTGGAGCCAGGATGGAGAGAAAGAGGAACAGAGCAGTGGCTGTGGGGGGCAATGCTTGGCAGGCAGCATGGCTAGAGATGGCATGACTGGCAGGAGCGCAGTGAGCATAGCTAGCAGTAGCCGTGGCAAAAAACACAGTCATACAGTTTAAACCCAAGAAGCGATCTTAGCCCCAAACCAGATGGATCCCAGCCCCAGACCAGACTTCATAGCTTGCAGTTCCAGTGCTGAGGAAAACAGAGCCACATCCCTTCTGAGTATGAAAGCCAGTGGGGATTAGGGTGGAGAAAGAAGCTATCAGTCTCAAAAAGGAGGCAGCTTGCTTAGTACAGGAAGAGGGAGAAGTGCCTGGAAAAGTGGCAGCAGTTGGCACTATTCCCTCTCAGACCCCTCCCCCACATACAGCACCACGACGAAGTGAAATAGGTCACCAGCACTAATGAATACCTAAGGCTCTGACCCCTATAACACAACAGGTGTGACAGCCCTACCCAAATCACAGAGACAAATGCAGAAAGCTGTCAAGATGAGGAGACAGAGAAGTACAGCCCAGAAGCGGGGACAAATGAAGGTCTCAGTGACACAACTAAGCAATGAGCAGATAGTGCACCTAACAGATGAGGAGACAGAACTTAATTGATGCACAGTTTAAGGCATTGGTGATAAAGATATTCACAGACCTGACAGAAAAAGTTAAACAGGATGGGGAAAGAATGAAGGCTATCCTGGCTGAAATGAAGGAAAATCCACACAAAGCAAGTGGTGAAGGAAAGGAAACCAGGGTTCAAATAAACAAATTGGAACACAAGGAAGAAACAGTCAACCAGTACAGAAGGAGAAAACAAGAATTGAAAAAAATGAGGAGAGGCTTAGAAACCTCTGGGATAGCTTTAAACATGCCAACATCTGAATCATAGGATTTCCAGAAGGTGAAGAGGGAGAGCAAGAAATTGAAAAATTATGTGAAAAAATAATCAAGAAAAACTTTCTTAATTTGAGGAAGAAAATGGCCATATGGGTCTAGGGAACACAGAGAATCCCAAACAAACTAGACCCAGGGAGGACCACACCAAGATACATCATCATCAAAATGCCAAAGGCTACAGATAAAGTGAGAACCTTAAAAGCAGCAAGAGAGAAGGGGAGAATTACCTACAAAGGGGTACATATAAGACTGTCAGCTGATTTCTCAAAAGACACTTTGCAGGCAAGAAGGGACTGGCGGGAAATATTCAAAGTGATGAAAAGCAAGGACCTACAACCAAGATTACTCTATCGAACAAAGCTATCATTCAGAATGGGAGGGCAGAGAAAGTACTTCTCAAACAAGGTAAAGCTGAAGGAGTTCATCGTCACCAAGCCATTATTATATGAAATGTTAAATGGACTTATTTAAGAAAAAGATCAAAACTATGAACATTAAAGTGAAAACAATATCACAACTATCAACAACAGAAACTAGGGAATAGAAACAAAGGCAAACTAAGCAAACAACCAGAGCAGGAACAGAATCATAGGTATGAGGAGCATGTTGGGGGAGGTCAACTGGGAGGGGGAAGAAGGATGGGGGAGAAGGAGGGAAATGGTGAAGGAATTAAGCAGCATAGTAGGAGGGTGCAGAATGGACAGGGGGATGCTGAGAAGAGCTTTATACACAACCCATGGACATGGACTAAGTGGGGGGGGTTGACTGCTGGAGGGAGGGTGTTTGCTGGGTGGAGGGGAGCAAAGGGAAGGAAAATTGGGATAATGGTAATAGCATAATCAATAAAACATAACAAAAAAAGATACTTTGGGGGCACTCTGAAAAAAAGAAAAAAGAAAAAGAAGCATTTAGAGCTTTCAGAATTGCCAGGCATCTAAAAGCCTCCAGAAACTTTACATATATAAATATAGTCACTCTGGAAAAAGTCCAACCATTATTAATATAATGAGAATGATTTGCATAACATTGATTAACCTGGCAGCCAAGGAGAATGGACTGGAATGCACATGCATGAACAATGATGACTTCACTGTATTTTGTCAGTGGGGTCAGTAGACACTGTTGAGTGAGCATGTGTACTATGTGGTCATCACATTCAAAATGACTAAGTGAGTACAGCAACAAATCTGCATCAAACTTTGCATTAAGCTTAAACATTCTTCCATGGAAACTATTTGGATGATTTGAAGACTGCAGCTATGGGTAACTAGTGACGGCAGCTTCATCGTGACAACACACCCAATCATGCATCATGTCTCATGCAGAGTTTTTTTGTAAAACATCAAATCACCCAGATGACTCAGCCTCTTTTGAAAGGGAAGAGATTTTAGACTGTTGATGAGATTCAGGAAAATACAGCAGGGCAACTGATAGTAATTGAGACAATTGTGTGAGGTCCCAAGGTGCCTACTTTGAAGGGGACTAAGGTGCCATTGTCCTATGTACAATGTTTCTTGTATCTTGCATCTTCTTCAATAAATGTCTCTATTTTTCATATTACATGGCGGGATACCTTCTGGAAAGACCTCATATATATACATGGAATAGGGAATAGATTGGTTTTAACCTCTTTCTTGCATATACATATATTCACATATTACACATAGGGTTGGGAAAAGTAGGTCAATAATAATAAATAATACAATAATAAATAATAATACAAGAACAAACTCTTTGCATACACACAACTGCAAACCTGCTTTTGCTTGTCCTTGTATATTCTTTGTAATTCACTCACTTTTGATATTAGAAACCACTTAACATATGATTATGAAAGTGGATTGATTTGGAATGATTGCATTAAAGCACTTTGCATGACACTGCCCTAACCCCCAACTCTCAGCTGCCTCAGCAGGACTTTCCTAGAGACATATAACACCCTGATTTCATTTATATTTCCCCAAGAAATACATTTTGAAATAAGAGCTTAATTAGGCTAAAATATTTTCTGTAGTACCAAGCTGGTGGAGGTGTGGGGGAGGGGGAGAGATTGAAATTCATTAGTACGCCAGAAAAAGAACAGATTAGCAAATGCAAAACCATTTCCAGTTGAACGAAGCACTGCTGTTAAGAACTAAGTCACAATTCCACCGGGCCCAAGCTTTCCATCTTCCTTAAAGGAGATAACTCATTTTCATCCCAGTTGCCTCAGAGACAGTGAAATTTCTGAAGCATACATATGAAAAACTTGTTAGTCTCTTGATACTTCAGTGTTTTTATTGTTATCACTGTTAATAATGAAAAAACAGTGATGCTTTGTAGTTCTGATTCCCATACTAATATAATAACCAGTCTACCTAAATACTGTAAAATTCCTGTTAATCTCAATAAATATTTGATTTAATAATATAACTATCACAGTTCTGAATTCTTTTCTACTTCTTGCAGATTCTTCACATAGAAATTTCTGATCATGAAAATAGTATTAGAAGAGGCTTCTAAAATTTGGATTTCCATTTACATTCTGTTTTAGTGATAAAATGTTATTCTACAAAGCTATAAACCAATTTGTTTTTATTCATTTTTCTTTTCTCTCATACTCCCTAAAAATCTTATATTCTAGTATTCTATCAGTTAGAATGTCCTAATACATAAATAATTTACAGATAAAAAAATAACCAAACTTTCATCACTTTTGGTTAAAAATAATCAAAGTTCATCATTTAAAATTCACAGGTAGAGATAACAAACATTGATTAGGAGGAAGAGAAAAGGGGACTCTTGTGCACTGTTGGTTGCAATATGAACTGCTACAGCCACTATGGAAAACAGTGTGAAGGTTCCTTTAGAAATTTAAAATAGAACTTACACATGATCCAGCAATTCCACTCTGGGTATATAAAAGAAAGCAAAACTATTATCTCAGAGAGGTATCTGTACTCCCACGTTCATGGCAGCATTATTCACAACAGTCAAGGTAGAGGCAACCTAAGTGTCTATCAACAAATGAAAGGATAAAGAAAATATGGTCCATATAAAACAATAGAATAGTATCAGCCTTAGAAAAAAGAAAATCTGTCATTTGCAACAACATGGATGAACCTGGAAGACATTATGCTGAGTACAATAAGCCAGACAAAGAAAAATACCACATGGTATCACTTATATGTGGAACCTTTAAAAATAAATAAACAAAATATTTTAAAAATCCAAACTTGTAAAAACAGTAGAAAAATGGTTACCATGAGGTAAGGATTGGGGTAAGTAAGGAGAGGTTGGTAAAAGGATACAAACTTTCTGTTATGAGGCTCATGGGGTCTGAGGACCTAATGCATAGCACCATGGTGATAACACTGTATTGTAGAATGAAATTTGCTAAAAGACTAGAACTTAAATGCTCTCACCAAAAACAAAAACAAAAACAAAAACAAAAAAAAAAGATGAGGTGATGAATATGCCAATAACCTCAATGGGAGGAATCCTCTCACAATGTACACTTTAAATATCTGACAATTTTATTTGTCAACTATACCTCAATAAATGTGGGAAAATAAAATAAAGTAACATTCATCTATCAAGTATACTGTCTTATATGGGTGTAGTTCATAGAACCCCAAAATAATTACAGTATCATCAAAGATCACAGATAGCCATAACAAATAAAGTAATAAGAAAAACTTTGAAGTATTGTGAGAATTGCCAAAATGTGATACGGAGACATGAATTGAGTAAATGCTGTTGAAAAATCATGGCATTGATAGATTTGCTACCAGTTTGCCACAAACCATCTATTTGGAGAAAGAGTGGGGAGGGGTGCAATATCTGCAAAGTGTAATAAAGCAAATGCAATAAAATGAGGTAAATCTGTATTACGTACACAACATATTTTGAGAACTAGTTAATTAATGCATTTATTCAAAAAGTATTTAATAATGACCTGCCACGTTACAACCCTTGTTCTGAATTCCAGGGACATGATGAATAATGAGTAGTGTACCTTCCCAGAGAAAGAGGGCCTGGAGTAGGGGAAAGTGATACCCATAAGTACGATTGCTACACAATACAAATGTTGTTCTAAATATATATGCAAGTAGATGTGGTAACACACAAGAACGTGAATTTTGAGTTGGGACTAATTCTTTTAAAATGGTAATCATTGTAAAGCATAGTTCAAGTCAATTAATTTTTTTAAGTAGGGAATTACCAATTTTAATAACTGAATGAGACCTTATCTCAAGTGTGTCATTTACACATAGGAGAAAACAAATGGAGGCTCATAACACTCTTTATTTACATGTTAGTGATAGAATCAAGACAAAACCTCTTGACTTCTTGTCTAGTGCTGAGGGCATTTTATTAATCATGTCACATTATGGTACCAATATTGATGATATGATTCTCTTTGTAGTTTCAAGACACTGAAAGATATTTTTCATTTCTTAGCTAAAGACTCCCACATGCTTTGGCTACATTTCCAATTAACTTCCCCAGGAAGCATTAAATAAATAAGTGGCATCAGGAAACTGCAGAAACAAGAACTGTATTGTTAAGAGAGCCATGACATTTTAACAACAGCTTCACTACCTCTCTCTCCTAGTAAGATAAGGAATTAGCCAGGAAGACTATTTTACCTAAGAGATGATCCATGAAAAATACTTACCTAGTGCATGGGTTTGCTGGGGCTGCCCTAACAAAATACCACAGACTGGCAGCTTAAACAACAACAAAATTTTTTTTTCAGAGTTCTGGAGGCTACAAGTCCAAGATCAAGTTCCCAACAGTGTCAGTTTATGGTGAGGCCTCCCTCCTTGGCCTGTAGATGACCTTTCCTTTTTGAGCATGCACCCCTGATGTCTATTTTTCTTCTTATTTCATTTATTACTTCATTTAACCTTAATTACATCTTTAAAATCCCTATCTCCAAAAACAGACACAGTGGAGATTAGTTTTTCAACCATGAATTTTGGGGAATATAATTCAGTCTATAACACCTAGGACCCTGCATAGCCGAGGGACAGCCTTGCTAAAAACATTCCTTTCATATCAAATAAAATCACCTCACCATTACCTAATAATTTTGCAGGTGTAGAGATATTTCTAGGATGTTTCTAGAAATTTTAAAGAGAAACAGATTTTCTAAGTTAAAAGACCATCTGAACAGCAAGCTAAAAATTGTCTCCACCCACAATTCAGCAACTAGCACTCTGAAGTGTGAGCAAACACTCAACACAAACGTATGCTGAAGTGAAACTATAGGATCAAATGCACAACGCAATTCTCATGATTGGAGCTAAAATTTTTTAAATAAAATAAACGTTATAGAAAAAAGCAGCAGAACCAACGAGAAATCTTTAGTCATTAATTTGTTTAAAATTCTTTGAACATGTATTTTCTGTATCCCTTTATTATGCTTTTCAGCAAGTAACAGATGTATATATCTTTCTGCAGGACCAAAAACAAAAATAAAACAAAACTAAGCTCTCAAAAGCCCCATGATACTTCTTAAACCAGTGCAAGAGATATCATTAGTTCACTTAGCCCCTTGTGTACTCACACAGCCCCTTGGCCTGAAAAATTCAGACAACTTGAAAATTTGCAGAGTCGTTCAAGAACTAGAAGATTTTGGTTGAAGAGTTGAATGAGAGCATTATCAGTCTGAGAAAAAGCTTATATTTAGGATCGACCTTAAGATCTCTAAGATCAGACTTCTGACCTGTCAGACTACTTACTTACTAAATGAATACCTGCATTACTCAACAAGTTATATTGCAAAGCCATTATTGAACGTATTGAAAATAATATGAGATCATAAAAGATAAAAAATCTTTAAGGAGGACACGATAGCCTCAGGGATATCTGATCTCAAAAGAAAAAAACACTTTAATCTGAATATTGAATTCCATGTTTGTCATGATTCTTAGAAGAAATATAAATAGTTGATAGATTTGAAAAGACAAATTACATTTTTTATCAAAATAATTTTCTATTCATTTATTTGAAGCAATCATTTATAATAAAGCACACTGAATTAGAACATAAAAGAGAGTTATCTCTACCCTATCAAATAAATAAGTCAAAGGCCAAATTTAAAATGTATCTAGTATATAGTTCCATTTAATGTGGACCACTCAAGACATCTGCTGAACTCTGGTTCCGTAAAACATAAAATAGCATCTATGTTCAGGCTCTATTGTCATAGATAGCTGCCTTCCTCGCCCTCCATTAAAAAATTTTTTTAAAGCACCTTATATTCATTTGGCATCTTTATTAATCAGGGTTCTTCAGAGTAACAAAGCCAATATATCTATACAGAGAGATTTATTACAAGGATAGGCTCTATATAATATGGAATCTGAGAAGTCCCAAGATGTGCAGTCAGCAAGCTGGAGTCTCAGGAGAATCAATGGTGGAGTTTCAGTCCAGGTGTGAAGACTGAGAACCAGGAAAGCCAGTGTTGGACGTACTAGTGTAAAATGCAGCAGGCTGCAGACCATACAAAACCGATTTTTCAGCTGGAGTCTGAAAGCAGGAAGAGACCAGTGTGGCTGCTTAAGCAATCAAGCAGGCATTCTCCTTTACTCAGAGAAGGGTCAGCCTTTTTGTTCAGTTCAAGCATTCAACTGATTGGATGAGATCAACCCACACTAGACAAAGCAACCTGCATCACTTTTCATTTTTTTTATAGCTTGGTATTTTTTAACTTGAATATTTTAATGTTTATGCTATTACGGTTATTCCAATTAAATGTTAATTTCTGCCAGAAACACCCCTGCAGACACACTTGAAATATTTGACCAAATAAATATCTGAGCACCCCAGTCAAGTTGACACATAAAATTAACCATAACAGAATCTTTTAAAATAAATACATATGACTTTTTAATTTTCATGAATAAATTAATGTTTCAGTTGTGGTATTAAATATTAACGCTTTTTCTGGTGTTAAAATAGAAAGGCAGAGAAAATTATTACCTTTGAAATTCAGAGGAAGAGTACAGAAATATGTGTTTCTGAAAAAATTCAGAACAAAAGTACAATCTTTATATTTTTAGAAATCCTCACATGTTTTATTTTATTTTTAAGATGTTGTTTTTATTTTTTATTTAATTTTTATTGTATTTTTCCATTACCAGTTAGTCCCCTTACACCCACCTCCCCCCAGCAATCACCACACTGCTGTCCACGTCCACGAGTCCTTTTCCTTTTTGCTCAATTCCTCCACCCTCTCCACTCCCCCCATGCTAGCTGGCATCCTGCTCTCAATCTATGAGCCTGTCCCCATTTTCCTCATTAGTTCAGTTTGTTCATTATATTCCACATATGAGTTAAATCATATTCTAAAGATTCTACAAGACTCTTTAAAACTTACATCAAATGTCATCTACCAAATTTATTTTTATAGTAAATTTCTTGATTGAAGAGGACCTATGTTAAAAAAGCAAAAAAAACAACTTCTTGCAATTCTTTGTCCATAGCATCAAGGCCAGAAACAGCTAAGAAATCTATGACCTTTCAAAAATAGAACAGTAAATAATCTAGCTAAGAGCACAAAATCACATTTGGAACAATATTATCAAAGGCATAGAAGGAAGAGTCCTTTCATTTAAGCCCCATAATGATCTGTTAAGAAGTCATGAGCCCTGGCTGAGTGGTTTGGTTGGTTGGAATGTAATCCATGCACCAAAAGGTTGTGGGTTCCATCCCTGGTCAGGGTACACACCTAGATTGTAGGTTTGATCCTCAGTTGGGCATATACAGGAGGCAACCAATCAATGTTTCTCTCACATCAATGTTTTTCTCTCTCTTTCTCTCTTTCTTTCTCTCTCTAAAAAATCAATAAGCATACCCTCAAGCGAGGATTTTAAAAAAGAAATCATTAAACAATATAATATATGGAATATATACTATAATATTAAAATAAAATATTACATATTGTAAAATTTTTACTATGTTTTAGCAGACATATCTTTTGCAAATCTCTGTAATTAGATCATCCGTGTAAATATTAAGTTTAATGTATATTCCTATTGACAAAGAATAAACAAAAGGAAAAAGTCTTTAAATGCTAAATTGCTCTTTAATTTATTCAAATGTTTACCAAACATCTGCCTCATATGATTCTCGTCTCGGAATATTTGTGCTCTTCTTTCCAGATTGTTCTAATTTGTAAGCAAAACTAGAAATTCATTGTGTATGTACACGTGTGCCTATGTGTACATGTGTGTGCCTGTGTATGAAAAGTATTTAAATTATAACAATTTAATCAGATTTTTAAAATGTAATAAAATAAAACCTATTTATAGTCTCCACTCGACCACAGAGTGCTAGTTTCCCCACTTCGGATTATATGATCATTTCTTTCCCAATTCTTTGCACCTTTTAACTGCCTGGTAATTCTCTCTTATACAATAGAAGTTCATAGTTTAGATCACAATCTTCCTTTATATCCCAAGTATGGCCATTCTTGTTGCTTCAATAAGGAATAAATTTCATATTCATCACTTTAATCCCATCATTTCCTAACATCCCAGTTTCAGTGACATCTACCTCACCTCGACTGCAACAGCCATATACTGGACTTTTTCTTGGTCCAGGTTTAATAAGTAGGTACCTAAACTAAAGCATTAACCTCTCTGACCACAACCTTCTTTCCTTCAGGATCTTTCACCCAATTATTTCCACAGCATCTGTTTTCTTGGCTTATTGAGATCACTAGTCCTTGATCCCTTCAATAGGGGCCTATCTTCAGTCTTTACTTCCTTATTTTCCCTAGACTTCACAGCTTATCACATCAACAACCTCTTGCCATTATCTATAATACTTATTTCCTGTTTTTCTTTCATCAGTCATTCCTAACTAAATGCCAATACATGATCAGTCCAGCTTCTCACCTTCTCTGTGCCTACACCCAGAGTGATAACCCTTTCAAGCAAAATCATACCAATAGCCACATTGGTATCACAGCATATTTTAGATCTCTAATATTTACATAGTGCTACTTGCTGTTTGTCAAACTTTTTGATGTTTTCTTTCTTTACTTTATTATTTATTCTGCAAAGCATGTAGTTCAAATCTCTCCATTACCTTCAAACTCCAATGAATCCTTCATCATTCAATAAATGCCCTTTCATCCAGTGGAGAGAAACTACCTCAGTACTTGGCAGCTACGCCTGCTGTTTTTCCTTTCTTCTGCTCAGAGACAAGAGGTGTCAGCTTCTTAGGTATAATGCCTCCTCCCAGTGCTCTGGATCCATCCACAGGTGCCTCCTTGGGAGCCTCTTTCTTTTTCTGTGATATTTTTTCTCTTGTTCTGTCATTCATCCAAAGAAAATGTAAGCATGCTTATATTTCTGCTACCTTAAGAAAAGATTCTATGTCTCCCTGAACAACTTCCTTCTCTCACATTTACCTTCATTTATTCAACAAATAGACACATACTACAGGGCAAACACAGTTCTTTCAATTGTCCCCTTTTATGGTCTCTGCCTCATCACCTCTTATTTACTTCTCAGATCATTTATATCAGGTTTCTACCATCATTCACTAACAGCTCTAACTACTGTGATCAATGACCTGTATTTTGGTAAATCCAATAGACACTGTGCAGTTCTTATTTGATGTATCCGCAGTGTGTAATATGTTGAGCATTCTTTTACATGAAACTTACCTTGATATAGGTGGTTTCACAATTTACTAATAATATTAGCTACATTTTTTCAGATGAAATAGGCAGAGGATGGGCCTTTCCTGGTCATTAATTAAATGTTGATAGTAGTCTACAAACTTTCTCCCTAAATTACCTCATTCATTTTCATGAGCATAATTATCATCACTAGTTCAGTATCCTCCTTAGCTCCAGAAATGTTATGCAATTGCAAGCACATTTATCTGTTTAAATGTCTCAAGCTCCACCTGTATAAAAATGAATCAATAACTTATCCCACAAACATATTCTCTTTCCTGTGTTTCCTATCCCAGTGAAAAGCATGACCCTGCTAACTAAAACCTTCCTATATTTCCATCCCAGGAAAAAGCTAAAAAATTCCCACTAGCTAATCAAGCCAAAAAAAAAAAAAATCTATGTTTTTAAATAATTTTCTTCTTCCTTATCTGTTGACTTACTTCCTCAAACTTTTGTAAAACTGACATTTCCACTTGTCTTTGCTGCTAACTTCATAGTGCCATTATCCGTTGTATGAGTGGGCACTCTCACAGCCTCCTACAGGACCTCCTCACTTGGTCTGCCACCATGCCCCATTACCACCCATTTTATTCTCACACTGTAGCTTGAGGGGCTTCTCAAAAGTGTGGGTCTAACGGTGTCACCCTCTTGTTTAAAATCTCTCAACATCTAATTGTTTTTCCCTGAATAAAGCCTAAAACAATAGAAGAGCTTTAAGAAAACCTAAAGAATTTATACAGGTGAATGCTTTTCCTGTAACAACTTTGCAAGGGATTTTTAGAAAATATTTAAAGGAATAAAGCTCTAAAGCCTATAATCTTCCCCAAAATACAAAATAGTAATAATACTTACCATTATATAGCACTTCTATTTATAAAGCACTTCCACATGTATTCCTTCATTTGTCAGTTTCACAAGCACTTGAGATAAGAATTATCCCCATTTTATGGGTGAGAAAATGAAAAACCCGTGGTTTAGTGGCTTAATGAAAACCAATGATTCAGTAAATGACATGACTGGTACTCACATTCAAGTAAAACTAAATCACTTTATAAAAGAGTGATTTCAAGTATCTTTTGGAAGTTTCAATAAATTCTTTGGAAAAGGATTAAAGTAAGAGTCATCATATGTTGAATTATGATAGATTAAGTAGATGAATACATAGATAAAGTTTATAAGGAGACTCCAGTGCAGAATTAAAGTAAATGTTTAAAAACAGAACTCTGATCAATAGCATTTTAAAATGATTATACACCCTGACTGAGATTCATCCTTGCAATGAAAGGATGATTCAACATATGCAAATAAAATCATATGATATACCACTATAATAGAATAAAAGATACAACTACATGATCATCTCAATACATGCAGAAAAGCATTTGACATCTATTCATCTAAAAACTCTTGACAAAATGGTTATAGAAGGAACATATCTGAACACAATAAAGGCTATATATAAAAAGTTTACAACTAACAGCATAATCAATGAGAAAGCAAAGCTTTTTTTTTTTCTCTGTGATGTGGTACAAGGTAAGGATGTCACTCTTATCACTTCCATTCAGTATAGTATTGGAAATCCTAGTCAGAGCATTTAGACAAGAAAATAAAATAAAAGGCATTCAAATAAGAAAAGAAGAAGTAAAATTACCTCTAGTCAGATGACAGAATTATATTTGTAGACAGTCCTAAAGACTCAACAAAAAACTGTTAGAACTAATAAAATAATTCAATGAAGTTGCAGGATATGTTCATTAGCTTGGTTGTCGTGGTCATTTCATAATGTATCAAAACATCAAGTTCTACATTTTGAACATATACAATTCTTATTTGACAATCTTACCTCAATAAAACAGAGAAAAAATTGGATATTTAAAAGAAATATTATCCCCAGAAGAGGATAGAGTTATTTTCTAGCTTAATTTTATTTTGTCAGAGACTATGTCTAGTACTAAATTTTATGCATGCAAAAGATGTCAGAAAATATAAAAGTTTAACTAATTGAGGCTTTATCTTGTTTTAATTATTTTAACACTAGGTGAGTTTCAGAACTACATTTTTTTAAAGCACCTTCTGCTATAAAACGACCCAGTCACCACCAAATAGAAGGTTTGTTGAACTGAAGTGAAGACTGGCTGAAAGGGATCTGAACAGATAAAAGAGATTAAGCACTGTCATCAGAAGATAGGAGCACTGCACCACAACTCCTCATGCCAAAACCATCTGACAGAGGGAGTCACAGGAGCATGTGTGAAATAAAACACAGAGAACAGAGCCAATTCAAGTCAACGAGACCTAATGAAAGACTAGATGAGAGAAAAGAGAGGCACCATCCAAGTAAAAATGGCTGTCTAGTTAACAGCAAATGAAAGAACCTACTAAAATTAACTATGAACAAAAGGTTGTTCTCCAAGGCCAACCCTCCAAGTGATTAAAATGCAAATGTTTTAGAGAAAAGCAGTCCTCTCCAAGTAGAGAAAAAATCTAAAATGAAACTTTTCATAATATCACCATTTTTAGAGGGAAAAAAAAGTGACCCTGAAACTTATTTTATCTTAAGGAGAGATTGTCTAGTAGATCTCTGGTTTTAGTGAAAACCTTTGAAAAGAAGAAGTCATAATGGTAGTTGCTCCTCTTTTTCCAGTAAGTAAAAACAAAAATAATAATAATAAAAACAAAGAAAACCTCTCTGGAATGAAGAACTACATTATGACTACCCAATCATCGAGAACCAGATTCTCCACTTAAGCTAAGTGTAGATAACAAAGCAATTCAAAGACCACCAAATTTTGAAGGAAAGTTTTTATGGCTAATTTGAAATAATAAAATAAATAAAAACCATGCTGTAAAATAAATTTTTGTAAATCTCTCCTTTATTTCATAGCTGTAAGTATAATGAGAGTTATTCTTATTTTATCAAGAAAAGAATAGAAAGTATATCAATCATTGTTAACTATAATAAGCAATTCCCATTGTAGCAAAAGTTTAAAAATAATAATTAAAAAATAAATTGGCTGGAAAATATTTCAAAAATCATAGAGACATCCAGAAAAATTTCCCTTAAAACTAACTAAAGACACATTTAAGTCTGTCTTGATGTTCCCAAGAACACATCATGACAGGTAGCTTAGATATGCATGCATTTACTAGTTTTGAATGACTCCAGAGATAAATTCTGTAATTCAGCTTTCAAATTCTCTAGACCCTCCAACATCTTCCATGGTTTTGCAAAAGAAAGAATATTGCTTTACTTTTTATTAATTTTCTTTGCAAAAATTTCACCACGCATGTAACACTTGCACAAACCCCTAAGTTTGCCATCATACATCACCAGAAACTAATTCTAATAAAAGTCAGTTCTGGTAAAAGTGTGGGGAAAAAGTTACTCTCTGACATGACTGTAGAACTGTGAACTATCTATAACCTTTTATAGTGCAATTTGGCAAAGTCACCAAAATTTAAAATGTATCTGCCCTTTGACCCAGTAATTCAATGTCTGGGGACTTATTCTGTGTCATACTTGCTTAAAACTTATGTCCTTTGGTATTTGGGGAAGCATTATTTGTACTAGCAAAAAAAAAAAATAAGTAAAAGAAAAACAAAGCTAAGAGAGTGGTTAAATAAATTGTCTGTATATATTAAAATTAATATACACTGATTGAAAAGACTGAAGTCAATCTATATTCATTGCTAAGAAAAGCTCTCCAGGATGAACTAAATTTTAAAAGTCATGTTTAGCATACTGTGCTAGTATCTTCTTTCATAAATAATTTCTAAAGCATATTTTCTGATTGATATATAAGGATGGATTCATCTATACATATATTCAGGCACAAAAATGTTTTTGTAGACATATGCACCAAGAAAGTTTGAAAAGTGGCAAATTTTACATTTAGGACCTGAATGGGAATGGGAGTATGTTTTTTAGTTTTCATTGTACATTTACGCTGCCATCAAAATTTTCTGATCATGTGCATTTACATTTCCCAAATGTCTATGGGATTTATCATAACCACTGGGATTGAAGACCACTTTGAATTTTTTTTGTTTATTACTCATAAAAGTAATTTTTTAAGGCAGCAAGAACTTTCAAGTATGGAAGAAAAGCATCACATTAGCCATGGTAGGGTTCTTTGCTCAAAATGAAACATAAACAAATACTTCTACCTAACCCTGATCATATTCCTAATACTGGTTCATGTGATCACATTCTCTTCTTCACTCCAGAATAAGCATGTTCGATGAGGCACGAGTGTTTAATTAAGCACAATTTTCAAAAGCTGGATCAGGCCCCACTAGGCATATAAATGCAATATACTTAGCACCATAACTTTGCTAATAATATACACCCATAAGGTAAAAGCCCTTTTATAGATAGGTATTAGGTTAGCTAGAATCCAATTTATTAAAAACCTCCTGTATATTCTCATTGGTAAGCAATAATGCATTTCCATCCTTACATGAAATCTCTCAGGTTCCTTTATGGTTTTTTATTTTTTAAATAAGTACCATAAAACATTAATAAAAGTGCTCTTCTGGGTCTCTATTCAAATGTTTCTTGATTTGCAGATTTCATTAACAAAATCAAGAAATTTTTCTTTTGCCAGTATTACAGAGTGGGAAAAAGTTTTTAACACATGCTTTGTGCAAACTTGCATAATGGCATTAAAAACATCTTTGTGAGGCAGACTTGTTGAAATCAGAAATGATCTCTTCTCAGAACTAGGCTTATTTTCTCTTTTAATAAGCAGTAAGATAGGACTTTTAGCACACCAGGAGGCTGAAACCAGCCAGAGGATTAGTCTACTCTTAACTTTATTACTTCCCTTAGGGCAATGCTTTAAAAAAAACAATTATGATGCATCTTGAATTACATTTCAGCCCTCTCATGAAGAAGGAAAATTCTAAGCAATCTAGGGCCTTCTGCAGTCCCAACTCTGAGCTGGCCCCTTGGTCCTGGGAGGCAGACAAGAGAGGACTGTGCAACCTTCAACTTCATTTGAGGGTCAAACAGGGGACTTCTTCGAATGCAAGAGATATCTGATCTCTTTATTGTATGCTCTTGAGCAGAACTGAGAACAGTGGTCATAACCAATCATAACTCACTTCCTCACTGAGGCAGGTTCAGGGGACATGTCTCCCTCTCTTCCAAAGGCAATACTAAACAGTGACCAAGGCTAATTTCCCAAAGAGCATTTCTCATAGGATTTTTACAGGTATTACATGTTCTATATGTTATAATATACATTGTTTTCCAGGAAAAGTACATACAAGTAATAGCTTGATTGTAAGACTTGTTTTTGAACAATAAATACTTGCTCCCACAACACTGCTTGTTCTCAGGTTAGTGCATTTAGGGAGATTTTAGACCAATAAAAAATATTTGAACATGTGCCTCTCATAACTATGCTAAAAAGAACCACTGGAGAAAAATCTCACATTTCTACCAAAAATTCAAGTTTTCACCTATATATTGACTCTTAATTCACCTCACCAGACAGAAATAACAGCAGGTTAAAGAAATATTTGAGTTATTAAACTACATGATGAGTGGAAAGCAATGTCTTTGTCTTGGAATCCCAAGAAACTTCATGAATAGGAGAGAATTAGACACTGCAGAGAACCTTGTATTTTAATAATATGTAATAATAATTCTAATTAACATACATATCAATTATCAACACTGTCTACCCACAGAGTATTTTTTGCATGTTTACAAATAGTCTTGTGGACTTAACTGTTACATTATATAAATTCTATATAGTTTATACAATTTCTGCACAAATACTATATCTCATGAAGCTGCCATCAGAATAAGGTGTGTACTAATATTTCCTTTGTTTAAATAGTGAAAATAGAAATTGAGAAAGAATGAGTTTTTAGGATCACAGAGTAAGTTCATAACTTGAGTTGGGTATTTCTGCCTTCAAATCCCCTGCCATTCTATTATTACCCTATTTGCGTGCAATTAAATTAGACACACTACTAGAAATACTATGGTTTATATGAAATATTCTTGTTTATATGAAATATTCTTTATATACATTTGAGCTATAAAATAAAATTCCTATCTTTAAATAACATACCTATGTACAGTAGTCAATCAACTAACACATATTTACTAGGTGCCTTCTGCATGCCAAGAACTATTTTAGACTGTAACGGTGAACATTAAGAATCCTTCCTCTTAATGAGCTGACATTCTAGGAAGAGAGGAACAAAAAATAAACACAATATGTTAATTTAAGATACTGATAATTATGGAGAAGATGTGTTAATGTAACATGATAGAAAATGACCAGTATGGAAGGCTGTTTGGGATAAGGTGATCAGTAAATGCCTCTTTAAAGGAATGGTATTTGAATTAATAATCTAATTAAAGAGAAGGAATTAATCATACTTCTATCTGAAGGGAAGCTCAATCCAGGTAGAAGGATAGCAAGTGCAAAAGTTCTGAATTGTATGAATTCATGAGTTAGAAAGAAATCCAGAGTAACTGGGAACTATTGAGAAAGGAAAGAATATAAATAAAAAGGAGGTTGAAGAGATGGACAGGAGCTGAACCACATGGGGACTAATACTGTGGCTTAACAAAGTGAAGCTTTATTTCTTACACATGTCACATTCCAGTAACAGTCAGCTGGGGTGGGTGGTTTGCACCATGGAGACACTGAAGATCTCATCCTCCTTTCAGCTTATGGGAATGCCATCTTTAACACAGGGCCTGGGCTTTGCCACATGATAGGAAGAGAGTGGAGGATCCCACACAGAAAACTTTCACAGGCCAGGCCTAGGAGTCACATCCACTAACTCTGCCTACACTCAATTGTCCAAACTCAGTCCATCTCCACCAGTGAGGTGGGGAATAGAGCTTAGCTGTGTTTCCAAGAAGAAAAGAAGAAACCAGAATATTGGTGGGTGCTAGCATTCTTTGGCACTGGCTTTGCACGCATAGTTTAAAAAATGGACTTCCATATACAATGTGAAACCTTTCCAATATCTTAATTAGAAGAGCAAAAGGAGGCTATTATACAAATCAGGAAAAGAATTTATGGTGTCTGAACTGGTTGTGGCAAGGTAAATAAAGAGAAGTGATCAGGTTTGGAATATAGTTATTTTAGACGGAGGGGGTAGAGCTTATTTACATGATGGATATAAGTATGAAAGAAAGAAGAGTCAGAAATGAATTATTAATTTTTTTCTTCTTTTTTCTTTTTTTTATTATTTATCTATTACAGTTGTCCCAATTTTTCTCCCTTTGCTCTCCTCCAGTCAATAGTCTGCCCCCTATTCACACAGTCAATCCCCATATCTTTGTCCATGTCCATGGGTCATGCATATGTGTTCTTTGTCTGATCCCTTCATCTTCTTTCACCCTTTTGATTGGGAAATTGGCATAATTTATTGAAAGATAATGGCTTGAAGGAAATTAAATTTGGGACTGATGAGGGAGAGATTGGAGTCTATACTTCTATTTGGAAACAGTAAGATTGAAATAACTATTAGAATTCATTCCAAATGAATATATCAAATAAGAAGTTGCACATGTGAATGTGGAGCTCAGGAGAATAACTCAGTTTGGAGATACAAACTTGAGATCACCAGTGAAAAGACAAAATGCAAAATTCAGAAATGTTATGTTTTAATACTTGTAAGGAACTACAAAGAAATGTCATTTTGCAATACTTGTATGAAACTAGGGAAACAACACAGATATATCTTTTAGTGAATATTTTAAAATATAAAAGTGTAAATAAATTTCTCCACTTTCTAGCAAAACTATGTTTGGGAGAAGAATAAATTAATAAATCATACTATGAATTTACATCAGGATATGGATATAATTTCTTGTTTGCAAACAATACAAACATGGTGCTTCTGGCTGTAATAATAACATAAAATAGCTTTTCTATAAATCTTATTATATAGAGATATATGGCACTATACAGGCAAATTATGTATTTTCTGATCTTAGCTCTTAGAAACACTGAAAGCCATGGCTGAAAATCAAGATCCTTGATATTATCTACTAAAGCCTAAATATGTTAGATAGTAATAGAACTAGACCCAACCACAGCCAAAAAAATTATTTGATCATCAATGTAATGATTACATTATAAAAGTGCTCTATTCAATAAAATGTTTCAGGTTTTATTTTTAGTTCAAAAATGGCCACCATATATATTTCTAATTATTTTACCCAATGCACAAATAAGAGTTTAAAAGCTTCAGTATCTGACATTCTTCTTTATTAAAAAAAAAAAAAAAAGGCTGCATCAAAATATTTTAAGAGTATCTTTTTAGCTTGAACTCAACACTAGCACAAAAGTGTTCACCGTCATGTGGGTGGTTTTTTTCAATCCCAGCTAGGTTCTCCCCCAGGGTCCTGGGGTTATACATCATCTTATTACCAGTTTTCACTTGTATTCTTTGAGGAATGGGGGGATTTTGCTTTCGTTTCTTTGCTAGGAATTGCTTAACCCTGCAAGTCTTATGTGAATAGAAGGTAAAGGCAAAAACCAAGTGCAACTACTAAAATGGAAAGGAAGAAAAAGAAGGCTTAGTTTTATTATAGATGCCGTAGATTTTGTTTTCGATAAGCGACTAGCAAGCCCATTTTACCTGTGTCAACTGATCAACCAAATAGCCACTCAGGAAACGGATTTTAATGATTTTTATTAAAGAAACAAATTTTTAAAGTCAGTAGTTGGTCAATACAATCACTGTTTAAAAAAAGAAAAGAACATTACCAAAGCTTTACGTAAAAAAAGAAAGTGAAAATAGTGTAAACTTTACCCATATTAAAGACGAGTTATTGAAAAATATATAATTATTCTTATGTTGTTTAAAATTTTTTTACTCTTAGTGCGCAGAAGAAATGTGCATTGACCATCCTTACCATCTCTAAAATCAGAGAAGGAAAACTCTGACTCCAAAAAACCTCCGCTGCCTTGCGGCATACCTCTTCAGGAGAAAGGCTAAGGGAGTAAACCCCGACAGAAAATCCGGAGCCGGAGTCCCTAAGGCGGTTTGACGTTGTATCAACACCGGCAACTCCTGCGGCGCACCTGAAGCCAAGCTGTATTGACTTTCTCTTTCCCTTGGACCCTTCAGCTGCGAAGAGAGGGGGGGTCTGCTGCATGGGCAACAGCAGACCCTCCATTATCATCCTGCCCAGGCTCTGTAGCTTCAGTTTCACTGGAGAGGACACTCCAGCGTCATCGCAAGATGTCGACTCAACACGGGAGGAGACAGATACCGGTTATAAGCTCATCCGATTGGCGAAGGAAACAAGCGCCAGGGGTCTCCTCTGACGGTGGGAGAGGTCATTGCACCTCACTGGACAGCTACCGCCCGCCTCAAGGTGGGCAGCCCCAGCCAATTAGGTGCCGTCTCGCCATGGCTCGCCTGCCCCACTGGGTGTGTGGGGATCAGAGAGGCGCCTCTCGAAAAGTGGGCCACAAAACATCCGCACCAGTTAATTCCAAGAAAACAACAAGAAAGAAGCCTCCGGCTCTTCGCCTCGCTAGCTGGAACATCAGGACCATGTGCCCCGGACTTACTGCAGACCTTCCGTGGATCAAGGGTGCCAGGAAAACCGCTGTCATCGATAGGGAACTGGCACGACTAAACATCGACATTGCGGCTCTACAGGAGACCCGGTTGGCCGACAACGGAACTATCAGAGAAACCAACTACACCTTCTACTGGCAAGGGAAGTCTCCAGACCAACCAAGACAGCACGGTGTTGGGTTCGCTGTGAAGAACACGCTTGTTAACTCCATAGAGCCACCCACAGGAGGCACAGAGAGATTACTTACCCTACGATTGTCAACAACTTTCGGCCCAGTCAGCATTCTTAGCGCGTACGCCCCAACCCTCTGCGCCACCATCGAAGAGAAAGAACAGTTCTACCATGCACTGGACGAAGCGTTATCCAAGATCCCCAGAAGTAACGCTCTCTATCTCCTTGGAGACTTCAACGCAAGAGTAGGAGCCGACCACATGGCCTGGCCCACCTGCCTTGGAAACTTTGGGAGAGGAAAGATCAATGAGAATGGTCGGCGACTGCTTGAGCTTTCGTGTCACCACGGCCTGTGCGTGACAAACACATTCTTCAAGTGCAAAGAGATCCACCAGGTGTCATGGAGGCACCCCCGCTCCCGCCATTGGCACCAGCTTGACCTCGTCATCACCAGAAGAACGGATATTGGCAGCACCCTCCTCACCCGCAGCTACCACAGTGCAGACTGCGACACGGACCATACCCTCGTGGTAAACAAGGTGCGCATAATGCCGAAGAGGTTGCACCACTCCAAGATGAAGGGTCGCCCACGCATCAACACCAGTTGTGCCAGCAACCCAGTTAAGACCCAGAAATTCATCAACAAGATGGAAGATGCACTCGGCGAGGGAGTGGCGGCAGATGACATTATCGAATCCAATTGGCCACGTCTCCGCGACGCCATATACAACTCCGCCATTATTGCTTACGGGAAGAAAGAGCGGAAGAACGCTGACTGGTACGAGGCTCACTGGGAAGAAATGGAACCCGTGATCGAGGCTAAGAGGAAGGCCCTACTGGCTTACAAGGTCACGCCCACTCCCAGTACACTTCAAGCTCTACGGGCTGCCAGGAACAAAGTCCAGAAGACCGCCCGCCACTGTGCCAACACCTATTGGCTAAACCTGTGCAGAAGCATTCAGGAAGCCACCGATATAGGCAACGCACGAGGAATGTATGAGGGTATCAAGAAGGCAACAGGCCCAATCCCCTCCAAGATCGCCCCCCTTAAGTCCAAGACAGGTGAGGTCATCACTGACCAGGAACAGCAAATGCGGCGGTGGACCGAGCACTACCTCGAGCTGTACGCAACGAAGAACACCGTAACAGACACTGCTCTTAACGCCATCCCAGACCTACCAGTCATGGAGGAGCTAGACACCCCACCTACTGCGGCAGAGCTCAGCAAAGCCATCGACCGCCTCGCTTGCGGGAAAGCACCAGGAAGCGACGGAATCCCTCCAGAAATCCTAAAGAGTGGGAAACCAGTCCTGCTACAGCCGCTCCACCATCTACTCTGTCGCTGCTGGAAGGAGGGTTACATCCCCCAGGATATGAGAGATGCCAACATTATCACCATGTACAAGAACAAAGGAGACCGCAGCGACTGCAACAACTACCGGGGCATCTCTCTCCTCAGCGTCGTCGGCAAAGTATTCGCCCGGGTCGCTCTTGCCCGCCTGCAGACCCTTGCTTCCCGCGTCTACCCAGAGTCCCAGTGTGGCTTCAGAGCTGGCCGATCAACAGTGGACATGATCTTCTCCCTACGCCAGCTGCAGGAGAAGTGTCACGAGCAGCATAAACCACTCTACCTCGCCTTTATCGACCTCACGAAGGCGTTTGATCTGGTCAGTCGAAGCGGTCTCTTCAGCTTGCTACAGAAGATTGGCTGTCCACCACATCTGCTTGCTGTGGTCATGTCCTTTCACGACAACATGCACAGCACGGTGTCCTACAACGGCGCAACCTCTGAGGCCTTCCCAGTCAGCAGCGGAGTAAAGCAGGGCTGCGTCCTCGCGCCTACGCTGTTTGGAATCTTCTTCTCCATGCTCCTCCAATACGCCTTTAAGGACTGCAGCGAGGGTGTCTTCATTCACACCAGATCCGATGGCAAGCTCTACAACCTGGCCCGTCTACGAGCCAAGACCAAAGTCAAAGAGGTGCTCATCCGTGAGATGCTCTTCGCTGACGACGCAGCTTTGACATCACACTCCGAAGAGGGACTCCAGCAGCTAGTCACTTGCCTTTCCCACGCATGCAAGGAGTTCGGACTAGCCATCAGCCTGACGAAGACGAATGTTATGGCTCAAGGCACGGGGACTCCCCCATGCATCACCATCGACGGGTACACCCTGGAGGTTGCCAACGACTTCACTTACCTCGGGTCCACCATCTCGAGCTCTCTGTCAGTCGACTTGGAGGTCAACCGGAGAATCGCCAGGGCAGCCACAGTTATGGCCAGACTGAACCGGCGAGCGTGGAACAATTCCAGCCTCACTGAGAAAACCAGACTGCGCATCTACCAAGCCTGCGTACTCAGCACTCTCCTCTATGGCAGCGAGACGTGGACCACCTACGCAAGGCACGAAAGGAAACTCAACAGCTTCCACATGAGGTGCCTGCGACGCGTCCTGCATGTCGCCTGGCAGGATAAGGTCCCCAACACCGAGGTGCTGAAGCGAGCCAACATGAGCAGTTTGCATGCAGTTCTTAGTGAGAGACGCCTCAGGTGGCTCGGCCATGTCAAAAGAATGGATGCAGGCCGTATTCCCAAAGACCTCCTCTACGGCGAGCTAGCAGAAGGCAAGAGGATGACAGGGCGCCCAAAACTGTGGTTCAAAGACATCTGCAAAAAGGACATGACACAATGCTCCATCAATCTCAACACATGGGAAGTTCAAGCAGACGACCGCCTAGCCTGGAGGCTCGCGGTCAGGCAAGGTACGTCACGCGCAGAGGCTGCGTGCAACGAGGAGGCGGTCCAGAAAAGATCGAGGCGGAAGCAGCGTCAGCAGCAGCAACAACGGCCATCTGCCTTCACCTGTACCAAGTGCGGCAGGGATTGTCACTCCTGAGTCGGACTGCACAGCCATTCTCGGCGGTGCAGATAGACTCTTAAGAAGCTACACCATCGTCTCTCGAGACGGACGGCTGCCGACGGACAGACGATGACGACGACGACGACGACGTTTAAAATTGTATTATTAATAATTTCTAATAACCTTTCCTTCGTGCATACATACATTATCTTTAATTAAAATCCCAGTAAGGGGTCAGCACTGCTCTCTTCTTCAGTGACTCTTTTAAGGAATCTATATCTGAAGTGAAAACAAGAGCACTGAATCACACAAATATCAAGGAATTCCTAAGCTCTCCATGCACAAGCATATAAACAAATGCTGCCTAGAACATCATAATCCAGAGCAACTTAATCAATATCTGACTCATTCAGAAAGCTTACACACAGATCCCACCTTTTCTTCAACCAAGAAAGAAAGTAAACGCATTTTAAGGTCATATCTAATCACATCCCTCACAATTAAACCAAGTCCCCATAAACAGGAGAACAGTTAAGGACACAACACAATCCTCAGCATGGTAATCACAGCCCTCCTGGATTTACACCATAAATCTCTACTTATCCCCCACAGTTCCCTTATGTGTACTTTGTATCGGCCAAACTGAACAAATCTTTGTTCTCCCAATCCATAGCTTTATCTGTCATCTTATTCCACTTGATATTTATTTTTTCAAATCCTACACATACTAAGGCCTATTTCTTCAGATACATTTTTTTCTCGTGTCAATAACCTTCTTACATGTTTTGCTTTGCACAAGCACTCAGACACAGACACAGACATGATGCTACATTCTTTATATGTCCTCTGCACTGCCACACCTCTACAGAGCACTTGTGTTGTAATTATGTAGCTATTACAGGTTCATGTTATCCGTTCTGAGTAGGTAAGAAGCTTCTTGAAGGCTAGCACAGTGCCTCACTCAGAGAGGAAAGTAGTAGTTAAGAATGCACTGGAATACAAGTTAGGAGACTTGAATTTGAAACCCACTTACTACCTGCTTAACCTCTTTCTCTCTCTAATTTCCCTTTATTCATCTCTAAAATGCATATATCAGAAATTATCATGTAGTATGATTATGAGGCTTACATTGATAATGCATGAGAACCCTTCTACGAGCAAAGCATAAAGAAATATATATATATCACTATTTTTCATTTAAAATGTACCTATTTAATGCAAATGTTCAAATAATATTTTCTATTCTTATCACATTGAAGAAAAGAAGACATGAAATATTATAAAACAAGAGTAACTCTGTAGTCAGTCCAGATCCAATTAGAGACCAGGCAAAAAGGACAAAGACCTAAAAGGTGCATAGCTGGTTGATGTCAATAAACTAAATGTTACTGCACCATTTACCCATTCTATCTGGATGGCAAAATGGCACAGAAAAATACCCTAGGGTTGGGAGATATTAAAAATCATTCTTCTGATGTAGAGGCTCAGATAAAGCATCTCAAACCCTTAGAAATTAAGATGGTATGCTGCCTTGATTGTTCTGTACTGCAATCGACCCAACAAGGAGGGTCCATTGTATTGAAAATCATTAGAATAGATAGATGGAGAAAATGTAGTTTTATTATAAAGGCAGAAATATCACAGAAAAAAACATGACACTTGAAAGTCTATTATCAAGAAAAGAAACTGAAGAAAATGTAAACTGAGACAGAAAAATGTTTACATAGAGCAAGTATCTTATATACTTTGGTATGTACTGTATTATATAGCATAATATCGTAAATGGCATTCATAATAATGATCATAATAACTTTAAGTATTCTCTGTAGTGTTTAATTAGCCAGAGATGCTTATAATACTTGACAGAAATATTTCATACAAAACTATATATAAATGATGTTTCAGCAATTTCCTGATCTAGAAAACTGTTGTAAAAATGATAGAATTTGCAATAACAACAGATAAATGAAACATTGCATTAATTAAGTATAACATTTCATTTAATTCAATGTAAGTGTACTAGGATTTTAAAGAAAGCATTCAAAAAGTTCCTGAGTTGTCAGTGAAGATTTCAAGAAGCTGGTAGTGACTGCTTTCTAGTTGGACTCATTGGGAATAAGAGGAAGAGGAGATGGAATTGCAGGACAAAGGAACAACATTGTTAAAAAGTGGGGGAATGAACATATATAGTATGTTCTTGAGCCATAAAGAGACCAGCTTAGAGAAAATAACTCTGATACTGTCAAGGTAAGAAACATCCAAATGTGGAATTTTTATGAATTTTTTTAGCCAAACTGACAATTTCCAGGAAGCACAATCTCAAAAGAGAAAATGCTCCAGAGAATAGCGGTTTTGTATCTTATTTATACATTAGAATCAAAGGAGGACACAGAGGAGGATTACATCAAATCCACTGGTGACAGATTTAAGGGAGAAGGAGAAAGCAAAGCAGAAAAATATCTGGGTTTGGATAAAAAATAAAATGAAGCAACACAGACTTCTTTTACATCAGTGGGTACAGGACAGTTAATAGTTAACATTTACAGCACTCAGAGATGGTATGGAGTGGGGACAAAATAAAAATGAGGGGCTCTGTGGTCTCCTGCTGTGGTGTGGTAGGGGTGTCCTGAGGGGCCTGGGAAGGGATTGCTCTCACATTCCAAAGGTGTGTTATCTTAGATGCAAAAAGACAACAGACAGGCTCACTTAAGGTAAAGATTGACCTTTGGGTTTTTTCTGGGGTTTTTTTGTTTTGTTTTGTTTTTTAAATATATTTTATTGATTATGCTATTACAGTTGTCCCAATCTTCCCCTTTGCCCCCTTCCAGATGGTACCCCCCATTCCCTCCAGCAGTGCCCCCCCACACACACCTTACTTCATGTCCATGGGTCGTGCATATAAGTTCTTGACCTTTGTCAAGAAAGCTACAGGCCTAGCACGGGACCACCTGCCTCTACCTGCTCTTAGTGAGGAGTCTTTATGTTCAGACCATCCCATGTGGTTACTGTCAATCTCTGAGTTTGCAGAGCCTCCCATGCAGGCCTCTGCTGAGCTTGTCAGCCTTAGTATGTGGCCTCTTTTTTGTCCACAATATCTAACAATGTAGCCAGAACATAGAAAGAAACTTAAAAGCCATGAAGAGAAATTTGGTTCTAACAGAACATGAAATAGAGTAACTGAAAGCTTCTGAGCTGGAAGCAATCTGATAAAAAGCATTATTTAAGCGAAGCTGTTGTTATTTGTGTTGTCTGCTTATTTGTTTCATCATCTGTTTTTAAGAAGATACTGTATTAGTAAGACGGGAGATCAGAAAACCAGTTAAAAATTCTGAAACAACTAAAAATGATCCTTCCTTTCTTCCTTCTTTCCTTCCCTCCTTACTTCCTTTTTTCTTTCATTTTCTCCCTTCCTTCCTTCAGGTGCACCAATACATGAAGCAATCCTATGAAAGGGTTTTATCCTCTAGACAGTATTAAAATGTATATAAATGAACAAGGTTTAATTACTGATGTAGCATCATTCCCAGCCCTTCACTTCCTGTGCCCACTAAAGAAAATTCTAGCTTAGCTCCCTCCATGTCTCTCTTACCCTGTTGTAGGTGTGGGGTCCCGAAGGGTTGTTCAGGGGCTTTTCGACTGAAACAAAATAGGAAGAGGCAAAGTCTGCAGCTAGGGAAGAGGTCTTTGTGGGAATTCAGGGGAATTTAGAGAATAAGGCATGAGAATGGAAAAGCAAAAATTACACTGTACAAAGCTAAACAGGCAAAGAATCCAAGGCCCTCCCACAGAGAATGGGAGGGAGTGATGGTATCATTCTCGAGGATTCCACTTCAGAAAGATGGCTCCTTGGTTCCTGAGAAAAAGTCCTGGGCTGTCACTGTAAAACCGGTTTACATCTCAAAGGGGCAGAGAAAGAATGTATACGTTTCTAAACTAAATGCTCTGAGAAAAGAGGACTTGGGGACCCAGAGGCAGGAAGAGGCCTGTCTAAAGTCTGGTCAAGCTGAGGGAGTCAGTAAGGGCTGGCCTGGTCAGAAGCAAAGTGCTCTGTAAGAGAAACCTGAAAGAAAAAGTGTTTAAGGGTTATTAGTAGCATGAACAAAAGCAGTGCCCTTCATGGCATTTGAGAAATATGAGGAAAAAACTTGAATTCCTATGCAATTATTATTTGGCTTTAGTTTTTTTTAATCACCACATGACTCTGAGACAAAATGCTGAGCTTTTTTGAGTATTACAAAACAGTATTAAAATACCAACTTCCAGAATAAAACCAGCATATCACATTAAACTTTAATTAGCCTCCTTCTAATAGAAAATAATTCCTTAAAGGAAGGAATGTATCCTGATCTCAGATATGTTAACAAAGGAAGTCTTCATATTAAAATGTTTTCCTGGAAATCAAGAAAACAACATTTCATAAATAGTAATAATATCACCTAATACAGGAAACTAATGAACAACACAAACAAATGAGCAAAATTGAACCAGAGGCATGTAAACAAGGAACAGACTAACAGTTACCCGGGGGTGGGGGGCGGAGGGAGAGAAGGGGGTAAGAAGGGGAAGGGTCTAGTCAAAGAACATGTATAAATGACCCATGGACATGGACAATGGGGTGGGGATTGACTGTGGGAGAAGGGGTGGGTGGGGTGAGGGGGAGCAATGGGGGAAAAGGGGGGACAACTGTAATAGAAAAACAATAAATAAATCAAAAAACATTTTTTTAAATAGTAACAATATTGTATCACATGGAGAAAACACAAGCATACTGACAACTTCCTTTGTCTGTGGCCAGTAAAATAGTTGGTATAAAGATGACTTGTTCAAACAGCAGCCCACACCAATGCCCCTGTTTAATGTGTAATATTTGAGATGTAGCTATTTCACAAAGATATTGTTAAGTTCTTAGGGGGGGAAAGGAAGAAGTTTCTTTTATTTCAAATGCATAAGGCTACATATAATAAATTATTTCTCTAGTGAAGTTGGTTTTACACTTGTAGAGTTATATTAAGTTTCAAGAGAAAGAGCATAAAACTCTGTTAACACAATCGTTTCCTTTTTCCTCCTAGTTGGCTATATGCTTGCATAAATAGATAAATTACCAAAAGATTCCCCATCCTAGGCCTAATTGCCAAAGAAAACGTGACTGAAGCAACAAAGTACTGAAGATTGACTTTTCTCTCAGCACTTCATGTGACGGCCCTAACCAGCAAAGGTTCTAACCTGCAAACTTCCCACATCCATTGTTTCTCAAAGTCCAGGTAATAGATTGGCCTTTCTGCACATCAATGTGGGGGAAGTAGGGAGAGCTATTAAAAGGAGATGCCCTCAAAGCACTCAAGTACCTAAATACTCTTTTTAAAATCTTTATTTGTAAGGTATAACCCCCTCAACAGAAGCCACTGACCATCTGTTGGCTTTAATGAACTACCAATAGAAACTGTTTTGATCTTTTTTTTTAATGTGTTTTATTGATTATAATGTTACATTTGTCCCAATTTCCCTTCCCTCTTCTCCCATCCACCCGGTGGCCCCCCCTCCCTCCAGTTGTCCCCCCCTTTTAGACCATGTCCATTAGTTGTGCATATAGTTCTTCTCAACCTCTCTGTCTATTCCATCCCTCCTACGATGTTTCTTAATTCCTATACCATCTCCCTCCCTCTCCCCGTTCCCGCTCCCTGCTGACCTCCCCCCAATATGCTCCCCATACCTATAGTTCTTTTTCCACTCTCGTTACCTGTTTAGTTTGCCTTTGTTTCAATTCCCTAGCTTCTGCTGTTGTTTCTTGTGATGCAGTTTTCATTTTAGTGTTCATAGTTTTGATCCTCCTTTTTCTAAACCAGTCCCTTTAACATCTCATATAACAGTGGTTTGAATCTAATGAACTCTTTCAGTTTTATTTTGTCCTGGAAGCACTTTCTCTGCCCTTCTATTCTGAATGATAATTTCGCTGGATAGAGTATTCGTGGTTGTAGGTTTTGGATTTTCATTACTTTGAATATTTCTTGCCAGTCCCTTCTTGCCTGCAGGGTCTCCCTTGAGAAGTCAGCTGATAGTCTAATTGGGACCCCTTTGTACATGATTCTTTTCTTCTCTCTTGCTGCTTTTAAGATTCTCTCTTTATCTTTAACTTTTGACATTTTGATTATAATGTGTCTTGGAGTGGTTCTCCCTGGGTCCAGTTTTTTTGGAACTCTCTGTGCTTCCTGGACCTGTAAGTCTATTTCCTTCCCCAAGTTTGGGAAGTTCTGCTTTATTATATTTTCACTTAATTTTTCAATTTCTAGTTCATCTTCTTCGCCCTCTGGCAAACCAATGATTCTTATTTTGGGCCTTTTATAGCTGTCCCAGAGGTTTCTGATCCTCTCATCATTTTCCTTGCTTCCCGTTTTTTCTCTCTGCACTGGTTGACTGTTTGTTCCTTCTCTGTGTTCTGGTTTGTTGATTTGAACTCTGGATTTTTTTCCCTCACAATCTGTCTCGTATGTGGTTTTGTTCCTTTCATTATGAGTGTTTTTCGATTCTTTCTCATCTTTTTCCAGATCTTTTGTTAATTCTGCAAGCCACCTGATAACAATGGCCCTGAACTGAGCCTCTGACAGGTTTCTTATTTGTTCATCTGTCAGGTTCTTCATCTGTTGCCTGGTGAGCTGTGCCACCGGGATTTCTATAGTTGTCTGCCTCATTTTGACAGATGCATTTTGTTTTCTTGTGCCGGCTATAGGGGGCAGTGGCTGTGCACTCGTCACAACCCAGTGACCAGTGGTGATCCGCAACCTATTTCACAGCCCTGTGGCGGTTTGTGTGGGGGTGGGTGTCCAAGATGGATTCACGCAGTTATTCCGCTAGGAGACCGGGATCCATCCTCCTGCCCCCTGGGCCTCACTGTTCGAGGCGATGTGGTGGCTGCTTCTCCCAGCGTTGGGGTCGTGAGCCGCGGGGGTTTCACTGCAGCTGGGATTGTCCTCCCTGCCGCTGGGATTGTTCTCCCTGCCGCTGTCCCAGGTGCGACCTCAAACAGCACTGCCCCCTTTCGCTCTTACCTGCCCAAAGAGCCCCGCTGGTCTATAACTTTGTACGTTGGGCTTCTGTGTAGTTTTATTTTCTGGAATTTCTAGTTATCTTTTGTTTTGAAGTAGTTGTATTCCTCTCTAGTTGTAGAGGGAGGCCGAGCATGTCCGTCTAAGCCTCCATCTTGGCTGGAAGTCAGAAACTGTTTTGATCTTAATTGGACCTCAGTGTGAATGTTTCTCAGGAATAAACAAATTACAAGTTTCTCTAAATGCCAATTTTCCTCATTGTTGCCTTTTCAATGACTTTTCATTAAACCTCCAATACTAAATCATCAAATCAATAATGCATAATAGGCTTCCTAATTTCTCTAAACCTCCAGTTCCTTTCTCCCATATATTTGATTCTTGGCAAATTTGAGGATTTTCTGAAACATGCTGGATATACTGACTAAAATTCCTTGAAGTTTCTCCCCACCCCCAATAAAAAGAAAAACCAACCTTTGCCTTTTTCTTCACACTGAAGAAAATGTAAAGGAGAAAAAGATGGTTCATCATTTCTTGTAATGGTGGGAACTTAGAAAATAAACTGGAGTAGAATTTATTTATTTATGTTAATAATGTTATCATTACACTTTCCTTGTTTTGAGGAAAATATAAAGCTCATCTGTCCACTCAATTTAATTTGTCAAATATTCATGAAATGCCATTAGATAAAATATATTCTCCTAAACACTGTGGGAAATATAGAAAATAGCATCATATATTTCTGTTTTAATAGTAGAAATTAAGCCATGTTTACCAAACAAAATGTATTTCAAGTCTGAATGTGGTAAGAGAGGCATTAAAAAATCACAAGGACAATTCAAAAAGCAAAATGCCACCTCCATTTCAAGAGAACCAGAAAATAACATATCCTGTCACTATAGTTCTGTGTTAAGACATGACTTAAGATTGGTTTCTTTAACCAGGGAACACTAACAAAAATAATAACAACAATAAAAAGGGTCTATTAATTTTTAATAATTAATTTATGATTTGAGAGCAAGATCTAGAGAATGTTGATCATGAAACAAGAAAGCTTTTTCTTCATTTACAGTTGACATTTAATGTTACATTAGTTTCAGGCAGCAAGTTTTAATATGGCTCTAAAGTAGAGATGAAAAGTTTGGATCTTAAAAAATGTAGGCCAGTTTAAAGGGTTATTGTGGTAAATACTGAGCACTGAGAAACAGAGCTTGAAATGATGGAAAAGGTTGAATAGTAAAATCAGATTCACAAAGACCAGAAATGTTATCCAGAATTAAACCATACTAACAATTTCAAGGAGACAGGAAATCCTAAGGAAAGAGAAGAATGCAGGAATCTGGGAGAGCCAGTGTGCTCCCCAGGCCCTTCTGTGCAGCCTTTGCAGGGCTCTGGCCTGGCTGTGATGTATGAGCTTTACAGGTTGCCTGCAGAAACATTACTTACATAAAAAAAGGTAGTTCTGTTGTGAAACATCTCCATTTTCTACACAGATGGTTATGTAACTTATGTGATATTTTCCAGGTAGCTATGCCCATAAATTCATATTTTTCCAAGTTTAATACAAGCAATCCTAGACAAACCAGATACATGTGCTAAAATTTTTCCAAGTATACGAATTTTCCCTCTAGTAAATACCACTACTATGTTTGCCAGGAACTCTATCTTTAGAAAGTTTACAAGAGGTTTGTATGTATCTTTCCTGCCAGGTGCATCCCACAGCAAAAGGAGAAAATGACTTGCAGGTCTATAATGAACATTTTCCTTTCCAGTCCACACTCTGACATTAGGTAATGTACCTCCTTGACATATATTTCTGGGGTATCTTTTTATTATTTGTCTTTCAATATTTTATACAGAAGAATAAACCTAACATCCTGACAACTACCATGATCTGAGCACATCCAATGGAAAATAGGAATATCTTCTACAAAGCATGTTAATTGTGACCATATTCTTTCAGGAGTCATCATATTCTCTTACAAGTTAGATTACTCTTTTCTCCTCTATCACCTATAGTTATTTGAACCATTTATATCTTTTGATGAAATTATTTGGGTATTATTTTAGAAATGACTACATACACATATTTCTGGCCAATTGGTATTCATACATATCATCTGTGGGCTTCAAATCAACCCCCCAAAATATTTTCTAATCATTGTATAATCTTATCAATTAACAAGCTATTTGTTATAATATATAGCTTTGGAAGAAAGATTAAAGTAACATTTAACACATGGGATAAACTAGTTCTAATTATAGTATCATTCTCCATTCTTTCCAAACAGAAATGACATGTTCCCATGTATCACAATATCCCAATGACTAGGATGACGACTTAGAAGGTGTTGTTTGGGACATTCTAGATTCCATGTGTTTTTTGATATAACCATATTCCAGATATCAGTGTACAGGTATTTACAGACACAGGTTTCCATGTATTAAGTTCTGCCATCACCCCTCTGGTTCCCACAGGTACAACATGCTGTTGTTCATCATCGGTCTTACCCAAACAAGTCACAAAGGGAAGACAAATTCATTTTGTACCCATGATACCTGAGTCATTAGAAAACAATAATAGAAGTCTCACTCTCCAGTGACAGCCTGCCATAATACAGGATTAGCATTTTGTTCCCATAAGTTTACCCTGTCAGCCTAGTCTTTCAACACTCCTGGACACTGGCTTTTAAAAGCATTAGACTCAGTCGTGACTAGAATATCTAATAGTCCTTCTTTGGTGAGGACAGAAAACTCCTCCTAGTGTTGTCAGTGATTATGGTGCTCCAGTACAATATTTATTAATTATTGAATAGTTTATTTACATAGAGAGCTTGATTAGCCTCACTTCAGGGATTTCTGAAAGAGAGCTCCCTCTAGTGTCACTGTTTGGGTTAACAAGTCTTTCTCATTCACAATCACCATCACACAGGAACATTATTTCAAACTTGACTCAATACCTAAAGGCATCTCCTAAAGTCTCCACAGGACATATGGAGTGCCAAGGCCATTGCTTATATTAATGCCATTTAATATGTATGGGATTTGTGCAATTTGGAAATACAATCTACAAAGAAAATTACTGTGGTTCACTCTGACTGGTATGGCTCTTGGGTTGAACATTATCCCACAAACCAAAAGGTCACTGGTTTGAGTCTCAGTCAGGGCACATGCCTGGGTTGCAGGCAAGGTCCCCAATTTGAGGCATGTGAGAGGCAACCCACTGATGTTTCTCTCCCTATCTTTCTCCCTCCCTTCCCCTCTCCCTAAAAAATAAATAAAATCTATTTAAAATGATTTTTCAAAAAATACTGTGTCCTACATGAGTCTGTCAATAAGATTCATTTTACCCTCAAGTAAAGCTAGTTCTGGGTACACCATAATGCTTCTTATAAACCTCCCTCGTGCACCTCCAGAAGAGACTTACTGGCAATTTGGGGGTCACCAGGTTCCATTTCAGCTTTCTTTAAATGCATTCCATGCATATTTACATTTGATATACTCAAAGGGACAAACCAAGCACTCCATCATATCCAGGCAGCTGCTGCAGCAATGCATCACCATAACTCATGCCCACACAGAATGCTGAAGCTCTGCTGTTTGGCATCTCTACCCAATAAGATTCATTGGCAGTGTTTCTCGCAAGTCAAATGACAAATAATGGTAAAGACTACAGCTTGTAAACAATAAACTGAATGACAGCTGTCGTTGGGCACAGTAAGCTGATTCATGAGAGGATACTGCATCACCTCTCAAATTGTCCAGGTGGAGTCCGATTCCCCTTCCTTAGAAAAAAGAGCTTGGTGGGGGGTAAGGGGGTGGAGAAGATGACGGCCACGTAGGTGGAAGCTGAGTCCACTTGCTCTTGCCCCCAACTCGGATTTTCAGCTGCTCTTCTGACCATTAACCTGAACAATCAATGGAATCTTAGCTGATAGGAAGTTTTGAAGCCAAGGAGTATAGAAATTGCTTCGCACCATTCAGTCAGGAGATTTTATAAGTTAAAGAGGAAATACCCTGTGTATGAGGCGCCAACAGCAGCAGAGGCACCAGACAGAAATCACAGCTTTGGAGCTTCCTCCCCTCTCGGAGCAGGGGCCCCAGTCAGGAGTGACTTGGGAGGACATACACAGAGTCTGAGAGACCCAGGCTACACACAGACAGCAAGCAGCGCAACCACAGCTGCAGCGCCCTCCTGGAGGGTTCCAGATAGGGACTCAATCTCCTGAAATAAGCAGGTTGCCACACCTGGGTCTGCCAGAGGCACCTGCAGGCTGCAGCCAGCCATGACCCTGAGAGACATGTTGCTTTGTGGGGAGGTGGTATGTGCGGAAAACCAGACGGTGACTCAGTGCTGCAGTGTAGGCACCGCATGGAGACTTTTTAAAGAGGAGCTGAAGTGTGGCTGGGCAAAGACCCCGCACACAGCTGCTCTGCCAGCAGAGAGACCAGATTGGAAGCGCAGTTACAAAGAGAAATGTAGCAGAACAGGAAAAGTGCTTCTCTTGGGCCCATTTTGAACCTCTCTCAGACACACCAAGACACACTGGATCTATGGGTTCTTTCCCACTGAGATCAGCTGGGCAAAGAGACCAGAGACTGGCACAGCACAGAGGGGAGGCCAAAACGGAGATCTACCTTGTTGCGTGGATTTGGGAAGAAAACAGGTTTCCCCAGTCTCAAGTCTGCAAGAGGCGCCCTGCCCTCTGCCCCCAGCATGAGCTAATCAGCTGCTGCTAATGCTGCAGGGGAGAGGAACTGTGCAGAAAGGGAAAATTGCTTTTCACCTGTTCTGAAATTTTCTCAGCTGCACCAACCCAACTAGACCTCTGAGTCCATTCCCACTGAATCCTGCTGGGCAAGATCAGAGAGTTACACAAAAAGGGGTTTGCTGGGCCCACCCAGCTCAGCTAGCAGGCAACCCAGGGGCTGTGCAGAACAGAGCAGTCAGGACTGTGTCTCCCACAAAGGCAGTGGGCTGGGATTAGACTGGCAAGAGTTGAGTGCCTGAGATTCTTTGCAGACCCCTCCTCCTGCAGAATACAAACCTCTGAGAAGGAAAAAGTGTGCCCATCCTCCTCCTTCAGAACTGCAAACACCACATCCAATGGGGAAACTCTGCATAACAGTCCTGCCAGGCTCAGGATCCCCCTGCTAGGTACATTTCCACAGGGGAAAGAAAAACTCCAAAACGGGCCTTTTTGAACCTTTCTCAGCCTGACAAGCCATGCTGGTTCCCCAGGTCCTATTCCACTGAAACCAGTTGAGCAGAGAGAGCAGAGACTGGTGCAACAGGGGTATTTAGAGCCCTTCTAAGCGGTGGCTCGTATCCAGAGCTACCATCAGCATCAAGCAGGAAAGAGCTGACCCTTTTACACAGATTGGTCCCTCACATGAAAAGGACACCTAACTCATCAGAAACTATACATTACTGGAAATAACCTGGGACAGATCAAAATGTGTGGCACAGGTGTAGGGGAACACATCCACCATCTTCCCTGAAGTCTGAACAGCGCCTCCCAGAGGAGATCCAGGGGCCCCTCCTCCTGATCACACCAAAGCCCTCTCAAAAACAGGCGAGTCAGTGGAGAGGATAAGACTAACAGCAAGACCACATCTATCCGAAGGCAGGTGGAGGTGGTACCCATGATGCTTTTGGACATTAGATGAGCTACCTACCGCTGGGCCTTATGCTGCTAAAAAGCCATCAGTGCAGACCAGCAAAGTCTCTCTGGACACAGCCAAGCCTGAAGGAGACAGCTGCAGACTATGGAATGCTTGTAGCCTCGAATAGGCTGGCTAGGGCTAGACAGGAACAGCATCGGACGTTACCAGAGACCTGTCCAGAAGAAGAAGCTAGCAGGCAAGCACTAAACTCCTGAGACAAACTCACCTTGTTCTTTTTTATTATTTGCATTCTTCTTCCTTTTGCTTAGCTTCTTAACATTTTTTCTTTTTCTTCAATTTTGTTTCTATTTCCACTATTTTTATTTCAAATCTCATATTTTACTCTCCCTTTTTTACTCTATTTTGCATTCTTCCCTCCCCTTATTTTCATTTTTAAAGTTTTCCCTTTCTTCACCTTGATTCTATTCCCTGTTCTTATTTCTCCTCCCTCTAAACTCTCAAAATCATTCTTCTTTCTTTTAGTCATCTCATAATCTTTTTTCCTTTCTTATAACATTCTTATTCTCCTTCTACCTTTATTAATCTTTGCTCATTTATAATTAATATCGCAGCTGTGTTGGGGCTACTATTGCTGGTGTGGGATTTGTTTTCTGTGTTTTTTTTTGTTTGTTTGTTTTGTTTTGTTCTTTCAGGACCTATAAGCAGCATACAAGAAAAGTGAGGGTTGAGACTCTCAGAAAGACAGACAGAGAGGAAAACCCACAACAAACGAGCCAACAACAATCAAAATCTAAGTAAAACAGAAGAGCTCACATAAAGGGCATAAAGGAGCATCCAGCTCAGGAGATCAAGGTACTGCACCACTGAGTCCCACATGCTTCCTACCACACAGAAGGCCACACATGAAGACAGGGAGTCAAAGCAGATCAATATAATATGTAGAAACAAACACAAAGAGTCACCTAGAATGGAGCGACAGCAATGCAGTCATTGTAGGGGGTTTTGACACCCCACTGTTAACATGGATAGATCTTCCTAATCAGCAAGGATACTGCAACATTGAACAACACTCTAGATCAAATGGAGTTAATTGATATTTACAAAATATATCACCCCAAAGAAGCAAAATACACACTTTTCTCAAATGCATATGGGTCATTTTCAAAGATAGGTCACATGGTAGGATACAAAAAAAGCCTTAACAAATTCAAGAAAATTGTAGTCATATCAAGCATCTATTTGGATCACAATGGCTTGAAACTAGAAACCAACCTCAAGAAAAAACTGAAAAACATTCAAATATATGGAGGCTGAAGAAAATGTTATTAAATAATGAATGGATTAACATTGAGATCAAAGAAGAAATCAAAAAGTATTTGGAAATAAATGAAAATGAACACACAACAACCCAACAACTATGGGACACAGTGAAGGTAGTCCTGAGAGAGAATTTCATAATAATACAGGCCTACCTTAAAAAAGATAGAAAAATCTCAGAAAAGCAACCTAGTGCTATAAGAACTAGAGGAACAACAATAAACAAAGCTCAGAGCGAGTAAAAGGAAGGAAATGATCAAGATCAGAGCAGAATTAAATGTCATAGATACTAAAAAATGAAAATAAAAAAATAAAAAATTTCAAAGGATTAATGAATCCAGGAGCTAGTTCTTTGAAAACATAAACAAATTTGGCAAAACTGTAATCAGCCTCTTCAAGAAAAAAAGAGAGAGTACCCAAATAAATCAAAAATGAAAGAGGAGAAGTGACAACTGTTATCACATAAATACAAAGGATTGTAAGAAATTACTATGAACAACTATATGCCAAGAAATTGGACAACCTGGGGAAAAATGGATACATTTCTTTAAATATATAATCTTCCAAAACTGAATAAGGAAGAAGCATAAAACCTGAATACACTGATAACAACTAGTGAAATTGAAGCAGTAATCAAAAAATTACCAGCACACAGAAGCCCTGGACCAGATGGCTTCACAGGTGAATTTTACAAAACATTTAGGAAAGAACTAACTCCTATCCTTCTCAAACTATTCCAAAAAACCCAAGAAGAGGGAAGGCTCCCAAACTCTTTGTATGAGGCCAGTATTATCCTAATTCAAAACCAGGAAAAGACACAACAAAGAAAGAAAATTACAGGTCAATATCTCTGATGAACATAGATGCTAAAATCTCCAACAAAATATTAGCAAGCTGGATCCAGCAATACATTAAAAATATCATACACCATGTCAAGTGGGATTTATTCTAGGATTCAAGGATGGTATGATATTCAAAAATCAATAAATTTACTATATATCACATAAACAAAATGAAAAACAAAAATCACCTGATTATATCAACAGATGTTGAAAAAGCATTTGATAAAATCCAGCACCCATTTATGATAAAAACACTCAGCAAAGTGGGAATAGGGAAACATACCTCAACATAATAAAGGCTATATATAAAAAAACCTACAGCCAACATTATACTCAATGGGCAGAAACAAAAAGCATTTTTCTTAAGGTCAGGAACAAGACAAGGATGTTTGCTTTCACCACTCTTAACCAACATAGTACAAGAAATTCTAACAGTAGCAATCAAACAAGAAGAAATAAAAGGCATTGAAATAGGAAAGGAAAGAAGTAAACTTGTCATTATTTGCAGATGACATGATAGTGTATATAAAAAAACTTTCAGATTCCACCAAAAAGCAACTTGACCTAATGAGTGAATTTAGCAAAGTAGCAGGATACAAAGTCAGCATTCAGAAACTGATGGCATTATTTTCACACTGAGGATCACAAAGAGAAACTAAGGGGAAAAATCCCATTTATATAGGAACAAAAAATAAAGTACCTAGGAATAAATATAATCAAGGAGGTAAAAGACCAGTGCTTGGAAAACTATAGAGCACTGAAGAAAGAAATTAAGGAAGATAACAAATAAATGGAAGCATATACCATGTTCATGGATTGAAAGAATTAAAATTAAAATGTTCATACTACCCAAAGCAATCTATAGACTCAACATAATTTGTATTAAAATAGCAATTGCATATTTCACAGATCTAGAACAAATACTCCAACAATTTAAATGGAACAACAACAACAACAGAAGACCCCAAATAGCCTCAGCAATCCTGAGAAAGAGGAACAAAGTTGGAGGGATCACTATACCTGATATCAAACTATACCACAAGGCCACTGTACTCAATACAATCTGATACTGGCATAAGAACAGACAAATAGATGAATGGAACAGAATAGAGAGCCCAGAAACAAATCCATGTCTTTATGGTCAATTAATATTTGACAAAAGGAACAGAACATACAATGGAGTAAAGATAGCCTCTTCAATAAATGATGTTGGGAGACCTAGACTAGTACATGCAAAAAAATGTAATTAGACAACCAACTTCACACTATGCATCAAAATAAGCTCAAAATATATAAAAGACTTATATATAAATCATAGCAGAAAACATAGGCAGTAAAATTTCTGATATCTCATGTAGCAATATTTCTGCCAATATATCTTCTAGGACAAGGGAAATAAAGAAAAATATTTAAAAGTGGACTAACTCAAATTTAAAAACTGCACAGCTAAAGAAACCATCAAAATGAAAAAGGTACCAATGATATGGGAGGACATATTTGCCAATGATATATAGGACAGGGATTTAATTTCCAAGATATATAAAGAACTCATTCGAATCAACACCAGGAAGACAAACAATCCAATTAAAAATGGGCAAATGATTTCCTCCAAGGAGGACATATAGATGGCCCATAGACATATGAAAAGATGCTCAACATCACTAGCTATCAAAGAGATGCAAGTTAAAATGACAATGATATATCACTTTACACTTGTCAAAATGTCTATCATTAATAAATCAACAAACAACAAGTGCTGGCAAAAATGTGGGAAATATGGAACCCTAATGCACTGTTGGTGGGAATGCAGACTGGTGCAGCCACTATGGAAAAAAGTATGGGATTTCCCCATACTGTTTTTAACAATGCAACTACCTTTTGACCCAGTAATGCCAGTGCTCAGAATATACTCTCAGAATCCCAAAACACCAATTCAAAAGAACCTATGCATCCCTATGTTCATAGCAGCACTATTAATAATAACCAAGTGCTGGAAACAGCCTAAGTGCCCAGCAGTAGATGAGTGGATAAAAAACTGTGGTACATTTACACAATGGAATACTACACAACAGAAAAAAAGCACGAATTCCTACCTTTTACAACAGTACAGATGGAACTGGAGACTCTTAGGCTTAGTGAAATAAGCCACTCAGTGAAAGAAAAATACCATACGATCTCACTTATACGAGGAATCTAAGGAACAAAATAATCTAATGAGAAAAATAGAACCAATGGCATAGAATCATGGAACAGACTGACAACAGTTAAAGGGATGGATGGGGGTAGGGAGTTTGAAACAGGATGAAGGGATTAGTCAAAGAACATATATGAAGGACACATGGGTATGGACAATAGTGCAGGGATTGACTATGGAAGTGGGGGTGGGTTGGGCAGAGTTGGGGGAAGGAGGAAAAATTGGGACAATTGTAACAGCATAAATAATGTTAATTAAAAATTAAGTAGCAAAAACAAACAAACAAACAAAAAGAAAAGAAAAAATGAGTTTAAGAAATTTCTTTCAGCATGCACTGGCCTGCTCTTCCTGCAGTTCTTCCTGTGATCACATCTCTCCTCTATTTGCCAAGACATCTGCTTTGTATCTATTTACTACCTATTAACATCTCTCATCCTTTCCCTCATGGTTGGGTTTTCCAATTCAGGTATACAGGTAGTAACAGAATTTTTCTAATGCTTCTTCTTGGCTTGCTCCCTGGAATAACTTGTCAACCCATAAAATTTCCTCCATGCAACAATATTCAGAATTAGTGATATGCTCCCAATTATTAATTTTAAGACTCCATGACAATAAATGAGAGACTCTATTACAGATCTCTTACTAACACTTTACTTTTCATAGTTTAAGAGAAACAGGATAGGATAAGGGGATAATGAGTCAAATGAAAATATTCCAGCAGGAATAGAATAAAGTGCCAAATTTCAGCCTACTTCAGCTTTGCACAAGCTCAAACTCTATTAAAATAATGACAATTTTTACTTTAATTTCATTAAAAGTTTATGAAGGTTCTTTCCTCAATTAAATAATTATTGATTACAAATAAATATGTAGGTAGGTTAGGATAAAACATTAAATCCTATATAATTATTTATCCTGACATTCTACAGCTGACATGAGAATTTTATGAGGTTTTTGAAGAAAGTTTCTTGTATGACAAAGTTCCATAGTAGATAATGAGGAACAAGAGCAAAACTACAATGCTGGGAATTGAGACACTGGTCTAGTCTTTGCACTAAAGTGCTGGGGAGTTTTGAGCAAATCACTTATAGTCTCTTTGTTTCTCCATCTGGGAACTGGGATTTTTTCCTGTATTGTTTATGATACTTTAGGAAGATACTCACCCTTGATAGCTTTCTGTTGCCTGCAAAATCAAGTCCAAACTCCTTAGTCTGGCATACAAGATACTTCACAATTACAATTTGCTTCCAAAAAAATGTTCTATTCTGACTCCAGAATTTTTTTCCATAAAGGCCCAGATAGTAAATATTTTCACCTTTTCAACCCATATAGTCTCCATCCCAACTACTTAAATCTGTGATTTTAGTGCAAAAGCAGCCATAGGCATTAGTAAATAAGTGAGTATGACCATGTTCCAATCAATCTTTGTGGCACTGAAATGTGAATTTCATCTAGTTTTTCACATGTCACAAAACATTATTCTTCTTTTGATTTCTTCCAACAATTTTGTACAGCTCATAGGCCATACAAAAATAGGCAGTATTCTGTCATCCTCTAGTGTACTCTGCTTACACCACACTGAATATCCTACCACTTCCCAAATAATTATTTTCAAGGTTCAATGCCATTGCATATAATAATCCCTTTGCTAGAACATCTTTCCTTCCACACCCTTGTTGTCTCCTAGTGAATTCCACTATGCCCATCAAGGCTTTCTCACGTATTATACTTCCCTCTAAATCTTCTACTATAATTTTTCTATCTCAATAAGTGGTACCTTCAACCATTCAATGACTCAAGTCATGTAATTCATGCTTGACTCTTTCATTCACATCTCACATGCAATCCATGATCAAATCTTTCCAGTATCATTTAGCATAGGACATGCTTTGCTTTGTGGTGTATCATCTGTTTCTTCCCACCACAATGCAAGTTTCAAGAAGTCAGGAAATTGTTCACTGCAGAACTTCCAATGCCTCAACCAGAAACTATAAGTAAGTAAATTTGTTGATCAAACACTATGTGCCAGATTCTACTACTGAATCTTCAGTGCCAAATCCTTATTTAAAATCTCTGTGCTCTGAATTTTCCTTCAAAATTCATCATTATACACCACCCTTTAAAACCAAAGAAAAAGATATTCAAATCTGGCATGACCCTATCAAAAACTCACATTGGGCTCTATTCCAGTACAAAATTTTCATGAATACCAGTATTAATTTTTGACTGCCTTCTAAGGAGGTTTTTGGATATCAGAAGTATTAAAACAAAATAGTTGCTCTGAAGTATTTAGATCAAAAGTGTATGATGCATTTTAGTGACTTTAAAATATGAAAGTATTCATGTAAGTTACTTTGGCATACTCTCTCTTTGCTATAATCTAAAATATCAACTCAGATCTTTGCTACATTAAACCAGTCTCACAAAATGTTACCCATATGCAAAAGTCCTTAATCAAAACAAAGTATGCACTCATTTACTATCTCATGAGGATGCTTTTAAGAAGCTCAATTAGCAAGAAAGCCATTTTACTAGCAGGATGTATATAGCCCTTGACCCTGAATAAAAAGCTATGTTCAAACTGGTCTATACCTGCTGTATGTAAGCAAGTCAGTGTTTTAGGGTAAAATGTTTTTGCTGTGTACTGTAAATTACTTGCTTAAATCGTTTGGTTCCATTAGATGTACACTTCTTGCTGTGGTAGACATTAGTGATTAAACATTATTTCAATTACAATAAGTTTAACTTATTTCTGAGCTTCCCATCCAATCCATTTAACCCAAATCTCAAAAAATAAAGATAAACTGGCACCATGACAAAGCAATTTAGAGGCAAAAATTCACCAAATGTCATTATTTAGTTACCAACTTTAAATCTAATCAAATATTTCTCACATAAATGACAGAAATTAATGTTTAGTAAAGAACATAAGATAAAAAATTGATTAGAAATCTTAATTTTAAGTGGCCACATAAAATTTAATTTGTACATATATCGGTTTCCAAAATTGTTTCTGGTATTGAGCAATTTAAATTGCTTTAGACCCCTGGGCTGGCAAGCCTGCGCATGCATGCACAAGGGCTCTAGAGGCCCACACGGGAAAGTGAGTCTGGACCCTGGATTTGGTAGGGCCCCCAGGCCAGCAAGCCTGCATGCACGTGCATGAGGGCTCTAGAGGCCCACACGGGAAAGTGAGTCTGGACCCTGGATTTGGTAGGGCCCCCAGGCCAGCAAGCCTGCATGCACGTGCATGAGGGCTCTAGAGGCCCACACAGGAAAGCTGAGTCTGGACCCAGAAATTGGTAGGGTCCCCCAGGCTGGCAACCCAGTGTGCATGCATAAGGGAGCTGCCAAACAAAATGTAAACTGGTTCTGCAGTTTGGAAGACATGCAGAGATTTTTTTGGAAGAAGAGCTGAAACAAGACCCGAAACTTGGCAAGGACTATGGGTATGCACACCAACTTGCTGGCATACTAGCACTGCTAAACAAAAACGAAGAGGGCTAGAGGGTACCACAGGACCAGTCCAGGGGACGCAACTCAGTGCAGCTCACAGCAGAGAGCTGCACTAGATCTCTTCACAGACAGCCAGGCAGAAAGGAGGATCTGAATGAAACCCATGGAACTTTGACCAGGTGTAGATCCAGAAAGAGAAGAAAGTGGTAAAAAAACAGATATTACTAGGACAAATTCCACCGCGGAATTCTTCATGAATTATTTTCTTGTCCTCCCAGTTTATGCATTTTAAGCCACTAGTTGTTATATTATACTTTATTCCAAATATTATACATTGCTCCTTCCTTGTATTACCCCACCTTAATATCCAATCTCTTTTTACTTTGGTCTTAAATTCTATCTTCTCTCCTACTATAACTAGTATCTATTCTTTCAGCTTAAATTTGAAAATTTTTTCCCTCTCTTAGACTGTTTTTCACTGCTCATTCTTAGTACACCTACCCCCTCTATCATTTCAATTCACTTCCCTTTCCTTTGGACATCTCTTAAACTTTTCTTTCTTTCTTTTATCCCTCTTAATTCCCATCAACCTATATCAATCATAACCCAGAAGTTGTCCATACTACTGGGGAAAAGCTCTTTCTTTTTTTTTTTTTTTTTCTTTAAGTATATTTTATTGACTATGTTGTTACTGTAGTTCCATTTTTTTCCCCTTTGCTCCCCTTTGCCCAGTAACACACTTCCCTCCATCAATCCCACCCCCCTTTGTTCATGTCCATGGGTTGTGCATGTAAGTTCTTTGGCTTCACCCTTTTCTACATTATTCTTAACATCCCCGTATCTATTTTGCACCAACCGATTATGCTTCTTAGCCCCTGCACCATTTTTCCATTTCTCCCCTCCCCCCTCCCAGCTGATAACCCTCCAAATGATCCCCATACATATGATTCTCTTTCTATTCTGGTTTGCTGAGTTACATTTTGTTTTCATTTTTTAGATTTAGTTGTTGACAGTTGTGAGTTTGTTGTCATTTTAGTGTTCATAGTTTTGATCTTCTGCTTCTTAAGTAAGTACCTTTGACATTTCATAGAATAATGGCTTGGTGATTGTGAGCTCCTTTAGCTTCACCTTGTCTGGGAAGCACTTCATCTGCCCTTCCATTCCAAATGATAGCTTTGCTGGATAGAGTAATCTTGGTTGCAGGTTACCTTTCATCACATTAAATACTGCTTGCCAGTGCCTTCCTGCATGAAAAGTCTTCTCTGAGAAATCAGCTGATAGTCCTATAGGCACCTCCCTGTAGGCAGCTCTTCGCATCTCTCCTGTTGCCCCCAGGACTCTGTCTTTATCTTTCAACTTTGGTATCTCAGTCATGATGCATCCTGGTGTGGTCCCCTCTGGGCCCAGCTCACCTGGGACCCTCCATGCTTCCTGGACCTGTATGTCCATCTCCTTCCCAAAATTTTGGAAGTTTTCTTCATTTTTTTCACTTCTTGCTTCCTCATTCTGCACTGGTTGACTTTTTTTCTTCCTTATGTTCCAAATTATTGATTTGAAACCTGGTTTCCTTCCCTTCACCATTGGTTTTGTGTGAATTTTCCTTTGTTTCACTTAGCATAGCCTTCACTTCTTCTCTTATGTGTTTGCCGTACTCAAGCATATCTGTCAAGCCTGTGAACATCTTTATCACCAGTGTTTTAAATTCTGCATCTTTTAGGTTGTCTATCTGCTCATCTGTGAGGTTGGCTATCTCCTTGTCGCTTAGTTCTCCCACTAGAACCTTGATCCATTTCCCCTTTTGGGCCATACTCCTCTGTCTCCTCATTCTGACAGGCTCCTGTGTTTGTTTGCCTCCACTTCCCAGGTAGAGCTGTCATTCCTGTTATATTGTAAGAGGCAGAGCCTTAGGGATTCATCAGTACACAGCAATGTGGGGGAGGTGTCCTAGAGGGAACAATGCCACCAGCCCAGCACTTGCCCTTTTTCCAGGCACCTCTCCCACCTCTGCACCAGACTGGCGCTCCTGTAGCTGCTGCCCTGACTGTCATTTCCAGAGTGGGTGTGTCTACGGACATTCCAGGGCCATGGGGGCCCTTTAAACAAGCGGACTCTGCTGAGAGATTGGCAGTTTCTGCCTTGACCCCAACCCCCACTGGTCTGCACAGTCAGAAGCAATGAGGCCTGATTATCTCTGGCGCTGGGACCATGAGCTGCGAGGTCCAGTGAGGAGCTGGGAATGCTCCCCAGGTGTTCCTTCTGATTTTTTAAAATGTGCAACTGCACTTTCCACCAGCCTGCTGCTGCTGCCACCACTGCTGCCACCATACTGTGTCCTCTCTGCCCCAACTCTTCCCCTCCTACCTGTCTGGATCAGTATTTCTTCTTCATATCTTTGTTTGCTGGACTTCCATGTAGTTTGATTTCTGGAACTTCTGGTTGTTTCTAGTTTTGAGGTAGTTGTATTCCTTCTTAGTTGTGGAGGGAGATGCAGTGTATCTGTCTACGCCTCCATCTTGACCAGAAGTCAAAAAGCTATTTCTTTAATCTGTTTCCTACCCTTTCTTTTTCTTCTTCTTCTTCTTCTTCTTCTTCTTCTTCTTCTTCTTCTTCTTCTTCTTCTTCTTCTCCTTCTTCTTCTTCTTCTTCTTCTTCTCCTTCTCCTCCTCCTCCTCCTCCTCCTCCTCGTCCTCCCTTTTTCTTCTTCTTCTTCTTCTTCTTCTTCTTCTTCTTCTTCTTCTTCTTCTTCTTTTTATTTCGTTTACATTCCCTCTTGCACTAAATATATACCCTATAACTTCTGTATAAACCTAATACTATACACTTCCACTCTCACTTCATTCTGCCTTACTCCCTCCCCTTTTCAACATACAATGTAAATTTTACTTACTGTCTCACATCGCCTTGTCCCTCACTACTATTATTACTCTTCCACCTTCCCTCTCAAAGAGTTAGCCAACTCTTATCTGTTTTTCCTTTAGTATAACAGTCTTAATCTTTTTACATCTATATTAATACTGGCTCATTTGCTGCTGATAGTGTGATTGTGGGTGTGGGATACTTTTGAGGGTGTCAGTTTCTTGCCTGGGTTGTGTGTTTATGTTTTACCAGCACCTCCACAAAAGAATGCAAGATGTGGTGGACAGAGTGATTCTCATATAGCTAGTCAGAGGGAAGGTCCCACCAAAGAGCAACACAACAACAACCAAAACTGAAATACAACCAGACAGCCTAAACAAATGGCATAAAGGGAAGCCCAAAAGCAGCAAATCAGGAGATCAAAGAGACTGCACCAATGAATTCCCCAGGTCTCGTATTACAGAACTTCACACCACAAAGGCAGGAAATCAAAATAGAGAAATCTAAAAAACGAAAACAAACAAGAGTCACCTAAAATGGGGAGACAAAGAAACACCCCGCCCCAACAAAAGGAAAAGAGGAATCTCCAGAAAGAGTGCTGGATAAAACAGAGACAAACAAACTATAAGACATGGAATTCAAAATAATGGTTATAAGGAAGCTCAATGAATTCAACAAACTCAGAGAAAACTACAACAAACTTCAGGGAAACTACAAGGAACTCCAGGGAAGATACAGGAACTTATTTCAAACTACACCAGAATTAAAAAGGACATAGAAACTATCATTAAGAGCCAGGAGGAGGCAAAGAATACAATTTATGAATTGAAGAACACAGTAGAAGGAATAAAAAGCAGGCTAGAGGAAACAGAGGATCAGATCAGTGAGCTGGAGGACAATGTAAAATTCTCAGACAGTGCATGAAAATGAAAAAAGATTGAAAAAGAATGAAGAGCATTTGAAAGCTGCAGGACAACACGAAACATAACAATATTTGTATCATAGGTAAACCAGAAGGAGAAGAAGGGGAGCAAGGGATAGAAAACCTGTTTGAAAAGCTAATAAAAGAAAACTTCCCTGACTTGAGAAGAGAAAAAAATCACACAAGTCCAAGAAGCACAGAGGGTCCCAATGAAGATAAACCCAAAGAGGCCCACTCCAAGACACATCATAATCAAAATGGCAAAGCTCAAAAACAGAGAGAGAGTCCTAAAGGCAACAAGAGAGAAACAGCAAATAAAATACAAGAGAGCTCCATTAAGACTATCAGAACACTTCTCAACAGAAACACTACAAACCAGAAAGGCATGGCAAAAAATATTTCAAGCAATGAAAAACAAAGGCCTACAACCAAGACTACTCTACCCAGCAAGGCTCTCATTCAAAATGGAAGGTGAAATAAGGAGTTTCCCAGACAAAAGAAGGCTAACAAAATACATTTTCACCAAACCAGCACTGCAAGAGATGCCAAAGGGACTGCTTTAAGAAGATGAAGAAAAAGAGAGAGAGAGAGAGAATACAGGTACAAAGGGAAAAATTACAATGATAAAGCACCTATCAGTAATAACTTTAAATGTAAATTAACTAAATGTTCAAAAAAAAGGCATAGTGTAGCTGAATGGATAAGAAAACATGACCCACATAAATGCTATACACAAGAGACAAACCTCAGAACAAAAGATCTACACAGACTGAAAGTGAAGGGATGGAAAAAAGTATTTCAAGCAAACAGACATAAAAAAAAAGCAGGGATAGCAATACTTATGTCAGACAAAACAGATTTCACAACAAAGTCCATAAAAAGAGACAAAGAAGGACATTTCATAATATTTAAGGGAACAATCCATCAAGATATAATCATGGTAAATATATATGCACCCAACATAGGAGCACCCAAATATATAAGGAAAATGTTGGAAGACTACAAGAAGAATATCAACAAAAAACTCATAGTAGGGGATTTTAACAACTCATTATCAACAGTAGACAGATCTTCAAAGCAAAGAAACACCAAGGATATTGAGGCATTGAACAACACTCTAGATTAAATAAACTTAATTGATATATATAGAACCTTTCACCCCAGAGAAGCAAAATATACCTTCTTTTGAAGTGCACATGTCACATTTTCAAAGATAGACCACATTATAGGACACAAAACAAGCCTCAACAAGTCAAGAAAATTGAAATTATATCAAGCATCTTCTCAGACCACAATGCCTTGAAACTAGAAACCAACCTCAAGGAAAAAACTCAAAAACATTCAAATTCATAGAGAATGAATAACATGCTATTAAATAATGAACAGGTGAACAATGACTTCAAGGAAGAAATAAAAAAGTTTCTGGAAACAAATGATAATGAACACACAACAGTCCAAAACCAATGAAACACAGCGAAAGCAGTCCTGAGAGGGAAGTTCATAAAAATACAGGCATATCTAAAAAAGATAGAAGAATCTCAAATAAAAAATCTAACCCAACAGCTACAAGAACTAGAGACACAACAACAAACAAAGCCCAGAGTGAGTAGAAGGAAGGAAATCATCAAGATCAGAGCATAAGCAAGTGACATAGAGACTAAACAAACAATTCAAAAGATCAATAAAACCAGGAGCTGGTTCTTTGAAAAGATAAACAAAATCAACAAGCCTTTAACCAGGCTCATCAAGAAAAAAAGAGAGAGGACCCAAATAAACAAAACCAGACACGAAAGAGGAGAAATCACAACTTATACCACAGAAATACAAAGGATTGTGTAAAATTACTATGAACAACTATACAGCAAGAAATTTGACGACCTGGATGAAATGAACAAATTTCTGAAAACATATAATCTTCCAAAACTGAATCAAGAAGGAGCAGAAAACCTGAATAAACTAATATCAACTAGTGAAATTGGAGCATTAATCAAAAGACTCCTGGCACACAAAAGCCCTGGACTGGATGGCTTCATGGGCGAATTTTACAAAACATTTAGAAAAGAACTAACTCCTATCCTTCTCAAACTATTCTAAAAAATCCAAGAATAAGGAAGGCTCCCAAACTCTTTCTATGAAGGCATTATTACCCTAATTCCAAAACCAGCTAAAGATACAACAAAGAAAGAAAACTACAGGTCAATATTGCTGATGAGCATAAATGCTAAAATCCTCAACAAAATGTTGGCAAGCCGGATCCAGCAACAAATTTTAAAAAATCATACACCATGATCAAGTGGGATTCATCCCAGGGATGTAAGGATGGTTTAATATTCGCAAATCAATAAACATAATACACCACATAAACAAAATGAAAGACAAAATCACATGATCACATCAACAGGTGCTGAAAAAGCATTTGACAAAATATAACACCCATTTATGATTAAAACACTCAGCAAAGTGGGAATAGAGGGAGCATACCTCAACATAATAAAGGACATATACAGGAAACCTGAAGCCAAGATCATTCCGAATGGTCAAAAACTGAATGCATTCCCCATAAGATCAGGAACAAGACAATAATGTCCACTCTCTCCACTTCTAAAAAACATAGTTTTGGAAGTTCTAGCCACAGCACTCAGACAAGAAAAAGAAATAAAAGGCATCCAAATGGGAAAAGAGGAAGTAAAACTGTCATTATTTGCAGATGACATGACAGTGTACATAGAAAACCCTATAGACTCCACTGAAACACTACTCGACCTAATAAGTGAATTTGGCAAAATAGCATGGTACAAAGTCAATATTCAGAAATCATAGCCATTTCTGTACACCACCAATAAAATATCAGAGATAGAAACTAGAAAAAAATCCCATTTACTGTAACAACAAGAACAATAAAGCACTTAGGGATAAATTTAACCAAGTAGGTAAAAGACCTGTACTCAGAAAACTAAATAACACTGAAGAAAGAAATTAAGGAAGATACAAATAAATGGAAGCATATACCATGCTCATGGATGGGAAGAATCGACATCATTAAAATGTCCATACTACCCAAAGCAACTTATAGATTTAATTCAATACCTGTTAAAATACCAATGGCATATTTCACAGATCTAGAACAAATACTTCAAAAATTTATATGGAGCCAAAAAAGACCCCAAATAGCCGCCGCAAATTTGAGGAAGAAGAATGCAGAAGGAGGAATCACAATACCTAATATCAAACTATATTACAAAGCTACTGTAATCAAAACAGTCTGGTACTGGCATAAGAACAGACATGGATCAATGGAACAGAATAGAGAGCCCTGAAATAAACCCAGGTCTGTATGGACAACTAATATTTGACAAAGGGGGAAGGAACATAAAATGGAGTGAAAATAGCCTCTTCAACAAATGGTGCTTGGAGAACTGGACAGGGACGTGCAAAATAATGAAACTAGAGCACCAACTTACACCACACACAAGAATAAACTCAAGATGTATCAAAGACTTAAATGTAAGCTATGACACCATAAAAGTCCTAGAGGAAAACATAGGCAGGAAAATTTCAGATATCCCACATAGCAATATTTTCAATGATATATCTCCTAGGGCAAAGGAAATAAAGGAAAGAATAAAAAAATGGGACTACATCAAACTAAAAAATTTCTGCTCAGCTAAAGAAAACATCAGCAAGATGAAAAGGAAACCAACCATATGGGAAAACATATTTGCTAATGGTACATAAGACAAGGGTTTGATCTCCAAAATATATAAAGAACTTATAAGACTCAACACCAAGAAGACAGACAATCCAGTTAAAAAAATGGGCTAAGGACCTAAACAAACACCTCTCTAAACAGAACATACAGAGGATCCATAGACACGTGAAACAATGCTCAGCATCACTAGCCATCAGAGAGATGCAAATTAAAACCACAACGAGTTACCACCTCACACCAGTCAGTATGGCCATCATCAACAAATCAACAAACAAGTGCTAGTGAGGATATGGAGAAAAGGGAACACTAGTTTCCTGTTGGCAGGAATGCAGACTGGTACAGCCACTATGGAAAACAGTATGGAATTTCCTCAAAAAGCTAAAAATGGAACTGTCTTTTGATCCAGAAATTCCATTGCTAGGATTGTACCCGAAGAATCCTACAACACCAATTCAAAAGAACCTGTGCATCCCTATGTTTATAGCAGCACTATTTACAATAGCCAAGTGCTGGAAACAGCCTAAGTGCCCATCAGTAGATGAGTGGATTAAAAAACTGGTACATTTACACAATGGAATACTATGAAGCAGAAAGAAAGAAGGAACTCCTACCATTTGCAACAACATGGATGGAACTAAAGAGAATTATGCTTAGTGAAATAAGCCAGACAACAAAAGACAAATACCATATGGTATCACCTAATACAGGACACTAATGAACAACACAAACAAATGAGAAAAATAGAACCAGAGGCAAGCAAACAAGGAGCAGATTGCCATTGACTGGGCCAAGGCGGGGGGGGGGGGGGGGGGCGTGTGGAGAAGTGGGGAAGGAAGGGAAACGGTCTAGTTAAGGAACGAGCATGAATGACCCATGGACATGGACAACAGGGTGAGGACTGACTGTGGGAGAGGGGACGGGCAGGGTAATGAGGGAGCAATATGTGAATAAGTGGGACAACTGTAATAGAAAAAGCAATAATTAATTAATAATTGCTTTGAACAGTACAAACCTTCTTTTTTAGGGTAGGGCCAGAATTGACAAAAGGTGAAGTTACCAAAGTACTCAAGAGATCCCATCATTACTATTTATTCATGCAAATTTTCATTATATAATGATAATTCTTTATACCCACAACCTAAATAAAAATTGAAAGACCTTATTCCTCACTCCTAGGGTGGGACAAATTAATATATTTTAATGGGCTTCATAAATTAACATGTATTAATGGGTTTAGAATAGTATCTGAAACACATTAAACACTCAATAAACACTCAAATATTGTCTTGGGAAATGAGAGCAGTAGAATCAAAATTTAAAAATGCACACCCCTTATAGATTGATATTCTAGGCTGAGTTCTCAAAGCTACAGGACAATTCTAGAATACCATTTACCTGGAAGCAAATAAAGCAAATCATTTAAAACTTTTATTAGAGCATACAATGGAGTAAAGATAGCCTCTTCAATATAAGGTGTTGGGAGAACTAGACTGTTACATGCAAAAAAATGAAACTAGACCACCAACTTACACCACACGCCAGAATAAACTCAAAATGGATAAAAGACTTAAATATAAATTGTGACACCATAAAAGTCCTAGAGGAAAACATAGGCAGTAAAATTTCAGATATCCTATGTAGCAATATTTTTGCCTATATATCTTCTAGGGCAAGGGAAATAAAGGGAAAAAAATAAACAAATGGGACTACATCAAACTAAAAAATTTCTGCATAGCTGAAATAACCATCATCAAAATGAAAAGGGTACTAACTGTATGGGAGAACATATTTGCCAGTGATACACTGGACAAGAGTTTAATCTCCAAAATATGTAAAGAACTCATATGATTCAACAGCAGGAAGACAAATAACCCACTTAAAAAAATGGGCAAATGATCTGAACACACACTCCTCCAAGAAGGATACACAGAGGGTCCATAGACACATGAAAGAATGGTCAACATCACTAGCCATCAGAGAGATGCAAATTAAAGCCACAATGAGATATCACCTCACACCTGTCAGAATGACCTTCATTAACAAATTAACTAACAACAAGTGCTGGTGAGGATGTGGAGAAAAGGGAAGCCTAGTGCACTGCTGGTGGGAATGCAGACTGGTGCAGCCACTGTGGAAAATAGTATGGAATTTTCTCAAAAAACTAAAAATGGAACTGCTTTTTGACTCAGCAATTCTGCTGCTGAGAATGTACCCTAAGAATCCTGATTCACTGATTCAAAAGAACCTATGCACCCCTATGTCCATAGCAGTGCTATTTACAATAGCCAAGTGCTGGAAACAGCCTAAGTGCCCATCAGTAAAGAGTGAATAAAAAAACTGGTACATTTACACAATGGAATACTATGCAGCAGAAAGAAAGAAGGAATTCCTACCTTTTGCGACATCATGGATGGAAATGGAGACTATTATGCTAAGTGAAGTAAGCAAGTCATTGAAAGACAAATACCATGTGATCCCACCTATAAGAGGAAGCTAATGGACAAGATTTACTAACAAAAAATAAAACCATAGGCATGGAAACATGGAACAAACTGAACGTGACCAGAGGGGAGCAGGGAAGGAGGTTAATGGTGGAAAGAAGGGGAAAGGACTAGGCAAAGAGCATGTATGAATGACATGTGGGCAGTGTGGGAATTAACTGTGGGCGCAAGGGGGCTGGGGTAGATCGGGGGACATGGGCAAAGGAGGGCAAAGGGGGAAAAATCGAGACAAGTGTAATAGAATAACAATTTAAAAAGATTTAAAAAATTAAAAAATGAAATGTAAATATAGATATACCATGCAGTTGAATACAACATTCAATTGAGCATTTTAGTAATAAGCTAGATTTTTAAAGAAATTTACAATTTATGGAGGAGAGCTTTGTGGTACATTTACAGACCCAGTTCAATCTCTTCCTCTTTGGGATAATGCGGTGGGGGATGGGGGGTAGACTTTACAAGCACGGATTTATGAAAGTGTTTATCTACTCACTTTCTTTGTAATTAAAGAGTGAATTCTCAACACCTTGCTCTGTCTAGCTTTTCACAGGCCACTGGTTTTTTCCTTCCTCCTCACAAGGAAGGCTTTATATCCTGGACATGTGGAAGCAAACCTGAGCGAATCCTCATGTCTATAATTAATTCCCCTTATTTTGAGCATTGCAGAACCAAGACTGGCTAATACCTAACTGCAGATTCCTAAAACGCAGCTGCTTTAAAAGACTTGATTAATAAATTATAATTAGGAAATAGTAAGTACCATATATTGCATCTTGATGAGAATATTGGAAAGGAGGAAATCAAAATAATGATTTCTCATGTTTTTAAGAAGTTCTATAGAATTTACTGTTTATATCTCGATTATAAAAGCCTCTTCACAATTTACAAGATATTCCTCAGCTCTGCCTCCCTTTTAAATCTGATTAATCTGGATGTCCTTGATCTATAATAACAGTGGGTGGTCCACTGTGATTTATTGTTAGACGTTGCTAATTAAAAAGAAAAAGTTAACACTAAAATATCTGTGTCCTCAGAAAATAAAATGTAACTTTTATGGAGGACAAGTATTTGAGAATCATACTCCAAGCTGGTATACTTACAGCTTTCTACACTGCTTTGAAATTTTTCTGAATATCCACCTCTCATAGAAAGATTTTAAAAATAAGTTAATCTAATTAACAGAAAAACATAAATATGTGTATTAGAGAAAAATAATTTTTCAAATTAACTTACAAACTCCTGATATATGTACCTAATTGTTTCTATTTATAATTTTTCTATATATATGTATGCATACATATATATGTACATGTGTACATAAAAAATTGTAGAACTTTACAAAAACTTGATTAATATAAGAGATTTCCACCAGATAAAACTAATAAATAAGCTGAAGCAAGAAAGAACATATATTGCTTTTGATATTTTTAAAAATATGTTATAGTACATTTATTGGAATCAAGAAAAACAAGATTGGTAAGAAGAAATGGTGTTTCTGATGTCATCCCTTTCAGAATTGCTAAAGCATTTTGTAATTAATTCCCATATCATCCCTGTGAAATAGGCATTATGCACATTATATTACAAGTAGTTATTGAAGCAGAAATACCAGAAAATTACTTACTTTGGCTTATTGAAAAAAATCACCTTATGTGTAGAAAGAAGATTATCCAAAAAATTAAACTAGGATTTAACAATATCCTTTTAAAATTTCATGAATACAGACAAAAAATAAAACAGACTGTGAGTAGTCTTCTAGGTCATTAATCATTCATCAGTGATTTTATAGGTTGTTAGAGAGTTTGAAGTAAGTCCAGTGGACAAATAAGACCTAAGTTTTTCTGTAAACATATAAGGAAATGTATAAATAAAAAATCTACTAATCATATTATAAAATAAAACCTATCTCAGCTCCCAGTCCATTCATAAGACGTTTCCTGTTTCTCCTGGACCACATGGGCTAGCTCAGTGCTACATCTGCATCCTTGGGGGATGCTGATGGAAAGATTCCTTTCACACACCTATGGCCAATCACCTGTGCCTCTCACTTCTACCTGGCAGGAAAGCCTGGCAACCCCAAACCCTTCAGGACCCAGAGCAGCTGGGTGGAAGTAAATCTGGCATTGTAAAAAAAAAAAAAAAGAAAAAATTCTTTTTTTTTTTTCAGATATAAGATTCAGTTAGGCAATTTCAGGATCTAGTGTGAAAACTGCCTTAAATATGCTGATCATTTTATGTAGGTCAAAATATTAAGGCAGGGGACAGCAACTCTCTTTCTTTAATTTATATGAGAACACTGCTGGGGTTTTGAAGGGTTTATACCTGTTGAATTTAAACTTTCTATATTTATCAGTAACTACAGCTTATATTGCACACATTTTGGTGTTATTTCACTTAGCATACTTTTTTTAGTGTAGAAATATGGTGAGAAAGTATGATTTTGTTTCCAATTTGGCTACCCTGAAATTTCCAATTGGAATGGAAAAATAAATGCTTTCATTATCAATGTTTATGTTAAGGAATTAGTGTAATAGTCATCTCCCCTGATAACAAGGCTTTTGTCTTGTTTTCTCTTTTCTGACATCATTATGGAGGTATATCCATGCATTTCAATCAAGTTTAACATTTTTTCTTTCAATGATAACATTGCCCCACCTTCAGCCAAAAAGCCCTTGGCTCTTACATAATTCCCACAAGACTTCATTAGCCCTTGAAAACCTCCACTTTCTGGCACAACATCTCTCTGGCTCACATTTTACATTACCTGTTTCATGCAGGGAAAATGCCATAGTTCTAAGGAACCTTGTTCTTTGCAGCGAATCATATTTAGAACCCATAATTAGAGTGCTGGAAAGGCTCATTGCTAGGAGTAGCATTTTCTCTGTTTCATGAACAAATCTTGAAAATATAGTTTGTAATTAGAAAAAAATATATATCCATATGGTTATTTCCAAATCACATTGAACATTACAGGATTTTTATTTAATTATTTGATTTTATATTGATTTTATTTGCCAACATAAAAAATTTAATAATACTATTAACATTAAAACAACTAAGTAATATACTGTGTGAAAAATATTGTAGTTGTTTAATCCTTAAAATACATCATTCCAAGGTATAATAATTAAAATAAACTGGCATCACCTCAGAATTGTTAAAAACAGATCAATGAAAGAAAATTAAGATTTCTGAAAGATTTTTTAAAAGGCAGTGGTGTCTTTGCCTGCATCAAAGCTATAACAGAATACCATAAATAGGGCAGTTTATAAACCACAGAAATTTATTTCTCATAGTTCTAGGGGTTAAAAGTTCAAGATTAAGATACTGGCAGATTTCAGTGTCTGGTGAAGCCCCGCTTCCTGGTTCATAGATGGTCATCTTTTCACTAAAACCTCATATGGGAAGGGGGCAAGAAAGTTCTCTGGGATATCTTTTATAAAAGCACTAATCTAATTCACAGGAGCTATGACCTCATTACCTCCCAAAGGCCCCACCTTTTAATGCTATCACATTAGGGATTAGGGTTTCAACAAATGAATTTTGAGGGGATACAAACATTCAGTCTATAGCAAGTGGTGAATACATAGACATCCAGTAAGTGGCATGTATGCATACAGTCAGCCACACACTTGGAAAAAAGTTGTTAGATTCCTGTCATATACAAAAATAAATTTTATCTGGATTCAAAAGCTAAATGTAAAACGCAAAAGTATTATAATAAACATATTAAAAATCACTTTCAGTCTGAAAGAAAGGAATGACTTTCTAAACCAGAAGGAAAACTGAGATTCAAAAATGGAAAAGATTAAAGACTACTTGGAACAAAAGTATAGGGTACAAGACACTAGGAGAAAATGTTTCCAAATGCATTACAACATTATATAATAAGGAGAGGAAACAATTATTTTTGGAAAAATAACCTTATAAGCACTTAAAACAAATAGTAAAGCCCAGAAGACAGATGTGGGCTTATACCAAAGTTTCAGAAAATGGGACGATATTGCTCTGTGTGACCCAGGAGAATAATATTCCACAGGAGGTAGGAGGGGTCAGAACAGATGAGAGAAAATAAAAGGGAAGAAGAAAGACCCAAAGGAAGATGACACAGGGGAAGGTGACGAAAAGTAATTTAAATGGTGGTCAAGAAGAAATACGTTACAGAAAACAAAATCTCTAAAATGATATTCTGATATTTTTACAGCATTATTTTTTACAAAGCTATCATTCGTGGTGACATACAACTCATCCCAAAAAAAATCTGATAAAGCATAACTTTCTATGTGGGCAAGTATTGTAAAAAACAAACAAATAAAAAATAGTGAAGGGGCTGATATAACCTCTGGGGAATATGACATAGAATAACGTCCCTAGACACAAAGGTAACAATAATAACAGTAAGACAATAAGAAGCCCGTAGGCATCCAGAGGGATCTTACTGAAAGCTCTAGAAATATTGCATGGAGGGAAGTTTTAAATTTTGTCCTCCTCTTGATGACCCAGGAGACCCCAGCCAACATCTCAATCATATGTGCTCCTGAATTGCTTGATTTTTTTTAACTGTAAAAATGTACGGAGAGAAGGGAGAGAAGGAAGAGGGGTAGACAAAAATTAAAATAAAAAAGGAGACATGAATAGCTGGCACCCTTTAACGAACTAGAACTATGAGCAAAACTAGATGAATAATGTCCAATAATTACTCCTCTTCCCTCTACTAGTTCCTCCAACATTGATTAAAAATAAAAATTGACTTTTATCTGATAAAGATATCCTCTTCACCTCAGTTTCAAGAGGAAAGTACATGTCTGCAGAAAAAGAGACAAGAAGCTCACCTAACCAGCCCGATCAGGCATAATCAACCTTGGTAATGAAAAAGTGAGATAATACAGGCTGTTCAATTTCATGTCTTCCATGCAGCCTGTCTCCTCCATTATGACTGCTGCTGCCCTCATTCAAGTGACATCATTTCTTACCTGAGTGATGGCAGATGCCTACTAATCATTCTGACTTCTTGTTTCTACCCATTCCACTCCATTCTGTGCAAAGATTCTAGATGAATGTTTTGGTCATGGTTCTAGATTGTAAGCCACCAAAACTGACTTGGGCTAACTTATGCAAAAAGGAATTGTACACAGAATATCAGGAAGTCCTCAAAATCAGGTGAAAGGCCATAGAACCAAGTTTAGAAATTTGAAAAAAAACGAAGACCAGAAAGTGGAGAACACAGTCAAGGTCATGTTGCAAGAGGAATCAGAGGAGGACACAGTCACTCGTGCCACTACCACTGGACACTCTCTACCATCCCAGTTAAATACACTGTTAAGGTGATAGATTGCTGTATAACACTACATCATTGTATTGATCCCTCAAGTTAAAGAATTGCATAGCAGTTTCTAACTGGCTGAGTGAAGGCCATATGTTTCCAGTTTCAAGTGAGGAGAAGAAATGTGTGCCACCTCTTGGGTTTCCACAGTGGAAGACAGAGCTCAATCTCCAACTAATACATCATAATTGAGAATTCCCCCCAAATATGAATGGTGATTGGATTCTGGGTAGCCAAACAAATAATGATGTTAACTACAATCTTCTTTAAAGGAAACCCTTGCCTTTGAATCCACATTCCGAAATATAGACATCAAGGCAATAATCATTCCATTCCCCAGACACCCTTTACAGGACTTTACAGGACTTCTCTTTTTTCTTTGAATTAATAATTCACTTACCATTCCCCAGTCCCACTGCACTTCTCAGATAGCTCTTTCTCCTGGTAATTGTCCTTTCTTGTTTCTAACTACCTTCAACACTTCTTCTCAAACCAACCTTCTCTAAAAATCTTTCATTTTCCCAGATAATCTTTTCTTCTTCCCAATGTATATTTTAATTATTTGCATGCATTATATCTCTCCCTCTAGATTATAGTCTTTTTAAGAGTATAAAGTATGATTTATTTTTATTTTTCACATTTTATAAATATCTTTAACATAGGTGACAAATGCTAAATTGATTGTGCAAATATAGCATTCAAAAGCAGATATAAAACACAATAAGTCACAAATAGAAACTGATGAAAGAATAACTGTAGAACAAAAATTCAAGGGTCATATAATAATAGACCCTTTCCTACTTTGAGAAAGCTCTATGTAAACATAAAAAGCTGAATTTAAGAAAGCATCTCACTTTATACATTTACCTAACAAAAATAGACATTTTCAAAAAGTATAATACCCTTAAAAATGTAAACTTACTAGCAGTATTAAAATATCATATGTTCTGCAAAATATGTTCTTTTAAAGACTTATTGTATAAAGAAACATACACATATACATAAATACAATGGATGAAATCCTTTCATCAAACTACTGTTCCAAAAATACCCTCTCTGGCTCTGTGATTTACAAATAAGCAAAAAGAAAAGAAAGAGCTTGTTTAGTGGAAAGCTACAAATGGTGACTGAAGGGTATGCAAAAAGATCTATTAAAGAGGGTTAAGAGAATGGATATTACGTATTCAGCATGAAGTTTAAAGGTTGATTTGAGACAATTGTATAACAATCTACAAATACCTGAAGGGCTTACACACAGGAAATAATCACCAGCTTCTTTTAACTTCAATTTGGACAAGAACAAGAGAAAAATTATGTTAGATAAAAGGAAGAATTCTTGAGAGTGGAGATTATTTAATACTAAAGTAAAGAGTAAGAAGAGCTGTGAACTCTTGTTCCCTGTTGAAGGACTTTAAAATGTAGCTCAGAAAACACAGCCTGCCTGAAGGTACAGAAGTGTACCCAGATAAGTTTTCAAAGTTTCTTTCAATGTCTAGAGTCAGAGGCTTTAAATTCATTTGTCTCTTAGAAAATCGTACTATGTTTTTTTTATTTTCTGTTTAGCCTATGAAACCCTCTGTTGAATGAATAATTTAAGGATCTGGTTATATTCCAATTGCCTCCCACATCCATTTTAAAATTCTGCCATTTTGATGATTACATTGTGGCATCTCTTTGAGTGTTAAGCATAGGGAAAAGGTGAGCAAAATCATATGCAATATAAGTTTTGAAATATAGTTAACTTCTTTTACATTATAGTTTCTTGATAAAATAAGCTAACTATAATATATTTCAAATTTTACATTGCATATGTTCTTGCTCACCTCTTGCATTGATTGGTTCTTCCTCACCTTCTTTACTTCTAAGAGGTTTCCAGGAAAGCATGACTCCACTTCAATAGCTCTACCTTCTCCCATGCCCCAAAGCTGGTTTACAACTGGATCAAATTATTCCTTCCACTTCTGTTGTTACTTGTCTGTAATACTAATATAGATCAAGGAAATTATAAAGGGAGAGATGAAAGCAGTGTGAAGATAGCCATGCACAACTAGCCTCAAGATTAACCATGTTACATTTTACATTAAAATTTATATTTATTTTCTACTATCACCAAATGAGCAGAAGAAACTAATCAAGTGTGTCAAAAGTCTCAGGATTTATAGAAAATTTGAATTTTTTCTAAAAAAATACCTCTATACACTAGCAATGCATTCAATTATATAAAGTTAAAGAGTTGTTAAAATAATTTTTTTGATGTACCAGTTACGGTTCTCCAGAAAAAGCAGAACCAATAAGATATACGCAGAGAGACAGAGATTTTAAGAAATTGGCTCTCAAGATTGTGTGGGCTTGCAAACCTAGATAGCAGATCAGCTGGTTGGTAACTCAGGTAAGAGTTGATGTTGCAATCTGGAGTCCCAAATTTGTAGGCAAGCTGGTTGACTGGAAATCCAGTCAGTATTAATGTGTTGTATTGTCTTGAGGCACAATACTTATTATTCAGGAAATCTCACTTTGTATTTTTAAGGACCTCTAATTATTAGATAAGGCCCAGTTATATTATTAAAAGTAATCTCCTTTACTTGAAAGTCAACTGATGATTATAGGTACTGGTTATATCTACAAAATACCTTTACAGCAGCTTCTAGACTAATGTTTGACCAAACAATTGGGATGTAGCCTAGCTAAGTTGATTCATAAAATTTAATCATTGCTACTGGGTTCTTTGTTCTTAAACTTAGGAAGTGGGGGGTTATATTGATTTATTTGTTCTGAAATTCCTGAATGTCTTCAATAAACTCATCCTTGATAATAGCTATAGATGATTTGAAAATCATTTGATTTGCATATTTACTGATTTAGTCAACAAATATTTATTGAGCAGTCCTGTAACTTGGCACTGTTCTATGCATGAGGGATATAGAAATGGAAAAAATACACAAGGCCCTTGCCATCATAGGCTTTACATTCATCTCATTTAGAGTGCTTATTACCACTCAACATTTTATATCTGTTAGCTTATTTATTACTTTACCCCAAACAATAAAATCATTTTAAATAACCTGGGAACATTTTTCTTTGTATTGTTTATATCCAGCACATACAGTTCTGGGCAAATAATAGGTAGCCAAGACATGTGCTAAATAAATTAATGAGTAGTCTGATACAGTCTTTCCTTTTTGCAGATGATAAAACAAAGACCCAAAGATGCTGACTTATTTAAAGTCATACAATTTTAGTCATTTAACCAGGACTAGACCACAAGTATCCTGGTTCAAATATCTTTCAATAAACCACATATAAAAGGCACATTCAACCAACTGTTTTGAAAACATTGTCAATTTATGAAACCAATGGTCCTAATAAAGAGCAATTATACTTACGAAGTAGTCCAAGAATGTCATTCATCCTTCATGACCTTTCATCCTCTATAAAATTAATGTCAGCATAACTACCTTCTTCAATCTTACATTTTAAAAATAACCTTGACATTGTATAACAAAGGTACAACTAGAGCTCCAGTGACAACTGCAAAAGAATTAGCATGAAGAGTTTCAGGGCCTTAAAAAAATAACTGATACTACCTATCCACACTGCCTAACTTTGATACACATAGGTTAGTACTTAAACTAAACTATAATAGCATGACAATCTATCTCATTTTCTCAAAAAACATCCCTGCTTTCCTATCAGAAATTCAGTTACAAGAACAAAATAAAGACAGTTCGCAAACTCCTATATTCCCTTCTGCACCCTGAGGCCAGGGGTAGGACCATAACCAGAACAAGTCATTCAAAGTATTTCATTTCTCTGAAATTGGTTTCCAAAGAAATCTACAATGTGACACATCCAAATTAAGTTATTGAAAGTCAAAAACAAGACAGTTTTGAAATTAGAAAAAGTGACTCATCACATAAAAGGAACCTCCCATAAGAATATCAGTGAGTTTCTCAGTTTAAACTTTGCAGGACAGGAAAAGAATGAAATAATATATTCAAATTACTGAAAGGAAAAAACTTCCAACCAAGAATGCTATACCTAGAAAAGAAACTACCCTTCAAAAAATAAGTGAGGGATAAAGACTTTCACAAAAAAGCAAGAACTGAGAGAGTTCATCATCACTAGACGTACCTTATAAGAAAGGTTAAAGTGAGTTCTTCAAGTTGAAACAAAAGTACAGTACAAAGAAACATGAAAATTTAAGGAAGTATAGATCTCACTGGTAAAGGTAAATATGAAGACCAATACAGAATAATGTAATACTGTAAGAGTTGTAGATAAAGCACTTTTAACCTCAGCATAAAAAAAGACAAAAGTATAATGAATAACTATGACCACAACTATTGGTTAAAGGATACACACTATAAAGAGAAGTAAATTCTGACATCAACCACATAAAATATGGGGAGGAGTAAATGCACAGTTTTTTTTAACAAGACAAACAAACAAAAAGCTCATCTTTATTCTATGTATCAGATGACATCAATACATGTGTTCTTCTTTCACACACTTTACTTCATACTTTTTAACCTTCAATTCTGTCTTACTTACAGGACTAAGATGTGGGAATATAAGTTATCTGCTGAATAAAGAGGCTACTCATTGAATAAATATGGGTTTTCTCTTTGAGAGAGTGTGTCAAGTTTTTGTAGACAATTAAGTTGTTGTCAGCTTAAATTAAACTGTAATAACAATAAGAAGTTTTATGCAAGCCTCATGATAAGCACAAAGGAAAAAACCTATAGAAAATACCAAATGGTAAAGAGAAAAAAATCAAACCATTAAATTGTAAATGATATCAGAAAGGAAGTGAAGAACAAAACAACTGCAAAATAGACAAAAATAATTAACAAAAGGCAAGAATAAGTTCTTACATATCAATAATTAAATATAAATGGATTAAACTAATCAATTAAAGACATTAGTGGCTGAATGAATTTAAAAAAAAACAAATAAGTGTTATCTACAAGAGACTTGCTTTAGATTAAAGAACACAGCTACGCTAAAAGTAAAGAGATTTCAAAAGATATTCCATGCAAATAGTAACCAAAAAAGGATCAGGGATGACTATACATATATCAGACAAAATAGACTTTATACATAATAATAAAAGGGTCAATCCACCAGAAAGATATAAAAATTATATATATATATATGTATATATATATATACATATATATACACCCAACATAAGAGCACCTAAGTATATAAAGCAAATGTTGATGGATATGAAAGGAGAAATAGCGATATAATAATAGGAGGAGACTTCATTACCCCAATCACTAATGGAAAGACCATCAAGACAGAAATTAGTAAGCAAACAGGAGACTGAAACAATACTACAGACCAAACTGATATAATAGACATACAAAACATTCCGCCCAATGGCAGCAGAATACACATTCTTCTCAAGCACACATGTAACTTACTCCAGGACACAACATGTGTAAGTCACAAAACAAGTCTTAACAAATGTAGGAAGATTTAATTCATTATAAATATTCCTTCTGATGACAACAAATGAAACTAGAAATAAAAAAAATCATAAAGTAAACAACACTCTTGAACAATTTCTGAGTAAAAGAAAATTAAAAGAAAAACAAGAAAATATCTTAAAAGAATATGCAAAATAATATACCAACACATATAAGATGCAGCTAAGGCAGCATTAAGAGAGAATTTTATAGCAATAAATGTCAACATTTTAAAAGAAAAAAGATATCAAATAAACAACCTAACATTACATCTCAAGAAATTAGAAAAAGAACAAATTAAGCACACAGTTAGCAGAGGGGAAGAATTAGTAGAGTTTACAGAAGAAATAAACTGACATAGAGAATAGAAAAGATAAGCAAAATTGACAGAGTAACAAACTTAACTAGACTAAGGAAAAAGAGAGAATGCTCAAATAATCTAGATCCAGAGGCAGGTCTGACAGACATTCTTCAATTTACTACAGATTTGTCACACTTCAGTCTTCTTGAAGTATATGAAGGCCCAGACATCAGTGAAACACTGAAGAGGGCCTGGCACAGATTTTGCATTTCTTCTCATAATTTCTTTGGTCATTTGGATATGGAGGTTCTCACCAAAACATGTCTGGCACAGAATGGGGAAGTCTGCATTCTCCCAGTTCTGCCTGTGGTAGATGTTGGAACCCAGAGAAATCGCCATCTTAAGAGCATCCAGAGGCAGCAGTAGCTTCTGAGTTGGTAGAGAGAACCACCACAATCCCATCAAGCCTCCTCCTTCCTTCATGAGGCTCCCAGACTAACCCACTATCCTTTTCATGGCCCTCACAGGATGAGAGCTCATGCCAGGGAAACATAGAAGCCCCTTGCACATTATCACCACTCTGGGGATCTACAGAAGACAGGGTGCTTTAAAAATACTAGTAAATCTGTAGATGAGTGGATCAAAAAACAGTGGTACATTTACACAATGGAATACTATGAAGCAGAGAGAAAGAAGGAACTCCTGTCATTTGCGACAAGATGGATGGAACTAAAGAGAATTGTGCTTAGCGAAATAAGCCAGGCAAAGAAAGCAAAATACCATATGATATCACCTAATGCAGGAAACTAAAGAACAACATAAACAAACGAACTAAATAGGACAAGGAGCAGAATAACAGTCAATAGGGGGGAGGGGGAGGGATAGAAGGGGGATAAGTGAGGGAAGGATTTAGTCAAGGAACATGTATAAATGACTCATGGACATGGACAACGGGGAGGGATATGATTGCGGGAGAAGGGGTGGGCTGGGGGGGGAGCAATGGGGAAAAAATGGGACAACTGTAATCGAAAAACCAAAAAATAAAATAAAATAAAATAAAAACTGAATTTGAATGTTTAAAAAAAAAATACCAGTAAATGAATCTTGGATAAATAGTATACTGTTCCTTTTTTAAAAAAAAGAAATGAAATGAAAAGGAGACATTACAGCTAATGCTGCACACAGATAAAAAAAGATCTGAGGGTATTATGAACAATTATGCACCAACAAATTGGACAATCTAGAAGAAATGAATGAGTTCCAAGAAACTTAGAAACTTACACTTCATAAAGACTAAATCAAAACCAAGGGGGATTTACCCCTGGGATGCAAAGATGGCCCAACATACACAAAGCAATCAACGTGATAAACAACATTAACAGAATGAAAGATAAAAACCAAATGATTATCTCAATGGATGCAGAAAAAGCATTTGACAAAATTTAGCATACTTCAATGGTAAAAACTCTCAACAAATTAAGTACAGTAAAAACTTACCTTGGCACAATAGAGGCCATATAAGACAAGCCCACAATTAACATCACACTCAATGCAGACCCAATGCAATCCCTATAAAAATCTAATGGCATAATGGCATTCTCTACAGAAATTTTTTAAGTCCTAAAATTCAGGTGGAGTAAAAATAGATCCCAAATAGCCAAAGTGATTTTGAGCAAGAAGAACAAAGCTTGATGGCATCATGCTTCCTGATTTCAAAATATATTACAAAACTATAGTAATCAAAACAAATTAATACACAGACATAAAATATATACAGGTCAGTAGAAAAAAATAGAGAACTCAGAAATAAACCCATGCAGAGACAGTCAACTGATCTTTGACAAGGGTGCCAAAAATACACAATGGAAAAAGGATAGTCACTTAATTAAATGGATGCCTGCATCCATTGGACCCTAAACTCAAAATGTATTAAAGAGTTAAACATAAGTCTTGAGGCTGTAAAATTCCTAGAAGAAAACATACAGAAAGAACTTCTTGACATTAACTTTGGCAATTATTTCTTAGATACAACACCAAAAACATATGAAACAAAAGCAAAATTAGACAGGTAGGATTATGTCAAACTAAAAACTTCTGCACAACAAACAAGAAATCAACAAACTAAGAAAGGCAACCTAAGAAATGAGAGAAAATATTTGCAAACCATATGCTTATAATGAGTTAATATCCAAAATACCAAAGGAACTCCTATGACTCAACAGCAAAATAAATAATAATATAATAATTACCTGACTTTTAAAATGGACAAAGGACATGAAATAACATTTTTTAAAGAACATAAAAATAGACATTTGATATGAGGAAAGATGCTCAACATCAATAACAATCAGGGAAATGAAAATTATCAAAAAGACAAGAGAGAGAAATTTTTGGCAAGGACATGGGAAAAAGGGAACCCTTATATTGTTGATAGAAATATAAATTGGTACAGTCACTATGGAAAAGAGTATGGAGGTCAAAATTTTTAAATAGATTTATGTCATGATCCAGTAATCCTACCTCTAGGTGTATATTCATAGGAATTGATATCAGTATCTCAAAGAAGTAACTGCACTCCCATATTCATTGCAGCATTATTATTAATAGTCAAGAAATGGAATCATCCTAAATACCCACTGACAAATGAATGAATAAAAAAACATGGTGTATACATACAATGGAATACTATACAATCCTAAGAAAATCCTGCCATTTGTGACAATATGGATGAACCTGGAGGATATCATGCTAGGTGAAATAAGCCAGACACAAGACAAATACTGTATAATACCACGTGTGTAATGATTTTTAAATAGTTAAACTCATGGAAACAGAGAATAGAATGGTGGTTGCCAGGGCCTGGGAGGAGTGGAAACCTGAGAGATATAGTCAACGGGTTCAAAGTTTTTGTTACACAAAACTAGAAAGTCCTAGAGATCTGTATAATATGGCCTGCCTATAGTGAACAATGTTATATTGTATACTTAAAATTTCCCAAGAGTTTAGATCTTACATAAAGTATTCTTCTCAGACAATAACAACAATAATAAAAACAACAAATAAAAGGACAAGAGGAAAATTTTAGAGACAATGGATAGGTTTATAGCATAGATTGTGATGATGACTTCATTGGTTTATACTTATCTCTAAAGTTACCAAGTTGTATACATTAATTATGTATAGAATTTTGTATTTCAAAAACTAACTAATTTTTAAAGTCTATAAAAATAGGTCAAAATAAAACTTTGAGTGAAAGGCAAGAAAAGAAGGAAACAAAATAGATTCCTTGGCTGTCTCATTAGTTATGACTTGGAATAAAATTTTATTCAAACTGGCAAAGCTTTAGTATATCTGAAAGTACAAAATATCATCACTAAATGTTAGTACCATTGACTAAAAGTAGATGGTAGGAGAAAAAGAAAAGAGAAAGGAAGAAAACGTTTCTAATATAAATTTATTGTTTATTACAGACACAGGGTAAATAAGAGGGCACTACTTATATTATTTAAAGGTGTTTAGGTAGCCCTGACCAGTGTGACTCAGTGGGTTGGGCATCAGCCCACAAAGCAAAAGGGTGCTGGTTCATTTCCCAGTCAAGGAACATGCCTGGGTTGTGGGCCAGGTCCCCAGTTGGGGTTGGGGTTGGGGTTGTTGTCATGAAAGAAGCAACTCTAATATTTCTCTCACATATCAATGTTTCTCTCCCTCTCTTTCTCCCTCCCTGCCCCTCTCTCTAAAAGTAAAAATTAAAAAATAGAAAAGTATTAATGTAAAAGTAAGCACTAGAACAAAAATTCAAATATTCCAAACTATCCAAAAACTTGATAAATGAAAGAAAAAGAAAAGAATGAAAGATAACATTGTAATTGTGAAAAGCACTTTCTTCTTATACATATAGATTTGTATTTACTAACATGCATGATATATGTGTGAACTATTATATGTATATTATAAACCAAGGATCAAATTTGTCAGTCATATCAATAAATGTAAATGTGGTTAGCTCATCTATAAAATAAAATATTATCATATTAGCACTCAAAATAAAATTCAATTTTATGATGTATACAAGAGAACCACTTAAAACAAAGTGATTCAGAAAGTTTAAAATTAAAATATTGGTAGAGGGTTGCAAAGTGACTCTTATGAGCTGAACAATGTTAGCTCTAAAATTCATTTGTTGAAATCCTAACCCCCAGAACCCCAGAATGTGATTGTATCTGAAGTTTTTCAAGGGGTAACTAAGTCAAAATGAGGTCACTTGGGTGGGCCTAATCTAATAGACTAGTGTCCTTATTAAGGAGAAAGAATTAAGACATGGATACACATAGAGTGATGACCAGGTGAAGTTATGGGGAGAAGCACCATCTGCAAGTGAAGAAGAGAGACCTCAGAATAAACCAAGCCTATCAACATATTGATGTGGACTTCTGTGTTCCAGAGTAGTAAGAAAATAAATTTCTGTTATTGCAGCCATTCAATCTGTGGCCTTTGTTATGGTAGACATAGCAAACTAACACAAGAGACCATTGCTCTGACCCTCACAATGAGAACAAACCTGATAAACTATAATGTTTAAAATTTTTATCACAGAGCTGAAAATGTACAGAGATCTAAAACAATAAATCCCAGAAAGTTTTGAGCTCTTCTTAGGAGAGAAGAGATTCACAGCTTTGTTTCTTCCTGGTGGAGCTGTGGGATAAAGAGAAATCCATTCTATATAAAATATGGAAAAAACAGCCAAACTTTTATCATACTTTTAATGGTTGTGCATGGACAGGTATGATAAGTTAGAATCACTAGGAACACCAAACAAAAAGAGTCTGCCCCAGCAGCTTACTCTTCCCACAGATCTTCGCTGAGTGCATGGGATAAAATGCCAAATATTGTGGAAAGGCAGGAAAGCTGAGTGAGACGCACAGGGCCTCCTCCAAGTACAAGGCTGCAGGCTGCAGAAGGCTGTGAGTAGACTAAGCATTACAAGGGTGTCACAGGGACAGAAGGGTAGAGAAACCCTTAGGTAAATAAAGTGGATGGTGGAAATTAAGAGAAAAGAGAATTCCCATTAGCCCAAAAAGCTGGCATCTATGCATTACGATAATGCAAGAAATCTCCCACAGTTCAGAAAGTTGATGACTGGGCTGAATAGGTAGGTGTGTAGATAAATAGGTAGGCAGGTAGTTAAATGAATGGATGAACATATACATGAGTGAGAGATTATAGCAGATGATAGATGGATGGATAGGGAAAGATATATAAAAGACGATGATAGATGAATGGATAGATGGATGGAAAATAGATGACAGATAATGGATAGATAGATACATTCTCTTTTTACTTTTCAAACTAAATCATACTACACTCTAGTTTGTTTTTTTTGTTTGTTTGTTTTAAAATCTTTTAAAATTTTATTTTAGTAAATTTATCAGGCTGACATTAATAAATAAGATAATGTAAGTTTTAAAGAAATACATTATAAAGGATATCTTTTGTGAGGACCTCTTGTCATTTTTCAGAGACCAGAACAGCATTATCACTACTGCGAGAGTCCAATGAAATCACCTGCAAAAGTCTCCTTCTAAATGTGTGTGAATTGCTTTCATTGTCAACTCTAGAAAAGAAAACCTGCCAGGGCACTACTAAGAGTAAAATCCATTCTTCTGTTCACTAAACCTAAACCATTGCCTTGGTGTAGACCAAGACAAACACAAAATATCACAATAATGCTTTGGGGGATATACGCTTCATTAAAGATAATCCACTACAATAAGACAAAATGTAAAGTAACTATCCTTTCTGCAGCAACACAGATGAAGACTTTATTTTAAACCCATAGCAGATTGAATTTTTACATGATGCTTTCTTTAAACTGCTTTGCTTAATCTGGAAATACATTAAAACACTCATCCTCCAGCTGTGCAGGTTTCTGCTGTAGCAAATTGATGATTAGCTTCCTCCTGACAACACTTTCCTCCCACAAAATTTTTAAACTGACTGAAAGACTATTAAAACTCAGGAAGGGAAAATACAACTTCATTATTATTAAACATTTTACAGCTATTTCATCTTTAAATCATTTGACTAACATTAGATAAAATTATTAATAGAAAACATTAATTAGGATAATTATTAACTATTTTTGTTTTATCAAGATAAAATTCAAAATATATCATCCCAAAACCAAGTAAATAAGCAAAAATTAGTTGTAATTGTGCTCATTAAACACCATCACAAAATCTGTGACTCTTGTAGTAGACTCAGAGCTTGACAATAAGTTAAGGCAATCTTGGCTCTTGATACAACCAATTTTTATTGTCTCTGTTATCTGATTAAAATACCAGTATTTTCTTTTAGTCAAATTCAATTAAAATTTTTGTATTTAAAGTTAATTAAATTTGACAAAAAATAATTACATATACACACAAAAAAATTTACATTTAGAAGGATCTAAGCAAGAGTTGTCAAACTGGGTTTTACAGAGAGACCACTGCCTGTTTTTGTAAATAAAAGTCTTATCAGAACACATTCACACCCATTCATTTCCATATTGTCCTTGGCAGATTCACTCAAAGGCAAATCTGAGTAGTTGCTACAAAGACTTATAGCTTTCAAGACTAAAACATTTCCTATCTGATTCTTCAAGAAAAATGTGTCCAATTCCTGATCTAATAAAAAGTTTCAAAATGCCTCTTACCTCCATCCCATCAAGATTTTTTGTATGTTCTTCCAGGAAAAGAAAAAAATTAAGAAAATAACTAAAAAATTATATGGTCTCTAAATTGAACCAATTACATTAAAATTAAGAAAAAATTTTAAAGTACCCATCTCATCATTCATCATATCACTTGTCCTTTGCCTGACCTAGATACCCAGGAGTTCTCTTATTAGCCCAATACCCAGGAGTTCTCTTATTAGCCCTGAAGTGTTAAAATATGCACACTTTTCACTTACAGTATCTCACGCTAAACAGTATCTTTGTTTTCATTCATGTTATTTTGCAGTTCCTAAATTTTATAATAATCAGTACCAAATCAAGGGGAGGTTAAAGGTTCTGAGCACAATTCCAGTATATAGAAGGGTCCCTCCCCCATCACTGGGTGTCCTACAAATCAACTCAATTTGAACACTAGCCAGAGATAAAGGCATATTCCACACATTGAGAGCTCAGTCCCATAAGACTTCCCCCCACAACACATCCATTTCACATACCTGTGTAGGTTGTAGCCTATTCTTCTGACTGACCAGGTACAGACTGAAGGTTCCCAAGACACCCTCCTTGAATTTCAAATATGAGTTGCAAGTTTAGGTTTCCATACCCGCCTCCATGGTGGAAGAGTGGATAGGGCAAAGTATGAGGAAAGGATGTGGAGCTCCCACGTGGATCTCCCATGCCCTCAGGAGGTGTGCTACTATCCCTGAATATCCATGTGTTCACCAACTTGAAAGCTTTCCAAACCCAATCCTTTTGGGGTTTTAGGGAGGCTTCATGACATAGGCATGATTGACTAAATCACTGGCCACTGGCAACTAATTCAACTTCCAGCCCCCTCCCCTCTGTGAGATCAGGGGTTGGAACTGAAAGTTCTAACCCCCTAATCACATGGCAGTTCTATGGTAACCAGCTCCCATGCTCAGCCAACATTGGCTTGACCCAATTCCAACATTCCAAAGGTTCAAGGAGTAAGACATACAAAGCAGTTCCTCTGGAATGGCTATTCTCGCACTTACATAAAATTTTCACATTCTGTTTTCCCACCTATTAATTGATAAGGATACCTGCCTGCCTACCTCACAGAAAAATGGGAGTATATGCCTACATACTGTGAAGAAAGTGTATATACAATACCAGGGACACCAGGGAACATATGGTAAATATGACACACTAACAACTCCGCTTTCCTAAATGACGATCATGAAGTTAAAAGTATATTTAAAGGAATTATACCACAAAAGCAAAAGGAATGGAAAAGGTAACTATGACAACAATTTTTTTTATTTGTTGAACTTATTGGTGACATTGGTAAATAAATTATATAGTTTTTAAGTGTGCAATTCTGTAATACATCATTTGTACATTGTATTGTGTTCACCACCCCAAGTCAAGTCTCCTTCCACCACCATTTATCCCCCCAAAAATGGAATAGTTGAAAGTTTAATTAGGTCCCAGAATGCTTACCCGGATGACTGCCACTCCCTCCTCCAGCAGAAAAATGAAGCTCTATTTTCTGAAGAGAGCTAAAAAGAGGATCTCACATTTGGGAGGTGCCAGGCATGAGTGATGGTAAGGTTACCATATAAAATAAGGGATATTCAGGGAACATGTCATATCAATATTGGATATTCTTTAATTCAGCTCCCTAAACACTGCCAGTCATGCTTATACATTCTAGGCAGGCTAATGGTTCTTCTTCCTAAATCTGACCAGATCAAGAGAAAAGACCACAGGAGGTTCCCAAATTAAATGGCCAACAAAATACCCTGTGGTTCACATACAGTCTACCAACCTCTGAAGTATACAAAGCTTATAGTAAGTAAAAAACACATGTGGAAATCCTCTAACACAAAAGACAGAGCGCCAAAGAGTGAATAACTCTAGGAAGAACCAGCATTTATGTGGTGTCATGTCAGGATGACTGTAGCCAGGATTCCTACCTCTACAGTATGTACAGTGTTTTCCCAAATCATCCTCATGTAAGAGAGTGCCTTAGTGCCCTGGTGCCACGCTCTCACAGTTCCTGTTGGCTCCATGCCACTTTTGTTTAATATTCTATATATGTGGGCCCCTGTTGTTGAGGAAGCATGGATGCTTTGTTTCTGTCTCACCTGCCACCACAAGAATAAACTTGGTATGAATTCCAAAGCTCCACTGTTGTTTTTCAGTCTCACCGAACCCAAAGTCAACCAGCCTGGAGCTGAGCTTCTGCTGAACAAGCAGAAAGACAGCGAGCTTTAAAAATTGTAATTAGATCCATAATCTATGCGTAAATGGAATTTGTCTAATTATATTTCTGACTAACTTACATCATAATTTCAGGAACACAAAATTTTAATTTCTGAGCTGCACAAACATTCCCTCAAAACATAATAAAGTAACATAACACCATTTACTATGATTTATCTCTTGGTAAACCTAGCAGTATCTATGTACTTAATTATCCTACACAAGTCCAAGACTATACTGATTGATTAATTTTAAAAATCATAAAAAGTTTTAAACAAAATGTTTTCTGTCATAACCAAGGCTAATTTCAATTGGGCATGTATTTATTTCATTTATATGTGTATATACAGATATTGTATATGAAATATCCTCAAAGGATCTGTGTGCTTCCATGCTTGTCCACCCTGACAGTCTTTTTTCAGCTCAGTAACAAAAGTAATCCTGCTACAATAAAATCCTGAACCACATCACTGTTCTACTTAAAATTTTTCTATGTCATTCAGAGTAAAAGCCAAAAATGTTACAATAGCCTACAAAGCCCTACCTTCTCTCTTCCCACTCTCCTCTCTGAGCATCCTCCTCCTCACTCACTGCTTGCCAGCCTCTGACGTCCTTGCTGTTTCCTTAAGAGAATAAGACCACATAGAGCCTTTGTACTGGCTGTCAATGAACTTGGAACACTGTTCCCACAGATACCCATGTAACTCATTTCTTCAACTCTATCTTTGTTGAAAATGTCACCGTTTCAATAAAACCTACCTGGATTATGCTATTGATATAGCAATACCAATTGATTCTACTCTTCTTTACTTTTTACACAGAACTTATTTCCATCTAACATACTATATAATTTAGTTATTATCTTAATTGTTTATTGTCTTCCTCTCCTTACTAGACCAGAAGTTCCATTATAAAAAGGCAATAGAGCCCTGGCCAGGTGTCTCAGTTGGTTGAGCATCATCCAGTGCACCAAAGTAAAAAAGCTGTGGGATCAGTCTCAGTCAGGGCATATACTTAGGTTGTGCATTCAAACCCCAGTTGGGATGCATACGAAAGGCAACCAATTGATGTATCTCTTTCACACCTCTCTAGCTCTCTCTCTTTCTCTCTCCCTCCCTTCCTTCCTCCTTCTCCTCCTCTCTCTCTGAAAATCAATGAACAAATCCCTGGGGAAGCTGGGTAAAAAAGGTGAAGGGATTAAGAAGTACAAATTGGTTGTTACAGAATAGTCATGAGGATATAAAGTACAGCATAGGAAATATAGTCAATATTATTCTAATAACTATATATGGTGTCAGATGGGTGTGAGATTTATTGAAATGATCACTTAGTAAGTTACATAATGTCTAATCACTGGGGTATACACTGAAAAATAATATAATAATATATGTCAATGGTAATTGAAAAATAAAAATGATTTTAAAAACAAATTTAAAAGTTGATCAAGGAAAAAACTCCAAAGCTTATTCTCTGAGGCATTTGAAATGTTGCATCCTTGCATATGTTCTCAGTTTGGTTCAAATAAACTCTTACAAAATATTTTTTTTAAGATAGAAAATTAAGCTCCCAATAGATACTCAAAAATTTTTTAAACAAAATAAATTCCAAATGGATAACTATCTCAATGCAATTTCTAAAAACAGCATGTTTTGAAAATATTATGATATTGAATTAGGGAAAGATTTCCTATGATATGGGAATATAATTTTTCTTAAACAAGCCACCCCAAAAATAAAGGCAATAAAATTTGGCTATATCAAAGTTAAATACATTTCTCAGGCAAGGTAAATGATAAATAAAGTTCAAAAACAAGCTATAGGCCAAGAGAAAATATATGCAATATATAAAAGCTTAGTATCCATGATAAAAAATGAATAACAGTAAAGCATTTTTAAAAAATAGAATAAAGGCTATACAGAAGCAATTTACAGAAGGAGAATCCACAATGGCACAAAATACATAAAAAGATATTCACCAGCACTACTCGCCAGTGAGATTATATCCACAGATCATTCCATATTCATGAGATTGGCAAAAGCAAAATTTTGACAACATATGTCTTGGCAGGGACATGCTATAGGGGAAGTAAATTAGAACCATTTAATAGAGTAACTGGACAATTCATTATCTAGCGATATTAGCAAAAGTTGAATATTCATGCACTATAATTTAGCTATTCAAATTATATTCTCCAGAGAAACCAACATGTGGGGAGAATTAAAAATTATTCACTACATATTTTTATAGTAAGATACTGAAAGTCTATGAATAGAGAGTAAATCAATAAACTAATTGTGCTTTACTTATACAATAGCTTATGAGTCAGGAAAGTGAAACTACATCTACATGTAATACCTTTGATAATCTTAAATATGTAACAATGACTGCCAAATGAAATGTACTACAGTAGTCCCTTGCTATATTGCAGTTCACTTATCGCGACCTCGCTGTATCATGGGATTTTTTAAAATATTATATTTAATTATTTATCATGGATTTTTCACTATATCATGGGATTTTGTGGTACCGTATATGTATGTTGTTAAAGTTGCATAGGTTTAAGAGTGTAAAATAAATGTAAGGTTCCTGCTTCACAGGGGGGTCTGAAACAATACCCGCAATAAATGAGGGAATACTGTATAGCATTATGTACATTTTAAGACATATAAAACAATAAGAACACAAAAGAGTAAATATACATAAATATGGTAGGAAATGGACCATGGAATTGGGAAGTAATACAAAAGGAACTTCACCGGTATCTATACTTGCTTGAAGAAACAAATGCTCTAAAGCAAGTGTTACACAATTATAAAATAAATTATGTTGGTGTACTATGTTAATTTCCTTATTCTTAAATACTTTATTCTGCTTAATTAAAACAGAAAATATTTGCTTTAATACATTAAACAAAATTGTCAGTACAAAAGAAAAAGAGACATTAACACCACTATCTCAGCAATTTGTAGACATCCTAGACAAAAAAATTTAGGAAAAAACATAGAATGTTTAAACAACCCTATTAAGTGCTTTGACCTAATTGATATTTATAGAGCACTGTATGCAGCAATACAAAATACACACTCTAAAAATATACATGGTATTTTAACCATCATATTTTAAAACTTTAATAAAGGATTGAACTCATACTGATTATGTTCTCTGACCACAATAAAATAAAATTAGAAATCAGTAAAATAACAATGCTAACTAGGTTCAAAAAGATATAGGAGAAATGGGAACACTTTGACAGAAAACTGGAAATTGCTTAAAACAACAAAAAAGAACCAAGTAAAAATTTTTAGACCTAAAAAGTTAAATGGCATTAAGAATTCAATGAGTGAAAGAGAGCTGAAGAGAATGTGTCAAATTCAGTAGAGGTCAGAAGAAAATGTCAAGCATGAATTACAAAGAGACAAAAGACAAAGACAATGACATGATAAAAGACAAAGACCATACAGGGAAGGGGGTGATCATAGATGCACTAGAAGTTCCACGAAAAGACAAAAGAAATAATGGGGTAGAAACAATATTTGAAGAGATAAAGGTTGAGGATTTTCCAAACCTTATATTCAAAAAATCAAGCCAGGGAGTCTAAAATACTATAAATCACAGCAAGATCAAGAAAATAAGACTGATTAAATCAAAAAGAGAAGTCTTAAAAACAACCAAAGAATACATGCATTGCCTTCAAAGAAGAAAATATTAACAATAGCAGACTTTTCAATATAAATAATTGAAGAAAAGAAACTATGGAATTTTATTTTACTTAATAATATGTAATATTACATATTTAATACTTTAAAATAAATTTAAAGTGTCACTATTCATAAAGTCATTTTAGAATTTTATATCCACAGAGGTATTATTCAATGATAAGATAAAATACGTTTTTAAGAAACACAAAAACTGAGAAATTTTGTTATCAGAAGACATGAACAAAAGAAAGTAACATGGAGTTCTTGAGAAAATAATTCCAGATGGAACTCAAAAGTGCAGGAAAAAATGAAAAGTAATGGGAAAAGATTAGAAGACAGACAGAGCTAGGTAAAGATAGATATAGATACACATGTATATTCACACATAGTGTCATATTTACCATACATAAAAACATAGATATATATGAAGATGTAGTAAATATGTAAAAACAATATTATATATTTGAATAGAAATAAGGTATATGACAACATAGTTGGAAGATAGGCAAATGGATTTAAAATACTTAAGGGCCCTTGCATTCTCTAGGAAGATGGAAAATATACCAATTAATATCAAATATTGCTAAGTGAATGGTACCTGTGTAATTTCTCAGAAACCATTAAAAAATAAAGGTTTAATTTCCACACCTGCAGACAGAAATAAATGAATGGAGAGAAAAATATTGAACAGCATGAACAATACAAAGCTTTAATAAGTTAATGAATTTCAACAAAATTAAATACATAATTATATCAAATGTCAATGAGACCACTGTTCCTAACAAAAACATAGATGTGTATTAGGGAGGAAGATTGTGTGTGTGTGTCTCTGTGTGTATGAGTGTGAGACAGAGAGAGAGAGAAGGGGAGAGAGAGATTAAAACTTGACATTTGGAAAACACACACAGGTGACTTCCGGCCAAGATAGAGGCCTAGACTGGCACGCTCAGTCTCCCTTCACAACTAAGAAGGAATACAACTACCGCAAAACCAGAAATAACCAGAAGTTCCAGAAAATAAATGGAAGTCCAACATATGAAGTTATAAAGAAGTGGTGCTTGTCCAGATGGGCAGGAGTGGTGAAGCCAGGGTGGAGGGGTAAAGCTGTGCTAGCGGTGGCAGCTGCGGTGATGCGGGCAGGACAGCAGTATTTAAGAGGAGGCGAAAAGCACTTGGGGAGCACCCCTGGCTGCAGACCAGACCTGTCAGCTTGCAATTCCAATACTGGGGAAGGCATAACCCCATTGCCTTGGACTGTGAGGCCCAGAGGGGATGAGGATGGAGGAGGAGGCTCCTGGTCTCTCAGCAGAGAGTGAAAAGCGGGAACCCATCTTGGACCCCCACCCCCACAGAAAACGCAATAGCATGGTGAGAAGTAATGGGAAAAGATTAGAAGACAGACAGACAGAGCTAGGTAAAGATAGATTAGATACACATGTATATTCACACATAGTATCATATTTACCATACACCGGTTGTGACAAGTACACGGGGCTCCACCCCTATAGTGTAGGAGGTGTGACAGCCCCACCCAGGAAGCAAAGGTAAACACAAAACTGTCAAGATGACACAGATCATGACTGAGATCCCAATCATGCAGCTTACCAGCCAGCAAATATCTAATCTAATGAAGCAGCAGATAGAAAATCTCTCTGAGGCACAGTTCAGAGCTTTTCTTATAAAAATGCTTACAAACATAACAGCAGATCTTAAACAAGATGGGGAAGGAATGAAGGCCAGTCCTGCTGAAATAAACAAAAACACATACGAAACTAGTGACGAGAGAAAGAAAACCAGAGATCAAATCAACAAATCGGAACATAGGGAAGGAACAAACAGTCAGCCAGTGCAGAAACAGAAAACAAGAAGTGAGGAAAATGAGGAGAGGCTCAGAAACTGATGGGACAGCTATAAGTGGGTCAACATTCAAATCATAGGGTTGCCAGAAGGTGAAGAAGAAGAATTAGAAATTGAAAAATTATGTGAAAAAATAATGAAGCAGAACTTCTCTAACTTGAGGAAGGAAATAGACTTACAGGTCCAGGAAGCACAGAGAGTTCCAAATAAACTGAACCCAGAGAAAACCACACCAAGACACATTATAATCAATATGTCAAAAACTAAGGATAAAGAGAATCTTAAAAGCAGCAAGAGAGATGAAGAGAATTATGTACAAAGAGGTCCCAATAAGACTATCAGCTGATTTCTCAAAAGAAACTGCAGGCAAGAAGGGACTGGTAAGAAATATTCAAAGTAAAGAAAAGCAAAGACCTACAACCACAGGACTTCCAGTCAAGATGGAGGCATACCAGACATACTGTGTCTCCTTTCACAACTAAAAGGAATATAATTAGCTCAAAACTAGAAACAATCAGAGTTCCAGAAAATAAAACTGCATAGAAGTCCAGCAAACAGAGATATAAAGACGAAATACTCATTCAGACAGGTAGGAGGAGCGGAGCCAGGAACGAGAGGACACAGTGTGGTGGCAGCAGCAGGCTGACAGAAAGCCCAGTCACACATTTTAATGTCAGGAGGGACACCTGGGGAGCGTTCCCAGCTCCTCACCAGACCTCTCAGCTCACGGTCCCAGCACCGGGGCAAATCAAGCCTCATTGCTTCTGACTGTGCAGATCAGTGGGGGGTGGGGTGGAGGCAGAAACTGCTGGTCTCTCAGCAGAGTCCACTTGTTTAAAGGTCCGCCATGGTCCTAGAATGTCAGCAGACCCACCCTCTCTGGAAACGACAGCCAGGGCAGCAACTAGAGGGGCACCAGTCCGGTGCAGAAGTGGGAGAGGTGCCTGGAAAAGAGGCAAGTGCTGGGCAGGCAGCATTGTTCCCACTTGGACCCCTCTCCCACATACAGCACCACAACGTGGTGAAACAGGTCGCCCTGCACTGATGAATCCCTAAGGCTCCATCCCTTACAACATAACAGGAACGACAGCTCTACCTGGGAAGTGGAGGCAAACAAACACAGGAGCCTGTCAGAATGAGGAGACAGAGAAGTATGGCCCAAAAGGGGGAATGGATCAACGTTCCAGTGGGAGAACTAAGCCACAAGGAGATAGCCAACCTCACAGATGAGAAGATAGACAACCTAACAGACGAGGAGATAGACAACGTAACAGGTGCAGAATTCAAAACACTGGTGATAAAGATTCTCACAGGCTTGACAGATATGCTTGAGTATGGCAAATGCATAAGACAAGAAGTGAAGGCTATGCTAAGTGAAACAAAGAAAAAGCCACACAAAACCAATGATGAAGGGAATGAAAACAGGGTTCATATCAATGATTTGGAACATAAGGAAGAAAAAAACAGTCAACCAGTGCAGAATGAGAAAGCAAGAATAGAAAAAAAACAAGGAAAACTTCCCAAATTTTGTGAAGAAGATGGACATACAGGTCTGGGAAGCATGGAGGATCCCAAGCAAGCTGGACCCAGAGGGGACCACACCAGGACAGATCATGACTGAGATGCCAAAGTTGAAAGATAAAGACAGAGTCCTGGGGGCAGCAAGAGAGAGGTGGAGAATTGCTTACAGGGAGATTCCTATAGGACTATCAGCTGATTTCTCAGAGGACACTTTGCAGGCAGGAAAGGACTGGCAAGCAGTATTCAATGTGATAAAAGGCAACCTGCAACCAGGATTACTCTATCCAGCAAAGCTATCATTTGGAATGGAAGGGCAGATGAATTGTTTCCCAGACAAGGTGAAGCTAAAGGAGTTCATCATCACCAAGCCATTATTATATGGAATGTTAAAGGGACTTACTTAAGAAAAAGAAGATCAAATCTATGAACACTAAAATGACAACAAACTCACAACTATCAACAACTGAATCTAAAAAATAAAAACAAAATCCAACTAAGCAAACCAGAATAAGAACAGAGTCATAGGTATGGGAATCATTTGGAGGGTTATCAGCTGGGAGGGGGGAGGGGGCGAAATGGGGATATGGTGCAGGGACTAAGAAGCATAATCGGTTGTTACAAAATAGACAGGGAAATGTTAAGAATAAGATAGGATAGGGTGAAGCCAAAGAACTAAATGCATGACCCATGGACATGAACTAAGTGGGGTGGGACTGCTGGAGGGAATGGGGGTACTGAGCAGAGGGGAGCAAAGGGGAAAAAATTGGAAATACTGGTAACAACATAATCAATAAAATATACTTTAAAAAAAAAAAAAAAACCTGCAACCATGATTTTGCTATCCAGCGAAGCTGTCATTCAAAATAGAAGGGCAGAGAAAGTGCTTCCAGAACAAAGTAAAACTGAAGTAGTTCTTCAGATCCAAAACACTGTTATATGAAATGTTAAAGGGACTTGGTTAGGAGAAAGAGGATCAAAACTGTGAACATTAAAATGAAAACTGTATCACAACAACCAACAACAGAAGCTAGGAAACTGAAACAAAGGCAAACTAAGTAGGCAATGAGAATGGGAAAAGAATTATAGGTATGGGGAACATTATGGGGGGAGGTCAGCAGGTAGGGAGAAGGGGGGAAAGGGAGGACGATGTTACAGGAATTAAGAAGCATAGTAGGAGGGAGTAGAGTAGAAAGGAAGATGTTGAGAACTACATGCACAACCAATGGGCATGGACTAAGGGGGGTCAACTGGAGGGAGGGGGTCACTAGGTGGAGGGAAAAAAGGGAAAAGAAATTGGGACAACTGTAACAGCATAATCAATGAAGCATTTTTTTTAAAAATCTAAACTTTGGTAAGGAGAGACTTCGTTGAAAAAGATTACTGCAATATAGAGTGAAGCACTATTGTAGAAGGTAAGGAGGACTATTATAATAAAGAGAACACTCTTACTAGAAGATTTGCAAGTGCTTTAAAGATCAGGCAGAATGTCTTTTCCTTATGGAATAAGCAAAGTTGGACATAAAAAATAAAAAATCTTGACATTTGACATTTCCAAGTGTATTTAAAAAATCTATGTATAAATGTAAATGGCAAAGGCCAAGAATAGCCAAAACACTTTTTGAGGAAGATAAGAGGATTTATTTACTAGATTTTAAGACTTATTATTAAGCAACAGTAAGACAATGAGGTACTGCCTCAAAGAAAGTCAGATATATCAATTAAACAGATTAGTTGAAAGGATAATCCTAAACAGACCCACACATATGTGGATACATTATTTCAAACAAAGGTTATATCTTTGTTGTAAAGGTAAGTTAAGAAAAACCATTTCAATTAATGATGTTGATACAATTCAATATACATATTGAAAAAATAATAATTCACCCTTGTTTTAAACACAAAACAAACAAACACAAAAGGCGATTTCAAGTAAATCATATATCTAATATATAAGGCGACAATATAGTTCCTAGATAATACTATAAGAGAATATCATTATGACTTCAAGGTAGGGAAGGACTTCTTTAAAAAGACACAAAAAGTATTAACCATAAAGGAAAAAGCTGATAAACTGAACTACATTAAAATTGAAAACGTCTATCCATCAAAATATACCATTATCAATGTAAAAAGGCAAATTCAAAGCAGAAAATATTTGTAACATAGGAATCCAAAAGATTCACATACAGAATACTATATAAAATAGTACTATAAGTCAACTTCTCAAAAGACAACCAAATAAAAACTAGTAAAAATATTTAAACAAACAGTTCACAAGAATATATCCAGTTGGCTATAAACTTATTAGTCACCAGGGAAATGAAATGTAATACACATTCCTCAGAAAAAGTAAAATTAAAAGATTGCAAGGATCTGGGGAAATGTGCGTTATCATGTATTGCTGATGGGAATATACATTGATACAACTTCTTTGTAAACAGTTTGCTACCCTATACTTAAAGTGAAAAATATGCGTAACCAATGACTAAGAAAATCCATTCCTAAATAAATATCCAGCTATCTGGTGGAAGGTGGGACTTCTTACTTGTAGTACTTGCTGATTTTCATAAAGTAAACACCCCTATGATGGCTGATCCCAAGCAACCAACAAAATGTCACTGAACTCAGAGTTGGGAAGATATGAGTATAATTATCTCTTGCAAGCTTGTAGAGGTCAGCTTCAATATATGGCTTTAAATATTGAATAGAAATGTGTTTACATGTCCAAGAAGAAACATTAGAAACAATGTTCATTACAGTATTATTAGCATTAGCCCAAAACTAAAAACAATCTAATGTTCTTCAACAATATAATGGGAAAAAAAAACTGAAGTATATTAATACAATGGAATATTATACAAGAATAAAAATGAACAAACTATGATTACATGGAAAAAATTTGATACATATTAGAAACAAAGTACTGAAAGAAAAAGACCCAAAATAATAAATACAGTACAGTTACATTTATTTTTTAAAGTAGTAAAAAAAACTTGTAAAATTAAACTATATAGTGTTTATGCACAGTTAGGTGATAAAATAATAAAGGAAAGCACTGAAATGATATTTATAAAAATCAGGATGATGCTCATATCTGGGGTTGAAAATTGTAATGGTTAGGAGAATGTTAGCTAGGTGGAGAGTCTCCGGAATGCTGACAATGTTCTCTCTCTTGTCCTAGGTGTTTATTTTGTGATGATCATGAGTTATACATTTATATTTTGTACCTTCTTATATGTTGCTATACTTTTTTTAAATTTTAAGTAAGCAGTAATTTATGAGAAAATTTCTTTTTCCTTATAAAAATGGATGTGTGTGGCTGGTGCAACCCATTCCTGTCCTTTCTCTCTTGAATACAGGGAGGGATGGAACTAACTATTACGGAGACATTGCAAACATGAAGGAAAAGCCAAGAGACTTGCAAAAAAAATTAGCCCTGACTTGTTAAGTTGCTGAACCAACCAATCAGCAATTCCCTGTCTCTGGACTTCTTGCTAAATGATAAAAATAAATGATCATTTTTTCAAGAAAGATGAGGATGGGGGTAAGGTGGTGCGATAAAACTTAATTGATTTTGGTAAGATGTCTAAATTTCTAAATATGTCAGTTTTCTCACAAGGGTAAAATAAGGGTAATAATCATTGACATATTGTCATTATAAGAGTTAAATAAGAAATGTAAGTACAACACACAGCATATTATAGGTACTAAAAGTTCTTAATTTCTATCACTCTAAAACACTTATGTTGAAGAAAGGGGGCCTTCCATGTCAGTCATTCACACATAAAATATTTTCTATATTTCTGGGTTTTTGTTTTATTTTGTTTTTATTTTTAGTATCCTTTATGTTGATGACTACATATAGTCATGTGTGTGTGTGTGTGTGTGTGTGTGTGGTGAGAATAGTTAAATTTTATGTCATAAAGTTCACATCAGGGATCTAGGATGTATCAATCTTACTTGTGCTGAACTGTGATAGAAAAAAGGTAAAAATTAAACATAAGTGCACTACACAGACTTTCTAAATAAATTTCCAAACTATGAATTTCTTATTTGTCTTACCCTTATGCAATCTGTTGTAGCACAGATGAACAAATCTGTATCAGTTTTTCATATGCTTTGTTTTAAAAGGTCTGTTGGTTTTGGGATATTCTTATTTTTTTAATGTGAAAAATGTCTGCTAATTGAAAGCCAGATGTTAATAATTATGGAAAGACAATTGCTTAAATTTATTGCCAACTGAAGTGTCTTGACCTATAAAAGAAAAGCACGATTTTACTGAATGGCCTGGCCATAGTTGGCTAAGTATGAATGATTTCCATGTCTTCTCTGTTTTGAAGTGTTTCTGCTGCCTCCCATCATATCGGTGTCATCTTCCTTGAAGCATTTAGACTGGCAGCTGTTGAAGGAGGGATTAGATCCTCACCCTCACCTGGGTTTCACAAACTCGGGTGAGCACAGTGAGAAGTAACTATGAGGGTAGATGTTCAAGTGGAAGTTCAGTGCAGTTGTACTGAACAAGGACTCAGTGGATCAAAATCTTCATTCCCTCCGTGAGTCTTTGATATTTTCCACTATACCATATTGGTGAATGCTGGATGACTCCCAAATTTGCCCTAAGATCCTCACTGCCCTTTCAGTTTCTAATGGTATTGTGAAGCTCTTTAGGGGATCTTGACTTCATGCTTCTGTCAGACTGACTCTCTTCATGAGTCCATGTTCATGCATATGACAGCACAGTAGACACTATGAAGTAGGCCAGCTGACATATCAGAGAGACATTTTAAAAGAATTGTTAAAGGTAAGATATTATTATACACATAAGAAGAGAGAATTCCATTGATCCACAGGACAGAAGTTCTGTAGGAAGCCAACTAAACCATGAATGGGTTCTAACATTTAAAACTCAAAAGTTAACCCCATGCAAAATAATATAATTGAAAAACTTTAATGGTAAAAATTGAATGGACCTGCTTTCACAGACAACAACAGATATGTGTGCCAGATTACACAGTATATGGGATGAACACACACGCACGCATGAGCGCGCGCACACACAGACACCTAATACTCCTTTACTTCCTACAAATTAAATTCTGAAAATCTATTAATTAAGAAATTCCTTGTTTAACCCTGACCAGTGTGACTTGGTTGGTTGTACATCATCCCACAAAGCAAAAGGTTGTTGGTTTTATTCCCAGTCAGGGCGCATGCCTGGGTTGCAGGTTTGGCATGTGTTAGGGCACATACAAGAGGCAGCTAATTGATGTTTCTCTCTTGAACCGATATTTCTCTCCCAAATTGATGTTTCTCTCCCTCTTTTTTCCCTCCCTTCCCCTCTCTCTAAAAATAAATAAATAAAATACTTTAAAAAAATAGATAAAAAGAAATTCCTTGTTTGTTAATCCAAAGTAACAATATTGTGCAAGGGTCTTTTGAAAATATCAGGAAGCAGACTTCCTATTTTACTGTGAGGCTCAATTGCACTGGAATAGTGAAAAGGTCCTAACTATATGACCTTCTATTATATTGTCATACCACATAGTAATGGAGGCTGGAACTTGTCTATTTACACCTGTGGAAGATGATTTCCAGTTTCCTGGCCCATCATTTGTCCATTATGCCATTCAAATACTACACATTCCTTCTGGGGTAGTATGGTTGTACCCTACTCTCAGCACCCATTCCCAACAGACAAATACCCCTGGGTCTGAACAAAGCAAAAACAACCATTTAAAGGCCATTCAGTCTAGTGGGAAGCCATGAAATGCAGCCACTCACACAAGCATAGAGGCAGTCTGCTTTTTAAAAACAGAACAAATGGACTACTACTCTGTGCCTCCCCTAAGCAAAGCCTTGAGTGGTGGATAAAGTCAGATATGATCTTGGAGAATAGATTTCATACTTTGAAAGGAAATTCTGTAAGAATTTTAAACATGAAGGAAAATGGGAATAAAAACATGACATGCATTGAATAATATACAGTAGATTTTTAAATGTCCTAAATATTCCTGGCACTTGGCTTGTCATAAATTCTACAGACATCTCTAATTAAAAGCACTTATTCATTAGTGGCACCCAGGAAATTGCCACAAATAGTATTTGAAACTTGTGTAAAATCATACAAATTTTATATAGAGTTGCAAGATTTTAAAATATTTAACCCAAGGATATTTGCATTTTTATTGTTTCCTTTCATTTAGTTTAAAACCAAAAGTAATATATATATATATATATATATATATATATATATATATACACACACACACACTCACATGATTTTTAAAAAGCAAAGTGTCAAAATTATTGATGGTTTAATTTTAACTTCTAAAAATTTTAAATATCCAAATAATATGCTCTGCAAGGATACAAAAGAAACTGCTGCCCTTGCTGGGTGGCTCAGTTGTTTGGAGCATCATTCCATGCACCAAAGGGTTGTGGGTTTCCTCCCCAGTTGGGGAGTGTACAGGAGGCAACCAATAGATGTTCCTCTCTCACATCTCTCTCTTTTCTCTCTTCTATCTCTTCTCTTCTCTTCTCTTCTCTTCTCTTCTCTTCTCTTCTCTTCTCTTCTCTTCTCTCTCTCTCTCTCTCTCTCTCTCTCTCTCTCTCTCTCTCTCTCTCTTTTTCTCACCCTCTCTCTAAAATCAATAAATATATCCTCAGGTGAGGACCAAAAAAAAAAAAAAAACAACTTTAAAAAATAGAAACTTCCAATAGCAGCTATTAAACAGGATATAATTGCTAAAGAATGCCCACAGGATCTAAAATGACAATGCTTATAAATTTATGGGGTTTTTCAGGAAACAGATACAATAGATGCTCCATATCATAAGTCATCAGAGAAATGCAATGACAATTAGATACCACTATACATCTAATAGAATAGCCAAAATCTGAAACACTGACAAAACCAAATGCTGTCAAAGATATAGAACAACAGGGGTTCTCATTCATTGTTGATGTGAATTTGAAATGGAACACCCACATTGAAAGACAGTTTGGTGGTTTCTTACAAAGCTAAACATATTATTACCATACAATCTAGCTATTGTGTGCCTTGGTATTTACATAAAGGAGTTAAAAACTGATGTTCACACAGAAATCTTCACATGCATGTTTGCCCCAGCTTCTTTTGTAATTCCCAAACCTGGAAGCAACCAAGGTATCTTCCAGCAGGTGAATGGTTAAACTAGCAAATTCAGACAATAGACTATTATCCAGAGCAAAAATAAATGAGCTAACAAGCCATTTATGGAGCCAATGTATGGAGACAAAAATATCAAAGGCTGCCAGGAATTGGGGCCAGAAGGAAGGGATGAATAGGCAGGCAGAGCACAGAGGATATTTTGAGCAGTGAAAATACTCTGTATGATACTATAATGGCAGATACATGCACAGTATACAGTTAGAGTGTACGACACCAAGAATGAATCCTAGTAGATGTTCTGTCATCATGATGTGTCAATAAAGACTTATCAACTGTAATAACTCTACCACTCTGGAGAGCCATGTTGATCATGGGGAGGCTGTTGCATGTGTGAGCACTGGAATATATGAGAAATATCTTTACCTTTCTCTGAATTTTTTTGTAAATCTAAAACTTCTCTAAAAAGTCTTATTTTTTTTTAAAATTTGGAGACAGAAGTTCAAAAAAATTAAGTAGAGCCAGTCTAAATGTCTAAAAAATTCTGATTTTTTAAAAAATAAAGGTACATTGCCTGGAATGTTTTTAAAGAATACAATATAGTAACAGCATTAAATAGAGTATGCACCTCAGCCAAAGCCTGTCACAGCACAAGGACTCCAGAAAGGCTGTATATGGGCTCCTTGGCCCTCCCTCTCTCGGTTCACTTTCTCTCTTGATCAGGAATCACCCATAAGTGCATGGAACACAATGGCACCAGAAATCCTAAAATGGAACCTGAGATGGGATGCTCATTTGTTTTTCGGTTTTGCTGGTTATGGAGGCATAATCCTACTACATAATCAACCTCAACAGTAGAGCCCTCCGTGAGTCTCCCTGAGACCAAGTGCAAATCATCCCTCTGGTTGTAATGAACAAACAATGCTGACAAAATGATACAAACCACCCCCAAACTCTAGGTCAGTGTTTACAAAGTAACACTTCCTCTGTGTGCTTCTTGCCTTGATCAGGAGTCAGTGTAGCACAGGTATGTTTCTTACTTCAGAAGGAAACCTCAGGCTAAGTCCAGACCTACTGATACAGCCCTCATAGTACAAGTAATCTCTTCCAGAGAAGAAGGAGTCAGGGATATTGACCAGTGGAGTGATTTTGCTTTTCTTTTTATACTTTCTTACTGCTTAGAGCTCTTGCACTTTGAGGGAAGTATTCCTTCACAGAGACTGTGGCAATGTGTGTTAGCAGATACCATCTACCTTCAGTAAAACTGGAAATCATTGTTGTGAATAAAATTCATGCACAATTGTCATGAAAAGTCTTGCCAGTAGAAGGCAAGACTCCTTTGTACATGGTGACTTCCAGAATAATTAAAAATCTCACTTGATCAACATTTAACTCAGTCTTTTCTTTTAGAAAGAAGTCATTCCCAGCACATCAGTGGAGCATGGAAGCACTTTATATCAGATCATTTAACCCAGAACGAGATGAGGAATCTCTAAAAAGCTTATTTGCTCCAAACACTAAGCTGCTGAACATAAGAACAGTTAAGATCCATTCAAAACTCTGGTACTGCCATCTCTCCTTTGTTCTTCATTCATAAACCAAAGCTCAAATTTAAAGTTGTAAATTTTATTATTAATAATAATGATGCATAGTGAGGAGAAGTACATGTCCCAGACTGTACCTCAAAGACTTAGGGGGCAGTTCAGAAGGTAGAGAAGTCAAAGCTGAGTAATAAATAATAACAAAATTAGTACATAAAGGCTACCCTAAGTCTTACTTTATGAACACCACCTATAATTTATAGCTTAGAGGTGAAGCGGAGCAGTGATCATGAATTTAGCCAACTAGAGAAGAATGAATTTTTGAGTCAATTAACAGGCATTTATTGGGCATGTAAGAAGGGCCTAGCACTATCTTATCCTTCACTCTCAAGGGGTTTACAAACAAGCAATGCCATCCAGGAACTTGAACTTGTTCTGTGCTTGTCTTGTATTTCAAACATCATGAGTTTGAGTCACTTAAAAAACACTGGTTTCAACCGAGATCATATATTGTACGAAATCCTAGCTTAGTTTATAGAACATTTTGATAGTCTACTATAGTTGTTTTAGAAAACTTAAAGCTGGTTTGTGATTTATTTTTGTCTCTTAGTTTGTTTACTTTTTAATTACTATGATTTGTAGCTGAGTGAAAAAATAATGGCAGTTTAATTAGTTTAAGTTCCAGCTATTTTTGTGTGTGCGTGTATGTGTTTTATTTTTTACTTTAGGATTCATAGTTTCGCTCTCATCCTTCTTAATTCACTATATTGTTTTAACTAAGAAAGTATGAGATTCCCAAATACCTTTTTAAAATATTCACCTAGTGACATCACTTTTTAAAGCAAATTAGTCTTCTTGGAATATCTGTGAAGAAGAAAATAAAATTCTGAAATTACCTGCTTTGTGAACAAAGAAATTTTCTGCATAAAATGAGAAGTGAGGGAAACTATTAAATGGCTCAGTGAACAATTAGAAAACTTTTCTTCAGTCATAACACTTACTTCCACACAGGACACAAACCCTATTCTTAGTGTTAAAACTTTCACTCACTCTCTTTAATTCCCATCAAACAGAGTGAATAATAACATAATTAATAACAATAATAGTGCTTAGTGAATGAGTGACATTACTAGGGACACTAACTCCAACCTAAGTGTATAAGTAAATCAACTACAAACTTTAATACATCAACAATAAAAACATTATTTGCAACATACCTGAAATCCTGTCAAAATGCACTGTGTTAAGACATCACGAATGAGAGTTGCAGAACACACAGTATTATCCCAGAGATGAACATGCCTTAGGACTTAAGCAGAACCCAAGAAGCTCTATGAGGCATTTGGTGGGATGTTCTGTATTGTTTTTACAGTAGGATGTTGATAGGAATAAACCAGTAGAGAAAAGGGAACTGATAATATAAAAGAAAGAAGGGAGAACTATAGAGGCAAAGTTTTGAGAAGACAAGAACAAATGGGATCATCCAGGGAACAAAGAGGGCAGTGTACTTGACTTTGATAGGAGCATGGACACTCCAGGTAATAGCAAAGCAAAAAAAAAAAAAAAAAAAAAAAAACCAACAAGCAAAGAAAAATGGTACAAATAATGCAGGTGAGGGATGAGAGTTGGAGATGTGAGTATAAAAAGTTCTAATCAGATGACTGAAATATCAGGGGCAACTGTCTCAGCAGAGAATGAGACAGAAAGGGGTTGCAAGTAAATATTCAAGGGGAATGTGGAGAGATCGCTATAGGCAGCACTGAGCACCTGTTTGAGATTTGAGTCCCCTGCCCTCTGTTCAGAGATTCCTGCCCATAGATTAATGTGTCATTGAGTAGTCCACCACTGATGAAGGCTTGGAAATGAGCCCTTGTTATTCTTTTCCCTACTTGCTAGAGTGGAGGTCTTTGTTACCTTCCATTCCTCTACTTCTTCCTTTCCATCTGAGTTTACCTCTGCCTCTCCACTCCCACGTCTATTATTCTTTAAAACTCTTTGAAAGAAGGGGAAAAAAAGCACCCTCAGCAAACACATTAAAATTTTTCTGATTCAGTGTTCCTCCTTCTATTCTTCTTCCTTTTCTTTCCCCTCCACACCACTCCCCTCCTTTCCTGAGAATTCAGAAATAAAACAATAAGTGGGAAAGAGCAAAGGAGGTCTCTCTGCTAGAAGTCAGGAAGAGTGGCAAAGCCTCAGCAAGCTGAGGAGGGCATTCACATCAGGGACATGGGTACAAACTCTCTGGAAAACTTACATTTCTAGTCAGTTTAAGTTTCTTAGACATCATGGGGCAAACGTGAAAGGAGAGAGAGATAAAATCATGGGAGAAAGCACAAATTTTTAAGGGGGATACTGACTAGCATGAAGATAGAAAGAAACCTTTGGAGAAAATGATGCTCAGACTGGCTAACATATATAGCCATAGAGCCATACCTTCCAGGACACCCCAGCAAGTAATGGGAATCCAGACTCCTCGGGTACCTCAAAAGATCCCCAAAGAGCCAGAATTTTCATATAAGTCCACCTCCCCTTTGAAGAGATGCTAGAGAATTTCAGTGGTGCTGAAGCGCTGCACCTTCCTAAGTATATGTACTTGGGGCAAGAGGCAAATGGTCCAGGTCAAGATACTCGGTTAACACAAAAGGCATGTTCTGAGACTGCGTGCAAGGAGTGGGCAGATGCTGGACCACTGTGCGAGGGCAAGCGGCAGTGTGAGAGGGCAAGAACGCTTCTATCCAGAGACATGTCAACAGCAAATCTTTTTTACTAAAAGAAGTCTCCATTCGAGATGAATCATAACTGGAATATATCAAACTGCCCGTTCCAGTAAAATAGCTTGCCAAGGGCATAATTTTCTCAAATTGCATCCATTTTTATGACAAAGTGGAGCACTTGGAAGCTGCTGATTCTCAAGACTGAGCAGAGCTGCTGTTCCTTCTATGTAAAAGCATCTTCTTTTGATGCAGTCACCACCATATCCTGATGATGTCATAGCATCCCTCCATCCACCTTGATCCACCAATAGGCCCCAAAGGCCCCAGGAGCCCAATACCTCAATTCTGGAAATGTTGCTCCTGTACCTCAAAGGTCCAGCAACAGAATCACAGGAGCAGTTAGCCTGACTGCACTCTCCTCCCAATAAACAAGCAGCACCCCTTCCTGAGCAGTCTGACTTTCACTCACTTCAAATGAATTAAACAAGGCTTCAGGAAGAATGCGAGATTCAATGCTTTACAGTTAAAGCAACTTAGATCACCTCATTAGTTTTCATTTATATGTAACAAACTCGCAGCTCCAAACCTGCCCCCTCTCTACACTCAGCTTTGTGGTGCTGGCTGGGACTCTGCAAACTACCTTTCACCTCTGCCAGCTGAGTCTCTTGGATACTAGAGGCTAGGGGGAAACTAGAGGCTGAAGGAGAGAGAGGAGACTCATTCTAGGTTACCTGGTGGACCCTGAATGCAATATGACCATGGAGCAGTGATTGGATTGACCCAGGCACAAAGTAAAGAACGCCAAAGAATGTCAGCAGCCTCTAGAGCAGGGAGAGGCAAGGAAAGGATTCTGCACCCGAGAGCGTTTAGAGGGAGCACAGCTCTGGCAACAACTCGGCTTCAGATTTCTGGTCTCCAGAACTGTGAGAGAGAATGCACTGCTATTGTTTTAAGCCATCAAGTTTGTAGTAATTAGTTATGGCAGCCCTAGGAAACTCATTCAGTTCCCCAAAGATAATAAAATCATACAATTGCAAAAATGTGTTCTGACAACATTGTTAAAATCAATCCAGATTTAAGGGAAAAAATAGCAGCCATAGGATTTGTATTCGTTTCCAAGTAGGAAAAGGAGTAAAGCAAGTATAGACTCATTTGTCCTATTTCAAAACAGTTTGTAAAGTACAAAAGTTTTACTATTCAGTTGGGTTTTTCTAAACCAAAAATCAAATTACTTGAGAGTTTCAAGAACCGAAAAGCCCTTCAAAATTAGTGAATCATTAAATTTATGTAGCTAATCAATTCCTTTTAATGACTATATTTTTCAAAAAATAAAAAACCTGCAGCAATAGTGGCATTCACTTGGGTGATGTGTTACTAACCATTACAGAATGTCAGCCTCCAGCAATTCAAATAATCCCAAAGGTATTTTTTGTTCACTACCTATAGATTTTCACCCTGAAATCTTTCAAATCAGACAGTGTTATTGCAAAATAAGTGAAAGAAACTGAATTACAACTGTCTCCTTAATAAAAGAATGGAGAAAATTTCTGAGCATTTATCTCAATGTGTACAATTTAAAATCCTCTGAAACTTTTTTTTCTTTTATTCATCAAGCACAGGAAAAGAAAAGTAATTTTCTTAAAATTAAAGAAAAATTGAAAAGAAATAGCAATGCCCTTCAAGTTATGATGCCTGTGTGTTTCAAAACTATTTTAAAGGATCTAGATATTGTCATCCAGGGTTAGATCAAGAGATCATCTAAAGACCCAGTTTTCTACCTTTCATAGGTTTTAAGAAATATCCTTGCTGATCTCAACTTTGAAGCATTCTAATGTTTCAGAAACATCTTGGTTTCCCTAACTCACTATATCTGTCAACTGAAGAAGTAAATAACCTAATTTTGCTTTTTATTTTTTAATGCTTAGTGCTTCAAATATGATATCAGATTGGAATGAATTAATATTGAGAAAAATATTTTAATGAAATGACAAATTATATTCTAATATTCCCAGAGGTTTACTGGCTTCCAAGGTCAAGACTAACTAGAAGCTCTGAGAGACCTTCCTGTTCCGCTACCACCAGACCTCATGCAATATGGCACTCTGGTCTTACACGAAATAGAAAAGCTTTCAAGTTATCCTCCCCCAACACATAAACTGATAGACCATCCAGACCTGAGCTTTAAACAGCAAATGGTGGGAATGGGATAGTTAAGAGCCTAAAGACTAAGCAGAACTGCCCAAGGTCATGGGTGGAAATACAGGCAACTGCCAGAAGTGGGAGTTGGTACCTGAGCTGCTGGGAGTATAAGTAAATAGGGAGACCAGAATAGCAGACAGCTACATTTGCCAGCAGACCAGGAAAGGGCAAAGTTACCCACAGATGCCACAAACCCTATAATATAGCTACATATTAATCCCTGAGCAGGGTAAGATGAAGCTGAGACTTACTCTGATACCAAACTCTTGAAGAGAAAGATATGTGCATGGTCTTCATGTCTCCTCACAGATTATTTATTAGATGCAAGGAGTGGAGGAAAGGTATAATTCTAGTGTGAATAAATCAAGTAATCAAAATTATCACCACCTATTAGGGACAGATGGATATGTGTAACCTCTGTATGTGATACTGTTACAGAGCGAAAGGGGGTTCTTTCACATGGTGCGTTGGTGTAAAACCCAACAACTAGTGTTGAGGAAAACAGGTCTTTATTTACAATAGTACAACCTGGGGAGGACAGTGAGCACTTCAGCTCAGAGCCCTGTTCTCCCATGGACCCCGCACTTCCCTTGCACCCCAAAAGGCTAGAAGCCAAAAACATGCCCAGAAGTTCCCCATCCCTTATCTCACAGCTGTCTCCTTCAGGATCTGGGGTACGATGTCATCAGCTTCCGTATGACAGTCCAGGAAAACACGTGCCATGTTGCACTGAATCACGCATGGTTCTCCCTTTGCCCTTTCAAAGCTGCATGGTATTCTCCCTTCTCAAAACCGCATGGAGAACCTAGCTAAAATGTCTGCCACCTATTTTTAAACCCCTGACTGCTTCCTCTGATGCAGTGGGTGTGGTAACCAGTTCTGACCATTCACAGAACCTAATACAGGCTCTGTGTGCTTTCTGTACCATTCCCTGATCCAAAAACTCCTCCCATCTTCTTGGGGCCTTGGAAGTATCAAAGCCACTTGTGTAACAAAGACACTAGCCACTAGCCACAGGCATGTGAAGGCATCCTGAAAGCTATTTCCTTTTCCCCATCCCCCAACCCGCAGGATCTGGGGATTTTTGGAGACCCCCACTCTGTAACAATACCATGAGAAAAATATAACATCACCTATCTAGCATTATAGCAGAGAATTAGAAAATGTTTTTAAGACAATATTTAAAATAGCACCAGAAAACTAAAAAAATATATATATATCAAATGATGTGTTACAAAACTTAGATAAAAACATGGAAGTAGACCTAAAAAAATGGAGATCTATCCCCATGCTCATGCATAGGAAGCCTTCATAGCATAAAAATGTCAGTTCTCTTGACATTGATTCACAAATATAATGCATCTCCAATCAAAATACCAATGGGGCTTTTTATAGAATTAGAAAAATTGGTTCTAAAGTTTCTATGGAAGAGCAAAGAGCCAATAACACTTCAGAAAAAAAGAGATGTGTCCCACCATATATATAGACTCATTAGAATGCTGTAAGGACAATAGGATGTTAGCATAAGGAAAGAACTGACTGGTAGAAAATAGCAGAACCCAGAAATAAGCCCAGACTATACATGGAATTTTGATAGGTGACAGACTATTCAGTGGAGAAAGAAAAGATTATGTAACAAAACAAGCTGAATAAAAAAGACCACCCATATAAAAATAAATAAATAAATTAGTTTTAAGCCATTTTAATAAAAGTGAAAGTGTTAAGCTAAGACTTGGAGAAAATAACAACACATAAAACTGACAAAAGGTTAATTAGCATTAAAATATATAAGATTCCCTAAATACAAATAAGGAAAAACACAAAATACATATTTTTCAGTTTCCTTTGTTTTTTAACTTAATAAAAGAGCTGTGGGCTTTATCACTCTATCTAGTTTTCTGGGACATGCCATTTTGACTTCCCACTGTGTTATTGATTCATGTTGTTGCTTGTAGCCAATATTTATTCATTATCATTTTGTATCCCATTATATTATGATAAAAGAAATCTGTCCAGAAAGTATTCAGCCAAGGTTTTGTTTGTTTGTTTGTTTGTTTAAGGGAAAGAATGGCTTAAAAAACATTAAGGTATTCATTTTTTTCAAACTATTTTCAGTTGAAATTGTTCAAAGAACATATTAAGTACTAGATGCTACATACTTGGATCATGATGCCTTGGTTCCTTAGAAAAAGAAAAAACATTTGTTTTGGTGCAGTGTCCTCGGCTTTCACTGAGAAATGCTACATCAAAGAGTTTTATTTTACATTTGCTGAATGGGAATTACTGAGGAAGTCATAGTCTATGCCATCCTTAAGTTCCTTCCACGAAGCCCTCCTTGAGATTCTCTTGAGCTAAGTACTAAAACAGCTTCACCTGAGGAACAAGTATCTTTCTCGCTTTTTGATAACAAAAACCTTGTAAGTGTACGAGGTCTGTCCAGAAATTAGCCAGCCATGTAATATGAAAAAGAGACATTTATTGAAGAAGATAAGAGATACAAGAAACATTGTACCTAGGACAATGATGTTTCCGTCCCCTTCAAAGTGGGTACCCTGGGACCTCACACAGTTCTCCCCATTGCCATCAGCTGCCCTGCTTTATTTTCCTGAATCTCCTCAACAGTCTGCAATCTCTTCCCTTTAAATGTGATTTTAGTTTTGGGAAAAGCCAGAAGTCATAGGGCACCAAATCTGGGCTGTAAAGGGGCTGAGTCACCTGGGTAATTTAATGATTCACCAAAAAACTCTGCATGAGACATGTTGCACGAGTGGGCGTGTTGTTATGATGAAGCTGCCAATCACCAGTAGCCCATAATTGTGGCCTTCTGAATTATCCAAATAGTTTCCATGGAGGAATGCTCAGCTTTAATGCAAAATCTGATGCAGATTCATTGCTGTGCTCACTTAATCATTTTGAGTTCAATGGCCACACAGTACACATGCTGACTCACTCATCGGTGTCTGCGGCCCCCACTGACTAGCACAGTGAAGCTGTCACTGTTCACACATGTGCATTCCTGTCCACTCTCCCTGGCTGCCAGGTTACACTGATGTCATGCAAACTGTTCTCATTACGTTAACAATGATTGCACTTTTTCCAGACAATATAACAGTTTGTTTATCTATTTTTTATTAATGGGTATTTACATGTTTTCCAGTACTCTAATGGCATGAACACAGTGACCATGCATATTAGCCCACATTTCTCAGGTAAAAAGTTCTGTTGGCACAGTCTTGGAGCAAAGTTACTGGGTATAAAGTGTGTTTATATGTAGCTTTAGAAGTAAAAGCCAAACTGTTTTTTTTTTTTTTAAGTTGCCATGCCACCAGAAATGTAAAGAAATCACACTGTTTTCCATTGTCATCAATGTTTCATATTGCCAGATTTCTTGTTTTGTTTTTCCCCCCCGATCAAATTAGTTGAGAATTATAGTTATGTTGACCATTTCTTCCTATGTTTTTTCTTAATGGGTGTTCTTCTTCTATAAAACATCTATTTATAAACAAGGTGGGGCAAGAGCAGGTTTACAGTTGTTCATAGGGAAAAGGATACAATAATTAATAAATAATGATACAAGAATAAACTGTGTTTTAGTACCCACAACTGTAAACCTGTTCTTGCCCTACCCTGTACACCGTGTTTGGCCAATGCCTTCAAGTCTGCATGTGGTAGGGGTAAGAGTGCCCAAGGTCAGGGTAGCCCTGCTGCTGTGAACTGGGGAAATCTCAGTAATTGCGAAGACCATGCCAAGCTGCCTCACTGGAGAAGTGGGGAGGGAAATAAAATTGCAGGAACATAAAATGTTCCTCGTTCTGTATTCACAAGATTTATCACCTTTTCACATTGCTCCCTTATGTTTTCTCATTAGCCTAAAATGAGTCCTAAAATGCTTGTCCCTGAATGTGGTATAACTGGCTCGTGAGATGTAGACTTTTAGATTTAGTCAGCTCTTGACATTTACCAGGATGTTGTAGGGCCATTTGAAAATGTTCAAATTCTTCACTAATAATATAGTCATGGAATTTGTTGACAAGAAAAAGACTACGTAGCTGTGTTGAGAGGTACCTACCTCTGGGCTCTGTCACTCTTTATCACAGTGTTTCGCAAAATGTACAGAATCACCTGGAGGCTTGTTGAAAATGTAGTGTCCCAAACCCCACATCGATCTACTGAATTAAAATCTATTTTTTTCCCAAATATTTTGAATGATTCTTATGCACACTAGAATTTGAGAAATACTATGCATATTATTCCAATTTACATCTGAACAAAATTATGAGTTAGAACAACTCATGAACCTTCCTGAGCTTGTTTGCAAAGAGATTCAGTTGTGAATGTAATATGTGAAAATGCCAAGGCTCTAATAACTATTTCTCTCAGCAAGAGAAGCAGCAGAGAAGACTTGGAGATGTCTCTTTATTTGCCCATTTGTTCTCCATTCTCTTTCTTCTTTCTCTACCAATAAATAACAAATATGAACCATAAAAGAAATAGGAAAAGCAAAAGACTCTCTTGAAACAGTTCATCTTGTGTTGAACACTACACCCAGAATGTTGTGAAAACTTGATAAGACTTTTTTTTTAAATCTCAGGTGAACAGAATTTTATTAATCATAACAATCCTTGCTTGGTGACACATATCATCATTGGACTATGTATGACATGTCTCCTCAAAAAAAATCACTTCAAATGGAAGAACTAGAAATTTATTAATAACTTACATTTACTTTTATGTGCTTCTCCTATTCCATTTCCATACCCCCCCATGTATACACTATTCTAAATTTTGTCATCCTTTTTTTTTTTTTTAAGTATTATGTCATGTATTTATATACTAAATAATATACAGGGTGAGATAAAAGTAGGTTTATTGTTGTGAGTATGCAAAACACAGTTTATTCTTGTATTATTATTTATCAATTACTGTATTATTTTTCATGTGAACAACTGTAAACCTACTTTTGCCCCACCCTGTACACTGCCAGATTCTATTAACTTCCATCAGGCAATGACACCATCCAAGCAGTCCCAATACTGGCCTTGGCCATGGCTCTCAGCTTTGCCTTTAATAGTGTCTAGGAATAAAAAGGCAGATAGATTCTGGCTACACCATATACCTGGCACCTATCCCAATACCCCTAAAATCTCTAAGAAGCAAGCCTTGCTGATCATTTCTTGTGAAAGTACACCAAAATAATGTTTTCAGGGAATAAACAACATGTGGTGCATTGCACTTTTGATAAACAGGAGGGTAAATAATATTTGCTTTTTATTTCTTTAACTGTGTTTCTAACCTCTTGTGTTCCTCATGACTACAACTGACTGTTTCTTCCTTTAATCAGTCATATTCTAAAGTTTACATTGTCTTGGAGAGTCTGGCTCAGGTTTATTTATTCACTTACTGGTATAATTTTTATAAATAAAGTATACTGGATACTTGTAATTGGAGTGTCATTAATGATTGTCCCATATCATGGGTCCCAAGCTGGTTTATTAGCCATCCCCCTCAATACAGGTGTAGAGGACTCCCATCTGTCACCTTCCTGTTAGGTATCCATTTCTTAGGCTTAGATGGGCCCTGAGGTTGTCTAAGGAGAGATGTAGAGATGGGATAAACTACATGGAAACTGAGCAACTCTTAGGCAACCACAGAGGTTGCTCCTGGTGAAGGGGCAGCAAGGGAGATACTGCCTACCAACAAAGTGAAAGCTTCACCATATGCTCTATGAAAGAACTACTAACTCCATTTGTGAGAGCAAAGGTGAGCTACCTCTGAGGAAGGCTGGGAAGTCTGTGATCCAGTTCCCACAAAGATCCTAGATGTGCAAACACACCCCTTTTCTTTCCTGTTATGGGCTTAACTGTGCCCCCACTCCCAAATAATATGTTGAAGAGCTGAGGTTCCCCAAGTACCTCAGGATGTGACTGTATTTGGAGATAGGGCCTTTAAAGAGGTAATTAAGGTAGAATGAGGTCATATGGGTGGGCCTTAATTGAATCTGACTGGCATCCTTATGAGAAAAGAATTGGGTACAAGTAATACACGCACAAAGGGACTCTAGCAAGAAGGCAGCCATCTGCAAGCCAAGGAGAGAGACCTCTAAAAAACCAAAACTGCCGACAACTTGATCCTGACTTTCAGCTTCCAGAACCATGAGAAAATAAATGTTATCAAAGCCAATCAGTCTGTGCTATTTTGTTAAGGCAGTCCTAGGAAAGTAACATACTGCCAGGTAAATCTTTTTGGCTCTTCTGGGGACTCACTTTCTCTTCTTGGGCAACTTCTCCAACACCAGCTCCTTAATTCTACCCACCCCCAAGACACCTGTATCTTGTAATCCTCCTTTACCCTACTTCTTCACTCTTTCCTTGGTTTCTTAGAGCTGCCATAACAAAATAAAACAAAAGGGATGACTTAAAACAGAGAAATTTTTTTTCTCTCACAGTTCTACATGTTAGAAGTTCAAAATCAAGGTTTCATCAGGGTGATCCTCCCTTTGAGACTCTAAGTAGAACACCTGTTTGCCGCTTCTAGTGGTGGCTGTTGATCCTCGGCATTTCTTGGCTTGCAGCTGCATTGCCTGGGTATCTCTGTCATCATGTGGAGTTTTCCTGTGCTCCTCTGTTGTCTCATGGCATTTTCCTCTTCTTATATGGGTACCAGTCGTGCTGGATTCAGGACCAGCCTAATGACCTCGTCTTAACTTGGTTGCATTTACCAAGAGCTTATTTGCAAATAAGATCACATTCACAGGTACCAGGAGTTAGGGACTTCAACATACCTTTTTGGAGGATACAATTTAATCCATAACACTACCAAACTCAGGAAAGATTTAGATTTTCAGTCTCAAAAATCCCATCTCTTTTTATGTTTCTTGTCAAAATGTTTTGTGCTCTGAATTTCCTTCCAACTGCCTCTTCTGCAACAGTCCCTACATTTTTCTAATGCTTTGAGACTTCTAAAAATATTAAACCCCACTAAGTCTATCAGAGTAGGATTTGTTTTTCATTCAATTTTGTATAGCACTGTATTCCCCGCACCCAGAAAAGTCCCTGGCACTTAGAAGGGCCCATAATATTTCTTGAATAAATGAGTAACTACAAATGTTTGTGGGAAATTTTACTTTCTGACTTGTCCTATTTCTGCCATTGGTCAAAAATAAAAATAAAAAAAGCCAGCTAATTACTTAAATATAAAATGGCTAATTATAAAATAGAAGAAAAATATTTTAATAACTAAAATTATTATCCAGTTACTTGTTACAATAGCCCAAAGACATATTCCCAAGAAAACGTTTAAAAAGGCGTATCAATAAGCAACTCAAATGATTATTAACATATTAGAACAAATTATTGGTTTTACTTTTTAGAAGTCAGATAGGAATTAAAAATATGTGCTAGATAGTATAATATTCAGACTTAGAGGTCTTTGGGAAAATTATCAGAGAAATTATTAACTAGATATTTCTGCATACCAAAAGTTGACCTCCTGAAACATGTTAGCTTACAATAAAGACATATATTTAACATTGGAATAATCTAACTTAGTGATAGAATTTTGTATGTATTGAAGCTTAAAACTGAGAAAAGTAGAATAATCTTATTTTCAAAAGCCACTTCAGCAAACATGGTGTCAAATTAAAGGTGTTGGGAGTGCTAACAAAAAATACAGAAAAATCTTCAGCTACAAGGAACAAACACAAGCTCTTCCTTCAGTTGCAGAGTACCCTAACAAGTCAGCCCTCACCCCGGGGGCATGGTACTCCTTCCCACGCTTTCAGATTCACCCAGGTTCCTCACTACTACTGCCTCTATTCACTGTCAGAATTAGAAATTATCCCACTCTATGTGTTTCTCTATGTGTTAGTCTGTCTCTAGAATAAGCATCTGGAGATTAGGAACTCTGTCTTTTTCACAACTGAATGCTTAGTATTTTAAGTCATGCCTAATACATAGTAGTTGCTCAATAAATCGTTGACACCGGATTTACTAAAAGATTCAGTAGAGTTTTCTAAACATGGAAATCATAGGACCCAAAAGAGATTGATAGGAGAATTATAAGAGAATCCCATCCAAATAAACAATGAAAATCTACATAGCTTGCAGATAGTTGGCAATATGTTGCATGATAAATAAAGTGAGGTATAGTTCAAAGAATAATTTAAATCCATTATTATTTGAAAATTGCAATTCTTAGTAGAAAAAGGGCACTGTGGAGCCTTTAGAAAGTTTCACAGGAAAAAGTCTTGTTTCAAATATTGAAATGTCATTACATTTATTTTATTTATATAACAGCAATAACAACAAACCCTGCAGGTTTTATGGAGCACAGTGAAATGCTAATATTATTACCATTTTACAGATGAGGAAACTCAAGGCTTAGAAAGGACATGTAATTGCTCAAAGTCACAAACTAGTAAGTGAAAGAACTAGACTTTGGACCCAGAAGTTACCAGGAATATTAGTTAAGATCCCAAAGCCGCTCCATAGTCAGTTCTGACTCTAGTGGTCCATACAGTCAATATGTTTCAAAAGTAAATCATCTCACCTCTCCTGTCACATGAACTTGAGTCTGGGCACACTGCCAATTACTATAAGTCCCATAAGATTACTCACAATTTTTTTTAGCTCTTTTGTATAGAGGAGCTCTGAGCACTTTTAGCCATTGTAATGAGAAAATTGTTAACATTTATACTTGCTGTTAGACTACAAATCAGTTTAATATAATTAATTATATCATCATTGAATTTTTGAAAATTTACATTTGCATTATTGAACAATATCCTTCAACTTGGTACTTTCTAAAGCAAGCAATGGACATTCTTCTTGCTGTGGGACAGTACACTCTTGGCTTCTAAAAGATCAGAAGAATAAAAGGACATGTTACCCAACCCTAGAAAACAATATATTTTTTAATAAATAAGAAAATCTGTGGGTGAAATGAATAAACCAAATAAGCAAGAGTAGAAGAAGATAATAAGTTTTTCAGGGTATATAGAAAAGAACAGCTAATAAGAATGGAATATGCTCATATTAGATACATGAAATACATAGCCTCAGGTTTTCCCATCTCATCTGATTTCTGGGCCTTCAGCCTATTCCACTAAGTCATCACCTCATAGGCTAATTCTAAACCCATAATGCTCTGTGTTTCAGCCATCTACAGCTGACACAACCTGTAATTGTTACCAAACAGAAAGTGGGGTTTGGTTGCCAATTAACCATAGGCAAATTCTGGAGGCAGAGGTATGGTAAAAAAGGGAAGAGGTCTTTTGTTCAAAAACTGCACAATTTGGAAGAATGGCAGTCTTTTCTGCCTCAGAGTCCAACACCTCCACCTCCACCCTCTGCCAGACCAGTCCAAGGCTGTTCCCAGGGTTCCTTCTCCCATTTAAAAAAAAAAAAAAAAAAACTATCCTTTGGGAACTGTAGGCAGCAGCAGCATGACCATCCAAGCAGCTCATCTTCTTTCCCAGCCACTGTCAGACCTCAGGCTCCCTCCTGCAGTCTTCTCACACAGCCACAACCAGTGCTGCCACACCACAATGCTCTCCCAGCCAGGGACCTGGGGCCACTGCCAATCCCTGTGGCTGCCTGTGCTGCAGCTCCATCACACTGGCCATGGAGCTGGTGCCTGCTGCCTGGCCCTGTGGCTTCCAGGTCCCACTGGGTCCCACAAGCACTCCGGCCTGCATGTGCGCACCATGGATCCCAGAGGAGGAGAGTGAATCCCTGTGTCCCCTCTGTTTAAATCTCCCAATCCAAATTTCCATGCACTACAGAAGGGTTTGGCTCCCCCAGCCAATCCCATCCTCTTCCCAGGATAGACTGGCAGGCCAGCACCTCTCCTTGCCACTATGTTGACCTTTACAGTACACAGGCCAGCTGTGTCCTATGGTTTCCCCTTCAATCAGGAACCAGAAGGAGGTAGGAGGGCTTTTACCTTTGTCTATCACTCTTGCTAGCCTTGTGCAGCCTCAGCACAATGACCTCCTTCCACGCATCTCTGCCCAGGAGCCGGGAATCTGTCCACTGGCCCCTGCTAGTTTGGTTGCCTAGGCAACAGAAGCTGCTGTGTTGCCTTGGACATTTCCTGTGGCCTCTCCCTCACTCTGGACACCACACTGGCCAATACACCAGTATCATAATCTCTGTCCCTTCCCACCACTCCTGACTCAGGTGAAGTATCCAGCTACAGGACACGGGATCTGGACTCCCTTGCTGCACAATCTAGTGACATAACACAACAATGTGGGCTGTCAACTCCCTATGGAGTTTACTTTGACCAGTGAGAACCTGAAGAGGGGGAGGAACCAATAGATAATTTGCTTTGCATTCTCCCCTACAGTGGACCTTTTAGGAGCAAGGTGCTTCTAAACATCCTGAGAGGATATCTCTTGTGGCTGGAAAACCACCTTTGTGAGATGAAAGATTGTTCAGTAATGTACTACCTTATGTCTGTTTTCTTCCTTCTTTACCTAAATCCCTTCTCTGTCACTCTCACTGCCCTGGGATTGAATAACCAATAAAGCATTAGCCCCTAAGCTTTGCCCTAAGCTCTGTTTTTCAAGGACTCTAAATATAGTTCTATGTAATATTTGAAAGCTCTCAATGCACACAGTGTAAAACTGGGTGTAGAGTGAGCCTTCTAATTAGTAAAAAAGATAAATATTTCAATGATAAACAGGACTCATGCTGCTTATTCAAAAATATACCAGCACAATTTTTGTACTCAATACATAAGTCAATTACAAATGCCCATCAACATTAGCATTTTAGTAGTGTAGCAGGATGGGGAAAAGTATGTTTACATGAGGCTATTTTTCCCATTTGAAAAGAAAATAACACAATTAATCACAAGTCCATTTTACACAGATTTTTTCTTATGAGAAAAAATAATAAAAGCATTCATCCAAGGTATCTATCTAAAATTTAATTACCATAATCAAATAAAATCTAGGAAAATGGCATCAGAAACTATTAAACATCTTAAAATCCACCAGCACCTAGCAAACCCTGAACTTCATGGAGCTGCCTCCTACTTTCAAAATGAAATTATGCAAGTTTGATTTCCTCTGCTTTCCTCTCATGAAAAAGACATAAAAATGAAAATGGATTGGTAGAAATGGTAGGAACAGTCAGGTGAATGCAAAATACTGCCATCAATTTCATTGTTTTAGGAAGCAATGGGCATGGTGCGCACAATCAGGCTGAACAGAAAAGAAAAATTATTTCAACTGTGGTCGCCATGAAAAATGAGATACCAAGGAACCAAGCAGCAATTTTGCACAAGGAAATGAATGTACTTTCTTTATAAAAAATCTCCAGGGGAATCGGAAATTTTAAGTAAAAGAATTAAGAGAAGAGATTCTTAGAGAAACCCTTGACTTTTCTCTAACCACTATAAAATTTCAGCAGTGCAAACTCTTCAAGCCAGGAGGATTACAAACCATGAGATTGCCAGTTATAAGAGCCATTTCAGTAAATTGTTTTGCTGATTATTTTGAAGATTTAAAGAAGAAAACAAAAATATTGCTCCTGTGGCATAAACTGTTTATTGAGCTTTATACTTCCTCTTTGATGCATTTTAGCCAGTAACACCGGAAACCAAATGTGCATCAACAGCACAAGAGATAAGTAAGTATACATCTTGAAAAATTAGAAAGTATGGTCAGCGTTTATCCCTGGGATTTGTCTCTGGGAGTTTAAAGGTAGAATCCTTCCTATTAAGTATCTACAATTATTTACACAAGGTAATAAATAAATTACTAAAATCCAAAAATAAGCAGCTCAGTTACTATACAATTTCATCTACTTCTTTGGTATTTGAAGCTACAGTCTCTTTAGTTCTATATTAGCCATTCTGTTCTTGATTTGGGAGATTTCTAATCTTTAAGGCTTTTCATATAATGTCACTTTTACTGTGCTGTAACCAGACATTTTATCTGTAAATTTCTTCTCTGTTAGGATAAAAGGATTCTTTTTTTCTTTTGTTTTTTTGAGAGAGAGTGGGGGATGGGGTGGGGAGAAACGTTGACTTGTTGCACCTATTTCTGCATTCATTGATTGTTTCTTGTATGTGCCCTAACCAGGGATCGAACCCACAACCTTGGCATATCTGGATGATGCTCTAACCAACTGAGCCACTGACCAGGGCCAGGATAAAATTATTCTTAATAAGCTGCATCTATCCCTGCCCTCACTCCATGGTAACACTAGTAATGGAATATAAGCCAGGATCTGTAAGAATTTTCAACCATCTCAGAGAGCTACTTTTTAAAAAATTGCAGCATTCCAAGATCTCTCTCTTTCTTCATTAGAACTGAAATATTTTTTTGAACTTTTATTTGAGGTCTTGCCTCATTTCCAGTTACAATGGATTATGATAGATGAGATAAATCAATTTCTATGTTATTCTAGCTAGTGTATTATCCTTCATTTAGAAAATAATAGTCTAACAATTTAAAGGACCAACATTTTCATCACCACGGAATGCAAGTGGTAGGAAATTTTTGGTCAGGAGCCCAGCCCCTTTCTATTCTCCAATTATAAAACTTGGAAGGTTGCCCAGTTGACCAATGAACAGTGCCAGTCCTAGGTTAGAGAAACAATTTAATTAATAGCATGGGCAAATATAACAGCAATTTAAACAGCCAAGTAATGGATTTCTAGGGTCAGACTCTGGACCTCAAGCATCCACACAGTTATAAAAGTAAATGACTGTACAGTTACTGTATTGCTGCTTTTATTGCAAAGGTAGTTATACATAAATATATTTCAATACTTATTTTGTCCCCCTCAAATTGCCATCACATTGTTAAATAGCAAGAGCATTCAGACCATAAAATTAGTTATTTTTTATAAGTAAAGTTAAGTGGGCAGCTGCTTCAGGATTAATACATTCCCTTGATTTATTTTTTTATTTACAGATGCACATTTTCATTAGCTGGGATTGGAACAGAACGGATTTTTGCAACAAAAGCAAAAAGCAGCCCAATTCTGGCTTTCACACACAGACAGGCTTCTCTCTGTCTCCTTGGGCAGTTTTGAGTGTATCTTCTTCCAACACAGCCCAGATGCATCTGTTTGTAATGTTCAGCTTGCAGCCTCGAGGCAGAGCACATAATTTCCCTCCCTAATCTGCAGAGCAAATCTCAGATTCAATATGTTTTCTGTGTAGATACAAGAGAATCTCAGAGAACTGGGCTGGAGATGCAAAGAGATTTTTTTCCCCTTTCTCCTATGTAAATTAAGGCATTTATTGCCTCTGTGATGACTTCTTCAGTTATCTGTCTATATTTGCTACAATGATTTCCTGAATGGCTTGAGGCTGAATTACTTCCTCTTGCCTTAGAAACCAGTTAATAAACTATCCTCTGAGGCCCTGAAATGTTTGCTGTCTTAGACTTCGAACCACAAGAGTTATAAATAATCACAGATTCTCAAAATTCCTTATATGTGGTATACATTCTCACTGACCTGTCTTATTTGTTTGGGGCCCAAGAAATGTTTGATAATTGAATATATGCACCATAGATGTGGCAGAGAACCTGGAAGTTTCTACCCAGCCCTTCCTTAGCTTTAGGGATGGTGCTGCCAGGATATCTTCCAGAGTTCTGGTTTAGAATGTTACTCAAATTTCTACCTGTGTTAGGGTAACAATACAGTATTCCATACTGTTTACAAATTTGTAGGATGCAGCACTACTGGCCAAGCCAAGACAGTCAATAGGCATCGAAATGACTGATGGTAAAATATCTGGAGCACTGGTTGGAGAAAAGAGCCCCCAGAGTCTTTGTGACTACAGGATCGTAGATTACAGAAGATACCTGAGCCCTGGCCCCAGGGTTTGTGCTCTGCCTTCTTCCTGTTCTTACCCCTCAGAAGGCAGGCAGAACTGGGGTGGCAGGTAAGCCTTGCCCACTGCCTACTTTTAGCCATATCCCTGTGCCTAAAAGAAAACAGGGAACATGGTTGAAAAGTAAGACGGGAACTTAACCATTAGCAAAGCCACCAGGACATGTTCCCTGGTAACTCTCACCCTTGGAAGCTTCCTGTCCCATCGTCTCAGGCACAGATTTTTACTTTCACCTGGCACATGCTTGTCCACATTTATGGTGAGTGAATTACCACTAAGGAAAGACAAATTAGTTTTAAATTTGAAACTATAAAATGTTTGTTTGTTGGGTTACAATTCCCACTTGTTTTACCAACAAGGTGGTAAGCAGGATTGTAACCCTAAAACAGTCAGTCAGTCGGAATGCTGTGGAGTCTCCCCAACCGGCCAAGATGGCAGCCAGGAGAGGTCTAACACTGAGACAGCGAAAGCTAGAAATATCAAGGGATAGGGCATGAGCACACTCACGAAAAGTTAGCAAGATAATTGGATTTAAAAAGCCCTACCCTCCCTACCCCTGCCAAGGCAGAAAGAGGAAATGGTCTTGGAGAGGGGAGCCTACTATTCTCCCAGGTCATGCAGCACCTGAATAAAACCTCTATTTTGTGCCAGCATCTGCCGCAGAAGTTTGGCTTTTGTGGTGACAGGCAGCTGAACCTCTGTTTTTGTTTGGTTTCAGGATGACTTCGGAAAGTAAAACAGCATCAGCACTTTCCAGGCCAAATGTAGAAAAAGAGTTAAAATGATGCTTCCAAGCACTGATGGCGGCCCCTACTCCAGCAAACATGAATGAGCAATACACCTTTCAGACATCCGTGGGAAGAAAGAAAATCCCATTCCCTATTGAAAATGTATTACCCAGCAAGAAGCCCCATCGTCTCAAGTTTACAAATGCTCCCAGGTCTGTACTCCAAATTTCAACCCAGAGTGTACTTTCTAACAATTCATCTGATTGTTTGACATCTGATATGCCATATTTTCACACTCTATCTTGAGAAAGGGAATGGTTAAGTCACAATTTAAAGGTGCCTTCTTATCAAATCCTGTAGAAATACTACTCTTTGACCTTTACCTTCATTTTAGATGCAATATCTGTTGTGTGGAATTTATAGACAGTGATCGTGCTTAGGTTTTATTTGTCCAATTTTTTAGCTTAGCATGAGTCCTTCTGAGATTCACCTCTGCTTAGCTAAAGCAATCAGAGAATAAAAACAAATACATAAATAAAAAGGATTTTTTTTTCATAGAAATACTGGTACAACCTTAACTGGAATGGAGGAAGTCATGCAGCCATAATAATAAAAGTAGCAAACATTAGCAATCTGCTTCATAGCATGAAATAAAATAAAAACATGAACACTACTCCAACTGTAATTTTTCACATAGCTGTGATAAAAGAACAATAAAAGTGATAAGGCATAACAATTCCTGAGTAAACACACATATAAAATGAAGTGGAAGTTCAGATCTAAAGTGTTTTGTTCTACTTGCAGACACTAAACATACCATGGCTGATGTCTTAATTTTTTTTTAACAACTATCAATTTTGTTCACTTGTACAATTTAATGGATGCTAGAAGCTTGCAAAAAATATGTTGCATTAAGAGATACTTTCCCTTAGCCTATGCGTTTGACATCTTGTCACTTTGTAACATTATACACTTTGAATAGATATCCTATCTATTGCCTCTTGATAGGAAAAAAATAGCAAAAGCAGTACCAATGAATCTTTCCTATGGGGAAAAAAAACCCCTTCATTCCCTGAGAAATTATGTGATTCTGTCCCTGCCTCTTAAAAAACTTGAGCCTTTCCCAAGATAACAGAACACCTCTTTAATCATTAGAACAAATGGATGTTTATCCAACAATGGGAACAATTATTTTATAAAGGAGAAACATACCTTCTAAAATGTATTTTGGGCAAACAAGTGATTTTTGAAGCACTTAAATGATAAAATGCACTTTTCAAAAGATGACTACATATTTTCATAACTGTTTACCACTCTATGTAGAATAATCTGTGATCTTTGGATCAAGACGCAGTTAAAAAGCCCTGGATGCTGTGCCTCAGAAGATTGAGTGCTGACCTGAAAATCAAAGGGTTGCCAGTTCAATTCCCAGTCAGAGCACATACCTGAATTGTGGGCCAGGTCCCCAGTTGTGGGTGTGTGAGAGGCAACCACACATTGACATTTTTCTACCTCTCTTTCTCCCCTCCTGCCCCTCTCTATAAAAACAAATAAATAAAATCTTTATATTAAAAAAAAAAAAGGCAGCGTCAGCCTACGAGCCAAGTGTCACTGGTTGGATTCCTAGTCAGGGCACATGACTAGGTTGCACATCAGGTCCCCAGTTGGGGGTGCGAGTGAGAGACAACCACACGGTGATGTTTCTCTCCCTCTCTTTCTCCTTTTCTCTCTCTCTAAAAATAAATAAACAAATAAATAAATTTTAAAAAGGCATCACTATCTTTAAAAAAAATTTTTTTTAAAGACATGGTTAAAGAACATAGGTAAGTCACAAAATGATTATTTCTCCTTTAGAAGCAAATAGCTACTCTACTACCCACATGAAGTTTGTGAACTCTATATCCAGTAGTCATAAAATACATGCGCTCACCTTCTAATTGCCTTTACCCTTGACCTGGTACATGATATTTATTCATTCATTTTTTTTTAACAAACATATATGTATAAAGCACCTCCTATGGGAAAGAGAGCTATAGAGACCTATGACAGCCCATGTCACTGTGGCAGAGCTGCCTCTTCAACAAAGATTCATGTTCCTATTCCATGCTATTTAGGGAAGTGACATCTAGTAAGATGCTGTATTTCCTGGTATTTCTTTACAGCTGTGACCAGGTGACTACAGAATGTAAGCAGGAGAGAAGTGAACCCTTTTGGGCCAAGCTGGTTAAGAAACATGTGTACTCTCTCTACACTCTTGTCCTTACATGGCATCCTTGAAAGCCACATGGATTTTTGTTGTTTGTTTTTTTTTATTAAAGTAGAATTGACAAACAATATTATATTAGTTTCAGGTGTGCAACATAGAAATTCCACATTTATATATTTTACGATGTGAATGCCACACTATGTTGCCGATGACAGTGCCCCAAGAGGGAAAGAGCCTCATTGCTACATCACCATACAGAAGACTGCCTGTCAGAGAACACACTGAAGTGTTAATACGAGTGAGAATAAACTCCAGTTGTTTTAAACTATTATGATTTGGAGACTTATGTTATGATAACTAACACAATCATATATAACAATCTTGTTCTTAGTAGCTTACCTCTAATAAGAGACAGAACTACTAAAAATGTTTGAGGGACAAAATTAGGTATATTTATATAGTATAATAAGAGTGATAGGCAAGTAACCAAAAATTATAGTTCACAATATCATCAATATATTAAAATTCAGGGATCTGGGTTTCAAAGGAAGACAGGATGACTTAAATCTAGAGTTACTAGAAAAGGCCTCATGGAGACAGAGCTCTTTTAACTTGATTTCAAAGGATGGGCACCATTGTGACAAGTAAGAAATGAAATTGAAAGGCATTTCAAGCAGAGGAACTGTGTGATCAAGCAGGAAGGAAATAAAGTGTCATGTTTTGGGAATAGTGAGTGGTCTGCCCACAGGATTATAGCTAGCACAAAAGTAACCATGATATGGTTAAAAAGAGCTTCCCAAGTTGCTATAGTCCAGCACTTATTGATAGATAACCTGACATAAGAATTATAAAGCCACAGTTTTAACATTGTGAAGAGATCAAGTTGTATTGGAGGAGAGTCATTTGCATCTTAAAAGTTTTTCTCTTCTTCCCAAACACCCAGGAGCTACAATCTCTCTTCCACCATTGTAAATAATAAGAGAAGGATACTGGGATTTCAAAGATCTGAGAGGTTCCAGAACAGAGAGTAACAAAGCACATATTATCCAGTTAGCTCCAATATAAAAAAAAGAAATGATTGCCTTAGAAATTGATGTTTCTTGAGAGACAGAAATCCTTCAGTCCCAAAGATGCTTGGATACGTGCAGTTGCCAGCAAGAACAAAGCAAATAGTGCAACGTGGATTAATCACAAAGTCTTCTTCAACTCTGCGGATGAGACCAAAAGCTCTGATCTTAACATTCAAAGATCTAATAAATCAGCATCTTTTCAGAGATAGGCATGGCTCACAGAAGGTGACTAAGAAATCAAGAGGATGAAAAAGGGGATAATATGGCTAAGGAGGTCCCCAACCTTGTTTAGAAAGGAGTGAAAATTAAAATGAGAACCCCACTATACAATAGTTATACTTAAATATTTCTTTATGCTTGAGTTAGTAATTTACAAAATTATTAATGCTTTTTATTCCATAGTATAAATGCTCATTTTTAAAGAACGATTCTTTAAAATATTCTTTAACTGACAAATAATGGATTATTTAATAAATGATGTTTATCTAGAAAGTAAATATGCATTACATTTTAGCTTACAGGAAGTATTTCCCATTTATTAACAGATGTCCATTAGCAAATAATTCTGCTTCACTGAAAAAAGCCAGAAAGGTCTTGCTTACAAAAGAGAGAATATTCTTTATTCAAGGCCCACCTTTATCAAGGGTGCAGAAGAGACCTACCATTATGAGCTGAATGTTTTTGCCCCCCCCATTCATATGTTGAACCCCTATCCACTAGATGTTAGAGATGAGATCTTTGGAAGATAATTAAGGTTAGATAAGGTCCTGAGGGTGAAGCACCCATGAATGAGATTAGTGGTTTTATAAGAGTCCAGAGAGAGCTTTCTGCCTCTCTCTGCTCTCTGCCTCCTGAGGGCACAATGAGAAACCAGCAGTGCAGAGCCCAAAGAAGGACTCTCTCCAGACCTGGAGCATGCTCTCAGCCTGGTCTCAGACTTCCCATCTCAAGAACTATGAGAAAGAAATCCCTGTTGTTTATGAGCCATCCAGCCTTTGGTATTTTGTCGAAGCACCCCAAACTAAGACACTTCCCAAACATGAACCAGTTCCTACTACCTCTTTTTGAGAAGTCTGAGACTATGTACAGAAAAATGTTTCCTTGCTTTAAAGACAAAGTTCTCAATATTTTTTTTTCTTTTTTGCTAACATCTGTTGTCCCAGTGTTCTGTGCTATTTGTTCAGCCCCTCTTGGGCTAGGGAAAAGAAGCCAGGGGCTCATTTCCAAGTGCTGTGTGGAAAACTGTGAAGAGAAGGTGTGGAGTGAGTAAATGCAGCAACCCTAACAGTTTCCTCAAACAGCAGGGCAGTAGCTTCATGTGCTTGGGACTAACCACACCAATCCCGATTCTAACTGCCAAGTGCATTCTTCTCCAGGGTCCCCAATTCTTGTGTTATCATCTCATTTCTCTCACCCCGTGCTACAATAATTTACAAGAAAATAAGTTTTTGGATAAACGTATACAATTCTCTAATAAGAAATTTTCATTTAAATTGACGCAAATGTCAAAGGAAGATAAAAAAAATGTCCCCTTTCTCCACAGATCAGTAGCTCTTTTTTGTCTTACATATCTTTCCAGAACATCTATAATATGTGAGGCTGAAGATTCTTTTCGATAGCAAAGAAAGGAGTTGCACTCTGAGCATGAAAAAGAAAAATCATTTTTCTGAAACCTTAATTGTTGCTAAAATGGAAGATGATTGGAAAACAAATTAGCACAATGCATTTTCTTAAGAATATTTTCATGAAAAAATAACAAATAATCTAACTCAAAGACTTAAACCTGAATAGATTTTTCTCTGTGATAATCTGTTACTCCACACGCTTCCCTGCATCTTCTCTCCTTTCTGAACCACCTTCCCCTGGTTTATCCTCCGCGGAGTCATGAGAACGGGCTATCTAAAAATACAGCCCTCAGAGCACCACTCTCTGGTTAAATTAACTCAGCAGCTACTTAATGTCAGCTGTAGACAAAGCATATAATGCAGAATATAATCTCTTTTCTTTTTAACATACCAACCTCATTTCTTTTTTTTTTTTTTTTTCTAATACATGAGAACAGTTTGTATGACATCAATGTAACCTGGAAGCCAGGGATAGTGGACTGGAATTTTCATGCATGAACAATGATGACTTCACTGTACTAGTCAGTCAGTGGGAGCAGTAGATGCCTCTGAGTGAGCATGTGTACTGTGTGGTCATTGCATTCAAAATGACTGAGTGAGTAGAGCAATGAATCTGCATCAAATTTTGCGTTAAGCTTGAACATTCCTCCGTGGAAACAATTCAGATGATTCAGAAAGCTTTCAGGGATGATGCAATGAGTGCAGCACAAATATAAGTGGGGCACAAATGCTTCAAAGATAGTCAAGAATCTGTTGAATGTGACCCTTGCTCTGGAAGGCCTGCAACAAGCAGAACACCTGAAAATGTTGAACATGTATGGGCTGCAATCAATAAAGACAGTGGCGACTGACAGTGTGAGAATTGGAAGCTGATCTGGGGATTCCAAAAACTACTGTGTCTGAGATTTTGATGAGGATATTAGCATAAAATGTGTCATGGAAAAATTTGTTCTGCAGCTTATGCTACCACAGCACAAAGAACACTGTGCTGCCATTGCTAATGGCTTGATTTACACCACTACCGATGAACTAGATTTCCTCAGAAAGGTCATAGCTGGATATTAATTGTGAGTCTTTGGCTATGATCCAGAAACAAAGGCCCATTCATCTCAATGGATGATGCCTGGTTCTTCACACCTGAAGAAGGCATGACAAAGTTGCAGCCAGATCAAGACCACATTAACTGTGTTTTTTGATTGGGAAGGTCCCTACTTTGAAGGGGACTAAGACATCATTGTCCTTTGTCTAGTGTTTCTTGTATATTGTATTTTCTTCACTAAATGTCCCTATTTTTCATAGTACATGGCTGAATACTTTCTGGAGAGACTTTGTCATACGCGTGTATAAGTATATATACACGTACACATACAGGCGCATGTGTGCACTCGCACACACACATATGGTAAGACAAGTAATAGTAGTCAACATACAAAAATATTAAGGCTAGTCTAGGTAAGTCTTAGTACCATGTTAAATAGGGAGACTTTATCCAATATGCTAGCTTTTTGTTAATGTCAACGTTGTTTGTTTTAGAAATTTTATGATTTAATAAGTTTACCTAGAACACTCAAAATATCCAAAAAAGAGCTAAAGTATACAGTGCGTACCACACTTATTTGATTAGGAAACACTTTAGAAAACATTAAGACAACTTCTATTGAACATGTTTGTGAAAAAAATAATCAAAATATGATTATAAAATATAGATCCTGAAACACTTTAAACAATGCAATGTATATATGTATTTAGTTCAATTATATATTGTATATTTTAACCTACCCTAGAGTTGAATGTTATCTTTATAATTCTAATTTGAATATACTGATTACTTTCATTATTAAATACAAAAAAATAGTGATGCATGGTTGTGCATGGCTTTGGTACGTAGGGATTTCACTTCATAAGATATTCTCCATTATTAAGATAATTCTTTTAACAAATGCTTAGTTTTATAATAACCAACCTCATTTCTTATCTCTCCCACCTCCTTATACTGCAGTAATAATGACTGCCTTTGATTCATATTTACATACCATATAAACTAATGGAGGGCATTATTTCATGCACCCCACTAATTTGTTCACTCTGTTTGCTTTGAGTGGAATGGAACTTTCTTCCTTTGTTCTCTGGGTGAGCTCCTGTTCATCTTCCAAAGCTTTGTATCAGTCAGAGTTCAATGTAGAAAACAGAAGCCACTCTGGGTATGCCAGACAGGAAGGCATTTAATTCAGGAAATGAAATGCCTACCAAAATGTTGAAAGGATTAGAGGTGCATGAGTCAGGCACCACCAATAAACTTTCAGGTCACAACACTGCAGGTCTAACCCAAAAATTGGGAGCTACTGCTGATACTGAGAGGTCAGAAAGGTACAAAAACTACTGCCAATGTCATAGCTGCCCTAAGGGCCAACCACGGCTGACAACTTGGCAGTGAAACAGGGAGTCTGATCATCATTAAAACCAATGTTTGCTGGATCCTTATATGTCAGCTGCCATCATCACTAAAGGAAAATTTACTCCATTCTTCCCTGCTTTGCAAATTTTGCACTAGAGCATCTCATTACAGTTTTTAACCTCTAATCTCTACAAAGGTATAGGGACATTAAAGAGAAGACAAGTGCTAAGTGTCAATAGGTAATATCAGGCATTGTATCCTCTGTTAAGCCCTTCTCTGGACTTTCCACCCGTAAGAGTCTTTTTTTATATATTATTTATTTATTTATTTGTTTTTTTATTTATTTATTTTAGAGAGAGGGGAAAGGAGAAAGGGAGAGAAACATCACTGTGTGGTTGCCTCTCACTCGCGCCCCCAACTGGGGACCTGACGTGCAACCTAGTCATGTGCCCTGACTGGGAATCAAACCAGCAACACTTGGCTCGCAGAAGAATCTTGGTTAATTACTCCCTCTACCACATTACCTCTTTACCAAGTATAGTCCTCTGTTACCTTGGTAGGCAACCTACTGTAATATTTGTGGATACATGTATAGTTCATGTACTACAAAGAGCTTATTAGTATTGTATTCATTATTTTTAATCCCCAATGCCTAGCATAGCTCTGGCACACAACATGCCTTGCACATTTTACTTCACTATGTATTAATAATTAGTACTTTAATTTGTAAAAAAATCAACTTTGAAAGCTAGAATTCTCACTTTCTATCTCCTCTTTCCATAGATTCAAAAAATGTGGAGTTGGTGAGTGGTGACACTCAACTCTTTAGACTTCAGTAAATTCCCCTTTTCTTAGAATATCATCCTAAGATTAGGATGGTATTCAATTAAAAATGCAAATTTGAAGATTCTTTGGTTCTAGTAGATATTCTACTTACCGTACTCTCTAGTGATCAATTTGCTTATCCCAATACAGAATAGAAAATCAGGCACTTTATTGCACTTATGTAAATTATACTTCATTTATGCATTGTGTTAAATAACCTCTGGGCATACTTATAAGCCTCACAAGTAAAAACACAGTAGGCAATTTGAATTTATGTTCTAATATAAACTAAGTGTCAAAAGAATGTTGAGATAAGATTCATAATATATTTCATGTTCTACTCACAGTAATTTCTTCATTAGAGTGTTGTACAAAAGGTAAAGAAGAATGTCTATACCTAGCTTCTCACGTGTCTGGAGTGGGCTGATCTACTTTCACAATGCAGCCAACAAATAGTCCTGTGATTCTAAACCACCAAGTCATATATCTTTTTAAAAATCCTAAAGACACACAATATTCCTCCGGCCTCCATATAAATACCGAATCATTCAATGGAGGCTTGATTAAATGGAAAGCTAAGATATACCAAAATGAGCTATGTTCTTTTAAAATACTGAGCTAGAAATGTTTTATGTAAAATTATGCCATGTACTAAGAGAATATCATATGGCTAAAAAAGAATTTACTTTTCAGTTTCACTAAAATTCAGTCATAAGAATCAAAAGTAAAATTAGACTACACTAGAGAAAGATTAAGAGAAGATATTGCAATTATCAATAAAGAAATTAACTGCAAGGGATACAACTGTCATCATCAGCTCTCAGGTGCTTTTAAATGTTTCTTGTGATTTTTACAAATCAAGAAAATGAGGTGCCTAGAACTTAGGCTGAGGATACAAAGTGATATAATAGATTCACCAGTGTTATAGGCTAAATTTTGCATCCTCCTAAAATGTATATATTAAAACCCAAACCCCTGGTATAAGCATATCTGGAGATGGAGCCTCTTATGAAGTAATTAAGGTGGGCGGGGTTGATGGAGACCTGATCTGAGAGGATTAGTGTCCTTATAAGAAGAGATGCCAGAGAACTTTCTCCTGCCATCGTAGAGGAAAGGCCATATGAGGACATAGTGAGAAGATGGCCTTCTGCACGCCAGGAGGAGAGCCCTCACCACAAACAACAATCCTGGCACCATGATCTCAGACTTCCAGCCTCCAGACTGTGAGAAAATACATTTTTGTTATTTAAACCACCTGTGGTATTCTGGCATGGCAGCCCAAGTAGACTAACATAATCAGCAAGCCAACCAAGATTCTCCCCGACTCCGGCTCGCATCCAGATACACACCGTGCCGTTACCAAAAAGCTGATGACCTAGGAAGCAGCACATGGAAAGAGGGGGAAAAGTACTGACATTCTTATGCACTTCAGTTAAGAAGAATACTATACGCATATTGGTTTGGCCAAAAAGTTTGTTTGGTTTTTATCTGTAAGATGGCTCTAGTAGTGCTCAGTTACCTTTAACTTCATTTAAAACAGTTTTATTAGATTGCTTTGTGACAGCATTTAAAAACAACACACACATCAAAATCGGTGAATTTTTGTGTAGCCATTTTAATATTGAAGATGGAAAAAAATAAGCAACATTTTTGGCATATTATGCTGTATTATTTCAAGAAAGGTAAAAATGCAACTGAAATACACAAAAGAAAGATTTGTGCATTGTATGGAGAAGGTGCTGTGACTGAATGAACATGTAATAAGTGGCTTGCGAAGTTTCACGCTGGAGATTTCTCACTGGATGATGCTCCACAGTAGAACAGACTAGTTGAAATTGATAAGAGATAAAAATCGAGACATTGAGAATAACCAATGTTACCACACAGTAGATAGCTGACATACTCAAAATACACAAATCAATAAAGTTATTGGTGAAAATTAAAATGTATCTTTTACTTTACAGAAAAAACTAAATGACATTTTAGCCAACCCAATACTTTGTCCACCTAAGATTTCTCACACATAAGGCTACTCCTGATACAGATATTTATACAGATAAAATTATTTTTACACAGATCTTACATGCATAAGAATACTATGGTTAAAAATATATATTTATATTTCTCAGAAAAGATGGTCCTTGTAACATCTTTTTTATCACCATTTTCCTCTTCCACTTCTGCTCACACATATGGTTGAGTTCCCAAGCCACTCCTGCCCCACAGCAAAAATAAAACTTCTCCCAAAAGTTTTTCTCTACTTTCCTTTTTTTTCCTAATCCTCCATTACAAAATCTGAAATATTGACTTGTCCAACATAACCCACTTTGGAAGGCCTAGGAAAGGAAAAGACTAAGAAGGTTAGGCCAGAGTGCATTTCAAATTTCAAGTGAGTGGGGTATAGAAATTCAAGAAATTGATACCAGATAATCTACATTCGTCCATGCTTGTTAACCCTGTATGGGCTACATTGTGCTAAAGCTTTCTGCCTCTGTAGACTGAGGCTTCCAAATTTGTCCTTCTCCTTTGTGACAGGGATATCTTCTCTACAGAACCAATGGGGATTTTGAACTTATTTTTGTGAAGAAAGTTACATCTGTTTCAATTGGTAGCTTTCATTTGTGCGGCTCTATGGCACCTCTATGTGCTACTATAACTTCTGCCATATTTCCAGGCAGTAAGTCACTAGAGATACTACTGTTTATTTATTTCACACTCAGCATCCTGTGAGTCACATAAGCTCAAATACACAGTCTTAAGGATGAGGAGACAGAGCTATAATTCATATTTTGTCAACAAACATGATAATTTGTGGGAAACATATTTGTGTTCAGTTTCACTAGATGGAAAAAGGAAAAAAATGCTTCTACCTTTTACTAAATCATGTATGTGAAGTATCTAAAATATATACAATATGAGGAACATAGTACACACACATTAAATAGTCACAGGTTTCTTACTTGAAATATAAGGCAAAGTATGTGAAACTTAAAGTATGTAGAAATAGTAAAATTCATCGCTTTGAGGAGAAGTAAGCAACATTAGTCTCAAGAGAAATGGACATGTCAAATAACCAAGGAAGAGGGAAGAGAAATTATTACAGCAAGAATAGGAGAGAAATAACTGAAACTAAAATTTTGAATATAGCCACCTAGGAATAATAAGGAAGAAAAGGGTCTAATGTTAATGACTCCATCTGTCCATCCCAGCTAGCACTGCCAGAGTAGGAGGTTTAATAGCTTTTTGGCACTTTACCATTGACTTTATATTGAATTACCAATAAAAAGCTCTTACCTCAAGAGAGATTAAAAATAATTTGTATGCATATCAAAACCATGCCAGGCAACACACCATACTCAAATTCTGACACTCAGTCTCTCCTTTTAAAAAATAAAATAAAACACATCACAGCTCCTTTTGATAATCTCATATATTTGGTCATTTTTCTTTTATGTATTTTCATTGTGTTTTATTTTAATGTGGAAGTCCCACACTAAAAATTAATCATAGGACATTGTCCAGGTATATTTTAGTTCTCCCTGAAGAGATAAACAGCCAACCCACAACAGTCCTGTTCAAGGCCTGCCAGTCACCAGAAAGGCTGTGGCACAGCTTGGAAGGCCGCCTCCATCCTTATCATGGCTCACAGACAGCAATCAAGTACAAGCACACTGCTGTCTGAGCAACAGCTAGTTACCCCATCACTCTTTCCTGAAGACTGCTGTCCTTCATCTGTGTCAGTCCCCAAACACTTCCCTAGAATACAGCCCCAGTTATGAACCCCTTTTGCCCTCTGTCTCAATGCACGACAACCGTGATGTAGGTGTGTTTGCTCCCCGACCCTGATTTGCAGGAAAAGAGCTACAGAGATCAGTCGGGAAGTTCACCTTACACACAGCTACTTGGAAGTCATATCTTTGATGTTGACGTAGTGTCAATGAAAATGACAGCGAAAAATATTACTCGCTAGAGGGAAAGAAAGCACCCTTACGAGCGAGATTTGAGTACAATAGGAAGGTTGAACGGTTGAAATGCTTTTGTAGATAACCTGAGGGACAGAGGAAGAGTACTATCAGTTGGGCCTTAGAAAAGTGTTAGCGTGATAACCTCAGTACTCTCTCACAGTGTGTGAGTAGGGAATGCTTACTTTTAAAAAGAAAAAAAATAGTACAAAAAGTTGCTAATTCCAGGAATAGGCAATAATGATACTTGGAAATTTAACAAACCAAAGGCAAAGCCAGGACTTGAAATCTATTCCAGGCTGTAATGATCACTTGGCTAAGAAAGATATCACCAACCTTATAGGCAAGCATAAGAGGGACACAAAAAAGAGATATCCCATTGTTCTATTGCCTCTCTAAATCCCTCTGTAACTCCTATTACAGCCTAGGCCACAATTTGAAGGTCCTGTTGGTGTCAGTAGGATTGATTTTGAGTCACCTGAATTTTATATAGGCACTCCCCACAGACTGATATTACTGAAGAACACCATTTTTATTGGGTTAAAAGTCAGAAAAAAAAATGCTATCATTCATTCTGTATAATGCCAAACAACAGAGAACACAATATTTAGCCTAAGAAACTCTACAGCTAGGATTGAGAAACATTGTAATTGACAAAAATGCCATGGCAAACACATTTTTGAAATGTAAATTTTTGTTCCTCTTTTTTTCCCTTTTTCTTTCCCAACTCAAAGAAAAAGCAGACACTGTGATTCTTTACATAACTCAGGGAAGATAGTAGGATCAATGGAGCAAAAGCAAAATTTAAAGAGGTAGAACTTTCTCTGAAACTCACAAAAGAGGTTCTCCAAACTAGGAAAAAAGAAGTCTCTGGATGTCTCCAGAGATAAAAACCTCTTCACTGCTCAGTAATGTGGCAGGACTTCAGAGGAAAGGCTAGTTGGCACACACTGTGGGGTAAGGGCCATGCTCAAGAACATGTACCCCAAAGGTGTCCCTGAAGCAGTAGAGAGGTGGGTGAAAAGGCAGGATGGCCTGGGCAGATGAAGATAACAGGTACCTTGTCAGCACATAAGGTGAAAAACTGATTAGTCACAATTATCACTCACTGTGCTAGAACTGCCCATTAGGTACAGCCTACCACTACTCCACACTACTCTCCCCTCAGACCCCAGTCCTTCTTTTACCATTGCCATTCCTTTTTTAATGAAATTCAAAGAACATCATTTTAATTTTCTAATGCTTCTTGTAACGCTTGGAATGGGTTAAGCTCCATGTAAAATGTATAAAATCTTGTTATACTTTCAAATCCTTTAATACCAAAAAATTTTAATTCATTTATTTCAAAAACTTCTCAATACTTCTTAGTTATTAACTATAAAGTAAATAAGGCAGGGATGGAAGAAAGAAAATTGATAAAAATTGGATTTACTTTTAAAAAAGGAATGTTTTAATCATCCTTAATTGGCCCTTTGATGTAGACAATTTTCAAGAGTGGAACATTTTGTAAACTAGAAGATCATGTTAAAGTCTTCTTTTATGATAATCAAGATTTGGTGATTCTTTAGAACAGGAATGATTAAACATAGGAAAGAGAAGGGAATTATTAGATGTGGAAGAGGAAAGTCTCCAATATATTAAAACAATACAGGCCTGCAAATTCTAGTAAGCTGAAGATAATATTTTCATTGCACATTTCTTTAAAAGAAGATAAAGAGCATTGAATCAATATATCATCGAAAAGATTACTATTTTGTACAAGCTGAAGGTTGGTGCAGGTCATTCCCTCTAAAGCAAACAGTTTGTTAATCTAATCCAACAGCCTTGGCAATGAAATCAAACAGGAATTTAATCAGCAGAAGATGGTGAGCATCTCTGAAAACTGAATAATCATTGTGCAAACAGTAAATATTATTATGGAAAAGTGAGGGAAAAAGGTGTTCCTTTCAAGATCTTCATTGAGTTCATCAAACCTAATAAATGATTCTAAATAAACAATTTCTAAAGTTGTGACGATGACTTAATGTTATTTGTGCTGGAAAGTTAAAATTTATACTTTTCCACTCTCTTGCCTTTCTTAAATACTCATCTTAAGAACTGCAAGGGTATAAACTGAAGGATTAAATGTCGTATTCTAAGTAAAGACAGTAGCTGACTTTTTAGTTTCTCATTTCAACTTAATGTTCTAGCTGTTTAATGCTAAACTGAAGGTTTTTTAAATATAAACTGAGACACAAGGCTAAGTGTTAACAAGATATTAGTTGAACAATAATTTTTTAAATCACTTTCAAAACTAAGCATTTTTAAAGCACGTCTATTGTTGTAAGAGGATAGTAAAATTTAGCACCCCCATCCTGTCTACTTTAATGAAATTACAATCAAATCATATTCAGAATCTTTTCCACTTCCTGTTACTACAGAGTTTTCAACTTGGCTTTGCCCTTGTTTCTTTCCTTCTTATTTCAGTCTCTTATAAAACTCTACTTTATTTGCAAGCTCTACTTATCTCCAAACTAGTCTCTTTGAAATCCTTGTTATAAAAGCATAACCTTTTGAAAGTCTCATGTAGAACAGAGCATGTAAGTGTACAGTATTCCTGAAAAAAAGACTTGCTTGATTGCGTTTTTTTTCTCCAGCTAGGAAAACATAGTGTTATCATTAAACCAGTAAATTCATTATCCCATAGAACTTCAATAAACAAATGTCGATTGGTGTTGCCCAAGAGTGACCAACAAAAATAAATCTATTTAGTGGCAAAAAATACCTATATCCTTATTTCATAGTCTCATGGAAGATATTTTTAATGTTCAATTATTCAAAGTAAAAAGTAAGCTTATTCTGAAACTCCAAAAAGAAGGTTGTCTAGCTTCATAAAAAACTAGACCAAGAGATGAAGAGATAATGAAGAACTATATTACATTAAGCTATTTAAAACAAATAAAATAATTGGGAAAATTGGGAGCTACTATTTTAAAGGTATAAACTCAAAGACTAGACTGAAAATTCCAGCTTTAGGAAAAAAGAGAGAGAATTTTTCATAAATTTTCTGTGTATAAAGATGGACAATAAGATACATGCTCATTTATTTCTAGCCCAGTTCTTATTTACCTCCATATGTCATCTCCCAAAGTAACAAAATAGTCTCATTTTTAAATGTGTGTACAGTTATACCATCTTCTCTTCAGTTATCAAAAAGGGTAGACTATTCTGTAGAATTTTAGTTAATTTAAGAGTCTAAATATCACTTAAGTGTTTATAGTGTATCATTTACAAAGGAAGCCACAAAAATTTTCCCCATCCCTATATGCACATCATCTTTTGCAATATAACTTTGCAGTTTCTTCCATCAAGAGGCAGAGAATATTTCCCCACACCTTGAATCTGGGCTGTTCCTGTACCCGCTTGGACCAATTGAATGTGGTGGAAATGGTGGTTATGACTTCCAAGCCTAGACTCAAGAAACCTTTCAGTAAACCCTCTTGGAGTATTGCATTGAAACCACCATGCGAAGTAGACCAGACTCTAGGAGAGTGAAAGACCATGTGGTGAAGCTCTCCTGGCTGAAACCCTCCAGATCAACCAGCCAACAGACAATCAACAGCCACCAGATATGTGAGTGAGACCATCTTAGATCATCCAGCCCTGGAAGTGGGGTGCTACACAAAACCTAGAATATTTGGCATTGGCTTTGGGACCAGGAGGTACACAGAGTCTAAAAGGTGATGAGCAAGTTGTTAACAGAACCCTGACAGTAGTGAAGAAAATAATATTAGAGTCTAGAAAAAGAGTGACCCTTGTAATGTAAGGGCAAACATGATAAATTATAATGATAATAGTGATAGCATACTATCGTATGATAAAAAATACAATAACTTGAAAATTAGAAAATGTGCCTAATGAACTGATGATCTCACTAAAGAGATGTTAGCATGTTCAAAGTCAGAACGTTGGGTATTTCTAACCGTATATGACAAGTCAATAGGAAAAAGAAAGAATGAAAGAAGGAACTTATTGTTTACAAGCATAATTGAAAGGAAATTGCTAGTTTGGAAAATAAACCTATTTCTCATCCTTAGTCTCTCCAACTGGCAAAACATTCCAAGATTAAGGAATGATCTCAAGACCTCAGAAATATTTAAGGTAGAACCTAATAGACTCTCTCAGATAAAGAACTTCTAAGAATATTAAAGACATTGTCTCACAACATACTGACATAAAAAGAGAAATCCATCTGAAATAGAATTGTGGTATGCCTTTGGGAGCATGTAGTAAACCCTGATAAGAGTCATAAGAAGTGCACGAAGTTTTTAAGACAACTGCACTACTAGCAAGAGCACCTCCAGCTTACACTAAAAAGGACTGAGAGTTTGTCTAACCACTAAGCTGTACCCCTGAAACTAATACAGAACAAAATTTAATGTAAACTATAATTTAAGTATATATCTGCCCCCCCAAAAGAAATGAAAAGGGACTCTAACAGGCACCCAGCTTTTTATGGGCAAGAAGTAGGCCAAGAATATAATTCAGCTACAAACACAGGGTGTTTCTTATAGTGAAGGAAAGCTCTCATAAGATTGATCCAAGAGCTGAGAATAATGGATAAGGGAATCAATCCACTGGCATTAAACTAGTCTCTAATCAAGAAACATTCTTGGCCCCTAGAATAAAAAAAACTGGCAATGTGTGCCTGGTTAGATTTCAGAATTCCCACAGGCAGGTGGCAGCTGGCATTCTTCTCTTTTTTTAATGCAAATGTGTATTGCAGTTGTCATTGTCCAGTCTCACCACTGTATGCTGAGCATAGACTAAAAACTAGTTATCCACTTACTTCTGGATCAAGAGCAGTCATAATCAAGGAGGCTCACTGAAAGAACCTCATCCACATTTAGCCCAAATTTAGATGGTGAAATCCCGGACTTCAAGGATTATTGGGTATGAATGAAAGACTTTTGGGGAGGGCTGAGTGCATTTTCATGTGGAAGACATGTAGATTATTATTGCTAGAGGGCAGATTACAGTAGGTTGTATGCAAATATGGCCACAAAAATTTCTCAAACCTCTGTGTGCATGTTCCTTTGCAATGTAACTTTGGTGCTTCTCCTAACTAGGGTTAAAGTTTATATCTCCAACGCATGAATCTGGGAAAGGCTACTGTGTGGGAGCTCTAAGTCCTAAGCATCAAAAGATTTTGTAGCTTCTTATCTTGTCCTCTTGGAATGCTGCCCTAAGATTGCCATAAAGAAGCCCCATATAGTCAATTAGAGGATAAGAGACTACTTGGAGCAGAGATGAGTCATCCCAAATAAGACTCCTAGACAAACAGCCAAAAGCCAGTATCAACTGCCAGACATGTCAGTGAGGCGATCTTATACTATCCAGCCCCACTCAAGATATAGAATGTAGCCACATGAGTGAACCCAAGAGAGATCAGCAGAAGAACCACCCAGCTGAGCCCACAAGGAGAAAGAAAATGACTGTTGTTTCAGGTAGATTCCTACACAGTAATAAATAACTGATGCAGTTGAAGTACCATGTTTTCTAATTTTCCAGTACATTCTGTCCTGTTATATGCTGTGTCAAATAGATGCCATTATTCTTATTGGAAATATGGCCCTATAAGACAGCAAGCACTAAAATGTGTGCTTTAATGATGGTTGACCTAATAAACATTGCTCACTTTCTAGAAAGCAAATTATTATTGTCTAATATTAAAATAAAGTCCTCTTAATCCTGAACACAGCTAGCTTTCCTTCCAAGGGGAAGTGTCACAGGTGGCACAGGTAACCAGGTTCTTGGTGACCATGAACAAAGAATTGAACCGAACACACAGAGAGTTTATAACAGAGAGAGAGGGAGCAGATCTATTAAGCAATAGTACACTCCACAGAATATGGGAGTGGACCAACTCCAAGCATTGATAGGCCCTCAGCAGCCAGAATGATTCTCTTCTTATAGGAAGGATATTTCCCAGTTAGTTTTGGTGGACTTTTATTGCACACATGCAAGTAGTTACATTACTTTTAAGATGCTGTGCATGCAATCTCCCATTATTTTCCTTGATTGCCCACTGTTGGGGGTGGGGGGCTGCAATGCTAATTTATTATTATTCTCACAAAAGCTTCTTCTTTGTAGGTGCAGTCCTGATTCATCATGATTCAGCACTTTTCCAGGGAGCGTTACAACTGGTCTTAGAACAGGGTATCTATTCTGCATCAATGTGCTCTGTCCTAGTCCTGGGGCACCTCTAGAGATTCCTCATTCCTGACCACCTCCTGCCTCAGAAGGAGGACAATCAAATTCAGATGCTTCTATTTGCAGAGGTATTGTAGATACTACTTAGTGACATTTAAGTCCAATAAATTCTTTAACATTCTTCCCCAGGTGTCATTGTCTCATAACCTCTTTCTGGTGCACACATCTATGGAAAAGCCCAGACACATAAAGGATAAAGTGAAGAGAGGAGTAAGAAAACTGCAGATTATTGGCAAAGATGAATAGTCGTTACAATGACACTGTGAACAATCACATTTCTATAATATATTTTTGTCTGAATTTCTTCGCAGCTAGACATCTCCTTTGGGAGTTCCTGTATAATTTCTCTGGTTATGTGATAGAACCAAGATGAAAGATAACTCACAAGCTCCTGTGGTTTAAAATATAATGGTTGAAAATTGGTGGGTTATTTTTAAAGATTTTTATCCTTCTGTTTGACAAGGAAAAGCAGGATGATACTTACCAACCCCACCCCCGTCCCTCTACAAAATAAAGGTCAAGTTGCTTCATTTTTGTTTCCAAAGACATTGCTAAAAAACATTTAATGTCAATGTAGAATGAGTGTTAATTTAATGGCCCAAATAGCACCCTCCTCCACTCCTTCTCCTCCTCCACTCCTTCTCTACAATGGAAACTAAAAGATCTAAAACTTCTTAAAATAAAGCATAGTCAAATGCTGAAGAAGAAGTTTCTGCTCAGTAAAAGAAAACAACAGCAAATTGAAAAGGAAACCAACCATATGGGAAAACATATTTGCCAATGACATCACAGACAGGGGACTGATTTCCAAAATATATAAAGAGCTGATACGACTCAACATCAAGAAAACAAACAACCCAATTAAAAAATGGGCAAGGGACCTGAACAAACACTTCTCCGAAGAGGACATACAGAAGGTCCATAGACACATGAAAAAATGCTCAACATCATTAGCCATCAGGGAGATGCAAATAAAAACCACAATGAGATACCACCTTACACCAGTCAGAATGGCCATCATCAACAAATCAACAAGCAACAAGTGCTGGCGAGGATGTGGAGAAACGGGAACCCTACTGCACTGTTGGTGGGAATGCAGACTGGTGCAGCCACTATGGAGAACAGTATGGAATTACCTCAAAAGATTAAAAATGGAACTGCCTTTTGAACCAGCGACTCCACTACTAGGATTATACCCGAAGAATCTTGAAACACCAATTCAAAAGAACTTATGCACCCCTATGTTCATAGCAGCACTGTTTACAATAGCTAAGTGCTGGAAACAACCTAAGTGCCCATCTGTAGATGAGTGGATCAAAAAACTGTGGTACATTTACACAATGGAATACTATGTAGCAGAAAGAAAGAAGGAACTCCTACCATTTGCAACAACATGGATGGAACTAGAGAGAATTATGCTTAGTGAAATAAGCCAGGCAAAGAAAGAAAAATACCATATGATATCACCTAATACAGGAAACTAAAGAACAACACAAACAAAGGAACTAAATAGAACAAAGAGCAGAATAGCAGTCAATAGGGGGGAGGGGAGAGGGAGAGAAGGGGGATAAGTAAGGGAAGGGTTTAATTAAAGAGCCTGTATGAAAGACTCATGGACATGGACAACGGGGAGGGATATGATTGTGGGAGAGGGGGTGGGTTGGGTGGGGGAGAGAAATTGGGGGAAAAGGGGACAACTGTAATTGAAAAACCAAAATAAAAAAAAAAAAAAAAAAAAGAAACCAACTTTAAAAATCCTCTATAGCTCAGTGTCTATAATTGCAAAAACTGTCATTGTAATATTACATATCTCATGAAACAGTCATTTGAATTATGTGATCATTTATTTTGACTCTCAATGTTCTTGGAACAGATAAAATTCAAAAACTTATACATCCAGAACCTCATCTCTAAGGATTACTAACTAATTCTACCAAAGTTAGAAGTTATTTAAATATTTAATATACATTAAAATTAAATTATTTTAAACTAACTAGACTAACTTAGCACTGGTAGCACCTCTCTTCAAATATACAAAATTATTTGAGGTTATTTTAATTTACTACATATGCTATACATATGTAAAGAGTTTTTTCTCTAGTAAAAAACTAAAATCATAGACTTGACATTAAAAGTGACCATAATTAAGCTACTTAACTTTATGTATGAGGAAACTAAAGGTCAGAGAATTGAAATAATGTGCCTCAAAGTAGCAGGGCTTATTAGTGGTGATGCTAATCATGTTTCCTGGACTCTCAGGCCAGTGATCTCCCCACTTTACCATGTGGTTGCAAAACGGGAGTCTGTGTCTGCTGTGGACAGAAGTTGCTGGCTTCTCCCAGTCATGAATCCAGGAACTGCCATGCCTAAACACAGATTTTGATAATCCTTCAGCCACAGCCCTATTCCTGGTGTATTAATTCAGTGTCTCTGGGAAACAGCAGAGCACTAGTAATGTGTATAAGCACACCAGGAGATTCTAAACATCCCTCATATGGTTTCTCCTTCCTACTCCCTCATTGGCTTCGGCTATCAGGCTGGCAGTCATGGCCTCATTGTCCAAAGTTTCTGGCTCTCTTTTGATTCTTTGATAACCTAGACATCAAGATCTTAATTCTGAGAACTTAGACTCTTGGAAAAAGATAAATAAAAAAGGAAAGATAGAGAATATTAAAGTACATGGTTATAGGGACATGTATTGTCAGTGGAACTTCTTATAGACACATGAGAACTAAGAGACAACCATGAATAGAAAACTCAATTTCGCTATATTAAGAAGTATTACTTACAGACATTTGTTTAAATAACTAACCAACTTTGCAATAAAATGTTTTAGACTATTGATTGTTTCATTTCATTACATCATTCAATCATGCTCATAAAGCCATGGTCATCTGGTCACGAGCTCATAAAATTAGAGGCTGCAGGGCTTGGATAGATTCTTAGACATTACAACAATGGAGAAAAAACAGATTTTAAAAATTATATTTAAAAAAAGGCCTAAATCCGCCAAAGTCCATCTTATCTATATCACAACTGTTAGCAATCCAAAGGTGAACCTAAACATATCAACTGATCCTCCATTCTAACCCAATCCTCATGGAACTGCCATGCCTAAGCTACATCTGGGTTATTTTGAACCTCAGAATTGAGAAAAATAAAACTTACTTGTTGGAATAAGATTATAAGCAAAGATGGCCTCCTTGACCCTTAGCACTCCTGCTCAACTCTGGCAGCTTCATTAGAAAACTGATGATCATGTGAATTGAGCCTGCAGGTCCTTCACATTTCCAGGGGAAACATAAACACAGTTTGGTCAGCAGTACTGCCACATATTTCAGTCTGCGTCCTCGCACAAGCAGAATTGTCTCAGGTCAAATATTAATTTAAATCCTATTTAATACCATATATTCTAAATCTGAACTACCTAATCAAGAAAGGCCATGTCTATGAAGTGGAGAATGGTCCAATACTCCAGAAACAGGTAGGTTCCTTAAACCTTAAACAGGACTAAAAAGGACAAAGTTTGCCTGGTTTTACCTTCATGTTCTAGCTTTTAAGGCATATTTTCCAAAATTGATTGTTTTGTTTTTCTGCCTCTATCACCAATTCTTCTCCACTGTAGTAAATCCCACAAACGGCAAACATGAGTTAATTAAGTGTTCTATTACAGAGTATTAATAGAAATGTCTCAGATATTTCTCCTTAAACCTCTACGGTATATTGGCTTTTGCCCAGAAGGAGAAATTAATTTACATTGTTAACAAAAATACTTAGAAACAAACATATTTAAGTGTTTAGCCATCAGTTCTACAGGAACAGATTAACAGAAGTAATAGTTAAAGCAAAACATTTAACATTTAGTTAGTCCAGCAAGGTAATATAAAAAAAAATCTACACCTCTTGCTATTTTTGTCAGAGTGTAAGAGCTTTTCAAATAACCTCATTCACTTTCACTCCAAGAACCAAATATGAATGCTGTTAATATCTCTCCTTACCTTCTTCCAGGCTAATCATGAATATCATCAGGGAAGCATTTCTTCCAGCTCACTGAGCTCCCTCACTTTAATAGATTAAGACAACTTCACAAGCATTCCCAAGCACAGCCGCTGAAAAGAATATTGGGCCGCAATCACATTGGTTACATCTTTCAGCCATTCTATGGTTCCTCCTCTACCTCCAATATAATCATTTAAATCAGTGGTTCTCAACACTGGCAGCACATTAGAATCATCTGAGAAGCTTTTTAAGATTCCACTGCTCAGCCCTAAGCCGAAGACTTTCTAATTTAATTAGTCTGGAGATAGCCTGAGTATCAAGAGTTTTACAAGCCTTCCAGGTGATTTTAATGCACAGCCAAGTGTCAAAGCCTATCAAAGACCACCAAGAAAACACCTGTAGTAAGAAAAGTTAGGTTTACTTAGCATGATGCAACACAGAAGACCCTAGGAGAATCTCAAGGGCTTCTCTGAAGGTGGGAGTTTGGAAAAGCTTTAAACTGGGTGGTTTTAAGGAAAACTGAAGGAAGCAGGAGAGAGTCTTGATTGGATAACATCAAGAAATAGGGAAAATTCAGTCATTAAGTAGCTCAAGTTATCTTCATCCAAAAGACAGAAAGATAGGAGCAGGGCTATCATTGATAAAGAATCAAGATTACTCACAAGACAAGGTTATTGGTAATAAGAATGGGATGCTAATCATTTTTGTGGTTAAGGTGTGCCCTAGTCATTTTCCAGTTCTAAACAGGGTGTGTTTATATTCTTCAGCAAACACAGTGGACTGGTTTTGTAGTAAGACCAATTTTCCCTTTCTCTTTATTCAATAGGACTGATTTTTATAATTTCACAAGGTTGAGAACCACTTATTTTAAACAAACTCAAAAACCTAGCTGAATATGAGTGCAATACAGTTGGGACAGCTGTGATTCTTTTGAGTTCCAGGGGCAAAAAATAGCTGACCTGGCTTATTAAACATAACTGATTTCTCCCTAACTTTTTTTAGTGAAACCTTCCCAAAGCTGGACCTTTTCAGATAAAACTCTCTGTTCTCATAGCCTAAATAAAATACCCATTATGATCACAAGTTTAATTTGCAAGAGAATACATACTACATTCTAAAGAAAAATCTTCCATACAATAGCCCCTTTTGGTAACATCATCATTAAAACATTAGTTCTGCTGTATTACAAACTCATGTTCTACTTATTCTGTTTTCAATGGAAGCCACTGTTAATTTTTCATAATTATTAGCTCAGAGCTACCTTGGTATCGCACCACATGTGAAGGGTAGGGATTGTTTACAGAAATGTTTTTGATATTATTTTGATGATTTACCTAATTCCCTGGTCTATGAGAAGATAAAATGTTGGCAATCATTCATGTTTTAAGCCAAGAATGAATATATGTAGTCAATGAAAATTGGAGTCAATTGTCCTTTAGTAATTTGGAATACCTGTTTGCTCTCTTATGAAATCCAGTGATCGTAGATCGTATTTCATGTCTCCTTGCAAATTAGGCTCTTCCAGTGTTTTACATGTACCAATACAGAAAGTCATGTTTTTATTTACTCATAAGACTCAGAAAATATATTTACCTCTGATGGTATATCCAGAGTGCAATTTATTCACAAGGAACTCTACTCAGGGCCACCTGACATCATTTATATTATCTAGTCCTCTAAGCGACACAGAGATGGGAGAATATTTTTCTCACCTAGATGACATTATTTCCACTGTTGGAACCTAAGGGGGCCAAAAATGGCACCATTATTTCCCTACTTGAGTTCTGAACCAGATATGAAAACCAAAAAGAGGCCACATTGCAGGTTGTGTTCTCCAGGTGCAGACACTGAAACAGAGTTTGAGTTCAAGATGTACAAAAGAGATTAAAGGAAGGGGAGGAAGCAGGATTGAGCAGAAGACAAAGTCACACTGTGATGCAGACCAAGAAGAGCCTTGGCCAACCCAGCAGGAAGCTCTGGAGTGAGCATTGCCTGGGAGAGTGAGCCCCTAGAGGGTTGAAATGTCTGGGCTTTTGAACACTCCCAGCTCCCTCACCTAATGTGGGCTGTCCTGGGAAAGATGTGACTTCGAGCAAGGCATCTAGCTCTTTGAAGCTGAGGCAGGCCCTGAAACAACAGGCAGTTGGAAGTACACTGTCCACCATCCTCTTCTCAGTAGGATGGCAAGTTCTTCCTTGAAAGGGCTCTGGGAAGCACAGCTTCCACAGACAAACTCAGAGAACACGGCTAAGATGTCCTATGGGTTTCCCAGTATGATGCTCAGCACCGTGATATCCAGACCCAGGCAGTGCTAAGTAATCACAGACCTCATTTACAGAGATGGGCCATTGAAAACTTAAAAGCATAGAGACGCTGACCAAGCATGTGTAGTTTTTACTAATAGCTGGCTCTTAAAGAGGAAAAAAATGAAGAGAGAGAGATAAGTATGCCCAAATTTATGCTCTTTCTCTCATACACACACACACACACACACACACACACACACACACACACGTCACCTCATGGGAGGGAATATGGGAAATAAGATGACACGGGGCAGGAGTGATATGCTAATGGTGACCCCCCTCATGGAAGAAAACACCATAAATAGAAGATAAGTGCTCCCCTCTTTCTTCCACGAATTGAGTCACAGAACCTGACAGTCAGTTAAAAGCAGGACAGTTAGTCTTATTAATATTTTTAGGTTTATGGATTATAATAAAAGCTCAAAAACCTCATGTATACCATAATCATTTATCTACACCCATATTATTCCATTTAAAAGTTTGGTTTCTGGGGAGTTTGTTTGTTTAGTTGGTTGCTTGGAGAGCTGAAGTTTGAATTTTTAATCTTGTAGTTGCATGTAAAAGAATAGATTTATTTACCAAGTCCTAAGTAATATGAACGTTGGGTTTTTTTGTTTTGTTTTGTTTTGTTTTTCTTTGTGTTTTAGCTCCTCTGTATACTTTCTGTCTTGATGTAAATATCACAGAGGGGATTTTACTGACTCAATGGCAAAGTCATACATACTGCAAAGTGGCAATTCAGCAGCCAGATTTTTTTACCTTTATTTACTCTTCAACCACATACCTCTTGACACCATCTGATGGTATGTTGCCACAAAAGGGAAGCTGTCTTGACTGATATTAGGATAAGGGAGCACCGAGAAGCTCCATTTATGGAGTATCAGTAAGACTCAGCACAGGAAGAAGATAAAACTGTGGCGATGTCTGCTTCTTCCTTGACATGTTGAGGGTGACTTCAAGAGTGACCCCAAGATGCAAACCACAGATTTTTTAAAGAAGAAGCATCAAACTGTCAAAGGCAGGTGTGGGGTGGCTCAGGACATAGCCCCTCCATGGCCTCAAAAAACAGGTGGCTGCCGGGTCAGCAGCCATAAGGAGTGAGGAAAGCAGTCTGTATCTGGAGCCCCAGCCTTCTCAAGGCCCCCGTGTTCGTCACACCCTTGTAGCATTTTCACACACTACTGCAGCTCCCTCCCTGCTATCATAGCTCCCTCCCTGCTACTACTGTTCTCTCCCTAACCCCATAAGTAGCACTGAGGCTGGAGGCGGGAGGCAGCGCGTTGGCCCCAGTCCCCATGGGTGCACTCATAACCGGCATGTCCACAGCATGTTGACATCTGCTGGTCCTTTGGGGTTTTTTTCAGAATATCATGAACATATAAGTATAGTGCAGCTCCCCTATTTAGAGCCTCTGAGCATTATAGCAGGTTGGGTTTTTTTGTTTTAGGGTTTTTTTGTTTTTGTTTTTTTTTTTAAGCCAGCCAAAGAAATTTTCTTTTTAAGCAATCGGCTAGTCCTTCCTCTATAAAGGCAGAATAATGAAATGTTGCTAAGGAATTTTATTTTTTAAATAATGATCAACTGTTTAATCAGGTAAGATTTGGAGACTTACTCAAGGTGATCAGCTGTTAATTTCTGCAATGACATAAGATAGTCTTCTAAAACTCATTCTAGACTGATGATCTAAAGACTGCCATAAGAGCATTTCCTAAAATATTTACCAGAATATTTGCCTGAAATAGATAGAACCTAAACAAATTAAGGAAGACACAGACCCAAGTTGGATCTGCCTGTCTTCTTAAACCTTTAACAGTGTTTTTACGAAGTGTGGTTCTATGGCCATACTACATAAACACTCCAAGCACTTGCTAAAAATGCAGGTGGCTAGACCCCACCTAGTGAATGAGAATATCTTGGGGGGGGGAGGGGCGGAGTGTAGCCCAAGAGTCTGCTTGTTCAACAAGTTCCCCAAGTGATTAGAATGCACACTAGGGTTTGAGAAACTTGTTAAAATTGAGGCTGGAACAAGGTCAGACACAAATTTCTGACTTCAAAAGAAAAATTCTACAAAATTCATTTGACATTTATTTGGGAACAGTATTTTTCACAAGAGAACACCAAAACTCTTATTTTATTGTATTCCTGACACATCCAGACACATGGACATAGTGTGGTGATTGTGTGTGTGTTGGAGGCAGTGGGGGACAACTAAATGGTAATGGAAAAAATACAATAAAAATAAAAAATAAAATAAATAAAATGCAAAAAGATTGTAAAAATGGTACTAGTAGCACCACAAATTATAACTCCTTTCACATTGAATTCAGACCTTAGGGTATGCATATCACTAGGAATTCAAATGAGAATTAAGAAAAAATTAACTTCTGCTGAAGTCGATCTAAAGGAAAGAAGAACATTAAAAAGATAGAAAGGACACACAGGAGACTTCTGGCCAAGATGGAGGCCTAGACTGACATGCTCCATCTCCCTCCACAACTAAGGAGGAATACAACTACCTCAAAACCAGAAATAACCAGAAGTTCTAGAAAATAAAGCTACATGAAAGTCCAATGTATGAAGTTATAAAGAAGTGGTGCTTGTCCAGATGGGTAGGAGAGGCAAAACCAGGGTGGAGAGGTCAAGCAGTGTTGGCGGTGGCAGCAGCAGCAGCAGCAGCATCGACAGCGGCAGGACAGTGGTAACACAGACACTCGTATTTAAGGGGAGGCGAGAAGTGCCTGGGGAGCACCTCAACTGCAGACCAGACCCGTCAGCTTGCAATTCCAATGCCAGGGAAGGCAGATCCCCATTGCCTTGGACTGTGAGGCCCGGAGTGGGTGGAGACAGAAGAGGAAGCTCCTCGTCTCTCAGTGGAGCGTGAACGGCAGGAATCCATCTTGGACGCCCACACCCACAGAAAATGCCACAGCGTGGTGAGACAGGTCACCCAGTTGTGACGAGTGCATGGGGCTCTGCCTCCTTATAGCATAGGAGGTGTGACAGCTCCACCCAGGAAGAAAAGGTAAACACAAAACTGTCAGGATGGCAGGGATCATGATAGAGGTCCCAGTCATGCAGCTGACCAGACAGAAAATATCTAATCTAATGAAGCAGCAGATAGGAAATCTTTCTGAGGCACAGTTCAGAGCTTTGGTTATACGAATGCTTATAGACCTAACAGCAGATCTTAAACAAGATAGGGAAGAAATGAAGGCTAGTCCTGATGAAATGAACAGAAACACATACCAAACTAGTGGTGAGGGAAAGAAAACAAAGGATCAAATCAACAAATAGGAACATAGGGAAGGAACAAAGAGTCAACCAGTGCAGAAAGATGAAACAAGAAGTGAGGAAAATGAGGAGAGGCTCAGAAACCTAAGGGACAGCTATAAGCAGGACAACATCCGAATCATAGGGCTGCCAGAAGGTGAAGAAGAACTAGAAACTGAAAAATTTTGTGAAAAAATAATGAAGCAGAACTTCCCTAACTTGGGGAAGGAAATAGAATTACGGATCCAGGAAGGACAGAGAGTTCCAAAAAAAACTGGACTCAGGGAGAACCACACAAAGACACATTATAATCAAAATGTCAAAAATTAAGGACAAAGAGAGAATCTTAAAAGCAGCAAGAGAGAAGAAGAGAATTACATATAAAGGGGTCCCAATAAGACTCTTAGCTGATTTCTCAAAAGAAACTCTGCAGGCAAGAAGGGACTGGCAAGAAATATTCAAAGTAATGAAAAGCAAAAACCTACAACCACAATTACTCTATCCAGCAAAGCTGTCATTCAGAATAGAAGGGCAGAGAAAGTGCTTCCAGGACAAAGTAAAACTGAAGAAGTTCATCAGATCCAAACCATGTTATATGAAATGTTAAAGGGACTTGTTTAGGAGAAAGAGGATCAAAACTATGAACATTAAAATGAAAACTGTATCACAACAACCAACAACAGAAGCTAGGGAACCAAAATAAAGGCAAACTAAGTAGGCAATGAGAGTTGGAAAAGAACTATAGGCATGGGGAACATTATGGGGGGAGGTCAGCAGGGAGGGGGAAGGGGGAGCGGGAGGGAGATGGTACAGGAATTAAGAAGCATAGTAGGAGGGAGTGGAGTTGACAGGAAGATGTTGAGAAGAACTATATGCACAATCAATGGACATGGACTAAGCGGGGGGACAACTGGAAGGAGAGAGGTCACCAGGTAGAGGGGAACAAAGGGAAAAGAAATTGGGACAACTGTAAAAGCATAATCAATAAAGCATATTAAACTAACAAACAAAAAAGATAGGATATTTAGTGATCCTAGTTCTCCCCAGGGAAAACAGGGGTGTGGAGAGTGGACAAAACTGCATATTACTGTTTTAAAATAAAAAAGTTCTCTTGAGATAAGAGCTCAAAGCTTAGAGATGTTCCCAACCAGAATTAGTTCTTTATGTTAGAATCAGAGACTTGATGAACTTTTGAACTATCCTTTCTTTCTCTAGAAGCATAGATCTAAAAGCTGTTGTCAAATAGGGTTATGAAGAAAGGATGAGAGGATAGTATATAAACCATTACTGACTTTTTATAAAGTATCCATGAACTCTGCTTAAAGACATTAACCCACTCCACATATATCACCTGTTATGGTCTCTGTGTGTGTCCCCCCAAAAGTCATAGGTTAAAACTCTAATACCCAATGTGATGTTATTAGTAGACAGTTATTGGGGGTTATTAGGTCATGAAAGCAGAGCCCTTATGAATGAGATTGATACCCTAATAAAAGAGACCCCAGAGAGCTTCCCTGCACCCTTCCACATCAAGAAGTCTATGAACCAGGAAAAGGACCCTCACTCAATGAGGCTGGAACCTTCATCTTGGACTTCCCAGCTTCCAGAACTGTGATAAATTTCTGTTGTTTAGAAGCTAAGGGATTTTGTTATTGCAGCCCACAGAAACTAAGACACTCACAACCCACTAGAAGCTTCTTTGCTTGCTAGAATAAGCTATACTTGCTCAAGATTAAGCATCTGAAATGGTTTCTATAGAGCTTTATACAAAGATGGTTATGGTGTGAGAAGCAATTTATACCTAATTTCAGTAGACCCTCATCATCTTTGTTTGTAAAAAAATTTTACAAAGTATTTTTACGTATAATTTTGTCCTATGAGCAAATAAAATCTAATTAGACAGTTTTAGCAACATTTTACCAAAACAAAAACACAGAAAAGCATGCATTTAAAAAAAACTGGAAAAAAATATTAAATGTTAAAATGGTGGAACTATGATTGATTTTCCTACATTTCTTAAATATTTGGTAAGAATGTATTACTTTCTAATGAAAACATTTAAAATTATTTTCTTAGGAATTTTTTTTTATCACAATAGAATTTTTGAGTACAAATAAATTTCAAAGAGTTTTTGATGGTCACTGTTTCTCTCTCTTTTTTTTTTTATTGTTGTTCTATTACAGTTTCACTGTTCCTTTCTGCCTTATTTCTTCTCTTCTTTTCTAAAAGTGTGTTTTATCCTGCAGGTCAGATCATCTCATTCTTTCAAACATTTATAAGCTTCAACATTTTTGCTATAACAAAAAAGTTCTGGCTTTTCTTTTTTTTTCTTCCTTTTTATTACACCCCATAAATTCTGACTACAGCCGTCCAGTCCCCCTCCCATTATCCTCAATAATCTTGAGTGACTGTGAAAGCATATTGCTCTAGCACATTTACTTTTGCTGGGGCACCTTTTCCCCACACCTGACTCTCCTACCCTGCAATTTTATATCCACTCTTAACAGTTTTCTTGGTAATAAATTATACATGACATTTGTCTTGTTCTAGTTTTCAAAATCCCCCATAGTCTCTAAAAAGTCTTTTAATGTTCTCATCCTCAAATAAAGGCTATCTCTGGTATTTCCTTTACGTAATAATTTCTGCTTCTCTTTTCCTCGATCTTTGCCTTTATGCTCTACTCCGCTATCTTCCTCGGCATTTCTTTCCTTTTTTTAATCCCTTTTTTTTGTTTCTTACATTCTTTTTCTTGGCTCACTCCACCAGCCTCAGGCTAGTAAAATGTAAATGCTTCCCAAGCTCCACCCAAAGTGTACCCTTTCTACCTACTTAAGATAGAAATACAATTACACTAAACTGGGGCATAATTTATATGTGCATCATGCCCACTTCGGGCTATGCATAATGGACCATGCCCACCTGGGCTGTCAGAAGATTGCCTAGATTGGGACACTTTCCACACCAGACTGTCATTTCTTCATTTTTTCATCTACTTTTAGCCTCTAAACTTTAAAAATCCAAACGGCAGAAATTGCTATTGCAAAGGGTAAAAGTTTCTTCTTAACAGCTGAGTAGAATTCCAATGTGTAAATATCCCATAGTTGTTTTATCCTCTCAACTATTCTATTATTCTCCCTCTAATGCTGTGCATGGCTTGTGTTTTAACTGCTTTCCTTTTTTTCTCATGGTCAGCCTGCTGCAGCTGCTGCAAATTTAATCATCAGATCTATGGGAGATGCCTCTATTTCCCCTCAAGTACAGGCACCATATTTTCTCAGTCTTAGCATAAACTGTTCAGTCAGAGGCAAGTATCATTTCATCCTTAAAACTGACCCTTAGAATAGGCAAGTGTTGTGAATAAGACATTGATTACAATCTTTATAGATAGAGGAACTGAGAAACAAAACATTAAGAGATTTTTCAATAAACATTCAATAATTTGGTGACAAAGGAATGAATAAAGCTCAAATACTGTTGTTTTATTTTGTTTTCACATCACTTTATATTCTGACAAAAGCAGACACATTTATGCAGTCAAGAAGGTCAACTGCACAGGGCTATGACTCCCATGGCTAATATTTTAACAGATAAACTGCAGTAAAATGAAATATATATGTGAAAATAGCAAAATTACTTTCAGAGAGAGCTCATGAATTCTTCCTTAGAAAATGCATTACTTTGAACACAGTAGGTACCCCATACATGTATGATAAATGAATTAACAAATGAGTGGCTAATCAATCTAAACATGGGATTTTTACAATCTACAAGGTTTTAAAAATATTTTGCTAGAATAAAAGCCACACACAGACTTAAATCATACAGACATCTAGAGTCTTCTGGATCAAAGAAAATGGTTTTAATTTAAAGATAGTACAAAGTTTAAAACACACACACACACACAAATACCCTCAATCAACCAGTCAGTCTGACCAGTAGATTAGACTCATTTCAGAGAATAACAGTATAAACATACAAAATAAATTCCACACCAAATCTCCATCAGTACATGTGCATTTTTTATAAGTAAATATACCAAGAGGTCTGAAGGCTTCAGAAATGCTAGCTATAAAAATTATCTAACACTGGCCTTTTAAATTCTTCTGGAAAATCCTGAGTACGCAGAATATACAAGCGAACAAGGCAAACATGTACACACCCACACTGGGAGCACAACTAGTCATCTAGTCAGTAGATTTAAATGTCATTAAGTCATATAAGTAGTTTCATGGGCAACTGATAATCTATACCAGCTCTATGAATGCATTTTCAGTGACTTAAAGGACCCTAACGCTATAAGGCAAAAAACACTGTGCTGCCTGAATCAGTGTGTGATCATTCCGACTTGAAATCACTTGAAAGGAAAAGTAAATATTACATACAAATAAGTCTTTTTAAGTACTATAAAAATTAAAAGCTTGCTAGGAAAACAGAAAGCGAAGTTTTCTAGAATTATAGAAAATCATCCAAAACTGCGCTGTCCAATATTGTAGTTACCAACCACATGTGGGTATTTGAAACATGGTTAGTGCAAGTGAAGAACTGAATGTTTGATTTTATTGAATCTTAATTAATTAAAATTTACATGTAATTCTAATTAATTTTAAATTACATATAAAATATATAAACCAATCCTCAATACAATTAGGAAACTTGGAACAATTTGGGTATACAAATCTATTTTCTAAACTGTAAATTCTATGAAATATAAATATATATCGAATGTTTTTCTAGTGAAAATAAAGTGTCCAAGTTAAGCTGTACTGATACACTCAGTGGTTAGCTACTTGCAGAGAAAATCAAAGACAAGTAAATAATAATTTTCTCAAGCACAGCACTCCCTATTAAGTACTTACTAAAGACTCAAAAATAATTAAAAACATGATAATTAAATAACAACTGCATCAAAATTTTCCCATAAAAAGAAATAACAAAACAGTATAGATTTAAAAATAAAAGTCTTGGAAGAAACTAGCTATATGTTTTGTGGTCTTAGATTAGATAACAGAATGAATATCAAAATATCACAAAATCATCTAAGGGTTTTCAATACTCTTAATACTGTCTCATAATTATGTTGAACATAGTTCAAAATGCAGCAAGCCAAGTCATAATAACATAACAATCAACCATCCCATTAGCTAAAGTCTTAAAACACATTACCAGGACTTGAGATGGGGTTGTTGGTTGCGGATGGTTGACGAAATGCCCACTTGGTATTATAGATCAGAGATGTCAGAAAACAGAGGTAGCCAGTATGCAAACCTGGTGAGACAACAGGATGTGTTAATCAACCTGGTCAGAACAACAAGATGCAAACGATCTACTGAATATGCTAATACGACAAACTCACCCTCAATGAAATATGCAGTTGGCAAGTTTAAAAAGCGCACCTGCTGAAGTCCGGGTGGGACTCCTATGGACCCATGTGGAGGACCTGGAGTCCCCATTCCCTTGCTCCCTATTACCCTGCTCCCCATTCCCCTTATTCCTACAGGCCCTCAAGTCAGTCCTGGAGCTGCCTCTCCCCTCGACCCCCTTCCCCTTTTGTTCCCTCAATAAACCAGTTGCCTGATCCCACAGTGGTCTCTGGGCGGTTTCTCAGAGCAAGGGGGCTCTGACAAGAGGTATATGTATTCAGGCTAAAACAAAACAGAAAAAAAGGTAGAAAAGTTGAATCAAATTTGGTTTGGGCTTTTAAAATACAAAAATCTGGAAAAGATTTCACTTTTTCTTTTTTAAGATCCTACTTTAAATATTCCTCAAAACTATTTGGAGGATCATACACAAGGTTCTATACCTAATCTACAAGGCAACTCCTACAAAGTCTGGAAGAAAAATTGAGATATAAGCTTAAAAGTATTGTTCAGAAAGTAAAATCTAGCTTCATTAATACCATAATAAACAAACATGATTTGGAATGTGCTCTGACTACATGGAGCAGGGCATTATGCTGCTGAAACTCACACATGTTGAACATCATCACAAACGTTTAAAACCAAAACCTCTGTACAGAAGAGCAGCCTACCCAAACCTGGATTAATGCATTCAATTTTGTCTGCTTAGACATATCGAGACAGATGTAAGAAACTGAAAAAAGATGAGAAAATGAACCAGCATAGCCAAAACTAAAGGGAAACATCAGAGATTCAACATCTTCCAGATAAAAAATATGAGATGATTAGAATGTTTCAAAGTCTATTTTTAAAATACTAATCAACAACAGAGACAGTAAGTATTACTCTATTTAAAAAATACACTTTATGCCAATTAAATTATTCATGCAAGAAATATTTACCCAGGACCCACTTCATGTTCAGCACTGTAACAAGGAGGGAGACTCTAGTACAGAGGTAAGGATTGCAAAGGAACTGCCTTCAAAAGGTTACCGTACACACACAAAAAAAGCAGTGTGATGATTATAACTGAATATAATAAATATTTTAGTAGAAAGCATGGCCATCCAGTCTGGAAGCAGATATTATTTTTTCGTATTTGAATATACTATCAATAAGTATGTATACTGCCTGTGTCTCCAGACTTTAAGTGCTATTGAACCACTAAGAAGGATGCACCCAGTGCTTGAGGAGGAAAAAGGGAAAAATGTTAGGGAGTATTTTACAAAGAAAATAATACTTGAACTTGGAAGGATGATGGAAGAATTTGGGTAACAGACAATGGAGGGAGCACTTCCTGGTGAAAGGATGTTAATGAAACAGAAATTAAAGAATGCACCAAGCACCCGGAAAGGAGCTAGAAGTTACTCTGTATGGCTTGAGCACAGAGTGAGTACACTGAAACTTGCCACTGTCTTTAGTGAAATAGCACTTTCTTTTTCTGTGCCATTTTGTCCCAATTAAATTTAAAGGTGTAGAAAATAGAAAAAAATAATAAAATAAAGAAAAACATATTAATTACCCATAATTCTGCCACCCAGAAATAAACACTTTTGGTTACTTTTCTACAAATACAAATATTTTTATGGATGGAAATATATGTATAGGTATATATATCGTCGGCAGCCGTCTTTCTCGAGAGACGATGGTGTAGCTTCTTAAGAGTCTATCTGAACCGCCGAGAATGGCTGTGCAGTCCTACTCGGGAGTGACACGGTATCTGTCTCCTCCCGTGTTGAATCGACATCTATATATCTATATATATAGATATATAGATATATATATCTATATATAAGTGAGTACTTTTCATATTTCACTTAACAAAGACATCTTTTGTATTCAAAATTATTCAGATATAATTTTATACTTTGTAGCTTTACTGATATATAATTGACAAATAAGAATTATGCATATGTAAGGTATACAAGGTAATGCTTTGATACACATACATTATGAAATGATTACCACAGTAAATCTAATTAACATATCCATCACATCGCATAGTTACTATTGTTCTGGGTATGAGCTAAGAACACTTAAAATCTACTTGATATTCTTTCAAGTATACAATAGAGTACTGTTAACTATAGTTTCCTTGCTGTACATTAGATCCCCAGAACTTATCTGGTGTAATTGAGACTTTGTGCCCTTGACTCCTCCTTTCTCCCACTACCTTCATAGACATAATTTTAAATGTCTGTGTGGTAATCAGATGAACATAAACATTTCACTATTGCTCTTCATTTAGACCCTTTATAATGCTTTTTTACTATAAGTAATGCTGTGATGAATATCTTTATATATCACACTTTGTCAGAATTAAAGGTTATTTCTTCCTTGGAGACTAAGTGACATTACTAGGCAAGAAACATTTTTAAATTTTAATGTATATTATTGATACAACACTTACCAGAAGAGTTGTACCAATTACACTGCAAACAAACTCAATATACCTATGTACCTACCTTCTTATACTCTCATCTCCATAATGATTTTTAATTAGGCAAAAAAAAATGCATTCAAATTACTTTCCATTAGCTCTATGATGAAATTTTTTCATACATTTATCAGCCTTCTTTTTTTTTTTTTTACTTTTTAAAATGTTTGGTTACATAAATCACCATTTATATATTAGGGTGTTGATTTACTTTATATCATTTAGGCTATAACACCTTGTTATCTTTATAGCAAACAAGATTGACATTTGCTCTTGAATTTTTATTATAATGGTCAGAAGTTTTAACTTTTATATAATCAAATGTATTATAATTTATTCTGTAATTTCATACTTTGCCCAATATTCACCAATTGTTTTCTTTTTATGGTGTTATCTTTACTGTTAACTTGCCAAGTTTTTATTCTGATACACTATTTAAGGTGAGTCTCTCTATTTACCTATAAGTTTTTCAAGGAGTTGGCCAATGTCCCTAACACTACTTACTAAGTTATGCAACCCTACCTTATTAACTGTGATTCTTCCTTGGGCAAAGATGTGGATGCCCCTCCCAGAAGCACCCTAATATTAACGGCTAACACTTATCCATATTTACCTGTGCCATGCACTATTCTGAGCACTTTACATGTATTAATTTATTTAATCAACCTTAGGAAACAGGTTTCATTACCTATTTTACAAAGAGAGTAACAGAGAGTTTATGTAACTTTCCCAAGATCACACAGCTAGTATTAGGTAGAGATCCTGTTAAAACCTACCAAAATCTGGAGTCTCGTTTTATCTCTTGCCTCCCCAGATCTGTATGCTTCAGACACATTGGCCTTCTTTACATTCCTGGGTTATTCCCAGTACATCACCACCCAAAATCTTAGAACATGCTCTACCCTCAGCCTAGACCAATTTTTTAACAGATCATAAAATTCAAGATCCTGGATTTCAATTTCACACAGACTTGGACAGAGGCGATTAAGGTCAGTTGAGGCCCCGGGCAAAGAAGAAAATATTGGGCCCCTCAAAAAAAAACAGAGAGACAAGGAAAATAAAAATACATGTTAACCATATTTTATGCAATGTAGTAATGAAACCAAACTTGGTGTCATTAGAAAAAAGTGTAAAGTTGGGGTTTTGCGGGGGCCCTTCAGAAGTTGGGGCCCAGGGCGCGCGCGTGGTGCGCCCGCCATTAAATCCGCCTCTGGACTTGGATTTATATCTCAGTCCTGCTGAATTATATGATTGTGATGGTCAGTTTTACGTGTCAACTGAGCCAGATTATTGAATCAAGCACTAACCTAGGGGTTGCTGTGAAGGTATATTGCAGATGTGATTGAAGTCTATAATCAATTAGCTTTAATAAAGGAGATTATTTTAGATAATCTGAGTAAACCAGATTCAATCCGTTGAAAGATCTTAAGAGTAGAACTGAGGTTTCCTCAAGGAAGTAGAGATTTGGTCTGTGGATTGCAGCCCAGCCTGCCTGTCCAGATTGTCTGGCCTACAGAGTGGCTTCCCAACCCCACTAACATGTAAACCAATTCCTTGCAGTAAATTTCTCTCTACCTACCTATATCTACATATGAATACACATACACACACACAGATATAAATCCTATTAGATTTGGGGTTTTTTGATGAAACTCAAATCTGCAACAAATTATCTTTCTGAGTCTCAATTACCTCTTATAGAAAATGGGGATAGAATGAGCATATAGCATATACAGTAGCTTTAAGAATTGAATGAGATATTACATTTAAACACTTAGTTCAGTGCCTGAAGTGTGGAAATTTAATTTTTCATCAATGTCACCATTAAATGTGTACTAATATTTGCAGCCCGTAGCTGCCAGGAACAAAGTCCAGAAGACCGCCCGCCACTGTGCCAACACCTATTGGCTAAACCTGTGCAGAAGCATTCAGGAAGCCGCCGATATAGGCAACGCACGAGGAATGTATGAGGGTATCAAGAAGGCAACAGGCCCAATCCCCTCCAAGATCGCCCCCCTTAAGTCCAAGACAGGTGAGGTCATCACTGACCAGGAACAGCAAATGCGGCGGTGGACCGAGCACTACCTCGAGCTGTACGCAACGAAGAACACCGTAACAGACACTGCTCTTAACGCCATCCCAGACCTACCAGTCATGGAGGAGCTAGACACCCCACCTACTGCGGCAGAGCTTGGCAAAGCCATCGACCGCCTCACTTGCGGGAAAGCACCAGGAAGCGACGGAATCCCTCCAGAAATCCTAAAGAGCGGGAAACCAGTCCTGCTACAGCCGCTCCACCATCTACTCTGTCTCTGCTGGAAGGAGGGTTACATCCCCCAGGATATGAGAGACGCCAACATTATCACCATGTACAAGAACAAAGGAGACCGCAGCGACTGCAACAACTACTGGGGCATCTCTCTCCTCAGCGTCGTCGGCAAAGTATTCGCCCGGGTCGCCCTTGCCCGCCTGCAGACCCTTGCTTCCCGCGTCTACCCAGAGTCCCAGTGTGGCTTCAGAGCTGGCCGTTCAACAGTGGACATGATCTTCTCCCTACGCCAGCTGCAGGAGAAGTGTCACGAGCAGCATAAACCACTCTACCTCGCCTTTATTGACCTCACGAAGGCGTTTGATCTGGTCAGTCGAAGCGGACTCTTCAGCTTGCTACGGAAGATTGGCTGTCCACCACATCTGCTTGCTGTGGTCATGTCCTTTCACGACAACATGCACAGCACGGTGTCCTACAACGGCGCAACCTCTGAGGCCTTCCCAGTCAGCAGCGGAGTAAAGCAGGGCTGCGTCCTCACGCCTACGCTGTTCGGAATCTTCTTCTCCATGCTCCTCCAATACGCCTTTAAGGACTGCAGCGAGGGTGTCTTCATTCACACCAGATCCGATGGCAAGCTCTACAACCTGGCCCGTCTACGAGCCAAGACCAAAGTCAAAGAGGTGCTCATCCGTGAGATGCTCTTCGCCGACGACGCAGCCTTGACATCACACTCCGAAGAGGGACTCCAGCAGCTAGTCACTTGCCTTTCCCACGCATGCAAGGAGTTCGGACTAGCCATCAGCCTGACGAAGACGAATGTTATGGCTCAAGGCACGGGGACTCCCCCATGCATCACCATCGACGGGTACACCCTGGAGGTTGTCAACGACTTCACTTACCTCGGGTCCACCATCTCGAGCTCTCTGTCAGTCGACTTGGAGGTCAACCGGAGAATCGCCAGGGCAGCCACAGTTATGGCCAGACTGAACCGGCGAGCGTGGAACAATTCCAGCCTCACTGAGAAAACCAGACTGCGCATCTACCAAGCCTGCGTACTCAGCACTCTCCTCTATGGCAGCGAGACGTGGACCACCTACGCAAGGCACGAAAGGAAACTCAACAGCTTCCACATGAGTTGCCTGCGACGCGTCCTGCATGTCGCCTGGCAGGATAAGGTCCCCAACACCGAAGTGCTGAAGCGAGCCAATATGAGCAGTTTGCATGCAGTTCTTAGCGAGAGACGCCTCAGGTGGCTCGGCCATGTCAAAAGAATGGATGCAGGCCGTATCCCCAAAGACCTCCTCTACGGCGAGCTAGCAGAAGGCAAGAGGATGACAGGGCACCCAAAACTGCGGTTCAAAGACATCTGCAAAAAGGACATGACACAATGCTCCATCAATCTCAACACATGGGAAGTTCAAGCAGACGACCGCCTAGCCTGGAGGCTCGCGGTCAGGCAAGGTACGTCACGCGCAGAGGCTGCGCGCAACGTGGAGGCGGTCCAGAAAAGATCGAGGCGGAAGCAGCGTCAACAGCAGCAACAACGGCCATCTGCCTTCACCTGTAACAAGTGTGGCAGGGATTGTCACTCCCGAGTCGGACTGCACAGCCATTCTCGGCGGTGCAGATAGACTCTCAAGAAGCTACGCCATCGTCTCTCGAGACGGACGGCTGCCGACGACAACGATGAATATTTGCAAATTTGTACAAATACTTGTAATTTAATGTTATTTGAAAAATTTTTGTAAATAAGGTTATATCAAACAAGCTTTAATTTTCATTTAGGCTGGAGAACCTTTCTTAGATATTATCAAGGACACTTATCACAAAGACTTTGCCATGCGACAGAACATGATTCAATTCTATTATCATGAAAACAAGAACAAATGTTCATCTGAGTAGAATGGAAAAATTATGGGACTAGTCTGTTGCTATAGTTCCAAAGTGGAATACTACACAGCAATGAGAATAAACATACTGCTGCTGACAACAATATGAATTAATCACATATACTAAGTGAAAGAAGATTGTACAAGTTTATTCACATCAAGTGTAAAAATAGCCAAAGCTAATCAATGATAAAGGAAGTCAAGATAGTGGTTAGCTGGGGAGGTCCGAAGTGAATTGACCGGGGCGGGGGGGGGGGGGGGTTGGACAGAAGGAGGACTTCAAAGAGGCTGGGAAAGCCTATCTTTTAATCTGAAAGCTTTCCACACAGGTGTCTTCACTTTGAGAAAATTAATATATACACAAGGTTCATACATGTTACCATAGGTATGTTATTCATCACTAAAGATGTATTCTCTTCATGTATTCACTTCCAAAGTAGAAACCACTTCTTTATAATTTGAGAAAGAAGCTGTCCTTAGAATGAAGAAACCAGGTAATTGCCTAAGGCTTTGTGATTTTTGGAACTAGAAGCTTTTGTAACTGACAGTAACCACCACAGGGTTGCTCTCTAGGATAGAAATTATGATCATTATTTGATACACACATGGCCCCCCAAAAACATGCATTCATTTATTCTACTAATATCCATTTCTCCCCAACTACACTGCCCACCACCACAGTCCACACCACTGTCCCCTCATCCCTGGAATTTCCTGGCTGTCTCCCTGCTTTGGCTCTAGACCTCTCCAATCATTCTCAGCAGATCCTCCCTAGTGATCTTTTGTCTATGGAAATTAGATCACGCCCCCCTCCCCCCCTGCTTAAACCACATCAATGGCTTTCTGTTGCATTCAGAGTAAAATCCACTCTCTTATGCCACCTACAACAGCCTACCAACCTCTCCACTTTTGAGTTTTGCTCACCTCCTCCTTGCCCATAGAGTGTGGTCCCAGCTCTTTGGTCAGTCTGCAGTCCACAGCTCTTTGCCCACCTCAGGGCCTTTGCTCTTCTCTGTCCTCTGGAGAACATTCTTCCCTGGGCTCCCATGTAGCTGGCTCCGGCCCATCTTCCAGGTCTCAGTTTAAATATCACTTTCCCAGAGAGGCTTTCCTGACCCCCTCATTTTAAAGTACATGGCCTTTCTCTGCTTATTTCCCTCATATTGTTGACCACAATCTGTAACCACTTTGTTGTGTTGCTTTTGTTTATATTCTGAATCATGCTGACCCATAGTAGTTGCTCAAAAACTACATAGTGAATAAAAGAATGCATTAATTCACCCCACAAACACCGCTGAGACAAGGAAGTAGGCATACAGTTTAATAATTTTATGGCTCCCATCTCAAAGTTTATCTGGATATTAATTTTTACCAGAATTTATTTGGGGGAGGGGGGAGCATGGTAAAGAGTACTAGACACAAACCATATTGTTCTCCTTAATCATATACTTGTCAATCCTTAATCAATCCTGAGAACAGCCAGGACTAAAGGTTAGGTCTCCTATCCCTACTACACTTAAATCTTTATAAGGGGTGGTAGGATGTAAATAACACCTTGTATGAGTAATTTGGATGCCTATGAGTATCCAGCATCTTTCATTTATTATGCAAATAGAGTCTACATAATAAATATTACAGGTGGTAAACAGAAAATTCTGTGGAATAATAAAGAGACCAAGAGCCATATTTCCTGAGTTTGAATCTTCCTGCTCTGCTCCTTATCAGCAGTTCCCTTGAAAAACATAATAACAATAAAGTGGAGTTAATATAGTTTATTTATGCATTTCTCAGGGATGTTATGGAAAGCAGATGAGCAAATGTATGTGAAAAGCTCTTTGTAATCTTTCTATACACTGTGTACTGTAAGTTGTCATAATTATTTCAATGTAAGCTTTTCTGCTTGCCTAAGCATAATTTGTACCCCTCATTTCTGCTAGGAATGCAAACATTCTAGCAAGCTAGATAAATGGCAAGGTTTAATCATCACATAATGGGGCACATCAATGTGATAAGGATGATTACGCTTGCACAATTATTGTGCCTTATGTCACTTTAGTCCCAGTGCCAATCAGGCCTTTTATATATTTGCTTGTGTGGGTCTATATTTGTGTGTTTTATAAATTTATGTTTTATATTATTAAATACTAATCGCTAAGTGAAACGGACTGAGAAATTTGTTTATTTCTGAGATATCTAATTATTCATACTTGGCCTCTAAGAGCATGTGAACTTTCAGTCTCAAAATATTTTCATATGTTTAATAAATGACAAAGATTAGGTCTTCATCTACAATATCTGCTCATATCTCAGTGAAAAAGAGCATTTGAATTAGTGTGAGTTCCCCTTCTCAGCCAGGGCTTTGATTCTAGTAGGAATTTTGTCTGGAAGATTCTCTGCTAATTTTTTTCCTTTGATTATAATATAATAAGCAGGATAGATTACAATAGAATAGAGACATAATACTTGATTGGTTTGAAACCACGTAAGTTGTAAAGAGTTATCAATTACATATTGTTATATAATTAACTGTTAATTATAAGCCATAGTCAAATTCTGAGGTTTAATATTTTACTTCCATAACATAAAGTAATTTACATGCCTACCAAATTTATTCCATTTCTAACTGAAATTTTCTTTACTTGAGGGAATTTTTATATTGATATACAATTTGCCCTTACCAGAAAAAAGAAATGGAAACCTCCAGAAGAGCAGGACACTTTGTGATAAAGGCTCACTTCACTTCAATTTAAAACAGGAAATCAGTGGCTTCAAGGAAAAGAAAATGATAGTAAAAAGTATTGGGAATAACTAAGAAGCAAGAAGACATTAGCCATATGGTAAAGACAACACATTCTTTTTCATCCACTGGGGGAAAATATCAAAATCAGTTTCGCCAGGAGTAATAATAAAAATGATATAAGCAACACAGTTCAAATGTGAAACCTATTGAAATGTGACATGATTTTGAGCGGCCAGTGGAATGTATGACAGGAGGATGTAAATGTTATCGATCTTGACTATGTAAAACTAAAAGTACAACTTCCAGAAACTACAAAACGGTGGTAGAAGGAAAGCTAGACACACAAACAGCCTTATCTTACAAGTTGGGGAGGCAAGAGGAACTGTTATAATGAAAGAAAGCAGAAGATTTAAGCAACTTATTTAAATTTATAACTGTACTCAGAACTTTTTTAAAGATATAACTGTTGAGGGGAGGTGAGAGGAAAGATGGAGATTTGGGGTAAATGGACTGAAGCCTCATGTAGCACAGCAATAGATAACTCAGAAGTTGATAAAATAAGAAAGAGCCAAGAAAGCATCATATTTAAAGATACAGACAATGGCAGAAACCACTAAAGGAGCCAAATGTAATTTTTAAATGTTTATATCTAAAGAGATGGACTGAGGGTAAAGCAGATCAAGAAAATATCACTTTTTCCTAAGGCCCTTCTGCACTATTTAGCTTTAAAACTGTGTGTATAAACTATGTCCGTGAGCTACCTAGGAGACATGGTCTCCTGGATGTCCCACTGCTCTCTCACACTTAAAGTCTACATGCTGATTCCTCATCATCATTCCCCGTCAAGATTTGACTCCTACTTCATTCTTGTTATCATTCAGTCTCATTTGTTTATTTATTGAAAACTTGAATGCCTACTGTGCTAAATGCTGGAAGCATAGGGATGGCAAGACAGATGTGGCTCATTTGCTCATCAAGTCTATATTCTAGTAAGGGAGACAGATCAGACACATACACACACACAGATTAACAACAATTAAAAGCATTTCAAGTTACCACAGTGCCTAAAAAAACAAACAAATAAATAACTGCATGACAGCAAGATAGAAAAATAGGAATGGTATATCTTTAAGTAGGATGTGCAAGGAGGTGTCTTAGAGGTGACATTTTAGCTAAGATCTAAAAAATAAGAAGTGTTACCCATGTGTAATGGATATTTGTCATATTTGGGGTTATCAATCTCTTTTGAATACTCTTCCTATGTTTGGGCCATTTTTTATTCCATAAGTTAAGAAATGAACACTCAGTCCTCCTGAAGAACAGTATAGCGCTGTGGAAGAATTCATTGCACCTGGCTGCGTTGTTCAGTTGGTTGGAGTATCCTCCCATACACCAAAATGTTGTAGGTTCAATCCCTGGTCAGGGCACATATGGGAGGCAGCCAATTGATGTTTCTCTCTCACATCAAAGTCTCTCTGTCTCTCTCTCTCTCTCTCTCTCTCCCTCTCTCTCTCTCTCTCCTCCCTTGCTGTCTCTCTCAAATCAATAAACATATCCTTGGGGGAAGATTTTTAAAAATTAAACTAAATTAAAATAAAAAAGAATCGACTGCCAGCCAAGATGGAGGCATAGACAGACACGCTGTGTCTCCTCAACAACTAAGAAGGAATACAGCTACTACAAAACTAGAAACAACCACGAGTTCCAGAAAATCAAACTACATGGAAGTCCAGCAAACAAAGATATAAAGAAGAAATACTCATCTGGGCGGGTAGGAGAGGCGGAATCAGGGTGGAGAGGACGTGCTGTGGTGGCAGCAGCAGCAGCAGTAGTTGCAGGCCAGCAAAAAGTGCAGTCACACATTTTTAAAAGTCAGGAGGGGCACCTGGGGAGCGTTTCCAGATCCTCACCAGACCTCACATCTCACGGTCCCAGCACCAGGGAAAATCAAGCCTCATTGCTTCTGAATGTGCAGACAAGTGGGTGTGGGGGAGGGAGGCAGTAACTGCCAGTCTCTCAGCAGAGTCCGCTAGTTTAAAGGGCCCCCATGGTCCTAGATCACCCGCAGACCGCCCCTGGCCAGGGCAGCAGCTAGAGGGGCACCAGTCTGCTACAGAAGTGGGAGAGGTGCCTGGAAAAGGGGTGAGTGCTGGACAGGTGACATTGTTCCCTCTCAGACCCCTCCCCCACATACAGCACCACAACGTGGTGAAACAGGTCACCCTGTACTGACGAATCCCTAAGGCTCCACCCCTTACAATGTAACAGGAGCGACAGCTCTACCTGGGACATGGAGGCAGACAAACACAGGAGCCTGTCAGAATGAGGAGACAGAGAAGTATGGCCCAAAAGGGGGAATGGATCAAGGTTCCAGTGGGAGAACTAAGTGATGAGGAGATAGCCAACCTAACAGATGAGGAGACAGACAACCTAACAGATGCAGAATTCAAATCACTAGTGACAAAGATGCTCACAGGCTTGACAGATATGCTGGAGTATGGCAAACACATAAGAGAAGAAGTGAAGGCTATGCTAAGTGAAACGAAGGAAACGAAGGAAAATCCACACAAAACCAATGATGAAAGGAAGGAAACCGGGGTTCAAATCAATGATTTGGAACATAAGGAAGAAAAAAACAGTCAACCAGTGCAGAATGAGAAAGCAAGAATTGGAAAAAATGAGAAACCAAGAATTGGAAAAAATGAGAAAGAACTGGAAAAAATGAGAAAAACTTCCCAAATTTTGTGAAGAAGATGGACATACAGGTCTGGGAAGCACGGAGGGTCCCAGGCAAGCTGGACACAGAGAGGACCACATCAGGACGCATCATGATTAAGATGTCAAAGGTGAAAGATGAAGATAGAGTCCTGGGGACAGAAAGAGAGAGGCAGAGAGTTGCCTACAGGGGGTTGCCTATAGGACTATCAGCTGATTTCTCAGAGAACACTTTGCAGGGAGGAAGGGACTGGCAAGCAGTATTCAATGTGATGAAAGGCAACCTGCGACCAGGATTACTCTATCCAGCAAAGCTATCATTTGGAATGGAAGGGCAGATGAAGTGCTTCCCAAATAAGGTGAAGCTAAAGGAGCTCATCATCACCAAGCCATTATTATTGGAAATGTCAAAGGTACTTACTTAAGAAAAAGAAGATCAAAACTATGAACATTAAAATGACAACAAACTCACAATTATCAACAACTGAACCTAAAAAATAAAAACAAAATCCAACTAAGCAAACCAGAATAGGAACAGAATCATAGGTACGGGGATGACTTAGAGGTTTATCAGCTGAGAGGGGGGAGGGGAAGAAATGAGATGGTGCAGGGATTAAGAAGCATAATCAGTTGGTACAAAATAGATAAGGGGAAGTTAAGAATAATATAGGAAATGGGTGAAGCCAAAGAACTCATATGCACAACCCATGGACATGAACTAATGGGGCTGGGATTGCTGGAGGGAAGGGAGGTACTGAGTGGAGGGGAGCAAAGGAGGAAAAAATTGGAACTACTGTAACAACATTATCAATAAAATATACTTTAAAATAAATAAATAAAAATAGAAAAAATAAGAAAGAAAGAAAGAAAGCATCTGTAGCAATTAAACAAAAGAAGCCAGTTACAAAAGACCACTCACTGTATTATTCCATTTATATGAAATGTTCATAATAGGTGAATTTATAGAGAAATAAAGTGCTTTAGTGGTTGCTTAGTGCACTAGGAGATGGTGGGGAAGGGAGAAAAGGAACAGGGAACGACTACTAATGGGTATAGGAATTCTCTTTGTGGTCATGAAAATGTTCTAAACTTAAAAAGAGGTGATGGTTGCACAACTTTGGAATATACTAAATCTGTGGCATTGGCGAAAGCACACCCCACAAGCCTTTGTAGCTTTTTTTGTGGGGGCATTGTTGGTTTACACAATAAAGAGTAAGAGTTGCGGAGAAGTATTTCCCTGGGAAAGGAACAGTATTAATCATGTGACTGGATGTTCAGGACTAAGGATTATGCTGTGCCTCTGCTGAGCACCAGAGCCAACTAACAAAAGCACTCCTGTGCACTTGAAGACACCAACTGTGATACACAGAGGCCTCCACAGTGCGGGCCCCAGGCACAGAGCTCCACTTGCCTAAACCAAGGTGGTGACAGTGGCCATAAAGAGAAGTGGATATACTCTAGAAATATTGTAGAGCTAGACTGGTCAGATATGGAAAGATGAGGCAAAAGCTATTAATACCTACTGAACTACGAATCTCCTCACATCTTACACTGATTTAGATATGGACCTACAGTATAGCCTTGACCAAAAAATATATGAGAATATCTTTGGGCTAACTCCTGCTATGATTTTCCTTATCATAAAGGAGACAGAAAGCAAGCACTTTGCCAGGGAAACTATTCTTGTCTAGATAATATTGATTACCTTCCCTTTATGTCCTCAGGTCCTATATTTATATATCTACTACAGCTCATTTAGCATTTAACCTATTTACACATTTGGCTCTTTCTATTAAACTTTAAACCCCTTCAATGCATAGCTGATATATTATTTGTCTTCAATACCCTCAGCTTCCTGCACAGTGCCTAGCTCACAGTAGCTCTTATTAAATATTATTATTTGTTGGACAATGTGGTATAAGGCTTAAAATTATGATCTGGTGTTTTGTGCTACCTTGATATCTAGTGAAAACAGGAGGAACGTAAAGGCCTAACCCCTTCCCACTCTGGTCCTCTGTGTAAGCTCCCCTAGCTAAGCCCTCTTTATCAAATGGAGCAGGTGCAGTTCTCACTTATCCCTGAGAGCAAATTTAGTTCTCTGCCAGTCTGTGGAATAATTCAGACAAACCAACAACACCCTCCAGCTGCAACCGGAGGCACCCCATCCACTGGATACTCCAAAGCCTCCCTCCCACAGCCCCTGGTTGTTCACTCCGGGCCTGAGCACAATCCCCGTGAGGCTCTGTGGCGCTCTTTTCCACCAGGCTTTTAGTAAATGTGTATCCACCTGTCCGGCTGTCACTGCTGGCTTTCATCTGAGCCTCACTCTCTCTGTGCTCTTTCCTCTTCCAGGAGACTTGGCCAGGCTTCCTCATGATGCAGCACTAATTCTAAGAGCAGACAACATCATCTGTCCTGTGCTGGGTGTCCACCCATCCCTCCGAACCGAGGGCAGGAATCCCCCCGACCCGAACAGGGTGAATGGCAGATGGTTCTATTCTTTCCCAGCTCTTAGACAATGCGGCTAAAGAACACTAGTAGAGAATGCACGTTTTAGCAATGGGCAAAGTTCAGTAAAGTTCACTACAGAAATAAAGCCTTTTCTTTTTCCACGGCACTTGGTTGATGAGGCTGTTAACCACTCCAATCCTTTTGATCTTTCTTCAGTTTCATTTTGGAAAGAATCACTACGCCGATCTTGACCAAGTCAGTTTAATTCTAGCTTGATTTCTCATCAAAAATGGAAACTAATCACACAAATCTCCTGATGTGCTGAAACATGGAGGTATCCAATAACTCTTTGGGAACAGAGCTTGCCCACAGCACCTTAGATACCCTGAGTCTGGAGATCCACATCAGGCTCCCATAAAGACCTTTCACGCAGGAACAAAACTAAGCAGTTCACACTTCTGACGAAAATACACACTACAGAGAGGGCTTTCCATTATTTTAAAAATGCATCTTCTTTGTAAACTTCGAAATTATTTCTTTTCTCCACCTCTGGGTTTAATAATGCCACCAACAGATTAAGGAGTCTTAACGATTGGTGCATTTTTAAAAAATAAAAGTAGAAAAGTGAAGCTTGCTGCAAGATGTCACCATTGTTCTTTCATCAGGGAAAAGGGTTAAGCACCAAAGTTGACCTAGCAAATTAAAAGTAGTCATAGGTTTTAATGAAATTATCTTACTTTAGAAAAAGGGGAAGTCTTTATAAAAGTACCTCTGGCCTTAATTTATTATAATTTTCCACCTTGTGATTGTGCCCTTATTTTCTTATTTTGCAGTTGGCAGCATTCTTGGATTCCACCTTCCTCCATGTTTTGATCCTCCAAACTTATTTTCTTGTATCTAGTGTAGATGAACATACATTATTAGCTAATAATGCAGATGAATAAGCTCTTATGGGTGTTGTGAGGTGAGCTTTTCAGGAAAGATGATAACAGTAAAGTACAATCATAGTTTCACTTCTACAGCATTTGGATCATGTCTTCTCTCCTATCCTATTTTATTAATAACTCAGATAATAATTACAATAACTGACATCATTGAACATGAACATCATGCCAGGTACCGTGTTAAGAAATTTTTTAATGTCTCAGTTCATTTAATCCTTCCAGCAGTCCTGCAAGGGGGGAACATCATCCAGCCACAGAGTATCAGGAAGGGGAACTTGTCCCCTCTTTGAGTGCTAATTCTGAATTTCTGGACCTGCATGATTGACAATAAGTGCCGTGATCACATTTAAATCTTCACCCATTGCAAACAATTGACTTAATTATGAATTATCAACACAATGAAAAGCAGATATATTACAAAGAAAGTTTTCCCTTTACCAAAAAAGAAAAAGATTATCAGAAAATTTTAACAAAATTAAACACATTTCCCACTTGACCTAGGAATTCTACTCTTAGGTATTTATCCTAAAAAATTAACACATATTCACACAAGAACCTGTACACAAATGTCCCACAGCAGCTTTCTTTATAGTAGCTAAAAACTGGAAACATCCCTATCACCTCAAAAACTCTATCAACAGGTGAATGAATAGGCAGACTGGTACATTCAGAAATAAAAAGAAACACTCTGCTGATATATGTAAACCATGGATGATTCTCAAAAACACTATGCCGAGCAAAGGAAATCAGGCTTAAGTGGTACATATTGTATGACCCAATTTACATGAAATTCTAAGATAAGTAAGAATATCAGTGGTTGCCTGGGATAAGAAGTAAGGGGGGAATGATTACAAAAGGGCACAAGGAAACATTTTGGAGTTCTGGAAATATCCTATTGAATATATCGTAATTGGGATACAATTGATTATACATGTGTATACAATTATCAAAACTTATGCTGGACAATTAAAATGGATGCCTTTCATTGTATGTAAGGTAAGCTTCCGTAAATCGGTTAAATATAAAAGACAGTCAGAAGATTTCATTTAAATTGTAATTCCCTTTCCATTGGTCCTTATATTTAATATTTTTAACTACTTGTTGAGGGGTGAGACAAAGCAAAAATCATTCTCATATGAAATGAAAATATCTTCTGAATTATGCACAACTTCATTCAATTCAAAAACCATATATTCAACATTACACACATATATTTATTATTTGTCACATTTCTACTTCAAAGGAATCAATTTAAACCATGTGTCACTACTATAGACTACTTGGGAAGAAATGAGGTATTTTCTTTCTCAAGAAAGTAAGGTCTCTGTTCTGAGACTTGGACTTCCTATCCTAGGTAGGGTATTGAAAGTGACAGGAAGATGATGTGAACTGAGATTTTTATGTTTTTCAAAGAGACATTTTCTGGATATTTGTTTCTGAGTTATAGGCCAAGAATCACAATTCAAATATGCACAATAGCCAGGTAGGTCATCTAAAGAACTGAAATAGGATTCTGTAAGATGGTTGGAATGATGAAGATGGTAATGAACTGGGCAGTACACACCACATTTTATTCACTTATTCATTCATTCACTCAACAAATATTCAATGAAGACCTACTATTTGCCAAGCAGTACTCTAGGCACTGAAATATTAACATGAACAGAACATACAGGACCCTATTTAAAAAGTAGTTTACATTCTAGTGGAAATAAAACTAACAATAAATAAGTGGACAACTAAACAAAAACATCTAGTATGTCAATGGTATAGTATAGGTGAAAAAGATAGGGATGAAAGAAGTTTTCTATTTTCAATTAGGTTATTAGGGAAGCTATCTTTGACAAAGTGACATTTGATCAGATACCTGAGGAAAGAGCAAGTCATATAGATATGAGGGTGAGAGGGAGAACATTCCAAGAGGGGAAACAAGAGATCCCAGAGCAGAAGCATAATTAATACATTAAAAGAACTGCTGGGCTATTTGGAGGAGCTGGATAGGAGTGACAAAGGCAAATGAGATAGGATATGGGTCAGGGAGAGGAAAGAGGACCTGCTATACAGGATGTTTAAGCCTCTATTATGGCCTTGAAGCCTTTGTTTTCACTGTGAGTGAGATGAAAAGCCACTGGAGGATTTAAAGCAGAGAAGTGTCATGATTTAACTATTGCAGCTGTTTGCAAAATAGACTGTAGAGGAGGCTGGGAAGCTTATGTGTAGACTTTGGCAATAAGTCAGGAGAGATGATAGTGGCTTAGAAGTGAATAGTGTCTGTAGAACTGGTGAGAAGTAGTCAGAATCTGAGTATATTTTGGAAGACTGAGCCAACCAGATGCATTGATGGCTTGGAAATGAGGTGAGACAGAAAGAGAGGAGTTGAGGAAGTTCTCCCTAAGGAGTCCTTGGGTAGAAATTCAACAAGAGATATGTCTCACACAAATGATGATCATTTGAGACAAAGTGAGAAAAATGTTACCTTTTCATTTAGCAGCAGCATTTTGTGTGAGTTCAAAGACCATGAGGATACAATTCACAGTAGATGTTAAGTATAGGATACCCATCCTGAAATAATTTATCTGAATAGTCAACTGAACTTCTATCACCGGAGGTCATCCCTATTCATGCTTGTTCTTCCTAAATTGGGGGTATTCTCTAAGTCAGTACACTCACTTTTCATTCAAGACTGTATCAAACATGTCATAGGAGGAAGTCTGTTATCTTGACAAAGGGACCATGGTAAAATATCTAGTGTCTCTCTTGACTAGAGGAGGAATTCTTATAAGAGAACTGCTCAAAATGTGCCTCTTTAGACAAATAGTAACTAGAATAGGGGCAACTTTCTTTCCTAAACAAGTATAGGCAAGGATCAGAGGTGAGGCTAAGGGGGACCAACCAAGACAGCATCCAGCAGGGCTTTTGGGTGCATTTTCTACAACAGTATAGCCCCAAAGAGACCCTAACAGCAGATTATACATGGTGCCCCAAGATAGAACACCCATCTGGCAGAGTCAATTCCCTTTGGACATATGTGCACCTTGTATGCTAGGAAAAAGTTCCTTTGTGGTGTTTAATAATAAGCTATATGAGCATGTGGGAAAACTCAGACTGTAGGATTGGGTAATGTAGTGTAAACTCAGAGTTGACATAACTGAAGGCTTACCTGACTAAAAACCTTATGATGGTGGTGTTCCCATAATTAGTGTTAGACTATAGGAACATCTGTGCATTCTCAGGTTGAGGAATAAAGTAAGCATATGTTGCTCCAAAACAGGAAGAGAAGCATGAGACCTATAAAAAGGAAACTGACAGTTCTGGCAGGCTCTTTCTTTCCACCTGACCTAGGAAACAAGGTTATTCTTGACCTCAGACTGTCACTAAGTGCATCCCTCCTATTGCCCATCCATTCCGGATTTCCAGGACCTACAGTTATAACCTTTCACTTTCTCAGGCCCCCATCGAGGAGACAGTAGGACATTGGCACTAGTATGACCTGGAATCCTCCTACCTTTTACTCACAGCATAATATTTCCCATCTCCCTGCCTAGAACACAGGCTGGGGAAGAGTATCAGCTTGGCAACGCTTCCAACCTAAAGGTGTACACCCCTGGTACTCAATAGTGAGGCAGCTTCCACACTATAATCAAGGTTAATAACAACTGCCACCATCATCAAGTTCTCTTTAGTCAATCCAAAGTTTATCTCAAACTGTTTAGCAATTTTGGAGAAAATTAAATTTTAAACTTTGGAGGTAAGTAAATTGTATCTGCATTGCATTGGAATGAACTGGGCCTGCATCCAAGGCAGCTACATCTAACCTTGGTGCACCCACTTAGTCAGTCACTGTTAGGACAACGATATTTGGTGTTCCACGCTGCTATGTCCACTGCATTCACCTGCCTACCCCCTCTTCCTAGAGGCAATCTCTGAGTTTGCTTGACTCCCATGATTGCTTCAGCCAAGCATAGAGTCCTGCTTTTGAAACAATGGCATGTGATTTTTTAGTTGAACTTTTAACATTCCATCCACCTACCGTTTAGATAACACCTGTTTTCTGAATATAATAAAGTAGATGGGAAAACCCAGGAGATATTTTCTCTTTTGTCCAGTCCTAGATGTCTTTGGTCGTGGCATGAGCCCCCTTGGTCACTGGTTATAGGGATGGAGTACACATTTGTGCTTGGTTAGACAGCTAACAGCGGTGTCTAAATCATAAGTTGGCATCCATGGTGACCAAGACATAATATATACTAAGGCTAAGAGATAAGAATTCAATACAGTTCACTTGACAGCTGTGTGTGCACGTGTTCCCAATATTGTTGTCATAAAAGATGGTGGTCCTGTAGGCATATAGGGCTGTTGCCAGTAGGATTTTAAGTTTTAATCAAACCTATTTTTAAATTAATAGTTTAACTTTTATCAGCTAAGTAATATAAGTAAAATAGTGAAATTAGTATTATTCATTTCACAACCTACTTTTAAAATGGCCAAAGAAATCATCACTGGATTTTTTCACCTTTTCTGAACATGTCAGTAATGGTAAACTAAATGATACTATAGTTTAGCTCAAAAGTATGATCCCATCTATTAAATTCAGTTTTGAACTTACATTTTTATGTTTTGTATGTAAATGCACCTTAAGTTTTGATGGCTTCACTGCTTCATTAACCATGGCGTCACTGCAAAATAACACGTGATGGTTTTTGTACTTCTCCCTCGTCAGTGGTTTCAAACTCACACCAACATAAACTTCCAACACCGCTTCTGATGGTGACATAAAAGCCCCTGGAATGTTTACTAAGTCTATGTTAAACTTCTTCTCTTCTCTTTTTTTAATTGTGTCAAAAACCACTATAAGCATCCCAATGCAACAATAGTGGGGGTTTTTCTTATTCAAAATAGAGTAATTGAATGAGCACTCCAGTGTGGGAGACTTCATAATCTGAAGTCTTTAGTACTCATAAATTCCAAAAACACTACTGTCTCACTTCCCAGTGCTGATTTTAAGGGAATCTCACGCATATTTAGATCTACATGATTTATGTAATGATGCCCAACCAATCAGCAGAGTCTAAAACAAACAAAAGTCCAGTCCCTATTGCCTTGCATAGGGAATATCCAAGCAGGAGCCAGGGGCACATTCCTTGGCTTTTGGGCCCCAGCTTCGCTCTGGCTGAATTCCAGCCCCAGAACAACTGACATGTAGGCCTCCTGCCAATGGCAGGAACTAGAAAAAAAAGACCACCCATTATTATTCAAGCCAGAACATTTTTCTTTTTCTCATCCTCTGTTGGCTGCCAGAAGCTTTTGCTTATAGCTGGCTTTGAGGGTATTTTCAAGTTCTAAACATACTGAGCACAGAGCCTCACCTCAGGAAAAGTTATTTAAAGAACTGAACAGGTATTGAATAATTCAATCTATCTCTTTGTCCTTTGCAGAACCTATTCTATCCTCTACCATGACCATTCCAATCCTTTTCCAAAGGGAAAAGAATGTCTCCTTCATCTAGATATCCTTGTGGCATTTCTAGTAATTATCTCGCCTTTCTATTACACACTGTTTAGGTAAACTTAACCTTTGTCAGCTTTACAGTGAACTGTCAACAAGGTTTATAACACCAGCAATCTAATTTTTAGTAGGCCAATACAGGTGTCTCCATAACTAAGATAAAAAGGCTAAAGAGAATGAGGCATATTTTCAAGATTAAATAATAGTCATGTAGTATCACAAAGAGTGGAACCATAAAACATTTTCAAAACTTTTATATGAAACGGTAGTTTAAATTAAGTGTGTCATATGGAATTGATGATTTGTCAAACCTCTTAGAATTCACATCTTGAGAATATTACATGTAACTTATGATACTAACTGTTGATTAAAGGGAATGAAAATAAATAAAAAGTATTATAAGGCACCTTTTTTTTAATTATAATATTTCCATTACCATTTAGCCCCCTTATGCCCTCTTCTACCTCCACCCACACTCTCCGCCCCACAATCACCACACTCTTGTCTGTGTCCATGTGTCCTTTTTCTTTATTTCTCTATTCCTCCATCCTCTAAGCCTACTACCCCCCAAAGCTGCCAGCCTGCTCTCCATCTATGCGTCTGTCTCTGTTTTGCTTCTTAGTTCAGTTTGTTCATTAGATTCCACATATGAGTGAAATCCTATGGTTGTTGTCTTCCTCTGACTGGTTTATTTCATTTAGCATAATATTCTCCAGGTCCATCCATGCTCATAAAGGGTAAACATTTCTCCTTTTTTATGGCCAATTAGTATTCACTGAGTAAATGTCCCATAGTTGTTTCATCCACTCATCTACTGATGGACACTTGGGCTGCTTCCAAATATTGGTATTTTAAATAATCTTGCAATGAACACAAGGGTGCACAATTGTTTTTTAATTGAAAATTGTCCTCTGCAAACATACATTGAGGATCTAGGACAATGCCCAGCTTACACAGCTTTCAAGTTAGAGTGTGAGTTATCCAAGCATGCCACAGATAAGTAGCTTTGCTGAGGCATTTCTGCACACCACTGAATTAGGAAATGCTATATATTTTGACAAGCATTTCCTCAGAGATCTGTCTGAAATCATTTATTTATATACATATCTATATGTATCACTGCCACCTTGTGGTTAAAATGTTCTTCTTTCTTCTCTCTCCTTTACAAATGTGTATTTTTATGTGGCTGTCACTTCAAGAAAATGTAACCTGTTCTAGAGTAACTTTCAGTGATACCACCCATATTCCCAGTTACAACCATTTTAAATCAAATGACCCCTTTTTGGTTCTAAATTAAATTATGAGTCTTTAAGTGAACCATGTTTCCAAACACAGACTTGCTTAACTATGTTTTTAAAAAGTTTCTTTTAAACTCTGATATTACGCCACAAAATAGTCATAGAACAAGATAGAACATAGCTCTGAATCTATAGATACATGCAAAGACAAAAAATTATTGAGGCCATTATTCACACAGCTTAGAGAAGAAGGTGATAACTTCAAGCCAAATAAGAGTCTTTAGCCTTATTTAAATGCTGCAGAGTGTGGATTCCCACTATTATTAGTAAGATCATCAACAAAGGCTAGAGGCAAAAGTAAAGAAACAGACACAAGAGGCAGATAGTCAAAATCTCTGGTAGCTAGCTTCTTCCTGCTTCATGTGAACCCCAAACCAAGCACTTCAGCAGTATCTGAGAGCTTGTTAGAAATCAGTTTTAAAGCTCACTCCTGATCTATGACTCATAATATTTTCCTTTGGACAAGATTTCCAGGTGATTCTTATGCACAGAAGAGTTTAGAAGCATTACTCTATTCTTTGTGCTCACGATGAGATGTTGCTTAAATTGACTGAAACTATTACCTCTAAAGATCTAGCAGATGTGGTCCATAAACTTTGTGTGGCCTAAAAGCTGCCACAGGATGTGGTCATTATAACTAACTTAGTCAGTTTTTCAAACTTCCTACCCATTTTTGCAAAGAACTGGCCATAGAGGAGCCTATGTGCAAAGACTTCCTACAAAAAAACTCATCAGAAATTACAATCTTTGTTGTGATGAGTAAGTTAACACCTAAGGCAAGAAAAGGGCATATGATGATGCTGGCTTTCAATTTTCCTTAGTTTCCTTTTTTCTATTAGGAGAGGAAAGATATTTTTAATTTACAAAGGGCAATGGAACAATGAAAATTTGCAACTAAGATAACCAGGACAACTGGATGAGATGGAGGTATAGGTAAACATGGCTCCCATCCTCACACAACCACAGTAAAAATTACAACTAAACTACAAAACAATTATCACCCAGAATCATGAGAAAATCAAGTTGTATGGAAGTCCAGCAACCAAGGAATGAAAGAAGTCACATTCATCCAGACAGGTAGAAGAGGCAGAGACACAGAGATGCATGGAGAGGCACATGTGGAGACATGAAACAGACGATCTCACTCCCAAGTGTGGTGGATAAAAATTGAGAGAGATACCTCAGGAGTGAGGAATCCCTGCCCCACACCACAACACCCAGCCCAGGGTTCCAGTGCCAGGAAGATAAGTCCCCATAACTTCTGGCTGTAAAAGCCAGTACGAGTGGGGCAGCAGGAAAAACTGTAAGATTCTCAGGAGTCTCCTCTTAAAGGGTCCATATCAAACTTAGGAATTATGCAGGGTCACTCCCTCTAAGCTCCAACACTGGGGCAGCAGCTGGAAGGGCACCAGTGGCATACAGGGAGAAATTGAAGTATCTGGCATCAGGGAAAGTGCTACAGGGTAGCTTTCTCTTGGACAAAACTCCAGAGGCCAGGCAGTAGCATTGTCCCCTTTCTAAGACCTTCCCCACACAGAGCCACAGAGTGATGACACCATATGGAAGACTCTCCATCAACCGGGTTCACACAGGTTATCCTGCCCTGGCAATTACCTAAGACTCCACTTCATCCAACTTACCAGTGTGCTTCTCTACAATAGGCCACACTACTAAGACAGGGAGTCTAAGTAGCTCTACCTAATACATAGAAACAAACACAGGGAGGCTGACAAAATGAGGAGACAAAGAAATATGGCCCAAATGGAAGAACAGAACAAAACTCCAAAAAAATAAGTAAACAAAATGGAATTAAGCAATCTATCAGATGCAGAGTTCAAAACACTGGTTATTGAGATGTTCAAGGAACTCATTGGGTAGTTCAACAGCATTAATAAAAAGACCCAGACAGAAATGAAGGTTACACTAAATGAAATAAAGAAAAATTTAAAGGGAACCAACAGTGGAATGGATGAAGTCAGGAATCAAATCAATGATTTGGAACATAAGGAAGAAAAAACATTCAATCAAAACAGCAAGAAGAAAAACAATCCAAAAAAGCAAGGATAGGCGAAGAAGCCTCTGGGACAACTTCAAACATACCAACATTCAGATCATAGGGGTGCCAGAAGGAGAAGAGAAAGAACAAGAAGTTGAAAACTTATTTGAAAAAATAATGAAAGAAAACTTCTGCAGTTTGGTGAAGGAAATAGATGTACAAGTCCAGGAAGCATAGAGAGTCCCAAACAAGATGGACCCAAAGAGGATCACACCAAGACAAGTCATAATTAAAATGCCAAAGCTTAAAGATAAAGAGAGAATTTAAATGCAGCAAAAGAGAAGAAGAGAGTTACCTACAAAGGAGTTCCCATAAGACAGCTGATTTCTCAAAAGAAACTTTGCAGGCTAGAAGGGACTGGCAAGAAGTAATCAAACTGATGAAAAGCAAAGACCTGCCACCTAGATTACTCTATCCAGCAAAGCTATCATTTAGAATTGAAAGTGCTTCCAGACAAGGTAAAGCTAAAGGAGTTCATGATCACCAAGCCATTATTATATGAAATGTTAAAGGGACCTATGTAAGAAAAGAAGATCAAAATGATAAATATTGAAATGGCAATAAATTCATAACTATCAACAATTAAATATAAAAAACAAACTAATCAAACAAGCAGAACAGAAACAGAATCATACATATGGAGATCATTTGGAGGGTTATCAGTTGGGTGGTGGGAAATGGGAATAATGAGGGGAAAAGTTGCAGGAATTAAGAAATACGAATTGGTAGGTACAGAATAGACAGGGAGATGTCAAGAACAGTATAGGAAATAAGTACCAAAGAACTTATATGCATGACCCATCGACATGAACTAAGGAGGAGAGGATTATTGGAGAGAATGAGGGATACCAGATAAGAGGGACAATGGGGGGAAATTGGGATAACTGTAATAGCATAATCAATCGAATATATTTTTAAAAAGAAAATTTACAACTACTATCAGGCTTTGTCTACTTATTGCAAAATAAAGTCAGAATGTTTTCTTAAACAATCAGGTATTCATTAATGATTTTGAAAACATTTATTGCCCCCCTCTTTCATATTAGGTATCATGCCAGGCAATTCCAAAGGCATTACATGATAAATGTTAATAGACTCACAACTGTGTTGTAGTTCTATCTCTTCCCTGACTAGAACTTTATTAGTCAGTGTTCTCCAGAGAAACAGAATCAATAGGATATACATAAATATATAAAGATAGTTATGATAAGGAATCAGCTAACACTTTTTAAAAATAATTTATTTATTTGTTTATTTATTTTTAGAGAGAGAGGAAAAGAGAGCTAACACTTTTTTTAATAATTTATTTATTTGTTTGTTTATTTATTTTATTTTTAGAGAGAGGGGAAAGGAGAAAGAGAGGGAGAGAAACATCACTGTGTGGTTGCCTTTCACTGGTGCTCCCAACTGGGGACCTGACATGCAACCTAGTCATGTGCCCTGACTGGGAATCAAACCAGAGATACTTGGCTCACAGGCCGACACTCAGCTAACACTTTGATAGAGGCTGAGAAGTCCCACGATATGCCATTGGCCAGATGGAGACCCAAGAAAGCAGAGGGTGTCCTTCCAGTACAAAGCTGAAGGCTGAGAACCAGAAGTGCTAATGATGTAAGTCCCAGTTCAATATCAGGAGAAAATATATGTCCCAGCTCAGCAGTTGGACAGAGAGAAAATTCTCTCTTCCTCTGCCTTTTTGTTCTATTCAGGCTCTCAGTGGATTGGATGATGCAGAGAGTTATCTCTTCTATTTAGTCTACTGATCCAAACCCTGATCTCATCTAGAAATACCCTCACAGAGCCACCCAGAAATAATGTTTAGCCGAATATCTGTGTATCCCATAATTCAGTTGACACATAAAATCAACAATCACACTGCTTATTCTGAGCAAGTCACGTTATGTCTCTCAGGGACTACGAACTAACCTTTGTAAAATTAGAGGGTGGGTATCAATGGTATTTGATAGACATAAAAAACAATTTTAAAGATGAGCGTTTCTATGGTCATTAGATCTGTTCCTGCCCAACATTAATTTAATCAAGTAAACAGAGCATATATCTTTATACTTGAGAATCAAGCTCAGAAAAATAAGCATTAGAGGCAGCATAAAAATCAAGTGTAGAGAATGGAAATATTATGAAGAATCAGCCACCGAAAGTTGCCTCTGCTTAACACTCCACACTCCAAATGGAGAGCAGCACCTCAACATGTAAAAAAGAGTTCTAAGTCTATGGACACTTCATAAATGTAGATCAAAGACTATCACACCACAATAGCTCCCTATATCCAAAGTGCAACTTGAATGTCAATGTCAATATAAAAGATTTTCTGTTTCAAGAGTAACACTTTAACTTCCATAGTCTTTGAACCCAGACAATACCTTCTCCTTCTCTAAAAGTCAGGATTTCTAAGAACTAAATAGCATTGTATTGGACTTAAAATCACTGAATTCCTGGTCAAGCTACTTACTCTGAAGAAGAATTGCATTATAGGTCTAATTAGCAGAGGTATTAGGAAACAATTTTAGCTAGAAAATTGTATCTGAATACCTCAACTCAGACAATAAAAATGAGAAATATTTATATTAAAAATTGAATCAGATTGCTACTGTTTAGATTTATATGGGCTATATTTATACATATAAGCAAGTTTACTTGATGTAATCTTTTAAAAGCTGAGGTTAGCAAACAAAAAGCATTTTTCATGTCTCCATAATATCAATAATTTGTTCAACTGAATTTTCATTCTTTTTAACGAGTTGTATTGTCACTATGTAGACACAGTCAGACACAACTTCAATTTTTGATGTTTTGTTTGTTGTATTTGTTTACAGTGTTATATAAATGTTGAACTTGCTATCAAACGATGTGTCTTGTTACATTGTTGTTAGGTCATTTTTGTCTCTCGTAAGACACCAGAATTGGTCTCTACCAAAGGTCTTCAATGATATTTTGCTAGGAAATTTTCCTTTTCTATTCCATAGTTTAATATTTTATGAACTGAAGTCTGATCTTATGACCTAGAGCATAAAATTCTTAAGTAACTTGCTTTACTATATATATGCTACTTGTTATAAAATTCTCCCAACCTCATTTTGAATCCAGCTATTACAACTGATGTGGCGACCTCCTCTGGTAATAAATTCTACAGACTGAACAAATGCAATCTCAGAAATACTTCTGTCTACTCTATTACTTTGACTTACTAAAGCTGATGTGAGCAAGGGAGAGAATAATAGAGGCTCAAGTGTTCTAGAATAAAAAATTGGAATCATTACTTCCCAGTGACTATAGTTGATAACTGTAGAACACCATATATAGTATTATTCTGTTTTTATTCATTGAGAAAATTCATTATTTAAATAAGGAAAGCTATAAGTTACTATTCTATGTTAATTACAATATTTCCTTTCAAAAACACATACTACAAAATATCAAGTGCCCTTTTAGTACTCATTTTTAACTTGGTATATAATTGAGGCTGGGCATTGCATTAAGACCCACATATCTTTCAACTTATCATTCTGCTTTGCTTTTTGCCTTGGCACACAATTATCAGACATGCTGCTCACAAATTTTTCGGTTTTGTTTACTATACAATGCCTTTACCCCAAACTTTTTGTTTAAAATATAATTTAGAGAATATTCAGTCTTTTACCTAGAAGGGAATCAAGGATTTGATTCTTCATCAATGAAAGTAAAATTATAAGAATAATTTAGATTCAGAATCCTTCTACTAAAGAGGAAATAATATAGGTCATCCTTAGTTAATTTAATTCGTTGTCTATATTAATAAAATTCACAGAAAATATTATTAATTTTTGTTCTAATTGCCCTTGTTGACACAACCTTTAAAAACTTTATTATAAATCTCTCTTCCTACTCTACTCTTTGATCATCAATGAGAAAAAAAATACTTTATAAATCTAATGAATTTCTATTCTCTATAACTTTTCTGTGTTAAGGCACAGAAAAGTTAATGTGCAGGAAGCCATACAATCAGTCAGCCTGAACCATATGCGTTGTCTTCTGTCTCCTAAGGCCTCGAATTCCACATTCTCTACTCGGCCTCATTGCTCCCTGCCTACACCTGGGGAAGTGAGCCTCTCCTGTACTTCAGGAACCTTAGCAATTTTATGGTTCAGCTTTGGTTTTCACTTTAGCATTATGCTTTTTCTCTTAATATTTGTATTGGGTTGAAGGTGATTTTTTTTTTTTTTTTACTGTGAGCTGTGAATTTTTCACTTCTAAAAAAATGTTTTGCAATAGTGTTCTCTTGATCCATCAATGAATCAAAGAAGTGCTTTGCTTCTATGTTTAGTTTATATCATGTAAAACAGTATAGAATTTAGGCATTTTGGAACATCTCATAGCTCAGATTCTTTTATTTTGTGGCTATTTCTTAAATAGATATTGCTTGCATAGAATTATAGCAGACACTGAATTTTGAAATATAATGAAGGAAGAAAGTATTTTAGACTCTTACTGTATTAGAGGAGGGAGTCAGAAGAGGATACCTTGGGAGCACTGGGAAAGGGGTTTGAATAAATGGGGTTTGGAGGGGTGGGAACAAATTATGAATGACCTTAATAATGAGTGAAAGGAGTTCCAAGTAGATTGGTAAGTTTGGACAAAAAGTTAAATTCCTTACCCTTCCTGCACAAAATGTTAACCCTCAGTTACCTTCACTATTCCTCTGGTAACCTATAAGGGCAGAATGTTCACTGTATTGCTGCATAACATTGCTTAAAATAAAAATAATCTCTGGACCATGAGGAAATATAAATACTAAACTATAAAGAACTAAAGTAGATGCCATACTTTGGACTTCCCTATATGTGGTGACTCTTGCAACTGACTTATCCTTGAAAGGATCCCAGAAGTTATGTCTGTGGGGCTGTTAAAAGAGCAATTTGCACCTGTGGGGCATAAGATCTCTTAATCCGATAGTTCACTTGCCCCTGAACTTTTGGATTGCTTACAACTGCCTCTGAAAAAAGACCTGATGCTTCCCTGTGGCCATCTGCATGCGTCGCTCCTTTTGGGTGGGCTGGTATTAATGTAGCCTTTGATAGTCAAAGTGAGTCTGAATGTTTATTTGGGCCTAAGAAGACCATGCAAGGAATGGTGCAATAACCAATGCAGATCAATCATAGTTTCTTGCATGGGAGGATGACATGAAAGCACTTCAGTATGAGTTGGGTGTTGGAACCAAAATGGTGGTAGGATTCATGGTAGATTAGAGAGAAGAGTGGTTGGATACATGGTTGATTAAAGAGAATAAATACTGGTGGCATGGAATAAAGTCAGGTGCCTCTTAAGATGATAAGGGCCTGTTTTAGGATGGCAAGCAAAAAAGAAATACAACAAAAAAAGACAAATATAAGAGATATCTTGAACAAAAAAAGTAATTTGATAGCATATAAAATTTAAAAATAAAAACAGAAAATATAAAAAGGACTCAAACATTTCTAACCCAAGAAATGGGCATAGTGGAGAAGTCACTGGCAAAGACAAGTAAGAAAGAAGAATTACTTACAAAGACTCAACTGACTTCAGTTTCTGTGTTTTTGTAAGATAGCAGCAGAAGCCTCAGCTATAGCTATTGTACGGAATGGTCTTGGCTACAGACATAGTTATCTTTGTAAATAGTGGTAAAACCATGAAAGCGGATGAGGTCTTCAAGATGCTGACCGCACAGAGAAAAGAACCAAGGCTCAAGCATTTAATATTGTGGGAATATCTTGAATTAGGGGATAGAAAAAGGAAGGACTGGCAATAAAATACAGAAGCAGGGAAAGAGCAGTAATACACATGGGAACTAAAGAAGTGAAAAATTGAAGTAGTAGTGGTCAAAGTTATCAGAGAGGTCAAAAAAAAATAGAGAGAAGGAGATCAATAGGGACCTTTGAAAAAGAAAAGCCAGTACTATAGAATAGAAGTAATATACCAAGGAATTAAGAGGTCATGAGAAAAAAATTGAAACCACATATATAGATCACTCATTGCCCAGGTTATTGGCAGAGAAAAGGGAGACAGGATAGGATAGTAGCTAGGGGAAGCAGCAGGATAAGGCAAAGTCTGGTCATATTTGAAGGCTGATTCATAAAAATAAACTATCAATGAGGAATTGTGTCATCAATCAACTGAGCAGTCAGAAAAACAAAAGTTATTGAGAAATACTGTAAATCAAGCTATGTACTAGATGTTGGAACCACACAAATATGACAATATTACCTCCCCAAATAGCTCACAGCCAGATGAGAAGATAGGCAATATATCTAAGTGAGACATAATGTAGCAAGTGCTACCCATGAAAGGGGCAACCTAGACTAAAGGGCCGAGGCAGAGGTTTGCATAGCAACGAAAGTAAAGGTGAGTTCATAAGGATATGAAGGAACTTGGACTGATGAATGAAAGGAGGCTGGGTAGGCAGGGGACACAATATATGCAAAAGAACGAGGTTATAAGAAAGCTGGCAATTTTGAAACATAGTAATAGTTTTATATGCATGGCACATAAGATAGAAACTAGGGAGTCAAAAAAGTTGAGATCTAGGATTAAAATTAAATTCAAATGACAAAAGGCCTTTATGGTCAAATTATAGAGCTTGATTTTGTTCTGAAAGCAATGGGGAGTCTTTAAGGGATGTAGAGCAGAGAAACAGCAGGGCTTTACAAGAGGCATTCAATGAATACTGCATTTGTTTCCTATTGCTGCTATAACAAATTACATCAAACTAAGTGGTTTAAACAACACAAATCTCTTATCTTGTAGTTCTGGCTGTCAGAAATCTAAGGTAATGGCACAGCTGTGTTCTCCTCTGGATGTGGAGCATCCGTTTTTCTTGTCTTTTCTCATTTCTAGGGGTCTCTCCATTCCTTGGCTTGTCATCTCTTTCTGTCTTCAAAGCCATCAGTGTCCTACTGACTCTCTCTCACATCTCTTCACTTTGACATTTACACTTCTACCTCCCTCTTTCACATTTAAGGACCCTTGTGATTACATTGGGCTCACTCCAGAGAATCCAAAATAATCCTCCCATCTCAAAGTCCTTAATTTAATCACATTTGCAAAGTCTCTTTTGCCTCATAAAGTAACATATTCACAGATTCCAAGGATTAGGATGTGAACATTTTGAGAGCCTTTTCTTTTTTCTTTTTTTCTTTTTTTTGCCTATCACAAGAGGCATTGTACTACATTTTTTATTTCCTTTAATATCTGGTTTAACCAAAGGCAACTGGATTCTCATTTCTCTGCATTCATTCTGCTGCAATATTATGCATCAAGCAGCCTCTGGAAAACTCTACTGAAAACTTGAGGGGAATGGAAGCAGAAAAGGTAAATGTTTAAGTATTATGTTAAATATTACTTTGATCTCATTAACTGTCTGAAAGCATCTCAAGGACCCAGGGATCCCAAACCACACTTTGAAAATCAGTTCTATTAGCACTTTAAAGGCTACAAGAATCTGAATATAATTTAGCTGAGTAATTCACAGAATTGTTTCAGTAAAGTAAAAGCCCTTATTATTATTTTCTCTGAGAATGAGTTCTTTTCACTTTGAATATAAAGTTAAAATTATAAATATTTAATTTCCCATCATCATTGGCTACTTATTTTGAAATATATATATATATTCTGTTGAAATCTATTACAGGAACATTTCACTTGTACTAATCAGAAAGTATCTGCTTCCTAAATCCTATATCTATCTTCTCACTGATCAAACTGATTAAGTTTGACTCCTGAATACTTTGCCAACTAGAGGCAATAAACTGCCCATCCAAAAAAAGCAGTGTTTCTTCCCTACACTATCAGCAGTAGTGTATGGAAGATACAGTATACCATCAGTCACTCACTCAAAAATGTGGGAGCTGTACAAACTAAGTAAAACTGAGCAGCCACCTGACATTGAGTGGACATTATATTTTGAAGCAGCCAGAGTTGTGTACATTAGCTCTCCCTTCAGTTTATCTTTCTGTAGACAGACCAGATCTCAATTCCACTGTGATAAACAACAGCTCAAAAACAGAGGGAAGGGAGGCTTATGTTCTCAAATGCCTCTGTGGTAGTGTAGCCCCCACTAGTAATGTACTTCAAATAGACACACATAAAGAAAGAGCTCAGCTGGCTGTTCAGGTCCTGCACTGCATCCAGTGCCAAATTTTTTTAAGCAGGAATGGTAAGAGATTACCCACACTTCATTCATTTCAGCATAGATAAATGACTATTGGATTACTGAGGATCAGACTCATAACTACAAAGTCACCTTGTTTCTTTTGGGAATTTATGTGGAATTCAACTAGCATCAAGTTGGCTAATTGTAATCCAAGCACTCTATTTATAAACATCTTATGTAAAAAGAGCTCTCTTTATTACAGAGATCCTGGAGAAAGCATACGCTTTCAATCCACATATAAATGAGTTTTAATCCTAACTTTTCTATGCTAAGGCTCAGCTTCTTCATTTATTAAATGGAACTAATACACAGCATAGTCTCTAAGCTGGAGTCAACACTCAATAACTGGCAGCTATTATTATAGAAAAAAAAAGGGAGGAAAATTAGAATGAGATTAAGCAAAAATACTGAAAATCAAGTAAGAGTAAAAGATATTAAAAGGTAAAGCATGCCTCTAAAAATGATTCACTACAGGAATTGAAAAAAAAATGTTTAAATACAATTCCACTTTCACTTTCTCAAAAAATAATTAAAAAGTCACAACCTATATAAAAATGAAACAGAAAACTAAAGGGGTAACAAAATGAAGTTAAAAATAAAGATGGTCAAGTGAAAGGGGCTGGTTCCACTCCCACAGGCACTGGCTGAGATTCTGGAGGGTTATCTCAGCTGCAAAGCTTCCCCCTGAGACTGAGTGTACGGGGTTTCAATCCCACACCAGGCTCCTCTGCCTAGAGCGACAAAGCCAGAAAGAAGGGCCCACATAGCATCTGGCTGTGAAAATCAGCTGAGATTCTGTCCACCAGAAAGAGGCAAAAGTCTGCTAGAGACACAGGTGCTCTTTTAAAGGGTCAACACACAAAATCTTATTCACAGACACTCACCCTGGGCTCCCACAGGAGGGCAGAGCCGACTAGAATCATGAGGAGACTGGGGTTCGTGGTTCTGGAAAGAAAGCTGAGGAGACAGCTCTCCCTATGCTGAGTCGCTCAACCACACCACAGATGCCATTTTTCTTGGGTGGATCGTGCCCCTCTGTACCACACCATCCTGTGGGAATGCAACAGCCCCACCCTCTGGGCTATCTGTTGCCCAACCCTGCGGGGCTTGCACCTTGCTGAGAAGTCAGAGTCCTGGGATAAGGTGTAGACATCTGGACAAACCTGGGGGGACTCAGGGATTGTCAGTGTCTGAGTTGGGTGGCTTTGGAGTGAGAGCCATTCCTTCTAATTTCCTTTGACCCTGACTGATGCCTTCCCTTCACAAGAAATCCACTAATCCAACTCTGGGTTTCTGGTGGCCCTGCCCTGCTGAGGTCTGGACAGAACCTGGGACAGACTGAGTTGTGAGGTTCTCAAAGAGGGGAAATTTTTCCCTTCCATGCCTGAGCAGTGCAGAACCCTCCCTTCACGTGACCATATCTCGGTTTGTTTGGGCCTGATAAACTCTGCTGTCTTTACCCTAATGACTCTCTGAGACCCCACCCCACTGCAAAGATGTGTGAGAACCTAACAGGTATCAGCTAGACTGGTATACCTGGAGACATTTGTTGTGTGGCCACAGACCCAGCACAGTCACTGTATTTGAACTTGCGTAGGTCCGGTAAATATCATTTGCCCTTACCTGATAACTCACTGAAAACACACCTCATGCTACTTGAGCACCACCAAAAACTCTTTCAATCACTGAGTCTAACAGGAGTCAGCAGGTGGAGGCAGGTTAAGGAAGATCTAGGGTTTTCTTGCAACTTTTGCTGACCTGCCCCCAGGCTTGGTACTGGTGTAAGACAGCTGTGGTGCATACCTCAGTCCTTCCCATACACACCAAAGTCCAGCTGAGGCAGCCACAAACTGTGGATTGCTTTGTAGCTCCAAGTGGGTTGTCAGGGCCAGTAACAGGTAGCATCTGACATTGGACTAAAACAAGTCCCTCCCAACAAGCCCAGAACCAATATACCCAACAGCTAGCTTCAGACAACATCAGAGCAGGATGCAATTAGTTTCACAAGCAGCATATACAAAAGGAGACCTCGGTAAGCATAAGACACTGCTGGGGCAAACTCCATTGGATGTGGTCATAACCTGCACATCAGTTTGTACACTGTGGTTGAGGTTGATCTTCACAGTCAGCCAGCCTGACTAGGATCAACCCCATGCATGAACAGGCCAATGCAATCAAGACTCAATTACAGTAAGAAGGCCCACATAATCCACACAATGGACATTTCTGGAGCACCCAGTGGAGGTGATCAAGAAGACTACACCACTGGGTCCCCTATGACACCTACTACATAAGGTCACCCAACTAATACTGGGAGTCATAGCAGATCTACCTAAAACATAGAAATAACCACAAAGAGGAATTCACAATGTGGAGATAAATAAAACATCTCCTAAGTTAAATAACAGGAGAAACCTCCAGAAAAACAGCTAAATGAAATGGATGCAAGCAACATACCAGATACAGAGTTCAAAAGAATAGTTATAATGATACTCAATAACTTAGTAAGAACTACAAGGAACTTAGTGAGAACTACAGCACCATAAAAAAGGACATATAAACTATAGGGGGAAAAAAGCAGAAATGAAGAAATACATTATCCAAAATAAAGAATACACTAGAAAAAATAAATATAAGGTTGAATGAAGTAGAAAATCAAATCAGTGATTTAGAGCACAAGGTAGCAGAACACATCCAAATAGAACAGCAAAAAGAGAAAAAAATGTCTTAAAAAATGAGGATAGTTTAACAGACCTTTCAGACAACATGGAGTTTACCAGCACTGCATAATGGGGATACCAAGAAAAGAGAGAAAACAAGGGATTGAGAATCTATGTGCAAAAATAACAACTGAAAACTTAACTAACCTGGTGAAGGAAAAAGGTACAAAAGTCCAGGAAGCACAGAGAGTCCCAAACAAGATTAATCCAAAGAGGCCCGCACAAAGATACATCATAATTAAAATGTCAAAGTTTAAAGACAATGAGAGATTTGGGGGTGGGGAGCAGATATTAAGGAGTTTCCCTGGAATTCTACTTTATTTTTTAAAGTATATTTTATTGATTGTTGTTACCAGTAGTTCCATTTTCTTTTCCCTTTGCTCCCCTCTGCCCAGTAATCCCTTTCCCTCCAGCAACCCCACCCCCCTTAGTTCATGTCCATGGGTCATGCATATAAGTTCTTAGGCTTCACACTTTCCTATACTATTCTTAAATTCCCCCTGTCTATTTTGTACCAACTGATTATGCTTCTTAATCCCTGCACCATATCCCCATTTCTCCCCCTACCCCCTCCAAGCTGATAACCCTCCAAATGATCCCCATATCTATGATTCTGTTCCTATTTTGATTTGCTTAGTTGGATTTTGTTTTTATTTTTTAGATTCAGTTGTTGATAGTTGTGAGTTTGTTGTCATTTTAGTGTTCATAGTTTTGATCTTCTTTTTCTTAAGTAAGTACCTCTGACATTTCCAATAATAATGGCTTGGTGATGATGAGCTCCTTTAGCTTTACCTTATCTGGGAAGCACTTCATCTGCCCTTCCATTCCAAATGATAGCTTTGCTGGATAGAGTAGTCCTGGCTACAGGTTGCCTTTCATCACATTGAATACTGCTTGCCAGCCCCTTCCTGCCTGCAAAGTGTCCTCTGAGAAATCAGCTGATAGTCCTATAGGCACCCCCTGTAGGCAACTCTCTGCTTCTCCCTCGCTGCCCCCAGGAATCTCTCTTTATCTTTCACCTTTGATATCTCAATCATGATCCATTCTAGTGTGGTCCCCTCTGGGTCCAGCTCGCCCAGGACCCTCTGTGCTTCCTGGACCTGTATGTCCATCTCCTTTACAAAATTTGGGAAGTTTTCCTCATTTTTTCAATTCTTGCTTCCTCGTTCTGTACTGGTTGACTGTTTTTTTCTTCCTTACATTCCAAAATATTGATTTGAACCCCAGTTTTCTTCCCTTCACCACTGGTTTTGTGTGGGTTTTCCTTCACTTAACTTAGCATAGCCTTCACTTCTTCTCTTATGTGTTTGTCATACTCAAGCATATCTGTCAAGCCTATGAGCATCTTTATCACCAGTGTTTTGAATTCTGCATCTGTGAGGTTGTTTATCTACTCATCGCTTAGTTCTCCCACTGGAACCTTGATCCATTTCCCCTTTTGGGCCATACTTCTCTGTCTGCTCATTCTGACAGGTTTCTGTGTTTGTTTGCCTCCATGTCCCAGGTAGAGTTGTCGCTCCTGTTACATTGTAAGGGGCAGAGCCTTAGGGATTTGTCAGTGCAGGGCAACCTGTTTCACCATGTTGTGGTGCTGTATGTGGGGGAGGGGTCCAAAAGTGAGCAATGCCACCTGCCCAGCACTTGCCCCTTTTCCAGGCACCTCTCCCACTTCCGCACCAGACTGACACCCCTCTAGCTGCTGCCCTGGCCATAGTTCCCAGAGTTGGTGGGTCTGCGGACATTCCAGGACCATGGGGGCCCTTTAAACTAGCGGTCTCTCCTGAGAGACCAGCAGTTTCTGCCTCCACCCCAACCCCCACTGGTCTGCACAGTCAGAAGCAACGAGGCTTGATTTTCCCCAGTGCTGGGACCGTGAGCTGCAAGGTCTGGTAAGGAGCTAGGAATGCTCCCCAGGTGTCCCTCTTGACTTTAAAACATATGACTGTGCTTTCTGCTGGCCTGCCGCTGATGCCACTGCTGCGGCCACCACACCGCATCCTCTCCGCCCCGCCTCCACCCCTCCTACTTGTCTGGATGAGTATTTCTTCTTTATATCTTTGTTTACTGGACTTTCATGCACTTTGATTTTCTGGAACTTCTCACTGTTTCTAGTTTTGAGGTAGTTGTATTCCTTCTTAGTTGTGGAGGGAGATGCAGTGTGTCTATCTACACCTTCATCTTGGCTGGAAGTCCAACAAGGAGAGATTTTTAAAAGTGGTAAGAGAAAAGCAGTTAGTTCCCTACAAAGGAGTTCCCATAAGACTTCCAGGTGGTTTCCCAGCAGAAGCATTTCAAGCCAGAAGGGACTGGCATGAATTATTTAAAGTAATGAAAAGAAATAAACAACCAAGGCTACTTTACCCATCAAGGCTATCATTTAAAATTGAAGGAAAAATAAAGAGCTAAAAATGTTCATTAACGCCAGACCAGAAATGTTAAAGGCTCAGCTTTTAAAAAAAGAAGAGAAAATTAAAAAAAACAGTTAAAAGAATAATCACTTTAATGTAAATGACTTAAATGCTTCAATCAAAAAATATAGGGTAGTTGAATAGATAAGAAAACAAAGCACATATATATGCTGTCTACAAGACACCCACCTAGGAACAAAAGATATACACAGACTAAAAGTAAAGGGATGAAGAAAAGATATTTCATACAAATGGAAAGGAAAAAACAGCTCAGATAGCCATACTTATATCTGACAAAACAGACTTTTTAAAAAAGGCTATAATAAGAGACAAAGAAGGACCCTACATAATGATAAAGGGAGCAATTCAACAAGAGGATATAACCCTTATAAGCATTTATGTACCCAACATTGAAGCACCTAAATGCATAAAGCAAATCTTGATGTACTTAAAAGGAGAGATCAATGTAATACAGTCATAGTAGGGGATTTTAATATCCCATAGACATTAATGGATAGATCTTCCAGATAGAAAACCAACAAAGAGACAGTGGCCATAAATGACACACTCAATTGCATGGATTTTATATATTTGGAGCATTATACCTTAAAGCAGCAAAATATACATTCTTTTCTAGTGCACATAAAACATTTTCTAGAATAGAGCAAATGTTAGGACACAAAACAAGTTCAAATAAATTTAAGAAGATTAAAATCATGTCAAGTGTCTTTTCAAACTACAATGATATGTAACTATAAATTAATCACAAGAAAAAACAACAACACACAAAGACATGGAGGCTAAATAACATGCTACTGAACAATGAATGACTTAACAAGAAGATCAAGGAAAATAATCTAAAGATACTTTGAAATAAATGAACATGAGAACACAACTCAAAATCTATGGGACACAGCAAAAGCAGTCCTAAGAAGGAAACAGATAGCATTACAGGCACATTTAACCCTTTGAATGCCATGCATAATTCAAAATTGGATCAACATGAGGAAAAGTTATATCAATATATAACCTGAGGTACAAAAAAGAGAACAAAACAAAATATGAATTATTCCCTTGTTATTTACATTTATAGTCATCAAAAAAGAGTTGCTGGGAGCAATGCTGGCACTTTGGGGAAAATTTGTCAGCGTCGCTCACAGCAACTTTGGCACTCAACGGGTTCGAGAAACAAACAAAAATCCACAATAAATTATCTAACTTTCGTCGTCGGCAGCCGTCCGTCTCAAGAGACGATGGTGTAGCTTCTTAAGAGTCTATCTGCACAGCCGAGAATGGCTGTGCAGTCTGACTCGGGAGTGACACGGTATCTGTCTCCTCCCGTGTTGAATCGACATCTTGCGATGACGCTGGAGTGTCCTCTCCAGTGGAGCTGAAGCTACAGAGCCTGGGCAGGGTGATATGGAGGGTCTGCTGTTGCCCATGCAGCAGACCCCCCCTCTCTTCGCAGCTGAAGGATACAAGGGAAAGACGGAGTCCATACAGCTTGGCTTCAGGTGCGCCGCAGGAGTTGCCAGTGTTGACTACAACGTCAAACCGCCTTAGGGACTCCGGCTCCGGATTTTCTGTCGGGGTTTACTCCCTTAGCCTTTCCCCTGAAGAGGTATGCCGCAAGGCAGCGGAGGTTTTTTGGAATCAGAGTTTTCCTTCTCTAACTTTACACTTAAAGGAACTAGAAGAACAACAAACAGAAGCCAAAGTAAATAGAAGAAAAGCAATAATAAAGGCAAGAGCAGAAGTAAACAAAATAGAGTCAAAAAAGAAAAGAAAAGATCAATGAAACCAAGAGCTGGTTCTTCAAAAAGATAGACAAGATTGACAAATTTTTAACCAAACTCATCAGAAAAAAAAAAAAGTGTCCAAATAAATAAAATCAGAAATGAAAGAGAAGTAACAACTGACACACAAAAAATTACAAAGGAATGTAAGAAAATATTGCAAACAATTATGTGTCAACAAATGGACAATCTGTAAGGAATGGATAAGTTCCCAGAAACATACAACATTCCAAAACTAAAGATAATCTGAATAGACAGATTACAACTAGTGAAATTAAAGCAGTAATTTAGAAAAAAATAAAATAAAAAATAAAAAACCTTCCAGCAAACAAAAGGCCTGAACTGGATGGCTTTACAAGCAAATTTTACTAAACATTCAGAGAAAAATAACAGCTAAAGACACTACAAAGAAATAAAAGTATAGGCCAATGTCCCTGATTAACTTAGATGCTAAAATCCTCAACAAAATATTAGCAAACAGAATTCAGCAATGCATTAAAAAGATCATACACCATGATCGAGTTGGATTTATTCTGGGGATGCAAGGTTAATAAAATATCCACAAATCAATAAATGTGATATGCCACATAAACAAAATGTTGGATAAAAACCACATGATCATATCAATAGATGCAAAAAAGCATTTAACAAAATCCAGCATCCACTTATAATTAAAACTCTTAGCAAAGTGGGAATAGAGGAAACATAACTCAACATTATAAAGGTCTTATATGTCAAATATACAGTTAACATCACACTCAATGGAGAAAAACTGAAAGTGTTTCCCTTAAGATCAGGAACAAGACAAGGATGTCTATTTTCACCACTGTTATTCAACATAGTAAAGGAAGTTCTGATTACAGCAATCAGACAAGAAGAAGAAATAAAGGGCATCCAAATTGAAAAGGAAGAAGTAAAACTGTCATTATTTGTAGATGACATAATACTGTATACAGAAATCCCTAAAGATTCCACCAAAAAACTATTAGAACTGATAAATGAATGCAGTAAAGCAGCAGGATATAAAATAAATTATCAGAAATTGGTTGCATTTTTACACACCAATAAAAAACTATCAGTAAGAGACATTAAGAAAACAATCCCATGTACAATTGCGGTAAAAAAAAAAAAAAAAAAAAAAAAAAAAAAAAAAAAAGATACCTTGGAATAAATTTAACCAAGGAGGTAAAAACCTGTACTTTGAAAATTATAAGACACTGAATAAGGAAACTAAAGAAGATAAAAATAAATGGAACCATGTATTATATTCATGGATATAAAGAAGTAAGATCATTAAAATGACCATACCACCCAAAGCAATCTATAGATTCAATGCAATTTCTATCAAAATACCAAAGACATTTCTCACAGAACTAGAACAAATAATCCAAAAATTTATATGAAACTGCAAAAAAAATACAAATAGCCACAGAAATCTTGAGGATGAAGAACAAAGTAGGAGGTATCATGCTACCTGATATCAAACTATAGTAACAATACAAGGCTATAGTAATCAAAACAGCATGGCCCTGGCATAAAAACAGACATACAGATCAATGAAACAGAATGGCCCAGAAATAAGCCCACTCCTATGTGGTCAATTAATGTTTGACAAAGGAGGCAATGGGGCAAAGACAGTCTGACAGTCTATTGAATAAATGGTGTTGAGAAAATTAAACAAATCCATGAAAAGAGAATGAAATTAAACTACCTTCTTACACCATGCACAAGAATAAACTCAAAATGGATTACAGATTTAAATGTAAGAGTCAAAACCATAAAACTCCTAGAAAGGTACATTGGCAGTAAAATCTCTAACATTTCTTTCAGTGATATTTTTTCTAATATACCTTCTCAGTTAAAATTAAAAAATAAGCAAATGGGACTAATCAAACTAAAAAGATTTTGCACAGCAAAGATAACCATCAACCAAATGAAAAGACAACCCATTGAATGGCAGAACATATTCACCAGATACAACTGAGAAGGCTTAATACACAAAATTTATAAAGAACTCATACAACTCAATACCCCCCAAAAAAACAAATAATCCAATTAAAAATGATCAGAGGACCCTAATAGACACATCTTCATAGAGGAAATACCAATGGTCGATAGACATATGAATAAATTCTACATCACCAATTACCAGACAAATGTAAATAAAACCACAATGAAATATCACTTCACACCTGTCAGAATGGTTATCATCAATATATTAGCAAACAAGTACTGGTGAAGGATGTGGAAAAAATTCTAGATGTCAAATTTTTGTATTTGGTAATTATATAAAAATACGAATTTTTATTTTCTTTTGATTTTCTAAGGTTGATCATATTTTGCCTTTTTAGTTATTTATATTTTGTTTTTGAAAATTGTCCTTAATTTTATTATCTTGTAGCTGCCGTTATTAAGGTCCCCTGGCTTCATTTTCAGAGGCTGATGCTATATCTTCAACCTTAAACTTTACCACTCAAAAGTAGCATGTTATATAAAATGTTCAGTAAAACATTTCTGCTTGGCCCTAAATTTTTCTATTTCTTGATGTTTCTAATCGTCGTCGTCGGCAGCCGTCCGTCTAGAAAGACGATGGCGTAGCTTCTTGAGAGACTATCTGCACCGCCGAGAATGGCTGTGCAGTCCGACTCGGGAGTGACAATCCCTGGCACACTTGTTACAGGTGAAGGCAGATGGCTGTTGTTGCTGCTGTTGACGCTGCTTCCGCCTCGATCTTTTCTGGACCGCCTCCTCGTTGCGCGCAGCCTCTGCACGTGACGTACCTTGCCTGACCGCGAGCCTCCAGGCTAGGCGGTCGTCTGCTTGAACTTCCCATGTGTTGAGATTGATGGAGCATTGTGTCATGTCCTTTTTGCAGATGTCTTTGAACCGCAGTTTTGGGCGCCCTGTCATCCTCTTGCCTTCTGCTAGCTCGCCGTAGAGGAGGTCCTTGGGGATACGGCCTGCATCCATTCTTTTGACATGGCCGAGCCACCTGAGGCGTCTCTCACTAAGAACTGCATGCAAACTGCTCATATTGGCTCGCTTCAGCACCTCGGTGTTGGGGACCTTATCCTGCCAGGCGACATGCAGGACGCGTCGCAGGCACCTCATGTGGAAGCTGTTGAGTTTCCTTTCGTGCCTTGCGTAGGTGGTCCACGTCTCGCTGCCATAGAGGAGAGTGCTGAGTACGCAGGCTTGGTAGATGCGCAGTCTGGTTTTCTCAGTGAGGCTGGAATTGTTCCACGCTCGCCGGTTCAGTCTGGCCATAACTGTGGCTGCCCTGGCGATTCTCCGGTTGACCTCCAAGTCGACTGACAGAGAGCTCGAGATGGTGGACCCGAGGTAAGTGAAGTCGTTGACAACCTCCAGGGTGTACCCGTCGATGGTGATGCATGGGGGAGTCCCCGTGCCTTGAGCCATAACATTCGTCTTCGTCAGGCTGATGGCTAGTCCGAACTCCTTGCATGCGTGGGAAAGGCAAGTGACTAGCTGCTGGAGTCCCTCTTCGGAGTGTGATGTCAAGGCTGCGTCGTCGGCGAAGAGCATCTCACGGATGAGCACCTCTTTGACTTTGGTCTTGGCTCGTAGACGGGCCAGGTTGTAGAGCTTGCCATCGGATCTGGTGTGAATGAAGACACCCTCGCTGCAGTCCTTAAAGGCGTATTGGAGGAGCATGGAGAAGAAGATTCCGAACAGCGTAGGCGTGAGGACGCAGCCCTGCTTTACTCCGCTGCTGACTGGGAAGGCCTCAGAGGTTGCGCCGTTGTAGGACACCGTGCTGTGCATGTTGTCGTGAAAGGACATGACCACAGCAAGCAGATGTGGTGGACAGCCAATCTTCCGTAGCAAGCTGAAGAGTCCGCTTCGACTGACCAGATCGAACGCCTTCGTAAGGTCGATAAAGGCGAGGTAGAGTGGTTTATGCTGCCTGCCCCACTGGGTGTGTGGGGATCAGAGAGGCGCCTCTCGAAAAGTGGGCCACAAAACACCCGCACCAGTTAATTCCAAGCAAACAACAAGAAAGAAGCCTCCAGCTCTTCGCCTCGCTAGCTGGAACATCAGGACCATGTGCCCCGGACTTACTGCAGACCTTCCGTGGATCAATGGTGCCAGGAAAACCGCTGTCATCGATAGGGAACTGGCACGACTAAACATCGACATTGCGGCTCTACAGGAGACCCGGTTGGCCGACAACGGAACTATCAGAGAAACCAACTACACCTTCTACTGGCAAGGGAAGTCTCCGGACCAACCAAGACAGCACGGTGTTGGGTTCGCTGTGAAGAACACGCTTGTTAACTCCATAGAGCCACCCACAGGAGGCACAGAGAGATTACTTACCCTCCGATTGTCAACAACCTTCGGCCCAGTCAGCATTCTTAGCGCGTACGCCCCAACCCTCTGCGCCACCATCGAAGAGAAAGAACAGTTCTACCATGCACTGGACGAAGCGTTATCCAAGATCCCCAGAAGTAACGCTCTCTATCTCCTTGGAGACTTCAACGCAAGAGTAGGAGCCGACCACATGGCCTGGCCCACCTGCCTTGGAAACTTTGGGAGAGGAAAGATCAATGAGAATGGTCAGCGACTGCTTGAGCTTTCGTGTCACCACGGCCTGTGCGTGACAAACACATTCTTCAAGTGCAAAGAGATCCACCAGGTGTCATGGAGGCACCCCCGCTCCCGTCATTGGCACCAGCTTGACTTCGTCATCACCAGAAGAACGGATATTGGCAGCACCCTCCTCACCCGCAGCTACCACAGTGCAGACTGCGACACGGACCATGCCCTCGTGGTAAGCAAGGTGCGCATAATGCCGAAGAGGTTGCACCACTCCAAGATGAAGGGTCGCCCACGCATCAACACCAGTTGTGCCAGCAACCCAGTTAAGACCCAGCAATTCATCAACAAGATGGAAGATGCACTCGGCGAGGGAGTGGCGGCAGATGACATTATCGAATCTAATTGGCTACATCTCCGCGACGCCATATACAACTCCGCCATTATTGCTTACGGGAAGAAAGAGCGGAAGAACGCTGACTGGTACGAGGCTCACTGGGAAGAAATGGAACCCGTGATCGAGGCTAAGAGGAAGGCCCTACTGGCTTACAAGGCCACGCCCACTCCCAGTACACTTCAAGCTCTACGGGCTGCCAGGAACAAAGTCCAGAAGACCGCCCGCCACTGTGCCAACACCTATTGGCTAAACCTGTGCAGAAGCATTCAGGAAGCCGCCGATATAGGCAACGCACGAGGAATGTATGAGGGTATCAAGAAGGCAACAGGCCCAATCCCCTCCAAGATCGCCCCCCTTAAGTCCAAGACAGGTGAGGTCATCACTGACCAGGAACAGCAAATGCGGCGGTGGACCGAGCACTACCTCAAGCTGTACGCAACGAGGAACACCGTAACAGACACTGCTCTTAACGCCATCCCAGACCTACCAGTCATGGAGGAGCTAGACACCCCACCTACTGCGGCAGAGCTCAGCAAAGCCATCGACTGCCTCGCTTGCGGGAAAGCACCAGGAAGCGACGGAATCCCTCCAGAAATCCTAAAGAGCGGGAAACCAGTCCTGCTACAGCCGCTCCACCATCTACTCTGTCTCTGCTGGAAGGAGGGTTACATGCCCCAGGATATGAGAGACGCCAACATTGTCACCATGTACAAGAACAAAGGAGACCGCAGCGACTGCAACAACTACCGGGGCATCTCTCTCCTCAGCGTCGTCGGCAAAGTATTCGCCCGGGTCGCTCTTGCCCGCCTGCAGACCCTTGCTTCCCGCATCTACCCAGAGTCCCAGTGTGGCTTCAGAGCTGGCCGATCAACAGTGGACATGATCTTCTCCCTACGCCAGCTGCAGGAGAAGTGTCACGATGTTTCTAATAGATTCTGATTATCCCAATTTTCCAATTCATCACTGTATGGTCACCATTACTTTTTGTTTAATTTGCTAACAAAGTTAAATTTTTATTTTTATTTTTTATTTATTCATTGATTTTAGAGAAAGAGGAAAGGAGAGAGAGAGGGAGAGGGAGATTGTGAGGGAGAAGGAAAGGGAGAGAGAGAGAGACAAAGAGACAGTGAGACAGAGACTGATTTGTCATTCCACTTATTTTATGCATTCCTTGATTGATTCTTCCATGTGCCCTGACTGGGGATCAAACCTGCAACCTTGGCTTATCACAACAATGATCTAACCAACTGAGTTAACCAGCCAGGGCCAAGATAAAATTTTTTTAGAGGCTGGCTTCGTATTTTTGTTATGACCCTACCTGGGGTCAAAAGCCTTCCACAAAGTAAGTCCAGCCTCTTTTTTTCCTAGTTTGTATCTTGCCGTATATAGATTTTACTGTATTAGTATTACAGGTGTGAGGTGACATCTCACTGTGGTTTTAATTTGCACTTCTGTCAGAAACACTAATTTGAAAGAATATATGCACCCTTATGTTCATTGCAGCATTATTTAGAATAGCCAAGATTTGGAAGCAACCCAAGTGCCCATCAGCAGATGAGTGGTTAAAAAAGCTGTGGTACATTTCCACAATGAAATACCACTCAAATGTAAAGAGAAAGGAAATGTTTACTTTTGCAACAGCATGGATGGACCTGAAGAGTATTATGCTCAGTGAAATAAGCCAGTCAGAGAAAGACAAGTACCATCTGATTCCACTTATATATGGAGTCTAATTAACAGAATAAACTAACAAACAAAATAGAAACGTACATAGATACAGAGAAGAGACTGACAGCTGTCAGAGGGGAGAGGTTTGGTGGGGGGCTGGGTGAAAAAGGTGAAGGGGTTAAACAAAAACAAAAACAAAACCTCAGACACAGGCAACAGTCTGGTGATTACCAGAGGCTATGATGGCATCATGCTCATTTCTTCAGAGAACTTTCAGCGACACACCTTAGTCATCCCAGTTTTGAATATATTTGTATTAGTCAGGGTTTGCCAGGGAAACAAAATCAACAGCAGGTGTGTGTGTGTGTGTGTGTGTGTGTGTGTGTGTGTGTGTGTTTCTCTTTCTTTGTATACAAAGAAGAGGGGTGGAGGGAGAGAGAGAAATTCAAATTTATTTTAAGGAATTGGTTGACATGAATGTACAGTCTTCCAAGTCCAAAATTTTCAGGGTTGGCTGGCAGTCTGGAGACCCAGAGAAGATTTAATGTTGTAGCACAAGTTCAAAGTCAGTCTGCTGCCAGAATCCACTTTTTTAACAGACATCAGTCTTGCAGTGAATGTAAGGATCCAGATATCTTTTGGGACGTTTTCATTCCTATACTGTTTTCCACAGTGGTTGCACCAATTTATAATCCCACCAGCAATGCGTGAGGGTTCTCTTTTCTCTACATCCTCCTCACCGACACTTGTTATTTGCTGACTGCTTGATTATTTACAATAGCTAAGCTATGGAAGCAACCTAGGAGTCCATCAATACATGAATGGATACGGAAGAAGTGGTATATATACGTAATGGAACATTACCCAACCATAAAAAATAATAAAATCTTGCCACCTGCAACAATATGGATGGACCTAGAGGGAATTATGCTAAGTGAAGTAAGTCAGAGAGATAAAAACAAATACTCTATGTTCTCACTAATAAAAACAAAAGCAAGCAGAAAAACAAAACAAAACAGAATGAGACTCAGATACAGAAATAAAAACTGATGGCTGCCTGGAGTGAGGGAAGTAGCAGGTGGGGTGTAAAAAAAGGTGAAGGAGACTGGAGATACAAACTTCCAGTTATAAAATAAATAAGCCATGAGGAAGTAGTGCTCAGCACAGGGAATAAGGCCAATAATATTGTGATAACTGTGCTTAGTGACAAATGCTTACTACATGTTTGATGGCAACTACATTGTAAGATAGATATATAATCACTGTTGTACACCTGAATATTGTATGTCAACTCTACTTTAATAAAAAAAATTTTAAGAAGAAACAACAATTTACTTGATTAAAATAATGGCAGAAAATAGGTGAATTCTGTAAAAAAAAAAACCACAAAGCTCCAGAATAGTCTACAGCACTTAGCATAATCATTCCATTTAAATAATTTCTCAATAAAAATACTTTAGTTTCAGAAATGCAAGCAGCAACATCTAAAGGCACTTGAGAATATTTTATATCTATTGCACTGTTTGCACAATGCTTCTGAAGGAAGTTGTTCTCCTTTAAGGAGTCCGTAAAGATATATTTTCATTACTTTGAAGACATATTTTGAGTACTTTTCATCCTGTTTCTTAACATCCACACTTATGCATTTTTAATTTTTCTGTCAGTTTTACAAAAGATATTGTCTTGTATCTCATAATATAATTTTTTAACTCTTTAGATTATGTATTACATTAATTGTCATAGAGCCTTATGTCTTTTGATTTAATTCCAGTATGCTTGAAATAGATATTTTTTAAATATATTAGTAAAGAAGAAATTAAGTTTTATTTTGGGAGTACTTTTCAAAACCAGAAATTAATAAAAGCTAGGATTTAATTTTAATTACATGGAAATTACTTGGAATAAAATCTATAAAATGATGTCAAAAGCATTGTTATAAAAGAGTGACTTTCTCATTTAAAAACCTACTATTATCTTTTATTTCCTATGAGAGCAAACTCTTCATCCCAGTGATAGTAATAAATCTCCCTTCTCTGAAGCTGTCCTACTGCACTTCCTGCTAGTCAGTAACATTCCTGACATGATGATTTATGAATTCAGATAAATCACCCCTTATCTCTTTGGAAGTTTAAATGTATCTCCGTTTTCCTCTCACACATCAAATGTTCTTGGTTTCTCCCTCTTCACTTAAAAATAATCTGCCTGTTACTGAAGGATTATTTCAAGTAAATGCTCCAAAAAGTAAGCCTTGATAATTCCCAATATGTTTTTTTCTCATCTTCCTAACTCTTCACAGAGACTATTTTTTAAATACATTTCAAATTTGATTTATTGAACTTTACAGCTTTTGTTTGCTTCTAAAATTTCTATATTACTTTTTATGTGTACTTGTTGCCCTCAACAAGAGTATAATTTCTCAAAGCCAGATATTAGGTCATATGCAATGTTTGCGTCTGGTATAGTTTTCAGCAATTGCCAAAATTAAGTCATCAAACAAACTCTAATTAGTTTAGGAATTAGCCTGTTCATGTAAACTGACAGATGAACTAGAATCATTTGGCTGGGAAAAATTAAAATACAATTCTTTAAATGAAAGTAGTCCTCTATGTTTTAATGGGAATTAAAAATAAAAAAAACAGACTTAAGTAATAATATGAAATGAGTGATAAGACAAAGAAGGACTGAGTCTCTGGAAATCAGAGATTTTAGAAAGTTTGTGGAAGCTCCTTTGTAAGTTTTAAAAAGCAAGGTATATTTTACGTTCTGAAGTTATTTCCATGAGGTTCTCTCATAGGGAAAGGGCATTTATTAGTGGTTCCTCTAGGTCTGTCTTATCTTTATATATGCTTTAAACCAATTGCAGTTGCTATTATATTTGTAGAAAATTGAAGACAGCTGAATTTAAAGTGGTCAAGATAATTTTATGTGTAATATATTTTAATCCCTAAATGTACTATACAGTGTGTTTCTATGAAGTACATGATTTGCATACGAACACAAAGAAGGCTGGCAGCACAGTCTGTCAGTTACTGTGACATCAGTCTGTTTTTTATCCTGGAATACATAATTAACTTAAAATTATTAATTAACAAAGTAATTGTTACTAGTGATGAATGTTCAGTAATAAAGACTATTTTCTATTTGAGTACAATAAAGGAAACACCAAACTGAAATAATCTTGCAGTTCTCAGAGATTTAATGACTTTACTTTATGCCCTTTCTTGAAATTGCTACAGGGCTTTCTACACTGAATATTTTGACAAATGATATTTGGTCCAAATACACACATACAATATGATCCCAAACACATGAACATATTTGGAGAACTTGTAGGCTCCTTTATTATTTGTGGCTAATTGAACTGGAAAAGGTTATCATTGCAAAAGCTGATATTTATTTATCTTATAATTAGAAACACATTTGTATAGCTCACTAGCGTTCTGTAGGGGGTAAAGCCTGTATGTTGTTTGGCATCATTTAGGTAGCATAATGCACTGCATTGAATTAGACAAAGCCAAAAGCACTCTACAAGATAATTGCTTTCAGATCTGACAGCTCCTGGCACTCTTGATTGATTATAATTCAATTTATTAGAGTTTTGCTAGTATAAAATCCTTCTGCTTTTAACTATCTGAATACTTATAAACTATGTATTAGCAGTTGGAGTAAATATACTCTGTTCATTTGAAAAATAAGACTACTAATGATAAGTGGCAAGGTACCTGGGATAAAAACAGAATCAAAGCATTGATCAGTATTTGACAGCAATGCCTACAAGTAGCTGGAAATTTTGAAGAGAAATCAGAAAAAAATTATTTGAGTCTCTTGACTATGAGGGTAGCTATTAGTGTAATTATATGTAAAGAAAGCTAGAGATGAGACCATAAATGGTAATCTCCTCCATGCTACCTTTGGAGGATAAAATGTTCTCCTGAATAACTTATTAGATAAAAAAGAAAGAGAAAAGGTCTAGAGTTCAGGCTAGAGCAGACCATTTTGTTTGGGAAAATGCTCTGTCATTATGAGAAAATGTCAGTGATTGCTGACGGGCCAGTTTAGCTTTATAGCACAGACTTTCCCTTTGGCCACATGTGCTTGAATCAATGTGGATACCTGAATCCAGGGCAATTCAATTTTATGCAGGTAAGCAGGAGCAAACAGATTCTATCTCAGAAAATTTTATTAAGAGACTCACACTCCAACATGGAATCCCTAAATGAGTCTTGAAACAAAATGCCAGGGCTGGAGTAATTATATTTGACCATGTGACAGTGATGAGAGAAAAATAATTCTTCAAAGAAAGTCAATATATTAAAAATATTTGGAAAACAGTCCTAGCCTAAAAGAAGTATGAAAAAAATAGTTACTTAATTATTTATATGTTTTATGCCCCTCATAGAACCTATTCAGAGTTATATGCCTTTAATAGGGATTCAAACAGATTACATAAATTCATTGATCTTTTATAGGGACAGTATATTGTCTGTTTACTTTTTAAGAGATACTTGCAAATATTTTTCATAAAATGACAGGATATATTTACTATTCAATATCTTTTATTGGGTTGGCCAAAAAGTTCATTTAGTTTTTTTCGTACAATGGCTCTAGTGGTGCTTAGTTCTCTCTAACTTTATTCGAAACAATTCTGCTAAACTGTATTGTGACAGCTGTCATATCAGCATTCATTAATATATATATATATCAAAATTGGTGAATTTTTGTGCAGCCATTTTAATATTAAAAATGGAAGAAATGCAACATTTTCAGTGCATAGTGCTTTATTATTTCAAGAAAGGTAAAAATGCAACTGAAACCCACACAAAAAAGATTTGTGTAGTGTATGGAGAAGGTGCTGTGCCTGATTGAACAAATCAAAAGTGGTTTGCGAAGTTTCTTGGTACTATTGACACTTTGGCCAAATAATTCTTTGCTGTGGGGTTGTCTGGTACATTGGAGGAGGTTTAGCAGCACCCCTGGCCTCTACCCACTAGATGCCAATAGAGGGAGATAGCTGACATACTCAAAATATACAAATCAATAAAGTTATTGGTGAAAATGGAAAATGTGTCTTATTTTATGGAAAAAATTAAAGGGACTTTTTGGCCAACCCAACACTATACTTTTACTATATATGTGCTTATATACATATCTATTTCTATATGATTATAATTATTATGAATCAAACACAATTATATATAAGCTATATACTATATAGACATGTATTATGTATGCATATATATCCTGAACATTTTATTCAGTCTTTAAGCCCTATCTCACCTATTGTGTGTGGTCCTTCTTAAAACCTCAGTTTAGTGCCTTAAGCCTTTGTACTGCTTCTTTGAATCTCCTACATGCATGCATGCGGTGTTCCTTCATACAATACATAAATGCAGGGGATCCTCTTCTCTGGTATCTATAGCACCAAGGTTTCCCAGACATGTTTCCCTATGTCTTCCAGCCAAAACAGAAGCCTCCAGGTCTCGTAGTTTTAACTTCCCTGCTGCTGCATCACTTTGCTTACTTTCTATGAAAATTTATTTTTAAAAAAGCATAGAAAACACACTGTAGCAATTACTGATCCAAGTTTTGACTTGCCTGAATAATCTGCCTCTTTATGTTGACACTAAAGAATTCTCAGGCAAGTTACTTTTATAAAAAATAAAATTTCTAATCTTATCGATAAGTTTTTAGCTACTATAATCAGGAGAGTCTACGCTACCACAGCAAAAGCAGAAACACAGCATTCCTCTGTAAAATCATATCAATACATTTAGATTTATGATATATCTTAAAAGTTAACTAGATAGATCACTGACCATGTACTTTAAAATTCTTTTATGTTTTCCTACATTTTCATCAATGCTGGGTATTAGCAAACTTTATCATTTTTGTTAGTTTAAGAGAAGGAAACCAGTAGACTCTCATTGCTTTACATTCTATATCCTGATACATGTGATATAGCTGTTTGTATTACTTTTTATCAAATTGTCTGATCATGACATTCTGTTCTTTATATTTTTTTGTAAACCTATAACACAGTGAGTTTACTTGGAAATATTTCTCAAACCATGGGAAAATATAATTAATGCTGTGAGCAAGTCCCTTCTCAATTTAAGAAGATATTTGCTATTTTCTTCAAAATTTTCTTAGATCATTTCTTCCAAAAGCATAAACTTAATGCTGGAAATATACTAGAAGTTTCAAGATTGACCTATCTTTTAAGAACACATTTATTTGCATCTGAAGAACCACAGTAACACTGAATGCTGGAGATGATGTGGAGCAACCCTCGCTCATTGCTGGTGGAAACATAAAATGGTAGAGACATTTAGGAAGACAATTTGGCAGTTTTTTATAAAACTGAACATAATTTTAACATTACAATTTAGCCACTGTGCTCCTTGGTATTTACATAATGGAGTCAAAAATTTATGTCCACAAGAAAACCTGCACAAAGATGTTTAGCAACTTTCTTTAAAATTACCAAAGTATGAAAGCAACCAAGATGTACTTCGGTATGTGACTGGACAAATAAATCATTGTACATCTAGTGTTGAAAAGAAATGAGCTACCAAGGCATGAAAAGACATGGAGAAACTGTAAATACATATTAATGAGTGAAAACATCCAATCAGTAAAGCTACATATTTCATGATGCCATATGGCATTCTGGAAAAGGTAAAACTATACATACATTAAAAAAGACCAATGGTTTCCAGAAGTTGGGGGAATAGGGGTGATATATGTGGAGCACAGAGGATTTTTATGGCAGTGAAAATCCTCTGTATGATACTATAACGATGGATATATTTGTCTAAACCCATAGAATGTACAATTTCAAGAGTAAAATGTAAAATAAACTATGGACTTTGGGTGATTATAATATGTCAGTGTAAGTTCATCAATTGTAACAAACATACCACTCTAGTGGGGATGTTGATAATGAGAAAGGCTATGCATGACAATGAGAAAAGGGAACTCTGTACCATTCTCTCAAACTTGCTGTAGAATCTAAACTGTTGTGAAAATAATAATAATAATAACTTTAAAAAAATAGTAGGGTTCTGTAAAAACCTGATTTACAAAAGAGGAAAATTTAATAGAATATGAGCATAGGAAATTTCTCTGAAAGTATCCACTATGGAGTTCCTTAATGTAAATTCTCCTGATTAGCTTAAGGGAGTGTTGAAAACACATAATTTTTTTTGGTAGAGTGTTCAGGGACTAAAGAAAATTAAAAGATGGTATAGAAATTTATGAGATATAAAGATAAAATATCACTGGACATACTTCAACACAAAAAAATAATTTTATTTACAAAAAAGTATTTACCAGTCACTAATCACAAACATATCTAGAACAGAGGATGAGAAGTCCTTACATTTTACAATATTACTGAGAACAACTCATTCTCTGTACCCAGGAGCATCCATGGGTTCTCGGGAGGAAATGCCATCAATAGTGCAGACCACTGACCTCAGTAGGGCTGATCCCAATGCACACAGGCCTGTGGGGTTGAACTTTTTCACTAGTAAAGACAGATTTTCTTTGGAAATTGTTCCAAAACAAAGAACTTTTTTCAATATAAGTGTAAATAATGACTGTATGTTTTATAGAAAATATAACTTTCTCTGTTATCTTATGGGTTGTCAAATCTAAGGAAGACCCTGAGCAAAGCTAGTTGTAGCATAGGAAATAGGGATACACAGTTTCTTAGCTCCCTTTTTGTTTAACAGAAGGGTTCATTTTAGAAAGGTAATAGTTTTAAGGACAAGGATATTGTTTCAGCAGGAGCTCTTCATTAGCAAGAAATGTGGTTTTCATTGTATAGCATAAATAGGTGGAGCACAGGATGTTTTTTGTTTTGTTTTCAAGTGTATGACTTGATAACACATCACAGAGTTTCTATAGTCGTTCACTTACTGTTCTAATAAATGAATTGGCAATATTACATGCCACAAATCATAATTGATTTTTAAACCACTGGTTACATAATTTTATTATAAACTGCCTTCCTTCTCTAATTGTAAATCAAATCATGTCAGCACTGAAAATTACTGTCATCAAAGAAAATTTATCAATGTAACAACCTATAATTAATAGAATTGATGCACATGGAAGAATGCACTTATTAAAGTTAGCAATAGATGACTGAAGGTAGAACAAGCTTGACATTGAAAGTTTATTTTAGACTACTATCCTGAAGATTTTATCTGAATTTTTATCTATATAGTTTGAGTTTAATAATAGTTGCATACATCTCCTAATCAATTGCATCATCAAATCATATTGAAAGAAGTGGCTCTCATCAAGGACAGCCTGGTTTTAGTGAGTAAGGACTTAATTCATTAAGAGAGTCTTGAAAATATAACATGTATTGCTATTCAACTGCTCTGTTTTTAATCTCACAGGATATAGAATGCCTACAGTGCTTGTGTGAAAGTGTGTATGTACAGATAGTCTTCATGTTGGTGATGTGTGTATAAGAGTATTCATGGTATAGATGTTCTTTCCAGGGGATAGTTCTCTTGTTGATCACCATTATTATTTTCCCCTTAGAAATTGCCACACCTTAAATAAATCCTTAGTTATAGTTCAAGAAAAGTGGAAATCTTGAGTGTTACATCTGTTAATACCAAGGTTGGTTTTTTTTTTTTCCTATGGCAACATTGGATGCTAAAATCAACAGATACTTTTGGTTCAAGAAAAAGACTAGGGAAACACTTACTTTGTTTTTCTAGAAACTATATTTAAATAAAAGTACAGAAATATAAAAATTAATAAACCAATAAAAGCCAAGAAACAGTGAAATTCATTAACCACAGAAAGGTTTTGCTACATTGCTGAAAAGCAAAGAAAAGCAAAAAGGTTTAAAACAAGGAAACAAAAATTATTTTAGGAAAAAATATTCATTGAATGAACTCCAGGGGCCACTCAGTATACTCCCACATTAACTCTGTATGGATTACAGTAGATTGTTGGTGGGCAAGTCAAGAAAACATGTAGTGAAAGTCTTCAACCACAGCTTGTCAGCTACACTTTATTGGCACTACTACAAATTCATCCAATGCTGCCCATCCCTAGGTTCATTTGATATGACTGGAAACTGGTGTTATAAAAATTGTAAATTAGAAGTATACTCACCTGGCAACTATAAATTGCTGTTATTATCAAAATGTTTTTAGTAACTATTAAATTAATTATTTTAAAAAATACTTTGCCTTCACAAATTCTGTCTCAACTTGCTTGCTTCTTCAAAGCCCAATTATCTCAGAATAACCATTTGCCAATTAATGTTATTTTGCCTTATAAGGACAAATAAGATGATATTCTGTATCTCAAAAAAGCATCCTGTTCATCTATTCCCATTTGACAAGAAACATCAAGAAGTAGATTTTTCTGGATTATCCTGGTCCAAATTTCCTTTTATTGTCCTGAAACCATAGGATGAATCATATGTTTAGAAAATCTCTTGTCTTTGGGAAATAAGTCTGACATGTAATTATCTTTTTTAGAGTTCCTATAAGAAATCATTGTCCCAAATTTGTACCAGCCTACTATTTTTGCTCAAACAAAGAAAATCAGGAGACTGTTCTTTACTGCACTCTCCTCAAATGATATTAAAGAAATATGGTTAAATATCATAAGTGTGAATCATTTTTGCTCTAGAGAGGTTAGAAAGGATTTATAATATTTCTCCTTTTTACAAACAGAATTTTGACCTGAATGAATCCTTCTGTGTCCCACCAGCCTCAAAGTTTACTGGGGATGAAAGTCCAAATTTTCTCTGACTTAGTATAAAAGGAATCTCGTGAGCAGATAGCTAAGACTAATTTTATAATATACGAATTGTGTCCAATGCTATTTTAAATAGATTTTAACTAAAAATATATATTCAAATATTTTTACTGACCTATATGATACTTGGTTCTGAAACTCCTACATGTCATATGAGCCCCCATAAATAGAGAAAACACGCCCATGAAGTCAAGGAAACAAGATCCAAACTAGATAAAATCATGTGCAGGCCAGGATTTTTCAAATCTTTCTTGTCGTGCTGAAACTTCTAGCTCCTGGAAAATAACACACTTCTTTTTTCCTAGACACCCAAAAATATGGCTCCTCTCTTGGGCATTAACAATATCTAGCGTTACATTTCGATGCCAATAAGATCCAGTGAAGAGTGGATTCAGCTGGCATACTCGTAATGATCAAACTGTGTGGAATAATCTACTGGTGAACTTCTCTTGGGATAAATCACAATTTGTCTAGCATATAATCTTTGCATATTTGGATGCTTCAAACTAGACAAAAAAAAAAACTAAACTACAAGGCTCCATTGGTGGTCCTTGACCTTCTACATCTTTTGGCCCTAGAACCAAGTATGGTCTATGATCAGTTTATGAGTTTAACTAAAGACCTCTTGTTGGGCAAGGCATCTGCTTATTATGATGGATATGGCATGGTGTCAAGTAGAGGGAGAAAACGATAACAGATGATGAATATACCATGAGGAAACACCACAGTCCAGAGCAGAAGCTCTGTGATCACAAGAGCTGGGTTCAAATCCTGACTAAGCCTCAACTAACTATGTGAGCTGAGGAAATGTCTAAGGTTTTAAATGTTGTTTTACCTGGTTTCTAAAGGGAAGTGAAGAAAGAAATGAACAAACAGAACAGAAACTACTCATAGATATAGAGAACAGACTGATAGTTGTGGGGTGGGGGGACCGTGTGAAAAAGGTGAAGGAATTGAGTACAGATTGGTAATTACAAAATAGTCATGGGGATGTGAAGTACAGCATAGGAAATACAGTCAATAATACTGTAATAACTATGTATGGGGCCAGGTGGGTACTGGAAATATCAAGGGGAACACTTTGTAAAGTACATGATTGTCTAACGACTATGCTATACACCTGAAACTAATACAAAAATAATATTGAATGTAAACTGTAATTTCAATTTTTTTTTAAGTAAGAAAAAATTATTTGTTAAAAAGTAAAGAAAGAACTTGCTTGCCGGGAAGGGATGACGCAGGGCTCCATGTCCGCTCCTCAGAAACTTTCACACCTGGCTGGTGATGCTGGTGGCCAGGACAGCCATGGAGGAAGTACACCTGGCTCTGGGTCTCACAGAGAAGCTGAGGAGGTCCCCAGGAGAGGTGGGCCACATCCAGGCAGGATCTATGTGTCTCCAACACTCAGCTTTGGGCAGGCTCTGGCCTCCGGGACCCAGGGAAGGTGCCAATGAGCCTGCAGAGCCGGTGCCCAGGCAGTGTGAGCTCTGCCAGTTGGGTCTCAAAGGTCCTGAATAGTCCCCGTTTGGTGGCCCATCTGGTGCAAAACACCTGCAACCCACTGCTAGCAAGTTCAGAAGGGGTTAGCCAGCCGTGTAGGCCTCACCCATTGGCCTTTGCTCCCTTTGCCATTCTCTCTTCAGGAGCGTTGGACTTGCAGCATCCCATATCCCCAGCCGCGCTCCCCATCCCACCCTCACACACACGCCCCAGCCCAACCCCCACCCCCCAGCTTTCTCTGTGACATCACAAGCCCCTGGCTGAAGTTAGTTCTGTGCATGCTAGGCCTTAAGAGACATGGGAATAGAGAGACGCTTACCTAGTTTCTACTGTATTCTCAGGTTCGTTTGGCGTACAGTCGGCTCTAGATGGGCAGTTTGCTGTCTCGGTTTCTTCTGTATTCTCGCCAACACTGTCCCTTGCTTCTCCCTGTCTACTGTAATGACGCCCCGCCTGGCCAAACCCACCTTGCCACTTTCACACTTGCCTTTGTCCCTGGTTACAGGCTGTTTCACCTGGATTGTGTGCCTATACCGTCTGGCTTTGACGTTGGGCCAAGAGGTGGTATTCCCACACACAGACTACACGCGCTCTTCTGAGGATCCTCCCCTTGGGAAACTGGAAGGACCCTCCAAAGAGGCCCATGCTGCCTGCTTGTAATTCCATGTGTGGACAGTCAAGAACAGTCAATATCCCTCAATATCCCTCCTCCAGGCTCAGATTTTCTCTCTTACATGCACCGCCTGAGCAGGTAGTCAAGTCAGTGAAGCCAATCCCAGCCAGTACCATCCCACTTTCTTGTCCAAAGGAGATGAAGGTGATGGTCCAAGACATTCCCCCCCAAAGGGATGGCAAAGAATGAAGATAATGGGCAGGACAATCCGAACAGCCTGCATAGCAGTGGGGACCTACCACTGACATCTAGGCCCCTGAAGACCAAGGGAGTCCTCACTTTTTGCATTCCTGGGCCTCTGGACCTCAGTACCAACACCCACAAGATGACTTGAGTGGAAATGCTCAGATGTCTCCCATGGGCTTTCTCCGAAGGCCGGGTGGTCCCAAGCTCACAGAGCCCTCCAGAGGTGTCCTGCCTCCTCTGAAGCTTGACTCAGAAGCAGCGGTGCTCTCTGACCCAACACCATGCTGCGCGCTGCTGCATGAGGACCACCCACCCGGCTTCCCAAGTTACTAACAGTGTAAGGAGATGCTCTGCCCACCAAGGAGCAATTCTCCCCTGGCTTCTTCCAGCAGGAAGCCCTGCAAACAAAAAATTTTCCATATCACTTTTGCTACCACTGCTGTGGGACTCTGGTGAGCTGCCCCCACCTCTTAAACTGCCTTGCCTTGCTATTGACAAAATCCTGGGCACCTTGGAGAACACCTTAAAGGACAAAAATAAGATCAAGTCTAATTCTAGTACCACTCAGCTGACCCTCTATCTCTCTCACTGGTTCGGCAATTGCAGACACCCTGCCCCCGACCACTCAAACTAGGCAGATCCCTGCTACTGTCACAGCCATCGTACCGGCAAATTTAACCTCTCACACTACTACACAAGTTAATGAAATTGAAATGGATACCACTTCCCCTTCCCAGAGGGACCTTTCCCATTCTGTCCCTGTGTCCAGAGAGGATGACATCGAGGCTATGGACACCATTCCTCTCTCCTGACCACAGTGTTATAGGTGCTTCCTTTTTCCTACCCATTCTGCAATGGGCCCTTATCTTTGCCCCATTACATATTAAATAAAACCTGAGTACTGTTAATCTGCCTCTGCTCCTGTGTCTTTTTAACTCAGCTGTAGAGGAAGAACTGACATATGAATGTTGATGTGTTGAGGTAGGCTTAACCATGCAAAATTTCCTGTGTCCCAGTGACTGAAATGTGGAAGTAGCAACAATTTATGACTGCACATGCTGACTCCTGAAATCTTTATTTTGAGTGCAAGGAATGATAATCCAGGAGGAAGTAAGGTCCAGAGGAGGGAGATGTAGTGACTCACTCTTGCTCTTTTCTCTATGCTTTTCTCTTCTCTCCCACCACGCTGACATCAGTAGAGGCTAGAAAATTTCTAGTAGTTAGAGAAAACCAAACTTTAGGGTGTTTTTTTGTTTTGTTTTGTTTTTTAATGTTGAAATGGTTTTGTGTGCGTGTGTGTGTGTGTGTGTGCGCGCACGCGCCTTATTTTAGACATAGGCCAGCCATCCTCACACATTTCCCATTGCATCCAGAGATGATGAATTTGGCATCTAGATTCTTTAGTCTAGAGGAACAAAGTAAGAAAAAGTTCATGCCTGCTCTTTAATTATTGAAATTTTATGTTTCAGGTTTCTTTGGGTATTTTCAAAAGAATATAAGCACCCCTGTGTTCGCTGCAGCATTATTTACAATAGCCAAGATTTGGAAGCAGCTCAAGTGTCCATCAGCAGATGAGGATAAAACAGCTATTGGAATAATACTCTGTCATAAAAAAGGAGAAAACTTTACCCTTTGGAACAGCACGGATGGATGGACCTGGAGAACATTGTGCCAAGTGAAATAAGCCAGTCAGAGAAAAATAAATATCATATGATTTCACTCATATCTGAAATCTAATGAGCAAACTGAACTGCAAGGCAAAATAGAGACAGACTCATAGATAAAGAGCAGGTTGACAGCTCCGGGGGTAGGGAAGTGGAGGGATCAAGCTAAAAAGAAAGAGAAGAATTCATGGACACAGACAATAGTGTGGTAGTTGCAGCGGGCAAGAGGGGAGGTGGAAGAGGGTATAGGGGCATAACTGGTAATGAAAAAACACAATAAAAAAAATTTTAAAGAAAAGTTATGTTTACATAGATTTTACCATACTGCTTCAAAATATTAGAAAAGGTCCTCTTTAATAAGCAGCATGGCTCTAATCCAAATTGCTAAAATATTAAATCATACAAGTTAAAATTGTGCTAAAATATTAAATCATACAAGTTAAAAACAAAAACACCATTACAGAGTTGCGTGAACTCCTCCAGGGACCTTGATGCTGATTCATTTATTCTAAGTTGTTTATTACAGTTCCAGAGGATCAGTGCTCCCTCATACTGGCTTCAGAGAATCACCTGCCCTTTGTGGTCAGAAATGCCTCTCAGAAGCAGGGTTGAAATCCACTTTGCTTCTATTAGTCCCACATCGTCTCTATGCCTGGCAGTAGTACCCAGTTCTGGCTGACCCTACAGTTCTGCAGGGTCTCCACTGGACTTAATAAAGGCAAAATTCCTGACTCTGTGGAGCCTACATCTGGTTGGAGGGAGGAAAAGAAACAACAAACACATGTAAATTATTCATCACCTGCTCGGTTAGCCAGTAACAAATGCGGTGGAGAAGAAAGAAGTATATGGAGGACTGGGACTGTCAGGAGAGGGAAGCGGTGTTTGCAGTTTAACCATGGACAGGCCTCCCTGGGAAGATGGGGTTTGACTAGTCTAACAGGAGGCAGCTGAGTCAGACACCTGAGGGAAAAGCGTCCCAGATCATGGAAATCATCCCTGCGAAGGCCCAGGGGAAGAATGCCTCAGATCCTCAGGGAGCAGTTCGTAAACAAATGTGGCTGGAACAGAGTCAAGTGGGAGGGAGGAGAGGACATGAAGATGGGTGTTGAATTCCCCACACTGCCATTTATTTGCTGCATAATCACAGATGACTCAACCTCCGAACATGGTGAACTTGGTGTTTCTTCTGTGGCCTATTTACCTTGGAAGATTTTGGAAAGATAAAATAAAACAGTGTAGGGAAGTGACTTATAAGCCACTTTGTTATTGTTCTATACATTAAGAGAGATATATAGAACATCTAGAAAATATAGAAGATAATAAATAGGTAGGTAGATAAATAGAAGATAGAGTTATAACTGAATACTCCCCACTAAAATAATTCAGGTGTTGAAGCCCTAACCCGCAATGATATTTGGAGATGGGGCCTTTGGGAGGAAATTATGTTTAGAAGAGGCTATCAGAGTGGAGCTGTCAGAGGGGATTAATGCTGTTAAAAGAAGAGAAAAGGATGCAAGGCTTTCTCCTTCTGCCATGTGAGGACACAGCAAAAAGGTGACTCTCTGAAAGCCAGAAGAGACTTCACTAGGAAATGAATCTGCCTTAATCTTGGATTTCTCGGCCTCCAGAACTGTGAGAAATGAAGGTCTGTTGTTTAAGTCCCCCAGTCTATGATAATTTCTTATAGCAGCCTGAGCAGATAAACAGATAGGTAGATAGGTAGACAGACAGATAAATGATAAATACACAAATACATAGGTGATGGTGGAGACAGAACGTATATAGGCATAGTGTGTATACTTAATGAGTGGCTGAAGCAGCAGTGCTTTGATTGTCTTCACTAGGCAATTCAAATAGAGGATCCCCATTTTAAAGGGAATGTGAAAGTATTTGCTTTTATGAAGTAAAACTATGGAAAAAATATGATAACTGTCCCTAAACATGCATAACACTGAGCCTAATGCAACATTCATGAGATTAGCCCTGTAAAAACAAAAACACCATTACAGAGATGCGTGGACTCCTCCAGGGACCTTGATGCTGATTCATTTATTCTAAGTTGTTTATTACTATTCCAGAGGATCAGTGCTCCCTCATACTGGCTTCAGAGAATCGCCTGCCCTTTGTGGTCAGAACTGCCTCTCAGAAGCAGGGTTGAAATCCACTTTGCTTCTAATAGCCCCACATCCTCTCTATGCCTGGCAATAGTACCAGGAACATTCTTAAAATCCACACTTCTTGCCATGGCTGGGTGGCTCATTTGGTTAGAGCATCATCCTGTACACCCAAAGGGTTGCAGGTTCAATTCCTGGTCAGGGCACATACCTAGACTGTGGGTTCAATCCCCATTTGGGGCATGTATAGGAGGCAACTGATCAATGTTTCTCTCTCTCATTGATTTTTTTTTCTCTATCTCTCCCTTCCTTTCTCTCTAAAATCAATAAACATAGCCTTGGGTGAGGATTAAAAAGAAATCCATACTTTTTTTATTGATTTTTAATAATTTATTTTTGTTGCATTTTTTTCTATTACCATTTATCCCCCTTATACCTTCCTTCACCTCCACCGTCACCACAGTGTTGTCCGCATACATGAGTCTTTTTTCTTTTTTGCTCTATCCCTCCCCTGCCACAACCCCCAGAGCTGTCAGCCTGCTCTCCATCTGAGTCTATCTTTATCTTGCTCATTAGTTCAGTTTTTTCATTAAATTCCCCATATGAGATCATATGGTATCTGTCTGTCTCTGACTGTCTTATTTCACTTAGCATAATGTTCTCTGGATCCATCCATGCTGTTGCAAAAGAGAAAATTTTCTACTTTTTTAAAGGGGGAGAGAGAGAGAGATCTGTTTTTTGTTCCGCCTATTAATGCACTCATTGGTTGATTCTTATATGTGTTCTGACCAAGTAACGAATCCACAACCTTGGCCTATCAGGATGACACTCTAACTAACTGAGAGCTACCTGACCAGGGCCAAGATCCATACTTCTTGATTTTTCTTTTTAAAAAGGTTTCAAGCTAAATATAATGACCCTGATAAGGCAAATATTTAACAAATGCATAAGAAATGTAAAAATGATTTTTAATTGCATTTTGATGCACTTATATAGTTGAAATATTTCTAAATAAATATAAATAGTCTTTTTTTAATAAAAATAATACATGAACCTGATGACAACTCAGGTTATAATGAAATTCAGCCCTTCTAACCCCAGTTCTTTTCTCCAGAGATAGTTTTCCACTACTTTGTTGTTACCTTCATAATTCTAAAGATTATGCTTATCTTGCTGTATCATGGCATATCCACTTTAGAAAACATTTTTACCTCATTAACATAGAGAAGAAGAAAAAAATCCCACTACTTTCTCTCCACTTCCATTCCAATAAGTTATATTCATTTTATTAATTTGCTACTTCTCTTTGGGAACTTCTCACACTTTTGCTAATTTGTTGATAAGGAAAATGGTAGCATAGTGGCTAAAAGTACTGGGTCTAGAGATGGACAACCTGGGCTGAAATCCTTGTTCCTTAGATTCTTAACTCCATGCTCTTCCTGTGCTTCAGTTTCCTCATCTGTGAACCAGAGGAAAGGATAATACCTACCTTATGGGTGCTGGTGATAATGCAAATAATAATACATTTGAGAATGGGTGAATATCCAAAATGTATAACTAGCTCATACAACTCAACACCAAAATAAAAAACAACCCAATTAAAAGTGGACAGAGAACCTGACTAGACACTTCTCCAAACAGGACATACAGATGACCAATAGACATATAAAAAGATGCTCAAAATCACTAATTATCAAAGAAATAAAAATTAAAACCACAATAAGATATTACTCCACACCTGTTGGAATGACTACCATCAATAAGTCAAAAAATCAATAAACAAGTATAGAGGAGCATGGGTAGAAAAGAGAACCCTCATGCACTGTTGGTGGGACTGCACATTGGTGCAGCCACTGTGGAAAACAGAATAGAAGGTCCTCAAAAAATTAAAAATGGAACTGTCTTATGACCCGGTGATTCCACTTTTGGATATATATTTGAAGAATTCCAAAACACTAATTCAAAACAATATATGAGCCCCTATGTTCATTCTAGTGTTACATATGATAACCAAGCTATATAAACAACCCAAGTGTTCCTCAACTTATAGAAGAATGGATTTTTTAGAAAGTTATGGTACATAGCTTCTGGCCATGATGGAGGTGTAGACAGACACACTGTATCTCCCTCCACAACTAAGAAGGAATACAACTACCTCAAAACTAGAAACAACCAGAAGTTCTAGAAAATCAAAGTGCATGGAAGTCCAACAAACAAAGATATAAAGAAGAAATACTCATCCAGACAAGTAGGAGGGGCGGAGCCAGAGTAGAGAGGACATGGTGTGGTGGTGGCAGCGACAACAGCAGCAGGCTGGCGGAAAGCACAGTTACACGTTTTAAAAAGTCAGGAGGGAAACCGGGGGAGTGTTTCTAGCTCCTCACCAGACCACACAGCTCACTGTCCCAGCACTAGGAAAAAATCAAGCCTCATTGCTTTTGACTGTGCAAACCAGTGGGGCTTGGGACGGAAGCAGAAACTGCTGGTCTTTCAGCGGAGTCCACTTGTTTAAAGGGCCCTCATGGACCTAGAACATCTGCAGACCCACCCACTCTGGGAACAACAGCCAGGGCAGCAGCTAGAGGGGCATCAGTCCAGTGTGGAAGTGGAAGAAGTGCCTGAAAAAGGGGCGAGTGCTGGGCAGGCAGCATTGTTCCTTCTCAGACCCCTCCCCTGCATACAGCGCCACAACATGGTGAAACAGGTTGCCTGTTACTAACAAATACCTAAGGCTCTGCCCCTTACAACCTAGTAGGAGTGACAGCTCTCCTTGGGACATGGAAGCAAACAAATACAGGAAACTTCCAGTCAAGATGGAGGCCTAGACTGACATGCTCCATCTTCCTCCACAACTAAGAAGGAATACAACTACTGCAAAACCAGAAATAACCAGAAGTTCCAGAAAATAAACAGAAGTCCAACATATGAAGTTATAAATAAATGGTGCTCATCCAGACAGGTAGGAGGGGCCAAGCCAGGGAGGAGAGTTCAAGCTGTGCTGTCCATGGCAGCAGCAGTGACAGAGGCAGGACAGCAGTAAGCACAGACACCCATATTTAAGGGGAGGCAAGAAGCTCCTGGGGAGCACCCCCAGCTGCAGACCAAACCCATCAGCCTGCGATTCCAAAGCCGGGGAAGGCAGACCTCCATTGCCTTGGACTGTGAGGCCCAGAGGGCATGGGGATGGAGGAGGAGGCTCTCAGTCTCTCAGTGGAGAGTGAACAGCAGGAATCCATCTTGGACCCCCACCCCTGCAGAAAACATCACAGTGTGGTGAGAAGGGTGACCTGGTAGTGAGGAGTGCACGGGGCTCCACGCCCTATAGTGTAGGAGGTGTGACAGCTCTGCCCAGGAAGCAAAGGTAAACACAAAACTGTCAGGATGGCACAGATCATGATAGAGATCCCAGTGACACAGCTGACCAGACAGCAAATATCTAATCTAATGAAGCAGCAGATAGGAAATGTCTCTGAGGCACAGTTCAGAGCTTTGCTTACAAAAATGCTTACAGACCTAACAGCAGATCTTAAACAAGATGGGGAAGAAATGAAGGCTAGTCCTGCTGAAATGAACAAAAACTCATACAAAACTAGTGGCGAGGAAAAGAAAACCAAGGATCAAGTCAACAAATCAATACATAGGAAATGAACCAACAGTCAACCAGTGCAGAAAGAGGAAACGAGAAGTGAGGAAAATGAGGAGAGGCTCAGAAACTGATGGGACAGCTATAAGCGGGCCAATATCCGAATCATAGGGCTGCCAGAAGGTGAAGAAGAACTAGAAATGGGAAAATTATGTGAAAAAATAATGAAGCAGAACTTCCCTAACTTGGGGAAGGAAATAGACTTACAGGTCCAGGAAGCACAGAGAGTTCCAAAAAAACTGGACTCAGGGAGAACCACACCAAGACACATTATAATCAAAATGTCAAAAATTAAGGATAAAGAGAGAATCTTAAAAGCAGCAAGAGAGAAGAAGAGAATTACATACAAAAGAGTCCCAATAAGACTATCAGCTGATTTCTCAAAAGAAACTCTGCAGGCAAGAAGGGACTGGCAAGAAATATTAAAGGTAATGGAAAACAAAAACCTACAACCAAGATTACTCTATCCAGCGAAGTTGTCATTCAGAATAGAAGGGCAGAGAAAGTGCTTCCAGGACAAAGTAAAACTGAAGGAGTTCATCAGATCCAAACCACTGTTATATGAAATGTTAAAGGGACTTGTTTAAGAGAAAGAGGATCAAAACTGTGAACATTAAAATGAAAACTGTATCACAACAACAGAGCTAGGGAATTGAAACAAAGGCAGACTAAGTAGGCAACAAAAGTGGGAAAAGAATTATAGGTATGGGGAACATTTTGGGGGGAGGTCAGTGGGGAGGGAGAAGGGAGGAAAGGGAGAGGGAGATGGTATAGGAATTAAGAAGCATAGTAGAAGGGAGTGGAATAGACAAGAAGATGTTGAGAAGAACTACACGCACAACCAATGGGCATGGACTAAGTGGGGGTGGGGACAAGTGGAGGGAGGGGGTCACTGGATGGAGGGAAACAAAGGGCAAAGAAATTGGGACAACTGTAATAGCATAAACAATAAAGCATATTAAACACACACACACAAAAAGCTATGGTACATATATACAATGGAATATTACTCAGCCCGAGGTAAGTGAAGTTGTTGACAACCTCCAGGGTGTATCCGTCGATGGTGATGCATGGGGGAGTCCCCGTGCCTTGAGCCATAACGTTCGTCTTCGTCAGGCTGATGGCTAGTCCGAACTCCTTCCATGCGTGGGAAAGGCAAGTGACTAGCTGCTGGAGTCCCTCTTCGGAGTGTGATGTCAAGGCTGCGTCGTCAGCGAAGAGCATCTCACGGATGAGCACCTCTTTGACTTTGGTCTTGGCTCATAGACGGGCCAGGTTATAGAGCTTGCCATCGGATCTGGTGTGAATGAAGACACCCTCGCTGCAGTCCTTAAAGGCGTATTGGAGGAGCATGGAGAAGAAGATTCCGAACAGCGTAGGCGCGAGGACGCAGCCCTGCTTTACTCCGCTGCTGACTGGGAAGGCCTCAGAGGTTGCGCCATTGTAGGACACCGTGCTCGGGTCCACCATCTCGAGCTCTCTGTCAGTCGACTTGGAGGTCAACCGGAGAATCGCCAGGGCAGCCACAGTTATGGCCAAACTGAACCGGCGAGTGTGGAACAATTCCAGCCTCACTGAGAAAACCAGACTGCACATCTACCAAGCCTGCGTACTCAGCACTCTCCTCTATGGCAGCGAGACGTGGACCACCTACGCAAGACACGAAAGGATACTCAACAGCTTCCACATGAGGTGCCTGCGACGCTTCCTGCATGTCGCCTGGCAGGATAAGGTTCCCAACACCGAGGTGCTGAAGCGAGCCAACATGAGCAGTTTGCATGCAGTTCTTAGTGAGAGACGCCTCAGGTGGCTCGGCCATGTCAAAAGAATGGATGCAGGCCGTATCCCCAAGGACCTCCTCTACGGCGAGCTAGCAGAAGGCAAGAGGATGACAGGGCGCCCAAAACTGCGGTTCAAAGACATCTGCAAAAAGGACATGACACAATGCTCCATCAATCTCAACACATGGGAAGTTCAAGCAGACGACCGCCTAGCCTGGAGGCTCGCGGTCAGGCAAGGTACGTCACGCGCAGAGGCTGCACGCAACGAGGAGGCGGTCCAGAAAAGATCGAGGCGGAAGCAGCGTCAACAGCAGCAACAACAGCCATCTGCCTTCACCTGTAACAAGTGCGGCAGGGATTGTCACTCCCGAGTCGGACTGCACAGCCATTCCCGGCGGTGCAGATAGACTCTCAAGAAGCTATGCCATCGTCTCTCGAGACGGACGGCTGCCGATGATGATTACTCAGCCATAAAGAATGAAATCTTACCAGTTGCAACAGTCTGGATGGTTATTAGTGAAATAAGTTTTAGAAAGACAATTACCATGTGATTTCACTTATATATGGAATCTAAAGAAAAAATAAATGAACAACAAACTTGAAACAGACTCATAGATAAAGAGAATAAACTAATAGTTACTAGATTGGAGGGGGTTGGAAAGTTAGGTGAAGAGGTAAAGGGATTAAGAAGTACAAATTTGTAGTTACAGAACAGTCACAAAGATATAAAGTACAGCGCAGGGAATATAGTCAATAATATTGTAATGACTATGCATGCTGTCGGGTGAGTGCTGGAAATATCAGGGGGAACACTTAGTAAAATATATGATTGTCTAACCACTGTGTATACACCTGAAACTAACACAAAATAATATTGAATGTGAACTATAATTGAAAAATATAATTGAAAGAAAAGAAAATCAGGGAGCAAGCACTTGCTATGACTATTCTACCAGGACTCATGGCAGAAGGAGCAGGTAGAAACACATTCCTCCCAGTCTTTGCCTGAAATGCTCTATGTACATATTTAAAAAGCTATTGCCTGAGGGTTAGGTGTCTAGCAAACATCTAAGTGTCAGCTGTGATCTTCCCCATTGGAACCAAGGCTTAGGAGACAACCAGGAGCAAAGGCCAAGATGCTTGATAAGATTCATCTCTTACACCAGGCCACACTATCAAGACAGGGAAAGGTGGCTGTTTAATGCACATAAAACAACACAGAGAGTCCAAGAAAATGAATAAATAGAATATGTTCTAAACAATAGAACAAAGTAAAATTCCTGAAAGAGTTTAATGAAGCAGAGATAAGTGATTTACCTCAGAGAGTTCAAAATAACAATTACACAGGTGCTCAAAGTATCAAACAGAAATCATAGAGCTGAAGAACAAAATAACTAAACTGCAAAATTCAACAGAGGATGCGACAGCAGGCTAAATCTAACAGAAGGATCAACAAACTAAAAGACAAGTCAACAGAATTCACCCAACCAGAGGAACAAAATGAAAAAAAAAAAAAAAATGAAGATAGCTTAAGGGACTTATTGGCACACCATCAAAAGGGCCAAAATATGCATTATAGGGGCCCCAGAGGAGAACTGAGAGAGAAAGGGTCAGAAAGATTACTCAAAGAAATAATGGCTGAAAACTTTCTTTACCTAGGGAAATAAACAGAGATCTATATTCAAGAATTCCAAAAAGTACTAAAAGGATTAAACCAATTTAATTATAATTAAATTGTCAAAAATTAAAGAAAAAAAATCTTAAAAGCAACAAGAGAAAAACAAATTATAACATACAAGGGCACCCCCATAGATTTTTCATCACTAACTTTGTAGGCCAACAGGAAGTGGCATGGTATATTCAAAATACTGAAAGAAAAATACTGCCAACCAAGAATATCCCGCCCAGCAAAGTTGTCCTTCAGAATTAAAGGACAGACAGAGTTTTGCAGATAAGCAAAAGCTGAAAGAGTTCATCACCACTAGAAAGGTTAAAGGGAGCTCTTCAAGCTGATACCTTGATACTAATTAATAAGAGAAAAACATATAAAAGTATAAAATTACTGGTAAAAGTGAAGATATAGTTAAATTCAGGATATACTAATGTAATGATGATAGGTAAATCACTTATAATTCTAGTACAAAAATTACAAGAAAAAAGTATTAAAAATAAATAATTACAATAATTTGTTAATGGATATACAAAGTAAGAATATATAAATTGTAATATCAAAAATATAAAATGTGAGGGGAGGTGGAGAGTAAAAATGTAGAGCTTTTATATGCCTTTGAAGGTTAGTTGTTATCAGATCAAAATGAACTATTATAAATATAAGATCATTTATGTAAACACCATGATAACTACAAAGCAAAAACCTATGGTAGATACAGAAAAGATAAAAAGAAAGGCTTCTAAGTCCACCATTACAAAAACAATCATGAAATCACAAAAGAAAAGATCAAGAAAGAAAGGAGCAAAGGAATTGCAAAACAAGAATTTAATTAACAAAATGACAAGAGTAATTACATACCTATCAATAGTTACTTTAAATGTGAATAGACTAAATTCTCTAGTCAAAAGACAGAGTGGATGAACGAATGAATAAAAAACTAAAAACTATATGCTTCCTAGAAGATATTCACTTCACCTTTAAGGGCACACCTAGGCTGAGAGTGAAGGGATGGAAAAAAGATATCTCATACAAATGAAAACCAAAAGAAAGCATGGGTAGCTATACTTCTATCAGACAAAATAGATATTAAACCAAAGACTGTAACAATGGACAGCAAATCCATCCTTCTATGTGTTCAACCCAAAACCTTAGTCAAATTTGACTGCTTTCTTTTTCTCACATGCAAATTTAAACTATCAGCAAATCCTGTTGGCTCTGCCTTTAAAATATATTTAGAATACACCATTTTTCATTATCTTCACTGCTAGCATCCTAGTCTGCCAACATCATCTCTCACCTGGATACTACAATAACTTCCCAGCAGGCCTCTTTGCTTCTTCTTTCACCTTCCTGCCACCTATTTTCAACACAACATCTAGAGTAATCTTTTAAAAAGATAAGTCAGATCATATTGTTACAGAGTGGGGTCCCCATGATTCCCCAGAGCCTGTGGTTGGAGGATGGGGGAAGGGGACAACTTTCAAGATGCCTTTGCATATCTATGGCTGATAGCTAGTGTCTTAATTATGCAAATGGATTTGGTTCTTCCAAGGCCCCAAGGAGATAGAAGGGGTTTTGACCATAGAATGGTGAGGAAAGAGCAAACAAGGCCTATGCAAGATTCTGTGAATGGTCAGAACTGGTTACCCTGACCACTGTGTCACCATGCATGATCCAGTGCAAGATGGCACATGCTTTCCTGGACTGTCATATGGAGACTGATGACATCATACCCCCAACCCTGAAGGCGAGAGCTGACAAATAAGGGATGGGGAACTTCTGGGAATGTTTTTGGCTTATAACCTGTTGGGGAGCAAGGGAAGGGCTGGGTCCCATGGGAGAACTGGCTCTGAGCAGGAATGCTCACAGCCCTCCCCAGGTTAAAGTATTGTAAATAAAGACCTGTTTTCCTCAACACCAGTGGTTGGGTTTTACATTAAGGTGCCACATGAAAGAACCCCCTTTCACTCTGCCACAATATCACTCTTCTGCTTAAAACCCTGAAAGATCCCCACTTTACTCAGAATAAAAGCCTACATTCTTGAAATAGTTCATATAATCTCTCACAATCTGGCAGCTCTTTTCCTCTCTGACCTTACCACTTCCTGTCTTAGTCCATTTGGGTCCATTTGTAAGAAAAGTGTCATAGACTGGGGGCTTATAAACAACAGAAATATATTTCTCACAATTCTAGAAGCTAGAAAGTTCAAGAACTAGGTGCCAGAAGATTAAGTGTCTAGTCAGAGCCTAATCCCCGATTCATACATGGCCATCTTCTCGCTATAACCTCACGTGGTGGAAGCAGGAGAGACATCTCCCTGAGGTCTCTTTTATAACAGCTCTAACTCTATTCATGAAGGCTCGACCCTCATGACCTAATCACCTTTCATGGGCCCTACCTCGTAATACCATCATGTTGAATATTAAGATTTAACATATGAATTTGGGAGCAACAGTAATATTCAGTCTATAGCATTTCGCCCCCAAAATTCAGGTCCTTCTCACATGCAAAATATATTCATTGTATCCTAATGGCCCCCAAAGTCTTAACTCATTCCAACAGCAATTCTAAAGTCCAAAATCTCATGTAGAGATCATTTAAATCAAATATGGATGAGACTAAAGCCATGATTCATCCTGAGGCAAACTGCTCTCCAGTTGTGAACCTGTGAAATCAAAAGGTTATATAGTTCTAAAACACAGTGGTGGGACATACATAGGCTAGACATTCCCATTTCAAAAGGGAGGAATCAGAAAAAAGAAAGGAGTGAGGTCCTGAGCAAATCTAAAACCCAACAGGGCAAATTTCATTAGACACCAAGGCTCAAGAATAATCCTCTTTGGTTCAGTGATCTGCCTTCCAGATCCACTGGAGTGGAGGCCCTGCTTTCCAGACACATTGGAGCAAGGGGTCCTGCTTTTCAACTGGAGCAATGGTCCAGATTTTACATCAGCAGGAGGCCTTGACCCCATGGCAGTTCTCTGCCTGGGCAACCCCCAACCCTCACTCTGAGGCTGAGGTTCTAAGCCCGTGGCTCCATCAGGAGGCCCTGTTCTTTGAAATCTAGGTAGAGCAAGCCATGTCTTCATGGCTCTGCTGGATAAGCCCATGATGCTCTTGGGTCTGCCAGAGTAGCGCCGGGAGCAGCCAAGAATTCGCAGCACTCCCCAAGTTGTGGAGTGGAAACCTTAGATGACAGGTGGTGCCAGGTCATGTGCACCAAGGTTCCAAAGATGTCAGCAACCCCTCCTTTGAAAACACTCTGTCTCACAGGCCCTTGTAGGCCCTGCCCCACAGAAACTACCACCAACACCCTCACCCCCACCCTGGATCTGTGATGGGAGTGAAAGCTCTGATGATCCCTGAATGGCCTTCAGGATCATTCTTCCATTTTCTTGGACAACTGCTTCTAGCTTCTTTTACAGCTGATCCACACTAATCTTCTCAGATGGTCATTTTACCACACTCTTAGTGTCCTCTTGCAACCACAGTTTCTTATTTCTTATGAAATATAAACAGGTTGAGAATTTTTCAATTCTTTAAATTCTGCTTCCGTTTAAGTGATTTCTCTCTGCTCACATTTTACTATAGGCAGTCAAGAGGAGCCAGTCAATGCTACCAATGCTGAAGCTATTTTTAATAGCCTCAGCTGAGCATCCAATTTCACCACTCCTAAGTTCTGCCTTCCACACAACACTAGAACAAGAACAGAATCCAGCCAGATTCTTTGTCACTTCTTAACAAGGATGGCTTCTCTCCTCCATTGGCTAATAACACATTCCTCATTTCTACCAGAGACCACATCAGAATGGCTTTGCCATTCATATTTCAGCCAACATTCCATTCAGGATTACTTAGGGATTCTCTAAGAAGATTTATGCCTTCATTACAGCTCTTCTTTTTCCTTTCTGAGTTCTTAACAGAATTGCCCATAATAGTCCATTTACAGCAATGTAGGCTTTTTCTAGCATGCACTTTGAAACTCTTCCAGACTCTAATGATTAAACTTAGGTTGTTTCTTCATGAACAAAATAGTTAATATAAACTTCCTAACATTACTCCTATATTATATTTCAGATTATTAAAAAATATATTTATATATATAGTGTTAAACTAATGTGAAACATTCTGACAAACACTTTGTATCAACAGTAATAATTTGTAATGGTATCAGCTTAAACATAATTATTAAGATCTTTAGGTAACTTAAAACTTTGAGTTGAGTCAATATTAAAATGAATTAATTAAAAAATAATTTTTGGATACCTACATGATTTCTAAATAAGAAAAAATATTGCCCTGGCCAGTGTGACTCAGTTGGTTGGAGTACTGTCCCGTAACCAAAGTGTTGTGGGTTTGATTCCCAGTCAGGGCACATGCCTGGGTTGCAGGTTCAATCCCTGGTCTGGGCTCATGCAATCCCCAGTCAGCAAATTGATGCTTCTTTCTTGCATCAGTGTTCCTCTCTACCCCTTCCTCTCACCCTTCCTCTATCTCTATAAAGCAATGAAAGTATGTCCTCAGATAATGATATATATATATATATGTATACATATATATATATGTATGTGTGTACACATACATATACACACATACTTATATATGTATACTAGTTACTAACCATAATTTTAAGTAATATTCTACTTATTTTTATTTTTACATGTTGTAGAGTGACTGAATCATTGTGTCATGTTGCGGACCTCTGACCAGCAGAGTCCATGGCATTGTGGATGACGTGAATAAATGCACAGCGACTGCAAGAATCCTGTGGAGAAGAGGGGACAGAACTGACCACTTTCTAGAGGAGAAAGCACAGTTTGCCCCTGCCTTAACAGGCTTTTATTGATTCTTTAGGTGGATTACATCTAAGAAAGTTGTGAATCACTGTGCCAATCATTGCTTTATATGATTATTACTTTTATATAACAGAGAAAAGAATGTTACATGTGCATGGATGATAAGGATAACTTGACTAGCTACATCCTGTTCTTAGAAATTGGCCCAGAATAAGCCCTAAGAAACTGCTTCTAGGTTACACGCTGAATATCTGTTGTTCTCAGCCCAGAATGAGGGGGTCCTTCAGCATAAAGCAAGCTTTTAACCATTAGAGAAATGCAGGCCCGGGCCCCTGCGGGAAACCAGTATGTGGCATGGATCCTGTGTGCCGCCATGCTCCCAGTGGTTTTCCAATCTAGGGCTGAGCTACATTTGCCTTCACCAAGCACCCCAGCTTCCCATAGTGTCATATTAATAAACATGTTCATTTTTGTTACTTTAACATGTAAAACTATTGTGTATGGCTAAAGAAAGTTGTGTTATCTGTACACATAGTCATCGTCTGCTTAAATGCTTGTGTATGACAGTTTTCAATTATCTCTCAGCTTTTTCTGTGCAATAGAAGTTAAAGTCTCTGATTAAAAGTTCAAATATTATGTGTAGTTGAGAATATAGAAGGCAAGAGTAACAGAGAACTACAATTGAGTATGTATTCCTACCTTTCAAGAGAAAAAAAAAAGGAGTAATTTTGTCCTAACATAAACGACATAGTAAAGGACAAAAGTTGAAGCTAGTGAATTTTATTTGCTTGGTTTATAACATCTGAGTCTGGGGGGAAAAATGCCTATAAAATATATTCAACCTTTAGCAAATTTTACTTAGTTTTGACGGGCTTGTTTCCTAGCACTTTCATCTACAATTTGAAAGATGATTCTTTACCTTTTATATATCTGTCTAGATAGCAGAGATTCTGTTTCTTACCAGAATAATTCTGTTTTCTGTTGACACATATACCTGATTAATAATATTTTTAAAAATTTTAAACCACTAAGAACAAATGTTTTCTCACCTATGAAAGAACTAAGTTTCTTTATACTTGTGGTACTTACATTTATGTTTATATATTTTATTTTCACTTTGATTAAAGAGAACTAACTGTTGTTTCTCAGGAATACACGATCCTCTCTTTTTTTAATTTTATTTTTAATTTCTTGATTTTAGAGAAAGAAAGGAAAGGAGAGAGAGAGAGAAAGAAACATTGATTCATTTTTCCCCTTACTGATGTATTTGTTGGTCGATTCTTGTATGTGCCCTGACTGGGGGGTCATGTCCACCACCTTGACATGTTGCATCAATGCCCCAACCAACTGAGCTACCAGGCCAGGGCTACAATCCTTTCTTTAAAAATTTACAAATAATCTCCCCTGATAACGCTTGAATTTGCTTTCCCAATATCATACCTTACATTTAGAAAAAAATTAAAAACTTGTGGGATATCTTTTACAATTAAAACTATCTTTGACATTTCCCAGAGGGCTCCTGAAAAAAAAATCACAAAAATTGTTCTTTCATCTAATAAAAAAAAAGGATGCTATTGACCAAGATGGCTTTAATGCTCCCCTCAGCTTGACTAAACTTTATGTGGGCTTCATCTTGACTTTAGGACTCTAACCCTCATTTCTTAAGAGCATTTACTTTAGAAAACTTGTGATTGTAAATTTTTTCTCTGCCTTTTCAAAATGAGAATCCTTTTTTAGCCTCTTGCCAGTTTTACAGGACTGTCTTTTACAAAGACCTTGGAGCCATCCCTTTGAAATGTGAAATCATCAAGGAAGAACACTCCCATCTTCCATTCTCTCTGGGAGAATAGGAGCCTCTTTGGCAGGTGCCTTGCTCCAAATTGTAAAACTACCTTCTGTCATGAAGGTACAAGGAAGTTGAGTTTTTCTGTTGGTAAGATCAATTAGCAAGCACAGATGGCCTCCAGTGTCCCCATCCCAGCTCTTAAAGAACTCTCCTGACCTTAATTTTAAGACAATGATTTTCAACCTTTTTCTAATTGCTAAAATTCTGCAGGACACCAAAAAATAACGTTTTTGCCAAGCTGACAAAAGAAAATAGGCATAATTTGATTTATTCACACTGGATAACTATTGCTGTGTTGGCTACTGTCATTTTTTTAATTTAACATTCTAAGGGAAAAGAGATCAGTGCCCCTGACTAAATAGTCAGTTATTGCATGTTTTTAAAATTCTTGAGGCACATCAATTGAAAGTCACTCTTTCAACAAAATTGAAATAAGTTAAGACTTTAGTTCTGGCCTCCCTCTCCTATTACAATATACTTGAATAAATTGTTTCTTGCATGTTTATATTTGTCAGATACAATTTTTGCTTTGATGCTATAAATAATTACATTTGTTCACTGTGTTCCATATGGATCTTAGTTAGATTCAATAGACGAAAAGCTTAATAGGAAGCACTGTCAAATCAGTGGGACACTCAACTTTCTTTAGGTTAAGGTAAAAGTGATACCAATATAAATATTTCAAAAATTTACATTTTATAAAATGGCCCTATAGATTTGTCAATACCCAGCCCCAGCCCCTGCACTGCCCATGACTCTTTTTTAGCCTCAGAGGAAGTGTTACAGAGTAAGGGTTTCAAAAAATCCCCAGAGCCTGTGGGTTGGGGGATGGGAAAAAGGAAACAGCTTTTAAGATGACTTTGCATGACTATGGCTAGTAGCTAGTGTCTTAGTTATGCAAATGGTTTTGGTTCTTCCAAGACCTCAAGGAGATGGGAGGGTTTTTGACCATGAAATGATGTGGAAAGAGCATACAGGGCCTGTGCATGGTTCTGTGAATGGTCAGAACTGGTTACCATGCCCACTGTGTCACAGGCCACTGTGAGGGATTTAAAAATAGGCAGCAGTCATTTTTGTGGAGAGTGGGGAACCATGTGGTTTGCAGAGAGAAGAGAACTACATGTGGCTTTGAGAAAGACAGAGAGAACCATGCATGATCCAGTGCAACATGGCACAGGTTTTCCTGGACTGTCATACGGAGGCTGATGACATCGTACCCCAGATTCTGAAGGAGACAGCTGACAGATAAGGGATGGGGAACTTCCAGGCATGTTTTTGGCCTCTAGCCTTTTGGGGAGCAGAGGAAGTGCTGTGGCAGAACAGGGCTCTGAGCTGAAGTGCTCACTGCCCTCCCCAAGTTGGAATACTGTAAATAAAGACCTGTTTTCCTCAACACTAGTTGTTGGGCTTTACACCAAGGTGCTATGTGAAAGAACCCCCTTTCTCTCTGTAACAGAAGCACTGATAAAACTTTTATGAAGTAATATGTACTATACTCCAAAAAAGAATTTTACTCTCCTCCATCCCAATATTATTGGTTATACTGGAATAAATTGACCACAACTATTCAGTTTTTGGCATCTACAGAGAGTTTGTTTTATTTTGGTGCTTGCCTGAAAGCTTTGCTCCAACTTACTGTTCAGAGTTTGTATCTTCAACAAAGAACAGTCTCATGTAAAGATAGCCTCATGAAAAGGACTATACAGTGCAATATTCTGTAAACTGTTGATTCTGCAGGAAACAAGTTCTTGGGCGCAGTTCCAAAATGGTATCACTGAGGCAACTCTCAGAAAGTGCCTGTGAACTGAGTCAGAATTCCCAGGACTCTTAATCCAGAAGCAAATTTTTTCATAAATACATCTGCTGACCCAAGTTCCAAAAGACAAGAATTACAAAGGACTGAATAATGCACTGATAAGGGAAGTTTAAGTATGCTACTTACTAGGAATATTATTAGTATTATTTTAATTTTCTATATATGTATGAGGTAGTCCATTTTCTTTTTTTTGTCTGTTTTTTTCTTTTTTATACTATTTTTTCATTAATATTTAGTCCCTGTATACCCCCCCACTCCACTGTTGTCAATGCCCTTGAGTCCTTTTTCCTTTTTGCTCAATCCCTCCACCCCCTCGCTTCCTCCCCTGCCCCCCTTGGCTGTCATCCCACTCTCCATCTATGAGTCTGTCTCTACTTTCTTTGTACCATCAGGCCAGGCTTTTTTTTAATTATTAAATTTATTGGGGTAACATTAGTTAATGAAATTACATAGATTTCAAGTAGTCATTTTTTTTCCAGCTTTTCTTTACTGATTATATTGTTACAATAGTTCCAGTTTTCTCCCCTTTACTCCCCTCCACCCAGCATCTCCCTCCCCCAGCATGCCCCCCCCCAAGTCCACACCCATGGTTCGTAAAAAATAACTATCCCTCCCTCTCAGATATTAAGACCCTTTGTAATCTTGTAAAGGACAATGGGCGAAGGTCTCAAGCTCCTCTAGCTGCTTCAGGCTGGACATGGTCGTCATCCTACCTACCCTTGGATCCAGAAATCCCTAATAAGAGTGGGGTGTGGAGGGGAGGGTGGCCTTCCCACATGGGGAAGGATCGTGCAGACTCCAGGTCAGTTGGCTGTCTCCGGACAACGGCGTGCTTGGTTTAACAGGTTGGCATCCTTGTTGCGTTCTGGGGGCAACAGATTTGGCGAAAAGGGTTAAAAGACATCATTCAATCCACAACTACTAGATGACAAAAGGCAGGGATTAATTTTTCAATGTTCCACATTAGGGAAAAAAGTCTGTCTCTATTTTCCTTGTTAGTTCAGTTTGTTCATTAATTCCACATATGAGTGAAATCATATGGCATTTATCTCTCTCTGACTGGCTAATTTTACTTAGCATAATGTTCTCCAGGTCCATCCATACTGTCGCAAAGGATGAAATTTTCTTCTTTTTCGTGGATAAGTATTATTCTATTGTGTAAATATCCCATAGTTGTTTTATCCACTCATCTATGGATGAACACTTAGGCTGCTTCCATATCTCGGCAATTGGAAATAACACTGTAATTTTCTTATTTCTAAAGCTCTGCTTTTGAAAACTGATACAAAATATTTTTAAATGGAATTCAGTTCTTACTGGACTCCCCTCCCCTAAATTCACAATTACTCCAATTGAGCCTTCTTAGTTTTTAAGGCAATATGATTATTTGCATAGATTCATAAAAAAAAATATGTCCTTTTTTTACCGTAACATAATTGGATGAATCACTGTTGTGTCTGGAATATTGTATCTGAGAATGAGTCTCATTAAATCAGGCATGACAAGCCACTATTAATGGAAAAGTTTGACTTTATACATGAATTCAATGTCTACAAAGTCCTTCCAGGAAGGGAAACAAAAGTTAGTTGCTGGCATGCCAGGAACCTTAGAAACCTTAGAAAAGTTTGGCGACCTCAAGAGGATATTTACCCAAATTTATAGGTACTTCAGGTGAAGGCTGGTGGAGAGTTTCTTGAACTTGGTTTCCTAATCTTGGGAGAGAATAATAAATAACAAAGCCATTTAAAAGTTCAATCTAAGATTTTTTATAAAAACTTCAAAATCAAAGTTAACTCTCTGGCCTTTGTAGTTCTATATTATGGACTGGCTCTAGATTTGCAAAGCAAACTCAAGGAGGTCTATATGGATATGTAATAGTCTTTCAGCATCCTGTTTTAATAATCAGGCAAAACCTAATAAGACTAGTTTTTTATGATCGAAATAATATTTGTAGATTATCTTATCACCACAAATGGAGGAGGATGAAACTGTTATGAAAATTGCAAAAGAACTGGAAAAATAGCAAAAGAGATTACTGGGTGTTGGTCATTTGTCTGGTTAATTATTCAGAAATACCTGAGTCCATGGGGACATAAACCTTTGATTGTCTGATTGGCTAGATTATTTAACAAACTCTTTAGGGATAGAAATTAATCTGTAGAAAACTAAATAGTAATACAAACGTTGCTGGCCTATAACAATTCAAATTATTCCTTTTGTAGAGGTGCAAATAAATTTTGTATGTTAGAGACTATAAATCTCTGTAAATAAAACTCTGTTTTGAACTAGTTTTAACACTTCACTGGTTCCCTCATTAATTAAAGAGCTCATTTAAACCTTTAGCAGGTGTTTGTCAGAACAGGGAGGCAGCTAGAATGTACACCTGGACTTTGGTATATGCTAGTCAACCTGGCCCTGGACTTAACAGTTCCCAAAAGATATGTTGATGGACTGAACTGGTTTCCAGAGGAAATGGTAATAGAACTGTTACAGAAACAGGGGTGTCCAAAAATCCCCAGAGTTTGCGGCTGGGGGATGGGGAGAAGGAAGCAGCTTTTCGGAATGCCTCCACATGCCTGAGGCTGGTGGCTAGTGTCTTTTTTATGCAAATGGCTTTAAAGCATCCAAAGCCTCAGGTAGATGGGAGGAGACTTGGACCAGGGGACGGTATGGAGAAAGCACACAGAGTCTACGTTAGGTTCGGTGAATGGTCAGAACTGTTTGCAACGCCCACTGCATCAGAGGACGCAGTCAGGGATATATAAGCAGCTGCGGACATTTTAGCGCGCTCTCTCGCTCGTGCGCTCACTCTCAGGCTCTCGCTCTTTCGCTCTCTCGCTCTCTCTCGTGTGCTCCCTCCACGTGGCTTGGTGAAGGGGCCTTCTCCATGTGGCTTGGAGAAGGGATCTCCAGGCTGCTTTAAGAGGCTCTCGCCATGCGGTTTTGAGGAGAGGAGATCCACGCGGTTTGCAGGAAGAAGGCAGTTTGCAAGGAGGCTGAGAATCCTGGCGGTTTTGTATCGAGAGCTGAAGGGCACCACAGCACAGAAAGGACCTCCCCAGTCAGAACTGAGTGATTGGCAGCTGCTGGTAAAGCTGAACTGTGTTTGGAAAGTAGGGAAACGGTTTCTCTAACTTTTCTAAAACTAGCCTGGTTTGGTAGGGGGGAGGCAAGGATATGTGTTTAAGGGTGTTTTAAAGAACATAAGACTTAACAACAGAAATCCACAAATAACTAAATCTATATAACTGTTAAATAAACAATTCTTTTTCTTTTCACTAAATTCTGGTATTGAGAGTTACAATTTTGGCGGCGGGCAATCGGGCCCCTAACTAAAGAGCCCGTGGGTTTGTTTTCAATTGGAACAGCCCAGGGGTTCTGTAACAGAACTGGCCCAATATGTTAACTAAGCTGGCGTGGGAGGGGGAAAGTAATGAGATGTAAATGACCTACTGAGTATGTTGAGAGGCAAACTCCCCCTTACCGAAAGGTGTATAAAAAAGGTGCCTACAGAAGAGCCTGTGGCGATTCCTTTGGGCCCATGAGGAGGACCGGGAATCACCCCTCTCATTTTCCCTTGCTCCTACGGTCCCATGAGCACTGGAAGCTACCCTCCCCACCTTCCGCCGCCATTTCCCTCGCTCCTACAGGCTGTTGAGTCAGTCCAGGAATTGCATCTCCCCTTAACCCCCTCCCCCCTTCCTTTGGCCCCTCAATAAATCAGTTATCTCCTCCAACAGCAGTCTCTGGGTGATTTCTCAGAGCAGGGCTGCCCTGACAGTGTTTATTTTATATTTCTCTGGGAGATGTGAATTTACCTTTTTGAAAATTATACTTTATACCATGAACTGACTTTATGCAAATAAAGAACAAGAAGTGAGAAATTTATTTTAATTGAATTGAATTATGTGCTAGCAATTATAATAATCACTACTATTCGTTAAAAGCCCAATGTGTACCAAATACTTAGTTATCTTTTCAATGACCCTGCATTATTACTGTTTTTTAGAGGAGAAAACATGTTCAAAACTATTGAGTTACCTGAGATCAGAGAACTAGTAATTAAAACCCAGAATTCAAACCCAAGTCTGGCTGTTTTCAAATCTGTTTCCACTAGTACTAAGAGTCTCTTAATCTCTCTGGACATTGGTCTTTCACCTACTATTGAATGGCAACCTTTAAGGTCCCGCATGTTTTTAATTGCAGTGCATTTCCCAGACACAAGCTTTAATTCACTTTACTTTTTCTGCATAAGGATTCAATATATCAAAAAGTAAACTTTTAATCTGAGGAGTCAAGAGATAAAAATATTACAACACAGCACTAATTAAAGTAATTGAAAATCAGCTAAGGTAATTAATAAAGTATCCAGTTAAAACACTTAGTTAGGTTCCCCATTGTGAATGGGGCACATTTCAAATGGGAAATAAATGTGAGGGGAGCCACAATAAAAGAAATTAATGAGCTTTTTTAATATTATAAATGGTACATTGAAGCTCAAGTAAAATAGAAATGCAAATTAAATGTAAAGAGTATAATAAGTTAGAAATGAAGGTGGTAAAAAACAAAGTAGGTAAGAATAAAAAGGCGAGAGAATTGAAATCCAGAGAAGGCTTGCTGCAGTGGCAGTGAGAGATGGCTTCTGGACTTTTCTTTCCTCCTCTAAGGGGTCTACCACATGACTAGGGGAGGAGAGGTCAGAGAAGGGTCTAAAACACATGGCCAGTGATATAAAAGGTCCAGGGTCTATATCGCATGATCAGTGATATGCTAGGAAAGAAAAAGTCACCCTGGGGTTGAGGTCCCACCCTACTATATTTGTGTCCCCAGTTTTTCCCCTTTCTAGTACCCAGGGCCTTTGGCCCTGGTGACCTTCCTTCCATGCCTGGCCTATCATTCCTCCTTTGCTCATGTTTGTCTAACTACTTACTACAATAACATATTAAGTTCCTGGCATGTGCCTACCAAAAATAACAAGCTCAGCAAGTATTCTCATTTATCTTCTTGCAGAGTTTAACTGTTTGGGGTTGGGGGGAGGCATCATTGGGGGATCCCATGCTTTATTTTTAATATTCTATTATAAAGACAAGTTATGCCTACCCAGTTTTCCCCAGTGTGATTAAATCATTGGAAACCTAAAGTTCTGTAGAATTGAATGTACCCCCAACCTTTTCATGTCATGGCATATTGCAAAAGTAATAATATTTATATAGCACATTGGAATATAAAAAGTCAGGACTGTAGGGGCAGAAAATTTTTCCTCTAACATTGTGGGTTCTTTGGCTGGTCTAATAATTAAATTGACATAAGGCAAATTGCCAGGACAAAAAAAAATTAATTTCATATGTACAGGAGCCCCATAAAAATATAAGACCCAAAAGGCAGATAATTGAAACGTATATAATATCTTGAGCTAAGAAAAGGGCTAGGGGCCTAGGATACAAAGGGGAGGAAAGTCTTTCATGGGAAGGGAGAAGGAATATTTGGAACACAAAGATTGCCCTGTTGTACAGTTGAGCTTCTTAGATAAAAAGCTATCTCTATTAACAGCTCTCTAATAGCTTTCTCCCTGGTACAGCCCCCCTTTTCAATGTAAATTTAGGCAGCTGAGGGGGAGGTAAAAAGCTTTAACTGAATCTGGTCAGCTTTAATTGCCTTTAGCTCAAAATAATCCTTTTGCCAAAGAGACATATTTTGGAGTAGTAAAACCTGTCCTCCCTCCAGAGGCAACAGGCTTATGGCTCCTGCCTTTTTACAACTCACTTGCTCCCCCAGAGATGAAGTAGTCCATATTTCAGTTCATTTGAAATCCTTTTGAGGCACACAGGTTGAGTCACAGCTCACCTATCCAAGTGCTAATAGTGGTTCTCAAAATGTGGTCCCCACACCAGCAACAGGAGCCACCTGGGAACCTGTTAGAAATGCAGTCTCTTCCCCACCCCACTTCTACTGAGTCAGAAATTCTAGGAGTAGAGTTTAGCATCTCTTTAATAAATCCTGCAAGTGATTCTGATGTACACTTAAGTTTGAGCACAACTACCCTTAGATAAAAAAAGAACCCTTTTTAAATTAAATTTATGGGGGTGACATTGGTTAATAAAATTATATGGGTTTCAACTATAGAATCCTATGATACTGTTACAGAGCAAAAGGGGGTTCTTTCACATGGTGCCTTGGTGTAAAACCCAACAATTAATGTTGAGGAAAACAGGTCTTTATTTACAATATTCCAACCTGGGGAGGGCAGTGAGCACTTCAGCTTAGAGCCCAAAATACCATATGATATCACCTAATACAGGAGACTAATGAACAACACAAACCAATGGACAAAATTGAACAAGAAACAGAATAATAGTTATCGGGACGGGGGGGGGTGCAAAGGGGGTTATGTAGGAGAAGGGTTTAGTAAATGAACTAGTATAAATAACCCACGGACATGTACAACGAGGTGGGGATTGACAGTGGGAGAAGGGTTGGGCTGGGTGGGGAAGGAGCAATGGGAGAAAATGGGACAACTGTAATAGAAAAACAATAAATAAATCAAAAATTTAAATTAAAAGAAAAAGTTCCCCATCCCTTATCTGTCAGCTCTTTTTCAGGATCTGGGGTACAATGTCATCAGCCTCCATATAACAGTCCAGCAAAACATGTGCCATGTTGCACCGAATCATGCATGGTTCTCTCCTCTTCCGTTTCAAAGCCACATGGATCACTCTTTCCTTCTAAAACTGCATGGTGCTCTGTTTTTACCCCTTGCAAACCATGTGGATCTCTTTCCAAAATGGCTGCCACTTATTTTTAAATCCCTGACCGTGGCCTGCGATGCAGTGGGCATGGTAACCGGTTCCAACCATTCACAGAACCTTGCACAGGCCCTGTGTGCTCTTTCCTCACCATTCTATGGTCAAAACCCCACATCTCCTTTGTGCCTTGGAAGAACCAAAGCCATCTGCATAACTAAGACACTAGCTACCAGCCATAGATATACAAAGGCATCTTGAAAGCTGCCCCCTTCCCCCATTCCCCAACCACAGGCTCTGGGGAATTTGGGGGACCCTGCTCTGTAGCAATACATCATCTGTATATTGCATGGTGTTTTCCACCCAAAATCAAATCTCCTTCCATCACCATATATTTAACCTCCTTTGCCTTACTACCCTCTCTACCTCTCTTTCCCTCTGGTACTCACCGTATTCTTGGCTGTGTCTATGAATTACCATACTCTTGGCTGTGTCTATGAATTTTTTTTGTTTGTCTTACTGTACAAAGAACCCTTTCCATTCTATTGTATGCATAATTATGCACTGCACAACAACGATTTGATCACAGATATGACACTGAACCCATAAGATAATAACAAAGCTGAAAAATTACTATCACCTAATGAAGTCATTGCCATCATTGCAAATGATATTACTCACAGCTATTAATATAAAATAAAGACAGAAAGACTAATATTGTCCAGCTGTACAATGTGATTATATTTTAAGCTGTTATTACCAAAGAGTCAAAAAGTTAATAAATTTAAAAGCTTATGAAGTAAAAAGTTACAGTAAGCTAAACTTAATTCATTATTGAGGAAACAAAAAAATTTTATAGAGTGTAGCCTAAGTGTACAGTGTTCATAAAGCCTACAGCAGTGGACAGTAATGTCCTAGGCCTTCACGTTCACTCACCACTCACTCACTGACTCACCCAGAGTGACTTTCAGTCCTGCAGGCTCCATTCATGTTAAATGCCCTATATATATATGTGTGTGACCAGACCACTTCCACACCAAGGGCTAGCCCTGCCTTAGCATGGTCTGGGGCTTTTCAAGTGTCAAGTGACCTTCAGGTCCTTGACTCAACCAGGAAAAGTTTCAAGGACAAATCAGAGTAAATATAAAGCAAATTTTATTCAGGTAGAAAAAAGAAAGTGGCTAAGGTGTGGGTGCCGCTGTGAAAGAAGTGAAAAGCATGCATACCAGTGAGTGTAGGCCAATTCAAGAAAAGGTCAGTTAGTTCCTGGGATTCTGTGTGTTTTCAGGAGGGAGGGAGGTATCTCCAGGCTTTGTGACATCAAATTCTGACTGCCTCCTGTTTGAGAGACAGCCTTGTTCCTAATATGATCCTTTCTGGAAGTATCATGGTGGTTGACCCCCTGGGCCCCCTTCTACTTATGGTGTCAGTTTTCATTATGATGGTATAATGAGCTTTGGGGTGGGTCTCAGGCCAATTTTCTCGACTTTGGAATGACCTGGTTCTAACCAGCCCTTGTTGTTGACTTCTACAGCCACCACAAGGGCTTTTCCTGAGGTGAACTGTTTTCTCTCTGATTATGCCAGAGTTGGGGACTCTGGTGAAAGGATGCTGGCTCCTACTTCCTCATTCCACTTGTTGGGATTTTTCCCTAATTTCTTTCTATCCTGCCTCAGGTGTATCTTTTTTGATCTTTTATACCACATTTTTATTGTACCTTTTTAATGTTCAGATGTGTTTAGATACACAAATACTTACCATTGTGTTACAATTACAATTGCCTACGGTATTCAGTACAGTAACATACCTAAGAGCAATAGACTATATGCCATAAAGTCTAGGTGGTAGTAGGTTATGCCATCTAATTTTGTGTAAGTTCATTCTATGATGTTTTCACAATGAAATCTCCTAATGACACATTTTTCCAAATGTATCCCTATCATGAAAGCACTCATGACTATACTGAAACTAAAATCTGATTTGATATGTGACTAGCTTTAGAAATCACTTTTTTCTTTTCTCTCTGCACACCTCAAGACCTTAGCCTTTTCCCCTTTATAATCACTAACCCCTGAGGCAGCAGAGAGAACAGCCTAGTCCAGTTTGAGCCTCTGGCAGGCTAAAGATAGCATCTTGGCCTAAGTTATATTTCAGCTCTCAAACCCTAAAGCAAAGCAACCCCCTTAGCTACCACTCAATAAACCAAACTGTTTATAGATAGCCGGGGTTGTTGGCAGAGCTGTCTTCAAGACGTGAGGAAATGATATACTGCTCTTACTCACCACTGACCAATGAACTCCTAACATGACATCCAAACCCCTAATCGATGACATCTTCTGATTTTTGCCCTATATATCCTGTTGGTCACCTGCCATCAGAGAGGCAGGTCTTTTTAACACACAACTTCACCTAAGCTCCAGATTGGCGCCAATCTTAATAAACTACTTCCTTTCTCCACTGCAGACTCCTGCTCATTCTTCTTTTGGCCACAATATATAGGTGGACAGATTCACATATTGGGATCCAATAACAGTACTTTTATTTTTAATTTTTCCATTTTAGTGATACATGTGACCATAAAGTAGGACCCATGCTATGATGACTTGGAAGAGGAACAGAATTTACCTCCCTAAAATGTGCCTTTTTGGCCTAAGGATTATTTAAGGTGATAATTAAAAAACAAACAAAAACAAAAAACAGCAGACAAGATACAAGCTCTAAAAACCAATTAGAAGTTACTTTTGTAAGACAAATTTAAAATTCTCAGAGAAATCTCCATTTGTAAGGGTGTCTCCTTCAAATCTGAAGAAACTTTTATCCCTGGAGAAGGCGAGGACTTAAAATTGCACAGTAACCTTTACTCTTGATTACTGTGATTTTCCAAAAGACCTAACTCTCCCACCAAACATCTTTAGTTTTTAGTTAGCGATAATAATGTATTTAAGGTGATGGTTGGACCATTTTAGAGAGTTACTCAGTTTTCCTCAGTCTTTCCCATGTATACAGAGGGTATACATGTTATTGCTTCTGTTCACTCTTCTGTTGATCTTTTATTATGGTGCGCAGGGATAGGGGGGCTCAGCCAAGAACATAGAAGGATAGAGAAAAAATGATTTTTCCTCCCTTACAACCTCTCCCCACTTATACATAAAATGCTTCAAAACTGAATGGTGTTCTGTCTCCCATTTCAGTCCAGCAGTAAAGTATTCTCTCACGGGCTGGAGGGTTAGTATTTCCCAAGGAGATGTAACAGGGTGCAGAGCGGGGAGTCCCCAAAATAGAGCATATTCCCCCCAGCCCATGACTGGGGGAAGGGGGAGAAGTGGATGATATGGCTTAAGATACTTTGCATAACAATGGCAAGGTGATTGCTGAGTCCTGAAGGGAAACAGGCTACTACCCTGGGCAAAAGGTGGACCTGAGTTTCTGAATGCATCCTGACTCTTGACACAGCCAGGTGAGGCAGAGGCCTCTGCATCACTGAGTCACTCTTGCCCTGACTAAAGATGGCAGCGAAATGAATGTAAAAGATACAGGGGAACTGGCAAAAGTAGCCCATTGTAGGAGGAGCCAGAGATGAAGTCAGATAGGAAGCTCTGGTGGTCTGAAAGAAAAGGAGATTCCGCCATGCTGCTGGTAGTAAGGGAGGAGCTATGTTTGCGCCTCTGAGGATTCAGCCATGAGGCCTGGGCTAGTGAGAAAAAGATAGCTGGTCTGCCATGGGAGAGAGAAGGAGAGGTAGCAGCCATGTGAAGCTGTAGTGAGGAACAGGCGGCCATGAAGGGCAAATAGGAGGGATTTGGCCATGAGTCTGAGAGAGAAAGCAACTATGTAGTTTATAGTCAGGTTTCCTCCATGCAGCGAGGTGTAGTAAGGAAACAGCGGCCAAGAGGGAGAGAATGGCATGCTGCTGCTCTGATCGTGCCCACTCCAGCTGACCCTGAAGCCACCAAGGACTCTGCCTTGCAAGATGCTGACCTGCTGCCTCACAGGCCTGGACTCTATCTGGACTCTTGGGACTCAAGATGTACAGAGAAATCACTCTCTTGGGACATAAGCCTCCCCAGGACCCCACCATGATCCAGTGTGACACAGCACATGTATTCCTGGGCCACTACATGGAGGCTGAGGACAATGTACCCCAGATCCTGAAAGAGAGAGCTGCTGAAAGAGGATGCTAATTTTGAAACCCACATGTGTACCTTCCACAGAGGATAAGAGAACTGTTTGCACAGCCAGCTTAAGAACAGATAAGGATATGAGGAACTTCTGGGCTTAATTTTGGTGTTTTGGCTTATAGCTTGGTGGAGAGCAAAGGAAGTGCTGGGTCTCATGGGAGAGCATGCTTTGAGTAGGAGTGCTCCCAGCACCCCCAAGGCTGGAATCCTGTTTCCTTCAACACTAATTGTTGGGTCATGCACCAAGGCACCCCATGCGTGGGCCCCAGTTTGCTCAGTTGCAGAGAGAAATAAAAGAAATAAAAGAGAGTGGAAAATATTTAATTCTTGTAAAAGGGCTTTAGGTCCTTTGCAGTACCCTAGAACCTATTTCCTTGAGCACTTTATGTAATTTGATCTTTCATTAAAGTCACTCTTGCCTAGAAGAAAAATGCAATTTTCCACTTGGTTTTTAGGAGGTGAGCAGTTGACCTTTCCCACTCCATTTCATTATGAAGATTAAAGTTAAATAGCCTAATGGAGAAGAGGGGGATTTATTTCATATTAAATAATTAAAGTCATCAAGATGATCAAGATGATCGATTGAAACTATACAGTGTATTAGGTAGCAAATGTGAAAAAGAATTGTTCTCCAGATTAGTGTCATCTTTAGTATAAAGGAAGCATTTGAAAAGGGGCTTTTAAAATTCAAATAGTAGTTCTCTTATCCCCTTATGGTCACAAAAGCGAGAGACTTGTCCTTTTGTTGTGAATAATTTCCAAGTGAAAGAGCCACAGGAGGAGTGAGAATAGCACAGTTCCGAAAGATCTTAAAAGAGAAGATTGATTCATCTTTTGACATTTTGGTTTCTTGTGTATTTATTAAAAATCATACCATTTTAATGGAATAGGTTTTAACAAATGCCAACCTCAAGCATTTTCACATTTTTAAGAAACCAATTCCACACGTCAGCTGGTTCCTTATTCACACCTCCAGTCCTGCTACAGCCTGAGAAGTGTGCACTTAGGTGTCACTGGGCTCCATTGAACTTTTGTCAGAGAGGATTTAATGTCTCTGAGCACCCTGGTTAAAGATTTATCTTTGCTTTTATACTTACTCCTTTATATTTCGTGGGTTATTTTCTTCTCACAAATGAATATTACTCATTTCTATTTTCAATTTTTCTATTTTACACTTAATGAGATTTCTACAATATTTATTTCTGAAACATGTCTCCTAAATCATCATGTTCTCTTCCAATACTTGTTAAGTTAGCCACAATCAATAAGCAATTTACTCTCCAAATTTTTTCACAGAATGTATTCATCTGAAAAGAGCTTTATTTAATCCAAATGTGAAAATAAAATTTTATGGTGTTTATATCTCTGTCATTCATCTGCAAAATTATGTCATTATTATTGGATGTCAAAAGATAAAACTTACTATTTACCATATTTAAAAGTTACATTTTTTACTTTACTTTTTTTGTTTCTGTATTTTCAGTTTGTTTCTTCATTGTCTGTATGTTAATGCCACCTCTACCAAACAATGATTTTTAAATGCTGATAGGTGCCTACCATAAAATTCTACAAAATTTTGTACTTTATCAGAATAAACATAAAGGATGGTAGCTTTCTTTTGTGATGTTACTGAGAAGTTCTAATATGCATAGCAGCAGGCAATAAAATTGAGTGGTTTTGAAATTAGAGATTCCTGGGTTCTAATTCTAGCTCTGCCTCTTACACAAGTGGAATGAAAATAAGAAAAATGTTTACTTTTCAATGCATGGCATGTAGCAAGCCTGTTAGCAACTAAAAAAATAGTTTTAGGGTGTTTGGTTGAAATATATCTACCATTGACCTACAGAGTGATTCAGCAGCTCTGACTGGCAGACAACTGTCCCATTTTTTCCCCTCACTACTCAGAAGCTGCATTCTAGGTTGAAACTAAGAAGAAAAAGAGTAAATGTATCTTTAAAACTATTTTTAAATCAAGATGATAAAAACAGCTATGTTTCATTGTCAAAAGGATGGTAATATTAGACCTGAGATAATATAGTTTCACTGTGAATACTATTTTCATCAGTAAAATTAGAATCAGTTTCTTAAAGAAGTACACGAAAGACTTTGTTTTTAAATTGACACAGACCTGAGGTCACAGATTTTTTAAATTATAATTAGCTACAAATTTCCTGAAAGAGAAAAATCAAAAAGAAAAATGAAGGAAAGAGAACACTGTGTAAAGTGTATGATTGTCTAATCACTAAGCTGTACGCCTAAAACTAATAAAAAATAAAAGTAAAAGGAAAATTAAGGGAAAAGGGAAAGAAAAGAGAAAAAGGAATGAAGGAAGAAGCAAAGACTTAGAAGTCATTGATTAAAAGCATCAATTTTCAACCTTTATCATCTCATAGCACATATAAACTAATTACTAAAATTCTGCTGCACACCAAAAAAACCTTTTTTTTTTGCCAGCCTGACAAAAAATTGGATTACCTACCCTTTTTGCTTCAAAGTGACTTTGTAAAGAATCAGGTGCCTATATCTGTATATAAGGATTTCTGGTACCAAGAATTAACCAATCAGGAGAATCCAAGATGGTGGCAGAGTAAGTGGAAGCTACACAAACTTCCTTCTAGGCTCTATCTAGAATTACAACAAAACTAGAAAGACCATCTGGAATAACCAACTGAATAATAGCTGGAGAAAAGTCTTATAACCAATGTCAGACATAAGAAACCACTTCACCACAATGAGACAGGTAGGGAGTGCAGAGACTCAAAAGGGCTGGCTGGGCTCCCACAGGTGGCAGTTGAAGTTCTGGAGGGATATTTCAGCAGCTGAGGGGTTCCCCCTGAGAAGTGTGGAGTCTAAAACCCAAGCTGGGCTCCCTAGCCTACAGCACCAGAGCTAGAAAGGAACCCACGTAACATTCAGCTGTGAAAAGCAGCAGGGTATATGTCTGTCAGGGAGAGATGACTGGAGACTCTTAAAAGCCAATGCACAAAATTTCATTTGCAGTCACTTACCCTGGGCTCCAACAGAGGGAGGGAAGAGTGGACTAGAGACTCTTGAGGACAGTCTGGGGTTGGTAGCTCTGGGGACAGAACTGAAGGAATAGCCACCTATGCTGAGTCATTCCCCATACTGCAGAAGCCATCTTTCTCAGGCAGAACACTCCCTCCAAATGCATCAGCCTGAGGGGAAGCAAGAGCCCTGCCCATGGAAATTACTCTGCCCCACACTGTGGATGTTAAGCCAGGCTGCTGACTATAGCTTGAAGCTATATCACTAATTAGTTTAACAACTAAGGTAGATATCTGGGAGCTCTATGAGACCTCAGCTGACCCTCCCCCAGGCCTGGTGCTGATAAAAGCCAGTCTTGCTGTGCAGCCTGGTTCTTTCTGCACACAAACAGGTCCAGCAGAGGAAGCCACACATTGTGGATGGCTGATAGCTCAAAATATGTTACCCATGGCAAGTCACAAGCAGTGTCTGACAAAGGCCTATACCAAACTCTTTGCAAATCTACCTAATACATAGAAACAGATACCAAGAAGCATGCAAAATGACAAGACAAAAAAACAGACCCCAAATAAAATAACAAGAGAATTCTCCAGAAAACCTAGATGAAATGGATGCTAGGTATTTATCAGATACAGAGTTTAGAGTAGTGATTATAAAAGATCCAAAAACTTTAAGACATAGAAATCATTTTTAAAAAGGACCAGTCAGAAATAAAGAATGCAATATCTGAAATAAATAATACACTGGAAGGAATAAACAATAGGTTAGATGAAGTAGAGGATCAAATAAGTTATTTGGAAGACAAGGTAGAAAAAGCATCCAAGCAGAGCAGCAAAAAAGAAAAAAATAATTATTTTTTAAAATGAAACAAAACCATAAACAACAAAAAGCTTGGGTCCTTGTAAGACCATGAAAGGAGACAAGAAAAGCATGAGAAGGGGGCGACCAGCTAAGGGTTGAGAAAATTTTTCAGAATGACAGGATACGACCTCTACCAAAGCAAAAATTGTACCAGACAAAGTCAAACAGGCAAAGATGCCTTTATTCACGTTACCACAATAGGTGAGAAAGGCCAACACTAAGTCTAGCTCAACTCCACTAAAACAACAGGTGGGAGATGTTTTGGCCACTTGTGTTTTCTAATTGGCCTCACCCAAAGGAAAAGTAAATTTTCTTGTATCTTTATGACAAGAGGTCATTTTATAACTTGGAGCAAACTGCCTACCAAAGTTAGCCTCCAGCCCTCTCGCAGAGAATGGGAGATAGGAGTATCATCTTTCTTGATGATCACATTTCAAGGTATGATTCCCAGGTTCTTGATAAAGACAATCCAGGGATGTAAAACTGGCAGGAGGCTTAAAAAAAAAAAAAAAAATTACATCTCAAAGCTTCATTAAAAGAATTTACAATTGCAAGTTTTTTTAATGTAAATGCTCTAAGATAAATGGAGTCAGAAGCCTGGAGAAAAAGTCTAACTGAAGTTTAGTCAAACTGAGGGAAGTTTTCAGGCCTTCTGGTAAGCTGCCATATTGCAGATGTCCAACAACATCTTAGAACACTGGATAAAAATAGGCCCACAGAAAGTCACATAATTATGAAATTTAAGAATACTGGGAGTAGTCAAAGACTAAGAGGTTTCTACAAAGCAAAAGCAGATCACATACAAAACATAAGGAATTTGATGACTTTGGACTTATCAAAGCAATAACAAAAGCCAGAAGACAACGGAGCAATGCTTTAAAAATTCTGAAGGAAAATAACATCCAACCTAGAATACTATATGCATCCCAACTTTCAATCAAATGTGAGAGTAAAATTAAGATTTTAATGCAAAGTGTCAATTTGTTTCTCATGCCTTCTTTCTCATGCATCTATTGAAGGGCATGTTCAAATTCAACAAATTAGTTAGCCAAGAAAGAAGAAAACTTGGGATACAGAAATGAGGAGATTAAGTACAGGAAGGAGAAAGTAAAAAAGAATCTCCAGGTGATAGTGAAGGGAGATCGCCAGAAACATTTGTACATCAGGCAGAGGGGCAACCACATAGACTGAAGCAATCAGAAAACATTTAGCTTTCTCCAAGATTAACAGAATATCTGAGTATCAGAACATCCTGGGAGGAGATTTAGACAACTGGTACAAACTTTGGAAGTGAATTAATAGTAAGTATATGAAAAACTGAGCAATCAACAAGAAAATGAATCAGATCCCTATTAATTTCTGAGAAAATAAGTTATATGAAAGAGAAAAATAATCATAATATGCTAAAGACCTTGGTTGTGAATACATTTATAGATGTATAATAATATAGTGAATATTTATCTAACCAAAACAACAATATGCATCTCAGTTGAGGGGACAAGGAGATAGGTGGGGTTCATGTGTGGTGGAAATGGGAGACAAAAGAAAGCTAAATCTTTATCCACCATAATGGTATATCAATATAAAATTCTAAGTAAAATAGGAATTTCTAAGTTATTTCATTATTACCCCTGACAGAGGGAAAGAGGCCAGGGAACCAACAAGGACAGCTGGTTTTTGAAGGAGATAAAAAGGCCTTATAAAACTATTATAACTTTAAACTGTGTGCATGTATATTTGATGAATCCAAAAGTAAAATAGAATAAAGGGAGACAGGGAGAGGATTTTCCTTACCAAATAGTAAAACATGCTATTAAGTCATTGTATTTTAATCAATTGGTCATTGGCATAGTAAAGAATGACTAGTTAGTGAAATATAAAAAAGCTAAATCCAAAAAGATCCCAGTATATATGGAGACTTAATTATGAAAAGGTTATATTTAAATTCCATTGGGAAAAAAATAGGTTGGCACAAATAACCACTCATCTGAAAGAAAATTACATCTCTATCTCCCACAATATATAAAAATTAATTCAAATGAATTAAAGACTTAACTATACAATTCAGCAAGTAAGAACTTAGGAAAAATCTAGACAACTATATATATAATTATAATTAAGCATTTTTAAAAGATAGATTTATTTGACCTTATAAAAACAAATTGTTATATTGGCAGAAGATACCCTAACAACTCAATAAAGTGATCTATGAAGATATGCTTGAACTTGAAGGTATAGAAAAGTAAACTACAGTAGCTATATTATGAATGTGTGTGTGTGTGTGTGTGTGTGTGTGTGTGTGTGTGTCATCTATAGATAGCTAGAACTCAGATTAGCAATTTTCTTGTTTAGTAAAGCCTACTATTGGCAGGGCTGTCAGGAGAAGGCATTGCTAACAGAAATTGGAATTGTTAAGAGTGTTTTTAAGAAGCAGTCTGTCATTATCAATTTAATTTAAAATTCATGCTGCCCCAGACAGAGCAATCTCATGCTTGGATATCTATCACATAGAAATAAATGTGCCAATGAGTAAGAATATCAGTACAAGGGTGTTTAATGTAGCATTGTTTGAAGAGGCAAAAACTGGCAACCTAGACGGTTTTTTAATGGCACCATTGATGAAAACAGCTTTTTCCAAAATAAATTAAACCACAAAAACTGAATCAGCACACTCAGTTTCATTTAAGCACTATCCTTGACTTATCACAAAAGCTAGGATTTTTCTTTCTCCTCCTTCTTTACACCCTGGCTCTTACTTTTATCCATCCAAACACTTTCAAATCTCTGTACCCTATGTCCAAAGCTTTTCAACAAAAAGAATTCACTCTATTTCTGCTTTATACACTCACCACTGTTTCCCATTAGACTACACCTCATTTTAATAAGATATTGCCTTGAGATTCCAAGAAACTGAGTAATGATTATATGACTAATAAGTAGCAGTATGTAGTGTAATCCTATTGACATGTAACAATATCTGTATAACGGATGCCTACCAGTTAGATATCTATCTAAACTTTCTCTGGAAAGGCAAATGCCAAATTCTCAATTGGTTAACTCCATTGGGTTGGTGAAATTACCATTCATTCCTATTTTCTTCTTTCTGTTCTATAATTTCCACATTGTATTCAATGAACATGTATTTTTGTCATTGGAAGCCACAATAAATGTCTTAAAATAGCATTATGATAGTTCCAATTTTTATCTTCACTGATATTGATAAGTATATATGAGAGTGGGAGGGAAGAGACAATCTTTTAAAAAAGATGCTTATTTGAATAGTGAAATGAAAAATCTCATCAGCAACATATAAAAATAACCAAGAAAATGGCAGAGCCACTCTATGTCTGGGACTACAAATGACATTTTTTACTGTAATTTTAAAGGCAATGGTGCAGCCTCTAAAACTTGAGGAATCATTTAAGGACTACTCCTCTTCTTTTTATCCAGTAGCCACATATATGAGAGATAGATGCTAATGTACTACATGAGAAAGATTTTTTTCTCTAAGGAAGGCTCAGAAAGCATAACTCTATTGAAAATATATTAGCCCATAAAATCAAGTTACTGCTATTCATATTTGGGAGCTTACTGAGAAATAAGTCTCTATAGGTTATATCATAAGTAAAGATAATAGGAAGCATCTTGAAGAGGTCACACACAAAAGAAGCCATAATGCTCTCATAATGGAGAAAAAATCATATTACATGTAGCCTTTCTAGGAAGAGATGTATTGAATGCACCATGAACTTGGGATACTATGCCAAGGAGAACTAGGTCTCCATGTAAGTTGTCATTTTGATTTAAGATCATAATACCTTGCTCTCCCTCAATTCCATATGACATTATATTTCAGCAACTCAACACTCTAAAGTGAGTTCATAGAATACAAAAACTACCTCAGTCTCATGTTTGCAAATATCCTGATTAACATAATGTGAATAGTCGGGGGAGCGGGGAGGTGGACCACCAGAAACAGCCAAGAATCCTAGACTCTAGACCTGGAGCTGCCACTAGCTGATCTTGACCTTGAGTCCCACAACTCATTTTTCTTTTAAGTCACATAGATAAAATGAGATGATCTCTAAGTCTCCTGCCAGAAGTTCTGTGACTTTGTGGCTGGTCATAAACAGGACTGAGAAACTAGCAGCATTTTCAGTCTCTGGATGCAACTGAGTGCCTCCTCTCCTGTGCCTCTCAGCCCCTCAGAATATCTGGTCTCCCTCCCTTTTCATTGTCTTTTTTTCCTCCTCTACCACTTACCTGCTTTCATTCACCATTACTATCCATTATTCTCCAGTAAAAATAGCAACATTTATTGAACACTTTTTATGTGCCATAAATTTCACATTCATTATCTCACTTAATCCTGACAATTACCTTAATAAATAGATTAAATTATTTCCTCATTTTCTAGACCATGATCCTGAGACTTAGACAGTTTTCCTTCATGTACCTAGGACTGCTATAACCACTGTATACAAGAACACAATCATTAAACACCTTGTATGAACTCTTGGCCATGGGGACAAGGATAAAAGACTCCTATGAGTGATCTTCTCACAATGTCTCTCAGCTTATGGTTTTTTCAAATTTAAGTATAGTTGGTATACAATATTATACTGGTTACATTAGTTTCAGGTATACAATATAATGATTTGACATTTTTATACCTTACAATGTGATCAGCACACTTATCCTAAGAATCATTTGTCACTGTGCTAACTTATCACAATATTACTGGCTATGTTCCCCTTCCTCTTTTCACCCATCCTCCAACCCCATCTCTTCTGGTAACCATCCCTTTGGTCTCTACTTCTATAAGTCTATTTGGGGGTTTCGTTCTAATGGTTTATTTTATTCTCATTTGAGAGAGCAGGGAAGGTAGAGAGAAAGAGAGAGCAATGGCAATGTGAGAGAGAAACACTGATCGGTTGCCTCCTGCACAAACCCCAACTGGGGATTGAACCCTCAACCCAGGCATGTGAACCCTCAACCGGGAATCAAACCAGCGACTTTTCAGTTACAGGATGACACTCCAACCAACTAAGCCATACAGGCCAGGGCTATAAGTCTTTTTGTTTGTTTGTTTATTCATTTGCTTTGTTTTGTTTTGTTTTAGATCCCACTCGTCTTTCTCTGCCTAACTAATTTCATTTAGCATAATACTCTCTAGATCCATCCATGTTGTCAAAACTGGAAAGATTTCATTCTCCTTTATGTCAGCTCATGACATAAATTTACTTAAGCAAACCACTTAATTAAGGTCTGTAGTTTGAGTGGGGCTAGTAAAACTGCTTGAGGAAGCAGCCTTCCTTCCTACAGTGAGCTGCACAGGTCACAGTTGTGCTTCAGCAATAATGGGAGCTTGAGTGTGATATGTCTACCTTGATCGAGGGCAAGATTCCCACACTCACAAAAACTAATAATCAATAGGTTAGGAATCAGAGACAAACATTTTAGTCCTTCCTTTTCTAATCTATATTTATAAGTTGCTCTTATTTCCCTATGCACATACTTTAAACTCACAAAGATATCGTGAAAGTTAAAAGAACTATAAGGTGGGGATTGACTGTGGGAGAAGGGGTGGGTTGGATGAGGGGGGAGCAATGGGGGAAAAGTGGGACAACTGTAATAGAAAAACAATAAATAAATCAAAAAAATTTTTAAATACTATGAGAGTCGTTATATTGTGGTTCTAAAGAGCAAAAGGATTTATGTCTATTTTTTATCTTCTCTAAGCCTCAATTTCCTCATTTGTAAAATGATATAAGTACCTATTTTTAAGGATTAAATAAGAAAATTTATATCGCCTCACACCTATTAGAAGGAATGTTATCAAAAAGACAAGAAAGGAAGTGGTGAAAAGGGAACCATTGGGCACTGTTTGTAGGAATATAAATTGGTGCAGCCACTATGCAAAACAATATGGAGATTCCTCAAAAAATTAAAAATAGAACTAACTACCTTAGGATCCAGCAATTCCACTGTTGGTTACTTGTCTGAAGAAAATGAAAACACCAATTCGAAAAGATACATGCAACCCCCATGTTCACTGAAGCATTACTTACAATAGCCAAGATTTGGAAACAACCTGTGTTCACCAACAGATGGATAGATAAAGAAAATGTGGAATAGTTATACAATGGAATATTATTCAGCCATAAAAAAAAGGATGAAATCTTGCCATTTACAAAAGCATGGATAGATGGACCTTGAGGGCAGTATGCTAAGTGAAATAAGACAGAAAAAGACAGTTACCATATGATCACACTTATATGTGGAATCTAAAAACAAAACAAAAACAAAAAACAACAAAATTAAAAGCTGAGCTCATAGATACAGAGAACGGATTGGTGGTTGCCAGAGGCAGGAGGTGGGCATAATGGGAGAAAGGAATAAAAAGGTACAAAATAAAATAAATAAGCCATAGAGATGTGATGCACAGCATGGTGACTACAGTTAATAATTCTTTATTTCATATTTGAAAGTTGCTGAGAGAATAGATCTTCAAAGTTCTCAACACACACAAAAAATTTTTTTGTTACTATATGTGATAAAAGTACCTATCTTCAAGGGTTTTTATAAGGACTAAGTAAAATAATTTATATCACTTCAGATGTTAACTAAGTTTATTGTGGTTTCATTTTGCAATATATACAATACTGAATCATTATATTGGACACCTGAAACTGATATATCATTATAACTCAATGAAAAAAAAAACAAAGAAAAGATCATATAATCCTGCATTCAGTGCATAAAAATATGATAGTGTATGTGACATTCTTGAAATGGTAAGCACTCAGTAGATATGTTATACAGATGTAAATACAGATAATAAGGGATATTATATAGACACATATACACATATGTAAACATAGAGATGATAGAACATACATATAGAAGTGAGTCTGAATTTACAGAATCTGATGCTTACTCTAAACCTTGTGAAAATTACTTAGACCTGACAAAATGCTCAAATACGTAACAGCAACACAACCACAAAGAATGTCATCTTTCTCTCTTTCCAATGAGTCTGAGAAAGTCATGTAAAATAATGTAAGTGGAAGGCAACAGCGCCAGAGGCCCTGGAATCTGTTCATTTTTACTGCAAAGGTCTCTGGAGCCACCTTGTGGCCATATAGTGCACCATCCCATTACTAACAAGCTTTCCAAAGTCCCCTTCAACAATGAAATGAATAGTTTCCTTGACTGAAAAAAATGACCTTACCATGTCTCAGATGAAAACAGTGCGTAAAGCTTGCTCTATCACTCACAAACAGATCTCTGTTTTTTACTGAATTATCCCAACTAAACACTCTCCCAGTGAAGGTCATGGTGGGTCCTTAGGGGTTCTTCAGCTGCCAGTCAATAGGAGAGATAGGCATGTTGCTGGACTGACTGGTACATGACTGGAAAAGAGCTTTTGTAGAGGTGTATAGACAGAAATAAGGGTTTTGGGAGAAGCTAACCAGAATACAAAAACAGAACTAAGGACAGGACAGTAGCCAGGGCTGAGTGGAAGAATTTAATTCAATGCATATTTTTTTTAGCTCTAGCTACTGTGAGTCATGCTCCCTGCTAAAGGCTGACCCCTTAAGAAGCTCACCCAGGAGACATCTTTATGAAGTACTAAGTAATTACCACCAATACACTGTGTTAGAAATTCTCTGATGAGCCCAAACAAGCACTGGTCTAGGAAAGGAACCCCGTTAAGTTTATAAAGCTAATTCTTGCATATAAACATTTTGCTAGACCAAAGAGAGATTTAATACATATATGTCATTTCTACTTTGGAGAGAAAAACAAAACCTTTCCCTATCTTCTCCCCAGTAAAAAATATTTTACTTTTCTGAGGCCAAGTTTAAAACATCCACTCATCCACGATATTTTCCCCAACCAACTAAATCTTAAATCGTTCCTCCATCACTTTCTGTGAATTTTAGGCATCCAGGTCCCCTTATTTTATTACTTGGTACTCCTCGTTTTCTCACAGTAAGGTCAATTATTCATAGATCTTGACTCCTCATTTCTCCTCAATAAATGTTATGCACTTTGAAGGCAGGGAACAAGTCCTCAATTTCTGCCACTTCAAAATCCCTACCCTTCTGCCCCTTCCGCTGGTCTTAACTCCCATCAAGCATGAGCTTGCTTGATCTAAACACATTTCTCTTCTTTCTTCTAATCTCTGAGAAAGAGGTATCCCTGATTCTGCTTGAAGATAACTTTCCATTATGTTCTGATAGTCATCTCTGTTCCCTTTTCTCGAACACCAAACTCCATCAATCAATCTCCCCTCTTCATATAGCTACAATCTCTCTTTCCATGGTTCTTATTCTCAGCCTGTAAGAAGAATCTAATCTTTCACCCTCAAATAACTATTGTCCAGCTGCTGCCCCAACTCTCTCCTTCATTTCTTATCCAACCTTATTAAAAGTCTGTGGTCATGGTCCTTACTCTCTCCTTTCCCAGTTCTTTTTTGATGCACTCAGTCTGGCTTCCACCTTCAATAAATTGTTTTCATATGGTTAGCAAAGTTCTCTCAAATGCTGGATCCAACAGACTTTTTTATTTCTATCTTATTTGACTTTTTGTAGCACTTGATTCTATGAACCACTTGATCCTCCTTAAATTCTCCCCTAGGTATCCTTCATTCAAAAAGTATTAATTCCTCACTATATGCTATGCTCCTTCCTGAGCCTGAGGCATCAAATAGAGAGAAATGGTCCCTGCCCCCCAACAGTTTACAATTTAGCAGAGAAGACTAAGTGTAAAGTAACTAGAGTGCAGAAGAATTGCCCAAGCCTCCTAGTTCCCATAGTGAACCTTTCCACCTTTCCCTACCAAAGGTCTCTCCAATTTTTTATTACACACCCTATCCATGTATACATCTCCAATATGCTTATAAATATAGGCATATATACTACTATTGGCTAATATCTCAATATAGTAAAGTAATATTTGTCATTATCTACACTAGATGTAAATCCATATTTCAAAGAATCTTCTACATGACTTCCAAAAAGTTACCTTGTAATAAAGCTAATAAAGAGATTAAACTTGTAGTAAGAAAAAAACACCAGCTCAAGGATGTGAAGAAAAGAGAACCCTAATACACTGTCGGTGGGAATGTAAATTGATACAGCCACTACAGAATACAGTGTAGAAATTTCTAAGAAATTTAAAAATAGAACTACTATATCACTCAGCAATTCTATTTCTAGGCATATATCTGAAGGAAATAAAATCATAATCACAAAGAGACACCTGCACCTCCATGGTCATTGCATCATTAATTACAATAGCCAAGATACAGGAACAACCTAAGCATCCACTAAAGGATTAATAAAGAAAAAGTGATGTGCATATCCAATGGGACATTATTCAGCCATAAAGAAGGAAATTATGCCATTTTTAACAATATGGGTAAACCTTGAGGGCATTATGCTAAGTAAAAGAAATCAGACAGACAAATAAAAATATCATATGGCCCTGGCTGCTGTGGCTCAGTGGATTGAGTGTTGCTGGTTTGATTCCCAGTCAGGGAACATAACTAGGTTGCACGTCAGGTCCCCAGGTAGGGCAGCGAGTGAGAAGCAACCACACAGTGATGTTTCTCTCCCTCTCTTTCTCCTTTCTCCTCTCTCTAAAAATAAACAAACAAATAAATTATTTTAAAAAAAATTATATGACCTCAGTTATATGGGAAATCTAAAAAAATAAATAAAACTCTCAGGGCCTTTCCCTGGGTATGTGGGTACAAAGGTAAGAAAAAGAATGTTCCTTATAAAAATTTAAAAAGGATGTGTGCCCACAGTTTCAGTACATGGTTTCTACACTTCATGGGCTCCATATTTATGTGCCCTATACAACTTTACTGAGACTCAAGGCTAAATTACACTCCACAAACATTTATCATGAATCTGTTCCATCGGTTGCTAAGTTACAGGCATTACAAAGATAAAAATAGCAAGATCTCTGCTCTCTTAAAGCTCACAATTTAATAAGGGTAACAGAAACATATGTAAAAATTTCCAACACAGGCAGTCTCTGAAAAGTGCTATAATATAGTACCAAACACACTAGGGTATTGCCTAAGTTACTGTAACAAAGGGGACCAAAATTGGGTTATTTAAGAAGAGAGTTTATTTCATTATCATGCATTGTTTAATGCAGAGATGTGGAAAACGGAAAATTTGCCTAATTTATGTAATATTATGAAGATGGTAAAGTCTGTTCTCTTGGCCCCAATGCTTCCTTTTTTTTCCTAAGGGATAGTCCCTTCACAATCACCCAGAATAAGTCTTCAATATCTTGATATTTCACTCCCAATGCCAGAACATGCTTTCATAAAAGTACTGAAATATTAATTCATGGTAGAATGTAAACAAAAGGTTAAATATGATACCATTTCCAGGGCATTCAGCCTTTTGATAGATCACAACAGATTTAAAGACAATAGAATATATTTTGTTGTGGAATTTTGAGCAGTATTTGGACAGAGATGAACCTGTAAATCTGAAAATAAACCACCTATTGTTAAAATCCACCAGGAACAGATGTTGACTATTAATTGTGTTAGTGAAGTATATGAAGACTTTTTGTTTGTTTGTTTTTCAATTACAGTTGTCCCTTTTTTTCCCCCATTGGCCCCCAACAACCAGCCCACCCCTTCGCTCACAGTCATTCCCCACCCCATTGTCCATGTCCATGGGTTATTTATACATGTTCTTTGACTAGACCCTTCCCCTTCTTATCCCCTTCTCTCCCTCCCCCCACCCCCCAATAACTGTTATTATGTACCTTGTTCAATTTTGTTCATTTGTCTGTGTTGTTCATTAGTCTCCTGTACCAGGTGATATCATATGGTTTTTTTTTTTCTTCATTGCCTGGCTTATTTCACTAAGCATAATTCTCTCTAGTTCCATCCATGTTGTAGCAAATGGCAAGAGTTCCTTCTTTCTTTCTGCTGCATAGTCTCCACTGCATAAATGTACCTCAGTTTTTTAATCCACTCCTCTACAGATGGGCACTTAGGCTGTTTCCAGCACTTGGCTATTGTAAACAGCGCTGCTATAAACAAAGGAGTCCATAGGTTCTTTGGAATTGGGGTTTCAGGATTCTTTGGGTATAACCCTAGCAGTGGGATCACTGGTTCAAAGGGCAGTTCCATTTTTAGCTTTTTGAGGTAATTCCATACTGTTTTCCATAATAGCTGCACCAGTCTGCATTCCCACCAACACTGCAGTAGGGTTCCCATTTCTCCACATCCTTGCCAGCATTTGTTCTTTGCTGATTTGTTGATGATGACCATTCTGACAGGTGTAAAGTGGTATCTCATTGTGGTTTTAATTTGCATCTCTCTGATGGCTAGTGATGTTGAACATTTTTTCATGTGTGTATGGACCCTTTGTGTATCCTCCTTGGAGAAGTGTTTGTTCAGGTCCTTTGTCCATTTTTTAATTGGGCTGTCTGTCTTCTTGGTGTTGAGATGTGTAAGTTCTTTATATATTTTGGAGATCAATCCCTTATCTGAGGTATCATTGGCAAAAATATTTTCCCATATGGTTGGTTCCCTTTTCATCTTGCTGATGTTTTCTTTTGTTTAGCAGAAACTCTTTAGTTTGATGTAGTCTCATTTGTTTATTCTTTCCTTTATTTCCCTTGCTTTAGGAGATGTATTTGTGAAAATATTGCTATATGGGATATCTGAAATTTTCCTGCCTGTATTCCTCTAGGATTTTTATGGTGTCATGGCTTTCATTTAAGTCTTTGATCCATCTTGAGTTTATTCTGGTGTGTGGTGAAAGTTGGTGGTCTAGTTTCTTTTCTTTTTTTTTTTTTTTTTTTTTTTTTTGCACGTTCCTGTCCAGTTCTAGCACCATTTGTTGAAGAGGCTCTTCTCACTCCATTTTATGCTCCTTCCCCCTTTGTCAAATATTAGTTGCCCATATAGTCCTGGGTTTATTTCTGGGTTCTCTATTCTGTTCCATTGATCTATATGTCTGTTCTTATGCCAGTACTAGACTGTTTTGATCACAGTGGCTTTGTAGTATAGTTTGATGTCTGGTATTATGATTCCTCCTGCTGTGCTCTTCTATTTCAAGATTATTTTCTATTTGCAGTCTTTTTTGGTTCCATATAAATTTTTGAAGTATTTTTTCTAGGTCTGTGAAATATGTCATTGGTATTTTAATAAGGATTGCATTGAATCTGTAAACTGCTTTTGGGTAGTGTGGACATTTTAATGATGTTGATTCTTCCCATTCTTGAACATGGTATTTGCTTCCTTTTATTTGTATCTTGCTTAATTTCTTTCTTCAGTGTTATGTAGTTTTCTGAGTACAGGTCTTTTACCTCTTTGGTTAAGTTTAAGTTTATTCCTAGGTACTTTATTTTTCTTGTTGCTATAGTAAATAGGATTTTTTTTTAAGTTTCTATCTCTGATATTTTATTGTTGATGTACAGATATGCCTTAGATTTCTGTATACTGACTTTGTACCCTGCAATTTTGCCAAATTTGCTTATTATGTCAAGTAGATTTTTTGTGGAGTCTATAGGGTTTTCTATGTACTCTATCATGTTGTCTGCAAACAGTGATAGTTTTACTTCCTCTTTCCCAGTTTGGATGCCTTTTATTTCTTTTTCTTGTCCGATTGCTGTGGCTAGGACTTCCAACACTGTGTTGAATAGGAGTGGAGAGAGTGGACATCCTTGTCTTGTTCCTGATCTCATGGGGAATGCTTTCAGTTTTTGTCCATTGAGTATGATGTTGGCTTCAGGTTTCTTGTATATAGCCTTAATTTTTTTTTTAATGTGTTTTATTGATTACAGTGTTACATTTGTTCCAATTTCCCTTCCCTCTGCTCCCCTCCACCCGGTATATAGCCTTAATTATGTTGAGGTATGCTCCCTCTATTCCCATGTTGCTGAGTGTTTTCATCATAAATGGGTATTGTACTTTATCAAATGCTTTTTCTGCATCTATTGATAGGATCACGTGATTTTTGTCTTTCATTTTGTTTAGGTGGTGTATTATATTTATTGATTTGCAAATGTTAAACCATCCTTGCATTCCTGAAATGAATCCCACTTCATCATGGTGTATGATCTTTCTAATGTGTTGCTGGATCCAGTTTGCAAATATTTTGTTGAGGATTTTAGCATCTTTGTTCATCAGCATTCTTGGCCTGTAGTTTTCTTTCTTTGTTGTGTCTTGAACTGGTTTTGGAATTAGGTAATACTGGCTTCATAGAAAGAGTTTGGGATTTTTCCCTCTTCTTGGATTTTATGGAATAGTTTGAGAAGGGTAGGCATCAGTTTTGTAAAATTCACCTGTGAAGCCATCCGGTCCAGGGCTTTTGTGTGCCAGGAGTTTTTTGATCACTGTTTCAATATCACTCTTTGTTATTGGTCTGTTCAGGCTTTCTACTTCTTCTTGATTCTGTTTTGGAAGATTGTATGTTCCTAGAAATTTTTCCATTTCATCTAGGTTATCAAGTTTCTTGCCATACAGTCGTTTGTAGTAATTTCTTACAATCCTTTGTATTTCTGTAATATCGGTCATTATTTCTCCTCTTTCATTTCTGATTTTGTTTATTTGGGTCCTCTTTCTTTTTTTTCTTGATGAGCTTGGCTAAAGGCTTGTCAATTTTGTTTATCTTTTCAGAGAACCAGCTCCTACTTTTGTTGATCTTTTGAATTGTTTATTTAGTCTCTACGTCATTTAATTCTGCTCTGATCTTGATGATTTCCTTACTTCTACTCGCCCTGGGCTTTGTTTGTTGTTGTTCTAGTTCTTGTAGCTGTAGGGTTAGATTTTTTATTTGAGATTCCTCTATCCTTTTTCAGGAGGCCTCTATTGCTATTAACTTTCCTTTCAGGACTGCTTTTGCAGTGTCCCATAGGTTTGGGGCTGTTGTGTGTTCATTATCATTAGTTTCCAGAAATTTCTTGATTTCTTCCTTAATGTCATTGTTAACCCATTCATTATTTAATATCAGGTTATTCCTTCTCCATGAGTTTGAATGTCTTTGAGTTTTTTCCTTGAGGTTGATTTCTAGTTTCAAGGCATTGTGGTCTGAGAAGATGCTTGATATAATTTCAATTTCCTTGAATTTGTTGAGGCTTGTTTTGTGTCCTACCATGTTGTCTATCTTTGAAAATGTCCCATGTGCATTTGAAAAGAATGTATATTTTGCTTCTTTGGGGTGAAAAGTTCTATATATATATCAGTTAAGTCCATTTGATCTAGTAGTGTATTGTTCAATGCCTCAATATCCTTGGTGTTTTTTTGCTTCAAAGATCTGTCTATTGTTGATAATGGGGTGTTAAAGTCTCCTACTATGAGTGTGTTGCTGTTGATATCCTTCTTGTAGTCTTCTAAAATTTTCCTTATATATTTTGGTGCACCTATGTTGGGTGCATATATGTTTACCAGGGTTATATCTTCTTGATGGGTTGTTCCCTTCAGTATTATGAAGTGCCCTTTTTTGTCTCATTTTATGGCCTTTGCTATGAAATCTGTTTTGTCTAAGTATTGCTACCCCAGTTTTTTTTTTTTTTTTCCTGTGTCCATTTGCTTGGAATACTCTTTTCCATCCCTTCACTTTCAGTCTGTGTAAATCTTTTGTTTTGAGGTGTGTCTCTTGTAGACAGCATATATGTGGGTCATATTTTCATATCCATTCCGCTACCCTATGTCTTTTGATTGGAGCATTTAATCCATTTACATTTAAGGTTATTATTGACAGGTACATATTTGTTCATTTCCCTTTGTACCTGTGTTCCTCTCTCTCTCTTTTTGTCTTCTTTTTCTTAAAGCATTCCCTTTAGCATCTCTTAAAATGCTGGTTTGGTGGTGATGTATTCTTTTACTCTTCCTTTGTCTGGGAAACTCCTTATTTCACCTTCCATTTTGAAAGAGAACCTTGTTGGGTAGAGTATTCTTTGTTGTAGGCCTTTCTTTTTCATTGCTTGAAATATTTTTTGCCATTCCCTTCTGGCTTGTAGTGTTTCTGTTGAGATATCAGTTGATAGCCTTATCGGAGCTCCCTTGTATATTATTTGCTGTTTTTCTCTTGCTGCTTTTAGGATTCTCGCTTTGTCTTTGAATGTTGCCATTTTAATTGTTATGTCTTGCAGTGGGCCTTTTTGGGTTCATCTTCATTGGGGCCCACTTTGCTTCCTGGACTTTCATGGCTTTTTCTCTCATCAAGTTAGGAAAATTTTTTATCATTACTTTTTCAGTCAGGTTTTCTATCCCATGCTCCTCCTCTTCTTCTTGTATCACTATGATTCAAATATTTTTTCATTTCATGTTGTGCAGCAGTTCTCTTACACCTTCTTCATTCTTTTTAAGTCTTTTTTCATTTTGTTGTATTGTCTGAGAATTTTTTTCTACATTGTCCTCTAACTCACTGATCCAATCCTCTACTTCATTTAGCCTGCTTTTGATTGATTCTACTGTGTTCAACTCAGAAATTCTATTCTTCATTTCTTCCTGGTTCTTATTGATAGTTTCTATGTCCTTTTTTATGCTGGTGTAGTGCTCCATAAGTTCCTTGTAGTTTCTCTGGAGTTCTTTTCGTTTCCCTGGAGTTCTTTATCATTCCCCTGAAGTTTGATGTAGTTTTCTTTGAGTTTTTCAAGTTCATTGAGCTTCCTTATAACCATTCTTTTGAATTCCATGTCTGATAGTTGGCTTACATCTGTTCCATCTCTCTCTCTCTCTTTCTAGGGATTCCCCTTTTCCTTTCATTGGGAGGTTGTTTCTGTGTCTCCCCATGTTGGATGCTTCTTGTTTGTTTTTGTTTCTTAGATTTGTCTGCTTTGATTTCCCACCTTTGTGGTATGAGATTCTGTATAGGAGACCTGGGGGATTCAGTGTTGCAGTCTCTTTGATCTCCTGAGCCTGATGCTCTTGGGATGCCCTTTTTGTTGTTAGTTTAAGCTATCTGGTTGCATTTCAGTTACTCTTTGATGGCTCCTTCCCTCTGGCTAGTTGATTGAGAGTCACTCTGTCCACCTTGTCTTCAGTTCTTTTGTGGAGATGCTTTGGACGCCACTCCCACACTCCCTCCCCTGTTTGCGCTGTCTGAAATCTGCACTCACTCACTTCTCTCTGTGTTTGTACTCCAAGTCCTTCCGCGATGGGAGTAAGCAGACAATGCTGCTACCTACTCCGCTGCCATCTTTTCTCCCTAAGGGTTGTTCATACTCTGGCTCGTGGCTCTTCCTCAGGTGTGCGGCCTCCTCAGTGCAGGTGCTGCCTTCCTCTCCAGGTCAGAGAGCAGAGCTGAGGGGTATGAATAATTTTTAAAGCCTCCAATACCAAAGGTACACCTTCTTTCTATCCCAAACTAGCTTCACACACAGTCATTGGGAGGAACTGACTACATACTTTGAGCATCATTCCAACAGTAGATACTGAACTAGTGAAGAAAATTTATCATAAGAGGCTAATAGAATCAGAAAATTAGGCCAGAAGAGATTTTCCACGTCTGTGCTAAAAAATCTTTTTGACAAAATATTTCTTCATGAACTTTAGGTAATTTTTGCTTCATTTTAAAATAAGTCTGATCATTCTTACACAGAATGAGGTAGACTTGGAAATACTATTGATAATTATTGAATTACTGAGCCCTTAAGAGTTAGTTTGATTTCCAAAGGAGAAAAACTAAATATAGTTCTTGTCATCCTCTTCCAATTTACTGTCTGTTGGTCATTGTGGTTGTCTTTAATAGTATGATCATTTTTATTTTGTAACAGAGTGAAATGCTTGGTCTCTCTGACTTCACTGTGTTCAAATCAGCCTTGTTACCGTGGCTTTCAAGCTAATAGTGCCTGCTTTAGACATGCTAACCATTAGAGGAATCCTGCTTGGGGCTTGAGAATTTACAAAAATAGTCTTCCCTTCCTAGACATAAAAGAAGCCTACTCTCTACTTTCTTAGATGGATTTGAGGAACTAATAGGATTCTCATCTGTTTGGTTGCTGCCTTCTTGACCAATATACCTTTCCTTAATCCAAACTCTGACATTTCGAGTTCTCACCTTTGGAAGCATTGGGCACATGGATTTTGGACTGGTAGGATTCCTTCTCTCACATCACTGGCTCCACTTACTTCTTAAATGGCAGTCCCATCAAGTTTTAAGATTAAGCTGCTTATTGATCAGGTAAGAGTACTCATGGACTCTAAATTATTACATTTTCCCCATGATATGCTAGTATAAAATCACCAGTTTAGTATTTGACCCCAAATAACATTAAAGAACGGTTATCTTAATATGCTCTCTTGCCATAGTTTGTTTATTACAACATATTCTGAGTGATACCAGATTGTCTGGGACTCACAGTTTAATTCGTATTTTAAAATCCTTTGGTTTTTATGAGTTATACCTAAACTAACAGTCTGCTTTTCAACATTTATAATAGCATAGCACCGTTTTCCACAGATCATACTGGTTTTGAAAAGTATGTGCTAAGAGGCCAACTCAGAACATTTTCAGATGCTCTGGCTTTGTATGTCACAAAAAAAATTTTTTTCATTACTTTATATCCAAAGAACTGGTCATATGTATGCAAAAATTTCAGAAATTTCTTATATAACATTAACTTCTGACAACTCAATAAAAGTTCTTTAATATCATCTTTTTTAAATTCAATATTGTGTTGCCTTTATCATATCTATAACTAATTAGTAAAACAACTCACATGTTCAATTGTTTTACTTTGAAACATACTATATGTATTGACCACCATGAAATACTGAACAATAGAATGTTCAGAAGTGTAGAAATAAAATTATTGGTCTAATTATAAAACAAAATATTTTGGGCTTGACTTTAAATGTTTTAATTAGAAGGGAAAAGCAGTTTTAAGGGGGGCTTGCCATAATTGGCCAATTTTTATTAATATAATAATATAATAATACTTGCCCCTTTCATATAGGGAATAAATTTTGAAAAAAGAATGATTTTTGTTCTACCAAATCTTAAAGAATGAAAGCATATTGCTTTCACTATTTAAGAGCAATGATAATTTTTATAATGCAACAAAGCTTAGACACATTTAACAATTTGTCTTAATTCCTTGTAGTCTGTGCTATAAACACACAGAGAGATATTTTTCTAAAGCTTTTGAAAAAGATTATTTTCTAGTTTCTCTAGAAATAAAAAGTGTAAGATTCTACACCTACCACAAGGTGTCAGTCCATAGTAATTTAATCTTCAAAGGACTTTAATATTTCCCTGTGGAAATTCAATGACCACAAAAAGAAACACACATTAAAACAAGAACAGTCCCAGGAGCCCTCTCTATAGTAAGAACAATCACAGAAAATACTGTGAATGTTTATTGTTTCCCTTTGTTTTTTTCTAATCAGACTAGTTCTGGGGATGCTGTACATCAAATCCACAGATGTTGTAATTCAGGTCTTAGGCATGCTACCCTGAGGCTGGTTGCAACTCAGAGGAGTAAATTCCTAGTTCACAGTCTCTCTTTTTCCGTACCCTTCATGTTTTGCGCCCAAGTCCTGCTGAGCTTGCTCCTGCAGTGGGGATAGCTGGCTGCACACAAACTGAACCTGTGGTGGCCTCCTTGTGAGGAAGCTTAGTTGGAGACTCTAGCAGAGACTGAGTTATATGGCTCTGGAGTAGAAGCCACATTCTCCCCAGTGCACACCTAACCACACTGCCCCTAAGTAGAGGACCAACCAGCCCCATCTTCTAACCTGGTCCCGAGCACTATGGGACGGTCGGTGAGGCGTGGCCAGCTTGGTCCCACTCTATGGCCTTTCTTCATAAGACTCTGGAGGAAATCCAGGCAACCTGAGTAGGGGAGCAGAGTAGTCAACATATGGATGCTGACCTTAGGAAGCCTTGGATTTTATTGATCTGCCCCCAGTTTAGAGCTTCAGAAGACCAATTCTGGTACATAGCCTGGCCTATTCCACACACACACAGGCCCAGTAGACACAGCCACAAACAATGAATAACATGGTAGTTACAGATGAGTAGCCCAAGGTGGGTTACACTTATCAACCTGCATCAGAGCCCTGATCAAGGGGGCCCCAAACCAACACAGCTAGTTGCGGGCTTCAACCTACGCCAGAGCTTAACCCTACTAGCCACACAAATAGCACAGCCAAAGGGAACTCTGATTGACACCAGACTCTGCAGGGAACAACTCTGCCTCACAAGCCACCCCTGAACAGTGACTCATATACAATGAATGAGGTCTATCTTTATAGTCAGCAGGCCTGAGGATTAACTTTACCCATAAATGGGACAACAGCATTCAAGATTCAACTACAACAGGAGAGGCCACATAACTTATGCAAGAATCATTTTGGGCGCACTTAGCTCAGGTGATCTAGAAGATTGTACCACTGAGATCCACAAGGTATCTACATCAGAAAGCCCTTAAAACAAACTTGTGACCTACTTAATATATAGAGACAAGCATAAAAAAAGCAGACAAAATGGGGAGACAAAGAAATATGCTACAAATGAGAGAACAAGAGACATACCCTCCCAAAAAAATGAAAGAGAAATAACCAAAATACCAAATGCAGAGTTTAAAACAACAGTTATAAGGATGCTCAAAGCCCTGAAGGAAGAATAGATGATCTTAGAGAGAACCTAAACAAAGAGAGAGTAAACATTAAAAAGGACATAGAAACAATATAAAGGAACGAGGCAAAAATGAAGAATACTGTATAGATAAAGGCCTAGACTGACATGCTCCATCTTTCTCCACAAAAAAGAAGAAATACATCTACTGCAAAATCAGAAATAAACAGAGTTCCCGAAAATAAAGCTACATGGAAGTCCAACGTATGAAGTTATAAAGAAGTGGTGCTTGTCTGGACGTATAGGAGGTCCAAAGCCAGGGCAGAGAGGTCAAGCTGTGCTGGTGGCAGCAGCTGCGGCGACAGTGGTGGGGTGGGACGTTGGTAAGCACAGACACCATATTTAAAAAGAAGTGAGAAGCAACTGGGGAGCATCCCTGGCTGCAGACCAGACCTATGAGCTCACAATTCCAAGTCTGGGGAAGACAGACCACAATTGCCTCAGACTGTGAAGGCCGGAGAGGGTGGGGATGGAGGATGAAGCTCCCAGTCTCTCAGCGGAGAGTAAACAGCAAGAATCCACCTTGGACCCCCACCCCCACAGGAAATAAAAATGCCACAGCATGGTAAGAAGGGTTGACCGGTAGTGATGAGTGCATGGGACTCCGCCCCCTATAGCATAGAAGGTATGACAGCCCTACCCAAGAAGCAAAGGTAAACACAAAACTGTCAGGATCGCACAGATCACGATAGAGATCCCAGTGATGCAGCTGACCAGACAGCAAATATATGATCTAATGAATCAGGAGATAGGAAATCTTCCTGAGGCACAGCTCAGAGCTTTGGTTATACAAATGCTTACAGATCTGACAGCAGATCTTAAACAAGATGGGAAAGAAATGAAGGCTAGTCCTGCTGAAATGAACAGAAACACATATGAAATAAGTGGTGAGGGAAAGAAAATCAGAGATCAAATCAACAGATAGGAACATAGGGAAGGAACAAATAGTCAACCAGTACAGAAAGAGGAAACAAAAAGTGAGGAAAAGAAGGAGAGGCTCAGAAACCCATGGGACAGCTATAAGCAGGCCAATATCTAAATCATAGGGTTTCCAGAAGATGAAGAAGAACTAGAAGTTGAAAAATTATGTGAAAAAATAATGAAGCAGAACTTCCCTAACTTGGGGAAGGAAATAGACTTACAGGTCCAGGAAGCACAGAGCGTTCCAAAAAAACTGGACTCAGGGAGAACCACACCAAGACACATTATAATCAAAATGTCAAAAATTACGGATAAAGACAGAATCTTAAAAGCAGCAAGAGAGAAGAAAAGAATTACATACAAAGGGGTTCCAATAAGACTATCAGCTGATTTCTCAAAAGTAACTCTGCAGGCAAGAAGGGACTGGCAAGAAATACTCAAAGTAATGAAAAGCAAAAACCTATAACCACGATTACTCTATCCAGCGAAGTTGTCATTCAGAATAGAAGGGCAGAGAAAGTGCTTCCAGGACAAAGTAAAACTGAAGGAGTTCATCAGATCCAAACCACTGTTATGTGAAATGTTAAAGGGACTTGTTTAGGAAAAAGAGGATCAAAACTATGAACATTAAAATAAAAACTGTATCACAACAACCAACAACAGAAGCTAGGGAATTGAAACAAAGGCAAACAAAGCAGGCAATGAGAGTGGGAGAAAATTATAGGTATGAGGAACATATTGGGGGGAGGTCAGTTTGAAGGGGGAAGGAGGGAAAGGGAGGGAGATGGTACAGGAATTAAGAAGCATAGTAGGAGAGAGTGGAGTAGATAGGAAGACGTTGAGAAGAACTATATGCACAACCAATGGGCATGAACTAAGCAGGGAGACAATTGGAGGGTGGGGGGGTCACTGGATCAAGGGGAACAAAGGGAAAAGAAATTGGGACAACTGTAACAGCATAATCAATAAAGCATATTTTAAAAAATGAAGAACATGATATCTGAAACGAAGAATACACTAAAAGAAATCAATATCAGGTTAAATGAAGCAGAGGATCAAATCAGCTATTTAGAGGACAACATAACAGTAAGCACCCAAGCAGAGCATCAAAAACAAAAAGAATTTTAAAAAATAAGAAAAGTCTAAGGGACCTCTGGGAAAACATCAACATAACAACATCGGCATCATTGAGATACCAGAATGAAAAGAAAGTGAGTGAGAAAGAGATAGAGAACCTGTCTGAAGAAATAATGGCTGAAAATATCCCTAATTTGGTGAAGAAAATAGACATGCAAGTCAAGAAGCACAGAGAGTCCCAATAAAAATGAACCCAAAGAGGAACCATACCAAGACACATCATAATTAAAATGGCAAAGGTTAATGACAATGAGAGAATCTTAAAAGCAGCAAGGAAGAGATGGTTAGTTACCTACACAGGAGCTCCCATACAAGCTGTCAGCTGATTTCTCAACAGAAACTTTGTAGGCCACAAAAGATTGGCATGAAATAGTCAGGTGATGAAAAGCAAGGACCTACAACCAAGACTACTCTATCCAGCAAGACTATTATTTCAAATTAAAGGTGAAATAAAGAACTTCTCAGACAAAACAAAAAACAAACAAACAAACAAAAAAACACTAATGGAGCTCATTACCAACAAACCAGTATAGTAAGAAATGTTCAAGGACCTGCTTTAAGAAAAAGAAATATATAGAGAGAGGAATATAAGTATAAAGAGTAAAATGGCAATAAATAACTACCTATCAATAATCACCTAAAATGTAAGTGGACAAAATGTGCCAAAAGACATAAGGTAGCTGAATGGATAAGAAAAGATGACTCATATATATGCTGTCTACAAGTGACCCACCTCAGAACAAAAGATATACACACACTAAAAGTGAAGGGATGGGAAAAAATATTCCATGCAAATGGAAAAAGACAGAAAAGTTGAGGTATCTATACCTATATCAGATAAATAGACTTCAAACAAAGGCAATAATGAGAGACAAAGAAGTTCATGACATAATATTAAAGGGATTGATCCAACAAGAGGATATAACTCTTGTAAATGTATACACACCCAACATAGGCGCACCTAAACATATAAAGAAAATCCAAAGTAGAAAGAGGGAAATAATAAATATTAGAGTGGAAATAAACGACATGGAAACTAAAAATACAATACAAAAGATCAATGAAACCAAGAGGTCGTTCTTTGAAAAGATAAACAAGATTGATGAAACTTCAATCAAATTCATCAAGAAAAAGAGAGGACCAAAATGAGTAAAATGGGAAATGAAAGAGAAGTAAAAACTGACTCCACAGAAATACAAAGGATTGTAAGACAATACCATGAACAACTATATGCCAACAAATTGGATGATATGGGTGAACTGGATAAATTCCTAGAAACATAAATCTTCTAAAATTGAATCAGGAAGATTTCTTTAAAGCTGAACAGACTGATTACAACTAATGAAATCAAAGCACCAATCAAAAACTCCCAGCAACAAAAGTCCTGGACCAGATGTCCTCATAGGTGAATTTTACCAAACATTTAAACAACTAACACTTACCCTTCTCTAACTATTCCAAAAATTAAAGAGGGAGGAAGACTTCCAAGCTCATTTTACAAGGCTGGTATTATTCTAATTCCAAAACCAAATAAAGACACTAAAAAGAAAGAAAATTATAGACCAATATCCCTGATGAACATAGATGCTAAATCCTCAAGAAAATATTAGGAAACTGGGTCCAGCAATATATTAAAAAGATCACACACCATAATCAAGTAGGATTTATTCTGGGGGTGCAAGGTTCATACAATATTTGCAAATCAATAAATATGATACACCACATAAACAAAATGAAGAATAAAAATCACATGATTATATCAGTAGATGCAGAAAAAGCATTTGATAAGATCCAGCACCCAATTATGATAAAAACTCTTGGCAAAATGGAAATAGAGAAATCAAACCTCAACATAATAAAGCCCTTATGTGACAAACCCACAGACGACATCATACTGAATGGGCAAAAACTAATAGCATTTCCCCTAAGATCAGGAACAAAACAGAGGTGTCCTCTTTCACGACTCTTATTCAGCATTGTAATGAAATTCTAGCCTAGCCACAGCAATCAAACAGGAAGAAATAAAAGCCATCTAATTGGGAAAGGAGGAAGGAAAACCTTCATTATTTGCAGATGACATAGTATAGATAGAAAATCCTAAAGATTCCACCAAAAAGTTTACTAGAACTAATTAATGAATTCAGCAAAGTATCAGGATACAAAATTAATATCCAGAAATCAGTGGCATTCTTATACATGAATAATGGACTATCAGAAAGGGAAATAAAGAAAAAAATCCCGTTTCCTATTGCAACAACAACAAAAACAGTTACCTAGGATTAAATTTAACCAAGGAGGTAAAAGACCTGTACTTGGAAAATTATAGGGTACTGAGGAAAGAAATGGAGGAAGACACAAATAAGTGGAAGCATATACCATATTCTTGCATTAGAAGACTTAACATCATTAAAAAGCTCATACTATCCAAAGCAATTGATAAATTTAACACAATTCCTATTAAAATGCCAATATATATTTCACAGACCTAGAAAAAATATTCCAAAAACTTATATGGAACAAAAGAAAAGACCCTGAATAGCCTCAGCAATCTTGAGAAAGAAGAACAAAGTTGGATGTATCACACTACCTGACATCAAACTATACAACAAGGCCACTGAAATCAAAACAGCCTAGTACTGACATCAGGACAGGCATATAGATAAACGGAACAGAAAATACAGCGAAGAAATAAAGCCTCACCTTATAGTCAATTAATATTTGACAAAGAAGGGGAGAGAATACAATGGAGTAAAGACATTCTCTTCAATAAATGGTGTTGGGAAAATTGGACAGGTCCATGAAAAAAAATGAAAGTAGACCACCAACTTACACCATACACAAGAATAAAATTCAAAATGTATAAAAACTTAAATTTAATTTATGGAACTATACAAATTCTAGAAGAAAACATAGGCAATAAAATCTCAGACATCTTTCATAGTAATATTTTTGCAATATATCTTCTCAGACAGGGGAAACAAAGAAAAATAAATAAATAAATGAGACTAAGTCGAACTAAAAGGCTTCTACACAGCAAAAGGAACCATCAACAAAATGAACAGGAAACTCACTGTATGGGAGACCATATTCATTAATGATATATCTGATCAGAGGTTAATTTTTTAAATACATAAAGAATTTATACAACTCAACACCAGGAAGACAAATAATCTAATTAAAAAATGGGCAAAGGACCTGAATAGACACTTCTCCATAGAGGATATACAGATGGACAATAGACATATAAAAAGATACTCAACATCACTAACCAAATTAAATGCAAATGAAAACCACAATGATATATCACCTCACACCTGCCAGAATAGCTATCATCAACAAATCAACAAACAAGCGCGGGCGAGGATGTAGAAAAAAGAGAACCCTAGTGCACCACTGGTGGGAGTGCAGACTGGTGTAGCCACTGTGGAAGACAATATGGAGTTTCCTCAAAAAATTAAAAATGGAACTGCCTTTTGACCCAGAGATCCCACTTCTGAGAATATATGCCAATTATCCCAAAACGCCAACTTGAAAAAATATATGCACCTCTATGTTCATTGCAGCATTATTTACAATAGCCAAGATCTGGTAACAGCCCTAGTGTCCATCAGTATATGAGTGAATACAGAAGCTGTGGTACATTTACACAAAGACTACTACTCCACAGTTTTAAAATAATGGAAATCTTACCTTTTGTGACAGCATGGATGGACCTGGAGATTATCCTGCTAAGTAAAATAAGCCAGTCAGAAAGACAAACACCTTGTGATCTCATTTATATGTGGAATCTACTGAACAAAAAAAAAAGAGGCATGGACACATGGAACAGCCTCAGAGGGGAGGGGTGGTGGGGGACTGGATGAAAGAAGGTGAAGGAGTTAAGCAGATATATATATGAGTCACATAGACACAGGCAACAAGGTGATTGACGATAGCCGGAGGGGAAGGAGAGGGGAGTAAGAAAGAGACTGTGTTTGGGGCAATGATGCAGTGTGCAGATGATGTTTTATTGAGCTGTACACTTGAAACCTGTCTTGAATAAATTCAATTTAAAAAAAACTAAAATGAGCTAGCTACGCTTTAAAATAGTCCATCTCAAAGTGTGATCCAAGCGTGCTTCAGCATAACCTGAGAATTTGTTAGAAACCCAGAATCTCAGGCCCCATCCAAGGCCTAGTGAATGGGGAAAGTGTGTGTGTGTGTGTGTGTGTGTGTGTGTGTGTGTGTGTGTGTGTGTGGTGGGGGAGGGGGGTCAGATCAGTGTCCGAATAAGCCCTACGGTTGATACACTTTAATGTTCGAGAACAATTGCACAACGTTCATTATCTGGAAGATTAAGGAAAGGCGAGGAGTGGAAGAGCGAGTAGCCGACCTCAGGCAGAGGACAGGCCTATTTGAGAGGGGGGGCGGGGGGGGGGGAGTGGTGCCCAGGGTGCAACAGGAGGAAAATCCTAAATTAGGCCTATGGGATTTAGGAGGATAGTCCATCCAAGGCAGGAGCCGTGGGAACGCGAGGGACCCAAAGGTGGCGCTACACCGGCTGTCGACATGGGGGCGGGATCTGCGGCGGAGAAGCTAGTTGAGCGCTCTTAGGCTCCGCGCCTGGCCTCGTGGGGCTGGTACCTCCGGACAGGCGCTGCGGCCACCACTTAACCGTCGGGTCACGCCGAGAAGCGGGTGAGTCCCTTGAATCTTTCTGGTTCGCCGCTTGCTTCCCGCCTGCGGGTGTCCCTGAGAGGCCACGCTGGCTCCCAGGTTCGCGAGGGCTGTAGCGGGTGGCAAGCCGAGAGGCGGGACAGGGGAGGCGGCGCCCGGGGCGAGTGCAGCTCAGTTCGCTCCTTATGAGCCACTCCAGGGCGCGCTACCTTCCAGCCCCGCTCTCCGCGCGGAGCACAGCGCTCCGTTGTGGTCGGTCCAGGGGCTGGGAGCCAGGGACTCACAAGGAAGCCTTTTCGCCGGGGGATCAGGGGCTATGATGGGCCATTAAGTTTGTCCTTAGAGAGTTGTGCTGGCAAGTTTGCTAACTTGGCAAAATCACCACTGGTTTGCATCGCATTAGTACATAGCGCTTAGAACCGTGCAACTTGTCTTCAGGTTTCCTAGTAACAGGAAGTTTTCATGTTGAGTCCTTGGAACATTAGTCCTACTCTTTCAGGATCTGGATTGCAGTTCAAGTTCCCTCCAAACAGTCAATCAAGGCTTTATTTATTTATGTCATGCGTCAAATCCACTGGAAAGGATTTGCAGAAATAAAACTTACAAACACTTGTAAATTTATTACTCTGTTCTTTTTGTAAATATATATATATATATCAACATCCTAACATTTAATAAGACATCATTTCATTTAGCACGGCATGTTAAGCACAGGGAAGATACAGTGCCTAAAACAGCCCAGTGAAGAAAACATCTCTCCTTCACATAAATGTGGTAACGAACGTGTATAAGTTTGAAAATGCAATGCAACCACAATATATTCCAGTCATTGAGTTTCTTCATATTCTGAACTCTTCAACATAATCATGAGTCAGTTTGTCTGTGTCAATATTTATCAGGCACATGAAGTGAGCAGTCCTTTTACAGCTAAATGGATCAGTCACATCAAAATATTCTTTGCTTTTAATGGGTCAGATTCTGGAGTTCCTAATATCTGAACACTGTGCTGTTTCCTGTATATTTTTTTCACGAGAAGATTTTATTGTAGACTTTAAATTAAATATTTGGTTAATGTGTGATGAAAACCAACATATTTATTTGACTGACATTTTATTTTCTTTGCTTCTGGGCACAAAGTTGACTGTGGCTCACACAGTCAACAAGCTTCCTCACTGCCCTGGGCTTTTCCTTGGGTTGGCTCTTCAGATTGTGTATAAAGTGGCCCTCAGTCAGCAAAACAGCCAACTTGCTAGATACCCCAGAACCAGGTCTAGAAGAGAGCCCTCACCCTCCCTTTGCCACCATCAGTCAGAAAACTTTGTCTTCCTTTAGGATTCATTACACAACCATGCAGTTAATTGTTGAAATGTCTGCCCTCCCTCCTAGATTTTGATGTTTTTGAGAACAGAGGCTTCATCTCATTTAACTTTATATTCCCATCGCCTGACATTCACACTATAGTTAATGAGTTAATATTGAATAAGTGTAGATTTGTATGTTAACATCTTTGCCATCATGCAACTCACAGAGTTAAAATATCTAAATAGTGTGAATTATTTCTTTTTTCATTACAGTAGATAAAACTTCTATTCCCAGATATATAAACACACCCCAGATTATTCTATTAATAATGGTGGCTAAATCACCAAATCATTTGGAATGTTACTTCTTAAGGAAAAATACTGTAAGCTCCTCCAGAGCAGGCATGAAATCTCACTTATCTTTTCCTCTTCAGGGTGTGTCATAGAGTTGAGTTCATAAATACTTGATAATTGGCATATATATTTTTTAAAATTTTACTGTATTTTCCATTACCATTTAGTCCCCTCATACCCCCATCCCTGCCGCAATTACCCCACTGTTGTCTATGTCTATGAGTCTTTTTTCCTTTTTGCTCAATCCTTCCTCCTCCTAACCTTCCCCACTTAGCTGTCATCCTGCTCCCCATCTATGAGTCTGTTGCTATTTTGCTTGTTAATTCAGTTTGTTCATTAGATTCCACATATGAGTGAAATCATGTAGTATTTATCTTTGTCTGACTGGCTTATGTCACTTAGCATAATGTCCTCCTGGTCCACCCATACTGTCACTAAGGGTAAATTTTTCTTTTTTATAGCTGAGTAGTATTCCATTGTGTAAATGTCCCATAGGTGTCTTATCCACTCATCTACTGATAGATGCTTGGGCTGCTTCCATAACATGGCGATTGTAAATAATACTGCAGTGAATAGAGGTGCTTATGTTCTTTTGAATTAGTGTTTTGGGTTCCTTCCCATATATTCCCAGAAGTGGGATAGCTGGGTCAAAAGGCAGATCCTTTTTTGTTTTTTGTTTTTTTTTTGAGTTATCACCATACTGCTTTCCACAGTGGCTGCACCAGTCTGCGTTTCCACCAAATGGTGCAAAAGGGTTCCCCTTTCTCTACATCCTCACCAGCACTTGTTTGTTGATTTATTGATGATGGCCATTCTGACAGGTGTGAGGTGACATGTCATTGTGGTTTTAATTGACATTTCTCTGATGATTAGTGATGTACAGCATCCTTTCATGTCTATTGGCCATCTGTATGTCCTCATTGAATAAGTGTCTATTCAGGTCCTTTGCCCATTTTTTAATTGGGTTGTTTTATGTTTTTTTTGGGGGGGGGGGCTTGGTGTTGAGTTTTGTAACTTCTTTATAAATTTTGAATATTAACCCCTTATCAGATGCATTGACAAATATGTTCACCATTCTGTGGGTTGGCTTTTTACGTTGTTGATGTTCTCCTTTGCATGTAAAAAATTTTTAGTTGTAGCCCCATTTGTTTATTTTGATTGGCATATACTATACTTAGAACTTTTCAAATGCCAATGCTATAAACCAAATTCAAACTAACATAAGCAAAAAAAGGGAATGTATTGTCTTGTGTAACTGAAAAATTCAGAATCTGGCCTCGGGGACTCTAAATACTTAAAATATACCACCAGGACTCTTCTGTATCCCTATTTCTTGCTTGTGCTTCTGTGTTTGGGTTTTCCTCTGTTCTATGAATACTGCTTTCTCCTTACAGCATGTAGAAGGAAGCATGGTAGGTTTCTATCATCCCAACTTAAAATGTTAGACCTGTCCTCTTTATCTTCAGTTCCGTATGTAAAGCTCAAAGACAGACTCTTACTGGTTTAACAAGGGTTGTGTGCCATCTTTAAACCAATCAAGGTGATCAAAAGAACAGAGAACTGTGATTAGTTCAGACTGCTGGCCAAGGTGGGTCAGAGGCTGGGGTTGGATTTCTCCAAATGGAGGAAATGTTTTCTATAATTTTTTTAAATGGGAAAGGAAGGTGGACAGACCAAAACAACAGATAACCTCAGCATGAATATTGCAAAATTTAAAGATAACTAATACATGGAAAAATGTTCTCAGAGCACTTAAACAAAGGCAAATGTTGGCATTCTGTAATATGCCTCTTCTGTATTCTTTGTGAAGATCAAACCTTTAAAAGTTTGGAGAATGTTTTTAAGTTCTTTAAAATATTCATGAAAACAACTTCCCACTTAATGAAGTATTGCAGGTGATCTAAAATTCAGAAACACTTAGAATGTTTTCTCTCAAATTGTTGTATGTAGAATTTGCTTTGTTTGTTGAATTTCATTAACTATTTACAAATTGACAATGTATTCCTCTGGAAATAAATTTAGAACAAGTAAAAACAATGAGTAATATTATGACATTATATGTTTCTCTTTCCTAAAAATGTTCCACCATGCCTGAATGAGGATCTATGATGGGTGTTAAGGAAAAGATTCCTTTATAGGGTAGGAAATTTGACAAAATTAATTTCCACAGGGTTTACCAGGATAGGGGACATGTTAGTGATTGAACACAACTCAACAACCCCAAAGAAAATATACCAGCAATTCATGTTTTACCACCAAAAATCAGCCTGTCACTACAATGGAAAAATGATTCTCTGAAAGTAGCATCTTTCAGTAGTGGTTCACCTCACCAAGAATGTCCATTTTTATTAATTGTCAGAAACTCAGAATACATTTGCCCATAAAAGCATTTAATTATTATTTCAGATCCTAGTTTCACCCCCAAAAGCCTATTAACTACAGCTTCCTGAGGTATAATCTTACATCAGCTAACTCCAGGCTCTTATTTTACTTTAAGAAAAATGCAATCCTAATTCTATTTACCTTTGAGGGGAGTTGGCTTTCCTCTAAATAAGCACCTGGAATTTAATTCCCTAAAATAAAAGGCAACATCCAACCCTTTGAATTCCATACAGAAACTTAGGTCAAACATTGTACTGCTACTTGGACAAAGTAAAACAGTTGCTATTGACAAAAGGGCCCTGGTTTGAGATTCTTACAGATTATAATGTGAAGTTAAATGTGTAAATCAGACTTCCAGCCAAGATAGAGTCATAGGTAGGCTCACTTTGCCTCCTTCCACAAACATAAGAATGATTACATCTACCTCAAAACAAAAAACAATCAGAACTACCAGAAAATCAAACTGCATGGAAGTCCAATAAACAAAGATAGAAAGAAGCAATACTCATCCAGATAGGCAGGAGGAATGGATCCAGGATGGGGAGGACATGGTGTGGATGCAAGGGAGTGGCTGTGGCCAGCTGTCGGAAAGAGCAGTCACACATTATAAAAGCCAGGAGGGACACCTGGGAAGCGATCCCAGTCCCAGGCAAGATTGTGCAGCTCATGGTTCCAGCACTGGGAAAATAAAGCCTCATTGTTTCTGACTGTGAAAACCAGTGGGGGCTGGGGTGGTAGAATAAACTGTCCATTTCTCTTGAGTCTATTTAGAGGCCTCCTGGTCCTAGAACATCCACAGACCCACCCATTCTGGGAACCGTCACCAGGACAACAGCTAGAGGGGCACTTTGCAACATAACAGGTACAACAGCTCTACCTAAGACACAGATGCAAACATAGGAGCCCGTCAAGTTGAGGAGACAGAGAAGTATAGCCCAAAAGAGGGATCAGATGGAGGTTCCAGTGGGAGAACTAAGTGATGAGGAGATAGCCAACCTAACAGACACTGAGTTCAAAACACTGGTGATAAAGATGCTCACAGACTTGATAGATATGCTTGAGTAAGGCAAACGTATAAGGGAAGAAGTGAAGGCAATACTAAGTGAAATGAAGAAAAATCCACATGAAACCAATGGTGAAGGGAAGGGAGCTAGGGTTCAAATCAATGATTTGGAACATAAGGAAGAAATAAACAGTCAACCAGTAGTACAAAATGAAGAAACAAAAATTGAAAAAAAAAAGAGGAGAGGTTTAGGAACCTCTGGGACAACTTTAATCATACCAACATCCAAATCATAGGAGTGCTAGACGGAGAAGAGGAAGAGCAAGAAATTGAAAACTTATTTGAAAAAAATAATGAAGGAAAATGTTTCTAATTTGGTGAAGGAAATACATACAAGTCCAGGAAACACAGAAAGTCCCAAACAAGCTAGACCCAAAGAGGACCACATCATGACATATTATAATTAAAGTGTCAAAGGTTAAAAATAGAGAGAATCTTAAAAGCAGCAAGAGAAAAGAAAAGTTACCTACAAAGGAGGTCCCATAAGACTGTCAGCTGATTTCTTAAAGAAAACTTTGCAGGCAAGAAGGGATTGGCAAGAATATTCAAAGTGATGAAAAGCTAGGGCCTAACAACCAAGACTACTCTATCCAGCAAAGCTATCATTTAAAATGGAAGGGCAAATAAAGTGCTTCCTAGACAAGGTATAGCTAAAGGAGTTTATCATCACCAAGCCCTTATATTTGAAATGTTAAAGGGACACATTTAAGAAAAAGAAGATCAAAACTATGAACAGTAAAATGACAACAAACTTATAACTATCAACAAATGAATCTAAAAAACAACAACAACAAATTAAGCAAACAACTAGAACAGGAACAGAACCATAGATATGGAGATCATATGGAAGGCTGTCAGTGGGGAAAGGGAAAAGTAAGGGGGAGAATGGGGGAAAAGGTGCAGGAATTAAGAAGCGTAACTGGTAGGTACAAAATAAACAGGAGGACATTAAGAATAGTATAGGAAATGGAGAAGCCAAAGAACTTATATGCTTGGCCCATAGACATGAACTAAGGAAGGAGGCTTGCTAGAGAGAAGTGGGGTACTGGGCAAAGTTGGGCAAGGGGAAAATATTAGGACAACTGTAATAGCATAATCAATAAAACATACTTTTAAAAAATGTGTAAATCAGCCACCAACTGTATTTTAATTGTATTTATCTGCCCCTCTAGTTCTTATATGAGTAAATTGTTCATATTGCCCTATCAAACAATATCATAAAGAGCACAGACTAAATAAGATAATTATTTTTATTTTCATAGGTAGCTGAAGCCATATTTTATGGAATTAATGGAAATTCTACCAAACATCACAAACCAAGAACTTTGGAAAATGAAACCTAGGAGAAATCTAGAAGAAGATTATTTGGTAAAATAATAGTAATTAATTAAAATCTATAAACATAACTCAAATGCTGTTCTATGACTCAGTGTTGTTAAAAGTTATTTTTCACTTTAGTCTGCTGATTATCTTCACTCTGATTCACATCACTGATATTGTGATGGGTGAAGGGCAGTGACGTATAGGAGAGAAATTATACCTTGACTGACTGCCATGGACTTAGCTGAATAACCCTGAATGAGTCACGGAAGATCCTGGGACTTGGTCTGTACGTAAATTGAGTTGGACCATATTATTTCCAAAGGCCTTCCAATTTTTTCTAACACTCTATGAGTGTTTCAAAAGAATCACCAATGTCCATATAACAGTAGTTTTGCAAGCCTGCATTTGTTTAGTAGGCACCATGGCAGCTTACCAAGAGATCATCAAATTAATTAATGATTCACTGTTTAACCAAATAAATTCAATTTTAGAATAAGAATCACTGGTCCTACTTTTGCCCCACTCAAGATTAAATGTTTCTAACTACATTATTAACCAAAAAAGTGGTGGAAGTTTTTGGTTTCAAAATCTTTTTACCTTTCTAAGTGATTTCAACTGCAGTTTTAACTATTTTACCTATTTTAATAAGCAAAATAATTAAGATATTATAAGCACATACTCTGTAAAGGAAAAATGTGTGCATAAAATAAAATCATTTTGGTGGCCTAGAGAAATTCCCCAGTTTCTTGGGGTTCACACACATCCCAAGATGCCTGGGAACTGCCTCTGCCTGGGCCAAAGCTATTCCATTAAAACTTTAGCTATGCCTAAAAAAAAAAATAAAATCATTTTTACTTTTCAAGTTAACTGACCTACGTGCTGTTTCATAACTCTTCACCTTTAACCAGAAAATTGATCTCAGTTGATAGTGCTTGGATTGTTTTAACGTGAAGAGATGACAGATGCTATATCATGCTCAACTCCCTTCTAAATGAGGTAATTGAGAAAAGAATTGAATGTAATAATGATTTATTACTGAAACTAAAATTTAAATGAGGAGAGGTCATTTTTAAACACCAGAAATTATAGAGAACTATGTGAAGTTAACCATGCATAAAATGAGGAAATGAGCAAGATAATCACTAACATTTTGAGCATTAAAATATTATGGTTCTACAAATAGAGCTATAAAAATGAGGAATAATATATTGGGTGAGAAAGTAGATTTATTCATAAAGTAACACAATATGAAATGCTCTAATATAATTTCTCATTTTGAGGTTTTTCTTTAATTTGCTGGTATATCAGTCAGTTGGGGAAATGAAAAAATATGCAGTGTAACCTTGTTTTGAATTGTTGACTAACTAGAAATACAGCTGGATAAAAAAGAATTGTAACTTTCAGGAAATAGATCATCCCTGTGCAATTTAACTACTTATATAGCCTTTGTACTCCTAATAAACTATTTGTCTGCCAGTATTAACACAAATGAGATATTTTAGAAATGTAAAATCAAAGTACAAGACTACATGGCAGAAATTAAGATTTTTTCTATTAATAATGACTGTATTATTCCTGACCTTGTGTACTTGATTTAATAAAGAATTCACTCTTCATTCTTTGCCAAGAGTTATCCAGGAAGCAATAAAAATATTAAAAAACAAACACAGCTGTTAAAATTTATGCTTTATTATTTTCCACCAAAGATTACTAGATTTTTTGTTTTTCAGTTTTAATTTCCCAGTTGCATTATTTTGAATCCTTTTGTGCCTTCAAGATAGAAACACAGTGGTCTACACTTTAGTAGAGATATCTGAAGCATGTATATAACTTGAAAAGTGAGTAATGGAAATTAATGGAGAACCCCAATGTAGCTATGTGAACCTTTGATCAGTGCTACATGGACCAGGCCATCTCTTCAGCCAACCTGTATCCAAAAGCAAGGTTCTGAATCTTTTTTTACTAATAAGCACAATGAGTAATAAGTAATTAGTTTGAGGAAATTCCATTGTTTTAATTTTAAGATGTTTGTTTTCTTTTCTTTGTAGAATAAGAACTCAGGAGAGACCAGCGTGCTGAAAAGACCTGTGCTTTTGCAACAGCTTCAGCACAAACAGGAACTCTTCCCAGAGTGGCGCTTGCCAATTAAAATTGCTGCTATTGTATCATCTCTGACTTTTCTTTATACTCTTCTGAGGGAAGTAATTTACCCTCTTGTAACTTCCCATCAACAGTATTTTTATAAAATTCCAATCCTGGTCATCAACAAAGTCTTGCCAGTGGTCTCCATCACCCTCTTGGCACTGGTTTATTTGCCAGGTGTGATAGCAGCAGCTGTACAGCTTCGTAATGGAACCAAGTATAAGAAATTTCCACATTGGTTGGATAGGTGGATGTTAACAAGGAAGCAATTTGGGCTTCTCAGTTTCTTTTTCGCTGTGCTGCATGCACTTTATAGTTTATCCTATCCAATGAGGCGGTCCTACAGATACAAATTGCTAAACTGGGCATATCAACAGGTAGGATAACAAGACTGACAATATCACTAAACCAAAATGTCTTAAGTCACCTAACAGATTAACTTTTTGTCATGTTAACATCAATACCTCAAATCCCTATTGAAACCCTGTGTTGAGCAAGTAATCTGTGTGTTTAAAATGTTTTATTATTACATTGGGGCTTACTTGTATAGTTTTACACTGAGGAATTTATTTTAAGCTAAAAAGAGTAATCTGTAATTTTAACAGTATAAACAAGTATTTTGTTCATGGACAGGGCCACATTTTTATTTTCTACCACCCTCACAAGATTACTTTTTAATGCTAGTTTTTCTTATTTTATGCTTATTTACCTCATGGGCATGCACATTATGATTGTAACCATTAAATAATTATTATATAAGTAGATTATATCATGTTGCATTCAGGGAAAGTGATTACTAGCTCCTATGTCATTTCTTTTGGAGGAATGCAAAAACAAGTCCTAACTTTGTAGAGGCCCCTAGTTATAAGGCCCTCCACAGCGGCCAGCGGCAGGGTAGAATGGGGTTCATAGGCACGAACTAAGTGTTCTTTACATTCTTTCCTCTTTTCACCATCTGGTAGGTCCAACAAAATAAAGAAGATGCCTGGATTGAGCATGATGTTTGGAGAATGGAAATTTATGTGTCTCTGGGAATTGTGGCACTTGCAATACTGGCTCTGTTGGCTGTGACATCTATTCCATCTGTGAGTGATTCTTTGACATGGAGAGAATTTCACTATATTCAGGTAAGTGATATATAAAATGATTGTGTTTCCTCAGAGAGGTAAATCTTTTTTGCTTATAACATCATCAAGTATAATGACTTTACCCCATAAAAAATAAAAAATGGCCCTGGCCAATGTGGCTCAGTTGGTTGGAGCATCATCCTATATCTGAAAAGTTGTAGATTCAATTCCCAGTCCAGGAACAGGTGTGTGTGATCCCTGGTACAAACACGTATGATCCCAGGTTCAGTGCTGATCTCCAGTCGCAGCACATAATGGAAGCAACCAAATGATGGTTCTCTTTTGCATTGATGTTTCTCTCTCTCCCATCCTCTTTCTCTGAAATGGCAATGAAAAAACGTCCTCAGGTGAGGATAAAAAAATAATAATAACAAATGGTTTTCCAATAGCAAAGATCCTACACTTGTTTCAATTACTAATGTACTCATTTATCATTTTTCCCTATTGCTGCTAAATATAAGTGTTTTCTAGCCATAAATAAAAGGCATTACTCATAGGAGAATATTTCTAACATGTGTAACTTGTCAGACAATTTGCTGTCAATCTAATAACTATAAATGTGATATTTTAGAAATTTAATATATTTTTAGTTCCCCAAAATTAAAATATTCTTTTGCCTATTGCCTAATTTTATTCATGCCTTTTAAGTTACACAGCTTTGTACTATCCATAAAAAATCATCTCTCCTTGAAATATGGAGTTATATCTACCAAAGTTATTCTTATACCTAATGTTAACGCCTGCTTTTTCCAAGTTACATTTTATGTAGCTTACTCACTTGAAGCTTCTCAATATTCTTGGAATTCAAACTATTTCAGATTTACTGAGGTTAATCTCCTAGCAGTAAATTACACCCTAAAAAGTTTTATGTACCAGAATTCACAAGGGGATCCATGTCAAACAAGATTCAAAGGACTAAATTTAATTAGGTCATAAGCACTACCAAGATTTTTTAAATTACATACCTTTAGCTTGTATGGGTAGACATCTTTGGAAATTCCCACAAAATCAGACATTCCCCACTTTCCTTTCTGCATGTTCATACATATACTCCTACAAACACTTTATCAGGATATCTGATTAAGCTGAAAGGTATGTCTTCATCTGAATTATTCGAATGTGGCTTAGAGATGGTGTCATATTTTCCAAGTGCAGTATTTGCTGATTTTGTAGGTTCAGCCTGAGAGCCAGTGGAGTTCTCTGTTCCGCAGTAAATAACTTTCTTCTGTCATTGCTCAGTCCATCACACATATGCTGAACACAGTTTTTTAAATTTAATCAGGAATTTAAACACTGCATCTTGATGACTGAGCCCATTTCACTATTTGCACAATGCCTAGCTCATAATAAGCATACAATACACATTTGGTAAATTTCATCTTCAGCTAGTCACATGTATTTTTTAATAATGTAGAAACTTTTCATTTATAATCCAAGAACTGATTACTCTCCAATTTATGTTGGAAATTTATATCTGAAAATAGAAACTTAGCTATTTGATTATATTCACTGGGGCTTAAGAGTGCTTACTGCTGAATAATCGTGACTTGGATTTGTTCTGGCAGGCTAATGATAATTTTCAGTAAAGTGAACAAAAGTCAAGTTATCTAGAAGAGCTATTGTCAGGATGGCATAAAATTATTTAGGTGAACAACTTTTTAAGCAATTTTATCTGGATGGTGCTGAGTATCCCAGTGCAAGCTGAATTTTTTCTTCACATTTTTGTATCTCTCTGCTTAGTTCCAACATTGAAGTAATTGTTGGTATTTTTTCATGTTATCAGAATGTTTTTTTTAACATAGGCCAAGCTCATTTATTTTAGTATACCAAAATGAGAGTCAATCACTTTAGTTGCCTTCAAATTAATAAAGATCACTGAAGTCGAATTTATTTTTTCACTAATCTCAGTCAACCCAGCACTATTTATTGAGCACCTAAAATGCACAAATTATTGTGTTGATTCTGTAGGGATGCTGTGCTGAGTAAGACAGTGTCTCTGATTTTAGATGTCTCTTGATAGGCAGAATTAAGGCAAATGCACAAGAGATAAACCATCACAAAATAAATGTCATAAAAGAGATGAACAAAGTGTGGAGAAAAGGAAGACAGTGTGTTGATTAGCTGAGTCTGAAAGGAGTGTGATTGTGAATTTTCTTAATTTAAATAGCCTGGAGACAAAGGCATTACCCAAAAGTAGGGGACATGTGAAAAAGAATGGAAAGATATGAGTGGACATTGCTGAGAAATGGACTAGGAAAGCAAGTACAGATGAATGAAAGAATTTCCAAGCAACAGAACAGATCCAGATGAAGTAGAATAGAATAAACTCTTATTGAACCAATCTTTACCAAGGGAATTTTTTTTCTTTTGCAGAGCAAGCTGGGAATGGTTTCCCTTCTACTGGGCACAATACATGCATTGATTTTTGCCTGGAATAAATGGATAGATATAAAACAATTTGTATGGTATACACCTCCAACTTTTATGATAGCTGTTTTCCTTCCGATTGTTGTCCTGATATGTAAAGCCATACTATTCCTGCCATGCTTGAGAAAGAAGATACTAAAGATTAGACATGGTTGGGAAGATGTAACCAAAATTGATAAAATTGAGATGTCTTCCCAGTTGTAGAATTACTGTTTACAACCTTTTTGTTCAAATTTTATATATTTTATCATAAACATTTCAAGTTTGTATTTGTTTAATAAAATGACCATTGAGGGTCTTAATGTATCTCTTAGTTTCTGAGTGATGAATTTGAAACATGTGTTTCCTTTCAGAGCTGATTCAAAGCAAGAAATAAAATAATCTTCAGCACATTCTCTATGTTCAGTAAAGCTAAATAATCTTATCTGAGTTGTCAGACTGCATAACATTATAAATAATAAAAGACTTTGAAATACCAGTATTTGCTACTCATTAAAAGGTATCATGAGCCATGAAAAAATATATTAGCTGACTCTACCACACAAGTATATCCAGTGTTTATGATTGTTGTTAAATAACTTTCATTTTCCTGTAACTGGATGTGATTCATGGAACATATCACTCAAAATTACACAGATTATGTCTACACAAGTAAAGCAACAGAATAATATCAGATACACAAGCAGGCAAAATAAAACTCAGGCTATCCAGGAGGAAAGTCAGTTTTCTCTATCCAAGATATGTACCACTCCGTTGAACTTAACTTTAACACTGGCAAAAGCAGGCCATGAACCAATTCTTCAAAGAGCACTACATCTACTATCAGGACTGTCTAACCCAACATACCGCAGAGGTTTTTCATAATTAGCAAAAGTAAACACAAATCTTCTCTTTTATATGGGTCAATCATTTATTATGACTTAAGACAATAGAGCTAATGGTACAAATTAGGAAAAACAGTTTGTATATTCATTGAGTGGAGTCCAGTTTTGTTTTTTATTCTAATTACAAAAGATAGTTATTATTACATAGGGGCCAAGAAGCCTTCTGGAGTATAAATTTGAATTCTGTGCACTATTGGAGCTTAGATACATAGATACTTGTATGCAGCTATTGAAGAAAGGAGTTGAGACTAGCACAATTAGAAACAGCAGACACTAGTGCCCTTGAAAAATAATTCACAAGAGAAGAAAGGAATCCAGGGCTTTAGACATGCAAACCAGATGCAGCAAGGGGAGAAAACTATGGAAGCACTTAACTAAGCACAGCACATGTAACCAACCAGCTCTGAGGGGCACTCTCACCTGCATTGCAAGGTGGCAAAGTGTCAGCAACTCCAGTAGTGAGAGGAAGAAGTCAAGTTTTAACCTTCCTAATACCAAAACATCATAGAAGCTGCCACTTGGGAACAGGGTCCCATCCTGAAGTGGCACTTCGATGAAGCTTTCAAGAACAACAGCTAAATTCTGGCTTGGTTATTGGAGTCTTGTCTCTGTTAGCCATTGTATTAACAACAGGCCTATTCTGAAACAGAATAAACCCTTTGGATAATTCCCAATAATAAGAAAAAGTAGACTTACAAAGGCCTTGGAAATAAAGTACAAGACATTGAAATTCAATTTGTAGTCATAGGCTGTTGAAAACTAGACCACCCACCCTGTATCTTTTCTGAATTTTTTACAATGGTTGTGTAGTATTTTTATAAGCAGAAGTCTTAAAAAGAGTAAATATATTGGATTTCCTTTTGTTCACCCAATAAACATTTATAGAGCACCTCCCATATATATACCTAGCCCAGAGCTAGACAGAGGATATATCAAGATAAAAATGACCTAGTCCTTACTCACAGTCTCAAAGGAGAGACAATTTTTAGTACAGCAATGGATCCTAGACTTACTGGTATCACTAAGGAAAAAAGTGGCCAGTTCTGTTTCAAAGGGCAAAGTCAGGAAGGTGTGAAATTGATCCAAAATAAGAGGAACTATTTTGGCTGGGTATTAAAGTATAAATAGTCCTTCAGATAGAATAGACAGATTAGTAGCATAGTGCACAACATGGAGGTGTAAAATGGTGGGATGAAATGTGTTGGAAGGTCTAAGGTCTTAGAGAATGTGAAGGAAATACCAGATTGGACAGAGACACAAGCCAGATAGATCAACAAAGTCATTGTGTGACGCCAAACTAAGTTTAGACTTTGTGTTTCGGGGAGTAGGGAAGCCACTGATAAAACTTTAAACAGGAGCTTAACGTGATCAGATTTGCATTTTGGGAAGATCTCTCTGTAGACTATCCAAGAGATGGATTTGATGGGGACAGGGTGGGGTGGGGAGGCAAGGTGGAAGGCTGAAAGATTAAGGAGACAACACAAGATCCCAGGACAGAGACAGCAAGTTTGTAAATGGAGATCATGATAAAGGGGATGGATAAAAGAGCAGAGCTAATATAATATGGTAGAAGACAGAGTTTCCATGAGTTCATGACCAATAGATTATGAGGAATGAAGGGGAAAAGGGCATTTAGAATGGGACTTCCAGGATCCTGTAAGCTTGCATGACTTAAAAAAGTGCCATGAAACAGGATAGGAATTTCTACCGGAGAAGCAGATTTCTTAACCAGGACAAAAACAGAGTGTGTGTATGCTGTTTGCAATAATCTCAGTTGCTAAGGGTTGCAGTGTGGTTTTTGGTTTCAGCATACACAAATATAAGTATGAAAGACATATGGTTGAGGACAGTGGAAAGAAAAAAGAAGGTATTTGCCCTTTTGATGAGATTATTTTTTAAATAAAACTTTTTATACAATTAACACAATGGTGGAAGACAGTCACACAGGATCTCCCTGGAGCACGGCAGACAGCACCTAGAAAAGCTGCTGGCCAGGAGTTAATGCCTTTCCTCCCCAAACAGCCTGTTTTGCTGCTCAAAAGGGAAGTCTGCCTGGGGTTTTTTGTTTGTTTGTTTGTTTTTTTTTTTTTTTTAAAGCATTTCCTCTATAGGGATTTTATAATGGAAACATGGGTCAGACTGACAGCTGCCAGAGCAGAGGAGGGAGGAGGGAACGGTGGAAAGGAGAAGGGATTAGTCAAAGAACATGTATGAATGGCCCACGGACATGGACAACGGGGTGGGGATTGTCTGTGAGAGCAGGGGGTGGGCTGGACAGAGGAGGGCAAAGTGGGGAAAGTTGGGACACCTGTACTAGAATAAACAAGAAAAAAAGAATGAACTGAGCCAAAAAATAATTTTAAAAGCTATTAAAATGATGTTCTTTTACTATTTAAATAATGAGTTACATTTAGTGTTTAAGACAACAAAGAAATTTATGATTCTGCTCTGATTTTCAGGCTGTAGACTACACGTCTGAAGATGCCTGTAAGAAATGTGGCCTATTAAGGACAGGATCTGTAAAATTAAAAATAAAAATAACAAAAAGATGTGATTTTCATTTATAACATTAAGTCTGGAATTTTCTTCCAAGAAAATGAACAAGACACAGTAGCTCCTTTTTCTAAAACTGGTCTTCGAAGTAAAGGTATTAGTTAGAATCCCAGTTTGGATTTAATTTTAAGTTTTACTCGGTTAATTGGAAGTCCTGTTTCTTCGTGCCAATTTTTCCAGGTGTCATAAGAGGCCCTTCAAAGAAGTAATAAATTATTTGAACTCTTATTTATTGTAAATAATCTTATAATTAAGTAAATTAGTAAATCACTGACTTGTGACCATTATACATGACCAGAGGCTAAAGTGCAGTACCTTCTCCTCAGCTAATTCTCCTTTTTCATCTGGCCGGGCCTCACATTTATTGGTAGTGAGTATGTGACATTCCCAGAATTATTAATGGATGCCCATTAAAACTGTGCCAAGAACAAGCTGCCAGTTCACGCAGCTATAAAACTATTGAACTGATGAGATCACGAGCTTGTTTATCCCTTGCCTGGAGGCGGGACCCCACTGAAATGAGGCTCCCTCAGCAAAATGGCTGTTCTAAAAAAACATTGAAGAAAGAGAAGAAGGGAAAGAAATATAGGTGCCAAAACTGTAATGGAGAGGAAGGGGTTGATCTTAGAATCAATACCCATTTCTGCACCTCAGCTGGACCAGGCAGTGAGTGACAACATCTTCTGATGGTCAGAGAACCAGGAAGATCAGCTGGGGGTTTATGATGACCATGCCATAATGATTGACAAGTGCCCCGACATACAACCCAGGATATGATTTCAGATTTACCCTCATCTTATAACTTGAGTTGTACTATCACCAAAAATAAGTGTAAATGAATCTACACAATGGAATTATACAGTAGAAGAGCTGGAAGAGTAGGTTTTACATTTTTAAAGCAGAACCCTTTTGAGCGAAATCCCTAACAAAAGTCCCACATGTAATAGGGGTCAGAGGTGAAAGAGCTAATGGGACCAGGAGCTATGCTTTTTTGTTACTTCTTCCATCCTGTTCATAAGCCCCTGTGACAACATGGGCTCCGTGGTGCACAATGGGAACACCACTCCTCATTTTTACAGATGAGGAAACTGATCTTTTTGTCAGTGGGTTCTTTTTTTCAAGGCACAGAAACCTGCTCATATTTGCTAACGGGGTATATTGGTAACATAAAGGGGATACTGATAGAACCCACAGGTCAGGTGAACGACTTATCCTACCAGGCCATAGAACCGCAATTCCACCAGACAGAGTAGAATCTAAGTACATCTGTGTGTTCTAGCTCTGCAGACAGATGTATCGATGCTGTGAAGTTCAAAGTGGGTTCTTCCCTGTTTTCTCAAATTTGGCAACCAGTTGAACTGAGAACCAAAAGTGTCTAGTAGTCCTCGTTCTAATTTCACAGTACAACCAGCTGCGGAGTCAGACACGGTTTGCTGGGAGGTGCTTTCCAGCACAATCGCAATACAACCACGGACCAACTCACTACCTATACATATAAAAGAGAACAAAGGGAGGGGGTGAAGCTCACCTTTGGTCTGGGAAGTGCAGCATTTATAAAGAGAAATTATGCTGACTTCATCTGAGCATAGATTCAACTCCACCTACTTTACACCTTCACTGAAGAAGAGGAATTTGGCTTGAAAAAAACATAAGACTACCACACTGACAAGCCTCACTTCAAATTAATGATTGCAAAGGGTTAATGGGCTCTTTACAATGCCTATTCTTTGCATATTTCCACAGTAAATGTGTTTTTCTTTTTGTTAAAACTGATATATTACACATGCCCTCTGTTCAAATAGATAATAGCCTCTCCTATACTCAAATGATATATTTATCTTAGTAAATAGATAGAATCAGAAGAGAACTATCTCATCTTCTCACCAACAAATCTATCTACAAATGTATGTGAATCTGGTACCCTTATCCTCTGCTTATCATAACAACCAAAAAGTATTGCCCCATTCCTAAAATGAACTCTTCTGTTTTAGCCCTGAATCCCAACCCTTTTCTAGTCAAAGAAATTTTCTCTGAAATTGTATATGCCTTTCTTGTCATCAGTTCACCTCTCTATGCTATAATATTCCCATTAGTACACAGTACTAAAAAATAAAGTATTTTGGACCTGGCCAGTGTGGCTCAGTTGGTTGGAGCATCGTCCCGTAAACTGAAATGTTGTGGGTTCGAATGCTGGTCAGTGCACATACCTATGTTGTGGGTTCCGTTCCCAGTTGGGGCACATAGGAGAAGCAACCAATCAATGTTTCTCTCTAACATTGACATTTCTTTCTCTTTTTCTCTCTCTCTCTCTCCCCACCCCTCACCCCCTAAAATAAATTAACATATCCTCCGATGAGGATTAATAAATAAATAAATAAATAAATAAATAAAATTAGTTTGAATTAATATCTCTCTCCAGTTCTTGACCCATTTCTCTGCAAACCTTTAAAACAACATTTCTCAATATATTTGCCTACTTTAATATTAATTTGTCTATTCAGCTTTCTTTTGGTTAGTATTTGCATAGCATATATTTTCCCACCCCATTACTGTCAACCTTTTTGTTTTCCTGTATTTTAGGTGTGTCTTTTGAAAGTAACACATAGTCAAGTTGTTTTTTTAACTCAGTTTGGCAATCTTTGCTTTTAGTGTCAGCATTTAAACCGTATATAGTAAATGTAATTAAATATTTGATCTTCATTTAACCACCTTACTATTTGCTTCCTGTTTTCTCACCAGTTCTTTGTTCATCCTTTTTTGTTGTTGTTGTTCATCCTTTCTTTATTGTATTGCCTTTTTCAACTTTTTTGAGATTATTTATTACTCCAGTTTCCCTCTCAAAACAGTTATACATTTTCACTAATTTTAGAAGTTACTCTAGAGGTTACATCATTAATTTGGCCAAGTCTAATTTTAATTAGCACTTTTATCTCTTTGTGTACAATGTAAGAAAAAGACCATCTTAACTTTATGTAACTCCCTCTTGACATTATTGGTGTTCATTTTAATTCTATGCATATTTAGACCCAACAGGAATTATAACTACTGTTTTACACAATCTTTTAGATTTCTATACATTTACATTTTGGTTGCTCTTTATGTTTTCCTGAATCTCCTAACTTCTATCTGGTTTCATTTTCTTACAATCTAAAAAAAAAAAATCTTTAGTGTTCCTTTGGTGCATAATGCATGCCTGCTGGAGTTTTATACTCCAAACAAACCAGTTCTTGAGAAATCATTGGGTGAGTCATTAAAAGGCTAGCGAGAAGATCTGGCCAGTAATTCTTTCACCCAAAGATTTGAAGAGCTTCCTGCGCTTCATTTATAAACAAAGCTAAAAGGCTTTGGGGAAGTTTACTGACTTTAGTGGTAGGGCCTGAAAAGCAGAGACCAGCAAGACTTCCACAGTGACTACTGAGAACAGAAAGAAAGGGCATCCTGAATCAAGCACCTGCCACCAAGATCAATTGTCCTGTACAGGTCTTTAAAGTGGGAGCCAGAAGCTGAAAGAAGCAGAGAAGGATCCTCCCCTAGAAGCCTCATAGATTGTGTGGCCTTGCCAACACCTTGATTTTGAACCTTTAGCTTCCACAACGGTGAGAGAATAAATTTTTATTGTGTAAAGCCACCCAGTTTGCAGTATTATGTTAGAGTATCCCTAGGAAATTAATACACCAGTCTTCTGGACCACACATTCCATTGTATTCCTCCTTTATCACCAGGATGAGAATGTGCATTAACAGACAAGTAAACAGGGATTCTCATTTGGTCAAGGAAATACCTCACCAACAATAGGAACAGACAATCATTACTAAATGTTTGAAGAAAATGTAAACCATTAGAAAGGGTCATCTGACTCAAATAATAGAACAACTAAAACATACAGAAAATTAATGCAAGCAACAGAATAAGATCTTAAAGTAAGTATATTTGGAAAAACATGAGATTATTACCTCCATTAACAAAAATATGCTGCTATACAAAAGAGAAACAATTGAAGTTCTTGGGTCATAAAAATATTACTGACCTTAAAGAATGAGATAATGATTAGCTTTTAACACTCCATAAATGTTAAGTATTATTATCAGTGATACCGTTATTTTTAATTAAAAACTTGAAGCTAAAAGTAAGTTACATGAAAGTACCAGAAGAAAGCATAGGCAGTAAGTTCCTTGACATAGATCTTTTTAAATAGCTGTTTTGGTGGTGTTTACCTTTTATACGTTTCTTCTCTGAAACCTTATACAACCAAATTAAATCATTTTTATTCTTACCCTTGAATCAGACACCAAAAACAGAAGCAACAGAAGCAAAAATAAACAAGTGGGACTACGTCAAACAAAAAGGCTTCTGCATAGCAAAGGAAACCATCAAAAAAATGAAAAGACAACTTACTAAATGGGAGAAAATATTTTCAAATCACATATCTGATAAGGGAATAATATACAAAATATTTAAAGAACTCATACAACTCAATAGCAAAACAAACACACAAACAATCTGACTTAAAAATAGATAGAGGATCTGACATTTTTTCCAACGAAGACATACAGATGGCCAACAGGTACATAAAAAAGATGCTCGAGATCACTAATCATCAGGGAAATGCAAGTCTAAACCACAATGAGATATCACCTCACACCTGTTAGAATGGCTATTATCAGATACACAAGAAAGAACAAATGTTGGTAAGGATGTGGAAAAAAAAAAGGAATCCTTGTGTACTGTTGATGGGAATGTAAATTTGAGCAAACACTAGGAAAAAAATACGGATGTTCCTCAAAAAATTAAAAATAGGACTACCTTGTGATCCAGCAATTCTACTTCTGGGTATTTATCTGAAGGAAACAAAAACACTAATCTAAAAATATATATGCACCCTATATTTATTGCAGCATTATTTATAACAGCCAAGATATGGAAACAACCAACCTACCTAAGTGTCTATATATGGATGAACGGATAAACAAATGGCGCGCACGCGCGCACACACACACGCACACAAGGTCTCTCTGGAAAAAGCCCAACTATTTGTTTGCACGACATTGATGTAACCTGGCAGCCGAGGAGAGTGGACTGGGATGTGCATGCATGAACAGTGACAATTTCACTGTATTGATAAGTGGGGACCATAGACACTGTTGAGTATGTGTTCTGCATGGTTGTCACATTCAAAATGACTGGGTGAGTAGAGCAATGAATCTGCATCAAATTTTGCATTAAGCTTGAACACTCTTCAACAGAAACTAAACTATTCAGATGATTCAGAAGGCCACAGCTATGGGCAATGGTGATAGGCAGCTTCATCACAATGCATCTGCTCATGCATCACGTCTTGTGCAGAGGTTTTTGGTGAAACATCAAATCACCCAGGTGACTCAGGCCCCCTACATCCCAGATTTGGTGCCCTAAAACTTCTGGCTTTTCCCAAAACTGAAATCACCTTTGAAAGGGAAAAGATTTCAGACCATCGATGAGATTCAGGAAAATACAACAGGTCAGCTGATGGCAATTGGGAGGACTGTGTGAGATCCCAAGATGCCTACTTTGGAGGGAACGCAGGCATCATTGTCCTATGTACAATGGTTCTTGTATCTTGTATCTTCTTCAATAAATATCTCTTTTTATATTACATGGCTGGATATCTTCTGGGCAGACCTTGTGTGTGTATGTGTGTGTGTGTGTGTGGCTGGTTTGGCTCAGTGGATTGAGCGTCGGCCTGCGAGCTATGTGTTGCTGGTTCGATCTTCCAGTCAGGGTACATCAGAGAAGGAAAACTCTGACTCCAAAAAACCTCCGCTGCCTTGCGGCATACCTCTTCAGGGGAAAGTCTAAGGGAGTAAACCCCGACAGAAAATCCGGAGCCGGAGTCCCTAAGGCGGTTTGACGTTGTAGTCAACACCGGCAACTCCTGCGGCGCACCTGAAGCCAAGCTGTATTGACTCCGTCTTTCCCTTGGACCCTTCAGCTGCGAAGAGAGGGGGGGTCTGCTGCATGGGCAACAGCAGACCCTCCATATCACCCCGCCCAGGCTCTGTAGCTTCAGCTTCACTGGAGAGGACACTCCAGCGTCATCGCAAGATGTCGACTCAACACGGGAGGAGACAGATACCGTGTCACTCCCGAGTCGGACTGCACAGCCATTCTCGGTGGTGCAGATAGACTCTTTTTTTTTTTTTTTTTAAAGTATATTTTATTGATTATGCTGTTACAGTAGTTCCAATTTTTTCCCCTTTACTCCCCTCCACCCAGTATCTCCCTCCCCCAGCATCCCCCCCCAAGTCCATACCCATGGTTCGTAAAAAATAACTATCCCTCCCTCTCAGATATTAAGACCCTTTGTAATCTTGTAAAGGACAATGGGCGAAGGTCTCAAGCACCTCTAGCTGCTTCAAGCTGGACATGGTCGTCGTCCTACCTACCCTTGGGTCCAGAAATCCCTAATAAGAGTGGGGGTGTGGAGGGGAGGGTGGCCTTCCCACATGGGGAAGGATCATGCAGACTCCAGGTCAGTTGGCTGTCTCCGGACAACGGCGTGCTTGGTTTAACAGGCTGGCATCCTTGTTGTGTTCTGGGGGCAACAGATTTGGCAAAAAGGGTTAAAAAGCATCATTCAATCCATAACTACTAGGTGGCAAAAGGCAGGGATTAATTTTTCAATGTTCCACATTAGGAGGAAAAAAAAAAAAAAAAAAAAAAAAAGGGCTTCTTTGGAGGAAGGTGTGCTAGGCACATCTCTCCTGTCCAAAACCCTTTTGCCCATTTTATTTAGTTTGGGCTGAGGGAAATAGTTTATGTTTCCCCCCTCTCAGACCTCTGGGCCCTTTCTGTCCAAGCCATTAGGATAGAAAAGAGAATTCAGTTTTAAAGTGAAGCCCACAGACCACCCCATTCTTCACCAACTCAGCCATTTAGTTCAGCCAAACTGTTGAGTCTCCGGAGGCAGCGCTGCAGAGAGGATTAAGTGAGGCTTATGCGTACAGACAATCACTCAGGTAATGCGGTCATAGGCTTATGCCCTTTGAAAACAGAAAACACATGTTAATTTATGTAACATAACCAACAAAAAAGTCTCTAAATCTGTAAGACTGTCTTATTGGGAAGACATACAGTTGCAAGGCACTTGACATTCTACTTGCCTGCAACTTGAATCTCTTTGGTGATATCACAGATATGGTTTAATTTTCAAGTGAAACCATTTTTTAAATGAGAAGAAACTTTTAAGACGGTTAGCTGCCCTACTTTACAGTCTGCCACTGATCATTGTGATTTTCCTTGAATACTGATTTTTCTCCCTAAGATTACTCTCCTTGTCTTTAAAGGGACTACATTAAGTCCATTTTTAATTTATCCTGTTCATTTGCATAAGCATAACAAGAGCAGCAAATGATCACTTATGATCTTTAGTTCTGTTTTGCTGGAACTTACCCAAGGAACATTTAGGGTGGCCCTCAGTCTGCTCTTCAGTGCACAGAAGCTGGGCCACATACCTGGCATTCATCCTTGCCTGTACACACCTGTCCTTTCCAAGTCTTTCTGGTTTTCCATTGTGCCTTAAGGTCCCTTCTAGCCATCTTTCAGGAAAACAACCTTCGTTCCTTCCCTGGAGAGATTGCTGTGGACCGCACAACCAACCATGGCAGCAGGCCTTTTATTTCGCGGGCTTTTATTACCTTTGAAAGTCATTCCCAGTTCCTTAGGGCTTTTTGGTAACAACATGAGCCCAAGCATGTCTCCTTTAGGCTTGACATTCCAGTCAAAGGCTTGTTCAGAAAAAGGAACCTCTATTAACAACTGGTCTTATTAGGTCTATGCAAAGAAACTTAAGTCATTACTTACTTGTTTAGAATGCCAAACTCTGGAGAGATCAAATAGGGAGAAAAATATACAACGTGAAGGAAAATCTTTGTCCTAATATTCACTGAACTGGCATTTCCATTCTTCATATTTTCATTTTCCCCCACTAAAAAAAAATTTTTTTGTTTGTTTTTCCATTACAGTTGTCTCACTTTTTTTTTTTTTTTCCCCTCTTGCTTCCCTGTATCCTGCCCCTCCCTTCCCCCACATTCAGTCCCCACTCAGTTGCCCATGTCTGTGGGTCATTTATACATGTTCTTTGATTTTACACTTCCCCTTCTTACCCCCTTTTCTCCCTCCCCCCTCCCCCCTTGTTACTGTTAGTCTACTCCTTGTTTACATACCTCTGGTTCAATTTTGCTCATTTGTTTGTGTTGTTCATTAGTTTCCTGTAATAGGTGACAGCATAACGTATTTTTCTTTCGTTGCCTGGCTTATTTCGCTAAGTATAATTCTCTCTAGTTCCATCCATGTTGTTGCAAATGGTAGAAGTTCCTTCTTTCTTTCTGCTACATAGAACTCCATTGTGTAAATGTACCACAGTTTTTTGATCCACTCATCTACAGATGGGCATTTAGGTTGTTTCCAGCACTTGGCTATTGTAAATAGTGCTGCTATGAACATTGGAGTGCATAGGTTCTTTTGAATTGGTGTTTCAGGATTTTTCGGATATAATCCCAGTAATGGAATTGCTGGTTCAAAAGGCAGTTCCATTTTTAGTTTTTTGAGGAAATTCCAAACTGTTTTCCATAGTGGCTGCACCAGTCTGCATTCCCACCAGCAATGCACCAGGGTTCCCGTTTCTCCACATCCTCTCCAGCACAAGTTGTTTGTTGATTTGTTGATTATGGCCATTCTGACTGGTGTGAGGTGGTATCTCATTGTGGTTTTTATTTGCATCTCTCTGATGGCTAGTGATGTTGAGCATATTTTCATATGTCTATGGGCCCTCTGTATGTCTTCTTTGGAGAAGTGTTTGTTCAGGTCCTTTGCCCATTTTTTAATTGGGTTGTCTGTCTTCTTGGTGTTGAGTCGTATGAGTTCTTTATATATTTTGGAGATCAATCCCTTGTCTGAGATGTCATTGGCGAATATATTTTCCCATATGGTTGGTTTCCTTTTCATCTTGCTGATGTTTTCTTTAGCTGAGCAGAAACTTTTTAGTTTGATGTAGTCCCATTTGTTTATTCTTTCCTTTATTTCCCTTGCCTTAGGAGATATATCGGTGAAAATGTTGCTACGTGGGATATCTGAAATTTTCCTGCCTATTTTTTCCTCTAGGACTTTTATGGTATCACAGCTTACATTTAAGTCTTTGATCCATTTTGAGTTTATTCTGGTGTGTGGTGTAAGTTGGTGGTCTAGTTTCATTTTTTTGCATGTCCCTGTCCAGTTCTCCCAACACCATTTGTTGAAGAGGCTCTTTTCACTCCATTTGATGTTCTTTCCCCCTTTGTCAAATATTAGTTGACCATATGAACCTGGGTTTATTTCTGGGCTCTCTATTCTGTTCCATTGATCTATATGTCTGTTTTTATGCCAGTACCAGACTGTTTTGATTACCGTGGCCTTGTAGTATAGTTTGATATCAGGTATTGTGATTCCTCCTACTGTGTTCTTCTTCCTCAAAATTGCTGTGGCTATTCGGGCTCTTTTTTGGTTCCATATAAATTTTTGAAGTATTTGTTCTAGGTCTGTGAAATATGTTGCTGGTATTTTAATAGGGATTGCATTGAATCTATAAATTGCTTTGGGTAGTATGGACATTTTAATGATGTTGATTCTTCCCATCCATGAGCATGGTATATGCTTCCATTTATTTGTATCTTCTTTAATTTCTTTCTTCAATGTTATGTAGTTTTCTGAGTACAGGTCTTTTACCTCCTTGGTTAAGTTTATTCCTAGGTATTTTATTTTTCTTGTTGCTATGGTAAATTGAATTTTTCTTTCAGTTTCTATCTCTGAGTTTTTATTGTTGGTGTATAAAAATGCCTTTGATTTCTTAATATTGACTTTGTATCCTGCTATTTTGCCAAATTCACTTATTAGGTCGAGTAGTTTTTTTGTGGAGTCTATAGGGTTTTCTATGTACACTATCATGTCATCTGCAAATAATGACAGTTTTACTTCCTCTTTTCCAATTTGGATGCCTTTTATTTCTCTTTCTTGTCTGATTGCGGTGGCTAGAACTTCCAAGACTATGTTGAATAGGAGTGGGGAGAGCGGACATCCTTGTCTTGTTCCTGATCTCAGGGGGAATGCTCTCAGTTTTTGCCCATTGAGTATGATGTTGGCTTCAGGTTTCTCATATCAGATAGACTCTTAAGAAGCTACACCATCGTCTCTCGAGACGGACGGCTGCCGACGACGACGACGACGACGACGACGACGATATATATATATATATTTGAATATTATTCAGCCACAAAAAAAAAAGAATGAAATCTTGCCATTTACAACAGCATGGATAGATGGACCTTGAGGGCATTATGCTAAGTGAAATAAGTCAGACAGAGAAGGACAAATACCATCTGACCTTTCTTGTTTGTGGAATCTAAAACAAAACAATGACAATAACCACAAAAAACAAGCTCACAGAATCAGAGAATAGCTTAGTCCTTGCAAGCGGAGGGGGTGGAGGATGGTAGAAATGAGTAAACTGGTTTGTTTTGTTTAAATAAATTAAATTTTTAAAATTTTAAAAAGTGAGACACCATCTTATAAAAATAGTAAGATATGTATTGGTTTCTACTCCCAGTTCCTGGTACAAAGTTCATAAAATTTCACTCATATGTGGAATCTTTTGAACAAACTGAATTAACAAGCAAAACAGAGGCAGACTCAGAGAGCAGGCTGACTGCTCTGGGAAGTGGAAGGTAGAGGGATTGAGCAAAAAAGAAAAAAAGAGAGAAAAAACTCATGGGCACCAACAACAGGTTGCTGATTGTGATAAGAAAAGGGGTGCGGAGAGGTGGAAAAGGATTTAGGAGGTATAAATGATGATGGAAAAATAATGAAATTAAATTAAAATTAAATAAAAATAGTGGTACTAAAAGAACCTTTTGTTCTAATGTTTAGTCTTTAACCCCAGTTCCTGACACAGAGCTCCTCAGAGCCTTGTAATTTCCTGATAGGAAGGTCTGGCACTGATCTCCTAAGTCCTTTGGAATTTCCTAGGTGGCGGGAATGTCTTTTGTTCTAATGAGGTGACTCATGGTGGGCTTCTGGATGAAGATTGGTCACCAGAAAGACAAAGCCATGCTTAGAAGCTCGGAAGTTTCAGTTTTTCCCCTCAATTCTCCAGAGAGGGGAGAGGAGCTAGGGATGGAATTAATGATTGATCATGCCTATGTGGTGAAGCCCTCATAAAAATTCCAATAATACAGGATTCAGAGAGCTTCTGGGTTGGTGAACACATCTACATGCCCAGAGGGTAGCACACCCAGTTCTCCAAGGACAGAAGCTCCTGTGCTGGGACACTTCTGGACCTTGCCTTGTGTATCTCTGAATCTGACTGCTCATTCACATCTTTTAATAGGCTCTTTATAATAAACTACTAAATATAATAAAGTATTGCCTTGAAGTCTATGAGCCATCCTAGCAAATTATCAAACCCCTGGAGAGGGGCATGGGAACTCTGACTTACAGCCCAAGTACTACAGATATGTTTGTAAGGGGGAAAAAGAAAAAACTAAATAAAATATATATAATATATATACACACACATAGCCCTGGCTGGTTTAGCTCAGTGGATTGAGCGTCGGCCTGCGAGGTAAGTGTCGCTGGTTCGATCTTCCAGTCAGGGCACATCAGAGAAGGAAAACTCTGACTCCAAAAAACCTCCGCTGCCTTGCGGCATACCTCTTCAGGGGCAAGGCTAAGGGAGTAAACCCCGACAGAAAATCCGGAGCCGGAGTCCCTAAGGCGGTTTGACATTGTAGTCAACACCGGCAACTCCTGCGGCGCACCTGAAGCCAAGCTGTATTGACTCCGTCTTTCCCTTGGACCCTTCAGCTGCGAAGAGAGGGGGGGTCTGCTGCATGGGCAACAGCGGACCCTCCATATTACCCTGCCCAGGCTCTGTAGCTTCAGCGTCATCGCAAGATGTCGATTCAACACAGGAGGAGACAGATACTGTGTCACTCCCCAGTCGGACTGCACAGCCATTCTCGGCGGTGCAGATAGACTCTTAAGAAGCTACACCATCGTCTCTCGAGACGGACGGCTGCCGACGACGATATACACACACACACACACAAACACAAACAAAATAAACATTATGAAATTGGTGTGTTTATTGTTTATTTTTAATGAAACCACAATAAACAAACAAAACTTTTGAATTGGAACCAGATTACCTGAATTTATTTAAAATTCAGATTTTAATTTAATTTGTCTTAGGTCAATATTCTCATTATTTTTTCTAAGCAAAGAAGACATTAACTTTCACTTCATTTAGCTCTGCTTATTTCCAGTCTGAGAACAAAGCCCAAACTCCAAATGTCAGACTAAAGAATGTACCCTAAGAGTACTAGTGTTGCGTAAAATAATAATTTTATTTAATTTTGTAGTAGCTTTGCTATAAAACAACCTGGAATTTAATGCCAGTTTCCTCAATATTTATGTGCCATCCCAGTCTCCTAGAGATTTATGTACCCAAATGAACAGTTTGGTATTGTATATGGTAATTACTGAATAAAAATGCCTTTTCTTCAGAAATGATGAAAAGCCATGAAAAAAAACTATTATTGTCAAAATTTTCAAAAACTATGCTGCATAGAACAATATTGTATATTTATTAGACTAGGAAAAAACATGCCCATAAGACAAGAAAATATCTTTAAGCATGCAAGAATAAATGCAGAATTAAGAATGTATATTAAACATCTTAAATATAAACAATAATGGGGAGAATGAAAATGCAAATCAGGAATAAAGTTTTAAAAAATAAATGAGTGTAATAAGACTCTTACATGGACAGATTATAGCATTGTGTTATGAACTAAGGTGTTATAATTGTCAAGTCTTCACACTCTAGATTCAAAAAGAAAAAAAAAATAATAATAATGGAGGAACTGAATTCCAGAATAGATAGAGCTGAAGATTAGTTTATAGGACCAAAAGACTAAAGTGAGGAAGTCTCCCAGAATGCAGTCCAAAAGAAAAATTCATAAAATAAAAAATGTTAAAGAAAAGTTAAAAGACATGGAAAAGAGATCTAGATTATTTCAATACCTCTCATGTAAGTTTCAGAAAAGTGGAATGGAAGCTATAAAATGAGATAATAAATAATAAAAGAAAATTTCCTGGCTCTAAAAAAAAAGACACTAGACTTCAGGTCAAAGAGCTCCTCCCTAAGATAAATTAGGGATGGGGGAGGGCAGAAATCCACACCTATACTATCTTGGTGAATAAAATCCAAAAACTTCCATACTTTAGGAAAGAAGTATCTAGATTGCATGTAACTGAGGAGAAAATGAGTCATTATGCACATTCCTAAAATTTGACTCTAGAAAAAAGTAGGCAGTCAATGGTATTGCTAGAATGGATGTCATTAGTAAGGAGCTAAGAATACTAAAATTATCACTTTCCTCAGAAAGCCTCATGTTCTGAGAGGATCGAGGCAATTATAATTCTGGTCCTCACTATAAATGAACTGATGCCAAAATGTTTGTGCACCTTTGTCCAACTTTTCTTACATGATCATTCTAAACATTTACCTCTCACAAGAAGCAGATTTTATAAGGCCATATTCTAATGTCTTTATATACATAATCTAAAGTAATTTTTGTCAATTCTAATTATGTAGCATAAGTTCTTATCATAAATCCCCCATGACAACAAATATTCAGACCAAAGAGAGCAGACTGTTCCCGGGTCACACACTTGTAGGTGGCAGAACAAGTTCTGACACCCAAAGCTCCTGACTTTGCACCATGTTATCCTGAGAGCTTAGCCCTGATTCTCCTACATTCTTGCATTTGGTGTTCTTTATGATGAAGAATATGATAGGTATCTGTGCCTTTGTGAGGGTTGATGTAGAGTCTAGAGACCAAAAACAGAGCACATCTTGTCCTTTGCAGAAATTCTCAGTCCTGGCTTAACAAACTCACAGGTCATAGGCAGTAAATCTGAGGTTGCTTCAGATTACCAGAAAGGGCTGAGGTGTTTTAGTGCTGGGAAAGCAGTCCCTCAAAAACCCACATCCAGGCATTGTTCAATGACTACTAATAAATAATTTGTGGCAAAATTCTTCCTTCTATTGAGATAGAAGACAAAATGTCTGACGCTTTCATTAGTCATCACCATGATTTCCTGATTCATTTTGGTTCTCAGATCCCAGGACCTTGTGAATAAAATTTATACACTAACTCTAGCAATAGTTTCTCTTCAAAAGCAACTTCAGAATAATCATTAAAATCTCATGGACTAGTCAAGAGAGTGATTGATATATGCTTATAAATTAACAAATGCCATTTCTTCTTTTTAAAATTTTGTTTTTTAACCTACCAAAAAGAAAAACTAATGTGAAATTTATTAAATGTTATTTTTAAAACTAGAAATTCTAATATAAAATAGCCTATTAATGCTTAAGTTTTTAATACCTGCTAGAGCTTCTTAAATTTATATTACATAGGTTATAGAATAAAATGTTGTCTTTATTCTATTCAAGGGAAATCTAGTCTCCCTGGATTTTCTTTACAGTCAACTGTTTTAATATAGACTAGTTTTTCACCCTCTTTTCTTATTATCTCTATAGTCAACCCCAAACCACATTTCCTTCTTCATAATAGTCCTTTGAAAAATAGACCAGTCTTTTACCCTCTTTTCTTATCTCTATTAGTCAATCCCAAAACACATTTCCTTCTTCATACTTTGTTTTTGAAAAATCATTTTGTTCTTTCCAGAGAATAAGTCAGAAACTGTGACTAATTTCTAAGTGGTCAGTGAAAACCAAAATTATTTTAGGTTTTCATTACATTTGTGCAGATGAGGTGTTGCTTTCCAGAAAACTTTCTGGAACAATAACAACAAAAGAAAAATAATAAAGGGAAATACACTAAGCCTGTATAATTAAACAATTCCAAGATAGAATTCTCTTTCTTCCCTGACAACCAACATATAATTTTAAACTAGGGCAACCAGATTTGCAACATGAAAATCAGAATTTAATTATTAAATTGCACTAGTATACTGCACAAGTCATATTAAAAGAAAGAGATAAATATTTTAAAAACAATCTGAATGCTCAGGAATCTTCTCCCTGAAGTAACTATAGAAAAAAAAAAGGACACTTTGTCTACTGAGGGCTGAGCTAAATTTGTTTCATAAAAACTGGTAAGATTTATTTCTCACCTGTAAAGGGATGAAGGAAGAAGAATGAGCATTGTCTTTAAGAAAATCCAGAACACTGCCAATTTTACCCCCCATTTTGGCATTCTGCCTTTATCCTGAAAGATAATATCTTCTGTATTATAATAGCTTATCGTAAGATGAACTATCAACAAAAGGAGGGAGGTTGGAATAAATGGCAGAGAAAAAAAACATGATGAAAGGAAAATTATGAAATCAATGGACTCATGATATTCTCTTGGTTTGCACGTATCTGTGCAAAAAGTATTAGCATCAAATAAGCCTCTTTAGCCAGATGCAGTGTCATTAGACTTGGCTGAAATTCCCCTTTTCATCAAACAATTGATGAGTGAATATTGCATCAGCTTGGTCTTTTTGATGTTTTCAGATGTCAAGAAAACCTTAATATTCTAAGTATGCTTCCAGTAATGAAAAGCTCTCACATGTGGTTTTAGAAAATCACTAAATTCATCATTGCTTTTACTAATCCTTTCACACTTGCCAAAATAAATATTTTCAAAGAAGGCTCTATTTTATCATTAAAATTTTCAACTTGATGTAGGGGAGGTAATAGTAAATCTCTAGGATAGTCATCCACCAAACTGTGCAAGCAGCTGAGAGTTTTCCAGACTTAAAAAAAAAGAAGTACTCAACATATTTAAGATGTGAGGTAAAGGTAGGCCAAAGACAGAGACAAGAATCTGATGGATCTGTTTTCTTTGCATTTCCCTACTTCCTCATTTGCTGTATTGCACAAACCCTATTGAATGTCAACATTTGGCTTCTTATGAATGATACATAATAGAGATTCACGTTAACTTTTCAAGCCTATAAATGTCTTTTAAATATTCACAGAATTTTACAATTTAATAAAAAAGTCTTAAAAAAAACATAACTTGTATAATTGTATCATTATTTTAAACTATTACTAGAAGAATTTAGTGGTGCTGAAAGACTTAGGATTTATAATATTTTTAGCTAAATTTATTAAGATTATGGGCTGAAAGAAATCTTAGCAATTGTCTACTCTCATTTTCTTGCTCTACATTTCTGTTTTATTTTCTTCAAAGAAAACCAGTTTTCTGTTTTCTTTTTTCTTTCTTTCTTTCTTTTTTTTGCTTGAGGATTATGTTAAGGAAAAAGAAAGTTTTTCAGAAAGAATAAATAGATGATAACTTCTTAAAAAGAAAAGCAAGTTAAGGGAAATGGAAATTAAGGATAAGGCACAATATAGGAAAGATATTACAGGGCATAAAATAATTTCTATGGAAAGAAGACATATGGGTTTGTGAGAGTACCTTTTAGTTTTCTCTGATATCCTAAATATTTTGTGAGATGGTCAGTTTTATACAGCATAGAATCAAGTAAAAGTAGAGCTGAAGTAATTTCCAAAATTGAGAGATGGATGTGACCACAAATCCTCTAATCCTGGTTCCAGCCTGTCTACTCCCTGAGTGTGCTCCAATAGAGATTATAACTCACTTAAAACAACAAGTGAGAAACAAGGAGAAAACTGTTAAGAGCTCTGTCATAGGAGGGATTATGGCTATTGCCTCCCTTTATTTTTAGTATTCCTTTTTTTGAGTGTGTGTGTGTATGTGTATGTAACAACTAATAGAAATGAAATCACTTACTTGCAAGTGATTTTAAATGCCATATTATTATAATAAGTCTAGTCTCCAATATTCTCAATAAGGAATCATACAGAGACAGAAAGCTCACTTTTTTTTGAAGCAGTCTATTTCATTTTTGCAAATACCAGCCATTGTTCCTAATACTGCTGACCAGAGTCTCAACCTTAAAATAAGTTCCTTATCTTTTCCTATCTATCTTTCATAACAAAACAACAAATCTTCCTTCCCGACATTGTTACGTCTGTTAATTACATAACCATTTCGTCAAACTCTAAAACTGTCTTCCCTTACATCTAAAAACCCAATCAATTACCAAGTTTTATTGATTCTATCTTGGAATCTTTAACTTCTATCCCTTCCCAGTTTCATATCACTGCTTATAACATACCATCACTTCTTCTGTATACTACTTACTCATCATCTAGATCAACCCTAATACAATATGAAAGGAAATTTTACACAGGCATGAATATCAAGAGTGAACTTGAGGACCATCTTGGCAGCTGCCTACTATAAAATGTGACAGGAAGAAGAACCACTGAAGAAGAGAGTATCTTTCCTAATAGGTCTAGCAGGAAACTTCATAGGAAATAGCATGCATTGGCTCAGTTTAGATCATATGCCGATCTGTGCACCAATAATTATGACCAGAGGAATGGACTTTAGTTGAGCAGATAAGGGTCATGTGCCTAGCTATGGCTCTTGAGGGGTATCATATCATCCACCTGAACCACTGAATCAGAAAGGACAGAATGGTGAACAGAAAAATTACATATGTCCTCTGTTCTACCTCACACTTCAGCTGCTTTATTAGTCTTCTAAATATCTTTATATTATCCTATTTCTTTGCCTTCCTTTTCAAATGGCATATAGCTAACAAATTAATCTTCCTAAAACTCAACTTGGATCAAGATTTTTTTAAATCAAAATCTTGCACAAATTGCCTTGGCTGGGTACTCAGTTGGAGCATTGGAGCATACACCAAAAGGCTGAGGGTTTGATTCCCAGTCAGGGCACTAAAAGGAGGCAACGGATCGATATTTCTTGCTCACATATATGTTTATCTCTCTCTAAAAATCAATGAACATATCCTCAGGTGCGGACTTTAAAAAAACCTTGCCCAAATAACTCTCTCACTGCTTACAAAATAAATACTCAGTCCTTAACTTGGCCTTCACACTTACCCACACTCTGACCCCAAACTCCTTTTCTATTAATTTAAAATTTTTCACCTCTCTGAAAAACCAATTTACTCACTCTGCTCCCAAAATGGCTTTGACTCCATGGCCTGATTGTCACTGTTTATATTCTTTACTCTCCAAGAAAGCCTTTTTCTCTCTTCTTCCATTATTAAAACTCCACCCGTTATTCAGGTAGTGTCGTTCCAGCCCAAAGAAGCTCCTCTCTCCTTCTCTCTCATGATAATATTTTTGCTGCATAATTTTTTGACAAATACTATGTGCTACTTCAGTCTATCAAGAATTCACATTTTAATAAATTACACATTTATATACCTGTATTTACTTATCCAAACTGCAAACTTCTAAAAGGCAAAGATTATGACTTATATGTCTTTTCATCCTAATTAAGGCTTAGCTTAAGTTTACAATCAACAATCACTTATTTGTTTTTTATTGTACACCTCTGAGTTATTTATAGATATAAATGTCTTTAATCCAGTTTAAGAATTCTACTTATTGATCAATGTGCACATTAAGGAAAATTGCCAAGTTTCCACGGACTCTTTAGCCACTATACAATGACACTCATGTGTTTGTTTTTTTACTTTCCTCAACACACTAGCTTCGACCAAAGTCCACACCAGAGGAAGAGCTATTCAGTAATTAGAAAGGTATTTCAGTTCCAAAAAGAAGTGTACTACTACTCGGAGCTAGCTATCTACAATGATTAGACTTACTGCATACTGCTTTATCTCTTTTAAATGAGGCTTTTTGGACCAAAGCACAGTTACTGCAAACTGCTTCTAAGAATCCATTGCTAAAGAATTCGGCTGTTTGTGTCTTTGGCCAGAGTTACTTGAGTTTTGGCTTGCAGTCTCTATTTTGGGTTCCTGGTAGAAATGTATGCCCATAGTATCCTGCCTGCAAAGATGTCTCGCCAAGAGGAAACCCGCATGACTTCATTATGCAAGAACAGAGCTCTCTCAGGCAGACTTGGTGTGTACTCTTAATGAAATGAACCTACCCACCATTCACATCCTCTCCTAGTATCTGGTAAGACACTGTTCTATATAAAGACACTGCCTGGATAAACACTGTGGTAGCAGTTGCAGATATAAGAACTAATCTAAAGAACACTTAAAAAGATTAGCATCACAAAATAGTATGCATGCTCTACATCAGTAATAAGGATAATAAGTGCCATACATAATCACTGAAGAGAGAGTTTTGTGTGGGTTGAGAAAACTCAAGAAAGGTTTAATAAGAAAGAGGGATCTAACAAGTGGATCACTTACTAGAGGTGAGTCATTTAATAGAGTCCCACCAGGAGAGAAGTCTGCAAATGACACATTTTAGACTAATAGGATGTAAAAAGAGACCTTACATGGGGCCATGGTAAGTTTAAAAAGCTAGGTAATTTGGACATACACTAGAGAAGTGTTTTAATAATCTGTATTTTATCCTATAGACAATGGAGATTTTTGAAAGTTTTAGAGCACCTGCAAAATAGTGTTTTAATATCAAAATGAGAAATAACCAACTCACTAAAATAATTTTTAAAAAGATAGAGAATGAAAAACAATCACTTTTAATTAAATCACAGCTGAAAAATGAATTAATAAAGCTCAATGTCTGCATTATGAGTAGAAAGCATAGAATTCAAACATTAGCGGGGAGGGAGAGAAGGGGGATAAGTAAGGGAAGGGTCAGGTCAAGGAATGTATATGAATGACTCATGGACATGGACAACGGGGAGGGATACAATTGTGGAAGAAGGTATGGGCTGGGAGGGGGGAACAATGGGGGAAAAATGGGACAACTGTAATTGAATAACCAAAAAATAAAATTAAAAAAAAAAATTCAAACATTATAGGGTTGGATGGTAAAAAGTAACAATATTACATAACTGAACTAACTCAGCACTTTGATTCACACTTAGTGCTTTTTCCTGATTATCAAACAATCCATATTTATTGTTTAGCAAAATTTCTTGGAAATTTTAACTATGTAAAATATAACTGGAAATTTTAAAAAGGAAAATTATAAGTAAATATTTAAAAGCTGTTATGATATAAAAGGAATATCAAAAATCTTTGTTCTAAAATTTAAATGCTGTTTTTAGTGAGAACTTCATTCAAAAGCTACTTACTAATACTTTTGACATCGTTATATCAAAATTTTAACTTGTTTATCAGTTTATAGCACTTTAAATGCAACAGCTTACAAGAGTTTTACTGCTAGATACTGCCATATTAATGCCATCAGAAAGTTAAAGCATGTGTTAAGGGTAGAGACAAAGAAAAATTACAATGACCAGTTAGAGTTTCCCCAATGTAGAAGCAAATAGCTAATAACTACTTGCATCTAAAGTTGTCGTAATTATAACAAAGTAATTTACATTCCTAATGACCCTGAGTCATAAAGAAAACATAAAATTACATAGCATTTAATCTGTTTAAAGCCTTGAGAGATTACTATCAAGAATAATTGTTAAAATAACATTTGGACTTTAAAGGGGAAATTTTCAGTTTAAGTAATTTCATAATTATTTGAAAGAAATGATAAAATGTGATAATAATAATTAGCTTGAGGAAGTTGCCTGTTATAACAAAATTTTAAAAATTGGAAAAATATGAAAAATTAATGTAAGTAATAAACAGAAGTTGGGATTATATTAAAAATCAATATAGTCCTAATTATAACCTGCAGAAACATCTGGAATACAGGGACACAGGCACGGAAGTCCCTATTTTAACAAGTTTTTAACACTATTTTCAGTCAGAATGTCACCACACTTATGAGTGCTTATGATTGAATCAAAATATTTTTCTAGTAAAAAGTTAGAGCATAAGTTGAAATGTTACAAGTACAAAATAATTGAGGAATATTATAGAATTATTATGCCTCTTAATAAGTTTATTACATCTGGAAATCCAGGTTAGCAAAAGTCAAACAGGAAAAACAAGGATTTAAAACATTGGGCATACGATGAGAAACAATAAATGAATTATTTATGGCATTTGTTTTACGTGTTGTGGCTCTGAACATTTACTATTTTTTCCTGCCTGGACTGTTCCTCTTTTGGTGATTCTTCATTCTGGTGTTCAACCTTTCCCAGTGTAGTCCATATGCTCATAAGATGACTTCTTCCCCAGCCATAGGGGTGGACTCTGGTTCAAACCACACCTGAAGCTCTCTTTACTACTGGATCTTTCAATTATAAAAGCCAATATATTTCTTTTATTTCTAAGTTATTTTAAATGGACTTTTATTACATTATAGATTATATTTTATATATAATGTATATGAAACATTATACGTATTACAATTAATATAAAAATAGTGGAATGAACACTCATGTAGTAGGCACCCAACTTCAGAAATAAAATATTGGTGTCAGAGTCTACTAAGTGCCCTTCCTCATTATAGCTTGCTTCCCATCTTTTTTAATTGTATAGCTTTTATTTTTGGATACTAATAATTTGCTTACACATAAAGCAAATGTCTGTTTTCAAGGTGACTAGTATTTTTCAGTCTTCTATGGTTTCTTTTAATTATGAAGAGTTTTAATTTTAGTGTCAAGTGGATAAACCTTTTTGCTCTTTTGGTTCACATTCTTGCATGCATGTCTTATTTAATAGGTCTGTCTTTACTTAAAGGTCACAAGCTTTTTTCCTATGTTTTCTTTTTTAAGGTATTTTTCTATGTTTTCAAGCTTTCCTTTCATAGTTTTCATTTTCCCATAATTTACTTTTGCAGGGTAAAGTACAATTTTTTCATAAAAATGATTTTTCATAAGTTAACATAAACAATAGCTCTTCGTTCCCATTGACATAAAGCCCTGCTCTGTCATAAAACAAATTTTTCCTCTATGCTTAGGTCACTTTTGAGGATCTCTATTCTATTCCCTTGGTCTGTTTGTCTAACCCTGTGTTTTACAATTTTCACAGCCATATTATCAGGACAGGCAAATCATCTTATATTGTTCTTCTCTGGACACGCTTGACTATTCTTGACCTCTGGGTCTTCCATGTCAATTTTAGAATTAATGTGTCTAGTTGTAAGAAAAAATCGTGACAGGACTCCCTTTGGAATCACACTGAACTTATATATATATTTGGGGAAAATTGCATTTTCACAATACTGAGTCCTTCTATCCAAGAGTATAGAAGATCTTTATGTTCATTTGAATATTTTTAAACTTTTTCATATGGTATTTACTTTTCTCCACAAACAGCTTGCATATCTTCTGTTCGATCTATTAAGTAGTTACTTGGTGCTTTGGGTTGCTATGGTATCTTTCCTAACTGCCTTATCTGACTGCTTATTGCTGCTGTATAGATATGCAAATGACTTATATATTCATGTGTTTATCTAGCAATCTTGCTGAACTCTCTTATTAAATCCCCATACTTTATGTGTGGACTCGAGTTTTCTACATAAAGTCATTTCATTTATACATAATGATGTTACAGAAACAGGGGTGTTCCAAAAAAACCCCAGAGTTTGCAGCTGGGGGATGGGGAGAAGGAAGCAGCTTTTAGAATGCCTCCACAGGCCTGAGGCTGGTGGCTAGTGTCTTTTTTATGCAAAATGGCTTTGGTGCATCCAAAGCCTCAGGTAGATGGGAGGGGTCCTGGACCAGGGGATGATATGGAGAAAGCACACAGAGCCTGCGTGAGGTTCTGTGAATGGTCAGAACTGGTTACCACACCCTCTGCATCAGAGGATGTAGTCACGGATTTAAAAATAAGCGGCAGACATTTTAACTGGGGCTGAGGCAGACTCTGCGGATTTGACTGAGGCTGAGGCTGACTATGTGGATTTAACTGGGACTGATGATGCAGTTTTAAAGAAGGGACATACCTTGCTGCTTTGAAAAGGAACAGACTGACCATGTGGATTACAAAAGGATTAATTATACAGTTTACAGGGAGGCTGAGAATCCACGAGGTTCTGGATTAAAAGCTGGTGGATCCCATAACACAGATGAGGTCTTCCGAATCAGGATTGAATGATTGGCAGCTACTGGTAAAGCTGAACTGTGTTTGGAAAGTAGGGAAAGGGTTTCTCTAACTTTTCTAAAACTAGCCTGGTTTGGTAGGGGGGAGGCAAGGATATGTGTTTAAGGGTGTTTTAAAGAACATAAGACTTAACAAAAGACATCCGCAAATAACTAAATCTATATAACTGTTAAATAAACAATTCTTTTTCTTTTCACTAAACTCTGGTATTGAGAGTTATAATTTTGGCGGCGGGCAATCGGGCCCCTGACTAAAGAGCCCGTGGGTTTGTTTTCAATTGGAGCAGCCCAGGGGTTCTGTAACAGTGACAATTTTGTTTTCTCCTTCTTAACCATTATACATTTTATTTCTGCTTTCCTTACTACACAAGCTAAACCTTCAGGGACAATGTTGAACAGTGATGATGATGGTGGACATCTTTATCCTGTTTCTGATTTAAGAACATGCTTTCAACATTACATTGGGAGGTGTTGTAGGGTTTTGGGAACAGGCCTGATAGCAGATTAAGGAATTCTCTTTTATTTTGTTTACTGAGAGTTGCTTTTGGGGGGGGGGGAGGCTCCCCCACAAATATTCAGAATGCTTTTTCTGCATCTGTTAGGATAATCACATAATTTTCTCCTTTGAACTGTTACTATGGTGAATTACATTATTTTCTAATGTTAAATCATCTAACATTTGTGTAATAAACTTAACCATAATGTATTATCTTTTTAAAATTTGATTTACAGTGCTTGTAGTTTGTTCATTTTTAATTTTTGCATTGATATTAAAAACAAAACTATAATTTTTAACTAATTTGGATTTCAAGACTGTACTAACCTCATCAAATGAATTGGGAATCATTCTTTCTCATTTTGTTTTCTAGAATTGTTTGTGTTATATTAGACTTGTCTATTCTTTGAATGTTCAGATTACTGAAGACCCCTGGGCCTGATTTTGTTTCTTTGTTTGTTTTTTGTGTTTTTACTTTATGGTAAGATTCTAATTAAATACTCAAGTTCTCAAAAAGTGTATTGAAATCTCTTACTGTGGTTGTAGATTTTTAAAAATCTACTTGTAGTTCTGTCAATATATGTTTCAAGGCTATGTTATTAGGGGCATGCAGGTTTAGAATTATTTTACCTTCTTGGTGAACTGAATATTTACCATTATATAAGGAACATCTTTAAAGTCATTTTTTTCTGGTACTAATGTTACAGAAACAGGGGAGTCCAAAAATCCCAGGAGTTTGCAGCTGGGGGATGGGGAGGAGGAAGCAGCTTTCAGAATGACTCCACATGCCTGAGGCTGGTGGCTGGTGTCTTTCATTATGCAGAATTGCTTGGATACTTCCAAAGCTTCAGGTGGATGGGAGGAGTCTTGAACCAGGGGGTATGGAAAGCACACAGAGCCTACGTGGGGTTCTGTGAGTGGTCAGAACTGTTGGCAACACCCACTGCGTCAGAGGACACAGTCAGGGATATATAGGCAGCTGCGACACTTTAGGGGGGCGGCGTGCTCTGGGGCTGTCTCCCTCGCTGGCGGGTGTTCGCAGGGGTGCTCTGGAGAAGGAGAGGAGATCCACGCGGTTTACAGGAAGAAGACAGTTCGCAAGGAGGCTGAGAATCCTGGCGGTTTTGTATTGAGAGCTGAAGGACACCACAGCACAGAAAGGACCTCCCCAATCAGATTGAATGATTGGCAGCTGCTGGTAAAGCTGAACTGTGTTTGGGAAGTAGGGAAATGGTGTTTCTGACCTTCCTAAAACTGGCTAGGTTTTGTAGGGGGGAGGCAAGGATATGTGTAACTGTTAAATAAACAATTTTCTTTTCACTCAACTGAAGTATTAAGAGTTGTAATTCTGGCAGCGGGCAATCGGACCCCTAACTAAAGAGCCTGTGGGTTTGTTTTCAATTGGAGCAGCCCAGGGGTTCTGTAACACTAATATGTTTTTTTACTTGATATTTGCTTGTACCACTTTTGAATCCTTGATTTTTAGTTTTTCTATGTCCTTGCATTTTACATCTAACTCTTGTAAATAGTATAAATGTTTCTTTCAATCCAGTCTGAAAATTTTGCCTTTTCAACTAGAAAGTTTATTTCACACATAGTTGTGGTGATGACTGGTACATTTAGACATATTTCCGCCTTCTTATTATGAGCTTTCTATTTGTCCCATTTTTTCATGCCTTTTCCTCCTTTCCCAAAGTTCCCTTCTTTCTCATCTTTACTCTCAGCAGACAATTTTGCTTCCTATTTCACTGAGGAAAAAAAAAAGGAAGCAGTCAAAAGAGAATTTCCACAAGCTTACCAATGACATCTCACCACTTGGCTGCATGTGGACCCATCTCCAGTGCCTTTTCTTCTATTAAAGATACATTGTTTATTCTCCTAGCAAAGGCCAACCCCACCATTTATGCACTAAATCCCATCCTTTCTTGCCTTCTCAGCGATCTTATTCTAGCAATTCTCCCTCTCTGTTCTGCGTCATCAACCTTTCATTCTTTATGTGTTCTTTTCCATGAGCATAGGTATATCATTTATTCCCCATCTTACAATATTTTTGTTTCTGGATTTTACTTCCTCCTCCAGCTACCACTCCATTTCTCTTCTTAATTTTACAGCAAAACTATTAAGAAGAGTTGTCTATCCTTATTGTCTCTAGTTTTCGTTCTCCCATTCTCTAAACCAACTCCCATGAGCTAAGTTACCAATGATCTTTTAAACCTTGTTCTCATTTTTCATTCTGCTTGATCACACAAAGGTATTTGAAACAGCTGATTATTCCCCTTTCCTTGAAATAATCTTTTCACTTGTTTTCCAGGACACAACTCTCCCACTCTTTCTTGTGTCTCATTAGTGGCATTATAATATTTGTTTAATGCTCCTTATCTCTCTCACCACCAAGCATTAGAATCTTCCAAAGCTCAACCCTTGGAAGTCTTTAATAACTGCCCTTACTCCATTGGTTATTTCATGGCTTAACTTTGTCGCATGCCAATAATTAACAAATTAATATCTCTAGGCCAGACCTCCTCCTTGAACCCCAGACTCACATATGAATCCCAATTCCCCACTTGTCATTCTAATGAAACAGTCCCCAAACTGAACTCCTGATCATTCCTCTTTCCTAATATGATCTAGACAAAATCTCCCACTTCTCACTTAATGGCAATGCCATTACTCCTGTTGCTCAGACCTAAAACCTTGGCCATTATCCTTGATTCCATTATTTCCTCAGACCCACATCCAGTTCCCAGTCAAGTTCTGTTGGCTCTACTTTTAGAATGTATTGAGAATCTTACATTTCTCCCAACTCCATCCTACCACCCCTATCACCTCTTACCCCATAGGAGAGATCCAGTCAAGATGGCTGGGAAGACAGACATGGCTTGCCTCTTCACATAACCACATCAAAATGACAGCTAAAATATAGAACAACCATCAGTCAGAACCATCAGAAATCGAGTTGAATGGAAGTCTGACAACTACGGAATTAAAGAAACCACATCCTGTCGAGACGAGTATGATGGATTCAGATGCAGAACGGGCTGGTCCCACACCCACCTGTGGTGGATAAAAATTCAAGAGAGATATTTCAGGAGCAAGGAGTCCCAGCCCCACACTAGACCCCCAGTCCAGGATTCCAGTGCAAGGAAGATAAATCCCCACAATTTCTGGCTTCAAAAAACAGCAGGAATTGAGTTGGTGGAAGAAATTTCTGGACCCCACACAGTTCATCTTAAAGAACACACACTCAGACTCATCTAGTCACTCACTCCCTCTGAGCTCCAGCACCAGGGTAGCAACTTGAAAGGCACCTGTGGCATAAAGGGAGGAACTGAAGTGTCTGGCACCAAGGTGAGCAGAGGCCATTATCTCTTTTCTAAATCCTCCCCAACAGAGCAGGCAAGCTGGTGCCATATCTGAGATTCCATCAACCAGGCTAACGCTGTTTGACCCACCTTCGAGATCCCCAGAGAATCCACCCCACCCAACTTACAGGTCCACCCAAGCTGCTTTTCCATTTGAATGGCTGGTCTTGGCTCAGGCTTCACAACTTCCTAATTCGCGCTGAACAAGCAACAGATGGTATCGGGCCTGGCACTAGCAGCAGATAGTTTAGATTCACAGCTTGGCTTCACCTGGGAATCTCCAAGCCCAGGACAAATAGCAGCCATCTCAGATTGCTTTATAGCTCAGAGAAGCTGTTGATGTGAATTTGGGGCAGCTGCAGCTCCTCGTGGGCGGCCCGCACTAGGTTGCTCTTCATCTCAGCTGATTGTCTGGCATTATCCAGCTTAGCAGAATAGGCCTTCTCCAGCTCCTTTTTGTGCTGCTCCACCTTGCCCTCGTGTTGGGCCCACAGCACCTGCAGAGCATCTGCCAGCCAGCTCTTAAACTCGTGCTTCTTCCCATCACCGATCTCCACCAGCAGCTGGGTCTCATTGCAGGGTTTGGTCTCACGTAGCTCCTCATTGTAGATGTTCTGCTGGAAGTCCAACTCCTCCTTCAGGGTCTGCAGTCTGTTCTCAGGATCTACCCACTGCAGCATCTCATCTTGAAGTTGCTTTTTTGCCTCACAAGGGCTGCCTCAAGCTTGGCCTCTTGCCCCCGGAGGTCATGCAGCTTGCCCACCAGCATGTGCTTCCACCACTGTTACAGAGTGGGGTCCCCAAAATTACCCAGAGTCTGCGTTTGGGGGGTGGGGGAAGAGGGTAGCTTTTAAGAAGCCTTTGCATATCTATGTTTGGTAGCTAGTGTCTTAGTTATGTAAATAGCTTTCGTTCTTCCAAGGCCCCAAGGAGATGGGAGGGGTTTTGACCATAGAATAGTGAGGAAAGAGCACAGAGGGCCTGCGCAAGGTTCTGTGAATGGTTAGAACCAGTTACCCTACCCACTGCATCACAGGCCATGGTCTAGGATTTAAAAATAAGGGGGCAGCAGTTTTGGGGAGAGATCCACACGGTTTGCAGAGAGGAGTGTTCCACACGGTTTGCAAGGAGATAGAAGAGGAGATTCATGTGGCTTTGAAAGGGAAAGGAGAACTCCATGCAGTTTACAAGGAGACTGGGAACTCCACATGATTCTGACTTAAGAGCTGGAGAGCAACACAACACAGGCAAAACCTCTCCAATCAGGTTCGAATGATTGGGAGCTGCCGGTGAAACTGAACTGTGTCTGGGAAGTAGGAAAATGGTATCTCTGACTTTTCTAAAACTAGCCTGGTTTCGCAGGGGGAAGTAGAATTATGTGTTTGTAGGTGCTTTAAAGGAAATAAGACTTAACAGCAGAAATTTGCCATTAATCTAAATCTGTATAGCCTTTAAATAAACGATTCCTTTTCACCAAATTCTGGTATTAAAAGTTATGCTTTCAGCAGTGGGCAATTTAGCCCCTCATAACTGAACAGCCCCTGAGTTCTTTACACAACCGCCTTGCCCCTGCACAGCTGATCCTCCACAGAGGCTGGAGGTTGGTGATCAGTGATAACCAACTGTGTGGCCTGTGTAAATCCCTCCTACTGATCTGCAAAAAGCAATCAAGGCTCAACTGTAAGAGGAGGGTGTACTCAGCCCACACAAAGGGTGCAACTCGAGTACTCAGCTTGGGTGATAGGGGAGGCTGTGCCATTGGACTCTACAGCACACGTACTACATTAGGCCATGCTATCAAGGCAGACACAAAGCAGTTCTATCCAATACACAGAAAAGAACATAAGGAGGCTGCCAAATTGAGGAAGCAAAGAAATATAGCCCAAATGAAAGAACAGAACAAAACCCCACATTTGGGGGTTTATCAGCTGGGAAGGGGAGGAGGGAGAATGAGGGAGATGGTTCAGGGATTAAGAAGTATAATTGGTAGGTACAAAATAGAGAGGGGCAAGCTAAGAATAGCATAGGAAATGGAGAAGCCCAAGAACTTATATTCATGACTCATGGACATGAACTAAGGGGGGATTCGCTGGAGGGAAGGGAGGTACCAGGTGGAGGGGGGTAAAGGGAAAAAAATTGGGACAACTGTAACAGCATAATTAATAAAATATACTTTAAAATAAGAAATAAAATAAAATAGCCCCTACCTGGTCTCTGAGCTTTTGCCCTTATCTCCCTTCAGTCTATTTTCAACACTATAGCCAAGCTACTGTGTTCAAATATAAATTTGATTCTATCATGCCTATTTAAAATCTTCCAGTTCCTCAAATCACTCTTCATAAAAACTAAATTCCTTACATTAGCCTATAAAGGCCTAAACAGCTAGGCGCATCCGCATCCCCACTTCCCCCTCTCTCTCCATGATCTCTGACCTTACCTCCACTGCTGGTCTCACTCAATCTTCTCCAGCCAAGCTGGTCTGCTCTCTGCACATGGCTGCTGTCAGGCTTCAGGGTCTTTCCACTGGCTTACTCCTTCCTGGGACACTTTTCCCTGGCTGTCTACATGGCTCACTTACTCATCTCTTTCACTTTTACAATGTCACCTTGGAGGCCTTTGTGACCCCACTCCTTATTTCCCTTTCTCACTTTAGTTTTCCTATGGATCCCATTATCATTATACATACTCCATATCTTTATTTATGTGGTTTATTTATTGTCTGTATTCAATTCTTATAACTTTTGTTATAAGAAAATAAATGGCAATGTCTCCTCAGAGGTAATTGATTCAGAACAATTATAATACTTCAAAGAACATTTCAATTTTTCGTAAATGTGTCTAAAACTAAATAAAGTTAAATATAAGTTTTAAAATAATGAAATAGAGACTAAAATAGATTTCTATTTAATATCTCTTCCATTTTTAATCCTCTCTGATCCCATTCAGGATTAAACCTTTATGTTTATAAAAGTAGCAAAAAAAAAAAAATATATAGCAGCTGGGTTTTGTTTCTTAAAGCTGGTTTCATTTGTTGAATATTAACAATAGGATCTGTAATATTAGAGATGATTCAATTATTCCCAGAATTTACATCTTAAACCAGGCATCAAAAAGATGTTGAAATAGTATGAAACCATGAAATAATGATTGGTCATTTGCATCTTTTCTTTAGAGAAATGTGTGTTCAAATCCTTTGACCATTTTATAATTGGATTGTCTCATATTGTTCATCTGTAAGAGTTCTCTCATTAAGTTTTGACAGGATGGCATGGCTAGGCACCAATGCCATGATAAACCCAAAGGACATGGGCTCTGCAATTGAATTTTAAGATGGTCATCCATGAGATCTATAATCAAATCTGTTTATACTTAATGTATTTAATTATCATTTTTTAAAAATACACATTTTAAGTGTTTGATAGTGAATTGATATCATAAATATTCTCTCCAGTTATTACCCAAAAGAATAATTTGCTCAAATTAGTTAAAGCAGTGTTGGTTATAATAGTAAAAGAATTAGAAAACGTATCTTCCTAAAGTTTAGGGCTAAGAAAACTATTTTACACCAATATTATGGATCATATATATAGCAATTAAGAATCATACACATCTGAACCATGGTAATATGTGGAAATATGTTCATGAAACAATGTTAACTCCAAAATATTTGTTTTTATAAAGATGTGCATTGATATACTTTAACAGACAAATATTTCTGACATTTTTTGTCTAGAAAAAATCTATAAAAATATATTTATTTTTATAAATATATTAAAATAGGTGAATATATTTATAAATGTTTCCATATATTTGTCTTCAAACAAAATCTGTTTCATAGAGATATATGTATATTTATAAATCAATTAAAATATATAAATATAGATTGACAAATACATGTAAGGTAATGTTAATAGAGTTTTATGTTTATTCAGTTCTTTGGTTTCAAAAGAAGTGTTTTACAAAAATGGCTCTGTTTTATTAATAAGCATTGCTCATAAAGCTTCAGTGCTCAGAACTGAGAGAGACTCTGGGTCCCTAGGAATGGAAGGAGAAACAACTCAGACACTCACCATCTGAGGAAGGAAGGGAGGGGGGTTTTCTTTGAGGAAAATTGCCCCTGTTTCTTTATTAGCCAGAGTTTTTATCTATTTTCCACATGCAGAAAAGCAGAAGGAAAACATGCAGCCCTTCCCAAACGGTAGGGAATAAAAGGGAAATGCAGATCAATACAGGGTTGAAATGCCCAGGTATTTTACACAAGGTCAAAAACATTTCCTATTACTTAATCGTCCTGTTTTTCATTCTACTGACAAGGATTTGAGGCTATTCAGAGAAAAACAGAGCAGATTCCCTTTTCTTTAAAAACCACTTTGCATTTCTATTCTTAAAAACCACCTTGCATTTCTATTCTATCTTTAAAATCCCCCGGATGGTGGGATTCATAGCAAGCATGCAAGACAAGAAGCCTGCTGGTTAAGACCCAGGTTCCCATTTTGGGGCTGGGCTCCACACAGTGGTCACCAAAGTCTTTTGAACCATGACTGTCTGTCTCCCACACAGAACAAATTTGGGAATTTATTAGGAATAGTTTAAGTAAATGTCTTTACTGTAGAAATTCTATGAGCCTTTAATCTATTAATATGCATTGTGGATCTCTTAAGAGATCTCTAAAATAATCTTATTATTATTTATCTCAAAGTCTACTTTCACCATGATTTCCAGTTACCTTACATGTATACTTAAATTTGTGGACATTTTATTTGTATTTGTTTACTAATTTATCTTCCCAAGCAAACTATAAATTCTACCAATACAGCTAAGTAAGTACAAGGGGGGACTCAATAAAAAGGAATTGTCTTCTGAAGGATAAGTCCTTGTAATACAGGCTTCCCCCATTAGGCGAGTGTTCTAGGAACCCATCTGTATCAGTGTACCACCTGGCATTATTGTGAGAGGCTGCCTCCAGCTCCAGTGAATCTTTTTTGAAGACTCTTTCAGTGCATTCACCGATTACATGATGGGTGATTTATGAGTACAACTGCCCACACCGCATTGAGTGGTCAGCAGTTTTTGACCAAAAAGGGCATGACCCTCATGCCCCACTCTTTACCTATTCACCCGATCTTGCCCCAAGTGACTCTTTTTGTTGTTTTCCCAGACGAAAAAAATCCTCAAAGGAAAATGTTTTACCTCTGTGGAAGAGGTGAAACAAAAAAACAATAGAAGCACTAAAAGGCATCAAAATTAATGAGTTCAAAAACTGTATAGCAGTGGAAAAATTGTCTCAGTAGGTGTATTGCATCAAGTGGAGAGTACTTTGAAGGTGAAGTTTAAACACGTAAGAATAAATACATAATTTTTTAAAATAAATTCAATTTTGGGGGGCATCACCCCTTGTATAACTGGGTTCTTCACCATTGTTTCTAGTGCCCCAGCCAGGGCATACAGCAGGAGCTCAATCAAACTTTCTAGCAAATGAATTACTGGAGGAGCATCTGGAGGGACAAGTGCTTAGAGTTTGGGAACTGCCACTTTCAGCTGTAGAATAATTTCAAAGAAGGAACTGTGCTAATTCCTTTAGGCCACTAGAGAGTGGTTCATTTAATAAATTATTGCTGCACTTCAGTGGAATCAATTACTACCTCAAGGAACTGAAGATATTTCCCAGAGAGCATGTTATGATCTGGAAAATTCTTGCAAAATTATTTTTGTACTCTGAAACTCCAACTGAAAAATAGTAATAAAAACTATAGTTACCATGGGATGAGCTGAAAGGCATCATGCTTTGCATCAATACCAACAATTTTTTGGAACACATTTCACTACATGAAATTTTCCACCAAGAATATTTTCTTATTTTAATAGTTTAAGAATGAAAAGCAGATATTTATTCTGGGAATTACAAATTATTGACTCATTGATTCTTTTTTAGGGTAAGCGATTTCACATATTACTTGATTTTACTTTTACTTTTGGATAGACAGAGTTCATGTTAAGACAGCTTTTAAAAATACTTAAAACATGTTGTTTACCTACATGTTTTATACAATAATTCATGGTTCTAGGATAGTTAAATATGATATATTTTGTAATAACTCTTTGTGAAATTAATGCTATTTTTTTAAAGCTACACACTTTCATTAACTGCTAAGATTCATGACTGTCCTCCAATTGTCCTCTAGAAGTGCTAGCAAAAAATGCTGATTTCATTATTTGAGAGTAGTATAGAAGTGAAATAATAAAAATTGATATAAAATTTAATTGTTTCCAATTACCAAAATTGAAAGAATTTTACCAGTCGTCAGTGCCCTATACCCTGAAACATAACTGAAAGCTTAGTTTATGCCTAAACCTTAAACCTTAATAATATTTGTCAGTGGGGGAGAGGACACATGTCAAGTCAAACAAGGGATGTATTTCCAAAGCAACATTTGCAAAGGTTAATCTGTTTGTGGACCTCAGAGGGGAAAGTGCAGTGTCCAATGATCGATCCAAGACCCCCTTCTTGGCTTTTACCCTGGTTAATAAACCACTGGGAGAGATAATTTTTAAACTTAATTTGCTGAAATGGAAATTTACTAACGTATGAAAACAAAATCCAAGAATTTGAGAATTTTCTGCAAATTGTCTTATATCTGAGAATAAAGATTTCTCATTTCTTCTGCTGACACTATAACTGAATCCAGGTCTGGCTGCCTTCTGCAAAGAAAGCTAAACTCAGGAGTCAAGTGCTGGTGGAAAAAAGGAAGAGGGTTTATTCAGATGCCAGCCATCAGAAAGATGGAGGACATGTGTCCTAAAGACCGTCTTAACAGCTCAGTGCAGGCACAGGTTTTTGTAAGTAGGTCGAGGGAAAGCAGAAGGGATCAAGGGGAGGGTGGTGAGAAGTTCTCTACTGCAGACCAGCACGGTCTGTTCCGATAAGGACCATGAAACAGGTTAGCCATGGTCTAGTGTGCATCCTCCTGGTTTTTAGTTGAAGGTCAGCAAATCTCCCAGAGCTGGAATGCCTGAAGGACAAAGTCTGTATCTTTTGAAGTTATTTCCTAGAATTCTTATACTAACATGCTGTTCATCTACAAGCTACATATCAGTCAGAGTCAGCATTTACAGCAACCGTCATAAGAATGGTGGGGTGGGTTAAAATTCCCCACACCACTGTTACAACACCTTCTACACAAAAGATCAAGGATACCTGACTGCTTTGGTCATCTGCAGTGAGACATTCACAGAATCCCAGGACCAAAGGTGCCCATACAGCTCGGAGGTCCCCTGAACACTCAAGGCCATTTTGGCCCCTAGAGTTTAAGAGGCGGTACCAGGAACGCAGGTCTCCTAACTCCAGGCTTAATCCTCCTATCACCAAGAGCAAAGTTTCAGTGGCAACAGCTAGAGGGTCAAAGTCAACAGACTTATGGCTGTGAGGGAGTTTTAAAACGTGGTTCACGAAGGGCATTTTTGAACATTTTATTCTCAAAATGCTGTCCAGCCAAAAGACGATTGGAGGTGAGAGAAAGAACACGTACAGGAGAGAAAGCGCAGTTTCTTGGAGACTGACAGGAGCTGAGGGTAGGGTAGAGGAAATCTGGGGGTTGGGGCGTAATAAAAAGCAAAGTCTAGAGCGGAGAGGCGACCACAAAGCACAAAAGCAGTTGAGTAGAAAAGTGGGCTTTATTTTTCTGGAGCTGTTTCAAAGGAATCCTGGGGGAGCCCTGCAAATAGGCAAAGGCCACCACGGGTGGAGGATGCTCAGTCGCTCCACGCTGGGGGCGGGGTGGGAGCTCAAGACGGGAGCCACGCGGCCGGGACTCCAGCTGCACTGCTCGCCCCACTCGGTGCTCTTCGTCCTCCCAGACTCTCCCCGGACCCCTCTGAACTCCGCGACTTTTCCCTGAGCTCCACCGCTCTCCCCCCTCGTCCGCCCGGCCACCTAGTCCGCGCTGCTCCAGCCGGATCACGCTCCGCGCCCTCCCTGAGCGCAGCCCCCGGCGGCGCGTCACCGCGAGGCCGGCCTCCGCGCGCTCCCCCCGCCTCCTCGCTGGTTCCAAGAGATCCAGCCTCCAGAGGCGGGGAAGCAGCGGAGCGCGACCGCCGCGGCAGCCACCCTGCAGCCACCGGTCCGAGGCGCAGTCCCTAGGCCCTGGAGCCCGGGCCGGTCCCTGGGGAGTCGGCGGCGCTGCGGGGGACCTTGCAGGCTGGCCTCGGCCGGCGCAGAGGGCGCAGAGGTGAGCAGATCGGAGAAGGGCGCGAGACGAAGTGGCGGCAGTGGAGTTGAGGGTCTAGATGCAGTCGGCGCCACGCGCTGCGTGGGTCGTCCCGGGATTCTGCGCCCTCTGCGGGCGTGCGTTCTGAGCTGGCGGGGTTTCTGGTGTCCTGGCACTTTGAGGTGGGGAGTGGGAAAGGTACCGAAGGATGTATGTCCCACTGATTCTGCACCCCACTCCTCTTCGTCTTCCCCTAGGTCCCAGATAGTCCGGAGGTTGGGCCCAGGAGAAAGGAGGCCAGGAGCTACATCATCCCAGGTAGGATATGCCCGGGAGGGAAAGGACGGGCAGGTTACCTTGCCTCCCTGATAGTCTGTCTACCTACCACTTTGTGGGTTGATGCAGCACATTTCATTGAAGATCGTACATCACTGCTTTATAAACAAGGGAGTATTTCTAGTAGTCATTTTGTTTATTACCCAACTATGTGACCATGGTATGTTTAGGCCATTCATTATATGTTAGGAAGTAACAGGCTTCGTCTTTAAGTGTCCTCAATTTTGTTGGAGCCCTGTGTTCAGCCTCAGCCGAAACTTGTTGAAAGTTATGCCCTAAAAATATTTATCCTAAAATAGGGCAGAGAGATAAAGAGAATTTTTATGAAGAGATTTCCATTATCTTTTCCACCCTTTGGAGAGGAATTGGTGTCAGATTTTACTCCTCAGGCAGTTCATTTTTTAGATGGAAAAAACTTATTATGGGCCATAGTTAATTATCACTCATCACTATGGGTGAAATTGGGAGAAATGGAATTTGAACTCCTGCCCCCACCCCCACCCCCATGACTGATTAGACAATAGCCCAGTTAGCAGCCCCACTACTGGGAACCTATTTAGTTCCTTCGAAACCACTTTCGCCATCCTACCCCTCCATGCCCTGATCTCCCACCTTTATTCTTTCTTCATTGTGTTCATCTTCATTTATTTTTTTCTTTCTCTAAGATACTTTTTTTTACTCTGTACCTCTCCCTCTGTTGTTTCAAAAATTAAAAGCTATTTACAGATTAAAGATACCTATGCTAGATATTTTTTCAGAGTATTTAGGAACAGTCTGCAGTTTTTCTCTGAACTCATTAGTCTTTTGGGGGATGACAGAAGAGACAATATCAATAATGATATATTGAGCTAATTGTGCAAAAAAGAAATGAAAAGCTGTATCCAAGTGACTTTTTTGTTGCACTGATGACATAGAAAATATACTTGTAGTGAATGAGCATAATTACATTTTAATACTAAGAAGGTAGCACACACATGAAGGCAAACAAATGTTTAAAAAAGGATCATAAATGAGTTAGAAAGGTGAGAAGGAAGGCACACCAAAAGTTTGAAAGACTTGGCCTTCAGGACACAATTAGGACATCAGGAGATGCATTTATTCTGTACTTGGCTGGTAACTACGATGTTGACATAATCGTGACATTGATATATCACTTACCCCCTTTGGGCCTACATGTCTTGATGAATAAAAAGAGAGATTTTTACCTAGAGACCTATTACATCTTTCTTGACACTTTTGATGCATTTAACAACAAAGAATATTTATTGGGTTCTTATTTACTATGTGCCAGACATTGTGGAGGCAGTGATGGACAAGGTAAACCTGGTTCTGCCCTCAGGCAGCTTTTTGTCCAAGGGTGGGAATAATAGTGAGTGAAGAAATAATTACATAAGATAATTACAAGGGAAACTTTAGAGCTAAATGTGAATGAGATTGGTCTTTTCTACTTCCAGGAAAGGATGCTATGTCTGGACCATAGAATAACAGTCATACAGGATGGGGCTGAGAGGTGTGCAGATGCTATCAAGCTCATTCAGGGCCTTTTCTTTTCTTTCCTTTTTAAAATATTTTATTAATTTATTTTTAGAGAGGGGAAAGGAGAAAGGGAGGGATAGAAACATTAATGTGTGGTTGCCTCTTGTGCACCCCCAGCTGGGGACCTGGCATGCAACCCAGGTATGTACCCTGACTGGGAATCGAACCAGAGACACTTGATTCACAGGCCAATGCTCAATCCATTGAGCCACAGCAGCCAGGGCTCTCATTCGGGGCCTTTTAGGTCATAGTCAGGAAGGTAGCTGTAGTTCTAAGTGCCACAGAAAACCATTGAATTTTGAAGAGGGAGAGACATCATCTTATACATTTTAAGATGATCTTAGCTCCTCTATGGAGATGATTTGGGAAGGGGCAAAGAAATAAGTAGAGAGACCTATTAGAAAGAGTTTCCAGAGTTTAGATGAGAGATGGTAAAGACATAGATTAAACTGGTATCAGTGGAAAGGGATTTAAGAAATATTTTGGAGAATAGGAGTTGGTTCAGATTTTATGTCAGGGGTAAGGGAAAGCAAGGACTCAAGAGTGACTCCCAGAGTTTTGACTTGAGCAACTTGTGGATAATGGTACCATTTAATGAAATAAAAACACTTGAAGGAATGGGAACAGGTCTGGATGGGAAACAAGTTCCATTTTGAACCTGTTGAGTGTGAACTGTCTCTAAGGAGATCATAACCACAGCCCCTCTGAAGGAGAAAAAGGATGGTCTCCAGGAGTGGACAGACTGGCCTTTGATAGGTGAAGTTGATGATCATGAATTTAAGGTGAAACTAATGAGTTCCGTTGTCTGATTTTTTCCTTCAGCAACCTTCACCAACTTGGATACAGAAAATGGATAGTGGGTTCTTCCAGGACTAGGTTATTGCCAGGTGGGTGTGATGGAGAGCAAGAGTCGTTCTAGTCTATTCAGGCAGCTATAACAAAATACCATAGACTAGGTGGCTTAAACAACAAATGTTCATTTCTCACAGTTCCAAAGGCTGGAAAGTCCAAGATCAAGGCACTGGCAGATTCATTGTCTAGTGGGGCCCACTTACGGGTTCATGGTGCCATCTTCTTGCCATGTCCTCACATGGCAGATGGGGAGAGAGAGCACTCTTAAGGTCTGTTTTATAAAGGCACTGATCCCATTCATTAGGATTCTAATCACCGCCCAAAGGCCACAACTCCTAATACCTTCACATTGGTAATTAGGATTTCAACATATGAATTGGTGGTGGTGGAGACACAAACATTTAGTCCATAACAAGAATAGATCTTTTTAAGCAAATGGAGATTAATATACAGTATAGAATCTCGAATGGATAAAGAAAAAACCAGGACGCTGTCATTGGAAAGTGAGAAAATATTGGGTCAATGAATCAGATTTTTTCTGCTGTCTAGATCTATCAGTGTGAATACTTGACTAAGACTGTTGGAAGGCTAGGGGATAGTGTTTGGAGATATCAGAAAGTAAACCACTGAGACAGGGTAGAGGCAAAGATACATTGCCTTTGATGAATAAGTAAATAAGAGGTTATGAGGTTGAGTGTTTCATCCACTTGAATGATGAAGCACTGGAGAAGGATGACAACTGTTGGCATAGAGGAAGACTGTGTGCATATTGGGGACCTGAGTCACCAGTGATAAAGAATAAGCTAGGAGTCAGTAGATGACATCAGTGAGTATGGGGAGAGGATGTTATGAGCTACCATGAGTCTTGAAAGAACTGGGTGTTTGCAGGAGAGAAAAAGAAGAAAGGTTCAGATGTGGCCTTGCAAAGTTAAAAATTCACCTACACCACCTCGCATGGCTCTGGAGGATTACATTTTCTTTTCTTTTTTTTTTTTAACTTTATTTATTTATTTTTAGAGAAAGGGGCAGGGAGGGAGAAAGAAAGAGAGGGAGAGAAACATCAATATGTGGTTGCCTCTCATGCACTCACAACTGGAGACCTGGTCCACAACCCAGGCATGCACCCTGACTGGGAATCGAACTGGTGGCACTTTGGTTTGCAGGCCAGTGCTCAATCCACTGAGCCACACCAGCCAGGGCGATTACATTTTCTAGTTAGCATATGTAAATAAGCAAGTTGTGATATCATCAAGATCTCTGAGGACACAATAGCCATGAGGATATAAAATATAGCATAGACAATATAATCGATAATGTTGTAATAACTGCATGGTGCCAGGTGGGTACTTGCAAAATCAGGAAGACCACTTTGTAAAGTTTATGATTATTTAATCAATATGCTGTACACCCAAGACTAGTACAAAGTAATATTGAATGTAAACTGTGATTGAAAAAATTTTTTTAAATCTCTGAGGATAGTTCCTTCAGAGTTACTATCATTCAACAATTAATACCCTAGATCTTTATATGTGAAACAAATTAGGCTCTATTTTTCAACATAAACACAGTGCAATAGCTGTCATTTTACTAGAGGAGTGTCAAGAAAACTTTCTAAACTGAAAATCTAGGAGGCCATGTAGCTGAGTATAATCAAGTTCTCTTACCTTGATAATATTCTTCAAGTATTAGATGCATATAGTGAGTCAAATGTCGACTGAACAAGAATATGACCTTAATATTTCAAGGAGCCAATATGAAACTTAAGTCATATCTTTAGGTTGATCTCATAGAGTTAAAGTGCTGTAGTGTTAAATATAAGATAGTGATATTACCATTATATAAGTTTAAGGCTTGGAAACATTTTAGTGTTGGAAAGGACCACAGGAGTCAAGTACAACTTCTCCATTGCCATTTTACAAAGCAAGCCTAGGCCTGTTCTTGGCACCGCACAAACAAAACCTACATAAGTGCTATAGTAGTGTTCTCAGTTAGTATTATTCTGCATTACCTGTGAATAACATCAAATAAAAAGGTAGTGGGACTAGTCAAAGTGTGGCCCATGGACCGGGACCACAGGCATCACCTGGAAACTTGGGAGAAATGCAAAATCTTGTGCTCTCATTCCAGAACTAGAGAATAAGAATGTGCATTTTAACAAGATTCCCAGGTGATCATATTTACATTAAAATTTGATAGGTGCTATTCCAAAGCCAGTCAGTCCACTTGGAAACTCTCATCTGTTTGGGTCAGCAGGACCTATGATGTCTGGAGAACTGAGGAGAGGAGCCCCTTTTCCGACAGGATAGAGAGGTACCTCACTGGAACATTCGAATTGTGAATGTTATGCAACAACAGGAACAAAGTATGCTGTGTGGTGAGGTGACACATTTTAAGGAATGACTGTCCTTCCCAGAAAGTGAAGAGAGGAAATTACAAAATAGTGAGTGGACCTGCTGATGCTGTTACTGCCTGAGGGAAAAAAAGGGAAAGGATTGCATGCAAATTCTTCAGTTTCCCCATTCAAGGGCAACTGTTATTCTCCTGCCAGTGTTATTTTTCATCATTACAAATGTGGACCCTGAGAAAGAAAATAACTGCTAAAAAGGGCTACCAGGACCCAAATTTAAAAACAAAACAAAACAAAAAACGGAGCCTGGCAGCCATTTTTACACATGGGGCCTCTCCTGCAAACTGCAGTTCAGGAAGAAGCCTGCACTGGGTTCCTGCTATCTGAGCCAGCCCTTGTAAAAGAGTTCCTGGAATCCTATTTCAACAAATAGGACTGAGGCTTTCCCTGTCCAATCAGAGTTGCACAGATGTATCCCCAGTGAGCTTCTTCACTGAGTGGCTCCATTCTGACCAATCAGGACAATACCTTTTGGACCAATCAAACTGGAAACCTCATTTGCATGAGAATAGACCAATCAGGGCCCAAGGGCAAGCACTCCTATCTATATAAATGAGCTCTCCTCTGGCTCTGAGAGTGCACTATTTTTTTCTTTTTCTTTTTTTTTTTTTTTTAAGATTTTATTTATTTCTAGAGAGCAGGGAAGAGAGGAAGAAAGAGAGGGAGAAACATCAATGTGAGAGAGAAACATTGAGTGGGTGCCTCTCGCACTCACCCCAAACCCACACGTATGTGCCCTGACCCAGAATCAAACTGGCAACCCGTTGCTCTTTTGCTCTATAGAACAGTGCCCAACCTACAGAGCCACACCAGTCAGGACTGATTCAGAATTCTAATACTGGGTGGTGATACCTGTCACTTTTTTTTTTAAGTATATTTTATTGATTATGTTGTTACAATAGTCCCAATTTCCCACCCCTGCTCCCTTCTGCTCAGCATCCCCCTTCCGCCAGCAATCCCCCCTCCCATCCAGTTCACATTCATGGGTCGTGCACACAAGTTCCTTGGTTTCACCCCCTCCTACACTATTCCCAACTCCCCACCCCCATCCCTCCCCTGTCTATCCTGCACCAACCCACCATGCTTCCCAATCCCTGCACCATTTCCCCATTTCTCCCCTTTCCCCCTCCCAGCCAACAACCCCCCAAATGATCCCCACACCCATGACCTTGTTCCCACTCTGGTCAGCTTAGTTGATTTTGCTTCCACTTTTCAGATTCAGTTATTGATAGTTGTGAGTTTGTTGTCATTTTAGTGTTCATAGTTTTGATCTTCTTAAATAAGTCCCTTTAACGTTTCGTATGATAATGGCTTGGTGATGATGATCTCTTCTAGCTATACCTTGTCTGGGAAGCACCTCATCTGCCCTTCCATTCTAAATGATAGCTTTGCTGGATAGAGTAATCTTGGTTGTAGGTCCTTGCTTTTCATCACATTGAATACTTCTTGCCAGTTCCTTCTTGCCTGTAGAATTTCTTTTGAGAAATTACCTGATAGTCTTTTTTATTTTTTTTCATAAGTGAGATTTTATAGGTTGTTTTGAGGATAAGTACACTAACATTTAGATTTGTACACAATTCTTATCATATGTACCAAAAATGTAAAGTCGTGTAGTTGTGATTCTTTTCTGAAGTTATTCCAGTAATGTTCCAGCTTAAAATTTGGAGACTAATTTTCTTAATAAAGTATCAAGTACCAATATCTGCAAATGTTGATATACTTACATCGAAGTCCGACTAATTCACAATTTAATATCATATAACTACATAATCAAGTTTTTAGTCGTTCACAGCACATTAACAAAGTTACTAGGAAAACTGGACTACCACAACAAAGATGTTACAGAGTGCACAAAATTCTGACAGGGAGAGCAAGATCCAGGACTGGTTTTCTTTAGAAAACAATTCTACCAAAAACATGATAAGTAATTTAAAATGTTCAAGACATAGTAAATGCACAACTGACTCCAAACTGCCATTTAGTAGGCTTTGTATTATAGGATATAAAAACTACCCCCATCTATGGAATGTTAAGCTGACACCAAGACAATCAAAGCCTCCCATATTCAATATCCCACTATTTTCTGGTTGTACCAAAAAATAAACAACTAGCAAATGATTTCACCTTTTAAAAAAAAAGCATTTACACTTTAAAAAATGGCATGAGGTGGAATTCCCTCCTTCTTAAAAATGTTTCTAGAGCTACTAAAAAGCTTGCATTTACAAAATAGTTGATAAAAATATTCCTCTGGATTGTACAAGAAGGGAGACAGGGACCACTGATAAGATATGATATATGATATTAATCAGCCTTGGCTTCTTTTTCTCCTGCTTTATCTGAGATTGGGCTCTCCTCATTTTTAGTTTCTCCATTTTCTGCAGGTAGATATTCTTCAGGTTCCTGGTTAGCCACTTCGGCCTGTTTTCCCTTTGCTCCCCTTTTCCCTTCTGTTTGCACTTTTTTGTCTGAAGATTTATCCTTTCCTGCCACCTTTTTTGGCTTGGCTTCCACTTTTGCAGGAGCAGGTTTAGCTGACAAACTCACCTATCTCCTCTTGGGCTCCTCCTTCGCCACCCCCTCGGTGGAGCTCACCTTCCTTCTTGGGCATTGTGGCAGTGGGACAGGTGCGTGCCTGGTGCCTCGGGGCCACAGCGTGCTGAGAACCTTTGCCAACCAGGATGGCCTGCCCACTCCCACTGCCCAAACTTGATGATAGTCTTATAGGCACCTCTTTATAGGTAACTCTCTGCTTTTCTCTTGCTGCTTTTAAGATTCTTGATTGTGTGTTGGTGTGGTCCCCTTTGGGTCTAGCTTGTTTGGAACTCTGTGCTTCCTGGACTTGTATGTCTATTTCCTTTGCCGAATTTCGAGAGTTTTCCTTCGTTATTTTCTCACATAAATTTTCAATTTCTTGTTCTTCCTCTTCTCCTTCTGGCACCCCTATGATTTGGATGTTGGCACGTTTAAAGTTGTCACAGAGGTTCCTAAGCCTCTCCTCATTTTTTTCAATTCATGTTTCCTCATTCTGTACTGGTTGACTTTTTTTCTTCCTTATATTTCAAATAATTGATTTGAACCCCAGTTTCCTTCCCTTCACAATTGGTTTTGTGTGGATTTTCCTTCATTTCATTTAGCATAGCCTTCACTTCTTCCCTTATGTGTTTGCCATGTTCAAGCATATCTGTCAAGCCTGTGAGCATCTTTATCACCGGTGTTTTGAACTTTGCGTCTGTTAGGTTGGCTAGCTCCTCGTCTGTTAGGTTGGCTATTACCTCATCGCTTAGTTCTCCCACTGGAACCTCAATCTGTTCCCTCTTTTAGGCCATACTTCTCTGTCTCCTCATCTTTACAGGCTCCTGTGTTTGTTTGCCTCTGTGTCTTAGGTAGAGCTGTCGCTCCTGTTACGTTGTAAGGGGTGGAGCCTTAGGGATTTGTCAGTGCAGGACGATCTGTTTCACCAGGTTGTGGCACTGTATGTGGGGGAGGGTTCTGAGAGGGAACAGTGCCGCTTGCTCAGCACTTGCCCCTTCTTCAGGCACTTCTCCCACTTTCGTATGGGATGGGACTGGTGGCTCTAGCTGTTGCCATGGCCATCGTTCCCAGAGTGAGTGGGTCTGCAGACATTCTAGGACTGCGGGGGCCCTTTAAACAAGTGGATTCTGCTGAGAGACTGGTAGTTTCTTCCTCTGCCCCAACCCCCACAGGTTTGCACAGTGAGAAGCAATGAGGCTTGATTTTCCCTGGCATTGGGACCATGAGCTGTGTGGTCTGGGCAGGAGCTGGGAACACTTCCCTGGTGTCTCTCCTGACTTTCTAATATGTGTGACTGCATGTTCTGCTGGCATGCCGCTGCTGCCACTACCACACCACATCCTCTGCTTGGGCTCTGTCCCTCCTACCTGTCTGAATAAGTATTTCTTCTTTATATCTTTGTCTGTCGGACTGCCATGCAGCTTGATTTTCTGGTTGTCTCTAGTTTTGAGGGAGTTGTATTCCTTCTCAGTTGTGGAGGGAGACCTAGCATGTCTGTCTGGGCCTCCATCTTGGCTAGAAGTCTGAGAGTGCACTTTTGCTTTCCACCAGAGACTGTGTTTCCTGGCTGAAGCAGATCTGAGCAGATCAGCACCAGGAGCAGAGCAGAGCTGTCTAGCCGGAGGGAGTCTTTCATTGCCATGCTAAATCACAGTTGAGCTGCTTCACAGTGAATGAAGTTTCCTTCTTCACCACACCCTAAATCGGGGATTCCTGTTGGCATCGAATTGGCACCAGCAATGACTATTGGTTGACACAAACAACAATGAGCATAACTGAGAACCAAAATGCAGCATCTGTTATCTCCAAAAACCAAAATAAGTATTAGGTTGAATCCTGATTCTTAGTAGAGGTGTTTTCAAATCTTGGCTGCATATTAAAACACCTGATGATCTCAAAAAAGGGGGGAAAAATCCTGATACTCAGGCTGAATCCCAGACTAATTACATAAAACTAGGCAGAAGGACGGTGGTGTGTAGTTATCACTATGTTATAAAGCTGCTCAGGTCAATCCATTGTGCAGCTGAAGTTGAGAACAACTGCTTTACTAGGTCGTTCCTCATTGATGGTAGATGCAGCTCTGAGATTGCAATTCTGCTTGTCCACCTACCCAAACAGTGGGACCCTCTCTATTCCTCCCGTAGCACTCTGCTGTGCGTATGAAAGCCAGTGGGACTCTCAGAACATTGAAGGAGAAAGGATTTTTTAAAAAGAGGCACTTATTCTTTGCCAATTTTGTTAAAATTTGAGTAATAGCAGTTGCTGCTGATGAAATGTTCTAAAATTAGATTGTGGTGATGGTTGCATAACTGTAAATTTACTGAAAATTATTGATTTATACACTTAAAGTGAGTACATTTTATGATATGTAAATTACACCTCAATAACCTCAATAAAGCTTTTTTTCCCTCATTGCTGTGTGTGCTTCAACATTCATGATTTCATCATATTAATTATTTAGATAGCGAGGAAGCCAGTGCTTGTTTTGTGTAATTGAAGTGTCTGCACCTAGCCAAGTGCCTAGTGGATAGGCTTGAATATGATACTTGGTGAGTGAAGGGTTGGTGATGGATGGGTGGATGAATGGATGGATAGACAATGGATGATTATCATTATGATTTTGGGTGTGGACTGATTTGTAAATTGATGTCAATCACCAGAGAGCCCTAAAGTTCATAGCACTCAGTGAGCATTGGTGCCCTGTTTTGTAACTCGTTTTCTGACGTGGCATTGAAATTAGGGGAATGGGTTTGTGTAGAGGCTAGAACATCACACCTTTCATAGAAGTTTTTTTTTTATTTTCAGGTGATTTGCTGCAACACAGAAAAAGTCTTGTTAGCCGATAAGCATATATATCTTTATCTCAAAGTACCATCTACAGCAAGATTATTAGATGGGGAAATTACTTGAGTGATAGTATGACCCACTATTGCTAGCTTTATTTTAGACATACACCTCAGTCGTTTTCACTTGCAGTGTCATGAAATTCTGGGCATGCACAGCACACATGGCTCCGCTTGCCATAGGAGGCTGCACCGTGAAATGCATGGAGAGATGTGTGTAGCATTCTCCTCTGTCCAATCCATAGAAGGAAAGTGGGTGGGGACGTATGGGGAGGAGGGTGTTGCTTTAATTTATTGAAGAGGATCCTAAAATTAACTGAATCCTTGGAAATACATTTTTTTAAAGTAAATTTCTAAACCTAAATTTAACCAGAAAGCTTTTTTGTTGAAAGTCTTCCTAATATGAATTAGACTGCTTTTCTGCCCTAGAAATTACAGTGTAATAAACATAAGAAGTTTTGTTTTGGTGATTTAGGACCTAGAAATGTCATAAAATCATACCCATATATAAAGGTATATGTGGAATACATACTGAGCAAATATTTTGGAAATTACTGATTATTTTAAATTTGTCTCATTAAAATTCTGATTATTCGAAGAGTCTGGAAGACTATTATATTTCTTTTCTGAAAATTCTTTCGCTTGTTCTGTAAAACATGAACACCAAAAGCTACTCAGATCCAAGTGTGAAATATTAATAAATCATTTACAATTGCATTAGTTTGTAAACAGAATTTGAAATAATAAATGTACATACTTTTAATAAACTTACTATTGCATAATTTTGGAAAATGCTTTTCAAATAAGGATGCATACCGATTACCCCAGAGTTTCAGCTGAGGGAAAAAATTGAATAATCTAACTTAAGTGGAGTTTAACATTCAAACAAATGAAATAGTAGTTGGACTACATAACCTTAGGGCAGTTATTCTCAAACTTTGACAAGCATCAGAGGCACCTGAGGGTTTCTTAAAACACAGATTGCTGGGCTCCAACCCGCAGACTTCTGATTTGGGAGGTCTGGGTGAAGGCCTGAGAATTTACATCGAACAGGTTCCCCAGGGCTGCGCTGCTGTGGGAGGAAGCACACCTGGACCACTGATGCTTGGGAAATCCCATTCTAACTCATCAGAAGGAATTGCAACTTTGCTTCTAGGAGTTTCTAAAGGACTTAAGCACTTCTTCCAAAAAATAAAAACCTAAAAAAAAAAGAACCCACATCTTCCCTCAAAGGAATTTTATATTGTCATAGATATAGATAGTTGGATTTTATTTATTTAAATACCAAGAGAATTTAGGTTACCTTTGTACAACTCAAAGGTTATGAAAGTAAAATTACTAGTTATAGAAAATGAGATGGGGAGATTTGATATTTCATCTCCAGAATGTATTCACCTGAGTATTAAGCTGACATCTTCATCTTAGGGAGCTTTTATCCCCTCTCTGGAAAGTTTTTCTCTCCAGCAGGTTTAAGGGGCACTTTCATATACAGAGCTTCCAAATGTCTAAGTTGGTGGCCTTCAGACTTGCAGATTTTACAGACCAGTGAAATAAAATACTAGATCATCTTTATAGGACTGCCAACTCAAGCAATTATTGTCCCTATTGTTTTATGAAAAAAGGACTTTTCGACCACATAAAGTAGGAAAGACATACTCTCAGAGTAAAGGACAATTCTTTAAGTTGAATAATTTTATGCAAAACTTCCTAATATACCCATGTACTTAAAATTTTATTAGAGTATAATTGACTTACTATATTAACTGTTTGGGGTGTTTTCCACAGTGGCTGTACCAGTTTACATTCCCACTAACAATGCACAAGGGTTCCTTTTTCTCCACATCCTTGCCAACACTTACTTTTTGTCTTTTTGCTAATAGTCATTGTGATGTTGAGCAACTTTTCATGTGCCTGTTGGCCATCTGTATGTCTTTGTAAACAATGAAAAAATGTCTGTTAAGATCTTCTGCCCATTTTTAAGTCAGATTGGTGTTTGTTTTTAATACTTAGTAGTTCCATGTACTTTTTAATTGCTGTAGATCAGTGATGACTTTGTATTTGGAAACCAATGCCCCAGCACTTTGAGGTCACAGAGAGCCAGATTTAACTTTTGGTCCTTATAGTTTTAAGCTTAAATGAACCTGTAGTGCACTGTCATCAACATGGCCTGAAGTAGTCCTGTGTAATTTATTTTTATTTTTATTATTTTTATTTATTGATTTTAGAGAGGGAGGAGGAGACAGAGAGTTTTGTTGTTTCACTTATTCATGCATTCATTGGCTGCTTCTTGTATTTGCCCTGACCAAGATTGAACCCGCAATCTTGGCATGTCAGGACAACGCTCTAACCAGTTTAGCTACCCAGTCAGGGCCAGTCCTGTGTAAGTTAGAGATTATTTTGTAAGTACAATTTTCTATATATGAATGACTTGAGGTAAGGGAACACCATGTGGTATTTCTATTCCCTGTTTTCTAGAGTAACTGTACTCTGATCGGATAATCCAGATCTTAATTATATGATGATGTGAGGGTTTTTCTGCTTTTTATTCTAACTACAGCTGGTCTCTAACTAGAATGTAAATTTCTTAAGTGTAAGCACCATGCTCCTTTTGTCCTTTATCTCTCACATGCAAAGCACACAATGGCCTCAATAAATTCATGCGGGGCCACAGCAGGATAGATCTGTCTTTAGATTACAATCTCATTTCTTGTCAATGAAAATATACAATTAAAGTTTTTAGTATTCTTTTTTAAATACTAAGTAAACCTCCTTCAGATATTGACATTATTCCTTGTTTTATAACCCCATTTTTATGGATATCGAAGTGTTAATTAACATCACCTCAGCAGTTAACCAAGTAACCCAAATGGTAGTTTAGCAAATTAGAAATTGATTGATGAGATTTTGCTCAGTGTCTCAGTCCCAGATAGTTAGCTTACCTTGCGGAGATGAGTTGCTCTTGGGTCTGTGTATGGTCGAGTTCATAGGAGATCGACGCTTTTCATTACCCTTTCTTCCTCCCTAAAAGCAGGATGGTCTGCAGAGTCCCCAGAAGACAAATGGGTTGCCAGCTGGGGTTCTTTAAAAGTTACCCAGCAACCATTCATGTATTGTTTTGTAATATTAATAAATGTAGTTCTTTGGTTGATTTTGATCCAAAAATTGGAATTATTTCAACATTTTATCCATTTTGTAGTTAGAATTCCTAAGTGTATAGCTCTGGATTTACATAAAATTATCCTAAGCTGAGATTCATATTGTAACAATTTAAAGTTAGTATTGCCCTGGCTGCTGAGCGTCAGCCTGTGAGCCAAGTGTCGCTGGTTCGATTCCCAGTCAGGGCACATGACCAGGTTGCACGTCAGGTCCCCAGTTGGGGGCGCAAGTGAGAGGCAACCATACACCGAAAATAAATAAATAAATAAATAAAGTTAGTATTGATTTTAGAGAATATTGTTGCAGAAGACATTTGGAGATCTAGACAATTTTAAGATTCCCCATAAGATATTTGGATTGCAGTTTTAGAACAAACAAACGTGGGAAGACTCATGTTTGAATCCTGGTTGGTCACTACAAACTGCATTGTCTTAAGGAAATCACTAAAATTCTCTCATCCTGTTTCCTCATCTTTAAAATGGGCATGATATGTACTCCACAGCCATCTTAGACTTCAGTAAGATAATACTATATATAAAAACACTGTGAACTGTTAAATAGCACACAAGCATACTTTAGTATTTTATGCTTTCAACAATACACAACCCATCTCTCAGATCTTTTACAGGTACATATTTCTCACTCCCTCTCACGGATACTTTTATATCCCTTAAAACTACAATAAAAAGAGTCATTTATTAGGCCAGTTTTTATTTGTAGTCACAGTCACACAATTTAAGGGTTCAGTTAGAACTTGCCATTAGAAATATAATGTGAATAAGGCCCAAACGTGTTAGAACAATTACCTGTAAATGTATATAAAAATACATGGTATAACGAGAGGCCCATAGGTGACATTATAAGGTCCTAACGTATTTTTGCCTTTCACATTCTGATTTACTGAAGGGATTTAATTTGCTTTGTAAAATTAGCAGATACTGATCAATTGTTTTTGCTTTTGTTTTGTTTTTAGTTTGAAAAGGCCTTGATCATCATGATTTCTTAGATTTAAAGATTCTTCAGTTCTTATATTTTGGGAGATGTTCTAATCTCTACTCAGAAGTCAGGACTGGGGTATAGGACACTTGGGTTCCTGCATGTCAGTCTAATAACCCATTTACCCTTAGATAACATATATAACTAGGGGTAAGTTGGTCAGTTCACTTTGAATTGTTGAACGAAATGATCATTCATTGAGTTACTTCTGGTTCTTTTAACTGCTCCTGAAGAAACAAGATAGCCCATGATTTCTCCAAGAGGATGTTGATGTTCTTGTACTGCCCTAGAGCATCTGTGCCCCTCCCTCCTGGCCTTCTGGGGCCTGGAATCACTCCAAGGGGAAGCAGATAATTACCATGCCTTCCGTCTTAAAAAGTGTGAAGCATGTGTAATAGATTAAAAATAGTGAGCTTTCTCCTTTCCCAGGATCCGAGTTAGAGTAGTTAATGCTGAGGAGTAATGATATGGCTAAAGAAGAAGAATATACTAGTATGAGCACAACTCTTCCCCCTTCCCCGCACGCCCATAGAAAAGCCCTTTCTTAAATTCCTTGTTATGTGCCCTGATGACACAGGCCTTAGCTGAACTGCCTGAATTTGAATCCTGGCTCCCTTAGAGAAATTAATTATCTTCTGCATGTCTCGGTTTCTTCATCTTCAAAATGGGCGTGACAGTATTAGCAGCTATCTCTTAGGGTGGTTGTGAGGTTTCAGGCAGTTAATGTATAAAGCACAGACAAAGCTGGCAAAGAATGTGCTATACTGAGTATTAGGTAATTTTATATTGTCTTTCTAAAGAATAACTTACTGGTTTTTTTGAGTCATTGAATGTGATTCATTTCTAGGGTAGAAAGTTGACTATTCCTGACTATTATTTGAAATTAAATTTCAAATTTAATTTAGTAAAAACCCAAAACCATGTTTTTGAAATATTCCACCTGTTCCTGTAAAACACATTAAGGCCTCTGAAGTTATCCACATCTGTTTTCAGCATAAAAGAAATTGTGCAATGGGGAGAGACAGGAAGGATATTTTCATTCAGTCCCGTTAGTGAAACTGATTCATGGCAATCTGATTGGTATTCTTGAGCAAGTTATTACAGACATTTCAGATGTTAGTCACTTACTAAAGATTTTGACAACTTTTTTCCAGTAAGAGTAACTGAATCATATTCTATTCCTCCAACAAATAAAAGAAGAAAAAAATTTTAAGTATTATGTAATTTAAGACCATAAACACATTACTAACATCCTTTTCACAGAGAAGTTATTTTTCTCAATAAGTTATATGTTATAAGGTGCATGATAGAAGCCAAGAATATTTAATTAATCCTTTGTTATATTTTGATGCCTGTTTTTCTCAAGATATTATTTAAGTACCAAGGTTCATTTTTTAGTAACTGATTGATCTTACTCTTATTAAATAAAGTCACTTACAAGCCACTGAGGTATATAGGATAGTTTATAGACTTCACCCCTAACGACTCTAGACAGTTTGGATTTAAGTAGCTTTTTAAAATTATTTTTATTTATTGATTTGAGAGAGAGAGAGAGAGAGAGACATCGATTTGTTGTTGCACTTACTTATGCATTTATTGGTTGATTGTCGTATGTGCCCTTACCAAAGATCGAACTTGCAACTTTGGCACATCAGGACAACACTCTAACCAACTGAGCTACCCGGCTAAGGCTCTTTGTTTTTCTCTCTCTGTTGTCCTTTGTGCTATCACCACCTATCACAGTCCTTTCTACCTCTAGCAGCTTTTCTGATTTGCTGCCTCTGATCTGCTGAGAAACTGGGTAATCACGTTTGTTAGAGCTGTGTTTTTTAAAAAGTTCTAGATGAAGGTATCAGTCTCTTCCTTTGGTGTTCTAGTGCCTTGCTGCCCAGAGAGGTCTGCAGACCAGCAGTATCAGCTCACCTTATTAGAAATGCAGAGTCTTGGGCCTCACTCTAGAACTACTGAATCAGAATCAATGTTTTAACAAGATCCTCAGGTGATTCATGTGCACATTAAAATTTGAGAAGCCCACTTTAGCATATCAACTTTGTGACAGTTCATTTTTCTATTTTGACATCCTTTTTTAGCTTACAGATTGTGTCTTGGTGTGTTCTAGGTGATATAGCTTGCCAAAGTATTTTACCGCTAGAAATGAGGGACATACTATAATATCTAGAAGTGTATTAATGTTTGGTAAGAGGTAATCAATGAACATTTTATTTTCTCTCCCCTAGGATATCCCTGGTGATCTTGGAAGAGTCTGTATCATGGAATCAATTTCTATGATGGGAAGCCCTAAAAGCCTCAGTGAAAGTTTTTTGCCTAATGGCATAAATGGCATCAAAGATGCAAGGAAGGTCACTGTAGGTGTAATTGGAAGTGGGGATTTTGCTAAATCCTTGACCATCCGACTTATTCGATGTGGTTATCATGTGGTCATAGGGAGTAGAAATCCTAAATTTGCTTCTGAATTTTTTCCTCATGTGGTAGATGTCACTCATCATGAAGATGCACTAACAAAAACAAATATAATATTTATTGCTATACATCGAGAGCATTACACCTCCCTGTGGGACCTGCGACATCTGCTTGTGGGTAAAATTTTGATTGATGTGAGCAACAACATGAGGATAAACCAATACCCAGAATCCAATGCTGAATATTTGGCTTCCTTATTCCCAGATTCACTGATAGTCAAAGGATTTAATGTTATCTCAGCTTGGGCACTTCAGTTAGGACCTAAGGATGCCAGCCGGCAGGTAGGTATTTCTAAATTTTATTCTTATCTGGTATTTTGTAGTTATGTAGTTAAACAAATATCATATATTTTTAAAAACCAAATTCTGATACCCTCCACCGATTATCATTTCAAAAATATGTATGAGCACCTGCAAGTTCATGTACTGACCATGTAAGGGCACATTTCTATTCTCAAAATCATGTGGAAAGCTGAGAAAATAACTTGGACTTTTCTGTTATAACCAACTGATTCAAGAAAAGGCAAGGCTGGCTGATACATGATGGGACATATTGCATTGAGTCTCTCCTTGCTTCCTCAAAAATAGAACAACAAACATGTCCTTTTGCTTTCCTTCCTTCCTTCCCAACCTTCTTTCCTCCCTTTTTTTGTTCTTCCCTCTTCCTTTCTTGTAGCTGTTTGGTAACAGTATTCCACCTCTGTATGAAATGCTATTTAATGTGTAATATAAATAGCTTCAAAAGTACATACTGTTTTATTTTACATAGATTGTTCATAGAATTTATTAAATTAGTACATTTTTAAGTGTAGATTTTAATCCATGTGGGGAAGACAGACAGATTGAATTTCTTAGATTCTCTTTTAGTCTAGGGTTCTGTCTAGTTCAACTTGAAAATAAAAGGAGATGGGTAACTCCATCAATGCATTTCCTGAATGAGAGCTTTTATAAGTAAACATTTAAAATAGTGCACATTAAAAATCTTTTAAGCTTGGCCGGATGGCTCAGTTAGTTGGAGCATCCTCCCGAGCACCCAAAGGTTGCGGGTTCAATCCCTGGTCTGGGTGCCTGTGGGAGGCAACTGATCAATGTCTCTCTCTTTCTCTCCCCCTCGATCTTAACCTTCCTCTCACTCTAAAATCAGTTATCCTCAGGTGAAGATTAAATAAATAAAAATCTTTTTAAAGGTGTGGTTATGCTTATAATTAAGCATGATGATAAAATACTTTCATTTTTTCCATAAAGACAATTAAGGGCCTTAGAAAATAAATTTAAGCTGTGACCAGTGTAGTTCAGTTGGTTGGAGCATCGTTCTTATAACCAAAAGGTTGCGGGTTCAGTTCCTGGTCAGGGCATATATCTAGGTTTTGGGTTGGAAACCTGGTCCAGATGCGGGTATGTGCAATCCCAGGTCCAGATGTGAACAGTCTCTGGTCCCAGCATAGATCCCAACCTGGGAGCTGATGAAGGCAATCTCACATCAATGTTTTTCTCTCTTAAGAGCAAAGAAAAAAAAAGTCCTCAGATGAGGATTAAAAAGATGTTTATTAAAAAAAATTAAAGAAAATTTAAGTATTGTATCAATCAATGTATGCTGCATATCAGTCACAATAAGCATTCATTTTCAAGTCTTTAATTTGGAAGGCTGGTGAAAGAATACAGTATTCCCTCACTTATCGCGGGTACTACATTCTAGACCCTGCCGTGATAGGTGAAAATCTGTGAAGTAAGAACCTTACATTTATTTTAGTATTTATATATATTTTAAGGCTTTATAAACTTTTCCCACACACTTAGAAATCGTTCCCAGTCCCTTATTAACCTTCCCACTCCCTTATTAACCTTTTCCACACTTTTATAAACACTACTTATGTTCTTAAACATATTCTACACTCTTAAACCTACGTAACTTTAACAACAGTACTGCAAAATCCCGCGATATAGCAAAAAGTTCGCGATAAATAATTAAATATAATATTTTTTAAACGCCTGCGATACAGTGAGGCTGCGATAAGTGAACCGCGATATAGAGGGACTACTGTATATATGTTCCAACTTTCCTACAGGCTATTTCTGAATCCTGTTTTCTTTTTGCATATCCACCAATGTTTAGCAATGGATACAGACTAAATTAAGGATGAACCATTATTTAATCTTTTACCCATATTTGTGATCATTTAAATTCTTTAACAACAAAAAAGAAATTGTGGAGCAATGACTTAATTCAAAGTGAGCTGCAGAAATAGTTTCATTTGTATTTTATAGTCCTCATGCCCTTAGTATGAATGTTTGATTTGTATTAGGTTTATTGTAAAATTTCATAATCTGTAGAGTTTTTTTTCAACAAATATTGTTAAAAAAAGTTTACTTCACCATTGTCACAACTGTAATAAGTTATTTTAGAATGCTTTTTCTTATTTCTTAGTTATATAGGTATTGTTCCTCATTCCATTTTAGAAGTCCATGAACATTTGTATAATAGTATAGACTTTGTCACCTATTTGCTGAATGCTAGGTGAAATTAATCCAAAGAGCTTTACATTGTCAGCATAATGTACATAGGTTTAGCATGCAAATGTTTCAGTGTGGTCTGTTCCAGAACCCTTATGTGAACATCTTCAGGGAAAGATATGTTTAGGAATTTGTTTTCCCCAGACATTACTCAGTGACTTAATAGAAGGATTTTTCTAGCCCTAAGTGAGGTGACCTACTCCAGCAGTGAATTTGGTGCTCAAGAAATATTTGTTGAATTCTCATCTGCAGTAGTGTATCTAAGAGGTTTTGGTAGTTTGAAAGCCCACTCTCACCCCCACTCATCACATCATTGGTGTTCCTATAAAGCTAACACCTTAGTGTTAGAAAATGGCAGTTGACTTACTTTTTAAATTAACCGAGCCTTATAATACCATTTTCCCCCTCTCAAGGTATATTGTCATCATTTAAAGATGAAAGAATCTCCTATTGTAACCAATGTAATAATATACTTGAAATGGTTGTTTTAGAGATACTTGGCAAATTGGTTTCTAAGCCAAAAGATCAATTTTATAAATAATATAGCATCACGATATAATTTAGAGGATTTAATAGCAAATTCAGTCCAGAGTCCATGCCCATCTTCTCTCTTGCCGAATATCTGTAAAGAGCAGTGCTTGTAATCGCTCTACTAGGCAGAATCACTATAGTCCAACAACTAACTTGTATCCAGGGAAACCTGGAGAGCCAGTCCCACCTTGTTCCCTGTGGGAGAGAAAGCTGGAGGGGGGAGGGGCAGGACCAGCAGCTCCAAGTCCACCCAGGCCCGCTGAAGGGAAGACCTCAAACGCTGGTGCCACTGAACCATGTGGTCTAGAAACCTTTCCTTCCTCCTGCCTTCCTTCCCCTGAGGACTTCCTGATGTCAGGTTCTAGCTAGACTTTTTCTGCATTTTACTTTTATGTCATCTCAGGTAGCAGGGACTTTGTTGTTTTTAATGACACTTTTAATCTATTAATAAATAATAAATTAATAAATACTTTTGCTCCTTAATTTTTGCATCAGTTAAGATCACCACAAGTGTTGCTCCATAGATTAAGTGGAGCATGGGGTCATTACCATTTTTATCAGCAGCAATAGTAGTGATGTGTCTTCTGTTTTTGTTGCAGGTTTATATTTGCAGCAACAATATTCAAGCTCGACAACAGGTTATTGAACTTGCCCGGCACTTGAATTTTATTCCTGTTGACTTGGGATCATTATCATCATCCAGGGAGATTGAAAATTTACCTCTGCGACTATTTACTCTCTGGAGAGGGCCAGTGGTGGTAGCCATAAGCCTGGCCACCTTTTTCTTTCTTTATTCATTTGTCCGAGATGTGATACATCCCTATGCTAGAAACCAGCAGAGTGACTTCTACAAGATTCCTATTGAGATTGTGAATAAAACCTTGCCCATAGTTGCCATTACTTTGCTGTCCCTGGTGTACCTAGCAGGTCTCCTAGCAGCTGCTTATCAACTTTATTATGGTACCAAGTACAGGAGATTTCCACCTTGGTTGGAGACCTGGTTACAGTGTAGAAAACAGCTTGGATTACTAAGTTTTTTCTTTGCTTCGGTCCATGTTGCCTACAGCCTCTGCTTACCAATGAGAAGGTCAGAGAGATACTTATTTCTCAACATGGCTTACCAGCAGGTATGGAACATGCATGTTATTTATCTGATGTTTACTATAATTTGTAAAGCATAAGATTTAAAAACAGGGTACAACTTTGCATACCTCAGTATATTTAGGGCAAGGAAAGTCTTGTTCTTTAAGCAATGTTTCTGTGTAAGAACTGTGTGACTAATGCAAAATCATTTAGGGTAAAAGCTATGGTCATCCCTTTTTTTGCAGAGTAAAAGCAGAGAAATAAAGGATTGGGTTTTTTCCTTCCTTTTCTTAAAAGTTATTATTGCAATGATTGCTTTAAGTACTGAACAGTTTATTATTTTAAAGTTTTGTAAATTGTCTATGTTCTGCAAAATATTAAGGTAATTCTTGTAAATATATGCAATAAAATTAGAGCCAGTGAAAATATAAAACATAGTAGGATGTCAAGATCAGGAGACATACGAGGTCTGTCCAGAAGTCCAGCCATTGTTAATATAACAAGAACACTTTGTGCAACATCGATGTGACTTGGCAGCCAAGGACAGTGAACTGGAATGTGCATGTGTGAACAATGACGACTTGACTGTACTAGTCAGTCACCGTTGAGTGAGCATATGTACTGTGTGGCTGTTGCACTCAAAATAACTGATCAAGTAGAGCAACGAATATGCATCTGATTTTGTGTGAAGCTTGAACATTCCTCCACCAAAACTATTCAGATGATTCAGAAGGCTGCAGCTATGGGCAACTGGTGATTGGCAGCTTCATCATGACAGTTCACCCGTTCATGCATCACATCTCGTGAAGAGTTTTTTGGCAAAACATCAAATCGTCCAGGTGATTTAGCCCCCCTACAGCCCAGATTTGGCACTCTGTGACTTGTGGCTTTTCCCCAAACTAAAATCACCTTTGAAAGGGAAGAGATTTCAGACCATTGATGAGATTCAGGAAAATACGACAGGGCAGCTGATGGCAATGGGGAGAACTGTGTGAGGTCCCAAGGTGCCTACTTTAAAGGGAACTGAAACATCATTGTCCTATGTACAATGTTTCTGTATCTTCTTCAATAAGTGGCTCTATTTTTCATATTACATGGCTAGACATTTTCTGGATAGACCTCATACACTTACAAGGCTTTTGTATCAAAAAGCGGGAAAGATACTCGTTCCTCAGGTGAAGCTTTTCTAATACTTAGCTCAAGAGAATCTAAAGGAGGGCTTCGTGGAAGGAACTTAAGGATGGCATAGACTATGACTTCCTCAGTAATTCCCATTCAGCAAATGTAAAATAAAGCTCTTTGATGTAGCATTTCTCAGTGAAAGCTGAGGACACTGCACCAAAATAAATGTGTGAAGGCTTTTTCTTTTTCTAAGGAACCAGGGCATCATGGTTCAAGTACATAGCATCTAGTACTTAATATGTTCTTTCAACAATTTCATCCTAAAATAATTTGAAAAAAATTAATACGTTAATGTTTTTTAAGCCATTCTTTCTCTAAAAATACTGCTTCTATTAACTGAATACTGAAGCTTTGATATCTACTCTACCAGCTTTCTCCCTCCTTCAAGTCATTTGCTCGGATCTTACCTCCTCAGTGAAGCCTACATTTTAAAATCTGCTTCCAACTCAACCCCCTGGAACTCCCAGTCCCTCTTACTTTGTTCTACTTTCAATAGCAATTTACCAGCTTTTAACACCTTTTATGTTTTCCTTGTTTGTGATATTTACTGTTGTCTGCCTTCTGTCATCAGAATGTAATGCTGAACAAACTCAAAATCTGGAGGCTTTGCTAGAAATAAATGATAGAGATTTATTCAACGGTCTAGGGGTTTGCTAACTGGGAATGCAGCTAGGCAAAAGCCCAAAGAAGAAAAGTTAAGAGTTCTTATAATAAAAAGTGTATTCTTGAGAATCATCAATCTTGCATTCTTAGCCCTGGGATTGGTCCAGTACAGTTACCAGTCCTGAGGTCAGCAGTCAGGATGGTGGATGTTAGGTGGTCTAGAAGACAGGCACTAGGAGGTCTGGTCAGGTCCCAGTGGTCTAGATAATGGATGTCAGGTGGATGTTTACAAGAGTCCTTCAGGGAGTAATCAGGTGGCCTGGGTAAATGAGTCCTTCAAGAATAATTAGAAGGTTACCTGGAGGTCCAGATGTATATCCAGGCATCAACGCAGCACTGGAAAGTTTCAGAAAGTTTAAGTTCCCAGGCTAGTTAGAACAAGAATGGAGTCTTTCCTCATGCCTTCACTTCATTATAATAATAACTTCAGCAGCTTGGTTAAAATTATTCCATTTTATATATTTCCTATCTTCACTCTTTCCTCAGTAAGTTCATGAGAGGAGGGATCTTTGTCCATTTTGTTCACTGATATATGCCTATGCCTGAAACTGTGCCTGGCGCATAGTAGACACTCTGAAAGCTTGTTTATGGAATGAAGGGAGGAACTAGGAGGGCAGGTATACCCAGGATGTAACCTTTGGGTATACCAAGGTATGCTGTTGTTCTGAATTGTTGTACAGACATCAAACAAGATAGGAAGAGCTTTTTTCTACAGAGAAAGAATCTTTTTTCTACAGAGGAACTCCCAGGACCAAATAGCTAAGATCTAAGAGCCTTTCTTGGTATTAATTTCAAGTATGTTTGGTTAACTGGAACTGGACAACGTTAAGCTAGTGTTAAATTAGAATCTGTTTTCTAGGAGTAGATCCTTACATCAAAGCTTTAGCCCAGGGAGTCTAACCCTTGATTTATACTCTGATATTGTTTGCATGTAGATAGACTATTTTTAAAGTAACCCTAAGCAGAATACCACACGTTCAGAGTTAATCAAGTCTGACTTAACTATATATGCATTATCAATGTAAGGGAAAGACATTTGGAAAAGTACTGTACAGAAATGAGGCAATTGGACAGTTGGAAAAGTACATTAAATAATGAGGCAATTCAAGTAGACTAATATTTGCATTTGGTAGAGCTTTATCCTCAGGGAAATCTCAGCTTCCTGTTGAAAAGAAGTTAAGATAAATAAACATATAAATATTCTAGATGTGAGAAAGGAACATACAGAAGTAGTTTAGAAATTTCCTTCCTGGATTCTAAGCTGAACTAAGTCCAGAATGTACCCAATATATTCAATCAAGTACAAACCGACTTACAAAGGTACCTCAAAATTAAGTCTAACTGTCAATACTTCTGGGTCACCCTGGAACCAACCACTCAGCATTTCATGGTCTTAGGACACCAGAGTTCCTGTAACCATGATGTGTTACAAATGTGATGCCATGCCCTGGCCAGGTTGCTCAGTTACTTGTAGCATCCAGTACACCAAAAGGCTGTGGGTCGATTCTTGGTAAAGGCACATACTTAGGTTGAGGGTTCAGTCCCCAATTGGGGCACTTACGGGAGGCAACTGATTGATGTTTCTCTCTCTCCCTTCTCTCTCCCTTCCCCTTTCTAAAATCAATGAACATATCCTTGGGAGAGGTTGAAAATAGCAAACAGCAACAAAATGTGATGACAGGTTTTTCTACTGTTCTCACAAGTATGCGAAGAAGGAGAGAACTTAGTTCTCTTTTTGTTTAACACTGCATTCTCTTGCTCCCATGCCCAAAACAATACCATCCAGTGACAGGGTCTCCATAACAGTTTGTTCAATTGAATTAATACAATGTAAATGTGTCCATATGTGACATTTTCTTATGCTAAGAGTGAACTCCCTGATGAATTAGTTCATGTTCTACCAAATAAAGGAAATTCACATTTGCTCTCTTGTTAGGTTCATGCAAATATTGAAAACTCTTGGAATGAGGAAGAAGTTTGGAGAATCGAAATGTATATCTCCTTTGGCATAATGAGCCTTGGCTTACTCTCCCTGCTGGCGGTCACCTCCATCCCCTCAGTGAGCAATGCTTTAAACTGGAGGGAATTCAGTTTCATTCAGGTATGTGGTGTTTTGTTTGGTGAAGGAGTGGACTGCATAGAATTTAAGTGTTAAGTCCAGTTGAATTTTAGATATGCTTTTTATAAAAAGAGTGCCTTTGGGGGCTGTGTTTATGCATGTAAACTTGCGGAACACATATTGTTGGAGGATAGCTTAGGACCATTCTGGTTTAGTAAGTAAAAGACCAATAAAGGAATTTACTGGAAGGCTTTGGTAGCATCAGATAAAGGTTATTTTAATAAGAAAAAATAATGAAGGTGAAGGATGTGTGAGCTTAGGACAAGTTTGATGCCAAAAGTCAGTGTATTATTAGCCAAATGAATGAAGAATTATTTTATATTTTGAATCATGTTGATTTGTCCAGAAAAATCTCATTAATGTGAATTCAGGTAGGGAGAAGGTCAGTGGAATGTTTTAAAAGAAATGCGTGTGTACACACACACAAACACAAGCGGTGGCAAACCAGGCAAATAGGTTAATAGAGTATGACAAGCAACCAGCCTTATGAACTTATTAGTATGTATTTAGTAAATAAGTTATGTACATATGTATATGAGTGTCTCCAAAGGAGTTTCAAAACACCATTGTTCTTTAATAAGTTGAATATTCACCTCCATTTATTGTTATTATTTAATAAATTTGCATATTTGAAAATATATAACTCAAACATGGGCCCTACCTATATTATCACAAAATCAGTATTGTCTGTATCCAAGCAGTTTATAGCACCACCATGCCAATGAATATCATTTGGTGATACACTAAATTTTGAGGGGGTTTGCCTATTTGCTTAAGCGTTTTTGTTTTTATTTTTATTTTATTTTATTTTTTAATTATCTAAAAATCCCTTTCCCAACTGCTAGTTTAATCACATTGCAAAGAAATAGAAGGCCCTCTGATAAAAGGTGGTAGGTGGAGGCAAATTATCATTATAAATTTAGATGAGTGATTGCAAACAGAATAATTTCCTGTTAGAGTTTTGATCCTTTGCCATTGAAGTAAGATGTTATATCATTCTACAGATGTAATATTACATTTATGTAACACTCTATTTCTCAAAGTAAGCAATTAAACATAACAATTTAGTGACCCAGGAATGCTGGCCTTTTAGATTTTAACCTGTAAACTGCTTAACTGAAGTTTTGTTAATAATCTCATTTAATAAGGTCAGTTAAGCCACATGTTTGAAATGCTATTTATATTACATATTAATATATATGATTTTTCATATTTACTTTCAGTTAGTTTGTACATATGTATGTGTGCATGTCCCCATGAGAATACTTTTCAGCATTTAATTCCATTATATATGTTATGTATGTATATATATGTAAATGCACATATGTAAAAACACTTTTTCTAATATACACAACTGGCAGAAATGTGGATAACCTTTATAAAGAAGTTTAGCAGTTTTTTATCAACACCCTTAAGGTAAAGACAGATGTTCTGAACAGCAGGCCCACCATAAGAAATCAGTTCTAAGGAAATAAACCAAAATATAGGAAAGGGCTTAAAGTGACATTATTTATAGTTGAGGAAAGCTGGAAACAGTAAATTATCAACAAAAGGAATGGTTATATAAATTATAGGTAGCACATCCATTCAGTGGAATATTATACAGCATTAGAGTCATGTTTTCATACCTAATGACACAAGGAAAAAGTTCTTCATGGAATAAATGAAATAACTAGAATATTAAACTATATGCAGTCTGGCCTTACTTGTGTAAAATCAAGCATGCATATAAATAGATATGAAAATGTTTAAATTGTTTAATTTAGTAGAGAACAAAAAGTAGCTCAACAATTTAACATAAAATAGTTTTATCAAAATGAAAACATGGTAGAGCCGGATAGGTTTATTTATGAGTTTGAACAATTTGTTTCTTATTCTTTGTTTTTTTTTTTCTTCCCCTGCCCAAAGTCTACACTTGGTTATGTCGCTCTGCTCATAAGCACTTTCCACGTTTTAATTTATGGATGGAAACGAGCCTTTGAAGAAGAGTACTACAGGTTTTATACACCACCAAACTTTGTTCTTGCTCTTGTTTTGCCCTCGGTTGTAATTCTGGGTAAAAGCATTTTACTACTTCCATGTATAAGCCAAAAGCTAAGGAGAATTAAAAAAGGCTGGGAAAAGAGCCAATTTCTAGAAGAAGGTATTGGAGGAGCAGTTCTTCACCTCTCACCAGAGAGGGTCACGGTAATGTGATGATAAATGGTGCTCTCTGATGCCATAAAGAGTTCTTACTGACGCCATTACTTTTATGACTTTCTCTGTGTTCGGTTGCCAGTGCACTGTCAAATTGCTGTGGGCTGAAACTTGTTCAGTGTGATCTCAGCTAAATAGTGGTAGAATTTTCTTCAGATCAATTTTCACAGATGTCCTTTTTTTTTTTTTTGTCAACATGAATTTTTGTAGTTAACTTATTGTTGAAATTTAGGTATTTTTTTGTTTGTTTTGCACAACTCTGACATTGTTGTTTTAACAAACTATATTCTACAGTCAGGCAAAAATATGTAAAGTTAATAATATAGATACAATATAATGTTCATAACACTTTGCAAACCAGCAGAATTTTAAGTTTTAATATAATTCAATGGATAAGTTTTTTTCAGACGCTCAAGGAAGGTTTTAATTATTATCCAGTGTAAGAAATAGAAGTGCATAATCATATATTTTTTTAAGAAAGGACTCATTACATTAGCATCTAGGCAAGGGCACATGGTAATATTCTTAGGCTTCTCTCATAAGATAGGATTTGAAAAATGTTCTTAATTTTGTGAATTAATGTGATTATGTGAACACACACAGACTGAAAAGACAAATTGAACCTGAAATTATATTTAAAATGTATTGGAGACATGAAAGATATACTGATAATGCATACCTCATGAAATATTTCCTTCTTTGTCTTGTTACAAAGCAGTTCCATTTGAATATTAATATGTTGTCGGGGAGAAGACTGTAATCCTTGGCCTCCAAAACTGATTTTTCTAACATAGTACCAATCCTGGAAATCTCATCATTTTTTCCTAGTTACAAGGAAAGTATTAGGTTTCCACACAGGTAGTTTGACAACTGGTATATGTTGCTGCGGCTTAGCCAGTCACCACTCTATGGTGTAGGATTTTATAGAAGTTCATTGAAGGGTTATAACATGCCACATACTGTTCTGAGCACTTTACTTGTATTATTCCATTTAATACTTAAAATAATCTCGTGACAGAGGTGGTTATCATCCTCATTTTACGTAGGAGAAACTGAAGGATAGAAAAGTTAAGTCATTTGCCCAAGGTCATGGAGTTAGTGGCAGAGCTAGCATTCAAGTCCAGGATGTCATATTCCAGAGGCTGTGATTTTAACCACTAGGCTGTGTAGCCCCTGCTCCATCCCCATGCATTACGTTCATGATGCCAATCTATATGCTTCCTCTTTCATATAAAGGCATTGACATCCTTGAGAGTGAGGTGTGGTTATCAAATTGTGGGATAATCCACAATTAGTTACCTTGGGGGAGGATCTTGCCTGAGATGTGACCCTGGAGACCCATGGCAGTCCATATGCCTCTCAATGCAGTGAGTGACTCCAGCAGAGACTACAGAAGCTTTAAAAAGTCCCTATAGGTTGGTCATCTCCTTTTCTCTTCTTGGGAAGTCCTCCTGTGTGCTCAGCCATTCATTAGGGAGCAATTTGCAAGCGTGAAGGATATTAGGGTAAGTTAATTATAAATCTACTCTAGAGACATATAAAGATACAAATTATTCATACAATTTTTCAGTGCTGACATTCCACATTAAAATTGCATTTTATTCAAACTTTGGTTAGCATGCCCTATATATTTTTTTCCCATGTACTCTTTCCTATTAAAATAAAAAATTACAGACAAGGTGATATTATATTCATTTCTCTGAAATTGTAACATTTCTAAACTTACCCTCTGAAGTTCTACTGAATCCAGATGCGAAAAATTAAAAAGGACTTTTACTTAGTGGAAGGTACCTTTTCCAATGGCTCTTTCCTTACTACACATTATGTCAGTTTGGCAAATCACTGATGATTCTTTCATGTCCTTGGTGAATTTTAAATAGCTTTTACTTTTCAACTGAGCTCTCTGTTTTCTTTATTATAATTATAGTCTTCCCCTCTTGATAATCACTTGTTAGTTCTTAGTAGGAATTCAGTTGGATGATAAGATGTAAAGGTAAATAGCTATGAACTATTGTAGTGGACTAGTAAAATTAACAGCATATTTTCAATACTTTCTCATTCCTTAAATTGTACTGTCTCAACACTATGTTCATGTAATGTGAAAATGCAATCAAATATTTTTTAAAATTAGGTAACTATTGAAGTATATTTTTGCACATCAATATTAAGTAGCCAATAATATAAATAAAATTATCACTATTACAGATAGATGGGGTCTTTAAAAATAAGAGAAAACATAGTTTATGAAAATGTATATAAGATGTAACTGTTGTTTCAAATGCTATCTCCTTTTCTCCTTTACAAAGATGAAATTAATTTTGAAGTTTTAGAACAAATGTAATATATTCATTATAATTCTAAATATTTAGAAGCCTTTCTAAAATGCAAAAATATTGACTTAATTTCTTTATTTAACTGACTTTTAATTGCTTTATTTTACTATTTCCCACCTGATTATTTTTCTTCATCACTATTTTTCATAATTATATATTTTAAAAATCATTACTCTGGCCTCAGAAGTAGGACTGAATTCTCTTCTTGCTAGATGTGAGAAAGTGGTGGGTTAAGTAACAGGAATTTGTTTTCTAATTTGTATTAAGAAGTGCCCCTGAGAAAATCATAAGAATGTAGAAAATATATCCATTCTTAATCCTATGCAAAAAAAAAAATAAATCTAGTAATCTTTTCCTAAGAAAAAAATAACCCTGGACTGAATCATGCTACTTAGCTTTTTTTGTGCAGATGTCTTATGTCTCCTCTATTAATAACTTTTAAAATCATGTTTAAATATGAATATATTCATGTTGACATACATTTTTCAAAACATATATGGAAGTTTAGCTGAGATTGCCTCCATGTAGAGATTCTTATTTAAATTTTAAAATATTTTAAACTATGAATAAACTATATTTATAGGTATTTATTAGAGATGATTATTTTGTGCTACATATGGGATTGGCTAATGAGCTCCAGTATTAAACTACTTGATTATTTTCTTATAAATTGGCATAATCCTGAGTTAAGGAATTTTGCTTTTGATATTAATTTGATAATAGTAATATAAGGTATATTCATATAGTCAAATTATGAAAATAATTTGTGTAAAAGGGCTTCAAGAATATATCCAATTTTTGTATTGTTTATCTCCTATGTAATATGAAAAAAACATTAATTCTTTTTAGTTGCCTTTTGCCATTAAACTATTTCATAATAAATTCTGTACAGAGGGTTCCCCCCCAAAAGAGGTTTATTTGTGAAACTTAAGGTTTCTTATGTGATATTGTAAATAAAGTACCATACATGTAATTCATAAGTACTTCTTTAGGAGTACTATAAACACTGAACCTGTGTCAGCCTATAAAATCTGTTTTGAAATAAGTATTTAAACAGCTTAAAATGACATGTTGAAATTATTTTGTAAATTCATGACTTAAAACAGTGCCACACAGAGTATAAGATGCATTGTCCAGTGTTAAGATTAATATTTTCTTGATGCTGTGTCATCAAGAAAAGGAGATGCTACACTTTCAATTGATTGTAAGTCAGTAAGCCATTAACACAAATTCTGGTGTATATTCAGTATATGTAATTGCTCTAAATGGTACTGTCATAATTTTAGTGAAAACACAATCTGATCTTACCACTGAAAAGTGAATTTTACAGGAATGGAAAGGTTTTTCATCAATTTTTTTTATGTGAGAAATTATAAAGTGCTAATATTCTACCCATATGATACCCCCAAAAATGTTCAGTTCAGCCTAACAGATGTACATACTGAGATAGTTAGTTTTCCAAATTACAGTATTGGATTTTCATCATGCCGTCATTCAGAATTAGACTATTTGGATACTCTCTGTGACTAGACTATATGGATACTCCCAGTGACTAGATGAGCTACGTTAAATCACCAGAGCAGTTACTTTTGTATGATTTCCAATATGCCAACTTCTAGGAAATATTCTCTTAAGATTTTCTTTAATGGTTTTAAATAGTTTTTCAGATCTCCAACCTGAACAGGGACTGGAAGTTGTCTCCCAATGTCTAGTCATCCTACTTCTTTAAAAGCTGCTTTCCATCAAATTCCTCAATTGCCCTTGCAGTTAGATATTGCCGTGTGACTCAGTGTTGTTCAACAGTGAGATGCAGGGGAAATGGATGAATGACTTTTTGGGATGGAAGTCTCTTCAAAGGAAAGCCTGTGTTCGTTATCTTATTCCTCCATCTTGCTGCCAGAATTGCGGGAGCTTCGATATATCCATGAGAACCAACACCATGCCCTAAGGAAAGGATGTTAGAGACTAAAAAGATCTTGACTACTTCACTGCTTGGACTGTCTTTTCCTATATTTAAGCCATTGTATATTTGGGTTTCTGTATATGAAGTCAGAATCAATCCATTCTGGCCTTCAGTTTTTGTCATGATACCGTTTAACACTGTTTGAATAAACTAGAATGCAATAATTCTTACCTTTAAAAGTTTTTAAAGGATAATGTGCAATTCACATTAGAATTGATTTTTCCATTGTAAATTAATTATACTCATCTTCTTGCCTTGATCTTTGATTAGATATTTTGTATATGCTTTAAAAAGTCTTCTTTGTAACTGCTAAAACTCTGTAATCTCCAAGTTATCGCTATCAAATTACATGCCATGTTTTTATACCATTCTCATAGATCTGCCTTATAAATAAAAAGTACTATTTAATGTGTTTTAACTTCTTCTTTGAGATGTATACAAACAAGCTTTCATACTGAATAATTCCGATATTTAATGGAGGCCATGTAATACTTTTCTATATCTTTTTAGAAGCATCCAAAAAGAAATACATGTAATAGTTTTGGAGTCTTGGGCGTTTTGTAACTAGTTTTTGCTGAAGTTGTTATTTAGAAAAACATCCATACATCTGTATAATGAGTTGGTAGTCTTCAAATTATTTCTTTTCACTGGCATTCATTATGGGTTTTTATTTTTAAACCATGACAACACAACATTCAAGCTATATTCTATAAACTCCCTGACAGTAGGAACTCTGTCTGCCTTATTCACGAGTATATTTCCAGTGACTAGTGCAGTATGGTTCTACAGATACTCGTAAGACAGTATAATGAATATTGATTCATCTTTACAGGAAATTGTTATTTATCGCCCCATATCCATGCAACCAGTCCTGCAATCCTGCCCACATCACTCCCCATCACTGCCTCCACCTCTTGACTTGCCTCCTGGCCAGGGGCCTGGAGCTGCCCTGTGGTGCCAGAGTGGAGTCACTGCTGCTACTTCACTGCCACCATCACCACCATGGCCCCACTGCTGTATTGAGGAGAAATCAGCCTTGGTTCCTGTGCACAGTGTCTGTGGAGGCTCAGCTTCCCCTGAAGCTGCCTGGCAATGCATGGGTGTTAATGTCCTAAAAGTAGAATTGCCAGGTAAAATACAGGACACTTAATTAAATTTGAATTGCAGAAAACCAATGAATAACTTTTTAGTGTAACTCGGTTACTAATATTGCATGGAAATATTTTTATTTGTTTATTTATTTACTTATTTATTTGCTGAATTTGGCAGCCCTACGTGAGGGTTGAACTTGACCGAAGAGATGCAGCACAGAGGGAACTGGTGGATAAATTCTCTCTTCCTTTCTCCCCTAGATGGGCTGTTCCAAAGTGCAAATAATCTATAAGACTCCATGAAAATATCTTAAAAGACTGAGGAATTAACTGCACTTATTCCAAAGCTGCAGCCAATTCAATAACACTTATATTTGTGCTCCCTTCTCCACTGCCTGCCTCATTTCCATCTTTTCCTAACTTCTGCATCCCAGAGTAATGCTCCCTAATAAATTGGCAGCAGCTGAATGTTTGCTGTTGTTTATGGCAGGCTCTAGGAAACCTAGGCTAGCACAGTAGTGGATTTTTCAAGTGGAAAATGAAACATGAAATAAATGATGGTTTGACAAAGCAGTCTCAATTCAGATTGGTTGGGAGCCCTGGAAGGGAATATTGGATTGGCAAAGAAGTCCGTTTGGTTTTTTCCAAAAGATGCTCTAGTAGTACTTAGTTGCCTTTAACAAAGAACAATGTTGTCACATTGTTTGTGATAGCTATCATATCAGCATGCATTTTTTAAAAATCGGATTTCTGTGTAGTCATTTTAATATTGAAGATGAAAGAAAAGCAACATTTTTGGCATATCATGCTTTATTATTTAAATAAAGGTAAAAACTCAACTGGAACACAAAAAAGATTTGTGCAGCGTATGGAGAAGATTTGTGCTGTGACTGATCGAACGTGTCAAAAGTGTCATGCTGGAAGTTTCTCACTGGATGATGCCCCACAGTGGGGTAGACCAATTGAAGTTGAAAGCAATCAGATCAAGACATTAATTGAGAACAATCCACATTACACCACAGGGTAGATAGCCAACATACTCACACTTAAATCTTGAAGATTTTCTGGAGGTTAAAAAAAGATTAAAAGGTTTAAGGGATTGTTAAATCAGCGTTCACAGCCAAGGTGTTTAGAGTGATTAAGTTATGCTGATGATTTCATGAGAAGCTTTCCATTAAAAGTTTTCAACCTTCTTGGACTACTACTGAGGAAACAGTGATGAGAGAACAGTAAGAGTAAAGATAATGATATCTTGACCGTTTTACTTGATGCTTATTATGTGCCAGGCACCACTTTACAAAACTATCATCTATCATTCTATGCTCTCGCAGCTATCCTATTTGACAGATCAGAAAAGTGAGGCTTCTGGAAGCAAACTGGTTCTAGATTCAATGATTTGACTCAAAAGTCTTCTAACGTTGTATAAAATGTCTTGTTTATTTAGCTGCCTCATAGGGCCACTCAAATACAGAAGAAGTAATAGGCTGGGAACTGTAGACGGCACTGGTCACTTCACTAGGGTGAGATAAACTCCACTTTCAACACTATTCGCCCATCATCCATCACTTACACATCCCCCATCCACACCTCACCCCTTCACCCAGCGCAGACTACCAAAACTGAGACACACGGAGCCCACGTAATACTCCACAGCCACGTGCCCAGGTCTACCGCGCGCAAACAAACACAGCCAGCCGGGGCATGCAGGAACGGATTAGGTTTGGGGCTGTAGTTTGGCTCCCCCGGGCTTCCATAGGGGCTGTTGCTTTCACTGCCCCTGGCCCCGCCCCTGGCAACGCTCTGGCTTGTGTTAACAACCAGCCGGCTGACTGGAACCAAGGTCCGCGGGCGGGCTGGGGTGGCACGAAGAGCGTGGCCTCGCGGTGGCCGAGGCCACAGCCGGACCCCCAGAGCTTATCTTGACTCTCAGGTGGCCTTCCCTTTTCGGTGGCAGGGTCTCTTTGCATCCCGCAGCTGCAGGCACCGTGTAGAAGACCCCCCCCCCTTCCCCCCTCCAGTCCGCCTCCTCAGCTATGTCTACTGCGGAGGCTCCAGCGACCGCCGAGGCCCAGGGACCAGGCGGCAGGTGCAAGTCCAGCAGCCCTCGACAGATCCCTGTGGTCGGGGTGGTGACGGAGGACAAGGATGGTCAGGTATGGGCCAGTGTACGTGCTTTGGGAGCTGTGGAAGGGGTAGACTGAGATCTAGAGGCGGGGAGGAGGCTGGGGGCAGCAAGGCCAGAAATGGGGGCTCAAGTGCAGACAAGGGGAGCTCTTGGGAAGGAGACTCCAAGCGCAAAGCTGATCCCTCTGAGAACTGCGCCGCTTCCGAGCGGTTTTGGCTGTCGTCAACCACCCTGCCTGGGGACTTGGGCCACGAGGTCTTCCGTGGAGAGACCCACCAAACTGAGTAGGGGAGGCTTTGCCGCTCTTCTTCTTCTATTTTTTTTTTTTTGTTTTGTTTTTTATTGTATTTTTTCCATTATCATTTAACTCCCTTATAGCCCTATCCCACCTGCAAATAACCACTCCACTGCTCATGTGCATGAGTCCTTTTCCTTTTTGCTGAATACCTCACCCCCTAACCTCCCCTCCTTAGCTGTCATCCTGCTCTGTATGAGTCTGTCTCTGTTTTATTTGTTAGATTCCACATATAAATCAAATCATATGGTATTTGTGTTTCTCTGACTGGCTTATTTCACTTAGCGTAATATTCTCAAGGTCCAATCATGCTGTTGCAAAGGGTAAATTTTTCTTCTTCACAGCCGAGTAGTATTCCATTGTGTAAATGTACCATAGTTGTTTTATCCGATCCTCTACTGGTGGACACTTGGGCTGCTTCCATATCTTGGTGATTGTAGATAACACTACAAGGAACATAGGGGGCTTATGTTCTTTCAAATTAGTGCTTTGGAGTTCTTCAGATATAGTCCCAGAAGTGGAACTAAGGTTGAAAGGAAGATCCATTTTTAATTTTTGAGGTATTTCCATACTGCTTTCCACAGTGGCTGCACCAGTCTGCATTCCCACCAACAGTGCAGTAGGGTTCCCCTTTCTCCACATCCTCACCAGCACTTGTTTCTTGATTTATTGATAATAGCCATTCTGACAGGTGTGAGGTGATATTTCATGGTGGTTTTAATTTGCATCCCTCTGATGATTAGTGAGGGTAAGCATCTTTTCATATGTCTATTGGCCAACTGTAAGTCCTCTTTGGAGAAGTGTCTGTCCACGTTCTTTGCCCATTTTTTAACTGGGTTTTTTTGTTTGTTTTTTGGTGTTGAGTTTTGTAAGTACTTTATAAATTTTGGATATTAACCCCTTATCAAATGTATTAGTGAATATGTTCTCCCATTCTTTGGGTTGTCTTTTGATTTGAGAATAGTTTTGGATTTATAGGAAACTTGTAAAGACAATAGAGTTTGTTTCATGCTAGGGTTCCATTGCTCCCCTCTGGAGAGCCATGATCAAGCTTTGAAACATGAATTCTATGGAGGAATCCTGCCCTGGCTGTTCACACTAGTAGCATGGGGCCACTGTGGGAATTACTGTTGAGACTTCAGAAGTCTCAGACTGCGTAAGAAACCCTGTCTCTTGAGTCAACTTCCTGGAGCTTTGGAGAATTCCTTGAGAGTGGCCAGTTGACTGGGGACCAGTTCTACTGTGGGAATAAGGTTGAGCTCTCTGAGGATGGTCATGTAACAGGGACACACACACACACATCTCAGTGGGGGAGGGGTCTGAGCTCTGTAGGTGTGACTAGAGATTTTGCCCCCTTGCTAAACATGGCGGACACTGGCTTCAGCTGGAAGGCTGGGCACTCCCACTGGCTTAACAGGAGAGGACTTCTGAAATGGAGTGTGCCGCCAGAAAGCAAAAAGGCTGTCAGTTCTTTTCCTTCCCTGGCAGGGAGTATGTCACTGGTCACCTGCTGGCCTGTCAATGGTGGCCAGTGAGGACCTGTGAGCAGAGGCCTGGGGCACAGACTCTGAAAGATGCCTGAGGCTGGACAGAGACTGGAGACCACCTGCGTTTATGATACTTCTGGGTGGGAAAAGAAGTTCTTGGTGCATCCTTGAACTGAGCTGGCAGTAGGTGACAGGGTGATTTTTCATTGGGTGTCATAGAGGGAGCAGGCTTTGAGGCAGAAACTTGCCAATGTTTCCAAAGACCTTGGTGATAATAGTCAGCACTGTGAACAGATTTTTTTTCTGGTGTTATTTTCAGTTCTTGAACTTACACAGTAGTTGTAATGAGACTATTTTTGATGTCATACTCTGACTTTTTCTTTCCCTTTACTTCTGTTACCCAGATATTTTAGGCAGAAACTTGCCATTAAATAAGCGATAACTTGCCATTAAATGAAAAATTCCTTGCTTTTCACGTAACTCAGTCTTTGGAGATTTGCCTGGTAGGTGGTGAGCAGAGGACCCCCTTACTGGTTGGGTTGGGCAACAGCCAGATATTTACACAGGAATCTGTGGAGGAACAGGGACAATTTATGTCATCAATTTTGTGGAAGTGTTCCAACACGGGGAAGAAGAATTTTGAGGAGCAGCAGCCCCATTCCCAAGGCTGCAAGGGGGCTCACTCCTGCCACCGTTCTCCCAAGCACGTGGGAAAACTGGGAAGCAGGTGAATTTTGTATCTTACAGTTCCCATTCATTCTTCTTTTACTTCGTGTAACAGGGAGAGGGAGATCCGAAGCAGGCAAGCAGGGGTTAAAAAGGAAAGAAAAAAAAAGGAAATATTTTTAATAGGCCATTGCCAAAATAGTCCACAATGTATCAAGTAAAACAAAACAAGTATACCTGTGTATATCTGTGTGTGTGTTTTCTTCCTTCCCGTTTTGCTTTTATTTCCTTATCTTTCATTACTACCTCTCCTTCCAGGGCCTACGATTCTCTCCCCAAAAGAAATCAATTTGTATTAATTAGAGTTTCTACCTTGTTAATGACAAGAGAAAAATTCTGAGATGCCCTACATTAAATTACATGAGGCCAGGAGTGAGAGAAAAAGACAGGAAGGAGTAGTTAACCAGTTAGCAGCTGTGGGCCAACTAACAAAAGACTGCTCACATCCTGATGTATGTTGAAGCTGTGAATCAGCCTGCAGGCACCTGTTAGCTAGACCTATTTATCCTGAGGTATATGCATGAATTTTCTAGACTTGTTACTGTTGTAACATTTCCTACTTATAGACTTCACCTGCTGTAGACCTGGCCCCATTCACTTTTTCCCTGACCCCCTTCTCTGTGGCCGATATAAATTGTCAACACTACTTACAGCTTTCTTCCTCAAAGATGTTTAAAAGCGCCCATCAATTCCAGGGTGGTGGACATGTTTGTCTTTTCTATCTTGTGCTGCTGCTGGTGGTTTGGACTTTGTTCCCCAGGATCTGGTCCTTTTTTGGCTAGCATGTGGCTCAATAAATCTTCCTTTTAGAAAAGCTTTCAGCTGCCGAAAGTCTCCTTTGTTTGTTTGTTTAGCAGTAACTAATTATTGCAGGAGTATTAACGTTTTATAAGGTACTAAATTTAGAAAAAGTATCTACCAAAATAAATGAAATAGGATAGAAGCTTCTTAACGCTTGGAGAAATGATCATTCAACCTTCTCAGGTTTTGTTTGTGGTTGCTTTTACAAATGAAGACCCTAAGGCCAAGAAAAGTTAACTGAGAGTTACTCAATTTCTTTACTCAATGTGGCCTTTAGTGCTCTTTTTATGGTTAAAATGATAACCTTTTAGACCTCTGCCCCCAAGCCAGTAGAGGGAAGACTCTTGGAAATCTAGTATTTTCAGTCCTTTCAAACCATTCCACCTTTTCAACCTCCTCTGCCTATGCTAAAAGTGCAAGTGTAGATTAGTTCATTAAGCCAGCTCCATCACAGGCTTGAAATCACAAATTATTTACCCTTTATCTGTTTCCTATTTATTTTAATGTTGTTCCTCAAGTTCTAGAAAATCAGAAATCCTTTGGAGCAGTGCTTCTCAAATTTTAATGTATATTTGGAGCATCTGGGGATCTTATTAAAATGCAGATTTTGATTCTGTAGATCTGGACTAAAACTCCCGATTCTGCTTTTCTAACAGGACTGGAGGTGATGCAGTTATAACTGATTAGAGGACCCCATTTCCCACTTTGAGTAGCAATGCTTAGTGTGTTATAGCTGCAGTATGTGATATGAACAGTGCTGCAGTTTCACAACTAACTCCTGGAAAGCTGTAGGAGACAGTTTCATATGTATTCAGATTATAAACAAAACAAACAATAACAACAATAAAACAAAATTCCAACCCTCCCCCGGAAGGTCAGATGACATGGAAAAAAACAAGGGGCACCAAATGGGGCTTTAAAAGAACTACTTGTGCCCTGGCCAGATGACTTCCTTAGTTGGAGCGTTGTCCTGTAGTACATCAAAAGGTCATATACCTAGGTTGCGGGTTCGATCCCTGGTCAGGGCACCTACCTTTTCACACTGATCTCTCTCTGTCCTATCTCTGTATCTCTCTCTCTCTCTCTCTGTCTCTCAAAAATCAAAATATATCCTCTAGTGAGGATTTGAGAAAAAATAAAAAGGAACCATTTTTTCTCCTTCCTTGTCACCACAGTGCTTTAGTCAATCCTGGGTTAATAAGTCATCCTTCTGTAACAGAACCCTTGGGCTGCTTTGATTGAAACAGAACCCACGGGCTGTTTAGTTAGGGGCCCGATTGCCTCCCACCCAAATTATAACTCTGAATACCAGAGTTTGGTGAAAAGAAAAAGAATTGTTTATTTACACATAGTCCTGCCTCCCCCTCCCAGACCTGGCCAGTCTTAGGAAAGTCAGAAACACCGTTTCCCTACTTCCTAGGCACAGTTCAGCTTTACCAGTAGCTGCCAATCACTCAGTTCTGATTGGGGAGGTCCTTTCTGTGCTGTGGTGCCCTCCAGCTCTCAATGCAGGACCGCCTGGATTCTCAGCCTCCTTGTAAACTGCCTTCTTCCTGCAAACCGCATGGATCTCCTCTCCTTCTCAAAGCAGCCTGGCAAGAGCCTCTTCTTAAAGCAGCCTGGAGACCCCCTCCTCCAAGCCAGATGGAGGGAGCCCATAAGAGCCAGAGAGTGAGGGCGTGAGGGCCAGAGAGAGAGAGCCTGAGAGAGAGAGAGCCTCCCAGAGCCAGAGCCAGCCCAAAATATGTCCGCAGCTCCTCTCTTCCTCCCTGCCTCCTCTCTCTCCCTGCGTCCTCTCACGCAGTGGGTGTTGGAAACCATCCTTACCATTCACAGGACCCTACGCAGGCTCTGTCTGCTTCTTCCAGTACCAGCCCACAGTCCAAGATCCCTCCCATCTTCCTGAGTCTTAGAAGTAAAGCGGATCTTTGCAACAATGTTTCCAGCCACTAGCTCCAGGCATGCAAGGGCATCCTGAAAGCTGCTTCCTGCTCCCTATCTCCCAGCCGCAAACTCTGGGGTTTGTTTTTGGACTCCCCTGTTTCTGTAACACTTCTAGTCAGCTCTTCGGTTTGCTCCTTTCCCTTTTCCCGGTCCATTGTACATAAACAATTGGGAGTCCCAGCCCTCTGTCTTTCAGGGTTCCACATTAACTCCTTATTGCCTGTCTCATCTAATATAATTACACTGACCAAATCACTTAACCTCTATAGGCCTGTTCCCTTTTCTATTGTTTAAACAAAACTCTCAGGGCCAAAAACGTTCCCAAAAGAAAGGGTTTATTGAGCAACATGGTAGCCAGAAAAACTCTGGGTAGTGGGGCATGAAGTCTAAACCAGCAGCAACAGCAGCAGGGCTAGATGGAGAAGTTGATGGGCTTTTTTACACATCAAGTAGGGGGAGGAAAGATGTAAGTCAATTTACACTGGCTATAGATAAAGGGGCAGGAGAGGGTGAAGTTGGGCTAGTTTTGGGATAGGTTCATAGTCCATAAGAGAGAGAGGTATTTGTTCCTTTGGATTGGTTGTAGGCAGCAGTCTGGAAAGTTTATGTGTAAGCAAGAAGCAGTCTCCTGGTGGTCAGGCGCCTGGCTATTCTCTTTGGATAACCACAGAAATAGAAGCTAATTCAAAGTTTCAACATTTGCTTAGGAATGTAAACAGTTTTTTTGTTGGTTTTGTTCTGCAGTTATTAACTGATTAACCTTTCTTGTCTCTTTCCCCTATCCTTCTGCCCCATGTAATTAATTTAGGACATCTCAGAATTTTCTCCCTGTCACTATAAAATGAGCCTGTACTAGATGAGCAGTCCCCAAACCTGTGTGACCATCACAGTCATCTCAGGAGCTTTCATAACCCACTATAATGTGTATGTAAATGGACCCTACCCCAGGTCTACTCAATATTACCCCTACTGTGGAGCCTGGGGCTCTTAAAAAGCTCTCTCAAGTGATGTTGAGCCTCCGAACCACTGAAGTAAATGCTGTTCAAAATCTTTGCCATTCCTAAAGTGCCTCAGCTCCACTTCTCTGTCCTGCTTTTAGGGGTTTTAAAGCATAATCTGTGCTTTATAACATATGCCCTGCTTAGTGCCACCTCCATGAGGACAGAAAACTTGTCTGTTGTTTCTTCTGTGGTGTCCCCCATTTCCTCCAGTTCTCACCAGCAACATCCAGCACAATCCCTGGTACACAGAAGGTGATATTTAATATTTATGGAATGAGTTCCCTTCCCTCTTTTATGAATTTAAATCTTACTCTGTCTTCAGATCCTACTTCTGCAACATAAACTACTCTCACAGTAAGAAGCACTTCCCACTTATTTTCCCCCTCACAGATCTTCTCACAAATGGACATATTCCTAGGTATGAGTCACACAATTTCTCACCTAATTATCACTTGTCTTATGTTGGTCACAGTTTCATTTGTCTAAGTGTTATCTCTCCCACTAGAATCTGGGTCTCTTAAGTATAGCAAATATATCTTACTACCTATGTGTCCTTCTCCCCTTGATTCTGAACTCAGAGTAGAAATTTAAGTCCTGATGAGTAGCTTACAAAGCCTTCTGTCTTCCAGCCGCACTGGCCTTCTGTCTTCTCCTCAACCATGCCAGGTGTACATCTGCCTAAGGGTCTTTGCTTGCAAGTTTTCTTCTTGATATTCATGACTTGTTCCCTCCCCCTCTTCAAGACTTGTCCAACTGGTTGGGCATCGTCTTGCAAACTGGTAGGTTGCTGGTTTAATTCCCTGTTAGGGCACATGCCTGGGTTGCTGGTTCCATCCCCAGATGGAGTGATGTTTCTCTCTATCCCTCCCTTCCCCTCTCTCTGGAATCAATAAAAGAAAAAAGAATTTTTAATACAAGTAAATTTTTTAAAAGACTTGACCGAAATATTGAATAGTATCTGTTTTGTGAATCTTTCGCTGACCACTGCTAGAATATCTTAGCACTTCTCCCTTTTCTCCAGAGTGTTATCATCTTGTAGTATACTGTATAACATTGATTTTTGCCTCCCTGGATGGCTTGGTTGTTTTGAACACTGTCCCATGCATCAGAAGGTTGCAGGTTTGATCCCTGGTCCCCCAGTCAGGGTGCATATGGAAGGCAACTGATTGATGTTTTTCTTGCATCAATGATTTATTCTCTCTCTCACTCCCTCCCTCTCTCTCCTCCACCCCTAAAGTCAATGAACATATCCTCAGGTGAATATTTTTTAACAACAATTCTTTATGGAAACAGATTTTGTTTTATTCAAAACTCTAGCTTTAGTACCTAGAACAGTGTCTAACACAGCATAAGCTATCAATAAATGTTTGTAGAAAAAATAATATAATTGTGATTAGTTCAGTTATATAGGTATCATGGTTGAGCTTCCTTGTCCAAATTTACTCTCCCTCAGAGACCTCTAAGAACCTCCACAATCAATAATAAATGGAATATGAGCAACAGCCCTATCTAAGACACAGAGACAAACACAGGAGCTTGTCAAGATGAGGAGACAGAGAAGTATGGCCCAAAAAGGGGAACGGATCAAGGGTCCAGTGGGAGAACTAAGCAATGAGGAGCTAGCCAACTTAACAAATGCAGAGTTCAAAACACTGGTGATAAAGATGCTCACAGGCTTGACAGATATGCTTAAGTATGGCAGATGCATAAGGGAAGAAGTTAAGGCTATGCTAAATGAAACAAGGGGAAATCCACCAAAACCAATGGTGAAGGGAAGGAAACTGGGGTTCAAATCAATGATTTGGAACATGAGGAGGAAAACAACAGTCAACCAGTACAGAATGAGGAAACAAGAATTGAAAAAAATGAGGAGAGGCTCAGGAACCTCTGGGACAACTTCAGATGTTCCAACATCCCAATCATAGGGGTGCCAGGAGGAGAAGAGGAAGAGCAAGAAATTGAAAACTTATGTGAAAATATAATGAAGGAAAACTCCCCATATTTGGTGAAGGAAATAGACATACAAGTCCAGGAAGCACAGAGGGTCCCAAACAAGCTAGACCAAAAGAGGACCACACCAAGACACATCAATATTAAAATGCCAAAGATTCAAGATAAAGAGAGAATCTTAAAAGCAACAAGAGAAAAGCAGAAAGTTACTTACAGGGGGGTTGCCTATAAGACTCTCAGCTGATTTCTATAAAGAAACTTTGCAGGCAAGAAGAGACTGGCAAGAAGTACTCAGAGTGATGAAAAGCAAGGACTTACAGCCAAGATTACTGTATCCAGCAAAGCTATCATTTAGAACAGAAGGGCAGATAAAGTGCTTCCCAGACAAGGTGAAGCTAAAGGGGTTCATCATCACCAAGCCATTATTATATGAAATGTCAAAGGGACTTACTTAAGAAAAAGAAGATCAAAACTATGAACACTAAAATAACAACAAACTCACAACTATCAACAACTGAATCTAAAAAAAAAAAAAAAAAAAAAAAAATCCAACTAAGCCAACCAGAATAGGAACAGAATCATAGGTATGGGGATCATTTGGAGGGTTATCAGCTGGGAGGGGGAAGAGGGAGAAATGGAGAGATGGTGCAGGGATTAAGGAGCATAATTGGTAAATACAAAATAGACAGGGGGAAGTTAAGAATAATATAGGAAAGGGTGAAGCCAAAGAAGTTATATGCATGACCCATGGACATGAACTAAGGGGGATGGGATTGCTAGAGGGAAGGGGGATACTGGGCAGAGGGGAGAAAAGGGGAAAAAATTGAAACTATTGTAACAACATAATCAATAAAATATACTTATAAAGAATAATAATATTACATGGAAGGTGCTTATAACTGTTCCTGGAAGTAGATGTTGTCTGTTAAGTTTTAGCTATCACTGTCATTGTTATTATCATTGTTCATGACTTGACCTGTACTTACCTCATCAGCAGCATCTGTAGCCATTATCTTCCACACTCTCCTCTCCAGCACACTTGATGACTCAGGGATCCTCTAACTGCCACGTTTTCTCTTGCCTTCAGGCCTTCACAGGCACTACTCCCTCTGCCTCCATCTCTCAAAGCTTCAGTTCATTTCACAAATCCCATTTACTCTCCCCTCTGCCTGTAGGTTACATTTTCCAAAGCTGTCCCAGATTCCCTCCCCTCCTCCCCATGCTGTTCTGTGTCTCTTCAGTGTGCTTCCAGAGCACACCTCTCAGCATCTGTGAAGCATTTTGCAGCATGTTATCTATGTTATCTGCATCTCATACCAGACTAATTCCTACTTGAGGTCAGGGCAATGTGTTCTCCACACCTAGCACAGTTTCTAAAATACAGACGCTGCTTATAAATGTTTGTGAAAGGAGCAACAGATAAGAGAGGGAGGGAAAGGGGAGGAAGAAATCTTCAGGATATAATATATGCCAAGCAAGTAAAACACAGAGTAACATAAAGTGGTAATAGAAGATAACTCTAAGAGGAATCTATGCTTTAATCTTTACTACTCTCTGTTTCTTGTGAGATTTACACCTGCCCATTGTGGGGGGTGGGGGATCTGATAATACATATAGGTATTTAAAAGAAAATCTTGTATTGCCTTTTCATTTTAATGTCCCTTCCAACCCTCAAAACCAATATTGCAGAAAATTAGAAAATAAAAGCTCACTGGGAACACAGGAAGAAAAGAGAAAGGATGACTAAGGTAGTGACGGGTGGTGCTGTTAAATACCCAAATCTTAAAAGGCAAAATTCTGTTTACAAAATTATTGGTAACAGTAAATTTAATAATGTAAACAATTTAATAGTAAGATGTAACAGTGTTTATGGTAACCATAATATCAGGTATAGAGAAGTATTTAGTAAATCTTTTTAATTAATTTTTAAAGGAAAAATCATTTTAGGTAAATAAATTCATTCCAAGACTTATTCTGCAGACTTAAAGTCAGAGTGTTTAACTGAAAAAATTTTTTTCTTTTCCCCTTGTTCCCCTCTACCCAGTGACCCCCCTCCCTCCGGTTGTTCCTCCCTTAGTCCCATTGGTTGTGCATATAGTTCTTCTCAACATCTTCCTGTCTACTTCACTCCCTCCTACTATGCTTCTTAATTCCTGTACCATCTCCCTCCCTTTCCCCGCTTCCTCCTCCCTGCTGACCTCCCCGCATAATGTTCCCCATACCTATAATACTTTTCACACTCTCGTTGCCTACTTAGTTTGCCTTTGTTTTGGTTCCCTAGCTTCTGTTGTTGGTTGTTGTGATACAATTTTCATTTTAATGTTCATAGTTTTGATCCTCCTTCTTCTAAACCAGTCCCTTTAACATCTCATATAACAGTGGTTTGGATCTGATGAACTCCTTCAGTTTTACTTTGTCCTGGAAGCATTTTCTCTGCCTTTCTATTCTGAATAACAGCTTCGCTGGATAGAGTAATTGTGGTTGTAGGTTTTTGCTTTTTATTACTTTGAATATTTCTTGCCGGTCCCTTCTTGCCTGCAGAGTTTCTTTGGAGAAATCAGCTGATAGTCTTATTGGGACCCCTTTGTATGCAATTCTCTTCTCTCTTGCTGCTTTTAAGATTCTCTCTTTATCCTTAATTTTTGACATTTTGATCATAATGTTCTCCCTGGGTCCAGTTTTTTGGGAACTCTCTGTTCTTCCTGGACCTGTAAGTCTATTTCCTTCCCCAAGTTAGGGAAGTTCTACTTCATTATTTTTTCACGTAATTTTTCAATTTCTAGTTCTTCTTCTTCATCTTCTGGCAACCCTATGATTTGAATGTTGGCACACTTATACCTGTCGCATGGGTTTCTGAACCTCTCCTCCTTTTCCTCACTTTTTGTTTCCTCTTTCTGCACTGGTTGACTGTTTGTTCCTTCCCTATGTTCCTATTTGTTGAGGTGATCCCTGGTGTTCTTCCCTCAGCACTAGTTTTGTATATATTTTCATTCATTTCAGCAGGGCTAGCCTTCATTCCTTTCCCATTTGTTTAAGATCTGCTATTATGTCTGTAAGCAATTTTATGACCAAAGCTCTGAACTGTGACTCAGAAAGATTTCCTATCTGCTGCTTTGTTAGATTAGATATTTGTTGTCTGGTCAGCTGCGTCACTGGGATCTCTATCATGATCTGTGCCATCCTGACAGTTTTGTGTTTACTTTGCTTCCTGGGTGGGGCTGTCACACCTCCTATGCTATAGGAGGCAGAGCCCCATGTATTTGTCACAACCAGGCGACCCGTCTCACCACGCTGTGGTATTTTCTGTGGGAGCAGGCGTCCAAGATGGATTCCTGCTGTTACTCTTCGCTGAGAGACTGGGAGCCTCCTCCTCCTTCCCCAACCCCTCTGGGCCTCACAGTCCGAGGCAATGGGGTTCTTCCTTCGCCAGCATTGGAATCGCAAGCTGACGGGTCTGGACTGCAGCTGGGGTTGCTCCCCAGGCACTTCTCGCCTCCCCTTAAATAAGGGTGTCTGTGCTTACCACCGTCCTGCCACCGTCACTGTTGCTGCTGGCACCAGCACAGCTTGACCTCTCTGTCCCAGCTTCGCCCCTTCTACCTGTCTGGACAAGCACCACTTCTTTATAACTTCATATGTTGAACTTACATGTAGCTTTATTTTTTGGAACTTCTGGTTATTTCTGGTTTTGCGGTAGTTGTATTCCTTCTTTGTTGCGTGTTAGTTTAGGCCTTCATCTTGGCCGGAAGTCTCCTGTGTGTGTTTGTCTCTGTAACTGAAAATTATTTTCGAAAGACATTTTTTAAGGTCAAAATATATTAGTTTTTAATGGTGAAAGGACAGGAAATTCTACACTTAAAATAGAAAGGAGTAATGACTATGTAAAAATATAGAAATGTGTTATAGATTTAAAAGTCAGAAAATACAATGGTATTAACACTAAGTGAAATTAAGTATTAATACGTGTAAATAATAACCAAAAATTATATATAAAAGTATATAAAACCAGAAAATAATTTATAAAAATAAATATAGGTGTATTTAGATTATAGGAATAAGTAGGATTTTTTTCTCTTTTGAATATTTTTTATATCATATCTTTTCAAACGATTATTTTAAAGTAGAAGTAAATGTGAAAGGATAACTGACAGGAGGAAGCAAACAAAGGAGACTGAGATAGCTGAGGTAGCTTAATTCATGTAAGAGGAGAAAGCAACTTTGATATCACATTTGAATAAAAAAGAAAATGTTATGCAACAAAAAAATTAATCACCAGGTTAAATATAGCCAAAACTATTTGGTTTTTTAAATTATATTTTATTGATTATGCTATTACAGTTGTCCCAATTTTCCCCCTTTCCCCCCTCCACCCAGCACTCCCCGTTTCCTCAGGCAGTCCCCCCACTATTGTTCATGTCCATGGGTCATCCATGTAAGTTCTTGGCTATTCCATTTCCTATACTGACTTTACATCCCCATGACTATTCTGTACCTATTTGTACTTAATCCCCTCACTTCTTCACCTGTTCCCCCACACCTGCCTTCCATCTGGCAACCATCAATAGATACTTAAACTTCAGATGATAGTACCTCCTGTTTCCTTCCCCACTTACCTACAATTAACTTCATATGCGAGGCCCAGTGTTTGGTGCTGAGGATGCCAGAAAACAAGTCTTTGCCCCCAGCTGAACTTTCAGGCAGGGTATAGTGGAGGATAAATATGTAAACCATCTTAGAACAACACTGATGGGAACTGTAATGGATATACATCAGGGTGCTATGGGAGCACAGAGGAGGGACATTTGTTCTATCCTTTTTCTTTCCTTGGGGAAGTAACACCTGAGTTATGTCTTGAAGGTCGGAACTATGGGGGTTAACCAAGGAGTGGAAAAGGACTGTAACGACATTAACGAAAATAGAGCAGGGGGTGAGGGGCATTCATGGAGAGTCATTGAATGATTCAGGTTGGTTTTGTTCAGATTTGAGTTTTATTAATCTTACCATAGGTAAAGAATGATGTTGAAAAGTACAAGAACAGTCCCATACGGAAGTGGAAGAAGTGCCTGGAAAAGGGATGAGTGATGAGCAAGCGGCATTGTTCCCTCTCAGACCCCTCCCCCACATACAGCACCACAACGTGGTGAAACGGGTCGCCCCGCACTGACAAATACCTAACTCTCTGCCCCTTACAACATAACAGGTAGACAGCTCTACCTAAGACACAGAGGCAAACAAACACAGGAGCCTGTCAGGATGAGGAGACAGAGAAGTATGGCCCAAAAGAGGGAACAGATTGAGGTTCCGTTGGTAGAACTGAGAGACAAGGAGATACCCAACCTAACAGACAAGTAGATAGCCAACCTAACAAATGTAGAGTTCAAAACACCGGTGATAAAGATGCTCACAGGCTTGACAGATATGCTTGAATATGGCAAATGCATAAGGGAAGAAGTGAAGGCTATGCTAAATGAAACAAAGGAAAATCCACATGAAACCAATGATGAAGGGAAGGAAACCAGGGTTCAAATCAATGATTTCGAACATAAGGAAGAAAAAAATAGTCAACCAGTACGGAATGAGGAAACAAGAATTGAAAAAAAAAGAGGAGAGGCTTGGGAACCTCTGTGACAACTTTAAACATGCCAACATCCGAATCATAGGGGTGCCAGGAGGAGAAGAGGAAGAGCAAGAAATTGAAAGTTTATGTGAAAAAATAATGAAGGAAAACTTCCCAAATTTGGTGAAGGAAATAGACATACAAGTCTATGAAGTACAGAGAGTTCCAAACAAACTAGACCCAAAGAGGACCACACCAAGACTCATCATAATTAAAATGCCAAAATTTCAAGATAAAGAGAGAATCTTAAAAGCAACAAGAGAAAACCAGAGAGTTACCTTCAAAGGAGTGCCTATAAGACTATCAGCTGATTCTCCAAAGAAACTTTGCAGGCAAGAAGTGACTGGCAAGAAGTATTCAATGTGATGAAAAGCAATGACCTACAACCAAGACTACTGTATCCAGCAAAGCTATCATTTAGAACAGAAGGGCAGATAAAGTGCTTCCCAAACAAGGTAAAGCTAAAGGAATTTATCATCACCAAACCATTATTCTATGAAATGTTAAAGGGACTTATTTAAGAAAAAGAAGATCAAAACTATGAACATTAAAATAACAACAAACCCACAACTATCAACAACTGAATCTAAAAATAAAAACAAAATCTAACTAAGCAAACCAGAACAGAAACAGAATCACAGGTATGGAGATCATTTGGAGGGTTATCAGCTGGGAGAGGGACGGAAGAGAAATAGGGAGACGATGCAGGGATTAAGAAACATAATTGGTTGGTACAAAATAGACAGGGGGAAGTTAAGAATAGTATAAGAATGGGCGAAGCCAGAGAACTTATATGCATGACCCATGGATATGAACTAAAGGGGATGGGATTGCTGGAGGGAAGGGGGATACTGGGCAAAAGGGAGGAGCAAAGGGTAAAAAATTGAGACTACTGTAACAACATAATCAATAAAATATACCTATATAAAAAAAATAAATATTTAAGATGTAAAATCCATAGAACTTGGAGGTTCTTGTTTTGCACTGTGAATGACTAAGAATGCTGGTACCACTCAGAGAGGGGATACTTAGTTTAAGAAGGTGATCTCCTACCTGTAGTTTAGTCTTGTGTATATCTGCATCGGTAAACTCAGTGTAATGCATATGCATGAAATGTGTAATATGTATGAAGAAGATAATTTTATTTTCCAAGGCATGGAATTGCTCTCTTTGGTCTTTTGGGACCAGTGAAATTTAAAGACATTAATGTCATAAAATAATGCTAGAATTCAAGAGGTTTTTTTTTTTTTTTTAAACTTCAAAGTTTATTTACTCCTATGAGGTCTCATCTGCTTGTCATTCTCGCCTCACACTCTTTTTGTCATAAGATATTCTTAAGTTGCCGAGGGACAATGGTATCAAAGGAAATAGTGTGCTTGATGTAATTTCTTGATTTGTCATGATACAGAATACTAAGAGTTGTCTGTTTTTTAGAGTCCCTTAAAGCCTGTGGACCTAGGTCGTGTCACCAAACTGCTTGAAGAGACTGATAAAGTAAGCTTTGAGAGAAAATTTCTCTGCTATATCACTTATAAACTGTGATTTCCCTGAGTAACATGTATTTCCCCAACATAAGTTTCATTTCTCTCCTCTTGAAAACATTTTAAATAGTATCTGTCTTATAGACAAGGACTATTTAAATTTAGTATGAAGATATTTAACCTGGATGGAAGGATGAAAGAGGAGAGTAGATTTGGTTTCATGAGATGGACAAATCCATGGTGCATATAAGCAGAGGGAATCATAAGAGTAGAGAATATATCTAGGCTCTGTATTTGCTTGTTGCCAAGTACAATGTGGGGAGCAAGGACAGAAAAAGTGTATCATGATGTACTACTTAAGTTTTTATGACAGGAAATCAGGATATATATACATATTCATATTTACTCATAGATCATTTATTTTGAGAGAATTCATATGTAGAATGTTATGAAAATAAAATTATTTCAGATAAAGACTTAGAATTAAAGGTTCAAACATTGGGAAAAAGGGTAATAAATGCATATCCATAAATGCTTTCACACCACACTCCCCTGCTGTTACCCAAGAATTGGCTGCATGCCTAAAAGCCAGCACACACAATAAAATTACTACAGGAATGCCATGGCATGCTTTTAGTAAATGGGAAACGGGTTGGCAGTGGTAGAGCTGATGCCACTGTATAGTTTTGTTTTGTTTTAATTGGCTGAAGCTGTTTGGTTTGCACCAGTACACTGGACATATTTTAAGAGGTTAAAAATACAATTTGTAGAGTCAGGTTGCCAAATTTGACTCTTAACACTACCACTTATATTATATCTGTCTGATTTTGAACAAATTATTTAGTGTTTCATGTTGAGGTTCTTATTCTGGAGAAGAGGGATGGAAAATAATAGTACTTGTCTAATAGGGTTGTTTTAAAGATTGATATGTATGTACGGAGCCTAAACGGTGCATGATATAGAAAAATGCTCAACATGCTTCAGATATTGTTAATATTATTTCTGGAAACAATTACTGCTCTTATATTAACCTAGTTTTAATTTTCAATTTCCTAACCAAATTTGAGTGGTAGTTTATTTTTACCTTCACTATTTCAGGAAACATTTTATAATTTGATAATTTGAATGTCTATTTTCTTTTAATATTAATGAAAACCTTAAAAATCTTAACAGTTTTAATAGCACAAAAGAACTAAAACATAATTTGTTTTAGGATGATTTAGAAGAAAAACAACTTAAACTTGTCAAGAAACTGGTGCAGTATTATCAGAATGGATTTGTATCCTTTACATCCTGAAATGGGAGAAATTTTATTAGAAAATGTATTTGTTTCCTAATGCTGCTATAACAAGTTACCATAGAGTGCCTTAAAACAACATAAATTTTTTGCCTTATGGTTCTGAAGGTCAGAAGCCAAAATCAGCCTCCCTGAGCTAAAGTTAATTAGAGGTTTAGTAGGGCTGGTTCCTTTTGAAAGCTCTAAAGGGCAATTCATTTCCTTGCCTCACAGCTTCTAGAAGTGGCCTGCATTCCATGGCTTCTGTCCCCTTCCTCAAAATGTCATCACTCTCACATCTGCTTCTGTCGTCACATTTTCTTCTCTGCTAGTCTCCTGCCTCTCTCTTTTTCTTATAAGGACCCTGTGATTACATTGGTCCTACCTGCATAATCTAGGATAACTTCCCCATCTTACGATTTTTAACTTAATTACTGAAAAGTCCCTTTACTATTATGTAAGATAACATTCACAAGTTCTGGGGATTAGGTTGTGGACATCTTTGGGCAGGCCATTACTCTGTCTACCACAGAAAGTATGTAACATTTTGTATTTTTCACAAAATTATATTTTTTGTTTATCAGAAATTATAAAGTTGAAGAAAACAGTTCAATGCAGTTAGCTCTGCACAGATAATTTCAGTTCTATAAATTCAGACAGTGGATATAGTTAGAAAGGCCAAGTCAGTCTTGTTTTTACCAATTTACTTGAGTATTTGTACTGTTAATAAGCTTCTCAACTTCTCCACCCTTATAAATTAGGAGTAACAGCACCTCATGAGGATGTTAGGGGGACTAGATGAGATAATGTACATGTAAGTGCTTGAAAACCTGCAAAACATTATATAAATATATTATTCCCACAAAACACACCACCCTGATCAGAATATGTGGAAACTCATGTGTCTCAAAACTATGGTGCTTAAGAACCAGCTTGTTGTTGGGTGGCTGCTGTTGTTTTAATCTTTGCATATACAGTATATGCTATTGTAAAATGCAGTAACATTGCCACAGGAAACTCACTTTCTGTAGTCATTTTGCCACAGACTGGTAACATACAATTTCAGAAGTGGCAGAGTTCCATAGGGAGGGGAAAGTGCCTTGCAATTCTTGCCTTATTTTAGCCTTGTTTTATATGAATTTGTTGGGTCAATTGGTTACCTGAGGGCTTGTGGATATCAAGTACTATTTACTGGTAGCCAATAAAGTCTACTAGCAAGTGATTTCTTTTCCTATCTTAATCGTCATTTTTTCTTTTCAGGTTGAAGAATTGGTGGCAAATGGCTCTATTTCTGAATGTCTTTAATAGGCTGACTTAGAGCTCATAAAACTTAAAGCAAAGATTTGTTAGAAAAGTACTTCTTTAGGTATTTAACAAAGGTTTATGTTTCTTATATGCCCAGCTCTCCCATCTTTTCCTAAGAAGCTCCTAGAAAGAGACTAGAAGTGATAGGATTCAACCAAAAAGTGCAAGTCACAGCTACCATGTTCCCTTACCTGTAAAACAAAAATCTACGAAATTTGTTTATGTACCAATTGGGTTTTTAAATAGGTAAAATAAAAGGTGCTTTTACTTGAAGATCTACAGACAATACATTTTGCTTTCATACTAGTTTAAATGAAATAAAACCTCAACCAATTTAAACCTTAAAAACAAAACAAAAATGCATCTGAGTGATATTAGTAAAATGACACAGAAAAAGTAAGGTAGATTTGGGTTGCTTATTCCAGAGCAGTTAATGTTTTGTGGGAGTGGGTGGAGATGAAGGATAAGGCTGAGTTCTTTATTAAGTTAATTTTTTTCAATGTGGTATTATTCATTGCCAATAGTAAATTATTAGTCAACTGAATCCGTGGTGTACTAGTTGATAATCAATTTCTAAAGGTGTCATTAGAGAAGAAAAAAATATTTTGAGTAAGAGGTTACTGAGACAAAAATTAAATAATATTCCTTTAAAAAATATGGTGCTAACATTTCCCCTTTAGTCTTCAAAATTGGTATAGTTAAAATAGTGTCAACTACATTTAACAAAGTAGGAATTCTGTAGCCTTTCTTGTCCTAAGTGTTATAAAGAATATGTTAATAAAAATATTACTCTTAATTTTATTTCTTAACTAAAAATATTGAAGCCCCTAAGGGATTTAGCACAGATATTTCAAATTCTGAATCTGTGTGCAAGAAAAATTGAAAACCAGCCCCATTTTATAGAACCTGCATATAATATTATAAAATTATGTGGGTAAGTTGTTTTTCTTTATTTTATATTAGCATGCAGTATTTTGTTATGTTTTATTTTGTATTACAAAGATATTGTGCATATGGTGTAGCAAAGTGATGCAGAACTCAGAAAACTTCTCTTGATGACTTGATTCCAGCAGTTGGTATTTTAAAGGTAGTCAGTTTTATTGTAATCTGAGATCATTGGTCACAAGAGCTTAAAAGGTAAGTATATTAAAATTTTTTTTCATAATAAGTTGCTCTCACAATAAAGATAAATATGAGATGAAACCAAGAAATTGTAATATTTTTAGAAAATTCATGAGAAAATGTATTGACAATACTTAATAGTTTCGGTCTAGTTTTTTTTCTCTCTTTAGGAAATTTGACTCTCAAAGATATATTAGGTCCTGATTCATGTTTATTTGCTTTTCCAAATTTGAATGAAGAATATAATGTCAACAATTATTTTTGATATATGTTTGTTAATGTTAATTAGAGGTCAGAATTATAAAATTAATATATGTCCTATCCTCTGCCCACTATTGTTTCTCCAACTATTTGAGGGAACTAGGAAATCTCTACTTCCTTGCTGCCACATAGTGGCTTATCAAGATACATATTAAAATACCTGATTTTAGTTTTCAATATAATATAGTAGAGGAAATTTCTTAAGGCAGAAATAAACCTTCCTGACAACTTAACCTTCAAACCTTTCTACCAATTTAGTTTTTTAAAGTGTTCCTTCTAATATGCAAATAATATTAGTAAAATTGTATATGTAATAGTTTTTTTTAATTTAGCAGCAATAATATTTAAGATTTTATAATTTCACTTAATTTTTTGATATCTGAACAAAACAGTCAAAAATAATTTATTGAATGCCTTTACCATGCCTTACTTTTTAATAGAGACTATGAAAAATAAAAACATACATTATTGTTCTGGTGCTTTCAAGGAACTTTAATGTACAAATTGAAAATTATTATATTGGTGTCAGATTATATAACATTTTCAAATTTTAAAGCTGTGTGAGAATACCGGTTCCTAAGTACGACTTTCAACATCAGTGCTCCTACAGATCTCCATCAAGAACTGGCTCTCTATGAAAGCTGTGACTAAGCATTTCATTGCATAATGTGACAAGTTTGTTAATTACACTCTTTCCTTTCCCTCATATTTCATAATCATATTATTTCATTTTTCTATTTCCCTAATTTCTGCTTTTTTCCCTGCATTTCTCCACAACTCACCCTTACTTAATTCCCATTTGAAGACATTTTTAGGAGATAGAAACATTGAAAATAATAAATAGATAAAGCCTTTTTGTTTCAGCCTATCAGTAGTATGCTTTATCTTTTAGGTTGTTTCCTTTAGTAGCAAAGGAAAAAGTTTGAGGATTAGTAGAACTTGTTTTTAGAGTTTTAACAGTGAACTGGATAATAAGTTATTTGTTTCAAATGAAGAATTCGAACAAGCACTTGGAATGAACCTCTGTGGCATTTATAATATTGTAATTTTCATAGCTTGCCCTTGAAATGTTCTTTCAGTTCTAAATGGGCTATAGTTTGTCTAGAAAGTATCCAGCCATGTAATATGAAAAATAGAGACATTTATTGCAGAAGATACAAGGTACAAGAAACATTGTACATAGGACAATCAACGACACCTCAGTCCCCTTCAAAGTAGGCACCTTGGAACCTCACACAGTTCTCCCAGTTGCCATCAGCTGTCCCATCATATTTTCCTGAATCTCATCAATGGTCTGATCTCTTCCCTTTCAAAGGTGATTTGAGTTTTGAGAAAAGACAGAAGCCACGGGGCGCCAAATCTGGGTTGTAGTGGGGCTGATTTGATGTTTCACAGAAGAACTGTGCCCCAGACATAATGCATGAGTGGGCACATTGTTGTGATGAAGCTGCCAATCACTAGCTGCCCTTAGCTGCAGCCTTCTGAATCAACTGAATAGTTTCTATAGAGGAATGTTGAAGCTTCATGCAAAATTTGATACAGATTTGTTGCTGTACTCAGTCATTTTGAATGCAACAGCCACACAGTACACATGCTCAATGGCATCTACTGCCCCCACTGACTAGTACAGTGAAGTTGCCATTGTTCACGTGTGCGCATTCCGTCCTCTCTTCTTGGCTGCCAGGTTATGTTGATGTTGCACAGACTATTCTCATTACATCAACAAGACTAGACTTTTTTCCAGACAGACTATATATATAATATATAAAAATAGAATCTCCATATGATAGTTCTAAATGCTATTTTTCAATCACTTAGTTAATTTTTCTTGAAAAACATTAATTAGAAGTCCTATATATATGATATATCTTAAAAAGATAGTATAGGAGCTTCAAATTTTAAACTCATGAAATACTAAAATAGTTTACTGTATATATTATATTTAAGAACTTTTATCTTTCCTTTGACATTTAAACTAATGACCTAGGTTTGAGTGCCTTATTTATCTTTTATGATTTGTAAATAAATTATTTTCAAATAACTTTGGTTATAGTAACTGTGAAATGTGATTCTAATATTATTAGTATTTGTTCACTTTAATTTTTTAGTGTTTCAAAAAGTATATTTGTTATTTTGTGGACAGTATCTAATCCAGTTAATAAGGAAAAGGGCACGTCCCTTTAAGAACAAATAGACCATTGATCTATTAACTAGAGTACCAAAAATTTCAGAAGAACCCTTTAAATAACGTTTAATTTTTAGGTAAGCCTAGATCTGTGATTTGTATCGGAGTATCCAATGTCTTCCTAATTTTGATAGAAATCCACCTGTAATCCCTTATTATTTTGCCTTCAAAGAGAAAGATGATTTTTAAGTTTTTTATTTATACATTGTTGCAAGATGGCTTTCTTAACCCTTGCCTTATATCCATCTCTCTAAATTTTTATAAGCCTATTTTTTTTGATTAGTTAGAAACACAAAAATGTTTTCAATAGTTGTCAGTTTCCCAGGGCTAAAGAATAGAACATTTTTCTCATTTTATCCTTTAGAAAATAAGTTTTTCTGTACTTTGCAAATCATGCCTCAATTAAGGACTTTGTGAAACATAACTTGTACATTCTTTATTCTTACTGAAGCTTGCCATTTTTGAAAAAGAAAGCATCAGATGAAATAACGTATGCTGAAGATACTGCTAATTCAATAGCGCTTCTGGGTAAGTTAAGATTTTCTTATGATGTAGTATTGTAACATATAGCAGGCCTGATTAACAAGAAAAAAAAATGTCTCTTTCACTAAGTTTTACTAAGATCTAGTCTCTTGTTTTCTGGTTGGAAATTAATTACAGAGTGCTTGGTGATAATTTTTGTATTGTTTTCCCCTCTGGTGTTTTATGACACCAACAAGATTTTGTGTTCCTTAAAATAAGGACTGGCAGATACTTCTGTGTACTTTTGTTCATGTTATTTAGTTGGATAAAATATTTGTTACCTTTTTTGTAAATTAGAAGTATGTGTCCCTCTCAATAATCACAAAATATTTTCAACTTTGAACTCTAATAATTGCTAGAATCATTGAGAGCCAAATTGTTCAGTAAATAACCTAAAATTTTAAATAAAATCATAAAATGGTGGAACATTAAGAACCTGAGTGTAATAGAGCATAAAGATGAAGGTGCCTGTCTTTTGTATTCAAACTATGAGAAAATATCATAAAACAGCAGGTTTTTGCATTTTGGTTATTGCTTGATTTCTAGAGAGAGAAAATGATTTTCCAGGAAATGAGATCAGTCAAACACTACCTCCATGAATCAGCCCTTAAATACATGACAAGGTGTTCTCAGGACAAATCCTACATTAAATTTTACTTATTAATTTGGGTAATTTATATAAGAGAACTCAAAGATACAGAGTTGGCCCAACAAATTAAAAATTAACTGTTTGCTGAGTGTTATGTTCCCAGTTTTATATTCCATACTGAAAGATGTTAGAGACTCAACTGAAATAAGTAAAAAGAATTTTTAATTTTTTTTATCCTCACCCGAGGATATATTTTTTTTCCCATTGTTTCAGCGAGAGAGGAAGATAGAGAAACAACAACGTAAGAGAGAAGCATCGATTGGTTGCCTCTTGTATGCCCTTGAAACAGGGATCATACATGCCCAACCAGGGATGGAACCTGCAACCTAGGTACGTGCCCTGACCAGGAATCGAACCTCAGCCTTTTGGTCACAGGACGATGCTCCCACCAACTGAGCCACACTGGCCAGGGCAAAAAGCACTTTTAATTTTTAACATAGACTTCCCCTTTTATATCTAAATACATTTTGTAGACCTTAACTGTAGATAACAGGAAAAATTATTATGGCATAGAGTAGTAGATAAAGGTATCAAGGAAATTAGAATAAACAAGACAAGTTAGATAAGATGACCTTAAGGAGCAAGTAGGCTGAGAGCTAATGGGAAACTGTATGAATCTCTGTCATCAGTGGAAATTTAAAATGGGAAGCCAACGGAAAGAAGACAGGGTATTCAAGTGTAGGTTCAGTAGATAACATTTTTTAAACGCCTCTGTTCCCTTTATTATTTTAAGCTGTCACCTCCAAGATCATTGGCAGACATTTTATGACAAACACACGGCCCACTTCTTGCTATGTAGCTCTTTGCTGAATGACTGCCTGCCTGCAGAACATGTTACTGTCTCATGTGAAGGCAATATGAACTCTCAATGTGAAACAAGCTCTCTTCACTGATGGCTGACTCCAAGTACTGCTGTTCTGTCCCTAATATTTTCATTGCTGGAAATATGAGTTTAAAATAATTATAGATACTATAAACTGTTGAACAAAGGTAACTTATTTTTACTAATAACTTCCAGTTTGTATTACGTACTAGTAAATGATATTACTTTTTCTTATAAAATGATGGTTATCTCTGACTCGAGAGCAGGATTCCAGAAACATATGAAGAAGTTGGTACACTGCCCTGAGATTATAAAACAAGAAACTGAGAAATTATCTAAGCTTAAAGACACTAAAATGGTAAAGAAGCGGATAAGAAACTTTAGAATTTCCCATAAACTTGAACAGTTGGTTAATTTTGTTGGAAAAGTTTAGTTCTTCCTGTTGCCTACAATTTTTTCAAAACATGATTTTTCAATTTCAAAAGAAGGGTCCCAAAAAATAAAATAGAGAAAATAATCATGAAGCTCTCTTTTTTCTTTTTTTAATTGTTGATGTTTTATTATTTATGTTATTATAGATGTCCCATTTTTTTCTCCCTTCACCCCTCTCCACCCAGACTGCCCCCACTTCCATAGTCAGTCCCCACACCGTTTTCCATGTCCACAGGTTCTTCATGTATGTTCTTTGACTAATCAATTCACCTTCTTTCACCTCCCACCTCCCACCTCCCTTCTTACAGTTATCAGTTTATTCCATGATTCCATGCCTCTGGTTCTATTCTACTAATTAGTTTATTTTGTGAGATCATATGATATTTGTCTTTCACTGACTGACTTATTTCACTTAGCGTAATAGCCTCCAATCCCATCCATGCTGTTGCAAAAGGCATGAATTCTCCCTTTTTTCCTGCTGTGTAGTACTCCATTGTAGAAATGTACCAATTTTTTAATGCACTCATCTACTGATGGGCACTTAGGCTGTTTCCAAATCTTGATTATTATAAATATCACTGCTATGTACATAAGGGTGCATAAATTCTTTTGAATTGGTGCTTCATGATTCCTAGAGCATATTCCCAGCAGTGAAATTGCTGGGCCAAAAGGCAGTTCCATTTTTAATTTTTTGAGAAAATGCCATACTGCTTTCCACAGTGGCTGCACCAGTCTGCATTCCCACCCACAGTGCACTAGGGTTCCCTTTTCTCCACATCTCTGCCAGCACTTGTTTGTTAATTTTGGAGGTGTGAGGTGATACCTCATTGTGGCTTTAATTTGCATCTCTCTGATGGCTAGTGATGTTGACTGTCTTTTCAGATGTCCATGGGCCATCTGTATGTCCTCCTTGGAGAAGTGTCTATTCAGGTTCTTTGCCCATTTCTTTAATTGGATGGTTTATCTTTCTGGTGTTGAGTAATATGAGTTCTTTATATGATTTGGAGATTAAACCCTTGTCCAGTGTATCACTGGCAAATATGTTCTCCCATACAGTCAGTAACCTTTTCATTTTGATGATTTTTTTTCTAATTTAATTTTTATTTTAATTTAATCTTTGTTGTATTTTTTCTATTACCATTTAGACCCCTTATAGCCCTGACCCCCCAGCCATGCAGATACTTTTAAATTTGATCTAGTTCCATTTGTTTATATTTTCCTTTATTTCCCTTGCCATAGGAGATATATAGGCAAAAATATTGCTATGTAAGATGTCTGAAATTTTACTGCCTATTCTTTTCAATAGGATTTTTATGGTATTACAACTTACATTTAAGTCTTTTATCTATTTTGAGTTTATTCTGGTGTCGGCAGCCGTTCGTCTCGAGAGACGATGGTGTAGCTTCTTAAGAGTCTATCTGTACCTCCGAGAATGGCTGTGCAGTCCGACTCGGGAGTGACACGGTATCTGTCTCCTCCCGTGTTGAATCGACATCTTGCGATGACGCTGGAGTGTCCTCTCCCGTGAAGCTGAAGCTACAGAGCCTGGGCAGGGTAATACGGAGGGTCTGCTGTTGCCCATGCAGCAGACCCCCCCTCTCTTCGCAGCTGAAGGGTCCAAGGGAAAGACGGAGTCGATACAGCTTGGGTTCAGGTGCGCCGCAGGAGTTGCCGGTGTTGACTACAACATCAAACCGCCTTAGGGACTCTGGCTCCGGATTTTCTGTCGGGGTTTACTCCCTTAGCCTTTCCCCTGAAGAGGTATGCCGCAAGGCAGCGGAGGTTTTTTGGTGTCAGAGTTTTCCTTCTCTGATGTACCCTGACTGGAAGATCGAACCAGCGACACTTAGCTCGCAGGCCGACGCTCAATCCACTGAGCTAAACCAGCCAGGGCAATTCTGGTGTACGTATGTTATAAGTTGGTGGTCTAATTTCATTTTTTTTGCATGTACCAGTCCAGTTCTCCCAACATCATTTATTGAAGAGACTAACTTTACTCCATTGTATGCTCCTTTGCCCTTTGTCAAATATTAATTGACCATAGAGACCTGGGTTTATTTCTGGGCTCTCTGTTCTGTTCCATTGATCTATGTGTCTGTTCTTATGCCAGTACCAGACTGTTTTGATTACAGTGGCCTTGTAGTATAGCTTGATATTGGGTATTGTGATCCCTCCTACTTTGTTCTTTTTTTCTCGGGATTGCTGAGGCAATTTGGGGTCTTTTTTGGTTTCATATAAATTTTTGAAATATTTGTTCTAGATCTGTTAAGTATGCTATTGGTGTTTTAATAGGAATTGCGTTGAATCTATAGATTGCTTTGGGTGTATGGACATTTTAATGATGTTAATTCTTCCAATCCATGAACATGGTATATGCTTCCATTTATTTGTATCTTCCTCAATTTCTTTCCTCAGTATCCTATAATTTTCCAACTACAGATCTTATACCTTCTTGGTTAAATTTATTCCTAGGTACTTTTTTGTTGTTATTGCTATATTAAATGGGGATTGTTTTTCCTAGTTTCTGTTTCTGATATTTCATTGTTAGTGTACAAAAATGCCATTAATTTCTGAATATTGACTTTGTATCCTGCTACTTTGCCAAATTTATTTATTAGATTGAGTAGGTTTTTGGTGGAGCCTATAGGGCATTCTATGTACACTATCACGTCATCTGTGAATAATGACATTTTTACTTCCTCTTTTCCAATTCAGATGCCTTTTATTTTTTTCTACTTGTCTGATATCTGAGGCTAGGACTTCCAGTGCATGTTGAATAGGAATGGTGAAAACAGACACCCTTTTCTTGTTCCTGATCATAAGGAAAACTTCTTCAATTTTGCTTGTTATCGGTCTATTCAGGTTATCCATTTCACCCAGGTTGTCCATTTTCTTGGCATATAGTTGTTCATAGCAATTTCTTACAATCCTTTGTATTTCAGTGATATCAGTTGTTACTACTCCTCTTTCATTTCTGATTTTATTTGGGTCCTCTCTTTTTCTTGATGATTCTGGTTAACAGTTGATCAATTTTATTTATTTTTTCAAATAATTAGCTCCTGGATTTATTGATCCTTTGAAAAGTTTTTTTTTAGTCTCCATGTCATTTATTCTCCTCTGATCTTGATTATTTCCATCCTTCTACTCACTCTGGACTTTGTTTATTGTTGTTCATCTAGTTCTTGTAGATGTAGGGTTAAGTTGTTTATTTGAAAATTTTCTTTCTTCTTTAGGTAGGCCTTTATTGCTACAAACTTCCCTCTCATGATTGCCTTTGCTGTGTCCCAGAGGTTTGGGGCTGTTGTGTGTTCATTTTCATTTGTTTCCAGATACTTTTTTGTTTCTTCCTTGATTTCATTGGCAACCCATTATTTAATAACATATTCTTCAACCTCCATGTATTTGAATGTTTTTGAGTTTTTTTCCTTGAGGTTGGTTTGTAGATTTAAGCCATTGTGATCTGAGAAGATGCTTGATATAATTTCAATTTTCTTGAATTTGTTAAGGCTTGTTTTGTGTCCTACCATGTGGTCTATCTTTGAAAATGATCCGCATTTGGGAAGAATATATATTTTGCTTCTTTGGGGTGAAATGTTCTGTATATATCAATGAAGTCCATTGATGTAGACTGTCGTTCAATGTCACAATACCACTGTTGATTTTTTTGTTTGGAAGATATGCCCATTGTTGATAGTGGGGTCTTAAAATCCCCTACAATGACTATTGCTGTCTATCTCTTTCTTAAAGTCCTCCAAGATTTTCTTTATATATTTAGGTGCTCCTTTATTAGGCACATATATGTTTACAAGAGTTATATCTTCTTGTTTGGCTACTTGCTTAAGTATTATGTGTGACTTTCCTTGTCCCTTGTTATGGGCCTTTGTTTTGAAATTTTTTGGGGAGTGTCTGATATATGTATTGCTACCCCAGCTTTTTTTAATGTCCATTTGCATAGAATATTTTTTCCATCCCTTCACTTTCAGCCTCTGTATGTCTTTTATTCTTAGGTGGGTCTCTTATAGACAGCATATATGTGGTCATGTCTTTTGATTGGAGCATTTAATCCATTTACATATGAGGTTATTATTGATAGGTACTTCTTCATTGTCATTTTTCCCTTCATATCTGTGTTCCTCTCTCTATATATTTCTTCTTCTGAAAACAGTCCCTTTAGCATATCTTGCAAAGCTGGCTTAGTGGTGATGTATTCTTTTAGCCTTATTTTGTCTGGGAAGCACTTTATTTCACCTTCCATTTTAAATGAGAGCCTTTCTCACAGAGTAGTCTTGGTTTCAGGTCCTGGCTTTTCATTATTTAGAATATTTCATGCCAATCCCTCCTGACTTGTAGTGTTTCTGTTGAGAAATCAGCTGCTAGCCTTATTGGAGCTCCCTTGTCTGTTACTGGCTGTTTGTCCCTTGCTGCCTTTAAGGTTCTCTCTTTGTCTTTAAATTTTGCCATTTTGATTATAATGTATCTTGGAGTGGGTCTCTTTGGGTTCATCTTGACTGAGACCCTCTGTGCTTCCTGGATTTATGTGACTTTTTCCTTCACCAAATTAGGAAAGTTTTCTCTCATTTTTTCAAACAGGTCTTCTATCCCTTGCTCCTTTTCTTCTCCTTCTGGTATCCCTATGATATGAATATTGCTACTTTTCATATTGTCCCAAAGCTCCCTTAAACTATCCTCATTCTTTTGGGGTCTTTTTTTCATTTCGTTGCTCTGAAACTGTTTTTTCTTTTCTTAATGGTGTTTTTGCATTTAGATTCTTCTAAAACAAGGATGAGACCTTCCTATGTGCTCCCTCCTTCTGCCCAATTGCATCTGTATTAACTTTCCACCACCGAAAATGAACATTATGTATGCCCTAATGCAAAACTCAAATCTTAAAGGAACACATAATCGTCCTTTTTCCCTCTGAGAATCCAACCAGATCTGACTGAGTCCTAAAGCAGACTCTATTGACTCCAGTTGTCCTCAGGCACCCAGTGGGCATAAATCAGTTCTAGAATCTCGCAGATCATTTTCACATTCTTTTGAGAATCATACTTGTAGAACTTCACCAGAGCAAATGCAGTCCAGTTTGAAAAATTGCCTGAAGCCAATTCAGAACTAGTTTAGATATGACCAAAAAAGAACCCTCTCTGTCCTTCATTCCCACCCAAATAACTTGAACATAAAACTATTACCTGTGTGGCAAAGACTGTGTACAAACTCACTGATTTCCAATCTGTCAGAAAATTGAAGAGCAGGTATCACTTGGAACTTCTTCTCCAAGCAAAGGGTCCATTATTAAAAGCAACAAATTACTGATTCTCTGGGAGGAAAATGCTACTAACCCACATGTTGACAAAATAGTAATAGTAACTTACTATATGCCAGACACTATTTTGTCTCCTTTTCTCATATTAACTCATTTAATCTTCCTAACAGTACTAAGTATTGTTATAACTGTTTTATAGATAAGAAAACTAAGACATCAGTTTCACACAGGTAGTAGAGTGGCAGAGCCAGGATTTAAACTTAAAGAGTCTGGTTCCAGCATTTACAAGTATGCTGTTAGTCATCATTTTTTTCTTCCTGGGAAGGAGAGGCTGAATTGATTGAGGGGCCAAATTTTATAATGTTACCTCCAGGATATTTTATGTACACTTGTGTATATGTGTGTGTAAATTTTATACTACTTAATTTGAATTTCTTTTATTTTTTATTTTTTAATTTTTATTGAATCTATTGGGGTGATATTGCTTAATAAAATTAAATAGGTTTCAGATGTACAGTTCTATAATACATCATCTGTATATGGTATTGTGTGTTCACCACCCCACGTCTCCTCCCATCACCATTTATCTCCCCTTTACAATCCTCTACCTCCCCTACCTTCCTTTCCCTCTATAATCACCATACTGTTGTCTGTCCACGAGTTTGTTTTTCTTTGCTTAATTCCTTCACCTTTTCTGCCTGTACCCTCTGACAACTATCAGTCTGTTATCTATATTTATGAGTCTGTTTCTATTTTGTTTGTTAGTTTATCTTGTTCATTAGATTCCACATATAAGTGAAATCATATGGCATTTGTCTTTTTCTGACTGGTTCATTTCACTTAGCATGACACTCTCCAGATCCATCCATGATGTCATGAAAGGTAAGATTTCCTTCTTTTTGCGGCAGAGTAGTATTCCATTGTGTAAATATACTACAGCTTTTTAATCCACTCATCTACTGATGGACACTTGGGCTGCTTCCAAATCTTGGCTCTTGTAAATAACGCTGCATTGATTTTCTGATAAGATTATTTTTAATGATCATATTTCTATACTTTATGCTTAAATTTGTCAATAAACTTATGCCAGTGTTATTAAATAGTATTCATTTATCTTTCTGTCAGGTGAATTAATAAAAGTACCAAGTTCTGAATTGAGGATACAAATCTGTAAGTGTATTGTTGACTTTTATCATGCAGAACCACCAAAGAAACATATTACAGGTGAAGTTTTCAAGGTCTTTCAGTAATAACGTATGTTTTTGTAAAACAGGATATTCTTTCCCATTTCCCTTTGAGCTTGGAAAGAGAGTGGGATCATAAATGCAACATATAAAAAACGAAGATATTTTTTATCATCTCTAGCTCTTTGGTCATTCTAAACAAATAATTATATATGTATATTTTTTCAATTTTAGATTTGCATGATATTTTATTCTGATGCTAAATATTTATGATATAAAATTAAAGTCATACCCAAATTATTACATTGACTAATTATTACCATTAGTTAATGTAATAGTGTTGGTAATATTATTTATTATTTATTATTTTCTAACATAATTACTTATACTATAATATCAATCCCACCCAATTAGATGTTAAGATCTTAATAATAACATTCTCCATCATGTTTGGTAAAACAATTCTGCATGTGTCAAGCTAAGGGATCTTAATATATGATGATAAAGTGAATTACACTGACATGGTGGTATTAAGGCAAAGGGCACTAGCACTGTAGAGGATATAATGTCATTTAGGGCATACTTCCCACCTTCATAGTTTCTGTAAGTTATAATCAACTTAGGAAGAGAGAGCAGACATAAATTATATTCTTTTAAGTTATATGTTTTTTAAGATAGGTGGAAATAAAACTGGTAGAAAAGAAAGATTACTTACATGACTAGGGAAAAATGGGAAGTCTTCTGAGGTAAGAAATGAATAAGGAGATTATTAAATGCCTAATTTGAACTATTGATGAAGTAGACAGATGGATGTATTTGATAGATGGTAGACATATATAGTAGGTAGTAGATAAAGACCAGAGATATAGGCTTGAAATTCATCCAAATAGAGTTGAAAATTGAAGCCATCAGAATGGTTGAGTTTTCCAGAAAAGAGCAAGGCAGCAAGAATAACATCTTGGAGAGTGCCCATATTGAGATTTGCAAAAAAATGATCCAAAGAAATTGGCAATGAAAGAAGGTTTAAAGAGGAGGAAGAAAACCTAAAGATTGCCTTGTCTGGTATGCCAATGAATAAAGTGTTTAATGAAGGAAGAAGGCATCCCAGTGGCAAATACTGCAGAGGCTTCTATAACTGAGGAATGAAAAGGCCAAGTTAATGTGGTACCTGGAAAGCTGTGGTTAATCTTTGTCAGATTATTGCCATAAAGTGGTCAGGGCAGATGTAGGATTAAAGAACAAGAGCACTGTGCAAGTGGAGGCAATGGGAGTGAGGGAGTAGAGGCAGTGAATTCAGACTTATATTTTAAGATCAAATGGTGAAGGAAAAGATGGAAGATGGAGAACAGCTTAACTGGTAGCAAGATCAAAGACAAATATTTAGGTTTTGTTGTGTTTAATTTGTTTAAAGTTTGTAAGCAGAGGAACAAGAAGCTAGTAAGTGGGAAATGGGAGGGTGAAATTCCCAAAGAAAGCGTGTGAGGCTAGAATTAAGAACAAAAGCTTAGGGTTAACCTTGGTAAGATACAGACACCCTTCTTTAAGAATGAAAGGGAGGTAAAGGGTATATGAGATATGGCAGAGGAGTGAGGGTGCTGGAAAGTGAGCTTGACCTTAATTTGATCTGACTTAGAAAACCAGGAGCCTTAAGCAATGCTCTCACAGTCACACCATTAATTTTAAGTGATGGGCATGGCTGGACATCTGGAACTGCAGCTGAAGAGTCCTCAGTAGAGCAGTTGTAAGGGACATAGCCCTGGAGATAGGAATCAATTCCATGAGCCCTAATATTATTATGTCTTTTAATAGAATTGTAAACTCAATAGAAAGAGCTACAGTAAATATAAACTATACATTTTGGTCTCTACTTATCATAGATTATTATGCAAATAAAAATCATGTTTTGGAACAATATGTTGCAGAATGGAAAAAAGCTTACATTAAAATGTTTAATGGATGCAGTGGAATATAAAATTCTGCATATATGTAGTATATTGTTAAAGTAATTTGCATACATTATGATCAGCAGGAAATATATCAAAATGTTAATGTTGTTATCCCTGGATGGTGATATTACAGGCAATTTTTGTTTTCCTCTTTGTACTTCTTAAATGCGTAACCCTTTTAAAAATGCTGAACCCAACACTGGAAGGAATAGGGCCTTGTCCAGAGTCAGACTTCAAATTCAGAAAGATAACACAAACTGACAGACATCTCAGAACTTTAGCGAGAAATCTAGTTGGCCTCAAAAGTCTAGAAGTTCAGGAGGTAGAAGAATGATATCACTGAGAGAGAAAATAGCTGCTTCTCAGGTGAGCAAGCATCCTTGGATATTCATTTAATCTTGTTACATGTAGTTGGACAGGCACCTGTGCAACTATGTGAAAAGGGGAGGTAGTATTTCTCATAAAAGCTAACAGAGAAGAAAAAATTTTTAAATTTTATTGTTGTTTTTTCAATTACAGTTGACATTCAGTATTAAATTAGTTTCAGGTTTATAGCATAGAAGTTAGACATTTATGTAATTTACAAAGTGATCCCCCATTAAGTCTAGTACCCACCCGCCATCTGCTCATACATAGCTATTGCAATATTATTGACTATATTCCCTATGATCTACTTATATCCCCATGACTATTTTGTAACTACCAATTTGTAGTTCTTTTCTTTTCAATTTATTGGGAAGATACTGGTTAACAAAAGTATACAGTTTCAGGTGCACAATTCTACAACACATCACCTGCACTCTGTATTGTGTTCACCACTCCAAGTCAAGTCTTCTTCTATCGCCATTTATCCCCCCATATCCCCCTCCACCTCCCAGCAGAAGGAAATTCTTGGGACATGTCATCAAGAATCAAACTTCCCTAAAATACCATTTTTAGTAGCACTTATCACAACAGCATTACAGTTTTATCTCTTATTTCATTGCCAGCATCACATAATTGCTGTCCCTTGAAAGCACTGAAGTAATGTGTTGACTTAAGTAGTGAAAACATTCAGTGTTTGTAATCATGACATTTTTCTCTATGGATGGGCATATCTACTGACACATAAGAAATAGTGTTCTCTTTAAGAATTTAAGATGTGCCCCCTAATTTGTGGTCCTATTTTGAATGTTACACCAGGGATCAGCAAACTATGGACCACAGGCCAAAATTAGCCTACTGTAAATAAAGTTTTATTAGAACACAGCCTTGCCCATTTATTTTTATATTGTTTATGCCTGCTTTCATACTATGGTAGCAGAGTTGAGTATTTGCAACAAAAACTTTAGGACCTACAAGGCCTAAGATACTTACTACCTGGCCTATTACAGAAAAACTTTGCCTAGCCCTATGTAAAACCATTTTAAAATGCCATACACTTTTTTAAAGTTTTGTTGTCAATGCTGCTGTTTAATGATAAATTATTCATTCTTTTGTCTTAATGTAGATGATTACTGTGTGAAATAACTGTACATATTCATTAACTAATTGTTGTTAGGTTACCAGCAAGCTAGCTCAACATACAAGATTCAAATGGCCGAAGCTGGAGGATTGGCAAAAACAATGGTTCAGTCATTGGCCTTGCTCGAAAATCAACTTGTTGAAAAACTTTGGGTACTTAAAGCTCTGCAACATCTCTCAACTTCTGGTTTGTATATTATTAAATTTGAACACTTTATTCTGAACTAATTTTGTTTCTATCTAATAATGTCATAACTGCATCATAAATGATTTTTAAATTTATTTTCAGAAGTTAATTGTACTTTAATGATGAAAGCACAAGCAGCCAGTGGCATCTGTGCTCATCTCAATGACCCAGATCCCTCCGGACAGCTGCTATTTCGTTCATCAGAAATACTTTGGAACTTACTGGAAAAGTCATCAAAAGAAGAAATCATACAACAGCTTAGTAACTTGGAATGTTTGCTGTAAGTGTATGTGGTTAGCTAGGAGTGTTTTTTAACTTTATGACATAACTAGCCTTTTTGTTTGAATTTGGGTTCCATTAGGCTTTTAATTCATGAAATGGCTGTTTCAGGACATCTTTTTCATGCTGTGGTATAAATTAACTGCACAATGGTAAGCCTTTATTATTATTTTTTTTAATGTGTAAAGCATTTAAAGTATCTTGTTAACAAAATTATGTCTTTGAATATATATAAGGTAAAATTAGACCCTTTAAAGAACTATTTCATTTGTTTATCCAATAAATGTATTTTTGAATACTTATTGTCTTCTAGTTACTCCAATAAGCATTAGCAATAATATGAGTAAGCCTTTAAGTTACTGATTCACTTAGTCATCAAGTAAATATTGTCTGCTCTGTGCCAAGTTCAGCACTAGGCCATAGAAAGACAATTGTAAACAGTACAAATGTGGTCTCTGCTTTCATGGAATTTGTGTTATATTAGAAGAGATGGACAAGTAGTAAGTAGGCTGCTAACGACAAGTGTACTAAATGCTATGAAAGAGATTATCTTAAGGTGCTACATAATTTCCAGAAGAGGGTGAAGCAGTACATTTTTGTTTGCAAGTGACTAAACACCAACCCAGCTGATTTAAGCAATTATAGGAAATTTATGGGCAAATTTAACTACAAGGTCAAGGATAAAACTGGTTTCATGTGCAGCTGTATTCAAGGCTAAGCAAATATCAGGACTTGGGCCCTCTTCCTCTCTTTGTGCTGTCTTCTACTTTGCTGGCTTTATTCAAAGCTCCAAGGGGTGAGACCTAAGAAATATCAGTTCACAACATCATAATTCTTCTGAAATCACAGAAAAAATTCTTCAAAATGGAGTCCCTGTTGGCCCTGAGCATTCAGTGTTGGCCATATGCCCATTCCAGAGTGGATTACTGAAGGCAGTTGATAAGACCAAACGTGATGAAAGAGTGAAGCCTTAATAAAAAAATAAGCATGATGTTATCACAAGAAGGGCAAGTGGGTCCTAGGAAACAAAGCAACAAATGCCCGTTGTACAAGGGAACCTAACCCAAACTCAAGAGTTAGCAAATGCCTCTTAATGAACAGCAATTTGGTATCTGAATGATAAATACGAATTAACAACACAGAAGAGTTTTGCATGCAGAGAGCATGCTAGACAGGGGAACAGAAGTGAAACTAGAATTTAGAAAAATTAAAAAACTGAAAGAAATTCAATATGGTGAGAGCAGAAAGTACAGGGTCGACTAGTGAGAGAAGCCAACAGCGTTAGCAGAGACCATACCATACCGTGAAAGGCCTGATAATCCTTGGTGAGAAGGTAGGACATTATGCTAAGAACAAAGAAAAGCCATTAAGTAGTTTTACAAAGGAAAATGATGAGATTGAATCTTTATTTTAGAGCACTTTGACCACCATGCCTAAATTAGATTGATGAATTCTCACTACGGTGAATTAGGGGCAGATCTGAAAATATAGAAAAGATTAGAAATATTTTGAAATAAATAATATAAAAAGAGATATTTTATTGATAGACACATAAGTAGTATTTCCATGGGATGTGGTTCTAACAGTATGATTTTACCTTCCAGGGCTTTAAAGGAAGCATTTAAAGATCTGTTTATGAGAGGGTTTAGTCATTACAATCGTCAGCTTAGAAACGATATATTAGTGATCACTACAATTATAGCGCAAAATTCTGAAGCACCAATGATTGTAAGTATGTATTAATTTAAATTGTGGAAGTGGCGTGAGTGCGGGGAGGGAACACTTGCCTATGTCATGATATTTATGAACTTTGTTGTAATGCCAAGTTATATTGTAATGTCAAGGTGGTCACCAGTATAGTCACATTCTGCCAGTCCTTCTTCCCATTGCCTTTGGAAACTTGAGGTCCTCGTGTTTTATAATTTACTCATGTATTTACCATTTATTATGTGTTTTCTTTCCTTCTTGATGATCTGCGTTTTTATCTGGTATCATTTCTCTTTCACATGAAGAACTTACTGTACTATTTCTTATGATGCAGATCTGCTGGCTGCTGGCAACATACTCTCTCGGTTTCTTTTATCTAAAAATATCTTCAATTCACCTTAATTCTTGAAATCTGTGTTCACAGAATATAGAATTCTAAGTTAAAGTTTTTCTCTTTTAGAACTTCAAGACATTGTTCCACTATCATTGGGTCTCCATTGTTTCTGATAAGAAGTATTCTTTATTTCAAATTGTTGTTCCCCTATATACAATGTATCTTTGTTTTGTGGCTGTTTTTCAAGATTTTCACTCTATCTTTGGTTTTCAGCAGTTTTACTATGATAAGCCACGATGTAATTTTCTTTGTATTTGATCTTCTTGCGGTTCATAGAACTTCCTGAAAATGTAAATTTAGGTCTTTCACTACATTTGAAGAATTTTTGGTCATTATTTTTCTAGTGTTTTTAACCCAATCTCTCCTTTTCTTTTAGAACTCTGATTACATGTGTGTTTCTCTTTCAGATATTGCCTCACAGGTTTGTGAGGCTCTGTTCACTTTTTTCAATCATTTTTCTCTATTCCTCAGATTGGATAATTTGCTGTGGTCTATATATTTAAATTCACTTAGGTTTTTTGTTTTTTGGGTTTTTTTTTGTCACCTCCATTCTGCTGTTAATCTCATCCAATACATTTTTATTTCAGCTGTTATTTTTTTCAGTTTTAGAATTTCCTTTTGGTTCCTTTTTATAGTTTCTATTTCTCGGCTGAGAGTTAATGTCTTTCCATTCATTATGAGCATCTGGTGTATTTCTCTGAAAAGCATTTCTTTTTTTATTAATGGGCATTTTGTTTGGCTATACTCATTCATCCCAATGGTAGATGGCAGCTCAAATCTCAGTTCACTTTTAGTCTCATGTGGGATGCTTGAGTACGCCCTGCCCTTGTGTGGTTCAGGCATCAGCCAGAGATTCAGGAATTTTATCCAGAGAATTTGGGGTTCCCTCCTCTGCCTCTCTCCTTTATGGGATTTCTCCCTTCATATTCCAGTAGCAGTGGTTGCCCTGTGATTGCTCTGTCCTCTAGTTCTTCAAACTGCTAACATACATATTTACCCTCATGTAGCATCTCCATAAGGTGCAGCCTACAGCTGGGCTCAATTCTCAAAGCCGTTTTTTGAAGGGAAAATTCATGCAGTGCCACTTCCTTCCAGTATCTGCTTGGTTTTGGTCACAGATAGTTGTTTTATATTTTGTTCAGAATTTATAATTGTTACCTGCAAGAGGATTTCTTATAGGAGCTACTCAGCTATATCAGAAGTTTAGCTTCCCCATATTTTATAATGTAAAAGTTATTGGATGATTGACATGCTAGAGTAGAGATCTTTGCCAACAATACTCACGATTCAGTCACATACTTTCTAAGTTGTACTTAAAGGAAATTTGGCAGTGAAGGCATCAACCCCATGATAATGGGCATCAAGTTATCCCAACATAAGAGAACAGTTATAGGATTCATGCTGTGCAAGTGGGGAAACAATCTTACATAGCTTCCTGGTCAAGGCTACAATGTGTATGTGGATATACATGTTTCTCTGGAAGCCCTGGTCAGTCCCTAAATGTGAGTCAAAGGAATAGCATCTTCATATTTTAAAGAAACAATATCTATTCTAAGTAGCGAGTATGTAAAGCTGTAAGCTCAAAGGTCCAGGGTTTGCCCCTATAAGATCTACCTAAGATACAAAGTCCAGTTAGGACATCTCTGTCAGGAATGAGTTCTCTCACAGGTACATGTTTGCAATTTGGGCCATTCTTCAGGGCTTTTCATGTTATGTAGGAACTGTTTTGTTATCTACTGACTAAACTTTTAACATAATGAGAGAGGTTGGGGCTGGAGTGGGGAGCAGGGTTGTTTAAGAAGAAAAGCTGTTGAAAATAACTACTTTCCTTCCTTTTTGTGTCACTTGAAGGTATAAATAATGACATAAGTAACTTGTAGTCTTAATATATTTTGGGTTCCTAACCAAATTTTAAATAGCATCTTATAAAATAGTGTTGAATAATATATTTATAAGTAAAATATTTCTTTGAACCTACAGAAGTAAGTTTAATATTAAATGAATTACAAGTTTATCTGGCTATATACTTTTATTTTCTTGCTTTCATCCCTTCCTATTATTAGTGCTTTATTATTTCAAATGAATGACAAGGGGAATCAGATAAAGATACTTAAATATTAGGTAAATATAGGTATCTGTAACTTAATTTCCTGTAGTTAATTCATTCCTCTGTTTGTATTTATATTAGGAATGTGGCTTTACCAAGGATTTGATACTATTTGCAACCTTTAATGAAGGTAAAAACCCTAACATTTTCAACTTATAATTATCTTGATGAGTCATATATCATATTAGCTTTTATTTTACTCTTTTATTTTTCTTTTTCCCCTCACAGTTAAAAGTCAAAATTCTTTGGTAAAAGGTCTTAAGCTTTCTAATTCCTATGAAGATTTTGAATTGAAGAAATTACTATTCAATATAATTGTGATCTTATGTAAAGATTTAACTACTGTACAGGTAAAGAGTAATCAAAACAAAAATTAAAACTGTCTCAGTATATTGTATAACTTTTTAAAAGTCATAGCTGCAAATCTGTGCTTGACCCATATGTTTACCATAAAAAGTAACAAACTCTTACTGGCTGGAATTTCACCTTTTCAAATTTTTCTTTGTTTTTCTGTAAATAAAATGTGAACTTACCTAAATCTAAACCACCTAAACCAAAGCAGGAGAACCTTAGAGATTTATTTATGTATTTAGGTCTTCTCAGTAAGAGAACATAAGATGGAAGAAGATCCATAGAGGCCCATTTAGCCCAATAGTCTTGTCTCTGGCCACAGTAACAAGGGTTGATTCTGCTAGAGGAATAAATGCTAACCTCTATGCAGCCAACCTCAAGCCCTTCTGAACCTGACTTTTCTCCATACCAACCTAACATCTTTGGGTTTTTTTATTATCCATAAATTTATCTTAATACTTTAAATCCTGCATAGCAGCATGATATAATTTAAAGAACACTGGAACTGAATTTCACTTGTCTTATCACCTACTAGTTATGTGGCCTTGGCAAAGTCATCTAAACTTTCTGAGGCTCATTTCCTTCTGTGGAAGGAAGGGTACAATATATCTTCCCTGCTCACAAGGCTGTTGTAATATTGATTCATAAGATTAAGATGAAGCTGTCAAAAACTGTAAAGTGACAAAAAAAAATGTACTACTAACAATTCTATTAGTTTCGTTATTTCGTACATTAAGTGAAATTTCATTTAGTCCTAAAACTCTTCCAAGCTCTAGGAGTTTACTATGAAAAAGAACTGGAAATTCATTTTATCAGTATTATTAATGATGATATAAAGGTGGTTTACCATAGTAGTTAAGGCTTAAATCAGTTGGAATTCAGGGCTGTTACTTTCTAGCTATGTGACCTTGAATAAGTTGTTTAGTTTCTGTAGATCACACATATCTGTACTTCAAAATGGGTATAACACCCACCTCATGGAATTATTATGAGGATTAGAAGAACTCAGAATTTTCTTGGTAATGCAACTTTGAGGAATATGTGTATACTAAAAAATGCTGAAAAAGAAAAATATCTTTACAGTTATAACTTTATTAGTTATATCAAATATATATATATACTTTATATGACCTAAATATATTTTCTGAAATGCCAGATATATAATATTCAATGAAATATGATTTATTATAGTGGAGTGTTATGTAACTTTTTAAATGATAGACATAAAAACAATAAAATTTATACTACAATTTATAAGTCAAATGGTACAGATACTATGTGTGTGAGCAACAGAATTAACTAATTTTTGTGTGTCATATACTGCTGTCCCAGTAATAGTAGTAGTAATAATGAACATGTGTACTGTTATTTGCAGTTCATAGAATATTTCAAAAACATTATCTGCTTAATACTATAGTAATGCTAGAACTACTTGTTATTTTTATTCCTGTTTTCTCAGTTCGATGTGGACTAGTAGGAAAATTAGGACAATTCATAGATGTTCTTGTGAAAGTCTTAATGGAATAATGCCAAATGAAAAGAAAATTGAATAGAATATAGCACATGGTATGTTACTATCTTGTGCACCACAAAGATGTATCACTGAGAATCAGCTATAAAACTAATTTTATTTTCATTTTAAACAGATATGCATTTTTGTTTTATTTATATTGAAATTATGGATTCAATATGATTCTAAAATTCAAGACATGTTATTAAATATGGTTTATGATATGACTGGCATTCATTGGACAGAATATTTGTATAAGTTACGCTTTGTGTGCTTAAAAGTTAGCCATAGTTATTACTTCAGACAAAATTGATTGTAATAGTATACAATTGAGTCTGTGAAATGTTTCCTTTATAAAAAGAGGGAGGGAAGAAAAAAATGCCAGCAGTTTATTTGTCCCAAATTTTCTACTCCTGTGGTTCTATCATAAGGAAGAACTAAACCAGTGGACTGAGCGCCGGCCTGTGAACCGAAGGGTTGCCAGTTTGATTCCCAGTCAGGGCACATGCCTGGGTTGTGGGCCAAGTCTCCAGTTGGGGCGAGTGAGAGGCAATCACACATTGATGTTTCTCTCCCTCTCTTTCTTCCTCCCTTCCCCTCTCTCTAAAAATAAATTTAAAAAAATATTTTTTTAAAGGAAGAACTAAATCATATATAAGCAGCAAAGACAAAAAAAATTAACACTTACTTTATAATACTGTTGCCTTGAGAGTACATATCCCAGAAAAGGGGATCATAGCCAACTATTGTTATTATTGAGTTTGGTTTTGCATGATTTTTTATTTTTTACTTTTTGGATACTTAAATAGGTTGAGATCTTTAGGAAGGAAATACTTTGAAATGACTATAATAAAACATCAAAGTGGAAATATTTAATCTTCTTAGATTAAATAAAATTGTTTTATTTATGTTTCTAACAAAGTAGTCTTTGCCCCTTTCTCACAGCTACTAATTGATGGCAAAGTTGTTTTGGCTTTGTTTACCTATGTTAAAAAGCCTGAGAAGCACAAAATAATTGAATGGTCTGCAGCACAGTATGAAGAATTACAGCTGCATGCAATTGCCACTTTGTCCTCGGTGGCTCCGTTATTAACAGACGAGTATATGCTGTGCCAGGGAAACGCTCAAATCCTGACATTTCTGGAATGGTGTGAGAGTGAAGGTGAGTGGCCCTCAGAGGCCCCTGTCAGAATTTTAATCTGCATAGTTCAACTGAACTCTCAAAGTATGCAGAGAAAAATCTTTTCCTGTGATTTTGATGTACTTCCATGGTTTAAGAAAAAAAGAATCTGTGATTTCATTTAAATCAGACATTAGTAAACATCATAACTAGAGTTGATGCACACCTCTCAGTAAAAGAAGTTACACATGTAGTCTGATTTACAGTTCTGTATCATAAGGCCTATCCAACAATTATACAATAATAAGTTCTGCAATATTTTAATTATTCATTCAACAAATATTTATTGAATGCCTACTAGGTACCAGATACTGTTTTAGCTGCTAAAGATACGTTTATGTTCAAAATAAATAAAATCTCTGCCTTCATGGAGTTTAAAATCCAGATCTCTAGTCAGAAGTTAACAGTTGCACATGTGATCTACCAAATTAGCAGAGCCCCAATTTGTTGAATATTTTGTTCCAATTCTCATAACTCATAGAAAGGAAATATGACATATATTCTTTTTGAAAATAATTTATAAGGAAGATACTACATTATTTCCTGGTTGTAATTTTGTTCTAGAAATGATTTTGTATGGTGCATTTTCATTACATCAGTAATATCACTCATTTATCCATCAGGGAGTAAAAAGTTACAGCTTTTTTTTTAGTCTCTAGTTTCTAATATGCTGAGTTACTAAGTTTAGTCTTATTAAATAAAATAATTATTCTATTCTTTATGATTATAGAAGACTATATCATTGTAACATTTATGTTTACAAAAGAATATAAGGCAAAGAGGAAATGCTACCTAACAAGAGGAAGACTAATGGCTAACAATTATTGAGCACCAACTATATGATGGGTCTTAAGCAATTTTAAGTATTAATTTATTTAGTTCTTACAACAAATCCAAAACTTATAGGTATTATTATTATTTCTGTTTATCAGATGAGTATAAATCAGTAAAAGAACTTAAATAACTTGCTCCTGGCTACACAGTAAGTGGCAGAGCCAAGATTTAATGCGGACAGTCTAGCTCCAGAACCCACACTTGTAACCAACATACAATACTCAGAGGAGTATTTTAAACTTTTTAAAAAAGCTTCAAACATAAAGTTACTTCTAAAAGAACCTTTTAAAGAATGTATATTGTAAAGAAGAAAGGCAGACTTGCCTTGCTATTTATCAAGACCTAACATAAAACACATAATTAAAATTCTGTTGTACTAGGCCAGGAATAGACCACTGGAATGGAATATATGGGAGACTGGTTTTATCATATGATATTGCTAATCAATGAGAGAAGGATGGGCTGGAGCAGTTGGCCCTCCACATGAAAAAATAAAAATTAGATCCTTTCATCTTGTTAAAAAAAATCAATTATAAAATGAGTTAAAGCCCTAAATATGAAAAGTTAAGCTCTAAAAGTTTTAGAAGAAAATATGGGAAAATATCTTTATGATTCCAGGTTCACAAAGAACTCCTATATATCAAAAAGAAAATAACTCAATAGAAAAGAAGATAAAGAATAAAGACTGCCAAATGACAGAGGAAAATCTCAAATTTTCAAAAAATGCTAAAAGACATAACCCCATTGATAATCAGAGAAATACAAATTAATATAACAATGAACTACCACTTCACATTTAACAAATTGGGAAGAATCTATTAGTCTTATATATTATATTCATATAACCACTGTGGGAAAAAATTTGGCAACTTCAGTAAAATTCGGTGTGAGTGCACCCTATAGGTTCTTGTGTCACATGACAAAACTCTTCTCAGTGGGAATAAGAGGATGTGCACCAGAATGTTTATTGTAACAGTTTGTACTAGTGAATGGAAAAACTGTGATTTATCTATAAAATCAATACTGAAAGCAATTAAAATGAATGCTCTAGATCTACTTTTTAACAATTTGAATAAATTTAAAAACAAATGTTGAGTAACAAGTTACAAAAGATACATACAATATGATACACTTGAAAAAACTTTAAAGCATGTACTTCTATGTCTGATATATTGTTCAGTTTATTTGAAATGTTTTGTGTTTTAAATTTCATGATATAAAGTAAATTGTTACTCTTTCTGCACAGATTCCTTCTTTAGTCACGGTAACAGTTTTCATGGTACAGGCGGCCGTGGCAACAAGTTTGCCCACATGCGGTACACTTTAAGACTCCTGAGAGCTATGGTTTACCTTGAGGATGACACTGTAAACAAGGATCTTTGTGACAAGGGAACAATTCAGCAACTGATAGGTAAAACAGAACATGTTTCATACTGATGAAAGTAGAATATTTACAATGAGAGGTTTTGTTTAAAATGTTTTTCTACAAATCTATTTTGTCTTTATAGATGAGAAACTCCTGAATATTTTCTTGATTTTTGTTTCATATTGTTGTTATAAATCAGTTTCTTTACTGAAACCTCATGATCATTCATCCTTTAAATATTTGTTTTTTCAATTCAGAAACCATTTCATTTAGGATTATCTTTTTCTTTTTTTTTAAATGGGTTATTGTTGTTTCATTGTTCTAGTAATAAGATTACCACTTTCTGGCCAAGCCTTTTGGAGTCGTTTTAAAAAAGGATAACATTACATTTCCCAGTGCATCTGACAAACCAGAACACAGGGACACTGATATATACAGAAACATACACAGGAGATTCTTTTCTGATATGAAATATCAGGATGTCCTTGATTTTCAACTTAGAATTGACTATGCTAAGTTGCCTTGTCCCCAAAATACATATATGTGAGCTCAGTGTAAAATTCAGAACCCCTTTTTAAAAAACTTTTTACCTTTTGTTAAATAAAAAAACAAGTAGTATGCCAGCCTTAACCTTTCCTCGCTTTGAAAAGTAAGAACTATTTTAGTCATATTCATATTCACTGATTAAGTGATATAATTTGCTGGATGTCAATTAATTACAAACGCCTACTCAAAAACTCTTCTGTTAAATTGAAGTGCCTACTCTTCCATCATTAGTAGAGTGGTGCTCTCTAATAATAATACCAGTAAGCAAAGTAAGGATATTGAAAAGGGGGCTAGGGAAAACCATCCACCTTATTAACAAGTTTGCTTAGGATGACCAAACCTGAAAGTAGACTTTCTCACTTTTGTGCACATCCCGTTGTACAGAAAAGTCAGTCTAAGACCCCAGCCTAACTGGATGGAGCACAGGAAATACCGTTTTCCATTTTCCAGGAAGAAGTCTTAATCTTATCTGGGTGGGAAGGGGTAAGGAAATGAAAAAACAAGTAACAAGCGTTCTTTTCTTAGGACCTTTTCCCTTTAACTTGACAAAAGCTGATCTTTATCATGTGAGAGTTGTCACATTCTTACCGAATCTGACCATGGGCTCTGTAGTAGTCAAGTGCTCAGCAAATCGTAACTGCATTGTAAATGTAGATGTTTATACACCTTTTACTGGGATTACAAACGTACACAGCAGGACACCAGGGGACTTGCCCTTAATGAGAACAAAAGAAAAGATGTGTATCATAGAAAGATAGCATGTGTTACCATGCACCATTAATAAGACTATTAAATCATAGAATAAATACCATAGAAACTAAAAGGTTTGGATAGTTGTCAAGGCTGGGCAATTTTTTAAAATCTAGTTAACATTTACTGAGTCTTATTATTGACAGGATATTGTTCCAACTACTTTAAATACACAATCTCATTTAGTCCTCATGATAATTATTGGTGTCGGTACCTATTTTATAGATAAGAAAGTTAAGGAACTTACCAGAAGCTATACATCAGGAGGTGGGGGGAGAGGGAACTAGGGAGTTATTACTTAATAGGTAGATGAAACTTTTGTGAATTTGAGTCAGGCCCAGATTGTGAGTGGTTTTGAATATAATGCAAAGGGTATAATTATAGTGTAGAAAAGGTGCCTTTACTGGATGTCTACGGTATGCCAGGCATATACCTAATCCCATTAAATCTTTACAACTCCCCTATTTGATAAAAATTATTAGCCACATTCTTGCCAACAAAATGGACATTTTTATTCTCCCTAAATCATGAGAGTAGGTGGCAAAAAGTAAGGAAAAAAAGCCTGACCTCTCTTCACATGCTCTTTATCTGCTATATTCCTCTCCACTCTTTCTTTATGACAGATGTTTTATTCTCTTTTGATTTCTGTCATTTGATGAAAGCTATAAGCCCTGATATTACACATTAATACAAACAAAATTTTGCTTGTGATTTATTTCATTGCATAGGAATTTGATTTCCTTCACAGGGACAGACTATAAAAACAAGTTTTATGAAGAATTATTTCTCATTTTTATCTTTATTATTTTCATTTTTATTTAAAATTGTTTACAGTTTTAAATTATAAAATACATGTAGTATTAAATTTACCATCTTAATCATTTTCCAGTGTACAGTTCACTAGTGTTAAGTACATTCATATTGCTTTGCAACCAATCTCCAGAATTATTTTGATCTTATAAAGTAATAACTTCCTATTCCCCTTGCCCCACCCCCAGCCCCTGGCATACACCATTCTACTTTCTGTGTCTATGAATTTGACTACTCTAAGTTTGTCATATTAGTGGAATTATATAGTATTTGTCTCTCTCTGACTGGTGTTTCACTTAGCATAATGAAGTGAAGATTCATCCATGTTGTAGCATATGTTACAATTTCCTCCCTTTAATTTTTTAACTTAGAAAAACTGATTTAAACAATTCAAACTTATTATCTTAAAGTTATGCAGTGCAGAAATATAACTTCATCTTACCAAGATAAAATCAAGGTGTTGGCAGGGCTGGTTTCTTTCTGGAGGCTCTAGGGGAGAATCTGTTTCCTGGCCTTTTCCAGCATTTAGAGGCCACCTGCACTCCTTCAAGCCAGTAAGCCCAGTTGAGTTTTTCTCAGTTCACCTCACTGGTCCCTTTTAAAGGATGGATAATATTCCATTATATGCATATACTACCTTTAGTTTATCCATTCATCCATCAATGGAAAGTTGGGTTACTTCCACCTTTTGGCTGTTGTGAATAATGCTGCTATGAACACAGGTGTAAAAATATTTATTTGAAACCCTGGTTTTAATTATTTTGGATTTATATCCAGAAGTAGAATTACTGGATCATATGGAAATTCTATTTTTAATTTTTTAAAAGAATGGCCATACTGTTTTCTATATTATACATTCCCACCAACAGTGCACAACTTTTCCAGTTTTTTCACATCCTTTCCAGTGCTTGTTTTGTTTTGTTTTATAGTAGCCAGCCTAATGGATATGAGATGGTATCTGTTGTGGCTTTGATTTCCATTTCCTTCATGGTTAGTGATGTTGAGCATCTTTTCATGAGATTTTTGCCGTTGTGTGTCTTCTTTGGAGAAATGTCTACTTAAGTTATTTGCCAGTTTTTAAATCAGTTGCTTGGTTTTTGTTGTTGAATTTTAGGAGTTCTTTATATATTCTTAGTATTAACATCATATATGTGCTTTGCAAATATTTTCTCCCAGTCCTTTAGTTGCCTTTTCAGTCTGTTTACTGTGTCCTTTGAGACACAGAAATGTCCTGTTTTTTCTGTCAAATTGCTATAAAAATTTCTCATTGCTTAATCTTAATTTGTATACTCATCTTTTAATAAAAATTATTGTTTGCTTTCAATATTATTTTGTATTGGTTTTGGGTGTACACCATAGTGGTTAGACAATCATGTACTTTACAAAGTGTTTCCCCTGATATTTCCAGTACCCACCTGGCCCCATATGTAGTTATTACAATATGATTGACTGTATTTCCTATGCTGTACTTCACATTCCCGTGACTGTTTTTTAACTACCAATTTGTGCTTATTAATCTCTTCTCCTCTTTCAAGGTCCAGGCAATCTTAACAAGGACCTTTATTGAGCTGGGGTGTAAGGTTAGGAGAGAGAGGGGCGGGGAGATGGTCTTTCAAGCAAAGGGACAGCATGAGCAGAGACATGGTGCTAAAGTATGCATCATGGTTTGTTCAGAAGTAGCTTAAGTGGAGTCAAAGTTTTATGACAGTAAGTTTGTCTGTCTAGTCAGGGCCAAGCTAGAAAGAATTTCGAATGGCAGATAATAGAGTTTGAACTCTACCCTCTTTAGGCATGGGGAACCACTAGTGGTTTTGATCAGAGAAGTTATATGTATAATGCAGTTTTAGGAAAAGGACTCTGAAAGAAATCTATCAGATGATTTAGAACGGAGCAAACAGGATAAAGGCAAGGAATTAAAGGATACTGAAGTATAACGAAAATAATTCAGTATGAACATAATAACATGTGGTACAGACAACAGGGAAAGTGACACGCCTGCACCAAGGCAGGAAGGAGGAGATAATCTAGAAAGGAAAAGCAGACCTATGGGCAGCCAGCTTGGATTTCTAGAAGATGCTCCTGATAAACGCACACGGGTCCTTGAGCCCATGGCCTGCCCCTGCACTGGGCTCCCAGCCTGCTCTACTAGCCTCCCTGCAGGCTGATCCCTCCCTGTTCCTATAATTCATCCTCACAGTTTCAAGGATTGTCCCTCTTTGGCCAGCTGTGGAGAGAGGCTGTGATTTCCAGTCCTTCTACTTGAGAACATAGCTCCACATCATCTGCTAATGCCAGTGACCCCTTTAACAGAGGAAAAATGACTCTTGTTCCTCATCTAGAACTTAAAGGAAAATTTCTTTCCGAGTCAGAATTTTATTGTAACTGTCATTCCATCGGTGTAAGTGACTGTTTTCAAGTCCTTTAAAATTCTGATTAGAGACAAAGGAGAGGTTTTTTTCCCCTATCCTCACTCGAAGACATGCTTATTGATTTTAGAGAGTAGGGTAGGGACAGAAACATCAATGTGAGAGAAACCTCAATCAGTTGCCTCTCTTATGTGCCCTGACCCCAGGACAAACCCACAAGCTAGGAATGTGCTCTGACCTGGAATTGAAAGTGCTACCTTTCAGTGTGCAGGACGACGCTCCAACCAGTTGAGCCACCTGGCCAGGGCCAAAGGCAGGATTTTAAAGGACATGGGAATGCTGCTATCTAAAGTTGTTGAAGACACCTTTGCATAGATATAAGGAGTGGATGCAGGAAGAAGTAACAAGAAAAGAAAACATACTTGTAGAGGTCTTCCACTTTTGCTTAAAACTGACTGTTAAAGAGGAAAGGATGAGGCAAGCTATGATCAGACATTTGGTTCATATATTTGCAAAGGCAGTCATTTCTGCCTTACAAAACTGCACATTTTTAATTGTTTTGTTTACTGAGCAAAGTATCAGGTTGTCAGGACATCTTAATGACACATTATTAATTCTGAACTAGAAATTCTGTAGAGATGGGACTACTGATTTATTGAGAGCTCAAAGAATCCATTTATCATCTTCTGTCTACATCTTCTAGGCAAATATGCATTGAAAATAGACCATTTTAAATTAGTCTCTCGCTGAAGTTTTATAAGGATTTCCAGACAGTAATTGATCAAAATAAAAATACAGTGTCCAATAACTTTATATTCTTTAAATTTTTTCATACCAGGACTCTTTAAAAATACAATAAGCAAGTTTAATGACAAGGAGGAGGCCATTATTTTGGAAATTCAATCTGATATATTACTTATTTTATCTGGTCTTTGTGAAAATAATATTCCTAGGAAGGTATGTATGCTCATGAATCAAAGTTTTGTGTAGACCTCCCACTCACATAACGGTTTGAACTTTTTCTTAGTAAGTGTCCGTAAATGTTGGTGCTCTTTAATTTTGTGAAGATTTAATTTAATATTCTTTTTATAGGGTATAATTATATACAGTAAGGTGTATAGATCTTAAGTATATAGTTCAATAGGATTTGACGGATGTATACATTCATTCAACCAATGCCCTCATTAAAATATAGAATATTGTTATCTCCCTATAATATTCATTCATGCCCCTTAGCAATCATTCTTCCACTTGCCACAAGGAAATCACTATTCTGATTTCTATCCCCATAAATTAGTTTTTCCTATCCTTTAACTTTATATTAGTGTAATCACAGTATTCACTCTTTCATATCTGGTTCCTGTCATCCAGCCATTGTATTTCTGAAATATATCCATGTTGTCGCACGTGTCAGTAGTTCATGCCTTTCTGTTGCTGAATAGTATTTCATTATTTGAATATACCAAAATTTGCTTCTCTCCATTCCCCTATTATAAACTTAGGTTGTTTTCATTTGGGACTATTATCTATAAAGCATAAATGAACATTATTTTAGTAGTCTTTTTGTGGACATAATGCTTTCATGTGTTTTTGGGTAAATAACTAGTACAATAGATACATCATAAAATAGGTGTATGTTTTTAAGAAACTGGCGAACAGTTTTCCTAAGAGAGTTGTACCATTATAAATGCTGTTCTGGGTTTGAATTGAGTTCATACCTAAAACTATGTTAGAAAAGGAGCTAATTACCTTTGATCTTTTTTAACTCTATAGCAAACTCTTGAGTCTCAGAAATCTATAACTTAAATAGCAATGACAGAATTGGAAAGATTAAAATAAAAAGTTATGAAGGTTTTAATAACAGGATTTAAGAGAAAGGGGACAGGAACAGCAAGTGCATCCTTAGCTCCAAGCTTTGATGCAACTTCTCCTGATATTCTACCACTCTGTGTCTGTGCTATTCTGGGAAAATACTCAGCCTTGCTTATTGGGAGCTAGAACTCAACAATGGGCAATGAGAAAGGTAATTGATAAGAGACAAATATCAACTGGTAATAACTTCATATAAATTATTAAAGTTTTAACTACTATTTATATATTACTTTGTCTTTTGGGAGCATTAGAAAATTTTCTGTGATAGAATTTTAGCCTCAAATTAACTTGTTGCTATCTAGTATTCATCTGACGTGGTGGTTGACTACATTGATTTTACTGTGGGAGAAAATCATGGGGCAAGTATTATGGTTATTTTTCTAGAAGAGAGAGAAAGTGAAAAAACATGCAAAGGAACATTAAGCTGGGCTTTTGATTGATGCCCTCTCTTAAAATGATTTGCTTTACAATAGTTTGTCTTAAATTCCTGAGAGCAAGTGAGTACAAATTCAGAAACAAAAATCTGTATTAAAAATACTAGTTTTGTAACAATGTTATTTATCTGTTCTTTTTTAAAAAAAAAACAGTTTGAGGGGACAGAATAAAATGTGAAAGGAAAGGATTTATTTAAGTCAAGAAATAATTTTAAATAAATCTCTTAGGAAATTTTTGGAACTGAAGGAGTGGATATAATTCTTCATGTAATGAAAACAGACCCCAAGAAGTTTCAGAGTGGATTAGGCTATAATGTGCTTCTTTTTAGTACATTGGACAGCATTTGGTGAGTATTATTGTACCCAAGTTAGATGGAATCACAATACAAGAAAATTACTTTGATAGCTACGTATGTCAATTTTCTTCTCTCAATGTCATTTTTTTTCAATAGTCCAGAAATGAAACTTACCAATGTCCTTTGGAAGGTAAGATTGTCTGTCACTCAATTATAAAACAACTCTTGTTTCTAAACTTAAATTCTTGTTTTTGTTATTTGAACCCATTCCATTTTGGCCTGGTCTGGGAAAACACTAGCATCTATTATTACTCACATAGTATTATTACTCACATAGTATTATTCGTATACCTGAAGACTTGAATTCCTCATTAATCTTTTCTTTGGGGGTTGAAAACCAATTAATTAGGTATTTCCTAACCAATATTGTTTTCCAAACTTTGTAGCATTTCTGAGGGTAAAAAGACTGCTATTCTTAATATTAATTTGTAAACTTTTGTCTTAGAAAAAGTTACTTGACTTTTATTTATCATAAACAGTTAATATATTTCTTTAGTTCTATTTGGGTGGTATTCATGAAAGTCACACTACAGCACATTGTAAAAACACGGATGACTTTAGATCAAATGAACCTAAAGATATGTACAGAATATTCCACCCAATAGCAGCAGAATACAAATTCAAGTGTTCTGATATTATGATTTATAATCAGGAATATAGATTAGGCCCATTCCTAGTATTGAGTTCCTGAAACACTTGTAATTTCCTAGTCAATAAGAGCAATGGGAGCATCTATTGTTATAATATTTGGTCTTTTACTCTCATCTCCTATAATAGCTCCAGAGTAATGAACATTTTGTTATTCATAACAAGTCCTTTTCAACTACATCTGAGTTCACGTTAATGAGATGATTTTTGGAAAGCCCCTAGGTAGCCACAGAATGGGGCTTGGTTGAGAGGGGAACCAAACATATAATTGATTAGAGTTGGATATTTCACCCCACCCTTAACCTCCAGGGAGAGGAGAGAGGCTAGAGACTGAATTTAGTCACCTGTGGCCAATGATTTAATCAGGACTGCTTAATGAAGCATCAAAAAAAATCCTAAACTATGCGACTGAGAGTTTCCAGGTTGTTGAACACGTGGTTTCTGAGTGGTATGGAACTTCTCCCATACCTTGCATTATGCACCTCTTCCATCTGGCTGTTTGCAGGTTGATGCTTTTATAACAAAACAGCAACCTAGTAAGTACAGTTTTCCTTAGCTCTCTGAGCCCCTTTAACAAATTTTCCATTTCAAGAAGGGGTGGAACGATTGATATGTAGCCAGTTGGTCAGAAGCACAGGTGACAACCTGGCCTGGAATCCAAGGTGGGAGCAGGGAGGGAGAGCAGTCTTGTGGAACTGAGCCCTTCACATGTGAGCTCTGATGCTAATTCCACATAGAAAGCATCAGAATTGAATTGAATTATGGGACACCTAGCTGGTGTCTGCAAAGATTTAGAGATTTGTTTGGTGTGGGGGGAAAACCTGCATGTTTGGTGGCCAAAAGTGAATTATTGAGAGTATAGTGTTGAGGGAAACACAGAGTTTTTGTTTGTTTGTTTATTTGTTTGTTTATTTTTTAACAAGTGCACATGAAATATTCTCTAGGTTAGGTCACATGCCAGGTCACAAAACAAGTCTTAACAAATTTAAGATTACAGAAATCATTTCCAGTATCTTTTCTGACTATAGTGGAATAAAACTAGAAATTGATAACAAAAGGAAATCAGGAAAACTCACAAATGAATCAAAATTAAACATCAAACTCTTGAAATAACCATTGAGTCAAAGACAGAAACAAAGGGGAAATTAGAAAATTTCTCAAGACAAACTAAAATGGAAATTTTAGTTTTGTATTACATACCAAAACGTATGTAATACAGCAAAGGCAGTACTAAGAGGAAAGTTTATAGTGTTAAATGCCTGCATTGAAAAAGAAGAAAGATTCAGACAACATTACTTTACACTACATGGAACTAGAAAGCAAAGAACAAACTAAGCCCTAATTAGAAGAAGAAAGAAAATAATAAAGATTATAGTAGGTAAATGAAATAGATAATAGAAAGAATCAACAAATCTAAGTTGGTTTTTTGGAAAGATAAAATCTACAAACCTTTAGCTAAACTATAGACTAAGAAAAAAAGAAGATTCAAGTAACATCATCAATGAAAGAGAAGACATCACAACGAATGCCACACAAAAGATTATAAAGTACTATCATAAATATATGCCAACAAATTAGACAACATAGAAGAAATGAATAAGTTCCTAAAAACATACAACCTACCAAGACTAAGTCAATAAGAACTAGAAAGCCTGGACAGACAATAAGAAGAAGATTGAATCAACAGTGAAAATTTCTCAACAAAAAAAGCCCGGGACCAGGTAGCTTCACAGGTAAATTTTACCAATATTTTAATAATTAATACCAATCCTTCTTAAACTCTTCCAAATTCTCTTTATGAGAACAGTAGCACCATTATGCTAAAACCAAACAGAGATACTATAAGAAAAAACTATAGACCAATACCCCTGATGAATACAAATGCAGAAGTCCTCTAAAATATACTAGCAAACCGAATTCAGCATCACATTAAAAGGATAATACACCATGACCAAGTGAGGTCTATCTGTGGGGTACAAGAATGATTCAGTATATGCAAATTGATCAATGTGATAACACCACATTAACAGAATTAAAGAAAAATTACATATGCATCTCAATAGAAGCAGAAAATACATTTGACAAAAGTTAATGTGCTTTCATGAGGAAATACTCAATTAAATTATGTAGAGAAGGAACTTATCTCAACAAATCAAGGCCATATATGAAAAGCCCACAACAAACATCACACTCAGTAGTGCAAAGCTGAAAGTTTTTCTTCTAATATCTGTAACAAGGCAAGAACACCCACTCTCGCCACTTCTACTCAATATGTACTATGAACTCTAAAATAAAAGGCATCCAAATCAGAAAGGGAGAAGTAAAAATACTGTTTGCAGGAGACACAATCTTATACATAGAATACCCTACAAACTCCACCAAAAAAAACCATTAGAACTAATAAATTCAGTAAAGTCGTGGGATACAAAATCAACATACAAAATTCAGCTGCATTTCTACACACCAATAATGAACTACCTGGAAAGGAAATTAAGAAAATAATCTCATTTACAACAGCACCAAAAAGCATAAAACAATTTAGGAATAACATAACCAAGATAGTGAAGGACTTATACACTGAAAACTATAAAATGCTGATGAAAGAAATTAAAAGCCGACAAATAAATGGAAAGACTTCTTGTGTTATGAATTGGAAGAATTAATATTGTTCAAATTTCCATACTTCCCAAAGTGATCTATAGATTCAGTGCAATCCCTATAAGAATCCTAAAGATATTTTTACAGAAATAGAAAATAAAATCCTAAAATTCATTTAGAACCACTAATCATCAGAGAAATGCAAATCAAAACCACAATGAGGTAACACCTCACACCTGTTAGAATGGTTATTATCAAGAAAACAAGATAAAAGTGTTGGTGAGGATGTGGAGAAAGGGAACTCTGGTACACTCTTGGTGGGAATATAAAAATGATACAGCCATTATGGAAAAGAGTATGGAAGTTCCTCAGAAATTAAAAATAGTACTACCATATGATCTAGCAATTTTATTTTTGGATACTTACCCCCCAAAATTGAAATCAGGATCTTGTTCATAGCAGCAGCATTCACAATAGCCTAGACAAAGAAACAACCCAAATATCCATCAACAGGTGAATGGATAAACAAAAATGCAGTACATGTAGTGGAATATTACTTAGTCTTTACAAGGAAGGAAATTCTACCATTTGCAATAATATAGATGGACCTGGAAGACATTGTGCCAAGTGAAATAAGTCATTCACAGAAGGACATCTCTTATACATGATTTCTTTAAAATAGTCAAAATTCTAGAAGTAGACAATGATATGTAAACAGTAGAATGATGGAGTGAGGAGGTATGAGGAGTTGTTCAATGGGTATAAAGCTCCAGTTATACAAGATTAGTAAATTCCAGATTTATAAGATTAGTGCTTATAAATCTGTACAACGTAGTGCCTATAGTTAACAAGAAAGTATTGTGTACTTAAAAATTTGTTGGTAGATCTCAGGTTGTGTTCTTATTGCAAAAAAAAACAAACAAACAACAACAACAAAAAAAAAGATGCAAGGAAACTTTTAGGGGTGATGTTTTCATTAACCTGAACTGTGGTGATAGTAACACCAAACTCATTAAATTGTATACACTAATTATATGCAGATTTTTGTATTCCAATTATACCTAAATAAAGTTGAAGGGAGGAAAACTCTGATGAATACTACTTTTCATAAGATTAAGTATGTAGTTTTACTCATTGCAAATTCACTATTTAAAGTGAGAGGACCACTCAGCTTTCATCCAGATACACATTGGCAATGGGGCTAATCAACTATCTAGTTTCTTTTCTCCTATAGAAAAGAGAGATATAGTGGCAACATGAAAACCTGATCGTAAGTTTCAGTGGCAAATTCTTAGTGACCAAAGCACTGTATTTAGCATAGTAAAATGTTCAGAGATGAGCATTAATAGGTACCACCCTTACTACCTACTAACATATTGGGCTTCAGATGTTATTGTAGAAAATGTCTTGATGTTTTCTTTCTTCTTTAATACATCACAATTATATTAAAATGAAAATTAACCGATTATGGTTTATTTTTCTGTCTTTTATTATAACACAATCTAAAATCCCTTTGGATAAGAGATAAGGTAGAAATAACAAGTAATAAGTAAGTTCAGTGTTTAATTGGTGATACCAGGTATCTGATCTTTTTACTCATCTTGGGAACTAGAGTGTAGTTTACATTGACATAAACAAAAACAAGTTAGGGAGTATTCTTTTATATTTTTTAATTGAATTTATTGGGGTCACATTGGTTAATAATTATATAGGATTGAAATGTACAATTTTTACAATTTTATAATACATCATCTGTATATTGTATTGTGTTGTATTGCATACCCCACCTTTTATATTCTGTAAGGTTGTTATAAATTTCTTAAATAATTAGTAGAATTCACCAATTAAGTCATATGGGCCTAGAAGGCTTTGTAGAAAGGTTCTGAAATATAGCTTTCATCTTTTTATTCCTTCTTGTGTAGGTTCTGATAAGATGTACTTTTCTAGGAACTTCTTTATTTTGTCTAAATTTTCAAATTTACTGTTTCATGGTTGTTTGTACTATTCTCTTTATTATCTTTAATGTCTGTAGGATACAACATGATGCCTTTTTTCTTTCTTTCTTTCCTGGTATTAGTCATTTCTTCCTTCTCTCTTATTTTTCCCTAATAGTTTTCACCAGAAGTTGATCAATAGTTATTAGCTTTTCCAAAGAATGAACTTGTGTGCTTTGTTGATTCTACTTTATATTGTTTTATATTTTATTAATTTCTATGTTCTTTTTCTTTCATTCAATTGTACCTTTCCTATTTCTCAAGATAGATGCCAGGATTATAGGTTTTCAACCTTTCTTCTGCGCTAATACATCCATCTAAGCTGTAAATTCTCTAATCACATGGTTTTAGCTCCAACTGTGTTTTAATGTGTTCTTTTTTGTCGACAAATTATTTTCTAATTATCATTGTGACTTTCTTTCTTGACCTTTGCGACATTTAGAAGTATATTATTTAATTTCTGAACAAATGGTGATACATTTTTTCTTTTATTGTAATTGTTATGATTGAAGAGGTAAAAGGCAAGCCCATGGCAGGCATCAGCAAGTACTAACTCAAACTGGGAACAAAATGAGGTGGTAAAACCTGAAACTACCTGAGTGGGAGGGGCCAGGCTGATGACCTTTATGCACCAACCCTCCAACCACCACACATACACACACACACACACACACACACACACACACGCAACAACCATTAAAAAACAAGCAGTAGAAACAAGGGTCTTTCTCTTCTTTTAAAAGAAAGAGCCGTGTTAGATAATTAAATTAATAATTAAGTTAACCATAAATAATTAATTAATAGCCATATTAAATAGGAAAAGGACAGAAAGTTGACTCCAGCAAGCTTACAATGCTTGAAAGACATAAGGGAGATCAGCCTCTGTTACTGGTCAGCAGCAGCAGCAGCAGCAGCAGCAACAATGGCTTGTTCAGCCTATGTCCACCCCCCACCCAAGGAAACACTGAAAGCAGCCCCTGCTACAGTTTCAGTATCACTCCCTGTGAACTGCATAGGCCTAAGCAGCAGGCATGTTAGCAAATAACCTCAACTGCAAGGATAAGATGAAATTAAAAGTCATCAAGTGAGGCATACCAACACTGTGAAAGAAATAGAGAGTGGATAACTTTTGAACAGTTACTAGAGTAACCAGAGGATACCTTTAAGAATAATTAATATCATGAAAGCAAAGGAGCATATTGCATCTACAGAAAAGAAATAGGCAGTTACGAAAAAGAATTGACATTGGTTTTAAAATAGTTGAAATTAAACTACACTGACAAAGTCTCTTCGAAGTTCAATTTTTAAGCAAAATAATTATTTGATTTCAGGGAATGTAAAAAAATACTTTGAAAAATTTTCGATAGAAATAAACTGACAAATTAGTTTAACAATAAATCCTGGTTAAATGAATAACTTCCTTTTTTATTTAAGGTGCTGCATTTTGGCTTGTTATGCCTCAGAGGATTACTTTCTTGAAAAAGAAGGCATTTTTCTTCTTTTGGATTTATTGGCAGTGAGTATAACAATTGTGAAACAAAAATAAATGTCTTTATTAACCCCTTCCAAACTGATTACCACAAAACATTTTTCTGTAATTAAATGTGCCCCCAAAGTATTCAAATGTTTGTTTTAATCAAAATCCCATTTGGAGATTTATAATACACACTGGCATATTAAAGACTCTGAAAACTCCCCCCATGAAGAAATCAGTTTGTTTAGGACAGTGTTCCCAAACCCATGACAGCAGAGAATTTGTTTTATGAGGTTTTCTTTTTCTCACCAATTTTTCAAGAAACAGTTTGTGAAGTGCTAGACTATGTCAAAACATGTAATTTTTTATTCATAACTGTTAACTTTTTCTCTTAATATTAAAAGTTAAGGACCACATTAACAAAAGGAGTAAAAATCAGCATTTTTTAAGAACTGTGTATAATTTGTAGATAATGTGAAGAAGGTAGTGTGTCATGGACCATTTTACAGAATACTCAGGAGTGAGCATACTAAGCCTTCCAGGACAGATGTTTGCCTGTTAGCAGCTGTGAAGAATGGCAACATGGCACTATTTTATCCTCAGAGTAGCCCCTGATGGCCTTAGTGATGTGAGTCCATAGCCAAGGTAACATGGGGGGAAAAGTATAATTTTGTTTTGTTTCAATAAAACGTTAGGAGATGCTCTCACAGAGTTCTAGTTATGTCACTGTTGATTGATGACACTCTTGATTTTATTAATAGAATAACAAGCCTACTTTGATTTAGCAAAGGTACTAAAGTTATTTGAGTTCTTTCATCCCTGAAAAAAAATTAGTTGAATGTAAACTGTAATTGAAAAATAAAACTCAAGTAGGAAAAAAATATATATATACATTACATTTCTTTTTAAAAAAAGGAAAATTAGTGCTGGCCAGTGTGGCTCAGTTGGTTGGAGTGTTGATTGGAGCATTGTACTGTAAACTGAAGGGCTGAGGGTTCAATTTTAGATCAGAGTACATGCTTAGGTTGCAGGTTCAGTCCCAGGTTCGAGATGCATACAAGATACAACTGATCAATGTTTCTCTCTCACATTGACATTTCTCTCCCACTCTCTCTTTCTCCCTTCCCCGCTCTCTAAAAATCAATAAGCATGTCATTGGGTAAGGATTAAAATAAAATTAGTTAACACTAGAGATAAGAGAGCAAACTCATTAGATATAAAACACTACAAACAAAAAAATAAGTAAATGATAATTGTAATAATAATTAAAATAACCCACCATGATAAACAGGCATGAGCATAACCAGAAATCCTTGGAAAGATCTGAAAATTGAACATATACAGAAGAATGTATGTGTGGCTCTACTACTGTAGTCCTGAATGATGTAGAGCTCACCATGTTTCTCTGAATGCAGTACAAGCATGCCCAGAGGCATGTGGTGATGTGTCAGGGGATTCTCAAAGTCCCAAAATTAATTTGGTACATCTTCCTGGAATCTTGCTTTTACCTAAATGTTTGGGAGTAAAGAGTTGCATTAAACATGTGTACATATATTAAATACTTAAATTTTATATTAACATTTAAGATTAGATAGAAGACTTCAAAGACATTTCTCACTTGTGCTCACTCTCATTCATCATTAGGATTTCTGTGATGGAAAGATACAAAGACTGGTAGGAAAAGTCATACAGCTCAGTAATTGTGAGCATAGGCTGGAATCCATACTTGTTAGCTGTGTAACATGGACAACTTATTTAACATCTCTGATATCAACTTCTTCAAAACAAAAATAACACTGTTTACTTCATACACTACTGGCAGGATTATGAGTGATTATGTGTATACATACACACATATGGACATATATATATGTATATATCTATATATATGTATATATATAGATATATTCGTATATATGAGGTCTGACCAGAAAAAGTCTAGCCATTGTTAAAACAGTTTGCATGACATCAATATAACCTGGCAGCCAAGGAGAGTGGATTGAAATGACGACTTCACTGTAGTAGTCAGTGGGGGTGGAAGATGCCATTGAGTGAGCATGTGTGCTGTGTGGCCTTCGCATTCAAAATGACTGAGTGAGTAGAACAATGAATCTGCATCAAATTTTACATTAAGCTTGAATATCCCTCCAAAGAAACTATTTGGATATATCAGAATGCTGCAGCTAAGGGCAGCTGGTGATTGGCAGCTTCATCACAACAACACGCCTGCTTATGCATCACCTCTTACGCAGAAATTTTTGTGCGTGTGAAACTCAAATCACCCAGTGACTCAGCCCCCATACAGCCCAGATTTGGAACCCTGAAACTTCTGGCTTTAACCAAAATTAAAATCACCTTTGAAAGGGAAGAGATTTCAGACCATCAATCAGAAAAATATCATGGGGGAGCTGATGGAGGGTGGTAGAACTGTGTGAGGTCCCAAGGAGCCTACTTTGATGGCGACTGAATTGTCATTGTCCTATGTACAGTGTTTCTTGGATCTTCAATAAATGTCTCTTTCATATTACATTGCTGGCTACCTTCTGGACAGACCTCATATATATATATATACACTTTATGTTCATATATATATATACACAATGTTATTCTAACATTAAAAATAGTATCTGACATGTTTTTGCTATGTGTTTTTCTGTTATGAATATAATTATAAGATTATGCTTAATGTAGTTTGAACCAGTCAAGTTGAATTACAATTACAATATTCTTTAATAAAGTTTTTAAAAAGTGAAATACAGAAATAAAAAGACTCATTTTTATTGATAGTTCTGCTTAACATACTCTGCTAAAATCTTAGGTTTGTCAAAAAAATTTGTTTAACTTTTTCCATGAAACAGAAGACACATTTTTCATTCTCACCAATAACTTTATTGATCTGGATATTTTGGTATGTCAGTTTACCTCCTGCTATTGACTTCTAGTGGGTAGAGGTCAGGGGTGCTGCTAAACATCTTCCAATGCATAAGACAGCCCCACAGCAAAGAATTATTTGCCCAACATGTCAGTAGTACCAAGAAACTGCGAACCACGTTTGACGTGTTCAGTCACAGCACCTTCTCCATACACTGCACAGATCTTTTTTTGCCTTCAGTTGCATTTTTACCTTTTTTAAATAATAAAGCATAATATGCTAAATGTTGCATATCTTCTTCCATCTTTAATATTAAAATGGCTGCACAAAAATTCACCAATTTTTATGTTTTTTTAATGGATGCTGATATGACAGCTGTCACAATACAATCTAGGAGAATTGTTTTGAATGAAGTTAAAGACAACTAAACACTACTAGAGCCATTGTATGGAAAAAAGTAAACAAATTTTTGGCCAACCCAGTATTTATTCAGTGTATAATAATTGCTAATAGTAAATATTATTGAGAGTTCATTATGTTATAGGCAGTCTCACATAACTCATCATAATAACTATCTTCCTTCATTTAACAAAAGAGGAAACTGATGCTTATAAACAACAGGTTACATGTTTCCTATTCTATTAGTAGTATACTTATAAGAGTTAATCAATAAAAATTATTTCACACAGAAACCATCACTGCGGAGGTTATTGCTGTGGATCACTTTTCTCTACCTAAATTTTGGTTTGCTGAAAACTAGTTTAACAAAACAAAGGAAATATGCTTGATGTCTGATAATTTTTCTTAAATTCTTAAATACTCTTTTATGGATGCTGATTTTCAAAATACAAAATTATACCTCATTTAGAGTTATTTTCAAATATGACTATCACTTGCAGTTACCATAAGTTCTTCTCTTAGTAACGACGAGGTTACCGCTACTATGAATCTTTACAAACATTGAAGCATGTAAGTTGGAAGGATCCTGTTAACTGCAGTGACAAATACAGCACTGTTGACCTTGCTCCACCTAAAATGAACATCTTTACTTTCTTTTGCACTCTCTCTTTTTCCTAGTCAACAAAACCAATTTCAATTTTGGTCATGATGTATGTTTGTAAATACATCAGAGTTATATTGAATCTTTTTTTTTTTAATTCCTAATGTTTGAAAATTTATTTATTACGATAGGCATCTGTTGTTTGGGATTTTTATTTGCTTTTTAATCCTCATAGAGCTCATTTTTTCATTGCTTTTAGAGAGTGGGGAAGGGAGAGAGAAACATCAATTGGTTGCCTTCCATAAGCACTGTGACTGGGGGTCGAACCTGCAACCTGGGTATGTGCCCTAAACCGGAATCGAGTCGCAATCTTTCTGTTGCAGGATGACACTCCAACCAGCTGAGCCACACTGGCCAGTGCAGTGAACATCTGTTTTAACATATTAGCACCAATCATACTCAAGTAGAGCATCAATTTTATAAGGCAATCATTTAGGAGAAACTTATTAATACAAATGTTTCTCCCTTTGCAAGGATGTATTTTAATATGTATTGCAACTTTTTCTTCTTCTGTTTCTTGCAAAAGTTGAACCAGAAAAAATTCTGTAACCTGATACTTGGAATAATGGTTGAATTTTGTGATAATCCCAAAACTGCGGCTCATGTCAATGCTTGGCGGGGAAAGAAGAATATAACAGCTGCTAGCCTTTTAATTAAATTGTGGAGAAAAGAAGAAAAAGAACTAGGCGTAAAACGTGATAAACATGGAATGATTATCGGTGAGTGTATTTATAGTTGTTTGTACAAGCAATTAGATACACGTTTGTTGTTAGGGATCTTAAAAGATTAGTAAAAGGGGACTTCTGGCCAAGATGGAGGCCTAGACTGAACCGCTCTGTCTCCCTCCACAACTAAGAAGGAATACAACTACTGCAAAACCAGAAATAACCAGAAGTTCCAAAAAATAAAGCTACATGGAAGTCCAACATATGAAGTTATAAAGAAGTGGTGCTTGTCCACATGGGTAGGAAGGGTGAAGCCGGGACAGAGAGGTCAAGTTGTGCTGGCGGTGGCAGCTGCAACAACGGCGGCAGGAGGGTGGTAAGCACAGACACCCATATTTAAAAAGGCGAGAAACACGTGGGGAGCACCCCTGGCTACAGACCAGACCCGTCAGCTCGTGATTCCAACGCCTGGGAAGGCAGACCCCCATTGCCTCGGACTGTGAAGGCTAGAGTGGGTGGGGACGGAAGAAGAAGCTCCCAGTCTCAGCAGAGAGTGAATGGCAAGAATCCATCTTGGACCCCCGCCCCCACACAAAATGCCACAGCATGGTAAGAAGGGTCGCTCGGTAGTGACGAGTGAACAGGGCTGCACCCCCTATAGCATAGGAGGTGTGACAGCCCCGCCCAGGAAGCAAAGGTAAACACAAAACGGTCAGGTTGGCACTGATCATAGTAGAGATCCCGGTGACGCAGCTGACCAGACAGCACATATCTAGTCTAATGAAGCAGCAGATAGGAAATCTTTCTGACGCACAGTTCAGAGCTTTGGTTATATGAATGCTTACAGACCTAACAGCAGGTCTTAAGCAAGACAAGGAGGGAATGAAGGCTAGTCCTGCTGAAATGAATGAAAACACATGCAAAACTAGTGGGAAGGGAAAGAAAACCAGGGGTCAAATCAACAAACAGTCAACCAGTGCAGAAAGAGAAAATGAAAAGTGAGGAAAATGAGGAGAGGCTCAGAAACCTATGGGACAGCTACAAGTGGGCCAACATCCAAATCATAGGGTTGCCAGAAGATGAAGAAGAAGAACTAGAAATTGAAAAATTGTGTGAAAAAATAATGAAGTAGAACTTCCTTATCTTGGGGAAAAAAATAGACTTACAGGTCCAGGAAGCACAGAGAGTTCCCAAAAAACTGGACCCAGGGTGAACCACAACAAGACACATTATAATCAAAATTTCAAAAATTAAGGATAAAGAGAGAATCTTAAAAGCAGCAAGAGAGAAGAAGAGAATTACATACAAAGGGGTCCCAATAAGACTATGAGCTGGTTTCTCAAAAGAAACTCTGCAGGCAAGAAGGGACTGGCAAGAAATATTCAAGGTAATGAAAAGCAAAAACCTACAACCACGATTACTCTATCCAGCAAAGCTGTCATTCAGAATAGGAGGGCAGAGAAAGTGCTTTTAGGACAAAGTAAAACTGAAGGAGTTCATCAGATCCAAATCACTGTTATATGAAATATTAAAGGGACTTGTTTAGGAGAAAGAGGACCAAAACTATGAACATTAAAATGAAAACTGTATCACAACAACCAATAATAGAAGCTAGGGAACCAAAACAAAGGCAAACTAAGTAGGCAACAAGAGTGGGAAAAGTATTATAAGTATGGGGAACATTATGGGGGGAGGTCAGCTGGGAGAGGGGAGGGGAGAAAGGGAGGGAGATGGTACAGGAATTAAGCATAGTAGGAGGGTGTTGAGAAGAACTATATGCACAACCAATGGGCATGGACTAAGGGGGCAGAGACAACTGGAGAGAGGGGGGTCACTGGGTGGAGGGGAACCAAGGGAAAAGAAATTGGAACAACTATAAGAGCTTAATCAATAAAGCATATTTTTTAAAAATATGAATAAAGTAATACACACAAATAACAGTTATAGTGGTAACCAGAGTGGAAGGGAGAGGGGGAAGGATGAAGAGGGTAAAGAGAGGTCAAATCTATTGGTGCTGAAGGGATACTAGACTGAGATGAGCCCACAATGCAATATGCAAATGATGTATAATAGAATTGTAAGCTTGAAACTTATATAATGTTTTTAATAACTTATGTAATGTTTTGTTAACTTATATAATGTTACCCCAATAAATTTAGTTTAATATAAATAAGATATTAGGAAAGGACTGTCACCCCTTTGTTTAAAGTTCTTTTACAGGAGTTTACACATCTTGCCATCATAAAACTTAAGCATATTAGTAGCAGACTCATATTTTTATAGAAATTTTCTGGAATGGTATTTAATTATATTCTTTAACTTGAAAAAACTAACAGTACTTCCTAAAGAAGCTTCTTTGGCCTACCTGCTTTCACAAATAGATTCAGTAATATTTCATTTACCATTAAAAATTGGGATATAAACAGAGTGCTTATAAACAGTTTTTATAGTATTTTGTACATTTTTGTTGATTCATACTTATAAAATTTACTTTTTATTTGAAGAAACTTTTCTAAATAAAAATAAATCAAATGTTTCATGAATTTTAATTACTAGATTGTAAGTTAATGAGGTTTACAAATCAGAATTTATAGTTCATTTATCTGTTCTACAGTGCTACATTACATTTTCTAAACATCTTAATATTCTTCTTATGGTTTCATCGAAACTGTTAGTATTACCTTTTTCTTTTTTATCCTCACCCAAGGATATGTTTATTGATTTTAGAGAATGAGGAAGGGAGAGAGAGAAACATTGATGTGAGAAACAAACACCTATGTGAAAGAGAAACTTGGATCAGTACCTCCAATACAGCCGGGTTTGGGACCTGCAACCTAAGTATTTGCTCTGACCAGGAATCAAACCCACAACCTTTTGGTGTAGGGGATGACGCTTCAACCAATTGAGCCACCTGGCCAGGGCACTATTATTTATTTTTTAATGAAAATGCTTCTCCTTTAACTTCTGATGATTTATATCTTCAATCTGATTTTATTATTTCTGAGTTTTGATCTATAACATCATAAAATCGTTTTTATATTTATAGCATAGTATGTTGAAACCAAAAGCAAAGACATCACATCTTTGTTAAACTGACGTTGTTCAAAATCTGGATTTCAAAATTAGTAGAGTTACATAAGAGTTTCACTCTTTAAAAAGTAATTTTGTGAAATTTTCATATCTTACATAAATAATAAAAATGAAAGCTATAGGTTTTGCCACAGAATGAGGAAGAAATCACAGGTTACTTATGCTTTCAAAAGAGTAACCATATATAAAGCACTATTTTACTGTATTATATGAAGTTTTTATATATTTTATGGTGTCTGGACTAAAATCTCAAAATTAAGTATTAATTTACTACGGTTTTTATCTGTCCCTTCTATGTTTTTCTGACATCTAACGATTAGATACAAAGAGACCTCTATTTACTAGTTTTCAAGAAGAGCAAAAAATCATGCCACTGCCTGCCAACTGCCCGACGGTTGCTGTTATGGATGTCGCAGAGAACATTAGAGCAAAAATTTATGCTGTATTGGACAAACTAGGTAAGAAGCTACTCGTCAGATTCCCAAGAGCCTCTCTTGTTTTGCTAAGTATGTAAGCTGATTTTGCTTTGGAACCCATTTTCAAACATGATGAATGAAAGTCCCTTTATACAGATAAATGCATGTTCCATTGTTATCCCAATGTCCAGGCTACAGACCTGATCAGTTTAATCAGGATGTGTGGGACCCAAACAGCGGTATTTTTAAATCTCCTCAGACAATTCCAGTGTGCAGCCAGGATTAAAGGCAGTTAGTTTAGATGACTAGGCTTAAACACTAGAATTCTGAATCACCTGTGTTTGTTTTTTTAAAAGATTTTATTTATTTTTAGAGAGAGGGGAAGGGGGAAGGGAGGGAGAGAAACATCAACATTGTGGTTGCCTCTCACATGCTCCCAATCGGAGACCTGCCTGCAACCCAGGCATGTGCCCTGACTGGGAATCAAACCGGCAACCCTTTGGTTCACAGGCCGGTGCTCAGTCCACTGAGTCACATCAGCCAGGGCCTGAGTTGTTTTTCATTTTTAAGTCCTTGATTTTTACTAAGGAAAAAATTGTCACTCTTCAGGTTCTCATAGTACAATATCGTGGTCTGACCACAGCATAGAAAGTATTCCTCTTTAATGACGGCATAAGGATGACCTGGCAGAGGTTTGTTACAGAAGGAAGTCAACCTCACAGAGTAATCTTTAATAAAACAAAAGGAGTTCAAAACTATTTGCATTTTTTATGGTGTGTGTGTGTATATATATATATAAATTTTTTTTTTAATCACTTGCTCTGTTAAAGTAAGTCTTTCTTTATAAACTTTGTTTAGATTTCGAAAATTTACCTGGCCTATCTACTGAAGATTTTATCACTCTTTGTATCATACATAGATATCTTGATTTTAAAGTGAGTACCTTCTTAACCATGTTATTAAAATATAGTATAGCAAAAAAATCAATTGGGAAATAAAGATCTGTTCATAGTTGTGAGCATTCAACTTATGTGTACTGTGCAGTTTTTATTTTCCATTTTGTATCTGGTACTATTAAAAAAATGTACAAAAATAATTGTGTATTTTCTATGGGATAAGATTTCATCCTACTATTAGTTTATGAAAGAAGATGGCTGTTACGAGATAGGGCTATTAAGAAGCTTAACAGAATGTTTAAAATATAATTTCTTCTCTTTATAGAACATTAGGAGCTAGAATTAAGTGAATTATTTCTTATTAAAATAAATTATTGATACTTATTAAGGTATTATCTACTTTATATGATGATTAAATATAACCAGCTTATTTTGGTAAATAAATGCTTTTGAAGTTTCAGGGGTGTCTTTTCAAGTAAATATTTTCTTCTGCTAATACTAGTCTACTGTGTATTTGAATGTTGTAAATGAATAAACTATTTTCAAGTGAAAATAAGACTAATTTTATCCCTATCCTGGATATATAAATTTTTCTTTAAATTTAAATACAATCAAGCACATTAATTTCCAGACAGCCCAGAATATGCTATGGAGCTATCAGTTTGATGGAACCATGGAATTTAAGAGCTTGAGATACAATTACTGCTTTAGCAAGAAGGTGGAGGGTGTAAGGCCAAATTCCTCAGGGTGGCTGGGTTCCAGGGTTCCAGGAATTACTGTGTTCGTTGTCCTATAAATTCAGCTTGACTCATCCTTCAATATAAAGCTCTAGGAAGGAAAGTGTCAGTAGTGCAGGAGAATGAAACTAAAGCAGCAGTTTCTGCAGCTGTGAAGAGTGACTGTAAACCAGAGGGCAGTGGTGATGGCAGTGAAGTAAACGTAGGTAGTGGAGCCTCACCCATGAATACCTTATCGTTGAAAAACATCTGGTAAATTACTTCTGAAAATTCTCACATAACTGGTACTGCAAATCATTCCCAATGTACTTAACTTATTGCTAAGAAGTAACTTAGGAAAAGCTGGTTTGTTAAGTGTTAACTTTGGGACAACAATCACAATAAAGAATTACCTAAAATTGTATCTTTTATTTTCAGTTAATTTAACCTTTTAAATGTAAACTGTGTTATAACAGATTGGAGAAATATGGAATGAAGTATGTGAAGAAATAAAATCAGAAAAGTTAATACCAGTAACTACAGATAGAAATATTTTGGAAGCTATTACAACAGCTTCAGAAAATATTGGAAAGATGGTTGCTTCTCTGCAAAGCGAGATGATTGAAAGCCAAGCACGCCAAGATGTACAAAATGAACAAAAAGTATATACAAAAGTAAGCCACAGATACCATTGAGTCACAAGATAATAATTCCATTATATACACTAGTTCAAGTTCTCCATATATGTTTGCCTTGCTTGTGAATGTTTCAGCACTTAAAAGTTATTTTGTAGTTTTCTCTTATGTTACTTTCACTGTCTTTGTACAGTTTTTAAAGACACCATGGAATTAAGAGCTTAAGATACTCAATTACTATATTCAGTGCTGTTTTATGGCATTATAATCTGATTTCTACAGGCTTATATTTCAAAAGGTAAAGACATCTGAAACACGTCCCTTTTTTTGAAATGTCAAACAGAATTCCAAAAATTGTTGGCTATTGTAATGTACACATTCAGCAAATTCTGACAGATGGTGTATCTCTGTGACTATAGGTAAAACTTCACTGAGAAAGTGGGTCCTCATCCCCCACCCTGCGATAAGCCCTCACTGGTACGCCAGCCACAGGCACATCGGCAAGCCACATGCTCACTTCAGTGCCTAAACACCATGAGCATTCTAAGTCCAGGAAGAAACTGGTCTCTGACTTGAGCTAATGAGAGAAAGCTTGTGAGGGAAATGCAAGCCATTTCTCTAACACTTTGCTGCACAGGTGGGAAACTGACACACAGAAGCTTTTGAGCAGATATGCTGTGGCTGTTTAAATTAACTTGTCCACAGACACAAAGATGATGTAAATTCTCCATTTATGCCCGGCGATCCTTCACAACTGCAATTAAATATTTAAAACCCTTTAAGGTGATTCCCAAAGTGTTTTCTACTGCCTGCTCCTTTCACATAGACTATTAAAATTTACATTTTTAGCCTAGTGGAACTCTGCACGCACCTATGAATTTTGTTCTGTTTTAGACACCTCCTTGCTTGAAAGTTTTGTTAAGAATTTTTATTTGTGGGTGCTGCCATTTAACCCATTTATTTGCTCTTAAGCGGGGTAGCCCTATTGGAAGTTCTGCGGCCTCATTAGTTCTGTTGAATGACGTAATGTCTACTCTGTGGACTGGCTGTTGTTGATATGCTGGTTATTGCTGATTTGTTATCATAGCTCTGACACCACTTATTTTTTAGCAAGTATTTAATTAAATACTCCTAGATTCGTGATTTAAACTTATTGTGTGTGTGACTTAAACTTAATAGTGTATTTTACACCAACCAAGGGCCTGTGTCCTCTGGTGATATATTTAGGGGATAGACTGTTGAGAAGTATAGCCTTTGCGATTTGCCAGTAGTTACCTCCCTGGACTGCATCACCACAGCAAACTCAGCACTCTCATGAAACTGTGTGTCTAGCTGCAGTCACAGATTAGAAGTAGTTTTACCAATATAATCTTGCTTAAACTATTATCAGTAGCAGCAGGAACCTATTTTCTCCTGGGAATTTGTTGCTGGGTCATTCATATTATTTTATTCTGGATTATTATCCATCTTCATAACTGACAATCATGTGAAACAATCAGTGTTGCTGAGAATGCTGTTATTTTTATATTTTACATTTTTACAACAACACTTGGTATTACATTTCAAGGGAAACAATTCAAATCCTAGACAACAAAAGATGATTTTTTATTTTAATACTTTCATTTTTTTAAGTTCTTGAACTTTATGATTATTCTAATTCTTTTGCTAAACAGCCTTAAAATTTACTTTGGCCAAAACTAGGTCTTCCTTTGAAATAAGGGCTTTCATAGAAACTGGAACTCTTTTTTTTTTTTAAATTTAATTTTATTGATTATGCTGTTACGGTAGTCCCAGTTTTTTTCCCCTTTGCTCCCCTGTACCCAGGACCACCCCCCCCCACCTTCCCTCCAGCAATCCATGTCCATGGGTCATGCATATAAGTTCTTTGGCTTCACCCTTTCCTATATTATTCTTAACTTCCCCCTGTCTATTTTGTGCCAACCAATTATGCTGCTTAATCCCTGAACCATTTCCCTATTTCTCCCCCTTCCCCCTCCCAGCTGATAACCCTCCACATGATCCCCATACCTATGATTCTGTTCGTATTCTGGTTTCCTTAGTTGGATTTTTTTTTTTTTTTTTAGATTCAGTTGTTGATAGTTGTGAGTTTGTTGTCATTTTAGTGTTCATAGTTTTTATCTTCTTTCTCTTAAATAAGTCCCTTTAACGTTTCATTTAATAATGGCTTGGTGATAATGAACTCTTTTAGCTTTACCTTGTCTGGGAAGCATTTCATCTGCCCTTCCATTCTAAATGATAGCTTTGCTGGATAGAGTAGTCTTGGTTGTAGGTCCTTGCATTCTATCATATTGAATACTTCTTGCCAGTCCTTCTTGCCTGCAAAGTTTCTTTTGAGAAGTCAGCTGTTAGCCTTATAGGCTCCTCTTTGTAGGTAATTCTGCTTTTCTCTTGCTGCTTTTAAGATTCTCTCTTTATCTTTAGGCTTCGGCATTTTAATTATGATGTGTGTTGGTGTGGTCCTCTGGGTCTAGCTTGTTTGGGACTCTCTGTGCTTTCTGACTTGTATGTCTATTTCCTTCGCCAAATTTGGAAAGTTTTTCTTCGTTATTTTTTAACATAAGCTTTTGATTTCCTGCTCTTCCTTTTCTCCCTCTGGCACGCCTATGATTTGGATGTTGGCAAATTTAAGGTTGTCCCAGAGGTTCCTAAGCCTCTCCTCATTTTTTTTCAATTCTTATTTCCTCATTCTGTACTGATTGACTGTTTTTTTCTTCCTTGTATTCCAAACCATTGATTTGAACCCCGGTTTCCTTCCCTTTACCATTGGTTTTGTTTGGATTTTCCTTTGTTTCATTTAGCATAGTCTTCACTTCTTCCCTTATGCGTTTGCCATACCAAGCATATCTGTCAAGCCTGTGAGCATATTTATCACCAGTGTTTTGAATTCTGCGTCTTTTAGGTTGGCTATCTCCGTGTCTCTTAGTTCTCCCACTGGAACCTTGATTCATTCCCACTTTTGGGCCATACTTCTCTGTCTGCTCATCTTGACAGGCTCCTGTGTTTGTTTGCCTCTGTGTCTTAGGTAAAGCTGCCGCTCCTGTTGAAACTGGAACTCTTAATAATCTTTCTCATTTCAGATACAAGCCACACACAAGCAAAAAGAGCTGGCTAATAAATCATGGGAAAATTTCTTGGCTAGAACATCAAATGCTAAAACTTTAAAGGTAGGGTTTTTGATATATTATGATATCCACAACAAATAGCTAACTCTGACAAATGTTTTCAGGAATAAATATTCAGTTTTTCTGTTGATCTTTCTGTAGAATACTAACACTATTAGATCCTCATATGCAATTTAAGGTGAAAACAAAAACTATGAATTTTTACAGTTACAGAAGATGCCACTCTGAGTTTTATTTGATTTAGCAGTAGGAAGCAAGGGTGCTGTTTCTGGTTTGCATAAAGGAGATGATAGCTAGGAATGAGCTTCTACTTTCCATTCTGAGCCTTCTGATTCATTGATCTGTTCTGTAAGAAGCAGAGTGAAGAACAGAGAAATTTATTGTCCATATTATTCTCTCCCCGAAGGATGTTTCCCCTCCATGACCACCAAAAGAAAAATGTTACATTAAAGTTTAAATGTGAATTTGGGATAAACACCCATTTGGAAGGTGCATCTGCTAGAAACTAGAAGCCAAAATGTTTATAATGCTAATTTTTCATGTGAAATATATTAGAAGCACCATGGATTTCCCAAATCTCATTACTTTTATCCAATTTTTCCATTAAGACTTTGAAAAGATTTTTACATGATGTTATGATTCTTCCTCTAGATAGGCAATTGTTAAATGTTATGTTAGTCCATGAAAATAGTGGAAGGATGTTAAGATAGCACAACCAAAGCTAAGAACACACTTATTCAAAATATGTCTTCCCCTTCTCACTGAAGATTCTTCCCAACTTTACTTATAAAATATGCTTGTAACTACCTGTATTTTTAAGGAACAGTTAATGAAAATCAACCCCTTCCAAGCAGATCATTGGTTTCCTTGAATTTCATCTGTTCTAATGCTTTAGGTATTGAGCTTGAATATAACTGCAACAAATTATATAATTTATATTATTCTAAATGCTTGAATCATTTAAGTGTACTAAGTTAGTATTTAACTCATGCAAAATACTTGGAAAACATGCATTGCCTGATGTAAATTCAGTAGCTTATTCAATGATGCATTAAAAATTGAACCTACAAACTAGTAGTTACCTAATAGTCATGGATGTAAAGTACAGCACAGGGAATATAGTTACTAATATTGTAATAGCTATGCCTAGTGTCAGGCGGATACTGGAAATATCAAGGGGAATACTTTGTAAGGTATATGATTACCAAACAATTATGCTATATACCTGAAACTAATACAAAATCATGTTGAACATAAGCTGTAATTAAAAAAATATATATGTGTGTGCTAAAAAAAAAAGTAATTTCTTAAAAATGAAAAAAAAAATTGAACCTGATTTCTGTAGGACCTGCTTTATCCCTTGGTATATGACCAGGATTTTGGGAAATCTCAGTGATCTCTTTAGGTGACTGGTGTCTTCTGCTAATAACTATCTTCTTAGCTTAAATAATACATGAAGATTCCAGCACTAATAAAACAAGAATAAGCCAGGCACAATTAAATATAAATTGTATACTTTGTTGTTAAGTATCATAGTTAATGCTTTAATAGCAATATTATTTTCTTTCTAATTTAAAATCTTCAGAAAGCCAAAAGACTTCAGGAAAAAGCTATAGAATCCTCTAGATACAGTGAGCAACCACCAAATACAATATTTCACCGGACGGATATTAAAGGCCTTAACACTACGGTAAGATTCTTTTTCCTCCATTACTTTTCTTAGTAGATACTGATTTAGTCCCCAGTGTGTTATTGCCATGGGGTTTGGCCTCATATTTTTTATGTTTGCTGTTCAAATTTCATACAGTTAAGGCAGATTTGTCTTCAAGGTACCTTCACCCTCATCCAATGCTGCTCTAGACTAGGCCCAGCCCTCCAGGATCCCCAAGAAACTACTGCAAATACTAGTCAGATTATATCTCCACACTCCTTTGACTGAAGATGTGCAGTGCCTCCTTTGCCTGGCCAACAGATCTATGCCATATGCCAGTATTCCTGGTGTTCTCTTCTAGACGTAATTCGGCCCTGGTTGCAAAGCTGATAAGCAGTATAAGTAGGATTTACACCCACTTGCCTGGCTCCACAGCCCTTACCTTTCCAGTGTCCTGCTGCTTCCTATTTACTTATATGTACGTTTTGTGTCTTTTCCAAAGTAAGCTGAAGGATGAATGAATTTTCCTGCTATTGAAAAAATGTTGTAAATTGACTCATACATATTTACCTTTTGCTTTTTTAGGTGCCCTCTGGTCGGGTAGTAGTGGTGGAAAGCACTCCTGCCCGATTAGTGGGAGGACCTCTGGCTGATACAGATATTGCTCTTAAAAAACTTCCTATTCGAGGAGGAGCCTTACAAAGAGTGAAAGCAGTGAAAACTGTAGAAGAGCCAAAGAAGAGTGTGCCTACATAAACTGCTCTAGAAAATTTTTGAGATAAATTCTGCTTATAATTTTTAGTTAAATATATCTTTATATAAAGTGTAAAGCAAATATTTTAGAATAAATATTTTAGTAGAATTGTATTAAAACTAAAAGCAAGCACATACAATTTTTTATTGAAAATATTAATATATAGCATCAGGGGGTTGTCATCAATATTTAGTGATCTTTCACTAATTGTCTCAACTGAAATCGTAAATCATATTGTATCAGTTAAGACTCTTTTGGTTGCATCTGAACTATTCCAACTGATTTAAGCCAAAAAGAGAAAATACAAAAAACATTTATAGGCTCTGTAGCTACCAAATCTAGGAGCAATTAAGACTACAGGTATTGTTGGATCTAGGGACTGAAACTCCTTCCTTAGCAGCTCCTGGATTATATTCTCCCAGGTTGATATCCAGTAGAAAAGAGTGCACCCCTGTCTCTCAACAGTCCTGCAACTGCCTCTGCATTCTGGGACCCCTGACTGGCTACATGCCCACTCCTGAGCTATTCACCATGACTTTGGCCACATGTGAGTACTGCCCACTCCCGGAGCCAAAAGCAGGTCAGCCTGCTGAAAGTATATGGATGGAGTGGAGCAGGGACTCAGGATATTGTTATCATGAGTATATATAAACACTGGGCAGCAAAAACATTAGCAACAAGTATGTTGGTCTAAATAAAATATTATCTCTGTTTTAAAAAGCAAATGTTAGTCATGAGGCAAACAATAAAATTAAGATTAAAAAATAGATGGTTTTACTTTTAACATATAAGTATGCAAAGTAAACTCTGTGCTACTTCTCTTTATTGGGGAAGGAAAAGGAAGAGTGGAGGAAGTGTTTTCCCTCCTTCTGTGGTGGAGTCATCTTGCAAAAGCGTAGGAGGTAAATGCTGGATGTAGAGTAGTATCTGCATCCCTGTGTACCTTTATGAGGTTCCCACAGCCTGTCTCTCTCCTCATCAAACCCCTCCTCCACCCAGGAAACCCCAAAGTTGAGTTCGTGTCCAGGGCTGGGAGAAAAAAAGAAGCTGTTTTCTTGGACAGGAAGACATACTAGAATTTGTCTAGCTTCTAAGCCTATAGGGCACACTCCGTAGTGTACTGGTAAATGTACAACTGGCTCTTCAGGGGGGAAAAGCCCTCATTTGTACATTTACCAATTTGCACTCCACTATGACCAATTCTAAGCTATCAGTATGATGCTACTGAATGCAGAGTTGGGAAGACATTCATAGTCCATTTTCATTATCCAACATCTCACTAGGCCCATCTTTTTTATTATTCTAATTTAAATATTCTTTAAGGATTTTATTTGCTTATTTTTTAAGAGATGAAAAGGGAGGGAAACAGAGAGCAGGAAAAACATCTATAGGTTGCCCCTTGCACGCCCCCACTGGGGACCTGGCCTGCAACCCAGGAAAGTGCTCTGACTGGGAATCGAACCAGCAACCTTTCAGTTCACAGTCCAGCATTCAACCCACTGAGCCACACCAGCCAGGACTAATTTTAAAATTTTATTTTTATTTATTGATTTTAGAGAGAGAGAGGAAGAGAGAAAAATCAACATCAATTTGTTGTTCCATCCATTCATTGCATTAACTGGTTGACTCCTGTATGTGATCTAACTGGGTATTGAACCCACAACCTTGGAGTGACAGGGACGATGCTTTAACCAACTGAGCTACCCTACCAGAGCTAGACCCATATTCTACTTCCTCCTTCCTTCATCTTCTCTCTCCCCACAACTCATATTCCTCCAGGAATTTTCCTTTAATCTCATCTGTGAGGACAGTAACATCTGCAATGAGGGGAGAAACTGTTGTTATTGTTTTAATTAGAATGAGTTGCCAGTTCACCTCTGGCCAGCAGCCTTTTACCCTGGCCCAGCTACCCATTCTGTGGCCCAGGAGAGTAGATTATATGCATCAGCTTATTCTTGAGCTTTCTCCCCTCCCGAATCCCTTTCGCTGTTACCACCACCCACAACACAACATTAGGAGATATCATTTGTTCCTCTTCTTCACGGGAAGCCCTAAGCACAGATTCCATGTAAAAGGGAGTAACTGAGACACAAGAATGGATGTGGGTAGAAACATGCAATGATGAGATACCCATACAAAAAACACCAAATACACCTCAATTACATCTCAGATACACACAGAATCAAGATGAAGTGTCCATGGCTAAGAACAATGAGTCTTTGTCCCATTTTGTAAACTGTAAGCTCCTTCCTCAGACTAAGCTCCCTAAGAACAAGGCAGAAACCATATCTCATTCATTACTGTAACCAATACCTCAGTGAATTAATTACTGAGTAAGTGTAATGGTGGTCTCAGCTCCTGGCAGCCTTTCCCTTGAGCTCAGCAAATGCAGCGGAGTCCTGAGCTCAAAGAGAAGATTCAGCCAACAAAATACCATACAAGTAAGGCTAAACTCAGACATGTTAAAGTAGTTCAAGAGATGAGGCGTGAATACTATTACATTAATAAAACATGTCTAGAAACAATATCACTTGGTTGAATAGCATTTTTGTCTGTAACATGACTTGATAGCTCCAGATTAATTAGGACTGACTACAATCATAATACCCTCTGATGGCCCTGGCCAGTGTGTCTCAATTGGTTAGAGCATCATCCCATACACCAAAGGGTCGCAGGTTTGATTCCCAGTCAGGGCACATATCTAGGCTGCTTATGAGAGGCAACCAATCCCTTTATCTCTATCTCCTTTTCTCTCTCTCTCACTCTGCCTGCCCCCTCGCCCCTTCTCTCTAAAAGCAAAGAAAAAATGTTCTCAGGTGAGGATTAAAAAAAACAAAAACTCTGATATCTGTAGATCTTAACCTATCAGGAAGAAGAAAGAAAAAACAGGGCAGGTTATTACCCAGCAACCATTTAACAGCTGAATAAATGTAGGTGTGTGAATGGTAGCAACGTTTAATCCAGACACTTTAACTCGGTAGACAGACTGTACCCAAGTGTGCCTATTACAATTGCAGCCACCTGCAGGGAGTGAGTGAATCAGGCTTTCTGACAATGTCACTAACTCTGAGTCTCCCTGTCTCACATCCTGTGCTCCCACTCCTCTTCCGAGCCCCAGGGGATGTACTGCCTTGCCTATCCAGCAGGACTGAGAGCTGGACAGTGTATTTCCTTCCATGAGTCAGTAGAGAGAAGATTTCAGGCAAAAACTTTTGCTAACAAACTAAATGGAAATAAAGTCAAAAGAATAAAAATGATGGGGTATAATGAGCACAGATGCAAGTGGCTTTAACACCTGCCAAGTAATGAGATTTTTTACCATGTGAGGAAGCTCATTCCATGGTTGAACTCTGTTAGCCAGTGATTGCCTATATTGGCTGAAAACCAGTGAATAATTAGGTGAATAACTTCCATTCTTCTGGATCTCAGTCTGCCTTCTGCAACACAAGGTACATTTCATATCACATGGAAAAAACTAAGTGTTCACCCTAAGTCTTTTCAGGTAAAATATTCAGTTTCTTTAATCATTCTTACTTAATCCTTCCAGACTTTATAAATCTGGCCAGCCCCTTCTGAAGTGCTATAATTTGTTAGCCCTCTGTACTGTGACCAGCAGAGCCAAACAAAGATTTCCAGGTCTAGCCAGACCCGTGGAAGATAGTATCATAAAACTAGTTCCTCTCATTTTTACATACCTTCTGCCCACACAGCCTGAGATAACATTAGTTTCATTAGCAGTCATTTTTCATGATTGCTTGTATTTAGTTTACAGTCAAGGTAAATGTCAAAAATGCTTTCTATGAAAGAAAAAAAGCAGCTTGTGACATCCAGAAACTGGCCTGGTGGTACTATCAGGTCAAAATTCTATAGAGAGACCTAGAGTCCAGATCCTATTTCTAATAATATTCTCCAATAAAAGAAACCAGGGCTCTTTGGAGAAATGGCTGGTTCTAGAGATGGGGCAGAAACATACAAGCTGCATCTGGATCATCCTATAGAGCTCCCAATGGCTGAAGCTGGAATAATTTGAGCAACAAAATAAACAATGTAGCACTGGATTATAACCCAAAGAATAAATAAATATCCATAAATCCATATTTATATAAATAAATCATGAAAGAGAAGGAAAAAAGGGAGGGAGGGAGACAAATCCCCCATACAAAGAATTCCAAGTAATTTATGTAGATATCCCCTTCTCAAGGAGGTGGAATATAACTCAATCCCTTTATAAGTGTGGATTATGTTTAGTGACTTACTTCCAAAGAATACAGTATGAGAGAGGAAATTAACTTTACAGCAAAGAAACCTGTCAAATGTTGTTACTTTAGCCAAGTTATTACTGATAAATGATGTTGCTAGCATGTACCTTTGATATAAAACATTGAGAAAAGTTCTTTACCTCTGTGGTTTTCATCCAAAAAAAATCTATAACCCTAATCTAATCATGATAAAAAATCATCAGGCAAGCCCAAATTGAGGAACATTCTGCAAAATCATCAAGATCATCAAATACATCTTAAAGCCCAAGGAGATGTCACAGCTCAATATAATTGTGGTGTCCTGGACGGGGTCCTAGGACAGAAAAAGAATATTAGGGAAGAACTAGTGAAATACAAATAAAATAGGAAATTTAGTTCATAATGTAGTAGTACTGGTTCATTAGTGACGACAAATGTACCATACTAATGTAAGATGATAATAGGAAAAAAATGGGTCAGCGGTATAGAAGAACTCTGCACTATCCTATTCTAAAATAAAAAGTTTAAAGTAGAGAAAAAAAAAACATTCTATATGAAGAGCAGAGGAGCTTGAGGCATAGATACTCAATTACTGTCCATTTTGTCACCTTGTAAAGAAATAGTTGGGGAGCAATATAAGAGGTTGTGCTGCCTGTTCTTTCTCCTCAGCCTTAAGCCCTCTGAAAAATAACTGGTTATAAGTTGAGCTATATGAGCTCAGTATACACCCTAAACTGGGAAAGTGATTGAGTAGTTACCATAATATCACTGTCTGAATTGGTGGGGTTTTTGTTTTGTTTTATTTTGAATGATCTCTTGACTGATCTAATCAAATGATTTTGAATAGGGCAAAAAAATACATATTTATTTCTCCTGCTCAACTCCATTTTGGCCATTTCTCTTTTTTTAACTTACATTTTGATATCATAAAACTGCTTTTGAATTAGTTATATTTCCTACTGTACCTTTGTCCTATTGCAATGACAGCTCTGTGAGTCAGTTTGTTCAGCAGTGTGTCTCCAAGCTCAATTAATTTTTGTTAAATGAATGAATAAATGAATGATGAAAAATAAATTTTTCTGTACACTAATGGCATGATTTGGGGCAAAAACTGGGGGGACTTTAATAGAACATGTTATCTAAAAGGCTTAAGATGAACTGCTCTAAAACCAGAATCCCCTTTCTGGCAAATGTCCTTATTTTTAATATTTTTAATAATTCAATGTAGCATGTGAACTCAATTAGAAGAAAGGAAACTATTTATAATTAACTTATTTGGGAAGGCTAATAGTTATATTGAGTAACACTAAAAAGTTCATCTTTAATGCAATGAAATTTTTATGACAACCATGTTTGATGACAACTGGTTGGACAATTTTTTAGGCTAAAGCTATGTTTTCTTGCTTTATGGCATTGAACTTCTGAGCTTCAATCATTTGCCCACAGGTTGTAAGCAAGAACTGTTTTCTAAGGAAAATCATGACCCTGTGTCTCTACCTTCAGGTAATGGATTAGGCATCTTCTTGGGTATCTGTCTGGTCATTTTTATAAGAGAACATTTACCCTACCCTCCAACCAGTTGATTTTTTAAGCTTAGGGACCCATCTTTCATTAGCAAAATAAAATATTTTTAATTTAGGAATTTATTAGACTTATAACCTCATATTCTCTGTAACCAGTTATTATATAGAACTCAGTGTATAAAACAGTATTTGTAGAAGACATCCTTAAGCTATGCAGTACATTTATTCTTTAATATTAGTGACTTGTAACCTGGGGTTCATGGGCTTACACTCCCCCCTCTAAAATTATACACAAAGTGATGAGTGTGTGTATACACAACATCTAGTAAAAGGTCTGTAGCTTTATCAGAACTTCAAAGTGTCCCATAGAATGTCAGTCCCCCTCACTTAATTCAAAGTTTACTCTTGGATCAAGTCAAACCATCAGACAGCTGCATACTTGTTCAATATTATTTTTGCTGCTTTTAGTATTGTTTATATTTAATTGCATTTGGGTGTGCTGGCATCAACCTGCATTAAGAGGAATCTGTCATTGTCAGGATACTTGAAAACAGTGCTGTGCACCATGGTAGCCATTATGAAACCCTATGCGACCAACTTCTGTTGGATCTTAGTCCTAGGAAAAGCTGGGCTTCTCCCAAACATGTTCGGTTTTTCTTATCAGCATTGTGAATCTTGAAACTGCTCATGACTCCCTCTTCACTTACAGAAGCAGAAAACTCAGACCAAGTTTACAGCTACCCTTTATCAAAGGTATAGGTTTTAATGACATTTTAAAGCATTTAAAAGTATTAATTTAAACTAAAACCGCATAATATTAGCTTCCTGTCTTCATTTCCCATCATCCCAATTTCCTCACCTACTTCATGTTGCCCTATTGTTTGATATATTTCTTTAAAGCTTCATATCCTTTTTGGAATAAGATGTGAGAAATAGTAAATAGGAAACCTAAAAACCAACTGAGCTAACACCTAAAGACAAAAATTCTATCAAACTGCATTTTACTAAAATAAAATGTCTTACTGTCCTTCTGTTTGTTACTCCTTTTTTAAAAAGGAAGACAATAAAAATGAGAAAAAATCTTAGTCCTTAATGCATAGAAAAATACTTTAATGTATAGGTTAGCTTGGTGATGAAATGCACATATCAGAAACCACACAGTACATTGCATCAAATTAAATACTACTTTTTAGGACAATACTGGCATTCGTTTTGGCACAATTTTAAAGTCAATATGATGTATAAGACACTTTATAAAATTGGTTACAATTATAATTCATTGACTGTTGCTTTTAAAAATGTCACATTTGCATTTTAAGTAAAGTTTTCTTTAAAACTGCTTTACAGAGATGCCCTCTAAGTAAAAAATTATTAACAAATTATATGAAAAGATGGAAATGATCATTCAGTGGTCATTAAGCAATTACACATCAACAAAAATATAATCTTCATCAATATTAAAGGATTAGAAATAACATTTTTGATAAATGCTATAGGAACTATTTGACCTCATAAGTAGGGACAGTTAGCCTTTCAGGTTAGTGACAATTGCTTGACATATTTTCTCTGTTGTCTCTTAAATGTAAAAGTCACGCTTTGTAAAATCCAATCCTATGAAGTTACAGAGGAGAAATTGTTAATATTTATTCTGACTCTTAGGGTTCCCTCCTTTTAAATAACTTTATTGAAAGAATTAATTTCAAAAGGATAAATACATGTCCAATGTTTAACAATGTCTTCAACAAATGTAATGTGAATAATTAGTTAAATGGTTTTCTGATGAACCACTTGTATTCATGGGGAAAAAGAAGATAATAATTTTAGGGATCAAAATGTATTATAGTCTCAGATCATATAAAATCAAGTGTTTGTACATCAGAGCTCCCTTGGTTTCTACATAATATAAAATCAGTAAAAATGGAAGTTAAAGCTGATCGTGTTAGGAAAAAATATGGCAAGTTTGCTAGCTTGTTGGATAAACTTGAAAAATCAAAATGATTAAATATTTAACTTTTAAGAAGCCAAACTGCTATTCTCTTAAGTATACATTTAAATTACCTCCTGTTATCTTCTGTGGAAAATTATACTTCAGAGGTATCACCTGTCTTCTGCCCATTCCATGAGATCTTGAAAGCAAGCAGTCTACATACATATTCCAGAAATCCTGAGCTATGCTTAAGAAGACATTGTACTGTCTAGGCCGCCGGGATTTTTGCAAGAACAACATGAAATTCCAGAAAGCATCCACATTGTGCTCTATCTTGAGTTCCTTGAGATCTATCAATGTCAAAGAGCAAGCCTTCCAGCACTGATGATCAATGTCTTCCTCAATCCCTGGGCTGATGCTGGCAAGCACTCCCTTTTGAAATTCAAAATCTGCATTAATCAGATTGATCAGCACCATGCACCCCAGTGGTAGGCAGACCCATCTTCTTGTGGCAAAATCCATATTCTATACAGAAAAAAACAAAAAATAAGGGGATGCATTTTTAACTTAAAAAAACTATTCAATTAATCAGTGATCTCTTTAAACCTAAAAAATTATAAATAACATGTATTCGTTTTTGATCCAGCCAAATTTGCCTACTATGTATTTGTTGGTTTTCCTCTCAGTTGCTAACTCTCAAACTGTCCTTTGAAAGGATGGTACAATTACAATTTGTTTAACAACGTCAATTTGTTTAACAGCGTTCTGGTGAACAGTCTTCAGGAGCCACTGAAATCCGACACAAGTTTAGGAAGGTGCTATGGCTGTATTTCATCAAACACGTCTAGAGCTGGTAGAAACCTTAAAAAGCATGTGCTCTGACCTTCTCCCTTTACAGATTAGAAAACTCTCAGTGACATGGCTCAGGAAATTCTCCGATCTGTCTCCCTAGCCAAGACTCCTACCACAACACATTTCAACTAAGTGTATCAAAATGCAGCCCATTATATGTGTAGCCATCAGAAAAAGTTTACCCAAATGATCTTGGATACTCAAGCACCGTTTTAAGTTTTAAGTTACCGATACTGAATTTTTTTTCATTTTTATTCACTAAAAAATATGTATTGATGCCCCGTGGATCCCTGGCTTCTCTCAGGTGATTCGGGAGCTGGATGGAGATTAACAAACCAGAAGGCAATAAAGGTGATATAAACTAATATGGCATGTTGCAGGACTAATGATAGCAAAATCTTGGCATTTTCCAATGGCTCTTTGCACAAGTTTCCATGCCAATTGGTCAGTCGTTCAGTAAATCAGCCTAAACGCACTTAGGTGGAAGTCAAGGACTGCAGGCATTGGGAATGTCCCTGGCGCAAACTTGACAGCCAGGTGAAGACAGACCTAGAAGATGAGACTCACCTCCTTCCCCGTGTACCGCCGTCTGCCGCTTGCCCCCCCCCCCCCCCAAATTAGGATGAAGAGACAAACGAAACGAATTTAAATTTAGGTTATTAAGGTCGATTCACGTCGTCGAAAAGTGTGCAGATTACCCAAATTAACCACTTTATGAAGATCTAAATGGGAGGGGCTGGTTAGGACAGGAGAATTCCCCCCCCGACACACACACCGGTAACTTTCAGGTGACGCTCCGCGACCAGTGCCTTCCTCTGGGTGGGGTCACCTGGACGCAGAAGAGGGAGCCCGCGCGGCAATGAAGTATTCCTCGTCCGCCCAAAGCGCGTGTCCTGGCTCAGTGTCCTGCGTGGGCTTCACTCGCTGGGGGAACGCGGGCTGCTCCTGCCTGGGAGGGACAAGAGTTCTCAGCGCGGGCTTGGGACGACCTCCGGCCCTCTAAGCTCTCACCTCCTGTTTGTCCGAACCCACCGCTTGAACAAGCGAAAGACGGGAAGCCGCGCGACCCCGGCGCCCGGAGTTCACCCAGCTGAGCTGTGTCGGCCGCGCCACGCTCCTGGCGGAGAGGCTCGGGGTCTCCCAAAGCGGCGCTGTGGCTTCTTCTGCGGCTGCCGGGACGCCGGACTCAGCCCCACAGGCAAAACTGGACTTCTTTTCTAGGGACAGAGTGAGGGGGCAGAGAGTGGGTGGGCACGCTCCCGAGGCCCCGCCCTCACCTTGCCCACCTTCCCAGCGCAGAGACCCGCCGGGCCAGCGCGTCCCGCACTACTGCCTGGGTCGCTGTTCCCGCCTCTCTTGTCTGTCCCTAAGTTTCTTCAAGTTAGGGAGGCTAAGTGTCTTCCCCTCTCCTTTCTCACTTTTCTTCCTTCCCTCCTTGAGGTGATGGATCATGGGCAGTAGTCTATACATACACAAGCGATCTCTTCCCTCTACCCACCCAGCCAACATGCTCTATTCAATCCAGAGAAAAACTTTGAAAATGTGTTGATTTGTATGAGTTCTTTATATATTTTGGGTATTAGCACTTTATGAAAGGTATTTATAAATATATTCTCCCATTTGGTTGGTCGTAGGTTTGTTTTGTTGTCGGTTTAAGGTGATTTTAATAAAAATAATGTATGACTTGAGGAACATGTTAGCTTAGTTATGATAGGGTTTGTTTTGGATATGATAAATTAAGTGGATTAGTTAACTGGACCAACTATTAAATCTAAACTTCTACATGAATTTATCATAGCTCTTTTAAAATATATTGTGTGCTTTTGAGTTTAACCACCGTATTTTCTTTTTGCCACGATGGAGATATCACCTCACATCTGTCAGAATGGCCATTATCAATAAGACAAGAAATAGCAAGTTTTGGAAAGGTTGTAGAGTAAAGGGAACCCTTGTACATGGCAGGTGGGAATGTAAATGGGTACAGCTACTATGGAAAACAGTATGGCGTTTCCTAAAAAAAAAAAATTAACAAAAGAGCTATATCATCTGACCCAGCAATCTCTCTTCTGGGCATCTACCCCCCAAAATTTGAAAAGACTTGTTTGTAAAGATATATGTACCCCTATGTTCATTGCAGCATTAGTCATAGCTAAGACATGGAAGCAACCTAAGTGTCCTTCGATAGGTGATGAGATAAAGAAGATGTGGAACACATATACAATAGAATATACTCAGCCTTAAAAAATAATGAGAAATTGCCATTGCACCAACATTTATGGATCTTGAGGATATCAAGTGAAATAAGTCAGATGAAAAATGATAAGAACAATATTATTTCATTCATATGGGATATAAAACAGAAAGCAACAAACAAACTAACAAAAACAAACAGGCACACACAATAGTATGGGGGCTATCAGAGGGAAAATGGTAGGAGACTAGGCTTTGGATGGTGAGCATACAATGCAATATACAAATGATGTGTTATAGAATTGTATACCTAAAGCTTATATTGGATTGGCCAAAAAGTTTGCTTGTTTTTTTCCATAAGATGGCTCTAGTAGTTTAGTTATCTTGAACTTTATTCAAAACAATTTTGTTATATTGCTTTGGGACAAGTTGTCGTATCAGTGCATTTTTTAAAAAACTTATCAAAATTGGTGAATTTTTGTGTAGCCATTTTAATATTGAAGGTGGAAGAAAATATGACATTTTCAGCATATTATGCTTTACTATTTCAAGAAAGGTAAAAATGCAACTGAAACACAAAAAATTTTGTGCAGTATATGGAGACGGTGCTGTGACTGATCAAATGTGTCAAAAGTGGTTTGCAAAGTTTCGTGCTAGAGATTTCTCATTGGACGATGCTCCATGGTCAGGCAGACCAGCTGAAGTTGATAGCTATGAAATCGAGACATCAGTTGAGAACAATCAATGTGATACCATGCAGAACATAGCCAACATAATCAAAATATCCAAATCAGTAAAGTTATTGGTGAAAATAAGAAGTGCCTTTTATTTTATGGAAAAAAAAAATAAGGACTTTTTGGCCAACCCAATATAATGTCATTAACCAATGTTACCCCAATAAATATAATTTTAAAAGAAAATATGGTTGATACACACACTCATTGAAATGTTATTTTTAAATTATCTTCACCAGAATCAATATACTCATCACTATCCTGTCATGATCATCCTGTTCCCAGTATATTCCCACTGTCCATAGACTCCATTGCTCAGTTATATCATAAAGCATTCTTTTTCTTGGTCACTTTAGGCCCTCACCCAGTTTCAGAGTCCCTTCCAATTAATTTAGCCTCACTTCTGCAATTAGGCATTAATTTTCACTACATTATTGGGCATCTATTTCTATTTGTCATCTACTACTATATATGTTGTACTTTTTTCCATGAGAACATGTGATATTCCCTGTGAGTGACAAAAATACTACATTTCATGTTTTTCTGTTGACTGGCATATTATACAATGGGCACTCAATAAATATTTTTAGCTGATTTTTATTTCATATTCATGATATTCTTTCCATTCAGGAAATTTTATCAGCTTCCCACAAGACACATCCAAGCCTTTCAGAACCCTAGTGTTCCCTGTGAAGATTTCCTGCTTTAGCCAGGCCAGTGAGCTATTTATTTGCCCCCATGCTTCCTGCCTTCCAACCACTTAGCTGTGGTTCTGTCATACTTGCGTTTATCTCATTTCTCCGGGAAATACTGCCATCATCACACCCCACAGAATTCAGAAAAGCACGCCACACACAGCAGGAACATGTTGACTGACTAATGCTGAATATCTACAAACAGAAAACAATTTCAATTCATTGACTTTTTGACTCATTATAATGAAAGGCATTAATTTAAAACATTTACCATTGCAATTGCCTCTAGTAAACCTTAATAACAATGTATTTATCAAAGAGAGATTAAATGACCGTGGGGAGAAAGACAGCAGGAAATGAAGATGAAACAAATAAGTACCCTGCAGAGAAAACAAGCTCTCCGTGACTGCTGACTAATTGAAGGAAAAGAAAGCATTATTTATTTATTCTTTTCAGGAACACAGGAGACAGTGATGAACAAAATAATGTCTCTGAGATAAGAGAAAAAGAAAAGGTTCAGGAGAGAAGCTGAAAAAGATTATTGCCCCAAAGGGCCATTAGTATAAAATATTTTGTTGTCACTTTTTAAAGAAAATAGTAATAAATCAAAATTTATCTTTATTTTAGCTAAACCATAGAAAGTGTATAAACATCATGTATTCTAGGATCCTCATTATGCCTGTTTGCATTTTTTAGTGGTTTCTTTAAGGATCAAAATAGATATCCTTAATTTTTCATAGGCTATTTAGGGTTAATATTAAATCAAATCATGTAAAATGTAGAAATCTTGCAAGGTATGACTGAATTTAATAACCATTCCATCCTTTTTGCTATAGTTGTCAAAAGCATTACATCAACATACATTATAAACCTATGCTACAATACACATTATACATTAAAACATTTTTTAGTCTGAAGAACTTCGGTAATTTCTTGTAGTACATGCACACTGTCAACATATTTTTATCTTTTATTTTTCTTCATCTGCAAATGTATTTTTCATCTTCACTCTTGGAAGATCATTTTTACTGGATATAGAATCTGAGTTGATGTGGCTTTGTCTAGAACTTTCATTTTTTTATTTTTACAGTTTCTATTTCTCTGTTATATTTTCTATATTTCCTTTATGGAATACATATTTTCCTTTACATCCTTGAATATATTTATAGTAACTGTTTTAAATCTTTGTCTGCTAATTCCAACATCTGGAGCATCTCCAGGTTGATTTCTGTTTATTGTCAGCCCTCAAAAATCAGTCACATTTTCATGTTTTTTTTATTATTAAGTAATTTTAGGTTGTATCCTTGACATTGTAAATGTTATTTTGTAAAGACCCTGGATCCTGTAATACTCTTCCAAAGAATATTAGCTTTTTTTTCCTTTGGTTGGTTGTTATGCTTTAGCGTGCTGTTGACTTGATTAGGCAGCAGCTCAAATACTAGGTCACTTCTTTTAGGCTGGGCTTGGCTGCTTAGAGCAAGAGATCTATAAAAAGAATTGGAGGATTACCTTCTCTGGATCCCTCCTTCCTTGGATTTTCTCCCTATTTTCCAGCAACTGTACTTATTCCAAACTGTTTTCCCATTCTTCAAGTCAGAAAACCTGGTGTTTTGTATCAGAACTTTAGCCAACCTGTAAGGAGCAGGCTAAGGCTAGAAACTGTGAAAATAGTAATCTGAGTGCTTCCCTTCTTACAAATGTCTAGCACACTTCAGAATCTGCTTACTTTTGGTCATTCTCCAATACCTCCAGCTGTTTGTTCTATCTCTTTCACTTAGAGTTTATCCTTGTTATATGTAGAAGGATCAGTCTGACAAGAGCAACTCATAATCAGAACTCCTTTATAGACCTCATTTTGTAAGTTAAGAAAATTGAGGCCTAAGGTGTTTCCTTGTTCATGAGAAATTTATTGGAATTGGGATTTGCCACTATGAGAGCTGAGTTTTTGTAATAGTATAGAGGTTACTGAACTAAGTGGAGTGACACCCCATCAGTCAAAATTCTATATTATAAAGTATTGTAAAAGAAATGTCATAACTTTTCATAACTTTCTGAGAATGTGGCTAGCAAAGTGCTGAAAATAGAAGTTCCTAAAAAATATGTTTACTGAGGACATATCTAAAAAATGTTTGAAATTAGCATACATACATATTTAAACTGATGATCTAATATGAATATTTCAAAAGATAAAATAGTATACATAAAACAAACAATAATTACCTCTCTGGATGATAAAATTTGGGGGGTCTTTTTTCATTTGTTTGTAATATTTTGAGCCTGCTTTATTTTGCAATAAGAAAAAAAGTGTTTTAAAAATAAAATAAATCCTCAAAATATTTCATTCATATTAAACTATGTAAGCACTTCCTAACATCTTACCTTCAGGCTTATCTTTTTCTTTTTCCTTTTGTGATTATGAATATGTGAAAGCAGAGAAAAGAGCACAGATTAAATTGTTATTAAACAATTTTAAATATATGCATGGGTGGGCAAAAGTAGGTTTACAATTGTTTGTATGAAAATAATACAATAATTAATAAATAATAATACAAGAAAATAAACTCTGTGTTTTGCATACTCACAACTGTAAACTGACATCTGCCCACACCTGTATAAAGAAAAGAACACACACTGAGAGTCAGCTCTCTTTCTAATTTTAATTCATTAAGAATATAAGTGTAGGAGGAGGTAAGATGGCGGAGGAGTGAGGAGAGGTTGCGGTTTTAGGCTCCGGAGACCCGTCTGCAGTTTGGTCTAATTGCAGACAGAACATCTCAGTGAGCAGCTGGACATTGGCGGGAGTTGAGCCAAGGCACTGCTGGATTAGAGAAAATCCACCTGGGAACAACCTGTTTAGTGAGGATAGCAGAGAAAAAGGGGACGAAACGGGATTCCTGACTGGGGCGGCTGCCCGAGCTGTGGCGGGAAGCACACAAAGGATTTTTGGCGACCACAGGCTACCCCAGAGAGGAGTCAGGCGGAGAGCGGATCTCTGCCCGCTGGCAGAGACGGGACTCGACCAAGTGGCATTGGCGCTGAAGGACAGGAGACAGCGTGCTACCGGGCAAGTGAGAACATAATTCTCCTTTATATTTTTCTCTAGTGGATGGTGGAGACGGGAGGAAAGTTTGGGTGGGGTAGGCCGTTCTGGAGGAGCCCAGGCGCAGGGGCGCGCTAATCCACTCCTCAACCCTACCATTGGGTCGCGGGGGCGCACATAGGGAAGTGCTCTCATTCACTGGCCCAGGTGCGCGGGGCCGTGAGTCCAGGCGTCCCTCGGACATTCCCCAACGGACATAAGATCAGTGCCCCAACGGGCACAGGGAGGGCCCACTGAACACGCAGAGGACTGTGCACAGACACCCCCAGACAGCTCCCGTGGGCGTAGGGCCCCAGGCCGGAAAGCAGACCACTAGCGCAGGCTCTGTTTGTGCCCGCCCAGACGGGTGAGGGAAGGCGGGCGGCTGCAGCACGGGAACAGCGAGAGGCGGCGACCCACGGACGCTCGATTCCACTGAGCGCAAGTGTCCCTGGCCCTGCCCTAAGAGGCGAGAGACCAACTCCCGGAGCTCGGCTCAGCGGGACTGAGGGCACGGGGCAGCGTGCGAGCGTGAAAGCACCTCAGCCCGGGGTCAGTGGGAGCTCTCTGGCCGCCTGTGCGGGCAGGGTCACCTTGGCGCAAACGGGGAACCGCCGCGGCCCAGCGAAAGAAGGAGCCCATCCCGGGGAAAGCGCTCGGGCCGTCCGCGCGGGCAGGGTCACCTCAGCGCGAACGGGGAACTGCCGCGCCCCAGCGAAAGAAGGAGCCAATCCAGGGGAAAGCGCTCGGGCCGTCCGCGCGGGCAGGGTCACCTCGGCGCGAACGGGGAACTGCCGCGCCCCAGCGAAAGAAGGAGCCAATCCCGGGGAAAGCGCTCGGGCCGTCCGCGCGGGCAGGGTCACCTCGGCGCGAACGGGGAACTGCCGCGCCCCAGCGAAAGAAGGAGCCAATCCCGGGGAAAGCGCTCGGGCCGTCCGCGCGGGCAGGGTCACCTCGGCGCGAACGGGGAACTGCCGCGCCCCAGCGAAAGAAGGAGCCAATCCCGGGGAAAGCGCTCGGGCCGTCCGCGCGGGCAGGGTCACCTCGGCGCGAACGGGGAACTGCCGCGCCCCAGCGAAAGAAGGAGCCAATCCCGGGGAAAGCGCTCGGGCCGCCCGCGCGGACAGAGACACCTTGGCACGAACGGGGAACCACCGCGGCCCGGCAGCAGTGGGCTCCAACCGTGGGGCAAACTCTCGGGCCGTCAGAGCGCGCAGGGGCTTACGCGCAAGGGCACCTCAACTGGCTACAGCGGGCAGCAAGGTAGCGCGCCGCGCCGGCAATTGCGGGCGCGCACCATAGCGGCAACCGGGTGCGCACACCAGTCCGGCAAAAGAACAAGAACCTCTGACCTGCCACACTAGACCAGCTGCGGACCCAGAAAAAGAAGGCAACACACCAAGGCTAAAACGCAGTAAAAACATCGTTTTTTTTTTCTCCAAATTTTTTCTCCCAAATTTTTTCTCCCTTGTTCTTTCTTTCTTCTTAATAATTTCTTTTCTTTCCTTCTTTCTTTATTCTTTTCCTGGGGTTTTTTTTTGGGGGGGGTTTTGGGGGGTATATATATATATATATATATATATTTTTTTTTTTTTGGTTCAATTTTTTTTCTCTCTCTCTTTTATCTTTCTTCTGTATTCTTTCTTTTCTATCTTTCTTTGTTCCTTTCTTGCTAACCTTTTGGGGTTTTTTGGGGGGGGTTGTGGTAAATTTTTTATTTTCTTCTCTTTCTCTCTTTCTTCTTTTCTTTCTCCTATTTTCTTGGGGATTTTTTGGGGGAGTGTTTTTCCTCCACCTCTTCCAATAATAACAAACTTTATCTCTAACGTGTTGCATATAACCTCTCCTTCTCATCCTTTCTCTTTAATAGTGGTTTATTCGTTTGTGTGTCTAGCTTAGCCCCCCTATTACTTTAAATAATACAATATAATTACTATATAAACCCAAATACAATACAATCCCACTTTCTTACTATACTAAGTATTTTTCTATCCTTTTCTTCTATTTTTCTTAACATACAATGTAAATATTACTAACTGGCTTGCACAGTCTCAACTATTATTAATCTATCATCCCCTCTATCAAAAATTATATTTTTCCTCCCCAAAAACAACTCGTATCTATTCTTCTTATAGTATAAAAGCTCAAATCTCTTTACATTTATATTAATACGGGCTAGTTGGCTAACGATAGCAGGATAGAGTGGGGGATACTTTCTGAGGGTGTGGGTCTCCTGCCTGGGCTGTGTGTTTATGTCTTTAACAGCATATCCACAAAAGAACTCAAGACAAAGCAGATAGAGTGACTCTCAACCAAGTAGCCAGAAGGAAGATCCTATCAAAGAACATCTGAAATATAACCGAACAGCATAAACAAACGACATAAAGGGTAACTTAAGACCATCAGGCTCAGGATATCAAAGAGACTGCACCACTGAAACTCCCAGACCTTCGATAAAGAATATTACACCACAAAGGAGGGAAGTCAAAGCAGACTACCCCCCCCAATAAATAAATAGATAAATAAATAAATAAATAAATAAAAACAAAAAGAATCCAACATGGTAAGACGCAAAAATAACCCCTCAATGAAAAGAAAAGAGGAATCCTCAGAAAGAGAGATAGACGAAATAGACATAGCCCAAATGTCAGACATAGAATTCAAAACAATGGTGGTAAAGAAGCTCAATATACTCGACATCCTTAAAATCAACTATGACAACCTTCAAGGAAGTTACCAGCAGCTCCAAGAAAATTACAGGGAACTGGCAGAGAACTACACCAGCATAAAAAAAGACATAGAAATCGTTAACAAGAACCAGGAAGAACTTAAGAATACAATCTCTGAACTGAAAAACACAGTAGAATCAGTCAAAAGCAGACTAAATGAAGCAGAAGATCGGATTAGTGAGTTAGAAGATAATGTAGAGAAAAACTCCCAGACAATACAGCAAAATGAAAAACGATTGAAAAAATATGAACAAGATGTAAGGGAATTACAGGATAGCATTAGGAAAAATAATTTAAGGATCATCGGAATACGAGAGGAAGAAGAAAAGGAACATGGAATTGAAAATCTGATAGGAGAAATAGTGACAGAAAATTTTCCGAACCTGATGAGAGGAAAAGCTATGCAAGTCCAAGAAGCACTGAGAGTTCCAATCAAGAGGAACCCCCAAAAACCCACTCCAAGGCACATCATAGTTAAAATGGCAACATTCCAAGACAAAGAGAGAATCCTAAAAGCATCAAGAGAAAAGCAGCAAATAACATACAAGGGAGCTCCGATAAGGCTATCAACTGATTTCTCAACAGAAACATTACAAGCCAGAAGGGAATGGTCAAAAATATTTCAAGCAATAAAAAACAAAGGCCTACAACCAAGAATACTCTACCCAGCAAGGCTCTCATTCAAAATAGAAGGTGAAATAAGGAGTTTCTCAGACAAAGGAAGACTGAAAGAATACATCTCCACCAAACCAGCATTGCAAGAGATGCTAAAGGGACTGTTCTAGGAAAAAACAAGAGAGGAGAGGAACAGAGGTACAAAGGGAAATGAATAAATACACGTCAATAATAACCTTAAATGTAAATGGATTAAATGCTCCAATTAAAAGACATAGGGTAACGGAATGGATAAGAAAACAGGACCCACATATTTGCTGTCTACAAGAAACACACCTCAAAACAAAAGATTTACACAGACTGAAAGTAAAGGGATATAAAAAAATATTCCAAGCAAACGGACCGGAAAAAAAAGCCGGGGTAGCAGTTCTCATATCAGACAAAATGGATTTCAAAGCAAGGACAATAAAAAGAGACAAAGAAGGACATTTCATAATACTTAAAGGAACAATCCATCAAGAAGATATGACTTTGATAAACATATATGCACCCAACATAGGAGCACCCAAATACATAAAGCAAATACTAGAAGACCACAAAAAGGATATCAACAACAACACACTCATAGTAGGGGACTTCAACACTCCATTATCAACAATAGACAGATCATCAAAGCAAAGAAACACCAAGGATATACAGGCATTGAACAACACACTAAACCACATGGATCTAACTGATATATATAGAACTTTTCACCCCAAAGAAGCAAAATATACATTCTTTTCAAGTGCACATGGGACATTTTCAAAGATAGACCACATGATAGGTCACAAAACAAGCCTCAACAAATTCAAGAAAATTGAAATCATATCAAGCATCTTTTCAGATCACAATGCCTTGAAACTAGAAATCAACCTCAGAGGAAAAAATCAAAGACACCCAAACTCATGGAGATTGAATAACATGCTATTAAATAATGAATGGGCTAATAATGACATCAAAGAAGCAATCAAGAAATTTCTAGAAACTAATGATAATGAGCACACAACAACCCAAAACCTGTGGGACACAGCAAAAGCAGTCCTGAGAGGGAAGTTTATAGCAATACAGGCATATCTGAAAAGGCTAGAAGAATCTCAAATAAAAAACCTAACCACAATTCTACAAGAACTAGAACAACAACAACAAACAAAGCCTAGGGCAAGAAGAAGGAATGAAATCATCAAGATCAGAGCAGAACTAAATGACATAGAGACTAAACAAACAATCCAAAAGATCAACGAAACTAGGAGCTGGTTCTTCGAAAAAATCAACAAAATCGACAAGCCTCTAGCCAGTCTAATCAAGAAAAAAAGAGAGAAGACACAAATAAACAAAATCAGAAATGAAAGAGGAGAAATCACGACTGATACCTCAGAAATACAAATGATAGTTAGAAATTACTTCAGACAACTGTATGACAAGAAATTTGACAATCTAGAAGAAATGGACAAATTTCTAGAAACATACAACCTTCCAAAACTGAATCAAGAAGAAGTGGAAAGTCTCAACAGACCAATAACAAAGAAGGAAATTGAAACAGTAATCCAAAATCTCCCGGCACACAAAAGCCCTGGACCGGATGGCTTCACAGGCGAATTCTACAAAACATTCAGGGAAGAACTAACTCCTATCCTCCTCAAACTGTTCCAAAAAATCCAAGAAGAAGGGAAAATCCCAAACTCTTTCTATGAAGCCAGTATTATCCTAATCCCCAAACCAGGTCAAGACACAACAAAGAAAGAAAACTACAGGCCAATATCACTGATGAACATCGATGCTAAAATCCTCAATAAAATATTGGCAAACAGGATCCAGCAACACATCAAAAAGATCATACATCATGATCAAGTGGGCTTCATTCCAGGGATGCAAGGATGGTTTAATATTCGCAAATCAATAAATATAATACATCACCTAAACAGAATGAAAGACAAAAATCACATGATCATATCAATAGATGCAGAAAAAGCATTTGATAAAGTTCAACACCCATTTATGATGAAAACACTCAGCAAAATGGGAATAAAGGGAGCATATCTTAACATAATTAAGGCTATATATGAGAAGCCTGAGGCCAACATCATACTCAATGGACAAAAACTGAAAGCATTCCCCCTGAACTCAGGAACGAGACAAGGTTGTCCACTCTCTCCACTCCTTTTCAACATAGTGTTGGAAGTCCTAGCCACAGCAATCAGACAAGAAAAAGAAATAAAAGGAATCCAAATTGGGAAAGAGGAAGTGAAACTTTCATTATATGCAGATGATATGATAGTATACCTAGAAAATCCTATAAACTCCACTAAAAGACTACTCAATATAATAAGTGAATTTGGCAAAATCGCAGGGTACAAAATAAATATACAGAAATCCAAGGCATTTCTGTACACCAACAATAAAATAGCAGAGACAGAGACAAAAAAGAAAATACCATTTACTATAGCAACAAGAAAAATAAAGTACCTAGGAGTAAACTTAACCAAAGAGATAAAAGACCTGTACTCTGAAAATTACATAACATTGAAGAAAGAAATTAAGGAAGAAACAAATAAATGGAAGCAAATACCATGTTCTTGGATGGGAAGAATCAACATCATCAAAATGGCCATACTACCCAAAGCAATTTACAAATTCAATGCAATCCCTATTAAAATACCAATGACATATTTCACAGACCTAGAACAAATACTCCATAAATTCATATGGAACCAAAAAAGACCCCGAATAGCAAAAGCAATCTTGAGACAGAAGAACACAGCAGGAGGAATCACAACACCAGATATCAAACAATACTACAAAGCCACTGTAATCAAAACAGTCTGGTACTGGCATAAGAACAGACATATAGATCAGTGGAACAGAATAGAGAGTCCAGAAATAAACCCAGGCCTCTATGGTCAACTAATCTTTGATAAAGGAGGAAGGAACATAAAATGGAGTGAGAAGAGCCTCTTTAACAAATGGTGCTGGGAGAACTGGATAGGGACCTGCAAAAAAATGAAACTAGACCACCAACTTACACCACACACGAGAATAAACTCAAGATGGATCAAAGACTTAAATGTAAGCCGTGACACCATAAAAGTCCTAGAGGAAAACATAGGCAAGAAAATATCAGATATCTCACGTAACAATCTCTTCACGGATACATCTCCTAAAGCAAGAGAAATAAAGGAAAAAATAAATAAATGGGATTACATCAAACTGAAGAGTTTCTGCTCAGCAAAAGAAAACAACAGCAAATTGAAAAGGAAACCAACCATATGGGAAAACATATTTGCCAATGACATCACAGACAGGGGACTGATATCCAAAATATATAAAGAGCTGATACGACTCAACATCAAGAAAACAAACAACCCAATTAAAAAATGGGCAAGGGACCTGAACAAACACTTCTCCGAAGAGGACATACAGAAGGTCCATAGACACATGAAAAAATGCTCAACATCATTAGCCATCAGGGAGATGCAAATAAAAACCACAATGAGATACCACCTTACACCAGTCAGAATGGCCATCATCAACAAATCAACAAGCAACAAGTGCTGGCGAGGATGTGGAGAAACGGGAACCCTACTGCACTGTTGGTGGGAATGCAGACTGGTGCAACCACTATGGAGAACAGTATGGAATTACCTCAAAAGATTAAAAATGGAACTGCCTTTTGAACCAGCGACTCCACTACTAGGATTATACCCGAAGAATCTTGAAACACCAATTCAAAAGAACTTATGCACCCCTATGTTCATAGCAGCACTGTTTACAATAGCTAAGTGCTGGAAACAACCTAAGTGCCCATCTGTAGATGAGTGGATCAAAAAACTGTGGTACATTTACACAATGGAATACTATGTAGCAGAAAGAAAGAAGGAACTCCTACCATTTGCAACAATATGGATGGAACTAGAGAGAATTATGCTTAGTGAAATAAGCCAGGCAAAGAAAGAAAAATACCATATGATATCACCTAATACAGGAAACTAAAGAACAACACAGACAAAGGAACTAAATAGAACAAAAAGCAGAGTAGCAGTCAATAGGGGGGAGGGGAGAGGGAGAGAAGGGGGATAAGTAAGGGAAGGGTTTAATTAAAGAGCCTGTATGAAGGACTCATGGACATGGACAGCGGGGAGGGATATGATTGCGGGAGAGGGGGTGGGCTGGGTGGGGGAGAGAAAGGGGACAACTGTAATTGAAAAACCAAAATAAAAAAAAAAAAAAAAAATAAATGATAGCTTTGCTGAATAGAGTAAAAAAACAAAAAAAAAAAAAAAAAAAAAAAAAAAAAAGAATATAAGTGTATACAAGATAGACTTCCCAAGTCCCTTTTAATTGCCTGGCTATATTTAAGATTTTTAGGCATCTTTGGTATAGATTGTACTCTTCCCAGACTCTCCTGCCAGGCTAAACACACATCTTCTTTACCATGTCCAAGGAACATCTTTGACCTTGAGTTTTTTGAGCTTTCCCATTGAGATATAACTAAGGGTAATGCTGGTAATCCTTTCTATAAGTAGTCATTATATCAGATAGGGCAGCAGTCCCCAACCTTTTTGGCACCAGGGACTAGTTTCATGGAAGACAATTTGCCACAGAAGGGAGGGCGTGGGGGCACAGTTTGGGGATGATTCAAGCACATTAGAATCAAGCTCACCTCCTGCTGTGCGATCCTGTCCCTAACAGGCCTTGACAGGTACTGTGGCCCAGAGGTTGAGGACCCCTGAGGTACGGTTCAATCAGGAAAAGAGAACACTATGAATTGTATGGAATAAGGAAATTGTTAGAGGTATTAGAATTTACACGATTGTGAGAGAAGCTGAAGAAATAAAGGTCAGAATGTGACTAGAGGATTAGAGAAAAGCCAATAATAAGGGACCACAGGGAAGTCCGTGAAGAAGCCTGAGGAAAGCCGTTGCGTCTGCATATGGTAGTGAGCCTGAAGTCATTGTAAGTCAGCAGGTCAGAGAGTCTGGAAGAAAAGTTGGACACGTTTTTCTTTCACAGAGACAAAATGGAACTTATGGTGGCCACTTGCAGAGTAAGTTGGGATTTTTGAGCACCTTGCTGCACATACTAACTGGCTCAGGAACTGGAGAACTGAAGAAGATAGCTTCTCTGGGAGCTAGAGAAGCTGTGTGCCTGGGTGCTGCTCCATGTGAGCAGGGTGAACAAGGAAGCCAGAATGTCAGCACACCCACACACACACTTGCACTCATGCATGTAACGTACACAAGCATGTGTTGAGCAAGGCCCTGGGACCCCACACCAACATTCTGCTATAACGGCTGCTGATTCTCCCTTCCAAATCTCATGCACATTTCTTTCATGGCCAACTTTAAATTAAAACTACGAAAGAGAAGGGAATTCTGAGAGCAATAGTTTCAGCTGAATTGACACAGTACTAAATTACCATAGTCATGCTTGTCACCAAACATACCGTGAAAAGGACGGCAGTAGTTCACCTTGACCCGAATCATAGCCTTATTGAAAAAGACAGGAAGTGAGATTGGACATATTTAAGACCTACAGAATGTGATGGGACAAAATAACTCAATGAACTCAACTTTCTGGCTCCAACCATCCAACAATTCTGCGTACAATGATCAGACATTATGACTAGCACTAATATAACAGAGTTTTTTGTTTGTTTTTTATAAACTTGGGCTACTATTATCAGTAAAATGCGGGGCTGTTTGGACCATTGCTTTGACTCAATGGTAATTCCTATGTGCCTACACAAATATAACAGGTCAAAATTACTCAGCTTTATGTACCATCTAATTCTGCTACAGTCTTTTATATCTGGCCTCACAGTAATGTTTTATAAGAAATATTTGCTTTCTTGTTGCAACACTTTAATATCTTAGAAGGAAGTAATATAAAATTGATGTAGTTGTTGGCTTTTCTCCTGTGTGAACTATAAGTAATTTCTATACATCATAGATCTCATCTTCTTTTAACAAAGACTGTTCATCAGCTAATAAGATACCATTTCTCTTTGATAAAAAGAAACTACCTTTCATCTGTGAGAGAATTTTCTGTCAGAAGTCTTATATGGCAAGATTTATTAACATTTTTTTCTAAGATGAAGTTTCATGTGAAAGATGATTTCTTTAATGAAGAGATGCAATCATTCCTAACTACTGGAGACCATTTACACAGCAGGTATATAGAAGTCCAAATTTGAAATTAATGGCATACAAAAAAGCAGTTCTCACAGTCCAAGATCAGCCCATAGAGGTTTACTGAAAGGACTGTTACTTCCTTTATATTTCAGAAGAGATAAAAAAAAAAAAAAGGATAAAAGAGGTGGCAAATTCATCTCCAAATAAATATCAGTTATTGTAATGGAAAAGTTGTAAAGAGAAAAAAATTATTTTAACACCTTCTCCAATAGTCCACAACTAAATTATTAATTAAAAAGAGAAATGACAAGAATTTGGGATCATTCAAAGAAACAAAAAAAGAATAGAAAATAATGTGTTCACGTTTTAGTCAGATTCCATTCCAGTTCCAAATTTCAGATTTCCCAAAAAGGGAATATTGTAGAACACTGAATGACAAGTTATAGCTGATACATCGAGCTGAACAAAATGCTTCATACTAAAGATGCCGGATCCAAATTCAGATTTTTAAAGGAAATTATCACAAAATTCTTGGACGGCTGAAGTCCTCCAGCTCCAATGGGCAGGGAGTAGGGGGGCCAGGTCCCTTTCCTCATGCTCATTTAGATGTACAGAGTCTCCAAGAATCCTGCTGAGAGAGTGCATGCTGTCTTACCTCTGCCATGCTGAAGCGTAATGACTGTAGTCTGCCGACACCTCTTTCTAGAGGAGAATATTCTAGCTGGTTAATTTATTATGTAGTAGTAATAAATAAATAAATCAGAGAAGGAAAACTCTGACTCCAAAAAACCTCCGCTGCCTTGCGGCATACCTCTTCAGGGGAAAGGCTAAGGGAGTAAACCCCGACAGAAAATCCGGAGCCGGAGTCCCTAAGGCGGTTTGACGTTGTAGTCAACACCGGCAACTCCTGCGGCGCACCTGAAGCCAAGCTGTATTGACTCCGTCTTTCCCTTGGACCCTTCAGCTGCGAAGAGAGGGGGGGTCTGCTGCATGGGCAACAGCAGACCCTCCATATCACCCTGCCCAGGCTCTGTAGCTTCAGCTTCACTGGAGAGGACACTCCAGTGTCATCACAAGATGTCGATTCAACACGGGAGGAGACAGATACCGTGTCACTCCCGCGTCGGACTGCACAGCCATTCTCGGCGGTGCAGATAGACTCTTAAGAAGCTACACCATCGTCTCTCGAGACGGACGGCTGCCGACGAGTAGTAATAAAGACTTAAACTATACATGGATATGCTAATGTAAACATTAATTTCCTTATTTTGAATAATTATTGAAAATATTTAAGAATTCTATTTTATTTTAAGTGGTTACTGCTTTATGAAGTATCAGTAACAACCAACAAAGAATATGGGTTAGGTAAATGAGAATCCTGAATACATTACTGACTTGCCTGCTGTATGAGCACTCTTGTTTCAGATAAGCAGGAAGCATCATTCTCAAAGGCCCTTCTGATAATTCCACTGCCATTCTTATACCTGTAGATGATTAAAAGGAAGTACTGTATAAAATAAAAGTAATCGACGACTCATAGTATAGCAATAGCCTCTTAAAATATTTTTATTCCTCTAGTACAAGTGGTTGACAATTGTGTGTGTGTGTGTGTGTGTGTGTGTGTGTGTGTGTGTGTGAGGGGGTGGTCTTAAAAACTAATCCTTAGGATTTCTATAAATAGTTCTAAGAAAAAAACCTTTCAATGATATCCTTCAAATTAAAAACAGGATGTATTAAGAGCAAAACAAATTCATGTTCTATAGGAATAAACTTTCCCCACTCACTATGAATTTAGGCATCAGAAATATCAAGATTTGCATCTTTCTTTCATTAATATCACTACTCTGCTTAATTATTTTTGATTAGTAATTCTAAAAATCACGGCAGTTTTCTAGCACATAGCTGTGTGTCAGAGATAATTAGGAACTCAGTAATTGTTATATGAATGGATGAATGAACAAACCATAAATACCTAGGAAGAAAGGCAATAAAGTAAATCTACTTCTGTTTTCTTCGAATAGGTTTTATTTTAGGACAATAATTACATAACCTGAGGCCCTCACTTTGACAATACTACATTTTAATTTAGAGAGATGAAGAGCTTAGCTGGTATATAGCTCTCATTTTTCAATCCACATACCTTTATCTAGAACTTAATTTAACTGTACAGCGTAAGATCCCAATTTATAATAGTTCTCAGAATAACAATATTTTGAATAGCATGAAACTAAAAGAATATTTTATGTTACTTTTAGGGATCATAAGGCTAATGAGTGAAAATAACTCTATGCTCCACTTCAGGTGATTCATATGTCATAGGAGTTAACAATCCAGCTACTGTATTTTTTAAGAATAAATTAATTAACTAATAAATATTCAGGGACTATTAAGTCCAAGGCCTGAGCCAGATGAACCCTGTTAAAATATATTAAAAAGAATAAGATGTAAACAGTGAAATAGTTGGAGATGGCAATGTACCCAGCTTTAAAAAAAGATCTTTTCAAGTTTGAAGTGGCAACAGATATAAGAACAGAGCTTATAAGAAAGCAACTCCATAAATGTTCCCAACTGGAACATGGGTGTGATGGCTGGGACTACAGCAGCCATTCAAGGGGTCTTGAATACAGCGATATGATCAAATCTGTTGTTTAAGGGAGAAAGGCACCTCTGGAGATCACTATGCATACAGGATTACAGTGAAGAAGAGCTTTGGGTTATATTATTCTCTTTGTATATGAAAGCTGGTGAAGCCTGATGACAGGTTATAGAATCAATAAAATAATTAAGGTTAGAATGAATCATAGAAGCAATGAAAGCTGTAATGTTCTGTTATATTAAGGAGACCAAGAGGCCTCCTCTGTTTCCACATAATTCCCACATTGAAGGATCTTCTACATTAAAGTTTAAAATTCTTTTAGTAGAAGCTGAGGCCTTTTATTCATTCCACAATTAGACATGAAAACCGAAAAGTAAATACTCTGAGAACACACTGACTTAAAATCATGTCAACTTGTAAAATACAGGTGTTAAATCTGTGCCTGAGATCCAGTTTTCATGGGCAGTATGAGAGGAAGACAGAAGGCACTTAGTACCTGTAGTAGGAAGAAATAATTATATGGAGGAGAGTGGAAGGAGGTGCATAAAAGGGAGGTATCAACACTAAAAAAACTGTTATTTCAACATTTTGTCTTTGGGATGGCTTAGGAAAAGGAAATGCAGAGAGGAAGCATTTTGTTCATAAGTACTACTAAATCCAATTTAATGATTACTCCTGCTAACCTATAATATTCATAATAAAAATTATAGATGCTCAAGAGTATAAGAAAGTTAATCTTATAGCATATGCTGAGGTAAACTATTTACCTCTTGAGTAACTATATTAATATAGAGAAGTGGATGAATAATATAAAATAAAATTATGTGTATGGTTCTACATGTAGTAATATACTTTAATTTATATGTTGTATAGAACACTTCCTGGGAATTTGAGTACAGTTACTATCTCACAAAAAGGAACTTGAATACTCATTTATAAAGGCTTATTTATTTATATATTTAATCTTCTTTTCCATCTGGGTTAGGCCTATGGTCTATGTCACAGGAAACATCTGACCTAGGCAGATCTGAAAGACCTGCCTGTCCACCAAAAATCTCTTCCACTGACCTGCCACAGTACCTGAAAGTTCCAGCAATAGAGTTACTTCTCCTAAAGGAAATAACTAGAAGCTGTTTAGTAGGCAATTATTTTCACTAGGAATAACGTCATGCTGATGCCAACTAGAAACATCTTTTTAAAAAATGTTTTATTTATTTAGTTTTAGAGGGAAGGAGAAAGAGACAGAGAAAAACACTGATGTGAGAGGGAAACATTGATTGGACAATTGGGGACCAAACTCACAACCCAGACATCCGACCCAACTGGGAATCGAACCAGCAACATTTTACTTTGCAGTACAACATCCAACCAACTGAGTCACACCAGTCAGGGCCACCTAAAAATATCTTGACACAATTAATTAGTCAGACTGGCTGGCCACTCCTTACTAATGTGAGAAATGCTCACAATAAAAACATCGGGACACCCTGGTGCTGTGGCTCAGTGGATTGAGCGTCGGCCTGCTGATTCGATTCCCAGTTGGGGGCACGAGTGAGAGGCAACCACACAGTGATGTTTCTCTCCCTCTCTTTCTCCTTTCCCCTCTCACTAAAAACAGATAAATAAAATAAAAATAAAATAAAGTGACCTTGTTAAAAAAATTAATTAATTAAAAAGAAAAAAAAAGGCACCGGGACACAGGACTTCAGCAGTAGCGGAGGCATTGTTTATTCATGGGTCTGCAGGGCCAGGCACAGCTGGGGGCTTGTGCACTGAAGCAGAAAAAGCAAATTGGTTTTTTACTAACTCGGGTAGCACTCCCGCCACCCCTACTTCCCCCTTTTCTCCATTACTGGATACTCAGGAGTTACAATCTAATGTGATTAACAAAGGTTAAGGATAATTTAATGAGGGGTTTGTTTCCAGCTCTCTCATGCTCTGTTTGGGTCTGGTAATAAAGCTGTCCCTAGCGCTCCTTTGAAGAGTCCCAGAGTCCCTGTGTTTGGATTGAATATCTTCCCGCTTTGATCTTAGAGACATTTGTGATGAGCGCAGAATGTTCTTTCCTGACTTGTATGCTAATATTTTCCCTTGCTTTACTGTTGACTCAGAGACCGACCCCTTAATTCAAGATTCAATTATATTTGTCCTTTGCTGTTAATTTTTTTCTACTGGTTTGAGAGTCACCAGTCTCTTTGTTTCTTACACTAATGTCCTTGAAATAAAGTATGGGCTAAGTTTTGATATGAGAATAAAGAAAGAGTAAACTAAAGACGCCTACCAAGGAAAAAAGACTATGAGTTCCCTTGTGAGTCCCGGGAAATCAGTTTTTGGTGCGGAGGGGAAGACCCTGTCATTTCTAGAAAGTAAATGAACACCAGAGAGAGTGGTGTGAAATTGATGACAAACTGTACCTTTGCTGTTTCACTGACAGACCCTCTAACCTAGTTATGTTGACCCCTCTTGGACAAGCAAAACCAAAAAGTATGATAGACAAAAAGTGGAGATCTAATTGAGACAGTGAGAAGCCTTCAAGATCAATTTAGATAACCTGCAAAGGAGAGAATCAAGTCAGACAATTCTCCTTTTAGCCTGCTGACAAAACAGGCAGTGTAACATAATAAAATATATTAGATTTCTGAATTATGTATTTGTTCATTTTATGTTTAAAGTAATTATACTAAAATGCTTATTAAATTAAATGTAACATAGTGTCCAGGAACAGATCCTGGAACAAAAAAAAGGTTGTAGTTGAAACAACTAGTGAGATGAAATGAAATCTGTAGTTGTTATCATTGTACCAACGTTATTTTCTTATTTTTCACAAATGGTTATATGAGATGTTTACGTTAGCGCAAGTTGATTAAAGGATATATGGGAAATCTTCGGGTTATCTTTGTAACTTTTCTGTGAATTTAAATTTATTCCAAAATAAAATACTTATTTAAAAATGTTCTTAATTAAAATAACTTTTATATTAAACATTTTAAAAATCAAATTGTGAGTTATACCAGTGGTTCATTTGGGGCTATCATGCCTATTATGGAAAATTCTTTAGATCCACTAGATTTAATAGTTCAGTTGTGTTTTAATTTTCTGAGCAACAGCGGGGAAGACATTCTGTCTTCTCAATGGCAGAAATAGTAGTATTTTAATGACTTCTGCATCATGTCATGTTCATTCTAGCCATATGTTTTGAAGGGGATAATTTCCAGGTTCATGTTTCTTTTACTATCTAGTCACCAGAGCTGTAATGAATACTTCAGGTGCTGACCATATTTTGTTCAAGAAAAATATAATTTCTCCTTATTTTGAGATTTTTTATGTCAGTTTCCTATTTACATTTTATTTTTTTATCATGTTCATATATAAAATAGGAAATAATGTGGGCTTGTGTTCACTAATGAGAAATAAAACCCTAGAAAATAAACATATTGGGCTTAATACAATTCTGACATAAGAAGGCCTAATAATTTAAATGGCAGCAACTGTTTCCCAGATTAAACAGCTACATAGAAACAGCCTAACGTCCTGATTTAATTAATTAATCATTATAGGTTGACAGTCACGCCTTTATTTATTGGTAGGGTAGAGGGAGGTTCAGTAGCAGCAGAGGACTCAAGACGGTGGTTTTCACGTCGTGTATTTGCAAAGAATAACTGTGATAAGCAAGGGGTAAAAAGGTGAAAAGGATTGTAGCAATAAACAGTCTTGGTGGTTAAGGAAGATTTAAAGACTGCAGCGTAGTGCAGGGTCGTTGCCTACCATGGCTGTGAACACCTTTCACTGCAGGGCATGGGGAAAGGTGAGGGGCATTCGTCCTGCCAAACCAGGTTAAGGAAGCGTAATCTAATTCTGTCAAAGGCGCGCTTCAAATGAGAGTTCGATCAAGACCCTCACCTACACGACTCCAAGAAGCTACTGTGTAGGAACACAGTTGCAGGTTTCCTTCCCGACCGAATAAAATGCAATTCTCAGATCCTGACGTTTGCGTCACAAGTTTTAAATCGTCTCTTGGAAATTTTTGCTAGAGATCAATCAACTAGTCCATGAGCTAACAGCTTTCTCGGACCCTTCTTTGCCAGCTGAATTTCCGTGTTTTTCACGCGCTTGGTTTTACTGTTGGCGTTTTGTTGTTGTTCTTTTTCATTCTGCTCTGGTAAAGGCTGAAGTACTTTATGGTTTCCTCAATTCGCATAAAAACGCCTCCAAGGCAGCTAAACTCAACACGTTTCCACTCAAAATGTTAACTCCTGACGCATACACTATACACCCGACTGACCCCTGCAACGGTGCTCTCGACATTTTCTTAAGTTTTAGGCTGCTTCGCGTAAACAGGTATTTTTCACCCTTCGTAAGGCTGACCACACAACGCATGCGCCTGTCTCTGTGCGCGTACACCGTACGGCGCATGCGGCTCTCCCGGGAGCGTGCGGCGGAAATAGCGCCTGCGTCCGGCGATGACGTCAAAGGCCGCGCCGCCGTTCGGAGCATACACCTTCCGCGGGAGTGAATCCTGGTCCACCGCAGGCATGGTGCGGTGCAGTTGCGTGTTGTACAGAAAGGTCCGTGCCCTGTGCCCGTCATCCTGAAGCCCGGGGGCCAGGTGCTTATAGCCCCAGCTGGGGACGCTGGTGCTCCTTCTCTTACTCCTCACTTTCTCTATTTGGGGGCCTCTTTCCTGCTTGTTTCCGCCGTAGCCTTCTCTCCGCCCCTGCAGGGGTCTGGGTTGCCCTGTGAGGGGGTGTGTCTACACGGCCTGGTTAGGACGGTTGTTTGGGGACAAGCTGTGAGGTTTTTCTGGGGAGTTGTGTGCACATGGGATGAAGAGCTAGGGTACGTGCCTGCTTTTAGATGTGCAATACGGTATGTGGAGTGTGAGTTTGCTTTTCCTATTGGCTCAAATGGTGTATTTCCCTTTTAAGTAATAATATCCATAGCCCGTTTACATCTGTATTTTTCTTTGGGCGCGTTGTTTTTAATTTCTAAAAACGATTTTTATCGACAAGTGAAAAAATGTCACAATAGGCTTGCCTTCTTGCAAGAAATTTAGGTCAGTTTTTCTGTAGTGTCAGTTTTAGAATTGTTTCTGTAAAAAATTTACAGTTAATTCAAATTTAAAGGCCTCTTTTAGAGCCTTACTGGTAATGTTTTATGAAACTAGCTGGCATCATTGTTTGGCCATTACCTTATTATTCATGGTGAGATTGACATATTCCTTTTAAGTTTTGGGTTCTAAATCTCTGAATCTGATCAATCTAGAGCAGTAAAAATTAACAAACTGCATTTTTGTTTTTTTGTAGATAGTTATTAAAGGCTATTTGTGTGACCTTACTGTCATGGAAAGTCACTTCCAGTCAATGTCGTTTGCAAGTCAAATCTCTCTCTTCACTTGGCATGTGATGCATTTCTGATCTAACCTTGCAGAACCAAAGAATAAGTTCTTCACCCCCAGAGAAAAATACTCTGGTTGGCCCTCAAATTTATATTTTATATATTCCTCCCACCCTATTCTCTTACAACATTGTTTCATGAATACTTTTGCATGCTTCAATGAATCCCTGCACTTGGATTCTTTGCTAGGACCCATCTATTGCAATCTCAGATCTAGACTGCATCAGAATCACCAACGGAACTAATGCTAAGTGTGGTGGCTTGACCTATCCTCATCCCCTCCTCCATAGTATAACAGAATTGTCAGGGGAGTATCAACTTTGCAAAAACTTTCCAGGTGTTTTTGATACTTACAACTGTTCTAAATGACTAAAGATGTGAAGATTATGAAGTTTAGAAATTATAAGGAATATTGGTAGTCCGAGAGGTTAATATATAGGTTCTTTACCTGCAAAAAAGTGTTGATTTAATGAGGGAAACAGAAGTGTAAGATTTCAAAAGGTGTATTAGTAGAGATATAATCAAACTGCTAAGAGCCCAGCAAAGCTGATTGTAAATGCTGATTAGAGGAATTAAGAAAGACATCATGGAGTGGGGGTGGGAATGTAAAGGGGACAAACGGTAAAGGAAAACATTCTGTTAAAAAATTGAGGCATCAGCAAATACGACATTCAGGTGGGTTTATGATAGAAAGGAACAAATAAGGGGGTTGGCTGGGCGGAGGAGGGCAAAGGGAAACACTGGGATGACTAATAGAATAACAATAAAAAAAAGAAATGACAGAGGAAAAGCATGAGCAGAGTGGTATGGCGATGTGAAAGTATAACGTAGTACAGAGCAAGAAGACACAGGAGGGGTGGAACAAATGAACTGAAGGTAGCTTAAGAGCTTTGAATACAGTACTGAGAATTTTAGACTTTATTTTAGAAACAGCGAAACAAAAAAATCCATGGATGATCTTTGAATGAGGGAGTAACATGATTAGAGATCATCTTCAGGAAAATAGCTCAGGCAGCAAGATGAGGGATGCATTGAGGAAGGAATGACTAAACAGTGGTTAAGATACTAGGGCAGTTTGTACCAGGAAGGACAGAGAGCTAGGGCTGTGGGGAAAAGAAAAATAAAAAGCAGGTATAGTCAAAGATTCCGATGGTCAATGAGTAATAAACTATGGTTCCTTTATTTGAAAGCACATTGGTGGAACAACTTGACCTAAGGAAAAGTTTAGTTTTGTCATATTAACGTCTATTTGAGATGACTGTTATCCTTTCAGTACTCATGAACAAGGTACATATTTGAAGGGTTTCAAATATAAGTTAAGTACGGATCTTGTTCTCAGTTGCTGGAGACTGTTAAGCTTACATCCTGGTGATATCCAACAGGCTGGACATAGAGAATATCTCACCTAGATAATAGCTACTGGTACAGGCTGAGATCACCCAGGGGAGGCAGTCTAGATTGAAAAGTGGACAATGTCAGAGACCTTGAGGATAGGTGGGACAACAATTGATAATTGGGGGGAAAAAAGGGGATTTTAAGAGTTTAATTGAAAGAGAAGGTCAGACAGGAGATGAACTGAGAAGAGACTAAATCTGGCATGCAGAAAGTCATTGACTTTTTGAGGCATTTTAGTGGCAACAAAGAACTAGAAAGAAGTTCTAAATTGGTTAGCACATTTGGTATACAAATGTTCTTTCTCTCTCTTTTTAAGTATGGAAACTTCATTGATAACCTCCGACTCTTCACCAGGGGAGGAAGTGGCGGAATGGGTTATCCTCGTTTAGGTGGAGAAGGTGGAAAAGGTGGTGACGTCTGGGTTGTAGCCCATAAAAAAATGACTTTAAAACAACTTAAAGACAGATATCCTCAGAAGCGGTTTGTGGCTGGAGAAGGAGCAAACAGTCGGTGAGTGTTTACTGAATGACTTTGATTTTGTAAAAGTAATCGCTTCTGAAGGAAAAAAAAAAAGTTAAAAGATAAAAATGTAATTAATAATTTGACTTAAATTATATCCTGTATTTGTAACTGAGCAAAATCTACATTTGTCTAAACTCCAGTAAAGGTAAAAGATAGATACTAAGAAATGTTTTAGAGCTTTTGAACTTTATCCTTTCTTCTACTCATGTTTGTTTACATGCTTTTGCACTTCCTCTGTAGAAACAAAATGATCCAAATTCCCACTGTTTTCTTCTTAGATTATCTTTGACAATCTTTAGGAAACCTTTCTCAAATCTGAGATGAGCTACCCCAGCTCATCACCACCAATAGTTCTGCCTGCATCTCATAGGCAGTGCTGAAAATGTAGAACCTGTTTCACTGATAGATCTTTTGTATGTTTTCCTTTTTGTTTCTGTTTAGTTCTTCTTTCTATGCCTTTCTTTTTCACTAATATTTGTTATTCTCTGTGGAATATACTATGTTGACCTCCAAATATTAAAAAGAATTTTTTCTTTCATTATAAAGAAAATGAAGAAAAAGATTCTTAAAACTTCCATCAAAATGCCTGCTCCGGATTCCTCAGGCCTATCTTACTCTTTTATTCCACAGGAGGTATTGGTGTAAAGGCTAGACTCTATGTCCCTCTTTTCTTTTTTCTCTCCACAGAAGTGTTTAAAAACAAACAAGAATCAATCTGATTTAGAGAGGACGGGAGAGATAAAGAAACATCAAGTTGTTCTTCCACTTATTTCTGCATTTACTGGTTGGTCCTTGTTTGTGCCCAGGAACGCAACCTTGGCATATGGGGATGAGCTACCTGGCCAGGGCCCCTACAGAAGTGTTTTGATATATTTATTTGTTACAATACTTAGATGATAGAATGTGGTACTTACTTGAGGGATGAATATATGCAAAGGATAGAGGCTGGGATACTAAACATCCTATAACACAGACACTGCCAATGACAAAAACAGCAACCACAAATTATCCTTCCCAAAATATGCAACAGCATCACCTGCTTGTAAGTGTATCCTTAGGGAAACCGCTTAAATTTCTTTTGAGCATTTTTGTTTATGAATAATCTGATTGAATTTTTTTTAGCCTCACCCAAGGACATGCTTATTGATTTTTAAGAGGGGAAGAGAAGGAGAGAGAGAAACATGGATCAGTTACATCTTATATGTGCCCCAGCCAGGGACTGAATCCGCAAGTGAATGTGCCCTGACCAGGAATTGAATCTGCGACCCTTCAGTTTACGGGCTGACACTCCAACCAGCCAGAGCAAAACCCATTTTTAAGACAAATTTTAAGAGACTTGTATTTGTTAGAATTCAGTAATTGAAGTTTTGAGTACAGAATGTTATTTTATTATTTTGATGTTACAGGTGGAAAATAATAGCAGTTTACATACTAAAGTAATTTTTCTTACCGTTTTATAATTTCTTCTGAAAAATAAGGTTGCTATAATTCCAGCCCTATTCTGTGTTCAGATCAGTGGTATACTAAAGATGGTATATAATGCTTAAATGTTAAGAGAAATTTTTTTTATTGCTTTTCTCTTAGTTGTCCCACTTTTCTCCCCATTGCTCCCCCCCCCCCATTTCACCCACCCGTCCTCCCATAGTCAATCAGCACCCTATTGTCCATGTCGATGGGTCATTTATATGAGTTCCTTGACTAGACCCTTTCCCTCCACCCTCTCCCCACCCGCCACCTCCCCACCCCAATCACTGTTAGTCTGTTCCTTGTTTACATGCCTCTGGTTCTGTTTTGCTCATTTGTTTGTGTTGTTCATTAGTTTCCTGTGTTAGGTGAGATCATAGGGTATTTGTCTTCCGCTGCTTGGCTTATTTTGCTAAGCATAGTACTCTCAAGTTCGATCCATGTTGTCACAAATGTTAGGAGTTCTTTTTGCTGTATAGTATTCCATTGTGTAAATGTACCACAGTTTATTAATCCACTCATCTACAGATGGGCACTTAGGCTGTTTCCAGCACTCAACTATTGTAAATAACGCTGCTGTGAACAGAGGATAGAGGTGCATAGAGTCTTTAGAATTGATGTTTCAGGATTTCAGGGTATAATCTCAGCAGTGGAATCACTGGATCAAAAGGCAGTTCCATTTTTAGTTTTTTGAGGAAATTTCATAATGTTTTCCATAGTGGCTGCACCAGTCTGCATTCCCACCAACAGTGCAGTAGGGTTCCCTTTTCTGCACATCCTCACCAGCACTTGTTGCTTGTTGATTTGTTGTTGATGGCCATTCTGACAGGTGTGAGGTGGTATCTCATTGTGGTTTTAATTTGCATCTCTGATGGCTAGTGATGTTGAGTATTCTTTCATATGCCTATGGACCCTCTGTATGTCTTTGGAGAAATATTTGTTCAGGTCCTTTGCCCATTTTTTAACTGATTGTCTGTCTTCTTGGTGTTGAGTCATATAAGTTCTTAAGAGAAATTTAAATTGAACATATTTCTTACTGAGATTATGTGTTGCAATTTTTAGAATAGAGAGGCTTAAATCCCAAAGATGAATAGGAGCCAGCTGGGTGAAGTGGGGTAAAAAGTCTTATTGGAAAGATACTATGAACAAAGGCCCAGTGATAGAAGACAAGTACCAGTATAAGACACTAAAAGAAGTCCAGTGTGGCTGGAATGCAGAAAACTCACCTCAGGAAGATTAGACTAGAAAGATAGGTACAGGCCAGACTTTCATTCAGACCATCATTATTTCTGAAATATGGCATTATTCTCCAATTTGGTCTCCTAACTCCAGTCTCAGGCATCATCTTCAGTTCATTCTAGAGTGATTTTTCTAAAACCCCAACTTATTGTCACTTGTCTATTTAAAATTCTTCAGTGTTCCCCATCACTCTAAGATAATCTTCAAACTCTCTAACACAGTGTATCAGACTCTTCACAGCCTGAACTGCAGTGTCTTTGTTTCACAGCATGCCACCTTACTTGTACCAGTGTTACTCTAGAAATAACTATTATTTCTTCAAACAGCTTGTTCCCTTCTAATGTAGTGTGTGTGTGTGTGTGTGTGTGTGTGTGTGTGTGTGTACACACATACATGTATATACTCATTTAGATAGATAGATTGCCATCTTTCTCTACCCTGATAATCTGGCAAAGTCTTATTGCCTTTTCAAGACTTGGTTTAAGCACTACTTTCAAAATATCAGTAACTGAGTAAGATTTTAATTTCAGTTATCTAATAATGTCTAGTAAAAATCAAACTGCTTTTCTTCATCATGAAATCATCTCCCGATAAATTGGTTTATGCTTGCTGAACTATGAAAATTATCAAATTCTATTTCAATTATTTAAAAAAATATCCAAAGTTGTGGCCCTGGCCGGTAGCTCAGTTGGTTAGAGCCTTGTCCAATACACCAAGGTTGCAGGTTCCATCACCGGTCGGGGCACATACAAGAATCAACCAATGAGTGCATAAATAAGTGGAACAACAAATTGATTTTTTTCTCTCTCTCCTTTCCTCTCTATACATAAATAAATAAATTTTTTTTTAAAACAATCCAAAGTTCTTTTGAAATTTAAGTGTGAATTACTTTTAAAAAGTACTATGTGTATATATAGTAGTTAACATGGTTGTTCAATTATTTTCTTTAGGATAAATTCCCAGAAGTGAATTTGCTAATTTAGAAGTCTGTACCAATTTATTCTCTCATGAGCAATTTGAGAGTAGCCAGATGGCCCCCTAAAATAAAGTACTCTCATTTGAGGTCAGCTTTTTAAAAGCTTTGTTATTCAATTCATTTTTTTTCTAGTTTATTGATGATGTCTTCATTTCAGGTGTATAATGTATTAGGTATAATTTGTAATGACTTTTGGTGGTTAGCCTGGTAACTTAAATCATTACTTAATATTATTTTTGTTGGGAGATGATAGTCTAAAATGCAAATAAATAATTAGAGATAATTTTACTTTTTCTCTAATATTTGGCCATGTAACATATGCATTAGAAGAGTTGGTTGCTGGTCCTCTTTATATACCATTATGTTAGCTTGAAGCATAAGCCATTTAATTTTGTGGGTTTTCCTTATTTTAATTTAACTTTCTTTTTTTGTAGGGTTAGTGCACTGAAAGGTGCCAAAGGAAAAGACTGTGAAATTCCTGTACCTCTGGGTATTGCAATAACTGATGAAAATGGTAAAGTTATAGGTAAGTGTACTGTAGATTCTAAAGTTGTGAAAAATGTACACATTTTCTAAATTGTTTGGGAGCTGTGGGGAATGGTACCTCTTGAGTTCCAGAACTTTTTCTAACTATTTCAGCTGCTAATTTATGAAGTAACTTTGAAAAATCTTAAATAAAGGTTGTTCAATATTAACTTCTAGATTTAAGATTATTTTTAAAATATTAGAGTATTTACTTGGTTTTAAAACATAAACTGGTCTCTCAACCACTTACAAAAATTTTTTCCAGGGGTCAGGCTTTTAACAGAAAATCTGGCATCTATTTCTTTTCTGTTTTTTGTTGTTGTTTTTTTAAAGATTTTATTTATTTATTTTTAGAGAGAGGGGAAGGGAGGGAGAAAAAGAGGGAGAGAAACATCAGTGTGTGGTTGCCTCTCGCGTGCCCCCAACTGGGGACCTGGGCCGCAACCCAGGCATGTGCCCTGACTGGGAATCGAACCAGCGACCCATCACTTCACAGGCTAGCGCTCAGTCCTCGGACACACTTGCTAGGGCCTGGCATTTATTTTTGAAAGAAAAATGTCATTAGTGATTAACTTTACTTACTAATCTTGGCTCTAAGGATCTTTATCTCTTTTTAAGGAGAACTCAATAAAGAGAAAGACAGAATTTTGGTAGCTGAAGGAGGGCTTGGTGGTAAATTCCTTACAAATTTCTTACCACTGAAAGGCCAGAGACGAATAATTCACCTTGATCTAAAACTTATAGCTGATGTAGGACTAGTGGGGTAAGTATCATTCATATCTTTATTTTTATACTTCGAGAGAGAGAGTTCACAAATAGGAAATAAATATAAATGGTAATTTGGGGACAACATTATTTCTAGTGTATGGAATTTGTGCATTGTTTATGTACTTAGAGAAGATGCTGTTAATTGTAGTTATTTTCACAATGCCAACAGTTTCATATTTACTATTCATTTGTCAACAGTCATAGCAATTGAGTCGTCCAGTGAAATGTTAGAAAATGAATAAAGAAAAAGGCAGTAATATAAGAAGGTAAAAGAATGTTACCAGATATTAAGGAATAAAATAAGAAATATGAACAAACCACATTTTTAAAAGTGTATTCAAGGAAATGAAAAGAAGGGAAAATAATTGAGTTATGCTTACTAGTTTTAATAGAGCTGTTGATGTATCATTAATCAATCTCAACTCATCAGACTTACACACTATTGAGCGCCAAGTTGGGTCTTGCTATGACTGCTTGCCTAGCCTTATGCTCTGCTTAGGATCTGTCCAGTCTCAGCACTGTAGACAGCCTTACGGTGTTGTCCTCTTCCACGAGCCTCCATTTTTTTTCATGAAACAATGCTGTTTAGCTTTGGGTTTGCAGTGCTGGCACCCAACCAACTGGAGAGAGAGAGAGAGAGAGCAAGATAAAGAGTAGACAAAGGAAGGGAAAGCTTCAACTTTGCATTTCTCCTCTCCTCCCTCTCCTGCTCCCTGGCCCCCACAGCATTACACAGTAGTCAGATGGAAGGCCTGGGGAAAATGTAGGGGAAGCTGCTGCCAAACTGAGTACCAAACTGACATTCCATTCCTTGCCTTCCCATAGGTTCTTTCTAAGCTCTTTTCATCTTCCTCTGCAGCTACCTCACTGCTTCTTTTCCAGACTCTTCATCCTGAGCCCTTCACCTCTTTCCATGCCTGTCTAGGCCTTACCAGCAGTGACTTCAAGTTCACAGAGATCCCATTCCTGCTGAAGTAGTGACAGGGAAAAAATGTGTTCCTGACATTTAAGTTTGCCATTCAGATGTAATTTTTTTTTTCAATAAAACATAGTTATGAGGTTTATGAGTCATAGGTTCTATAACCCTATATATTTTTCAAGCATTATTGGTTTAATAGGGTTTTATGGATAAAGCTTGAGAATCCAGCCATTTACTTTCTCATATGGTAGAAAAATGAGTTTCAAATTCCATGAAGACACCTTTACAGACTAATAAAGAGCCTACCAAGGCTGAGTAGTAAAAGTTGGATGGGAGTGGGGGACTCAAGTGAAACTATTTGGGTTAGAATCTCAAGTCCTTGGGAGGCTAGCTGGCTAGTCTTGGATATGTTATACAATCTCTCTTAAGTTTGATTTACTCATCTATAATAGTGAATGGAGAGTTCTCACCTTAAAATGTTGATACGGTACTGGATTTGCAGCACTACACATACCTTGGATTTATGAATGCTCAGTGAATGAATGGTAGTCACTGTCATGATCCTTATATTGCCAATTTATTAGAGGCTACTGTAGTGAAACACTAAGCTTTTCAGAAGCGGACTTGAAATTACAGTCAGTAATTAATACATCGTGATTCTTAAACATAATGTTTAACATGTTTTCTAGTGCTTTTAAATTAGGTAATTATTCTTAAAAAGTTACTAATGTGAATACCAGCATAAGGAGATATATTTTTTAGCTGGTTTCAGGAATGAACTGAACCTTAGAAGAAAGATATATAATACATGTACTGCTGTTGTCAAAGCTGACCTTAGAACTAAACCTTAGAATAAGGGTATATAACTAATTCACTTGTACTATCGATGTCCAAGAGAAACATCAGTTGGTTGCCTTTCATCCTGCCCTGAACTGCAACCCAGGCACGTGCCCTGGCCAGGAATCAAACCTTCGACCTTTCACTTTGTGGGACAACGTCCAACCAACTGAATTTATCTTCACCTATTTCATAAGTATATTTTATTCCTCAAGTTTTTCAAGATTATTTTAAATTTATACTCTACTTTTAATCCCAAAAATATTCAAGAAGTTTGCTTCTTAAAATGTTAAGAATTCAGAGATAAACAGGTATTAATAGTACTGATATTTGTTGTAATGTATAAAGTTTCTCATTTCAGATTCCCAAATGCTGGAAAATCCTCTTTGCTAAGGCAGATTTCTCACGCAAAACCTGCAGTTGCAGATTATGCATGTAAGTATAATTTGTTTTGTATTTTAAGGTATGTTGGTAAATTTTTAAAGACTAATATTTCTTTTAGTATGAATAAAATTACAACTCTGAGGGTAGCCTTAGTCTGAAAACTCTTGGTAGAATACAGGAATGCCTCGGCTAATGAGTCACCCTGCTAACAAATTTTTCAGCTAATGGAAGATTTTTTTGCTGTTTTTTGGACTTGGCTAACGAATGTTTTAGTGGATGTATGCGCTGCCATAAAGCAGCAAACATGAACAGTCGGGCCATTCCAGGAGCTCATCTTTTTTGTCTGTATGTGTGTGACAAAGAAATGAGCTGACCACACACAGGGGAGACCCACCAACCCGACCGGGCTGTTTACGTTCAAGACAGTGAGAAGTGAGACACCTGGTACATAAGCTGCTTTGGATTTGATGATGTATATCAGAAGGTGAGAGGTCATCACTTTGACCTTCTAGAGAGGGGCTTCCCGAGTGCCACAGAGAGAAGCTATTCTCATGCCAGTGTCAGCACGGTGCACGCGCCATGGGCAGCATCCAGAACGAATTAAATGATTTTCTATAGAAACCTACGGGAAATTGCGTTTTGGCTAATGAAGATTTCAAGTAAAGAACGTGATTCCAGAATGAATTATCTTTGTTAGCCGAGGTATCACTATATGCATTTCCCGTTAATCTTTGAAACTTCTGTATCCCTCAGCAGAGTTTCTAATACTTATTGCTTATTTTGTTGCATTTACTTTTCTGGTGCATAATCATTTATTTGGTTTAGTTAGGATTTTATGAATATCCTTGATCAAGCACCATGATAAATACTAGGAAGGTAGAGATTAATTCTTTCACTCAAAGAAATATAGCAAGTATATTTTTCTGGGAACTGCAGTAGGTTCTAGAGTTACAAAGACTGGTAAGGAGGAAGGGATACTATTCTGACTTTTATTGAGAATACAAACTAGTGGGGGAAAGCACACAGCTCTCCAGTAAACACAAGGAGATACAAGGTTCTGTGGAAGAGTATAGGCGACTGCTTTGGACTCTTGTGGAAGGGTAGTAGTGGGGCTGAGATTCAGAACATAAGTATGAGTTAATCAGTGACATAGTAGAGGTGAAGGGTCTTTCAGTCAAAGGAAATAGCATCTACACAAAGGCCTTTAGTGGCAGGGAGTGGATCTGTGTATCTAGAGAACATGCGGTAAGGGAAAGGGAATCAAGGTGAGGCTGGAGGTATAGGTAGAGACTGCATCCTATTGACCGATAGACTATTTGATCTTTATATCTTAAGAACAGTTGATAGCCTTTAAGCAAGGGATAAAATTATTATATTTACTTTAAAAGGATTTCTGCATATAATACAGAAAATGGTTTGCTGTGGTACATAAGTGGATGTGGGAAGAATAGTTAGTAGGCTATTGCAGTAGCAAGGTGAGATATAATGGGAGCTTAAACTAAGAATAGTGAATAAATGTGGTAGGATCTCCGCCATCATTAAACAAAAAGTGCAAAATGACATTAACCTGGAAAACAAATTTAAGCCATTCTGATATTGGACCAATAAAATAGAGTTCATTTTGAACTGATTGCTATAAATTAGACCAGTACTTATTATTGTAATACAGGGTCCTGTTGAGAAAGAAAGAGGAAGAAAAGCAAAAAGTCGTAGGAGGGAGGCTAGTGCAGGATTGGCAGGCTTGGGGATAACTGAATGCGGAGGGACAAGACCAGACCTAGTGAGAGAAACCTAAGTTCTGCACCCCCGCCATGATTCTTAAAGTGTGACAGGAATTTTGAGGCCCATTAATTAGTTTAGACTATGCATATTATAAAAATCTGTTTTTGTCTTTTTCCAGGTATATTGTAAATAGCATAGATAATAGTACCTTCTATTTCAACAAATTAGAACCTAATTTGACTTAATCACAGAAAAGAAATATTGTTTATTGTATACATAATGCTATGACAATTTTGAGAGTACCAGTCTTTGTTCTAGCCCAAACATATTGTTGCTTTTTTCTTTTAGTTACAACATTAAAGCCTGAACTTGGAAAGATTATGTATAAAGATTTCAAACAGGTGGGTATTTTTAAAGTAAGACACTTGGTTAGAAGTGAAAGTACTTGCTTTTGGTACTTGGACTTTATATTTGACGTTTTCTGAGGTGTTGGGTTGGGGCACTTGCAAGATTTTATTTTTAGTAAGTGAAACTGTTATCAAATCAATAATGAGCAATATCATAAATATTGTATAAGAATGTAACTTTTTAAGTAAATATTATTTATTTTTTATGTTTTAAATTTATTGGGCTGACATTGGTTAATAAGATTATATAGGTTTCAGGTGTACATTTCTATGATACATTTACTGCATTGTATGCCCACGACCCAAAGTCAGATCTTCTGTCAGCATGTATTTGACCCCCTTTCCCCTTCATTACCCCTCACACCCTTCCCTCTGGTAACCACCATGCTGCTGTCCGTGTCTGTGAGTTTTTGTTTGTTTATTTTTCTTGTTTATTCATTTGTTGCTTTCAGTTTTATATCCCACATCTGATCTCACTCATGTGGGATTTTACATGTGAGAATCTGATTTCTTGTTCTTTGAAAGTTTTATGTCCATTTTGTCATTACAGCATAGTATCGTCTTTATTTCCCTAATCTCTGTTTGTTCTCATTGCAAGTTCATATTTGCTTCCATATTTGATTATTGGTTTTGTTGACTAAAATAATTTCCTAAAGTTCATGTAAGTGATTTTATTCCAACTTTCTCTTTTAAAACTTTTTTAATTTAATGGGATTCTGGCCTTATTTAACTACTAAAATTTATTTTTCCTTGATAAGGAAGAACTGTACATCTTTTTAGTAAATAAACTAAAACAAAAATATGTAATGTACAGTCAGCAGTCATGCTCCTTGGTATTTACCCAAGTGAGTTGAAAGCTTACGTCCAAACCAAAACCTGCACTCACATGTTTGTTTCAGCTTTGTTGGTAATTGCCAAAATTTGGAAATAACCAAATCAGTTAATATAACTGATTCTGATGCACAGTGAGGTTTAAAAACTACAAGTGCAGCGTAATGGTTAGTAACACTTACCGTCTCCAAAGGAACATGGGAATGCTGTATGCTGTGCTTTTTAAGAATGGTCAATAGTCCTTCTGGTAGAATATGAACAGAAAAGGTACATTAACTACATAGAGAAATTTAAAACTTAAAACTACAGAGTACTAAGTAAATAGCAGCTGAATTAATATCCTTTAACACTTTTAAAATTTCAGAAAGTTGAAATACTATGAAAAGGTCATGTGAAACAGTATAATTTATGGAATTTTTAATAAAATTTTGTAATTAATACCTAATCCCTAAATTCTAGGTTGTTAGATTAATAATTAAAAATGGGATTTTGATTCTGTTGTAAAGGTGTCTTGGCTTTATAAGGATGCTGTGGTAATCACAAATCAGGGACTTTATATTCAAAATACCATGAAAATTTTTGGATGTAATTGTACATATGGTTTTCATGTATTTTTCTCATTTTATCAAACATTTAACTTTGTATTAGATATCAGTAGCTGATCTTCCTGGTTTAATAGAAGGAGCACATATGAACAAAGGAATGGGCCACAAATTCCTCAAGCATATAGAAAGAACTAAACAACTGCTTTTTGTTGTAAGTCATATGTATATCAATGCAATATTCAACTTAATGTGAAAATCAATGAATTTAGTTTTCCTAGAAATTGTTTATACGTTTAAAGATAAAGCGGTAGCGTATGTGACTCCATTGAGGTCAGTGTAAATGGGAGTCAAATACAGTCAGTAATCTTTGTTTGTAATATAGGGTTGGAAATGCCATATTTACTATATCAGATGTAATTTTGACCATATTTGTCAAGGTTTAATTCCTTAAGATTGTCAACGTAGTACTATGTTATATAGTGTCTTTTTCCTACTTTATTGGTGGTGCTAGAGTTATATGGCTGACCCTCAAACAACATGGGTTTGAACTGTGTGGGTCCATTAATATGCAGATTTTTTTCAATAAATACCTGTACTATTTTTGATCCATAGTGTTGGGAGTCCACCGATGTGGAGGCCAGACTGTATGCATTGATCTACACTATTTAAATTTTAAAAAAAAACATATTTATTGATTTTAGAGAGCAAGGAAGGGAGGTAAAGAGAGGGAGAGAAGCTTCAATGTGAGAGAGAAAGATCACTCAATTGCCTCTCGCACATGCCCCAGTTGAGACCAAACCTGCAACCCAGGCATGTGCCCTGACTGGGAATCGAACCTGTGGCCTTTTAGTTTACAGGCTGACTGACGTTCAACCAACTGAGCCACACTGGCCAGGGAAATCCATGCCATTCATTTTATATACAGCAATTACCATCCACAGATGTTTGTATCCTTGCAGGGGTTCTGGAAATAATCCCCTAATCCCCTGAGAATACCAAGGGCTATAATTAAGTTTTGAGAGAGGCAAAAATTATGCACGGATTTTCAACTTTGAAGTATAGAATAGGCGTTGGTGCCTCTAACACGCATATTGTTCAAGGGTCAGCTGTTTATGAGATTGTCCATATTTAATATAAATTTTTATAGTATTTTATTTTCTTAATGGTTGTGATTTTGTCAGAATATTTATAGGTATCTTGGAGCTTCAATTTCTCTTATTTATTTTGAATTACTAAATTACCAATAGAGTATATATTGAAATTATTTTTAACTTGAGAGAATAAAATATTTCAAAACAGAAATGTACTGTATAGCTAACCTTAATTTAAAGGCTGTTTTTTTCCTTTTTTTAGGTTGATATTTCTGGATTTCAGCTTTCTCCTCGCACTCAATACAGAACTGCCTTTGAAACCATAATACTGCTCCTAAAAGTAGGTTTTCTGTTTCTCTTTTACCTTGTTATTCATTTGGTCTAATATATAGTCACATAAGACTGTATGAAATAAATAGTAAGTTAAATATATATCCCGCCTCTGCTTTTCGAACCTTTGATGTTAAAGTTATCTAACCATGTTATCTCAATTCTTCAATATTAATCTACTCCTCAAACTATTGCAACCAATAAAACCCCCTTATTGCGTGCTTCTTAAACTTCACCTTGCTTAAACTTTTATTCCTACTTCTTAGACTATTTCTCAGTCTATTATTTATGTTCTTTCCTGTTTATTAACTAGCATTCATTTACAGTAAATATACCAGTTACTGCCAAATCTGTATCTAATACCCAGATCTTTCAGTTAAGTGTTACACCAGCTACCTATTGGACATCTTCGATTAGATATTTAGTTAACTTCTCAAACTTAATATGTATAAAACCAAACTTTTTTTTTTTTTTTTTTTTTTAACTCTTCAGCCTCCTCCAGAACTTTACTGAGTATGTAAGCTAGAAACCTGGGGGGTGGTTTTGATTCTCTTTCTCACCACCTGTACCACATCCTGTCAGTTTTATATCCTAAATCTCACTGAAATCCATCCGCTTGTCTTCATCCACACTCTGTGATCGTCAACCCTTCTCATGACAATGTTGTATGTCCCTTCTATCTGGTCTTTCTCCTTCCAGTTTCATTTCTATGCAGTCCGTTTTTGTGTGTGACAGCTAGAGTGAGCTTTGTAAAAGAACCAAGGTGATGTTTGTTCCCTGCTTAAAACACTTCAAGGGTGGCTCATTGTGATTAGGTTTAAAAGTCTAACCTGAACATGGTTTATGACGTCTGGCAAGGCTTATCCTTCTTATATTCTATATCCAGTTCTATGATTTCTCTCTAATACAATGCGATGTTTCTTACCTCCAGAACTTTGTATATCCTATTTCCTTTACTACTTTTTGCATATTATGAATAGTACTGCTGTGAACGTTTGTGTATAGGTTTTTGTATGGACATGTTTTCATATATCTTGAGTATATACCCAGAAGTAGAATTTCTAGATAACATGGTAACTCTACATTTAACATTTTGAGGAACTGCCAAACTGTTTTCCAAAGTGGGCTTGCCGTTGCACCATTTTACAATTCTACTCGCTATGTATGGGGTTTCCAATTTTTCCATATTAATGTCAACACTTGTTATTGTCTATCTTTTTATTTTAGCCACCCTAGTGGGAAGGAAGTTGTGTTTCATTGTTGTTTTGATTTGTCCTTCTCTAATGATTGATGATGTTGATTGTCTTTCCTTGTGCTTATTAGCCATTTATTGTCTTTGGAGAAATGTCTATTCAGATTCTTTACCCATTTTTTAATTGAGTTATTTTTCTTTTTATTGTCAGGTTGTAAGAGTTCATTATATTTTGGATACAAGTCCCTTATGAGATACATTATTTGCAAATATTTTGTTCCATTCTGCCAGTTGTCTTTTTACTTTCTTAATGGTATCTTTTGAGACAGAATTTTAAGTTTGTCTATTTTTCTTTTTGCTTATGTTTTTTGGTGTCATAGATTTTACACACACACACACACACACACACACACATTTTTTTGCCTAATCCATGGTCCACAGTCATGAAGATTTACGTCTGTTCACTCCAAAATTTTATCTGTGTGCTTAATAGAGGGCCGGATAGTTGGCCCTGGCTGGTGTGGCTCAGAGGGTTGAGTGAACTGAAAGGTTGTGGGTTTGATTCCTGGTCAGGGCACATGCCTAGGATGCAGGCCAGGTCCCTGGTTGGGGCATGTGACAGGCAACTGATTGGTGTTTCTTTTGCATATCAGTGTTTCTCTCCCACTCTTTCTCCCTCTCTTCTCCTCTAAAATAAATAAATAAAATCTTAAAAAATATAAAAATAAAAAGTTCAGTTGTTTGTATTTGGCTCGAGGCACAAATCACAGTTGTCTGTAGGATGTCATGTGAGCTAAAATATATTAACACATGCCCTAACTATTACGTTTTCTGAGTTTCCTTTGTTAATTTTGTGGTTGTTGGGATTTACTGCATTTCAGAGATGTGACTGGGCTGTAGATTACCCAGGCTTACAAGGTAAAGCAAGATATTACCAAACAGGTAGTCTATATACGTATTTTAATAAAATTATTTGGTTTTTTACCCTGGCCAGTGTGGTTCAGTTTGTTGGAGCATCTTCCCATAAACTGAAAGGTCATAGGTTTGATCCTCAGTCAGGGCACAAGCCTAGGTTGTGGATTTGATCCTCGGTTGGGGCATCTGCAGGAGGCAACTGATTACCCCCCCCCCCGAACCCCCTTTTCCTTTCTCTGGAACCAATGGATATATCCTCCGGTGAGGATTTTAAAAAATTATTTGGTTTTTCTTTTTTGATTTAAAGGAGTTGGAATTGTACAAAGAGGAACTTCAGACAAAACCTGCACTCCTGGCCGTAAATAAAATGGACTTACCAGATGCCCAAAATGAATTCCGTGTGCTGATGAACCAACTCCAGAATCCTAAAGGTAAAACCCATTCATTCATTTAATGCCATTTGAATAAATACCTAATATGTTCTGTATGCTAAGTGATATAATCAGTGGAAAAGAAAACTAATAGTTGCTACTCTTAAAAAACATATGTTTGAAGAACCCATAACATAAGAAACATTTAAATAATATTATAATGTAGTTTCAGAATGTGTGATGTAGATAATAAGTGAGAGGAGACAAAGAAGAAAACGATCATTTGAGTTGAAAAGGTCAGGCTTCATGAAGAAGTAAAATTTAAATGATGTCCTTAGTAAGTTAATGGGATTTGGATCAGAAGAGGTTAAAAGTCAGCATCTATCTGTAGTCTTTCACTTGAACATATTTCACAGGTTCTAGACCTTCATTCCCCTATTACACCATAAATATAAAAACAGCTAATAGTTCCAAAGGGGTATGTATCTTTGCAATGTCAGCTCTGTGAGTCTTTGAAGAGTACTAATCTTCTAAAGAGAACTTGAGTACATGTACCTATATATGTGTAACACAGAAAAATAGATGCTGCTACTCCAAAAGGATTTATTTGTTTGAAATGTGTTCCTATTTCAACCACTTTGTATAAAGGAACTTAAAGGGACTCTCCACTGTCTTGAACATTGAACTTTATAGAACACTATCCTACAGTGATGATGCTTTTATTTCTCTGAGTCTAGAGGAGAAACTATACACAAATGAGGAAAAGTAGGGTGGATGGCAAGTTGTTAACATGGTTTTAAATAGTAATAATTTTTCTGCTTTTATCCTTGGGATACAAATTGGGGAAAATAAATTATTATTGGCACTATCAGAGAGCACCAGAAGATTCTTTCTCCCCTTAAAAATATTTTCCCAGTGTAATTTATATATAGGATCTGCCCTTGAGTTAATAAGTTATTTTTGGGTTATAAATACTTCCTGGAATTAGTAAATAGTCTTATTTCTTAATGTCATTTGCTGTATGAGCTCATTAGATCTGTTTGCTAGTTGGTCTTGCAGATAAGAGCATTTTCAGAAGAATTACCAGAAGAGAGAGTAACTCCAAAGTTTGTGGCTATTTTGGAATATAGTCCCATCAGTGATAATTCCTGAATTGACCTCTCTGGAGTTCTTGGGAGCATATGAATCTTAGAAACCAATCGCCATCTTGGCTCGCCCCTTCTCTTTCAGCCCAGCCTTTCCAATTCATATCAGTATTAACCCATGTCATCAGTATGCCATCCCTCGTCCCATTGCCTTGGTGCCAGGGGAGAGGAAAAAGTAATAAAACAGCCCTCAGCCCCTGTGGAGTGATAGAGTAGACTGAACTGAAGTGATCTCCCCTTGAACTTCCCCATAACTTTTATTATGGCTCCTTGTACCAGTGATGATAATCCTATACTTTAGGGCAGTTAAAGCCCACCTGTGTCCTGAGCAAGCTAGAGAATTCCAAATTGTAATGATGTTATTTTTATAGAAAGGTTCTTTCAGACAATTTATGTTGCCTCACTTTTATCAAATTCCACCCTGCCAAAGCAACTTGCTTCTGTTGAGTAAATCATCTTCTGTGATTCTCTTATTTATTCTTAATTTGGTTTAAGATATCTTTATCCAACAAATATTTACTAAGCATTTATTGTGTGCCAAGAAAATTTACCATTGTCACCAGTTAAAACCAAGGGTTCTGAGAGCTTATTAGAGAGAAAAGGAAAAAAGGGAATTAAAAATGCTAAGTTTTTATAGTTCCTTGGTTCACAAATCAAACCTTTAACATAGTTTTGACTTTCTTTTTTTAATTATATTTTGTTGATTATGCTCTTACAGTTGTCCTGGTTTATCCCCCTTTGCCTCCTCCACCCAACAGCCCCCCACTCCCTCGGGCAATCCCCACACTGTTGGTCGTGTCCATGTGTCATGCATATAAGTTTTTTGGCTACTCCATTTCCTATATTGTATTTTACATCCCTGTGACTATTCTGTAACTACCTATTTGAACTTCTTAATCCCCTCTTCACCCATTCCCTCACATGCCCCTTTCATCTGGCAACCATCAAAATGTTCTCTGTATCCATGCTCTGTCTTTGTTCTTCTTGTTTGCTTAGTTTCTTTTTTATATTCAATTGTTAATAGATATATATTTTTGCCATTTTATTGTTCATGGTTTTGATTTTCTTTTTCTTAAATTTAAGTCCCTTTAAGATTTCAAATAATAAGGGCTTAGTGATGATGAACTCCTTTAGTTATTTCTTGTCTGGGAAGCTCTTTATCTGCCCTTAGATTATAAATGATAGCTTTGCTGGGTAGAGCAATCTTTACTGTAGGTTCCTGCTTTTCATGACTTTGAATATTTCTTGCCAGTTCCTTCTAGCCTGCAGAGTTTCTTTTGAAAAATCAGTTGACAGTCTCCCCTGTAGGTAATTAACTGCTTTTCTCTTGATGCTTTTAAGATTCTCTCTTTATCTTGAACCTTTTTGGCATTTTAATTATGATGTATTTTGGAATGGGCTTCTTTGCATCCATTTTGTTTCGGACTCTCTGTGCTTCCTGGACTTGCATGTGTATTTCCTTCATCAAATTAAAGAAGTTTTCTTTCATTATTTTTTTCAAATACGTTTTCAATTCCTTATTCTTTCTCTTCTTCTGGCACCCCTATGATGCAAATGTAGGACCTCTCGAAGTTGTCCCAGAGGCCGCTGTTCTCATTTTTTTAATTCTTTTTCCTTCTTGTTGTTCTCATTGGTTGTTTTTTACTTCCTTATGTTCCAAATCATTGATTTGATTCTCAGCTTCATCCATGCTACTGTTGTTCCCCTGTAAATTGTTTCTTATTTCAATTAATGTATCCATCATTTCTGACTGACTAGCTTTGAGGTCCTCACTAAGTTCCTTGAGCATCTTTATAACCAGTGTTTTGAACTCTGCATCTAATAGATTGCTTATCTCCATTTCCTTTAGCTCTTTTTCTGGACTTTTGATCTGTTCTTTTATTTGGGCCATGTTTCTTTATCTCCTCATTTTGGCAGCCTCCCTGTGTTTTTTTCTATGTATTAGGTAGAGCTGCTTTGACTCTATGTCTTGGTAGTGTGGCCTGATGTAGTAGGTGTCCTGTAATGGCCCAGTGGCAACTCTCCCCTATCAAGGTGCACCCTTTGTGTGGATTGAGTATACCCTCCTCTTGTAGTTGAGCCTTGGTTGCTGTTGGTAGATCAATGGGAGGGATTTACCCAGGCCAATCAGCTACAAGGATTTGCTGTGACCACTGACCACCAACTTCCACCCTCTGTGGAGGGTCAGCTGTGCAGGGTCAGGGTAGTGGTGCTCTGATGTGGTCTATAGCTATCTGCTGAGAGTGCTGACCCTGGTGTTTTCTGGGTGGTGCGGACCAAGGTCAGTTCCCACCTGTGTTTTGCCCTGGGCCACCCTGCCTGATCTATAAAGCAATCTGAGATGGCTGCTACTTGTGCTGGGCTTGGAGATTGCCAGGTGAAGCCAAGCTGTGAACCTGGGCTGACTGCTGCAAGTGCCGGGCCTGGGGATCACTGAGGCCAACTGTTGCTTTTTGAGAGGATTTAGAAAGTTGTGAAGCAGGAGCCAAGACCAGCCATTCATATGGAAAAGAAGCTTGGGTGGGCCTGTAAGTTGAGTGGGGATTTCCAAGGCAAGTCAGACAGTGCCAATCAGGTTAATGGAGTCTCTGGTATGGCACCAGCTTGTCATCTCTGGAGGGAGAGTTTAGAAAAGGGACAATGGCCTCTGCTCGTCTTATGCCAGACACTTCAGTTCCTCCCTTTAGGCCACTGGTGCCTTTCAAGTTGCTAACCTGGTGCTGGAGCTCAGAGGGAGTGATTCTGAGTAGGTGAGTCCTTGTGTGAGCTCTTTAAGAGGAACTGCTTGGGGCTCCAGCAGTTTCTTCCACTGACTCAATCCCTGCTGGTTTTTGCAGCTGGAAGGGATGGGGACTTATCTTCCTGGAACTGGAACTCTGGGCTGGGAGCCCTGTTCTGGGGCTGGGATTTCTTGCTCCTGAGACATCCCTCCCAAATTCTTATCTACCATATGTGGGTAAGAGACCAGCCTGTTTCACATCTGCGCCCCTCCAGCCTGTCTCAATGGATGTGGTTTCTTTAATTCCACAGTTGTCAGACTTCCATTCAACTTGATTTCTGATGGTTCTGGCTGTTGGGTGTTCTATATTTTAGTTGAAATTTTATATGGTGTGTAAAGAGGCCAGCCATGTCTGCCTACGCCACCATCTTGACTGGAAGTCCAGTTTTGACTTATTTTCAAAGACAGTGAAAATCAGCATAGTTTTGTGGTTTTTGTTTCAGATTATCTGCATTTATTTGAAGAAAACATGATTCCAGAGAGGACAGTGGAGTTCCAACACATCATCCCCATTTCTGCAATTACTGGAGAAGGAATTGACGAATTAAAGAACTGCATAAGGAAATCTCTGGATGAATATGCAAACCAGGAAAATGATGCATATCATAAGAAACAGTTGCTTAATTTACAGATTTCTAATACAGTATCTTACAGTGAGCCACTATCAAAAACTGTTGTTACTAGTTCTAAAATGGATACTGTTTAAATCTATTTAGAATGATATTGAAATTGTGTTTATTTGAAATCTTTTCCATGGATATGTATATTTTAGAATATTAGTTATTACTAACCTTCTGATATATGTGCCATCATTTGAGAACCATACTTATTAAGTTGTTTTATAGTTAACTGTATCAATAGTAAAAAAGTGACTGAAAGCTAAAATGACAGTTTATAATTTTATGACCAATTCACCTATAATAAAATCCTCTGATAGTTTTGTACTTATGATATCTTTAGTGAGGTCATTTTTTTTAATATAAAAGGATTTGTAGACTATGAGAATAAGCAACTAGGTTTTTTTGTTTTTGAGTCTATTATGTACCTGGTTTAACTATTATATGTAATAGTTTTCATTTTTAGAAAATTGAAAAACCCTAAATTTGAACATATGTTCAGTGATGACAAAGATCACTGATACTATTTAACAGAAACTAGCAAGTAACAGTCATACCTTGGTATTCATTGACTTCAGACCATCTCAAACCCAGAACTCATCTTATTTTGATGAGAAAAAATGTTTCAGCACTCTGAACCTGCTCAGAACTCATCACACTTGATAGAACCTGTATGAGTCATGATGCCTCCCCGCAAGAGAAAGCGCTTCATCACTTGCTTGCAACTTGTCGATTTCAGCACTCGTCATGAGTGCTGGGATGAACTAACGAGGAGTCCCGAGGTACCACTGTAGATGCTTGTGATTTCGACTTTTGGAAAACTTTCTTTCTTAAGTAGGAGTGTTTTCTTCCTGCTTTGAAGAAGACCGGTATATGATTCATTTCCTTATGTCCTAGTGTGCTTTGTTGTCTACTTTCATGTTTTAGTAAAAAGAGAATAGGATGTACAAACTTTAAACAATACTATCAGTTGTCAATATTTTCTTGAGATTATCATTTCTCTCTGAGGTTCAAAAATATCTACAAATGGGACATTTTCTCTGCCAGCTTTATTATAAAACATGTCTTCATTGTAAAAAATAAAATTTAAACAGTACAAAAGCATATAAAGTAAAAAAATGTTCCCATCTCTCTGTATTAGGCACCTCAGGCCTTCCTAGATAAAATCACTGTTAATAGTTTCCTATGTTCTTGCAGAGTATTTTTACTTATATATCTTTTTACCCTAATGAGTTTATTATGTAAACCTTTCCAAGTTTATTTTTTTACAAAATAGTAGCAAGTTAATGAGCTTTTAATGATTATGCTTCAATGCTGCTTTAAAATTATTAGGAATTGTTTTGGAAATCAAGGCTTAGTGAAGCCATTACATATGGCTATAAGTATTAAATAAAAATGATATAAGTATTGTTCTACTTAAAGTTCTTCTGATATGACAATGTGAATGACTTTTTACAGGCATTATTTCACTTGTATTTGTTCTGTTTTCTGTAGCCCACTCCTACCTCTTCATCCCCTTCCCCAGATCACTGGCTTTTATTGTATTTCTTTGTTCTCCATTGCACAGGTATTTATTGTCTCCCCTGTAGCTGGCACTATGCATGTCATTTCATGTCTGTTCTCTTCAACCCATGGGTCAAAAAGAAATCACAGTGGAAATTAGAACATATTTTAAAGTGAATGTTCTGATAATTTATGAGATCTGTTAAACCCATTTAAGAGAAAAATTCATCTCCCTGAATATATATAATAAAGAAGAGCCAGACTGGTGTGGCTCAGTGGATTGAGCACTGATCTGTGAACCAAAAAGTCACCTGTTGGATTCCCCGTCAGACCAGATCCCCAGCTGGGGCATGTGAGAGGCAACCAATCAAAGTATCTCTCACATACTGATGTTTCTCTCCCTCTCTTTCTCCCTCCCTCCCCCTCTCTAACTCCCACCCCATAGCTGCCAGCCTGCTCGAGTCTATCTCTTATTTGCTTGTTAGTTCAGTTTGTTCATTAGATTCCACATGTGAAGTGAAATCATATGGTATTTGTCTCTCTTTAACTGGCTTATTTCACTCAGCATAATGTCCTCCAGGTCCATCCGTGCAGCTTTAGATTTATTTCTTGCCAAAAATAAACATAAACACATGGAATAATTTCCAAGCAGTTTCACAGGGTTTGCAAAATCCTGTTAAAAAATTTAGTTAACAAAGGTAAGTTCCACCTAGAAATTTTTAATATCATTAAGATACATTAAAAATAATGTCTCAAAGCAGCAGCACAAGTGGACTTAACAAAATGTAGCTTGAAATGAAAAAAAATTAGCAATAATACAGATTGCAAACTACACAAGAGATACCTTATTCCAAAAATATGGCAACATTTTGAAGACAAAGCTTTATATTGAATTTAGTGGATATTTTACATCCTTAAGAGTATCTAAAATTTGGCTTAAATCTGTCTCTCTTTATGAAATAGATAAGTGAAACAAATCCTTTTTTTTTTTTTTTTTGAGTGCATGGTTTGTGCTGGCAATCATAATATCTAACATGATAATGTTTTCATGCCCAGCATTATGCTGAGTGTTTCACATATATTATCTCTTAAACACTACACTATATTGCCACCTTTTTATTTATTAAATTGAAATTGGGTGGTAGGTATATGAGCATTTTGGGTTTTTTAAAAACCTTTTTGAGAGTCTAAAATATAATTAAAAAAGAAGCTTTTGCTTTATAGAAGTTTGTACCTTGAGAATTAAACCAGTTAGATACTCAAAATTGACAAATCTTCACAACATGCTGTAATTTTTACTGCAAAGTTAAGGGAAATAAAGATCTTTTTTTCCCATTAAAGAGGTGTTTCGTAGAAGCATTTTATTTTCTATTTTGTGATTGGAGCTTGGTGAGTAGATGGATGTTACAAGCCAGCTGAGGGAAAAACAAAAGCAATTGAAATGAGAAAAGGAGAGAAAAAAGCAAGAGGGTACATGTGTTGGAAAGTTTTAGTATTTCGCTGTGGATAGTTCAGGAGTAACAGATGGAGTTACTGCTTCAGTGGGCTGTCATAAGGGTGAAAAATCTAAGGACAGTTTCAACTACCAATCCTGATTGTAACCAACCTTTAATTATAGGCAGTTCTAATTTTAAATTTATTTCAGTTTCTCATTCTATGAGTGTTGCTTAATAGTTGCTGGGTCCTTGAAAGACCAGAAGTAATTACCTTTGTATTGTATTATTAATGTGTTCATAATAGAGACAAAGTCCTCTGGGATGCCCAGATACCAGACTGTGTGAAGCATTGCCATTATCTGAGTAAAATGTCCCTTAAAATACTGGGGATTTGAAGAACAGGATACACAGTTTATATTATAACTAATTTTGGAGCAATTATGGCAAGGTAGTTTTTTTATTTTGTGAAACCTGAGTGCACTGAAAGTTGAGAGTGAACAACAAAGGCCTTTTTGTTCATGGCACATACTGCAATATATATTTTAAATTGCCAATATCTTCTGAGCAGTGCCTTCATTTTCTTATTTGTTATCAGGTATTATTGGTATCATTTCTACATAAAAGGCTTTGAAAAGATCATGGTGAAATATTCTTATATTAAGAAAAAGGATATGATTATAAAGTTAAAATATATTTCAGCTTTGTATACGATTTGCTACAAATTGAGGGAGATTGAAAATAATTTAAATCAACATCAGACATTGTGTAAAAAGCTTATGGCTTTGGATGGATTTGAAACATGATGAATAAGAGAGTAAATAAAAGCCCCTGTTCACTAAAATCCTAATTGGAGGAAAATAAGAGTAATCTGTAATAATTGAGCCTCAGTTTTAAAAACAGATCTTTCCACGTTCTGATACTACCTCAGGGTCAAAAGAAATTGTAACAACAGTACAATGAACACACATGGCCTTTCTTATAAAAATACGAACCAAAAATAGTCACTTGCTTTAAAGAACCATTGATGTCATAATGTCAAGTTTGTGACACATTCATCAAAAGTTTAACATACAGGTTTCTCTTTAAAAACTGGATTAAAAATAGCATGGTGGGAGGCCAGGTAACAGGCATTGTAAAACAATGATTTACTTACACCATGAATAGACCTAGAGGATATTATTTCACTTAACATGTCGAATATAAAAATATAAAGGAACAAACAATCATAGATACAGAGAACAGACTGATGGCTGCCTGAGGGGGTTGGGGTATGGGTAAAAAGGTGAAGGCTTAAAGAAGTACAAATTGGTAGTTGCAGGGATGTCAAGTACAGCATAGGGAATTAAAAAAATAAAACTTCTCACCTACTTAAAGAAAAAATAAAACACCTGAATGCAATTGCAGGCAAAAGCCTTCAAGGTAATTATTTTGTACAGTTGCCTTCCCTCCCCTCTTCACTAGTGACTATTGAAGATTGGAAACATGCTGTTATTCTACCTATTTTATAGTAAACTGCAAATTCCGAACAGTTTTTAAAATTGATGTGTAATTACATTTAACATATTAGTTTCAGGTGTGCAACATAATGACTCACTGTATAGTGAAATCATCACAATAAGTTTGGTTAACATGTCACAGTGTCAAAACCTTTTTTTTCTTGTGATAAGGAATTTAAACATCTCAGCAACTTTCAAATATGCAATACAGTATTAACTATAGGCACCACACTGTACATTACATCCCGGGACTTACTTATTTTATAACTGGAAGTTTGTTAACTCTTGACCCCTTCACTTATTTCCCCATCTCTGGCAACCACAATCTGTTCTCTGTATCTATGAGCTTGGTTTTTTTGTTCATTGTATTTTAGATTCCACATGTAAGTGAGATCATGTAGTATTTGTCTGACTAACTATGCTTAGCATAATACCCTCAAGGAACTATCAGTGCTGTTGAAAATACGAAATTGCCTGGCAGTTTTTAAAATGATATCTCTGCTTGATTTACCCAGAATTTTCTTTCCTTATTTCCTTTATTAGTTTGCTGAGGTTATCATAGCAAAGTAGCATCAGCTGAGTGACTAATCAACAGAAATTCCTTGTCTCGAGGTTCTGGAGGCTAGAAATCAGAGATCAAGGTTCCAACAGTGTTCAGTCCTTCTGAGGGTTGTAGAGACAATCTTCTCTCTGCAATTCGCCCAGCTTCTAATGGCTTGCTGGCTGTCTTTGGGGCATCATCCCAGTTTCTGCCTTTATCTTTATATGTTGGCATTTTCTCTCTCTCTGGTGGTTTCCAAATTTTCCCTTTTTATAAGGAAACCAATTATGGCTTAAGGCACATCTTAATGACCTCTTTTTAACTTCATTACCTCCGAAAAGACTACAATAGTCCCTCTTTATATTGGGGTTCACTTATTGCGGCCTCGCTGTATTGCGGGATTTAAAAAAATATATCTTAATTATTTATCGCGGATTTTTCACTGTAAGGTTAATAAGGGACTGGGAATGGTTTATAAGTGTGTGGGAAGGGTTTATAAAGCCTTAAAATATATATAAATACTAAAATAAATGTAAGGTTCCTACTTCGCGGATTTTCACCTATCGCGGGGTGGTCTAGAACGTAATACCTGCGATAAGTGAGGGAATCCTGTATTTCCAAATAATGTTACATCCTAAGGTATGTTATTGAGGGAGTTAGGAATTTTTGAGAGACACATTTAACTTACAACACTTCCTTACTTATCTCTCTACATTTCCCACTACATTTCCCAACTTCCCAGTCAGTGGATGATGTTATGTATTATTTTTTCTTTAACAGTTTCCTCTAAAAATTAATTAATGGGGAGTTTCTTTTTATTATTATTAATCTGTATTGTTGAATTTCAGTTACAATGATGAAATATGACCGTTGATGATAAAGGGGTAACATACTAAACCTGACAAGCTCAGGAGAGGCCTGCATGGTGGGCCTTACAAACTCAGAGACCTACAGTATCCTCATAGGAAGGTCTCAAATTAAAACTTCGTAACTACAAGTGAGTCATGGTGGGTAGTCACCTCCTAGGCCTGTAGTTACCTTAACTGAGCCTGTCTATTGTCTTTCTGCATCTACATAACACACCTTTGGAGTAACAGAGTAACCCCTTTTTTCCAGACCCCTTGGCATAGTTTCCCACCAGAACCCCTCATTATCTGGTTCTCCTGCATATCATCTCTATGTGCTGTACAAGTTAATTGTGAACTATTCTATTCCCACCTATGTAAAAGAGGTATGTGTCTGTCCCTTTTACTTTTTATCCAATCTCAGAGATTTCCCTGCTTTTCCTTCTCCTGCCTCTCTAATCTATCACCAATGGATTTCTTGTAACCCCCTACGTCTTCTCCTTTGATCCTGATGTATAAAATAAGTGGTAAAACTGTCATTTTCCAGAGCGTTTTCTAAGTCCATTGAGATTTTGCTTCCTGGAAATTGTCATCAGTTTGGCTTAAATAAACTCATAGTAATTCTCTACAGGTTTGGATGTTTCTTACATTGACATAGGCCATTCCAAGTTAAGGAATAGCATCAATGAGCATTTAGGGTAAGTAATGTATTAGAGGTAGACAGCCAAAATAAAGGACACCATTCTGAGTCTGCATGGTTCTAAATGGTGACAGCAAACTTTCAGGAAGATCTACCACTTAACTAGTTCTTGGCCTTGACCATGGGCAAATTATTTTACCTCTCTGGATCTCAATTTCATTGTAATTAATATGGGGTTGTGATTATATTAAGTAACGCATGAAAAAATGCTTGGTATGTAATATGCAACATTATTTTTGTACATAATAAATGTTATCTTGTTTTTAAATTCACATAAACATGTAAGGAAATTATTGCATGTATTAATTATCTTTGTTAACAAGGTTACTTTATTTTATTTTATTTATCTGTTTTTAGAGAGAGGAGAAAGGAGAAAGAGAGGGAGAGAAGCATCACTGTGTGGTTGCCTCTCACGCGCCCCCAAGTGGGGATCTGGCGTGCAATCTAGGCATGTGCCCTGACTGGGAGTTGAACCAGTGACACTTGGTTCGCAGGCCGACGCTCAATCCACTGAGCCACAGCAGCCAGGTGTTGCGTGTATTTTAATATGGAGAGGTCAATTTTTTGTATTTGCAACACACTGAAATTCTAAGTCTATCTGACTCCATCTTACTTCAGCCTGTGTTGTTCCTGAGGCCTTTAGGCTAATAGCTCCTGCTTTAGACATGCTCATGTAAGGGACAAAGAAACTGGAGACTCTCAAACCAGTAGGAAATAATTAGAAAAGAACAAATGTAATCTTGAATTAGTGGGTCTCCAGAGTCAGAGTGAACAGTATGAGCACACTTACAAGTCAGGAAGGGACATTCCGCAGCTCAGCACAACTGCCTCTGACATCAAAGGGGGAAGATACTCATCGCCAAACAGAGAAATGGGAAAATATAGTTAGACAGCCTAGCAAACAAGTTAAGGAAACTTCAAGTGACGGAGAGCTGGAGACAGATCTATAACCAGATTACCCTTAGTTTTTTTCTTCCCTCAGTTAATTTAGTTAATTGCATTAGATTGTAACTCTAGATATCCAGCATGGAAAAATGGAGGAAAAGGGAGAAGGGGAAGAGAGGGTTTTACTCGCGTTAGGATAAAACCAGCCTGCTCCATTTATCGGTGCGCACCTTTGATTTGGCTGCGCCCAGACTTGCAGACCCGTGAGTAAACGATGTCTCGTCTACTGCTTAAGTCTTGTGGCCCAGTGTTTTTATTGTGAGCATTTCTCACACTCATCATTAGAGGAATTCTGCTTGGGACTTGAGTTTTTACAAAAACAGCTCCACCTATTTTGTTTGCCCTCGACCTAAAAGAAACCTAAACTTTACTTTTTTAAAAGATGGATTTGAGAAACTGCTAGCACTCTCATCTTTTCAGCTGGTACCTTCTTGATCAGTAAACTTTTCCTTACTCCAAACTCTGACATTTTGAATTTTGGCCTTTCAAGTTGTCAGAGACATGGACTTTGAGCCAGTAACATAGTAAGTGGCAAGTGTATATTTCAAATGAAGTGGTCAGAGAATATGGTTCCTAATTTGAGTGAAAAGGTATGAAGAAAATATCGAAGAAGATAAGACAATAAATAAGAACATAAGAAAACAAACATAAGAAATAATGGAAGACATAATGGGTACAATGATTAACTTGTATTTGGAAAATGCTAAAATTGAAATAATAACAGTTAACCATATGAGCTGATAATTAGAAATAGTACTAAACTTATGGTAAGTCTTTGCTAGACATGTGGATTTGGGGAGAGAGAAAACAGACTGCCATCTGAGGAAGTTTTTTATTGATGAGGCCCAGGACAGAGCCTTTCGATAACTGGGGAGTGTAGAGAAGGAAGTGGAAGCAACAGGTAAAAAGGGAAATAATCAGATACACTAAAGGAGAAGTGGAAATGTTGATGTTTTCATATCCAAGAAAGAAGAGTTTAGGGGAAAAAAGGCATTTAGAATTGTGCAAGTGGACAGTGATGAGGGATGGTGGTCGTGGTGGCAGGGCAGGGCAGGTAGAAGAGAATTAGGACCAAAAAGAGGCCTGTGGATTCAACTAGAAAGAGGTTGGAAACTATGGAAGGCAGAATAACTGTCTCCTAAGACCCTCCTCGTCCTCATTCCAGAACCTGTGAATATGTTCTGCACACGGCTAGAACATATTCACATTGCTAGTCAGATGACCATAAAATAGAGAAATCATCTTGGGTGGTTTGGATGGGTCAAATGTAATCAGAAGGATTCTTAAAAGATGGAAGAGGGAGTATCAGAGTGATGTGATTTACATGTTGAAAGACTCAACCAGTTATTGCATGGTTTGAAGATGGAGGAGGCCACAAGCCAAGGAATACAGGTATCCAGGAAAATGGAAAAGGTAAGGAAACTAATCCTCCCCTGGAGCCTCCAGAAGAAATGCAGCCCTGTGGACACCTTCATTTTAGCCCATTGAGAGCCATGCCAGAACTGTAAGGTAATACATTTGTGGTGTTTTAAGCCACTGACTTTGTGGTAACATGTTACAGCAGCAGTAAGGAACTAATATAGTAATCAAATGGGAATCTTTGTAGAATGTTGATGGTGGAATATTGCAGTGAATTTGTTTTGCCTTACTCCTTAAAGAGTCTGTTGAGAAAAACTGGAAAGCCAGGATTGTTAATTGCTATCTAAAATATTACCTAAAGTAATTTTGAGAATGATACTTTAATGTTCTAGTCCCACTAGGGCATGTAAGAATTTGTTCTTTCTTTGCTATACTGAAGGACCCAAACTTGATCAGTAAGTTGAGAAAGAAAATTTTATTCTCTATATTTTTTGGAGTTGTTCTTTTTTAAATTGTAATCAATTACCTATACATCACAGCTAAATTCTGCTAACCAGGTAGTACCCATCAGTGATTGAGAAATACATCATAAAATAATTTTGTACACAACTATTTGATTCAGTTCAGTTTTATAGATGAGAGAACTAGAGTTGAAAGCAAAAAAGTGAGTTACACTGTGTTACATTGCCATCATCCATCCGCTATTGCCAGAGCTGACCTGGGGCCCAGAACCTCTCTCTACCCAGATCCTTTCACCACCCAGTGCTACCTCTCTTTCCCATTATTACATTTCTAGCTCTGGCTTTGGGATTAGGTTGCTTCTGGCCTTACATAAACTTATCCATCCTCTGAAGCAGTATTGCAGATGATATGGTAGCAGTGGACAAATAGCAGTTTTTCCCACTTTTTCCATCACTAACAACTAGTCCCATTGTTACCAGAGCAACCCAAAATGGAAAATGGTAATAGCAAACATGTACAGTCCTTGTTGTGTGTCAGACACTGTTATAAACTTCTCTATGCATAGTAATTTGTTTAAACCTTATCATTATTTTTTGATGTAGATACATTATTATTTCAAATGAGATCCTGAGGCACAAAGTGTTTATTTAACTTGCCCAAGCTCATATAGGGGCAAGTTTTGTTTAAAGCTATAACGTTTTTTCTCAAACTTTTTATTTTGAAAATTTTCAAAGGTACAGAGAATTTGAATAGTGCAATGAACACCCTTATACTTACTCTCACTAGATTCAACACTTATCATTTGCCACATTTACTTTATCTTCATTTGTGTGTGTGTGATTCTTTGAAAGTAGTAGGCATCATGATACTTCAGCATCCTTTATTTTATTTTTTATCCTCACTAGAACACATTCTTTCATTCTTTTTTTTTTTTTTTTAGCGCGCGAGAGAGAGGGGGGGAGGGGGGGAGAGAGAAGAAGCGGGAGAGACAGAGAGACTTCGGTGGGTTTCCTCATGCACGCTCCCCAACAGGGATCTAACCTGCAACTTAGGTATGTGCCCTGATCAGGAGTCCAACGCACGCTTTTCTTTGGTGTACAGGAGGATGCTCCAACCAACTGATCTCCTGGGCCAGGGCAAGTCTCTTAATTTTCAAGACAACCCTGTGATGTAAGTAATCTTACCCTCATTTTACAGATAATCTCAGAGAGAAGGAAGTTGCCGAAGGCCACTCAACGAATATGTACAAGAGCAGACACCCATATAAACGTAGGCAGTTAAATATGCGCTTTCAAAAATTTAAAAGGATGAAGTGTCGTGATGCCTGCTACTTTGAAATGATTACACACACAATGGAGATAAATGTGGCAAATGTTGATAATTGTGGAACAGAGAAGGTAAGTACATGGGTATTCGTTATACTATTCAAAATCTCTGGACCTTTGAACATTTTCAAAATAATAGTTTGATCTCTTTACCACTTTGTGCCTTGGTAAGTGATTTGAAGGGGGAGAAGTAAGGACTTTTGGCCAACACACTTTATAGACAAATCACATTTAGTCGGAAATTCCCAACGCAAAACTATTTTTAGTTTGTTTTTTTGTTGTTGTTGTTGAACTTTTAAGACCTGAAACTCAAATCTGGGCGGAACTGAAGGTGCAAGAGGAATGGACGAAGTGCGAGAAAGGCGGGGGAGGGGTCGCAGGATGTTGCTGCGCCCGCGGCCCAGTGAGTTCTGGGAATTGTAGTCTCCTAGTTATCCAGGGCATTCCAGCTTAGGGCCCCGGGAGATCCTGAGTGGGCTCCCAGAAGCCTCCGAGGCGACTCTCTGGGAACGCACTTCCTGGGAGGCTGAGAGGAAGAATCTTTGAGCGGCTCTTCGGTGTGGGCGAGTGAAATGTCTTGGATGTGAGAAACAGGTAGGTGTGGTGGAGAATGTTCTGATTTCTGGGTCTTTTGCATAATTAGCTGAGGATTTGGGGTAAAACAGATCATTCGAAGGGAACCAGGGACATTGACAAATGCTGAGTACATTTGTGGACATGAAAATTGAGTGAGGAGAGGTATTTGATAGAGCTTTAAAATTTTATTTTGTACACAAAAAGTATGGAAATGTCGGAGTGTCTTGAGGGAACAGCCTAGGGCTTGAGGCTTGGCTGGTCGGGTGTGCTCTGTGCAACTGCAAGTTGCTATTTTAGAATCTCCAGCTGCTGGTGGTTGTGTAATGATGACCTGCTCGCTGTTCAAACCCACTCAGTGTTGCTGGGATGGGCTTGTTCTGAGAACGTTCACAGTCTCTGTTGCGGTCTTCCCATTGGCTCTAACTAAGAGAGACCCCCCCCCATCCCCCTTTCTGCCTGCTCTGGTGCTCCTAAGGGCACAGCTCCGAGTGGGGAAGAAAGGGGTGGGGAGGTGCGGATGGCTCTGGAAGCTTGGTTCGCTTTCCTTGGTGGCCGCACTTAAAATAATTGCTCAGGTTTCCTAGGATGTGTTTTAATTTTGAAAGGATATCCCCTAATTTTGAAAATAAAAATAATTTGATTGCAATCTCTTTGGTGCAGACTGCGGCGGACAGTATTCTGTATAATGATAATAGGGCTAGCGATAAACGCCTTAATCCAGGAAGTTAACGAGCGTTTACAAGTTTTCATTCTCAACTACCTATTGAGATAAATAGTATTTGAAGAGGGAGTTGCTGATGATGAGCCATTGCTGGAACTCTAAACTCAAAAAAGTATTCTAGTTGCAAATTTTAGCCATGCAAAATGAAGATCAACTTTGTCTAGTGTTGTGGTCATTATCACTAAAAGACATAAAAGAAACAATGAATTTCTTTTACTTCCCAGACAACTAAATGCACAGTGTTTTCTAAGCCCTCTTTATTCTTTCACTATAGTTATGAAAATGATTTAAAAATTCATTAAATGTTGATAATTTATTGCCAAGACAGTAAAGTGATATTTTTATCCTTATTTCTCTTATCCCCTCATCACAGAGTGACAGGTAATTTTTCTTCTGTATGTTACATTTAATGTGTGAATTTAAGAACAAACTGCCTTTTCTATTTATTTTTTATTTTTTTAAAGCATACAGATTTATTTAATATGTCCTATGTGACATGGGAGCTTTCATACAGAAGTGAAGACCTGAAAAAATGGTTAAAATTGAGCATTTTTATGTTAGTTTTGATGAGAAGTGGAAAGTCGGGAATGTGATACTATGAAACATTGTAGGAAGGAGCAAAGTGTAGTAAACTGGGGGAAACAGCAAGGCCTGTTTGTTCAGATTCCTCCCAGAATCTTGCTGTAGGAAGGGCACCTCTCACATGAGAGTTTAATGACTTGCTTCTGGGTAAGGTCAGAAAGCCCCTCCTGCCCATGAGGTTTCTCAAATCCTGTCAGCTTAAAATAGACAATATGCCAACCTGCCATATTTTGGAGTGGTGTGTTTGAACCTCCTGTTCAATGAAGTGGGACAGTGTAATATATATATTTTTAATTGAATACTCTTGGTCACAGGGATAAACTGCCTTAAGAAAACTTCCTACCCACTTTTTTTGGTATAGCATTTCATTGGTTTTATATGATTGCTAATTATTTTTCCTAATTCCATGTGAATCCAAATTGAGTATTAAAGAAGTATTGTTTTAATTTGGGACATTTTTTCTATTTCTTTAGGCCCAGATCATTTCTGCTTTTTGTTCAGCTGTGTATATATTTCTTCTACGTTGATCAAAGTTGTTACAGAACTATCAAGTACCTCAAAGAGTAAGTATCTTCTTTGATTATATTTACCTTCTTTTTGCTACCATATATCAGATGACACATTTTTCTCTTGTTCAGCAAAATTGAGTTATAGGACAGACCTCCCTTGTAAGTGCAATGACTGACTTACAAGTTTCTAGGAAAATCCAACTAACTTGTGGAAGGTACTGTAACTGTTGCCACCCAGAATTAATGTGGCTGCTGTTAATGTATTCTCATACAGCCATTCCTTAGAACTGTCCCTGAAAAAATACGTAGTAATGGATCTGTGAATTTCTAAAGTTCTTAGCTACTGTTCCTGCTCCATACTTCTTTGAACTCTATTCAAAACCACAGAACAGATAACCTTTTGAAAATATTTTTACTTGAAATAATATCTTTGATATAACTTTATTGTGTATCAAATTTTATCCATTTATTTTCTGAAATCACTGTGGAACAGACAGTCAAATAACTGATATGAAGTGGCTGTTTTGAAACAGTCCTTATTTGCTGTGGTCAGTAACTACTCCAAAGAGAAGGCTCTGTCATTTTTGTTACATGGATGTATTCATCTGTGGTTTTTGCTGATAGTCCAGAAGAAAAGCCTGTTCCTGGCTAAAGAAAGTAAGTACTCCTGCTAATAATCATTACAAACTTAAATTTCTGACCATATTTTGTTTTACAAAGGGCTTTACTATTTATGGTTTTATAACTACCTTGGGAAACATTTTACAGATGAGTATTTGAGATTTAGAGGACATAGATGTCTTGTCCAGTTTGGATCTTTGACCCCTTGGACTACAATGCTAAACTGCCTTTCAGATGGAAATAATAAGTATATATATATCCCAGCTCAAGGCTGTCTCCCAGCTAGTGTTCATGAGATCTGGTAAAGTGTGTTCTTAGCTTTGCATGTTTTCCACAGTCCTTGATAAGGGGTTTTCATATGGCAAAGAGATGTTTATTTTTTTCCCCATTGCTATTTTGAAAAATATAACTGCAAATATAATATTTTGTTTTGATAAGCAAACAGTAATTTGATATATTAACTACTCTTAATAAAGAGGGCTCTATTCAACACATAACATACTTACTAAGTTGAAAACATAAACAACACAGTCATAATTGATTGAATCCCTAACCACTGTGGAACTTAATCAGTGTTGCCAAACTTAGATATTTCTAGAAGCATAGTTTATGTATAAATACCTGGGAATGACCTCATTTGTTTTAATGTATTACGTTATTGTTGTTCAATTACAGTTGTCCCAGTTTTTCTCCCGTTGCTCTCCCCTACCCCACTCACCAACCAACCTGGCCCCCCATCCCCCACTCCCACGGTCATTCCCCACCCCATTGTCCATGTCCATGGATCATTTATACATGTTCCTTGACTAGACCCTTCCCCTTCTTTCCCCTAATATCTCCCTCCCTCTTCCATTCTGGTGGCTATCAGTTTGTTCCTTATTTCTGTGTCTCTGGCTCTTGTTTTGCTCACTTGTTTGTTTTGTTCATTAGGTTCCTCTTATAGGTGAGATCATGAGGTATTTGTCTTTCACCCCCTGCTTATTTCTCTAAGCATAATACTCTCCATTTCCATCCATGCTGTTGTGAAAGGTAGGCATTCCTTATTTTTTTCTGCTGCGTAGTATTCCATTGTGTAAATGTACCACAGTTTTTTGATCCACTCACCTACTGATGGACACTTAGGCTGATTACAGCACTTGGCTATTGTAAATAACACTGCTATGAACACTGGGGTACATAGGTTCTTTAGAATTGGTGTTTTAGGATTTTAGGGTATATCTCAGCAGTGGGATCTCTGGATCAAAAGGTAGTTCCCTTTTTAGTTTTTGAGGAAATTCCGTACTGTTTTCCATAGTGGCTGCACCAGTCTGCATTCCCACCAACAGTGCAGTAGGGTTCCCGTTTATCCACATCCTCACCAGCACTTGTTATTTATTGATTTATTAATGATTTGCTATTCTGAATGGTGTGAGGTGATGTCTCATTGTGGTTTTAATTTGCATCTCTGATGGCTAGTGATGTCGAGCATCCTTTTATATGTCTATGGGTCCTCTGTATATCCTTCTTGGAAAAGTGTCTGTTTATTATCCTTTGCAGAATGGCCTCATATTTTGGGGGAAGTTTCTAGGAAAAGAAAATGAACTTTCGTTTTAAAAATTATGGGAAAGACTTTGCCAGTAAAGAGGGGGAACCAGGGGCACAGTCTAGAAGCAGCTTCAAGGCTTCAGAAAACAGGATATGAATGAATGGGACTGTTGGTAATAGAGCACATTTATAAGTTTTTCTCTGTATCCTGCCGATATCATATGGACCTTTCATTTGTTTGTTTGTTCATTCTTTTATCACAATTGAATGCCTTCTATGCGCCAGTGTTGGACAAAGTGAATAAAACAGAAGGCTCATTGTCCTCCTGGAATTCACAGCTGGTGGGAAAGATAAATACTGAACAAGGAATTATAAGCACAATCACTGCTACCAGAGAAAAAGTACAAAGGTGCTACCAGAATGTATAACTAGGGGCACAGGGAAGATTAAAGAGAAGGGAGGGAAGGGGCAGGGTTACAGCCAGGAAACTAGAAACTAGAAAGACGAATGTGTGTTAGCTAAGCAAAGAATAAGCTGGGATTAAGAAAGTTTTAGGAGGAAGAATAGCATGAGGAAAAGACCTTACCAAAATTAAAAAGTGGAAAATTAGCCTTGGCTGGTGTGCCTCAGTATATTGAATGCTGGGTCGCAGGTTCGATTCCTGGTCAGGGCACATGCCTGGGTTGCAGGCCAGCTGGGGGTTTGTGAGAGGCAACTTATTGATGTTTCTCTCCCTCTCTTCCTCCTTTCCTTCCCCTCTTTCTAAAAATAAATACATAAAATCTTTTATTTTTTATTTTTAAAAAATATTTTATGTATTTATTTTTAGAGGGAGGGAGGGAGAGAGGGAGAGAAACATCAATGTGTGGATTCCTCTTGTGTGCCCTCAACTGGGGACCTGGTCTGCAACCCAGGCATGTGCCCTGACTGGGAATTGAACTGGCTACCCCTTGGTTCACAGGCCAGTGTTCAGTCCACTGAGCCACACCAGCTAGGGCCATAAAATCTTTTTTTTTAAAGTGGAAAATTTGAGAAGTTAAAAGAAAAGCAGTATAGCTATCTAGACTACAGTGTGTAAGGCAGGAGAGTGATGTGTAAGGAGATTGAGAATTTGGCAGGAACCAAATGTTGGAATTTGAAACTTTAAAAACTATATTCTGAGGGAAATAAGTCACTGAATAGTAAGAAATGTACTGGAATGATCATATTTTCATTTGAAAAAAATAATTCATGATTCAAAATGAGTTGGTGCATAGCACAAGAGTAGAGGTCTTTTTACTCTCAGTACAAACAAATCTTAATCTGAGATTCAGCGTTATCTTTCAGTTTTAAATCACTTAACATATTCCTTCTCCCAACTGTCCCTATTAAGAGTTACTTATCCCTCTAGTGGGATATATGACTTATCAAATCATACATATATGGAGTTAGGAATAGTATAAAAAGTAAAGCAGCCAAAGAAGGGTACAAAGAGCAAGGACAGTAATTCCAGTAGTGAGGGTGAAATTCAGCTAAAAAATCAGTTAATAGTATTTCCTTTCTGAAGAATGCTGCATCCTTTTTGGCTTTGTAAATAGGACTTTTAGGTCATCTCTGTGGTCTGAGCGAAGAATGCTTCAGCAAAAGCAATTTCTGTGGGACTGGTATATCAGTTGTATTGATTTGATGCAGGATAAATTTGAACTTACTTTATATTGAAATAAATATTGACCCACCTCTGTTGATTAACTATCTTTTGATAGTCTATAGGCAATGAAATACAGGAACTTATTTATTAATAATAAAGTCATTCATCCTGATTTTGTTTCTCATTCCATTTGCGTCGTAGGAACCAGTGGTTCAGGAGCTGAAACATAGCTTAGGTCAAGATGTTATATTTAGTTTGCCAGAGGGCTAGGCACTGTGATCGTTAGTCAGGTCCAGGTTACTGTTTTCTGCTTCCTTGGAAAAGGTTAGGTCTGTAAGGCTGTGTGTTGGGTGAGAGAGAGAGAGAGAGAGATGTGTGAGAGAGAGAGAGAGAGGACTTTAAATATGGTCGCATGTGCTTAAACTGTGATTTTATATTCTATACTTTTATATGTGTGTGTATAAATATGTGTGTACCTGTGTTTTCTGCTACTAAAGTTATTCCTAGATTATATGATTAAATTAAATACGCAACTACATTACTTTCCAAAGAACATTGGTCTTTTCATTTGAACACATTCATCAAGTCCTAACCCAGTTTCGTGGCATGTTGGTCATGTTTTTCTTTCTGACCCCAGAACTCCTGGGAATGCTCCTCCATCATCTCAGTAAGTAATATTTGACCCCACAAAAGATGATAGATTCTGTAAACCTATACTCTATCCAGAAGTAAGAATATTCTCAACCTCGCTGCTTTGTCGTGATCTGACTAAAAGAAGCAAATGTGCTACCTTATTCGAGTAGTCTGTTCTTTTGCCTCATAGGGGCATGATAGAAGGCAGAAAAAAAGTGATGTTTGGAGCGTGAATTTCAAACTTTTGAAGACACTAAAGCTGAATAAAATACTGGTTATAGTTTGTCATATATAGAAAAAGAACACAGTCTTTTAATTTAGAATGAGAGAAAGGCCTGGCTACTTTTCTTCTTTTCCTTTTAATAGCATCAATAGAAATTGGCTATCATTACTTCAAAAATTTTAGCATTCATCTTACATAAACAGTAATAGTATAACAGCCAGCAGTAGTATACTAATATAATAACCAATAACCAGTAGTATAATAATTTGCAAAGCACACAAGTCATCTTGAAGCAGCCAGGGAGTAGCTGAGCAGAATAATTTCAGGGACCTTTTTCTTGTCTTTTCATTTGGCTAACTCATTGGGGAGGGGTCCATTTACATTTTGGAATTTTCCAGTGTGCCTCCAATAAAAGAATGAGACATTTGCTTTCTCTTCTTTAGCATTTATTCAACAAATATTTTCTGAGCTGCTCCAGTATGCCAAGCATTGAGCTGGTGGTCACTGAGAAGAAATTAACATTTGCCTTGTGCTTACAATACACCAGACGTGTTTTAAGCACTTGACATTATGTTAGCTCATTAAATGCTTAGAACAGTTCTGATGTAGGCACCGTTACTTTCCACATTTTACAGGTGAGAAAAATGAGGCACAGAAGTTTGTAGCTAAGGTCGCTTGGCTAGTAAGTGAGGAGGCGGGGATGAGAACCCAGGGAGTCCGCCTCGGCATCTGCCCCCCACCGCTCCCCTGTCCTGTAGTGCTGCTTTCCCTGCTCTTTGGTCTTTTAGAGCCGCCTTCACCTCTGCGTGAGCATTTGAGGCCGAATGCGTGGTGTTTGTAGTTGACAGTTGTTGAATGCCTTGACCCTATATATTTGAATGCCTGACACGTGGAAGTACTTAACGTATGTGAGTTGAATGATTATCGACAACCAAAAGAATTTCTGATGTGCTTTTGAGAGAATTTGAAATTATGTTGGTTGTTCCTCTGGTTCGCTGTGAAGAAAAATCCTTACGTCCAGAAATTTTAGTTGCTTCATGACCTAGTCGGTGGTAACTGAGCAAATGTGTGTGCAACTGTGCTCTGAGGTCTCACACACATGTATTTATAAACTTTTTTTGTACGTATAGAGGCTACAAGGACAGAATTTCCCCTTCTCAGTGACATCATTAGTGACGTTGCCATTCTGCTCTTTTATTGCCCCCTCATGATCTGTCCTCTTGTGTGTCACCCCCTAGTCTGACTGACAGCGCTTCACCAGCCTGCCTGCCATGGGCTGTCGGGATGTCCACGCAGCCACAGTGCTCTCCTTCCTGTGTGGAATCGCCTCGGTAGCCGGCCTCTTTGCGGGAACTCTGCTTCCCAACTGGAGAAAATTACGACTCATCACGTTCAACAAAAATGAGAAGAACCTGACTGTCTACACAGGCCTGTGGGTGAAGTGCGCCCGGTACGATGGGAGGAGTGACTGTCTGATGTACGACACTACTTGGTACTCCTCAGTTGACCAGCTGGACCTGCGGGTCCTCCAGTTTGCCCTGCCCCTCAGCATCCTGATCGCAATGGGCGCCCTGCTGCTCTGCCTGATTGGAATGTGCAACACGGCCTTCCGGTCCTCGGCGCCCAACATCAAGCTGGCCAAGTGTCTGGTCAATAGTGCAGGCTGCCACCTGGTGGCCGGCCTGCTGTTCTTCCTGGCAGGTACTGTCAGCCTCTCCCCCTCCATCTGGGTCTTCTTTTACAACATCCATCTGAACAGGAAGTTCGAGCCAGTCTTTACGTTTGACTATGCGGTGTATGTCACAATCGCTAGTGCCGCGGGCCTGTTTATGACGTCCCTTCTACTGTTTATTTGGTATTGTGCGTGCAAATCTTTGCCTTCTCCTTTCTGGCAGCCTCTGTACTCGCATCCTCCCGGTGTGCGTACTTACCCCCAGCCCTATTCAGCACGCTCCCGCCTCTCTGCCATTGAAATTGACATTCCAGTAGTTTCACACGCCACTTAATGGAGAAATAATTGTTAAAGAAAAACTTTTAGGCTCACAGTTCTCTTGTACAAGGAGCTGTTTCAGACCAATATACATTTTCTTTTGTTTCCAACCATTTTGAAGCCAAATTTGTATGTCCTGGTAGAATGAAGTGCTGCTAGTTTTATGAAAAGTACATTATTTTCAATGTGAATCATTCCTTTTGTCTTGCTTCTTATGCTAGGAGGACTTTTGATTTCCATATTGATACCTGATCAGTAATTCAAGTGTAAAGGACCTGTGTCTCAACTGAGATGATTTAGAGCAACATGGTAGTGTAAAAAATGATAGCTAAGAGACGCTGTTGTATATGATCCTTACGAATATGTCAATGTGTATTGTCCTTTTTCTATAATACCTTAAACCAGTAGGGAAAATAAAAAAAGGGCAACTGCAGATACAAGAAATTTCTTTCAGTTAAGGGTAATTGATACCTTTACAGTAGTCAAACTAGACTACCAGTTTAAGGCTGTGACTTTTCTTAGTTCTCTTCTGGAGCTAATTGTATTGGATAGAGTTTGGTATTTTGAAGAGTACTTTCTCTTGTGAGTTCTTTATCTTCTACCTCATACCAGTGTTTAAAATTTAAATGCATTTTAAGTGATAGCAGAGAATATAAACCTAACATTATAAATATCTATTGATATGGATAACATTTACCAATTCTCAGAGTTAATAATTTTATAAATTGTATTCTTGGAGTTAAAATGTGCCATGTGATGGATTGGTGCTTCCTCTGAGGCAGAAAAACACTTTTTTACAGATGCCATCCACCAAGTGGAACTCATGCCCATGTATAATCTCTTAGTGACGAAGAGAAAAAAAATAAAGAGGCTGAAGTGGTTTGTTCTCTTGTAGATAAGGGACACGCATCTATTATACAGTGACAAACATCAGAGGCTCACACTCGTGACTGCCACTTGAGTGATGAGTGAAGTAAGGTATGACTTCACCGTGACCACATCCACTCTCAACTCAGTTCCTGCCTCCATCAGTGATTATTTCCTTGAGCATATATCTGTGCCCAACATTTTAGTAGGTGCTATAGAGGATACATGAAAAGGATGAGACCATGTCCCATTCACTAAGAAATTTTAATAGAGAAGGTTAAACTATTATCTGACCATTAGGGAACAGTCTGACTTCATTGGTAGCTGGTCTTAACTCCTCCATCATTGATGCCGGGATGTATTTTAAACAGATACATGGCTTTCTGGTAGACAAGCTTATTGAACAATGCCAGCAATGTTCCGGAACCTAGAAATTCAATTTATTGGATCCTTTAGAGCACCTACCATAGCCTAGACACTGTAAGAACACTATGTAAGAGTCATGAAAATAGGAAGAAGTGGTAGAGAAATCAAATGTTTACTTTTCACCTCTGAAAGTGTGTTGATGTATTGAAGAGGGAGGAGTATTTAAAATCTCCTGAAATGGGGTAACATTTAGATGATCTCATGTTAACACCGAGATAAATGCTTAGAAATTCAGGGATATTGGGTCTTTACCCTTGTGAATTTGAGCTACTTACTTAAATGGTGTAATTTGCTACACATCAGTACCGTGTTCATAAGGATTATGTTCTAGTAACCATTACCCATTACTGGACTATTGAAGCATTCCACAAACAGTTGCATGGCAAACAGGTTCTTATGCCTCTTTGCAAATCTGAGTATGATTCTGGTACTTCGTGGATGTAAGTGGTACTTTATTTTTCCTCCTAATTTCAACACTAGTTTATGTATATAGCAAGTAAATCCAGGTCTATAATTTCTAAATGTCATCTGGAGAAAGCATGCGTGACTATGGGTTTTTAGTACAGTTCCGAATTTCCTTCTGTTTTATTTCTTTTAACTCTTCTCAGATTGAGCTGAATCTTGGTCATTCCAAGACAATGGCAGGTAGAATTTTGTAATTAATATTAATTTTCCCCTTTGCTAGTTAATTTCAATCCCCTTTCTCACTAACTTTGTCCAGAAGTGTCAAGAATTCTACCCTCCCTCTGCTCTTCATATAAACAACGTTAAAGAAAAGTAGACTTAACCATTAATATATCAAACAGTTTTTGGTCCATGGGATCATAAATATAAATGTTAACCTTTTCCTACAAGAATCTTTTGGATTCTTTTCATAATATATAGCCTTAAATCAGTATTTATTATAGATTCACTAGACAAAACAAACAGCTGTTTCCCTTTTTGTCTTTAATATTTCAGATTTGCCATCAGTAGCTATTCTTCAAAGCCATCAAAGGAAAGCAAGTATTTACAGTTCTTTTTTATAATTTCTGAGCACTCATCAGGCTACCATTGTGATGGGGGATCTTTTTTTGTTGTTACAAGCTATAACATTAGGGGCCTTTTACAGAAGCCAGTTTGAAAAGAAACCTGAAATGTGGTGTGATGCACCAGGTTTGGTTTATCCTGTCGTGGGAGAAAAGAACCCGGAGTTTACTTTACTTGTAAATATTCACTGTAACAGATAACATGTTTGTTGTAAGCTGCAATGTAAAACCTCGGGAAAACTGCACTGTACTTCTTGATGTTATTAAAAGGTATTTTTACAAGTTTTTTGTTCCTATCCTCATTTTCCTCCATGCTTTAAGGTAAAATATTTTGAGAAATATTTTTCAAATATATGCTAACTTTAAAAAGCACAGCCCCATTTAAAGCTGTATAGAATAGCAATTGGAAAGGAGTTGGAAACTGGATTTATTATATCAGAAGCATCAAAACTCTTTTTTCCATTTTTAAGAGTGTTCCTAGAAGTTTACTGTTTTAACATTCCACACACACACAAAAAAACACACTAAATGTAATCAATGTGCCAGATTTGCCTCATCAGTGGAGTGACCTAATGGTCTGTGATTCTGGAGACTGGGAATTATTAAATGGTTAAATAAGAGAACCTTTCCTTACTCTGCAGAGCTTGAAGTCGCCAGAAGTAGTCCTGACAGGTAAGTCACCTTACAATTTTTGAGACCTGGGGCGAGCCTTTAGTTTTTTGGATTACAGCCTTCTGGGCATAGTTCTCACGCACTCCTCACTGAACCCATGGCACGGTAGGCGGCAGAGCCCTATGATGCACTGGAAATCTGAAACTGCTTCAGGGTGGCATCCTGAGCTGATTATGCTAACAAACCGCAGTGCAGAGTCCGCCCTTCAGGTGGGCGGGCTCACTGGGGGCGACTAAATGCAAGAGAATTCTTTCATGCTCACCAAATTCACGAGAGACCGATTTACCAACCAGAAATGAGAATACAGATTACTTGCAACCACTATCCAAGACCAGTTTTTAAAAATACACTCTACACGGAACTCCTTGGAGACGAGACTGGTTTTAGTCCTGTGCTAGGAAAGAACAAGAGGAGCCCAGTACAGCTTGTTCTTCCAGAAAGTAAGGAAATGCTCAGAAAGATGGGGGTTTCTCAAGTTACATTGGAGCCGGCTTGAAGAGGTCCTCAGTGGCCAGATCTGGGAAATCTGAGCATCGAAACAGAAAATAGGAATGGGTTATAACCCAATGAATAAAGCAAAAATCCATGTGTTCATTCTGATATATAAGTAAGTGAAGAAGAAAGCAAAGCTGTTTGTTGCCGTGAACACTTCCCTCCAGCCCAGGACCGATCTCTGTCAGCGCCACAGCACAGGAGTTCACATCCAATCTGCTGTCAATGGGGAATGTGCGCTTGTTCGTTCTATTGTTTGGAAACACGCCAACATTCTTCGCTGTCCTATCAAACAAATTACTCACATTTTGAGGAAGGAAGTGAGATGGTGAATAAGGAAAGAGAAAAAACTTTCTGTATTTTGTATGAGAAACCCAGTGTGACTGAGCCCTGTTGGCAGGAGGCCAGTAATGATTCTGAGGAGTTCTTGTTCACTAAAATCCTCTGTAGGAAGAGTATATATTTAAGTCTCCAGGGTGGGTTGACTTTATAGAAAAAGGTCAGTTCTCATAAAGAGAAAAGGCATTATTGATACTTGAACTGCATTCTACTTAGTGGCTTCAATCCAAGATTCACACTCCTCAGGTTGAAAGGATACTTTCAGTAAATCAAGAAAAAGTTATATTTTTAAATTTTTCCTCTATCCCTATGTGTCTTTTCTTGCCTTCACTCTCAGGCTAATCCTGTGGTCTGGAAGGTCCAGGTGGGGACTTTGGCACCAGGAGATGGCTGCAGAGTCCTGGCAGCCCCACTCGGGTGAGCGGAAGCCATCTTCCCCCTCGCTGGCCATGTGAGCGAGAGCTTTGGCTCAACTGGACCCTCGTGTTTCAAACCTGCTAACCTGCTCCTGGCCACTAGAGCCAGGTGGTACTGGGCAGCTGTGCACATCACTTCCAAACTCCCTGTTTAGTGACATCAGTAGCTTGAAAGTGGCCATGGTGGAAGTATTTATGCCACAGAAATTGGTAAATGGTACCAGTTAGAATCTGTTTCTTTCTCTTTTTTCCTTCCTTCCTCCCTTCCTTCCTTCCCTCCCTTCCTCCTTCCCTCCCTTCCTTCTTCCTTCCATCTTCCCTCCCTGTTTTCTTTATTTTTGAGAGCTGTTTGTTAAACCTTTACCAGCACACACTGTTGCACAGGCATAATTAATTTGCTGAGCTTCAGGTTAGTTGATGAGGAAATTAGGAATCATGATGAGTGCTGAGAGGTGTTAAACTTTTTCTGTGATAAAGGAACCATCTCCAGTATTGTTCCCCCTCCCTTTCTACCACCAATCCACCCTGAACCTAATAAAATGTGAATATGACCTAGTCTCTTTACTGCTTAAAGTAATTCAGCAACCACCTGTCAGAACAGAGTCTAAGTAAGCTCTTTGGGTCTGAAGAGAGCCATGTTAGAATCAGCATTCCTCACCCCAGGCAAGCCTTCAGGTGACTGCAGCCATGGTGACATTGAGAGACCCCAGGCCAGAATCCCCAGCTGAGCTGCCCCTAACTTTCTGACCTACACAAACTGTGTGAAATAATGCTTATTTTTGTGTTAAGATGCTAAGTTTGGGGGTGATTTGTTACACAGCAATAGATGATTAATACAAAGAGCTAAAGCAAATGCAGGGGATCAGTTTGGAGGAATATTTGTTTTTATGCTATGAAGAGGTGGGTGCACTTTCCTTGCTCATAAAAAATCTCTCACAAAATCTCTCTCTTGCAATCCCAGATTCCTTTCGGGAGTGCTGGATATTTATTGCCAACGCGTGATAAAACAGCCTAATCTGAAGTGCGTATGTTGGGGGCGGAAGGTGAGAGATATGTGAGCTTAGATTGGGAGCAGGGTTCACTCTAATTTTGGTTAGGTTGTGAGTGACTGTTGATGTTACCGGAGAAAAAAACTGACGAATAAACATACATGGAGTTTGGTCTAAAAGTTGAGTACATTTATGTTGTGGACCAAGTGCGAGAACCAAGCAGTCGGAGACAACCAAATCAGAATTTAAAGAGCCTTTGTTAGCCGGCCAGCAGTCGACTACCCACTCTCACTCCACACAGGGATTCAAGTGAGTAGCCCCAAGCCTCAGTACAAAGCTGCTTATATTGTATAAACCTATATGCTGGGTTGCTAGCTGGGGTAGCAGCACAACATAACTGTTATAACTATGGGCAACATAAATCACAAAACTATAGAATATAATATTTGTTATGAAGCAGGGGTGGGGTAGTTGCTACCTGGCTTGGCTGATATATGACTTGTTTGGGGGCAACTGTCACTATGGGGTTTGCAACTGACATTCTGTACCTGCTTGGGGCACCTGTCACCATGCAGGTTTGCAAAAACTTTCTATTCTAGTTCAAGCTCCAGCACAATTTACAGGAAAATGAGTCCGATATTCATATCAGTTATGTTATATGATTACTAGGAACAAATAAACCGTGACTATAAAAATACAGCATTTATTTGTATCCATATGATTATTTCTGAGGTCAGTGTTCAGGAAGAAAATAAAACTGATAATTTCCTAGGTAGGAGAGGAAGTAGCTGATTCTAAGACTCATTAGGCAGTTGAGTTAACAAGCATTATCTCCCACTACTAAGAAAAAGGTTTGGGGCAGGGAAGCTGAATTGTGTTGACATTTCAGTACAGTGCATGTAATCTGATTGCTTTGCTAACACTTGGCCTGAAAAGGGGCCAAACAAGGTGGTTTCGGGCTCCCAGGCGGAAGAGGCCTAAGGACACTGGGCTTCTTGGTTGCGGGATAAAGGAGATTCATGGAAGAACATGTGACCCAAGTAGAAAATGGCACAACAATACAAAACACCAAAAGCCAACTTTTCCTACTATTAAAAAAAAAACATTTTTTTAAATTTTAGAGAGAGGGGAAGGGAGGGAGAGAAATATTAATGTAAGAGAGAAGCCTTGATCAGTTGCCTTCCCCATGCACCTGAGCCCACAACCCAGGCGTGTGCCCCGACAGGTAGAACCGGCAGACACCCAACCCACGGAGCCACACTGGTCAGGGCTTCCTACTCTTTTTAGGCTGCTTCTCTCTCCATGTGGCCTGTACAACTTGTCAAGCACTGAGGTGGAGAAAGTAGACTAGGGAGAGATGAGTAAACTTGCCCAGGTAGAACCACAAAGGCCATGGAATTAAGCTAGCTTTGACAAGGAACAGAGCAGGAAGTAAGAAAGTCCTAGCACCTCGTGGTCAATGAAGTTCAGCTCAAGTGAAATTCTGTGTCCTTAGAAGTGATATTGTGAAAGAATAATGGACAAAAGTTCACTTTATTAAGACTTTTAAGATGTCAAAAGAAAAATGGCAAAGAAAAAAAATCATCTTACTCTTATGTTTTACTTTGAAATCCTGTTATTGTCAGTCTCATATCAAGAGTCTGGCAGCCTGTCTGTGTTTATATATTTGTTTTTATTTCTACAGATGCCTCTGAATTTTTTGTTAGAAACGAAGCCACTCAGACTGCCAAGAGAATTAGGAATGCTTCCACAGTGGCACAGACTTGAATCGCTATACCAAGGGTAGCTGGGCAGAAGCATACACCGCCCCCACCCCGAGTTTCCACCAGATCTGTGCTTTTTGAAGGAATTGTGACATCAGAGCAGGACTGGTTTCATGGGCATGAGACCTGCGCATTCACACAAGGCCCTGTGCTCAGAAGGGTCCTGCTCTTGGTTTAATATTCTGTGGTCACTGCCTTGAAATTCTTAATTTTTGAACTAGGGACCCTGCATTTTCATTTGGTGCTGGACTCCACAAATGATGTAGCTGGTCCTGCATGAGGGCACTCAGGAAGGCAGTACATCAGCCTTGGAGGCATGCAGAGTTGTGATTTTATCCCAACTGCCTCTTACTTGCCTTGCAATGGGAAAATTACTTACTTTCCATCTGCAGCAAAAACTGCCATCTACCCCTGGGGTTATCACTGTGAGAAGCAGGTGTTTTTGTGAAGAAAGGCAGATAAAACACCTCATACAGTATGCCTGGTTTCACTATGATTGTTATTCATAAGTCCCGATGTGAGATCCCAAATGATATGGCTGCTGGTTATAAAAATAAGTTTATAAAAACAGATCTCTATTTTTGCTCTACATTTTACAGATAGCTATGGATTTACGTCACAACTGTTATCACTTTTGCCAGGATCCTCATGACTTATTATTTCTGTTGGAGCCATTAGGAGAAACTAAGAAAATTAGCAATGCTCTTAAGTATTAGCTACTTGATGTAGAGTAGTTCTGTTCTTCCTGATTCCAGAAACAAGGAGGTCACTGGGTTTCCCTGTTTCTTCAAGGAGATATGAAGATAATTAGAATATATAATTTAAAAATATATATCCCCAGTTGGGAGCAAGCTAGAGGCAACCACACATTGATGTTTCTCTCCCTTTCTTTCTCCCTTCCTTCCCTCTCTCTAAAATTATATATATATATACATATGTGTGTGTGTGTGTACACATATATATTTTCTTTTTTTCTTGGTGCCCTTTTTGATAACTTGGGACAAGGGACTTTTCCAATGTTCCCATCAAAGCGTCAAGACCTTCTCTGGTTTGAGGGAATATAAATTTAAAACCTTATGAAGTGACCAGACAAATAGCCTCATGTTTTGAGCCAGCTCCAAAATAACTACACACAGTAAGGGAAACATACTTTCTTATTCATTACTTTGAAAGAAAGGGTGATTCCGATTTTCTCTCCCTCTGTTCTGCTAATGTAGTCAACTGTCGTACCAGCTTCTGTCTGCCAAAGATTTTCAAATTATCTTATTGACTGCTATCTCATTTCATCTTAATTTTGTCCTTAAAGGTAATCATCTTGTGAGTCCTTTCCTGCCAGTATAGTGGTATTTGGGGAGGAAAAGAGAGAGATGTGTGAGGTAAATATACCTTATTTTTAAATTAGAAGACTAGTTTGTTTTAAAAATCCAATTCTATTGATTTAATATCTATTTTTAAACTTCCTGGTGATAGGGGTTTTTCCCCTGGTTAAACATTTATTCTAGATCTCCATTTTATTGCTTTAAGGTACAGAATGTGGCCCAAACTGTTTTCTTTGGGCAGCTTTCTGAGGTTTTCATATCCCACTTAGTCAACTTGGGAGTAATGCTCCAAGTAAACTTGAAAAGGTGTGCTCTTTAGATTAAGGGCTTGATGCTTATTAAATCTTACCATTACTAAAATCCTCTGGGCTCTATTGTCTCCTTAACCTGTAATAAACTGTTAATACCAGAAAAAGAAAAAGAAAAAAAAAAAAAAAAGAAAGGGTGATAATGGAGCACCAATTAACTAAACCCAAACCAGTCCTTAAGTTGTCCACATCATAGGGAGAGGACAGGGAGTCAAGATATTACAGAAGATTGAGATGCTGTAGCTCAAACTGACATGTGTAGTTTGTGTCTAAATTCGATCGAGTCCATTATCCACAGTAGTTGTGTTCTATAAGGTCACCATGAACACTGAATTAGTGAATACTGAACCCTTGCTCTTGGGAGAAATACAGACCTAGGTTCCTGGAAACCTTTGCTGACAACATTTCCATCATTTGATCAATACATAACCTTGCTTTATGTGTGTTTCCGTTTAAATATACTTTATCTGATATATACTTTTAATTCATTAACATTGAATTCATGGCTAACAGTGCTCATGCCTGATCTAACGCGTGTTTTCTACATAAGGTGCATCACAGATTTCTTGCACTTTTAAAACACTGTACAGCAGTTTAGCTCTATGCCATAAGGTCCTTTTAAACATCAAAATCACCAACAAAAAGTGAAAAAAAATGTGAAAAACGTGGCATTAAACAGATCACAAAAACAAACATACTTGACAGTGTGAGAGCTGAAACAAGAAGGCAGAGTGTTGCCTTGTTTGACCTCAGCTGGGAACATTCAAGTTGAACCCTTCAAATTTTTGCTGCTTTGTGGGAGTCCCCGAATGACCACGAAAGCCCATGAAGACTGATTTTGGGGTAAAAAATAAAATTTTAGTGAGTAGGTCAATTTATAAATAATGGAATCCACCAATAATGAGAATGAATTGTATGTGGAACTTGAGATTTCGCAATCACACTCCCTCGGTGGACTTGAAGAGAAAACAAACCCAGAGATTTGATTAAGAGAGGCATACATATGTGAGATCCGGCCATCTTTCTCGTCTCCTTTTGGAGGAGGAAGCAGCAGAGAGCAAAATGGACGTGGAGTCAGAGAACTAGGTAGTTCTGCATCTTGTCTTACCAGCTGGGCAACATTGGGTAGGTGTCTGAAACTCCCCATTCCTATTTCTCAGTGTCTATGTCTGTATGTTGAGACCAATAACATCTGCCTCACTTCTTTTAAAATGTGGTTGTGAGTATGCAATGGTTTTAAGTTCTGTTTACTGTTAACTAATGTTGGGGTAGAGAATGAAGACTGTGAAGCAGGTATACTGTGTATCAGAAGTTTCCTTTGTAGGTGGTTTGTGTCCCTAGAAAAATCAAAAGCCAAGTCCATGCAAATGTTTGGGTTTGGATAAGTATGTTGTTTCCAGGCAAAATGCATTAAGAATTCAAGGAAACAAAGTATAACTATGGCCATTCTCTGGGTAAACTGGCCTTCCTGTATAAGATGAAGTAATTGAGCCAATAGTTTAAGACCTACTGCCCCTCTTCTACTAGGATTTTTGAGGGAAATATGAAAATGAAAAATAACACTTCTGATGTAACAACCTTGGGAGAAGGGCCCAGTGACAAAATGGCTCCATCCTCATGGACAGGACTTGGGGTAGGTGCAGGAGACACTAAAAAAGGACCCAGCCCTGGTTGAGGGTTGCACAACATGAGGAATGTACTCAGTAACAGTGAACTGTATATACTAAGAAATGGTTAAGATGGTAAACTTTACATTATGTATATTTGACCACAATAAAAAATATCAGGGAAAAAAAACAAACAAAACTGAAACAGCAGTGGTAGACTTGGCTATGCTGGAGTTTGCCAACCACTGCCCTGGTGGATCATTGTGAGTGCATTCCACTTAGGAGACACCTGGTCTGTAAGAGAGAAGGGTCAGTATTGGCATAGTTCTCCAGTAATATGAAAAAGAGAGAAATTGAAGGGAAGAAAAGACCCAGCCTTGCCAGTTTAGAGCTACTGCACTGTTCTTCTATCTTATTAGGATAAAGACACAGCCCTAACCCTATGCTCCTGGGGCAGGAGATATGGACCATGACATGGGTCTGGAAGAGGCATTCCAATTTTGTCACTTATAAGCCCTGCCCATCAAGTGCCTGAGCTGTGAGTGGGTTTTACTCTGAGGCAAGGGGGGAAAGGACAGGAGACAGGGCACCAATGTCATTTCTAGCTTTTAAAGATTTGTCCACAAGCTCAACAGATAGATTTACTTTTCTCTTTTTGAAGTGTCTAAGGTTACACACATTTTAATTTTGTTGAGCCTACAGGTTAGGCTAGAGAAAATTGATAATAGGCTGTTTGTATTTTTTATATCAATGCAAAAAAAAAGTAATTCTGCAGGATAAATTCAAATAAGCGTGTAAACCTGATTTGAAAATGGTTCTGTTCAATACCATGAACAGAAGGCATTAGGAATTGACACGTATCTATGGCTAAATATACTTACAAATATCACCTAAACATAATTCCTTTCTAATGAAAAATCTTTAAAAAGCAGCTGCACCTTCGGTTTTGATATTTAACATTCTGGTTTTTTTTGGGGGGGGGCGAGTTTACATTTTTATTCATAAAAAAGAGGCACCTTTATCTCTTTTTTACAAACTTTAATAGACTTCTTAAATTTTCTGAGTTTTTAAAAACATATATCTTGATTGCAAATCAATTTTTGTGAGGCTAGACATGAAACTAGGGAGCAGTAAAGAGAAGCAAGGACGGCATCCTTTTTTGTTGTTTTAAGTATATTTTATTGATTATGTTGTTACAGTTTTCCCAATTTCTTTTCTCTTTGCTCCCCCTCTGCCCAGTACCCGCTTCCCTCCAGCAATCCCACCCCCCTTAGGTCATGTCCATGGGTTGTGCATATAGGTTCCTTGGCTTCACTCTTTCCTATGTTATTCTTAACTTTCCCCTGTCTATTTTGTAGCAACCAATTATGCTTCTTAATCCCTGCACCATTTCCCCATGTCTCCCCCTCCCCCTCCCAGATGATAACCGTCCAGATGATCCCCATACCTATGATTCTGTTCCTGCTCTGGTTTGCTTAGTTGGATTTTGTTTTTATTTTTTAGATTCAGTTGTTGATAGTTGTGAGTTTGTTGTCATTTTAATGTTCATAGTTTTGATCTTCTTTTTCTTAAATCAGTCCCTTTAACATTTCATATAACAATGGCTTGGTGATGATGAACTCCTTTAGCTTTACCTTGTCTGGGAAGCACTTTATCTGCCCTTCCATTCCAAATGATAGCTTTGCTGAATAGAGTAGTCTTGGTTGTAGGTCCTTGCTTTTCATCACATTGAATACTTCTTGCCAGTTCCTTCTTGCCTGCAAAGTTTCTTTTGAGAAATCAGCTGATAGTCTTATAGGCGCTCCTTTGTAGTTAATTCTCTTCTTTTCTCTTGCTGCTTTTAAGATTCTGTATCTTGCAACTTTGGCATTTTAATTGTGATGTGTGTTGGTGTGGCCCCCTTTGGGTCTAGCTTTTTCGGGACTCTCTGTGCTTCCTGGACTTGTATGTCTATTTCCTTCTCCAAATTTGGGAAGTTTTCCTTCATTATTTTTTTACATAAGTTTTCAATTTCTTGTTCTTCCTCTTCTCCTTCTGGCACCCCTATGATTTAGGTGTTGGCATGTTTGAAGTTGTCCCAGAGGTTCCTAAGCTTCTCCTCATCTTCTTCAATTCTTTTTTTTTTTAATGTGTTTTATTGATTACAGTGTTAATTTGTTCCAATTTCCCTTCCCTCTGCTCCCCTCCACCCGGTGGCCCCCCTCCCTCCCCTTGTCCCCCCCTTTTAGTCCATGTCCATTGGTTGTGCATATAGTTCTTCTCAACCTCTCTCTGTCTATTCCATTCCCTCCTACGATGTTTCTTAATTCCTATACCATCTCCCTCCCTCTCCCCCTTCCCCTTCCCTGCTGACCTCCCCCCAATATGCTCCCCATACCTATAGTTCTTTTTCCACTCTCGTTGCCTGTTTAGTTTGCCTTTGTTTCAATTCCCTAGCTTCTGTTGTTGGTTGTTGTGATGCAGTTTTTGTTTTAATGTTCATAGTTTTGATCCTCCTTTTTCTAAACCAGTCCCTTTAACATCTCATATAACAGTGGTTTGGATCTAATGAACTCTTTCAGTTTTATTTTGTCCTGGAAGCACTTTCTCTGCCCTTCTATTCTGAATGACAGCTTCACTGGATAAAGTATTTGTGGTTGTAGGTTTTGGATTTTCATTACTTTGAATATTTCTTGCCAGTCCCTTCTTGCCTGCAGGGTCTCCCTTGAGAAGTCAGCTGATAGTCTAATTGGGACCCCTTTGTACATGATTCTTTTCTTCTCTCTTGCTGCTTTTAAGATTCTCTCTTTATCTTTAACTTTTGACATTTTGATTATAATGTGTCTTGGAGTGGTTCTCCCTGGGCCCAGTTGTTTTGGAACTCTCTGTGCTTCCTGGACCTGTAAGTCTATTTCCTTCCCCAAGTTTGGGAAGTTCTGCTTTATTATATTTTCACTTAATTTTTCAATTTCTAGTTCTTCTTCTTCACCCTCTGGCAATCTGATCATCCGTATGTTGGATTTCTTATAGCTGTCCCAGAGGTTTCTGATCCTCTCATCATTTTCCTTGCTTCCCATTTCCTCTCTCTGCACTGGTTGACTGTTTGTTCCTTCTCTATGTTCTGGTTTTTTTATTTGAACTCTGGATTTTATTTCCTCACCATCTGTCTCATATGTGGTTTTGTTCCTTTCAGTATGAGTGTTTTTCAATTCTTTCTTATCTTTTTCCAGATCTTTTGTTAATTCTGTAAGCCACCTGATAACAGTGGCCCTGAACTGAGCCTCTGACAGGTTTCTTATTTGTTCATCTGTCAGGTTCTTCATCTGTTGCCTGGTGAGCTGTGCCACCGGGATTTCTATAGTTGTCTGCCTCATTTTGACAGATGCGTTTTGTTTTCTTGGGCCGGCTATAGGGGGCAGTGTCTGTGTACTCGTCACAACCCAGCGACCGGCTGTGATCCGCAACATTTTTCGCCGCGCTGTGGCACTTTGTCGTCACTGCCCAGCGACCAGTGGCTATCCGCAACCTATTTCGCAGCGCCATGGCGCTTTGTGTGGGGGCGGGGGTCCAAGATGGATTCCTGCAGTTATTCCGCTAGGAGACCGGGATCTGTCCTCCCGTCCTCTGGGCCTCACCATTCGAGGTGATGCGGTGGCTGCTTTTCCCAGCGTTGGGGTCGCAAGCTGCCGGGGTTAGACTGCAGCTGAGATTACTCTTCCTGCCGCTGTCCCTGGTGCTACCACAAACAGCACCGCCCCCTTTCGCTCTTCTTACCTGCCCAAAGGGCGCCGCTGGTTTATAACTTCATACGTTGGGCTTCTGTGTAGCTTTCTTTTCTGGAATTTCTAGTTATCTTTTGTTTTGAAGTAGTTGTATTCCTCTCTAGTTGTAGAAGGAGACCAAGCATGTTTGTCTAAGCCTCCATCTTGGCCGGAAGTCCCATTTTCTTCAATTCTTGTTTCTTCATTCTGTAGTGTTTGACTGTTTTTTTTCTTCCTTATGTTCCAAATCACTGATTTGAACCCCAGTTTCCTTCCCTTCACCATTAGTTTTGTGTGAATTTTCCTTCGTTTCATTTAGCATAGCCTTCACTTCTTCCCTTATGTGTTTGCCATACTTAAGCATATCTGTCAAGCCTGTGAGCATCTTTATCACCAGTGTTTTGAACTCAATGTCTATTAGGTTGGCTAGCTCCTTGTCGCTTAGTTCTCCCACTGGAACCTTGATCTGTTCCCTCTTTTGGGCCATACTTCTCTGTCTGCTCATCTTGACTGGCTCCTGTGTTTGTTTGCCTCTGTGTCTTAGGTATAGTTGTCACACTTGTTACATTTAAGGGGCTGAGCCTTAAGTATTTGTTAGTACAGCAACCAGTTTCACCACATTGTGGTGCTGTATGTGGGGTAGGGGTCTGAGAGGGAACAATGCTGCTTGCTCAGCACTCACCCCTTTCCAGGCACTTCTCCCACTTCCGTATGGGACTGGCGCCTCTCTTGCTGATGTCCTGGCCATAGTTCCCAGAGTGGGTGGGTCTGTGGACGTTCTAGGACCATGGGGGCCCTTTAAACAAGCGGACTCGGCTGAGAGACTGGCAGTTTCTTCCTCCACCCCAACCCCCACTTGTTTGCATAGTGAGAAGCAATGAGGCTTTATTTTCCCCAGCGATGGAACCGTGAGTTCTGTGGCCTGGTCTGGTGCTGGGAGCGCTTCCCAGGTGTCCCTCCCTACTTTTTAAAATGGGTGACTGGACTTTCGGCCAGCCTGCCACTGTCGCTGCTGCCACCGCCACCCCACATCCTCTCCACCCCTGTTCAACCCCTCTCACCTGTCTGGGTGAGTATTTCTTCTTTATATCTATGTTGTACTTCCATGCAGCTTGATTTTCTGAAACTTATGGTTGTCTCTAGTTTTGAGGTAGTTGTATTCCTTCTTAGTTGTGGAGAAAGATGCAGCCTGTCTGTCTAGGCCTCCATCTTGGCTGGAAGTCCCACGTTCTGTTTTGACAGAATGTCTGCTAAGCCCTTTTTATCATGATGAGTTTATTTTATACTTGATATGAAACTAAATTAATGAGCAGCTGTTTCTAAAAGTTATCACCTATCAGCATTGATTTGATTTTCTGTTTAATTTGCATCTTCTGCTTCTTTTTTGGTGAAGAAATTCTTAGTTTAAGACCAAACATTTTTTTTTAGCTCTATGTCTACATGTAATTCTTATATTTGGGATTCCTTAATCAAAACTAAATGTGGATTTGGTTTCAATATTTGCCTTAGTAATTAGTTTATTAGTATAGAAACAAGTGATATATGTTTCCTAATATATCTGTGCCTATTTATTTTAGATGGACATAAAATATAAAGCAAAAACAAAACAAAACAAAGTATGCAGCTTGACATAAGAGCATAGGAAATACCTGTGGAAATATGGATTTTGATAAGCTAAATGTTGTCTAAGTTCTTAGGCTTCCCAATGTATTCACACTTCTCAGCAGCAAGATCACACTGAATTGTGTCATTTAGTTTTAAGGACAATAAAATGGACATGCAGAGCACAGGCTAAGAACCATCTCTTCCTTCTGTGATATCACCACACTCATTTTTAACCTGATGAATCTTTAAAACCATTCAGCAGGTGTTTGAATGGTTGCACCATTTAAACTTACTATTCCACTCCGAAAGACAGGAAACTGTTAAAGTCTTCAAAATTAATCTTCATAGCGAAATTTTAGGTATTATATGTGCTAGAGGTGAGGTTCTTTGATGCCTGAGTTCCTCCTGGGGACTCCTAAGTCATAGCATATGAACCTACCCAATTTCAGTGAATTTTATGCTAAAGCCTTGTAAAAGCATGTAAAAACCCACTGAGACTTCCTTATGAGAAAATTTTTTTATTGATTATTTGATTACAGTGGTCCCAATTTTTATCCTTCTGCCCCACTCTACCCAGCACCCTTCACTCTCTCAGGTGAGCCCTACTTCTTTGTTCATGTCCATGGATTATGTATATAAGTTCTTTGGCAACTTCACTTCCTATACTTGCTCCTAACATCCCCCCTCCTTATTCTGTAACTACCAATTTGTACTTCTTAATCCCTTCACCTTTTCCCCCATTTCCCCAGACCCCCCTCCCACTGGCCACCATTCCAATGTCTCTATACCTATGATTCTGTTTCTGTTCTGCTTGTTTGCTTAGTTTGTTTTTTAAATTCAATTGTTGATACTTATTTATTGCCATTTTAATGTTCATAGTTTTGATCTTCTTCTTTTACTCAAGTAAGCCTCTTTAACATTTTATATAATAAGGGCTTGGTGATGATGAACTCCTTTAGCTTTACCTTGTCTGGAAAGCACTTTTTCTACCCTTCCATTCTAAATGATAGTTTTGCTGGATAGAGTAATCTAGGTTGTAGGTCCTTGCTTTTAATCACTTTGAATACTTGTCAATCCCTTCTAGCCTGCAAAGTTTCTTTTGAGAAATCAGCTGCAGCTTTATGGGAACTCCTTTGTAGGTAACTCTTCTTTTCTCTTTGCTGCTTTTAAGAGTCTCTTTATCTTTAACCTTTGGCATTTTAATTATAATGTGTCTTGGTGTGTTCCTCTTTACATTTGTCTTGTTTGGGACTCTGTGCTTCCTGAACTTGTATGTCTATTTCCTTCACCAAATTAGGGGAGTTTTTTTAAAATTGTTTTTTCAAATAGGTTTTCAATTTCGTGCTCTTTCTCTTCTTCTGGCACCCCTATGATGTGAATATTGGAATGTATGATGTTGTCCCAGAGGCTCCTTACACTAGCCTCAATTTTTTGGATTCTTTTTACTTCTTGCTATACTGATTGGATGCCTTTTTCTTCCTTATGTTCCAAGTGTTTGATTTGGTTCTTTGCTTCATCCGCTCTGTTGCTGATTCCCTGTAAATTGTTCTTTATTTCAGTTAGTATTATGTTCATTTCTGCCTGGGTCTTTTTTATACTGTTGAAGTACCCAATTAGTTATTTGAGCATCCTTACAATCAGTGTTTTGAACTCTTCACCTGATAAGATTACTTATCTCCATTTTGTTTAGTTCTTTTTCTGGAGTTTGGATCTGTTCTTTCATTTGGGCCATGTTTCTTTGTCTCCTCAATTTGTCAGCCTCCCTGTGTTTGTTTCTGCATATTAGGTAGAGCTGCTTTGACTTTATATCTTTTTAGGGTGGCCTAATGTAATAGGTGTCCTGAATGGTCCAATGGCACAGCCTCCTCTATCTTCCAAGTTGTGTACTTGGGGTACACCCTTAGTGTGGGCTGAGTACTCCCTCTTCTTGTAGATGAGTCTTGATTGCCATCAGCCAATCAGTGGAAAGGATTTACCCAAGACAGATAGCTGTTAGGACTGGCTGTGATCCCTGGCCAGCAACTACCTCTATCCATGACTTGTGGAGGTGGTTGGGTGGTGCTCTGACATTGTCTGTAACTGCCCACTGGGTGCACAGGGCCTGGGGTTTCCCAGGTGGTACAGGCCAAGTTAAGCCTCCACCTGTGTTCTGTCTGGGGCCCCGTGGTGTAAACTATAAAGCGATCTGCTGATGGCTGCTGCTAGTGCCAGGCCTGGGGCCACTCAGTGAGAGGTACGGGGCTGGGCTCAGCTGTTGTTTGAGCAGATTTAGCAAGGTCTGAGCCTGCGCTTAGCCTAGCCCCTCATATGGAATAGCCACTGTTAACCAGCTTAGGTGGGCCTGTAAGTTGGATGCTGTGGACCCTTAGGTAATCACCAGGGCGGGGTTTACAATGTTAGCTAGACTGATGGACAGTCAGATATGGTGCCACGCACTGTTGTTCTGTGTGGGGGAAGGCTCAGAATAGGACGTATATATGAAAAAGTTTTTTTCAGTCTTCAAATTCAATTGATCCAGCAAGCTGTAGCTATATTTTTGTGGAACAATTGTGACATCTAGTGGTTAATCTAAGTAATTCCAAGGCATGATTTTGCATGCTGTTTCTGAAAAGTTTATTTAAACATGAGAACTTGACATTCAAACATTACCGTAACAAATATCCTTGTACATTTCTCTTTACATAACTGTGTGGGACAAAGTATGTGTATTTAGAATGTTGATATACCAATTTTCCCTTCAAAAAAGGCTGCACCAATTTCCTCTCCCACTGTGATTGAGAAGAGTCATCACATCATCTGAAAAATGAATATTACCAAACACATCTGTTTTCGTTTTAATTTACACTTCTTTATGAATGGGATAGCAGGTTTTTTATGACTTTTAAAATTTATTTTCTTTTGTTTTTTGTTTTGTTTGTTTAGCCACTTGCATTTCTTTATCAGTGAAGTGCCAACCACATCTTAATCACATTTTTACAAATATACTGGTTCTTGAACATCTTTTTTTTTTTTTGTAAAAGGTTTTTGCATAATTACAAAGTTAGTTAGTTATGTGTCATCTCCATTGAAAATATTTTTCCCAGTTTGTCATTTGTTGTTTATGTTTGGTGATTTGTCTTTTGCTGTGTACATTTTTTCTTTTAATGACATCAAGTATATCAGTTTTTTCATTCATAATTTTAGTTTTATATCATATTTAAGATGGGGTGTTGGTGAGATATTTAAAATAGGATATTTTCTGTATACAATTCTCTATTATTTAAACATCGTCGTCGTCGGCAGCCGTCCGTCTCGAGAGACGATGGTGTAGCTTCTTAAGTGTCTATCTGCACCGCCGAGAATGGCTGTGCAGTCCGACTCGGGAGTGACACGGCATCTGTCTCCTCCCGTGTTGAATCGACATCTTGCGATGACGCTGGAGTGTCCTCTCCAGTGGAGCTGAAGCTACAGAGCCTGGGCAGGGTGATATGGAGGGTCTGCTGTTGCCCATGCAGCAGTCCCCCCCTCTCTTCGCAGCTGAAGGGTCCAAGGGAAAGACGGAGTCGATACAGCTTGGCTTCAGGTGCGCCGCAGGAGTTGCCGGTGTTGACTACAACGTCAAACCGCCTTAGGGACTCCGGCTCCGGATTTTCTGTCAGGGTTTACTCCCTTAGCCTTTCCCCAGAAGAGGTATGCCGCAAGGCAGCGGAGGTTTTTTGGAATCAGAGTTTTCCTTCTCTGATTATTTAAACATATTACTATGAGAATGTATTACTTATGCTACAAAAGTTATTTAAAAGGATTATTTAGTAGCATGGGAAGATATTTAGGATCTGCAGTTAACTGAAAAAGAAAGTAATAAAACAATAAATCAAATATGATCCTACTTAAGAGAAATAAAGAATTTCTATGCAAATAAAAACTTGGTGGATGTACTACATCAAGATGTTAACAATGATCTCAGAGTTGAAGGATTTGGCCAGGCCAACTTTTAAGTTATTTTCTTTTGCATTAATCTCTATTTTCTAAAAAATCTACAATGGACATATATTAATTTTTTCTTATAATAAAGTAAAAATAATTATGTCAGAATGGGTTAATTCCTAATTCTAATTTCATATAGCTATGTTTTATTTACCCAAAAGCTTCATACTTCCCTTCTCCTTCTTCCGCAATCCAATGATTTATTTCATTCTAAAAAAGTGATTCATTAGGCATGTCTCATAAAATAAAATGATATACTTCATTAATACCTTTAAAGGGAGCCAGAAGGTACTTGGATACAAAAATATCTGATATGAAGGTTATCTCTTCCACTGCATTTCAGTCATGCAAGACATCTTAATCACTGGATTTCTCCTCCATGCTTGACTGAGTTCATCTATATTTTATGTGGAATAAGTAGCAAATATGCCTGACATCTTTGAATTCTTTTTATTTATTTAATTACACTCATCCTTGTTCCAGAAAGGATTTAAAGTAGTTAATAAAACCACACAAAATTTTAAAATAAATAAAATGTAACCAGATAAAGTAAACATAAAATAAGTGGGTAAAGAAATCAGGACAAGCCCTGACTGGTGTGGCTCAGTGGATTGAGTACCGGCCTGCAAACCAAAGTGTCGCCAGTTCGATTCCTAGTCAGGGCACATGCCTGGGTTGCTGGCCAGGTCCCCAGCTAAGGGTGTGTGAGAGGCAACCACACATTGATGTTTCTCTCCCTCTCTTACTCTCTCCTTTCCCCTCTCTCTAAAAATAAATAAATAAAATATTTTTTTTTTAAAAGCTTGCTGAGATTAAAAAAAGAACAAAGAAAATCAGGACAAAGAAAATACAAGAGAAGGAGAGATAAAACGACATCATAAGATGAAATCTATAACTTAAGGGCCAGTACTCTTCTTGAGGGGGATACTAACTCTTCTAAACAGCCTCCTCGGCTGCCAAGAGAGACCAGAATTGGAGAGGGTCAGACTGACCTGAGACTGAGGCCAGAGGGAAATGATTGCAACACATGAAGTTAATGTGTAACAATGACAGCATTTACCGAGGCTTCCTAATGGTCAGGAACAAGGCCATACTTCATGGTTTTATTTAAACTTCATAATAACTCCATTGTGAGTGGGGAATATTTATGTCTATGTTTTTCTTGACTCCCTAGAAGGAAACATTTGGGAATCACTCTTTGGGCTTTTCAAATCTGCCCCTTACATAATTTCTTTCTCCTTAGGAGAAGTTTGGGAGAGTTAATGAGTTTGAGAGAAGGAAGGCCGCAGCTGCAACTCCTTCCCCAGGGAGGCCTGTTCTCCAGCCCAGGGGCTCTCTGCCCCTCCAAGCACAGAGCTTGCTCTGGAGACCTCTGCCTCTTGCTTCTGGACTTCCAACGTGTTTCTCAATTCAGCTGTGTTGGTAAGAAACCCAACACTGTCCACAATTCCTTATCTAAAGCTTGTGAGGCCAGGTGCATTTCAAAATTCAGAAGTTTTCAGATATTAAAAAGGTTATATGGTTCTTCTGCAGGTTTTGGGACAACTCCCCATCATCAGGCATATTTCATTTCTGCAATAAAAGGTATACATGTTCACAGAGAGTTGGATAAATTATGACTCTATCACATCAGATCAGATTTCACTGCCACGTGAGTTTAAATGATGTTGTATTTTGATGTCAAGTGAGACACAAAACCACTTTTGGTCTTTAGAACCTTTTGGATTTTGAATTGTTAAATGTCTGACTTCTGTGTCTACTCTCTCCTTTGATTCCTAGCATGGAGAATGGAGGAAGGCAGAGGTAGAGGTACCTTGAAGGTAACGAAATTTCAGCTGCTGGGACTTCCTCTAGCCATATAACTTATTTTGTATTCTTTAAAGAGATCCCTAAAAAATATAAGCCTCTGGCTCCACAAAACCTAGGTCCGCCCCTGGAGACAGGTTTGATTGTCTTTCCTAAATCCCCAATACCCTAAAGGGAGGTACCATTATCACCCTTGTTTTTCCAGGGAAGAAGAGACTGAGGCTAAGAGAGCTTAAGTAACTTGGCTTTCAGTTATAAATGACAAAGTCTGGATCCAGACAATGGAACTACTGAATTTGTGCTTTTAATCACTGCCTTTCTACGGTGGATAAAAATAAGAAATTAGCTGGCATTTTCTTTCCAGTTAAAGTAAATCTCAGAGGATATCACTTATCCCAACAAAAATAACCATAGGCATCTTAATTTCTATCCAACATCTCAGTCTGATAAGAAAAGAATGAAATTCTTCAAATAAAATCCTCTAGCAACTTAGGAAAAAGTTCTAACATAACACCTTTGTACATGTTCTTCTGAAGGGGATCCTTGGAATTAAGTCCTGTTTTGCACATAATCATTTTCCTGATGTCGAGCCTTCAACATTAGGCAGAATCTGCTCTTTCCCCCCGGAAAAGTGTTTGTCTTTCCACTTCCTGACAAGTTAACAAGATTTGGCTTTTCATGAAATTCAATCTGAAAATCAGTGAGATCTGTGCACACAAAATTCTCTAACATTTCTGTAACAGTAAACAGTTTTTGATATATGTTGATATTGAAAGCTAATAGATTTATGTCCTTGGTTTTTTTTTATGATATTGTGAAGGGATCTTTGTTGCCATTACATTTTCTAATTTGTTATGACTGGTATAGGAGAACACTATTGCCTTGGAATCAGGGAAACTTTCTGAACCCATTTGCTAGTTCTAAAAGCTCGTAGAGTCTCTTAAGTTTTCCCTGTGGGCAATCATCTGAAAATAAGAACAGGCAAGTATTTTGAGAATGATCGTATTTCTCAGTATAAGCTACTAGTTTACAGAATTAGAAGCTCCCAGGATATCTCATTTCTAAAATAAAATCACTCCCCAGTATTTACAAGCATATGCTCCAGTGCAGAGATTCAGTAAGTGCCTCCTATTTCCCATGTTTTTCAAGTGGTATAGTTATAGCCCTATTCTTTTCTTGCTGCCACCAAAGGCTTTATTCCCTGAGGATTGCTCTGTATGGCTTCAAGTGGAGCAGCACAAGCCTAAAGAACTGGAAGCAAATGGGTTATTTATGAGTCAAGAAGAGCTTATTACCCCACTTAGGGATCTCTGTGATTTTGTAGAACACTAGACTTTTTGGGTAAATAATCGTTAGATTTAGGAAGCTTCGAATCATATTTTTTTTTCTGTAATTAGATTTAAATAAATCTATTTCTTCTATTTTTGTTTGTCAATAAAACAAGTTGAAGAAGAGCTGTGAATTCAACATCATCTGTTCCCACTGAGAAGAAAGGTAAAAAATCACATAATGATAATCAAGGTCAAAGACCCATTATCTTTGTGGCCATTTATCCTGACCACCTATCAGTGCTGGGCAAAAAAGGACTAATAGTCTTAATAAAGCAAGAGTCTCCTGGAAAAGCACAGTCTGTTTCCATGTGAACTGGAAACCAGAGCTTTAACTGCACGTCCTGTCTCATTATTTTGAACTGACATCGTAAAAGGACACTTTTCCAAAACTGCTCAATAGAAGACATTATCAAATACACTCTATGTGTTAATTAGGGTTTTTTGGATGCAAACAATCAGAACTAACAAACTTAAGCAAAAAAAGTTATTGGAAGTATTCTAGGTAGCTCAGAGTCAAAGGAAATGTTGAACAATTAAGCCTCAGGAAGGAAAGGGGTGAAGGCAGCTCTGGGAATGTGGAAAGTCTCCGCAAAGAACTGCCACTTGTCAGCTCTGCGCACATTCCTGTCTGTGTCACTGCACTCAGGACCAAGAGAGAGATTGGTTTGCCTGACTCGTGCCGAGAGGCCCCTGCTTGGTAGTGTGTCAGTGGGCCGAAGGGGGCTGGCAGGGATGGCACCTTCATTTCCATGTCTTTCCAGGAGAAGAGAAAGTTCCCAAGGGAAATCAGGGTTTTCTTATCCAAGAAAGGGGGAGAATTGCTGTACAGGAGGACACACAGATATTTATTGCACTCCTCGGCGAGATTTCTATCAAACCTTCACACAGCAGTCTCCTGGCAGCAGCACAAGAGGGATCCAAGACTCCAGAAGGAGATGACTGCTGAAAGTGGGTCCGGGAATGCTGGGAGGGGAGTCCCCATCCAGGCCACCGGGGACATCAGGCTGCCAGCCTGGACCTAAGTCCCCTGAGAGAAAGTAACCTTATCACACACATGGAAAATGGGACTGAGACTTTTAAAACCCAGAAGAGTGTTCAGTGGACCTTACGGGTAGGCTGGCCTAGAAGGTTTTCAGGAAAGCAAAAAGGTCCCCTGAAGGGGCTGGGCATTTTATTTTTAACATCAGGCTATTGTTAGAGCAGTGAGCTCCTCAGGAGACCTCTGTGGCGCGTCTCCCACCTTGACACCTGGGCTTGACTGCACAGCGACAGCTTATTCTGAAACATCGTTCCCATCAGCCCTGCCTCACTTCTGCTGCTGCTCCCATTGCCTTTGCCTCTAAGCAGGTAAATGTGCAGATTCCACAAGGGACCACCTGAGTTCAGACCTTGACTCTTCCACCTACTTTCTGGGTGTGACTGCTGCTGCTTTACCACTGACAGCTTTCTAATCTTCCTCTTTCTTCATAAGATTTACTAAAATACCCAATCATAGTATTACCCCCATTTCCTGATATCATCCAATCCACAGAAAAGTCCTGTTTCCTTGAGCCCTCCCCCAAATGGCCTAACATAAAACCCAATTCTTCCTAAGTCCTTCCTGACACCTTCTTATTGAGACACCCACATTTCCCCATGCTGTGAATTCTCCCTCTCTGTAATGACTAATAAACCCAGCTTGTTCAACAACAGGTGTCCCTGGTGGCCTTTAGCTGGAGTGTATTGACACAATCAAGGGTTTTGACATTTGAGTGCCCCGTTTTGCCATCCTGGCTCCGCCACTTACCACTATGTGACCTGCCCGGCATCTCAACCTCTCTGTGTCTCAGTTTCCTTCTTCGTAAAATAAAGAGAATTATAGCACCTTTTTGTCAAACTGTTATGACTATGAACATGTAAAGAGCTTAGCACAGTGCCTGACACAGAAGTTGTCAATAAATATTTGCTATTATTATTGGCTCGGTAATAGTGTAATGTTCTTTATCTAATGAGCATACTAATTCTAAGATTTGCATTTGATTTTGCCATTAAAAATTAGTGGAATTATCCTTGATTTTTTCCCATCCATAGTTTTTGCCAAGTCACATTAACTTGAATTCCAGTGCATGCGTGTGAGTGTGTGCATGCGCTCGTTTGATGTGAGGAGGAGAGGAGAGCCTAACATTCACTGAAGATTACATACCAGACACTTCCTGGGACTCTTTGTTTGTTTGTAATGCATTAAGCTATGGAAACTTCTATGAAAAAAAATTTTAGGCTAGATGCAAAATTTTCCAGCAGAACTGCAAACAATTTTGCTGGGAAAAGGGGCCATTCAGTCATCCTCCTGAAAAATTTGATCCTGATTTAACAAGGATTTAGATTTAATTTTCCTGCTAGCGGTTGGTATATTCTCTGCCAAAGACATAACCTTCACTTTCTTTTTTTCTAAGAAATGTCTTTTAGAGCCTGCAAAACAAATTCAACCCACATGAGGATGTAAATCAAATTAAGGTATGAAATCACATATGCTACTTACTGACTCCATAGAAGTTTGACAGCAGAGTTTAGGTTGCAACAAGCTTCAAGATACCTGAGAAGACCTTTCATTTCAGGGTCTGAAATGATTAAATGATTAAAATTGCTCTTTAATAATTAAACATGCCATCTGTATAAGGCAGAGTGTGACCTTTCACCCTGGGTCTCTCAGGCTGGTCTAGGATTTCTGCAGTTGGCCCATGTGGTATCAGAAATCCATTGCTATTCTTTCTTTGAAATATTAGAGGAGCAGACTTAGAGCAGCTGTTTCTGTGCTGCCAGATTTCATTGAAATGTGAGTTTTAAAAGGCCTTGGCTGTCATTTTGAGTTAGCTTACCTTAATCAAAAATTTCAGCATAATATAATTCAACTGATGCCTGAAACTCAATATAGCGTAACTTTTGCTGAACAATGTGCTTAACAACAATAACCAACCGGAATGTACATTTTCCATTGAAATTGCCCTTTTCATGTTTCATGTGCCTTCAAAAATGTCTAATAGGTTACAAACATTCCTTTTTCTATAACAACAAAATATCAAGAAAACAGTCTCCACCATGCTCTCTTTTCCTGTGTCGAGCACACAAAAGGGAATATGAATTTGGAGAACTGTACGCTCTACTTCTGCAGTACTACTGAAAAGTTGATCCCACCCAGTCATTAAGCCAACTGGAGTAATTAGACAGATGAGTACACTTGCATGTTTGTCTTAAATGTTATAGCAAACAATCTCCACAGCTCAGAAATCAACAAGTACAATGGTCCGTACAAAGGAATATCTGTCACCATAAACATAATTTCTCTGTGTGTTTGAGGGAATGGGGCATTGACCCTTAAACAGTGCTCACTAATTAATCTGTAGTGTCCTGGAGACTCTTCATCTGCTTGTCTTCAGCAGGCTGTTGCGATTCTGAACTTTAGCTGTTAGACTTCATCGAATGCTTTAAATGTGGACTTTGGTGCTTCTTTGGGAGATAAACTCAATTCTCCACTTCCATATAAAAGTGTGAACTTTTAAAGCCAAAAGCAAAGATAAGTAAATTAGTCTTATTTTTAACATATACTGCAAATTTTATTTTAAAAAGCTAAACCAGAAAGGTAAAAGGATTAAGGAAAAAAACCCTTATAGACAAGAGCATGGTGATTATCAAAGGGAAAGAGCGGTGAGGGGAAGTAGAAGAGGGTAAAAGGGGGGATAAGTGGTGGTGGAAGGAGACTTGACTTGGGGCGGTGAACACACAATACAGTGTACGGATGGCATATTATAGAATCGTACCCCTGAAACCTATCTAATTTATTAACCAATGTCACCCCAATAAACTTAAGAATTTAAAAAAATTAAAACTTTAAAAAAATAGATAAACCATGGAGGAAACTCTCTTAGACTCTCTTATTTGAATTTGTTTTTCACATAAACTTGTAGCTGGGAATCTGGAAATATTGTCCTGTTTGCTTTATTGATTTCTTTATTGTATTTAGGAGCCAGTTGGAATTTGCTGGGCATTAAGACATAACATAAAATAGGACACATTTGCCCTTTCCCCCAGCAAGATTGTAAGCCATGAGGGCAGATAACAAGTACTCACTCATTCATTTCCTTATTTAAAAAATATTTATTTAAAATTTCCTCCTATAATGGGTACTGGAATACTTAACAATCATGAATGAAACATGTAAGAACTCAATCTTGGATAATATAGGGAGCCAAATACATAACATAAATATCCATAATACAAGGTAATTTTACATGCATATTTATACATATATACAAATATATGTATATATATGCATACACAGAAATTTATAAATCAAAGAAGAGGAAATTCAATTTGTGAAGGAAAGGCATGCTGGTTATTCATGAGCTAATCTCCAAATTCATTCTCTACCCTTCTCTGCCCTACTCTGACTGCTATGGATTGCATTACTTGAGTTCCTTTGCCTCTCTGGCTTTAGAAGGATAGGTATTAAGAGAAGGAAAAAAACAGGGTATTTATTCCCCCTACTCCTTCAGCCAAATTATTTTCCCTGTACCTATGACTACAGCTCCTATCTGGCAGTCCCTCTCCAGTTCTCTGAATTTCAGCTTGTTGCTCCTGCTTTGACCCTTCAGTTCCAGGGCTGACAATAGCTTCCCTTTGTTATTATTAGTTCCTGGGTACTTCGTCATCCTTTGTTCTTGTTACCCCAGCCCACACTTTTGTATTTAGTCCCTTCGTTGAATTGTCTTCCATTAACCTTCTTGCTGGGCCCTAAACTGACAGAGAGAGGAATGCAGCAGGTCAAGAAAGGTTAATACTGAGCTTCCTTTACCTTCAAATGTTCAACGTATATACTTTGATAGATCAGAGCAAAGCTACTATCCAGACTAAAAACATGTCATTTTTGCTGCCACCAACAGATGGCATCAGCGGTCATGTCAATCATTTAGGGCTGTGAATTGTTCTTATTCTTGAGTCTGTTGGATGTTGTGATAAGTCACCCTTAGGAAAAGGATAGTATCTATAGGGTTCAGTACTATCTGCAGTTCCAGGCATGCATGGGGATCTTGGAATGTGTTTTCTGCAGATTTGTAATAAGAAAGATATATTTGGTCTTCATATTTGTTTCTGAAGGCTTTAAGTTTTCTTTTGTTATGTTAATGAGGTGACTTCTGTTCAAGCCTTAAACCCCAACATGACTGTTTTGGAGATAGGACCTTTGAGGGGGTAATTTAGGTTAAAGAGGTCATAAAGGTAGGACCCTAATCTAGTAAGAGTGGTGTTCTTATGGGAAGAGGAAGAGACACAAGGAGTATGTACCACAGAGGAAAGGCAGGTCAATAGACCAAGGAAAGGGGCCCCGGGAAAAACCAACCCTGTTGGCACCTGGCCTTGGACTTCCAGCCTCCAAAACTGTGAGAAACAAACTTCTATAGTTTAAAGCACCAGTCTGTGGTGTTATGTTATTATGTAGAATATGCACTAACCAATGGACAGTAATGCACAGGAGACTAGGACAAGCAACTAAGATGATAAGAGACAATATTTGTGTGTGTGGCTAAAGGATAATAATAAATATCAAATGCCTGTTAGAATAGGAGGGGGTTAGGAGTTTGTTCCAAAACTTGAAATGAGGAATGAGTTTGAAGCTTCTCTCTTAGGTGACCGGGTGGATATTGGCATTTTGAATCAAATTAGCAGTACAGTGATCCCTCACTTATCATGGGTATTACATTCTAGCCCCCCTGCAATAGGTGAAAATCCGCAAAGTAGGAACCTTACATTTATTTTAGTATTTACTGTACAGTACCACGAAATCCTGCGACATAGCAAAAAATCTGTGATAAATAAATATAATATTTTTAAAATTTCTGTGATACAGTGAGGCTGCAATAAGTGAACCATGATATAGAGAGGGACTACTGTACAGGAGGAAGTACCAACTTGGTGGGGAATATGACTTTGATTTTGGAAATACTAAATTTCAGATTGTCTGAAGAACATTCAAGTAGAGATTTCTAGAAAGAACTTGAAATATGAATCCAGGATGAAGGTGATAAATAATTTTGGGGTATAGATTTAATTAAGTATATTTATTGAGCACCTGCTATGTGCTATGCACTTTTCTAATGCTTGGATTACATCAATAAGCAAAAGAGACAAAAATTCCTCCTCTGTGGTGCTTATATTCTACTGAACAGGAAAAAGGAAAAAAGCAATAACATAGTAAGTAAATTATATGATATTTTAGAAGAAATACAGTACCTGGGAACAATAGAGCAAGCCAAGGGGTTTGGGAGTGCTGATATGAGGGGATGTGGGTTTCAACATTCTCTGTGGTAGTTCAGGTTAAGCCTCAATGAGAATATGCTGTTTAAGCAAAGATTTGAAGGGCTGAGGGAGTATGTTCCAGGCAGAGGAAACAGTCACTGTGAGGGATCTGAGGTTCTAGCATGCCTGGTATATTTGAGAGGTAGCAAAGAGGCCAACATGGCTGTAGCCTAAATCACACAAGAGAGGAATGTGATGACAGAGAGGCAAGGTGGGGATGTGTCAGATCACATAGATGTCAGTTTTTTTATAAGGAGTCTGGGTATGATTCTGAGTGAGATGGAAGTTTCTGGATAGATGTGTTACCTGGTTTGACTTTTAAAAGAATTACTAGCCAGGCTGTGAATCTAGGGCAGGAAAAGGATGGGGTCAGAGAGAGCAGTTAGGAAGCTCTCACAGTGACAAAAGAGGAGGTAGAGGTTGGCTCATTTGAAGGTAGAGTTGGTTTGCTAATGGATTGGATGTAGAGTTTCAGAGAATAAAAGGAGTTAAGGATGATTTGAAGGCTATGGGACCAGAAAAAGTAGGATAGAAAATGGATGGAAGGAAAGTTCATAAGTTTTGAACATGTAGAGATGAGATGTTTGTTTACCATTGTTTGAATAAGATTAATGGGTATTTTGATATATTTGACTGGAGTTTAGAAGAGAGGTCCAAGCTGGAGATAAATATTTAGAAGCCTGAAGCATGTGGTTGATATTTAAAGCCATATCACTAGATTAGATTACCAAGTAAATAAATGTATCTAAATAAGAAAAACCAAAGATTCAGTCTCAACTACCCCAATATTAACAGGTCTTAGGGAAACATAGCATTCAAAAAAAAAGATTAAGCAGAAACAATCTAAGAGGTAGGAAGACATTCAAGGGAGCATGGTGGCCTTGAAGCCAAGAGAAAAAGGATATTGAGGAAGATGGTGTGATCAACAATGTCAGATGTTGGTAATAAGGAATATGAGGACCAAGATTTGATCATTGGATTTAGCATGTGGAGGTCATTAGTGACCTTGACAAGGTACTTCTTGGTGGAGTGGGCATTGGTGAGTCCAATTAAAGAGGGTTTAAGGCACAATTGGATGAGAGTTAAAGTCAATGAACATAGACGATGCTTGGGAAATTTTCTTCCAAGGGGAAAATAAGGTGATATCTCTACTTAAAGTGGTGTTAGGACAAGGTTTGTATGTATTTTTAAAGACAGGATGAATAACAGTGTATTGATATACTATTGAGAATGATCCAATAGAAACTAAAAAACAAATGATGTAGAAGAAGAATAAGAGGAAAGTTGCTGGAGCAATGCTGTTGAAAGGCTGAAGAAGGTGAGATCTAGTGTCCTTGGATTGCGTTGAATAATTCCTCTACAGTAATAGGCAGGAGAGCTCAGGATGTGAGTGCAGATGCTGGGATAAATGTGGAGCTGGGGTCTAAGTCAGTGTCCTTCTGACTGGTTCCATTTTTTCAAGTAGTAAACAAGGTCATCATCTATGAGGGGTTTGGGAGGCTGATGAATAAGTAGCAATTATTATGTCTGATGTGCATGAGATTGCTGGTTCCAGGTCAGCCATAGTTGGGGCTACCTCTCTAGGCAAGATAGTACTTTAAAAAAAATCCTTACTGAGGATATGTTTATTGATTTTAGAAAGAGAGGTATAAAAAGAGCAAGAGAGAGAGAGAGAGAGAGATGTGGGAGAGAAACATCGATCAGTTACCCTTTCACATGCAACCTGGCCAGGGATCAAACCTGCAACCTAGGTATGTGCCATGACCAGGAATCAAACCCACAATCTTTTGATGTATGAGCTGACACTCCAAGCAACTGAGCCAGTTGGCCAGGGAAAGATGGTACTTTTGATGAAGCAATGAAACCTCACTTATGAGGCAGCAAGAGACTGAGGTCAGTCCAAAGTTTTTCATGTTTCATGGGTGATAACATCACTTTCCCAACTTGCTGCCTGTGGTTGGATGTTGCCAGTAGGCACAGCAGAGGGTTAAAGAACAAAATTCAACCAAGTAAATTTGAAGATCTAATTGGCTTCATTAAATGATTCATCAATCAGGCAGCATCTCATCTAGTTACCAGATGAGTGCTCCGAGGGATTGTACAAAATGGAAAGTTTTATAGAAAGAAGGATGAGGCAAGGGAACTATTAACAGAAGAAAATAAAGGATTATTTTTAGATCAGGACATATTGAGGGTTGCAGAGGGAACTGTGAGGGTTTTTACTGCACAGATTGCCTCTTCTTACTATGGGGGTTCGAAGGGGCCATGAGACAGATTACCTCATCGCTATTGATCAGAAAATTCCAGACTGGTTAATTAAACTTATATTTCTAGGAGAGTTTGAGTCAGCAATTAGGTCAGGTATTAAATCTAGGTTTGGTATCATGGGCTTTAGCAAAATTGACGCCATTTGGGCCTGTGGTTTTCACTTTAACTATTGTGATGCTCTGAGGGAATGTCCCAATCTCTTCTACTATTCTGCTCCAGAAATTAAGGGTCTTCTGTAACAGACAACTATCATAATCTACTGTTCTTAATTTGGAAAAATATTTAAAAACTTTACCTTTATTATTTATTAATTTGGATAGAAAATTTTTATTTTGTGTATATGTAATAAATATATGAATACATATACGGGAATTGTATATATATAGAAACAGCAAGAGAGCAAGCTTGATTTAAGAATGAAGGAGCTTTATACATAGGATTTGTAGACTTACACATTCCCCTTCTTCATTGCAGATATTCAGATCAACTCTAGGAAGGAGCCCAGGGACCTTGCTTAAGAACGATAAACACAAATGTTGCCACAATTTTTCCTTCCTGTGAGGAGTCTTGATATGTTGTTGTCAAGGAATGCTCAAGAGATGAAAAACATAACTCCCACTGGCTTAAGCAAAGGGGGAATTATAGACTCAGATAGTAGAACGATTTGACCCCAGGGATTGTCTGATCCAGTGGCCAGATAGATCAGCAGGAACCTGTTTCTTCTGAAATGACTCAATTCTCATGCTGGCTATTCCCTTATGAGGTGTAGTCCTCTGAAAAGCTGATCCCAAGACAGGATTAAACAGGGTGATGGTTTGTGTCACCATGTATCAGTGTCAACTTAAGCCCCATGTCCAAAGGTCCTCAAAATGTTGAGTAGTCCTCTTTTCCCAGCTACAGTCACCTTCATAAATGGTTATGGGTTCCTTTGGGGAAGGATGGGAAGAATCATTATAGTATATTTTTGAGGCAGTATTGTGGAGTCCCTTCTAAAATGTGGCCACCTCTTTAGTCAATGGGTTCTGGATTTGAAAATTCGCTCTGATTTGGCAACTGTGGAAAGGATCATGATTTTTTAATTGGGGCCATTGCTTCAGCCTCCTGCTCATCCATTCTTGTCCTTTTTTTTTTTTTTTTTTTTTTTTTTTTTTTGTGGATGTTGAACAGCACAATCAATACAATTAAAAAAAACAAAACAGGAAAAAATATATTTAATATTAATGGCTGTTGTCAGTTTGTTTTCCAGAGACACTATAACAATTCACAGTTCCACCAAAAGTTATAATGGTGTTTTTCCCTACATCTTCACCAATAATGTGTGCTAACTTTAAGTTTTTTGCTGACCAGATGAGTACAAAGTGCTATGCCTTATTAACATATTCATTGGCTACTTGGATTTGCTTTTCTGTAGATGGACTTTTCACATCCCTTTTCTATTTTCCTTTTTTTGTCCTTTTCTTGCCAGTTTATAAGAGCACTTTTCATATTATAGCTACTAATTCTCATCTGCATTGCAAATAGGGAAGGAAACAGCAGTCTGGAACTCTTCATATCCTTCCCTTTCTCCATCTTTTTTATCAGTATTAGGTCTATACTCCTCTGGCTTCATTGTAGATCAATATGCCAGGAATATCCCAGGACAACTGCACCCTTTATTTTGGAAAAACAAAACAAGATAGGTCCTAATCCAGGACAATTTTCCATGCCCTGTCCCACCCACCCCCAACCCTATGTTGGGGCAATAGTGCTCAAATTTTAGTCATTCCACAACCATCTGTTCCATTTTGCCATATCCTTTAAATCATGTGCTACTATTTATAGTTCTGAAATGTTATATTGTTGATACTATTTCACTATAACTAGTAATTTTATTCATAGCTATGAAAATTAAAAATACATTCATCTGTATACCACTTAAAATACACCATATTGTGGGAAACCAGTTAGAACATGCCACAGGGCCACAGACTAATCAAGGACAAGATCAAGGACAGAGTTTCTGGACATCACCCATTAATCGCACAACAGTCCCCACGGGGTGAGCAGGGAGAGTAGGTTCCTTTACATCCGAGGAAAGCAGCACAGAAAGGTACCACGCTTTACACAATATTGAGTGGTGACATTTAAATTCCAGGCCTTTTCCCAAAAACACTGGTACAGCAAGGATCAATCAAGTCCAGTGGATGAACAGTTCCCGGCTGTACCCGGTGGTCAGGACCCTATGAAGCCTGAGACCTGGGCCCACTGGGATTGCATTATGAACATTCTGCGTTCTGGCCCGAACATTAGGAGTCTAAGGTTCTGCGAATTACATCACAGCTCCTGAGTGGGGACCGCTGGCCTGCTGGTCCACCGCGGCGCCAGGCGCCCGCCACGGTCCCACTGGCTGGGGACTTGTGGAACCCCGGCGTGAGGAGCCATGTGCTCGCTGCGGGCGTGGGGCCAAATCCTCCTGCCCGTTTTCCTCTCTCTCTTCCTCATCCAACTGCTTATCAGTTTCTCAGAGAATGATTTTACCAGAATCTCCAGACACAGGGGCAAGCAAAGACCGAAATCTGCGGATGATGAGGGTGAGCCATCCCAAGACAGAGACTGGCGCCCCCAGCGCCACCGCCGCCCTATTTCCTCTCGCTCCTGCCAGCTTGGCTGGCTGAGGTTTCATCTCTAAAGCTGCTGTTCGGTGTCGGCGAGAAAACATATTTAAAGGCTCCTGATGATTTGGGTAAAATCCAGTTAAAGTGGGCTTGCATGAATTTGCCTTACTGAAATGAAAAAAGTGGGTTAAAGAGTTTTAAATTTGGGAAAACAGGTCTGTCCCCTCACTTTTCGCATGTCTGTACAGCACGTGTTAGGCTGTGAATACGCTGTTGGTTTGTGCTCTAATTAGACTTGACTCAGTGCTGTAATTAGTCTGTGTTTTAAGATCTTAGGTAATTGCTTAATTTGGGGGTCTTGAGAAATATTACTTTGGTTTAGAGACTTCACTTGGTTCTCTTCTCCAACTGAAGAAAATTTGCAGCATTCAAAATCATGCTGAGTTGGATTCATGAACTTGGAACTAAGGTCTTTAGAATCCTAAACTGAAATTTTATAGATAGAAGGACAAACTGTGAATGAATTTTTTGGAAAATGCCCTGTAAAGCCAAGGTTGCCATTTTTACAAAGACGCAATAATTACTGCTGTCTTATTTCTGGAGTCTAAAAGCATGCAAATCTGCCTCCCTTACTAAATTAAAAGGCCTAGCTGGTTTCCTCTGGGTTCACCTTCCCAGTGGATTTCTCTCTTGGTCATCCCCATACACGCTCCAAAAGGAACAGTGATCTAGTACCATCCTGCCCTGTACCATTCCCCACTCCCACCCCACAGTGCCTCAAAACACAGGCCACACATAGAAACACATCCTTCCCTTTGTTCCCTAGCAAACTGGAATCCTACTAGAATTCTTTCAAAATATCTTATTAAAGTGCTCGAGGAAGAAAAAAAAGGGAGTAGGTAAAACAAATCAAGAATCATAGATAACAGAACGTTCTAGGGCTGACCAATCCGGTCAGTGTTGCTGAGGAAACAGCTTCCTTCTGTGAGGCAAAGCCTGGTTCAGCCAGTCTTAGGCCTCCCCTGAGAAGTTGCTTCCTAGCCTGGGACAGTTTCCCCTTTGTGCTTGCACATAACTTTCCTGTCCAACAAGGATATGGTTTCTTAGAGGTGATTCCTTCACTTCCAAAACTGAGAAAGGAATTCTGATCACTCTCTGAGATCCCCACCTACATCCGTGGCAACCACAGATCTTTATGAATGACCCCAGATCAAGCGAGATCTCCCCCAAAGCAGGTTGCTTTGATACCCAGGCCTTTAATTCATTTATATTTGAGAGCTTAGTGATGTCAAAATGCATATGAGAAAGGAAAAAAAAAATGTTAGTTAGAGAATGGAATATTGCAATTTAGGAGTTCATGGTTAGAGTCATCTGGGATGATGGCAAAATCCAACTTTAGATCACAGAAATTATTTGCTTAAAGTAAGGTGAAGAACCAAAATTATTCTATATTGTGAAATTTCAGTTGATTTTTATTTTTGATATATGTATTTATTTCTTATATTGAACATGTATCACTTTTCTAACTCCATAAAGATAGCTAACCAGATCTATCCTAGTAAAACCATGCTGAATAACATAAGAATTATTAAAAGAGGGTTTGAAAGTATGATGTTTTAAATATATAGTGATATTGTGAAATTTTTTTCTTACTGCTTTTTAGAAGCAATTTTTTAGAACTTACTTGGCTAATTAGTTGGATGGTGTCATTTCCTAATTTTCCAAGTTACAGGAGCAAATAAAGAGTTAAAATTTAAATAGCCTCAATGGGAAAAGTTTCTAGATACATGAAAATAATGAAATAAAATATTGGGTATGGATAAATATGCTATGAAACAGGAATGACTAACTGAAATCTACTTTTATATATGATTGAGTAATAAATAGGCTTGTATTTACATTTATGTACTTAATATTTTTTCTTGTAGGATGTGCATTAAAGAAAAATTGTCAGTTGTGTGTAGAAGATAGAAGAGTAAGTTAATTAACTTTAATATGTGGAAATTGTCTTGGGAATGTTATAAAGTCACATAATTTACAGCTACAGTTCAAAAAAATGCTAAACTTTGTTTTACACAATTTCTATAATATAAATGACTAATAACAGTTATTAAGATGTAGTTCTACATTTCAAACCATTCTTCAAGGATCTAGAAAGAAACAAGAAATAATTTAGTACAAATATGTGCTTCCTTCTAGAAAATTATGCTTCAAAAACAAAACAATTTTTTGCATGGAAAAAGATGATAGTGACTTTGGGAAGAATTTTTTCTATGTCAAAGTAAAAGATAAGCCCTTTGAGATACAGTGAAAATTTCCTTGCTAGTCTATGCACAATGTATGATAGCTAACATCCCCTTCTGATGATTAGATGTCTGACACCATTATTCTTCACATAAGATTTGGAACAAAACAGAAATGCCATAAGTAATGAGGTCAATGGTGTTACAGGGAGTTTGGCAGCCACTCTCCCAAAACCATTCTACTCTAACAAGTACTGGATGACCGAAAATTAACACCAAAGACAGAAAGACACCAAATTACTAATTAGAAAATGACACCCTCTAGTCATTGCTATCTGTCATAGTAATCTGGATGGACCACTCTGTACCCATACTTATCTTCATCTAGGCTATTCCTCTGTCTTAATGAGGATCTGTGCTCAGGGCTCTTAGACTTCTCCACCCAATTGCTGCTGTAATCTTACGTGCTTTCCATGCTTACTGATGACTCAGACACATTCGGTCCTGCCATGTCCCGACTTCCTCAGCTCTGTGCATTAGGAAGTCACTTCCATGGACACACCTTGAACTCTGCATGATCTACAATGGCTTATACATTCTCATGCCCTTAGACTGTGCATACTTTTTGGCCTCAACAAGACAAGACCATCCTCTAGCTCTTTAATGTCTCATTTTTTTCTTTAGCTTAATGGCCCTCTCCTATGAACTCCCTTCCTTCCTGTGACTTATGGCTGTTTACTGGACTGGATGCATTTCCTTGTTTGTTTCAATGAAAATTTTCATACATGAAAACAGTATAATAAAACTTTATATTGCCCCAAGATTCATCTTAGCTAATCTTGTTTCATATATGCCCTGTCCTCCAAAATGGGTTATTCTGAAGCAAATGATGATATGGGTACCATATCATTTTATTTGCAAATCTCTCTCTCTTTCTTTGTGTAGAAAATAATACAATAATTAATACTACAAGAATAAACTCAGTTTTTCATACTTACAACTGTAAACTTATTTTGCCCAACTGAGTAGATAGAGTATAAAGATTAGACTATACCAACTCCTTTTCATTCCCCAAAATATTCCAATTTGAATGATAATATGCTTATATTCATATTTTATTGTAAACATTTTCTAGTGATTCAATAGTATGTGACTGGCCTTCCTAGAGTTAGAAAATATTTTTACCAAAAACAAATTCATAAAAAGCAACTAAGTTACAGTACTACCCCCAATGCACAATTCATAAACACAGCATATGAAAAGCATTATATTTTTGTTGATATTTTCTCTTTCACTAGAAATAAAATCATGCTAAGAAACTTAGTGAATTTTCAGCTTTTGTTTTTGTTCAGAATCATTATGTGTCACTGTTGATTCCTTGGAATGACAGATTTCAATTATGGTTTCACAATGACGAGACTTGTCATAAGTAAGTTTTTTTTAAATTTATTTTTTGCTAATGACAGTTAAAAGACTGAGTTTTGCAATTGACTTAAAAATGATTTAGGGTATACATTTTCTCCATTACTCACATCTTTCTCATTCACTGCACCTTGATAGGGATTGTTTATTGGTTGAGACAAAAAGGAATGAAGTTACAGCAAGCCCAGTGGGGGTTTTTTGAATCTCCTGTAGCCTGCGTCATCTATTACACTTCATAGGAAATGACCATTACTCACGTGCATTTATAAACACCATACCTCAAACCCCACAAGGATGTCCACTTTGATTTCTTTTTTCTGAAAAGTGTGTGTGTGTGTGTGTGTGTGTGTGTGTGTGTGTAGCGCACAGAGTAAGGGAGAGTGGATTCGAACCTGGGTATACCAGTGACCATGTCGTTATCACCTGTCAAGAGTCTCTCAGTGAAAAAAATGTGGAGGACTAGTTTCATGGATTATTCTTCAAGGCAACCATTCCCAACACCTTACTTGTTCTTGGCATGACCATCTTTCTGGAGCTTGGTTTTCCTTGAGAAGTTTAAGGCCATCGGTCAGGTTCAAGTTCCTTCATTTTTCTTCTGAACCAACTCAGTTTTTTTCTCTTGCACTCATTGTTCCCTAGGAAGTTGATCTTCAGTTCCAAGGTTAACCCCCAAGTCTCTACCTCCATGCATACATCCTACTCAGATACACGTTCACAAACTCAGAACCTTTCTCATTTCCTTGTTTCCTCTAGGATAAATTCAGTCTAGTTGTCTGCATTGGCCCCTTTCCAATCAGTTCAGATGAAATGAAAACAAAAAAATCTTGTTTCTTTCTAGCAGTTAAAGTTCTTATGCTACCCTTGTTTCCTTATCCCCTTGATTTAATCCTTAACAAACTGAGCTAGAGCTCACAAAAGACTCTCCATAACCTAATGCAATGACCTTTCAAATGAGTTGCTCCTTATGGAAACCTGGTGATCTGGACTTTAGGTGTTCCCCTGGCCTGCTTCTTTCCTCACCTCTTCATTTCCTTCACCAGCTCCTCTTCCTCATCTTTCCTCATACTCCAAAGCATTTTTTATGCCACATTCTCGCCCTTGTGCTGTCTTACCAGCTACCATAAGCTCTGCTAGTACCTGCACATAATGAAATCCCAAATTCATATTCTTAGACCTAATAGCCCCTGGACACAGTTCTTTTTTTTTTTAAGTATATTTTATTGATTATATTGTTACAATAGTTCCAATTTTTCCCCTTTGCTATCCTCCACCCAGCACCCCCCTCCCCCAGTAATCCCCCCCAAATCCATGCCCATGGTTTATACATACAAGCTCTCCTGCTTCACCCTTTCATATATTCTTCTTCTTTTTTAATAAATAAATGATTAATCAATTATTTTAATAATAAAAAATAACAATCCCTCCCTCTCAGATATTAAGACCCTTTATAATCTTATAAAGGACCATGGGCGAAGGTCTCAAGCTCCTCTAGCTGCTTCAAGCTGGACATGGTCGTCGTCCTACCTACCCTTGGGTCCAGAAATCCCTAATAAGAGTGGGGGTGTGGAGGGGAGGGTGGCCTTCCTACATGGGGAAGGATCGTGCAGACTCCAGGTCAGTTGGCTGTCCCCGGGCAACGGCGTGCTTGGTTTAACAGGCTGGCATCCTTGTTGTATTCTGGAGGCAACAGATTTGGCAAAAGGGTTAAAAGACATCATTCACTCCATAACTACTAGATTACAAAAGGCAGGGATTAATTTTTCAATGTCCCACATTAGGGGAATAAAAAAGGGCTTCTTTGGAGGAAGGTGTCCCAGGCATATCTCACCTGTCCAAAACCCTTTTGCCCATTATACTTAGTTTGGGCTGAGGGAAATATTTTAGGTTTCTTCCCTCTCAGACCTCTGGGCCCTTTCTGAACACAGTTCTTGATTGACATTTCTTCCTCATCTCAAGCTCAAAATTTCTATAACTAAATCTATCATTTTTCTTCCCCAAAGAAGCTCCTTTTATTTACTTCTGTATTTCTAGCAGCATACACCCAGATATAATTTTCAAAATCTTTGGCTCCTTGCTCTTTTTCTCTATCTGCAGTTCACCTAGTCCTATCAGTCCTTCCATTTTTTTCTTTTAACTGGAACAATCCTAGACTTCTTAGACTTCAGTCCTCCAGTCCCTCTTGATGCTTTATTCATTATCATAAATGAGTACTTTCATTATTTCCATTTTTCCTCTTTTTGTTTCCCAGTTCTGCCTCCCTGTGTATTGACTTCATTTTCTTCTATAGCAAATAGACATTCCCATAAAGTTGGGGAAAAGGCTGTCTCCCGGGTGGTTCCCAGCAGATCTCTCTCAATGTCTGTATGCAACTCCAGAGGAGATTCCAATTGGCCCGATTTGGGTCTTATGTCCAGTGTAGCACTAGTTACTAGACCAGCTGGATGGGCTTTCCTTAGTGCCACTACCTGGGTCTGATGATTGCCTCAGTAGGAAAATGGTGGGAGAGCACAGCTGGCTGACAGCTACAGGGCCACATGGAGCTGGGGGACAAAGTTCATAAAGGACAGAGGGTGTAGTTCCCAGAAGAAGAAGGATGTTACATGACCAGGGCAGACAGAGAGTAAAACAATGAGCTACCTTAGTCTGCTGTATTTTACCCTTACCTTTCAGGGCATGTACATTTTATTTTCACCATGCTTATATTTAAAAAAATATCCCTGCAAAATAATGCAACTAACCCTCAACTAAAATTGTACTTACCAAAGTCATTGTCAATTATTGCTCCCCCAACCCCAGCTCTACGTCTGGAAACTCAGAGTTGTGATAATGTCAGATGTTCTGTGGAGTTGCTCTGCCAAGCAGGGGGTCACAAGTCCAGCTGCCCCGGGCTTAACCTGTGAAGGGGCTCTCTCTCCCACTGTTTCCCAAGCCTGCATCAGAGAGAGGCAGAGCAAAGAATGTCTTTGCAGAGGACAGCACTGCTTTGGAAGCTCACCTGTTGTGAACTTGGTTCTGGGGCCTGGGATTCAGCTCAGTGCTCAGTAACCACAAGCTCCTCTCTGACAGGTTCAGGGTTTTTCTGAAAATTCATCTCCCTTAAAAACCTGCTAGATGGAAAACAAAAGAACAACAAAAACCTGATACAACAATTTAAAAGGACAAGATGCATTCAGCCCAACTGGCTTCAATCTCAGACTTGCCTAAATGGCTTCGTTTGACCTTTGGTCTTGGTGTGCATGAAATAAAAACTGGCCATCGAATACCTCCTGCTTTCAGGCCATGTCTAAGGGGTGAGTCATTACCTCTGCTGGTCTCAGGATGTGCAGCCAGAGAGACTGGGCAGGGTCTGAAATCAGTCTTATAGGATTGGCCACCAGTACAGAACCACATTGATTAAGTTAGAATTCCAGCTCCCTTATTTACTAGCTGATCTTATGTAAGTCATTTCATTGCTCTGTGCCTTATTGTCTTCATCTATAAAGTGGAGATAATGCTACCTAGCTCACAGGATTGTCATGAGGATGAAATGTATTATACATAAAAGGGACTTAGAATGGAGCCTGTCACATGGTAAGCCTTATGTAAGTAACAGCCATTTTTACTACACTGTCCTCATTTTAATGACTTATCCAGGTTCTAATCTTATCTCCCACAATGGTTTCCACCTTTGTACCTTGCTTTTGCTTACTTCAATAAGGGGCTTACAATTCCCTTTTCCTATTTCTGCATGATTATCTGACCACCCATGAGCAGGAAGAGGGAGGAAGAAGAGGCAAGGTTGATTGACAGCACCATCCGCCCACATACAAAAGGAAAGCGTGGGTGCTGCCCACAAGGGAATGGGAAGGAGCGTTGGAGAGAGAGAAAAAAAAAATCCTGTCTATTGAAGTCCTTATTACTACTTTGTGAAGTAGTGTCTTAGATTTAGTTCCCTAAATACAGAGCCCGAGGAAAGGATTCAGGTACATGACATTTCTTGAGTGACTGTTCTTCAGCAAAAACCTAATGAAGTGTAAGGGAGTCAGGGAAAGCAAGGGACATGAGCCATGCAAAGATATGGTCTCAGCTAACATCTACACTTGGCCTGAACCATGGGAGATGGGGGGTAAATATTACAAAGCAGAGTTGTTCCTGCCTTCAGGCAAGGATGCCCACTGTTTGGAACCCTATACATTAATCAGTTACTGGTGGGGCAGGGTAGGAAAGTTACCTCACAGGCAAGGTAGTCTTTATCCACTGAGGACAACTCACGAAGAAGGGCGAATTGAGCCACTTGCAGCCAACACTCGCTGTGGCTGGGATTGGATGCATGGGCCTGGTGAGGGGAATCTGGGAAGACCACCAACAGCACACGTAATATTAAATTGATGATGATGTTGGCTGTTATTTATTCAATACTTATTGAAGTAGCAGTAAAAACATACTGGAATTGTGATTATTATCCTTGTACACTGCTTTTGTTTCTTTTCTTTTCAAATACAGTGTTTTTGGTGCAGTGAAGAACAAGCTTGCAAAAAGTTTTGTTTTTCATATTTGGGGTGTCAATTAAGTTCGATATTTTGGTCAAACTGTAAAGGTGAGTTGTCACTATTTGAATTTGTATGTTCTTTATAAATTGACTTGCAAATACTAATTATTTGCTATATTTGAAGGATTATAAATTATTATATTTTCTTTATTAAAATAATAGCAAGTATGTTTATTAGTGTTTCCCCTAATATAGGCTGAAACAGATTCTTTTCATCCTCTGTTGGTTCAACTAGGTCAACATTCATTCTGATTGGTGGGTGCCTTACCATACCAGTTGTTAAATGCTTTAAATTTCATCTCTACTCTGGTGTACAATGACCATAACCCAGAGAATGGTGGGTTGTGTTATTATGTTGTTTTAGGAACTCGAGGAGTTTCTTATGAGCTAGTCATGGGGTGAGGACATATTCAGCCAAGTAGCATAACTATAACTTATATTTCCTCAGCTAATGTATTTTGTACTGAGAATTTCCATTCAAAAAAATAACTCTCTAGGACTGAACAAACCTCCATCACCAAAGAATCTTTAGATTATATCTATAAGAGTGTATTTTGGTGTGTTATGTGGTAGCTGCCAAGGCAGAGATATATATTAGAACCTTCTAAGAAGTTTTCAGAAAAAGTTAAAAGGCTTCCAGGAGAACCCTGACTATATAAGGAAACCCTATCTAGAACAATTGGTTAATTGTCTGTCTTTTTCCTTTCTATTTTTCTTCAATTTTTTAATATTATGGTTGTCCCATTTTTTCCTCCATTGCTCTCCCCGCCCTGCCCACCTCCCCCACCCCCCACTCATTGTCTTTTTCTTAATTGAAGTGAAAAAACATACATTTTGCCTTTAAGTCCCTTTTCTCTTCAGGTACTATTAGGTATATTTAAATCATAATTGTTTGTAGCAAAGAGCTTATAAACAAGTAACACTTTGTGTATTTAGTATGAGTGGGAACCCTAGTCTCCTATTACATGTTTGGCCCTTATAGTTTCACAGTGTGGAGGGAGGGATGAAGAGGGGGAGTTTGCAAGCAAGCCTTTGCTGTCTGTCTGACAAGGAACTGCTGAAACTCCAACAACAAAGTGTCCCATGCATCTGTACACAAACCTAAAGGCAACCTGAGGAATCTGCTACTTTATCCATTAAAATATTACCGGGAAGAAATTTAGGGATAAAAGAAAAGAAAAAATAGCCAGTGGCCTAATAGTTTACCAATTTAGAGATAATGTTACCTCCTTTTAGCAACCCAGATTATTTTTACATGTTAGTGACTACTGTGTTAATAGTAATTTTATTGGCGTATGTGAGGTATATTAAGGTATTTTCAGTAACAACTGAATTTGCCTTTAAGAACCAGACTGTGTGATGATAGAAAAGATGAAAATGTAAGAAATTATTAATCTTCTGTTAACTTAAAATATATTTCTTTACATTTCAGTTGACATGTTTGGATTTCTGATGCTGCTGCTCATTGCAATATTGATTATATTATTCATTTGGCATTGCTGCATCTTTCAATATTACCTACAGGGGTATGTTCATTTTGTGCTTAGTAAGAATGCACTTTGGGATAAGATCATTGAAGAAAATACTAACCCAATTATCAAAAATGTTTTAACTTTTTATATAATAAAAATAATATATCTAGCTGGAGGGAAGGACCCACCAAAGAGCAACACAACAACAACCAAAACCCAAGTACAATCAGACAGCCCAAATAAACAGCATAAAGGTCATCCCAAGAGCATCAAGTTCAGGAGATCAAGGAGACTGCACCACTGAATCCCACAGGTCTCCTACCACAGAAGGTCCCAATACAAAGACAGGAAGTCAAAACAGATAAAACTAAGAAGCAGAAATAAACAAGAAGAGTCACAAAAATGGGGAGACAAAGAAACAAACCCCATCAACAGGAGAGGAGGAATCCCCAGAAAGAGTAGTAAATGAAATAAAGGTAAGCAAACTATCAGATATGGAATTAAAAATAATGATTATAGGGAAACTCAATGAGCTCAGTGAACTCAAAGAAAACTACAAAGAACTCCAGGGGAACTACGAAGAAGTCCAGAGAAGCTACAAGGAGCTTGCTGAGAACTATACCAGCATTAAAAAGGACATAGAAACTGTCAATAAGAGCCAGGAGGAAATGAGGAATACAATTTCTGAATTGAAGAACATGGTAGAAGGAATCAAAAACAGACTAGAGGAAGCAGAAGATTGAATCAGTGAGTTGGAGGACAACATAGAAAAAAATTCGCAGTGCAACAAATGAAAAAAGACTAAAAAAGAATGAAGACATTTTAAGAGAACTGCAGGACAACATGAAACAGAATAATATCCATATCATAGGAATACCAGAAGGAGAAGAAGAGGAACAAGGGATAGAAAACCTGTTTGAAAAATTAACGACAGAGGTAATTTCAAAGACAGCTTATGGGACCAAAACCAGGAGCACTTAATGCTGTGACCTAAGATTTAAGTTCTCCATAGGATGTAATAGACACTCAATAGTGCTATGTTTTCCTGAGGAGCTATAGGATTTAAAAATAATTAACGACAGAAAATTTTCCTAACTTGATGAGAGAAGAAGTCATACAAGTCCAGGAAGCACAGAGGGTCCCAATGAAAATGAATGCAAAGACCCACTCCAAGACACATTATAATTAAAATGGCAAAACTCAAAGACAAAGAGAGAATCCTAAAAGCAGCAAGAGAGAAAAAGCTAATGACAGACAAGGGAGCTCTGATTATGCTATCATCTGATTTCTCAACAGAAACACTACACGCCAGAAAGGAATGGCAAAAAATATTCCAAGCAATGAAAAACAAAGGTCTACAACCAAGACTACTCTACCTAGCAAGGCTCTCATTCAAGATGGAAGGTGAAATAAGGAGTTTCCCAGACAAAAGAAGGGTAAAATAATACATCTCCACCAACCAGCGTTGCAAGAGATGCTAAAGGGTCTGCTTTCAGAAGATGAAGCAACAGAGAAAGACAAAGAGGAACATAGGTACAAAGGGGAAAAATGACAATGAGTAAGTAATTATCAATAATAACCTTAAATGTAAATGGATTAAATGCACCAATCAAAAGATATAAGTAGCTGAATGGATTACAAAGCATAACCTACAAATATGCTGTCTACAAGAAACTTACCTCAGAACAAAAGATACACACAGGCTGAACATGAAGGGATGGAAAAAAACATTTCAAGCAAATGGACATAAAAAAATAAAAGCTGGGGTAGCAATACTTACATCAGACAAAACAGATTTCACAGCAAAGGCCATATAAAGGGACAAAGAAGGACATTTCATAATACTTAAAGGAACAATCCATCAAGGAGATAAAATCCTTGTAAACATATAGGCACCCATTATAGGAGCACTCAATATGTAAGAAAAATCCTGGAGGACTTCAAGAAGGATATCAACAGCAACACACTCATAGGAGGACATTTTAACACCCCATTGTCAACATAGGACAGATCTTCCAAGCAAAGTAACACCAAGGATATTGTGGCACTGAACAACACTCTAGATCAAATGGTCTTAATTGACATGTATAGAACCTTTCACTCTAAAGAAGCAAAATATACATTCTTTTCAAATGTACATGGAACATTTTCAAAAATAGACCACATGGTAAGACACAAAACAAGCCTCAACAAATTCAAGAAAATTGAAAGTATATCAAGCATCTTCTCAAATCACAATGGCTTGAAACTAGAAACAAGCATCAAGGAAAAAACTCAAAAACATTCAAATTCATGGAGAATGAATAACATGCTATTAAATAATGAATGGGTTAACAATGACATCAAGGAAGATATCAAAAAGTTTCTGGAAACAAATGATAATGAACACACAACAGCCCAAGACCTATGGGACACAGCAAAGACAGTCCTGAGAGGGAAGTTCATAGCAATACAGACCTACCTAAAAAGGAGAGAAGAATCTCAAATAAAAAATCTAACCATACAGCTACAAGAACTAGAGGAAAAACAACAATATGAAGCAAGTAGAGGAAGAAAATTATCAAGATCAGAGCAGAATTAAATGACATACAGATAAAAAAATAATTCAAAGGATTGATAAAACCAGGAGCAGGTTCTTTGAAAAGATAAACAAAATCAACAAGCCTTTAACCAAACTCATCAAGAAAAAAGATAGAGGACCCAAATAAATAAAATCAGAAATGAAAGAGAAGAAATCACAACTGATACCACAGAAATAAAAGATTGTAAGAAATTGCTACAGATCAACAAAATCAGCTGATTTCTGGCCAAGACAGAGGCCTAGACAGACATGCTGCATCTCCCTCCACAACTAAGAAGGAACACAACTAACTCAAAACTAGAGACAACCAGAAGTTCCAGAAAATCGAGCTGCATGGAAATCCAACAAACAAAAACGTAAATAAGAAATACTCATCCAGACAGGTAGGAGGGGCGGAGCCGGGGAGGAGAGGATATGGTGTGGTGGTGGCAACAGTAGTGGCAGCGGCAGGCTGCCAAAAAGCACAGTCACACATTTTAAAAAGTCAGGAGGGACACCTGGGGAGTGTTCCCAGCTCTAGACCAGACCACGCAGGTCACGGTCCCAGTGCCAGGGAAAATAAAGCTCCATTGCTTCTGACTGAAAACCAGTGGGGGTTGGGGTGGAGGAAGAAACAGCCGGTCTCTCAGCAGAGTCTACTTGTTGAAAGGGCCCCTATGGTCTTAGAATGTTCAAAGACCCACCCACTCTGGGAATGACAGCCAAGGCAACAACTAGAGAGGTGCCAGTCCCATACAAAGTGGCAGAACTGCCTGGGAAAAGGACGAATGCTGAGCAAGCGACATTGTTTCCTCTCAGACCCCTCCCCCACATACAGCACCACAACGTGATGAAACAGGTCGCCCTGTACTGACGAGAAAACCTAAGGCTTGGCCCCTTACAATGTAACAAGAGTGACAGCTCTACCTAAGACACAGATGCAAACAAACAATGGAACCTGTCAAGATGAGGAGACAGAGAAGTATGGCTCAAAAGGGAGAACGAATCAAGGTTCTAGTGGGAGAACTAAGCAATGAGGAGGTAGCCAACCTAACAGACGTAGAGTTCAAAGCACTGATGATAAAGATGCTCAGAGGCTTGACAGACATGCTTAGATATGGCAAATACATAAGGGAAGAAGTGAAGGCTGTGCTAAATGAAACGAAGGAAAATCCACACAAAACCAATGTTGAAGGGAAGGAAACCAGGGTTCAGATCAATAATTTGAAACATAAAAAGGAAAACAACAGTCAACCAATACTGAATGAGGAAAAAAGAATTTAAAAAAAATGAGGAGAGGCTTAGGAACCTTTGGAACAACTTTGAACATGCCAAGATCCAAAACATAGAGGTGCCAGAATGAGAAGAGTAATAGCAAGAAATTGAAAACTTATGTGAGAAAATAATGAAGGAAAACTCCCCAAATTTGGTGAAAGAAATAGACATACAAGTCCAGGAAGCATAGAGAGTCCCAAAAAAGCTAGACCCAAAAAGGACCACAACAAGACACATCATAATTAAAACACCAAAGGTTAAAATTAAAGAGAAAATCTTAAAAGCAGTAAGAGAAAAGTGGAGAATTACCTACAAAGGGGTGCCTATAAGACTATCAGCTGATTTCTCAAAAGAAACTTTGCAAGCAAGAAGGGACTGGCAAGAAGCATTCAGTGTGATGAAAAGCAAGAACTTACAACCAAAATTACTCTATCCAGCAAAGCTATCATTTAGAATGGAAGGGCAGATGAAGTGCTTCCCAGACAAGGTAAAGCTAAAGGAGCTCATCATCACCAAGCTATTATTATATGAAATGTCAAAGGGTCTTACTTAAGAAAAAGAAGATTCAAATTATGAACATTAAAATGACAACAAACTCACAACTATGAACAACTGAATCTAAAAAATAAGAATAAAATCCAACTAAGCAAACCAGAATAGTACAGAATCATAGATATGGGGTTCATTTGGAGGGTTATCAGCTGGGAGGGGGAAAGGGGAGAAATGGGGAAATGGTGCAGGGATTAAGAAGCATAATTGGTAAATACAAACTAGACAGGCGGAAGTTAAGAATAATATAGGAAAGGGTGAAGCCAAAGAACATATATGCATGACCCATGGACATGAAGTAAGGGAGGTGGGATTGCTGGAGGGGAAGAGGGTACTGGGCAGAGGGGAACAAAGGGGGAAAATGAAACTACTGTAACAACATACTATACATAAAATATACTTTAAAAAAACTACTACGAACATCTATATGATAAGAAATTTGACAACCTGGGTGAAATGGACAAATTTCTGGAAACATATAATCTTCCAAAACTAAATCAAGAAGAAGCAGAAGGCCTGAATAAACTGATAACAACTAGTGAAATTGGAGCAGTAATCAAGACTCCTGGCATACAAAAGCCCTGGACTGGATGGCTTCACAGGCAAATTTTACAAAACATTTAGGGAAAAACTAACTCCTATTCTTCTCAAACTATCCCAGAAAATCCAAGAGGAGGGAAGACTCCCAAACTCTTTATATGAGGCCAGTATTATCCTGATTCCAAAACCAGGTCAAGACACAACAAAGAAAGAAAAACACAGGCCAGTTTCACAGATGAACACAGATGCTGAAATCCTCAACAAAATATCGACAAACCTGATCCAGCAACACATTAAAAATATCATATACCACAATCAAGTGGGATGCATCCCAGGGATGCAAGGATGGTATAATATTCACAAATCAATAAATGTAATACACCACATAAACAAAATGAGAGATAAAAATTACATAATCATATCAATAGATACAGAAAAATAATTTGATAGAGTTCAGCACCCATTTATGATAAAAATGCTCAGCAAACTAGGAATAATAGAGGCCATATATGAGAAACCCAAAGCCAACATCATACTCAATGGACAAAAACTGAAAGCATTCCCCCTGAGATCAGGAACAAGACAAGGATGTCCACTCTCTCTAGTCCTATTCAACATAGTATTGGAAGTTCTAGCCACAGTGATTAGACAAGAAAAAAATAAAAGGCATCCAAATGGGAAAAGAGGAAGTAAAACTGTCATTATTTGCAAATGACATGATAGTGTACACAGAAAACTCTATAGACTCCACCCAAAAACTATTCAACCTAATAAGTGAATTTGGCAAAATAGCAGGATACAAAGTCAATATTCAGAAATCGAAGGCATTTCTGTACACCAACAATGAAATATCATAAATAGAAACTAGAAAAATCCCATTTACTATAGCAACAAGAAAAATAAAGTACTTAGGAATAAATTTAACCAAGGAGGTAAAAGACCTGTACTCAGAAAACTAAAGAAAAAAATTAAGGAAGATACCAAAAAATGGAAGCATATACCATGTTCATGGATGGGAAGAAACAACATCATTAAAATGTCCATACTACCCAAAACAATTTATAGATTCAGTGCAATCCCTATTAAAATACCAATGACAGACCTAGAACAAATACTTCAAAAATTTATATGGAACCAAAAATGACTCCAAATAGCCTCAGAAATCTTGAGAAAGAAGAACAAAGTTGGAGGAATCACAATACCTGATATCAAACTCTATTACAAGGCCACTGTAATCAGAACAGTCTGGTACTGGCATAAGAACAGACATATAGATAAATGAAACAGAATGGAGAGCCCAGAAATAAATCTAGATCTATATGGTCAGTTAATATTTGACAAAGGGGGAAGGAGCATAAAATGGAGTGAAAATAGCCTCTTCAACAAATGGTGTTGGGAGAACTGGAGAGAGGCATGCAAAAAAATGAAACTAGACCACCAGCTCACACCATACACCAGAATAAACTCAAGATGGATAAAAGACTTAAATGTAAGCCTTACACCATAGAAGTCCTAGAGGAAAACATAGGCAGAAGAATCTCAGGTATCCCATGTAGCAATATTTTTTCAGCTATATCTCCTAGGACAAGGGAAATAAAGGAAAAAATAAACCAATGGGACTCCATCAAACTAAAAAGTTTCTGCTTTGCTAAAGAAAACATCAGTAAGATGAAAAGAGAGCCACCTGTATGGGAAAACATATGTTCAATGATACCTCGGACAAGGGTTTGATCTCCAAAATACATAAAGAACTTTTATGACTCAACAGCAAGACAGACAATCCAATTAAAAAATGGGCAAAGGATCTGAACAGACACTTCTCCAAGGAGGACATACAGAGAGCCCATAGGCATATGAAAGAATACTCAACATCACTAGCCATCAGAGAGATGCAAATGAAAACCACAATGAGATACCACCTTACACCTGTCAGAATGGCCATCATTAGCAAATCAACAAACAAGTGCTGGTGAGGATGCAGTGAAAAGGGAACCCTAGTGCACTGTTGGTGGGAATGCAGACTATTGCATCCACTGTGGAAAACCATATGGATTTTCCTCAAAGAACTAAAAATGGAACTGTCTTTTGATCCTGCGATTCAACTGCTAGGTTATACCCAAAGAATCCTGAGATACCAATTCAGAAGAACCTATGCACCCCTATGGTTATAGCAGTACTATTTATAATAGCCAAATGATGGAAACAGCCTATGTACCCATCAGTAAATGAGTGGATCAAAAAACTGTTGTACATTTACATGATGGAATTCTATGCAGCAGTAGGAAAGAAGGAATTCCAGCCTTTTGCAATAACATGGATGTAACTGGAAAGTATTATGCTTAGTGAAATAAGCCAGGTGGTGAAAGAAAAATACCTTATGATCTTACCTAATACAGGAACCTAATGAACAAAACAAATGAGCAAAATAGAACCAGAGGCATGGAAACAAGGAGCAGACTGACAGTGTCCAGAGGGGAGGAGGGATGAGGAGAAGGGGGGAAGGAAGGAGAGGGTCTAGTCAGGGAACTAATATGAATGACCCATGGACATGGACAACAGGGTGGGGATTGACTCTGGGAGAGTGGGGAGGTGGGCAGAGCAGGGGAGAGCAATGGCGGAAAGATGGGACAAGTATAATATAACAACAATAAAAAATGGAAATAATATATATCCATATAAGGAAAAAAGTTTAAAAAGTACAAAATATTATAAAATGAACTTCCCAGCCTCTATTCCACCTCTGATACCTACTCCCCAGAAGTAGTGTTTTTTAGTATGATTTTATTTGTAATTCCTTTGGTTACCTCCATATATTTGAACAATATGATTATATCTCCTTTTCATGATTTATTAACTTTAGATATTATCTATAAACTGAAAAACTTATCTTGCATTATCCATATTATTTTTTGTTATTTTCCTGTTAGTAGATATTATAATTTTATTTTTGAATTGTAATTATTAGTTCTTAAGATTACTAATACTTCTTCTGATGGTTATCTTTTTTGACTTTGAATAATATAATTTTTGTTTCTATACGTCTTCCATTATTCAAGATAAGAAAATTTGGAATCTCTCCTCCTCTATCTTCTAAACTCTGTAAACTTTCCCACTCATTTGGCCTTTTCAAGTGTACATTTACATTCTGTTCTGTAACTACATTTTTATTTTGAAATGCTTACTCAATAGTTTGAATCTATCATACTAAATGAATAAAAATAATAGAACATATTATGATTGTATAAATATTATTTATAAAAACAAAAATGGAAGTAGGAAGTATAATTATGTCACTAATTCAGATTCCTTGAAAGAGAAGTATTTAGTGTCAAGATCAAATCAATTCTCTTTGCTTACTCTTCATTTCTCAAATTATGTTACATTTCAGCTTGTTTCATGTTTACATTGTGACTTTCCTATACAGCTTTTGCATTTTCTAGAGTTTTTAATTTATTATTTCTTGTCAAAAAGGACACATTTATCTTTATTCCCATCACTGTAATTATTCATCTTACTATTTGGTAAATATATATTCATTTTCTTCTTACAGACATTCTTCTAAAAGTCCTGACTTCCTGTTCTAATTTATAAAATTTAGTTTCTTTTCAGTGCTCTACTGAGTTAGAAGAATTTTTTGAATTTCATATCTTCCTCTCTTTAGGATTGATTTTTTTTTTCTTTTACTGTAGTACATCCTCAGGTAATTTTTTTCAAAAGGAGTTCATGGAGGTATGGAAAATATTTTCATAGTCACACATGTCAAAAAATGTGTTTTCCTCCATTATCCTTAGCCCGGTATGGTTTTATTTTCTCCTTTTCTAAGAAGCACCCACAGATAAGATAGATACATGCTAATAGGCACTCTTGTAAGCAAAATATACCTACTTGCTTACTTAAGACCTCTACTTCACATAGGATTGTGTCCTTTTCCGGCTTTAAGACTTTGAATCCTTTTTTATTAACATATAAGATAAAAGAAAGGGTAAGATGGAAGATTAACTTCTTATTCATTATCTCCAGAATATAAGTTTATTCAGAAGAAAGAACCAATAAGATACACAGTTTTGGTTTAGCTCTGCTATTCATCCACCATTGCTTCTTTTTCAGTTTCTTCTAGACCTAGTTAATGTAATGAGTGCTGTATTGTGTTAAGGGAATTTCTTACTAAGGATTTACTTCACTTCATGATCCAAAGATCCTGACTGAGTTCCAGAAACATCCATCTTTCTTTTTGATGATCAATGGAGCATCAAAATATTGATTACTACGTTTGATTTAATATCCTTGCAACTCAACAGATATGACTTAAAAGTTAAAGTGCTTTTAAAAGTTCCAAATATTAGAGAATATAAATGTTTAACTGCTTATCTACTCAGTTCCCCCTTGACTCTCATCTATTTCAGCAAATATTCATTGCATATGTATTGTACCCCAAGCAATGTTGTTGTCACTAGGAATATAATTGCAAACAGGAAAGATCAAGTCCTTGCCTTCAAAGAGATTACATCCTACTAAGGGGACACAGACAAGAAACAATCAACTGTTAATTCTATTGTTAACTTATTAATATTTTAAATGATATTCCATGTACTTTAATTGTATTGTTCTTACTTAAACACTTTACTTCTTCTGGTGGATGAATAAAATGAGCACTTTAAGAGAGCAACGCTAATAAAAATATTGCATAAGTGTAGTCTTCTAATGAAAAATAATTCCAATGATAACCTTAACTATTCTGAATATAAATGTCACTAATTCAAAATTTACTATCATTTTAAACAGAAATCAAGTCTGTTCTGCTAGAGGACCACAAGCATTTAGTCTTCATCATAGGACTACTGGCAAGTTTTTAAATTTATTTTTACAAGAAGCCCCAGGCTCTTGATAATTCACAGCTGGAAGTCTTTCCCTCACTCATTCCAGGCATCAAAACTGAAGTATGAGTAGGAAACATGACAGTAGATTTTATTGTTCTCATTTCTAAGACATATTTTGTAACTTCAATAGTCTAGGATGGATAAACCACAATATTGATAGAGAAGACTTAAAATTTCCAACCCAAATTGGATATTAATAGTCTTCCCAGTTCCCCCAACTCTCATCTCACAAAAGCAACTCAACAGAAGATGACCTTTGCCTTAAGGAATCCTCGTAGGCTCTTCCCAAATTAATTCCCTTCATTGTACCTAGTTGGCTGATCCTCTATCTACCCTTCTCAGCTTGTTTCTTTAATCTTTGCCTTAGTTACAAAGCACTGTCTTACCCAGGACCAAAATCTTGGCTTCCTTCAGCTCATCACTCACAGCCCCTGGCAGGCCCTCCCACTCTCCTGCTCAGGCCTGGATCCCAGAACCGGGCTGAAGTCAGAGCCTTGACCAGCCCCCAGCCCCCACCTTTTCACTTGGGTAATTGGACCACAAAAAAATTTAGAATATGAATGAGAAAGGGTACTGCAATGTCCTTTATAATTACCATTAAAAATAACTTTAGGGGAACATCCAGGTTATAGTGCTGCTCTGGGCCTTCAGGACAGAATACTAAACCTGAATGAGAGGCAGGTTAACCCTCACAGGGGCAAGGATGCAATGTCCAGCACATACACACTCCGTTGTCAGTTCCTAGATCTTGTTATGTAGAAATTGTTTTGGTTGTAGCAGGGTGCTGAACTGTTTCAAAAGCTATTGGGGGGTGGGGGGCGGCTGAAGTGCTTCCTCAGATTGAAATCAAACCAGAGGACTGCAGAGAATGCTGCTGTATTTCTATTTTTCTCCATCTACTTAAAATTCCCCAGCAAGCTGGGCCAGGAGAAATATTCTAAAAAGAGCACAAGTTTGAGTATTTATTTATTTTAGGTAGAAACAAGTATTATTCACTGACTAAGAACAATTAGTTATCCTAGATTCATTGTAGGGAATAAAATATCATAAATTTCCCAAGGCAGAATGATTTTCTGCCTAGGAGAATCATCTCCAAGCTGAATGGGGAGTGCCTATATTAAAGGATTGAGTTAAGGAAAAGGATTCTTCAAAAGGAATGAAGAAGGTGGAAAAGTGGGAGACAGGGGTGTCATAGAAATCAAGAAAGGAAAGTTTGCATATGGATAGAGAGAGATTCATGAGTATCCTTGGGACTTAAATTGGGAGGCAACTGGCAACCTGCCTTATAAGTTTATTCAGGACATAGAATAAGCTGACTTTTGACTTATGGAATAGAAAAATATGGAACCTGAAAAATGTTATATGCAGTGTATTTATTATTTGACCATGATGTTCCTTACCCCCAGAATTAGCATCCAGGACTGGTTAGTCCGTGGACCTTGAACCAAACTTCTCTAAAATTGACTTCAGAGGATTTACTGGTTGGGAATTCATTGAGCATCCACTGGTTTTCTCTCATTGGAGAGTAGTCTTGTGGTCATCACAAAATACTTTATCTTTTCTTCTTTGTCAAATTTATACCCAAGTTGATAATACCTTAAGCCACTTGAGCTCTAAATATTAAAATAGCAATAAATAGCAGCAACATTAAAATTTCAGAATAGAAATTATAAGATTATTTATAATTATTTTGTGTTTAGCATTTTTAAATATTAGATAAGCATCATTGACTTTTCTTAAAAAGACTTTGAAAAGGTAAATTGATTTTCTCTTCTCATAGTATATGATGAATAGGTAACTGAAAAGATAGATCTTCCAGAGAGACCAGAAGGAAGTTTCTATAACGGTAAGGTTTCAAATTATATTGCATGAATTTTCTACATGACTTTCCCTTCCTCCCTTTAAGCAAATTTTTATAAATGTAATCAGCATTATTAAGAAAGTAAGTGGAAATCAAATCTGTAAAATGTAACCAGGTTTTTAATGCCTGAAAACATGTGATAGAAAGCAGCAGAAAATGGAGCTGTTGCTCAGTCAGGCTGCCTTAGAGGAAATCTGGGCTACATTTACTGAGTTCTGTGCCATACTGGACAACTCACTTAACCTGTCTGTGCCTCCATTTACTCAACTGTTAATATTACCCAACAATAGTAACTAAATCATTTGGTAGCTCTGAGGACAAAGTGAGATTTTACAGCTAAAAATTTTTAGAATTGTTTCTAACTCTCGGTAAGTCCTCAATGAGTTTCCATTGTTACTAGTCTAGGCATAGAATCTCAGCACTTGAAGGCTTATAAAAGTCATCCTGCCAAACCCCTCATGAATAAAAGAACTTAAGGTAATAGAACAATGGTAATAAAAATGTATGTGAGTGTAGTCTTCTAATGAAATAATCCCACTTTTAACCTTAACCAGTCTGAAAATAAACCTGACTAATTCTACATTTACCATCATTTTGAACAGAACTTGAGTCTGTATGGCTAGAAGACAGTGCAAGGAAGCTCTATGAAGATCTCAGTCGCACTGGGTGATGAGCAGCTAGGGGCTGCCTGTCACTTGAATTAAAACGGTTACTAATTTGCCTTTGTGTGCGTGTGTGCATGTGCTTGCATGTGCTTGACTTACAACAAGGTAAACACAAGGAATATTTTTACTGCCATCCCCTACATTCACCTATACAGAGTGGGAGTCCCTAGCTAGAGGCACACACCATAATTCTATGGCTCCTGAAGTCATCTGTGCAGGTTAACAGAGAGAGAGGAGAAAGCGAATGTAATTCCCTCCCAGAAACCTGTCTTCCAGAAGCTAAAATAATCACCAGGGGGGAGATAATACATATATCACTTTAAAAGATCAATGATGCCCTGGCCAGGTGCTTCAGTTGGTTAGAGGGTTGTCTCCTGCACCAAAAGGTTGCAAGTTCGATACTGGCCCAGGGAGCATACGGGAGGCAACTGATTGATGTTTGTTTCTCTCTCCATTTCTTTCTCTCTTAAAAAAAATCAATAAACATATCCTTGAGTGAGGATGGAAAAAAATTTAAAAATAAAAGATCAGTGACACTAGGGTAACCCTATATCATCCAATTTGGGACTACTTAGAGAGTGAAAGGTATACTAGGAATAATTATGCTGTGAGGACAGGTGTAACCAGGACTACTTTGGGCAAACAAGAGTGTGTAGTCATGCTGGTTAATGCCCACTGTCATCAGGGATTGGCTATATGCAAACTTTTTAGAAGGCAATCTGACAATATCTATTACTGTTTTATTCTTTTGGTACTCTCTGACCTGGTAATTCTGTTATTAGAGATTTTATTTCCCTTATAGAAATACTTCATGAGTCACCAAAATTATGTGTATGATTTATGACATACTACAAGGGGCAATTTCATGTGGTCAAACTAATAAAATGATCAGGAGTTGACCTAGGTTTTGTGGGGCCTGAAGCTTATGGAATTTTGGAATCTTCTCTAAAAAAAGTTATTTTTAGTCTTCTGTTATTTTACAAAAAAAATTGACTCTAGTAACACATATTTTCTGGGCCTTGAAAGGAGTAGGGCAGATGAGGGCTCCTAAGCTTGAGCTACCTTACACACACATAATCTATGAAATATTATAAAAATATTCTACACAAACATCCTTGTCTAGACTTGAATAAGAATGAAACTGTTATATACTACACTTTGGGATGTAAATTAGCACAAGAATTCTAAAAATCAGTTTCTTAATATGAATCAAGTCTCAACTTTTAAAAAACTTTTCATCCCAATAATATCACTTTTGGGAATTTCTCCTATAAAAATAAGATGAATAGTTTTATTTTTTAACATTTAGTTCTAGGCTCCATTTAGAATTGATTATGGTATATAGTGTGAGATCCAACTACAAGTTTTTCTTCTTCCAAATAGCTATTCAGTTGTCCCAACACAATTTATTTTAAAAGCCCATCTTTATGCCAGTTATTTAAAATGGAATCTTTTTCATAGATTAAATTTTCATACACATTTGAGGGTATGTTTGTATGTTCTGTTCACTGCCAATTGATTTGTCCAGCTAATTACACCCCAATACCATAATTGCTTACTTAATATCTGGAAATGACATTAAATCATTACTTTTTTGTTTCCATTAAAATTTTTAAGTATATTTTATTGATTATGCTATTACAGTTGTCCCAATTTTTTTCCCTTTCCTCCCCTCTGCCCAGTACCCATTTCCCTTCATCAACCCCCAGCCCCTTAGTTCATGTCCATGGGTCATGCACATAAGTTTTTGACCTCACTCTTTCCTGTACTATTCTTAGCATACCCCTATTTTGCTCCTACCAATTATGCTTCTTGATCCCTGCACCATTTCCCCATTTCTCCCCCTTCCCCTTCCCAATTTATAACACTTCAGATGACCCCCATTCCTATAATTCTGTTCCTATTTTGGTTGTTTGCTTAGTTTGTTTTTGTTTTTATTTTTTATATTCTGTTGTTGATAGTTGTGAATTTGTTGTCATTATAATGCTCATAATTTTGATCTTCTTTTTCTTAAATAAGTCTCTTTAACATTTCATATAATAATAGCTTGGTGATGATGAGCTCCTTTAGCTTTACTTTGTCTGGGAAGCACTTCATCTGCCCTTCCATTCTAAATGATAGCTTTGCTGGCTAGGTTAACCTTGGTTGTAGGTCCTTGCTTTCCATCACTTTGAATACTTCTTGCCAGTCCCTTGTTGCCTGCAAAGTTTCTTTTAAGAAATCAGATGATAGTTTTATAGAAACCCCTTTGTAGATAACTGTCTTCTTTTCTCTTGCTGCTTTTAAGAGTCTCTCTTTATCTTTAGGCTTTAGCATTTTAATTATGATGTGTCTTGGTGTGGTCCTCTTTGGGTCTAGCTTTTAGGGACTCTCTGTGCTTCTTGGACTTGTATGTCTATTTCCTTCTTCAAATTTGGGAAGTTTTCCTTCATTATTTTTTCACATAATCTTTCAATTTCTTGCTCATCCTCTTCTCCTTCTGGCACCCCTATGATATGGATGTTGGCATGTTTAAAGTTGTCCCAGAGGTTCCTAAGTGTCTCCTTGTTTTTTTTAATTTTTGTTTCTTCATTCTGTACTGGTTGACTGTTTTTTTTCCTCTTTATGTTCTAAATCATTGATTTGAACCCTGGCTTCCTTCCCTTCACCATTGGTTTCATATGGATTTTCCTTTATTTCACTTAGCATAGCCTTCATTTCTTTCCTTATGCATTTGCCATACTCAAGCATGTCTGTCAAGTCTGTGAGCATCTTTATCATCAATGTTTTAAACTCAGCGTCTGTTAGGTTGACTATCTCCTCATCTATTAGGTTGGCTATCTCCTTGTCACTTAGTTCTCCCACTGGAACCACCATTTTCTCCCTCTTTTGGGTCATACTTCTCTGTCTCCTCAACTTGACAGGCTCCTGTTTGCCTCTGTGTCTTAGGTAGAGCTGTTGTACCTGTTATATTGTAAGGGGCAGAACCTTAGGTATTCATCAGAGTTGGGCAACTGGTTTCAACCATGTAGTGGTGCTGTATGTGGGGAGGGAGTGTCTGAGAGGGAATAGTGCCACCTGCTCAGCACTTGCCCCTTTTCCTATCACTATACTCACTTCCCGTATGTGAGTGGCACCCCTTTAGCTGTTGTTCTTGTGATGGTTTCCAAAGTAGGCAGGTTTGCGGATGTTCTAGTACCAAGAGGCCTCTAAATAGACTCTTAAGAGAAACAGATCGTTTATTTCATCACCCCAGCCCCCACTGGTTTTCAAAGTCAGAAACAATGAGGCTTTATTTTCTCTGGTGCTGGAGCTGTGAGCTGTGCGCTCTGGTCTGGTGCTGGGAGTGCTCCCCAGGTGTCCTTCCTGACTTTTATAATGTGTTGCTCTGCTTTCTGCTTCTGGCTGCAGCCACTGCCACCATTGCCGCATTGTGTCCTCTCCACCCCAGCTCTGCCCCTCCTAGCTGTCTGGATGAGTATTTCTTCTTTATATCTTTGTTTGCTGGACTTCCATGCAGTTTGGTTTTCTGGTAGTTGTGGTTGTTTTTAATTTTGAGGTAGTTGTATTCCTTTTTGTGGTTGTGGAGGGAGGCAAAGTGTGTCTACCTACACCTCCATCTTTAATGGAAGTCACAACTTCTTAAAAATTTTAAGTTCAAGCAGAATAAAGATAAGCTGTTAATTCTAACTTGTGCCAATGCTAGAAATTTCAGACAATTAAACACATGTTCTCTGAAGTAGTCATTCTAGAACTTCAGAGGTACTGCATGCGAAGCAATTCATGAATTTACAATGATTTCCTCTTGATTTGTTTCAACTTGGTTTTCCCCTCCCTTCCTTTCTCTTTCCCTCCCCTATATTCTTTTCTCCTTTTCTCTTCCTCTCTTTTTATTCTTTTCCCTTCCTCCCTTTCCTTTTTCCTTCCTTTTCCCCTCCTTCCTTCCTCTTTTTCCTGCTTCCATCCTTTTTTCAGAAGCAGACTTACCTAAGAAGAACTCGATAATATTAGAAAATTTTAAAAGCCTTGTTTCCATGCTGCCTTGTTGTCCAACTTTTGTACCAGGACATCATTTAATAAAAATGTAAATGCAGGAGAGAAATGTTGCTGCAGAAGCCTGTTCACCATGCTGTTGACTGTAATAACCATGTAAAGAATTTTAATGTATACACAATGTTAATGTTTTTTGGTTATATATGTGTTAAAAATAAAATAATGAAACATTTTAAACATTAGACCTGGTAGTCCAATCCAAAACTGACTTCTATAAGGCAATATTTTGAAATCTCAGAATAAGATATTAAAACATATGACATACTGGCATAATTTATGGAACTAGTTATGGATTCTTCATATCTACTTAGTAAGCTTAAAGATAGTGAAAAGGAATTGAACCCAGATCATAAAGAAACAGGACTGTGAGGAGAGAGAAATAAAGAGCCTGCAAGACTGCAACCGGGGGAAGCTTCTGCTTGAGTGGTGAGAATGCGATGAGAGAAAGTCTGAAGAGAGCAGCTGTCTTAAATTGGGTTCCCTGGGAAATAGGCTCCAAGGCAGAGATTTGCCTGCAGGAGTTCATTAGGGAGTGCTCCTAGGAAATAATACACATAAGGGAGAAAGAGAAGCAAACTTGGGCAAAGGGAATAGTTGAATGTTCATCTAGTTCCAGCAGAGGCCTCAATCAATCCTCTAAGGAGCTCTGGAACTTGGCTGGCCTCCCTAATTGACGTAAAGAGGCCCAAATATCCATATCAACCATCATTAGATGTGGGATGCTATCCAAAAGGAGGCTTAACTTTGAGTAAGGTGGCTCCCTTTGGTTGAGGGCAATTCCCAGAGAGAGCCTGGGAGCCAGAGGAATCAGTGCCTTCTGTAGGTCCAGGCGGTACACCACAACACCTACCACAGCAGCTGCCCATGGTTTGGGGGAATATTGAGAATGGTTATGCTGGGAAGATAGAATTTCAAAATGTTCTACTATCATTAAGAGCACATGTCTCCCTTACCACTTTAGCATTTTCTTTATAACTTAAGTAAATGTTTAAATTTATTTCAATTATCTTTCCATTTGTATTGAACTGATTTTTTTTTTTTAATTGACTAAATACAGAGATTGGGCCACATTTGACTAGCTTTATTTTCAGGTTAAATAAGTTTTGGAATGGAATTAGTTGTGATGGTGAGTGAGAAGGGAAATATATGTAAACAGGAGATGGCAGATTTACTAGAAAAAGAAGGCAATTAAAAATAGGCTGTCTTGGAAAAAAGTAGAAAAAGCAGATCTAATATGACAGAGAATGGGGATAAAGAAGGTTGTGCCTAGAAATTATGATTTATCTCTAGGGCACTAAGAGATGGAATAATTTGTACCAGGGATTGGCAAACTTTTTCTGTAAAAGTCGAGAGTATATATTGGGCTTTTCAGGCCACATGGTATAATCAACTTGGTTGTCATTGTGCAAAATCAGCCAGAAACAATACTTAAATGAATATACTCCTATATGACTGAGTTCCAGTAAAATTTTATTTACAAAGTCATGCAGAGGGCCAGGTTTGGTCTGTGAGTCATAGTTTGGGGACCCCTGGTTTAGATGGTGAAAAAGACTACTGAATGGCTAACCAGTGTTTGCCTAACTTGTTGCGCTAACTTGGAACAATTATTTATCTATCTATCTATCTACCTATCTATCTATCTATTTATTTATAATCCTCACCCAAGGATATGTTTCATTGATTTTAGAGAGAGAAGGGAAAGAGACAGAGAGAAAGAGAAACATCTATTGGTTGTCTCCCATTCCCACCCACACTGGGGACTGAATCCTCAACCTAAGTATGTGCCCTTGATACAGAGATATCTGATTTAAATCACCGGGGAGAAGTAGGAGGGACCATAGGATGAGTTTGCTGTGGCAATGGAAAGCAGTCTAGGACAGGACTGGCTGAGAAGTTGACTGCCTCCAGAGCCAATGAGAATAAAAAGAGCACTGGCTCTTTGGCTCATGAGCTTTTCTGGCTCCTGAGCTGGCTCTCTCTCAGGCTCTGGCTCTGGTTTGTGCTCTCTGGCTCTTGGGCTCGCTCTTCTTCCTCGAGGATCCTTGGATGATAATGCTGCAGCTGCCTGCATTTCCCAAAGGATGGTATTTTGGATGGGAAGAACTCTGGGCACAGCCTAGGATCAGGCTGGCCTGGCAGACAGTGGCAGGTTTATTCTTTGGGTGTTCTAGAGGGAACAGGCTCTGAGGTAGAAGTCTGCCATTCTTCCAGAATTGTGTTGCTTTTGTGTATTGTTGTTTTGGCTTCTAAACTAATCCTATAGAAACTAAAGGGAAAAGACAGAGGCTGTTAGAGTTTTGCATTAATTGATAAACTTAAGTAATTAAAGCTGTGACTTGATGGGCTTAGGTGACTGCTTTTGAATAAGCACTCCTTTCATTTATCACTGAACCTTTGCCTCTGGAGTTTTGTCTAAAGGGTGAAGGCAGGCAGTGGGACCCCAATTGCTGTTTGGTAACACCCTGACCAGGAATTGAACTCGCAAACTTTTGGTGTACAGGATGATGTTCCAACCAACTGAGTAACTAGGCCAGGGCTGTAACAACCTTTTTTTTAAAGCTACCAAATACAAGCCAAAAGAAGATACAAAGGAAAAACTAGAATAGAGTAGATGATATGTAATTTCTAATCCCAACACTTTTGTCAAATGGTTGATTATGTATGCACAGCCTTTCATTTTATGATTTACTAATTTTTCATGGTTCACATTTATAGTCATACTTCAGAAATACTCATGTTTTTTTGAGATAGAAGCAATGATTAATCTAACCAGCATATGCCACCTTGATAAATCCAAATGGGTTTTGACAAACACACCATTAGAAGTAGCTAATTTCAAGAAATGTAGCAGTAACCCAAAAGGAATGGATCAGCATTCTGAAATATATGTGGGACAGGGAATGGGGTCTTTTCACTTAATTTGTGTGATTCTTGACAAAGCTTTTTACCCTCTATACTTCATTATACAATCAAAAATATATTTGATACATTTCCAGAATTTTGAAATCTATATGATAAATTTTAAACTCATTTGAAAGGATGTTCAATGTCCTTTTAGAGTAAGACAAAATTTTTCACATTCAAGTTGAGGCTCAGCAAAATCCACAGACAGGGATGTTATTAAAGAAAGCCTTCGTTGGACTGTAAATGAGATGAGATGACCCTAACCATCATAATTGTACAAACAATAGAAATGTGCTCCAAAATTTCATTTACTTTATCATCTGGGTCCCCAAATAATTAAAAGGGAGAATTAAGAAAAACCTTTATGTCTCTTAGCTGTTTTTTGGTAAACACACGCTGTTGAATTATATATTGAGCATGCCAGAGCCTAATGAGTAAGTTGTGACTGAAAATTGTGGAAAAACACAACCTGCTGTTTTCTTCTGGCAGAGGAGAGCACCAGTTAAGAGGCTGAGCATGCGGAGTGGCAGAATGACAACAGCTTTGTTAACCTGACCCTGTAGGATTAGATGATCACCGCCCTACATACTAGCTTCTGGTTGGCCATAAGAAAATGCCCTTTTCTCATTTCACTCACCGGCTTTTCTCCCTCCATTTAAATGGTAATTACACATTTATAATGCATTGCAAGTGTGTCTGGTTTTACTCAGAATCCTCTGGGTGCTCCAGAAACTAGTACTTTGGTAATGAGGAGTACTCCTTTAGAGTTACTTCTTTGCTTGAGAAGATTTTGGTTCTATTTTATTTTTTATTTTTACTTGCATATTTTTTTCCCTCAAAACCAATAGGATTTTTCCAATCAAATAATAAACATTGGCAAACTTAAATAATGATATTGCATTCATGTTACTTTAAATAATATCTGTATTTTAAATAGCTTTAAAAAATGTTTTATTGATTTTTAGAAAGAGAAGAAGGGAGGGAGAGAAACATTGATTTGTTGTTCCACTTATTCATGCCTTTATTGGTTGCTTCTTGTATGTGCCCTGACAGGAGATAGAACCTGAGGCCTTGGGGTATCAGGCTGATGCTCTGACCAACTGAACTACCTGGTCAGGACCTATTTTAAGTCTTTTAGTTACCTTGATAGTTGCTGCATACATTTAAATTTGGTATTGGGTATTATTTTCTCCTAAATAAATTAGACTAATTTCCAGTAAGGTCACCATCCGCCTCAATTTTTTGTTTTCAAAATTATATTCTTATGTTTAAAATCTAATAGTTAATTCTGATTCTGCATCTTTCCTTTCTCTCCTCTTCTTATTGTGAATGGCATTTAGTTCAAGTTCATATTGGTATTCATATCAGTGTCTACTTGTTTCTTTAGGTGTAGTATTTTATCACGACCTTCCAAATGACTTAAATGCAATAGAATTACCGAGCAAAACCTAATGATCCCATGAAAGTATAGTCACAAGTACTAAGTGTGGATGCCTCAACATATTTCTGATATAGTGTTTATATAATCGATCATTTAATATCAATAACTTTTATATTTCTGATATCAAGATCATTTTTATGTAAAATTCCATCAAATTATAGGTATAAAAAGTATTTTTGCCAAGTTATTTATAATAAATAGGATTAAGTAGTCAATATATAAAGATAACCTTTGATAAACTATAATGCAAGAGTTATATTTTTTCTATAAGTTAGTGAAGATTTCTGTTGAAAGGGTGTCTAAATGAAATGAAACCACAAAAGAAACCCTGTGCATAATAATAATAAAATAAGAATAAGAATAATGGAGGCTGTAACATTTCTCAAGGGACTTCTAAAATGTGACAAGTGCTGTTTTAGGGGGAAGGGGCAGTTTTGTGGTCAGGTTTAAAAGTTGCACCTGGAATTTACTAGATGTGAGAACTAAGGTAAATTGCTTAACATCTGTGAGCTTTGATTTTCTTATGCATATAAAAATAATATTGTAATAACTTTGCAAGGAAGCTGAGAAATAACATTTAAAAAACCCTCCTGGAATATAATATATAATCAATAAATGGTAGCTCCAGAGCTGGAGAAGGAGCCAGACAAGATAACCACCATAAAATAGAAAAAGTACAGTCCCTGAACCAGCAAGATCCTGGGTTCTTATCTCTATTCACCACTCTTTAGTTGCTTAATACTAAGCAAGCTAATTAAATACTAGCTCCCTATGTAAAAGGAAAATAACACTACAAAAGTTATATGAGAATTTAAATATTGTATGTAAGACACTTTATAATACATGGTGCATAGCTGGTAGTCAATAAATGGTTCTGTTGTGGCCTGTGATGAGCCTATTATGTTACTGTATGTCTGTAGGCACTGTGGAACCATACAGGGTACCTAAAAACACTAAAAATCTTTCCAGGAAGATAAGGCATTGAGGTAAGTAAGTTTAGATAGCACAAAATATACCATAGTAAGTTCCACAATAAGGGTCCACAGGTACCTGAGAGTTGAGTTCAAGCCTAGAAAACTCATGTTTACAGGGGTCAAGGATGACTTAATGGAGGTATCACAGCATTTCAGCAGTGTTTAAAGAGTGGACTGGACATCAGGAGGCAGAGGTTGGGGTTGCCTGAGGGGGTTTGGGGAGAGGAAGCTAAATGAGGAATGAAAGCCACAAAGGTGGGAAAGCACAGATTATACATGAGTAAAATAGTAAATAAATTCTACTATTTATTTAAAGTATAAGGAATGGAAAGAAGCAGGATTAACAGCTGATCCTTATTGGGCACTTAGGTGCCTGGCACTTTTCTCAGGGCTTCACACATTCAATTCTCACCGCAGCCCCATGAAATAAGTCTTAGTATTAGTCCCACTTTAGAGATAAGGAAATGGAGCCCTTCTAGTGCCATAAGCAAAGTAGAAACTGGTGCCACTTCCTCTGAGCCTGTAGCAGCCCTGCACAGGGACACAGCTTGGTAAGTGGGGCCTGGGCTACACTTTCACCCAAACTCGCTCCTCACCCCTCAGCCAGATGCCGCACTCAGGACCCCTCAGCCTGCTTAATGTCACAAAGCCGGGCAGGCCAGCGTCTGGGATTTTAATCAAGACATTATGTGATGAGAAAGGCACCTGGTCCTTATTTGTGAATAACTTTGAAACCCACACTTAGGAATTTGAGCTTTATTTTAAAGTTCCTGGGAGACACTGACTTTATTTTGAAGGAATGTAGAGGCCCTTTTTAGCAGATGGGGAATAACATAATCACAGGCCTAAGGAAACACACCTTGATGGTGCTATCAGGGGAGATGGTGAAATGGGAGGGTGGATGGCGAGAGGGAAGTGGGATGGCTCAGAGGGGAGATTCAGGCAGGAAGACCAGTTAGAAGGAGAGGCCCGGGCACTAAGGTGGGAACACATGAAAGCCCAAACAAGGACCATGGTACTGGAAAAAGTGGAGGGCACAGGCTTGAGTGATATTTCCCATTAGAATTGGCAAGCCCTAGTGATCATTTAGAAGCAGAGACTGAAAAGGAGGGGCTGAAGTAGACCCTGAGGTTTCCAACTTGAGTCATGGGAAAATAATGATGCTGTTGATACAAAGACGAAAAACAGGAGGAAGGGCAAGGAAATTCTGGTGAGAAGAATCGCGTTTTCATGCTGAATTTGTGGTAATAGCAAGACACACATGTAGAAACTCCAACCAGGAGTTGGGATTGGGTGTCTGGAGGCTGAGAAATGTGAGCTGGAGACCTATATGAGGAAACAATCCATATGAAGCCATGGTTGTGGGTGAGAGTGTGTCAAGAGACGTAAAGAAGAGCACCGTCTTAAGCTCAGTGTAGAGAGCAGTTACGCTGCCCCCACCCCCGCCCATCCCCACCAAGAAAATAGAGGAGTGACTCACAGAGCGAGCCAGGACACAGCAGTGCTGGGATGTGCATGGCACAGGCAAACATTGCTTATACATGTAGCTATTTTGCAAACTGCAGTAATGCTTTTAAAGTATTAATGTTTCAGGATACTAGGTATCATGGTAGCTGAAAATAGATTGTAGCTTTCCAAACTGTCTTGAATCTCAGGATGCATTTCCTATCCTGTGAAAAGGGTCATGCACAATAAATGTTTTATCTTACAGGACAGAGGTTGCCTAGAGCATCATGTAGAGAAGGAATCTGAGCAATGCCCAGGCTCGGTGAAAAGAGCACTGGCATCTATTAGCAATATCTGCCCTCTGTGGACGGAATGGGGAATACTGTGTCTAATTGGCCTTCCCTTAATTATGTGCTTTCTAAGGTATTGTTAAAACTCTATAAAGTTCTAGAATTATCAGAAACTAGTTTATTATACTCACTCAAAAGCAGGGGTGGGGGCAAATGTCTCCTCATAAGTTCAAGCGCAGTTTCCAGTGCCAGGATTTGTATAATGTAACAAAGCTGAATGTCAGACTCTCTAAGAGTGACTGAATAAAAAAATGTGTATCCAATATGATAAATAACAAAGAATCACCACACACCTTCCACTCAGCCCTTTGAATACAGGCATTAATGTGTGTGTTTGTGTGTTCAGTTGTTTGGGACTTTACGTAAATGTTGCAAAAAGCTTTTCTTACATAAGTACTCATTATTATAGACACTCTTCTTAATCTTGAAAAAGTAGTACATAAACACTTTTGGAAAATATCATTATAATTTAAATACTTATTGGAATTAATTTAAAAATAGTTTTGCTTTGCAGAATTCTAGAACTGTAGTTCTTTGTATTTCTTCTAACATAGTCACTGTGTTGTAGGAATTTACGCCAATCATTTCATCTCTGTGTCAGAATGGAAACCCCTCGAGGGCAAGGCTGGCATTTTATCACTGGACCACTGTCATCCCTGTGTGTGCTGCCTAGCCTCATGCTAGTCTCCTCTGACTTCCCTTTTTGTTAACTGATGTTTCCAAGAGTTAGCTTTCATAACCCCTCTTATGAAAAGGTAAGACATGTTGCCTGCCATCAAAATGCTTAAAATCCTGTTTTGGAGAGAATAGCCTCCAAAAACAGACAATGAAATAGTAACAGAGACTGGGTCTCAGTGATTACTATTTTAAAATCTTGGTTGAATTTTCATTCCCTTTTCAGCCACAGAGAAATTCTCAGTGATATACAGGCATGGACTTTCACTATTTGGGCTCAAGAGGTAGAACAACATATAAGAACTCTACTGTCACTCTTTCCTGGGTGCACTTAGCATCTCTTTCCCACTATCTTTGTTCTCATGTTTTTCTTCCTGATAAGGGCCTCTTATCGTTTGTCAAAACCCTAATTTTTTTTTCAGATCTCATCTTAAATACCACAAATTTTCCTGGTCTCGCTTAAGCAGATATTATCTCTTCTTATGAATGTCCTGCTCACTTTTTCCCCCCCTTTCTTCTGATACTTGAGGTGGAAATTGTGTTTTATTCAATAGAGTGCAGAACCTCAGCTTTATTACTTACTGTTTGTGATGTCTTGGGCACATTATTAACCTCTCTGTGTCTCAGTTTCCTCATCTTTAAATTAGGGATGAAAATAGTTGTTTGTTAAGTGTTGTTCACAATAGCCAAGATCTGGAAACAGCCCATGTGCCCATCAGTAGATGAGTGGGTAAAAGAGCTGTGGTGGTGGGTGTGGCTCAGTGGATTGAGCACCTGCCTATGAACCAAAGGGTCACTGGTTTGATTCACAGTCAGGGCACATGCCTAGGCTATGGGCCAAGTCCCCAGTTGGAGGCATGCAAGAGGCAACCGCACATTGATGTTTCTCTCCCCCTCTTTCTCCATCCCTTCTCCTCTCTCTAAAATAAAGAAAGAAATAGAATATTTTTTAAAAACTTTCAAGCCCTGGCTGGTGGATTGAGTGCTGGACTGTGAACCAAAGGGCTGCCAGTTTGATTCCCAGTCAGGGCACAGGCCTGGGTTGTGGACCAAGTCACCAGTTGAGGGTGCACAAGAGACAACCACACATAGATGTTTCTCTCCCTCCCTCCCTCCCTGTCTCTCTAAAAATAAATAAATAAAATTAAAAAAAAAAAAAAAACAACTTTCAAAAACACAAGAGCTTTGGTACATTTACATAATGGAATACTAAGCAGCTCTGAAAAAGAAGGAAATCTTACCTTTTGCATCAGGATGGCTGGACCTGGAGATTATTATGTTAAGTGAACTAAGCCTGTCCGAAAAACACAAATACCATATGTGAAATCTAATGAATAAAATAAATTGACAAACAAAATAGAAACAGAGGCATGACTGACAGCTGTCAGGGTATAGGGAGGGAAGATTGAATGAAAGAAGGTGAAGGGATTAGCCAAAGAACATATATGCCTAACTCATAGACACAGACAGCAGTGTGGTGATGGCCAGAGGGAAGGTGGCGCCAAGGGTGAATGCAGGCAGGCTAAGGAGGGGAAATGGGACATCTGTAATATTGTCAATAATAAAAAATAAGTTAAAAAATAATTTTAAAATTAAAAGATTAAAAAATAGTTTCTTATTTACATGGTTGTGGTGATGCAATGAGATAACATGTAAAGTACTTATAACAGTACCTAGCACAAAATAAACACTCAGTAGATAATAACCATTATGGCAGTGCCTTACAGTTTCTGGCATGTAATAGGTATATATATGTGTTGACTTGAACAATAATGATAAAAATTGAGTAAATGATGAGTTCATTTTAGTCTGATTCCTATGAGAAAAATAAATGGGGGGGGGGTTAGAAAAAGATAGATTAGGGTAGAATGGATTTTATTGAATAAGCATTTATTGTATTTTTGCTTTGTACCAGCTTTGGAAATATGACGTGAACAAGACAGATAATATTGGAAGGGGGAGGTTTTTGGTCAAAGGATACAAACTTCCAATTTAGCAAATAATACGTTCTGAGCATCTAATGTACAGCATAGTGTTTATAGCTAATAATACTCTATTATGTACTTGATAGTTGCTAAGAGAGTAGATCTGAAATGTTCCACCACAAAGAAAGAAATGGTAATTATGTGACATGATAGAGTTGTTAGCTAATACTATGGTGGTAATCACTTTACAGTTATCAAATCAACATGTTGTACACCTTAAACTTACCCAAAGTAATATGTCAATTATATCTCAATACAGGTGGAAAAAGATAGACAATGTAGATACTAAAAAAAGTGAAGAGCAGAGAAAAATAATTAAAAATTGTGGCACGGTTGAGAAGAAAAGAAGGAATTGAAATAGGGGGTAACAAAGGTGGGGAGCATACTTGAGATATGTAAGAAAGGCCTTTTTGAGTACGTGGGTTTTAAGCAAAGACAAAAATATGATTAGGAGTCAGCCAGCAGTGGAGCTGGGGGATGGAACCTATCAGGTAGAAGTTCCAAGGTGAGATAGAGTTTGGAGTATTGGAGAAACTCAAGTTCAGTGTGGTTGGAGAGAGAACACATGGTTGAGCTGGAGACATAGGCAGGGATCAGATTATGTAGGGATTTATAGGCCATTAGAAGGGGTTTGGTTTGCACTAGACTTGACTGAAACCATATGATTTTCAGCTGTACTTAAGATGAACATGTAGAGAAATGTTTGGGAATAGGCACTGACATGCAAGAGCAAAGGCAAGGGGTGGTAACTAAGAATGGTGTCAAAGGAGACAAGAAATAGTCTGTGAAGTGGAGGAGCCACAGAGGGGAACATGAGAAACTATTTTCCTTTGGAGGGTCGCCCTCTAAACAACAGCTGCTGCCTTACTGTAATGAACTTTGATTCATCGCCGTAAGGATTTTTCTCATAGCAGATGAAAAGTTGAGCCGATGTGTGCCCTTTGGAATAGATGGTTTCTTTTCTGTGAATACTTTTGCTGAGTGAGCTGTCTGACCTTAGTGCAGGGTGGGTCAATGCTATCCTTCACAAGCATTCAGCTCTTTTCCTTTCATGTCAGCAGAAGGAAATAAATCATTTATGTTAGTTTGGGTAATTGAAGCTTTTCATTTCCAATTTACTCCGGTGTGTGTGTGACTAATTTGAGTTGATAGTCATTATTAACCACATATAGCTTTCCAATGGATGGACCATGAGTTGGGAAACATTGCATTTCTATAAAAATTGGTGTAATGGCCTTGAACTTAAGCTTTCTAGTCCAAATGTGAAACCTGAAAGTTAACATTATATTACATTTCCAATAACGACTATGTCCTTTTTTGTTCAGGCTTCATTCAGGATTTTAATTATCCTTTTAGCCTCTCTGAAAATGATTAAACTTCCAAATTCCCTTAAGTTAAAATTTTAAATTCTATTGAACATTTTTGTAGAGTATTTTATTGCTTTTACATTATGACTTGTGTGGTAATTTAATAGCATAAGGGTTTAAAAAAGCTCCTGAAACAAGATTTTATGATTGGTTTAAAAGTTTTTTAAACTTTTGAATATTCTCCTTCCTAGCTAGTTTTGCAATCTTAATGTTCTTCCCTTTCAACATAAAGTGGTATAAATATAGAATGCTCCAGTACCTGATATACAAATTTATATATAGCATAAGGATCGAAGTCTACACCCTATTGTTCTCTCTGACTCTGCTATATTCTCATTAGTGTTACCAGGCAATAAGTAAATGAGCCAATTCCAAAATTGTTTACATTTATTATTACAAAAATTGGTCAACTACTCAAAACATTCCCCCAAGTAGTAAATTTGGGGTAGTGATTGATATTACATTTGTGTTGATGAAATTTTGAGTGGATCATTGATAATATATTTTTAATTCTGTAGATACTTTCAAATAAAAGAGGTGAAGACTTCTAACAATTTAAGAAAAATATAGAGGATATATATATTTTTAAGATTTTATTTATTTATTTTTAGAGAGAGGGGAAGGGAAGGGGAAAGAGAGGGAGAGAAACATCAATGTGTGGTTGCCTCTCATGCGCCCCCAAGTGGGGACCTGGCCCGCAACCCAGGCATGTGCCCTGACTGGGATTCGAACTGGCAACCCTTTGGTTTACAGGCCGGCACTCAGTCCACTGAGCCACACCAGCCAGGGCTAGAGGATATTTTTAATAGCACAAAATTATGCCAGATTTGTTTTAATACCAACTAGTTTCTTTATTAAAATTCAATTACATTCTGATACATTCATTACGTGTGTTTCACCAACTTTTTAAAACACTTTTACCTGTTAGGCAAAATTTGGAAAAAGAAAGCATAAAATTAAAGTTTATATTGTTGCTACTTGCAGTACTTTGATATAAAACTAATATGGCTTCAGTTGAACTTGGTGGGGGGGCATGTGATATAAAAAATATAAAGGAAAAATTGTGAAGAACTTGGTGAGGGGATGTGTGATATAAAGAAATCCATTGTAATAATGGTAGTAAAGAAAGCTTGATTCTATATGTATTTAGAAGTTTTCCCCAAGATATCAAGGCTGGAATAACTTGGTCTAGAAAAATCTAAATTTATCTTAAGTTGAGGTGATCGTAAGTCCAGCAAGACAGATCTTGCACTAGGTCAAAGATCGATTTCTAGTTTAGAAAGAAAATTTGATTTGGGTTAAAGAAAAGAAACAAGCAATGCAGAAGGATTATTTATTTGACTATAAAATTACCATTGCCAGGTTTAAATACATCTTACTTTTTATTAGAGAAAATTATATCTCACCCTGGCTGGTGTGGCTCAGTGGACTGAGTGCCCGCCTGTGAACCAAAGGGTTGCTGGTTTGATTCCCAGCCACAGCACATGCCTGGGTTGCAGGACAGGTGGGGACATGCAAGAGGCAACCACACGTTGATATTTTTCTCCCTCCCTTCCCCCCTTCCTTCCCCTCTGTCTAAAAATAAATTTTAAAAATATTGTTTAAAAAAGAAAATTATATTTCAAAAGCATGCTAACTTTTAAATGTAAAAATACATCCATTCTTTGTTAATTCTCTATATAAGGCCATTTCCACAAAATTTAAAAAATCTCAATTAATGTCTTTGAGGGAGTTTGTTCTCTTTCTCTCTTTACCGTAACAATTTCTAATTTATCTTTTAGTTCAAAATAACTCAGTACAGACTGTGTTATCTTCTGTAGAATGTCATGTCACCTCTAATAAATTATGAAAAATTATCCATTAATTACACAACCCGAGTATGACTCTTGATTTATATCATCTGAAAAAGGGCTTCTATAGAGAAACACTAAAGGAAATAATAAAATATTAAGCTACATTTAATTATTTCATTGTAATTACAATATATTTTTTAAATTAATTTCTTTATTACTGACCCTACTTGATTCATTTCAGAATCTACCATAGTTCTATAATTATAAAAATAATTTTCTGAGTGGTTCTTTTATAATTTTTTCTCTATCATTTGTTTTATACAGTCAGGTTGAATTAATACTGATACATCAAAATTCTAAAATGCACAATATTATATCAAAAGGATTAGTGATTTTGGAGTCGTTTGATGCTAAATGAATGAAATTAGGAATAACCTTGTTTTCTGTGCTCTGTTTGACTTTTATCCTTCCTCATCTATCAGGGAATCTAAAAAACTAAAGTGCAACTCAGCTGTTTGTCTTTGAAGAATAACAATTTAAGATGGGAGTAAGTTGATAGTGTAGTAATAAGGTCTGGTGATAGCTTTCCCTGGAGATATCTTATGCAAAAGTGATGGAGGTCTGCCCATCATTGCACACAGAATTCTGCCATTCTTGACTTTAATAGGAAAGCATTTATCTTCTGCACCTGCTCCAGGATATGAATAGCTGTCATGTACTCCAACAAAAGAGAGGAAAAACTGTCACTATGGTTTTAAAAATATGCATTGGCATAAGAAAAATGGAAATATTTTGAGCACTTAGAACTTATTTTTCCTGCTTGATTATGCCAGGTTTCTACAGTGAGTTATTTAAGTTATATTTAATATTATTAGAATTTCCCTATTGAATTCATCAGTATGACTTCATCATTACAGAAAGCTCTTTGAATTATTAAAGAGAGCCTGCATGTAAGCTTCATGAGTAAAAGGTTATGCATTGGTAGTTGCTGAATTTCCAGTGGCAGGTAACAAAATGAAACGCCTAGATAAAATGTAAACGCAGTTTTTACAAGTATATCAGTGAGACATGAAAGTTTAAGTTGGTAAAGTTAAAACTTATTCCTAAGACTTTCCTAAATAAAATAAACGTTGGAATGGAATAAAGTGCATATTGAAATTAATTATTGGAAAAACAAAAGGTTCTCAAAAATTTTTAGATTCCTGCCAGGTTGACTATGAAGCCAGAGCCTTTAAATGTTTTTAAATACATACTGAAATGCTATGCTTTTTCCACAACATTTTTATTCCTAACTAAGGCTGCTTCATTGGGTAAAATTATGAAGGAAGTCGCTCAGATCTCTGTATATTTATGTTTGCCCAGCAGGTGTTTCCTCCCACGGCATTTTACATGCTGATTTTTCTGATGCTGCTGTCATTCAATTTTAACTTTGTTTTTGAAAATATTGAAGAGATTTAATGATTATATATATACACACTCACACACTTAATGGTATGCATACATAAAGTTTAGCAAAGGTTAATCTGACTCATCTTTTAACAAACACTAAAATTAAGAATCCAAATTATTTTTTTCCATTAGGAGTACTCACTACTAGAAATTATTTACTTATTTCAGCGCTGCTGCTATGCTTAAAATGTCTTTGAATATCTTCCTTTGAAATGTCCTTAAAAATTTGCAAAATATTTAGACTATATCTTCAGTGGTGGCAGGTCACCATTCTTTGAGGATGGTTGAGATATGGAACAAAGGACTTGTTTTTGAAGCAGTGGAAGGGCATTCGGGGCCACGTGCGATGAACAGGTAACTGATTGTTTCAGATCGTTCATTTTTGGTCAGAGGTAGGGATAGGCTATGAAGAATCTGTTGTGTGCAGGGGAGAGGGAAAATGAAAAAGCCGAAGGAAAAGGAGGGGCTGAGTATAACAGCGATTTAAAAAGAAAAATACAAACTGGTTTTAGCAGCGGCTGAAAAGCTTTGGGTTTTCCATGGTGACTGTTTTGAAAGCATGAAATCATTAAGAAGTACCAGCAGCCCATGAAGCAAGATCATTATATCCATATTCGGATTTAAAGTGATATAAATTCAAACTGAATCTGGTTATTTTTTTTTAAATAATTTATTTATTTATTTGTTTGTTTATTTTATTTTTAGAGAGAGGGGAAAGGAGGAAGAGAGGGAGAGACACATCACTGTGTGGTTGCCTCTCACTCACGCCCCCAACTGGGGACATGACATGCAACCTAGTAATGTGCCCTGACTGGGAATCGAACCAGCGACACTTGGCTTGCAGGCCGATGCTCAATCCACTGAGCCACAGCAGCCAGGTGATTAATTCTTTCTAGGTTCTTTTACCCACCTAGCATCAGTCTGGCCAAAAATCTTACTTTCCACCTTGTACCATCATGTTTGATTCCTGCTGGGGAAACGTCTTCTTTGTTGAGTTTCTGAAAACTCTTGAGTTGCATAGATAGCACTGAATGACGATGGATCTAGAAAGTGTTGGCTTTGGACAGAGGGAGCAAAGTAAATTTAGAAAAGAGGAAAGGGTGCCTAGATTCAGAGAGAGCTACCATTTTAACTTGAACCTTGGGTGGATTTTCACATTAGGAAGCTACAATATGGAAAGGGATAAAAAATGATCAGTTTAATACCAATTGCTAGCCAAAATTTTATACTAATTATATGAGTTTTTTTTGTGCCTTACTTTATCAGAGTGAATGATATGCTGGGAAGAGAAGATCCAGATTTGGATTGAGGACACCTAGTTCTAATTCAGCTCTGACCCTAAATTATTTATGATCTTTACAAATTACTTTAAGAAAATGGTGGTTTTCTCTCTCTAAATGAATCCTTTGAGACAGGAAAATACTAGTGCCCCTATTGTATAGATAAAGAATTTAAGAAACAAGCCAGCCACTGCAAGTTAAATTGCCTAAGATCATTTGGTTTTAAGAGGTGGAGCTGTGCTTGGAAGGATACAGCTATTGTCTTATAAAAAGGTGGCTTCTCTGTGAGATTACGCTAAGAGATTTCCTTTGAATTTGTCTGAAATCGAGCAAGAAAGAGGTTATTGTGCTAGAAAAAACTTCTCTGTCAGTGAAACTGAGCAGTTCTGGAGGAAAATGCTTTCTCTCAACTGTACAACAGTAAACAAAACAAACAAAAGAAATCTATGTTTGGTTATAAAGTTAAGGATAAGGTTACTTTTTATTACCCTTGTATAGGGTTCAGACATTTCCAGTGATTTCCAGCTCAAATGTTTACTTTGTTCATTAGTGTGAAAATTTCAAAGAACATAAGATTATATTAAAGGAAGTCTTCTGGTCATCTGGAAATCAAATACTAAAACCATAGGGAATCAGGTTTTATAATTAGGAATGGTTTTATGTCCACTGTTTAATCCTAACTAACAATATTTGAGACCCTACTGTGTACAAAGCATTACAGAATGTTCAGAATAATTTCAATAAAAACACTGAATTTAAAAATATTACATAATGCCCATGGATATCATGTGCTATAGATACAGATTCTAATTAATAGGATATTTTCATGTCCTCTTGCATAAGTGTACTTCTCTAGCTTATAGACAGAGGTATTTCATTTGAAAATATAATTATAAAAGAAAAAAATTAATGGAGTGTTCATAAGCATTTGCAATTGCCAACATGTTTTGTTGTTATTTTTTTTTTAATTTTATTTTTTGTTATTCAATTACAGTTGTCCCATTTTCCCCCCATTGCTCCCCCCTCCCAGCCCATCCCTTCTCCCACAATTATATCCCTCCCCATTGTCCATGTCCATGAGTCATTCATATACGTTCCTTGACCTGACCCTTCCCTTACTTATCCCCCTTCTCTCCCTTCCCCCTCCCGCCTACTGACTACTATTCTAGTCTTTGCCTATTTAGTTCGTTTGTTTGTGTTGCTCTTTAGTTTCCTGTATTGGGTGATATCATATGGTATTTTGCTTTCTTTGCCTGGCTTATTTCACTAAGCATAATTCTATTTTTTAATAAGGAGGGCAGAAGAGCAAAACATCCATAGTTCAAAATCTCAATCAAATGTCTCTCATTCTCCCCAACTGTTTCCTCAAAGATGCCTGACAAAGTTTCTCCGAAAGAGCCCTCAGCATTTTATAACCTCACACATTCTGAACAGTTGCAAAGGGAAAAGGCTAGAATTGCTTTAGGAGACAAAAACACTTACAATGGTCATTGAAATTGAGCCATACTAAGTACAATGTTGCGAGGTGGTTACATTATTGTACTACTTAGTATATATACCCTTTTAAGTGTTATAACATGTGTCATTTGATACACATTTTGCTAAATTTTATAAAAATATTGGCTCTTAATCAAGAATGTAGCATGCCATATTTTTCCTTTGGGGGAAAACATCCATTTGAATTATTATTAGCTTATAATAACAAGAATAAATTTTATATAACTTTATGTAAACAAAGCATTGTTACAAACTTATAACCCAATGAGAGGCTTTTTTCTTCTTTCCCCATATTTCTCTCCCTTTATCTCCTTTGTTCTTCTATTTTCCAGTTTTATTAAGATAAAATTGACATATAACATTGCGCGACTTTTAGTATTACTATTAGCATTAATATGCAACATAATGATTTTATATACCTTGTACATCCTGCAAAATTATTACCACAATAAGTTAACATCTGTCTCCTCACACGGTTAATATTTTTTCTTGTGATGACAACTTTTAAGATCTACTCTTTTGACAAATTTCAAATATGCAGTAAGTATTCACTGTTTTCACCATTCTGCACATCACATCCCCAGAACTTACTCATTTTATACCTAGAACTTTGTATCCTTTAATCCCCTTTACCTATTTCATCCGTTTCCTACCCTATGCCTCTGGTAACCACTGATCTGCCTCTGTATCTGTGAGTTTGGTTTATTTTAGATTTTACATATAACTGAGAGCATCAAGTATTTGTCTTTGTCTGAATTATTTCACTTAGGATAATGCTCTCAAGATCCATTCATGTTTTTGCAAATGGCAGGATTCCTTTTTTATGACTAAATAAACATTCCATTATACCACGTTCTTTTTATCCACTCCTTGGTCAGTGAACACTTAGGTTGCTCCATGACTTGGCTATTGTAAATAATGCTGAAGTGATCATGGGGGTGTGGATATCTTTTTGAGACAGTGATTTTGTTTACTTCAAATAATGCCCAGAGGTGGAATTGCTGGATCATTGGGTAGTCTGTTTTTAATTTTTCTTTGATAAATCTCCAAAATGTTTTCCATGATGGCTGCACTTATTTACATTTCTACCATCAGTGCACATGGTTCCCTTTTTTCCACATCCTTGTCAACACTTGATATCTCTTGTCTTTTTTTTTTTTTTTTAATAACCATTCTAACAGGTGTGAAGTGATATCTCATGGTGGTTTTGATTTGTATTTCTCTGATCATTAGTCATGTTAGGTTCCTTTTCATGTACCTGTTGGCTCCTCTTTGCTGGAAAAATGCCTATTCAGTTTCTAAACCCATTTTTAATTAAATTAAAGAAAATTTTGATTGATTTTAGAGAGAGAAGGGGGGAGACAGAGAAAGAGAGAAAAATGTTGATTTGTTGCTCCACTTATTTATGCATTCATTGGTTGATTCTTGTATGTGTCTTGATTGGGAATCAACCCACAACCTTGGCTTATCGGGATGATACTCTAAGCAACTGACCTATACAGCCAGGACCTAATTGAACTATTTTGTCTTTTTTTTTTTTTTTAGTATATTTTATTGATTATGCTGTTTCAGTTGTCCCAATTTCTTTTCCCTTTGCTCCCCTCCACCCATTTACCCCTTTACCCACCAGAAGTACCACTCTCCATAATTCATGTTCATGGGTCATGCATATAAGTTCTTTGGCTTCACCCTTTCCTGTACTATTCTTAACATCCCCTGTCTATTTTATACCTACCAATTATGCTTCTTAATCCTTGCACCATTTCCCCTTTTCTCTCCCTTCCCCCTCCAAGCTGATATCCCTCTAAATGATCCCCATACCTATGATTCTGTTCCTCTTCTGATTTTTGCTTAGTTTGTTTTAGTTTTTATTTTTTTAGATTCTGTTGTTGATAGTTGTGAGTTTGTTGTCATTTTAATGTTCATAGTTTTGATTCTCTTTTTTTTAAATAAATTTCTTTAACATTTCTTATAATAATGCCTTGGTGATGATGAACTCCTTTAGCTTTACCTTGTCTGGGAAGCACTTTATCAGCCCTTCCATTTTAAATGATAGCTTTGCTGAATAGAGTAATCTTGGTTGTAGGTCCTTGCTTTTCATCACTTTGAATACTTCTTGCCAGTCCCTTCTTGCCTGCAAGGTTTCTTTTAAGAAATCAGCTGATAGTCTTATAGAACCCCTTTGTAGGTAACTCTTGCTGCTTTTAATATTCTCTCTTTATCTTTAGGCTTTGGCATTTTAATTATGATGTGTCATGATGTGATCCTCTTTGGGTCTAGCTTGTTTGGGACTCTCTGTGCTTCCTGGACTTATATGTCTATTTCATTTGCCAGATTTGGGGAGTCTTTCTTCATTATTTTTTTACATAAGCTTTCAATTTCTTGGTCTTCCTCTTCTCCTCCTGGCACCCCTATTATTTAGATGTTGGCACATTTAAAGTTGTCTCAGAGGTTCCTAAGCCTCTCCTTGTTTTTTCCAATTCTTGTTTCCTCCTTCTGTACTGGTTGACTGTTTATTTCTTCCTTATGTTCCAAGTCATTGATTTGAACCCTGGTTTCCTTCCCTTCACCACTGGTTTCATGTAGGTTTTCCTTTGTTTCACTTAGCATAGCCATCATTTCTTCCCTTATGTGTTTGTTGTACTTAATCTTGTCTGTCAGGTCTGTGAGCATTATTATCACCCAGTGTTTTGAACTCTGCATCTGTTAGGTTGGCCATCTCCTTGTTGCTCGGTTTACCCACTGGAACCTTGATCTGCTCCCTACTTTGGGCCATACTTCTCTGTCTCCTCAACTTGACAACCTTCTGTGTTTACCTCTGTGTCTTAGGTAGAGCTGCCACATCTGTTCTGTTGTAAGGGGTGGAGCCTTAAGTATTTGTCAGTGCAGGGGGTGGGGGGCAGCGACCTGTTTCAACACATTATGGTACTGTATGTGGGGGAGGGATCCAAGAGGGAACAGTGCTGCCTGCTCGGCACTATAGTACAAAAGAATTTTAAGGAAACAAAGAAACTCCCACTAGTGGAGAATATAATTCTGATCATAGAATAAAATGACCAGTAGAAGATTATAATATATTCATCAGCATTTGAGATACAATGAACACGTAAGAAAAAATATCCATGAATTCATGTGGATTTCTATGTATTTTGGTGGCAACAACTCTATGGAAGATTTTCGATTACAAAAGTAAAAATAAACAAGCAAGCTCTTTGATATTAAATAGCAATTGATTTAAAAATTAATTAATATTATAATGTAATAAACTGACCTTTAAGTAATGCAGCTTATTGTTTTTTTGTTTATTTGTTTATTATTATGTTTAATCCTCACCTGAGGACATGCTTATTGACTTTAGAGAGAGGGGAAAGGAGGGAGAGAGAAAGGGAGAGAAACATCAAAGTGAGAGGGAAACATCGGTTGGTTGTCTCTCATACACACCTTGACTGGGGACTGAACCCACAACCTAGGTATGTGCCCTGACCAGGAATCTAACCTGAGACCCTTTCATTAATGGGACTATGCTCCAACCAACTGAGCCACACCAGCCAGTGTGACTTATTGCATTTTAATAAACACTCCCCAAGGATTAAGTTATTAGTATAATGTTTTGCATACAGTAGGCCTTCAAAGTGGTGTAGACTAATTTCAGTTCAGTTCAGCTCATAACCTGTTTAGGGGAAAGAGAGAGAGAGAGGGAGAAAGTAAGGAAGACAGGGAAGAGAGAAAAGATAGGCACAGCAGAGCAAGAGATAGCAGATGCTCTGTAGGTTTCTAAAATAAATCATTTCCTGCTATCTTCTTCAGCTGTTTCTTGAGGCTTTAGGTTCCTTTTAGAGTGTAGAAGATTCCATTGGTTGCCTACTCAATATCTATTTCCCCATACTCATGTGCTAAAATGACCTTGAGTTTTTTCAAATAACCATCCTTCTCTATATGGCCATGTACTTGAGGGAGGCTGGCCTGATTCCCAGCCCTAGAGGGTAAACCCTAATTGGTCTCTGGCATTCTTATTTACTTGCCAGTAATTTCTTTAGAAAGGACACACAACTCAATATTGACCAATCAGAAATAAGAAATATGCTGGAAGCTTCTAGGAAAGGCTTTCTCACTCTTAAATACGACACAAGAAGGACACCTTCCTTTTCTTCAGTTAGGCAATGTTGTGTCTAAATGTGATTCCCAGGATCACTTCAGCTACCTTCTTATCAGGAGATAAGCGAGTCCATGGAAGAAGGTGATACCTTGTGAGGGCCAGGGCTACACAGCTTTGAACCTCAGTCCTGATGATGTCATTGAGCCACTAAATTTTCCATCCCTGGAGTTGCTACTAACCAGCCAAGTGACCTTGAAGATTGACCTAGACATCATTTTCCTCAGCTATAAAATGATGAAGGTGAACTTTTTTACTTGACCCATCTGGGACTCTTCAGCTCCACCATTAATCCATGGTTCTTGCAATCCATAAACCATTCACTGAAGTTACTGAACACTTAAAAAAAAAAAAAATTCTCACCTGAGGACATTTTTTAGTTGGTTTTTTAGAGAAAGAGGAAGAGAGAGAGAGAAGCATCAATTGTCCATACATGTCTAGGCTGGGGAATCAATCCGGCAACCTTTCAGTTATATGATGTTCCAACCAACTGAGCCACACCAGTCAGGGCACTAAACACTTCTTACTGGTAAAAGTATATACCATGGAAAATGCAAACATTAGTGAGCTCTAATGTAATTTTTCAGTATAATTTAAAAGAACACAAGTTTTAAAAGTTGACTAGGACCAAGCTATTAAAAGATTTTCAGAAAAGAGAGAGAGAGAGATTTTCAGGTGTTTTAAATATCAAAAGCTGATATGTGCCCAGTGTTGATAAAATGTGAGAAATAATTGGTAAGAGGCTCAAGTAAGTGCCCAGTAGCAGAATCTAGGCTGGAACCCCCACATTCTTATTATATTGGTCTCAGTGTAAAAGAAGAGATGGTCTATGCCAGACAATCACACCTCACCCATTTTTGTTTGAGCCATTATACCTTCATATTAAGATATTTTTGTCACTTGGGGATTTTTCTCACTATTCTAATTTTACAGCTTTGAAATTTCAGCTTCCATTAGATTAAATGAAATTGTCTTTTTCACCAGGAGGTTACAAGGACTATTCTATCTCTTTGCCTTTTGGGGTGTTGTCGCTGCTACCTGCTAACTTACATCCAGTGTTTCAAAGCCATTTTCTCTAGGTCTGGGTTTGCTAATGATTTAAAAAAACACTGAATTGAAGGAATATATGCACCCCTATGTTCACTTCAATATTATTTATAATAGCCAAGATCTGGAAACAGCTTAAGTGCCCATCAGTAGATGAGTGGATTAAAAAAAGCTGTGGTACATTTACACAATGAACTACTCATCCATTAAAATAATAATAATAAAAAATAAAGGAAATTTTGCCTTTTGGGACAGCATGGATGGACCTGGAGAGTATCATGCTAAATGCAATAAGCCTGTCAGAGAAAGATAAATACCATATTATCTCGCTTATGTGTGGAATATAAAGAACAAAATAAACTTATGACCAAAATAGAAACAGAGGCATGGATACATGGGACAGACTGACAGCTGTCAGAGAGGAGAGGAGTTGGAGGACTGGATGAAAGAAGTGAAGGACACCCCCTATATATATATATACACACACACACACACACACACGTGTGTGTGTGTGTATCTCACGGACAATAGTGTCGTGATAGCCAGAGGGAAAGGTGAAGAGGGGGACAGGGATAAAGGGGAGGAAATGGGGACAAAAAGAGATTTTGCTTGGGTGACAGATGCAGGACACGGTGTGCAGATGATGTTTGATTGAGGTACACTTGAAACCGGTATGGTTTTGTGAACCAATGTGACCCCAATAACTTAGAAAACAAAAACAAATTTCCTGACCTTTCAATTATTTACTCTTAAATATTTTCAAAGCAAAAAGAGAAAAAGGGATTTTTATATCAAATGGGGTTTTAAGCTAAATGATTTCTAAGACCATTTTTGCACTCTTGAGAATCCCTGAGAAGTAAACATTTTCCCCAATGGAATTTTTCCTATTTTTAAAACAACTATTAATGATCCTAAGTTATTGATAGAAAAGAAAGCTTCTTAGTCTAAAGCCATCTAAAGGCAGATTCATGTGTAGGCAAAGAAGCAAGGATTTTCAAGTGTCCTGGGATGTTCCCATTAGTCCAGCACCTGTGTTTGAAATGCCTGCATAAGTCAATTAGCCCCTGGCTGTCACAGAACTTGCCTCTGTCAAGAAAAGATGGACCAGCGTGTTCTCCAAATATTTTTCCAGGTTCAAAATTCCTATGAATCCATATGATATGAATTAGGAAATTTGTAGAGGCTTTGTGAACCAATGTCACCTCAGAGACTGTTATACTTTCCTTCATATAAATCAAATATTTGATGAGTCCCTAAAATTTACAAGGTAGTATGCTTTTATTTCATGCAAAAATTAAAATGCTATAGCCAGAAAATGAAGCCAATAAAAATGTAAACACCACCTTAGAAACTCTGGACAAAGAAAGCAGGTGATAAATATAGTAGTAAAAAGGGAGTAAATCCTGCAATTTGTGGCCTAAATTAAGTTATACTTTAGTTTCCTATCTATATAATGGTAGTATATCAAGTGCTTATGACTATTCATAAAAGCCACCTGTTTAATAGAGGACTTAAATATGATTTGGAACTCTTAAAACTAATAATAATCTTACCTAATGCTTTTTTAAAAAGTGTACAAACTCTCTTTTGGTCATAATGGTTCTAACATCGCAACTATCACTGTCATGAGACAAGCTTTTCTCTGAACAGGGTCTCCTCTTTGGAAATAATGTTCAGGAAAGCCAGTTTGTTTTCCCTGCCCTGCCTCATTTCCTCTCCTTTGTTTTTCCCATGATGCCCTCTGCTCACAGACACAATTCCACCCCTGTTTCTGTCTAATCATAAATTCTTCAAACTATCTGCCTACGTTTCAGAATTATCACATCATACCACACCTGAATCCCTGGGCTCTTCCCTCAGCATATTTCTCACTAGCCTGGAGCCTTGGTATGCCCTGGATGCCTGGGTACCCCTGAGTTAGAGCACTCTTTCCCCTCTCCCCCTTCTCCCCAATTGGCTGGTCCATGGCTACAGCATCTGCCTCAGCTGTCGTGTCTGCCTTCTCGTCTTCCCTACCCTCCTCCTAGGATCAGCCAAGCCCTGCCAGGCCATCCTGTAAAATAAGCCATCAGTATCTCGGAACTGACCAGGAGACTCAATTTTCCAGCGTTGTGGCTGGCCTCCTAGCTTAAACACCCATTTCCGCTCCTTTCATCAGAAGTTCCAACTTTTGCTTAGAATCCACCTTTTCCCAATTTCAGTCCAGGCGAACCTCTGTTCTAAGTGCTAGCGGATGGAGTTTGAAACCCAAGATAGGCTATTTCTACAGTGATTGGTGCAGAGGCGGGAATGTGACCTAAAATGACCCAAGCAGAGGAAAATGTCAAACATCCCCTGGAAGTAGCAGGATGATTGCTTCCACTTCTCTGCTTAAATTTAAACCTGAAAGGTTGTAACTGAAGCAAGCTTGACACTAACAATTGCAGGTCACAGAGCAAGAGAACAAATGGAGGGCTATAGAACCATATGCCTAAATATGTAAAAATTATAAAACCACATACATTGTTAAATACAAACTGTCATTTTCCCTATCTGGACAAATATACTTTCACAATGACCTGAAAGTCCAGGTTCAAATTCTCAGACTGAGATTTCTACTTTGGAACATGGCTGGATGAAAATCTAACACCTACTTTGACCCATCACCCCTTCTCAGTCCTGCCTCAATTCTGTATCACAAGAGGACTCAAGCCATGTGTGAACATCCTAGCCTGTCCACCTGAATTCCATACCCACCCTCTGCAAACAGCTACCCCTTGGTCCTAAAGGTACACAAACTGGCAATTCAATTCAACCTCAGTTAGATGGACTCAAAGGAGGAGGCCCACATAGGGCTGAGAAATAACTTGGAGATTTCTTGGCAGGGAATTCTTGGTTGGGTCTATGGTACCCCGAGTGTGATCTAGAAGGATGTGAGAAAGTTCCAGGGTAGTATGTCCTTGGGCACCATGGGGAGGGACCTAGTTGGAGGAGAGCCAGAGAAGAGCCCTCTATAGTGAAAGATCCAGGGGAGGGGCCCTTTTGCCTGGATCTAAAAGTGTCACTTAACTGTAGGCCACCATTCCACAACCATGAGGGTTGTTGCCTTAGAAAAAAAAATCTAACACACCAGAGAAAAAAAGAGCCAAACAATAAGACTGAAAGAACTAGGTTATGGTTACGTCATGTGAGTCCCCACACAAGCCACACCTGCCACCAACTATATCTTGGGACTGTCCAGGTTTATGAGCTAGTTCATTTGGTTTTTGCTCAAGCCAATTTAAGGTGAGGCTTCTGTCACTTGACCACTTAAAGCATCATGTCTGATAGGCTTCTTGATAATGGTGTGTGAATGACTCATGTCTGGGCTGCTCTGCTTCCTAAAACTGTGGGATTAACCTTGATCTAGCCAATCTCTGCAAATGATAGAGTTTCCCCCACACTCACCCTGGTGGGGAGGGAGTTCTATGTCCAGCGTTAAGTCGCTTCCTTGTCAGCCCTGTTATGCTTAGGCACCAGCCTGCCTCATACCTAATCCTCCTAGTTTATAAGGGGAAGGAGTTATAAACTGCCAAACAACTCATTAAAGTTTTGCTAAAATTGTAACACCCAACAATTGAGCCAGTCAAGATACATTACATTGTGATAAACCACAAAGAAAACACTTAAACAACTATGAAGACTATAGTCTTGAAAACATAATTCTTCATAATCAGCTTCTTTAATAAGGGCATCCAAACATGTGGGAAGGAAATAAATGCTATTTTGAAAACTGGTTCTTCTATTTATTGACAAGTTTTGTTCATCATTTAAGAAGACGTGTATTTGTGTATGAACATATGTTTTTTCTGTGTCCTCTCCAATGGCTTATCTGATTTTAGTACCAGTTAATAAAGTTCAGCTCAGAATTCTCATCCCCTAGATGAGACTCTAAACCCCAAAAGTTAACCTCTTGAGGTGATATGGAACACTGTATGAGAATAAAGAGAATGAATGAATGGATGGATGAATAAGCATATAATACTTTATTAACTTTATTTTATGTATAACTATGTTCCCTATAAAATCATGCCCTAATGAAGTGTGTCACTTTTTTTTTAAAGATTTTATTTATTTTCAGAGAGAGGGTAAGGGAAGGAGAAAGAGAGGGAGAGAAACATCGATGTGTGAGAGAACAGTTGATCAGTTGCCTGTTGTATGCCCACAACTGGGGACCTGGCCCGCAGGCATGTGTCCTGACTGGGAATCGAACCAGCGACTTCTTGGTTCGCAGGCTGCCACTCAGTCTGCTAAACCACACCAGCGAAGGCACTTTTCTGTTTTTTTAATAAAAAGAAAAATGTTGAGGGTGAGAAGTCATATGTGGATTTTCAAAAGTGAATACTGTAACATAAACTTTATAAGGTATTATTCCAACCACAACTCCTTCCTAGTTGTCTAAGAAACAACTTCCCCTCATCCCACAGATACAGGGTCTGTCTCTGTTCCATTTATGCAACATGTCACACCACCATCCCTCTCGTCTTTGGCCACAGAGAGGAAGGAACTATGAGCAGAAATAAAGCTGATATATATATATATATATATATATATATATATATGTATTTTTTTTTTTTGTCTGAGCATATCCTGAAACTCTGCAATTACTTTACTATCACTTGAACACGAATTTACTCCTGATACATAAGGGGTTTGAAAATAAAGATCTCTCCCCTGAATTTCTCAGCAATCATTAGATGTCTAATCAATTGCTAACACCCACAGTGACTCAAATAATCAGCAAACTTGAACATATTGAACTTTACCTCTTGGTTTTAATGGTCTTTATGTATTCTGTATTTAAAGTGATTCCAGTACATGTTGGAGCTGTTCCTGAGTAAAAGAAAAGAAAGATTTACTATATGCCTGTTTTTTTCTAACCTTGATTAATGCCCCACACCTTCTTCTTCTGTTTTTTTTAAACAGAACAAAATTTCTATAAAAACCTCCTTATCACTTAAACATTTGTATTAGTTTGCTAGGGCTGTCATAACAACATACCACTGGGTACCTTAAACAACAGAAATTCATTTTTCCACAACTCTGAAGGCTAAAAGCCTGAAATCAAGGGGTCAATACAGTTAGTATCTTCCGAGGCCTCTCTTCTTGACTTTTATATGGCAGTTTTTTTTCTGTGTCTTCACAAGTTTTTTTGTTTTTTGTTTTCTGTGTGTATCTGTCTAGATTTCTTCTTTCACGGACACCAGTCATAATGCATTAGGGCTACCCTAATGCCATCATTTAACTTTAATTACCTCTTTAAAGTCTTTATTTCCAAATATAGTCATATTCTGAGATACTGGAGGGCTAGGACTTCAACATACTAATTTTTTTGGTGAAGGGTGAGACAAGTCAGTCCATAACAATGTTTCATCAATATTTTCTGAGTGCCTAATGTGAGCTGTTTTAAAGATTGGGGACAACTATGAAAAAGAAAAGTCCTACCGAGGCCCAAGTCTTGAAGGGCATCTTTTATTCTATTTAAGCATCTATGAAAGAGACCCCAGAGTAGAAGAGATGGCAATTTCTCTCCCACGTGAGAGTCCCAGGTGGACAGCCTGGGCCTGCAGCCTGGCTGGGCAACCCTTGCCCCAGCTTCCTCTCTGGGCACAGGGTAGATTCTTGGGCTCTCACCACCTCCCCCATATCACCACCAGCAGGAAGGAAGATGGGAGGTGCACACTCCTTATAAGGACATGACCAGGAAGTTGCACTTATTATTTCTGGTCAAAAGAAGGTCATACATCCACAGATGGCTGTAAGGAAAGTTGAAAAAATGTGATCTGAATCGAAGTGGTCATGGGCCCAACACCATTTACTGTGGATAAAAGGGCAGATGGGTAGAGGGGACAGTTAATGGGGACAGAGACCATAAACAGGCAATGGTTTTATGTGGTGTAATAAGGGAGAAAGGGACACTATGTACACAAACAGCAAAGGCTGGATTAAAGAAAGAGATGGGGGAAAAGTGGGAACCAGAGACCCAAGGCCAGAGAGAGAACACATGAGAAAGAAGCTGTCTGGGTTCCTAGAGCTTTATATTCCTTATTTTATAATTTTAAATAGCTTATGAGTTCACGTTTTAGTTTCTTTTTAAAGTGATTTTCTTATTTATAGTTCCCTATTAACCTGCCAAGCAAGTACTTGCTTTTAATGAACAATTCAGAAAACTAGGTCTTATTGCTTATTCTTACTGCACAGTAATAGCCATGACGGCAAGTGGGAAAGATGTAGCTCCACAGTCTCTTAATATTATAATATACACTGATATTTTAACTAGGGAATCACAAAAGGAGGTATGTATAAAAAAAGGTATGAATGAAAGAGCTGGGAGTTATTGGTAGGACTTGCCAAATGTGTTAATATCTTCCATATTTTTTAGTAAAACATCCTCTTAAAGAACTAGTCCTCAACTTCTGGTTAATCTGGAGGCATAGGTAGACATACTTCACCTCCTTGAGCAACCACAGAAAGAATTGCAACCATGTCTAAAAACACTCAGAACCATCAGAAAATCAAGCTGGATGGAAGTCTGACAACCAAGGATTTAAAGAAGCCACATTCCTCCAGACAGGTAGGAGGGGCAGAGTGGCAGTGTGGCGTGGAGAGGCTGTGCAGCGGAAGTGGCAGAACTGATGGTCTCATGTTCACATGTGGTGGATGAAAATCAGGAGGGATGCCTTGGGAAGCATCGATCCCAGTCCCAGTTCAGACCTCACAGCCCAGAGTGCTAGCACAGGGAAGATAAGACCCCATTACCCCGGGGTGTAAAAACCAGTGGGGGTTGGGGTGGTGAAAGAAACTGCTGGATTTTCACTGCTTAAAGGGCCGCATGGACTTACAACATACCCAAACCTTCCCACTCTGGATTTCAGCACCAGGGCAGCAGCTGGAAGGGCACCAGTCACATACAGGAAGTGAGTGAAGTGACTGGAAATGAGGCAAGTACCGAGCAAACCTCCAGAAGCCAGGCAGAGGTATCATCACCTCTTCAAGCCCTTCCCCCACACAGAGACATAGAGCAATATAATGGGTTGCCCCACCCTGGCAGTTTCCTAAAGCTCCACCCCATACTATTTACAGGTGTCTTTGCTACATAGGCCATGATACAAAACAAGGAGTAAAAGCAGATCTACCTATTACACAGAAGCAAACACAGGGAGGCTGCCAAATTGAGGAAGCAAAAAAATATGGCCCAAATAAAAGAACAGAACAAAACCCCAGAAAAAGAACTAAATGAAGCAGAGATAGCCAACCTAGCAGATGCAGAGTTCAAAACACTGGTGATCAAGATGCTCAGAGAATTCATTCAGTATGGCAACAACATAAAGGAAGAAACGAAGATTATGCAAAGTGAAATAAAGAAAATTATACAGGGAACCAATAGTGAAGGGAAGGAAGCCAGGATTCAAATCAATTTTGAACATAAGGAAGAAATAAACATTCTACCAGAATGGAAAGAAAAAAAAAAGAATTAAAAAAAAAAGGATAGGTTTAGGAACTTCTGGTACAACTTTAAATGTACCAATATCTGAATCATAAGGGTGCCAGAAGGAGAAGAAAAAGAGCAAGAGATTGAAAACTTATTTTAAAAAATAATGAAAGAAAACTTCTCTAATTTGGTGAAGGAAATAGACCTACAAGTCCAGAAGCACAGAGAATCCCAAACAAGTTGGATCAAAAGAGGACCACACCAAGGCACATCATAATTAAAATGCCAAAGACTAAAGATAAAGAAAATCTTAAAAGCAGCAAGAGAAGAGAGTTACCTACAAAGGAGTTCCCATAAGGGTGTCAGCTGATTTCTCAAAAGAAGTTTTGCAGGCAGGAAGGGACTGGCAAAAAGTTTTCAAAGTGATGAAAAGCAAGCACCTACAGCCAAGACTACTCTATCCAGCAAAGCTATCATTTAAAATAAAAAAGCAGATAAAGTGATTCCCAGACAAGCTAAAGCTAAAGGAGTTCATCATCACTAAGCCTTTATTATATATAATATTAAAGGGACTTATTTAAGAAAAAGAAGATTAAAACCATGAATGTTAAAAAGGTAACAAATTCACAACTATCAACAACTGAATCTAAAAAAAAACAAAACAAAACTCAAACAAACAAACTAAGCAAACAACCAGAATAGGAACAGTCAGAGGTATTGAGATCATTTGGAGGGTTATCAGCTGGGAGGGGGAAGGGGGGGAAGGTGCAGGGATTAAGAAGCATAATTGATAGGAACAAAATAGACAGGATAGTGTTAAGAATAATGTAGGAGATGAAGAAGCCAAAGAACTTACATGCACGACCCATGGACATGAACTAAGGGGAATAGGATTGCTGTAGGGATGGGGGGTACCAGGTGGAGGGGGACAAAAGGGGAAAACCTGGGACAACTGTAATAACATAATCAATGAAATATACTTAAAAAAAGAAAAATAGTCTCATTACAAAATGTTCCATACATATTAGAAATTGCTCCAACAGGATTGTATAGTTTGTTTTTAAATAAGGTTTTTCTGTATGGTATAATAAATACATGCAAAACTATCCTAATCAAAAGTCTTGACCTACTTACTAGTGGTTGTTGAAAACCATAAAGCTCATAAATTCAGATGATCTCATAAATGTTTAAAATGGAACTAAATTTACTTCATGCATTTCCTAGATAGATTTCTACATGATGTTGCATAAAATACTTGTAGATAAAAAGAAATCTGAGATTCCAAAATTTGCTTGTAAGTATTTGGACTTTGGACACTGAACATCACCCCAGTATCCTTTGGGAAATTACTCCTTCTGCTTTGGAAATACTATTGGTAAAATGATCAATCCAGGTCCCTTTTTTCCCATTATGTATGAGAAAGAGGCCTTTACAGGCTCTTTCCACCAGAGCTTTTTATTCAATAACCAGATGGAGCTGGAGGTCAGCACTTGATGTAAGCTAGGTCAAGTTGAACCTCACTCCTGGGAATTTAAATCATGAATAGAGTGAAAATGAAACTGACATTGGTAGGATTTACTCATTCCTGCACCAGCACTTGGCTCATTGAACCTAGGCATCGGTCTCTGAAGATGATTTGCATAAATTCCATGAGTTCCCATATAATTCCATTGTCCTTAGATTTAGCAGACTTATTTTGTGTTGTTTTCAATTCTAACGCCCTAACTGATTTACCTTCTATCTACTGATTTATAAATTGATCATATTGAACTATCATAACAAGACTGGGGATAAAAAGCAAAATAACACACACAACAACCCTACAACCTATGAAGGAACTTTGTAAGTACCGACAATTGAAAAGACAGACAAAACAGGAAGTTGCAGCAAATTTTCCCAAAAATTTAAAAAATCTTTACAAACATGGTAATTGTCCCCAATAAAAAAGGAAATGTATCAAAGAAAAAAATAGTCAACTTCATCAGTAATCAAAGATAAATTAAAACTGTACACCATGTTTTCCTATCAAATTGAAAGTTATTTAAACATCCATACTGTTGAAAGGGTGGTGAGATGAGCACTTTCTTAAATTTCTGGTGGGTGTATAAATGATTATGCATTTTCAGGAAAGCAATCTGGCAATATATGTAACAAGAACCATCAAAATGTTTATATATCGTCCTAGTTAGGTAAGCAGAGCTAGTATGAGGGCCACATAATATGGGATTTATTATTATGTAAATAGACCTTACACCATTGTGGGGAAAGCTGGGAAGTGAAAGCCAGACAGGGGTTGAGAATCACAGAGTGTCACTAACCAATACTGAAGCCCTGGGGTGGGTGGTCAAGGCAGAGAAAATCTGAAACATGCAAAGGGGGATTCGGATTCTTGGGGAGGTCTCTGGAAGGCCACTGCCTCTGGGCACCCCTGGCCAGACATGAACTGACTGGTCTGGGCCACTGTCCATCAGCAGGGCTCGTGGATGGGAAGCACGGCTGAGTGCCAAGGGCAGAGTGGGGACCACTTGGAACTCACCGAGCAGCTCAGTTCCTGACAACAAAGACCTTCAAAGAGTAAGCGAGGTGCTGCCTCACTTCTGCTGCCCAAATTTCAAATTAATTCCTCTTTCAGCCAACTTTACCTCTTAACTGTGCAGTGAAAGGAATTCTGGGTATCCTAGTTATCAGCTTAACCAACTTGATCATAGCACAATCCAGCACTCATATCTTTTGATTCTGTAGTCTCATTCCACATTTAGGAATAGATCCTAATGAAATGGATAATGTCACCAAAGATTAAATAAAAATATAACTACAGCTACCACAGTTAAAACAGACAAAATTAGAAATGAGTTAATTGTCCAACAATAGGAGAATGGCATAATAGATTAAGGCAAGACAGACAAGATTTTCATGAACTCATTTAATAAATTACTTGAAATGACTTTGAGTGACATGGTTGTGTTCTCATGATATAGAATGAAAAAAGTAAACTATTCTTACATTCGCATTACAAGTTTGGAAACATATTCATAGATTTAATTTTCTTCTTATACTTCTGCATACCCTTCTCATTCTTCACAAAGCAGTCAAAGTAATTTTTTAAAAATGTGGACCAAATCACATGTCTCCCTTGTCTAAAATCAGTGAGAGCCCATTGCAAACCCTACCCACTGTCTGCAAGGTCCTTCCTGATCCTGCCTTTGTTGGAGGCATTAGCTGCATCTTCAACTCCTTACTGATTGGCTCATTCAACTCCAGCCCCATTGAGCTTCGGCCAGTTCCTAGCCTAGGCTAACATCTCTCCTACCTTAAGGGCTTGGCAAGTATTACTCTCACTTCACATGCCCTTGCCCCAGATCCTGACCAACTTCTTCTCATTCTTCAAGTCTCAGCTCAAATATCACCTCCTCTAAGAGGCCTTTCTCTGTGCACCTCATCTATGTCTGATTCCCCACCACGCCCAGCACTTGTTCCCCATTTCATTGCCCTGATTACTTCGTCCTTAACCAAAATGATTAGTTTTGATTACTAGCAGGCAGAGCCCATGACAGCAGGGACCTTTTCTGTCATATTTGTTGTGGTTCCCTGTGACTGCAATAAAGCCATCAAAGTTCTGTTTTCACTGAATAGATGAATTAGTTTTCTGAGTCTTCTATAGTGAGCATTCCCCCTTTTGTAGTAAGGAAACTATATTTGGGAGGAACATGTTACTCGAAGGACAATCTTGTGTCAGGACAGATGGTCATCTGTTATATAACTTAAGCCTTCTCAATGATCACATCTAGTAATTATCCAGGCCTATTTTGGATGTTCTATTCCTCTTACAAGGTCTAGGTAGGAGTCTCCACTCTACAGAGAGATGTGAATTAAATGTCTGTAAAAGCACAGGAATCTGGAAATAATTCTTTCTTATAAATTATCTCATACGCAGAACCCATTTTACCATAATAACACCCTGTAAGACTCGAAGAGATCATGCATTCAAAGGCTATTTTAGGGCCCCACCCGCCTCCTCTCCCAGCTCGGTGGTTTAGTCACTCTCAGCACCTCTGGTTTGCTTTATCAGCACCACCCTCTCAGGCCCTCCTGCCTCCGTGTCCTACCCTGTCCTGATCAATGTGTCATCCCCTCCTACTGGTGAATCCTTGTTTCTCTGTCTTTCAGGCCCTGCTGTCTGACAAAATTTCAACTATAGAGAAATCTAACTGCCTGTCCTCTCCCTGTCTGTGTCTTGGCTTTACAGTGTCTCTGGAGTAGCAAACTTTTATCACCTTTTATCTCAGATTGCCTTTTTATGTTCCAATCTCAGGTTTGCCTTGCTTACTAGCTGCTCAAATAGAAAGGAAGAGGTGAGGCAAGGCTAAGGCACCTTCCCGAGCCAACAACACGTACACACAGGGTGGGAGGCAGTTAGTTTTAGTTGGTGCCTTCCTTCTACTGCAGTGGCCAAGTGGCATCCAGGCAGCTGACACGTATTAGCTCACTTGGTAGAAAGCCAGCAGCAACAGGGTGCTACCTACTCCCTATAGCAGGTCTCCAGTCTGGGGAAGTTGTCTCATTCTTTTGGGGGAAGGGCTAAGTTTTATATATAAAGAAGGAAACTCATCAGAGTAGAGCTTCAGTTAAGTTTTATTTAGAAGCTGGAATAAACAGGTCAACCTATTTCTCAAAAATTCACTTCGGGGATTTTTTGTAAGACGATCTTTGCCAAAACAATCAATAAAAAATTTCTAACACTCTCCTCTGCTTGATGGGCATAACTGTCTTTAGCAAGCGTGAGTCCCAGCAAAGGCAGAACAATAGGCAACTGTCTGGCATGTAACTGGACAGTCTGGTCTATTTTGTGCTCACCTGACTCTCTGTGAATTCTATGGCAAGTGAAACTCTGTGTGACAGGCTCCTTTTTTAGACTCTGAAACTGGAAGTTATTTTATTCTGTTTTAAGGTTGCATAAATTTTGGTATCAGTCTCAGCAAGTTTTCATCCTTCCAGTGTTTCCCTAAGGGAAAATGGACAATTATCAGAAAGGAGCCGCGGAGAACTTCCTCTTGCTTATTACTAAGAGCTGCTGGAGAATAATCATCACCCCACGGGTCAGATTGATTTCACTATAAATTTGTGGACATTCACTCCAGCTGGGCCCACAACATTCCCAGTGAACCCTGTGTTTCCCAACTCACTTCTTTCTCTTATTCTCAACAATACCTTCTCTACTATCAAAACTCCAGTTCACGCTCAGAAAATAGAAGCTATCTAAAAAGCGCTCTCTCCATTCTCACTATAATTATACAAAACTGCTTTGATCCAACCTTCCTCCTTCCATTGCTTTTACCATAGCAAAGGTCTCATTCTTCTCAAAGTGTTTTCCTCCCTTGATATCAATTATACCAGATTCCCTGGCTTTCCGCCTCTCTTTTGGAACATGTCCTTTCAGCCTCTTTTTGCAGGGTCTTTTTACTCTGCTCTAAAAGCTTGTGCTCCTCAGGGCTCAGCCCAAGGCTGTTTGCACTTCTTACTCTGCATACTCTACCTGGGCAGTTCCACTTCTAATGAATTCTAATCCCAGATTGATATCCCAGCTCCTTCCTGAGCTCCAGATGCATAGATCCAATGGTTCCATTCAGCAAATATCGAACTATACTTAGCATTAACTACTGCCTCCCCTAACCATCCTCTTTTTCTTCTTCTTCCTTCTGTCATAGCAAGTGACATTACTACCTGGTCATTTTTGCCCAAGCTCAAAAATTACTCAGCTTGACTCCCATCCATCCATATACTAAATTATCTTTCTTTTTTTTTAATACTTTACAATTCTGTCCACTTCCCTCCAATCACAATGCCAGCACTGTGGTCCAAGACACCATTATCTCTTGCCTAGGAAACTGTAACAGACTTCTTTTTTTTTTTAAATTATGTTTTATTGATTGCTGGTCCTGAATTCATTGTTCTCTCTGCAGCCTATGGGATTGTTTTATAACCCTTTAAAAATGTCAGTTCCTTGTTAAGGCTTTTCAGTATTTCTCCCTTGCCCTAAGGATAAAGGCCAAGTTTTATGTCAGAGTGCATAGGTATGCGACCATCTAATTTATCATCCATGTGGGGCACAGTGGCGAGTAAAAGGAAATGCTGTTCATTATTATGAAGGAACATGTTTTTTAAAAAAGAGTCAAATCATGTGTATTGCCATGCTCTTTGTCTCATTAATTAATCCTTCTCTAGATCTAAATTTCCTTCTCGAAAACATAGAAATCCTAACAGTAAATACACGGTTCTTCCCATAAATCACAATATGTTACAGCTAAACCAAACACTTGGTATTCCCTCTGTGGTTTGTATTCTGCTTGCAAAGCTTTCTAGTTTATCTTCAGGTTTTTTACAAGCTGCTTTTCCTGCCCTTTCAGCTCCTCTTTCACGTTCCCAAAGCAAGACCTAGCTATAACTTTACCAAAGACTTGGGGGTCTGTGGAACAGAAACGTATGCAGCAAGCCTGGCACTGGACAGAAGTGCTTCAGGAGTTCATAACCGCACCTTTCCAAAGGAGAGTCTGACCTTTGACTTTATTTCTTGATGTGTTGCTAAGACAAAATTCACCTGCCCCACCCTCCACCCCTGCCTCCTCCCCAAAGTTTATGCCTCCTCCCAACGACTGCCTGCCCAGAACACAAACGCCCCTCTCATCTGAGGACTAGCAACAGAGGAAAGTCTAAGTTTCCCCCTCTTGTCCGGTGTAGAGCCGGCCGCAGCCTGGTGTGTGTCATCACGTGCAGCCCAGTGCCTAGGAGTCCTTAAACCTCTCAGATCTAGAAGGATTTGGCTTCGTCTGTGCAGTCACAAGGTCCACTGAAAGTTTCCAATCATCCCCCGCCCCCCAATATTCACCTGCTGTCACAGACACTCAGTGACATAGGAAGGTGCTACAAGTTTTCAAAACATTTAAAATTCCACTGCAGATGGAGCACCCTTTCCATATAAAATAGTTTTTGTTAGTTTATTCAGGGAACAGATTGAGCTGTCAGAAATTCCTGTGTGTGATCGTTGCATTTTAAAGCATATTAACGGTCATTTGTGCATGCTTGCCGTATGAGTACAAGAAAATGAGTCAAGTGTGAGTCAAGGACCCCCTTTTTTATCCCTTATTTCCTTTTTCTCAGTAATCCTTCTAAAGCTTCCTGTTTCTTGACATAATTTCAGTGAAATTAAACTTTAACAAAGTCACTTCTCCAGACAGTGCTGGAACAACTAGATATTCATGTGGGAGAAAAAATAAACCTCAACTCATACCTCACAGCATACACAAAAATTAATCTGAGATGGAGTATATACCTAAACATAAAATCTAAACCTATAGAGCTTCCAGAAAAATATCTTTGCAATGTTGGAATAGGCAAAGACTTCCTGAGGAAAAGGCAGAAAGTACCACAAAAGGGGGAAAAAATGATAAACTGGACTTCATCAAAATTAAACATTTTCAAAAGACAATGTTAAGAGAATGAATACAGAAGCCACAGAATGGGTGAATGTTTGTAACACATACCTCTGACCAAACACATGTGCCCAAAATATATAAAGTACACCTATAACTTAATAATTTAAAAAATCCAATCTTAAAAAAGATTTGAACAGACACTTCACAAAAAGGATAATAAATGGCCAGTAGACACTTGAAAAATGCTTATCATTAAGTTCTCATAAAAATACAATTTTAAACCACAAGACATTACACGCCCATTACAATGGCTAAAATGAAAAAGAATAAAAAACTCCAAATGTTCATATATTGCTAGTGGTGGTATAAAATGATATAACCACCCTGGGATTGTTGTTCAGCAGTTTCTTATACAGTTAAACATTCACTTACCATAAAATTCAGCACTCATACTCGTAAATATATACCCAGTGAATGAAAAGATGACTACACAAAGACCTATATGCAAATATTTACAGTAACTTTTGTCCTGGTAGCCCTAAATTTGAACCATCCCAGGTATCCACAAACAAGAGAATGGATAAACAAACTGTGCTGTAGCCATATAGTAGAATACAACTCAGAAATATAAAGGAACTAACTATTAATACAACAACAAGGATGAATCTCAGGAACATGCTTGACTAAAAGAAGCCAGGCTCAAAAAAGATCACATACTGTATGATTCCACTGACATGAAGCTCAAGAACAGGCAAAACTCATCTACAGTTGTAGAAATCAGAACAAAAGTTGCTTGAGGGGTGCAGGTGGTGGGGGATGGCTGGGAATAGGCCAAGAGAACATTCTGCTACGATAGAACCTTCTGTATCTCGATAGGAGTGTGCATTGCCTAGGTGCCAAACTGAAACCTGTGTGTCAGTTTTGTCCAGACTAATCAAATGTGCACATAAGAGCTATCTGTTTCTCTCTATTTAGCTGCTATCTCAATTTTTAAGAATTTGAGCAGCTTAAAATAATATAATAATTTCATTTGGACTCTGCTACATGGATTCATTCATCCTACTAACTCTACTAAATAATGGTCAACTACCCAATGGTGGTGATGGAAAGCAGTTCATATGTGTTGTCTAATTAGCTAAAACTATCATTGCTATGAATCTTCTGAATTTTGCTAAACATAGCGACAGGTTTATTTTAACTTCTGTTTTCAACTGTAACACACCAAAGGTGTGCTATAGAAAATGACTGATTTTTCAACTCAATTCCCTCAATGCTTTTCTCCAACATATGACCCTCTTACATGTTTTTGTTCATCTTTATTTTCTGATCTGAACTGTCTTCAGCATTTTATGCCTTGCCACCTAAATCCCATTAGTTCATCACAGCCCAGTTCCAGTGCCATTTCCTCTGTGAAGCTTGTATTCCACCCTGCAGCTGACAGAGCTCTCAAGTCTTTCCTGAACTACTAAAGCAATTTTCTCTCAAGTACTAATTCCCAGGATGATACAACAGCTTAAAATATATTTGCAACTTCTTTTCTGGGACAGCCTCTTTTTCTAGAATGCAGGCCACACAGGGTGAAGCCACAGAAGGTACTCAAATGCCTCACTAAATGTTTGAACTCCATAAAATATTTAATCTCATATATTATGGATCTTCTTCCCCTTAACCCAGAGCATACATGTAAAAGGATAAATAATTTAAATGTAAACTCTTATGGTTAAAATATGTTGTTCTCATAACTAAGGTCATTTTATATATTACAGTCATTATACTGGAGAAAGTTCAACAAAATAAGACAAAGGTGATTGACAATTTCCATTTTATCCAAAGACAAGAGACAGGTTTGACTAGAAGTATCTATTTTGAACAGGCACATCATATATTTATGAGAGCTCTATATGAAGACAGCTCTATATTTCAAATTATTTGTGGCAGTGGCAAATATTTAACCAATTCATTAATGAGAATATTTTATACTTTCATTGCAAAGGTTAGTTGCATTGTGTTGTGTGGGAGCCTCTAGTATGTATTAAGGATCACCACTAAATAAATATATTTTAGGTTTCAGGGTTTTTATGAGTATGTTATATTCTTCATGACTGAGGCTCACATCAGTCAGTCCTGTACTATAATGGCAATGAGGGGAGCAATGCTAATAAATGACGATTCATTACACTGGATGCCCAGACTCTGCTTCATGACCTTACTAATTGTTTTCCCAGTTCATTTCCCAGGACATTAGCCAGTGTCCATTCTCACTAAATAAATATTTCAAAGACCCTGCCAAACAAATATATATATAGAATGTAGGGATTAATATGGCATTAAACAAATGACAGTATCTTAACTATACTATACATCAGATACTAAGGTAGTTAGTTAAAGATATTTACTAAGTTAAAAACCACCAGAGGGCAGTTTAATACAATAGTGATGGAATACTTAGAAGTATGGTAGTATTTTTAAAGTCATTCTAATAAATTAGATACTATAGATATAGAAAAAAGAATAAAAACAGACACATTTAATATTTTAAAATTTCACTTATAATAAATGTTTCTGAGTTTGGCATATTTGCATTATATTTTATATTTAGGGCACTTTTAAAGTTGATCTTCAAATATAAATGTGAAGTAAAACCATCTGCTTCCCTTCTTGTTTTTGGCAGTGGAAAAATTGTCCAGGATGTTAAGCAACTTGGCTAATATTATATTTTTCTAAATGTGACTTTAGGTTCTCCCCTCTCTGAAGTGGCCAGTGCTTATTCTGTAAGAAGGAAGTGGCACCACTTCATTCTTTCTAACTTATTGGAATTAAAAATGAAGATGAAGCTAGTAATGATAATTCTATTTAAAGTTAGTTTCATACTTTTTATATAATTTATATATTCATATCTTTGTGCTTTGTTTATTCCTCTGGTTTGAATGTTCCATGAGGTCAAGGTTATGTACTTCACAGACCTTGCCAAATGCAGTGGCTAGCAGTAGGCTTTCAATTATTATTATTTTTGTCTTAATTAAGTAAGTTGCCATAAATTCTTAAGGGACTAACACTTCTGAAGACTATTCTGTGTTTTCATTTTAATGCCTCCCAGCCACTCATCTACCCACCTACCCATCCATCCATCCATCCATCCATCCGTCCCCATGGACATCTAACCCTCAAAGACAATCTTCAGAATGGGTTGCTCTCTCTTGGATAATTGAAAAAAAGAAACTTTCTCAGTAACAAATACCCAGTTTAAAGACCTTCCTTCTAGAATACATAAAGTTGCTTGAGTGGTCTTTCCAATAAGGGCAGCTTCACTTTAAAGACTGACCACCTTCCTCGACTCTTCCTGTGGGCCAATGCCATGGTGAAAGCGTGTCGAAGGGTTCATTATGCTCTGCTTCCCTCCCTAAAGCCCTGGTTGCTGGTTATGAACTACTTTTTGACAAACTGAAACATGAAGCCTTTCTTCTTTCACATGGTTTATGTCACTTATTTTGTAATATGCCAAAGCTTTTGAAGAAAATTTATTGCCACTCTTGTTGCTTCTTAATAAAAAAATATGGGCACCAGGACTCTGCCCTAGACCATGATTTCTTCTCACTTATAACTCATAGCTTTCTCCACCACCTTCCTAATCTGTACCTTGAGCCCTGACTGCTTTCCAAAAATTCAGGCTTTTGTACCCACCTGAATAACCCACCACCCCCACCCCCACCCACAGTGGGAAGGGAAGGAAAGGGAGAAGAAAGAAGAGCGAACAGAGAACTTGGATGGTTTTGTAGAGTTTACCTTTCACCTCTTCTCTTTAGCAGCATAAGGCAGCCTAAGGAGAGTAGAAATGTCAGTGGGTCGTTTTTAGGTAGAAAGAGAGGTTGGAGACAACATCGCATTCCCAGGTTCCTCAAACTTGTGCTTGAAGCAGAGAAAAGATATAAAAGTTCCACGTGCTGATGTTTGGGCATGCTGAGGATTGAGCCAAGGACCTGCCAGGAGTCACCTAGAACTGGGGGATGAGTGGCAGAGGGGTATCAACCTTCCCAAAAGGGCAGAGGTGAGGCAAGTCAAGGGCATGGTGGAGTGATGGGGAGGGAAAAGTGGGTCAGGGGTTGGAGTTAGAAAAGATAGCCACAGGTCCTTAACAGTGTTTGTCAAGAGCAGAGACCAGAAGTCACACTGTCCAGGCACTAAATGAGCACATGCAGTGAAGACGGGCCAACAAGATACCCCTTGCTTGTGGTGAGTGAGAGCCAGTAATGAAGGACCAGGTACCACAATCCTGCCCTTAGTGACATTATGTAGCACCAGAGAGGTACATTTGTTAAAACGGATGTATCTACATTGATGCCTCAGGGTCACTGTAAGTCCATAGCTTACCTTGGAGTACACTCCTGGTGTTGCACATTCTGTGAGTTTTGACAAGTTTATAATGTATCCATCACATCATACAGAATATTTTCAATGCCCTAAAAATGTTCTGTGCTATACTTGGTCACCACCACCACCCCAGTTGAACCTCTGGCAACCACTGATCTTTTTATTCTCTCCACAGTTTTGCCTTCTCCAGAATATCATATAGTTAGAATTATACAATGTGTAGCCTTTTCAGATTGGCTTCTTTATTAACTTAGCAATATGCATTTAAGGTTCTTCCATGTCTTCTCGTGGCTGGATGGCTCATTTCTTTTTAGTGCTGAATAATATTCCATTTTCTGGATGTACCACAGTTTATTTATCCACTCACCTGCAAAAGGACATCTTGGTTGCCTCCAAGTTTTAGTGCTTATGAATAAAGCTGTTACGAACATCTCCATGCAGGTTTTTTTATGGACTTATGTTTTCAACTCCTTTGGGTGAATACCAAGGAGCGCAATTGCTGGATGGGATGATAAGAGTATGTTTAGTTTTGTAAGAAACCACCAAACTGTCTTTCAAAGTGGCTGTACCATTTTGCATTCCCATGAGCAATGAATGAGAATTCCTGTTGCTCTATATCCTCTCCTGCATTTGGTGCTGTCGGTGTTCTGGATTTTGGCCTCACTAATAGACGTGTAGTGGTATATCACTGTTGTTTCCACTTGCATCTCCCTGATGAGATATGATATGAAGCTTCATTTCATATGCTTTTTTGTCATCTGTATATTTCTTTGGTGAGGTATCTGTTAAATTTTTTGGCCCATGTTTAAACTGTGTTGTTTATTTTCTTATTGTTATGTTTTAAGAGTTCTTTGTATATTTTGGATAACAGTCCTTCATCAGATGTGTCTTTTAAAAAATTTATTGATTTTAGGGGGGAGGGGGACACAGAGAGAGAGACATCAACTTATTGTTATTCCACTTATTTATGCATTTATTTGTTGCTTCTTGTATGTGTCCTGACTGGAAATCGAACCCACAATCTTGACATATCAGAATGACACCCCAATCAACTGAAATATGCAGCCAGGACTCAGATGTGTCTTTTGGGAATATTTTCTCCCAGTCTGTGGCTTGTCTTTTATTCTCTTGACATCACTTTCTGCAGATCAGAAGTTTTTAATTTTAATAAAATTTAGTTTATTGATCATTTCTTTCATGGACTATGCCTTTGGTGTTGTATCTAAAAAGTCATTGCCATACCCAAGGTCATAAAGGTATTCCTATATGTCATCTTCTAGAAGTTTTATAATTTTGCATTATATGTTTAGCTTTATGATTTATTTTGAATTTTTGTAAAAGATGTAAAATCACTCTTTCTTTTTTTTAAAGATTTTATTTATTTATTTTTAGAGAGAGGGGAAGGGAGAGAGAAAGAGGGAGAGAAAACATTGATGTGCAAGAGATACATTGGTCAGTTGCCTCTCACACACCCCTAACCGAGGACCTGGCCCCATAACCCAGGCATGTGCTCTGACTGGGAATTGAACCAGTGATAGTTTGGTTCACAGGCCAGCACTCAGTCCACTGAGCCACACTCGCCAGTGCTAAAATCACTCTTTTGATACATTTTTTTTGCATGTGGATGTCTAGTTGTTTCAGCACCATTTGTTGAGAAGACTCTGCCTCACTGTATTGCCTGCTCTCCTTCATCAAAGGTTGACTGTATATGAATCTTTCTGAACTCTGTATTCTGTCTATTCTTTTGTCAATATCACACTGACTTCATTACTGTAGTTTTATAGTGAGTTTTGAAATTGGATAGTGTTAGTCCTCCAACTTTGTTCTTCAATATTGTGTTGGCTCTTCTGGGTTGCTTCCCTCTGCATATAAACTTTAGAATCAGTTGGTTGATATCCCAAAATTATGTGCTGAAATTTTGATTGGGATTGCATCTGTAGATCAAATTGGGAAGAACTAACATCTTGGCACTGTTGAGTCGTTTGATAGGTGAACACAAAATATCTCTCCACTTATTTAGTTCTTTGATTTCACTCATAAGACTTTTGTAGTTCTCCCTCATATAGATCTTGTAGGTATTTTGTTAGATTTTATACCTAAGTATTTAATTTTGGAGGGATGCGATTGTGAATGGTACTGTGTTTTTAATTTCCAGATCCACTGTCCATTGCTGGTCCTCAATATATTTTTTAACAGCAGCATAGTAATTGATCATCTGGCTATTTAGTAAGTTAACTAACCTCTTTCTTTGAAACAATATTTAGATCGTTTCCTGTTTGTTGCTATTCAAAATACCAATGAGATAATGTAAAATCCTATGCATATATCTTTAAGGTTTGCTAAGATAATTTATTTAGAATAAACTCATTAGGGTAAAATTTCTAGTCCAAAAAGTGTGTATATTTTAAAGGTTTTTGATACATGTAGCCAAATTGTCCTTGAGAAATGTTATATCACTTTAAATTCCAACTGACAGTGTATGGAATGCTTCTTTCTGTATTTCTCTGGCAACACTGGGTATTATACCATTGAAATTCTCTTTTGAAAAAAAATACTTTTGGGTGAAAAAATATCTTGTATAATTTATAATTATATGTTCACTAGGGAGATGGTATGGTTCTTACAGCTGGATAAATCTCTCTATTGAGGATACCAATAATTTGCTACTAGCTGCCAGTATTTTTCCCATTTTGGTGCTTTAATAGATACAGGGCTCATTTGAGAGTACAGGAATGATGGTAATAACAAAAGCAACAGGTGTGTGTGTGCATGCAAGTATATAACCAATGATTTATGCTTCAAAGAAGTCATTAATGGGCAATGGGATGAGAATCCTCTTTTCCTTTTCAATAAGTAAAACATAGTCCAGATAGAAAAATCCGTTGAGATAGAGAGTAAATTAGTAGTTGCCTGAGGCCAGATGGGATGGGAGGATGGGGAGTGACTGTGAATGGGTACGGGGTTTCTTTTTAGAATGATAAAAATGTTCTGAATTAGTCAGTGGTAATGATTGCACAACTCTGTGGATTTACCAAAAACCACTAAATTGTACACTTTAAATTGGTGAATTTTATGGTATATGGATTAAATCTTAATGAGTCCATTATTTTAAAAGGTCAGTGTAATTATATTTCAAATATACAGATGATATTTCATTTTGAATAAGAAGGACAGTGTGTTTTAAATCATTTTCCCAAGCAAAAGAAAGATCAGAGGACTCTTAGGCTTACTAATCCAATATTAATTCAAGGATAATGGGTACAACTTTTCTGTTTGGGGTGGTGAGATCTTTTAAAAATTAAATGTCATGAGGGTTGCATAGCCTTGTGAATATACTAAAACCAGTAAAGTCTACACTTTAAAATGGTGAATTTTAGCCCTGGTTGGAGCATTGTCCCATAACAGAAAGGTTGTGGGTCGATCCCTGATCTGGGCACGTGCAGGAGGCATCCAATCAATGTTTCTTTTTTTAAAAAAATATATTTTATTTACTTATTTTTAGAGAGAGAGAGAAAGGGAAGAGAAAGAGTGGGAGAGAAACATCGATGTGTGGCTATCTCTCGCACGCCCCCAACTGGGGACCTGGCCCACAACCCAGGTATGTGCCCTGACCAGGAATTGAACCAGCAACACTTGGTTCGCAGGCCAGCACTCAATCCACTGAGCCACCAACCAGGGCAACAACCAGTGTTTCTTTCTTTTCCTTTCTCTCTCTCTAAAAATAATGAAATAATGTCCTTGGGTGAGAATTAACAAAATTAAAATGGTGAGTTTTATGGTATGTAAATTATATCTCAATTTTTAAATTTTTTTAAAGTTGATCCAGAATTACTACATGACCCAGCCATTTTACTCCCAAGATAAATGGAAACATGTCCACACAAAAACTTGTAATAAATGTTCATGGCAGCATTATTTATAACAGTGAAACAAACCCAATGTCTATCAACTGATAAAAAGATAAGTCAACATGGTATATTCATACAAGGGAATATTACTCAGCAATAAAGAGAAATGAAATACTAATACATGCTGCAGTGGGATGAACTTTGAGAACACTCTGCTAAGTGGAAAAAGCCAGTCACAGAAGACCACATGTTGTATAATTTGATTTATATGAAATGTCCAGAATATACAAATCTACAGAAGTAGAAAGTAAATTAACAGTTGTCCTCGAGGGAGAAGAGAAAATGGGAAGTGACTGCTAATAGGTGAGGGTTTCTCTTTCAGGAGTGATAAATATGTTCTGGAATTATGTGGTGATAATGTTTACACAATCTTGTGAATATACTAAAAACCATTGAATACTTTAAATGAGTCAATTATGTGGTATGTGAGAATTGTATCTCAATAAAGCTTTTTTAAGAAAGAAAAAATGCTAACAAATAGTTACAAAATGTTGAGACAAATGTTGAAGAATGACAGATGATAGAAGTTAGTCTCTGCTAATATGATGTTAAAAATAAAATTCTTTTCTTTTCCCAACTTTCTTCATGAATTATGGCCAGTGTTTACCAATATCCTGAATCTATAATGACTCCTTTAACCTTATTCTAGATTTCCAGTATATTAGGATTATTTCTCCATTCTTATCCCCCTCATGGATTTATGATTCACTGTTCTGTGCTTGTGCACAATTGCAAATATCCTGCTTACTCACAGAGTTTATGAAATCCACATGCATTTTTGCACAATATTATGCTGTATTACAATAAAAATTTTAATGCCAATTTTTTGCTTTACCTTGCACTCTTTAAAAAAAAAAAAGAAAGGAATGCTAAATAATGTTGGTTCTATGCATTCATGCCAGACTGACACCACAATGGTTGATTCTGCCAGAAGAAAATTATTTAACATTAAGCTTTGGTTCTTGTTGTTATTCAATTCTCTCTCTATAAAAATTATGTCTCCCTGGTAACTAGGATGTTTGAGCCATTGTTTTGACTTTCAGCAGCCTGGGGAGTGGAATCTTGTCAAATGTTTTAAATTATAGCACTTCCAAATTCATTCAACAAACATTTATTGAGTACCTATTATTGGCCAGGCGCCATTTATTTATAACGATTGTTAAAGAACTACAGTTGGTTAATCAAGTGTGATTTTTCTCTCACAGATATAGGTAAGAACACCTCAAAGATGTGAATGGGATTAATTTAGAGCTGTTTCTCCTAACATATTAGCCAGTCTACCTGCTTAAGAATGATATGCAAAAAAAGAAAGAAATTAGGTGAGAAAATCATTATTTGAGTAAATTAATTTTACATTAGTAAAGTGCTTTTGTTTTTCAGGGCTTTTAAAAAAAACATTTAAAAAAATCCTCAAACCTGGCTGCTGTGGCTCAGTGGATTGAACGTCGGCCTGTGAGCCACGTGTCACTGGTTCGATTCCCAGTCAGGACACATTACTAGGTTGTATGTCAGGTCCCCAGTCGGGGGTGCAAATGAGAGGCAAACACACAGTGATCTTTCTCTCCCTCTCTTTCTCCTTTCCCCTCTCTCTAAAAATAAAATAAATAAACACACAGTGACCTTTCTCTCCCTCTCTTTCTCCTTTCCCCTCTCTCTAAAAATAAAATAAATAAACACACAGTGATCTTTCTCTCCCTCTCTTTCTCCTTTCCCCTCTCTCTAAAAATAAAATAAATAAACAAACTAATAAATAAATTATTTTTTAAAAAATGCTCATAAGAACCTTGTGAGTGAGGCTGGGCAATATTTTCCCCATGATTCTTCTGTGGGTGAGGAAGTCAAGGAAGTTATATGACATGACTGCTTAGAAAGGCACAGAAACCTAGAAAGCTGAACTCTTACTATTTTATTTCAACTTGACCTCCAGAAGCAAATATAAATGACCAAACCTTTCTAACATTTTCATCACTATTTTACTCAAATTTGATTCTAAAGTTGTGTTTAATGAGGAAAGAGCCCCACCCAGCTATTTCCTCCATGGGAGCCAGTATCCCATCCAAGCTCCATACGTCTACATAAATTGACCAAGGTTAAAAAGAGCACAAAATCTTTCCTCAGTGGTTGGGAGAATTTATCTGCAAGGTACAAAAAAAGTAAAGTGTACCTCTGCTTTTTGGTGAGAAAAGTTCAGAAATGACTGGGTTTTGTTCATGAAAACCTCACAATACTTATCTTTGGCTAGAGATTGAGCATAAAAATTCCATCCATTCAAAATTTTGTAAAATTAGATGTAGAAAAAAAACAAATGGATCAAATTTTTCTCCTGTTGCAGGAATGTTACAGCTTTAAATATTGCCTAGATGTATATAAGTGCTGTATTTGGAATCATTCTCATAACAATTTCTCATGTTTATCAAGCACTAATTGTGTGCTGTAGGAAAAACCCACACTGCTCCTCCTGTGTGCCTCTTCCACTCTCACACTACTGCCACACTCACACACTTCTGAGACCGGAAGTGTGGGCTTTGCTCCTGCCCCAAGCAATTCTGGAACACGAGTCAAGTTTCCTACAATTTAACTCAGTTCTGACAGTACCTATGCAGACATAGCAACACGTCCTGCAGGTTAAAGGCAAGTCTGCCCCCCACCCCGATGCCCATCAGTAGTAGGTCCTCAGGTTATCCACGACGTTGGTCCACCTTGGCTACACAGCAGAGGTTCCTATGGCCTCTTCCCCCTTGGATTCAATTATTCATTAGAACAGCTCACAGAACTCAGGGAAACCTTCTTACTTATATTTACCAGTTTATGAGAAGATATGATAAAGGATACAGATGAACATTCAGATGTAAGGGACACGTAGGGCAAGGTGTGTGGGAAGGGACGTGAGCTTCTGTGCTCTCTGCCAGTATTCCACTCTCGCAGCACTTGCACATGTTCACTAACCTAGAAGCTCTCCAAACCTTTTACTTTGGAGATTTTTATAAAGACTTCATGAAAGGAATAGTTGATAAATAACTCAATTTCCAGTCTGTCTCCTCTCTCTAAAGAATGGGAGGTGGGCTGAAAATTCCAGGCTTCTGATTATGGCTTGGTCTTTGCAGGGACTAGCCCTAGTCAGGAGCCATCAGAGGCCCACCAAGAGACACCTTATTAGAACAAAGGACACTGCTATCACTCAGGTAATTCCAAGGGACTTAGGAGCTGTGCACCAGCAACTTGGGTCAAAGACCAAATATTAGAACAGAAGATGCTTCTAGTGCTGGGGGCAGAGACTGATATATATATTTTCTATTATCTCACATGTACTGAGAACTGTTATAAGTGGTTTTAAAGTATTAACTTATCTAATTTTCATACAACACTATGTGGTGAGTTGCAAATTAAATAGTGTACTGACATAATATTATATGTCATGACATGGTGTGATATGACATAACATGATGTGATATAACATGATATACCCTCACCTTATCAATGAGGAAACTCAGGCACAGGGAGAATCTTCCATAGCTTTTAAGAAATAAGGCCAATATTTTAAGTAGGCACTTCAGCACAATCTTGTTTAGATGCAATGCTCTCATGTTAAGCACAAGTTCTCAGTTCAGGTATCAGTAGCTGCCCCCATACTTACCAAAAGCAAATAAGCAAATACTGAGTTCACCAACACCAGGGCTTTAGCAAAGTTTGAAATCTTTGTTGAGCATTTTTCCATTTCCCTACCTATGCCTGCCATTCTGCTTTTTCTTGTGTTTGTTTGTTTGTTTGTTTGTTTGTTGTTTTTTGGTTCTTATTCACTCCTTACCCTCCCTCCATGGGCTCCCTGCTCAGCCTCCAGGGCTCCTAAGCCCTTACCCAGAGCCCCATCCAGGGCAGCCCTTCTGTCTAACTGACCTGTTCCTCCTTTCTTCTGAATCTAAGCTGCCTCCACTGTGGCCTCAGCTACTAAGAAAAAAGCTCAGTAGTATTTTGTGTCTACAGAGGAATCTGTTGATTAGGCCAGAGCACAAAGTCTGGTCAGGATTTGAAGATGATGAGGTCATTTTTCCCTTTGGCTTATTCCTACTTAGCAAACAAGCAGCACAAGGGATAGACAAGAAATCAAGGACGTAAAGGAGTGGCCATGACTGCCCACTATGTCCTCAAGTCCCTGTGTAGTGTCCCTGAAGTTCAATGGAGTTTTCTGATGACAGCAAGAAAGTACTATGTCAGAGGAGCATGCATGGTAGGGGGAGGGGTCACATCACATCTCAAGGGCCCACTCTTGCTGCTCCAGAGTCACTTAATACTATGTTCTAAGTTTCTGCGCCTACAGAGGAATTTCCCATGAAGCTAACAAAGTTTAATGTTCAGGATTCCACAGTCTCCAGGCTCATGTGTGGTAGGAGTTGCCTGGAGTTGTGTGAGCATCTTAGGTAGGGAGGAAAAGCCAAGGTGCAATCAGGAAGTGTGTGTGCAGACTTTTCTGATCTATTTCCTAGATGCCCTCTCAAAAGAAAGGGGACTCAATCTCCCAAGCTCCACTATTTTACTGCAATTTATTTCCCATTCTAAATAAATAGCCAGTTTCATACCTAATTTGGATTTGTAGTTTTTCTTTCTTTCCTTCCTTCCTTTTGGAAGAGGGCTCACAAAATTGCATGAGCATCAGCCCCCACAAAAATCTGGAGCCACACCTGGGGCCTGCCTGGTCCTTGTTATCTTTGCTGAGTTAAATAGAAACCAAATTTATTGGAAAGAAATTTGGGAGCTGGCAGCCTGTGCTGGGCATTCTGTTTGCTCTTCCAGACACACTCTCCACCCTTCTCTCCCCTCTGTAGCTCAGGAGACCACCCTCTTTGGATGTGTCCCTGGCTTCCTTGCCATCTAGCCAGGGTCCAGCAGTGTAGCAGCAGTGTGTAATGGGAAGATGGAGGAGGGAGCACTGGTTCCCTTGGCCCCTTCTTGGCTGATCACATACTAGCAGCAGGGGTATGACCTGTGTAGTCAACAGGCCCCATGCTCAGATGGGTCCCACACTTGGTTTAGTGCTTTACCGCCGCCATGTTGAAATTTTGAAGTTTAATTTTGAACATGTGTTTGGTGAGTGAAATTTGATATGTAAATGAGAGAAATGCACAATATGTATCTGCCACTTCTGGGACCCCATTAGCATTTCCAGGGCCTCACAAGGATAGAATTCCTGTGCTTCTGTGATCGTGGGAGTCTAGTGAGACTCAAAAGAAGTACAAGCTAAATGTGTCACATCTACCTTGATTAAGCTCTGAAATGCCTTTCCATTTGAATTAAAACTTGCTTTAAATTTAATTGTCCTTTATTGTTTATGCTATTACAGCTGTCCCCTCTTTTTCTCCCTTTGCCCACCTCCACCCAGCCCCTGCGCCCCCATTTCTCAAGCAATCCCCACACAGTGTCCATGTCCATGGGTCATGCATATGTGTTCTTTGGCTAATCCCTTTGCCTTCTTTCACCAGTGCCCCCTCCCCAGGCAGCTGTCAGTCTGTTCCATGTATCTATGCTTCTGTTTCTATTTTGTTTGTTAGTTTATTTTGTTCATTAGATTCCACATATGAGTGAGGTCATATGGTATTTGTCTTTCACTGACTTGATTATTTCACTTAGCATAATACTCTCCAAGTCCATTTATGCTGTCACAAAGGGTAAAATTTCATTCTTCTTTACAGCTGTGTAACATTCATTTGTGTAAATGGACCACTTTTTTTAATCCACTCATCTACTCATGGGCACTTAGGCTGTTTCCAGATCTTGGCTATTGTAAATAATGCTGTTATGAACATGGGATGCATACATTATTTTTGTATTGGTGTTTCAGGATTCTTAGGATATATTCCCAGAAGTAAAATCACTGGGTCATAAGGTAGTTCCATTTTTAATTTTTTGAGGCTATCCATACTGTTTCCCACAGTGGCTGCACCAGTCTGCATTCCCACCAACAGTGCACTAGGGTTCCCTTTTCTCCACATCCCTGCCAGCACTTGTTATCTGTTGACTTATTGGTGGTAGCCATATTGAAAAGCTTCCTTCAGATTTGGGAAAAAAAAAAAAAAAACACAAAGAAACAGGGCAGTGGCATTCTAAGAAACATGAACAACCAAGAAACTCTACCATGCCCTTTCTCACCCATGTTACTTCCCTACAATAGCTAACCACTTGCACTAAAAATGATGCCACAGAATAAAGGAGAAAGGGCAATTCACACTTCCTTTTCCTTTCAGACCCTCTTTACTCATCAGTGAGCCAAAGGCCGAGAGTGCTGGCATAATGTGTGTGTATAAACAAGTGAAACAAAACAGTTGAGTAAGTTTTGTGCAGCATTTCTGCTGTTCCAGTGAGAAAAAAATACATGTGTGTACACACACACACGCACACACAAACTATGAAATACAAATTGAATAATGTTTGTGATTCTGCTGTTAAATGCCCATGTGTCACATTTAAAACTGACATTGCACAGTGTAAATGGCAATATTCAGACTACTAATTCAAACTTATTTTTTTTAATTTAGAATCTTATTAGGTAAAAAATTAAAAGAAAACAGTCAAGAGAGGGAGAAAGAGATGTGGAGAAAAAGCTGAAGTTTTATATTCATGTGGTGTGCCTTGCCGGACACTGGTTGCATTCCTCCACTCGAGGCCATGATCCTGGTGGGTGGGCGTTTCCTACAGCTGTGGGTCTCCTGGGGTCCCCATGCCTTCAAGCTGCTGCTGGAGCACTTCCCACTGTCCCCAGTCCAGGGTGTGGAGGGAAAAGTGAGAGACTTCCCTTCCCTTGTTTTCCTTTAGCCCCTGTCCACCTTCATAAATCACTTTGATTAGTCTCTTGTTTTTATACTCCTCCCTTTGTTTGTATATATCTTATTGTAGGCAGTTTCAAATACAAACAAATAGAGACTAGTATAACAGATGCCTGCATACCTGTTATCCAACTTCAGCAATACTTCTTTCACTCCCTTGGAGTATGCCATTTGTTTCTTGCTGGGATCCTGGCTAATCTGGGGCCTTCCTATGCATTTTGTCTATTCAGGGTCACTACACTCCTCTCCTCAACAGGGAACAGCAATGTGGCATCCCGGTTCTGAAAAGAACCAAAAGAACATGATCCCACAAATTAAAATGAAGAAAGTGGCTTTAGACACATTCCCTGCCCATTCAATGAAACTTGGCTCCCTAATGCCCTCCCCAGCATCCTAGCTCATCTTAAACCAGGCTTTGTTTTGTACACAAAGTTGCAAAGAGAGGGCACACTTGGTGTCATATAGAATGAGTGAATCGCATCAGTCAATAGCATTTATTTCCACAGAAAATAAGTACTTTATCTTTTCACTCATAAGAGAAAAGGAAATGCTGAGGAAGATTTGTGTGTGTGTGTGTGTGTGTGTGTGTGTGTGTGTGTGTGTGTGTGTAGGTCCTCTTTGTGAGAGGATTGATTACATGGTCATAGATCAGCAACATATTTGCCTTCCACAATTTCATGAAAATAATTTTGTTATTAATGAGATTTGCTAGTAAAGCAGAAAGGTCATATCTACAAGGATAGAGTCATCTATAATATGAGACCCTGGACTCTTCTCAGCAAGAAAAAGAATCATTTAAGATTTAGCCTTTTTACTAGTAAACACAATAAAAGTAATAGATTATTCTGTACACGGGTGTTTGGAATTAGACTGTTTTTCATCACATCCCAACAGGGGTTCCATAGAATTGTCTAAATCAAAAGGAACCAAAGGAAGGACGAGGTGTGTGTGGGGGGCAGAACTAATATTTATTGAATGCCTTCTTTGTATTATAAGTGCTCTCAGGTTTATTATCAATTTAATCCTCCTAGGAATCTTAGGAGGTAGATGTTATTATTCCTGTGTTATATAGGAGGAAAGTGAAGCTTAAAGAAGATAAGTTGCTCCAAGGCCCACAGCTACGGAAGAGTCACAATAACCACCTATTACTGTATTGCTTTGCTTGACTCTGCACAAAGCACTTCACATTAGCTGTGAAATTTAACCCCATGTGGTAAACTGCATTATGCCCATAATACAGATGAGGTGGGTTAAGCATCTTGTCCATGGTGCCATAGATAATAACTAGCCATCAGAATTCTGAGTAAATTCTGGCTGACTCAAATCTTTGTTATTCTAACTAGCCTCTGGTAGCTCCCCAGGGAGATGAGCACATTGTTACAATTTCTTCTTCCATCTTGAGTTCTCTTTTGCTTTACCAACGTCCATTCAATTATTCTTAGATCTTTCTCTTTCATACAAGACACGAAAGCAAATGTGAGCAGACAAGTCCTTTATGATGATATTTTATGCACAATCAGTCTCAAAGATAGACCTGTTCTTACCTAGATCATTTTCTTGTCTAACATAATTTTCTCCTTTCATTGTCTTCAGACATTTGCCCTTAAGTACGCCTAAAATATTTTAAGGAGCAATACATTTCTCACCACATTTTAAAGTTGATGCCTAAAATTTTATCATGTTATAGGAGTTGCACATGTATATATATAAATTCCAACACATTATAATAACATTTAAAAAAAAACTGTCAGATCACTATTTGACATCTATGCAGTAGAATCTAAATAATATAGTAATTCAACATCCATCATACTTTTAAACTATACATAATTCAATTCTTCCATAATTCTAGGAAATTTATTTTGTTCATTTTCCTTTTTGAAATTATATTTCCATTCCACTTCTTAACATATTTTATTCTTTAAGTACTTATTTCATGAACAACATACTTTTATGCAACAAGAATATATAAATTAATAGTAATAATTTTAACTTTTCTGTGAACATAGGTTCAAAGTGTTAGAAAATTCCACACAATTCCTCAAAACAGTATAATTATGTTACAAATACCGATGAATAATTACTAAACATAAAATGTAAGATTGTATTGGAATTGCAGTTCTTAATGAGTTGGGTAATGCCTTTTTTCCTTCATATATTCAGGGATAAATATAACAGGATTAGACATCAATGCCGAATGTATGATTTGATAGATATAGTTTGAGAAACTCCTCACTTAAATAAGTTAGTAAATAAAAATGATACAGTCTTATTATAACAACAGGGTTCAATTCTTTAAATTCTTCTCAGTTATATACCAAAAATTCCACGGTGATCTATCATCAAGATTATTTTTAGTAACCTCCCATCTGATGACTTGATTAGGTGTCCTTTCTTCTGTGGAAAGTAGAATTGGAGTCCATCAGATTTTCAGAAGGATTAATTACCCTATCATTAGAGTCATTGCTTCCTCTTTCTTGAGTGCACTAAAGGTTTTTACACCCCAGGCAATGCATTAGGAGGTTTAGGATGAGTGTGAGCTGTGCCTTTCTATCATCAAGTGATAAAGGATAAAGGGTGATTGCTCAAAGGAGAGAGGAAGGGAGAAATAGCTTGATGCTTTGATCGCAGGAGTTTTCTTGGGTCAATCCAATTTAGGAAAGCTTATCTACAAAAGGAATCCCTTGAAATAATTCATGCCCCTTGTTAAGACTTCACCACCAACCTCTCATCCCCCACCTTCCCCCAGTTTAAGACTTATATTCTCTAGCATTTGCCTTTCCTACCTATAGCTCATTTGGCACTTTAGCACCCTAGCGCCGTTGGTAAATGTTGTGGCTAGTCTTTAATATTTGTCCTGTGAAACGGGCCTTTTTTCTCTCCATATTTAGCTCTTCCAAGAGCCCCCTTAGGGCAACTGTGTGTGCTAGGGGAACTCAAGAGTTAAAGATTGTAGTCTTAGTTGATAGACTTAAGTGATGAATGCCTGTGGAAAGCTGTTATTCCAGGAACTGGAATGCATGGCTCTAGGAGGTGGACAAGCAATTCAACCTTTGTCTGCAAGCCATTGAGATGGTATCTGGGTTGTTGATCAACAGATAAAGAAGTACTGGGAAAATCACTGCTGAACTGCAACTCTTATCCAATTAACCTTTTTTCCAAACCCCTTACTTATGCTTCCTTCTCATAAAAAGGTCAGCTTGAGATGAGATGTTAAGATGGTTTTTGAGGCTACAGAACCCGCCATTTTCTCAGATTGCTGGCATCTGAATGAAGCACCCATAAAGATTCAATATTTGTCTCTACTTACTGGTTGTGGTAAGTGATTGGCAGCATGAACGCCCACTTATATGCTTTCATATGGGCACAGATGTTTAAGTATCCTAACCGATCCAACTGAAAGGAAAGAAGGAAGGAAGGAAGGAAGGAAGGAAAAAAGAAAGAGAAAAGAAAAGGAAAAGGAGGAAGGAAGAAAGATCACAAAATACTTGACATAGACAGGATATTTTAAATTATAAGAGATTCTGTACAGAGAGGCTGTATATCATGTTGCAGGTATTCAGGCCTCTTAAGCTTACACAGACATTCATTGGTTGCTTTCATTCAACATCTATTCTTAACTTGGCCAGTGTGAGAAACGCTCACAATAAAAACTGGGACACAGGACTTGAGCAGTAAAACGAGGCCTTTGTTCACGAGTCTGCAGAGCCGGGCGCACCCTCACAGCCAGGAGAATGTGCGCGCCAAGTAGACAAAGGAAACTGGTTTTATAGTCTTAGCTTCCCCACCCTGAAATTGCCACCCTAAAGTGATTATCTTCTTTGCCCTAAAGTGAGAGCGATTAGCTTCCCCGCCCTAACGCAATTAGCTCCCCCTCCCCGCTCCTTCTTCCCCGTTTCTCCATTACTGGTTACTCCCGAGTTACAATCTAACACGGTTATCTAAATGCCCCTTCTGTGGTTTGTAGATACCCCTGGCTGGTTTGGCTCAGTGGATTGAGCGTCGGCCTGCGAGCTAAGTGTCGCTGGTTCGATCTTCCAGTCAGGGCACATCAGAGAAGGAAAACTCTGACTCCAAAAAACCTCCACTGCCTTGCGGCATACCTCTTCAGGGGAAAGGCTAAGGGAGTAAACCCCGACAGAAAATCCGGAGCCGGAGTCCCTAAGGCTGTTTGACGTTGTAGTCAACACCGGCAACTCCTGCGGCGCACCTGAAGCCAAGCTGTATTGACTCTGTCTTTCCCTTGGACCCTTCAGCTGCGAAGAGAGGGGGGGTCTGCTGCATGGGCAACAGCAGACCCTCCATATCACCCTGCCCAGGCTCTGTAGCTTCAGCTTCACTGGAGAGGACACTCCAGCGTCATCGCAAGATGTCGATTCAACACGGGAGGAGACAGATACCGTGTCACTCCCGAGTCGGACTGCACAGCCATTCTCGGCGGTGCAGATAGACTCTTAAGAAGCTACACCATCGTCTCTCGAGACGGACGGCTGCCGACGGTTTGTAGATATGCCAGTGATGTCAGCTCCCTTCTCAGAGACCCTCTAATTACATTTGCCCTTAAGACCCTTTAATTACATTTGCCCTTTGTTACTAATGACTTTTCACTGGTTTGAGAGTCACTATGTCCTTGTTTCTAACACCAGGACAAGTAGAATAGGGAAACTGAGACAGTCAGCTAACAGGCCAAGCAGTTTATAGCCATCTAGTAAATCACAAAATCTTATCTTTCCTAAACCAGGGACACTTAAGAGTGAATGATACCCAGGCTGGTGTGGCTCAGTGGATTGAGAGCTGGCCTGCAAACCAAAGAGTCATGGGTTTGACTCCCAGTCAGGGCACATACCTGCATTGCGGGCTGGTCCCCAATTGGGGGTGCATGAGAGGCAACTACACTTTGATGTTCCTCTATTTCTCTCCCTTTTCCTCTTTCTAAAAATAAATAAGTAAAATATTTAATTAAAAAAGAATAATAAATGCTTTACACTTCACCCCAACCAGTGGGTAAATAGCTTAGATCACCCTACTCAGGTAGACAGATAACAAAAATCCACTTAGTACATTTGTGTCAACCACACCCAAGGACAGATAAAGTAAGAGGGAAAAAATCTAATTCGGGCATATCAGCATAAATCTAATGATTATTCTATTGAGATCCTCCTGTAAGACCTCCCCTAAACTCCTAGCCTTTAAAACCCACAAGACAAAGGACCCAGTGTGCTTTCCTTCTTGGGAATACTCCCACACCTTTCCCTTACCCCTCATCTTTCCCCCAGGTGTATTACCTTTGCCTTTCTCTCTCATAAGCTCCAAGGGCTCTTCTTTTGCTTTTGTAACTTGTTTTAGGAGTCCAGCTCACTCACTTCTACTACCTCTGTAACTTTCTCAATAAACTTTATCTTATAATTCGAGTACTTGGCTCTGAATTCCTTTTTTATTTTTATTTTTTATTTATTAATTTTTGAGAGAGAGAGAGGAAAGGAGAGAGAAAAATATTGATTTGTTGTTCAACTTACTGATGCATTCATTGGTTGACTTTTATATGTGCCCTGACTGGGGATCAAATCTGCAACCTTGGCATATCAGGATGATGCTCCAACACACTGAGTTACCGGGCAAGGGCCCTGGCTCTGAATTCTTTGCCAAACTCAAGAACTGAGGTCCAATTTCACTGCCAACACCACTCTAACACCTCCAGCTCATTCTCAGTCACGTGGCTTTGGTGATTGATCCCATCTCCATTCTGCAGGTAGTATTACTGAACTGCAAGTGGGGTCCTGCTGCCCTCCACCACCCTCTAGGCAAAATTGCAGAAGCAGAGATTCAGTGAAAAAGGAAAGGAGTCTTTACTCAAAAGCTACATAATTTTGGAATAACAGCTTTCCACTGGCGTTAGTCACTTAAGCCTATCAACTAAGGTTAAACTGTTTAACTCTTGAGTTCCCCTATCATTCCATTCCCCCTTGTTACAGAAACAGGGGAGTCCAAAAATCCCCAGAGTTTGCTGCTGGGGGATGGGGAGAAGTAAGCAGCTTTTCAAATGCTTCCACATGCCTGAGGCTGGTGGCTACTGTCTTTCTTATGCAAAATTGCTTTAATGCATCCAAAGCCTCAGGCAGATGGGAGGAGTCTTGAACCAGGGGACGGTATGGAAAGCACACAGAGCCTACGTAAGGGTCTGTGAATGGTCAGAACTGTTTGCAACGCCCACTGCATCAGAGAACACAGTCAGGGATATATAGGCAGCTGCGGACATTTTAGCTCAGACTCTCTCGCTCTCTGACTTGGGCTCTCACTCACGCTCTCGCTCTCGCTCTGGCTCGCGCGCTCTCTCTCTCTCGCACGCCCGCTCTCGGGGTCTCGCTCTCGCTCTCGTGTGCTCCCTCCACGTGGCTTGGTGAAGGGGCCTTCTCCATGTGGCTTGGAGAAGGGGTCTCCAGGCTGCGTTAAGAGGCTCTCGCCATGCGGTTTTGAGAAGGAAAGGAGATCCGCGCAGTTTGCAGGAAGAAGACAGTTTGCAAGGAGGCTGAGAATCCAGGCAGTCCTGCATTGAGAGCTGGAGGGCACCACAGCACAGAAAGGACCTCCCCAATCAGAATTGAATGATTGGCAGCTGCTGGTAAAGCTGAACTGTGTTTGGAAAGTAGGGAAACGGTTTCTCTGACTTTCCTAAAACTAGCCTGGTTTGGAAGGGGGAGAGGCAAGGATATGTGTTTGTGGGTGTTTTAAAGAGCATAAGACTTAACAACAGAAATCCGCAAATAACTAAATCTCGTCGGCAGCCGTCCGTCTCAAGAGACGATGGTGTAGCTTCTTAAGAGTCTATCTGCATCGCCGAGAATGGCTGTGCAGTCCGACTCGGGAGTGACACGGTATCTGTCTCCTCCCGTGTTGAATTGACATCTTGCGATGACGCTGGAGTGTCCTCTCCAGTGAAGCTGAAGCTACAGAGCCTGGGCGGGGTGATATGGAGGGTCTGCTGTTGCCCATGCAGCAGACCCCCCCTCTCTTCGCAGCTGAAGGGTCCAAGGGAAAGACAGAGTCAATACAGCTTGGCTTCAGGTGCGCCGCAGGAGTTGCCGGTGATGACTACAACGTCAAACCGCCTTAGGGACTCCGGCTCCGGATTTTCTGTCGGGGTTTACTCCCCTAGCCTTTCCCCTGAAGAGGTATGCCGCAAGGCAGCGGAGGTTTTTTAGAGTCAGAGTTTTCCTTCTCTGATGTGCCCTGACTGGAAGATCGAACCAGCGACACTTAGCTCGCAGGCCAACGCTCAATCCACTGAGCCAAACCAGCCAGGGGGGAACTAAATCTATATAACTGCTAAATAAATAATTCTTTTTCTTTTCACTAAACTCTGGTATTGAGAGTTATAATTTTGGCGGCGGGCAATCGGGCCCCTAACTAAAGAGCCCGTGGGTTTGTTTTCAATTGGAGCAGCCCAGGGGTTCTGTAACACCCTGTTAGTTTTTAATTATCTTACGATTTGTTTACAAACTAAGACAACATAAGATATAAAACCTACATAATTTTAGACTGATAGTCTTCTGCCTCATAGCCTGTCCTCTGCCACCATCTACCAGACCAGCCCAATCCTAGGCTGTGCCTGTAGTTCCTTCTACCATCCAAAATATTGTCCTTTGGGAAATGCAGGCAGCTGCAGCATGATCATCCAGGTGGCCTTGAGGAAGACAGCCAGAGACCTAGTCTCTGCCCCTATTTTAAATCTTCTGGCCCATAATCCCATGCAATCCAGAGGCATTCAGCTTCTCAGCCAATCCCACCCTAGGCTATTTGCCATTGCCTCAGGCATCCTCCTCCTACAGGTTCTCTCTGCTCCTCTACAGTGATCTGATCAGATCTCTCTGTATGAGTAAGACCTGGTCTTTTACCTAGTCAGTATATACCATATTCCTGACTGTAGGAATTGATTGGTTCAAAATAGCACATTAAGTCAATTCAAGAGATTTTGCTATGCCTCTAGGGAGAAAGAGAGCATATAAAAAATTTTTTTTAAATGTTTTGTTGTTGATCTTTAGAGAAAGAGGGGGAGAAACATCAACTTGTTTCACTTATTTATGCATTCATTAGTTGATTCTTGTATGTGTCCTGACCAGGGATAGAATCCACAATCTTGGCATATTGAGATCATCCTCTAACCAACTGAGCTACATGGCCAGAGCCAAAAAATGTTTAAATGTATGTTTTGGCAGATGTTTCTGGAGAAGATACTTTCTTTGCTATGAATATGAGGGAAGATAAGTAGCCCTGGGAGCCTCTGGCAGCCATCTTGCAACTATGAGAGCAGAGATCTCTTTTTAAAAGATCCAAGACTGTTTGTAGTAAAATTTATTTTTCCAGTTAGTTTCTCAGAGCTCTTGGCAGAACCAAGAAATGCAGAGAAAAACACTGGGAACTAGTCATAGTCAGTTGACCTAGGATCAACTTCTGACACAGATAAATTCTCAAATATTCTATTATGGAAACTAATAAATTTTTCTTATTTTGTTAATCTGAATGAGTTTTCTATTACTACATAAAAGTGGTAATTAATATAATCACTATTTTAACCAGAACATCTCTGCATTTATTTTGTTAGTTATTTTTTTACATATCGGGACTAACATACACATTGTTTAAAGAAAGGATACCATTTCTTAAGAATACTGAAAAGCCAGACACCTAGATTGTCATTAATTTTAGGAAAGAGATATTGTTTTTCATGAGGGTCAATATATAGCACTTCTTTTTCCTCTATCTGATCTTCAAAGACATTGAGATCCTAATTAAAATGTCAGTGTTCTTTACTGATGGGTCTGCTGTGATCATGACTTAGCTGTATCATTGCAGTGGATTTCCTAATACTTTAGTCCTGAACTGGACTTCACACTCAGCCACAGGCAGTGCTAAACCAGCACAGGCTTGTTCTCATGAAACTCATGACAAGAGAGTGTGGACCTCATTCAGTACACTGACTAGCTTCCAAGAGAAGGGAGAAAGGAGAGGCACGGCAACAGCACCCAGTGTCTAATCCCAACCAGCATGTCAATCCTCTTATCTAGAATGAGATGAGTGAGGGGCAGAGGATGAAAGTCAAGAAAGCAAGTATACAGATTAGAATTGTGGAAAATATTAGGAAAAAAACAAACAAGGCCTTGTACAAGAATAAGTGGGATGGGTGTGTCCCGCAAGCTGAAAGGTTACCAGTTCTATTCCCAGCCATGGCACATGCCTGTGTTGCAGGCCAGGTCTTCCCTTGTGGGCGTGTGGTGGTGGGTGTGTGAGAGGAAGCTGATTGGATGTTTTTCTCCCTCATTGATGTTTCTCTCTCTCTCTTTCTCCCTCCTTCCACTTTATTAAAAAAAACTGTGAGTGAGGTTGTTTAAAAGAGGTAATCTGGAAAGGCTCTGTGAGATGACATTTAAATTGAGATTTGAAGGATGAGTAGAAGCCTGTTATTCAAACGAAGGGATGAGGTTAGAGTCCAGCAGCATTCCAGGTAGAAAGATCAGCAAGTACAAAGGTCCAGGGTGGGGAAGAGTGTGAATGGAGGCCAGGTGGCTCAGGATGAAGCTAGAGAATTCAGGAAGGGCCCAGCCTTGCAGAGCTGTGAGTGATGGTCAGGTGTTCAGATTTCTTTCAATGTGCAGTGGGAAGTTGCCAAACCACTGAAGAGTTTAAATAGGAGAGTGACATGAACTGGTTAATAATGTAAAAAGATCCCTGTTTTGAAAATGAACTGTTCAGGTAGGAGAGCTGAGGCAAGGAGGTAAACTGGGTAGATATAGCTGTAATCCAGATGAGAGATAATGATTCCCTGACTGAGAGTAGTGGCAGTGGAGATAAACAGAGGGCTAGATAGTTTGCTGATGGATTAAATATGATTAAATATGGGAAGTAAGGAACATGCTGATTTTTGGTCAGAGGAAAAACATAGTACTTCCTTCCTTCCTTCTTTCCTCTTCTCCTCCCCTTCTTTGTCTCCTTATTCTTATTCCTCTTAGTATGGGAAAAACACATCAATACTTTGTATATTTGTAGATATGTTAACTTTGAGATACATAATTGAGATTCAACTATATGAATATATGAATCTGGAATTTATATTCGGGGCATGTCTTTGGAAATTATCAGCAATACATGGCATTTAAAGCCAAGGGAATGATTGAGGGCACCCAGAGAGAGAGCAGATAAAGAGAAGACGCTGAGGAATCATACGGTCCACATTTAGAAGTCTGATAAGAACAAATGTGCCAGAGAGAAGACTGAGAATGAGTAATCAGCTGGACAGGTGGAAAACCAGAGTATAGCAGCATGGAAGTCAAGGGAAGAGTATTTTAAAGGGAGAGGCCAGCTGTAAGGTGGGGACAGAGAGGCTTTCTGCATTTGGTCCCATAGAGGTCTTACCTCGCCCTTGATAAGTGCAATTTCACTGAGTGAGGGAAAGCTAATAGTAATGCGTTGATGAATGAGTGGGAAGTGAAGAAATGGAAACAGTTTTAGGCAACCTTTCTGAAAGACTTTGCTGTGAAGGGGAGTAGAGAAGCTATAAAAGGAAGAAAATGTGGGCCCAAGGGAGGGAGGGGTATGCATGTGTGTTTAAAGATAGGAGATTTTAAAGTGCTGTTTGCCGTTAGAGATGATTCAGTAGGGTAGGAGATAGTGACATGCAGAAGAGAAGGGTTAAGCAAAGCAATGAGGTCCTTGAGAAAGATACCACATCCAGAACACAAGGGTCGAGACTGAAAATCAAGAGTAAAGGCCTGTCATCTTTCTAACAGGCAGAAAGGAGATGAGGGCCAAAGTGAATAGGCAAAAAAGATGAGGAAGTTTCCATCTGACGCTTCTGTTTTCTCACTATTATTCAAGACCTAGGATAGGGCAATATAGATAGATCATCCCCAATAACACCAATGTCTTAAAATAATATTTTAATGCTGTCATTTGTTAATCAAAATATGATTTAATGTATAACATTGTGGGATTTTTCCTGGATATAAATTCACAAAGAAAAACAATTTTCTTGGTCAGATCATGTGTGCACATTTTTTCACTATGAGAACATTCTAATTGACTATATTTAGAATTAAATATAAAAGAACCAAGACTATTCTATGACTATAGATATAATTACTGACATTTGAAATCTGCTTGGTTGAGTAAACCAGATAATTAGAATTTGTTAAATAATAGGCTGAGGTTCAAACCTACACAGGACTGAGTACTTTGCACAGAGAAAAAATTCCATGGCTAGAGAACTACATTCTTAACGTGGACAAGGTATTTCATAAGGGAGCCCTGGCTGGGGATGGAATGGTGGGGAAAGAAACATTACACAAGACTTTGTGCACACTCATCACCACTGTTGGAAAAACAACACAAAACCACGACCACGTTGGTAACATTATCTTTGGCCTATAAAGAACAGTACGTTTTTTGACTGACTATTATCCTCAATAATTTATCTTGCTGTTACATAATGTGTTTCTTTAAGAAAAACTCAGAGACCCTTATACAAGTTATTTCATTTGTCTTCATAACATTCTGAAGCTGAGAGCTCTTCGTTAGGCCAGTGCTATTCAATAGAAATATTTCACTACCACATATGTAATTAAAAATTTTCTAGTACTGCCCTAGCCGGGTAACTCAGTTGATTTAGAGCATTGTCCCAATACGCAAAGGTTGCAGGTTCTATCCCCAGTCAGGGCACATACAAGAATCAACCAATGAATGCATAAATAAGTGGAATAACAAATCGATGTTTCTCTTTCTCTAAAAACCAATAAATAAACATTTTTAAAATTTCTAGTATCCACACTTAAAAAAGTAAAAAGAAATAGGTGAAATTAACTTGAATATTGTATTGCTTAAACCCAGTATAGCTACAGTATTATATCAAGATATAGTAAATATTAAAAAATTGTCCATGAGATATATTACATTCTTTTGTTGGTACTAAGCCTTTGAAACCCAGTGTGCATTTAACATTTAGAGCAACTCAGTTTGGACTAGCCACATTTCAAGTACTCAGAAGCCACATGGCATCTCAGTTTTAGAGAATATACTAGAAATGGTGATGGATGGTCCCAGAACCCAAAGTCCAGGCTGTATTGCAAGTTAATATAATGAGTCATAATTTGTCATTTTCCTGCTCAAAATCCTCCCAAGACTTCCCATCATTCCTATAACAACAGCTAAAACTCTTACCCATGAAGCTGAACATGATACAGCCATGGCTTTCTTGCCAACTTTCTGGTATGTCAAGTTCCTCCTCCTCATTCTCCTCAGGATCCCGGCACTTCCTCCTCATCCAGTCTGGAATGCATTTTCTCATGGCTCAATCCCTGAATTCCTTCAGGTTTTTGCTGAAATGTCATCTCAGGAAGACCTTTGATCTAAAATAGCACTCCTCTCTAGCCAGTCTCTGGCTACTTGAGAGTGCTTTTTCTTTTTTCTTTTTTTTTCGTCTCGAGAGTGCTTTTTCTTTAGCAAAATTGAAGCAATGTTTTCTAGGCCCTACCATCTCATTTAATCTCCAAAGCAATATCATTTTTATGAGATAGATGCTATGATTAACACTCTCACTTTCCAGATGAGGAATCTGAAGTTTAAAGAAGTTAAGCAATTCCTCAAAGGAATAAAAATAGTAAGCAAATAGGCTGAAATTGGATCTCAAAGTCTGACTCCAGAGTACATTCTTAAACTGAGATTAAACAGAATACTATGGCTCAGAGGTTCTCCTCAACCTACCCACCACTCCACAGATATAGCTTTTTTCAAGGTTACTAACACCCCCTCCTCTTGGCCTCTCCAGAGCATGAGGGTGCCTTCTCAGTCACCCTTCAGTTCCATTGAATAGTGTTGAGTATTCTCTTCCTTGACTTCAGTAGCACATAGGCCTTCCTACTGCCTCTCTGCCTGTTACCTCTCACTCCACCTCACCCTTTGCTGACTCCTCTTCCTCATCCCTGGTTTACATTCCTTCAGGCTCTGCCTTTGATGCTGGCTGGTTACTCTTTGCCCACTCCCTGAGCAATCTCGTCCACTCCCAGGACTTCAGTTGCCATTTTTATGCTGTTGATTCCAAATCTACATCTCTAGCCTGACTTTCTCCTTTGAGATCCAGGTCTGTATCTGCAATGGCCTTGTAGCCATTCCACTTGGATATTTCAAACTGAAGTCAATCCATTTCCTCTAAACCTGCTCCTCTTCTATTAATGAATGGCACCTCATGTAACCAGAACAGCAAGTGAGGTCCTGCTGCCCACCACCAGTCTCTAGGAAAAATCGCAGAAGCAGAGGTTTGATGGGAAAAAAAGGAGTCTTTATTCAGAAGCTACACAATTTTGGAATAACAGCTTTCCATATGTATTATTAGTCACTTAAACCTCTCAACTAAGGCTGAATCTTTAACTTCTGAGTTCCCCTAACATTCTCCCTGTTAGTTTTTAATATTTTATTTCTATAGGGTTAGTTTACAAACTAAAATAACATAAGATACAAAAGCTACATAATTTTGCAAGGATGGCAGGCTTCTGCCTCAGAGCCCGTTGCCTCTAGAACACCCAAAGAAGAATAAGCCTGCCACCCTCTGCCAAGCCAGCCCGATCCTAGGCTGAGTTCCTTCCCATCCAAAATACCGTCCACTGGGAAACTCAGGGAGCTGCAGCACAATCATCTGGGTACCTTCAAAGAAAAGAGCCAGTCTCTGCCCTTATTTTAAATCTTCTGGCCCATAATTCTATGTGTTCCGGAGGTGTTCAGCTTTTTGGCCAATCCCTCCTAGGCTGTTTACCATTGCCTTGGGCAACCTTCTTCTATAGCCCCTTCATACTCCTCTCCATTGATCTGATCAGATCTCGCTCTACCACTCACCCACCCATTGTCCAAACCATGAAATGCAATGTCAGCCTTGAGTCCTTCCTCTTCTATTCCACAATACAGTTAATCAGAACATACTCACAAACAAGTCCACTTTTACGTACCCCTGTCACCATACTTAAATCTAGGCCAAAATCATTTTCTGTCTAGATTCCAGGCTAGACTAGCTAAGCTTCCTAACAGACCACTCTGTATCCATTCTTTCTTCCTTCAATTCTCCACAAAGTAGCTAGAATGATCTTAATAAATGCAAATCTGATCTCACTATCCTATCATGCTCGGAGCTTAACTGCTTAGAGAAGTTAGGTGATGTGTAATTAATTCCCCACTGCCTTCAGGATAAAGTCAAATTTTGTATACTTTGTTACGAACAGCAGTCCTCCAACACACTCTCTTCCACATCGCTGTCCACCATTTCTTATGCTTTGACTTCCAAGAGGTAAACACTATCAACTATTTTACCTGATCCCTTTGGAATTATCTCCATATCTCTAAAGAACATGTTTGCATTGATATTTTTATTTTTAAATTCTCACACAAGGATATGTTAATTGATTTTAGAGAGAGAGAAACATCGATTGGTTGCCTCCTGGATGTGCCCTGACTAGGGATCAAACCTGCAACCCAGGAATGTGCCCTGACCAGGGCTTGACCCAGCAACTGAACCACCTGGCCAGGGCTGCATTGCTATTTTTTTTTTTTTTTTAAAGTTCAGTGACTTCCAACTCTAGAAGATGAAGATTTAGCTAATTTTCACCAAATCCTATGGTGTCCACTACATAACAAACACTTCCCTTCCTCCTCTCCTCAACACGGCCGTGACTTAATTATATATTGAATTCAGTATTTGCACTGATACGACTGTAAATGTTATTTATATCTGAGCCATAGGCCATACTATCTTATTAATACTTTTCTGGTACAACCTTTTATGGTTTGTTTTTTCTTGAATTAATAACTGTCTTCCTTAACTTGTATTTTGCAACAAAGATGTTTAACTCCATTTCTGATGTTTAATAGCTTTCAATTTCCACCCCTCTTTTTCCTATCTGCTCCATATCTGGGCAACCAAGATAAGAAGACCTCTGTAGGCATTTACCTCCAATAGCTGACGAGAATATCAAATAGCTCAGACTCTAGCCCATGCTAGGGGAATTCCCCACTATTCTGACTCTACCCTTTAACTACAATAAAAGCCCCAAATCACCCCAGCCCTTTGCTCATTTTCTCATCTGACTCTTGTATAAGCCTTTTCTCTTCTGGTAACCCCAGCTTAGTGTTAGAACTAAATATAATTTACTTATATTTGCCAGTGGGCGCATTGTGTCATATTTCTAGACATCTAAATAAATTCCTGAGTGGGCAATCATGTCCACTGCTGGGCAGACTGATCTAGGAAGTTTCTATGTACTTATCATTAATACATCCCCAAAGTGGCCCCACCCCCAGTTTTGTAAATCTTCCCAGTCATTTTATCCATGTCATTTTCTCAGTGATTGTTCTCCCAGTGCCTCTGCCCTGCTCCAGTGCACTGATTGGTTGATCTTCAGGCTTCCTTCAGAGCTGTGGGCTTAGATTGTCCTTTCACCGTCAACCTGCCTTTCTCATGTATGAGAACCTTGTTTCCTGGATTCCATTTTCTCTTTTCTTATTTTGGTTGAACAAATGCTCTGATAGCTTCCTAAGACATGGACCTGTGAAATAACAATTTTGACCTGTCATGTCTGAAAAATCTGTATTCTACCCTTCCACTTAATTAATACTTTGGCTGGGAAATACTTCATTAGAAATTATTTCCTTCTGCTATTTTCTAGCATACAGGGTGGCTGTCAAGAAGTCTGAGGATATTCTCATACCTGATTCTTTTTAAAATCCTGTTTTTCTTTTCTGAAAGTTTTTAGAATAGGGGGTGGGCAAGAGTAGGTTTACAGTTGTAATACAAATAATACAATAATTAATAGATAAACAATAAGATGTGTAAGTGTAGATTTATTTTCATCTGTTGCCTTCGGAGCTCAATAGGCAATTTGGAAAGTCACGTCTTTTCATTTCTTGAAAATTTCTTGAATTGTTTTCTTTGGTAATTCCACCCCTCCTCCATTTTCTTTGTTCTCTTTTTCTGGAACTCCTATTATTCAGATATTGAACTTTCTGGACCAGTCTTTACCTCTCTCATCTTTTTATCTCTTCTCTTTTCATACTTTTGTTCTACTTCATGAGATTTTTGCCAGCTGTATATTTTAGACCTTCACTTGAAATTTTCTTTTGTACTATGATTCTTTTAATACCCAAGGATTCATTTTTGCCTTCTGACTGCTACTTTTAGAAATACTTATAGCATCCCATTCTTGTTTAATGACTGCATTATCTTATATCTTAACTATCTTTGAGTCTTTTAAGAGATTAACAATAGGTTTTTCTTTTTTTCTCCTGCATAGTCTTTATGTTTTCCTTATTGGTTTTCTGGTTAGTTAGCTTTGATTTCTAACTTTCTTACTAGAATATGCCATCAACTGTCTGGATACCCTTGGCTGTCTGCCCATATTTCAAAGGGAGACAGTAGAAAGTTGGGGGCAAGCTGAATTTACATGGATGAGCCTGTCCACTGTGGGTTTCACTGTAGGGTAGTCTACTGGTCAGAACTATGAGAAGAAAGTGAGGAAAGAAGGCTAGGTGTCTTGAGATTCAATTATAAACTTTCAGTAGGCTGCCTCTCAGCCTTGCCAACTGTTGGCATAGGATTCAGCTTTCTTGGGACTGACAGGTCAGTTACTACTCAACTATAATTTTTCCAGCTTCCAAAATTAGGTTGGTGATGTTTCTTCTTTCATTATTTATGCTGTTGTGAAATTGTACTAAAAAAAAATCCATTCACTATAATTTTAGTGGGTTTTCAGAAGGAACAGAAGCTACAATAAGTGTTGTCCGACATTTCTAATAGAAATGAAAGCATACCCAGCCTTCACTGCATCTGCCTTTGGCCCTTGCTGAATTCACCAGCCTTATCTCACATTCATTCTATACTTAGACCACCTTTCAGCTTCTTGAAAGCACCATGTTCTCTCTCTGCCACCTGGCCCCCATGAGTGCTGATCCCTCTGCGGGGAACTACTACTGGCCAGCTACCTCTGTGGATCTTTCAGGTCTCAGTTTAGGTGTGATTGCTTGGAGTGAACATTTCTTACCCTCAGATCAGGGAAAACTCTCCCTTCTGTAGGGTGCCCACAGGACCCACTCCTTCCCTTATTTTAAAGTGGGTCACTTTTACTTTCCGTCACTAGCCTGTATGCTTTGTGCAGGCAGGGGCTGTGATCATGGTCCACCTCTTTCACTGCAGTAAACCCAGCTCTTAGCACAGTGCCTAGGACACAGTAGGCGCTCAGAGTGCATCTAATGAATGCATAAATGAGAACAGTGAAATTACTTGCTTATGATAAGAAAACAGAGGCAGTACTGGAAACTGATTCTCTCAATCCTTTCTGTTCAACTATATTGGCCTGTCCCTGTTTTCTTGGTTTGTAATTAGAAGAAATCAAAGATACTTGATTATGAAAAGGAGATAAAAATCCCTTAAATTTGTAAGCGGGTAAGACCAGGATAATTGTCTATCTCTAGTTTATGGATCAGGAAGCAGAGAATTGGTGATGCTATATAGTTCATGAGTGAAGGTTTTAGAAGTGGGAATTAATATTTTCAGGCTCCGAACCATGTTTGTATTTATTTATTTTTACTGTTTGAAACACACCTAGGATGTTACCTCTCCCACCTTATTGTGTTTTACACTCCATGGATATTTCTATGTTGGCCTCTATATCTGACTCTCGTCAAATACCTACCATCACATTGCTATTTTAGAAAGTAAATCGGCAATTCTTACTTAGTGGGGTTGTACAAGAATGACTGCATAAGCTTCTTCAGTCTGTATGTGCCTCCTTCTCCTCCTGCCCCTCCGGTTCCTGTCTAGGAAGTCCTAGAGTAGTCCTTTGAAAATGCTCCCCAAGTGCTATACAATGAATATTTGTACCCTTTCCTCCAATTTCATACATTGGAACCTAATCCCCATTGTGATGGTATTTGGAAGATGATTAGGTTAGGAGGGTGAAGCTGTCATGAATGGGATTAGTGTCCTTATGAAAGAGACCCCACAGTGCCTCCTGACCCCTTCTGCCATGAGAGGACTTGGTTAGGAGTTGATAATCCACAACCTTGAAGAGGGTTCTCACCAGAACTCAACCATGCTGGCACCCTGATCTTGAACTTTCAGCCTCCAGAACTGTCTATGGTGTCTATGGTGTTCAGTTATAGCAACCCAAACAGACTAAACCACCATGTAATTCTGGTGTGACTCATCCTCATAGATGAGGAATATTGCATTAAATAGTAGTTATTAATGCATTACTGATGTATGCTACAATGGTTCAACAAGTGATACTGTAGTTTTAAAATGTTTAATTCATTTACACTAGAGTAGAAAGGAATCTCTTTTCCAGAGTCAATTGTTCATTTCCAAGACTACACTTTTAATTTCTTTTCATAATGTAGGGAAAAGCAAAACACAGTGATGGAATTGAGTAGTTTTGATCCATTTATTAACCTATTTGAATTTGGCCAGTTCCTTGAACGCTCTCTTCTTCAGAATAGTTCTGATCTATACCATAAGGACATCCATAATTGTATGCAAAGTATAGCAAAAGAAGAAAAAAAAAAAAAAAAGCCACACATCGTGTTACAAAAAAATGTTTTATAAAAAAAAGATTTTGGTAACTAATATGTATCTTAATCTAAAACTCGAAATGGTGTGAGGAGCTTGGAGACAGTCTTGTGGCATCTCTAGGCACATTTCCTTGTGTAACATAGTGTAAGTTAGTTAGAAATGGGGGATAGATATTTTCCTACGCAAACTTCTGTTGTACAAATTATGTAACGATGAGTAACAGGAATAAGATGCCATTATAATATTTATGCATTGCTTAATGGGAGAGGAGAATTTGTCAGTACTTCAATACACACTTTGACCCTGATAGTTTTTCTTTAAAACTATTCTGAGCTAATTTATGATTGATATCATTTGGATATTTCAGCAATTTCTTTGTTTTTCCTACAGTCATTTGCAAGTACATCAATTTACTTAGTTCACTAGGTCTCTTGGAATATGTAATGAAAACTCGAATGACCTATAAGACAAATATAGGTCTTATTCCTGAACACGCCTGGAGGTTTGTGTCAGCAGGAAGTGATTTCTGTAAATGTGAAAAGGATTCAAACTGGGAGTGAATAGGTGACGGATGGCTGATCCAAGAGGGAGGGAGAGAGAGGAGGGGAAGCTGTGTTAATCTGAGTGTGAATATAATGGTTTAGAATATTTTCTGCAACTTCCCATTTTCCTCCCTTTTTGATTTTAATTTGCTCTTTGTCAAAGAAGAAGAAGGAAGAGGAGGAGGAACACATAAGACTGGACATTTGCAACAGCTGGAACATAAAAATTAAGTTTTGGGTTCCATGTAGCAGTTTCATTGATCACTCACGGGACCTTGGTATGGGTCACTTAACCCTGTGCTACTTCAATTCCTGGATGTGTTCAAAACAGGAGGATAATATTTGATCCTAAAAGTAATTAATTAGGGTAACTGAAGTTCTAAGAGAATATTTAATTATGTAAATTTCCACACTTTAATCATGACACCTAATTACACGTCTTAATCTTTAAATGTCTATACTTTGGCTAAATTCTAAAAACTTACATTAATAAACAAATGTTTTCTCTCTTTAACTTCATTTTCCAACTCTGTTCTCCACACTCGTGTCATCCTTGTTTCATGGATTTCTTTTTCCTGATACAGTCTTTTCACATTGTTTCAGGTCAGTAAATCTGCCTCTGCGTTTGCTGGTACTTTAGATTCTAATTAAATCCTCTCTCTATTTTATCTTACTTAGATTAGGATTCATTCCCTTGAAATTTACTGCCAGCATATTAGCCTGCTATTTTTCTCATATGGATAAGATCCAGTTATAATAAAACCATAATTTATGTATAACATGACTAGAAATAATATATCTTACAGTTCACATAATATTTTTTGTTTCTCTCATTTGTGTGTTAATCACTCTTTACAAATGTATCTGCCTTTTAGTATATAAGTTAGAAGAGGAGCAATTTAACCATACAACTTAGAATCAGAATTTTGCAGCTATGACTGGTCATGTAGTTCAAGCCCCTCATTTTATTTTATTTTTTTAAAAGATTTTATTTATTTATTTTTAGAGAGAGGGAAGGGAGGGGGGAAGAGAAGGAGAGAAACATTGATGTGTGAGACTCATCTATAGGTTGCCTCTCGCACGCCCCCAACTAGGGACCTGGCCTGCAACCCAGGCATGTGCCCTGACTGGGAATTGAACCAGCAACTTTCATGTTTGCAGGCCAGCACTCAATCCACTGAGCCACACCAGCCAGGGCCAAGCTCCTCATTTTATAGATAGGAAAGTGGGTAAGTCACTTACTTGTCTAAGGCCACCCAACATTTAACAATAGAGTAGGCACAAGAACTCATGAACTGGGTCTCCAGTCACTGTTCCTACTACTCTAGCCTAATAAATACATGTACATGCTTTAATTGATGAATTTGATTAAGGTCAACCCATGCTGAGTGAGCCCCTAGATAAGCTTAGCTGTATTCAGACACTGCATCTTTAATTCAGGCCAGCCAAAATGTTAACCTTGTGAACCAGAAGTTCAGAGGGGGACCTGGCACTGATCCATCTTCCCACTGAAGATACACATGCCACATAAGTGCTGGATAGTCATCTTGGTTTATGAGGACAACACATCACTTCTCAGTGACAGCACTACAATCTACATTCATTTGACATTTAATTTACATCCACTATGAGACCTGGGTACTGCATCTTTTGCATCATAGGGTCCCTGCTCTTGGGGACCTTACACTCTAAGATGAAGGCAAATGTGAAAGAACTGTATGAAAGTTTGGCCCATTGCTACCAACTGCTTCTCCTGCCAGGTGTACTGTTGTCATTTGGTGAAACATTTTTGGAGGTGAGAGAGCTGAAGTTTTGGAGTGGGGTGGGTAAAAATAAAGTAAAAATATTTAATGTTTTAAATTAATATTTCTATTATTATAAAAGCAATGCATTCTTTGAGTAAAACATTCAAGTTATACTTAAAGGTTTCAAGTCTAAAGATAACGTTCTTTCTATTCTGGGTATGCAGAGTTAACACTTTTGGCTTTTCTTTTTTCCCCCAGAAATTTTCTATTCATATAGAAACATACATATGCATATTTTTGTTCCCACAAAAAATCTACGTATAATAGGTGTTCTTTCCTCTTACCCTAGATGTATTTATACATTGATATATATTGACCTGTCTCATTTAAAAAAATGTTTACTTGTTATACCTTTGTATGCATATACCATGAATTATTTAATCAAAAGTTGACCTTTTAAAAAGTTGTAAATATTAAATACTGGGGAGGTAAAACAGAGCAAAAAATGTATATATGTAACAGAACCCCTGGGCTGCTCCAATTGAAACAGAACCCACAGGCCATTTAGTTAGGGGCCCAATTGCCCGCCGCCAGAATTACAACTCTCAGTACTAGAGTTTAGTGAAAAGAAAAAGAACTGTTTATTTAACAGTTAAATAGATTTAGATTATTTGCGGATTTCTGCTGTTCAGTCTAATGTTCTTCAAAATACCCACAAAGACATAGTTCTGCCTCCCCCTACCAAACCAGGCCAGCCTTAGAAAAGTCGGAAACACCGTTTCCCTACTTCCTAGGCACCGTTCAGCTTTACCAGTAGCTGCCAATCACTCAATTCTGATTGGGGAGGTCCCTTCTGTGCTGTGGTGCCCTCCAGCTCTCAATGCAGAATAGCCTGGATTCTCAGCCTCCTTGTAAACTGCCTTCTTCCTGTAAACTGCATGGATCTCCTCTCCTTCTCAAAACTGCATGGCGAGAGCCTCTTAAAGCGGCCTTGAGAGTCCTCTGAAAACTGCATGGAGAACTCAGCTTCTTTAATCCACATGGAGAAGGCCCCTTCACCAAGCCACATGGAGGGGGTGCAAGCGAGAGCAAGAGCGAGTGAGGGGGGAGAGGAGGAGAGGGAAAGAGGGGGAGAAGGGGAGAGGGGAAGAGGGGGAGAAGGGGAAAGGGGTAAGGGGGAGAGGGGGAGAGGGGGAGAGAGAGACCCCGCTAAAATGTCTGTACCTGCTTATATATCCCTGACTGCCTCCTCTGACGCAGTGGGTGTTGCAACCAGTTCTGACCATTCACAGAACCCTATGCAGGCTCTGTAGGCTCCTTCATTACCATCCCACAATTCAAGACTCCTCCCATCTTCTTGGGCCTTTGAAGTATCAAAGCCATTTTGCATAACAAAGACACTAACAACTAGCCCCAGGCATGCAAAGGCGTCTTAAAAGCTGCTTCCTTTTCCCCATCCCCCAGCCACAAACTCTGGGGTTTGTTTTTGGACACCCCTGTTTCTGTAACATATATACAGCCATTGTCAGAGTAAATAATAGAACAGCCACAGACATATACTAGTCAGAATTCATTAAATTAATGACTATTTATCTTTGTTGACTCTTAGAACGCATTAGTAATTTGGTTGCTTTTGTCTTCATTCTTTGCTGCTGATGACTTTCTCCCTAACTAACCTGAGGAAGTGGTAAAAGTGAAACTTTTTCTGTCTGAGGCCACACTTAGTGCTATCTGTAATATTTACATATGGTCACCAGTAACCAACACCCTTGCATTTGAACTCACATCCATTTCCTGACAATTCCCCACCCTCCAGGGATTCCCTTGGCTTGACTTCCTGTCTTTTATCAGCTGAAATCTATCAAGACCCTATAACATGCTCAGTGCTGAGAACAAATCTCTGTTCTACCTCACAATATAAGGAAGGCAGAGGGGGCTAGTAGTTGTTTTCAGATTAAGATCTATTAACAAAACACAAACTCCCCAAAACTTCCTTTAAACCAAACTACATTGTCACACGTTCACAAGCTCTTATTACAGAGTCAGATGACTCAAGATTACTAAATTTCTATTCATAAGGAGTTTGGCCCCAAATCAACACGTTCAGGCCCTCCCCCATCTTCCTTCTCTCTCCCTTGGGAGACTGACATTTAGAGCCCTCCTTTTAGTAGAATGAAGATGATGTGTGTTTGCAACCTGAACTGTTCCTTCTGGGATTTTGTAAAGCACCTCCTGCCTCCCTTTCAAATTTCATTTTTTGAGGTGGGGGAAGAGGAGGTCAGAATCGTTCTGGGGTCTAAGTCTTCCAGTTTATAAACATATTCTGAACATGGGAAATAGACTAAGGATTTCTGTTTGCTACTTACTGTAGAACTGGGTATTCCTATCAGAAATCACATCTGCATTCCGACGTCTGTGCTCGATGTGACATGGGATGGAGGCAACAGCCCTAGCCCTGCCTTGCGGGGTTACAGTTGAAGCTTCTGCTTTTGCTCTTGACTAAACGGGCCCACCTTTCCCTTTGGGTCTTCCACTTCCCAGCTTCCTTGGCAAAATTAAGAAGAAAAAAAGTCACGGTAAAGACTGAGAGTGTGCTCGAGGCCTTCCCACTCCCCCGACTGGGAGGCAGAGGTGGCGGCCACCTTCCTTAACCCCCAAGTCCTCGTTCTTTGCACGCGCGTTCGTGGCAGGGAGGAAACCGCTCAGATAAACGATCTACACTCAGTCTCTTTCCTTTCTGTGGCCTCTCCACAGCCCGAGAGGGGGTCCCCAGCCGCGACCCCCTCCTAGCCCTGCGGTTCTGGGCCCTCCTCGGGCCGGGGTCCGGGTCCTCCAGCGAGGGAGGGGCTGCATGGTCGGGGGAGGGGCGTGGGGGGAGCCTAGAGGGGGCTCCGCGGGGGCGACGGCGGGGCGGGGAGAGCTGCAGAGGACGCGGGCTCCGAGCAGAGAGCGGAGGTCGCGCCTGGGTCCCGCGCCCCGGGGCCGTTGCCGAAGGGAAGGCGGGGCACAGGGGGACAGCAGTGGCGGCGGCGGGAGGGGCGGCGAGGGCGGGGCAGGCAGCAGTTCTACGCCCCGGCTCTTTCTCCCGAGCTCCCGAAACTCGGGGCTGGGAACTTCTCCTCGTCCTGGCCCCGCGCCCTCGGCGACCCCAGGCTCCGGCACCTTGTCCCCGGCCCGCCCCCACTCCGCCTCCCGCCGCACCGCCCCCACTGCCGACTGCGCTCCTCTGTGTTACAAAGGAGGGAAAATGAGCCGGGCGGCGGCGATGCGGCGCGGAGCCACCACTGCCGTGGAGATCGTGGCCGCCCCCGGCACCACGTAGAACGCCCCCGCCCGCCCAGCGGTGGCACAGGCCTGAGCCGAGCCTGCAGCTCGCCTCTCGCCTCCCGAGCCCTGCGCGTCGCCTCTCGGCCAGAAGAGGAGGTGGAGGAGGAGGAGGAGGCACCGCCTTCCCCGCGCTGCGCTCTCGCTGTTGTCTGCGCCCCGCTCTGGACCAGTTTGGGGAAGTTGCCGTGGCCCGGTGTCGCCCAGATGTGCGACCTCATTGAACCGCAACCGGCCGAGAAGATCAGCAAGATGAAGAAGTTGCGGAGAACTTTATCGGAGAGTTTCAGCCGCATCGGTGAGTGGCGCGCTGCCCGGGGCACCTGGCCCAGCGCCTCCGGCGCCCGCTTGTTCGGCTCCGCGCTTCGGGCACTAGCAGTGCAGCGGCCACCGGGGGCTCGCGTGGGGCGCGCTGAACTGCGCGCGGACGGTGGAGGGAACGGTGCCCGGGACCTGGGGGAGGCTGACGACGGAAACGAGAGACACCCCTTTCCTTCAGGATGTGTGGGGTTTCATTTGTGCATGATCTTAAGCCTACAATTTGGGTTTCCCGTCCTCGTCATTACCGTTCGGGCTTTCGCGGTCGCGGGGGACAGGCAAAGGGACGCCCCGGCCCCAGGCGCACGCGGGACTATGCGGCTAAGTGGGCCAATTGTTATTTTTTCCGCGCAGTCTTTGGTATTGGGTGTTTAGTCAACAATTTAGTGTTGGCAATTGGTGAAACGTTGAGTTGTGCTTTGGTATTGTTTAACACAGCTAACCTAAAGGGAAGTGGGACAGATACCTTGGGACCTTTTTGTTCGGCACTTCAAGGTCCTCGAAAGCGAGATTTGGGTGTTCAGTCCCGAGGTCTCTGAATTTTTCCATTGCTGCAGAGAAATGCGCTCTGTGAACTTGTCGGAACATTTGGGAATGTCTCCCGAACTTCTTCCATTTATTAGAGCTCCGGGGCTATTGTCTTTAGACCAGTCAACCAACTGACCAACAAATAAAAACCGACCGAGAAATGTTTAGAACATTTCAGAATAAATCCATGTAACAGACTATAACGGTGACAACAGTATCACGTGGAATGGGTTTGCTAGATTACTGGGGCTGGCCTTAGAAAACCCCTTTAAACCTTAAGACAGTGGCTACCAACTCTTAACATAACTCTTATTTACACAGGTAACTGCTTTCAGCAAGAGAATTATGCTAGCACTAAAAATAACCTCTTAGAGCCCCTAAGAAGCCTTCTAGCTTTTGTTTCATTTGTTTAACCTGTCATCATCGTTAATGAGGGGTGTTAATGGAAATTGAGCAAGGGTGCTTAATTCTTTAAAATAAAACCCTGGAGTGCATGTGAGTATTGTAGTCAGCCTTCTATCCATTTGTTTAAAAATCATTATGTAAGGACATTGGAAAATCTGCAAACTTTCTTCAAGTAAAAGAAAACATGGGTCAACATTTAGTTTTCTTTGTTAACTTTTAACTTAAAATTTTGTGTTGGGAGACAAAATCTTACCCAAGATGACCATCAAGTTTATGGTGTGAAGCCAATCTTTAGTCACTTTTACAGGTTAGGGATGTCTATGAAGAGTCTGTACATTCAAATGAAGTTCAAAAGAGAGCAAGGTGTTGAGTTTGTGTTTATTATAAGGAGGATGTTTTGGCCCTCCCCTGTCACCCATCACAGAGGCGGTTCTGGCGTCCATTAAGCCCTGTTCAAAAACACATTTACTGTACTCTATATTTACTAATGCTAATGACTCTGTTGGAGTCCTTCCAGTTTTGTGTTAAATAATTCATTGCACTTGAATCTCAGTAAGAAACCAAGAACATTAATATAAAAAATCCTTATGTTTAAATAATTTCAAGAATTTGATCGACAATCAGTAAAATTTGGATTAACTACAATGCTTTCAAATGGGGCATTATAGTTAATTGGCTGTTCTAGCTCCCTGAGATTTAGTGATAAGAAACATCTTTTGATTCTGACTCTTGTTAAAATGTCTTCTAAGATCTATTAGATTTTACTTCCTTTCAGAAACAGAACAGTAAACATAACTGATTATTTATTGTATTGATGGAGGGTCTTGATTCTGAATAGCAAATCTCCTTCCGGAATACTGTAAAAGGAGATAAAGATATTTGAAGTGATTATGATTGAGTACTAAGCTCGAGGCATTTATTAGAAGTAGGATTACAGAAAAGTGGATCTTTGTTATCTATGTATTTTGTTGATGTTTTATTTGCAAAATAAAAAAATAAGTGAAATCAATCTGATTTTTTAAGGAATTTTAAGGCACTGAAGGCTGTAGGATTGAGGCTTTACTACAGGATTATATAATGTATAGACTAAGGGTGTTGTGGGCTGTGTGTTAGACAGACTGGGGGTTTCTGGTGTTTCCACTTGTAGCTGGGTGACCTTGGGCAGGTCCCTCAACTTCTGAGCTTCAGTTTTTTACTTTTTATGTACAAATCAATTTTGTTATTAGCATTTAGTGAAATACTATATATGAAGTCCTGTGTGGTATGTAATACTCAATAGATGTTCATAATATGTTATTACCATTATTACTGAATGCATATTTCATCACACTGACATAATTATCTTCTAAGTGGAAAGCAAGATAAGGGAAGAAGTGGCCACTGACTTTATGGTACAGCTAGCCTGAAAATAGGATAGGTTTTAGAGTTGGACTGGGCTGGATTTGAATCCACTTTTCTCTGCTTGCTGTGCACCTTGGGCAACTAGCAGACTTTCTTTAAACCCCAGAGGTCTCAGTTGTAAAATTTTTTAAGGTTGTTGTGAAGATTAAATCAGATAAAATACATAAAATATCTAGTGTAATATCTGTCACATGGTGGAAATTATTACTGGAGGCTGTTATTATTCTGCCCAATTTTTTTGTTTATCTTCTATCTTCCTCCTTTCTTCTTTGGTACTTCATGAGGAGATCAAAGAAATAAATGCATGTTTCTGTTGAATACTCTAACATTATAATATATTCATTCCCTTTAACCAATATGTGATGGTTTTTGAAATAAATATATTTTCTTTTTATTTTTTAGTGTGATTCAAAAGTGTAGCTTGTTATATGAGTATGAAAAAAGTGTACAGCATTATGATCTAGCCATAAGAAAATAGTAATCATTCATCTACAGGAAATAAAGGCAATTTTTGAACATATGGGATATCTAATCAATGTTAATAATAATTCTGACTACAACAAAGTGGCTATGCTAATGTGTAATTTATTCCTACATGAAGGATCATGCCAACTTGGTCACTGCCCACCTCAAGTACAGCTGATCTGAGACTAATGTATTATAGAAGGTCTAATAAAACACATTGCCTTTCAAGCTATAGCACTCTAATTTACGACAGCTGCCAGGGAGAGACTATTATACAGCTATGGTTCTTTTATAAGGTGGAAGTAATTGAATTTTAAAGTCATCCACTGATTTCAGTAGTACTTATGGTTCTCAGTGTGTTGATTTATTTAGAAATTACTATAGTTATCTCATTTAAAAAAAATTTAAGTTAGCATATGCCCTGGCTGGTTTGGCTCAGTGAACTGAGTGCCACCCTGTGAACTGAAAGGTCACCAGTTCGATTCCCAGTCAGGGCACATGCCTGGGTTGTGAGCCAGGTTCCCAGATGGGGGCATGCTAGAGGCAACTGATCCATGTATATCACATCAATGTTTCTCTCCCTCTCTTTCTCTAAAAGTAAATAAGTAAAATCTTTTTAAAAATTAAGTTAGCAAAAACAAAGACAAAAGGGAATTTGTTAACTAAATAATTGTTCAAAAGTTTATATTAAAATCTATTTCCTCTTTTCTTTCCTTTTTTGTTTTTGAATATTTCCCTAGGAGGAGAAAAGCTTTTTGTAATATCTGGTGTAAGATTAAGGTCACACTGACATTTCTTCATATTCATTTGAATGCATTTCTTCACCCTTATTTGGATTTTCTCTGAGAGAAAGAAAGTTTATACTCTGTGATATTTGAGATGAAACCCACGTATACCATTTCTTTAAAAGAGGTTTTTTTTCTTTTCTTGGGTTTTTTTTTTTGTTGTTGTTTGTTTTGTTTGAGAACTGAGTAAAAAGAAACGTCTGTGGTTACAATGAAATTTTGGGTTTGTTACCTTGTGCTGTAAGTGTGTAATTCTAGAGTCCAGCTGTCATTTGATAAGTCCATTCTGTCAGAAAAGAGGAATATAAGGTTAAAGGGTCAGATCAAATTTAACTGTTATACCTCTCCCAATGTAGTTTCAAGAAAGATTTTAATTTGAAAATTATGAAATGGAATTCATATCTAGGATCCTTTAATAAGAGAATAGTGTATGGTTTTTGTATATCAAAACTTTAGAGTGCCTTAAAATGTAAGGTGTTGTCTTCTTGCATTGAGATATACTTGTATAACTCATTAATTCAACAAGTAATTATTGAGTACCTCCTATGTTCTAGTTATTGTTCTAGCCTTTAGATTCAGTGACCATTGTTACTGGTCCTTGTCCTCAGGACTTTAAGAGAAGACAGGCCAATGAATGGGCATTGAGAAAATGCATAGAGTGAAAAATTCTATCTTGAAGATTAGCATAATTTGCTATTGGAGAACATAGGAGGGACACCACTTTAGTCTTGGTGAGATAGTGGAAAGCTTTCTAGAGGAAGCAACGTCTGAGCAGAGGACTGACTAGAATATCTGATTATCTTAAATGGTTTAATACATGCCCTTCTGTTAACCCAGAAATATGTAATATGCTTATTATTCTGTGATATCCTTGAAGACAATTGTGGGCTTACATTTGCATGAAGGATTACTGACAGTCAGGGGATGTAATCAATAATGAGATGTTGTATGTTTGTTCAGGTCATCAGTGACCTGATAAGTATTTGGAAATGACACCTTTAATGGGCCTGTGTTGTTACTATTATTCAGTTAACTGTTGTTCAATAGTTAGAAGAAACTATGTAAAGTGTCAGTTTATCAATGAAGGGTTTCAATGAAGCAGTAGACATCTTGGTCTTAAAACGTTTTCCCCTGTGGTACCCAGGGCTTGAGAAGAGTGTAGTGTGCAGGGGAGAGGATCTGGCTTTCTGTTCTTATGGATAGAAAACACACCTGCAATTCCCTCTTCTCTTCATTCTTTCTATTCACAGACCCCACTCCTTTATCCAGAATGATGGAGGAATTGGCAGGACTTAAGGGGCAAGAAGGACATAGTCCACTCCGGGTGTTGAAGACATTCTAGTTTTCTGCTTTCTTCATCTCTCAACTTGAGGGTCTTCATTCCATATTTCCAGTTCACTAAGGGGTAGTATCAGCTGTGGCTCTTATTGGATGCTTTGCTTAAGAAAAACCATGGCTGAATTTCCTGAACTTTTATCATGTCCAAAGTAAATATATTTAAAAGTTTGTATTGTGAATTAAAAGCTTGCTGCTGTTTGTATGTTGTATGGTAGCTACATAATGTTTTCCATTAATATTTATTAAATATGGTAGGTATGAGGCTGTACAATAAATTACTTTGTATTTGGAGTCAATGAGCTTATCATTTCTTATTCCAGAAAAAATGTTTTTTTTTAGATGGACACACTTGTTTATATTTACATAGGTCATTAATATTTTATAACAGAATCACCAGTCAAGTATGTTAATTAAAGGATATGCCTTTGTTTGAGTGAGGGGTATAGTCTAGTAACGGTATTGACTGGTATTAAAAAAAAGCCTTCTAGATTAGAAGTTTTACATTCTGAGTTTAAACTTAACGATTAAGATCTAACCCTTACCATCAAGAACATCTAGGATCTTATATACTGGCTGTGGCAAAAGTAGGTTTACAGTTGTTTGTATGGAAAATAATACAATAATTAATAAATAATAACACAAGAATAAACTCTGTTTCATGGGTTTACAATTGTAAACGTACATTTGCCCCACCCTGTGTTTCTATCAAAAAAGGTTATTTTAGATTTAATGTAAGTTTAGTCAAATATATAATGCAATCTGTAATTGAATGTGAGATAAGTTATTTGGGACAAAATCCTGTCTTTTAATTTTTTCCATTTAGAAGAAACTGTTCCAAATGAAGTAGAGAAATCTATTACAGATCAGTTTCTTAGGCAAAAGGAGAAGACTAAGAATTAAACTTTCAGAAACACTGTATCTCCCTCAGCCTGCCTTCCTCCCCCTGAACACCACCACAGCCACATACTTACTAATGTTTTAAATAAGACAAATTTATAATACGAAACAGAAAAAAATGACCTTTTTAAGAATGCTAGACAATATGATTTAAACTTTGATATGATAACTTCAGTTTAGGCACATGACTTCTCTCAGAGCTTCCTTGCCAAAATAATTTGCTTCCCATTGCTTTTGTCAGAAGATGGCTTTCCAAGTAAGAGCTTTCCAGGTTCTTCTGTGTGGAACGGAACTAGCTGGTGTATGGACCAGTCAGCCCCTATGCACAATTCTACAAATTTGAAATTCTATAGATTGCTCCAGTTAGTGGTTTCAGCTAAATTAGCTACTTTGTGCATTACCTTAGTATGAAACATTCTAAGTAACTGTTGGATCAAGGAACGAGGTGTTTGTCAACTATTCATGAAATATTTCTCTTTTTTCCAGTTCTAAAGACATGTATATTTAAAATAAATTTCAAGTATTCACGAGTTTCTATAAAATATTCTGAATATATTGTTTTCTGTATCGATACTTTGTTGTAACATTTCTCATGTTAAAATGTTTGGATTATGTCTCTGAAGTGCTTATTGTACATGCTTGGTTTTTCATCACCGTACTTAAACTTTTCTCAATGTGAAAATTTCATTCAGGGGACTGTGCAGAGTGGGTCTCACCCTATCAATCGGTTTGGGAGGTCCACATACCATGCATAATGATATGTGCTCAAAACCCAGAAGTTCAAGGGAAATTTCTTTAATATTATTTTTTGATTCTTCCATACTTTCATTTAAACATTTTCCTACTGAAGAAGAGATAGGGGAAAGATATGCATACTTCTTTTCCCTACTTGGGAGGACCATATCATTTACATATTTATGAGAGTGTTTCACAAAGATGCATGCTGTGCAATTCTCTCTCTCATTTGCAGTTTTCATCTCTGTATTATAACATTGCTATTCAGGTTGGGGTACAATTTTACTTTATGAAATGAAAACACCGTAGTGCTTTGGTATTTTTTTCTGTTTTCTAGAACTTAGATACTTGGCCTCCTCGAGATGTTTCACAATAACTATCTTTTTCCTTTTTATTTTATAGCTTTGAAGAAAGACGACACCACCTTTGACGAGGTAGGTTAAATTTCTTTATCTAATGGTAGATGTATTTAATTACTGTCAGGTAAAGTCACTAGGTGCCAACTTCCCACTTAGAAACAGAAAAAAGAAGCGCCTTAAAAAAACCCAACAAGGGGTGCTGTCTCTTTCGTTACATTATATTATTTTCCAATTTTAAATAATTAGTCAAATGAATGAACAGAAATAGGTCTTTTTAAATGAACAAATGCACAAAGGTCACCGCAGGCCTTGGTGGTGTTGCTTCCTGATGATGGCAGTGCTGGCCAGCCCAAGGGGATGTGTGTGCTTGGGACAGGCCTGCGGCTGTCGGGAAGCTGGGCACCCCGCTCCCTCGCACACCTCCTCTGAGTCAGGCTGTGATGCGGTGTTGACGCCACAGATAGTCTGTCAGGCTCCCAGAGGAGGAGCTGACTTTTCCTGTTCTAGTTTTCCTATTCTTTGTATATCAGATGGTTCTTTATCTACCTGCTACAAAGTAGCAAAAAGCCAAAAAAACAAAAACAAAAAACCAGAAACAAAACAAAACACACACACATACACAAAACCTGTTCAAGTAAGGTAGAGGTAATTAATAGCATTGTGAATGTGATTTTTCAGTTGTACTTCTTTCTGAGTTTTTCAGTGGGAGTCACCAGAGAAATAATGTGTTTACAAAACGCTCTCAAGAGTGCTATAAAGGGGTGTTTCACGGTTGCCATCCAAAACCACAGTAATAGATCTGTGTTGTAAACGGGGCCACATATGTATACATATAGACTGCGTGTTTATATATGAACACCGATATATCTACACAGTGTGCTTGTGCTGAAGCCTAATGAAAGCTTAGATTAGCTCGGTGTGGTTGTTTAACAACTGCAGGGTCTGCTGCATGGGCAACAGCAGACCCTCCATATCACCCTGCCCAGGCTCTGTAGCTTCAGCTTCACTGGAGAGGACACTCCAGCGTCATCGCAAGATGTCGATTCAACACGGGAGGAGACAGATACCGTGTCACTCCCGAGTCGGACTGCACAGCCATTCTTGGCGGTGCAGATAGACTCTTAAGAAGCTACACCATCGTCTCTCGAGACGGACGGCTGCCGACAACAACAACTGCAGAATCCATGAAATATGCTACCTGTCACCCCTTTTCTGTAGTGCTTCAGAGGGGAAAGGCCATTTGTGCTCATGGAAAGTCCCCTTGGCCATGTGGCTGGCTGTGGTACGGGGCAGGACCATTCAGGGAGAACCCGCTCAGACCAGGATTTCTGGATGGGGCCAGCATCATCTGGCTCTCACGGTCTGCTGCTTTGTCGGCGGCACCTGTTCTTTTGGCCGGCCCGGCTCTGGGAAGCTGTGTGTCCCTGGACTTCAAAGCAACTTCCCCTGCTAGCATTCCTGAAACATCCTATAAAACTTAGTTACTCTGGACCTGAAGCAGTAGAGGAATCTTTTCTTGCCCATCTGTAGCAGGTAATAATGATGTTTTCCTCTAAACCTGTATTTCTGGAATTTCAACAGTGTTACTGAGATGTTTTTAGGAGAGTATTTTTTTTCTTCTCAGAAGAGACCAATGTGGGAATATTGGGCACCTTTTATCTCTTTATAAAGAAAAGTCTCCTCTCTAATTATGGAGGTAACTTAAGCTTACATAAAAAAGAAAAATAAGGAAAGGGAAAAAGGAAAGAAAAATTCTCCCAAATATTATTATCCAGTTATAACCACTGTTGAAAGTTCTTACTTCTTTCCTCATGCTAAAAAACAAGCAAAAAAAAAAAAAAAAAAATCACAGTCCCTATATTATATCCTGCTTTTTCCCTTCTAACCTGTAACAAACATGTTATTTTCCTGTGTTTTTACAGATGACTCCTAATCATCATTAGGAATGTAAAAATATGATTGTATGTTGTTCTGTCCTGTGACTGTGACACGTGATATTCAAAATAATCCAAGGCTGATGAAAGTTCAGGATGTATATATCAAACCTGTAACTACTCACCCTCCTTTACCCCGAAACCTCTGTACGCTCAAAGTCTTGGTCTTGTAATTTGGAGAAAAATTATCCTTAGCTTTTACAAAGTGTTTTCCTTCCTCTGTACCACAAAAGATTGGTTAAATACCTCAGATCAGTAGATCTCAGAATGCTACCCCTGGAAGAGATATTGGCAGTCATGTGGCCCACTTCATCATTTTACAGATGAAGAAATTGCGGTCCAGAGGAGCCAGGTAGTTTCCAGTTAACTAGGGGAAGACCCAGGGTCTGGAGCCTGGGAGGCAGTAGTAGAGGCATAACTGCGTATAAATAAACCCTAAGTTAGCCACCCTCTCAAGAGCAATTGACTGACTCTTTCCAAGCCTGTTATAAAATTGTTGTGAGGATTAAATAAGCTCAGTTTACAAAGGTTCCAGAATAGTGATGGGTCCTTAGTAGATGTCTGATCTGGTGTCGTCATTGTTCTTGCCTTCCTCCTCTTCCTCCTCACCGATGCTCTCAGCATGACATCCACCTTCTCTAGTTGGAAGGGCTACCAGGAGAATGAAGGATTTCGTTCAAAATTAAGAAATAGAGCTATGAGGAGAGTTACTTTCAAATATTCCTCTAAAATTCCAATAAGGCTTTTTTTGTGTGTGATTTGCACATTACTTAAAACTGTGAAAATATTGTTTCAGGTTCCTTCAGAGGATGACTGTGTTCAGCTCTGTAATCCCTTGGGTGTCTTGAACATGGTTAACATTCAGTAACTGTTGAATAAGAGTAAATATCTGTTGCCATTAAGAAGAGTGTTGAACTGATTGTCAGACAAAGTGAATTCTCATTTACCAGCTCTTACCTATCGGGGCAAGTCATTTAATTTACCCCAGGCTCAATTCTCATTTGTGAAACCAATTGGTTAAGACTGTGATCTTCAAGTTGCTTTCTGTGCTTAGATGTATGATAGAATCCTATGTAACAGTCAACATAAAATTATAATTTTACCAAGATCAGAGAAGAGCACCACATCTGTGATTATATAAATAGGAAGTCACTGCCTTTTTTTAAGATCAGATTATACTGGTATAAGTTTTCTTGAACTTGTTTTGTGGTCTTCCTCTCGAAGTTGGGGGAACTCTACCATGTCTTGGAATTCAGTTAGGATTTGAGTCTTAAAACCTGGGCCTGGGTCAGCTTCTTAGATAGGCGTGGAGGTGTGGCAACTTCCTCCTGTCTCGGTCTTGATGAGCTGGAGGCTTCTTGTTTCCAGCTGTGGCCTCATCCAGGGTGCTGGGAGCTGACTTTAGTTGCTCCTCGCTGATCGATGTAGAGGACTTTTTAAGAGTGTGTATACATGTTTGACCTTGAACAGAGGAGGAAAAAATATGAACCTATTTGAAAAATATATTTATTTACTTGTTCTCAAATAGGCTGAGATACCATGACTATTAACTTTCGTAACTGGCCTGGAATTATATTCAGGAACTGCATGCTAATGCTTGTTAGAGAGAAAATGAGGCCCTTTGGAAGTTAAGTACTGTTGGTCTCAGACTGTTACATTGATAGGCAATTTTGTTAGAATAGGGAATTTTGTTGAAGTCATTGTATTTGGAGAGGGGACATTCTAAGAATGATCATTTTGCCTTTAATTCATTGTGTCTGTGGATCCTGATGAAATATCAAGCATTTTGTGTTCTGTGGACTTAATTTACACATTCGATGTGGACAAACTAATCATAAGGGTATTCCAAATAGAATTTTAGTGGTTTTAGTTTGTTCTTTTATTATTTTTCCCCACAGAACTTTTTGCTCTTTGGATCCTTAAGGGTGACACAGTACATGGCTAAAATGAAGGAGCTAAGCAAATACTTGTTGGAGAAACAAATGCTTAAGCCATATTGAAGGATGAAAAAAGATTGCTATTTTGAGCCACAGTTTAAAGGGGACACTGTTCTTGGTGACACTGTGATAAGAGCTTCTAGTAACTGTCAACTTCATATCGGCGATACTATTGCAGAACTTTACAAATTTCTTTCTCACCTTTGGTCCCCCAAGGAATGGCCGTGGTGTGTCCCCTGAGTGGCTCCATTCTTCCTGGGGCAGTGAACAATAGCTACACTATGACCTCTGTTGAATTTTTGAATCTTATTTTTTATTTTATTTGTTTTAAAATACTAATGAGACCTAAAATGAAAGGTCAGAGATACAGTTATCTTCCCCAATGTAAAATTACCACATTAAAACTGTTCGAACTTTGGAAGCAAAAAGTTCCAATTAAATGTAAATGTATGTGTATAGAAAGATTTGGGAAAATTTAAAGCCACAGCAATTCATGAATGGTTCTTGTGTATAAATTAAGAGGTTAAATTGTGTAGTTTTAGTTCTGCTTCATGTTCCTGTTATTTTAGCTGAGATATGTTGTCAAAACAAAGTGTTGACTGTGCTTGGCTCTTTGGGGAGAAATACAGAAATTTTAGTTACTGAAATAAACCTTCAAAATACTAAGAGTTTTATTTGTTTATGCTATGTATCCCAGATAGTTAAGTCCCTATTTGTTTTTTAAAATGGATGGTCATTTATGAATTTAATTATTTGCTCTGCTCAGTTATTTCATGTTTGTGAAGTATCAGGAGCTGCCAACACATTTTGGCATTTTCCAGCTGTTTTATCTTTTGTGCTAGAAAAATGTGTACAGAGCCTATCAAATAGCTTCACATTTTTACATCTAAGCTGTAACTTCTGCAAGTCCCTTCTTATAGGTTAGTTTGTTTCCTATCTGCTGGATGTAATCATTTTGTGAAATGTGATGAGGTATGTCCAGAAAAAGTCCAGCCATTGTTAATGTAACGAGAATGGTTTGCATTACATTGATAGAATCTGGCAGCCAAGGAGAGTGGACTAGAATGTGCATGCATGAGCAATGATGACTTCACTGTACAAGTCAGCGGTAGATGCTGTTGAGTGAGCATGTGTACTGTGTGGCTGTAGCATTCAGAATGACTAAGCGAGTAGAGCAATGAATCTGCATCAGATTTTGTGTGAAGCTTGAACATTCCTCTGTGGAAACTCTATGGAAGGCCGCAGCTATGGACAACTGGTGATTGGCAGCTTCATCATGGCAAGGTTCCCACTTATGCATCGTGTCTTGTGTAGAGTTTTTTGGCAAAACATCAAATCACCCAGGTGACTCAGTCCTTGTACAGCCCAGGTTTGGTGCCCTGCAACTTCTGGCTTTTCCCAAAACTAAAATCACCTTTGAAAGGTAAGAGATTTCAGACTGTCGATGAGATTCAGGAAAATATGACGGGGCAGCTGATGGCAACTGGGAGAACTGTGTGAGGTGCCAAGGTGCCTACTTTCAAGGGGACTGAGGCATTATTGTCCTATGTACAATATTTCTTGTATCTTGTATCTTCTTCAATAAATGTCTCTTTTTCATATTACATGGCTGGATACCTTCTGGACAACCTTGTATATGAGGACTGTGTTAATTGATGTCAGCTTCTAGTCCATGTTCCTCTTTGTTATTTTGTAGAAAAACGTAACTATAATACCTGCAATGATAAATGTGAGGGTGATTTTAATGAGAACTTGAGTCCAGGGGTTAGCTACAAATATGATTTGGGATATTCTTACTCATTCTTTTCCATACATTGAGGGTGGTGGAAGCTATTGCAGTCTTTTGTCACACTAACTATTGTCATCATTGGAGGCCTCTATATGATTGGTGTACATTGCATGCAATGGACTAACTTCAGCTTCCCTGACTTCCTCCTCTAAACTAACAAGTCCCAGTAACCGTCCTTCCTTCCCAGCTCTCATTCCTGCTGCACTTCCTCTTTGTTGCCTGCCCTATCACGTTCTCCCAGCCCACAACCCACTCCCCTCCATCTCTGTTCACTCGTGGTACATCACTGTCTTGCCAGTATCCTCAGTGGCCTTGCCCCTTTGTACTTTCCTTGTAATCTACTCTGCCAGCTCTTGATTTTGACCTGGCATCTTTTCATTTCTTACCCAGTGGCTGCCAAGAGCTGCTTGAGGAAATCAGTCTATAAATAAATTTATCATCTCCAGCCTTAGCTGGAACCTGAGGCAACTGTGCATAGACTTACACTGTGCGGCTGGACCGTTTCCTGCTGAAACCTTTCCACTCCCTTGAACCTCTAGCAACCCTCCTCCACCCCTCCTTCCTTTAAGTGGGTGACTTTCTCTCGATAATAGTTTACTAGAGTTGCCATAGAAAATTACTATAAACTGGGAGGCTTGAACAACACAAATGTATTATCGCACAGTTCTGGAGACCAGAAGTCCAAAATCAAAGGGTTGACAGGGTTGGTTTCTTCTGGGGGCTGTGAGGGAAAGATCCATTCCAAGCAAGCCTCTTTCCTTAGCTTGGAGGCTGCCATCTCCTTCCTGTGTGTCTTCACATGGTCTTCCCTCAGAGAGTGTCTTCATATCCAAATTTCCCCTTTTTGTAAGGACATCGTCATAATGAATTAGGGGCCCACTCTGCCCCAGGATGACCTCATCTTAATTTAACTAGTTACATCTGCGGTGGTTCTGTTTCTGAGTAAGATCACATTGGGAGGCCCTGGGGTTTAAGACTTCAACATAGGAATTTTTGGTGGACACAGTTGAACTTGTAACACTCTCCCACTTTTTACAACATTGAATACTATCAGGCATTGGTGCCTTGCCCACATATGTACCTTCATTTGCTCCTGTCTTACTCCCCACCCCACCCCCCATCTTTCAGAGGATTATTTTCTGTTCTAGGCTAGTTCCTCCTCCCCTCCTCTTGATTCCTTTCCATGCCAGAAACTTGTGTAATCAAGTCTTTCTTATCTACATTTTTCTGTCTCTTCCTTTGTGTGTAGGTATTTCATCATAGGCCCTGAGCATGGTTAGATCTCCCCCATCTCTTTCATCATAACGGAAACCCTGTGTTCTCTGTGGCCATTTTTTCGTGTTCTCCTTGAGTGGGTTTGTCTGTTCCTTGCTTTTGGCTACCCCATAGGTTATACTCACATCAGTGGGGCTGACTCAGCTCTCTGTTCTGAACTCCAGCTGCCTAATAGATGTTTTTGCCTCTGCATCCTGATCTCAGGACTTACAAAATGTTACTAATTCTTATATTCTCTAAACCTGCACCTATTCTTGTTTCTATTTCAGCGATTAGCCTTAACAGCCACATGATTTTCCAAGGCAAAAAGCTGATACTGTCCTAAATTTCCCTCTGAGCCCCAAGTCCGAGCATTGGCTCTTGTCTGCTCCTGCCATCTTCATTCCCACTGCTGAGGTGCACGTTCAGCCTCATCTTGTCCTGCCTGGACTTGCTGTGGTCTAATTGGCTGCCCTGCCTAGAGCTTGCCTCCTATTCCAACTGAATGACAGATCTGAAATACAAATCCAGCTTCCTGTCAGCTGTAGGTGAAGTCCAGACTGCTAGCTTGGCTTTCAAGGCCTTTCCTGATCTATCTTTTGCCTACCTTTCTACCTTATCAGATAGTCATCTCTTATTTGAATGTCATCATTGTCATTCCAGCTGCCATGACCTCAGTTCAGGACTCTTCATTGATCTCACTGTTGCATCTGTCAGTCTTCCACTCCCACGTTCTCCAAACGTCTTTCTTGTCACGATACTTTCCTTCAGTTCACAGATTTGTACATCAAGTATTTATTGATGTCAGTTTTATGTGAGGCTCTGGATATGCGCTGAACCTGACTCTCAATCTAGCTAGTCTCAAAGAATTTAATCCTATGACGTTTATAGGTTGACCAGCTTCTATCATCCTGCAGTGTGGGGCGTGGGTACAGATGCAGTGTCACCCTTTGGGGACAGATTTTACGTTACTTTATATCCTATTTTGTTTTCATCATGGTCGTGGTTGTGTCTGCCAACCTGGGAAGATATGAACCTATTCCATGCAAGATGTCTAGAAATTTACACTCTTCTGATTATGCCAGTAAGTCATTACGTTTCAAATTCAACTTTTGGATGACTGAAAAAGAACTTTACTTCCTCCTTGGTTCTGCCATTGGAAATTTAATTGAAATTTTCGGGTGCTTGAAACTTTCCTTACTTCAGTTTTTCTTCAGTTCGATTACATTTATCATCTCCCCAATTATGGTAGCATAATTACTATAATTATGTCTGGTTCCAGACAGTGGCTAGAATGTCTGGGAAGTGCTGTAAAGATTCAGAGAGCAAGTTTATGTTACAAAATACAAAATCTAGACATTTAGAGGAGAATTAGTCACTTTCATATTCTTAATTCCCAAAGGACAGAATGTTACAGAAGGTGGAAGCATGAGCAGTGTCCGTTTTTTCTTCCTCAGTGTCGCGCATCCTGATGACTGGCCATTGGCCGGTAGGAAGTCTGTCCTGTAGGGGTGGTTGGTGTTCCGTTTGGGGCAGTGCTTTGATTTGCTTGTTTGAATTATTTGGTGGGAAGCTGATTTTTGGTGTAGGAAGTCTCCATACAGCCTGATTTATAATCCACAGTTCCTTAAATTGCTTGGCTGTATTTGAGATGATAATGATAATTGAAATCAACTAAGTCAGGAGGGTCAAGTTTTTTTCTTCTAAATAATTTTTTATTTTCCAGTTACAGTTGACGTACAATATTATATTAATTTTAGGTGCACACCCCAGTGATTAGACATTATGTAACTTACTAAGTGATCATTCTGATACATCTTGTACCCATCTGACACCATGCACAATATTACATGCATATTATTAAATATTGTTAACTGTATTCCCTATGCTGAACTTTACCTCCCCATGACTGTTCTGTAACTACCAATTTGTACTTTTTAACCCCTTCACCTTTTTCAGACACCCCCCTCTCCCATCTAGCACCCATCATAACATTCTCTGTATCTGTGAGCCAGTTTCTGTTCTGCTTGTTTATTTTTTATTTTTTAGATTCAGTTGTTGATAGATATGTATTTATTGCCATTTTATTATTCATATGTTTTATCTTTTTTTTCCCCTTCTTCTTCCTCCCCTTGCTCCATCCTCCCTCCCCCTTTTCTTCTCCTCCTCCTCCACCTTCTTCTCCTCCCTGTAACATTTTATGTAATACTGGTTGGCTTGGTGGTGATGAACTCCTTCAGCTTTTTCTTGTCTGGGAAGCTCTTTATCTGTCATTTGATTCTAAATGACATCTTTGCTGGGTAAAGAAATCTTGGTTGTAGGTCCTTGCTTTTCATATCTTTGAATATTTCTTGCCAGTCCCTTCTTGCCTGAAAAGTTTCTGTTGAGAAATCAGCCTAAAGTTTTATGGGATCTCCCTTGTAGGTAGCTAACTGCTTTTCTCTTGCTGCTTTTAAGATTCTCTCTTTGTCTTTAACCTTTGGTATTTTAATTATGATGTGTCTTAGTGTGGGCCTCTTGGGTTCATCTTGTTTGGGACTCTCTGCACTTCCTAGACTTGAACGTCTATTTCTTTCATCAGGTAAGGGAAGTTTTCTGTCATTATTTTTTCAAATAGGCTTTCAATTTCTTGCTCTGTCTCTTCCCCTTTCTAGCACTCCTGTGATGCAAATGCCAGTACCCTGAAAGTTGTCCCAGAGGTTCCTTACACTATTCTCATATTTTGGATTATTTTTCTTGCTATTCTGATTGGGTGTTTTTTGCTTCCTTATATTCCAGATTGTTGATTTGATTCTCAGCTTTGTCCACTCTACTCTTTATTCCCTGTGAATTATTCTTCATTTCAGTTAGTGCATCCTTCATCATAGTTTCCATGTCCTTTTTTATGCTGATGAAGTTCTGAGTTCATCTACTCTTTCCCTAAGTTCATTTAGCATCCTTATAACCAGTGTTTTGAACTCACATCTAGTATATTGTTTGTCTCTATTTTGTTTAGTTTATTTTCTGGAATTTTGCTCTGACTTCCATTTGTGACTTGTTTCTTTGTCTCCTCATTTTGGCAGCCTCCCTATGTTTGTTTATATGTATTAGGTAGAATTGCTACATCTCCGAGGCTGTAACCACTGAGGAGGATCAGCTGTGCGGGGGCCCGCTCCACAGAGCAGAACTGACTTCAGTGGAGCTCTGATGCCCACTGAGTCTGCCCCTTGAGTGTGCCACTTTTGGAAGTCGTTGGGTGGTGATTCAGATATGGTCTGAAGCTCTCCTCTCTCCTCCCATCCCTTCCCTTCTTTGCCTTCCCCTGCCCTCTTCTTCCCTTTCCTTTCGTTTTAGCACATGAACCTGGGGATTTTATTAAAAATTAAAAAAAAATATGGCAATACTTTTTACTACAATGTCTTATATTATATGCTTATTTTTTAAAAATGAGATTAATACTTTTTATGTGTATGTCCTTTTAAATAGCTACTGATTAAATTCTAAATTCCATGATATTAAATCTTATATGCATGGGTAAGGAATGTGTGGAAAAAATATTTTTAAGGCTCTTATGACTAGTTAAAATAAAGTAGAAAAAATTGTTTCAACATGTAATTGTATACTCAGTCAAAATTCTGTCAGGTAGAGTACATATTTGACTTTTCACTGATATACTTTTTTCCAGTCTGGCAAATATGACTTGTAAGTATTGAAAGTGACTTGAAATTGGATGGAGAACATAGGGAGTCCTAGAGTTGCCAATTCCATGTGCTTATTTATGTTCTCTCAACCTATGGATACCTTCTTGTGAGATGTCTGTCAAATGTGATTCTAAAAAGTATCTTTACATTTAGGGAATGACTGTTTTGGTTTAGCTGACCTCAAACACATTGTTCTAACTCTCTGTTATGATCAGCTGGCATACTGAAGTATGAAAATAATTTCCTTAAAAAATTGTAGCTGAGATTGATGTCAGTCTCTCAGTTGTGTTTGATGTATTTTCTTGTGTGGGAAAATCAGGAGCTAAGTTGCAATCAGAGGCCCAGGAGTTTGGCATATTTCAGAGTTTGCGTGTAGGAATGTGCCAAGCGGGGAATTATCACCCATGACGTATGTCTTGGTGGCAACAAACTGAAATATGTTCTAGTCTGTTCTTCGCCTTAAGCCTGGGCTATGACTATAATTTAGTTACGTTAGAGCATTATTTCTTCTGCTTTAAAGGATTTTCAGAAGAAAAGGAGGTTGCACCAGTGTTGTAAAACAGTGATGGGCATGGAGGGTGAGAGTTTTCTAAAAGCTCCCTGAAGATATCGATATGGGGGCTTCTCCATTTCTTTCTACCCCAAGTCACACCTTGAAAAACACTGTGGCTGCAGTTACCAGGATTATTTTTTGAGTGTGTCATAGCTCGCGAGTATATTCTGATGATGAAAAGATTGATAGCCACTCTTCTAAAATATCTATTACTGAACTATTAGAAAGGGGCTGAAGATGGATATTGGTACAGTCACATGCAGGCTGAATTTTTTTTGAACAGCTCTTGATTTCAGATCATGCATCCTGATATTTGGTTCAGAAAATATAGTCCTACTTCTATAATTGTATATTTCTTGATATCATATTAACTTCCAGATAGATTAGCCAAAAGAAAAACTAAGACAGTGGTAAAGAAATTTTAGACAAAGGAGGGCTAAGCAGACATTATTCCACAATAGATAAAAATGAAGAAGGATAACTTAAGGTGATTTTTAAAATTTTAATGAAAATTTTATTAATTAAAAATTATAGATAAAGAAGAGATAAGATTGATGAGAAAAAATTGTTTGTAATAGTCACTCAGGCATGAATTACAATTTCCTTTGTGTTGTATGTGCTCATTTATTTTAAATCAGCTGTATAGCTTCTTTGTTTTGTCTTAAGTGAATATGATGATAAATTTCTGCAGTGCTTGCTTCTCTTCTCTTAAAAAGCAGACTATTTAATTTTATAAATGAGCATCCTTGGGTCATTAGATATTGGGGTTCAGGTGTGCAAAATGCTTGGTAACATATGGCCTGTCCCCAGATGCCTTAATTGAGCTTAAAACTTCTCCCAAGAGGTTCGCTTTACTTTGTCTAAATGATGTGTTACATGTACAAGAAAAAGGTGCTTTAGTTATAAAAGGAAAATATAAGTAAATATGTTTACTTTGCGAGATATACTGGTCAGTTTTACATAATTTCTCCACAGTTATTAGCAGTTGAAAATCTTAAAACATGTATGAATGACAATAATAGGATGACAACAATGTCAGATACGTTTAGCATCTATAGCATTCCCTTCATTTCCCTTATTGTTTTATATATGCATCTTCCTCAATTTGAAAATTTTTTTTCAGGCAATGTAGGCATATTGAACTCACCCTGGACTTTTTTCCAGTTCGGAATTTTTCCTTCTTATCACAGTTACATATTTTTCACTGAATAATTTTAGTATCTGCTACTAAAAATGTAATGCTCATTGCAGAAAATGTACGAAATAGTAAAAAGTATAAAATAAAAATGACAATGCTAAGTGAAAACACCATTGTATATAGAGAGGTATAATCTCAGTTTTGTAAAACGTATGTATTTTTTTGCATGGGGGAAACATCTGAGGAAAGGAAATACAAAAGGATAATATGGAAATTGAGGTTCATTGAAGTTGTGACTTGCTCAAAGGCCCTCAGCTAGGAAGTGGTTTAACCCGTGATTCCAACCTTGTCTCTCTGATTCCAGTATGTGGTTAGCATTTTACTGGGCTGCGTCCCAGGAGAAGGGAGAGACAGCACACAGGCACTATATGAGTGATATTTAGTGTATAGGCGGCGAAAGGACCTATACAAAGATGCAACTAATGTCTGGTAGTAAGTCCAATAGATGAATGATTTTCCCAGTAAGATGTTGGGGCAAGTGAACTGAAAGGACTCCTGCAATAGATTCCTATGTCATTTTTGAGCCAAGTTCCACCCATTTTCCCAAGGGGAAACTAAGGTCCAGGGTGATGAAATAAATTGCTGAAGAGAACATGGTCGGTTAGTGTAAGATCAAGCAGGTCTCTTTTTTAAAATTACTCTTTACATTGCTTGCAATGCTGTTTTTATCTGTATCTGGTTGGGGATTGGGTGGGGCTGTTGGAGATATAAGCTTCCTTCTTGTAGGAGTAATAGCTTAATACAAATTTCCGGTGAGACATTAGGGTTCAGCAGACAATGAAGGTTACGGAAGGTTGACGGAGGGATGAGGTATCACAGATCACCAGCCAGCTGGGAGACGTCATGAGAGTGATACTGGTATGTGTTTTAACTGGCATGTTCAGAAAACAGTGCCAGAAGATCTTTCAATGGGTGTAAATTGCCTTCCTTGAATAAGGCAAATAGTTACTATTGAATAGAATGCATGAGATAATATATTTATTCTTTCTCTTCAAATCCTGACAACTAGCTTGTGCATGTGAAGTGATTCTAGCTTCATTTTTATTTCATATTGTGATACCTGAAACCTTTGTGAAGGTTAAAAATATACAGGAAACAGGCCGCTCTTTTAAATATTTACTTCTTAGTAAGAAAAAGGAAAGATTTTAGGTGGGCACGGAGAGACATAGAATGCTTTGTATTCCTTCTGTATTGGTAAGTGGGTGCTGAGAAAAACAGACCCATTTTTTCTTTTTTCTCCTCTTCCCCGTGCTCCTGGTATCTTTGGGTGTTCTTTTCCCCTTTTCCCTGAAACTGCTTGGTCTTGGTAGGGACCAGGTTCAGCCACCAGCCACTGTGCTTCCTTCACCCCGAGCCCTTTCACAGCCCTGGCAGCGGGTCCAGTCAATTTACGACCTTTTGGCTGCTTGTGCCATCCTTCTGCTGTGGCAGACATGACTTCCCTGGGTGACTGGAGCAGGCGCGGGGGGAAGGAGAGCGGAGTAGCAAGCGGGAGATGCTCATGTTCTGTAGTGATTGGCCCCCCTTCTGCAATTAGCAGAATTATGACCCCTGAAAAAAGACTTGAGCGTCCTGGGTTCCCCACTGCATTTCAGGGGCTGGTTCTGTCATGTGTGTCATTTGATTTACTGTGAGTTGGGAAGAATTGAGGACATAAGGAGTTATTTTTAAATTCTTCTCTGGTACCAGTTGGGCTCAGATGTAGGAGAATTGGTGCCTGCTTAGTGTTTTTTTTCTTTTTGATGACGAGGAGCAAGGAAGTGAAAACCTCCAGAGAGCAGAATCAGTTTTCCGGTCACCAAGCTCATTAAGTTAATATTTACTTTGAAAATGAACGTAGTTGCCAGCCCTCCCTGCTGTTTATTTGGGGATCATTCAACTTACACGTGAGAGCCTCTGACTGGTTTCCACTTCCATTTGGGCATTTGTCCTCTGAGGCCAGTTGCCAGTGTGATGTGCTGATCGTGGTTATATAGTACCTATTATTATTATTATTATTATTATTATTTTACTTCAAATCACATTTATCTTGAGAGTGAAGAAAGGGACAGAAATGAAACTCGTCAATTTTTTTCCTGTTTCTGTGTGTCTACTGCTCAATCTTGTTAAACCTGTTTCTAATAACTTGGTTACCACATACTCAGGAGTTTAAGAAAACTGGAAATTTGATTAAAATACAGCCTCAAAACAGATTACATTTGAAATTATTGATATTTATTTTTTGTTATTAATTCTAACATAGTACTATATTTTTACAAGATATAAGATAACACCTGGTATTAATGAAAAGATAAAATATACAGGTGGTATAGAAAAATTAGGAGCTTATGAAAATAAAATTTTATATTTAGTAAAAAGTTTCTTTCAATACCTTTAAAAGTATTCTTTTCAATTTATAGTGTTTTTTATTTAAATGCATGAACAGGGTATATCTCACTATTGTTCAAGTCCTTTTTATGAAGTATTATAGTTTTCTTAATCCTTGTCACTTGCCTTTTTCATTTGTTACTCATTTCAAGACATCTTTTAAAAAGTACTGTTAATTAAGAATATGATTCAATTTTTGTTTCTGCTTCTATAGATTTTTATATATTTATTTTGTATTTTGCTATTTTACTGAACTCTTGATTTCACTATTCTTCAGAGGTTTTCTTTGGGTTTTCTAGGTATATAACATATGTGCAAATTATATTTTCCTCTCTTCCTGTTTTTACCAGTTATTTTTTTCTCTTGGTGCTAGTAACTTTCTAAATTAAAGTTGTTATTTTCTTTAGGTCTCAGGTGAGTATTTTTCTAATATAAACAATTGTAATGAATATAAAATGTTGATTATTTCAACTCCCAGGTATTTAATATCCTAAGGTCCTCAGATAATTTTATCTTAAGTTATGTTGGTGACATTTTAAAGCATCCTGTATAAGAGAACTGCTGGTTAAGTTTTATTATTTGAAGGCTGCTTTGAGGAATTTTTAAATTAACTTATTTAAAAATGAGATCTATGCCTCTTTATTCAATATCTTTTGGACATTCCTTTGCACTTAAGAGTCTGTATATTTGAATGTTTGTGTAATGAAAGCCACAGGTATGCCCTGCATGATGTTGCAATTAGCACATAATATCAGAAGCCTACCAAATGTTTATGAACTTTCGGTGGGACATTTACCACCATTTCGGGGATCGATGAGCATCACCGATGTTGGTGTGGGTCACAGGAATTACTGAATCAGTGGCTGAGGGGGTGGGTATTTTTCTTCGAGATTTCTTTGTCTTTGAGTGATTGGCACTGGATCTTTTTTGGCTTGCACTCCAGGGCTTTCCGCCCTGAGCTCCCTCTGCTGGAGGGAGGGTGCTGAGCTCTGGGATTTCTCCACTCGGACAACCTTTGGGTGCCTCCTGTTCCTTATCGTCCAGACAACGATCATAATCTCTACCTGGCAAACCTATTGTGAAGATTAATCAGATAGTGCTTGTACATCCTTTAACAGGTTGGCACATGGCCAGCACTCTACTTCACAGGGCTTGATTGTGCCCCTCACAGCATCTGAATCCACCAGTGACACTTGCCTCAACCTTCTCTCCATGTGAACTCCCACATCTGTGGGGAACAAGTCAGGGTCACATGGTGCCTGTTTAGCTTTGTCATGGGGCACCAGCGATCTTTTAGGAGCCTCCTTATTTTAAAGATGAGGAAACTGAGGCTGTGAAGTCCAAACCTCCTGCCACGGCTCCCCACCCATCCCATCACAGTGGCCCCAGCATAACGAGGTGCAGAAGGAATGACCACTGGTGGGGTTTGTCTGCTAGGTGGGTTTTGGTTATCTCATTTGTTCCGCAGTGTTTTGCACTTAGCATGTGTGGAGTGAGTTTCATTTTTGGGGTCTTTCTGGTGAATTTATTCCCATGATCCAGACATGACATTTTTTTCTCTCTTATTTCAGAATGCCATAGGAATTCAATTGTTTATTGATGATGAGACCAAAAAACCCTAACATATTTTTTCTTTTTTAAATTAAGTGTATTGGGATACCATTGGTGAATAACATGTAAGTTTCAAGTGTAAAATTCTGTAACACCTTTGTATATTGTACTGTGTGTTCACCCCCAGAAGTCTAGTTTTCCGTCAAGATGTATTTGACCCCCTTTATCCTTAAATTTTTTTTCTTTGAGTACATTATTTAATCTTCCCAATAATGTTGGCATTATTATTGCTACTTTTGCAGATGGGGCAGCTGAGGGTTTAGAGCAGTTAAGCAACTAGCGCAGGGCTAGTGAGGAGGTGGAACTGGGGGTGATTAGCACCCTTGCCAGCAGCTAAAGTAGCAACTGAGAGGGACCTACTGGATTGTTGGCCTCCTAAAGGGAACGTTGAAAGTTCCTTGCATTTAAGTGATACTGAGTCCCATTCATTGTTGAATTGTGTAACTTTTAAGTTGCTAGTTAATGCTAAGTGTGTATTAGAGTAGTCCTTGGCTGTGGGACTACATTCTGTAATTGAGAAACAAAATGACAGTGCTGGGAACAAATTGATTATTCTACTTAGAGTAGGTAGGTGCTTGCTCCAGTTCTAACCTCCTCTGGAATTTGCCTTTAGGATGCTTTCTTATCTAATTAAGTACGGTCCAGATGTTGTGCCTTGTCAATAATTTAGTACCCACCTCTCTCACCCCTGTTGTTAGTTTGGAAACAATTTAGAATAATCTGTGCACATTTTTAAAAACCTGGAATGTGACTGTTCATTTGTGTGGTAGTCTTTTTACTCCAGTAGAGATAGTTAGTTGTTTTTTGTACTTACCTTGATTACGATCTTGTTGAAAAACTGAGGATTCAGTGTGGTGGTGACCTTTTCTGGAAGTCTCTAGCCTGTAATAGGGGGAAAAACAAGCTGAGATCCATGAGCATGTGTTTTGGGGTTAATTTTGTTTATATCTTTGTTTTTCCCTCCTTGTTCCCACAATATATAAAAAAATTAAACATTAGAGATAAGACATTAGTGCATTTGATTTTTATCTAAGTGGGGAGCGAGGGTGTGGGAGGGTGGGGCAGTACCCACTAACCTTATTAGTGATTTGGAAGATTTAATATTCTGATCCCAAACATCTAGCAAAGGCTATCCTGACTATTTTTACTGAAAGCTCTTCCAGTCATTCGGGGTAGTTTATATTGTTTATTTACTTTTGTGTAAGGAAGTTCCTTCTTTACTAGCCCAGCTTATCTTAGATCAAAGTTTCCACCCAGGTACCCTTACTTAAGTAGTATTTATTGCCCGAGGCTGTGTGTGTTTTCTTTCCTTCTTTTTTTCCTTTTAAAAGCTTTCTGAATTTTTGCCCCATCTGCACTCTCTGGTTTTTCTTCCTTTTATTTATGACTTATGTAATGAATATTCATATTTGCCATTATTAATGTAGTAGCATACCATTTGTCAGCTCATTGGCTTCCTGGTACTATAATTAAAAAAAAAACAACACATGATTTATTTAGCTATTTTTAAAATTTTGTCATCTTTCTTTGTCTTCTTTAAATTTTTTACTTCAAGAGCTTTTAATCATGTGCGTTTTGTGCCCCTAACTGAGACATATGTGCAGGTCTGAAACAGTACAGGATGTCAAATGACTTAAAAGGATTTCTGTCATGGGCTGAAAAGAGTGGCTCTGTGCCTTCTGAGGGTACAGTCTGACCACATGAATACCAATAATTAGACATCTTTTATTTTAAGAGAGGGGCAGCTGTTGCTATAGTTGAATTTGAAGATCTTTAGTTATTTTGCTCCTTTCTTTAAACGGCCATGGTCCATATATGCATCTTGTTGGCATGGCTGGTAGCAGATACCGGCATGTTGATAATGTGAAACAGAGAGGGAAAAAAATCTGAAAAGGAGTATTGGAAGTGTTCTGAACATTAAATCTTAAGGTATTAGGTTTGTTTTCATAATTTTTTTTCCGTTTATTAATAAAAAAGTAAACCACCTTAGCATTCTTCATGCCAATTCATTTTTGAGTGCTTTGAAGGGAAAATTCCCACCCATCTTACACTTGATCAGAAGGCCTAGCCATGAAAGCTCCCCTAAAGTGCCCACAGCCACCCCTTGGAGCTTTGGTTAGGATGGCAGTTACAGTGGGGACTGTTGGTGCCTTCCTGGAGTTTTCAAGCCTTTTATTTAAATCAGTGCTTATTATCACTCAGTGTTGTTTGAGAACACAGTTCCTGCACCTTAAAACCCAGTGATGACTTCCGCAGGGGGTGTGGGATTAGAGGGACGGACCACTGCATCCCTCTTTGCCACCATCAGAGGTCCTGCAGCTGCTTCTCAGGCCGGTTCATATCAGCAGCAATGTCACTGCATAGTCATAGCAGATTTTTATAGGGCTTTAGAGTTTACGAAACAATTTCTCATGTTATTTCAGTACATTCTTGCAGCAGCCCTGTGAAGTGGTGGATAAATATTTCAATCCCTGTTTTGGAGAGGAGGAAGTTGCACTCTTGAGAAGGTGAGTGCTGTGCCTCAGGCCACAATTTCGTGTTCTCACAGTGGAGTGGGCCTGGAACCCAGGCGTCCTGCCCACCTGCCCTCACTCTGTTATTCTGCTTCACCTGAGAGAGTCAGGGTTTAAGAACACTGCATTCAGGATCACATCAGGGAGGTGTGTGACCTAAAAGCCCTAGTAATATGGATTTCAAAATGACAGTCACTTCTTCAATCTTACAACATTAATGACAAATACTATGAGCCACCCACTAATGTGTCCATTCAGACAAATACATTTTATTTCCTATATTTTGTGACATATTTATAGACTTGAATACTTAATTTTCTTTAGCTGTGAAGAGCCTAAATCCTATTTTGTATTCTTCAGATGCCTCAAGAGCCAAGAGCTCAAATTGTGTTAGGAATATTGGCAGTTTGGCTAGGAGGACAGGAGAGCAAAGTGACTAGCAACCATCCCCTTGAGAATGAGAGAATGAGACACTTGGACAGTGTTACAAACTGGGGCAAAGGTTTGGTGAAAACAGGAAGCTGCTTGTGAGAAGAATTTAACGTTAGATACGGATTCGAGTTTTTGCTCCATCATTTAGTAGCTTTGTTACAACCGACAGACGGTCTCTTCATTTCCTGGAGCCTCGGAATCCTCGTGGGAGAGTGAAGGCCGTGAGGCAGTGTCATGGACTGGGTGGGAAGCCAGGGTGCTTGCTGCCTGGTGGCATCAATCTGCAGTCATGTCTGGCTCCAGCTCTTCTTGGCTGTGGGATACTTATAACCTCTCTGTGCATTTTGAAATGGGGGGGGGTGATAATGATGATGATCATGATGATGATGATAAGTACCTGATGCCTCTACTAAACTCAACCAGGTTAGTTTTTTTCTCTCCTCTATAGGTTTGTTGAGGTTAAGCCTAATGAAAGGAATTTAAATCCACTAGAATATAATTTTTTTAGCATTTGCATCAGATTTTTCATCATGTAGCTATTGGCCTATTATACCTTGAACATTCATTCTTTAAATGTGATCATTTTGTACTATTAATCACTTAAAATATTGTATTCTATCATATCTAGGAAATTCATTATGAGCCTTTGGAAGAGAGAAGGCTTTGTGATAAAAGCCAGCTGCCCAGACAGTTCCACCCCCCACCCATCCCCCAGCAGACTGAGGAGCAGCTCGATGGCAGAGGTCCAGATTTCCTAAGTGATGGGATTGTTCCCGGGGCCAGGAATGAGAGGAATCTGCCTGATTGGAGATGGCTTCAGCCACTTCGCTTGCTTCACATTTGTAGTCTCATTGCCAAACTAACTGACCGGGCACCATTTTCCATTGTTCCAAACACTGTTTTAACATTGCTGTGTGTGGAGGTCCTGCTATTAAAAAAATGACCTTTGGATCTACTCTTTAACCTCATGAAGTTTTTCTGTATTTGTACTGTGGGAGACGAACTGTGAGTTCATTTTAATTTATAGTTACATCGTACAAATGAGCATGGTCAGCCTCTGGCTGTGTTTTTCACCTTTCTTAATCTGACTCAAGGGTTGAATTTTGCTTTCTCCATTTACTTAGGGGAAGGTTTAGTTATTTGAATGGCTCAGGCCAGGAAATTATTGGCTGTTGTCAGTGGAATTTGTTTATCTTTTCCACCCCTCTGCATTCCTAGACTCTGAGCGAACTACTCATCACTGTGATTGCACTTCAGTTTGTGTCAGCCCCTCCCCTGGCCCTGTTTTTATTATATGCTTGATATTTATTTCCTTTTTGGGTGTAAATTCAGGGACCCCCATGCAGACATTTCCTAAAGGGTCTCTTGCTCAGCAATTGTTAAAATAAAAATATTTACTGCTGAACACCTCCTGTTCTCTTTTCATTTGCCTGCCTCCTAAATACACATTTTCTGCAGGTATTCTCTGGGATTTAGGATCAGTCTATCTACATATTATTTTTTTAAACTTGAGGTTGATGCACATAGTGAGTTTCTAGAGCAGCACTGTGCAATAGAGCTATAATGCAAGCCACACATAATTAACATGTCTTCTAGTAGTCAAATTAAAAAGTAAAAGAAATAGACTAATTTTAATATGTTTTTTAACCCAATATATAGTAGTCTTCCTAAATTGAAGGAGGTGTGTTCCAAGATCCCTAGAGGATGCCTGAAACTGGAAAGTATTAAACTATATATATATTTTCCTCTCTCTATATATGTTTTTTTCCTTTACATATATACCTATAATAAAGTTTAATTTATACATTAGGCACAGTAAGAGATTAATACTAACCATAAAATAGAATTATAACAACATCTTGTCATAAAAGTTATACAAATGTGGCATTACATATTATGTAAATTAAGTTTAGTTGAACACAAGCACCTCAATATCACAACAGTCAGTTTGATAACTGAGATAGCCATTAAGTGGCTTGCGGATGGGTAGCTTATACATAGTGGATACACTGGACAAATGATGTCCCGGGTGGGACAGAACAGGACGGTGCGCAATTTCATCATGTTACTTAGAATGGCCTGCAATTTAGAACTTATGAATTGTTTATTTTGGGAATTTTCTGTGTAATATTTTCGGATCATGGTGAAACCATGGAAAGGGAAAGCTTGGATAAGGGAGACTGTTATCAAAATATTGTAATTTGGACATATGATCAATATAAAAATTATTATTGAGATTTTTACAGTTTTTTTGTGTTAAGTTTCAAAATATGCTGGTATAATTTGCACTTACAGCTTACCTCAGTTTGGACTGGCTACATTTCAGGTGGTTAGGAGTCGCATGTGGCTAGTGACCTCCTTATAGGTCAGCACAGGTCTATATTGTAACATTTCCTCTGTCTTGAAAAGGCATTGCACTCTACTGGCAACTATTTTCTGGTAAAAGTCGCTTAGAAAAGAGGCACGAGTCTATGTCTTTTAGCCAATAATTAATAAATATCTAGAGAAATTTCCTTTGTTAGAAAAACTAATTGTGGGATAAAATATCCTAAAACATGAATTCCAGTGTAGCACGTGTCAAGTCACCTAAACAGTTGATGCTAGTAATAAAAATTTCTTTCTCTTACGGCAAGACTTAGTAAGGATGAGACTGGGCATCTAGCACAGACCCTGGATATACTCACATAGAAGTTGCAGAATTCACTTTTATGTGACTGTGAATGTTGTCTGTGATTGACACTTTATTGTCCTCCTACCCCCATTACTTTCCAAGGTCCTGAGGTTTAAAAGGTGAAAGATGATTGATCTTTAGGATGCTAGCTCATCTGCTTTGTTTCATTTTGGGCCCTCATTTTTCCAGGACCCCTCAATTACCTTCTTTGAAAAAATGGTTACTATGTGTTAAGGATCATTACATTTCAGCTCTTGGAGGGTCGTTATAATCTATTCTAGGATGTAAATCACCTGAGGAACTTGTAACAGTGAGATTTTGATAACAGTAGGTATGACGTGGGGCCTGAGATTTTGCATTTCTGGAAAATTCTCATGTGACACTGATGGTGCCAGTCCACTACTTGGAGAGGCAAGGATTTTGTGCTATGGTAAGAAAATGCCGATTTTTGTTAAGTTTTTATCAGCCTGCAGCAAAAAAAAGAAAACTAGTAATGTAGTGACTGAGGTTTTCCATCATGCTAAAAGTACTCTTTCGTTTTATCAATCTCTTAGACTTCAGAAATAATGTCTATCATGCCTTCTTGTTACCATGGTAGTTACTTAAAAAAAAAAAAAGACCTTTTCTGGTAAAATTAAAAAGCTGACAACCCTGTTTATATCTTCAAGTTAATAAAAGAAAATAATTTTACTGTTGTCCCACAAAGCAAAAGCTTGCTGGTTCAATTCCCTGTCAGGGCACTTGCCTGGGTTGCACGCCTAGTCCCTGGTTGAGGTGCTTGTGAGAGGCAACCAGTTGATATTTTTCTCCCTCTCTGTCTTGCTCCCTTCCCCTCTCTCTAAGAATGAATAAATAAAATCTTTAAAAAAAAATCACAAAATAATGGAGTGTGTACTGGTGTTTGGTAGGTGGGGAACCTGTGGTGTTAACATTCTGTAGTGTACAGAACAGCTTATACTGTGCATTCTGCAAAATCCTAGAATGTCCCTATTAGAGATTCTGTTGGTAAAAAACCTACAAATAATTACCTGAGCCAAAAACCTAACCCATTTAGCATATAAAGACAAAGAAATTTTTTTTTTGACCCATGTTAATATATGAAAATTTCAGTAATATAACTGCTGAGTACATTAAAAGTTGTACTTTGACTTACTGGTAACTTAACAAAGACATTTTGACAAATCCCATCACAAGTAGCAGTGCTGCTTGTGGTATTTGAATTGTACCAGTACATGTTTGTGGGCAATATGATGACTATGAATATATGTCTCTTTTCTTTCTCTCTTCCTCTCTCTCCCTCCCCCACGCCTTGGCCTTTATTTAAAAATAGCCCATGCCTGCCCTGGCTGGTGTGGCTCAGTTAGTTGGAGCATCCACCCATAGATCAAGGGATTGTGAGTTCGATTTCTGGCCAGGGCGCATGCCTGAGTTGTGGGTTTGATAGGGTGCAAGCAAGAAGGTAACCAATTGATGTTTCTGTCTTGCGTTAACGTTTCTCTCTCCCTTCCTCTTGCTAAAAGCAATGAAAAAATGTCCTTAGGTGAGGATAAAATATATATATATATATATACACACACACACACATATATATATCCCATGCCCTGGCTGGTGTGGCTTAGTTTGTTGGAGTGTCATCTTGTAAATTGAAAGGTTGTGAGTTTGATCCCCAATCAGGGAACATTCCTGGGTTTTGGGTTTGACTCCTTTTGGTGTGCATACGGGAGGCAGCCAGTTGATGTTTCTCTCTCTCTTTCCCCTCCCCCTTCCTCACTTCCTAAAAGCAATGAAAAAAACTGTCCTTGGGCAAGGATAAAAAAATGTCCTATAAAATGTGTTGCATATATTTAGGTGAATGTCTTTACTTCTTTTAAGTTCAAATTTACTCATTAAAAATGGTTGCAAATGGGGTGGTGGGGCAGTGGAAAGCAACGAGAAAATTGGGACAACTAATAGAACAGTTAAAAAAATTAAAAATTTAAAAAATGGTTGCAAACATTTTACTGGAACATTAAATCATTTAGTGTAGTCATGCCTGTTTACTTCTTTTTTGTTGTTGTTGTTTAGTTTTTATTTCATAATCATAAACTTAACTCGGCAATCCAGCTAGACTTGGAAGGGGTAAGGAAATTATGGAACCCAATCAACTGCGGCAAGAACACTAAGATTACAGAACATTCCAAACAGAGAGGGGTGAAGGGGTGCTCTCCTGAGCTGCAGAAGGAATGGTCTGGTGGTTAAGATAAAACCCACATCAAATGTATTAGAGTTGTCCACAGTCAGTAATGGTAATCTTCTTGCTGATCTTGCCATTCCTGGACCCATAGCGCTCCATAGCTGTCACAACACCCGTGCCGTCTTTCACCTGGCCGAAGACCACATGCTTGCCATCCAGCCACTCAGTCTTGGCCATGCAGATGAAGAACTGGGAACCATTTGTGTTGGGTCCAGCATTCGCCATGGACAAGATGCCAGGACCTGTGTGCTTCAGGATGAAATTCTCATCATCGAATTTCTCCCCGTAGATGGACTTGCCACCTGTGCCACTGTGGCGTGTGAAGTCCCCACCCTGGCACATAAACCCTGGGATAATTCTGTGAAAGCAGGAACCTTTATAACCAAATCCTTTCTCCCCGGTGCTCAGAACATGAAAGTTTTCTGCCATCTTTGGGACTTTGTCTGCAAACAGCTCGAAGGAGATGTGGCCAAAGGGCTCACCATCGGCAGCGATGTCGAAGAACATGGTGGGGTTGACCATGCCTGGATGCGGGAATATCCGGGGCGGCGGTGGCAGTGACGGCGTCTGCAAGGCCTGTTTACTTCTTAAAATATGTAAATACGAGGTCTATCTGGAAAAAGTCCAGCCATTGTTGCCATTGTTAATATAACAAGAATGGTTTGCATGACATCGATGTAACCTGGCAGCCAAGGAGAGTGGACTGGAATATGCATGTGTGAACAATGACGACTTCACTGTACTAGTCAGTGGATGGGTAGACACTATTGAGTGAGCATGTGTATGGTGTGGCTGTTGCACTCAAAATGACTGAGCGAGTAGAGCAATGAATCTGCATCAAATTTTGTGTGAAGTTTGAACATTCCTCCTTGGAAACTATTTGGATGATTCAGAGGACGCAGTGATGGGCAACTGGTGATTGGCAGCTTCATCACGACAGCGTGCCTACTCATGCATCATGTCTCGTGCAGAGATTTTTGGCAAACATCAAATCACCCAGGTGCCTCAGTCCCCCTATATCCCATATTTGGCACCCTGTGACTTCTGGTTTTTCCCAAAATTAAAATCACCTTTGAAAGGGAAGAGATTTCAGACCATTGATGGGTTTAAGGAAAATACGATGGGGCAGCTGATGGCGATTGGGAGAACTGTATGATGTGCCAAGGTCCCTACTTTTAAGGGGACTGAGGTGTCATTGTCCTGTGTACAATGTTTCTTGTATCTTGTATCTTCTTCAATAAATTCTCTTTTTCATAGTACATGGCTGGATGCCTTCTGGACAGACCGTGTATATATACACATAATGAAAGACAGTAAAATTACTTCCCTTGTTTTTGCCTTTATATTACAGTTTCTCTCCTTTTCTGTGTGTGTGTACACTGTCTATGTGGATTCCAAATGTTTGCTATCAAAATATGGCACTGCTCTGACAGGGTTGAGAACGGTGTTTCTGTGGAAGCATCACGGAATCAAGGGTTCCTGCCTCCTGGCTTTGTCTTATTTCTGCAAGCTGCTCATTTAATGCCTCTGAATTCACTAGATGATCTGCACCATGCAAGTTACAGAATATGTTTCGTGGAAGACCTCATACATGGTAACATACCCTCTCTTACTTGGGTACTATTTGCTCAGAGCTCCTCAGAAAGGTAGACTGCCCACCTGAGATGCTCCCCTTGTGTTTTCACTTTGGGAAGACAGACCCTATTGGAGGAAGGGATTTGCCAAGGGCTGAGGTATGAAGGGGTGTGCAGAGTGTGGTGATGGTGATAGGACAGTTTTTCTGAGTTTAAGTTTGTCAGGTGAACAAAAGTAGAGTATGTTTTAGTCTTCCAGGAAGAATGTAAGGTCCTCAGACCAGGGGCCACTATTGTAAGAAGTTTTTCACAATTATGTTTGTCTATTTCAGAGCTATTAACAACAAAATCCATTAAGACTCATGGACTGGGGAGACTTGTATATCTTGCTCAGCAGTTGGCTTGGGTGGGTTATGGGCTCGGAGGCCAAGCAGGAGTCCACAGTGGTGCCAGTAGAGGCTTCTGGGGCTGAGTTGAGGAAAGATAGCAGCGGGTTCCACAGAAAGCCCCTTCAAGCACAAATAATTCTAGCAAGCTTAGATCTGGCTAGAATGTTGCTCATTGATTGCAGCTAGGAAGATATAGGGAGCTCAAGGGTAATTTGCACTGGAAGAATGTCACTGAAGGTGAATCCACTTAAAATGGAGATAAACGTTTCACGGTTAATATGCATTTAAGGTTTGATTGGGATTTGGTCTTTTAGAAAAAAATCTGATAATTACGAAAATAAAATCTGTTCTGGTTTTTATGTGCAACTGTGTGCTAAAAAAGTGAATAAATAGGGACCCTCTATATAATTATGCTTGAATGAAGGACAGCATATGTGTTGCCACATAAGTGTCAGAAATTATTATTTCAAGCATAATTATATAGAGGGCCCCCACTAGCTTTTTATTTTTCTAAGGGATTAATAAAAGTTTGTTAATCATTTTATTTTCTTTTAAAGCATCTATAAAATTGTATATTTTCCCCATATTTAGTTGTTAATTATAACAAGGATCCAGAGTCCCGTATTTTCTGTGGTCTTATATGTAATAAACAGTTTTCAGAAATCACTTTCATTAATCTCATGAAATGTCTATTTTGCAAGATTTGTAGTTGATTTGATTGCATTCATGCCACTGGTGGGAAGGGCCAATAGGGAGGAGTATTTGAGTGTGGAACTGATTTTATAATTCATTAGTTCTCCAGAGAATATTTTTATTTTATTTTATTTATTTTTAATAATTTGTTTGTTTGTTTGTTTATTTTTTAGAGAGAGGGGAAAGGAGAAAGAGAGGGAGAGAAACATCACTGTGTGGTTGCCTCTCACTCGCGCCCCCAACTGGGGACCTGACGTGCAACTTAGTCATGTGCCCTGACTGGGAATCAAACCAGCTCCAGAGAATATTTTAAAATTATGATGAACTACATTTGGGGATAAATGTTTGGATCACAAATTCCCTTACATCCCTTGATTCTTTTATGTATTTTGTAATGCCAGTTTGGTGATAGAATTAAGGGTTCACATGTGCTTATCCTTCATACTTCTATCACAGAATATTATGCAAAGTAAGTTTTAATAAATACTCGTTGAATGGAATTGTTGGGTATCATGAATTTATATTCTTCCATGATTTCATAATTGCGAAGTTTCTCTGAGTTGCTCAAAGTTGACATGATAAAACTTAGCCTTGCATCCTTTTTGTGTTACATGATATAAGGTAATGTTTTCATCTAAAATATGGATCATGACTGTTAAATGTTTGCTTAAAAGAGAACACTTTGTTCTTTGAAATTAATAATAATTAAAAGAAACCACACACACACACACACACACACACACACATACGCATTAAATAGCATCTGTGCAGAGAACTTCCCCTCAACATTATGAACAATTATGAAACATGACCAAAGAAAGGCCTTGTAAATTATGAATATTCTGAAAACAATGAGACATATTCTTCTGCTACAAAGATAACACCAGAGCTAATGGAAGCACGATATGCCTAGGGGGAGATGTCATCAAGACAAACACATTGTTTGTCAAAGTGACATTTAGATAACTGTAAGCAATATTAATCCAGTCATAAGCTGTTGTCAAGCTTAAATCTGATTTTAAAAGTAGCTATTTTAGGCTTATTTGTATATTGCTCTCTAGTATAGTGAGTGATATGAAGCTGTCAAACTTTTAGGGTAAAAGATAGAAAATTGTGTATAATCAGAATTTGGGTCTCTTCTTACCAAATGCTAAAGGCAAACCTTGATTATTTGAATTATCTTGAGTGCTTTGACCCATTTTATTAGGAAATATTGGAGTAAGTAAGCTGCGTTCTCCACCTGTGGTACCACTTCTACCCTGTATAATGGAAGTGTAAGGAAAGAGAGGCTTTGTGTGATGTAACAAGTATTCTTTATACCTAATCATCCAAGGGAGTGCAAGCCCCTGTAAAGGAGCTGCCTCCCATCTGGGGAACATGTACTCTTAGAGGAGTGGAAAAGACTTCCCAAGGGGTATGTAGGCCTGGGTAACGCTGAGAGAATCTCTTTCCAGCTTCGTAACTCAGAACAGAATGTGTTCTTTCTGACAGTTGATCTCTCTGAAAACACATCCATGATCTGGGCATCATGCAGAATCTTCTTTCCCACCACTCCTTTCACATTCTTTTCCTGTTTCACATAAAAACACACTCTCCTCCAACCATATTCATACTAGGGCATATCAGCTCAAGGTTTTCAGAGGCTGGTTCATCCAGCGAAGGACCAGTTCATAGATATGATGTCAGGCAGATCTGAAGGCTTCTCAGCTATTCCTTACTCCATCCATCTTAGTAAGCATTGCATTACTAATAAAGTTTACTTCTCATGTTTAATAATTATCAAGTCAATATGTTTATTGGGCCTATTAATAATTATAAGTAATCATAATAAAAATTAAAAAATTAAAAATAGGAAAATAATCATAATAACTGAATCCAAAAGGCAAATACTAAAGCATAGAGTTTTGTGGTCATAGGAAATAAAAGGCATTTAAACATTTTAAAGTATCTATGAAACTTTTTTCTCCAGAGAAATACAATAGAGTATTCCTCAGTCAGCAAGAGGTTTTCAGGTATAAATATGTGAAAATGAAATTCTGAGAGAAAGAGGAATAAAATATGATTTCAAGGAGAAAAGGGTATAATGTAAATTTTCCTAGTCCTCATTCATATAGAATGTGGATTATGCTGGGAATGAAATCTCCATGGTATTCAGGCTTCTCTGGACACATTAAAAAAATAATTTTAAGGAAGTTAGTTCAAAGACAGCCCACAGAATGGGAGAAAATGTTTGCACATTACATGTCTGATAATGGAGTAGTAATCCATAAGATATAAAGAATTATTACAACTGAATAATAAAAAGACAAATAATCCAATTAAAAATTGGCATAGGATCTAAATAGACATTTATCTAAAGAAGACATACAAATTGCCAATAAACATATACAAAGATGCTCAACATGATTAACCATCAGAGAATTGCAAGCCAAAACCACAATGAGATACCACCTGACACCTACTAGGATGACTAGAATGGAAAAGATAATAACACGTGCTGACGAGAATCTGTGTGGTTCAGCTCCTTTGGAAAATGGTCTGTAGTTTCTTAAATGGTTAACATGAAGTTACTATGAATAAATGTCCACACAAAACTTCTATCCAAATGTTCATAGCAGCATTGTTCATAATAGCCCCAAAATGAAAACAATCCAAATGTTCATCAACGGATAAATGAATAAATATAAAATGTAGTGTATCTGTACAATGGAATGCTATTAGTTAATAAAAAGAAACGAAGTGTTGATAGATGCTAAAAAATGAATGAACTTTGATAACTTTATGCTAAAAGAAAGAAACCGGTCACAAAGGACTACATATTGTGTGGTTCCACTTACATATATTAAATGTCCAAAGTAGGTAAATCTGTAGAGACAGAAAGTAGATGAACGGTTGCCTATGCCTGGGTGGGAGGGCAGTGAAAGAAATGGGGATTAACAGCTAAGGAGTGTGGGATTTCTTTCTGAAGTAATGGAAATGTTCTAAAATTGTGTTTGGTGTTTGCACAACTTTTTGAATATATTAAAAGCCATTGAATCGTATTCTTTCAATGGGTAAATTATATGGTATGTGATGTTACCCCAGTAGAGCTGTTTAAAAAACAATGTAATAGTTTTATTTTTAAAATGTCGATGTTTAAAATATGCCAGAAATGACATACTTTGCATCTTTTAAATAAACATGATAAAGTGTTCCAGATGTAGCCATACAAATTTTAAAAAGCACCGTATTTCTCCAGCCTTAAATTACCAGCTTTTTGGGTGCATAGTATTTCATTGAGTTGATGCATGATACTTTGCTCATTCTATATAAGGATTTCCTCATATTTTGATATTTTAAATAAAATTTTTGTATACTGATTTTTTTTTTCTTTTGGTTATTATTTTTGGATGAAATTCTAGCTAACATTCAGGAATGACTAGATTGCTGAGATTTTTAATGTTCCTTTTCTCAAGGCTGAACCAGTTTTTATCATATAAAATTTTACTCTTTTGTTAAGCATATAGTGTTCTATACCACAGTAAATGTCGACTTAAATTGTATTTCTCTGACTAAGTAAATTGTTATTAAGCCTGTGCTTATTTCCTGTTATTACCTCATGAATGATGAGCATTTTTATTCATTCAACAGGCATTTATTGAATACCAGCTTTGTGTCAGGACTGTGCCAGATACTAGAGATATAAAAATGAGAAAGACTTATTTAGCCTGTGAGCTCAAAAAGACTCCACATTTCATGGGGAAATAATTAATTATAGTAGATCCAGTGAGGGCTTAAATCAAGATGTTTGAGGAGAAACCTGGGGGATGTGGCCAGTGACGCAGAAGTGATGCTTGAAAGATGAGCCAGCCTTTGCCTGTGGGAAAGAGGAGGGGCAAAGAGAGGGCAGTCTGTGCAGAGTGTGAGTTACAGACACAGCCAGCAGACACCATGACCTGGGCAAAGAGTTCTCAGAGGTTCCCTGTGCCTTTATGTTTCCTATTTATTCATCTGTATGTGCATTTTATCTTGTTTTTAATATGCTCCCATTAATGTTAATTTTTGTCACGTTTTAGTCATTTCTCATCTTTTACATTCTCATCACATAGGATAATGATTACTTGTTTTGATCTGCACCATATGGAAATTTCATAATTCCTAAAACTGAAAGTTTGGCAGAACGAGCAGTAGCGAAATCTTATTTCTGAAAGTGCTTTTCCCACTAAATGATGAGAAGAGTTGTAAAATGTATGTGGAGCCTGTATTTCCCACACCCAGGCTCTTTCTGTGTCTGACCCCATTATGATAACACAGCCTGACATTAGTCTGTTGGCTGAGTCAGGAAGCCAGAGGACAATTTCTCTTTTTTTGCCCATCTTCAGAAGGTAGGGTGGCTTAATTTACTTACCAGAAGAACCAAACCAACAACCTAGAGTTTGTGGATTTGTGGCAGCAGTAAAGGAACAAACTTGTTTACATCTCAACAGTCTGAGACTTTTTAGTGTTTCAGCAATGCAGTAGATACTAAGGAGTGAGAATAGACTGCAAATGAAAGGGAATTGCTATGGACTGGACTGTGTCCCACTCAGGTTCCTCTACTGAAGCCTTAACCCCGCAGTGGGATTGTATTTGGAGGTGGAGCCTTTATGGAAGTAATGAAAGGTAAATGAGTGCATAGGGAAGGCCTTGATTTGATAGGATTGGTGTCCTTATAAGAAGAGGCCCCAGAACAGAGAGCTTGCTCTCTCTCCACCGTGTGAGGACACAGTGGGAAGGTGGTTGCCTGCAACCCATGTAGGGAGCCCTTACCAGAGCTGGACTCTGCCAGATCTTGGCCTTGGATTTTCCAGCTTCCAGAACTGTGAGACAATACATTTCTGTTGTTAAGCCACCTAATTTGTGATACTTTGTATGGCAGCCTGAGTAGTCTAAAACAGGAATAATGATACTTGAGACAATTATTGATTGCTTCATATACATTAATTTTGGATTTCCTCACAGCAAAGTATGAGTTAAGCCATATTTTTATCTCCATTTTACAAGTGAGGAATCTGATGATTAAGTAACTTGTCTCAGCTCTTGACATGGGGAAGTGAATCTGTGAATCCCTGTTTGGTTCACATCCAACTTGAGGAAATAGCATTGTGTAGTTCATTTACATATTTTAGAGAGGAAGAACCCCAGCAATAACCAACCACAGATAGATTACAATGTGTTTTCTGCTCAAATAAGCTTGGAATGAACACTAATAGTCAAGTCTGAGAAATCCTTCAGTGAAGAAACTTGTTGAATTTTAACTTTACCTTCATGTTTTTTAGACCCCTTCCCAGGGCCATCTGCTACCCCCGCCCCCCCAACCCCGTGATTCGCTGTGGAGAACCTTTCATGGACAGCCCAGAGGATCATCAGATTACTGCACTGGGACCACCAAAGGCCCATTTAATTTATAATGTACCTAAATGTTTGAGCATAGACACTTACTAGAATTTATTGAATTTAAAAATGTAATGAGACTATATATTGATGTTGCTTCAAAAAACTCAGTTGAATTTAGCTTTTGTTTTTGCATAAAGATTAGGCAAACGTCACAAGGTAGATAGTTATGAGCTTTAAACATGTTACCTTTAAGAAAAGAATGTAGATGCTTTTATGAAATTGAGCTCCTTTGATTTTGCTGAGTACCTGCCATGTATCAGGCTTTTTGCAGGAAATGATGAGGGTCTTCATCTTATGGAATTTACACTGTACAGAGATGTGGAGATTAGGGGTAACTGGCATCCTTTTCAATATGCTTTTATACATATATATTATACACACACAGAGAAAGTGGGCAAAAGTAGGTTTGCAGTTGTGAGTACACGGAGCACAGTTTTTCTTTGTATAATTACTTGTTAATTATTTTCCATACAAGCAACCATAAACCTACTTTTGCCCCACCTTTTATAGCCCTACAAATTTTTATGGTTGGAAGGTTTTCTGCACATTATGACTTCGGGCAACTTGGCTTTTCTTGGTAAATAAGTCTTCAGGTTTTGGGTCTGTGCTTGGTTTACAATGTGTCAGTCCACACATATTGTAAATCTTATTTCTAATTAAACAAATGATTTCCCTTTAAGCAACCCAAAATCCTTTAAAATCACTAAAGAAACTGATTAAAACTGATTTCACATTTTTTCCTTTTTCCGTGACTTAGGAGTTTTAAAATTCTAGACATCTGCCAGAACTGCATTGAAAGAGAATCTGAACATCTGGGTGAAGGTGTTGGTAGAGTTGTTTGGTGGGATTTCAATCTAGTCTCATGATAGAATTGCTTAAATAATTTATAAAGAAACCTCTGGGTATTTTCTTCCTTTTTAAGTAGATCAAAACACGTTTGCTAACACTTAAGTGAATGTTTTTAGACAGCTACATTTATTTATAGTTAGGTGAACAAATGTGCCCCCACAAATACAAGCTCATTTCAAGACATAGAGGTCTTGTCTTTAACATTTTGGCCAAAAGAGAAAAAGAAGGTTCTTTCTGAAAACAATGTTGTGTTCCTTTAATTTCCCTTCTAGTCATACACACACTGAGAATAATTAACAGCCACTTACTAGACATCTTTTAAACAGATCACTGATCTGGGAAGTGCTCACTTAGTCTCAGAAATGGTTTGGTCAGCGGAGAAGAAAATCACAGCTGACATTTATGGAGAGAGGCAGTGGGCAGGTGCGTCCAGACCTTTCACAGTGTTGTATGCACTAGTGATGACTTCCTTTAGCTAGGAAAATGAGTGCTGACTTTTTCTTTTTTGATTTCTTTAACCTTGTCACTCTTTGCCCAAACATTCAAAGAAAGGCAATTCTAGCACCATTCATGACTCACAAGGCTGGGGGCAGGGAGATGTTCATCTCGTGGATGCCTTCAGTCGTCAAGTTAGTGGTTTGCATTAAGATGGCAAGACAGTCTCCTCATCTGCTAGTGAGAGGGTACAGACCGTGTGAAGGGCCTTCTTCCTCCCAGAGGTGGTGTTTAATGATCGGATGTGCATGTGAGTGTCTTTCAAGCCCAAAGTCTGGCTGCTTTATGAACTGCATTACAAATTAGTTGAAAAATACAACTTAACCTTTTATTTTTTCTCTTTTCTTCATTAAACTCTTTCCCCTACTTTAAGAAATTAAGGATATAATATATGCATGCAGTACAAAAGAGAGCAGTAAAACGTTTTTCTCCTCCCAAGTTTCTAGTATCCCTCCCTAGAGGCAGCTATAAACAGCATTTTAAAAACTCCTTCCCGACATTTTCTATGCTTATAAATCCTCTGCCCCACCCCCTTTTATACGAATGGGACATACCTTGTTTTTATTCTTAATGCTGTATCTTGTGGGTGTTTTGTATCAGCTCCTTTGTAAATCTAACTCATTTTGTTTACAGGTTGCATGCTATTCATTATATGCTTGCACGACAGTTTATTTACCCATTTAAAAAAAAAATTGGTGAACATTTAGGTCATGAATAGGATTTTGTCTTTACAAACAGAGGTGAATGGACAGTTCTGCTCACAGCTGGAAATGCTGAGTTGCACAGGCAATGTAGAGTTACAATTTTAATATATATTGCCAAATTAGTCTTTCGAGGAGCAGGCACGGAGTCACACCCCACCCACTCTGTCTTTTTCTCCACCCTGCGTTCTGACGATGTGTTCTCTGAAACTTGCAGATTTTTCCAGTCTGGCACATACAAATTAATCTTTACTAGTTGTTTTAAATTTGCATACTTTAGTTACTAGTTAGGTCGAGCATGTTTTCTATTTTCTTTTTTAATCCTCACCCAAGGATGTATGTTTATTGATGAGAGAGAGAAGAGAGGAGAAACATTGATTGATTGCCTCCCATACTCACCTGGCCTCAGCCAGGGATCAAACCCGCATCCTTTTTAGTGTACAGGGCGATCATCCAAACTGCTGAGCCACTTGGCCAGGGCAGAACAGCTTTCCTTTTTAAGTTTATAAGTCATTTTAATTCTTTTTTCCCCTGTGAACTCCAGGCTCCTTTCAATATTGATGAGAATCACTGCACAGTTTTTTTTTTGGGGGGGGGCGGGGGACACCCAGAGACTCATGTCTTATCTCATCCCGCCTTCCACTTGCTGTGAGGAATGTTTCATAACCTTTGACCATCTGCCTTGAATGCTTCTGGTGCTAGGGAGCTTAAAACCTCAAGGGCATCTAATTCCTCTGTTGGCTTTAAGTGACAGAAAATTCAAAATATGTTAAAAGTGGAGTTGAATTTATAGAGAGGCTGGGAGCAGGTGGACTCTTTAAATAAACCACAGTAACGAAGCTAGAAGATTCTCTCAGGCCCAGTCTGGGGAGCAGAAGTAATGTATGTTTCGTGAACCTTGTCCATTTGACTACACAATGAGAACATTACCAAGGAGAGCTCTTTAGGGATTGTTAGTTAATTATCTCTTGCTCCATAATAAGTTCCCCTAAACTTAGTGCCTTAAAACAAACAATAAACACCTAGTATCTCACAGAGTTTCTGTAGGTCAGGAAGTTGGGAACGCAACCTAGATGGGTGCTTCTGGTTCTGGGTGTCTCAGAGGTTGTAGTGAAGGTGTTGTTTGGGACTGCAGTCACCTGAAGATTTGCCTGGGCCCAGAGGGTCTGCTTGTACCATGGCTCACTCACAAGGCTGTAGGCAGAAGGCCTCGGTTCCTTGCCACACGAATAGATCTCTGTAGAGCTACAGAGAACATCCTCTGATTCTGGCGGCTTCTTTCAGAGAGAGAAATTTCAGAAAAAGCAAGGTGGAAGCTACAGTGTCTCCGGTGACCTCAGAAGTCCCACACAGTCATTTCTGCAATATCCTCGTGGTTACCAAGGCCAGTCCTATTCAGTATGGGAGGCGACTACACAGGAGTGTGATTGCTGGGAGGCAGTGATCATTGGGGGCATTCTAAGGGACTGACTGCCCTCTGGACGCCAAGAACTCCCATCTCTCTTACCTGAAAAACAACATGCACTCATTGCTGTTAGGGCCCCTGAATCTCATTCCAGTAGAGAGACCAACTCTGTGTAGGAGCATTAGGAGATATTTTAATGTATTTTGGAAATGCTAGGATTCTATTAAGAATTTTCCTTTGTTGGAAGAAATTGTTGTATTTAGGTAGTATTTTTTTAGGCTCTATCCTGTAAAGTTACTGGCCCAAATAAATAGGAAATAGATTTATAATCCTGACAGAGGGAAGGAGTTCTAGTGAAGTATTCCAACTTATTTTTAGTCAGGAAAGCTTTATGACATTCCCTAGTTCTCAAAAACGAATTTAGGTTCCTGGAAATCCCATATTGGAGAGTTCTCAGTCAAGGAACTTGAAACCTAACAGGAAAAATAAGTACATTAAAGTGCTGGCTGTTTGCTTGTGGTTCAGCTTCAAGCCCACCGTTTTATATTTTGTTTTGTGAGGCTGGGGATGGAGCTCTGTGAAATACATTTCCCAGGTTCCCTTGCCAGCTGGGTTCCTGTAGGTTTCTGGCAGGAGGAGGCACTGGCGGAAGATTGAAATGTAGGAGGAAGGAGGAGAGGGGATTTTGCTCTTTTCAGCTCCTGTCAGCATTTCTCCTGTGGCCAGCTAGAACTTTAAGTCTGTAGCTTCTTTAAGATTGCACACACACACACACACACACACATTTATATTTAGAGAGGGAGAAGGGACAGAAAGAGAGGGAGAGAAACATTGTTTGGTTCCTTCTTGTACACGCCCCAATCAGGGACCAAATCTACAACCCAGGCACGTGCCCTGGCCAGGAATTGAACCAGTGACCTTTTGCTTTGCAGGATGATGCCCAACCACCTGAGCCACACTGGTCAGGGCTCTTTAAGATTTTTGGCATCATTTGGACCCAGCCATCCCACTTCTGGGAATATATCTGAAGTAACCCAAAACAATAATTTGAAAGAACATAAGCACCCTTATGGTCATTGAAGGATTATTTATAATTGTCAAGATATGGACGCAGCCCAAGTGTCCATCAGTAGATGACTGGGTAAAACAACTATGGGACATTTACACAATGGAATACTAGTTGGCCATAAACAAGACAATTTTACCCTTTGTGACAGCAGGATGGACCTGGAGAACATGATGCTAAATGAGCTAAGCCAGTCAGAGAAAGACAAATACCATATGATTTCACTCATATGTGAAATCTAATGAACAAACTGAACTAACAAGCTAAATAGAGACAGACTCATACAGAGCAGGATGACAGCTAAAGGGAGGGGAGAGGACGGGGGGTGGAGGGATTGAGCAAAAAGGAAAAAAGACTCATGGACATGGACAGCAGTGTGGTGATTGCAGGGTGCAGGGGGAGAGGGGTATAAGGGGACTAAATGATAATGGGAAAAAATACAATAAAAAAATTAAAAAGTAAAAAGATTTTCAGCATCCACTTAGCCATGGCCCCTAACCAGTGTCCTGTTCCCCCACCCTATTTGGAGTCCTGTGACCTGCGTCGTCTTTGAGCACCTAGGTTCTGTTATCCACATAACCCCCTTTGCTTCTTCAGCCCTAAGGTTGTAGCTGCTTCTGGCAGTTACTAATATCGACGTTATCTGTCCCCTTTTTGCTTTTTCAGTCTCCCAATGCCTATGTCACTAGTTTCCTCTGATTAGTCCCTGCCATTTAAAATACCTAATGTCTGAGGTTTCTGCATTGTCATTGATTGAAACAGTTACTAAGGTTTCTAGATAGGTCGTCCTCACAATTACAGTGACCTGTTTATAGTTTTCTTTCTTGTAAGGTCGTAGCAAGAGGCCACTGTTCTTCATCTGTTTTTTTGTCCAGATATTTAGTGTGTTTCTGATTTATAGTGCTCCTGGTGGCTGACTTCATTTTCTGGGCATGTACTCACAAGCAGGCCTCTGGGATCCTACTTCCTCTCTCCATGGTGGTTTTAGGGATGCAAATTAGCTCGGATGCCTGAGTAGTTTCCTTTTCTCTAACCCCAGCACTTTCCTCATTCATTCTCAATACAAAGGAGTCTACACATCCTTGGCTCTACCTGGTCCTGCCTGAGCACCTGCTGTTTGAACCTCTTCTACATGTCTTAGTGGCTTCCATCCTTACAGGCCCTGCCCAACAGTGGGCAGCTGCTGGACCTGCTCTTACTATCCTTCATGCTCCTTTATTTCTCCCAAGACTTCACTCCTGTCCTGCCAGCTGCTTTATTTTCCTTTTCTTTCTCCCCTCCCTCCATTGCTTTAGAGAGAGAGAGGAAGAGAGAGAGAGAGACATCGATGTGGGACAGAAACATTGATTGGTTGCCTTCTTACATGCGCCCCACACAGGGATCAAACCCACAACCTCGGTATGTGCCCTTACCGAGAATCAAACCCACAACCTTTCAGTCTACAGGCTGACACTTCAACCAACTGTGAGCCACACCAGCCAGGGCTATTTCCCTTTTCTATGGCAACTCCAAATCCCTCTTTTTCTTATTATCCCCAATTGGAATTATTCATAGTTTATATATATTAAAATTCAAAGCACTTGCTGAGATGTTATATCTACTGAATTACTTGAATTTTACATAAGAACTCCTGCGTGAGGGAGCATAATTATGTTAACTTATTGAATCAAATGAGCATTTTATAGACCAGAGGAAAATAGCTAGTGATTTCATTCATGATACCTGTGTTCTACAGATTAAAAAATTAACCAAGCCTTTTTACCTGTACTTGAGGGGTTATATGTTTCTTTAGTAAACATTTATCTTGTTATCCTGTCTACATAGCACTATATGAAGTAGGAGCATTGAGAGATAGCAGAGGAGTAAAATGACACAGCTCTTGTCCCTTGAAAGACTATGCTTTGTACCGGGGGAGATGTAACACATGCATTAAACAGTCACGGGACCAAACTAAGCATAAGATGATGTGATAGAAACCACACAGAATTGTATGTTGTGGGACATAAAATAATGCTGCTTCCTGCATACAGGCACTGAGCACTTTATGTCATCACATTTAATCCATACAACTCTCTCACAGTTCCTCAAGTCAGTCCTGTTTTGAAACTGGTAAATCTGAGGCTTAGAGGTTAAATCACTTGCCTAAGGATACACATCTACAAAGAGACGCAGTTTAGAATTTGAACCCTAGGTTGATCTGAGAGTCTAAAGACTATAATAGGTAGAAGTGAAGGTTGCATGCACTTGTGTTGTGCTTGCGTGCGTGTGCATTTTAAGATGTGCTGGGTAACTTCTATTTACTTCCCTAGGTCCATTCTGCATCCCCCTCCACCGTGCTCTGTGCCCTGGGTGGCTGACCTGTGTGGATTGCATCAGTGAACGTCCTTGCTCTTTAGCTTGCAGACAAATTCCACAATGGGAAGGACTCAGGGGATCAGAGGGCAGGTGGAGAATGATACTGGGTATCTATTTATTCCTCCACATCTTTCCTACTGGGTCCCAAACTGTTGGCTCCATAGTTCTCTTCCCCCTGGCTTTTCTCTGTGTCTCTGTCTCTGATTCCAGGAATTGCTCTCACTCCTGACCCTTCCAGCACAGAGGGCATAATGATTCCTTGTTGTTAGTAGCACTAACCCTGCCCTGACTTTAAAAGTTGTCTCTTTATCAAACTCAATTTGAATGTATTATTCCCAATTTGAATGTATCATGTTTCCTAATGAGGCTGGTATGAGGAAATACTTGTAAGGCCTTCCTTCCTATCTCCCTTCCATCCTTTCTCAGTATGTCCTGCATAGAGGCTAAGAAATAGCTAAGACATGGTCCCTGCACTCAGGGAACTTAAAGGTGAAAATAATAATATTCGATTAATAATAACAGAAATGAAAACTACTAATATATTTGAGAAGTGGAGTGATGGGATGCTCTAGTACATGAAATGAATTGATTACTGAATGTGAAATGCAGCCAGCAGTTCACAAGCTGGTTGCTTGTTCTGTCTACCTGTGCATTAGCTTTGCCCCCTGGACAGAATATAGAACAAGCTTTATTTAAACTTTTTTTTTTATTATGCATTTTAGGAGAAATCATTTCAAATAACTGAGATGTAAGGCTTGATAATTTAATTTAATTTAATTTATTTGTTTTTAGAGAGAGGGGAAGGGAGAAAGAGAGGGAGAGAAACATCACTGTATGGTTGCCTCTCACTGGCGGCCCCAACTGGGGACCTGACGTGCAACCTAGTCATGTGCCCTGACTGGAAATCAAACCAGCGACACTTGGTTTGCAGGCCGACGCTCCATCCACTGAGCCACAGCAGCCAGGGCAAGCTTTATTTAATTTAATAAAACAACATCAAGGATGGTGTAAGTCTTTTTGAAAAAGTAAGTACTGGAAGTGTGGTTTTTAAAACTCATCATATTCACTGGAAAGTTAAGTGCACCATAAACTTCTCTGCTTGTGATCCTAGAATTAAGATGCATATGAAGTTTGATAAAGTCTATCAGGTTTTGTTTCTCAATCATGTTTAAGAAAAATAGAACAGAAAATAGTTTTCATATTACCTCTTACTCCTGACCCCGGATTTCCCCTATTATTAACATCCTGCATTAGTATGGTGCATTTGTTACAATTGATGAGCCAATATTAATTCATTATTATTATTAACTGAAGTCCATAGTTTACACTGGGATTCATTGTTTGTGGTACACAGTTCTGTGGGTTTGACAAATGTACTATAGTCACGGGTATCCGCTCTTACAGCATCATACAGAACTGTTTCACTGCCCTAAAAATCCTCTCTGCTCTGCCAGTTCACACCTTCTTCCCTCCCCTGAACCTTGGCGACATTGATCTCTTCACTGTCTCCATATTTTTGCCTTTTCCACATCTTATACAGGATTCACACACTACATAGCCTTTCCAGTTTGGCTTCTTTCACTTAACATTTAAGGTTCCTCCATGTATTTTTGTGGCTTGATAGCTCATTTCTTTTTATGGCTGATTAATATTCCATTGTATGGATGTACCACAGTTTGTTTCTCCATTTACCCATTGAAGGACATCTTGGTTGCCTCCAGTTTTTGGCAACTTTAAATAAAGCTACAAACGTCTGTGTGTAGATTTTTGTGTGGACACAAAATTTTGGACTAGCCTCCCAGGATTTAAGATATAACTGGAATTTGGAAAGGTCTATCAGTTTTTTTTTTAAACAGCCCAGAAAAAAATGTAGTTTTTGTCTCTGTCAGTGTTCAGTTCTCACCTTGTTATAATGACTTGATTGATTAGATAGATAATCACTAAGGGAAGGATCCAACATCAAAAGATAACACAGGAAAAGGAAGTATTTCTGGAGTAAATTACTCATGCTCAGGTGTGAAGTCCAGTCTCTTAATCCAGAAGAGGTGCTTCTTTGAACTAGTCAAAGCCAAGGCAGACACAGTGAGGCTTAATTAATCACTTAATCACATACTGAATATCTGACATTAATAAATCAAGTGCAAAATACTTATCTTTATAATTTTTTATGAGCAATTTACTTGATGACTTATTTCAAATTGAGGAAAGTAAACAGATTACGAATGCATATCTAGTGTATGAATACATCTTTGGAATGTTAATGCTTGCTTTTGAGTAAGCAAAGAGCCATTCTTTCAAGACTTCCTGTGGCCACAATATTTCTGCCAAGGGGTCTGATGTCCTGGGGATTTTCCAGCCTTTCTTCAGAGACATTGACTCATGCTCAAACACTCCTAGTTTCTAGTGGTCTGTTTAAGTCTTCTGGATCAGTGTGGGTGGGTGCTGAGCCAGAACCTATAAATTCCTGTCTTGAATTGCCTGAGTGGTGTAACTTCAGGAAAATCACTTCCATTTTTTTGTTTAGAGAGTACCAAGCTCCCTCTGCTGCTGGGGACATTATGAAGGTGGATTAGCCCAGGTTTTTTTAAAGCACTTAAAGCTCCCCAGGGAAAGGGCCTTGCAACTTCCAGGCATCATTACTGGGTATATTCCAGCTGGAATAAGGCCAGCAAAGTGCACTCACTCTAAAGCCAAATGCTCTTACCCTTTTCATCCAAGGATGCCACTTAGCTTCTTCATGGGTGTAATAGATCTTGAGTGTGAAAGCATTTGAGTTGCAGTGGGGGATTTTTTGATTTATTATTCAATATTCTGTCATAAATATAGACTCATTATCATTTTGGTACCTGAACCTAAAGACATCATACACAGTGGCCCAGAATCTTTCTTAACTTAAACAAGGATGGACAGGTGCTTCTGCTCGTTTAAAAGAGCCCCTAGGCGGAGCTTCTCCATCTGGTCTGGCCTGTTTAATGGAACCATTCCCATCTGCAGTGTTCTCCATGTCGTCCAAAGCATCTGGTGTGAACGTTGGAGAGTGCTTGTCTCATTTCTTACAATTATTAATAAAGATCATAAATGACAAGGAAGTATTTATATCTATAATATACATTTATTTTCTGTTTCATAGAAAATGACTGGCTAAAATAATGACACAACAGTCAGAGTTTGATCCTCTTTTCTGTTGATATCAACAGATAAAGTGTGAACTGGAAACAGTTGCAGAGAAATAGATATTTAAAATATTTTCTAAAAATATAGGCTATGCATGAGAACTTGGTGTCACAAATCTTTGGTTGATTTGGGGAGGCACTCTTGTTCACTTACTTAATTTCTTCTCCTTTTCAGTTTGCAATAATAGGAGACTCATAGTTTCACACTCTGAAAGTGCTATGTAATGGAAAGACAATCTTAGTATTGTCTGGACAGATTTTCAGTAGTTGATGCCATCAGTTCCTTTTTTTTTTTTTTATTTATAGTATATTTTATTGATTATGTTGTTACAGTAGTTCCAATTTTTTCCCCTTTACTCCCCTCCACCCAGTATCTCCCTCCCCCAGCATCCCCCCCAAGTCCATACCCATGGTTCGTAAAAAATAACTATCCCTCCCTCTCAGATATTAAGACCCTTTGTAATCTTGTAAAGGACAATGGGCGAAGGTCTCAAGCTCCTCTAGCTGCTTCAAGCTGGACATGGTCGTCGTCCTACCTACCCTTGGGTCCAGAAATCCCTAATAACAGTGGGGGTGTGGAGGGGAGGGTGGCCTTCCCACATGGGGAAGGATTGTGCAGACTCCAGGTCAGTTGGCTGTCTCCGGACAACGGCGTGCTTGGTTTAGCAGGCTGGCATCCTTGTTGTGTTCTGGGGGCAACAGATTTGGCAAAAAGGGTTAAAAAGCATCATTCAATCCATAACTACTAGGTGACAAAAGGCAGGGATTAATTTTTCAATGTTCCACATTAGGAGAAAAAAAAAAAAAAGGGGCTTCTTTGGAGGAAGGTGTGCTAGGCACATCTCTCCTGTCCAAAACCCTTTTGCCCATTTTATTTAGTTTGGGCTGAGGGAAATAGTTTATGTTTCCCCCCTCTCAGACCTCTGGGCCCTTTCTGTCCAAGCCATTAGGATAGAAAAGAGAATTCAGTTTTAAAGTGAAGCCCACAGACCACCCCATTCTTCACCAACTCAGCCATTTAGTTCAGCCAAACTGTTGAGTCTCCGGAGGCAGCGCTGCAGAGAGGATTAAGTGAGGCTTATGCGTACAGACAATCACTCAGGTAATGCGGTCATAGGCTTATGCCCTTTGAAAACAGAAAACACATGTTAATTTATGTAACATAACCAACAAAAAAGTCTCTAAATCTGTAAGACTGTCTTATTGGGAAGACGCCATCAGTTTCTTAAACTGGATATAGAAATTTAAAGCTGGATGTAAAGTTTAACAATAGTTCATTTGAGTAGCTATAGGTCTCTAGTGCAGTGATGGTAAAAATGTTCTAGATCTATAGGAATTCATCTTTTGATGCTTTTTCTCAATCTGTCGTGTCCCACTAGACACCTGTGACTACTACTCATGTGAAATGTGGTTTATGGGGCTGCAGAACTGAATTTTTAATTTTAATTAATTTAAATTTAAATAACTACATGTGGCTAATGGCTAGGTCCGATGAGTCATTTCGTTACTAAAGACTCGTCTTAAATTTTATCTTACTGTCCTGGGAGACTTAACAACAATAGAAATAAAAATTTATTGAGCATCTGTTTAGTTTGTAGTAGAGATGACACTGGATATTTAATTTTTATGATTTACAACCATCCTGTGAACTCCTGTTTTACTGTGAGGCAACCAAGGCCCAGGGAGCATAAGTAACTTGACCAGGTCACAGAGCTAGTCCATGTTCTTGCTCTTTCTCCTTTGTCACAGGATCTAATTTCAGTTCAAACTGTCGAATCAATTATTTTGTAGAATGTCACTTGATTTGGGTCTCTTGTGGTTAGATTGAGGTTTTATATTTTTATCACCCTAAAATGAAACCCCATACCCACTAACAGGCACTGCCCATCCCTTTTTCCTCCAGCCCCTATGAACCATGCATCTTTCTTGCTTTATAGACTTCCCTATGCTGGAGGTTTTTATTTAAATGAAATCAGACTTCTGGCCAAGATGGAGGCTTAGACGGACATGCTCGGTCTCCCTCTACAACTAGAGAGGAATACAACTACTTCAAAACAAAAGATAACTAGAAATTCCAGAAAATAAAGCTACACGGAAGCCCAACGTATGAAGTTATAAACCAGCGGCGCCCTTTGGGCAGGTAGGACGAGCAAAAGGGGGCGATGCTGTTTGCGGTCGCACCTGGGACAGCGGCAGGGAGAACAATCCCGGCTGCAGTCGAACCCCGGCAGCTTGCAACCCCAACGTTGGGGAAAGCAGCCACCACATCGCCTTGAACAGTGAGGCCCAGGGGGGCGGGAGGACGGATCCCGGTCTCCTAGCGGAATAACTGTGTGAATCCATCTTGGACCCCCGCCCCCACACAAAGCGCCACAGCGCTGCAAAATAGGTTGTGGACAGGCGCCGGTCGCTGGGTTGTGACGACAAAGGGCCACGGCGCAGCGAGAAAGGTCGCAGATCGCCGCCGGTCGCTGGGTCGTGACGAGTACACAGGCACTGCCCCCTATAGCCGGCCCAAGAAAACAAAACGCATCTGTCAAAATGAGGCAGACAACTATAGAAATCCCGGTGGCGCAGCTCACCAGGCAACAGATGAAGAATCTGACAGATGAACAGATAAGAAACCTGTCAGAGGCTCAGTTCAGAGCCATTGTTATCAGGTGGCTTACAGAATTAACAAAAGATCTGGAAAAAGAAGAGAAAGAAGCGAAAAACACTGATAACGAAAGGAACAAAACCACATACGAGACAGATTGTGAGGAAAAAAAATCCAGAGTTCATCTCAACAAACCAGAATATAGAGAAGGAACGGGAAGCAACGATGAGAGGATCAGAAACCTCTGGGACAGCTATAAAAGGCCCAACATAAGAATCATTGGTTTGCCAGAGAACGAAGAAGACGAACTAGAACTTGAAAAATTGAGTGAAAATATAATAAAGGAGAACTTCCCAAACTTGGGGAAGGAAATAGACTTACAGGTCCAGGAAGCACAGAGAATTCCAAAAAAACTGGACCCAGGGAGAACCACTCCAAGACACATTATAATCAAAATGTCAAAAATTAAAGATAAAGAGAGAATCTTAAAAGCAGCAAGAGAGAAGAAAAGAATCATGTACGAAGGGGTCCCAATTAGACTATCAGCTGACTTCTCAAGGGAGACCCTGCAGGCAAGAAGGGACTGGCAAGAAATATTCAAAGTAATGAAAATCCAAAACCTACAACCACGAATACTCTATCCAGCGAAATTGTCATTCAGAATAGAAGGGCAGAGAAAGTGTTTCCAGGACAAAATAAAACTGAAAGAGTTCATTAGATCCAAACCACTGTTATATGAGATGTTAAAGGGACTGGTTTAGAAAAAGGAGGATCAAAACTATGAAATCTAAAATGAAAACTGCATCACAAGAAACAACAGAAGCTAGGGAATTGAAACAAAGGCGAACTAAACAGGCAACGAGAGTGGAAAAAGAACTATAGATACGGGGAACATATTGGGGGGAGGTCAACAGGGAGGGGGAACGGGGAGAGGGAGGGAGATGATATAGGAATTAAGGATCATGGTAGGAGGGAATGGAATAGACAGAGAGAGGTTGAGAAGAACTATATGCACAACTAATGGACATGGTCTAAAAGGGGGGGACAACTGGAGGGAGGGGGACCACAAGGTGAAGGGGAGCAGAGGGAAGGGAAATTGGGACAAATGTAATATAAACAATAAAACACATTAAAAAACAATAATAATAAATGAAATCATATTCTCTAGTGTTTGTGACTGGCTTCTTTCAATTAACGTAATGTTTTCTAGGTTCATCCTTGCTGAAGTACGAATCAGTACTCTGTTCCTTTTTATGGTTGAGTAATATTCCACCTCTTCGGAGTGTGATGTCAAAGCTGCGTCGTCGGCGAAGAGCATCTCACGGAGGAGCACCTCTTTGACTTTGGTCTTGGCTCGTAGACGGGCCAGGTTGTAGAGCTTGCCATCGGATCTGGTGTGAATGAAGACACCCTCGCTGCAGTCCTTAAAGGCGTATTGGAGGAGCATGGAGAAGAAGATTCCGAACAGCGTAGGTGCGAGGACGCAGCCCTGCTTTACTCCGCTGCTGACTGGGAAGGCCTCAGAGGTTGCGCCGTTGTAGGACACCGTGCTGTGCATGTTGTCGTGAAAGGACATGACCACAGCAAGCAGATGTGGTGGACAGCCAATCTTCCGTAGCAAGCTGAAGAGACCGCTTCGACTGACCAGATCAAACGCCTTCGTGAGGTCGATAAAGGCGAGGTAGAGTGGTTTATGCTGCTCGTGACACTTCTCCTGCAGCTGGCGTAGGGAGAAGATCATGTCCACTGTTGATCGGCCAGCTCTGAAGCCACACTGGGACTCTGGGTAGACGCGGGAAGCAAGGGTCTGCAGGCGGGCAAGAGCGACCCGGGCGAATACTTTGCCGACGACGCTGAGGAGAGAGATGCCCCGGTAGTTGTTGCAGTTGCTGCGGTCTCCTTTGTTCTTGTACATGGTGATAATGTTGGCATCTCTCATATCCTGGGGGATGTAACCCTCCTTCCAGCAGCGACAGAGTAGATGGTGGAGCGGCTGTAGCAGGACTGGTTTCCCGCTCTTTAGGATTTCTGGAGGGATTCCGTCGCTTCCTGGTGCTTTCCCGCAAGCGAGGCGGTCGATGGCTTTGCCGAGCTCTGCCGCAGTAGGTGGGGTGTCTAGCTCCTCCATGACTGGTAGGTCTGGGATGGCGTTAAGAGCAGTGTCTGTTACGGTGTTCTTCGTTGCGTACAGCTCGAGGTAGTGCTCGGTCCACCGCCGCATTTGCTGTTCCTGGTCAGTGATGACCTCACCTGTCTTGGACTTAAGGGGGGCGATCTTGGAGGGGATTGGGCCTGTTGCCTTCTTGATACCCTCATACATTCCTCGTGTGTTGCCTATATCGGCGGCTTCCTGAATGCTTCTGCACAGGTTTAGCCAATAGGTGTTGGCACAGTGGCGGGTGGTCTTCTGGACTTTGTTCCTGGCAGCCCGTAGAGCTTGAAGTGTACTGGGAGTGGGCGTGGCCTTGTAAGCCAGTAGGGCCTTCCTCTTAGCCTCGATCACGGGTTCCATTTCTTCCCAGTGAGCCTCGTACCAGTCAGCGTTCTTCCGCTCTTTCTTCCCGTAAGCAATAATGGCGGAGTTGTATATGGCGTCGCGGAGACGTGGCCAATTGGATTCGATAATGTCATCTGCCGCCACTCCCTCGCCGAGTGCATCTTCCATCTTGTTGATGAATTGCTGGGTCTTAACTGGGTTGCTGGCACAACTGGTGTTGATGCGTGGGCGACCCTTCATCTTGGAGTGGTGCAACCTCTTCGGCATTATGCGCACCTTGCTTACCACGAGGGCATGGTCCGTGTCGCAGTCTGCACTGTGGTAGCTGCGGGTAAGGAGGGTGCTGCCAATATCCATTCTTCTGGTGATGACGAGGTCAAGCTGGTGCCAATGGCGGGAGTGGGGGTGCCTCCATGACACCTGGTGGATCTCTTTGCACTTGAAGAATGTGTTTGTCACGCACAGGCCGTGGTGACACGAAAGCTCAAGCAGTCGCTGACCATTCTCATTGATCTTTCCTCTCCCAAAGTTTCCAAGGCAGGTGGGCCAGGCCATGTGGTCGGCTCCTACTCTTGCGTTGAAGTCTCCAAGGAGATAGAGAGCGTTACTTCTGGGGATCTTGGATAAGGCTTCGTCCAGTGCATGGTAGAACTGTTCTTTCTCTTCGATGGTGGCGCAGAGGGTTGGGGCGTACGCGCTAAGAATGCTGACTGGGCCGAAAGTTGTTGACAATCGGAGGGTAAGTAATCTCTCTGTGCCTCCTGTGGGTGGCTCTATGGAGTTAACAAGCGTGTTCTTCACAGCGAACCCAACACCGTGCTGTCTTGGTTGGTCCGGAGACTTCCCTTGCCAGTAGAAGGTGTAGTTGGTTTCTCTGATAGTTCCGTTGTCGGCCAACCAGGTCTCCTGTAGAGCCGCAATGTCGATGTTTAGTCGTGCCAGTTCCCTATCGATGACAGCGGTTTTCCTGGCACCCTTGATCCACGGAAGGTCTGCAGTAAGTCCGGGGCACATGGTCCTGATGTTCCAGCTAGCGAGGCGAAGAGCCGGAGGCTTCTTTCTTGTTGTTTGCTTGGAATTAACTGGTGCGGGTGTTTTGTGGCCCACTTTTCGAGAGGCGCCTCTCTGATCCCCACGCACCCAGTGGGGCAGGCGAGCCATGGCGAGACGGCACCTAATTGGCTGGGGCTGCCCAGCTTGAGGCGGGCGGTAGCTGTCCAGTGAGGTGCGATGACCTCTCCCACCGTCAGAGGAGACCCCTGGCGCTCGTTTCCTTCGCCAATCGGATGAGCTTATAACCGGTATCTGTCTCCTCCCGTGTTGAGTCGACATCTTGCGATGACGCTGGAGTGTCCTCTCCAGTGAAACTGAAGCTACAGAGCCTGGGCAGGGTGATATGGAGGGTCTGCTGTTGCTCATGCAGCAGACCCCCGCTCTCTTCGCAGCTGAAGGGTCCAAGGGAAAGAGGGAGTCAATACAGCTTGGCTTCAGGTGCGCCGCAGGAGTTGCCGGTGTTGACTACAATGTCAAACCGCCTTAGGGACTCCGGCTCCGGATTTCCTGTCGGGGTTTACTCCCTTAGCCTTTCCCCTGAAGAGGTATGCTGCAAGGCAGCGGAGGTTTTTTGGAGTCAGAGTTTTCCTTCTCTGATTTTAGAGATGTCCTTCCTCTTTCCTCCTTTACAGGAGTAGAGATGGCCCACTTGGTGTCTGAGCCGCCTGCCCCTTCCAGGACCTGATTCCCTGATTCTGATCAGAGGGGGATGGGTGGAAGGCTTGGGCTTGATCAGCTCTCAGGAGTCAAGGTGGTGGTTGTATGAGGTCTCCTGGCCCCAGAGGGCATAGGTGATTCCAAAGTGCACAGAGTTCCCTTCCCACTTTCCTTTGACATCACACTCCGAAGAGGGACTCCAGCAGCTAGTCACTTGCCTTTCCCACGCATGCAAGGAGTTCGGACTAGCCATCAGCCTGACGAAGACGAATGTTATGGCTCAAGGCACGGGGACTCCCCCATGCATCACCATCGACGGGTACACCCTGGAGGTTGTCAACGACTTCACTTACCTCGGGTCCACCATCTCGAGCTCTCTGTCAGTCGACTTGGAGGTCAACCGGAGAATCGCCAGGGCAGCCACAGTTATGGCCAGACTGAACCGGCGAGCGTGGAACAATTCCAGCCTCACTGAGAAAACCAGACTGCGCATCTACCAAGCCTGCGTACTCAGCACTCTCCTCTATGGCAGCGAGACGTGGACCACCTACGCAAGGCACGAAAGGAAACTCAACAGCTTCCACATGAGGTGCCTGCGACGCGTCCTGCATGTCGCCTGGCAGGATAAGGTCCCCAACACCGAGGTGCTGAAGCGAGCCAACATGAGCAGTTTGCATGCAGTTCTTAGCGAGAGACGCCTCAGGTGGCTCGGCCATGTCAAAAGAATGGATGCAGGCCGTATCCCCAAAGACCTCCTCTACGGCGAGCTAGCAGAAGGCAAGAGGATGACAGGGCGCCCAAAACTGCGGTTCAAAGACATCTGCAAAAAGGATATGACACAATGCTCCATCAATCTCAACACATGGGAAGTTCAAGCAGACGACCGCCTAGCCTGGAGGCTCGCGGTCAGGCAAGGTACGTCACGCGCGGAGGCTGCGCGCAACGAGGAGGCGGTCCAGAAAAGATCGAGGCGGAAGCAGCGTCAACAGCAGCAACAACAGCCATCTGCCTTCACCTGTAACAAGTGTGGCAGGGATTGTCACTCCCAAATCGGACTGCACAGCCATTCTCGGCGGTGCAGATAGACTCTCAAGAAGCTACGCATCGTCTCTCGAGACGGACGGCTGCCGACGACGACGAATATTCCACCACATGGATATGCCACATTTTGTGTACTCACTCATCAGTTGGTAGAAGTTTGGGTTGTAACTATAATGCTTTTTGGTTATTATGAACAAGGCTGCTATAAACATTCATATACAAGTTTTTGTAGGAACGCATGGTTTCATTTTGCTTGGGTGTATGCCAGGAGTAGAATTGCTGGGTCAGATGATAACTGTGTGTTAAGCATTTCTGAAGCAGGGGTAAATGTGATTGGTTGTTCATTCTTTCTTGTGGTTTCTGTCTTCTAGCGAATTAGGGTTACAGTGGAGTATAGTTTCAAGACAACAATAGCCGTATATTTGATACTCTCCTTTAGTGCCAGGTAAGACATTTTAAAAACTAATAAATACTTTTTTTTTTTTTTAGATTTCTGTACATACATTTGGGATTTTAAAAAAATGCAGTCTTATGTCTTTCCTCATACTTTTGTTTTAGAAAATAGATATATGTGCTGGTTTTTATAACTGGCATTCCCAATGTAACATGGGCAACAGGAGTCTGCCAATTGTTGGTGGGATATCAGTTGAAATAAGAATTTGCACTTCTGAATAAGTTTTAAAGATAGTTGGGGGGAGGTGTTATGAACCTAAAGCAGTAAAATAATCTCTGTTGGTTTGTGGCATGTTTCTTGTCCTTATTATGTTCAGAACCTAAAGGGGTGGACTACATGCCTCCCTGTTGAACTGCCTGCAAGGAACAGCAGAATTTTAAGGCACTATAACTTCTTTTTAATCAATAAGTAGACACTTCTTGCTGAGACAACAGAAATCTGAAACTGCTTAAAAAACTACATGTAGTTTAACTGTGAATGTTGCCAGAAATGACTTTATTAAAACAAAGTTATAATGACTTTGGCCTGCAAGAACAGCCTCTCCTATTATCAATATCACTCCCAGAATGGTACTTCTTTTTATTTTTTTAAATTTAACTTTTAAAATATTTATTTATTTTTAGAGAGGGGAATGGAGGGAGAAGAGAGGGAGAGAAACATCCATCAGTTGCCTTTTGAAAGCCCCCAACTGGGAACCTGGCCTGCAACCGAGGCATGTGCCGTGACTGGGAATCAGACCCGCAGCCTTTCAGTTCACAGGCTGGTGCTCAGTCCATTGAGCCACACCAACCAGGGCAAGGAAAGGAGTCTTTTTTTTTTTTTTAAGTATATTTTATTGATTGTATTGTTATAATAGGTCCAATGGAAAGGAGTCTTTATTCAACAGGAGTCACTTAAACCTATCAAGTCACAGCTTTAAGCGCTTAAATTTATCAGTTAATACTAAACTCTAACACCTGGGTTCTCCTATTATTCCCCTTGTTAGTTTTAATTTCTATAGGGTTGAAGTTTTATATTTTTATCACCCTAAAATGAAACCCCATACCCACTAGCAGGCACCGCCCATCCCTTTTTCCTCCAGCCCCTATGAACCATGAATCTTTCTTTTTTTGTAGATTTCCCTATGCTGGAGGTTTTTATTTAAATGAAATCATATTCTCTAGTGTTTGTGACTGGCTTCTTTCAATTAACATAATGTTTTCTAGGTTCATCCTTGCTGAAGTACGAATCAGTACTCTGTTCCTCTTTATGGTTGAGTAATATTCCATCACATGGATATGCCACATTTTGTGTACTCACTCATCAGTTGGTAGAAGTTTGGGTTGTAACTATAATGCTTTTTGGCTGCTATAAACATTCATATACAAATTTTTGTAGGGATACATGGTTTCATTTTGTTTCTATAGAGTTAGCTTATAAACTAAAACAACATAAAATATAAAAACTACACAATTTTGGAAGAATGGCAGGCTTCTGCCTCAGAGGTCATCCCCTCTGGAACACCCAAAGAAGGAAAAACCTGCCACCTTCTGCCCGACCCTAGGCTGTGCCCAGAGTTCCTTCCCATCCAAAATACCTTCCACTGGGAAACGCAGGCAACTGCAGCATGATCATCCAGGCATCGTTGAGGAAGAAAACTTGAGAGCGAGTCTTTTTTTTTTTTTTAAACCAAGGATAAATCTTGGATTGACTCCTCCCCCTCATATTTATTTATTTATTTATTTATTTATTACCTTTATTCTTATTGTTTCAGATTGACTATGGTAAAAATACTACCTTATTAATTTGGACTCCACTAATTAGGAATTTTTTTTGTAAAATGGTTAAGGATTAAGCTTAAATTAATGACCTCAGTGACATCAAGTAAATGTTTGACGTATTTAGAAGATGGTGATTTAAAGAACTTCTGTAGTGAAGGATCCATGGATAAACATTCCAGTAACATTTATTGAGTTTGTAAGAATGTTGAGAAAGAAGAGTGTGAGAGCGAAGAACGTAGATTCTAGCATCAGACTCCCTGGATTTAAATATTGGCTCTAATGTTTACTAGCTCTTTGACTTGGGCGACTTACTTAACTTCTCTGTGCCTCAGTTTCTTCTTCTGTAAGATGGTAATAATAATCTTGCTTACCTCATAGCATTGCTATGAGGATAGGAGGTATTAATACAGATAACTACTTAGATCCTTGCTTGGTACCTGATAAACACTCATTAAGTGATAACTGTTATTAGTGTGTTCCTAGCACTGTGCTAAGTGCAGAGGAGAGATATAAGAGGATTTCTGGCAATAAAAATTTTAGACGAGCAGGTGAAAGAACAGGTATTGCTATGTTTTATATATATATATATATATATATATATATATATATATATCTTTAGTATAATGCAGTACAGATAGGTGCATACTTTCTAGTTTGCAATTTAAAAATGGTAATCAATTCAATGGACCTTCAAAACCTGGTTTGAATCCCTTCAGATAAAAGAAAAGTAGTACTTTTCATCTAACCTGCTCTGCAGTTTAGAGTTTCCTGTGAGTTCTGAATGACCTTCCACTAGTGGATTGACTTAATGAAATCTGCCTATTTGGCCTGCTGGGAAAATGCTCATCAACATTTACCCTCACATCGCAGGTGAGTGTAAAGGTTTCTTGAATATTCTCTTACAATCCAGCTGCAACACAGTGGCTCCTGAGTCTAAAAAGTGGCAACTGGTAAAACCATGGCATGAAGCCACCATATGATGGGCCCTCAACTGCACCACTTGGACCCTAGAGACAGGACAGACGTTGGTCCTTGGGTCATTTCCCAGTGATTCTGAAACCTTTCCTGACAAAATGTTGAGACACAAGTGAGTTGAATTCTGTGTCTGTTACAAGATTCCTGTGAAACGTTTTTGAGAGTCTGAGGTTTGTGTACTGAGGTCCACGCAAGCCGAAATGGAAAGTGACTATTTTGTAACCTTTCTGTTAGCGGAAGGTACCTGTGACTACTGCTGCTCTTTTTCTAGCTTCATTGCCATTTTAGCGGTGTGCTGAGTAGGGCCACCGCAGTGCACGACTCCAGGGGACAGTCCTCATAGACAGTGTATGTAAAGTGCACCCCCTAGAGTGAATGGTGCAGAACCCGGCCCACACAGCTGCACGGGGAGGCCCTTATGACAACAGGCTCTAAAACAGGAGTAAGAGCTGAGTTCAGCACGAGGGCCTTTGGAATGCGTGCTGGAATTATGGATGAACGTGGATCTTTCACTAGACAAGGCTTTCAGCTCCAAAGACTCTGATACCCTTTATTTAACCATGTGCCTTCCATGCTTGGTAGCAATAACCCCAACTCTCATTGTTATCACGCAGGTTATGATGAGGTGCCTTATCAGTGCACTGCATCTGGTGGCTGGTTTGAAGGATTTTTAACCCTTGTGTGTTGCGACTTCACTAAGCGTTCTTCATTTTCAAGCCTGATTTGTTACTACAGCCGCTGTTGCTGGGGTCCATCATTCTTTTGTCACTTGAAGGGCTGGGAGGTTATAAATGTACTGATGCTTGTGGGCAAGAGGCTGCTTCTACTTTATGCAGCAAGGCGGCTGGGCTTCCAGCTGCTCCAGGCGGGGCCTCGAGCAACTGCACCAGCTGCCCTAGGAGTCGTCAAAGCCTGCTCTGGCATTGCAGAAGGATTAAGTCTGCTATTTGCTAGAGCTGTGTCTGGCAAGAGTCTTAGAACACTTCTAGGAAAGAAAAGCAAAATGGTATTTCAACAAAGGAGTAAGAAAAGTTGGCACTTATCTGCGTGAGGTCACTTCACTTGGGACAAAAAGTTTGCGTGCTCTTTATTTTAACCAATTTTGTAGGCACTCTGAGGAATACTTCAAGCTTGTGATTCTAAGTTAGAGAAATTAGAACAATAATTTTGTGGCAGTTGGAAACAGGATGATTTATTTTGTGCATATAGGTTGTTAGAATTTTATATTTATTCCTAAACAAAGTAGATCACTGTTCAGTCCCAGATTTATTTTTCTTCACGTTTAGTGGTTAGGAGCGGTGGTATAAAGAAAGTCTGTTGATGTAAACCACAGATGTTTACAACTGGAAGGAATTCTGATATCATTAGGAAAAATTCATTTTATAGGTATCAGAACTGAGACCCTGAGAAGCTAAGTAACTTGTGTGGAGTGACAGCTGGTGGGGGGGTAGCACCTGAGCCAGCACCCAGTTTGTGCTGGGCCAGTGAAACACAAGTCCTGCTCAATTCTCTCCCTGGGTCTGGTACCCTTGGAGAAGACAGAGACCTGCCTGGGGCATTTAAAGAATCCCTCTGTGCAGTAGGGCTGATTTTCATTTGAACACTTTATTGGGGTGGGGTGGAATAATGCTTATAAAAGGCCCTGTTACTTACTAGATGAGTGACTTGAGTAGTTAAGCTCTCTGTGCTTCAGTTTCTTAATCTGTAAAAATCACATATACTTCTTTATACAAATGCAAGGATGCTCCAAGCTAATACTTGTAAAGTATGGCAGTGTTGGGTACAGAGTAGGTGCTTTGCAACCATGAGCTGTTAGGATTATATATTGAAAGATGCCTTTTAACTTTTGGTGTAAGAGAAGTATCTTTAGAGAGGTTTATACAGTCGTTATCTTCTGACCTTGCTCCTAGGAGTTTTCAAAGGGGGCGAGATTTGCCATCAGATAATTGTACATTTGAATCTGGGCTCCTCCACTTCTAGCTGTGTGACCTGATTCATCTTATGCCACCTGTTCAGTTTGCTCCTCTGCCAAATGGAGACATGAATGCACATCTGTATATTCATTAGGTTGTGAAACCCAGCCTAAGCACACAAGGGGGAGGTGTGCTTTGTTGAGTGGAGTGAGTGGAATGTCTACACAACACACACACACATAACACACTTTTATTTTTTCACGAATCCCCTTCCCCCCATTGCTCTCCAACTTTCATAAATCTCTCCAAATAGATGGTAATACATCTGTATCACTTTCCTTCACTTCGTATAGCGAGCGTGTCTTGGATATTTAAAACAGTTTGTTGTGCACTCGCTTTCTCTGTCTGAAATCGAGGACTTCTTGAGAAAAAGCGTTAAGATTTGTATTTATTTTGGGCCATTCCCTTCTCAGTACTGAGGACGTGATAGGTGCTCAGTAAGGAACTGTTAGTGTTGATGGAACAGTCTATCAGAGTAACCAGAGAGGGGTCTTCTTCTACCAGAGTGTTCAGGACCTAACCTCTTCAGCTTTCTTTTTCCCGATCACTGTTTTTAACCTCAGTATTCTGTGTTAGTGCTTTCTGCTTCTGATCTCTGCAGAGAAGCCATTGTCCCTTTGTCTCTGTTGTTCTACTGCAGGAAACTAGAGGTATTCCCAGTCATTGAATATTTATTAACAAAAAATGTCTGCCTAAGATTTTTGGCTAGTCCTCTCTTCAGAATGTCAATCTAAAAATTCATTACAACCTTTAGTCACCTTTAGTAAAACGAAAACAAATTTTCATCACTTTCATGGTTCAAGAGCTTCTTGGCAATACTTATATTTTATAGAACTTTTCCTCTGCAGAATAGAAATGGCTTTCTAAAAAATATTGGGTTTTTACAGTTCTAGAGTCTGAAGCCCCTGGAAATTGCTTACATTATCAGTCTGAAGGGGTTTTAAATATAATATCTTCTAATGTGTTTTTTTTGTAACGAATTTTACATCTTTTTACATTTTGCTTAAAACTTTCTCAATGGATTTTTTTCCCTCTGAATGTTGCTTAAAATTATGTTGGTGTTACTAATACGTACGGAGAACGCAGTCACTCACTGTCTAATGTACCCTCTGTGGCAGATGGTGCGTGTGCCGGGTTATAGGGATGTCGTGGTGAATGACACAAGCTTGGTGCGTTGGTCCTTGTGGAATTTACAGTCTGGAGCAGCGGTTCTCAACCTGTGGGTCGCGACCCCTTTGGGGGTCGAACGACCCTTTCACGGGGGTCACCTAAGACCATTGGAAAATGCATATATAATTACATACTGTTTTTGTGATTAATCACTATGCTTTAGTTATGGTTGGGGGTCACCACAACATGAGGAACCGTACTAACGGGTTGCAGCATTAGGGTGGTTGAGAACCACTGCTCTAGAGAAAAGTAGGAAAAAACTAGCCTTCAAATGAAGGAATGTGTAAGGAAAGGTTAAAGTCAGCCCAAGTGGCTAAATAGCACTAGTACTCAAACTAATGAATATTAAAAACAAACAAACAAAAAAAAACTGTTCAAGATGTGATGAACCAGGAAGGTAGGTCAAGGTGAATGGATTTTTTTTTTCTCCATGATTACTTTTGCAAGGATGATAATTTGTTTCTCCATACTTTATGTGGCAGAGAACTCAAGGATCTTAGACCTTGTTGGAGCTTCATGATGTGGCAACCAAGGCAAAGGAAAGAACCTCTTTCTGTGAAACTTAAGACCACAAGTAGAGACAGGTGACTCTTCTCTTCCCGCAAGAAGACAGACCACCTGCACTTAGATGAAATTTTGGATGCCTTTACTCTGTGTTAGATAGGCATCTGATAATTGTAATGTTGAATTATTACAGGCACCCTCCTGAAGGGAAAAAAAGCCTGAGCTTCAAGTTCCCCTTGTTTCTCTACAGCCTAATGAGGTCATGAAAGCTATACTTATATCCAGTGTAAAATGTTTTCCCTTTTTGAAAGAGGTAAGAAGGATTGATTCTTAAAGACTTAAGTAGCTAAAGGACGAGCCAATAGAACTTAGTACATTTGATAAACTTTATCAGTCATAAATGATTTGGGACTTTATCTTCTATTAGACATTACATACATGGATTAAATTGATAACCGTTAGCAAGATCATAGCAACATGAAATCTGCTCTGTGCTTGAGAGGAATTGTAAAGGTCTGAAGACTAAAGCTACTGGAAGGAGCTCTCCTATTGGGGAGATATTTTGGTAAATCTCAGTTGATGATGAGCTCAGGGCTATCTTGGAACCCTAAACTTTTTACTCAGGGGAAAAGAATTTGAAGTCATTTTTTACTTAGGCAAGGTCATGACTCAATGGCAGTGATTACATTTTGCATTTTATGTAGTTATATCCACCAGATGCATGGAAGATCTATTTGCTTGTTCCTTTTAATTGGTGGGTATTGTTTTTATTGTTAATTATATTATGTATTTAATTTGATAAACTGCTTAAATTTAATGGATGACATTTAGATCAGGTTAATCCTATTTAATAAAAATAAAACCAGGCATTGCAATCCACATTGGATGAATATAAATGGTCAAAGTGCAAGGTGGATGGGTTGCTTAGTGTATTTGAAAGGCTCACCTAAGGGCGGGGGTGCTGTCATTTTTATCTCTAGCTGATTGTATCGTGCAAAAATCCAAACTCAGTACTGACAGGTCTTCAAAAATATCACGGGACTCAATAAATCCAGACTTTATATTAAATCAGTAGATCTTCAAATGTTCTCAACTAATTCATTTTTTTTTTTTTTTTTTTTTTTAAGCATGTTGGATGGCCTACAAACAAGTTAAAAAGCAAATTCCCAGCCAGGCAACAAGGGGACAGTTTTTAACCTCAGCTGCAGTCAGGGTCGATAATTGAAAGTGCAACACGGGAAATCACTGTAGAGTAGCTTTTAAGTAATGAGGGGAAATTCTTTTAAGTGGCAGCATATCTTGGAAGTTTTCTCCTCTTTCTAGAAATCCAAACATCAGAGAGAAACAGCGATTTTGGAGAGGTATTTTCAATGTGTGCAATACAGGAGAATCACACCTTTAAAAATTTCAGCATTTTAGTCAATAGTAGGAGTGGAAACAGTAGTAGTAGTGCATGACCGAATTATACCTGGGCTGTAGTTTGAATAACTATACACGTACACTGGGAAGTTGCTTCATTTAGCACATCAGTTCTAATATGGACATGTGATTTACCCAGAGGGAACCATCATGCTTCCAGGTAGATGAATGTATGGCATACATGTTTGGCCACATCACTTCTCTGTTTAGTACTTTTCACTAATGCTGCAAAGCCTTTCCCTGCCTGCCGCTTCAGACCCATCTTCCATCAGCAACCCCCCCCCCACATGTATTCCCATTTTCCAGTAATAGGGGGCTACTCTCGGTTCCCAAATGATTCATGGGACCCCTTGCTTTTGCTTCCCCACACCTGTTATTCCCTTTGCCATAAATACAACGTTGCTTGGATAGCTCCCTCTCTGATTTACAGATGCAGCATAAATATCTTTCCTTAAGCAAAGAAAAGATACTTAAAATAGAAAAGATATTTTCTTATCTCTAAACCAGCATTTCATAAACTCTGGTTCAGGTGGATCTTAAAAAAATAGACAAAAATTGTGTTTATGTCAGGCTCTAGAAACGATTCGATTCTCTGCCAGAGTTGCAAGAGAAATATTTCATGAGCTTCATAAGTATGCTGTATAAATAAGTTGATTTACATGAGTTCCCCTCATTAGGGATATTATAGCTCCTTTAAATGGCTCACAGGGCATGTGAGCATATTAATGACTCTGAGAATTAGTGTAGCCAGTACATTAACTTTGTTTGACCTGGTGATTGTCAAACTTATTTGACAATGAAACTCTTCTGTTGAGTACATCTGTTAATGTCTTGAGGAATGTCTGGTTTGGGAATACAGTTTGGGAAAATATTGCCTTTAAACATGGTTTTGTTTAATAAGAGGAAATAGCTTAGGAAGGAATGTCTTAGAAGTAGAGGAAACAGCAGATACATTTTGTTAATTTCTTTGAATGGACTTCAGGACTTGGTTTCTGTATTTTACTATTTACTCACTATTAGTGGAGACCCTTCAAAGTCCTGACTGGCTGATTGCCACATAGTCCAACCACAAGAAATGCAAATTTATATTATAATCTCTTTTAATAAGTTTTTATTAGAAAAATTTCAAACATATTAAAGTAAAGAAGCAGATATGTTGAATGCACAATTACTTTCTACCCAGATTCAACAGTTAAAGGTTTGCTACATTTTTTTTTCTTTATCATACACCCTTTTGCTGAAATATTCATTGTGTCATATCACTTGTATACTCTTCAGTTTGCATCTTCACAAAAGGGGGCATTGCTTTATATGACCTCAATAATATTGTTGCATTTTTCAAAATAAAAATAATTTCTTGGTAATGTCATATACCCAGTCCATATTAAAACTTTGAAAACTGTTGATAGTTCACATACCATAAAGTTTCCCTATTTTCATGTACAATTTAGTGGTTTTTAGAATATTTAGAATATTTTTATCATCCCCAAAAGAAATCCACACATATTAGCAGTCACTCATTTTTCCCTCCCTCTTAACTTAAATTCTCTCTTTAGATTTTGTCTATTCTGGGCATTATATGGTTTTTTGTGACTGGCTTCTTTCATTTAGCTTCATGTTTGAGAAGTTTACCCATATTATAGCATGTATTTGCACTTTATTTCTTTTCATAGTTGATTAATATCCCATGGTTTGTATATATCACAGTTTGTTTATCCATTCATCAGTTGGTGGGCACTTGCTATGTTTCCACTTTGTGGTGGTTATGAAATATGCTGTAATGAAAATTCATGTGCAAGTTTTTGTGTTGATATGTTTTTCATTTCTCTTGTGTATATCCCTAAAGTGGAATTGATAGGTCATATGGTAACTCTATGTGTAATTTTTGAGGGATTACCAAAGTGATGGCAACATTTTACATTCCCGTCAGCAGTCTATGATGGTTCCAGTTTCTCCACGTCCTCACCAATAACTGTCATTTTCTGTCTGCTATATTTTTGCCATCTCTGTGGGTATAAAGTTGTATTTCATTGTGGTTTTGATTTGTATTTCCCTAATGTTAAGCACTTTTTCATTTAGCTGTTGACCATTTGTTTTACAGTCTTTGGAGAAATATCTATTTAAATACTTGCCTAGTTTTTAAGTAGGTTATTTGTGTTTTTATTATTAAGTTGCCAGAGCTCTTTATATGTTCTAAATACTAGTCCCTTACCGGATATATGAGGTCTGTCTTGAAAAAGTCCAGCCATTGTTAATATAACGAGAACAGTTTGCATGACATTGATGTAAACTGGCAGCCAAGGAGAGTGGACTGGCATGTGCATGTGTGAACAATAATGACTTCACTGTACTAGTCAGGGGGGGCAGTAGACACCATTGAGTGAGTGTGTGTACTGTGTGGCCATTCCATTCAAAATGACTGAACGAGAAGAGCAACAAGTCTGCATCAGATTTTGCATGAAGCTTGAACATTCCTCTGAAGAAACTATTTGGATGTTTCAGAAGGCTGCAGCTATGGGCAGCTGGTCATTGGCAGCTTCATCATGACCATGCACCCTCTCATGCATTGCATCTTGTGCAGTTTTTTTTTTGAAATATAAAATCACCCAGGAGACTCAGTCCCCCTACAGCACAGATTTGGCATCCTGCGACTTCTGGCTTTTCCCAAAACTAAAATCCCCTATGAAAGGGAAGAGATCTCAGACAGTTGATGAGATTCAGGAAAATACCATGGAGCAGCTGATAGTGATTGGGAGAACTGTGTGAGGTGCCATGGTGCCTACTTTGAAGGGGGCTGAGGCATCATTGTCTTATGTACAATGTTTCTTGTATCTTGTATCTTCTTCAATAAATGTCTCTTTTTCATATAACATGCCTGGATACCTTCTGGTCCAACCTTGTATTAGTTGCAAATATTTTATTTCATTCTTTTGGTTGTCCTTTTACTCTCTTGATGGTATCCCTTGAAGCATAAAAGTTTTAAATTTTGATTGTCCAATTTATCTATTTTTTTTTTTTTGTTGCTTGTGGTTTTAGTGTCATACGTAGGGAATTATTCTAATCCAAGGTCATGTAGATTTATGCCTATTTTTTTCTGAGAGTTTTATAGTGTTAGCTTATACATTTAGGTCTGATACATTTCAAGTTAATTTTCATATATAGTGTTAGGAAGGGGCCATACTCATAAATATAAAATTTTAGCTTTAGCTTTCAGTGTGACCTAGAAGGGTAGCTTTTTTTTTTTTTTGCCTACATCCACTTGTGTACCCCCTCCTCCAACCCCCACTCCTCATCCTTAACTAATCATGACACAATTATTTAGAATCTATTTGTTAAGCAGGGAGTACAATGAGAGTTTATGAGAGGACAAAGTCTCTATTACCTATGTGATTACATTTAATTAAGCAAACAACCAAGTTATAATGGACATCTGCTATATTTGCCGTTCTTGTCTACATTTTCTATGTTTCTGGAAATGGGACTTCTTTGTTCTTTGTGGAGCCCCTTTCCACAGTCTCTCTGTCTATAGGCTGATCTTACAACACATACTCGTGCTCAAGGAATGGGGAGTGGGCAAAGTGTGCCAACTTGGCCAATGAAGATCGTATCTCTAGAGCCATAGTGATTGGTTCATAGATGGATGTAGACCCAAAAAGGGCCATGAGAGATATCTGTAATTAGTGGGAAAGAAAACTGGCATAGTCTGAAAATACTGCTGTCTTACCACCAGGAAGGGGTGTCTGTCTGTTAATAAATCTAACACGAGGAAAGGTGAGCTGAGAGATGGATTCTTAACTATCCTTTCAACAGCTGAACTTAGCTTTGCCTGAATATTAGACTTTCTGTACCCATCAGATACATGAGTGTGTATATTCCTCTTTCTAGTTGCAGCTGAAAGAGTTGTGGTTTTTACAAAGATAGAGTGATAGAAGCTGAAGACAAGATATAATAGATATTTCTGCCTTCATAGACTTGACAACCCAGCAGGGAGACAGAAGGACATGAATGGATGAATGAATGACAAATGCAAGAGTGGACATGTCTGTGAAATAGATGGTTAGCACAGCTATTGGGGAGGGTCCTCAAAAAGATTAGTCTTAAATTGAAAGACGGATTGGCATACACTAAGACTTTCTTTAAACCACAGAACTGATCATCTCTGCAACCTGCAGAAGTAATTTCTATTATTTTATCAAAGATGGATGTGTTGTTACATTTACAAGTGGTATGGCGCTGACCATCAAGTGAGCTATACCATGGCACTTTTTTTTTCCTTTTTCTTTTTTTCTTTTTAATTGTTTTTCTATTACAGTTGTCCCACTTTTCCCCCGTCGCTTCCCCCCACACTGCCCACCTGTTCTCCCACAGTCAGTCCCCACCCGGTTGTCCATGTCCATGGGTCATTTATACATGTTCCTTGACCCTTCCCCTTTTACCCCCCTTTTCTCCCTCCCCCCTCCCTATACCGTGGCACTTCAATAGCCATGAAGAGAAGGTGGGAACTAACTGTAGCAGGCTGTCAGAAAATTCATAATTTGGGAAGTAGCATTAGGGTTTTCAGAACCTTATTTTATGTTGTGTATTTTTGAGAGAAACGCCCAGTATAGTATTGTACTTTAGGTTACTCTAACCCTATAGAATTGGGATCATTTGCTCCAACTCATTCATTTCAGAGAAAATATTGTTACCCATATAAACTATAGAATGTGCCCAGATTCACACAGCAGGGCTTGAACTATAATCTTGGTCTCCTTATTCTTGGCACAGTGTTTCTGCTACTTTATATCTTCTTCAAACAATGCTATTGAGGCTTGTTTTTAGGAAAGGACCTCTTTCTTAAGAAGCAAAGCTTACAGTAAAATTTCTTTCCTTTACAAGATTTTTTTAATTGTATTTTTTCCATTACCATTTATCCCCCTTATATGCCCCTCCCCCCCAAAATCGCCACACTGTTGTCCATGCCCATGAGTCCATTTCCTTTTTGCTTGATCCCTAGTAAAAATCTTGAGGAAAAAATAATAAGGGAGGATTTTATGTGGATGAGCCTTTTGTCTGGGAAATTGCAAGCTGGACGTTTTCATCATTCTGAGTTTGGTACCCAGGCTCCACTGGAATGGCTGGATGGCTGCCACGTTTCGTCCAGATGGTGCTCCCTGTGTCTGTTAAGTCAGGCGGGAAGCTGTGGTCCTCGCGTAGATTGTCAGCACACCTATTTCCAGTGCTCAGAATTGCCAGCATACTAAATTTGAGATCAAGCAATTATTAGAAGTCACAGATCTATTCCCCCTAATTCTCAGGAAATTATGTTTTAAATCTTTACTGAGCCACCATCTTCTCCCTTCTGCCAACTTCATAATAAGAAGGTTATACAGACCCATTGTGGCTTTGAATAAGATGATCAGAAGTAAATATGCAAATGTTATGGTGTAGGCAAATGAAATAAAGTTAATTTTTTTTTCTTAAGGAAAAATTGATGCCAGTCTTTGAACCTTTCCAGTGTTGGGCCCACTCAAAATCTTTACATTAGAATAGGCTCAGACGAGGAAGTCTGGTCATTGCATCAGGATGACTTGTCTAGAAGTTTCAGTTGGATAGAAAGCCTATATATATATATATAATTGTGTGTGCTATTTGTGGTGGCTGAATAGGGGGCAGCTGATGGCATTGTGGGAAGGAAGATAATGCTCCACCACCTCCCAATCCCCCTAACAAATGTTTGTATATGCCTCCCTGGTTAGTTTTTTTAAGATTTTGTTTATTTATTTTTAAAGAGAGGGAAAATGAGGGAGAAAGAAAGGGAGAGAAACATTGATGTGTGGTTGCTTCTCACACGCCCCCTCAACTGGGGACCTGGCCCGCAACCCAGGCATGTGCCCTGACTGGGAATCAAACCGGTAACCCTTTGGTTTGCAGGATGGTACTCAATCCACTGAGCCACACGAGCCAGAGATGGTTAGTTCTTTATGTCTTTCCTGATGTTCACTGAAGTTGTTCCTAATGAATTTGCCACTGTTATAGTTATGAAACTTCCCTAAGAAATAAGAAGTTCCTTTAGCATCTTTACTAGTGTTATGTAAAAGCAAACACTAAATCAACATGACATACACCCACTAAAGGTTTACTGTCTGCAACTGAGGATGACACAAAAAGACAACTGCGTTTATGCTCAGCTGAAAATTGTTCTGTTCCCTTTGGTGTCCAGGAGCCATTTGCCAGAGCTTTGGGAATAGAATAGATTGTCAGTTCTCCTCACATCGAATGTAGTTTATTTTGGAGGGTAAGTGAAATGGGAGGAAAATCAACTTCTGGAATTACTTGGATGTAGTGTGGAAAGGATACTGGGATAGGTGAAATCTGAGTAAAGCTCAGAGAGATGAATATAGAAACATATATGAATATAGAAGATCCTGTTTTTTTTGTTTTTTGTTTTTTTTAGTAATAGCATTAGTGAGGCATTATTCATATACCATACAATTTGCCCATTTAAAGTATATAATTCAGTGGTGGTTGTTATATTCACAGAGTTGTGCAACCATTGCTGTAGTCAATTTGAGAACATTGCATCACTCAAAAGGAAACCTTAGATGCTGTCTCTGTCACCTCTCTTTCCCTCTGCCCTACCCCCCTCAACCCTAAACAGTCACTAATATTTTTTCTGTTTCTATGGATTTGCCCATTCTGAATTTTTTTTATACATATGGGATCATATAACATGTGGTCTATTGTGTCTGGCTGCTTTCAATTAGCATGTTTATATAGATTCTTCCATGTTGTAGAATGCATCAGTACTTCGTTTCTTTTTATGGCTGAGTAATATTTCATTATATATTGATTTTGTGTATTCATTCATCAGTTGATACAAATTTGTGTTTTCATCTTTGGCTATTAGGAATAATGTTGCTATAAGCATCTGTGTATAAGTTTCAGTTTTACAAAGATGTAATACAGAGGCCTGTGGGAAATTCTGAGATGTCAGAAACACTTTCTTTTTTCCTTTTTAAAAAATTAATTTATTTTTAATTTTTAAGTTAACAGTTGAGATACAGTATTATATTAGTTTCAAGTGTACAACCCTGTGATTAGACATTTATATACTTACCAAGTGATCACCCTGAGAAATCTCATACCCATCTGACACCACACATAGTTATTACAATATTATTGACTATATTCCCTACACTGTACTTTATATCCCCATGACTATTCTGTTACTACCAATTTGTACTTCTTAATCCCTTTACCTTTTTAACCCATTCCCCCAGCCTCCCTCCCCTCTGGCAACCTTCAAAATGTTCTCTGTATCTGTGAGTCTGTTTTTATTTTGCTTGTCCCTTTATTTTGTTATTTAGATTCCACATATAAGTGAAATAATCTGGCATTAGTTTTAGTGTGTCTGTCTGATTTCATTTAGCACAATACTCTCTAGGGCCAGCCATGTTGTTGCAAATGGCAAGATTTCCTTCTTTTTTTATGGCTAAATGATATTCCGTTGCATGTATGAACCACTTCTTTATCTATTCATCTATTGTTGGACACTTAGGTTGCTTCCATTTCTTGCCTATTGTAAATAATGCTGCAATGAACATATCATGGTATATGTCTTTTCAATATAGTATTTTAAGTTTCTTTGAATGAATACCTAGAAGTGAAGTTGCTGCATCAGAAGCATTTTAGTTTGCCATCATTTAAATGCTGACTGATCTTTTAGAACACAACAATTCTGTATTTACTTAGAAGGAGTAGATAAAAAATTCAGAGGCTGATTTTAGTTCAAGTTACAGAGCTGGACTTTTCAACTGGTTCTAGTTTCAGGAGTTATTAAATTTCTTCTCTCATACACATCACTGTCTAAGACTGCGATTCTCACTCTTATTTTATTTTGTCTAAGGGATAGGACCTTCTCCCATCAGAACAGACATTTTGGGGCTCTATGGTAGTGATTTTCAAGGAGCGTAGAGAGGGGCAGTAAATGAGGAGATAAACATATAGATGTTCTTCAGTGTGTTAAATACCATCATGGGTACCAATGATTGGAGAAAGAAGATGGAGTGATGCCCACACCCTGGAATGGTTAGGGAAGACTTTACTTCACAGATGTGGTCACATTTAAATTTGAATTTTTAAAAACTGAATGAGAACCTAGATTTCCTTTGTCACGATATAAAATAGTTTAAATATTTTTTTCACTGATTTTTTTTGTTACCATTATAATCTCTATTTTTAAGCACTCAATGTATTTTCTTTTTTCTAAAACCACCCTTTCCCCCTTTTTATTAGGGAAGCAAAATCAATATATCATGTTCATGTAACAAACTGTCAAACCCTGTCAGTTGCACAGAATTAAAAGATAGGAACTTTCATTTATTGTTGTGATACTTTACTTCTGAGCTTTTATATTTATATTTGGTCTAATATTTTCATTCTTTTGTCCAACTACTACACAGATATTAATGGAGTTGGATATGTGGAACTTTATTTGCGAAGAAGAGGTTCTTAGTGTTAAAACCATATATTTTACTAGAGTTTCAAATGTCACTTCTACTGTTACAATTAATATGCTTTTTTGTATAAGTTTTCTCAGTATTTTTCCTACAAAAATGACATTTTAAATTCTAAGTGTTTAAAGTTAAACACTAATTAATTATTGTCTTATTTACAGCTATTGTGAGAATTGCTTACTTCATTATTACTTATTATATTTAAAGCTATAGAATTTGGAGGAAGCTCTTAAAATTGGTTAATTCATTGCTCAGACCCAGTAGATGATGCTTCTGCTTCAGTATAATTGTTCACATCATTACATTTGAGAAAAATTTAGGTGTGAATAATCACAAATCCATCTTTGATGAATCACAAAACTATAAATATCCCGCTTTATTTATTATTCAATGCATCCTCACTTTGCTTTCATGATTACTACTATATAGTACAATAATGGAATATTATGATGCATTTAAAAATATGACATCCACTGAATTTATATTAAGGATAAACTTTCGTTTTACATAGATATCAGGATTGAATAAACTGAATTAAAAACTTGTTCAGTTGTGCTGATTGCATTAGGATAGATGTTCTGTCATGAAATACTCTTTGACATTTGGGCATTTAACTAAGTTGACTGTCTTTAACCTTAGTTAGATAGTGAGAGAGTCTGTTGTTTGTAATGAGGGGGGATATAAAATGGCACAGAAATTTTGAATGAGTCTTATAAAAGGGCTGCTTCCAAAGATGGAATGGTATTTTTAAGAATATGTTTATTTATAGCAAGAAGAAAAATAAAGTCTTTCAAACAAAGCCATGTGTTAATTATTGAGCTATATGGTCCTCCAGAATAGGATCACAAAAATATGTAGAGTTGGACCTTTGGCTATTAGAGAGGTGGCTGGGTATTACTTGCGGGGATGTCAGTTTGTATTGGAAGGTTTAGTCCGAACAGTTCTTATCAATCTAGAGATAGTGTAGCCATAACTAGAGAGACATGATCTGTTGGGAAAGGTGGGGCCACAAATTCCCATAGAAGAATATGAAAGATGAATTTCTGCAGATGAAGACATGTTCAAGGTGATAAGAGAAATGAGCCGTAGAGTAACCTCAACAACTTTATTTGCTTCCATAATTATACTTCTAAATGGGAAGATAAAAACAAAAACAAAAATCTTTTGACTACTTCTGGCCAAGATGGAGACCTAGATAGACACGCTGTTTCTCCCTCCACAACTAAGAAGGAATACAGCTATCTCAAAACTAGAGACAACCAGAAGTTACAGAAAATTGAGCTCCATGGAAGTCCAACAAACAAACATATACAGAAGAAATACTTACCCAGACAAGCAGGAGGGGTGGAGCTGGGGTGGAGAGGAAGTAGTGTTGCAGCAGCAGCAGCAGTAGGCCAGCAGAAAGCATAGTCATACATTTTAAAAAGTAGGGAGGGACACCTGGGGAGTGCTCCCAGCCCAAGGCCAGACTGCACAGCTATGGTTCCAGGGCTGGGGAAGATAAAGCCCCATTGCTTATGACTGTGAAGACCAGTGGGGGTTGGGGTGGAGGAGGAGACTGCCAGTCTCTCAATGGAGTCCGCTTGTTTAGAGGGCCACCACGGTCCTAGAACATCTGCAGACCTACCCACTCAGAACGACAGCCAGGGCAGCAGCTAGAGGGGCACAAGTCCCGTATGGGAAGAGGGAGAAGTGTCTAGAAAAGGGGCGAGTGCTGAGCAAGTGGCATTGTTTCCTCTCAGGCCCCTGCCCCCACATACAGTGCCACAGTGTGGTGAAATTGGTCACCTCATACTGATGAATACCTAAGGCTCCACCCCTTACAATGTAACAGATATGACAGCTCTACCAAAGACACAGAGGCAAACAAACAATGGAGCCTGTCAAGATGAGGAGACAGAGAAGTAGGGCTCAAAAGAGGGAACGGATCAAGGTTCCAGTAGGAGAATTAAGTGACAAGGAGATGGCCAACCTAATAGACAAGGAGATAGCCAATGTAACAGATGTAGAATCCAAAACACTGCTGTTAAAAGATGCTCACAGACTTGACAGATATGCTTAAGTACAGCAAACACATAAGGGAAGAAGGTGAAGGCTATGCTAAGTGAAATGAAGGAAAATCCACACAAAACCAATGGTGAAGGGAAGGAAACTGGGTTCAAATCAAGGATTTAGAACATAAGGAAGAAAAAGACAGTCAACCAGTACAGAATGAGTAAACAATAATTGAAAAAAATGAGGAGAGGCTTAGAAACCTCTGGGACAACTTTAAATGTGCCAACATCCAGATCATAGGGGTGCCAGAAGGAGAAGAGGAAGAACAAGAAATTGAAAGCTTATGTGAAAAAATAATGAAGGAAAACTTCCCAAATTTGGTGAAGGAAATAGACATACAAGTCCAGGAAGCACAGAGAGTCCAAGACAAGCTAGACCCAAAGAGGACCACACCAAGACACATCATAATCAAAATGCCAAAGGTTCAAGATAAAGAGAGACTCTTAAAAGCATCAAGAGAAAAGCAGAGAGTTACCTACAAAGGGGTGCCTATAAGACTATCAGCTGATTTCTCAAAAGAAACTTTGGAGGCAAGAAGGGACTGGCAAGAAGTATTCAACAGGATGAAAAGCAAGGATCTACAACCAAGATTACTGTATCCAGCAAAGCTATCATTTAGAATGGAAGAGCAGATGAAGGGCTTCCCAGACAAGATAAAGGAGTTCATTATCACCAAGCCATTATTATATGAAATGTTAAAGGGACTTATTTAAGAAAAAGAAGAAAGACCAAAACTATGAACACTAAAATGACAACAAATTCACAACTATCAATAACTGAATCTAAAATATAAATACAAAATTCAACTAAGCAAACCAGATTAGGAACAGAATCGTAGGTATGGGGATCATTTGGAGGGTTATCAGCTGGGAGGGGGAAGGAGGAGAAATGGGGAAATGGTGCAGGGATTAAGAAGCATAATTGATTGGTACAAAATAGACAGGGATAAGTTAAGAATAATATAGGAAAGGGTGAAGCCAAGGAACTTATATGCATGACCCATGAACATGAACTAAGGGGGGGATTTCTGGAGGGAAGTGGGGGACTGGGTAGAGGGAAACAAAGGGAAAAGAAATTGGGACAACTGTAACAACGTAATCTGTAAAATATACTTAAAAAATTAAACTTTTAGATTTAGATATTTTAGGATGATTCTTAGAGGGCTGAAAAATATCATAAAATGCATAATTATGGTTTGTGCAAGCATATTTTACCAAAACATTTTGTCTAGGCAATTTTACAAATGAGTAGAAACCACAGAGACACAGTTGCCTCCTCCCAGGAAGCACCGCCTCCTCCTACTCTGCACACTGGCAGCTCTAGGTCTCCTGGGACAGGCCAAGACCTCTCCCAGCAATCCCAATCTGGCTGTGCGACCCAGGCAGGCACTCCTTTCATTTCTCCTTCTCTGTTTGGAGGGGACACCCTCCCTTTACTGAAGGCAGAGCCCAGCCCTGTCCCACCTGGGACTTATTTTCACCTATGGTGTAGAAGATTTAAAAAGCCCTCCCCCACAGTAGTTAATTTTAGGCACCCCATTTATTGAGTATAGTTCATTCTTATGTGGTGTTTGGCCATGATGGGGGTGGAGGGGGGTTCATACTGGCTTATGAACAACATGGATCTCATTAGTACTGAGATAGTTTTGGGTTGGGGTTGGTTTTGACGATCAGAAAGCCTGAAATCTTGCCCATTCAACCTTTCTTTCCATTTATTAACCTTTTATTTATAGTAGGATTTTTTCCTTAAGGTATGTATTTTTTCCCATTTACCTGCGTATATCTTCTTGTGTCCAAACTGTGCTCTTGTATTTATTGTAGGCGTATAGCAATTTTAATACCTGGAATGGCTAGTCTGACCTTCAATTCATTTTTTTCAAATTTCTTTCATCTATTTTCATCTGTCTGAATGCTTTGCTTTTAAGATGTGCTTAAAGTTTTCCTATCCTCAAATGAATGTTGGCATAGACTTTTTAGAACTTTCTTCTGAAATATAAATTTGGGCATTGCTAGCAAAGTACCGATAGTTAATTTTGGGTATCATGAAATTGATTGAAGGGATGTGCTTTATGAAATAACCAGCCAACTGTAGCTCTGTTAAAGGGTTTATATGCTTATAAACAGCACCTTCTTGAATTGCACTCAGAAATAGAATCGATTCTGTTCACCAGTGTAATTTATTCTTCTCTGTATATGCAAACTGATAAATAAATTAGCTGTTTTCTACATCAGATAGGTATCAACCACTTCCCTGTGAGCTCGTAACATGATTCAAAGATTGCAAAAGTGTGTAAAACTGAGAGAGAAAACCTTTCACAGCAGCCATGATCTTGCTTCTACTTACTGGTTTCTTTTACAAACAATTTTGGGTTGCTTACAATAAAATGCCATTTTTAATAAGAGTTAAAACAGTAAGTACAGGACAGAAGAAGAAAACTAGGAGAGGAGAGGATTAAAGGTGAGGCCCTATGTTGAAAATTTTTTGCTAGACAGAAGTCCTGCAAAATGGACTTAGCCAACATTACAGATCATCAGGAAGGCCAACTGGTAGACCAATCTAAGACCAATCTTTGTGTTGACTTGCTCAGTTAGTCAAGAAATAATTATCAAGCCCTTACTATATGCCTGGCACTCTTTTAGGCACTGGAAATACAATAGCAAGCAAATTGGGACACAAATTCCTGCCCTCATACAGTTTGCATTTTAGTGAAGGAGCACCAGTAAAAAAAAATAAACAGTCTATATGGTATGTGAAATAGTAATTATTGCTAGGGAGAAAAAGGAATAAAGCATGGAAGGGAGACAGGAAGTGTTATGGGGAGGCTTACATTTTTGTTGGAGTGGTCAGGGAGGGCCTGCTTGCCAAACTGACTTTGGGAAAATGGCTAAAAGGCCACAGGGGGCTGTAGGGATGTCAGAGGAAGAGAGGTACTGGCCAAGGGAGCAGCTTGTGCAAAGGCCCTGTATGTATAGCCTGTGCCAAAGCTGTGCTATTTTATGTTTTGTGAGCATTTATCACATTCTAATACTTGGCATGGTTAGCCTGACCTTTAATTTATTGTTTTCAAATTTCTTTTAACTATTTCTATCTGTTTGAATGCTTTGGTTTTAAGGTCTGAATAAAGCCCCCCCTCCCCCAAATGAATGTTGGCATAGACTTTTCAGAACTAGGCTGGGGAGACCAAGTGAAGGAGAGTGGTAGGAGGTAGCACCCACAATTCCAGGACCATCCCAGATGTTTCAAGGCTCTTCAGATGATTTAGGGCCAAGAAACTAGCCTTGCCACAGTTTCTAATTTTTATTTGGTTGTCTCTCAGGTCTTTTATGTGCTCAGAGTTCCTAACACCTTGAACAAAGAGAAGTAATGGTGTATCCCAGTACAAGTTTACAGTTTGGTTTTTTTCCTATTTACTTTGACATAGGCCATTTTGAAATTTTAGCAAACATTTTAGGATGTACTTTTAAACTTGGAACATCACTGTTTATTTTGGAAGCAAATAGGAAAAGACCTGTCGGAGCCACTTGACATTATAAATACTTAGACAAATAACCCAGTGAGAGAGTATTGTACTAAAAGCTGGTGAACGCTGTGGTTTGTAATCTTGTTTAAACAGTCAGAGTTGCAAATAATGATTCCTGAAATATAATTTCCTGTCATTCAGCTACCTGCCAATTTCCCTTTAAATTTATGGGTTCCTATAAAACTTATTGTGAAACTCAAGATGCTTGTCATAGTCAATTTCAGACTAGTTTTATACTTTTTTTCCAGGCAAAGTTGTTTTAAAATTATGCCCTTAAAGTCCTGTAGTCATTTTTACACTGTCTTATTGTGTTGTTGGCTGTTTGTTATCTGCTTATTTAAAAAAAATAGAGTGGTGTTTATAAATCATGGTTTCAGTTCTGTTCCAGAAATCTAGCTGAGTAGTTGTTTTACTGAGGTCTCTTCTGTGTGTTTCCTAAAGGGGAAAACACCAACTCGCTTTGCGTTTTCAAGGTGATGGGGAAGAATACATAATATATTTCCTTCTTGTGAATAGGAGCAGGCAGTCTACCATCTGCACCCTGATGTATATTTAATCAAGTCTGTTTCCTCTGAAGTTGATGACTGGTGCCTAAGATGACTTGATTTTCCCATTTTTGTGACATTTGTGATTTTTGTCCCTTTGTTTATGGAAAGGGGAGATGGGGGCAAGTGTTACGAATGTCAGGTGTCTGTGGTTGATGGACCAGTGCCTCACCCCAGGGTAGTTGTTTCCTTAGGCTGCTAGGGGAATGGGTTAAGAAGATGCCCAACAGTGCCAGCTGTGTGTCTGGCAAGCAGCTGGACCACATAGGCGCCTCTTTGATAGAGTCAACAGTTGGGCCAGAAAGGCTATGACTCAGTGATGAATGTAAACATTTGTTTAGTTTGAATGATTAGGAGCTGAGCGTCTGGTCTCTGGTTATTAACTGATTGTAAAAGTGAAGTGGAAGGAAGCTGCAGCCTTTGTAGGAGAACAGTGCTATTAGAGCAGTGGTTCTCAACCTTCCTAATGCCGTGACCCTTTAATACAGTTCCTCATGTTGTGGTGACCCCCAACCATAAAATTATTTTTGTTGCTACTTCATAACTGTAATTTTGCTACTGTTATGAATCATAATGTAAATATCTGATATGCAGGATGTATTTTCATTGTTACAAATTGAACATAATTAAAGCATAGTGATTAATCACAAAAACAATATGTAATTATATATGTGTTTTCCAATGGTCTTAGGCGACCCCTGTGAAAGGGTCGTTCGACCCCCAAAGGGGTCGCGACCCACAGGTTGAGAACCACTGTATTAGAGTATATAATATAGGGGCTTTAAGGGAAGCCACCTAGGTTCAGAATTTCAAATGAAGCCATGGCGTTGGAGGACAGGCACTTGGTGAGTTCTCCAAAGCTGAGCAGAGGGACCAGTGGAGGTGACAAGAGGGGAAGTGGTTTGCCTGGCTCCCTTGGCCAGTGCTTGGGGTAAAAACAAGGTGTTGTTTGCTGAGATCTTTCACAGTCACATCAGTCGGTACCTGAATGAATAAATGTGACCCAAAGCTTTAGAGGAAGAGAGTAGTAGCAAGAACCAGGGAAAGACTTACCACCTGATTGGTTAGTTGCTTATAGTTATGTCTCTTCCATTAGACCGTGGATGCTCTGATGGTGGTTTTCATGCTTATTCATTTTATATCACTAGTATGTACTGAAATGAACTAAAGGGTGGGGTGAATCTCTCTATTTGGTGTCATTTTTTAAACATCTTCAGTTTGAGGATAACTTGTTATTCACATATATTATAAAAAGCCCACTATGTGTAACATCACTTTTCCTCCTTTCAAATGTATGGGATTTAATGAAGAAAGATTACATGAGACCAGAGGGCAGGGTCATCCTCGTTGTTCATTCGTTCTTTTGTTCATTCATTCATTCATTCATCGGGCATGCACTACCTATTATGTGCTAGGTGCTGGGGATGCAAAACACAAGATAATCAGTGGCTTAAGAAGGAGCGCACAGGCCTCTGTATTTGAAATAAAAAGAGAATAATCATCCACCATGCACCAAAATTATTTCTAAAGGATTTGTATTAGGAAAAGTTGAAAAGAGTGTTGGGGATAGGTCTTAAGAAACTGAGCTTTGGTATAATATTGTGTGATTAACTGATAGTAACTCAAATTTACAAAATGAGTTCAGTTACATGTTCAGATATAACATTCTGAAGCTTGTTTCTTAAGATAAATTTTTCTGATAATTTACCCAAAGTAATTCTATTTGTGTTTTGTACTAATACTAGTGACTTACTAGCTGAGATAATATATTGTCTCTTTAAAGGCCTCTAATGGAAATGATCTCAAAATGTATATTTTGTCAAATTGTTTATTCTTCCCAAGGACCTCTAGAAACACCAGTCCCCAAGGCAGTTTATTTTAAAAGAGAATTATAGGTAAAATTGCCAAGAATGGAGAAAGATGCAACTGGTATAGTTTTTTTAATCTCTTAAAATACTCTGCACATCATGAATGGGCAAGAAATGCTCTTCAAGGATCCCAGGAGATTTATTGAATAAGAGGGGATAGTTTTCTTTTTTAATCAATCTGCTTTTGTTGGCATAGTACAGGTATGTTATGTGATTTGCTATATAAATCATTGAATCTCTACTTTGTAAGAATGAATTTTTAATATGATCTTTTGCTATATAGATTCATAGTCACCATAGGCTATTGAAGAAGCTGCCTCAGAATGTTATGGGTGGATGTCTCCACCTCAGAAATGTGCTGTGGCACTCAGAGGCCATTATCTTCATTATCTTACTCCTTGTGCTTTAGATGTGATTAAAAATGATTCTGTGTAGTCAGATATGAGGGGATTATAACACTAGTATCTCCTTTGTGTGTGTGCATAAATGTTATTTTACATATTTAGTTTATATATATTTGGACACATATTCATTTATTTATATTTTACATATATATTTTGTGTATGTATATATACATACACAAGATATATATGCATATATATGATCATTTGAGGACTATGGAAATGCCATCTTCTTTAGCAACTGAATTTATTTATGTTGTGAAATATTAACTCAACTAATGACGTTAGAAGGACATCAGTTTATATTTTCCTTGTATTTTATGACAACCTCTTTGAATTTTCTTGCATCATAAGACATATTATGTCTGATTAAAAAATAGTTTATTATCTTAGATAGTCAAATATTTAATATAATTAAATTTCTTTATGAAATCATCTGGATACAAGAGCACCCATTCTTCATTGATTGTAGGAGTAAAATGTAGGATAAATAATAAATTAGAAATCACAGTCTAGAAGAAGCCAGATGAGACCCTGGGATCAGATAGGATGAGCTTCTATTTGTCTTACTCTCAAACACACTGTTCTGTGTTGGAAATCTATTGGGCAAGTTAATGAAATTTCCTCTGCAGGCTTTTCATAACAAGACAGTGCCTTAAGTTTCATGTCTCATCATCACATATCAGATGTGCATAATATATAGTGATTCAGATCAGATGCTGGAGTGTTGAACACTTGTTCCTTTGAGTCCTTGAGGGTGGAGAAGAGGTGGGTGTGATAGAAGTTAGCTCCAGGTACCCTGACAGTTATTATTTTATTGGTACATATTTCTAATGGAGACACAATTGGGATCACAAATTAGATGACTAAATAACTCATTTTTAATGGTTTAAAACTTTGTGCAGCAAAACAGATTCCAGCCATGCATGGGTGTACTTTAGAATGTGACTATGTACAGAGTTATCACATTTCCCCCAAAACTCTGTTGGATAATTAAAGGCTCTTTTATGGATTCTACAAAGAGATAAATTCCTTCATTTGGGAGTAGTATACATGTTTGAAAGTATGGATGCTTGGTTTTATTTTATAAGAGAGTGTCAAAGTTAAGAGAGCTTTTATTCCCCTTTTATCCTATGTCCTTACTCCTTTTAGATTTTTTTTTTTTTTTTTTTTTAGGAAATACTTTAAGAATTGACTATTTTGAGACACAAACTTTATTTATTTATTTTTAATTTAATTTTTATTTTATTTTTCCATTACCATTTAGTCCACTTATACCCCCTTGCCCTCAGCAATCACCACACTGTTGGCCATGTTCATGAGCACTTTCTCCTTTTTGCTTAATCCCTACACCCCCTAACCTCCTCCCCTGCCCCCCTTAGCTGTCATCCTGCTCTTCATCTATTTGTCTTGGGGCACAGCTTTTAAACTATTGTTTATTATCTAGCACCAGACGTTTCCGCTCTCTCATATTGCTCGTCTATAAGAAAACAGTGCAACTCTTAAATTGAGCCTACTTGCCTGTAAACTTGATCAAATACCACTTTAATCCCTGTGCACTTATGGCAAACTAAGAGCTATTCATGAAGTGCTTAGTTCACTTGTTTGAGACAAATATTTTCATTGCATAGATGGTAGAGGTGTCTCCATTTGGCTATCTACCAGACACTTTCATACTGCTCTCCACTTAATAGACTTGTGGGATTAACAGGTATGTGTTCTCCATTTGTTCTGAGAACATATGACCTGGCAGTGCTCAGCTCCTCTCCAGGACACCTATGTACTGCTGCTCTCATTGGCTGAACAGCATATTTTTGCTAATTGTACTTGTGTTTCTAATAATATAATATAATTAACAATAAATGGCAAAATATTAAGTGCATGAAGAAAGAATGGTTGCTTCTATGAAAGGTAAGTTAAATGCATTGGCAAGATACAGACATGTCCTAAACACTGTTTTCTTCTGTTGATTTGGGTGTAGGAGAATCAGCTCTAATGATTGTACAAATGTAGAAGACGTTAACCCAAGTGTCTTTAATTCTTCTCCTTATGAAAATCAGTATTAGCATTTGTAGATGTTGTTTTATGGTTATGGTTAAGGTGGGGAAAAAGGACTGAATTCCTGGATCATCTTCAGAGAAAAATCCTTTACTCTATTTAAAAAGATACTTGAGTAAATGTCCATTTATAAGAGTTAAATAAAATGTTTAAGGCATATATTATACTTTGGTCAGTCACTACTTTAAATAACATTTTGCTTTGTCCATTTAGTCAGACATCAATTAGTGTTAGATTACTTTACATTCTGACCCTGGCTGGTTTGGCTCAGTGGATTGAGCGTCGGCCTGCGAGCTAAGTGTCGCTGGTTCGATCTTCCAGTCAGGGCACATCAGAGAAGGAAAACTCTGACTCCAAAAAACCTCCGCTGCCTTGCGGCATACTTCTTCAGGGGAAAGGCTAAGGGAGTAAACCCCGACAGAAAATCCGGAGCCGGAGTCCCTAAGGCGGTTTGACGTTGTAGTCAACACCGGCAACTCCTGCGGCGCACCTGAAGCCAAGCTGTATTGACTCCGTCTTTCCCTTGGACCCTTCAGCTGTGAAGAGAGGGGGGGTCTGCTGCATGGGCAACAGTAGACCCTCCATATCACCCTGCCCAGGCTCTGTAGCTTCAGCTTCACTGGAGAGGACACTCCAGCGTCATCACAAGATGTCGATTCAACACGGGAGGAGACAGATACCGTGTCACTCCCGAGTCGGACTGCACAGCCATTCTCGGCGGTGCAGATAGACTCTTAAGAAGCTACACCATCGTCTCTCGAGACGGACGGCTGCCGACCACGACCACGACCACTTTACATTCTACATTCATTTGCCTGTATCTGTGCACTGAGGTTATATTTGAGCCTTATTCATTTTTTTATTTTTCATAGTCCATTTACAGTCCCAGATAGTAAAATTTACATTTTCACTTTCTAGTAAGAAAATATCTAGAAAATGGTAATAACCAAAAAAAAAAAGAAAAAAAAAAAAAAATCCTTAGGAAGAAAGTATAATTATCTAAAAGAAAGATTTTATTTTATGATAGAAGCAAGCTAAATACTTTTAAAAACTTTTTATTTGGAAATAAGCTTAAATAAAAGTTGTAAGAATAGTACAAAGAACATTAAAATATCTGTTACCATTTCCATTGTTATTTGCTCTTATTGTCATCTAATGTGTATAGATGTACATATAGTATACACACAATCTCTCACACACAAATGCACAATATTTTCTGAACAATTTGAGATTAAGTTGCATATAAGATAGTATGTATCCTAAGAATAAAGATATCCTCTTACATTTCCCTAGTGCAGTTATTAACGTCAGTGTATACACTGATACAATACTTTTTATGTAATCCAGTGATTTTCAACTGGTTTGCTGCAAGAATTTTAAAACATGCAATACCTGACTATTTAGTCAGGGCTACTGCCTTCTTTTCCCTTAAATTTTCAAGACAAAAAAATGACAATATCCAACACAGCAATAGCTGTGTGGTGTGAATAAGTCAGAATTATACATACCTTTTTTTTGTCAGATCAGCAAAAAGTATATTTTTTGGTGTGCTGCAGAATTTTAGTAATTATGTGTGCCGTGGGACGAAAAAGTTGAAAATTGCTGATCTAATCTATGGTATGTTTTCCAGTTTTTCAATTTATCCAATAATATCTTTTTATGGCATTTTTCCCCCCCTCCGGTGAGAAACCAAGACTAGGGCCACAAATAGCATTTAATTGTCATGTCTTTTTAGTCTCCTTTACTCTGACACAGTTCTTCAGACTTCTATAATTTATGACATCAACATTTTTAAATATAGTTTTTTTTTTTTTTTTTTGTTTTTTTTTAAATATACTGTCCCTCATGTTGTGTCTGTGTGATGTTTCCTCTTGTTTAGACTCAGGTTATGTGTTTGCTGCCAGAATATTTAATAACTGATGTTGTTTCCTCAGGGTCACACATCTAGAGACACATTTGATGTTAATTTTGATCATCTAGTCAAGGTGTTAGCTGATTTCTGTATACTATTTTTTCCCTTCCGACTAATAGGCAATATGTGGGAGACATTTTATTTCCATGCAGATATGTTGCTCCTCATCCAAACAACCCTCCCCGCCCAGATTTAGCATCATCATTCTTTGTGATAGTTACAAAATGATGTTGTTTCCCTCCACATTGGCCTCCCCCTTTCTTCTTTTATTTCTTTACACATTTATTTTTGATGTGAACGCATAGATTCCCATTTCCCCCCAATGGTTTATAACCCATTCCTGTTTTTAAAGTCATTTTGGTGCGCAACTTGTTTGAATCACCAGTGGGAGCCTCTTCAAGCTGGCTCCTATGTTTTTGTGATATGTCAAAGCATTTCATTTAGCACTTTTTAACTCTATGGCATAACTAGATGTTAAGGCTTATTTTAGGACTTCTGCTCCAGTATTTCCCCAAGGAGTTCTGATGCCTTTGAGTGGGGAATGGTGTTAGAAATTAAATTCTGGATAGGTATGTTCATGGCTTCTAGAAATCTGCTTTAGGCCTTTTGACTTATGGGTCAAAATGTAAACCATCTCCTAATGAACGAATCTGAGGAATTGTGAAAAACGAATTATATAATATGGTTTCATTTATTTCTTGAGAAGCTTCTGGAAGACATATTCTGTGAGAAAGATGTGTTGCTCAGAATGGCCTTGTTAAAAACTGAAGTCAAATTTATCTTATTAAAAGAGAAGGACTGTTTTGTTCCTCAGTGTATACCATCCCCCTGCATAAGTACTGGTAAATATTGTCACCTAAATGGATTAACCAAAAATTATTACATGGCATGCATAAGATGATATTAAAGCATTGTTATTATTTTCTAAAAGTATGATGTTGTGGGGAATATGATCAATTGAAATTGTTGCTAGCGGCCATTGGTCTTGGGATAGAGTTTGTTGAGGGAGTCAGTGGAATATTATTGTATCTAATTAAAATTGTCCATGTGTTAAACATTCTGTCATGCTTATAGTGTATTCTAAGTGAATAATGCAGTTCCATTATATCGTATGAGCAAGTGAAAACTTTAACCAACTACCAAATTGTTCCTGAACTAACGACCTAGAAGGAAGAAGGACTCAAAAACCCATTCATCATGGCTGCCTCTAATGAGTGAATGTATGATCTAAACGGGAGTGAACTTTTTTCAGTGCAGCAGCTGTGACTTATGCAATTTAGAAATGTGAACTTGCAACTAAATCAAACCATTTACATCAGGGCAGAAGGAGTAATTTATTCAAAAAAGGATTTTACTATTTCTTAATTTGTAATCTGGGTGGGCTGCAAACCCCATGTAAACATGAGAAGTAGGAAGATTTAAGGGATATCAAGAGTATTGGTGTGTGTGTGTGTGTGTGTTTTCCTTTGGACCTAAAAAAACATTTTGAACGTGGGTCTGTTACATTAGTCATCCAGTTTAAGGGTTTATTTAAGGCTGGTCTGAAAGTCAGGCTGGGTAAGAAGTAGCTTTGGGCTTTTGGACTTTTGGGTTGAGGTAGCCCTCTTTAAAATAAGAATTGTGAGAAGAAAGGCTGTACTTAGGAGGAAAGATTTAAACTGAGTTCTGAAGAGTGAGCAGAGTTTGGATAGAAGGTAGAAAAGGGAGGCTTTTGGGGCAAGGGTAGGGATGGGAGTGGAGGTAGTGAGGAATGAGGGCCAGAACTGATGTAGAGGCACATTCATGACTATAAATGTGTAATAGGATGGGGAAGTGATGTGTTGGGTTTTTGGGGTGTCTTGATAACCAGGCAGGTTTTTCACCTGTGCTCCTTTTGGTAACACTCTCACCCATCCCCCAAAGAAGGATTTAGGTTATTATTTAAAATGTACCACTTTACCTTTGAAACATAGTTAACTTTTCCAAAGGAATTTGAAAGGACAGAGAAAGGCAATTTTAATCATGAAGAAACTTGAATTATGAAAGCAATTTCTGAGATACTGATGAAGTTGTAAAGTGGTGACACCTTTTGCTGATGGTCTAAAGCAAACAGGAACATTGCTATAGCTCAAAGCAATAACTGCCAAAGGACAGAAAAGACAGCCAATAAATACTTGATTTAAGTTCCTACATTTGACAACCGAGAAATGTGATTTAGAATTATAGTTTCTTTTTTCTCAATGTCACCTAAATTGATGCCTACAATATTTGAATGACAAAGAATAAAGTTAAAAAACTCAGGCTATAAAGAAAGTATTAGGAAGGAAGGTAAAGAAATCCAGGTTAGACTGTGTCAATTACAGAGCAGTAGGAACGGACATGCCCAACATATTCCTAGGACCCTTTCCTGCATCTAAAATGAACTGAAGAAAATTATTGCCTCACAGATTTTCTGTGGATGTCCAATGTCTGGTTTTTAGATGCCTGGGATCATAGGCCAGTGAATACAGATTTCTAATGGAAGTCAATAATGGCACCTAAGAAAATAAATAAGGAATGGAAATATAACTTGAAATAGCATGTCATTTTGTGATCGTATTAAAAAATCTAACAACCTGAAGACTTACTCTCTTTTACTTACATCATAATTAGCTTTCTCTACATGTCAGTACTATTAAACTACTTAATTAAAAATCTGTTTAACAATTTGTTTTATAAAAAAAATATTTTTTCATTGTTTACATAGCACGTGGAAATGACATAATAATTGTGCATGTTAAAGCGTCAAGTCAATAATTCATGGACAGTGACAGTAAAAGCTATTAAGAAAAAAATCCTATGGCTAAAAGATTATTGCAAAAGTGAACCAGAAAACACAATACGATATAAGTAAACATGATATATTGCAAATGTGTTACTGCAATAAAAACTGTCATACAAAGTGACCCAGTGGGAATATGTCCCAAGATGGGATTTCTGAGATAGCAGGCATTAAAATCAACATTGATCAAATCAGTGCTGATTTCAGAGACAGTTTTGAATAGCATTCATTTGTAGAAACAGTGCTTACAGTGTGATGACGTTGCAGCACAAACCCATATGCCATCATCAATTTGCAGAATCCTTTTCTCTTTCCCTTTCTTTGTCCCTGTCTCCTTTCCTCCATCCCACTCACAAAAATGACCATGCTCCTAAAAATCTACCAGACATTGCATTCAGGGCTGCGGCTGTAAATAAACAAGACAGGAGTCTTGCCCTCTCATGGCGTTCACCTTTGTGGCGCTCACATTTTTCCACCTCCAGTGCCTGCAGTTTCCAGACAAGCTAAGTGTACAGTTCCAGTACAGTGCTAATATGAATATCGGTGTCATTTATATCATTATCTTGATCTTCAGGAGAAGCAAATATGGCTAAATGTGGTTGAAAATGTGGAAAAGACTATGAAGTTCTTAATGGGACTTGTGGTTATTCTTTTTTCAGAACCCATAGATGATGATGCTAGTTTTAATGACTAATTTAAGCACTAATTAATGGTTTATGAAAATGTGTGCTGGTACAGATTAAACACTGCATTTATTTTTATTATTCTTGGAATCATTTGTTGTTTTGCATACGGACCGAAGGGGTATTTAGGGAGACTGGGTGTGGGTAGAGAATCTCTTTAAGTTGTTGAGCAAGAATGACAGAGCATCCAAGAAATGGACTAAAGTGGGAAGATATGTGGTGATGAAAATAAGTGTTTAAGTGAGCCATGACCTGTGAAGCGTGGTCTCTTTTGAGTTAGACAAATACTGAAGGCATTTTCCCATTTCAGATCTTCCCATATGGGCCGTCAGGGGGAACTGTTAACCCAGAGTAGTTTACTTGCTGACTGGAAGTCTGTTCCTTGGGGAAGACTAGTAAGTTCATGGTTGTTGGGGACAGACTGCTTTTATATATTCAGTGTTCATAAATTGACTTTTTGTAACTCGGGGAATAGCACAACTTTATTTTATCTTAGAAGGAAATTCCTTTGGAACACTAATTACTTCATTTATAACTATTCAATATGATAGTGTGGTTTCTCTCACATTGAGCCAGATGGCGTTCTCTAGCTACAGAATAAAGAATCCTTTAGCTGTGTTTCATTTAGTAGCTATCACAGACATTTTAAAATGAAATTAACAAGGAAGTTAGAAAAAGTGTTATATGGCAAGTGTATAGAATTTTTACTAGGTTGTAAGAGAATCATGCTTGCATCTAGGCATTTTTAAGAGCATAAAAAAAAGATGCATTGCAATACATACTTGTAAGGGTTTATTTTGACAAAGATTACTTTAGAAAGTAAGCAACTAAAAGCAAAAACAGAAAAAAAAAGCCTATAAGTTTAGTTATAAATGTGCCTGTCATTCTCTTGATGCTCAACTTAGGTTTGAGTCCTCAGTGTACTCTGTATTGTGACTTTTTAATTTTACTCATGATAATAGTTACTTGAAAATATTAAAAAAAAAAAATCTAAATGTACTTCCTAGTGGGTCACGTACCATTTGGTAATTTGCAGAGAGAAATGACTTTGTTCACAAGTATTTATTGAACCATGAGAAGCAGCAGTGAACAAAACTTACACAAAAATTTCTGCCATCGTGAAACATTTTTATAAAGACTTTATTTACTTATTTTTAGAGAAAGGAGAAAAGGAGAAAGAGGGAGAGAGAAACATTGATATGAGAAAGAAACAATGACTGGTTGCCTCTTGCATGTGCCCTGACTGGGACCGAACCTGCAACCCAGGCTTGTGCCCAGACCGAGAATCAAACTGGCGACCTTTCACTTTGCGGGATGACACGCAACCACCTGAGCCACACTGGTCAGGACATCAGGGAACTTAATTGGGAGGGAAGGCAGGTAATAAACTCATAGGTGAACTTTGGTTGTCAGACGGTGGCAACTACTCTGGGGAAAAATAAAACAAGGGAGTATGTGGGAACGTTTGTAATTTTCAATAGGACGGTCACAGAAAATGTGACGTTGAGCATAGACTTGGAAGCCACGAGGGAGTGAGCCATGTGGCTGCATGGGGAAGTGTGTTTTAGGTGGGGGAGCAGAGGATGTTGTGGGTGGAACAGAGTGAACAAAGGCAGGAGTATTAGGAAAGGGGTCAGAAACATAAGCAACATTTTCTAAGGCCTTGTAGGCTGCTGTAAAATTGACTCTTTCTTTTTAATTAATTAATTTATTTGTTTCATTATTTATTTTTAGAGAGAGGAGAAAGGCGAAAGAGAGGGAGAGAAACATCACTGTATGGTTGCCTCTCACTCGTGTCCCCGACTGGGGACCTGACATGCAACCTAGTCATGTGTTCTGACTGGGAATCGAACCAGCGACACTTGGCTTGCAGGCCGATGCTCAATCCACTGAGCTACAGCAGCCAGGGCCAAAATTGACTTACTCTTAATGAAATGGGAAACTATTGGACGTTTTTGAGCAGAGTAAGACGATTTGGCTTCCATTTTAAGAGTTGCTCCATCAGCTATCCTGAAACAAGACAGTAGGGAGCAGCAGGAGACCAGTTGAGAGGCTCTGCAGTTTGAGCTGATGGTGGATCAGGTCACCATGCAACTAGGATGGCTGCCCTGGAGACACTGGAAGATAGTTTGAGTCCTGATTTTCTTTGAAAGTAAGAGTCAATAGGATTTGCTCCGCAACTTGGATATCCAATTACAGTCATCACATCTTTGGGTCTGAATAACTTGAATGATGGCATTACCATGACCCAACTTGTTGGAAAACTGTTGGAGGCGTCTATTTCAGGATCATTGTGGGGCAGGAGGTCAGCGGTTTTGTTTCAGATGTGTTCAGTTTGGGCAGAAAGGTGCTGGTTTCTACATATACCTCCATAGCGCATGTGTGTTATCCTTCATTTTTTATACCTTTATAGTATAAAAATTAGATATGGTGTGCTCCAATTTGAGAAATATATGCATTTTACATATGGAATTGTTTTAAAGATACACTTGATTGCAGATATTTAGGAACTTGTCTTTCTAGCTTGCTTCCGTATGTCATTGTTCCATCTAATACTCCCTTTTCTATAATTAAAGAGTGTATTTTATTTTGTTGGTTTGGTTTTTAGACAAATATGCCCAAACCTTCCATTACATATCTATATGTTTCAGAGATTTACCTTTCAAGTATTATCTATATTGGGTAGCTATGTGTTTATTGTAAAATGATGCCATAATTGCTCAAATATATTTGGAATTCTGCTTCAAAACAAACTTATGCCCTGGCTGGTTGGCTCAGTGGACTGAGCACTGGCCTGTGAACCAAAGGGTCACCAGTTCAATTCCCAGTCAGGGCACATGCCTGGGTTATAGGTCAGGTCCCCAGTTGAGGGTGCACAAGAGGCAATCACACATTGATGTTTCTCTTCCTCTCTTTCTCCCTTCCTTCCCCTTTCTCTAAAAATAAAAAAGTAAAGTTTTTTAAAAAAATTTAAAAAACTAACTTGTAAGTCACACAAAAAAATTGGTCTTGAATGGGGTTTTCAATTCTAGACATTGATTTTTATTCACCCTCTGCTTTGGCACATTGTACATTGATACTCCTAAAGAGCCAGTAGCTTCTCATGTGACAGATTTAATCTTTTACCTGTCAGTAGACTAATGATGTGGACTAATGTGAGTGCATGAGGGCCCTGCCTGCTGGAGGCTGTGCTGGGGAAGGAGACTGGGCTTTTACTGTCCTCTCCCTCCTGCCCCGGGACTGTCTGGCACTGTGACTCTTTTCACTTCCCAGCCCAAGGTTTGCAGAAACTATTACTAAGCATTTGATACCTTTTTATTTCTCTGAAAATAGGTAATGTAAGTGAAATATTTGCTGTATTTGCTAACAAGGAATATTCTTTAATTATACAGTGTCATCTTCAGAGAATCTTTGCCATAAAATTTCCTTGCTTTCCATACCAGGATTAGTTACAATTCTCTTGGGGATTATGGGTTATGGCTTTATTTTAAAAAATATTTATGACATTTAATCATGTTACTTATTATCATGGCTACTAAAAAGCTTAGTCAAATTTGTTGTCTAGCAAAAGTAAAATGCTTTTCCTTTGACTTAATTTTCTCATGCATTTATTTTTATTTTATTTTAAAATTGTGGTAAAAAGCATATAACACAAAATTTACCATCTTAACTATTTCTGAGTATACAGTTCAGTTGTGTTAACTATATTCACATTATTATGCAACAGATCTCTAGAACTTTTCTATCTTGCAAAATGGAAACTCTCCCTATTGAACAACTGCCCATTTTCTCTGTCCTCTCATCAGTTTATTTTTAAAAAGTACTTTAAAAAATATAACACCCAGAGAACTAAAACGTCAAATTATACTAATTGGATGACTGTGACAAAACAGCAATTTTGTGTTTCCCATTTATCTTCCTCTACTTGTCCTAATCTAGGTAGACAGTGATATTCAGCCCTTTTTTGTTGTTGTTGTTATTCTTCATGAAAATTATATCATAATTCTTATTTAAATCAGTAGTGTATATTTTCATTATGAAGACTGTAATCAGTATTCACTATCTAGTAAAATGGTCTACTATGCTAAGTTACCATTTTTGTATGATTTTTTGTTTCAATTGGAGTTAATGATGAACATTTGTTACCTATTTGTTTACTTTTCTAAGGTCCCTAACCCTTTTCCTCCCTCCAGATGTACTGACAATATTTTAAATGATGAAATGATTTGGGGCCCTCTCAGCTTCTGCTTTTCCAGCTCCATGCTAGATGGCTTATTCCATAGGCCTAAAGAGCCTCCATTATCCTGGGACTTCCTTCAGTGATTCATCATGTTTTATTGCATGGCTTGTGCTTTCTTGTTTTGTAGAACACTCAGTCAGTAGTTTCCTAAGGAAAGGAATATTGGAAGCTAAATTTTTGTTCCTTTCGTGGCTGAAGCTGACATTTTTTTCTCTTCTGACACTCTAAAGATAGTTTAGCTGGGTATAGAATTTTATATTGGAAATAATTTTTTTTCCTATAGAATTTAAAAATCATTGCTCTATATTGTCCTCTAGATTCCAGTTTTACTGTCAAGAACTCTTTGCCATTTAATTGCTTATGGGTTGAATCTGGAGACTTGTTTTTTGTCTGGGAAATTTTCTGGTGTTATTCTTAATCACCTCTTTTCAATTTTCCCTATACCTTCTGGAATTTCTGTTAGTCAATCTTTGGATCTACTGGTTTATGGAACTGGTATTCTGAATTTTTTATTTGTTCACTTGGGTTTTTATCCTTTGATGCTTTGTTTCTGTTTTCTAAGAGATTTCTTTGACTTAGTTTTTCAACTCCTTGCTTTAAATTTTTATTTGCTAATTATATATTTAATGTCAGAGATCTCTTGCCTGGTCATTGATTTTTTTTTTCTTTCTTTTACATAGCTCCCTGTTCTCATTTTATATATGTCATATCTTCTTTCTCTATTAATTATGGGTTCTCTTTGTTTTGTCTGTTTAAATTATTATCTAGGGAATATTAAATATATTTTTTAAATAAAAGTTAATCTTTAAAATATTTTTCGGTGCTGTCTGTGTTATATTCAGACCCCTTTTTCCTGTTTATATTTGTATGTTGCTCTTATATATAGGAGGCTATCAGTCCCAAGATTGAGTCCTGACATGCTGATAACACCCTCTGTGTATAAGGCTTATTGGCAGATTGTTTTGTCTATATGGTGATGAAATAGCAAGCAAACTCTTCATCAGGGGTCTCACAAATGTCAGTATGTGAAACCTTCTTTCTTAGAGGTTTAATTGTTCCAGTGAAGACTCTTCTAACCTCTTGTTTGGAGAAATGAGGTCCTGTGTATGTGAGCAGATTGAAGGAGTAGATCTGAGGGTCCTAGTGTCTTTCAGTTTCTAAATTTTCACTCAGGCCCTCTGTGATCATTCCCAATTTTGAGTCCACTGTTGATAACTGATCCTCAAGCCTCTACAGGTCAGTTTCTCCAGAGAATAACCTTGTTGCATTGGATAGGGATGGAGGCCGAGGGAGACTTCACCCAGCTTTCCTGTTTTCTGTTCTGCTCCACATTATGTCTGTCCTTGGTCTTCCTGGCCTGAGTTTTGTGCATGAATTGCTTTCCACTTCATTGACATCTCCCCGACAGGCACTTTGCCAGCATCTTCCTCTGCTCTAACTTTCTCTTTGTCCTCATGAATTTACATCCTTTTTATTCTCTTGCTAACATATGTTTTGAGAGGGAGAGGAGAGAAAAGATCTGAACGGTTAATGTGCCATGTTTAACAAATGTCCCATCCAACTTTTTGAATTTTTATTTTATCTTTCTAGGTTGTAAGTATTTTACAATCCACCTTAAAATTCATTTCTGAAATAAGGCTGGGTATAAAATGTTTTAAAAGCTCCCATTGCTGTATGTGGGCAAAAAAAATGCAATATGGAGTAGAACACATATTGGAAGTTAATGAAATCTTAATATAGTGATAGAGTGAATAGAATTCAGTGTGATTAAAGGCAACCTTTGCATTTTTAGATATCTGAAGAATATAATCACCACTTCTTCTATCCAGATTACCCTCCCTCCACAAGGGAAGGAAAAATCCGAAAGAATAATAGAGTATGGCCTCAGCCACATTTTCTATCACTTTTTCAATGCTTTATGAGTACTTCAGAGATGTGGGCACACTGAAAAAATAACTATGTGACTCTTGATGACTGCCATAATTTAAAAATATGGATTATAGATTATACATTATAATATAGATTATATTACTAAAATAGATTTAAAAATAAAAAGAACTCAAATTTTATAGTTTCTAGGTTTGATCTGTATATATTTTTCTGACAGGATTAGTTTATGGAGGTTCACAATGGTGAATAACTTCCCTTTTAATTTTCAAAGGTAAGTTTACTCTTTAGTGGTAATATAACTTAACTTTAGACAGGCAAGTGAAAATGTACTATAACCATTTTATATTTGTGTTTGCTCTAATAGGATAACTGAGGTTATTTAGTTATTTGGAGACTAATCAAGAATAAACCTCACATTGTAAGCAGTATAAATTTTGAATCATTATATTGTACATCTAAACTAACATAATATTGTAGGACAATTGCACTTAATTAGAAAAAAGGAATACGCCAGTTCCTCTTCATATTTGTTTTCTATACATTGTATAGATTTAGCACATTTTTTCCACATCTTCAAAACAGGAAATAATGCATTTATATAAAAGCAATTTCCTTTATGGAGTATGTTTCTTGTATTGCTATATAAATATAAAAACCTTTATTTGAAGGATAATTAGTCCTTGAGCACATCATAATTGGTTTTTCCTTCTCACTGCTTGGTGCATTAGCAGAAGCTCAGTGTTTGGCTAGAATTATTTTTGTTTTTAATTTAAAAAAAATTTTTTGTATTAAATACTTATGTAGTGTTTACTATGTGCAAGGCTTTGTTCCAAGTCCTTTACCAAGATAAACTAGATTGATTCTCAACAATCATCTGATGTTGCCACTGTTACTATTCCGGTTTTCTCAGAGGAAGGAACTTACTGGAATAGCTTGTTAATAGTGGAGTCAAGATGTGAACCCAGGTAGTCTAGCTTCTGAGTTCATGATCTTGACCAGTATGACCCAAAGTAGTTACACCAGAATGATACTGTGTCAACCTAAAGCTGTTATAGCTTCTTCAGTTTTTATCTGAACCATGATAGACATCAAAGGGCTTGTGGAGTAACCCTAAGATTCCAAATAAAGTAGAAGTCTACAAAACAGAACAAAAGCAAAAAACTGTTGACTGTTTTGATGCTAGTGCTATAAGAGTGGCCAGTTAAAAACCTTGTCAAACTTTACATTTAAACATAGATCTGTCTCAATTGTTTATACGTATATCCCTCTCTGAAGGTTGGGGTATAGTGCAGATAACACCCAGCAGTTCTGCTGTGATTTCAACTAGCACTCATGGGGGCAGAGCTCCCTGTCACAATATCGAGGGCCTTTGGCTATCATAAACGCAGACAAAGACCAATTTGGTTTGATGATAATCTGGGAGATTTTACTATCTTTTCATAGACAACTAACTACACAGAAGGTAGGAGGCATAACAAAGGTGTCTCAGAAGTATGGATTATTGACCAAAACCCAATGGATTCCTCCAGTACAGGTTACAACCTTGCTCTCTCTCTAACCAACCACATTGTATGATTGGCAAAGGATAAATTGGAGGGCACATTTGCACAAGTGGGAAAAATAAATCTGTATGCCTTCCACTTGGAATATCTTTATGAGGTCCTGAAATGTTCACATACACAGTAGACTTTGATAGACAGCGTGCTCTTGGGTCCCTCCCACATTTGTAGGTCAGCAGATAAATATAAATTTGGGGGGAAATGAAAAGCCTTCTAGGCAAGGAGGAAGTGTTATTATCTGGTTCCTGTGTTAGAAGATGAGTGTGCTGGATGGAAGACTCCACACAATTTAATCCCAGAGCGGCTAGAGCTGCCAGTCCCCAAGGCTCAGTTGGGAGCAGAGAATATCCCTATTTGCGTTTGAAGCCCACATGGCACCTACCCGGTGTTGTGTTAAGGGGAGACTAACATAGTTGTAAAAGATAGTGCCATTATGATACTCATAAAAACCAGAATATGAGGAATAGTATGAAATTAAAGTTTCTTATAATAAACACTCTAGGTACTTTTAGGCAAATCATGCTTTCTAGTTCTCATGAATTCAGAATCCTGGGAGATATGGAGTCGAAGAAATAATTTGGCTTACAATGTAACTTTGGCATCGGAAGACTCTGGCTTGAATCCTGGTTCCATTACATATGATCTTCGACATGCTGTTCAAGCTCTCTAAGCTTCATTTTTCTTAGATGTGAAATGAGAATAATAGTACCCACCTTCTAGGATAATCAACAGGATTAAATGCGATAAAATGAACAAGCAGGTAGTAGAATGACTGGCACATTGAAACACCCAGTACATTTTAAAGATAATAATGTTAGTTGCAGCTATCATCGTCATCGTCGTCGTCATCATCAGTTGCAGCATCTCCCTCCCATTCACATACTCATCCTGTTGATTTCAGGTGCTGTTTCTCAAATTTCTTTTCTACCCCTGTCACCTTAGCTTTGGTTTCCATCTTTCACTCATGCTATGACTACAGCAGTGTCCTGTTCGGCTTCTGTGGCTCATTTTATACCTCTACAATCCATCCTCAAAATTCTTACTAGTGATCTTTTAAAAACTCAAATGTGAGCATGCCCGTCCCTGCTAAATCCCTTTCAATACTCTGCGTAGCCTTCAGGATAAAGATGATCGTTCTCATAGTTGCACGAAGGGATTCTCTTCAGGTTTAAGCCCCAGGTGGTTATTTTTAGCTCTTATAGGCCACATTGCCATACTTGGAGTAAGGAATGAAGGTTATGCTTCCTTGCTATGTCTTAGGTCATACAGTGAACCACTTAGCACTCCCCATTGCTACATTGGTTTATGAAGAAGAAATAATGATCTTGAGACCTCCTGCCCATGATCGTATAACTCTTTAGTCAAGTCAATAAGTGTTCATAGAATATTGCCCATGAATTTAACAAATGAGACTGGATTTGTTCTTTCTGAATCTCAGGCTGATGCCCTTTTCATTTAAATAACTTCTGCGTTTACTGCGGGATGTAAATTTTATTGATATATATTAGCAAGTAGAGTGAATGTGTTAGTAATTTTTATCTTATTTTGACCCCATCAGCATTTCTATATATCTGTTTTGACAATATAGGAAATTTGTGAAGAAGGCTTGTATTCAGAATTGGCCTCCCAGTGGTACCTGGGTCTCCCTTGGGAGACATCACCATCAGGAGGGGGGTTCCTGCATGATTAGGATTATTTTATATTTTCTTTGTTTCAGTTGTGTGAACTCTAAAGTTATAGATCTGACATGTTTGTATACATCTACGATTTTATTTTCTACTTCATAGCATTATCTTGCATTTTTAAATATATTTTGCATAGAGGTCACCACACTATTATGATGAGAAAGAAAAACTGCTTTAAATTCAAGGCATTGCTTCTGTCAAGTTAGAAAAAATTCTCCCCAGAGACAAACATTTTGCCAGCAGGGTTCTGTAGCTTGCGGGGTGTATTCAGACAAGGTGCATCAACATGTGAAGCACGTGAAGGAAAGAATAGTTCATTGAGCCTGTATGTTAAATTCCAGAATTCTTTTTCATGCTCTTATAAGAAATATTTTAGGTTTTGTACATATTTACTTTTTTCCATTTTGAGATGGTTGTTGCTCTGTGTATTCTTCCCAAAGGTATTAAAACATGGGATGACTTCTGTGGAACGTAAATATTAAGGTTAATGTCTAAAGGTCGTTTTTAAGATTTTAAACACCTCCACTCCTTCATACTTAAATATTTATTGAACAGAAGTTGTAAAGTTATATAGGCTGGTTCTGAGTCCTGGAACAGACCCTCATCTGTGATGCCTACACTGACTGGGAGAAAACAGGCCAGGATTAGCCCCCACTGTGTAAGTGTTCCCGCTGGAACAGCATCTCTAGAGGTTCCTTCTTCTCCTGTAACTCGAGTCTTTGTAATTAATAACTTGTGCCGATACCTTTCTTTTAGCTTTCCCTTTAACATCATACACTCATGGTTGTGTTGAAGGGAACTTTCAGGAAAGGCTGGTAAGGGGAGTGGATTGGGAGAGCAGAAATTGAATGTGTTTGCGCTGGATCGTAACTGTGCCATGTGGCTTCTTCATCCCTAGTCAGTTCAGTGGATGTCTTAGGCGCATAGGAAGAAGTGCCAGTGAGAGAGCATCCACTTGGTCATTGACTTTGGGTCCTCTTATTTTTTCATTCTTTTTTAAGAATTATATTTATTTTTTAGAGAGAGGGGAAGGGAGAGAGAGAGAGAGAAGGAGAGAAATGTTGATGTGCAAGAGAAACATCGATCAGTTCGTCCCGCACACACCCCAATGGGGACCAAACCTGCAACCCAGGCATGAGCTCTGACCAGGAATTGAACTGGCAACCTTTTGCTTTGCAGGATGACACCCATCCAACTGAGCCATGCCAGCCAGGGCTGCTTTTTCCATTCTTCTTACTGATTCCCTTTTGAGATCCTCTGTGTCTTGGTATTAATCATAAACCTGTTTGCTGAGCAGAGGGGAGTTGTTTTAAGCTGGTTCTGATACCATACCATTGTTCATTTATCAGAGTTATTTTGTTTCCTTTAAAATTTGGACTTCTAGCCCTGACTGGAGTGGCTCAGTTGGTTGGGTGTTGTCCTGTGAAGTGGAGGGTTGCTGGTTTGATTCCCAGTCAGGACACATGCCTGGATTGCAGGTTTGGTCCCTGGTTCCCTGGTAGGGGCATGTCCAAGATGCAACCATTTGATGTTTTTATCTCACATAGATGTTTCTCTCACTTTCTCTCTCCCTCCCTTCCTCTCTCTCTAAAACATAAACAAAATCTTAAAAATAATGGACTTATAGCATAAGGATGCTAATGTAAGAAAGGTCCTTGAGGAAGATCATGTGTGTCATTGGAATTAAGTGATTTGCATAAGGAGATAAAAGCAGATGGAGGGAGGTCATATAAATTAAAGGGATAGTCCACACCGTGATGGATACCTAAGGGGTAGAAAGGAAGCAAGAATGGATCACTGTCATCAGGATCTGCTCCAGGGTGGAGCTGTTATCTTTTCATTTTTGCACCTTAGGGCTTGGACATGTAGGAGGGATTTGGTATATGTCTTTTGAAGCCGTCAAGGATGGAGTCACTGTTAAATGAGATGTTAAGAGGAAGCTCTAAGGTGAGAGGGAAAGTAATGATTACCTTATAAGTACCAAGGATACAGAGAAAGCCAAGAGGAATAGAAGGGAAACAATGATTAAAAACAAAAACAAAAACAATGAAAACAAACCATTTAACATTAACTAACAGGCCTTTAATTAAAAAAGAAACATAGTATTCTTTAGAATACTAAGAAACTTACGCATTCTGTATTAAACTTCTTTATACAAGTAAATGCTAAATATTAAAATCAGACCAACTGTTTTAACCTTAAAAATATGGGACTTTTTATATGCCCCTTGTTTCGACTAACTGAACTCTTTTATTTTAATTGGAAGCTCATAGTGGATAAACTAGATTATTTCATATCTGAATGATCAATTGCCAGTATTTTTACTAATTAAAAAAACATTACTGAAAAATCTTGTTGAACATTTCCCTACTTAATGTGGTATTAATATTTAGTATTATAAGTGAATGACCTGATGTGCTGTGCATGCACTAGAGGATCTGTCCTTTAATTAAAGACTCATGTAAGTGTTCTTGAATTCAAGACCTAATAGATCAAAAGTTGAAAATATTCAAATAGGAACCTGCTGAGAAAATGTTTCCTTTGGAAAGTTAGCTAAAGATTTGTGAACAGGAAACTGAATACCTTTAGATAGGAATGGTAAGGAGAGAAATAATCATTTAAGACTTACATGGCATGTCTTATTTCTATGCAGAACTTGAGCAGCTGAATTGCTACTTAACTAAGAACAGACAGGATTACGTGGGTTATGTAATCTTATGTGACAAGAGTAATTTTTCCCAAATGAAATTCTTATTGCTGTTTCCTTGCTTATGGCTCCTTTGCTACAAGATAAACTTAAAATTCAGGCTGGCACACAAAACCCTTCATGGTTGCGCATTCTGCTTTCAGTCTTATACCAAGCCCCACCTTTCACTTGTCCTGCTTCCTTCTCTCCCAACTTTCCCCAGATCTTCTATAGGGAACTACCTGTATGCCCCAACAGATATCCTTCAATTTCCTACCTATTTATCTTACCCATGATGCTCTTTCTGTCTAAAAATCTCCTAGCTAGCACTATGAGGCTCTAAAAATTCAACTTGCAGTATATTTAATGGTTCCTTTTGGCATTATAAATCTGTAATAAACAATTGAGATATCTATTATCTACCCCAGTTAGCAAAGAGTAACAGTATAGAAATGATTCATTCATGTATTTATTCAACAACTATTTATTGAGCACCTACTATTTGCCAGGCATTATTCTTGGACCTGGGGATTTAAGACTGAGCAATACAGAGAAATTTCTGCCACCATAGAACTTTTACTTTAGTGGGGATGACAGACTGATAGTAAATATAAATATAATATAATGGTCAAGAAGAAGTGCAAGCAATATAAAACAAAACAAGGAAAGAAGAGAGACATGTGGGGCAGTGTTGGTAGAATGGTCAGGGAAATTATTTCTGAGAAGGTGATGTTTGAGTATAGATCTCAGAGAAGGGAGGAAGCAAACTGTGGGACTATCTGGAGGAAGAGAGTGCAGCGGCCTTGAGATATAGGCCGCTGGCCAGATATATGCCCTGGCCAGATAGCTCAGTTGGTTAGATCATCGTCCCCATACGCCAAGGCTGTGGTTCGATCCCCGGTCAAGGGACATACAAGAATCAACCAATGCAAAATAAGTAGAACAACAAATCTCAATCTCTCTTTCTCTCTCAAATCCATCAGTAAATAGAAAAATTAAAAGAAAAAAATCACTGAACTAGAGGGGCTTAACATTCTTAAGAACCAGGAAGGAGCTCAGGGTGGCCGGAGGACAGTGAACAAAGGGACTTGTGAGCAGGTCATAGTTAGAATGTAGCATTTCATTCTAAATCAGAAACTTTCAGATTTTGAGCAGAATAGCGATAGGTTTTAAAATCTTGACTATTGTGTGTAGGCTAGGGCAGGGAGAAGAATAGGAAAGTAGCATCAGAAAGCCACATTAGAAGGCTGTTTTGATCATCATGGAGACTTAGGATGGAATGGAAGCCGCGGAGGTCAAAGAAGTGGGTGGATTTGAAATATGTTCTGAAAGTAGAGTCAAGAGAACCAGCTGTTGAATTGGATGTAGGGTATCAGGGAGAACAAACAAGGATCCTCAAGTTTTTGACTAGAGAAATAAAGTGTATTCATAGTAGAGGCCATTTATTGAGATGGAAAATATTTGGGGAGGTAAGCAGCACTGGGAGGGCATGGAATCAGTAATTTGATTTTGGACTTGTTAAATTTGAGATTTATATTCTATATATGAAAGGAATTGTCACAAAAGTAGTTATATGAATGTGGGGATAAGGGAAAGGTATGGCCTGGAGATAAAAATTTAGGGACCTTCAGTGTATTGATGGCATTTAAACATTGCATTTAAGATCACCTAAGGAGAGAGGATAAGAGGTCAAACGTCATAGTCCTGGGATACTTCATCCTTAGAGTTTGAGAAGAGAAACCTCCAGCAAAAAGAGACTGAGAAGACAGAAGTAGTAAGGTAGGAAGAAAGGGAGTTTTAAAACGGAGGAGGTGATCAGTTGGGGTGGTTGCTGCTGAGCGGTCCAGGTGAGGTCTGGGAATTGCACCCTGGGCGTGGCATCGCAGAGGCCACTGCTGACCGTGGTGGAGTGGAGAGGACAGAAGCCTGAGTAAAATGAGCTGAAGAATGAAGGGCAGCTTTTGCTTTTATTGCCTTTGCTTTTGGTCTCAAAAAATCATTGCTAAGATCAATGTGTAGTAATCATTTCACAATATATACATATATCAAATAATTATGTTGTAAACCTAAAGCTAATACAATGTTGTATGTCAATTTTATCTCAATACCACCCACCCCTCAAAAAAATGAAAACAAGGAAATGCAGGGGGCCAATTTGATACACTGCTTTTTGAGGAATTTTGTTACAAAGGGAACCAGAGTTACGAAGCTATAGTTGGGAGCGTTGAGGGATCAACAGAAGATAACTTTGGGAAAAATGACTGTCATTCTCTACTCTCTTATTGTTAAACAAAAAGACATGCTGAGTTGAAGCAGTTCTTAGCTCCTCTATTTACAGTCCCTATAAACATGAGAAAATTGTCATCAGAAAACATATTGCTTTTTATATTCTCTATTGTGTTAAAGATCTTTTTATAAAGTACCAGCTTTTAGTGCATTTACAGCATGCTTTTTTCTTTTAACTTCTCAGATGTTAGATAGCGTCTTTGAATTGATAGAAAGCTGAACTGCTCTTTGTGAGATTTTCTATAAACCTAGAAGTAATTTCAGGATAAAAATTCTAGAGAGGGCTTGTATGTCTGAAGCAAAATTAGTGACAGATATAGTATTCTAATTCTTTTAGAATACCTAACTGGGATTAAAAGAATCAAACATTTTCCTGATAAAAAGAAGTGTTGGATGGGTATGTCAATTGTTAAAAAAAATTAAGAGGGACTTAAATACTTAAAGAAAAGTAGCAGATACATGCTACTTGATGTTTATTCTGATAGGTGGGGTTGGGTTAATTTTGATTAAAGTGACTTGCCAACGCAAAAAAGGTATGTTTACCTTACATATTCAGTGCATATGGAGAATATCTGGGAGAAGGGGTCATCTTCAGAGTCCTGTGGGCGTGGTATTTTTCTTGCTCTAATTTCATGCTAATTGCAATAATAGCACAATAATGAATTCTGTTGATTAATTATGGTACCAAATCTTAAAATGTAATTTGTTGGTTGTACTACCTTTTGCTGTTTGTACGTTGTGGTAAACTACTCTGTAAATGAGAGATCAGAATGGTGGTGGCTTCTTGTGATTGAGATTTATCACATGTGGGTAGACTCTGCTTCCGCATAGACATCATCATGGATGAATCCCCAAATTTTAACAAGGAAGCCAGTTGTCTGTGTATGTTTTGAAAGCTGATGCCTCCTAATTTTATTCTTTCTTTGGTCAGAGGGAACGTTTTGTTTAGTTTGATATCAGAAGATGGAGTCCTGCTTGCTGATTGGCACGGATTTTCTTAAAATACCCCTAATTTTTTTTAGAAATTTGTGCCTGACAATTAAGAACTATTTATTTGAAAAGTTACTTGGTTGCTGCTGACAAAATTGATTTTTGATGAGTTTTTTTTTTTTTTTTTTTTTTTTTTTTTAAATTCTTCTCTTGTCCAAAGTTTCAAGTGACAGCCAGGTAAGAATACATTACTTTGTCTGATTTTTCTGATGGTAAATGTAAAACTCACTTCTTCTAGCATTCATGACTCCTGAAATTTCCTGTGTGTGTCCTGATGTGGTAAAATCTCTTACGATTCTAATTTCTTCAATAAACATATCTTTAACCTGCAGGTTTGTAGTTACGGTGGAGAAATATGATAGATAGAAAAGAAAGTTGAGAGAGAGAGAAGAGAGAACGAGAGTGAGTTAAATTTTTTTCATTAAAACTCATAGAGACTCCTTGCCTCCCACAAGCCCCGCCTGCCCCGGCCCTCCCTTCTGTTGGCCTGCAGACCTTGAGAACCCCAGCACCCATGCGCGCTTTGCAGCCATGGAGGTCCCTGGAAGCCTGTTGAAGAAAGTCAAGCTGAGCAACAACGCGCAGAACTGGGGGATGCAGAGAGCAACTAATGTCACCTATCAAGCTCATCATGTCAGCAGGAACAAGAGAGGTCAGGTGGTGGGGACCAGAGGTGGCTTTCGTGGTTGCACAGTTTGGCTAACAGGCTTATCTGGAGCAGGGAAGACCACAGTGAGCATGGCTTTAGAGGAGTATGATAACACCTATGAGGTGAAAATTGACAATAGCCAGGCGGAGTCAGGCTCCCTGGAGGATGATTGGGACTTCCTGCCACCCAAGAAGATAAAAGATCCTGATGCTTCAAAGCCAGAAGACTGGGATGAGCGGGCCAAGATTGATGACCCCACAGACTCCAAACCTGAGGACTGGGACAAGCCTGACCACATCCCTGACCCCGATGCTAAGAAGCCTGAGGACTGGGATGAAGAGATGGATGGAGAGTGGGAACCGCCGGTGATTCAGAACCCAGAATACAAGGGCGAGTGGAAGCCCCGGCAGATTGACAACCCAGATTACAAGGGCACGTGGATCCACCCAGAGATCGACAACCCTGAGTACTCTCCTAATAGCAATATCTATGCCTACGAAAACTTCGCCGTGCTGGGCCTAGACCTCTGGCAGGTCAAGTCTGGCACCATCTTTGACAACTTCCTCATCACCAACAATGAAGCGTATGCTGAACAGTTTGGCATGAGACTTGGGGTGTCACAAAGGCAGCAGAAAAGCAAATGAAGGACAAGCAGGATGAGGAGCAGAGGCTGAAGGAGGAGGAGGAGGACAAGAAGCGCAAGGAGGAGGAGAAGGCAGACAAGGACGGTGATGAGGAAGATGAAGATGAAGATGAAGAGGACGATAAGGAGGAGGAGGAGGAGGAGGATGCTGCCCCTGGCCAGGCCAAGGATGATGAGCTGTAGGGGCCATGCCACTGTTTCCAGGGCTGGACTGAGGCCTAAGCGCTCCCACCACAGAGCCAGTTGCGCCAAATAATGTCTCTATGAGACTGGAGAAACTTTCCTTTTTTTCCAGGCGGGTTCCAGTTTGGGGTGGATTTTGGTATTGTCCCCCCCACCCCACCCCTTTTTTTTTTCATTGGTGTTTTGTCTGATTATCCATCGGCCCTCATCTTTCTTGGCATCTTTGCCTTCCTCTGTCCCCTTTCCCCAGATCCCTTAATTCCCCCTCCAACTTGGGGGTAAGAGGGGTGTGGAAGAGAAGCCCCAGGCCCAAGATTCCATCTGTTCTCCTTCCTGGAGCCCAGAGGTGGGGCAGGAAAAGAGGATGGCGTCTCCAGCACTGAGGAAGAATGGGGCTCCTAGGGCCTGAGCTCTACCCCTACCCCTTCCCTTTCTCTGCTGCCTTCAGGAAAAAACAAACAAACAAACAAAACAACTCATAGAGAACTATAAATAGCTCCTTCTACCTTTAGCCAAAGGAAATATCAAGAAGAAAGGCTCTAATAAGGTATCACCTATAGCTGTTAAAGAAGTGGTTGAATTTCACAGAATGGTGCAAAAGCAGAAGTGCAATGGCAATGGAAATAGAAATATAGATACCGAAGAAGAGTCAAATCATTAGGAACTGGTGGACATAAGGAGTGACTGAGAAAATGAGCCTGAGAGCCCATAGCTGATACAGAAGGCAGTGCCCAGGCTGATGTGAAGCAAGAGAACTGATCCCTCTTGCAGGAGTATGAGCCCCGGGACAAAGGGGAGTCCATGGTGCCTAAAGGCTTAGTGTGTCTAGTCACCTCTAAATATGCTTTATGCTTATCACTGTGGTGTAAAAGCCTTTGCTTTACTGAACGTGTTTTAAGCAATTTATGTGCTACTTAGCCTCACAGCAATGCTCTGAAGTATGTATATGAACTGTTACTACTATTATTATTATTACCTGTATTATTATCCTTACAAGTTAGGTATCTTACCAAAGGCCCAGATTGGCAACCCAGGTTTGTTCAATTCTTCTTTTTAAAAAAAAAAAAATTTTATTTATTGATTTAAGAAAATATTTTTAAAAGATTTTATTTATTTATTTTTAGAGAGAGGGGAAATGAAGGAGAAATAGAGGGAGAGAAACATCAATATGCGAGAGATACATCCATTGGTTGCCTCTCACACACCCGCAGCGGGGGACCTGGCCTGCAACCCAGGCTTGTGCCCTGACTGGAAATCAAACTGGTGACCTTTTGGTTCATAGGTGGGCACTGAAGCCACTGAGCCACACCAGTTAGGGCTTTATTTATTGATTTTAAAGAGAGAGAGAGAGAGAGAAAGAGAGAGAGAGAGAGAGAGAGAGAGAGAGAGAGAGAGAGAGAGAGAGAGAGAGAGAGAGAGAGAGAAACATTGATTTGTTGTTCCACTTATTTATGCACTCATTGGTTGATTCTTGTATGTGCCCTGACCAGAGATTGAACCTGCAACCTTGGTGTATTGGGACGACACTCTAACCAACTGAACTACCAAGCCAGGGCTGGGTTTGTCCAATTTTTGAGCTCATGTTCTCCAACTAGCTATTCTGCGTCTGAACTTATGTTGAAGTCAGTACTTCAGTGTACCTGTTTATATGATTTCATCCATGATGTTTCTTTTCTCCTTATCAAACCTGTTTCATGCCTTAGAGTTCTGAGTTAAGGAACCTTGGGACGTGGAGAGGAAATATCTAAATCAGGGTTGGCCCGCGCCACGTTGTGGCTCTTGAGGTCAGGTGGTCCAGCTGGTGCTGTGGTTACTGCGTGCCCATAGAAGGAACTGGTCATGAAGTGTTCAGTCAGGAAGTATGAACTGTTTTGGATATGAACTTTTATATGAACTGAATCTTCCTTAAACAATTATGAGAAACAATGACTATTGAGGGAATCTGGTACTTTATGGGAGGATTCAAAAAACTAAGCTATTCAATCGGCCTTTGTTTTGTGATAAGTAAAACTCATCTTCCCTAAATTAGAATAAATATTGGGGAGAGGAATGAGAGGGAAAGAGGGCCTCTGAGCTCCCCACGACTAGCTGTTGCAACAATTTCCAAAGCTCAGTTTTCCGTAAGGAATATGGAAAAGGAGTTTGGCTGTCTGCATCCAGGACAACTAGGAAAGAGCACATCTTTGAACCATATGGACAGGCAGTGGACTTGGAGTCCCTGGAGTCCATCCAAATAATCTTCACCAGAGGGGAGAAAAGAACCATTGTTCACCAGGGTTCAAATCGCGGAAATTGTTCCGCTCTTCTGGGCTGTGCTCCTATCATATTACAAAGGGTCTTTGTTAAATTATCAAATTACATCCAGATATAGATAGCAATTCTTGTGCTAAGAGTAATTATTGCTAGTCTTTGGATATACATTCCCCCAGCCCCCAACATCTTACCTATTGAATTCTTTGTGACTCTAGTATTCAGAATTTTATTACCAAAAGTGAAAAATCGGCCTGTTTTGCTGGATCCATCATTCTGAGGTCTCTTTCCTCCTGAACTCCCATGCTATTTCCTTTAGTTTTTCTATGGCAATAATTTCTTATGTTGTGCTTATTTGTGTATCTGTGAGAGCAGCAGTTGTGTCTCATTCATATTTATACCCCCTATAGTACTTAATACAAAGGTTTTAAGTGGTTGGCAAATGAATAGAACGTGACAAAAACCCTTTAGTAATGAAATACAGAAAATGTGGTTTACTTTGTAATGTCTTTGTAGTGCGTTCTTTAGATGTTCCATAATTCCCTAGTGTACCTTTGTGGCTTTTTCCAAAATCCACTTCTTTAATTTTTAATAACACTTTCTTTCATAACCAGAGGACTTTAAAGCCCGGAGTTGGTGCAACCAAATTGATTTCCCTTTCGTAATTCCTATGACATTTGTTAGCTACTTATGGGTGGTGATATTTGCCAACACTTTATAAATGGAGTCTGTAAAGCTAAGTCAGTTTATTTTCCTTTAGGTAATGGGCCTAGAATTTGAATACCTGCTACCATAGCAACTTGGTGCCTGGTTAAATTAATTGGTCCAAGTATTCAGGCTTTTGAAAGGTACAGATAACTGATTAATAAGTAATGCTCTATGACTTATGGCAGTTATACAATTTCCCCTGTTAAATTAAAATTTAAAAATTTAAAATATATATGATAATTTAGTATAAATTTATAGAAATGCTATTATATATTGTGGGTGTGTGTAGTAGCTTTGTAAAAGCCTTTGGTTGCTCTTAAACCCATCCTTCCTTTCCATCATATAAGTCAACATCAACCTTAAGTCTCTTTTTTTCCTAGAGTTTAAAGCAACACACCTATTAGTTACTTAGCTCTAGCTTTGGTGTTCGTGCCTTACACTCATTCTGCATCCTTTTGTGCATGTATTTCCATGAGAACTATTACTCTTGGTTACCAGGAACTGAAAATCACCCTAATTTATTGGGAGGATGGTGTGGCTGAATAGGAACAAGGGCTGAGCAGCCGCACTTTAGAAAGTCAGGCAACCAGGCGGGGCTAAGGAGGACCCCAGCGGCCAGGACCAGGGATTCCATGTGTCCAGTGCTGCCTGTCCCTTGCCCTCATCTCTCGATTCTTATTCTTGGTGGTTATAGGATTTCAGTCCAGCTTCTCTTCAGAGCTGGAGACACTAACACTACTGGCTTCTAATCTGATACTTTCTCTGCGTGACCACCATCGGGAGGGGGATAGGGTGCAACTCAGTTCTGGTTGGAAAAGTCTCAGGAAATGACTAGTCTGGTCCTGGACTGGATGAGGTGCGGCCCTCCCTGGGCTGCCGGGGATGCTGTGGGGGAGGAGCCATTCCGGACACTTAGCTTATTTTAATAACCACTCATGAAAAACATTCCACAAGGAGTGGCAGAAAGGATTCAACCGATATTTGTGTGCTGCTGTTGTCACTGCTTTACTGGTTACAAAAGGAGTGTAGGAGTAAATTAAAACAGGGAACCTCGTTCTCTGTTAGGCCAGGGAGACTGACTGGTGAGAGGGTCATCTGATGATTCTTAGAGAAGTGACCCCTTTGGTTTGCTTTCTGTTCTTTGATAGTGATGCACATGTAGTTTTAGACTGATCTAAATTAATACCCCAGTATTAGCTTGAAAACACAAATACTAAGACATGGGTCACAGGAAAGTTAATTAAATTACATAGGAGCGCATTTTAATTTCAGTTGTGAGTTATCTTTTCATTATTGGGAGTGTTTACTGTTGAATGTTAAGTATTGTTATTCATTCTTTTCTACTGTCCTGCTTCCTGTTTTATGTCTTAGGTGTATAGAGTAACAAAAAGGGAGAAAATTATTTAATGAATACTTTTTATTTTAATATTTTAAAGTACATACTAGAATTAGTGTCAGGGAATTCCTAGATTTAAAAATGTCAACTGTAATTTGAAATTGTTTCTTATTTGTCCATTTGGCAGGAAGTGTTTTTCCTTTGGGTTTTTTTTTTTCTGGTTTTCAAAGTGAAATTTTATAAAACTGGGATGAAGTTCCTAAAAGCAGTAAAGCTGCCTTATATCCCTGAACTAGAAAGCCCTGTCTCACCTTTTCATAGTTAACTCAGAAACTTAGGTAAGTTTTTAAAAAACAAGCCGTAGTTCCTTAAGAAGCTTTGTCATAGTCCTGGGTTTGTTGGCTTTCTCCTTATTGGCACCCTGACTTCAGGAGAGAAAATCCTCACATCTGTTCTGAGAGCCTCCTGCCTTTCTTCTCGCTGCTACTGAGGATTTTGTGTCTGCCACCGAGGTCTTATAATTTAATGCATATTTCTCAGATCATGTTAGCACAACACATTTGGAACTCTCTGATACTGCTCTTTTTGTGAATGTGGTCATGATAAAATCCCTTGTACATCTGGATCTTCTGCTCATTTCATTCATGGGACATGGTGCCACATCAAAAATCCAGTTGTGCTTTTTTTTTTTTTGCTGGGGTATGAATAGGAAAAACTTTACCAGGCCATGAACGTGTCCATGCCTTTTGTATGCCACCTGAATAAATAATAACTACATGAATGTGTATGCATATGTATGTTTTAATGCAAATACAAGTCTTATGTGAAAAGGATTAGAAACTTAACTGAGGAAAGCAAAGACTGACGTGTAGACATGTTACCTGGGGTCATTGAGGGCAGCCCACTGGGAAACACAACATACAGGGGGGAGGAAAATTGCTTTCTAAAAAGGAGAAGCCTTGGCTAGAAGTGTTAGGTTTCAGATTTTTAAAATGTAGGCAAAAAATAAGGCCTGTCTTTTTTCTTTTTAATTCTCAACTGAGGATATTATTGATTTGAGAGAGAGAGAGAGAGAGAGAGAGAGAGGAAGAAACATTGATCAGTTGTTTGCTGTTTGTGCCCAAGTGGAGATCAAACTCACGACCTAGGTATGTGTACTAACTTGGGATCGAACATGTAACTTTTTTTTGGTGTATGGGATGGTACTCCAGACAAGTGAGCAACTGGCCAGCGCAAGGCCTGTCTTTTCATTATTTTAATCTGCATCTACCTGTTTCTGTTACTAGGTTCATGATTGTGAACCTTGTATGCTGCTTTTTACTAACATAATTTCAAGTTCACCTGTTATAGTCTTTGGACTTTTAATTTCCAACCTATAGGAAGTTCATAACTGAGCTTTTTTCACCTGGACATATTCTCTGCAGTTCCCCAGTCCAGGATATATCTCTAGCCAAGAAACAAAAATAGAGCATCTGTCCTACGTAAGTCTCAGTGTCGGCACTGTGGCGAAGGGAGAGATGAAGAAGATACAGCCCATTTGGGTGTTTGATAGGAGTGTCTTGTTTTTAATTAGTGTTATGGATGCATTAGGGTTTTGAATGGTCTGCCCTCAACCTTATTTTCCCTAAAAGCCTTTTTGTTTTTAGGGTGCAGTTTAACAGAATGCAGTGTGATTTTTCGGGAACAAATTTATCCAACTGTGATAGAATTACATATGTTTACTGATAAAATTTGAAATGCCATGAATGACATATGGGTGTTTTTGGTATTGTGGTTAAGTAATGGCTTTTAAATATTTAATTCAAACTCTTTCAGTGTGTTTTGAGAAAGTATTTTAAGTAACTAATATTTCTTTGAATATATAGGAGTGTAAGTAATGACTGGCATCCACAGGGAACTTAATTAAGTCCTAAAATTTTAAGGGTTTATTAAAAGAATTTAGAGTCTAACTTTTCTAAAACATCATGAACATTTTTAATCAATCATATCCTGAACATTTCACTGTAAAAGTTCAAAATAAAAAAGAAATTACTAAGGCTACATGGAATTACAATAATTTGAAATTTAAACTGTTTTGGGGAAATTTTTGTTGTCTATCCTTTTCCAAAATAAAATATTTTCTCTCTTTAAAAGCTTAAAGGTTTAATGAAACTAATTGATAATGTAGGTGACTTGTATTAGATTTATATGCATAAAATAGTCTACCGTTACCTCTTTCCTATTTTTAAAAAACTTTTATTTAATATTTTTTCCCTTTTTCAGTTAAAGTCTTTCTCTACTTCTTTCTTCAATTACTTCTTTCTTCCAGGTTCGTTTGTTTTTTTGGGGGGTGGCGGGGGAGGGAGGTGTGGCCCATCTGTGTGTAACATCCTGCTTATATAAGTGAAGGTCAGGCATCTGGCAGCCCCAGAAGTCTGAGCTAGCGCCAGGTAGGTTGATATGTCACAAGAGTTTCTGCACAAATGAGAAGAACCACAAGGTTTCTAGGGCACAGCCTGCTGTGGGTGGGTGTCTAGGCTAATATTTCTCCACTTGGGGGAAGTTTCTAGCTCTGCTTTGAACCCAATCCCCTATTCACACAGTTTCCTAATAACCTTTGTTACCTAGTTTTGAGGACAAGGACAGGTGAAGAAGCTTGTGGCAAGACCGAGAAGAGTGTGGTGGTGTTAGAAGGAGGAGGCCCATTTAGAGCCACAGGAAGGAAAGCCTAATGACAAAGAGAGGATGAACCATAAAAATGAAGCACAGAAATGCATAGATGTCAGTTACTGAGATCAGGGCCCAGGCCCTGTATACTCTCCATTGAACCCTGGTGGCTGTCAGTAATGTTCATCATTGGCCTCATCATCCATTGAAGTTGAGATTATGTTTATCATAATCCATTTAAGAAGTCAGGGAAGTGCATAACACTCTTGAATTTTTTAAAAAAGATTTTATTTATTTGTTTTCAGAGAAAGGGAAGGGAGGGAGAAAGAGAGGGAGAAAAACATCAGTGTGTGGTTGCCTCTTCTGCGCCCTCAACTGGGGACCTGGCCCGCAACCCAGGCATGTGCCCTGACTGGTACTAGAACCGGCGACCTTTTGGTTTGCAGGCCAGTCCTCAATCCATGAAGCCACAGCAGCTAGGGCCTGGTATTTTTAAATATCACATATAAAGGCAGGCAAGTCAAGAAATTAACTTTTATTTTTCTCACAAGATGTCAGATTCTAGCATTTTTGTAAGTTTTCTTCCTGCCTTTCCCCTTATATCCACTGAGATGCTATTTTCACAAAAGACTTTTTGTCTCTTCTCTTTAAAGATAGACCCTTTATTTTAATCTCTCTTAATGTTCTTTTATGGTGCGCTTTCAGATACATCTCAATATCCCCCATATTCTTCATAGGAGCAGACTGTGAATCCTGCGTGAACACAATGATTAATTTCTTGCAGCTTTGCCCTCTAGGCCCCGTACTTCTGCTCTGTTAGCCAAACTTCTTGCATAGTTGTATACATTTATTGACACTTTTTTTTTGTCCCACACATTTCTCAAGCTCCTTGTCCATTCTACTCTGCAGGAGTTCAAAGAATTCGTTTGAGCTACTGTCATCAGCAGCTCTTTCTAATATTTACTTATTCAACGAGTACTGAGCGCTGTTCCAGGGGCTGGGGAAAGAGAACGAATGCATAGCAGTTCATGCCCTTGAGCAGTTTACATCCTAGTGGGAGAGGAAGACAAACAAATCAATAAAGGCAGCTGGATAGTGAAGCCAAACCAGTGCGATGTCATGAGGAGGGAGGAGCAACAACAGAAGAGGGGGCCTGAGCAGAACCTTGAGGCAGAGATTCCTGAGATCCAACCAAGTAATAAGAAGGAGTTGGCTGGGGAAGAACATTCTAGGCAGAGTGAGCAGCAAAGACAAAGATTCCTGAGGCAGGAATCAGGTTTGTGGAAAAGAAAACTTGTCCCTTGTGCTTGAAGCTCAGTGTGGTGAATCCTGTGGGCTCCCTGCTCAGGGGGTGCCCCGGGTAAGTGGCAGCCCTTCCTTCCAGGCCTGAGCGGTGATATCCTCCAGATGTCCACAGGGCTGGCCCTCTTGCTTCAGTGGGACCAATGGTGGGTGCATTTGTTTGACCTCAGGCCACATTTTCCCTTGGCGTTTCCCCATCCTCCTGCCCTGCCTCCTCACTCCCTTTCTGAGAGCATGTCCTCAATAAATTAGGTGGACAAGAATCCTTGCTTAGCTCTATTTGTAGGAAACCCTGACCTAAGACACATGAGTAAACTTTTTGACTTATTCCCCCCCTGAGTTCCAGATCCTTAGATGGGTGCCTACCTTATATGTCCACTTGAATGTTCCAAAGATACCTAAGAGTACAAATGTAGAAAAATGGAATTCAAGATAATTTCCCCTGTCCTCAAGCTTTGGTTCTTCCTGTACCCACTCCTTTAGTTTGTGACGTCACCTCTCACCTAATTATGCCAAGAATTCAGAGTTGAGCTTAGATTTTCCCTTTCCATTCAACCTCATATCCATTCCTCCTGAATGTCTCTCCCCTCCTTTGTCTCTCCATCTCCACTTTTATTGCTTTAGTTCAGAGCCTTGACTGAGCTATTGTCTTTGTCTCCCAAGCAGTCTCCTCACCTCCCCTCACTCACTCCTCCAATCCATTTCTACAAGTTACCCTATTGTAAAATGAAAAATCCCATCTAGCCACCCTTCTGCTGTTAGTCCTTTAGTGCCTTCCTGTTGGATTAAATGGCAGCTTCCTGTAGGAAAAACTGCCTTATTTCCTAGTGGGGCTTCCAGTGCCCATTACGCTCTGGCATGGCCACCTCTCCCCCAGCCTTCACAGCTGCCACCGCTCTGTGCACTGCTCAGTTGTTTCTTCAGACAGCTTCCAGTTTCAGGCCTGACCTGTTAGTCCTGTTCCTCAGGTGCCCATCCCCTCCTGAGCAGTGCGTAGAGCCTCAGCTTATGCTGCCTCCTCCAAGAAGCCTTCTGTGAGCCACTCAAGGAACATTATTTTGTGTCTAATGAAAGTGCTCTGAAAACACTCCTATCAGTGTATTGTGATCACTCGCTTTATTATTATTTTTTATAAATTAAAAAATTTCTTTTATTGATTCTAGAGGGGAAGGGAGGAAGAAAGAGAGAGAAACCTTGATGTGAGAGAGAAACATCAGTCGGTTTGCTTCTTGCTCTCAGGGACTGAACCTGACTGGGAATCAAACTGGCAACCTTTTGGTTTGGAGATGACACCCAACCAACTGAGCTACACTCGTCAGGGTCCCTTGCTTTATTTTTAAGCACTGATTGGGTTTCTGGAATGCAGAGAACATGGTTGTTCACATTGCTGGGCACAGCAGTATATGCTTTAAAAAAAATTTTTTTTTAAAATTTGTTTGTTCGTTTACTTATTTTTAGAGAGAGGGGAAAGGAGAAGGAGAGGGAGAGAAACATCACTGTGTGGTTGCCTTTCACGCGCCCCCAACTGAGGACCTGACGTGCAACCTAGTCATGTGCCTTGACTGGGAATCGAACCAGTGACACTTGGTTCGCAGGCCAACGCTCAATCCACTGAGCCACAGCAGCCAGGGCAGTACATGCTTTTTGATTGAATAAATAAAAGAATAGAGAAACTTTGTGTTAAGTTTTTGGCTTTCATACAGGATAGCTTAGTGGATACCAGTGCTGTACATGCTCTTATCCATCAACTCTATAGAAAATAGGAACTACTTAGATTAAATGACTAAAGATAACACTTCTAATGTGGATTTTCCCTGGGGAACATTGGCTGACTTGGGAAGGAAGAATAACGAAGCCCTAAGATATGGACTTGTGAAATTCATTAATTTGTTAGATATTCATTTAATACTTGCTAGATGCCTTGTGTTTTGTCATGTGCTTTGCAGGAATAAAAAAAACGATGCTGTTGATACTGTTTGTTCCTCAAGGGCCTCAGAATGGGGAAAATGCCAATAATACAAGAGAGTTTTATGAGGCAGCATGTGACTAAATCCTAAATGACTCAAATAAGAAGTGCAGTTGGTTCTGGGAGAGGAGTCTTTGTAGGCTGGAGGGCTGAGCAATCATAAACAAAATCTCAGATTTTTGAAAGACTTATTGAAATGAAGTTTGCTATGCAGAAATGATGTTCATATAACTTAATAGTTTCCAGATATTAAGGAGATAGCTCTCTCTTGGCTTTGGTGAAGAAGGGCGTACGTAATACTTGTGTTTGATGAAGAACTTTTTGTAAGATTTTTGTAGTGAGCTTTGTGTGTGTGTGTGTTGCAGAAAAAATAAAATTCATTTTCTTCAGAAGGATTTGTCACTCAGAAGAATGAAGGTGAAGTAAAGATGGTTTGCAAATGGGGGTGGGGGAGATAATTCCTTTAAACCAATTAGGGTTTGAAGGGAAAATGCTTCTCCCTGAGCTTTCTGATTTATAAGTGTGCACTCAGCCCTGGGAGCTGTGGGAATATTGGCCACTCATCACCGACACAATAGTTACCTCCTCTAGTACTGTAATTTCTTAATTAAATGAATATCTATGAGGTCACATTTTATGCCTGATGTTTTGTTTTGTTTTTTTTAATTCTCTGCATATTTCTCAGTTGTTTCCTTGTGTCTTAATCTAGTTTATGCCCTTTTGTGGTTGTTTTCTGAGGACAGGAAATACTTTATAAACAAGGATGAATTGTTGATCAAGCACTCTCCTGTAGGGGGCGCTATGAGAGTAGCAGTTTGGCATTCTTCCTAGCCACCCAGCACCATGTGGCATGACTTGACACAATTAGCCTAAAGACAGCGGGGTCTGGTTGGTGTTGGTATTTTACTTTTGACAGTGTTATGAGCCTAACCCACCAAGAATTCTGCAGGCTCATAACTGTATTGTATCATTTTAGACCATAAATGCTACCTGTGCATTTTTTAATTACCTCATGTATTTGGTGCATTCTTATTTTAGGGTCCCCTTTATGCCCCATTTGCGTATGACAAATATATGCGCATAGACCCATTAAACCATTTTAGTGGCTTTTGCAGCATGAATGATGGTAGCCTAAATGTGGCCTTCTCTAGGACCTCAGATTACTGTTTAATGGGGTTGTCACTCAAGATCCTTACTGGCTTCCTCCAGTGCTTTTAAAAAATTGAATTGAGCATGATGAGGTGCATCCCCTTGATTAAATGTTTTTCCTCCCATGCAATCACCATTAGCTGTTTGGCTCCAATTCTGTATTCTTTTGAAGCAGCCCTGCATTGCAAATCAATATCTTACCGAAGAGACAGTGTGCTGTGAATTGCCTGGCCAGCATATGCACAGTTACTTTGGCTGCAATGCTGCTGCAGAGCCCGGTTACTCTGCCTTCCTGGGAACTCCACAGGCAAGTGCATCGTGTCTGGAGAAAAAAAAAATAGATCTTTTTTGGGGAAAAAAATTGAACTGTTAAGGCTATTGATACTGAATGTTAGCATGTCCTTTGTGTTCTTCTGAATCATTTTTTGTCTTACTGCACTGAGAGTAGCTTCTCTGGGGTGGCTTCTGGGTTGTATGTGTGTGTGTGTGTGTGTGTGTGTGTGTGTGTGGTTTTTTTTTTTTTTTTGCTTCTGCTTCCCCCTGTCTTGGTTGTAGTACGGCCGTACCATTTCAGCTTGCTAGTGCAGAACGATGTGAATTCAGTTACTGGATGAGCCTGGCCTGGTGCAAACCCACTGCTAGAGACATGTGAAGGAGTTCCAGGTGAATCGAGCCTGAGGGAGACAACAGTGAAACGGTAAGAGGGAGGACACTTAAAATTAGAGCAGCGGTTTTAATTTGGAACATCTCGGCAAGTCTGAATCCTGACTCACTCATTTACAACTTGAAAAGGATTCATTTTATGCATGTCATTTTACTCATCCCCTTCCATTTAACTGCCAAAACCGTCACAGATTGATCAAGGGGGTATTTAAATTAGTGATCTGACAGGGGGTTTCTCATGGGAGAGTCTCTTGAGGCTCCGGAGGCTACTGCTTGTAGTTTGTAAACACCAGTAGCAGTGCTAAATGAGGAAAAGGCTTCGCGACTGTGCTTCTTTGCCATAGCTGAGTCTTATTTCTTCGGAAACTTGTCTTATTTATTACAGCTTAAAGAGATTGTTTTGCCTGGCTAGGCTTGGCTGCATGCCCTCTGAGTCAAGGTAGTGAAGGACGGGAGACCACTTTTTTCATTTGGGTAAACTGATCCCTATGAATTAGCTGGGTTGGATCTGAGTGAAATAAACATCTCTGATATATTAGGGATCTGGGGCTTCCTCCCTGCTCATCCCATCCCCCTCCCCTGTGGAGCACAGAAACGCACCTGCTTTAAGTGTTTGCTGCCTGGTAGAGATCAGTGTGCTGGTGTTTTGTATCATTACACCTGTAGTGGTTATGCTTTCATGTGTGGAAGTGACGGTCCTTCATGCGGCTCTGCTTGAAGTGCTGGCTCCAGTGGTGGACCATTAAGCATTTTGGATGCAAACGGAGAACCTCTGTGTGCTCCAAGGACTGGGGCAGCAGACAGGCTACTCCAAAATGAGGCTTACCAGATCGTGAAAAAGATAACAATTGAGAGACAGAAATGTAAACCTTGATATATCTACAGAGGTTGAATTCCTATTTCCTTTGTTAATTGGCACAGAGTATAGTAGGTAGGGTTGGTTGAAGTTGAAGGGCATGTTTTAATATTGTTCAAAGTGAGGCTACTTTGGTCCTGGTGAATTTATAAGGATATATTTATTATACAGTTGCTGAATGTTAAGGATGTCGCATTCGATTTTTTTGCTTTAAAAAATTCTGCTTATGTATATTTAACTCATTAAGTCCTGTAAAATATAAGTGATGTAGGTAGTGAATATTAGTTGAGAACATCATGAGAACTTGCTGTAGCACGCTGGCCATAAGCCAGTTGTGCATAATTTTGTGGCATAGGCATTTTTAAGAAAGAACATCCGATTATTTGATAGGCTAACTGAGAGAAATATTGATAATATATTAGGGTTCACTAGAATTTTTTTTGGGGGGGAGGAGCCTTCAATATTGCTTCTGTATATACTTAATGTTTATTGTAAAGGTTGGACATTGATTTTTGGGAATGAATATTTGAATATTCTTCCAAAGAGAATTCAGAATTTTTGCTATTTTGACTTTTTAAATTATTTTTTATTTCCCATGCCTCAGTTGTTATTTTAAGTTTATTTTAAATGAACTCTTTTTCTATTCAGAAGATGGTATGCCCTACGTTTGCTTTTTCTGAGAGTGATATATTCTAGCTATTTATATTTTTACCTTCACTGTGTAAGCTGTGAGGTTTATTCTTTCACTCTGTGACAGAAGGAGTTGTACATTTGCAAAAAGTAAGTAATTTTTAAAAGAGGAATAAATAGTAGAGCGATAATATAACATTGCTTTTATAGTCATGCATTTTTTATTTCCTCATTGTACAGACATTTATTAGCTATCTACCATGTGTAGAAAATGGTAGGACATGCTGTGCGGAAGTACAGAGGAAATAGATACAGTCCCTTCTTTGAACTGAAGGAGCTTAGATATAATAGCATAGGTATTTTTCTCTGGAATATGCTCCATTATACTTTCTAATGAATAGTAAATTTAATGCTTTTTGAATATTCTGTTTCCCATTTAGGAAAGTCCTTTGTCTATTTTTGTTTAATCATCTATTTACAGACATTTATGAAGGTTCTACTGTGTAGTAGTGTAGCTACTGTGTATCAATAAATAAAATAGATCTGGCCCCTGTCTTCAAGGAACTTACAATCTATTCCTTTTAAAATATTTCAAGAAGAAATTTTGGAGCACTTTTTTTTTTCCATTTGGGCATTTATGAAACAGATATTATATGTTTTGACTTTTTTTTCATTTTTAAATTGCAGTATAAAATATACGTAACAAACTTGATCATTTTTAAGTGTATAGGTTATTGACAATAAGTATATCACAGTATTTGTTACCATCACCGCTATCCATTTCTAGAACTTCTTCATCATCTCAAACAGAAACCCTGCCCGTTGAATAATAACTCCCCATCGCCCCTTCCCCCAGGTTCTGGTAATCTCCACTCTCCTTTCTGTGTCTATCAATTTGCCTAGTCAAGGTACCTCATGTCATATGAAGCAGAATCATACAGTCTTTGTCTTTTTGTGCTTGGTTTATTTCACTTAGCTTCGTTTTAAGGTTCATCCATGTTGTGGCATGTGTCAGGATTTCATTCTTTTTTAATGTATGCTTTGATTTTTATATGGAAAAGACAGCAATCCCTTCCCTTACCCCCCACCTTTATATGATTTCACTAAATCAAGTTTCCATATGGACAACATAATAGATAATTTGGAGATCCTAAAAACAAAGACCTTGCTGTCAGGGGCAGGGTATGAGGGTAGAAATGCTCTGAGGGGATGACCTGTGGGTATATTACATTTGGATTCTTAACATGTCCTGGTAACTGAGCATGGTAATTGGGCTGCTTACACTACCATGTCAGTTCTTTGCTGATGGAGAGCAACATCGTCGTCGGCAGCCGTCCGTCTCGAGAGACGATGGTGTAGCTTCTTAAGAGTCTATCTGCACCGCCGAGAATGGCTGTGCAGTCCGACTCGGGAGTGACATGGTATCTGTCTCCTCCCGTGTTGAATCGACATCTTGCGATGATGCTGAAGCTACAGAGCCTGGGCAGGGTAATATGGAGGGTCTGCTGTTGCCCATGCAGCAGTCCCCCCCTCTCTTCGCAGCTGAAGGGTCCAAGGGAAAGACGGAGTCGATACAGCTTGGGTTCAGGTGCGCCGCAGGAGTTGCCGGTGTTGACTACAACGTCAAACCGCCTTAGGGACTCCGGCTCCGGATTTTCTGTCGGGGTTTACTCCCTTAGCCTTTCCCCTGAAGAGGTATGCCTCAAGGCAGCGGAGGTTTTTTGGAGTCAGAGTTTTCCTTCTCTGATGTACCCTGACTGGAAGATCGAACCAGCGACACAGCTCGCAGGCCGACGCTCAATCCACTGAGCTAAACCAGCCAGGGCAAGATGGAGAGCAACAACCAGTTGAAATATTAAGTGGAAGGCTGGCCTGTGGCTTTTGTCATTATTAACATTTGAATTGCACTCACTCTGCTTCTAGTACCTTACTCTAACTTTATAAGCAAAGTCTGATCTTGCTGAGGTTCTCTTCCAGGACTGGAGACTTAGAGCTGGCAGGTATTTCAGCAATTGTATTATCTCATTGACTGATCATCATTCATTCAGTCAATGGGAGAGTCTCCTGATGCTTGCTGCAAGCCTGTGTTCACGCCCCATGGCTGTTCTCGGTGGGCACTCAATCTGGAAACCCCAGTTACCTCTGAGTTAGACGGAGAGTTGTGAGAGAGGGTGTACTCTTGAATGTCATATTAAGCAGTTTTCCATTGGATGAGGTAAGCCTGACTTCATCATATAGCATTCTCTTACTCAAATTTCTGTTTGTTTTTTTTTTTTTTTCCTGATAGAGGATCCTTTTTAGAAAGATGAGTTAATTCTCCCAGAGCTGTTCATTTATCTGTCATCAGCTGATTTGATGATTATTAACGTTTAATAAAGGAGTCAGGAAACACAAACATGTATGGAGGAGGAAGAGTCAACTGGCAACGTTCCAACATCCCACTTCTCCATCAGCCTGTCCTATTTAATGAATCTTATGCTTTCTCCCCCACCCTGCTTCCACCACCACTTAGCTTTTCATTTCTGACTTTTGATAGGAGGCAAAATTTGGATGGTGGAAGTTGGGCAGAGGAGAAGATCGATCAGAAAACTTTAAAGCACAAAGTAGTTACTTTGCTCAGCTTTAAAAGTACTACTTTTTCTTTTTCTTTCTTTCTTTCTTTTTCTTTTGGCACCAGAAGAAAGAATGAGAGAAGTGTTCCAGATCAGGTCTGTCATTTTCATGTTTCTTGTAGGATAGAGGTTCCAGGGGAGACAATCCGATGGTCAACAGCTTGGGCTTTGTAGTCAGGGTCCTGGGATAAATCTTGTTTCTTCTGCTCACTCTCTCCGTGGCCTTGGACATGTCTCTGAATTCTTATAGGCCTCAATGTAATCATCTGGAAAATAAGGATAATAATAGTACCTCATGGGCTTGTTGGAGAGATTTATTGAGAAACTACATATAAAGCACTTTTTTTCATAGTAACTGTTATGTAAGAGCTCAAAAATAGCCACCATCATCATTGCCATCATTACATAGAAATCTTTAATTTCCACCTGTCTTTTCTATCAACTTGCGTTGTATCTCACTTAGGCTCCTTCTTCAGATTGTTTGATTATTGAGCATACATGACAATTTCTTAATGTTCTTGGGTTTGAGTGTATAAAAGGAGGATGTGAAAGAATGCTCCAGTATTCTATTTATTGTCTGGCAGGTTTGGGAAGGGGAGATATTCTATAGATTTTCTCTCCTGCCCAGCTGATATGAGTTTGCCCCCGCTGCTTATCCCTCAGCTAAATGAGATTTCGCTAAAAATACAGAGATGACAGTGACATGCTCCTGGAGTAATGGGGGTTGCTTTCAGGTGGCAGACAAGCAGCAGGGTGTGTGTGTCCCACTGCTCTGCTCTATTCACCTTGAGTAGCTGAGTTAGGATTCACTATTGACTTGTCTCAGCCATAGGAAAGGTTTATAGAACCAGTCCTCATGAAATCAGTTAGGACTTTATTATTAATGGATTGCTGCCAAATCTATTATTGCTGAAATTTCAGCTCTTTACAATAGATAGACCAGTTGTTAAAGCTGCATTGAAGGCTGCATTCTATTTTCTCCCCAAAGGTTCATTGTTCCCTGTGTTTCTCTTCATAAGCTCTGTGTGGTTAGTGACCCATATATGATTCTCTGAACAATTTAAGAGCTTCAAAAGTCAATCCTACATTCAATGATGCCCTATATTTTTCCTGAATTCTTTGGTGGGGTTTGCATCGAGATTTATTCTATGAGAATAAAAGCATTAAACTTTTAAACTTTGTAACATCACTCATGACATTAATCATGAAATCATTATCCAAGCATTAATAATGCATTTAAATTTTATTAAAAAGATAGTTATTGTAGGTAAGGAGATGTGAGTTGTCTTTATATAGCCATCTATTTCAGAGTAAGAAGATAATACACAAGTTTATTTCTCCTTCAGGAGAGGAATTTAAAAATATTTGTAATATTTATTTTTAAATGCCGTTCATATGGTTACCAGGGGAAAGAGACCCAGGTCCTGGTGGATCAGTCAGTATCTTCAGTAGTGTCTTTACAGTTTTCATTTTTAATGTTGTTTTGCCTTCTGGATGCTTTATCTTACTTGAGGGACAGAATAGTGAGCTACAGATATCTGGAAAGTGTAAGTATGACGGAAAAACTAGCCTGGTTTCGTTCAAAGACGCTATGGGTGGTGCAGTGAAACTCAGAAGAGAAACAAAACAGAATTTGGAAGACACCTGAGACTGTTATTTGCACAGCCTTTGAGACAAATGACAGCTGCGCTGGTCCTCGTGATTTAAAAAAAAAAAACCTCAACTCTAAGCACATGTGTACAGGTGGAACGCATGCTGAACCATGTTATTCATTTCAAATATCTGTGAACCTGAGTTCAGCCCAATCTTTTATTGATTATTAGTGCTTCTGATACAGTAGATGTTTTTAAATTACTGTGGTTCATATTGACCAGCCCCTCTTACCAGGTTATTTCACACCTCTACACGGTGAAAACCCAGACTGGTTTTGCCTTCTCAAGTAGGGCCCAAGACAAAAATCTAATAGAAATAAAATCTATATTTAAATCTGTAATGTCTATGGTGGGGGGAGGAGGAGTGTCCCTATTTTCAGGCATGGAGTTTTTTTTCTAGAGCAAAAGCTTTAAGAGAATACTATATCTTGATGAAGAAACTAATTGGCCATGCAGTGTGAGCCACTTTGTGGCTCGATTCTTCTGTTTTGTCAAGAATGGGTATTCCACTTTCCACTGCGGCTCTGGGAGTTTTGTAGGTTAGAACAGGCTGTGCTTTGTGGAATTGCAACAAAGCCACTCCCTTGTTGTGTGTGGGGATTCTCATTGCATGCACCCTACGTTAGAGCCCTCTGACTATAAATGGATGGGGAGGCAATATAGATGTCCACTCTGTTTTACTTTCCAACAGTATATATTCATTTGGCAATAGGATGTGAATGCTACTCTCCTGACTCTGTCTTTTCTTCACGATGGAATTTTAACCAGCATGTAATTATGGAGGTCAAGTGAGAGTCAGAAAATTCACATATATTCTTTTTTTTCCCCTCAATCTTTTTGGGATATTTAGTAAGTTTTTAGTGGAAACAATGATCCAGACTCACAGAATTGCCATATCCTTCTGTTTTGGATTATGTGTTCATATCCTTTGTCCAACCTGGGGTAGGAAATGTTCAGTTATGCCTTGCAGACAAAAGACTTTCCCCCTAACCCCCCACCCAGGGGAGGATCTGTTTTAGGATACACTGTACTCTTCATAGCTGTAAGTTCCTTTTAAAAATCTTGTTTCTGGATCCTGAAATGACTTCCTTTTAATTTTTTTGAAGCTGCTAAATAAACTCCGGTAAATAAAGAGCAAAGCAAGGCTCTGGGTTCAATTCTCCTTAGAATAATTTTGCGGTAATATTTTTTATAGATATAGTAGCCAATGGCAAAACCATGCTTTTGTCTTAAAACGTATACATGCATACACTTCTTTTATTTATTTATTTTTGGTGACATTGGTTAATAAAATTATGTAAGTTTCAGGTGTACAAAACTGTAATACATCATCTTGTATTGTGTGTTCACCATCCCAAGTCAAGTTTCCCTCCATCAACAATTTGTCCCCCTTTATTTCTCCTACCTTCCCACTAAATCCATCAATCTCTATGCAAGAAGTAATGTTATAAATGCTATTATAACCCATGTATATTTTTCTGTTTTTGTTACTCTAATCCTGTTGGTTTTTAAAATTTTATAAATATATTGGGTGTACCCACTCTAAATATATTGGTGTACCTTATCATAAAACTTTATTTCAGAGTTCAAAATTATATTAAAGGATTATCTGAAGTTACCATGATTTTTTTAATGGGACATTTGAGTGAAATGTTTACCCTAGGAATATTGAAATGATTATCACTCATATTGTACCCAGAGACCGAAGCAAAATTTGTCTCTGAAAGACTTGACCTTTCTCACAATCTCAGTTCCTTAACAGGCCATGGTAGCAGAACCTGTCGTTATGCAGCTTAGGGCACTGCGCCTCCAGCTTCCACGGGCACACGCATCCTTGGGGGAGCTTGTTAAAATTTGGGTTTTGACTCAGTGGAACTGTGGGAAGGGCAAGGGAGAGGCCTGAAATCCCAGGTGATGTCAGTGCTTGCTGGTGTATGACCAGCAAGAGGTTAGAGAATATTCCAGATAAAATTCTGATTCCCAAAGATAACTACATTCTAACAATAGAGATGGTATTTTTATCTTTACTGTGAGTGACCATGAAACCTAATGTTAAATTTTTCATCATGACTTGGACGAAATAAAGAACCTAACGGCCAGTAAATATATGCCTCTATCTATGTGAGCCTGTGATTTACACTGTCTTTTATATCTAAAACAAGTGTATAATTGTAACAGAAGAGAAAGCAACAAAATAATATCTTAACGAAATATATTCAAAATTTAAGCTGCTGGGAAGACCGCCTAAATATTTCATAATAGAGTTAGCAAAACATTTATTAAGCCTCTTGGTGGTAAGTAAGCATTTTAGCCCAGTAAGGGTTGTAACAAAACCACAGTCACTGAAGCAGCAGCATAAAGGAATGCAATGTCCTTAAGAGTTCTCGCTTCAGCTGTGTCCATTAGCCATGGAGTCGGGATTTAAATAAAACTAGGTCAGACCCCAAAGAAACCGGTCAATGGAAAAATAAGCATTTTTAAATTAAATCACAACAACAGACATTGCATTCTGGTGAGTGAGAACAGCTGGTGAAAGCCTTTCCGTTGACTGGAAAAGATCTAGGCTCAGGAGGTGCCTTACTGTTATGTAGTTTTCTCAGGGCTGATTTTTAAAAAATGGCCTGTGTTTAGTTAAAGGGGAAGGCTTATAATAGGTTAAACAATCCATTTTTGAGTAAATATTAACAGAATACCCATTTCATGCTGTCTTTTGGGCTTTGGGAACATTAAAGAAACGGAAGGTATGATTTTTGTTTACAGTCTGGTCATAGAAATATGATGAACACATGAGAAACAGAGTGAAACAAAAACCTCCTTCCATCCCAGCAAAATTAACCAAGTGCACGAAAACAAATTTCACAGTTTCGTATGAAAGCATGAAAGACAGCATATATTTAAGGGACACATTACGAGGTACAGTCTAAAAATGACGTAGCTCTCAGTGAGGGCATTTTTGGTTGCGACAGTGACATAGGGGCACAACTAGCATTCAGTGGGCAGGACCAAGGTTGCCAAAAGTCCTACAATGTCACTGCTGTACCATACTGCGCACCAGTAATTCCTCAGTCCAGAGGCTCAGGACCCCATCCCTGAGAAACAGTGCAGGATCTTAGACTTAAGGAAGACCCGCAGAGACTGAGCTGTCAGAGATGTTCATGGTGTGAACCTGTTTTCTTCCTTTCTAAACCCTGATAACCTAAGGGAAATGGAATACACAAGGAAGCACAAAGTGACTTTATGTGTCTATCCTTATCTAGTTGATCCATTTAAAATCATTTACCATCTGCAAACCAGTGCCTAGAGTTCATAATAGAATGGTCGAGCTGTAAAAGATCTTAAGAGCTGTTTACTCCAGCTGCCTCATTGTACAGAAGAGAAAACCGAGACCTGGAGAGTGTAAGTGGCTTATTTTAAGTCTAGTTCTGACTTAGGTGAGGAGCAGGCTTGCCTGTGTATTATCTAGTGTTCTGAAGGTGATTTGGGGGAAGTTCTGATAAAACATAGCTGTACGTAAAAGTGTACTCATGCTTATATCCCTCTGTATATTATATAGCTATCTCATCCTGTATCTTCGTTCCATTTAGTCATTCACATTGCCACCTCCACCACACACACACACACACACGTGAGAAAAGAAAGAAAAAGACTATAACAAAAGAGAGGACAGCTTACTTTTATTAATTTATTTTTAATTTTAAAAGATTTTATTTATTTACTTTTAGAGAGAGGAAAGGAGGGAGAAAGGGAGAGAATTGATGCAAAAGAGAAACATCAATTGGTTTCCTCATGTGCCTTGAGTAGGGATCGAACCCACAACCCAGGCACGTGCCCTGACTGGGAATTGAACGAGTGACCTTTCGCTTTGCAGGATGACAACCAACCAATTGAGCCATGCTGGTCAGGGCAAGACAGAATACTTTTAGATCTTACAGGTTTAAGTTAGAGATGAAGGCAGGTGTCATGGGTTATGATTTCATTAGTATTAGAAATTCCTACCCCCACCCCAAACACCTCGTCCACCTATGCCCTAATAGCTGAAATTTCTTTTACAAGAGATGAAGCTTTTTATTCTATATTGCTTGAAGTTCAGATAATTCTGGGAGGAATGATACTTTCATCTAAGTGTTCAAAAACATAAATGACTGATAGTGGTTTTTTATTTGGAGTAGATTTTGAGAAATGAATCTATGTAGCAGAAAGCCATCAGGCCCTCACTGTGTAATGGGTGAAGGGAAAATCAAGTGTAAGAGGTTGTTGGAGTGTCAAGATTTTTGCTTCTTTCCGTTTTGCATTGGACTTGTGACGAATGTTCCTTTTATGAATGCTAAAAGACAGTGACTTAGCTAATGTGTGATGCATGATGTGTATTTTCTGTGGGTCAACTCTAAGTCTTTTCAACTAGTTCTTTTTCTGGTGTCTGCCTTCTTGAAAAGTGTGGAGTGAAGAGGTAGGGAAGATCACATTCTGACTCAGTAAAATGCCGATCCCCAGAAAATGGGTGATTCAAAGGGACAAATTTCAGCCCAAATGAATTCACTTGAAATGAGTGCCAACCATAACTTAATTAAGTTATGCTCTTTCAAATCCACTGCTGTGAGTACGGTAGACAGTCATCCAGATCTTACATAGCTCCAAGCTAAAATTGTAGGTCAAACTGTGACTTTTGGAGCCTCCAACACTGTTTGAATTTCTAACAATTTTTACGGAGTTTTGAGTCTGCCCGCTAGCGGACAGACCCCTGTTAATAATGAATGAACCAAAATAATCGATTCAGATGAATACCCAAATGTGTGCATCTCTAACCTTGTTTAAAATTCAAGCTTCTATTGAATTTACTGGAAAAAAAGATCAGGGATTTATTTTGGTATTTGTGATGATTTTTTTCTCTTTATCTGTTTTTAAATACCACGAGACATTGCTGCTTATGTAAATTTTGTCACTTCAGTTTCTAAAAGGAACAGCAAGAGTGAAAAATGCAGTCAGAGAGAAAATACATCCTTAATGCCTATTAATGTTGGAATGCCTGTTGTTTTCTGGCAGTACTGATAGGATAGCTATTTACAGTGATTGGCTTTGCGCAGAGGAACCAAAGGTGTTTTCTTCTGAACCGATGATTTGAGAACACCACTGTAACCTATGGAAACCCGTGTAAGGCAATAAGAAATCTTTACCAGACCCTTCAAGCAGAGATTTGAAGGAAGGATGCTCTTGAGATCTATAAATAAAGTGTTGATAAATAGTCTTTGCCCTTTGGAGGGGACAGTTGTGTTGTTGAGATTAAAGTATCCCCAAAAGAATAAATACAACCCAGGGTACACAAAATTTTGGAGCAGAATAAATGCACACTCTGGTGAATTCTTAATAAAGGATTCATCTGAGTGTGTGGGATTTAATCAACAAGGGTAATCTTTGAGAAGAGTCTTGAATAATATAGTCATCGGTCCATGGCTTGGTGATGGTGTGTCTTATGCTGAGGGCACAAAGAATGTGTAAGTGACAGTGAAAGATGATGGTGTATGAAATGTCCAAGGGTCTTCTGTGCCTGGAACATCCACAGTTAGTGGCTTTTGTATTTGGCCAAGTGCCCACGTCCTTAAATATATATATAGCTGGCTGGTTTGGCTCAGTGGATTGAGCGTCGGCCTGCGAGCTAAGTGTCGCTGGTTCGATCTTCCAGTCAGGGCACATCAGAGAAGGAAAACTCTGACTCCAAAAAACCTCCGCTGCCTTGCGGCATACCTCTTCAGGGGAAAGGCTAAGGGAGTAAACCCCGACAGAAAATCCGGAGCCGGAGTCCCTAAGGCGGTTTGACGTTGTACTCAACACCGGCAACTCCTGCGGCGCACCTGAAGCCAAGCTATTGACTCCGTCTTTCCCTTGGACCCTTCAGCTGCGAAGAGAGGGGGGGTCTGCTGCATGGGCAACAGCAGACCCTCCATATCACCCTGCCCAGGCTCTGTAGCTTCAGCTTCACTGGAGAGGACACTCCAGCGTCATCGCAAGATGTCGATTCAACACGGGAGGAGACAGATACCGTGTCACTCCCGAGTCGGACTGCACAGCCATTCTCGGCGGTGCAGATAGACTCTTAAGAAGCTACATCATCGTCTCTCGAGACGGACGGCTGCCGACGATATAGCTGTTCAATAACATAATTTTTAAAACCATTTTCTCAGTTGTTTCAGTATTGATTACTGACAATTAAATTTCTTTAATTTCAAAAATTAATTTAGTGTGACTAATTATGTTAACCTATTTCAGACACCTTAAAGAAAATTTGCACAAATATGATTATTTCCAGTTTCTTATCCTATTTTAAAACACCAACTCTGTCGGTTTAATTAATTTCAATATTGTTTCTATATTTCTTTGTATACCTTCCTAAGATTATAGATTTATTTATTTAGATACCTTCCAGGTGTCTCAGTAATAAGATTTTTTGAATCTTCTTGGTGTTTTGTAATGTTTACAAATCCACAAGTAACACAGTGTCTTCTCAGAATAGCCAGGGTTATAGGATCTGAGTTGTGGACTGTTAGGGTCTTGGTTGCTTTTTCCAAAGTGATTCAGATCTGCGTCACTGGTTAGCAGTGAAGTTGAGTTTTCTTTCTAAGGATTAAATTTCCCATAGTTATTAAAATTTAACTAATTTCCAAAACAATGCTTTCCACACTGGTTGCATGTAAATTCTCTGCAATGAATCTGGTATCTACCCACCAGATATATACATTCTCTGTAAAACATTGCTTAGGTGACATCACATACGCTTTTGTCCATTATTTTCTTATATTGACCCAGTCTGTCATCATTGGAACATCTTGTGTTGCTGATCTTGCTATACTTGTTCTGCTTAGACCCTCTCACAACAGGTTTGTATCAGTCCTTCTTCTTGGTACAGTTCCTACCTTTGATCCTTGGCTTACTCACAGTTCCATGTGTTAAAAAACCAACCGTACCTGTTGTAGTCTCCCTTCCTTTATGACTGCCATTTGCCATTTACATTAACTTTCCTCTCTTGAAATCAAAACAATCTCATGGTTTTTCAATAACTCAACTTGTTCCATTTAACCATAATTTTATTTTCCTTTTGATGCTCAAATGCATAATCACAGTTTAGTCAATAAGAACCCTGATAGGCAGACCCCTTTGTCTTTTAGCATTGTCCCTGACATTTTGGAAAGGATCCAAGTTTTCTGGTAACAACTGGCTATTTCACAGCTGTTTTCGTGCTTCCTGCCCTGTGAACTGGAATCAGGTCACTTTTCAAGGATTCCTCTTTTTCATAGTGGAGAATTGGAACATAGGCCAAAATCTTGGCACTAGGGGTATACATGAAAGTCAGTAAGTGGATCAAAGGGCTACTATTTAGTGGCTGGAAAAATCCTCTTTTTGAGGTTATGGGTTCCCATTAATTATTTTAAACTGGGCACACCAGGCTTCTACCCTCTAGTTTCTTATAGTATGAGGTTTTGTCTGTCATCAAGACTTTCTACTGCACTGGCTATTATAAGCATTTCGTTGTGGGAAAAAAAATTCTACCTGGGGAGGGGGAAAGTTTATTAGGATTGCTTACAGGTTGATAGAAGGATTCAAGTGAAGCTTGAGCACCAGGGCATAGCACCAAGGCATAATCTGGTTTCTAAAACCCTCTTTCATTGCTAGGGCTCCAGTCTGCTCACTCTTCTCTTTATGTACCCTGGACACTTAAATGATTTTATTCTACCAGCTGCCAGAAATTGCAGCTTTCTGAGGGAATGAGTAGGATTCGTACTTTTTACCTTGCCTGGATGCTTCTGTAGACCAAACCTTGCTTTTTCCAATTGGGGGTCAGTCTGCAGGGTGAGTTGCCTGACAAGCTCATGAGGTCAGACATGAGGCAGACTCCTCCCTTGCATTGTTATGAAGGGCCTGGATTCTGCTCTCTGTTGTGCTTGTGGTTAACAGAGATGGCCAGGTCACGTTTACGTTGTTTGTCCCAAAGATTGGAAACTTGAAACTTTTCCAGAACAGTCACTTTGCCCGATGTGGAAAACTCAAGTATAGATTACTTTCCTGGATGAAGATGCACACACAAAACTGGTGCTGGTACAGGTATTATTCACATAAACCCTGAACGAAGTGGAGACCAGTATAAATTGTGTGTAAACTTCATGATGTGCAGAGTTTACTCATGGGCTTTATGATGCTGATGGAGTTACATCAGACAGAAGAGTCTCGGTGTGTGGTCATTTATTAATAGTGGTCATAGAATCATCACTTGTTTTCTCCTGGATCTGATACAGTGTATCAAATTCAGAAAGTGGTATCTGCAACATGTTCCTAAGAACATTCTGCTCAAATATCAAAGTGCTTCAAGCAATTTCAATAAAGTGAGTGTATTAGTTTTCTATTGTGTGACGCGTTACCACAGACTTAACCAGGTTATTATCTCACCTTTTGTAGGTTAGAAGTCCAGACATGCCATAGCTGGTTTCTCTGCCCTAGGTCTTATTGGGCTGAAATCAAGGTATTGAGTGTGGTTGTAGTTCTGACCTGGAGCTCAGGATTTTCTTACAAGCACACTAGTTGTTGGCAGAACTTATTTTCTCATGGTTATAGTACCCTGGTCCCCATTTTCCTGCTGGTTGTCAGCCAGTGACCACTCTCAGCTCTTAGAGGCTATACCACAGACTGTGCCATGAAATGTTTGCTTTCTTGCCGGCTGGCCAAATTATATCTCTCTTCTGTGACTCGCTGGAAAACCTCCCAGCCTTTGAAGGGCTCTTTTGATTGGACCAAGCCAACCCAGGACAATCTCATTTGCTCTATCACATAATATAGTCATGGGCGTTATATCTCATCATCATATTCAACTCAAAAGGGAGAGGATTATTCAAAGGTGGGGAACTTTGAGTGTCATGTTAGAATTCTGCTGATCAGTCATCTTGTAGTTTAAAAAAATCTTACTTTTGCTGATAGCACTTTATGCATATATATATATATATGTTTATTATTTTTGTGTCAAGTCTGCTGCTTTTCTGGACAATAACTTTTGGGTAATGTCTCAGAGTTTTAGCCCTTTTTAGCAAGAGAGAATGAAAATTACTAATTTGAATGAACCTTCTTAAATCTGATTTATGAATTCGAAGAACCTTCTTGAGCTTTTCTGTGGGCCAGGCACTGAGTGAGACACTGTAGGAAAAGGGTGCAGGAATGCGGACAGCATCTCTGCCTGCATGGAAAAGGGCAAGAAGATCTGAGTCTCAAATGCGTTCTGCCGATGGGGTGCCTGGAAAACATTGTATCGGAAACCATGGTGGGATATTGATATATTTTAACATTTTTAGAAGAACTAGAAACTAACTAGCAAGATATACGTTTGTGAATGTAGTAAAATTACAACCATAGGCCTGTTTCCATATAAGTATACTGTTTCTAAGAAGTTTATTTTATATTAATAATTGTTTCCTGCTTGTTTTTTGTCACTTGCTAGTGGATGAAAAACTGATAAATGTGAAATGCTTAAGAATGTTTGTGGGCAATATTTGAAATTTAGAAAATTTTGTTGAAATGTTTTTTTCTTTGAAAAAATAATGGAAAAAAAGACAAAACCCAACAACACAAACCCTACTGCTATCTTAATATAGAATATCTTAGAGTAGCCAGTTTTCCACTGTTGCATAGTTTTTATTTAATTTTTATAATTATCAAGTGTGCCAGAGTCAACTCCATTAAATGAGAGGCTACCTGACTGAAAACATTTAAATATATGATCCTTACTGTAAGGCATGGGGAATGGGATGAGGGTTTACTTGCAGTAGGTTTTGTAACAATTTCTGTTGCTTAAATCATACAGACTCAGAGCGTTATCAAAATTTTCAATTGGAGTACCTCTGTCTCCTAAAGTTAACAACCTTATGAGGCTTAGTTTTGTCAGAAAGGGAAACATGAAGGGCAGAAAATGAAAGGTTTATATGAATTTATATGGTTTCACAAACTGGTTAAGAATGAAGTTCATTCTTCAGTTTTGATGATGTCCTCCCAGCTCTTCTTTTCTCTGCTGACATGTTGAGGTGACATTTGTCATGTAGCCCTTGCTAATATTTTGTGCTGTGGCTGTATTGATGTACATGTGCTATGAATTTATGTGTCATAGGAAATTTACCCCCCATATATCTAGATAACTTTTCACCATATATTTTCCTATAACTATAGGAAAAAAAGAGTGTCTATCTAAAAAAAAGCCCATTTTACTAAGATAGCTCAAAGACCTCAAATAAAAAAAGAATGTAGGTCTGAATAGAATGTACCATGTTCACAATACAGTGTACAGATGATGTGTTGTAGAATTGTGGACCTGAAACCTGTATAATTTTGTTAACCAGTGTCACCCCAATAAATTTAATAAAAAGGAGAATAAAAAAATGAGATCAAACAAACAAGCAAAAAGAATTTATCACATTTTTTGTGGCAAAACTAAGCTATTTCTGTGGGATTTGTGCTCCCTGGTGCCACTTCTAAGGATAGAGTTGAAGTCTAAACATGGTCACCACTTTCCCATTATTTATGTATCAATTAACTCTACATTTATATTGTTTTATATTATCATTCTGTACACATTTATCACCCCATTTGATTTATGTATGCACATGTAAATCTTCTTTCAGGTTAAGTAAGAAATAATATTTTATTTCTTTATAACATAGAGATTAGCTTCTTTCTGAAAGTGTCTCAGTAAATTGAAAGATCCATGATTTGCTTTTTACCCTTTAATTTTTGCTTCTTTTCAGCCTTGTTTTGTAGTTTTTGTATGTAGATCTTACACATATTTTGTCAGATTTCTCACTATTTTATACTGTTCGAAGCTGTTGAAATTGTGTTTTTCTGATTGTTGCTCGTGTCTAGAAATACAAATGATTTTTGCATATTGATTTTGTATTTTGTACCCTTGATAAACTTATGCATTAATTCTAGTGGTAATTTTTTTTTTTTTTTGGTATAGTTCTTTGGATTTTCTACATAGCCTGTAATGGTCTTCTGTGAATAAAGTTGGTTTTATTTTTTTCCTTTCCAATGTGAATGCTTTTTATTTCCTTTTTCTTGCCTTGTGGCCTTGTCTAGAACTTATAGTACAGCATTGAATTGAAGTGATGAGAGTGGGAGAGTGGACAGCCTTGATTTGTTCCTGGTCTTAGGTAAAAAGACATTAAGTTTCTCACCATTAACTTTTATGTTAGCTGTAGTTTTTTTGTAGATGCCCTTTAGCTGGTTGACGAAGTTTCCTTCTATTTTTAATTTGTTTAGTTTTTATCATGATTGGGTGCTAGATTTTGTCACTTGCTTTTTGTTAGTCTACTGAGATGATCATATGATTCTTTAAAAGATTTGTGTATTAGTTATCTACTGCTGCATAAAAATTTACCCCCAAACTTAGCATCTTAAAACAACAAATATTTCTTTTATCTCACATTATCTGTGGGATTATAATCCAGGTGCTCCTTAGCTGGGTGCCTCTGGCTCGGGGTCTCTCATGAGGTTCTTGTCAAGCAGAAGGCCAGGACTGTGGTAACACTAGCAGGCACAACTCATGTGGTTATTTGAGGCCTCAGTCCCTGTACACAGGTGCCTCTCCATGGGCTGCCGTCTGCTGTGGCAGCTGGCTTTCCCCACACCTAGTGATCTCAGAGAGAAGGACTGAGAGAGAGAAGGAGAATACCAATGCAAAAGTTGTCACTTTTATAGTCTTTTCTCAGAAGTGGATTTCTGCCATATACGATTTATTGGATACAAGTCAACATATATAGCCTGCACTCAAGATCTGGGGATTAAATATGAGTGTGAATACTTGGAAAGTGGCCAACACTGAGAGCCATTTATGAGACTCTCTACCATTGTATATTAAAATGATGAATTACCCATTTTTGAATGTCAGCATGGCCTTCCTGGGATTAATACTACTTTTCATGATTTATTATCCTTTTTATATATTATTGGATTTAATTTGTTAAAAATGTGCCAATAATTTTTGCAGCTATATTTGTGAGAGAAATTGATCTGTAGTTTTCTTGTAATGTTTTTGTCTGGTTTTGGAGTTGGAATAATGCTGGCTTCCTATCACAAGTTGGGAAGTACTCCTTCCTCTTTAGTTTTTTGGAAGAATTTCTGCAAAATTGGTATTATTCCTTTCTGAAATACTTGGTTTACTTCACTAGTGGTGCTGTCTTGTCCAAGAATTTTCTTTTTAATAAGGTTTTTAGTTACAAATTTAATTTCATTAATAGACATAGGCTTATTTAGGGTTTTTTACTTTTTTACTTTTTTTTGACTGAACTTTATTAGTTCTTTTCTTTTAAGGAATTTGTTTCACTTAAGTAAATGACTTTATTGGCATAGGGTTGTTCACAATATCTGTAGAATCTGTAGTGAAGTCACTGCTTTCATTTCTCATATTGGCCATGTATGTTTTTTACCTTTTATCTTATCAATCTGGCTAGAGCTGTGTCTTTTTTTTTTTAAATCTTCTCTGAAAACCAGCTTTTGGTTTCATTGATATTCTTTATTATTTTCTATTTCATTTATTTCCACTCTGAGATTTATTCATTATTTTCATTCTTCTGCTTACCTAGGGTTTCAGTTGCTTTTCTTTTTCTAGTATTTTAAGGTGTAATCTCATTGCTTTGAGACATTTTGTCTTTTCTAATATGTGCACTTAGTACTATAATTTTTCTACAGTTAAAGTACTACTTTAGTATCCTGCCATTTTGATATTTTGTACTCTCTTCATTTAATCAAGATATTTCCTAATTCTCCTTTTCCATTATTTAGTTTCCAAATATTTGCTGTCACACTTACCTTTTAAAGTACTTCCCTCCCCACCCTTGGCTTTTTAAAAAGATATTTTCTTTATCATTGGTCTTAAGAAATATGATATTAATGTGTCTTTGTGTCTTTTTCTTTGTATTTCTCATGCTTGGGGTTCATTGACTTCTCAGGCCCATGTGTTTATGTTTTATAATTATAATTCAGTTGCTTCGGTTATGTGGGTGGTTTCACACCCACATTACCTATATTGGGTGTTACTTTTACATCCTTGAGGACACATAAACCCTAACAAATATTGAGTGCATTTAATCTCCTTGTGATAAATTGTGAGTTTTTGATCATGAGTAGGCGACTTTGTCTTTTAAAGACATCTTCAGCTATTTTCTGCTCTCATAAAAAAAGAATGATGATAATTAGAATCTAACCTGTGCCTAGTATTTGAGACACACTCTTAGGACAGAGTTAATGCTGAATAATGCACAGAATTTGGTGTGTTTCCTTCTGTACATTTCACTCTGCTGTATATATATACACAGATGTCTGTATCTGTCTGCAGGTATGTCTGTATCTATCGATATCTATTCATACACATGGATAATTAATTCCCATATGGAATCATCTCTATATATTACTTAGACACTTTACAGTTTTACTTGAATAAACATATCTGAAATATCTTCTGTTTTTTTGCCTTTTTAAATAGGGATGTGGAAACTTCCAAGAAAAGCAACTTCAAAAGCAATTTCAGAGTTATCTTTTCTCTAGAGAGAATAATAAAGCTACCTAGCTTTACAGACAAGCTAGAGGCCATAAAGTTATTTAATAAGAACAACAAAGTCTCCAGAGTATAGGGAGAATGAAAGAGTTAGAACATAAGGTGGAAAACAAGGAGCAGAAGTCAGAGAGACTAAGATAAGATGAGAGAGTGGGGTAGGCTGTGCAGGAAGAGAATGAGTGGAGAAGTTGGGAAGGGAGTAGGGGGTTTATTTAGTAGAGTAATGTAATCAAAATCTTGAAATGTGTTAGTTAATGTTTTTCTTTTACAGTATTATTCCTTTTCATCCATTAGTTTTGGTATTGAAAAAAACATTATTTTAAAATTTCAGCATCGCTAACCACATTAACCTTTTAATATGTTCCATTCTAATTTGGAGATGAAATCAAGATGGAGAAAGATTTTAAACATGTACATTTAAGCATAAAACTTTTGAAAACATAATGACCTTTTTTCTCTAGCTTGTGTTAGCTGCTTCTATGATAACCCATGAGTTAAAAAGGTGATCTGATGTAGCTCAACTGATTTTAATCCAACTTCTTAATGATTCAGAAATGATCTCACACTCAGATGGTAAAACATGTCACAGAGTTCAAGAACCCTCTTGGGGCACTTGCAGTCTAGGCCTTAAGTTTCCCATTTTAGGGATAGAATTTTAGTGTCAGCCCTATGTGCATATAAGCAAAATGATTATGAGGAATTTTTTTAAACTTCATTTTTATTGTTGACACTATTACAGATGTCCCCATCCTCCCCCTTTGCCCACATCCACCCAGTCCCCAACACCCTTCCCCTGTGGCCATCACCACGCTGTCGCCTGTGTGTAGGAGTTATGCATAGGTGTTTTTTGGTTAATCCCTTCACCTTTCATCCAGCCCCCCGCTTCCCCCCTGACAGCTGTCAGCCTGCTCCATGTATCAATGCCTCTGGTGAAGCTTTTAGAATGTGGCCTTTTTGAGTGTTTCCTGAATTTAAGGGAATAACAAATCAGCATGTTTTTGATATAAAAATTTCAGGGGAAATTTTTTGTTTAATTTCTTTCTTTCTTTCTTCTTTCCCCCCAGATATGTGTCACAAAGATGTCTACACGGAACTGCCAGGGAATGGACTCAGTGACCAAACCCCTGGACACGATTCCCGAGGACAAAAAAGTCAGGGTTCAGAGGACACAGAGCACTTTTGACCCATTTGAGAAACCAACTAATCAAGTAAAGAGGGTGCACTCGGAGAACAATGCTTGCATTAACTTTAAGACGTCCTCTACCGGCAAAGAGTCTCCTAAAGTTAGGCGGCACTCCAGCCCCAGCTCGGTAAGTGCAGTCTTCTCCCTTATCAGTGGGTAAACAGAAGGAATAGCCTTCTTAGAAGAGTAGCACACTGTGCTGAAAGAGGGCAGGTGGCTTTATCAGTGCATTATGATGCATTCTCTCCCAGGGTGGTTTAATGTCTTAGAGGAGAGAGAGGGTGTGCTCGAGCACACTATATACAGACTCTTTATTCATAGGCTCCCAGAGAGCAAATGAGACATGATTCAACTTAGTTTTGAAAAAATCATTTTTTCTAGTTGTTTTCAGTTGGAGCAATTTATAATTAAAATTCCTTTTGATACTTCAAACCCTTGGAGAGGATACTGAACTTTGCTGTGTGGGCTGTAAAGGTAGTTTTGAATTCGGCAGGTTCTTGAAGAATGTCATTTCAGAATAACTGTTAAAATGTGTCCCCTGTCTTATTCCAGTTTGTATTCAGTGTAAGTATTTTAAAATGTAAGAGCTAGACATTGAATCTTCTTAAAGAGAAATCCTTTTTATTATAATAGAATTTTCTAAACTCAAACTATATCAAGTCTTGTATTTTCACCTAAGGAGGTATAAAGATCTGAGGTGATTGCTGCTTTTGACTGTAAAATTTTTACTGAAACCCGTATTTCCAAGACTGGCCTGCATTTAACATTGTAAAAAAAATCCTTATGGCCTTTTACATTAAGTAATTTTCAGATTTAATTTATACTTAAGGGCCTTTTGAACAGACACTCTTAAAATGTAAGAGGAGTGTGCTAAGAGAATTTGACTCTGTCGTCTTCCTAAGAGAAACATGCCCTGCCACAAATTTTAAATATTAATTTCCATGAGAGCCAAAACAGAGCAAGAAATGTTAATTGCCAGAAGAGTATTGACAATTCAGTTTAATTAAACTGTATGACACTGCACAAGTTTTTATGTCAAATTTTGTGTTAATAAAGCTGAAGTAAATATTTTTAATTGGAAAACATCTGTGAGGAGAATTGATTATCTGGTTTTTCTCATTGCAAGGCAGCATCCATTTAGGTCACAGATACGCCACTAACTCCTGGGAGAACTTTTAGATTTAGTATCATTTAGAAGAGATGAAAGGAGTTGTTGTGAATGTTTAAGCCTGTGTTATGGAAAGAGAATTACATATTTTTTACTATATATTTATCTAAATATTATTCTATACATGATATATAGAAATTGGCATTTTTCAAATACTGCAGTGGGGCATACTTAAAGAATTATTCACTGTTTAAACAAAATTTGAATTTAACTAGTCCTTTATTTTACCTATAATACTAGTTAAAATATATTGCTGTGTTATTTATTTTGTTGCTCAGATTGTTTCTGCTTTGGCCATTGGGAGCTGTGTGTCCTGTTGAAATGTCTTTATCCCTTTGTTTTTTGAGCACTTCCTTGCTTTCTGGCTCTACAGGACAGTCTTGGCTTATCGTATACTTTTGAATCCCCACACCTAGAATCAGTTATTTTTCTAAAGAGCCCTGGTTCCACTTACTGAAAAATGGTATTTAAAACCCAGGATGTGGATCCTGGGTTTGCTGTTACTACTGGGCATCATGTGGTTTTAAAAGTCAGTATATATCATAGTATAAATGATAATGGGGTTTCAATATTTATTTTTAATTTTTAATTAGGAATTAAAATCCTTATCAAGGAAAGGCTTTCCTGAGGCTCTCTGTATTTCTCTCTTTAAATTTAAATTTTATTTTTATTAAAGTAATGCTTGAACATAGATTGAAAAATCAAATAGGAGAGGATTCTGGGATGGTGGGAGTGCCACAGGTTTTGAAATTCATATTATTAGAGCAACTAGTATAGTAAAACCAAAACAATGGGTAGCATTGACAACAAATACAGGGTGGGGCAAAAACAGGTTTACAGTTGTTTATATGGGAAACAATACAATAATTAATAAGTAATAATACAAGAATAAACTGTTTCCCTGTACTCACAACTGTAAACCTACTTTTACCCCACCCTGTATAGCTGACAAACTCTCTCCATGAACTTTAAAATAGGGGTGAGGGGAACAAACCACGAACAGTTTTAAGAACGTGCGAGGGTGGAAAGTCAGGGAAGGCAAGGGACTTGTGACTACTCTTGGAGCCAGGAAGCTTCCACATTATCACCTCTGTGGCATAGTGGTAGCTTGTTGTGCCATCCTTAGGGCAATGACATCTAGTGGGAGGGGACTTTGATGGCTCCTCTGAGAGGGTGAGTACAAGGAGACCATGGTGTGGTCTACTGGTCTTAGAATGGTCTGCTGGTCTTTCTCCTGTGACTTCTCTAAGCTGTCCTGTTGACACACTTTTCCAGGACAAAGCCCTGCACTGAATAGAAAGTGCTAGAGACTTCTGCGGAAGGTAGGTCCAATAGGGACAAAGGAAGTAGATGGCCCAGAAAGAAGTGTTTAAGGGAAGCAGATAGGGGAAGATAGTGTGTGCTAGATTGTCTTTTTTTTTTTTTTCTTCTTTAATTTCATGAAAATAAATAAGCTTATACTATTAAAGTAGAAAAGCTACCTTGGCCATACCCCTCTATTCTTAAACTATGGAAAAATTCAGGTTAGTTGGAAACAACCAATTAGAAAAATTATTAGTTGAATCCCATACAAAACTACGAAAAAAAAAGAAAAGAAAGAAGGAGCTGAATAACATCTTTGCAGATAATGAAAACAAGCAAGTGGAATGTTAATGATATATATGGAAAATCCAAGAGAATCAATGAAAAACGAGTTACCCAAATAGCAAGTCATGAAATTAACATATAAAACCCAATACTAACATTTATAAAAACTGCTGTAGATATCATACACACCATGTCTTCCCAACTGTGTATCTCTGTGTTGTTTACTGGCCATTATCTATGTTAGGAGTCATGACGAAAATTATGGAACCAAGAGTGCCTTGATATTAGTGAACATCACACTCATCTATACCTACTGATTTTTCCCAGATAGTGGCACTTTAAAATTCAGACAAAATGTAAAGGATGTGATTTTTATCTAAATTGCTCTATTTCAAAAGGTGTTTGACAGCTTTTGTTTATTTGTTTCAGACATGTTTTTGAGTGCCAACTCTTGCTGGGCCTAGCCCCTGGGTAGTGTTTAGCACTGTCACTGATAGGACAGACTTCCCCTCTCCTCTTCATGCCGCCCCCTCCAACCAGCTGTGCTCTTCAATAGCTAGAACTGTTGGGAGTGCTATAGGAGGCTGCCTGTCTTGTTGTTTCAATTTAGAAAGGATTTTATTGAGCTGTGCTGTCATAATCTGAGTTTACAGAGAACATATCTTCAGATATTCATATGCAGATTACTGTCCCCTAAACACTCCAAAAATTCCTCAAAATGTACTTCCTTCCTTCACCACCCCCCACCGCCCCCCCAACCAAAAAATAAAAAACAACTACATCTCATGATAGGTAAAATCCAATCTAGAGAGAACAGAGGGAGGTGCAGACTTGAAAATGAGATTCCACTTCAGTTCTCAGGTGGTCGGTCATCCTTGGGGGTCTCATTTTGGCATCACCTTCTCCTTGTGGGGACTAGACAATTCCCAGATAGAACCAAGCCTGCTCATGAGATTGTCATCATACACAGTGTGTGGGTCTGTCCCTCCGTCAAGTAGATCTGTTTTGTAGCCAAGTTAGCCCTCACGTATGGATCACTTCAGTGTGGCTGTGTTTAATAGGGCTAGAAATGCAGGGTGGCAGAGCCTGTTCTGGAGATCAAAGACAGAAGAGAAATTAGCCAAGGCAGCTTTCACTCCAAATCCTGGTTTTAATGAGGTCACAGAGTTCTGATGGAATCCTTCCCACATTATCCCCATTCCCACTCTCAGTTATAATGTAATAGAGTGGTGATTCTTACTTGTGGTTTTCCTGCAATTCAGGGCATCATCAACAACCTTAATCAAGGGATTATGTACAATGGATAAAATCTGTTTCAATGAATTCAGTATGACACTGGATGTTCTTGTAGCCATATCCCAGTTATCATTACAGTGAACACAGAGGCGTACTCATGCAGTTTTTAAATATACAGTGCAAAACCCGTCCTTCCTTTTAGGAGTAATGTTTCAGTAGGTGACAATCATAATTTAATATCTCCTCCTTTTGGGTGGGAGTTAGGTGTTCACGAAGATTCTACCATTGTAGTAGTGGTAAAAAAATCTGTTTTTGATTCTACCTTGGTTTGAATTCCAGCTCTGCCATTAACTGTGGGTGTTGGATGAATTACTTTGTTTCTCCAGTCTTTAATTTTTTCGTGTTCAAATGGGGATACTAATAGAACCAACCTCAGTGTGGTGTTACAGGGATTAAATTTAGATAATGTATTTAAAGTGATTAGCTCAAAGTCTGGTGCATAGTAAACATTTGATATTAGCTAGTTTTTGTTGATTACACAAACAATGAAGTAGAGTGAGCAAGGTCAAAGTAGCAAATACCATTCAGCTGGAGTATTATCTTCGCTTTTTTATTATCCATGCCAATGTTCCCCTCCACTGGTCCAGACAATTGACAATTTTCTGTACCTTTATTCTGTTAAAAAAGAGAAGTATTAACATTATCTCATTAAATTCCTCATCTCTGTGCAGTTGGTGTCCACTGATTAGCCCTCTGTATTTCCAGTTCTCTGAAGTGTTGTCTCAGGCATAAGTAGGGAAGTGATAAGCAGGGAATAGTTGCCCCTTAGAGCTGTTTCCCATCCATGCAGACACCTGACGCCAGAGTCAAAGATGATATTTAGGGTTGACAATGCACTGGTTTGATCTAGCATCTTTATTTAAATATCATGATTTAATAAAGTCACAAGGGGAAAAAAGGCAAACCAAAGAATTTAACTTTAATGATTAAACAAAAGAGGACTTCTCCTTCTGAATTATTCTTAGTTTTGCTCATTTGATAGGAAGGGTTCTATTATTGGCTCTTTAAAGACTTAGCACTTGGATTCCTTATTTATTTACATAGTAATAACAGATCAGAACCGTTTTGCATACTTAAACTAGGAGACTGACTTTATAAGAGTCTAACTCTTAAAGCTTAGACTATCTCATAACCTGGCCTATTCCATAAGCCCATTCTTCTGTAGCATGGAACAACTTTTAGAGAAGTGTTACATGTATGCAGTTCCTGCTATGGAGCTAGCATGATTGATATGTAAGTTACAGTGTATTTTCATAATGTCTACATATCAGTTTCACAGGGCAATTAAAATTGATTGTATGGCCACTAAAGGTAGGGAAATATAAATTTTCTGCCACAATAGGGTTCATATAATATATTTTAACAGTGGCAGTTAATGCATCCAATTCCATTTAATTAGACAAATAGACTACTTTTTGCCATTAGCATTTTCTCTTGATTTTTCTTGTTGATAAATAGGGTATGTTTTAAAAAATATTCCCCTTGTTTTTCCAATTTCCCCAGTTCAATTTCTTTAAGTTGTAAGTGTAGTATGGTCTGTGTCTCAAAATGATCACATCAACTCTATGATGTAAGACAGTTTATGAAGAGTGAATAATTTTTAGAAAATTAATTGTGCCTTCCTAGCAGAGAAAACATTCTCTTACAAATTTTGCGTGACTGTGTCTTGTACTTGCTCTAAATATGATATGAATAAAGAGGTGATTTTCTGTTGCTGCCTTTTACTTCAACTTAGATTAGATTTATTCTTAAAGGGGAACAAAAGCAAACATATGGACTTCTCATGCTGATTTTAAATAATTTAGAGTGGAACTGTGAACACAATATTTTCCCCATTGAAGAACATTTTATACTGAAGTTTAATATAAGTTTTTAAATTTCTATTTAAAACTTGGGCTCAGGAGGGTGATGGTAAAGTGCGACATTCACAAGCTGTTCCCGATGATGAAAAATGCATGAGGACATACCTCACACCGGACTAGTCAGGTGATTATGAACGTAATTTTCTATTAAGTTTTACTTGATTCAACTCAACATCTGGTTTGTACATTGCAAGTTTCTTGAAGAAAAGAATAGGTGGTCCATTGTCTATCTTGATCCCTTCCTTTTATGTATTTTGTTGATTTTTTAGCTGCAGTTAAATGTCTAACTCGTGTTACTCTGAAGCTTTCTTCTTTTCTAGTATGTGAATGTATATTTACATTTTCATTCATGTATTGATTGGCTGCTTCACATGGGGCTTAAAATGTCATGTCCTCAGTGCCATATATTTATTTATGAATCTTCAATTTTGATTTTCTTATTAACCTGTGGCTAAACTATTTAGTTTTCCTTTTATTCCTTATTTCTAATTTATTGCATGTGTTCAGAAAAAGTGACTTGGAATGTTTCTGTGATTTTGAATCCTGAGATTTTTTTAGTGGTCTAATCTGTGGTCATTTTTTGTGAATGTTAAATGTGTATTTGAAAAAATACACATTAATAGGTGGGTTAGATTAAATGTTAATTCTAATATGTAAGCCCATATATCCCTTACTTATTAGTTGTCTGCTTGCTTTGGTGATGTCTGAGCCAAGTATGTCTCCCATGGATTTGACAATTTCTCATTTTATTGTTATTGACAGTTTCATACATTTCAAAAATATGTTATTTGGCTCAAAGTAGCTATGCTTATTAAATTTCTTGGTGGATTTTAATGTTAATTTTAATAAGATATACTAATTTAATCCATTTGTTTTGTATGTTCTGTCTTGTCTACCATCTATATTGCTATAGTACATGATTTTGCAAAAAATACTTATTTTTGCTATATTTTTCAGATTTGCTCATTTGCTTTAATTTTGTCTTTTCTCAATAGCCTATGGCTAGATATCTTTGTTTTTTTTGACTGTAATAACTAATGTAATTGCTAATAGGGGAAATTTATGTTTACTGTAATTATTGATATGTTTGGACTTAACTTTCTTTTTATTTTATGGTTTTTTCACTTAACATAATTTCCTATTGATTTTCCTGCCTTCTCTAGCCTTTCACTTTTTACCCTCTTCCCCCTTCTTCCTTGGCAATTGTTTCTTTCAATGCCTTTCCTCAAAAATTTGTTTGGAATTTTTACGTCTTATTTATATTATTCCAGGGATTGCTTTCTTAAAAAAAAAACAACTTTATTGATAATGCTGTTATAGTTATCCCAATTTCTTTTCCCCTTGTTCCCCTCCACCCAGTGACCCCCTTCCCTCCAGTTGTCCACCCCTCCCTTACTCCATGCCCATTGGTTGTGCATATAGTTTTTCTCAACATCTTCCTATCTACTCCACTCCCTCCTACTATGCTTCTGAATTCCTGTACCATCTTCCCTCCCTTTTCCCCCTTCCCCCTCCCTTCTGGCCGCCCCCCAAAATGTTCCCTATACCTATAATTTTCCCACTGTCATTGCCTTAGTTTGCCTTTGTTTCGGTTCCCTAGCTTCTGTTGTTGGTTGTTGTGATACAGTTTTTATTTTAACGTTCATAGTTTTGATCATCTTTCTCCTAAACAAGTCCCTTTAACATTTCATATAACAGTGGTTTGGATCTGATGAACTCCTTCAGTTTTACTTTGTCCTGGAAGCATTTTCTCTGCCCTTCTATTCTGAATGACAGCTTCACTGGATAGAGTAATTGTGGTTGTACGTTTTTGCTTTTCATTACTTTGAATATTTCTTGCTGGTCCCTTCTTGCCTGCAGAGTTTCTTTTGAGAAATCAGCTGATAGTCTTATTGGGACCCCTTTGTACGTAATTCTCTTCTTCCATCTTGCTGCTTTTAAGATTCTCTCTTTATCCTTAATTTTTGACATTTTGATTATATTGTGTCTTCGTGTGGTTCTCCCTGTGTCCAGTTTATCTGGAACTCTCTGTGCTTCCTGAAGCTGTAAGTCTATTTCCTTCCCCAAGTTAGGAAAGTTCTGCTTCATTATTTTTTCACATAATCTTTCAATTTCTAGTTTTTCTTCTTCACCTTCTGGCAACCCTATGAGTTGGATGTTGGCCCGCTTATAGCTGTCCAATAGGTTTCTGAGCCTCTCCTCATTTTCCTCACTTTTTGTTTCCTCTTTCTGCACTGGTTGACTGTTTGTTCCATCCCTATGTTCTGATTTGTTGATTTGATCCCTGGTTTTCTTTCCCTCACCACTAGTTTCATATGTGTTTTCATTCATTTCAGCAGGACTAGCCTTCATTCCTTCCCCGTCTTAAGATCTGCTGTTAGGTCTGTAAGCATTCTTATAACCAAAGCTCTGAATTGTGCCTCAGAAAGATTTCCTATCTGCTGCTTCATTAGATTAGATATTTGCTGTCTGTTCAGCTGCATCACCGGGATCTCTATCATGATCTGTGTCGTCCTGATCGTTTGTGTTTACCTTTGCTTCCTGGGCAGGGCTGTAATACCTCCTACGCTATAGGGGGCAGAGCCCTGTGTACTCAGCACTACCAGGCGACACTTCTCACCACACTGTGATGTTTTGTGTGGGGGCAGTGTTCCAGGATGGATTCCTCCTGTTCACTCTCCACTGAGAGACTGGGAACCTCTTCCTCCGTCCCCATCCCTTCTGGGCCTCACAGTCCAAGGCAATGGGGATCTGTCTTCCCCAGTGTTGGAATCTCGAGCTGATAGGTTTGGTTTGCAGCCGGGGGTGCTCCCCAGGCGCTTCTTTCCTCCCTTTAAATACGGGTGTCTGTGCTTACCGCCGTCCTGCTGCTGTTGCCACAGCTGCGGCAGCCAGCACAGCTTGACCTTTCCACCCTGGCTTTGACCCTCCTACCCGTCTGGACGAGCACCACCTCTTTATAACTTCATACGTTGGACTTCCATTTATTTTCTGGAACTTCTGGTTCTTGCTGGTTTTGCGGTAGTTGTATTTCTTCTTAGTTGTGGAGGGAGACAGAGCGTGTCAGTCTAGGCCTCCATCTTGGCTGGAAGTCTCCAGGGATTGCTTTTTAAGTGTTAAAAAAACTTATTAAAACTTTAAAATTTTTTTAATTGTATTTTTTCCATTACCATTTATTACCCTTATACCCCTCTCCCCACTGTAATCACCACACTATTGTCCATATCCATGAATCCTTTTTCCTTTTTGCTCAATCCCTCTACTCCTTTACCGATCCCCCTTAGCTGTCATCCTGCTCTCCATCTATGAGTCTGTCTCTGTTTTGCTTGTTAGTTCAGTTTGTTCATTAGATTCTACATATGAGTGAAATCATGTGGTACTTGTCTTTCTCTGACTGGCTTATTTTACTTAACATAATGGTTCATCCATGCTGTCATGAAGGGTAAAATTTTCTTCTTTTTTTAAATGGCCAAGTAGTATTCCATTGTGTAAATGTCCCATAGTTGCTTTATCCACTCATCTGCTGATGGACACTTGGGCTGCTTCCATATCTTGGCAATTGTAAATAATGCTATAAAAAACATAGGGGTGCTTATATTCTTTTGAATTAGTGTTTTGAGTTCCTTTGAATATATTCCCAGAAGTGGGATTGCTGGGTCAAAAGGAAGATCCATTTTTGATTTTTTAAGGTATCTCCATACTGCTTTCACAGTGGCTACACCAGTCTTCATTCCCACCAACAGTGCAAACAGATTCCCCTTTCTCCACATCCTCGCCAGCACTTGTTGTTGGTTGATTTATTGATGATGGCCCTTCTGACAGGTATGAGCTTTTATCTCATTGTGGTTTTAATTTTCATTTCTCTGATGATTAATGACACTGAGTATCTTTTCATATGTCTGTTGGCCACCTGTATGTCCTCTTTGGAGAAGTGTTTATTTAGGTCGTTTGCCCATTTTTTAATTGGATCATGAACACATTTGTAGTTAATCAGTCTCTGCAGTCAATCCAGTGAATTTCAACAGTCTTTATTTCTCCTATCCTACTGTTCCTTGCCTTCCTGCAATTTTTCATCACTTTAAATTCATTTTATATTAAGGTAATATGGAATTTTATATCTAGATTTTTTTTTCTGTTGGTGGTAAGATTGCGGCATTTCCATCCCACTTGAAGAACTGTCTTGAGTATTGTATTCATAATTCAAAATCATTTCCCTTTTTATTTTGAAAATATTGTGGATTTGTCTTTCTTCAGCCCGAGTTGTCTATAAAAATATACTTTTTGGATAATTTTTCTGTTTAGATGCAACCTCTCCCCAAAGTTTTCTGAAAGAAATCTGTTCAAATACTGAACTTATTACTTTTTCACCTATGTCCATTCTTTTGTTCACTGCCCATTCAGTGCTTTATTTTACTAATTAAATATTTAATCTCTTAATTGTTATTTTAAAGGATATGGTATCTTCTTAGATCTCGCTGAAGATACTGTTATTTTCATTCAAAGCTATTTTACCTTTGCAATAGCAACTCTTTTACCAGGGTTTTAGTTTAACTGCCCATTAAATTTTATGCTCCTCATTGATTTTCCTGAAATGATTTGTGACTTTTGGTTGTATACTCATTTTTGTGTTTGTGAATTGCTATCAGCTCATTCTGCTTTCTGTAAATTGACTGTAGCAGTTGCATGAGCAAGGCAGGGCTCACAGCTTGGGGATGTGGGCCTGTCATGTTTTTTGCAGGCAGTGACTTCTTCAATCCTTGCTCTGCCCCTCTAGCCTGACTGCACGTATTCTCAGCTGTCTCCTCCCTGCAGATGTCCCTGCAGTTCACTTGGGAAGACACCATGTGTGCAGCTCTATTGATTAGTCTCATATTTACCTAGTGACTCTGTAATAGTCTTTGCCTACAGGTTGGGGCTTTAAGTTCCCCCAATTATTTCTCCAAAGTTTTGATCCTGATTACTTCTATCTTTCAGAATTCCTCAAAATTTCTGATTATGTATTGGTACTCTTTTTGTTTCCCATTTCTGTTCCTGATTTATTATTTTTGAAAAAGATCTTTTCAGTCACTGCATGACATTTCAGATGGCAAGGAGGTAGGAAGCACGTGCTTCACTTGCCACACAGAATCCTTATAAATGGTGGGAGTCAGATTTGCTGCCAGTATGTTGTGCTATTTCATAAGTGGTACATGAGCATATGCTCAAGAATAGTGTTCTGTAAACTTTTTGTAAGATGTTATTTCCCTAAGCTTCTACAGTTGGTTACTTACAAAGTACCAGAATCATTAGCAACTTTTCATCAATTATATATGCACTTATAACTATAATCAGATAACCCTTTAAGATGCGTTTAATTCCTTATATAATTATCATTTTCTAATATGTTTTGGTATTCCCCTTTTATAGTAACACTAAAATAATTATTTGCTTCCATGGAAGACAGTGCTCTCTGGTGAAGTTGGGGTGGGAGTTGAGCACAGCAAGAGTGACGAAACCACTCTTTTCATACTTTTTTAAAAAGATTTTATTTATTTATTTTCAGAGGGAAGGGAAAAGAGGGAGAAAGAGAAGGAGAGAAACATCAGTGTGTGGTTGCCTCTCACTCATCCCGAAATGGGGACCTGGCCCACAACCCAGGCATGTGCCCTGACTGGGAATTGAACCAGCAACCCTTTGGTTCATAGGCCGGTGCTCAGTCCACTGAGACACACCAGCCAGGGCTCTTGGCACTTTTATGGTCATGATGGGGTATACCATTTCTTTCTTTCTTTTTTTTAAATCATTTTTAAAATTGTTATTCTATTACATTTGTCTTAATTTTATCTCCTTTGCCCTCTTCCACCTTCCCCCACTCCGCTCCCACAGTCAGTTTCCACACTGCTGTCTGTGTCTGGTATACCATTTCTTAAGGAAGAGTTGTTTTGTTACAGCTAAATCTTAGGGACTAGTTTAGGTAGACGTAAGACAGTTTCTTTTGTATTAATTAGTGATATCTGAATGATACGTCTTTGATTATCTGTTTGCATTACCACTGAAAGATATTGGAGGAATACCTTTATACAACTGAATTTTATACAGTCATGATTTACAAAAGGGTTCAGATAGGAACTATTTTCAGTTTTGTTGGCCATGTGATCTCTGTTGCAACTACAACTGTTGTAGCTTGAAAGTCATACCACGATCGGTGAATGAATGAGTGACTGGGTTGCAGTACACTTTATGGACCCTAAGATTTGATTTTTATATAATTTTCATATGCTAAGAAAATGTATTTTTTGTTTGATCCTCCCCCATTAAAAAGATGTAAAAACCTTTCTAAGCTTATGGGATATATGAAAACAGTGGTGGGTGGGATTTACCAGGCCACAATTTAGAAAGATTCTATAATGACATGGAAAATATTCACAATATTTTAAATGAAAAAAGCAGGTTATAAGGTAGTATGTATAGTGTAATTCCATTTATGTGAAAAAGCAATGATCAGTACAAAGATAGCATTGGAAGGAGAGATATCAAAATTTTAATGGTGACTCCTTCTTGGTGGTTAGATTATGAGTTAATTTAAACTTCTCTATTTGTATATTTGAAATTTTGTACCCTGAATATTTATGTTGTTTTCTTTAAAATAAGCATTCTTATACCAGAAAAACGTTATTTAAAAAGCGACAGAGTAGCTATATATTTTTAGCAAAATTGGCTTATTATTGTTAATTAGTTCAATAAAATCTGTTTTGTTTATCCTTCGCTCCCTTTTTAGCCGACAAGTCCCAAATTTGGAAAAGCTGACTCATATGAAAAACTGGAAAAGCTAGGGGAAGGATCTTATGCTACAGTATACAAAGGAAAAAGCAAGTAAGTTCATTGGTTTTTGAATATTTCACATGTGAAATGTACCTGCTCTCTTAATACTAATTCACAGTATATTTTAAATAATTTTCATTTAATATATAATAAATTCCCCCCCCTCAGGTTTTTGTTGTTGTTGTTGTTGTTGTTTTTAACAAATGTAAAAGTCAGTAGAACCCTTGCTGGTGTGGCTAAGTGGATTGAGCGCTGGCCTGCGAACCAAAAGGTTGCTGGTTCGATTCCCAGTCAGGACACATGACTAGGTTGCACCTCAGGTCCCCAGTTGGGGGCATGCGAGAGGCAATCACACATTGACATTTCTCTCCCTCTCTTTCTCCCTCCCTTCCCCTCTTTCTAAAAATAAATAAATAAAATCTTTTAAGAAAAAGTTTGTTGAATTGTTTTTTTCTGCTAGCAAACAGTTTTGTAGACTTGTCCAATTTATCTTTTTTGTCCTACTTCTCCCTGCATTTGTTTTCTCTTTCATTGTAGTTGGAACCCTAAGATGAGAATTCATTTCCAGGTGAATGATATGATTAATTTCTCATGGAGTTTTAGCGTTGGCTTGCAAGTGCTGGTTTGACAAAGCCAAATGTATTGGCTATTCTTGACTTCTTTTTAAATGAGCTTTTACTCCATCTTTCAGAAGTTACTTAATTAAAAATACTGCATACTCCTTCTTTTTTCCTACCTGTCTGCTTTGGCATCATGCTGTGTATATTTTCGTAAAGAGAAACAACTCTTTACCCTTTGTCCCCTCTTCTTATGCTATCTGGGAGTCAGGACACTATTTGGATTCTTAACAAGCTCAACCCCGCATGATTTGGATAGGCTTCCTCTCTCTCTCCAAATGATTAAGAGCACAGAGTTACTGTATTTGTGGCATGTACCTCGTAGAAAACTTAGTGCTATTTCTGAAATAACTGTAGGAGACTCAAGCCTGGTTTTAGCTTAATCACATTACCAAATAATGTTGAAAAACAATTTTCTAAATTATTCCTGCTTTTGTCTCCTTTTCAGTCATACAGATTAGGAAATTTTAAGCTAAGTAATTAAATATAAAAGAAAATTCTCTGAAGTATCATTTTAAAGACAATTGGAAATTTTGACTATGCTGATTTTGGTTGTTTTTGGCTTTTATGGAATATATTCTTATACCTTTGTTAATGATTTTTGAGTTAAGAAGATGAAGGAATATTTCTGATAAAGGAAGAGATGTAAGTAAGGAAGTGCAAAAGTGCTGTAAGTAAAATATACTAGTATAATTTTGAGATCTCAGATATTTGAAAAAAAGGTCTTTTTTATTTGAATGAAAGAAAACATGGGGAATAAAAAAAATCTAGAGGGCTGTTTATGACTTCACTCTGTTGCTTGAGCATAATAGAATGTCGCGGTAATGGTCTAAATGGTTGAGCTAATTTCAGGAGGGGTTATGTCCCAAATTTTAAATTTTCCTGAAGAAAAATAGTTAGTACTCTACTGTATAAAATTTACGTGTATACTTAATGTTAATAACATGAAGGTAACTACACTGGATTAAACAATTAGGTTAAATATACTATGGTATATGCATTGTCTTATTTACTCCTCCCAATGCCCTATAAGGTCCTATTACTACCATCTCCATTTGATCAGGAAACTTTGTGCTTAGAGAGCTTTGGCCACTTGTCCAAGTCCTAACAGGTGGTTAGTGGCAATACTTTTTTTGGCTCATATCTATCTGGTTTGAAGCCATGACTTTCCTAACCATTAGACTATACCACTTACACAGTGTAAGGCCATCCTTGGAAAGAGTTGAACCTTGTTGAATATTCCAGATGGTCCTCACATATGCTCTGACTTGGTTTAATCATGAATCAAGCAGAAGCAAACATACAATTTCATTATAAGGAAACAAACAAATTGCTTTGAAGTGCCTTCCCACAAAAGATGTGCTCAGCTGATTTCCAAATGTAAGTTAATAACTCTATTAAATGTTTAACTTTAAGATTTATGTCTCGCTCTAGATGGCTGAAAAACCCTCCATTTATTATGCCTGAATCAAAGGAAGACTGCCTTCTAAGTACTTGTAATCTTTGAGAAGGATGGTTCTGGACAGTTAATACTTTTCACTCCAGTAGGTCTAAATGTATCTTGTCAGCATTTCTCAAGCAGTTTCAAGCCTGCTGGTCACATGTAGTGTTTAATTTCCTCCAGCTGGAGATGAAAGCCATTGGCCACTTACCTCCTTTAAGAGATGACAGGCTGCTGTGCCCACTTGCTTTAAGTGTAAGGTCAGGCCAAAGAACAATAGTCATATGCCATCCAGCAAGACCTGAGAGCTGTGTTTGTTTGGTGTATCCCCTGAAGTGCTACATAAATTAAAGAGTCAGCTGAATGATGGGATCCCTGTTGTAAATTCCTCACCACTCTCCCAAAAATGTCTACAGCCCTGCTTCCATATTTAAACATTGCCTTCAGTATCTTCTCCAAAAGCAGCTATTGTTATCTTGCACTAAAGCTGCCTGGTGTTTGTAGAGATCTCACTGATTTTTGGTTTGATGTATGTTGACTCACACATCTCAAGTTTGGAATTTGCCACGAACCTCATTGCATTTTTCTGCTAGGGCTGCTGAAACAGAGTACCACAAACTGGGTGGCTTAAATAGGAAATTTATCCTCTTACACTTCTGGAGGCCAGAGTCTAAGATCAAGGTGTTGGCAGAGTTGTTTCTTTATGAGGGCTGGTTCTGTATGGGAGACCCTGTTCCCTGCCTCTCTCCTGGCCTCTCTGTGTGCTGACAGCCTTTGGCATTGCTGGCTCATAGGTGTATCACCCTGATATCTGCCTTCATTTTCACATGATGGGCTTCCTGTGTGTGTATGTCTCAATGTCCAAATTCCCCTTTTAATAAGAACTCTAATAATCCTGCATGACCTCATTGTAACCTGGTTACCTCTGCGACTATCCTTTGTCTACCTAAGGCCACATTCTGAGGTATTGGGGTTAGCATATCAACATATCTTCTTTTGAAGGAGAGAGTTCAATCCATAATGCTTATGAGTTTCAGACCTCACTAATTTGGCATTGTGTTTATGACAATGTTTTTCTTCTCCTACTTATGGTATCCATAAGCCATCTTTTATTTTGTGGTGCTTTTTTAAATGTTATAATATAAACAAAGGATATCCCTTTCCCCAGCAAGAGGTTTATGTCATTGTTGACTTTGTGTAGCACAGCTTTTTTATCCACTCATCTGATAGGCTCTTGGGTTGCTTCCATAGCTTGGCTATTGTAAACAATGTTGCAGTGAACACTGGGGTGCATATAAGCTTTTGAATTAGTGTTTTGAGTTTCTTTGGATATATACTCAGAAATGAAAGCAATCTAAGGGTTTAATGCAATTCCTATCAAAATGCCGTTGACATTTCTCACAGAACTAGAACATGTAATCCAAAAATTTGTATGGAAACACAAGAGCCTGAATAGTGACAGCAATCTTGAAAAAGAAGAACAAAGTTAGAGGTATCACACTATCTGATATCAAGCAATACTACAAGGCTATAGTAATCAAAACAGCATGGTGCTAGCATAAACACAGACACATAGGTCATTCGCTTTCATACGAAGCCTCCCTCATCACTGGGTGTATTTGTAGCACTCCTTGTGACAGCTCCCCTTTGGGGCTTGGTTCTCCAGGCATATATTATACAATCTTATCATAAGATTTTCACCCTTTGTTACTAGGCTCTCCACTAAATTTGTTAAAGCCCGAGGGCCTTAAAGTAAAAGCAAACAGATTCATTTTGATTATCATGTGAATTTTGATTAAGCAAGGGTGTTATGTTGGAGTGTGAGAGTAGAATTGGCTTTAAGCCATATAATTTGGAAGAGGATTGGTGGGTTGTTATGTGAGTTATCGCGAATGTGTGTCGGTGGTAGATAAACACTACAATCATTGGCCACCTCAACTCCCAAACTTGAGATGTAGTGGGACCCATATGCTCCCCAGGGCCCCGGGATCTGTTGGTGAAACACATCCAAATCCTTCCGAGTCCCCCAGGTTTCTGAACCTTACCACAAGTGGTGAGACGCCATGAACCTTCATGCCTGCCTTGGGCAGTCCTGTCTTTTTCTTCCTACTATATATAGGGGATGTGAGGCTGTAGCTGCTTGCTTTTGATTTTCTCATACTTCTAGTGTCATATAGATAAAGAAAAACCTTGCTCTTGGTTCCGTTACTGGAATTAAGATCATTGGACTTACTCTGACAAAGCCATTCTGAAGATGATCCTAATTTCTTGGTCATTTCTTTCTGCTTATCTTCATTTTCGGTTGAGGTGAAGGTGCAAAGCCTGTTCCTGTGGGAGCCTGCTAAACATGGAAGCCCGCCCACACTGGTTTGTGCCAGCCCTAAATTGTTATCTCTGAGGTGAATAAGAACAATGGAGGGATTTGCTCACTTTATGTAACATGAGATTTATGTGATTGCAGGTGCCAATCTTTTAGCATTTCATCCTGCCAGTTGGTGCCGAATTATTGAACTTGCATTGAACGACCTCATAAATTGAGAGACTAGCCCATACCAAGACTGAAATATACTAAATACATTTCAAAGAGCTCTTCAAAGCCCTGGGAGAAATAGCGGGAAGAAATGCTGTTAATTAAAACAAGCAGCAGTCAGAAGAAAGACAGTGGCAGTTAACCACCTTTTCAGAATAGGTGAGATTAAAGAGGTGGCTTTTACTGCTCGCCCTGAAGGTCAACTCCATAGCAACATTATCAGGAGGAGTGGAAGAATTCTCAAAGTCAGAAATGCTCAGATGGAAAACACTGGACTCCTAGTTCACTGAAGTTTCAGTCTTAAGTGTTGGCACCTGGCGTGTCATGCTGACTTCCATTGTCCTGAGAGTTTTCTGCCCACAAATGGGAACTCTGTACAGGAGAGTGGCAAATCTGGACGGCTTGGTATGAGCTCTGCTGCAGGATGTTCCCGAGGCCCTCTCTCTGTTTCTCATTAGGGCTGCTCTGACTTTTTTTAGACTTTGGGTTCATGGGCCAAAGCTTATATTACAGCTCACTTCTAAGATCAAGCCTGTATCCACACTATTAATCACAGTGTCTGAAAATGGCAGTGTGCTATGATAATGCAGTGTTCGTTTTATAATTTAATGTACAAAATACGTGACAACAAACAATTGGATTTTTTTAAAAAGCTAATGGAATAAATGGATTTTACTCCATATGATTTTCAGATCTGGGACTCCTTGTGTATAGGTAAAATTTGAAAAAGTAGAGTTCTTATCCTTACCTAGGCCAAGGAGGATTATAGCCCACCCACTAACATCTGCCAATTTTATTTGTAAAAAACCAGAAAGTCTATTCAAATTGCAGATTCAGCCCTGACTTCCTTTAGAGGAGGAATGTAAGGCATGAGAGTCTGGCTCATTGGTACAGCTGGTTTCAGTTAGCTTGTAGCAGATAAACAAACAATGCCTAATCTTTCAGACAAAAGTGACAGTGAGGATATTGTTTAGGCAAGAGGCATGATGATTTCAATTATTAGACTAAACTGTACAGGGATAACTTTCCTATTAGACAATGTTTAAATGTATTGGCCTCTATTGGTCATTTTGGTTATGAGGGTTCTTTGATCATTTGATTAGGAGCCCCTCAAAATAATCAGTGATATTTGCTATCTTCAAAGTTGAGATCATATATCAGCTATGCCCAGCTGGTGAAAATGTAGGCATTCTTTGGATAGTGGAAGAATCTTTTGAAAGAGGTAGTATGGAAATTTCCAATTATTGATAATGATTGGGCTCCTAGAGTCTCTCTCACATAGTTCAGTTTAAATAGTTTTTGAGGAGGACTAGAAGAATACAATGATAAGATTGGTTTCAATTTAAAGCATGTCCACATTCCTGAGTTGCTCCATTATTTTTGTGGTCTTTTTAGTTAAAACCAAGATGCTAGAGAAGTAGCATTTTTCTAGTCTAAGCCAGTGATTCTCAGCTGGTTCTCAGTCTTTCTCCCCAGAATACATTTGATGATATCTGGAAACATTTTGGTTTTCACAGCTTGGGAAGAGGTGGTTGTGTTACTGGCATCTAGAGAGCAGAGGTTGGGGATGCTGTTGAACCACCTTACAAATGAGCAGGACAATCTTCTGCAACAGAGAATTATTTATGCCAAGTGTCATAGTGCCATGGTTGAGAAGTGCTTGTCTCAACAGGGAATGCATGGAGGCAGTGTTTATTTAAAAGATTTTCTTCCTTTAGAGGTATTTACTAAGCCCCTGTGGTGCTTGTTCTGCATGCTAGGCCAGGTGATAGTTATGTAGTGGTGAACAAAACTGAGTTTCTCTTTTCATGAGGCATCATCTAGTTGGGGGATGAGGGGGAGAAACTAAGTCAGCAGACATATTTGTAATTATGCAAAGGAAAAAAGATCTATGAGAAAGAATCAGGATAGAGAGTGGTGGGTTATATATATTCATGTGGGCAATAGGTATACTTTAAAAAAAATAATTTATTTATTTATTTGTTTGTTTGTTTATTTATTTTTAGAGAGAGGGGAAAGGAGAAAGAGAGGGAGAGAAACATCACTGTGTGGTTGCCTCTCACTTGCGGCCCCAACTAGGGACCTGATGTGCAACCTAGTAATGTGCCCTGACTAGGAATTGAACCAGCGACACTTGGCTCACAGGCCGATGCTCAATCCACTGAGCCACAGCAGCCAGGGCTCGACAATAGGTATACTTTTGATGAATGGACAGTGGAAACCTTGCTGAGAAGGGGACAGTTATGCTTATATCTGAAGGAGGAAATATGGCCGACCAGGTAAAGAATAGGGACAAGAGTGTTCAGGCCAGACCTGAGAAGAGCTTGGTAGGCTCTGCAGACTCGCAGAGCCCCATGTGACAGGGGGCATCGGATGTGTTCAGAGAGATTTATATGAATTGAATCTTGAGAAGTTGGCAAGGCCTTGAGGATCATCTTAGGAATGTTCTGCTTACACATAGCTGCAAAATGAACCACCCCAAAGCTTAGAGATTTAAAACAACACTCATTTAATTTGCTGCAATTGGGGAAGGGCTTGGCAGGACAGATTTTTTTCTGTTCCATGTGGTATCATTTTGTGCAGCTTGACTGGGATGTGAGGGATCATTGTCACGTGGTTCACTCATATGGCTGGAAAGCTGGAGCTGGCTCTTCACATGGTTTGGGCTTTCTAATAGCACCCTGTCTCAGAGGGAACAGCCCATGACATTGGAAGGAAGGTGTCTGGCTTCAGCTCCAACATGTAAAAGCTTGGGAATTGTTGCTGTCATTCTTACAAAGGAAAAAAGCCAGGCCAACTGAAAATCAACAAGTTTTCTTCAGTTCATCCAGGACCAGATGGCACAGGGAAAACCAGTATACTAAACTCTGAAGAGACAGACACGTCAGGATAGACACAGCCTAGTCTCCTCACTTGGAGCACCACCTGCAGGAGCCATAAACTCATAGGAATGCTCACGTAATAATTTTGATGAATTGCTGGAGACTGAGTGTGGACTAATAATGAGAGTGAATACTCATGGGGCTGCAGCTGTAGGAAAGCCCTCACATTTTCTCAGACTTTGCCTCTAGGAATCCCACAAGGTTCTCACAGTGACAATCCTGGAGAGTAGATCCTTTTGTGATTCTGACAGTGGGAGGGGGAGAGGAGTCTTTGCAAAATATCCCCAGAGTGTTCTCCATCACAAAAGCCTCTCTGCAGGGAAACTCTTTACTGGAAACTGATCCCAGCTTTTGGGAGGGATTTTCGCCCACTCAGTCTCTCTTCAGCTTCCTTTCTGTTTCACCAAAGTTGGAGAAACCATGATTAATAATGGTCAGGGCCTCAAGGTAATATATTGGGAACAGTATAGTCAGGGAAGGAAGTAGTTGGAAGGAAAAGGGCTATATCATATTTGGAATACCCACAGAAGAGAGAATGGAGAAAAAGTATTTGAAATAATTATAGCAGAAAACTTATAAAATCCATGAGAGACACCAAACTATAGATTCATGAAGCTCAGAGCACACCAAATAGGTTATATATAAATACATATATAAACACACATGTATTCACACACACAAATGCCCACACCTAGGCATATAATATTCAAACTGCAGAAAAACAAAGAGGAAGTCTTGAATGAAGCTAGGGGAGAAAATACTTTACCTATAAAGGAACAAAGATAAGAATTATATCCGATGGACACAGATAACAGTGGTGATTGACTGTGGGCCGGGGGAGGGGGGGCACGTGGTGGGCAGGGGGAGGTACAGGAGGGTAAAGGGAGGACAAGGATAAATGGTGATGGAAGGAGACTTGACTTGGGGTTGTGAACACACAATACAGTGTATAGATGATGTGTTGTGGAATTGTATACCTGAAACCTGTATAATTTTGTTGACCAGTATTACCCCAACTAAAAAAAAAAAAATTGCATCAGACTTTGCATCAGAACAAGCAAGCAAGAAGAGAGTGGAGTGGAAAACTTAAAGAAAATACTTTAAAAAATCACCAGTCTAGAATTCTACATCAATAAGTGTCCTTCAAAAGTGAAATATAAATAAAAACTTTCTCAGAAAAAAAAAAACACACACAAAAACCAACAACCAAGGGAACTCATTGCCAGTAGACTTGCCCTGTAAGAAATGCTAAGAGGAGTTCTTCAGGCAAAAGGAAAATTAAACAGTTTAGAAACTTGCATCATCATAAAGAAAGAAGAATGTCAGAGAAGGAATGAATGAAAGTAAAAGAAAGTTTTATTTTTCTTAGTTGATCTAAAAGCAAACTTTATTTAAAGTAATAATGTGACAATGTATTGGATTATTATAGCATATTGATAAGTGAAATGAGTGATGGCAGTGTCACAAGGGGTGGGTGATTGGAATTGAGAATACTGTACTCTGTAGTAAGGTATCTATACCACACGTGAAGCAATACAGTGCTATTTGAAAGGGGACTTAGATTAATTAGAAATAAATCAGGGAAGGCAGAAAAAGAGGGGAAAGGACAAATACAATGAATAGAAAACAGTTACAAATAGGATAGATATTAAAATACCAATATCCAAATCACTTAGAATGTAATTGGTCTAAATACACCACTAAAGTTGGAAAAACAGAGATTGTCCATGTGGATAAAAAAGGAGACCCGACTATATGCTTTTTCTTTTTTAATTTTTAATTTAATTTAATTTTTTGACTTTTTAAACTAAATTTATTGTTTTTTTTAAAAGAACTAACCACCTTTAATATAAAGACTCAGATTAAAAATAAAAAGATAGAGAAAAATATACCATTCTAACACTAATAAGAGAAAGCTGTAGTAGCTATATTACCTTCAGGCTAAGCAGATACTTCTGATGATTGAGAAGACCATCAGGGATAAAGGGGCACATTACATATTGATAGAGGGGTCAGGTTCCCAAGAAGACATACCAGTTCTTCATGTGTATGCACCTAACACTAGCGTGTTAAACTACGTGAGGCAAAAGCTGATAAAATGGAAAGGAGAAATGGACAAATCAATTATTTTAATTGGAGACTTCAATACCCCTTTGTCAGTTAAAGATAGATCCAGCCAACACAAAGATGAGTCAAGAATGGAACAATACTACCAAGGTACAGAAAAGGGAAGCTGCCAATATTTTAAGGCCTGTGTGTAGAACTGTCAGTGACACTTTTCACCTACTTTATTGGTCAGGTGTTTGAAGAGACCAGATTCAAGGGTGAGGGCCATAGACTGCACCTCTCAGTGAGGACTGTCAAAGAATTTGGGGGCCATGTTTAAAACCTCATAGTGGAGCTTGGATTTCATTCTCGTCTGGAACGAAATCTTTGTTGTCACCTGTACAGAGTTCTTCAGTCATCCTTTGTGGCCACTTATTCATTGACTCCTTTTTGAATTAACCTCGCTAAGTTTTAGATAACATTCTTGATTGAGAAGGACAGAGATACTGTTTGGAGTAAGGTACTTTGTGTAGAGGGAGATCTTACTGTCCTGGTTTGCCCGGGACAATTTTGGTTATGGTTTTCTCTTTGTGTAATTGTTAATCTTCTTTTTACTCTTCCAGTGTCCCCATTTGGATGATAAATTACATGGTCACCTTACTTATATAATGCTTTATTCTTTTAGAAACTTGAAAAAAAAACATTTTGCCAAAACCCAAAATTTGATTAAAATATTATGGGATTCATAATAAATATTCAGAAGCATTGATTTTAATGAATCTCTGGGGAGCTTTTTGAATTATTTGTAATCAATGAACCTTTAATCCAGATTTGTCAACTTAAATTGTTTCATGGCTGCTTCATGAGCTTTACATACAGCACATGCTCTTGAACGGCAAGGTACAAACATGAGACTTCATGCTTTTTGGGAAAAAGCAACTGCTCAGCCTAAAATTCAAACGACCTACCTATATCCCTTGCTACTCATAACATAAATGATAGGCTCAGTGAAGTAATTTAAGGTAGTGGAAATGCTGGAAATTTGAAGCAGGAATTAATGAATAAACTGGGGCTTGGGTGAAATCAGGTGCTATTAGAGCTCTAAGCTAATAGGTTCCAGCATCAATGAGTTTTAGTCAAATACTTATAGCCTGTTTAGCATTGATGCATGCAAAAGAAGTATACTATACCAGTAGGAACAATTATCATAATGGAGAGATGGCATGTTGCTGAAAAATCTGAGTACGACCAATTGCATTGAGTAATCAAGTACTAGACTGGATTGTGGACACTGTTAATTGGGGCAGTTTTGAGGAATACAAGATCCTGGTAGGCCAGGATCAGAAGAGAAAAGGAGCGGGGTTTGATCTGATCCTTTCCCTAAGTGTGCTTGGGCTGCCCAGGAAGTTCAACTTCAGGTTCTTGTTTGTTGTCTTACCATGGGGCTCAAGGGTGATATGTACTCATGTCAGTAAAATCTGAGAGTGGAAAAGATAAAACAAACTCCGCCTTCCAGCCAGAAAGATATCTGTGCTTTAAAAACAAACAAACAAAAAAAGAACCAACTCAGACAGAAAGGAAATTATTTTAAAGATTTCAGGCATGAGACTTTTTTCGTGCTTAATGGCTGATTCAAGAAAACAGACCTCTTTTTCCCTGTATAGACAAATTCTTTGAAAATTTAAAAGATAATTCTAGCTCTAGCTCAAAATGGTCTCTTTGAGATTGCTGTGTTTTTAACTATCTCTGTCTTCAGGGATTTAAACCAACTGGCCTTCAGATCCACCAGCATTGTCTGAGCTGTGGAAAATTGTAAACACTTGGTACTTTGGTTAGCAGTTGAAAGCCCTGTTGTAACTCAACAGAGAAGATAGAAGTCACTCCTAATTGGCCTGATGGGTGCGAGACAAGAGTGAATTCGGAAGCGGCTTAGCAGCCAGCACAGGTACAGACAGACTAAAAAGCTCCTGAGGAAGCAGAAACGGAACCAAAGGCTCTTGTGTTTCTGATGAAACCTCTTCCGTGAAAGAACAGAAGTGGAGATACTGATAAACCAAATAAATCTTACAAAGGAGCCCTATTGGAGATCCCAGAGGAAGCTGAATTACTGATGAGAAGGCAATGGACTAGTTTTAACTAGGTTTTACTTCATGTTCCTGGGAAAGTTTCAGTGTTAAGCTCTTGAGGGTTGAGGGCCCCTGGGGCTGTGCCCAAAGTAAAGCATAGAGGATTTTTAAGTTAAAATAGAGTGTATCGCATCTCTGAGTGAAATAGAAGAGATGAAATAACAGAACACAAGTATTTAGAGTTGGACAAAGGAAGAACCGAAGAAGATGAGAGGGGCTGCTGGAGAGGTCACAAGAAAACCAGGAAAGTACCGAGGAGGGAAGAGAGTTTCAGGAGAGTGTGGATGATGAGGTCAAGTGTTCAGCGAAGTCAAATCAGATAAGGCCTGAAAGAATCCATTAAGTTTGCCATTAGGAAGGTTTTTTCTAAGGATGTGTAGAGGTGGGGAAAGTGACCTACTTGCTCTGGGTTGAAGAGAGAGAGAAGAGGAGGTGAGGAATTGAGACTGAAGTGCAAGCTATTACTTTGAGAAGTGAGGCAGGGAAGGAAAGAACGAGGAGAAAGGAGAGAACTATTTTTTTGCTTTACTTTGAAACTAAATGGGAAAGAATTGAGTATGACATTATAACAAAGGAGTCAGTGAAAAGGGAGAGAGAAAATGATTGAGGAAAACACTTGGAGGGTACAGTCTTGAAGTGGAAATCTGAGGATCTCTGTTTCCTGTATCACTTGAACTTATTTGATACTTTGCAAATAATGGGTCTCCCCTTTTCTTGTTCTGATAATATATGGATCTAAAATAGCTGTCTTTATTGCCAGCCTCATCTCATTTAGGACTTAGACCTATAAGAATATTATCTTCTGAAATCTTTCTTCTCTCTTTAATTGTGTTCTTTAAAAATTCAGTTACCTTACTGAACTTTGTGTAGAACATTGGTTTCTCTTCTTGGCCCCTTTAACTCCATGATACTAGTTGTGATTTTAAAATAATATCAATTTTTCTGACTCTCTTTGTATTTTTGGTGCTACCTTTCTCTTTGCAATTTAGGGTTATGAAATAAAATAGATATTTATTGAACACTGGGTTAAGCTTCATTTTTTTTCACCTATAAAACTAGGGCTAATAATAGGTTGATTTCTTAACAGCTCTGAGGAATATATATGAATGAATATGTTTGGAGTGTTTAGAACATTGCCTTACATTTAGTACATGGTCAGTGAACATCAGCTATTATTTTTTATTTGTTCCTAATGATAATCCTAGAAAATCTTTGCAATAAGACTGTTACCCATTTTATAGATTTAGACACTGAGGCCCATAAAGTTTGAGCAGTTTGCCTATGATCGATCACACAGCAAAGTGGCAGAGCCAAGGTTCAGGCCCAGTCAATTCCAACTAGGGAGCTGAGTTATAATTTTTATTTCCTTTTTTTGGGGGTGGGGGGTGGGGGGGTTGAAATTTGAAATTAAAATCTATACTCCACCCTTTTGTTAATGACTGACTCTGGGGGTACGTAGCTAGTTTCTCCATGATTCTCATATTTGCTTTGTGCCACTGTCATGATTTCTCTTTAGTTAATTATCACTCATATTCTCCTCTGTTCTAGGCAACTGCACAGTGACATCATAGCTGTTTCCGCCTCTGCTATTTCCCCCATGTGATTTGTGGCTTTCCCAGTAGTAGGTGCCTGAATGAAGTAGAACACTTGCTGTTCCCCTTTTCTGTTCTGTTGCGTACATTTATTTTGGACGAGGTTTTCATTCCAGTGCTGCTTTGTCATTGTGTGCCTCAGCCCAAGGTTTGATGGCACCCATTTCTCTTACTACCTTTCAATTCTTCTCATAAGGCAAACGTAACTCCTGATCTGCTGGCACCTTCACAACCCTTTTATCCTTCTCATAAGTAATAGAGGAACTAATATCTAATATAATAGCAAAAATGGTGCCTTAAAAAATGAAATTCTTTGAGCCCTGGCTGGTGTGGTTCAGTGGATTGAGTGTCGGCCTGTGAACCAAAGGGTTGCTGGTTCAATTTCCAGTTAGGGCACATGCCTGGGCTATGGGCCAGGTCCCCAGTTGGGGCATGCAAGAAGCAACTACACATTGATGTTTCTCTCCCTCTCTTTCTCCCTCCTTTTTCCCCTTTCCACAAATAAATAAATAAAATCGTTTAAAAAATAAAAAATAAAATTATTTGAAATAGGTTTTTAAGTAGATCAGGAACTCAGAACTCTTGAGCCCCCCCACCTGAAGCATATGCCCATCACTGACTGTGAATGTACTTAAGCCTTCAAATTTAACGTAAGAGGAAAAAGGGATTGTCTCTACCTATTCAGCTATTAGAAAGTCGTGACCAATTTTCACACTTTGTTCTTATTTTTACCCACTTCCATATGTATTTGTATTTAAGCAGTTACATTTACATTGTTTGTATGTATTTATTCACACAAACTTTTAGATGACTTAATTAATTTATAAATCATTTTTGGAATGGTTTATGCAACCTGAACTAATTTAAAATTGACCTACTTGTTTAAAAAATGGGCTTGTTTAATAAGAGTTGGGGATAACAAATGTATTTAAGCTTATTTTGTCTAATAAAAATAGTTATTTGAATGATGTTTCATCAAAAATGCAACTGTTGAAGCTAACATGGTTAGTTAGATCTCTAAAAATGAACAATATTAGGAGCCACTTAATAGCCTGTACAGTTATATATATTTCCCATGCTACTTTTCAAAAACTTTCTCTTGTACTATATATTTATATAATACATGAACATACATATACCCACATACATATGAAGAAGAAAATGCAGAGCTGACAGACTGAAAGATGGGACTAAGTTTATACATCTGAGTAGTAACAGAGTAGCAATGAAAACTTGGGTGTCTCAACCTCTCATCTGTCATTTTCATACTGGGCTTCAGAACTGGAGCCATTCCATCTGTCTGAGATAAGTAGATCTCCCTGTTTTTGAAAAATATCCTGTACAATTCAGCCATACTTTCTCCTTAGTCACTCAAAATGAATGAGTTTTATAGCATAGTGATTGCATGCTTATCTGACACATGATTAATCTTGTTTTCTCACTTTCTGGAATTCATAATCTAAATTTTACTTCAGTAATTAATGATCTGGATTTTTAAGATTGTGGTAAAAATAGGAAAATAAGGAATGCATTGTCTTTAAAATGTGTGTATTTAAAAACAAAAGAAAAAAGGAAAAGTAATTCTCTGTGTTATAACCAGAGTTGTTCATCTACCATGGACACAGGATATTAGTTTTATAGTAATTTTATGTTTAGATATAAAGGAGAAAGCAAGGGAGAGAAAGATCTCTGTGCAAGAGATACATTGATCGGTTGCCTCTTGCACGCCCCCAACTGGGGACCCGGCCTGCAACCCAGGCATGTATCCTGACAGGGAATTGAACCGGCAATTGTTGTTTTGAAGGCAGGTGCTCAATTCACTGAGCCACACTGGCCAGGGCGATTTTTTAATAAGAAAAGAACATAAATAAAATCTTAGAAAAAATAAAAATGATAGTGACTTAAGTGACTAAGTACCTTATCTACAGATATTTGACATAGAAAGTTTAGATATTTTTATTCAGTTTACCAAATTTATAGATACACTACTCATTTTAAAAAACTCATTATAAGGTAACTATTACACTAGCTGAAGTCTCATTTATTTTCTGGCCCAGGATTTGTATATATGGTGCTGTTATGGAAGAATTCCTCAGTGGGATAACTGCTGATGATTTCCCATCTGCTTCATTGGAGAGGAATGATGGCAGTTGTATTCATTCCTCTTTTTAGGTGACAACTGAATAAATACCTAATTGCTTTTGAGTAAATGTTGCCCCTGAAGTCAGTGACTTTACCCTCCAACACTCATTTTGAACTTAATATCATATCAGAAAGCTTTCTGTTCATGACTGGGAATATTGATACACACAAAGGAGGGACATTTAGGAAAGCTGACTTTTGTGATTTCTTAGTTATAGAAATTGTCCTAATAGGGAAAGCTGATATAATCTCCTCTATCTGTAGCTGTTTCTTGGTTTAGTTCTTGTTTGCCTAAACCAGGAAACAGCTACAGCGTGCAATGTTTATTGAAGCCAGACTCCACGAAAGCCATTCAGTACAAGGAAAAGCCATACAACACAGTTCTCCTCAAAGTGGCTACAGTATGTCTTCTCAGTGAACGCAAATTAATTTTTTTATTAAGCTACATGTGAATGTTACTGAAACTTTTTTGTTTAAGACTGTGTAGTTCAAACTCCTGTTGTTCAGTTTTATATATCTTATTCTTCAATACCTGTCACAGTACTATTAACAGATGCTAAACTAATAAATGTTAACTATGTATTGATTGGAAAATGTTTAGGAACACTTTGATCAAGCTCTTGAAGTGTGAAGAGAAGGGACGTCAACACATGGTCCTTGGGAATAGAGATTTGTAGTTGGGACATAGGAAGTTTGTTCTTCAGCTGACATTTGATTATGGGTTTCAGTTCTTCCCAGTGTATCTGTCCTGATTGGTTGTTTTCCATCGCTGGGTATGGAGCACACCCATTAGACTGACTTCTGGCCAGGTTTACTCAGATGAACTGCTCCATAGGTCATGCCCCATGTGACTGTCAGGTCTATACAGGCTTTTATTATTTGGCTAACAGCGTTGCTTTCACCAATAAGTCAAAATGCAGGACCCATGACATTTTTAGAAAGGAGGAAGTACTGGGGCCATTTTCCTTAAAAAGGAAGGATGTGTGGGATTGTTTGAACTTAACAGTTGCCTGGGTTCTTACTTCAGCCCATCCAGTAAAAGGATATGCACCTATTGTTAAACCAAAAGCAAAAAGTAAATAACCAATTATAGAAATAAGATGTCATTAAGAAAAAGCTACACATAAAAAAAGTCTAGAAGATACATGCATGTTGAAGAATTTACGTCTGAATAGTGACATTATTACTGATATAAAAATTTTCTGTATTTTCCAAATATTCTTTCATAAATGTATATACATTTATAATTAGGATAAGACTTATTAATCCATTCTAACATATATTGATTTACTTTCAAATTTGTAAAATATTATTAGAAAACAATGACATTGCTTTGAGAGTAAATAATTTGATCACAAGTATAAGCAGAGGGCCTCTGTTGAGGGAAGGACCAGTATGAGCGTGTGGACTACACACCTTTCTTCTGTGCTTTACACTTTAATTATTACTGCCACACAGAGAATTTATGAGTCAGACCTCCTAGATCCAAATTGTGGACTTGTCACTTCCAGTTATTAGACCTGTGCCTTCGTTTCTTAATAAAGTGGAGACCATAATAGTATCTATGACATAGAGGTGTTACAGGGATTAAATGAGACAGTGTAAATAAAGTCCATGGCATAGGGCCTGCCACACTTTCGGTACTTTAATAAAGGGGTATTCAGCACAAGTGCTATTTCTCACTTACTGACTTAAAGACAGCTACCTTGATGCCAAATTACTGGCTGTGTATAAAACCACTTCATTCCAAATTAGGCTAACTAATTCATATGTACTCTGGCTCTACGCTAGATTTTGGAAGTAGAAATACTAGCATAGATCTTATCATACTACTTACATATAATTTTTATGAAGGTCTTTCTTTATATTTTATGTTAATTTACATATTACTAAAGAGATGATTAATGTAAAACCTGATCTTTAACATGTGTAGGTAGATTGTTTTCAATTTTATATTTAATTGAATTCTTTACTGCTTGTCCATAAAGCAGCCTATTTTAGTGCTTTTGTCTTTTAGATTTAGGTTATCTGTGAGGCCATAGCATTGTTCTCCAATCCTTTTGTCATAAAAGACAGATCAAATGACATAAATTTGGCCTTGCTTTATATTCTTTTTTTAAAATTATTTATTTGTTTGTTTACTTATTTTTTATTTTTAGAGAGAGGGGAAAGGAGAAAGAGAGGGAGAGAAACATCTTTGTGTGGTTGCCTCTCACTCACGTCCCCAACTGGGGACCTGATGTGCAACCTAGTAATGTGCTCTGACTGGGAATCGAACCAACGACACTGGGCTCGCAGGCCGACACTCAATCCACTGAGCCACAGCAGCCAGGGCTATATTGTTTTTTAAATTCATTGTAAAGGTATTTAATAATGACATTTTCTATAATTATGAAAGTAATGCGTTCTTATTGGAGAAAATAAAAACTACTCATAATACTCTTTACTTGATATGTCTTCTGGTCCTTTAATCAAGGTACTATGCATTTATAATAATTTTATTTGTTGGTTTTTCCTGTGCTTTTACAGCCAAACCCCAAAAAGAAAATACTAGCCTTCTATCATGATTATGATATAAACCTGAAGTGTGTGTGTGTGTGTGTGTGTGTGTGTGTGTGTGTGTGTGTGTGTATGAATTGTGTCTTTATTGGAATTGGGTTGAGAACAGTCTGAACTCTGAATACCCCTGAGTTAATGGTTCTCCAGGGCTGCTTTAATTGTTTATTTCTGCTGTTCCAAACTTCATTTAATTTTGTATGACAATATTTGAATGGAAAATGCAAGATCTCTGTGGTTAACAGTACTTGGCAGTGAGCATTTGGGGACTGCTCCAAGCTTCATGGTCAATCAGTCATGTGTTTTCTGGTGCATCTCATTTAACTCCTTGGAGCTACTTTTTTCCTGAGAGTAGAAGCTTGACTTCTCTCTTATGATGCTGAACATGTGTGCCTTTACTAGAAAAAGGGGAACATTTAAGACTCTGTGAGAGAAATGGGAACATCATACTTTAAACATATCTTTGAACTGGGAAGCTTGAAGTGCTATAAGGTTGAACATCAGATTTTATTGTCTTTTCTTTAATCCTAGCTCATGTGTTGACTCACTCTGATTGTGATGCCATAGTTAGGCATAAAAAGTGAGTTATGAACAATGTATTTGATTTTTATGTTTATTAACAGTATGAGATAGCGTATATAAGAATTTGGCCAAGTATAGATGCTTCTTAACTTATGCGATTACATCCCGGTAAGCTCATCATAAGTAGAATATATTGTAAGTTGAAAATGGATTTAATACACCTAACCTGTAAAACATCATAGCTTAACCTAGTGTACTTTAAATGTGCTCAGAACACTTACATTAGCCTATAGTTGGGCAAAATTATCTTGCCGCTGCTGCCCTGCATGACAAAAGAGTATTGTACCACATGTCACTAGCCTGGGAAAGGATCAAAATTCAAAATTTGAAGTGTGAGTTGTACTGAATGTGTATTGCTTTTGCAATATCATAAAGTCAAAAAATTATAAGTTGAACTATTGTAAGTTGGGGATCTGTAATAAGTAACCTAAGATAGGGAAAAGATAATATCATCCAGAAGTACATCTATCCCTTTTTTGCTTTTGTGAAGCATTTTCTATGGGGGAAAAAAGCTACTGAAGATAAAAATCTATCTGAAGTGGCAACTTGACCTCGAAGGAGAAAACTTGATTTCCCTAGAAATGTAAAATGCAGCCGTTTCAGAGACCATGCTAATATGTTTCTCCAGACAGGTGTGCTTGAAAATGGGACTAGGGAGAAATGGAAAAGAAAAAGGGGGAAAAAAAAGTGCCCAACTTCTTTTTTTCTTTATCTTTACATCATTCCTTCATTCTTAGTATTCAGTGCATATGAGTGCTTGTATATTTAGTGTTTTATATTTAAGGATATAAGCTGTTGTATGTTATAAAAAAAACTTTTAGAACTAATTAACACAGTAAGTTTCAAATCTCACCATGTGAAACATTAATCTGTGAAAACTCATAATAGACATTATATTTTATTTTATTTTTTTGAAACCTTTCCATCTCATGAAATAAGCATAGTCCTTCTCTATTAATTCCAAGAGTATGTGTAACCCATTACCTTTATCTCCATGGGTGTCCCGGCATTTGTTGTATGCTTTGTGCCTTCTCTCGAAGTGTTAATATTCTTTGTCTTGGATAATATATCTTTGCCTTTTTGAAAATAAAGTTACCTATATTATTCATGCATGTGATTATTTGCTCTACCCAGAATTATTCCTTGCATCTGGAGGTGTTCCAGAAGGATATTAAGAAGTATATAATCTATTGCCTTAAAACTCCAGAAGGTTAATGTATCAAAATGGATGATAAAAGACTCTTAAAACCAAACAAACATTAGACCAGATAACTCTAGTACAATTCAGCTCAGTGATGGACAGAGAGGAAACATTAGAAATCCAGGAAAATCTCAGGTTTGAAGTTTACACCCAAAAGATGCCACTCGGATAGAAAGGTAATAGAAAACAAGTTCAATTACTTGCCTTCTGTTTTACTTACATCATTTCTACCAAGGAGATGTAGCTTCCAGTACCAAAGTACAGAACAAATATAGGAGTGAATGAAATTTTCAAATGTCTTAGGAAGTTTAATAGTACCATGGTCCTCTAAGGAGTTCTGATTTAAGACCTGAGAAGACCATTTCACAGAATTTTAAAGAAATTGGGATTTGAGATTATCCCATCACTGTCAGTCTTTGAGGGACTATGAAAAATGGGAGAGGCATTAGTAGCCTTGAGGTGTCCAGCTATTCACAGAAGAAGATAGATTCTGTGAACCAGAGCCAAGTGAAATGGTCTGACCTTTCCTTTGCATGCCCTCATTCCCTTTCCTCTAATGAAAAATTTTAGGATAGATTATTGTTCCTATGATTTCCGAGTAGTTGGAAAGTGAATTAGTGGCCCTACGAGTTCATAAAAAATTACGTCATGCCTAAATAACATTAACTCCTTTTTCTGGTCAGACTGTTAAGCTAGTAGACTAGCAGAACACTGTAGATATTATATATCTGCTTGTTGATCAAATGTAGATTTGTTGGTGGCAAGAATGATACCAGGTGTTAGACCAGTGGATTCAGACTGGGCCTTGGTTCCGCAACCTCGGTAGTTGAGTTCTGGCTAAGAAAGAATTCAGAGCCAAGTCTCAAACTATACGAGAAAGCTTATTTAGAAAGTCACAGAGGTAGAAGAGTGAGTTGTAGAAGAAATGGACTCAGGAAAACAGCTACAGAGGCAAAAGAAGGAGCCCTTGGAACTTAGTGGAGGGAAGGGTAAAGGTAACGTTCTTTGGGGGGAAGAGGGGTAAACAGGAAAGGTATGGCCATGCTCCTGAGAGGGAGAACAAGCTGGGTCCTCTGTCCTAAGGGCTGTTAAGGGTGGCAATTTTAGGAGAGGTCCTAGGACACAATCTCAATAGAACATTCATCTGCTTTCCAGGTGTGTCCTTTTAGGGTTGTGGTCTCTACTGATTGGTCGGTGCCAGAGCAGGGGGTCATTAGTCAATGCAGCTGGTCCTATTGTCAGCCATGGTGTCCTTTTGTCTGAGTTTGCTGCTTTTCTGGGCCTGGAGCTGAAACACAATGAGACTTAGATGTATTTGATGTGGGCCAGAACCTCATTGTCCTGGGGGCTTAATGCTCAAGGGCTCTCTCTAAGGGGGTCTAACTGCATGGCGAGCAATATGCCAGAGGAAGGAAGGTCAAGCGAGGGTCCGAAGTGCATGACCAGCCATATGAAAGGTCAGGAGATCTACACCACATGACCAGCAATATGCTAGGGGAGGGAAGGTTACCCTATGGTCAGTGTTCTTGTTTTTCCAGTTTTGCCTGTTGCTAGGCACCCAAGGCTTTCTTCCCTGGTGACCTTCTGTACCTGGCTCATCTTCCATGCTCTGTTCATGTCTGTCTAGCTGCCTATGACAGGTTAATGTTCCTGGTTATGTTCTGATTGATAAGGGAGAGATAGGCAGTTGGGTGACCCCATCCCTCCTATGCCTTGCCTAATTCACACAGGGACAGCTACACTGGGCAGCAGCCAAAAACAGCAGCCCCTATTCCACCTGCTTCCAAGAGACAGGCAGCATGGAGTCTCTGCCTCACGTCACTGTTTACCCAGGGACTACCCAAGGTCTAAAACTGCCGGATCAGCCACAGTCTCTCAGACCTCAGCCTTATATTTCTGACTCAACATCCTGCGCTATCTTTTTCCCTCTCCTTCAGATTCTTTCCTTGTCTTCTGGATCTCGAACAGTATTCTCTGATCAACAAATTACCTCTTTCGGATTGTTTTTTTACTTTTGCCTTAACAGAAAACTGGTTCTCTCTTGAGGTTATTACTTCCTCTGAAGTCTTCCAAGGGACTCAGATTTTTATACTTGGCCTAGATTTTTGTACTGTAAGCCAGAGCCGTAAATAACCAATGCTCCCTTTGCATCTCCGCCTGGCTGTTCTCACACCTACATCCTCCCATCCAGCGCACTTGGTGCCCTTGTTCTGAATCTCCTCTTCTTCAGTTTTTCTCCACACTCAAACATTGAATAAGAAATGGTACCTCCATTGACCCAGATCCTGAAGTCAAGACATCTGGAGTCCTTTATACCTTTCTCTACACTGAATCCAACATATTCTGACAGGGAGTTGCTTCTGCTTCAGAATGTCACTTTCCTTTTTCCCATTGTTCTCTTCCCAGCACCCTGGTTCCTTGTGGCCACCAGCTGTCTCCTTGACCACTGGGACAGCTCCCTGACCTCCCCCTGCTCCCACAGCTGTGTCCTTCAGGCCATTCTTTATGCCTTAGTGAGTGAGCTGCAGATGTGTAATTTAACCGTGTCATTGCCTTTCTTAAGATCCTCCAGTGGTTTTCTATCAGTCCTTCTTGTGGCCTGTCGTCCTCCATGATCATGCTCTCAGCCCCTCTCTGTGTGTGCACCTCCTACCCTCTCCTGGCTAACAAGCTCCAGCCAGTCTTCCTTTTTTACATTTTGGTTTAATGCATTGTGTTCTCTGCTTCTAGGCTTTTGTATAGGCTTCTTCATCTCCCTGGGATGTTCTTTGCTTACTCTTATTTCTTGTTTCAGATTAAATGTCATATTTTCAGAGAATCCTTCTCTGTTTAATCTAAAATAGGTTCTTCATATTTTTAATAGGACACTACAGTTTTTCTTACTTGCATTTATCCCAGTTCATATTTGGTGTTTTTAAAAGTTTATAGAACTTGTTCTAGAAAATTAGTAGAGAACATCACCCAATTTCAAACGTTGACAACCCATGTGTGATTGTTTTACCTATATTTGTTTCCCCCAATTATTTAGAAACAAACCTCAAACATCATGTTATTTCATGGTACATTAATTTTTTTTTAAGATAAGAACTCTTTTAAAACATATTACTGTGATACCATTATCACATCTAAAAAATTTAACGGTTCTTTCATATCATCAAATATTCATATAGCCACTGTCAAATCACACTGTTGGAGTAAAGATAAAATTGGATTTATATACTGCAATTAGTTGACATCTCTCTTTTAATTTATGGGTTCCCCTCCCATTTTTCTTGAAATTTATTTGTTAAGAAACACATTCATTTCTCCTGTATGAAGAATTACCTGTAGTTTGGATTTTTCTGATGTATCCCAATCATATTATTTAATGTTTTCCCTATCTCTTTAATAAGTAGTTAGATATAGACTTGGTCAGATTCAATTTGGATTTATTTCAGAGGGGGATGAGTGCTTCCATCAAGGGACACATAGTATCTGGTAGTTTGGGGTTTTTTTTTTTTAGTGATTTTAGCAATTTTTACTAATCCATTAAATGATTATACTTAGCAAACTGGTATTATTCAAATTCTATCATTTCTTCTTTATTTGTTATATATAATGCAAATATAAAGAAAAATGTTCACATATAACCACCTGGTTACACTGAAATATGAAAATATATGAAAAGAAAGGTAAATGCTTGATGTATTCTCTATATTTCATAGTTTTTAAACTAATGAGATGATTCCATAGAACCCTCCAAATATAGCTGATGAGTTTTTTAAAGTCTTATTATAAACTTCTGGGCTTAAACATATTTGATACCTTTCTGTCACAGGTATTATTTTAGTGATGCTCAAATTGTCCCATCTTTGATGAGTGGGTGCTTCCTGCCTCCCTTTGACATGTTTCAGCCATTTTTGTAGTTACGTGCCTTATGTCTGTCTCCTTGGTGAGATTTAAGTTCAGGGACCATGTCTGTGTTGCTCATTCTTAATTCCCAGCACAGAATCACCATCTCTCAGTGCATATTTGTTGAATGAGAGGCGGGATATTAACACTTAGCTGAGTGAGAGTCAATCTTGTAGAACATTTAGTTTAGTCTTTATGGAGTCAGAACTTGAACCAGGGAGTAGAAGTAACAGGAAGCAGTTTTGGCTCAATGTAATGAAGAACTAAATTATTTGGAGGATATTTTAGGGGAGTTTGAATTCCATCAGTCTTTTGAGAGCTACTTTTTTCCAGGCAGCATGAGAGGACCAAGGTAGACAATCAGGCCAGAAAGGATCTTTTTGTCTGCAAGGTAATAAGACTCTCAGATTCTTTGTTGACAGATTTTATTTTTGGAAAGGTGCAGAGCTGGCTGGTTTAAAATTGTTGAAATGTACATAATTCTTCTTTCTTTCTGAACATTATAATGTCACTCTAATTTTATGATCCAAAGTTTTCTGAGTTTGTACATTTTATAAGACATTGATAATGATGAATTATGCTTTAGTAGTCATCATTTCTTTTATATGTAATAATTGCTGTTTGAGCATACCCTTTTCTCATTATATTAAATCTTCAGACTTTTTGCACTGTTGGTCACCTCCTAATAAATAGCCATTATACTAATCTTTGGGTTTTGTTAAAAAATTTTAACAGAAATAACATTAGTCTTCACATCTCTGTAGTATTTTGATAACGATTAGGATGAGGCGTAACTACTGACAACTTACCTTGAAATTCTAATTTATTTTCTGAGAATACAGTATAATAGCACTGTTGGGCATTTCAGAATAGCAAAGGATAAATAGTACTGAAATGACTTCTCATTTACACGTGAATAAAAATTGAATTTAGATGGTGATAGCAAGGCCATGAATACTTAGTTTTAATTTTTGAAGTATGTACGTGACACAGTATTATTAACATTTTAACTTTTGTCTTAAGAGGAAATTAATAAAATAAGTGCTATTAGTAAAAACTTTAAAATATTTTAATGACTTTACCAAAGACTTACAAATTTTGCCCAAAATATTGTCCTTGATATACTTCATTTTGTCATTTTCACTCCCCTAGTAATAATCTACATTTTCTTCTGTTGCTTCTAAGCCAGTACAGTAAGGAAACAAAGGCATTGTATCTACCTGAACTCAGTATTATTTTCCTTAGCAGTTTCTCTTGAGGCAAAATCATAATGGAAGAGTGAGCGAGAATATATTAAATTTCCCAGAGTATATTAAAATTCTTTTAGGTATATTGCCTTAATTTCCTCTATATCCTCCAGACACAATTTCTTCTAGGTGTTAGCGCATGGACACCTTTTCAAAGATGACCTGGATAATATTTGTAATTTTGCTCTTTTATACTAAGTTATCCTATTAATTTCAGGCAACTAATAAAATGGAAAATCTTTAGTCTTTCCTGTGAGAAGCACATGACTGTAATGAAATTCTCTGTGTATCACCTTTTGAACCTGGGAAATGTACCCTGAGCTAACTGTGGGTTTTCCTTTATGTATTTCACAAAATGTTGAATGAACAAATGAAGGAATTCATGAAAAAATGAATAGGCTGTTCATAGTCAAAGCTTCACTTTCACAAGAAAATTGTATTATTTACAAACTTAGGGCACACAGAACTCTAGATAGAGTTCTGAATTTGGCAGAGATTGGCGTTTATGATCGGACCCATTTTGAAAGCTGGATCCACTTCAGCATGGTGCTTCCAGCACAGCCAGTGTGCCTGTGTCTCTGTGTGTAGCCAGCTCTGTGCAGGCATGGGCACCCCCAGCTCTTCCTCCTGCTGCACGCGACAGCTTGCCCAGTTTGATGGGCAGACTAGAGCAGTGAGTAACTCATTCTTGCGAATGAACTGAGCGTCACGGTGAGACCAAACTGCGAATGGTAGTTGTTGGAAGAATTAGAAATAGAGAAGAATCTCTGAATTAAAATGGCTCCCTATGTAGTTTAAAACAACTAGACACTAACCTGACAATTATCTCCAATAGAACAGGGTTCCCAACCTTCGGACCTCAGACTGGTACCAGTTGGGGCCTGTTAGGAACTGGGTGCAGATTGGGAGGTGAGCGTGAGTGTAATTCACTTTAAATATCCTGAAACAATTCCCAGGCCTCCCCTCTCGCCCTGGTCCATGGAAAAATTGTCTTCCATGAAACCAGTACCTGGTGCCAAAAAGGTTGGGGACCTCTGCAACAGAACGTTCTGTGGTAATATTAGCACAATTTAAAGCATTCATTTTTAACCACGTTATTTACCTGATTTATGCCTCCCTTGCAAATCAAGCCTTGATTGCCTTCTGTTCATTAGCTTTTGATTTAATTAATAAGTCTTGTTAAAGAGGAATCTTAAATGTTTTCCTGTAAACAGCTCTAATTTATTGAATTTTGTAATTATTCTAAAGAACTTAAATCAGTATTTGAAGCCTATGTTTTGAATCTTTAATAAAACAGGTTAAACCCATTGGTAATTATTAGTTTGTTTTTCATAGAATAACAGCCATCTTCTTTTCATATTTTTTAAAACTGACATTTTGTTAGAGTAGTAACTTAGAATTTCAATTATTTCAGCCCATACTAAAGTTTAAAAAAATATACACATCGAAGATTGAATGTTAGAAAATTAGTGATATTTTTTCAAAGATATCTTTTCCAAAAGTAGAGCCAGTGACTTAACATTTTTACTGGTTGTTAGAACTGAGTGATTCAGTAGTTGGTGAGTGTCTAGACATGTGGAGAAAACTAATTAAGAAAAGAGAAAGTCACAATGACTTTTAGGTTAAAGAGCACTTTGATAATCAATATGATTCTTAATGGGAAACCAGTGAAGCAGTTGGAGAAAAGGAAGGGACGGTGATCTGGGCTCATGTTATTAAAAGGTAGTGAGAATTTGAAACAAGTCTGTTAGGTGCAAAAAGGTTAATTAACAAAGTATTCTAAATTATAAAACTTTAAGGAAATGAAAAGTTTCCATATCTGCATGCATCAAAAACAAAGAAACTGCATCTTTAGTTTGAAAAAATAAAATAAATATTTAAGCCAAACATGAAAGATGTGAATGCTTTACAAAAATTTGAATTTTCTGGAATTTTTGAAATCAATTTTTATTTTATTTTATTTTATTATTTTATTTTATTTATTTGTTTTTAGAGAGAGGGAAAAGGAGAAAGAGAGGGAGAGAAACATCAATATGTGGTTGCCTCTCACGTTCCCCCCACTGAGGACCTGGCCTGCAACCCAGGCATGTGCTCTGACTGGGAATCGAACCAGTGACACTTGGTTCTCTAGCCAATGCTCAATCCACTGAGCCACAGCAGCCAGGCTGCAATTTTTTATTTTTTAAACTATTTATGTATTTATTTATTTTTAGAGAGAGGGGAAAGGAGAAAGAGAGAAACATCACTGATTTTTTTTTTTTTAATTGGAGAAATTTGACATGTAACATTGCATAAATTTAGGATGTACAACGTTACTTTGATACATATATCTATTGCAGTATGATTGCTGATGTAGTGATGTTTGTCACATTATATAATTAAAGTACAATGTTATTATTTCCGTTCATTATACTATGCAATAGATCTCTATGGCTTGTATACTACTCATTACAAGTGTGTGCTCATAAAAACCATCACTGTTATCTGTAACTGCCCACCACCACCCCTCATACCCTGGCCACTACCATTTTACTTTCTTTTTTTCTTTTTTAATATGTTTAACTTTTTTAGATTTTACATAAGTGATATTATATAGTACTTGTGTTTCTTTGACTTATTTCACTTAGCGTAGTATGTTCAAGGTCCATCCGTGTTTTCACAAATAGGAGGATATATTTCTCATGGTTGAATAATATTCTATTGTGTATGTGTACCACTTCTTTTTCATCCATTCAGTTATTGATGGACATTTGGGTTGTTTCTATGGCTTGACTATTGTGAGTAATGTTATAATAAACATGAGAGTGCATATATCTTGTCAAAATCCTTTCATTTCCTTTAGGTATGTACCTAGAAGTGGAAATTGCCAAATCATATGGTAGATCTATTTTTAATTCTTTGAGGAACCTCCATATTGTTTTCCAAAGTGGTTGGACCAATTCACATTCCCACTAACAATGTATGAAGGTTCCTTTTATACCACATCCTCTCTAGCACCTTCTGTCTCCTGTCTTCTTGATGACAGCCATTCTAACAGGTGTGAGGTGATAGATAGGTCATGTGGTTTTGATTTGTATTTCCCTGATGATGGGTGATGTTGAGCAATATTCTTTATTCTTGAGCTTTCTTACAGGTATAAGGAAGGAGACAGTATATTACCATTATTAATATTCTTTCAATAAAATATTTTGAGATCCTACAGTTTTAGGCACTGGACACATAACAGTTAACAAAACAAAAAGTTTCTTTGCTCCTGGAGCTGTCTCGTATAAATCTTAAGGAAATGTTAATTTCATATGATATAACTCAACATCTCAGTGTCTCTAACTGGTGTGGTTATTATAACTATAAGAAATTAATACTTGGAGGTTTAATTCATGGAGAATTATGCCTCAGAATCAGAATTCCATTAACCTGGATCTTGTTCTTTTACACAGTTATCACAGTAAACATTCAGAAATTTTTTTCACAACAAAAATAAGGTCCATTATTCTATGAGATTACTTGAAAGTGTTCCATTCCTAGTTGCCCTTAAAAAGTGAGTTTTGGGAAGGTTAATCTTCTTTCAGTATTATAAGACCATCATAGCTTCATGGTTTGAGAGTATGTTTTAAGTATATTACCTCCAAAAACGTGAATTCCCTGTATCCCAGGGACCTATCAGTTAGCAGTCTCAAGGGAAATGGCGAAGCTTTGTGGGAAGAAAGTTGTGTGTGTTTATGCATAAGGGGAAAATATCAGTAAATGAGGGGAAAATTCCAAGCAGTTCCTGGAATCAGTTACTGTCCCCTCCGGGAGTTAGTGATGAGCTCCGCTGGGCTGAGAAAAACCCGTGCAGATGTCAGCACTGACTGAATCCCAGCCTGAGGCCACGCCAAATCATGAAGGACAAAGTGAAGAGCACAGGTAGAGTCTCCAGTTGAACCCCATGTGCATATTAATGTCCTGCCTGCACCTGGGTACCTAGAGCACAGTCAGGTTTAGAACATTTAAGTAATGTATTCAGAGTGGAGAATTGCTGGGCAGAAAAGCAGCAGGTCTGACCTTCTAGCTGAAACACAAGGAAAACTAAACACAATGTAGATGGCCTGTTGTGGAGCCTAATAAGCAGATGTCCTTATTTGATTACTGTAACCAACAATGCATTTCAGCAATCAGTTTAATGAGAAATGCCACTAGGATGGTTGGGCTGTGATACATTCCTGGGCCTTTTGAGGTTTGTGTCTGTGGCAAGTTTTTGAGCAAAAACAGATCAAGTGGATTCAGTTCTTTAAAAAAAGACATTCAGACTCTTTGTTTCAGACTCAGTTTTCCTTTGCTAGTTCCATAACCTCGCTTTGGTTGCAGTTTAAATAGCAATGAAAAGCCGTTTTTCATCTATCAAATTGGCACAGTACAGGTGAAGGGGGAAGTGTAATAAGTACAGACACTGTGCAGGATAATTTTCCAGTGTTCATCAGAATTAGAATTTAGAAATGCACATATATTTTGATCTTGCAATTTCACTTTTAGGAATTTACAGATGTAGTTTTATATAGATGAAATTACATGTCCAGGAATTTTTATTGCATCATTGTTTTAGTAGCAAAAAAATTGGGAACATGCCAAATGCTCATCAATAGAGCACTGGGCTTGAATTAAGTACACACCAAGGAGTACCCTGGGGTTTTTCAAAAGGAAGAGATAGTGTCCTATGAATTTAAGAGGAAATCAGCAAAATATATATTAAGTGATAAAAACTATATGCAGTGTGCTCTGTATGCCATACTACCATTTGTATATGTACATGTGTGTATGTGCTCTATATATGTGTGTGTTTTTGTGTGTGTATATGTATATTGGGTGGGCAAAGGTAGGCTTACAGTTGTGAGTGTGTAAAACAGGTTTATTCTTGTGTTATTTATTATTGTATTATTTTCCATATGAACAACTGTAAACTACTTTTGTCCACCCCTGTATGTGTGTGGATGTATGTAAGTGTGAACAATGGCAAGTGGTGACCTCAGAGGATAGGAGCTGGGTGGCTGAGGGAGGGTGTGGCAGGGAGATTTGCTTTTCATCAAATGCTTTCTCGTATCTTTTACAGAATTTTTAATGTGTACATGTTTTACCTATTTTAATTAATAAAATATGTTTCTAGGCCCAGTAGAGGTAAAAAGTAGAGCATTCAACTAGAAGCTAATGTAGGTAGACATCTCTTTGTTAACAGAATTGACTGGATAAAAAGTTGTCTGCCTAGCGCAGTCTTACTTTAAAAAAAAAATTTATTTATTTGTTTGTTTATTTATTTATTTTATTTTTAGAGAGAGGGGAAAGGAGAAAGAGAGGGAGAGAAACATCACTGTGTGGTTGTCTCTCACTCGGGCCCCCAAGTGGGGACCTGACATGCAACTTAGTCATGTGCCCTGACTGGGAATTGAACCAGCAGTCTTACTTTTAATTAGAGCTAATACACATTTAAAATGAGTCTGGAGGAACCATCTGCTTTGGATAGGTCTTGTGTAACCTTGTAACAGTAAACTATTGATAACTTTTATTTTGATGATACACTATATTTTAAAACACAGGAACACCAAATATAATTTTAGGATGCTCTAGTAAGAAAATAATCATGAAAAAGGGAGGAATGAGAGAAAGGAAGGAAGGGGAGAAAAGGGGAGGGAGGAAGGAGGGAAGAGAAGAGAGGAGAGGAGAGGAGAGGAGAGGAGAGAAGAGAGAAGAGGGAAGAGAGTAAGGCTGAGTGTCAAGTTTCTGTCCTTGGGGGTTGAATGACCTCTGTTTAGGACGTAAGATGAAGACATTTCAGCAAAAGTAACAAAGGTGCTATTGGAAAAACAGAGAAAGTTATTTTAACTGCTTGATTTTTAATTAATCTGAGAATAACTGACAGAGCATGGTGATTTTGTTAAGCACTAGTTTCATTCTGGAAGGAACATAGAATGAATCACAGAAAAACTTCAGTTAATTTTTTGGATTATGCAAGTGAATATTTAAAATGTGAGTATTTAAAGTGTGAATACTTATGAGGATGATATAGAATTCCCAGACTTACTGAAATTAATCTTGTGGCGGCATAATTGAGTCACTGACATTTTCAGTGCAGAAATATAAATTGTAAAGAAGAAAATTAGAACCATAACAGGAACAGGTTTTCATGGATTTGCTTCTCATTTTCTCTTGTTTCTACCAGGGTTAATGGGAAATTGGTAGCCTTGAAGGTGATCCGGCTGCAGGAAGAAGAAGGTACACCTTTTACCGCTATCAGGGAAGGTAGGCATTTTCTCTTTTCTTTGCTTTTGTGTTTGCATGATGTCCATACCTGTTTAAATATTATGCACCTCTGAATATGCTGAGTTTCTAAGTTATATGGTCATATCTTTTACTGGAATGTGTAAACTGAAATTTTACAAGATCAGTGCCTCTTGCAATTATATCAAGTCATGTTAAATAAAATAAGACCGGCCTGCTGCATACTCAGGTATGGGAAAGAAACAAACTGCTGTGTGTTGATAATGCGATGATCACTAACTGAGAAACTGAATAGGTCTGATTTTGTCTGTAGAGCTCCTAAAGTACATATGAACACATTGCATACGGGTGGCGAGAATTCTCATCATTTCTAAAAGGCATTTAAATACCCTGATACGCAACGTGTTAACTAGCATTACTCTATATTTGTGATGTTCAAGGGAAGTCCTTAAAAATGGAGGATCATACTATCCAATTATTTGTATTTTTTAAAATTTCTTTTTTCTATTCTGTACTGTATTTTATATGGACTTTTCTTATTGACTTATAGATACTCTTTCTATGTTAGCATCATTTATGTTATATTTTCTTCTATTCTTTTTTTCTAAAAATTTCTTTTATAATGTAATTGTTACATATAAGTTTTTAAATTTTTATTAAATACAATTGTTCTATCTTTTGCTTTATTACTTCCTGCATAGTACGTAGCTCTACTCCAAGATAATAAAATATCTTCTTTTATTAATGGGAACTTTTAAGTTCAGTTTCAGAATTTTTAGTATTAATTGCTTTACATTTACTACAATTTTAAAAGTACACATTATCTTGACATAAAACTTAAGTTTATTTTGCACCGAAGGAATCATACTACTTTGTTCTGCTGATTTACAGTGAAGTATAAATATCAGTGACTTAGTGCAATAGCAGTGTTAAGGTATTGATGAACTAAATGTAGTCTATTACTGGGCTGATTGCTTTCCACTATTATTTTTATGATTTTCTTTATTTTTGAAAGTCTCCTTTCTGTTTTCACTTTTTTTACCTTTCATTCTCTTTTTCATACCACTTCAGTTTGGTTTCCATAATTCCTGTTTAGCTGCAAATATTCTTACAAAGTTAATCAATGACTTCTGTATTGCTAGCTCAAGTAGACACCCCTCCTTCCTAATTGACCAAGCCTTTTAGCAGTTCATAAATGATTGACTCATTCTCCTTCATGATGCCAGATTTTCCAAGTAGGTAGCTTTTTCTCTTTCTCTTGTTTTGACTTCTTTTCTAAACATTAGGGAATTTTATGACAGGAAAGGGGCCTTCTTTTTTCTAATCAGCACTATTTTCAATGTGATTTTATTATTTCATGAGTTTAAATAGCAGGTATAAGCAGATAACCTATACATGCCTCTCTTTAGCTGAGAACTTGTCTTTGTTTACATTCTCCTGTATCCATTACCTGGCATTTCCTCTCAAATCCAGTAATATATAAAAAAGATAATATTTCACTACTAAGTGAGATTTATTCCAGGAATGCAAAGCTGGTTCAACCTTGAAAAATCAATCAATGTGTAACAGTCATCTCAAACTTAACACATCCAAATGTAACTCATGGTCCCCCTACCTACAATCACTCAAATCATTTTCATCCAATATTAGTAATAGAAGCACCCAGTGTTCCTCCTCCCCAAATCTTGCCCATGAAGGAGTCCTGTAAGTTACTTCACTAAAACATATCTCAAGTCTCTCTCTTTTGTCTGTCTTTACTGCCACCTCCAGTTCCAGATATCAATAGTTCTTGCTTTGACTTCTGTAATAACTTCTGATTGTACTCTCCATGTTGTCTTTTATTTTCCTATTGCCCTTCTCTACTCTGTAATCAATGGAATCTTTTTAAAAACCTAAATCATATTATGACACTTCTTACTTGAAAGCCTCAGTTTCAAGTACGGTTCAACTTGTTTTTCCCCAAACATGCTGTGAGATTTCCTGTGTCAGGGTTATACACATGCTATTGCTCGTGGTTGGAATGCTCCTCTCTTGCTCTTCTCATATGCCAGGTGTCAATTCAACTGTTTTCTTTTCACATGACTTTCCTTTGACTCTTACATCTAAACTAGCAGCTGACCATCATCTTACCCTTTTTCACTCACCATGTCACCACCCTATTTTCTTTAGAGTCCTTATTGGAATCTGAAATGAACTATTTTCACTCCTCTCTACTAGTATATAATCTTAGTAAGACCAGCAACCTTGTCTGATTGTTCAACATCTAGCATGGTAATCATAATATTTATTGTGTGACTTAAGCAAAATCATTGAGCTACAGTCTATATATACAACCACGTATTAGACACAGATTCTGCCCTCGAGAAACTGGCCTTCTAGGTGGAAGACAGAACATATAGATAATAATTTGGGAAATAATATTAGGCGGCATTTCAATGATAAATCATTACTAAAAGAATGTAAGTTTTAAAGAAATTCCTCCATTAGTTAACAGAGGGAAGGTGTCAGCTGGGTCTTGAATTAGGCAAAAGAGAGATAAGCAGTGAGGAGCAAATTGAGGACAAGTTGCATTCCAGTGAGGCGTAGAAGGAGCTGAGACCTGAAAGCTCAAGTACAGTGACCAGGTCAGGAGTTCTCCTTTGGTGGCTGTGGGAGGATGGGATGGTTGTTGCTCCATAGAAGACATCATCACAATAATTGGATAGTGCACCTGGTGTTTAGTGTGTAGGACACTCTAACACAGAAGTAGGGAAATCACAATCTGAGTCCCTCTGCCAGTTTAAAACATAAACTTTTATTTGAACCCAGCACTCCTATTCATTTGTGTATTGTCAGTGGCTGCTTTCATAGAATCAGGTGGTTGTGACAGAGTGCATGGTCCACAAAGACCTAAAGTGCATGCTGTCAGGCCCTTTACAAAGTTTCTCAACCCCTGCTTTAATACAATGAACAATTGTTTTATGTCCCATAAACCTTTCGAATGTCCTACTGGGTATTCATGCAGGTGAAAACCTGTTTATATTTGTCTTAGGCTGTTAGCCAACTATTTTAAACCCAAAGTATGTCCTGCACACATCTTATAGATACCAGATTTTTTAGGAGTACAACTACAGTGTAAATCGAAGGAAATTATATTTTGTTTTATTTAAAACTTTACTAAAATTTGTTTAACATTTTGAAAAATTACTTATCTCATGGTAATACTGCTTGTGTTACTTAAGTCACTAAAGTAACACTCTCAGACAGCCCGCATTTACAGTGGTTATGTTCATTAGATTCTATATACAGATGTGAGCGCCATTCTTTATTATGATTTCTAATGTCTGACTATATATATTTAAATACATCATTTTATTATAAATTAGTTTTTGTTTCTCTTTTGCATTTCATTTGTGTATAGATGTATATTTGAAATTTATACATAAATATTTGAAATTATGTGTGCACATAGACCCTATTATCTGAATTTCATATCACTGTAGTATAGCATCTTTATAAAGTATTTGTTGTATAAAGAGGGTATTGGGTCTGATGAGAGTGGAAACCACTGGCTGAGATGGAGCAGTGAGTTCCAGTTGAGCTGTGGCAGGAGGCAAGCAAGGTTAAGAGTGCTATTGTATTTGCTTATGGTAGACCTCGAATGTTAGGAAGAAGGAGAGCGGGAAAGAGATGCTGGGCCAAGAGGAGAAACAAGAGGAAAATGAAACTGAGTAGCAAGCATGCTCCCTAGTGTGTGGGGTAGGTACTGAAATTAACCAACCTAACCTTGCTGTTTGGTGCCCATTAAGAGACATTTCATAATGACACGACTGCATCCAGTTGTGACAGCTGGGCCAATCAATGAGAAGTTCAAGGAAGGAAGCAAGTGGGGTCAATTGAGGTTGTTGGTGAGGTATCTGTTTATACTGCCTGGATCTAAGGCAAGGCCTTTGGACACGTGTGAGTCTTGAGATGAGCTTAGGAATGAGCTCTGGGATTCAGTTTTGTTGTACAATGTAGGGCTGGGACCTTGTTTTGTGGGTTGGAAAACCACTGAAGACTTTTGAACTGAGTGTATTAGAAAGATAAATCTGATATTAGGATATGATATACATTAGATAAGAAGGGACTTAGAAGCTGATAAATCAATTATTCAGAGTAGTACAGATTTGAAATTATGAGGACCCAGTTTATTGGAAAGCAGTGACAAAAAATGATGGGTAGAGAAAAAATTGTCAGAGCTAAGTGAATTATTGGTTATAGATGATTTGAGAGGGAAATATCAATGGTTTTGAATGAGAAAAAAAAAAAAATGATGCCAGAGGGAGAAATAGTTTGTGACTCCCTGGAGAATTGCTTTTAACACTTTATAGTTTGAAAGGACTGTTATCCAATTTAATCTTCACCTTAGCCCTTTGAAGGGTTTTTTTTTTCTTTGTATAACATTTGTATTGTTTATAGAATCTGTATTATAAATATGAAATAGAGGCTCAGAGAGGTTAGACATTTTGTCCAAGGAGTTGCATCTTGTACCTAGATGTTCTCAGATCAAAACAGTGTTATGTTAACTTCAAGGGGTAGTTGATGTGGGTTTTAGTCATCCTGAGTTCATGAGACATCTGTATGGCCATGTCTGGTTGGCAGTGTGGGAGTGTAGCTCACAAGAATTCAGCCGAAATAGTACATATTTAGCATAGTTCTTAATAAGCTGAACAAGTATCATACTTTTGTGGGAGAGAACTTTGAGTGAAAACGGAGTTAAGTTGCAAGGCAGTATAGAAAGCCACATGGATATTAGGGTCTGGTAAGCTGGGTTTTGATTTTGATTTTGTTTTTCATTACTGTGCAGTAAAAGGCAAGTCACATGTATTAGTTTGCTAGGGCTGTGACAAAGTGCCACAGATTGAATGGCTTAAACAACAGAAACTTATCATCTCATGGTTCTGGAGTCTAGAAGTTCAAGGTCAAGGCCCGCTTACTGGGAGCCCTGAGAGAAGGATCTGTTGCCAGCCTCTCTCCTTGGCCTATAGATTGCCGTCTTCTCTGGTGTCTTCACATCATCTTCCCTCCATACCTGCCTATGTCCAAATTTCCTTTTGTTGTAAGGACACTGGATTAGGGTCCACTGTGATATCCTCTCTTTAACTTAATTACCTCTGAAAAATTCTCATCTTCAAATACAGTCACATTTTGAGCTGCTGGGATTAGCACTTCAACATACAAATTTTAGGGGACACAATTCAGTCTATAATACCCCTCCTAGAGGCTTTGGACCCCAGTAACCCTACTTGTGGACCATAGGGGTTGGCTTGTGTCATCTCTTAGAAACTGTCTACCTCTGCATTGTGGTTTTCATTTCCTAAGGAGTCTTTATTTTTATTTTTTATTAATCCTCACTTAAGAATATGCTTTTTGATTTTTAGAGAGAGGAATGGGTGGAGGAGAGAGAGAGAGAAAAAAAAAAAAGAGAAAGAGAGAAAGAGAAATATCGATTGTTCCATACGTGCCCCCAGCTGTGGATTGAACCTGCAACCTAGATATGTCATCTGACCAGGAATCAAACCCACAAGCTTTTGGTGTACAGGATGACATTCCAACCAACCAAACCACTTGTCCAGAGTCCCAAGTACTCTAAACTCAGCTGCTCTGGAGATCAGAGAATGATAAAGAAATTGTTGATGCCTGGAGGAACTAATCACAAAATGACATTTTTTAAACATAAAAATATTTTGGGCTTTTCCTAATCAAAGCTGACTTCTGAATGACTTTTAATGGAAATAAGTGACCCTATTGTAAAAAGCTTAATGAAACTTTCGGTTATTTGTTCCTCTTCTGCCTTTTCATTTCTATCTTTCATAGTCTTATTTGTCTGCTATTTATGTGTGAAAGTGAAAACTATCACCAGTGCTCATAATCTCTTGCTTTTACTACTTCTAAAAATCTGTGCACAGTACTCCTCTGTGTGGCTAGTGTTAGAGCTTGAAATATTTAGAACGAAGGTGGGGATGCTTGGGATGTATTCATTTTTACATTGAAGAGCGTAGCATGGTTTGTTCAGTTGCGATGAAACACTTTAATTTTAGTTTGCCTCTATTCTGCTGTTAGGGTCAATTTTCTTATTCAAAAAATGTCAACAGCAGGAAGATTTCAAAGTAGGAAAGCACTGTGCACAGTAAGGTAGTTTTCAAGTGGCTGCTTGTCACTTAGAAGCTTACCTGGGAATTTAGATTTTAACACATAATTTTCACCTGAAGTGGAAGTACATGTAAGCAACCCTAATCTTACTAGATTTATGTCCAAAGGTGGACCTTGAATGTTATCTCATAGTGCTAGAGTGCTTAATGGCTTATTCCAGGTTCAGGTGCTTTGAAACTCATTTTATATTTGAGGGCAGCTTAGAGAGTTAAGTAGTAGTGCTGAGGTCCAGCTTTTCTCTTTTAATTTAAAATCTTTATATGATATTGTCATGGTTTTTAATGGTACTGATTAAGAATCATGAGATAGGCCAATTGAATAACAACTCAGATATCAAATATTCAATCTTCATGGGCAATTATATCAGACAGCTACAAGAAAAAAAATTGTGTCACTAAAAATAAATAAATTGAAAAGGGAGTAGATGAAATTTCTTAAGATATACTAGCTGTAAGACCACTTAAAAAATGTGTGTGTTCTTACTCCGTGATGTTATATTCTAGATGTTAAAACATTTTTTTTGGCCAAGATTTTCCCAGACAAGGAGTGGAAGTGAGGGAACCAGTTGTCTCCTTTTGTGGATTCTGGAATATCTAATGGTTTTCTTAGGTGAGAGTTATGCTTAAAGAGAAAGCTAGATATTCTAAAAGAGAACAATTTAAAATTGTAAAAGTTGCAATATCAAGGAACAATACTTGGTGTGCACTTATACACTGTACATACACAGCCATGGCCTAGTCTCACCTAATTCTCACTAAACCCTTAAGGGGTGTAGTTCCATTATTTCTAGTTTAAAGTGAAGAAAGTCGGACACAAAGAGCTTGAGTCACTCCCCATGGTCATGGCCAGTGTGTGGCAGAGTTCAAGGTTGAACCTGGCCATACTCCAGAGCCCGCACTTAAACATTATACTGTGATAAAGAGATTTTAAGTAAAAAATTTGAATTTATATTGCATATTTGTTTAATGCAGAGGGTTACACTTTGGCCATTAAATTAAGGTGAGCAAAAAAGATTTTGTGGGGGGAGCATAGGGGGAAAGCTTATTTATGAAAGTGAAGTCATATTATTCAAGAAATACGGTGGGGCAGCATCCATGTGGTGCAGGCAAATAGGGAACAGGATCAGCAGTTTAGCTAAGGGATAGTCTAGGTGTGTAGAAAAAAAAAGAACCTGTAATGGTGAACTGTATAGTGTGGAACTCATTATTTGAATATAGTCTTTTTAACACCTGTTTGAGTAGTCCTATATGTTTTACCCATCTTTTCTCTCCCTTCCACTCCCACACTTTTCCAGAAACTGAGTCTTTTGTTTGGTTTATTCCTCAGTTGCTCCCTACCCCCACTGTTTATTCTATTAGAATTCTGAGGAAACATTTTCAATTTCTAATTAAAAAGGAAATACTCAGGAAGGCAGAGGTAGATATAAATTAAAGAGGAGATTAAGGAGGAAAGGCATTTTTTAATGTGGAAACAGCTAAACTGCTAATAAAATGAATGATCTTTTAATTGTTACTTAAATATATAATTGTATTTTAATTATATTAGTAAATATTTTAATAGTACAGTAAATTTGGTATATAAATTATCTAAGGTATTTGGTATTATTTTTATAAATTTTGTAAAGTTATTGAATAGCAAATAAGGCTGATTTTAATTGAGCATTAAAAATTTTGGAGTTTGCTATTTGATTTTTGTCATCACATCTTATCTCACGGCTTCTTTATTTATTTATTTTTGTTTTTTTTTAAACCACACAATTGCTTTTTCTTGTAGCTATCTGATATAATTGCTTATGAAGATTGAATGTTTGATATCTGAGTTGTTATTCAATTGGTTGTGAGTTTGCGTTTTTTGCATTTTACGTTTGGGCTATTGCGTCACTTTCCTGGGGCTGCTGTAAAACATTATCACAAACCTGGTGGCTTAAAAGAACTGAGATTTATTTTCTCAGAGTTCTGAAAGCCTGAAATCCAAAATCAAGGCATCAGCAGGACGTGCTCCCTTTGAAGGATCTGGGGGAGAATCCTTTCTTGTCTCTTCTTGGCTTGCACCGGTTCCCAGTAGTCCTGGGTGTTCCGTGGCTAGTTTCTGTGTCATTACAATCTCTGACTGTCATCACGTGGTCTTATTCCTTGTTTTTTCTTCTGTTCTTATACCTTAATACCTTAGTACATCTTCATCTTAGCTAATTACATCTGCAAAGACAGTATTTGCAAATAAGGTTACATTCTGGAGTTCTGAGTGGACATGAATTTGGAGGAGACACTAATTCAACCCACTACAGGTGTTCATTCCCCTCTGTTTCACAGAGAGATTTGTAGGTAATTGTGGATTGAGACATGCATTGCACCTTGGAAAGCTAAAGAAAAAAATGGATCATATAGCCCTGGCTGGTGTGGCTCAGCAAGTTGAGTGCTGGCCTGTGAACCTAAAGGTCACTGGTTCGATTCCCAGTAAGGGCACACACCTGGGTTGCAGACAAGGCCCCCCCAGTTGGGGATATGCCAGAGGCAACCGATCAGTGTTTCCCTCACACATTGTTTCTCTCAGACATCGGTTGCTTCTCTTCCTCTCTTTTTCCTTCCCTCCCCCTTTCTCTAACAAATAAATAAGATCTTAAAAAATATATGGACCATACAATGACTTTGATCATACTCTTCATTGTTTTCTTTTTACTAAGTGTACATATATTAGACAAATGGATGGTTACATTAACCTTCTTCAAGGTGATTTGTTCTTGGTTCTTTTTACCTAGGTTCTTTTGTAATTGCTTTGAATTTTCGTGTTTCAGAAAGTGTCACTTTCCTGGATGATTGAAGGACTTATGAACTATGGCTTGTGTGGAGAGAGATTATGTCAGGCAGGGTATTAAATATGATTGAGGCATTGGTAGTTAGGTTGGAAGCAGAGAGAACCAGTATAATAGAGATCCCCGAGGCTACTAAGTAGATGTGAAATGTTAACAAAGTTGCTTCCACAATTCTGTATAATGATTGTTGGGACTTTAAACACATTTACTCAAAGACAAAATATACATTTTGATTTGGATCCTATGCTGTTCCATGAGAGTTTTTAAATCTAGATATGCAGTCCAATGATTATAGAGCTCTTATGATCAAATAGAGCTTAAATATTGTTATATCCTTTCTTTGACAAGATGATTTCTGAATTTCAAATGTCTGGACACCTTCCTGGTGAGAGAGGGAATCTGCCAGAGAAGTCAGGTTTTTCATTCTCTCCTTTTCCCCTGACCTGGAAATTCTCTTTCAGGCTCCTGGAAGCTGAATTGAGAAGGTGAGTGCAGATGGGAAGTGGGGCTCCTGGAGCTTAAGTTCCTTCTGTAATAGAAGCAGACCACAGTGTTGGGGTAGGAGCAGAGAGGGCAGCCATCTATTCCCCTGGTTGCATTTTATCAATCGCAGTATTGTGAATTGTTCATCATCTTGTAATGATTTCTAAATTAACAAGTAGATTGTAAGTACAATGTTTAGTGAGGCTTTCCCCCATGCTAGTGCAACATCTGACCCTATCTGTGCATTGTGTGACAGATTAAATTAGTTATCTTTCAAGGGTCTTAATAACTCTTAGGATTCAGTAGTTCTATGCTCAGCTTAGTCATTTTTGAATTCAGCTGTTTTAGTGGCAAATGTTTTTTAAGACATTAATTGTGCCACTATTGTTTGAGATATATTAATCTTATAGGAGCTAATTTGGAAGCTATGTCAGATTTTAGAGATCACCTTGTGTAGGGGTCTCTCAATGTGTATACCAGTGTTCAGACTGCATGTTTGGCTCTTGCAGTAGATTTTAACCAATTGGATGAATGATCAACCAGCAAGAGTTAGTTTCACTTGTGGATAAGAGCCTGGGATCTTAAAGTCTTAACTGCCTGGATTCAAATTTGGCTTCCAGTCCCACCTAAATATGTGATTTTGAGCAAGTCTATTAAACTTTCTGTGCTTCAGATTCCTCATCTGTAAAAGAAGGATACAAATACTACTAACTTCATAGGATTGTTGGGATATTGCAATTATTCAATACAAAGATGAAGCAATGAAATAGAAACAATAAAAAAATAATGATGGGTTTTTGGTAATAAAAAAATTCATTAATTTTCTTCTGTACTGTCTCTGTTTCAGTTTTTCTGCTTGTCTGTTTTGTTCTTTTTCTTATTGGAAGCATCCTTCAGCTGCCTGGAGATCTTGATTGTCAACTCATAGAGTGAGACACTAATATGCTGATTGGAAACTCAGTTCTTAGGTAGGGAATGCTGTTGATTGTAGGCTGATGGGGGTAAGTTAACCAGTTTCTTTTTTTCTCACGTGGCCTCAGATGTCAGTATGTGAGGGTCTTTTCTTAGAAAGAGGCTTAAATTTCTGCAGAAGGGATTATTCAGTCTCCTGCCTGGAGGATTTAAGTTTGCTGCCCATGTCATGGTGACTGAGGAAGAGCTGGGGGTTGTGAGGGATTTTCATGCTTCAACTTGCAGAGTTTTATTGACTCTCCTTACTTTCAGTTCAGGTCATGCAGCTAGTATAGAGGGACTAAGAGGTATTTAAGTACTTAAGGCAAAAAATTATGGCCTTATTATAAAAGGTCTTGGCAGCAGTGAAAGACAGATGAATGTGTTTGGGAGGGACTTAAGAGGGACACCTGGTAGGGCTTGGTGTTTGGGCATGGAGGTTGGTAGAAATGGAGGGGTGCAGAAAGACTTCCAGGATTCTGGCTTGATTAATTGGGTCGATAGTGGAGCCAATAGTAGGAAACGGACTACAGGGTGGTGGCAGGTATAAGAAGGGAAAGATAACAGCGCAATCTTGTCATGTTAAAGTTGAGGTCTGATATTCATGTGGCAGTTGTTTATATGGTGGTGCAATTTATAGGTCAGTTGTTACTTATGTTGGGGATCTTACTTGACACTTTAAAGTATATGATCTCATTTCTCCTCTCAACATCATGGGGAAGATTGATGTTATTTTCTTCATTTTAGTAATTAAGATGCTGGGATCTAAAGACATTTTTGTCCAAAGTTATGCAGATAATTATGTGGCAGATATAGGGTCATTTTGGGTCTTCAACCCAGTGCCCAGAACAGTGCCTGACACATGATAGGCACTCAGTGCATGTTGATGAGCTAGTGAATGAGTGAGTGAGTCAATAAACTCCAAATCATTTCTTTTTTTTCTTCTACACTGCATAAACTTAGGTGAGCAATGTTACACACAGATTTTTTTCAGGCTACTAAGAAGCAGAGAAGTGAAGTTGAGAAAGCACCATAGAACAAGTCAAAGGATTTTGAGTCTCGATAGGGACTGTGTTACTGACTATGTGATTATGAGTGAGTCACTTAACATATTTTTTTTTTTGAAACAAAGGGGTTAGACTATCTGATTAGTACTAACATGACTTTTTACCTGGATAAAAGATCTATAATTTCTGTCATCAGTATTCTTCTTACACACATGCTCTCATGTGAAGCATATACACTGTATTTAAAATATTTCTTTTAAACCTTCTAATAATAACCCTTTATTTCTGTTACTGCAAAAATTGACAGAAAGTGCTTCAGAGCATTTGAGTATTGACAGACAAAAATTTTATAAATGGAATATAAAAATCCATGAGGCTAGACTTTAATTCTAGGTAAGTTTATGTATATTGACAAAATCGTTATTCTTTGTAAGTATGAGTAATTTGATGGGTGTTTGCCAATTGATATCAACAAAAAATTTGCAAGCTATTAGATCATATGACTTTAAAAACTATGAAAGTCATATGTTTTCTTTTTATGTCTAATTTTAAATGATAAAGTTTTTTTTAATCAAGTAACTTATTTCTTCTGTTTTAAATTTGTAAAAAAATTTCTATTGCATTTTGTCCTCTTATCTGGAAATATAAATTTCAAATTATATTTGCAAATATATATTTTTGGAAATGTAAAGTGTACTCTGATATATTTATATTTAAAACGTTTTTAGAAAGATTATATAACTAGCTTTAATCTGAAGGCTTTTATAACTGGCTAAAAATCTTCATGGACTTTTTTGATACCCACAGTGCTAACCTTTTAAAATGTTCCCTCATTTAATTCCCACAATAATCCTGTGGTATACATACATATTACCATCTCAAAATTACAAACGAGGAATTGAGGCCTAGAGACAAATAAATTGTTTTGTTTCAAACCATTTGCTAATAAACAGCTAAGTTAGGATTTTAACTGGGGTCTTTTAACTAAGGTGTTTGTTCCAAATATGAAAACCTTCCCTTCAAAATTTCTCGACTAATTTAGAAAAGTGATGGGAATTCATAGTCTATGTATACATTTCTTGTCATGTTATTAATTGTCACAGGTACTACAAGTTGTTTTATAAAAATGTAACCCATTGGCATACCTTTGTACTTCTCAATATTTGAGAAGCTGTTATGTTGTTTTGCTGCCTAAACTATGTACGATCTAGTAACATTGAAAAAAAATCAAAGGATAACAAACTATGAGCAGTAATTAATTCAGGACCCTTGTCATGACCACTGATAGGATTTAGTGTCATATATTTTCAAGTTCTAGATTAAGGTGAATTTTCTTGAATGTTTAAGGAACACTCAAGGACCATAGTAAACAGGGAGACTTTTAATCTTCACTTAAAAAAAAGAGATGTCATGTACATTGGAATAAACTTTATGGAAAAGGAATCTAACAGTCCTAGAAAGAGAGGAGGGAGGGAGAAGAGGCAAAGATATATTTGAAGAAATAACTGCTAAAAACTTACTAAATTTATTGGAAAATATGGTTAATCTATTAATTAAAGAAGATGAATGAGACCCTAACTTAGAATCATTGTAGTCTTACTGTTGAAAAACAAAGAGAAAATATTGAAAGAACTAGGAATAAAGCAACTCATTACATGGAAAAGAAAAAAAAAAAAGGTTTAAGATCTCACCTGTCATCCAAACCACTGGAGGCAAGAAGGCAATGTAAGGACATGTTCAAAACAAAACAAACAACCCATTCACCAAAGCTTCCAAATCCAACAGGACTATCCTTCAAAAATAAAGGCTAAAGACATTTCAGATCAGCCACAAATTGGGGGAAAATATTTCAAAATAATATATCTGATAAAGGATTTATATATAAAATACATAAAATACTTAAAGAGGTCCAAAACTCAATAATTAGAAGACCCCCCCCTCCCAATTTTTTTTAATGGCCAAACAATTTGAATAGATATTTCACCAAAGAAGATATACAATGGATAATAACCCTATGAAGTGGTGCTTAAAGTTGTGAGACATAAGGAAATGAAAATTAAAACCACAGTGAGAGATGGCTATACACCCAATACAATGGCTATAATTGAAATGACTCACTATACCATGTTGCCAAGGTTGTAGAATAACTGGAACCTACATACATTGCTGATAGGAATGTCAAATGGTACAGCCACTTAGGAAAACATGTTGAAAGTTTTTTTTTTTTTTTTTTAAATTGAATATTAAGTTACCATACAACCCAGCATCTCCTCTCCTGGTATTACCTGCCCAGGAAAAAGAAAAACATACTTCCACACAAAGGCACATATGTAAATACTCCTAACATTACTTTATAGAATAGCCCAAACTAGGAAACAATCTAAACACCCAGCAACTTGAATTCTTAAACAAAATGTTGAATATCTATACAGCAATAAAAATAATCTAACTATTGATAACATGCTTCATTCAACATGTTTGAAACTTGAAAGCATTATGGTGTTATATATAAACCTTGTGTATGTACATAAAATTTCCAGTAAAGGCAAATCTATGAAGACAGAAAGCAGATCGGGGTTGCCTGGGTTTGGAGTTGGGAGTGGATTGACTGTAAATTTTAACCACTCCTTGATGAAATGAAATTGTTCTACTGATGGATAGTCCTTTGGTTGCACAAATCTGAGTTATGGTAAAGGCTGCAGAACTCTATAGATTTACTAAAAATCCTTGAATTTTATGCTTACATAGGCACATTTTATGGTTTATGAATTATACCTCAAATAAATTTTCACCTAATTTTATTAAAATATATGCTTAGCTAAAAATAGAAGAAAATTGTTAGCAACTAGTGATTATTAAATCTTAATTAATAATAAATTTATTAAATTGTAAAATCTATAAAATCTTTGTCCATTTCTTCCAATTTCTCTAAACTTCTGTTACTTTTATGATCAGAAATAAACTAATTTTGTTGAGCATAAAAATGGATGCCTCCTGTTCTCAAAGATCTTAAAATTTCTTAGTGGAGAAGATAAACCTGTTATGAATTGAATTATAGGACTAGGGGTACAAAAGTCTGTTGAGGGAAAGAATGGGAGGGAAACTGTTGGTAAGTCAGAGAGCCTTGAAAGTAATGATGGAAGAGGTGACACTTGAGCAATAGTGTGGTTGGTCAGAAGGAAGATTTTGAGGGTCTCCTGTTGGTGCTACCTAGCCTGTCCTGTCATTACAAGACACATGGGTCAGTCACAATTTACATCAGAACTTAAAAAAAAAATCATCATTCCTGTCACTACTCAGAAATGACGTCTCCTGGTTAACAATGTTGGCATGAGTGCTGTCGTAGCCTTCCTCATTCCAGCAGGGAGAGAACAGAGTAGGGCAGGCTCTGTGCCCCGAACTGACTGCCCTTAACCACTGGAAGAGGCAAAAGAGACCTCCTCTATGGCTGTACTTTTGCAGCTGTACGTCATTGCTGTCAGTGTTTGACAAACAGCTTTAATCACAGTGTACTACTCATTCAGGGAGATAAAATAATCCAATATGAGCCAAAAATCACTATATGATTTATGCAGCCAAGAAGCTAGTTGTAGATGGCAATTGAACTTTATGATTGTAAAGGACAAGTTGAACTTTATGACTCCATTGTGAAGAATCAGCCAGAGAAGCCATATCTTGGAGGAACAAATGTCCCTTGCCCTTCTCAAGCCTAAGTCCTTCCAACCCCTCCCCTTCTCTGCTATTACCATCTCTCAAGACCTTGTTAAAGTGCTGAGTTTTTTTCCCCTAAAAGCTTTATGGTTTTCACAGGATATATAGTGCTCTTCTTGCTTGCTTGTTTTGTTGCTGTTGTTTTGTTTATACACTTATCTTTTAACAGTTACATTATACTTTATGGTATGGTCAGTTGTGTTCAGTCATAAACTGTTGATAACCCTTGGGCCTTTATATTCTGAGGGTTGTAGTGGGAAGCAAGTTTTGACTAGTCACATTCCAACTCTTTGCCTGCTGATGCCAAAATGGAACTAACCCAGAGTCCAGTTTGTGTTTTCATGGAATTTAAGCAATAATGAAAAGGGCCATGGTGTGGTCATGAAAGTGATGGGGTTTGGGCTGAGCTTAAATGATAGTGTCTTAGTTGGGTCAGGCTGCTATAACAAAATATTGTAGACTCATTAGCTTTTAAACAGCAGAAATTTATTGCTCACATTTCTGGAGACTGGAAGTCTGAGACCACGGCGCCTGGATGGTTGGGTGAGGGCCCTCTTCCATGTTGCGGACATCTTGTGTCCTTACAGGGTGGAAGAGGCTAGAGAGCTCTGTGGGATCTTTTTTAAGAGCATTAATCCCCTTCTTGAGAGTAACACCCTCATGACCTAATAGCTTCCCAAAGGCTGCACCTACTAATGCTATCACCTTTGGGGATTAGCATTACAAATATAGATTGGGAGCAAGGGAGTGGGGGTTGCACATTCAGATTATAGCAGATAGGAAGGATACATACAAGGGGAAGTGAACAGAGAAAGGCATGCCTGCTAAGGTAGCAGGTTAAGGCAGGAAATATCACTGCCTCCCCCAACTCCATCACCAATTTGACTGACAATAGAGGAAATTAAAGATCTTGATGCTGGGATGTATGGGTTGCTCATAAATGTTTTCTGATGAAAACTCTAGCTGTTCTTTTGTTTACTGTTATTATATTAAAAATATTCCCCCCTGGCTGGTTTGGCTCAGTGGATTGAGCGTCGGCCTGCGAGCTAAGTGTCGCTGGTTCGATCTTCCAGTCAGGGTACATCAGAGAAGGAAAACTCTGACTCCAAAAAACCTCCGCTGCCTTGCGGCATACCTCTTCAGGGGAAAGGCTAAGGGAGTAAACCCCGACAGAAAATCCGGAGCCGGAGTCCCTAAGGCGGTTTGACGTTGTAGTCATCACCGGCAACTCCTGCGGCGCACCTGAACCCAAGCTGTATCGACTCCGTCTTTCCCTTGGACCCTTCAGCTGCGAAGAGAGGGGGGGTCTGCTGCATGGGCAACAGCAGACCCTCCATATCACCCTGCCCAGGCTCTGTAGCTTCAGCTTCACTGGAGAGGACACTCCAGCGTCATCGCAAGATGTCGATTCAACACGGGAGGAGACAGATACCGTGTCACTCCCGAGTCAGACTGCACAACCATTCTCGGCGGTGCAGATGGACTTGGGAAGCTACACCATCGGCTCTCGAGACGGACGGCTGCCGACGATTCTGGGTATTGTTTTGTATAAAAATCTTAGTTTCTAGAAGTTCTGTTCTTTTGTTTTTTTGTTTTTTTTTTTCTGTCATTTGTTACTATGGCATGAGTTTCATTGTTGATGCTGGGTCATTAATATGGCCAGGGCATCTGGGATAACTGGTGAGGGAAAAACCAAGAGCCCACAGACCTATAAGTGAATGTCATGAAGGCTGGGAAAGAGGAGATAGAACAAGATGCTGAAAAGGAAGAATGTGTCTGGTTGAATGGGATTAGTGAGGAGCTGAGAATGCTTGTATCTTAAGCAAGAGTGACTTTGAGGTTGATAGAACCATTTACAGAAACAAGGAGCCAGGAGTGGCCCTAGTTTTAGGGTCAGTGTTTGAATAGATGTTTCATATGCAAAACTTGAAGTGAAATAACCATTTATCCCTGTGGAAATCACGGATTGCTGGATTTTGAGTTGAGAAGAACTATAGTGATTATGTGATCTGGTTCCTTCATTTTACAAAAGAACAAACTGAGACCTAGAGAGTTTAGTAGGTCCTTTGAACTACCAGAATCAGAAGAGTTTAGGCATAGAGTGAAAGTCACGGGAGTCATTACCGTGGAGAAGATGGTCAGAGATCTGGCGTGAATCACATCTTTAAAATGCAGCTCTCGCCACAGAACGTATCTGATCTTGGTGGGGTGTGCCAAAAAGATACGTCATTTAAGTTTCTCTGTATTTCTCATTTTCCTCTGACATTTTGGAATGTGGTGGAACTGTTCAAAAGACCATCAAGTAATTCCCATTTTAATTTTTTTAAAAAGCAGATTAATACCACATGTGGAGAAAATGTACCATACAGTTTATCACGGGAAAAGTTTAGAAGTAGAAAATGTAGGACATTTATATATTTTGGACACATGCCGTCTCAGTCAAGTCCCTGAGTGGTAAACTCGTAAGAATTGAATTGATAATAGCCCTAAAAAAAGCCCTAACAACTTGAACAGGGTCCAAGCAAAAGAATTAAAGGAAATAATAAGCAAGAACTTGGCACTAGTTCTGTCATCTGTGAGCTGACACTCTTTCCTTCTTTCCTGAAGTTTAGGGCTAGTGTGTTTATGAACCAGCAGTAGGGGTCAGTTTTAATGACAACTTGGTTTCACGGAAGTACTTATGATTATCGGTTTTCTTGATGAAGGCCAGTATTCATTTTTCTGTAGGGGCATCTTTTTTTCTTTTGTTTTTGCCAGATTTGAGACAGTTTCCATGGTGAGCAGCAGATTGGTTGTGTTTCTTTATTTGAGATGATCTGGGTAACATTTTTAAAAAGTTCTAAATGCATAATGGTCATTTCATAAATAGTTGCCTGAGCCGGTGCTTTCTGAATACCTTATATTGGGCTGGCCAAAAAGTCTGTATGGTTTTTTTAAGATGTATTTTTCATTTCCACCAATAACTTTATTGATTTGGATAGTTTGAGTATGTCGGCTCTTTCCTGTGTGGTGTTACATTGATTGTTCTCAATTAATGTCTCGATTTGATCACTATCAACTTCAGCTGATCCTCCTGACCATGGAGCATTGTCCAGTGAAAAATCTCCAGCATGAAACTTAGCAAAACACATTCAATCAGTCACAGCACATTTTCCATACACTGCACAAATCTTTATTTTTTTTTGAGTTTCATTTGCATTTTTACCTTTCTTGAAATAATAAAGCATTATATACTAAAAATCTTCAGGATTAAAATGACTACACAAAAATTCACCAATTTTGATAAGTTCTTTTTAGATGCACACTGATATGACAGCTGTCACAATACAATCTAACAAAATTGTTTCGAATGAAGTTCAACACAACTAAGTGCTACTAGAGCCATCTTACGAAAACAAACAAGCAAACAAACGGTTTGGCAAACCCTATACTATAATGATTGTAAGCCTTGTGGGGAGAGATACATTTCTACTCTCTCAGGGACTTCTAGGGTTGATTTGGATCTGCCCCTCTTATGTTCATACATTTGGAATGTTGCAGATAGTTGGTGGGGGTAAAAGGAGCCAGTAACTCCCCCCACCTACCCATTGTAGCCAGCATATGGTAAACCCATAGGATTATCACCAGATAGATTCAGATCTAGTCCAGCTGCTTCTATAGCACAGGTCTTACCACGAGGACATGCTGCTTCCCAGAGGCAGATTCATAGAGGTTAAGACTTGACCTTTAAGCGATTTGCTACTTGATTGGCTCAGAGCCATGGACCCCTTAGCCTAACACATGCAATCTTCTCTGGCAGAATCACGAATGGAGTAGAAGACAGCCTGGCAGGGATTCACCTGTAATCAATCAAATTTTGGGAACATAGATGAACTAAATACTAGACCCTGCTATTTCATAAGGTGATTACTACAGCAGCACTTATTGGTATCATACATGGTAGAATAATTACTGCAAAAGAAAATATTTTTCAAGTGTTTCTCTATCAGGGGAACTAAATTAAACTGAAAATGAAAAAGAAAATGAAAGTAGAGCTGTATATTACACAATTTTGTTTTCAAATGCATGCTTGAAAATTTTCAGAATTGGGGAACTCTGGTAGCTTAGCTATAGCTTGAAAAAGTATACTTCTATGCATATATATTTCCAGAAGACTTTGACCTCAGTGGTAGATTATTGCAAATATTGCCATTAAGCTGATCTTATTATAATTTCAGATTTACTTAAACCATTAAAAATAAAGTAATAAAAATATTCTAAGCAAACGAATTACAGTAAATTTGATTTTTTAGGAATATTTTTCCTCAACTCAATTTTATGCATGAGAAGGAAAAATTACTAGCATTAAATCTGCAGTGTTTAACAGGAAGTCCTGCTTTACTGCTTTAGTAAAACCTTCATCAATCTAAAAGGTTTTGAGTACAAGAAAATTTTAAGACCCACAAAGAGCAAATGGCCAGTATTTTTGTATGTCTATAATTTGTGACCCAAACTTTTTTATTTGCTGTCACTTTAGTATATATATTATGGTACTTGGCGCAAAAATATGACCAAAGAAATATGTGGGTATATTACTTCAATGATTTGATTAATCTGTGTATTGCTTTTGGGCTTCATAAAGCATCTAAGCAAATCCTTAAGTATGGTGATGTATTGCTTTGGTGTGTGCATGGAGTTGTTAGTGGAAGCTTTATGTGTCATTATAGGGTAGTGCATGGCCTTTAGTATATCACAGGTGAAGTATGATGCAAAAGCAAATTTGAGATGAGAGTCAAGAGCTGAGATTTTCATGCCTGTAGACTTTTCTTATGAAATGTTTATTTTTCTTTGTTTACAAGGAAGAAACTGAAGAGGTTTGTTATGCGTATGTGACCCAGAGGATATCTAACAAGCCTTCTTTAATGCCACTATTTCCAAGATACAGTCCTTTCTGCATGCATGCGCATGAATAATATACATCAGTACACCCCTGTGAACTAAAAGCTTGTTTTAGATAACTCATGTTTAATAAGTGCGATTCAATACATTTCCCTGGTGAGTGTGATTTTTTAAAAATTTCATAGAAATAAACATGGGAAATTGTCTTCATTTTAATTGCTATGGGCCCCCTGAGTTCAGGGAATCACTCTAAGCAATTTGTGGCCCTTAGAGAAGAAAGAAAAGACATTTCTTTTAGGTTTTAAATAGTCATTTATAATATCAATATTTTCAGCTTTTGGAGGAACATTAACATCCTTCAGTAGGAAGAGGAGGACTTCTAATGCTGAGCATTTGCCCATTCTCTTGAGGGGCAGTGAGATGATTTTTGTAAAAGACTAATTTGATTAGAAATCAAAATAAGAAAGCACACACAGTAATTCATACATTGGAATCAATATTTTATAGAATTTTTCAAACAAAAACTAGAATGTTTTCCCTTAAAGATAACTAGTTTCTTCCACTTAGCAAAAACTCGAACTTTTCACATTTTTGGTCATCCTTAACTGCATTTTGTTATTTGACAGTTTGCTGCTGCCAATGAGGCAATGCATGAGCCTTGCAATATTTAACTGGCCATCCTTTACTGTATTTTTGTTTGCTAAATCTGGCATCTTGAAATCCCCTCTCTGTGGAATCTTCCTCCTCTTTCTATTTCCTGTGGGGGGCGTCCCACAGACCCATGGACTCAACTGTCTTTGCTTCCTCACTAGAGTTCCTCTGCCCTGTGGTGTTAGCTGTCACCTCTCTGTGCTGATTTCTCCATCCACATCTCTAGCCTTGACTATTTTAGCCTCCAAATTCAGAGACCTCAATATAACTTTTATTGAATGTATTGATACTAGCTCCAACTCAACATGACCAAACCAAATTCCATTTTGAATGCCTTGGACCACTGATCCCATGGCATTCAAGGTCAACATTAGTTTCATTGACTAAAAGAAATCAGGTTTTCTGTGCTGGGGTCATGTTCTGTTAGTCTCTGCTCTTTCCTTGTAAGTAATCTGTCAGCATTGTAGTTTTCATCAGAGTGGCTACCACTTTTGTTTCCTTCCTTTCTCTCTTCATTGCTGTTTTCCTGTCCAGGTATGAAGTAGTGAAGGTCCTTGAAATAATATCCTTTCTGAGTCCTTCTGATTCAGGTATTCCTCCTTTCAGTTTCTCCTACATGGTGCTGCTAGATTAGCTCCCTCTAAGCACAATATTAGGTGGGGTTCTCTGGAAACAGACTTGGAGGCAGAGTTGCATGCAGGTTTAGTGGGGAGTGTTTTGGGAGATAAACTTTCAAGAAGGTGAGGAAGGCAGGATTGGGCAGAAAGAGAAGCTGGCCTGCAATGAAGTTGTACCTGAAGCCTCAGCTAATCCTACAGTGTGTGCTAGAGCTGGAATGAGCTTTCACAGTTGCAAATCAAGGCAAAGGGCTAGACCCTTAAACCCACTTAACTCTCCCTTGCTGATGTGATCTGTTTCAAAGATTCTCTAATTTAATCTCCTTTCTGCCTGTGAGCAAGTCTCCCCTCGGAAGAGGCATGAACTCAGGGGACATTGTCCCTACAGACAAGGGCTCTTTCCAAAACAGGCCATAACTGTGGAGCAGCAGCCGAGGGTTGGGTGTGTTGATGCTGAAGAGCGTGGCGAGCTGAGCCCCGCAGGCTCCACCGTAATTGCATTCAACGTTTCCCTTCCCTGTGTAGGAACCCCTCTGTCTGCTTCATCAGGGTAACTGTCTTGGCCTGACTTTCGGAGTCCCTCCATTATTCGACCTCACCTTACTACCAGCTTTTGAACTTCAGTGTCTTACCATCTTCCCTGCCTGCCCTCCAATCCAGTAAGGGTTATCCTCGGTGCTGCCCCCCTGGGGGAGTCTGGTCACAGCCTCCTTGAGGTCCCGGCCCACTTACTGTACACTCTGGACTCCCTGTGGGCCTTCAGGCCTTTGCTTCTGCGTCCTTCCTCCTACCATGTCCTCTCTCCTCTAGGTCTTCCATGCTGCTTTCGTGGTCAGTCTGGGAGTACTATACGGTTCTCTGCTTCATGGTGTATTTCGTCACAATTGTCATTAGTTTTGTGGGTGCTTATCTTTAACATGTTATTTTGGAAGGTGAGACATATTTAATATTTTTGGTATTCTTGATAGAATCTAGCAAAAAGCTATTGCCTTAATGGAGGATCAATGAGTGGCTGTTTTATTTCATGATTGTTTTATAAATGAAACAACCAAAGAATTAATACTCAGATTGCAGAGGTAATATAAGATTAAGTTCAAGGGATGAAATTTTCTTAAAGAATTTCAGAGTTATAAGTATCTAAGGGTTTGTGTGGCTCCAGAAGGGAAATTATGAGTTAATAGCAGTTTCCTCACCCTCTTGTCCCAGTTCACTTTCTCACACCATGCCGGGGCTGATGGCAGCCTGCAGTTCCCTTGCTGTGATTCAAGTCCCCCTTTAGGAATGTTCCTCCTGTCTCTACACCCAGCCCTGTTCTCCAGTAACCCCCTCTACTGACAAAGCAGTCCCCGCTGGGTATCACTCCTGAACATCTGTCTGGCCAACTCCTCTTCGAAATTTGTGTGTATCAGTGAACAAACTATATTTATACACAACAAAACCTAATGTTGACTGAAAGAAGCCAGACACAAAAGAGCACATAATAATTGTTACCAGAATAGACAAAGCCATTCTAAGGTATTATGATCTGTTATAATCAGGATAGCTGTAACTCTTAGGAGGGAGAGTATTTAGAAGGGCACACATTAGGGTTTCCGGAATGCTAGGAAGTCTTGATTTCTTGATAGAGTGGATGTCGGCTGTGTAGTTAGGATTGACACTTCTTTACATCTATATTACCCTATGATAAAAACTTTAAAAAAATTATATTTCTGTCTGGCAAGCTGGTCACTTTATGAGCCCTTCTGTGATGAGGGTCACATGTTACTCTTCCCAGAAGTACTGATTTAGAGGTAATAGGAAGAGATGGGTCATGAACTTGGCCCTCTTTGTTCACCCTCATCATGGTGGCCTTGGGTAAGAGTAAGAGATCATCAGACTCATCCATTTGCTACTGGACATTATTATACATTGATAATAAAAAACCTTTGTTCAAAGTCTTGAATTTTTCTTCCAGTAGAGCCTAGTTATCAGTTTGTTTTCCCTTATATCTTATTAATTTTGCCTATTGCAAAAGAAATGTCTTTACTCTTGTTTTATCTTCAGGAAGAGTTAGGGAACAACTGCTCATGATTTTCCTTAGGTGTTCTAGGTAGACAATAATTAACCTGTGTTGAGAAAAATGCCCATTGAATACTTCACAATAACTGGGAATGGAAGGCAGAAGTGGAGGGAGAAATGATTGTTTGTTCTCTTTGGCTACATCATTCTACTTGGATATACTTTTTTATTGTACAAAGGTTTCCAGCAATGGAGATAAAAGACCCTGTTGGACTTTTTCACTATCACTTGGGTGGTGTAAATGAATGTAATCAGATTGGAAAGGCAGAGACAGGAAAAGTGTGGGCAGCTAGCCCTAGTGAGGTAGAGTAGGTTTGGGTTAGCCAAACCTAGTCTCCAATCTGGATAATGGCATTTAATAACAGAATTTTGTGGAAGTACTAGAAAACAAATTTATGGTCACATATAAGGGGAACCCCAAAAGACCTGGAATTATCTTCTGGACAGTGGACCCCTTGTATTACAAGATTTCCCCGCTAGGTGAGTGTTCTAGGAACCCATCTATAACAGTGTACCAGCTGGTGTTGTTGTGAGAAGATGCATTCCGCTGCAGCATATTTTTTTTGAAGATGCAGTGGGTTTGCCCATTTCACAGTGGGTGGTTACGAGTGCACCTGCCCACACTGTACTGAGTGTTCAGCAGTTTTTGATCAAAAGTGGCATGACCCCTGTGTCCCACCCTCCCTATTCATGTGGTCTCTCCCTGAGCAACATTTTTTTTGTTTCCTCGGATGAAAAAAGTCCTCAAAGAGAAATGTTTTGCCGATGTGGGAGAGGTGAAACAAAAACAGCAGAAGTACTAACAGGTATCAGAATTGACATGTTCAAAAACTGTTTCTGCGAAGTGGAAAAAAATGTCTTTATAGGTGTATTGCATCAAATGGAGAGTACTTTGAAGGTGACTGAAATTTAAACATGTAAGAATACACAATTTTTTATAAATAGGTTCCTTTTTCAGGGGGTTCTCCTTTGTATCAGCAAGTAGTACAAAATCTTTTAATACATACAAAGGACATTCAAAGTAAATGAAGATTCTTGTGAGGTGGGGTTTGTCGGGAAAGGCTGATGTTAACTGAAGTAGGTGAGCCTAGAGCTGAGTTTTGGAAAACTAGTCATAATGATGACAGACAATGCTGGTTCTTTATGGACTCTGAGGTGAGCACTTGAGTTCCTGCTTCATATGTGTGATCTCATCTGACCCATGGAACTGTCCTGTGAGGTATAGCTCCTGGAATTACGATCACTTTATAGGTGAGGAAAACCACAGCTTTAGTGAAGGAGTGTGGCAGCTGTCCAAAGCCTAGCAGCCTTGCTAACAGTGACCACGGTGTTTGTAGGGGAAATCATTAAAATTGTTTTGGAAACAATTGCTGTCAGGGGAGCTGTAAGTCAGTTGGGTAATTAATAATTCTACCTTTGTTCTCACGCTTCCCAACAGAGAAGTAACTAATAAAAGGTAGGGTAGTGTAGCAGAAAGAATGTGGATGCTGAGTGAAAAGAACTGGTTTCAATCTCTTGCCACTTGTGAGCTGCTGTGTGTCCATGGGCAAGTTGCTCCACAAAGCTGAGTGTCTGTATCTTCAGAGAGCCACCGTGGAAAACAGCATGGAGTTCCCTCAAAAAATTAAAAATGGAACTTCCTTTTGACCCAGCGATCCCACTTCTGGGACTATATCCCAAGAATCAAAAACACTAATCAGAAAGAATTATACACCCCTATGTTCATAACAGCGTTATTTACAATAGCCAAGGTCTGGAAACAGCCCAGGTGCCCATCAGTAGATGAGGGGATAAAAAAGCTGTGGTACATTTACACAATGGAATTCTGCATGACTAAAAAAAGGAAGCTCTTACCCTTTGCAACAGCATGGATGGACCTGGAGGACATTATGTTAAGTGAAATAAGCCAGTCAGAGAAAGACATACCTTATGATCTAACTCATATGTGGGAGTGAAAATATAAAATGACAAAATAAAACCAGAGACATGGACACTTGGTACAGACTGATAGATCTCAGAGGGGAGGGGAGTTGGAGGGAACTGGAAGAGATTGGCCAAAGAACGTATGTGCATGTATGCAAAGCCCATGGACACAGACAACAGTGTGGTAAAGGTGTGGGCAGTGGACTTGGTAGAGAGGGGAATGGGGGTGGGGAATAATTGATATCTGTAAAAATGTCAACAACAAAAAAATGTTTTAAAAAAGGGTCGGGAAATAATGTACTTTGCCATTTTGCTCTGTAACGTTATTGTAAACATCTAGGTTTACGAGATGGTCAAGTGCTACAAAATAGTTATTTATGTTAATAATAGAAGTAATAGACATGGTGATGATTTAATGACAACAATAATAATAATTTTAAATAGTAAAAAAATAGACAGTAACGCTTTGTGTCAGATGGCCCCAAGGATTGAACTACCCTTTGCTGGCAATGTTTCAAATATTTGCTGATTAAGTTGTTTTGGTAGATTTGCAGTTTGTGCCCTTCTTGGCTCAAACAAGCAATTAAAATCTCCTCAGGAAATCATGAAAGGTTACCTTTAGTGTACAGCCGACACTGCTGAAATTTTGGCTTCAGTTCAAGACTCATGGCCAAATTAATGTCTGAATCACTTGAGGCCTGTTCATAAAGAATAGGATTATGGGCATAACTGAAGTTTAGGTACTTAGTTAAAATGACTTGAGTTTCACAGTGTTGCCAAGAGATAGAGGCTGTACTTCTATACTCTGTACTCTGATTCACAGACTGAAATGTAGCCATCTGTGGGTCTGATTGTGTTTATACATAAGTGAGCATCTGACTTGGGCTGGAGCTTGCTAATTCAATGGAGGATGCCTCTAATTTAGCAATTGAGATTTGTAAAGGGCCCCTAGGGCACTCCAGGAAAATTTTTGTATAAATAAGAGATAATGGCAATATTTTAGTAGTTTGCAAATCATCTCTTTAAGTAAAATGCCTTATGAAAACCACTAAAAACCATAGCATAATTATTTCTAAAAATTTAATTCAAGTACTCTTAGAGGGACTTCTTCAGAGCCAGAAAACATTCATTTCAGACACTTAGTAGTCATTGCCCTGGCCTTTCCTGCTGTGGTATACGTGGTGAAGATGTGTATACCAACTGATATCTTAGAAATGATTATTTTTAAAATTTAATTTAGTATTATTTTAGGTATTATAGGCCAATTTTATTTTAATCAATTGCACTTACAGGATTTCACATTTATTCTGACGCTTAAGAGACTAGATTCTAGCACAGAATCCAAGCTGACATTTGACTGTGGAGATTTTCCTGGGTACTGCTCAGGAATGCCCAAACCTGCCCACATGGAGGTGCTGAATGATGTCAGGAGATGAAATGGATGATCATAAAACTCACTTAAAAATTAGTCTTGTGTCTCAAACACATGCCATTTTAGCCATTTCTCCAAACTGTAAATATTTGCCAATTAGTCCCTGTATTTTAAAACTTCAGCAAAAAATGGGCATCACTTTGGATGAACTCTGTGTGTTATCCCACATCTTAAAACTAGGTTGCGGCTTTTAAGAGGCTAGAAGAAAGCAAGGCTTTATATCTTGTCAAAGAGTATGCTGCTTCTTCCTTTATGTGGTTTTCTGTTTTGGTTTTCTCAAAAAAGAAAAAAAAAAAAACCAAAAACCTAACTGTGTGCGTGTTTGTGTGCATGTATGCACACATTCCTGCATCTGGGCAAAGCTCTATTCAGAAGAAGGCTTGGAAGCTCTCTTGCTGTGGTGTAGGTAGTGGAGACAATTGTTTTTAGATCAAATTATTTTGGATAGTATTTTTTTTTTAAGATTGCTCAGTATGCAAATTATAGCAAATATGGCTCTTACTAACAATTTTTCAGATTGTATGGATTTTAATAATAAGGACTTGGGGAAAAAGGATGAATTATTTTTAATAAACTTTTGATAGTAGGATTTACTCAACAAAATTCTTGCATCATAACTTTATCATTGCTTAAAAATTTTATTACTCATGTTTTGGAAAGGATCCTTTGAGAGTAGATTACCATAAAAATGATCATTCAGAATGTGAAGTTCTGCTTTTGTTAGTCAAAACTCCTGGCAGTTCTATTTTTAAAGTTAAAGTCTTGATTGGTCATCTGGATAGAAATTTCGAGAAATTGCTTTTGCAATTATAGCTATCTTAGAAAAATTCTTTCTAGAGAAACTGAGCAAGGATGCCAATTAATTCCAGCTGTTGGAGTGAATTGTATGTAAATGTCTGAGTTCAACCTCCAATAACTCAGGGAGAAGCTCTTAAATGCTGCAATTTAGCAACGGAAAAGTTTTATGCGCCCTTAGTCCCCTCATTTGACTGAAGCATTGATTTCTCTATTTCCATTTCCACAAGCTCAGTATTTCTGGCTGCTGTTGGCTCTCTCTGTGGGGATGCCAGTTCTGGTAGGAAGGTAATATTGAGAGAGGTAAAAAAAAGAAAAAGAAAAGGTTTGATTTCTAATTTTTATATTTATTATTAAATTTTTTTCTCTAAACTTGAATTCTCAGTTGCATATGTGTGTTTTTTTTTAAATAATACACTTTTCCTTTTTTTTTTAGAATAGTTTTGGGTCTATAGAAAAATTGAGCAGAAAACATAGACAGTTCCCACATACTCTTTTCCCCCTGGCACAGGATTTATTATAATTGATGAACAAATATCGATACATTATTATTAACAAAAGTCCGTAACTCACATTAGGGTTCACTCTGTATTGTGCAGTTCTATGGTTTTGTCAAATGCATAATGACATATACCCACCATTATAATCTCACACAGAATAGTTTTACTGCTTTAAAAATTCCTTGTGTTCCACCTGGTCTTCACCTGGCAGCAACTGATGTTTTACTCTCTTAATAGTTTTGCCTTCCCCAGAATGTTACATAATTGGAATCATAGAGTATGTAGTCTTTTCAGATTGGCTCTTTTCACTTAACATGCATTTAAACTTTCTCCTTTTCTCCTTTTAGCACTGAATAATATTCCATTGTATGGATGTAACACAGTGTTGTTATCCATTCACCTACTGAAGGATATCTTGGTTGCTTCCAATTTTTGGCAACTGTGAATAAAGCTGCTATACACATTCTTCTGCAGGATTTTGTGTGGACATAAGGTTTCAGCCCCTTTGAGTACTTAATTTCTTTTTGCCTAGAGAATGAGTACACACTAAGTATATAGATGAGGATCAAGCTAAACCATTCCTGTGGTTTGGGAGAGGGGAAGACTGACTATTCAAACTTGAAGTATGGATCCAGCAAAAGTCTTCAAGTACCTGACTGTCTCCTGCCAGTGGGTTAGTGGGGTGGGGGTGAAGGTGGCGAAGCTGGATGGATGTTTTTCCCTTCATGGTTACAGTTTAAAACAATTGAGAGGAGTACCAATAAACAGTTTAATCGGTCCCAATTAAGAGTCCTAGTTAATTAAATTCCCATAAACACTTATAAACTGCATTTATAAATTTAATATATTTAGTTCTTTTAAGCATTGAGATGCCTTGATCTAACAATCAGAACTTCTCCAAGTACTTAAACTATTCTTGTAAATTTAATAAAACAAAATTTATAAATATAGTTCCTCTTAAGAATTCCAGTACTGGTGTGAACCTAGTAAAACTCTCTTATACCTTTCCATTTAAAATCATTTAAACATAAATTGAATTGGAACTACAAGCCTAGTCTGTCAATATATCCCACTGTCTTAAACATGATAAATACTATACGAGTAAATATTGAACTATATCCAGATGATTACACATTAATTTCTAAACTTAACCTCAGAGTTTTAACACTGTGGATTTGATTTGATCTTTACATCTCTATTTAAAACTAAATATTCCCAGAGTTCTTGTCACCTGGAGCAATTTGGAGTTAGCATCCCAGGAGAGCAGGGTTGTTATATAACGTGAGTTACATAACTTAGCAGTCAAGATCTGAGACCTGGTGGCGTTCTCCCCAAGCCGCTGAAGGACAAACTGTACTATTTTGTATAGTCAGTATGACAGCCAGAGAATTCTGGATCTCTACTCATAATTATTTTATTTCATTTGGATCTGCAGTTTTCCAAAGCAGGAGACACTTGTAACTTTTAACTAATCTCTTCACCTTCTCATGAAATTCTGTATTCTTTTGATACTTTTCTTGTCTCATTAGGTCAGAACTTTGAAAACCATTTAAATCTAATCCAGCACTCCTTAAGTCTCCGTATCTCTCACACCTCTGTCTCCAGCCACTACACTGAAGTCTTGCTCATGACAGCTGTGCTGTTGAGTCTCCAGCTATGTCTGACTGAGATATCCATCTGTTTGTTGAATGACTCACTGATGGAACAGTGAGCATGAATTATACTTAGTAAGGAAAAGTAAAGAAGTAGTGTCCTTTTAGAATTCGGATATTGAGGTCTTGTGTGACCTTTATATCATATATAAGGGTATCTACAAGTGGTAGAGTGAGTGTCAAACAGAACTAAAGATTTTTCACAAAAGATTCATTATGAAGTACTATTTTAGTTTAGATTATTAGGATTGAGTTGCTCTCAGTCCCCACATGTAGTTCATTGATAAATTCTATTGGCTTCACCTGCAGAAATTTCTGGACTCTAATAACTTCTCATCACATCCTTGGCTACCGTTATCTCTATCTTGGGCTCCACTGTTAAATAGCCTCTTAATGGCTGTTTGCTTGTTTTTTTCATAGTTACCCCCCTTCTGTCCATCATCTACACAGCAGTTGGCATAACCTTTTAAAATATAGATCACATAGTTTTTCTTCCACTATCAACCCAATGGCTTTATCATAATAGACTGTAATCCAGATTCTTGACCTATATGTTCTAGATCCTGACTTCTCTCCAACCTCATGTCCGGTCAGTATCCTTAACCAGACTGGCCCCCATGTTGTTCCTTGACCACATGAGGTTTTGTCTCAGGACTGTTGGACTGACTGCCTCTTCCTGCAACTCTCTGCCCTGGCACATTAGCCTGCTTCATGTAGAAGATCACCTCCTTTGAGACGTATTCAGAATACGTCTAATCACTGTTCCATTTAAACTCCCTCCCTGCAACCCCCCCCGCCCCCCCCCCCCCACCACTCTATCCTAGTCTCCATCATTCGGTGGTCTCCTACTGGTTAATTTTTATTCATAGTTTTTACCATTAGCTGGCGTTGCTCTGTGCATTTACTTGTTTATTGTTTTTAGCTCATTGCTATATCCCCAGCACCTACCATAGTTCCTGGCACTAGAAAGTAACACTTGTCACACAACATACTTGCAGAATGAATGAATGAATGAATGGATTATATATGAAAGTCCAATAAAAGCAAGAGTTTTGCCTGCCTCGCACTACTGAATGAATGATGGATAGATTTGGGTTCAGGTGTCTGTGAAGCATTTCAATTCCTGGCCTCAGAGTCCCTTGACCTTGTCTTACTTACAGTAACCCTTTCCCCTACCTCTTTTGCTGACTGTACACCTCCCCAATGATGAAGTGGCTGAAGGAAGTCTTCTAGAAGTTAGACATAAGAGAGTCTGATTAAAGCACTTGTCTTTGGGCCTTTAGCTGACTGATTTCGTTTTCTTCGTGTCCTGCATCTTTATGTTATGGAAAGCCAGATGTAAAATTAGTAGTGTAAGCATAGAGATAAGAATTAAATGGAAAATTTGAAATTATTGAAGACTTAGGGTTGCTAAAATAACTTATCATCTTCAGCATGGAATTTACATTAGACATTGCCATTTATAGTTTTTTTAAAAGCCAGTTTACATATACAGAGTAATTTATAGTAAAATACCTACTATTTAAAAGTGTTTTAAAACATCTGAAAATTCCTTGAAGTTTTATTTTTTAAACCAAGATAAAAAAAAGGATGTGTTGCTAAATATTGAAGTACTATTAGGATAAAACAAACACATGTTTGAAGGGAGCCATACAGTGCAGGAAGCACTTGCCCCTTAGTCTCTCTTAAGCAGATATGGGCCTGAGATCAGGGTTGATAAAAATGCTTTTTCTTAGCACGCAGGTCATTAAGAGGAGCTTCTATAAAAGCCTTTGAAATTCTTTTAGAGAAAGGCATTTGGAGTAGTGGCTCCTACCCCCTGGTGGTACAGTGGCGATGAGGAAAGTCGTGTGGAAAGGACTCTATGAACTTTCTAGAGTTGTTCATGGCAGCCTGCCCATCTCATCTCAGGCTACTAGCCATGTGCTTCCCATACCTGCAGCCCTCACCTGGGCATCCTCCGCATCGGCATTTAGCTCTGGCTCTGCCCTTGTCTTTTTTTCTGGAGAAGTAGCAGAATAATGAGATTCTGGGGCTCAGAATTACTGGGTCTGAGTACAGCTTCAGCTTTTGCTACTTACTGTTTCATAGGCTTATTTCATATCAAATCTCATTGATGTTCTATAAAAACCTATCATTCCAATATTTTGTAGACTGATATTGGAAACCACCTCATTTCTAAGATGTGTGAAACCATTGCATAAATAATGACTGATTTGAATGCCATGAAACGGCTCTGGGGCTGTGATTCTTGAACATCCCACACATGAGCTCCCCTGGGGGAGCAGTAGGAGTGTGATTCCACAGATTCCTGTGCACACCCAGCTAGGCTGAGTCAGAGCCTTTGGGGCTGAGGTACATGGATCTCATTTCTTAAGTTTTGATGTTTAATCCACTGTTCTGGGGACATGATGAGAATTACAAAGCATGGTGTCTGCCTTCAAGATGCTTATGTAACGCTAAGCGAAATATGTCAGACTGAAAAAGTCAAGAACCATATGATTTCACTCATATTTGGGATATAAAAACAAATCAACAAATGAATAAACAAGAAAAACAAATAAAAGCTCACAGACACAGACAATAGTATGATACCAGCGGGAAGGGGGATGGAAGTAATAAAAGATGAAGGCAGTCAAATGTATGGCGACAGAAGATTTGACTTTGGGTGGTGAAGCCACAATGCAATATACAGATGATGTAGCATAGAATTGTACACTTGAAATCTATAAAATTTTATAAACCAATGTCACCCCAATAAACTTATTTTTTTTTAGAAAAGATGCTTGTGTCTAGTTAGAAAAAAAAACATGAATGGTACAATTAGGCAATGTAATTAATTTGATTTTTTGTTTGTTTATTTGGTGATGGGAATGAAGGGAAGTCTAGATAAAACAGCAAGGGGTTGGGTGGCCTTGATTTATTCTTGGGTTAGAGAGTTTGGGTAGAAAAGTACCAGATAATCTGACTACAATAGCAAGATTTTAAAAATTTATTTATTTACTTATTTATTTATCTTATTAACTTTATTTGGATTGCAGACTATTGAAATCTGATGGAAGCAATCAACCCTACCCTATCAGGAAAATACAAAGTCACAAAAGTTAGCACACACTTCAGGGGTTTCTTGAACACCTGGTGCTTTCCTATGGTCCCCAAGTTAAGACTCAGTTCTTGAGCTTAATGAAAAAACAGATCCATTTCGCTCAGTCCTATGGACTGTAGAGCAGTGATTATTCCCAGGCACTGTGATCAAGTGCCAGATTTATGTGAGAGAAAATTTCTATGCCATTGAAAGTTTGTTGTTTGATGTGGTGCACTTCCAAAAATTATTTTTGATCAATATGTACAAATGAAATAAAATTCTAGAATGCAGAATTATTAGCTTATAAGTATATTAGAACATGATATCAGAGCCATAACAGATTACATAGAAGGTACTGGAGACGGGTCAGTGGCCACTCTCCCCTCAATGCCTCAGTCTCTTCTGTTGCCTTCTGTTGAAGGCTGGATGTGGCATTGCCGAAGGGACACATGTTGGTCCCAGTGGAGCATTTAGAAGCCCAAAGAGTGATCCTTCTTGAACATTTTTTTTTACTAGACTTTGAATTTCAGGTTCTTGCTTGCCCCTGTCAGGTCAGGTGGGCAGACAGATTCTGAGGGATGCATGCACACCATCTCTGGCATGAAGGTAGACCTGGGTTTTGTAGTGTGAACCTTAGATTTATAGATTCTGAAAACAACAGTGTCAGAAGTCATATTGAACATCTTTTAGTGTAGTGATTTTCAAGCCTGGGGTGGGTTGCATGTAAGAGTTGCAGAGGGAAGAGCTTGTGTTGTTTAAAAAAACATGTATAACCCTGACCAGTGAAGTTCAGTTGGTTGGGCATTGTCCCACAAAGCAAAAGGTCCACTGGTTCGATTCCCAGTCAGAGCACTGGTCAGGGCATGTGCAGTAGACAATTGATCGGTGTTTCTCTTACACATTGACGTTTCTCTCCCTTTCTTCTTCCCTCTGTCTCCCTCTCTCTAAAAATAAATAAATAAAATCTATGTATAGTAGGACTGTTGTTTCCATAATAGAAATGATAGAACATACACTCACCACAATGTTTTAGGCTGCAGCACATGTGCTGGTGGTGAAGTGAGAAAGTTTTCTAGAACACTAGAGTGAAAAAAGTGTTGAAGTCTGGTCCAGTCTATTTATTTAAGAGGTAAGGAAAGGAATCAGGCAGGTCCCAGAGGTGAATTGACTTAGCCAAGGTTGCATAGCTAATAGTATAGGATTGAGACTGTAGCTTGGTCTCCAGCGTTCTGACCCTGTGCTTTTTTCCCTTTATGCTTATGCCCTTGGCTCCTGACAAAGAAGTTCTTTAGCCGTAATGAACAGTCCTGCTGTTCTGGTGTCATGGAATCCACAGCAAGCCAGCTTTCTAGTGGTGAAGGTTGAAAGCAAGGAAGCCCATTTGCTTACCACCTCCCACCCTCCCTGTTCTTTTCCCCAGAATATATACCTTAATGGTTTCTACCTGCTGAGATGCGTTTCTCAAGATTCAGAAACGAATGGCACATTTGTGCCTCGGGGGTTTAGAAAGGTCTTGTAGAAATCACATATTAACTACTCGTGTTTCCTGGTTATCTTTCAGACTTCTCCCAAAAGGCATCACTGAATGCTGTGCTTGCTTTCACTGACGTAGTATAAACCACTGGTTTTAGTGAAACCTAATTTATTACAGAGTTTTATGCATGGTTTTCATTCAGACTCAAAGTGGAATGCATTAATGAATGCTTGTGAATAGCGATTCTTTGCCCTATTTGAAATTGTTTCTTAGCATTGTGGTGATTCTTCATCCCTCCTTTCTGAACTGACACACAGCGTTGCTTGCTGGGATGTTCAGTTCAATGCCACCAACATTATGGTATGCCTACTGTGTAGACATCTGGGAAGATATTAAAGGATGAAGCGTGAGAGTTAAGCTGTCACTTAAACTTTGAGATAGATGGCTGAGAGGCTGAAAATAAATTGTTTCTTAGGACAGGCAACATCTACTTTCCATCTCAGAAGGGACCAGCTGTCCTATTACCTTGTCACAGTCACCGGAAACTGTCACCCTTAAACCAAGATATTCTTTTCTCCTCTCTTTTCTAGCCTAGCAAATCCCTATCTTCCTTCTAAAGCTCTGATTTATTTTAAATGAGTGAAAAAGATAGCTGCATAGTTATCCCCATTGGGAAGATTGTTACAGTGATTTTCAAGAACCAAGGGATGACCAGAGCTCAACTTCTGCTCGTCATTTGAACAATAAAGTTTGGAAGGTTCATGACACACGTGTGCACGCGTGCGCGCGCGCGCACACATACACACACACACACACAGAGGAGGCTTTTTAGTTTTAAAAAACCTTAGTGATTTGTCAAAACCACCCAACAGAACTACTAGAACAGAACATTTTCCTAAAAATAATTATAAAACCTCTTTAGATATGTTTAGACTTAGGTGGGCAGGAGAACAGGAATTAAAACAATTTATTGTCTTTTAACTGTCATCTCTCCCAACCCTTGCTTTGCTCGGGCAGGGCTGCTTGGTGGGGAGTTGAAATCAAAGGGGAAATTGTGGCCTGAGTTCAAGGTAAAACAAGGGGACTAAAGGGTAATGGAAAAAAATACAATAAAGAAATTTAAAAAAAAACAAACAAACATTCAACCTAATCAAGATCAACACATTAGATAAATGTCACCGATAAATTGTTTTATAACAATAATTTTAAGGAAAAGGATAAATACCATTATAAGTCTTCATTCTTTTCCCATGTCAATTAATTATTCTTCATCAGCTACTACTATATTATTATGTATTAATAATTTTAAAGAGCTTGGTAGTTTTTACACCTGGTAGGAATACAATAAGTGGTTGATGAATTAAATTTGTTTCAGAGGGAGTGATAAGTGACAAGGAAACAGCTTCATTGACTTGCTAAACTTTTCTCATGTATAGTGCTTTCTTTTTTTGCTTTGTAATTGCAATTCTTAGAAAGTGAAATAAGTTATTTAATTATAAAGGTTAAAATGGAGTTAATTGAAGTTGACAACATTTAATATAATTTTGTCATTTGTCATGCATGCCTAAAATAAATAAATAAATAAGTGTTCAGAAAAAGAGTTGTATAAATTCATCTCGAGTCAAACCACCTAACAAATGGATTCTCATATACTGAAAAGTATACAGCTGGTCTCCATTGAGAGATATAACCAATACTGCATTTGTAAAAATTTGGAGGGATTTCTCTTTACATATTCATTGACATTATGTCTATGTAAATTAAAATGCAAGTGAATAAAGAGAAGGTATAAGAGATATAAGAGACTACACACACACACAGCCCCCCCACATAAATATATACCATATGTATAGGAAGAAAAAAAAAAAGGAAGAATGGCCCTAAAGTGTGATTATCTACCAGCTGAAATTATGATGGGTCTTTTTGCCTTTTACCTTTAGAAATTGTTTAAAAAATTTTTTGAAGTGAACGTATTATTTCTGTTTAAAAATAAAAGTCACAGGGAAATTTTAGGGTAGTGGAACTTCTGTGTGATGCTGTAATGGTGGGCATATTTGTCAAAACCCAGAGTTGTAAGTGCAGATTCCTTGCACACGAATACCAAGCAGCCTTATTGCTGAGGTTGATTTTATTAGAGAGATTTGCGCAGTGATGGTGATTTTCCCACTTTGTTTTATTGGGATCAAGAGGATGTTATTGTACTGTTGTTAATTATTTAGTTTGCTTGTTTTAAGCAGATGACAGAAATTGTTATTGCTCCTTCATGTCTTCAGTAACAACAGGAGCTACTGATGTTTGGTTAGGGATCATATGAATTTGATATAAACCAAAAATTGGCATGAAATAATACTGTTTCTCTTTCAACTTGAATATTTTGGCTTGCTAGTCATCAATTTCAGCCTTTTTTTTTCCCTTCAAGAGGTACATATTTGTAGTTCGATGTAAGTCATCTATAATCGTCATGACAGTGAGATGCAAGAGAGAGAAACCTCAAGCACAGAGTCTTATTTATCTCCTTAGTGCTAATCACACTCTTAACCAACTATATACTTTGTATCTTTATTTTTCTATTTATTTTTTATTTGTCTTTCACTAGCAGAAGATGAGCATCCTAAGAGCAGGGTTTTTGCTGTTTTTGTCTTGTTCACTTATGTGTCTCTAGTGCCTCCCACATGGTACCTACTTGGTAAATTTCTATTGAATGAATGAATGAGTTCTCTTAATATTTTATAAGAAAGTATTGCATTACATATATCTTTGAGCTTTAAAATTACATATTCTAAATTTTTAAGGTATTTAAATTATAGAAATTATATTATGTAAATCTGTTTAAACATTTTTTAGATAAGAGTGTTTTTATCCCACTTATTTTAAAGGTTTTATTTTACTCTTCATCCTTGAAAATCATTAAGTGAGGTGAAGGGATTAAGATGTGCAAATTGCTAGCTATAAAAACAGTCTCAGGGATGTAAATACAGCATTGAAAATATAGTCAATAAATATTGTAATAACTCTGCACGGTGCCAGGTGGGTACTAGACTTATTGGGGTGATCATTTTGTATGTTATATAAATGTCTGATCACTTTGTTGTACACCTGGAGTTAATATAATATTGTATGTCAACTGTAATTGAAATGTAAAAACTATTTAAAAATAAATAAAAATAAAATAAAGTCATTAAAATAAAACATTATCATCTGGGGGAAATTTCCATCAGAAAATTGAATAAGCTCCTTACTTGAATTCCTTTTGTAATCCATTTTTTTCTTCAAAATCAAGTGGTAGTTTAAACCTAGCAGGAAATAAAACGTCCAATTTCAAATATACAGTGTGCAGGCAAGCGGAGATAGTTTTTGCTAGCTCTCTTGTCTGGTGCCATTGGTTTGAATACATTCCCGACAAAGCTTCTCATAAGGCTTGGTAAATTATGTTATTTAAATGACATGTAACAGGCACTGCTAAATGCTAAACTTTTATTAGACATGTATATTTTCAGTTCAGTTAATATAATTCCTATATGAATTTTTCTGAAAAATACAATAAGAATTTTTTTTCCCTCTTGGTGATACCGTTATGTCACTGAGCTAGGATGGCAGTAATTTGATTTCTGTCCATTAACTGCTGTTCTGTCAGGTTGTTACTAGAATAGTACATTCAATTGGTTAATTTATGTGAAAAGATCTCTTCCTTTCAGACAGCAGTCCAATCTGTTTGTTCCTGCTGGGTGAATTTTCTGGAAGTTCAGGCCCTGTTTAACCCTCCTTTATTTGTATACAAAAATAATTAGGCTCCATAAGAACGTGCGAAATGGGAATGAAAACGTTTGTCTCAAAGCTTGTCATTATTGCATCCCTTCAGAATTTTATTTTTTAGCTAGAATAAACTAAGGTACATAAGATCTCCCCCTTTATGACTCTTGTTCTTTCCCCACAATCAGATGCCTTGAGCTTAGAATATTCCAACTCCTTATAGCGCATCTATAGGTTCTCCCAGAGAAACTCCTATAGCATCTGTGTTACATGGTTTCCACATTTTGCTTCAGTTGGCATTCTCTCTCCTTCCTCTTCATTGCCTGAGTAGTCTAGTTGTTCAGTTGTTATTCTCTCTTGGCACTTAGATCTGTGGCAGTAAATTTATCTGTGCACTTCTTCTCATCCACTTGAGTGTAGACATTTTGCTTAAAGTGAGAGACTAGGTAAGGTGATCTCTGGGGGGGCCACAATGTGTGCTGGTGCTGAACATTCTATGCACGAGCTCCAGGAATGTTTGCAGGAGGCCACTGCAGTTTGCCACTGTGTATCCATCAAACTGGTAGTACTTCGGGTGCTCAAGTGGAAAGAAGAACTCTGTTTATCGAGGTAGCAGGAAAAGGGGAAAAAGATACAGACACATTAGTTGCCTAGTTCCCTACAACAGGTAGGATAGGACTGTGACCTAGACGGAGGATAGGTGTGGCCAGCTGTGGGTATGATCAGTCATCACCTGTTGTGGGCCCATCGCTTGCCTTGGTTGTATGAAGTGATTCATTGAGAAATAAATGAACATCATCTGAATAACCAAAATGACACCAACAGTCTCAGGTTGGGGCTCAACCTCTATCCTGCTCTGCCCTCCCCTTATCCTTCATTGGGAGCAGTTTGCTTTCTATCTGGTCCCTTCCACAGAGCTGTTACATATGAATGGGGGAGAGGCAAGCAGGACCCCATCACCATCTTTCCTTCCAAGACTCCATCAGATTTGGCAGGGGGTAGCATCTAACAAGGAAACCAATTACTTCAGCTTACTTGGAAAAGCAGGGCTGATAATTGTGCTTATCAAACTATTTCTCTAGACAGGTCATACCAAGGAAAATGGAGTCTTTTTGGATGCTTATCTATTCCATAGTTAAGCTACATAGAGTATAAATTTGGCTTGCATTGCTAGAGGAGTGAAATCTTCAGAGTCTGCCAGTACTTACAGTGCTTTTCCACATCTTCCTAGGTGAGAGAGTACATAGAGATCATAGGTGTTCTGCAAATATTGAATGAATGAAGAAGTACTTTGTTAAATAGATACCCACCTAAGAAGAGAGTAGAAAGCAGGAGAATTTTGAAAATATTTTTTCATTAACTTTTATTAGTTACATTTATAATATAAAATAATAGATGATATAAGTAAAAAGCATTAAATTAAATAATGAGTATAAGAGAAAAAGTAAACTACCACTCCACTTACAGCTCCCTGAGCCATGCCATTCAGCACAGGTAAACCTCTGTTCATAGCTTCTGTAGTATATCCACCCCCTCTCACTTCCCTTTTAAATTTAGCATGTTGCTTTCAACATGGTGTTTTCTTTCCCCACTAAATACATCTTAGACATATTAGATAATAGTACTTTTGCTATAACTATTGCATTTTTTTAATGGCTACACAAATTTTTGTCACATGAATGTGTCATATTTTATTTAACCAGAACACCATGAATGGGTACCTTAGAGTATTTCAAAATTTTTACTGTTTATTAAAACATCGAAGAGAACATTCTTATTAGGGTATCTTTGCTTATTTTTGAATCTGTCTGTAAATCCCCAGGAGAAATGCAGGTTCAAGGGCTATGAGGAATATTTTAATTTTTTGAGAGCTGTTGACCTGCCTCCCTTCGCATTTCATTAGCATCTGGTCTCATATAGTGTGTGAGTATATTTATTAAATATTATTTGGATAAAATTGCTCTGAGTCTCATGCTTCAGATTCCTCCCTGAGGGTTGCCCTCCTCCCTGTTTGGTCCTTCTGTTCATGTGTTGGGGGTGGGGTCTGTCAGGCCATAAGCATTGGCTGGAGTGTTCTCAGACCTGACACTGCAGTTCCACAGGTAGGCGCCTAGTGCAATGGTTTGGGCTATAAACTCACTGTTGCCACCTTGAGTAAATCCATTTTGTTTCTCTGTTTCTCATTTTCCTAGAATGTAAATATCAGATGTGTAATGCCTACCTGACATTTTTTCTAAGTTTCTGAGAAGAATTACAGAGAAGAGGGCTAGAGAGGATAAGCAATATACCAGATTACATGACTTTTGACAGTCTCTCGAGGCCACAGTATAGGGGTGGGCAAAAGTCAATTTACAGTTGTGAATACCAGAAGCACAGAGTTTATTCTTGTATCATTACTTATTAATTATTGTATTATTAATGATCCAACTGTAAACCGACTTTTGCCCACCCTGTTATTCTTATTATCTGCATCAGTTGTGCTAAATGCCCTCCAGGGTTGATTTAGATCTGTCAATGAATCTCTATTCAAAATGTCATGGAAAAAAAAAGTCTTGTATTAGTAATCCTAAGTGTTCCTGTTCTACCAGGTGTGTCTCATTGGGACTTTGAGATGAGTGCTTTGAAATGCTATAATTTCATTCCTGCCTATCCTTCTTTGGTAGAAATGGTGATCTTCCTGTAACAAATACTTCTTTCTTCTGCTGCTTCTAGTCCTCTTTTCTCACTCTCTTGGTTTGTGGGACTTATAAAACCCACTTGAATTGGTTGCTTCCTGCTTTGTCATAATGGGTACTTTAGCTTATACAATCAAGGTAGTGTCAGACTTTTACACGTGACACTTAAATATTAATTCAGAGATCACAGATTTCAAGGTCCACAAACTAACAGGCTATCAGCGCCGCTGTCACTCTGGAGGGAAGAGGGGAGTTGAGGACCATAGCAATGATGTCTTGTATGAGAGGCCACTTGTGTAGCTCTTGACATACCCACATCTGGTTTTTCTGGAAAAGCTCAAGTTGTGCATTTTGCATGAGATCCTCCAATTTTTAAATGCTTAATAAAGTTTTAAAACATAGCACAGGCCGACTGCACCAAGTCTGTGGGTTGGATTTGACTCTACCATAAACCCACGTATAGTTTAGAACATCTTCCTTCTGTCATTGGTGATGCCTTATTGTTTATAAGCTTATCTCATGCTGGGTAAAATGTTAGGATGTAATTTTAGTTTCCAACATGAGTTTTCAGAAGTAAATTATAGTTTCAAACAAATATTTTACCATCTTTTCAAAATCTGGAATGAATGGAAATAAAATAGTGCCTTTTTAGTTATAGCGTTAATAGATAGCATTTCACTTGCTTATAAAAGGAGAACTGTTAATGATATCCTATATGATGTTTCTTCGCTTCTTTTAAAAATTGAGTGAAATATATAGCCTCAGGGTGTTTGTCAGTTTTTACAGAAATGAGAATGAAACTATTTTGATCATTGTATCTGGGCTGAACTAAACACCGTGTGATGAGATTGCTGAGCTGCAGCAGACTGGAATACTGGGAATTGTGCTGCTTATGGCAATTTGTGGAAGATCATTTAAGGATTTTAGTTTGCTTATTTGTGCATGCATGGTCCAGCCTTCACTTACGTGATAGGCATCTTCTAGAAACTCAGCACTGAACTGAGTGCAGTGAGCACAGCAAGAGTAAGAGCAAATAATGAGTGAGTGGGGATGCTGACAGGTTACAAGGAAAACTTGTGCAGGGGGATTGATAGGAAATGCTCCTGCCTTGGGCATCAGCAGAGGCTTGCAAAGGAAGTGATAGCTAAGTTAAGATCTGAAGAGATGTTCGGAATGTGTGAGGTCAGAAGCTATGGCAGAGGAAACAGAAGAGGCAATACCTGGGAGGTATGAGGGGACTTGGTGAATTGGAGATCTGCAAGAAGCACCCTATGGCTGGAGTACAGAGTGGGACGGAGTCAGAGGAGCTGAGGGGCTGAGGGTGGAGCAGCTAATGGAGGGGTTTAAGAAGACAAGTGTTTTGATCAGATAAAGGCAATTTTAATCCTCACCTGAGGCAATGTTTTTATTGTGTGAGAGAGAGAGAGAGAGAGAGAGAGAGAGAGAGAAAGACAGAGAGAGGGGATCAATATGAGAAAGAAGCATCCACTGGCTGCTTCTCACATGTGCCCTGCCTGGGGATTGAACCCGTAACCTTTTGGTGTACAAGATGATGCTCCAATCAACAGAGCCACCTGGCCAGGGTGATAAAGGCATTTTTAGAAAGCCAATTTGAACTGCAAATTCCCCTTTGGCTTTCTTTTTTACTTATTGCTACGTTTTTAAACCTCTTTAGTTCAGGTGGTGATACTGTAGGTGAACAATTGCACATATATATCTGATGTGTCTGATGCTCTTCTAGTTTTAGCTTCAGTTTTTTCTTTCCTCTCCATCTGGGAAGATATGAAGATAAAGGGAGACCACGATCACAGCGACAGTTTGGAAGAAAGACAAGAAAACTAAGACAAGGAGAGAAGCAGAAAGTGCTTATTTTGGTTATAGAAACAGAATTGTACTATATTAGGAGTCAGGGGTTCAGGGTTTGAGACCTCCGACCAACTTTCTGTATATATTATTTTCCCAGTTGTCTAATGAAGCTTTGGATTAGGTACTCTTGAAGGTGACGCTCAGGTTTACAATTATGCCACTTGTGCGTGATGAGTCAGTCACCCTGTATGTAGATACCAGTTGTAGTAAATGCACTAAGGTTTTACACAGAAGTGTGTGTATAATGTATAAGAAACCATGAAATTCTATTAGAAAAGGAAATGTGGGCCAATAGGAAGTAGAACATATCTGAGAAAGTGCCGGTTGTGCCAGCAGCAGCGGGCTGTTCACCGTCCTCAGGAGCTGCCTTCCTGTACGGAAAGGCCGGTTACCTGAGCAGGAGCTGTTGTCAGTACCAGTCACACTGTAGGGACAGAGACACCTTGAAAAGCCCCTTCCTTGTCACAACATTTCAGGCTCAAAGTGTCAGGATCAGACAGTTTCCTTGCTGCATGAATGTATGATCAAATTATCCCTTCATCCAATTCCCCTGGTTGGCAGTGGTGGAGACAGAGGTGCAGAATTTCTAGAAGATTTGAGACCTGTTAGAAAAAACTATTTTCCTTCCCTTTTGTTATTTTCTTCAATGGCTGTTCTTTGTTTTTTAAACAACCATGACCATCTGAAGTTACCTTGCTAATCTAGAAACATAAAATATGTAATGTACAACTTTCTTATACTTTACTTATATAGATACCATAATAGATAAATATTTTATCTTAGTATTCTATAGTACACTTCATGAAACCTAGCACTGCTAAGGTATTGCCAGTTTCTGACGAGTGGATAATGACTTTAGAAACAATAATGAGCCGCAAATAAAAAATTTTGAAGTTATTTTTATTATTTTTCTACCAAAGTGGCTTCTCTAGTGTAGAAGAGATTTAGCGAGGTTGGGAGGAGCCTTTCCCCAAACTTATCAAATGACATTTTGCCCAAGTAACTTTGCATGAAGTTTTATTTCTGTCACCATAAGATTCTGAATACTGAACACTTGAGATGTCCCTCTGCCCTTCGCATAAGTATATTTGTTTTTCTCTCTTGCTTTTGTGTATTTCCAAATATAGAAAAGTCTCCTTCCTGTGCTGCAGGAGCTGGAAGAATGTGAAGAGGGTGAAATGAGAGCAGTCAGAGACTGGGCTTTGCCAGGCCTGGCAGCTTGAGACGGGAAGGCAATCCTGGACTGGATCCTTAAATTACTTTTCTTAAATTAAGTATCTTGTACAACTTCTGACTAGTTCAGTGGTGCTGGACTGGGTCCAGCGTCATGAGCAGCTGAACATCACTGGGCACTGAGCAGGAGGAAGCACTGGTGAGGGGAGCGAAATGGGACGCCGTGTATGAGCGACCTGCCCATAGTCGCAGAGCCCACTCAGAGCTGAAATGAACTTGGGCTCCAACCAGGGTCCCTGCTGATTAGAGGCAGCATGAAGGATTTCAGGGCTTCTCCAGGCCTACGGACAGTTGACTCAGTTTCACCGTAGGGTTGTAGGGGTGAAGACAGCGTGACTGCTTTGAGGTTAACCGACGCTGTGAGAAACATAGGGCTCTGGGACTGTGCACTTATCCCTGGATTGTACTGTAATTTGTAATGTTTATAGCTTTGACTTTGTTATTCAGTCAGATGAAGTAGTGGTGTGTTTGGAATTTCAATTTAGGGGATATTCAAGGGTAACAATTAACCCCATCAAAATTTATATTCATTTTTTAATAGTTTTCACTTCTCTTCCTTTGGTGCTCATAATCTGTTTGTAGTGTCTCAGACCTTCTAATAGTGTGTTTCTCGATACACTGGTTGTGATGCAGTTCTTATGGCAATCTTTTTACATAAAACCTTACTCTTTCATAGATTTGAGAAATTGTTGGGGGATTGGAAAGGCCATACACTCACGACCTTATCAACGTTTTATTCATATTGGCAAATGTTACGAGCTGACATTTTTTGAGTTTTTGAACTAAACAGGATAAAAAGCCCCACACATATCAAAATACCATCAACTTTTCAGAATAAAGATTTTTCTCTGCCTTCTAGTTCAAGACTTTATATCTTTCAAAGGAAATCTGTCTCAGTGGCTTGGTGTGTGTGTATGTGTGTGTGAGATAGAGGGAGAAAAGGGGGGTGACTAGGTAAATGAACTGATTGATTGACTTGCTGTCTTTATTGATTTGCTTGTGGAACAGTAAGTAAACTCAGTGTAACTAAATGCATAAACACACATTCACCCACCCATCTACACACTGCATAAACATGCTACCCATTCCTCCATGTCAAAACCATACACAGTGACTTTTAAAGTTTAGGGTGCATAACTGTTGGATAGTGATTGGCATATAGTTGATGTTAACTAAATATTTATTGGATGGATTTTGGGTCCCATCCCCATCTATTGCACTCTGGTAGGTCCGGAATAGGGCCTAATGAACTTGCATTGATATGAGGCACACCATTGACTTTGATGTAGGTGGTTGAAGAACCACACTTTGAGAAGCACCTTGTTGTGGACCCGTGGCTGTGACTGTGGTGACATGAATAGCCTGCCTCCTGACAAAAGGCAGGGGGAGAGAGTCCTCTGTGACTGGAAATCTACTGCCAAATTACCCTGCCTTTATGGAGGGTTCTGACAGTGCTCCACCCTTGACTGCTGTCTTACAAAGTCTAGTGTTCCTCAGACAGGCCCTTAGGCACCAGGACTTGCAGGCATGGCAAAGAGAGTATTTTCTGTGTTTCAACTTCTCTTTATATTTGTAAAGGAATACAGTAGTAGCTATTCACATACTTTTGTGTAGGGATTGGTCGTTTTAAGTATAGCCTAACAGTGATAGCTATTATTATATAAATGTTTATTTTTCTTAATCAGAGGATGTAAGGGGATTGATGCCAAACCATATATTTTTTTATTGCATACTTTGTAATAGTCTTACTAACTGTACATGTAACCTACATGTATATACAGTATATAGTAATTCCAATAAAGCAAACCACCTAACAACTTCTAAGCCTAGTTTTTATAGCCAGACAGAAAACAACTTCTATTATCAAGTCTTCTAGTAACCCTTAGCTCTTTAGTGGTCTCTTTTCTGCCTAAAGACAATACTTGGAGCATAACCAGCATTATCTCCAACCCTGTTGCTTAGCAAGATTTGTTTCTGCAGAACTTACTAGAAAGATATTGACATTCGAGAAGAAACACATGTGTATCATTCACATACTACCTGCATATGTGTGGATCTTTCCAGTGGCAAATAAGAACAAGATTAGCTAGAGTATGGAAAGGCAGCTGGATCATTTACAAGTTCAGCCAGGGGTAATCAGAGACAATAAAACTAGAAGTCTTTGGCACTGAGCAAATTAATAATAATGCAGAGAAATAACTGTTTAGACAAGACATAGTTTCTGCATTTTTGGATTAATATGTGCAAGGGCAAATTAGAGATGGATACAGGAGCTGCTGTGTTCCAGGGTAGGAAGAGAGGCCCTTCTAGTGCAAGGATTTGTACCAGTGCCCCAGTGAGGGTGGATTAGGAGTGAAGAATCACACTATAGTTATAATCATTCATTATTGTCACTGTGTGGTAGTTGCATATTAATTGCCCAGTTAAGCATCTCTATGCCTTTTATAGTATTATTTCTGTCTCTTTTAATGAATTAGCTTTTTATAAAGTACTTTACAAGATACTTCTTTTATTTTAAAAAGGAATGTATCTTTATCACAATTCAAATTATGTAGAAAAGTACCTGCAGGAAATTAAATTGTTTCTGTATCCCTTCCCTTAGCCAAAACTGTAGTTTGATGAACGGATTTTTCCTGACTTTTTTGTTCCATGCAGAGTTAATCCTTGGCCATTTGGTGGCAGATTAATTGGTTTGAACATTAACAGTGGTAAAATTGCTTTGAACCAAGTAAACTCTATTAGGTTGAACCATGCAAAATTGCTATGTTAGTAGGTCAAAAATGTCAACCAAATATTGGCAATTTCATGTATTAGAGGAATTTGTCCTTTGAACTGATTTAGTAAGCAGTTGATGTGGTCGTGTGAAGCTGCAATATGGAACTATTTCCCAGGAGACTGCTCTTTGCCAGTGGTCAAGTGGCGGATAAACAGGTATCGATGGCTGGGGGAATACCACATTTCAAGTCTGTGACAATGGGGAATTTAGGTGAGGGGAGCAGAGCAGGAGGAATATGCAGTGGAATTGGAATTCTGTACATTTCAAAATAGAAAAAGTCAGCTAAGGAGCAAATAAAAACAGTAGACATTTTGATGGATATAAAACAATTTATGATATTTATAAGATAGTTGCACAATCTTATCTTTCCACATTTGGATGACATCTGGTGAACAAAAAACATGTCTCTAAATCCTGAATGTGATTTTAGCTAAATTAAGTTTATATGACATCACATTGGTCATCACTTTGTGTTTCGGTTTAGCTATGACCTCTTTTCCCTATAACAGAGTTCACTCTTTGTATGTATGAGTATATAAAGTATAAAAAGCAGAAATTGTGTCAAAGATACAATTCTGTTTTTTAAAAATCCTCACTTGAGGATATGTTTATTGATTTGAGAGAGAGAGAGAGACAGAGAGAGAGGAACAGAGAGAAAAAAAAAAAACCATTGAGGTGAAGAGAAACATCAATCGTTTGCTCCCCATATGTTCCCTAAATGGGGATTGAACCCACAACCAATGTATGTGCTCTGACAGAGGATTGGACCTGTAACCCTTTGGTTTATGGGATGAGCTCCAACTGACAGTCACCCCAGGGCAATACAATGCCATTTTTTAACCTCATTATTTAACTTTTTCATTTAGTGGCTTATGATGTGTGCATATGTGTGTGCATGTATGTTGTCTGTGTGGGGGTGGGTATCAGATTATATATCATTAAGGGGAGTAGAACTATAGCATTTCTCTATGTATGTAGCTGGAATGGGTATCACACCGCACAGTACTACACACAAGTTAACCTGCAGCTATGTATCAGTTCGGAGGGTATGCAAATGTATGTGCCCTTCTCTCTCTAGACCATCTCTTCATCACAGACACAGTTAAGCAATCTTTTCTCTGCATGTATTTTTTAAGTATATTTTATTGATTATATTGTTACAATAATTCCAGTTTTTTTCCTTTGCTCTCCTCTGCCCAGCACGTCCCCTCCCCCAACAACCCCCCCCAAGTCCATGCCCATGGGTCGTACATACAAGCTCTCCTGCCTCACCCTTTCATATATTCTTCTTCTTCTTTTTAAATAATTAATTAATTATTTTAACAATAAAAAATAACAATCCCTCCCTCTCAGACATAAGAACCTTTATAATCTTTTAAAGAACAATGGGCGAAGGTTTCAAGCTCTTCTAGCTGCTTCAAGCTGGACATGGATGTTGTTCTACCTACCCTTGGGTCCAGAAATCCCTAATAAGAGTGGGGATGTGGAGGGGAGGGTGACCTTCCCATATGGGGAAGGATCGTGCAGACTCCAGGTCAGTTGACTGTCCCTGGACAATGGCATGCTTGGTTTAATAGGTTGGCATCCTTGATTTATTCTGGAGGCAACAGATTTGGCAACAGGGTTAAAAGACATCATTCAGTCTATAACCACTAGATGACAAAAGACAGGTATTAATTTTTTAATGTCCCACATTAGGGAAAAGAAGGGCTTCTTTGGAGGAAGGTGTGCCAGGTACATCTCACCTGTCCGAAACCCTTTTGCCCATTATACTTAGTTTGGGCTGAGGGAAATATTTTAGGTTTCCTCCCTCTCAGACTCTGCATGTATTTTTTGTTGTTGTTGTATTTTCCATTAAGATTTTTCTATTCAGAATATTTAACTTCTGAAAATATTCAGAACCCACTGGCAAGTAAGTGAGATAGAACTTCTAGTTGCTAGTAAGGGGTTCTTCATTATTTATTACATTTTTTCCCCCTGTCTTTCATGGTTCTTTTATTCTTACAAAGAGTTAGAAAGAGATAAGATTGAATGCACTTACTATTTAATTAATAAGTAATATCTTATAACTATGTTCATGTCTTTTTACCCTGCAATATCATTTTAAAAAATTGATCGTGGGTAAATAATTTTAAAGAAATATTTTTTAAAAGCTCAGTTGTGTCTTTTTTGTATTCATTATAAAAACTGAAATCTTAAACAATCTATTTTTCTTTTTAGTTAAGCAGTGTCATAGTGAGTCTGATTATTGGGGGGTGGGGGGATGAGGTTGTCTCATTCCTGTTTTCAATCAGAGGAAAGGAAGCTTGTATGGAGACAGGATGGACTTTAAGAGACAGAACCAGCTGCTGCCTGCCAATATGTTAGTTGGTCTTCTCTGGGTTTTTGGAGGCGTAGCTATCCAAGGGCCTTGTGTTGAAAACAAGTGTCATCTGTCATCAGACTGAGATCTGGGGCTGGTAATGTTCTCATAGTAAAAGAATGATAGATCGAACTTGAGGAGGACCTGCCAGATGAAAACAGGCCCTAGTTTTGTTCAAGTATTAGATTATGGGGCGCTGGGGTGGGGGTTCAGTCATATATATATAGTTTCACTATTTCTAGCATACAGTGAATTTTACAGCCTTTGTGTGGACTTGAAGAAAAAGTTCATGTCCATTGTCGTTGCAACACGCTTGAGACATGGTTGACTCCTTGGCTAGTAATTTTTGACTTCTAGAGAAATCAGGTAGAAGCTCTTCTAGTCTACCGCACAGGAAAAGAACACATAAAAACGAGGAGAGGAAAATGCAGATGCACTAAAAACGGGGTGAGCAAGGAGGGGTTGTGTTTATTTGTGATCTCCCTCTTCCTACTAGGATGTCAAATAATGGCCAAGGAAACTCTCTGAAATTTTAAAGAGAGGTTACGTTTGTATTTTCTTTCTTAACATTTTTTTTTTTTTTTAAGTAGCCACCATAGCCCTGGCTGGGTGGTTCTATTGATTGTAGTGTCATCTCGTACACTAAAAGATTGCAGGTTCGATTCCTGGTTGGGGTATGTATGGGAGGCAAGAGATTGATGTCTCCCCCCACCTTTAAAATCAATAAACATGTCCTCAAGTGAGGATTAAAAAATAGTAACAAAAATAAAATAGCCACTGCAGTGTGAACCTCATAAAATGAAATACGGTGTACTTTTGTAATTTTTTATTAACTCAAAATTTATTTTAATCATGATGAGATCGGAGTATAGGTGGAATTTATCTCTTCTAAATTGGAGTGAAAACTTGAGATGTTTACTCTCTGAGTGGGAAGTCAAGGTTTCAAGGTTTTAATGGGTGGATATCTGAATCCTGCTGGCAGACTAAGGGAGGACTCCCTTGTCCTTACCTCCCACTGGTACTTTGTCAGAGGCACAGTTATCTATGAGCAACAGTGTTTTTTGTGTTTGTATTGCTTTGACATTACAACCCCCAAACTATTGTTAGAATTTTTACCCTCAACCCTAATTGTAGGTCTTTTACATCATGTACAATTACACCTTTTCAAACCTCATTGGTGAAATGTATTTTAAATGCTGCCATATGTTTACTCAGAATTTGTGAGGAAGCCAGCCAGGCATGCTGCAATTACTAATGCTAGTGTTACAGGATTTGTTTTGTGTGTACATGGTAAGAAAATAACATGTGGTATATTTGTGGTATTATTGGGATTACATGGAATATTATTTTGACAGTGTTTGTTTTGAAAAGAGAGACATACTGGTGCTAGGACTTGTAGGTGTTAATCACTGGACTGATTTGGCAAGTCCTGGAGACCGCAGGATTCCAGTGTCTGGCGCCTTCCTCGGAGCCTCCAAATGTGTCAGGTCCGCCACCTACCCTGATGTTGGTAGATATCCTGGCAGATGTTCTGCCCTTCCAGGCCACTTTTCTGCCATCAGTTTTGCATCAGTGGCTATGTCCTTTTCCAAATTTGAATTCATCATGTTAATCTCAAAAGAAAGAGGGCTTGCTTTCAAATACAGATATCAGTACTTATTTAACTGATAGTGTGTTTTAAAAGTGTATATAAAGGTTATTTAGAAAGCTAAAATCTGTAGTAAATAAAACTTATTAGAATTAAATATGGAGGCTTTGAGTCTTCGTGTGGAAATGGTCAACACTACCATATGAAAAATGTTATAACATTTTTGTATTTTTGTCACTGTCAGGGAAACGTATTTTTCCCGAGATGAATGATGGCAGGAATTTGATTTTATTGAAACTGGAAAGACACAATGGGAAGTGATGGGTATGAAGACATTACTTTGAGAAATGATAAAATTTAGATATAAGTGGAGAGAGAAGAAAGTTGGGGGCGGGGAGTAAATAAATAAATCAATATAAATAAATTTTTAAAAATCCAAAGCAAAGGATCCTCAGGGGATGGGATTCTCAATAAAGTCTAAGCTTCAGTTCCTTTTTGGAGTTGTTGCTGGTAAGGATGGATAATCAGTTAATTTGACAAGCTGAGGGATAACCTAAAAAATGAAATTGGACAAGATTACAAATGATATAATACATTTCCAAAACTTGCTTCACAAAGCCAGGTTCTTTTCATACAACAGGAGATTCATTGGTCCTTAATTCACTTCACCTTTGCATGTTTCTGCACAGACTAGGTATCTGGTCATCATTTTCAAATATCTAATTGTGATCCGAAATATTGATCTCTGAGGATGAGCCTGCATCAGAGAACTAGTACAGGGGCAATTATCTTTTTAAAAATGCCATTTAATGTTTCAAATATCCGTTACCTAATCAACATGATGTATACCTGAAACTAATATAAAATAATTTAAAAATAAATTTAATAAAAAAATGAGCAAATGTGATGTTAGTCCCCAGATTAATATTTGAAAGGTAACTATTTAGTAAATCTTTAATTTTTTAAGGCTGATAGTCTAGTTGAAGAAGTAGAAGAAGGAAGCTTATAAATCATTGGAATTAATTTTAAACTATCTTAAGTCTGTGTAGTGGTTGTTTCTTCAAAGTTCACGTGCGGTGATTTAATTTTAATTTTTGTAATTATTTTCTCATGCATGCAAATTTACAAAGCTGAGGTAAAACTAATTTGTAGCTATTTTAACTCTAAGGTTTTTAGTGTGTAAAATGAACTTCCCCATGGCATATACATGAGACAAAAGTGAAGGCCTCCGGCCTCCCCATGAGAGTAGACTTCTTGGTCTTGGATTGTCTATATACAGCGATGCTTCTGATCTGGTTTCACAAGAAACACATTTCTTGTCTTCTAGTGTTGGAACCATCCACACCAAATAATTTTCAGTCCAAATAGCCTTCTTTGGATCAACTATGAGTTTATTAAAGTTTATCTTCGGATTAAGGAGATAGTGTATTGTCCTGAAACAGATTTGCCTGGGGAAGACCATGGAAATTCATAGCAATTACAATAACTCTTAAGAATAGGAGCTCCCATTCATTGAGGTCCTACCAGAACTCAACAGTCTACATGCTTTATCTCTCTACCTTCTTTCAGGACTGCCCAGCACAGTCTCTTTTGCATGGTGATTGTATATTTAAAATACCATTTTATTTGAGTAAAATATTAAGCAATTTAGATTTTCCTTTTCTTTTAGTATGTTAAAACATATATAGCTCTTTATTTTAAAAAATATATATATTTAAAGCAGTTTTAGAGGTTTACACCAAAATTAAGTGGAAAGTGCAGAGAATTCTCATATACTCTTTGTTCAATCTGCCTCACCCACCCAAGCCTTCCCTACTATCAGCATCTCTCACTACAGTGGTACATTTGTTACAACTGCTGAACCTACATTGACACATCATTATTGTCCAAAGTTCATAGTTTGCATTAGGGTTCATGCTTGATGTTAATAAATCACTTTTTAAAGATGTGGTTTTGCAGTGTTCCTGAATATCAAGGGTTCAAGGTTTGTCCAGAGCCGCCAATGCCAGTAACTAGCTTCTGAATTAATACTTGAAATATGAGTGATTACAAGTTTGACAGAACACACACAAAACATATTTTTTCCTCTCCAGGTTGTATACCAAAACCCCAAAATGAAGCTATAGAGTTACTAGAATAAATAATGATGATAGAGGAAGCTTTTGTTCCTTAAATATTGTACCTGAATGGCCATTGATGTAAAAGGAGATAATTCTGTTTATTTCTGGTCTTACTGAGGGATGAATAAGAATCTACTCCTAAATTAATACTTGTGTTGTTAGTATATAAAATGCTCATAAATTAATTAATAAGGGCTTTGGATTTGATTATTTGACAAAATGGGTTACTTGCATGGCTCAGTAGTTTTTTATATATTTTCCTCATCTTTCATGGTTCTTTTATTCTTATACAGAAAAAGATGTGAGACCAAATCCACTTATTATTTAATTATAAGTAATGTCTTATAAATATGTTCATGTCTTTTTACCCTAGAACTCCATTTTTCATAATTCATTATAGGGAGATAATCCTAAAAATATTTTTTCAAAACTCAACACATTCTTTGTGGTATTTTTAATAAAAATTAAAATCTTAAGCAATTGAATCCTCTTTATTTTTATTTATTTTTTAATTTTTTTGAGATGAGCTGTGTCACAATGAGTCTGATTGGGGGGAGGAGTAGGTGTTGTTGTATTCCTTTTTTTAATAAGAGGAAAGAAAGCTTGTTTGGGGAAGAAGTGGAATTTAAGGTGCAGAACAAACTGCTCCTGGCTCAGATCTTGAAATTGCCAGTATTGTTAATTGGTCTTCTCCGGGTTTTGGAAGCATAGATACCAAGGGGCCTTGTGTTAAAAACGAGTGTTATCTGTCATCAGACTGAGATCTGGGGCTGATACTGGCCCCATAGTATAAAACTAAGAAGATCAAACTTGAGGAAGACCTGACTGATAACAGCAGGCCCTTTTCTCATTCAAGGAATAGATTAAGACCCTGCCTGCAGTGGGCAGGAGAGTCAGTCCTTATATATGTATTTCCTGCTAGGAACCTTAAATGAATGGTGCCCAGTACATTTATTGATTCGCTATTATTTATCAGGCCTTGATCTAGGACAAGGGGTTTGAACGACAGTGAATGGTGGTGGCCTGATCTTGAATCTTCCCGTTCACACTCCTCCAAAAGTCATAAATCCAACAAATAGAGCAAATCAAAGCACACATGATCCACACCTTCAGGAGCATTAGGAAAGAGCAGTTAGCCTGTGGTTACAGAGAGCGGCGCAGGGGAATCTTAAAGGGGTTCAAGAGACTGTAAAAAAAAAAAAGTAGAGGGGCATGGAGGGCTTAGACAAAGCACAGAGAAAATCACTCCAGAAAGAGGCTGCTGGGGCTCCATTATAGTTCCCAGCACTGACTACAGGAAAGGAGATCAACAGTGAGAGGGACTGAAACTGGCTGCCATTGGGAAACATTGCTTCTGGGAGAGATTCAGACATACTACAGAGAAAGGATGCTTCTGGGAGAGATTCAGATATACTACAGAGAAAGGATACTTCTGGGAGCGATTCAGATATACTACAGAGAAAGGATGCTTCTGGGAGAGATTCAGATATACTACGGAGAAAGGATGCTTCTGGGAGAGATTCAGACATACTACGGAGAAAGGATGCTTCTGGGAGAGATTCAGATATACTACGGAGAAAGGATGCTTCTGGGAGAGATTCAGGTATACTACAGAGAAAGGATGCTTCTGGGAGAGATTCAGATATATCAGTACTATAGAGGAAGAATGCTATCTCTTGAAGACATGACAGTGAAAGCATCGAAGGAAAGAAAAGGGAGAAATTAAGGATTCAGTAGACACAAGAAACAAGATACACTTATCCCTCCCCTTTCTCCGTCCATGAGAACTGCATAGAAGAGGGAAGAATTGATGGAAAATGCCCCTCAAGCTAAGAACTCAGTTCGTTGATTGAATAGGAATAAAACAAAGTGGCCCACATCACTACAAAACTACTGTAAAAAATCAGAAAATATAAGTCATTGTATTTCTTCTGATAAAAATGCTTTTTAGAAAATCAGTCACAAAATTAAAACAGTATACAACACTGTAATCTAAACTTAAGTTTTAATTCAGGCTCTATGTGAAACAAATTTTAAAAAAGAATTGGAAGTACAAATTCTAACAATAGAAATAAACAAAAGCCAAACTGAAATGAAATTAGAGTTCATTGAACCCCTTGGAAATATAGAAGAAAAGATAAAATCAAATCAGAAATGAAACTAAATTACATAATGTCCAAGGGAAAATAAATTCAAATGACAGGTGACCCAACATATTAGTATTTACATTAAATTTAAATCGTCTAAATATCACTAAAAGTTAGAGACCGGCAGAATGTGTTTAAAAAACCACATGAACCCAACAGTATGCTGTCTATAAGAAACTCATTTCAAATATGACGATACTGGTAGACTTAGATACATCATGTAAACACTAATAAAAAACAAGCTGGAGTAGCTATATTAATATCAGACAAAACAGACTTCAGAGCAAAGAAAATTACCAAGGACAAAGAGAGACATACTTTTAGTAAAGGGGCCACTTCGTTAAGAAAACATAGCAATTCTAAATATATGTATAGTAACCAACAGAGCTTCAAAATACACAAACCAAAAACTGGTACAATTGAAATGAGAAATGGACAAATCCCCAATTACAGTTGGGGATTCAACACGCCTCTCTGAAACAGTAATAGAACTGTCAACCAGCAGGATCTAAGTGACAATTATAGAACTCTCCATCCAACATCAGCAAAATAGTCAGTTGTTCATTTGTATGGAAAATAATACAATAATTAATAAATAATACAATAATAAACTCTGCGTTTTATGTACTCACAACTGTAAACCCACTTTTGCCCCATCCTGTACATTACATACATTCGTCACATTCCAGGATAAACCATATCCTGGCTGATAAACAAAGCTTAACAAATGTAAAGGAATTGAAATCACACCAGGTGTGTTCTCTGACTATAATGAAATCTAACTAGAGATTAATAGCAACAGGTGGAATAAGTATATGTTGGGGGTTGGGAGATGGGGAGTTTCACCTAAATGAAAACCTAGTTCCTCTGCCCTTGATACTGAATTGTTATTGGCTTGGAAATTCAGAAAATAAGTGCATTTCATCTGACAATGTCCCAAAATGATAATGAAACATATCATTTGATTGTTACCCATGATAAATTGTCTCTGTCCACTTTATTTTACAGCTTCTCTGTTAAAAGGACTGAAACATGCTAACATAGTGTTGCTTCATGATATCATCCACACCAAGGAGACGCTGACACTTGTGTTTGAATATGTGGTGAGTAAAATAAAAATCCAGATTTTATAAATATGAATAAAAATCTTATAGTATAATCAGACGGTTTGACTTTTAGGTTGCTATACTGAAATGAGTATTTTATCTGAGTACATGAGACTTGTGATTTTACATAACTTGGAATATAAGGAAAAATCCTTAAAAATGTTAATTTGAATTTCATCAGATATATTATCTATTTATAACCTATTTGTTACTAATATACACTATAATTTTTAGGTTTATCAAATAGGATTACACAGCATGAATGTGATCACTCTATCAAAGGAACAGACAAAAAATGTGTTTGTGGGGGGTGGGGGGAGGCAGATTTTTAACTTTGTTTTTCAAAAGCATACTTATTAGGATTCTGTGCGCATGTGTGTATATGTATAGGAGTGCTTGCTATTTACAATTTAGACTTCATAGGTTTTTTTCTTCACTTGTTATTTCAGCTATTAATTAAAACTTCCACTTTGCATAACACAATGTAATGATCTTATTGTGTTGAGAGTATTACTGCTTTAAGGCTTGGACTTGAACTCATAATTAATCTTTCTCTATTTCTCTTAGAAAAGCATATGGTATTTGTGTCATGCCACTTCTGCATTTAACTGTGGAATCATGAAATGTAACCATGATAATTAGCATCTCAATTTTCACAGATGGGTCTGAAAACATGTAATTTATAAAGACACAAATGGCATTGGTGAAGATTTTATTAAGAAGAGCTATTGGTATTGTGAATGTATTAAGATCCCATTTGTAATTTCCACACTACTTTTTTATAAACTTGAAATAATTTTTATTTTTTCTTAAAAATACACATAGAATGAATATTTGCAACATTTTTGTCTTGCTATTAATGTCTGCCTGTGTCCATGTGTCATTTGAAAATTGTTGTCTTGTGAATAAGCCTTTCATATTTTCTATTTACATATAAATGATAGATACATTTGAATAATATGGTAATGTGGCTGCAAGGACAGCTAGAGCTGAGCAGTTGAATATATTATGTGCTACCAAGAATGGATGCAGATTCAACATCAATGCAAATATAATTTCTTTTGTTTAATCGATGATGGAATCAATAAGTATTCAGCTGATTTAGAACTGGATTTTTGTTTCATTTTTTCCCAGTATGTCTAGTTGCAACATTTCTATTAAATCTGGATTTTATTCTTAGTGTATGACTAACTTTTGTGATGTTTTGTCAAAAAGATATTTCAAAAGTGTATTTGTTGCCTCTCCCAAAATTGGATAATTAAATTAAAAGGAAGAAAGACAGTTTTGGCCCCTAAAATAAGTAAGAGTGATAGAAAAACTAACAACAATAACATGAAAATGTGTCTTCCAATTCTTCACAGAAAAATTAATATATGTATGAGACTAAAATGTGCATAACAGATCAGCTGTCATCTGATGATTTTCTGTGGAAGTTGTCATATAAAATGAAAGAAATTCACTGTGTTGCGATATTTGCTTAACCGATTAAGACTGACTTAAACAATCATTCTTTTGTGTGTGAAATTTTCTGTGGTCCCTATTCTTGTGGATACACCGTAGGTCCTCTTAAATCAACCACATAGTAGTGTCCAGTATGCAGTCCTCTACTGGCAACATTTCATTCCTAACTTCTCTTTGGGAGGTAAGACATAGATGAACCTGTTCTCTTTTGGAGAATGAGGCAAGCTTGTATCATTCATGGTTTGTGATCGCCCAGCCTTGTCTCTTCAGTTCTCCACTCTACTTTATTTCCTTACTTCCCCATTTTCTCGGCCTTTCTCCTTTACACTTTTCCTTGTCTGTCTTTTTTATTACTCTATCCTTTTGCTCTGTCTGTTGAAGCACTTTTTGCTGCTACAACTGAAGTTTATCAGTTTTTTGTTTATTTTAAATACGTTTCAGTGAATCTCTGAAATCAGAGTTGAGGAGGGAGTCTTCCCAGTTAGAATGGGAAAGGTATGAAATCAATTGCCCAGTACAAAAATAACTTCCCTGAATGTTTTCTGAATTAGTTAATTTTGTATTGTACATTGCTTTTTCATTTCTTGTTGCCTGTGTATATACTGATATCTGGAGGAAAATTAAGGTTATTACATACTTTAATGGATTTGTTTAATTGGATGGCTTTCCTTACAGTAAGTAGTAGAAGGAAATTCTACCCTTTTCTTACATGCTTTATGGCAGTGGAAAGGCAATAGTAACTTCAAAGCATGAAATGCCTTGGCAGTTAGTGAAGATCCAGGTGAGGGATGCAGCATGGAAAACAGGGGGACCCTGTGAGCTAGGGATAATGGTGAAGGATCAGAAAGAGAAATGAAAGAATGTTTAAGACAAGTATGACCACAACGCTGAAGACCAACCACTAAAATGTATTGTTTTATGCTGAGTACTGTGCTTTACAGTCATTATTATTTTTGATGTTCTCAGCAGCTTTATGGAACTATGACTGTCGAGGCTCTACAAAGGGAACACCCAAGGATTAAAGAGATTAAGTGCTTCTCCAGGTCTTGTAGGTTAAGATAGACCCATTTTACTCTGAATCCTAATTGCAATGCTATACCTCCTATTTATTCGTACAACTTTACTTAGGTTGAGCCTTTGGTCAGAGAGCGAAAGGAAACTTTCTCCTTTTTTTAAACAACCCTCTTTGCACAGCCTTCTGCACTTAAGAAGATCTGGAGTGCAGCAAATCCTGAATAAGTTTTATAGACGGGGCACACACCTAGCCATTAAAATTTTTATTTTAATTATGAAATGTTTACGTTTTCATAAAGCAAACTTATAAGGTCCAGTATTGTCCCATGTATTTCACTGGAATCTACTTAATTACGTACGCGTGTGCGCGCGCACACACACACACACACACACACCTTGTTATACAGCAAGCCCTAAAAATCAGTATGAAACATTTTAATCTTCAATTTTCTAAACTTGATGATATTGCCATATTTCAAAATTGATAACAAGAAATGTTGATTTTTTAGTTTCATTAATTAATAGTACCTTTTTTTTGAGGGGGGGGAATGAGTAAGTTAAACAGTATTAGAAAAATCAATGCATTATACTCATTAAAATCCTAGATATGAAAGGACAGTAAAATAATTTAAGATTCATTAGGTATAATTGGATTTTTTTCTTCACGTTAGAATTAATTAAGTGTTCAAGGGTTCTACAAAGTGAAACACTTTTCGAGTTCCACAAAGTGAAAGATTCTTTCTTATGATGTTGCACATATTGTGAAATATATTTCTTTGCTTTAAAAGGGAACTCTAGGCCTAGCTGCTTATGTTGCTCCGCCCAGTGACACGTTAGTGTACATAAAAGCCTTCTGAGGGCCAGAATAATGAAATAAGTGATGAAAAGTTCGTGATGTGAAAGAACAGTTGAGGAGATGACTTTGAAGGTCATTATTAAAGTGCTTCAGATAAGATGTTGTTAATATCTCTCAAGCACTGTGAAGAGCTCCCTAAACATTTGAAATATAGATTCTTATACATTTTCAAAATTTGTAGCTATGATGACCTGAAAGCTGAAGGTTGGGAACACATCGGGAAATGTGCTCTCCAGGCTGCTCACGTCCCAGCCGTGTCACACATGGGCCCTGTGATGTGTGTGATGGGGAACATGACTTTCCTCCAGTTGTTAAATGTGAAGGAGCATCGTCCTCTGAGGCCTGGCTCACTAAGCTTGAAAAGGCATCTGGTTTCATAAAAGTCTAAAATACTGTTATTGCTCTCTTTTTTCTGCATAGGTTTGAGACTTGAAAAAGGAATTTAGAAAATAGTGAAAGTGCTAACACATTTCTTTTCCTACTTAAACAAAAAGCTAAGCAATTTAGTTTTTAGTTTTTGCCAGAGAAAAGTAAGTGCACATTACACTATTTAACACTATGCTGAAAAACTTGAAACAGATGCCATAATGGAAATAAAAATATTAATAGTAAACATGGTGATGTGAAATGCATAACTATTCTGTTCTATTTGAAATGAAATAGGAGCAAAGTTTATGTAGCAGTACTTTTCATTACATAGTTAAAGTAGAAAAGCAACACACTTATAGCTAATCATGATATTCATTGCAGCCATCATTTCATTTCTTCTGTGCTATATAAACTCATGAAATATTCCAAATTAATGTGCAACATGAAGTCAAACCAAAATCTGTATTCCACATGGAAAAAAACTGTCACCAAAAGTCATATGAAGTGATTTATATATTACCAAAAATCACATAATTTATTTTTATATTGCTTTGCATTCTACAAAGCATTTTCTCATAAATGTTATTCCATCAGATTGCCTTTTTTAGTCCTTTGAAGTAGAGAAGGCATGTAATATTGTTATCCAGGGTTTTACTGATGAGGAAAAATGATGCTTAGAGAGAATTCAAAACAGACCTACTAAAATCACTCAGATATGTTAACAGGGTACAGATAAGACTTTAGGTCAAGTCTTCTGTGGCTGAAGGTTGTTGCCCTTGGACTTCACCTTGCAGCCTGCTGGTGGTAACCATCTGCATAGCTTGATGTGATGGTCTGAGGTGTGTATGCTTTTAGGATATGGAACTCTCAGCTGGAAGTCATAGTCTGTCTTTTAACTCTGTCACCCTGTCTACTTAGTTGTTTGGCTTCTCTGTTTCATACATCTTGATTTATAAATCTATGAAGAATGATTTAATTTGCATGATTTTATGACACATCTGTTCTAAAAAACTCCAGCCTCTCCATCAGTATTCTCGTTTCCAGATTAAACTATTTTGAGCAATTGAACTTTTTTCTGCTTTTCTATGAGAAGAAATATACGTGCACATGTCTATGCACATACAAACTTTAAATATGGGTGATCAGGGAAGGCCTGGCTGAAAAAATGAGAGGTATTTAGGAGTGAGGGAGGAAGACACATACTCTAGGAAAGAGTCTTCTATAGAGAAGGCCGGGTAAGGAGTAGCAGGGTACCTGTGGGCCAAATAGAGCAGGCAAGGACGAGACAGAGTCCAAGACACAGTGGGGTCTGTATTGTGTCAGGCTTTGTAAGGTTTTGTTTCAGTGAATTTTTTTTTGACTCAGAAATGAGATGGGAAGCCATCAAGGGTGATGAATAGAGAAATGATTTGATCATATATTTTAATTGGCTCCCTCTGGCTGCTTTATGAAGAATAGACTGATGGGCCCAGGCTGGGTGGCAGTGTTGGTTGGTGCGTTGTCCTGTACACCAAAAGGCTGTAGGTTCAATACCTGGTTGGGTGCATATGAGAGGCTCCTGATTGATGTTCTTCTCAGGAAGAGCAAGAGACTATAATAGTTTCACTACTTAAAGCAAACAACCAATGAGAGCAGAACTACTTAATTCATATTTTTGAATTTTTTCTTTATTTTTCTACTTGTCCACATTCCATCTTTAGTTTCTATATTCAATCTTTTATTTTTTCTCTCAAAGCAAATACTTTTCCAAGCAGAAGACTTAGAACAAATATGACTTCATAGCAGTTAGAGCAGGCCTTTAGACAATGCCACCTAGTTGTGTCAAAGAATTAAAGTGTCTGGCCACTCTGAATAAATGTACCAGTCAGAGTTCTCTACTGCAAGCAAAAGAAATTCTCTTTGGCTGAATTAATCAGAAAAGTTTCTTGAGAGGATACCATGTGGCTGACAGACCTACTGGGAAGCCTTTAAAAACTGAACAGGAACAGTGTGAGGCTGGAAAGCCAGAATCCTGCCATGGAACCATGTACTGAGCACCCTGCCACCACCAGGACTGTGAGCTACAGATAGGGCCTCTTCCTTTGGTGGTCCAGCTGCCCTGGGTGACCAGGTGTTACTACTTCTGCTGATGATGTCAGAATGGTGTCTGCATTCTCCCTGCTTCTTTGGGTTGTTAGCTCCTAATGCTAAGGGAGGTCTGCCTGTGTTTGGTTAGCTAACACTAGGTCACGTGCCCATGCTTTGGCTGCACCGATCACTTTAGGCTTCTGGAATGGCAGAGGAGTCTTGCCTCTCTCCCAAACTCATAACTCAGGGGTTTTCCAAGCATAGGGAGTGCATTCAGATACAGGACTACACTTCCCTCAGGCCTCTGCTCTTCCCCACCTCCTTGCCCTCCAAAACACACCTCATGAACATACATAAGTTCACTATGTAGTCCTAGGTAAATTGCATCTAGAATGTGAGAAGAATTGTGGATGGTGTATTCATGGAATGATTATTTATAGTCTTTGTGAAGTCACCAAGAATGAAAGTGAGCAAAAGTAATGCTGATTTTTAAAGGGTGGCAGGGAACAAATCTCTGAACCTATAGACATATAAGTTTACTATAGAACATTAGTGAAATTCAAAAATAGATTTTCAGACTATAAAGTCTAATAATCTTCCTTTTCTTCTAGTAAGAAACAGTGATATTTCTTGATTTCAGCAAAGCTTATGACAGGGACTTCTATGAGATCCTTATAAATAGAATAAAATTTCAATTCACTTGTTAGAAGATTGTTATTCTTTCAGTTTATTTCTGGTTGAACAACTTTACCCAAAGCCTATTGATTAATGAATTGACGTTAGCGTGGAGAAAAATCTATCAGCATATGCTGGAGGGCATTGTCCTTGACTTTTTCCTATTTTATATTTTTATTAATAACTCATATAAAGACATAATAATGATATACTTGACCTATTTGTGTGTGTGTGTGTGTGTGTGTGTGTGTGTTGTAACTGGGAGCCATAATTAATAGTTGGCGTGATGGAATAAGGGCTCAGAAACAAATCTGATGAAATGATGAGCTGAACCTACAGTAAGAATTGCTCTGGCAATAAGTAAAATAGTCTGCTTGGTTTAAAGAAAAAGAAAAAGGAGCTCAACCTAATACAGAAAAACAGAGTGGAGGAAAATTAACTTAAAAATGATGTATTTGATGGTGATGGACAGAGATTTGACTGGGGGTGCTGAACACACAATACAGAGTGCAGGTGATGTGTTGTAGAATTGTGCACCTGAAACTGTGTAATTTTGTTAACCAGTGTCACCCCAATAAATTCAGTAAAAAGGAAAAAAGAACAATTCACTTGGAAAAGACTAGTAATTTCTTTGGCTCAAAGAACTGTAGCAAACAGGAGTGTGTACTGAGGAGGGCCAATACAATGGCAAGAGGTCTATGAGTTGTGTACAGCAGTGATTTTTCAACCGGTGTGCTGCAAGAATTTTTTTAACTTTATTTTTACTGTTGACACTATTTACAGATGTCCCCACTTTTCCCACTTCCTCACCTGCCTGTGCCCACTTCCACCCAACCCTTAACCCCCCTTCCATCTGGCCATCACCACACTGCTGTGTGGCTGTGCGTCATGCGTATATTGTCTTTGGCTAATTCCTTCATCTTCTTTCATCCAGTCTCCCCACAAGAATTTTTAAAACATGCAATACCTGACTGTTTAGTCAGAGACACTGACTTCTTTTCTGTTAGATTGTCAAATCAAAAAAATGGCAATGGCCAATACTACAATAGCTATCTGGTGTGAATGAATCAAAATTATACCTTTTTTTTTTTTTTTTTTTTTTGTGAGATCAGGAAAAAAAATAAAATGTTTGGTGTGCCACAGAATTTTAGTAATAATGTATGTGAGCCATGAGATGAAGAAAGTTGAAAATCCCTTGTATACAACATGAAACCAGTAAAAGTTCTAGGAACACTTATTCAGGAGAATTAAAGACATACTGGAGACCAGCAAAAAAAGGTAACGTATCTGTTCCACACATAATAAGAAAACTAAGTGTGAGGGTCAGGGGGAGACTAGTTTGGACGTAATCCGGGGAAGAATGTTCAAATGTTTGGTGTTACTGGTAAGTTAAATTCAGCACCTTGAATGTAACAAGCACCTTGTCACTAAAGGTATTCAGGAAGAGTACAAATGGATCCTCATCAGAAATACTGGAGCGCGGGTTCCTAACCCACACACTCTGCAGGGATTTGAAATATGTAATTTAGCTATGCTATTTCATGGAGTCCCAGCTGAAACCGTGAGATAGGTGTAGTTCCCTCCATTTTTGCAGATGAGGAAATTCAGGCAAAGATTTCAAGTGCAGTTGACTCTTGAACAATGCAGGTTTGAACTGTACAGGTCCATTTATACACAGATTTTTTTCAGTAAATATGTACAGTACTGTAAATGTATTTTCTCTTTCTTAGGATTTTTAAAGTAATGTTTTTTTCTACAGCTTTGTTGTAAAAATAGAAGATATAATTAATACATATAACATACAAGATATGTGTTATTGGACTATTATCAGTAAAGCTTTCTGTCAACAGTAGGCTATGAGTTAAGTTTTGGGGGAGCAAAAGTTGTATGGAGAATTTCAGCTGTGCAGGGGATTGGTACCCCTAAGCTGCATGTTGCTCAGGGGTCTACTGCCATCCATGCATGCCCTTTCCATTGGCTGTATCATATCATTTCCTGTGTCGAGTGGGAATTCAGGTAACTCCAGTGTCCATAGCAACAGACTGCCAAGCTATTGCAACTGTAATCTAAACCTATCCTACTTGGCATAATTTTTGGAAACAGAAAAACAACTTATGTTTACTCAATAATTCCTTTGCTCATTCACTCATTCATTCATTTGTTCATTCATTTTTTTTCCTCCAACATATATGGGCTGTCTTCTCTGTGCCTGGGTTCATCCTTAAACTCTAGAGATACAGATATACAGCCCTTGTATTTAAAGAGGTTGAAATCCTATGGAGGATTGCGGTCATAGACTCGATGATCTGCATGTGTTATTTAGGTTATAAATTACTGTCACAGATCTTTATGTGTCTCATGGGACAACAAAATATTTATGTTTTAGTGAAAACAATAGGAAAACTGGATTTGACTCATGAACTTCTATAGAAGAATTTCAAAGATGTTTTAGTTTCATATAGGGAGAACTAATTATACAGTATAATAATATGGTTCTATATTCTGAAGGAGTGGGTTGTCATTCAGAACCAGGTACCAAATGTGAACAGATGTACACAGTGTGGATGGCTGAATGTGTGAGCAGCATAAGATAGGAGAATTCTGAACCATAAGGAGAAACTAAAGAAAGTAAAAAGAAATCAGCTAGCTTTCCATCAGTGCTCTGTTCTGAACTTCTCACTTTCTCTAATCAGTAAGATAAAGTCAAGTAACTTCTTTTCTGTCCCTTTCCCTTATGGCTTTTCCTCATCTAATAAGGAATCATGGTCTTTTGGCCATTTTCAACTGTGTATGTTCAATGTCATGTTGGATGAGATTTTAGCTTTTTTTTCTCTTTACATCATATCCATCCTCTCAATGTTCTAGTTTTATTTCATATGGTTGCCATCCTTAGTAGGAAGTCTTTTATGTATTTTATTTTTTAATTTTATTGATTTTGCTATTACAGTTGTCCCAGTTTTTTCCACTTTGCTCCCCTCCATCCAGACCCTCTCCACTCTCTCAGGTAATCCCCACATCATTGGGTCATGCATATAAGTTCTTTGGCTACTCCATTTCCTAAACTGTAATTTACATTCCCATGGCTATTCTATAACTACCTATTTATACTTCTCAGTCCCTTCACCTCTTTACACTCCCCTCCAATCTTTCAACCATCAAAACCCTCTCCATATCCATGATTCTGTCTCCGTTCATCTTTTTTGCTTAGTTTGTTTTTTAGATTCAATTGTTGGTAGATATGTATTTATTGCCATTTTGATCTTTTTCTTAAGTCTCTTTAACATTTCATATAATAATGGCTTGGTGATGATGAGCTCCTTTATCATTTTCTTGTCTGGGAAGCTCTTTATCTGCCCTTTGATTCTTAATGATAGCTTTGCTGGGTAGAGCAATCTTGGTTGTAGGTCATTGCTTTTCATGACTTTGAATATTTCTTACCAATCCCTTCTAGCCTGCAAAGTTTCTTTTGAGAAATCAGCTGACAGTCTTATGGGAATTCCCCTGTAGGTAACCAACTGCTTTTCTCTTGCTGCTTTTAAGATTCTCTCTTTATCTTTAACCTTTGTCATTTAAATTATGATGTGCCTTGGAGTGGGCCTCTTTGCATCCATCTTGTTCGGGACTTTCTGTGCTTCGTGGACTCGCATATCTATTTCCTTCACCAAATTAGGGAAGTTTTCTTTCGTTTATTTTTTTCAAATAGATATGGAATTTCTCACTCTTTCTCTTCTCCTTCTGGCACTTCTATGATGCAAATGTTGGAATGCTTGGAGTTGCCCAAGAGGCTGCTTACACTGTCCTCGGTTTTTTGTATTCTTTTCACTTCTTGTTATTCTGATTGTTTGTTTTTTGCTTCCTTATGTTCCAAATCATTGATTTGATTCTTAGTTTCATCCACTCTATTTTTGTTTCCTTGTAAATTGTTCTTTATTTCAATGAGTAAATTCTTTGTTTCTGCCTGGGTCTTTTTTATGCTGCTGAGGTCCTCACTAAAGAGGACTTCTGGTCAAGATGGCAGCATAGGTAAACATGGCTCACCTCCTTGCACAACCACATCAAAATTACAACTAAAATATAGAACAACCATCACTGTAACCATCAGAAATTGAGTTGAATGGAAGTCTGAGAATTACAGAATTAAAGAAACCGCATCCAAGCAGATTGGTAGGAGAGGCGGGGACACCGAACAGGCTGGTCCCACATCCATGTGTGGTGGGTAAAAATTTGGGAGGGATATCTTGGTACCTTGGGATTGAGGAGTCCCAGCCCCACACCAGGTGCCCCATCTTAGGGTTCCAATGCCAGGAAGATAAGTCTCCATAACTTCTGGCTTCAAAAACCAGTGGGGATTGAGCTGGTAGAAGAAACTTCTGGAGTCCCAAGCAGTTCCTCTTAAAGAACCAACACAGAGACTTACTCAGACTCACTCCCATTGAGCAGCTTGAAATGCACTAGTTCCATACAGGAAGGAACTGAAGTGTCTGGCATCAAGGCAAGAGCTGGGAACAGCTTTCTCCCAGACAGAAAGGTGGGCAAAGGCCATTTTCCCTTTTCTGAGCCGTCTCCCCACACATGATAGCTGAGGGATATACTATATTGTGATTCCTTTTCTCCTTCAGTTCAACTTTAAGTTTCCCTGAAATTAATAACAATTTCCCATTTTTAATTTATGTTAGTAATTCAGGGCCTCCCCAAGCCTCTGCTTGATTCATCTCCTTTCACTGATTTCTTGGGATGCTCTCCCCCTGTCTCCTGAGTGGAGTTTTTTTTTCTTTTCCTCCACTTTAGGTTGTTTCGTTTTGGGGAGAACTGAATCTCTTAGTAGCTTCCTGGTAAAGAGTGTGTGGATGATTTTTTTTTGAGACATTGCGTTTTTGAAAATATCTTTATCCTGCACTTATGCTTGGTTGACATTTTGGCTAGTTATAGAATTCTTGGTTGGAAATAATTCCATTAGAATTTCAATGGCATTGCTCCAGTCTTATGTAGTTTCTCCTGTTGTATTAAAATATTTCTATTTCGAGACTTTGAAATTTTATGGAATAGATCAGTGTGCAGCTTTACTTTCATTGGATGTACCTTTTCAATCTGGAAACTCATGTCATTAATTCCTTTAAAAAATATGACCATTTTATTGAGATACAATTCACAGAGAAAATTTTACTATTTTAAAGTATATAATTCAGTAAGTTTTAGTATATTCATAGAGTTTGGGAACCATCCCTATTATCTAATTTTAGAAAATTTCATTATCTTCAACAGAAGCTTTATATCCATTAGCACTCACTTCAAATTCTCTACCCTTCCAACTCCTAGCTTTTATGTCTCTACTTTAATGTCTCTGTGGACTTGCCTGGATGTGTTTTATAAATGGATCATTAATGTGTTACTTTTATGATAGGTTTCTTAAACTTAGCATGTTTGAAGTTTATCCATGTTGTAGCATATATCACTGTATTTTTTTTATGGCTGAATAGTATTCCGTGGTATGGATATACCATATTTGTTTATCAGCTCATCGGTTGATAGACATTTGCGCTGTTTTCACCTTTTGGCTGTTGCCAATAGTGCTACTATGAACATTTATGTACAAGCATTTGTTTGAGTATCTATCTTCAATTTTTTTGAGTATATACCCGAGTAGAAATGCTGAGTCATCATAAAACTGTACCTTTAAGTTTTTGAGGGATTGTCAGTCTGCTTTCTAATGTGTATGTGCTATTTTACAATCCAACCTGTCCCTGGCTGGTTTGGCTCAGTGGATTGAGCGTCGGCCTGCGAGCTAAGTGTCGCTGGTTCGATCTTCCAGTCAGGGTACATCAGAGAAGGAAAACTCTGACTCCAAAAAACCTCCGCTGCCTTGCGGCATACCTCTTCAGGGGAAAGGCTAAGGGAGTAAACCCCGACAGAAAATCCGGAGCCGGAGTCCCTAAGGCGGTTTGACGTTGTAGTCAACACCGGCAACTCCTGCGGCGCACCTGAAGCCAAGCTGTATTGACTCCGTCTTTCCCTTGGACCCTTCAGCTGCGGAGAGAGGGGGATCTGCTGCATGGGCAACAGCAGACCCTCCATATCACCCCGCCCAGGCTCTGTAGCTTCAGCTTCACTGGAGAGGACACTCCAGCGTCATTGCAAGATGTCGATTCAACACGGAGGAGACAGATACCGTGTCACTCCCGAGTCGGACTGCACAACCATTCTCGGCGGTACAGATAGACTCTTAAGAAGCTACACCATCGTCTCTCAAGACGGACGGCTGCCGACGACGACGGCTGCCGACGACAATCCAACCAGCAGTGTGTGGGTGTTTGTTTTTCCACACCCTTGCCAATACTCGCTATTGTCTTTTTTATTACAGTGAGTGTTTAGTGGTTTCTCATGGTCATTTGTTTCATATTTCCCTCATGACCAGTGATGTTGAACATCTTTTGTTTTTAATTTAATCTTTATTGTATTTCCTTCCATTATCATTCAGTCCCTTTACACCCCCCTCCCCCCAGCAATCACCACACTGTTGCCCATGTCCATGAGTCCTTTTTCCTTTTTGCTCAATCCTTCCACCCCCTAACCTACCCTCCTTCCACTAGCTGTCATCTGTTCTCCATCAGTCTGTCTCCATTTTGCTTGTTAGTTGAGTTTGTTCATTAAATTCCACATATAAGTGAAATCTTATGGTATTTGTCTTTCTCTGACTGGCTTATTGCACTTAGCGTAATGTTTTCCAGGTCCAGTCATGTTGTCTCAAAGGGTAAAATTTTCTCTTTTATGGCCGAGTAGAATACTATTGTATAATGTCCCGTCATTGTTTTATCCACTCATCTATTGATGGACACTTGGGCTGCTTGCATATCTTCACAATTGTAAATAACACAACAAGGAACATAGGGGTGCTTATGTTCTTTCAAATCAGTGTTCTGGGTTCCTTCCAATATATTCCCAGAAGTGGGATAGCTGGGTTGAAAGGCAGATTCATTTTTAATTTTTTGAGGTATCTCCATATTGCTTTCCACAGTGGCTGTTCCAGTCTGCATTTCTTCTGTTCCAAAAAATTGCCTTAAATTACTTTATTATGATTTCCTCCCTTCATTATCTCTTTTCTCTTTGGATCTCCTATTTTATGTAAAATTTAGGTGTTTTGGATTGCTCTTCTAATTTTCTTGTGTTTTCTTTCTTATTTTCTAATTATTTTTTTTCATTTAGCTTGAATATTAAGGGGCATTTTCTCAATTTTGTGTTTCATCTATTCAATTGAAGTTTTTAAGTTTTATTATTATTAATTCCAAGATACCTTCTTTGTTCTCACAATATTCCATTCCACAATACCCTTTTCTAGTTTTAAGGTTGCAATGTTTTAGCTTCACTGGAAATATTAATAATAGTCTTTTTGGAGCTTTTCTAATAGTATATTCTCTCTTTCAGCCAAGTTATTTTTTTATCTTTCAGTTTGCTTTGCTCTGACTTTATTATTATAGGCTTTGGTTTTTGATAGCTGTGTTTCTTGGCTGTCTAGTCATACACGAGAAAGTGGTACGGTAACAACCTGACTGGGAACTCCAAGTATATAGGTGGCTGGTTCATCATGAATTTCACCACAGAAACTGACTAAACTATTTTGTTGAGAAACCCTTGATATGAGTATCCATCTTTCCTGCAGTGCTGTCAGACTACCAGTGCAATGTCTTCTAAACTCCTTCCTGGAGGATGGAGGCCTAGCTGCCAGTCTTTAGCAGTAGAATGGGGGACAGGACCCCACATAACTGTCTTGTTTAGGATGGTAGTCTTTCTCCCTAACCAGTTGATTATCTCGTTGAGACAATCTCTGTTTTACACTCTCTGAGTTTTGGAGAGGCAGTTATCTATGTAAACAGATAGGGAAGGGATCTAAGGATTGAACAGCTACAGAAAAGACTTTCAACAATCTTTCATATTTTATACCCTTCCATGTAGACTATATATTCATTCCCTCATTCTGGTGCCTCAAGCCCATGGGCCTCTTCGGTTGTTGTGTTGTACATATAGGACTGTGTGTAGACTTTCCTCGCTGCCAGGTTAATAATCTGTTTGTTTTTTGTATGTGTCTGGTGATGCTAAACTTGCTGTCCGTTTTGAAACTTCTAAATGTTGGTGAGTGGGGATTAAAGAGAGTACAAAGTAGGTGCATGTGTTCATTTTGTCATATTTACCTTGGAATCTCGTCCGTTCTTAGTAATGTTAAATATGAACAAATGCTTGAGCTTGTCATTGTGTGTACCACTATGTAATTAAATATTCTTTCACACTAATGGTTGTGAAGCATACAAATCTTTGCTATTTATCAATTGTCAGAATTTATTAAATATGACAAGGCTTATTGGAACAGAAGATGCTTGAACTATTATTAGGTTATGGTTCCATCAGTAAAATTTTAGTCATACCAGCAGTGTCTAAAATGGGAAGGTGATGGACAACGGGGAGGGATATGATTGCAGGAGAGGGGGTGGGTTGGGTGGGGGAGAGAAACTGGGGGAAAAGGGGACAACTGTAATTGAAAAACCAAAAATAAAAAAAATAAAAAATAAATAAAAAAATAAAAATAAAATGGGAAGGTGCCTTTATTAGTGTCCTGTCTTGATGGAAAATACTCATTCTTGTTATGGTCTTTTGGGTTTTTTATTTTGTTTTTTGTTTTTTTTTTTGCTTTATTTTGTTATGATAATTGTTGGATGTTGATATACTAAAGGCATGCTTGTACATTTGATAGTGTTTTAAAGTCAACAAGAACATTTTTACAATATAAGTATATGTAAGGAAATAAACAATGCTGAAGAGTTCTGATTTTAAAACTTAATTATTAAGAATGTATAAATTGCCCATTCTGCAGGTTCATTGTGGTTTTGAGTGCTGCATATGATTAGAAACGTCTTTTTAAGAAAGTAAACTTTGGTGTTTTACATTAACGTCCAAGTTCAAATGAATAACTTGCTTCTTTCTCACTGGCAGATACAAGTCCAGTTACAAATTCCCAACAGATGCTCATGCCTCATTTCTATTGTATAATTCAGTAATGGAAAAACTAATTTGTCATGGTAGTTATTTGCTGAGTTAAGAATTTTCCATCTTTTGTTTTCCCTTTTTTTCTTGAATTTTTGATCTTCGTTTTAAAGCTTTGGATCTCAGTAGCTTTTATTTCAGCCATTGTCAGGGATATTTGTAAGGTAGAATTGGTTCTCTTTTTTTCCTCCTATTTCTCTACCTTTTTAAAAATCATTTTTGTTTATTTTATTTTATTTTTAATTGTTTTTCTATTACAGTTGTCCCACCTTTTCACCCATTGCTTCCCCTTACCCTGCCCACCCCTTCTCCCACAGTCAGTCCCCACCCGGTTGTCCATGTCCATGGGTCATTTATACATGTTCTTTGACTAGACCCTTCCCCCTCATACCCCTCTTCTCTTCCTCCCCCCGCCCCTCTTGTCACTGTTAGTCTGCTCCTTGTTTACATGCCTCTGGTTCAGTTTTGCTTGTTTGTTTGTGTTGTTCATTAGTGTTCTGTATTAGGTGATATCATATAGTATTTTTCTTTCTTTGCCTGGCTTATTTCTCTGAGCATAATTCTCTCTAGTTCCATCCATGGTGTTGCAAAGGGTAGGAGTTCCTTTTTTCTTTCTGCTACATAGTATTCCATTGTGTAAATGTACCACAGTTTTTTGATCCACTCATCTACAGATGGGCACTTAGGCTGTTTCCAGTACTTGGCTGTTGTGAATAGTGCTGCTTGAATAAGGAGGTTAGAAACGTCAAGTAAAGACAAAATGTTGAGTATATTAGCTAGAATTTGGAAAAATATATTGAGGAAAGATATCTAATTCTAACAAGATAGAAAGTCAATGCTGGGGGAAAGAGGAAGCTTAGATATGATTAGTAAAATATTTACTAGGAGGAAGGACTAAGTATTTTTATTTTTATATAATCAGATTTCACCTGAATAAAAATACCATGAACTGAGTGGTATCTTGTGAAGAGTTAAAGGGCAAGATGGTCATTCTTGTCTGTCATCATGACATCTGTGTAAGATGAGTGGGCAGCTAGTCTCCCTGAGGGCAGGGGCTGGGTTTCTCATTTGGTGTTCCTCATAGTACAGTCACAGTGGGAACTCTAAAATTCTTTGCCAAATTGATATGATTATTTCTGTAGAATAGATGCATCTGATGTTCTCTGTGTGTGTGTATGTGTCACAATGTAGAGTCCTTTTTTAAAATTTTCATTAAAACATCCTTACAGCTTTGTGGCAAACAGAGATATGGGGACTTGCTACACAGATCCAGGAAATATAGTTACCAGAATGCTTTACATTGTTAGCAAGTCCAGGGTTTGTCTCAGCTGCAGACTGATTTTGAATGAGTTCAAGCCTTTCTTCAGATATCCTGAATCTGGTGACTCCATAAGTAGGGGTATAGAGGCCTGGTCATTTCTGCCCAGTGCCAAGTGACTCTGGCCTAGGTTGGCCAAGGCTTTATTGGCCTGCATTGCAGTTTGATATCCTGTGTTCAGTCCTGCTCCCTTCTCCTTCCTTTCACCTACTAAACATATTGTATTCCTTTTACATAATAAGCATATTCTACCCCCAGACTCCATCTTATGACACAGAGCCATAAAGATTAGTTTAAAAATAAAGTTTAACCCTTCAATTCAACAGGGATTTGCTATCTTTCAGGGAAGTTACTGTTAGAATATGGGGTTCTGACTTAAGTATTCAAGTATACCTGATACTATACCAGAAAATGAAAAAGATTTTTAGAGTTCAGAGTGGGGGAAAAAAAAAACATGGTTTAGCAAGAATTTGTAGAAAAGTTAACTTTGATAAGCAGTAACTTAATTTGTAAAATTGTAGGATCCTTTTGAAGTTACTAAATCCTTGGCAAAATGTTCCATTAAAATTTATTGCACATATATACATTTGTGCATCTGATATTCTTACTATATGTTATCAGTGAAAAAATTGAGTATGATGTGCTCCCTGTAGAAAACTATTACTGTTCTCTAATATATGGATCCCAATACCTGCAGGAAAATTATATTTATCTCCTTGAATATATATGTGGTCATGTGACTTGCTTTGGCTAATAAATTGTGAGCGAAAATTATCTATTATCTCAGCATAACCTGGCCTAATCCTCCTGATATGTCCCAAATTATGTGCTATCCAACCACCCCAGAGAAAGCCAGTGTTATCAGGCATTATCTTCTTTTATGACTCATACTCACATGCATGTTATGTCTAGTTATTTATATGTATGCTATATTCATATATACATATGCTGTTTTCTTAACCTTTTATACTCACAGAAGTTAATGCTACTATTGTTTCTAATCAATAAATGTGGTTCTGTGTCAATGTGTATCCACATTTTAAAAGTTGTGCACCTTTTGTATTGATATGAAAATCCCATGCTTTAATATCCTCTTAAGTCTTGGGTAAATTTTAAATACTTTTTTTTTATAATTATTTATTTGTTTGTTTATTTATTTATTTATTTTTAGACAGACAGGAAAGGAGAGAGGGAGAGAAACATCACTGTGTGGTTGCCTTTCACGCACCCCCAACTGGAGACCTGACGTGCAACCTGGTCATGTGCCTTGACTGGGAATCGAACCAGTGACACTTGGCTCGCAGGCCGACGCTCAATCCACTGAGCCACAGCAGCCAGGGCTAAATTTTAAATTCTTAATAAAACAAATTCAAATAATGATAATTTAGAAAGCTTTTATTAGGTACTTAATTCTAGTTTTTTTTTAACATTAAAATCCATGTGTTTTATAAATACGGGCACTGAATCAGTTTGCTCGCTTACAAGCTTTTGTATCATGGTGTCAAGGGTCAGGCTCTAAGGTAGTCACCTTCCATGTCCAGTATGGTTTCTGCTATGCTTTTCTTAATGGAAATTACTACAACTAGTTTTGTGTGTTGATTATGATAATTACACTCATTTATTTTGAAGAAAATATTTAGATATTTTGTACAAAATTCTTCAGTATTTTTTTCTGAAAAAACAAATTGTAATTGTTTCAAACTTGAGCACCAAGAGCTTCTTTATTTTTGCTAAGACTGACTTTCGAATGGTATCTCCAACCACAGCATGAGAAAAGCACTCCTTGAATTCATCCCTGACAGAGTTGGTGAAATTTCATTCTTTCTCTTGAAAATTTTTTCAGTAACCTTTTTATGACAAATGGCGCTAATTCAAGAGCAAGATATTTTTAGCGGTTCACTGAATACATAACTAAATTTTGGCATAAAAGCTTAAAACATATCACAAGGAACAATAATGTCGGTCTTTGCTTCTTGAAGTTTCAGGATTCATATTCAAAACATCAACTATATCTGCCAAATATGTCAAGTTCCTGGGAAAGTTATTATCTTGGCAAGTTTGCAAGTGTTTAATGATTGAGCAAAAAAAATAAGAGCTTTTTTCCCAAGATATTTTAAATTTTATACTCATACCTAGCAAGGAATTAAGTGCATTTTTACTTACTTATTTATTTATTTATTTATTTGGTCCACAAATCCAGCAAAGGTAGTAACAAAAAAAGACAAAATGAAAAAAAGAGTGATGGTTTGATTTCTGGCAAAATTTTATTTATGATAGGTAAGTCAACAATTTGACATTTGTCAATAGATCCTAAGAATGAAATACTTTGGAATTTCTACTCCATTTTTAACTTTTGTTAATACTCAGAATTAAAAAATTCATGAGTTTTGTTTTTTCCTCCTGTGTGATCTGAGGTCTTTTTATTCTTTTCTATTAAAAGAGCTACTTGAAACAAAACTTTTACAATTTTTGTGGATTCTTAACATGTTTCATTACTCCTCAATTTCTTGTGCTTCAGAGCATCGCACTGTGCAGATAAAAACTTGCATTAAAAAATATAATGTTGCCCCAGTTGGGTGGCTCAGTTGGTTGAAGTGTCATCCCGTACACCAAAAGGTCATGGGTTCCATCCCTGGTTGGGGCACCTACAAGTGGCAATTGATCAATGTTTCTGTCTCACATTGATGTTTCTCTCTTCCCCCTACCCTCTCTCTGAAATCAATAAACTTATCTTTGGGTGAGGATTTAAAAATAATGTTGGCGTGATCCTTGTACTCTTTGAGAAATATGTTACTTAGGCCTCTTTATGTATTATATTAAAATAATGGCAAAATATATTTTTGAAGCAGAGTTCACATAAATTTGCTTATGCTTCAGGTGTGTCACAAGGATAACAATATGAATGGTCTCTTTAATCATATATAACAAAGAGACATTTCACATACTTTGCTGTTTTGCCAAGACAACTTTCTCTGAAAGCTTTGCCATTCTGTACTCTATATATTCTCAATAGCCAGAAAGGTGAACTGAACTTTGCATTTGTTTTATAAATTTATTCTTCAAACTATTATTCCAGTTAAAGAGTTTTTTATTTATCCTATTTTGCAGTCTATAACCTACAACCCTTGCACCATAAATAATCAGATATTCCTAACCATGTTTAAGAAATTCAAAGTACTTTGGATTGTAAAATCATAGTCGTCGGCAGCCGTCCGTCTCGGGAGTGAAAATCATAGTAACATTACTTATAATACATCCCTCTGTATTTCCTTGGGAGGACAAAAACTTCCTAAAATCATTACTACTAGGGAAAATGATATGAGCAAAAAGTTATAAATGTTACACTTTATGTAAGAAGAGGATTATTCACATTCATTTGATTGTCATTTTTATTTTCCTTAGAGTCATCAGTAAGGTTCTAAATATTATATATGTTTTTATTCATCTTTATGTATTTTAAAATACTTCACCCATTATAAGAGTTTGAAAATATATTTCGATTTTCAGGTGGTATCCAAAAAAAGACATGTGACAGATTAACAAACTATAATTGTTTGCTTTTGTTGTGATCGTGTTCCAGAATTACTACTTTTTAAATTAGAAAAACATGTACCTGAACCTCATTAGAGTATAATTCATAAAGTTCTAATCCACACATCTAGTGTATGATCGTCTCTATGTGAGTCTTACTTACTCTTACCCTTTAGAACCAAGGTTATGAAAATGGCTCCTCTCTTCTTTGTCATCAGCAACAGTTATTCCAGAATGGCCACCTTTGGTTTCTCTGTGTTCCCTTCCACTCTTCCTTTCCTCTCTTCCACTTCAGTTTTCTGTTTCTAAGTGTTTTTGCTTATGCTGCTTTTACGTTATAATTTCAGGATCTTCCATATCTCTTGCAGAGCAAGTCCAGAAGATATTTTTGGAGTTAAAATGCTATATTCCCAAGAACTATTTTAGTTCCTTTATTTTTTTTCCATCTCATGCTTTGACTCCAAATAATTTCACATGGCTCACTGTTAACCTTTTTTTTTTTCAAATTCTTGAGGATGTTGGATGACCAAAGCACTCCATTCTTTATACCCACTGACTTTTTATTTTTCCTTTTAAAAGTCCACCTGGCTTCAAAAGAGCATGAACAGGCTTTTTAAATGGCTATTTGACTCTATTAAAATTTATCATGTGGTTTAGGCTTGTGAATGGTTTGCCAGAGGGGGTAGAAACCATACTGGGTAGCTCTTTCCTTTTCTGTCTTGGGAGAGCACATTTTACACATTCTTTGAAATGCAGGGATAGCATATGGTTCTGAAGAACCACAACATTCTACGTACTTCTAGAGAATTTCCTAAATTTCTTGAAACTTTCTAAATCTATACTTTGAATTTATTTAATTTCATGAAGGAGAATCATTTTTATTTCCTAGAGGTTGAATTGTATAAAGTAAATAAATTATATAGATAGAGAGATATGGATATAGATCTATATTAGGTTTATGAACTGGCCATTATGATATTGAAATACTTCAGACACGAACTTTTGGAGCATGAATGTCTTCATTCTTTTGATCAGAGAAGAATGGCTCATGACAGCCTTACTGCCTGGGTACAGCTACACAATCTGTCTACCCCTGTTGCCATTGCCGGAAGCCAAATAGTAAGGCTTTTTGATTTAATGGAAAAGATCTTTCAGATTGCTGGTTTTACATGATGGGAATGTAGTTGGAAATGCTTTCTGTCCAGTCACCAGCTGCAGGTTGCCCATGCATTTCAGATTCAGAAATGACAGCTGAAACCAATTAGGCAGAATTATGGGATAGCTAAGTCACATACAAGTTTATTATGACCAAAAAGAAGGAGAATACATTCTACTTAAAATAACAATAACAACTAACTTAATTAAAAATAAACCACAGTACTGTGATTGCTATGGGTGGATTTTTGTGTGTTTTATTTACCCTTGCCCTCCCCAGGAAATGTGTGTGGTTTACTGGTAGAATTTCAAGCATTTCCTAAGTGGCTGAAAACCAGGTAAAAATAAAACAATTCAGAAAAAGGCTTTGTAACATATAAAATAAATCTGCTCAGGAACAGTGAACTATTTGGGAATATGTTATTTGAGAACGTATTTTGGGAGGATGATGGAATAAATTGGAAGACTTTATTTTCTCTATTGTCATACCATGTCCTGTGATGCAACTGGAGGCAAAATAATCTAGTTGTAATTAGATGTTCTACTTCAGAAGGCAGAGATAGCAATTTTGTACTTGTTCGTGAAAGTTTTTTTTTTTTTTGTCATTAAAGATAAGAGATTTCAATTCATTAGCATAAAGTCTAAATAACATTTGATACTTACAAAGTTTTATTTTCTTAACCACTGTTTTAAAAATGGACCCCTTCGGTACATAGTAGGCACAAACTTCCTCTATAAAGAAGGCATCTTGAGTGGCCATGATTTTGTTTTAAAGAAAGGTTGATTAATGTTTCTTTTCATCTTTTTCTCACTAATGAATGATGCTCACATGTTGGAACTCATAACGTTGAATTTCATTAATTATAGTTTGAGAATGAAATAGATGAATACTATAAAGCTTAATGAGAAAAAATGCAACTTCAAAGTCATTTTAAACCTATGGATTTATATAAGAGCATTTTGAAACTTACTCCTTAGTAATTTGATGTATTAACTCTTAGAGCAATGCAGGCTGATTAAAACAGAGACTAGAACTAGAAGAAAATGGCATTGATTACCATAGAAGAAAGGAGGGCTCAACTTATATAAGTTTTCTTCAATTGCATCTAGCAGCAACTATTCCCTAGTGAATTGCATGACTCGAATGAGTTACAGGTGAAAGAGATTAAAACTAAAATGATAGTGAGTTCTACCAAAGTTCATAACTACCCCTCAAGTATGGTTCTCTTTAGAATGCATGTGGTGTGTCCCAGACCTGGGATGATGGTAATGAAGGTGACATTAGCCAGTAGTGGCATAAACATCTCAAGGAAGCACCTGCTACATGTTTTGTTTTCATGGTCATAATAACAGTTACCATTGTTGCCACTAATTTTGGGACCACCTACAGTACCACTGAAGAGTCGCAGTAATTGGTCTTATCCTTTAGAAATTTGAAAAGTTCTTGATATGATCTTTTACCAGCCAGAGTACTATTTAAAGTTTCCTTATAATGGGGTCACTTACCTGGAGGAGATTGGAGTGTTTAATGTCAAATCGGGATGAGGACTAAGGAGCTTCTTAAATAACCAGAAATTAGTTAAAAGGAGGGCTCTACATTTTTTGCTTCCAATTTGCACATGTTATCAACTAGTTTTTATCACATGGTTCCACTTAATATTTTTGTTTTGTAAAAGTAAGTTTTCATTTATTTCAAAATGAAACTATAACTGAACCTTTGTATTTAAACATAATATAAACCTGTCCTTTAAGCATGAAGAAATTCAGAATTTGTTTCATTTTCTGGAATCTTTCCATAGTCTTAACTGTTGTAAAGCAGGGTGTTTTTTTTCTTTTTCTTTTTTTTCAGTGTTGTAAAAATTCCATGAAGCTTTAATATACTTATTCTCTTTTGCTGTCAAAATGGAAAACTGAGTGAAAGAAGTAAAGGATGTGAGGTTATGTTAAACATAACTTCAAAGTCAGGATTTCTGTTGGTTATCCCCAGAAAGACTTTCTTATTTTTAGCCTAGATACTAAAAATAGGGCTGTGCTGTTTTCAATGTCATATTTTGGCAATGCTTCTGAAGAGCTTCAAAATTCACTGAAAAATATTGTGGACACCATGCGTAATGAACATTACAGGAGAAGGGAAACAAATGTATATTTGGGGGGAGGGGCTGTATTTGGATGGCTGCTTAATGAGACAAGCCCTGCCTAGAAGCCACTGCCAATGCAAAAGCACAATTTCTCTGAAGATCTTGGTATCTCTTGTATAGAGGATTTGATCATATGAAGAACCAACAATTGGAAAACCTCACTTCATGGATCCTACATTGATTAATAAGAAACGTAAGCACATACTGAATGGCTAAGCTTACTTAATAGTTGAGTTATAACTGTATATGTATATCCACCCTGGAATACATATGGATAAATTTCATCTTCATCTCCTCCTCCTCCTCCTCCTTCTCCATTTTTAGAGAGAGGAAGAAAGGTAGAAAGAGAGGGAGAGAAAGATCGATGTGAGAGAGAAACATGAATCAGCTGCCTCTAGTATGTGTGCTGCCCAGGAACGCAACCTGCATCCCAGTAATGTGCCCTGACTGTGAATGGAACCAGTGACCTTTAGCTTTGTGGAATGATGCCCAACCAGCTGAGCCACACTGGTGAGGGTGGATGTGGCTTCTTTCCTCTGACCCAAAGTGAATTTCAGAAAGAGGAAGGGATAGAGAGTGGGCACACGTGACAAAATGAATGTCCTGGTCCAGCTTGTTCCTCTCATCTTTTTTATTTGGCCTCTCTTGCCTTTAAAAGGGCTAATCTCCATGCAGGCTTATTTTGAAATTGTCATTATATTAACAATTTATCTTTGTAGTTTTCTTTCTTGTCTTTTATGTCTCATTACTGTGTATTATTAGTCATGTGGCAGCCCTCAGCTCTACACATGATTGAAATTAACTGAGACTCTACTGTGTGAAAGTGCTTATGAGTAAAAAGCTTATTCGATTTTCTGTGGTCTTTCTATATCCTGCCTTTTTAGAAAGGGAGATTTCTCTCTGTCCTTCTAAATTGACCCAGCCACAAAGTAGTCAAATCAATATGGGAAAACTCATATTGTAAATGTGGCAAATTTCTTTACAGAGAACATTTCTGTTCAGGAATGATTTCAGATACGTTCCTCAAATTCCTTTCCCTAGAAACACTCCTGCACCTATGTAAGTAACCAAATGCGTGCTACCTGATGGGTATTCAATAGTAAAGAAGGAGGAACCCGATTTTGAAAGAAGTACGAGGTCCGTCCAGAAAAAGTCCAACCATTGTTAGTATAACGGTTTGTGTGACATCAGTGTAACCTGGCAGCCAAGGAGAGTGGACTGGAATGCGCATGTGTGAACAATGACTACTTCACTGTGCTAGTCAGTGGGGACAGTAGACGCTGTTGAATGAACATGTGTACTGTGTGACTGTCACATTCAAAATGACTGAGCAGAGCAATGAATCTGCATCAAATTTTGTGTTAAGCTTGAACATTCCTCCAGGGAAACTATTTGGATGATTCAGAGGCCGCAGCAGTGGGCAACTTCATCACTCCAACGCGCCCGCTCATACATCACGTCTCATGCAGAGTTTTTTTTGGTAAAACATCAAATCACCCAGGTGACTCGACCCCCCTACAGCCCAGATTTGGTGCCCTGTGACTTCTGGCTTTTCCCAAAACTAAGATCACCTTTGAAAGAAAAGAGACTTTCAGACCATCGATGAAATTCGAGAAAATACGATGGCGATTGGGAGAACTGTGTGATGCCAAGGTGCCTACTTTGAAGGGAACTGAGGTGTCATTGTCCTACGTACAATGTTTCTTGTATCTTCTTCAATAAATGTCTTTATTTTTCATATTACATGGCTGGGTACCTTCTGGACAGATCTCATACAAATATGTAAAATCCACAGAATGTAAACTTTTGTCTTATTTATTTATGCAAAAACAGCATTTAATAAATATATGTCAAATATACAATACCACAAAAGTTTTAGAGGATCACATTAATAGGTGGTCTTATGTTGAACTAATTTTTTATTCCTAGGTTTCACCTAGTTTTTGTTGATGTATTCATCTTAATATACACATTATTGAATTCCAAGACCTGCTATGATTAGAATTTATACACCTGTGATTGTGAAGAGGTTGGTTTAGTTCTCTCCAGCTCTTCTTTGGTTTTGCCTGCTTTGACAAAAAAGGAGTGGGAAGCATCTGTTTCTTTGTTCTGGAGTGATTTATATCCATTAGTTAGCTTTGGAAGATTTTTCATGAAAACACTCTGAACTTTGTACTTTTTTTAGGTATAACTCCTCAGTTCCTACCTCTTAATAGAATCAAGTTTAGTCCTTCATTTTTTTTTAAAGACATTAGTTTTCTCTAGATATCAAATGTATTAATTTAAAGGTGCTTAAAATGTTGTTTAGTTCGATTTCTAGTACTGTATGTTTATAGTATATTTTTAAATCTCTACATTTTTAGTTGTGTCATTTTTCTCATTCTTAATACTAATTACATTTTGGCAAAGCCCCTCATTTAAAAAAAAAAAAAATCAGACTGGCAAAGATTGGTTTATTTATTGGGTGTTTCAAAGAATTGCATTTTTGTTTAATATGATAAAGCTTTTTGTTTTCTAGTTTTTCTATTTAATTTCTGCTATAAGTACATTCACTCCTTATTTTTTCCTTTGGGTCTTTTTTTATTTTTTTTTTCTTTTTGGTGTTTTCTAGCTTGAATTTATTTGTGGTTTTATTTATCTTCAGTCATTCTTATGTTAAAATTAATGTATTTAAATGTGTAAATTTTTCTGTCAGTAATGCTCTGACCAGTTTCCATTGCTTTTTAACTGTCTGTAGTAACTTATTATCATTTATTTTCAAATGATTTAAACATTTTTGGGTTAAATTTTTTTTTTTTTTTTTTACTTCCCATGAAAATAAGTTTTCTTTCTTTGCTTCTCTTTTTCTCATTCCCTCCTTTCAACTGCTTTTCTTCTTTATTTTGTTTCTGCTACTGTTGAACGTAAGACCCCATTGTCTGGAAAAAGCATTTGTTTATTACTAAAAAGAAAAAAAGAAAGCACATTCAAACCATGATTGAATGCTTTCTTACCATTCAGAATTTTTACTTTATTCTTACTGCAGAAGTCCTACAGGATTTAATTCTGACACTTTTTATAAAATCTTATCTAAAATTTTATTTTTTTCTTCTTAATCCTCACCCTAGTACATTTTTTCATGGCTTATAGAAGGAGAGGAAGGGAAGAAAAGAAGGGAGGGAGGAAGTGAAGCAGGGAAAGAGGTGGGAAAAGAGGGAGAGGGAAATAATAAATTGGTTGCCTCTCATATGCATGCCGACTGGGGATCGAACTCGAAACCTAGGTATGTGCTTTGACCAGGGAGTGAACCCACAAACTTTTGGTGTACAGGATGAAACTTCCACCAACAGCCACACTAGCCAGGGCCTTACCTAAAATTTTCCATGAATGGTTTTCAGGTAATAGTTATATCTCATCTTTCCATATTTCTTTCTCAAATGGTTCTCAAGTTGTTTGTACATGCCTCATGCCATCAGAGTACTACCTGTGCAAATAAAGCAAAATAAAAAGTTTATTCAGACATAGGCAATGATATCTATATTCCAACTGCTGACTGGGTAATAGGAATTAGTGCTCTCATTGCAATGTGAGAAATAAAAAAGTATGTCTTAGAGCTTATGAAATATAGTATACATTGGTGTTTATTTTATTTAGTTGTAGGAGAAGATATAATGTGACTTCTGCATTCTGATAACTTTTGAGACTTCCTCTATGTCTAATACATTGTCAATTTTTGTGAGTAAGCCATTGATGTTTAAAAAACATGTGTCGCACAAGTTTATTCGGCACAAAAGTAAACATGCTATTTAATTGTGGTATTCATGTCCTTTATAAACTTTCTTCTTTTTTCTTCTGATTCTATTTGTTGATTTTTGAAAGAAGTAAACTAAATGCTTTATGATTTTGTGAATTTTTGTTCTATTTTTATATTTTATATGGATATGTCATGCTGTTAAGTGGATTAATATTTACTAATTTTTTCTTGAATTCTATTTATTTGATATTTATGTTAATATACTGATTGATTTTATTAGTATAACTAACCTGAAATATAAATAATATAAATGTAAAATAGAAAATATATTATTTTCATTTTTGTTATTTTTGGTTTATTATTCTTAGTTTAGAGTTTGGAACAGTAGTAATATTATTTTCTTTGTTTTTTAAACTGAGTTTTTACATTTTTAATAAGAATTTTTTCATGCCATGGGTATATAATAATTGATATGATTGGATATACTTTCTATTTACCATTTTATTTGTTGTGCGAGAAGAAATAAATTAGACAAATTACATACAATTATTTCTTTCATGGATCTTATTGTGTAATGGTCAGTATCTTAAATAATACCTTATTTTTGTGTATCATGTTATAGGTAAAAAGTACTTTTTATGTACTATATATTTATTCTTCAAAAATCTTCTCAAGGGAGATTTTGTGCCTATTTGAAAGGAGAGAGAAATTAATAATATGGAGTGACAAAGTCACTGTTTGTAGTAGAAAATTTATTCCTCGGTTTATTAAATGTGTGATATACAACTTTTATGTAGTCACTCAAGAAGAACTCCATGAAACTCATTATTATTGTATTTCACTGTCACTTTTAATGAGCTTTACTATATGTAAAATTATTTCCACTTGTATATACTCAGTTCTTCTCTGTGTATGACATTTTCCCTGGAGTAGAGAGACAGTGCTTTTCAAATTAAACATAGTTTCTGTCATCATGGAATTTGCCTTTGATTTAGAAGTTAAACACCTTGAGTGTAGTTCAAAATAAAGGCAAAATTGTCTCAAACATACCTAAGAGCATTTCTTCTGTCCCATTTTCTTTCCCTCTGCCCATTGACCAACTTATGTGTCCTTAGTGACCAGAGTAGTGTCTGGAACATAATAAGGGCTCAAGAAGTGCATGATGCATAGTAATGAATGCTGAGTTCTGCTAGCCTCATCAATTACCATGACTACAGCAAGAATATATCATAAAACTCATGATTTCTCAATAATTGATTCCTCATATTGGCACTCAAATACTCATGTTCAGTGGCTTTTATTGACTGATTAAATCTTATAAATTTTGTGGTATCTCCCAGTAAGACAAGAAAAATCAGAATAGGGACTTTACATGCTTTTTCAAAATTCTTCATAGTTTATAAACAGAAAAAACATTAAGAAGAAAATATATAATTCTGGGCAAATTGAGCTTGGGATATTTAAAAGAATAATAGCATATTTCTTAGGGATTTTTTTGTCATACCTGGATGCATTCTTTGTGTTAATTTATAATTTTGATAGTATTTCTGTTTTATAAAGTATATATTTTTGAAATATGTTTAGGAGTGTTGGCAACCTGAAAATTATTTTTAATGAATACATCTAAGAGAAATTTAAATAAATCCATATATTACTATAATGATGTAATTGTGTAGTATTTTCACTTCACACAAGATAATCATAACCTGCATTTGCACTTGGAAAATAGAAGATAATTGAAATTGTTAATGAATTGATTAAGTGTGTGTGTGTGTGTGTGTGTGTGTGTATGTTTTACTTTAGTTGTTTTAGTTAAGGAATTTGTTTTTAGTTTTAGTTTTTTATTTTTATTTTTTTAGTTAAAAAATTTATATTCAGTGAGGAGAAAATCAGGCACTTTACAAATTATAGACATGAATTCCTTCTATTACACAGATATGTTTAACATAAAAGAGCCTCGAGGTAAAGGTGATGATTCAATTTGATTAAAAATGGGGGTCATAGGAGCATGTGACTGCATAAACTAAAAAATGCACCCGCTTGTCTTATATTTGCTTTGTTCAGAAGGTAATGGTGACTTTGAACTAGAAAAATATTGATTCATTATGTTATAGCCTGAGGGATGTTAATACATTTTCCCTTTTTTCTTCTAGCACACTGATTTATGTCAGTACATGGACAAGCACCCCGGGGGGCTACATCCAGATAATGTGAAGGTAGGAAAAGACCTTTTTAAGCCACATGTTAGCATTGTTCAAGTGCAGTTTTGAGCCAAAATCTAATCTCTCTGCCATAACTTTTCCTTTTTTAAAAAGTTTTTATGTAAAAAGAATATCTAAGTGAACCATAGCCATTATTTGTAGTTGGAAACCATGCTTTAACCAGTATTTTCACTCAAGTATTATTGTTTAGATCATATCGTATTTTTTCTTCATGGAGAAACATTTGCCAATAATGAGTGAGATCCACTGGAATCCTACTGTAGTACTATTTTTAGTAGAGGGGAATCTCAGGTAGTTCAGCCTTGGAATCCCATACTGAAGTACCAGTTGGTTTCAATATAAAGTATCATTATGACCCAAAACAGTGTTATGGACAGTCACAGAAAGAACATACTTTTCATTTGCATGTATAAACAGATGAAAACGGTTCTGTTTACTACTGTTCTCTTTCATTTCTTTTACTACAAATTGAATTACTGTGTCCAAAGAACTAAGATTTTATTATTTGACCTCACAATTAACTTGGAAATTGTGTCGAATTTTCATGCTTAAAAAAGAAGTTTTTTTTTGGGGGGGGGGCGCATATGTTTGGGAGCTAGGAGAGTTATATCTGAATGTTTAATGATGTACTCACTTTCTGTAATTCAGTTGACTACATTTCATGATCAATCAATTGAGTACTATGGATGCATCTAAAGTAAAATTGTCTGTTTCCTCTTGTTCATTACCTACACCACTCTTTACAACATGGCATGTTTTCCCTTTTGTATTCTACCTTTCCCTTTGCTTGTAGAGATGAATGTGCTGATATCAGTTTTTCTATTTATTTTTTGCTTCATAAAAATAATACATATATTGTGTATGTTACTTTTAATTTAAAATATATTATGAATATCCTTTAAAATCAGTACATGACTGTGTAGGTCAATCTTACCAATAACTACAATTAGTCCATAGTATGAGTAATTATCAATTGTTTCTTAGAAATAAATCTTGGGGTTGTTTCTAAAATGTTAATGGTATGAATGATTTTAGAGTAAATATTAGTATAATAACACCTTTAAATTCTTAGTTCTTTTGGATACCTAGTTAATGGGTTTTTCTTTACTAAATAAAAGACATGATTTCAGTTATAATGCATTTTACTGGAACATTTTTTATAACCACAGGGCCTGAGAGATGTTGTATATTTAATCAAGATGGTGACTGAATGAGAAGAGAATTGTTTTTTTCTACTCTCACTAGCATTGAATGTAACCAATCATTTTAACTTTTGCCATTTTGATGAGAAAAAATGGAATGAATACTATGTTGGTGTTTTCTGCTAGTGAGCATGAGCATTTTTTAATCAAACTTCTTGGCCATTTGTAATTCTGCTTTTATAGGGTGCCTGTTCTTACATATTGTCCATTTTTTATTGTTTTTTCTTTTTCTTAGTAAGTTACAAGTGCTTAACAATATGTGTGGCATTGATAATGAGGGTGTTTATGGTGGTCAGTTACATTGTACTATGTTAAAACACAGGACCTCTGAAATACTTTGTTTTTAAAATAAATAATAGAATTGATTTTGCACTTACAGCTTGTTGGTTTCTTTCATAAACCTACTTTTTTGTTGTTTTATTGATCAATTTCTTTAAAAATTTTTTGACTACAGATTTTTATTCAAAATCTGTATCCATTGACATGTTTTTTAGTAGTTAAATTGGGAAAGAAAAATTATCGGATGAAAAGGCTCTTTTTATAAATCTTGCCCATGTTTAATAAACATTAATATCATAATATGAGCATAATTTTATTTTATTTTTTACAATTAAACATCTCACATTGTCTCATTCATACATTAAATATCCTCTTCTTAGGGTCGATTTGGTTCAAAATCAATGGTATGGCACATCCTTACTCCTGTTTCCGGCTTTAAACCTGGGAATATAGAGAGAGCCCACTTAGTGAGACCTTTTGCTCTGGGGAGTCCAGGGCACTAACAGCCTCAGTGGAAATCAACAGCTACTCTAAATTTATTTTGACTTCCTGACTTCCAAATTCAGTGACAAGATTGAGATTAAAGAGGTGAATGAATCTTTTCAAAGAATGATGACATCACTGGATTGTTACTATTCTTGCTTGGTTTTCTCACTCATTATTTGTGTATCATTAGTTTGGAGAAAGTATTAATGGAACATTTTGTTGGTGAAAGATAGAAAGGTCATTCTACAAAGTATCTCTGTGTTCCCTCTCCTCAGGCCAGTGTTACTGAAGGTTTTGTAGCATTTGTAAATCCACTCCTTGAAACTGTATTTCAACTGCTCTTATTCGAGTTCTGTAAGCTTTTCTTCCACCCTGTGGGGGTTCATCATACTTTAAATGCTTCATGTTTGCTACTTATTCCAAGTACAGGTTGTACTGTGGCAGTAAATAAGATTTACTGTTGCAAGATTTGGGGCCCTTTAGGGTGTGGTGAGAAACTTGATGGTGAATGAGCTGTGCCGTCAGCATAAAAATAATGTCACAAAAATTAGATGCAACACCAAAAGTGGGTCTAGATACTAGTCGTACAGAGCAGGAAGTATTCCTTTTTCCCATACAGCTGTTGTTTAATGTGGTCACAGGGTTATGTCCTATGCATTTTTTTGCTTCTGAAAGAGCATGATGTGATTTATTTCTTAGGCTGTTTTGAATAATTGAAAGGCAGCAACATATGTTGATAAATGGGTATTCCTTTCCTCCTAGTTATTGAAATCTTGGCCCCTTGACAGTTTGCCAAAGTGCACTAGACGGTCTCAGTTCTTGGAATATTTAAAGGCACAGACAAGAAGCCTCAGTAGTCATCTAAGAAGTCTTCAAGTTTGGCTTTACAGCACAGTCACACGTGAAGCTTTATATATGTATTATTTATTGGGTTTTTCTTTTCTTTATAAGTTATAAGTGCTTAATAGTATGTGTGGCATTAATAATGACGGTGTTTATGGTGGTCAGTTACATTGTACAATTTTGAAACACAGGACCTCTGTAATACCTTGTTTTGTAAATAAATAATAGAATTGATTTGGTACCTATAGTTTATTGGTTTCTTTTATATAACTCCTTTTTGTTTTACACACACACACACACACACACACATATATATATATGTATATGTATGTGTAAAATTAGAATCAGATTTTTAGAAAAGTCACAAAAATGGGAAAACGTAGACATTTGATCAGCCTGAAAGCCCAGGGTTCCTCCCAAGAAGCACAGCCTCCCCTTGTTTCCCTGTGGCCCTGCATGGCTCTACCCCCAGCCTAGAGGTCATGTGCACTTGCTGACAATCCTGGCCTGTAGCTCTTTCACAGCCTGACAGCCTGACTGCCGCCACTGCTCCTTACTCTGCAGCCAGGTGGCTGTGGTGGGGCATCCCAGAGTATGGCAGGATGCGGCAGGTAGGAGCAGGTAGAGGAAAGCACAAGAGGTAGGGACAGCTTGTGGTGCTTCAAAAACCAGGTGTCAGACCCATGCCACGAGGCAGAAGATAATAAGCATCTTCCGTGGAGAATCGGATCAGTCCAAGAGAATAGACCTAAAGAATCTAGGAGACTTCAGTGAAGATTCCTGTTGACAAACGAGTAACTTAAGTGAAGCAAATTTTCTTGCATTGATTACATAGGTCTAGATAGGAGAGAACATTTTCAAAGAAATTATAATTAATATCCTCATTCTCAGAAAGGTAAAATAGTACATCTATAAAATAAGAATATTTTTTAAAAAGAACTTGGTGAACAAAAGTAGCTTTGGAAATTAAAAACATTGGGTTGACCAAATAGTTTGTTTAGTTTTTTTTTTGTTTTGTTTGTTTGTTTTTATGTACACTGGCTCTGGTAGTGCTTAGCTGTCTTTAACTTCATTCGAAATAATTTTGTTAGATTGTATTGTGACAGCTGCTGTACCAAGTTTGCATTAAAAAGAAAAAAAAAACTTACCAAAATTGGTGATACTTTGTGCAGCCGTTTAAATAGTGAAGATGGAAGAAAATATGCAATATTTTCAGTGTCTTATGCTTTATTATTACAAGAAAGGTAAACATGAAACTGAAATGCAAAAAAAAAAAAAAAAAAAAAAGATTCATGCCGTGTATGGGGAAGGCGCTGATTGAATGTGTGAAAGGTAGTTTGTGAAGTTCCTTGGTACTATTGATATTTTGGCCGAATAATTCCTTGCTGTGGGACTGCCTTATACATTGGAAGATGTTTAGCAGCACCTCTGGCCTCTACCCGCTAGAAGCCAATAGCGGGAGACAGCCGACATACTCAAAATATCCAAAGCAAGCAAGTTACTGATAAAAAGGAAAAATATGTCTTTTATTTTACAGAAAAAACTAAACAGAGTTTTTGCCCAACCCTATCGGATGACAGAAATTAAAATAACAAAAATTAAAAAGGATGAAAGATAAAGTTGAAGAAGTTTGCCAGAAAATAGAGCATAAAATACAAATCTAGGAAATGAGAAAGTAGCAGTAAATCCGAAAGTCCAGTCCAGGGTATTTAACATCTGAGCAACTGGAGAAAATAGAAAAGAGGGAATCATTTAAGTTAAAATCATTAAAATATACTTTTTTAAGATATGAAGGTTGTGAATTTCAAGATTAATAGGGTCCACTAAATGCCCAGAACATTTCATGAGAATAGACTGACAATATTGTTCATTACTGCAAAATTTTAGAACACTGTTTTCAAAGAAAAGTCCTACATAAAGGAAACAGACTTATTACAAAGCATCAAGAATTACAGTGCCAATAAACTTTTCAATAGCAGCACTGGAAGGGAGATGGCAGTGGACAATGGTTTGAAAATTCTGATGTAAATTATTTCCAACATAATATTCTATACAAACTGTCAATGAAGAGTGAGGGTAAAATAAATATATTCAGATGTTCAAGAAGTTGGAAATCTTACCTACCTTGCATTTTGTCTCAGGACACTACTTAAGCCTGTACCCCACTAGAATTCGGTGTAAACCAAGGCAGAGAAGACAACGAAACCAGGCAGCAGAGGCCACTGTAGGAGAGAGGTGAAGGCAATCCTGAGGACAATGATGGAAAGAATCCCAGGGTGACAGTTATGCATCAGGCTGGGAGGCATCAGTTCAGTTGGAGCAAGTGAGAAGTTTCCAAGATGAAATTGTTAGATACAACATGTAATGTGTTTAAGCAGATTTACAGGATCAGAGAAGAGTTTGGTGTTGGATTGGTGGTACCTAGAAGAAAACTAAACAAAGAAAAACAAACCCATAAGTAAAAGAACTAGATCATTGCTAATGCCAGAAAAAAAACAAATTCTGCAGGGAAAAAGGAAAGTAGTTACACTAAACAATGCTTCCGCTGAAATAACATTTCCACAATCGTCATAATTTAAACATTAAGTGTTAATATAATTTAAAAAGAGAAACCCCTCTTTAAGTGATCCTGCTGTAGCCAAGCTCATTCAAGATTAGCATCCTAGAATAGTTGTCCATTTCAGCTGCTACATTTAATATAAAATAAAGACCAGGATCATTGAAATTAAAAAGGGCTTTTTGACTCTGTCCAACATGTTTTTTTTCTAGACAGCATGATTAATACATTCAATTGCTGTAATTAGCTTATTATTTGTGACTTTATATGCACTCAGTTACATACATTTAACATCATTTTCCTATTGGAGATAATAATTTCACGTTCTCTGAGTGTGTGGGAAGTTAAAACATAGAAAGCAGCTTGTTAATGCCTGTGTTTTGGCATCTGAATTGCAGTGTACAGAGGCAGACGGCCCTTGTTACACACTGGTTTCCATGGGAGGCCACTCACCAATTATGCACAGACTCTTCTTCACTGTTTGTCTGCTTAGAGACAATACCCTCCTCAGGGGTTACATTTAGGATCTGCACTGCAGGTGAAATTATTCTCAAAGAAGTCTGACTATGACATAGTGACAGATGCTCCGTGGGTATTTCTGTTTGATCTGTTAGCATTTTTTTTTTCATGTGTTGATATTTATTGTCACTTAAATCTATGAATGCAAAATGAAGAACATAAGAATATTATTTACTAAGTTAATAGCTGTTCATTATGGTCGGCTAGATGTTAATTTGAAAAAGAAAAAATCGAGCTAAGATAAGACCTTGTAATGTTTCTCTATAAATTTAAGGAGATGTGAAAACCAGGTGAGATATGCTACTGTCTTTAAAAGACAATGTTCTTTTAATAACTCCAAAGCTTTGTATTCAGCTAAATTGTTCTTCGATCGTTAAATGATTGGATTGTAATAAATAATGAATATTTATTATTGTGAACAGATAGAAAACACAGTGATCAAATCCATTTTCTCCTAAATTTGGCAATTTTGACTTTTAGTTTCATCACTATGCCTCAAAGTAATATAGAGAAACATTTTAAATATTTATCTTGGATTCTAGAAGTGTACATATATGTGTTTACATTTTATATATCTTTGTTTATTGTAAAAATTAGAAGGGTCTTGCACCTTTAGGGTGAGTCTGGTAGAATTTCAAGCATTACAAAGGTCATGCATTGAAGAATGGAGGGGTAAAAAAGAACAATTGGAACATAATGTAATTTGTGATTTCATAATAAAGCATGGAGTAGTCTATAGAAGTTTTGATAGGAATTGAGTTGAATCTATAGATTGCTTTGGGTAGTATGGACATTCTAATGAGGTTAATTCTTCCTATCCATGAACACAGTATGTGCTTCCACTTATTTGTATCTTCTTCAATTTCTTTCTTCAGTATCCTATAATTTTCTGAGTATAGGTCTTTTATTTCCTTGGTTAGGTTTATTCCAGGGTGTTTTATTCTTTTTGAAGGAGTTGTGAATGGGGTTGTTTTCTTGATTTCCTTTTGTTAGTTCATTATTAGAATATAAAAATGCAACTGATTTCTGGATATTAATTTTGTATACTGCTACTTTGCTGAAGTTTTTATCATAAATGGGTGCTGGATTTTATCAAATGCTTTTTCTGCATCTGTTGGTATGACCATGTGGTTTTTATCTTTCATTTTGTTTATGTGGTGAATCACATTTATTGATTTGCAAATGTTGTACCAGCCTGGCATTCCCGGAATAAATCCCACTTGATCATGGTGTATTATCTTGTTGCATTGCTGTACTAAGTTTGCTAATATTTTGTTGAGGATTTCAGCATCTATGTTCATCAGAGATATCGGCCTATAATTTCCTTTCTTTGTAGTGTCATCATCTGGTTTTAGATTTAGGATAATGCTGGCTTCATAAAATGAATTTGGGAGCCTTCCCTTCTGTTGAATTTTATGAAATAGTTTGAGAAGCAGAGGTGTTAGTTCTTCTCAAAATGTTTGGTAAAAATTCAACTGTGAGGTCATCTGGTCAAGGGCTTTTGTTTGTTGGGAGTTTTTTATTACTGCATCAATTTGATTAGGTGTAATCTGTCTGTTCAGGTTCTCTGATTCTTCCTGGTTTATTTTTGGAAGCTTATATGTTTGTAGGACTTTATCCATTTTGTACAGGTTGTCCAGTTTGTTGGCATATAGTTGTTCATAATAGTTCTCGTAATCTGTTGCATTTTGTTGGTGTCAGTTGTTATTTCTCCTCTTTCATTTCTGATTTTATTTATTTGGGACCTTCCCTCCCCTCCTCCTTTTTTTTTTTTTTTTTTTTTTGCTGGGTCTTGTTAAAGGTTTGTCAATCTTGTTTATCTTTTCAAAGAACCAGCTCTTGGATTCATTGATCTTTCATATATATTTTTTAAACTCTATTTCATTTATTTTTGCTCTGATCTTTATTATTTCCTCCTTCTACTTACTTTGGGCTTTGTTTGTTATTCTTTTACAAGTTCCTTTAAGTGTGAATTTAAATTGTTTATTTGAACTTTTTCTTGTTTTATTTTTTTATGCTATGACTTTCCCTCTTAGGATTGCTTTTCCAATGTCCCACAGATTCTGGATTGTTGTGCCCTCGTTTTCATTTGTTTCAAGGTATCTTTTGATTTCTTCCTTGATCTTGTTGTTGACCCATTCATTGTTTAATAACATGTTATTTAGCTTCCATGTCTTTGTGAGTATTTCAGTGTTCTTGTGATTTATTTCTAGTTTTATAGCATTGTGGTCAAAGATGATACTTGATATGATTCTGATCTTCTTAAATTTTTTGAGACTTGTTTTGTGTCCTAACATGTGGGCTATCCTAGAAAGCATTCCATGTGTACTTGAAAAGTATGTACATTCTGCTGCTTTCGGATGAAATACTCTGAAGATATCATTTAAATCCATTTGATCTAGAGTGTCGTTTTAGGCTGCTGTCTCCTTGTTGATCTTCTGTCTGGAAGAGCTATCCATTGAAGTCAATGGGGTGTTAAAATCCCCAACTATGCCTATATTTCTGTCCATATCTCCCTTTATGTGCATCAAGATTCACTTTACATACTTAGGTGCTCCTGTGTTGGGTGCGTAAATGTTTAGTAGGGTTCTGTCCTCTTGTTGGATTGTTCCCTTTATCATTGTGTAGTGTCCTTCGTCTGTTACTATAGCCTTGGTTTTAAAGTCTATTTGTCAGATATAAATACTGCTACCCCAGCTTTTTTTTTCTTTCTTATTTGCATGAAATATATTTTTCCATCCCTTTACTTTAAGTCTGTGTATATCTTTCTATCTGAGATGGGTCTCTTGGAGGCAGTATATCTATGGGTTTGTTTGTTTGTTTTTTTCCTTATCTGTTCAGCTACCCTTTATCTTTTAGTTGGAGCATTTAAGTCATTTACATTTAAGGTGATTATTGATAGGTAATGTAGAGCCATTTTATTGTTAGAATGTTTTCCTGTTTTGTTTGTTTTTTTCTTTCTTTTTCTTCTTCTTCTTAAAGCAAGCCCTTTAACATTTGTTGCAGTACTCTGTTTGGTGTCAACAAATTCCTTTAGTTTTTCCTGTCTGGGAAGCTCCTTATTTCTCTTTCAATTTTAAATAATAGCCTTGCTGGGTAAAGTAGCCTTGGTTGTAGATCTTTGTTCTTTATCACCTTGAATATTTCACGCCACTCCTTTCTGGCCTGAAATGTTTCTAGTGAGTAATCAGATGATAGTCAAATTGCTGCTCCCTTGTAAGTAACTACCTGCTTTTCTTTTGTGGTTTTTAGGATTCTCTTCTTGTCTTTAAGCCTTGTCATGATGTGTCTCGGTGTAGGCCTCTTTGGGTCCAGGTTGTTTGGGACTTCCTGCGTTTCCAGGACTTGTGTGTCTTTTTTTCTTCACCAGATCAGGGAAGTTTTTGGTCATTATTTCTTCAAATTGGTTCTTGCTCTCTTGCTCACTCTCTTCTCCTTGTATTCCCATGATGCACATGTTGTTCTGCTTCATGTTGTCCAAAATATTTCTTAAATTCTCCCCATTTTTAAAAATTATTTTTCTTTTTGCTGTTTTGCCTGGATGGTTTTTTTTCTACCTTGTCTTCCAAATCACTGATGCGATCCTTTGCTTCATCTAACCTACTGTTTTCCTTCCAGTGTATTATTTATTTCAGAGATTGCATTCTTTTTTTCTGACTGAGCCTTTTTTATGGTTTCTGTCATTTTTGATGCTTTGAGTACCCTAATAATCATTATTCTAAACTATCTGATAAATTGCTTGCCACCATTTCTAGTTCTACTGGAGAAATTTCTTTTTCTTTCAGTTGAGGTCTGTTTCTTTGTCTTCCCATTTTGGCTACTTCTTTGTATTTTCTGTTTTAGCTGTTAATCTAATCAGCCATTAAACTGATCAATTGTTAAACTACTCAAGCTGCAATCAGCAGCCTGGTTTAAGCACCATAGGTTGGGGCAGAGTAATTCCTGCAGCGTGGAGCTATTGCTTCCTCTCAGGCTGATGCCACTTGGAGAGGATTTCTCTGCCCAAGAAAGATGGCTCCTGTAGTATAGGGAATGACTCAGCACAGGGTTCCTGGTGGCTGTTCCTTCACTTCTCTTCCCAAATCCACCAACCTCAGATTCTCCTCAAGTGTCTCTAGTCCACTCTGGCCTCCCTCTGCCAGAGCCCAGGGTAAGTGGCCGCAAACAAAATTTTGTGCATTGGCCCCTTAAGAGGTTCTCTGCATCTCCACCCATCTTTCCCTGGCAGATAGAAACCTTGCTGCTTTTCACAGTTGGATATTATATGGGTTTCTTTCCAGTTCTGTTACTATAGGCTCGGGAGCCCAGCTTGGGGTTTAGACCCCACATTTATCAGGAGGAGCCTCCAGTCACTGAAATATTTCTCCAGATCTTCAGTTTCTGCCTATGGGAGCCCAGCCAGCCCTCTCACATTGTGGTGAAGTGGTTTCTTCTGTCTGTGGTTATAAGGCTTCTCTCCAGCTAGTGTTCATTTGGTTATTGAGGATATTTTCTCTACAATTTACTTGTAATTCCAGATTGGTCCTGGGAGGAAGTTAGTATAGCTTCTACTTACTTCTCTGCCATCCAGCATTACCTTGATGTATATTTCTTGTATGTACTGGAATAAACTCTTAAGAAAAATTGCCAATTTAACTAAATTTCTAGAATTACTTTGCCACTTTTATTGCCTGTAAAATGTGTCTTCTCAATGTGGCATTCTGAAATAAATATTCACTATTAACTAATGGTTTGTTTCTCAGTATAATGTTAATTTTAGACAAATGGGTAATTTTAACAGTTAATTACTTAGAGGGCAATTTAAAACCTAAATCAAAAGCCATTGGCCTTGTTATAAATATTTATGATGATTAAAGGTATAGCAACCAATTGCTAGAACATGATAATTGGTATGCAAAAAACTGGTTAAATTTCTTGAGTAGAGTAGTTTATTCTTCTCCCCTCTTCACAAACCATTTGCTATGAATTTTATAGGATTTTGGCCCTTGTAGATGAGTTGAATGCAGAACTTGTGTTAGTTCTTCATTTTATAATTCTCAGTGATGTCCAGGTTGATCATTGAGTTAAAAATGACCACCACAGTCTAAATTTAGTTCTTTATTCAGTTTTCCATGTGTTCTTTAAAAATTGATAAGCATGAGAGACTGAAAATTAAGGTTCATCAAAAAGAGAGAGAGAGAGAGAGAGAGAGAGAGAGAGAGAGAGAGAGAGATTAATTAATGCTGTCACCAGTTGATATCCAGAAATATAGATGCTTAATTCTTATTACCATTATGACATTGGCTCTTTTTCTTTCCCTCGCCCCTTTCTTTTTTTTGGAATTGTTTTAGAATAATTTAAAATAACTAAAATAATTCTGAATTCTCTTATTCTGTGAAGTATCTGAAATTCTGTGGGCTTGAAGCTGTGTTTTATTTTTTATTTCAATATCTATATTAATTAAAAAGACGGGAGTCATTATAGTTGAAAAATTGCTGTTTTTCTTTCATAGTCCAGAGAACAAGCAGGTGTGTACCAGACAAAATAATGTTATGCCAAATTAAGATTGTCTTATACAGATGGCACTGAGAATTGATTCCTAAATGAGACTGTCTAATGTTCAAATAGAAAATCAGATAACACGTGATTTTCTCCATATTTTGAATTAAAGCTCTCATTTAGCTGGTTGATTTCCTAGTGTGCATTACTGTGAATATTATAGTGCCTTTCCTCATTCTATATTTTGAAAAATATGACTATTTTATGATGCCATTAAAGATTGTTTTAAAAATTTGACACCACATCTCAGCACCTGTCTAGATTTCTTTTGAGCCTTTAGATCCTATTTTTGTTATAAAAAAATAATTTTTCATATCTGTAAAGGAAAGGATTAACAATAAAGAAAGTGAGATTTCATCTGCCAATTCCTATTGTGTTGGACATTCAGAGGGGTGTCTAAGCTGTGATTTTCTGGTGAAGATGTGGCACCTGTAGTCAATGCTCAGAACATGTCTTCTGTATTTTTCGGCATCATCTGTTGATCTGGAGCTGCTTTAAAACCCAGACTGAAAAGAAATCACCCCAAAGATTTATGAGATAAAATTATTGGTAGTATGCCATGTGATTTTAATTCTAAGATGAAAATACCCAGTTTGGGGAGTCGTCGTCGTCGTCGGCAGCCGTCCGTCTCGAGAGACGATGGCGTAGCTTCCTGAGAGTCTATCTGCACCGCCGAGAATGGCTGTGCAGTCCGATTCGGGAGTGACAATCCCTGCCGCACTTGGTACAGGTGAAGGCAGATGGCTGTTGTTGCTGCTGCTGACGCTGCTTCTGCCTCGATCTTTTCTGGACCGCCTCCTCGTTGCGCGCAGCCTCTGCACGTGACGTACCTTGCCTGACCGCGAGCCTCCAGGCTAGGCGGTCGTCTGCTTGAACTTCCCATGTGTTGAGATTGATGGAGCATTGTGTCATGTCCTTTTTGCAGATGTCTTTGAACCGCAGTTTTGGGCGCCCTGTCATCCTCTTGCCTTCTGCTAGCTCGCCGTAGAGGAGGTCTTTGGGGATACGGCCTGCATCCATTCTTTCGACATGGCCGAGCCACCTGAGGCGTCTCTCGCTAAGAACTGCATGCAAACTGCTCATATTGGCTCGCTTCAGCACCTCGGTGTTGGGGACCTTATCCTGCCAGGCGACATGCAGGACGCGTCGCAGGCACCTCATGTGGAAGCTGTTGAGTTTCCTTTCGTGCCTTGCGTAGGTGGTCCACGTCTCGCTGCCATAGAGGAGAGTGCTGAGTACGCAGGCTTGGTAGATGCGCAGTCTGGTTTTCTCAGTGAGGCTGGAATTGTTCCACGCTCGCCGGTTCAGTCTGGCCATAACTGTGGCTGCCCTGGCGATTCTCCGGTTGACCTCCAAGTCGACTGACAGAGAGCTCGAGATGGTGGACCCGAGGTAAGTGAAGTCGTTGACAACCTCCAGGGTGTATCCGTCGATGGTGATGCATGGGGGAGTCCCCGTGCCTTGAGCCATAACATTCGTCTTCGTCAGGCTGATGGCTAGTCCGAACTCCTTGCATGCGTGGGAAAGGCAAGTGACTAGCTGCTGGAGTCCCTCTTCGGAGTGTGATGTCAAAGCTGCGTCGTCGGCGAAGAGCATCTCATGGATGAGCACCTCTTTGACTTTGGTCTTGGCTCGTAGACAGGCCAGGTTGTAGAGCTTGCCATCAGATCTGGTGTGAATGAAGACACCCTCGCTGCAGTCCTTAAAGGCATATTGGAGGAGCATGGAGAAGAAGATTCCGAACAGCGTAGGCGCGAGGACGCAGCCCTGCTTTACTCCGCTGCTGACTGGGAAGGCCTCAGAGGTTGCGCCGTTGTAGGACACCGTGCTGTGCATGTTGTCGTGAAAGGACATGACCACAGCAAGCAGATGTGGTGGACAGCCAATCTTCCGTAGCAAGCTGAAGAGTCCGCTTCGACTGACCAGATCAAACGCCTTCGTGAGGTCAATAAAGGCGAGGTAGAGTGGTTTATGCTGCTCGTGACACTTCTCCTGCAGCTGGCGTAGGGAGAAGATCATGTCCACTGTTGATCGGCCAGCTCTGAAGCCACACTGGGACTCTGGGTAGACGCGGGAAGCAAGGGTCTGCAGGCGGGCAAGAGCGACCCGGGCGAATACTTTGCCGACGACGCTGAGGAGAGAGATGCCCCGGTAGTTGTTGCAGTCGCTGCGGTCTCCTTTGTTCTTGTACATGGTGATAATGTTGGCGTCTCTCATATCCTGGGGGATGTAACCCTCCTTCCAGCAGAGACAGAGTAGATGGTGGAGCGGCTGTAGCAGGACTGGTTTCCCGCTCTTTAGGATTTCTGGAGGGATTCCGTCGCTTCCTGGTGCTTTCCCGCAAGCAAGGCGGTCGATGGCTTTGCCGAGCTCTGCCGCAGTAGGTGGGGTGTCTAGCTCCTCCATGACTGGTAGGTCTGGGATGGCGTTAAGAGCAGTGTCTGTTACGGTGTTCTTCGTTGCGTACAGCTCGAGGTAGTGCTCGGTCCACCGCCGCATTTGCTGTTCCTGGTCAGTGATGACCTCACCTGTCTTGGACTTAAGGGGGGCGATCTTGGAGGGGATTGGGCCTGTTGCCTTCTTGATACCCTCATACATTCCTCGTGCGTTGCCTATATCGGCGGCTTCCTGAATGCTTCTGCACAGGTTTAGCCAATAGGTGTTGGCACAGTGGCGGGCGGTCTTCTGGACTTTGTTCCTGGCAGCCCGTAGAGCTTGAAGTGTACTGGGAGTGGGCGTGACCTTGTAAGCCAGTAGGGCCTTCCTCTTAGCCTCGATCACGGGTTCCATTTCTTCCCAGTGAGCCTCGTACCAGTCAGCGTTCTTCCGCTCTTTCTTCCCGTAAGCAATAATGGCGGAGTTGTATATGGCGTCGCGGAGACGTGGCCAATTGGATTCGATAATGTCATCTGCCGCCACTCCCTCGCCGAGTGCATCTTCCATCTTGTTGATGAATTGCTGGGTCTTAACTGGGTTGCTGGCACAACTGGTGTTGATGCGTGGGCGACCCTTCATCTTGGAGTGGTGCAACCTCTTCGGCATTATGCGCACCTTGCTTACCACGAGGGCATGGTCCGTGTCGCAGTCTGCACTGTGGTAGCTGCGGGTGAGGAGGGTGCTGCCAATATCCGTTCTTCTGGTGATGACGAGGTCAAGCTGGTGCCAATGGCGGGAGCGGGGGTGCCTCCATGACACCTGGTGGATCTCTTTGCACTTGAAGAATGTGTTTGTCACGCACAGGCCGTGGTGACACAAAAGCTCAAGCAGTTGCTGACCATTCTCATTGATCTTTCCTCTCCCAAAGTTTCCAAGGCAGGTGGGCCAGGCCATGTGGTCGGCTCCTACTCTTGCGTTGAAGTCTCCAAGGAGATAGAGAGCGTTACTTCTGGGAATCTTGGATAACGCTTCGTCCAGTGCATGGTAGAACTGTTCTTTCTCTTCGGTGGTGGCGCAGAGGGTTGGGGCATACGCGCTAAGAATGCTGACTGGGCCGAAAGTTGTTGACAATCGGAGGGTAAGTAATCTCTCTGTGCCTCCTGTGGGTGGCTCTATGGAGTTAACAAGTGTGTTCTTCACAGCGAACCCAACACCGCGCTGTCTTGGTTGGTCCGGAGACTTCCCTTGCCAGTAGAAGGTGTAGTTGGTTTCTCTGATACTTCCGTTGTCGGCCAACCGGGTCTCCTGTAGAGCCACAATGTCGATGTTTAGTCGTGCCAGTTCCCTATCGATGACAGCGGTTTTCCTGGCACCCTTGATCCACGGAAGGTCTGCAGTAAGTCCGGGGCACATGGTCCTGATGTTCCAGCTAGCGAGGCGAAGAGCCGGAGGCTTCTTTCTTGTTGTTTGCTTGGAATTAACTGGTGCGGGTGTTTTGTGGCCCACTTTTCGAGAGGCGCCTCTCTGATCCCCATGCACCCAGTGGGGCAGGCGAGCCATGGCGAGACGGTAGCTGTCCAGTGAGGTGCGATGACCTCTCCCACCGTCAGAGGAGACCCCTGGCGCTCGTTTCCTTCGCCAATCGGATGAGCTTATAACCGGTATCTGTCTCCTCCCGTGTTGAGTCGACATCTTGCGATGACGCTGGAGTGTCCTCTCAAGTGAAACTGAAGCTACAAAGCCTGGGCAGGGTGATATGGAGGGTCTGCTGTTGCCCATGCAGCAGACCCCCCCCTCTCTTCGCAGCTGAAGGGTCCAAGGGAAAGACAAAGTCAATACAGCTTGGCTTCAGGTGCGCCGCAGGAGTTGCCGGCGTTGACTACAATGTCAAACCGCCTTAGGGACTCCGGCTCCTGATTTTCTGTCGGGGTTTACTCCCTTAGCCTTTCCCCTGAAGAGGTATGCCGCAAGGCAGCGGAGGTTTTTTGGAGTCAGAGTTTTCCTTCTCTGATTTTAGAGATGTCCTTCCTCTTTCCTCCTTTACAGTCTTGAGGGCAGCATTTACAGGCTAAAATAGAAAACTGGCAGTGTAACCTTCTAAGCAGATACTACCAATACCCTGCTTGGGTATACTCACCCAACAATAAACATCTCTTAAATGTCCTCCAAGTGCCATGCCTCGAATTAGTAAATGGCAGTGCAATGACAGCCAAACATTTGGATCAGTTTCACTAAGTAAACCACCAACACAAGTATGTTTTTAAAACAATAGAATAGTGTCTCATTTTATTAAAAATAATAACTATTTTTAAACAACTTACCAGCAACACTGAATAAAAACCTGGCTGTGTTTCCCACTGTTTCAACTGCTCCTCAGCTGGCTTTAACACAGCAGTATCCTAACTGGTGGCCTGAGTTAAGACTTGAAGAACAACAGTGCTGGCACTATTGAGATCCGTGGAAACCAATTGGCTCAGTCCGAATAGCCCGGCTCTCCAGCTTCCACTGTCCAACACGAAGTGGCGTCGGTTGGTCCCGCGCCCCACGCTTGCAAGTCCACGCGCCGCCGCCCACTGATGCCGAAAGCGGCTTCTAGGAACGCGCCATGTTCTGAGTCGCAGCTCTAAACGATGCGGACGCTAGAATATCGCGTCACAGACATCCACAGCAATAAAAAAGATCAAAATACTGATACACAAAACAACACAAATGAATCTCAAAAAGCATTACGCTAAGTGAAAGAAGCAAAGCATAAAAGTCTACATGAAGTTCTAGAAAATGCAAAATTATAGAGACAGAAAGTAGATCACTGGTTGCCTTGGGCTATGGGGCTAGAGGAAAGGATGATACAACAAGACACAGGATAATTTTTAGGGAGATGGAAATGCTTTAATCTTGATTCAATAGTAGTTATGCTACCGAAAAGCAATTTGGGGTCCTGCTGCCTGCCGCCACCCTCTAGGCAAAATTCCAGAAGCAAAGGTTTGGTGATAAAGAAAGTCTATCCAGTCACAGCTTCAATTACTTAAGCCTATCAATTAAGGCTAAACTCTAACACCTGGGCCCTGCTATCATTTCCCCCTGTTTTAATCACCTTATTTCTATAGGGCTAGTTACAAACTAAAACAGCATAAAATACAAAAACTACACAACTTTGGAAGAATGACAGGCTTCTGCCTCATAGCCTGTTCCCTCTAGAACACCCAAAGAATAAACCAGGGACCCTCTGCCAGGCCAGCCCAATCCTTTAGAAAAATAGGAAGCCCCACACTTTGTTCTTCCACAGAGACACGAACTTAACAATATACTGTCTAAAAACGCTTTAAGAGAACTCCAGAAACCAGTTAAAAAGTCATAATATCCCAGGAAAGTGCAAAGCCAAAACCAGCTACATTAAAATGGTTAAAAAAATTATTTCACCCATGAGAGCCCCTCCCCTAAGCCAGCACAGAAACAACCTTAAAGAAATGAAGACCTAATAATTATGAGACAAAAATAAAAACGACCATCTTAAATAAGTTCAATGAACTTCGAGAGAAAACAGACAACTAAGGAAAATCAGGAAAATGATGCATGAACAAAATGAAAATATCTTAAAAAACAGAACTTCAGGAATTGAAGAATATAATAATTCAATTAAAATATTCACTAGGAGGACTTCTGGCCAAGATGGAGGCATAGACAGACATGCGGCGTCTCCCTCCACAACTAAGAAGGAATACAACTACCTCAAAACCAGAAACAACTATAAGCTCCAGAAAATCAAAGTGCATGGAAGTCCAGCAAACAAAGATATGACCTGCAACCAGGACCACCCTATTCAGCTGCACGTTTACATACTACATAAAACACTTTTAACTTTGAAATAACTGTAGGCTGAGAAAAGGGAATCAAAGTTGCAAAGACACGACCTGAGTTCTGCACGTCCCCTCACAGCGTCCTTACGTGTTCTTGCCTATAGAATATTTATACACATATAAATACACATACAGACACATATACATATATATTTATACACATATACATGAAAAATAGGCATCCATATGCAAATATGTGTGTATATATAACATGTTATTAATATGAATGAGGGAAACTACTTGGAATAGAATTGGAAATCTATTCGTCAAATTATCAGCTGTAATATAAATATGAAACAATATGTATGGCACATGTAGCCACGAGTGTCTCACTTGGAGCCGTCGGGTAAATGTGTTGTAGAGTAATTACATAATGTTGGCCTTCTCTGCTATTAGAGAACGATGGAGCTCTATTGATTATCCTGTAGGATAGGAAGAGGCCGAAAACACGGCTCATTCGGGTGCCTACGTTTTTAACGTTTGGGGAGTACCCAGTGGAAATAATATACCATCCTGGGTTTCAAGCTTCAAGCCATTCACCTGGCCTCTCTTCCCTTTAAGATTGAGTCTGCATTTGACCCCTTGGTTTGCATGTTTTCTAAGACAAACATGAAGAACCAGGAAGGGAAATCAGCCTGATGCCATTTGTGTCTTACACCATCCCTGAAGCATACTTAATATTGTCAGGCATGTCCAAAGCAACACATAAGTTACACCATAATGTTGAATATGTAGGATTTTATTTGTCTCCTTTATATCTTTGTATAACCTAAGTATTCTTTTAAAAAAATTCAGCACATGGAATTGTAATGATGCTTTGAAAAATGGAAACTGAGTATGAATTGTGTACATTGTGTTACAAATTAGGAATTCAGATTTGCATTAAGCATTTGCAAATTTGAAACTCAACTAAATGGAATGAATCAAGATGAATTATTCTGTGGCTTTCAAAATTGAAGAAGACCTTATATAATTAAACCATTATATGATGCATTACCCTGGCTGGTTTGGCTCAGTGGATTGAGCGTCGGCCTGCGAGCTAAGTGTCGCTGGTTCGATCTTCCAGTCAGGGCACATCAGAGAAGGAAAACTCTGATTCCAAAAAACCTCCGCTGCCTTGCGGCATACCTCTTCAGGGGAAAGGCTAAGGGAGTAAACCCCGACAGAAAATCCGGAGCCGGAGTCCCTGAGGCGGTTTGACGTTGTAGTCAACACCGGCAACTCCTGCGGCGCACCTGAAGCCAAGCTGTATTGACTCCATCTTTCCCTTGGATCCTTCAGCTGCGAAGAGAGGGGGGGTCTGCTGCATGGGCAACAGCAGACCCTCCATATCACCCTGCCCAGGCTCTGTAGCTTCATCGCAAGATGTCGATTCAACACGGGAGGAGACAGATACCGTGTCACTCCCGAGTCGGACTGCACAGCCATTCTCCGCGGTGCAGATAGACTCTTAAGAAGCTACACCATCGTCTCTCGAGACGGACAGCTGCCGACGACGACGACGACGATATGATGCATATTATAAAATATTTTGACATTCATTACATATTTTGGAGTCTCCAAGTTTCTAATTATTTTTAGGAAATTTGATGTGTGTATAATTTAATGTTTGTGTGGTTTATGAGTTTTTAAATAATACAGTGTTAAACATGGAACATATTATTTGAAGTATTTATTACCCATCTCTGACTTTGCTTTATTTGCTAGTGTCACATTTTCTAGCCTTAGGTTCACATAATCTGAACCATTTTAATTAAAGAGTACACATACTTAAAAAAAAATCAAATAGTATACAGTAGTCCCTCTCTATATCGTGATTCACTTATCATGGCCTTGCTGTATCGCAGGATTTTAAAAAATATTATATTTAATTATTTATTGAGGATTTTTTGCTATATCGTGGGATTTTGCGGTACTATATATGTATGTTGTTAAAGTTACGTAGGTTTAAGAGTGTAGAATAGATGTAAGGTTCCTACTTCGTGGGAGGGGGTGATCTAGAACGTAATACTTTACTCTCAATTGCGGGTGTCAGAGCCAGACAAAAATGGGTTTAAATTACTAGTACTACCTCTTAATTTGCAATGTGTCCCTTTGGCCAATTCATTTAATTTCTCTGAATCTTAGAAATAACAATAGCTATTTGGCAGAGGTGTTGGGAGGATTAATTTATCTACATGACTATAAAACAGCACAGTGTCTATCATAGTAAGCAGTTAACAAATGGCAGTTATTACAGTTGTTGATTCGTAGAGTGCCTTCCATTTCTGTTACTCGCAAATAATGGAATGATACAGTATTACAGCATGATTTACTAACTATTAAAGGTATCTGAGACTCACTGAGTCTATTTCAAGATGAGAAACCTAAAATACAGAGGTGTTAATAAGCTTGGTCCCCATGTGACAGAAAATTAGCTTAACTAACTGCTTTGTAATAATTGGTTGTATGTCATAAGGCATGGAGTTTCATTGCTAAAGGCTCTAATAAGCCTTCTGAAAACCCTAAGAGAACCTGGACGTTCCTTAAAGGAAGTTGACCCATGCTTAGTCTCATATTAAGTGGAACCACATACGTTAAATAATGCATGCATTTCAGACCATTCCTGGAACTCAGTGACTAAGCATGGAGACAAAGAGCATCGGATCACACACCTTTAGACTTGTTGTTTACTGCAAGTGCCAGTAAATTTTTTCAGCACTAAACACAACATGTTGAGTACTCTTTACCAACATACTCTAAAAGTTTTGATCAAAGGCCTTATGTTGATATTTTTTACCTACGTGAAGTCTAAAGAGTTTCAGAAGGGAATAGACAAAGTATTAAAGGCTATTCCCAAGAAGCGTACGCCATGGCACTGAGATTATGAACTGCTTCCTGCTGGGGATGGCAAGACAACTGGGCTACAGATAGATCTGCTGCTGGCAAGTGTCCCTGTTCGTCAAATCATTGCTATTTAAGGCATTTTCCCATTGTGGTTTTTATTGTGTAAAGTGAACATATTCAAACTAGAATATAAATCTTAAGTGATCATAGTGAAGAATTTGGAGGACTATTCTTTCACAAAATTGAGTATATGATATCCTGAGGTGTCATTGCATTCTTTGGAAGATCTTACAGCTACTACAATAAAAAGACAGAAAGTCTCAATTATGTTAATTTATCAGCCTCAGTACAGTAGCTGTTTTTCACCATGTTATTTATTTCTAAGTGGATTTGAAATAGCAAAAACAGAAGTTCAAGAATTATATGTTCATTACATAATATGCTAATTGAGACTTTTACAAACTTGGGTTCACATAATAAAAGTACTTTACTTATATTGGGTGTATAACTATTAATCCACTCATTTATTAAGCATCAACCTCATTTAAGATAATGAAGGTAATGGGAAGTTCAAAAGTACTGCGTGATGGTTGGGTGAATTTGAGTATGTTTCTTGTGCATTTCGAGCTTTAGTTTTCTCATTTATTTCAGTGAAATGGAAAAATATAGGGCCATAGATGGAAAGGATTAAATGATATACATAAAGGTACTTGGAACAGCCTTTCAACTAGAGTCGTCGGCAGCCGTCCGTCTCGAGAGACGATGGTGTAGCTTCTTAAGAGTGTATCTGCACCGCCGAGAACGGCTGTGCAGTCCGACTCGGGAGTGACACGGTATCTGTCTCCTCCCGTGTCGAATCGACATCTTGCGATGACGCTGGAGTGTCCTCTCCAGTGAAGCTGAAGCTACAGAGCCTGGGCAGGGTGATATGGAGGGTCTGCTGTTGCCCATGCAGCAGACCCCCCCTCTCTTCGCAGCTGAAGGGTCCAAGGGAAAGACGGAGTCAATACAGCTTGGCTTCAGGTGCGCCGCAGGAGTTGCCGGTGTTGACTACAACGTCAAACCGCCTTAGGGACTCTGGCTCTGGATTTTCTGTCGGGGTTTACTCCCTTAGCCTTTCCCCTGAAGAGGTATGCCGCAAGGCAGCGGAGGTTTTTTGGAGTCAGAGTAAGCCTTAAGTTACTATTAGTCCTCCTTCTTTTCTTTTCAGGAACTGAGATTCCTTCGATGGTTACTAGTTTTACTAGCAAGTACCAAAGATGATTTTTTATTCTTTCTCTGCATGTGACCCACCTTTACCGATTCCTCTTGTTCTAATAGTGTCCTCTGGTTTTCAAAAAGATCAAGAGTATTTTGTGTGGAGATTTATACAACGAGCAAGTGAAGTGGCTTTCTCAGAAACTTACATTGGGAAAGTTAGGTACTTGCATACTTATCTAAAGGTAGAAATCCCCAAGTCTTGAGTTCTTAGGACATTTCCGAAGAATATTCCGTAGGACATCCTATTTAACTCAGGATTGCCTCTGCTTCGTTACAGCCTTAACCCCCTTAGCTAGCAGTGCATATTCTGTTCAGCATGTTCAGATGTATTTTCTAATGCTTTCAACAAGTCTGCAGCTGTCCTCTACTCACCATTACTTTTATAACAGTGAACTGGTAGCTTTCCAGTTTCATATATTATATTTAAAAAAATTTTATTTATTGATTTTAGAGCGAGAAGGAGGGGCATAGATTTGTTGTTCCACTTATTTATGCATTCATTGATTGCTTCTTGTATGTGCCCTGACTGGGGAATGAACCCACAACCTTGGTGTATCATTGAGGCTCTAACCAACTGAGCTACTGGCCAGGGCTATTATCTTTTCATTTACCTAACTTCTTCTTCTTAATTCATCTAGTGATTTGCTTGCTTGGTTTCTCCAATATTTTCATTTTTAAAAAAGCAATGGATTTGTCATATAACACATCATTTCAACTTGTGCATCTAGTGAATGAACGATCTGGTTTTCTACTAAAATTTTATGTGTAATCAATTATGCTTTTAGAATGACACATTTCCTATCATTCATCCCTTACACAGGGCTACTCTTCATATAATGGCAGGGACATTTTTGTTGTTGTTCTTGTTGCTAAATCTTTTCCCCTCTTTGTCTTTGGTACACTCAGTTTGTGTGGCTGTTACAATGAAGACTTCTTTAAGTGGTGATTGTCTGTTAATCTGCCCTTCATAGCCCTGGGACCAGTGAGCCCCTCAGTCCAGGGACTACTACATCTTATATTCTATTCATCTTTGCATCCCTCTTACATAACAGCTCCTGGCACGTGGTTGACACTCAGTAAATCCTGAATGAATTTATTCTTTGAGGATTCATTCTTACTTTGTGTATTGCTCAGAGATCTAAACATTTGTTTGGGGCTCTAACTTAATGTTTGGGGCTCTGTTTGTCATGTTTGGAGCTTAGTTTGTCCATTTATTATTGGAGTGTATAATTGTGTCCTTTCGTAACACTGATTTTTGTAATCTCCTATAATATGATATCCTGTTTGGGTAGCTTCCGTATTAGCATGTGGATTATATTTTTTCACTAATTAGTATAGATATGAAGAGAAGAGCCCTTTGCAACAGTTTGATGTGCCCACATCTACACTTAGCTTCTACAGAATTCTATCCTGTTTCCTCCCTATTATTTTTGTACCTGCTTAAGTTCAGAAGTTTCTAAGTTGGGTTCAGAATTTACATTATTGGCACGAGTGTCAGCTCTGTACCAGGTTAGGCAGAGGATGAAGGCACACAGTTTGTGGTAGTAGGCTTATGCCATACTGCCCTGGACCCGTGCAGAGGCTGCCGTCAGAGCCCAGCGAAAGCACACCTCATGGACACCTAAGGGGGAGTGAAAGCCTGGGGAGGGGGTCAGGGAAGGCAAAGGGGAGAGAAGGCATTTCTGGCAGAGAAGAGGGAAGACAGAGGTAAAGGTGGAAGAGCCATGTGCTCTGAGTGTGGTGTGGGTGAGATTACCTGGATCAAAGAGTGTCCAGTGATGTCACCTCAGCACTCAGAGGGATCAGGGCTCAGCTCCGTGGCCTAGAAGGCCATGGTACTGAAGGCCCAGACTTGATCCTGTAAAGCAGCTTCTATATCCAACACTTTACCTCCTTCCTTGTTTTGATTTCTGTCCAAGATTCCTGTAGTAGAGTGGTTAAGGGCGTGGCCTTTGGAGCCAGACCGCCTGGTTTGAGTCCTCGCTCTGCCACTTAATTGCTGTGTGACTTTGAGAAACTGTGCAGTTTCCTCTTCACTCATGCAGAGATGATTGAAGTACCTTCTTCATTCAAATTGTTCCAGGGATTATATGAGCTCATGTTCTATGATGCATAAATGGCAGCTGACACTGGATGTATGTTTGTTACTCTGAAATGAATTGCCACAGCTAGATAGACAATCACATTCTGAGAAGCCTCTGCTATGGCCCCCAAATTAGTTAGCACCTTGATGAATGTCAAACTTTCTTTTCAGAATCAGATTTCTATTTTGAAATTTAAAAAAAATGTAATTAAATGTATTGGGGTAGCATTGGTTAATAACATTATACAAGTTTCAAGTGTACAATTCTATAATATATCATCTGTATACTATTTCATTGGGTGCTCACCAGTTAAATTTGTTATGTTATCTTCCCTTGTGTTTATTGTTTGTTTGTTTTTTAAAGCTTTTGAAGAAACAAAGTGGCTTTATTTGCTCACTCTTTTTTCCTTCCGAACTGGAAGAATATGGATTTTCTTAGAAATTATAAGCATTAGGCTTTGGGATGCAGAGGCTATTGGAAATGAAGAAGGAGGCTGGGAGCTGCTGGTGATTGTGCTAAGTCTTTCCATCTGCTACCCAGGAAGGATTAACAGGAGGAATCTCAGAAACGTTTGCTTCCTAAGGTTCTTGAGCCAGTAATTGAATGTAGTGTAACACAGAATAGACTTCTTCTGCCTTCTGATGCTTAGATTCTGGAAATCATACTCTTTGGCTTTGACTGCTCCACAGCATATTATTACATATAAAATTTTTGAAATGAATTCATCTTACTGTTATTTCAAGTTATCTACCCTAAAAACAATTTACTTGGCTTTTATAACCCTTAGTTAGTTGGAAAATATTCCACAAATGCTAGCTTCCAGGGCCCTGAGGAGTTGCCAGTTTTTTCCATTTGAATATTCTAGAATCCTGATACCATCAATCTTTGACAGCTAACTCACTCAAAATTTTCCTGACTATATAGACTACAACACTGATGGCATTTAAAGCATTGCTTTTATTTTGTTTTGGGAGATTGATTTTTAAAACTATGTCAATTAGGATTATTTTGAAAGTAAATTGTTTAAAAATAGTCCCTTTTTCATAAACAGAATATTGGAAAGCCTAGTGAATCACATTTTTTTGTTATCAAAATAGAAACATTTGATATGATCTGACATGAAACTAAACAGAGAAGGCCATCAGTTACTTCTTAAAATGATTTCTTATACAAGTATTATTCTTGAATTCTTGATTTCTCTGTTTTTTGAGTTTCCTTTCCCTTTGGAAGGGTCTGTTCTGTAGTTAGTGAAGGGACATGTCTGTCTTCGGGCAATGGCCTAATCTCTGTGGCCATATGTGCAAAAGCAGTATAATTACAATGTAGTATTAATTGGACCATGTGACTGTTTTTGTTTTAATTATTTGAAATTATCTTATCTTTTCATTCCTTAAAGCATGTTAATGGATGAACCTTGGGTATCATGTTTATGCCATTTCTATGGAGTTAAATATGTGCACATTTACATAAAGTTGGTAAACATATTTTGCTTCTTTTTATAATGTTATAGATAGATGTTTTTCTCTCTCAAACATTAATTTAGGCCCGAGTAAATCATATATTTATAAAGAATCGATTCTTTACATTTTGCTTAATTTATAGAACATGTTGGATTGTAGATCTCTCTAGTTGAGGAGGTATCACTCAGGGTTGACATGATGGCTTGTTACAAATTTTCAGATTTAATTCTTAATAAATGAGGGATTTCCATACCCTTATGCACATTCTGTTTGAATAATTTGGTAGGCAATTCAGTGATGGGTACCCATTTTCACTAAATACATGTACTTGGCAGACTGTATGTAGAAAATGGCATTTATCTGTGTTCAGATTTTAACTTTTGTCTCCCTATTTTTTCAGTTGTTTTTATTTCAGTTGCTGCGAGGGCTGTCTTACATCCACCAGCGTTATATTTTGCACAGAGACCTGAAACCACAGAACCTTCTGATCAGTGACACGGGGGAGTTAAAGCTGGCAGATTTCGGTAGGAAAGCAGTTAATTACCAGTCTATTTTGTCGCCCTGTGAGAATGCCAGGCAGATGGTGGCACTGCATTTGCTTAGGTGCAATTCTTCTATCATTAGAGATTATGGTATTATTTTTTCAGGAATGAAGGAATTTTTTTTTTTTTTATGATTAACATCATGCTTGGTGGATTTTTAAAAATTTCAAACTGCTTGTTAGAGTCTTAAGTAATCATAAGCCTAAATCACATCTCGTATAATTCCACAGGAAAACTGTAAAATTTTGAACGTAAAATATATTTAAAGATATGTAATTGTTTTTATTTTTTGTTATGAAAATGTTAAACATTTAAAAGTAGAAGGTTAGTATAATGAACTCCCATTACTCATCACCCAGCTACAACAATTACCAATATACTGTATACTTAAAGAAAGTGGAAGTTAAGCCTCTGGAGTTTTTCAGGGCATAACAAAATATGTTCAAAAGTATGTGGTGCCTTAAGGTTTTAATAATTTAAAAATCTAGGGGCAGTGTTAATCTTTCTGGAAGTGACTATTGTTTTAAAAATTCTCAATAATTTTATAAAAATGGATTCTCATTTGAAAGTAGGTTCCTGGCCTGGAGCCATTTGAAGTCATCTCTTTAAACACTTCGAGGTTTAAGGAAACACTTTAAGGTTGGCATCTTCCAGCAGAGAAACTTTCTTCCAAACACTGTCTCGAGCACCCAGAGAGGAGCAAAGTGCTGGTATCGCCCTTGCTGGCTGCCCTCCCTTCATCAAGTCTGACGTTTCTACATGTCCCTGGCTCTGTAACACCAGAATGTGCTGCATTGATTCCCAGCACCAGGGAATGCTGATGGCAGCATGATGTGTTGACATTGCCTTGCCTCAATTATTTTTGAATACATATTCTGATTAGAAATTTGTTCCATTAAGAGTGGAATGGAAATATTACCCTTGGGACATGAAGACGCCTGAGGTTGAGCTATGGGCTTTTGCTGAAATATGATTAGCTTTTCCTACTCTATCTCCACCCCTCCCGATAAATAAAAGAAAGCAGGCGATGTTTATTTCTTATTTCAGGGTTAGTAGACTATTCAGTATCTTTGGGACTAATCTACTCTGTTGGGTGTTGTATATTATTTTCTTTTACATTTGAAATACAACAAAGGTTAGCATTTGTATTTTGCGAAACATTGTCATTTGTCCTCATGTAGTTTGGTAAAAATGATTACTGTGTGTGTGTTGTTTGTTGCAGATTTTAGCATCCGGACAGTACTGGGTCTTTCTGTTACAGGGTAGAAAATAATGAGAGAGTAGGTGGGAGCAGAAATTTGCAATTACTCACATTCAAGATTATTGGATTTGTTATGAACATATTTGAAGTCTGTCATATCAGTACATTAATAAGGATTTATAGTAATTTCCTTCTTGTGTATTAATATGCTATAAGATATATGTTGGAATAAATTATTAAACATTCAATTTTATTGAACATATTTTTCTTAAGTATTTTTAAAATACATTTTTATGGAGTTGATTTTGTCTTTATAACCAAGGGTATAATAGAATTGTGTGTAGGTGTTTACTAGTGGTCATTTTTTAATTTTATGATGATATGTTTACTATAACAGTTAAGTTTATTTTAAAGGATTCTTATGGATCTTTAAAACTGACATTTTATAATATCAGATTCATAAATAAATGTAAATGTAATTTAAATAACTTAGAAAGTTTTAAAGAAAATTTAGGAAGTATGAACAACTCAGAGATAATAAATATTAACATTTTTGCTGTATGTTTTCCAAGTACTTTTTCCTCCTCTCTTTTCTTTCTTCTTCCACCTGTTACAAATCCTCAGAAACCAAACATTGTTTTGTAAGTCATTTTCACATAAGAATATGTTATGAACACTTTTGCATATTATCAAATGTGAAAAAATCTTTTGTAATGGTTTAGATTTTTCTTTAAATAGCCAAAGCTCAGTCTCTATTCCATCATTTACCAACTAAAATTCTAGTTCTTTCTCATTCACTATGATGCACAGTCCTGTATGGAGCATCATTGCAGAGAAAGCTGTAGCTGCTGCAATTGCAATGTTGAGTCTTTTAAAGCATATAATTCTTTAGACCAGACCGCTCTGCAGAAACGTGGTGTGATGCCTGCCCCTCGGCACCAGGGGCTGACCCAGCTTGCCGGGGACACACACTTGGCATGCGTCCTGCACCCAAAGTGTAATGAGCAAGATTCTTTCACCAACTGACAATTTCCCCCAATTAATTGTGCATTATTTTTGTCTTTTAATTTAAGACATGCAATTAACTATGATTTACTGCACTGGGGCACGTGTTTGTGTCTAAGATGAAGAAACACAGTGAAATCTGCAGAGAAATGAGACAGTCAAAATTGGGTGGTGCCAGGCAGCAGGACAATTAGAAAATCAGGTCTTAATTCAGATTTGACGTATGAAGAGCTTCAGAAACAGTTTCTTTGTCCTACATCCTTCTTGCCTGTGAAAAATACCACAGTTTCCATTAAAAGAGACAAATGAAATCTGCATGGTTATTGCTCCCATATTGTAAATGCTACTACCTTTATTAGAAAAATATATTGGGGAAAAGACACTAAATTTTATTGAGTTTATTCTAGGTGCTAGACACTTAGATATTTTTGTTTCATTTTTTTCTTCAACTTAGTAAAGTCTAGTAACATATTTTTGAGAGAGACTTGAGGTTCAGGGACGGTTAGGATGTTGCCCGGGCTTGATCACACGGGTCTGTGGTTGAAAAGCTGGAATTCAGATTCTTGATCTGTAGCCTTCAATCTTAGGTGGCCCAGGGCCTGTGTAATTATACACACAGACATGTTACCTTACAGAGCTGCCTAATTTCTAGTAAATTATCAATCATTACACATATATATGTAATTTTCTACATACAACAAATATGACACCCATGCTATGAAAATAAATCGCACTAATACCCACCCCCCAAAAAAGAAAGAATCACATAATTGAAAGAACATTTTGTCATTTGACTAATTAACTAGTAATGAGTGAATTTCACCTGAGTACTTTGGAGATTTTTACCTGCCGGCCAAGGTAAACCACAAGTTAATGTATTTGTGGACCTGTTCAGGTTTAAACAAGGGCAGCTCTGAATTCCAGGTGGTCAGAATGCTGTAACTTTTTTTTTTTTCTTTTCCTTGTAAGAAAAGTCATATTTAAGCACTCACCAGAGGCTTATTTTCTATATGCCATTTGAAAAAGTAAATTGCATATGGCTTAGAGTCACTATGTCTTTCCTAATGCAGAGGTTTGTCCTGCCTGTGTATAATAAAATAATAAAAGAATGTAGAGGCATTCAAGCTCACTTCTAAAGAGGGGTACATCTTTACATTTTCTTTGAGAAAAGTACATCTCAAGTCTCTTACCCAGCCTTTGTCTTCCCCACCTTGCTCCTTTTTGCCTACTCTGGTATGATCAAACCCAAATTTGTCCTTTATCAGGCCCTTCTACTTAGCCTTCCTCTTTGCTTGAAATTCTCTTCCTCCGCTTCTCACTGTGGCTGTCACTTTCTCTCTCTCTCTCTTTTTTAAAGATTGTATTTATTTATTTTTAGAGAGAGGGGGAGGAAGGGAGAAAGAGAGGAAGAGAAACATCAATGTGTGGTTGCCTCTCACTTGCCCCCAACTGGGGACCTGACCTACAACCCAGGCATGTGCCCTGACTGGGAATTGAACCAGCGATTTTTTGGTTCATAGGCCAGTGCTCAATACACTGAGCCACACTAGCCAGGATCACTTTCTCATCATACAGATCATAAATCAGATGTCGCCTGCTCAAAGAGGCCACCTTTCCAAAAATCAAAACTTTCCCATTACTACCATCCAGTTTAACTTTTTCATTAGCAGTTACAGGGCATTGCAATTTTTTTTTTTAATTCTACTACTTGTATGTTCCTTAAGGACGGGGACTTGGCCTTTCTTGCTTACTCATTTGTGCTTTGTATAGACATGCTTAGCACATAGTAGCTGCTCAGTAAACATTGATTGAATGAACAAAAAAAATGCATGACTACAATGATTATTAGCATTAAGACTAAGACCCACCTGGATTTACTAGTTTCTGCCTTATTTATTTTAGTAAACCAGCAGTTTACAAATTAATTCTCTCTTCATCTGAGCTGTCCTGGCTGGGCACAGTCAAGAATGTAAATGGAATTTGGTGACTTTAGATAGTGTTGGAGCTTCACATGTGCGGAGGCTCTTACACAGTAGGCTCTACATACCTGCTTGGTATTTACTGTATTTGTAACCTCAAGCTGCAGAAACAAATTTCAATGAGTTAATGTGCACATGTACAAAAGATGTATAAGATTTGAAGCTCCTACTCTGCAGACCTTTAATGATAGTCAAATTGTATTGTTGTTGAGATCAACATGTGTTGAGTGTTGAATTAGGAGACCTGGCTCTGTCTATAAGTAGCTTGTGACATTCTAGAGGTCATTATTTGTGAGGTTTAAAAAAAACCCTGAACGAAATCATTTATACCCTCTAAGCCTTAGCCTCCTCATCTGAAAAATAAGAGCATTGAACTGCTACTTTCTAAGACCCTTTTCAGTGCTGGTTTTTTTTTTTATGTGGTATACTTTGAAATTATTAACTTATTTTCTAATAACCAGATATTCGCAGGTGGATAAAAATCAGTCCATTGATTCTAGAATCAATGCTACATCTTGCCCTAGAATCTAATTTTTTTTCTAGCTTCTGGAAGTTCCAATAGACGAGAGTCACACTTTTGTGATATGCATTGAGATCACATTAAAAGCAAGTTATTGAAGTATGAGAAGTAAATGCATAAGTAAATTCACCGAGAAATTGATGTTCATTTGCAGTATGATAGTATGAAAACCGAAAGGTATTTTTTCATGTAAATGAGATTAAAACAAAAATAGATGAGTCCGTAGAGTTATAGCTTCCTGCAATTCTTGCAAGATAATGATGGTGTCATTCACAGTCCCCAGCCATTCCTCTGCTATTTTTAAGGTTCATGGCCTTGCTATATGGAAGGACAGCTGGGCTAAATTTGCCCCTGTAAAAAAGAGACAGTGACAATTCTGTAATAGAAGCATTTAACATCTTGCTTTATTACACTGACTTTCCTAATGGAGGAACCGAGTTAAATAGCCCAGTGGTTTTAATCAAGTAAAATTACACAGGTCTCTTTCCCACCAGAGGTCTAAAATATTACCATCCTAATGTTGCTAGTTTCCTCCTCCTGGCTGTTCCTTGTCTTAATTTGAGAAGGGAAATTATTGTAAATCACATTTTAGCTTAATTTGCAGAACACACCAGAGCGGGTAACTCCGCAGAGGCCATGGTGAATGTGGGTGTGTTTATAATGTGCCTCTCAGAATTCACAGAAGAAATAGTAGAAAACAAGGAAGTCAAGGGCCTTCAGAAGCAGAGAAGTCTCTCAGTTTGATAAATATAGTCTCTGAATAAAAGCCTGTTAGTCCCCAAAGTATAGACTTTTAAACTATTTTGTTATCATTAGCATATAAAATTAACCATTGAAGCCATAGTTATAAATTCAAGATTAGGTATCACTTAGTCCATTTGTTATGGCCTGTAGGATTCAATTTTGCTGTATCTTTGTTTTGGAATACGTTTTCTATTTGCAAAAACATCTTTATTATCTAATGAGGTTATCTCTCTATTTTTAAAAAAGCCCTTTGAGCAGTTTAATGCATAAGCACTTTTATTGAAAGGTTCAGGAAGATGCTTTTATATAGACCTGAAAACTGGTGCTACAATATGAACCAAAGAAAGAGATCCTTCTAATTTTTCAAGGATTCATTAAACTCCAAATCAAAATGTGCATATCTTAAAATCTATCAGATTATCAGGATTACATGTTAGGTATAATTTTGATTGTGAACTAGACAAGGTTATTTTCCCTGATTCATTATTTTAATGATGTGGTAACCCTTTTGAAAAAGAAATTGTCATCTCTCTGATCACTTAGCTTCATTATTTAAATCTTGTTTAATGTTCCACCCTCTCCTCAAAAATTTTCTTGCATTCAAGAGGGATGATGCTGACATTTAATTGTATTGTTTTGTGTTATCACAATGTAACTTTTCTCAGGTATGCTTACATGTTATATATATGAGAGATTTTTTTCCCCCCTCTTTTTAAATAGTTTTTATTTTTAAGTTCATAGTAAAATTGAACCAGAACTACAGAGAATTCCCATATGCCTTTGCACCTACACCTGGACAGCCATCCCCATTATTACCATCCCCCACCAGAGTGGTACATTATAATTGATGAACCTATGTTGACATGTCAGTATCAGCCAAAGTCCTTAGTTTACATTAGGGTTCACTCTTGGTGTTGTGCATTCTATGGGTTTTGTTAAGTTATAATGACATGTAGTTTATTTGGCATTATAGTAACTACAGAAGAGTTTCCCTGCCCTAAAAATATTCTAAAAAAGTTCATCTGCATGAATTTTTTAAAATCTGTAAATGAGAACAAGAAGGAAATATATGAACTGCAGCTAATATGCATATTCTACTCTATAAGAACTCTGTTCAGTCACCATTAAACAGATTGAAGCAATGTGGATAGGGGTTGATTGCTTAGAATGGCAGTTTCATACGCCATGGAAATGAGGAAATTCAAAACAGTGTTCCTTCGTTTTTAGCAATAGCATGCATGACGAAACATTTGAAATGCAGAACAGACTGCTACAAGTACAGCTGATTGTCTTATTCTCCACCATCAATGGAAACCTTCTGGGCAAAGAATTTCAATATACAAAAATATTTTTTCTTATACAACATGAGGGCAAAATTGTTGGCAGTAAATCAGATAAGTGATGCAGGATATGCATTGAAATATACCAATATATCTTTTTTAAAAATCTGTATAAGGAATGCCTGGAACCCTCAGTGCAGGCAGTGATGACCAAATAGGAAGCAATGTAGGTGATGTTTGCAAGAGTATCAGTGAAATGAACCTTAGAATTATGTAACACTCACATGTTCAAGACAACAGTGATTATACTTGAACATGAGTTTTGTTAACTGACGATTAAGTGTAAAAGGCTACTTAGAGGTTAGCAATTCACTAATGTCTCTTATTTATGGATCTTCCTTCATTTCCTGCTCCTTACCTTCCAAGAAGCCACATTTTTAGATGCAGCCAAAACCAGACATCACTGATCCATATGTCAATATGCCTGATTTATACTAGAATCTTGGAGACAGTGAGTCATTGTAATCTAAAGCACATGTTTCCTAAAATTTTTACTGGAAGCAAGAAAAACTGACCAGTAAGTATGGGAAATCTGAGATATGCTATAAATTTTGAAAGACATACTGGAAAAATGTGTAATTTTGATCCTTTATTTTCTCACTTTAATACTCTCAGTTTAATATTAGTTTGCTTTCCTGTTTGTTCTGTTTTTAAAAGCCATGTATGTTGGTTTACTTTTGAAGTAATGTGTATTTACAGTGATATTTAAAATTTTTCTTCTCACCTTGAGTGATTTTTTTTTTCTGTTGTAATAGATAAACATAGGAAACTAAGCCTTTTTTCATTTTAATGAATGGAAAATTAAAAACAAAACAAAACCAAGAACATGATCTCTGCTGCTTTAGGAATTTTATTATTTTTTTATCCTCACCCAAGGACATGCTTATTGATTTTAGAGAGAGGGGAAGGGAGGGACAGAGAGAGGGATAAAAACATTGATGTGAGAGAGAAACATTGTTTAATCGACTCTCTTATGGGTCCCGAGAGTGACGCACACTCACCAGGGACTGAACTGCAACCTAGGCATGTGCTCTGATCAGGAATGGAATCTGTGACCCTTTGGTTTATGGGACAATGCTCCAACTAACTGAGTCACACAAGCCAGCCTTAGAAAGTTTAGATACATTTCTGAAAAAACATCTATGTTTATTTTATCACATACTATAAAAATAACCTTGATGTGCATAATCAAACTTACAAATCTAAAATAGTATATCTCCTTTTGCAAAAAATTCAAACTCAAAAAGTAAGATATATCTCTATTAAATATCTGCCAAGTTAATTGACATTTCAATGTTTATTCTGGAAGGATACTGCTATATTTTAAAATGCACATTGGAGTGTTTATTCCAGTTTTAGAGTAGAGTTGTCAACTAAAGAAATCTGTTGTGTGAAATAATGACCAGCTGATGGTAGAGGTGGAAACTGTGCTTAGAACCCCTGGAAGTCGTAGAACGGGGTGCAGCGGGTGACAACAGAAGCACAGAGGCATAAGGAAAGTTGGAAGACCTCAGGTCTATATGGGTCGTAATGGTTTCTGAAGCATTACCAGTAAGCTCTCTTCCTACCTACAATTAGTTGGAAGCATCTAATAAGAGTCGCTAGTATTAACATTACAAGAACAATACAAAATAAGTATGATATACAAGCATTTGCCCAAAGAAGTAGAAGCAGAAAGTGATATTCTTGTTGAAGTCATCATTCACTTGTTGATTGAATCATATCATGGGAAAAAGGCTTGTGTGATTATTTTTTTCTCCCCCAGAATAAAGGCAGAAAATCTATGATGGGGAAATTGAAATAAATATAATTGTATAGGAGAGAAGGAAAACCTATTATATGTACATTTTAAGAATTTTTTATTTTAGAGTTTTTCTGAATTTTGAAGGAGCCTTCGAGATTATCTAGTCCAAACTTTCATTTAAAAATGTACATACTTTGGCCCAGAGAGTGGAAAATATTTTGCCTGCTGTTTAGTAAGTGACGTTAAATTATTTTTATTACTGACATCTTTAGAGCCTTAGTGTAGTGCCCATTAGACTATTGATACCTTATTTAGCAGATGTATGGTTTTAGTTTCCCAGACATTTGAGAAGATAGAAGTGCTAACCAGATGTTCAGCTCAAAGTAACCTCTGCTGGTCTGATGACTTCTGTCAGCTAAACAGTGAGACCCCTCTCAGGAATGTGGGATCCAGAATACTAGCTATCACTCATTCTTAAACACTGGAACTGCATAGAACACGTGTCTTGAGATAACCACAGGAAATAATATAAAGAACAATTCTCACAGTGGACATGTAGGAAGCCTGGTTGGAAACATAAGTTGGAATGGAACCTCAGTAATTTAAGAAGTACAAAGAACCACCTTTCTAGTCATATTCCTGGTATAAATTAAAGCATTGAGAAGCCCTCTGGGCATATGAAAGCTAAATTGGCTTTTTGTTTTTAAGTATATTTTTTTGATTATGTTGTTACAGTAGTCCCAATTTTTTCCCCTTTGCCCCCCTCTGCCCAGTACTTCCCTTCTCTCAGCAATCCCCGCCCCCCCCCCCCCTTAGTTCATGTCCATGGATCATGCATATAAGTTCTTGGCTTCACCCTTTCCTATATTACCCTTAACTTCCCCCTGTCTATTTTGTACCAACCAATTATGCTTAATCCCTGGACCATTTCGCCATTTCTCCCCCTTCCCCCTCCCAGCTAATAACCCTCCAAATGATCCTTATACTTATGATTCTGTTCCTATTCTGGTTTGCTTAGTTGGATTTTGTTTTTATTTTTTAGATTTAGTTGTTGATAGTTATGAGTTTGTTGTCATTTTAGTGTTCATAGTTTTGATCTTTTTCTTAAATAAGTCCCTTTAACATTTCATATAATAATGTCTTGGTGATAATGAACTCTTTTTAGCTTTACCTTGTCTGGGAAGCATTTTATCTGCCCTTCCATTCTAAATGATAGCTTTGCTGAATAGAGTAATCTTGGTTGTAGGTCCTTGCTTTTCATCACATTGAATACTTCTTGCCAGTCTCTTCTTGCCTGCAAAGTTTCTTTTAAGAAATCAGCTGATAAGTCTTATAGGCGCCCCTTTGTAGGTAACTCTCTGCTTTTCTCTTGCTGCTTTTAAGATTCTCTCTTTATCTTGAACCTTTGGCATTTTAATTATGATGTGTGTTGGTTTTTCCTCTTTGGGTCTAGCTTGTTTGGGACTCTGTGCTTCCTGGATTTGTATGTCTATTTCCTTCACCAAATTTGGGGAGTTTTCCTTCATTATTTTTTCACATAAACTTTCAATTTCTTGCTCTTCCTCTTATCCTTCTGGCACCCCTATGATTCGGATGATGGCACGTTTAAAGTTTTCCTAGAGGTTCCTAAGCCTCTCCTCATTTTTTTCAATTCTTTTTTCCTCATTCTGTACTGGCTGACTGTTTTTTCCTTCCTTATATTACAAATAATTTATTTGAACCCCAGGTTCCTTCCCTTCACCACTGGTTTTGTGGGGATTTTCCTTCATTTCACTTCACTTCTTCTCTTATATGTTTGCTGTACTCAAGCATATCTGTCAAGCCTGTGAGCATCTTTATCACCAGTGTTTGGAATTCTGTGTCTGTTAGGTTGGATATCTCCTCGTCGCTTAGTTCTTCCACTCGAACCTTGATCCATTCCCCCTTTTGGGCCATACTTCTCTGTCTCCTCATTTTGACAGGTTCCTGTGTTTGAGTTTGTGTTTTAGGTAGAGCTGTCGCTCCTGTTATGTTTTAAGGGGCAAAGCCTTAGGTATTCCTCAGTAGAGGGCAACTCATTTCACCACGTTGTGGTGCTGTGTGTGAGGGAGGGGTCCGAGAGGGAACTATGCCACTTGCTTAGCACTTGCCCCCTTCCCAGGCACTTCTCCCACTTTCATATGGGACTGGCACCTCTCTAGCTGTTGCCCTGGCTGTGGTTCCCAGAGTGAGTGGGTCTGCAGACATTCTAAGACTATGGTGGCCCTTTAAACAAGCGGACTCTGCTGAGAGACCGGCAGTTTCTGCCTCCACCCTAACCCCCACTGGTTTGCACAGTCAGAAGCAATGAGGCTTGATTTTTCCTGGCGCTGGTACTGTGAGCTGCGAGGTCTGGTCAGGAGCTGGGAACGCTCCCCAGGTGTCCCTCCTCACTTTTTAAAACGTGACTGTGCTTCCCACCAGCCTGCCACTGCCACCGCTGCTGCTGCCACCACACCACATCCTCTCCGCCCCGGCTCCACCCCTCCTACCTGTCTGGATGAGTATTTCTTCTTTATATCTTTGTTTGTTGGACTTCCATGCAGCTTGATTTTCTGGAACTTCTGGTTGTCTCTAGTTTTGAGGTAGTTGTATTCCTTCTTAGCTGTGGAGGGAGACCCAGCGTTTCTGTCTCGGCCTCTATCTTGGCATGAAATCTTTGAATTGGCTTTAACAGTGTTCCCCTTAGGACTCAGCAGTTCAGGGCAATAGCTGGAAAACGTTCTTCATGTCCCCTGTGGGAAGAATCCTCTGTTAAGATGTTACCTTTTCCATGGGTTGGAAATAAACAGTACACAACTCCAGGACAGCTATACCAGAAGTACTGAGTAAAAACATTTAAGTCTGAAAGAGGAAACTTTTTACATGGAAGCAAATATACCCATGTGAAAAGACACGCTAAAGTATAATATCCCAGAATGCTTAGGGTGCACGTTCTGGAGCCAGATGCACAAGTTTGAATCCTGCCTTTGCTGTTTACAAATCTTATGCCCTTGGGTGAATTATTGAAATCCTCTGTGCCTTAATTTACTTGTTTGAAAATTGGGATGATGATAATAATACTGGGTACCTCAGAAATTGTTTAAAGAATTAAATAACTCAATACTTATAAATCATTTAAGGACAGTGCCTGGCTTATAGGTAGTCCACATAAAAGCCATGCTTATTATTAACCATTTAGGATTTAGGGTTTTAGTGTTCAAAATGGCCCTGGCCAGGTGGCTCTGTTGGTTGGAGCATCATCCCATACACCAAAAAGGCTGTAAGTTTGATCCGCCGTCAGGGCACATACCTAGGTTGTGGGTTCCATCCCTAAGGCAACCAGTCTCTCTCTCTCTCTCTCCCCTTCTCACCCCCCATCAATAAAGATATCTTCAAGTGAGGATTTAAAAAAATTATTTATTTTTAATGTGGCTATCTTCCTAAAGTATTTAACATACTTTTTTGTTTTCTTGAGCAAGGATAAAATATAGACTACTTTTCAATAGTTCATTCAACAGACTTTTACTGAGTGCCTGCTATACCCCCAGCAGTGTGCCTTGGCTGAGTACACAGTAGTAAATCAAGCTAACATGGTTTCTGTAGTCCTACTGTAAGCTTTCCTTACAGTCTTGTGGTCACCACTTTGAATATCAGTTATTGTGTTATACAGAGATGCATGCCCTAGGAACTCACAGACTTTTTTAAATGATCTGATTTTTAAATCATTGTCTTGTGTATTTTATGGAAATTGTCATTTGTCCATTAAAATAAAACTGCTGGGCAGGGTAAAATTTTAAAAGTAATTATCTACAAATCAATGTTAAAATCTTTCTGTGGTTTGTAGTTCAGATTTAGGAATACCTCTATCATGGAGCCATTCAGTTTAGCTTCCCTGGTAAAGGGACTAAGGATGATTTAATACAAAAGAATTGTTCTTGTGATAAAAACTTTTTACAATAGTTATGTACTAATGTCATTCTCTGAGAAGAACATTATGCTTATGTTAATTTTTTAATTGGCAGAACACTTTGTAAACCACGAATTACTGGTATTATGCATTTCTATTCATAAACAACTGAATGCTTCTGCTAAATGTTTCATTAGGAGAGACCTATGAGATAAGAAAATTTTGTGAACCACAAGAAAAACTAGTCTTAGTTGAAAATATAATTATATTTTAGTGTACACTTTAATAAAGGAATGAATAAACCCTTGAATACTACTAGAATGAACATCATTTCTGTCTGGTGCCAATGCTTGTAGTATCTTAGGCATACATCTTGCTGTGGAAATTACTTTTACCTTGTCAGGTAATGCAGAAATCTAAATGAAAAATGGCATATTGATTTTTAAGAGTCTTCAGAGGTTTGATGCTCTGTAAAACAGGGAAATTAGTTTATAACAAAACAATGTAGGACCTCTATAACTTGTTTTCTAAGATTTATGTGGCAGTTTTTTGAAATTAGATTTGATGTCAAAGTTCATTTGACCATTCTTTAAAATCTCAAGAGGAAAAATACGCAACTAGAAATATGCATGAAGTAAGGAATATACTTGCAATCTTCAGAATAAGGGATGTGTAGATTGTTAAAATGAATGATTTAAGATAATGGTAGACTGTATGTTTTTAAGCAAATTTATAAATTTAATGCTTTTGTATCATGCACCTTCATTCCAATAAAAATATTAGTACCCTTCATTTTGTCAGTGTGGCTGCGGCGGCAAACTTAGTCACTTCTTAAATTTTAAGAAAGGCTTATTTTACCTTCTTTGTGAGTGACATGTCTGTGTGATCTGCTTTGGATATGGGCATCTGTGCTGTACAATGTTGAAACAAAGGATGAGCATTTTGCTGAGACTTCAGTGTTCGAAGCATTTTTAGTTTTGAATATTGAATCCTACATTTGAAAGCATTCTAGTTGTTGAATCATGGAAACATGTTATTTGAAGCACTTGACATTAGATTGCTTTTAGGAAATGAAATTGATTCAAACCTCTGTCATTTATACTGCTAATAATAGTAGCCCTTTTTAGTTCATGAAGTGATTTCATAGCTGTTATTTTATTTATCCTTATAAGCCTGTGAAGTAGATAGTACAGGTCTCATTACCCACTTTTTAGTATGTGGAGATTGATTTATGCTTGCAATACGAGCTCAGCGTGGGCATCAGATTGACTGATATTTTAACATTGACATTTCTGTTCAGTGTATATACTTAAAAGTAATTCATCTTGAAATCATTTTTAAGATCATATGACTTCTTTTATATTTTTAAAATAATAACATGAAGACTATTCAATGAGTTCTCATTATTATTCTGATCAATGACCTTTTAAATATGAAAATTATAGATATGTTTTGCTGTCTAGCATTTTATCAATGGGAATAGCTGTAAATGAGCTCTTTGATCTTCCTCTGATAAATGGAGAAATTTTGATGCAAATTTGAAATTGTCCTTTAATTACTAAGTGAATGCAAAATAAACATAACATTTGTACCCACCAGATCTAAAAAGTTATCTAGAAATTGAAAGCACAAACATTGAAGGCAGTAAAACATTCCAGTGTATTCCAACTTGCCCTTTCATTGCCAAACATAAAATTTCTGGAAATCAAGAAGGCATTAAAAAACAAAAACAAAGCTCAGAACCTTTTAAATACATATATGACATGAGACATCAAACAAAGTGCTCATAAAACTACTCTCCACTTCTTCCTCTGTCCAGGCTGCCCCATCCTCCCACCCCCACCCCAGCCTCCTGACAGTCATGTTATAGATGAGGTATGTCACCGATCTGTGAGCAAATGAAGGAGCAAGAAAGAACGTGAACTACTGTTTGTTTTCTTTGTAGCAGTAAATTGTTTTGTTGAGAAACACAAATTGTGATATTTGTTTTGCTCAGAAAAATATCATACTTGGTATATTTAGAGAGGTATTGACCAGAGAAGACTATAGAAATATTGGAAGTAAAAAAAAAAGAAGACGACGACGAAGAAGAAGAAGAAGAAGAAGAAGGAATTCTTCTTACCTTTTGCAACAGCATGGATTATGCTAAGTGAAATAAACCAGTCGATGAAAGACAAATGCCATATTATCTCACTTATAAGAGGAATCTAATGAACAAAATTAACTAATGAGCAAAATAGAACCAGAGGCATAGAATCATGGAACAGACTGACAGCTATAAGAGGGGAGAGGGAGGTGGGGACTGATTGAAAGAAGGGGAAGGTTTTAGTCAAAGAACATATATGAAGGACCCATGGGCATGGACAGTGGTGTGGACAGTGACTGTGGAAGTGGGGGCAGGCTGGGAGAGGAGCACAGGGGGGAAAATCGAGACAACTGTGGTAGCAGAAACAGTAAAATATTTAAAAAATAAATAAATAAAATTAAAAGAAATATTAGAAGTTAAATTTTCATAGATGGAGAGCAGAATGACAGCCAGTGGGTGGAGTGAGGGGGAGGAGGGATGGAGCAAAAAGGAGAAAGGACTCTGGACACGGACAGCAGTGTGGTGATTGCTGGGGGAAGAAGTATAAGGGGACTAAAAGGTAATGGAAAAAAAAAACAGTAAAGATTAAATCAAAGAAAAAAAACAGAGAATTGTTTTTTTCAACTTTTCCAAAGTTAAAATAAAATCGAACACTGTAGCTCCCAGATTTATTTCATTAAGGACAGAATTTTGTTGGGAAAATATTAGTGTACGTATTAGTTATCTTGTGCTGTATAACGAATTACCACAAACTAAGCTGTTTAAAACAACACGCTCTTACCATCTCTGTTTCTATGCGTTAGGAATCTGGACATGGTTTAACTGAGTGCCTCTGCATCCTGGTCTGTCACAAGGCTGCAGTCACAGCGTCCTCTGAAGGATCTTCTTGGAAAGTATGCACTTCCAAGCCCATGTGGCTGTTGGCAGAATTCAGTTCCTTGCAGTCTGCTGGACTGAGGGCCTCAGTTCCAAGCTAGCTGTTGGCAGACACCACACTCAGTTTCTTGCCATGAGAGCCTCCCCAACATGGCTGCCTGCTTTGCAGAAACGTGCAAACCAAGTAGGCAATATATAGAGCCTGCAGCCCGACACAGTAGCGCTCTTAAGTAAAACTAATCATGGGAATGGTATCCCATCACCTCTGTCATATACTACTTTTAAAAAACAAGTAACGGGTCCCACCCATCCTCAAGGAAAGGAGATTCCACAAAATACCAGGAGTCAGGACTCAGGGAAACCACCTCAGAGTCTGCCAGCTACTGTTGATACAAAAAGTACTATCCAATTGTTTCATGGTGATTATATCATGTGATATAATTTTCCATGAAGAATCACAATTAACTGAGCACATGGAGCCTTCAGCTAGGGTGTAAAGATGTAGAAAGGGTATTGGTAATGGTGACAACATTGATGATAAACTGATTATAAGTAGGACTTACGGATTGATGCTTGTGTCAGATACTGGGATGAGCACTCTACTTAATAAGTATCTTACTTAGTAAGCTTCCTTTACAAAAAAAAAAACAAATAGAACCTTCAGCATTTAAGTAAACAATAGGTCTGGAGGTTATTCTCAAGAGACAATTTATGCCACTAATTGTGTTTTCCATCAGGTGACTTCTCTATATAGAATGGGAGGCCGGAAAAGGGCGCCACATTTTTTGCTTGAGAGACTTGGAGAGGGCAACCTAAAGAAGTCTTTTTCAAAGGATGAGTAGGATTTTTGAGGTTTCTGAGACAAGGACAAGGATAGGGCCAAGTGTAAGTAAGGGTAAGTAGGTTTGCGGAATGGTAGTATCTACAATCCCTCTACAAGTAACATGACAAAGAACAGAGCCTTTGTAGTTTAGCCATAGGCGGAGATGTGGGTGGACATATGGGCATCAGAACCAAAGAGTCGATTAAACGTCAATTAGGTGGTGGCCATAGCAGCAGATGGCACCTGTTTGGTTATGTTTTTTATTATTTATTGATCCCTGGCCTCCTTCCAAAATGTCATTGAAGTGGCTGCTGATCGAATGGTCTTGCTTTATCCTTATTTAGCCTGCAGGCTGTTCTAGGCAGAATTGTTTCTACCCTCCGCTTGCTTGCCCTGCTCCCCACCTCCGATTTTGGTCTCCAAGTTCCACCTTCAGTCACATGTATCTGGAAGGGCTCTGGGTGCCAATGCTGGGAGGTGCCAGGGGCTGGAGGGCTGCAGTACAGAGGGAGTTAGTACTCGTTTCTCCCACCTCCTATCATCTAGAACCTGTTTCCAATTAGGTAGGACCTGGGCCAGGCCAAATCCCTTCACAGATAGTCCCTGGGGACTGGCAGGGTGCTGAGCCAGGTACCTGCAACATAACATAGTTTGCCATGCAGAGCCTGTTGATGGATCTGGGAGGCCGAAGCTGCTAGAGCAGCGGTTTTCAACCTGTGGGTTGCGACCCCTTTGGGGGTCAAACGACCCTTTTACAGGGGTCACCTAAGTCCATCAGAAAACACATATACAATTACATATTGTTTTTGTGATTAATCACTATGCTTTAGTTATGGTTGGGGGTCACCACAACATGAGGAACTGTACTAAAGGGTCGCAGCATTAGGAAGATTGAGAACCACTGTACTAGAGTAAGTCCTGGTCCAATTCATGAATTCTCTGGAATAGAAGAATGACAGTCAAGTCTCACAACAAGGACTGGGGTGAAAAACTAGATAACCTGTGGCTTCTCTGGAAGCCAAACCCTTTGCTCATTCAGCACTGAAATTTAGTAAAAAGAGCATGATAGCAGGAGAGAGAAGTCTAAGTCCTTTTTCTGATGTTTTCACTAATTAGCTATTTGACTTTGGACTAGCCAATTAAAGGGGCAGTTTTATTTTCTGTAAGGTAAAATAAGACTGGATTTCATGATCTTTAAATGTTATATTTTTTTAATTTTTAAATTTTCTTAAAAACTGTTCTCCTAAGAGAGTTTACTCTAAAATCCCTTTGCCAGTTTCACAGTAATCTGCTGTTCCCATGAGGAAGTAAAGGGACCCAACAAGTACACAGTTTTGTGACTGCCAGCTGTATCTGGAATGGTGATTTTATTACCTTTCTTAGTGTAATCATCCAATGACTATTACTAGATAATTAGGAAAAAGAATGGTGAAGAACTTTTAGTGCTTTCAGAAAGTGTCGTTTTTTTAAAAGTAAACTCAAAGAAAATCTGGGGAAGCATCTTTTACATCAAAAGAGAAGGTATAATCCTTTCTCTATTTTTCTCTATGTATATATTGTTCTAAACATTGAGAATAGGAGAACAAAAATAGAATGCCGGAGGAAAACAAAAACATTGGCTCATAATCTTGTGAATCTAATTACAGTAGCCATTTAAAATTTTTCAAAATTTCTTTAATTTCTTGATTATGTACATACACATATTCACATAGCAGCAATTATGTCATTGTTAACATAGATTCTGTTTTTTATCAGTAACAGCAAGATTTTATTTTTTATTTGCATATATTGACTTTTACAGTTATAAGTAACATGTTCTTTGCTTTAAAATAGACATTATAAGCATCTATATAGAAGAAAATAAGCATTATCTACTACCCTTCTTTGCTCCTGTTAACATACTTCACAGCCTTTTCTGTATACTTACATAATGACATATATTCTTCAAAAAGGTAACTTGCTTTATTGTTTAACACCACATACATTGTCTTTTAACGCTATCTGATTTATTAATTTGGTGAATTTTCTTACCAGCCAATCACCAATGACGTTCACAGTAAAATGGAGGCTGATGTGACATGCTGGAACTGCAGCAGAAAATGGACAAATGGTTTTCCAGAAAATGCTCACACACTTTATATTTAAATCTAATAATATTGTATTTCAACTTGAATACATCCTTTGTTTTCTTTTATTTCAATATACATAAAACATAATACTGAGGTTTTAATGAAGAGGAAACTTTAATGCAGAAAACCTGGATAGTCTCCTATATTGCTGTTTCTCGCTCTCTTTTTTTTTTTTTTTAACTCACTGTAGTTACTAGATTCTCTTCATAGATAATAGGTTTGTTCAAGCTTGTTAAATGGACATTATTTTAATTTTTAATGTGTATCTAAAGCTGAGTAATTATTTAAACCCTTCAATTCCGGATTCTGAAACTTCAGCTTGGGTGCCCGCAGGAAGACAAGAGTTTTCATCACAAAATAATTGCTGCTCCCTGATTTCTACCTCCTGGTACATGGATGAATACTCAGGTCGAGTCTGGAATCTAAACTATTTTTAATAACTCAAAGTGCAGGGCAGAATAAATAATAGTTAAGAATAGTTTTTCATATTATACATTGTTAGGTGTTTAATAATTCATATCATAAACTGGAAACATTTCTATCAGAAATCACGTAGGTCCAATTACTAGCTGATTTTCCTCATTATGTTCTTCCACTACTTTTTAGTTTTAATATTTTATTATCCAGCTATAACAATGAGCTGAATTTGTCTTCAAATGTTAATTTTTAGTATTTTTGTTGCATTGTATTTAACCTGAAATGAAATTTACCCATTGCAATTTGATGAGTTTAATAAATGTATATGGTGGTAAAACCACCTCCACAAGTTAAATTTTAGAACGCTTTTATCACCTCAGAAACTTGCCTGGCTCCCTAGAGCAGTCAAGTAAATAATCTTTTTCTTACTTATTTTTTTTTTTTTTTAATTTTCAGACCTTAGTCAATCTGGAAGAGTGGAACCCAAATAATAAAACTGCTTGGAAAACAAAATTTCTGTCTTATGAGATATTCTACACTGAGGTTGGCAAACATTTTTTGTAAAGGACTAGATAATAAAAATTTTTAGCTCCATGAAATCTCTGTAACAACTACACAAATCTGTTGTTTTAGTGAAAAGGCAGTCACAGGCACTGACTATGTCAACAAATAAATGTGGCTGGCTTTGGTCTATGAGAGGTAATTTGCCAACCTCTGTTCTAGACATTGAAATTCAGTTTTTCTTACTAATAGCCAGCGAGCAGATATAAAACATTTAGCTCAGTGAGCTTTCTTTATAATAAAAATATTGCCAAAAAATAGATGTGAGCATATAAGTATTTTTAGTGAAAGGTATTATATGATTTACCTTTTCACCTAAAAGTGACTAATGTGTAAAGTTGCTTTTTTTTAAGACAAAAATGTTTTGTAGAAAATGGTTGATAGTGTAAAGGATATATATTTTTTTAATTTGTGGTGGTTGTTGTTTTTTGAAGATTAAAATTCTTGAATTTATTTTTAGAGATCTATACTGCTTTTGTTTACAATATATGACAGTGTCATCTTTAAAGCTATTAATAGAAGTAGAGCAATTTAGTGCCCATGAGGTACTGTTTCATACTTTTGGATTTTCATATACAGTCATGAGTTCAAAGAGTAATCTATTTCCATGTAATAAGTTTTGCTTAGCTTCCAGATATGTATTTCAAATACAATTTCCCCTTTGTGCTCTTTCAATGAAATATTCAATGATGGAAATAGTGAAATCAATAAACAAATGGATAGCAAAATAGAAAGCACTTTCCTGATTCTGGAGCTCAGGTTTGGTTTGAAGAAAGATTCTAAATTTAAAATGGCTTCATCTACATTGTAAGATTTTAAATAAAGCTTTATTGGAGGAGATGAATGCTTTGAAAGACAAGTTATTTGCACTAACAAGATGGGATTATTTAAAGTATATTTAACAGATTCTAAAAAGGACCTGTGCTTCAGATGTTAGGTTTCTGTCTTCTATTCTAAAAGGGTAAGACAGTTGTCTCATATAGCACTAGATGAATTTACATGTTATAGATGACAGCTCTTTTAAAACCATGGCAGTCTTCTGGGAACATTCTCGGTCCTCTCAAACTTAGCCGTGTGATATTTGCTGACAAGTAAAAAATAGATTGTCAGGTTGCTGATTCTGGGTTTGAACTTCTCAAAATGTACCCAACAACAATGTATTCTTACATCCATTACTTCTTAATTACTCAGACGCCATGACTTCATATGGTTAGATTGGATGTAGAAATGAAAGCTTCATAGTAAGAGTTACACATTTTCTAACAAATTTTAGCTGCTTGGGCAGTTTTAACACTTCCATCTTAGGGAAATCTATTATGTTTTATACTTGCAAGCAAGATACCCTTCTAGGAAGATTTTATTTTTTTAATTTAGAAATTGCCTAATGATTCAAATTGCTCATTCCAGCTTTTCCTAGGTTAGTAGCTAAACTGGCTATTATGCGGAAAGCCTAAGCTTTAGAAGGCAACTTGGTTGTAGTGGTGAGAATATTTAAATAATAGTTTATTTCAGCTTATTCCACCCAGTCATTAACTTAGTGCTGTCAGCCATGAATTTCCCTGCCATACCAGGAAAGCTTGTCATTTAAAACCAATCACTATTTCAGGATTCAAACGATAAAATATAAAGAAACCAACTGGAATCTTAGGTTGGAGGCAGGGATGGGTGTGCTCAGACTGCAGAGCTGGGTAAGCACTTACTTGACCCTTTCTCTTTCTCTCTTTTAAAAACAAGCATGTTGTTTTTTTCAGTAGGTAACATGCACACACAGTAATACACGTTTCAAAGAGTAGAAAATGGAAATAGAGTGGAAATTGTTTTCTTCTCCCTTTTCCTTGCTTCCTTCCCCACAGGAAGTTGCTTTTACCAATTTCTTAGGTCCTCCAGAGATAAAATATGCATGTGTAAGCTATTGTTTTTTTATGCAAATAGTACATAACATACTCGTTGTTCTTTCTTTTGCCTTTTCCCTTGACAATAGTTGGTTCCATATTAGTTCATATAGACTTACTGGCCTCATTGGCTGCATTTTGTAGCTATATTGTAATTTATTTAGCTATTTTCTTCCTGGAATTTGAAGATATTTTTAGTGTTTAGCTATAAACAATGTCACAATGAATATCCATGCACAGAAGTCTTTGTGGGTATAAATACAAGATAAACACATAGAATAAAGGTGCCATTGATCACTCTGAAACTTCTGAAACATACCCAGTGACTTTCACGTTCTGTTCAGCCGGTCAGCTCAGTAAACACATTACTCATTCTACACCTGTGCTGACTCTGGGGACTTTCAAGAATCAGACACAGCCTCTGCCTTAAATAGGTTAGGGTCACTCTCCAGTGGCTGCGGTGCTTCAAGGTCAAGTGCCTCGGGACACATTCAAGGTACCTGAATCTTGTGGATGACCATGACAGCAAGAACGACTTCTGACGTTGGGGGTTAGGGAAGACTTTGAGGATGGGCTGGAATTAGAATTAGACGTGAGAAGTGGCAGAGAACGGCATGTGAGAGGGGACAGGGAGCGTGGCTGCCCTGGGTGCACTGACCTCCACCACGTGGGCCTCTCACCACGCCTGGGGCCCGCCAGACCCGCTCCTGCCGCAGAACAGTGGCACGCACTGTGCCCTCTGCCTGAAATACTTCCCTCAGATTTCCAAATGGCTTTCTTCATTTACAGTGATGCCCACAGAGCATTGGGCCACCTCAGCATGGGCCCTAGTTATCTGTCTGAGTGCTCTAGGCCCATAAAGGTGCCTCTCATGATTCCCTCCTGGCCCAACTGGTTCCTGTCTGGTGTCATGCACTGCTGTGGTCATTCTGGCCTCCTCTGCCGTCTGCCCCAGGGCAAAACAGGCTTTCTGCTTTAGCTGCTGCCCTGTAGTTGACATCAGGCTGTCCTTTCCAAGCAGATTTAGTGAAGGCTGAGCATTTGGGGAAGGGCAGAGCATTGCAGCTCAGGGATCCACTCACTTCTGTTTGAAGGGTTCCACTCAGCACCTAGAGGCACCTCCCCAGTGTGAGTAAAGGGTTCTCTCTGGTTATCTCCTGCTTACCTCTCTCTAGACCTGACTTCTGTCCCCCCAAAGCGAGTGTGCCCCAGTGATGTGCCTGGAATTCAGGCCTAAAGACTCTAGAAAGAAGAAGTTCCCTCCTTCTAAGAATGTAAGGCCTCTGGAAGGTCTAATTTCAGATTGTGGGGTTCCCTCTTCTATCCCCTGGCCGCAGGGCTGGGGGCATTGGCCTGCAGCCCCAGTAACAATCAGAGCACTTAATAGTTATACCAGTAATAGAGTACGAGTATGCTCAATGGGATTTAGACTCAAATGTTACCACAAGTTGGGCTTTATTGGTCTAATCCTTTGTACAGTAGAGAATAGCTCTCATCACCTACACTTTTTTCAGTCCTCTGGGTTCCTCAAAACCTCTACTCAACACTTGGGGGAAGTATTATGTGTTGTATTTCTTGAGGCAGCAAGCATCTTCCTCAAAGAAACCCAGAGTGTTAGAAACCTATGAGATCTGAGAAAACGTACCCAGTTTACATTAAGCTCTTTGCTCTTTTTGAAACATCAAGATCCAGGTTAATTTCACGGTTTGTCCAAGAACAGTGGTTAGGGACTTGTAACAGAAATTGCCATAAGTTGGTTTTCTTAGATTAAAGGAACAGTCAGCCTCAAACGTAAATTTAGGTCTCTTCAGTAAAACCGAACAGCTGGAAGCTTTGAAATGAGTGTTTTTGTACTTTGGCTCATCAAGGTTTGAAAAAAAAACTGTCAGGTCTGGGCACACTTCTTTCTGTGCTAAGGTTAACTCTTTGAGAGGCAGCTAAGCTGCCATGCAGTATCAGAGACAGCTGGCATCGACATTGCAGGAGTTGGGATCTAAGCTGCTTTAACACATCTGAGGACTGCAGTTCATAGGTGGGATTGTAGTAAGGAGAGACAAATTGATCCCCTATCTGAATGTGCTTTAGATGGACTTAGTCTTGTCTCAGTATTGCTGTTTACAGAAGACTCAGAGCATGGCAGGATGCAGAAGGGGTGAAGAGTGGTAGTACAGAATGGAGCGATGCTAAGAAATAATATTTGCTCATGGGGGTTATAATATAGATGGCGAGATCAACAGAGATAAAAAGATGAATAAAACAGTTTTACATGCTTACTGCCAAGTGAGCCAAATAGAGAACCAGATGTAATATCAAAAGTTGGAGGAGAGATTGATTAATTCTTGAAGTTTCATTTATCTAAATTTTAAATATCATATTAGAGATTAGAAAGTATGGAATTTGTTAAGAAAGTAGTTTAAGAACCAGTAGTTTGTATATTAATAGACTTACGGTATGATACCTTTTTGTATTTTTATTTAATATATATGTGAGCATCATAAAGGGATTAAAGTATTTTATGTATGTTTTGTGTGTACTTATCACAAAATGCGGATCATGACCTTTTATGTGATTCAGTTTTAATCACATGAAGTTTTTAAACAGTTTAAAATCCGGGAATTGATTTTCAATGAAACTTGACACCAAGTCTCAAGGTGTATAACAGGTAAAAGCAGAGGTACTCTGGCTAAGGTCAGGTTGGGTTCTTCTCCCTGTTGGCCAGGGCAACATACACATGCCACCTGCTGTGGGAACACTGTCGCAGGGGTTAATGATCGGTGGCTGTTCTTACCATATGTGTCAGTCCGACAATAGACTCTCTGTGGGCCTGACACCATACCACGAATAGGGGATAAAGAGGCAAATGAACCATGGTCCTCCTTTCAGGGAAATTGCAGTCGTGTATAGGGCAGGTGGGGGCTGACATGTAAACGAATGACTTAGGAGTCCATGCAAGCTAAAGGCTGCAGTCAATCAGAGGACAGAGGAAGGCTCATTGCCTGGACCAGGGAGGAGGAGGCAAATCAGGGAAGCTTCTGGCATACTTGGCCAGAGTATAGTTTTGAAGGACACGTAGGAATCCACAGTTGAGTAAGGTATTTCAAGATATAAGACTATACTATGCAAAGAAACACATGAAAGCTGATAATTACAGGTAATATGATGGGCTGCTAACAGTTGGCTAGAACATAGAAAGGAATAAGAAGAAACAAGGCTGGGGTAATTGCAAGGGGTTTATTTCTCGGAGTTTAGACATTCAGGATAAAGCCCAGGGGATTCATTGAGCTCATTAGTAGAGGAGTGACCTGACTAGATTGATAATAGCTGATACATATTTGGTGCTTGTATAGGCCAAGTGCACAATCAAGCATTTTCCGTGCATTTCTCATTTAACTCACAAAAATACCCTAAGACTCAGGTGTGGTTGTTGTCTCAGGGGCCTATTGTCTCAAATGGAGCAATCAAGGAAAATCTGATGGTGAGACTATTTATGAAGGTGGACAGGGTTAAAGATGTGGAACCCCTTCAGTTGGCAGTAGTGGGAAGCTTTTACCACTCCTTCACTTCAGGATTAGGAAAGAATATGATTCTGCACCCCACCGAGTAGGAGCAGTAGCCTTCCGAGGGAGGACTTAGTCACTGCCATTTCTCTGTCCAGCTGGGAAGGAGCCAGGGAACACATATGCTACCCCCACTCTTTTCTTTCCCTGTGATCTTTGGTCAGTGTGCCTCCCACTGGCCAAACCCAACTGGAGGCCAGGGTCCAACGGCTCTAATTACAGGCTCATGAAGGTCAGCCTCTGGGGTGGGGCATCGAAGGGTAGAGACAAGAAATCACACAGCTTGTCGGTGGTCCCATGGGAGCCCACAGAGGATGCTCTTCCACACCACATGGAACTGTCTTTTCCTGGGACCATGGAAAAGGCATGGAAGGGCAACATGGCAGCTGGGGGACCAGATGGGAACTCCTTCTGAGGTTAAAGACCTGGAAGAGTAAGTCTGGGCCTACAGTGGCAGTGGCAGTGGCAGTGAGGACAGGAAAAAAGGAATTGGATTTGAAACAGTAGAGGCAGAATGGACCTAACTGTGGACCTCAGCTTCCTTCTCATAAGATATGATACATTGTCTTAGATCCTCTCCAGCGTGAAAGCTCTGTGACTGGGGGGTGATTGTGGTATATATTTATTTTTTGCAATTAATGTATCTTTGAAATTATTAAATGCTCAGTATACCTCCTGTCAGAGAAGATTTGAAGTTTTTTTTTTTATTACATTACTGATGCCCAGCTTTAATTACAGGACAACGAAGATTGCCACCATGTGTCTCTTTTCATCAGATTATCAAATGAACATGCATATCTGTTAATAGACATTTTCTTTTAACTATACTGTGTGGACTCCTGTATTGAGTACAGTGTTGAGACTCCCCAAAATTTAACTTGACCTCTGCGCAAATAGTATGATAAAAGACAAAACTAAAAGCATGAGGGAAAATAATTCAGAAAAATTGGACAGCGACCATAAAATAAAAAATGTAACGATTCACTGTGACTCAAACCTCTTTTTCCTCACAATTGTCTCATTAATTTGAACTGATTCAGTTGGATGTTACAGCTGTAAAAACATGAAAACCTCTTAGTTCAATTACAAAGTAATTGCTTAGTTTCATCTCATGAAATATTGTAAAAAATTCACTTCAGAAAAGACACCTCAGAGCTTTTTAATATTTTTTTATTATTATTATTTTTTATGAGTTGTTATTACATATTCTTCAGATTAGCTTTAACCACACCCAGGTTTGAGGTTTCTGGGGCGGGGTGGAGGCGGGAATGGGCCCTCAGGGTCCTGTAAGATAAACAGGCCTTCTCTCCACCCCCCAAGTTATCACAGCCTTCTGGCTAACTGCTTCATTTCTGGGGCTTCGGCTGCCCTCTGGCAGTTTCCACTTTAAAACAAAGAAAGCAGCAGATAAGAACTGTTCCTATTTCAGCAACCAGACCCTACTTGAAGGTTCCTGAGTGTTTCTCCTGAGGACTTCCTTATCAAATTCCTCTTTTCCTTGTGGGCTTTTTGTCTGACTGGGCATTCTGGGCAATATCAGTCATTTTCTTTTGTGTTTACTTATATTTTTGAAAGTTCTGCCCAGCTTGTGTTTTCTCCTTACTTCTCTTTCCTTTTTCCTGTGTCTCCCTGTTCTCACCCCATCCATCCCCCTCCCTCACCAGACTGAGCCACCAACATTCTTGGACCCACTGCATCTATGTCCCTGCCCATCTAGAGCCCAGTCCTCCTGGGGAGAAGGTGGCACTGCCTGCATTCAGATGCTGGTGTGGTCACTTCTTGCTGTGTGACCTGGAGTAAATTAGACTTCTTTCTGTTAAATTGGGATACTATTAATCATTCTAGGTTATTGTACTGATTAAACATCCTACATTTAAAAAACCCTTAGAGTACCTAACAGATTATAACTCCTCAATAAATTCTCATCAGGTTGCCTCTAATTACTAGTGTATACACTGATTTCCACATTTTAGTATTATCCATAGTAAGACCAGGTAAGGATATTGCCCCCCCCCATACACACACACACACTACCCCCCCTGCCCCGCCTCTCTTAATTGTGTGGTTTAGGAAGGAAATGGGAATGCTTTCTCCTAAGCCTCTCAGAGGAACACATACTGTACTTTCTTGTCTTAAAAGCTAAATAATAATAATAATTGAGAGCATATAGTATCATTTCAAATGTCGTGGATATATGATAATTTAATCTTCATAGATTGGCTTCTTTCCTGTAAAGTACAAAGCAAACCTCTGGCATAAACTGTAATTATTCTTATGTTATCTGACTTATTATATATGCAGTCATTCAATTAATAATCTCTTTAACACATACAAGTCTATACTTATATGCTCTTTGGGGTATATATTAATCTACAAGCAAATGGCCTAAAAGTTTTAAGTCTTGTGTCTTGATTTGAAACTTAGATTAATACAATGAATTTAGCATGTTTTACTTTTAATTTTAAAAAATTGGACACAAGTTAGCATGAATAATAGAAATTCATCAAAATTGCTGATTTTGTCAGGTTATGGAATTCATTTTCTATATTGTGTTGTCATCCAGTCTTGGAATAATAACACCAAGTTTCATAAACTGAGAAGCAGAAATTACAAAACTAAGTGTAAACCAGTGAACTGTGAAAATGCTGATACATTCACACACAGTCAATTGAAAATGATTTTACATTCTCTGCTAATGCAGATGTGATGTGATAGGATCATTGAGGTGAAATTCACTGGGGAACACAATTTTCATTGAGTTAGGTCTGACACTTATTTTCGATTAACTTTTGGCATCTGAATCCAAAAATGACCCCAGTTTTTCTCTATCACGTCAACTTTAAGGTACAGGATACCCTCCCTTTATCCCCAAAATCATACAAAATGTACACACAAAGGAAAATAAAGAAAATTTACCTGAATATACGGTTCATTTAGAGTTGTTTAATTCATATAAAGGCTATATACTGTTGATGTAAGTCAAACTGTGTACAAGTAGTAAAGTTCTGCTACCAAACATACATATTAAGGTATTTTATCTTTTCAAACAACAGGCTAGGAAATGCCAAAATGAGATACTTGAAACAGTCACCTTCAGTTGACAAAGATTTAACAAATTGCTTCATGAGAACACCAGTTTTATATGCAGAGATAGGAATATAATGTTCTTTCTGTCAACAAGTGGCTCATGTAGAATGTTTGGATCATTAGGTTTGAGGCCAGATTTTGGAGGCCAGTTTGACTCCATGAGCTCTGCTGTCCCACATACACAGAAAACAGGGATACTTAGTATATCCGCTTTGCTGACCAAGAAGGAAGCAGATCATTTTAAGGTCAACACAGATGAACCAGTTGTGCTTGTGATATTGCAACAGATCAGTGACTCTCTTTATGTCTTCATATTCTTCACAAAAACAAACTAAATGGCCAATTGGGACTGCACCAAATTGCCATTGTGGAGGAGGATACACTTCAAGCTTCGTTTTGAGCTATTGAAGAACAGTCGCCATTCAGTTGCATTATAGATTGGAATTCCCAATTCCTCCATTAAACCACGTGTGTTATTGCTATACACAAAGCCACCGTCACTTTGAAAGTACTGTAGAAATGCACTTTCTCTTGATCGAAAGTAGGATACCTTCGCTCCTTTTTCAAGCAAGTTTTTCTCGTGTAGTCTTGATGCTAGGAGTTCTGAAGCCTCTTTGGATAGTCCCAAATCTCATGCCAAATCATTCAACTCATGCTGATCAAATCCCTGATGAACTGAGTCATCTTCAATTTCAAAATCTTCATCATTGCTATCACTTAGTTCTTCACCATACTCCTGTTTTTCGAAAGAGGGTAGTTCAATGAAAACTGGCACTGTGATTTCAGCTGAATGAGGCACTGGGTGTATAGCTGATGGTAGACTAGGATACTCTTATTTTACATTTATTTTTCTTGTTCTATCCTTACGTTTTCACTATACAAAAGTAACAGTCACTTGAATGATCTCTGGGCTCTCGCCAAACCATAGGTATACCAAATGGCAATTTATCATGTGTTCCCTTCATCCACATCCGTAAACTCTCAACACACTGCTTGCACACCTTGTGAGGGGCCCAAGACTTATTTTGATCACCAAGTTTTACTTTAAAATATGCAAAATAGGCTTACCTGACAAATGCACTGATGTTTGTCCTTTGACTGGGAATGGTGAAACTGCCACTGATATAACAAAATGAACCAGGGTTGTTTAGGTACATACGATGAGAAATAGCAGAGGCAGACATGATCTGAAGGAAAGGAAATAGGGATATATGTAAATAAAAAAATAAATTCTGCTAACTCCTTGTATACAGACAAGAACTCTTAACTACATTTTGGAATACAATTCACTATATAGAGCAGCACACAACCTCTCACCACACTGTCTCATGTGTAACTGAATGGCCTAGACAAGTATGAACCTGTCGCTGGTCTCCAAGGTCATCCCTCAGCCCTCCCAACTCGAGGGAGGTTTGCTCTCAGCCAATAGGAGAGTGCTAGTGCTTTTATGTCATGGACATGGCTTCTTTCCTTAAACCTCATGAACCAACCTCTGTTAGCTTCAAACTTTCCTTCTGCAGCTTCCTCACCTCTCTCAGTCTTCATAGAATGGAATCAAGTTAGGACTCTGCTGTTAATTAGGCTTTGGCTTAAGGGAATGTTGTGGCTGATTTGATCTATCCAGACCACTAAAACTTTCTCTAATAAGGCTGCTTTGCTTTCTTATTCATATGATCACTGACGTAGCGCTTTTAATTTCCTTCAAGAATTTTTCCTTTGCATTCACAACTTGGCTGACTGTTTGGAACAAGAGGCCTAGCTTCCAGCCTATCTAAGCTTTTGATATACCTTCCTCACTAAACCTAATAATTTCTAGCTTTTGATTTAAGGTAAGAGACATGTGACTCTTCCTTTCCCTTGAACACTTAGATGCCATCGTAGGGCTATTGGTTAGCATAATTTTAATATTGTTGTGTCTCAGGGAATAGGGAGGCCTGAGGATAGGGAGAGAGATGGGGTAACGGCCAGTCTGCGGAGCAGTCAGAACACTCACATCAATGTTTAACTTTGCTGACTTTACATGGGTGAGGTTTTTGGTGCTCCAAGCAATTACAAAAGTAACATCCAAAGTAACTGATCACAGACCACCATAACAAATATAATAATAATGAAAAAGTTTGCAGTATTGCGAGAATTACCAAAATGAGACACAGAGCCATGAAGCAAACAAATGCTGTTGAAAAAATTGTTCACTTTTTTTTCTTAAAAGGCCAGTTACTATTTATAATAATTGCCTTATGGGTCTGTCAGCTCCTCGGCTCTGCTGTTTAGTGCAAATGCAGCCATAGACAATATGTGAAGGAATGGGTGTAGCTGTGTTTCAGCAAAATTTGTTTATATAAAGACAGGTAGGTTTGCAGGCCATAGTTTGTTGACTTTAATCTCAGCCCTGTTATTTTACATATAACATAAGCAAGAGAGCTTAAGTGATTTCATCAAGGAGACATAACTAACTGGTGTCTAAACCATTATCAGGAATTTAGTTTTTTCATATTGCAAGTCTTCCAATATGTAGCCTAGTGCTCTGACCAAAAAATAAACATGTTCCTTATATGGTATTCAGCCAAAGAATTTTGACTAATTGGTCTTCCCATCATACCTATTAATTTCATTAAAAGTGGTATTTACCAGAGAAGTATATTGTTTTTATCTTCTGTACAAAATGGAAAAAAATATTTTTCTATATATGAAATTTAATTACTTGTATATATATATTTAATTTAGAATGCATGTATTAAAATGTTCTGACCATTTCTGTTATTTAAAATGTTGCGACCATTTCTATTATTTAAAATAAAAGATATAAAAAAATCTATGCTCTATAAGATAGCCAGAAATTATGCATAATATATTAATTTTAAAAAATTCAAAGATGAATAAAATCAGAGCAAAATAAAATATTGTCTTAACATGTTTAAATGTCTTCTGGACTTAATTTTATTTTATTAGAATTGATTTTCAAAAATTCCTCTTATTCAGTTGGAAGACTCTGAGAAGTGCCAATCAAAACATTTTTAAAGTATTTTGTTATCTTGTAAGAGTAGCTTCTGTTAAAGTAGAAGTCTGGACAGAAACAAACCAAAAAGTTTTCATTTAAAGGAAAGAAAAACATCTAATTTTATTCTCAAAACTTTTTTTTTTTTTTCACTTTCAACAATACCATGTTTTTAAATGTACAGTTAACTCTTCAACAATGTGGCGACTGGAAGCATGAACACCCCACTCAGTCAAAAGCCTCTGTATAACTTTTGACTCCCCACAAGCTTAACTACTAAAGCTTACTGTTGACTGGAAGCTTTAGTCATAACAAATCATCAAAACACTTATTTTATGTCATGATATATATACAAGGTGGTGCAAAAGTAGGCTTACACTTTTTCATATGGAAAATACAATGCTTAATAAATAATAATAATGCAAGAATAAGCTCTAGTTCGTGTACACACAACTGCAATAAAGGATTTTCAAACAGCTTTAGTATATCCTAAGATTCTTAATATAAATTCTGTAGGAAGGAGAAGACTGCATTAAAAATTGGTATGAAAAAAGAAATTCCTGGCCTGTCCCGGGACTGTGGAATGGGAAGGACATATAAAAGCCTTCCTCTGCTCTTCTCCAGGGGCTGACTCATGGAACAGAGAAGTCTCTGCCTTTCTAGCCCAACTGCCAGATGGTAAATGTTTCCCAAATAATCCATGTCTGTTTGGTTTCAAGTTGTGAAGAAAGGAGCCCCTGGCCCAGACATATTGATTTCGTGATTAAGAACATAACCCTCTTTTTCTGATTGTTTAGCTTGGTGAATGAAGTAGGTTGAGAGAGAGGTATTGGAGTTTTTTCAATGAAAAAAAGAAAAAAAGTAACCAATGACAAGTACAAAGCAATGGCCCAATTCCCTGGAAACACTGAAGTTGTGGAAGATACTCCTTTATATTTTATTTTCGTTGACTTCTGCAAGTTCATCTAGCTTTGGCCATTATTCCACTTAATTAGAAACGAGTCAGTGTCACCAGTTCTTTTTCAATCCCTTAGTCGTTATGGGCATTATCATTCTTGAGCCCCTATCCTGGACTTAGTGATTTTTCTCCATAGATTTGGAGAGATGACCCAAAGTCTCCAAGCAATTTTACCACCTGTGGAAAGGATGCTTTGGAATTTGAAAGAATTTTAGAAGTGCATGGAATAAAAAATCTAAGGTGCATCTGTGTACAGCTAAAGTAACTTTTACTGTTTTGGGAACCCACTACAGTTTACTAATGAAATGCACCTACACCTGGACTCAGCATATGCCCTGTATTCACGATGGAGAAGGCCATAGGCACTTGTGGTTGGAGTTGTGTCGAGTGCCTGCAGGGCATCTTTGTACCTATGCCTGTTGAGGAATTGGATAGACTCATGTCTGAAGCCCAAGGACAAGTAGAAGATGGAGATGAAATCTTGTGAGAAATCACCTGTCCATGTCAGTCAAAACATGGCATCAGCCACAGTTACCTATAGAGTATAAACATTTGAGAAAGCCCTAGACAAAACCAGCAAATAGAGGAAGATCCCAGAACAAGGCCAGGTCACTCCTGTTAACTCTTCTATATCTGAGAAGTCAAGGGAGGAGGCTTAAAAGAAGAGGAGTGGTCAACAACGTCCACTGCAGCTGAGAGAGCTATTGAGATGAGGTCTGGAGAGGCTCCACTGTCGATGCTGCTTAGGGTAAATGTTAGAAGCCACGTGATTTACTCTGTGTCTCCACAAGAGGGCAGAACCAGGCTCAAGGTGGCAGAAGATGTTGTTTAGCCATCTTAAAGATATATGTAAAGGAATTCTTTCATTGGGTAAGAAGTTAGCTATAACGCTTGGGAACTCTTCTGGAATTTAAGATTCTAATGTGCTAGCTAGTATCAAGGTTGCCCACCTTTGAATAATTGGCAATAGGGCTTGAATAACAGCATTTTTTGTTTGTTTGTTTTACTATACTTTGGGGCCTTTCAGTAGTTAGCAATGGTAACATCTTAAAGCTGGATACTCTGAATTGTTACACAAGCCATTTTATGTCCATAGCAACATGCACCTGTTCCTGTGCACACACTCAGCTAAAGCAGCAGCGAGCAAGTAACCTGGACTCATCTGGTTAGCATTTCACTTTGCTTTTTGATTTTTAATTCACACTCAACATTAATGTAAGAAGTTTTTATAGTAACCCATGGATTTCATCCTTTTTAAAAGGTAGTGTAGCTCTCTTCCTGTAGTGTAACCATAGCAACTGACAAGGAACTGAGAAAGAAAGCTTTCACACATACTGTGCTAATTAATCCTGTCCTGCAGTTTTCCTTCAGCTGGAGGATGCAGTTTGATAAATTTTGCATGAGTAAGCGTGTTTTGATGCATGAACTGTATAAATACATAGTAATATCTTTACCAAAAATATTTATAAAAAGTATCGTTATATATTCCTACTTCAGTGTACTTTCTTTTTTATTTTTTTGTCTTTGTTTTAATAATTTGCTCCCTCCCTGAAAAGTTTTGAGATTTATTTATCTTTTAAACTGAACAAAAATATTAGTAGGATGAAATCCTTTTGTTTATCAATATGCAGGACGCTTTCCACAAGAAACAGTTTTAATTGATTTTATTAAAGTGAGATGATGTGTTTTCTCAAACAATGCAGAAGACTGTTATCTTAAAATTATAACGTTCTTCAATACATTGTACCTTTACACACAAATCATTTTAAGAAGAAACTGTCTTAACACATTGGAGAGTTAGATCTGGGAAACTCCTTTTCACTGTTAATTTGGGAAGTTATGTGGCCCACATGTATGGAGTTTGGGTAGTCCTTGACCTGAACATATGGGAAGGAGCAAAATAATGTAGACAAAGCCTTTTCTATTTATATTTCCCAGATATATTTAACCAGTTTTATAATCTTATAGTCAAAGTGAACATAATTGACCTGAAATCACATATAATTATTTAGATTTCTACTATTTCTAAGTTATTTTTGAGATCATGTTCTCCCTTTAAAATTGAGAATATCATAATTTTCTATCACTAGCCTGGTTTTCTAAACTGTCAAAGAAAATCTCAGATGTTTTCATTCTCCCACCCCTCTGGCCTCACTTTCTGTCAACAGGACCTCAGGAAAGCCAAGCGAATCAGCCTGAATGTTTTTGGCATCCCTTTTGACTTGACAACTACATATGGAACTAGTCAGAACCTCTTTCGGGGCCTGTGCTTAGCTCTTTGGTCTCTGTGTAGAAACATGCTCTTTTGAGGACTAAACCTTTGGATGGGATTACTAAATTCTGGAAACACAGCCACCCTGATTGTCCTATGTGTTGTTCAGTTCTGTCTGAACTGAGGTAGGAAAAACCTCGCAGAGAAAAGGTGAAAGGGATTAAGAAGTACAAGTTGCCAGTTATAAAACTAGTCACAGAAATGTAAACTACAGCATAGCGAATACAGTCAATAATATTGTAATAACTATGCATGGTGTCAAATGGGTACTAGACTTTCGGGGTTGATCACTTCAAAAAGTATATAAATCTCTAATTACTATAAATTAAAAAAGAAAAGTAGAGGTTTCAGAAGTTAGCTTTCAAAAATGGTTATTCTATTTATGTGCAAAAAGGTTGAGGACCACATATGAGTATGTTTATGTATGTGTCTATAATCTGTACATTTTAATATGGAATGCATGTAAACATTAGCCAATATAAAACATGTCACTATATTATTGTAAAAACTGCACTGTAGAAAAATTGAGTTATTGTAACTATAGTTGAATTAATTAGAAATTCTTTGTCTCACCAGCTGTCCTATTAATTTTAACATTTACATAGAATATACTAAAGGGAATGCCAAGTGTTCAATAAACAGGAAAAAGCCATGTTTCTAAGTACTACATAAAAATTTAAGTAAGCAGAACATGAAAATGAATTTGTCATGGTAAAATACTATAAAAATATGTGCTTTGAGCATCACAGTGATAAGTAATACTTTACACTTGTCATTAATGAACATAGGCAGATAGAAAACTATCACATAGATTTTTTTCTTTTAAAAAACAACATCTTTAGTTTTTGTGTTTTTAAAAAAATCATAGTCATTTTACAAAACTTGGAAAAATATATTTTCTGTCATTTTTTTTCCTATGCAAAAAAGTATTTATGGTTGTGAGATCAAACCGCACATACGTTATCAGTTAACATATTATTGTGGCTGTTTTCTCAGTTTTAAAAAATTCTTGAAAATGTTTTAATTTACTTAACTATTCCTTTGTAATTATTTATCTTGATAGTTTTCAAATGAGCTGCCTGAATAAGCGTTTCTTGGTGAGTGTTTGACAGAACCCTGAAACCAAAAGAGTTTTGGGACTGTCCTTTGAGAAAACTGTCACACTCTCTTCTTCCAGATTCACAACACACATTAGGAAAATCAAGGGCACTGAGAAGTCTCGCTGTATGAAAGCCTCTCCAATAACATTATTTATCACTCTTAGAAGCAGATCTCCATGAAACATTTCTTGGGAAGTCCAAAAGATTTCTTTGCCTCTGTGTAATATCTAATCGTTGATGAATCGTTTGTTTACTCTCCTGGGATTTTATTAAACTCATGATGCTTTATTGGGAATGTAAATGAATGATTTATTAGCATGTGTTTAAAACAGGTATCCTTTTCTTGTAATCTTGACATTGAATTCGTGATTCTGTATTACAGTGTCATGTTTGACCTTTTAAAACTGAACATGGCAACTTAAATACCCTTGTTCCATTAATGCCTATTAAACTTCTTTATGTTTTATGTAACCCACAGGTCTTGCAAGAGCAAAATCGGTCCCTAGCCACACATATTCCAATGAAGTGGTTACCTTATGGTACAGACCTCCAGATGTCCTCTTGGGATCAACAGAATATTCCACCTGCCTTGACATGTGGTGAGAAACTGAAGCTTTTCTCTAGCTAACCTGTCGCTGGTGCTTGACCTGCATCAAGCCTAGATAAACATTCTAACAGTTTGAATGAAGATTAATGGTGGAGAAGTGTTTGCCTGCATGTGGCAATGATGTGGAATTTAAAAAAAAACAAACGTGATTGGGACTATTCCCTGATCAGAGACTGCCTTGCACATGGGGTCAGGTAATGGTTCTTGATGGACGGGGGCAGAGACACTTTCCTGTCAGTGCAGTGAATTTTATTCCCTAAGGGTCTTAATTTATAGCTTTATTTTCTATAAAGGACGTATATTTATCTCTCCAACAACAGTATGAATTGGAAGTAGTAGGGAGCATGTTTAAATTCACAATAAAGCTCAGATAAGAGGTCTGAAAATTTTGGTGTCACTCTTAGGCACTACATTTGGTGCAGTATACTTATAAAAACTGTTGGTACCAATTATTGAAAATGAAATGAAACAACTGCTCTTTTAAAGGGTCACAGTAAATTTCATTTCAATAGAATCTTAGTTTCACATGATGATTTAGTGGAACTTAAAAAATCTATCATAATAGGAGGTCCAAAGACTGATGAGATTTAATGCATAATTATTATTAATGATGAAGTACAAATGAGTTCCCAGTCCAGTGTAATCTGAATCAAATAAGGGAATAATTTTTAGCACTCAGAAAAGGCTTACTTTCTGGCTGGTGTGGCTCAGTGGATTGAGCCTCAGACTGCAAACCAAATGTCACTGGTTCAATTCCCAGTCAGGGCACATGACTAGGTTGCACATCAGGTCCCCAGTTGGGGGCACGAGTGAGAGGCAACCACACAGTGATGTTTCTCTCCCTCTTTCTCCTTTCCCCTCTCTCTAAATAAATAAATAAATAAACAAATAAATTATTTTTTATAAAAAAAGGCTTACTAGTGACTGCTGAAAATACCTTTTATTAATAGAAAAAGAAACAAAAAACAAAACCCTCTCTAGACTTTAATTGTTTTAAAGCAAAACAGTTTATTTACATAGTACATGGTTATTTTCTAGCAGGAATCATCTTCCATGAATGATTATGCCCCATATACAGAATTCAGCTACATGTTCATACAATGTTTATGACCTTAATAAAACTTTAGCATGTGTTATCTTACTGCCATGTACTTCACAGCTCTGCCCTCAGTTATCTTGACTTTTAGTAAATTAGGCTGTGATGAGGTCTGGCTTCTTCCCTGGTGTTCGTGATTCAAATATTTTAAGCTTGGAAAACAAGTTCCTTGTGATGTAAGGCACAGTGTAGGTTTTCTTAATTTAGGTTCCAGGTTTTCGGGATCTTTGAAACCATTGAAATTATATGCAGTGTTTTGTGTACACATGGATATATTTATTTTTATGGGGTGTAGATCTTTAGCTTTCAATAAAGCTATAATAGAATCTGGGTCATCAAACAGTGTAAGATCCATTGCCATAAATTTCGTAATGCCTTATAATAAATGTAATACCATCGTAATGCATGTTCCAGAACACTGAAAATAAAGATGATCATCTATCATTGAGGAGCTGAGCTAATCTATATTTTTCATACCACTTCCTGGATTTTTTATTGGTTTTCTTTGGAAATTTTTTCACACAGACTTTTTTCCCACAAGACAGGGGCTTAGGCAAAATACCCATTTTGATCATTAGTTGTAATGGAGGAAAAAAAATTGGAATAAAAGTCAAAGGATGCATCAGGATATTAGTTACTAACTTTAATTCCCTTCCTCCCTTCTGCTTTGTACTTGAGAGTAAGCTATGCAAATGATCATTACTTAATATTCTTGGATTATCAAGTGGTTTTCTCTATTTTTTGAGTAAGAAAATTCTGGGTTTCCTTTCAGTGAGGTCAGTTAAGGACTCTGTTAATAGAACATAGTTTGGAAATACGTGTGGCTTGGAGCCAGTTTTGTCTTGGTGCTTGGCAATTCAGTTATGACTCTATCCTCATACTCAAGAGAAGCTGCTTTTTATACACTTTTGGCTAATTTTTCCCAAATCTTAAAAGTGCCTCATGGATTGTGACTTGCTAATATGTCTGTTTCTGATCATTAGTACTTGATTTCCAGTCTTTGCTTTCCCTCACCCCCCACCTGCTCTCATTTTTCCTTTTGCACACGTGTGCATGTGTGTGTTCATTCTCTTAAGGAGGAAAGCTTGGGCACTTTCTGCCCATTTGCGCTAAACAGACAAAATGAAGCACAAGAAGAGGACTGCTATTTAAGATGAAGGGAGGAAAATTGATATGTAATAGTAGACCCCAAATGCATTTTGTCTACATGCAACAATTATTTATTGGCTAAAGCAAATAGTAAATGTGTTGTTTGAGCTGTTTCCTATGCTTCTAGGCTCTTCATTCTTGAGCCCTAAAATGTGAATTATGTCTATGCTATGCCTATCTTTCTGAATCTGATTTCATTCCAAGCCATTTTCTAAAATCTATTCTGTTATTATCCTATAAGTTAGGTAAAATGTATGTGTTTTTTTCAATTAGAGAGATGTTCACAGGGTCCTGATTTTTGCATAATCAATGACATTGATGCTGGGTATATGAAGACCTAGAAATGGGCTATAATTGAGTCATGGCTCAGCTGCACCAAAGAGAAGTGCAAATATTAACCCATGACCAATAGCAGGGAGGCAGGTGGCAATGATTTCAGGGCTATTTTTACAGTTCATTTACTATCCTGGGGCAATAGGGTAGTAACTAAAACCTAATGATCCCTACACAGTGTTACATTTTCCAGTTTTCTGTTTAAATAGCCACAAGCAATAAAAATATTAATGAAGACACATATGCATTAAAATTGGCAGCAAGTGATGGAAATCAGAGCTCACCACTTTATGATTTACTGCTCGAGGTCTCCAGCCCCATGATGGGTGTGAATATACTGTGCTATCGAATGCTCATCAAGGAAGATAGTTCTTGATACTTTGTCTCCCTCCATGAAGGAGTCGGAGGAATCAAACTGGGCATTGTCTTGTGCATAACTTCTCTTAATTTTTGGATTTTATAACTCTTTGAAAATCAAGGCATAGGAAATCATCTTTAAACTTCTAAACCAAAGAGGCTTACCATGTGCTGAAAGCCACATTAAGAAAACTGCAGGTGTGAAAACTGGTTTATCTGTGTAGTTCTTTTGTACCTTGCCAGGAAGTTCTGTTCTAGCTGTGGCAGTCTTTGCTCTAAGTAAGCTTTATACTCCTTTATGGAAGTTCATAAATATGTTTAGAGCAGCATTTGTTTTCTAAAGCAGAAGGTCGCTTGGGATTATTTTCAGGGATTCATTTTTAACATAAGCTGACTAAGTTATCTTTAGCTAATAAGTAAGTATCTCATCAAGATCACAGTGCTTTGGGCGGGGGCCACAATATTTATTAACATTACCTTGTGGTATCAAGTGCTCCCCAGCATGGTGTGTGGAGGATGATACTGTACCAGTCTCTTCCTCTCATCATCTGTCTGAAAGATAATTAGCATATTAACTGTGCTTGTCAAAATGTGGGGCAAATCATTTATAAATAAGGCTGTCAAATGTAATGAGATTGCATATTAAATCACCCTTTTTTCTATTACATCTCTGATTTAAGATTAATATTAATTTATTTAACATTGTAGCAGCTGGGTGGTTAGAAAAGAATTTCCATACCAGTCTTGATATATAGAAATATGCCTGCATCAAAATTGATTTTGCATATATCAGAAAAGAAAGTGCCTATTCATTGAGTATTATAAGGGCCTTCAGCATTGCTTTTTATTAAATAAGCCTAATCACCATACATATTGGCAACTTACAGAGTTGCTTTCATTCTTAATGATCTCTCTTGAACAAAGGAAAATTATGTAATAAAATAAGATTTTTAAGGACTCAGGTGTGTTTGCCAGTGTTTTAAGAGAGAGAATCATAGATGAATCCTACTATAGCCCCTATCCTGATAATAAATGTGTTCTATATGAAGTCCTGTCTTGAGTAATAGTGGTAATAATAATTGAGTTTTATATAAGTAGTAGTAGTGATAGTAATAATTGTAGACACTTTTATTGTACACAAAATGTATTTGAAGCTCTCATGCATTTTAATTACTTGCCTATTGTGCCGTAATAATGTGGAAGGAAACAAAACCCAGGACAATTAAGTAACATAGTAAGTAAGGTCATACAGTCAGTGAGTAGAGCCAACATTCAAATCCCTGCCAACCCACTCCAAAACCCTTTCCTTTACAACATATTACATAATCTGTTAAGATGATTTATAGAAATTGGTTTTTCTTTTACTAGTAAAGTTATTCCAAAACACAGATACAGTAAAATTCCTATTTTTAATTTAGATTGCTTTGAGTCATGTTGAATCCTTTGCGTGCCTCAGATAAAGGGTGTGGTTTTCACTCTCACTCAACAGCCTTGAGGATTGCCTGTCTCCCCTTCATTAATATTCTGTATTATATAGTTTTACTCAAAGGGGAGTTTCTTTAAAATAAATTTAAGCCACGAATCACTGGGTTGAATACATTTTATGGGACCAATATCTTTGCCGGCCTGCATTTTCCTAACTCCTAACGATTACTCATTTATCATTTCTGCTCAAATGAATAAGTGCATTTAAAAAAGAATGCTGGTAGGAATGGGAACTTGAGTTCATGGGCTACATGAAGTCATCTATCTGTCAACACTCTTTACACATTTATAATTAATCAGGTCATAAGACCCAAAGAAGATTTGGATTAGTCACTGTCAAATGTAACAACTCCTTAAGAGCTCTGGAGAGCTCCTCAAATAATACATGATCCAGGTGACTTGTCAGTGTAGTCACTGACATCCAGTGCAATGTAACAAAAGAACAGGTGGCAGTCAGAGGGCATCTGGGTGGCTGAAAGCTGAGCTCACTGGGGCAGCCATGGTTTCTGAATCTACACCTACTATTTAAGTCTCTTAAAATTAGGGTGACCGTATAGTATATCATCCATTCCAGAATGCCTTTGGGAATTAATACTAATTCTACCAGAACGATGGATATAAAACAGGGATTTAACTGTGACATATGGCCATCTTTCTCATAAAGCACTAGAGCAGTAATTTGTTAAAAACTAGTAATCAGAAGAGACTTAATGCATATGAGAGCTTAATTCACACCAAAGGATTACTAGCTACAAGGTCAAATTTTGTGTGGAAAACTTCTGTAACATTGATTAATAATGAATAATCTCCAAAAGTGCAATTCTCTAATATTAGATTTTTATGGTATTATTGAGTGGCTGCTTAAGTGCTGAATGTAGCCATGGCTTTGGAGTACTGAAGGGAGCCAGTTCTATTTTCCTCTCAAAAGCTTAGCATGGTTATGGTGTTTACATGCCATGTTGTTTATCATTGTGTATTTGTGAGAGAAAGAATGTATGTGTGTTTTCGTTGGATATGTTTGGTCATTCATTAGTGATAAGTTAGCTGAATAATAATATATATAATGAGGCGTTGTATGTAGTCTTCACCACTAATTATTTTTCTTAAATAATAATTTCCATATTTTTATCAAAGTTGACAAAGTAACTGGAACCCACAAATTGGTTTTTGGATGTTATTCTATTACATTTGTCACAGTATTTCCCCCTTTGCCCTTCTCTGCCCATCCCACCCCTTGCTACAGTCAATTCCCACGCCGTTGTCCTTGTCTGTGGGTCATTCACACATGTTCTTTGTCTAGTTCCTTCCCCTTCTTTCCACCATTATTCCCCTCCCCCCTCCCCTCTGGTCACTTTCCATGGTATCATGCTTGTTGTTCTATTTTTGTTTTTTAAGTTTCTTTTGTTCACTAGATTCCCTTATAGGTGAGATGTGTGGTATTTGTCTTTCATTGACTGGCTTATTTTAGTAAGTGGATAGTTTTTAAATGGCTGATCACAGTTACTAAGTTTCATGATATTGAGATATCCCTTAGTATACTCACTGCTTCACTGCTTTGTGAGAATAGCAAGAGATGGTTAAATGTGAAATTCTTTAAGAAATATAAGACTACACAAATATTGAGAATAGTGTTCTTATTTGTTCTTAGTATATCAGCCAAGCAAAATATATTGCATTTTTATTGCAGTATAGGCATACTTCAGAGATATTGCGGGTTTGTTTCTAAACCACCACAATAAAGCAAGTATTGCATTAATGCAAGTTGTAAACTTTTTGCTGGTGGAGGGCCTTACCCTCAGTTTGTAAAAAACACAACATCTGTGAAGCGCAATAAATCCAAGTGTGCCGGTGTAGCGTCCAAGGGTACTATGGGATATATTGCAGTAATAGAAGCTGCTATATTTGGTTTTAGGGAAATTAGCATACCACTTATGTCTAGAGACTTAGAAATTTGGCCCAGGATGTTCTCATCTTATGTGTGTGTGTGTGTGTGGCAGGGGGTTAATTTGTAAATACATAAATTGGTGTTCAAAGTTTAGAGAACATTGGGTGTATACTATTACCTTCTATGTTTTAAGTTGTGTGTTTATCCATGCAGATCAGTTCTCTGGTCATGTAACTGGAAGTGGTTTGCTGTGTAAAGGAGAGTCAGTCTTGTAGTAGAGAACACATTGGAAGACTAAATTAGATTCTATCTCCACCACTCCTTCCCTGTGTGACCTTGGTTGACCAAATCCATTAACTATCTTTACCTTCAGTTTCCTAATCAGAAAACTGTGACAGTAAAACCTATTTCAGGTATAACTAATGGCTAATAGCTGCCACAACAGTAGCAATAGCAAAAGCAGTAATCTCCTGCCGCACCTAAACTCACTCTCCAATTTCCCAGAAGCAACTGCTTTTAGCTCTTTTAGTGTTTACTTCTCCATGTCTTAAATAATTGCTTATATTGCTATTTATTGATTTACTGTTTTAGACATTATCTACTAGGTAGGTGTTATGATAAATAGAGGTTTAATTGTCTTCCATCAACTGTCCGTCATTTCACCTTGTTCTCCCAATATGGAGACTGTATTGCATTTTGAAACATTAACATGTAAATATTCCTACTTAAGTCAGCTAGTGTTCATGAAATGTATATTTTCTTGTATTACCTTGTGTTTTTCCTGGACTTTATAATTGTCTCTGATTTTTATTAGTTTAGTTGTCTCTGTTCTTATTCTTAATTATTTATAGATATAAGAGAGATATGTCAGTTATGTATGAAAAGAAATCCAGATGCTCAAACACATCAGCAAAACTCTCTATCCCATTTAATTTTCTTCATATCTCTCTCTGTCAACCTTTTCCTTGGAATTTTCCTCTCTCAGCTCTCTAATTTCTTACTTTAGCACAGCTGAACAGCTGCCATCTTGGGACTTCCACTTGCCCCTCTCCTGTTGTTGTAGGTCCTAAATTGGTTATTCTCTGTTTCTCTTCATATTTGTTCTCTACTCTCTTCCGCCCTGCCCTGTGTCCTGGATGGCCAACCCTAGGGAATACATCCTCCATCCTCCAAGCTGTCTTGGCTACCATTCCAGTTGAGTTCAGGCAATGGATAAGTGGGAGGAGAGAGAGATGGAGTATTCTTTCCTAATTCTTTCCTACTTCAGCCCATATTTCTGGAAATGGCTGACTACAATTCTATGGGGAAGTCCCTCTTCCATGGCTCTCACTGTCAATAGATTTCAATAACATTTGACCTTTTCAATTCTAAGGGGAATAGTGGCTTTTAGGTCTAAGGCAGGTGATGGCTTCCTGCTGTGGCTAGCCTCTTAGTGTTTCAGTGTCTTACTGGTTCCCTCACCTCTGGGGTTGGTCACTCCATTAGTCTATTCTGGGTTGGATTCTTTTTCCTTTACTGATTACAGAGGCCCCCTTTCCCGTATTCCAATTCTTCCTCCTTTAGGTTCCTAAGAAAGAATGCATTAGAGTTACAGTTCTCGAATTCTTCGTTTTCTGAAAATGTCTTTATTCTCCTTCCCACACATGATTGATAGTGTCAAACTGACTTTGAAGTTAGGCTTTTCCTCTCAGAATGTTGCATGCCTTGCTTAATTTCTTTGGAGCTTTTAGTATTGCTGCTGAAAAGTCTGACTTCATCTGATTTGTAGCCCTTTGTGTGCCTCTCACACTTTCTCTCTGGAGAGTACTAGGCTCTTTTCTCTATCCTTGGTATTCTGAAATTTCATGATAATTCAGTTTGGATGTGTCTTTTTCTGTTGGTGCCGGCTAGGTTTCCTTCAATATGAAATATAAAGATAGAGGTTTCAGTTCTTAGAAAGTTTATTGAATTTCTTTCTTTATTGATTTTAGAGAGCAAGAGGAAGATAGGGGAGAGACATTGATTTGTTGTTCCACTTATTTATGCATTTATAGTTGCTTCTTGTACGTGCCCTGTCAGGGAATTGAACCTGCAATCTTGGTATATAGGAACGATGCTCTAACCACCTGAGCTACCTGGCCAGGGCCTTGAGTTTCTTTTTTAATGACTTCTACCTTAATATAACTGCCCGTGGTCTGCCTAAATTGCCAAAACTTTACCCACACTTCTGAAAAAAAAGGTTATCTCTCACTGATGAGTGGGAGTCAAGGAGCAAATTGCAGGCAGGAGCCTCTTGTGCTGGTGGAAATTTGTAATTCTAATCACATAAGTGTTAGTGAAATAATGACATCTTATTTATGAAAAAATAAACTTGAAAGGAAAGGCATATGATTTTTGATGGACTAGTGATGAAAGTGAATAGACTGTGAAATGGCAGTTCTTAAAAAGATAAAATTTTACATGAATTTAAAGAATTAATTATAGAAAGTGGACCTTTGGATTAATGGTATGTGTGAATCCAATATAAACCCGCTATTAAAAGTAGCAGAAGCAATTAGTGAAACTTTCAACAAATGTTCCATTCAATATAAAGTTTCTAGTCCAATGGAGGTGAAAAGGTAGACCATTAATTTATATGCACAGGAAAGACATGATTGAGTGGGAATGTGATAGGAGAGAAACTGGGAGCTTAGGCAGACATTACTGTGTGACTGTAGTAAGTAAAGGGATTTGGGTGTCTACTTCATACTATTCATTGAAGGATGGAAGTAGGGACTTCTATGTTGTAACATTTGTGAATTAATTCCTCATTATCTGAAGACTTTTAATTAAGAATCACATTTTTAATTACTGGGATTCTGCTGTATGAATTCATATAACTCAATGTACTAATAGCCTTCTTGATTTTAGATGCTGTTATATAATTCATAAACTTAGATATTTATTTTGTTTTATTTTTTTAGTTTTGCTCATTAGATATACTGTCCTTAGATTCCTTTTGGTAAGAGAAGCCATTAAGGGAAAAAAAGAAATAATGCAATCATCGAAAAGAATTAAAGTCAAAATTAACTAAAATAACTTATCCGTGGCCAAGAAATAGCCTGCTAAATTCCATTAAAAAATAAAAATTAATCATAGTGTCTGACAAGCACTTTAGTAAATTACTAAAGACAGAATCGAGTAGCTTCCTGTTTTTTTATATACGTGTGGGTTATCTTTTGCTCTGCCATTTTATGTATTTCCATGTGAGACAGCAGATTCCAAGAATGAGTGTTTATATATAATTGCATTTTTGTAGTGAAACTTGGGAGGGGTTTTCCATTCTTTCTCATCAATACTTTAATGGTTCTTCCTTGATTGCTAGCTTTTTTACCAGGTTTGCTTCTGAAAACAATTTATTTATGGCCTAATGTAAACTCAACAAATTAAAAAACTTTATCAACTATATAAATTTTCATCTGTTTTTTATATTTAATCCTAACATAGTCCATTTAGAAATTGTTTCATAATTTTAGTGACCCTGTGAAATCAATTCATAATTTTTTTATTGTTGTTTTATGGTTATTCTACACCTCCCACCCCCAGACTCTAAAAGTGCTTGGTTATGTTGCACACACTAGCTGATTGGTGGTAGCAAAGAATAAAAAAGAAAATAAACAAACAAACAAAAAAGAAAACATGTCTAGAATCCCAGGGCAGCCTCCTTCCCACAAAGATATCTCTTACACAATATGAGTATCTTCATTCATTCATTTATTCAACAGAACCTTACAGAATTTTCAGATGTAACAGTGAAAAGGCCTGGTTCCTGTCCTCAACCACCACTCACTAGTGCCACTGCATCGCACAACTCCAGGAGGATCATTCACATTCTGGTTTATGTACAATGTCCAGTCTACACAGCCACATTCCAGGCCAAGTCTTTCAGAATATTTCAGGAAGCCTACAGACTTCACCAATAAATAGACAGACAGTTTATAATGGAAAGGTTTTAGCCTTCAGGTTTTGCATATATTATCTAATATATCAGACAATTGTCAAATACTTTACTGTCAAATATTCGCTTCATGATATGCTAGATGTGGTTTCTTTAAAAAGATTTTTAACGTAATTACCCATGAATATATTTTTGTCCTAATTCCCCACATTAATGCAGGAGGATAAATACATTTGCAGGGAGGAATTTTATAATATGACTTCCTTGTTCTACATCAACTGTCATATAAACAGAAACTAAAGATATGCAAGTCTTGTTAATTTGTTTTTTTCTTGTTCTGACTGGTCTACAGTTATTCCTTAGAGAAGTGATTTCACTGGTAGCATTTTAAATGACTGATCAAATGGGGCTTCACTTTTCCTTTATTGTTTCAAAGTACAAGAAATAATATATCTCTGCTAGTAAATGCAATATTTTGAGTTTTATTTTGTTTACTTATAGAAGTCTTCAGGAAGGACCTTTCCTATTTACATTTTTAAAAAATTAATTGTGCCTGATTCTGGAAGTTTCAAGTCTGAATGTTCTGTTATCGATATAAATGGGGGCTATTATTTTAATACTTTATAGGATTTTCATTATCTACAGGAGACTGTTTTGAATATTCAAGCATTTTTAAACCCAGACAACCATTTTATTTTTGGTACACTGGCAATGGTGATAGACTTCAGTTTGTAAGGGTTGTTTTATGATGTGCTCAAACCTGATTATGGAGGACTTTGGAATTATCTTTATTCTTCTTAGCATTTATGCCACCAGGAACAAGAACAAATTTGCTATCTCTGTTTCTTCTTTTGTACTCTGACCAGACTGGCCAAATAAAACCACTTGGTTCTAACTGGGGAGGCAGCCTGGCATCATGAAGGAATCACTAGCCCAGGAGTCAGACTCATGGTTTCAGGTTCTGGGACTGAAACTAAAACATTTAAACAAGCAATACAGTTTCCTTAGATGTAAAAGTTGAAACATTGTTTTAGGTATTCTTTAAAATTTCTCTATCTCTAAATTTTACCACTAGAGTGACTTTTATTGCTAAACGATCGGTTTCCATGGAGATTGCTGGAATTCCTTCAGAGAGACTTATAAATTAAGCTAGAGTTTAGATATTTTGATGAAATTACTGAACTGATTTTTCTTTAGCATTTAATTTTATATGATACTATTAGTTCTACAGCAGGTTTCTTTCTCTATTGCAGTTTCTTGTGTGTACTGCTTGGACTAGTTATGAAAACATTCACTTATTTTTGTTATTTATTGAACACCTATTTTGCACCAGGCACTAGATGAGGTCCTGGAGCTTATAGAGAGGAAAAAGATCCATTCATGCCCTCATGATCAGAGGAAAAGACTGTGATGAGCTATAACACAGGCATACATACAGTTGGTATAGTTGTGGATTGTTGAAGAGAAGTGGGAGGTCGGAGAAGATGTCACCAAGTAGTAATTACTTGGACTAACTTGTCAAAACCATCTCTCTAAGTTGACGAAGCTGGGGTTGAAGATCATGAAGGCCATGCTGTGGACAGAATATCCCACCAGGGGGGGAAACAGCTGATATTTGTGGGTAGGAAAAGGACATGGTTTAAGAAGCAGGTAGAAAAAAAGGAAGGACTGGAGGTGGGAGGAGGGGCATGGTTGGAGACCAGAGTGGAGGGATATTTAGGAATAGTTAGGTTATGACAAGGTGATGACTGAATGAGAGCGGTAAGGGAAAGCCAAGGGTTTTGGATGATCCCCATGTTTCTGACTCAGGGAACTCAACCAGAAAGCAAAAGTACAGCTTTGCCATTTGATTTAAAAATATATATTTTATATATAATGACGAATACAAGTACATATATACTAAAATATGTGTATACTGAAATGTATATATTAAGATAGATGTATATTAATATGTGTGAGCAGGAATTATCATTGTAACTTAAAGATTAATGCTGGTTGGTACTTTAGGGTGGTTCCTCAGAAGTCTTACTTCAGAGGTTGACGCTGGTAAAGGGGTTCCCACTCACCTGCCTGGTACCTCTTCCCAAGTCAGCAGCCGGCCACCCTGGGCCTTGGTCTTACTGAACTATATTAGCTGCTAGGACTTCATTCTTTGCTTTTACTTAGTTTTTGTTCTGATATACTTAATTTCTAAGCGTACCTTCTTAGAGATATAATTTTGTCTCATCGTTTGGAAAATAAATCTTAGTTTCCCATTATATAAAAAGTCTATTCTTTTGAATTGAATGTTTTTTGAGTTGGGCTTTTATCCACAACGTAGGTTTGGTTTGGCTTGGTTTTCATTCCCTGAGAACTTAGTAGTCCATAGAAGTATTTGACTAAGATATATTGTGCCTATCTGTGCCTAATGAAGCACTAACCACAGTAAATGCTGAGTGACAGTTTAATCAATTCAGTTCCTTCAGTAGTCACCAAGGGCATATGGAATGTAATTTTTTAATCTTTCACTTTTCAAATACTGCAAGTTAGCAACTTGAAAAGATCACATCTGCTATGTGTAATGAACTTCTTATAATTTATTGCAATTTTTTTTTATTTTCATTTTTTTTGAAGCTAACCTCCTAGAGAATAAAACCCCTGTCTGTTTTACAAATATATATATTTCAACACAGAGAAATCAGATAAACAAATAGCAGTCTTGGTACATCAAATCGCACTAGCTTTAATTGCATAATGGTTTATTTCAGTGAACCATGGCTAAATAAAATTACCTATTAGGTTAATTAATGAGGAACCTTTCTGAGTTCCTATTGCATTCCTGTGTGTTAAGTTCAGGTTGTGTTTAGCATTTAATCTAATTTATTTCACTAGTCTGCTGGTTTTTGTTATTGTTCCTTTGACTGGAGCCTGAACCTATATTCAGAGAATTAATCCAAGTTATAAAACTCCTTTCAAAGCAGGATTACCTAGATTCCTTTCGATTCTTGCTCCTCAGGTTCTTGTCTTGCAACCAGCAGCATCAGCATTGGTTAGAGGCTTGTTAGAGCTGCAGGATCTCAGGCCTCAGTCCAGACCTAGTCGGTCACAGCCCTCACTCCAACCAGGTCCCCACGTGACGGGCGTCCACATGAAAGCGTGAGACAAGCAGCTTCAGATGCTTTTTTGTTTTCACGACAGACACAGAGGCTTTGAGGAATTTCTGGTGGCAGCACAATGTTGAAAGGGAGGAAGGCAAACCCTGCAGTGAGTTACGGTTCTGTTCATCTGTCCTCCTGTCAGAAGCAGCTTGACACTGTCTTTATCTACAGCCCTCTTTCCGATTCTCTGAACTCGAGTAGAGGCCTCATAACTTTCAATTAGGGAGCTTGGAACGAGAAGGGGCAGGCAGGTCTTCCCCATGGTGAGAGTGTGAGCTGGCTGGGTCGCTGTCCTTTCTGTGCATACCCAAAGGCACAGGCCACAGTGTCATCATCCAGGCTCTGTGGTCAAATGCTGCCACCTGAGAATGAAACAGTCACCCTCTGCTTAAAGCTCTCTACCCGAAGGAATCTCAAACCTTTGTTAATAAATGGATAAAATTAGAAACTAAAATTAGGAGGGTTTTTTTTTTTTGTTTGAGATTTTAATTGAACTATGTTTTTAAATATTAAAGTCCTACATTGCCTACGGAGATGGAACCAAACCAAACTGTGGCCCTGAGAAGTGCCCTGAGAATTAGGGAAGGAGAACAGTGTTTCATTTTTTGATGACCAAAATGAGATTAGTACATTTTAGATAAATAATCATCTCCAGATCCTATAATGTACTTCTTCATATGGGATAATCATTTTATTGGGTTAATTAGCATCTTGTAACATCCATGTCTTTATGAGAAAATGGAGTATCCTATGCTTGAAATGTCATGTGTCAAATGCAGACATTATCTGAGTAGAGTTGATGGATTTAATTAATCCCTACTGTAGGTGAAAGATGTAAAGTTGTCCTGCACCATGACACCCCAACAGGACTTTAAGACATAGGCAGTTAATGCATAGCTAGATTACACTGCATTTTAGCTGGTGATGTAGTGACCTAACCCTGTTTCATTCAGGTCTAAGGGGTGCTGTTTAGTGCCATAACTCCTTGGCTCATTTGAACTTTGTCTTCGAAACTAGAAGACCAAACTGATGTTCTGAGAAAGATGATAGTGGCTAATACATTTACAAATTAATAAATTACAGTTTTAAGAAGTGGCTTGAGAAGCATGGAATTAGGAGATTACCTAACCCAGCCAGTCTGAGAGACCAGGCAGCCTCCACAGACAAGTGACATTGATCTTGCTGTACTCTACTTTGATGGACAAAAGTTCCTTGTCCCTTCCTTGTGAATTCCACTTTTTCTCTGCATCCTACACTTCCCCCATCGCCCAAAATTTAATAATTTAGATACATTTTTTTCGGCTTGAATTCCTTTACCATAGGATGTGTATGTCAGTTTTCAAATACCTTCATGTCAAACTTAATCTTGAATTAGTTTGCTGCCCAGCTTATTTCAGGTTAATGCTTCTTGACATTTACATTCTAGCCTGCAGTCCTAGATGACTCATGTTGTTTTCAAGAAAAAGTTCATGCACTGGGGTTCTTTTCTTCTCATGTGGGGAAACTCAAAGTGCTGTGGACCTTCTACTTAGGCGACTAATTCTATACACTGTCCGCAAAAGATGCTGTCCTTCTTCATTTTGCCTTTTTAAAAAATAAACTTAAAAAAAATTAATTTAAAAAAAAGTAAACCTTTTTTTTTGCAGAGGGGATAATTGACAGCTTTTATTATACCATTTAGAAAATAAAACATGAAAATATTTAAGGATATTATGTCATTATTATGGATGTCAACGAGAATTGATGAAATATTGTTTTTAAAGGAAGATTTTTGTAGAGAATACTTTATATATGTCATTTTTCTTTTTTAATTTAATCTTTATTGTGTTTTTTTTATTAGCATTTAGTCCCCTTACACCCCCTCCCCCCTGCAATCACCACAGTGTTGTCCGTGTCCACGAGTCCTTTTCCTTTTTGCTCGATCCCTCCACCTCCTACCTAAACTCCCCTGTCGTCTGCTCCCCATCTATGGGTCTGTCTCTGTTTTGCTTGTTAGTTCAGTTTGTTCATTAGATTCCACATATGAGTGAAATCATACAGTGTTTGTCTTTCTCTGACGGGCTTACTTCACTTAGCATAATGTTGTCCAGGTCCATCCATGCTATAACAAAGGGTAAAATTTCCTCCTATTTTATGGATGAGTAGAATTCCATTTTGTAAATGTCCTGTAGTTGTTTTATGCACTCATCTATGGATGGACACTTGGGTTGCTTCCATATCTTGGCGATTGTAAATAATGATGTAATGAACATAGGGTACTTAGGTTCTTTCAAATTAGTGTTTTGGGTTCCTTTAGATATATTCTCAGAAGTGGGATCACTGGGTCAAAAGGCAGATCCATTTTTAGTTTTTTGAGGTAATCCCATACTGCTTTCCACAGTGGCTGCACCAGTCTGCATTCCCACCAACAGTGCACTAGGGCTCCCTTTTCTCCACATCCTCGCCAGCACTTGCTGTTTGTTGATTTGTTAATGATGGCCACTGTGACTGGTGTGAGGTGGTATCTCATTGTGGTTTTAATTTGCATCTCTGATGACTAGTGATGCTGAGCATCTTTTCATATGATTGTTGGCCATGTGTATGTCCTCTTTGGAGAAGTGTCTATTCAGGTCTCTTGCCCATTTTTTAATTGGGTTGTTTTTTGGTGTTGAGTTTTATAAGTACTTTATGAATTTTGGATATTAACCCCTTATCAGATGTATTGGCGAATATGTTCTCCCATTCTGTAGGTTGTCTTTTTTTTTTTTTTAAGATTTTATTTATTTATTTTTAGAGCGGGGAATGGAGGGAGAAAGAGAGAGAGAGAAACATCAACTGGTTGCCTCACACACACCCACAACTGGGGACCTGGCCTGCAACCCAGGCATGTGCCCTGACTGGGAATCGAACCGGCGACCTTTTGGTTTGCAGGGTGGCACTCAGTACACTGAGCCACACCAGCCAGGGCTGTAGGTTGTCTTTTGATGTTAGAATAGTTTTAGATTTATAGAAGACTTGCAAAGACAGTAGAGAGTTTCTAATACTTCTAACCTGGTTTCTCCTACTGTACATTTGTCACAACTAAGGAAACCACACTGACATATTACTATTAACAACTTTATTTTGATTTTACTGGTGTTTCCCTAATTTCCTTTTTCTGTCTTTTGATTCCATTCAAGATACCACATTATATGTAGCAGTTCTGTGTCCTTAGTCTCCTCTTGGTCATGGTAGTGTCTCAGACTGTCCTTGTTTTTCATGACCTTGACAGTTTTGAGAGTACTAGTCAGGTATTCTGTAGAATGTTCCTCAATTTGGAGTTGTCTAATGTTTGGTAGAGGAAGCCTACAGAGTTGAAGCGACCTTATCGTCACACTATATCAAGGGTACATGCTATCCACATGACTTGTCACTGATGACGTTAACCTTGTTCACATGGTCAAGGTACTGTTGGCCAGTTTTTTCCATTGTAAAGTTGCTATCCACCCTTTCACCCCCACTTCCATACAATATCCTTTGGAAACAAGTCCTGAAGCTCAGCTCTCACTTGGTAGTTGAGAATGGGAAAGCAGAGGGAGGGCTTCACTGCTTTTGATTCATTCATTCAACAAATATTTTTGAGCCCTTGCTGTGTGCCTGACACTTCTCTGTGCCTTGGGGACAAGATGATGACCACAGCCTTATCTCTTGTCTTTTGAGTCTTCCATCTAGAGGAGACGCACTCCCAAAAAGCAAAGACAAGCTAACATCCTTTCAAGTGTTGTGAAGGAAACAAACTAGGCAAAGGAGGGTATCTCGTGGTCTGGGCAGCAAGGAGGAACCTACCTTACACATGGCGGCTGAGAAAGACATTTCTAAAAGGAGCCATGTGAGCTGACCCCTGAATTACAAGAAGCAGTTATTTGTGCACAGAGTGGGGAAGGGGGGATGTGTTCTGGGCAGAGGGACGACAACTGCAGCACAGGTCCTGGCACGGGAGAGAGTGCTACATGCTGTAGGGACAACCGGCAGGGCAGCCGGGCTCAAGGAGAGGAAGTCTCACGGGAAACAGGTGTGATGTGCAGTTGGAGAGCATGCAGGGCCTTCACTCTCTCCAGTCTCCACTCTTGTTGCAAGGAAGAAACAAAGCTCAAGATATCATTTAAAAAATCTGATTCTTCGCTTTTCATCAACACAGACACACTGACATTGGATGTGGATAGAAAATAACTAGAAATCACTTCAGAACACAGCAATCTTATGTTTATAAAATTTCATTTATCAAGTGAAATTTCCTACTGTTTATGAAAGTAATAGGTAGTACTTTCAGAAATAAGATTTTGCTCCCCAGGCTTCTAAATGCAAACTTTAAAGTTCTAAAAGTAAGCTTTTTTCCTTTCATCCAGCCCATTATTTAAATCAACTCACAAAATTCTCTGTTTTGAGAAGAAATTCTTATAGAGCTGGTTGTAGAAGCACTATTATTAAAATTCGCCATATATATTTTCTCCCAATTCACTTATAAGTTAAAAATACTTTAAAGACTAAAATATTCACCTTAAATCAAGTATTAAGGAATGTAAGCCCTGGCTGCTGTGGCTCAGTGGATTGAGTGTCGACCTGCGAGCCAAGTGTCACTGGTTCGATTCCCAGTCAGGGCATATGACTAGGTTGCACATCAGGTCCCCAGTTGGGGACGCAAGTAAGAGACAACCACACAGAGGTGTTTCTTTCCCTCTCTAAAAATAAAATAAGTAAACAAACAAACAAATAAATAAAATATGTTTTTTAAAAAAAGAAATCTACTAATTTTTGACAAAAATGCATAGAAACTTTTAAAGAATAGCTATCACACGAAAACTAGTGAGGAAAATAGTGAAAAACCAGATTGTACTTGAGAGCCCATTTCTATTAATTATTCACAAATAATCATAATATACAATTTTTTATATAAATGATGAAGATGATTTTTCTTCTATTTATAAGTAAGCTTTATGCAAGTGAAGCATAACAAAACCAGCTAGTAAATATTTTCAGCTTTTCAGGATATATAGCCTCTATAACTATTCAACTCTGCCATAGTGATGAGAAAGCAGCAGAGACAATGCAAATGAATGACTGGCTGTGTTCTAATACAACCTTATCTATGAACACTGAAGTATGAGTTTCAGATAAAGTGCATTTATCACCGAATAGTGTTTTTGAAAAAGTTTTGAAACCTTTAAAAATGTGAAAGGGATTCTTACCTTGTAGGCTGTATAAAAACATGCACTGGGTTCACTTTGGCCCGTGGTCCACAGTTTGTGGGCCCTTGTGCATTACTGTGTGTTGTCCCCTGCCCCCAGTTGAGGGAGGGCTCATACTACTCTTTGGCTCATTCACTGGCTGCTGTGAGTGGGAAAGAACAAAGTGGGTATATAACTAGTGGTTGTAATTGCTTCTGTCCTCAAAGCCATTTTATCTCCTCATCTGCCTATAATCTGGGTTCTCCACATATATACCCAGGGAGATTTATCCACTGTATTGGGATGCAGAAAAATATCGAGACCTTCTAGCCTAGGAATGAAACAAACTTCTTAGAGTAGAATATGGACTTCTCTCTTTTTAACATTACCTTCCATTTTCCACACAGGGCCAAACAACAGCGTATGGTTCTCTCAAGATTTCTCCTTTCTAGATCCTGTCTTCTCTACCTGAATGTCCCATTCTCATCCCTGACACCCTCACCCAGTAACCCGCCACGTTCCACTTTTCTTGTCCTTTAAACGATCAGGAGTACAAGTCTTTCGTCACTCCCCCCATTGAGCTGAGCATATCCTCTCGTGTTCCTCTGGCACCTCCTTCCAGGGAAACGTGTAGAATGTTTTAGGATTACTGTGTTTGTAGTATACAGACATCCTTGAAAGGAACTTAATAGAAGTTCTCCCAAAATTGAAAACAATCCTAAAAGTTTACAAGACTGTATCAATAATGAGAAGTGAAGCTGAAAGAAACAAAGAAACTTCTCTCTATACTATCAGAAAAGAAGGTCATCTTTATTCTAAAGGAAAGACTAGGTTTTATCTCTATATTTCCTTAACTGTTAACATTATAGAATTTTTATAGAAGAGGTAAGCAAAAATTATGCAGGCAAAATTTTAGAAAGAAAAGTATTAGAGAGGTGTGTAAGACAGTTAATAAATATTACATTACTTTTCTAAATTTTATATTATTTGTCACATTTGTTAGATAAAAAAATTTATGACTTTTTATTTTCTCATTCTAAATTCATTTTCATAAGCAGTTTTTTATTCAAGATTTTGTGTTCTTTGCCAAAATCAGAACTCCCAAATTGTATGATCTTCAGGCCTAAAAAATTGTTTCTCTCTGCTCATAATCACAAAAATTATCAATTTGGCTTAAAGTTTTGTTTTTAATTGTATTCATAAAAACTAGTTATACATCTGTGGCATAAACTAAATTTGGGAGTTTTGAGTTGAAAAGAATTGAAGGATGTGTAAGCATGCGTGGATGTTTTATATATTACCTTACCAGGTAACTAATCTTAAAATAAGAATTTAAAGACACTATATCCTATGGCAGCTTTAATTGTAAGCTTTTGTGACTGGTTCTTATTCTTGAAAAATGTAGACTAAGTGGGTAGTAATTATATAATTATTCAAATTATCAATAGAAGGAACAAATTAAAGGAGACACTTTTTAAAATAAGTTTATATATCTTAAGTATAGAACTTAGTGGATGAATTCTAAGTAAACTACTAAGAGCAGTCAACCTAATCCATCAAGAGAAGGAGCACAGGGCTAATGTAGTGTGAAGGGGAATAAGAGGAAAACAGGTAATGACCCCTTCATATGAAATTGAAAGGCTTTTATTTGCTGTTTGGCAGTAAGGCAGCTCCAGTAATAAAGTATTCTGCTATGCTAATATGTTGATATATTTTATACTACTCCTTTTTAATTTTCTTGAGCTTCCTATCTCATTTTAAAAATCCTTTAAGTATAAGTCTCTCAGCTTCATTTGTATACCCTAATGCATCTTTGAAAAAATGATGTCGTAGGAAACATCCATTAGAAATCAGAGTTCAAGGCCCTTAGCTAGCTAAGCAGATTAAGAGCCTGTAGGTGTGCTCTATCACAGCCTTCCAACTGAGTAGAATTACAGCATAGAGTTGTCTTTCAATTGTTCTAAATATCATATTATGGAGGTATATCGACTAAGCACAAGCAGTGGTAAAAGAATTTCTGTAAGTGAAATGGTTACCTCACCAGCCAGCTTAGCAGGGTAGACAGCGGGCGTGGCTGTGCCTTCTACTGAGGGTCTTTGCACGTAGAGTTGGAGTTTGTGGTAGGAGAGGCTAAGGCCAAAACGTGGAGAATAGAGGGATGTTCTGAATATTAAAAAAGGAAGGTGCAGGTAGCTATTTAAGATCCAAGATATTTTATGTAAACTTAAATAAGAAGACATTAAAAATATAGTCTTTGAAATGAATTCATTGCATAAAAATTTGGAAAGTCACCAAATTGAAATCTTATACCTAACCAGATATCTGAAGCCCAATATTTATATGTATATCATTGCATTTTAATATGCTAATAAAATAATTCTTGATACCTATGTTGTCTCTCAAATCTGAAATGAAAAATGTTAAAACCCATCTGCCTCGAAAATTGATTTTGAAATTAATTCTTTACTAATTAAATACTTTTTTGATATAAAGTAGCATTTGCTTTTATTCATTTGACTTTATATACTATTGGTGTTTAATTGGAAAAAGATTATTTGGTATAATAGAGAAGAGATTTCTGTAAATGCATTACTTCTTTAATTCAGAACACTATTCACATACAATTGTAATAAGAACCGGGACAGCTATAGAAAAGTAGTCCCCTTGTCTTTAAACTCCAGAGGATCTGAAATAAGTTAAGACACAAGGATTTGCTAACTCTAAATTGAATATGAGTGTAGCAATTAAAGAGGTACCCGAATATGTTCATGATTTTATTATGACACTTTCAGGAACAAACTCTTTCAAGGTAGAGCCATTAAAAAAAAAGAAGTCCTGGAGAATTGCTAGAAGGTAGAGATGTCTATTAAAAGCACTGGATTATCTGAACATCCAGGCCTTAGAAAGGCGGGAACCAGGTCAATTCAGGGACTTAATTTGCAAGAAGGTGGTCATTCTTGCTAGTTCTCTGCCATTAATATGTGATTTATCCCATCTCCTTATGCCAGTTTCTTTTCATTCTGCTCCCAATTGACTTGGTCCCCAAAGTTCCACAGAAATGTTTGCTTAGCCCACCGCCTACACTATGGATTGGTTGGTCCTGTTGGGTTAGTTGCAGGCTGCTGTCTGAAGGCAAGGTCTCCTGATGTGCTGCTGGACTGCCTTGCTAGGAGAGGAAGTTGACCAAGTAGGTGGCTGATGTATTAAATAAAAGCTTGACAAATAAACTCATTAAAAAAAGCTATTCTGTATGTTCTCTTCATGGAAGGTATGGGATTTATATCACATTTTAGCAGTTGGGTTGGATTTATGTGTCAAGAGCAAATAGATGAAGAAGGGGGAGTTCTAGGCAGTGGAGCAGTTTGAGCCAAGTTGTGTAGGTTTATGCTTGGCCCACGGCAGGTCAGTCTGGCTTTGAGATCCTCAGTGTGGTCACCTTCAGTCACCTGAACAGCCCCAGTCAATGCCTGGCCTCCAACCCAGACTGACTGAAACGGAATCTTTGGGGTTTGTGTTCATTCTTTAGTAGTTTTTTAAAGTTTCCCAGATAATTTTGATGCAGAGGTGTTTGAGCCCTGGACAGCTAGAGAGAAGACTACATTATGGGTTTGTGAAATAGGGCTGTGGAAGAATATTAGAACCAGGCTGCGGTGGCTTTCTGTATCAGGCTAAGGAGTGTCTGGCTTGTATCCTGTAAGTAAGGTGGAGCCACCAAGTTTTACATTGTATCGGTTTCCATCTTTTTCTGAGCTCCGTATAGTTGCATCTATTTAATGTCTTCCAGGGCAGTAGACAGAGAGATGTGTGTCACAGCCCTTGGTGCTCATTGAGAATGTTATTTATTCATTGTTTCTCCTCTGTAAGATTTAATTCCAGATTTATTTTTCTAAGCAGAATGTATTGAAGTTTTTGTAACAATGTTTCATTTCTCTTTAGGGGAGTTGGCTGCATCTTTGTTGAAATGATCCAAGGAGTTGCTGCTTTTCCAGGAATGAAAGACATTCAGGATCAACTTGAACGAATATTTCTGGTAAGTTCTTTACAGAATGCTTTTGAGAAAAATGGGTTTCTAATTCATCCCTTAGTGATACATTCCACAGTGGTAGTAGAAAATAATTTTAAACAAATTTATTGCTCATCACATCTAATTCTAACATATTTTTGGGCCATTGAAAAAGCAAGAAATTGGTAAATAATTATGTTTTTAAACTGCACATTAATAATATGTCAAAATAGTAAGAAAGGACAGGATGCCAGAGGCAGTATAGAATAGAGGGTAAAAATGAGAGCTCTGACAGAAAAATGGCTAATTGCTTATATAGCTGTCTCTCCTTCCAGTAGGTGTAGCTTAACTCCCTCCCATCTCCACCCACTTAAATGTAGGCTTTGATCAGTAACTTTTTCCCCATAAAGTAGAGCATTGAAAGAGGGTAGGGGGAGGAGAGGACAGTAACTTTAAAATGGAGAAACCAGGCAAACAGGGCCTCAGCTGAGTCTTCATGATTATTGTCATCAATACCCTTGATACAGTGTATTGAGAATGGCACTTCACTTCTGTGATCTTTCTCCCCAAACCATAACTGCAGTCTAATCATGGAAAACACATCACACAAAACCAAACTGAGGGACAGTCTACACAATACCCAACTAGCAGTCTTCAAAATTGTCAAGGTCATCCAAAGCAAGGACAATCTGAAAAACTGTCACAGTCCAGAGGAGGCTACAAAGACATGACAAGTTGATGTAATGTGGTATCCTGGCACAGAAAAAGAACATTAGGAAAAAAACTAGTGAAATCCAAGGAGAGTGTGCAGTTTAGTTAATGTCAGCATCCCAATGTGTTTCTCAGTCATGACAAATGTTCCATGTAATGTAAGATTTTATCAGTAGTGGAAACTGGTGAGAGTATACAGGAACTCTCTGTACTATTTTTCTTTTTTTTTTTTGTAACTTGTCTAAAACTATTCTAAAATTTTAAATATTAAAAAATTTTAAACATGCAAAAAATAAAAATAAAATGTGTCCTAGAGCCAGATGATCTGGTTTTATCACCTGCTCTGCATCTTTGGGCAAAGGACTTGGCTCTCTGAACCTTAGTTTTTCCATGGAGGAAATGAGGGATAATAGAAACACCTACCTCATAGGTTGTTGTCGTCGGCAGCCGTCCGTCTCGAGAGACGATGGTGTAGCTTCTTAAGAGTCTATCTGCACCGCCGAGAATGGTTGTGCAGTCCGACTCGGGAGTGACACGGTATCTGTCTCCTCCCGTGTTGAATCGACATCTTGCGATGACGCTGGAGTGTCCTCTCCAGTGAAGCTGAAGCTACAGAGCCTCGAGAGACGATGGTGTAGCTTCTTAAGAGTCTATCTGCACCGCCGAGAATGGCTGTGCAGTCCGACTCGGGAGTGACAAGGTATCTGTCTCCTCCCGTGTTGAATCGACATCTTGCGATGACGCTGGAGTGTCCTCTCCAGTGAAGCTGAAGCTACAGAGCCTGGGCAGGGTGATATGGAGGGTCTGCTGTTGCCTAGGTTGTTGTGAGGAATACTTAACTTAATATACATAAAGTGCTTTTAGAACTATGCCTGTTGATTATCTGCCTGTGAGATCTACCATTGATGTAAATGGGGTGTTAAAGTCCCCTATTGTGACTGTATTACTATCCTCTCCCTTTTTGTCCGTCAATATTTGCTTCATATATTTGGGTGCTTCTATTGGGTGTGTAAATGTTTACAAGGATTATATCTTCTTGTTGGATTGATTCCTTTATCATTATGTAATACTCTTCTTTGACTCTTATTATAGCCGTTGTTTTAAAATCTATTTTTTCTGATATAAGCATAGCTACTCCAGCTTTTTATCTTTATTTTTAAGTATATTTTATGGATTATGCTGTTACAGTTGTCCCAATTTCTTTTCCCTTTGCTCCCCTCCACCTGGTACCCTTCTTCCCTCGGGCAATTCCCACCCTTCCCCCTTAGTTCATGCCCATGGTGCATGCATGTAAGTTCTTTGGCTTCACCCCTTCCTTTATTATTCTTAACACCCCCTATCTATTTTGTACCTACAATTATGCTTCTTAATCTCTGTACCATTTCCCCATTTCTCCCCCTTCCCCCTTCCAGCTGACAACCCTCCAAATGATCCCCATACCTACGATTCCATTCCTGTTCTGGCTGTTTGCTTAGTTTGTTTTGGTTTTTATTTTTTAGATTCAGTTGTTGATAGTTGTGAGTTTGTTGTCATTTTAATGTTCATAGTTTTGATCTTCTTTTTCTTAAATAAGTTCTTTTAACATTTCATATAATAATGGCTAGGTAATAATGAACTCCTTTAGCTTTACCTTGTCTGGGAAGCACTTTATCTGCCCTTCCATTCTAAATGAACGCTTTAGTGGATAGAGTAATTCTGGTTGTAGGTCCTTGCTTTTCATAATTTTGAATACAGTGTTCTCTCACTTATTGCGGGCATTATGTTCTACACCTCCTGGGAAGTAGGAACCTTACATTTATTCTACACTCTTAAACCTACGTAACTTTAACAACATATGTATACAGTACTGCAAAATCCCACGATATAGTGAAAAATCTGCGATAAATAATTAAATATATTTTTAAAAATCTCGCGATACAGTGAGGCCGCGATAAGTGAACTGCGATATAGCGAGGGACTACTGTACTTTTTACCAATCCCTTCTAACCTGCAGACTTTCTTTTGAGAAATCAGTTGATAGTTTTATGGAACTCCTTTGTAGGTAACTCTGCTTTTCTCTTGCTGCTTTTAAGATTCTCTCTTTATCTTTAACATTTGGTATTTTTCATTATGATGTGTCTTGGTGTGATCTTTTTTGGGTCTTAATTTGCTTGGGACTCTTTATGCTTCCTGGACTTGTATGTCTATTTCTTTCACCAAATTGGGGAAGTTTTCTTTCATTATTTTTTTCAAATCAGATTTTAATGTCTTGCTTTTCCTCTTCTTCTGGCACCCCTATGATTCAGATGTTGATATGTTTAAAGTTATCTCAGAAGTTCCTAATCCTGATCTCATTTTTTCAGTTCTTGTTTCTTCTTCCTGTTCTAGGTGAATTTTTATTTCTTCCTTTTGTTCCAAATCATTGATTTTAATCCTGGCTTCCTTCCCATCACTGTTGTTCCCTGTATACTCTTCTTATATCACTTCTTCCTTTATTTTGTGGCTATACTCAATCATTTCTCTGAGCCTCTTGATCACCAGTGCTTTGAACTCTTCATCTGATAGGTTGGCTATTTCCATTTTATTTAATTTTTTTTTTCTGGGTGTTTTTATTTTTTTCTGTTCTTTCATTGGGCCATATTTCTTTGCCTCCTCAATTTGGCAGCCGCCCTGTGTCTGTTTGTGTGTATTGGGTAGAGCTGCTTTGACTTCGTGTCTTGGTAGTATGGCTAATTGTAGTAAGTGTTCTGTAGGGTCCAATGGCACCACCTCCCCTATCACCCAAGCTGGGTACTTGAGGTGTGCCCTTCATTGGGCCGAGTACACCCTCCTCTTGTAGTTCAGGCTTGATTGCTGTTGGAAGATCAATGGGAAAGATTTACCCAGGCCAGTCAGCTGCAAGGACCGGCTGTGACCACTGACCACCAATCTCCTCCCTCTGTGAAGGATCAGCTGTGCAGGGGCCGGGTGGTGGTGCTCTGACATGTTCCGTAGCTGTCCAGTGGGTGCACTGGCCCTGGGGTTTCCTGGGTGGTACAGGCCAAGGTCAGTCCCCACCTGTGTTTTGCCCAAGGCACCCTGCCTGAACTATAAAGCAATCTGAGATGGTTGCTACTTGTGCTGCATTTGGAGATTCCCAGGCAAAGCCAAGCTGTGAAGCTAAGCTGGCTGCTGGTAGTGCAGGGGCCTGGAGCTCACTGAGGTCAGGTATTGCTTGTTTGATAGGATTTACAAAGTTATGAAGCATGAGCCAAGACCAGCCATTTATATGGAAAAGATGCTTGGATGGGCCCATAAGTTGGGTGAGGAGGAGTCTCTGTGGATCTCCAAGGTGAGTCAAACAGTGTTAGCCAGGTTGATGGAGTCTCAGATATGGCACCAGCTTGTTGGCTCTGTGTGGGAAGGATTTAGAAAAGAGACAATGGCCTCTGTTTGCTTTTGATGCCAGATATATCAATTTCTCCCTGTATACCACTGGTGCCTTTCAAGCTGCTACCCCAGTGCTAGAGCTCAGAAGGAGCGAGTCTGAGTAGGTCTTTCAGAGGAACTGCTTGGGGCTCCAGCAGTTTCTTCCACGGACTCAATCCCCACTGGTTTTTGCAGCCAGAAGTTGTGGGGGCTTATCTTCCTGGCACTGGAACCCTGGGCTCGGGGCCTGGTGTGGGGCTGGGACTCCGTGCTCCTGAGATGTCCCTCCAGAATTTTATCCACCACACAAGGTTGAGAGACCAACCTGTTCCATGTCTGTGCCCCTCCTACCAGTCTGGATGGATGTGGTTTCTTTAATTCCACAGTTGTCAGACTTCCATTCAACTTGATATTTGATGGCTCTAGCTGATGGTTGTTTTATATTTTAGTTGCAATTTTAATGTGGTTGTGCGAAAAGGTGAGCCATGTCTGCCCACACCACCATCTTGACCGGATCCTCCTACTCCAGCTTTTTTTCTGGTTCCATTTTTATTAAATATCTTTTTTCATCCCTTTACTTAGTGTGTGTCTTTTGATCTAAAGTGGATCTCTTCTAAACAGCATATGTAGGGTGGAGCTAAAGTAGGTTTACAGTTGTTCATATGGAAAATAATACAATGATTAATAAATAATAATATGTAAATAAACTATTTTGCATATTCACAACTATAAACCTACTTTTGCCCAACCTCTATACAGGTCTTGTTTTGTGGCCACTTCTTTTCAATTCTACTTATTATTTCCTATTCATAAATTCTCACACAGAACAATAAAATAATATTATATGATTATAAGACTAATGCATCTTTGTAATGGAAGATTCCCACATATTAAAAAGTATAAAAGTTGAAAAATCACCTTTTGTTCTACTCTCCAGAGAAAATTATATTTCATATTTTAATATATATCCTCCCTTTCTACACATGTTAAGAAAATTGAATCATATCTTGTGTACTGTTTGTAACTTTTTTTACTTAACAATGTGTATTCAATATCGTTAATTGAAAAATAAATCTAGAAACATCAGTCTTAATGACGGGAGTGTTTCATTGTATGGATGAGATATTATTTTCATAGTTTGTTTAAAGTTATCAGCTGTTATGAAGTGCTGCCAAAAACATCCTTGTAGAGTTATCCTATTACTTAAGAATTGTTAGAATTGAAAGACTTAATTTTCACAAATCTATTGACTATTCTTACACATCCATTCTTTTATCTAAACTCATGAAACAATTCCTTCTCCCTGTTTCCAAGAAAATCTCTTCTTACTGATTTCATTGAGATTGTATTGAGCCTGCTAATTATATTAGGAAGAAATGATATAAAATTGAGCTTTTCTATCCAAGAATAAATTATATTCCTTTATTCATATTTTATGGCCCTTAACATAAATGTACTGTTTTTATAAACATACTTTCCTTTGCTTTTTTCTACTCCACTCTTTATTTTCATTCAATTACTTTAAGTAATTTTTCTCCAGTTATTTCCTTAAAAATATAATAAGCTCATTCATATATGATATCATTGAAAAATAATAGCAGAAGAGGAAGTTTTAATGGGCTATAGTTTGCATCACAGATCATTATGCTACATCTTTAAATACTTTGCTTTTTAATTTGATTAAAGCTTAACGATAATTATATTACCACTTAATCATTCTAAGAATAATTTTAAAAACTTTAGATTCTACTTCACTGTTCACGATCTGATAGCTATGAACAATACTTAAATAAGCTTTTCAAATTACTGGTATTGATGCTAAAATATGAACTTACTATATTTGAAATCAGAAAACATCAAAAAGGAAATCATATAGAAAGAAGTATCTTCACTTATACATTATTTCAGAGTGAATGCAAAAGAAAGGGAACTGGTTATACCAGAAATGAAGTATATTCTATAGCAATAGACCAAAAAATGAGTTTTATGAAATCGTAGTTTATCGATGTTGTTTAATCAAAGTGTTAGTTTTAAATATCTTTTTATAAGTAATTTCCAATAGGTAATATATCCTGTTGGGTTACTTCCTGTATGAAGATGTTGCTATTATTTCTTAATTTTATGGTAATAGTTTCCTAATTTTATGGGTATTCAGAGGCCTTTGAGTTATGGCTAAGCTTTTAATAAATCAAAGAAATAAATCATTATAAATTTCCCATGGCAATATTAATATCCTAAACTACTGTTTGCTCTTGTTAGAGCACAGAGACCCTTAAATGCTGATAAGCAGCATGATTGATGGTAATAACTCTGTCTTTCACTGTAGTTATTATATGTGCAATGCTTTTTACAAGTAAAATGTCCTTTGGTAATTAAGAGATAAATATCATCTAATATTGATGCTGTAGAATTAAAATGTTATATTTACCCTGAAGAATTACACATGATCAAAAAAAGGAATCTACAGAATTTTGACAGTAAATGTTATCATGTTAAATATTTAATTTCCTCCACTGAATTGTTCAAATTTGGAAACACTAACTATATGTCATATTCTACACACAGACTCTCTCTCTCTGGAGTCGTGTGACCATCAGAGAAAGACATTCTGCTAACCCAATAGTGTTGAATCACTGAGAAAAAATGCTTTTCCTTGGTGACCTTTTATTTCTGGTCTGAAGAGGGATGACTATTAATGTGTAATTAATTCCACATTCACAGGCTTCTCATATAAACTGCCAGAGACTGTGTTTTAAGCAGCAGTCACGGATCTGGCCTCTGGTAAAGCTTTGCCAAGGAGATAATCAACTTTGAAAAGTTGTGAAACATAGGATTATTTGGTTTGTTTTGTATTTTAATTCAGAGATTAAGATTTTTTTATTCGCCTGTGAACTGTATATAGTAAGGTGGTTAATAACTTTGAAGCACAAAATTAATAGCTTATTACCCAAGATAACTAATATAATTAACTGCCCCACTATGAGTCTTTATAACAAATATGAAAAGCAATAAAAATCAGTCCATAAAGCCTTTATATTTTTCTTTTGATGGTTTTCTCTTTCTTTCTTCCTTTTTTTTTTCTTTTCCTCTGCTTTGGTGAAAAGGATCAGTTCACATTTTTAATAAGTCCAATGAATTCATTTCTATAAAATAATAACTGTTGATACATATAAAATGAGCTGGCTGTGCTTATAATTTGAGATTTCACCATTAAATCATTTTCCTTGAAATCGTGATGCTCATTTGCAAGAAAGAAGGAAAGTGATAGAATTTTGACAAATTATATTTAAGATACTTTGCATTGCCAGGTGGATGGGCACCTAGTTCTCTAAGAATAACTCTGATCTTAGGTGAAAACAGTGATTTATTTTCTTTTTTTCAGCACTAATTTTTTAATGTGGCATGATATATTTTCTTCACCCCCATTAATTGCAAAATTAAGCAGTAGATGAATTCATCCAGGTAAATATATACTCAGAGTGACAAAATCAGAACTAATTCTTAAAAAATCCTGTGTTCTCATCACATTATTCTGCATTGAAAAAGAAAGCTGCTTGGCAGAGCCCTGGGAGCATGCGTCTCTCTCGCTTCACAGCAGATGAAAAAAAATGGCAGGGGGTGTTTGCCCAGCTCTCTGAGACCTTCGGCAGATGCTCTGGGCTGTGTGGCTCATGGCCTGGTGTACAGCATCCAGGACAGAGGGACTGGCATGATTCTGTCTGGGGGGGCCTTTCCTTGTTCTCTCCACCTATGGATTTTGTTAACCCTGAGGGTCTCACCTTTCCCTGTCTCCTGTCTTCTGGCTTGCACCAGTTATTTTTTAACCTATTACCCATTATTTGATTGGTACAGTTGTGAAAATGTTTTTCTCCCATGTGTGTCTGATTCAGGATTTAAAAGTGTATACGTGTGTGAGACTGTGTGAAAAGACCCACTTGCAGCTTAGAAAGCTATTACTCAGACCAACCTTTGAGTCAGATCATTCCTTAAGCCAGCCTCCATTTTGCAGTGGGTTGACTACAGAGATGTAGTCTGAGACTCAGTTCCAATTCTTGTTTCCCAACCCTGGCTCTGTGTCCAGGATCTTAACTGGGGCCCAGACCCTGAGGTTTCATAGTTGGCTAGGACAGCCATAGAGAATGGGAGAGAAAGCTGGCAGTGACTCCTTAGTTTGTCATTACCATCCGGAGCACCCACATTGTTAAGGTGAAATATTGATGTCACAAATCTGTGTCATCACTGCCATTGTTAGATTCACTTGAGGTCATTTCCACCAGATTCTTCAGCACTCACTCCGCAGCACCAGGTGCAGTGTGAAGGAATTGTGTGCTTTGGTGTCTGTCCTGGAGAAGGTAACAACGATCAAGGTGGGCAGGCAAGCATATCTTTAAGAATGGGGTCATAAATAATTGCTGAACAATTGATCAGCAAACAGAAGACCCGGTATTAGTAATAGATCCCGTGTTAGTTAAAAATACTGCACTGTAAGAGCTAAATGTGGGGTTCTAATCCTAGGCTGTTTTTTTCCCCCCTGAATAAGTCACCTTTTCTAATTGGATTGTAGTTTCTGCATCTTTAAAGGAAGGAATTGAATTAAATGATTTCAGTAACGTCTTGCAGCTCTAATAATTTTTAATTCTAAAATGCATATTACAGGATTATGCATAAAGGTTGGTGGGTAGTTAAAGATAAAATTGCTAAGTAAAATTTTGACAAGCATTGAAGAAAGTTTTAAAGTGAATATTTGAAGTGGAATAAGGGCCACAGGAGATGACAGGAGATGGTGTGAGAGTGGCAGTCTGTCCTGTGTGGGTAGAAGGTGAGAGTGGATGTTCAAGACTGGACTTTGATAGATTAAGGACTTTTTATCTTATTTTATCTATAAAGTAATAATGAGACAATGCAATATTTTAACAAGAGAGTAATAATGTTCAAATGGCTTTAGCAAAATTAACATAGTATGATGTAATGATAAACTCAACTGTATAAAGACTGACAGAATTAGAGAGCTAAGCAATACATGTTGCAGTGAAGGATATTGAAAATACTAAGTATCAATTTTTAAAGTGTATTTTAGCAAAACAAACTAGGGTACAAATGCCTTTGTGCATGTTTCTTTCGAGCCTTATCAGTAGGTATAGCTTTTTACACAGAGGCAAATCTTTTTTCAGTGTTAAATTTATAAAAAACAAAGCAGTTAGAAAAACTTAAAAGCAGTATGAAAATAAATAAAAATCACCATGCAGAGATAACCAGTGTTACACATTTTTGTTATCTTCTTTTTTAGGTTTTCACAATTAGGTTAATAATAAATTATGGTTTTTGTATCGAGCTTCTCTTTATTTTCACATTAAATAAGAAACCATTTCCAAGCCATTAATATATACTTGAAAATATTATTTTAATGATACTATAATGTCTTATAAATGTGCCCAAATGTACTAACACATTGGCCTATTATGAGGTAATTTGCTTGCAGTTTTTATGCTACAGTAAGCATCACATAGTTTTATTCAATTCCATTATTCTTTCAGCAGGATTATTACACATCTATTCCGTGTCAGACACTGTGCCTTCAGATGACGGTAAACCAACAGACACAGTCTCTGCTCCCACAAAAGTACTGTCATCTGAGCTACATTTGAATAGCTTCTAGAAAGTCAGATCAGAAGGCTGTTGCTGCAAAATTGTTTTGCTATGTCCTAGATATAAAGGCTACAGAAGAGAAGGGATACCTGCAGAGTTTCAAAGATACCTACCTGTGGAATTTCAAGCTCATGGAATTAAGTGATTAGTGAGGTCATAGAAATAATGGGGACATAGAAAAGGAGTGCCAGTGGAGGGACCAGAAGACGTGACCTCAGGTTCCTGAACTTTGTATGTTAGCAGCTGAGCCCAGGTGGAAATGTCCAGTACACAAAACATGCAGATGCAGGAGAAAGATGAGGATCGAGGGGTCATTTGCCTAAACTTAAACCATACCAGTCCCGACTAAGAAGGAAATGCCACATATCCCTGCCTAGACCTTAGAGATGCTCACAGCTTGTCAGCATGGGGGTGGGGATGGGGTGGGAACTAGACCAGGAGAGAACAGTACAGTGACATAAAAGTCCAAGTGAAGGAAAAGAAATGAGGGAAAAGATCACTCCCTCGAGGGAAGTTATAGATTAACTCAGGTCTGTTTAGCTGATGGGTAGGGAGTTGCAAGGCCAGAGCCTCACCTTTCTGCCCCTCAGCGCATTCCTCTTGCTGCCTGTGTGGCAAGTGTGTGGTACACTGTATTTGTTTATTAGATGCGTGTAGCCCAGAGGAGGAGAAGGGTTTTCTGCTGAAGGAATGGAAGAGTTGACACAGAAAACACATCTGGGTTTAATTAGGAAAGCTAAGACTGCCCACAGTTTCTAAAGGAGGCTCAGGGTCCTCTTCAGCATCTGGGAGATGCTGGAACGAGGGTGATGTGGCCTCAAGGAGGCCCTGGTCCAGGCCCTCTACTCCTGGCTCCGCTTTCTTTAAGGCTCTGACTGTGAAACAGATCCCACTGCTGAGAGAAAAGGTCAAAAACCCTGGACTAATTATAGCTTATGGTTCTCCCAGGTCAGTAGCTCTGTGTGTGTGTGTGTGTGGAGGGGGGGGTCCATGTAGAAGAAAATGATGAAGAGAGATCCGGTGCAAATGAAGATAGTAGAGAAATAAAAATTAGAGATTCATGCATAGAGACATTAGGTAGGTATTCTAATAAAGTTCTGTGCTAATAGGTCTATTGAAATGTTAGTATCAAACTTCAATAGAGTCATTTGTCTTATGAAAAAACCAGGACAGTGGGATATCCCACTATAGAATAGCTAATCACATTCCTTTTTGCAAAGAAACTTCTATTTCAAAACTAGCTGCCTGTGATGTAAAGATTGGAATTAGGTCACGCGATATGAAAAAACTTATTTTTACCCCATGTCCTTGCATTTACATTATAGTATTACAAACTTTTCTGTAAATGGAAAATGCGAACATTTACATAAATCATTTACTTTCTCATTAAGTTATTCATATGCTCAACAAATATTTATTATGTGGTTATTATGGGATAAATATTCTTCCATATTCTAGGCAGACAGCGGTGCACAAAACAAAGTCCCTGCTCGCAGGGAATATATTCCTGTGCAGGAAGATAGACAATAAACAAATACATAGATGATGCAACTCATAAGTGTTGCATGAGAGAGTCTACTTTACATATGGCATTCTGGGGAGGTCTCAGCAGGCAATAACTTGTGCATTGAGGGAAGTTAGTGAAGGCACAAGACATTCAGGTATCAGGGATCAGCACATTTAGGTGGAGGGAATAGCAGCCTGTGTGTGCTCAGTGATAATAATATTTAAATTAGAGTTCTCAAGTCCAGATTTAGTGAATTAAAGATCATTCTTCCTAGTGCATGAAGGTGATTTGTAATATTCCTATTGCTTTGCCCTCCTTATACAAAGCATTTTCTTATATGAGAAGTCCTTGATTACCTGTATCATTTACTCTTCAGAAAGCAATTAGGAAAATCAACAGAGGGAGCAGGAGGACACCTGTGTGCGTGTTTCAAGGTGGAATTATGCTTCAGCCAGAGATTTAGGTTTCCTGATTCAATTCCCCAGCAATGTTGGGATAGATAGAAGAAAGTGGGAAATGTTTCATTTTGGAGAGTGGATGTTGGCTTAGAGGAGAGAACAGAGAAAGACCATCCAGAGGAGGAAGAGAGCCAGAGGGCGCTTTTGTTGTAAAGTCAAAGGTAGAATTTCAAGATGAAAAAAATGTATCAACTGCATCAATGATTCACCTGATTCTTAAATGAAAGGGTGGTGGTGTGGCTGACACAGTGTACCAGTGTTTGGGGATGTGGGTAATATTTGCAGGGCTGGTGTAATACCAAATGGTTTGCAACTGTGATTGGACAAGAGGAGGAGGTAGTTGCTGACCATATTTTGTTGATCTGTTGTTGATCTGATACATTTTTACAGAAATAGGAATGCTCTGTTTCTAATTTCTGTGATTAGTAGTTTGTGTTACTATTAACATCGGATCGATTTTAGGCATATCCATCATACTTGTAAATATTTCCCAATTGTAGTGGTTTTACCAAAGACATTTCTGGAGGCAGTAGTTCACATCTGTGGTCTAACAATCTTAAATGTTCTGAAAATGTTTTAACCTAATGTATTTGATTTATACTACCATTTTGTTTATGCATGATTTTATTGTCAATATATGACTACTTACTGGCTATTGGAGTTACTTCTTTTCATGTAACCACCTCAAAGCTCTGGGTTAAATCACTAACAGTCATTTTAAAAATTATATGTCGTAGTTTCAAAGTCAGGAATTGAGTGAGGAGTCGGCCAGGCAGTTCTGGACTTGGGATTTCTCATGTGGTTTCAAACAGATGGTGGGTAGAGCGGAAACAATGAAAAACTGGAACAGTTGGGGACTGGCCAAACTTCTCCCTCCTCATAAAAGTCCCTAAATGGGTTCTCTCCATATGGGCTGGTTTGAGCTTCCTTGTGGCATGGTGATTGGGTTCCAAGAGTGGGTGTCTTAAGAGAACCAGATGGAACCTTCATTGTTTCCCTTAACTTAGCCTCGGATGTCATAGCGCGACTCTCTATCCATCAAAGCAGTCACAGCTCCTCCGCTAGAGTCAAGGAAAGGGGACATAGACCCCACGTCTAGATGGGAAGAGTGGCAAGAATGCCAGGGCCATGTTTTAAAACTCCAAAACTGAAATTATGTAAATTTTCATTAAGTCAGATCATCAAGTTGAGCTGATAAACAGCTTTGTAGGGAAAAAACAATCTGGGAAACAGTTGTTTCAAGGTGCTAAATTTTTTTTTTTTTTCCCATACCCCTGACAGCCATTACAATACTGTTTCCCATGACAGTATGAAAGTGTGAATTTTCACCAAGTGTTATTTGGTGGGCCGGGAGGTCCCTCATTTGCTCACCCTCCTTTTCTTCCTTTTTTGACTAACACGGTCACAGACGTGTCAGACTGCAGAGGATGGTGAAATACCGCCACAGTGTGACACATCTGCAGCAAGTGAGGAGGTGGTGACACTTCCAGCAGATCCGCAGAGTGTTAGCCTCAGAGTAGATTCTTATAACTCAAATTCTGCCTGAAGGTTTTTTTTTTCACTTGCAGTTGCTCCCGCAGATCAGTCTTTTATTCCTCAGAACATCACGTGTGTTATCTCTTGTGGCAGGTAGCATGGAAGGGGCTCCCAACAGCCCCCACCTCCTGGTACCACACCCTTCTGTCCTCCCCACCCCTTGAGCGTGGGCTGGACCTAGAGACTTGCTTCTAAATGGATGGGCCTTAGCAAAAGTGGCGGGATATTACTTCTGAGACTAAATTACGAAAAGATCGCTAGTTGTTCCGTGGGAGGACCCACATGTCAAGGAGCTGAGTTTCCATCCTGCACCAGTGAAGGCCAGAGACCTGGCAGCAACCCTGTGAGTGACCTTGGGAGCAGCCCCTCCCCCAGCTGAGCATTCTTGGGAATCCACAGCCATAATTAACACTTCCATTGCTACGTTGTGAGAGACCCTGAGCAGCAGCACCCAGCCGAGGTGCTCCTGGATTCCTACCAACAGAAACTGTGACATAATAAATGTTTGTTACTTAAAGCTACTAAGTTTTGGAGTAACTTGTTTCACAGCAATAGGGAACTAATACATCTCCTTTGGTCCCATGACCGAGAAAATGTAGGTACTATAGCTGTTGTTTTATAACTGAGGAAACTATCTTCAGAGATTATATGCATTTACTTAAGAAATGTTTAATAATTGCCAGAACTGAGACTAATCCTAAATCTGCTGAGCCTTCCATCAAAATGCTCTTCTGTTGTTATTTTGTTGGTGGTTTTTGCTCTGATTTGTAACCAGGACTGTGCATGAGAACAACTGGGGAATCCTTTTCTGAATGCAGAGTCTCAGGCCCCACTCAAGGCCTCAGAAGCTCGGGGCATAGTCCTCTATGCAGGCAAACACACGGGCAAGCCCTGCTTCATAAGTCCCCCTGGTTAAGAAACTCTGCTCTTAAAGATATATATCATACTTCAAAATGTTATGCACGTCTTAAATTTTCTGGCCTTTTGTGGCAACCCAAAAACCTAGATAGTGTAGACATACTCTTTAGAATATAGAAATCATTATTCAGTCAGACAAGTCCTGTGTTCCTTACAGGGATACTCTTGGTATGACCTTCTTGGGGCATGTCTTATAACAAGTATATTCGAAGGTTTCTTTCACATGGCATTGTATTAATAATATTAGGTGACTATTATTAGAATTGTGTACATAGCAAATGGTGATCTGTAATCATATTCCAGCACTATAACTTCATATCTGTTCTGACCACTTGATTAACATTCCGGCTCCCTTCCTCTTGTTATACCTTAGAAGACTTTACTCTCAAAGATAGATCTGTCCAGGCTGTTAATCTTTTCTGAGGCATGAGTTCATTTAAAATCTGACCTTGTATCATCTCCTGCCCCACCCCCCACATGAAAAAGAAAAAAAAAAAAGCCCCCTCAAATCATTTTGTCCTAAATTGATCTCTTATGTCTCATTACCATATATCTTGATAGGAAGCTATGACTGTTTGATTAAAATGTATCGTAAGAATAATCTGCCCAAGTCATTGGAGAATGTCCCTGAGAGAGCAGCTGTATCCTAAGCTAAGTTCACTGATCATCTCACCTTGGAGCTGCGTTGGTCCTCGGTCTCACTCACTGCTTTTGAAAATGACAGGCATATGTTTTCTGGGGAGTATGGAGGCTCTGGCATTTTTGGTATTCTACCTAAAATCTCTTTTATCTGTGAATGTAGTTGTACTGGGACAGTGTTGAGAACTGTCTATTTATTTAAATTTTATTGTTTATTTATTTATTTATACCCCAACTTACTTATTTTATAAATGGAAGTTTATACCCCTCACCCTCTATCTCTGCCAGCTGCCAGTCTGTCCTCTGTTGTCTATAAAGTTGGTGTTTTGTTTTATTTTGATTCCACATATAAGTGAGATCATATAGTATTTGGATTTCTCTAATTTCATTTAGTATAATGCCCTCAAGGTTCATCCATGTAGTTGCAAGTGGCAAGATTTCATTCTTTTTTATGGCCAAATAATACTTACACACACACACACATATGTATGTATACCACAACTTCTTGAGAGTTATCTATTTTAAGTGTACCATTCTTTTAATTTTTACTTGGTATTGTGTCTAATATAAACTCCAGCTTCTGGTACTTTTGAATAACTAAATATTAAAATTGCCAGTGACCCTGAGCTTCTACTTGGGAGTATGTTCTTCTCTAGGACAAGAGCAAATATCAGTGTCATACTTTGCCTTTCATGTTGGCCAGTCCTGGTAAAGATGCAGAAGTTGGTTTAGGGGATGCATTCTGTGCTATCGGATTTCTGCGCCTTTGCACCTGCCAGAAGTCACTCTTCTCCTGTCCCCAATGTCTAAATATAACCCATATTTCTAAATATTAAAAATGTTTCCCCCTCTAGTGAATTTTTCTCTGATTTCCCAATTACAAATTCTCTCCCCTTCTCCTAAACCTCCTGGTTTCTTTACCCAAACTCTCTTCTTTCTCCCTTCAATTTTGACCTTGCAGTACTGTTATTTTTGCTATTAGTCTCCTAATAGAGTTTAGAATTTGGGAGAAGGGGTGGGGGAGGAAGGAGTCGTCGGCAGCCGTCCGTCTCGAGAGACAATGGTGTAGCTTCTTAAGAGTCTATCTGCACCGCCGAGAATGGCTGTGCAGTCCGACTCGGGAGTGACACGGTATCTGTCTCCTCCCGTGTCGAATCGACATCTTGCGATGACGCTGGAGTGTCCTCTCCAGTGAAGCTGAAGCTACAGAGCCTGGGCAGGGTGATATGGAGGGTCTGCTGTTGCCCATGCAGCAGACCCCCCCTCTCTTCGCAGCTGAAGGGTCCAAGGGAAAGACGGAGTCAATACAGCTTGGCTTCAGGTGCGCCGCAGGAGTTGCCGGTGTTGACTACAACGTCAAACCGCCTTAGGGACTCCGGCTCCGGATTTTCTGTCGGGGTTTACTCCCTTAGCCTTTCCCCTGAAGAGGTATGCCACAAGGCAGCGGAGGTTTTTTGGAGTCAGAGTTTTCCTTCTCTGATAGATAGTTATTACAGTATTGTTAACTATATTCTCTGTGCTGCACCCCATGCCTGTTTTGTAACTACCAGTTAGTACTTGTTAATCCCCTCACCTTTGTTACCCCATTCCCCAACACTACTCTACCCTGGCCTCCATCAGTTTGTTCTCTGTATCTGTAAGTCTGTTTCTAGTTTGTTTATTGTGTTCTTTAGATTCCACCTAGAAGTGAGATCATATGGTATTTGTCTTCTGTCACTGACTTATGTCACTTAGCATAATACACTGTAGGTCCATCCATGCTGTTGCAAATGGTAAGATTCCTTTCTTTTTATGGCCAGATAATGTTCCATTTTATATATGTACCACAACTTTTTTATCCACTTGTCTGTTGATGAGCACTTGGGTTGCTTATACATCTTCAGTATTGTAAATAATGCTGCTGTAAACATGTTGGTGCATATATCATTTCAATTTAGTGTTTTGGGCTTCTTTGGGTATATACCCAGAAATGGAATAACTGGGTCATAAGACAGTTCCATCTTTAATGTTTTTAGGAACCTCTACGCTTCCCCATTGTGGCTGCACCAATTTGCATTCCCATTATTCTTCACTGGGTTCTTTTTAAAAATGCATCTTTTGGGGGAACTCTGTGGGGATGACATTAAAAATGACTTTAAAAATTAAAGACAGTTTTCCTTCTTTCATTTGTTTGTTTAAAAATAGATGTGAGTGTATATTTTCCTTTAGTTTCTCCTTATGTGGCTCTTGTTCTAATAATATGTAAGTCACTATCATTTAACATTCAGATGCATAGTTCATTTTTATTGAAGCTCTGTGGAACAAATTGCTATCAATATGCTATAATTAAAACTTGGTATTAAAAATATTTCATGTTTGCCATGTGAAAAGTGAATAGTTGAAAATTGTTAATAAAACCTTTTTAGGAGAATAATATTGGGCTCATTTCTCAGATCCCATCTTATTACTAACAAAGTGAAATACTGCTTCTCTCTCACACAGAGTAGTGATGAATGCACATTTTAATCTGATTATTGGCTTTTTGGGTGTGATTCATTTTGTAAAGCAGTTGTGAGTGCCTATGATACACTCCGCAGTGGGCTTCAGTGAATTTCTGCTTTGAAGAAGTTTAGCACAATTTTTATTGAGTTTTGTTTTTAGTACTTAGTACTAGGAATACTATTCAGTGGAAATACAGAAGCTAAAACCATAAGGGAACCTTGTATGATTGCCAATTCCTTATTAATTTTCTTCCTTATAATGAAAAACATGCTTAGACATAAATAATCAGGTAGTGGCTTGTCTCATAATTGTGAGCTTCCTGATATATCATGATGTCAAATTGGATATGAAATGGGAAAGGTATTAACTTTAGTGAAATTATAATCCTCTAACTAGAAGAAAAAAAATTTAAACAAATGTAATACAGTGTTTCTTCATCTTTTCAAATGCTAAGCTCAATTTCTGTAAATGGTAAAGATGATATTACATGGGAAATCTCTGTACCTTCCACCTAGTTTTGCTGTGAACCTGAAACTGCTTTATAAAATAAAGTCTGCTGGGGTGGGGGGCGTATGATGCTGTAGGTGAATCAAAGTGGAACACTGTTAAAAAAATCCATTTTCTTCTTCTGAGTCAATAGTAAGATTCCCCCTCTCAGGAATTATGTCTTCTATCAATGAGCCACTTTGTGCACGGAAATAGCCACTTAAGCAGTAAAAATATTTATTGCCTGGCAATTGAGTGAAAGCTGTGCTAGATGGGGCAGGGCAGTGCAAAAATCCTGCAGCAAAATGGCTAGTGGTATACTAACAAGGTCAAGTAGAGGCATTGAAAACCTATAACCATTTCTTTGGGAGTAGGGAACAGGGTTGAGGGGCTTTGCTGATGATCCTTCTTCCTGTATATTTAGGTTGGTATGAATTGGTTAAAATGGAAGCATTCATTTATTTGAACAGAGCTGTATCAATATTATTTTTGAAAAGCTAAGAGGTGCTGTACCATATTGTCTATTATATAAACTCAGTGACTTTAATAGAAATCAATGAACCTTTTACTTTTGAGTTTTAAGATAAAGAGTGGTCTGTATGTTAAAACAGATATTTTCTGACTAAAAAAAATATTGAATTATTATTTACTAGTAAACTTTTCTGTCTCAGCCACCAATTAGTATTTTTAATACCATTTTGAAAAAAAAAATAACTCAGGCATACTATATGAAATGATTTCATTTCCTCTGATAGATGTGTTTCTTTGTCTTCAGTTTCCAAAGTAATGATTTTATTCATGAAAGTGCTACAAGAAGCAAGCCTTTGTTATTAAATCAACTAATGCTTGCTATTTTTTGCGCAGAGATTTAGAGAGCTGAATGAAATGCAGCAGAACTCTCATTTCCTCTAGCCTTTTGTCTTACCCTCCACAATTTGAATTTTTGTGTTTAAAACCCTACGTTAAGGTAAAAAGAACTACAGATATGTCTACTATTGGCTACTTCCTTTTCACTGCTCAATATTTTACTGTCTCTTCTCATGTGACCCTGCCCTCCAAACAGCTGTGCTTTATTTTCGCTGATGTGCACACTTATTCCAGATTATTTCCACTGATGTCAGCCAGGCCTGACAGGCTAAGCCTTATGTTTGTAGCATTGGGATAGAATCCAAGAAAGTACTAGAAGGACATGGCCTCTCCTGCAGGTACAGAAAAAGATGCTGAGGTTCCCATTGGTGTAAGTAGTTCATCAAGGTGCTCTCCAATGACAAAGAGCAGCACTTCACTTTTTTTCCTCCCATATACCCCAGGCTGCTCTTTGAAAGTTTCTGCTGCTTCAGAGCTGCCTGTGACAATATTAAGGACGTGTTTTACAAAGTAGAAAAAGACTTTTTTTTTTTTTTCTTTAACCTACCCAAGGATATATTTATTGATTTCAGGGAGAAAGGGGGAGAGAGGGAGGGAAAGGGAGAGAGAAGAAGAAAGAGACGGAGAGAGGGAGAGATTGAGAAACATCGATCAGCTGCCTCCTGTATGCACCCTGACCAGGGATTGAACCTGCAACCTTTTTGTGTACAACTGACATTCCAACCAACTGAGCCACTCGGTCAGGGAAGATTTCATTTTAAGAGAGTCTTTCTCAAACCCTTAAAAAGGGAGATACAGGTATTCTAAATGAGGTCTTCACATTTAGAGACATCCAAAGAGCAGCTTATAAAGGGAGTGATTTAGAATGCTTCTTTGTGCTTCAGGAAACTCAGCCTAGTAACCAAGACCAACATATTAACTAAGAGATTGGCACATTTTTTAAATCAATGCAATTCCAAATCTTTTATTCATATTTGTTTGGTCTTCATTAGAATAACATTGATGGGAGCAAGGTAGTCAAATGGCAGATCAGTTTTCAGAAATATCTAAGTAAGTGAAGAAAGCAAGTTCAAATCAGCAGGCAAAAGTATTATTTTTTGTTTGTTATTGTTGTTTTTGGTTTGGGGTTTTACTCTTAGAATTTCTGAAAACTCAATGTTTACCTTTACACTTTTCAGCAGCTCTTGGTGAGAAATGCTTCCTCTCTTTTGTTCTAGTTCATCTATTTATGATAAAAGTTTTAAATATTGTAAAGGAATGGTACACTGTCTAGGATGACAGATTAATTACCTTTGTTTCCCATAAGGGAACGTAGTAAGAATTTGAAGCCGTAACGGTGCTGATGGCTTACCCCTGAGGTATGCGTGTTTTACCAAAAAGAATGAATAAAGGAAATTCAGGCCTGCTACTGACTCTCAGGATACACAGCTTTGATAATACCAGCCTTTCATTTCAGACGATAAGATAAAAAATTGACTCAGAAAAGAAAGAAGAAAGCAAATGAAGAGATGTTATCCACATTGTGTCACAGCATAACTTGCTGCAGAAATAATATAGTGATGATGAAACCGTAACATGAAGGTGCCTTCAGTAGTAGCTCTGCTTTTTATTTTCTCCTTTCTTGGAAAAAGCAGTACTTTTTAAAAAAGTGTGAACATAAAAACAGATTTTCTTTTTTTCCCTATCATGCTGTACTTTAATCAGAAGATTAGTATTAACTAATTCCACGGACACCCCAGGGGGAAAATTAGGATATGTTGAAGTAATTTGTGTGTTCACTTCCTGGAAGTGTTTGAAGAACAGAGTTGGTTGGCCTGAATGCTGTGTGCTGCTTCCATTAAAATTACACGTATAAATCTTCCCTGTAAGTGTAGCCAGCACAGCTTAAACGCAACTGTTGTCTTCAAGGTCTTTCTCTTTGCATTACACTGTGTTTAAACCGAGTGTAAGTGATATAACATAACCATCTGAAATAAATGTATGGAATTTGTGATGCTAAGTCATGATAATAAATATGAAAGCATGTCATATTTTTTTAGATAAATTCTGGAATGAAAGCGCATGATCTCTGGACTGCTTATTGGAAGACTCGACTTTTAGTCTTGTCTCTATTTTTAATTGCACGTGCTTAAGCAGAATTTATTTCTTCACCTATAAAATGAGGCTTGAGTATCCATAGCTCCCCCCCCCCAAAAAAAAGTCAGCAATGTAATTCTTTTGGAAATAAATTTCACCTATAATCCTGAGACCCCAAATCCCACCTGCTTCACCCACCCCAACTCCCCATAATAACCTGGTGTGCTTCTAAGAACTTGCACAACTCCAAGAAATATAATATGAGAACCATAAATGAAGAGATATATCATGTTCATCAACTAGAAGACTCAATATTGTTGTGAAGTCTCCTAGTTGATCTCCAGCGTTAATCTGTTGAAAGAAAGAAAAGATAAAACAGCAACTATAAGGAAGGTCCTGGCTAATAAAATCTAAAATAAAGACCAACTATGTTTGTATCAAATTGTGTGTGGAAGGGTACTTTGATGATGGATGGGCAATTTTGACTTTTTAATTTAATTTATTTATTTTTATTGTTGACACTATTATAGATGTCCCCTGTTTCCCCCACTTTCCTCCCTCCACCAAGCCCTGACAGCCTTCACTACATTATTGTCTGTGTCCATGGGTTATGCATATATGTTCTTTGGCTAATCTCTTCCAGTTCCAGCCTTCCCCCTCCTCTTTGAGGTCTGTCAGTCTGTTCCATATATCTGTACCTGTGGTCCTATTTTGTTTATCAGTTTATTTTGTTCTTTAGATTACACATATGAGTGAGATCATATGATATTTGTCTTTCTCTAACTGGCTGATTTAGCTTAGCATAATAATCTGCAGGTCCTTCTATGTTGTCACAAAAGTTGAGTCCCTTCTTTTTTACAGCTGCATTGTATTCCATTGTATTCCATTGTATAAATGTACCACATCTTTCTTTATCCACTTATCAGCTATTAAGTTTTGTCAGTAGATGTTACTGGAGGGACTTGGGCTATTTTCAGAGCTTGGCTATTGTAAATAACACTGCGTGAACATAGGGGTGCTTACACTCTTTCAAATTAGTGTTGTGGGTTCCTTTGGATATAGTCCCAGAAGTGGGATCACTGGGTCAAAAGGCAGATTCATTTTTAATTTTTTGAGAAAGCTCCATACTGTTTTCCACAGTGGCTGCACCAGTCTGCATTCCCACTAGCAGTGCACTAGGGTTCCCTTTTCTCTGCATTCTTACCAGCACTTGTTGTTTGTTGCTTTATAGAAAATAGCCATTCTGACAGGTGTGAGGTGATATCCCATTATGGTTTTACTGTGCATCTCTCTGATGATTAGTTATGCTGAGTATTTTTATATGTCTATTGGCCATTTGTCCTCTTTGGAGAAGTGTCTATTCAGATCCTTTGCTCATCTTTTAATTGGGTTGTTTCTCTTCCTAGTATGGAGTTGTGTAAGTTCTTTATATATTTTGGAAATTAACCTCTTATCAGATATCTATTGACAAGTATGTTCTCCCACACAGTGGGTTCCTTTTTCATTTTGTTGATGGTTTATTTTGCTGTGTAGAAGCCTTTTAGTTTGATGTAGTCCCACTGAATTTCTCTTTTAGCCTAAAAAAAATGTGAACAAGATCAGTATGAGGGCAAATAAAGGATTTAAAATTTTGGATTTTGAAGGAAGCTCTTTCTTTTGCTTGAATGAGTATCCATTGGTCTCATATTCTGGTAGTTAATTGTTGGTAAGTTGATTGAATTGAAGCCTAAAGGATATAAGAGAAGGTCTAAAATAACCTGGTAAGCAGTTTGCTGGACTGATAGTGAGAAATGAATGATGAAATTAATGAACAGCATTGAGAATCAACGTGAGGTTTCAAGTTACTACCTTCTTCAATGTATGACTACCAGTCAGGGTCCTGTCAAGGGCCAGAAACCACACTGTAATTTAAAGAGGGGTGATTTAATATAGAGAGTTATTAACTATTTGCAAGAGATTTGCCATTAAGAGGGTATTAAAGAGAATTCTAAAGACTATTCTGAGGCTGAAGGGATAGAACTTAAGGGAACAAACTTGGAAGGAATCTCCATTTCCAAGTTTGACTTTCAGACCTCACTGGGAAAGGTGTGGCTTCAGCCCATTGGATGTCAGGGAAGCTGTTTGGGTCAGAGCTGGTGGCTTGGGACTTCCAGTCAAGATGAGCTAGCTGGGAGCCTGCCACTGGGGTAGCAGCAGGCCTAGGCATCGGGCAGGGCATTGCAAGCAGAAATGCCCTCTTGGTTCTGGCAGGCAGACAGGGAACTTCTGGCTCGGGCTGGCAAACTGGAGGGTGAGGACTACTGCGTGCTACAGCTGGTGCTCTTCAGGGGGTGAAATGCCACTGGATCAAGCTAAGATCCTTCCTCCTCCAAGGTCCCTCCAGTACCATTTACTGACAAAACTTAAAATTGTGCCCACTGACAAGGGAGAAATATTCCAGTATCACAAGTAGGCATTGGAAGATGCATGTAGAGCTGGGTAGCATTACATTAATAAAGGAAACAATTCTTAGCTTCTGCCCTAAGTACTCATTAATGATTTCAGGGACTTTATTTCCTTAAAGTCAAATGTGAATACATAGTCTCATTTCATTATTAAGTGGTTGTTTTATTATTAAGTAAAAGAAAAGACTTCTCGCCAAGATGGAGGCATAGGTAGACATGCTTCACCTTCCTCCACAACCATGAAAAGGAATACAACTACCTTAAAACTAAAAACAACCAGAACTACCAGAAAATTGGACTGCATGGAAATCCACCAAAGATATAAAGAAGTGATACTCACCCAGATAGTTAGGGTGGAGAGGACCCAGTGTGATGGCCACAGTGGTGGCAGCAAGGCTGGTAGAAAATACAGTCACACATTATAAAAGCCTGGAGAGTGATCCCAGCCCCAGACCAGACCGCTCAGCTCACCATTTCTGCACTGGGGAAAATAAAGCCTCATTGCTTCTGATTGTGAAAACGTGTGGGGGTTGGGGTGGAAGAAGAAACTGCTAGTTTCTCAGCAGAGTCTGTTTCTTTAGAGGGTTTCCACAGTCCTAGAACATCCACAAACCCACCCATTCTGGAAACCATCAATAGGGCAACAGCTAGAGATGTACCAGTCACATATGGGAAGTGGTAGAAGTGCCTGGAAGAGGGGTGAGTGCTGAGCAAGCAGCATCATTCCCTCTCAGACCCCTCCCCCACATACAGTGCCACAACGTGGTGAAACAGGTCACCCCATACTGACGAATATCTAAGGCCCTGCCCCTTACAACATAACAGGTGTGACAGCTCCATCTAGGACACAGAGGCAAACACAGGAACCTGTAAAGTTGAAAAGACAGAGAAGTATGGCTTAGAAAAGGGAACAGATCAAGGTTCCAGTGGGAGAACTAAGTGATGAGGAGATTGCCAACCTAACAGACACAGAGTTCAAAACACTGGTAATAACAGTGCTCACAGACTTGACATATATGCTTGAGTATGGCAGATGCATAAGGGAAGAAGTGAAGGCTATGCTAAGTGAAATGAGAAAAAAAAAATCTATGTGAAACCAATGGTGAAGGGAAGGAAGCCTGGGTTCAAATCAACAGTTTGGAACATAAGAAAGAAACAAACAGTCAACCAGTACAGAATAAAGAAACAAGAACTGAAAAAAACGAGGAGAGGCTTAGGAACCTCTGGGACAGCTTTAAACGTGCCAACATCTGAATCATAGAGGTGCCAGAAGGAGAAGAGGAAGAACAAGAAATTGAAAACTTATGTGAAAAAATAATGAAGGAAAACTTCCCAAATTTCACAGAGGAAATAGACATACAAGTCCAGGAAGCACAGAGAGTTCCAAACAAGTTGAACCCAAAGAGTACCGCACCAAGACACATCATAATTAAAATACCAAAGGTTAGAGATAAAGAGAGAATATTAAAAGGAGCAAGAGAAGAGAGTTACCTATTAAGGAATTCCCATAGGGCTATCAGCTGATTTCTCAAAATAAACTTTGCAGGCAAGAAGAGACTGTCAAGAAGTATTCAAAGTGATGAAAAGCAAGGACCTACCATCAGGATTACTCTATCCGGTAACGTTATCATTTAGAATGGAAGGGCAGATAAAGTGCCTCCCAGACAAGGCAAAGCTAGAGGAGTTCATCATCACCAAGCCATCATTATATGAAATGTTAAAGAGACTTATTTAAGAAAAAGAAGAAGACCAAAGCTATGAACAGGAAAATGACAACAAACTCACAACTATCAACAACAGAATCTAAAAAATAAAAACAAAAGCAAGCTAAGCAGAAAACCAGAACAGGAACAGAATCATAGGTATGGAGATCATTTGGAGGGTTATCAGCTGAGAGGCAGAAAGGGGAGAAATGGGGAAATGGTGCACATATTAAGAAGCATAAATGGTAGGTATAAAATAGAAAATTAAGAATAGTATAGGAAACGGCGAAGCCAAATAACTAACATGCATGACCCATGGACATTAACTAAGGGTGTTGAGATTGCTGGAGGGAAGGGGATACTGGGCGGAGAGAAGCAAAGGGAAAAGAAATTACGACAACTGTAATAGCATAATCAATAAAATATACTTTAAAAAAAAGAAAAAAATATCTTACACATTGTGAGTCAAAGGAAGAGCAAGGTTGACTGCAATCCAAGATTATGACTCCAGTCTAGTTAGAGTTTATGGTCAGGGAGGTTTGGAACATAAGCAATTTAAAACTGCTACACTTGGATAAACTGACACATTTTGGCAGAATTTTAAGGTTTACAGTTTCCCATTCTTGGGTGTGGCTGCTATACTGTTCTGACACAGAATTAGCATCTCTAATTAATGTTATGTAAAACAGAGGACTGTGAGGCTGAGCCTGAAAAGATGTTCCTTGTGAGGCAAAATAGTATTTTTAGGACCAAACCGGATTTTTCTTTTAAGGTCCACATGGCACAAAACAGATGGTGATGTGGGCGGCTGTGGTTTGAGATCTGAAGCAGTTCGTAAAGACACCCAGTCTTGTATTGTCCTGTCCCACCCTAGAGGTGGTGATGGCTACAGGCTGGTCCCAGAGACACTGCTGCAAGGTGGCATCAGCCATCCCTGTAGCCAAGCACAGCTGCACCCTGCAGGCTGGGAGCACCCCAGACTAGACGTCAGGGCAACTGGGAACTTAGCCTGCTGCTGGTGTTCATAATTAGCATAACCGTGCCTATTTTAATTTGAAAAGGAAATAGGAACATTTTTTTTTCACCATAGCTCTTTTCAGTTCTTAAAGGTATAACTTAATGTTGAAACTCCCCTACTGTATTGGTCCCCTGTTTCCATTGTTTAGTGTTCTATTCTCTCTGCTACCTCGACTGCATTTATGCAGAACTTGGATTGTAGCTATTAGCGGGGAAGGGGAGAGAAAGTCATTTAACATGTGCTGATTTTTCTCCCCCCCCAAAATATTACTCATTCTCCTTGATAGAAATACATTACTACCAACACCAGTACTACCAAATTTATTTTCTTCATTTGATCATGTCCCATTGTTCTCCATATTAATATCCTGTTCCATTCTTTTAAACTTATTTAATCTTGTCTTTTTGATGTATTTAATTAAAAAGCACTTAGAATTCCACTCTATTATGGAAGTATGTGAATGTAAAAATTAAAATTCTCTCCAGATCGCAGTAATCCCCTCCCTGGTAACTCTGATTAAAAATTGTATGCGTAGTCTTTCCTCTATGCCTATGCCTGAATAGCATGTGTTCATGAGGGATGTGTATTTCACTAAAAAATGTTACAAACATTGTTTTCAACTTGTTCTACTTTCTTTCCACCGTTGCATAATAATGTAGTCTATGGCTGCGACATAGTACACCACCTTGTCCTGAAAATGGAGGCTGTTCCAAGGTTTGTCCTCTCGTGGGTGGAGGGCTTGCCATGGGGGCACCCTGGTTCACCACCAGGGCCGTCTGTGTGCACGCGTGCACTATCTCAGCAGACATGATTCCTAGAAGATGCTGGGTGTGCCTTAAGCATTTTTATAGATTTTGACAAATCATCCTCCAAAAACATTGAGCCAGTTTCCACTCCCATCAGCAATGATGCACCTGCCCTTCTGTCCCTCTTTGATGCCAATATTACCGATTCCCTCTATCAACTGCCCTCCTTTCCTCCGGGACTGCTGGACATTTGGGCCAACCTCATTGTTCAGCCTGTGATTTGCTTTCTTGTGACAGAATTATAGAAGAAAAGTAGTGTTCCCTCTACCCTTCTGAGTTCTTAGCCAAGACCCTTGTAATGAAAGACCGATTATTAAAAGAATAACCAACAAAGGTTCATTAACATTTATATCTCATGTATACATGGGAGATGCTCAGGGAAAAACGAATAACTCCCCAAGGTGTCTAAGAATTCAGACTTAAATATTGTATGTTCTTAATAAGGAAAGGGAGGGGAGGTGTAGGCCTCTTCAAGGACAGTGAATGATTTTTAGGAAAGGTGAACAGGTAGGAGGGGTGATAGCCTGTGACAAAGTTCGTCTGGGTGTGGTGTCAACTTCTAGGCTCCTGTCCTGTGCCAAGAGTCAATCTTCACTGATTGATAAAACTTCTCCCGTGGAGGAGATGCATGGCCTTTGAGCTCCTTTTGGAGGATGTGTTTTTAGACAGATAAGGGGAGTTCAGAGAACGCCTCTCCCAGCATTTTTCAGGTACCTACAATTTAAAATAATCAATAATCAGCAAAGCATCCTATTTTGGGCTGGCGTGTTCTGCTACCTTTCAGGATAAACCCAACAAAAGCTTGTTTCCTGTCTCGGATGATTTGCCACAGTAGCATCGTTCCCTGGAGACTGATTCAGACCAGACCTTCCTGGGAGTTGTCTTGAAGTAAGATGAAGGTTGTATCACTAAATTAACCAGGGTTAGTTTTCTTCATCTCGTTAAATGGGAGATGAAGTTATGATAGTTATTTTTTCTCTAAACCATATACATTCCCAGGTAGTACACAGCTAGACATATTTATAAAATGTATAACAATCAGATAACTGTTACAAGTCATTGGCAGTCAAACAAATCCACCCAGTGACAACCACCCACCACAGGAACAAAATTAGTTTGTTATTTTTGCTTTTTTGCCCAGATGAATAGAAGCCTCAGATTCATTTCAGCTGGACACAAAGAAAAAGCCGTTAAGCTAGCATGTGTCAGTAAACTTTTGTTTTCCCAGAAAGGCAATCTAACATCAATAAAGATACTGAGAACAGGAGGGAAGGGGGAAAAAACCTAACAACTACTTATTTTCATTTCCATACATGTCCTAATTTTTTTTTCATCTGTCAGTATTTTTATGTGGTTAAAATTTTTTTATGACTATCATTTTACATTCTTATTTTTTCCCACTTTCAACGTGACATTCTGTTAGATATTTTAAGTAATATAATAGTTGGGCCTTTACAGACATTGTGTGTTGGCTGAGGTAAGGCCTCCCCAGAAAATACGTATGTTACTTCCAGTGTGCTACTACTGGACTAGAATTGCTCATTCGGGACACACCAGAGCCTTACAGAGAGTCTGGGAACATGAGCAGAGGAGGAAAACTGCCAGAAAACTGCCACAGTGGTGGTGGCATTCGTGGCAGTAATTACACTCAGGAATTTGTCTGACAGGCCACAAAGCTCTACTGACTCGAGGTGAAGCCCACTAGCAGCCTGAAACTGTGACTTTAGCGTGACTGCAGGGATAATCAGAGTAATCAAGAGTGAGAGGAAGACAGGCAAGTGAGGGAAAAGGGACAAAGAGCTACCAAAATAAGCCTTGCAGCTTTTGATTCAAGTTTAGAATAAAGGCCAAAACTTAACCTCAAATTCAGACTACATTTGAAGTCATTCTTTGAAGTTTCTCTTGCATGTTGTTAGTTGTTAATTTTGCTCTGTCCTTCCTTCCTTTCTCCCCTCTATTTGCATTATATCCTCCAATGCATAATTGGCGGTATTTAAAAATAATCTCAAAATCATAATCTCAAAGGGACTGGTACATATCAAAGTGACTGAAAGAGAATTTGCAGTTTAAAAGAGCATGTTTAGTTACCTTGTCTTTGTTCCTGTCAGAATACTTAATTTCTTCTGAAATTTTACATACATTTGTGGAAGGCATGGAGATTGTATGTTTAAAAGGGGATATTGACTTAACTAAAGTTTAGAAACAGTGCCCTAGAACAAGAGTTAGTCCTTTGTAGTTTCATTTTATGTTCAATTTTCACCTTTTGAAGATGTGTCATCTTCAAAAAAGTAATTGCTTTTGAGGTATAATTGACATGCTATATGTAAAGTATACAACATGATAAGTTTTGCCATGAAAGTATTGCCATAATCAAGATCCAAAGGTATCCATCATCCCTGAGACTTTCTCCACTCCTCCTTGTAATCCCTCCCTCATTCTCCTTTTTCTCCCTCCCATCTCCAGACAACCACTGATCTGTTCTCTGTCACTATAGATAAGTTTGCATTTTCTTAAATTTTGTATAAATGGAAGTATAGAGTATGTACTTCCCTTTTTTGATGAGGAGGGTCTAGTGTTTTTTAATGAGTGTAACTATGTAGATTCATTTATGTTGCTGTTAATGTCAGTAGTTCAGTATTTTTTGTGCTGAATGGTATTCCATTTTATGGATATACCACCATTTGATTATCCTTTCACTTGTTGAGAGTTTGGTTGTTTCCATAAAGTTGTTATGAATAAATTCTAATGTGGACAATTTTCTCTTGGGTAAATACCTAGAATTGGAAAGGCTAAATCATATGGTGGTTGTATGTTTAACTAAAAATAAGTACCTTGCCAATCTGTTTTCCAAAGTTGTACTGTATTACATTGCCAACGGCTGAGTATGAGAGTTCCAGCTCTACATCTTTAATTTTATACAATTTAATGGGTGTGTACTGATATCTCATAATGGTTTTAATTGCATTTCTCTAAAGACTAATAATTTTGAGCATCTTTTTATGTACTTATTGCCACCCATATGTCTTCTTTGGTGAAGTGTCTGTTCAAACCTTTTGTTCAATTATTTTTTATGACAGTTGAGTTTTTGAGAGTTTTTAAAAATATCTTCTGAATAGAGGACTTTATCATATTTGTGATTTTACAATTTTTTCTCTCATTCTTTGGCTTGTCTTTTTGTTCTCTTAACAGTTTCTTTCTAAGAGCAAAAATACATAAGTTTGATGAAGTCCAAAGAAATCTTGGATCTATCCCATGGTCACAAAGATTTTCCTCTTTGATTTCTTCTAGAAGTTTTATAGCTTTGGGTTTTATATTTGGGTCTCTGATCCACTTCTGTTAATTTTGGATGTTGTTGCAGGGATAGACCAAAATTCCTTACACAGTTCTCCAATTGTTTCAGCATCATTTGTGGAAAAGGGAAGGCTAAAGGAAAAGACTATTCTTTCTTCACTGAATTGTCTTTGCAACCTGATGAAAATCTGTTGACCATATTGTTCCATCCTGGTGCCGATACCACACTGCCTTCATTACTGTAATTTCATAATAAGTCTTGAAGTCACGTTCTGTAACTCTTTCAACTTTATTTTTTCCTAAATTGATTAGTAGTTTATATAGATCCTTTGTATTCCCATATGTGTTTTAGAATCTGCTGGTTAGTTCCCACTGAAAGCTTACTGAGTATTTGAGTGGGATTATGTGGAATTTATGGATCAGTTTGGAAATAATTGCCATTTCTCAAAATCTTGAATCTTCCAATCTGTAAATATAGTGCATTTCTACCTTCATTTAGATCATCTTTAGTTTCTCTGACCAATGTTTCATAGTTGGAAATGTACAGGTCTTACACATCTTTTGACAGGTTTGTAACTATTTAGTATTTTTATGCTTTTGTAAATGGTATTTTTATTTAAAATTCTAGTTGTTCACTGCTTGTGTATAAATATACAATTGATTTTTGCATATTGATGTTATATCTTGCAACTTTGTTAAAATCAACCTGTCCTAGTGGTATTTTTTTATAGATTCCATAGATTTTCTGTGTAAACAATTGCATCATCTCTGAATAGCTTTCTTCATCCTTTCCAACATGTAGTTTTTGGTTCTTTTTCTTGCTCTATTTTACTGGCTAGAACCTCCAGTACAATATTGAGGAGAAGCAGTGTCTTGGTTTTCATTTTAGGGGAAAGCATCCAGTCTTTGACAATTAAGGATGATGCTAGCTTTAGGTTTTTGCAGATGTACTTTTATCAGATTGAGGAAATTTCTTTCTATTCCTTCTTTGTTGAGAGTTTTTATTAGGAATGGATGTTGGATCTTGCCAAATGTGTTTTTTTCCCCTCATCTATTGACATGCTCATATTAACTTGCATCATCTTGAACAAAATATATGCTGTTTTTCTTAGCTGTGTTGCTCTACATGTATGATGTCTGGCTGCTTTTAAAATATTCTCTTCATCACTAGTTTTAAATAATTTGATTATGATGTAGTTTTTGCTTTACTTTTGTGCTTAGGGTTCATTAAACTCATATGTCAGTTTTAAATTTTCATCAAATTAGAACACTTTTTGGCTTTTGGGTTTTTTTCTTTTGGCTTTTATTTATTTTTGCATTTTATTGATTATGCTATTACAGTTGTTCCAATTTGCGCCCTTTGCCCCCCTTTTCCCAGTACCCCCTTTTCCTCCTGCAATCTCCCCCCTTTAGTTCATGTCCATGGGTAGTGCATGTAAGTTCTTTGGCTTCTCCATTTTATATACTATTGTTTTTAAATATATTTTATTCTACTGGTCTCCAGGAATTACAATTACATGTCTATTTAGCCACTTGATTCACTGATTGTCACTGACATTCTGTTGACATTTTTCTTTTTCCCTCATGTTTTTCAGTCTGGAGCATTTCTGTTGTGGTGTCTTCAAGTTTACTAGTCTTTCCTTCTTAATGTCTAAGTAGTCATTAATCTCATCCAGTGCATTTTTCATCTCACATGTTGTAGAATTTATGTGTAGGAATTTGGTTTTTTATCTCTTCCATAGCTTTCCTTTTTCACAAATTTTGTCATATTTGTCATTTCTGGGTCAGTTTTCTTTTTTAATTGATTTTTCTTCTCATTATAAGTTGTATTTCCCTCCTTCTTTGCATGACTGGTAACTTTTTTTATTCAATGCCATGAATTGAGATTTTTTTTTTTTCGTTCCCAGTGCTGTGTGTTTGTGTAGTCCAAAAAAATATTCTTCAGCTTATTCTGTGACTTGGTCGAATTACTTGAAATAGTTTTACCCTTTCAGGTCTTGCTTCTAGGCTTTGACAGGCAGGCCCCCAGCTGTGTTCAGCCTAGGATGAATTTTTCTCTGCTACTGAAGCAAGATCCTTTTTAGTAGTCTATGCAAAGAGTTGTGAATTAAGAGGTTTTCCATTCTGACTCTTAGGAATATGTCCTCTTCTTGGCCCTGTGTGAGCTCTGGGCACTGTTTAATCATTTCGGTAGTTTCCCTGGCATTGGGTAGTACTTAACTGAATGATCAGTTAGGATCATCAGAGTTTTATTATAATACTGATTTCTTTTTTGATAGTCTGCTCTACAAATCCTAGCAGCCTTTGCTTCCCTTGATTTTCAGCTACATATTTTCAACTGAGAGAGGTTACTAAGCTCTCCTTGCTTTTCCCCTCTCTGCATTGTGACCTAGAAATTTTCTTCAAGAACCTCAGTTGTTTTCTGTCTCTCAGTAATCACTGTCCTTTACTGCCTGATATTCACATACTTGAGAGCCATCATATCATATATTTTCACTGGGGTTTTAGTTGTTTCAGGCAGGAGGGGAAATTCGATCTCTATTATTTGATTGTGACTGGAAGTTGTGATGGTCTCCTCAGGCCCCCTAGCATTTAGCATGCTGCTAAGTATATAGTGAATATTTCTCAAACAGTGACTATAAAGAGTCCCTTACATAGACCCATATGCAAATAACTGGGTGGTGTGCACGTGAAAGAAAACTATGTAACTTATTGAGAGGATGTGGCAGTAAATAAGAAGTGTCAGACAACAGAGCCTTTCTGAGCAGGGCTTTCCTGGATGATTGCATACCCTGGCCAGTTTTAGGGCCCAGTGCATCTGAATTTTACCTTCTTCCAGTGCTGCCAAGTAGTAGAATTAACATGGGAATGACACTAGGTAATTTATTACCTAACCTGACCCATCCAAGACAGCAGGAAAAGCATCAAGTTATCACAAACCCAAATATAGGCTCAGATTTATATAGTAAACAAAAGCCAGACTCACCCCTTCTTTTGTTCCCCTCCCTTCTACGTTCCAGGTTCCTGCCCAGTGCTTCCCCCAGGGAGATCTTGCCAGGGCTTCTGATTTGTCCTTCAGTGAGAGACAGATGCCACCAACCAGCTTCTGTTGAACTGATCTATTTTTTGCTGCTTTCCTACTTGGAGTTCTGCTTTCTGGCAGTTGACTGTTCTTTGCTTATGTCCCCTTGCTTCTACCAGTGATTAGAACTTTGTATTTTATCTTATTACCTGGGCCTCTCAAAATTTTATGGGCCCAGAAACTGAGTCAGGTTTTAAAGAAAGACACTCTAGAAGTCATCAAAGCAAACTGCCAGGTTATTTTCCACAAGGGACCTTCCCCCCCCCCCCCCCATTTTCTCTTGAAACATCACTCTAGCACTGAGAATATTTGAGCTTCTGTTCTTCATAAATAACTCCATTCTGGTTAAAACCTAGGTTCCTATCCTATTAATTCTCCAATGCTTTTAAAGAAAGATCTTTCTTTCTATAGACCACACAGTCTCATTATCCTTGTGGGTTTTTTTATTTCTGTTGTTTCTTCTTGATTTACTTTGAGGAAGGATACGGCAGTTCTGAGTTAGGAGAATCTTAAGTGTCGGATTGTAATAATCACAAATTTTATATAACAGGATTAATTTGAGGTAACATGTAACTAAAACTCAATCTAAAGAGGGTTAACTCTGCACAGGAGGGAATGCTGGAGTGTGTTTCCTGCCCTGCCTCCATCTGTGTGACAGGGAAATAGCTATTCACATTCAGAGAATTGGACAGGAAAGCAGGTGACCTGATTTTCTTTTCTAGTTACAGTTGTGCTGACAGTATCTCACATAAACCCTTGTAGCGTTTCAGCTGATGACATCTTTGTTAGTTGTCAAGATATTATAACCTTAGAACATCACACTAAATGACATATCTTTCTGCTGGTTCCTTCACCACACTTTGCCTTCAGTTTATCGTACTTGCTGATATTGGAAGTCAGCAATATTAGGGTTATTTATTTATTTTTAGAGAGAGAAGAAGGCAGGCGGAAAGACAGGGGAAAGAAACATCAATCAGGGACTGAACCCACAACCCAGGGATATGACCTGACCAAGAATCCAACTGGTGGCCTTTTGCTTTGCGGAACGATACCTAACCATCTGAGCCACATGGGTCAGGGCTTATTTCTCTTTCTTTCTTCAGGCCATTGCCCCTTCCTCAAGGCACTCCCTGATTTCACTCCCTTACTGACATTCCATCCATTTTTGCTGCTGTGGTGTCTGCAACCTCAGGAAGTTCTTCCTGTGCTAATTCCTTTTTATTCAAGATTCAGATCACACAGGTTGTACTTATCCAATGTGCCGTCTGCACCCAGCATTGTTCTCAACAGCTGCAGATGTATCCAGCAGCATTTCTCTTCCCAACAAACAGCATTGCCCCCCCAAACACATCCTTGTTTTTCATACCCTACTCCTTAGAATAAATGTAAGACTCAGTTCTGTGTTTATATGCAAAAAATTTGACTATCCCACAGACATTTGTTTGCTTTTCCAGGAAGTATGCTAAATATGATAGTTGGTGACATGTATTAGTAGATGACTGTGTTTTAATTACATTTTGAGGACCTGATCACGGGGTTGTGGGGGAACTCAGGTTGGCATGTAGCACATCAAAATTTCTCCCACTTAAGTAATGGGAAATAGGCTCTCAGATAGCATTTAATGCAGAACTTCGGTTTTCCAGATGTGGATTACTGACTTAAAATGAGTAAAGCCTATGCTAACAATCACTGAATAAATAGATGCCTCCTACTGTCACGCTGTAGGGTGCTGTAGAGCCACAGAGAGCTGCCCCTGGGAGAAGCAGCCCTCCTATGGTCTCCACCCTCCCGCTACGTACCTGTAGGTCAGAGCTCTGCCCTTGTGAATTTCGATTTAGGAATATTTGAAATCTGACATGTCTTCTCTGCCAGCAAAACCATAATACTCTCATATGTTTTTATCAGTCTTCCTTCACATGCATGTGATTTTGAGCAGCCCTTCAGGCCTCAAGGGCTGAATTTTGTGATTCTGTCAATTTCAGGGAAGACTAACCCAAACATGCTCTCAAGGATTGATGAAAGTCCCTTAAACCATTATCAGAGGTGATGCAGTACACTACACAGATGTTTACATTTATTCATTTATATTCTTTATCGATTATACTTTCTGTTTAATGTGTGCCACATGGCTCTACCTGGTCTGTCAGCCTCTGTTGAAATGTGAGTTGTGCACTTTTACTGCCCCTCCGCAGCCCACCCAACCCGCCTTCAATCAGATCATAAGCAGAATTGCAGGTGCATTTGAAACCTAAATAACGTGTTCTCTCGGGCCTTGCTGTGATAAATCTAGTGCTACTATATGCAAGTGCCTTTTATAGTCATCTTTTATGACAGGTTTGACGGTTTTGGAAATCAAATTCTATAGGAGAAGTGGGGGTGGTGGTGTGTGTGACTTCTATTCATCTGTTAAACTATTGAATGAAATTCAACAAAGCATTGTCTGTAGTAACTTTAGATGCACATACTGAGTGTCTACAGAAGCACAGAAAGTGCCTTAGAAGGGACCTTTGTTAAAACCTTCCACAAACATCAATATGCCTATTGTTCCTATTAAGAAAAACAGGAAAAAGAAATAAGAAACAAATTCTTATATCAAGGAAGAAAGCTGTCTAAATCCACATGGGACTCTTGTTTGTCTGGTCTTGAGTCCCCAGTGATGTTCCCTTTCTTCACTTTATCTGCTGGAATCCATTTGTAATGAGCAAAAATGGTTTAAGGACACAGGTCTAGTTTCTCTGAAGTTAATATTTCTTAGTGACATACATTCCACTTTTCAAAAGACATTGACCTTTTGAAAAGAGATTGTTCCCCACTGTTACCTACAATATGGAAAGATTTTCAAGATATGTAAAAGAAAAAAGGCAAAGTGTAAAATATGTCTAAGTGCCCATTAGTGGAAGGAAGAGAGAATGTTCTGCTGAACAGATGGGTATGATGGGATATCCAGCCGGGGCACAGAGCTGTTTCCAGATGGAGGTTTCCTACAGGGTTCAGGACTGTACCAGCAGGCTCACTTTCTATCAAATACTCTTATTGTTTATTATTATTATTATTATTGTGTTGCATATAATATTTTCATTAAAAACTTTACAGATGAAAGTTAAAGTTTTTAGAGAGGAGAGCCCTTTGAAAACAAGACATCTCTTGGTCAGCTTTTCTATAAACTCAGCTGGGGAGTAGGCTGAATGCTTGGGGATTCTCACTCAAATGCTGGATTTTTTGTCGGTGTATTGCCGTCATTGATTACTTCAGCTACCTGAATAGGTGTTTGTGCTTGACGTAAGCAGGGTAGATGAGCAATGTTTTATGATGTATGAGTGTCAGAGCTACTGGAAGAACTCTGCATTCAAAGAGGTCTGTTAGGAAGGGCCAACACCCCTGTGTTCTGTTCTACTCATGTTCTGTAAGTAGGTGAATCTGTGCACAGAGATAACAGAGCATTTTAAATTACAGGGCCACCAGAGTGCAGAAGCCAGCCAGCCTTCCAGATTATTTCCATAACTAAAGAACAGTGCTGCTAACCAGCTTCATCCCATTTCAGGACTTGAAACCAAAGTAAATTGTCTTTCCATCAGGCAGAGGTTGTGCTGGCAAACAATAGGCAAATAATTGCAGTATTATTTCCTAAGCAGAAGGATAGTGGTATTTCATGATATTAATAATGACTAGATACACATTGGATAAATTTTAAGTCCTCAATACAAAAGAAGCAAGAAGAAAGGAAAAGGAAAGGAAGCCATCCTTGTTCAGAAACCTCAAGAGAGTCATGATATTGCAGAAGGAATCTGGGCCTTGGGGTCAGAACTCTCTATTGGTTTTCCTCATTCTTCATTAGCTTAGCTCTTTGTCTTCATAAAACAAACTTCACTTTCTCAGCCTTGTCTGCATCATCAACACAAGACTGTCTAACCTGTTAGTTATTGTAATGATTGAAGATAATCTACAGAGTTTGTAGCAGAGAGAGCCTGCTATACAGTCGTCCCCAGTTAGTAAGAGTAACTTCGCTATTCTTATTGCACAGAGAGAGCAGCCTCTGGGCTAAGCAGGCTTCCACTTGCATTGTCTACATCCGCCCCAGTGGGCTGGCTCAGCTCTGTGTGTGGACAGCTGCATCCAGCTACCAGCTTTATGGCATTTCCTTTTATGTCTGTAGTATGAAGCTTTGATGCTCTTTGTGCACCTTATCCAGGAAAGATTACACCAAATAGACCTAGCTGTGATCTATTTTCAATTTTTGATTGAATTATGGACAATAGTACTGTATTTTAAAGTATAGCCGGAACTCCAGGCTACAAAATTTCAAGCCCCTTTTACTCTTTTCAGATCTTGAAAGTAGGTGATTAACCATTGTCAGCTCTACATTAACTTGGGCTTTCTTAGCTATTGAACTCCTCGCTCCAATTCACACCTCCATTCTCCCTTTAATCCTGATAATATTTTTTATAGTGATGTAATTTCAGGAGGGCATCTATGTATTTGTTTTGTTAAGAAATAAATTATGATCTTCAGTATATTCTATCCTAAAAGCTGCTTTTAGGGTAATGGTTAAAACCTTCCTATAGCCAACAAAGGGACTATTAAAACATTAATATATATCTTCCCTTACTGCTTAGGGCTTTCTTCCCCATAATGCTATTGTGTGAAATTTCATGTTAGTAAGACCTCAGCTGGACTAGAAATGCAAAGAAGAACTCTTCCTAAACCTTGATAATGCTGCATAACTTCAAAATTCAGTGACTTAAAAACAATTATTTATTCTTATTCAAATGCTCGTGGGTTATTTGGGGTTGGCCGATTCAAACTCAGCTCTTCAACTACAGGTTAAGTCCAGGCTTGCTCAACATATTTTCTTCTTCCTTGGACCTGTGGGCTAATCAGGGCATGCTTTTCTCTGGTGATTGCAGAAGGGCAAGAAGGGTGAATGGAAACAAGTGTTCCCTCCTAAGTTCTTAAGTTCGTAACTGCCCATTTCATATCCAGCCCCATGCCCTTGGCCAGACTACTCCAAGTGCCATGGAGGAGCTGCACAGTCCCATGGCAGAGGGTGCAATTATAAGAAGGGGGTGAGGAATCAAGATCAGTAATGCAAGCAACCACATCTGGCTTTGCCACTAACCATCCAGGGGCTTCAAACAAGTCTCCAAGCCTCAGCTTCTCGGTGACTGCATTCATTCATGACATTCAACAAATAATTTTACGATCTACTTCATGCCAAGCATGGTTCTAGGTGGTGGGAATGCAACAGTGAACAAAATAGTGAGAATTCCTTGCCTACATAGATCCCATGTTCTAGTCAGACAGAAAATAAATAATGTGTATGTGTGTACATGCATTCAGAGGGTGTATAACATGTCAGAGGGTAAAAAAGTGCAATGAAGAACAATTAAGTAGGCAAAGTAATATACTGATCCACCTCTCCAAGCCTGATTGATTGCCATTATTAACAGCTTGGTGTTTGTGGTTAGTGGAGTCTGACCACTGGGGTTTGAATCTTGCTCTTCCTTTTACTTGCTTTGTGATCTTGGCCATGTCTATTATTTTTCCATTGCTGCATTACAAATTCCCACAAACTTAAAGCATACTTATGACCTCATAGTTTGTGTGGGTAAGGAGTCCAGGCAACAGCACAGCTGTGTCCTTTGATCAGGGTCTTACAAGACAACAGTCTAGGTGTTGGCTGGACTGCATTCCTTTCTGGAACTTGGGATCTTCTTCTCATCTCATGTTGTGGTTGGCAGAATTTATTTCCTTATGGTTATAGGAATGATGTCCTCATTTTCTTGCTGTTAGCTTTCAGCTTCTACAGACCAAGGCCAGTGGGAAAATCTTTCTTCAGTCTACTAAGTCTGCTAAAATAAAGTCTTACATAATATAATGTAATCATGGGAGTGACTCTCCCTTCACTATTGCTTATATACTATTCATTTGAAGCAAGTCACAGCTTCTGCCTGCATGCAGTGGGAGGTGTTTATACAAGGGCATGGCCAATTGAAGGTCACTTAATATTCTGGTAATTAGCCTCTCTGTGCCTCAGTTTCCTTATCAGTAAAATGGAGCGATGATAATAACATCTACCACATGAGGCGGTTTTGAGGATTAAAGAAATTAATTGAAATAACTCAGAGCAATTCTGGTTACAGAGAAATTCCTATATGTGTTAGCTATTTTGTTATCTGTGAGGATTTTGTGAGATGATTTTTAAGATCCCTTTCAGCTCAAACATTATATGGTTTTATTATAATACAATGTAATGGAAAAATGAACAAGGACAAGAAATCTGATTTAAAAAGGGAGAGAGAGAAAGCACAACATAAGGACATGTTTAAATTAACCTAAACAGACTACATTTCAAGGAGGCAAGTCATTCTTCATTTATGTTGCTGTCAGTGGAGCCTCCGTAATTACTTCCTGATGTGAGGCTTTGTGGGTTGCCTTGTCAAGGGATCTTTTGGGGGACCAGAGGCTCTCAAAGCAAATAGTACTTTGTAAGAAAGTTTCCCTCTTTGGTCACCATACTGTCCCTAAAGTAATGGAAGCCTATGGATGTCAAATAGGTCATTGGAAGGTGCCACTGATTATATAATGTAACAGTTTGAATGTAAGCGCTAGTGCTATGTTTGAGAGGTACAAGTGTGAATGACTTTTAACCAAACTTGCTTAAACCTGAGTAACTGAAGCAGTACAGCCCCTAAATGCCCTCTCCCACCCACACAGGCCCAGGAAGAGAGAGTCCTTACGGGTCCAGATCTTGCTATTATTACTGCTTCCCCTGCTAAGATCCCCTGATGAAAGCTGTTTCTCACCAACCAGACAGGAAACGACTTGCGGGGTGGGGGTTGTGCAGTCTCTCCACTCCCTGTCTCTTTGGATGATATACTCCGTCTGGACTAGTGAGGAGCCAAGAGGCAACGTCAGTAGTCGCTGTTTGTATAATTCATACTCAGTGCGTTAATGTTCTCTATGTGAAGGCCCATGATTTAGGGCGGCAGCACTGTTGGCCTTTGGAGCTGGACATTTAGGGGGCTGTCCTGTGTGTTGTGGGATGTTTAACAGCAAACCTGATCTCCAGTCACTAAACGCAGACCCCACCCTCCCCACATTGTGACAATTGAAAATGTCTACAGGTCTTGCTGCATGTCCCAATACATTTTATATACTTTATTTACGTGGTTATCATGTGTTTGAAAGAAATACTTAAAAGCGTGCATGATTTTTAAACATTCAAACAGTACAAAATGGTAAAGAGTAAAAATATGTCTCCTACCCCACTGCCCTCACACCAGGCTTCCCCCTCCAGAGGCAAACGTGTTACCATTATTTAGGCCTGGAGATTGTACTGGAATTTATATAAATGCATATCTGGGTATCTAGTTATTACAAGACACACAGGCATGTGTGTTATGTTTTTATTAGCACTTTTTAAAATTCATGTTAAAGATGAAAAGGAAATGACTGGAATGAATCTCCTTTAGTTTCTTAACATTGTATTTTCTAGAAAAGTTTGTCAGCTCTTTCTGGACTGATAGTCTCTGCATGATGCGAAGCTGGTCCCCTTACCACACCCCCTCGGCCTCTGGAGCCTCTCAGCCTGATCTCTGTTGAGATCAGTGCCATGTGGCCGGAAGGAGGACCTCTTCGGGGCCGCAATATGTTAGGCCTCAACGGAGACATTTTTCATCTAACAAAACAACTGAATATTTCTAAAGTACTAACAGCTGGGTTTTTGTTGGGAGTACATGAACTGTGGTTTTTATTGATTTCCTTGTTCTACTGAGGACACTTCGTACCTCATGAGGTTGTAGTTTTCAGAGCACAATACCACCTTCTCACACAATGGAATACGTCTTCTTATCAAGGCTTGTTGATTCGTCAGTATGTGCATGATTCACCATTTTTATAGCAAGTGCATTGTTGTTTCGGCTACTTCATAAATTTGTTGTTTGTATTATAGTAACATGAAATTTAAGTTTGATTTTCATTGGTCTTAGTAGTGGCGGTGGTGATCTGCCCGTAAAGTTGACTTTCACAACTTCAGCAAAAGCTATAATATGTACAGTACGTCGGCGGCGGCAGCCGTCCGTCTCGAGAGACGATGGTGTAGCTTCTTAAGAGTCTATCTGCACCGCCGAGAATGGCTGTGCAGTCCGACTCGGGAGTGACATGGTAGTATCTGTCTCCTCCCGTGTTGAATCGACATCTTGCGATGACGCTGAAGCTACAGAGCCTGGGCAGGGTAATATGGAGGGTCTGCTGTTGCCCATGCAGCAGACCCCCCCTCTCTTCGCAGCTGAAGGGTCCAAGGGAAAGACGGAGTCGATACAGCTTGGGTTCAGGTGCGCCGCAGGAGTTGCCGGTGTTGACTACAACGTCAAACCGCCTTAGGGACTCCGGCTCCGGATTTTCTGTCGGGGTTTACTCCCTTAGCCTTTCCCCTGAAGAGGTATGCCGCAAGGCAGCGGAGGTTTTTTGGAGTCAGAGTTTTCCTTCTCTGATGTGCCCTGACTGGAAGATCGAACCAGCGACACTTAGCTCGCAGGCCGACGCTCAATCCACTGAGCCAAACCAGCCAGGGCAAGTACAGTACGTATCTTCAACTATATATGTATCATATAATTCAGGGAAGAGTTTTCAAATATAATTCCTACTCTTGGCAAGGTAAAACAAGTACTCTCATACTACCGATGGGATTATAAATTGACTTAATGATTATACAGAATAAACTAGAAAAATTTTAAAACATTCTATATTTGGATTAGAAACTAGCTTTCTTAGAGTTGCTAAATTGTCACAAGGACGCAAAAATTTCTGACTAGATAAGTGCGGCAGTGAAGAAATGTAAATTATATTTATTATTACTACTACAGTATTACCATTAGCTAACAAAATACCATACTAAGCATTTTTATGCATTATCTCATTAACTCTCACAATGTTGTGTAATAGATGTTATTATCCCATAACCATAAAAGAAAAGCATGTTTGAAGAAGCTAAGGAAGCCATCGAAAAGATAATGATGATGATGGTGGTGATAGTGATGGCAGCTAACTTTCACTGAGTACTACTAGGTGTCGTATGTTATTCTGAGTACTTTACATATATTGCCTTATGTAATCTTATTTTCAAGAGTTTAATGAGGTAGGTACTCTTTGTTATGCCCCTCTGAAGTCTACAACCATAAACATTTCTTGTATCCAACCAACTAGGAGTTTTCTACCCTCACTTCAAACTGGCCTGAAATGCACATGATGTTGCATAACTTTAAAGTGCCTTGAGAATTGAGGATCTTTTTCTTGAGGTGTTCCGTTTGCTCATCTGCATCACCACTGGCATCATCTAAAATAAGTGAGGTTTTCTTGGTAAGGGGCGGGAGGGTCGGTGTATTTGCAAAACATTTATTTCTAATCTAATAACAGAACTTTTTGTAGCACATATTAATAAGAGAATCAAATTCTTCTTTATATTATGAACACACTGTAACAAAACTCAGTTGCCTTGTTCTGTATATAGTTGTACCTACCACTTTGTTCAGATCTCTTAATTCTAAAGTCAATGACAGAAGAGCCTTAATTAAGGAAGAGATGGGTTTCTAGCAGCGGGTCTTCCAAAAATAGAAAAGTACATTTTCAAAGGCATCTTGGGGAAATCAAGCTTGTCACTTCCAAGTATGAGGTGGTTTAAGACTTACTCAGTGAATAATTTAGTAGAGGACAGTAATTTTATGATTTAAGTCTCATTAAATTGCATGCATGTAAGCATAGTACAATACATGGAATGAGAAAGTGCTGAAAATTATGGTGATTGTTCTTGGATTGAAGTTTGGTGCTTTAAGGGACTGTGCATGACTGATCATATGGTTGCTGCTGACAAGGCTAGTAGGAGAAAGAATGACACAATGGCTCTGCTTGTAAATTACAGTATAGCCTATAAATTCATCTATGGAGGACAGCCTTGTACAAGTAAGACTCGGAGCTAACTGCCTGTGTGCTGTTAATAATGCAACATAAGAAAAATAAGAGTGGCAATGAGTGTTTTTCTTCTTTTGAGTTTAATTTCACATCTATTAAAAGAATTGAGTCCCCAATAGTCTTAGGCAGCAATGTCATTGGCCAAAGTCCTAATTTTGTATCTTTCAAAAATGCCTACTCACCCTAATCTCCATTATTCAACTTGTACTGGGAGCCTATTTTAATCATAAGAAACCATAAGACAGAGGTGGCTGAATATTTTAAAAACTTGGTGAGTCCTTTGAAGGACTAAGTTACCTGCTCAGTGAATCACAGTGAATGTGATCGTTAGATGACTTTGCATCTTGGTTGGACTAGCCTTTTGCTCCTGTTTGTTGTCTTGTACGGCTGTCCTTTGTCCCTTGCAACCTGTCAGTGGCAGAATGGGGTGGTGGAGAGGGAATGATGAGCAGCTGCTGACAGCTTCAGCTGTGTAAGGAGGCCATGCTGTGTCAACGCAGGGATTCCTAACTTTTGGGCAACTTTATCCTTTACTGAAAATAATAAACGATCCAGGCAATGTTCTGTGATGTATTAATAATCCAGAATGGAAATCACTTCTCAAGAAAGAACAGAGCAGGATGGCCTTATGGAAATATGATGGAAACTTGGAAGAGATGCTCATTGCTGGCCCAATCCCTGATTTGTCTTAACTTTGTTCTTCACATGAGGATAAGATTCAAGGTCAAAGGCCAACATATATTTTTAAAAGTATTTTTATAATACAATTGAATAGGAACATATTAGGTCTGTGGAGTCCAGAGACCATCCTTTCTCCCCTTCCCTCACCAGTCACCACCTGTATGATCCCTGCCGGTCACTCAGTTTGTGCCAGACATCATTTGTCGTCGGCAGCCGTCCGTCTCGAGAGACGATGGTGTAGCTTCTTAAGAGTCTATCTGCACCGCCGAGAATGGTTGTGCAGTCCGACTCGGGAGTGACAAGGTATCTGTCTCCTCCCGTGTTGAATCGACATCTTGCGATGACGCTGGAGTGTCCTCTCCAGTGAAGCTGAAGCTACAGAGCCTGGGCAGGGTGATATGGAGGGTCTGCTGTTGCCCATGCAGCAGACCGCCCCTCTCTTCGCAGCTGAAGGATCCAAGGGAAAGACGGAGTCAATACAGCTTGGCTTCAGGTGCGCCGCAGGAGTTGCCGGTGTTGACTACAACGTCAAACCGCCTTAGGGACTCCGGCTCCGGATTTTCTGTCGGGGTTTACTCCCTTAGCCTTTCCCCTGAAGAGGTATGCCGCAAGGCAGCGGAGGTTTTTTGGAGTCAGAGTTTTCCTTCTCTGATGTGCCCTGACTGGAAGATCGAACCAGCGACACTTAGCTCGCAGGCCGACGCTCAATCCACTGAGCCAAACCAGCCAGGGCTAACATCATTTGTATATCTCTATATAAATCAGAGATCCCTACTTTGGGGTTATTATTCATTATATCACATTTCATATTCATGTATACTGAAGCTCCTCCCCCAGGCCCTCTGAACATTATAAAACTTTCTGTCCAAACTGTCATGATGCAGGATAAATTAGGGTTTGTGTGTTTCTCACCTGGAGCTCCCCCAGGGCAGGTTCTCACTTCCTTTTCCTTGGTATAGTCAGGCAGGCAAAAGATCTCTTGGCTGCCAGCCTTATCCTTTCCTATTTAATTGTCCTGGTGATAACAGGACATAGGGTCTCAGTCAGTACTGGCTGCTATAACAGAATACCATACACTGGGCAGCTTAAATAATAAACATTTATTTCTCACAGTTCTGGAGGCTGCAAGTCCAAGGTCAGGGTGCCAGCATGGTCAGGTCTAGGTGAGGCCCTTTTTCCTGGCTATGTCTTTACATGACTTTGCTTATAGTGTGTGCTCAGAGGGATCCCATGTCTCCTTTTCTTAAAAGAAGGATCTTAATCCCATCATGAGGGCCCACCTTCCTGACTTAATCTAATTCTAATTTCCCAAGATTCCATCTCCAAATACCATTACACAAGGGGTTAGGGTTTTAACATAATGAGTTGGAGGGGGGGAGTGGCACACAAATATTCAGTCCATAGAAATAAGTGTTTAAAAAAAACAGTAAGGAATGAGGAAGACAAAGGTATATATCTTCTTTTGCATTAGTCTCTTAGCTGGTTCATATATAACCTATAATGCATAACTAATAATTTCTATTTATTGAAAAATAATTGGCCAAATATGCCATTGATGCAGAAATACATTAAAATGTGTGAAAAAATATATATAATATGGAGTTAACCAGATAGCTGTGGTAATCTAAGCTGGTGCTGATGAGGCTAAATGAACACCAGTTTAGTATTTACACTCAAGAATAACAGCAGTTGAAAGTTACACGCAGCTCATTGTGACACTGATGAGCCTTGTCTCCTGTTCTCCAGAGAACTGCCGAACTCCATCCCTCTTTATGGGCAGCTGGTTGGCAGGAGCATCCAGAGTTGTCAGGACCTGAGAGGCAGCCATACTTCCTGAGAGAATCACTCATTTTCAACTCTGATTTAATCATTTTAGATGATACATACCAAATGTTAGCATTGGTACTCTAAATACAGTTTCTTGACTTACTGAATTGGTTAGAATAAGTAACCAATTTGTAGGTGAGTCTGTGGTATCTCATGTCAGTTGCCAAAAGAGAGTGTCGCGTTGAGAGTGAGATGAGAGTCTGCTCCTGACAGGTGTGGGCCTCTGGGGCCATGGACCTAAAGCTTATCGTGAAGGTCTCTTATCATGAAAGATGGTCCCTTTATCAGGGACTGTCTTTTCCATAGATGTGTCCTAGCATCCAGAGCAAAGTCCTTGTCAATTACAGGCTTGCATTATTTTTTAATGAATAAATATGTAATATACACGTATGTTGAAATTGTAATTGTGTATATCCAAATTTTATATATATATATATATATATATATATATATATATATATATATACTGTTGCAAAAACTATAATAAAATATTGCCAGTGTAGCACATACTGTAGAACTATCTTGACCTAAATTTTTTAACAGCGTTAGTAAACGCACCAGGGGTTTAGTTGTAATGCACACATTACTGCACACTCCATTCAAAGCTCTAAAAATAGCAGCATCTTTATTTAGAACAGGTAAATGTATGGATTTCCTGTCTAGGCAGGCCCTGACCTACATACTCCCAGGATAGGCGCAGCCCTCCCTCTATCCTGTTCCCCTTCCCCCTACCCAGCTCCACCACTGCAGACACAACAGCACAGGGGTGGGGGCACCCCTTTTAGTACTCTCCACGTCTTCTGGGAGCCCCCTTTTCTGCCTCTCCAGTGCCCCATCCTAAGTACAAGCAGGTGCTTCTGTGAAAGAAGAGGTAAAAGAGTGTGAAGAGGAGAGAGAAAATTCAGCCTGTCCCATGCTGGGCAGCCTCTGGACCCCACCTTGCTGTCAGATCACCCCCAAAATGCAGAGAAAATGATTCACTTTTTGACCACTCTGCACCCTTTGCACAAGAGCTCTTGTCACTTCTTCCAAGTTACAGCTCCCTTTGTGATCTTGATCTCTGCCCATCCCAGCTTCCCTGCGAGCTTGGAAGCCTCAGGCCAGCCTGCTCCTGCTCTAGGCTGCAGTGGCTGCCCCAGGCTAGAGCTTCAGGAGTCTTGCGGGCTCCCTCGCTGCCTCCATTGAAAGTGTTGTGATTTCCCTGTTGGCTGCACTTTTGTCGGAAGTGCTGTTGGACTCTGTAGTGCTTCCTGGTTTGTTATGAATTAAATAGCCCTCGGTGCATCAGCCAAGGGACCAACCACCATACAAAATAATTTCTTTGGAAAAATGTATTGTGAGTCCCAAACAGCTCTCAAACTGTTGGAACACAGCCATTTTAGCAGCCAGTCTTTTATTTTCTTTATTATGGAATTTTATGGTGTTAAAGGGATAATGAGATGGCTGATGAGCTTTCAACTTGCCTTTTTTATATAAGGCAATTTTCCTTCCTGAATCCTGGGCAGAAACTTAGAAGCAACGCAAATGCCCATCAGTAAAAAGTAGATGAATAATATTCCAGTCACATTATAGTTACAAAAGAGTTTGCATGAATCTTAGCAATATAAATTTTAAAAATAATCCCAAAAGATTAGCCACAGCATTATATTTTGCATTGAAAAGTTTAAATAAAACTATTTTATAATTTTACAAGGGCAATAAAATCATATAAAAAGGAAAGAAAATAATGAACATGATTCAGAATGAAGCTTACTGGTGGTTGTTGAAAGTTAAATAACCTAGCTGTTGTCTGAGGTGGTGAGCTCATGGGTGCTTATTATGTTAATTAAAACAAAATTATATGCACAGGTCTACAGAAAGAAAAAATAATAAATACATTCTTTTCTCTTTGGTTTGAGGGATAAACACTTCTGTGATTGTTAGGATTGAATAAGAATGAATGACAAAATTGGTTTTCTTAGTAAATAGCAATTTAGGAGTATCACTCCTTGACTTTGAAACCAATCTAAGTAGGTCCAGTAGATCAGCAGAAGCACAGCTGCACCGGCAGGAAGGATCAGAGTCACTTAGCTTGGAGGTCGCCTGACTGACCACTGAGCTTCAGCCTCTCAGTCTCTGCTGGTCTTGCATGCATAACTTGCTTTAGGGGACAACTGAGATGAATTAACAGTCCTATTAATAATGTTGCACCAGCACCTGAGTGACGAGGTGAGAAGGGCACCAGACATGAATGTAGGTTGTGTTCCGAAGATCAATAGAACAGAAAATAGAGCCCAGAAATAAACCCACACTTATGTGGTCAATTAATCTATGACAAAGGAGAAAAGAATATACAGTGGGGTAAAGACAGCCTCTTCAGTAAATGGTTGGGAAAACTGGACAGGTACTTGCATAAAATGAAACCAGACCATTTTTTATACCATGTGCAAAAATAAACTCAAAATGGATTAAAGACTTAAATATAAGGCCCCAAACTATAAAACTAGAAGAAAACATAGACAAGTAAACTCTCTGACATTGCTCTTCGCAATAATTTTTTTCTGATATATCTCCTCAAGCAAGGGAAGCAAAAGGAAAAATAAACAAATGGGACTACATCAAACTAAAAAGCTTTTGCACAGTGAAGGAAACCACCAGCAAAATGAAAAGGCAGCCTACCGAATGGAAGAAGATATTTGCCAATGATACATCTGAAAAGAGATTAATATCTAAATTATATAAAGAACTCGCACAACTTAACACCAAAAGACAAACAATCTGATTAAAAATGGGCAGACGACCTGAATAGATATTTCTCCAGAGGACATACAGATGGCCAACAGACATATGAAAAGCTGCTCAATATCATTAATCATCAGAGAATTGCAAATTAAAACCTCAATGAGCTATTACCTCACACCTGTCAGAATGGATATCATCAAAAAGTCAACATACAACAAGTGTTGGCAAGCATGTGGAAAAAAGGGAATCTTTGTGCACTGCTTGTGGAATTGCAAATTGGTGCAGCCGCTATGGAAAACAGTGTGGAGGTTCCTCAACAAATTAAAAATAGAACTACCATATGACCCAGCAATCCCACTTCTGGGTATCCATCCAAACAAATCCAAAACACTGATTGCAGCATAATTACAGTAGCCAAGATGTGGAAGCAACCTAAGTGTCCATTGATAGGTGATTGGATAAAGAGGTGATACATAAATATAATGGAATACCACTCAGCCATAAAAAAAAAAAAAAAAAAGAAAGAAAAAGGAAACCTTACTACTGTGACAGCATGGATAGACCTAGAGGGTATTATGCTAAGTGAAATAAGTTAGTTAGAGAAAGACAATTATGATATGATTTCATTTATGTGTGGAATCTTAAAACAAAACAAAAAAATAAATGAACAAATAAGACAAACTCATAGATACTTTCTTTTCTATGTATATAAATAATCCATTTTGAATATTATTTAGAAATAACATGTTGTAAATGGTAGTTTTACTCTGCAGTAGGCTGACTAGAGAACACCCAAAGATATTATATCCGTATTCCTGGACCTTATTTTACCTTATTTGAAAAATGGGCTTTTTGTAGATGGGATTAAGTTAAATTAAGGACCTAAAATGAGATTATTCTGGATTATCCAGGTGGGCCCTAAATGCAGTCTTTAGCATCCTTATAAGAGAGAGGCAGAAGGAGATTTGATACAGAAGAGGAAAAGGCAGTGTGAAGACAGAGGCAGAAATTGGAATGATGTGACCACAAGCCAAGGAATGCTCTTAGCCCCAGAAACTGGAAGAGGCAAGATTCTCTCTTGGAGTCTGGGAGAGAGGGTGACCCTGCTGACATCTTGATTTCAGCCCAATGGGACTTATTTCCAACTTCTAACTCCAGAACTTCTTTGAGAGACTTGAGTTTCTGTTCTTTTAAGCCACCAAGTTTGTGGTTATTTGTTATAGCACCCATAAAAAATTAATACATTCCCATTAACATGTTTTTGAAAGTAACATAATTTTCTAAAACACAAAGCTTCAGTGTTATGAATCAGTGCAATAGCTCTGTCATTTTAAATTTTAATGTCATAAAAATATTTACAATACTACATTTTTTAGGGCAAAAGTTATAGTTTTGCATTTTCATGTCTTCCAATAATCAACAACTGCACACAGTCAATAGGAAAACTACTTTCATTCAGAAAAAAGAAAATAGTGATCAATTTGGGTCTGTGTTATGTATCATGTATGGCACATATATGTCACAGAATTTTAATTGGCCTCAAGTTTGCAGTTGAGGTAAAGAGCATCAGTGGATGAACTCAGTGTTTTTTATATTGCCACTATTTATACTCTGGAAGTTTCGGGAAATGATCAGAAGCCTCTTGCCATAAGGGACACCTGGGGTATAAGACCATTAAAGCAAGAATAGGAAAGCAGGTGCTGGTGGGTGAGCTCAGAATAGACCGCTGAACCAGTCCTCCAAGCTGTCACCCGTAGTAGTTCCTGCTGTGAGCTGCCAATGTCGCTGAACTTGAAATTGCCCACAACCTCTCCTTTCCTTTTCAAATGCTATTTGAACAAGTAAAGATGAAGGTTGGACCTGCGGCCCTAACTTCCTGGTACTGCTTGTGCTTTTTAGGTTAAGAAATCCAGTTAGAATGCGTTTTTTGAAGCAGTGCTCCTCAAACTTCCGTGTGCACCTGCATCGCCTGAGGTTCATGTTGGACTGGATTCTAGGTTCTGATTCTTCAGGTCGGGAGTGGGGCCTGAGCTGCTTTCTTCAGCGATGCTGATGCTGCTGGTTTAGACCACACGTTGAGTAGCAAGGCTCTAGTGGCTAGTGCTCCTGCCTCCAGGTCCCTCTGCCTGGCTTTATTTTTCTGCATTTGTGCCACTGCCTCGGGCAGTCAGCCTAGTTCTGCTGTGTTCACTTGGCAACATCACCCCTTCCAGCCTCTGCAGCCTCCACCCTCTGGCTCCTGAGCCGCGTGCACCTGTATTTCCATGGTCGTGGCTCCCACAGCGCACACTTAGGGACTGGCAGTCTTAAGCCACGAGAGCATCACTCAGTGAAAAGAAGAGAAGCTGTTGAGATGAGAGTGAACTTGATGAGGGAGTTGGGGTTTAGGGGAACAGGGAATAGAAACAGTAGGAGAAAAGAGAGGGGGAGAAAAGTGAAAATTTAGTTGGAGGAAAACATTTTAAATGAACTGCAGAATTTTCTAGTTAAGAACATTTTCTAATTTCTCTAATAGTCAATTGTTTGTTTTGTTTATTCACCTACTGAAAATCTTTTGTGGCCCTCTGGATCCAGGCCAAAGGCTTTAAATATATATAAACCACCTAACTAAACCGAGGGCCTCTAAGAGATTACCTAAGTGCATTGGGCCAGTCAGTGATCCCAACCTTATCTGACGTTAGAATCACCGGGAAGAGTTAGAAAATTCCACATACCTAGGATGCAGCTTGGTCAATTAAATGAAAATCTTTGGGATGTGTCCTAGCTTTAGTATTTTTTACCTGTGTTTTTAAAAATATTTCCCAGATGATTCCCATGTGCATCCAACTACCACTAAGCCAGACCTTTACCTTCTTGCAGGTGAATTGAACTCACTTAAGATAAAACTCTAAGAACTATTCTTTACTTACTTGGGTTACTGTTCATCTAAACCTTTGCCGCGTTAAAAACTGCACAACATTTTGGAAACCCGTCTTCTTTAACCCAGCACCTTCAGTCGAACAGCTGATGAAACATTGAAGTAGTTTTCTGAAGCCACAGCAGCTTTTCATTTTCTCAGTCCAGTAGCTCCCCCTCCTGGCTCTTCTTAGGTAAAGCTCCCTGCTCTGCAGAATCTCACTACAGGTTTGGCTGCCCCGTGCAGCGCAACCCCAAGTCTGCATTTTAAAGCAGTTTTTCTAACCTTACATCCAGCCTGTACACTGTTGACTGCTGCCCAAAATGAACAGTTCGAAGTCTAACCCCTTGTCCAGTGGCCCTTTAGCTTAAGCCTTAGGGAATGACGGAAGAGAGGAACTATATGAGTGTGCGTACTATACACGTACACACACACACCACATACATGCACATGTTTTGCTTATCTTGCTACTTGAAAATATTTTGATAGTTGCCATTGATTGTGCTGGTTCCCTGCAAAATAATGAACACTGATACTTACTTTGGATAGAAAATGGGGAAGGAAACCTATCATTCATCCCTTCTTGACCCTCCTTCCCTTCGCCATACCCTTTTCCTTTTCAACTCACTTCTCCCTCTGTACCCTCATTAGGACAAATGAAGACAAAGGTAGATATAAACACATGCCCTCCTCTTATTGCCCCAACTATTTGCTCTAGTGTTACATCAGGATGTTCCTGCATAGGACCCTTGTGTCTATGGAGGCAGAATTTGATTCTTATTATACCGGAATGCAAATTGTGGTGCAGGCCAACCCTTAGTGCCGATTAAAACGTATAAGGCTGCCTATTCTCTTTATACAGCTCTTGTCATTGGAATGTCCTTCTTTGTTGTATGCTAATGTTTCACCTCACTGCCCTTGTTCTCCATCTGACTCAGCACAGCACAAGCCAGTCCCCCATTGACATTGCAGTACTTGATTTATTCGAGGTGATGTCCCAGTCTCATTGAGAGTGAACACTTCCAATCCACCTCACGGGACATGGGTCCACCATCCACTGACCTTTCTGGGTACATCCCATAGAAGACTTCCTTGTTTAATTTTGTCCCTTTTTATTGGAAACATCTGGTATATCATATGATTCAGTGATTAAATCTGTATTTGTTGTTTATTGCTGGGTAACCGTATTACTGCAAACTTAACAACAACACACGTTTATTAGCTCACAATTTCTGTGGGTCATGAGTCCAGGCCTGGTTAGCTGGGTGATCTCCTTTAGGGTCTTACAGGGCAGTAATCAAGGTGTCAGCTGGGCCTGCAATCTTATGTGTGGGTCAGCTGGAGAAAGATCCGCTTCCAAGCTCACCTGGTCGTTGGCAACATTCATTTTCTTGCAGGTTGTTGGATGGAGGGCCTCAGGTTCTTGCTGGCTTTTGGCTGAGACCACCTTGTCTTGTGTTCTTCCTGCATGACAGCTTGCTTCCTCAAGGCCAGCAAGGCGGAATCTCCTAGCAAAATGGGAGTTAGTATCTTACACAATATAATCGCAGAAGTGACATCTTGTCACATTTGTTATATCATCTTGATTAGTTCCCTAGTCCTCTGCACACTCAAGGGAAAGAGTATGAACACCAGCAGGTGGGGACAACAGGCCACTTGAAAGTCAGCCCACCCCAATCTTCTTTGATTTCCACTGGGTGGTCTCATAAAATTTGTACTCAGCTAAAAGTCATGAATCCTTTTTTACACAAACTGTTGCCAGCCAGGTCTTCCCATCTTGAATAGCTAATTAATAAAACCTAAGTACTGGACTTTATGTTGATTGGTATTAGGTTCCCCTGTGTTAGGTTCAGGCACTTGTTCCTACCTGATTAAATACTTTTTTAATTCTGACTCAGCCATCCGAATATTACACATTCCTTCTATTTTGTGTCATCAGAGAATTAAGACATTTTTCTATGTCTTTCCTTAAATCACTGAAGAGATATATATGTATATATACATGTGTGTGTTTGCATGCGTGTGTTGGACTGGAGGAAAAGACAGAATGAAAAGGCCTAGTTTTTTTTTTTTTTTTTTTTTGTCTTTTAAAGATTTTATTTTTTTATTTTTAGGGAGAGGGGAAGGGAGGGAGAAAGAGAGGGAAAGAAACATCAGTATGTGGTTGCCTCTCATGCTCCCCACACTGCGGAGCTGGCCCGCAACCCAGGCATGTGCCCTGACTGGGAATTGAACCAGTGACCCTTTGGTTCATAGGCTGGTGGTTAGTCCACTGAGCCACACCAGCCAGGACAAACAAACAAAAAACCACCAAGTTTCTAATCCCCAAAACCTCTCTGTGGAGTCTGGTCAGCAGCTGTGAATCATCTAACATCACCTAAGTCATGTTTCTTCATCTCATCCTTCTGGGAGTGTACAGACAGCTCTTCAGGGCCTAGTCTTTCCAGTCAAACCAACCTGATTTTTAATTCCAGGTCCTCTTGATAATTATTTCTCTAGATGAAGAACACAGAGCAGTATAGGAGTTAGGAAGTTCTGGTTTCTCTCTGGCTCATCTTTGAACTTGATACCTACCATCTGGTCCAGAGTGGATGGGTAATGGCCAAGTCAAGTTGCGCTGAACCTCTTCACAAGTTTCATTTAGGACTTCTCATTGAGGAACCAGAAAAAGTCTTCCAGAAACCTAAAGTAGTACAGCAATGAAGTGATCATTATTTTAGAGATATCTATGTAGACTTTCAGAGACTTTCTTTGAAAATGATGAAAGTTATTTGGATCTTCTCCATTTCCTTAAATTTACTGCCAAGTCAGTGTGGAATCATTCACACTCCTGTAGCATGCCCATGTCTTCAAACAGAAAACTAAGGAGGGAGCCCAGCATGTCCCATGTCACTTCATCAGGACAGACTTGGGTGACCCAGTTTTATCTGCGTTTGATTGGTCAGAATCCCTCTGTCACAGACTCTCTGACCCCTGGTGCAGGAAGAACTATTAGCGTTCCCTGTTCTGCTGAAGCCCAGGCGTTGCTCAGGAAAAGCCCACGGACTCATTTTAGCAGCCCCAGGGCCTCAGCCAGAGCAAAAACTAGCAAATGTGAGAATTAGCAATGATTCCTAATTTGGAAGGGTAAATAAATGTTTCTGACAAACACTAGTTCTTGAACTCTGAGCTCTAGAGGTTTAGAATTTGTAAAGTACTGTGAATGTTTTAGCAGAGAGGCCCTTTTTCAATTAGTATCTTCCTCTGCCCCTCATAGAGGCCGTCACAATGGGTGATACTTAAGCCATACCAGTCAGCGCAGAGAGAAGTCTGGGAGAGTACACTTGAGGGCATTAAATCCTAGTTCATTGGGGTCAGGCAGTGCAAGCCCTCACTGATAAGGTGAGAGCCCCTCCTGTTTTTCTTAACAGATACTAAATCTCCGGGAATTTACAGAGACAGTCTTCTGGGAAGTAAGGCCATTTTGTGGCTGTAGTTTCACATTCGTTTTCTACTACTATATGTACTAAGAACTTCCAAATGTGTTTCTGGATCTGAAATCCCTTTCCTAAGATCCATAGCTGTATATACAACTTCCCTTTTCACATCCCTATCTTGACATGCAGGCATTTCTGACATGTAACAGGCCCAGGACTAAACTCATTGCTTCTAGCCCTCAAACTTGCTTTATCACCTGCATTCTTATTTTTATTTTTCAGATTTTTGCAGGAATCTTTATTCAATGCAAATACATATACTCACATATGTTGTCATGAGAAGTTGGCATTTTAACAGAGATTAAGGACTGACATTTAGGTATATAAGCATTTTGAATCTCAAATTTATTATTTTGTTTTATCAGAATTTTCATATAGTATTTGCAATTTAGATTCCATGAAAAATATGGAAATATTGCATACAGGGTATTGCAAAAAACATATCCATAATTTTAATGATTATAAAGTCTCTATTTACTAGCATACAGTTCCTTTTCAATGTTCACGATAAACTACATAAGTGTACTTTTTTATACTTAGCCTCTGTTTCCAAACTGATGACCATTCTGGTCTAGGCATTGCTGATAATGCAAAGCAACAGAATAACAAACATCAGGAATCATTTCATTTGGTATTTGAGCACATTCTCTTTCAATGGCTACTAATAATTCATCAATGGTTTTAGGATTTTTAGCATATAGGTTATTCTTGAAAAATCTCCAAAGGAAAAAGTCTGCGGTGTGAGGTCTGGTGAATGTGCAGGGTGATCTACATAACCGCTTCACCAGACCCATCTGTTTGGCAGATTCTCATTAAGATAGGCCCTTAGATCTTGGTGGTAATGGGGAGGTGCTCCATCTTGTTGTAAAAAGGGTCCTCATCATGAAAACCTTCATGTATATATGGCATGGCTGATTCCTGCAGTAAATTCAAGTAAGTGACACCAGTTACAGTACCTTTGGGTCCAGAAATCCCTAGTAAGAGTGGGGCTGTGGAGGAGACGGTGGTCTTCCCATATGGGGAAGGATCTTGCAGACTCCAGGTCAGTTGGCTATTCCCGGACCATGGCATGCTTGGTTTAACATGCTGGCATCCTTGTTGTATTCCTGGGCTCAAGCAGAGGGAAGGCAGAGAGGGCTGGAGACACTTGGGGAGAATTTGGTGTGGTGGCTTTGAGGGGAGAACTGTGGGAGCAGCCGACCGGGTCCCAGTGCTGACTCATCCTCAGTGCTGCAGGCAGACCATTCCCCTCCGAGTGGCATCAGCCTCTGCATTCTTGATTTCAACTAATAACACTTATTCCCTAAAAAATGTCTCTTAAATGGTAAGAAATGCATTTTACATCATGACCCACAAGGTGCACTCACAGGCACACACATGCAATCTGAACAGAAGTTTTGTAAAACACTATGATCTTCACCATGTTTTGTTGCCCTCTGATATTTTCTCTTTATTTCCTCTTTTGAAAAATGCTGATGTTATATTGAATGAAATTTATAATCACCAATGTTCATGGGACCCGTGATTTGGGGAAAATCTAAAACAGATAAAATATAGTTTCATTGGATTTGATTCTGGCCCTAGCCTCCCATCCTATAACCTAGTCTACAGCTCAGTCATGCCAAATATCACACTGTTACCCAGAAACATCATTCATTCAGTCATGCATTAACTGAGTGCATGGCACACGGTGGGCACTAGGGATACAAAGACAAACATGGTCTCCACTTGGTGGTCCACAGTCCAGTGGGAAGACAGACAAGTAACCTAACAATCATGCATGAGGTGGTAGGTAGGTCTTAAAGAAGTCTGCCAGAAGTCCTCAGAGATCACAAAGATCCCCACATGTAGCTTGGAGCAGAGGATCCAGAAAGTCAGGAAAAGGTGAGCCCTGGGCTAAAGTTAGGATCAGAGCTCGGTGTTAACCTGACCAGTTAGGGGCAGGACGTTCCAGAAGAGGAAACCAGTGAGAAGGTACGGGGGCATGAGCAGCATGGGCATTTAGAGAAAGTATTTTGACATAAGCCTTTCTTTTTAACCAAAATACTACCCTGTCACTCCCACGCTTTCTGTACTTGGCCAACCATTAGTCAGTGTTCCTTCTCCCACAGAACGATCCTCTCCAATGCTGCTTTTCTCCCTGCCTTCAGGTAGACTCAAGCACGTCCCACCCCACCTTGTGCCCTCACCTCCCTCTGCCTCTGAGAGAACACTCACCGAAGGCAGTCATCACTGCCCCTGTTCATCTGCCCCACCGGAGTAGGGTAGGAGCACCTCAAGGTAGAGCCCCAGGCCCCTCCCTCTGTCTTCTGTGACAGACACAGGAAAGGTCAGCCCAGTGAAGAGATGAACCAGTAAATGAACAGGGAGATGTGTAAGCCATAGCACAGGTTTAAGGTGAAGTGCTTAAGTGAATATGTAGAAGAGTTTTTAGTGTATCAGAGCATGTTGTTTTAAGATTAAATGAGGCCTGCCCTGGCTGGCTGGCTCAGTTAGTTGGAGCATTGTCCTGTACAACAAACGGTTGTGGGTTCGATTCCGATCACATTATGGATTCCATCCCCATTTGGGGCGCGCATGAGAGGCAACCTATTGGTGTTTCTCTCTCTCCCCCGCCCACCCCTTTCTCTAAAACCAATAAAAACATATCCTCAATTGAAGATTTTTTTTAAAAAGATTAAATTTGGCCTGAGATGCTTATTTACAGATGTGGTAACCACATTTTAAATGTTGATGGCACACTGGATGCAATTTTTATTTTTTTGCACTGTTTTATTTGCAAAAGACTGTTTTTTGGCTTTTAGAGAATATCTTCTTTCTAACTAAAAAGTATCATGGGAGTGGAATTTCTTAGTTGATTAATATAAATGAAATTGTGACATCAGAGACAACACACACCCACTTTCTCTGCTGCACAACCATATATTTTACCCAAACTGTCTTTCCCAAAATGGCTTTTATAAGAAGCAAAATTGACTTCTAATTCTTTTTTTCCTTTGCCCACTAGCTGCCTAGCTTGTATTTCCTGTGCCAATGGCCTAGGAGATGTAAACAGAAGAAGAATTTGAGGTCTGGAATCTCATCAGTCAGTACTATAATAACTCATAAAAAGTCATATAGTTTCTCTTTGCAAATAAATTTTATGAAATAGCCATAATATTTGATAAACACTTTGAAGCAGAACCCTGGATCTGGATGAGGATGGTGCCCATGAAAAAGTTTGGCTAACACAAACATTGTAGAAACATACAGTCAGGGTAGCAATCATGCCTTTATTAGCAGTGAGAGAACGAGATTCTGGTTCTGGCTGGACTTTTCATTGTTTATAAAACCTTGAAAGTATCTGTTTCACATTGATGGATTAGTTGTGATCAAGTTGTGAGTTGGCGCTGAAAGGTCCTCTCTTTAGTTGTTAAAGTTAATATCGTTGGACCCCTTTGCCCTTCATCAGAATTCAGTGTGAGCGCCACGCAGAGCTTCCCTGATGAGCTGTGTGCACTGTCTGCACACCTGATTGTCTCCCTTTCTTGAAATCGTGGTTGGAATTAGTGAAAAGAAAGGGGGGAATACCTTTTCCAAAGACACTGTTGTTACATTTGTTCATGTCAGACACAATGTCTGTGTCTCTTTTCCTGTCTCACTACTCTTCTAGCCCTCCCCTTGCCTGTTTTCACTCCCACCCCCAACCCAGCCCATCATAGTGTAACCTTGTTTATGTAGATCTGCCTCTTAGTCTTTGTGTTAATTAGTACTTGCAAAATTAACCAATCACAATTTTAAATAAATATTGTATTATCAGATTCCTTGAACTCAGATTCAGTGTTTCAGTGAGGAACATACGGTATGTATATCACCCTGACTCACCAGATGGGAATCGTGAGTGTAGCACTCACTGTATGTATGCCTACCTTTGACATGACACCCCTGTCCCCCCAGAAAATACATGCATAAGTAATCAGAGCTTTGTATTTTCTTATTGCCAAGAAGTACCTGCTAATCCTCAGAGATGAAGTGAATGTGCCTCATTCCCTCCCATGAAACCTGCCATTCCTCCTGTTTTGCCAGCTTCTGGCTTTATCTCGTACCCTTTCTAGCTTCTGACTCTTCGTGTTGGTTCATGATAGTTGGACTTAGAGCATGTGGCACTGACTCCCCTGACCAGGGGGAAAAGTAGGTGGGCGAGGTTCTCTCACATGGCCAATGCTTGCCTCACCGGACCCCATCTTCTGTGGGTGCTTTGAATAATATCTAATAGGGACATGGTGCTGGCTGCATGCCATGTAGTGTTCTCACCTCCAGTTTACAAATGAGGAAGTGGGAGCTCAGTGCAGTTGTTTCTTGCCCAAGGTCCCATAACTAGTTAGTAAGTAAGTAGAGGTGCAAGACAGGCTCCAGGGTCTGGGCTCTGAACCATTCAATCCCACTGTCTCCTTCCGTGACTTACTGTGATCATTGAGTATAATAGTCATGGACGGTGGAGTTGGAAAAGCCAATAGAGCGTGCCCAGTTATATGTAAGCTGAAATTGCCCTTTAATTCCTTTAACCAGATCAAACACTGTGGTGATAGAGAAGCACACAGGGAACGAAGGCAGAAGTGTGGGTAGAGAAAGGAAAAAGTCTAGAGAGGACAGTATTTTGGGGCGAGGAACCTATAAATCACATAATTAAAGATGTTAACTGTAATGAGCATGTGCCAGTAGAGAATGTGAGCCTCCCAAGCTGTCTGTCCTGCTTCTTTGAAACATAACGATGCTCAGACAGAGGATGTGGGATGAAAAGTGACAGAATCCTTAGAACTGTTCAATGACGAGACATCTGATACTGGCATGAAGGACAAAAGCTCATGAAAGAATCATGAGGGACAAGGACATACCTTATTCAGCACCATGAAGATGAGCTTATCATATGAGTCCTAAACCTATTTATTAAGTTTGGAGTTGATAAAATGCAGCCGATTTAACTTGTCTCTTTCAGCTGCATTTGTTAAAACACAGACATTCATCTTGGGTGGCTCTTTAGCCAGGTTTGTTTTTTACTGAAATAAAATTCCTGGCACATGATCATGGAAAACAAAATTCAGAGTTTCATCATATGCAGTGTACTATTTTCTACACTGGAGACTTTTGAGTTGCTTTGGAAATAATAACTCTGTTTCCACAATTTCCTGCTCTCCACTAGGTTCTTGGGACGCCAAACGAGGACACTTGGCCTGGAGTTCATTCTTTACCACATTTTAAGCCAGGTATGTTCCATTAATTACAAATGACTACGTGCTTCCTGTATGCAAAAGCTGGAGATATAAATGTTACCCCTCAAGCTAATATATTACCTTGAAAACTTCTGGTTACTTTTGCCGTTGTGTATTCCAGCTGTTAGTGGACTTTTCCTTTTATTTTCACATTTTATTTGTCTGTAAAGATAAAATAAATGACACCCCTTGTTATGAGAGATTTTTGTCCCGAAGGAGGTACCTCTTTTCATTTGACAGGCTAATCTTGAAGTAAACATTCACTTTATCATCAGTTAGACTAGCGTCTGTGTCTATACCAACAGACTTTAGATTGGGGTACAACAATATGTGACTTCTTGTTGTAATACTAGGAAAAGTATTAAATTGTAAAAAAAGGAAAACATCACATTTTAATTTTTTCTAAACTAGAAATTTATGCTCAGTTAGTTTGAGTTTAAACATGTTAAATGTTCTGAATGTCATATTGTATAGCATTCAGTCTTTCATAATGTGAAACGTTTTTTTTTTTTTTTCCCCTTTTAAGTATATTTTATTGATTATATTGTTACAATAGTTCCAATTTTTTTTCCCCTTTGCTCCCCTCCGCCCAGCACCCCCCTTCCCCAACAATCCCCTCTCCAAGTCCATGCCCATGGGTCGTACATACAAGCTCTCCCGCCTCACCCTTTCATATATTCTTCTTCTTCTTTTTTTAAAATTAATTAATTAATTAGTTAAATATTTTAACAATAAAAAATAACAATTCCTCCCTCTCAGACTTAAGACCCTTTACAATCTTATAAAGGACAATGGATGAAGGTCTCGGGCTCCTCTAGCTGCTTCAAGCTGGACATGGTCGTCGTCCTACCTACCCGTGGGTCAAGAAATCCCTAATAAGAGTGGGGATGTGGAGGGGAGGGTGGCCTTCCCACAAGGGGAAGGATCGTGCAGACTCCAGGTTGGTTGGCTGTCTCTGGACAACGGCATGCTTGGTTTGACAGGCTGGCATCCTTGTTGTATTCTGGGGGCAACAGGGTTAAAGGACATCATTTAATCCGTAACCACTAGATGACAAAAGACAGGTATTAATTTTTCAATGTCCCACATTAGGGAAAAGAAGGGCTTCTTTGGAGGAAGGTGTGCCAGGTACATCTCACCTGTCCAAAACCCTTTTGCCCGTTATACTTATTTTGGACTGAGGGAAATATTTTAGGTTTCCCCCATCTCAGGCCTCTGGGCTTTTTCTGTCCAAGCCATTAGGATAGAAAAGAGAAACCAGTTTTAAAGTGAAGCCCACAGACCACCCCGTTCTTCACCAACCCAGCCACTTAGTTCAGCCAAACCATTGAGTCTCAGGAGGCAGCAATGCAGACAGGATTAAGTGAGGCCTATGCATACAGATAATCACTCAGGTAATGAGATTGTAGGCTTATGCCCTTTGAAAACAGAAAACACATGTTAATTTATGTAACATAACCCACATACAAGTCTCTAAATCTGTAGGACTGTCTTATCGGAAGGAAAATCCTTGTCCTTCTAATATTCACTGAACTTGCATTTCTATTCTTTATATTTTTATTCCCCCCCCACTAAAAAATTTTCTGTTTGTTTGTTTTTCCACTACAGTTGTCTCACTTTTTTTCCCCCTCTTGCTTCCCTGCACCCTGCCCCCCCCCACAGTCAGTCCCCACCCAGTTGTCCATGTCCATGGGTCATTCATACATGTTCTTTGACTAGACCCTTCCCCTTCTTACCCCTTCTCTCCCTCCCATCTCCCCCTTTGTTACTGTTAGTTTATTCCTTGTTTACATACCTCTGGTTCAATTTTGCTCATTTGTTTGTGTTGTTCATTAGTTTCCTGTAACAGGTGACAGCATAAGGTAATTTTCTTTTGTTGCCTGGCTTATTTCGCTAAGCATTATTCTCTCTAGTTCCAATCATGTTGTTGCAAATGGTAGAAGTTCCTTCTTTCTTTCAGTACTTATTCATTGTCATTTTCCCCCTTTGTACTCGTGTTCCTCTCTGTCTCTCTGTTTCTTCATCTTCTTAAAGCAGACCCTTTAGCATCTCTTGCAATGCTGGTTTGGTGGAGATGTATTCTTTTAGCCTTCTTTTGTCTTGGAAACTCCTTATTTCACCTTCCATTTTGAATGAAAGCCTTGCTGGGTAGAGTATTCTTGGTTGTAGGCCTTTGTTTTTCATTGCTTGGAATATTTTTTGCCATTCCCTTCTGGCTTGTAGTGTTTCTGCTGAGAAATCTGATGATAGCCTTATTGGAGCTCCCTTGTATGTTATTAGTTGTTTCTCTCTTGCTGCTTTTAGGATTCTCTCTTTGTCTTTGAATGTTGGCATTTTAATTATGATGTGTCTTGAAGTGGGCCTGTTGGGGTTCATCTTCATTGGGACCCTCTGTGCTTCCTGGACTTGCGTGACTCTTTCTCTCGTCATGTTAGGAAAGTTTTCTGTCATTAGTTTTTCAAAGAGGTTTTCTATCCCTTGCTCTTCTTCTTCTCCTTCTGGAATTCCTATGATACGGATATTATTACGTTTCATGTTGTCCTGCAGCTGTCTTAGAACCTCTTCAGTCTTGTTCAGTCTTTTTTCATTTTGTTGCATTGTCTGGGAGTTTTTGTGTAGGTTGTCCTCCAGCTCGCTGATCCGATCTTCTGCTTCCTCTAGCCTGCTTTTAATTCCTTCTACTGTGTTCTTCAATTCAGAGATCGTATTTTTCATTTCCTCCTGGCTCTTATTGATAGCTTCTATGTCCTTTTTCATGCTCACGTAATTTTCTGTGAGTTCCTTGTAGTTTTTCTGGAGTTCTTTGAAGTTTCCGCTGAGCTCATTCAGCTTCTCCATAATCCATGTTTTGAATTCCATATCTGATAGTTCGCTCCCCTCTATTTCATTTAGCACTCTTTCTGGGGATTCTACCTTTCCTTTTGATGGGAGGTTGTTTCTCTGTCTCCCCATTTTTTTGACTCCTATTGTTTGTTGGTGCTTCTTGGAATGATCTGCACTTCCTGGATCTGCCTCTGGTGGCGTCAGATCATCTACCAGTCTGGCCCTAGGCAGCCTGTTGGAGACTTCCAGGGATCTACTGCTGTTGTCTGTCTTCTTTGATTGTTAATCTATTCAATCTGTGATTAGCTGTCAGGCTTAAGGACTGTGGGTGTGGCAGCTTAATTCCTGTAGGCAGGGCTTTTGCTTCCCCTCAGGCTGACGCCACTTGGAGGGGAATGGTCTACCCGCAGTACTGGGGATGAGTCAGCACTGGGACCCAGTCAGCTGCTCCTCCAGTTCTCCCCTCAAAGCCACTGTGCCAAATTCTCCCCAAGTGTCTCCAGTCCTCTCTGCCTTCCCTCTGCTTGAGCCCAGGGTAAGTGGTGGCCAAAATATTTTCGTATGTGATCCACTTAAGAGCTCTTTTTCTCCTGCTGTTTCTCTCCGGCTAGCAAGAAAGCCTGTGGCTTTTCGCTTTTCACAGCTGATACTATTTTACTTTCCACTCTGTCGCTGTAGGCTGGGAAGCCCAGCTGGGGGTTTAGACCCTGCCCTTCTCAGGGGGAATCCCCGGCTGCTGAGCTGTTTCTCAGCCCCTTCAGCTGCCACCCGTGGGAGCCCAGCCAGCCCTTCCACGTCTCCGCACTCCCTACCGGTCACGTTGTGATGTAGCGGCCTTTTCTGTCTCTCCGTGGTTATAAGACTTCTCTCCAGCTGGTGTTCGGTTCGTTATTCCAGATGATTTCTCCAAAATTACATTGTAAATCCAAACTAGTTCTAGGAGGAAGTTAGTGTAGCTTCCACTTACTCCTCCGCCATCTTGTTTCTCCGTGAAACGTTTTTAAACACCCAAACCGGAAAATCTGAGAGAAAAATTCAGAATTTATAAAAATAAGCTGTCGCTTTTTTCCTACCAGTAGGTGGCAGTCGAGAAACTTTCAATTTTAATAATTACACTAAATGGAAGACTCGCAAACTTGGTCTGTTTAACTTTCAGAGGAGGGATGAAAGGTTTGGACTTGGAAATTTAATAAAAATCAGTGGAATGAATTATTTTAAAGTGATTCTCTTGTTGGTTTTTTAAAAACTTTTCTTGGTTACAAAACATGCATTATAAAATGCAAACCTACCATAAAATTACTGAAAGGGATTTTATGGGAGATCTAATAGTTCATTATTTTATGAGGGAGAAGAGCTATGAATAATTTGTTATGGGAGCCAAGTATATTATTTTTCTCCTCTCCCCCTCTTTTGGGAGACCATCAGGAATAAATTATCAATCCCAAAGAATGACTGAGTTGGGAAACTATATTTATTCTTATTATTTTTATTCTGAAAGTGTAGTGAGCTGAGAATTCTTTTATCTTCTTCAGTGCCCCAAGGACTCTTTGTACTGTTACTAAAATGTTTAAATAACTTCAATGTTCTAAAAGATTATAGCAACTTAACAATTTAGATGGATTTTTTCCTTATTTTTTTAACCAAACAAGAATCATCCTCTAACTGCTTTAATTGTCCCTCAGGAGTCTAAGTGAGAACAAAGCTCTTTATAAATGTTCCAAATGTGACTCTTGAAGAAGGTTAGCTTCCTCATGTTAGTATCTAAAATATTAAGCCCTAAAGAAATAAAACAAAAGATCCTGGCTGGGTAGTTCAGTTGGTTCAAGCATCATCCTAAGGTACCAAGGTTGCAGGTGCGATCTCCAGTCAGGGCATGTGTATACAAGAAGCAACCAATGAATGCATTACTAAGTGGCACAACAAATCGATGTTCTTCTCTCTCTGTCTCTCTCTTTCTCTCCTTTCCTCTCTTTCTAAAATCAATAAATTTAAAAACTGAAAAAAGTAATAAAGGAGACTATGAAAAAAATTTAAGTGAGTAAAGATAGCTGCAGAAAGGAAAATTAAGGTAGTCGTTTGGCCTGCCAAGTTTCTGCACTAGAAAACGAGTAATTTGTTTAATTTGGTGTGAATATAATTTATCTTCATTAACAACATACAAAAGCATTTATTAAATGTGTCCTGGGAAGTAATATGATGTAGTGGAAAATAAGCTAACAGATTGGGAACTTCATGACATCAGAGACTGTGCATAATACACATTTTGGTGTTCAACAGATGTTCATTGTCCTGAATTACATTGAGTAAAACAGACTTCACTAATGTGACTTTTCTGATAGACGTATATAAATTAGGATATATGTGTTTAAGTTATTAATATTATGGACAAGTGTCACTAGACACATAATACACAATAGGTAATAGGGGTTCAGAAGAATAACATGTTTAGATGATGTAAGGAATGGGAGCTGACAGAAAAGAAAGATATGATGGGCAAAGCGTGGGGCTTGAGGATGAGAGTAGATGTGATATATGCTTCCTGAGTTGGCTTGAGAGGAGTCAAGGGAAGACAAGGTAACAGACTGGGGCAGAGGAAGCCAGTCTGAGTCCTTTCAGGCAGCCCAGTAACCAGACCATCTTGGGGTCCTGGCCTCTGCTGCCTGGACCTCATGCTCCTCGGGAAGAAGACACACATTCCCAGAGGAGAATGTTATTAGCAGTAGCCGTCTGTCTGTCCTCCTGTCCTACCCTGACTCTTCACCTCCTTATTTTACCCCCAGGAGTACCTTAGAAATCCTGAGGGAAAACAAAAAGTCTGAGCCATGAGGGCATACTTTGTTTTGTTTTCTTTTGTTTAATAGACTACATTTTGGAGCAGTTTCGATTCATAGCAAAATTAAGTGAAAGGTACAGGGATTTCCCATATACCGATGCCCCCATCCATGCACAGACAGCCTCCCCATTATCAACACCCCCACCAGAGGGGTACGTTTGCTACACTGATGGGCCTCCATGGACATGTCACAGCCAAAGCCCATAGTTTTCATTAGGATTCGTTCTTGGTGTTGTGTATTCTATGAGTTTGGACAAATGGAAGATAACATGCATCCACCATTAGCATATCATGCAGAGTAGTTTTCCTGCCCTAAAAATCCACTGTGCTCCACCTTTTTATCCCTCCCTACTCCCTAACCCATGGCAGCCACTGATCTTTTCACTGTCTCCATACTCTTGCCTTTTCCAAACAGTCATACAATTGGAATCATGCAAGATGTTGCCTTTTCAGACTGGCTTTTTTCACTTAATATGCATTTCAGTTTCCTTCATGCTTCCTCATGGCTTGATAGCTGATTTCTTTTTAGAGCTGAGTATTCCATTGTCTGGATGTTTATGTATTCACTCACCTATGGAAGGACGTCCTGATTGCTCCAAGTTTGGGCGGTTCTAAATAAAGCTGCTGTATGCCTCTGTGTTTAGGTTTTTGTGTGGATGTAAGTTTTCAGTTCCTTTGGGTCAATACCAAAGAGTGTGATTGATAGGTCAGACATATTTTGCTTAATTTTTGAATAGGTAATACATCAAAGCCATTACAGATATCAAATAATATTAAAAGGAGCGTGGTGCAAAGCCTCCCATCTATCCACTTCCCCAGAACCACTGCCCCCACCACAGGCCCCATTTTGTAGTTTCTTATGTGTCTTTTTTTATGTAAGTGGAAGAAATTATAAAGGTATATTTTTATACTTCTCATATTAAACATAGTTTTCAGTCTTGCTTTTCATGCCACTGTACAGAAGAGGCCAGTGACAATTTCTTCCTCTCTTCAGCCACGTTGTTTTCTACTGTGTGGATTTCACCTGTCCCCTGCTTACGGACGTTTGGGTTGTTCTAGAGTTTGCTATTATAAATTACCAGAAGGTTAAAGAATGAATAGGTGTATACGGTTATACTTTTGAACACCTCTGACAAGTTGCTGTCCAAAGGGATGGTACCAGTTGGCTCTGTTACCAGCAATAGTATTAGGTCTTGGAGAGTACTGTGGAGGAAAACAGAGCAAGAAATGGGTTCAGGAAGTGCCAGGGAAGGGGGTGATTTATGCTTTTTAATTGTAAATGTGATTAAGGAAGGTCCCACTGAAAGGGTGGCATTTGACTGAAGGACGTGAAAGAGCCCTCAGGATATTTGAGGGGAGAACTTTACAGAGAGATCCAGTACAAAGGCTCTGAAGTGGGAAGAAGCGGGTAGAAAATGAAATCAGAGACAAAGGGCTGGGGCCAGTCTTGTAGGGTCTTGAGGGCTGCTAGGAGTCTTCATCATTTACTCTGAATTAGATAGAAAGCTCTGGAAGGTTTTGATCAAGACCATGCATGATCCGGGTGACATTTTAGTAAGACCACCCTGGCTCTGATGCTGAGGATGGGGGGTAGGGCAGAGGCAAGGAGACCAACAAGGGGACTGGGACAGGAATGTAGGGCAGAGGTGATGCCCTGTGCCTGGAATTCAATTGTCTCCCTTCTCAACTTCTCTGTTTCAGCTCAGAACTTAACATGATTTCCCCCTGGAAAGTATAGCAAAACTGGAGCAACATTGTAAGAATTGCTAAAATATTAAAGGAACAATTGGATAACAACTGTGTTTTATTCTTTAGTATTTAGCCTGTGTATACCCTCTTCTGTTCTCACATTTATGCTAAATTCCTTAACCTCAGCTTATTTCCACAACAACCAGGCAGCTGGGAAAGACCGCAGTTGCATAATATAAATAGCATACGTGCATATGTGTTAAATGTATGTCTACTACACATAATGAGCCTAGAACTTGAGAGCTGCTGCTTGCCCATCATTACTTCCACTTAAATTTCTCTTAAATGAAATGGGATGTGGCTCTGTTCCTTCTTTGAACCTGGTTGCCTTCTCATGTTTTCTTCTTTACCCTCAGGGTACTGTGGTTTATGGTATCAAAAGTAGGGGGGGGTCCCCCTCTCTCTGCTCCCTTCTTCCTCCTCTCCCTCCCCCTCTCCCTGCTCTCATACTAGAGTGTCTCCTTCTGTCTTTATCCTCAGGAGGCTCGCTGTGGGCCCACCTCAGAGGTGATAGGTTACCATGTGGTATTCTCAGCACTTCAGTCATCGTGTCACCTGTGATTAGGCTCAGGCCATGCCTCATTCTCCAACAAAAATCGAGAGTCCATTGTAACGTTAAGACATTTTTTCCTTTCACTGCATCATAGTTACTCACTAATGAGATGCTTTCACATAATGCTTTGTGCCTTGATTTCCTTCCGGGACAGTGAGGGTTGTCCCGTGAGAGTCACAGGATTGCTTCCCTGGCCTGCTTGGCCCATCGCTATTCTAGGTGGACAGAGGCAACGTGGCTTATGTCCTCTGGGGAAGCGATGCTTGAAATTATTTTTATAAGACAGACTTAGCATTAATTTTTTTTTCAAAATACCTCTTTCCTACATATTTGAGGGACTTGGGCTTTGCAGCATTGTGGTAACCCTAGATCAGGGTAGAACATAGGTAGACATTTACAGTTCTCCCGGATGGTAGAGTCAGGGATGGAGAATTCACAGAAGACTTTGGGATTTCCTGCTGTTATGACAAACCCCAGGGCTTGCGTGAGCTGGCAGTGAGGGGTGTTCTGGTTGTTCCATAATGAAGGAAATTGAATATTAGAGCTGGAGGAGCTCCAGGGCCATCGAGTCCTACTCTCTCCTTTGTAAGGTTAGGAACCTGAGGTCGGCAGTGTTAAAGGACCTGCGTGGAGTTAGAGTCAAAGGTGCAGGTAGATCCAGCTCTGCCCGGGTTTCTGTTCACTGCTTTTTTTTCCCAGCATACATCACAGAAGATCATGCTGCTGGATCTGAATTGTTCCCACTGAGTTCTCACTGACCTTACCTTCTTCTAAGGAACATTTTTTTGACTCAACCGCTTTTGTTTTGTGGTTGTTGTTGTTTGAAAGGAACTTTAAATTTTATTTTTTCAATTACAGTTTACATTCAATGTTATTTTGTATTTGTTTCAGGTGTATAGCATAGTGGTTAGACAGTCATCTACTTTACAAAGCATTCTTGCTGATATTTCCAGTACCTACCTGGTACCAAACGTTGCTAATACAGTGTTATTGACTATATTCCCTATGTTTTTTTTTTATTGACAATTAGTTTATAAAGAACATATCAGGAGTGTAGAGAGGATCTGATCTCTGTATTTAGTAAAATACATCAAAGTCTGTATAAAATAGTTTGTCTATGAAACAACATGTAGATTTCATGTCTGATGTTTTTAATCCTTTCTTAAATGCTTCTAACAAAGGGACATTCAACAGTTATTTAATGACAAATTGTTATTATGGAGTTTAAAAAAGAAAGGCATTGTTAAATTCAGGGGGAAAATGCTCCTAGACCAGAAGGTATTAAAAGTAGTGAAATTTAGATTAAACTAATTCTATTTTCCCAAATCAAGCAAGAGAATAGGACATTTTTAAAATGATTATATTATTCCTAAGAGAAAGGTGTCTAATACAAGAGGCTGTTTGATTAAGGAAAGTTTGATGAAGAATTTTTTACAATGAATGAAATGAGATAAAAACAGAAGAATTTGCCATTGGAGGCAAATTGCAGAATGGTAATATTTTATACCTTTTATGCTTGAAACTAGGCCCACAGACACACTGACCTCGAAGGCAGCGCTTAAATATGGACTTAGTTGTACTCAGGTTGTGTAATGAGGTGAAAAACTCTCCTCAAGGCCCGCCTGTTCAAAGGCCAGATTGAGGCCCCAGAACTAAGTAGATCTAGACTTCATAATTTTAGAGGGAAGGTGTAAATTCTTTCAGAAGTATAGTACAATGGCAATAACGGCTTACATTTTATGATGTATTTTATTATTTACAAAGCAATTTAACACATTATCTCAATAGGTACTTAAAATATTTCTGAATCATTATAATGTTATTATCCTAAAACCATTATCCCATTTTACAGACTAGGGAACAGTCTCAGAGAGACTGTGGGGCTCGCCCAAGGCCACATCTCCAATATATAGCAGAGCCAGGAATCAAAACCAGGTCTTTCAGTCCCCAGCCTAGAGTCCACATGGATGCCTGTGCCTCCCTCTAAGCAAGCGACTGCAGACAGATGCATGAGGGGGAATTGGCAAGCTCTCCTCGGCCTTGCCTTGTGTCACCTTGGCAAAGATCTGTATCTTCTTGTAGACTTCTAGAACCCACTCTCCACCAGCATCTTCTCAAGACCTTTAAACCTGTGCTTCCAACAAACTGTCGACTCCAGAATGCTCTCTGGGGATATTTAGTTTCATATGTGCGGTCCTTAGTACCTAGTGTGGAAACTGCCCAGGTTCATGATGTGCAGACCTGAGGAAGTTTGAGCCCTTAGCCTTGGTCACACTCAGGGCTTTCCTGTAATCTTCGAGAAAGCAGGAAAAGTTGGGGGAAGCTGCAGAAAGTGTTGGGTGGGATGTTCAGTGCAGGGAGGGTGAGAACAGGGCATATTCATGCCGTGACGTTGCCCTGCACAGACCTCACCTATGGTTAGGAGACACCTGGGATGCGCAGAGACATCTTCCTCACTCTTCTGGAAGAATCCCATCTGCTCTGTCCAGCCCACGGAATTCCTATGGAAATTAAGTGAGATCATCTAATTTTACATTCTCTTTATTGATTTTTTTTTATTTACTTATATTCTGTTTTAAAGAAGATTTGAGCTAGGAATATTTGATATAAAAGTGCTTCTAAGCTGTTAAGGGCATGTAACTATAAAATAATAACTTGTACCATTGACACAGTGTTCGCTGGTATATCCTTTCTCACATGTCCTTTGTGCCTTACCTCAAGAACCTTTTTTATGTTTTTATTTTCTTTTTTATGTCTTTTTAAAATTGATTGATAGCAGCAATAATGATCATGGGTTACATCTGAATGTACAAGAGTGTAACTATGTGATGGTTATACAATGGACTTCAAAAATAATATGTAAATATCTGACTCATCTCAGATTTTATTGCCAAAAACCCTGTGAATCTGCTTGACTTGAGCTTAGGAAGGACATTTTAAGCTCTCTCCACACCCACTGGCCACCATCTTCTTCAACTTTGTCCTTCTTCCTCCCACCAATAAATGCCACTCTGGTCACATAGTGTAAAAGTCAGTTAATTAGTAAGTTTATGAAATAAATCAAGTTTATAGAGCAGAGAAAGCAAAAATAAAAATAAAAATGTTAAAGGCAACATGAAGGACAGACTGTCGTTACTCTCGTACTTTCTGATCAGGACAATCCTGATGGGTGGTCACGGGAAGCTGCCGGCTGGGGAGGGAATGCGGCTGCCAAGAGGCCTCATGTCGGTAAGCAGAAACTCTGCTTCTGGGATCGGTCTCTGCCAGCAGTGTCGTAGGTGCTGAGGGCCAGCCATGCACAAAACAGAAAAAGCCCTTCCCTTATGGGGCAAACATGCTAGCAGGGAGACAGACGGCAGACACATCGCAAGTTAGTGAGGCTACAGAAGTGTGACCTCAGAGAAAGCACGAGACATTCAGAGGGGCTGGCCCTGAAGGGCCAAGGTGAGGAATTCGGATTTTATTTGAAGTGTGAGAAGATTCATTGGAGAGTTTTTGAGAAGAGAAGGAAATTGATGTGTTATGTTTTCAAAAGAACCTACTGGCTACAAAAAGTTGTGGACCTATTGAGGAGATGGAAGAGGCTTCATCTCCAGTGTGAGTTCCTCTTGATTAGAGTTCCTGCCTACAGCTCTGGGTTGACAAAGGTCTCTAATGGCTAGTCCTGGATTGAGGGAAATTATTCTCACTCCAGTTAGGAGTAATGTCATAGACATGGGGAGTATTTTTTTCCATAGTTCCATAGCTGACCAAGGATTTGAGATAAGTCATAGATATGGCCAATGCTATAATATGAAAATAGGAAATGGCCAAAAACCTTGATGATCACTCAAAAGTGTAAAATACAGCAGTCCCTCCTTGTCCATAATTTTGTTTACTGCATTACAGTTACCTGTGGTCAACTGAGGCTCAAAAGTATTAAATGGAAAATTCCAGAAAGAATTTCTAAGTTTTAAATTGCACACAGTTCTGTGTGGCATGATTAATTCTTGCTCTGTCTCACCCTGTCCTACCCTTTGTCCCACATATCCTCACTATGTATTCCCCTTGCCCATGAATCTCTTAGTAGTTTAATCAGCTCAAGTGTCCTGTAATGCAGTGCTTATGTGCAAATATCTCTTATTTTACTTAATAATAGTCCTGAAGTATAAGAGCAGTGATGCCGGCAATTCAGACATACCGAAGAGAGGCTGGACACTGCTTCCTTTAGGTGAAAAGGTGTGCATGTATGGAAAAAAAAAAAAACAGTGTATGTGGGGTTCGGTACTTAACCACGGTTTCAGGCATTCTCTGGGTCCTGTAATGTGCCCCCTATAGGTAAGGGGGACAGCGGTAGCAATTCAGCTCCTCCCCAAAAGGCAGACTTATGTGTGGAATTAGCTTTATGAATTGTAGAAATCCACTTGAGTGCAAAGCAGAGACTCTATACTGACTTTCTCTGTATCTTCTTGAAGAATTTTACATTTGTTTTCACTAGTGGGGCATCAGCAATGATGGAGACTAGAAGAGTGTCTAGAAAATGCCAGAGAAAATGTAGTAGGAAGATTAAAATTTCAGGGAGAAGTGAAGTTCTAATTTCAGCCTTAACAACAACAACCATACAAATCCTAAGTAGACTGGTTTCATATTCCTGCTCTTGGAATTTTGCGAAATTCAGCTTGGTAGTTATGCAAACTTCATCTCACCAAAGTTGATATCGAATGCCAATCACTAAATAAAGGCTTTTCTGTCTCTTCCATATTCCTACTACCCCCACCCACCTCAAAAGGATTAAAGTCCTTGTACACGGCATGATTTGCATAATTTCATTAATATCGTTTCTAAGAAAAGAATTACAGTTCGCCTAAGGGTGGAGATTAGGGATAATTTTCTAGGTACTGAAAGAATTATCATCTCCTTAAAAATAGAACACTTAAGTTGTTGCATTGGCATTACCACAGACCAGCCATACACTTCTTATTCCTTTCTTTAATTTGTACCTTGATGTTTTCTATTTATCCTGCTCACAATGCAAGCCAGCAAATGTATAGGTAGAAACCTGTGCATTGCAAAAAAGTCCTCCATATCTCCTGTTCCTGAACTTTTAAACATCCTTCTAAAAACTTGTAAAAATCAAGATCTCAGGAAGGGGGACAAGGAGATTGGAAGTTTAGATCTAAAATGAGAAAATTTGATTCGTACATTCAAGTTGGGCCTTGACGACAGTGCCTTGAATAGGAAACTGCCTCCAGGGAAGGAGTGGAACTCCACACAAGTTCAAAGCCTTGTACAACTGACCATCTTGAGCAGTGATTCCACACTGCTATGACTTAAGTGGATGAACAAAGGATAGGATGAAAGAAGAATTTTCTCTCCTCTGTCTCTGGGATATTGAATGTACAGAGAACAGCATGGTGTTTGTAATCTGAGAATTTGTGTAAATTTTTTGCATTTGAAAATTCTTAGAAACAAAATAATGACAACAAATTTAAGTGCTGTTTGGTGATGTTATTTGCATTGTACAGTTTTCCACTGTTTGCCCAATGCTTTCACATGCATTATCTCATGAGGTTCTCATTGGGGCAGGTAGACTGAAAGACGGATGAGGCTGAAGGTTATTGAGGAAAGACCTACATCATGCTTCAAGGTAGCCTTGGGCCAGAACCAGATGTAGCAGTCAATTCTATGTGATAGTGCTCAGAACACACCATTCCAGAGCCAGTTCCATATGCACATAAGTATTTGTTAATTGCTAGTGCCTGTGTGGTGAGCTGGGTTAGCTGATCTGCCTAGGGCTTGCCTCAGAGCTGCATGTTCAGTTCAGGTCATTCCACATATATGTCTTTGGAAAAGCAGATGCAGAATAATATCTTCTTGTGACAAAGGACAGGAGCACAAAGGGCAGGCCCATCACCGCAGGCACATTTCAAGACCTGGCTTGTGTCAATACCACTAATATCCCATTATTTACACAAAATATCAGTGGGGCAAAGAGAAGTATACCCCACTCATGAAGGTGGGAAGAGGGGAGAGAGGAAATATTTAAATGTCTTCTAACTTAGGGGGCTTGTTGACTGTCCCAGGCTAAACTAAGTGAGTCAAATTCATTTCTGTTCTAAATGATCTTGATTTTAAAATCCTTTTAAGCCATTATCATTGGGCTTCCACTGCAAGACAAATGTATGACTATGGAATAATAACTCTTATGCTAATAGGTGAAAGAAAAAATTGTTGGTTTCTGTTATTTTAGAGGCAAGTAATATTTTACCCCCACCCACAGATATTCAGGTCAGACCAATAGGGTGATAAACTCATCACTAGTAATTAGCTCAGTTGCAAAATCTGATGAAATTTTCTCCCCTTACACGTGTCCTTCATACAGCACTGTCACAGCACCTCTGTAGCTAACAGCCAATACTGTTTGCAAAGGAGATTATTTTAAAAGGACATAAGTATGTATGTACACAGATGCTTTTGCCTCTAGAACTAGCTTTGTGAATGCAATTAATAATCTCTTGATTGTAAAAAAGGACAGTTGATACTCTCTCAGAATGCCAGCCCTTGCTTCCGCCAGCGCATTAGAATCACTTCATTACATCTAAGGAGTTAGAAGAACATCGACATGTCTGTGATTTTTATTCGTTTCTTTAACTGTTGTCTCACGATGAATATTTAGGGTAGCTTAGCATTTACCCTCCCTGGAGTAATATTGCTTTTTATACACCACATGTCTGCCTTGTATATATATAACATAATTCTACCATATGCTCAGTTTTTCAAGCATATTATTAATAACAGTTGTGGTAGTCATAACAGCTAACAGGTATTGAATGTTTATTATGTGTCAGGCTCTCTTATTAGCTTTTGTGATGCATTTTCTTACTGAACATTCATAGTTAACTCTTTGAGGTAAGTACTGCTATAATCCCTATATGGAATACAGGGAAAGTGAGGCACTGAAAGATTTTTTTTGAGGGCGGGGTAAGTAATATGTCTAAAGTCACCACAACTTGGAAGACATTGTTTGGCATGTCCTGTGTACACAGGAAAGATTTGTTTTCCTAGACTTAAAAGGGTAAGACACTGAAGCATGTGGAAAGAGTTGGGAGTAAGGAGAATATTGTTTGTATGCTTGTTTTAATTATTTTTTAAATAGACTTTATTTGTTAGAGAAGGTACAGAGATTTCCCATCTGCCCCTTGTCCCCACACATGCACCAGAGCAGTATGTATATTATAACCAATGAAGCTACATTGACACATCATTATAACCCAGAGTCCGTAGTTTGCATTAGGGTTCACTGTTGGTGTTAGGGTTCACATAGGGTTTGGGGAAACGTGGAATGACATGTATTCATCATGATAGTATCATACAGAGTGATTTCACTGCTCTAAAAAATTTCTCTGCTCTACCCATTCATCCCTCCCGCTCCCTTAGCCCTTAGCCACCAGTGATCTTTATAGTCTCCATAGTTTGCCTTTTCCAGAATGTCATATAGTTGCAAATGAGACTTTCATTACTGGTTAAAGCTTTGATTTGTTTGTGTTTGTTCTGTGTCCCAGCTTTTTGGTAATAGTAGCCTGGGAGCAGAGTCACCGGTTCAGCCCCTGCCACTAGCCTGCATCAAGGCCTCAGGCAACACAACCTTTCTAACCAGTTTATTTTCTTGTAACATGAAGTGTTTAGAGTACCTGATTGATGGGTCTTGTCTAGCTCACACTTCCCAGAGAAGGTTCTGAGTACCCTTTCTGATCTGATTTCTTTCCCCCTTTGCAGAGTTCGGAGGGAGGGGTGGTTGAGAACGCACGGAGGGTGAAACGAAGTCTTTTCTCCTTTCTTTCCTGGGAGCTGCAAAGATTTGTCTGATCTGTGAATGGTACACTTTAGACTTTAATAAATGCCTAACTGATTATACTTTATCTCTCTAGAGAAAAATGTCTTATGGAAAGAGAAGTGTTTCCTAACTTTTAGGTTGAGAAAGGAATGGACAGTTTGAAGACCTCACCTGAAAATATACACTCACAGACCCACATTCGTATGAGTGTTAGAAAAACCAAATGCTGTCCAAAGTCAGAGTTTAATGACTGTAGCAGAATGTTTGTTTCTAAAAGTTGCTCAAAGTTTAGTCATTTTACAGTGCACACCATCGGTAATTGAAGGATGATTTGATGCAGCTGGGGCAGGGCAGGATGCTGCGGTCGGTCTCCTGTTTTCAGGACTGAAGGAGGCTGTTCGGCATTTGAGGCAGCCACTCAGGGTGACAGCTACAGACAGGGCAGTGCACTTCTGTTCAACATTAATATGTCACATCAAAGCCTCTCACTGATACCTCTAGAGCTGTGTCACATCTCAGTCAGATGTTGTGGGGATATCAAGTGTTTTAAAGCTGTGATTTGCAACTGTGCAATTTCTAAGATGCCCTGTTTGGATCACTACGCTGTTTTGGAGCTGAGATGTCTAAAATCTGCACATTTTGAAACAAGCTTAGCCTTCTCTATTTGGGGTAAACCTTCTACTGTACCTGATTCTGCTTTACTTTGGTTCTAAGGGCTATAGATGATTTCAATTCAACTTCATTGTATCTTGATTGAGGTATCAACTGAAAGGTGTTGGCTTGCTTTTCCTAATAAATATAAAAAGGTAACATCTTGTGAACACTTGTAAATACAATTTTCTTCTATTGATGGTCCCTTAGTATTGGTTCCCATGATTTATTGTAGGCTACCTATGACCATGTATGTTTTGTGCATTGCTCTACCTGTAGTGCCTAGCACAGTGCCTGGCAAACAGCAGGCACACGGTAAGTATCTGTAGAATGAATGAGAGAATGAATGAATACGCATGCCTTCTATCCTGAAAGGTTGAGGGATAATATATATTGCATAGACAACTAATGAGGGTGATTGTCTGAAATGTCACCAGAGTGATTCATGACAATGTTCATTGTACACTCTTGTAAAGGACTAGGACCTTTTTCTTCTCCTGAAGCAATCTTGAGAAAGGCTTCAGGTTCCACACCTCTGCCAGGTGTCCACAACTCTTTGCTTATCTCATTACTACTTGTACAAGGTCAATAAGAATGAGTAAATGCATTTGTTTAAATACAAAAGAATCCTAAGAAATTTAATTGTGAATAGTTGAATATATGATTTAGAGCAGCAGTTTTCAACCATTTTCATATCATGGCACACATAAACTAATTACTAAAATTCTGAAGCACATCAAAAAAATATATTCAATTTTTGCCAATCTGACAAAAAAAAAGTATAATTTTGATTCATTCATACTGGATGGCTATTGTTGTGTTGGCTGTTATCATTTTTTTATTTGACAATCTAGGGGAAAGAGGTCAGTGTCCCTGATTAAATAGTCAGGTATTGCATGTTTTAAAAATTCTTGCAGCATACCAGCTGAAAATCGCTGGTGTAGAGGATTTAATTATAAAATACATCTAATATTTTCTATGGCATTTTGGACAAACTCATTTTTAATTGACATATTTACTCCATGGTATTATATTAAATTGAATAATATTAAATCCATTTGCAAAAGATATACTAAAGTTTGAGACTTCTTATGATTTTGTCACTATTGCTAGTCCTCCGTCACTTCCCTCCCTCCCAGGTCCCCACAGCCTCCGTCCCCCCCAAAAAAAGAAAAGAAGAAAGAAAAGTGTTAGTTTACAAATTCTGGCTTAGCCTAGTCAGAAGACTTACTTTTGAATATACTTGGTGTTTTAATATGTTGGTTGATTTAACTATTTGTTTTCTTGTTATTGAAGTTAGGAACACATCAGTGTCTTACAATGTACAAAAAAACACTGGCAAAAAGGGAATGTGGAGAATAACAAAATAATTCTCCTGCACCATACAGTACACACTGATAAGCAAATGAGTCATTTCCAAATTAGGTTTTATCCTCACAAGAATTCTAGTCTGCTTTTGTAGTGCCTCGGGCCATTTCAGGTGTCGCTCTTTTAAGCTGGGAGACTTAGAATCTGCAGCATTGTCCTCCACTTGTTTTCCTGTAGAATTTCAATGAATTGCCATGTGCAAGCATGGTGGGCAGTTTGAGGGAAAATCTTCCCAGCCTTCTGTCCCCCATCCAACATCATGTCGAATAGCAAGTGATTTCTTCCCTGGTCTCCCACTGTGTGTGATCATCCTCCACAGTGACCATGCAATAAGAGGAGGTAAACAGCCTGCAGGCGTAAATTAATTGCACTCCTCTGTTATGCTGTGAGTTAGCCAGTGCTTTAAATCACAACACTCTAAACTCCTAGTTTAAACATAATTGGAAAGAGAAAGCCAAAGCCAACATTAAAGTACCAAGTGACAGAATAAACTTAACTAAAGAACAGTGTAAAACACGCATAGGCAAATACTTGAATAATGTGATAAATTTACTCATAGGCAGTTGAATAGCTGTTTTATTTAACACACCTGTTATTAATTTGGGGCACTAATGTAAACCCCTTTTTATTTTCAAACTTACATGGCTAATTATGTTGCTTTCTTTCTAATGGAACATTGCTTTTAGTTATGATGGAAATAGTTTTTAAAATACAAAGCAAATGTAATGTGTGCTTATTGCAGAAAATGTTAGAAATGGCTCCATTTGAAGGTGGGTACTTTAGCAGTTAAGATCTGAAAGGTGCTGTTGAATGCAAGACATCAGGTCCTGTGTGTTACTCCAGTTGCAGGTGTCTGAGTTTATTGTGTCTTCATTTGGGAAAGAAATAGATGCAGTTAGTGGCTGTGCCTCTGGGCTCTCAGGGGACTGTGTCCCTATCCACATTGTAGTGCTTTTGACCCTGTGTTTGTAACTCTGTATTTACATTTCTGTGATACTGAACTATATAACCAGGACTTATTTATTCATTCTCATGTTCCATTTGCCCAGTGCAACACCTGGCACACAGGCTGGTGCCCAGGTGACATTCGCTAAAAGAATTAAGTTTATATGAATTGACAGAAGGGAAACATAGGAAGACTTCATTCTTCCTCATTTTTTTCTGCTGACATATACCATGTTTCAGTATCGATTTTGGCTCTTTAATGCACAGCTAAAATTGACATACTATATTTTGGAAAAAATTTCTATTAGCATATCCTGTCAAGCTCTAAATAGAAGCAATTCTTGAAACTAATATTTATGTGTAGTCATTAATTGCTAAGAATAATAATTTACTTGTAAATGCACGATTGTATTAATTTTATCTATAATGGAATTCTTGTTCCTCCCCAAATCATAGAAAATTATTAAAATTGCTTTGTGGGGAGTACAGAGTAAAGGATATCAAATTTGTTTTGCAAGGACATTTGATGTAGTGAAATTTTAAAATATATCTTGCTTTTTTAATACTAGGCTTTAGGTAATAATTTTTTTAAACTTTATAAAAAGAACTATTCTTCCCACTTCTCCTTACTTTGTCAGTTAATCCTCAGACTTAAAATAGGGCTTTACATTTCTGCTCCACACCAGTGATTTTCAACCAGTGTGCTGCAAGAATCTTTAAAACACACAATACCTGACCATTTAGTCAGGGGCACTGACCTCTTTTCTCCTAGATTGTCAAATAAAAAAAATTAAAAAGACAACAGCCAATGCAACAATAGGTGTCCACTGTGAATGAATAAAAATTTTATCTATTTTTGTCAGATCAGCAAAAATACATTTTTTTGGTGTGTCATAGAATTTTAGTAATTAGTTCATATGTGCCATGAGATGAAAAAGGTTGAAAATTGCTACTCTACATCAACTGGCTGAATTATGTTACATCTTATATAGTGCAGTCTACTAGAGAATAAGTCAGACATTAGACATTCTTTTGAAACAAGTCAATACAAAATTATTGGTGAGCACTTTTGCCAAGAGCTTTGGAAGAGTGGATATTTGTCATCGGGCCTGATCTTCAGCTAATGCACATCATTATCGTGTTGTGGCCAGTTTCTGTACTAATCGGTCAGTGCCTGTGCCTTGCAGGAGCACGTTGACAATTACCCCTGCTTGAATGATGACTCTGAGACTTCATGAGAACTTGAAATAACTTCGGAATCATCATGGAAAGATGCATATATTCTTACAGGAATATTTCAGTTGTGTATGTGATTCCAAATCTTTGAAATCTGGAAATTGGAGGTCAATAAGTGCTGTATTAGTCATCCTAAACCCTATCTTTCTGTCACATCTTGTGTCCCATCTACCAAGAAATTTTACTGGCTCTACCTATTAAAAAGTTTCGGACGACCCTTTCTCACTGTATTCACTCTGTTGCTATAGCCCCGGTCATCTTTCTGCTGAACAGTCATAATAACATTTTCTTGGTCTCCGTGCTTCCAACCTTGCCTCTGGTAGTGTATTCTTCAAACAGAAGCCAAAGTCATCCTTTTAAAAAAAAAAAGGCCTAAATATATTTCAAGGCCACAGATGCTCTGTATAGGCTCTCTCCTGCCTCTCTCTGTCTCTGCCTCCACTCATCTTTCCTGGGCTCCCTGCTTCAGCCACCCCATCCTCAGGCTTACTCCAACCGGGCACAGTTGCTACTGGAATACAGACAGGAAGGTTCCCTCTTGTATCGTCAACTCCAGGAAGTATACCTGAAGCACAGTACTTGCTCAATAAACAGTAACTGAATGAATTATTGTACAGTGTCTCCAGGAATTCCTTTGAATAAACTCCATGCTTAAAGATAGGAAACTGAGCGTGTTCTTAAATTTATTTTTTTCTTCTTGTCTAATGGTTTTCTTCTACATGAATCATATCTTAAGAAAAGCAATATATATAATTTTTACTCTCTCCTTCAAAAGCTTATAATTAAAAGCAGGCAACACTGACAAAAGACACCAACAAATGTTAAGCCAGTTTAAGCCTATCGAGTGATAAATTATTAAAAAGAAATGAGGTCACTATGAAAAAAAGAAGCCATTTAATTTTACTGAAGGATGTACACACAAATCCTGTCTAAATGCAAAGAACACACCATATTGTTATGTGTAAAGATTTTATATTATCCTTTTCAGGTAAAGATATATTTTAATGAACCTCCGACCAGATTTCCAATGGGAACTTCGTTTATGTTGTTGGTGTCTGTTTTGTTTGAAACCCCTTCCTCATCACCCACAGTGGTCGCTCCATGTGTCTCCTTGTTTTACGTGGTTAAAAACAAGGGAAAAAAACTGTCTTTTTTCCCCCCAGCTTTATTGAGATATAATTGACACACAACATTATATAAGTTTACTGTGCACAACACAGTGATTTTATATATGGATATATTACAAAATGATTAACACATCCATCACTTCACATAGTTACTTTTTTGGTATGGTGAGAGCTTTTAAAATCTACTCTCGGCAACTCTCAAATACACCACGCAGTACAGTAGTCCCTCTCTATATCGTGGTTCACTTATCGCGGCCTCACTGTATCGCGTGATTTTTTTAAATATTAGATTTAATTATTTATCCCGGATTTTTCGCTCTATCACAGGATTTTGCAGTACTGTATACATATGTTGTTAAAGTTACGTAGGTTTAAGAGTGTAGAATATGTTTAAGAACATAAGTAGTGTTTATAAAAGTGTAGAAAGGCTAATAAGGGAGTGGGAAAGGTTAATAAGGAACTGGGAACGGTTTCTAAGTGTGTGGGAAGGGTTTATAAAGCCTTAAAATATATACAAATACTAAAATAAATGTAAGGTTCCTTCTTTGCGGATTTTCACCTATCGCAGGGGGGAGGTCTAGAACGTAATACCTGCGATAAGTGAGGGAATCCTGTATTGCTAACTACAGTCACCATGTTGTACATTACATCCCAGGACTTGGTTATCTTACAACCCTTTGACTCCTTTCTCCTATCCCTCTCACCCATGCACTCACCTCCTGATAACCATCAGTTTGTTCTCTACTTCTATTAATAGTTTGGGTTTTTGTTTGTTTTTGCTTTTAGATTCTACATGCAAGTGAGATCATACAGTACTTGTCTTTCTCTGACTGACTTCTCTTGGCATAATGCCCTTAGGGCCCATCTATGTTGTTGCAAATGGCAGGATTTTCTTCTTTTCATGGCTGAGTAATATTCCATTGTGTTTATATAGCACATTCGCTTTATCCATTCATGCATCCATGGACACCTAGGTTGTTTCCATATCTTGCCCATTGTAAATAATGCTGCAATGAACACAGGGATACAGAAATCTCTTCAAGAGAGTGATTTTGTTTCCTTCAAATATATACTCAGAAGTGAAACTTTTGGGTGATATGGTAGTTCCATTTAAAATTTTTAAGGAACTTCCATACAGTTTTCCATAGTGGCTACACCAGTTTACATTCCTACTAAGAATGTAGCAGGGTTCCCTTTTCTCCACATCCTTGCCAGAACTTACCTCTTGTCTTCTTGATAATAATCATTTGGACAGGAGTTAGGTGATAACGTCATTATGGTTTTGATGTACATTTCCCTGATGATTAGTGATGTTGAGCACCTTTTCATGTACTTGTTGCCTATTTGAATATCTTCCTTGGAAAAAATGTCTGTTTAGGTCCTTTGCCCATTTTTAGAATTGGATTATTTGGGGGTTTCTTTGCTGTTGAGTTATATGAGTTTATTTTCTATTTTGAGATGAACCTCTTATCAGGTATGAGGTTCAAAAATATTTCCTCCCATTCTGTAAGTTGCCTTTTATTTTGTTGATTGTTTCCTTTGCTATACAGAAGCTTTTAATTTGTTGTAGTCCCACTTATTCATTTTGCTTTTGTTGCTTGTGCTGTGTATATCATATCCATAAAATCATTGCCAAGATTCTCTGTTTTTTACTGTGGTTTCAGGTCTCAACATTTAAGTCTTTAGGTTTTTTTTTGTTTTCTGAGTTAATTTTTGTAAGTAGTGTAAGATAGGTGTCCAGTTTTATTTTTTATTTTTTTGCTTGTGAATATCCAGTTTTCCCAGCACCATTTTGAACAGACTGTCATTTCTCCATAGAGTACTTTGGCTCCTTGTCAAATATTAGTTGACTTTATCTGCACGAATTTATATCCGAGCTCTGTATTCTGTTTCATTAGTCTGTGTGTCTTTTATTTATTTATTTATTTATTTATTTATTTATTTTTTACCATACTGTCTGTTTTGATTGCTATAGCTTTGTAATACAGTTTGAAACCAGGAAGTATAATACCTCCAGCTTTGTTCTTCTTTTTCAAAATTGCTTTGACTATTGAGGGTCTTTTCTGGTTCCATACAAATTTTTAGGATTTTGTTTGTTTCTGTAAAAAATAAAAATGCCACTGGAATCTTGTTAGGGATTGAACTAAATCTATAAGTAACTTTTGGTAATATGAACATTTTACCAATATTAATTTTTTCAATTATGAGCATAGAAAATCTTTCCATTTATTTGTGTCTTCTTCAGTTTCTTTCATCACTGTCTTATAGTTTTCACTGTACAGATCTTTCATCTCCATGGTTAAACTTATTCTGAGGTATTTTATTGTTTTTGCTATTAAAAATGAGATTATTTTCTTTATTTCTTTCTTGGATAAGTTGTCTGTATATGGAAATGAACTGATTTTTGTATATTGATTTTGAGTTCTGCAACATTACTGAATTTATTAGTTCTAACTTTTTTGGTGGAGCTTTTAAGATTTTTTGTATATAAAAGCATATCATCTGCAAACAAAGACAATTCTAATTCTTCCTTTTTCATTTTAGATGCCATTTACTTATTTATTTGTTTGTTTATTTATTTATTTATTTTCTTGCCAAATTTTTCTGGCTTGGACTTCCAGTACTATGTTGTGTAGGAGTGGTGAGAGTGGCACCCTTCTTGTGTTTCTAATCTCAGAGGAAAAGCTTTCTACCTTTCACCATCAAGTATGATATTAGCTGTGGGCTTGTCATGTATGGACTTTATTGTGTTGAGGTACTTTCATTCTGCATCCAATTTGTTGAGAGTTATTGTCATGAATAGATGGATGTTGAATTTTGTCAAATGTTTTTTCTCCGTTGAGATGATCGTCATTTTTATCTTTCTATTAATAGAATATATTATATTTTTGACTTGCATTTATTAAGCCACTCTTACATCCCAGGATGCATACCACTAAAGAGGCATTAGTTTTTTCATTGCTTGTGAGAAAATAAAAAGCAACCTGTCAGCATCTATTTAAATGTAAAACATACATAGAACGTGCCAAGCAGTTTTACTATTTGGAGGATCCATCAAAAAGAAAGGAAAGCATCAGTAAAGGAAAGCATCAGTATAGAGAGATAGCTGTGCCAGGCTATTTACGAAAACATTGTTTTTAAGGTGAAAGGAACTGGGAGCCACCTAAATTTTCATCAGCTTGAGAATGATCAAATAAGTTATGGTACTCCTACGCTATGGAATATTAATAGAGTTTTTAAATAATTGGTACATCTATTTTCTTGATTTGAAGGATTATCCACTGTATATTTTTAAATGCATCAAGATTTTTAGAGAATGTGTATTGTACAATCTATCTAAAATACTAAAATAGTGTATAGAGTGTATATATTTGTATATATGAATGGTTTTGTGTTTATTAACATAAATAATGTAGGACGAGACATGTGAAGCCATTAACAATTGCTATATCATCAGGAGTAAACAATGGGAACAGGAGAGATTATCAATATCTCTTCTATGCCACTTTGTTATTTAACTTGGTAAAACAAACATGTTTTAATTTCAAAAATATAATAAATGTTATTCATTGATAAATATAAATCTACACTATAGAACATTGATAGTTTGCCTTTGAGCAAGTGTAAATATCATAGTGTAAGAAAGGACAGCCTCCCAGGCTGGGTAGCTCAGTTGATTAAAGCATCTCCTGATGTGCCAAGGTTGTAAGGTTTGAGTCCCAGTCAGGGCACCAAAAAGAATAAAATAGGAAGAGAGGAAAGCCAGTATTATTGTATTGGTCGTAAAGAAAACAGAAGGTCTCACTTGACCGATGCATCAATATCCTCTTATAAATCTACTTACAGTCTGGAGTTTTGGAATTTACTTTTTTTTTTTTCAACACAATTAAAACTTATCCTAAGAAATAATCACTATGAAACCAGACTGCAAAACAAATCATTCTAGACAAAAGAAAACAACGATTCTTTGTTTAAAACGTTAAGATCTTCCAATTTTAAAGGTGAAGACCTACTATGGCTAGCATAACATGGCTAAATTGAACACTGTCTTTTGAAAAGTTAAACTTTTTAAACATACTTTAAAATATATATATATATTTGAAACAAAGATTGTTTATCACTTTTCTTTCTGTTTCAGAACGCTTCACCGTGTACAGCTCTAAACACCTAAGACAAGCATGGAATAAGTAAGTCTTCCTACAGATTGTGCTTGTTCTCTCTCTCTCTCTCTCTCTCTCTCTCTCTCTCTCTCTCTCTCTCTCTCTCTCTCTCTCTCTTCTAATTTTTAAAACTCTCCTGGTAAGTTGTCACCACATTTTTCATTTGTCCATCCAATTATTCACTCATCCATTCATTTAACCATTAACCAGTCATTAAGCCTTAACTGAGTGCCGGCTCCGTGTTCAGCCTGAGCTCACACTGTTGTGTACCCGAGCCTGTGTTCCCAGAGCAGCGTGGCCTTGCTTCAGAGTCATAAATCCTAACAATTATTTGGTCAATCTTCTCGTAACTAGATTTCAAGAAACACGTTAGTGTCAGCAAAGCATTTATTAAGTACAATATAATGATTGACTTTATAATCTAAATAAAATGGGTGACAACTTTTGAGCTAGATAAAAGTTGATCTTTCACATTTTTTCCGTTTACCTATTTCTCGCCTAAGCCTTATTGGGAAACTAAGTACATATATCATTTGAAGTGTATGTATTGCATTTATTTAATTTCTGTCACCTGACCTTGTTAAAATAGTTTTATTTATTGGTTTCAAAATTTGATGAAATTTGTAGATCTGGATTTCTCAAGTTATACAGAGGTCTTTTATTGCAACCAACCTGTTAGTAAATCATTGAAAGTTGAAAAGCAGAGTAATTGAGTCATTTATTTTATTATGGGTGTCGCATTTCAGGCATTATGCTAGAGAAAAGGTAACTAGAACTGCTTTGATAAAATATACTATAATTTTTCATAACATTTTGTCTCTGGGGAATTTAGTGTTATTGTCTCACGTTTTGCTATTACTACATCTTAATTACAGATGCCATAAGCTATGAAAATAAGTTGTAAGACAAAACCTTTTTAAATGAAAATGTCTGGAATCAATACCACCAGGTGATACAGTGGACAGCTTATTGTGAGGAACTCGAGGAAGGAATACATTAAATTCTGCAGTTGTTTCTTTGGAAGATTTGGCATTTTATTTTAATTAAATCCATACTTAGAAGAACACTAGTATAATTATTGTTGTCTAACACAAGGCCTTGCATTTGCCATTTAAAGAGTAGGCCTTAGGATCTGGAATCTCCCTAAGATCTAGGGCGGCGCGCCCTCTGCTGGGAGCATTTTTTGTGTTTTCCTCACCCTTTTACGGACCCCTCCCCCCACCCCACCACCACTTTACTAATCAGTGGTCTAATGTGCTTTAATACATTAGGTAATATATACGGTATACAGTTCCTAACTTAAAGCACTCAAACACATTCCTCTCTCATAATTGCTCAAAAATTTTGTTCAACCAAGTAACCACTTTATGCAACAATTCTTGATAAGGCAATTGCCTGTCTACCCCTATCTTTAAAGGAACAAGAAAATATGGCACACTTACACGTAATAGCATTTGTGGAGAATAGCCTCCAATTTAGATAACTCCTTTTCCTTCCTTCAGACAGACAAAGCTAGAATGGCCTGGAAATTGCCCAGGGAAATAGATGGCAATTCTGATCTACTCAGAATAGTCTACAGAATGGATGATGCTGTGATATTTCTACTACTGTCTTCTTGTGGATATGAGCCCTCACCATTTACACTTGGTCCGCTCCAGTCACTCATTGTTGCAGCCTGTATTCATCACCTGCCGCCATAGGCACGCTGACATACGTGCCCGAGCAAATGGCCTTGCTTGTTCAGTCACTGCACAGTGACTAGTGAGATGCCTGTCAGAGAAGAGATTTGTCCATTTACATAATTTTTTTCCAGAAGAAACTAGGTTATTTCATGTCTTCCCAAAAGAAAAAGAAAATTAAAGTAGTATTCAAGCTTTGCATTGTTTCGCTTCTGTCTGACCTCCTACGACCTGATGCTTTCCTTTTTTTGAGAGGTGTCGTTTATGTCACAACAAAGGTGGTTAATTTCATTGACAAAAAGCAGTCTTCTAGTCCTGCTGCTTTAGAAATTTTAAAAAACAGTGTGTGTTGTGCCCAATCTTTATGTTTTTCTTAAAAGGTGCTAGATACCAGTAAATATGCTTTTACTTGTGAGGGCAAATAACAATTCTTAGGAATATTATTATTCACAAAATAAGAACACAGTGTCTCTTTAAGAGATTATTTATTATTTGCATTTTCCATGAACATAGGATTTATAATTTTTCTACCAAAAATGGCCTAAAATACCGAAGGAAATAGGACATTCTTATGTAAAGTTTTTAAAACAGTTGATAGAATTGTAGTTAATGATTTTCTTTTAATCTCTGCCATCACATATGCTTCTTTTTTAATTGCTAATTAATTCAGTTATTTAATACACCGAGTCCCAACCTTAGATTACTTTTTAACATTTTAGGTGAAATATTAAAGGCTGAGCTTGAAGTAAAATTTTTAAATTATAAACATGACTTATTTAGAACCATGCTAATTTTAAGTCCCCGTAAGTCTTATTTTTTATTGCCTTAAGGATTTATTTCAGAAAGCATTAAGTAATAAAATCATCACTAAAAATATTATAAAAACATTACTTTCTGGTATTCCAGTGTTACATACTGAATCCTTAAAGCCAAGCTATATAGCCTCTAGCCAATTCAAGCCCCATGCAATTCAGAGAGAACTGACGATTCAGAAACATTAATTATATTATTGATTCTTCCTCCAAATGGACTTGTGACCCTGCAACCATCATTTGACATTTCAGCATTTCTCACTGCAGAGTGAGGTCTAGATTCAGAAGAGCTGCGTTTAAACACTATTAAGCAAGTGCTGACTTTCTCAGTTGCTGCTAACTAATTTGCTTGTCTACGGCACAACCATGAAACTGTAGCAATTGGTAAATTCTCTTGTACTGCAGTAAAAGGTTCAAAATCCAGTGAACTCATTTGCAAGAACTAATTTGAATTCAATTCAAATGGGCACATAAAGATGGGTAGGTTAACATAAAGAAGTAAGTCACTGTTCAAAATTAAGTAACAATGTCTTTTAAAATATATATTAACTCAGTTAATAAAGCTAGTGGATATATTAACCTGTCTAAGAGAGTAAGAATTTCTTGTGAAATGAATCCTCAAGTCTCTTTGAACGGGCTATAACATGTGACCCAGATTATTTGGGGCCAAGTCTGCCCTAGGTAACACCCATGCAACTCCCTGCTGACTTCATTTATACCAGTAACCATGGGCATAATGTTATCCTTTGAAGGATTTTTTAGTATTCTGAGCAAACGAAGCACTGATGGGAGAAAAATATCAAAAGATCTACCAGCTATCTAAACTCAAAAGGATAATATAAAGAAGAAATCTTAATTAAAGGATTCAGAATAATAAATATATATTAATAAAGAAAAGAAAGTTGTTTTATTCCCTTATACTGGAAGTGCATGATCTGGGTGGGCTCTTCCCGCTCAAAGGGGATTTTGGACTGAACGGACACAAATCTTAATTTTATAAATGCATGTACTGTTTTCTGACTGCCTTCAAAACATTCCATTTTATTTCATTGGAGTTATAAAGACTCTCCCTATTTTTCTTCCAAATCTCTCTATTTATAGTTGTTTGACATTGGCATGTATGTGCAATCACCCAAGAATTTCAGCCACTTAAAAGATCTTTTATTATCTTGGCTGTACAAGAAGCCTTAGTATATGTTCTCCAGCAAAGTTAAGAGTAGGATTCCAGGAACACATTTGCTTGTTTTGGAACTTTTTAACAGCTGAACAATTTTTGGAGGTTTGAAAGTAGCAAAAAGAGAACTAAGGATAAAGCACCAAAGTCACAGAAGACGAGATTTGAAAACACATCTAGTAGTTGATAGAGCAGAGCCGTCCACAGACTTGGGGGGAAGTGTAGGCTGGTTTTGTCCTGCTTACTCCTCCCACACACTCTAGTTCTCCCTGTAATCCTTCCTGTGGGTTAAGTGCAACTAGATTTCTCCCAAGAATAAAAAAAATAACTTTGTGTAATAAACACAGAGACATTGCAATGAAGCTACCTTTATGAAGATGCAAAAATAGAGAGGAAAACATTTACCTGTGTATATTTGAATGTATCGTCAGGGTCACAAGCCCCCATATTGTGTTCTTGAACTTTTATTAAAATATTTTACCTAATTTAATGATTAACTTCCAATACATGCTTTAAAGATGACTTGCTATACAGTTGTGTCACATGTCCATAAACAAAATGTATTTAAAATAATATATGGAAGAGCAACAAATTTCAATCTATGTTCTCTACTGTATTTTTCTTAGTCATATTTAATTGCTTATCATTAAGATTTAAATAAGTGTCTTCTCAAGAAACCAATAGGCCCTCCTTTCTACTCTAACTTATTCTAAGTTGATCTAAAATTTTCTAAAAAAATAATACCTTGCAAAGAAAGACAGAGCTTTCAATTTCTTTAACATTTGTTTAGAAATGTTAGAGGAAAGTAACAACAGTTATTGACACTAGGGGGAGCAGTTGAGTTGAGCCAAACTTTCTCCACTTTCACATTTGTTTCATTGTTGATCATTTCTGTTATAATTCTACTTACTTCAAAGTAAAAGTTTTAATTTATTTAGTGCCTGGAGAGTTTTTCTCACAATATTTTCAAAGACATTATTCTTTACATCTTCAATGCACTTTTTGGGGGATGGCTTTAGGGGGGGGGGGTTCCAAGTTCTAAAGCAGGTACTAAGCAGACATTTTGGAATTCCATTCTCTTAATTCAGAGGATGAGCTGGAGTTACAGTTCAACTGCCCAGTTCTGTGGGTCTGAGTCCAGCTTAGGTGGCTACATGGGGCATAGTTCCTCACCACACCCTTGAAAATATTCTTTTCAACACTTGGACAATCAAATCAAAGCAGGTATCTTGTCCTGACCTTGGATATCCATACATGGTAATGTTTGGAGACCTCCTACTGTCACCTGCCTCCTTGAAAGTCACAGTTCAGAGATTTTTATTAGGTCCATTAAACCCTTGCCACCTAATGGAGAACAGTTCTCCTAGGAAATTGCAGAGTGGATTTTTGAAAGGGAAATGAAGAAGTTCTGAAGTAGGACCTGCTTTCCAGGCTCTGGAGGCAGAACTGGAGAGCCTCAAAGTAGACAGTGTAAAGGTCTATCCAAAGATGTGGGATGGGGACAGGTGCCAGGAGCACAGAGAGAAAGCTCTCCAAGAGAAAGCTGGCAAGTCTGCCAAAGGCCTAGTCCTGGTCACTAGTAGTAGCAAAGCACGGATGCAGTAACATATGAAATGTTCCTAGTCAGAGGCCTAACATGCACTCATTGATCCATAGTCAGACCTGTGATGGGGACAGTGTGGTCATTAACACTGGGGCAGCTTTCGGCAATACAGAATTTGCTTTCATATATCTTGTCATCTCCTCATATCCTTATAACATTCTTGGGAGGTAGTCAGGGAACATACACTGACATTTCATAGCTCAGTGAGATTAAGTGATCAATGCTATTGAAAATTATAACCTGCAGTCTATGCCCCGTTGTGAATCTTGTGAAAGAAATATTACCAATTTAAGAACCCTGATGTTTGAGTGGGCCTATCAATATCTGATTTTATTTTGTTTTCACTACAACTTTGGGTAGAGAGGTGGGTTTGTGACAGTCTCGGTGTTAGACAACAGGCCTGCCAGCCACCCACTCAGACCCTGGTAGTGAGATTTGTTGCCCATTTGACACAGCTCCCACTCTCCCCAGGAGATCATCCTCTGCCATTTTGTGTCATTGCCAGCTTTCTTGTCTATATCCTTTTTTTTTTTGAAGGAAAAATTCACTGTCATTAATAACCCCCGATGATGGCTGAGGGCAGGCCCCATACAGTTTTTAAGCTGTCAGACACAAGTTTCTGATAGAGAATACCCATCTTCTTGCTCGCTAATTGGCAGTACGTGCCAGGCCTGGGAGTTGGCAACGGCTGTTGTTTTTCATCCTTCCAGATGATGTGTTGGGTTCCGCATCCAAAGGTGCACTCCCGGTGCAGCTAATACCTCCCTTCTGCATCCAGCTCATTAAGGAATGAAACCCAGCCACACTTCTGAGGCCACACACACACACACAGCTTCCGGGAGCCGCTGGGCTGCACAGTTCCCAAAAAGGAGGCCCATAGCATTAGGCTTCCTCGACCTGCTCCCCAAAACAGATTCTGGAAGTGTGCACTGGAGAAATTCTGCTTCTCCAAAATATAAAACAGTGTATTTATATTCTGTGACTGCCATGGCGAGCTACCGCAAATGTATGGGCGGAAAACCCCACAGAGGTATTACCTCACGGTTCTGCTGGGCAGAGGCTAGAGGGCTCAGCTGGTTTCCCTGGTCTGGGTGTCACAAGGCCAAAGTCCAGCTGTCGGAAGGCCTGGGCTCTGTCTGGAGGCTCCAGGGGAGAATCTGTTTTCAGGCTCATTTCAGGCTCATTTCAGGCTGTTGGCCGAATTAAGTTTCTTGTGGCCATCAGGTTGAGGCCCTGTGTCCCTTCTGGGTGTCTCACCCAGCTCCCAAAGGCCACCTGTCTTCCTCATCATGCTGCCCCCTCCTTCACACCAGCAGTGGTACAGTGGGGCTCTCTCCTGCCTCAGCCATCACTTTCCTTTTCACCCCCTCTTCAGCCGCCCGCCAGAGACAGTTTTCTGCTTCTAGTTTTCTGCTTCAAAGGCCCTCTGGTATAGTCCAGGTGAATCTCCCTATTTTAAGGTCTCTAACCATCATTACATCTCTAAAGTCACTGCCATAAAAGGTAACGTGTTCCCAGGCTTCAGGAATTGACAAGTGGGCATTTTGGGGCCATTCTGTCTTCCATGTGTCAGTGCTGGGGTGTCCTATCACTGATGAGTCATGGGGGGAGGCAGAGCAGTGGAGCAAACCCAGCCCTCAGTGGCAGTCATAGTCTGCTTTGCCTGATCTCTGGCCCATTTAGGTGACCAGGATAGGCCTCTGACTGATAGTTCCACGTTGCCTGGTTCACATCAGGTACCCTCAAAATTATATGTAAGGAAGAAATTATTTTCCACCCCCAGCACACAGTAAAAGGAGATCGTTCTCAAGAAAGCTCGTAGTCACTGAGAGAACTGAAAGTTGGGCCTGACATTTCTGTCCCCTCTAGGTCGGTGCTGTCCTACAGAACCTTCTGTTTGACGGGATCTCTCTGCACTGCAGCAGCCAGTAGCCCCTGTGGCTATTGTGCACATGAAATGTGGCTAGTATGCCTTGGAACCGAAGTTTAAAGTTTATTTAAATGTAAATAGTCACATGCTAACTACCATTTGGGGCAGCATACTTGTAGATCAACATGTAAACTATTCCTTTAAGTGCCACCACTGCCAGACACGTGTGGCTGTCTGATGCTTCGCAAATTCTACACTCAAGAGCCTTTGTAATTTGCACTCAGGTATCCAGAGATCTTGCTTTATATTTTTGCTTCTCGCCCTGGTCTTTTATTTGTAAACATTCTGAGAAGATAGTAGCTCTGGAGGACCAAATAAGTGTAATAAATCTGCAGAGGGAATAGTGGAAGTATCAAAAAACATCAAGCAGACGTTCCTTCCCCTCCTCTTCCCCTCTGGAAGCCATGCTGGTCCCTCCTGAGGGGCGCCGCTTGTTGCAAGTATCTCTATTCCTTTCTCTTTCTCCTGTTCTCTCTCTTTCTCTTTTCTTTTGGGAACTGTTAGGGGTTAGACACACAGCTCTCTCCCCTTTTTGAACTCCCTTAAGAATTCACCTCTCTGCCATTGTTCTCAGCCCCCTTGATCTCCCCTAACTCGACTCAAAAAATATCAGAAAGGCTCAGCTGCCTCTTCTCCACCTATGAGGTACTATTGAGAGGGGCTTCATTTCCTAAATAAGCCTCCCATGGGCCTCTGTGGGTATGTGTGTTAATTCTTCAGCTTCAGAACATTGAAAATTGCCACGTTTTAAAAAGTGTAATGTGAACAGAGATGCAGAAGTTTTTTCACTGCTCTTTATGTATAAGAAACACCATATATGAGATCTCTTTCCTCAAGATTTGTTTATATTATTTTATTTTGATTAAAAACATGTTTTATTTTAAATTTTATTTATCTATTTTTAGAGAGAGGGGAAGGGAGGAGAAAGAGAAGAAGAGAAACATCGATGTGAGAGAAAAACTTCAAGAAACTTCAATGTGCCCTGACAGAGAATCGAACCAGTGACCTTTCGGTTTATAGGCCAACATTCAATCCACTGAGCCACACCAGCCAGGGCAAGAAAATGTTTATGAATTTAGTGAATTGTCAGCCTCAAAATTAAGATGAATATAAGAAAGTCTCTGGAGAAACAGATGATTTTTAGCATCCATGTCATCTTTTGTATCCACTGGCATCTGCTTCACACTTTACCTTGGTTGCTTATCATGAAAGTTAGGGTTACACGAGGTACCCAATTATTTATAGGGACAAGAGGTCCCCCTCATCATTTGGGGACTCAAATTCCACTTATTGTGAAGATACACTTAATAGACTTCTTCATTTTGATGTGTGTGTCTGACATCTGCTGTGTAGACAGTGGTCCTACTGACTTGGTGAGAATGCAGTCAATGAATGTTATTGATCAGAATCAACAAAGAGTAGAAAAGAGGAAGACTGCAAAAACCCATATTGGCGCAAATGGCAAGAAAATGCCTGAAAACAGCTCTACCTAAGACACAGAGGCAAACAAACACAGGAGCCTATCAGAATGAGGAGACAGAGAAGCATGGCCCAAAAGGGGGAACAGATCAAGGTTCCAGTGGGAGAACTAAGTGACAAGGAGATAGCCAACCTAACAGATGTGGAGATAGACAACCTAACAGATGCAGAATTCAAAACACTGGTGATAAAGATGCTCACAGGCTTGACAGATATGCTTGAGCATGGCAAACACATAAGAGAAGAAGTGAAGGCTATGCTAAGTGAAACAAAGGAAAATCCGCACAAAACCAATGATGAAGGGAAGAAAACCAGGGTTCAAATCAATGCTTTATAACAAAAGGAAGAAAAAAATAGTCAACCAGTACAGAATGAGGAAACAAGAATTTTTTAAAATGAGGAGAGGTTTGGGAACTTCTGGGACAACTTTAAACGTGCCAACATCCGAATCATGGGGATGTCAGAGGGAGAAGAGGAAGAACAAGAAATTGAAAGCTTATGTGAAAAAATAATGTAGGAAAACTTCCTAAATTTGGTGAAGGAAATAGACATACAAGTCCAGGAATCACAGAGTCCTGGGCGAGCTGGGCCCAAAGGGGACCACACCAAGACACGTCATGATTAAAATGCCAAAGGTGAAAGATAAAGAGAGAATCTTAAAAGTAGCAAGAGAGAAGCTGAGAGTTGCCTACAAATGGGTGCCTATAAGACTATCAGCTGATTTCTCAAAAGACATTTTGCAGGCAAAAAGGGACTGGCAAGAAGTATTCAATGTGATGAAAAGCAAGGACCTACAACCAAGATTACTCTATCCAGCAAAGCTATCATTTAGAACGGAAGGGCAGATGAAGTGCTTCCCAGACAAGGTAAAGCTAAAAGAGTTCATCGTGACCAAGCCATTATTATATGAAATGTCAAAGGGACTTACTTAAGAAAAGAAGATCAAAACTATGAACACTAAAATAACAACAAACTCACAACTATCAACAACTGAATCTAAAAAATAAAAACAAAATCCAACTAAGCAAATCAGAATAGGAACAGAATCATAGATATGGGAATAATTTGGAGGGTTATTAGCTGAGAGGGGGAAGGGGAAGAAATGGGGAAATGTGGGGAAAAAGAAAAGAAAAAAAAAGAAAATGCCTGAAAACATCATAATCTTGGGTATCCTAGGGGCCAAGTTACTAGACTAGATCCATTTCTGAATCATATAATATTCGGGAAGCTCAATAACCAGTCTGATCACCAGTTTTTCAATCTTCAAAACGCTAGGCAGGATTTTGTGAGTATTAAATAAGGTATGGGTGTAAATGGTGGGGTACCTTCGGCTAACGCTAGCTTTCCCCCTTTCTGTTTTTTATCACACTTTGATTCCCTGCTAGTCAGAGTGGCTCTTTCAATTCCAAATAATAAACTGTCCTTGAACATGAATACCACTGCTGTACAGTTTCCCCAGACATCTTCTGGAATATTCTTTTCACCTTTCTAGGAGCAGATGCTAAACAGCCGGGTCACCAAATCATTTTTAAAATACTTCTTGTGTAGAAACAAGATTCCCCCTTCCCCAGTCGTTCCTTCTGAACAGTGATGTGTTAACAAATAGCATTGTATATAATTAATATAAAACTGTGATTTATCCTATGTCTTGAAACAGATTAATTAGACAGTTTTTCTAATTAAAATGAAAGAAACCCATAGAAAAACACTATTACCAAATTCAGAGCATCTGGTAGACCTTTTCTGTGATGCTCTGTGTACATGAATTGATGGGTAAGTCTAAACTAGGTGTGACCTTGGGGTTTTAGTGGTGAAAATGAAAGTAATTATTCATAGTGTTCACAGCTTTGAAATAGGGAGGGAAGATGACTTATTTGTAGAAACACAGTGAATAAAGGCTGGGAGCATGGCCTTGGTTTGATACACCTGTCATGACTGGGGAGCAAATGCGTAGGGGACTCCAAAGGTACTTGGCCTCTTTCCTTCAGAAACCAAGTGAAATTCATACCCTAAGGTGCAAATTCCATGTTACCTTGTGATATGCATCATGGGAGTGACTTTCATTATATCTTTAACAACAACAACACACATATACAACCCCCAAATTAATTTTTGTCTTATCTAAAAGAGCATTTTTAGACCATTTTGACATTTTTAGGATCTCAGAAAAACCTAGTGATGATTTACAATCGAAGTCTTAGAGTCAGTGAGAATATAAGTGTGAGGATGTTATTACTCAGACTGTAAATGAGATATAAATGAATAGAAATATTAACACAAAGCAATCAGTATTCTGGCCTTCATTGCATTGTTAATACAGCGTATCTTTGTGTATCTGCATGTGAATTCTCTGCTAGTCCTCAGCTGCATTTAATCCCTCAAGACTCAATATACAAACATAATGCCAAATAGAGAACTTGCCTTAAATTATTCAAATCTCCCCATAAGTGATTTCCCACTCTTCCTGCAATGGAGAAAACATTTGATCATAAATTCAGTTAAATAAGCCATCATCTTTGTGATGTTTGTCCAGCTAAATCCTTTAGTGACTAAACCAATAAACATACCAGCTGTGTATGTGTGCGTGTGTGTGTTTATGGCACAACTGTTGTGGAAGAATTGATTTGAAGTAAAGATGAAGAGTAGTTCTCATTTCTCAGGCCAGATTTTGCCCACTCTATTGCAGCCAAGGTTTAAAAGATTAAACTCTTAGCAGGGATAAAATTGTTTGTATTGTATTCATTTAAATGTATTGGCTTGTATTTCCCAACTCAGAGCCTAGTTTTAATACACTGAGTTTTCCATCAACACTGATCTACTTTGGAGATGTTAGTGAAAGCTGTCAATCCATATCAACCATTCTTTTTCTTCTTTCTCCTTTACTTCCTTCTCTCTAGTTAAAACAAAAGTAAAATGACTATTGACACACTGCTGAATTTCTCAGGGAAAATGCCATGATAGGACTAGAGTGCTATTTAAGGTTTCTCAAATGTATGTCAGCTCAAGAGATAAGACTTATTAGAGGCTTATAAATGTTGGTTGTTTTCCCATTTGATGCTAAAGCATTTCAGATAACAGATATCACCAACCGCCTCCCCTCTCTTCTATCATACCTTACTATGGATCCTATTAATTTGGATATGATTGAACCTTGATTTATGCATATATTTACGTATGTGTAGATTCATGTGACCTGTAGAGGGCAGCATGTCCTGGGGGAAAAGGGTTAGAGGACAGCTAATTAGCTCCGTAAGAGATGAGATAAGCAACTGATTTTTTTTTTTCCTTTAGTAAAATAGGTCAGATATCTCCAGTAGAAAAACCTGAGCTGCCTCTGATTGTCTGCCCCTCTCTGCCACTTCCAGTATCTGCTGCAATGGCGAGTGTTTTTATGATTTGGCCATGCTATCTTAGAGGCTACTTAATTAAGGATTAGACAGGGTTCCATGACTTTGCCACCCAATGGAACTAAGCACATCATTTAATCTATAAAGATAAATACAAATGGGATTTTCCATTTGTCTCTTATTTCTTGTCACCCTGGACTGAAGTTTAGAATTTGAGTTGAATTATACCCACAGTTGTAATTTTATTTGGTGGTCAAAGGAGGCTTGCCTCTCCTATCATGGAATTCAGCTACCTCACATCCCTTGCTTTTTAGTTGTGATCGTGGAAAGAATTCTACTGTCTGTTATTTTTCCCAGGGGAGTGAAAAACATTTCCATGAGGACATTCTCTGCCTGTCATGATTTTAAGCTCCTTTTCTTACTGGCCAGCACATCTTCGGAGTAGTAATTCCTGACCCAGCGCTCTTCCCTTACAGCTGCATTCCCAGATTCTCTCAATCCAATCTCTCCTCTTCATCTGGAGAATCAAATCCTCCCACTGTACAAAGGAAAGGTCCTATATCTGCTCTGTCCAGTACAGTAGCTCCTTGCCACATGTGGCTATTGAGTAACTTAAAATGAGGTCAGTGCAACTGAGGAACTGAATTTTTTATCATATTTAATTTTAACTAATTTAAATTCAAATAGTCACATGGGACTTGCGGCTACCAAATTGGGCAGTGCAGAATAGGGCTTGACTTCTGATCACTTTATAATAAATGTTTTACCAAAATACACTGTGAGGTAGATACAATTTTGCAGCTAAAAACCTACTGCCCAGGCTTTATTCTCGTGCTTACTTTTTTCTCGTATAGCTGCAAGCTTAAATCCAAATCCTCCGACTCAGCTCCAAGATTTTTCCTCTCTCAGAACATCTGAGAGATTTTCAGTTTTCAAATTCTTCGATTTTGTTGAATATTGAGCATTTCTCTCTTGGGTATCCAGAGTGGAGTTTCAAAGCGTGGCATTTCAGCAGCTCTGATTCTGTGGGCATGGGCCATTTCTTGGTCTAAGCTCAGTCACCTCTTTATATATAGTTATTTTCTAAATGCAGAAAGAAATTTAGAAAATGTGCTAGTATCTACATCTAAGTTTGGCACAAATTATCGTATTTCCTAAATTGGAGTGCATGTGTGCCCCCTCCCCCCTCCACAGATAGACGATAGAGAAATGTAAGCATTCACATTGACTACAGTCCATCTATTCTGAAGGGACCGCAATATTTTTTTGAAAATTTTCTTGTAAATCCCCAAGTAATCATTTTTTTAAATACTTCCGTATCTTTATATATGGGCTGCAAATGCATGTCTTCAGTTTTCTACATAATGCTGATACTGTTGGTTATAAGACATGAGGTTTTTGGATAATGGTTTGTTATGCCACTGGATTCTGCCTCATGTTACAGTCCTGCCAGAAAACACTTCCCTACACATTCCCAGGAATTATAAGTAGCTGGACCCCAAGTGATAATAAATGTGCAGTTTTTTAATTCTATTCATTTATCTTTCTTTTATTTAAGCTGTAAAGGTAGAATTAGTGCTCAAAGAGATAAACAGCTCTAGTAATTATGCCAGTTTGGGGTCTCTTTAAGCCATGGGTATGCATCAGCACCCTTCCATTATACATCATTTTCTATAAGGAGCCAGATGTGGAGTTAAAGGCAGGGATAAAGGGATGTGTAACTCAAAGGTTGTGTTTGCTTTCAGTAAAGACAGCTTCAGACTGTTCTACGCTCACGATCAAACCACCCTTTGTAACACCCATGCCCCTAGATCCACGGCCTCCTCCATTCGGTGAGAGAGGAAAGCAGGGATGGTTGGTAGTCACATTGCTCTTTAAGTGGCCAGCCTGTTGGGAAAGCACAGGCATCTATCCTTACACCACAGAATGCAACAGAGCAAAATAGAGAGAGGTCATGAAATTCTTGTTAATATCAGTATTTGTTAGGAGTGGGCTGTGGGACTGGGCTCCCATGCACAAAGGTTCCTCCCATTCTGAGACTGGTGGCTTTCTCTTAATGGACATGTGAGTTATCTGCAGGTATAGACCGAAGTCTCCATAATGTAGTAACTATTTCTGTGTTGGGAATGCCACTTGCAAACTCCAGATGCACTTTTAAAAGACTATTTGTTAATAGAGATGCAATCATGCAATCATGAAGGTTCATCTACGTAATAAAGGAGAAAGCAAAAGGTCAAAGGCTAGGGCTTGGAACTAGGAAAAGACTATAAGGTACCAATTCTTATCTCTTTTTGAGTTGGAATACACCCTGATGATTTCTTGCTAAAAATCACTCCTTAAATTACACATTCTAACGTAGGAGGAAATGATATCTTGTGATAGAAATGTATGACTTTTTTTTCTAAACATTTAAAAATCTCTTCTCTGATGGTAGCATACATCACATCATGAAGTAGAATAAATTATTATTTTCCAGGCCTTGAACCAAAAAACTAAAACACAAAAACAACAGCAACAACAGATGTTTTCTCCATACCAATGTTAGCATTAGCCCCAGCTACATATGAAATTACAATAATCCCTTCCAAACACAGGATACAGTTACTCAGACTTCTAGTAGATGTCAGTTTGCTGTTCTACAGCTCTGAGAGCTCTGGTTCAGATGTTTGCAAGTCACTGCATTTGGGGATCATTGGAACAGAAGGGCTGGGACTAGGCAGGGAGGAATGAGGATGGATGAGTAAAAGACATGCTTTCTCACTATTGTTTTGATAAATCTGACTTGAAGTCAGCACCTTAGTGCCTCCCAGGCAGGAGGAAATCCATATATGAGACAGACCCAGGAAATAGTAACCAATCATGGTGAGCTATAAAATGAGGAAGACATTGGACATGTAGAAAAAGGGCAAACATAGTTGGAATAAAGTGGTGATTGGCAAAAAGAGGAGTAAGCCTTAGTGTGTAACATACAGCAGAACGCATTGACAAAATCTTCTTAAAATTAAGAGGCAGGTCCTGAAGTATATCTGTCATTGTTTTATTTTAGTGAGGATTTAAAAATTATGAGACCTTTTTTGTATAAAGTTACTCATGACCTCAATCCTCCCATTTTTTCCATTTGTTGTAAATCTCACAATGTGGCATTTTCTACCAAAGGATTTTCAGGAGTATACTCTGATTTGGAAAAGAATATTAGTCTTTTTTTTTAAATCACTTTTTTGTTTCCTTTTTTTTTTCAATATTATTTTGTGTTACTTTCAGGTGTACATCATAGTGGTTAAACAATCATGAACTTTGCCATGCTTTCCCCCTGATATTTTCAATACCACCTCACACCATACATAGTTTTTACAGTGTTATTGACTATATTCCCTTAGACTGTACTTTACATCCTATGACTGTTTTGTAACTGCCAATGTGTACTTCTTAATCCCTTCACTTCTTTCACCCAGTCTCCAAATCCCCCTTTTAAAATACTTGTTTTACTGCATTTAGTAGGGCCAGTTTAACTTTTTACATGTATAGAAGTGGTGGCGTAGTAGCAGTAACTCTTTTTTAAGGCCACTAGATAATTGTATTTTCATTGATGTTTTGAGACCCCTTTATGCCAACTAGAGCACTCACAAAGGGTTTTGTTATATATCTTTTTTATATATAATTTAGTAATGTTTGTTATTAATATCAGCAGCTGCACTTGTTCATGGTGCACACGGATGTGCCAGCAGCATGCCAAACACTTTGTCTGCATCATCTAATTTAATCCGGAAAATAACTCTCAAATAGTTTTCCATATTTTTCAGATAGGAACAGTTAAGCTTATTTTAGAAAGTTGATTTCCCTGTCTTCAATTATATTGTAGCCTCAAGAGCAAATCTATAAATATATCCCTCATTTGTCACTTTATACATAGCAAGGCTGAGACTAGGCTGAGAGGGGTAAGGCATTCACTTTGGATTCAGAATTTATGGTGGTGCCCCCTGAAAAAAGAGTAAATGAGATAAATAACATTTTAATGCAATGTTTTAAAAAGTCAAAAGATAGCTTCAGTGTTCTTTGCTCTCCATCAAACAGTGCTTCATGAACACCCATTCCCCCAGATCCACAAACCCCTCCTCCTTAAACACCAAAGCTGGTGAGGTGATAGAAAAATGGGCCCATTTATTTACTGCTGGGGGCACTGTAAACTGGCAAACAATATGGAAAACATTATGGAAAGGTGTTATAAGCTATAAACATATTCACTTGTGGCACATTAAGGAAATTTAATTTAACATCATTTGAATGTGTCGGGTGCTTGGGAATGCACAGATGAGGTCCTTGTTCTCATAGAGCTTCCCTTCTAGAGTACCAAGGACAATATACAAATAATAAAGTAAATAAAGTAATCTCAAAGATTGATAATATATGAAGACAATAAAAGAGGGCAATCTGAGAAAAAGGAATAGCATTAGCCATCTCTAAGCCCTATGAGGCTGGGATTTGGACTGTTTTGTTTACTTCTTTATCCTTTGTACCTAGGACAGAGCCCATCACGTGGTGTGTACTCTGCAACTAGGTGTTGAAGGATAAAGGTGATTAGTGGCCAGAGAAGAGTGAGTCAGGAAAGGGAGAGGAAGTGAGATTGCAGACTGAAGGCAGAGGTCAGGTGAGGGATGGCCTCCTAGGCTACAGTGGGGATTTCACCTGTCTTCCAACAGGAAGCCTGGGGAATTATATTTTTGATCTGGCGATTTCACTTTGGTGCTTCCCGCATGGAAGTACATCAACAGAGCAAAAACCTAGTTGCCCAAAGATTCTCATGACCTGACTGCATGCTAATTTTTTTTTTTTTTAAAGACTTGATACTAACTTAACCAAGATTAAGGGAATGGGAAAGGGTTTAATAAATCATGATTCACGAACCCGGTGGGATATCGGACAACAGTGTTATGAGGGTACTATAAAGATTCTGAAAGGACAAAGAATGCTTCATATGTTTTCTGAAAAAAAAGCAGAATGAAAAATTATATCCATACTAACATTAACTCTAGAATTATATCTGTGAACTGTGACTACAATGTAATATATAAGATGAAAATAATGGTGTTAGGATAGTAGAATTTTTGGTGATTATTTTTCTGCTTTCTAAAAATTAACTTCACTATTATTGTCACATTATTTTAATAATAAGGTATGTTGCTGAACTAGTATAGAGTTTCTGTTTGGGGTGATGAAAGGGTTTTGAAATAGATATTGGTGAGGGTTGAATAATATTGTGAATATAATTAATGCCACTGAATTTTGCCACCCTTAAAAATGAATAAAATGGCAAATTTCAGGTTATATATATATATTATCGCAATTAAAAAAAAAAAGGTACAGGTATACCCCATATAACACAGTACTTCTAGAACATGGTTTCACTCTAACATGGTTAGAGAATTGGGGACCACCGCCCCGTATAACATGGTACTTCTATAACATGGTTTTGCTCTAACACGATATGACTGTAGAAGATATCCAAGAATTGCTGGTAGAAGAAGAAAGTGATGAAACAATTTTGGTGGAAATGACATCTGGAATGTGCCAAGATAACTTAGGGGATGATAGTACTGATGAAAATGAAGAAGTTAAACAATTTACTCTAAAAAGCATAAAGAAGGCCTAGACTTAGCCTAACAGTTAAAGTCATATTTCTTAAATGAGGGTCCTTGCTCTGAAAGGAGAACAGAGTTTAAGAGAGAACTTCAAAAGTGCTTAGAACTGTATAATGAAATTTATAAAGATCTCTCAGCTAAAAGCAAGCAACCTAAAACAATAGATTTTTTGCAAAAAGTAGAGCATAGAAATCAAGATAATGCTGAAGAAAGTTCAGAGGATGAGGATATCTTGTAAAAAAGAAAATGCATTCAGTTAATGGAGCTTAGTAGTGATGACGAAGAAAGCGTTACTTAATTCATATTAATATGTAATACTTTTGATGAAAATTGCTTTAATGCAATTTTATAATACTATTATAAAAATATAATACTATGTTTTTTAAGTTTTGGAACCTAACCCCCCTTTTTGTACTAGTTCTTTGTTTTGTATAACACGGATTCGCATAACACAGCATTTGTTAGGAACCTAAGAACCATGTTATACAGGGGTTACCTGTATCTTTTATAATCATCAGCATGGTCAGCAATCTCCAAGATGGCCCCAGTGATCCCCTTCTTCTAGTCCGCACACTCTTGGGTATTCCTCCCACACTGCACCAGGACTGGCCTTGGTGACCAACAGCCTACTGCAGAAATGATGGCACATTACTTCTGAGGTTAGGTTCCAAAAGATTGAGGCTCCTGTCTTAGCTCTGACTCTCCTCACCCCCTGCCCACCCTCTGATCATTGGCTGTGGGGAAGCCAGCTGCCATGTCACACAAATAGTCCTGTGAAGAAGCCTTTGTAGTGGCGAACTGAGACCTATTGCCAACAGCCATGTGAGTGAGCCACCGTGGGAGTGGATTCACTGGGCCTAGTCAAGCTTCAAGTGACTGTAGCCTTGAACATCAACTTGACTGTCATCTTATGACAGACCCTGAGCCAGAAGTACCCAGTTAGGGTGCTTCAGGATTTCTGACCTGAAACTATGTAATAATAAATACTTGTTTCTTTTTTAAAAATAAAATGCAAAAATTTCCATCAAATTTCCAAAACAGCCATCCTCATGGGTATACAGTCATAACCTACTGTTGTTTTCCCCATCCTTGAACAAGTCTTATTTTTTCCTTTTTTAATGGAAGTTCTTGGTGCAGCCAAGCTTATGGATATAAGTATACTAAGAGGAGAGCTGTGTAGTAAAATGAAAAAAATAATTATTATGGCATCCATAGTACAAGAGTCACAAAGCTGAGAGCATCATTAGGACTTGGTCTGATATAAAATGCCTGTCATTGTGTTTTTGCATATGGAAGAAGATTTGGTAAAACTAACTACATTATTAAGGGAATATTGACTGGCAAAATCAGAATCAGTGTAAATACTCCATGTTGGGGAGGGGGGAGCATACACCCTCAACAGAATACAGTATTTATGGATGTCTGAATCTTTTGTTTGTAAAAATTGTTGTTGATCACTAGGGGATAAACAAAAAGCTAAAATGGCCTCAGAATGGACTTAAGTCTGACTTTCAGTAGTGTGAAGAAAGCTTTTAAAATTCAGGTTTTAAGAGGAAATCATATGATGAGAAAAAATGTACATAGTGATGAAAACTACAAAGAAATAAATTTATATGTGTGCTCAGGCCTATACACACAAGAGTAAATCTAATTGATAAAAAGAAATCATAATCTCGGGATCACAGACAGACTTATGACATTCTTTTATTGTGTTTTATGTGTTTCAGGATTTTAAAAATTCTCTAGAGTGAGAAAAATGTGAGATATAAATAGAATATTCAGAAGGATGATATAGAGAAGACAGCATCAGCATTTGAGACACCTGACATGTTCCACCCCTCACTTGCTGTGTTGCGCGTCCTCTCTGAGTCTCGGTTCCTTTGTCTATACTGAAGGATAATGAGAATTATCTCATAGCTGGGTATGTTGAGTAAGACAGAGAACATGTGAAAAGTCTCTGGCACATAGTAAATGCTTCATCTCCATTGTATACCTTCTCACAGTTGTTTTTAGAACAAGGGTGTCGTTTGTTGGTGTGCCACGTCTTTTGTGAGAATCAGAGGAGATCAGATAGTTCAACAGGTGGTTGGTTCAGTGTGCGACCTAGAAGACACTGGGTGACAGAGACAGACAGGAGGCTCCTTATAGTATCAATAAGCTCTAAAAGGTGTTTCAACTTTTCTTCTTAGAGCATCAGACCCTCGTAGAGGATGTCCGACCATTTAATAGTCTTAATTCAATTCTTGTTTTAGACATAAGCATGCAGGCCATTTCTTCTTTGCATCATGATGAATTCATATCGTTTCAAATACCAGATACAATGTTAGAAGAGAAGGAAGCTGAAATTAGTCCCCAGCAAATCAATTTCTCATATGCCTTGAACTAAAGTTCAATAAGCCATAAGCTCTGACCAAACTGAATTTTCTTTCACATTCATTGGTTTAAGTGAGAGAACTGTTATTGGTGATTTCCTCCAGTCCTAACCATTTCATATCTTTACAAGATAATTTTTTTTTTTTTAAGGAGTAGGGAAGCATTATTTATTCTATATCATCATAGGATGCTAAATTCTGTATCTTTTGACTTAAAAAAAATCTTTCCTTTTTACATTTTTCTTATTATCTTGGATCACGTCTAGTCTCTAAGGAAATAAACATGTGAAGAAAGCGTTCTGTGGAATGTTAACTGCACTGGTATTTTTCTTCCTTTCATCATGCCCCAAGATTTGCCAAAGTTGATATAAATTCACCATGCCTTCTTTAAAAAGCATAACAGCAAGGCATTCTTCCTGTAGAAGTCGGACTGTAAAAGGTGATTTCCTTTTACTCCATTTGGTTTAAGCCTGTAAAAAGCATTAAGTGAAAAATCTGATATATTTGTTAGGGTATTTATTGCATTACCAAGTTATATTTTCAGTTTCCAGTGAAAGGTTTATTGAGAACATAAACTTTGAAGAGGTTTTGTTCAGGATTAAAGATTTTTTTCCCTTCTCTTTTGGCAAAATGATATCACAGCAAAATGATGCCTTTCAGGAGCTATTTTTAGCACTGTTTACAGTCAAGGGCCACATTGGACCGTTCCTGAGAAGCAGATACCAGCCTCCCAAACCAGCCTCTGATGATCAGAGTTGTAACTTCTACAGGGTTTTAGAGGAATGAAAGACTGTGAGTTACCATTTCCATTAATTTAATTTACCATAATACAGATGCTCCAACATGTTTCTCAGGAGCATTTTGCAGTGAAATGTTTTTCACACCTCCCATGCAGTTGGAACTAAATATTTATAACCTGTCTCTCTGAATGTAAAACATAAGCCATAGCTAAGGTTTAATGTGCATTGATTTTTTTTTTTTTTTTTTGATAAATGAAGATTTGGATTTAAACTCCTGATTCATCTTTTATCATCAAAAATGAGAGTCATCTATTTCACATGAAATAGTCCTGTAATCAACTACCATGAATTCAGAAAATCTGGATAATCTTTATTCTCTAAATAGCATAAATTTCAGTAACACCACATGGGTACAACATTCACTGAGAATTTACTTTACCTCACTCTTGATGTCCTAAAAATGTTCTGAAAACTTGTGAAACAGGTGAAATAATAAGATTTAAGCAAGTTATGGTAAGAAAAGGTCAATCTTCACAGCAGTCCTATGAAGTGGGAGAGAGTATTAATTTTATCCTGATCTATATCCAGAAGTTGGAAAGGTTACGAGTCCCCTGATGTCCTTCAGGTAACAATGGAATTCCATATGGGGCAAGATCATGTGATTATGAAGGTCTAGTGTTTATGATTGGATGTAACTGTAAGCAGAGTAACTGGCAAGTTGGAAATCAATTCTGTTGGTTACACAGCCTTTTGATTTTGAGGATATTCTACACTGACTTGTGAATTTAGAATTTTCTTTTAAGTGTTTTATTAGTTTTAGCCTTCTGAGTAGAAGGGTTAGTTATTATTAATGTATTTTTATTTTCTTTAACAAAATAAAACATATCCGCTTCTATCATGTCCTTCAGTCAGAGGATTCAAAAGTAACTAACTACTTGTGCTTTTTCTGCTGTTAACCATATTATTAAAGTAAAACTGAAGAAAAATTGTAGAATCATATAATCACTACTCTGCTAAATCTAAGAATCTTTTCTAAAACATAACTGAAAAACAAGTATAATTTCTGACAGGTTTGTACTATCCTATATGAGAAAAAAATGTCAATGATTGGCATGCTCTGACAAACCATAGAGTAATTTTCTTTAAATTATATTATTTAAGCATGTGGAATTATAGGTTAAGTGCCTATGGGTTATAGTGTTTTATATAAGCTATTAAAAAATAAAACTTTACAACTCACAAAAGTCACTACTGCTGGTCACTGGAGAAGAATTGAAGATGGCATTAAAGTGGAATCTGTAAAAACAATGCAGTGAAGTAATTAACTGATCCTTTCTCATAAGTAGGTTGAATGAAAGTGTGATCTACTTTTGTGGTTATTAAGTAAAAAAAAGTTTAAATATGTACACAAGGACTTTTTTAAAAAAAGAATATATCATGAAGCTCACTTATATTAGCTTTTGAATATTTTATGATAATATCTACATCAGTGAATTTATGAAGTATACATGACTATCTATAGGTTCATATTAGTACATAGGAAAGGCTAGTATAACTACTTCATAAGTTAACCAATTTTTTAAAAACCAGACCACCCATTTTTGATTTCAGAGTGAACTGACATATTCAATGACATCTCTTTTTCCAGGAAAAGTAGTAAAAAAATCAAAGCTAGAGAATTTGGGGTAAATATCTAGCTGAGCTTTGAAATCCAAAGCAAGAATTTAATGTTTTCCTTTTACTGGCCTGCTTTTTGGCAGTTTATAATACCCGTAAGAGTGTCAGTGCTAAAGTTTTCAAAACATCCTGCTGAGGGCTCTTTAGCACTTTCTGTACTTTTCCACCAGATCGAGTTTACTGCAGGGCGGCTCTGTATTAGGTACAGGTTAGATCTGAAGGAGAGACCTAAGATAGCTGGGTGGGTTAGTATGACTGACTTTGGGGAGTTTCCATCTTGTCCATGTTAATGGTATATGCTCCCTGTTGTTTTTATTTAATATAGGGTAGTTGAGGGGGTTGAGAAGAATACAGAAAGAATATTCTTTACAGCAGTGGGGTTCAAAATTAAAGGAAGAGAGAAATATCAAAAAATGTAAGGTATTATGGAAAACTAAAATAACCCAGTAATCCCTTTACCAACTGGGTGTCATACAGCTTGGTATATACATTTTATTTTTTTAATTATATTTTATTTATTATGCTATTACAATCGTCACACTTTTTCCCACTTGGTCCCTGTTCACTCCGTACTCCCCACTCCCTCAGGCAATCCCCCCACCATTGTTCCTGTCCATGGGTCATGCGTATAAGTTCTTTGGCTACTCCATTTCCTATGCTGTACTTTACATCCCCAGGGCTATTCTGTAGCTACCTATTTGTACTTCTTAACCCCCTCACCTCTTCACGCATTCCCCACACCTTCTTCCCATCTGGCAACCATCAAAATGCTCTCCATATCTGTAATTCTGTCTCTGTTCTTCTCATTTGCTTAGTTTGTTTTTTAGATTCAATTGTTGAAAGATCTGTATTTTTGTCATTTTATTGTTCCTAGTTTTGATCTTATTTTTCTTAAATAAGTCCCTTTAACATTTCATATAATAAATGGTTTGTTGCTAATGAACTTCTTTCATTTTTTCTTGTCTGGGAAACTCATTATCTGCCCTTCAATTATAAATGATAGCTTTGCTGGGTAGAGCAATCTTGGTTGTAGGTCTCTGATTTTCATTACTTTAAATATTTCTGGCCAATCCTTTCTAGACTACAAAGTTTCTTTTGAGAAATCAGCTGAGAGTCTTATGGGATCTCCCCTGTAGGTAACTAACTGCTTTTCTCTTGCTACTTTTAAGATTCTCTCCTTATCTTTAGCCTTTGCCGTTTTAATTATGGTCTGTCTTGGAGTGGGTCTGTTTGCATCCATCTTGTTTGGGACTCTCTGTGCTTCCTGGACTTGCATGTCTATTTCCTTCACCAAATTAGGGAAGTTTCCTTTCATTATTTTTTCAAATAGATTTCTAATTTCTTGCTTTTTCTCTTCTCCGTCTGGCACCCCTATGTTGCAAATGTTGGAATACTTTAAGTTGTCCCAGAGGCTGCTTATAATGACTATGCTCGTTTTTTGTCTTGTTTTTGTTTTTGTTTTGTTCTTTTTATTCTTTTTTCTTTTTGTTGTTCTGATTGGTTGTTTTTTTCTTCCTTATGTCCCAAATCATTGATTGGATTCTAGGCTTTATCCACTCTACTATTGTTTCCCTATAAACTGTTCTTTATTTAAATTAGTGAGTCCTTCTTACTGAATCTTTTTTTATGCTGTTAAGGTCCTCACTAAGTTCCTTAAGCATTCTTATAAACAGTTTTTTTTATTCTACATTTGATAGATTGCTTATCTTTCTTTGGTTTAGTACTTTTTCTGGAGTTTTGATCTGTTCTTTCATTTGAGCCATGTTTCTTTGTCTCCTCATTTTGGCAGCCTCCCTGTGTGTGTTTGTATATATTAGGTAGAGCTGCTTTGACTCCGTATCTTGGTAGCATGGCATAATGTAGTAGGTGTGCTGTAGGGTCCAGTGGCACAGCTCCCTTATCGCCCATGCTGGGTACTCAAGGTGTGCCCTTCATGTGGGCTGAATAGCTCTTCCTCTTGTAGTTGAACCTTGATTGCTATTAGCTGGTCAATGGACAGCCAGGCCAGCTGCAAGGACTGACTGTGACCACTGACCACCAACCTCTGCCCTCTGTGGAGGATCAGCTGTGTAGGGGCAGGGTGGTTGTGCTCTGTTGTGGTCTGTGGCTGTCCACTGGGTGCACAGGCTCTAGGGTTTCCCTCCAAGTCAGTCCCCACCTGTGTTTTGCTTGGGGCCACCCTGTCTGGGCTATAAAGCAATATGAGATGGCTGCTACTTGTGCTGGGCTTAGAGATTCCCAGGCAAAGCCAAGCTGTTCATCTAGGCTGGCTTAGTGCCAGGCCTGGGGCCACTTAGCAAGAGGTACAGAGGCTGGCCGGCAGCTCACTGAGGCCAGCTGTTGCTTATTTGAGAGGACTTAGGAAGTTGTTGGTATATATTTCAGCAATAAATCTTTGGCATGGAATTTAATGGACTTGAAAATTTGAGTCAGAGTCTGGATGCTCCCCATTTTGTAAATATGACCCTTTGATTATCTGGATTGAATAAAATAATAGATGTGAAAGCACTCTGTAAACTGTAGAGGTCCCTACAAATAACATTATCATTATACTCATTTGACAGTCAAGTGAGCTGACCATAATGGGAATGACTGTCTGCCAGGGAGATTGTCATTAAACAGTTTCACTAGAATAAATAAATGAGGACTGAACATTTTTCTATGCACAGCAAAACACAACCTATTTATGGAAACTAATAAAAATATTTTCTGTTTACCTGAGGAGAGGAATCTCAAGTTTTTTGTTTTTGTTTTGTTTTGTTTTGTTTTACTGCAGTGCATTGACAAAGAAAGTCTCAGCATTAACCATCTCTAGGTCTCCTCATTATTAATGTAACTGAGAGTCTTGCTACTCATTTCATTGCACAGCCCAGTGAACAGAGAAGTTCACTGCACAGGCATGTCTTTCCTTATATTAGTCTCTATTTTCTCCAAGAGTTTATTCCAATGTCGAGGATTCCCTTCCTGTTCTGCTTGACCAATAACTGACCCCCTCTTTACAAAATGAAGATTTGAGCCTATTTTCTAAAAATAGGTCACTTTTTGAAAAATGAGGGCAGTTTTATGACCACAGTCCTGTCTCTATGCCAAAAGCTTTGATGAGATGGTGATTAAATGACCACTTTGCTTTTGATGTATAGATAAGGAGTGCATCTGATAGATCCGTGCAGTACCATTGAGGAAACAATCAGGCCTGTCTTTGTGGGTGGTTGTACTTCTTCACAAATCATTTTCAAGAGATCAACTGTATAATCCAATGGCCAGTGCCCATGTTGGCAACTTTGTCACAGAGACAATATGTCCACTGTCTAATGAAAGGATCCTGCTCCAGACTTCTCTGTGAAGAGTGTGATAGTCAGTAAAGTGTGAAGAGGGACACCCTCCACGTCACTCACTCCAGGTCATTCTATTTTAACTCTGAGAGACAAAGCACACTACTATGCTTCAGACACAGGCCCACAGTGTATGTAGTTGTATTCTACTATAGAATGCAAGTGAGGAACATTCTAGAACTTTTATTCCCTTTTATTTTCTTTTAAACTTTTCTGTGGAAATTACATATCCATTGAATGTGCTAATAAGTAAATTGAACCTACTACATTTCCACACTTTATGTCCAGCTTTCATGAGCTAAGACATTAATAAATCCCAGTGAAGATTTTTATAGAGATATTTATAAGTCAACTCTTAGGAACAAAAATGTAACCTATCTTAGTTGTTCTGGAAGCAGACACATCATCAGTTTTAGAGGGAGTCTTTTGGAACACAGTAAGGAAAAAGAGGCAAAAAACGTGCAGTCCCAGTTTATAAAGTAAATTTTAAAAGACAAGGACCAATTTTTTCCCATTTCAGAAAGAAAGGAAGGGACAGAAAGGGTAGGGTGGGGAAGAGAAGGAGGAAAGAAAAGAAAAAGAAAAAGCTATCCTCCAGAGGAATCTGTACTTTAAAGATGTTCCTTAAGGACTACGACTTGACCTTACAATGTTTGTGCTCGAAAATGATTCTTTACTTTTTAAATTTATGTTTTTCAGGTAAGACAAAACTTCTGTAGGTGTAACAATTGATATACTCAGTCCTCAAGCAAACACTTGGTTAGTCAACAAATGTCATGCCCTCCACTGTAGCAGGAACCATGCCTCATAGGAAGTAGCCCTTTTCACCTTGCTGTAGAGCAGATCTTCCTCTTTTTGCACCATTGTTTTTATTCTTCACTTTTAATTTCCTCTTCTCAACTTTCTTTAGTCTGGCAAAAGATTCTGGGTTTGCTTTGCTCTTTGTCTGTTTACAGGATGGCTTAGAATCTTGGGCGAGCTTTTCAAGGCTGTTTTCCACTATCCATGTTATCTTCTTTCATCTATATCTATGTATATTCTTTCATATATACATATATATGAGGGGGGATACAAAAATAAAATTTATTTATAAAAAATGGTGTATTTATTCTTACATGTTTAATGTCAGTCACCTTCAAAGTACTTTCCATTTGATGTAATATACCTATTGAGACTTTTTTCCACTGCTCAAAACAGTTTTGAACTCATTGATTTTGATGCCTTTTAGTGCTTCTGCAGTTTTTTGTTTCACCTCTTCCACATCTGCAAAACATTTCCCTTTGAGATCTTTTCTCATACAGAGGAAATGAAAAAAAATGTCAGTTGGGGTGAAATTGGGTGAATAGAGAGGGTGGGGCACTAGGGTCATGCCATTTTTTGGTCAAAAACTGCTAAACACTCAGCACAGTGTGGACAGGTGCACCTGTGAATCACCCATCATGAAATGAGCACATGTGTTGAGTGTCCAAAAAATTTTTTACTGAAGCTGAAGGCAGCCTCTCACAACAACACCATCTGGCACACTGAGAGAGATGGGTTCCTAGAACACTAAACTAGCAGGGGAAGCCTTTACTATAAGGAGCCCACCTTCCAGGGATTTTGGGTCCCCCCTCATATATGCAGGCAAAGCGTGTGTGTGTGTGTGTTGCATGGGTAATGACTGGGAAAATGAAAATTTATTTAGAATAACAGCATTCCTTTATTTTCAACTATATTAAAAGCATTTGTTTGAAAGTTACTCATAAGATTCTCTTCACACACACTTTGAATTCAGTAGGGATTGTTACTCTTTGTTGTCATGAAGATTTATAATTTAAAAATTTCTTAGATTTTTTCCCAGAGAGTTTCCACAAACACATCTTTTAGTTTTTAGAAAATGAATATGGAATTAACATGACAGTCTCCTGTCCCACATACCCTGCCAGGATTATGTAACCCTTCATGAACACAGTTTACTGAGTACACCTCCCAGCTAATGGGCACAGTTCTGATAGTGTGAGGCAAATCCCCTCTCAGTGACATGGTCTGAGTCCTGAAATCAAAAGGACAGCCTCACTATTGACAATAGGATCTCCCCATTTGCCAGAACATCCCTTGAGGCATCAAAGTCCCTCCTCCTCACCCCTAAGACATGGAAGTCCCTATCTATGTCAGCCACGCACAGAGCATCAGCACTCCACTACTAATGTATGAATGCTGCATGTGAAAAATCTGCCATGCCCCATCTCTCTAAACTGCTCCCTCTACTGAACTTCCTTGACAGGTCCCCCCGACCCTGCTTTCACATCTCTAGACGGCCATGCCTGGCCTTCTTGGTCCAGATGCAGAGCCATCTGAAATCATTCTCTTGTGCCCTTTGTTAATTCTTCCCACCCCCAACCTCGGATAGCCACAGCTCACTTTTCTGTTTCTATAAGTTTGCCTTTTCCAGACTGTCATATAAATGGAATTATATATTATGCAGCCTTGGCTTCTTTCACTTAGGATGATGCATTTGAGAGTCATCTATAAAATTGAGTGGTAGAGGAACATTAGCCTGAAACAACTTCAGTTAGCTAGTTTATGAAGCTAACAAGAGGTGACCTAAAAGAAATAGAATTTTTTCTTTTAAAAAGTCAAAGAAACAACACTGATTTAGTGATTATTCCAAGGAGACAGACCTAAAAATTACAAGTGTAGATTATTTTATAGTAACTAATTAGATTGTGGAGATTATAAATACACACCTGTGGGGGGACGGCATCTTCTACTACCACTAAAAATCAACTAAAATGCTGGTTAAAATAACACAAGCACATCTGTTCAGATATATAATGCATGGCTGAACCAAAAGGAAAATAAGTGAAATCTGTCAGGGCCCAGAGTGATAAGTAAGTGCTGAAGTGCAGCTGCCTTGTGGTGGTGTTGCTGCAACAGGAAGTGGAACCCCTTGGGGGCCAGGAAACAGGGCTTTGGGCCTGAGACAGGTGGAACATAGGAATTCAGATTCCTCAGGTAGAGTCAAGACCCTCAAAGCACTTTAGCTCAGTAATGGGCTAGCTCAAAAAGAAAAAAAGAGAAAAAAGTCTGCTTTCAGCAAGAAGAGACTGCAAGAGCCAGTTGTTTGTGTTGGCCTTCGTTCTGCATGGGAATGAAAACGTCTCCCCTGAGAATTCTCCGAGTTTAGGTTAGAATTTGTATAACTGCCACGGTCTCAGAAGCCGACAGAAAGAACTTGGAGTGCCCCGTTGTTAAGAGAGCCCCAGGACCACTGGCAGAAGAAAATGCCTGTGGAGGATGATATTCCTGCCACCGGCTCCTCAGGCTTCCCAGAGGTTAACGTGAGCTGAGCATCTCACAACTGAGATGATAAAACAGATGAGAAAAAGGCCTGGTGAGCGAGAGTAGGTAGCATGAGCAGCCAAATCAGACTCCTCCCTCGTCCAGAACTTTAGCTCTTAGGAATTATGAGACATAGAGCATCTGTACATTTAAAATGTTGTAAAGAAATAAAAGATTACATTTAAAACTTGAACCAGAAGCTATCAAAATTGAACATGGAAATTTGTCAGAAGAACTTTTCAGAACAAAAATGAACAGTGAAAACAGCATATTAGATGCAACTGATTAGAGAATTCGTTGAACTGGAAGATAGCTCTGAAATAATTACTTAGAATGGAGAACAGAGGGACTAACAGATGGAAAATATGGAAGAATGAGTAAAGACATGGAAAATTTAATAAGATGGCATTACATTGCTGTTATAAAATGAGAAAAGAGTGAATTGGGGAAAGGCAGTTGTCTAAAAGTAATGGCTGAGATTATTTCCAGAACTGGTGACAGACAGAAAGTTTCAGATCAGGAAACACTATGAATACCAAGCAGGTTAAATCAAAAGAATTCCTTACATTGCAATAACAGACCTCTAAGGAACAAGAGAAGAGCTATCAGGCACAGACAACAGAAGCCTGTGAAATAATATATTCAGAGTTAAGAGAAAATGCTTTGAACCTAGAATTAATTCCCAACTAACTATTATCCTATATGAAAACAAAACAATTTGCCACCAAGTTCTTTCATCATGGAAAGAACTTCTAAAGTTTATATTTCAGATACAATAATAATAATAATAATCTGAGAAAGAATATCTGAAACATGAGAACTAAAGTGATTAAATAAATTATAACATTGGTAAATCTGAATAATAAAAACAATAACTGTTTAATCTGTGTCATTAAAAGCACAGAAAATAGAAATAAAATACTAGGCAATTACAATATGAGAGATGGGACCCATGTCATCAGAATTAAAGTGTTCCAGTATCCTCATATTGTTTGGCAGGATGTAAAGATAAAGTTTAAATAGTTCAAGTTAAATGTTAAAAAGTTAAAGAGCCATTTACTTGGAGAACTGAAGGTGAAGGTAAAAAGTGTGGAAGTTTCTTCTGATATCCTTGATGGTTAAAAAATCAAACACTAAGCCAACTTACCCCAAAAGAGAACACCACTAGCCCTAGATCGGGTGGTTCCATGGTGTTCTTACATGTTTATTAAATTTCTGATGGACCGTGCAGATTATTACCAAGAACACAGTATAACTTCTATACAAACAAGTGAAACTACAGAAATTCATTACTCTTCCACCAGGAAGCTCCATAAGAGGGCTTAACTGGGGCACAAGAGGATTGAGTTAAAAATGAGGAAAATGTTTTACAAGAGTTCTAACCTAGATGGCCTAAACCTGAGGGAATGTCCGTACCTGTCTCCTCATTACTGAATTAAAAAGCTGCTGCTGTTTGCTAGGAGGTTCATTTTACTTCCCATTACTCCCAACCTCATACTTAAAGCACTGGGAATTTCAAGTGTAGTATATTGAAGTAGACTTCAGTTTCTCTACATCATTCTTTACTTACTTCTGTATTCTGTATCAAACTATTTCAATTCTTTTGTAATCCTATAAAGTATTTCTTAACTAAATGAATATGGCTCAAGTGGATGGACCAACTCCTGTGACATCATACATAAGACAGTCCAACCTGTGCAACCCTAAATAAATGTATAGAGGAATTTAAAATGTGTGGCATTAACACAATACAGGACTATGTGAAGCAACTTACAACACTGGTCTTGTAGAGTAAGAAGGGGTCAGGCTCTGGATTGGCCATGTGATGGTGCACTGCCATCCAACAGATGATTGATCACTTATGTCTTGTTTCTTGAAGAACCTGGTTGTTGTACTGTTGTCATTGTGGTGTAGGTCTTGGGAGAGCTCTAATGCTTGTTGCCTTAGTGTTAATTGAAGATGGAATAAAACATGAACATGTGATCAAGTTCATAAGACAAAAGTAGAGTGGAGCTTTTAAAAGCAAACAATTTTGGGATTTGGAGAAGTATTTTCCTAAAATCTTGCTGCAGTCCCATAGATACCAGTAGTTGTAGAAATTAACATCACAATTAATAAAACTGGGCTGCCAGATATTATTGCCTTGGAAATGGAACTTCAGCCAGGCTCCAGTTTATCATCACTATTAACCAAAATGTAGGCTTGGCGAATGATAAGTCTAATGAAGCTTTTATGGGAGCATTGATAAGCAGTTTTATCAGCCTCAAGCTTGGCGGAATTTCAGCCTCTGCATTTGGATTATGAACAGCCTAGTTGGAAACTTGGCAAAACATTTCTTGCTGTTCAGCATTTAAAACATGCTTATCATTTTTATCAATTGACCTTTCCTGAAACCATGCAGTATTGAGTTATGTCTTCTTCAAATCTAGTTCCGTGCCTGAATCTTATCAAAATGTTAGAAATTTAGAGAGCGGGTGCTGAAATACCCGGCACAATACTTATATGTTTTTAATACCATACAGAATTAAAATCCAGGAACTATGAAAACCAGTGTAGATTGCCTGTGGTTTATCCCTTCATTCACTTCAAACATTGATAGTGGGGCTTTTATGGCTATTTGCCTGCTACCTTATGTTTATAGCTCCCATATTTAAAACAGTAGACATCAGGTTTGTGTAACCACTGATTTGGTTGGCTTTTGACCAAGTTTGTGATGATTTTTTAATGTCTTTCTATAAATCTAATTTTGTGCAGTTAGGAAAACCTCCATTTTGAAAATCATAAACCCCTGGTGGAAAAGTTCATGTAAAATCCACATTGTACAGAAGCACATATCTTTACTGTCTCCAGACAAAACGTCTGAAAACTGATTTAATGTTTGCACTTTGGGTACAACTTAAAAGAGAGGGCCTAAAAAAAGAGTGGGAGTAAGCTGTTAAAGGATTTTTAGCAAAATATTTTGCTTGTCTTGTGCAGGACATATGGAATATGCCCCCAAGAAAGATAAGTTAGGTTCTGCTAATGAATTGAACATATATCTAACATTTTATATCCTTGTTGAACTGTGTAATTTTATATTTGTATACTTAACAATTTGTCTTATTATATAATTGACAAAATGGTGCTGTGTATTGATGTTAATTCAATCATATATTTATATTGTCTGGATGTATAATTATAGTCTTTGGGAGAAATAATTTCTCAGTGTCCATCAGCTTGTAATAACTCAATGTAAGAGTTTAAATATCTAAATAAATATTGAAATGCAAAAAAATTAAAAAGTTCAAAGTAATTACTAAATACATGGAAATAGAATGCATAACTTCTAAAACAAGTTGGAAATCTTGAATTTAAAATTCAAAAGAAGGCATAAAAAGATAAAGCAGGTCAAAATAGAATGCAAGATTAAGATGGTAGCAATAATTTATACATATTAGTAATGCCCAAGCATCCATCAATAGATGAGTGGATAAAACAACTGTGAGACATATACATGGTGGAATACTACTCAGCCATAAAAAAGAAGAAAATTTTACACTTTGCAACAGTATGGATGGACCTGGACATTATGCTAAGTGAAATAAGCCAGTCAGAGAAACAAATACCATCTGATTTCACTCATGTAGAGTCTAATGGACAAACTGAACTAACAAGGAAAATGGGGACAGACTCATAGATGGAGAGCAGATGGCAGCTAGTGGCTGGCGGGGGAGAGGGTAGGTGGTGCAGGGACTGAGCAAAAAGGAAAAAGGGCTCATGGACACGGACAGCTGTGGTAATTGCTGTGGTGGCGGTATAAGGGGACTGAATGATAATGGGAAAAAGTACAATAAATATTAAATTTAAAAAATAGTAATCACAGAATGTAAATGGACTAAATCCTTTTCTTAGAATATAAGAATTATTTAATTAAATAAGATAAAGCCAGCTATATAGTATTTATGAAAGAGATACCTTAAAGTTATTCATAGTTATTTCAATTTATTGACTATATTCCCTATTCAACCCCCCACCATTTCAGAGTTATAATTCTGGAGAGGTTTGAATCCACTCAGCCTGCTAACTGAGTGACCCATTACCTTCTCTGACTCCCTCTTAGCTTCTCCTGTGATTAGATGGGAACTGAATTACCTTATTGGACTATCATAAATGAGAGAGTGCAAAAAGTACCTAAGAAAGTGCTTGACACAGGTTCAACTATCCATAAATGCTAGCCATTATTAGGAATACTTTTATTACTGTTACGTTAATTATCTGGGTTTGAGTGCACTGAGCAGTGAAATAGAGACTCCGTGAGAAGCAAGGCTGGGCTGGGCTGTGTGGTCTGCTACCCATTTGAAAGCTGTACTGCATGGAGGACTTTACTTCTCTGCTTTTTTTTTTTTTTTTTTTAAGGTAATCTTGAGACACATATTTTCTATCTACTGTTGTTTTAAAGGTCATCTTGAATTGATTCAGCTCCATATGGTTTAAGCATATCCCCTTTGTTAACCTGTATGTTAATATTTTGGTTGTTGACATTTGACAGTGTACTTATTCCAATAATTTTATCTTCAATGTAAGGAAATGTGAATTCTTAGAGAAAAAAAATAACTTCAGTAACCAGAGAATTTAATAGCAGTTTTATTTTAATTCTCCTAGTTATTTTGTATTAATTTTCCTGTAAATGTGTCCAGATGTGTATGCACTACATGGATCCTATTAACAAATTCTGTCAACTATTTGATAAATTATCGTCTGAAATTTTCTACTTCTGGACCTAGTTCTAGCCTGAAAGTATCAACCCTTTGCTTATAGTATGAATAGTTTAAATCAGTGAGACTAAGATTACAAGAGTCAAAGCCAGTTTAGAGTGACATATACTCTAAGAACCAACGTGAATTTGCCTTCTGTTTATTTTCAGCAGGTAATTTAACTTGTTTTCTTGTCCAGGAATAAATAAGTTCATAACATTTAGATGAGCCTTATATCTTATTTAGTGACTTTTCCTGTTTGGTCTGATTTCTCTCCTTTGTGCTTATATTTTCAGGCTCAGCTATGTGAATCATGCAGAGAACCTGGCCTCCAAGCTCCTACAATGTTCCCCAAAGAACAGACTATCGGCACAGGCTGCCTTGAACCATGAGTATTTTAGTGACCTGCCCCCACGGCTATGGGAACTGACTGATAGTGAGTAGGACAAATCCAGTCAAAGCAAGGACATCATTTTAACATCTATGTGTAACATACATGTAGAGAGATTGATGTTTACATGTGCATGCATGCATGTCTAAGATTATGTGCCTGTGAATGTGTGTGTGTGTGTATATACATATGTATGTACATTGTGTGTGTGTGTGTGTGTGTGTGTGTGTGTGTGTGTGTGTAGAGAGAGAGAGAGAACACAGGGGAAGGGGGCTGTGTGTGTGTATATTTAATGGAATCCTGCCATTCAAATGCCAGCTTACCAGACCCAGGAAGAAAATGGATTCCTTTTTTGCTATCTCTGCTGTGCAGTGTGCAGCCGCATGTCTTTGTATTTGATTATGTGTGTGTCCAAAAAAAAAAAATGATCTGAGCAGTCATAAAGGAAAAGGAAAATATGATTTACATATTTATGCATACAGTACTTTTTAACTGGCTGCAGTACAGAGGAGAAATGATTCATTTCTGTTTGATTCTCAGAGACCATCTTGGTGGTAACAATAACCTTAAAAAGGGCTGCTATGCAGTGAGTTGACGAATAGAGTTGGCAGTTGGCTAATGCACTGAATTGACATGTAAGAAACGGAGACATAATTCATTTTAACTACAAATGCTCTTAGTGTTCATACAGACAGATCTTCTCTAGATCTCTTGAAACAAAACACATCCCTGGGTGGGTTTTTTGTTTTGTTTTTACAAAAGTGTTCATATTTACACAGCCTCTTTCAATTACATTTTAAATATTTGGGGGAGGATTTATGGCTGGGAGATTCTCTCATCTTTCTTCCAAAGTGTGAAACAGAATTCTTGTGAAATTTCACAAAACATTTGCAGTAAGAACATTTTTGTTCAGTGGTGATTCGTTCTTTCCATATGCCAGTTAGAATTGTTTCTTCTCATTCTCATTGCCTTAAAATTAATATATTGCAGCCCTGGCTGGTGTGGCTCAGCAAATTGAGCTCCAGCCTTCGAACTAAAGGGTCACTGGTTCTATTCCCAGTCAGGGCACATGCCTGGGTTGCAGGCCACATTCCCAGTTGGGGGCGCGCAAGAGGCAACCACACATTGATATTTCTGTCCCTCTCTTTCTCCCTCCCTTCCCCTGTCTCTAAAAATAAATAAATAAAATATTTAAAAATTTTAATATACTGCATATGTGCATAGATATTTATAATATACTTATTAATCCTTTGATATACATCACTTAATGTAGACATACACAGTTATTTCTTTAATCTTTTAGACTTTGTACTTTCCCCCCCATTGTATCAGATTCTTCTTAACAATAGTAACACTTTTATTTTGGAACTAAGTCATAAGTAACAACTGCTCTTGGGTATCCCTCCCCTAAATTTTTTTTGATAATCCTATGATTAATTTGAATTACTTGTTTTAACCAAAAGTGACTGTAGATATATAATCCCCTACTCCCCCTAAGCTTTGTAAATCTTTTTTAACATTACATATTTTATATTCAGCCCTACTTCCTTTCTAAAAGTCTATCCACTGACCATTACTATCCCTGTTTTTAAAAAATTAAAGATGAAATCCCTATGGGAAAATAATTATTTGGTGACACATCTTTTTATACTGAAAAAATAATGATGCAAATGGGCTTATTAGTTTATGGCTCATCAAACTGAAACATGTAATTTGTTTTCCTTTTTAGTAAAACTTGTAACTTGATCTCACTCCTCCTTGGTAACATCTCAATCCCATCTGACTTGACGATTACATTTAAGCCCAGATTTTGATGGTCTATGAATTCTGAATTTTGTAGTTGTACTTTTCTGTTAATATGGACTTATTACCCACTTGCCACTTAGTTTATCTGCCAGTGGTTAAATCCAGTTTCTATCAGGAAGTAAATGCCTACACATTATCACTCAGTAGCAGCTGCCCGACGGAGACAGCCTTGCCCCATCATTGACAAGCACAATGTATGCAGAACACCAGAGGGGAATTAAAACCACAAAAAATACCTCAGGGTGGTATTTTTAATATGAGAATTTAATTTGTAATTTCACAGATTAAGAATTTTGGCTGCATTAATCCCTTTATCAGCTCACAGCAGGCTATTTGCAGAAGCATAACCATAAGGTGATATTCATTGGCAGAAACACGTCTTTGCATAACGTTAAACATCAGGAGCAGGGAAACCTTTTGAAGGGGGGAGAATAAAGATGAAAAAAATCATTATATTTTTTAAAGCAAGATTCTGCTAAATGCCTCTGGTAAAAATTTTGAGTTACAGAAATGCTATTTCCGTGTCCAGTAGATAATCATTATGAAGCATAAATCCAGTCTCAAGAAAGGACAATCCCAGTATTAAATACTACAGTCATTTCCATTTTGAACAACATGGTAATCCTTGTAAACATGTTTACAAAACAAAGAATTCCAAGACTTTGGAGACTTTGGAGACTAGTTTTGGTAACTTATCTAGGTTCATATTCTGCAGACTATATTTAGACATTCTTAACATTCAATTTTACATTAGAATGCAGTCTTATAAAAGTTCACTACCTGGCAAATGGCAGTAGAGGTGGCAATACCCTCATGTGCTTCCTTTTTGAGATTTGGTAGGAGGTCCACCTGGGAAGATATGTCACAGAACCAATAAATGGATTGTTTTAGCAACTAGGTCATGGTTTAGATTCATCAGTTCCAGGAACCTCAGTGCATTGTCTGCCCAAGCTCTGCTATTAAAAAAAAATACCACGGACAGAAAGTGGCGGTGGTCTTAAACAACAAAACATTTCTTCACACTTCTGGGGGCTGGAAAGTCTCAGATCAAAGTGCTGGCAAATTGGGTTCCTGGTGAGATTGTCTTTCTGACTGTGGACAGCTATCTTACTGTATCTTTGCGGCAGAAAGAGTGCTCTTCTTTCTTCCTCTTGCTAAAAAGCTGCTAATCTCAGGAGAGTCCCACCCTCATGACCTCATCTGGCTATAATTCTTACTCAAAACCCCACCTCCAAATACCATCACACTGTGGGTTAAAGGCTTCAACATATAAATTTGGAGGACACATTTCAGTCCAGAGCACTTACATTTTTAAAGACAGCTCATAGCATTTTTTAAAAAGAATGTCCACAAAAAGAAGACATTTATGTAAGCAGAAACTGAAACCAGAAAAAAAAAAAGGAAGAGGAGTAAAATAAAAGTAAGTTCAGAGTGGGCTCAAGCTTTCTTGGCCTCTTTAATATATCAGACCCTGAGAGAAGAGTATCAAGTATGGTCAGAGTCTCAGTTACATAGAACATTGCAATCACTTTGTGGATTATATATAAAAATGAAGTTGTATACTTATGCCAGACTCTTATTTGCTTTGGAAGAACATATAACAATAGAGCACTTTTCTTTATTTTACTATTCTTTAAAACCTCACCTGTTTACATAATACCAAAATTTAGAAGTAATGTATTAGTGTGCCAGAGAAGCAGGAATTACAAATTTATCAAGCAAGAAAAATGATACAGTTACCTGGGGATCTCGCAGTTAAAGCCGACTAATTCTGATGGCATCTTGTCATTCGCCCTCTGTCCTGAAACCCCAACAGCCTTGTCCCACTTCTTCACAAAGATTTAATTGCAAGGAAGTACATGGAAGGCTGATTTGGAAGAAATTCATTACTTTTCCCCAATACACTGTAAGGCATTCTCCTGTGTATACTATCAAGTCACATAAATTATTGAAGCTGAGCTACCCTTGTCAAAGTAAATGAACAAAATACACTTCACAGCATAGAGTCCTTGATTTTATTACTTTCATTTGCTAATTCACAAAATTCAGATTTGCAGTAAAAGAAGGCCAACAAATTAGTGTAGTGTGAAAAGCCCTGGACTGGGAATCAGACCTCCTGGATTCTGGCTTCAGCTTTGCTGTTAAGTAGCTGGGCAACTTTGTCCAAATATCTTATTCTCTGTGCACTTCTGATTTCTCACTTAAAAAAGTGCTCCATCTGGAATGTTTATAGGTTTTCCTACATGTTCCTAAATATGTCCTCCGTATTACCCTAAAATGATAGTATGCCATTAATGTAGCTCCATGTCATCTTTTAGAAAAAATAAAACAAGCACACCCAATTCAAATATATTTGCTGTCTCCAATTCCTAGATTTCTGTCCCATCATAAATCCTTTTGAACCAGCCTTTTGCACCCAAGACTCCAAAACCACTGTTTTCAGTTGACCACCATCTCCTCTTAGTAGCATTTCCTTTACTTGGATTCTAGGACAGATCTCTCCCATGGTTTTCCGTTTGCTTCTACTCCTCAGGCTCCTGTGGATTTCTTCTAATCTGCCAGACGTCTCACTGTTAGAGTGCCCCACCGCTTAATCCTCAAATCTTTCTATCTACAATTCACTCCACAGAGCCCAGATGATCTCATCTAGTCCCATGATTTAGATATCATTGACAGCTTCCAAGTTTACATCTCCAGTCCCATCGTCCCTGACTCCAGATTGCATTGCCAGCTGACTAGTCAAATTCTCCATTTGGCTATCTACAAGACATCTCAAATTTTGTATTACCAAAACTCAACTCCTGATCTTTTCCTCCAGACTTCCTCCTTCTGTAGTCTTCCCCTTGACAATAAATGACAACATTGTTCTTCCAGCTAATGAAAATTACCTGACACCTTCTTTTGTCACATCCATACTCGCTTCTTCTGCAGACCCTGTTGGTATTAGCTTCAAAATATGGGGTCTGTCCATAATGTATCCAGCTATGTACTATGAAAAATAAACACTTATTGAAGAAGATACAAGATCCAAGGAACATTGTACCTGGGACGACACTTCAGTCCCCTTCCAAGTAGGCACCTTGGGACCTCACACAGTTCTCCCAGTCACCGTCAGCTGCCCAGTCGTATTTTCCTAAATCTCATCAGTGGCCTGAAATCTCTTCCCTTTCAAAGGTGATTTTAGTTTTCGGAAAAGCCAGAAGTCCTAGGGCACCAAATATGAGCTTTAGGGGGTCTGAGTCACCTGGGTGATTTGATGTTTCATCAGAAGACTCTTCATGAGATGTGATGCATGAGCAGACATGTTGTTGTGATAAAGCTACAAATCACCAGCTGCCCATAGCTGTGGCCTTCTGAATGATTTGAATAATTTCCATATCGAATGTTCAAGCTTATTACAAAATTTGATGCAGATTCATTGCTGTACTCGCTCAGTCATTTTGAGTGTGATGACCACACAGTACACATGCTCACTCAGTGGAGTCTACCACCCCACTGACTAGTACAGTGAAGTCATCATTGCTCACAATGCGCATTCCAGTCCACTCCTTGGCTGCCAGAGTACATCAGTGTCGCACAAACCATTCTCGTTATGTTAATAATGGTTGGACTTTTTCGGGACTGACCTCGTATATCCAGAATCACACCTCTTTTCACTTCTCCACGGCTATCACTGTGTTCCAAATCACTCACTATCTTCTTTCATCTGTATTTTTTTTTTTCAGTTTTTCTTACTTTTAATTTATTCTGTACTGGCTTCGGGTATATACATAGTGGCTAGACAATCGTATATTTAACAAAGTCCCCCCTCCCCCATATTTCCAGTGCCCACCTGACACCATACATAGTTATCACAATATTATTGACTCTGTTCCCTATACTGTCCCCTACATCCCTGTCACTACCAATCTGCACTTCTCAGTCCCTTCACCTTTTCATCCAGTCCCCCAACCTTCCTCCCCTCTGGCAGCCATCAGTCTGTTCTCTGTATATATGAGTCTAGTTCTCTTTTGTTTGTTAGTTTATTTTGTTCATTAGATTCCACATATAAGTGAAATCATGTGGTATTTGTCTTTCTCCGACTGGCTTATTTCACTGAGTATAATGTCCTGTAGGTCCATCCTCACTGTCACAAAGGGTAAGAATTCCCTCTTTTTTATGGATGAGTAATATTCTGTTGTATATATGTATCACAGCTTTTCTTTTTATCACTTGACACCTGTATTTTTACAATAGCCTCCTAACTGTTTTGCCTTCTTTTCTTCTTGCTCCTGAGAGTCAACTCTTGTTGTTTCCTCTTTCTAGGTTAGTACTTCCTGTTCCTCTAGACAGGCATGGCTTGCCCTCTTCCCTCCTTTGGGTTTCTGCTCAAATGTACCTATGTGTCCAGTTTCTCTTCCTTGACTTATTTTTCATCATAACATTTACTACTAGCTGATATTTTATATTTGTTTGATTGTCTTCATCTGTCTCCCCCAGATCATTCTAATTTATGCACTGCAGGATTCTGAAGTCCTAGAACAGTGTGGGGCTCAATAAACATTTCTTTAATGAATGAATGAAAGTATGGCACAAAGAAAAGAAAAAGTAGCCCTGGCCAGGTGGCCCAATTGTCCCATACACCAAAAGATTGTAGGTTCTATTTCCCTCATATACCGAAGTTGCAGGTTTAATCCCTGGTCAGAGTGCATACAGGAGGCAACTGATCTCTCTCTCTCTCTTTCTCTTCCCCTCCCCCTTCCTCTCTCTCTAGGATCAATAATAAAAAATAGCCTTAAGTGAAGATTAAGAAAGAGAAAGAGAGGAAGGGAAGAAAGAAGGAAGAAGGAAGGAAGAAAAGGAAGGGCAGGCAATATGTTGCTTTCATCAACTGAGCCGTAATTCTGAGGGGAAGGCAGACTGTCCAGTCATATGTGTGTGTGAATCTCTGTACATGTGTTTATGGCTGTGATTACTTGATTTTCAGAAGCCAATACATGCCATAATGTTCCCTAGCCCAGACAGTCAAAATTGCAGCTCACTATCCATTTTTAAGAGAACATTATAAATACATCAATACACATGTAAATGATAATTTTTCATTCTGTCCACAGTGTCTTCTATTTTTACCGTCCCAAATGTAAGATTGCAACCAGAATCTGGAGAAAGCATGCGGGCCTTTGGGAAAAACAATAGTTATGGCAAAAGTCTATCAAATAGCAAGCACTGATGAGCACAGCATTCTCAAGAGAGCACAGGTAAGATGACCCACTTTACTTGGAAAGTAGTATTGAAAACATATCAAAGAGATCTTTTAAATGAAATATTTCAGGTTCATTTTTCCCCATCATATAAGTCTCTTGTGTTCATGATGGCATTCATCACAGATTCTACTGAGGCAGAGTACAGTCTGTCATTTGCATGTTTTTCAGCACTTCCAGATTCTAACCAAAATTGTACTTCATTTATATAGTTAGGAGCAAACCATTTAGTCATAAGCAAGGCATTTTGACTATTTGCACCTTCTTCATTGAGGTGAGATAAAGGTTAACCTTTGGGCTGTATCTAAGCAACAGATCTGCTTTTTTGGACCCACATAATTTTTTGAAATTAGTTGCTCTCATTCAAAAATGGGGAGATTTTGTACAACATCCGGATTTCTGGCTTTCCTTGAAAAACCCAGCAACTCTGCAATACCACACTCCCAATCCTGCCTGGAGTCTGAGTCTGATTGAGTGGTGGCTGCTGCCCTTGGGAAGCACCTGTGCTTCCTGCTTTTGCACAACAACATGGGAGCCACTTTGCCCAATTCTGATTCTGTCCGGCCCCTAGTACAGACCGTATCATGGTGAAGCTTTTCTTTCTTTCCTCTATGGTGCTCTGACCACTACTGTTCTGCAGATGGGAAGCCTCGTCTAAACCCGGCTGTCTCCGGGCACATCAGCCTGTCCCCATCATCACACATGCTTCACAGAAACGAGCGTAAGGCAGCAGCTTCTGAAAAGGCCATGTTCCTTTTTATTGCCAGATGGAAATGTCTGGGTTTTTGGAATTGTGTGCTCCTGCATAGATAACTTTTTATTCAATGTCACATAACCCTCTCAAGCAAATAGAGAACCAACTTTTTTTGTGGGGAGAGCGTTTGATTTGGCTAGTCCATATTTGTTCCTTGCTCATGTGGATGTTCAGTAATTCAACATTCAAGCGGATCGGAGTTATGCATATAGCATTGCAGGAGCTCCTCTTTCTTCCTCTGAATTAGTATGAAATTGATTAACAGGCTGAATTGTCAGCCTGGCTAAGAGAGCAAATTAAATTGTCCACCTTGCCCTGGCTAGGTGGCTCAGTTGGTTGGAGTGTCATCCTGCAGACCCCAATGGTTTCAGGTTCAATCCCCGGTCAGGGCACATGCTTAGGTTGTAGGTTCAATCCCCAGTCAATTCCCAGTCAGGGTGGATAGAGGAGGCAACAGATCTATGTTCTCTCTCTCTGTGTCTCTCTGTCTCTCTCTCTGTCTCTCTGTCTCTCTCTCCCTCTCTCCCTCCCTCCCTCCCCTTCCTATCCCTCCCTCCCTCTTTCCCTCTCCAAAATCAATAAAAATATGTCCTTAGGTGAGGATAATAAAGAAAAATTGTCCCCCTTGTCTTGTGGGTGAAATGCCAGTACCTTGAGCTACTTGTGAACTTAGGTCTTTTACATGCTTTCAGCATGGGAGCCAAAGCTGGCTTCTCAAGAGTATGGCGATGAGTTACCAATGGCTGGAGAGAAAAGATCCCCAGGTTAAAGGGGATGTGTAAATGCAGGTCAGGAATAGTCAGGAAATGTTACTCGTAAACTTGCCACTTCGTTTGTTGGTATGAGTGAGATTCTTCATTCTTCAGGTTACTTTTCCCTGCTGGATACAAGGCTACCTAGAAGCACAACCTGACTGCCCTGTAGCCTTTGTACTCCCGATCTGAAGTTCAACTGGTCAGACACGGAGTGAGTGGGGTTGGGATTTTTACCAGATACCTCCTGGTTCTAAGAATGGTTTTAATTCATGAGGGTTGCAGCATAGGCTTTTTAAAGTATTTAACCTGCATTACCATAATGAGGGCCCCTGGCTTTATAAATCCTTCACCCAATTCAGTAGAACAAAACAAAAAGCAGACTTCATTGGGGCTGCTCTCTCATACACACATGTACACAAGCAAGTATGAATTTCAATTACAAGGCTGTATTCTTTCTTCTCTGCTCTCTGTGACCAAGCCTGGCCAGTCCAAGTTGCTAGAATGAGTGTCAGGCCAGCTTCCTGTAAAATCAAATCAAACTCACAGAACAGAAGCATAGCCCATAAGGACTCAAACATTAATTGAAAAAAGATTTTAAAAGGTGCTCAGACTGCAATCTTTAGTATTTGAAAGCCTTTTTTAAAAAATGTATTTTCTTTGCAGTATATTTTTAAAACTAATTTAAGGTTATATCTGCATGGTGGAAGCTCTTCCTCTAGAATTATTTGATAATGATACAGATATTATCTCTATGAGTTTTGTCTTTTTCACATCAACTTGTAAAGCTTTAATACCAGTATTGTTTTTGTTGTTCTCTTCCAAATCTAAATACCTCAGCTTGATTCAACATGATATTGAGAAAACATCTAAATTTTTTTTTTCTCAGAAAAGCTGCAAGGAGGCTGGATTCTAAAAGTTTTCTGTCAGCAGCAGAAGAAATTATTTTAATTTCTCCTCTGTGTGGATTTTAAATATTAATCAAATGGGGCCATCTTAGAAATAAAAATACATATCCTATATATTGTCCTAATACATCCTGTACAACAGAACTTATTCTGACCAATAGTTGAATATCAAATTGTAGTCATATAGAGCAAAATATATACATAAATAAAGGTATTTATAGAAAAAAACATAGAATCTCCTAGATTTCAGTTTTGTTGTTGATGAATTAACTGTCTAGAACAGGGTGTGGCATCTTAAGTTTTCGTCAGCTGTCCCAATTCTTTGTAAATTCCAGAAGCATTGGGAAGGAGAGGGAAGGGGAAGAGGTTGGGAGCTCAAGTAGGCTAAGACTAGGCTAAGGCTAGCATTTCAACTGCCTCTCTTGGGACTTAAGACAAAGGGAAATACATTGTATCACTTTTGTTTTTGAAATGAGGGAGGATTGATAGACAGGAGTGTTGCAGGTCCTAATTTTTTCCAAGTACCTACATGCCAAATTGTTTCTATACTTGCATACTAAGGTCACTTCATTATTTAGTTAAAAGACTGGATTTGCATAAACTGGATAATGAGAAGCATGTTCCTTTACAGCAGAAAGCAATTCGGGTTTCAGAGTCCTGTGACCAAATTGAATAAAAAGAAAAACCACATGCAGCCAAGTTAAACATGGGACAGGTGCCATGACGACCAACATGGTGTGCTTCCTGCATTTTGTCATCCTCTAAAGATATTAACAGACTCAGGATTTCATAGATTTATCAGCACTGAAGGGTAAGACCCCCTTAACGTCTGAGGGAGCCTTAAATGTGCAGAGAAATTTCCCCAAGGAAAAAGCTAGAAGCTGTACTGCATTGACTACCACATCCATCAGTATCACTTCTCTGCAAACACAGCCCTATGCTGAGCTTAATTTTCCAGTTATTCTAAACAGACAGGAAGTGCACGGTCGCTCTATTTCCTACTGATTTTGCTGAATACAAGAAATAAGAATGGCCTCTTAATTTTTTAGACAGATGTTTTATAATTTTTTCTGAAATGATATGTGTTCATTGTGGTACATCTCTTTTTAATGAATCAGCTGGACTTCAGACCCTGTTAAATTTGTAATGCATATACAGCTATCTGTCTAATGCATGAAAAAATTGTATTTGGTTCAAGTGCAAGAAGTTAACTGCATGGGTATTTTGTGGACTTCCCCTTGCCTTCTAGAATATTATCCTTGCTAATCAACATTATTTAAGTATTATATGACAATGGAAAAAGAAGTGTTAGACTCTCTCTGCTTGACTTATTCATCAAGCAATAATTAACTAAAAGTAGTCTTCCAGGTAAACAAAGTAGAATGCATAAATCGCTTAAGAATTTTAATTAAATAAGGTAAAGATTTTTTAAAAAGCAAACTCCAAACAATATACACTGCATTGGTGCTGGACATTCAGGAGAGCTGAGCTCTCACACCCTGGGTTGCCAAAACCCTGGGGATTCTTTTTTTTAATCTAGGTTCCTGGGGTCCATGAATCTACATTTTAAAGAACCTCAAAGGATAGTGATGCAGGTATCTTTGAACTACATATAATGGAATATTTAGTCAGGATCAAAAATTGTATATTTATAAAGTAAAATAATCAACTATTTGATATAGACAAACTAGGAAAATCTACCCTAACCCTTCCTTTTTTTAAGGAAGAGTAATGTAGACTTGTGCTAATAAGATAACCACTAGCCACACGTGGCTTTTTAAATTTAATTTAATTTAAGTTAAGTTAAATTAAATACCAATTTTGTTACCTCAGTAGCAATACCACATTTCAAGTGCTCAGTAGCCACAAGTAGCTAGTGGCTACCTTATTAGATGGGGCGAATATAGAACCTTCCCAACATAACAGAACAGTCTAGTGGACAACTGGTGACAAGCATTTCTCCTGCCTGCTGTTAAAGGAGGCGTCAGGAAAGTTAAACAGTAAAAGTATCTGTCAGCTCCAGATTATAGCCACTTAAAAGAAGCTCCAAATGCTTGAGGAAGAGAAACTCTCAAATGAGGAAAGAGGCAGGTAGCAAAGTGAGAGGAACAGAGACGGGTGTGTGAGAGTGACAGAAAGAGCTTTGACACCAGAACCGGACAGACGACAGGAAAGTGGGTTTGGGGATCTTTCAGGGGAAGGAGACACGGTCAGGTTTCCTCAGTGAATGGTGGCCTTTGTTGACATTGCTCTGGGGAGTAAGGAGGAACAGGTTGACAGTCTCTGTAGATGCCCCAAATCTGAATGTCTCTCAGAATCTAGCAGGAGCTTTAGTTTGTCAACCAGCTCAACGCTACCTCAGCTCTGCTCCCTGGCCCGGGAGAAACACCGATCTATTGCCCTCCTTCATGTAGCTCCATTTTCCTGTCACTGTACCACAAACATTGCTTTCATCTTCTCATCCCATAGCTAGCTGCTGCTGACTTGCCTCCACTGGGGCAAGAATCCCACTTATTGTCGTTCCTCTCAGTCTCTCTTGTTCTGGGGCAATCTATGACTGACCTCCTTCCCTCAGATTCGGTTCATCCTCAGAAGCAGTTCAGATTGGTGCAGTAATCATCATGAAGTAGAGAGCAAGGCGTCCAACAAGGCTGTCTAGTGAGTCACCCCCAGAAGCTGCTGACAGACTGTGGACTACCCTGGGTCAGGTGCGGAGCCCTGATTCAGTCAGCTGAGCTGTGACCTGGGTGGCCAACCTTTTCCTAAGGACCTGCTCAGAAGAGGGCTCTGGGCTTAGCAGTCTCTGAAGCTTCTGGGAAGCAAGCAGTATAGTCTGAAGGTACCATGCCTGGCCACACTACCTGGGAAAAAATCAGACCAGTCCAGAGGGACACTCCAGTGTGCATGAAGTAACAACATTCTCATTGTAGGATATTTTTGTCTAAAGGTCTTTTCAAGGCCATGTTGCATTTTCTCAACTATCGATGCAAAAGGAGATAATGTCAGTTAGTATTATCACACTGTAAGAAATTCAAGGGTTGGATCTAGCTTTCTTTCAGTAGTAGCAGGAAGTCTTCTGATTTTTTTTTCTGCAAGAACTGTTCTTTTTCTGCATGATCCTGCAAATTTTTTCCCCATCAAACAACTACATTTTTATTCTCTGTTGTCTTATGTAGTTGACAAGACTAGTTCTGGAAATAACAGGGAGAAAGGGAAACAAACCTTAGTGTTCCTCGAAGGTTTTATCTGAAAGGATCCCTGGTTTTTGTCATTACCCCTACATTGCCACAGATTAAAAAATATATCTTATTTGGAAATTGACAGTGCTTCAAACCACAAACACATAATGCGTATGAACCAACACCACCACCACCCCGCCCCCGACAGAGAAGAGGCTGGAAAGTTGTTTAGTGTCCACACCCCACCTCCAACTCTTTCCTTAGTTTCCCCTCTACCCTGGAGTCTGTTATCTCCTCTAAACTCTGATGCAGCTTAATAGACTATGGAAGTTTCTCTCTTCTCCCCTTCCTCACTGCTTTCTGCCTCTCCATTGTGCCCTTTCTGTGAGTCACCTCTGGTCTGCACTCTGCACCATCGCCACCAGTCCCATGTAGGGGTTCACAAAGGACTCCAAGGCCTTTACTATCTTATCTGCTTGCTCATGTCCTGGGATTGTGACGAAGCAGAATGAAAATAAAGGTGAATATAGGTATCTTGCTTCATTCAGAGTTCATTTTTAAGTATTTATTCAATTTTTTAATGTTGACTTAATTTCCGATTTACAGACAAGTTGCAAGAATAGTACAAAGAATTCCTGACACCCTTTACTCACTTTCCCCAAATGTTTGCCTTTTCAGTATTTGCTATATTATATTCCTTCTCTCTCTCACACACACACACGCACATACACAAGTGTGTGCACATAAATGTTGTTTTGCCAAATCATTGTTTTAACTCACATGACACTACACTACCTTTAAATGCTTTCAGTATGTTTTTCTTAAGAATTCAGAGTGATATTTTTTAATTTAAAATAAGAATAGTTTTGCCCTTGCTTTCCCTTTTCCCTTCTCTGATTGAAAGTTTTTAAAAGCAAACTGGCTAACCAAGAAGAAATGTTTGATACTTCACAAATTGGTTCATCAGCCCACAGATGCTCAAAAATTGGCTATATTTTTGTGATTCAATGTTTCAGGTCAGATGAGCTTTCAAAATGGGGGGTTGGGGTAGCACTGCAACTTGTATCTCAGTCTTTGTAAAACCCAAATTAATTTCTTAGGGACTATTTAGCCAGCAGCATAATATGAGTGAAGCTTTCTTATAAAAATAGTAGGCGGATGATGTGATGTGGCTAGTAAGCAAGATGTCTACCACAATGCTTGGCCAAACTGTGATAAAGTTAGCACTGACATATATTATAACAGGTAGTTATAATCAGTTCAGGTGCTATTTTTCCTTTTTATTTAATGTAGATTCTTATAGATTTGGGATACAGAGGGAATCGTCTATGCCCTAAGTGCACTGTATTGTATTATTAATACCAGTATAGCATCTGAGTCCCACTAGACAGTCTTTGTGGTCTGTGGATACCCTAAGAAGTGTCTGAGCATAAAAGGAGGCTGTTTGAGTTGAAGTGGGCTGATGGTCTGGGATGACATTTGAATGCATGGAGGACAATGTCTAAATGATAATGTTGAGAAAGGAAGGCAAAAAGAAGCTTGAAACTATTCCCATTGTCCCGCAATGCTCATCACTCTTCCTGAGATGTTCCTCATGTGAGAGCTTTGTCTGGGTAGAATTGGGGAGTGGGATTAGGGAGGACACACACTGAGGCTCTGAGACAAAAGCCAGGGATTCAGGTCCTTAGACACATTAAAATTCTAGACAGTAGCAGATGTAATGAAAAGCACAACACAAATATATTTCAAGTCTAGCAAACTTAAACATTTTAGCTAAATTATTACAAGTGTATTTAACAATGTTTGCAATACTCTGAGATGCTTCTCTGAATAAAGCTTCTAAAAACATCCAGTCAGTTGTACAAATGAATAATTTACCAAGTCTCTTTTGGAATTTAGGATAGCTGTTCCCTCTACCAACACATGCACACACATACACACACACACACACTGTACACTCACATACATACACTCTGTACACTCACAGCCAAATAGAGCAATTTTTCTAGTCCTAGAGATACTAGGATAACATCATAGATTAGTCAAAGGGCTGCTTTTCCACCTAAGGAAATAATGCACAAGGTCTCAAACAAAAAACAACATAAAAGTTGGAGAAATTGATAGAAATTCAACTCATAAGAAATATCACCATGTATGCCAGCCGTGAAATCAAATACTGTGGCTGTTAACTTCCATACTTGGGTGAATTTTTTCCCTTTAAATTATTACCATTCTTTTAATGTAGTTTGCATTATGTATAGTGCCCTTGGATTTTTAATTGCTCTGGATTATCATTTTCAATGCAATTAGTAAAATGCCCTCAATTACATATAATTATTACTGTAAATGGGGCTACTGGCCTAATTACTATAAACGAGGAAAGATATGTGATTATCATGTGCAATTAATTCATGTACAGTATTTATTTTCCATTATTACATACAATGGTGTAATGATTAATTATATTGTATCATTCCTTGGTCAACAAATCTACTTTACATTAAGATACCTAGAATTGTGATCCATTGTCAAAGACCCCTGTACCCAATCTTTTTTCCTACGGTAATTGAGTTGCTCCGATTGTGCACAGGCAAAAACAATCTGGAAGGAGAACAATCAATTTGACCTCCATTGATTAGCAATGCCCAGGTTATCCTGTGTTTTCAGTGTTAAGTTCTTTGTGAGCCCAATACCAAGTTCTATCATACCCGTTTGTTTTAATGTAAATAAACAAAAATGAACATCCCTAAATGATGGTAACGTTTAAAACATGCCTGAGGGTGGGGGTGGAGGAAGGAGGTTGTTCCTTCGTTGTGGCAAACGTGATGATCACCCCTAGTTCACAAATGCACACTTAACACATAATTAATTCTGCAGAAGGACGCTTTTTGACAGAGTGGGATTATGAGAATTGCATACTGATAGTGGCAGAAGGAATAAATTTCTTTTCTCTACGTCAGGTAGGGTGTTCTTGTGCTCTTCAGAAACAGGCACATCTCAGAGGTGTTGCTCTCAAAATGATCTCAGGATGGAAAGAAATCAGTAATTACAGAGCCAGGCATTCAGCTGTGTCCTAATTTTCCCACCAGTTTTCAGTGTTTCAGCTGCCTCAGAGACTTAAAGTATTCTCATTAGGTAGCTGCAGAGGCAGCCGCTTGCCTACTCCCTCATTCTCTCACTCTCATTTCCTTTTCTTTCTTTCTTTCTTTTTTTTTTTTTTTTTTTCCCATTCCTGCCTTGGGAGTGACTGTGAAGATCATTTGCAGGAATGATTGGCAGGTTAGAGGATTCGATCAGATGAGTTCCTCTTAGTGCAGGTCAAAAAGGCTAGTTAGCAGGAGCTGTCGAAAAATGCCAGCAGCATTCGAAATGGGAAATGTCATGACTTCCAGGCAGGGGGTGCCACCTGAAACAGAAAGCCCCCAGCTCATTAGCAAGTTACAGGACGCGGGCTTAACTGGAGGGAGCAGAGAAGGAAAGATAATACCCAATAGGAAAAATGATTGTGAAGTGGAATTGATTTCATGTATAATTTGTTTATCACTAGAGGGGACAAATGCTGTCCTTCTGACATGAGCAGAGAAGTGTGGACTGTGAATGAAGCCACTTAGCATAATCTCCAGGTTGAGCTTTGGGTTTAAAGAATGCAAACTTCTTTATTCTTAACTGTGGAAATGATCAGGTCATGTTACATTAATTAAAGCTGACATACTCTCAAATGTTTTATCTGGGCGATGTGGCAATTCAACAGAAACAGAGATGGGCAACTTTAGAAAATAAGAGGGATTTTTTTTTTTTTTTTTTCCCTCTGCTGATGTGGAAGACTAGTTCAGTTGCATACTGAATTACAACAGGGCTGTGGTAAACGAGGCTGCACAAATCAAACCTGGGCCTCCTGATTCTTACACAAACCCTTTGGGAGATTTAGATCTAATCCATGTTAAAATATATTTGTATATTTTAGAATATGACTATCATATTTTGGTACAATGCTAAAATTTTAATCTGTTTTTCGAAGAAGGGGAAGCTCTCCAATTTCATTACTTCCTAGTTGTCAGTTCATCTAGCACTGGATATTTTACCATAAGCTCAGCAACTTACAGTAGCCATATTTACAAACAAAAGGAAGCTACAAATGTATCCTAACAGGAACAGTTGATGTGCAATTTATAAAAGGAGAATGTGGTGGCAAAACAGAAAATAATATTGCCTAGTATGTACTCAGACTAAACTCCAAATTTATAAGTGGCAGTATTTTTACAATATGTTAAATGGGCTTTAGTGTAAAGCCCTTTTCTACATATATTCCAATAGAAAATGTTTCTTCTTTTGATAAGACACTTTTATGATATCATTTACTTTCACATGGAGGTCTTCATTTGTTATTTTAAGTCGCAAATGCCACAGCTGTAACTCTTCCTGGCTGAGCACTAAAAGATGTTTACTTAGCATCCAGATTTCGGTTAAGACATATTTTCAAAATGTCTTTGCCTAGAGTTTCTCTTTTCTCTTAAATATTGAGACAGTTTATGAGGCAGTTATGAAATAGCCAAAGCTTGTTTTATCAAGCAGCCTCAGACTGCTGCCTTAAGTGAATAGGAATCCTAAAACCTCCTAGTCAAAACACTGGTGGAAAATTCATTCTGTTCTGTATCCAGCATAAAAAGCTTAGTATTAAGCTACTGAGTGTAGCTGTCAGGATGTACTGTGTCAGTAGTTTTGTCAAGTCTAAAATTTTCAACATCAGTGTGAATCCACTCATCCCCTCATTTGGGAGTTTTATTGTGTGGTCCAAAAGCTGGCCTTTGAAAAAATAAAATTATGAAATACTATTTGAAATGGTTCATCTACAGTTAAGTTTTTTTTTATTCTTCCACAGTAACTCAGTTTGTTAGTAACTGACAGATTTATTATAAAAATGAATAAATCAACTATTTTAAGAGAAAACATTGTGAAGAATTTTTTTTTTAAAGAGAATTGGGTCTATGTTGTGTCCAAGTGGATTTCCAAGTTTTAGTCTAGCTTTAAGTAAGATGTCCTCACCTCTCAAGAAGGGCAAGCCACAGGTATGTGGCAGTCAGAGCCAGAGGCGAATGGCAGTGTCTGTGCACACCTCCTCTCACTGCCCGCCCCTTTCCCCATTCCCTGCCCTCTACCTGGCCTTCCTCTCCCCTAATCTCACAGTCTTCTCAGTGAACCCCCTCTCCATTCCCTGAAGTGGTATCTGATACATATTGACATTCATCTATTTATCATTCCCTGTGTTGAATCGTTTCACACTATGGATTGAGTGACCCTCTTGTTAAAATTTCACCTTCAGATTTGTGGGTTCCCCTAGTACAGATCCCTAGGTTCCAAAGAAATGGCATCCTATATTGTCCTCTATATCAGCAGTTCTCAACGTGTGGTTCATATACCCTGGGGATTCCCAGAGACTCCATGGGGTCAAAACCGTTTTCATTATAATACTGAGATGTTCTTTGCCTTTTGCACTGTGTTGATATTTGCACTGAGGGTACAAAAGCAAGGTAGCCTGAATCAAGGCAGTGGCACCAACCCGTATTCCTAGGCACTGCTTCCTTTACCGCCACACAATGGTGATGTTTTTAAAAGTCATTTTCACTTAATAAGAGGTAAAAATTATTAATTTTGTTAGATCTGTCCCTTTGAGTAAATGTCTTTAGAATTTGGGGTGACTCAATGGGAAGTTTGCATAAACCATCTCCACTGTAGACCTAATTACCAAGGCTGTGTCAGGAAAAGCTTTGGTGCAGGTATTTGAGTTGCAAGGTGAACAAGCTGTTTTTCATTTGCTGAAACATGGTCTTCAGCTTGAAAGAACGACTGACAGAGAAATCTGGTTATTTAACCTGGGATATTTGGCAACCATTTTCTTAAAAGTAATAAAAAGTGAGCCTGTCACCCGAGGAAAACAACTCGTAGTACTTGTTGCCAATGACAAAATTAAAGCTTTCAATAGAAAATTAGAGTCTGAGGAAACCTTAGAAAACTGTATTTGCCTCTATGAGCTTGACAATTTCCCAGACACTTTTCAAGTGAGATGGATGGTGATATAAGCAAATGGGATTTTATGATATTAAGTAGTGAAATGTGTCAACATTTGAAAGATCTATATAACTCATTCAACCGGTGTTTTCCAAATGACCAATGCCTAATTTAGAAAATCGTTGCATGAATAAATATTCACTACAACTGTAAAATTGACCAACCAGTTTTACAGTGACAGAACACCAAGGATTCATTGATATAGTTTCAGATTACCCAGTGCAACTAACCCTAAAGAAACGACCACTAGTTGCATGTTGTTGTAATATAAAAGAGGAATATGTACCTAGAGTTACCTGAAAGGGCTATTAAAATACTTCTTTGTTTTCCAACTACATATCTGTGAGAAGCCATATTTTCTTCAGTTGCTTCAATCAAAACAACATATTTTAGAACAGACTGAATGCAGAAGCAGATACAGAATCCAGCTCTCCTCTATCCAGCCAGACATTAAAAAGATTTCCATAATATTGTTCTTTTTACACAAATAATGTTTTTAGATTAACATGTAATGGATTTATTTTTAAATGAATTAGTATTTTAAATAATCAGTTTTAATTACAAACATGATAAATATCAATAGCTATAATCCACATAAACGAAAGCTCTTTGGGGATCCCCTATACTTTTTTAAACTATCAGAAGTCCTTAAAACCAAAAAGTGTGAGAACTAGTGCTCTATATTACTATGACTGAGCATTAACTCTAACCTGCTAATTATGTTGATGACATTTTTTTTCTCCATGAATAAATGACTATTGACTGAAATTTTTTGCTATATAAAATTATTCCAGTTCTATTCATCTGATTGAATATCTCAGTTTTTCTGGGGGTACTGTGGGTAAAATCCATTCTGTGTTCACATGGATACCATCTGAAAATTACAGTAGAGTGCCATTTACTAGGCCCTTGATGATTAGTATACCAGGTCTTAAAAGACTGATTATTTAATGGTTGTTTGGGCTGTAACTTTTCCTTTTATGTGCATTAGATTTGACCTTGCATGGAGAGGCTCTGATTATAAAACCCTAAATCATCAGGTCATTTTCATAGCTTGTTTATAGAACTCAGAAGAACTTTCAATACAGTGCCTTGATCAGACTTAGTATAAATTCAGTTTCTTTCAGAATGAACTCAGTTTTTTCTCTGCCCACCTACTAGGCAGTAGCTCATGGAAATCTGGGTGCACTTTGGGATTTTGAATTGACAGTTACTACTCAGAAAGAGTAGCAATCAGATTAAGGTTGTGCTTTTTTTTTTTTTTTTTAACTCTTTATTTTCAAATGCTTGTAGACAGCTGTATACTTCACAAGTTCTAGTATTAAACTTTATAAGCATGGTACATATATCAACTTAAGAAATTAAAATAGATCCTTACTATTAATTAAACTACAGCTTTATTTATAATCCACCTATTTTCACACTCATGTCCTTCTTCTGTCCCAGGACCCCATCCAGGGTTCCACATCGCATTTGTCATAATGTCTCCTTAGTATCCTTTGGTCTGTGATAGTTTCTCAGTCTTCCCTTGTTCTTCACAACCTTGAAACTTTTGAAGAGTACTGTTCAGATATTTTATAGAATGTTCCTTATGATGTTTTCTCATGGTTAGATTGGGGTTATGGGTTTTGGAGAAGAATACCACCAAAATGAAATGCTCTTCTCATCACATCATGTTAGGAAGTACATGATATCCACATAACTTACCACTGGTCATGTTGACCTTGATCACTAGTTGAGGTTTTAAGACTATACGATATCCAGAAAGTAAAGTCAAGAGAGACAGAAAGTCTGGGATAGGTTCTCAATCAAATGGATGGAATTCAAGGGGAGTCACTGAACTGAGGACAGGGCTACGTGATGTCATATTCAGAAAGGAGACAAAGAAATTACTCTTAAGGCTCAGAACTGGCTGAAAATTGATAGAAATGAAGGAGAGGAGTCATGGACAGAGAGGACCGTCTGAGTTAAGAATCCTGAGATGTTCCAGACTCTGGCTCAGGATCAGTGATAGAATTTAGCAAGATGTCTGGCAGAGTGCGAAATATCTTTTGTGAACATGAATAAATGTGTGGCTATTTTACACATGTTGGGAACAAAGCCAGCGCTTCTGCTTCTCTGCATTGAAGTCCCCTATCATGAGTCTGTCTTCCTCACCAGAATCCAATCTCAGCATATAGGAATTCGTTTACTATCGTATCCTCATTTCACTATTTTATCTCCATCTCCTAGTATGGAACCTAATTTGTGCCCACTAAACATTTTTAAGATGTTGACTGAATTAGTGAATATCCAACAAACTCACCATACCATTCTGTTCTTTCAGCAAGTAGTTTTTGAGTAGCCATTATATGGGTTGGCTTTCTTTTCTTCTTTTTTTGGGGGGGGGTTGTTGTTTTAGGCAGTAGTAAGAAAGTTTCTAGCTTCACAAAATTTTTTCCAATTAGAACTTGCATTCAATATTGTATTAGTTTCACGTGTACAGCATAGTGGTTAGACAATCATATACTTTACAAAGTGCTCCCCCAATATTTCAACTACCCACCTGGCACCAGACATAGTCATTACAATATTATTGACTGTATTTTCTATGCTTTACTTTATACCCCCATAACTGTTTTGTAATTACCAATATGTACTTCTCAATCCCTTCACATTTTCACCCAGCCCCCAACCACCCTTCCCTCTGGCAACCATCAGCCTGTTCTCGGTATCTGTGAGTCTGGTTTTTTGTTTGTTGGTTGGTTTGCTTTGTTGGTCTTTCTCCGATTGACATTTTAGCATAGTATCCTGTAGATTCGTCCGTGCTGTTGCAAATGGTAAGATTTTGTTTTTATTTATGGCTGAATAATATTCCAGTTCCTATATATCTGCTCATCAATTGGTGGGCACTTGGGTTGCTTCCATAGCTTGGCTATTGTAACTAATACTGCAATAAACATAGGAGTGTATATATTCTTTCAAATAAGTGTTTCAGGTGTTTTTGGCTATATACCCAAAAATGGGATTGCTGGGTCATAAGGCAGTTTCATTTTTAATTTTTTGATGAACCTCCACACTGTTTTCCACAGTGGCTGCGCCAGTCTGCACTCCCACCAACAGTGCAGTAGGGTTCCCTGTTCTCTGCATCCTCGCCAGCACTTGTTCTTTGTTGATTTATTGGCGATAGTCATTCTGACCGGTGTGAGATGATATCTCATTGTGGTTTTAATTTGCGTTTCTCCAACAATTAGTGACATTGAACATATTTTCATATGTCTGTTGACCATCTGTATGTCCTCTTTGGAGAAGTACCTATTTGGGGTTTTTTGTCCATTTTATAATTGGATTGTTTGTGTGTGTGGGGGGGTTGTTCATTTGTTTTTTGTTTTATGGGGGTTTTTTTGTTTGTTTTTGGAAGACATAATTTAGAGAGAGAGATACAAACATTTAAATTTCAGGATAGGCTATAGCAGAAGTTCACATGAATCTGTATGGGAGGACAAATGAAGTAAAAATTAATTCTGCCAGATATTCTTGAAAATATTTCACAAAAGAAGAAATTTTAAGCAAAAGAAGGAATTAGGTTTTCCATGGGCATGAACAAGGAAAAGAAGGGTGTTCTCAAGCTGAGGAAACACTTCAAACAAAGCCATGTCACAAAATGCAGCATCTTAAGGAATAATGTGTAACGTGACAGGGCACGGGTATGGGGAATGAAGAGAGATGGGGCTGAAAAAATGATTAAAGTTGCATTGTGAAGGGTCTAGAGTGACATGCGAAAGAGTTTGGATTTAATACGATTGCCCATCGGGAAATATACATGACCTCCTGGTTAGCACAGGACAATCGAAACATCTTAAAGTTGGAAGATTCTTTTGGGATCATTTAACAACCTTGAAAGAAGATATGTTGTTTTTTTTTCTTGGAACTTCTAATTATGGTAGACCATGTCTTGAAAGTAAATAAAGGTAATGCATAAAATTTTATTCACACTTGTATTTAACATAATATTAGAATATTAGAAATTAAACCAACACACCCTTCTCTTTAGCTGAAACCTGTTCATCCCCCAGCCCTAAAATTTTGTGAATCTATTTTGGGTATGGTTCCTCTAGTATACATTTTTCAACAGGTATATAATATGTTTCTTGAAAAGGTATACATAAAGTATTTATTTCAGTTAAAATAATGTGTTTTCTTTGTTCATATTTATAAAATGAATAATGACCCCTTTAATATAACTTTTGTGACTATGTAGAATTTCACTTATTAAGATATAGTGACAACATATAGGAGAAATGCAAAATTAAAAAGTGAGATAACTAATTTTTCCAGAAATAAAAATGTAAGATAGTTTTTGAAACTGGGAGAAATGTTTTTTTATTTTTTAAGTATATTTTATTGATTATGTTGTTACAGTAGTTCCAATTTTTTTCCCCTTTGCTCCCCTCTGCCCAATAGTCACCTTCCCTCCAGCAATCCCACCCCCCTTAGTTCATGTCCATGGGTCGTGCATATAAGTTCTTTGGCTTCAACCTTTCCTATATTATTCTTAACTTCCCCCTGTCTATTTTGTACCAACTGATTATGCTTCTTAGTCCCTGCACCATTTCCCCATTTCTCCCTCTTCCCCCTTCCATCTGATAATCCTCCAAATGATCCCCATACCTATGATTCTGTTCCTATTCTGGTTTGCTTAGTTGGATTTTGTTTTTATTTTTTAGATTTAGTTGTTGATAGTTATGAGTTTGTTGTCATTTTAGTGTTCATAGTTTTGATCTTCCTCTTCTTAAGTAAGTCCCTTTGACATTTTATATAATGAAGACTTAGCGATGATGAACTCATTTAGCTTCACCTTGTCTGGGAAGCACTTCATCTGCCCTTCCATCCTAAATGATAGCTTTGCTGGATAGAGTAATCTTGGTTGTATGTTGCTTTTCATCACATTGAATACTGCTTGCCAGTCCCTTCCTGCCTGCCAAGTGTCCTCTGAGAAATCAGCTGATAGTCCTATAGACACCCCCCTCTAGGCAACTGTCCGCCTCTCTGGGAGAAATGTTAAAGAAATGTATCTTATGGTCTTGCTTGTAATGTACTCAGCACTCAATAGGTGTGCAAAAGTTTTTTCATGAAGAAATTCATACTATTGTTTATGAACTTTAAGTATCTCTAAGAGTGAAGTTTAGTTTTTATGCCCATTTTGCCTAAATACAAATAAACTTTTAAGTATTTGAAGATCTTAAAATGTATCTAACCAATTTTTTAAAACCACCCAATATTTAGTAACTCAGTAACTTTTTTGATGATGGTGATGATAATGATGAAGAAAAAATGTGGAAATAACTAATATAAGACAGATTAAACATAAATTTTTAGAATTGATGACTTAAATATTTTAAAAGGGGTTTTAAGTACATTAAAGTACAGCAAACTAGTTAGAATATTATGCAGCCTAGAAATTGTAGTAATAGAGCAAATAATGAGAAGTGCATGTGATAATGTGAAAAAAGTATAACATTTTGCTTGTACATATAACATACGTATGTAAAGAAAGTGACAAAGGAAATACATTAAACTGGTATATACCTGGTTTAGCAGAGAAAATGGTTTTCACAAATTTTATTGTATATTTAATAAAGTTAGTTATTTTACAGTTTTATAGCCACAGTAGTTTCTCACTATAATTCCAACTTCAGACTCCCCTTGGATGGGTTCAAGTTTATTTGTTTTTAAATATGTTTATTGATTTTAGAGAAAGAAGAAGGTGGGGGGAGAGAGAGTGAGAAAGAGAAGCATCAATATGAGAAACAAACATCAATTGATTGCCTCCCACACATGCCCTGACTCAGGAACAAACTCACAACCTAGGGATGTGCCCTACTGAGAATCGAACCACCAGCCTTTTGGTGTAGGGGATGACACTCCAACCAACTGAACCACACTGCCCAGGGCGAGTCCAAGTATTTTTGATGCTGTCTCATTACCAGGCTTTCCTCTGTAGGTAGTAATGTATGATGAAGAACCAAATACTAGGCCAGCAAACTTATTTACAACCACAGAGCATTTCATAATTTAACATTTAAAGTATTTCTCTTAGTACTAAGAAATGTTGGTAAATAAGCACTAGAAATGGCAGTGTCCAGATGATTAAGGAACAACATGAAACCATAATTTAGCCAAAAGCAAATAGAAGAGCTAAAGAATAAGAATAAGGATTTGAGATTCCAGATTCTTCCTTTACCTACTGTTTATCTCAAAACATTTTCCCAAACACTGCTTTTTGAGCCTTTATTTATTTATTTTTTTAACATTGCCTTCTTTCCTAAACCAAGACTAACTGCTGCTCAATGTTGTTTTGTGGGTTGAGAGGATGGAGGTATTGCAAGAAAGCCATGACTTTTCTAGTTTGATCCATTGAACTATAATGCAACAGCTAGTGGCGGATGGAAAGCCTTCAAGGGAAATAACTTCTTTAATACCTCACCTCATCCCCCAAATATCTCCTGATCATGGTAGATGTTAGTTTGCCTGTGAGAACTTAATACCACCCTCAGTGGTCCACTGCCCACCTGCCAGAACATGAAAGGTTTGCAAGAGGTCAGAAATTAAGGTCCTTAGCCTTATCTCTCTTGTCTGCAGCTTAAGGATAAGAAAGAGAGGCTGGTGAGACAGAAGTCATTTCCATTTATTTGTACCCTCTATATTTGTAATGTAGGGTGAAAATAAATATTGAAAAGAAGATATATGTGAATAAAATGAATTTGCAAAATTTGTATATTGTGGGTTTGCACACACATATTTGAGACCTGAAATCAGCTTAGTATGTGGTCGTTTTACATAAATATTTTTCAGATATATAAACTTGTATTTATATATTTGTGTCAACAAAAACAATTTGTTTCCTTTTTAATTCTTGTTCACTTCCTTTGTGACTTCCAGTGGTACTTCACCATTCAGCAAGCTTTTTGAACTTTCTTTTTTTGCAGTTTCCAATTTCCACCTTCTTTCCATTTCTTGACTTGAAATGTTACCGGGAAGGATCAAAAAGAAAAGTGTGTGTGTATTTGCTGGGAGGCAAAAACAAGGCAGAGGGAGGAAGACTGCTGGGGGAAGAAAGATTTAAATGAGAAATAGAATGAATGCTTCACTTGTTGGCTTTTAGCACAATTACCATACCTTAGGAAATATGCAGGGAATAGTTAATTACGACTAAATGAGCCCCTTTTTTAGGCCCAGGGAGCTGACTGTCAGAGCTGTGAAGGATGTTGAATCGGAAGGCTGGTCACCCTGTCAGGCAGTGGATGGTCTGCCGAGAGCTGGAGAAAAGATAGCTGGGTGAGAGTAGCCTCAGACAAGGGAGCCACATATAGCATTTGCATACTTTTCCTGCAAAGGAGGTTTTAATCCAAAGAAAGAAGGAGATTTCAGTATTGTCAGGCAGCCTTTGTTCAGGGTGAAGAGCAGAAGGAAATCTGCTGAAGGGGCCTTTCTCAAAGCCTTGGTCTCAGCCTTGAGGTTGTTCTAGTAAAGTTATGTTCTTCAGGAGTGTTTGCACACTATTGTCTGTTTGAAGATCTTCTAAATCCAAAGGGCTCAAAGTATCCCCCTTTGCTAGCACAAAAGAAGGGAATTTGTGTGGTAAAGATGACTCGTGTTGCAAACTGAACCCAAGCACCTTTTGTTCTTGCACAAAATACTCTGAAGTTCCAAGGATGTCTTTTTGAGCTAGACTGAGTGAGTCCTACCGTAAAAGTGTTTGCAGGCTAGAAAACAAGGAAAAAGCAACCCACACCGTGTCTTTCTTTGCCAGCTCAAAGAGGGCCCTAATGTAATTCCCCCAGAAAAGGTGGCTTAAGAAAACATGGCAGATAACAAACAATTTTTGATTGGCTTGGATCATTTTTGCCCTATTTTCTTACAAAATGTTTGCTATTGAAGTGGTTAACTAAGTCTAAAGTTGAGGCAAGGTATTTGTACCACTAAGCAGTGCAAGTTTTCTGACCACACTGCCAACCTTATGTTTTATCTGGTAACGTGAGCTTATGCTTGTGGTCTGCATCCAATTTTCAAAGCTATGCCTTTTTTTTTCCCTAAACAATGACAGTCCACTCTTCATCATAAGTTTTTCTAATAACCTACACATTTATAGTGAAGATGTAGATCTGTAATACCTGCTCACATAGTAAGTGGGTCAAAATCAGGACTTGTTTTAACTTCACTTGTTGATTTGAGCCTAAGTACCCATAATCCTTATACTTTAGAAAAGTATACTAAAAACAAAAAAATCTGAGTTTTAAATATGGCAGTGTACCTGTTTATAAGGATAAATTTGGGCAGTTGTGCCTTTTAAATTTATGATCTTCCACATGGATGAAGCGTAATGCTTCAAAAAAATAGGGTATCTTAACACATTATGTATATAATTGAAAACATACAAACTAAACATTGCTTGCAGCTGATCAAGCAGGACATATAATAAAACTTGACTTTGGAGTTTAGGAAAAAATACATGTATTTATACATAGCAACTAATTTAGCTTTAGATTTTTTTAAGGATATTGTTTTATCTGTTTTTAAAATTATTGTTGATCCTTTTGCTGGATTTTTGGCTCATTTGGAGATCTTCATGGAAGACCCTGTACAAACTCAAAGTAAAAATTAGTAATGGAAAATCTATTTGTCTGTGGGTCTAAAAGACAAGGAAGTGTCCTTCTGAGTTTCAAAATAAAGGCAAAACCTGTAACATGTAAAAAGAAAGAGAAAGCTTACTTTGAAATTAGCATGAGCCAGCTTCTGAGAAAAAAGTTATGCCCTCTTCATTGGTGGAGTAATTAGGAACACTTTTATCATGGTAATCATACTTTTGAATTTCCCCTGATCTTATGATGCCAGTGATTGTGCATCATGGGAGAGGTTGGAAGCTAAGACATTGACAATGGCCAGAGAAGAGCTTTCTGAAGTTATAAATGAGTGGATAAAATGCTGCTTTCCTAAATGTGTTTTTTTTTTTTTTTTTTTTTTTTTTTTTTTTTTTGTCATGGTTGAGCTGCTTGTCTCTGATCTAAGTAAACTCTACTTTGCTGAAAATGGTTCATTTCTTTTTCCTGCTTTGCATTTTTTCCCTGTGAGAAGCGTGTCTGAATTCGGGGGACCTGAATATATCTCTTTGTTGCTGCACTTGTCAAGCACAGCGCTGTGTTCTCTTTCCCACCAGGAAGGTCAAGCCGCTGGGGGCCAATCTGTTTTCTGAAATGAGCCCTCCTGTCTGTCCCTGGTGTCTGACAGATTGAAACAGTTGTCTGTGTTACTGTGCTTTCAATGCTTATTAAATGCCTTATTTTCCAGGGAAATAGTACTATATACAGGCTACATTGAAAAGATAAAATTTTTAGAAGGGACTGGACTTTGGATGTTAATATTTATCTAAAAGGCAAATTTAATTAACTTTCTAAGAACATATTTACAGATCCAGGAAGTTAACTGTATGCACACACACACACACACTAAGATAAGCCTTCACTTGTGAGTTCTACGTCTAGAGACATAGATTGTGAAGCGGTGGGGGTTTAATTGGAGTAATAAAATTATGAAGTATGGAACTGTTTCAATAGTAGAATTGTAGGAGTAAGAGTCTTTTGTTCACTTAGATTTCAGTTTCATGTATTTTGATCAGGGGTATGTATAAAGCCTGAAGAAATTTGTACTGTGCTGAGCCTCACTTCAATACTCTCCAGATAATTGAGCTAATTAAATCTTTACCAACATTAACACAACTCCAGCATTCCTTGGATAGTGGATAATTATTGTATGAACATGGCAAGCTTAAACTAAACAGACGAAAATAGAGTTCTGTGGAATGGGTATTGAGCTTATTCTTTATTCATCTTTTGATAAGGTTTAATTAAAACTGCCTCTCTCCATTGTGGTGAGAATGAATGTGCTTGTTTTCTTAGTGAAAAGCAAATTATTCACTTCAGCCATGGTTCAGTAATCAAAGCCTTTGCAAAGTTTTGGGTTATAGTGTAGCTGTGGGGATATAATTGCTGCAATTCTGTATGAAGGCTTTATCTTTTTTTATTACTTTCTCTGATTTATTTGTGTAGAAAGAAATTCGTAAAAAGCCCATTTCGTGACTTGGTGTGGAAGTACATATGTTTGAAGCCTTGCTATAGATTTAACATGGTTAGATTTTTTAAAGTGTATTTTTTACAGCCTCCTGCTAAAATGAAAGGTGAAAAGGGACAGACATTTAAATAGATGGCACTTGAGGTGATCTTTTAAGTTAGTGAAGAAAGATCAATGAAATCTTTAAAACCTGTGGCTGACATATGAGTGGATAATCCAAAAGTGGAAAAGTAGTAAACATTTGCAGTTTTCCACATATATATTTGCATTCTCTTTCACTTTCCTTAAGTCCACCAGAAATATTTTTTGTATTGTTCTTTGAAAGAGGGTTGGTTTTTTTCCCCTTAAGTGGTGATAATTTTGTAGCATGAGTAGATTTTATATATAAATGACAATTTATTTTGTAACTTATTATCATGATGGTGCTGTGATTTCTATTCCTTTCTCTTTTTGTTTTTAATCAATGGGAGATTACCAGGATACAGGAAGTCTTATGAAGCCAAGGACAAAAATAAGAATAGGCCTCAGGCATAAACTGGAAGCAGAGACTTAAGCACAGAAAGGCTTTCTCTCCTTGTCCATCTTTTGTTATTGCCTTGATTCTGACATTCCCTGCTTCTCTGGTCCAAGTGGTGGAAACCAAGTTGACTTGTCCCAGGATTTGTCGTAAAAGAACAGACAGCACTCTAAGTTAGCATTCCCAATCCCTCAAAGGGAATCTGCCCTTCTGAGATCAAGTGAATCAGTCTACATCTTAACTTTTAGGTGTCTCTACTTCTCATTTATTACTGCACTTTTCCCTCCTCAGTTCCTTAGAGAGGGAGAAAATAGAGACATGAGCAAAAGTTTCTTTGTCTGTAGAATTATTGTGAGGGTGAAGTCTTTGAATGTGGTGTTTTTCAGCTCCCACAGTGGGTAGTGATATCAATCTAGTGGACTGGAAATAGTGTTTCTTAAACAGGATAGACTAGATGAGAAATGAAACGCTCCCAAGATCACACGTGTAATAAGAATGACTTGTTTCTAGAAATTTTTGTTTCAGTTGTGTGTGTGTGTGTGTACCTATGCCAAGTCACCCACGAATATGTGTTCTTACAGTCAGTGGCGGCCAAAACAAGTTTGAAAGCCAGTGACTGCACCTCACTCAGATCCCTTCAAGGTTGTTCCTGGGAGGAGGGAAAGGGAAGGCGAAGCTGGGCAAGGCTCCAAGCCCATCACTCTCCCCATCAAAGTAGTTCCATTTTAATCTGCTTTATACTTTATGTTTCCACCTAAGGTAGCTTTTAAACAAAGGATGCAGTGGCCAGAAGTTTAAATAAGTGATTTCCCAGGGCCCTTCCTGGGATTTTTAGAGCTAAGGATAGTAGCCACAGGAACCAGATCAGCATTATTTTGGTATTCTGTACTAGGGAGGGCTTGGGAAACTATCCAGGCCTCAGTTATTTGGGGCTTTTTTTTTTTTTTTTTTTTTTTTTTCTTTCTAAAGTTGACATGCAGTTTCCCTACTTAATCCCATAAAGAAAAAAAAGAAAGAAAAGAAAAAAGAAAACTCCCTGATTTAGCATATAACCGGGACAACACTAAAGCTGAATGGACTTTAAACAGCTTACAGTTTGAAAAGAGGGGAAAGCAGTGAGTCCTTCTCCCTGCACTTTTTCCTGCTCATTTCTTCAGGGAGGAATGAAAGGCAGCAGTGAGCAATGGTGATGAGTGGGAAGGATCTGGGCAGCCTCCTCACACACCCGAAAAAGTCCTTGGAACTGAGGATCATGGAAAGAAGCAATCTCTCTAATAGAAATAAATAGTAAGAGAACAAAGACTAACTTAGAAAAACTTTTAAAAGTGCTCTTTAGATGACTTCCTTCGGAAAGTTGAAATAGGTTTCGCAATTGCTTTTTCCGTCCTTGGCATTGTTGGGGGGTTTTAAGTGCCACAGACTGTCCTGAAAGCTGGAATCTGATGTTGAGCTCTTTTGTTTAATTATGAGTTCTGTTGTGCCTATTTGCAAAAACATGTGACGCCGTTATGGGCTTCCTTTATTTGGCCATTATGTTAGTGAACCTTTTGTTAGTCACTCATTTCATTAACTTCAGTCCTCTTAGCAGTAGACCCCACTCAGTATAGCAAGTTCTTTAACTCTGGAAGCCACGTAGGGTAGTAGGATGGGGATTAAGATCTTTGGTTTAGACCAGCAGCCTGTATTTTGATATTCACTGCACTGCTTAACTATCTCTGTGACCTGGGATAAGTCTGAACCTTTCTAAGCCTCGGTTTTCTCATCTCTGAATCAGGACTAACACCAGTGCCTGTCTTAGCAGCTTGTTGTGCATATTAAAGGGGATGGTAAATGTAAAGTGTTTAGCACAGTGCTTGCTTGGCTCTTAACAAGTGTTTCATCACTGTTGTGGATCCTAAATTTCATGAAGTTTGTGAGAAATGAAAGATTTATTTGAACTCTTTTATAGTGATTTTTTCATTTATCTTTCCATTTCCTTTACCTAGAATGAAAAAAAAAAAAAAAAAAGGCTAGACATTCCTGTGTGTGTGTTATGGGCTGCTGAGCGGGCTCAGACTCCTGGAGACCCTGTGACGGAGTGATGTCCACCATGTCCTGTGCTCAGCAGCTCCTGCAGACTCAGGCCTAGGGCTTCTCTTATGCAGTCAATTCACTTCATATTTGGTCTTCCTCTTCCCTGCTGCCTTCTATTTTCCCAGCATTATTGTCTTTTCCAAAGAACCCTGCATTCTCATGAAGCGCCCAAAGTAAGACAGCTTCCGTTTTATCCTTTTTGCCTCCAGAGTTGTTTCAGGGTCAGTTTGCTCTAGGGCCTGCTAGTTCGTCTTTCTGGTGGTGCAGGGTATCCATTGAGCTCTCCTCCAACCCCATATTTCCCATGAATCAATTATTTTTTCCTATCAGCTTTCTTTATTGTCTAAATTTCACATCCATACATAGTAACTGGGGATACACAGGTGTCAGTTATCTTAGCCTTGGTCTCTAATACATCTTTGCCCTTGATGATCTTGCCTATTTTTCCATTGTTGCCCTCCGAGTCTCAGCCTCTTCTTGACTTCTTGGCTAAAGTCCCATTTGAACTGATCACTGAACAAAGGTAAGCAAAATCTTTAATAATTTCAATGTTGTGCATTTCTTCTGTAGTCATAATTTGTGTCTTTTTCAGATTCAAGTGCAGTCCCGCTTCGGTATTTTCTTCTTTCACTTTCATCAAAAATCATTCCACATCATTGCTACTTTCTGCCAGTAAGTCGGTGCTACCTGCATATCTTGTTATTTCTTCCACCAATTTTTGCTCCTTCCTTTGAGCCCTGCCCAGTTTTTCATAAATGTTCTGCATACCAATTAAACAAATAGGGAGATAAAGTGCACCTTTGTCACCTTTGCCTATAGGAAACCATCCTGTCACTCCATACTCTGTCCTGACAGTGGCTTCTTGGCCACAATACCGGTTATATATCAGACAATCAAATCCTGAGGCACACCCATTTCTCTCTGATTGGCATAGTCAAAGGCTTTACCGTAGTCTATGAAACGCAGACTAACGTTCTCCTGAAACTCTTTGGAGCGAGCACTCCAGCATCCAACGGATGCTTGTGATTAGATCTCAAGTGCCTCTTCCTCTTCTGAATCCAGCCTGAATATTCGGCATTTCTTGCTTCATGTAAGGCAGAAGCCTTTGTTACATCACCTTAAGCATCACTTCACTTGTGTAAGAACTAGAACAATGGTCTTGCAGTTACTGCACTCCTTGGCACCTCATTCTTGAAGACTGGGTGTATATTAAACATTTCTGGTCTGTAAGCCATTGTTTTGTTTTCCATTTTTGTTGAAATATCCTTATTAGGATTTTGACCAGTTTAGTCTCTAGGGCTTGAAATAGTTCTTTCGGTATCCCATCTAACCCTGGTGATTTCTTCTTCCCCATATTTTCAGGGCAGCCTTTACTTCACTTTCTAGAATTAAAGGTTTTTCCTCATAAGAATCTTCTTCTAAGGCATCTGTCATCCTTTGTCTCTTCTGCACAGATTTTCGGTAGGCTGTCTCCACCTTCCCTTTGTTTTCTCCTGGTCACATAATGTGCTTCCTTATTCGTCATTCAGCATTCCTAGTCTCAGTTTGAATTTCCCTTTTATTTCTTGAATCTCCTGGTAGAGATCTCTTATTTTTCTGCTCTGTTGTTCTTCTAATAGTTTTCTATCTCTATGATAGTCATTGGAAAACTGCATTCTGGATTTCTAACCTTGCTATTATCATCTCTTACATTTGCCTCCTGCCGATCTTTAACAGTTTTTAGGGTTTCTTCGATCATCCATATTGATTTTTCTTTCCTTTTTATTTCCAGCATTGTCCTTTCACATTCTTCCCGGATATTTCTAGTTTCAGTCCACAGTTCTTCTGGTTCTTGGTCAATCAAGTTTAGACAGTGTACATCTGTTTTACATGTGGGTATGTTTGAAGCTAGACCAGAAAGGGAATGGCCCCTACAGCAGAGTGCATGAGTGGGTACATAAGTGCCTGGCGAAGGTCTGGAAAGAAAATCTAACCGAAGACCATTTACTATAATGTCCAAACAAGTACCAGCTTCTCTTTTTCTTCATCTTTTCTCTATGCCTTATATTTCTAGAAATTCTCCTCTACAATAAGGCATAATAATCAGGTTAATAATAATGACAGTGAGCCTTACTGTGTGCCAGGCATCATGTCAAACACTTTGTATGAATCCTCTCATTGTGTCCCCACGCCAGCCCTCGAAGGTTGCTGTTCTCATCTCCATTTTGCAGAGGAGGAGACTGAGACATGAGCTGTCCGTTCACATCCCCAAACTCCAACAGCTGGGTGGTGGAGCTGCATCATGCCCAGTTCAGCAAAGTGCTAGAAATGTGAGGGGCCATGCGTCCTCTGGCTACCCATATCCCTTGTCTATTCTGATTCTGACAGGCCTGCTTCATTTGGATGTTTCAATCAGAACCAGCCTAAGCCTGTGCAGTTATTTAGTTGCTCATGTCTAGAGGAACTCTGACTACCTCTGGAGATAAAATTAGAAATGCAAGAGCTACAGAGCCCCCAAAACCCTGTCCAAATTGAGTTAATTAATCCATAACTCCAACACCCTAAAGGCCCTATTTAAATACAATTTCACTGTTAGTGAGAAGCTCCAGGAACCTTGATTAAAACTGAAAGCAATTCGAAATAAAATGTATGTATCTATCTTTAATCTAACATTCTCGACATGAAAATGTGGCATTTCATATTGTTTCAGTGGCTCTTAAAATACATGTCGCAGTTAATAAAGTAACAATGTCCCATATAAATTTCATGAAGGTACAATTGGTTTGAAAACATCTGAGAGTTGTACATCAGCACTGGTGTTTTAAAACATATACTTAAGATGCTATTATTATGGGCCATATTCAGATGGTATTGTCATTTTATAAATATTTCTTTCAGAATTAAAAATGCAGTAGGTAATGTAGAATTCAGCTGCAGCTCTCATCTCTGACCAATCTCCATAGATGCAGGCAGTTTTTTCTTATTTCTGTCCATGCAGGGGAGAAATGACAGAGAATTCAGAAAGCATTGCATTTGAGGGTGCCTTGTTTGAACTGCAGCTGTACTAGCATAGTAATTTTTGGCATAGTCTCATAGTACAGGTAGTTTATGATTTCTTTAAAGCATTTTAAAAATTTTTATTTATTGATTGAGAGAGAGATGCATTTATTGATTGATTCTTGTATGTGACCTAACTAGAGCTGGAACCCACAACATTGGCTTATCAGGAGATTCTCTAACCAACTGAGCTACCCAGCCAGGACTTAATTTGTACTTCTTAAAATACTAACCATTTTGGAGCAAGAATTATAGAATGTCCCGAGGCCTGAAGCAAGTCCACAAAAGGGGTAATCCACTGACAGATATTTGAGGGCATTAAAAAACATGTATATTGAAGGAAATAAAGTGAAAAATCAAAGAGAAGAAAACATGCAAGGGAGAGATGATTGAAAGGAGAACCATGGCTGTTGCTAGCTTTTCATTTTTCCTATCAGACTTCTAGGTTATATTCTTGTAGTTAGTTATTACTAGGGACATAATAAGGACAAGGAACAAAAGAAGGGAGACTGATACAGACATTCCTTCCTGCACGGAGATTTGAACATTGAGATAGTGTTTTCTCCTTTTGTTTTTACCTTTTTTAAATTCTTATTAAACTAATTGCTAGAGCTTTCTTGAGGAAAGCCATAGGTATTTGCTGCACAGGGATCAAGTACTCTTATAAGCAAAAAGGAATGATACTCCAGTCTCCTAAGAAAAACACTACCTGAATGAGACAGAAGGAGGGGTGACCTGTTCTCTTCAGTGTTGTAAGATTTCCTATTGATGTTGATCACCGAGACAGGCGAAGACCTGTTCTGATTGAGCAATCTCGCTGCGATCCATATAGTGCCTTATTTCTTTAGACATACCTTTTTACAGGGCTGAAACTTAAATTAATAAACCAGCCAGGGCCGCATGCTGACATGACTTGAAAGTTAACTGGAATTTATTGATCTGCAGCCTACAAGCTGTTCTATGCCGCGCTGCACCTGAGAAAGCCAGTGTTTAAAGTCGCCAAAAATTTTTTTTAATTACCTCACAAAAGATCTTTTACATCTTTAGATAGTACTGTTGTTTGACTGGAACTTTCTCCCCTCTATTCCTCTTCCCCCCAAATTGGGTCATTAGTGACTAGTGTTGACAACATCAGTGGCTAATGCAACATTCATAATCCACACCCAATTTTCTGCATTAATGGAGGGGAACACTGGGCCAGCCAACTCTTCAGCCCCTGTGTGGGTGGGCAGGAGGGCAGGGGAAGTTCAAAAGGTGGGGCTGCAACTAGAAGCTCCTCATTTCCTTTATTAACTTCCCTGAATGTCTCAAACATCTTAAGCCTGTTTCCACTTCTCACTAGATGCTTTCTCTTGAAGAGACACCTGTGGTGTAAGTCTACCCTCACCCGTCCTATCAGGTGTCCTAAAAGAGCCTTTTAAACTTCAAAGGGGTTTACCTGGCTTTGCTGTTCAGACAGTGTGTATAATGGACACCCCCACTGGTGTCCTTTGTGGTTTTATAAACTTGTCCAGATGCTACTCTCAGCTTCTGTTTTCCCATGCCGAACAACTTTGATTTTCTATCCTCTTCTGTCTGCCTCTGATTTTGTTTTTGATCATATGTGTGCACACACACACACACCCCACTATATCAATGAGGTTTTTTTTTTCCTCCATATTTAAAATTAATACAATATTTTATTTCTCCAATTTCACTGGACTTTTAAAATCAAGTATCTTGCAGGACATAGTAACTAAGCTTGTACATATTGGGTGGGTGCAGATATGCCAGCTGGGTACAACAGTAGGAGCATTTTCTACTTCTCAATTTTCAGGTCCCCCAACAGCCCCACCTCCATTGTCATCTAAACCTCATCAGTCTCTCTCCCACCTCTCTCTGTCTCACACACACACGCACACACACACAGATCTTTCCATGATTTAAGAGACATATGGGTCCCCCCTCTTTCTTTCTCTCTCCCTCTCTCTCTCTTCAAGATAATTTTTAATATTAAAAAGAAAATCCAACTGATACTGACTCCTAGTTACTTTTCACACTTCTCCAATGGAAAATGTGGGCAGCTCTACTCATTATTTCCCATCTTTAATCAAGTGCCTCTGCCCCGGAGAAAACACTCTTCCCAATCCCATGTTAACTCTGTTATTATAATCTGTCTTTGAAGTGGAACCTTGTCAAGGGTTTTGAAAGTTTAAATAAATTATGCACCCTCCTTATTTACCCTCTCAAATAATTCAAAATGATTGCAGAGGCATGCTCTCTCTTCATTTAAACCATGTTGCTTTCTCCCTAACAGATTATGTTTGCTTATATGGTGAGTATCTTATACTTTATTGTAGGTATTACTAATTTGCCACATATGAAGTGAGGCTCTTAGTTCCAGGATCCAAACTGAACTCTTTTTCTTTCATAAAAGTTTTGGATAGGTGCTTAAATTATCCAGGATAACAATCACCTCAGAAATTATTCCTCTTTTGCTATGATAATACTTCATAACTTTTATTCTTCCAACCTGTGTTTCTAATGATGTCTAACCTTAAAATGAGCACATTTAACTTTAAAATCACCATCAGGGAATAAGTCGACAAGTAAAAAGAGACCTAGGATTAAAAGTTTATGTATCTTTTTCTATCTGTCTACATACACTATGTGTATATTCACATGTACATAGATAATCAATAACTGAGGATTCTGAATAACATGTACATAATAAAAAGGTGTACAATACAAAATAAAAATTTATTTTAAAAGAGAATTTGTAAATCAGATAATGATAGGTACATCATTACATTTTACTGGTATAAAAATTTCCCATTTGTAGTCCCTTTAGTAAGGTGGCTTCTTCGATGGGTATGAAGTTTGTGAGATAATAATTAGCTTTGTACCTTAGGGATGTTTAAGCTAACACAAATTCAAGTATGTCTGAGTGACCACCCTTAGGAATAGTGCAGTCTTGTGGGGAAGGCAGACAGCAGTCAATGAGTCTTACCACAGGTGAGGTCTGTGGTCAGGTGTGCCCAGGAGACCTGTGGGAACACTGAAGAGGGCTCTGTCAATAAGCCTGCAGGTGGAACTCCTTGCTGAGAAGTATTATTTTATATTTTCCACTTTCTTCATATCAATACAAGTCAACAGATGAATATTCAATTTTTGCTACTTGCCAGGCATTGCAGGAGACAAGTTATATATAGATAGCTGCTATTGGTAACAGCAAAAGTTGTTGAAATTTTATATAAAAACATATGCCATATGTGAAAATTTACAATTAGGGAGATTATTATTACTATGTATTGGAGGCCTAATGATTTTTAAGTATATTTTATTGATGATGCTATCACAATTGTCCCAATTTTTCCCTCTTTGCTTCCTTCCTCCATCCGGTGCCTCCCTTCCCTCCAGCAAATTCCCCCCCTTTTTTCATGTCCATGGGTTCTGCATGTAAGTTCTTTGGCTTCTCCATTTCCTTTACCGTTCTTAACATCCCCCTGTCTATTTTGTACCTACCAATTATACTTCTTAATCCTGTACCTTTTCCCCCATTCTCCCCCTTCTCCCTCCCAGCTGATAACCCTCCAGGTGATCGCCATATGTATGTATGATTCTATTCCTGTGCTGGCTGTTTGCTTAGTTTGTTTTTGTTTTTATTTTTTTAGATTCAGTTGTTGATGGTCATGAGTTTGTTGTCATTTTACTGTTCATAGTTTTGATCTTCTTTTTTTTAAATAAGTCCCTTTAATATTTCATATAATAAGGGCTTGGTGAAGATGAACTCCTTTAGCTTTACCTTGTCTGGGAAGCACTTTATCTGCCCTTCCATTCTAAATGACAGCTTTGCTGGATAGAGTAATCTTGGTTGTAGGTCCTTGCTTTTCATCACATTGAATACTTTTTGCCAGTCCCTTCTTTCCTGCACAGTTTCTTTTGAGAAACTGGTAGCCTTTTGGGAACTCCTTTGTAGGTAACTCTCTTCTCTTGCTGCTTTTAAGATTCTTTATCTTTAACCTTTGACATTTTTATTATGATGTGTCTTGGTGTGGTCCTCTTTGGGTCTAGCTTATTTGGGACTCTCTGTGCTTCCTGGACTTGTATGTCTATTTCCTTCCCCAAATTAGGAAAGTTTTCATTCATTATTTTTTCAAGTAAGTTTTCAATTTCTTGCCCTTCCTTTTCTCTTTCTGGCATCTCTATGATTCAGATGTTAGTACTCTTGGAGATATCCCAGAGTCGTCTTATTCTCTGCATTTTTTTGAATTCTTGTTTCTTCATTCTGTTCTGGTTGACAGTTTATTTCTTCCTTATACTCCAAATCATTGATTTGAATCCTGGCTTCCTTTCCTTCACTCCCTGTGGATTTTTCTTTATTTCATTTTAGTGTAGCCTTCATTTCTTCCCTTATGCTTTTGCCATATTCAATGAGTTCTCTAAGCAACTTTATCACTAGTATTTTGAACTCTGCATCTAATAGGTTAGCTATCTTCATTTTATTTAGTTCTTTTTCTGGGGTTTGGTTCTGTTCTTTTATTTGGGCCATATTACTTTGTCTTCTCAATTTGGTAGCCTCCCTGTGTTTGTTTCTGTGTATTAGGTAGACCTGCTTTGACTCTTTGTCTTGGCACACCTGTTATGTGATGTGGAGCGGAGCCTTAGGAAATTGCCAGGGTGGGGCAACCTGCTTCCCACTTTGTGGCTCTGTATTCGGGGGAGGTGGCAGAGAGGGAACAAAGCCGCTGCCTGACTGCTGGAGGCTTGCTAGGCACTTGCGCCATTTCTGTTCACTTCACCCGTATGACTGGCGTTCCTCTAGCTATTTCCCCGGTAGTGGTTCCCAGAGTGGATGGATTTGCATACATTCTAGAATGGTTCAGCCCCTTTAAACGGACTCTCCTGAGAGACTGACAGTTTCTTCCACTACCCCAACCCCTACTTGTTTTCACAGCCAGAAATATGAGGGTTTATTTTCCCAGTGCTGGAACCCTGGGCTATGCAGTCTGGCCTGGAACTGAAACCTCTCGATTCCCCACACATGAATGTGGGACCACCTATTCTACTGGCTGCTGCTGGGAAGCCTAATGATTTTTGAGTGTTCTGGATGTACCAATAGTTCTATCTCCTTTTTAATAATAATATTCATTCAACACTCTGAATTTTGCCCTCTTGAAAAAGAATCATTTCAAGAATAGAAGTGAAAGGGCCATTTCAGGATACTGAGTAAATAGTCCTACAACTAGGGAAGGTGTACTAGATACAAGATATTCAGAGGGGATGAAATGTTGAAAAGAACCTTATCTAAAAATACTCCTTCCCTCTTCTGAACATGCTCTCCACATTGGGAGCTTCTTTAAGTTAGCACCATGCTCAGCACGTTACAGCCTTCTTCTTGGTGTTCTTTCCTTTTTGACTTCCTTCCTGCCACCTTCCTTGCATCCTCCATCCTCTGTGCGCACACACACAGGATCCCAAGTGAGGAGGAGAGCTGCGACGTATGGCAGATGATAGTCTAATAGTTTTTGGTGGTTTAGGCTCTCTCAGTTAGCTTGTAGCTAATGCATAAAATGTTAATACTTCTTAAAAAGAACATATGTTACCGTCTCCATGCCTTGTCAAACACACTCTAATCTGTTAGCAATTTTAGACCTGACAAAAGCTTGTTCTTAGCCACATATCTGTCTCCGTTGTGCATCATGTTCAAGTTCAAAGCATGATGATGACATTAAATAGCACATGTCTTGGTTTTGTTAGCTAGCTCTAAACTGTTTTATATGAATGCACTAATTTCACTGTATGGAATTAAATATGCCTTTTGCGTGTGTTTCGGTCGGCATGATACATTCATTTTATTCTACTTCACTTCCCCACCCCCCCACCTCTTTATTGACCCAGTGCATCCAGATCTATAATGGAAAAAAAATTGATTGACTCAGAGAGTAGGGGATTGCAACGTAGTGATTTCACGCTCAGTTGTTGGCTAACAAGGCACCATAGTTTTTATTTAGTGAGGCCCAGTAGCAGGAGATGAAGAATTGTGTAAGGCCCAGCTGCCACGGTTACAGAGCAAGCAGCTTAAAGGGCTTCAGGGTTCCAAGTGTGAAGGGAATTGTCTCTTCCCAGCAGGTAAGGGATAGATCTAGACAAAGTCTGTCATGTCCAAGATGCTGATGGGCCTGGCAAATTCATAGATCTGAAAAATTACAACATCCTCCAATTGGGAGGAAGTAGAAGAGATATTTAGTGGTGCACTTAACCCTTTTAATGCTTGATGTAAGACCTCCTGCTTGCTGGTTTTTAATAAGGAGGTATGTTTTGTGCTTAAAGCATTTTTTAAAATGTAATTTCTATTTCTAAGTCTTCTTTTAAATTAAAGTATATGAGATCTAATTTTTTATCTATTAAGGTGAAATCCATTCACTTCACTTGCTCTGTGGCAAGATAATGTAATATATTTACACTACTTTTCAGACAATTGGTGATTTTTTTACATGTTGATCTAACAGAACTAGAAAAGCCTAATGTTTCTGTGCTGGTTGTATGTGCATGTACACACACACGTGCACCTGCATCTGCACGGGTGCTTGGGACCATCACTAAGTTTTTACAACTTTTTAAACATTTAAATTTTAGTATATAATAATTTTTGTTAATTCAAATGGCCTGCTGAATTTGGCCATTCCTCCATCTATGAAAACTAGTTTGCTAAGTCAATAAAGGTTCTGAGGAGGAATGCAGGAGAATATGTATCCCATTAAGAAAACTGTTTCACGCATGTTAAAATCACTGTTACTATGCTAAGTCCAAGTGAGCCTGTACGGGACCTCCACTTGATAAAATTGGCCCTCATCCAGTTTCTGTGTGTACTTAATACAATTGTAACTCTTTAAAGAGTATTAGAATTTAGAGTTTGATTTAGCTGTGTCTTCCAGGCCATGAATCCAAATTTGATTTTACTGTAGTAAACACAAGACTCATATTTGCCTCATTAATGCATAAAGTATTTTGTTATTGTGAGGAACTCTTCACTAAAGGACACAGATGTCATTAATATTTGCTATTAATGCCTGCCATGTTCTGAGGATTGTGTAGCTCATGAAGCAGGCATAATTTATTCTTAAAACTAGGTTCTCTTGTGGAGACTACTGTGTTTGCTTCTGGTTCAGTGTTCTGCCCTCTTCTCATCCCCATCTTATGTATACCCCACTCTTCAGGCTGTGCCATAGTTTGGGACAGAGAATTCAGACTCTCAGTTCTAAAGTAAGTCTCATTTGCTAAGTTACAGGTCCAGCGGGAACATCCTTACCCAAGTCCATATCCTTGATATAAAATGGCCCTGTTAAAAGTGGTTCGTTGTTATTCAAATCCAGATACTATGGATCTCATCATGCTCTCATTCATGCAAAACAACCTGTTAAAAACTTGAGGGAATGTATCAATAGTTAGCCTATAAAGTGGGGAACTGGACCTGTAACTAGAGTTCCCGTAACTCTAGAATGATGATGAGGTTTCATTTAAAATTAAAACTTCTTTATTTCCTGATTTTTATTTCTCTGATTTCTAAGTTCTATTTCAAATAATGTTTGCAATGCTTTTACAACAATCTTAATAAAAATTGATTTGGAATGGCTTCCCTCTTGGAGTTCCCCATTTGGTTCCAAAAGGGTATTTTTGTTCCTGATCCCATAGTTGTAGAAGAGGAAAGAATTATTTTTTAATTTTATTTTTAAATTACAGTTTACATTCAATATTATTTTATATTAGTTTCAAGTGTATGACATAGTGGTTAGATAATCATGTACTTGACAAAGTGTTCCGCCTGAAAGAAAAGTGTTCCCTTTTCTCTCTGCATAGTCTCCCTTCGATCTAGGTTCATGCCTAGATGGCTTACAGAATCCACTGGTAGCTACATATATGGTCAGTAAGGTAGAAAGAGGAGCCTCAGTGTTGCCCACTTATGATGTAATGTTATGGCCCATAGAACTCAAAGAAGTAAAGTAGTCTAAAGAAATGGAAATTAGAGCCAACATGAAATGGAAAAATTCTTGCAGACTCAGTTGCAGTTATACCCATACATTATATAAAACCAAACCTGTGTGTTTGGGATTATGGTATTCCTAAATGCAACCAATAGCTCAATTGGTGTATTAACCAGTCAGACTTTCCTCATGTGGTTACAACTTCTCCAAAATACCACAGAAAAATTATAGCTTCCCATACAGACCGCTTATTCATGCAGTGTTGTGTCTTGTGAATTGTGGTATGATCTTTCGGTCTCCACAGATACATAGGAACTTCAGAGTAATTTAGAATATAGTGGGGAAAAGTAGTAACTGCAATTACCATTTGGGAATTTTCACAACCAATAAAGTTTATTTTCCTCCTCCTCCCCCTTCTCACCCATTTTACCACTAAATCTCTAGATAGGAACAAACTTGTAATATAAGAAATCATTATAATGGGTAAACCTATGTTATATTTGAGGTTAACTTTTATTCATCTCTTAGATATCTGATAAAGCTAAGTAGACAAAGGACATTTTTTTTCTTTTTCTTTTAGCTTTAATAGTTTCCCTCTTGGAGATTGTAATCATTTCTGGTGTTGGTTTTGCATTCTAGTCATAAGTCATGTGAAAGTTGCTTCCAGGATTTTCCTCCGGTCACTTATATTTATTTTAGATACAGGTTCAACCATTTTCTCTAATCTATAATTCACTCAACAGATATTTATTAACTACTATATACTGGGGCTGTAAATTTTAATTAGCGAATGTTACTGCTGAACTAAGGGAGCTGACAATTGAACAAGAGAGACATACATGTAAATATCTCAGTTTAATTGAGGTGGGAAGTGCTGTAGCCCAAATGAGAAAAATGTGATGTAAGAGACAGAATAGCAACCAAGACCAGCATGTAAATAATAAAAGAGCATATAAATGTGGGAAGCATTATTAATACTACTTGCCTGGTTTATATATAGTTAGGGTGAATTTGTAATAACTGCATGAGCCACAGGTTGAGTGGGTCATTTGCCGCACAGGGTAAATTAGAAAGAGGTACCAAACCTTTATAAGTCAATCCAAGCTATCCTCTAAGAATCCAATGGAGCAGTTGATGCATCTGTGCCTGTGACAGGTGAGTGATGGAGTGGGACTCTGGCTGGGCCTTTAACCAGCTGCAGAGCTGGGAGGGGATGGGTAAGGAAAGCATAATGAAGAGACCAGCCTGGCTGGGGTCAGACATGTTCCTGGAAAGATGCAAAGGCTGAGACTGAAGAACCAACGAGATGCCCTAGACAAAGGGGCTTGAACTGTAGGCAAAGAAACTTTCAACCTAATGTCATGTCATTGAGCAGGGAAATGACACCATAAAAGTAGTGGGAATGGACTGTTATTTTTAAAATAACATTTATCATGGGAGGAGGCTCCAATTACAATGTATTATGTATTCATTGTAAAATATTGGAAAAACATGAAAATAAATTCCTTAGAGTCCTAATACCTCAGAAACAGTTTTGGCTGATATTTTGGTGTACTTGGGGGTTTCAGGGCTTGTTTTGCTTTTTTAAAAAAAATATTCTGTCCATACTTTATATTACTCTATATGTTATTTTTTATTGTATTTTAAAATTACAGTTTACATTCAATATTATTTTATATTAGTTTCAAGTGTACAAAATCATGGTTAGATAATCACATACTTGACAAAGTGTTCCCCCTCATATTTTTAGTACCAACCTGACACTATACCTCATAGTTATTATGATATTATTTTTATAATTTTTTTCACCTAGTAAATCTGGATCATTTTCCCCTGTCATCACATGCTCTTCTATATTTTTCTGCAATGTCATTCTTTTTATTTTTTTGCAATATCATTCTTAATGATGTGTATTCCCTCATATGAATGTGCCACAGTTCTGTAACCGACCATTGAACATTAAAGTTTCCAATCTTGAACCACTATAAACTGTGTTGTAGTGATGATCCCTGTATATAAATCTTTTCATACATTACTAATTATTTAGGATAAATTTTCAGAAATTCTAAGTCAGATTTTAAGCCAACAGGAATGGATCATTGTGGTTACTAATACACACTGCCACACTGAAAAAGCACTATTTTAGAAAAATAAAGTGGATGTAGTGAGCAAAATAGTGTGGATGAAAGATTCTATGGGAAGCAATTCAATCTAGTGCTGAAGAATTCTAGGATGAGACATCGTTGGTTCTAAGGTTCAAATCCTGGCTCTCCTTGACATATGATAAATTCATTTCTGTGCCTTGGTTTCTTCCTGTGTAATGATATAATTAACATGAAGCAATTAGAGCGGTGCTTGGCACAGATTACGTGACATCGCTGAGTTGTTGTTAGTATTATTGTGACAATAATTTAGGTTTGAAGTGATGAGAACCTATATTCAGTGACTGAGAGGAAATATACAGAGAAAGAAATCTTTGACAAATCAATAGGGCTCAGGGAGTGATGGGCTGTCTTGGACAAAGGAGAGGAAAAAAGTAAAAAATGAGTTGGAGGTTTTAACCCTCAGCGATCCAGAGATGTGGATGTCTCAGTGGTGGAGATGGCTCTGACCATACTGAAGGTGACACATTGGGAGAGGGACACAGGCTGCTTAGTGTCCATAGGCTACAGGGTGGAGACTGAGGAAGGACATGTCGATGTGGAAATGATCAGAAGTGGCCTGTGGAGGCAGAAGTGGATGAACTCCAGGACGAGTGGGGGTCGAAAGAGCAAGGCTTAGGGACTTGGAGCTGGCGGTAGGAGTGGAGGTAGGGAGTGGCAAGTAGGGAGACAAAGGAGACATGGGCACTGAGAAGATGCCATTGCAGAGGTGGACAGAGGACTGCATTGTGGGTTCCGGGGAAGAATAAATGTCACAAAGGAGAGGGTCCTCAGCAGTGCTTAATGGCAGAGTTCGGACATGATGGGAAATAAAAACTGTTACTAATTGTAGTTAATCAATTGTAGGTAAGAGAGTTTGAACTTTCTGTATTCTATGATGGACTATTTTTTGGTGGATTTTCCTTCTAGCTTTTTTAAATGTTCTTTGTGAATTTTAGTCATCAGGCTTTCTTAGTCATTTTCAAGCACTACTTAGAATTCTTTTTTACTATGTAAGTTATAACTTACAAGAAAATTTACAAAGCAGCCATCCAACTTGCCTTCTCACAAATCTTTATTTCTCCATCATATGATCTTCAGCACAGTTGCTTAAGCATTTGGTTCATGTAACCATTAAAAACGCATGAACAAAAATGCTGTAAAATAAACAAGACTGCAATATTTTATGCAGTAATCACTTGCCAAGTCTCCCCTTTGAAACTGAAGCCATTTTTGTGTCATTAAGTATAGTAGAATGATCCATAAACAAGATTTCTGTGGGGTTTATATAATAAAACAGATGAAATCATTTTAAGTAAAATGTTAAAAGCATTTACTTCCTAATTCAGATCAAGTTTGATCCAAAATATATCCATCATGTATCCAAAATTTAAAAAGACAAAACAAAACTGAGTGTTTTTTGATCCCCAATTCATTTGCTGTGTAAACCTGGAAAGAATTTTTCAGATATAAAAACTCAATCACTAATGTAAATCATCTCTTATCCTATTCCACCGTGTGCAGGCGGTTTTCCCGTGATCATTTTCCCCTTTGCATTTTAAGGCTTAGCTTATTGGCACTCACTTATCACCTTCTAACTTATATGTAATTCTTACTGTAACTGGCTACCAGACTTCTTGTTACTGGTTACCTGCCTATTGGTGTTTCCCATCACCTTTAAAGTATACTTTGCTTTGTCTTAGTTCTGAATTTAATTTGAAATATAATTTTCCTTTAGGTCTGCTATATCTGACTTTGCGTTAAATCATCCTGAGGTTTGATTTGTTTTTCCCCAAAACATGTGGTTGGATAATTATTAAATCTCTTTGTTATATTTGGCTTAAACTGTTTTTTTTTTTTTTTTTCCTCTCCTGTTTTGTATTATTTCTTGGGTGCCCAGCACAGCACTGATCCCAGATGGATTCTTTTATAAGGACTGTTTGACAACAATTTGAAGGAGGGAGTGAGGAGATCCTTTTTTTTCCTCTTGCCTACAGCTGCTCTCAATATGGCTCATCATGACTGAAAGGAAATGAATAAAGATGAGTTATCTGAACTGAAAATCAGCCACAGAACAGAAGCAATCCATACTCCTCAACCCATCCACGAATTCAGTAGGGAAAAGGAAGTCATTGCCATCATTTATTTATTCATATATTTTTAATGGTGGCAGGATGGTTTTTTAAATCTTGTACCTTTGAGTAGTGGCCATTTGGAACATTTGTGAAAAGCCATATGGTTTCAAATGAGATTCCCATCACATTCTGTGCATTTGAAAGCACTTAGGCCGAGCCTCTTGGCACAGCCTGCACTTGGAGCAGGAGCAGCCCCGTGCAAACGCTGGAGACAAAACTAAAGAACATGCAAATAGCATTTACGGAAATGTTAGTGGTTTGACTTGCCATTTTTGGATCGGCCTTCATTTGGATGAGACAACCTACTTTTTAATATAAGCAGCTATCATTTCCATATTTTGTGCATTACGTATCTTCAGTGATTAACTTCTACCCTTGTGACTTAGGTATCTTAAGTGCTCAAAAACATTTCAAACAGAGAAATATGTGGAAAGAGAGTTTTGAATGTGGATCCAGATTAGGAGGGAGGGTGAGGTTCATCAGAGAAGTTGCTGTATCACAGATTTCATGTTTTCTCTGTAAGAAGAGATGTGTGGAAGCAGGAAAGGCAATTTCTAACTAAAATGATCTCATGTTCCCTGAGATTTGGAAATAGGAGCACCTGCACTCTGGCCATAATCAGCTTTTATCCATGACAAGCAAGAGGCTCGCTGTGGCGTGTCCTGCAGAAGCCACACCGACAGTGCTTCTCGCTATACTTCAGAGTCTTACAGACCTGGGCTCGAATCCCAGTGACACTAGTTTTTGCTAACTGGGTGTCTATGGGCAAGTCCCTAAATTTCTCAGAGGCTTATTTTCTTCAGTTCCAAGTATAAATAGCAACACTCATCTTACAAAGCTGCCAGAGAATTAACTAAGAGAGGAGAGGTGTCAAGTGCCTCATTACCTGAGAAGCATCAAGGCATTGTGGCACGGCCGTCACGAGTTCTGTTTCCAAAGTCCAACTCTTGTCTTGGGAACAGAGCCCCCATTCGCTCATGTAGACAGCCGTAGTAATCATCTTCATATCTCATTGTGATCAGAAGTGACTGAGATGATCCTTGTGCATACTTAGACCGGCACTTACCTGGTACCTGGAAAGTGCTCAGCGCTCCCATAGGATGGTTAGGCAAGTGGGTCTGTGATTCCTGTCGCATCATAAATAAGCAATAAATAGAGCTGCTTTCCCTGTAATCCAAAAGTAATCCAATGTGGGGTCCCACCTCATGGTGAGCACTCAGGATTAGACACCCCTGGCTGTCACTCTGGAGTCATCGTGGCCACAGAAGCATCCGATCTGGCCCTTGTCATCTGTGATGCTGCTCCTCTTCTCCAAAGCCATGGTAAGTTCCACAGCTCCCAGGAAGCTTTCTTTTTCTCTCATGAGAGCCATTTGCCAGACATAGTGTTTTTGACATCCAATTAGGCTATGCCATGTCCAGGCATGTTGCGTTGGAGAGGTGGAATGGGGCTATAAAACGTTCTCTAATTCCTGAGTAGTTTTCTCTGAAAAGTAACATGTCCTTTCTAAGATAAGTTATACTATATTGCAAATTGCTGTAAAAAAGAAGGACTGTGAGAGGCCATTCCAAGACAGGTGTGTGAGGGAGTGAACCTTCTGCCCTAACCGAGGTAAAAAAATGGATGGGCAAAGCATTGACATCTTTCTCCTGCTTCGATATAGTCAGGTCATGAGATGAGGTAGGGAGGGAGTATGTAAGGTCCTGGCTATTTTGAAGCAACTCAGAAAAATTACATCCTTAAACTTCAGAGCTCCAAAAGGGAATGGAAATTACGTTACAGTTTCAATGATGAGCCTTTCTCAAGAGGAGAAAAAGTTACAATATCTGTGAACACTTTCTTGAATATCCAATCAATATTATGTGCTGCTGATAGGGGGGAAAAGCCTATTTCAGTCTTGTGCTTCTTGGTAACAGAACAATACAGAGTTGATAGTGCAGTAACTGGGCTCTAAAAGTACCCTTCTAATGAAAAACAGTACTGCTTGGGCAATATTTTCTGGCATCTTTATATTTCCTTTAACTGGAAGCAGAGAAAATGCTGGCTTGGTGTCATGACTACGGGATATTGTGTTTACTAACTAAAAACAAATTGTGGAGACGATTTGGCCAAGAACAATGAAGGTGGTTAGGAGGTGTAGAATGGAGTACTTCTGAGGCTCATACTGAACAAACGCACCGCTGTAGACTGGTTTGCTAACCGAAGGGCTCAGCAATGGTGATGCTATTGTCTCTGTTACTTTCTAAGATGTAGTCACCAACCCTCCTTTTTTGCCCAATGCCTTAGTGGTGAAAAAGAGCATTCCATAAAGATGAATAGCTTACCATTATACGATTCATGAACACTTGGATATTTGAAAATGATATCTGAAATCTAAAGTAGATTCACATTATCTAAAGCACTGTCCCAAGCTTGCTGTGCTGGGAGCAAGGAGATGTGAAACTGGCCCACAGGTCTCAGGGAGGGAGGACAGGAGACAAAACTGGACGTAAGTCAGGAGACAAGAGTGGACATAAGTCACACCCAAGAGTCTAGAAAAAAAAAGAAAGAATCCAGAAGACAGACAGTGGGGCCAAAACTGGGGTTAGCAGCCGAGGACAGAAGTTCCCAATGCAGCTTGATAGTGGAGTCTGGCATCTGCCCATGGTGGTGTTTACAGGACACCTGGGCTTCATTCATGGATGGTAAGGGAGGGGAGAGGCAGTAGGTCAGATGAGCTCCTGGTTTTCCTCCAGTTTCCAGCTTTTTTACCATATACTACTTTCTTAATACATTCGTGTAATGGGGAGACCTGTTTACAGTGTTGAACAGATAGGATCAGAATTAGCATCAAGCGCACTACTTTTATTTGAAGAAATATTGATTAGAAAGTACATTTAAAAATTATATCCACCTAGGTTGGCAAAATGAGTTATGCCAAGCTGTTCTCTAGAAAAATCTGAAATATGTTATTCCAAGATGGAGAGAATGGGGGAGGGGGGCAAATCCAGAAGATAGTAAGGAGAAAGGAGCCATTGGGTTGGTGATAGTCCATGTGCTCTTGGCTCTGCCTTCCCTGGATCTTCAACTGATTTCACTGAGCATCTACTGAGGACTGAATGCCGGTGTGCATGTCCTGGTGGGTGGGGAGAGCCCCACAGCCCTGAGATCACAAGCAGGACCCCCGTCCTTGTAATTTAGAAGTCTTGGAAACTGTGGTCTCCTGGGGGCTAAGGAACAGGCAGGTTCCCTGTCTTCTCTACCCAGACTCAAAGGCAGAAAAGTCCCCAGCTACCATCTGGGTAATATACTTATAAAGATTGGATTATGACAGGGAGGAAAAATAAAGTCAAATAAGCAATGTGTGGCCTATAGATGACTCTACAGAAATGTTCATTTCAACAGATGATTGAAGCCTATCACCAAAATTTAGTTTGTAGTTGTCTGTTGATTTCACTTGTCCAGGTTTATAGGTAATCAAATGCTCACTCTACACTCTATATTTTTAAAGATTTCCCTTGTCTATTTCAGACTTCTTTTACTATATTCTATACTTGCTATTTCCTCATTTTTAATGTCCTTTGTTATAATGTATTTATCAGCTCCACTTATGTACAAGGATGCTACAAATTTGACAGAATACAAGGTATCACTACACAATAATGCAGTTGCTCCTACAGGCCATATGTGACCAGTCCACACTTTTTTATTTTATAATCCTATCATAAGCATTAGGTATGCTTATGCCACATGTCATTTGTTATGTGATTGACGGCAGCTCACAAATTTATATAAAATACCAAAGATAAATTATTAGTTGTCTCTGCAGAGTCCCTGGTCTCCAAGAGTCCCCAGTATAGTTGGGAGGGAGATATGGAGACCACATCAACTGTGGAACGACGTAAAGAGGTACAGTCAGTGTTGATATCCTGAACACAGGACCATTGCTTCTGGCTTAGAAGACTCAGTGGAGGTGGAATTTGATTGGATCTGGGCAAATCAGCAGGAATATACATATTGTGGGTTAGAAATAGGTGGATGGACAGAAGATTCAGGCAGGAACTGCCCCAGCACAGAATCAGGGGTGAAACAGGAAGGGTATGACCAGGCAGCGTGGGCAGATGGCTAGAGCATGCATTTCTTAGAATGGAAGATAAGGCTAAAATACTGACTTCACTTCTTTTATAAATCAAGAGGGTCTCTGTATAATTTACATGTATATGTATACCTAGTATAACCCAAGAAAAATCTGACTATAAGGTTTATTGCTCATTTTTCTATAATACTAGAGCAGAATGAGAATTAACTTTATACAGCAGGTCCTCGAATAACACTGCTTTTGTTCAATGTCATTTTATTATAACTTTGATGAGATGCCATACTATCTTAACTCGTGTATAATTATATCAGTTAACCTATGGTAAAATTATTTTCCTTATACATTGTTGTTTCACTGAAAGTCATGGAACCTATCGACAGTGTTGAGGACTTAATGTATATTGATTCTAGGTAACAGCACAAGCCATTTCTCTGGTTCGTTAATCCTAAAACAGCTGTGGAGTGAAGGTACCAAAATCAGGTTTTTATAATGAAGTCATCAACTTCATTATTTTAATTATGATCTCCTTTTTAATAGATCCTTGCCTTTACAGTTTCAAAACAGTTGGAGGCAACAACTGGTATTTAATAAATAAAACCAATGAGCCTAAAACGACTTTTAAAATCTAAGACATGATTGCAAAATAAATTGAATATTAAAACAACAAAGCTGTAGACCCTGCTAAATTCTTCTTGGCATTCAGCACATGGCTAGAACATAATAAATAAAATATTAGCTTTAGTTTTTTTCCTCAATTTGTGAGTCAATAATTTCTATTAACAGTTCATAAAATGGCATGTCAACATGAAATATAAGTACATTTTTTATATAACTAAAGTAATAAAATCTCTACAAAAGCCAAGAAAGCAAATCAGCTATTCTGCTTTTTCCAAGCTTAGTGCTTTAAAAAGATTAACTTTTCTCTTGGTATCTCAAATGCTTGTTATTTTTTAAAAACTCGTGAAAGAGAGGCACATAAAAAAGAACAGTCACAGCCTTCTTTGACACACGGGCAAGTGGCATTTGCATGGACAGATTTATTGGAAAACCCTCAATGGAGGACTTTATAACACGTGGAAACATTAGATTATATATATTCTAATAAAATGGTCTTTCTTTCAGAAGAGCATCTTAAAGCAATCCAACAAAAACATGCAACTTCAAATTCCATAGTTCCAAGCTGACCTCATTCAGTCACTGAGTACATATTTATTTATTGCCTCTTGTATATATAAGACATTTTATTAGTAGCAATGGTCTCTTTAAGCCCCAATTTCTCTAAAAATACATGTTTGTATTAATGAGAACTTCTGCATTTTTATATTAAATATTTCTTCTCCATCTATTCCTAGTAATCATTTAAGCTTTCTGTTTAAGGGAAGTGATTTTTTTTCTGTTTCATCGATACATTTAAATTCCTTTCAGTCTCAGGGAAGACTTATGAAACAGGTAGAAAAATGAGAGGAGAGGGAGATAGGCAGTAGCAGACTAAGAAGTCCAAGCTTCGGGAGTGCCCCAGTGAAGGTGCCGGTTGAGGAACAAATGTGAGGAATGGATGAGAGGAGGTTGCTATGATCGTGGCTGGGAGGGTGGAGAACAAGGGAGCCAGGGATCAAGGGCTCATATAGGCCCAGGGTAGTGACAAAGAACAAAGACCCCAGCATCCAACTGTCAAAATCCTGGCCTTACTACTTACTGACTGCAATCTGAAGATTACTCTTTCTACCCCTCCAGTCCCTCATGTATAAAATGAGGTAAATAATAGTAATAAAAATTGTATCTATCTCATAGGTTATCGTGAGGATTAAGTGGAATTAGTACATATAAAGTAGTTAGAATAGTGTCAGGCACATAGTAAATGAACAATACATTTCAGCTATTATTATTGTAGTTATAGGTCCTCTTAGAGAATGGACAGATAGGGAGGACAGCCCGAGCTTGGATGTGTGGTGTTGTCAAAGCCATTCCAGGCTCCTTTCTCTGGGAAATGCTGTGTATGCAATAATACAAATTGTACATTTAGTGAACTTACACAACTGTTCCTCAATGATTATCTCTATCTTCAGAGGACCAAATATATCTGTATGTTCTTAAAATCGCACCTGTGGGATTCATTCGCACTGCTCCCAGTAGTGAGGACAGGAATTTCTCTCCTGACCAACTAGATATTTAAACAGGTTTTATTAAATGTGTTGTACAAGCCCATAGCAGGTGAAAGCAGCAGAGATTGTCTTCTTGATAGAATGTAATTATATTCTCTCTTCGGGCTGTTCATGTCCGCTCGGTGTCTTGCTGGTCAAAGCATTCTGGAATGAATTGGTGCAAGGAAGTGCCCAAGTCCCTTAGAAGCCAGTGTAAGGTTTTGTGAAGTTGCTGGTGATTTTGCAATGTAAGCATTGCTAATAATAGGTCAAGGGTTTTAAGTTGAGGAGTTTGGGCCCAAGGGGAAAATGACACTGTGGTTATTCTGAATTACTGAGGAATGAGATGGTCCATATAAAAAAAATGTTAGATAGATGGAGATTGCAACTTCAAGTGCACAAACTAGTTATTGTTATAACCATTTAGAAAAGGAGATGTTTAGAGAATTGAGTAAGGCTTTGGGAGCTTGAATCATACATATAACACTTACCTAGTTGTGTGGTCATATTATATATTTCTTATGAAGTCTTAGTTTCCTCATTTGGGAAATGACAATATTAAGAACATCCACCTAATCAGGAAGCTATAAGGATAGATTGCTATTAGGGGCAGGTAGCATACAGCATTATCTACATAGCAAAACATTGGAAACACTGAAAGTCCAACCTTAGGTGAATGGTTGAATCAATTATAGTATAGCCACATGCTGTTCATTAGCTTAACAAGCTATTCCTTCATCAATGTGAAAGTAGTCATTAATCAGCTGAGTTTCAAAGCTATGAGGAAGTCCTAACTTCATGGAATGAAAATAATAATTACAGTAACTAATATAGTGCTTATATGCCAGGTCCTACTCATTCAGTCCTCAGAACAATCCTAAGAGAGAGAATATTATTATCTATACCCATTTTACACATGAGGCTAGAGGGGCAAAGTAAGATTCAGAAACATGTCTAGCCAGTAAGGGGCCAGGCCAAAGTCAGGGTAAAGGAACTGGGGACTTTGTATGCAGTTAAGAAGGAGAGTGGTCTAAAGATGGCTCCTCCAAGTCTCATCTAGCTCTGTGATTTTCTGGACAAATGTAGAGAGACTTGGCCAGGTTGTAGGTGAATAAAATGCAGCATTATTGCAGTGTTGGCATTATAGCAGCTGGCGCAAAATACAGAAGGAAACCGTCATATTCGAAGTAGAAAGCCCTTCAAGTATCAAGATTGGTGGTCTGTGATTCTGCAAGCCCAGTATCCAACTGCAGACCATTTTCTGCCTGCCTGCTTAACACTGCCTGCCTTTACTGAGCACAAATTGTGATATACTGAAGAAATCCAAGATAAATTTGTAAAACATCATGTCAGGCCCTTTCTAGTCCCAGTATCCCCTGGGTGATCCAAGGTTGGGGTCTAAAAAATAGAACATAACAGAGAAGAGGAAGCAAACACCAACTTACCACAGATAACATGCAGAGTGAAGGAGATATTTTTATGTAAAAGACAGCTGAGAAAGAGTTATTTGATCCCTGCCGTTTGAGGGATAGTAGGGAAAGAAGGTATTTTTGTGATCACTCTTCAGCGTTCCCTATGTGGCTTGGTTCATACAGTCACAACAAAACTCGAGCCCTAATAATACAGTGCAACCGACCACAGATATGTTGCAAGCATTATGCACAGTAGTATCTAACATTCGGCTTCATTTTGATTACTTCCAGGCCGGTGACATTTAGATTGCTGCACATTTCTTCTGACCTCAGAGAACTCACAGTCGAGAGTGTACATCTGCTGGTCATGTGCTGACATAGAAACTCAAAGGAACTGGTGTCACTTACCTGTGTTTTATCACCTTTAGGGTGGTAGGGTGAATGAGCACCATATTAGGAGTCCAGAGACATCTAACCTTGTCATCAACTATTTGTGTCCTGGACTGTGTCACCATCTCTATGAGGCCTCTGGTTCCCTTTCTGTAAAATAAGGAGAGTTTTGGGTCTCCAGACGCCCTTTCAACTCTAAAATTCTGTGTGAGGTCATTGGTGGGTTTCTGGCTCAAAACAGGTTCAAAGGGGAATAAATACTGTTCACATTCCATGGAGTAAAATGAGAGAGTGGGTAGACCGAGAAATTGGACATCCCAGATGCTTGTCAGTGTTTATCCATCCACTAAGGATGGCTCAGGTAGTTCCCAAAGTAAGCCACATGTTCCTTTTCTAAAAGGAGAAGCAAGAATGGTGGTGTGCATTTGAACATTTTATTTTATTTTTTATTTTTCAGTTTATAGTCAGTTTCTGGTGTATAGCATGGTAGTTGGCTAGTCATGTACTTTACAAAGCAATCATCTGGTATTTCAAGTACTCACCTGGCACCATACATAATTATCACAATATAATTGACTCTTCCCTATGCTGTCCCCACATCCCTGTACCTTATTTTGTAACTACCAATCTTTACTTCTTAATGCCTTCACCTTTTCACACAGTCTCCCAGTCCCCCTCCCCTCTGGAAACCATCAGTTTGTTCTTTGTATCTATGAGTCTGTTTCTTTTTTGTTTGTTTATACTGTTCTTTAGATTCCACATATAAGTGAAATCATATGATACTTGTCTTTCTCTGTCTAACTCATTTCACTAGCATAATACCCTCTAGGTCCATCCATGCTGTCACAAATGGTAACATTTCATTCTTCTTTATGGCTGAGAAACATGTACCATAACTTTTTCGTCCACTTATTTATAGATGAACACTTGGGTTGCTTCCACATCTTTGTTATCGTAAATAATGCTGCAACGAACATAGGGGTGCAAAGATTCTTTCAAATTAGTGTTTTAAATGTCAAATGCCTCCACATTGTTTTTATTTTTTAAATTCTCTACAGCATTTTCATTACCAAAGTTAGTCAATCACTACATTACTGGGAAATAAAAACAGAATTTTTTTTTTTTATCTCACCTAAGTCTTTACTATACTAAACTTTATTCTTTTACAGCATGCTTGAAACTTTGTGGTTTATAGGTTAGGTCAGCAAGTGCATACTTTTTGAGCAAACCATTGTAATGTGAAAGAGGAATTTTTAGTGTTTCCCTCACTAGTATTTGTGGGTGCCCTTCACAGTTAACTCTCTACCAAGCGCCACAAATCACAAATGGACTCTTTGCCAAGGGCCTGTTTTTCTCAGGAGGAGGCAATGTGTTAAATGACAGCCTTATGTGTAGAAGGTCTCATGCAGAGAGACTTATGAAATGCATATCTTGATTTCTATATAGATTTTTTTTCACAAAAGTCTTAACAAATTCATGTAGTCAAATCTTGGGAAAGGAAGTGTGCTTGGTAGCTTGAGCCTGCGGCCCGTACAGGCTGTGTGTGTCTGCTGTGAAAGACCAAACATCATCCCAGTGGACCTGACCTAGTTGAACATAAATACACCATTGAGGAACAACTGGCTTCAGAATTAATCAAATTTATAAATAAATAGGATGGCCTTGCAAAGAGGCTACACTTGAAGTGCCTCTTAATTAGTTTTTTAAAGCAATGCAACAGCCTATATCTGCCCTACTGGTGGCAAAATCTCTGAAATGAAATTGCTTTATAGAAGGCAGTTGGCTTGTTCACATTTTGCAAGATTAGAAAATGAATTTAACCCAGAATAGGGTCATAATACAGAGCCTTATATTTTTGGGTAAGATTCTGATCCAGCCTAGGAGCTAAAAGTTGGGGCTGGTTTTACCATCCAAGTAAGGTGGCGTTTTCCCTGTTTATTTATAAGATCTCTGAGTGTAGGTACTTATGTTTGCATGCATCTGAATTTCAGTTTTTGTTATTCATACAGTATACTCACTGGTTTCACTGACCTGTCCCAACAACTCAGCTCAGTATGCATCTGAATTGATCACTTATTAAAATTTAGAGAGCTGGGCAGGCTCTACTCCTGGACCTGCTGGAGAAACTCATTAAAGAATCAATCACCAAGGGCTTGGAAAGGAAGCACTCAGATCCTCACTTCACTTCAGAATATTATCTGGGAAGGGAATATTTTTCAGCTCTTGCTCACCTAAGTTGAATTTTAAGAAGTAACCATAAAAGCTGAGGTTGAGAATTATAATTGGGTCTTTGGTATAGACAAATTATTTTGTGTCTCTTGATTTCTTATTTTAGATTACTCCTAAAAGGTCACTAACTACAATGACAGTCTCTGAATTTATTGAAGGGAATGCTACAAAGCTGTTACGTGCATCTCTATATATGCCTATTTGTATCTCACACTCTCTTTTGTCGCCCAGTAACAGACAAAACACAATTCAATCCAAAAATTTCTTTACTGTCTTTTAAAGATTTTTTTTTTCAAGGATGTATTTCCAAACAATGATGAAAAGTATTTCTAATTGAAAAAAGAAAAGGAAGACAAAGGTCCCTGCATTTGCCTTACTATATAGTTTTTCTGCATTGACAATGGCAAATATTAGAAGTACATTTCAAGGTGCAGTTCATCTGGATGAATGTAGACATATGGCCATAGGTATCTTTTCAAGTAACTGCCCTGCTCATTGCTAGAATGTGGACAGGGCCAAAGCTCCATTGTGAACCCAGTGTCAATGCCATGTTGCATTTGAGTTATTTTCTAGGTGACCTGCTCGGTCTCAACCGGGTGTCTCAGTTTTGGATTCCAAATCAGCCAGGTAAACACCATGACATTGCTTCCAGGCAAGGGGGCTTTGCACCTCTGATACAGAGAGGTAGTACAGAGTGGTAAGGGCCAGACTGTGTGTGTGTGTGTGTGTGTATGAGAGAGAGAGAGAGAGAGAGAGAGAGAGAGAGAGAGAGAGAGAGAGAGAGAGAGAGAGAATCCTCACTCTGCTACTTGGTTGCTCTGCCAAATCACTTAACTTTGGGGGGCATAAATTCTCATCTGAAAAAAATGTACAAAGAGTAGTATCTACTTCATATGGTATGAAGTTTTACGAGATTAGAAAATGTATTTAACAAAAAGGGAAATCATAAAGCAGAGCCTGATATTTTTCTGTGTAAGATGGTGATCAAGTCTAAAATCTGATCATTGCAGCCACTTTATATATGGTTATGTGAATTGGCTAAATTAACTTTATAAATTGGTTAGAACAGTACCTGGCACATAATCAACATTTTACTATTGTTAGCTACGGTTAATAAATTCAGGTGTGTACTTATCACAGTCAAGGGAGCCCCTTGCAGAACTCATAATTGAGAAATAAAATATAAAACAAATTACTTAACCTTTTCAATATTATACTTGTCAGGGATGGTGCTCGTCACCTTATACCCCTTATCTTATTAAAGACTACATGATTCCTTGAGGAATATATATTTTACTCTGTTAAAGAGAATTAAACAAATATAGAAGGAATGAATATTTTCTATTTTTATATGTAGACCAAATATCCTCATAATGAGTTACATTATACCATCATGCTACATTCTTTTCAACTTTTTAGAAGTCCTTTCTCACTTAGGAGTTCACTTTTTGTTTACCCATTTGGGGAGATAGATAGATCAGGAATAATAAGGCATTATTATTTCCAATTTTTAAATGAAGACACTGAAATTTTATGAAACCAAGGTGAAGTCACCATCCAAGATCATCAAACAAGTTCATGGTCCAGAGCCACAGCCACAGTCCAGCCCTCGATTGCACAAGACCTTGATTTCAGCGCCTTAACTGTGCTGGGCTGCAGATTCTATCTGCTTCACCATGCATCTGTGGAACACTCATTTTCAAGAACTGAATAAAACCACCAGCTTTGCATGATTTCCAATGCCATTGATTGTCCCCCTATTCTTCGTTTATCTTGTGGATAATAAATCCATCCATTTAAAGACAAGAAGAATTCAATGTTCAGCTGTGGTCTGCTACACACATGTCCACTTTTCTTACATTTTCTTTGAACAGAACACAGTAAAATCTATTGTACAGCTCACCGGCGTGATATTGCTTTGATAGACACTGAGTGACCTAATATACACACTCCAGTGTACTCTAATCTGTGGTCTCCCAGCTCCCACTCGGCAGGAATTCTGAGATGTTGATGGAACCCCGTGATTTAACAGAGCAGCCAGGCTGCCCTTTCACCCCGCACACTGGTTCTGACAGCTGCCTGCCATGTGTAGAGAAAACCTCACAGGCTGAAACCCTGTCACAGAGTAAAGGTCCTTGAATAAACATACAAGCATGATCATGCTAGTACTCTAAAACTGAAATTTTTTTAACTGAATTTGTAGCGGAGAAATTTTACAGCTGAAAATCCAAAGCATCCCAATGTGTACCTTCTCACTTTCAAAACAAAATAACACACAGTAAGCCTGGTCTTGTCCACATTTATTTGAGTCGCCTGTCTTTCAAATGGATTAAGCCGTTTACCAACACCCAGATTTTTCTACTTGGAAACAGGAACAAGCCTGCCAGAAATCACTGGCAGCATCTCCTTGGGTTGGTTAGGAAGCTCGATGTGTGTTTAAGCCATCCCCTTAATCCACGCTGCCTCTTTTATTTTTATCAGGATATGCTCTTCAGGTAGAAAAGAATGGAAGGAGGCTTTAGACACGACTACTGTCCTAAATATAAAGTTGGTTTGAAAAAAAAATCCCCACTCGGCCCAAATAGCACTGTGCTTTATAATTCATTCTCTTCACATACAGTACCCTGTGTTATCATGGCTAATGTTTTCCTGCTGAGCTGCCATCACCTTTTGTCAAGCTGTCAGGGTATTAAATTGATGTACCTTCCACATTTGGATAGAGGTCATTATCCTGTTGCCTAGTTGCATTGCCTCTGCTGAGCAGGTTAACTGCTTGAGGTCTTTCATCTAGATAAATGTTTCGCCAGCACTTTTGCTCTGTGATGACATGAGCTGTTCCTTAGAGGTCAAATAGTGATTCTATGATAAGTTGTTCCCTGTGTGTTCACAGACAGGGAAAGGACTAGAGTTCAAACTCCATCATAGGCCTAACAATAACGATAAATGCGCATTTTAGCATCCTGAACCCCCAAAATATTGGCTCTTTAAAATATGCACTTATGTATTAATTTTATATACATAGAAAATATTTTAAAGACTTTGTATTTTTTTAGAGAGAGGGTAAGGGAGGTAGAAAGAGAGGGAGAGAAACATTGATGTGAGAGAGAATCATCAATTGGGTGCCTCCCATTGGCTCTCTGGCTGGGGACTTAACCTGCAACCCAGGCACGTGCCCTGTCTGGGAATTGAACCGGCTTCCTTTTTCTTTGTGGGATGACACTCCAACCAACTGAGCCACACTGGTCAGGGCCAGAGAAAATTTTTGATTTTAAGTATTTTATTGTTTCAGTATCATGAAAGATTCCACTAAGTGTGTCAGAATCTACCCTTTAGTTCTGATGATGGTAGAAATGTGTGTGTGTGTGTTTGTGTGTGTGTGTGTGTGTGTGTAGCCAAATAACTTCTGTAAAAAACTTGTTTCTGAATTCCTGGGTGTTTTTTTTTTAATTTATTTGTTTGTTTATTTATTTTTAGAGGGGGGGGAAGGAGAAAGAAAGGGAGAGAAACATCACTGTGTGGTTGCCTCTCACTCGCGGCCCCAGCTGGGGACCTGACATGCAACCTAGTCATGTGTTCTGACTGGGAATCGAACCAGTGACATGTGGCTCACAGGCCGATGCTCAATCCACTGAGCCACAGCAGCCAGGGCCTGAATTCCTGGGTTTTCAATCCAATCTTTTTTATTGTGGTAAAATACATGTAACATAAAACTTATCTTCTTAATTAATTTTAAGTGGACAGTTCAATGGTATTATATTCACAATGTTATACAACTATCACCACCCTCCATCTGCAGCACTCGTTTTTATAAATGTGGTTTTCCAACTGAAACAGGCTTCATCTTCATATCTGCCATAACTAGTGTTGTTATATGAGCTAAAAGATGCATTTTTGAGTAAACGGAATAAATTTTTTAACAAATTTTTTGAAAAATTCCACTTTACTGTCTTTTTAAACATGTCAACATAATTGACAACATGGGGTTAACTTCCTTGATGTGTACTAAATAATTTTAGGCCAGACTGCTTAATGTTAATCTTTGACTACTCCATTTCTGCTTGGATGATATATTTAGTCTTAAATATATATTCAGTTTTTTTTAACGTGTAGTATTATTTTCAACAATTGGATTAGATTTTAGATTGTTGTTTTTATTGTTAGTTACGTGCAGTCCACAAAATATTTTCATAAAACAATATTTAAATTCTGTCTAGAGCTACCATCTTGTTATTGAACTTGGAGTCAATGAGGTCAAATACACTCTTAAATTTATTCATTTACTCAGTAATATCTGTTAGGTGGTGTAGAAATAAACATGAGACAGTGAGAGCTACTGTCAGTGGAAGATTTTGTATTCCCCTTCCTATCTAGTAATTATACACCGTCAACACAGGTGCCTAAACGAGAAAGCTCAGCATCCTTCAAGACTGGCCCTGTCTCTTACCCAGACTTTGAGTGAGCCACCAAGACTTGTCAATCCCTTCTAAATATTATCTCAAAATCCATTTTCTCTTCTCCACTCCTTATTGTCTTCTAGCCTTGTTAAGGCCCTCTTTATCCCTCATCTGCTTCCTAAATTGGTTCTCTGCCCCTTGTTACTCCTGTTTCTGTCCCTTACTTACCACCGTCCATTTCCCTCAATGGTAAGAGAGTTTACTTTCCAAAACACCAATCTGATCCATTACTCCTTGCTTAAAAATGTTCCAGTGGATCCCATTGACTAGAGCAGTTAAAAAATACTGAGCCCTACATAAGCTGGCCTGATTGATCTTTCCACCTAAACCTCCACCTGTTCCTCCAAATCCACTTAGTGCTCAGCCATGGAGATGCTCAGGGTGCTGAACACCCCTCACACTCCCGTTCCCTGAGCCTAGTTTCTTGTGCATGGATATGCCTCCTTCCTTATTCTCTCAGACTTATTTTTTTAAGAAGCTTTTATTTTTTGCTTCTCCATGAATTGATAATTATTGATAATTATTCTTTCTCTGTGACCTACACTCATTACACTCACATCAAATTGTACTTTTGATCATTTATATGTCACTCCCATCAAACTATGAATGCCTATAGAGCATGGATTACATCCTACTCCTGCAGTTTTTGAACTAGGTTGACTATATCCCTCTAAACCCAGACCTGCTGTTTCCCCTTTCCCAATGACCCTTCTTTCCCTTTACCAAAGAAAGCATCTTTGCATCCATCCCTACCATGTGGAATTGTCTTGAGCTTCACAAACCTCCAGTTAACAAACAAAGGGATCAATTTCCTTATAGGTGCCCAGAAAGCCTCCTCTAATCAAAGCACCCAGACTCATTCTAGTAATAAATACGTTTCTTCTAGAGATCCATCAACTGACTTGGAGAAAACAGAGGCCACCCTCATCTACTTCATTGAGAGAAGCATTTTCAACTAAAGTTTAGTTCTACGTTTAATAATTACTTTTAATTTTGTAATATTTTGTTACTTTGATCAATTTTCCTTGGGAAATTTTTAAAATTAAAATTATTACGTGTATTTATGCTGTGAAAGTATTATAGAGTTATCAAGACATTCTAGGATAAGAATATATTATATTAGGATAAAATTCTATTAGGGAAGTACAATGGAAATATTACTAAAAAGAGAAAAGTATATGATGTAAATTATCCCACTGATAAAGAATAATTTATTCATATACATTTTTAAAAGGAGGATGGATGGTAGGTAAAGTATACTTCCATTCCATTGAACTCATTTTAAAGAATGACATAAAATCTTTATTTAAAATGTTGATATTTTCAGCAAGCCAAACATTACGCCCTTTGCTACTATTTAAATTTATGATAAAAGTATCCTATTTCAACTTTAAAATGCACAGAGTATATAGTTTAACTAAAACATTTATGTAGTAATCAAGTAGAAAATGGTGACAATTATTAAAATGATCAGATTTCAATCCTAGAAATGCTGAGTAAATGTGTAGAATATATATATCTTTAAAAATGTTGCTTTTAATGTTATTTTCGTTTTATAAATCAGTAAGTAGACAAAACTGCTTTCTCCCCACTTATGCAAACAACTTGTGTCATCCAAAGGCTATCAGTCATGACCCAGGGCACAGGACTTCTGCAAGTCTCTGTAACTGGGCCTAAGCCAGTGGCTCTCACTAATCTCCAGTGGGTACAGACCTTACTGGATTTCTTATGTAAGCACATGACTACTCTTCCCAGCTTTATTAATTCCTGTACTTGGTGCTGATCTAGCATGAAAGAAGCAAGGGCAAGAGTTCAGTGTTCTTATTTGGGGTTAGAACTACATAGTTGAGAAATCAATGACATCCAACATGGTCATTAAATATACAACTTTCAAGCCTTGAATTTTTTTATTGCACTCAAATACCAGGAGCTGATGGATGTTGAGTTAAATGTGAAATAGAATCCGCAGTCTTCAGATTCCCTTTCAGCGTAGCTGCCAAAGCACAACCACAAGATTAACTCCATCAGATGTCCCCTGGCTGAGTAAACCTCATCAACATTTATTGTGAAAGATGCTTTGCTAGATGCTTGGGATGCTAAATGCATTACAAGTTGCCATCACTCCTGCCTTCAAGGAGTTTACTTTTTGTTTTGATGAAAAGTTTAAATAATAATGCAGTTTATGCTATGGCTATTAAATAGTCATTAATATTTAATGACATACTGAAATATGCTCTATGCCTGTCACTAAGTGAAAAAAGCAGGTTGCAAAACAGCTATGTATAATGCAACCCCATTGCACTAACTAAAATATACTCATATATGCATAGAAAGAAGACAGAAAAATGGAAGTTAAATATTAACACTGTTTCTTTCTTAATCAAGTAAAATTATGGATGGGTTTAACTGCTTTTTTGTTCATTTGTAGCATCCACAATGAGAGCATCCCTTTGGTAATAAAAATTGTCATTGGGTTTTGGGGTGTGAGTATAAACCTATGGGCTATAGATGAGAAAACAGATTATTAAGACAAACAAGAGAACCCACTTTTTTTAAGATCATTTTTGGCAATCAGAGCATAGGTAATTCTACCTATAAAGAAGGCCAATCATCCATTGCTTACTCATATCAACCATATTTAGGTCTCTGTTCTTGGTCAACAAATTCCATTCTTGCTGGAAAGCTAGGAAGGATTGGAGACAGAAGCAAATCACCTGCCATGAAGCTTTCAGGTGGCCTTGGCCATTCATAGCCTACAGGACTGAGTCCAGTTAGGGTCTCTACATACTGCCCTAGTGCCCCATTATCTAAGGCCCCTGGCCCAGATTGTTATCAGCTTTTTCCATTGATCGCTAAAAAATATTTTGATGCTTTTGCACTCAGGGATTTAGGGAAGGGAGCTTGGTAGAATAGAGAGAAACTGTCTTATAGTTGAAACCTGACTAGCCCTTACAAGTTAGATCATCTGGATAGTTCTTTAATGTCTCAGTTTATATCAGGAAATATTTTTAAAATGGGAATTGTATCCCCTGCCGTGCCTCCTTTTAGGATAATTTGAGAGAACAAAAGCACTTTAAAAAAAAAAAAAAGACCTATACAGATGTTAAAAAATGTGTGTTAGAGCTCTGGCCAGTGCGGCTCAGTTGGTTGGATCCTTATCCCGTACACTGAAAGGATGCTGGTTCAGTTCCCAGTTAGGGTGTGTACGAGTGTAGCCAATCAATGTTTATCTCTCACATAAATGTTGCTCTCTCCCTCTCTCTTTCCGCTCCACCTTCCTCTCTCTCTCTAAAATCAATGAATGTATGTCCTTGGGTGAGGATGGAAAAATAAAATGTATAAGAAAATTTAACTTTACATTAAGAGATTATCCAGTGATTTGTTTTTTATTAACACTTTACCAGATCCTTGTTCTTTGAAAACATTGAGGAATGAATTTTGTACCAGGGAGGGAAAGCATGTTCATCGCCCCAGCTGAACTGCAGCTTTCCAGGGCAGATCTGTTTACATGCAACAAGTAAACATCAGCCCTGAGATTCACACTGCAAACCTCTAATGCTTAGTTGACTCTAAGGGATTTAATCAAGCTACAGGATATATGATTCAAAAGCAGATTGTTTCCATTAATTTTATGAGTAATTTTGTTTTTGTTGGCTGAAAAATAAAGCCAGGGCAGGAGTGGCACACAATGAGAGGGAGGACTTCTTGGAACAGCACGTGGTTTATGTCACAGACGTGCCTTGCTACACAGTCACATAAGCACATGTGTGCACATAGACCAGCCACCGTGCCTCAGTAGAATCACAGCTGGGTTCTTCTCCCCTTGCAAGTCAGCCATGCCTCTCAGCTTTTCTCTGCATCTCAGTCCCACCCTGCAGATGGTGGATCTAAGTCTCCTTTCGTCTGCATTCCCAATCAGCCTCCAAGACCCACCCACCTTTGCTTCGAACAGCTTTTGAATGTGTGCGCTCTTCTTCATTCTCTCACCTCACACCTGTGTTTCTATAGGAGATTCCTCTGGCCCAGCCAATCAGACAACAAACATTTATTGTGTGGTTGCTACACCCACAGGCTTTCGCTTGTTCCCCTCCACCCTGAGTGGTGACACAATTGGTCTCCCAAAATGCTGTTTTGCACCGTCATTGCCCTTCTCAGAGATCTGAGTGACCCCTTATTTTTTTTCTTCTGTGAGTCTTGCCTCTTCTGTTTGAATGTCAAGGCCCTTTACACTCTGACTCTATGCTACGAGAATCTGCCCCTGAGATTACACTTTCTCCGTGCAGCGAGGATCTGTATCTGCATTGCATTTATCCTTTTTCTGCACAGTAACTCACAGAACACCTGCTATATGTCAGGCACAGTGCTAAGCGCCTAAGAATAAGATATGGCGCCTTCCTTTGGAAGCTCCAAAAGCCTAAAAATGGAAATGTGAGGAGACAGCTTAATATGATATGATCAAGGTTTTGTAAAAGTGTGTACAATACACTGGGTAAGTTCAGAGACAAAAGTGCCAACTGATGCCACCTGGGGAGACCTGAGGAGGCAGGCTGATGAATTCCTCCAAAGGGATATTGAAAGTGGGCCAAGGCCAGACCAGAGCAAGGAAAATGCTGAGAGCCAAAAACTGGTGTGCCTTCCTAGGACTAAGGTCCACATCTAAATCCATGGACAGGGCTAAAACTTCAGATGAAGAAGGAATCTAGAGTCAGAAGGGGAGTCAGAATGGGACTAGAGGGCGGATCCTGGCCAGTGATTGAGAGCAGTTTTAGAATCTGGAGGGCCTGTCTTTATTAAGTAGTAACTATTTGGCTTTAAAACATTGAATTGGTGGGACAAAGGCAGTAGTGGGAGCCAACCCATGGAAGCATAGTATTACTAAGGCTTAAGCATAGAATAGGTGTTGAAATGGTATGATAGGACAGGAAAGCTGGGGTCAGGTTGAGAAGAGCTTTGATTGCCAGCCCCAGGAGCATGGACTTTATTCTGCATGGGGTGTGGTCATTAGAAAAGAGGTTGGCAAGGCTGGGACAGGTCATGGGTAAACAAATGATTGACTCTCCCAGCCACAAGTCCTAGAGGGAAGCTGCATCAACCTAAGAGAAGGGGACAGCTTTTTCAGATTTGCATAAAAGCACACACATGTTGCAAGTGGTAGCCCTAGTTTTCATCTGTATTTTAGGAAAAGGATTCTAGCAACAAATATTCTTCTATGGATTTAGTTAATGTTTTTGAGCTCTTTCTATGTTGCAGACAGCAGTCTAGGCCCTGGGCACTCAGTCATAAATAAGACAAATACACCTCCACTCTCAGAGCCCAGGGAAAATAAGCAATGGTGCTTGAAATAAAATAAGCATTTAGAAGGCTATTGCCCTTCCATTGGCTGTTCTCTATCCAAGTCTACCCATCCTACAGCTCAATTTCAATCACCTTCCCCAGCAATAGCTCCAATTGATGTCCATCCCCAGAGCTTCTACTTTTAAAACAATTTTTAAAAATTCTGATACTTAAACCTTTTCTGATTACAGAAATAACATGTTTAATACACAAATTCAAATACAAGTACATAGTATGAAGAGAATATATTTATAGCTCATAATCTCATTCACTAAATCACTTTCCATTAATACATATTCCTTTAATACTTTACTTCTCTATAGTCCCAATAATTTATCATCATAATCATCTTCATCTTTCATCATCATCATTATAAAATGAGCAAATTAGTTCTAAAATTATGGTTTTAGACTTTATTCCTGGAGAGAACATAGAATTCTTTTATTTTTACAACTTTGTTGAGATATATTTCGTACACCATAAAGTTCACTCATTTAAAGTATACAGTTCAGTTGTTTTTAGTATATTCACAGAGTTGTGCAAACATCACCACAATCTAATGTTTCTAGAACATTTTCATTACCCTAAAAGGAAACCACATACCGTTTAGCAGTCACTCTCCACCCCTACTTCCCTTAATCCCCCGCAACCCCGGAAAACCGCTGTTGTACTCTTGTTTCTGTGACTTTGCCATTTCTGAATATTTCACATAAATTAAGTCATATGATATGATTGTTGACTGTCTTTTTCCACTTAGCATAATGTTTTCAAGGTTCATCCATGTTGTAACATGCACCAGTATTATATTTCTTTTCTTTTTCCACGTAATATTCCATTCTATGGATATACTCCATTTATTTATCCATTCATCAGCTGATAGGTCTTTGAGTTGTTTCCTCTTGGCTGTATGAACGATGCTGGTGTGAATATGTACATGGCTGCACCATTTTTCCATTCCACCAGCAATGGAAGACCGTTCCAGTTTCTCCACATGCTCATAGTGTTCCTTTGAAGGAAGGAGCTGCCTCCACGCTGGAATAGAAGGCTCTGAGGTTGATGGGATGGCTGCTAATATCCGTCCATTGTATATGTACAAATTACAAATGCTTTGTCTGCCAAGTTACAGTAAAGTCTGGCAAGCTGCTTTTGAATGAATCCTTCTCTTTGAGGGAAAAAGGTATTTGTATGGGTTCATGTTCTTCAACAAAGACACACACTGGACTATGTATAGTGTTTCTCTTTCAGCCATCAAATGAATCCAAAGGGTGGTTTTTTGCTTATTTGTTTTTTCCTTAATTCTGACACAAGGAAAGAGCCCAACTTTAGATATCAGGAGTTCTGGACTATAGAATCTGTGATAATTGAAACATTCTCTTAGAGGGTTAGTTACACCCTTTAATGGAAAAACATGCACATGAGATTTTATACTTGGCAATACTTCTGAAAATAATAGACTATAATAGATCTGCAGGAGAGAAATACCTTAAAAAACAGGTTAAAGGTGAAATACTAGCTCAATCAAAGCATGACAGTAGGATCAAAATTAAATAAAGCAGTGATAGAGAACAGTTAACTTATTAAATATATTACATAATTATGTTCATCTCTTTAAAATTTTCTGTAATTCATTTAAACATAATAATTACTCTTTGCTCTTGTGACAAATTATTCTATTTTATTAAAAATATAGAATTAAACACTGTCAAGTACTTCTCTGGTAAACTCTTTGCCACATGCCACAGTTAAGACATTCCTCTCTTCTTCATATTGCAGTCAAGGCACATGAGAATCAATTAACAGCCACTTCAATGTTAATTTTAAATCCAAACTTCAGTGGAGGTAAATATTACAGGGAGTACATGGAAATCTCTTAGGACAGATGGCCAGCAAATTCTTCCAAACATTTCTGAAGACAGTAATGTTCCTTTCACCATTAACCCATAATTCTCCTCTTTTTTATTATGAAATATTACCTTTATTTGTCAAGAATTATAATAATTTCAGATGAGGACAAGTAAGGGAATCAATGTCTATTGTGTGATCCCTGAGTGCTGAGACTTACTGTGTGATCCATTGTAAATTTTTTAAAGAAATTTGATTTCCTATAATTAAATGAAGATTTTATAAGAAGTGTCACTTAAATGTTCCTCATGTATTTTAACTCATACTCTTTATCCGTGATGATGAACAGTGTAACAAGATGCAAGTGTTAACCTTTCATGGAATTGAGAGGACAGAAGTAGGAGAGAGAATCTAGTGTTTATTTCCTCCCAAACTAAGCAACTGAAAGCAATGTCCAGACAAAACAGAGCCCTAGTGTTAACAGAATTCCCTAGAGTTGTACTCAGTTATCAGTTTTTTCTCCTGGATTCTGAGATCAAAAGCTAAGAGCTGAAAGCTCAGGACCAAGGTGCAGTATGTGCGTAGATAGATAGGTAGCTTAGATGTAGTTTAGAAAGATAGGTGATAGGTAGGTAGGTAGGTAGGTAGATAGATAATCATAAGAAGCATGTCATTATTATGTTTACAGTAAGAATTGAAGGATCTCTACTTAAAGTTTTAAATTAAAATCTCCACATCCAAATCTTCTGTCTCAATGCTCATTATAGAATATGGTTATAGAGGAACCAGTCAGTGGATGAAAAAGATAATTTCATTGCCTTATTGCCAACATTATATCATATCTCAAAATAAGGTGTGACTGTGGAACAACTGTTTATCAATATGTTGTATAATTGTTGATCAACTTAGAAGTAAGAGTTTCAAACCTAGTTTTCATTATGTAAAGAAAAGGATAGGATAAATGCATATTAAATTTGAAAGGTTTATCTTTATTTTAATAATCACCAAGTCCCTAAAAACATGTAGTTATTTGAGTTTCTTTCTTTATACATGTGTCTTCTGCTTTTGTAGTTAAAGAGGTTGAGCAATATTTGATATTCATAATTACTTTCTAATTTTATAGCATCTCCCTTTTTTTCCTCTTTATCACTGCAGTTTATCATTCATGTCTTGCATAAATACCATTACCAAAAAGAAGTCACAAAATAATTCAATTTGGATATACAATGTATAGTATGAAACATATTTTTACTTCTTTCTACTTTTTCTGAGCAGTTTTCTCTTAAACATACAGATATTTAGCAAAGTTTAAGTAATACTGATTAATTGAGCCAAGGCACCAAATAGGTCTAATTTTTCATTGCAATTATCAAATAGTATCATCTCCCCAAGCCACAGGCATGGAGTCAGCAGTTCTCTATCACATTGTGTGTATGTGAACTACACAATTAATTAACAAATTTATTCTAATTGGAAACTACCGAAATAACACACAAGACTAGCTAATAAAAGTAAAGTTTCCACCCTGCAGTAAATCTTGATCTCCTTCCTAAAAGTAGCCACTATTAACAGTTGGTATGTATCTTTCCAGACCCTTTTTGATATACCTGACCTTTCATGTTTGTATTGCAAAGAATACTATTACTTAAACTTATGTGTATTCTCCACCCTTCATTTTCTTTATTGGACTAAGGAATGGCAAAACCAACTACCTCACTAGGATTGTTTTGGAGAGTAAGTAAGTTACAGTTTTTGTCCAAGGACCTATAATTTATTTGAAACATGATTGACATTGTATTACTCAGGATGGGCTGTGGTTTGCTATGGCTTAATATAATGAATGTTTATTTGTTGCTCACATTTTATGTCCAATATGAGTCACTGGGGGACTCTGTACAGCAACACAGGTTAACAAATGCTGCATCTCCATACATGCTTCCTCAGTCACCTTGGCAAAGGGAGGGGACGCAGCAAGATGCGTACTGGCCCTTACAGCACTTCCATGAATGTGCACATTTCATTAGTCAGAGTAGGTTGAATGGCATGCCTAACTTCCAGCAGAGCTGGGAAGAGCATTCCACCCAAGGTCCAGGAAGCAGAGAGCTGGAAATTAGTAAATAGTACTAACGACCACCATAGGAATGTTAGCAAACCCTAGAGATAATGTAAAGCATTTCTAGGGCTGGGTGAAAAGTCATTTCTTGTTTTATTTGATCCCAGAGATATTCAAGAAAGGTTTTCAAAGGAGGAAAAAAAGTGTGGGGACAAAATCAGGAACCTTGTCTGGGTGTCAGGCATGGAAAGGAATGTAGATTGAGAACTTCAGTACGAAAAGAAAGTGAGGGAAGGGAGGACATCCAAGTGAAACAGCTGGGTGCCACGTGTGACTAGGGATCAATCCCCACACTCCTAGATCTGAAGAGAGTTGCATATTGCAGCCTAGGTGAACTCAACCTCAGCCTCGTCCATACGTCATCAGATGTAGTATGCTTGCCCACACAAAGGACCTCAAAGCCGCTTGGCTCAATCTTTGTTCTCAGTTCCTGGTAGTGCCTCTGGTGTCTGGTCTCTCTGTCAGTATCGTGTTTTTGTTTTGGCCTTTGTTCAGCCTGCTGCTTCTTTGTTGTGGAACATCACTTATTGGTCCAGGCTTAGCAATACCGCAGCCAGCAGGCCTCACAAGCCGCTAGAACGATCATGGTTTTCAATCCCTCTGTTCCCTCAGAACCTCTAAAGAGCATCCTGTTTTCTTGGTGCTTGAAATTTAAGGAAGTGAGCCTCCCTTAGTATTGAAAAGGAAGACATGTCAAATGAAAAAAGTTTAGATTTCATTATGCCAAGTCCAGTTTTTCCTTAAACTTCTTGTACTTTGGTTTAATTGTGGAAGGATTACAAGTCTGCAAGATGCAGATCTTATATCTATGTTTAAAATTTCTCTTCAGAATATGAGGTCTGTCTAGAAGGTATTGAGCCATGTCATATGAAAAATAGAGACATTTATTGAAGAATATACAAGATACAGGAAACATCGCACATAGGACAATGACGCCTCAGTCCCCTTCAAAGTAGGCACCTTGGGACCTCACACAGTTCTCACAATCACAATCAGCTGCCCTGTTGTATTTTCCTGAATCTTATCAATGGTATGAAATCTCTTCCCTTTCAAAAGTGATTTTAGTTTTGGGAAAAGCCAGAAGTTGCAGGGGACCAAATCTGGGCTTTAGGGAAGCTGAGTCACCTGGTTGATTTGATGTTTCACCAAAAAACTCTGCACAAGATGTGATGCATGAGTGGGCATGTTGTTGTAATGAAGCTGCCAATCACCAGTTGCCCGTAGCTGTGGTCTTCTGAATCATCCAAATAGTTTCCAGAGAGGAACATTCAAAAGCTTAACACAAAATTTGATGCATATTCATTGGCTCTACTTGCTCAGTCATTTTTAATGCAATGGCCACACAGTACACATGCTCACCCAATGATGTCTACCACCCTCACTGACAAGTACAGTGAAGTGGTCATTGTTTACAGATATGCATTCCAGTCCACTCTCCTTGGCTGCCAGTTTACATCAATGTCATGCAAACTGTTCTCATTATATTAACAATGGCTGGACTTTTTCTGGACAAACCTCATATTCCTTTAGAAATATCAACAACTGGCACTCAAAGACTGTGGGTGTGTGTATGTGTGTGCATGTCTTGAGGGAAGAGCAAATCAGGGGAAAGGAAACGTGAAGCTTCAGGAAGGACAAATGAGGAATAGTCTTATTTCATTTGATCAGGTGGAAACTGGGGTCAAAAAAACATCCTTATATTTTGATTTTGGAACTCTTAGTCTCTTCATTATTTAGTGCTCAGGGGAAGAAATGGTATAAGATTAAGTTATATAAAAGTAAAATTATGCGAATCAGAGAACGGCAACAATTCTGTGCAAATTCCCTTCAGCACCCAAAGCAGCAAGCAGATCAGTGGGAGGAGCAAGGTAGGGGGACAGTTCAGTGTGGTTGCTATGACAACCTTGTGCTGATTGGAATAAGACTGAGGAATCATGATTCATCTCTGACTTCACCATCTCTTTTTCCCTTCTTAACTGCCTCCTGAAGATTTGCAGTCCTTGGGGTCTTAGTGCTGTCAAGACACGTCACAGAGAAATACAATGTAACCAGGGGTAGCTGGCCCCCAGCAAGGAAGGCATAAGCAATTTGTGTGCCTGGGATGAACAGGATAAACTATAAATAAGATTTAACCTAGGAAAATGAAAATTAGCAAGAATCATTAGCATGCCAAGTTTACAGGCCATATCCTGGTATACCATGACTCTGAAATGACAGAACCAAAGTACAACCACAGAAGCCAGATCAGTCCATGGAGAGCAGATATAGAAGACTATGACTTGGTCTTCTGGTGATAGGAAGAAAAACAAAGCATTGTCCAGAGAGTAGAAATGGGGAATACTTCAATTGTAGCTTCGGCTTTCTCAAATAAAATACCTGCCTTAAAGGTTGCTGTGTGCACCAGAGGTCCAATAAATCTCCCTTTCTGACAGGGTAAACATGGGTGGTCACAGGAAAAACAATTGCAAACTCTTGGCTGATACCGTTTATTTTTTTATATTTATTTTTGAGGTGACTTTAGTTCATAGGTTTCAAGTGTACATTCCTGTGATACATGATCTGTATATTGCATACTGTTTTTACCTGAAAAGAAAAAAGAAGAGTTCAGGGTCATTGACAAAGACAAGAGAAGCCCTCATAAAAATTTTTATGTTGACAACAATAAAGTAACAAAATAGCACATGGAATAAAGTGCTTAGTAATGGTATTTAATATAATTAGTAAGAATGGGTACTCTGGAACTAGTTTCCATTTATCTTTCAGCCTGCAATAATGTGGGTACCTCACTGATGACTTTAATAGAGAAGATAAAGGGGGGGAAAGTGAAGGAATGTGTTTGGGGGGAAAGAATTTTTGACTCAGCTCCTCGTGCTCTTAGGATCATTGATCTAGATCCCTATATAGGGATCTATAATGCCCATTTATGCTTCTCCTGTTGGCATATTCTTCATCAGATAAAATGGTCCACGTTCCACCCCTCTAGAGGGAAACATGATGCATAGACTGGATGCGATTTTGTTTTTTGTGTGTGTTTTGTTCTGGTTGGTTGGTTGGTTGTATGTTTATCATTGAGAAAGGGTATAGGAAATCACACAAGCCTTCTCCCTCCTTACCAGGGGTGTTCCTAGACTGTGCCACTTGTTTGAAAGGAATTACCTTGAAGCACTTGACTCTCGTGGAAGGTATTTTCTCTGCAATATGCTCTGAAATTATGGCTAGACAGTGGAAATACTGCTTGATGCTTCAGCATTCCCACATGCTAACCCTGAGGTTCCTGACCTAGGCCTATGGGTCTACTAATGGAATTCAGAAGGTCTGGTGACCAACTGAAATTGTATGAAAAATAATCTGCAAGTAGTTACATAGATGCAGTCTTGTGGAGAGAATTCCTTGGTATTCATCCGGTTCTCAAGTTTGGCAGTTAACTCAACAGTGGTTAAGAAGTATCACAGTCTGAGTGGTCTGTGCTTGTTTTTCATTTAATTGGCAGTTGTATTTATCAGTGTTTTGGCCACTGAGGAATTGGTGAGGGTAGGAAAGAGGGGTGAGATTAAATAAATTTGGGAGCCCTGACCCATGTGCCCCCCAGTTGGTTGGAGCATTGTCCCGTAAACTGAAAGTTTGCAAGTTCAATTCCCAGGCAGGACACATGCCTGGGTTGCAGGTCCCCAGTCGGAGCGTATGTGAGCAGCAACTGATCAATGTTTCTCTCTAATATTGATGTTTCTCTCCCTCTCTTTCTTGTTCCCTTGTCCTCTCTCTAAAAAGAAATAAATAAATAAATTACAAAAACTCATCTTTCCTGTTACATAGCAATGTAACATTTTATGTATAATATTATTAAAAACTCACCAAATGATGCATTTAAAATTTGTGCATTTTAGTATAAGTAAAATTTACCTAAGAAACATAAATCTATGTTAGGCTCTAATTAGGGATGAATTGTTCTGATTCCTGCAACTTACTTTGAAATGCATCAAAATAAATAGGATGAATTAATGGATGGATAGAAAGAAAGGTAGATGAATAGGTATGTTGCAAAGCAAACATTTCAAAATGTTAATTGAAGATCTATATAGTGGGCATATGGATGTTTACTATATTAATACATACTTTCACTTTTCTATATGTTTGAAAATGTTAATAAAATGTTGAGGAACTATATAACCATAATATTTAGAGTACTTAAAACTGTATATGTCACAGCAGACAGAACAAGTGTCAAAAGAAGTGACTGAAAGTTGATTTTGTAACTTATTTATTGAGTTAATTCAGAAGCAGTTCTTTGGTGCATAGAAAGAAATCTACATATGCAGATACTCCTTGACTTGCAATGAGGTTACATTTTAATAAATCTATCATAAATTGAAAATATGGTAAGTTGAAAATGCATTTAATATATCTAACTGACTGAATAGCTTAGCTAAGCCTAGCCTACCTTAAACATGCTTAGAACACTAACGTTGGCCTTCAGTTGGGCAAAATCATCTTGCTGCGGCTACTGCCCAGCATCACGAGAAAGTAATTATGCTCAATAGTGCTAGCCCGGGAAAAGATCAAAATTCAAAGTACAGTGGCTATTTGAAAGTCAGGGACTGTATTCAGATTTCCAGTGCAAAGAACTTTAGAGTTGAGAGGGATTACTGTAATATATATGTAGTGTTCCAAGCAGTGACCTCCAAACGGTGACCACGGTTGCATGTATTTTCCAGACTGGGTAGTGTTTGCACAGTTTTATTTGGAGGTTGTTCTGTCATAAAGCTCTTCTTGCCATTACTAGTTTTTAGTCCCTCTAAATATTTCTTTGCTTGATTTCACATCATTAATCTTTGTAATTCCCTTCTACCCTGTCTGCTTCAGATATCTCTTATCTTATCTGAATCACCAATCTCTAGTATGTAGACAATCTTAACTGCACTACATCCCATGGAGCTAAAAAAAGATTTGTGCTGTTCTCCTTTACATTTTACTAGATGTACGTCAGTCCCTAAAAATCAACCTGTTAGAATTTTTCCTAATAAGGAAGGACTGAGAGAGATGAAATTTAACTTTACCATGTTAATCCAAGCATGAGTAGTTTTATATCCTGACTGGGCCAAAGTACTCAGTAATTGCTTAAGAGAATGTTATAAACCCTAAAACTAAAACTCAGGAGGTTAGTAATTACAAAACAAAGAGCCTTTCCTTTTCAGCATCTCAGGCCCTTGCTTATTGTTCGGAAATCTCTTGCAGAGCCATTACATCTAAGAATTTCAAAAGGAACAAAACCAAAACAGCTTACAGGAGTTGATTGGATTGTTTTATTTTGTTTGTTTCACATTTGTATACTTCATACAATATACATTCTATTTAATTGTTATGTCTAAAATGGAACTCGGGTGATATTTTCCCCATGATAACATGAAGCACTAGATCTGCTTTATTTTTTCTTCCAAATGACCCCAGTGTTCAAAATCACAACTTTTGAAAAGACCTTAACAGCATCGTGAAACATGATAGGTGCTTAGGGTACAATTTTAATGCCAGCAGACTGGAAAACAAACAGCATAACCCAGACAAGACATGACTTTGTTCTTTAGCATCTGTGCGAAGAGGAAATAAGAGCTTTCGGGGATGTGCTCCCGTGCACAGGTGTGGAAGAGAAGATGTCACATTCCTGACTTACCACATGGTGTGGGGGATTCTGCTTTGGGGCAAGGCAAAAGGGTATTGCATTGCCTTTAACAATAGGAGTTCAATACACTTAACTCCATTGGTGCTTTTGTTTCAGTTTGCCACAAGTGGTCACTAAAAACGCCTGAAGCATCACTTAATCCCTGGAGTCTGGTGTATGCTGGCTACTGTCACTGCATTCTCCAGCTCTACTGCCAATGGAAGTGTTTGACCCCAGGCCTGCAACCACTGTTCTTTGCTTTGCCACTAAACCACTGAGCTGTTGGCACTTTAATTGTTTTATACCAGGAAGAAACCAATTATGTTGATGTGAATGTCTTATTCATCAGACATTACAGGCTTCACATTTTTAATGAGCTGAAACTCCTAGTCCACATCGTGCAACCACAGTGAAGCAAGACAAACTGTAGTGATGACATTTTCTAATTCATTGCAGTTGCTTTTTAAAAGATTTGACAGTGTTTCCTAACTCCAAAGGCTGCAATTTAAAGTCTGTCTGAGGTTGTGTGCTAATCGAAAACAGTAAATCATGTTTGAGTCATAAAGGACAGCAGAGTAGCATAGCTAGGAGTAAGTGCATATTTTTTCCCTTTTCTTTTAAATGCATAGACAAATATAAAGACACACATGAACAAACTATTTATTATCTAAAGAATCTTGCTGGTGCATGAAAATGTCCAAATTATCTCCATGGGCTATATTTTTAAAAATGCGGTCCTTGGGAAGAAATGTGGTTTCTATGTCATCATTAGTCCAGGACACCCTGAATATTTCTCACAGGCAGAATAAGACCTTTCCCCACTAAGTGTGACAAACCTGGTGCATTGTGAGCAATCGCAGTAGTTACTTGAAGAACCAATTGCATTATCTAATTCAGTAGCATCCTGAAGAAGACAACTCTTCATCTACAGACTTCATAGGAGCAGCTGAGCCTTTATCTGTGTGAAGAGTACACAGCTGCTCTTGGGTTAGAACCTGGGGACTCCCAGCTCAGCAGCCTCTAAGGCCTCCTCACTATACACAGATAAAGCCCAAACTGGTAACCAGAGCATGGAAGGCCCTCCGCGCCACTGCCCCCACCTACCCTCACACCTTCCCCTGCATCTGCTTTCTAACATGTACTTATGAGTCTACTCCATTCGTTGGCCATTTACCACTTCACAAGCCCTTGACATTCAAGAATGTCCTGCTTCCTCCCTTTCTACACATTAAACTTTTATTTATCTTTCAAAGCCCAGTTCTTCCTCACTATATTGGTACCTCTAGGTTGATACTTCCATTTTCCATTTGGACTTATAGGTTGTCTTGGCCAGCATCCCCTTCCAAACTTTTGAGGCTCCTAAGGACAGCAGTGGTCTGTTGGTAAATATTTAACAGCCAGTTCTCCAGAAAGAAAGCAGAAAAGCCCTAATTGGTCATGCTTGTCTTGTAGCTCATGGTATAATCCCTCCTTCCATTGCCAATTTCAAGGGTGACTGTGTTTAACAACCAGCTTGCAAAATTCCTGAAAATTTTAACATTCGACACTTGTAAGCCAGTTCACGCCAGCTCCAGACCACCACTGGCATTTTGCTTTTATTGTCCTTGTACCGTCTGCCCCTTCACACTAAACACTGTGCTTTGATGAAAAATAGATGCAGTAAGTGTCTTCTGCATTGAAATAGGCTCTGCCGCTGCACACTGAGTGGGGAGTCATTTGCCGCAGAGATTCGGGTGTTATTTAGGCTTCTTGTCACTTGAGAGTGGTGGCCTTATCCATCTCCTCCACGCCACATGTGTGTATTTAAATAGATAGATTTATTGGCAGTGCAACTGAGGATTGTGGTCAAGAACCCACTGATGGTCTTAAATTCAGCAGCCTCATTAGAGCAGAATGGGATCCACTGAGGCCCCAACGAGAAACTTAGAGAGGAAGGTCTCAAACAGAGTCAAGGAGAGGACTGAAAATTCCCATGGAAGGGTGGAGAGGAGAGAAGGCTACAGGCTCAGTTCCTACCTTTTCATCAACAAATCTTTTGCCAGCCTCGGTGTTTAGCATCTGTAATACTCTGGTGACGCACACTTTGAGATTGGAATGCCAGTGTGTTTTAGTTGATGTAGTAAAGTGCCAAGCTTGCTGGTTCTGTTTTTATAATAAACTTGGAAATTACAACATATCAATCCTGTTGTTTCTATTAGGGTGACCAACTCAGTCTGGTTTTCCCCGGTTTCAAAACGGAAAGTTCTGTGTCCTGGAAATCCCCTTCATCCTAAAAACCAGGACAGACAGTCACCCCAGTTCCTGTAAAGGCGGCGTTTCCTATAGTGAATGCTGTGGGTAGTTACACCGTGAGCAGACCTCTTGCTGCGGGTATGCCAGAAGACATTGAACTAGTGACTAAAAGGATTAGAACTTTTTTTTGAAGTGGTTTATAAAATCTCTTCTCTTCTTAAAGTCACGGTCCTATTTTTCAGGCACTTGCACTGAATGAGAGGATAAATGGAAATGTACTTTAGATAGGAGAAAATACTACATTAGCACACGGTGCTGATATTTATTTCTCCTGATGGTGCTCATGTCCCCTTATTGAATGTACTGGAATTCATCTTGGGTATTATTGAAATATAGCAACTTGTTATAGTAAAATAACCAGTATCAAAATACTTTAAAATAACCACTTATATTGTTGTGGAGAGCACATAGTTTAAATGATTTCACGTGGAGATAAAGTCTCAGCTTCCCTGAGTCAGTGCTCAGTGATTTATCCTTTGCTGAGAGTTGTTCCTTGGCACTGTTTGCGTTGTGGCGCAGCGACGTGAAAAAGAGCTGGTAGGGAGCTTAACTGGTTCTCTGGTGTCAGCAGCCCTCAGCATGGACTTGTTGGACCCTCCTTGCTGACAGCAGACATGTCCTGGTGGAAATGATGTGCTATGGTAGTGTCCACAATGTGTCACCGTGTGACAGTATCAGAATGTGCCCCACAAGAATAGATGTTTCTGCTATAGTATGATATCCATGCTCCTACCTGTGTTCATCAAAATACCACAATAAAAATATATGGCTTATGGGAAAATATAGAGTAAGGGGCAGACCAATCAAAATATATTCATGTTGGTCTGTTCATGCTCCCACAACAGAATAACTTAGACTGGGCAGCTTATAAACAACAGACATTTATGTCTCACAGTCTGGAGGCTAGGAAGTCCAAGATCAAGGCACTGGCAGATTATGTCTGGTGAGGACCCTCTTCTCCTTCTTGCTGGGGTCTTTTTTATAAAGGCACTAATCCCATTCATGTGGTCTCTGCTCTTATGACCTAATTTCCTTCCAAAGGATCCACCTCGAAATATGATCATATTAGGGATTAGATTTCAACTTATGAATTTGGGGGGACACAAACATTTAGTCTCCAGCACATAACACTCACAAAGGCTGTTAAAAAAAAATACACTAATAGCCCCAGCTGGTATGGCTCAGTAGATTGAGTGCTGGCCTGTAAAACAAAGGGTCGCCAGTTCGATTTCCAGTTAGGGCAAGCCTGAGTTATAGGCCACGTCCCCAGATGGGTGCATGTGAGAGGCAATCACACATTGATGTTTCTCCTTCTCTTTCTCCCTACCTTCCCCTCTCTATAAAAATAAATAAATAAAATCTTTTAAAAAATTAATAGAAATACTAGCACAATTTATAGGTGATAGAAGTTGGATGGAAGAGTTGGGGATGCCCAACTTTGGATGAAAAGACAAAATGTGCCAAGATCTGGGAGAATTGTGCAATAAACAGTGAATTCCAAGACAGAGCATGTAGCTCAACCAAGCAAGAGGAAGCATGTGGGGTAAATGGACGGCACGTGCAGTTCCATACACCTCCTCAGCTTGTATGCAAATGTGTTTGTCCCCTGCACATGGCTATTGCGAGTTGGTGACTCAAAGCCCTCACATTGGGAAGGAATCTCTCCCATGAACCAACACAGCTTTTGGTTTATGCTGACACCATTTTCTATTTACCAATCATGGGCCATCTATTTTATACCACAGAAATGTGTGTTTTAGCTTTGCAAATTTCTGCTGGATAAGATGGGTCATGAGACAGATTCAAATTGGTCATCATGTATATAATGAATTCAAAACCTTTAGCATGAAAACTTTCTGCACCTCAACACTTTGGATAGTAATACTAGACAAGTTTTAATATGAAAAAAAAATCCACCCAAAAATGAAGTCACATCTCTCAGATCTTTTAATTAAAATCAGACCTGAACCCTTGTGTTTTTCTAACTGTTAAATACTTAAATGTTTATGAGATTTGTGTGTGTGTGTTTTAAGTTTTTAAAAATGCACATGCTGCTGGGTTACATGTATTTGGTTTATTTAAATATAGTTTAGTAGGACTGTAATATATTAAAAAGGTTAAAGTGTCAGAATCCTATTTAATCAATTTATACCCACTTGGGAGCCAGTCAATTGTAAAGGTATGCTGAGCAAATAAAGCTTCAAATATGAAATCCTTGAAAAGAATAAGCCATGTTTGATGAAGGCTTTTCTATTCTTAACTTTGCCATTAAAACTGTTTCAATTAGCCACTGCAAACCTTACAGTATATTTTTGTGTGTATGATTTTATATATGAATACATATATACAGTAGTCCCTCTCTATATCACAGTTCACTTCTCGCGGCCTCACTATACCGCGGGATTTTTTAAAATATTATATTTATTTATCGCGTATTTTTTGCTATATCGCGCGATTTTGTGGTAATGTATACATATGTTGTTAAAGTTACGTAGGTTTAAGAGTGTAGAATATGTTTAAGAACATAGGTAGTATTTATAAAAGTGTGGAAAAGGTTAATAAGGGAGTGGGAAAGGTTAATGAGGGACTGGGAACGGTTTATAAGTGTGTGGGAAGGGTCTATAAAGCCTTAAATATATATAAATACTAAAATGTAAAGTTTCTACTTCGTGGATTTTCACCTATCATAGGGGGGTCTAGAATGTAATACCCACGATAAGTGAGGGAATACTGTACATATATATATGATCTTTTAAAAAAAATTAACTGTGTCTTGGTAGTTCTTACAAAACCCAGGTCAGTACTTTCCCTGCACTTTTTTTGTCCTCTCTGAGATAGAACATACTCCCAGAATTACCATCCTTTTAGTCCACATGTGTCTAAAATATGACCAGTGTTTTATATTTACATAAATTTGATTTAATAAATAGCAACACCATTAAAATAGAGCATTCTTTTCAACCACAGCTAATTACACATCATATAATGCCTGGTCTTTAATGGGAATTTTAATAAATGTCCATTGATAGTGATGATTATTGAAATGATATGTTAAGTCACTCTCCTCATGTGAGAAATTCTTTGTTTTGAAATGTTAGACTTGTAGCTTTGCCTAAAAAATTTTAATTAAGATCACCACTTTGGCATGAAGCTTTAAATGTGCAAAGTTGCTGCAATTAATGCACTGTGCATCCATATGGATGTTACCAAACAGCTTTCAACTTAAAGGATTTAAGCTATTTTGAATGATGGACCTTCTGTTAAGCTTAAAACAAAAGCCTGTCTACCTCTGAATTCATTTTAATTAATATTCTCTAGCTGGTCTCAAAGATTTGCTCTCTTCTATTGGGAGAAGGAGCATGATTATCATAAATCAGAAATAAGTTACAGAAATAGATTTCACTAATTTTCTACTTCTTTCTGTTTCATCCCATTTCTTCCCACCCCCCAAAGAGCTTCAATGCAATGTTAAAATAACTGGAAAACACTGATTTCAGATGTTCTAAAAGAAAACCTATATTTTAGTCAAATCATAATATAATTAAACTCACTCAAGAAGATGAAGAAATTGAGTTGTCCCACATTTTTAGAAATCAGTGTGAAATTTAAAATTTGTCATTTTGAGTCCAACATCCATATAAAGTTTATAGTATAAAATTTGAGTATATGTTAACACTGATACAAACGAATATAGGTCATATGTGTGTGTAATTGTGTATAGAAAGGATTTTTTCCTTCAGAGAGATTTGGACTTGCCTAGGTGCTTAGGGTTTAGCAACCTTGTTTGTGGACTTAATTTTCTACAGGAACCAACTCTGTTTGAAGATGAATTAGGTACAAAAATATTAGCTTGGCCATTTTTCTTAGTATTTTAAGCAAAATTGAACCCAGAGTGGCACAGCCTGGCAGATTTTATTTTTCCAGCTTATTTTTCATGTGAACTTTTCTTGATATGGTAGTTAGGGAAAGGAAGCTTTCTAAACTCCGCTTCCATGAAAACAGAATAAATGCTATAGATGGTTCTATGTGTTAGTTAAAGCCATGATTTTCTAACTGTTTTCAAACATCTCCCCCACAATTACTCTCCATATACCTTCAAAAAATATTCACTCTGATGGTTACTGGAATCCTCTGACTACCTGTATGCCTAATTTAGGCCAATTTTGAACGTACTTTAAAAGTAGACAGCTAAAATTATCTCCCAAAGTCTTCACTGAATTATTAAGAATAAAATAAATGTGAAAATTACAAAACAGACCTGTGATTTACCAGAACACATGAGTACGTAATTCATCCAACATGTGAGTGGAAAGGCGTGGAATCAGTAAGTCTCCTCTAGAACACTACCATCACAGGCCCTGCTGGGTTTTTTGTTTTGTTTTGGTTTGGTTTGTTTTTTTATTCCAGTATTATGAAACTTCATTTGTCATAACCACTGAATTTGGCAAATTATGCCCTAATTTTTACACTCTGTCCGGATTTTTAACTTTTATTTCTTTTTTTAAAGCATGTAATAAATTACATACCTATCTTTAAATGCCTCTTGATATACCAGTGACTTGGATTCTACATTAGAAAAGAAGGTTGAAATTAATTTTCTAGTTTAGGAACAGATAAAAGTTAAACTTGGTCGAATGATGGACATTGTTTTTCTTGAAGAGAACTTAATTACTTTATAATTCTATGCTGTCTCTACTATCATGAGGTAGCTTTCTTTCCATCCAATTTAGTAATTCTCTACCCTCTTGGTTAGGCATCTTTTTACAAAGAAGTCTCTCAAATAGAACTGAGCGGATTACCCTACAGCTCCACATACATCCTGATGAATATCCTGTTCACAATGTAGGCGATGAAAGGAAAACGTACAGTTGTTTTAATTTGGAACCAAAACAATCACTTCTCTCCAGTGGGGGTTAGTTGAGGAGGCCAGGGTGGCAGGGCGGAGCAGGGGGTGGAATGGTCCAGAATCTGCCTGTAGAAAAACAAATACTTTGTGGAGGGGAAATGCAGCAGGGAAAAAAAAATTTTTAAATAATTTAAGGAAAAGAGTAAAACAAACACAATACCTTAGAGTGCGTAAATAGGCTAACGAAAGAGAGAGCATCTGATTACACGGAAGCACCCTAAGCTGGGGCCCTTGACTCTGTCAACCCACTGGCGAGAAAACTTCACGTGGGCGTAGGGGTGTACGTGTGTATGTACACATGGAGATTTAATGGGGAGCACTGAGGGAATTGGAAAGAGCCTGGCCCATTTTTAATTTGGGTCTGTTTGCTTGCTTTTAGCACTTAAGCGCTCTGCATTCAGTTTGGTCAAAAGAATGATGAAGCACTCCTTGCTTATGCCTCGAATCAGAAATGCATGAAGTGCAGCTGCAGAGATAATACATTTTCCCCAAAGGCTTTGGCTGAGCAAATTAGGTGTCAATGGGGTGCCTGCGCAGGCAGTACTCTCTCTAATTAGTCTCTTGAGCCTAGTTGGTGGCGGGTATGAGATGATCTAATCAATTGGTCTGTGTCTGATGGTTCCTGTAACAATCCTACCAGGCAGACTCTCTCCCACAGGTCACCCACCTGCGCAGCGGGACTGCTCATTTTCATTTTTCATCTCCTCCATCACATGATGCTGACAGTTGGTTTTAAGAAAATTGAATCCAAAAAATATCTAGTTCATAGGGCACATGGGTCAGAACAAAGTTGCATTATGGGTACAAGCGATCCAATTAATTAATATTTATAGCCGAGAAGCTCTATGTAGATATTTCTGAATAAGGATTTTATCAATAAAGTCCAATTTCTTGTTTAAAACATTTGTTTCTAGAGAAATAACCCTGGAAAAGCTGAAAGCAAGATAAAAATGACATCCATTAATCTCATAATTTATATACCTATGAGCTTATGTGCACATAGTTGAGCTTATAATTTATATTCACTGTTCATTTGTATTGTATGTGCAGTGTATTTCAATAATCTATTAAATGTAAGGGAAGGATTTACAGTGCTATTGTATTTTGCTTCTCTGTGAACGTCATATATCCTCTCTCCTTCCGCCCACATCCCTACCCATTGCATGTAGGATTATGTTTCAGTTTTAAAGAATTTTTCTAGCAGTAAACTCACCCACCTACCTGTAGTCCTTGAAAATTGAAACTGATAGTGATATTGCCCAAGGAGGGAGAAGGGATATCGCATGCCACTGGTGAACAATGTCAGGGCACTTGGCACAATTTGGGCTGGAGAGTCACCTCACAGAGGTGGGAAAGAGTCTAGCTCTTATTGGCACCTCTCTTATTTTTTTAAATTATTGGATCCTTTCATTAAATGTCTGACCTCAAACCTAACTAAGTGGCCTTTTCCATAATCACTGTGTTCACCGTTTTTATCCAATTACTATTATTATATGTGATCCTTTATTATCCTATTCTGCTTATGCCCTGGGTTAGGTACATGTGATTCTTCTAGAGATTACACTTAAAGAATCAGGACAGAGACAAGGACAAACACCATCAATGGCTTAAAAAAAAATCTGATATCAACCCAACAGGATACTAACACACCAACATAATTTATTGTTGCCCGAAATCACATATACTGAAAAGCAAAGCATTCTTTTCAAATAGAATGCCATGGGTTTTTAAAAGGCTGGCCTATAGGGAGGTGTTAATCCTACCTACCTTGCTGGGCTGTCGGTTTATCTGTGGATGGCTTGCTCTGACCCTGGCAATGTGCTCTTTCAGCAAGAGCACAGGCACAGCGTTCGCCTTCAGGAAAGGTGCCACAAGGAAACTGCATCTGAGACCATCTTCTACTCCCTCATTTTCAGATTCTACCTTTTCCCTTTTTATGCATTCAACAACTGTGTACCAACTACCTGAGCTGGGTCTGGGCCATGCTCTAAAGGCACAGTGGTCAACAAAACCAAGTTTAATCAAGAATATAATGATGCCACCTGCCCCTTACTTGATCCCTCACAGGCAGTGTCCTCATACCTGAAGAGGGACTAAATGGAGTCACTAGTTCAGGAGGTCAGCTTGAAGACCAGGTCCGCATCTCTTGATTAAAATGGTGGAGTGGAGGAGAGTCAGACAATGACTACGTATATCATTTGGATGTGGCTATAGGACCTCCATACCTAGGCAAGCAGGTGTCTGAACAAACCCACACTCCTGTTTGGCAAGGGTGGGAAGGCATCGGAAGAGCTTGAAACTTAGCTGCTGTTTATGTGACATGGAACAGAAAAGGCATTTCTGTTATCTGCTTAATAAAAATATCAAGATTGGTAGTGGGATTGGGGAATGACTGAAGAAGCCTGTAAACAGGTATGGTTAAGTGCTACAGGGACAAGGGCTCTTTCTCACCTTGATGCTCTGGACCTCAGAAAAGATGTTATATGCCTAAATCAGAATGCATGATTACATGGGAGCAACAGGTACAGCAAACGGTAGATTTTCTTCATTTCCCTGGAAGAGCAAGGTGTGGGATGGGAACTAAGGCAATAGTTTTCATGTAATAATTTCTCCTAGGACGGTGACTTTTTAAGAAGAGGTTTGATAAAGGTGTATCTGGACAACCTGGCAGGGATGAGGGATGGCCTAGTGAGCCAGATAGAGAACTGTTCCACAAGTAGCAGGTGTTTGGTATAAAAACTGAGGAGTTTAAGCTGAGTGGTAGCAAAGGGCCTATGTGTGGTATTCATCTCCCCCCAGGCATGTCCCCCCAGCCCCACACCTCTCTCAGAAACATAAGGTAAGGAATTTTGTTTACATTTGGCTTAGTCACCAAACACAGAGAACTCTTAAGAATGAAACGTTACCCCTACCTCTCACCACATAACAAAATGAACTCAAAATGAATTGAAAATCTATATCTAAGGACTAAACTCTTAGAAGAAAACATAGGGGTAAGTCTTTATAACTCTAGATTTGGCAATAGATTTTCAGATATGACACCAAAACCACAAGCAACGATATAAAAAATGGATATATTGGATTTCATTCAAATTAAAATGTTTTGTGCATCAAAGAACACTATCAACATAGTAAAAGGCAATCCACAGGAAGGCAGTAAATATTTCCAAATCAAGATATAATATATAGCTCTGGCCAGTGTGGCTCAGTTGGTTGGAGTGCTGCCCATAACCAAAAGGTTGTGCGTTCAATTTCTGGTCAGGACACATACCTAGGTTGCAGGTTCAAGCCTCAGTTTGGGCAGTGGCCCATGAGGGTGCATACAGGTGACAACCAATTGATTATTCTCTCTTGCTCACATCAGGGTTTCTCTATCTCCCTTCCTCTCTCCTTTCTTCTCTAAAAGCAATGGGGGGGAAAAATGTCCTCAGGTGAGGATAAGAAAAAAAAAGAGAGAGAGAGAGAGAGATACAACTATGTAAAGAACTCCTACAACTCAGCAACAAAAAGACAACTCAATTTAAAAATGGGCAAAGGACTGGGATAGATATTTCTCCAAAGATAGACAAGTGGCCAAGAAACATGTGAAAAGGTGCTTAATATCACTAATAATTAGGGAAATGCAAATCAAAACTATAGTGAACCCTGACTGGTGTGGCTCAGTGGATTGAGCACCAGCCTACAAACCAAAGGGTTGCCTGTTCGATTCTTGGCCAGGGCACATGTGTAGGTTGGGGGCCTGCAAGAGACAACCACACATTGATGATTCTCTTCCTCTCTTTCTCCCTCCCTTCCCCTGTCTCTAAAAATAAATAAATAAAATCTTTTAACAAAACTACAGTGAGATGGCAGTTCACACCCACTAGGATGTCTGTCTATAATAAAGAAAAAACAGAAAATAGAAAGTAACAAATGGTAGTAAGGGTGTGAAGAAATTGGAGCATTTGTATATTGCCAAGTGGGAATATAAAATGGTGTATCCACTGTGGAAAACAGTTTGCCAGTTTCTCAAAAAGTTAAAGACAGGATTGCCATATGACCCAGCGATTTCACTCTATTATTTACCCAAAACAATTGAAAACAGGTATTGTACATGAATATTCATAGCAGCACTCTTCACAATAGCCAAAATTTGAGAACAGCCCAGATGTGCACCAACTCATGAATGGATATGTGGTATGTCCATAAAATGGAATATTATTTAACATTAAAAAATGAAGTACTGATTCATGCTACAATATAGATGAATTTTAAAAACACAATAGGCTACACATTGTGTGATTCCATTTATATGAAATATCCAGAATAGGTAAATACACAGAAAGCAGATTAGTGGTTGTCAGGAGCCGGGGCAGGGGGAGAAAGGGTGTGACTGTTCAAAGGATATGGAGTCCCTTTGGGGGATGACAAAATGGTTTGGAACAAGATAGAGGTGATGGTTGCACAACATTGTAAATATATGCTTTCAAGTGGTTAATTTTGTTATATGAATATCAGCACAATTTAAAAAAGGATGGAAGGTTAACCTTCCAAAAAATCATCATAGTAAATAGGAAAAATGAGTAGAAGGTGGAGAGGATGCTCCTCTCAGCTGTAAGATGGGAGTTTTTTGCTTTCTTGTTCAAGGTGGTGCTATGCGAGGGTGAAGTCCTTGTCATGATAGCCCACATGGGCAGCAGGGGGCGACCGCACTGTGAGTTCTCCACAAAAGGCTAATAAGGTTTCTTCTCTACCTGGGAAGATGACAGTGTGCCACTGTAGAAGACGACAGGCAGGCCTGATCCCGTCTCATGACCTCAGGCTTCTAAATGGAGATGATGAGTTGATTCTGGGATTCAGTGAACTAATGGATCGACTCTCTGGGTTATGTGACTTGAACCTAGGAATGGTTCTTTTTACCTTGCCTGGCAAGACATCTTTTCCCCATCCTAGAGATTCTGTGAAAATGCTTAAGGACCAGAAAGAAATGTGGACAGGAGCAGAGTAAACAATCCTTCTCTTTTCTCAAACGATTCACGTGGAAATAACTACTGACTTTTAGCAGGCATCATTGAAAATGCACAGTCATATGTAGGAAGTTGGCAAGAGGTTAGCAGTTTGGGCCCTTCTGGCCAATTTTCTTTCTACTGAAACTAGGTCTGATGATAGGCAATGGAGGAACTAGAGACAGCTGGGGGTTTTTTAAAGCATATATGTGATCCATCCATTTTTCTCTTTCTTGTTCATAAAAATGAACATGATAACATGTACTTTCAATAGTCTATATGATGCTATACGCACTTAATTAAGACCAGTATTACCACTGATTATTTGGGGAAGGAAATTTTCTGAGTTCTCTATATTAATCCAAGATGAGGTTAGATCATTTCAATTCATGGAGTTAAATTCTTTGAAGGGAAGTAGATGCAGTCAGAACCTTTGTTTATCATATTAGAAGAACTGTTTTGGTGAAGGAGACAACTTTGCCTCAGAGACATGTGCTTGGGGTAGCTGTGGAGAAAACGGATAAGCTCACTTTGGCCAGACCAATTTTGATGTCTCATGTAATTTAGGAAAAATGAATGATATAAGATTTTTTTTTTTCTTACCCTATAACAATTTGCTCTTTTCCTCCTTCCAGGATTAAGCTGTCATCATTCTGGGAAGAAAAAAGAAACAAACCATGAATGAAGTGGCCAATAATAGGAAGGGAATCATGGATCATTTTCCTTTCTCTCCCTGTGGTGGATTTCACTTACAAGGAAATTGAGGCTGGCAAGACCCTGTTTTCTCTGCAATTTATTTAAAACCTTGCACGCATTTGGATACCTTGTGATTTCCAAGAACTATGTGAAGATTAAGCTTTGCTTACTGACACATGGCATGTATTTTTCAGTCTTTTGTGTTTGATTTTGTTTGATTTCCCTCTGCAGCGCAGCATCTCTGTAAAGGTTTTTATGCTTTTACCAACCATGTCTTAAATACATTAAGACAACACATTTGGAGTTCACACTTCTTCAGTAATATCTGTACTTGAAAGCCACAGAGTGGCATAAAACAATGTGTGCTTTCCTTGAGACCAGTGTACATTTTGCAACCACAAGTAAGGAAATGTTCAGCTAAAGCAAACCCATGTTCTCGGACTGACTTAACAACTTGGTCCCAGGTCATGGGGCCCCGCTTGTCACCTACCTTTTGAGGACATTTGCAAGTGTGGTTTTTTCCTTGGAAATACCACACATTTATATAGGATATCAGAATCTGCTTAGCATTTTCAAGCCACATAGCCTGACTGTTTTCCAAGTAGGTTGGAAGTGAAGAAACAGCCATCAAGCATTAAGAACAAAGACAGGGATAAATTGCTTACTTACTTTTCAGTGTCTGGAGATTGAAGTAACTTTTTACATATTTTCTGGGTCTTGTCAACATCTTCTTTTTTCCGTCCACTCTTTTACACTTTGTGTTTTCTTAGTGGAGAAAAGAGTAAGGAACAGAATGTTTAAAACTTGGATGCACAAGAACTGGATCTGTTGGATGAGTTTGGAAAGCCATCTTTGCTAGTTAACATTTAAAAACCAAACTACAGAGTGATCCAGAGTTAAAAATTGGCTCATTTATACCAAAGCACCTTTCAATTACATTTTTTTAAAAAACATTCCAAGCTGATTGGAAGCCATCATTGGGTATGCTAACTTTAAACCGTCTCCTGGAAAAACTGTTTGAATGCAGGTTTTAGAAGCAATACAGGAGTCTTGCTTTAAAGATGGGAAGGAGAAAAAGAAAGGCCCAGCTTCCCCTGTTTAAGGAACTGAGAGGCCTTGGAGGATGAGGCGAGTATGTGACTTGGAGGGAAAGGTGGATTGGGCATTTGCTGAGCTTTGATCCCTAGGGAAGGCTGTCTGATGTGGGCTGTCTGCCAGGGGGACAGGCCTCGCTGCAGAGTCCTAGAATCCTCAGAATCCCTGAGGCCAAGGGGGTGGTTAGGAAATTTATCTAAAGCATGAAACCTAGCTCCTCAGGACACAAATTCCTATGGAAGTACTTCATGTACATTGTTTTACATTGTCCTATTAGTCAGAAAGGAGAGACCAAGCACTTCAAATACATCCCACTTTGGGAGATCAAGTCTAGGAATTATGAGCCAGTTGTTGACAAAGACTTTCTCCGAGAGTCAAGTAAGGGCAAAGCTTTTCTATAGTTAATCCCATTATACCTAGAGAATTGGACCCAGAATTCCTAAATATTAAATGGTACCTTCCCTGGAGTGGGGTGTGAGTATATAATATATTCAAGGTCACAATCCATCCTATCCAGAAGTAGCATTCATTGTAAGCTTCTAAGTGTTAAGTGATGAATTATTTACTGATTGATGTTAAAGAGAGCAAAAGTTACCCAAGGCTAGAATGTGTACTATTTGTTACCTGGAAATCTTTCCCATTCCTCTTTCATACATTCCAAGTCACTGGAAGTCTTTAGAGGTATTTTGATTTAACGTGTATTTAAATTAGGATTTCTTACAGTAAATATGGAGAAGAAACCCTTACATGCAATTTAAAACAGCCTTGCCGGTGATCTGTCTTGAATTATTCATTTGGTGGAGAGCATAACTTTTGTATTTTACTGAGTTTAAACCAAGAGCAAAACTGGTGATTAAATCTTGCTATTTAATAAATATTAAGTGTTAAAAGACTTCAATTAGGAATGTTAGAGTCACTCAGAGATCTATGCCCCTGTCATAGGCAGCTTCCCTTGGGAAATGAAACATAATTGTACTCGGGGGGTTGGGGGGAGGGGTCTGTTTTATTACAGACAAATACCACTCAGAAGGTCTTAGGAACTTTCATTCCCCATCCCTGTCATCAGTACAGAACATCCAAAGTTTGGTTTGTCTCTCTTCTCTCCTCTCCCATTTGCAATCACATCTCACTCCCCTTCCTTTCCCACCTTCTGTAGCTGAGGGCAGCCATGAAAACTGTGGCAGAATGTGTTTATTAGCAGATTTATTATTCTGTTGAGAAAGCACTGGAATGTTTTGTGAGATTATTTTTATATGAAGGAGTAGTTTGAATTCAAACAGCTGGACTAGTAAGAATGCATTAGCATGGGGATTGTATCAATGCAGCATCACTGCACACACAGTATTCTGAAAGGAAATGTGGAACTTCATTTCCATGTTCTTAAAGGAACAGTATGGTTGACTTAAAAACACAAGATATGTAGGACATGAAAAAAAATGTTTGCAGTGCTCAAAAGAAGCAGGGGGCATAAAACAGGGGTGGCTGTCCATCCACTGATACAAGGGTGAGAAGCTATTTCTACCTCGTAAGAGTGATGAGAAAAGTTTCCAGGGGCGCCTCCAGGCTTGCAGAGGAATCAAGCCTCTGGGTATCCTTTCCTCAGTGTGTACGTGATGGCCAGTGTAATCAATACTCTAGGTTATGTGTCTATATAAGATACTCACCTGTGAATATTACTGATTTTGTAATCTTTGTTATATAAGAGGAAGTTTAGGCTGTACATACTGGGGTAGATTATTGCCTGCCCCCTATAAAGAGGAATATGCTGCATAATCGTGCATATCTTCCATCTCCTTTACTGGTTTGTAGGCAGGGGAAACCACATATATTGCTGCCTTGCAATTTGCATACACACACACACACAAAAAAAGAAAAAGGCAAAAAAAATCAGCAGTCTCCTATTCTCATTCCCTTCCTACAGCAGCATATTTTAGAGGCACATATAAAATCTACATTCTCTAGTTGGGAGTGGATTTTTTTCTTTTATCTTTTAATTTTTTTCTGTATGATACACTGAGATGTGTGCTTTCTAACAGGGGGTTGGTACCTAAGAAATGTGCTAGCATCATTCAGAAAACTAGTAAACTTCAAAATGACACATAGCAAGGAGAATGGATTAATACATGTTGCATATATGTTACCAATTGTAATTTGTCTGTATTATGAAAGATGTAATGGTTTGTCCGCTGTCACTGTTGTTTTCTTGTAACATGATATGGAATAAAATATAGCAGAATCTTTTTTTGGTACATCTTTTTGGTGGGTACCCCAAGCACCATACACTGTGTTAAAGAAGTATGGTCTTGAAAACTGTCAGACACAACCATTCTCGAAAATAAGAGACCAAACTCACAATGCTCTCGGATATGGAAAGGAGGGAGTTAGCTGGAATATTCCAGGAGTCTTTGAAACCCTCCCTGTCCTTGATTTGCTAGGCCAAATCTAGGTAAAGTGGCAGAGGCTGTGCAAACCAAATCTCGTGAGTTGGAAGATCTTCTTGATAGTCCCCAGCTCCTTACTTGCATTCGCCATGTGTTCTATGCATGGAGCCAATCTGGTTTTGTTTAATGACAACCCTATTTATCTTGTATTACCTCTTTTTCCTTCCTTTTTTTTTCTCCCATATATCCTAAAATGAGGTGTGTAGGTTACTCTCCACTGAATACAAATCAAAGCTTCAGCCCGCAGACATTCTGCCAGAAGCGTTCTGTTCTCCGAGCTGAGCACACCTGAGCACCTGCTAAGCGGCGCCTGCACCTGGATGGGCGCGGAGCTCACACTGGGATTTACAATGTTGCCTTGGGAGGCTGGCGTCATTTCTATCACCTCCTTCTGGTCACATCTGTCAGCTTCATAACCCCAGATGAACCCCATGAATTGATAAATTGCTCATAAAGTTCATGTCAGATACAGTCATCAATCTATAGATAGGGTATTTGGTGATTTAAAAATAATTACCCTTGAAGGTAAAAATCAAAGTTCAAGTCTCATGTTAAAAGGACCCGGGGGTGGGCAAGGTGTTGGATGAAGGGAGGGGGGTAGAGGCATCTGTAATAGTGTCAACAATAAAAATAAAAAAGGACCCAAGACCCCTGGCTTTCCCCTGGGTAGTCCCTCACCTACCTCAGGTTTCTGTCCCCTTGCTCCTCTCCTAGAACTTCCGTGACCTCACAGTTTGTAAGCCCTTCACAAACTAACATGCTCACAAAACCAAACAAAAACGTTCTCAGCTGATGCGTGTTCCCTTCCAGCGAAGCTCACAAGAGCCGCCCCTCCTCATCCCTGACTGCCCCTGCCGCTTCCCCTAAAGCAGTGACTCATCTGTGCCAAAGCCACAGCACTGTCGCACAATCCTGCCACCACCTGTGGATTCTGGGACATGAAATAGGGAAGACTTCATGGTACCCAAGGTAGAGAGAACAGACAACTGTCCTAGTTAAATGGGAACAAAATATGACCCTGGAAACTGATTGGAATGATAGAAGTGTCAAAAGAACAACTTGTTCCAGGAGTTGTTTCAAGAGGGCAAAATGTATGCCATTGCCCCTCCCCGCCCCCCACCCCCCCACCCCCAGGCCGCCGCAGGAGCACACACACCCCGCCCCCTGGCTGAGCTCATTCCGGCAGCCTCCGCAGTGGGCTCACATTTTAGAGCCTGACTGTGTGCCTGGGTTGATTTAATCCCATGAGCTCTTAAAAGAAAGATGAAGGCGGAGGGCTAGTGTCTACAAGAGGGCAAAGAACTAGCTTTGGGAAATATTTTTTAACTCTTTAAACGACCATCATCTCTTGGCTCCGTAACAGCCCACTGTTCCTCCCCGCCCCCAGCAAGGGCTAGCCAGCTGGGCCAGGTTGGAGGATGTGGTGTGTGCTCGCTGGCGCAGAGTCAGGAGTTCGGCGCTCCGAGACTTGCTGTTGCCCCTGAGTAACGAGAAGTCAGAGGCGAAGGTGTGACAGCATCCCTGCGCCCGAGGCTAAGGCGCACGGATGCCGCATAATGGCAGGATTGTCAGTCTCCGCAATGAGAGCCCCACCGTGGCCGGCAGCCTGCTGCTACCAGTGGGTGGTGGCGTTACGGGCATTAGCTTTGAGAAGCTTATACAGCAGAGGGGTCTAGGATAAAGGACACAAATCAGGGGAAAACTGACAAGATTTAAAAAATCCAAGGCCTCGTATTTACTGTCCGTCCCCCACGCTCTCGGTGTGCTATATTGTCTGCGCTGAGTCCTGCTGAGAGAGAGCCAGGCACGATAATAGCGGGGAGCAGCCTCGTAGCCCCGGAGCCAGCCTCTGCCGACTGAGCTGACTGTGCTGGTGGAGAATGGGATTCTGATAGAGTTGTCTTTCTTCTCCTTCCCTGCAAGACTGCCAATAATTACGGAGGGCACGCGGCTGAGATGGGGTAAGGGTTCCCGGCTGGAGTGTATCCTGAGAAGTGACCCAGCGGGGGTCCTGGCGGAGGTACTGGCTGCAACAGCCCGAAGTGTGCGGGCCTGACACATGCAGACAATGCTGGGGACGTCTGGGGACGCGTGTTTGAACCAGGGGGTCAAGGATTTAGAGAAGTTCAGTTGAAACTTAGCTTTATGCATCATACTAAGGTGTGAAAACAATCAATGATGCTTTTTCCTCTCTCCATCGCCAGCCAAACCAGGTAACTGGGTACCTTGCACCCTCAAAGAAAGGCTGTAGTCCACTCAGATCGCAAGTCCTGCAACCTTATTCTGCCTAATATTTGGGGAATTCAGACCCCCATGTATTCCTCCTTAGCCTAGTGGCTGGTGGTCCTGGCTCTCATTAGAATCACAAAGTTTTAAAAACACCCCCACCCCAGACCAATTTATTCTAGAAATACTGAGGGTTAGAGGCCCTGGCATTGGTCTGTTCTGGGAGCTTAACAGGTGATTCTGCCATGCAGCCTGCATGAGGACTGCTGGACTCTTCCCTTCCTCCTGTCTGTCTGCAGGAGGGTGGGCACAGATAGTAAATAGATTTCGGCCTTCCAGGCTGGGTAGTCTGCTGTAACTACTCACTCTGCTATTGGAGTTTGAAGGCAGCCACCCACAATACACAGGAAGGAGCCATGGCTGGGTTCCAATCAAACCACGTATGGGCACTGAAGTTTGAATTTCATATCATTTTCACATGTCATGACCTATTTTTCTTTTGATTTTAAAAACTATTTTAAAATGTAAAACCTATTCTTAGCTCACAGATTATATAAAAACACGCAGTAGGGAGGAATTTGCCTGGGCCTGTAGTTGCTTACCATGGCTTAGCAAGCAGCTCAGGTAGAGGGGAGGTAGGGCAGGACCACCCCCACCATGTGCTGGGCCCAGGGTTGAGTCAAGTAGAGGCTCACATACCATATATATGAATAATAAAACAAACATGACAACAAAATGTCAAATATATTTAATTCCCCTAGCTTGACATATGTCTTCGTAATGACCTACAGGGCCACAGTTTTGCTTAGAATTCTTGGACTCCTTAAAGTTTACCAAGACATGGCGGCATGCAGAAATACTACGCCCTACTTTTCACTTCCCACTCTTAGCTCTAGAGGTGTCTCTCCAGTGTGAGGAGCCAACCAATCCCCATAACCATGCTCTGTCCACACCCTTGACAAACAGCCCTCTTTGGCCAGCCCTTGGGGATCAGTACATGCTCTCAGTGAGAGCAGTTTTGGAGAAGACACCATTTGCAGAGAGAATTCAGGGTGCTGGACATCGGAAATATGTGGAGTAGAATGGGGGAGGTAGACTCCTGTTGATCATTGCTCCATGGATTCCTTATTGTGTGGAGAGGGCTATGTCTGTGCAAGATCAGAGCCAGGCCCTTTGAACATGGGAACCAAACCAGGGGGCCTCTTACCTGGGTTTAAGGGCACCATTGGTGAGTGATAGGAGCCTGAGAATCAGCTCCCATGAGTTTCCGAGTCTCTTGTGCATTGGCCCAGCCTACTCCAAACCCATGAAAGCAGACCCCATAATGTGCAGCAGAACCATTCTGAAGAAAGGCAGCCAGTTGCTCCCATTGCTTGGAATTACAGGGGATGGCCCCCTGTCAGTCATATAATGGAACTCGCTGGTACCAGTTCACAAGAATAACTTGCTGAAAATTCAGGAATTTTGTGAGGCAGTTCTTGAATCACTGATAACTTGAAATCAAATGGAAATACTTATACTATAGAAATCAGCAAATGTGTTTTGTTTTTATGTTTTTGTTTTGGTTGTTTTTTGAGAGCCAGTTTCCCAACACACCGCTGCCTCCTGATGCCTTTCTTTCCAGGCTCCTCCCGGTGCACACATCCTCCACATGTACCAGGTAAGCTTCCCACTGATGCTGCGACGTTTCTGGCCTCCTCGTGCCCTGTTTGTTCTCTTGCACACACTGTTCCCTCTGATTGGAATGCTCTTTCCATTTTTCTATCAAGTAAGTTTCTGTTAATCCTTTTAAGACCCTGTTTCAAACTATCGCTGTTATAAAACATTTTAGAACTTCCCTCAAAACAGTTTCTCCTTCTTTCGCATCCCCACATCATTTGGAAGATAGTAACACAGGCCTTTTTTTCAATCTCTATCCTCAAGCTCAAAAATGGTGACCAAGGCATCATAAATGTTTAACAATTTTTTTTAAATGAATCAATTATTAAAGGATAATACAGATTAAACACAAGTATAGTAGAATTTAGTGTACCTTCCTAAGAAAGGGCTCATAAACCTGCAAACAATGTGAATATACTATATGTACACTATTATATATGCTACGATGTGCAACTTTATGCAAGGTACTGCCTGGACCTCTGGGAGAAAGAGAAACCAATGAATAAAGATCTCTGCTTGTCCTCAAGGAGCAGTGATTCCTACACTCAGCTGAATCATTTGGGGAACTTTCTAAGCATTCCTACTAAATCTCAGTCTCTGGGTGGCAGCCCAGGTGTGTGCACATTTTAAAATCTCAAGTAATTTTAATGGTCAGCCATGACCATGAACCACCCTGTAGGGAAGTTTAGATCCATAACTTCCTAACCAGTCTGTTTGCCCCCCTCTCAAATCCCCTCTCTACCCTCTCCACCTGAAGCCTCTGTTCAAACTGCAAACTTTTCAGTGGTTTCTCTTCACTTTCAAAATGGAGTCCAAACTCTGTAACATGGCTTCGAGCCCCGCCCCCACCCATGCCATATGATCTCCCTTTACTTCCTCTTGGTTTTCATCTCCTCTCCTCACCTCTCACTTGTCTTCCAGCCTCAAGGAATGCTGGCTGTATCCCCCACTTTTCCTCCCTCTACCTGGGGTTCCTTCTCCCTCCTCCCTAGGTAGCTGCATCCTACTCCTCCTTTAAGATTTATCTTTTGCATCCCCTCCTCCATGAAGCCTTCACTGATGAGGTGTCTTCTTCTGGTTAGTTGATCTGTTTCTCTTCATTACTCCCTCCCTTCATTCACAGTGTGGCAGAAGCAGGTAAAATGTTCTCCTGGACTAGACCAGCTAGACCACATTTCACAGTCCCCCTTACAAAGACTGACCAATGGAATATCAACAGAAATGGTTACATCCTTTGCAGGCCTGGCCTATTGAAGCATCTTGTATAAAATTCCCATATATTTTTCCCTTTTTTGCCCTCTTCATACAGATGAACATGGCCAACTGGAAATCACATGTTTTAGAAGATGGGACCGCTACTTGGAATGGAGCCACGTGATGGTCAAGAAGGTCCTTGGGGGAATTTCTATGAGTAAGACATAAACTTCCATTGTGAATTAATTTTAAAAACAAAACTTGTCCTATTCCAATTTATTCAACAAATAATTACTGAGTGGCTACCAGATGTCAGGAGTGTTCTGGGTGAACAACCCTTCTCTTCTCTCATACTGGGAGAAAGAATTTTAAAAATACAGAACAAAATTTTGTCATGATAAATGCCGTGAAAAGAACTCTGAACATCTCTACCATTGCATTTTTTCCATTTTATTATAACTACTTTTTCTTGGTCTTATTCATCATTTTACTCTGTTACTAATACAGCAATTGTCACCTTTTATGAGAACTACCTTTTTATGTGTCTACTTTTTTGAGGGCAGGTACTGAATATTTTTTACCTTTATATATCTAATCCTTAGGACAGAGCTTGCTCCGTTGTAAGTTATCAGTAAATGTTGGTTAAACAAATGAACTCACAAGGTTTAATGTGACAGGGGCAAAGGAACACATGGTAAGGGGAGAAAACATTAAAAGGAGGATGTCCTTTCTAGCTGAAAGTAACTGGAAAAGCTTCATGGAGGAGGTGGCACTTAAGCTGAGCTTGAAAAATAGAATACCACTTCAGCACATATAAACTGAGGTAGGGCGGAAAGTCACACTAGCATAAAAGGGAGAACACAAAGACATGAGAGAAATGCAGGGTGTTTGGGGAAATATCAAGGAACTCTGCTTATCCTAGAGCACAGGTATCTAAGAAGGCCTAGTGAGGAATAAAACTGGGCCATGGGAAGTGTGGAATACCACACTCCAAGAAGTTTGAACTTTATTCTGAATTATCACACAAAGAAATGGCATAATCTGGATTCTTTGGGAACAACCACTCTGCACAGGTTGCTCACCATTTTTCATTTAACCAAACTTCTGCTCAATGCTGATATGTGCCAGACACTGTGCTGGGCACTGAGGGTACATGAACCAGTAAGACATTGTCTTCCCCTCCATCTAGTTGGGGCAGACAACTGAGCAGACATTATCTTAATGCAGCAAAAGTTGTGAGAGTTACAGAAGTAGTACAGGGAAGGTATGACATTTTGCTTTGGTTCTGGGCAGGAGGTGCAAATGATGGGAAGGGTGTCTGGGGAAGGACACACGGAGTTTTCCAGGGGACCTGCGAAGGCTTTCCTGAGCAAATACAAACACACAGAGGGATGGAACAACAGGTACCCTATCATGTTAATTCAACCCCAATTTAAACATTCTGTGGTAAAAACATCAGGGTTCCCCAATTTTGTCTATCGAGGTGCCTCTTAACCTTATAAAATAATAACTACCCCCAAGGAATTCTGCATTACCTCCTCTCTCCCACTTGTCTGATCCTCTGGGGAATCTGAACTTCCTAAGAGTGGACACCCGGTCTTACTCACTTCTCATTCCCAGCACAGTTCAGGTGCTTCCAGAGTTCTAAGGTACAGAAAGAGAGATTCACTGTAAATCCATAGGGAACAGCATATTGGCAAGTTTTTTCCTGTGTCCTGACAAAGTGGAACAATAGAATAAAATTCCCATTCTTTCCCATGTTCTGAGAAGTAGGGGCTACATTCCTGAATGTATATTCCTCTGATATGGATGGCAGGGTTATAACATGTGTTCTGATATGCTTGTCTTATTGACCCCAGAAGTGAGCCCTGCCCTGGGGAAGAAGGCTGAATTACCCTTCAGTCTCTGTGTCAATTATCTGACAAGTATAGGCTGAAGAAGTTAATGCTTTTTTTCTGCTGTTGGTCATGAACACACAGGTACGAGTGCATGCTTTCAATTTTTACCAAATTGAGAACCTGATATGGTGCTTTATATAATGTAATTCAAGAATCCCCATTACTGCTTACCCTATGTCATTCCGTGCTCAGGTTGATTAATAAGTTTACCATCAAATTCATGATATTTTGGGTCATCTCATTTTGTGGGCCAGTAAACAGAACCTGAGAGTACAGGTGAAACTTCACTAAAATATTCCCTCCTTTCCATGGAGGCCATCCATTGGTTAATGGTGAGGTCCTGACTATTACTAGCAACTTGGTTGGGTAGAGGGTTCAATGGGAAGGCTGGAGGCACACCCACATTCTAAGCCCACTTTAGGGAATAGACAAGAGACAGTTGTTTGCATGGGGTGGAAACAGAACTTGAACGTGTGTGTCTCCCAGATCCCCTGCTCTTCAGAGGACTGGGGTAGGAAGAGAAAGGGCCTCCATTTGCTGTTTTGTCAGGTACAAGCATGCTGAAGTGGAGATCAGGGCAGTATTTGGGGGAAATCGCAGGGTGGGCTAGACTAGCGTCCCCAGAGAGATTAGCAAAGCCAGGCTACGCATTTATTAGTGGCTAGCCTTAAAGATTAGTATCAAATGAAGTTAAATGGAATCAAATAGTGAGTTTAAAACAAAGAAAACAGGGAAGAAGAGAGGAAAAGTGGGAAACAGAGGAGCCTGGAGATGTCAACCAACATTTATAATGGGGTTTGCACAGACTCCTAGGCTTGCTTGCTGAAGAATTCCAAGAATTTCTACTCACACAGAATAAAATGTGACTGGAGTCCCCTTCTTCTGATTATCTATTGCTGTATAACAAATCCCCCCAAATTTAGTCTCTTACAACAACAATCATACAATCATTTATTATCTCTCATAATTTATATGGGTCAGAAGAAGTTTGGCCAGGTAGCTCTGGCTTGTGATTTCTCATGAGGCTGCAGTCAGGTGGTGGCTTAGCTCAAGTCATCTTTTAAATTTTTTTTACTTACTGATTTGAGAGAGAGAGAAGACACATCGATTTCATATTCCACTTATTTATGCATTCAATGATTGACTCTTGTATGTGCCTTAACTGGGGATTGAAACCCACAACCTTGGCGTATCAGAACACTGCTCCAGCTGAGCTACCCGGCCTGGGCCTGGGGTCATCTTTAAAGCTCAGCACTCATATACCTAGTATCAGAGCTGGGAACACAAAAAGAACTGGATGCTGAAACATTTAGAGAGAAGCACTTCTAACTTAATGTGGTTTCTTTAAGATGTCGCCGAAGCGTAATGCTTGGGTTAGCTGGGCACTTTATTGTGTGGCTCAGGGCTCCAAAGTGCATGTGCCGAGAGAACAAGAGAACCAGGTGGAAGCTGTATTGCTTTTTATGACCTAGCATTCTGTTTGCTGGAAGTGAGTCACTAAGGCCAGCCTATATTCAAGAGAAGGAGAATTAGACTGCACCTTTTGATGGAAAGAATGTCAAAGAATTATGGGCATGTTTTATAACCAGAACAGTCTGCCCTCCAGCCACAAGTTATTTATACTGATCCCACATGCAAAATACACTCACCCTCCTAAAACCTCTCAAATATGTCATCTGGATGGCATCCATCTGGGGCTCAATGTCCAGTATCTCATCATCCAAACCAGGCTCAGGGGCTGCAGATAAGTCTACTTAAGTGCAGACCGTCAATGACAGCTTCTTGAGTACCATTCTTCATTGGAAGATTTGTGAACTCAAGTGATGAGATTTTTGTTCCCTTCACCCAACATACTTTCATGGTATAAGCATAGGATACCATTACAGACATTTCAGTGGCTTGTGGAATCAGGTAACCAGCAGTCTGTAGCAAATCTGAAATCCAGCCAGGCACATGTTGCCAACTCCTTGATTAGAGCTCAATATTGTTTCCTAGGAATGATTCTCCAAGACACCTGGCTTCACTCTCTCAGCTCTCCGTTCCTCCCTCTGCTTTATCCTTCCTGTTCTATCATGTGTACCCCCATTTTTATAGCTGAGTACTTTTGCCAGCCCGCTCCTTTCCCATAGAATTTTAGGAGTCTAAAAGCTTCTTTTATTCTATACTCCCCCTGTCCCTTTTACTCTGAGCAGGCAATGCTTTCATCAGTACAAATGTCTTTAATACTTTATGCGTTTTCCATCAGCCTCGTTGGGATTCACTCCATTAGACAAAAACCACATCCACAAATCTCAGTGAGGTAAGCTTTTCTCTTTCTTAGACTTCTTCAAAGGCCCTTAAAGTTTTAAGAAGCATTTCCGTGTAATGGAGACATTTGGAAGGCATGCCCTTAAGATCTTTAGAGAAACTTCTGACTGAGAGAATCTATGAAGTACTACCTTAAGTCTGTCTGAGATCTTAACAAAGGGTTCTAGAGCCACACCAATGTCTTCATCTTTAGACAAAAATTACATGTTTTAACTTTAGCCTCATTATCTTTCTGGAGAGGATGAATCTGAGAAATAGTTTTATTTTTTGAACTCCAAAACTTTTGGCTCCTTTATACTTAATTCTTTCTTGAAGTCATCTCTCTCATATTTTTACTATGGGCAGATAGACAAATGAGGTGACTCCTTTAACATTTACACTAGATCATGAGTTCATATGGTACATTTTCTATTTTCCATTTTACCATTAGTGAAAATATTGCTCAGCTTTCCATCACTCTGTAACCATAGTCTCCTTTCTTCCAGCTTCCAACACACTTCCCTCCCTTCCCTTTAATCCTTCACAGACAGCCTCTTCAAAGCTCTTTCAGACTCCACCCTCCGCCCACGCCCTGAACCACTGCCACATGTCTTACTTTTTGTTATGGCAATGCCTCACTTCTAGGTACCCCCAAATTCCAGCTATCTATTGTTGTGAAACAAACCATCCCCAATATTGATGGTCTAAAAACAGCATTCATTTGCATTGTCTTTCATGGTTTCTGTGGATCCAACATTCTGGATCAGCTTGTTTGAGTAGTTTTAACTCAAGATCTCTTACAGTCAGATGTTGCTGGGGCTGGGGCCAATTCGAAAGATTCATTCCTTAGATATGCGGCACGTGGGCTGGGAAGACTTGAAAGGCTGGGGCTAGGACTGCTGTGTCTCTGCAGGCATCTTTCTGTTTGCCTATGTGGTCTCACTGTGCTTTCTCCAGCGCAGTGGTTTCCATGCTCCAAAGGAATGCACCTTTAGAGAGAGGCAGATGCTGTATTGCCTTGATGAACTAGCCTTGAAAGCCACAATAATCACTTCTGCTACTTACTCTTCATTAGAAACAACTCACTCACAGACTCAGAGATAAGAGAGCAGACTGATAGCTGTGGGGGTGGGGTGGGGGAGTTGAGAGACTGAGGAGGAAAAAAAGAGAACGAAAAATTTGTGGACCCTGACAACAATGTGTCGATTACCTGGTGGGAGAGGGGATGTGCGGGTGGAGGGAAGTGGAGGAAGATATGGGGGGATAAATGGTGATGGACAGAGACTAGACTTGGGGTGGTGAACACAATACAGAGTGTAGGTGATGTGTTGTAGAATTGTGCACCTGAAACTGTATACTTTTGTTAACCAGTGTCACCCTAATATAGTCAATAAAAAGGAAAAAAAGGAAAAAGTCTCGCAGGCCAGCTTGCTATTTTAAGGGAGGGGGAATTAGATCCCACCTCTTGATGGGGATGTATTTCAAATCATTTGCACATTTGAGTTAAAACCACACCTCTGGGGTTGAACAACATAGAAACACTGTCTTAGTATGCATTCGCTTGCTGATCAGGAAAAGTTTTGTAGACTGGGAGAAAATCCAAGACTGCGATTTTCTTGGAATTCTGGGAGTTAAGCCTCTGTTTTTAAAATTATCCTGCAAGTGAATATGATCCTCCATAAGAACTTGGGAATCCTTTGCCTACCCTGCTGCTTTTGAATCTGGAGGTGATAACTTGCCTCACAGGAAACCACGTATTATCCAGAGGAGTTTTATTCTCTGTCCCTCATTAGCTTCCTGCTTCCCAAAGCCAGGCAGCCACTGTCCCAAAGGAAAATGAATCCTCCTCAAGTAGCCAACAAGCAGCATTTTCTCCATTTCCAGTCTCTAAGACTTCCCAATGCTTGGACTTAGTCTGCATCAGTAGCGTTGTAACACTAATTTTTAGAAACCCTGCGGTGCCAAAGAATTAAACAAGCCATTGTCTAGCTTTAAATGCCTCACAAGGGACTACAATTTTTGGGACTGAGGAGCCGGTTTTCAACCCCACCTCATTCAAGGCAACAAAATCTCTTTTCCGCAAGGCTTTTTATTCTGTGGAATGCACGTTTTGTGGCCATTGCTAGGATGGTGTGCAATCAATTTCCCAAGAGTAAAGAAATTCTAGCAGTGCAGAGATTTGTCTTTGCAGGCTGACCAACGAAAGCATGATTATTGGTGTGTGGAAGGTGCAAAGGAGTGCTGTTCAGCCCTCAGAGATGACTGGAGGCTTCTTTTCTATACTTAGACAACATCTTGCAATTCATGAAAATGAATTGCTTGTTTCTTTCTCCTTAAACTATGCTCCCTCTGCCCCCACCCCTCCCCAGGCTTTATTAATTTATTTTTAAAAATAACTAAGTCACATGTGATTCATTCCTAAAGCCTAAGACTTATTTTTAACAACTCGCTCAAACACAAATCCCATTGTTCACATCCTTAAGGAGAGTGACTTACTCTGGGGCGGGCAGGGGATGGGGTGCAGACTTTTTGTGAGCATCCTTTATTTGGTGAATAAAGATTTAATTTATATTAAAATAAATAGTGCAGAGAATATGACAGATCTTTGAGCAATCCAAAGGCTACTGTATTGGAGACCAGATAAAAAATGATTGAAATCCACAAAGCTTTTGGGAAAGCAGGGAGGCAAATTGTCAAGAAAAGGTTTCTTCATGATTGTTTTGAATGCCAAAGTCCTATTCATTCTTCGTTTTCTCTTCTGCACTATTAACATGTGTTGTTTGAAGTCTATGAAGTTTTGATAGAGACCTAGCAAAGGTAAACCTCGGAGATCATTAAGCTGGTTTGGATTAGATGAGTAAAAGAAAAAAAGGTCAGTAGGAAAGACAGAAGGAGAAAGACAGAGAGAGAGAGAGAGAGAGAGAGAGAGAGCAAGAGAGAGAGAGAGAGAGAGAGAGAGAGAGAGGGAGGGAGAGGGAGAGAGAGTACAGACTATGATGGCAAAATATATTGAATCAGATCAACTTCCAGCTCTTAGTCTCTTCATTTTAGTCACATCTTTCCTCATTGGGTATCAACAATATTGCTGCCAAAACCTTTCAGCTATGGGTGACATCAACATTTAAATCTACCAGAGACAGATGGCAACATGAATCTCCATTGTTCCTCCCTTGGAGGATTCCCAGAGCTGCTGCTGCTGTCTACAGTGAATGGGACATTATAGGTGACTTTTACCCATGAAGGTGGTTTTTTAGATTTAACTTCAGGAAGTTAAGATGCTGCATTGTTTTCTTATTTTTGTTTTTGTTTTTTATTTTTAAAGAATTTTTATGAGGTATATTTTTATGGTGTTGTAATCATAGTATTCATTTCATGTTTCCTAATTTTTTTAAATATGCTTTATTGATTATGTTGTTACAGTTGTCCCAATTTCTTTTCCCTTTGTACCCCTCCACCCAGTGACACCCCTCCCTCCAGTTGCCCCCCCCTTAGTCCATGCCCATTGGTTGTGCATATAGTTCTTTTAAACATCTTCCTGTCTACTCCACACCCTCCTACTACGCTTCTTAATTCCTGTACCACCTCCCTCCCTTTCCCCCCTGCCCCCTCCCTGCTGACCTCCCCCCATAATGTCCCCATGCCTATAATTCTTTTCCCACTCTCGTTGTCTACTTAGTCTGCCTTTGTTTCAATTCCCTAGCTTCTGTTGTTGGTTGTTGTAATACAGTTTTCATTTTATTTTATTTTATTTATTTTAATGTGCTTTATTGTTTATGTTGTTACAGTTGTTCCAATTTCTTTTCCCTCTGCTCCCCTCCACCCAGTGACCCCCCTCCCTCCAGTTGTTCCCCCCGTTAGTCCATGCTCATTGGTTGTGCATATAGTTCTTCTCAACATCTTCCTATCTACTCCACTCCCTCCTACTACGCTTCTTAATTCCTGCACCATCTCCCTCCCTTTACCCCCTTTCCCCTCCCTGCTGACCTCCCCCCATAATGTTCCCCATACCTATAGTTCTTTTTCCACTCTTGTTGCCTGTTTAGTTTGCCTTTGTTTCAATTCCCTAGCTTCTATTGTTGGTTGTTGTGATACAGTTTTCATTTTAACGTTCATAGTTTTGATCCTCATTCTAAACAAGTCCCTTTAACATCTCATGTAACAGTGGTTTGGATCTGATGAACCCCTTCAGTTTTACTTTGTCCTGGAAGCACTTTCTCTGCCCTTCTATTCTGAATGACAGCTTTGCTGGATGGAGTAATTATGGTTGTAGGTTTTTGCTTTTCATTACTTTGAGTATTTCTTGCCAGTCCCTTCTTGCCTGCAGAGTGTCTTTTGAGAAATCAGCTGATAGTCTTATTGGGACCCCTTTGTATGTAATTCTCTTCTTCTCTCTTGCTGCTTTTAAGATTCTCTCTTTATCTTTAATTTTTGACATTTTGATTATAATGTGTCTTGGTGTGGTTCTTCCTGGGTCCAGTTTTTTTTGAACTCTCTGTTTTTCCTGGCCCTATAAGTCTATTTCCTTCCCCAAGTTAGGGAAGTTCTGCTTTATTATTTTTTCACATAATTTTTCAATTTCTACTTCTTCTTCTTCACCTTTTGGCAACCCTATGATTTGGATGTTGGCCTGCTTATAGCTGTCCCATAGGTTTCTGAGCCTCTCCTCATTTTCCTCACTTTTCGTTTCCTCTTTCTGCACTGGGTGACTGTTTGTTCCTTCCCTATGTTCTAATTTGTTGATTTGATACCTGGTTTTCTTTCCCTCACCACTTGTTTTATACATGTTTTTGTTCATTTCAGCAGGACTAGCCTTCATTCCTTCCCCATCTTGTTTAAATCTGCTGTTAGGTCTGTAACCATTTTTATAACCAAAGCTCTGAACTGTGCCTCAGAAAGATTTCCTATTTGCTGAGTTAGATTAGATATTTGCTGTCTGGTCAGCTGCGTCACTGGATCTCTATCATGATCTGTGCCATCCTGACAGTTTTGTGTTTACCTTTGCTTCCTAGGCAGGCTGTCACACCTCCTACACTATAGGGGGCAGAGCCCCATGCACTCATCACAACCAGGTGAGCCTTCTCACCACACTGTGGCATTTTCTGTGGGGGTGGGGGTACAAGATAGATTCCTGCCATTCACTCTCCCCTGAGAGACTGGGAGCCTCCTCCTCCATCCCCACCCACTCTGGGCCTCATAGTCCAAGGCAATGGAGGTCTCCTTCCCTGGATTTGGAATCGCAAGCTGACGGGTTGGTCTACAGCTGGGGGTGCTCCCCAGGTGCATTTCACCTCCCCTTAAATATGGGTATCTGTACTTACCGCCATCCTGCCACTGTCACCGCCAGCACACCTTGACCTCTGTGCCCCGCCTTTGCCCCTCCTACCAATCCGGATGAGCACCACTTCTTTATAACTTCATACGTTGAACTTCCATTTATTTTCTGGAACTCCTGGTTATTTCTGGTTTTGCGGTAGTTGTATTCCTTCTTAGTTGTGGAGGGAGACAGAGTGTCAGTCTAGGCCTCCATCCTGGACAGAAGTCTCCTGTGTCTACATGCATTGTTTTAGAGGGAATTTTGTTGGTAAAGATTGTGGGAATCATAACAGCAATAGAAAACTAATGCTAGGGCAAAAGTTAACCAAGTAGCAACTCGACAACTTCCTATCTGCTCAGCCTCCCAGAATAAAAAATGAGGTTGTTACATCTGGTAACCTCCATCCAAAAAGGTTGTTCGTGTACCCTGACTAAGATCGCCTTAATTGTAGCCAGGAAAAGCTCAATGGTCAAGTTGTTTTTGATCAGAGAATCTCAAAGAACGTATTAAATTTGTGATCACATACTTAAGCAGAATATGGCCTTTTGTTGAATTGTTTTAAATTTTTCAATGTTCTAATTTTTGGCTTTGTGACAACCTCTGGCTGATTGATCTTCACTAAATACATTATACCATTAACACTTTTTTAGATGCTTGTCTTCTCTGCATGACTCCAAGTTCTGCTTGCTCTCTACATGAGCACAGGGTCTGGTACCATAACAAAATTGCATCAAGTGAGGGAGTGGGTCAGAGCCTATGCTGCTCTTCTTCCACCCAAAATGCCAGTTAATCCCTGGCCCTCTGCAGGCTGCCCTGGGAAGCCTCCCCTGACCTGCCCTACTCTGCTTCCCCAGCACCCCATGTATGAGAGGGGACCCCCAAAACCAGAATTTATTTGTAAAAAATTGTGTATTTATCCTTACATGTTTAAATTTTATCAGTCACCTTCAAAGTGCTCTACATTTGAAACAATACACCTATTGATACTTTTTTTCACTGCTCTAAACAATTTTTTAACTCATTGATTTTGATGCTTTTTGGTGCTTCTGCCACTTTTTGCTTCACCTCTTCCATATGGGCAAAAATGTTTCCCTTTGAGGACTATTTTTTATCTGGGGAAACAAACAAACAAAAAGTTCACACAGGGTGAGATCTGGTAAATAGGAAGGGTAGGGCATGGGGGTCATGCTGTTTTTGGTCAAAATTGCTGTGCATTCAGCACAGTGTGGGCAGGGGCACTCGTAAATCACCCATCATGAAATGGGCAAGTGCGTTAAAAGAGTCTTTAAAAAAAATTCACTGAAGCCTCTCACAGCCTCTCACAACAATGCCAGCCAGTACACTGATACAGATGGGATCCTAGAATATCCACCTAGCAGGCGAGGCCTGTGCTACAAGGATCCCACCCTCCAGAAGATAATTTCAGGTTTTCTGGGTCCCTCTTCATATAACATTTCATTTCATCTCCTTAAATTAGGTCGTAAGTTCATATATTATTACTTTCTACTTACACATTTGCTATTTCTGTAGATCAAAAGAGCCAAACATCAATTGTATGGTTCAACCTAATAGGAAAGCAGGAACACATAGTGAATATACAATGGACAGACCTAGGTTGAAGACCGGCTCTATCGCTTCACTTGCTGTATGTCCTTGTCAAGCTCCTTAGCCTCTCCATGACTCCGTTTTCTCATGTGTAAAATGGAAATAATAATAGCAACTGCACTATAGTGGTGAAATGAAGGCTAAACGACACCCACTGCACGTTCATACAGAGCACAAGGCTTAGCCCATATAATAAATGTTAGCTCCAGTGAGTCAATAGAGAAATATTGTTAGTTGTTGGAGGGACAAAGGTGGATCGGATAAAAGCAGGCTCACCTTCATGGAGATCACAGACATTGGAAGTGTGAGAACAAGTCTGACAAACACTACAAAAGGAGGAAGGTGCTGAGCGCTACAGGCATCTGTTTCCAACTCTTGTGCTAGAGTGAAATCACCTTTCTGCGGATCCAGGTTCCCAAGCAAACTATCAGAGAGCTTGGCTTTCTTTTTCCCTGGTATATGGTGGATATCATAGTTCAGTGACTAGTATTGGTAGATACTCAATAAATGTGTGTTGAGTGATTCAATGAATGAGTTAACTAATTGATGAATAAATGAACTGTAGCTCCAGTTCTATGGATATATGAGACCGAAGCACCTCAGGTCAGTGGTCACAGACAAAGCAGCCAGATGTTCTTTCTGAGAAAATTGAAGATGTCCAGTGTTTTATTACAAAGGTTTATGGGCCAGAATCTATTTTTGATAGAGATGGCAAAAAGATGTCACTCAGCTAGATCTTGGGTTTTTGACTGATTATCATTCATTTTTAACTGCCTTTTCACAAGGTTGAGGCACAAAAACTGGGCTTTTGAAAATTACTGCTTAGGTAAAATAAAATCATGTAAGCAAAGAGAGGAGAAAAATGAGAGATGATTTCACCCAGTTCTCAAGTCATGTATTCATTCATTCATTTTAATACATTCCATAAACATTCTATACACAGGGCACTGTGTACATAGCAAATGTTTAGAAGAAACACAGCCAGCCCCCAGCCACACAGTTCAATAGTCCTCTGCTTCAGGATATTTTTTATTTTATCTTCTAACTTATTCCATTGTGTACATTCATTCATTTATTTAAGCAATATTTGTCAAGAGCCTAGTGACAGGCACTTAGGATTCAGTGATGAGACAAGCTGACTTGGCCTCTGGTTCCATTAAACTTGGAGTCTAATGGAATATCAAACAGTCACATAAATATATAATCAAATTGCAATTACTGCAACAAAGGGAAAGGAGGGTGCAATGAGAAGATAGAGCAGGCATGCCCGACCTGGGAATCGGGAAAAGCTTCCTGAGGGAAATGACTTTGGGAGCAAGATCTGAAAGTTGGGAGGAGGAGGCAGGGGCAGGAGAAGTATAGAAGCCAATGGGGAGAGAGACCTGGATGCAGTGCCCGTGAAGATGAAGGACAACACTTGGACAGAGTCCAGGGAAATTCAGGTCACGTTACTAATTTTTAAGGATGTTAATGGAAGATATGATCTGCTCAGACTGACATTCTTCATTCTGTTTACCAGCAATGAAGTTATGAGTTAGAAGGCTGCCTCATACTCATTTTTGCGTCTCTGACCACATCCAGCAGAGGGCTTTGAGTGCAGCTGGTGATTAATTAATACTGCCTTAACATGGGAAATGATGTCCATGATATGACTAGGCACTGGGAGGTTAATGATGGTCTAGGTCAGTGGATACTTGTATCTCCAAAACAAGAGATGTCCTAGAATACCCCAGTGGTTTCACCTCAACCATGGAGATGAGAGCTCAAAGGGCATGGCCTTGTTTTTCACTTCAGAAATGTTTCAGTTTATATTCTTTCTCTATGAGGGAAAGAGTTCTCAGCTATCCCCTTGGTCAGATTCTCATCAGGAGAATTGCTAGTTGGCCGCAATCTCAACGGCAAGACTCACCGAGCATCATGCTGATGATTAGGAGTGAGTGGGGCTGTAGGGTGGATGCTCTCTCTTCCTAGCACCTTCTAAGCTCTGAGCTCTTCTCTTTCACTCAGAGCCCAATCAACAACTCAGGTTCCATATTCCCTGACATCGCTCGCTCCATCCTGAAGGCCTTTGACCCAGCGCAGGCTGGTCCGAAGGATTATGGGTCTCCTTCTGGAATTGTGACTTCTCATACTTTGGGATGGATGCTCAGCAACTATGGTAAATGCTTCCACCCTCTGCTAGGGAAAATGTTGCCTTTAGAGTCCTTAACAGTATATATGCTGCCCCTCTCTTTAGATTCTAAGGGAAAGGCTTTCTGAAATAGGGACAACAGATAGAGATAAATTTCAGAGGCCTTTTTCACACAATAATGATTTTCTCAAAATGGACTCAGGTTTCAAGGATCTTCATCCCCTCCAGAGAGGCTTTTCTTCCCAGTGTGTGGATAGCGTGTGGATATTATTGTACATATGCAGCAAGAGAATGGGCTCCTGATCACTCTTTAAATTACTTGATGCTGACAATGATCTCATTTTTAAAGTGACTGGGAACTACAGATAATGGCTACATGAATAACATATTCTTAAACAGCTTCCATATTTATCTGTTTGGCGGTTTTCACCCCTTCTTCTTTCTCATGCCATGTCTGTGGTACCGCCTCAGCCTCAGAGATTCAGCAGGCTGCGCGCTAAACACATGAATACTAAAGAACTGGTTTCCTTAGTAACAATAACCATGAAGCGGCCCTCAGAACTTCCTGCCTTTCTGTCTGTCTGACTTTGTTTGTTTTCTCTTGGTCACGTGGAGAAAGACGCCTGAATCAGGACTACCCATAAAGGGCACACACACATTTTGTGACCCATACGCAGAAGGCAGGCTTGTCTCTGTGGATGCCACAGTTCTTTTCTCAATCTGCTGCCCTGCTCTGTGTGTGTAGGGCTGAGCCCGAGCACCTGCCAAGGCCCACGGCCACCTCAGATCTCCTTTCTTCCTTCCAGTCAAAATCTGGAATGACAAAACCATAATGCAGGACACATAACTGAAATGACATTATATCTGATGCAGCACTTTCCAAAATGAAGACATCCTTTCTTTCCTCAATATTTCTAATTATAAAAAGAAAATGTTAAGTCAAGAAAGTTCTGATGACTTTCCAGGTTTTTGTTGTTTTCAGTGTCTGCTTGTTGTGAGAAATTGCCCTATGCCCTGCCCCAAGTCCCAACTCTAGTCAGGATGAAGCCCAGGGGCCTCCCTCCCCAAAGGGGGCAGAGGCAGCCATGTCTCAGGAAACCTTGGGCTCTCTGTCTTGCCTCTGGTTCCTGAGCCTCTTTTGATGGATTCTGCCAGCTTATCTCCTGGACACATTCTGGGGTGCCTGCCCTCAGGACCCCATCTCCTGGTCTGGATCCAGGCTGTGGCTACAGAAGCATCTGGCTGTGTTCAAATCACATGCAGGCTCCTTCATGCCTCGGCTGTCTTCTCAGGGCTGCGTCCCCTCGGTGAACAAGCACAAACAGAGCACCACCTGGACTGGGCTGTCACACAGCTCTGGCTTTCACTGCAGGCTCTGCCACTTCCCAACTCTGTGACAGTGTGTGAGGAGTTGTGACTCCTGAGCCCCAGTTTGTAATGTGGGCAGGATCCTAGAATCTGCTTCACAGGACACTGTTGTGGGAATTACATTCAATAATGAATGCACTGTAGGTTCTCGCGATGTCGTCAATGGGGTCTGCAACTTTAAGCAAAATGACATATAATGAAATTAATGTTACCAGTCACAAGGCCAGACATTGTGAGCCTGAAGATGTCTACAATGACATGGTTCCTGCCCTCATGAGGGTCACAATCTGAAAACAAAAATTTGAGTGCAAGGCAAAATGACAAGTACACTACAATAGAAAATATACCCAAGGTAAGAAAGACCACTTGAGAGAAAAGTCTAATACAGCCTATGAAATGGGAGGCACGTAGGGAAAAGTTCCTGGAGAAGATTAAGCCTACGTTAAGTCTTAAGAAGAAAGATAGTAGGAATAGGTAAAATTGAACTCTTACTATATATGAAGAATTTTACATGCGTTGGACAGTAGGTCCTTGAATAATATCATTTCATTCACCATCATTTTGTTACAACATTGGTAAGATACTACAGGAATTTAACTCCTGTTTAGGTCAAGTAGCTTATGGTAAAATTGGGTTCATTATATGTCATTTTGCTAAAGTTACAGACCTCACAACGACGTCACGTGAGGACTTACTGTACATTCACTGTTGAATTTAATTCCCACAAGACTGTCCTCTGAGGCAGATTCTAGAATCCTGCCCACATTTCAAACTGAGGCTCGTGAATCAAAATTCCTTACACATGGTTTCAGAACCGGAAAGTGGCAGAGCCTGTGGACAAACCCAGAACTGTGTGACAGCCAAGTCCAGGATCTTAAGCATAGGCCGAGTGGAAGAGGGGATCCCAAGGCTCTCTGTGTGATAGACACACAGCAGTTGCTCTTGCTGGGAATTGAGTGTGGGCTGAAGCATGGAGAGAAGCAGGCAGGGCAGATCACAGAGGCCTTGCTGACAAGCTTGGCCGTGGTCCTCAAGGTGAAGACAAGCTGACAAAGGGTTCTAAGTATTATTGGGAAATGGTCTGATTTGCATTTTTTAATGACCACTCTGGCAACTGTGAAGAGGATGGATTTGAGGGGTTAGAAAGGGGGACAGGGAGATCAGTTAGTAGTCTGGATAAGAAGTGATGTTGGCCTTCATTTGGACATCTGACAATAGGGACAAAAAGGAAGGAAACTCCCACACCTTTTTCTTGTAGCTCCATCTACTGGACACCTCCTTCCAACATTGTACCGACAGCTTAGGCTCCAGGGCTCCTTTTAACCTTTTCTTTTTTTAAGATTTTATTTATTTATTTTTAGAGAGAAGGGAAGGGAGGGAGAAATGGAGGGAAAGAAATATCAATGTGTGAGAGAAACAGAGATTGGTTGTCTCTTGCACACACCCAACCAGGGACTTGGCCCACAACCCAGGCCTGTGCCCTGACCAGGAACAACCCGCAACCTCTCGTTTTGTGTGACAAGGCCCAACCCTCTGAGCCACACCAGTCAGGGCAGCTTCCTTTACTCTTGTATCTTTAAATCTATCTGGGGTTACCTTACCCTCCCACACTCTACACTACATCTCATTTTGTTTCTGACTCCTAGAGCCTAGTAGTGAGTAGGCACTTAGCAAAACAAATAAAAAATTTAAAAAATTGTTAATGAAAGAATGAATGAACTGAAATGGTTTCCAAGTTTAATCCTATTTAATAAAACCTGTAGTCCTGACCATTGCAGTCCTCCTGCTGCCTTCATTCAAAGGTGATATGAAAGCTGGATGGATGTTTTGATCAAGCATGAGATAAGAGCAATCTGACTATCACAATGCAGATGATCCTTGATTGATACGTAGTATCACTGTCTCTGTCTTAGTTGGGACACTAAGTGATAGATGTCAAACATTATGTACCTCAGACCCCTTAGCTAGAAGAAAAAGAAGTGGAATTCAAGAGATTAATTCCGTGCAATTTCCTATTTACTTAGAGGCAGGGATGGGCTCTCTTCATAATTTTCCCAGTTAAAAACTGGGCCAGCCCTGGCCAGGTAGCTTAGTTGGTTAGAGCTTTGCCCTTGATACACCAAGGTTGTGGGTTCGATCTCTGATCAGGACACATGTAAGAACCAACCGATGAATGCATGAATGAGTGGAACAACAAATCCAAGTTCTCTCTCTCTCTCTTCTGTCTCTCCTCGCTCTCTCTCCCCCTCTCCTTCTCTCTCAAATAATAAATAAAAAAAAATTAATTGCCTCAAAGCAGGTGGGACGGTGACAACTTGAATTGGGCAAACACACAAAGAGATAGTTGGGTCAGTCCAATCAGTTGAGGACCTACTGTGTAGCATTTTTAAGGACCACCATTCATAGCTAATAATTTGAATAGCTTCTCCCATCTTGCGGTAATTTGTCTTTCATTTAGAAGTAAAGTTTTCAAAAACTAAACACAACCCGCATGCACATGTCTATAGCAGTATCACTTATAATTGCTGAAACGTGGAAGCAACCAAGATGTCCTTCAGTAGGTGATTAGATAGATAAACTAGGGTACCTCCAGACAATGAAATATTATTTATTGTAAAAAAGAATGAACTATCAAGTCATGAAAACACGTGGAAGAATTTAAATACATATTACTAAGTAAAAGAAGCCAATCTAAAAAGGCTACATACTGTATGATTCCAACTGGAAAAGGCAAAACTATGGAGACTGTAAAAAGACCAGTGGCTGCCAGGGAGGGTGGGGAAATGAATAGGCAGAGCACAAGGGATTTTTAGGGCAGTAAAACTATGTTGATGTTATGGTGATAGATGTAAGTCATTATACATTTGTCCAACACATAGAGTGAACTGTATGCAAAGTATGGACCTTTGGTCTAATGTAGGTTCATCCTCATTAAAAAATGTATCATTCTGGTGAGTCATGCTGATAATAGGAGAGACTACATATGTGTGGAAGCAGAAAGTATATGGGAAATTTCTGAATTTCCCCTCAATTCTATTGTTAACCTGAAACATCTCTAAAAAGTTGTCTTTTTATTTTCTTTTTAAGGCAAGAAAACACAAAATCAGAACAAACAGCTGTGGGATTAACTCAATGATGTCAGCTGTGATGGAGTAAAGTGCACATACTATTCAATGGCCCAGCATTTTAATAAATAACTCAAGGCTGACTTTTTGTACACATCCCCACCCCACCCCCCCAAAAGAAGAATTTCAACAAACTATGTACATCCCATGCACATTTTTAGATAACTTTGCAAGAGTAGGACTCAGATAGACAGAAGGATACAGGGACCCAGCTTGTGTGAAACCCTATCTGCTTTTCTATGACAAGATGTATTCCTGTTAAAGAGGTGAAATTCTACAAATAAATGCATAGGGTAACTAATATAGTTCTCAGAGTTTGTGGTTAAGGAAGAACCTTATGGCCTCTGACTCACCAGCCAAAGGCAACAAATCACCACTGACAACTCAGAAAGACACAGGAAAATACAACTACTTCTTCAAACACTGTGCCATAGCAATTACCATATTTTAGCATGTGGTTCCACACTGAATTATTTCACAGTTATAATTAGGTTGCTAATGCAGTGCAGAATTGGACAATACACTAATTTAGTATACACTTTATCTAATCTGATGGAAATGCAACATTGAGAGGACCTGACTTTTTTATAAGCAATTAAGTAGGACTTCTTCAATGTAAGAACTTTAATATAACATTTTTTTAAATTATTATATTGGGCTTTGTGGTGTGTATGTGGTGGGAGAAGAGAGAGACAGAGACAGAAACAGAGAGAGAGGGAGAGGGAAAGTTTCCATCCCAATTATAGGCACAAACCATATACTTTTGTCTCTGGTGGTTTGTTTTCAGTATTCATCATGTAAGATTTTTGCTTTCTTGCTTGCTTATTTTTTCTTTTTTGCCTTTGGTGAATTAAAACTGAATTTTCTTCTCCCGGACAAGTCTCTGTTCCAGTCATAGTAAATACTAATTTCATTTCCATCCTATTATTTTTCTAATTAAGCATTTGTCATGCAAAAGAAGATCTGAGGTGCCTGTGCTTTCCGTTAAGTAAAATATTCAGTTATGATAATAGCTTTGGGATGGTATCTTAAAGGTGTTAAGGAAAGAAATCAGGGAAGGAATAAAACAAAATTAACTGTCTTTTACCTTGAATTTTTGCCTGTTTATTTTCTCCCTGATATGCCACAATTGCTAATAATATTGACAATGTTGCTTCATGAAGGATGGACACATAATTAGCATCCTCCAACAAGGAGCAGTCTGTGAAATCTCTATCTAAATTTTTAAGGTTAAAATATAATCCTGCATCTTATTTTTTTCTCTTCACACTTAGCAAGACCTGTAACTTCTATACTTGATGAAATGGGCTTCTGAGCTCAAATTGTTCCACAACAAAGTAGGAATACGCCAGAGGACAACTTGATATTTCTTGAAAATTCTTTTTTCCTTCTTGTGACAAATCCCAAGGGGCTAGCTCTCTCTCGAAGAGTTTATTTTCTAAACTCTTTGAACACACAGCTTTTTCCATTTTCTGTGGCAAGATATTTTCTCCAGACAAACATTAACAATGACATCTCATATCTATATTTATACCTATACATATACTATGTATCCATAATATATTTTTATGTATATAGTATATGTATGTATATGTATATATATATATATATTCTATATATGTGTATGGATATGTATATCTACATGTAAATCTTTATAAATTTATAAAATTTTAGACTTTAAATTTCAACTCTTTCAGTAGTTTTCACAGAATAAGCTATGAAACTGGATGTTACTTTATAAAGGTGGGGCTATTTCTCAACTTGTAGATGGAGAACTTTCTGGTTTTGGAAGGAATTCTGGTGTATTTTTTGAAATCGCCACCTCCTAAAACCCACTATGTGTGGTGTGTGTGTGTGTGTGTGTGTCTGTGTGTGTGTGTGTGAATGTGCTGCTGAGTAGGGAAGGCCATTGGTTGAATCTCACTGTGAATAGCTGTGTGTTCTGTATTTTGGAAGATGCCCCTGTGGTGCCCCTTCCAACTGCTCTGAGTGTTGACAGCTGAGGGCTCACAGATGCCCCCACTGTTGGAGAAGTTGCCCTGGGCTGATTGAAGAGCCACCTCACCCAGGAAGTTAGTGGGGGGGGGCATACACACCCCCCAGAGGGAGCAATTCTGTGGTGTGTTAATGCTCCAGAGTCCTCCCCATGGGGTCCAGGCCATGGTGGACTTTCTCCAAGAGAGACCACATCCCTCTGCTTCCCGCTCCTGCTTCACTCCTTTCCTCCCAGGATTCTCCTGAAAAGCAATTACCTGCCCCCCAAACCCCTGTCTCAGGCTCTGCTTCTAGGAAACATCTTTCAACTTTAGACACTCCATTTCCTAATTAACAAAATGTGGATAATAATTCCTGCCTAGTTTGTTTCTCAAAGTTGTGGTGTAAACGGCAAATTATGTGGAAAAATTTTGTAAACAGCCAAACCAGTAAAATATTTTACAGGCAACATGATATATTAATTTAATATTTAACTTTAGGTTTTATGAAAATATGGTTGATTTCTCCCAGCTTGTGTTTTATACACTTTGTGCTAATGTCTGCCATGCTTGTTTTACCCTTTTCTAGTGAAAGCTGATTTCTCAGAGTTGCTGACTTGTCCCACGTCGTTCTCTGCACTTGGGCTCTCCAAGTGAAAGATGGTGAGTGAAAAAGTAAGTAAATTAATTAACTGAAAGCAGGAAATCTTCCTATAAAATTTTGTAAAGAGTCAAAGTGAAAGAGATGTGAGTCCAGCAAAGGACCGTGTCAGCCTGGAGAGATCCCAGCCTCCACTGAAGACCAACAAAGAAGGAACCCAAGACCTGGTTTTGCTGGATCTTCACATGGCTGTAAGCCAAGCCAAGCACCCAATTTTTACATGAAATCTCACACTTAAAAAAAAATCTTTAACACCCTACTATTCAAGCAAAACATGACAAAAGACCTAACTGGGCTAGCAGTGTGTTACCTAGGTCCATATTTAATTCCCTGAAATAACAGACCTGGTGATCTCCCTTCAGACCTCAGCTCCCACACAGTGCTCAGCGCATGGTAGATGAAAGACGCTGGAGAAACAGGACCCCGCGAGCATCACAGTTTCCAAGGAGTTAAAAGACTGACCCTTAGTTTTAGTGAGTAATTCTCTACTGTGTAAAAACACTGCATATGGTTCTTTTCCCTAAACAGTATTACAACATATGCAAATTTTATTCACTTGCCAGCTTGTTATTGCACAACTTTTCAAGGACACTTAGTCTGTTTCCTCATCTATTAAACAGAAATAATTATGCCTGACCTCAAAATAAGTGAAAGCTTGTAAAACTGCTTTACAAACAGTGGCAATCAATCCACACATAAAAAAAAATTACTGTTCTCTAAATTCTTCCTTGGAATCTAAATTTGAAACCAAGGAACAAAGGCTGTCTTATCTTTCTTCTAAGATGGTGTTTCTTTAACTTTAGTCATGATTTTTGCCATAAAAACTGCATTATTATTATTAATTACCTAATCTTTTTCTTTAAGTGAAATGACATTTTTTTCCTTATTACTGTCTTTTCCAGCCATCAAGTTTATTTTTGTCCTAAGCAATAATATTCATGAATGTACAGGTTTCAGGTCCTAATATTTAACTTTGATACACACATATACATATATATATATACATACTTATGCATATACCAGGCCTGTCCAGAAAAAGTCCAGCCATTGTTAATATAATGAAAATTATCTGTGTGACATCAGTGTAACCGGGCAGCCAAGGAGAGTGGACTGAAACTCACATGTGTGAACAATGACGACTTCATTGTACTAGTCAGTGGGGGCCATTGACTGAACATGTGTACTGTGTGGCCATTGCATTCAAAATGAGCGAGTAGAGCAACAAATCTGCATCAAATTTTGCATTAAGCTTGAACATTCATCCACAGAAACTTTTCAGATGATTCAGAAAGCCACAGCTATGGGCAACTGCTGATTGACAGCTTCATCATGACAACACACCTGCTCATACATCATGTCTCGTGCAGAGTTTTTGGTGAAACAGCAAATCACCCAGATGACTCAGCCCCCCTAAAACCCAGATTTGGCTCCTTGAGGCTTCTGGTTTTTCCAAAAACTAAAATCACCTTTGAAAGGAAAGACATTTCAGACCATCAAGGAGATTCAAGAAAATACAACAGGGCAGCTGATGGCAACTGGAAGAACTTTGTGAGGTCCCAAGGTGCCCACTTTGAAGGGGACTGAGGTGTTATTGTCCTGTGTACAATGTTTCTTGTATCTTGTATCTTCTTCAATAAGTGTCTCTATTTTTCACATTACATGTCTAGATACCTTCTGGACAGACCTCGTACATATACATATTCATATATGTGTGTGTGTGTGTATACTGTTTATATATATATATATATATATATGTATATACATATATATATATATAACGGTCACCTGTGTACCACCTGAAATCACCTTGCTTATCAGCAATTATATGTGTCCCATCATTTTGGAATATTCTTCCTTCAGGAATAGAATTTCATAGGAAGATTTTCTGTATCTCTCAATTTATTAATTTACTCAGCAAGCATTTGTCACCTATCATCTATCTCATGTGAAACTGGAACAGGCAGAAGGTTAACATCACTGGTTCCAAACAAATCTTAAAACACTCTCAAAAACTTTGTGAGCCCATATGGCTAATGAATTTCCAGTAGGAAACTCACATTCCAAATCTTCTGGCTCCAGATTCCTGTGGACTTGGTAATGCTCGGGAATCACGGAGGGTAACTCCAAGAGAGCCATATTTGCAAAGTGCTGGAGCTCTGCTCTTAGAGTTGCCCCAGGGGAACTGAGGTAGTGCTGTTAGTGAGCTGTCCCACAACGAAGTCTGGTGTCGTCTTCGCAACAGCTTTCCCACAGGAAACTGTCTGGTGCTATGTTCCTAACTACCCAACCCCCCACCACTACAATTTCTAAGATTGGCTTTAGTCATTTAATAAGATAATGGCATTCAAGCCAGTCTCCATTAGGATATGAAATGATGTTAATAATTTTAATCTACGTTTAGGTGGCGCCTCTCCCAGTAAGCACTGAGTTTTACAAACATTATCTCATTTTCATCTTCATGACCTCCTTGTGAAGCCAGCATTTTTTATTGCGTTACTACAGAGAGAGCAGCTGAGGCGTCAAGAGGTTACCATGCATTGCCCAGTCTGCCGCCAGATCTGAGATCCCTGATCTGCAGCCTGGTTTGATGTTGCCTAAAGAAAGCATCTGTAATGTGTTTGTGTATTCATTTCACACTAAATGTGGGTAATGTCTTTGAAAATATTTACACTTAGGTCTGTCAATTCATAAACTCTTTAAACCTTGCAGCTTGGAATCAATGGGATGTGCCTTCTCTAATTAGCAATCAAACATAGAGGTCTAATGCCAGAGTCTGACATCCTAAATACCTTCTAGATAACTTATGTAGCATTTACAGGTGTCAGGCACTGTTCCAAGTGTTTGATAAATATTAACTCATTGGAACCTCATAATGGCCCTATGAAGAAGGTACCATTACCTTACTCCTTGTGTAGGGAAGAAAACTAAAGAGGTTGGACAACTTGCCTCAGTTCCCACAGCTGGTAAGGAACAGAGTTGGGATTCAAATCCACACACTCTGGTTCCTGAGTTCACATCTTTAAATCAGATCATCCTGCATCCATCAAGTTTTTAATAGTTGTTTGTTTGAAAATGTACTATTTCTCCCTTTCTCATGCCAAAGTTTTTGTTTTGTTTTGTTTTGTTTTTCTGTCAGTGGTTATCCTCTTAACCTTATTTCAAGCAGAAACTTCCCATTTGGCCAAAGATCCTGGATGCCCAAATTGTGCTTACAGTCGAGACAAATAACTAGCTGGTATTGTAGCAGAGGCTGCAAAAGAGGGTTTCAGAAACTCAGCAGATCATCAATCCGTTCCCTTCAGAGTTCAACAAGCCACCTCCCAGAGAGACAGAAGAAAGGAAATCCTTTCTTCACTTGTGCTTTGGAAAAGGAAGGGGAGGGAAATTCTCCCACCAGTTTGCCCCAGGATTGGGGTGGGTTTTTACAGTAAGCAAAGATATTTTTCACAAGTGACTATGCAATACACCTTATGTTTAGAGAGTGTTTCAAAGTGTTATATATGCTCCTTATCTCATTTGGTCCTTACACAACTCCCCAATGAGACAATCAGGGAAGCTGTTTTTATAACAGCCATTTTACAGATGAGAACACTGAGGCTCAGCATCATTAAATAAACTTGTCCAAAACCACCAGCTAATGAGCTACAGGAACAGAATATATCCAGTGTCACATGTTAATAAGCCCTATAAATTATCTCATCTCCTATTAAGTTTTATAGCTTCTGGTGATATCATTGCTAAGACCAGACATTTAAATAAAAGTCAGAGTGATTCCTCCTTCAAGTTGCAGACAGGACACTTGAGAACATTTAATGATTTCTATATTCAGCTCCCTCCTCCTGTTTGAGAGAACATGAAATTGACTTTCCAGCGTCATTGAAAAGAGAAGAGCTCCCAAGTGGCTACTTCTATCAAACCTGGGACTTGGACTTGTTTGTCCAGAGTCTGCCCACCATTGAGTGATGGGAACCTGCAGGTTTGAAGAAGAACCTTGTTTCAGGCTTTGTCCCTTCTCCCTGGTTATAGACACTGTATGATGGAAAGCTAGTTCCACTGAAGAAGGAATGAAAAGGCAATTCACTTGGATGAGTAATGTATGGGCTAGTCATTTGGCCCTGAAAGTCAAATCTGCCAACTTTTACTTTTCTAAAGAAAATTGGTTCTATAGAAAATTGGTTCTTTTTCTTTTCTAGTTGCTGAAACAATTGCAGTGAATCTACCACTTACAATTCAAGATTTTGTATATTTAGTCTGCCTATTTATTATTATTTTTATCATTGATATTCTTCCAAACAGGTTGTAATTGCAAGCAATCATTGGCTTCCCTCTTCTGTATAAGATTGTTACCTCCACTTGAGCAGGATCAAATTGTCTGAAGTGAGCTTCCTCAGTTTTTCTATCTGCCACCTCAGGGTTTCCTGGATTTTCTTCCCCTTTCCCTCTTTCATGGGAGGAGGTGGCATCCATCAAGCTTCTACTTCTGCTAGAGACCCCTTTCTTACCATCTATCTCCTTGAGAACTTCACTCAATCCATGATGAACATCGCTCCCTGACACTCTTGTCTCACTGTGGACTCAGCTTTTCTCTCTTTATGAAGATATTTCCCTTTACCCACCAAGAAATTTAATTCTTTTCCATTTCATTCTTCATGGCGCACTGTCTTTGCTGGCTTTTATGACATTAAAGTCTGATTTTCATCTCTTTGCAGTTACATTCTTCCTCTACCCTAAAACATAGTTATGCTCCAAAATTTGGTCCTCAACATTTTCTCTGTTTTCTAGAATTTCTCATTTGGTTGTTAATTCATTATATTGTTATTACTCTTGTGTCTGATGTAATATTTTCTTTGTCAAGGTTACTTTGAGACAACAGATTTCATTTATAAACAAAAATGCAATGTCCTAAATAAAATTTGTGGCAAATAGGAAGCAGCAAAATATCAAAAGACGAATATACCATGACCAAGTGTATGAGACTTACTCTAAGAATGAAGAGTAGCTCAGAAATAAGAAAATATTTTAATATAAATTCACCATATTTATAGATTGAAGGAGATAAAACTTACATAATTACTCCACAGACCTTGAAATTTGATAAAAATTTAACATCCTCTCTAATAAAAACTCTCAATATTGGGAGTAGATGGATATTGTTTCTTTAATATGACAAAATAAATGTCTCTCATTTTGAATGTCTACTTTATCCTTATTGGGAAAACATTCTCATTAGATCAGAATAGACAATTATCATTAGTATGATTTAACATTATTCTAAAAGTACTAGCCAACACAAGAAAACAAGAGAAAGAAATGAAATACAAAATAGCAAAGAGAAAGAGGTAAAATTATGGTTATCAGAAATCTTAGAGAATAAACTGTAAAATTTTAACATAATTAAGAAATTTGTTCTAGTTGTGTTAGACAATGTGTAGAATATAAGCATTCTCAACTTTTATTGGTGAGGGTATAATTGGGTACAACTTATATAGAGGATACTTTGGTAACAGTTATCAGAATGAAAAAATACATAATATATATTCTTGTACTGGTCCCTGGTGCCAGAAAGGTTGGGGACCACTGCTCTAAGTTTTTGCAGACATCATTCCTGTTTATCACAATGCCCTCCTCTCTCCCCTGTCCACCCTTTCCTTTTGGCTCAGCTAACTCCTGTTTGTACTTCAGATATTGGGATTATAGTTCTCATCCATAGTGAAATTTTCCTTGAGCCCAACCCCTTTCCAAAATTCCTACTTCTGTTGTATAAATAACTTTCCAGAGGCTGCCTCCCCTCTTCTCTGGCATCTTAACCTGCAGGATGACCCCCAATAGCCATGTCTGTATGTGAAAACCAGCTTCCCAGGCGCTGATCAATTAGTCTAACAGCAGAAACTACACTCAAGATGGACCAAAGACATTTCCTGTTGGGCTGAAAGACTTGGAGTATTGACAACTAAGTCACATTAATGAAGCATATTAAAAGGAAGATCCATAAAATTCTGCCAGAGGCAGAGCTAATTTGAGTCTTGCACTTATCTCCCCCTTGTATCCTCTTAGACACCTCTGTGACTTTCCCATGCACTGCTTTCTTTGATGGCCCTATCCAGTGTTGCCTATAACTCCCAACCAAAGACAACACAATTACTACCAACTGGAATGAACTCATGCATACATATATAATAAATGGTGTAAGTGTTTGTTCTGTTTCCTTTTTCAGTGCTAGAATGAAGGCTCTGTGAAGACAGGGGTGATGTCTACCTTGATTGGTGTTATATCTTGAACTCCAAGCCGAATATTTGGCACACGCTAGGTGCTTCATAAATATTTGCTAAGTGAATGGATAAATGGAAATACCAGACTGATGTAGCTCTTTCCGAAGTACCTGGGAAAGAATGAGACTTCACTGTGGCTAGGCAGGAGGGTTAAATGACCACCGTGGGCTTGGATTACAAGTTGGTAAGAAATGCTTGGAATACAAACCATTGATTGAATTGCTCAGGTGGTCACATAGTTCAACCTTTGGAAAACATCCTATATTATCTGATGGCAAAAAAGAGTAAAGTACAAATTCCCTGTTTACCTTGGGATGCCAAGGTTAGCTGAAATAGCTTTCTTACCATAGATGGAAAACTCTTTCATCGTGTGCAGTGTGAGAGAGGGGAACAGTGGCCCTGTGCAGCAGCGGGCTCAGCAGGGCTGTGTGGCCCATCCCCGCCTGGCAGGTGAGAGGGAAGGTGTGCAGCAGGAACAATGCTGGCAACCTGTGGGGACAGAGCAGCTGTGACAGCCATTTGCAGCAGGGACAGTAGTCAGGGGTGGATGGAAGTGAAGGGCTAGAGGAGGTCCCATTTTGCCATCTACTGCAGTTCTCTGGAAACAGGTCTGGCAGAGCTGAAATTTCAGTATCCGTATGGCTCTACAGCCTCAGACTTCTGGGGTTGCCCCCAAGGGCTTGGCACATCCAGGCTGGGATCACAGGGTTATACTCTTAGCTGCATGCTGAGGTTTTCTAGTAAGAAGTAGGGAACCAGTAAGACATGAGTTTTTAATTCATCACAGAGGTGTGTCTCTTTGCAATTTTGTGTTTTTTGTAGGATAAGAACCTGCTAGACAACTTAGTCAGATGTATGAAAATTGAGTTAAAAAGATGGGAGCTTTATATTTTTGTGCTTTAGCTGTCTTCTTTCCAAGTTCCCTGAGAGATGAAACAAATTAGCATTTGAATATGTCTTGGTAACAGCCCAATTCTGAATGTAAAACCATCTCTGAACTTTGGAATGATATTCAACTAAGAGGCAAAGACGAAAACCTGATTTCCCAGCATCCATAATATAGTAACCCTCAAGCTTCATGAGTCACCTCATTCTTCTTGGAGAAGGTTCCAATGCTACAAGTTCAAGCCTGTCTTATCCTGTCTTCCTGTCAGGAAAATACTCTTCCAACACACAGGTGTCTGTATAGAGGTGAGACATGTTGTTCAATTGTTATGTGTTCAAGGCCATCAAATGTCTTAGCAACCATTTTATCTAAAACATTTAAAAATATTTGGTAAATACCTATAGTTTTAAATTTTGCTTAATAGTTCTGAAACAGCTTTACTATAGTTAGCCCAATGGTTAAACTCCTAAAGTCTATAGCAGACAACCTTGATTCAAATTGCCATTCTTCTGTTCATTTGGGTGTGGCCAGTTTCTTACTCTCTCTAAGCCTCACTCTCCTCTCTGCAAAATGGAGATAAAATAGAGCTTTCCTCATGGAATGACTGTGAGGATTACAAGCACACAGTAAGCACTCAGTAAATGTTATTATTTTTTATATCAATGTGTGATTGCCTCTCATGCACCCCCAACTGGAGACCTGGCCCGCAACCCAGGCATGGGCCCTGACTGGGAATCGAACCAGCGACCTTTCGGTTCGCAGGTCAGCACTTAATCCACTGAGGCACACCAGCCAGGGCAGTAAATGTTATGATTATAGCTATCTTTAACCCTGTAATATAAACTAATTTTATAAATTCAGGTTTTTTAGTGTGGCGGTTTTTCTTAAAATTGCTACAAATTCTTTGACATTGCTCCCATTGAAGTGGAGTCATATGTCTGCATCACTTGAATCTGACCAGGCTTGTGATTGTTTTGACCTTAGACTATTTTGGAAATGACACTCTATGACTTCCAAAGCTAGGTCATGAAAGAGCATGCAACTTCTGCTTTATTTGCTGGAACACTGAGCTGTCATGTACAAAGTCTGTCTGGAGAGGCCACTTGTAAGAACTCTGGGTGACAGTCCCATCAGAGTCCAGCAATCCCTGACTAGGAGGAGGCATTTTGGGAATGGATCCTCAGTACCAACTCTTCTAGCTCTTAACAGCCTGTGTTACCCCCTAGCTGCCGGAGTTCATCCAGCTGAGTTTCAGGTCATTCCTGCCATCCCTGTCCAAATTCCTGACTCTATGAATTGCAAGCACAATAGAATAGCTATTATTTTATCACTAAATTTGGGAAGGGGATTGTTACATAAGCACAAGTATATTGAACATTTATAAAATCATGGATCTGGGGGTAATAACGGAATAAAGGGAATATTAACCATATCAAAATCAGCAGATCCAATCTTGATCTGGGTGCATATTTTTCAAATGCATATCAGTTTTTAATGATAGCAAAGTTTAGTTTCTTCTTTCTAAGCTCAAGGTTCTGTGTTAATCTGAAGGGCCTGCAGCAAACAGAATGCCATATAAACACCCCAGACAGCAAGGTCCGGAGGGGAAGCACACTAGCCCATTGGGACAGAGGCTTTTCTTCTGTTCTTCAGAGCACTGAGGGGAAATAAAAGCTGAAACGAAAAGACCTTGGTTTAAACAGACCCCAAAGGCACTCCATCCTATCAGATCAATATTGCAGAGATTCCTAAAATCAACATATTGAGGCAGTTTCATCAAATGCACTTGCCTACTGATCAACATTCTGACTTTTAAATGTAAGCACATATATCTCTTTGTTGTGATCCAAACTACCGTATAATAAAGCCATCAAGATACATAATACCCATTAGATTATCATACTAATTTGATAAGTGAAGAAACTGAGGCTCAGGAAAGCAAGAAAACTGTCCGTGATAAAAGAAACAGTGATGCCTTTAACCCAGCCTCGAAGCATATGCAATGACCAGGCCTTTCTTCTGATGCAGAATAAATGTAAGACTGTCAAGTACATCCCCTAAAGGCCTAGCCCTGGACCAGATCAGATCACAGGAAAGCTATACTTTGAGTCTTTTTTTTTTTCCTCTTTACAGAACACCTTCCCCTTCTAAGATGCATCATTATATCTCAGTTTTTATCACGAGTGAGTATAAGAAAGGATCATTTGACAATTCCCTTTAATGTTTGATCTCCTTTATACTAACATCCAAATAACTATCTTAAAGCAAGGCAGAATTTTGTACTTCCTAATGAACTTTCTTTAGATTACAAAACCTGCAGAATTTAACTTGTTTCTTGTGATGTGTTGCTGTGTTAATGCATGTGGTAACTGCATTTGAATTCTGGTTCCCCCAACTGAGCAGCTATGTGAAGCAAGCCAACTTCTTAAACCTCCATTTCTGCAACTTAACTTGAGGTCATCATCAGCATTGTTGTGAAAATTAAGTCACACTAGGGTATGATGACAACTTTCATGGGTGAAAGTTCTTTTTCTTCTTAAAATGTTTCAAGTACTAGGATCTTTTCAGTCTTAGATGTAAAAAAGTATAAATAATCCAGTGCTTCTCTTTACCCTGGCCAAAAAAATACTGTCAGATCCAAACTGACAATGCTTGATTGTATGTTCCATTTGTTCTTAATCATAATTCCAAAGATGTTATTTTAAGAAGAATTTGTACTGTACTTTAGAAACTGTGGATTGACTTCCAAGTCACCTTCAGCCCGAGTATTTCAGGTTAAAGCAAGAAACAGACAAAAAAAAAACCCAACTTGATCAGACTCTGATTTTAAAAGATATATAACATTATTTCCTCTATCCATACACACAAAAATGTCAAGTCATGCAGGAGGTAGAGCAGAAATGCTCACTTATAGAAGCACAAGTTTTACTTGTTCTCTTAAAAACTTCTTTCTGCACCAAAATGGTTCCAAACTCAGTTCCCCATATCTTAGCCAATCAGAGAGGCCTCTTTAAGCTCATGAAGCATAAGGTTTTAATTTACAAGGGATCATCTATATTTCTTTTCCAGGGCCTCACAGAAAGACCACATTTTACATCCAATACAAATACCTCTATGTTTTGCAAAAGTTTCCCAGATAATATATATTATACTATTTCCAATTGCCTAATAACAGAACTAATTAAAGCAGAGTCATGAGGTAGTTCTTCACTTCTGGTCTTTTTGAGACACTAAGGTTTGCTTTAGCAAAATCTTCTTTAATAGTTTAACTTTTGAATTATAAGAAGATTTTGGATAATTATTACCCTACCTTGTTGATGATAATTCAGTGATGGTGGAGATATTTTTTCCTTTCATACTTCCATTTTTTAATGTATTTTCTGAAATTTGTGCACAAGTAATCCATGATTCATATTAAGACTACTGAACATATCTATTTGCATGAAATGTTTGAGTCTTATCATGTTTAATATGTAAATTCTAACAAATTATGGTTGACTCTCAAAAGATAAGTTAGCTTAGAATCTTAATATGAATCAGCCAGAAGTGCCCTATGAGATAAAAGTCAAGATAATCAAACTTACAATCTCTTTTGATAAGTTGTTTTAAGGAAAGCAATGTATATTTTAAAAAGATGGACCTTTCAAAGAGAGTCTATAAATTGAGGCTCTGTGTGTAAATGAGTTCAAGAACTCACTCACCAATGTCAAGAACAGATTTGTGTAACAAAAAGAAAGAAAAGACATGTAGTTTTAGAATTGTAGCAAAATATATAGATGTTTTGGAGGATAAGAATTCGCTAATGTAGAAATTCCTGGGTTGGAAATTCAAGAAGAAATGAGGTTGAGACCTATGCTGAAAGTTCGGGTGGAGTTACACCTAAAGCATCTCTATAAAAATAGTCTTAACAGGCTCCTAGGTGATGCCTCCCAGGCAGGAGGGAATCACATAGTCTGAGCTTTCTTCATCACTATCAGCTCCCTAACCAAATAATACCCTTCACTAGGAAAGAGAAGAACTCAAAGCAGAGTGGGCCAAGTTCTCACTTTCCACTCTGGACGCACAAAAATGATACAGAAGTGGGAGTCTAACCTTATAGTTTAGTTTCAAAATACATTAGGTCTATTCAATCAATTCTCAAACTGCACTATATTCCACAGTACAAGTGTTGAGCAGAATACTATTTATATATGTGTGTGTCTATTCCAACTGCATAAGTACTTAAGTATATTCCAAAGGTAGGAAATGTTAGGTTAAGATAAAGTTTTAAAAGGGTTCTTTACCTTACTGCCTCTCAGAGATTTTCTAAAGCTAACATGAGTCTACAATAAGGACAAAGAGTATGGCCTTTTTCAAAACTTACTTGAACAAATTTATTTCACAGAACACCTTTAGGGGAAGCTACTGTATTTCACAGAATACAGTTCGGAAAATGCTGGTCTAACTCATTAGTGAGTCCCAGCATTGATCTTCCTCCCATTTCTATCCTAGTATAAAAAACTACATTAAGCACTGAGGAATTGTCACAATCTACACCCAGAAACCACATTTTCTCCTGTAATTTTTAGAAGTGGACATGTTCACTCAATGGAAGTCCATGAACTTTGTTTGACACAAGACCTTCTCTGGCACTTACTGGCTGTAGGACCTTGGACAAATTAATCAACTGCTGTGAGCCTTAGGTGCTTCATGTATTAAAAGAATATAATTAGAACCTACCTCAAAGAGTGGGAAAGCTGCAGTGTCACAATGTATGTACGTATAGTGTACATTAAGAAAAGCAATGCCCATGGACATGGACAACAGTGTGATGATTGCTGGGGGGATGAGGGTATAAGGAAACTGAATGGCAATGAAAAAAAAAATAGAATGAAAAACCTGAAAATAAATAAATAAATAAATATTTATGGGAAGGGAAAAAAAAATAGGTCAAAACTGTCAAAAGGTATACAAGATGGTTTGGGGGGTGGGGTGGGGATAACTTTTTCCTAAGGGAATTTTCATGATTTTTATTACCAAGTTTATGAAGCAATAAATGTAATTTTTTTCTTCCCTAGAAATAAACTAAAATAAAATTTTTTTAAAGCAATGCCAAATACATATGGTAGGTGCTCAGAAATCTAATCTTAAGCAGTGTTACATATAATCGCTGTTTTGTTTTGTTTTGTTTTGTTTTTCGCAAAGATGAATCAAGCCTCCCACCCACAAGCCAACAACAAACAACTCACCTAGAAGGTCGAGGTCCGCCATGTGGAACTTGGAGACTCACCTAATGGCTTGTGTGTCCATGTGCACTCAACTGTATGTAATTGGAGCTGGATCTCCAGCCCTGGTCATTATCGACATTCGGCCTGACATAAGCAGTCTGGAGAAACTTCAGAAGATTTACAAAAGGGCTGCTAAAACAAAATCTTCATATAAAAAAGTTTGACTGAGTCTAATGCTTAAGAAAACCAATATCCAAAAAAAAATTGGGGTGATGTTTATGGTTTTTACCTAACTGAAATATTTTTATGAAGAAGTTCATAATAATTCATTCTTATTTAGTAATTTTTATCTGTGGATCTCAAACCTTTCCTCACCCTGAAAAAAAAAATTTAGATTAAAGTAAAAATATGCTGCTCATGTTTTTCTTTTAATATTTTGTTACCTGCTATTTTCAAACCTCCGTGAAACTAACACTAGCTGTTATTAGATACAACTCTGAACTGTTCCTGATTTTAATAGCTTCCACTGTATCACATAGAGTTAATAAATAAAACACTATATTGACATAAAAAAAATCTAACTTTGAAAGACAACTTTCAGGAAATACTTGTTGCTGTTGTTTTTTTTAATTTTACACGAACCATTGAAAACATCTTCAAAAAACTAACAACAACAAAAAAAGAATGATAACTACTCAAAAAAACATAAAAAAGATTAAAATCAGCATCTAATGAAATCAAGCCAAATGAGTCCACTTAACATATAACGCAACCCTTAACCTTTCTGGGCCTACTATTATTTATCAACTGGAGAAAATTTACTAGTTCCTATATGATGGTGTCAGTTCCTTCCAGTTCCATGATCTGGTAAAAAAGACTTTTTCTTACTTTGTAACTCCAACCACTGCACTTCTGAGCCTTCTCTCTAATAAACTTCATTGTTGGGTGGAAGATAAAATAAGCTCAAGAACTTCAACAGAACAACGTTTGAAGCAGGAGAGTGTCACCTACTCTGAGGAACAGAACTGAGTGGTCTGCCATAGTCCCTGTGCCCTACTCCCTTAGGAGTGAAGGGTTTGGAGTGCTAGTGACCCAGTCACCTAGAATGACGTCGAGAGAATGGAATACAGGACAGCAAAGGCTTCACAAGAGAGGCATGGTACAAGGAAAAGGGCTTGATAGAGTGTCTAAGCACGGGGTACTATCAGCAAAGGAATGAGCATCATGGTAGAAGACTAGCGGAGGGTTCTGAGAGACTGTGAATGCGGATGCTGGAGGGTAAAATGAACCGTTACATCTTATGAATGCTCAAAGGACTTCAGAAAGCACCAGTGCCTCACCCTTCTTTTCAATATCATTATGTTTCATGAATTACTGCCAACATACTCACACTCACATATAATACCTATTGTACATTTTGTTGCTTTTTCTTTTAATATATACTTGAAATTCAGAAACACTTAAACATTTTTTTATTGATTGATTTTAGAGAGAGATAGGAAAAGAGAGAGAGAAACATCCATTTGTGGTTCCACCCATTCATGCATCCATTGGTTGACTCCTGTATGTGCCCTGACCAGGAATCGAACCCAAACCCCCGGTGTATCAGGATGATGCTCTAACCAGCTGAGCTACCTGGCCAGGACAGAAACACTTTAAAATTAATATGTATTTTTATGAATTTACTGAACCCATGAATGTTTGCAGAACAATAATATATGTGTCTGAAAGAGTATCATTTTAACAGATAAAAATACGATTACACATTCTTTGAAGACATCAACATGCATGGTGATGAAATTCAGTGCCCTATTAGGATGAAGTACAAACAATGTTGCTGAACTCAAGGTGTTTGCCACCTGGGGTGTTCTATTCAAGAAGGAAATGTGGTTGTCTTTAGGTAGTTTTATTTACTTGCATCAAGTAAAGGAGACAGGGGATTCACATTCAAATCTCTGTCTCTCCCAACGGAGCCTTAGCAATTGCTTATATACACTATTTAGTCCATTGCATTTTGATTCCTTCTTTGCAGTTAGCTAAACCTATGGTTGGGTTTGGCCAAGCTCATCTGATTACAGCTGCATCTGCAAAATACTGTGCTATGTTTTACATTTAGCAAGAATAGCATGTAATAAGAACCACCCAGACCTTGAGACACTTGTCCTATCTAACAATTATACCCATCTTAAGTAAGTGACCTTCATGTGTAGACTAATCTTCAAGCTTTTCAGTGACAGTGTGCTCTAGGTTCCCTTCTTTCAAAGTCATCTTAAAGCCATCCCCTGCTTATGTGGGGAAAAAGTTGCCTTATTGTCTGTATAATCAAGCCCAAACCTTTTTAGCATGGACTAGAACTGTTCTCCTGCATTCCCTGAAGTACCTCAGCCACACTCCCCTCTTCCCCATGCCCCACTCCTTTGAGAAATTTAAGCATTTCAGAGCTCCTCCTGTCCTTTGCCCCTTCCACCCCCGTCTCCATCAGCAACCTCCCCATCCTTTCCACAGGCCAGCTGCTTCCCTTGTGATCCTTCAGCTTGAGGTGGGCCTTGAGATAACTGATCTACACACCTGTGCCTCCACAGTCTTCTGTGCTCCTGTAGGGCTGGGCCACGTTTTTATCTTTGTACTCTTCTATCTAACAGTATTTTATTTTATTTTATTCAATTTTATAGTAGTGTCTCTTTTAAAGTATATTTTATTGATTATGCTGTTACAGTTGTCCCAATTATTTTCCTCTTTGCTCCCCTCTGCCCAGTACCCCCCCTTCCCTCTAGTAGTCCCACCTCCCTTAATTCATGTCCATGGGTCATGCCTGTATGTTCTTTGGCTTCTCCATTTCCTATATTATTCTTACTATCCCCCCCCCCCCCGCACCCTGTCTACTTTGTACATACCAATTATGTTTCTTAATCCCTGCACCATTTCCCCGTTTCTCCCCTTTCCCCCTCTCAGCTGATAACCCTCCAAATGATCCCCATATCTATGATTCTGTTCCTATTCTAGTTGTTTGCTTAGTTTGCAAACCCACCCACTTTGGGAACCACAACCAGGACAACAGCTAGAGGGGCACCAGTCCCATATGGGAAGTGGGAGGAGAAGTGCCTGGAAAAGGGGCAAGTGCTGAGCCAGTGGCATTCCCTCTCAGACCCCTCCCCCACACACCTAACAATTCTTACAGCATAATAGGTGCTTGGTAAGAAGTTATTAGACAAATAAATGGATAAACAAAAGATAGAAAATATTTGTAGCCCTGGCCAGTGTGGATCAGTTGGTTGGAGCATCTTCGAGTAACTGAAGGGTTGCAGGTTCATTCCCTGTCAGGGCACATGCTTAGGTGGCGGATTCTGATTTTTGGTCCAGGTGTATACAGGAAGCAACCAATCAATGCTCCTCTCTCCACTTGATGTTTTTCTCTCTCTCCCTTCCTCTCTCTCTAAAAAAAGCAATGAAAACAACAACAAAAAAAAGTATTTGGCTGAGGAGAAAGGAAGGAAGGAGGGAAGGAAAGTAGGAAGGAAGGAAAGGAGGAAAGAAAGGAAGAAAGGAAGGAAGGAAGGAAGAAAAAAGAAAGGAAGGAAGAAAAGGGAGAACGGAAGAAAAAGATTAAAGAAAAAAACATTAAAGAAGGAAAGAAAGAAAGAAAAAGAAAGAAAGAGAAAGAAAGAAAGAAAGAAAAAGAAAGAAAGAAGGAAGGAAGGAAGGAAGGAAGGAAGGAAGGAAGAAGTTGTAGAAAAGTGTCTGGAGAGAGCCTAATCATATAGGCCAACAAATCCTAGGTAGAATTAATAATACAATGGCATTTTACTGATAAAACTGAGTCATGTAGTGAAACCATCATTTGAAAAAAAATCTCACACAGAAAACAAGAAGAATGTAAGTCAGCTGAGAATGATTGTGTGGCTTGATTTTCGGAAGGGGATGGGGCAGTCTGCTTTTAGCTTTGACTTCATTGTTTTGTTTTCTAAACTGGCATCCTCAGCCCTGCAGACAGGGTGGAAGACCTACGCTGCAGCCCAGCCTCTGACCCAGGTCTGACACTCCCAGAACATCCCTCAGAGCCATTGGCGTCCTGGCCTTCGGGAGGCTCCTAGAAGCTACGCAGGGCCCAGGCCCCGGGCCAGCGCGGCTCGGAGCCACCTAAGGTCTTGGGCAGCAAGGATGCTGGGGGCGGGGGGAGTTTTTCTCTCTAAATATTTAATGGGTAGTTTTCCCTTTGCTTCTGTTTCTGACTTAATTAAAGAGGAGAAAAAGGAGTTGACTACAAGAATAGTAGCAGACAGCGCATCTGGCTTGAATTTTAAAATTCCATCAAAGTTTTTGTTGTTTTTATTCTACAGCGGTCCCGTGAACTTCCCCTTGGGGTAAATGGCGCATCCGAAGCCCGCCAAGCCCAGCCTGAGAGCTCTAGGGTTTATTAGAGTAATATTTTAAACAAAACCTCGACTCACTCAAAAGAAGCTGTGCGCTCCTTAAGTCAAAGGCATCTGATCGCTTCGCTCAGTCTGCCCTGCGTAACCAGCGTTAAGAGCAGGATTTTTAAACATGAAAATGGATAAAAGGAAAGAAAAGCTGAGTCCCGCGGTCTGCCGACTGCTAGTCATTATGTCCAGCAGCATATGGGACCATTCTCCCTTTCTTCCTCAAAAGCAAAAGCAACCAAGCCTGTCCCGCTCCCTAGCAAACCCACTCTTTGTGCCTGAGCTGTGCCCCTGCCACCACTACTACTTCCTCCGCCTCCCGCCTCCTCCTCCCGCCCGCGGCGGACTTTCGCTCAGGGAAGAAGGCGGCGGGCGCCCTTTGCGCGAGGAAGCCAGAGCCGCGATTGGGCGACGGTCCCTGAGCCTCCTGCTTCGCGTCGGTTTCAAGGCTCCTCCCTCCTGGTGAAAGACAGACTGCGGGGCGCCTGGAAACCGGTCCGAGGGCGCGCGAGGGAGAGGAGAGCTAGCGAGTTGAGGGATTGACACAAATGGTCAGGCGGCGGCGGCGGAGAAAGAGGCGGAGGCGTAAGGGGGAGCCGAGGCCGCTGGGCTGCCGAGAGTTGCGCGCTCTACCGCGCCGCGGCCACTAGCGCGGCGCCGCCAGCCGGGAGCCAGCAAGCCGAGGGCCAGGAAGGCGGGACGCGACCCCGGCGCGCCCAAGCCACCCGGGCTCTCCCCGCCGCCCGCGCTTCATGAGTCTCAAGTTTCCGCGGCAGCGGCGGCTGCGGGACGCGAAGCGGGAGCCGGAGGAGCGGGTCGAGCGCGGAACGGACTCGACGGAGGGCACCGGCGCGGAGGAGATATCCCCGGCAGCAGGGGGAACCGCCGCCCGCCGCGCCACCTCCAGCCCCAGGCGAGCGGCGCAAAGAAAGGAGCCGAGAAAGTATGGCTGAGGAGGAGGTGCCTAAAAAGTCCCGGGCCGCCGCCGCTGCTGGCGGGTGCTGGGAACTTTGTGCCGGGGCTCTCCCGGCTGGGCTGGTGGCAGAGGGCAGTTGGGACGCTGGCCATCGCCGCCGCCGCCCCCCAGCTGACTCTCAGCGCTTGGCGCGCTGGCTATTGCTGCTGCTTTGGCTGCTGGAGGCTCCGCTGCTGTTTGGGGTCCGGGCGCAGGCAGCGGGCCAGGGGCCCGGGCTAGGTCAGCAGCCCCCGCCGCCGCCGCCTCAGCAACAACAGAGCGGGCAGCAGTACAACGGCGAGCGGGGCATCTCCATCCCGGACCATGGCTACTGCCAGCCCATCTCCATCCCGCTGTGCACGGACATCGCGTACAACCAGACCATTATGCCCAACCTGCTGGGCCACACGAACCAGGAGGACGCGGGCCTCGAGGTGCACCAATTCTACCCGCTGGTGAAGGTGCAGTGCTCGGCCGAACTCAAGTTTTTCCTGTGCTCCATGTACGCGCCGGTGTGCACCGTACTGGAGCAGGCTCTGCCGCCCTGCCGCTCCCTTTGCGAGCGCGCGCGCCAGGGCTGCGAGGCGCTCATGAACAAGTTCGGCTTCCAGTGGCCGGACACGCTCAAGTGCGAGAAGTTCCCGGTGCACGGCGCCGGAGAGCTGTGCGTGGGCCAGAACACGTCGGACAAGGGCACCCCGACCCCCTCTCTGCTGCCGGAGTTCTGGACCAGCAACCCCCAGCACGGCGGCGGGGGGCACCGCGGCGGCGGCTTCCCGGGGGGCGCCGGGGCGACGGAGCGAGGCAAGTTCTCATGCCCGCGCGCCCTCAAGGTGCCCTCTTACCTCAACTACCACTTCCTGGGGGAGAAGGACTGCGGCGCGCCCTGTGAGCCGACCAAGGTGTACGGGCTCATGTACTTTGGGCCGGAGGAGCTGCGCTTCTCGCGCACCTGGATCGGCATCTGGTCGGTGCTGTGTTGCGCCTCCACGCTCTTCACGGTGCTCACGTACCTGGTGGACATGCGGCGCTTCAGCTACCCGGAGCGGCCCATCATCTTCCTGTCGGGCTGCTACACGGCCGTGGCCGTGGCCTACATCGCCGGCTTCCTGCTGGAGGACCGGGTGGTATGTAACGACAAGTTCTCCGAGGACGGGGCGCGCACAGTGGCGCAGGGCACCAAGAAAGAGGGCTGCACCATCCTCTTCATGATGCTTTACTTCTTCAGCATGGCCAGCTCCATCTGGTGGGTGATCCTGTCGCTTACCTGGTTCCTGGCGGCCGGCATGAAGTGGGGCCACGAAGCCATCGAGGCAAACTCTCAGTATTTTCACCTGGCCGCCTGGGCCGTGCCGGCCATAAAGACCATCACCATCCTGGCGCTGGGCCAAGTGGATGGTGACGTGCTCAGCGGGGTGTGCTTCGTGGGGCTCAACAATGTGGACGCGCTGCGTGGCTTCGTCCTGGCTCCTCTCTTCGTGTACCTGTTCATCGGCACGTCCTTCCTGCTGGCAGGCTTCGTGTCGCTCTTCCGCATTCGCACCATCATGAAGCACGATGGCACCAAGACCGAGAAGCTGGAGAAGCTCATGGTGCGCATCGGCGTCTTCAGCGTGCTTTACACGGTGCCAGCCACCATAGTCATTGCCTGCTACTTCTACGAGCAGGCCTTCCGGGACCAGTGGGAGCGCAGCTGGGTGGCCCAGAGCTGCAAGACCTATGCCATCCCCTGCCCCCACCTCCAGGCCGGTGGAGGGGCCCCGCCTCACCCGCCCATGAGCCCCGACTTCACAGTCTTCATGATCAAGTATCTTATGACGCTGATCGTGGGCATCACGTCCGGCTTCTGGATCTGGTCCGGCAAGACCCTCAACTCCTGGAGGAAGTTCTACACCAGACTCACCAACAGCAAACAGGGGGAGACCACTGTCTGAGACCTGGGGGCTTGCTTAGCCCATTCCCAGCCCTCAACCGGTTCCCAGACACCCCCAAAATCTTCCCCCATGGAATTCTGACCAAGGCTGGCTACTACAGGCTTCCTCAGTAGACACTTTCGCAGGCTTCTTTTAACATAGCTCCTGCAAAAGCTGCCGTCCCTGGGGCAAACGGACTCGAGGGTCCAATTTCCTGAGGGAGGATGGACCGACCTCTCTCGCTGGTACCAGCACTGTACGCTTTTATTATTGTAAATAGCCTATGTAAGATTTTTGTAAGTATATTTGTATTTAAATGACTTGATAATGCGTTTTCTTTTCCTTCCCTTTATTTTCTTTTTTCCCCCCCTTTTTTTGTTTAAATTTGAATTATTTAGGGCGGTTTAACCATTCGAGGCTTTTCCTTCTTTCCCTTTACGAAGTTGTGCCGAGATAAAGCCGGAGCGCACCCGCCGGGTGCTCCGCAGGTTCGCGCGCGCCCCTCCCTGCAGCGCGCGGGTGGTACGTCTGGGACTGCTCTGTCCGGGTCACTCCCCACCTCCTCTTTCTGCTCCCTCCCTTCCCCTCCTTCTTGAGTTTGGAGATCTTAATGTCCTGAACTTGAAAGCTTTCAAGTCTGCCCTTGTTCGGGGCCAGATTTGTCCCTTTGACTTCCCGAAGCTGAATCTTACCCCTAGCTTCAAGGAGGGCCGTGGTTTGCGGTTACCGGCAGTCCCAAATTCCCTCCCTCCGTACTGGCCCCCAGCGCCAAGACACTCCCTCCTTCCACCTAAGTCGGTTAGAGGGTGAGTGGGATAAGCGGTGCCAAACTTTTTAAAGTCTAATTTTTGGTGGATGAGCTCATTTGATTCTCTAGTGTCTAAAACCTGGTATGAGTTTGGTCAGCGTCATGGAAAGATGTAGTACTGCGATTTGGGAAGAGGCACGAAGCTTTGTGTGGGTTGGGAAAGACTGAAGATGAGGGTTATAAAATGTTCATTCTAATTGTATACCGATGCCTGGCAACCTGCCTCTAAGACTGATCCAGTCCGCGTTTAGATTTTAGCGTTCTGTAAAATGGAAACGCTGAGGTCACCTGATAAGCTTTGTCAAGGAGTTGATCTTTGCTTTCCTTAACCAGACAGCAGAACATAAGCTAAATATGAAGACTTGAATGAGATTTCAGTGTAATGGGCTTCCTCAAAATGCAGTGCTACTTTCTGATTTTTTAGTCAAATAATGATTAGACATAAAATAGAAACTTTAAAATGTTAAAGTTGTACTTTCAACATATTATTATGATTCTTATTCAGCAGCACATTCTGAGGGAGGAACAATCCACATCATTAGTAACAACCTGGTAAAGGAGGTAAAGGAGGCGGAATAATTGATGGGATTAGCTCCTGAAATACACAAAATATGGGCATGCATGCTCAAACTATGTGCAGGTCTGCTGCATTAAATCCTGAGCACCCCTTTTTGGATTTACAGAAACATATCAAATGTAAATCTTTCAAAGCCATTTTAAACATTCACTTTAGTGCTCTGTGAAAAAGATGAGAAAAGCAATCCTCCTGATTGTATTGTAAACTTTAAGAGTTTATTAAAATGCCGGTACTTAGGACCTAAATTTATCTATGTCTGTCATACCCTAAAATGACAATGGTCTTTGAATTTGGTATGCATTTATTCTGTTCACTATCACAAAATCATCTATATTTATAGAGGAATAGAAGTTTATATATATATATAATACCATATTTTTAATTTCGCAAATAAAAAATCAAAAGTTTTGTACAAAATTATATGTTTTTTGTGCCTGAAAATAATAGCTCTGCAACTGTCTAAACAACAAACTATCTTTATATTTTATAGTGTCCAGTGGCCAATCCCACAGTATATAAATTCAGGAATTCAATGAAAAAGCCTGTCTTTAAGTCTTCACACCCATCCTTCCAAGCAATTATCCTGCTTGCATTGTGATTGATGTTGTGAAGTCCCTAGAAAAGATATGCATTCATGACAGTAACAATATAAAATAGAAGTTTAAAAATTATTTCTTTACTCAAAGAAGAGTATTAAAAATAGAACTCTAATTTTAATATTTAAGCTTTTTTCTTTGAAGGGGTAAATTTACTTGACTTTTTATAATATGGAGGTTTATTTTTAAATCATCAACCATCACCTTTATCACAATTTTTATCAAGTATTATCTTAAATTTTCTATAATCTTGGATATTCTAAATCATACATTGGTATTAAATAAATAGTTAACCGACTGTGTTTATAAGCATTTTAAACAGCAGTTGGGTGTATAAGACTGTTTTGTTGTTTGCTTCTGAAGACTCCATTTTTATATTGTTCAAGGACCCTTTTCCAGAAGCATTAGCTAGTTTGTCTACTCTTAGTCAGAATTTGTGTGTGTGTATATATACATTTGTATAAGTGTAGAGTATATGTATACACATATATAGATCTATATATACATATACACATAAGCATATATATATTAATTTTTATAAAATAGAGATGCAAAGTTTACTTATATACTTTACAGTACAGAAATAAGGTTATGTGAAATGGAAAATGCCAGATGGAGAACCTCAAATACCTTAGAAAAACAAGTCTCTTATTTCTTTACAGTCTAAAAACATCTTTATTAAATTTTCCATAAAAATACTTTGTGATAAAATGACAATGGGCTAAAATGAAGACCATTGATACAACAGAGTTACTTCCATGGTTATAAGGCAATTTTCTTTAAGTCATCATTATTTATTTTAAGACAAATAAAAAAGGTAAATCTAATTGAAAATATAGCATTCAGTTATAAGTACCAGCATGCTATTTTATGTTCTATTCTTTGTTACATTAATCTAATACAGTAGATATATGAGAAGGTTTTATCATATAGACATACAAAACAGCAGTTCATAGACCAAATTAAAACATGTCTCCTTTCAAGATAATTCAATCAGATAATTTCTGGGGGTGTGGGGGAATGTAAGATTATTCTCTCTATCCAAAAAATAAATATAAAGCATTCTTATTGTAGGTGTCCTTAAAGTGATGTAACTATAAATTTGGTGCAGAAAGGTTTTATAATGCTGGATTTAAATACCTTTAAACGTCATATTTAAGTCAACACCAGGCTTTGTGTTTAGAAAACAACTAATTTTAAATTATGTAGAATATAGAAAGCCAGTGTATTATTTTGTTTCTTTAAATACTGGTGACAAAATAAGACTTTCCTGGAAAATTGTAAAGCTACTGGGAATATGGTTCCATTAACATGCTGTTTCCATGATAAACCTATTTTCAGATAATTTGGTTTGCTTAGTTTATTTCTTTAAACCAGCTATCAATGGGAATCAATTTTCTCCATCACAGTGTGCTTGATTCAGCTTTTATACATAGTATCAAAATCTTCCGATGCTCTTTCAAAAAAAAAAAAAAGCCATTTTAAACTTAAACTTTGTAGGGGCAGAAAGTCATATTTTTTTATTTTAAAGCCAGGCAGTGTCAAATGTAGTAAAACTGCTGGACCAGACTTTTCAGTTTGTCTGGGATAGTCACTTGTCAGCCTGAGTTTACAGACCTGGTCTGTTTGTCTCTGGTAAGCACTAAAGCCTTCTGCTATGGTTGCATCATTTCTGACGTCCAGCATTTAACTAGGAAAAGAGGCCACAGTGAAGAGTTGGTGGCCAATTAAGAGAAAAAATGGCCTAAATTACAAACCATTTCAGGACCTGGATGGCTTCCAATCACTTTCCCTGATATCATGTTTCATTCTTGGTATACTTTGGTTTTTTTTTTAAAGATGCCATATTTTTAGTGTGTATTTGGGTTCAACTTCAGCTACTCCAGCTTTTATTGCTTTCTAATCCATCTATTGGCTGTAGGCCACATTTTATGTAACATACATGCAGTTAATTGAAACCAGTTGTATGACACTGGGTATCTCTGATACATTTCTGATTATAATATTCTGTGTTACTGGGCCCTGAGAGATAAGAATCAAGATGTAGTCATTATCTGTATCTTGAAGTGGACACTAGTCATATAGTTATTAAATACTTCACAGAATACACTCATTTCAAAATCTTGCAGGATTAACCTATAGGAGCCCAAAATAAGATGTGGATTATATATAAGAACTCTACAATTACATTACTAAAAAGAAATTGCAATACTAACTGATATTCAAAGCTTTCTATCTTAAGGCCCTTACATTTGAAATGGGGGCCTTACAAGGGAAGTGCCAAACAAGGGACAGTTTATTTTGATGACTGCTAAGATTTACATCTATATTTTGAAATGTTGGCAGATACCAATAGAATTTGAGAAACAGTACTTGAGCTTCAATCATGACTCAGAATCCCCTTAAACATTTTGGGCTTAAATACTTCTGTTCACTTTGGTCATACCTTTTGATAATGGATATGTTATACCATAACAATTATAGTGACAAGCTTATTTGAAAACTGGAGATTAAAAGACAGATAGACTCTAGACTAATTTTATAAAGTTTTATCATAACTTGTGGTAACACATGTCTATTCCAATACAGAATCAAGTGTCTGTTTAAATATATTAATAGTTCCTTTGGGGATTCTTGCTTACAAGTTGGTTTGAGACCCTAATAACAGGTCAAATCAAAGGGCTTCTCACAGAAATCTTTCTCACATAATAGACAGACTCAAGTACAATTACAATCTATAAGTGCATCCTATAATGAACAGGTAATAAACATCCTAAAGGCTATCACCAAGTTTATGTCAAGTAGATTCTTAGATTGCTTTAAAAAAATAAGCATTTTCCATTAGAGATTTCTCTAAGTCATTTTATATTAAGATAGTGATATTCTAAAGAGGCACACATATTTTGGGGTGATAAAATCAAATAACATTACATTTTCTAAAGGGATCATTAACACAGTAGTTGAATGGCATATTTGTATAGCTAACAACTCTAAAAGCTAAGTTTTGGAATAGCATTGATTTGAACATTTCACACATGCATTCTATTTTTTAAAATAAAATTGGCTTGCTTGAAGACAATGTTAAGTTTTAAAATGTATAATATGCATATTGCATATAAAGAACATCTTGAGAAATTTCATTCACAGTATTGACTTTCAAAACATGTTCATAGGAATACAGTGATTAACATGAAAAGGAACCACTACTGCTGCTTTGAGGTAGTTCTCTGTGGCCTGGATTTCTTTTCTTTTTAAAAACCAAGTATCCTCTAATTTGTGGATATCTCCATGTTTCAGATCTCAATACCTGTTTGAATTAAATTTGCAGGGGAATAACTGCATGATTCCCCCATAGACAAAATGTGGCCTTTATTTCTTTTCAAGTTAGCAGTGTGTCCTTGCTTAAACGAAGTGCTCTGAGACAGATTGTTCTCTTGCCCTTGGAAATGCTCATCTTCACAAACAAGCAGCAAATACCTGGAAGTGGTACAGCCTGGTTAAGGGCATATTCCAAATGCCAAGGGCCACTTTATTGTTACAAGGATTTTTTTTCTTTAAAGGTAGATTTGGAAACTATTCTTGACCTTGTATTTCAATAAACTCATAACTCAGAGAGGGGGGCCCACTATCTACATTTGCCCTGGGGCCAGAGGGCTTCTTGGGATGTGGGACTTTCAGCAGTTAAAACAAGGGAAGTCCTGGGCAAACTGGGATGGTGGATCTCCCTATTCATGGATTAAATTGTGCTTCCAAGATAGAGTAAAAGCTTGGAGGTTGGTGACTGGTTCAGCATTAAAAGTATTACGCTGTAGTGTTAGCTTTTTTCATTACCAGATCAAAAGCCAATGAACCCAACTCTTTGCAACTGATCTTCACAGTCAGAACCAATCAACAGAAGCTGGGTGAAATGTGAAGTTGTAATTGAACAAACCACATTGATACCTTGGCTGTTCCACCTTGAGCCTTCTGCCTCCTGAAGAAATGGGGTGTAGATAAAGGAATCTGAGCCCTGTTCTGGCTACTCATGAAATCAGGTTAAGGAGGTATTTTTACAAAAGACTCTCAAAAGTATTCCCTTGGAATGCAAAGAGTGTTGTTTTTTTTAATTGATGTTACAGTTTATCAAATTGTGAGGTACTGTTAGGTTTTGTATATGTTTATATTTATTTTCCTGCATAACAATGCAACACATTGGAATAAGATTACAAACTCAAGAAAGGATTTACTACAAATGGCTATTTATCAATATATACCTTTTCTCAGAGGTGAGTAGGTTTAGCACCCATACTTTTCCCAAAATGAAAGTTCTATCTACAAGAAAGAAGTAGATAAGTTTAGAATTCTGTGATTACTGGTCGTTGTCAAATGTAGCATGTGGACCATGCACTCCAGGGCCATCACATTTCTATTTGCATCAAGCTCTTCGGTTGGAATTGTCTGCCACTTTCTATACTGAGTTCATCCTTCTTATCATTCTTATTATCTGCCCATTCCTGTCATCCTTCTTGGAAATGCACATAAAATTTCACTGTCTTTGTGGTTGAAACACACACAAACACACAACTATTCTGCTATCTTTTAATTAAGCTCAATGCAAAGGAATAGAAAAGATGTGCGGATAATGTAATTATTTCAGGGGGTACCTACACATTAGACTGTAGAGCTGTAATTGTCATTTGGCAATATCCAAACACATTTTTGATGCTCATGGCTGGGGGTTGGGGTTACTGTGGCCATTTATTGGAGCTACAATGCACAGGACAGCCCCTGACAACAAAAAATTATCTGACCCAAATTTCCAAAGTTGAAAAGAAGGGAAAGGATCTAGTCAGGGAACAGGTCTAAATGACCCATGGACATGGACTACAGGGTGGGGATTCACTATGGGAGCCAGTGCTGGGCAGGACAGGGAGAGCAGTGTGGGAAAATTGAGACAACTGTAAAAGAACAGTTTTAAAAAATAAAAGATAATTAAGCAGGGACATTTTAAATAAATGGAATTCAAAATGTTAAACAAAGTAAATAAAGTGCCAAAGTTTAAAAACTCTGCTCTAGAGGAATACTTAAAATTTTGGAAAATATATACTTGGATATTGAAATATATTAAATTTATAAAATAGAAGTAAGGAAAAACATGGATTTACTGTGCCTGCAGCCTGGGCTTTACTTTTTACCTGTAAATTTCATTTTAAATTGATGAATAGCCTGATGATATTGCAGAGCTATCAATATCTTTGTCTCCTTGGGCTGCTATAACAATATGTCATAGACTGGGTAGTTTAAACAACAGATATTTATTTCTCACAGTTCTGAGACCTGGGAAGTCCAAGGTGCCAGCAGAGACAGTTTCTATCCCTGCTTCCAGGCTTATACATAGCTACCTTTCATGGTGGGATCCCATGGGGGTGGGGAAAGAGAGAGGGAGAGAGAAATCTTTTGAATAAGGGTACTACTTCCATCATGAGGATTCCATACTCATGACCAAATCTAAGCCTCATTATTTCCCTAAGACCTCACCTCCAAACACCATCACATGGTGGGTTAGGACTTCAACATAGGAATTTGGGGGAAAGCAAATATTCAGCCCATAATAGTTAATAATATAAATCTGCTTTTTTAATTTAAATCTAGACAGGGCCATACAGTATCATAATTTCAGTGGAAATAAATCTGTAAGTGACAAAGACATTTATTGAAAATTTTCGTAAAGGTGTCTGTTAGTATTATGCTATTACACTTCATATTCCAGATTTTCATTTTCTTTTACATGCTTCTCTGCATTACTGAAGGTGTTGTGGTACAGAGAAATTACTCTAGCCTGGGAGTCAGAAAATGTGGGTTCCAATATTGACCGGAGAAATCAGGTTTAGGTACCTTGGATGAGTCTGACCCATAGGATTTCATGAGTATAATGGAGACACTAATGACATAATAGATGAGTAAGCCCTTTAATAACCAGTGAATTTCTGTACAAGTGTGAGGGGTTTTCATTATCATTCATATTGAGCCAAATAAGTAAGGAGACTTGAAACATCTTAAAGGCTCCTCCTCAACTTTGCCACACTTCCACCAGCTTTTAGGAAAACATCTTCTAGTCACTGAAGGGACCCAAGATGACTGGGGATCTTTAAGCAGTTTTCCTGGCCACCCATCCTCTGTCTTTGTCACTACACTTGGATTGTCTTGAATAAACATAGGATTTTCCCAGTTTTTACAAGATTCTGGTTAAGTTTAATAAGTCAATCTGCAGTGCAGCTGCTGCACCATTTGAGAAAGGTTAGGTCCTGATTAGAAGAAAGGAGGCCCTTGTTTGAAAGGGCTGGTTTGGGGCAAGGATTCTGCTACAGCCGTGTTTTACGGTCGAAGGAGTGGGAGAGCTAAGAAGACGTTCTAGGTCCAAATGCAGCAAATTCACAAGCAGACACTCTGGATTGAGAACCCCCCTGGAGTGGCACAGCTGTCCTAGGCTCTGTTTGTCCATTTGCTCATTGGTGAGTTGGGGTAGATGAAAGAAGCAGCCTTGGGGGGGGGGGCTTTATGTCTTGAAGATGGACACATTGAGGTCATTTGTCATTGGAAGGGATAAAAAGAAATGGGTATAATAAAAATCAAGTCAACTATTCTTTCCTAGGGCTAGCCCTTATAGAGGTGAGCAGAGTAGTTGAATGGAAACATCTCTTGAATAGGGCCATAACCCTGGATTGGAAATATCACCTTCTTTCCTCATTCTCCTTTTCAAAAAAATCAATTTCAAGATAATAGGGAACTGGAAACAGAAGTTGAATGTCATCTTGGAAAGAATGTTGGGCTTGTAAAACCTGGCTTGAATCCCAACTAGCTCTTAGCCTCAGATCCATTCACCGAAAATGGCAATAATAACAATATTTTGTTAAACTGGCTGTTGGGAGGATCAAAGAAATAAAGTACATAATGGTATTTAAAATATATAATGGTATTTTAGCACTAGAGAGTCATCTACAAATCTTAGTCCTTCTCTCCTCCCTGTGTATTTTTCTCTCTTCTTCTACTTATTCCTTACTCTTCCTTCCCTCCTCTCTCATCTCCCAGAATATCCTCCCCCTTCTGTTCCTTCTTCTACTCACCATTATGGCTGATGGAAATTGAAAAGATATAATGCAAACTAATATTCTATTTTTCCTGCATCTTCTTTTCAGGCTAAGCATGTTTTATAAGACTTACTAAAAAAAAGATCTAAGTCAATGGGCAGCCTTAAGGTTAAATGACACAAGTAACATTCTGTATACTAACTAGTGATATCGCTTTTAAAGCATAAGAGCATTTCTATGCAGTCATGCCCACTTTGGATATACTGTTGCAAATTCCATTTCTTTACAGCTGCTAACAATTCTGACCTAAGTGGTAGGTTGTACACTTGGATAACATGGCAACAGCCCTTTGAGGCCACTCCAACCATGACCAGGAAGAGAATCATGATTTCCTTGTAGAAATATGCTCCTCACTGCCATGATAACTAATTGAAGAATTGAAAGAGTCCTTTGTTTGTTCTTGTTGACTATATTGCCAAAGAGAGCTTATTCAATAGAATTATGAAAATATTCCTTTGAAGCTACTGAAACTTAATGAATATATTTTAATGCATGAACTCGAGCAGAGTTGAGGGCTTATCTCAAAGCAGTTGATTGATCATTTTATTATTTTATTATATAGAAAGAGCAGCTAGCCATTTGGTGCCTTGGTACCCCTCAACCCCCACTTACCGTGGTCTGATTATTGATTTTCTTTTGCTGCTATAACAAATTATCACAAACCTGAAAAACACACATTTATTGTCTTAAAGTCCTATAGGTTGGAAGTCTAACACTGGTTTCATTGGGTTACAATCAAGGTGGTGTAGGGCTGTGTTCCTTTTTGGAAGCTTTTCCAGCTTCTAGAGGTTGCCCCTTGGGTCATGTCACGTTCTCCCTCTTAAGAGCCAGCAGCCTTGCATGGGTCAGGTCTTTTCTCTCACTGTCTGATCCTTTCCAGCTGGGAATGGTCTCCAGCTTTTAAGAACTCATGTGAATAAAAGATCAATATAGAATAAGGGTCCAAAGATTAGAGTGTGTCCATCTTTGGAGAACCATTACTCTACCTGCCACATCTCTGTTTAGGGCCTGGAAAAAGATAGACCTTTCTTTTCAGAAGTATTTCCACCACATTCTTATTCTTTACAATTCCTTATTTTAAAAACTGGCTTCCTAAATTTCTTCTGTTCTCCATTTCATTCTCTCTAAGTATGTTTTTATCAATGGTCAATTCCTCATTGATTTCCCCTCTTCCTTTACCCTCTTTCCTGATAAGCAGTCTGCAAATAAATCCTAGTCCTCTAAATCTATTGGATTTCTTTGTATCCCAGATGTCATCTTTCTTCCTCTTCCTTGCTACATAGCCTTTCCTTTGCTACCCTTTTTGTTACCTGATACGTAGTTTCAATACATTTCTCTCTAGATTCATATTTTGTGTCTGTTCCAGACATAGGTCAGAAACAGATGATGACTGAGTAATGTCAACCCTCTTCTCCCAAGTGAACACAAATAATCTCACTTATTTTTTTTAATTACAAGTGATATAACCACATAGTTTTTATCAAAAACATATCTGTCAAATTATTGCATTTTGCTCTTCGGTGAAGGGCTAAATGTGAGAGACAGTGAACATAGTTCACTTCATCTCCATTAATTCTATCTGTGTTTCTGGCTGTGATTATAGATTTTAATTCTTCGTGAAGTTACCATGATGTTTATACAGAAAAACTTTGTTTCTCATGATCTTTAATTTAAATGTTCTATTAAAAAAAAAAGAAATATTGATTGAGTTGCATTTTATACAAATTCAGGTAATGAATACATGTGCTGTGATTTAAAATGTTATGTTGGCATTTTTGGAAAAGAAAATTTTCCAGCATTACAAGTGCATCTTTAAAAGTGTTCTTTAAAATGAAATTTTGGTTTACACTAGAAAACAATGGCAAGATTTTTTTCTATCTAAACCATTATGGCTAAAATTATATTTTTCCTCCCATATGCATATAAGTCTTTCTGAAAAATATATGCCTTTTTCAGCAACAATTTAAGAGAAAGGATTTCAAATTTTTATAGCTATCCCCAAATACACATTATTTGTAAGCATCTGGATTTGCAGGGATTACATATAAATATAGTAGTATCTCTAGAAATCAGTAATGAGTTAACATTTACAAAGTATTTAATACTACTATCATTTATCTTCTTTTAAATTTTACATCATTTATACTTTCTATAGCCTTTTTTTCCTAAGCAGAAATAATTCAGTGAGAGACCAGAGGTTACTTGAATGCAATATGGCTCCATAAATTAAAAAGATATATTTTAATAATATAGAGCTTCATTAGAGCCAAGTTGAATAAATGTAGGAGGTGTAGGTCATGTTAAAGATCTCAGATAGGGCAAGTTATAATGAAACCTCATTCAATACTAAAATAAAACCAAATGATCCTCAAGAGATACAATATTCATCAGAGGTGGCAAAGGGTTACTAGGAATTTTTAAGATTGTGCATAAGAATCATTCAAGGAGCTCATTAAGTATGAGGATTTCTGACCTTGTTTTCAGACACACTGATTTTGTGGGCTAGGGGAATGATTTAGAAACTTCCATTCTGATGATTCTGATGCTAGAGGCTCTTGATGTGGTCATTGAAATCCTGGGTTAGGTAAAGTTTAGGAAATGGGGAAAGGACCACTAGGAAGAGAAAAATGACTTAGAGAAGGAACATACTAGCAGACCCAAGGGAGGGCAGGGTGATCTTAGATTAAAATGGTGACAAAATAGATACCCAAGAGCAGCAGTGCTGGCAGGACCTTCCCATCCTCCAGTAGGGACAACCAATGTTTCTCAAGCTTGTGTGAAGTGTTTAGCAAACACCACTTCAAGACAAGCCCGTAGGCATTCCTCCCACTTGCAAGCCTCCTCTTATAAAGACTTGTGCAAACCTCACTAAACTCAGGGCCTGAAAACTACAAGAGCTAACTTTTTAGGACTCTCAACTCAACATGGACAAGACTTGCCCTACCTGCACCATCTTTGTCCCTGAAGAATTAAATCAGGAGCAGCCTGGTGTGCCCAACAAGCCTCTCTCCAAGGCCACTGAGTGGTCTTCCCAGGTCTAAAATTCTTTTCATTTTAACCTCAACTTTGTATAAGTAGAGGTTAACTTAGAGCTATTCCTTAGTAGACTCTCAGAGTAAAATCAGTTCACCAGTCACTAGATAGGGATGGAGAATGGATTCTCTCTTGCTTAAATGAAGCTTCTGACAGAAACATAGTCAGTGCAGCAGGTGGATCCTTGATAGGCAGGCAGAGGAGGGACTTCAAAAGGCTCCCAGTTTCCCCAGGGTAGGTCTATTTGCTTTCAGTGGGGCAGCCATTGGCAGAAGCTGAGTATGGAGGCTTCTCAGGCAGCTCAGTTTCCCATCTTTTCTGATTTTGTTTGTCTTGGTTTTTCATACAGCTGACTTCTTAGAAGGCCCTTCCTTCCCAGGGAATTCACTAATCAAGGAAACACTCTATTTCCATAAATAACACCTATGAAAGAGCAGTTTCTTCATTAACTGAGAAATGTGATCATTTCCACTGTTGTACTGAGTTTTCAAAGCACCATTGTTATTCTTCACATCAATTAATCCAGGTTCCTGGGAAATGTAAGACAGGACTAAAGGATATCCCAGCTGATTTTACAAGATTAAAAAAAAAAAAAAAAATCCCAAGTCTAAGATACTTAAACTCATGTTGTCTTAAGCATGTTAAGAACTTTCTTCATAGGAAAGAATAATCTCTATACAAAGGAGAGGACTGTCATTTAGAATGAAGTCATTTTATTCCACGGGGCTTACTGAAGCTTGGAAAGTTTCAAGCAGCCTCTTCCTTAGCGCTGGGAATATACTTGGAAGAAATACCTCCTCCAGGTATAGTGAATGCCATGTAGTGTCTAGCTAGGGAATATGGAGAATAATTTTGGTAATTTTTAAAATTATTAAAATGTTTTTATGGTCCAAGTAAAGACAGATATTGAATTTCAAAAACATTTATTAGATCTAATTAATTACTGATATATAGTCTGAACACCCAATTTAAAGAACACACAGTTCATGACTTACAAGAAAAAAAAAAAAGATTTAGTCATTTAGCAGTTATTCCTTCCAAATTACAAATTGTATAAACTTAAAGGCTAAAATGGCGAAAATTTTTATAAGGTTTTTTAAAAAAGTTACAATAGAAAGTACCTGAATTAAGTAGAGATGGTTGAATTGATGATCAAATAAAGTCTTTTGTAGGAAAATAAAATTGATATATCTCCCACACATCCCACTTGCCCCAACTAATTTTTCAAATTTCCTTTTTAAAAATTGAGATATAAAGGCCACCCTTTTAAAAAGCGTGTTTCTGAAATTTCACGAAGTTATACAACCTCACAACTACCTAATTTCTGAATATTTTATCATGTCAAAAAGAAGCTCTGATCTATTAGCAGACACTCCTTATTCCTTCCTCCCCACATTCCCTTTACAAATACTAATCTATTTTCTGTCAGTAGAGATTTGCTTATTCTGGATACTTTATATAAATAAAATCATACACGTGGCTTTTATGTCTGGCTTTTTTCACCTAACACGATGATTTCTAAGTTCATTCACTTCATTGCTTCTTACGGCTGAATAATATTCTACTGTATGGATTTAGCACATTTTGCTTATTTGTTCTTCAACTTGGGTTGTCTCCATTATGTACTATTATGAATAATGCTGCCATGAACATTTGTATACAAGTGTTTGTGTGAAAGTATGTTTTCACTTAAGAGTGGTGCTGGGTCATATGGTAACTCTATGTTTAATTTTTTGAGGCGCTACTAAACTGTTTTACAAAGTGTTTTCACCATTTTTCAGCCCCACCAATGCATGAGGTTTCCAATTTCTCCACATCATCACCAACACTTGTTATTGTCTATTTCTTATAACCATTTTCATGAGCATAAAATGATATCTCACTGTGATTTTGATTTGCGTCAGCTTCTTTCAGTATTTTGAAATTAATTCAATGGTGAAAAAAGGAAGGAAATGCATGATGGTTGTCATACCTCTGAATAAACTGTTAAAAGAAAGTGACTCAAGAATTAGTGCATAACTTACCTATTTATTTATATATCACTATTAACAAAAAAGATGCAAATGGCTTATCAAAATATATATTATAAAAAATGTAGAAAAATAGAAGATATTACTATATATCAGTGATTTTCAACCTTTTTCATGTTATGGCACAAACAATCTAATTACTAAAATTTTGTAGCACACCAAAAATTACATATTTTGCTGATCTGACAAAAAATATAGGTATCATTTTTATTCATTCACACCAGACAGCTACTGTTCTGTTGGCTGTTATCAATTTTTTTATAAATTTTAACAATCTAAGGGAAAAGAGGTCAGTGCCCCTGACTAGTCAGGTGTTGCATGTTTTAAAGATTCTATGACACACCAATTAAAAATCACTGTTGTATAGTAACAGAACCCTCTGTATTGGGTGAGTAGGAAACAGGTGAGGTAACTTGTAATATGAAATGGGCATATTATAAAGTTTTGTATGCTCACCAGAGGTCAGTTAGAATTTTGTCTCTGAGCTTCCCAGGAGCCAAGGTAAAGAGAAAACCTGTAAAACCCATATTGCTTATAATATTAAAAACAAGTTAGAATTCTTTATTATGTAGAATCATTCATTCCTTCTCTACATGTTTCCTGTAGTATCAAGGAGATCCTTAGTCTTGATGCAGCCCTTTCCTTTGCTGACTATTTCAGGTGATAGACAGCTAAACTTGGCATCTAAGTGCCTTCTGCTCTGCTAGTCCTTATCTGCACTCTTTTTAGCCCTTTACCCCTGAGGAAATTCAAACTACAGTGTTATTTTTCATTACAGGTCCTTAATACCCCCAGACAGAATTAATTTTCCTTTCTCTGTGTTCCCACAGCACTTTGTAAGCAGTCATTGCATAGAATTTCTCCACGTGACTTGTTTGAGTCAGTCTTCTCCAGTGGACAGCGATGGTTTTCACAGGAAGGAAGTGACTATGTCTTTACCCTCCCAATGCCTGGCACAAAGCAGGTAATGAGGAGAGGCTTAGAAACCTCTGGGACAACTTGAAACGTGCCAACCTCTGAATCATAGGGGTGCCAGAAGGAGGAGAGGAAGAGCAAGAAATTGAAAACTTATGTGAAAAAATAATGAAGGAAAATTCCCCAAATTTGGAGAAGGAAATAGACATACAAGTCCAGAAAGCTGAGTCCCAAACAAGCTAGACCCAAGGAGGACCACACCAAGGCACATCATAATAAAAATGCATGCCAAAGGTTAAAGATACAGAGAGAATCTTAAAAGCAGCGAGAGAAAAGAAGAGAGTTACCTACAAAGGGGTGCTGATTTCTCAAAAGAAACTTTGCAGGCAAGAAGGGACTGGCAAGAAGTGTTCAAAGTGATGAAAAGCAAGGACCTACAACCAGGATTACTCTATCCAACAAAGCTATCATTTAAAATAGAAGGGCAGACAAAGTGCTTCCCAGACAAGATAAAGCTAAAGAAGTTCATCATCACCAAGCCATTAGTATATGAAATATTAAAGGAACTTCTTTAAGAAAAAGATCAAAACTATGAACATTAACATGATAACAAACTCACAACTATCAACAACAGAATCTAAAAAATAAAAACAAAAACAAACTAAGCAAACAACCAGAACAGGAACAGAATCATAGTTATGAGGATCATTTGGAGGGTTATAAGCTAGGAGGGGGAAGGGGGAGAAAGGGGGAAGTTGTGCAGGGAATAAGAAGGATAATTGGTAGGCACAAAATAAACAGGAAGATGTTAAGGATAGAACAGGCAAGAGTGAAGCCAAAGAACTTACATGTACCCCACATGGACATGAACTAAAGGGGGTGGGATTGCTGGAGGGAAAGGAGGTACTGGGAAGAGGGGAACAAAGGGAAAAGAAACTGGGATAACTGTAACAGCATAATCAATAAACTATACCTTAAAAAAAGATAACTTTATCTTACCAGACTAAAATGATGGACTTCATTTTTAACTCAGTCATATGTCATATCTGCTATGTCAACCTGTTTGATGTCAGCTGTATATGAGGGAATAGCGTGAAATATGTGCATTTATTTGCCTTTTTAATGTGATTATGTATTTAGTGGCAAAGGGGAAAAATATCCAGTACATTTATTATTTATTGGGAAATTTTTGTTATTCTCCTGACTTAAGATTCTAAAACATCACATTTCTCTCCCTCTCTGCCTCCCACCAAAGCTTTACATAGTTGTGAAAAAATATGCCATCACTTAATCTATGTGTCCTCTCTCTATGTCTCCCTGACCTCCACAGACCCACTGATGTGTCTTGTCTGCACTGTGAACTTCTGCAGCATCCTGCACATTCATTACCATAGAACTTACCACAGTTCTATGATAACAATCTGTTTTACTCCATATCTCAATAGTTTAGCACATTGCCTGACTAAAATGTTATCTGTGTCAAGTCTACTTAATTATATAATACATATAAATACTATATTCTTTCATATGCTTCCACCACCAGACCAGTAACTAAAAAGAGTAGGTATGAGATCTCAAAATAGCAAGACAGACATTATTTGAGGGATGGTTAAGTCAGTCAGCAAATCAAATGATTCCCCTGCTGATACCACTTACAGGTTTACTGAATAAGGACTTAAGTTTACCAAAACTTAACATCTCCTAGAATATGGAATATAATGTGTATTGGTAAATAAAACAGTAATTTGTAATTTAATTATTTCAAGGTTTATTTTTATTTGTTGCCCTGAAACTTCTATCTAAACTGTAGGCTGCAATGCTGAATCAATTGAGGATCTTAGGCACTATTCAAGGGATTTTGTTCTTGAAGCAGTAAAAGGATCTTCTGAGAAACCACTCACACCCCAAAGGAGGTCCCACAGCCGTAAGTCAAAGGAAAGTGTTGTGGTGAGAACTCAGTATAATTTGGTTTTTTAAATTTCCACTCTGTAAGACATCTCTGTGATATAAATACTCCTAATTAGCACAGAATTTCAGTTCCTTCATACAAAACCCTGCAGTGCAATTTCAGGCTGCTTAAAATTATCTTAACTTGTCCCTTGGCAAAGCAAGCCAGGGCCTTAAGAAATGCAGAGCTGTGGAGTGTGGGACTATTGGACAGGCTGTGTGAGCTCCTTCCAGATCTGAGAGAGCCTTTTTGTTGACCTTACCTGAATTCTTAGGTTTGAATATGTCATCAGGATGCAGTAGCCAGCTACTGGCTAACTGACAAGAGAAACTTCTGGAACATCAAGACAGAAAAATGTAAGAAGTGGAAAACCACCAAAAACTAAAGTGTTTCAAATATGGTTCTCTTCCTAACATGCATTCACATAAGCAGCCCTATTAAAAAGCAGATTTTCTGTTAGCAGATGTCAAAGAGACGAAAATACTGTTTCTGTCTACTTTCTTCCTCTTTAATTAGCTGTTGGATGCATTAAAAAGGAAATATATCTATATTTCCTGAACCCACTCAGTATTTTTAACAGCCTGGCAGCTATACTTATGTTCTGCCCAGAAGTTAATAATAAGAAGGATTTGTTATAAATCCTGAACTTTATTTTCTGTATCATAACAGCAATCAGTATGGATTCACATTCAAAAGGCATTGAGTCTGGCCTATGATATAGTCCTGTTCTCTAGAAATTTATAGTTGAAAAGATGTCTTTCAACAAGAAAGACCTCCCTGTCACTTTCTTCCACCACCATAAAAAATAATAAAAAACAAGTACAAGAGTTAAGAAAATGAACAAGCATTACATTAATTAAAAAAAAAAAAAAAAAACACAGGGTTTGGAAAACTGTCAAGAAAATGTGGAAGAGGGAAGAAAACAAATTAGGCAAAAGGCAAAGAAAAATGAGACCAAGGATATCAATAGATTCAGAAATGATTGCAAATGCAAATGATATCACACTATGATTCTAACATCCCTGAATAACTAGAGCACTGGCAAAATTTTGTCTTCATGAGGATCAAAGCACCTCCTGGAAAACAGCTCACCTCAAGATGAGTCAGATCCCCCCAGCTTTGAGGAGGATTAGTGATGAAGTATCAGGAGTGGGATTTACCAGTGCTACCCTTGGATGATCCCCATGAAATCGTACCTAAAGCCTACCAAGAAGGCAGCCCGAGACTGAACACTAAAAAAGTGCTATTTTCATTAAAATCTGTAAAAGACCATAACACTGACAAAATGCACCATGACCGGGACGCCCTATATCATTGGAGAGTTCATTGTGACTTTGTAGAGCTGATAGGGTTGGCTCATTGGCAGCTTTGGCTGTTGGGGTGCATCTGGTTCACTTAGAGCTATCACATTGCTGCATCATCCATGCAGGAGAAGCAGACTGGCTCTGAGAGTAAAGGAAGTGGCCCAGTGCCAATGGGGGCAGCATAAGGGTTGCAGTTGTGCCTTCAGAGAAGCTCCATGGACCCCACAAGCTTCAGAAGCACATCTCAGGAGGAAGAAAATGATAGCATCATGTAATAGCTGTGAGGATCATGCTCTTGAACACGTGAGACAACTTTCAGGGCTCTTAAAATTACTGGATAAGGGTGAATTTTGAAAAAGGACTGAAGGAGTTAACCATGGTTAAATCTAGGGCATAGGTTATGAATAGGATGACATGTAATTTGTCATCCAATCAGGGGTGCTTTTGAGAATGAAGGGTGTGTGCTACTAATAATTATGCTGAGACAGCAGATGCACAGAGACTGTCCTAGACAATTTAGAATGTATGAGGACTGTCACTTTCAACCCTGTTGGTTTAGTAACGTTTGGAGTTTTACCTTAAGCATATATTTTCTTAACTTGGAAAAATATATAAGTTTATATATCTAAATGAAATAAGGAGAATGAGGTCTCATAAGAATGACAAGGCAAAGATAGAAGCATAATGCTTGCATTGTTACACTGACCTTAGTAACCCCCTTCCAGACATCATATGATGGTCTTAAAAGTTATGTCTGTAAAATTGTGATGTCTGTCAATTATTCATCACTCACTGGGAATTCCTAAAGGCCCTGCTTGCTTAGAATGGTCGCACTGTCTCTGCAATTGTGGTATGCCCTCCTTCCATTATTGATTTTACTCTCTGCCTTGTGATCCTTCTGGGATAGTAACATTTGAAGGCCCAAAGGGATATACTTATTTTAAAATCCTGGTGGTCAAGTTTAGAAACACAATGCCTCTCTTCACAGCTGGCCAAATCCATTAGTTCTGTCAATATACAAATGATAGAAAATTTCTTTACAAATATAGTCCCCATGAGATCAAGATCCTCATTCATTTTGTTTCTAATTCACGAAAACAAGTTGACTTTTTTAAAAAACTAATTTGAGGTTTGTCTTTAATGAGTTCTAACATGTAGCTTGAAGCTTCCATTGCAAACTGACTTGTTTTGTTTCAAGTGACTTTATAACTTTTATTTATTTATTTTTTTTTTAAATGAACTCTGAACTTTTTATTGGCCTCCTGCCCTGCAAAAAGATCCCCTACTTCTGCTGCCTTTAACGCCTCAAAACTTTGGTGTCGTTGACCTCAGACACCACTTTGCCGTCCACAATCCTGCGGGTGGTGGTCTTTTGGATGGTTTGTAAGGAGTGGCTGTTGTCCAGGGCGTCAACAAGATCCAAGTCCTCCCCTTCTTCCAGTAGTCGGCGGTAGGTGGCAATCTCAGCCTCCAGCTTGACCTTGATGTTCAGCAGGGCCTCATACTCCTGGGCCTGGTGCTGCCCCTCTGCCCGGGTCTGGGCCAGCTCTGACTCCAAGTGCAGCAGGATCCCATTGAGCTGCTCCATCTGCATGGCATAGCGTGTCTCCACCTCCCTCGGGCTGTGCTTCAAACTGGCCTTCGGATTTCTCATTGAGTCCAGGTCAGTCTCCAAGGACTGGACTGTACGTCTCAGCTCCGTGAGTGTCATCTCAGCAGCTCCTGTCTCAGCCGTCTGCGAGGTGACCACTGTGGTGCTCTCCTCAATCTGATGGGACCACTACTTGTCTAGCTCCTCTCGGTTCTTCCGAGCCAGCTCGTCATACTGGGCCCGGATGTCCGCCATGATTTTGCTGAGGTCCTGAGATTTGGGGGCATCCAACTCCACAGTCAGCCCAGAGTTGGCAATCTGGTTTTGTAGACCATTTACTTCCTCCTCATGGTTCTTCTTCATGAAGAGCAGCTCCTCCTTGAGAGTCTCGATCTCCGTCTCCAGCTGCAGCTGAGTGATGTTTGTGTCATCAATGACCTTTCGGAGTCCATTGATGTCATTTTCCACAGACTGGCGCATGGCAAGCTCCGTCTCATACTTGACTCTGAAGTCATCAGCAGCAAGACGGACATTGTCAATCTGCAGAGCGATGCGGGCATTGTCCACAGAATTTGCAAAGATCCGAGCCCTCAGGTCCTCGATGATCTTGAAATAATGCGCCCAGTTTCTGACCTGGGGTCCCTTCCTCTCTAGGTGTTCCCGGATTTTGCTCTCCAGTCTCCGATTCTCAGCCTCCAGGCTTCTCACCCTCTCCAGGTAGGAAGCCAGGCGGTCATTCAGGCATTGCATAGTCTCCTTCTCGCTCTGGATGCCCCCTATGCCTGCCAGACCCCCGGCCATCCCTGCAGCCAGGCCCCCGGATCCCCAGTTGCCCCGCACGCTGCTGGAGTGGGACACCGAGATCCGGGAGCCCGAGCCCCCGGCGCCTGCATAGATGCTGGCCGCGCTGCTGGCTGGCCGGACCGGGTGACTGGAAGACTGCACGGAGCCCAGGCTCCGGTAGTTTGTGGAGAAGCTGGAGCGTGTGCTGAAGCTCATGCTGCTCAGGGAGAAAGGCGAGAAGCCGAGACTCAGGTTGAAGCTGCAGTGAGTGCCAGGTCCGCGCTGACTTTATAACTTCTATAATGCTTCAGCATCCAAAATCAAACTCTTTCTCTTACAGATAAACTATGTAGTTTTCTGTCCTTGTCCAGCTCACTTCCTTGAACAACCAACCGCCCTTGTGAGAGAGATGACATTTGGCGACTTAGCTCCCCAGTGCCCATGCAGGTGCCAATAATACTGGAGTTTTTCTATATGACAGCAGATGAGCTGCTAGTCCACTGGCTCTGGGTCTGATTGCTCTACAAAAATTGAGAAATAGCTACAATGGCAGAAGGCAAGGCCTAGAAGGGAGGGTAGCTGACTATTTGGTTTGATTTAAGATCTCTGCCAAGAGTCTCTCTAAAAATTTTCTTTATTAACTTTTCAGTAATCTAAGAACTATGAGGACACAGATTTTTGTCTTTTGTCTATAGGAGTATCCCTATAACATTGCCTGGCATATAGTAGAAGCTCAAGAATAGTTATTTAATAAAGAAATATTTCTTCATCTTTAAAACAGGGATAGTAAATAGCGCCTGTAGCCAGGATTGATATTCAGCTGTCTTCCATTCTAACATACACTTTCAATGTCATGGGGTTGTTGTGAGGATTGCATGAGTTAAAACATGTACAGCACTTAAAATAGAACTTGACACATAGCAAGTGGTCATCAGTTGGAAGACAGGGAAGCTGGCATCCAGGAAAATTGAGGAACAATGCAGGAGCCCAGTAGCGGGCACCCGTGGGTCTGAGAAGCAGTAACAGTGGTTCTTGCTGAGTCCAACCTGATTGTGGGGAAGGATAATTGCTTAGAACGCTGCAATCCCTGTCTCATGTGCCCAGGCTTGAACTTCACTACAGCATAAGGGATTAAGGGGTGGGGGGCTGATTTCCGAGAAAACTGGTGACAATAGAGGCAAGGGCAAAGATGTGGGAGCTACAGTCAAATGCACTCCCCTATTGCCTCCCTCCAAGACCTTGTTTATGATTCAACCATTAGGTCCCTATACTTCTGATTTAATACATTGTGTATTCAACATCTATTCTGTTAACATGGAAATTCCTGGGGGATGGACATCCTACATTAACCCATTCATAGTAAAAGATATTTATATCATCTGTCCAGGCACACTGTTCTCTTGGTGAAGAGATGGCAAAGTTCTGAAAGAATGGGCCATATGGCAGGTCAATTTGATAATGGGGCACAGAGGTCATCAGAGCATGGGACAGTGCCCAAGAAAGGGTAGCCTCATCCTGTCAGGAAGCAAAGCTGTCTGTGGATAGTTGCTGGTGGCTAAGGTTGAGGGATAGGGGGAGCAGGATATGAACCGAACAGGTAAGAGGGACCTGTTCCCAAAATACCTATTGTCTATGTGGGAACAAATTGTGTTACAAAGATGAGAAGCTCAAGTTTAGTTTCAGGTTTCAACTTAATTGCTCTCTTCCTTTTTCTAATAGAAGCTTTATTAACTTGGTACTCTTCAGTTAAGTTATGTATATAAGAATCAGGTCAATTAGAGAAGGTTAAGTTGGATTGAAATTTATACTATTTGTGCATTTTATTTGGCAATAATTATTTTTATACTTCATATTTGTATGTGCATATAAATAATATATTATATAACCCATTTATATAATCTAATATATTATATGTAATTTATCACAATAACTTTGTATTGCATGTAATATTAACTCTATTTCATATATGAAGAAACAAGGGAACAATTAAGATGTGAGGATGGGCTAGAAGCCCCTGGGGTTGGGCACTCAAGCCATAGTTTTCTGACTTTAGATTTAAGGATTTTTTTTTTAACCATATTTGGCTGCCTCACAACCACAAATTAATTGGTGGCATCTGGCAAGCTGAACAACAGTACTTTTTCTTTTTGCCATTAAATAGAAAACATTCTGTGTTCCATCCGCCGGTTTGCTTCTTATTAAATGTACTAATTGAAGAGTAAATTAATTCTGTTCTCTAAATGAATTAGGTCTAGAGAATACAAAAGATGATCTATTTTATATGGATATGGGAAGAAAATATTAGGGTTTTTTTAGTTTTACAGTATTCCCTTACTTATCATGAGTATTATGTTCTAGATCCCCTGCCCCAATAGGTGAAAATACGCAAAGTAGGAACCTTACATTTATTTTAGTATTTATATGTATTTTAAGGCTTTGTAAACCCTTCCCACACACTTATAAACCATTCCCAGTCCCTTATTAACCTTTCCCATTTCCTTATTAACCTTTTCTACACTTTTATAAACATTACTTATACTCTTAAACATATTCTACACTCTTAAACCTACGTAACTTTAACAACATATGTATACAGTACCACAAAATCCCGCAATATAGAAAAAAATCCTCAATAAATAATTAAATATAATATTTTTAAAAATCCCGCAATCCAGTGAGGCCACAAGAAGTGAACCATGATATAGAGAGCGACTACTGTATAGTTTTAGATGTGTTTAAATGGACATTCTATAGCATTACAGTATTACTTAATACATGTATACATGAACATACACACATATGTATAGCAAGAAGTGTGTATAATTTATAAGTGTATTTACAAATACTGGGATGCATGCTTTTTTAAAAAAAAACACAGAATTGCAGGCTCAAACAAACTGGGAAACCACCCTACTTAACTGGTAAGCACTTTCCCTAAAATGTCTGCACTAAGCATACCTCTCCTGTTTCACCTTAGGCTTTCATGCAAGAGTGTGGCAGCGCTCAGCTGTGCCCAGAATAACAGGAACTTTCATGGATAAGAGCCTGGAGGGATCAATTCCCCTAACCCCTTCAATTGACAGAGGAAGAAACTGAGGCTTACAGGGGTTAAGGGATTTTTCCCAAGCTGACAAGTTAAGGTTGAGCCCAACAATATGGGAAATGAATAGAAAATCTGGTTAATGCTTAGCTAGCCGTGGTAATGTGTCGTGAGGCTGGCTTGCAGAAATTAAATCCATTAATAATCCCCAAACCTTATTTTAGCCAGAAATTTTCAATGCCTCACTTATCAAACCCTTTGCTAAAGATGATAACACAATGGCTTTGTTTCTCTGGGTGCCCGGGAATGCATGCATTGAACAAAAATGTCACACATACTCTGCTCACTGGGTTTCAGGTTATGGACAAATACAAATGTGGGGAACACATACAGCTATTTCATTATACACATCAACTGTCAAAAACAATGGTATTGAAACAAATACACTCCCCACACTTGACTGTTGTAGAGAATGGAACCAAATTATAATATTTCCTAACAGGCAAATAATTACTCAAAATTACTGAACTTTGAAATACTGCAAGCATGCTTCTGAAGGGACTATCATCTCCAGACCAATGCTGGACTCTTATCATAAGCTAAATTCCAGTGTTTTGTTCTATTTCTAGACTCTCAATCTCTTTCATTGATTAGATTCTGTACTTAATTACCAATGCATAGGGTTTTATTTACTGAACTATTATGACAGATAGGGCTAGCCCCCCTTTTTTACTTTTTAATTTTATTAAAAATGTCAAGATGATTATTGAATGCCTTCCTCCTCCCATGAACTTTATAATCATTTTGCCTATGCAAAAGCAAAATAAAACGAAACACCCCCAAACCTACTAGTATCTTTATTGGGAAACTCATGACATTTCTACATTTGCTTAGGGAGAACTGACATTCTGATACTGTTGGATTTTTTTTTTTCTCCAAATAGGCTATTTAAATTTTTTTCAATAAGGATATATCTTTTTGTTTTTTCAATCATTTTATGTGACTTTGGAAAATGGGATTTTTTCATGCTATTATATTTTCTAACTCAAGCTGTGAATATTTTTTTACAAATATTATGTCATTTTATTGCACTTTCTTATTATTTATAGTAGTTTTGGATTGATTCTCTTGGGGTTTCCACAAAGACATCCATCTCATTTGTGAATAATGAATATTTTGCTTCCTTCTTCCCAATTTTTATGTTTCATACATTGTTCTCTTATGTAACTATATTAAGTACAACTTGTAGAACAATTATATAACTATACCTCACTTACTGATCATTTAGAATTGTTTTCCCATTATAATAATGTTGCAGTTAGCATTTGCAGAACTTAAGCAGTTTGGGTCACTTCCTTAGGGTAGATTCCTATAAGTGTAATTTGTTGGCTTAAAATGTATAATTTTAAATACTCTTACACCATTTTGTCATATTTCTTTCCCAAAAGGTTCGATCAGTGACCACTCTCATCTTTCCTCTTCCATCCACAATCCAGAGGCTCCCAGCCCAGATGCCCTTTTCCCATCCCTTCCTCCATGTGTCTCCTTTTTACTGACCACCAAGGACGCAAGAACACAAAATGCTACTAGACCTATTTGGAGATAAAGTTTAAGTGAATTGGGGATTTTTTGCTCCCTCTACCTGCAGATCATCCTAGACTTCTCCTTTCCCTTAGTCCTCACATTCTAAAAGCCACTAAGTCCAGTCAATTCCACCACCTTAACTTCTCTCTTATCCATTCTTCATTCTCCATCCACAGTTACTGCTCTAGTTCAGGAACTCATCCTCTCTCAGCTTGCCCGTGGTAACAACATCTAACAGATCTTACAACCTCTGTGCAATTCTTTCTCTACAGACTCAAAATCCTTCAACAGCAGGAAAACTCCTTAGGATGGTCACCGTCTATCTGTCCAGCTTCTCATTTTAACCTCCCCATTCATATGCTACCTCCTAGCCAAACCAGGCTATTTGCAGTTCCCTTCTAACTTGTAATTCAAAGTCTCTGCTTTTCCATGGGCTGTTTTAGCTGTAGGAATGCCCTCCTTAGCACCCCATACCTCTACCCTTATCTGTCCACAAAAATCCCTTTTACCTTTTATGATCCAACTCAAGGGGGTCCTCTCTGGGAGACATTTCCCGTTTCATCCCTTGCCCTTACCATAAAACTTTTGTAGGAAGGGCTATCCATTGATGGAGTATGGCAATATTTTTTGAAGTTAGTTTGGTACCCAGTTACCAGGGTTCTTATAGAACTGGAACAAAGATTGATAAAAAATGGTAGGAATTGGATTTCCCCACCTTTTTGGTGAATTATATTTGTTTAACATGTCGTCGGCAGCCGTCCGTCTCGAGAGACGATGGTGTAGCTTCTTAAGAGTCTATCTGCACCGCCGAGAATGGCTGTGCAGTCCGACTCGGGAGTGACATGGTAGTATCTGTCTCCTCCCGTGTTGAATCGACATCTTGCGATGACGCTGAAGCTACAGAGCCTGGGCAGGGTAATATGGAGGGTCTGCTGTTGCCCATGCAGCAGACCCCCCCTCTCTTCGCAGCTGAAGGATCCAAGGGAAAGACGGAGTCAATACAGCTTGGGTTCAGGTGCGCCGCAGGAGTTGCCGGTGTTGACTACAACGTCAAACCGCCTTAGGGACTCCGGCTCCGGATTTTCTGTCGGGGTTTACTCCCTTAGCCTTTCCCCTGAAGAGGTATGCCGCAAGGCAGCGGAGGTTTTTTGGAGTCAGAGTTTTCCTTCTCTGATGTGCCCTGACTGGAAGATCGAACCAGCGACACTTAGCTCGCAGGCCGACGCTCAATCCACTGAGCTAAACCAGCCAAGGGCTACGTTTAACATGACTTCACATTTATTCAGTAGAAACCTATTTTCACGGTTCGTACAAGCACAAGAACTGGCATTGCAGAAGGGCCCTAAATCTTGAGCTAGAGGAGGAATGTTTAAGAGCTAAGAGTCATCTCTATACCTCCCTGATTTCTAATGCCTGGGCCGCTTGCCTTGCTGACTATTAATGATTACCTTAGGCCCTGACGCACAATGATGAGAGACCCCCACTGACTCTTGCAACTTCAGACAAAGCTTTTGGTTCCCACTTCTTCTGGTGGGGGAGAGATTCAGGAATCCTGGGAGCTAGTTTGATAGGAAGGTAAAATTTTAAGAGTTGAAATGGGGAGGATCAGTATGTCTTCTAATTCAACTCTTTGTTTCCAGAAAAACCTAAGGAACTAGCCAGTCCCTCCTATTTCTAAAAGCCTGTGGGAATTTAAAGAAAAAAATAAAGTCCTTTGTTCATCCAAGCCAGGTTTATCAGCCCTCAATTGGGAGGATTTCCTGGGTCACACTTCCTATTCTGCCTGCTGCCCATCTTATCTCTGCTAACTCCATTTCCTGCCTCTAGGGTGAGTGGTATATAATATTGCTGCTTTACGTGATTTCTAGGGAGTGAGAGTCTTCCCTGAATAATGTCAGTTACATGTTTCTAACTTATACCAGAAGATCCTGCCTCTATTCGTCTTTTGCCAAAGTGGGTGAGATGCAGGGTTTGGAGGGAACAGGAAAAGCTTCATGTAAAAATGCAGCACTTGAAATTCACTGAGCAAACAGAAGAGGTGTTCCCATCACACACCTGGAGGATGAGTTTGCACAGCACAGCTGCCCTTCTGCAAACTGTTCCAGAGCAGGTCAATTTATTCCAAATTCCAGCGCAAGTGTCTGTTAATATCTACTGAGATGTTCAAAGCAAGTTAACCATCTACGAGTTACGGGGGTGCTCTTTATTGTGGATTCATTGAGAGACACAGACAAAACTGCTAACATATGTTTCTGTTGCTACGCCTTAGTCTTATCACAATTTGAAACTGTAGAAAATCAATTATGTGCTTTAAATTACTCCCTTCCCTGGCACAAAAGCATTTCTTCATTCTTTTGGGATAGTGAACACTTTGCAACATCTACCACTAACAGCCTGTTAGGATTCTCTGTTAAATCGATGTAGTACAAACAAACCAAACAGAAGGCCCATGGAATGCTAAACATCCCCGTCTCTCCTGTGTTGTGGCCTCCTTGCAGCCTGGGACCTTCTGCCTTGCTGCTGTAACATCTGGACAGCATTCAGGGTTGTTTCTCAAGGACACAGGCGTGCACCTCCGGTGAATTTCAACTTTCAACATCTCTCTGGCTCTAATCTATATTTAATGTTTCATGACTGGTAGTCAGAGAAGCTTCAGATAAATATCAGGTTAGAATGAAAATGATCCTTGGGAGAATATTTGCTTCCAGCATGCGCCAGCAAAGTGTCTGTGACAGAGGCTCTCCCCAGAGATGTGTTGCCCATTCTCTTGCAGTAATAATAATTACGCCTTATGATTGCTGTGCCCACATAATCAAAGATTGCTTCATCACACGTGATCCCAAGGGGAAGCTCCCTCTGCTCCTAACTGGATGTCAGTCACAGAGAGCAGCACCCCTAGGGATCCCCGATCTTTCCACTGCCCTTTTCAGTACTGTGTTGTTAGCATTGTGTTTCTTCATATTCTTCTCAGTGCAAATGATGTGTAAATCATGCCCTCCAGAAGGCACACGTGGTGAGGGGGAGAGGGTAGAGGGGGGTGGGGTTGGTGTATTCTTCTCCCTGGCCCCCCTCCCCAACCTACCACAGGGATTCCTCCCATGGAACATAATTACATCTGTGCCATATGGGCTCATTTATATTCTAGTACAGGTTAAGCTAATACAACTCAGAAATATGCTAAAAATACCTCAAAGTATTCTAGAGCTGTCAAAACACTTGTCATTTCTTGCTCATGCGTCTGATTGCTAGTGTTTTTGTTGCAAGATTCAGAGAGCTGAGAAAGCATGCTGGCATACTGGTGTCCAGTTTATAAATATAGTTTAGTTTCCTGTATTATTGCAATCTTTGGGCTTGCAAAGAAAAGATCTTTCTTCATCAACTTGGAATGACCCCAAGACATGGGCACTGAAACCCCTATGATTGTAGATTTTAATTTCCCAAGAGGAAGAAAATACAGATTTCAAATGTGTGGTTTTGTCATCTTTAGACTATTTCTTGTCTTTGTTTGATGTAATTATTCATTGTAATAGAGAAACACCTGCAGTGGGCTGACACACCAGAGAACCGTGCTGTTTGAGTTGCAAGAGTTGGTTTGGATGTCAGGCAAATCTTGTCAAGATTTTGCATATAGCATGATAATGAGAACTACAATCTGTAAAGAATAATGAGTTTAACAATGATTTACAAGGGCATATTGGGTTGTTTTTATGCAATGGTTAAAGTCCATCAACCTATTAATCTCTACCATCAGTTTGGAAAATTGGTAGGTCATGCTTGTGTAGACTCTTAACCTAATGGTTTGATCATGTAATTAATTTGTTCATTATTGCTATCTTAACAAGTTAGTAGAATTTTTGAAGATTAGTCTTGGGTACAGAGGAGCAAGCACAGATATTTTACTTTTCCATGCTTGACAAACAATATTTCCAAATCATGTATTGTGCTAATCATAGTATCAGCTGGCTGTCAGTTAAATACAGCCCATTTAACTGAGAACTGAATTCACACAAAAGCAGACTTTTCTAATTACTCATAATTATTCTATCTGTTTGAAGGAGTGGTTAAGACTGCCTGGTTCCAATCTCAGCTCTGCTTCTTGGTAAGTTGTTAGCTTGGCAAATTCCATAGTTTTTCCAGTCCTCCTATCTATAAAATGAGCATAGGAGCAGTAGCCCTCCCCATGGGTTGTTGGAAGCATTAAACAAGATAATATATGTAAAATACTTGGCACAATGTCTGGCACATAATAACCACTCGGTGAATATTTGTTATTATTCTTATTGACTTTAGTTTCAACATAAATAGCTTCTTTATATAATGACACGGTTCTTTTAATTTAAAAATTATATTTTTGCCAAAATAGCTTTGGTGATACAAACTTCCATTTATTTTAGAACATGCAGGCCAGAATTTTCTGGCTGTTTTGTATTGCACAACCAAGTTCTTACTTCATTTAGAATCAGTAAGATTTCATGAACTGGCATAGGAAGTAAATGAAAAATTCAGTGTTAATATATCAAAGACAAGTTTTTCTACATAATGCATGATTTTGAAGTATTTGTACATTTAGGATTGTTTGGAATACAAAGTGTCTGAACTGGTGCAATTGAAATATTACATTTAAATAGGAAGCAATTCCAGTTTATGGTAGATAAATGGATGAGCCAGTAACTATAAGGTTTTAGTTTTTGCTTCTTTTAATCTTTAATATAGAGCTATTTGAAGATTTTGAAGCTGTGTGTGTGTGTGTGTGTGTGTGTGTGTGTGTGACAGAGAGGATCTCTATTGTAGCTACATGTACACAAGAGAACCCATTTGGAGTCTTCGTTTAGGAGTTGCTCTTCAGCCTTAGGTCCTTGGCTAAGTCACGTGCCTCTGAGTCTGCAAGATGGCTCCAGATGACCTCTTAGGTCTTTTCTCCTTCTTTCAGGCTGCTTATATTACCATAAAAGTAAAATAAAAAAAAGTGAAATTATCATGAAAATGGCTATTAGTTGCCTAGACACTTCAATTTTAACATTTTTGAATGGAAGATCTACATCAAAATTAATGTAGAAATAGGATTTTTCTTTTTCACTTGTCTTGGCTTTGTGATTAGGATGGAGACAATGACAAAAGAAGATATGAGCAAACTTTTATAGTTGACCATCCCCATTGCCCACCCTGGCCAGGTTTTTGGCACTAGGTTTTTGGATAAGGGCACCAAAGCTTTTACAAGGAAACAGCAATGTGATTCTAGACCTTCAAGACTTATGCCATTTTATGTATAAAACTGATATTTTTCAGCTTTTAGAAATGTTTTTTTCTCTCTCAAAATTATCCCCAGAGACTTTTCTGCAGAGAATATTACACATATAAACTTTTGATGACTACAGTTCAATCACCTTTTTTTAGTTTCCTTTTGTCAACTGTACTACAAATGGCTTTAAAGTAAAATAAAAGTTTTGTTCTTAACCTTACATATTAAAAATAAAATAAATCTTTAAAATGGTAAATGGGATTCATTTCTCAGGCTGGATCAGTATGAGATTAATGTTTTCCAAAATGTCATATGATTCCACCCTAAATCTTTTCTTATAACATTGTCCCTAACCTATTTCACTATTTTCAACATGAGGCTACAGGGGGTGTTAGAGATAAGGACTAGTAGAAATCTCTTCAACTGAGATTAAAAGAAGGTCCTTTACTTTTCCCCTGTAGTTTCCCTTAATAGGGCAGGAAAAATTTTTTGGGAAAAGCTGGAAGTAAATGTAAAACAATCTAAGACAATCACTAGGTTCACAAACACAGACATTCATTTGTTTCTGGGGAGAGAGAAGGTGTGTGTGTGATTGCTTTTACTCTGAGCCAGACTTAATAAAAAATTTAAAATTAACTGCATTTACTTTAAAAATGCCCAGTCACAATGTGCCTTGCAAAGGGACAAAGCCCCTCAGCCCCCCAATAGAAGCCTCATTCTCCTGACTTAGCTTTGAATGTCAGCAGCTCTACAAAAGTAATCTAAGTCATAACCACTCTGGTGTTCCATGCCAGATCTAGATGCTTAAAGCTTTAGAAATATAGCTACTATGTTCCCATATCTACTGTAAAAGACATTTGTCCTCTCCAGGAGGAAAGATCATTTCAAATTTAAACAACCATTTATAAAAGTTTTGGACAGAAAAACAAATTCCTAGAGTCCCAATTGACTGAAAAAAAATCTATTGTGTAAAAAAAAATCCTCTGAAGATGAAAAAACTCAAACTTTAGTCACAAATTTGTGTCATATTTTACTGTCATCTAGAAGACAGGAGGAAATCTGAGAGCTGTGACTAATTTTTTTATTTTGAAAAATGCTCTCAGGAAATTTAATGCATCAGATATAATGTGTACTTTCTTTTGTTGTTTTTTGTTAATATTTTGGAGGTTTTGTAGGAAACTTAGAAAAATCACAATATGTACAAAGAAAAATATAAATTTCCCATAAAGATAAATCCCATTGACATTTTGTTTTGTCTTCTTCTAGTCTTTCCTTTATGCAAAAAGATTTATTCATAAGTAATGAGATTATATTACATGTAAAATTACATATCTTGTATTTTTCCTACCTTAGCATTCTTTCATTATTTCCTCGTATCTTTAAATATTTTTCCAAAATCCTGTTTTTAAAACCTGCATAATATTGCACTGTACCATAACTTTGTTTACCTTAATTTGCCACTTGGGACTTTAGTTTCTTGATGATTTCAGTATACAATGAATGATCCTTCCAATGGCTTGGGTTCTTAGATCCCTAGTGGGGCTGTTCTCCTCTTCTACAGTCACCCACTCCAAGGTCAGACCTGACAGATCATGTCATTCCTACTCTCTAAATGTCATGTATCCCCCTCTGACCAACATCCCCCTGACTTTCTGGGTCATTATTCCAGTATTCTGACTATAACCATTTGACCCCATTTGGATCTCCAATTCTACCACCTTTTCACTATCTCTTACTACCTTCATGTCCTGGTCTGCCTTTACCCAGCTGAATTCCATCCACAACAATCACTCTCAATTGTTCACACCTTCCATTTCCTTGCCCTTCTTCTGCTGTGTCATGTTTGTTTGGCAAAACCACAATGCTGCTTAAATCCCATCTACACTGTACCTGCACCTGAGTAACTTATCATGGCCCAAGAACAACAGAGCTGTGCTGATTGGTCTCTTTAAATTTGTAAGCACAAACACAACGAAACTTTAGTGGTCACAGTAACCATTTTATACCTCTCTAGTCCATTCACGTGCCAATTCACTGACTATTTGATACTTTCTCCTCTCTTTTCTAATCTCCAATATTTCTTCCTCCTATCTTTACCCTCTTAGCTGATGGAATTACATCCTACTTTATTGAGAAAACTGAAACAATTAGAACAGAACTTTCACTAACTCTTACAATCACATCTCTGCACTCCCATCTGCCACCTCACAAGTTATTGTCCCACCTGCTAACACAGATGAGGTCTCTTGTTCCTAACTAAAGCCAGTGCCTCACCTGTGCACAGGAGCCCATCTCTCGTCACCTAACTCCTTTGGTAATTACCCTTCTTCTGTCCTATAGTATCAATGTGTTTATTCTTTCCTAGATCATTTCCAGTAGCATATGAACATGCTCTATTCTCCCACCTTTCACTACAAGCTTTCACTCCATTTCTCTGAGTTCTTTGCAGCAAAATTTGTTGAAATGGTTGTCTCTACTTGCCATTTCTGATTCTTCTTCCATTTTCTCCTGAATCGTCTCTAATTTGATTTTTGCCTCACATATAGTTACCTATGGTATCTTCATGTAGTTTTCTCAAATTGAACTCGTCAAAACTGAACTCCTGATATGATCTTGATTCTGCACCTCCCACCACTGTCCCCATCTCAGTGCATGGCAACACCACTGTCCTGGGCTCAGGCCACAACTTTGGCACTATCCTTGGCTCTTAGCTTTTCCTTATACCCTATACCCAGCCCCTCAGGACATTTGTTACTCTACCTTCATCATCTATCCAGATCTTGACCACTTCTCAATGTCTCCTCTACCACCATCACCTGCTTCCTAACTCACATCCCTGTTTCCATCCTTGTCCTTCCCACCATCTATTCTCAGCACAGCAGCCAGAGTGACTCTTTTAAAGCTAAATCTGAGCAGATTATATCTCTGTTCAGAACTGTCTAATGGTTTCCCATTTTACTCAGAGCGAAAGCCAAAGTTCTTAAACTGTGTACTGGCCCCAGTTCTCTGTCTGAGACTTTGCTGTCTCGACTCCCCTGAATAAACCCCACTCTAGCCACATTGGTCTCCTTGCTGTTTCTCAAACATGCCAGACAAACTCTCAGCTCAGGGCCTTTGCACTGGCTGTTACTTCATCCTGAAGAGCTCTTCTAGTCTTCATGTGAATGCTACCTTCTTCATAAAGCCTGCCCTCTTCACCCTACTTTATATTATACCCCCCAACACCTCCTGTTTTCCTCATCCTTCTTATTGTGCTTTCCCATTCTTCTTTTTATTGCTCTGTCATATGGGAAAGCTGCCTATATCACATGGAAAGCTTCTAACAAGCTATATAACTTACCTATTTACTATGTTTGTGTTTATTATCATCACTCTTATCTAAAATGTAAGGTCTTATGGTATCGAGATCTTAATTTTGTTCACTGAGATATACCAAGAGCTGACAAAAAAAATATCTGGCTCATAGTAGGTGTTCAATAAACATCTGCTCAAAAACTTTAATAAATAAGTATTCATATAGAAAAATCAAACACTTTAAAGGCATGTTAATCTTCTTACCTCAGTCAATATTTGTTTTGAAAGCCTGCTTTCTGAATTCAAGTGTAATTCCTAATTTTGGTTTGGAACATCTTATTTGAAGGGTTGCCTTTCCATTCTTTGGAGAGGATGACTCAAAATGTTTTGATGAGAGATAAAACAAGAAAAGATAGCCAGACACACTGCAAAGTAAAATGAAGAATTATGACAGTCATCTGGACATTTCAGCTACATGAACTCCTGCGGTGAACCCCTGTCATCTGGTGGAATATATAGTTCCCAGCAGAAACGCTTTAATTTGCCAACTGGAGCATGGAGGGTGGTGGGTTGGAATGGGCGTGTTAAGGGGTTGGGAGTACAAAGGAAGTGGGAAGTGATATAGAAGGAGAATAGACGTGCAGAAAGGGCATGAACTACCTAACCCATGTAAATGGCTAGGCTATAGTTACATGTTGGAAATGCCTGTTTTCCTGACTGAGAAAATTATGATGCACTCTTACTGCACAACTGAGAAAAGGTAGCATTCCTCTGTCCCTCAGATCTGAAATATTGTCTGTGTTTTTAACTTATGGAGAATCAAACTGCAAGGGTATGCTTAAACTTCTCCTCCACCCCACGTTCCTGAGCCTGTACTCAGGCTACTACTAATCTGTTAGGGAAAAAACAGATTGAAAGGGGTTTAAAGAGATCCTTTTCAAGAGTAAAAGCATTTGGATTCAGCCAAGGAGACAGGTGGGGCAAGCACGAAGCAAACACCTGCATTAGTCAAGGGCACTCAAAAATAAGGCTTGACCTAGTCAGGGAGGATTTTGTCAAGGGAAGTAGTTCCTGCAGAAAAGAGAAACAAAACTGCCTCACAGGAAACCCACCATGTGTGTGCATACAGCTCTACAGCCATTTAAAATCATTTCCTCCTCATCTGCTTTAATCAGTTTCCTATTAGCTTCTTTCCTAGTTGATTTCCTGTGTTGAGAAAAATTATTTTATCATTTAATGGTGAGGATCACATAGGATGGGGCAGGAGTCGGGGTGAGGGGACGAGCAGAGTAATGTCTTCCATTCTGTGATGCTGCTCTATTTGATTTGTTTGGGTGAATTAAAGGAAAATAAAAGAAGTATTTTACCAAGGCCCCAACAAAGATGCTCAGGGCAGTAGGTAGTTAGGGGAGCAGAGTATAGATTTTTCAGGAGAACAGAAAAAACACTGCCAGGTGGGAAAGGGAGGTAGGGAATGCTAGAATAGGTGTGTGTTAGAGAAACACTGCATGTTCTATAGAATGGTAAGACAATGCTTCATTGAGAAGATAAAATTTGAGCCAAGACCTAACGGGAGAGAGGCCTTAAGTTCTGGGAAAGAGAGCATTCTAGGCAGCAAAAAGGAAAGACCCTGGAATGGAAACATGCAGCCTGGGTTGGAAGAATATCATAGATGTTGTGTGGTTGGAGTTGAGTGACCCTGTTTTGTTTTTCCCTGTAACATTCACCACCAATCTCTCATTCATAATTTCTTATTAATTTTTTTATTGTCCATATCCCCAGCATCTAGAATAGTGCTTGGCACATAGTAGGTGCTGTGTTAGGTGCTGTACTTTGCCACCCAGATCCACCTTTAGGAATGAAGACTACTGGTAGTATTGAAGAAAGAGAGCTCTCAGCCACCAGCCCTTATTAAAGATTGCCTAGAGCCAAGAAATTCACACAAGGTTACCCCCTCCTTCCCATTTGCAAAGATATCTGATCAATGCAAGGGTGTCATGCCCCGAACTGGGACAACCTGAAAGGCCACCCAAGTTCCAGAACTATCCATGGGGTTGGCTGAAGCTTCCCTTGAGAGTATACCAGAGCTCAATTTTCCTTTTCCCGCCCAGTTCCGTCCCCATTCCCTCTTCTCCACAGCTGTTGATTTCAAGAGCACTCCCTATTTGATGTGCTGCATGCTGAGCTCTGCCTCATAGTCTGCTTCCCAGGACACCCAACCTGCGATGGTGTCAGGAGTGGCACAAACGGAATAGAGGCTTGAATGAGATTTTGGAGAAGAACCACCTGCCAAATGACAAGGCAGGGAGGACTCCAACGCTCATTGTATGTGGTATGTCCCTCACACTAGGGAGTGATGCAACTGTTAAAACTTTCATTGGTGGTAAACCAGGATTGTGTGCCAGGTCTGTCTGGAAAAAGTCCAGCCATTGTCAATATAATGAGAACAGTTTGTGCTATATCAACATAACCTGGCAGCCAAGGAGAGTGAATTGGAAGGTGCATGTGTGAACAATGACAACTTCATTCTACTAGTCAGTGGGGACAGTAGGCACTGTTGAGTGAGCATGTGTACCATGTGGCATTGCATTCAAAGTGACTGAGAGAGTAGAGCAATGAATCTGCATCAAATTTTGGATGAAGCTTGAACATTCCTTTATGAAAACTATTGGGATGACTCAGAAGGCCAGAGCTATGGGCAACTGGTTATTGGCAGCTTCATCCCAACAACTTGCCTGCTCATGCATTACATCTCATGCAGAGTTTTCTGGCAAAATATCAAATCAACCAGGTGACTCAGCCCCCTATAGCCCAGATTTGGTGCCCTGTGACTTCTGGCTTTTCCCAAAACTAAAATCACCTTTGAAAGGGAAGTGATTTCAGACCACCCATGAAATTCAGGAAAATATATCTGGCAGCTGCTGGTAATTTGGAGAACTGTGTGAGATCCAAGCTGTGATGGGGATTGAGGTATCATTGTCCTATGTACAATGTTTCTTACATCTTGTATCTTCTTCAATAAATGGCTTTATTTTCATATTGCATGGCTGGATACTTTTTGGACAGACCTTGTATTAGTAAAAATAAATGTATTAGTTGGTATGTTGCATTTAAGAAGTATGGGGCAAATAGATTCTATAAGGACTTTGTAATTAGGTGGTGGTTATTCTTAAATTCAACACTCTGGGGAAAGATTTTTTTAATTGGTGATTACTCAGCTTTAAAAATCAAGTTTGAAAGTCAAGGGATCTCCTTGATAACATATTAAAAGCCTCCCAGTTCCTGCTGTGGGAAATGATAAAAAGCTGGGGAACAGGTTTAAGAAGTTTCTTTAAAATTGAATTTATTGGGGGTGACATTCATTCACAAAACCATACAAGTTTTAAGGGTACAACTCAACAAAACATCATCTGCACACTGCATTGTGTGCCCATCACCCTAATCAAAGCCTCTTTTTGTCTGCATTTATCCCTGCTTTGCCCACTTCCACTCCCCCACTCCCCTTTCCCTCTCACTACCACCACACAGTTGTCTGTGTCCATGTGTTATATATTCATATATATGGTTTTTTTTTTTGCTTAATTACTTCACCTTCTTTCATCCAGTCCCCCTCAATGCCCCTCCAAGTCTGGTCCATGTATCTATGCTTTTGTTTCTATTTTGTTCATCAGTTTATTTTGTTCATTAGATTCCACATATAAGTGGGATCATATGGTATTTATCTTTCTCGGACTGGCATACTTCACTTAGCATAATGTTCTCCAGGTCCATGACATTTCTTCTTTTTTACATTTGAGTAGTATTCCATTGTGAAAATGTAACAATTTTTTTTTTTTAATTTAATCCACTCGTCTACTGATGGATGCTTGGGCTGTTTCCAGACCTTGGCTATTGTAAATAATGCTGCAATGAACATAGGGGTTATATATTCTTTCAAATGAGTGATTCCGGTTTCTTTGGGTATACTCCCAGAAATATATTGCTGGTCCATTTTTAGTTTTTTGAGGAAATTCCATACTGTTTCCCACAGTGGCTGCTCTAGTCTGCATTCACAACAGTGCACTAAGGTTCCATATTCTCTACATCTTTGGTAGCACTTGTTATTTGTTGCTTTATTGATGATGGCCATTCTGACATCTGTGAGGTGATATCTCATTGTGGTTTTAATTTACGTCTTTCTGATGATTAATGACATTGAGCATTTTTTCATAAGTCTATGGGCCATCTGTATATCATCTTTGAAAATGTGTCTGCGCAGGTTCTTTGGCCATTTTTTAATTGGGTTGTCTCCTTGGTGTTGTGTGTATAAGTTTTTTATATATTTTGAAAATTAACACCTTATCAGATGTATCACTGGCAAATATGTTCCCTCATTCAGTGGGTTCCCTTTCATTTTGTAGATAATTTTTTTTTTTGCTGTGTAAAAGCTTTTTAGTTTCATGTAGTCCCACTTATTTTTTCCTTTGTTTCCCTTGCCCAAGGAGATATATCAAGGACCTATGACTTCATTACAGAAGACAAACTCCAAAGAATATTAAACTCCCAGCCAAGGGTGGTTTTCTGTCCCAAGGTGAGACCTTCATTATTAGAGAATGAGATTGGACTTACAGTTAATGCACTTGAAAGTCTCGAATCCTTAGCTACAGTGTTGTTCTGGTAAATAGCCAACAATGAGCTCTCCAATGTATTTATTGGACACTTAAGTTTATTTAATAATAATGATAATAATAATAATAAATTCATCACTTTCTTTGGACAATCAAGCAAACAATAAATCAAGCTCTGATGTTTAGTGTTCTAATTTTTATGGAGTAAATATGCCTACCATGGCCAATTTCAATGTGACATTACTGAACATGAACTTGGGAAAAGCTGCTCAATAGCATCCCATTATACATATTTACTCCATACAGATAGATGTGGATATGAATATACTTGAGAAAATGGAAAATAGTAAGATGTAGTAAAATCACTAAGAAATTATGAGTTTTGAGTATTTATTATATTTTTAATTTAATTGTAGTTTTACATACTTGTATTTATAATAATGCATGTTTTTACAACAGTTCCACAAAATTCCTGAAAATTGAACAATTTTCTTGAGATTGGGAGAAAATTGGTTATAGAATTCTAATGTAATGAATTGAAATAAAAGGGTCTCATGTAAAATCAACTTTTCAAAACTTACTAAAATCCAGCACATTAAAAGTATGATTTTCTTTACATAGTCAATGACTCTATCAGTGATCATTGTAAATTACACAGGGTAAAATTTTTAACATAATTCCTGTTGGGTTTGATTTTTCAGCTGTTTTAGACTTAAAAATGATGCTGATTTCAAAAATACAGGTAGTTTTCTTCTGTTATGTCAAGTTTTTTCTCTACGGCTTATCTTAATGCAACCACTCTAGGCTGGATCGAGCCTGGATCAAGGGAAGCACTAGTGCTCCCCTATTGGCTGAGAGCAAACATCCCTCAAGTTGGGAGGTGTGAGGGATGACCTTGGAGACCAGCGACAGGTTCATACTTCTCTAGGCTATTCAGTTACACAAGAGACAGTGTGGTGATAGGTTGTGTGCCGCTCTATATAGTATAAATCATATTCCAAAATGTAGTCTGAGTTCTTGTCTGTATACAAGGAGTTAGCAGAACTTATTCTTTTATTTACATAAGTACTTCTTTCCTTTCCTTCAGATCATGTCTGCCTCTGCTATTTCTCATTGTATGTTATATCTGTGGCAGTTTCACCATTCCCAGTCAAAGGACAAACAGCACATTTGTCAGACAAGCCTATTTTGCATATTTTAAAGTAAAACTTGGTGATCAAGATAAGTCTTAGGCCCCTCACAAGGTGTGCAAGCAGTGTGTCCAGAGTTTACGGATGTGGACAAAGGGAACACATGATAAATTGCCATTTGCAATACCTATGGTTTGGCATGAACCCAGAGATCATTCAAGTGACTGTTACTTTTGTATAGTGAAAAAGTCAGGATATAACAAGAAAAACAAATGTAAAATAGAGTATCCTAGTCTACCATCAGCTATATGCCCAGTGCCCATTCAGCTGAAATCCCAGTGCGACTTTTCACTGAACTACCCTCTTTTGAAAAACAGGGGTATGGTGAAGAACTAAGTGACAGCAACGATCAAGATTTTGAAATTGAAGATGATTCCATTCATAAGGGATTAATCAGTGTGAGTTGAATAATTTGGCACAAGATTTGGGACTATCCAAAAAGGCTTCAAAACTTCTAGCATCAAGACTGCACAAGAAAAGTTGCTTGAAAAAGAAGCAAAGGTATCCTATTTTCAATCAAGAGAAAGTGCATTTCTGCAGTACTTTTGAAGTAACGATGGCTTTGTGTATTGCCATAACATACATGGTTTAATGGAGGAATTGGGAATTCCAGTCTATAATGCAGCTGAATGGTGACTGTTCATCAACAGCTCAAAATAGAGCTTGAAGTGTGTCCTCCTCCACAATGGCAATTTATTTGGTGCAGTCCCAACTGACCATTCAGTTTGTTTTCGTGAGGAAAATGAAGACATAAAGAGAGTCATTGATCTGTTGCAGTATCACAAGCACACTGGATCATCTGTGTTGACCTTAAAATGGTCTACTTCCTTCTTAGTCAGCAACATGGATACAACAAGCATCCCTGTTTTCTGTGTATGTAGGACAGCAGAGCTCATGAGAACCACTGGGTGGGGTCAAATTGGGCTCCAAGATCGGACCTCAAACCTGGCAATCCAAACATTCTACATGAGCCACTTGTTGACAGAAAGTACATTATATTCCCACCTCTGCACATAAAACTAGGTCTCATGAAGCAATTTGTTAAAGCTTTGTCAACTGAAGGAGACTGTTTCAAGTATCTCATTTTGGCATTTCCTAGCCTGTCATTTGAAAAGATAAAATACCTTAATATGTATGTTTGGTAGCAGAACTTTACTATTTGTACACAATTTGACTTACAGTATCAATATATAGCCTTTATATGAATAAAATAACTCTAAATAAACAGTATATTCAGGTAATTTTTTCTTTATTTTCCTTTGTTTGTACATTTTGTATGATTTTTGGAACAAAGCGAGGGTATCCTGTATCTTAAAAAGTTGACATGATAGAGAAAAACTGGGGTTATTTTTGGATTCAGATGCCAAAAGTTAGTAGTTAGTCAAAAACAAGTGTCAGATCTAACTCAACAAAAATTGTGTTCCTGAGTGTTATAAATTGAATAATCCCTTAGACTACCATTTTGCCAACTTTAGTTTGGAAATAACTGAGTTTTAAGGTGTACATAAAATTTTTTAAAAGCTGTCATCTTTTTACCCATGCAAGAGTCAATGAATTTTGTGAACAAAAATGCCTTATCAGCAACAGAATCTTTGTAGTTGGTTAGCAATTATTTTGTAATGTAACAAAAGTTTGCAATATAAAATTTGTCCTAATTACATTCTTAAAATGTTTGTTTGCAGGGAGAACTTTTTATTTAAAGTATATTTTATTGATTATGTTGTTACAGTAGTTCCATTTTTTTTCCCCTTTGCTCCCCTCTGCCCAGTATTCCCCTTCCCTCCCACAATCCCACCCCCCCTTAGTTTATTTCCATGGGTTTTGCATATAAGTTTTTTGGATTCACCCTTTCCTATATTATTCTTAACATCTATTTTGTACCAACCGATTATGCTTCTTAGTCCTTGCACCATTTCCCCATTTCTCCCCCTCTCCCCTCCTAGCAGATAACCCTTCAACTGATCCTCATACCTATGAATCTGTTCCTATTCTGGTTTGTTTAGTTGGATTTTGTTTTTATTTTTTAGATTCAGTTGTTGATAGTTATGAGTTTGTTGTCATTTTAGTGTTTATAGTTTTGATCTTCTTTTTCTTAAGTAAGTCCCTTTGACATTTCATATAATAATGGCTTGATGATGATGAACTCCTTTAGCTTCACCTTGTCTCGGAAGCACTTCATCTGCCCTTCCATTCCAAATGATAACTTTGCTGGATTGAGTAATCTTGGTTGTAGGTTGTTTTTCATCACATTGAATACTGCTTGCCAGTCCCTTCCTGCCTGCAAAGTGTCCTCTGAGGAATCAGCTGATAGTCCTATAGGCACCCCCCTGTACACAACTCTCTGCCTCTCTCTTGCTGCCCCCAGGACTCTGTCTTTATCTTTCACATTTGGTATCTCAATCATGATGCGTCCTGGTGTGGTCTTCTCTGGGTCCAGCTCACCCAGGACCCTCTGTGCTTCCTGGACCTGTATGTCCATCTACTTCGCAAAATTTGGGAAGTTTTCCTCATTTTTTTCAATTGTTGCTTCCTCACTCTGCACGGGTTGACTGGTTTTTTCTTCCTTATGTTCCAAATCATTGATTTTGAACCCCAGTTTTCTTCCCTTCACCATTGGTTTTGTGTGGATTTCCCTTCGTTTCACTTAGCATAGCCTTCACTTCTTCTCTTATGTGTTTGCCATACTCAAGCATATCTGTCAAGCCTGTGAACATCTTTATCACCAGTGTTTTGAATTCTGCATCTGTTAGGTTGTCTATCTCCTCATCTGTTAGGCTGGCTATCTCCTCGTCGCTTAACTCTCCCACTGGAACCTTGATTCGTTTCCCCTTTTGGGCCATACTTCTCTGTCTCCTCATTCTGACAGGCTCCTGTGTTTGTTTGCCTCCATGTCCCAGGTAGAGCTATCGCTCCTGTCTGGGTGAGTATTTCTTCTTTATATCTTTGTTTGCTGAACTTCCATGCAGTTTGATTTTCTGGAACTTCTGGTTGTTTCTAGTTTTGAGGTACAATAGTCCCTCTCTATCAAGAACTTTTTTTCTTTTCTTTTAAGTGCTATGAATTTTCTAACTTTAATTGAAAAATAAAATTTAAAGAAGATACTATGGATTTTCTTTAAACATGTTTTAGTTTAAACTTCTTGCTTTATTGTAATGAAGTTGACCTTAAAAAGAATGGACTGGAACTAGGAAATTTGGTATAAGACAGAAAGTAGGATGGCTATACCTTCAGGTTGCAAAACTCAATCTTGACCAATGAAAATATTGGAGTTATTTATTAATGTCCTCTGTTTTATTTGAGTATTTCTTCACTGACCTATAAATACACGGAGTCACTTAACCATTTATCCATTACTTCAACAAATATCTGTGGAATGACTACTTTGTACAAGGTACAGTGCCATAGATATAAAAACCATTAAAATCAGTTTTCTAGTGTCAACCTAAATAAAGCAGGAATTGGAGGGAAGCTCAAATTACCAGAAATTGAGTTTGTTTTGGAATAGCAGAGGAATTGCAGTTGTGGAAATTCAAATTGTAGTAAGCTATGGGGTGGATTGTACCTGTGGGAAAAGAGTACAAAGAGGGGGAAAAGTCCAGCCAGACTCCAAGCAGTACATTGATTGTCTTGAGGATGGGGAAGAGATTATTGGTGGATGTTCATAGGTCAGTAGATGAGTTTTGGTTTTCTGTAAGTCAGGGATTTATAGAAAATCAGTCTCATTCTTTTTTTTTAAGTGTATTTTATTGATTATATTGTTACAATAGTTCCAGTATTTTTCCCCTTTGCTCCCCTCTGCCCAGCACCCCCTTCCCCCAGCAACCCCACCCTGCCCCCGAGTTCTTGCTCATGGGTCATGCATACAAGTTCTCTGGCTTCTCCCTTTCCTATACTCTTCTTCTTTTTTAAAAAATTAATTAATTTTATAACAATTAAAAATAACAATCCCCCCTCTCAGACTTAAGACCCTTTATAATCTTATAAAGGACAATGGGCAAAGGTCTTGTGCTCCTCTAGCTGCTTCCTGCTGGACAAGGTCATCGTCCTACATACTCTTGGTTCCAAAAATCCCTAATAAGAGTGGTGTGGAGGGGAGGGTGGCCTTCCCACATGGGGAAGGATCTGGTAGACTCCAGGTCAGTTGGCTGTCCCTGGACAATAGCGTGTTTGGTTTAACAGGCTGGCATTCTTGTTGTATTCTGGGGACAACAGATTTGGCAATAGGGTTAAAAGGCATCATTTAATACATAACCACTAGATGACAAAAGGCAGGGATTAATTTTTCAATGTCCCATATTAGGGGAAAAAAGGGCTTCTTTGGAAGAAGGTGTGCCAGGCACGTCATACCTGTCCAAAACCCTTTTGCCCCCTATACTGACGTTTGGGCTGAGGAGAATATTTTAGATGTCCCCCTTTCAGGCCTCTGGGCCCTTTCTGTTCAAGGCATTAGGATAGAAAAGATAAACCAGTTTTAAAGTGAAGCCCGCAGACCACCCCATTCTTCACCAACCCAGCCACTTAGTTCAGCCAAAACGTTGAGTCTCAGGAGGCAGCGATGCAGACAGGATTAAGTGAGGCCTATATGTACAGACAATCACTCACGTAATGAGATCATAGGCTTATGTTCTTTGGAAACAGAAAACACATATTAATTTATGTAACATAGCCCACAAACTAGTCTCTAAATCTGTAAGACTGTCTTATTGGAAAGACATCCAGTGGCAAGGCATTTGACATTCCTCGTGCCTGTAAATTAAGCATCTTTGATGATGCCACAGACCTAGTTTAACTTTCAAATGAAAAGAAACTTTAAAGAAAGTTAGCTGCACTACTTTATAGTTTACCACTGAGCATTGTGATTTTCCTTGAATCACAATTTTTCTTCATAAGATTACCCTCCTTGTCATTAAAGAAATTGCATTAAGTCCATTTTTAATTTATCCTGTTCATTTGCATAAACACAACAAGAGCAGCAAATGATCACTTACAATCTTTAAGTCTGCTTTGCTGAAACTTACACAAGAAACATTTAGGGTGACCTTCAGTCTGCCCTTCAGGGCACAGAAGCTGAGCCACATAACTGCCATTCAGCCTTGCCTGGAAACACCTGTCTTTTCCAAGTCCTTCAGGTTTTCCATTGTGCCTTATGGTTCCTTCTAGCCATTTTTCAGGAAAGCAACCTTCATTCTTTCCCTGGGGAGATTACCATGGACCGCACAACCAACCAAGGTACCAGGCCTTTTTCTTGTGGGCTTTTATTACCTTTGAAAGTCAATTCTAGTTTCTCGGGGCTTTTTGGTAACAACCAGAACCCAAGCATGTCTCCTTTAGGCATGGCATTTCAGTCAAAGTTGTGGTCAACAAAACCTCTATTAACAACTGGTCTTATTAGTTTTATGCAAAGAACTTTATGTCACTACTTACTTTTTCAAAATGCCAAATTCTGGAGGGATCAGGTAGGGAGAAAAATATACAGTGTGAAGAAAAATCCTCATCCTTCTAATATCACTAAAATTGCATTTCCATTCTTTATATTTTCCTTTTTTTCCCCCCACTAAAAATTTTTGTTTGTTTTTCTATTACAGTTGTCCCACTTTTTTCCCTATTGCTTCCCTGCACCCTGCCTATCCTTTTTCCCATAGTCAGTCCCCACCCAGTTGTCCATGTCCATGAGTCATTTATACATGTTCTTTTACTAGACCCTTCCCCTTCTTACCCCCTGCTCTCCCTCTCCCCTCCCCCCTTATCACTCTTAGTCTACTCCTTGTTTACATACTTCTGGTTCAATTTTGCTTGTTTGTTTGTGTTGTTCATTAGTCTCTTGTAATAGGTGATAGCATAAGGTATTTTTCTTTCATTGCCTGGCTTATTTCGCTAAGCACAATTCTCTCTAGTTCCATCCATGTTGTTGCAAATGGTAGAAGTTCCTTCTTTCTTTCTGCTACATAGTACTCCATTGTGTAAATGTACCACAGTTTTTTGATCCACTCATCTAAAGATGGGCAGTTAGGTTGTTTCCAGCACTTAGCTATTGTAAATAGTGCTGCTGTGAACATAGGATAGGGGTGCATAGGTTCTTTTGAATTGGTATTTCAGGATTCTTTGGATATAATCTTAACAATGGAATTTCTGGTTCAAAAGGCAGTTCCCTTTTTAGCTTTTTGAGGAAATTCCATACTGTTTTCCATAGTGGCTGCACCAGTCTGCATTCCCTTTTCTCTGCATCCTTGCCAGCACAAGTTGTTTGCTGATTTGTTTATGATGGCCGTTCTGACTGGTGTGAGGTGGTATCTCATTGTGGTTTTTATTTGCATTTCTCTGATGCCTAGTGATGTTGAGCATTCTTTCATATGTCTATGGACCCTCTGTCTGTCCTCTTTGGAGAAGTGTTTGTTCAGGTCCTTTGCCCATTTTTTAATTGGGTTGTCTGTCTTCTTGGTGTTGAGTTATATAAGTTCTTTATATATATTTGAGATCAATCCCTTGTCTGAAGTATCATTGGCAAATATATTTTCCCATATGATTGGTTTCCTTTTCATCTTGCTGATGTTTTCTTTTGCTGAGCATAAACTCTTCAGTTTGATGTAGTCCCATTTGTTTATTCTTTCGTTTATTCCCCTTGCCTTAGGAGATATATCAGTGAAAATATTGCTGCGTGGGATATCTGAAATTTTCCTGCCTATGTTTTCCTCTAGGACTTTTATGGTGCCATGGCTTACATTTAAGTCTTTGATCCATCTTGAGTTTATTCTGGTGTATGATGTAAATTGGTGGTCTAGTTTCACTTTTTTGCATGTCCCTGTCCAGTTCTCCCAACACTATTTGTTGAAGAGGCTCTTTCCACTCCATTTTATGTTCCTTACCCCTTTGTCAAATATTAGTTGACCATATAGGCCTGGGTTTATTTCTGGGCTCTCTATTCTGTTCCATTGATCTATGTCTGTTCTTATGCCAGTACCAGACTCTTTTGGTTTCCGTGGCCTTGTAGTATAGCTTGATATCAGGTATTGTGATTCCTCCTACTGTGTTCTTCCTCAAGATTGCTGTGGCTATTCAGGCTCTTTTTTGGTTCCATATAAATTTTTGAAGTATTTGTTCTAGGTCTGTGAAATATGTCATTGATATTTTAATAAGGATTGTATTGAATTTATAAATTTCTTTGGGTAGTATGGACATTTTAATGATGTTGATTCTTCCCATCCAAGAACATAGTATATCCTTCCATTTATTTGTATCTTCCTTAATTTCTTTCTTCAGTGTTATGTAGTTTTTTGAGTACAGTTCTTTTACCTCCTTGGTTAAGTTTATTTCTTGATACTTTATTTTTCTTGTTGCTATGGTAAATGGGATTTTTCTTCTAGTTTCTATCTCTGATATTTTATTGCTGGTGTACAGAAATGCCTTCGATTTCTGAATATTAACACTGGACCCTGCTATTTTGCCAAATTCACTTATTAGGTTGAGTAGTTTTTTTTGTGGAGTCTATAGGGTTTTCTATGTACACCATCATGTCGTCTGCAAATAATGACAGTTTTACTTCCTCTTTTCCAATTTGGATGCCTTTTATTTCTCTTTCTTGTCTGATTGCTGTGGCTAATCTTCCAAGACTATGTTGAATAGGAGTAGGGAGAGTGGACATCTTTGTCTTGTTTCCGACCTCAGGGGGTATGCTTTCAGTTTTTGCACATTGAGTATGATGTTGGCTTCAGGTTTCTCATATATGGCCTTTATTATGCTGAGGTATGTTTCTCTACTCCGATTTTGCTGAGAGTTTTCATCATAAATGGGTGTTGTACTTTATCAAATGCTTTTTCAGCATCTATTGATATGATCATGTGATTTTTGTCTTTCATCTTGTTTATGTGGTGTTTTACGTTTATTGATTTGCAAATATTAAACCATCCTTGCAGCCCTGGGATGAATCCCACTTGATCGTGGTGTATGACCTTTTTAATTTGTTGCTGGGTCCTGTTTGCCAATACTTTGTTGAGGATTTTAGCAACTATGTTCATCAGCGATATTGGCCTGTCGTTTTCTTTTTTGTTGTTTCTTGACCTGGTTTTGGAATTAGGGTAATACTGGCTTCATAGAAAGAGTTTGGGAGTCTTCCCTCTTCTTGGATATTTTGGAATAGTCTGAGAAGGATAAGAGTTAGTTCTTTTCTAAATGTTTTGTAAAATTCACCTGTGAAGCCATTCGGTCCAGGGTTTTTGTGTATCGGGAGTATTTTGATTACTGCTTCAATTTCACTGGTTGTTATTGGTCTGTTCAGGCTTCCTGCTTCTTCTTGATTCAGTTTTGGAAGATTATATGTTTCTAGAAATTTGTCCATTTTATCTAGGTCATCAAATTTCTTGTGTTACAGTTGTTTGTAATAATTTCTTACAATCCTTTCTATTTCCATAGTATCGGTTGTGATTTCTCCTGTTTCATTTCCGATTTTATTTATTTGGGTCCTCTCTCTTTTCTTCTTGTTGAGCCTGTTTAAAGGCTTGTTGATTTTGTTTATGTTTTCAAAGAACCGGCTCCTACTTTTGTTGATCTTTTGAATTGTTTGTTTAGTCTCTGTTTCATTTAATTGTGCTCTGATCTCGATGATTTCCTTCCTTCTACTCGCTCTGGGTTGCCATTCCCTTCTGGCTTGTAGTGTTTCTGCTGAGAAATCTGATGATAGTGTTATTGGAGCTCCCTTGTATGTTATTAGCTCTTTTCTCTTGCTGCTTTTAGGATTCTCTCTTTGTCTTTGAATGTTGCCATTTTAATCATGTTGTGTTTTGAAGAGAGCCTGTTGGGGTTCATCTTCATTGGGACCCTCTGTGCTTCCTGGACTTGCATGACTCTTTCTCTCATCATGTTAGGGAAGTTTTCTGTCATTAGTTCTCCTTCTGGAATGCCTATGATATGGATATTATTATGTTTCATGTTGTCCTGCAGCTGTCTTAGAGCCTCTTCAGTCTTGTTCAGTCTTTTTTCATTTTGTTGCACTCTCTGGAATTTTTTTTCAACTTTGTCCTCCAGCTCACTGATCCTATCTTCTGCTTCCTCTAGCCTGTTTTTAATTCCTTCTACTGTGTTCTTCAATTCATAAATTATATTCTTCATTTCCTCCTGGTTCTTATTGATAGCTTCTATGTCCTTTTTCATGCTGGTGTAATTCTCAGTAAGTTTCTCATAGTTTCCCTGGAGTTCCTTGTTTCCCTGGAGTTCTTTGTAGTTTTCTTTCAACTTACTGAGCTCATTGAGCTTCCCTATAATCCATCTTTTGAATTCCTTGTCTGATAGTTTGCTTCCCTCTATTTCATTTAGCACTCTTTCTGGGAATTCTTCCTTTTTTTTTTTTTTTTTTTTTTTTTTGATGGGGGGATGTTTCTCTATCTTCCCATTTTTGTGACTCCTCTTGTTTGTTGCTTCTTCTTAGTTGATCTGCACTTCCTGGATCTGCCCCTGGTGGCGTCAGATCATGTACCAGTCTGGGCCTAGGCAGCCTGTTGGAGACTACCAGAGATATACTGCCTTTGTCTGTCTCCTTTAGTTGTTAATCTATTCTATCTGTGATCAACCGTCAGGTTTAAGGACCAAGGGTGGGGCAGCTTAATTCCTGTAGGCAGGGCTTTTGCTTCCCCTCAGGCTGATGCCGCTTGGAGGGGAATGGTCTGCCTTCAGTATTGGGAATGAGTCAGCACTGGGACCCAATCGGCTGCTCCCCCAGTTCTCCCCTCAAAGCCACCGCCCCAAATTCTCCCCAAGTGTCTCTAGTCCTCTATGCCTTTCCTCTGCTTGAGCCCAGGGTAAGCGGGTGCCAAAATATTTTCGTACATGATCCGCTTAAGAGCTTTTTCTCCAGCTGTTTCTCTCAGGCTAGCAAGAAACCCTGTGGCATTTTGCTTTTCATATCTGGATACTGTTTTACTTTCCACTCTGTTGCTTTAGGCTGGGAAACCCAGCTGGGGGTTTAGACCCAGCCCTTCTCAGGGAGAACTCCCAGCTGCTGAGCTGTTTCTCAGTCCCTTCAGCTGCCATCCGTGGGAGCCCAGCCAGCCCTTTCACGTCTTCGCACTTCCTACTGGTCATGTTGTAATGAAGCGGCCTTTTTGTCTCTCCCTGGTTGTAAGACCTCTCTCCAGCTAGTGTTCAGTTAGTTATTCTAGATGATTTCTCCACAATTAAGTTGTAAGTCCAGACTGGTCCTGGGAGGATGTTAGTGTAGCTTCCACTTACTCTTCCGCCATCTTGGATCTCCCAGTCTCTCATTCTTAAGTTACATTTTCATGGGGGCGCATGTGTGAGATTCTCCATTTCATATCTTCTGGTTCCATTTTAGGTGGAAATATTGTCACACTACAAACAATGTATAGTGTCTGCTTTGTAGCTCCAAAGTGCAGATCTTTCAGCTCTAACCAACAAGATAAGGGCAAAAATCCACTCGAGCTGTGGATCATTTTCTCCGAAAAATGGACAAAAAAAATTTTTTTAATGTCTCCACTCCTGATTGAAGAGAAGAAAATTTGGCATTCATCCTTACTGATAGGGGAACTCAAGAGTTAAAGATTTTAGCTTCAGTCAGAGCTGATAAGTTTAAGTGATTAATGCTTGTGGAAAGTTGTTGTTCCTGGAACTGAAATGCACGACTCCAGGAGGTCACAAGTAAGTCAACCTTTGTGCCCCAGGGGGTCTTCAAGCTATGGAGATGCTATCTGAGCCATTGTGTTCCATGGAGGGAACATCAGTGACTGCAGAGTTGTTGATCAACAGATAAAGAAGTACTAGGAAAGTCACCACAAGGCTCTTACCCAACTAACTTTTTCTCACACCCCTAACCTACCCTTTCTTCTCTTTATTAAAAGGTCAACTTTAGAAGTGATTTTAAGATAGTTTTTGAGGGTACATAACCTGTTGTCTTCTCAGATCACTGGCATCTGAATAAAATGCCCATAAAGATTCAATCCTTGCCTCTACTTATTTGTTCTGGTAGTGACAGGCAGCATGAACACCAACTATTTCAGTTTCATTACCACTGTGATAAGTTAACATTTCCCAAGACTTTTTTTTTTACCTTTCTCTTCTACTACCTGCTTCCTCTCAGTCCTGAGGACTCTTCAGGAGGGTGCTCTGAACAGCAAATTTAGAGGAAAAAAAGTGAAGGAGGGAAGGTTGCTGCTGGGGCTGTTTTTTCTGGGTGAAGAGGTGATTTTGTCCATCCCAAATATGAAGTAAAAACCTCTGAAGAAAGAGGGTAAACCAGATGAGATAGTTAGACAACGTCTTCATTTTCTTTCAGAGTTGACACCTCATGCTACTGTTTCATTCTTTAAAAAAATTAAATTTCCAAAATGTCAGACATAGTCTTTTTCTAGTGTATACAAAATTGACTGCAAACCTAAAAATACTAATAAATATGGTGAATCTTGGGCTAAAAGAGGCATTGACCCTTTTCATTATTACGAGTGATTAAAAACTAATTTTATTAAACCAAACAAGAAGTTAGAGAAAGAAATGTCAAAAGCTAATAATTCTACTTGCTGTCATACCCATTTAACAGCCTTTGCAGTTGGTATTCCCTGTGCTCGTAGTGCTCTTCCCAGATCATCTTTGCACAATTGGCTCCAATTAGGTCACAATTCAAAGTGTGCCTCTTTAGAGAGGCCTTGCCTGACAACCCAAGAGAAAGTAGCCCTCTGTATAATTCTCATAATAGCATCCTGTTTTAATTTCTTTGTAGTAATTAGCTTTTTCTGACATATTTGTTCATTTTATGTGTTTGCTTGGTAATTTGTATGTTTCCTCCCTCAACCAACTGAAAGGATGTTGGAGCTTTTGTGTACCTTATGCTTAGCTCTTTAAATATATATATCAGTGGGTGTCTATATTTGTCTTGGATTTCTGTTGTATAGTCTAAATTTGGAGTCCTATGATGGATTACAACATTTAGATGATATAGACTTGACTTATTCACTTAACATTTTGAATGCTGAGCAAGTTACTTACTGATTATCACAATCCATTTAAAAACATTAAAGGATTTGTTACTATGATCAGTTTTGTTTTAAACTTTTATATGTCATATTTTCATAAATAGTGCCTCCATCTCTTCAAAATATTTATAAATTTCTCATCTTGTATAGTGTTCTCACCTTATTTAGACTGATAATTTAAAATTAGAAACGTTGTCTATAGCTTGGGTTTCATATTTAGAAAATGAGTAAATGAGTAAATGATAGGAGATACAAGTAATCATGAGATGTGTGACTTAAGCCTACAAGGAAATGTCACTCTTGTACCCAAATAGATGAGTTTGGCTCAGAGGTCCAGGAAGTGACTAAAACTTGGTCTAATCTAAAACAGATGAACTATAATTAATAATATCACTGGTGAAATTGCTTGAATTAGGCAAACCCTAATTATAACCTGTATCACAGTTATTGCTCAACTGTGATATCTCAAAGAGAAGACTCTATGTTCCCTGTTAGCACAAATTTTAGTGTTCTATAGTGTTGTCCACCCTGAATATTTAAAAAACCCCTGGAGGAAAAACTCATGTTTCCCATGATCCATTCTCACTGCTGCTTGTTTTCCTGATCAGGCATCTTATTGTAGATAAATGCTACAATCATTCCAAAACATATATTGTCTATTCAGTGTTCCTGACTTTGTTTTGCTCATGGGCCTGTCTTAAGTTCCTTAAACCTAGCTAATATCAAGCAGAAACATTTGACAAATTCTACCAAGGAACTTGGATATAATGAAATGGCCTTAGCCAGTGCTTTGTTGGTTCCCACCTGTTCCTACATTGTGAGGATTGTTTACGTTCTGCTGTAGGCATGTCTTTTCTACATCTCTCAAATTGTCTTTCTCTGACCCACCTAGAGGAACTCCAAATTCCAAGGTTTTTTTTCAAATTTCAAATTTATTTCAATCAATATCTTTATGGAGGCATCTGGTAGGATGAATTCTTGGACCCAATTCTTCATCATTTCCTATACAACCTTTGCCTTATAATTTTGCCTTCTCTCCTATTAAACATAGAGTAGAGTATACTTCCTGGCTTCTTGACTTTGAGCTGGGCCATGTGTTTTATCTTTTATCCTTACCCAAGGACATTTTTGCATTGCTTTTAGAGAGAGAGGAAGGGAGGAGAGAAGGGAGAGAGAGAAACATCGATGTGAGAGAGAAGCATCAATTGGTTGCCTCCTGTGTGCACCTGAAGTGGATCTTATGCACCTAGACCAGGGATTGGAATCTACCTGCAATCTAGGTATGTGCCCTGACTGGGAATTGAACCTGCAACTTTGGTTAAGGGATGATGCTCCAACAAACCTAGCCACTCTGTCCAGGGCTCAGCCATGTGTTTTTGTTTCAGTTAGTAAGATGTTAGCAGCTGTGATGTAAAATTCAGCTTGAAGCATGCTTATGTGGTTGGACTTGCCCTTTGATGTGTCTGTGTCATCGCCAAGAATAATGTGTCCTGAATAGCTCACTGGGACCAAGGAGATGAAAGTCATGTTGAGAAGACCCAGATCTGCAGATTGCAATATGAAGCAAAACTAGCTCAGCTGACTCCCAGATCTGTGACACTATAATAATTTTTTTCAGTCACTGCATTTTGAGGTTGTTTGTTATGCATCATTATTGTGGGAAAAGCTAATTTATATAAAATATAACTCTTTTGATGGTAAAGTCATATATTTATACTTTATACAAAGTAGTTTGGTGACTTACTGCCCTGAGTGTCCCCATTCCACAGTAGTCTTTTGGCTTGACCTTTGCATAGTCAAATTTGTTCAAATACTTTCTCATAATAAAAATAGAAATCTTCCTATAAAGTTGAATTTTTCCTTTAATTATAGAGACAGAAAATCAAAAACTACTTTTAAATGATCACTTACCCACTTCTGGAAAAGAAAATTAAAAGCTTGACTGAGCACCACGCTATAAATGAAAACCCAGACTGGTTTTCTTTCTGAGCAAGTATTTCTCTATAAATGTGCCCTTCATTTTATAAAATTATTTCTTGAAATAATTATTTTTTGGTATGTCTGTCTCCTGCCACTGGACTCTACATCTTCTAAGAGGAAGATAAGGACTGTCTTGTTCATTTCTGTGTCTCCAGCACCAGTTCCAGTTCCTGGCTCATTATAATTGGTCAACAGTTGCTTGTTGAATTTCTTTATAATTAAATGCAGGTCCTATAGTAATTCACATGAGTGGACAAAGCTGAGGACTGGGATGACCTTAGAGAAAAGTCAGAGAAGTGGTTAGTGGTGCTTGAAAGATTGGATAGGATTTAAGTTGACAGAGAAGAAATGGGAAAATATTTTAAGTAGGGAGTGAAATGAATAACTTGTCATGACTAGAAAGCACAGAGCTCATTCAGAACGGTTTAAGACAATTCACTTTACAAACATTTTTATGTATAATTTTAAATAAACTTTTATTGTAAAAAAAATGAAAGTAATCTATTATTGACATCAAAGTTCAACCAATACTAGTGGAATTTCTTTAGGGTACTAAAGAAAATAGAAATTCAGTAAAGTTATTTTCTTTTCATTAGTATGTTGAAAACTGGTAAATAGACACATTACAGCTGCAATTCTATTTCTACTTTAATCCTATTGCTCTTAATTCCCCTAAAAGTTCCACTGAGATTTGCTTTGATCTGCATTAGCATTCTGTATGTCATTATTCCTCATTTCTCACACTTATCTTTAAGCATATTTGAATTGAATAGGTTCAATAAATTTCATCTAACATTTGCCTTTAGGCCCTAGCACGTTGGTTTGCATGTAGCAGGTATGCAAAATAGTTGCTGTTATTTTTATTAATATCTATATTATTACCGAACAGCGGAGTCAGCAGCGGAGTAAAGCAGGGCTGCGTCCTCGTACCTACGCTGTTCGGAATCTTCTTCTCCATGCTCCTCCAATACGCCTTTAAGGACTGCAGCGAGGGTGTCTTCATTCACACCAGATCCGATGGCAAACTCTACAACCTGGCCCGTCTACGAGCCAAGACCAAAGTCAAAGAGGTGCTCATCTGTGAGATGCTCTTTGCCGACGACGCAGCCTTGACATCACACTCCGAAGAGGGACTCCAGCAGCTAGTCACTTGCCTTTCCCACGCATGCAAGGAGTTCGGACTAGCCATCAGCCTGACGAAGACGAATGTTATGGCTCAAGGCACGGGGACTCCCCCATGCATCACCATCGACGGATACACCCTGGAGGTTGTCAACGACTTCACTTACCTCGGGTCCACCATCTCGAGCTCTCTGTCAGTCGACTTGGAGGTCAACCGGAGAATCGCCAGGGCAGCCACAGTTATGGCCAAACTGAACCGGCGAGTGTGGAACAATTCCAGCCTCACTGAGAAAACCAGACTGCGCATCTACCAAGCCTGCGTACTCAGCACTCTCCTCTATGGCAGCGAGACGTGGACCACCTACGCAAGGCACGAAAGGAAACTCAACAGCTTCCACATGAGGTGCCTGCGACGCGTCCTGCATGTCGCCTGGCAGGATAAGGTCCCCAACACCGAGGTGCTGAAGCGAGCCAACATGAGCAGTTTGCATGCAGTTCTTAGTGAGAGACGCCTCAGGTGGCTCGGCCGTGTCAAAAGAATGGATGCAGGCCGTATTCCCAAAGACCTCCTCTACGGCGAGCTAGCAGAAGGCCAGAGGATGACAGGGCGCCCAAAACTGCGGTTCAAAGACATCTGCAAAAAGGACATGACACAGTGCTCCATCAATCTCAACACATGGGAAGTTCAAGCAGACGACCGCCTAGCCTGGAGGCTCGCGGTCAGGCAAGGTACGTCACGTGCGGAGGCTGCGCGCAACGAGGAGGCGGTCCAGAAAAGATCGAGGCGGAAGCAGCGTCAACAGCAGCAACAACAGCCATCTGCCTTCACCTGTAACAAGTGCGGCAGGGATTGTCACTCCCGAGTCGGACTGCACAGCCATTCTCGGCGGTGCAGATAGACTCTCAAGAAGCTACGCCATCGTCTCTCGAGACGGACGGCTGCCGATGATGACCAATAGCTAATCACATTGATTTCTTACCTCAATTGCTCTTTGATGTGGGTTCCAAATTTCAGTCTATCTTTCACTTGAGGAAACTGAGGCACAAGGAGTTTAAATGACTAAGAGATGAAGCACCAAATCACACTGGGATTAGATGGCAGCACCATAACTCAAGTTCAGATAAGCCTAAAGCCAACACTAAGCTATTTTGAATCAGACTGAAACACATGGTTTAGAAGACAGTGAAGAAACTACTATATATCAACCATACATTCTATTTCAGTCTATGACCAAATATCATTGCAGTACAAAGGGTTGTGTTATACATTGTATGAATTTACCTGTGTAAGTGTGCATATAGAGAGTGATCTGCCTTTCTCACTTCTTGAAGAATAATTGTTTCTGTGACACACAGATTGCACATACATTTTTTCATTTTGCAGATCCTGGAATGCTCATTTACTCCTCTTCACCTTGGAAGTTATAAAGTGCTGATAACTAGCATGAGCAAGCCTGATGCTGCCACATTAAAATCAGTGCTTAAAGAATCTTATAAAAAGGTTGAAATCCCCGCCTTTATTTAAGCTTTTCAGGAAATCTCCCCATAGCCTTTTGTATCTGAAAATGTATTATACCTTGTTTAAAACACCGTGGGAAACAGTTTTATTATTTTTTTAGCTTCAGATAAAATCACTCTATGAGCTACCAAAGGAAAGCTGGGAAGGTTCCGTGAATGGGGATGCCTCGTTCAAAAACTCCCATGTAGATTGGAGCTTCCATGTTCCTTGCTTAAATAGCCAAACTGGTTACTTGATCTCTTTATTTTACTCCTAACTAGAAATTAGAAATTAGAAATTCTTTAGGACATACTTATTAGTTACAGTGAGACATAAGCAGTGCTCACTAGTAGAAATGAGACAATGAACATACCTTCAAAGGCTATTCTACCACAGAAAAGAGTGATAGATGAAATGGAGCTGTATTGAAGCAAAATTTGTGTATGTTATTATAATTAAATTGGTATGACTCCAAACTAGATTATTTTAAAATTAAGATGTTAATTGTAATCTCCAGGACAACCTCTAAGAAAATAACTTCCCAAACATAGTAAAATAAACAACAGTTGTATACTAGAAAATAGCTATTTAACACAAATAAGGCAGTAATAAATGAATCAAAGAATAAAAAAGATAAGACATAAAAAGCAAATACAAAATGGTAGCTGTAAATCCTACTTTGTCAGTAATTATATTTAATGTAAATGGATTAAACACTCTAATTAAAATCCAGACATTGCCAGAATAGATTTTTTAAAGTGCTCCAACTCCTCGCTGGCTACAAAGACACTTTATATTCAAGGACACAAATAGGTTGAAAGAGAAAAGAATGGAAATCATAGACCATGCAAGGAATAACCAATAGAGAAGTGGAGTGACTACAATGACACCAGAAAAAATGACTTTAAAACAAAATTTGTTACTGGAGATAAACATATCATTTCGTAATGATAAAGGGGTCCATTTATGGTCAATCTATGAGGACAACATAGCAATTATAAACATGTATGCATCTGATAGCAGAACCCCAATGTACATAAAGCAGAAACTGACAAAAATGACAGGAGAAATAAACAATTTGACAATCATAGTGTGAATTTCAATATCCCACATTCAAAAAGGAATAGAATGGCACAATATTAATATGGAAATGGAAGATTTGACTGACACCATAAATGCATTAGACCAACCAAACATCTATAGAACCCACCAATCAACAGCAGCAAAAACACACATTCTTCTCATATTCACATGGAAGAGTCTCCAGGTGAGACCCGTGTTAGCCACAAAACATGTCTCAATACATTAAGACAACTGAAAACATACAAAGTATGTTCTCCAACTACAAAGAAATTAAATTTAAAAAATTTTAAAGATTATTTATTTATTTATTTTTAGAGAGAGGGAAAGGGAGGGAGAAAGGGAGAGAAACATAGGTGTGGGAGAGAAAACATTGGCTCTCACACACCGTCAACTGGGACCTGGCCTGCAACCCAGGCATGTGCCCTAACCGGGAATCAAACTGCTGATCTTTCCATCTATAGGACAATGCCCAATCCACTGAGCCACACCAGTCAGGGCAAATTAAAAATTTTTATAATAGAAGGAAATTTGGAAAATTCACAATTATATGGGAAAAAAGCCCTCTTAAATAACTAATGGATCAAAGAAGAAATCATAGGTAGAAAGTACTTTGATATAGTATACATCATATCAAAATCTTTTGGATACAGCTAAATTACTGCTTAGAAGGAAACTGATAGCTCTAAAGACTTATACTTTATTTTTTATATGTTACGTGCATATACACATATGTTTTGTTAATCCCTTTACCTTCTTTTAACCAGGCCCCCAACATTTTGCAACAATATGAATGGACTTGAAGATTATTATGCTAAGCAAAAGAGCCAGTCAGAGAAAGACAAATACCATATGATCTTACTTATATGTGGAATCTAATAAATAAAGGCATATACTTTAAAAGAAAGATCTCACATCAAACACTAACCTTCCACCTCAATTAACTAAAAAACAAGGGTAAACCCAAAGCAAGCAGAGGAAAAAAGAAAAAGAGATAATTTTCCAAATGTTAAGAGAATTAGTGATTTCTCTATAAACCCAATGAAATTTTTCATTTGAAGAGCTTCCTCTACTTTTTAAGCACAGAGATCATTTAAATTTCTATTTTATGATTACCAAAGTGACTCTAAGTTAAAAATTCCCTAAATGTATTGTAAATATCACAACTTAGAGTTAACTATCATTAACATTTTGGTATATTCCCTTCTAATCTTTATTTTAGGTTCATATGCATAAAACTTATATAGTAGACAGAAATATATACATGTCTCTCTAGGTTTTTTTACTCAATATTTGTTTGTAAATTTTCATGTGTTATCAAAATTTCTTTGAGATATTTCCAATGGCTATATAATAATGTCCCCTGAACATACAGTTTAATTTATTTAATTACTTCCCTACTTTTTGGACATTTAGATTGCTTGTAATTTTTTTCTTAGAATAAAGTTATAAGTGTGGGATTACTAAATTAAACTGCTTTAAACTTCTTGGGATTATTAGCCTAAATAGTTAAAGATTAAATTTCTTTAAAGCTTTCACCTGCTAAGATTTGTTTTTCAGAAAGAATGCACCAATTTACATTACCACCCAGCAGTGTATTAGAATGCCTGTGGAGATAATATTTTCTAAATCCAAACTGAGTCAAACAATTGGACAAGTATTAATATATTTACAGGATCAAAATTCTATTTAAACTCATGACCATTCCAGAAAATTTAGGACATGATATTAAATGTCAATAAAGAAAGTATTATTTTTCTTTTCACAAATGACCAAAATATTACTTGATTGAGTTAAAAATTTTTTCTGCTACTTCTACTCATAAAATCTAGAGTTGGAATTTAGAGTCCTTGTGTTCATCCCCTTAAATTTGAAGACTAAAAGAGAGAGTAGCCCAAGTCACATAGCTGTGCTCATGACATAGAGCTCAATGTACTTTGCTTTTTAAGAAATTAAATATTTTAAAGGTACTATGTGAATATGCTCCTGTGAAAGTTCAAACATTACAGATATGCAGGTATCTAGATATCCATATATCTTTGTCTCTATCATCTACTTTTCGAGAAAGGAAAAAGTGCATATCCCCTCTATCCCCTACTCTCAATTTCATTCTACTTCTCAAAGGATTGGTGGGAATCCCTCCAAACATGTTTTTTTTCTTCTTCTCTTTTTCATTTAACAATATGACCATATGTTCTAGAGATCTTATATGATGAGCACATGGAGATCTTCCTGGATTTTAAACTGCTATCTAGTAACACAACATGAACATTCCATAATTGACCTAAATAACATTTCTGTAGGGTATTTAATTTGTTTTAATCTCTTGCTTTCATAAATGATGCTCCACTGAACATCTTTGGACATATGCTTTTATGCAAATGTGCAAGTGTTTCTGTAGGATAGATACTCAGATGTCAGTGGATATGTATATACTGCCAAACAGTCCTCTGAATAGGCTATATCATCACCATTAGTATGAGGCCAAATACATTTCCTCCCAAGGTGTCCATGTCCTTATTCTGTGACTATGTTACCTTATGTGGCAAAAGGGACTTTGTAAATGTGATTAAGTTTAAGAACCTTGAGATGGTGAGGTTGTCTTGGATTATTTGATTAGGCCTAATCTAATCACATAAATCCTTAAAATCAGAGAATTTTTCCTAGCTGTGCTCAGAGAGGGAGGTGTGACTACAGGAGAGTGATCAAAGAGATGCAACATTGCTGACTTTAAAGATGGGCGAAGGATGCCAGGTATGCTGCTGTCCTCTAGAACCTGGGACAGGCAAGGGAATGGGCTTCCTCGAGGGAACCCCCAGAAGGGAATGCAGCCCCGTCTGACACATTGATCTTATCCAAGTGAGACTCATGTTGAACTTCTGAACTATAAAACTGTAAGATAATAAATTAGTGTTGTTTTAAGCAACTACGTTTTTGGCAATTTGCCACTGCAGAATAGAAAATAAATATAATTAATTTAAGAGAATATCCATTGCTTGAAATTCTTAACATTAGATAGTTATCGAGGCGGAAGCAGCGTCAACAGCAGCAACAACAGCCATCTGCCTTCACTTGTAACAAGTGAGGCAGGGATTGTCACTCCCGAGTCGGACTGCACAGCCATTCTCGGCGGTGCAGATAGGCTCTCAAGAAGCTACGCCATCGTCTCTCGAGACGGACGGCTGCCGACGACGACGACCAGATAGTTATCTCCCCCTGGCTGGTTTGGCTCAGTGGATTGAGCGTCGGCCTGCGAGCTAAGTGTCGCTGGTTCGATCTTCCAGTCAGGGCATATCAGAGAAGGAAAACTCTGATTCCAAAAAACCTCCGCTGCCTTGCGGCATACCTCTTCAGGGGAAAGGCTAAGGGAGTAAACCCCGACAGAAAATCCGGAGCCGGAGTCCCTAAGGCGGTTTGACGTTGTAGTCAACACCGGCAACTCCTGCGGCGCACCTGAAGCCAAGCTGTGTTGACTCCGTCTTTCCCTTGGATCCTTCAGCTGCGAAGAGAGGGGGGGTCTGCTGCATGGGCAACAGCAGACCCTCCATATCACCCTGCCCAGGCTCTGTAGCTTCAGCTTCACTGGAGAGGACACTCCAGCGTCATCGCAAGATGTCGATTCAACACGGGAGGAGACAGATACCGTGTCACTCCCGAGTCGGACTGCACAACCATTCTCAGCGGTGCAGATAGATTCTTAAGAAGCTACACCGTCGTCTCTCGAGGCGGACGGCTGCCGACGAGATAGTTATCATTTTTTTTAACTTTTGCAAATCTGATAATAAAAAATGGTGAGCCACTATTGCTTTTATTTGAATTTCCCTGATTCCTGATGAGGCTCGGATTTTTTTCATATGTTCCTGACCCTTTGAATTTCTTTTGTGACTTGACAGTGAATACCTTAGGTACATTTTTTTCTGTTGGATTGTTTGACATTTCTGATTGATTTATAGTCTTTAATATTTTTACATTCTGATATTAGTACTTTATAGCTTTTGTTTGTTATATGCGTGCCAAATATTTTCTCCAATTTGTCACTTGTTGTTTTACTTTCTTTCCACTCCTTCTACTTTATCAGCTTTGCTCGATCCACCTCACGAATTCCTAGTTCACCACTCAGTATTGCCTGTGGGTAAATGTTTTTAAAATGGAATGCTCTATCTATGCTGGTGGACTCCTCCAAGGTTGAATAGGTCAAAATACTGCCTAATTCTATGAAAAAAAGAGTTTTGTTTGTTTGTTAATGGAAAGATAGTAGGGAAGGTCGGTTTTGTAAGAATCCACAGATCCTGCAAAACCAGTGAACTGAGAAGTTGACAAATTGATTCAGAGTGACAGATATTTTTTTCTCTCAGATACTACATGACCTGTTGTACAAACAAAGGAGTGTTCAGATAAGCACTTGGCTGATGTGCATTTAAGACCAGCCCTATTCTGTTCTTATTAGACCAAAATTTTAAAAAGAAAATGTTCTGGGGACCTAGGAGAGTCAGGTACATTTAAAACACAATATGTGACTAAAAAGATTAAAAGCTATTATTTGTTGATGGGTTACTATGTGCTAAGCTTCCCACAGAATCCTCACAGCAATTCCATAACATGGGTACCATTATCCTATTATGCAGATGAGGAAACAGGCTCCAAAGGGCAAGCAATTTGCCCAATGTGGCTTTAAATGACAGAACCTGAACTTGAACTAGACCTGTCTGATTCAAAAGTTTTAACTGCTGTAACTATGCCAGGTACCACATTTGAAAACTAGTCTTTTCCATCCTATAATAAAAACTCTCTTGTAATCTGAACTAGTAAAATATTCTGAATTATACCTTGTTTAATTAATTTTGAGGACATATAAAATAACTAGAAACCAGGCTACAATGTGCCCAGTAGAAGACGATGTTTAAAAAATACTTGATTGAATAGACAGTAGTGATTTATCATTAGTCATTGCTTTATCTGCTGATTACCTGCTGATGGATGCTTCTGAATAGTGAATGGTGCTTCAAAAGTAGCTTTCTTTCCCCATTCTTCCGCAATCTTATTTACCCTGTGATTTGCAAAATAAATCTTTTATTGAGAGGTAAGAAATACAGGGAGTTCATTTTAGCTGCTATCTGATTATCTCAAATGCTGGATTTGTGGAATCCAAACTAATGAGTTTAACTGTAGGTCTTGCATTACTGTTTCTCTTTGACATGCCTATGCTGGAAAAAGAAGGCCGTCAGCTGCAAGTGTGACAGAGAGTGCACTACCTGCTCTCTGGAGAGAAAAATCTGTCCTGGGGATCTTTACAGCCTGTTCAGAAGCTGTCAGAAGCCCTGGGGGCTGCAGCGGAGCCAGAGCCATGAGACTGGCCCTGCCCTGCAGTCCTCCTACCCTGAGGGGGGCTCCAGGACAAGCTGAGCAGTCCTCTCAGCACTCACGCCAGGCCTGTGCATTCCCATCACTTATGTCACCAAATCTGAGTCTCTGCTCACAAAAAAACATTGAGTCAACTTCTTAAATAAAAATTCCTCTCCCAGTATATTTCCAGAAGAAATGAACTAATTTGTTGCCAAGGAAGACATAGGCCACAATTTGACCAAAGAATGGAAAAATGTGTGTGTGTTCTTTGTTCTTTTAAATCTCAAAAGGGGCATCATTCTGAAGACATTGCCTGAGCTCCCAGACCCAGAAATGTTATTGCCATGAATTTATCTTTTAAAATATTTTTTTAAATCCAGCTCTACTTTTTTTATTAAAAAATATTTTTTCAATTACAGATGACATACATTATTATATTAGCTTCAGGTGTATACCCCAGTGGTTAGACATTACATATTTATTAAGTGATCATCCGAATAAATTTTATCCCCATATGACACCACACATAGTTATTACAATATTATTGACTAGATTCCCTTTTGCTGTACTTTACATCCCCATGACTACTCTGTAACAACCAATTTGTACTTCTTAATCCCTCACCTTTTCCACCAACCCCCCAACCCTTCTCTTATCTGACAACTGTTAAAATGTTCTCTGTATCCATGAATCTGTTTCTATTTTGCTTGTTCATTTTGTTTCTTAGACTCAATTGTTATATGAAATAAGATCAGAGGTGAGGTAGGACTCCTGACTTGCTGGGCTTTTTAAAAAATCCCATATTCTGCAGTCCCAACCATTATATTTTTCAATTACAATAGTAGCCCACTCCTTAAAGTTATTGTTATTAATGATTCCCAGGGTGTAATAGACAGGTTGTTTACCAGAATTCCTTTATCTGGGGAACCACCAGTCCCCAGTCTGTGCCCCCACTGCTCAGAGGGATGGAATCAGGAGCCTCATCTGCTGCTGAGAATGAGCCCTGGCCCTGGCTCTGACCCCACCCCAGCCCTGGCTCTGACCCCACCCCAGCCCCAGCCCCAGTCACTGCTTCTAAGAGGGTCTGAGCCATAACTGGCTGGGAACCATTCTTTCAGAGTCCTACCTGGGCTTTCTGCCAGAGCTAGCTGGAAATTCTGTATTTTGCACTTGCAGGTCATTTCATTAGGAAGATGTAAAGTTAGTTTAGCAGTGGCTCTATTTTGGGGCTACATGAGGGAGGTGGCTGTCTGGAATGGAATAAATAATGAGGACAAAACACAGACAGAGGTAGAGACAGTGGAGAGACACCGAGGATGCTGCCTGAGTCCCCTGATCTAGCTACCTCTTGGGCCAACTCACTTATGGGCTCCCAATGACGTGAACCAAACCATCCCATTTGGCTTACACTAGTTCTGCTCAGTTCTGTTACTTTGAACTAAGAATTCTGAGTAAAATTTCCTTCCATGTATATTCAAACATCTATTGACCCTTACCCTACTTTTATGAAATAGGATTATTCTATATATATTGTTTTACAACTTGCCTTTTCACTTAATGTGTCACTGGCCCTTTTCCAGGTAGTGCATTTAGAGCAACCTCATTTTTTTAAAAGAGCGGAGTGTGTCATGTGAACACATTGTTCCTCTATTTATTTTTAGACTGTTCACCAATGACTGGACATTTTGTTGGTTTTCCAGTTTTGGTATTATAACCCAGCCTGCAATGTACGTCTTTGTAAAAATATCTTTAGGCACTTGGGTAAGTATTTTTATAAGATACATTCATGGCAATGGCATTTTGGGGTCAACAATTTCATAGCATTTTTCACAGAAATTTCATAGAAACTGCCCAATTGCCCTCCAGGAAAGTTATGTCAATACTAGGGTCACCAGCAACAGCATGTATGAAAAGTTCCCTTTTCCCATACTCTATTCAAAGTATGGAATAGTATTTTTTTAAATCTATGGTAATCTCTGAGGCAAATGTATATCTCATTGTTTTAAAAATGTGATTCTTTAGATATGAGCAGGTTTTGACTCTTTCCTTCTGCTTAATGGTTATGTGTGTTCCTTTATTTGAGACAGGCTTGTACATGCCCTTTGCCTGTGTCTGCTGGGGCTTCATGTTTTTCCTGGTGATTCTAACAGCCTGTTCTATATTATGTGTGGCAATTCACTGCCTGTTATATAGCCTGTCATTTTTTCCTAAACGGTCTCATTTAAAAATTTTCTTATTTATGATCTCTTCTTCTGCGAGTCTAAAATTTTAATTTTTACATAGCCAAATATAGAAATATTTTCCTCTTTCTATTAAAAAAACACTCAACAATGTTATAAATCTACTCCTAGCGTTTACTTCCAAATATTTTAATAGCCACCTATAAAGAATTCAATTTTATTGGTTAGAAGATTGTGTGCTAACACTTTTAGCCTATGAGATGTAATTAGTAATAATTATGTGAGGTAATTACTAAGTATCTCTTTTAAAACAGTTCTTTTCCAATGCATGTGGTGATTTTGACCCAGAAAAAGTTGTTTGAAGCCCACCGTTCAATTAAGTAATGACTGGCAAGAAAGAATTAAGATGAGGGTTAAGGACTGGGTTGGGTTCTAGCCCATCTTTGCCCCTATTGGTGAATGATATTGGGTGAATCATGTCAGTGCCCTGGATTTGCCTTCTTCTGTCTTGAAAAGAGAGGTGGATAAAATAAGCTCTGAAAACATTTCTAGCACTAAAATTTCAACAGTTCGTGAATTCTTTGCTCATATTTTGATTTATTTAAATCATTTTCTAATCACAGTAAATAATTTTTATAGTTTTTTTTCATCATTTTAAATTGTTTTTATATTACAGCTGTCCCATTGTTTCCCCCATTGTTTCCTCACACCCCGCCCACCCCTTCTCCCACAGTCAATCCCCACCATGTTGTCCATGTCCATGGGTCATTTATACTAGTTCCTTGATTAGACCCTTCACCTTCTTACCCCCCTTCCCTCCTCCCCCTCCTGCCTTGTCACTGTTAGTCTGTTCCTTGTTTACATGCCTCTGGTCCAATTTTGCTCATTTGTTTGTGTTGTTCATTAGTTTCCTGTATTAGGTGAGGTCATATGGTATAAGTATTTTGTTCCCTGGCTTATTTCGCTAAGCACAATTCTCTCTAGTTCCATCCATGTTCTTGCAAATGGCAGGAGTTCCTTCTTTCTTTCTGCTGCATAGAATTCCATTGTGTAAATGTACCACAGTTTTTTGATCCACTCATCTACAGATGGGCACTTAGGCTGTTTCCAGCACTTAGCTATTGTAAACAGTGCTGCAATGAACATAGGGGTGCATAGGTTCTATTGAATTGGTGTTTCAGGGTTCTTCGGATATAAATCTAGCAATGGAATTGCTCGTTCAAAAGGCAGTTCCATTTTTAGTTTTTTGAGGAAATTCCATACTGTTTTCCATAGTGGCTGCACCAGTCTGCATTCCCACCAGCAGTGCACTAGGGTTCCCTTTTCTCCACATCCTCACCAGCATGTGTTATTTGTTGATTTGTTGATGATGGCCGTTCTGACAGGAGTGAAATGGTATATTATTGTGGTTTTAATTTGCATCTCTCTGATGGCTAATGATGTTGAGCATTCTTTCATATGCCTATGGACTCTCTATATGTCCTCTTTGGAGAAGTGTTTGCTCAGGTCCTTTGCCCATTTTTTAATTGGGTTGTCTGTCTTCTTGGTGTTGAGTTGTATAAGTTCTTTATATATTTTGAAGATCAGTCCCTTGTCTGAGGTATCATTGGCAAATATGTTTTCCCTTATGGTTGGTTCCTTTTTCATCTTGCTGATGTTTTCTTTTGCTGAGCAGAAACTCTTTAGTTTGATGTATTCCCATTTGTTTATTCTTTCTTTTATTTCCCTTGCCTTAGGAGATATATCAGTGAAAATATTGCTACGTAGGATATCTGAAATTTTCCTGCCTATGTTTTCCTCTAGGACTTTTATGGTGTCATGGCTTACATTTAAGTCTTTGATCTATCCTGAATTTATTCTGCTGTATGGTGTAAGTTGGTGGTCTAGTTTTATTATTTTTTTTGCATGTTCTTGTCCATTCCTTCCAGCTCTAAATTTTATTTTAATATTATGAATTATGGCTAAAAGTAATAATAGACTAAAGTTTTTTGTCAGTAATCTCTAATTCAGACTTCACATTCATTTTAAAGTATTGTCCAAATATATTTTTTATTCTTATTAGAACTTTTCTCCTTAGCCAAAAATATTACTGTATTTCTAATATAGAGATACACATCTATATCTATATATATATTTCTAAAGATAAATTAATAAAAACTTCTTCCTTCCTCATATTTTTAAACCAGTTATTAACTTGCATACTTTCTTTTTTAAACTCATTGATTGATTTTCTATTACAGCTGTTCCACTTTTTCCCTCATTGCTCCCCACCTCACCCAGCCCACCCCTTCTCCCACAGTCTCCACCCCGTTGTCCATGTCCATGGTCATTTATACTAGTTCCTCGACTGGACCCTTTTCTTACTTAGCCCCCTTCTCCCCACCACTTGGTAGTTAACTGTTAGTCTGCTCCTTGTTTACATGCCTCTGGTTCAATTTTGCTGCTTTGTTTATGTTGTTCATTAACTTCCTGTATTAGGTGATATCATATGGTATTTTTTTTTGTTCCCTGGTTTATTTCATTAAGCATAATTCTCTCTAGTTCCATCCATGTTCTTGCAAATGGCAGGAGTTCCTTCTTTCTTTCTGCTGCATAGTATTCCATTGTGTAAATGTACCACAGTTTTTTGATCCACTCATCCACAGATGGGCACTTAGGCTGTTTCCAGCACTTGGCTATTGTAAATAGTGCTGCAACGAACACAGAAGTACACAGGTTTTTTTTTTTTTATCTTTTATTTTTTTTGTTTTTCAATTACAGTTGTCCCATTTTTCCCCCATTGCTCCCCTCCACCCAGCCCACCTCTTCTCCCACAATCATATCCCTCCCCGTTGTCTATGTCCATGAGTCATTTATACACGTTCCTTGACTAAACCCTTCCCTTACTTATCCCCCTTCTTTCTCTCCCCCCTCCCCCCTATTGACTGCTATTCTGCTCTTTGTTCTATTTAGTTCGTTTGTTTGTGTTGTTCTTTAGTTTCCTGTATTAGGTGATATCATATGGTATTTTGCTTTCTTTGCCTGGCTTATTTCGCTAAGCATAATTCTCTCTAGTTCCATCCATGTTATCACAAATGGCAGGAGTTCCTTCTTTCTTTCTGCTACATGGTATTCCATTGTGTAAATGTCCCACAGTTTTTTGATCCACTCATCTACAGATGGGCACTTAGGCTGTTTCCAGCACTTAGCTATTGTAAACAGGGCTGCTATGAACAAAGGGGTACATAAGTTCTTTTGAATTAGGGTTTTAGGATTTTTCGGGTATAATCCTAGCAGTGGAATCGCTGGTTCAAAAGGCAGTTCCATTTTTAGTTTTTTGAGGTAATTCCATATTGTTTTCCATAGTGGCTGTACCACTCTGCATTCCCACCAACAGTGCAGTAGGGTTCCCGTTTCTCCACATCCTCGCCAGCACTTGTTGTTTGTTGATTTGTTAATGATGGCCATTCTGACTGGTGTGAGGTGGTATCTCGTTGTGGTTTTCATTTGCATCTCTCTGATGGCTAATGATATTGAGCATTTTTCCATACATCTATGGACCTTCTGTAGTCCTCTTCGGAGAAGTGTTTGTTCAGGTCCTTTGCCCATTTTTTAATTGGGTTGTTTGTTTTCTTCATGTTGAGTCGTATAAACTCTTTATGTATTTTGGAGATCAGTCCCCTGTCTGTGATATCATTGGCAAATATATTTTCCCATATGGTTGGTTTCCTTTTCATCTTGCTGATGTTTTCTTTTGCCGAGCAGAAACTCTTTAGTTTGATGTATTCCCATTTGTTTATTCTTTCTTTTATTTCCCTTGCCTTAGGAGATATATCAGTGAAAATATTGCTATGTAGGATATCTGAAATTTTCCTACCTATGTTTTCCTCTAGGACTTTTATGGTGTCATGGCTTACATTTAAGTCTTTGATCTATCCTGAGTTTATTCTGCTGTATGGTGTAAGTTGGTGGTCTAGTTTTATTATTTTTTTTGCATGTTCCTATCCAGTTCTCCCAGCACCATTTGTTGAAGAGGCTCTTTTCATTTCATTTTATGTTCCTTCCCCCTTCGTCAAATATTAGTTGACCATATAGACCTGGGTTTATTTCTGGGCTCTCTGTTCTGTTTCATTGATTTATATGTCTGTTCTTATGCCTACAAGACACTTTTGATTACAGCAGCTTTGTAGTATAGTTTGACATCAGGTATTGTGATTCTTCCTACCATGTTCTTCTTCCTTAAGATGGCTGTGGCTATTCAGGGTCTTTTTTGGTTCCATATATATTTTTGAATTATTTGTTCTAGGTCTGTGAAATATGTCACTGATATTTCAACAGGGATTGCATTGAATCTATAAATTGCTTTGGGTAGTATGGACATTTTAATGATGTTGATTCTTCCCATCCATGTACATGGCATATGCTTCCTTTCGTTTGTATCTTCCTTAATTTCTTTCTTCAATGTTATGTAGTTTTTCAAGTACAGGTCTTTTATCTGTTTGGTTAATTTTATTCCTAGGTACTTTATTTTTCTTGTTGCTATAGTAAATGGGATTTTTTTTCTAGTTTCTATTTCTGATATTTTACTGTTGGTGTACAGAAATGCCTTCGATTTCTGAATATTGATTTTGTACTCTGTTATTTTGCCAAATTCACTTATTAGTTTTTTTGTGGAGTCTGTAGGGTTTTCTAGGTACATTGTCATGTCATATGCAAATAATAACAGTTTTACTTCCTCTTTTTCCAATTTGGATGCCTCTTCTTCCTTTTTTTTTTTTTTTGTCTGATTGCTGTGGCTAGAACTTCCAAGACTATGTTGAGTAAGAGTGGAGAGAATGGACAGCTTTGCCTTGTTCCTGATCTCAAAAATCATTGAGTATGATGTTTTCTTCAGGTTTCTCATATATGACCTTTATTATGTTGAGGTATGCTCCCTCTATTTCCATTTTGCTGAGTGTTTTCATCAACAATGGGTGATGTACTTTATCAAATGTTTTTCTGCATCTGTTGATATGACCATGTGGTTTTTGTCTTTCACTTTGTTTATGTGGTGTATTACACTTATTGATTGCAAATATTAAACCATCCTTGCATTCCTGGGATGAATACCACTTGATCATGGTGGATGGGCTTTCTAATGTGTTGCTGGATCCAGACTGCCAATACTTTGTTGAGGATTTTAGCATCTATGTTCATCAGCGATATTGGCCTGTAGTTTTTTTCTTTGTTGTGTCTTGACCTGGTTTTGGAATTAGGATAATACTGGCTTCATAGAAAGAGTTTGGGAATCTTCCCTCTTCGTGGATTTCTTTGGAATAGTTTGAGAAGGATAGGCGTTAGTTCTTCCCTAAATGTTTTGTAAAATTCACCTGTGAAGCCATCTATCCAGGGCTTTTGTGAGCTGGGAGTTTTTGATTACTGCTTCAATTTCATTAGTTATTAATGGTCTAGTCAGGCTTTCTGCTTCTTGATTCAGTTTTGGAAGATTATATGTTTCCAGAAATTTGTCCATTTCATCTAGGTCATCAAATTTCTTGTGATACATTTGTTCATAGTAGTTTTGGGGTATCAGTTGTGAGTTCTCCTCTTTTGTTTTTGATTTTGTTTGTTTGGATCCTCTCTTTTTCTTGATGAGCCTGGTTAAAGGCTTGTAGATTTTGTTTATTTTTTCAAAGAACCAGGTTCTACTTTTGTTGATCTTTTGAATTGTTCGTTTAGTCTCTATGTAATTTAATTTTGCTCTGATTTTGATGATTTTCTTCCTTCTACTCACTCTGGGTTTTGTTTGTTATTGTTGTTCTAGTTCTTGTAGCTGTAGGGTTAGATTTTTTATTTGAGATTCTTCTGCCCTTTTTAGGTAAGCCTTTAATGCTACAGACTTTCCTCTCAGGACTGCTTTCACCGTGTCCCATAGGTTTTGAGCTTTTGTATGTTCATTATCATTTGTTTCCAGAAATCTTTTGATTTCTTACTTGATGTCATTGTTAACCCATTCATTATTTAATAGCATGTTATTCATTCTCCATGAGCTTGAATGTTATTGAGTTTTTTTCTTGAGGTTGATTTTCAGTTTCAAGGATTTGTGATCTGAGAAGATGCTTGATATCATTTCAATTTTCTTGAATTGGTTGAGGCTCATTTTGTGTCCTACCATGTGGTCTGTCTTTAAAAATGTTCCTTGTGTATTTGAAAAGAATGTATACTTTGCTTATTTGGGGTGAAAAGTTCTATAACTATCAACTAAGTCCATTTTATCTAGAGTGTTGTTCAATGCCTCAATGCTTAGTGTTTTTTTGCTTTGAAGATCTGTCCATTGTTGACAATGGGGTGTTAAAGTCTCCTACTATGAATGTGTTGCTGTCAATATCCTTCTTGACATCCTTTAAGATTTTCCTTATATATTTGGGTGCTCCTGTATTGGGTGCATATATGTTTATGAGGTTATATCTCCTTTATGGGTTGTTCCCTTAAGTATTATAAAATGTCCTTCTTTGTCTCTTTTAATGGCCTTTGCTGTGAAATCTGTTTTGTCTGATATAAGTATTGCTACTTTTGCTTTTTTTCATGTCCATTTGCTTGAAATATTTTTTTCCATCCCTTCACTTTTAGTCTGTGTAAATATTTTGTTCTGAGGTGGGTCTCTTGTAGACAGCATATATGTGGGTCATACTTTCTAATCCAGTCAGCTACCCTATGTCTTTGATTTGTGCATTTAACCCATTTACATTTAAGGTATTTTTGGTAGGTACTTATTCATTGTCATTTTTAACCTTTCTGCCTGTGTTCCTCTCTGTCTTTCTGTTTCTTCATCTTCTCAAAGCAGACCCTTTAACATCTCTTGCAGTACTGGTTTGGTGAAGATGTATTCTTTTAGCCTTCTTTTGTATGGGAAACTCTTTATTTCACCTCCCATTTTGAATGGAGCCTTTCTGGGTAGAGTAGTCTTTGTTGTAGGCTTGGAATATTTTTTTGCTATTCCCTTCTGTCTTGTAGTGTTTCTGTTGAGAAATATGATTATAGACTTATTGGAGCTCGCTTGTATGTTATTAGTTGTTTCTCTCTTGCTGATTTTAGGTTTCTCTCTTTGTCTTTGAGTTTTGCTGTTTTAATTATGATGTGCCTTGGAGTGGGCTTATTTGGGTTCATCTTCATTGGGACACTCTGTGCTTCCTGGACTTGCATGACTTTTTCTCTCATTAAGTAAGGGAAGTTTTCTGTTATTACTTTTTCAAACAGGTTTTCTATCCCTTGCTTCTTTTCTTCTCCTTCTGGTATTCCTATGATACAGATATTATTACTTTTTATGGTATCCTCCATCTCACTGATTCAATCTTCTGCTTCCTCTAGCATGCTTTTGATTCCTTCTACTGTGTTCTTCAATTTAGAACTTCTATTTCTCGTTTCCTCCTGGCTATTATTGATAGCTTCTATGTCTTTTTTAAAGCTGGTGTAATTCTCAGTAAGTTCCTTGTAGTTTCCCTGGAGTTCTTTGTTGTTTTCTTTGAGCACATGCATGAACAATGATGACCTCATGGTACTAATCAGTGGGGGAAGTAGATGCCACTGAGTGAGCATGTGTACCATGTGGCCATCACATTCGAAATGACCGAGCAAGTAGAGCTACAAATCTGCATCAAATTTTGCATTAAGCGTGAACATTCCTGTTGGAAAATATTTGGATGATTCAGAGGCTTTCAGCAATAGTACAATGAGTGCAGCACAAATAAAAGTATAGCACAATGCTTTTAAGGCGGTCGAGAGTCTTTTGAAAGTGATTCACATTCTGGAAGGCCTGCAACAAGCAGAACATTTGAGAATGTTGAACTTGTATGGGCTGCAATCAACAGAGATTGGTAACTGACAGTGTAAGAACTAGAAGCTGATCTGGGGATTCCAAAACTACTCTGTCTGAGATTTTGATGAAGGCTCTTGGCATGAAATATGTGGTAGCAAAATTCATTCCATAGCTTCTGCTACCAGAGCACTAGGAATATTGTGCTGCAGTTACTAATGACTTGATTCAAACCACTACCAATGAAGCAAATTTCCTTAAGAAGGTCATAACCAGATATAAATCATCGGTCTATGGCTATGATCCAGAAATGAAGGTCCATTCATCCCAATGTAAGTCACCTGGTTTTCGGTGCCTGAAGAAGCAGCTTCAAAGTTGCAACAAGATCAAGACCATGTTAGCTGTGTTTTTTGATTAGGAAAATGCTTCTTATCATGAGTATACCCTTCCAGGAAAAACAATGAATAAGGAGTCCTATTTCAATGTTCTTCATTGGTTCAGAGATGCAATATGACTAAAACAGCTGCAGCGATGAGTAACTGGTGATTGGCAGCTCCATCACAACAACATGCCTGCTCATGCATCTTGTCTCATGCAGAACTTTTTGGAAAAATATCAAATCAGCCAGGTGACTCAGCCCCACTACAGCCCAGCTTTGGCACCCTGCAACTTCTGGCTTTTCTCAAAACTAAAATCACCTTTCAAAGGGAAGCGATATCAGACCATCCATTAGATTCAGGAAAATATGATGGAGAAGCTGATGATGATTCCAACACAGGATTTTGCAGAACGTTTGAACAGTGGGAGAGATGCTGGGAGAACTATGTGAGGTCCCAAGGTGCCTACTTTGAAGGGGATTGAGGCGTCATTGTCCTATTTACAATGTTTCCTGTATCTTATATCTTCTTCAGTAAATGTCTCTATTTCTCATATTACGTGGCTGGATACGTTGCAGACAGACTTCATATAACCCAATAAAAATTGGTAGGATTTGAGCAGAGACATCACTAAAGAAGAAATATAGATGCCCAAAACATGAAAAGATGCTCAACATCATTAACAATTAAGAAAATGCAAATTAAAGCCACAATGAGATATCACTTTACACCCGAAAGAATGGCTAAAATTGGAAAAAAGTTGACTGTAGCAAGTGTTGGGAAAGAGATGAAGGAACCAGAAATCTCATACACCATCAATGGGAATGTAAAATGGTACAACTGCTTTGGAAAACTGGCAGTTTCTTAAAAAATTAAATACAACTTATCTATGTATAGCCCAAGAAAGAAAAGAAAACACGTATGTTTATAGAAAGATTTTTTTAAGTATATTTTATTGATTATATTGTTACAATAGTTCCAATTTTTTCCCCTTTGCTCCCCTCCGCCCAGCAACCCCCTTCCCCGACAATCCCCTCCCCAAGTCCATGCCCATGGCTCACCCTTTCATATATTCTTCTTCTTTTTTTTTAAATAATTAATTAATTAGTTAAAGATTTTAACAATAAAAAATAACAATCTCTCCTTCTCAGACTTGAGATCCTTTACAATCTTATAAAGGACAATGGATGAAGGTCTCGGGCTCCTCTAGCTGCTTCAGGCTGGACATGGTCATCGTCCTACCTACCCTTGGGTCAAGAAATCCCTAATAAGAGTGGAGGTGTGGAGGGGAGGGTGGCCTTCCCACAAGGGGAAGGATCATGCAGACTCCAAGTTGGTTGGCTGTCTCTGGACAATGGCATGCTTGGTATTCTGGGGGCAGCAGGGTTAAAGGACATCATTTAATCCGTAACCACTGTCCAAAACCCTTTTGTCCATTATACTTAGTTTGGACTGAGGGAAATATTTTAGGTATCCCCCCTCTCAGGCCTCTGGGTTCTTTCTGTCCAAGCCATTAGGATAGAAAAGAGAAACCAGTTTTAAAGTGAAGCCCACAGACCACCCCATTCTTCACCAACCCAGCCACTTAGTTCAGCCAAACCATTGAGTCTCAGGAGGCAGCGATGCAGACAGGATTAAGTGAGGCCTATACGTACAGACAATCACTCAGGTAATGAGATCGTATGCTTATGCCCTTTGAAAACAGAAAACACATGTTAATTTATGTAACATAACCCACATACAAGTCTCTAAATCTGTAGGACTGTCTTATCAGAAAGACATCTAGTTGCAAGGCATTTGATATTCTTCTTGCCTGTAAATTAAACATCTTTGATAATGCCACAGACATCGTTTAACTTTCAAATGAAAACCTATTTTAAATGAAAAGAAACTTCAAAGACGGTTAGCTGCACTGCTTTATAGTCTACCACTGGGCATTGTGATATTCCTTGAATCTTGATTTTTCTCCCTAAGATTACCCTCCTTGTCATTAAAGGGACTGCATTAAGTTCATTTTTAATTTATCCTGTTCATTTGCATAAACACAACAAGAGCAGCAAATGATCACTTATGATCTTTAGTTCTGCTTTGCTGGAACTTACGCAAGGAACATTTAGGGTGACCTTCAGTCTGCCCTTCAGGGCACAGAAGCTGAGCCACATACCTGGCATTCAGCCTTGCCTGTAAACACCTGTCTTTTCCAGGTCCTTCTGCTTTTCCATTGTGCCTTATGGTCCCTTCTAGCCATCTTTCAGGAAAACAACCTTCGTTCCTTCCCTGGAAAGATTGCTATGGACCGCTCATCCATCCAAGGTACCAGGCCTTTTATCTCGTGGACTTTTATTACTTTTGAAGGTCAGTCCCAGTTGCTCAGGGCTTTTTGGTAACAACCAAAGCCGAAGCATGTCTCCTTTAGGCATGACATTCCAGTCAAAGTCTTAGTCAAGAAAAATCGTTATTAACAACTGGTCTTATTAGTTTTATGCAAAGAAACTTAGGTCATTACTTACTTCTTTAGAATGCCAAATTCTAGAGGGATCAGATAGGGAGAAAATATATACAGTGTGAAGGAAAATCCTTGTCCTTCTAATATTCACTGAACTTGCATTTCTATTCTTTTTATTTTTATTTTTCCCCCCACTAAAAATTTTTCTGTTTGTTTGTTTTTCCATTACAGTTGTCTCACTTTTTTCCCCCTCTTGCTTCTCTGCACCCTGTCCCTCCCTTCTCCCACATTCAGTCCCCACCCAGCTGTCCATGTCCATGGGTCATTTATACATGTTCTTTGACTAGACCCTTCCCTTTCTTACCACTTCTCTCCCTCCCATCTCCCCCTTTGTTACTGTTAGTTTATTCCTCGTTTACATACCTCTGGTTCAATTTTGCTCATTTGTTTGTGTTGTTCATTAGTTTCCTTTAACAGGTGATATCATAAGGTAATTTTCTTTTGTTGCCTGGCTTATTTCGCTAAGCGTAATTCTCTCTAGTTCCAATCATATTGTTGCAAATGGTAGAAGTTCCTTCTTTCTTTCAGTACTTATTCATTGTCATTTTCCCCCTTTGTACTCATGTTCCTCTCTGTCTCTGTTTCTTCATCTTCTTAAAGCAGACCCTTTAGCATCTCTTGCAATGCTGGTTTGGTGGAGATGTATTCTTTTAGCCTTCTTTTGTCTTGGAAACTCCTTATTTCACCTTCCATTTTGAATGAGAGCCTTGCTGGGTAGAGTATTCTTGGTTGTAGGCCTTTGTTTTTCATTACTTGGAATATATTTTGCCATTCCCTTCTGGCTTGTAGTGTTTCTGCTGAGAAATCTGATGATAGCCTTATTGGAGCTCCCTTGTATGTTATTAGTTGTTTCTCTCTTGCTGCTTTTAGGATTCTCTCTTTGTCTTTGAATGTTGGCATTTTAATTATGATGTGTCTTGAAGTGGGCCTGTTGGGGTTCATCTTCATTGGGACCCTCTGTGCTTCCTGGACTTGCATGATTCTTTCTCTCTTCATGTTAGGGAAGTTTTCTGTCATTAGTTTTTCAAAGAGGTTTTCTATTCCTTGCTCTTCTTCTTCTCCTTCTGGAATTCCTATGATACGGATATTATTACGTTTCATGTTGTCCTGCAGCTGTCTTAGAGCCTCTTCAGTCTTGTTCAGCCTTTTTTCACTTTGTTGCACTGTGAGTTTTTGTCTACGTTGTCCTCCAGCTCGCTGATCTGATTTTCTGCTTCCTCTAGCCTGTTTTTAATTCCTTCTACTGTGTTCTTCAATTCAGAGATCGTATTCTTCATTTCCTCCTGGCTCTTATTGATAGCTTCCATGTCCTTTTTGATGCTGGTATAATTCTCAGTAAGTTTCTTATAGTTCTTCTGGAGTTCACTGTAGTTTTTCTGGAGTTCTTTGTAGTTTCCGCTGAGCTCATTGAGCTTCTCCATAATACATGCTTTCAATTCCATATCTGATAGTTGGCTCCCCTCTATTTCATTTAGCATTCTTTCTGGGGACTCTACCTTTCCTTTCGATGGGGGGTTGTTTCTCTGTCTCCCCATTTTTGTGACTCCTATTGTTTGTTGGTGCTTCTTAGAATGCTCTGCACTTCCTGAATCTGCCCCTGGTGGCATCAGATCCTGTACCAGTCTGGGCCTAGGCAGCCTGTTGGAGACTTTCAGGGATCTATTGCCTTTGTCTGGCTTGTTGTTAATCTATTCAATCTGTGATTAGCTGTCAGGCTTAAGGACCGTGGGTGTGGGAGCTTAATTCCTGTAGGCAGGGCCTTTGCTTCCCCTCAGGCTGACGCCAGTTGGCCGGGAATGGTCTGCCTGCAGTGTGGGGATGAGTCAGCACTGGGACCCGGCCGGCCGCTTCCCCAGCTCTCCCCTCAAAGCCACCACACCAAACTCTCCCCAAGCGTCTCCAGTCCTCTCTGCCTTCCCTCTGCTTGAGCCTAGGGTAAGTGGGGGCCAAAATATTTTTGTATGTGATCCGCTTAAGAGCTCTTTTTCTCCAGCTGTTTCTCTCCGGCTAGCAAGGAACCCTGTGGCTTTTCGCTTTTCTCAGCTGGATACTATTTTACTTTCCACTCTGTTGCTGTAGGCTGGGGAGCCCAGCTGGGGGTTTGGACCCTGCCCTTCTCAGGGGGAATCCCCAGCTGCTGATCTGTTTCTCAGTCCCTTCAGCTGCCACCCGTGTGAGCCCAGCCAGCCCTTCCACGTCTCCGCACTCCCTACCGGTCACGTTGTGATGTAGTGGCCTTTTCTGTCTCTCCGTGGTTATAAGACTTCTCTCCAGCTGGTGTTCGGTTGGTTATTCCAGATGATTTCTCCAAAATTACGTTGTAAATCCAAAGTAGTTCTGGGAGGAAGTTAGTGTAGCTTCCACTTACTCCTCCGCTATCTTGTTTCTCTATAGAAAGATTTGTACATACATGTTCATAGCAGCTTCATGAATAAAAATAGGAAACTGGAAACATCTCAAGTGACCACCCATTCACTGATGAACGAATAAGGAATTCTGCTATGTCCATATAATGAGATTAAATGAGAGTGTCTTTCATTTTTTCTGGCACATGGCACCACGAGCAGCAAAGTCTCCCATGACACCCTCTACAAGGTGGTGGGAAGTCCTGCAGGGGAACCAGCACAAGTACTGGGAGTTTTTGGAGACAGTGGAGCTGCAGATCAGCTTGAAGAACTGTGACCATCACACAAATTCTCTTGGGCACTGTTGAGCTTAAATCCACTCCCTGCCCCAAGCTCTCCATGTGTGTTCTGATGGACCAGCAGCACTGTGACAAGGACAAGGCCATGGATATCCCCTACCCCCACCATGGACATCAAGGTGCTGAAGCACTGCCCAAGAATCTGGCCAAGAATACATCTTTTTGGCTTCAGAATTCTCATCAAGCAGATCCCACAAATCCTGGGCCAAGGCCTGAATAAGGCTGGCAAAGTCCCTTTTTGGTGACTCACAGTGAGAATGTGATGGCAAAGTCGATAAAGTAAAATCTACAGTCAAGTTCCAGATGAAGAAAGTGCTATATCTGGCCGTAGCTATTGGCCATGTGATGGCCATGGACAGGTGATGAGCTTGTGTACAACATCCACTTAGCTGTCAATGTCCTAGTGCCATTGCTCAGAAAGAACTGGGTTTTGTACATCAAGAGCATGGGCAAACCCTGGCACCTGTACCAAGGTACAGCTTAATGAGCCATACTGCTACCATTTGAAAGAAGAAATTAAATGAATAAGTAGGAATACCTGGAATAAAAGAAACAAAATATTGATATACACAAACATAGAAGAATTTCAAAATAATTATGCTGAGTGAAAGAAGCAAAACAAAAGAGAGTAGATATTATATGATTCCATTTATATGAAATCCTATCGATGAGAATATATAGTGATAGAAAGCAAATTAGTGGTTGTCTGGTGAGGAAAGAATTAGAAAGGCATGAGGAAATTTTTTAAGGTGACAAGTGTGTTCATTGTATTGATCGTGGTGATGGTTTCATGGATACTTGCATATGATGAAAGTTATTAAATGGTATAGTTAGATATATGCAGCTTATTTTAGGTCCATTTTACCATCAATAGACCATAAAATAGGCTCAGATATAATGTCTTCTGATGTACCTCAACAGATAAATGTACTAAAAACAAAGTAACTAACATCAGCATTTTTAAGTCAAAGACTTTGCCAAGTTTCCAGGCCTTTTATTTTCCTTGTTTTTAATGAACAGCTCAGTTACTGATGTTACTTATGCATAAAGAAAACACTTCTTAATCATGGCACATATATACCAGTGTTTGCATATCATATGTCTCTTGCATTAAAATTTTTGATTAACCCCAGAATGACTTCACTGATATCACCCAATATGGTGAGAAATTAATCTCTTAGGTATAGAGAGGAATGTTGGGTGTGTGGGACTTTTCTCTAGACCTAGAAAATAAAAAGCACTTAAGATTCTCTAAGATGTGATCTTAGAATAATTTCACTCTGATATTGTTTGCAATATCAGAAATAAAACTTCTCACCTTTGATAATCAGACATTTTAAATATGACCTCTCCTATCCTGCTCCTGAACTAATGTAAATAAACATCTTATAATCTTTAACTTCAGATGAGAGTTGCCTCAAGGCAGTCATGCATGAGGTCACACGTACTGTGTCTTCTGTTAGTACTACCCCTTCCCCAAACATTTTCAAAATTGCTGTTTGGTAGAGCCATCTCTGAGCCAAAAGGAAAATTGGTCTCTTCATTAGTTACAAATCACCAAAAATGTTATTACAAAGTTAGATAGCAGATCTGGCTCCACATCATTTCAGAGTATTTTTAAAAATCTTCTAAAATTAATTTCCCCAAACAAAATTTTGCAATAATATTTTGAAAAAAAATTCTATTCTTATTTGGCTAGTAGGTTGCTTAACCAATGCTGTGATGCAGAGACATGTCTTTTTATTTTTGAAAATTAAGAAATTGGACATTTAATTTTTACATGTAAAAATTGGCATTAATACATTAGTTCTTTATGGAGGAATGAAGACTTAAAATACATTATATCATAATACAACATTAATAAAAATAGGACTACATAGGTCATTTTAGTTAACTCCTACAATTTAACTGTAAGAAAATAAACTCTTCTTGATTCAAATTAGTGAAACCTTAAAAGAGATTGTCTAGAGGACAGCATTGAAGAGGACAGTGTCATTTTTAGACACATTCTGAAATTCAAACTCATTTTGCAGCAGAATTAAAGAATAATATTTTAATTAAATTCATTTCTCAAAAACCTGTCAGATCTTTATTTCTTTGGGAGATACTTTTACAAATTATCTGCTCAATTTTCCAGGTTAAAACTTAATTCACTTTTGTTAAGAATGTGGTGGAACCTCAGTTATCAAACATAATTTGTTCCAGAAAACTGTTCAAGAAGCAATTTGTTCAAAAACCAAATTTCCTTTGTTTGTCACCTGAGAGACGTGTGACTGATCATATAGGTATCAGCATAAAAGGGCTGTCAGGTGGAGAATTGAGACCTGAAGTTTTATTAGACAACCAAGACATTTTTCTACGAACAACTTGGTCAAGAACCAAACTGTTGAGAACCAAGATGTTCAAGAACCAAGATGTTCAAGAACCAAGGTTTGACTATATTAGCGATATTAAGAATGTTAGAGAGATTACATCCATTGCTTTTTCAACTTATCAGACTAAGTGAATATCTTTAAAGGTATACAATTATGACATTCCCACCTTATTTTAAGGAAGCCACTCCAAGTATCATTGATGTCATCAGAAGGTACATCTTGCTGCTTCTTAAGAAGAGATGAACAAATTAAAACTGATGCTATAAAGAATACATAATCCGAGACAGACACGCTCGATCTCCCTCCACAACTAGAAAGGAATACAACTACCTCAAAACAAAAGATAACCAGAAATTCCAGAAAATAAAACTACATGGAAGCCCAACGTATGAAGTTATAAACCAAAGGTGCTGTCTGGACAGGTAGGAGGGGCAAAATCGGAACCAGAATGGAAAGGTCGGGCAGCGCCGTTTGTGGTAGCAGTGGGGAGAGTGGTGGGGGGAGCAATCCCAGCTGCAGTCCAGCCTCAGCAGCTCGCGACCCCAACACTGGGAAAGGCAGCCCCCCCCATTGCCTCAGATGGAGAGGCCCAGAGGGCGGGGGGACGGATCCCGGTCTCCCAGCAGAGAATAACAGCAGGAATCTATCTTGGACCCCCGCCCCCACAAAAAGCGCCACAGTGCAGCAGAAAAGGCTGCGGACAGCCGCCAGTCGCCAGGTAGTGACGAGTACGGGGGGCTTTGCCCTCTGCAGCCTTCCCAGGAAGCAAAGCAAAACACAAATCTGTCAAAATGAAGCAGACAATGATTGAAATCCCGGTGATGCAGCTCACCAGGCAGTAGATGAGGAACCTGACAGACGAACAAATAGAAAACCTTTCAGAGGCTCAGTTCAGAGCTATAGTTATAAGGCAGCTTACAGAATTAACAAAAGATTTGGAACAAAACAGGGAAGGAACGAAAGCCACTCATGCTGAAACAAACAAAAACACATACGAGGCAACTGGTGAGGAAATAAAATTCAGAGATCAAATCAACAAACCAGAACATAGGAAAAGAACAGTCAACCAGTGCAGAGAGAGGAAACAAAAAGTAAGGAAAGTGGAGAGGATCAGAAACCTCTGGGACAGCTATAATAGACCAAACATTTGGATTATAGGACTGCCAGAGGGTGAAGAAGAACTAGAAATTAAAAAATTACGTGAAAAAATAATAAAGCAGAACTTCCCAAACTTGGGGAAGGAAATAGACTTACAGGTCCAGGAAGCACAGAGTTCCAAAAAAACTGGACCCAGGGAGAACCACTCCAAGACACATTATAATCAAAATGTCAAAAGTTAAAGATAAAGAGAGAATCTTAAAAGCAGCAAGAGAGAAGAAAAGAATCATGTACAAAGGGGTCCCAATTAGACTATCAGCTGATTTCTCTAGGGAGACCCTGCAGGCAAGAAGGGACTGGCAAGAAATATTCAAAGTAATGAAAATCAAAGACCTACAGCCACAAATACTCTATCCAGCGAAACTGTCATTCAGGATAGAAGGGCAGAGAAAGTGCTTCCAGGACAAAATAAAACTGAAGGAGTTCATTAGATCCAAACCACTATTATGTGAGATGTTAAAGGAACTGGTTTAGAAGAAGGAGGATCAAAACTATGAACATTAAAATGAAAACTGTATCACAAGAAGCAACAACAGAAGCTAGGGAATCAAAACAAAGGCAAACTAAATAGGCAACCAGAGTGGAAAAAGAACTATAGGTATGCGGAACATATTGGGGGGAGGTCAGCAGGGAGGGGGAAGGGGGAGAGGGAGGGAGATGGTACAGGAATTGAGAAGCATAGTAGGAGGGAATGGAATAGATAGGAAGAGGTTGAGAAGAACTATATGCACAACCAATGGACATGGACTAAAAGTGGCAGACAACTGGAGGGAGTGGGGTCACCAGGTGGAGGGGAGCAGAGGGAAGGGAAATTGGGACAACTGTAACAGAAAAATCAATAAAACATATTTAAAAAGAAAAAAAAGAATACATAATTCATTGGCGTTTCTATGTATGAGTTCAATATGTCCAGGGCCCTGTTTGGATAATTAAACTGTATGCTTACACAGATTATGAGGATTAGCAGCAGCATCCAAGCCAAAGGATGTCTCAGCCGAGGCTTTCCAGCGAAGAGTTCTTTAAAGTAATGCCCAGGCCTTTCACATGGCCAACAAAAAGCACTCCACTTGTGGAGCAGATGGTTATGCAATGAGAATGTTTGTTTTCATGGTGAGGGCCTAACAAATAGATTAATATCAGGGCTACAATGACCACCAGTATTGCAAAAAAATCACAAAATGTGGATCACCTCACTTGCATGACATTTTATTTAACATCTCTATGTCTGCTTTGTTTGGAGTATGAATGACTGCAACTGTAGGTCTTAACAAGTACAATGAGATCTCCTAATGGAGGCCTAGGATGACCGGTACAAATGCATAAGCAACAAAGTTAGCAACCTCGCCAGCACTCATTGAGAGCAATCCAGTCCATCACCACCATTCTTTAGGATTTGCAGAACCACTTTGACCTGCTTTCATGGATCCTATTCTGGTAAGTGTCAGAATAGGAAACCTTATTTTTGTTGGTTTTATTTCAAAATGTAATTTTCCCCAATAAAAATATTGGAGCTCCTAGAGAATCAAGACTAACGTAAAAGTCATATAAGCCATGCTTCTGGCTATAGCATTTGCTTCTGAAAAGCTCCTGTGAGTCACATGGTTAACAGAGGAAGAGAAACCATTGGTATTGGAGAGAGTGTGATTCAGTCTTCAGATCCCAGACTTTCACATCCCCATATAGGCTTCAGGGGCTACCACAACCCCCTCATGCCCCATCCTCACCTATGTCCAGGGGTAAGTGGGCACAGACTGGGCTGCAGCTGGACTCCTTTCCATAGGGAAGTGCCAAATTGTACCTCCCCAGGATGATCCCTGGCCATCATTGCTGCTACAACTAGGAGGAGATTGTGTTCTACTGGTACCTAGTTCTGGGCCATGTAATAATAGATGTCAGTAAATATATATATTTTTTGTGGTTGAAATGAATGTATCATTGGCTGTGAAGCTCAATTTAAAGAAGAGTTCTCATTAAGCATGTAGCCTTGCAAACTTGATTTTAAAAGTGGTCTGACTTTGTATATGTTTGCATATAATGCAGTGGGGTCCAGCAAGGTCTGGTTTTAGATGCTTAGGCCAGAAAATTGCAACCCAAGAGACAGTAAAGAGCCATTATAGAATGCACCTCTAATTGTTGGTGAGGTGGATGTTAAAACACAGGCACAGTAGTTTCAATGCAATGTGCTATGGTAAGAGAGCTTTAGCCATTGAAGTGTTTAAAGCATCCTTTGATCTGATCTGATATTACTGAATTGTCAGTTTGGCCTTTATGTTTGATGCCTGAGAATATTCTGTGTTCAATGTGCTCTTATAGGCAATATTTCCTGCAGAAAACAGTGAGAAGCTTTAATGAAAACATTTTGTGGATTTTCCCATCAGTCGAATTTCTTGTTTCTTCCTGATCAGTTTCCTTGGACACACACAACATGTTCATTTTTACACAAATAATATGTTGGTGGCAATGCAAGTGGAAATATGAAATCTAAACAGCACAGGTGCAGAACAGGAGCGAAAGGACATGCCATGAAAAGGGAAAATAAGAAAATAGATCCTCAGGGAAGTCTCACCCTAAGATGAAATGAACTTTTGAAATATAAAAAGACTGCAAGAAGGAAAGGTAAAATTCCAATATCTGTCTTGGGATGTGAAGAACAGCAAATGTTCTTGCTTCAATTCAAACATGGCTGGCTGACCCCAATGTCTGGCTGACCCTCACATAAGCTGGCTGACCCAAGTTTTGCCCATCCCTTGAACTAAACTTGAACCTTACATAAAACTTAAGTCATTTGGAGATCATTTGAAAATATTTTCCTCTCTTTGTGTTCTCATTTGGACTGAGAGTGCTCTGAGGAGAGCCATGTGGAACCACAGTGGAGAGAGCTCAGTTTTTCTTTTGTATGTTCTTTTATGAACACTTCCCTGCAAGTGTTAGCCAAGGAAGAAATGATGAGCATTGAGAGACCCCTTGATTCATGCAGGGTGGTGCGAGCTAATGCAGTTTCCCATTGAGGCAATGTGGTAGGGGAGGAAGCACTGGATGCACATTTAGAGTCCACAGGTCTAGTGTTCTGCCCTAAGAAGCCATTGAAAATGTGCTGCAGAATAAATGATGGAGTGGATAGATGAAGGAATGCCAGCAAGGCCTTATAAAGACATTTCACCAAACCTGAGCCTAAACTACAGTAACCAGAGATCAGGAGGTTACCATTTCCCAGGTATGGGGCAAGAAGTGGAGACTTAAGACGTAGCCCCTGCTAGGCGTTCACAATCTGAGAACTGCTGTGCAATAAACATGGAACTCCACAGGCAAGCCACAGAAGGAGCGGTCTCATGTTGGATTCCACACGAAGGAGGAGTCAGGACTCGGGCTGAGCCTTGTAGGGTAAGGAGGGTTTGGCTAGACAGAAGAGAGGGAAACAATGTATCTTAGGTAACAGGTCGCAAAAAGAACAGAAGCGGTTTAAAGCATGATGAGAACATTTGTGAGACAGCGAGGTGACCAAGATGACTGAGAGAGGCACTGGAGAGTGGTAGAGAGCACTCCGAAGTGGGCAAGGGAACAGGGCTTGGCACAGTAGGAGCACCGGGCGGAACAAGACACTATTGCTCTTGAGTTGAAGAGAGATGTCCTGGGTGACTGACCTGGCGGAGGGGGGGACCCTCCACTCACCTCTTGACCGACTCTTGCTCCTAGCGCAGCAGCTGAGTTGGGATGGAAATCCAGCAAACATTTCTGTTGCACTCCGAGGTGAACAGATCTTCAAATGTGTGGGGCAAGCCCCCGCGCACGCTCCCTTGTTCGAAAATTAACCAACACGACGAAGACAAGATCACGCACCTTCAAAACAAAACGAGTGCCCCTTCCCTCTCATATGATTTGCCAGATGACAGATGATCCCAATCCCTGTAATTACTTAGAGACTTTAATTGACTTTCAGTGGCAGTAATAAGTAACTGGAGTTCAGGCTTGTAGAATTTCCTTCCTAATTGTTGCCGTCAAACTACTCATTATAGGGATAAATAACACACCACTTTACTTAAACCATTTCCTCCACTCATGGAGCTCATGTAAATTCCAGCGGAAGGGCCCCCGCATGTGCAGGCCCCTGGAAGAGCTGTTGGGGAGGAGCATGGTGCTTGCTGTACCATTAAAAGAGCTTCTCCGGTGGGTTGGCTGTTTCATTTGAATTAGCAAGCCACAAGTTTCCAAGTCTGATGCACTTCCTAGTGCTTCGGATTTAAAAGGCTGTAGAAAGGATAATTGACCACAGCTTGTCAGCACGGGAGATTTACTGTCATTAGCATGAACTCAGATGAATTACTTTAATATCATAGCACACAAAAAAATGGCCAGATAGTTTCCTTTCCAAGTGAGTTAAGAGTACTTAAACAGTTTTTCACACTTGACTTCTGCATCTGGGTGTCAAGGAGGGAGGAAATTATAAAGGGCCCGTGAGTGGGAGTGGAAGGGATGGGTGGGGTTAACTTGGCAGAGGTAGGAAAAGGTAGATTTTCAAACTGTCAAATCAAATCCAAGTGAACAGACCACTTCAGGGTTGCTTGTTTTCAGGCTGGCATAAAAACTAAATTCACAGCCATTTAAAAAAACAGTTTTCAATATTGATTTCTATTTTTCAGTGTAGTGTTAATTTAGAAAATGCTATTACAACTTGGGTTCTTTGTGTTTTGACTCAATTATAGAGAGGAAATACTAGAAATGTTACAAGGTAGATTCTCAAGGTTTTATTATACCCTAGACACCTGTTTGGGAGAACTGACTTGTTTTATTTGGGGCAATAAAAGGGTGGCCCTTTAACATGTTCAATTTTGCTTTGTTTTTTAACCACCCTCTCTTCTGAGGATTGTAGAAAAGAGACCCAGTGCCCAGACACAAAGAAAGCCTAGAACTGGAGCAATTTATTTTCATTTTGCTTCCTCATGGTTCCTTTTGCAAACAATATTTGCCTCCTAAGTCTTAGAACCTAGGGCAAGCCGCCACCGGCAATTATGTAATTTTGATTTTCGGGAGGAGGGCTTCATTCCTGTCTGATCATTGAACCTAAACCTGCTTTGCGATCTGTCCCCTGCCACCACTAAGATGCAAACGCGTGGGCCTGGTGCCTGTTGTTATTGTAACTGAGATGGAACTAATCTCACTGGTTTCTGTGCAGCTCAGCACTGCAGGTTTATATCTGTGAATGTCATTGCCAACTACGACGGCTCAGTCTATTAGTTAGATAGTAAACATTGTTTGTTCTATTCCCTTTGTATTTCTCAAACACATTGTAGCATACCTGAAAGGTGAAAGTCACAGAAATTCCCTTCTGGCAGGAGGGAGACAATCTGTAAAATTCAACAACATATGTAGTTACTGGATATCCAACTGTTTCCTTTTCTCCACTAGTGTCATGACAATAACACAGAGGGAAATGAACATTTTATAAAATAACCTCATTTGTAGCATGTTGTTAAAAACACATAGGCAACAGTGACACTAAACAATGGCACGGCAAGCCATGTTCTTTCCGTGTGCTGCTGGCTGTCGTGATCCATGTCTAAAGGGACTGGGCTGGACTTCTCAGGCTCAGTGAGTGTTGGAATTCCAGAGACTTGGGGCTGCAGGTATGCACCCCGATGTCAGGTTTCTAACATTTTGAGTGGGTTGTTGCTTCACCTACATCTCATTAATCTGGTGATGGCTTGCCTCCAAATTGCTTTGAGTCACAGTTTGAGTTTCCTAATTCCATTTTCAGTATGCAAAAATGGAGCAGAGCTCCCAATGCCTGGGCTATTTGTCCAGACTTTGTATGTTTGTGTGTCACAGAGAAAAACATAATATTTATACTTAAAGAAAAAATGTCATTGAGAGAGGATAGAGTGAGGGTGGAGAGAGATTTGAGGAAGTAACTTCAAAGTTATTGAAACCCAATTATAAAATGCTTTCTCCTTTATCTCTACGAGGCAGGTAGTAACAGAACTGCCATTATCAATGCCAAATGTGTGTGAAATGATGGTAACTTTCATACAAGAAAAACGAAAATAGCAAGAAATAGCAGTGCACCTGACTAGGTTATATTAGCATGTGATGATTCCTTGTTGTAGTCAGGGTCCTTTTATGTTCTCCAACACAGATTGGATCCAGGCCTGACCAGGATGACATTTCCTCTTCAGTGGAGAGTCATGCATCCTGTTAATACAATCTCCATGCTCTGTCTCTCCTTGGCGTTCAGCTTTAACTGGCCCATCACATGCCTGGTGGAGTGTCTGAATCCAAGGCAGATTAGAAATGAGGAAGCAATTAGATTGGAGATGCTTGCAGAGGTGCTGGGCGGCACGAACTGGATGCTGGTCACACCTGTGGTTAAGAATGTGTGAAGTGGACTTACTCCTTTTCTAGTACCAGGATGCAGGGGGAAAGGGAGAGTTTATATTTAAATATGACCACATGCCACTTGGAAAGGCTTAACTTCTCTCTTCAGGGATGGCTTGGCCCATATGGCAGGTTATAAGAAATGTTTGAAATTTGCCAGAAAGAGAGAGAGAAAAGAAGAAAAAGAGAGAGGCAAAGAAAGAAAAAGAGAAAAAAAAGTAAAGGTTGGATTTACTTTTTGTGCCTGTTTCATTTTTTGCAATGGAATGCTAAGTGGTTGCATTGAATATTTCACTTGGTTGCATCCTAATGAGTAAATGCATTTCTGGTTGTGGTAGGCACAAGGTACGCGGGCATGTTCTCCTGGATTTCATCTGCCTTGAGGAACACACCCCCTTTCATTTTCACCTCCACTCCCTGACAGCTCAGCTCATCTTTCTGGCAGCCGAGAGACCATCCGTCACCAGCAGCCTGCCCATGAGTATTGGGGAAGGGGAGGGGGAGGTGGTAAATGTTAAATCACTAATGAGACAAGGCTGTGTGTGGAGTGACACCATTGAAAAAGCTCCAAGTCTTTTCTACAGTCATGATTTCCCCTAATCCCTGCCAAGTTAGTGGGCTTGAGTAAGCACAGAGAGGATTTTTAATCACCACAGTAGGCCCCTGAGATTCTGTGGTATGAATTCTGATGGTTGATTTTAACATATTTCAATTGGGCATTAATATTTGTATGTCCTCGATTGCTATGTGTTTCCCCCCAAATTTAAGTAGTTTTACTTTTATTCTCTTGCAAAGCAGCTTATACAATAAAAAGAGGTATAAAGAAGTAAGTGAAAATAATCTTTAATCTTACCCCCCATTGATAATCCATTAACTATTTTGATAAATATATTTCTAGGTACTTTTTCTATGTATGTAGACACACACACAGAACTACATATGCTCTTTTTTAAAAAACTCTTTTTGTCATTTAGCAACACTTCATGCCCAAATTCCCATGCCCATAACTATGTTCTACACCATTCTCTCAAATGACTTCTTAGTATTAGTTGTATGGTTTCTTTCTTCATTATTATAAAACACTATTAAATATGTCTTTGCACACATTTATAATATCTTTAGGGTAAATTTATAGAAGTAGACTTGTTGATTTGAAGATTAAAAATGTTTGAAATATGGATGTGTTCTCATATTGTCTTCTAGAAAGTCATTAATGATAAACATCATGGATGTCTTTTTTTTTTTTTAAAGAATATTTAGATTTTTATTTACTGCCTTTCCAAGGTACAGAAAAAATACCTAAATACTATGTAAAGATGCTTCAAGAAGGAAAAGGCATGCTATAATCTGATAATAATTTTGTCAAATTTATTGTCTTTTTACAGTTCCTGGATTTTAGTTATTATTTTCTGTTAAAAGTAAAATTGTGAATGGTCATTTTTTAAGTGTCTTTGTACTTTTCAGTATTATTTTGTGACTTCAAGCTGATGACGCCATGTGGGCATGGTGACTAGGACAGTTTGTAGGCAGGCATAAGATTTGTTGGACTTGCTTTGTTGTTTACATTACAAAACAGCTAGACCATTCCTATGGACAGTGTAATGTGAATGCAAGATAGAGGCCTGGGGCAGCTCATACCCATTCAGTCTAAAAATGGTGCCCCAGCCCTTGACCAGCAGCAGGCAGCATATATATTCTGACCTGCTGTGAAGACACATGCAGACAGAGATGCTCATTATTAAAGAAACATGCCCATAGTTTTGTGAATAAAGAGAAGACAGACAAACTAACAGTGTCATGGGTGGATGAGGGAGAAGTGACAGAGTCACTGTGACAGAAAAGTATGGGACACTTTTGGGTAGGGTGGGGAAAATTAGGGACAATAGCTGCTTTTCCCAGAAAGCACCAAATCAAGGCTTTTTAGACATCAACAAAATAATCAGATTAGGGCAAAGATGTAGTCCCAGTGACAAAAATGAAACTCAGACACAAAATAAACAGTTGCATAAATTCAACAAGTTTGGTTTTTCAATGTGTGTGCATGTGCGTGTGTATGTTTAGCAAGGAGTTTGCATAGAGTTCATTGTTCAGTAGCAGGAAGACATACATCATTGAGCCTTATATATTGTATTGTGAAGCTCAGTTCCTTAAATGTGAAATCATAGCCAACCCTCCTGGGTGGAAACATAAGGCGTGAGAACTAGCCCAGAACCACAGCCATTATTATCTGTTATCTGGGCCTTCATTAATATTTATGGAGCCCATAGACTAAGCACAGACCCTTCCATAACTCAGGGAACCAATAATGTGCTCTACAAATAGTTTAATCTTTGTAAATAGTTTACGCTTGGTTTTTCATGGAAAAGCAAATTTTAAAAATGTTTGAAAATCAAAAAAATAAAAATAAAAAGTGCCTCAAGATAGGCTACACAGCTTTTAAAAAGTCATTTTTTCCCCCTGAATGGAGAACCCGTGTCCTGTTCCAAAATAACCCTGCAGACAATTTTGGCTGTTCTCCCTATGTATGTGGTCCTTTATGAACCGCATCCCAGTAGAATAATTTTCCTGTCTCTCATTCTGTCTTGTTTTGTACGTGGAAGGGGACAGCCTGGTGTACGCAGGACGGTTTATGGGATTTTGAATAAGTAACTTAAACTCTTTGAGCCTCAATTAAGGACAATAATACCCATCTCTTAAGGTCTGATGAGAATGAAATTAAATATTATATGTGAAAAAGGTAAAACCAGGTATTGTACAACACGGCTGTGGTTTCAGATAAAGAAACTAAGGCTGAGGGAAGTTAAATGGGCATATAGAAAGGTGGTCATTTCCCTGCAGTGAACAGATTTCTTCACAACTCTGTGGCTTTTCTGTGTCTGTAAACGTTACCAAGCAGACACAATGCTTTTAATGAAAATGGCAAAATCCTTTCACATGTCTGGTGTTCTCATCTTCCCTGAATTCTTTAACATTTCTTGCTTTCAAGTAGCTGATGTCATTGAACCATGACGGTCTGTCAATCTTAGTTTCAGCAATGAAGGCAGAGGGTGGACATTTTCTAGCAGTTCACAAGCTGTCTCAGGGGTGCCTTAGTGTCTCAGAGTCACTGTGTGCCTTGAAAGCCCTTTGTGGCTATTTCTGGAATTAGTGCCAGTGCTTAATTCACACGAGTGTGTGAATACTCCAGCCTTTTCTGGTTTCCCGTTCAGTCACCAGCTAAAGATGGCTGCCTACTTGTAGACTCATTAAGAGCAATATGGTGACAAAATATGATGGTTCACTTTCCTGTTTTGCCCCTTCATGCATCAACCTGATCTCCTTTTCTTCCTCCTATGAAGACCTACCCTTTCTCTCCTCACCCATTGCCTGTTTGATGCAAAATGTGTTCCTCAGTGAGCCCAGTGGCCTGGTTACATCAAGGCAGGAGATACCCAAGACTCAAATCAAAAGCATTAATTGCAAGAATGGGAAAGTTATCACATACTCAGAATGACTTTCTAATAAAAACTCATTGAAAGAAATTAATTTTTTTCCTGATGATTTACTTTTCTGCCTGGAGAAGACTTAAGTTTTGACTGTTTACAAAGCCCCTACTGCTGGCTATGGCTGTTGGCCAGACCAATAATAGCTAGTACTTATATTATTAGTGCTTGCTATGTGCATGGAGCTTTCCTGAACATTATAACACATTAGCTTGTTCAATGCCTACACCAAACTACTTTGTAATCTTAAGGAATCTGGGGCCAGGAACTGTGGTCAGAGCTGTGATAGAGTCAGACTGTGGGGACTTTGAGTACCAAATGATGGTTCTCAAGAAGGGGGAATTTTGGCAATGTCTGGAAACATTTTTGGTTGTCTCAACTGTGGGAGTTGCTACTGGCATCTAGTGAGTAGAGATAAAGGATGCTTCTAAACATCCTACAATGCACAGGTCCATCCCCAACAACAAAGAGCCATTCAGCTAAAAGTGTCACTAGTACGACACTTGAGAAACCCTGATGCCACATGATTTAAGTGCTCTTGTCCTCATTGCCTAAATTCCAATCCTGCTTCTGCAGCTTACAAGCTATGAATCCTGCTTAACTTACATGTTTCAGTTATCTTATCTTTAAAATGAGATGACTATAATATAATATGTCATGGGGTTGATGTCATAATTGAATGTATTAATACACATAAAATGCTTAGCTCAGTATCTGGCATGAAGTAGGTGCTCGATATGTTAGTTGCTATTTTATTGTATGGAGCCCTTCTAGCCTTAGGGACACAAGCTAGGCTTCTCTTTAGTCTTGAGAAGATACTTTCAGTTCATGTCATCCAAGGGAATACTTTTTCTTCATCTTAATCCTGAGATGAATGTCCTATCTTCATCCACTAGGAAGTTCAGGAGGAGTTATCTTTGTTTCACTTAAATGGCTTTCTCACATTTTCTTCTGCATCTTGCTTTAGAAAACAAAGTCAACGTTTTTTTCTCATGCAGTTACATTTTCCATGCCTTCCTTCCATGTTTCACAGTTTCCATGCCTACCTTCCAAGGACTAGGCTGTCCACCTGTTCCCCCTGCATCATCATGCCATATGTTATGTTTAGTGATGAGAGAGCCTGTTATGACTACATCCATGTATACAGGCACCCATCAGGGATGTATGTTCTCAGCATGTAGAGAAGGAAAACCATGTCTCTTTGGTCATCAGGTGGAATTATGGGTTGATATCACTGAAATCATCTAGGAACTGAGGCTGAGAGAGGTTCACTGAGTTACCCAAGTTATCCAGCACGTGAGTGAGTTCAGAATACACATGGCTTCTGGTCTCTCACTTCCATTTTCTTTGCATTCCTATGAAGGAAATGCAGTGAACCATTCCTACATTTCAGGTCTTTGGAGTCTCATGAAATTATATACTATGTCTTTGTGATGGGAAACCCTCTTTGAACCTAAGCTGGTTATGATTACAATTCAGACTGGCTGTATATTTCTGAGCTGGTGGAGCAGGCTGGCTAGAAGATTCTACCAGAAGAGAAAAAGCTTCTTCTGAAGGGAAGACAAAGCTAAAAAAATGTGATCTAATCCCAAAACTTTGGGGTTATGGGAATAGGGAGTAGTTCTGAGAACAGAACAGTGTCTGTCATTTTGTGTCCATGAAGATGAGTCCTCTCGGAGCCCAGTGAGTTTATATGTGAGTCCTGTGGTAAGCAGTGGAACAGTGAGTAAATCTGAAAGATTTGTTTTAGGAAAACTTGACAAAAATTTTATTCAAGGAGCACAGCTATGTTTACCGAACAGGATGTGAAATGAAACAGAACACTGAACAGTTTGGCATGTGCAGGGTTCCAGTGCCTCAGCTGAGGGGAAAACATCTGTTCTGGGAGGTTATGGCAGTACCTTCAGATTCTTGGGGAAAGACTTCAGAGAACAGGGAGCACCCACTAGAATGGACATGGGACCCTCACTGGGGGCTCACGAGACCTTCTTTGGAAATATTTCTGCAGCCCTATGAATTCTAATTTGTATTGTTACTACTTGGAAACATACAAGCCTGAGGAAATGGATGCTGTTTGCAATTTCACAAAGATTTTGGTACCTCAAAATGCTAACAAATATGGCGGTTTGTTATACTTCACTTTTCAATCCATCAGCTTGGCATTTCCCCCTGGCATGCATTGTAGACTACTACTTTCAAAAGCTTTCAAAACATTCCTAGAAATAATATACTTACAGAACAGCCTGAAACCCTGGAAGAATGATCTCATATCATTTATGAATTACCTCAGTATCAGACAGGGCATTCACAGCAATCAAAACACATTAATTTTAAAAGACATTCTGTGTTTTAGACCATAACGACTATATCCATATTGAAGTAGTTTAAATATAAATGAGGTCCACAAAAATGTCAGGCAAAATACAACTGCTAAACTTATAAGATCATAGGCAATGTTTGAATGGTAGCCCAGGCTTAGGCCTTAGAGGTTATGAAGGATCTTCCCCAAGGAAATTCAAATTGTGTAAGTAAAGATACATTTTACAATTTCATCCACTTGGAATTTCTTTCAATGTGTTGACTGCCTATGTGCACAATGTCACTCTCATTGTGTTCTGTTGGGTAAAGTGAGTCACAGGACCAGTCCAGATTCAAAAGACAAGAACTACACAAAGCCATGTATTCTGAGAGGTGTGGTTCACTAGGGACGGTCTTTGGACACTGGCCACCATAGGTAATACCAGTGACAAAAAGACAGAGGAGGTAAGTTCCGAGCTTAGACAGACAAAAAGAGCTAATTCATTAATAGGTTAAAGCATGTTAACTACCAAATAAGCACAGATATCCCCAAAGGACAGAAAATTGTACCATGCATAAATAAGGATATATATTTTTTAATCCCAAAAGACACATTGCATGACAAAAAATTGGATGAGGATGACCTTGGGTTTCTCAGTCTGGAAATGTACTCCAGGGGAGGACAATGACACTACACTGTCATACAAAAAGAGAAACAAGACCTTATTCATTTGGGAGTTAAAGGGTAGAAGTCAGAAGTGAGGGAGACATTTTAAAGAAAAGCTTGAAGGAGAAGCTGTGCAAGTTCTTACTGAATGCCTTTCATTTTCTTGAGGTAGTTAGAAGAACGATTGTTTACTCAGGGTTGAGAAGGGCAGAGTTAAGTTTGGCATATGCTGTGGAAAGTGCGAAATGGTTCCAAGTAAAGGGACATGGTATGCTGACAAGCACCGGGCCCAGCTGAGGTTGGACTCATAAACGTGCAGCATTGCCCATGGGCAGAGCTGTGTGGTTTTCTTCTATGGCACATCGGCAGCAGGGACAGGAACAGAAATCAGCAGTTAGGTCTTCATAAAGAATAGGTGTGAGTATTGGAGGCATGTTTCTCTTTCCTTTCTTCATGGAAATCTTTGTGGAGACAGCTTGGGGGTCTTGTAGACACTACCTTTCATGATTATCTATCAGCTGCCTCCAAGGGGGGCATTCTTGACTGACAGAGCCTCTTCCCCATAGGACACTCCTTCCCAGTAACCTCTACATGCAGAACAAGGCCTATAGGACTCATCCGGTTGAGTTTGAGATGGAAAAGATACTTTATGAGAAATTTATTTTATCTGTAACCTACAAAGCTTATTTTTAAAATATTTTCCCTACACAAGTAATGCATATCCTTTATAGAAAATTAGACAATATAGATGAGCAAAAAGACCAAAAAGGAAACTTAAAATGACCTCAATCCCACATTGCAAAAATAACCACATCAATAATTTGGTACCAATTCTGTCTTTTTTTCTTATGTCTACACAAAGTTGTCATAAGTAAGTGTAGGGCAGTGACTACCCTCAGACCAGCTACATTATTTAGAAGACCCAGTGTAAAATAAAATATGTAGGTCCTTGTTCTAATATTAAGAATTCCAAGATGGTGACCGACGTGCTTTAAATCAACGACGGGGCCCTTCTGAGTGCGGGCCTTGTGCAGGTTGCATACCCGTGAAGTCATCCTTGCTTGTCCCCTCGATCAAGCATAAACAATTTACCAGCTGCAGGACTGTCTCCTCCCTTTCCTTCTCCTCACCTCAAGAGCAGCTCTGGGGCAGCCAGAGTGTTTGCAGCTGCAGATGTGGCTAAAGCCAGTCCAAAGGACCCTCCTCAGGTTTCATCTTTGGCAACATATAAAGATGACTAGTTTATTTTCAAATATTTTCCATTTTCTCCTTTCAATGTATGCTACCCTTACTTCAGCCTCATCTCCAAGGGAGCCAGGCCCTCCTACAATTTCCTGAGGGGTGGGGTTCCTCTGCCAGCTGGCCCAGCAGATGGAGCACAGAGCCACAGAGGACTATTCTGGGCCCTTGAAACCTACTGGAATTTGCTGAGCTGGGTGTTGGGCTTGTTTAGGACCTGTAACCCCCATTTGTTTGCACATTTCTACTTTTAGAATGGACATGCCTCTCACCTGCCTATATTACCATTGTATTTTAGAAAGACAAATTGTTTTCTAAGTTTTACAGGTCCACAGATGGAAAGGAATTTTTCTGTGAGTTGATCCCAGAATAGGTTAAGACTTTTAAGGGTTTGGGAAGGAAGTGAATGTATTTTGCCCATGTGAGTTTTGAGAAGGCCAGAGAGTATCATGTATTGAATTGAGTTGTGTCTCCCTAAAAGATATATTCAGGTATTATCCCCTCATACCTGTGATTGTCACCTTATTTGAAAATAGGGTTTTTGTAGATATAATCAAGTTGAGGTCATACTGGCTTAAGGTGGCACCCAACCCAATGACTGCTATCCTTATAAGACGTAAATTTGGACACAGAGACACATCATGGGATGAAGGAGGCAGAGATTGGAGTAATGCAGCTACAAACCAAGGATTGCTAGCATCCTCCAGAAGCTAGGAGAGAGATATGAAACAGATTCTCCCTCTGACTTTCTAAAAGGAACCAATCCTGCCAACACCTTGATTTTAGAATTCTAGCCTTTAGAACAGTGTGAAAATAAATTTAAAAGATTTTAAGCAGATAAGGACATAGTCCCACTTATGATCATTTGAAAATGATCACTATAGCTCAGCATAGAAAAATGACTTGGGGAGAACAAGAGTGTTGGTAGGGAGACAAGTCACTCCTCAGTGACTCTTTCCCTGGTCCAAGCAAAAGATGTTGATGGCTTAGGTGAGGGTGGTAGTGATAGAAGTGATGACAAATGGTTGGAATACATTTTGAGGATAGAGCTGATAGGATTTGCTGGTGGTTTGGGGCAGAGGGTAAAGGAAAGAGAGGAACCAAGAAAGGCTCCAAGGTTCCAGGTGGAGCTGATTGGATGCTGGTTATCATTTGCTGTGTGGGGAGACTTGGAAAAGAGTAAGTTGGACATGCTCAAGACTTTCCTCATCAGAGTCCCCGTGGGAATGTCAAGTCTTCTTGTCAGCTAGTCCAGAGGACAACTGGGTGTCTAAAATTTCAATAGCCTTCCAGTGGGCATCCCCATGGGAAAAAGTCTCCCTGAAAATGAAGCCGGTAGAGAAACAGAACAGTCAGATGCATTCTATGAACTCTTGTATTCAGCCCATGCTTAAAGTCTGTACTACTTTTTTAAGTATTCTTTACCAGTGTCAACAACTTCTCCCTTCTCTTATTGCTTAAATTTAGGTAAGTTCGGTTTCTCTCATTTGCCTACAGTACAATAGAAGTATAACTGAGCCAGTAGTATAAAAGAACTAATGACATAACAAGGTATTTTAGGTATAATAAAGTTTCTTAAAATAAAATTTATTATCTGTTTTTACCTGTTTCCAACCGGATGTATGTGTGTGTGTGTGGTGTGCAATTTGAGATCATATAAGAAGTGGGACAACATAAAAATATTATTTCTTAAGAAAGGATTTTTTTAAAACCTGTTTTTTTCCTTTAAAAAAACTCCTCACCTGAGAATATGTAATATGTTTATTGATTTTAGAGAGAGAGAGAGGAAGAAAGAGAGAGAGAAACATCCACCCATGTTGCCTCCCAAGGGTTGCTTCCCCAAACGTTCCAGGACTTGGAATCAAACCGGCAACCTAGGTACGTGCCTTGGTGTATGGGACAAAGCTCCAGCCACCCAAGTCATCCGACCAGGGGTAAAACCTGTCATTTCTCTATTTTAAAAATATGAGACGAAGGTAAGCTGTTTCTCTGCTCCTCCTTACCACACTCTCTCCCCAAGACACTGAGCAACACCCTCCTCTCCCGTGGTTCCACGGAAGCAGGGCAGTCCCAGGGAAGCTGCCTTTCTGGGAAGCCGACTCTCACCAGCTGTGAACCTCCGAGGCTTCAGACTTACGTCTCATCTACTGACAGCGGGCTGGCACCTCACACCCCAGATCCTGTCTGCGCACCCCTCAGACTTACAGCCTTACTCCCCACAGGAAGAACTGTGGCTCTTGTTTCTGCAACCCTGCTGGAAGGAAGAGCAGGGCCATGTTGGGAGTATTGTTAGCTTTGCCTTATTAATAAAATAGGGTTAATGATTTATTCATAGCTGGGACAATGCCGCTCTGCTCCGGAGGACAGCACAGAACTGTTACATTAGAGATGAGCAGCTGCTGTGGAAGACATGGGAGCCTTCCGAGAAATGGTCTCGAGCTGTTTCTGTTAGGCAGAGAGCAGATTTATCTGACCAAGTCAGGGCTGGGAGGCAATTATTTTTATATTGTGAATGTTGTCGGGTAAATACTGGCGATGGAGGTCCCTGCAAAGATGCTCCCTTGCTTTTCCATTTCCCATCTAATGAGTGTTTGTTCACCTTCGTGCTTTATCCTCTCCTCCTCTGTACCTGGAAGATGCCTGAGTTTGTAATTCAAGATGTGTTATCTGGGGGATATCAGTATAATACACATGTGAACGTGATCCCCATCAAAGAGAACTCATTCCGGGAAGCAGAGGAGAGAAATGGTATTTGGGCTTTTCTGGTGCTAGGCTATGATTACACTATTTTTACAGATTAAATCCTTTAAAATCATATCTCTTCTTTCCCAAATAGACTGCATAAATTTTTTATAAATAATTATGAAAGAGGTTAATACACCGCAGTATCCTGATAAATAACTGGGAGAGTTTGTTTTTGTTTTTTTTTTAAATGCCAATTACTGTCTCTCTTGTTAAGGACAGGGTACATTTTTGTTAGTGCAACTCTTTGTTGGATAATTGGCTGGTTATATAGTTCAGAGGGCAAGGTGAGGCAGGATTTGACAGTCTGCAGACAAACAAAAGCGAGAGCACTTATTTCCCAGCGAACCAAACCAGCTCTGATTGCAATGGACAAAAATTAGATTTATTTACAACCAAATTGCTGTTTTTTCTCTATTGCTTCCCATCAGAGCCTCCCTGGCCTCCTCTGAGACTTTGGTAGATTTAGATCAAATGTCAGAAAGGAGAGCTGGATTCTCGTCCCTTTGGTGCCTAACTAGAGGGGAGAATTCAAGGCCATAGGAGGTACTGAAGAAAGTCTCATTGTTGGTTCGTGTGCGTACACACAGCGCGGCTTCCTGAGGGACCTGCCTCCCCTCCGCTCAGCTTCCTCCAGAAGAGATCAAATGTTTCAAAGCATTTCCACCTTCACTAATTTTTTAATACCTCTACCAAACTGAGACTTGCTCACTGCAAAACATAATAATAAAAAAATAGAAATACAAAAATCTGTGCTTGTTGAAACAGCCAAAAATAAAAACGATCCTCTAACAGTAGCACCTTTAACTTCCTCTGCAAGTACCAGCAGGAGCCAAGGAGTACAGCTTTTGCCCAATATATTAAACGTTGAAAATGCCTTGTGGAAGTGGTCACACTGGGGATCAGAATATGCTGAAATATAATTCACAACATTCAGAGTCTCCTTGCACAAGAATCAAAGAGACTATCCCCAGATTCCTCCCTGTAACTTCTTCAACTCCCAGCCCCACCCTGCCCATTCCTTTTCTTTGCTCCGTTGCCCATTTTCTCCCCAAAAGCCACCCACGAGGGTCCATGTGGGAGCCAGGAATGTAACCCTAGGATTTGATTTCCCAGGCCATCAGGAGATAACGGTGCCTATCAGCCAAAAACTAGAGCTTCCTGACAGTAGTTGCAGAAATTACAGCTAATTATATGCTCCATGTTTCCTGTAAAAGATATATATTTTAAGCTGCTGGGCTGACTTTCTCCCTTGGCTGTATTTAAAGGTTAGTTTCTGACCTGCTTCCTGGTTTAATGAAATAGTTTAAATATTACAAATCATTACTTGATTCTAATAAATTACATCTCCCCTGGCACCTCAAAAAATCCTTATCATGCCAAAGGAAATAGTTGGAAGGAACAGGGCAGCTTCCATGATAATAAACAGAATAACATGCCATAAGGATATAGACTTCAGGATTCCAGCTTCTTGGGTGGTTGAAAGCATTTGGCCCTGGGCCTCACACTCACAGAACACCTGAGGCATGTGGCTAAGCAGCATGAACTCCCACTCCCCTGCCTCGCATGATTGTTCGCTTGGCTTAATTGTCAGCTCCTGCTAAGAACATGTAACATCTCATTTTCCCAGAGATTGTGGGAGTTTGAGCTTTGCTTGTGGCCAAGTTGAGAAGCTGAATGTGTAGTGTTTCCTTCCTTGATGGGCAAATTCTGGACATGGTCTGAACCTACTTCTGTTCATAGAGTCCTTTTATTGAATTTCAGTTTCAAATTCTAGTGAAGATCTAAATCCCAAACAGTTTCTCTCTGGGTGTGATTCTGTGGGCAAATAGTCTCACCCAACTTGGTCTATTTACATATATTGCCGCTCTTATTAAATACAGGCATACCTTGGAAATATTGTTGGCTTAGTACCAGACCATCACGCTGAAGTGTGTATCACAACAAAGTGAGTCATAATCTTTTTGCTGGTGGAGGGTCTCGCCTTCAATTTGTAAAAATAATAAATAAGTAAAAGTAGCATCTGTGAAGTGCAATGAAATGAGGTATGCCTGTAGAAGAAAGTAACCAAAACGCATGCATGCAACAACAAAAGTGATATGCAGGTAATGGAAGAAAAGAGCCTATGAAAAAAGTCTTCTCCCAAGAGGTCTAAGGAAGGAATTCAAGTCTCTTGATTCCATTAGGTAAGACTAGAGGGGTTTGTCAGCCTTGCCAACTGAAGGATGAATTTCCACATCTTAGCTGCCGCCGCCGATGACGACGACTTTTACAAAGGATAAGTCTAGTAAATGTATGGGTTTAAACTGCTGAGTTGATATGACTTAAAGGTCTACCTTATTCCACAACTTATGAAAAATCTCTTAAACTGCCCACCTTAGAAACTATAATAATTTGGTATTTTTCCTTGGGAAGTTCCCCATTAAAATTTAAAAGTCCCTAAAAGAGGTAATTCACCTTAGGAAGGGTAAATTTATCAGATTGTTTCCTAGGATGATGGGTAAGGCAAGGGTCTTAGTGAAAAGGGCTTAGTAGCTATGCCTTGTAGAAAGAAGATGGTAAATGTAGAAATGTCCACCAGGAGCTGAAAGACCCCCACAGCAAGAATGGCCACCTTTGTGGCACCCAGAGTGTCAGGAGCGTTACCTTATAAGCCATTAGCAAAAAGGAGAAGTGACCTCCCACTGGACAGATACCGATCACTCCCAAATAGGGAAATACACAAATAAAAAATCAAAGTTCTGAGATTGCATATGTGTGAGTGTATAGCACTACACTAGTAAAGTTAAGATTTGGAACTTTTTATTTTTAAGGTTTTCATTTTTGAGAGAGAGAGAGCTAAAAAATAAATAAAACAAAATAGAAAAACAAGGCCCTTGGAGTCACTTTCTCTGACAAAACAAGTGAAACCAAAACTCTCCTAGGGATAGACTTGAGGATACATGTAATAAATGCAAAATCCAATTTACAAAGAAATTCACATCTAAAAAGATGAATGACTTGATTTTTCTTTCTTTTTTTTTTTTTTTTTTTTTTTGTCCAGAGCAGAGGAGAGCACAGGGAACTGGAGAAAGTTCAGCTGATTTTTTCAATGGGGAAAAACAAAATGTCTCACAAGTCCCAGCCAGCATCTTCACAGACATTGCAGAAGGTCAGTTTAATATAATATCGCCTTCGGCCAGACAGTTTATCACATTCAACAGAAATGACAGTAGGAGGAAGAAAAGGATGGGAAACCATTCTGGGGTGAGTAAAGGGTGACAGCAGCATGGGAAAATCCAGCCTTACCAAATATTTATTCATGCTTATATAAACCTCTATTAGCTATCTTTACACGCTAAGTCTCTGCTGAAGAAAAGGAGCATTTGCTTTGGAAATGCAGCTTGGAGTTTGGTTGGTGTCAGTTATTTTGCTGCATTGTTGATTAATGGAATTGAAGTATATATCACAGGAGTAGAAACGGAAATGTGACTTCTTCAGGGACCCATTAATTTCTTAAGGATCAAGTGTTTGAAGGTTCAAAGGCTTTGTTGAAGCTTATTTTAAATTTAAAATTTTCATTGCCATGGGATTGATTACCATTCTTATATTAGCTTTGTCAAACACCAAGTTGATCTTAGTTCTTTCAAAGTTTTATGGCACTTAATCTGTTTTTTGAGATTTTTCTAAAAAGAGAAGTCTGTCTTACAAGTTCTCCCAAGGACAGATTGGCTTTCCTTTTACAAGAAGAGCAAGAGGAAAATTTCTTAAGTCTTAAAAAGAGCAATTCCCACTCTCCCCATCTTTGGGATTTTGAAAGTGATTTCTGCAAGTCAAGTACAGCACCTCCTCATTCAAATGCTTTCCCATATTAGTTTCTGCTTGGTTTTCCCTGGATTTCAAAACATCAACTCATTTAAGTGCCTTTGTACATTTGAGGCTTTAATAACGTTGTTTAGGGACTGCTCAGGAAGATTACCCCATCTTTTCACCCCAAATAACAATACATATTTCTTTTTATAACTCTCTGCTGTCTTGCTCTGATCATCGCTTTTCGCGCTCTCATAAACAACACCCTTCGAAAGTGAGCCAAGATGTCCCCAGCTCCAGTCTTTATTTATGCTGTCCCAATAGTGAACTCGTTAGTTCAAGAAGTCAGACGGCAGTATTTCCGGCTCTTCGGAAACCCAGCTGAAAAGAACACTGTCGTTTCACACACGAGCAAGAACAGGGAAAATGCCATCCAGATGAAGGTGTTTGAGTTAGAAATAAAAGCATTATGACTGAAGATTTTGCCATAAGAAATTAATAATGAGACTGATAACATCCTAAGAGCAGTGCAACAGAAAATCTTTTTTCTTACAAAGAGAAAGGTATTTTCTCCTCATCAGTTTTGGTTTTCCTTATTTATCTAGTCCTGGAAAACTCGTACTGTGTGGTGTTGGGAGTGTGAAGTCCAGTCAGCAGGGGGCGCCCTGTTGGACAGTGCTGCCTTCTTGGCTGTCTCCAAGTACACTGAGAAGTGTGGACCACCCCCTGGACTCCGACCTTGAGAACGGACTCTCCACAGCTGCAGTCAAGCGTTGATTACACGCAGCCCTGTGGGCTTGGCTAATGAGGGCACATATTCTCCCGTCTGGTGTGGGAGATTTTGCCTCAAGGAATGCTGTCACTCACATTGACTTTATTTCCAATGCCTTTTCTATTTTAGCTCAATTTTGAGAATGACTCTCTGCATTCTACTGCAGATATTTGGGAGGCAGCAGCAGGCTGGCTCTGGTTAAAAGAAACATGACCTTGAAGATGCTCCCTTTCCCCCACTCCTCTCAGAAGGGTGTCTTCCAGGCCTGTTCCAGTTGCAGATCTTTGTCTCAGGCTTCCCCCTTCTAAAGCCACCCCTCTCCAGGTATAAACATAGTCCAAGTACTTGCTTCTGAATCCTCCAACCCCAAAGAATTGGCAGGAAAATCAGGAGTGAAATGGCTTTAATGTGCTCCCAATCTGTAGTCACATTTGCACATGAACTAGCTCTCTATCCCTTGGCTGAAAATAATGACTTGTAAGTGGTGTGTGTGTGTGTGTGTGCGTGCGTGCGGGCAACTAAGTAAAACCAGTGGTGAAGACACTTGGGGGCTGAGATGAGTGGAGTGCAGTTTCCTATGACATTAGAGCAGCAATGGCACCCATCCACTGTGGTACACAGACAGTCAAACACCTGTAGAAGGGCCCTTAGTAAAGGCAATGAATGATAATGAGAAGGAAGGGGGGATGGGAGGTGGAAGCACAAAACTAGAGACTACAGTTTCATTGATGCTAAAAAATATTCCCCCTGGGTGGCTGGTGAGCAGCGTGGAGAAACACTCAAGGAGGCTGGGTTTTGCTGTCATGGTCAAGCCCAACGTCCCCTCTTGGGTATCACGTTCTTATCTGTGGTCACTGAGGAAGGCTAACCTGGCATCCCATGGGGGGAATTCAGAGGCTCTGAGCTTTACATTATTTGCAAAGTTTGCCGGCCAATTTCCTCTGTACCTAAGAGTGGATGGACACCCTAGGCATTCTCCATTCTCGAAGAGCCTTCTTCTTGGGGGAGCTGCACAGATTTCCCAGGAGTGGAGATGGTGAATGGCCTCTACTCTGTGTTTTTTATTTATCTGAAAGGGTTGTTTTTTAACAGTATGGTCAGAGAGGTTAAGTGGCTGAGAACCAGGATATCCTAAAGGACTTTATTAGATTCATTTGGTATTCAATTCTCCTTCAGGGTTGGCGACCCAGAAACAAACCTTTGAAACATGGAAACTACTCGCCCCGGCCGTTGTCTACATCAAAAGGGTGGGGCACACCCTGCTACCAGGGCCATGGTAGTGCTATGTCTCCACCAGGTTGCTCAGCCCCATTCACCTTCTCAGACTGGCCAGGCTCTGTCTTTCAATACCGTTCTAGACCACCGAATGATGACAGTGGTGAATAAATGTGGGACTACAGCACTAACAATTACTACTTCTACTATTAGTGCCATGTCTGCTGCTATTGAATTTATCTGGGCACCACTGTCCCTACAGCGTGCTATCATATCAGCCCCGCAGGTGTCATTTTTACACTGCAGGGTAGTAGCTGAGAGCTTGAGCTTGTGAGTCAAATAAACCTGAGTTGAATCGCTATTATATTTTACCAATAAGGAAACTGAAGTGCATAGAGTTTGTTACTTGACCAAGATCACACAGCTTGTAAGTAGAAAAATTATGCCGAGATTTGACCTGTTCCTCTTTTACTTCTGTACCTACACTTATTTCACTATGGGATGTTATCTACCCACATTAATCCCAGCATTTATTGATAATAGGAACAATCTGTTAGGAACTTCCTGTGTGTCAGGAAATGTACAAAACCCTATACATGCATTGTCTCATTGAAGTATTTTCAATTATTCTTTATACTTACCTCAATTTTATGGAAGAAGGAAGGAATTCTAAGAGAGATTTAAAATTTGCCCAGCATTTCACAGCTAGAAAGTAGTAGGTCTCAAATTGGATCCCAAAAGTGTTTGACTTTGAAACCCATTTTCTTAACCACAATGCATGCTATTTAGACAAGAGATGTGGAAAGGACAGATGGATTGGTGTCATATTCCAAATGTCATTATATATGCCCTGGCTGGTGCAGCTCCGTGCATGGAGTGCTGTAAACCTGTTCGATTCCTGGTCAGGGCACATGCCTGGGTTGCAAGCCAGGTCTCCAGCTGGGGGCATGTGAGAGGTAACCAGTTGATGTTTCTCTCCTTCTCTTCTCCTCTCTCTAAAAAAATAAATTTAAAACATTTTTAATTAAATCAGAACAAAACAAAATTTTGTTATATCACTGGGTAGAAGTTTCCACTTTCTTGGAAGCAGAAAAACTGTGAGTGTCCAGTTTAGAAATCCAAGTTAGCAACACAAGCGAAACAAATACACACAAACACAAGCCTCCAAATCATTAAACTTTTGAGTTAAAAGGAAACTTTTAGTTCATATGATCCAATTTCTCTTTTAGTTCAGAAAGTTGATGTTTCCACATCCCTGCTAGGTAAAAGTAATCTCATCCCCAAAAAGGAGAGTTCTGGCCCGGATCACCTAAATGCACTTTTTTTTTTTTTTTTGGTGAAATGTGATTTACTTAAAAGAGCAAAGATACCCAATATCTTATTTGAATTGTTAATAATGATCAATGTGGTGCTATTTTTAATTAAGCTTGACTTCCAAACTACGCAGGTTAACTGTGGATAGGATGAATGGATTTTTTTTTTACAATGGTTTTGTAGGTTTTCCAAGTTCTCTATGCTTTTTCCAATATAATTGCCCCACACTTAGAAAGTGCTATTTTCAAAGAGAAATAAACAAATCAGATTTCATTAGTATTAAACGTAAAGTGCAAGCAGCATAGGCCCCAGAGTTAAACCTGGCTATTGAATCTCTGCTCTCTATTCCTTATTAGTTTTGTGGTTTTATCCTCTTCTTAACTCTCTGAACCTCAGTCTCCACCTGTCAATGGATGTTTCCACTTACCTTCCGAGATTGTGTGAGGATTAAGTGAGATATTGCTGTAAATCAATTGTAAATCTCTTCCCTTCCTTTCCCTTTCATTCCTTGCACCAGTTAAAAATACAACTTGCGGGGGCGGTGGCAGTTGAGAGGGCACAGTGTAATACTGAAGGTCCTAAAAGCATTTGCCAAATGATGAATTACAAACTCCTAAGTATCTCCTTACAGTGTCTTGGGGATAACAGCTAAATGACCTGATAAACATACAACAGATAAAAAGAAAATTGGACAAGGAGGAGGTAGCTGAGATGTACTAAGAAAACATTTCAAGAGCCTACATATTATTGTCATTTCAGTTTCCATCTGCATCTCGTTAATAATCCACAACAGCCCTTCGATGCCCCACACAGGAAGGGGATGGGAAATAATTTCCTTGGGCAGGGTCCCCAGACTCTCTATCTCATTAGATATCATCTCCAAATGCTGAGCGTCAGGGGCATGTTTCACAGTTTGGTTTCCTTTGGGGAAGAGGAGAGTAGCAATCCACAGTGCAGCCTCCTTCAGGAGGCTCCTCTGGAATTTCAGAGCTCTGACAAGATACAGATGTGGGTGAAGCCTATATCCTCCATATTGGAGGGTTTTTCTTTTTCATTTTTTCCTCCTGGGAAATTTAATGTCTTTTTAAAAATCTTTCTAAAAAAATATCAAACTCACAAAGGAGTTGCAATAATAATACAAAGGATCTTATATGCTCTTCGTGTAAATTCCCCAAATGTTAATATTGTATCATGGTTGTTTTAATTATTCTCTCTAATTATATATAATTATCAACATTACTATTTTCTAAAAGCATTTGAGAACAACTTGCAGTTAGGATGCCTCTTTGTCCCTAACTACTCAGTGTATTTCCTAAAAACAAGGGCATTTTCTTACATAAACACAGTAAAATTATTGTAATCATGAAATTAACATGGTTATGACACTATTATTAATCTTCAGTCCTTATTCAAATTTCCTCACTGTCTTGATGATAGATGTTATGGCAAATGGATCCAACCCAGGATCGGGCATTGCCTTTGGTCTCTTTAGTCTCCTTGAACCTTGAACTCTTCCTCTGTCTTTCTTGGTCTTTTAGAACCTTGACATTTTTGAAGGGTATCGGCCATTGATTTTTCAGACTGCCCCACATTTTGGATTTGTCTGATATTTCCTCATAGCCATTTTCAAGTTATGCAAATTCTGCAGAAATATCATAAGAGATATGTGGGCTCTTCCTCAGTGTATCACACCAGGAAGCGCCCAATGTTGATCTGTCCTGCTACACCATCCTAATCATGATGTTATCTTTCTCTTTGTAATTAATAAAAGTCTGATAGGGAGATATATACTTTGAGACAATTTGAATACTGTGCTTCTCCTCAAACTTTTATCCACTAGGTTTATCTTTTAAAATAGTTTAGAACTTGCCCCCTTTTTATACCTTTTGGTTAAAACTAATAAAGGTATACTATTAATTAAAGTCCACCTCCCCAGAAAGCGTATATAGGAAGAGTGCACTTTAAGGCACTCGAGGCAGCCGCACGACAGAGCCCAGATGCCCGAAGACCAGATTTGTTCTCTCTGGGTGTCTCCAAAGCTCACTGTGTCTTTCACCCTTCTTCCCACCCGCCCTGGGAGAGAACAGTTTGGTTCTCTTTCAATCTGTCCCCTAAGCTGGCGTTGGGACAAACTGGCCCTCTGCCTGCCGGTCTCCAGAGAATCTCCCATGCCTGAGACTGCAGTCTGGTGGTTTATTTGGGGGATTTTTGCAGAGCTTTTGTGTTTTCGTGTCTGTGGATCTTTTTATGATGGTTTCTTAGTGTTTACATTGGAAATTGTTAACTCTCGCCTCTGGCAGGGCCCTAAGCTCTGAGCCCCAGCTGAACTGGTAGACTAGAGTGATGACCAGTTGGGGGGCCACAGAAGGGCAAGAAAAAAGCCCCCCATTACCATGTGAAAGCTTTATCCCTCAGAAGGCCCCATAAAATGCCTGCAGCTTGGCAGCTGTAGCATAAGCACTGCAGACACCTCTCCTCAGGAAGAATCCCTGCCCCTTTTGTGCATCTTCCCGCCACCGTCCAGGAAGAGCTCACCTCACTTCCTTGCCCTCCTATCCCTTCCCGCTGGGAGAGCCCACCGCTGTATCGGACAGAACTCACCCTGCAGTTGGCCTTTGCCTTTCAAATTCTGCTTTCTTATTTGGAAACAAATGGGGAAAAATTAAAAAGAAAGGAATTGGCATTCTTTCCATCTTCCCAGTGTCCAGTGGGGATTTTAGGCTGCCACTGTCCTCAATGCCTGCCACTGTCACTCAGTGGCCTGTGTTAGAACTGCTGAGCTCGGTCCTGGTGCCGGTAACCACACTCTACTCCAGAAGAAGCCAAATGTCGTCGTTGTTGTTTTCCCTCTTCTCTCAACCTCTGTCTTTCTGTTTCTGTCTGTCTCTCTGTCTCTGTCTCTGTCTCTGTCTCTCTCTCTCAACCCATGATACAAATTGAAATACAAAAAGTTGTTTGTTTTTTCAAACTACAGTTTTATTGAGATTTAGTTCTCACAATCCTACCATTTGCCGATGTGAAGTGTACAATCTGAAGGTATTAGTAGATTCCCAGAGTTGTGCAACCATTACCACCATTGATTTTAGAACATACATACCACCCCCGAAAGAAACCCCATACCCATTAGCAGTGACTTCCAAGGGGTAGTTTTAAAAATGGCAGACACTGTTTCTAGAGCAACAGGTGCCCACCTTTTATCCCTTTCCTCGACTTAAGCATTCAGTCTGTGTCTTCCGGATGAGCTGTGTCTGCAGTGGGCTCTCTGAGAAGATGAAACTGATTGATGGCAGCTATGCAGTTGGGTTTCCTTCCCTAAGGATCACTAACCTGAACTTCTGCTCAGTAAATTTTGACTTAGAATTTCTTCTAACTTGTTTGCTGGAGAACTCTAAATGGTGTATTCTTAGGAAATGACAGGATTATGGGAATCATCTTCTCTAGGACTTACAGTTTTAGTAGCACTTTCATGTGCACGATGTTATTTTATTCTCCCAAACAGCAGTTAGAAGTAAAACCAACAATAGAATTCTCTTATAAAGTGTTTATTCTGTGCCTGGCAGTTCTAAGTAGTTCCCATACATGCAGGGCTCTTAAAAATAGCCGGAAGTGTAGAAGGTTAAATGATGACAAGCCCAAGGTCATAGGGCTAGTAAGGGCAGAGCTGAGATGCAAGCATGTGTAGTTTGATTCCAATCTGAACTCTAAGCACCACTCTCATTTTCTTCCATGTTCCCATTTTGGAAGCAAGGACTGGGGCTTTGAGAAGTTACACATTATGAGAGGAACTAGTTAGGACTTGAGCACAAGTATTTGGACATCAAGCCCACAATGCTATAACAAGGCAACATTTCATCTACCAATAACTCAGACTCAATTCAGTATCTTGCCAGATACACAGAATGAAGTTCTTCGGCTAACCCCAATCCCAAAAGAGAGAATAGAAAATATTCCTTATTGAAGCTTCATATTATCAAATATATTGTTATTATGACATTAATAGTATTTAGAAAAGCTACCAAAATATAAGATTAGCTGTACTTTTGGTGAGCCAGTACTTTTCAAACCAATCTCCAAGGTCAGTTTTTCCCTTTCTTTTCATTATTTTTGCTTCCCTTTGCAACTTCTCTTGATTTCTCTTTCTCAATGTTCTCTATTCATAAACAGGGAATGAAGCACATGGATTTAATAACCAAGGCCATGATTCATGTACACTTTCATCTAATCAGAAATAGCAGTGGCAGCCCCAAGAACTCATTTTGGTTGTATATCATTTTCAAAGAGTCGACACAAATGTCCTTTAGAGAGAAAATAATAAAACTTAAAAAGCAAAAGCTAGCTCGGACCTGCCAGCTGAAGTGATTGGCTACACAGAAGAACTCCATGGAATTCTGAGGCCATTTGGGCTTTGCTATGTGTGCTGAAGCAGCACCAACTGTGATCTCTACCACTTTCAACAGTTTAATGACTTTTGGATAAGCCTTCAGAGTTAAATAATTACGCACACAATTTTCTGGCTAATTATCTAACATGAACAGAAGCACACAGCTGCTAAGATATATAATTGCTGTTTCACCAGGGCTGGCTATCGTATTTACATAATTCTTTTACTGATCTCGGTATGGTATGGTGGGAGGCCACTGATATACTATCTCATGAAATAAACAAGTTTAAAGTTACTGCTCTGGTGATTCACTTTGATTATTTTTTTAAGAGAGTAGATTAGGGCCTTCAAACTCATCCATAATGGATGGATAATAAGCACAAAGAATTATACAATTTGTATGCACATTCGTATGGTATATCTAAGTCTTGCACATACAAGTTTAAATCGTCCAGGTTAGGTAAAGATAAATATTTTTACTTATTAAATACATAATTTACAAATAAAAAGTGTATATATATATAACTGTGCAGTTTACAAATAAACAGATAACCAGCACCCAAAGCAAGAAATGGGACATTGTCAAGGCCCCAGAACCTCCTTTGTCCCCCTTCTCATCTCTACTCCCTCCAAAGGTGGCTCTTACCCTGACTTCTATCAACAGAGATCAGATGTACCTGTTTTATAGTAAATTTAAATGAAATTACACAGTGTGTTTCCCTTTGTGCCTGGCTGCCTTCATTTCATGCCATGTTTGTAAAATTTGTCTACAGTGTTACAATTTGTTAACTCTCATTGCTGTATGATGGTATTCCATTGTCTGAATACATTACAATTTATTTATCATTCTCCTGTTAATAAGTGTTCGGATAGTTTCTAGTTTGAGGATATTATGATTAAAGTTGCTATAAATCCTGTGCACATCTCTTGGTAAACATATGCACACATTTCACCTAGGTCTATAGGATGTAGGAGTGGCAGTGCTGGGTTGTAGGGTATGTTTATCTTTAGCTTTAGTAGATACTGCCAGTTTCCTTGAACAGTTGTACCAGTTTGCACTCTAACCAGCAAAGTTAGGATGAAGGATTTGGAGAATTTTAACTGGTACATGCTAAACTTAAAAGGGCAGTACAGAGTAAGGAAGAAGAGTAAATAATAAGTCTAATAGAAAGGACTCCAGCAATATGAACTTGATAGGAAAGGATGGACTCAGAGAAAGCAGCCTGAGGGAGGAAGAAGTCACATTCAAGGTAATTTAGTGAGTAGAAGAGGTCTCCTTGGATGCTTATCACCCACTCTGTCTTCTTCTGTAACACATATCATGGTCCTAGAGAATCACCCCCGGCCTTTCTCCCTTTTTGCTTCCATCCACATGATGCATGCTCAGGACCACTCAGGTCTGAAGTTGGCTCTGGAGGCTTCGGCATGCCCTCTCTCTTCATCCAGCTGCCCTTGTTGGGGTATGCACATACTTAGCAAACTGGTGTCTGGTCCTCTGAGGCAAGGTGAAGGATGGATGAGAAGTGAAGAGCAGCCAAAGAGAAATCAGAGAGTACAGAATGAAAATCTGAGTGGAGTCCAGGTATCTGGTTGTATAACTTTAAACAAATCGCTCAAATCCTCTCAGGGCTTTGGTTTCCTCAGCTGAAAAAAATGAAGGCAACTATTCTTAACTCATTAGGATTATCTTATGATCAAATGAATTAAAAGAATATAGTGAAAATGCTTTGGAAACTAAAAAGCAAACACTTGCTATCTTTTTAATAGGGTACTATTAATAATAATCAAATTGCCACTTTAAAATAGAAATGTATTTGAAGAAGTGATATTTGTTTCATTTTTATTCAAATAACATTCACATTAACAGTCTAAGAAATAATTTCCTTTCAGTAATGTTAACAGGAGTAACAGACAAGAATGTCTGAAGTAATGGCATCTGCCCAGGATTACCCAGGATCCATTGCTTCACTCATCCAGACCTCCAACCAGACTTACCATTTATTAATTAGTTTAACAAACATATACGTATTGAGTACTCTTTTGTTTTAGGGCAGTTCTAAGCAGAGATTCACAATAGGATTCAAAGATAGACCTCAATTGGTCTTTGAACATCCTGATTTTGTATAGAGGGGAATGTGAGGGTGGCATCTGCCATTGGATTCTTACAAATCTCTGTAAAGCCAACCCCCCCAAAAAAGATTAAGAAACACTTTTAAAGATGTGTGAAATAAAGAAATATAAACACTTTTGAAAATCATATGTGATTATCTAATAGGAATTGCAAACATTAAACTAACAGCTGACCCCTATTAGCAAAAATAGGTGCCACAAGATAACAGAATGCCTTCAAAATGCTGAGGAAAAAGAAATATTTACTTAGAATAATATACAAAACTTGATTATTATTCAAGTGTGTGATGAAATAAAGAAGGCATTTTCAGAGAAAAAAATATTAAGAGAGTCCACCCACTTTAAACACCTACCAAAATAACTAGTAATGAATATACGTCAGGGAACAGCAATTTTAAACCCAAACTAAAAATTCAAGGAAGAATGAGGGAAAAAAAAGTAAACATGTTTGTAAATCTAAAGAAGCACTGTTTGTTTGTTTTGTAAAAAATAAAAATTAATTAGTTGTTTAAATAACAAGAAACTAAAATGCTAGATGAAAATACATGGGCAAAGGGAGTGGGAGAGGATGAAATTATAACTCTAAGTTCATTGTATTATTCAGGAGTAAGATAAATATGTTCATTTTATACTTTAAGCAAGAGTTTAAACTTTTAAAATTTAAGAGTAATGCTCAAAGAATAGAAAAAAGAAGATATATAATTTCCAAACAAGTACATATAAAAGAAAGAATCAAAGAACACTAGAGTGATATCATAAGAAGAAGAAAGGAGAAAGAAAATAAGCTAAGAGAAACCAAAATAAATAGAAAAAACAAAATATTGTAGAAAATCTAGATATATGAGTATTCTCAGTAAATGTAGGCATTTAAAACTGGTTTGTTCTAAGGTAGAGATCAGTTTTTAAGAAACACAATTCATGATGGCTAAAGAATAAAAGGCATGAGAAAAGATAAAACAGGAAAATACTAATATGACTGGAGAATCATTATTAAGGCAGAAAAACACTATTTGGAATAAAGACGGTCAGGTTTCAATGATGAAGACCAATTCACTGAAAAGCAATAGCAATGACAAATCTGTATGTTCTGAACGAAACAAGTTCCTAACTTATAAAATAATTCTGACAAATCTATCCTAATAGGAAAGAAAAGAGGTAGAAGAGCCTAGAGAAGAACATTCTTTGAAAAAAGAAATTCAGTGGTAAATTACACTAAGAAAGAACTATTGTGGCTAAAGACAGTTGCACTGGATTTGTAGGGCCTCTATTTTAGACACACCCTCTGAGTATTGTTATACAAGATATTCTTTTAAAATAAAGAGAGAAAACTGTTAAAACCATAAACCTGCAATTGGATTGGCAATTTATAGCACAAAATAATTAGTTTGAAAGTCATAAGGATTTTGGAGCAGTTTCATACACCTTTAGGGGTAATCCCTGAATCGGGGGCGGAAAATGGTTCTTAGAAAAAGATACTGTGAATGAATTAGGATAATTAATACCAAAACTGCATTTTGGGGTCCCAATTCCTGCACCATTATTACATACATATCATCTGTTTGAAGGCGCTGGACAGTGACCAGAGTAGGCAGAAACAGGGAAGCATTTGACCCATGAAAGAAGGGAGTTTGTCTCCTGAGGAGAATCCCACCCTGCATGCTACATGGGGTGCTAGAACTCAAGGAAAAAAAAAAAAACAGCTTATAGTCTTTATGGCCAGAAGGAACAGAGAACAGAGTGTGGAATAGACAAAATGGCTGGTAATTGAGAGTGGGGATCCCAGAAAGAAGGAAGTCATGGTGACAAAGGGGGTAAATTCTGCATATAAACTCCCTTCAAATCCTTAATTGACTTCTGAGCAATACAGGCATGAATGGAATGTCAAATATCCCAAGGAGAAAATGACAGCCAGACCAGCCTAAAGAGCAGAGGAAAGACTGCAGCAGTTGGAACGGCAGGGGAAAGTTTATAGCTGGAGTCTTGACAAGGTAAAAGAGTTTGGTAAACTCTTTGGCATTTCCATTGAAACAGTGGAAAGACCTAAAGAGTAAACACCAAATAACAGAACCAATGAATTCACCCTGGAAGTAAGAGAAAATAGATCTAGTAAAGCACAAAATCAAGCCACCTGAGTGAATGGTGATCTGTTAGTAATTTGACTGCTTACTTAAACAAAATTTGACACTCTTCAGAATAAGATCACAGAATACAGAGTCTCTACAATTGTTTCAATAATTAAAAGTTCCTAGACATACAAATAAATTTTTATTGTGATGCACAGTCAAGAAAAAACTCAGACTACAAACAGATTGACAAGTGAGCCAAATATTGGAATTTGAGATAGGAATTTCAAAAGATCTTTAAAGATTGAAAAGGATTCACTGAATGTAAATCTTGAAACTGAAAAATACATTTTTTGACATTATTAAAAAATCATTAAATGGAATTAATAGCATATATAGAAAAAACATCAGGGAACTTCAATAGAAGATCAATAGAAATCATCCAAACTGAAATGCAGAGAAAGAAAAAAGTGGGACAAAAGCAAACAGTTTCAATGATATGTGGGTCAGTATCAGGTGACCTCATATAGGCATAAATTGATTTCCAGAAGGGGAAGAGAGAAAGAATAAAGTAGAAAGAATAGTTTAAGAAATAATGGTGCGATATGTTTAGAGTTAATTAAAATATATATCCAACATCCCATGGGTCAAGGATGTTGAATAAACTCCAGTAGATAAATCTTAAGAACCCCAACAGGATAAATATTAAGATAACCCCATTTATGAACATCACAGACAGAGGGATGTAAACCAATAATAAAGGAAAACATCTTAAGACAGCCAGAAAAATAATACATTAAATATAAGGAACAATGATTAGAATAACTGCTGACTTTAGAAGCAGTGGAAGCTAGAGCACAATGGAATGACATCTCTTCAAACTCATCATCTAGAATTTTGTACCTAGGGAAAGATCTTTAAAAATTTAAGTGAAATACAGACATTTTTATTCAGATAAAAGCTGAGAACATTTGCACCAGCAGAATTGACAAAAACAATGTTAAAGGTTTTAAATGTCTAAGAACATTATTTTTTAATTTGTAAAATCTAAAAATGCTGAAGTTCTTCAAAGGGGAAATGATATAAAGATGGAAAACCAGATCTATAGGAAGAAAGGAGGAGTACTAGTAATGGTAAATATGTGGGTAATTATAAAATACTACTTTTCCTTTTTAAAAAAATCTTTATAAGTCAAGTGATAGTAACAACAAACAATTTATTATGGAAGGTTATAACATATATAGCAGTAAAACATATGACAAAAATAACAAAAAAGGGACAGAATATAAATGGAATTGTACTTTTTTGCAAGGTACTTAGATTATCCATGAAGTATTGGGTTAGCCAAACAGTTTGCTCAGTTTTAAAGTAAAAATAAAAGGTGCATTTTCATTTTCGCCAATAACTTTATTGAGCAACATATTCATCATTTTGTTCCACTACCTTCGGTCATATTTTAGGCACAATTCAATCTTCCCAAAACATTTTATCTTTTTGAACAAAGAACTGTTCCAGGTGCCTTTTGCAGTCTTCCACGGAATTGATTTTTTTTTTTCATTAAGAAAATTTTGTAAAGACTGAAATAAATAGAAGTATGCAGGTGCACTGTCTGGTGAACACAAAGGAATGTATCAGAACTTCCCAGCCAAACTGTAACAGTTTTTGCCTGGTCATCAAAGAAACATGTGGTCTTACATTATCCTGAGGGAAGATTATGCATTTTCTGTTGACTAATTCCGGATGCATTTCATCAAGTGCTGCTTTTAGTTAGTCTAATTAGGAGCAGTACTTGTTGGAATTAATTGTTTGGTTTTCCAGAATGAACTAAAAAAAGAGGACTCCCTTCCAATCCCACCATATACACAACATCACCTCCTTAGGATGAAGATCGGCCTTTGGTGTAGTTGGTGGTGGTTCATTCTGCTTGCCCCATGATCTCTTTCCTTCCACATTATTGTAAAGTATCCACTTTTCATCACCTGTCACAATTTATTTTAAAAATAGAATGTCTTTGTTTCGTTTAAGTAGAGAATTGCACGCAGAAATATGGTCAAGAAGGTTTTTTTCGCCTAACTTACGTGGAACCCAAACATCAAAGCAATTAACATAACCGAGCACTTGATTTAGATATTTTGAGTATGTAAGCTATCTACCGCGTGGTATAATGTTGATTGTTCTAAATTAATGTCGCAATTTGATCGCTATCAACTTCGACTGGTCTACCTAATTGTGTAGCATCATCCAGCAAGAAATCGCCAGCATGAAACTTCACCAAACATTTTTGACATGTTGGATCAGTTATAGTACCTTCCCCATACACTACGCAAGTCTTTTTTTGTGTTGCAGTTGCGTTTTTACCTTTCTTGAAACAGTAAAGCATAATATGCTGGAAATGTTGTGTATTTTCTTCCATCTTCAATATTGAAATGGCTACACAAAAATTCACTAATTTTGATAAGGTTTTTTAAATGAACGCTGATATGACAGCTGTCACATACAATCTAACAAAACTGTTTTGAATGAAGTTAAAGACAACTAAGCACTACTAGAGCCATCTTACAGAAAAAAACAAATGAATGTTTTGGCCAATCCAATATTAGAATATTAATTCAACATAGACTGAGATAGGTTATGCATGTATATTGTAGATATAAAGATACAAAAGTTACAGACTAAAAACCAACAGAGGAGAAAGTGGAATAAAATATTAAAAATTACTTCATTATCACACAAACACACACACACAGAGAAAAGGAGAAACAAAAGAACAGTGGAGGTAAATAGAAGTAAATAGAAAGATGGCATACTTAAACCCAACTATATTAATAATTAATTGATTGAACACTCCAATTAAAAGGCAGAGATTGTCAGATTGGGGAAAAAAAAACAGCTATATACTATTTACAGGAGAGATACTTTAAATACAAAGACATGCATTGAAAGTAAAAAGATGGGAAAAAATGCATTATGTACACACATTATAAGAAAGGTGATATAGCCATATTATTATTTGACGTCAAGGCAGAGTATTACAAGAATTACAGAAGGTTATTTCATGATGATAAAAAGAACCAATTCATTCGGAGACCCAACAATGGTAAGTGTGCATGCACCTATTCATTAAACTGCATATAAAATTGAGTTGAGTGACAAAGTAGTTTCCTTTTTTTTTTTTTTTTTAAGAGCTCCTGTCCTTTCTGTGGCTATTGTACTCATATAGCTAGGAACGTTTTGAGTATAGAGATGGCTTAAATGGTGTTTATAGGGGGTGTAATTGTATACGCAATACAGCTGAATGGTATGTGTCCTGCCATGAAACTATATTTGAATTTCAGATGGTAATTCTTTGTTTCTTTTTTAACTTGAAAGTAAAAATGTTATTCTTTTTTGGATGTAACCCCAAGTTCATGAACTATATTTATGAACTATATTTAGGGATGTCCTGTGAAGAATTCTTTAGCCAAGAGTTGTGACTTAGACAATAAGCTGGGTTGACAGCCCAAGGTAGTCTATGTCATGGCCATAATGTACCCAGTGGTGAAGCCATTCCTTTAGTGTTTCTTTCTGGATCATAGGCTACAGTTGGTTCCACTCACTGCAGAAATCCTGACGTTAAAGTGGAGATAGCAATCCATATGCAGCCTTGATGTTCTACCATAATAGTAATCACATGCATGACAACACATTGAGTCATCCCACTATTCAATATTTTCCAAAGGTTCATTTGCCATGGAGTTGTTTGGGACACAGAATTAATTGCAAATTATAGAAAAAACTCTCATATAGACCCAACAGAATGAATGATAAGAAACCTTTGGGAAAAGAAAGGGAAAAATCAGAGATTTTTTAATTCAAAAGGATCTCTGTCAAAAATCTCAACCAGCAAATTACAAGTTTAATAAACATAAATATCACCTGCACACATTAAAGTGTAAATTCTTACGTCCTGTCCTTAGAGATGCAAATTTATGGTCTTGGATTTGACTCAAGAATCTAAACTTTTAACAGAATCATAGGTATGGGGATCATTTGAAGGGTTATCAGCTGGGAAGAGGAAAGCGGAGATATGGGGAAATAGTTCAGGGATTAAGAAGTATAATTGGTAAGTACAAAATAGACAGGGGGAAGTTAAGAATAATATAGAAAAGGGTGAAGCCAAAGAAGTTATATACATGACCCATGGACATGAACTAAGGGGGGGTGGGTTGCTGGAGGTAAGAGGGGTACTGGGCAGAGGGGAGCAAAGGGAAAAGAAATTGGAACAACTGTAACAGCATAATCAAAAGATATTTTTAAAAAAAGAATCTAAACTTTTAACAACTTCTCTGTGCAAGTGGACCTCAGACTACACTTTGAGAAACACTAATCTGTTTCATGACAAATGGCTTCCAGCATCTGTTTGAATTCCTCCAACCATGGAAAACTCACCACCTCACAAAGCAGCCCATTCCATTTCAACAAGCTTTCCATTGTCCTTCTCTGCCTCTTATATTTTCAATCTCTTTCCTCTGAAGCTACGCAGAATAAGTCAAATATCTATCCTATTATGAGAGTCCATTATATTTTCAATACTACCACGAGATCTCCTTCAGAAACCCTTTGCTCTTCTAGGTTAAATGCTACCAGTTACTTCATCAGTTTTTAAAATAGTATGATATTTAAACATGCCCCCCATCTTTATGTTTGAAGTATGTCTTAAAAAGCATTATCAAAGCTGAAAAACATTTTAATTTCTCCTCACAATTGTGAAGTGCAATGAAGGTCAATATCTCTCCTACTTTACTTTCATAGGTAGTATAATTCATCCAACTTTGTCTCTTTAAAAAGATGACTTGGCTATTTTAGGCCCTTTGCATTTCCATATAAATTCCTAATCAGCTTCTCAGTTTGTCTAAAAGATCCTACTGAACTTCAGTTCGGATTACATTGAATCTATACACCAATCTAGGTAAAACTGACATTTTAACAATATTGATCCCTACAATTCATGAGCACAGTATGTCTCTCCATTTATTTAGATCTTCAATTTCTTTCCACCATGTTTTGTGTTTTGTGAAGTTTATCCCTAAATATTTCATATTTTAAAGGTACTAAAAATGTTAAAATTAAAGTTTTTATTGTTTGTTACTAATATGTTCACATATAGTTAATGTTTATATATTATATCCTGTAACTGTGCATCTGCCAAACTCACTTATTGTAGTTTTTTTGATAGGTTCCACAGGATTTCCTATTTAGATTATAAAGTCATTTGTGAATAAAGACAGTTTTATTTCTTTCTTTGTGATCTGGCTGCCTTTAACTTTTTATGCCTTATTAATAAACTAAAAGAACTTCTGCTACAATGCTGAATAGAAATAAAATAGGCATCCATGCCCTTTTTCTGATCTTAGAAGGAAAACTTTCAGATTTTCACCACTAAGTATGATGTTAATTATCAGTTCTTTGTAGACACATTTTATTAGGTTGAGGAAATCCCATCTAGTTCTACTTGTTGATATTTTTTTGGTTTTGTATCAAATCAGGAATGGAGCAGGAATCAACATTCTTTTTCAATAAAAGAACAAATGATAAATATTTTAGAGTTTCTGGAATATATATTGTCTCAATCATATATTCTTTTTTTTATAACCCTTAAAAATATATTTAAAAAACAGCTTGTGGGCCATGGATCATAGATTGTTGATACCTGACCTAGAGGTTTGTTATGCCTGCAATTCTGATAACTTACACTAGGGAACAGTAGAGTCAAATTGCCAAACCTCCACATCCTTAGTTTCCCAGTACCAGAGAAATGAAATGAATTGACAACCTAATTTTAGTTTTTAAATATATTACTTTTTATTAAAGTCTTGCTATGAAGTGGTAGTGGTTTTCGTTTGCCTATACCAACTTAATAGTATTGAGAGATAATGATACCACCACCTTGGCCAGGCCCCAGGGGAACAGGAGAGGCTGTAGAAGGAGATGGTAAACTGTCTGAGGCAGTGGGCAAGACTGTTGTCCAGATAACCAAGCTAGTGCCTTGTGAACTCTACCTAGGAGAGGTGCATCCTGCTCCTGGTGACGGATCCACACCCACACCCCCATGCACCCCCACGCCCCGCCCTTCAAGATGACAACAGGGGGAAACATTGCATTGGGCATGGCAAGGCTATTGAGACACCGGGATAAAGGAACAGCCCTCCTACCCACTTCCGACCCCTGATAGGACCAGCGGCATACACTCTATAGAGGTCAAAATGGCAGCCAGGGGAGGTGCTGCTCCGGAGAAACCTGTCAGTCTAGCTTGGGAAAAAGAAGGGGTTGTTGCAGGGTGGGGAAGCAGACCTGCCCAGAGCACAACGAAGTTGGGCTGAGTAAAGCACTTGGTCCAACCCACACGAGAAAACTGATATAAACCCAGGGGAAGGAAGAGATGACACTTTTGCCCACCTCACAAAGGGTACTGGCCAGTGTGTTTGCAAGGCCTTCTGACCCTGGAAGCCGTGTGGCCAATGGTGGTTTCAGAAACACACGCAGCCTACAGGAGGGAGCCTGGAGCTGGACAGCCACCTGCTTAGCCACCTCAGGCTCCAAAGGACTGAACTTTAAATGTGGAGCCGGTTTTGGTCTTGCTGGGCAAGGGTGGGTTTTGTCTGTGTTTTGTAGTAGAGATGAGCCTGATGAGCCTGGAGGCAAGGAGTACCCCATCCTCCCAGGTCCTGAACATTTGAATAAAGATCTCTTTCCTTTCTCACCAAACTCTGCCTCTGGAATTTGCCTGTTGGTGGTAATGGGCAGCCAAACTCCACTTCGGTCAGTGACAATAAATCTAATGAAAAAAAGATATAAATACTATAATAAGTAATTGAAAATTAAAATGCCTTCACCTTTTGCTCATCTACAAAGTTTCTAGTAATTAAAAAGTTAACACAATCTGTTCTCTATTGGTCTAGATAGACAGCCACTAACACAAGCAAGTCTCTCAGTCCCTTTACGCTTGGAACTCTGAACGTTGTAACACTCATCTGTACTCAGAAACCAACTAACGGATATTAGGGTCTTCCGAGATCTCTTAGACTCCTATTTTTTCTGTTCTATTATGTTTCCCACAGGGCATTTCTCTAGGTCCATTTCCTGCACAATTAGAAGATAAAAATCCCACAGAATATAAAATGTACATTTTTCCCTAAGTTTTCATATCTTCAAAAACATATTTTTAGTAGAATTAGTTTGACCTCTGAAAATAGTTACCAGAACAGAAAGTTTTCATAATATAGTTTTACATTACTGTGTCTTATTTATTGGTATTATTTTGTCAGTACAGTAAATTTGGCTATCTTTCCTTTTGGTGTACAGTTCTATGAATTTTAATGTATGTATAGATTTATGTAACCACCACCATAAACAGCATACAGAAGAGAGCTTCATCCTCCCCCACCAGCTTCTCATGCTAGCCCTTTATAGTAACACTTTCCCCTATTCTTAACCACAGGTCTGTTCCCCATCACTGTTGTTTTATCTTTTAAAAAATGTCATATAAATGAAATCATATAACACTTAACCTTTTGAGATAATTTTCCCTACTCAACATACTGTTTTCGAGGTTCATCCAACTTGTTGCATGTAATAGTGTATTCCTTTTTATTGCTGAGTAGCATTTCATTGCATGAATTTATCACTATTTGCTTAAGCATTCATCTGTTGAAAGACCATTTGGGTGATTTTTAGGCCCTGACCTTTACTAGTAAAGCTGTTATGAGGTTTTTTTGTTTGTTTATTTGTTTGTTTTGCAGTGCATATTTTATTTTTTATTTTTAAGTATATTTTATTGATTATGTTGTTATAGTAGTCCCAAATTTTTTCCCTTTGTTCTCCTCTGCCCAGTAACCCCCTTCCCTCCAGCAATTCCACTCCCCTTAGTTCATGTCCATGGGTCATGGATATAAGTTCTTTGGTTTCACCATTTCCAATATTATTCTTAACTTTCCCCTGTCTATTTTGTAACAACCAATTATGCTTCTTAATCCTTGCACCATTTCCCCATTTTCCCCCTCCCCCCCCAGCTGATAACCCTCCAAATGATCCCTATACGTATAATTCTGTTCCTATTCTTGTTTGCCTAGTAGAATTTTGTCTTTATTTTTTAGATTCAGTTGTTAGTTTGTTGCCATTTTAATGTTCATAGTTTTTATCTTCTTTTTCTTAAATAAGTCCCTTTGACATTTCATATAATAATGGCCTGGTAAGCCTGGCTGCTGTGGCTCAGTGGATTGAGCGTCGGCCTGCGAGCCAAGTGTCGCTGGTTTGATTCCCAGTCAGGGTACATTACTAGGCTGCATGTCAGGTCCCCAGTTGGGGGTGCAAGTGAGAGGCAACCACACAGTAAAAAAAAAAAAAAAAAAAAAATAATAATAATAATAATAATAATAATAATGGCCTGGTGATGATGAACTCTTTTAGCTTTACTTTGGGAAGCACTTTACCTGCCCTTTCATTTTAAATGATAGCTTTGCAGAATAGAGTAATCATGGTTGTAGGCCCTTGCTTTTCATCACATTGAATACATCTTTCCAGTCTCTTCTTGTCTGCAAAGTTTCTTTTGAGAAATCAGCTTATAGTCTTATAGGCATCCCTTTGTAGGTAACTCTCTGCTTTTCTCTTGCTACTGTTAAAATTCTCTCTTTATCTTGAATCTTTGGTATTTTAATTATGATGTGTCTTGGTGTGGTCATCTTTGGGTCTAGCTTGTTTGGGACTCTGTGTTTCCTGGATTTGTATGTCTATTTCCTTCACCAGATTTGAAAGTTTTCCTTCATTATTTTTTTCACACAAGATTTCAATTTCTTGCTCTTCTTCTTTTTCTGGCACCCCTATGATTTGGATGTTGGCACATTTCAAGTTGTCCCAGAGGTTCCTAAGCCTCTCCTCATTTTTTTCAATTCTTGTTTCCTCCTCCTGTAGTGGTTGACTTTCTTTTTCTTCCTTATATTCCAAATAATTTATATGAACCCCCATTTCCTTCCCATCACCATTGGTTTTGTGTGGATTTTCCTTCATTTCATTTAGCATAGCCTTCATTTCTTTCCTTATGCATTCGCCCTACTTAAGGGTATCTGTCAAGCCCATGAGCATCTTTATCACCAGTGTTTTGAACTCTACATCTGTTCTTTTAGGTTGGCTATCTCCTTGTCACTTAGTTCTCCCACTGGAACCCTGATCCATTCCCTCTTTTTGGCCATACTTCTCACTCTCCTCATCTTGACAGGTTCCTGTGTTTGTTTGCCTCCTGTCTTAGGTAGAGCTGTCATTGTAAGGAGCAGAGCCTTAGGTATTCATCAGTATGGGTGACCTGTTTCACCACGCTGTGGCACTGTATGTGGAGGAGGGGTCTGAGAGGCAACAATGTCACTGGCTCAGCACTTGCCCCTTTTCCAGGCACTTCTCTCACTTCTGTATGGAACTGGCGCCTCTCTAGCTGTTGCTCTGGCCATTTTTCCCAGAGTAATTGGGTCTGCGGATGTTCTAGGACCATGGGGGCCCTTTAAACAACTGGACTCTGCTGAGAGACTGGCAGTTTCTTCATCTGCCCCAACCCCTACTGGTTTGCAGTCAGAAGCAATGAGGCTTTATTTTCCCTGGCACTGGAACCATGAGCTGTGTGGTCTGGTCTGGTGCCAGGAGTGTTCCCCAAGTGTCCCTCCCTGCTTTTAAAAATTTGTGATTGTGCTTTCCGCCAGCCTGTTGCTGCCGCTGCTGCTGCAACCACCACCACACTGCTCCTCTCCACCCCACTCTGCCCCTCCTACCTGTTTGGATGAATATTTCTTCTTTATATCTTTGTTTGTTGGACTTCCATGCAGCTCGATTTTCTGGAACTTCTAGTTGTCTCTAGTTTTGAGGAAGTCGTATTCCTTCTTAGTTGTGGAGGGAGATGCAGTGTGTCTGTCTAGGCCTCCATCTTGGCTCAAAGTCCTGCTATGAGTTTTTGTATGCAGGTTTTTATGTGAGCACAAGTTTGTATTCTCTAGGATAAACACCCAGGAGTCAGAGAGCTGGGTTATATGTTAACTTTATAAGAAACTGCCAAGCCACTTTACAGAGTGGTTGTATCATCTTGCATTCCCAGCAGCAATGTATGAGAATCCCAGTTGCTCCACATCCTTGTCAGCAGTTGGTGTCATCAGTATTCATAATCTCCCCGTTCTAATAGGTATGCAGGAGTATGAATCATTGTTTAAGTTTGCATTTCCCTAGTGGATAACAATGCTGACTATCTCTTTATGTGCCTATTTATAATTTTTTATTTACTCTTCAGTGAAATGTCTGTTCAACTCTTCTACTCATTTTTATTTTGTTTTTGTTGTTATTCTCTTTTTGAATTTTGAGGGTGGTTTATATATGTTGGATATGAGTTCTTTGTCAGATTTATAATTTTCAATTCTGTTCAAATCTTTTCTTCTCTTAACAGTGTCTTTGATGCAGCAAAAGTTCTTAATTTTGATAAAGACTAATTTATTGAATTTTCATTTTATGGATGGTATTTTTGGTGTAATATAATACTACTCTGCCATAAAAAAGAAGAAAATGTTACTCTTTGTGACAGCATGGATGGACCTGGAGAATATTTTGCTAAGTGAAATAAGCTAATCAGAGAAAGAAAAATGCCATGTGATTTTATTCATATGTGGAATCTAATGAACAAACTGATCTAACATGCAAAACAGAGAGAGACTCATAGATGGAGAGCAGCTGACAGCTAATGGTGGGGGAAGGTTAAGGGGTAGAGGGATTGAGCAAAAATGAAAAAGGACTCATGGACACGGACAGCAGTGTGGTGATTGCTGGTGGAGAGGGTATAAGGGGACTAAATGGTAATGGAAGAAATACAATAAAGATATAAATTTAAAAATAAGAGTAAAAATAAATAAATAAGAAAAAATAAAATATAGTATTTCCTCACTTACCATGGGTATTATGTTCTAGACACCCCCACGAAGTAAGAACCTTACATTTATTCTACACTCTTAAACCTACATAACTTTAACAACACACGTATACAGTACTGCAAAATCCTGTGATATAGCAAAAAATCCGCAATAAATAATTAAATATAATATTATTTAAAATCCCACAATACAGTGAGGCCACAATAAGTGAACCACAATATAGAGAGGGACTACTGTAAAATATGGACCATTAAAAATATCACTTAACTTAAAGAATAATCAGTAATTCTTGCTCACATTCAAGGGAAGGGATTACACATAGGCATCAATACCAAAACACACACAAACACACACACACACACACACACAAAAGAAAAGAAAAAAAAGGAAGACAGAAAGAAAGAAAGAAAGAAAGAAAGAGAAAAGACTACCCTTTCTCTATCAAACCACTTTTGTCAATTGCTTTTGTCAGACATGAAATAGCCATATTAGCATATGTCTATTTCTGTACTCAATTCTGTTCCATTGACACATGTGTCTATCTTCTTGCGTGTTCCAAACTGTCTTGATTAATATGGTTTTACCCAAGAGTTTCAACATTATTCTTCTTTTTAAAACTTATTTTAGCCTTCTAATTCTTTCATCTTTCATATAAGTTTTAGAATAAGCTTGTGCATAGGTATATAGCATGTATAACATACACAAAAAATTCTGCTGGGATTTTAATTGATATTTCTTAAATCTATAGCTCACTTTGAGAGAATTGACATCTTTACTATGTTGAGCCTTCCAAACAATGAGCACAGTATGTCTTTTCATTTATTCAGCTCTCCTTTGATTACCTTTGTCAGCATCTTAAAGTTGAACATATAATGACTATAACATGTTCGTTATAGTTGTTACATAGTTACAATCATTACGTTTATAATTAAGTATTTCAACTTTTAGAACTATCATAAAGGGTATGTATTTTAAAGTTTTCCAATTCATTGTTTAAATATAAAATACAATTGATATTTGTGTTGAAATTTCATCCCCATTATTTGTTTACAGAGCTCATGAGTCAATGCTGAATAATTTCTCACAATACTTAGCTTTTACCAGAGAAAGCAGAACTAGACACCCCTTTGAGGCTAAGACACAGCATAGAAGCAGGATTAGGGGAAGCATGGTTCTAGAAAGTAACCAGGCTTAGGGGAAAGAAGGCAGCTCTGGGATTTCAGCCTAGCTTCTTCACGGCTTCTTAGATGTGTGACCTTGACCAATCCCTTTGCCTAGGCCTGTCACGTTGTAAGTTATCAGCAAGTATTAGCTTTCCTTGAAGAGAAGACAGAACGTCTAGAGCCATCATTTCCAGATTTGTTTTCCTTTTTAAACATTGAAACCCTTTCTTCAAACAACATCTTATATGTTAAATCCATAAAAAATGGAACTGCTGCAGCAGAGTGGTTCAGTAACCAGCCCTATTTGCTGAGTCTATTTCTGGGCCTCACCCTATCCCCTCAACAATACTCACCATTCCCTAGAATTTCAGGAAACACTGTTTAAGAAAAAAAATGACTGCATCATGGATGCAGAAATCCTGTGAAAGTGGCTAGATTCCATGGGATCGGAGCAGAGAAGTATGTGCACCCTTGCTACTCAAAGAGCAGTCCTGGGACCAGAAGCATTACCTGAATGCAGACCTACTGAATGAGAATCTGCATCTTGACAAAATACCTTGTTGATCTGTGAGCCCAGTAGTTTGAGAAACCCTAGTACTGTGTTCCGAGAAGGGCAGAAAGCACGCAACAGAGTCATCACAAAATATGAAGCATACCAAAAGAGCTCAACTAAATTTTGCCAAAGCTGAATTCTGTTAATCCTCTTTATAAATTTAATAACTCATGTAATAGTATTAGCATTTTTCAGATTTCTTCAGGGAGTATGAGCTTATTAAAAAGATAATGCATTTCACCCTGGCTGCTGTGGCTCAGTGGATTGAGTGCCAGCCTGTGAACCAAAGGGTCACTGGTTTGATTCCCAGTCAGGGCACATGCCTGGATTGCAGGCCAGGTTCCCAGTTGGGGGCACACAAGAGGTAACCACACATTGATGTTTCTCTCTCTTTTTTTCTCTCTCCCTTCTCCTCTCTCTGAAAATAAAAAATAAATTAAAAAAAAATCTTAAAAAGATGATACATTTTGCCTTGGCCGGGTGACTTAGTTAGTTGGAGCATCATCCCATACACCAAAAGGTTGCAAGTTCAATCCCAGGTCAGGTCTTGTACAGGAAGCATTCGATCAGTGTTTCTCTCACGCATCAATGTTTCTTTCTCTCTCTCTCTCTCCCCCTTCCTTTATCTAAAATCAATAAACATATCCTTGGGTGAAGATTTAAAATAAAAAGATAATACATTTTACTTATCTTTTCTCTTTGACCATTCAGACCCATTTTTGAATTTCTAAATTATATTTTAATCATTTCAACCATCTCCCATGAGGTTTATTGGATTATGATTACTTTGTTTTAAAAAAAAACAAACACATTTTCCAGCCACAAACAGAGACTCATAATTACCTGACTCTGTATTGTAAGTTGTAAATGAAATATTTGTTGTTTGAGTCAAAAGTTACTGCACACAAATAATTAAACAACATAGCAAATACCCAGGCAAGAATCTCTGCTTCTCCTCCTGAGGAGTGGCTCTGCGGTTCTCTATCAAGACACTGGCATTCTTTTTGTAAATGATTGATTTTTCCACATCTGAATGCTGATCAGTCTATAACAAGCTCTGATGTTAATATTGTGCCAGGATGAAAAACATAATAATAATGACATAGCAGGGGTCTCAACATTGAAAGAGAAATGGAAAATTCAGCATATTGAAGGGTTTTATTATCCACTTCCTTTGCGATCTGCCCTGGAGTCCAGAAATTGTGGTGTATTCCAGTTCCTTCTTCTATTAAGGTTGGATTAGTTAGTGATTTTCAAACTATTTTGTAGCTGTGGACTCTTTGTGCCAAGGAGATGGTACAGGCAACCCTGATGTGAAAGAAATAAAGAGGGGCAGCTTGAGGGCAAGCTGAGGGGAGAGCCAGGTTTGAGACTCCCGGGCTCCAAAAGTGTTGCCTAGCTTGTAACTGGGGCAGCACAACAAGGCATCCTTGAAAATTAATGGATTAAAAGCAACTTGTATTTGCCTGAATAATTTTAATGTTTATTCTTGTTTAAAAAAACAAAAGATTTATGGCCTGGCTAGGTGGTTCAGTTGGTTGAGCATCATCCCATTCACCAAAAGGTTGCAGGTTGATTCCCCCAGGGCATGTACCTAGGTTGCAGGTTCAATGCCCTTTTTTCGGGCAGCGGGGGATGGGGGGTAGGAGGTTGGGGGTTGAGGGTTGCGCATTACAGGAGGCAACTGATTGATAATTTATCCCTCACACTGATCTCTCTCTCTTTCTCTTCCTCTCTAAAATGAATAAACATATCCCTGGGTAAAGACTTTTTTAAAGTTTAAAAAATATATTTATAACTTACACGGCTGAAGGGAATCTCTGTTAAAATAAATGGGTCATGGCAATTTACTGGGTTAACAAGTGTATCAAATCCCATCCGTTCTTTCTGAACGACACCTACATTTTTCACTCATTCTCCCCTTGACATTCTCACAGCTGCCATCCTAGCTCAGGCAAGCACAAGTCCTGCCTGGACAATTAGGGCAGCCTCCCAAAGAGCCTTCCTCCACCTCCAATCCCTTGGGGTGGAAAGCTAAGGTTTATACATACCAAAGAGGCAAAAGACCCTGCAATTTGCTCCAGGCTTTATTACGAAGCTACACGCCATGGAGAGAAGAGTCTAAGATCCCTTGCCTGGCATGAAGAGTTCTCCTCTCCGTTGTCTACTGAATTTCCTATTTCTCACACTCTCCTTGGTGAGCCTCACAATCTGGTCAATGGGAGCAACTTTCTCTGATTTGCACCCTAACCAGTGTCTTTCTCTCATTGCAGTACTCCCTTTGCCTATCATTTCTTATCTATTTTCTTTATGCATCTAAATAATACCCACCTTTCAAAGATTGAATTTAAATGCTACCTCCTCCCTGAAGTCCTTTGTGAGTCTCTTTCACCTTCCCAAAGTCCTCCCCAGCCCCAAACTAGTGGTCACTCTGTTAATTAACATATCCATGCACCTCACTCTGAGCACTTACCCCATTCCAACTTGAGTTGTAGCCCTCTACAATTAGTTAATGTTATTTTATTTTTGGCTTTCCATTGTCTCTCGTATTGATTATTTAGAGCATAAACCATGTCTTGTTCAATTTTGAATCCCTCATGACATCTATTATATGCCAGATACATAGCAGATATGTAATTAATAAAATATGCTTTGTCTTCTATAATACGATTATTGTCTCCCTTATAAAAGTTGTGTTACAAAAACGATTGTTTTAATGTGACATGGCAGTTGTGGCTGTTAAATTTAAGGTAATAAAATTATTCTTTCTACATGAATTTTAAGAATGAGGTTTTTTAAATAGTTCTAACTGTATTTTGTTACTGTGAGTGGATATAATAACTAGGTAGCTGTAACTCATTAAAAGAACCTAATGCTTCTTCACTTCCCTTTAAACTACCCATTTGGAGCTTCTTGATCTTGTCACCCTTGACACTTTTCCATACAATACAGTTCCCAACTAATCACAATAAACCAAATATAGAGAGGGTAATTGAAAGACCAGGATGCAATAGAGAACTCAGTTACCTAAATTAATTATGAGTCTTTTTTACTTTGCATGTGGAAATATGAATTATTATGTCATTGGTCCCTATAGGAAATGTTGAAAAAGAGAAACTGTATTTCCATTGAAATTCTGCTCTTTCATCCCTTGGGGATTTTGGGGGACTTTTCTTTACTTACCTAACACTCTCCTCCCCATTGGAAGAAGAGTAAGCTGGCTGGTCAAAGCCTGTGTCACTCAGGAGCCATGGTTTTAGCAGTGGGCAGAGTATCCAGCTAAAGAGCTCCTTTCTGCTCCGAGGTCCACAGCTATTTGGAAAAGTAGATTTGGAGCCTGCTCCGCAGACTGAGTCAATCAGGTAAATCCTATGAACTGTTTTCAGGAAAGTATTAGAAAGATTGCATGTTAGCCTCCAGGCCAAGATGTATTCTCTACTCCAGATATTACCAACCCTTGCAATTTGAGGAATGTTGGGTGTTTTCTCTGCCAGTTGCAAAGGCTATTCCTGGTTCCCTTTGGCTTGTTATCTTGACATCTATTCTCTATCAGTCAGAACATAGAAAAGGGGAGAGGTGAGTCTTGGGCTCTCCAGCATCTGACACAAGAACCCTCTTGTATTTGTGAAGCATTTTACAATTTACAAGGCATGTTTACTTTTGGTAGCTCACTTGATCCTCACAATGCTGAGAAATACATTAAGATCTTCATATCTTTGCCCATGATCTTTTTAGTGGTAAAGGATTCATGTCTTCTGACACCAAGAAAATGTTCTCTCTACTCTTTCCTGAAGCTGGCTCTTGGAAGTGACTTGGACAAGAGTCCTTCTGTCCTGTTCCTGTGAGCTAGGGTTGGGAATTCTCCTCAGTAATATTCTCAAACAGACTTTCTCTATGAATTGAGGGACAAAGTTTCATAAGTAAAGGAAGATTTATATGAAATGTATTTGAGAGGAAGTGACAGAAGAAAGAAATGTGACTTGTGATTGGATTGGAAATTCAGCAACTGTGGCAGAAATGCTGGGTAAGAAAGAGAATTTGAAAGAACAAGTCTTCATTCCCTTGGTTCTCTGACTTCCAGGCAACCAGGAGAGTCTAGTTTTGATGTGTGTAATAAACTATAGTATATCCTGGTAGTGAAGTGGAATTGAGGCACCTAAGTACTGGGATAGCACTTGAAGAAGATGACAACACCTACTGATACTGAAACAGAAGTTAAATATTATTAATGACCCTAATTTGAATAGGAACAAAATGTCTCCTACTTCTGTGATCCCTCCCCAAGCTAATGCATACTTCTGGTGATATCCAGGACAAAAAGAGATGGAAATACTGCTTTAGCCAGTTTCCCATTAATTCTACAAAGGCAAAGAGGCCCTTTCTAAAAAAGCTGCTTGGCAACTTGAATTTAAATCTTCACCATTGGGTGCCAATCATGTTATCTATAGACAGGACACCCAGGTAGAACTACATTAGCAAGCATGGGCTTTCAAGCTCTGGACTCTGCCCCACTGGTCAGTACACCTGACATATTTTTCCTGGATCTCGCCAGTCAAGCATTTATGTACATGGTTCAATTGGGTTGTTACAGTGTGTATTTCTCATACAACACCTTAAGGAAGAAGAAAGAAAGGAAAATTTATTGAGCCAGGTAACCTATAAAAGCCATCACCTCTTACAGGAAGCCAAAGCATTAAGTGGTATCCCACATTAATAAAATAGTCCACAGCTTATAATTCATATAAATTACCTCTTTAAGTCTTCATAATGGTCCTGCTGTGAAGAGAGCATGATCCCCATTTTAGAAATGAAAAAGCTGAGACTCCAAGAAGTTGACCAATATCACCAGGAGTTTCAGTACATTTGTACTCTGATTATTATCCATCTCATCAAGACCTGAGAAGCCTGGCTTTCATTTATGACCATTTCTGAAGGCATGGAAAGAAGGTAGACTTCTGAATAATCCAGATTTGGGATCAAATCTTGCCTCTGAAATATCCCAGCTCTGGGTCTTTGATAAATCTCGTAACCTCACAGAGCTCCAGATTATTCATCTAAAATGGGAAAAATAACACCTAGCTCATAAATTTGTATACAATTTAAATGAGATAAGTTATTCTATGTGCTTGAAGTTTAATGGTTTTTAACAAATGCTCATTTCCTTTTCTATTCATCTTCCAGAATAAGTAACCACCAATGGAGTAATAGGTGAAAGATCTAGGATCAGAATCTGAGTATATGATTAAAAATGTGAACGTGTGTTTACCAAAAGGAAGAATACCCTTTAAAATTAAAAGCCACTATTCTAGAATTTATTAATCTTAAAATGTGTGATGAACATTTTATTGTGCCCTTTCTTCATGGAAATTGTCCATGGTCCTAAGCATCAGAAAGTGAGCTTTGGTATGTTTTGAATGTCTGTTCTTCCTGCAAAGGCCACTGTGAAATAAGATGCAGACTCTCAAATTCTAGATTATGCCCCTGTCCCTAAGTAGTCCCTCCATCTTTGTACGGTATCTTAAGGAGTTTGCCTGTACCTGCAGGGTCGAAACACTAAAGGATGCAGTTTAAAACTCATAAGAAGCCTTTAAAATCTCCCACCAATAGACCCCTGGTAATCCCTCGGGAAATTCTTAGAGCTAGGTTTGCTGAGTTTCTCTCAGCATTTGTCTTATGGTCTTGGAAATCAGCCTTGCCTAATTGCTCTAACACAGTTTTCTCATTAACAGGTCATGAAGGCAGTTTAGTAGGTCTTGGTCGACATTTTTTTTTTTAATTGAAAAGACAATACTGGATTAGAAATCTCAAAATGTATCACACTTATCCTTCGTAAGTATTTTTTTCCACAAGAACATTACCCTGCGGGTGGCCATCAAAAATGTTTTTAAAACATGTTCTGAAAAAACAAGGTCTTACATTATAAGTACCAAGAATACTCATGGAATAAGTGGCAAGGGTTACACTTTAGGTTTAAGTCTAATACTTAAGAAATAAATAAATGCAGCTGCCATTAGATAAATGGTCTTCCCTTCTGTTACAGCTGCATGAACCAATCAACTAGATTTTAGCCTGATGTCATATTTATCTCTACCACCACCGACTCCTCCCCTTCATATTTGCATAGGGGATTCTCTTTGGCAGGGCCCGCAGATCTAGTTCCTTACAGGGTGGAGTACTCCTGCTGGTATTCTCTGCATCCTGAAAGTGAGTACATAATCATACCACCACCAGAAATAACTCAGTGTTACTCATAGCTGCTCAGAAATCTATATACAGTCCAAAGGATGCAGCAGATTTTTGTCATCATTGTTGTTCTCCTTCTCAAGCCCCCTTCAACTGTGTTGTGCTGCCTTGCCTGGGTGCCTGAGAACACCTTCGCCCTTGGGGTTCTCCTCTTCATCCTTTTCTATCCATTTTTTTCTTGGGGAGCTCAGCTTCATTCCACCACCACTCCCTATAATCAAATTAGCTAGACCCACTTCAAGCTGTCACCACTAGGATCCAAATTAGCAGATTCTTTTCACCTGGATCTTTCCACTCTTAAGAGTAGAGTTCTCTTAAGACTAGAATCTCTCTGGTTGATACCACTCACTCCTCACAATGTAACTACTGTGTTGTTATGGTTAAAAGAAACAATGGGAAGGGACAAATGAGATGAAGTGGATAGAGCATCCCATCCTACCATAATGATTTTATCTCATTAGATTGAGTCTCTCTTCTCTGCATCACAGGAGGTCTACACAGTGGACAGTGTGTAAGCTGACAGAGAGATATCTAAAGAACCCATGCTTTTGTCCCACTGAATAATGTTCGAATCAAAGGATGTTTCAAAATATAGATACACATTAGGCCCTTCTCAGTGTCCTATAGCTCTATAGCTTCTCAGAGAAGGAAGTGTTGTTGAGGACTGGAATGATGACAGAAGACTGGGTGTGTAATGAAACTAGAATTGAACTGAAGGATGTGCAGAAATTGGAAAAATGAAGTAATGTCAATATAAATTAGCAAGCGAATATGACAGAAAGGAAGTGGGAGACTATGTGTAGGTCAGCGCACCAGGCTGGTGGAATGGAGATTTGGATTGAAATTCTGTTGTGAGGTAGAAGGAAAATGTGAATTAAGACCAGACCCTCATGGAAATTCTTAAATGCCTGGAACAGAGGGAAACCTTGACGATGTTTGAGCAAATGAAAATGGTGTTTTAAAGAGATTAACATTCTACTTTGGTGAAAAGAGACATCTAGCAGGATTTGGTGCAAAGAGACATCTAGCAAATGTAGATCACAAGAGGAATCACTGTAATAATCCACAATTCAGCAACAAAGACCCCAACTAGAGTGTGGCAGTGGAAACTTAGATCTCAGGGCTTTTGCAAGACAATGTGCCATTGACTTAAAGCAATCTAATCAGTAACATTTTATTTGTGTACTGAGTCTTGAACCAGTTAATTTGCCCTTCTGATGTATCTTCACTGAATATGTAAACTCTCTCATTAAGATACAAGCCATATGCCTACTTTGAAGCTAAGCCAGACCCCACCTAACGCTGGCCTTTACCTCTTTTTTCTCATTGGTAATCAGCTCACTGAAGCAGATGTTACTTCCTGACTCCAGAGATGCCAACAGCCTCACAAAGAAATAGATTTATAGAATTGGGGTCTGCACTCAGCATGATCCAAATATGGAAATCAAACTGAGGCCTTCTTAGGCTCCATGCTTGGCAGAGAGAATGAAAAAGGGCTTAACATTGGGCCTCAAAAGGCACCAGAGCCATAGTGGGCCTGTTACTTGCCTATAGAAGGTCTTGCCAGTAATAACAATTAAACACTAATGGCATACTTTCAATTTACCTTCATAGATTAATTCAACAAATATTTATTGGCTGTGTACCAGGCATTAAACAAGTCTTTGGGGATAAAAAGATGCAAAGGACACAGTACTTGCCTTTGATAAAGCTTCCAGCTGAGTAGGAGAGACAGACCTATAAACAAGCAAATAAGTTTACAATGGAGTGTTTTGCTCTCTGCCTTGTCCTCTGTGCATCAAAAAATTGTAATGATCTGATGCTGTAGAGATAGAAAGTTTGGGATTAAGTTCTCCCCACTGCATAGTTTTCAAAAATCACTTGGAAGGTCAAGAAGCCACATGTAAACACCTTACACTAAACCTTTTATTTGAATAAAAGCAAAAAGGAATACTAAAATCGACAAGTCCTCAGTAAAACCTGGGAGTTTTCCCTGGAATGATTTTGCCTTTCTCCTAGGCCTTATTTAACCACTTGTGGTTACACTGTCTGACCTTCTTGTACAGAAGCCTTCAACATCACAATGTGGAGGCCCCTAACTGTCGGTGCTTAGAGTGAGTCAGACTAACGGCACTTAGCAGTGGAGCATTCCAACCAACAGCAATAGGAAGAGTAGGAACTGAAGGGAAGACAGCCCAAGCACCTAGTGAAATCTTTCTGCAAGAGTTGCAGAAATGGAGTCTAGTGAAGTTTTGGTCTAGGAAGTTTAAGAAAAATAGAAAGCTTTTTGGTGAACATTTCACCTTCTCTTTGAATTATAATCATTTCTTTACAGGACAGAATCCTGTCCCTCAATAGGATTTGCTTCCCTGTGTCAACGATAGAAGTCATCTTAGAAAAAGGTCAGTCCAGGATTTTTGTTCAATTTCTTTTTTTGTTGTTGTTCTATTATAGCTGTCCCATTTCCCCCAGTTGCTCTCCCCTGCCCCACCCACCCCCACCCCTCTCCCACAGTCAATCCCCACCCCGTTGTCCATGTCCATGGGTCATTTATACTAGTTCCTTGACTAGACCCTTCCCCTTCTTTTCCTCCTTCTTCCCCTCTGCCCTCCCCTCAGCCCAGGACTATTAAGTAAAGAACAGATTTTGTTATTAGTCATTTAATTCATATTTTTGTCTGTAACAATCAGACTATTGATTTTTGCTAAGAATAAGAACCATATAAGATTGTTAGTTTTTGCTTTTCTGTTTTAAAGAGCTTTTTGTTTGTTTTGGTTTTGGTTTTGGTTTTGGTTTAAATGAGGCGTTTTCTAGTGGTGGAAAATACATAAGATTGAGGTTGGAGAAGGCTATCAAAAGAGATGTTGACTGGAAATAAATGCTGTAGTTACATTGGCTTTAAAAATTATTTTAAATCTTATGAAGAGAAGGTATTGAGAACTCTTTCTTTCTTAAAAAAATAGAAATTGTAGATATCATGTCTCTAAATAGTTTCAGGCTAGTTTCTTTGGAAAGTATACTGCCTCCTTTTGCCTCTCATATCTTTGTTAAGTTTAGCTTAATAATAATGCAAGGGGCCAAAAAAGCTTTTAAAATTGATTCCCTTCAGTTTGTTTCTTGCCAGGAACTGGAGGACTGATTGGCCATGACTTCTGCAGTCTCCTGGCTATTTGTAAAAGTATAAAATGTGACAAAGTGCACATGTCTACACACACACACAGCCCAGTGTGAGACAGAACCACAGAAAAATATGTTGACATTAACTTAATTTCATTAAAACTGGAAATGGTAAGAGGAATAATAAATTCCATTAGATTGTTTTCTTGTCCTCAAAGTGAAGTTCCTGCTGATCGACAACACTTCCCAGAGGGTTAAGTCAGATGTTATATTAATATTTGGGTGTGACAAAGACAAGACCTAGATCCCCTGCTGGTCAAGGATAAGCCAAAATCTGCTCATGAAGGCTAGAAATGTTGAGGTGAAATCATACGTAGTTTTCTGTGCTTTTCAGTTGAACACAAATAATTCAATAGCTGTGTTTTGCTCCTCTGGAGTTCCCCCAAGCATATATCCATCCCAAAAGTCACTTACAGGGGTCCACAACAAAGTAATTAGTGAGTTATCCACTTCAGCTCTAGAGCCAGGTGCCAGAGGTGGTCTTCTGGAGATTTCAGGTGATTACTTTACATATGGAGTAAGGCAAAATTCCACAGTTCCTCTTTCACTGACATGAATTTTTCTTTTATTAGTCAAAAGATCCTAGAAAGTTGTGTGATTCACAAAGGCACACTGAAAAACATCAATATAACATATGTAGAGCTAAAGTTGCCTGATGTCTAAATTATTCTCTAGTAATGATGTTTCTACATAGTTTAACATTTTAAAGCATAAGTTACCAGCCTTCCAGCTTTCCAGTAAGTCTAACATGGCTCTTCCTACAAGAGAAAGGTATTTATACCTTTTATTCAAGTTAAAACACAAAAGGATACATTTCCAACCTATTAGGAGAAGCTGGACTTCTGACATTCCTTGGACTTCTACCCAAGGCAATTAAACAAAAGGTCAAAGAGCCATTCATTTAGAAAATATTTTTTTAACATCTACAACATTTCAGGCATTACTAGTTGCTAGTGAAGCAAATATTGCTTTTACAATCATAAAGCTTATAGTCTAGGCTTCCCCACATCTGAGATGCTCACCCAGTGGAAGAGTTAGTTTCAAATTATGCACAAAGGATTGCAACAAAATGGGGTGTGCACTGAAAAGGTGACCAATAAAGTAAAGGGTCTGGGAACTATGTGCTATGAAGAGCAGTTGAAATAAATCAGAAAGTTTAGGGATATTATTGGCATTATTCTCTGTAATTCTAGGGGGTATACTCTAGACCAGCGGTTGTGGAAGGCAATTCTTTCATGGATAGGGAGGTGGGGGATGGTCTTGGGATGATTCAAGCACATCACATGCAAGCTCACCTCTTGTTGTGTGGCTGCGTTCCTAACAGGCCTGGACCATTACCAGTCCACAGCCCAGAGGTTGGGGACCCCTTCTCTAGACCAACAGGTAGTGCATTTCACTTCACTGTAGGAAGGGTATAACATTTAGAATCATCAAGAATAGAATGAACTGCTTTGGAAAGTGGCAGGAGCCCTACCCCTACGTGTTGAAGTAGCCACCGTCTTAGACACCATAGCACAGTGGTCTCATGGAGACATTTTTGCATTAGGCAGAGGTTTGCACCAAATGACTTCTAGGGAGCCTTCCAGTTCTGAGGTTCTATACTTTATATATCTGATGATGACAACAGCTCCATTTAGCAATTCATTCTTCAGCCTGCATGTATTAGTCCATTAAGCAGAGATCTCGGAGAGATATTTTTCCTTTGTTTCAGAGAAACAACACAATATGGTAATAGAAACTGCTTTTTCCATTTACCACAAACTAATCCTTAAAGACCATCTCTCCAGAGACGTGGTCACTGACCAACTGTTTTATGGCAGGGGCATTCAAAATCCTGTAGTCATTTGTTCAGAGATGCATCGTTTGTTGATGGCAGAGCCCAGACAATAAGCTCCGCTGTTTGAGTTCAGTTCATTTTCCATGACATGCAGATTGTAAGTGGTTGATTTTGATTCATGTTCTGAAGAGCACAAGGATGGGAATATTTGATTGTGGCTGATCACATGCTGAGCCCAGGACATAGATTCATTCAGTCCAACTCTTCCAGTATTTACTTAATTTTATAATGTGCCAGATCCAGTTTTCAGAGTTGCCTAGAGCTATAAGATTCTGACCAGAAAAATCCTAAACTTCATTCCCTACATTTGCAATTCTCCTTCTTTTTACCCAAATCAAACTTTGAGGTTTCATGACTATTTATATAATCAGACACTTTGTTTCAGACACAGCATAACTAATGTTTTTGTGAAGAAACTCCCTGCAAATGCTCAAAACCTCAAAACAATTTTCAAGTTTCTACTTTTTTCTTTTTTTAAAAAAATGGAAAGAACAATTAAAGAGATTGTAGGGGAGGGCCTGGCATACTACACTCTCAACCACCTTTCAGGTTATTTTCTTTGGAGGATATGATTATAGCTGTTTAAACTTAAAATTATTTACATTGAACAAAAAAATTCTTGATTCAAAAAAAGTCATGTGATTATATATAAACTAAAACATGGCAAGAAATCGAAACTTGGCATTTTTCGTGGACATATATTGCCCACTGGCTATGGCTTCTGAAGGGTGTTTTGGGGGGGCCTTGGGTTGTGGGAAATGATAAACGAAGACTGAAGAAAGAGAATTTTACCTAGCAGGTTATATTGGGTTGCAGCTGAATTTGAAAACAGCAGGCAGTCATCAGAAGGGTTTATATGAAATCTAATGGATCAGAAAAAGAAAGCAAGGGGAAATGGTTTCTTTTCATACAGGGCCAGTTTCTCATCTGATGTAAGTCCTGGAGAATTAGCCGACATATGGAAATTATCCCCATGTGGTCACATGGGATAGCAGTATGAGGAATCATTAAGGGCACAAGGATATTCAACTCCGTAAAGAGAAGATCTGGATGGGACAATAGCTCTTTTAAAGTATTTGGTAGGTCAGCATGTAGAGAAGGGAGTATTGTGTGTTGTTCTCAAGGGCAAGACAGAGTTAATGGTAGATATTGGAGAAACAGGCTGCGGTTTAATATTCTCTTTTCTCCCACTAGGAAAGCAGAGCATGGCTGTTTCCTCACAGCAAGATAGGCTCCTGTAAAGGGACAGGAAGCTATTTCTGGAGATATTCCCTAGAAACTGAGATAGGAACTGAGGAGACTGACCCAGCTCTGGGACTAACAGCAACGTTTCAGCCTACCAGATATGGCTTGACTCCAAATGCAATATCCATATGCAGGTCAGGCAAATAGGCAATGAAGAGAAATGGAAGGCACCCAGACTTTGAAGTCAGAAGGTCTAGGTTGAAACCTCGGTTTTGTCTTGCATTGCCTGTATAGCTTTGGGAGAGTTGCTTGGCTTCTCTGAGTTGCAGTTTCCTGATCTGTACATGGGGATAGCATCAGCTGTGCTGACAGACAACTGCGGCTTAAGTCCACTCTGCATTCTCTCTCACTGCTTTTGTAAAACCACCCTGATTCCCTGCAGGTTAAGTAAAGTCCTGGTGCCAATCAAGGAGGCCTGCCAACCCCTGGGCAATCCAACTTTGCCTCCCTGGAGTTTTAATTCTGAGTACAGTGACTCCAGGATGGGAAATGACTGGATTATGTCAACTATAATTGAAAAATAAATTTTATAAATAAAAAAATAATTTTTTAAAAAGAAAAGAAAATGGTTGGAGCCGATGTCTTCTCAGGATGGCACTATGAAGATGACTGTCCCTTAGTTCCTGCTGCCTGCCTTTCCTGAGCCACCAGGTTGCTGTTCTTCTTGGGCCTGGTTGTTCAGTTTCTTTAGTTCTATGAGCTACCCCATGTTCTTCCGATAGATTGTGTTTTTGCATAAGTTAGCTGAGTCAGGTCTTGTGGGTTGCAAAAAGAAAGAACTGTATCTGTACATGTACCTTACTAGGGTTTCTAAGATAATTAAATGAAAAATACACATAAAGCCCCTGACACTGTCCTAGTCGTCGGCAGCCGTCCGTCTCGAGAGACGATGGTGTAGCTTCTTAAGAGTCTATCTGCACTGCCAAGAATGGTTGTGCAGTCCGACTCGGGAGTGACACGGTATCTGTCTCCTCCCGTGTTGAATCGACATCTTGCGATGAGGCAGGAGTGTCCTCTCCAGTGAAGCTGAAGCTACAGAGCCTGGGCAGGGTGATATGGAGGGTCTGCTGTTGCCCATGCAGCAGACCCCCCCCTCTCTTCGCAGCTGAAGGGTCCAAGGGAAAGACGGAGTCAATACAGCTTGGGTTCAGGTGCGCCGCAGGAGTTGCCGGTATTGACTACAACGTCAAACCGCCTTAGGGACTCCGGCTCCGGATTTTCTGTCGGGGTTTACTCCCTTAGCCTTTCCCCTGAAGAGGTATGCCGCAAGGCAGCGGAGGTTTTTTGGAGTCAGAGTTTCCCTTCTCTGATGTGCCCTGACTGGAAGATCGAACCAGCGACACTTAGCTCGCAGGCCGACGCTCAATCCACTGAGCCAAACCAGCCAGGGCAACTGTCCTAGTATCTAGCACATAATAGGCATTCAATAAATAGTAGTTGTTGTACCCTGGCTAGTGTGACTCAGTCGATTGACTGTTGGCCTGTGAACCAAAAGGTCACTGATTCAATTCTTGGTAGGGGCATGTGCCAGGGTTGCGGGTTAGGTCCCCAGCTAGAGGCATTTGAGAAGCAACCAATTGATGTTTCTCTCACACATCAATGTTTCTCTCCCTCTCTTTCTCACTCTCTTCCCTTCTCTACAATTAAATAAAATAATTAAATGATAGCTTTGAGCCTAAGATGAAGTAGAGAACAATTCCAACAGGTGGGGAAAGCCACATGCTGAAGTTAAGGTAGGCACACAGAATCGGGGGTTATTATTCTCAGATAGGCCCCAGCTGTCAAAGTTGACTTGCCCATGAGATTTGGTGGGACTTAATAACTTTGAAAGTAATGAAGCTAAGACTGAAAGCCCTGATATGAAGGTCACAGAAAGGTTCCCACATTGGGAGGAAGACTGGACTTGAACCTCCAAGAATCCTCCCAACTCTATGCAATTCATGCAATTGATGCTCTAACTGACACAGGCTCCTGTGCAGGGACAGGGCCGTCAGGGCCTGCTATTCACCAGGGAACACTTTTCAGTCCTGCTCCTACCTGACCCTCTGTCATTTACCACTGTTAATTATCATCTTCTTCCTAACTTTGCTGGGACTTCCCTCTCCCCTGATTTTCTTCCTATTTCCCTGGCAGTGCCTTTGCATATGTTGTTCCCTCTGCCCTGTACTCCTTTCTTTACTTCACCCATCAGGCTGACTCCTTTTTGTCTTTCAAGATTCAGTTGAAGGGTCAGGTCTACCCCAATGCCTTCCACTCCACCCTCATCACCCCATTATAACTGTGTATCCCCAGTGCCCAGCACAATGCCTGGCACAAAGTAGGCATTCATAAAACATTTAAGGATGGGAGGAGGAAAAGAAGAGAAGGAGACAGGGAAGGAGAGAGGAAAATGTACTAAAGGAAAAAGATCCTATACTGCACATTTGAGTTCTATTTGTTGTGTGTGTGTGTGTATGTTTAAGGTCATTTGTTGGCATTAGTTCTTACAGTTGGAAACCCAGTTTATGCAAATATTTCAAAATGGAACAAGTGGAAATTTTTTCACAATTCTGTTACCTGGCTTTGCTGCCAAGGATCACAGCTGGGACCCAGAGAGTGACCCAAGTTGAGAGGCTGATGAAAAGACATTGGGAGAATTTGATTAACTAAATGTTACAGGTCAGCACTTTCATCTCCTGCTCTAGGTAACTCCAGCTCTAGATTGTTCTCAACACATTTCCTCCAGGATCAAAGATTATAAGATAGTTCACACAAAGTATACCTGGATATGCCTAGTATAGTCCTACACAAACCATCCTGAATCAAAATATTTGCTGCATGAGCCCAAAGAGAACATACTACCTAATTATTTATCCTTCCTTAATTAAGGACTGGAGTTGGTGATGTGTTAGGTGCTTTAATCTCCATGGGCCATAATTCTATGAATAACTTTAAAACAACATGAGAACCCAAACCTCCATTAGCCTGACTTTATTCTGTCCTGCTTTGTTTCCTTTGCTGTCTTTATGAGCATCTCCAGTGATGAAGAACATGATGATCCCTCACCATTATGTGCACCATACCCAGAATCATTTAGATTACTTGTAATCATTCTTACCAGCTAAATTAAACTTAGGTGTTACATTAAAGAAAACTGTGTTTCTCCTTACACTTAGAAGTATGAGTTCCTCGGGTAGTGGCTGTGGTGCAAGAAGTTGGGCATTAGTGTTATTATTGTCAGTCATCAGGCCAAGCCTCACTCTCGCTCCTGCCTCAGATAGGAAGCAGGTGTGGAGGGTTCCCTAGCCTGCCTCCCAGGGCGCTTTCAGATGGTGGGAAGGAAGGTGTTCCTGCCTGTGCACACGCCCTGACTGCCCATCCTCAGCAGAAGTACTGGGCATGGACTCCTCAAGTGCCAAGAAGAGAAGGTGTACAATGCTCACATTTCTTCCATAAGTGAGCCTGCCTGTAAGAGTCATACAAACTCATCTCTATCCCACAAGTCACAATGCCTGTAGCAGCCAAGCTGCTCTGTGCTGGGAGGAAGCAAGACTATTTAGCTAGTAGGAGAGATGTAGGTATGGCCTAGGAGAGAGAGGAGACACTTAAGAGTCGTCTTCAAGAAGATTAAGCATATTCTCACGTGAGACAGAATTCCAGGGTGGTTGTATTTTCCACTCAATGTGACAGAGAACTTTCTTTCAGACATAGCTGTTTAAAAAGGGAATGGGCTGCCTCAGGATGGCCTATGATCCCTGTCCCTAGAGGATTTTAACCACACATCAGGAGCCCACCTCATGAAGAAATTGGGAAGAGACTTTGGAAACCCACCAATAACAGGGCTAGAAGACCATGAAGATTCCTTTATTTCTCAAAAATCTAAGAAAACACAACTTAAAAGAATGTAAGAGTGTGTCAGAGAGTAAGAAGGGTTAATTCTCTTTTGCTTAAAATAGATTTTGTGGGATCTTCATGGAGTGTGCTTGGGGATGATCATTAACCAAAGAAAGCCACCTAAACAAAAAATCTTCCCAATACCAGAATAAGATGGCAGGAGTCTGGAGATATGACCCCAGAATCACACAGCAGTTGACACAACGTGGCCAGCATCTGGAAGTGTTCTGAATTGCCTGCTATACACAAAGCACTGTTGTAAGTATTGAGAGAATTACAAGATGTTTATGATCTAAAGAAAGTATAATATATATGGAGAAAGGCATTTTTACTAACCCAAAACTCAAACCAACATTGAGAATATTTTGAAAATATTCAAATATGAAAGAAGAGAGAGAAACTGAAGAGGGTCCTAGCTGTAACACAGAAGGCCAGCAATCCCCCAAACCATGTCATACCTGTGTTGAAGTGTCCCATGGGCGTGGGCCTGCAATGTGACCACCCACATCCTCTTGTCATCATCCCTCAGCCCTGTCATGGTCAGAGGCAGGGTAGAGGGAAGAGGAACTCTGCTCTTGGCACAGGCTTTTCCTTTCATTCAACAATGTTTTTGTTGGGGAAAAGGACTCATGTAAACTCTTGCCTTCCTTCTCCTGATCTTTGTTTCTTCTTTATTTCCATGGTGCTTGATTGGTACTTTGCTTCTACTCCCCTCCCCACCCAGCCTGGCAGAGAAGACATCTGTGGAACAGACAGGGAAAGTGAATGATGGGAGACAGAAGAAGAGAGAATAGTTTCTTCCTTCACCCTAAAGACCATACCACTAATTGTTACTGTCCAGGTGATGTTAAGCCTCACAATGTCAGATGAAGCCAGGAAGTGCCCACCTGGTGCTAGCATCCCAAGCTGCCTCCAGGCCTGATTGTCTTAAAAACATGTGTACACACACACACACACACACACACACACACACACACACTTTGCATTCAGGTTTGGGAGAAATAGTGACTCCATTCTCATTTGAACCAAATAGCAGAAGACATCTTTCCAACTTCAATATTACTGCTGAATTTTGTAAACTTTTAGATCAGACAGAAAAATACCAAGTCTTCAGGGCCATATGCCAGGGAAGGGTGTGAGAAGGAAGGGAGGTGTAAGGCAGGAGGAACTCTTGACAAACAAATTCAATGGAGCTTTGTATTTTCAAAGCAGTTTTAAATGATGAAGTAGCCCACCCAGCTCTCCCAAGAAAGTAGGTCAGCCCAATATTTTCACAGGTGAGGAAACTGAGTTACAGTGTTCAGTGGCTCACCCAACACATATAACTCAGATAGGAACACAGAGTTCCAGATTTCCATCCAGATACAGTTAACTAGTCTGCTTTCTTCCCAGAAAGAGAAAACACAGGCATTTAGTAACTTTCATATTTTTATATGCCAACTAGGCTAAAACCCCACTGCCATAGACCAAAAGGCTTAAGGCGATCGCACACCTTGGGGCAGAGAGTGATGCTTGTGATTATTACCCAAACTTGTCTATAGTTCAGATGCTCTGTTCTGGAGATATGAGAGCCAAGCAGTTGCTGAAGAAGGAGGGGCCTGGGTTTTAGGGAAAAGCTGTATGACTTTGCAAAAGTCATTGAAAATCTCTGAGCTTTGCTTTTTCATCCTCAGATGAAGACAAGATTTCTGAACGTTTTTTTAGGGAAAATGCAGAAGAACATGAAATAGTTGAATCACCCATAATTTAACTGTACTTTTGGAAGTACATACAGAAAGAAGTAGTAATGCCCCTTCTCTGGCCCTCCAATACCATCCCAGAGCTTGAAGCATACTTTTCTAGGTTCATACAAATGCATAATATATATACTTATATGTTTATGTAATATTTATATTTTATAATTCTTTAATAAAAACGGAATCTCTGTACATGTTGTTCTGCAACTTCTTTCACTAACAATATGGCACTGTTCCACTTCACACTGATCTTGTTTTAATGGCTGCAAAATATTATGTTGCATGGATCTTACATAATTTGTTCAGCAATTTCTTTTTTGATGGCTTTTTGTAATGTCCAAAGAAGATAATACATGATACAGTGCTTTGTAAACTGTAAGGCATGGTTTAAATTTAGTACATTATTTTGATTATTGACAAAATATATAGGACATACTATACTGGTTTTAGCTTCTAAGCTCTAAATGTATTTAACACAGGTAGATGTACAGAGAAGTAATAACCTGAGGCAATGCAGAATCACCATCATCATTTGGAAGTTGATTTACTGCATGGAGTCAGAAAGAACTGTTAATAATTGAATGTACAATGCAATGCCTAATGGGTTCTCTCAAAAGGGAAAATCTTTTTTTTCAATGGGTGACCTCCATTTATTTAGCTGGTAACTAATATTGTAAAGCAAATATTTAAAATCCAACACCTTGCTCCTGTAAACAGAATTGAAGGTGAGAAACTATAAAGTGAAGGTTGTAAACAATGGATGTATTGATTTAATCTGATATGTAGAATAAAGATGAGTTTTTTTGTTTGTTGTTTTATGTATGTGTCTGTGTTGTGTTTGTTTTGTTTTATTTTAAATTGTCCCTGAACTAGAAGTGGAGTATTAGCAGGTCTTTTTGTCAGGGGACAGAAATTGAAACATTTGCTAAGAAAACAGAAGCTGAATTTTCTATTTCTGATATGCTATTTGCAAATGTAAAATGAACTGGAGCAACAAACATAAGAGGTTGTACACAACATAATTTGTCTGACTCCTGTGATTTATGGAAAGCAGTGACAACTAATGGGACCCTCTCCTAAAGACAGGGCTGAGATACTGGTTTGCAATTCCCTGAAAAAGAGTGCAATCCTTTTTCTTGTCCGAAGGCTGGAAATCAGAGGTTCAAGGGTAGGTGGCTTTTGCTACTACTCACCACGCTGGTAAAAAGATAGAACCATGGGGGTGCCTGTTAGATCTCTGGTGTCACACCCCCAAGCAGAAAGAGAGTTGTTAACACCACAGCAAAGCCTAGACCCCCGCTAGTGGGTCTGTGGACAGTGAAGCAGACTTCTGATAATGGTGATTGTCATTCTCAACCATTATTCCTTCATATCATTAATAGTAGATATCATTTGCAGACATACACAGGCTGTAGCAAGTCGCACATTCATTTTATCTCCTAGTCAAGAAAATACATCAGAATGCAAGTGAGAGAAAGTGGCATTAACACAAAGATAATCTTGAATCCCTTCTGATGTGTAAAACGTTGACACTATTCACAAGGGATTGTGATCCACCAGCATGGTCAGTGCAATGTCTCAAGACCATTGGACAAGGTTAACTATTTAGGTCTCTTTTATATCTGAGTTCTCTGACTCTATAAAAGATACAATGATTTCAACCACAACCGGCAGCAATTCTTGATAAGATTTTGATCAACCATAGTGAGTTTGCATGGGAATTTCCAGAAGTCTGGCTCAGAACCAGGCTCTCTCTCCCACATGTGAGAGACAACATGTGGCCTGAAAGAAATTTTCCTTTTTTTCCCTACCTCCTCAACAAACTCCAGAAGACTTATTTTTCCTAGAGCTGCATTTGTTATGAAATGGTTCCCCATCATGTAATCCAGGGAAAGGTCCACAGAGGACAGGACCCAAGGAAGCCGGCAAGGCCAAATAGGAAATAGTGAAACATCAAATTTCTCCATCCCAGTCACTCCCCACCCTCTTTTGGGGGGATCTAGGTCACTGATTAAAGGTTTTTTACAGATAACCTCTTCTCTTTAAGTTCACCCAGTGATAGTGCTAAAAGGATGCCTTTGAAAGTTCTCCATGCTGAACTCACCCAGGGAGACAGAAAGAGTAGAGCTCCTTGCCAGGTACTCTCCCACTGCAAATACACCTTTTCATGACTGGTGAACACTTGCACCTCCTGTTGAACAGTGATCTCAAGTACGCTCCAGTGTACAAGTGCCCAGGAAATGTCACATTACTCTCACTCTGGAAAGGAGCTCTGTATTCAGCCCTGTGTTTATGAAACATGAGGACACATGTCATAAAATGTTTTACATATAAACGAAATAATGCAAAACAATTATTATGCTTGTTATGAATGAACTGATTATGACATGTAAAAGTGTTAATGAATAAAATATGTTGTAACTTGTTTAAAATGATTTACCACTTTCTTAAATGCCATATGTGCAACTACAACAAGAAAAGATGCCACACTGAAGGAGTGTGGAAAAGGCAGAAGCTTAAACACCTCAAAGACAAAAACCAGAAACCAAAAAGTCAAGTTCACTGTGTTATCTATGCAGACTGACTGTCGATATTGTTAAAATTAGCGGGTTAATTGCCAAATCTCCAGTTTACTTCAGGCTGTGTAGATGGCGTTTATGTCAAAATTAGATGCTTCATAAATAGCTCTTTTGATGTTATCTTCAGATTCATCACCTTTCCTAAGTAGGGCTATTAAAGTAGCTTCTACAGTGGCAGCATTCTTTCCAATGAAAGGAAAATAGCTAAAATGCTTAATGGGCCCCTGAGGTACAGACATAGGAGGGAGTATTTAGCAAGGTCTGTCAATACAAGAGCCCTGGGTCAGGTGGTCACTCAGTAATGTTCATGGATACTATGAATAATCAACGTCATTAATGACCATAGAGCTCTTAACCAGTCAGGCGAACTCAATCTCCTTTTTTCATACCTCCATTCTCTTCAACCTTCAACCCATCCTTCTGCCCACACACTTCTCCCTTTTGGTCCCTGTTTTTCCAACCTATTGACAAAGAAACATCAAAGGTATCAAGCAGGACCCTTCCCCTTCCCCCTACCATGCTTACAAACCATTGCCCGTCCACATGCATCCTTACTTCCTTCTCTTGTTTATGGTAAACCCCTCCACCTGGCTCTGGGTCCCATCCCTTTATATTTCTCACATGTTTTATACCAGTCTTATGTACAGCCTCCCTTTTCTCCTTCATATTCAACTAATTCCTTTTAATTGGAGGGTCCCCACTGACACTAAACATCAAAAAAGTGGGCATGCCAGATTAAATACAGGATAAACAACAAATAATATTTGAGTACAAATATGTCCCAAATATTGCATAGGATAAATACTTATACTGAAAAGTATTTGTTCTTTAAATGAATTTCAAATTTAACTGGACATCTCCTGTATCTTTATTTGCTAAATCTGGCAACCATACATCAAAGGTCATCCCAGGCCCCCACTGTATAAAACAGTACTGTCCCTTTCAGATACTTTCTATTACCTTCCTTTATTTATTTTAAGTAATTTTTATTAAATTTATTGGAGTGACATTGGTTAATAAAATTATATAGCTATCAAGTGTATAATTCAATAATACATCATCTGCATATGGATGGCACTGTGTGTTCACCACCCAATAGTTCTTTAAAAAATTTATTTCTCTTTTTCTCCATAGTAACCTAGTACAAAGGAGTATTATTATCTCTTGCTAGATCACTACAATCACATCTTAAACCAAAAGAGCTAAATTCACTGACTCAGAAATCCTGTTAATGTGTTTTCCACATTAACAGCTAAAGTGACACTTTCAAGTTCTCTTTTCAGTTTTATCTGTCACTCTCTTCTTTATTTTCTCAACTGCAGCAATACTGGCCAGGAATCAGTTTCTTAAAAGCAAACTATATATCCAAAAAGGATAAATGAGCCCTGACCAGTGTAGCTCAGTTGGTTGGAGCATCATCCCATGCCCTGAGAGGTCGTGGGTTTGATTCAGTCAGGGCACATGCCTATAGGTTGCAGTTCGGTCCCTGGTCAAGGATGAGTGCAAGAGGCAACCAAATTGATTGATGTTTCTCTCTCAAATTGATGTTTCTCTTTCTCTCTCTCTCTCTCTCTCTCTCTCTCTCTCTCTCTCTCTCTCTCTCTCTCTCTCTCTCTCTCTCTCTCTCTCTCTCTCTCTCTCTCCCCTTCCATTCCCCTCTCTCTAAAATCAATAAGCATGTCCTCCGGTGAGGATAAAAGAAAAAAAGGGCTAAATGAGAAACTGGTTACAAAATAACTAGTTTAAAAGAGTATAGTAAGAAATAATGTTTCATGTGAAAATCAGCCATCTGCCAAAAACATCCTATAAAATTCATCTGGTCTAATTCTCTCCCTCCACAAAAGGAAATGAGGAAATAAGGGTTCAGAGAGAAGGAACCAACCAACACCACTTAGCTATTTAATGGCAGAGCTAGGAGTGCTTGAATCCAAAGTCACACTTCTTGCCCCAACTAAAGAGGGAATAACTAATGAGAAATACAGTGACCTGAGAATTAGCATAATTCTAAAGTCATGAAAGAATAGATCAGAATGAGGCTGAGGCAGATGAAAGGAGCGAAAACTAATCTACCAATTAACCAGCAAACATTCGCAGAAGAGAACGCGAGAGCCTTCAGACACAAGGATCAGGAATTCTGTCAATGAACTTTCAGCTAGGCTGAAAAGACCTGATATAAACAGATTCCAGCATAACAGTCAATAGACACAGATTGGGCCAGTGTTCAGCCTTGATGTACCAACTCAGTATATAAAGAAACGAGAGGGTCTTGACCAAACTAATAATTGACATCTCACATTCATGAGTCTGCTACATGAGCTACTCGTTACCACCTAGGATTTTCACAAGGAACCCTTTCGTTCTTCCTTGAGTCCTTAAAGAAGCTAAAAACCATCAACTTGGTGTTCACTGCAAGTTACAAACTGAGGGAAGGAGATTTAAGACACCACTATTTCCTGACAATTAGGCAAAGGTATCATCTGAGAGATCCTAGTTCATTTCCTTTCAAAGGAAATCCCAGACTACTGAGTATAGTTCATACCTTGAAACTAAATTTGTCATTCAATAGGCAAGGAAAGCATTCTGGGGGACACTACTATTGAGATCAAGGGAGGCTGAGTAAATAGTCTGTATATGCTTACACTAAATGAGTGTGAAAGTTGCCTTTTGGTGTCAAAAGACCTGACAAGATTCTTTTACAAATGGGATTGGAATTACAAGTAAATTTGTTGAGCTAAGAGATACTCTTTATCAGCTGTAAGTATTTTTAATTGGTTTCCAGGGAACACCTGTGTTAGAGTTATAAGCATCAAAGGTGATAAACAACTTAATTATCCTCCCAGAACCATTAGAAAAAATTATCACTGTTAGTGAGCTTTCTTTAATGCCTTCTTTTGAAGTGTCATCCTGCTACTATTGTGGGGCTATTTGTAGTTTATTTCTCAGAGCTTTGATGCTCCCTATAAAGAGAAAAGGCAGTCAGAAGTAGATGAATGAAACCCTGGCCAGGTAGCCCAGTTGGTTAGAGTGCTGTCCTAATACACCAAGGTTGCAGGTTTGATCCCCAGTCAGGGCACATACAATGAGCAACCAATGGATCCATAAATAAATGGAAGGATGTCTCTATGTCTAAAAATCAATTTAAAAAGAAGTAGATTAATGAGATTAATAATATTTATACTGGTCAGATGTATCTTGAATTACCATAGGTCATAGCTTCTCCTTGTAGAAGCAGCAAGTTAAAGAGAGTCCAAAAACCTTGAGAGAATTTTGAGGGATGGGGCACAAAGTCTATGAAGAGCTAGAAAAGCCTCACTATAGCACCCATTTCCTTATCACGGTAGTTTCTGAGAAAAGGGAGTTGCCAACCCAGGAGCCTGTTATGGTCAGGGAAGGGAGAATTCTGCATTTTGTTTCTTTCTAATTACTGTCTTTAAATTTTTTTCATGAAGACAAATTGAGTCATGAAGGCAGAGTGTGGTAGCTTATTGTTAGTAGGCCAGACTCTCCGCTCAAAGGACGTTTCTTTTCTCAGATTCCACCTTTGGAGCATGAAGATTTTTCCACTTTCTAGACTCTGCTCAAATACAATATCCCTGGGAGGTGTTTTTTTTTTTTTTTTTTTTAAATCATAACTATAACAGAGAACAATAACCTTTTTGTAGAAATGAACAACAATCAGGAAGTGGGACTTGAGTAGAAGCCAAAGATGGACTTTCCCAAGTTCAGCTTTGCCCAGGATGAACACTGAGTTACTTAGCATTTTGCTTCCTTCTCTTATTTCTCTGTCACACAGAAAGATTTTTTGCTTCTCATTTTTACTCTTTGAAATGAGGTTATGTGGTCAGGCTTACCTGTTTTTTCACCTGGCAGAAACTAATGAGAAACTATGTTTTGAGTGTCTTAGGAAATGGTATGATAGTTTTAAGGGCATATACTACAATAACGTTTAAGCAATTTATGTTTAAAAAAATATTACCTGGGTTAGAAAATCAGAGTTGTAAAGGGATCACAGGGAAGCTAATCCTATCTCATTTCATGGAAACCAAGGCCCATCTGGAAAAAGCTATGAGCCCAGGACTCCTGGCGATCTACCCCAAAGCCTTCCCACTTGAATCTGCTGAGGAAAATCTTGCACCATGGTTGGGACTAGAATCATGTTAAATAATGATCTCCATATGATATCATTGTTACTGGATAGAATTAAAGGGAAACACAGTGGCCACCATCCTTTCGGCTCTGCCCCTAATTGGCAATCGATCAAGCAGGCTAAACAATTTCCCAAAGCCATTTTGAAACATGCAATGTTATATCACAATAAAAATGTCAGTTGGACATTAAAAACCAGTGCTTTAAAAGAAGGATTTTCAAATGCCTGGATCCATTGCTTTGGATTTAAACTGAGAATAAAGCAATTGAGTGGTCTCTTGGTCTGATTTGATTCAAGAGAGGTTAGACCTTTATTAGCACTAATGGGCCTCTTAACCTGGGGCTCTCGACTGTGAACTTATGGTTGTCCCCCTTTACATTCATCTATACCATCATTGATTTCCCCTTCTCTTTTTTCCTTGTCAAACTGGCCAGCTTTAATTTTTTTCTGAATATTGGTGGGAATTTTTTGTTTAAAAACAAAAGCTCCAGCTATATAATTTACATGATACAAGTATGAGAGAGAAAGAGAGAGAGAGAGACATCCAATCTTATGTTTTCATACTTGATATGTGGCATATTTTGGATCCAGATATGTATTTTAAAAATCTTGTTTATTTCAAACCAAATTGCTTCTGTCTGTAGACAAAAGGTCAAGTAAGAATTTCCATGCACTCTCCAGACCCTAACACCTCTGCTCTGTTTCTCACCTATTTCCATTACAGCCCTGTTTCTGAGATCTTTCTAGAGAGGCAGATAAGAGAGATCCTTCCTCCAAAGTTTCAGTTCCACACCAGAAAAAGACAGACATCTCCGTGCTCTGGGTTCTATTATTGTTGACAGGGAAGAGCAAAGACCATGAGTTTTACAGTATTTAACTGGCAACCAGCCTGTAGCCAGCCATGTCTGACTCTCTGCAACTTCTATCAGCTGGTGCTGACGTGGTCATAGCCAAGGTCACAGGATTAGGGAAGCATGGCACCCATAATTCTTTTGATTCTGGGTAGAAACAATGATATAGAAAACATAACGGTTTTTAGACAATAAAACCCATGTTTAAGAATTCTGCATCTTCAAAACTTCTCCCAAGTTTTCCTCAATCTTTTTTTTTCCAGCCTAACTACAACTGAGATGTAACACAAGTTCCCCATAACTATGGCTCTCTGTGACAGCAACTTTACAGATCCTCTTCAGGTGTGCTTTGTACCCTTAGAATATTTTCTATAATTTATTAAGTTGTTTTATAAAACAATCCTATCTGCTGTCACCCAAATTACTAGAATTAATAGACAGTTATTATTTCAGCACCTTTCCCTTTCCAAGCAGGCTTGAGCTGAGGCTTCAAGTTGAACCTCAATACTTGTAGAAGGCAAAGTTGCAACCCAGGTGATTTTTATCTGTGGAGATTTTTCATCATTGTATCTTGTTTCTTGGGTACCCCCTTGTGATTTTTCTCTAAATGGTCAATAGTAACCTCATGGTAGCATCCAATCAGTGTCAGACCCCTCTAGACAGTTCTCTCAATAATGTCACCCCATCCCCTTTACTAAAATTCCTACCAGATCTTAGTAAAACTTTAGTATTTTGTGTTCCTTTTCTTCAAGATCTTGTAGATAACCAGTAAGAGATTTAATATGCCAACACACAATTAAGTTACATGGACAAAATAGTGTAGCCCTTAAGAGTGTGTGACTTAAAGTCAAACCACAATAACTACAACATGGTAGTAGAAATAATGACCCAAACAAGAAGAGCTATTATTATTGTATTGTTATTCATCAACAGCAGCAGCGATTATTAATGGTATGTTGATCATCCACCCACCAAATGTTATAATTTTCTACAGGCTTTCTATGACCTTACACATTAAAGTAAGAAATGTGAACAATTCTATGTCTTCTAGCTGGCCACTTGGGGCATCGGCTTGCTGAGGTGTTTTCAGTCCTTCTAATCCTTCTCCTGTCTACACTGAAGGCATCCGGCCCTGATCAGTCACAGATGCAGACATGGCTGGGGCAGCACATGGCAGAGAAAGAACTGGCCAGGTAGGTTGAGGTAGAGTGTTGCCACTTCAAGTCCCTTCACTTCTTCTCTTCTTGGGAACCATATGGGAGTGCAGCCTTGAACTTCTCAAGTTCCAAAGCTGAGATCCATGAATTTAAGTTCAGTGTAGGTTGAGCAGTTAAGAAGACAAGGATTTTCCTTCCTCTAGTTTAAGCCTGGAAGTCTTAATAAACTACATGACAGTGTTTAAGATTAATGAAGAATCCTTTTTAATGTATGTAGAAGACTGGGCAAATGTACCCCCCCACCCCGATTCTCAGGAGTGGCACATGAATTGGCATCTCCTGAACTACTTATAAGTTAAACTAGCAGAATGGTGATAACATTCCAGAAGGTACCACTGTGCCTGGTGTTTCTTCGGGTTGATTGTGGGGCCTTTTCCATTTCTGGTGCAGTGACTGGAGAGTGGAATAATGTGTCATCTGCCTGCAAGGATGCTAGCACTGAGCATGTGCCAAGTACTAATGCTCTCCGGACCTCAGCTACTATGTTGTGCTGGCTCTGAAATAGAACGTATTTCTCAAGTGAGTTAATGCCTACCTTACCACTTTGTTGTAATGTGTAATTATCAGAAATGACACTTAATCATTTAATTATAAGACCAAAAGGTAGATAAGAACTGGCTGCAAGCAAAATATAAGACCAAGCCTCTCTCTATACAAAGAGGCATATATATATTATATATGTGTATTTGCCATAAATGCACATATGTATCTAGAGTACTTTAGTTGAGTGTTTATATATAAATCTATACTTGCATATGTTTTAGGCAAACCAGATTGTCATGGGTCTGATTCAGTGGTCCTACATGACGACTGCAGGAAAGAGGCAACCCAAAAAAAGAAATGGTTTGGTTGGTTCAAAAGGTAAAGTCCTTTACACAGGTGCTTTAGAAACAGTGTTAGTAAGGACCATTACTAAAGACTACTCTGCTGAGCCATGGTGACCTGGTCCCCTTCCTGCTCTCTTCTTTGAAAATAATGCACACTGCAGTGAGAGCACACAGTGATTGTATTGCACATACTGCCAATTCAAGATGGTGAGGGAGTGAGTCAATCTGAGTTAAGGTTTCTGAGCTGGAGTCTAGTACTTACCCAAAGGAAGGACTGATCCATTGAGAAAATATGAAGAAAGGAATATTCACTTAAATACCCTCTGGGATTTGTGCTAAACAGTACCTAGATCTTAAAGAAATGACCTCTCTTTTCACATGAGGTCAACATTTTTACCTGATTCATCTATTTATTCAACTTCTATCTGCATTTTATAGATAAGGACACTAAGGCTTAGAGATGTCCAGTAATGAGGGCAGCATTATGCAACGAGTAAGTGGCAGAAACAGAATTTGAACCCAGGCCGTCAGGTTCCAGATCCAGTCACTTTCACCCCCAGCCTGACCCAGGGCACTTTGCACTGGTTTGGGACTGGGGTAGACTAAGAAGAAATTAGGAAAAATAGATTGGTTCCCCCAATTTTGAGTGTTCCCTTTTGCTAATGGGAAGTCTTGGAAAATATCTACCAAGAAAATGAAAAGAACAGCAGCAGAGGTGCTGGGAAAACCAGTGTCTCATTGTGACTCAGCCCTTACGAACAAGTCAAAACTTCTGTTTTCCCCTGCTTGGCACTGGTCACTGCAGTAGAGGCAGGAGGCAAGAGGAGGGTACTTGCTGAGTGTGTTTAGTAGACACCCCACCCCCACCCCCACCCCCCGGTCTTCATTAACCTCTCAGGAGCTGAATGCCACAGAAAGAACTGGCTGATGACACTGGTCTCATGTTCCCAAGCCCAAAGGGAAATTAAATGTTCCCTTCAGAGGACACTTTTAGTGCTGCCACAAAACTACTTGGACCATTAGAAAAAAGACAGTTGAATCTTCCTATTCCTTAACTAGTGTCATCATATGTGAACCCAAAGTTTTAAAAAGAGACTTGAGATGTCCTGAAACCCACAAGAGGCTTTTATAATAATCCTCTTGTATAGAGTCCCCCCTAATTGTCTTCCTAATGTCTGAGGGGCCTCTACCCATCTGAAAATTGCTTCATATAGCAAGGGACATTTTATAAAACATATGGTCTGAAGAGCTAGCTTCACTCATGAAGGGAGAAAGGAGTTGCAAATTCATGGGCTTGGAGAGGGACTATTTAAGTATTCCTTCCACAAAGCTATATGAAGCAGTTGCTATGTCTAGGTAACTACCTAGAGGTTGAGGAAAACAGAGGGATAGATGGTATGGTCCTTTCTTGAAGAAGACTTGGAGTAATATCTGCAGTGCTCAGAAGTGAAGAACTGAATACAGATCTCAGAACAGGACATGTTTGATGTATGGCTGCCATTACTCTAGATCATTCTGCTGGGTTACCTCCCCGCTCAAGTCCCTTCTACCCTGAAAACCATAAGCCAAGGCACACTGAGAAAGATAAAATTTAAGGCAGAACACCACAGAAAATACTTTAAAGCCCAACTTATCTCAGTGTTCTACCTTGTAGACTCATTTTTGATGTATGAATGTCATACAGTCACACGTTTACAAAGGTAAAAGCCACAAGAGTTTCTAGAGGGAAAGAAAAGATGAATTGGCTATGTGGTGCAAGGAAAAAACACTTTATAGGTAAATAAATTAGATTATGACTCCATATATGCTACTTACTTGCTATATTAACTGTGTAATGTACAGAGCCTTCCTGAGCTTTAGTTTTTTGTTTTTTTTTTTGCTGTTGTTTTTCATATAGGACTAACAGTTACTGCTCTGACATAAAAATAAAATGAGACATCACTATAACATACCTCCTAAGCAGATTCTTTTTGGAGGGAAAAGTGAGTGACCACACAGGCCTTTAATTTTTTTTTTTAATTTATTTTAAGATTTTATTTATTTATTTTTCAGAGAGAGGGGAGAGGAGGGAGAAAAAAAGGGAGAGAAACATCAATGTGTGGTTGGTTGCCTCTTGTGCACCCACTACTGGGGACCTGGCCCACAACCCAGGCATGTGCCCTGACTGGGAATTGAATCAGCAACCCTTTGATTTGCAGGTCGGCACTCAATCCACTGAGCCACACCAGCCAGCCCAGGCCTTTAATCTTTCAGCACTTTTTCTTTAACTCTGTTATCGGTTTGTTTGAGGTGACATAGAAATACAGAATATTTCTGTAATGCTAAGTGATATCTTACCTCATGAAGCTGTAAATACCATTGTATCAGACATCTGATGTGCACCATTTCTAATACTTTCTGTCTTCCTTGTCTCCACCTCCAGCCACTGCTGTGGTGATGAGTTCTACATGGTTTCTAATAAAATTCACCCAGGCTCACCCTGACAATAATATGCTCTATGCCCTGACTTTGCACCTTCTGCCAAAGGGTCCCAATGTTAATACAGAATTTTAAAATGCCACAGGACATGTTGGGCACCATGCAAATACAATCTGGAAATGCAATGGCATTAACACCCACATGGGATGAAAATTTGACCAGTGGGGACAGGGGCCCATGAATTTATTTATATTTTTTCTTTCTCCCCCTAGAGAGACTGTCATGAGAAGCAGTTATATGTCTTCTCAGAGGATGGTCTTGCAACATCAAGCTATAATTTGAGTTTAGCAACTGCCACCTTGATCAGTATTCTTGAATTTTCCTTCGTCCTTACCTGCCTCGTTCTTCATATTTCTCATTCCGGATTATGTTCTTTAATAAAGTAGTATGATGGAAGACTTTGGTTCAAGGTCTGCTTTCTGGAGAATCAAGGGTAATACAATTGATACCAGAATGGCTTCAGAAAGCAGCCCTTCGGGGGGATATTTTGCATCTGAATTAGAAAAACCTTATTGCTAGCAAAAGGTATGATGATGCTAACCCCTGGCATGTAGTGGCATTGTAATAACTAAGACTTTCACCTGGGGGTAATTGGGTTGAGATATAGGTGATAAATGAGGGACCCTGAAGGTTAAAATCATGAATAAAATGATAACAATAGAAATTGTGGTATAGAGATGATTGCTGTCAACTGCTCTGGAAACCTCAGAAAATAAAAGACTCAGGGAAGTCAATTATCATCTCAAGCCAAACTTTGAAAGCTAGAAATCATCTATAGCAGGTTGAATGAAAATTGTCATCTCCTGGAAACAGGGAAGATCATGTTGAAAATCTAATTGTACAGGTGGCAGAACCACAAAGGAGAGTAAATGTGCAGCTTCAACAAATCTATGTCAAAGTCAGGACCTCGGCAGGAAAACTGTAGATGGAAATATCTGGATGAGCTAGACTTGAGAATCTTGAGCTTCTACTAACCCTTATAGGACCCTTAGAGGACAGAAGTGGTGGCCTGCCTGGAGATAGTTAAGGGACTTTCTCTGAAGCAGGTCCCTCCTAAAGGGGTAATTTTTCTCCTTGAGAAATAACCCAGCATCCATTGCTGCCTCTAAACTGTTGACCAAGGTGAAGTTTAAGCCCAGTCAAAGTACTACTCCTTGAGTAGCTTACCAAAAGAATTGCAGAAATTTGTTAATATGATCTGGTAAGAGTAGAAGCTATATGGGCAAAAATGGAACTTGAGGGTCTTGAACTAAAGTGAGGAGGACAGAATATGAAATTGGATGGAGGAAAATGTACTAACATGGGGTGCCCATCCATGATTGGGATTTAATAACCTACAAAGAACCCCTGGAACCAGCCCTAATGGTCTGTTCAGATGTGCATTGAAGCTTGGTGAAGAGAATACTAACATCAACTACCATAGTAGAAAATCATAGCTCATCACCCAGGTTTCAGATCTAAATAGGTTCAGTGATTGATGGGGAACCAAGGATCCCTTGAGGAAAGACCCCTTGATGTCACCACAAGTATATTCAGAAATATTCCTCTGATTATTTCCCTAAATATACCTGTGGATCTTTATTAGTTTAACTATATATTGTTGAAAGGAGAAAACCTAGGCTTTTTGAAGTCTTTTAGATAGTCCTGGCTGAAATAATGCCAAGAGTCCTTAAGTACCATCAAGGTGTTCCAGTTAGAGCAGAAGCTTATCTGAGCACCATGAAAATGGAGTTTTGGCCCAAAGTTGTCTTACAGTGGGTCCAAAGTATTCACAGACTCATCTTGAGGTTATTTGTCATATTCTGAGTGTTATCTTTGGTATAAGTATATTTCTCAGCTTATAGGACCCTCACACTGCTTCCCAGATCTATGTTGTAAGGGCTATTATGGCAGGAAGGTCCAAGTAAATGTTCCTGAAACTGCCTCTATCCATGGTCAAGGCTAAATTAAAAGCAATGCTACATTCCAGGAGGAACTACAGAGCTTGGTGCCACTATCAGAATCAAAGTACACAAATGTGATGATCTCCATCATATCCCTGGTTCAATTTACCTGTCTGGCCCTGAAAAATCCTGAGGGATTATGATGTGTGATGTATTTAACTAGTCACCCAGATCACACCTGCTATGCCAGATATGCTATCTTTACTGTGAGTGGATTAAAAGGGTCTTCTCAATACCCATAAGAAGGAAGGACCAAAAGGAGCTTATATTCACATTGTAGGGAGAGCAAATCCCTTGTGAAATTTCTGTCCCCACAAATGTAAGGTTTCCATGTTGTGGTGGTGATAGAGAAGGAACACTTCTACCAGGTACATAGAAAGAGTTCCTCTGAACTTGAATCTTTAACTACCACACTGTGGATTCTTCATGCTAGTGGATCAGTAGGAAAAGAGGGGAAATTATTGTACAAGCCATTGTAATCAACCCTGATTATTACTATGTGGAGCTAGAGTTACTGTTGACAGAAGACAGGCAGTGAGGAAGATGTCCAGTATCAAGAAGACCACCTTAGACTTCTGGTCAAGACGCTGGTGTAGGCAGACATGGCTCGCCTCTTTACACAACCATATCAAAGTTACAGCTAAAATATAGAACAATCATCACTCAGATCCTTTAGAAATCAAGTTGAATGGAAGTCTGACAACAAGAGAATTAAACCACGTCCATCCAGACTGGTAGGAGAGGAGCAGATGCAGAATGGGCTGGTCCCACTCCCACGTGTGGTGGATAAAAATTTGGGAAGGATATCTTGTAAGTGAGGAGTCCAAGCCCCACACCAGGCTCCAAAGCCAAGTGTTCCAGTTCCAGGAAGATAAGTGCCCACAACTCTGGCTGCAAAAACCAGCGAAGATTGAGTCAGTGGAAAAAACTGCTGGAACCCCAAGTAGTTCCTCTTAAAGGACTCACATACAGAGTCACCTACTCAGACTCACCCCCTCTGAGCTTCAGCACTGAGAGAGCAACTTTAAAGGATCAGTGGTATACAAGGAGAAACTGAAGCATCACATCAAGGTAGGCAGAATCATTGTCATTTTTCTAAATGCTCTCTGTACAGAGACACAGAGCTGGCAAGCTGGTGCCATATCTGAGAGTCCAAAACATAGCCAACATTGTCTGACCCAGCTTGAAGATCTGCAGAGACTTTGCCACACTCAATTTATGGGCCCACTTAAGCTGCTTTTCCATATGAATGACTGGTCTTGGCTCACACTTCACAACTTCCTAAATCCTCTCAAATAAGCAACAGCTAGCCTCAGTGAGCTCCGGGCCCAGCACCACCAGCAGCCAGCCTAGATACACAGCTTGGCTTTACTTGAAAATCTCCAGGCCCAACACAAGTAACAACCATCTCAGATTGCTTTATAGCTCAGGCAGGGTACCCCAGGCAAAACACAGGATGGAGCTGACCTTGGCCTACACTACCCAGGAAACACCAGGGGCAGGGCATCCAGTGGATAGCTGCGGACCACATCGGCACACCAGCACCCTGCCCCTGCATAGCTGACCCTCCACAAAGGGCAGAGGTTGGTGGTAAGTGGTCACAGTCAGTCTTGCAGCTGACTGACCTGGGTAAATCCCTCCCATTGATCTGCCAACAGCAACCAAGGCTCAACTACAAGAGGAGGGTGTACTCAGCCCACATGAAGGATGCACCTCAAGTACCCAGCTTTGATAGGAGACGTGCCACTGCACAAGGCTCAACTACAAGAGGAGGATGTACTTAGCCCACATGAAGGATGCACCTCAAGTACCCAGCTTGGTGATAGGAGAGGCTGTGCCACTGGACTCTACAGGACACCTACTATATTAGGCCACACTACCAGAACATGAAGTCAAAGCAGCTCTACCTAATACATAGAAACAAATACAGGGAGGTGCCAAAATGAGGAAACAAAGAAATATTACCCAAACAAAAGAACAGATCAAAGAACTAAACAAAATGAAGATAAGCAATTTATCAGATACAGAGTTCAAAACGCTGCTTATAAGGATGCTTAATGAAATTAGTGAAGACCTCAGCAGCATAAAAAAATATCCAGTCAGAAAAGAAGGATAGAGTAATTAAAGTGAAGAACAATTTACATGGAAACAACAGTAGAGTGGATGAAGCTGAGAATCAAATCAATGATTTGGAACATAAGGAAGAAAAAAACAACAACCAATCAGAACAACAAGAAGAAAAACATATCCAGAAAAATCAGGGTAGTATAAGCAGCCTCTGGGATAACTTCAAGAGGCCCAACATTTGCACCATATGGGTGCCAGAAGGAGAAGAGAAAGAGCAAGAAATTGGAAATCTATTTGAAAAAAATAATGAAAGAAAACTTCCCTAATTTGGTGAAGGAAATAGACATGCAAGTTCAGGAAGCACAGAGAGTCGCAAACAAGATGGATGCAAAGAGGCCCACTCCAAGACACATCATAAGTAAAATGCCGAAGCCTAGAGATAAAAAGAGAGAACCTTAAAAGTAGAAAGAGAAAAGAAGTTAGTTACTCATAAGGGGAGTTCTCATAAGACTATCAGCTGATTTCTCAAAAGAAACTTTGCAGTCTAGAACAGATTGGCAAGACATATCCAAAAATCATGAAAATTGGGAATCTACAACAAAGATTGCTCTACTCAGCAATGCTATCATTTAGAATCAAAGAGGAGATAAAGAGCTTCCCTGTCAAGAAAAAACTAAAGGAATTCATCATCACCAAACCGTTACTATATGAATTGTTAAAGGGACTTATTTAAGAAAAAGATCAAAAACTATGAACAGCAAGATGGCAAAAATGCATATCTATCAACAATTGAATCTAAAAAACAAACTAAGCAAACAAGAACAGAGACAGAATCATGGCTAAGAAGAGCATTTTGATGGTTTTCAGAGGAGAGGAAATGGGCTAAGAGGTGAAGGGATTAAGAAGTACAAATAGGTAGTTGCAGAATAGCCATGGGGATGTAAATTACAATATAGGAAATGAGTAACCAAAGAACTTATACACATGACCCATAGACATGAACAATGGTGGAGAGACTGTCTGAGTGAGTGGGGGCTGCTAGATGGAGGGGGGCAAAGGGGTAATATCAGGAAAGCTGTAATAGCATAATCAATAAAATATAATTTTAAAAAGACTGCCTTAGTGGCAGCTCTGTTGATTATGCTCATACTGGCTCTCACTCCTTCCCTGCTTCACTCCCCTTCCCTGTCTCTTCAGTTCCAGAGGAGCTGAGAAAGTAGCAGTACAGAAGCCTTTGCCTCAGGCTCTCCTTTCAGGAGAACCCAGCTCAGGAGGTTGTCCCACTGGTAGGTTCAAATGTACTTACTTGCTGGACAAAATGTGTATGCCAACACTTCATTTAATCATCATGATGATCTTGAGACATAGAATAATTATTTCCATTTTCCACATAAGGAGACAGGTTCAGTTAAGTCAAGGATCTTGCCAAAGGACGTATAGTTTATAAATTGCAGAGCCAGGGTTTGGCCCAGGAAGTATCTCACTCTAAAGCTCCAGCTCTTTTCTCTACATTTTAAATGCCTAGATCAGTGATATTAAAAATCCACACTCAGAAAGAAGGCAATTTCTTCTCATATCACTCTGATATCCCCCTTTGTACTAGTAGTGATTGATTTTCACCTTGAAGTTTAGTTCTCCTTTTAATATGTATTTGAGGATACAGTGCACTTCTATACAGGTAAATATTTTAGGAATGTTAAAGGAAATGGTAAGGTTTCATCTGAAATGTGTTATGGAAGAAATCAGGAATGCTCTTTTAATAAATCAAAATCTAAAAAGTACATATAAAGTAAAAAGTCAGCCCATTAAATTTTTCACCTTTAGGAAATAATTTGTTTCTAAATAAATTCAGCACAATATAAACATGCAAGGAGAATAAAAATGTGAAGCCTTATCATATAATTTTAGTTTGATTATGTCACCAAATAGCCTAAATGGCTATAGAGTGGAAAGAAATATAATCCACAAGGGAAGCTAGAAAGGTTAAAGAAGTCAACGCTAATTAAATAATGACTAAAACTGAATGGAAATTGATCTGTATTAGCTGAAGGCCATTCCTGTCTTTTAGAATGTTACACATCAGTAAAGAAAGAGAAAAAAAGTTTCTGCTATTTTGATATGAAAATATGTCATTCCTGAGCCAAGATTGCTAATTCAAGACAGCCATGGATTCCCAGTACACACATTCTAATATTCCACACCTACTAGCAGGTATTGAAACAGATAAGATCCTTTAATAAGGCTGTGCGAGACTGAGTCATAAGAGTATTTATGGTTTGCTGGCTGTTTACCCTTGTAGAAGCTGAAAGCAGATGGACTTAATCTAATGCAAATTAGGGGTGAAAGTGGCAGCTCCAGCTTTTAGCTGTTAAGGCTCAGCTGGAGGGTCACCTGTTCCCAGGGTTATATCCGCTCAATGGTGACTCAGATGACAGCAGGGTCTGGAAAAACTTGTGCTCTGTGTAGGATTATGTGATGGTGTTGCCTCTGGATATTATGCCTTCTTAGGTAACACATCTAATGGGAAACAAAACTATGTGATGTTTATAATTGTTAATGCTAACATTTTAAACCATCAATCATCATTATTAATGATGATGACAGTGACTACCATTAACTTAGTGGCTACTATATTCTGGTTCTTTGATATATAAATTGCTGTACCTACACCTCTGGAAGGCAGGTGTTATTATTCACACTTTCTACATGAGGAAACTGAGGCTTAGAGGGAATCAGTATCTTGTCTAAAGTGAAGACTGAAATAGTAATTCAACCTAGGATCCTCTCTGTTCTTTCCATTATGCAACATGGCTGCCCATTCACACCCATGAGTCTAGATAAGCAAAGGCAGACTTCAATAAAATACTTTGTGTTATAGAGAAGAATTAATGTACATTTTTCGAGTGGTAAGTAAATATTATTAAGGCCACTGCCATAGATCATGGCTGAATCAATAACTGCAACAAAATAGAACTGATTCATTATGATATTTAGACCACAACTTTTATCAAGTGATGCAAAAGATGCATAGTCAACCCTAAAAGGCTATTCATTCATTGAACACACATGTATTGAGTCAGTTCTAGGTGCTAGAGTTGTACTAGATGCTAGACCTGAGAAAGATAAGAAAAAATACAGAAATACATGGCATTGCTAAAAGGAGTTCTCCTGCTTTAGAAATATTCATTAAATCAGAATGGCATTATGCTAATGGGAATTCCTCTAATTTTTAGTAGTCATACAAATGGTATGCGGCAGGTATTTCAATCTGAATGAAACTTATAGATCTACATTTTGATTCTAAGGTAGTTCTTCTGAAACCTACAAGTCAAGATTCTCTTTATGGATTATCATGGAATACCATAGACAAGATTGCCAGTTTATCACCAAGCCTATTTTCTCTTCTTCCCGACTACACCGTTAGTTACTACATACTTAGACTACATTTATCAGTCTCCTTTGCAATTAGATATGGCCATATGACTGACTTTTAGCCAATGCAAAGTACATGGGGGTGATGGGCACCAATTCCTCTCCTGGTCCATAGACATCTCCCATTACTGTTTCTCCATGTTTGTTCCAGATCTCCATTTCAATGCAGATGAGCCTAGTGACCCTAAAGCCACATGTTCTAGAGAGCAGAGCCATAACATAGGAAAAGCCCTGTAATCCTGAATGACTACATTGAAGACTACCCTCCTAGGAATTCCTCCTCATACTATTATATGAGCAAGAAATAAAGTTAAGACACTAAAATTTGGGGTGTTGTTTATTATAACAACTAGTTCTACTCTAATACAAGTGCTAACATATATATTCAACAGGCATTTATCTGAATAAATATATAATTATATATCTAATTCCTTCTTCCCTAGGACCCTAGGAATAATTCAATGAGCAGACAATAGGATTGCATTAGTATATTATATATAGGTTTTCCCATTTCAATTATTAGTAATGCATGATTCCTGAGTTTCTCTTATTGCTGGTTTTCATTTGGACAATTGTTTGGTCCTACATTAGGATTTTCTTGCAAACAAGTAAGCTCATAGTTTTTTTTAATGACATAGAAAAATATGAAGTTGAGAACTTCAAGTTGATGGCTACTGAAATTCTGCATCTTGGGGAAAAACTTCCAGTTTTTCACTCAGGCTGCCGTAAACTGGCTATGAGAAGGACCACCACTGCCCTGGAGAAGCAGGGTGGGGCCTGGTCTGAAGGACATAATGCAAGATCCCCTTCCTGAATTCTGTGCATCTTAAAGGAAAGGACATTATTCTGTCCATTAATTCGAAGATTTGACAAGAAGTGGGCTGAGCCAAGCCACTGAGTGATGAGCAAGACTATATCTGAGCTCTCAGCCCCCATTGTGGGGACAGCCAGGTGTGACAAAAGCAACACAGACTTTGGTATGAAACCCTAGTGTGAATCCTCTCTTCCACTTGCCTCAGGTGCTTTTAAACCACCTGAATTTTGGTTTTCCTCTATAAACAGAAAGTGATAATATTCATCTCTCACAAATGCTGTGACATAATCATAACTTGGTACAATGACTGAAGGTTACTAGAATTGGCCTGGTGATCACTTTATTGTCAAATCACTATGTTGTACACCTGAAACTAATATAACAGTGTATGTCAGCTACACTTTAATTTTTAAAACTTCTGTGATTTTTAGATGTAGTGATTTTTAATGTGCTAACAGATAAAGTAACTTAATATATGATAGACTTACTTGATTTATTATTAATTGCTCTTATGTTTGTAAAAAGCATATAAAGAAAGTTTGGACCATTTGTATCAAGATGTAACATGCAACAACTACATGTTTGGGTGCTGATTTTATGGTTTCCTTTTTCATTTGTACAATAGTCTGTATGATTCAATAATTAAGACAAAATGATGGCAATCATTTCTAGTAATCTCTTGGAGATACAATTCAACAAAAACTTTTCAAGTGCCTTTAATATGCAATACAGTGTTGGTTTCTAAATATGTTGCATCCTGCATTTTATTTGGCTCACAGTGATTATTGTAATCCTCTCTTGTCATCAGGATATGAATTATTTTATCTGAGGACCACTGAAACATAAAAGTGTTTGTTGTTATTATTGCTAAAATTTTATTAAACATTTAGTATCTCAGAATGAGTAAATGAACCTCTTATAAAAGACTGAGAAGCAATGACTGGAGGTTAATTTACAACATATGTGTGTATTTAATGCTCTGGAATTGTAGAATAACACTAAACAAATTAGTGAAAGAAGGGGCAAAGAATAAAGAAGTCCCTTCCTTTTATTCCCTTCATGTCATCCAGTGTGTAATTCTGATATTCCCGTGACCTGGAGTTCACCACAGACCAGGAGGATGGTATGTTTAGTTTGGGCATGGTGTAATTTTAGGATGCAAGTTTTCTCAAGGCTGGGATTCTCCGGTTTTGCAGATGTTTTAAGCTTTTATTAATCAGGTTTATTCCCTTATCATTCCCCAATACTGGTACCACATCTCCTCATGGTGAACCATCACCATGGTTACCATTAATTGCAACTTTTCAGAGGAGGAGACATTCTCACTTCCCCCACCTGCCTGGATCCCTCCTCTGACCGCCTGGAGAAGAACAATGAAAGTATGAAGCTCTTGGGAACAGGTTTGCAACACGCAGGCATTAAATCATATTAGCGATAGCAGAAGTGTGCTGGTTTCCCCCGTCCCTACAAACCGCGCTGGGAAGGCACTTCCGCGGTACATCTCCTTCGGAGCGCAGGGGTGATCTGAAGCAATGCTCCCCCTTGAAAGAACCCTTTTTTATTCACAGTGGAATACTCTTGAATTTTGCAGATCGTCAAACACGCACAAAAAGTTTTTCTTTAATAGTTGAAGAAATAAGCCTAAAGAAAATGTGTACCTAATCCTATTAGCTGACTTAATATAGAATTATTAAAAGCCTTGATATACAGGATTTAACACAATCTTTCTAGCAGGGTGTGATGTAATCTGTTTTTGTTCCTCAGCTAGCAGATGGCTTACCTTTAAGTAATTTCCAATATGTTAAGAGATCAAAAGCCATCCTCTCGCCACCGAGGCAGTAATCGTTCTTCTCCGCCGGGGGTTGCTTGGGACTGTGGTAGGGATATGCAAAGGCTCCTGGCATTTCCAAAGATAGAAGGGCGACATTTCTTCAGACTTTGAAGTTAATAATCCTTCAGAAGTTGAAAAACTGAGGGATTTTTCGAAACCCTTTTAATGTTCTATATGCCATGTGTGAAAGTAAATATCTTCAAGAAATCACTAAGGGCCGGTGCGAAGCGTAGAGGCGCGCTCTGCCATCTCCCACGCACCGACCGGCGCGATCTCTCGCTGATGAGGATTCGAATAGGTTGTGCCTCCATCAAGCAGCGCTATTTGAGGATGCAGTTTCTCGGTTGACTGTTTTGAGAATGATGCTGGAAATCAATGTGAAATGTGTTGCCTGTGCTGTCATTGATGAGCCCAGGCGGTGGCATTTATGACAGGCCTACGCCTGCCATCAAGACGTGACTCCTCCTAAGGCGCAATGCTTTCACCTGCCTCCTCAGGCATTTGTCTCTTTGTTGGAAATCATCTATTGGTGAAGAGATGGGGCAAATTTGCATTTGGGATTCTGTTTGATCTTTACCACAAGAAAGAAGAATATTTTGTAGCTCAATGGTCTAATACATTCCTACTGGACCAGAACCCAAAGCCACTTTCTGTTGTTATTGTTGTTAAATCCAAGTTAGCTCTTCATGATGTGCTGAGTGATAGAACCCTGCTGAATTTTGAGTTCAGACACACCTAAGTGTCTCAGGGTTTGTTACCACCTTTGCTTAAAGCTCTTGTCTTTTTTTTTATTTTTTATTTTATTTAGTTATTTTTAGAGAGAGGGAAAGGAGAGAGAAAGAGAGGGAGAGAAACATCAATGTGTGATTGCGCCTTACACACCCCCAGCTGGGTACCTGGACCGCAACCCAGGCATGTGCCTTGAATTGAACTGGTGACCCTTTGATTCACAGGCCAGTGCTCAATCTACTGAGCCACATCAACCAGGGCAAGGCTCTTGTTTTTGCTACAGAGAGGTTTCACTTTATTCCTTGGACCAGTTATTTTCAGGCTACTTAAAATAAGAGAAAAGTCTCAGTAGGAAAATATATTCCTAGGCACACAGCAGACCTAAGGTTAGCTCTTCCTATTAGTGATAAAATGGGTTGTTTTAATTTAAATGCCAGGTCCCTCTACTCTCACCCCTATTCCTTTCACCATTTTGGTTTATGAACTAGATGGCCAGAATGTTGATAGACAGATGGATAAATAAGCAGCTAATAGCCATCAAGAGAGATAGAAGAAAATAATCAAAATAGAAATCAAGAATCCTGCAGGCACCAAGTTTCATTCGGAAAGGAGGTATGGGCAAGTGGCCTGGAACAAGAAAAATTATAAGATGAGAACCGGAAATGTCCTAATATCATTATACCGAACCCAGAAAATCACACACGAATAGAGAGTACCTATTTCCCCAGAAGAGACTCACGTTTGGAGCTATAAATAATGTCTGTTCTCTGTCCTAAGCCACAACCACCAAGGAGCAGTATTATTCCTCTCAGTCCTCAAAAGATTCTACTCCGACTATTCTACCACGTATTCTCCTTTTGAGAATTTTCTATTTTAAGTACCCCGAAATAACTGATCCAAGGAACACAATGAAACTTCTCCATATCAAAAGCCAGTGCTGGTAAGAGCAAATGATTTATACTGACTCTTACACAAATCTTTCCAGAATGATTTCAACACAGCTGCTTCTCATACTCTCTGGAATCTCTTTTCTTGTCCTTGAAAACAATTGTTGTGCCTCTGCTTTCTTCTCTTAAGGAATAAAGAACCCATTGTTTCTTGATCTAGCTTTATTTAGGGCCTCTTACTTTCTCATGGATCTCCCCTGGGTACTGCAGTCCATGTTGTGAGTGAGGGTACTGGATGTGGTAATTCAAGTAGAAGGCCAAGACTATGGCAGGCCGTGGGTTTGTTCTTTCTTCAGTCATGTACCTAAAGATAGTATGACTTTAAATGGCATATCTAAAGCCTAGTCATAAGTGACTGAGGAGTCTGGGAAATTTGGAACGTCAGTGATTCTGTTGGAATTTTGGTGAATCAGCTTGGATAATAATTGCTCATCCTGTAAGATGAGAAAGGCTTATAGTCAACTCTCATGGAACTGGGTACATGAAGAAGAGGTAGGAGTGACAAAGTAGTCCTGGAAAACAAAACATCAAGCATAAAAATGAAATAAATGAGTTATTGCTCAGTTACGTAACATTGCCATAAATGTCATTATGGAGCAGCACAATCTACAAAGTGTTCTCCCATGAAGATTGCTTAACACTTAAGAAATAGTTCTTAGTTCTTTTCCTACACCCGTCTAAAAGAGATTCAAGGCTTGGAGTTTCTGGGCTTCCTGTTGGGAGAAAGAAATGAGTAGCAGGCTGAGTGGGGGGACTGTTTCTTTTGCTTCCATTCCTTGCAACCAGAGCTGCTCTGCTCACCCCCTCTGCTCATCTCTGAGGAAATTACAATTAGCACTAATTAGCCAGTACCTAATTATTCAGCTCCCCCTTCCTATGGGTGTGTGCTCCACATCCCTGCTGCATCTGAACCACAGTTAACCCATGAATCCATAAACTGACACTGAATAACGTCAAACTGATCGCATAAGGTGTTTGTCGGATGTCAGGCATCTAGTTTTGAGACACAGGAGAATTCAAAATCATGCACCAGTGTGACATTCAGCTCACAGGAAAACTGTGACAATCCTCAAAGAGCTCTGGTTTCTTGAAAGGAAAATATTGCATAAATCACAAGGCTAGCTCTCTTCCTGGCTCTGCAGGGCATAGCAATATCCTTTCTCAAGCCACTGGAGAGCATTGACAACCTCCCACTTTCTTTCCCATCTCCTCATATCACAGGCCAAGGAATGGGTTAATTTTCTACACTCTAGACTGACTTTGGATTCCTGTTCTTGTTTCCTTTGTTAAAATTACAGGGGGGAAAACCCTACCTGTAGTGAATGCACAAACACAGTGCCAAGAAGGACTTTTGGAGGTCAATAAATTCATCTTTTTTTCTGTAGGACTGTACCCCTTGCTACTTGGTCAAGAGCTCCTGGGATTTTGAGGCAGTATAGGATGAATGCGGGATGTCTGATGCCAGCACACAGTCAAACACTCAGCCCAGCAGTGACTGCACAGCACTTTCAATCTTCCTACTGTGCCCGAGTAAAGACTTTTCACTTCATACATCATTCACAACTTGCGCCAGGGATTTCACAAAGCCAGTACATACCCTTTACACAAAGAAAAGAAGAAAAAGAACAGATCTAGGGGAAAAAGCATGTCTGCCAGGTGTAGCGTTATGAATTGGGAAATTAACAAGGCACAATGTAGTCAAGGATGTTAATCAATTTAACAAGTAGAATTTCTCATTCTGTTCACACATTTAAAGAAATCTAGAGAACTTCAGAGTCAAATGTGGTTAGGCAGTTTCATTTACTTGCTTGGCTCTGGTGCTCTGAGGAGCAAGACAGAAGATGGAAATTGGGAGCTATTCTTCCCTTAGAGAAATCTGGTGAACAGATACTGAGTCCTACCATATGGCTCACAAAATTTCAGGGTCCCGGAGGGTGCCACCTGGAGGTGCTAGAGATACTGTCAGCGCTGGGTGTGCTGCCCAGTGACTGAAGGGAGAGGACCCAAAGCACACAAGAGGAAAAAAATGCCTTCACTTGAGTCCTTGAATGTTACATGACAAGATTCTGCTCCACAGAAAGATGAAAGAGCAGCTTATTTCTTGCTAATTCTTCAGGGATTTTCCTTTTTCCATAAGATGATTCCTTATGAACATTCATGATTATTTTCTAATTATCACTTCTACTAAATAGTAATTGGAATTCTTCCCCAATTCTGTTATGTTACGTTACATTATGTTATGTTACGTTACGTTACGTTACATTACATTATATTCTAGTTGGGCTTCATACCAGCCTGATGGGTGGATTTGCATGGAAGAAATTGAGCCATAGAGAATTAGTCAGAAAAATTAATCAGACACAGAGTCATTAGCTTCCAAGTAGTAAATTAATTTAGGAAAACCACTGGATATGTTGTTTTCATGGTCTTTTCCTCTTGAGAAAATTTTTTTTAATGTTTATTTTTTAAACTCAGTGCAAAAGATCTGCTTTGTTATTAAACTGAGCCATCTTAAGCACCAATAGCTCATTTCACTCTTCTCTCCACTTAACACTCACCCCATGTCCTTTCCCCTAAACCTCCATGAAGAAGTTAGGAGCAAGTTGTTTTCCATGTCTTGGTCCTAGACCTGGAAGCCCACCACATCCATGTCCTTGAAGCTACAGACAGAGCCCAGGATCACCGTTCAAGTTACCAAAAACAAGGTGCTGAGTACACAGGGTCCCAGGATATTGCACCTGACTCTCCTGTCCTCAATCTTCAGGCCTGGAAGTCCCCCCCACACACACACACAACCCCTCTCCCCATCCCACACACACTACATTGCACAAGCACACAAAGAGCCTAGGTAATGGTACACAACCTCTTCTTACCAAGTTATGCCCCTTTCTTGACTCTTTGGGTTTCCCGATCCCTGTCTTTTCTCGGTCTTTCCTTTGGGCTCCCTCATTCTCTCTTGGCCCTGGGTTTGGGACATCTATTCCAATTACTTTTTCTGGATTACTGTAAAGTAATCCACAGGCTCCCTCTATCACAACTCTGACGTTGACCCACTGCCCTGACTCTGGAATTCCCATAGTTATGAACAGAGCTCCATCCATCAAACAAGCCCTGTGGGATCCTATAGGCTCCGATTCCATTTGGAAAAAAAAAAAAGGGAGTTGGGGATTTCTGTCTTGCACTGAACATTTAGAGGAGTAGAGTGGAAACTTCTCAGAGAATTCTGGATTCAGCTTCCCACCCTTGTGCAAGAGGTCAATCCTTCAAGAGCAAGCTGAGGACTAGAAAATCGTTCAGAGAGAACTCACAGTGTCACTCATTCAATTATTCATTCAATAAACATTTGTTAAGTTTCCACTACGTGCCAATCATTGTGCTGAATTTAAGATACTGCTAAGTTCCCCCATGTTTGTGCTGCTTAAGAGGATAAGGCTAATGCCTAATCCATATGAACAGGCTTGGAATTAAACCACTGCAGAGTATTGCAATTTTATTAGGTCAACCAACAATAAAAGTGCTTGATTTTTGTCATGGCCCAAATGCCAACAATATGTCGCTCAAAGGTCACAATGACAGACTGCTTATAAGAAAAGTTATGTGTAAACCTTGAGCAGAATGCATGATGCCAAGACAATGTCCAATTCCATTTTCTCACCCTGTGGTTACTTCTAATGATTATTCTGGGATCTGCCTGCTTCATGAGACATCTCTATATGAGCCCAACAGGGCTGACTCTTCTCTTTATCATCATTCAGCTTGTGGATTCTAATATCACCATGTATTCGATTGACTTATCTGCCTCTTGCCTGGAAACTTAGTTGAGAGGAAATCCAAGATCACAAGATGACACAATAGATATTTAAATCTCTTAGTACAAGCTGGCTTTGTTTTGTTCTTTTCTTTTTAATTTTACAGAAAAGAAAAACAACGCACAGTTGCAACTGGGTAGTGTAGTCCATAATAGGACTCACACATCTGGGCTCCCTATATTGAGTTTCCCTTAAAAGAAAGAGAAGCATCACAGTAAGGAATAAAATCTATGACAAGGGGAGAGTAATAGAGTATGCTCACATAAAAATAGGTTCTGAGTACCTCTCTGGGTGCTTGAAAATGTGACAAATAATGTAAGGCTTGGAAATGAATAGGATTCTAATGATTTCACCATAGAAACCCTACAATGGTTTATTTTCAACAGTACTGCAGGTAGAGACCAACTTAATGGCACTTGTTCATAAATCCAATGTAAATGTATAGTTTGGAAACTGAAGAGAGAAATCCTTTAGATAAAGAAAATGCATAGGGTTTTTATGGGTAGCTCCATTTGATCAGCCATTATTCCCTCAGAAGTCTTTATTAACTGTGGTGCCTATAATGAAAAGCTTTCCTTAACAAAGATACTGTTATTTTAAAAAGAAAATTTTCTTTTATATTTTATTGATTGTGCCCTGAATATTTCCCCATTATCCCAACTCCATCCAGCACCCACTACTGCCTCAGGCAATCCCACCACCATTGTTCATGTCTATGGGTCATGCATATAAGTTCTCTGGCTACTCCATTTCCTTTACTGTATTTGACATGCCGTGGCTATTATGCAACTACTTATTTGCACTTCTTAATTCTCTCACCTCTTCACCCATTCCCTCACACCCATCTCCCATCTGGCAACCATCAAAATACCCTCTGTACCCATGATTCTGTCTCTGTTCTTGTTTGCTTAGTTGTTTTTTAGATTCAGTTGTTGATAGATATGTATTTTTGCCACTATATTGTTCATAGTTTTTACCTTTTTCTAAAATAAGTCCCTTTAACATTGCATATGATAATGGTTTGGTGATGATGAACTCCTTCAGTTTTTTTCTTGTCTGGGAAGCTCTTTATCTCCCCTTTGATTCTAAATGATATCTTTGCTGGGTAGAGTGATCTTAGCTATAGGTCTCTGCTCTTCATAACTTTAATATATCTTTCCAATACCCTCTAGCCTACGGAGTTTCTTTGGAGAAATCAGCTGAAAGTCTTATGGGAACTCTCCATATGGGTAACTAACTGATTTTCTCTTGCTGCTTTTAAAATTATCTCTTTATCTTTAACCTTTGGCGTTTTAATCATGATGTGTCTTGGAGTGGGCCTGTTTGCATCCATCTTGTCCAGGACTCTCTGTGCTTCTTGGACTTGCATGTCTATTTCCTTCACCAAATTAGGGAAGTTTTCTTTCATTTATTTTTTCAGATAGATTTCCAATTTCTTGCTCTTTCTCTTCTCCTTCTGGCACCCCTATGATGTGAATGTTGGACCTCTTGGAGTTATCCCAGAGGCTGCTTATACTATCCTCATTTTTTTAAGTACCTTTTTCTTCTTGTTGTTCTGATTGGTTGCTTTTTACTTCCTTATGTTCCAAACAATTGATTTGATTCTCAGCTTCATCCACTCTGCTATTATTCCCCTATAAATTGTTCTCCACTTCACTTGGTGTATCCTTCATTTCTGACTGGATCTTTTTTATGCTGCTGAGGTCTTCACTAATTTTGTTAAGCATCCTTATAAGCAGCGTTTTGAACTCTGTATCTGATAGATTGCTTATCTCCGTTTTGTTTAGCTCTTTGATCTGTTCTTTCATTTGGGTCATATTTCCTTGTTTCCTCATTTTGGCAACCTCTCTGTGTTTGTTTCTATATATTAGGTAGAGCTGCTTTGACTTCACGCCCTGGTAGTGTGGCCTAATATAGTAGGTGTCCTGTAGAGTCCAGTGGCACAGCCTCTCCTATCACCAAGTTAGGTACTTGAGCTAGATCCTTCATGTGGGCTGAGTATACCCTCCTCTTGTAGTTGAGACTTGGTTGCTGTTGGCAGATCAATGGGAGGGATTTACCCAGGCCAGTCAGCTGCAAGACTGGCTGTGACCATTCACCACCAACCTCTGCCCTTTGTGGAGGGTCACCTATGCAGGGGCAGGGTGCTGGTGCACCGATGTGGTCTGTAGCTGTCCATTGAGTGCCCTGGCCCTGGTGTTTCCTGGGTGGTGCAGGCCAAGGTCAACTCCATCCTGTGTTTTGCCTGGGGTACCCTGCCTGAGCTATAAAACAATCTGAGATGGCTGTTACTTGTGTTGGGCTTGGAGATTTTCAGGTGAAGCCAAGCTATGAATCTAGGTTGGCTGCTGGTGGGGCTGGGCCTGGAGCTCACTGAGGCCACTGTTGCTTGTTTGAGAGGATTTAGGAAGTTGTGCAGCGTGAACCAAGAACAGCCATTCATATGCAAAAGAAGTTTGGGTGGGCCCATAAATTGGGTGTGGCAGAGTCTCTGGGGATCTTTAAAGTCAAACAGTGTTAGCCAGATTGATGACACCAGCTTGCCAGCTATGTGGCTCTGTGGAGGGAGCATTTAGAAAAAGGACAATGGTTCTGCTCACCTTGATGTCAAACACTTCACTTTTTCCAGGTATACCACTGACCCTTTAAAGTTGCTACCCCAGTGCTGGAGCTCAGAGGGAGTAAGTCTGAGTAGGTAAGTCCATGTGTAGGATCTTTAAGAGGAACTACTTGGGATCCCAGCAGTTTCTTCCCCTTACTCAATCCCCACTGGTTTTTGCAGCCAGAGGTGTGGGGACTTATCTTCCTGGCACTGGACCCTTGGGCTGGGGGGCCTGGTATGGGACTGGGACTCCTCACTTCTGAGATATCCCTTCTAAATTTTTATTCACCACATGTGGGTGTGGGACCAGCCCATTCCACACATGCACCCTTCCTACCAGTCTAGATGAATGTGGTTTCTTTCATTCTGTAGTTGTCAGACTTCCATTCAACTCGATTTCTAAAGGATCTGAGTGATGATTGTTCTATATTTTAGTTGTAATTTCGATGTGTTTGTGTGAAGAGGTGAACCATGTCTGTCTATGCTGCATCTTGACTGGAAATCAAACCTCGCATTGTTCAAAAAGAAAACTTTTTATTTATTTTATTTTTTTTAAATAATTTATTTATTTATTTGTTTATTTTTAGAGAGAAGGGAAAGGAGAAAGAGAGGGAGAGAAACATCACTGTGTGGTCGCCTCTCACTCGGGCCCCCAACGGGGAACCTGACATGCAACCAAATCATGTGCCCTGACTGGGAACCAAACCAGCGACACTTTGTTCGCAGGCCGGCACTCAATCCACTGAGCCATAGCAGCCAGGCAAGAAAACTTTTTAATTCTAGCTTGAAAGATACAGAAAAGTTATTGAAAATCAATTGAAGAACCATGGACATTGTTGGAGATTTGGAAGAATTTTGCCCAAATTGTGCTAGATTTATCAATATTTTCATTGTGTTTGGATTCATACCAGCTTTTGTTCAAAGCACTGAAACAGGATAAGGAGGGTATGTAGGAGGACATGATTACGACAGTAGATACAGTATTAACTTTGAGAGCAGAATGGTTTACCTGGGAGTCACTGACTACATTTTCCCACATGTATCAATGGGAGAAATGCTGGATTCTTGGAAACTGAGCAGCAGGCTACCCTACTTCTTAGAACATAAAAGGAGAGAAATATCAGCAAAACCAGCAGTTTTTCATGAGTGCTCCCAGCAGTGCTCTAATGAGACAGATAAGAGCAGATGTTTGTATTGTGGGCCGTGTTCTGTAATTTGAATTAAAAGCTAGTACACAACCCTGGATGGGTGAGTCAGTTGGTTGTAATGTGGTCTCATACACCAAAAGATTGCGGGTTTGATTCTTAGGGCACATACATAGGTTGCAGGTTTGACCCCTAATTGGGGTGTGTATGGGAGGTAATCCATCTATGTTTCTCTCTCACATTGATGTTTTTCTCTCCCTCTCTCTGTTTCCCTTCCTCTGTCTCTGAAATCAATGAACAACATGTCCTCAGGTGAGGATTTAAAAAAAAAAAAAAAAAAGGCAATATGCATATGCCGCTGGTGAGAATGTCAATTAGCTCAACCATTTTGGAAATCTATTTGGCAGTAGTTACCAATATGGTACTGAATATATACATACCACATGACCCAGACATTTCATGCCTAGGTATATACCCAACAGAAATGCATACATATATTCACATATACAAAAACATTCATAGTAGCACTATTCAAAATAGCCTCAAACTGGAGGTTACTCAAATGCTTATCAACAGTAAAATGGACTAATCAAGGTAAATTTACAAAAGAACATTATTCAAGTTAGTTCAACAACTACTTTCAACAACATAAATGAATCTTATCAATAAACACCATGTTGAACACAAAAAGGCATATACGAAAATAATGAATGAGTTCATTATTTAAGTTCTAAACAGGGGAAGTTATTTTATGATGCTAGAAGTTAGGATAGTGGTTACCCTTAGGAGATAAAAGTGACAAAAGGATGACTTTATTTCTGATCTAGGTATTGATTAAAGGAGTAAGTTGAGTTTGTGAAAATGTACTCATCTATCCACTTACATTTTAAGCATTTTTCTATATATGTGTGTGTTTTAGTCCATTTGGGCTGCTATATCAAAATACCATAGACTAAGGGGCTTAGAAGCAACATTTATCGCTGCTATTCTAGAGGATGGGATTCCACAATCAAGGTACCAGCAGACTTTGTGACTGGAGAGAGCTGGGTTCCTGGTTCCTAACAGTCATCTTTTCACTGTGTCCTCACATGGCAGAGGGGACAAGGTGACTCTCTGGGGTCTCTAATTCCATTCTCATAGGTGACCTAATCACCTCCCAAAGGTCCCACCTCCAAATACCATCTCACTGGGGATCAGGTTTCAACATATGAATTTGAGGGAAGACACATTCAGTCTCTAGCAGTATATTTTCCTTCAATGAACTCCCTTCCAAAAGATTGATGCAATAAAAATCAATAACTTTCCTATACAATAGAAATAATAAATATGTAACAAGAAGAAAAATCTTGCTAATATATCACCAAAAAATCAAAATACCTAAGAACATACTTACAAGAAATTTTCAAGATATATTTGGAAACAAGAGTGTTTGAGTACATGAAGATATAGGCAACAGTCATAGATGAGAAAACTTTCTGTGGTTCAATAGCAAAGTCTTACCTGCAGAAACTTAGCTGCAAGTGTGAACCTCCCATCATGGAAGAGCAATGCCAGCTCTAGGGCTCAGACTAGGTCAGATTCAGACCATAACTGAATCTCACACTCAGCAGAAAGCTGGAGGCAGAAGTGGTAAAATACGGGAATCACCTGAAATTCTACTTGATAAAACATAAACGGAAAGTGGAAATTCTCTGATCAGTATCTGTGTCTTAATGTTGTATAATTTCTACCTCATGTTTTTAAAAAGAACCGAAGTACAGTATTGTCCAGCAAGAGAAAGTGTTTCTAATTTTAGAGCCTAAGATAAACATCATGCCCTACTAGATAGCAAAGACGGTAGTAAAACCCCAGTGGTTAAAACAGTGTGGAGTCATCACAGAAATAGACAGGTCAATGGAAAACAATAAAGAGTTAAGAAACTAATCCACATAAATGAGGAGATTGCATCTAACACTTGTCTTGGCAGACCATTCATTTGTTTACTTTTATCATCAATTTAACTACATTTTTTAAGGTGGGCACAAAACCTAAGGTGTCAGGCATACTATTTCTATTCTTGCTTTTTCCCCAAATTATAGGGTTTGAGTAATGAGTTCAGTTGAAAGAGAAATACACTAATTGCCACACCTTATTTATCTAATGTTTTTACTCTGGTATCTATAAAATATTTATATTTTTTCTTTTCTGTGTTTTCTTTTGGTTTGGTTTAGTTCTAAAAATTAAATTTATCTAATATTACATATAATTCCTAAGAAAAGTAATAGAAGTTAAATTTATAACATTATACTCCCACCAAATTGGCAAAAACTGAAAGTATAATAATAGAAAATACAGATGGTGGTATGAAGCAATGCCAACTCTCATAAACTCCCTGTGAGAGTGTAAACTGATGCAATTAATTTGACATTATCTAGTTATAATAAATGTATGCCTAATCCATGATGCAGCAATCCCACCCCTAACTATATATACACTCTTTTTGCACAGGTGCACCAGGAAACATGTATAAGAATATCCATAGCAATGTTATTTCTAAGATGCAAAAACAACCTACATCCCCATCAATAGCCGAAAGCTTAAAGAAACTGCAGTATAGCATATAATGAAATATCATACAGCCATGAAAATAAATGAATCTGAGCCACATACGACTTCATGATGTCAAATGATAGAAGCCATACACAAAAGAACATGTACAGTATGAGTTCATTTATATAAACCTCAGAAACAGCCATTATCACCCTCTAGTATTTAGAGAGACGTAATTATGTGGCAAAGGTATTAAGAAAAGTGAATAGGTGATAACCAAAAAAGCCAGGAAAGTGTAACCTTTGAGGGAATGAAGGGGTTTGGGACTGAGAAGGAAAACATAGGAGCTTCCAGGGTATTGGGAATGGTTGGTTTCTTGATTTGGTTCATAGTCACACAGGGGACACTTTCCTAATTACTTTAGATTTTACCGCTTTTCTACATATGTGCTTTATTTCCCAATCCTTTTGTTAAAATAAGTAAAATATTTTGGGTACTTTTTCTTGAGGGGCCAAGGACGTATGTTTCTGGACCATGACTTGCCTTTCCCTGTGGTAGGACTTCCCCTGAGGCCAGAGCCCCTCGTAATTCAGGTTTACTGCATGTAGCACACCGTGTTAGGGAATAAATAAATCTTGGTCCTGAGACACTTCACATTTCACATGCAACTGAGCTAGCTCAGCATTCTCTATTTTCAAAATTTGGATTTATTTCTCCTTATGGGATATATCGTGAACCTGTAATTGACTTTTTTTTTTACTATACTTTTAAAATGAATGCAGGCTGTTTTGAAGTGTATTTTTGATCTAGTGATATACAGAGTGCTGTCGATTAGATATTCTGAATGTCATCTGTTTGTTATAATTTAGTAATGTGATATGCCTTGTATGTTCACTTTGGGGGCTTTTTTAAATTTCTGTATTCGCCACTATTGCAAAATCAATCAAATGTGAACAAAAGCAAAGGCAACTTGAATGACCCAGAACTGAGATTTGAGCTGCCAAAACAAGCAGTAAAACAATTTTTACTAGCTCTAGTGATTGTCAGAAAGATAAGAGTTATAAACTTTATTTCAAGTAAGTTTCTGAAATATCTGGAAATGTGGTTATCAGAATGCAGATTGTACAGAACTTTATGTCCCTTGATTATTCACAGATGCAAATTATCATGCAATTGAAAGCATATTAAGATACTACAAAGATGTTCTGACATTAGTACTATGCTGCCTTTGTTAATTTAGGGTCAGTATGCTCATTCTTTTCAAAGGAAGAACCTTGAAGTTTGTATTCTTCCACACACAGATAATTATCGGGTAAGAATTTTATTCAAACACACCCCACAGGTTAGCCACCCTTCCTTCAAGAGAACGGTAATTTTGTTGGGGGAGAGACAAAAAACAGTCACTTTATTCTGTTTATGTTTTGGAATTGTTTGATTTTTATTAAAAGAGTATTTCATAAATTTCATATTAAAATTGAGATTAAAAACCTTATCCCCATTGCAGCTCCTTTTCATGACTAGCTTCATTTAATTCTTCACATCTCTGTCTCTCTGAAGTAGGTTCTTCCTGTTATTCACCCCCATGGTAACTTTTTCTTCCACTTTGTAGCATATATAACTTAAAAAATAATAATACACTTATTTATTTGTTTCTTTCTTTATTTATTTATTTTAGAGAGAGGGGAAAGGAGAAAGAAAGGGAGTGAAAAATCACTGTGTGGTTGCCTCTCTCGCGCGCCCCCAACTGGGGACCTGACATGCAACCTAGTCATGTGCCCTGACTGGGAATTGAACCAGCGACACTTGGCTCACAAGCCTACTCTATAACATTTTAAATTACATATTTAGTTGATTGTTTATTTTGTCATTTGTCAGCCCCATTGGCTGAAATCTCCATCAGGGTAGCCATAGTATCTGTTTTATTCAGCACTCATAGCCCTTGCCTAGCATAGTACAGAGTGTAGTCACTCAAATATTTCGTGGATGGATGATGGATGGATAAAAAAAAAAATTACCAAATTGAAACTACCAGATGAAAACTGCCATCTTATCCTTTTGTAGAAACTATGATGTTGCAATCCCAGGTATGAATTCTTCCTTGCATTTCTTTGCTAGACACTTTGCTCATAGTACTAAAGGGAGCTCAGCTCTAGGAATCAGCATTATGGACTCCATTTGGCTGTTGATCAAACCCACTTAGTTAAAGCAGGTATCACCTTCTGTCAGAGATGACTTTCCCCTCTCTTAACGCCATCATCTTACACACTAGCACAGACTACCACCCCCCCTTCCCTGCCCTCAAAAGCAAAGTAATGAAGATAAATAGGCATTTTACAGACAGGTAATCTCATGATAACAGACGCCTGTTATTTACACCAGCAAAGCCATTTCCATAGTGTCAAGACTTGCTTGAACCCACCGGGGTCAGATTCTACCAGTTCATGATTCTGTAAAGGTGGAGGGTTCATTAGGGCTCTGAGAACAGCTGTCCAGGACTGCTGTGGATCAGATTACAGGATCTCATTAACTCACTCTTGCCTGCTCCAAACCTTTTGTTAGGATCAAGACCGATTATTTCAACTTGTCTGATATCAAGAGGGCCAGAGGCTGAGAGTTTTCTTTTACCTACTTCTGGTCAGTATCATTTTAAAGTGTATGCTAAGAAAAAGCAATAACAGTTAACACTTATTGAAAATGCTGCTATGAAATATGGAATTGTTTCATATCTCTGAGCAACTAGTTCTTACTTGAAACTTCCTAGTTATCTAGTTAAGAATGACACAGTTTAAAAATTAATCTGCAATAGTCTGTGAACTATAGAGACATTAATAAAAATCCTAGGAAGTTTTATTGCTTTGTGTTGCTTAATTTTTTTCTAAATTTGGTTTGGTAACTTATCTGAGGAATGACAATAGTCTGAGTGTTATTAAAGGCATGTGTGTCTGTTTGAGTTTCACTCAGCACAACAGAGTTAGTTCAGAGAGTGGGCCAGCATTTTAGTTCTTCAAAGCACAGTGCAAGGGCATACTGGTCTTCTGCAAGAGTCTGCTGCGGACAAGTGGAGGGTGACTGGAGAATGTTCCAAGATAAGGGAAAATATATGTGTCTGGTCTTGGAGATGAGAGAACATGGAGGGATTCAGAAATTAAAAGAATGCTATGTGCTGAAGACTGGAGTACAGAGGGGAGAGTGGAGTTAGGATAGAGGAAGGCTAGGTATCGGCCAGATTATACCTGGCTTTATTGAGTATTTTAAGGGTGTTGCTCTTTAACTCCAAAGCAAAGGACGCATCTTTAAATGCCTTCCACCATGCATGAAGGTAGGAAGGCAGCAATATGATAAGATTTGCTTTTTGAGGAAACACATAGACTTAACTGGGTAATTAGTATAAGTGAGATTGGAATGCTATTGCAGTGATCCAGGATGAGAAATCATGGTCATTTGGATTGTGATGTGTAGATAAAGAAGGGAAATGAAAGAATTTAGGCCACATTTAAGGCATAAAAATCTGTATTACTTGCTAATAAATTGGGTATGTAGTGTGAGGAGGAAAGAAGGGTCAAGAATGACTTCTATATAATTTTTCAGCAACTGGGTGAATAGTAATTCCATTCACTAAGAGATGACACTGGAGAAAAGCGCATGTGAAAGAGAAGATAAAGACTTCAGGCTTACACATATTGAGTCTGAGGTTATTATATCCAAGAGAAAATGTTGCATAAGCAGTCAGATACAGGACTAGGGCTCAGAGGAGAGGTCTGCCATCAGCACTGGTAATTCAGGTCATGGGATTAGATGAGACATCCTGGTAAGGGGGTACCAAGTGAAAAAATAGGGCCTGAATCTGAGCTCTAACAAATTCTAACATTTAGTAGGCAAAGAGTCAGAGAGTTAGAAGGAAATGTGAAGGGTGGAAGAGGAGAGGAGGGGAACAGAAGCCAAGGGAAGAGGGTGTTTCAAGATGGAGGGAGTGAGGGATGGCAGCTGGGCGGGATTAACGCTGCTGAACTGTGAAAAAGATGAGAACTGGAAATTGTTTGCTGGATTTAGCAGTATGGTCACAGATAACTCTAGAAGGGGCCATTTTGTTAGCTGGAGGAACAAAGGTCAAAATGAAATGGGTCTTTATAGTAGTTATTGGGATGTGAGGAAATGGAGAAAGTGAATATAGTGTTTCAATAAATTTCATTGTGAAGAGAAAAGGAAGAATTGGTAGGTGAAAAAAAAGCAATGTAGAATGGGGCTTCTTAACTTATTATTAAACAGGAGAGGCCAGAGGATATTTAAATATTGATGACAATAGTCCAATTGAGAGGGAAGCGTTGAATAAAAAGGAAGGAAAATGGTGAATGCTTTATGTTGTCTAAGGATGCATGCTGTTGCTGGTGTTACCCTGTGCTAAACTGCAGACTCTCCCTGTATCTTTTCTTCTTGTCTATTGGCAGACACTACAAAAGAAGAGTCCCTCTGTCTTCCAAACATTGTGTCCATGTTCAGCTTCCTGAATCAGCAACCTCCACTTTGGCCATGTCTCCTGTTGATTCTTCAAACTTTAATGGGCTCTTGCTCCCTGAGATCAATCCAGTCCAGCCCCTCACATTTACTTCCCTTTTGCTCCAAGACCAGCCACAGCACCATTAATGCTTCAGCCACAGATCTCAGAACCTCATCTTTGGTCAGAGACCCATGCTTTTCATTTGCCCCAGATGGAAAGTGAAAAGAATAAACACTAGACTCACAAGATATTAGTACTGTTCAATGGCTGAAAATATTTGCCCCTGTATCATAGGAAGGGCTTATGACCAATCTCTTACTCCATCTTAAAGAACACCCAAATTCAAGGACAACCTGCTGTTGTAAGCCAGATGTTGTACACTCTAGAGATTCTTTATGCATGCTTAATGAGTTTTCCTCTTGGGCCTCCCTCTAGCTAGATTTCCATTAAATTCAATATCGCTCTAACTCCCACAAAAATCTAGTCCCATCTGTTTTACGTTTCTTTCCTGGACCTTTAATGTCCTAACTTACTAGTTTGGAGAAAATATTGAAAGCTGAAAGTAGTAGATAAAGATTTGTGTTCAGGAAACAAGCTGTCAGCACAGATGTATGGTATAATTTTTACCAAAAGTTCAATATTACCTTAATGTGTATTCAGGGAAAAAGCCATAAATATAATGTTCAGTCTAAATGAGATCATAAAACAATAGAATATTTTCATGGCTTTTTACCCAGACATTGGGTTGAGGCAGTTTTATAGTCTATTATTTGTGATTCTTCTGTGATTACTATTGGGGTTTCATAATGAGAGAAAGAAAGAAAAAGAAAGAAAGAAAGAAAGAAAGAAAGAAAGAAAGAAAGAAAGAAAGAAAGAAAGAAAGAAAGAAAGAAAGAAAGAAAGAAAGAGAAAGGAAGGAAGGAAGGAAGGAAGGAAGGAAGGAAGGAAGGAAGGAAGGAAGGAAGGAAGGAAGAAAGATTGAAAGAAAGGAAGAAAGAAAGAAAGAAAATAGAAAGAAAGAAAGAAAGAAAGAAAGAAAGAAAGAAAGAAAGAAAGAAAGAAAGAAAGAAAGAAAGAAAGAAAGAAAGGAAGAAAGAAAGAAAGAAAATAGAAAGAAAGAAAGAAAGAAAGAAAAAGAAAGAAAGAAAGAAAGAAAGAAAGAAAGAAAGAAAGAAAGAAAGAAAGAAAGAAAGAAAGAGAAAGAAAGAAAGAAAGAAAGAAAGAAAGAAAGAAAGAAAGAAGGAAGGAAGGAAGGAAAGGAAGAAGGAAAGAAAGACAGGAAGGGAGGAAGGGAGGGAGGGAAGGAGAAAGTGGGAGAGAGAAGGGGAAAAATTTTTTTTTAATCTACTGTAGCGTTTGCTCTAACATTCTGACAAGGACATGGGCATCTAGTTTTAAAATCCAGAATGCTGTGATATTTCCTTTGGTTTCATCTCTGCTCACCTCATGCTTAGAGGTAGCACAATGCAGTGATAAAATCATAAACTTTAGAGACAGAAAGATCTGGGCTCAAATACGAGCTCCATTGTTCACCATCTATGAGAGCCTGGGCAATTTTCTAACTCTCTGAGCCTCAGTTTCTTTGTGAAATGTTTAATAATATGAACCATGCTGGGTCACTGTGAGGATTACATAGGATTATGTGTGCAAAGTGAATTATATATCAATATATGGCAGCTATTGTTGTAAATGGACTGAGACCTAACATATGCGTGCTTGTCTATTCCCTCCATGGGAGAAAAATCTAATTGGGGTAAGAGCCACCTGTTGCAGATGGAGCCATTCACAGTAAGTGGAGTCATTCACACTCAAGTTGTGACTCATAATGGAGGGGGCCAGATGCTCCTTAGCATGATGATGTCAACATTATGGTTTCCCATGAAATACACTTTCTTTCTAAGAGACTAGACTGTGAGGTTTTGGGAGGGGGCGGTGGAGGGATGTGGTGAGTGAAACTGAATGTTGCTTTGATGAATAAGCTTACTTCTCAGGGCCAGAGGAAATCGGCTGCAATTCCTGCTGGTAGTGAAATTGAATCGAGGCACTTTCTGTCTCTTTAACACACAAATCCAGAGCAAACCCCTTTCGCTTTGGACAATGCAAAGCCTGAGAAGCTTGAGCTCACAAGACCAGAAAGAACACAGAGAAAGAAACTCCAGTGGGGAGCCATAGAGATTCCTGCAGTGAGATCCGTGTCAGAATTCTGGCTTACACCACTAGAAGACAATAAATTTGCATTGTTTTAGCTTCTAAAAGTGTGGTATATTGTTATGGCAGCAGTAGAAGACTAACACTAAATATTGGTGAGAATGTGCAGCCGCTGGAAATCTCATAGATTCTGGTAGGAGTTTAAGTGGTACAACCACTTTAGAAAACAGCTTTTTGTATAGTTAAATATAAACTTACGATGTGACTCAGCAAATCTACTGTTCCACATTTGCCCAGAAAAGAGAACATATGTCCACAGAAAGGCTTTTACGTGAATGTCCATAGCAGTTTTATTCATAATAACCTCAAACTAAAACAATTTGAATATCCATCAACAGATAAATGGGTATTTATACATTTTGGTATTCTCATACAATGGATTATTATTTAACAAAAGAAAAAGAAGAACTACTCTTACAAGCAACAACATGGATGAATCTCAGAAACATTTAGCTGAGCAAATGGAACAAAATGCTTAACTTCTCTGAACTCCCATCATATTCTCATTTGTAAAGTAATAGGTTAAATCAAATCAGAGGTTCTTAACCCTGTCTGCACATTACAATCACTTGGGATGCTTTTAAAAAGTACTGATGTTCAGATTACATGCCCAAAGTTTGTCATTTTAATTGTCTCTGACATGAGACTCAAGTACTTGCATTTTTTAAAGAAACTTCTTAACTGATAAATAATATGAATCAGTATGAGACTCAGAGCTTTAGAAAGTTTATTCGAGGAGAAGTGTGCAATTTTGTCTTCATGGAAATTGGCCTCTGGCCTCAATTAATAGCTATATGGAATATTAGACTATAGCTTAGAAATTGTGAAAATCTTGGAAGAGAGGCTTAGAAAGATATCATAAGTGACATATATTTTTCCAAAATATTAAATGGAGAGTCATTTTCTATGAGGAATAAATATTCAATAACCAGTGCCAGCTTCCTCCATCATTATCCCAGACTAAATGGATATAAAAGACATATTATCTGATTTATAGAAACCACCTTATAAGATTTTTTAATCGAAATATTCTTGAATTTATAAAATGTTAAATTCATTTTGAATTTGTTGTAGTTCAAATTTCCTTTTTTTATATGGTAGACCTAACTGATTAGGAAACTGTTCCTTTCCTGATGGCCTGTCCAAGAGGCAATTTAATTTCTAGGCTCTTAAAATGACTGCAGCATCTATGGAAAAACCTCCTTTGCTAGTTCTCAGTGAATCACCAGAAAGACTCATGAGTATCTTAACATGTTAAAGCTAGTCAAAGGTACAATCCAATTTGGTGATCCAAAGAGTTAATTATTCTCTTTGTGGATCATCCAGATGTACTGTCTCCTTTATTTCTTTGGTTGCTTGACCGCCCTTTGTCTGTTTCTCTATTGGAAGAAAGGCTTGGCACTTGAGAAAAACCAGGTCATAGTTAAATATATATGTTTACTTGGCAAATAACTTCATTTGTGGGAAAAAAATGAAAACTGGTTTTTAAATAGTGGTTTTCAAATTATCCTAAAATCATTTATTACAAGCTGTCTGCATTTTATGCTATTGATGTGGTGTGTGTGTGCACACATATGTGCATTGGAGTGGGTGATGGGAGAGATACTTACGATAAACGGTAGATTCCTTCAACAGCTCAAACCTGAAACATGGGACTAATTCAATTTTTAAAAGCTGTTATTTGCCAAAGTTTTTTTTTCCTATTTAACTTGCTCCCTCTCAGCCATGGAGTAGCCAATGTCATTCTTTTAAAAATTATCCCAATGGGGGCAAGAGGGGCCTTGAGAAAGAAAACCCACACTGGTACAGTAACATATGGTCTAACAAACTCACAACTGAGTGATTTTTTTGCAGCTGTGATTCAAATTATAGGCATTTCAGATGCTTAATGGTCACTTTAGTTTACAGTGAGGAAGTATATGCTGAGCATCTGGAATAACATGATTTTTCTTTAATCATTTTGATTTAGGTGACACTAATTACAAGAATCATCATGGTCTGTGGAGAAAACATTGGTTTTACTGTTACCTGCCAGGACTTGTTTTCGTCCTCCACTGGGGCATTTTTCTTCTTGGACCAAGAGGGGTTAAGTCACTGTTCTTAAAAGTTCCTTTGCTACCAAAGTGCCTGGTATGAGCATGGATTCATAACATTGGAACAAACTAGTAAATTTGCTTAGCAAAACTAACACTCTAAAAGATTAAGAATAGTGGTATTTAAGGTAACTAGAAAAAGCAGTGTTCATCTGCTCTGGAAATTTTATAGCTAAATAGGTGTAGCAACTTGAAAGACCTTGGGGTAACATAAACTGTTTCTGTCTCTGACTACACAGGTAGTTTTGTGAAAAGCTCCACTGGGTGTCCTGCCAAGAAGGCATAAAGTATGGAATGGGGCAAATGCCTTACTCTGAGCTCTTCAGTCATTCTGTTTCCTGTTTTAAAGGTACAGAACAGAAAGGTTAGAGCAATAATTTAACTCTAAATCCCAAAAAGAGATTTAAACTCAATATTAGAATATCTCAGACAACCAGAAGGCTTTTCATTATCGAGGGAAGATCCAGGAGATATTAATAAACATATTTCAATATGGAGACATAATTAATGTCTCAATAAATATTTATTGAATGAATAACTAAGAATCCCAACCAATCAGTTCTCTCTTAGAAGCTGTTTAACAGTTCCTAGAGCTTAATATATCTTACAAATATGAGCACCTCAATTGTTTTAAAAAATTGGTAGAGTCCCATAAAGATGCTTTCTATTGAAAAAGTCCAACTCTGTTGCTGGCTCTGCCAGTATTACTTTATAGCTCTGGGCTCCTGAATCTCATATTTTTTATTTGAAGTATATGAGGACTATAATATATATATTTTTCTTCATCACCAGGTTGAAGTGAAGATGAAATGAGCAAATAAACTAAAAAATATTGAAAAATGCAGTTTTCTATATTGTCCTATATATGTTTTTCCATTTAAAAAATGGTCTTTTCCTCTGTTCCTCTCCCACATACATACTGATAAAGGTATTTGAGATCCAGACACTGCATTTCTTCTGGACTTTAAAAATAGCAATGCTTTCAGTCACGAGTTCATTCAGAGAGGTTGTACTCAATTATTCCAGAGATGATCAGGCCCAGTCCTGTTCAGTTGGATTTGTTCTCCGTTGTTTATATGCTTCGAAGCAAACTCTTTCCTTATTAGCACATCCTTCCAAAAAGAGCAAAAATTAAAGAACACCATCATATACTCTTATAGTTAAAAAGGCATTAAAGACCCTAGCCCAGACCCTCCTGCTACCAAAAGCATAAGGTCATGAAAGACCACATCTGCTTACAGCAAAGCTGGGTGTTCCACAGGCCCCTGGACAGTGCTACTTTCATTACTGTAATGTAATTAATTTGACTGATAAAAATGCTTTTGGCATAGAGCGGTGGAAGCCCTAGTTAATCCTTCCCCAATCCTTCCTATCCTCTTCTTTGCCTTGGCATTGATTGAGAAGTCCCAAAGCCTGTAGCGAAGATATTCAAAGCTCTAGACCCTTTGCAGTTTTTTGATTCTATCCTTCAGTTTCATTCTTACAGAATCCATTAAACACAAATTCTATGAAGAGAAACCCCTTAACACTAAATGCTTTTAATGTCTTGGTTATATAAAAAATAATTAGCAACTTCAATATATTGAACAACACTCAGAGTATATTCTGGATTGATAAATTATGAAATGTGTACTTAAGGAGATTTATGTTATAGAAATTTGAACTAAATATTCCTCAGATAAAGGTGTCATGGTGGCAGTCTCCCAACATAAATTATTCCCCATCTGATCAGTCTCTCGACCATGTAATCCCATTCACCTTGCAGACGTGTGGGTGGTTTAGGAAAAACATGTGACCTAATTCTATGTAGGAAGGTCTGCTAGGAAGAGCAGGGGTTTCTGGGAAATATTCCCTTGCTCCTAAAAATATGCACAAGAAAGCTTGGCCCCTTTTCTTCCTGTGGACATAGTTATGTTCATATGTGATGCCCAGAACTGCTTCAGCTACCTTGATGACCATCTGAGAATGAATCCACCATGTAGGCATTGCAGAGCTAAGGAAGATGTCAGAGAGGTGGTGGTAAAACCCTGAGGAACTGTATGTCTGGGAAGTGATAAATTATTTTAAACTATTTAATAGAGTTTTCCTGTTTACGTATGGCTGAAAGGCATCCTAACTGAAAATTTGGATGATAAATTTTTAACTCAATAATTGATAACCCATCCTTGCACCTCATCTCTGTGAAAATGCCATGAAACAAGCAGCTTGCTGATCCATGACCATTCCCTGTGAGTTTCTCTGGAAGCAAATGGGAATCTCAAAGAAGAAAATTATAATATTTCTAAATGGCTCTTCCTAGATAATCTACTCTGCTTGCTTAAGGTGGGCTGAATAAAGGATAAAATTAACCAGATGTTGTGGGGGGGGGCATCAATCATCAAGTCTTTATTGAATATCCACTAGTGCCAATCTTTCATGAGAAATATTGTTTATGCTTAATTATCCATTTCTAAAGGAAGCTTTCTTAATTTCCAAATCAGATAGCTCTTATGCTGTCAGAACCTAGTGCAGAGAAATGTGCCTGATGAATGTGTGTTGACTTTTCTTTGCTATCCAACATGAAGGTAGCCAGACCCTGCCAAAGTCAGCACTAAAACTATTTCTCATGAGTAATAACAATAATATTCTTTTTCTTTATAGCACCTTTAATCCAAGGATCTTAAGCCTATATAAACATTTGCCCAACAATACATGCAACATTTCAGTATTTGGTTGATGGGGAAATTAACTAGATTCAAGAACACGGAAATAAAAATAGAACCCAGAATCTTGACTCATACTGGTCTTTCAATCTATTGTTCCTGCTTAGCCATTCAAGAAAAATAAAAAATTACACAGTTTTCAGCAGGATAAACAACTAAGTTTTTCCAACCCTAACTGATGATTCATTATTTCTCTTGTCTTGTAAAATTACTTTTAATTTTTAAAGTTGTGTTACATTTTGTTTTTGACAGTGGAAGAGCTGAATGTCAAAGAATGGGGAAATTAATCTGATTTGACTATTTCAATATCTTGCATCTGCCAAAAAAATTGGCAATATGTAAGGAATGAGGTTTCTTTGGATATTTACAGAGCTTCCTGTTGGACTAAAGTATTCTCAAAACAAACTTTCTCTTTGTTGTTAAATAATTCTCTTTCTAAATTGAAAGAGAAGAGAACATAATGGAATCAAGTTTTGGAGGAATAAAAAATGATAATGAATTAAATTTCTAATATTTTGAGGTTTAGCAGATTATGAAGAGAGCTTTGGATTCCACTACATAAGACTTAGGACAAGTCAGCAGAAGCTAGGTAGACGTTTAAGAAAATTCATGGTGAAACTAAGATTTCATGTCATTATAGTTAACAGATGACAAACTCTTTGAACACAAATGAAAATTAGTAAGTTAATTATAAATTAATAATTTTCTAATAAAGGAGATCCACCAGGGTCTCAACTTGGCAACATTTAATCTATTGTTGGTTGATTGGTGATTACTCTGTCTTGGTCCATAAAGGCTTTGAATTTAAGTATCTTAGAAAGTAATATTGTATTAAAAAATAATTCTATTTAACTCATTCCTTTGTGTATTCCTCCTGTTAGGTCTATGTTAGCCAGGGGTCTGATTCTGTACAGCACACAGCCAGTCAACTTTCAGAAAGCAGCTTGATAGTGAAGATCTTACTAAAACATCCCCACATTTCCCTGAAGCTGAGTTCACAAAGAGACTACAGATGAACGTGTGGATTTTCACCTAGTTTACATTTTGAGCCTCCCATCAATAACTCTCAATGATCATTGCCAGGAACCTACACTGAAGTTATGTCATATACTGCCTAAAAGGATACATTAAAGCTGAAGCTTAATATGGAAACCCAAGATATCTCAGGAAACAGATCTAGACTTAGTAGGTGATACCACTTACATTTAGTGGAATGCCAAATTGTATGTATTATGGGGGCATTTTTTTTTTTTTAGATTGGGCAAGATCTGTCCATATCCAGTTGTTAATCTTGCTCTGAGATAACTAATGGTTAATTTATACCTTTCAAGGAGCTTTATTATTACCTAGTGCATTGACTGCTCATGTCACAACTGCCCTGTGAAATAACTTGGACAAGCATCATTATCCCCACCATTGTCACTTGTTCTAGGTGGGCTCAGCTGCTGAATTGTCCTTAGGGTCCAGTCTCCTGATTTTTCATCCATTTAACCTTTCTCTCCACCATTGTTATTTTCTTACATTCCTGAAATATGTATGGATTAGCCCTTATAACCTAATTCATTTGTATTAAAATATTTTCATAATTTTCATCTTTATTTTCTTGTACTGTGACCACATAAATCTCCATCTCTAGGTGTAATTTCTCTTTAGAGTTGCTATAAATTATTCAATAGATTTGTGCTGTATCCTAAAGGCTGATTATGTTCCTTGTGGGGTATATCTCTCCTGCACTTAAAAACCATCCACAATTTTTTAAAAATCCTACATGCTATTATTGTTACCGCTTTGGACCAAGTCTGCTGACAAAATCCTCTGTAAAAACTTTAAAACTTTCTGAAATTATTATAAGCTACCCCATTCAGAGGGGAAATAATAAGAATAGCACTTCACTCAGCTGCTTGAAATGGTTAAACCAACCTACTACTTTACCAAGGAAGAAATACAAAGACCAACAAACCCAGGTCCTCTATAGGTCTCTTTATTACTATGCTCTCTGCTATAACAAAGTACATTATCTGGCATCAAAATTACATTAATGCCCTATTCACATGGCTCTTGCAAAAAAACAAATATTTCTTTGTGTCTGAGTTTTCCACATGGTTGCCCTGATGAAACATATGCCATTGGAGAACAAATATATTGATGCAAATAAAAAAGAGCAAATTAATTCCAGAACCTAGTTAGAGATAAAAGATGCCAATTCCTTATTTTCTGAAATGCAACTTATATAAAATGTCACACTGGACTATATTTGTGGAGGAAAGGCATGCTGAAACTTCATAACCAGCAATTTTTCTAATTTGACACTTTATCCGTTCCAAAAATGCTGAGCAGAATTGTGGGCAACTTCTCCCCGCCACTTCTGGCTATAGCCCATTCAGTAAATCTTAACGTTATTACTGAAGATGAATGAGCCACCCAAGGTTTTTAGCAACTTGATTCCAAAAATCTCTGTAATGTGTTGGTACAAATGCAAAGAGCCAAATTTTGAAGATTCCTGGATCAGCAAGAATACCCTTTCCTGGGAGGACTTCTAGCACTTCCTTTTTCTGGTTAAGCAGGGATTCTACAAATCCTCCTTGAACATTTTGGTACCCCTGCCAGAAATTGGAGAATAAAGGGGAGAAACTGTAAGCCTTTCTTAATTATTATCCAAAAAATTATCAGTAAGCACATATTTCATTGACTAATTATTTGCTGGAACATAGGATCCACAGAAGAGAGATTTTTACACATGAATAAGATGCTTTTACTCTCAATCAGCACATCTAAGCCATTTTGCTTCCACATTTCAGACTGAAGCTCAAGGAAGGCTATTTTCCCAATAACTGGGTGAAAAATGAAAGTTAAAACAAGTTTTAACAGTCATGCAGGGCACAATCTGAATGAAGTAAAGTTGTGTGCATTTTTATTTTTATTCAGTTGACTTGAAATAGTTTGTAAGGTTAGGCATCACCTCAAATATTTCCATGTTCTCTGGCAGAAACAACACACTGACCCTGAAATTCTGATATGACATTCATTCATTGAAAATAACACACATGTATTCCATCACTGTGCAGCCCACTTCCTGGTGTATACAGGGCAACTCATAAATAATGAATGAATAAGAATAGAGTGTTGGCTGTTTGACAAATGATGCCTTCCTTCTTTTGGGAAACATAGCCACTCACTGTCACACAGAGTGCCCTTGAAAAAAAAAATATCTTGACACTCATGGTCAACATACAAGTTAGGAGATGCAGAAGAAAGCATTCAAAAAGTGCTAGTCAGAATTTAACTAAACTGGTAGTCATTTCCTTTATCTATGCCAGAATTTGTCTCTGTATTAGTCAAGGAGAACAAGAAATTAATGGAAAAGATGATTGCTTTAAACTCCCAATTAAGACTTCTGACACACTTTGCCTAATCCTACAACCATAAGAAGGGACACAACTAACCTTAAAACAAATACAACCAGAACTGCCAGAAAACTGAACCTTATGTAAGTCCAACAACCAAGGATTTAAAGAAGCCACATTCATCCAGACAGGTAGGCAGAGAGGACATGAATGTGGTGGTGGTGAGGCAGCAGTGATGGCCAGTGTAACAGGCAGTCCTGCACTCACGTGTGGCATATAAAAGATGGGAGGGACATCTAGGGAACAACCCCAGTCCAAGGCCAGACTGCATAGCCCAGGGTTCCAGGTCCAGGAAAATAAAGCCTCATAGCTACTGTGTATAAAAACTACTGGGGGTTAGGGCAGTGGAAGAAGCTGCCAGTCTTTCAGGAAAATCCATTTAGAAAGCCCTCATGGTCCTAGAACGCACACAAACCCACCCACTCTGAGAACCACCACAATGGCAAAAGCTAGGGGGGCACCAGTCACATATGGGAAGTGACAGGAAAAAGGGTGAGTGTTGAGCAAGCAGCATTGTTCCCTCTCTAACTCCTCCCCCACATACAGCACCACAAAGTGGTGAAACAGGTTGCCCTGCATTGATGAATACCTAAGACTCCATCTTACAATGTAACAGGTGCATGAAGACAAGGAGTCAAAGAAGCTCTACTTAACACACACAAACAAACACAGGGAAGCTCTCAAATTGAGAAGACAAAAAAAATATGGCCCAAATGAAAGAATAGATCAAAACTCCAGAAAAAGAACTAAGCAAAATAGAGATAGCGAACCTATCACATGCAGAGTTCAAAACGCTGGTGCTGAGGATGCTCACAGAACTCATTGAGTATGGCAAACATATAAGGGAAGAAATAAAGGCTACACTAAGTGAAATAAAGAAAACCCACAGAGAACCAACAGTGAAGGGAAAGAAGCTGGGGTTCAAATCAATGAATCGGAACATAAGGAAGAAATAAACAACCAGTACAGAATGAAGAAACAAGAATTTAAAAAATTGAGGAGAGAATAAGAAGACTCTGGGTCTCTCCAAAAGGGTCAACATCTGAATCATAGAGTTCCCAGAAGAATAAGAGGAAGAGCAAGAAATTAAAAACTTATTTGAAAAAATTAATGAAAGAAAACTTCCCTAATTTGGTTAAAGAACTAGATATACAAGTCCAGGAAGCACAGAGAGTCCCGAAGAAGTTGGACCCAAAGAGGACCACACCAAGACACATCTTAATGAAAATGCCAAAGGCTAAAGATAAAGAGAGAATCTTAAAAGCAGCAAGAGAAAAGAAGAGTTACCTGCAAAGGAGTTCCCATAACACTATCAGCTGATTTCTCAAAGGAAACTTTGTAGGCAAGAAGGGACGGGTGAAAAGTATTCAAAGTGATGAAAAGCAAGGACCTATGACCAAGACTACTCTATCCAGAAAAGTTATCATTTAGAATGGAAGAGCAGATGAAGTGCTTCCCAAACAAAATAAAGCTAAAGGAGGATATCATCACCAAGCTCTTATTATATGAAATGTTTAAGGGACTTAAGAAAAAGAAGAAGGTCAAAACTATGAATAGTAAAATGACAACAAACACAATTATCAACAACTAAATCTAAAAAACAAAAACAAACTAAGCAAACAACTAGTATAGGAACAGAATCATAGATATGGAGATTATATGGAAGATTTTCAGCTGGGATGGGGAAGAAGGGGAAGAGGGAGAATGGAGGAAAAGGTACAGGGATTAAGAAGCATAATTGGTGGGAACAAAACAGGGGATGTTAAGAATAGTAAAGAAAATGGAGAAGCCAAAGAACTTACATGCATGACCCATGGACTAAGGGGAGAATTACTGGAGGGAACGGGAATACCAGGCTGAGGGATCAAAGGGAAAAAATTAGGACAACTGTAATAGCATAATCACTAAAATATACTTTGAAAAAAGTAAACTCCCAATTAAAGACACAAAACAAAAGCCTAGACCATAACCCTTCTCTGAAATTTGAAAATTGATCTTGATATACTCTGGTCCACAGCATTTTGGAGTTGAAGCAGCACCATACCACATCCTGAAGTAGGAGGACTTTTGCAGGTTTACAAAAGGTTTCTATATTACCAACAGCTAAATGTCTCTCTTGGGTAACATTTGCCCAGCATACCTGACTATCCCATATGCTGTTGGTTTTGAAAGAAGTAGAGATGTGAAATCCCAAACTCGACTTACAAGTCAACTTTGACTTTCTATTCACAAATATTCCCTAGGACTTTGACTTTCTACTTACAAATATTCCCTATCTTATTGAAATCAATTGAAAGATAAATCATATTTTAAAATAAGAAAATGTAAGAAACTGATGGATGTTGATTTTAAAAATTCAAGCACAGTCAGCCAGAAATGAGCCTTCTAACTGAAACCATGTTTGTGTTGGGTTTTGTCAGGTAAGGACAAAGAGAGGCATAAAACACAGATGGCTGCAATATACTAAAAAGAGATAGACTACTATATGATTAGATATACTAATCATAAAATAATATGTGAGTGACAAAATGGTTTTTCCTTATAAATAGAATTAGGTATGGAGCTTGTCATTGCTAATAGGAAGGAGAGGTTGGAGAGACTCAGGGGAGAAAAGAAAGTTACTACAGATACTATGTTACTTACTTCTTGCACAAATTATTCAGAGGTATAATTGCTTATAGACACAGCTTACCCTAAGAATTATAACATTTTAAGTTTTTGAACAGCTCATCTTGTTGCTGCTCTGTAGATGAATGAATCTGGTTATACTGGCCACTTGCATCTGTATGGCTGGGAACCTCCTATAATTAGAAATTGTCTCGAGTTAATGGAAATATCACCCAGGTCAAAGGAACTGGATTTCATTCCCTGACTGCACTAGAGCCCTGGATGCCTGACTCATGCCCACCAACTCACGTTTGAAAACTGGCTCTTTTAGAGAAAGAGTCAAATAAGCTGCAACTGAATAAGTATTAATTTGTTCAAGTGCCTCATCATAAAACCCTAACAGGTGTAAAATTTGACTCCTGATATAATAGTACCAGGGCTCTGGGATATTTTTTCCTCTTTGTTAATGTTATTTATCCTCTATCTAATCAAAATTTAAATTTATATCCTTTTAGTCCTAAAATACAGCATCTCTTATATAGGAATTAGCCTAAGGAAATGATCTATATGAATTCTAACTATTAAAATGTTCACTATAGTGTTATTTATAATTGCCCCCAAAATAAAGCATCATTAATATCCCCAAATGTGATGTTTATTGACTAAATTAAGGTTAAGACAAGATATAATGGGAAGTGATATTTTAAGAGAATGAGATGTCAGTAGGAAACTCCAAGGGCCCAACCCCCAACAGAAGCCCTGAAAAGGCTGGCTAAAACGGACAGAATTAACTTTCCAGAACTACAGAAGATAATCAAACATTTACAGCAGCCAAGTACATGCCTAATCAAGAAAGAGGTAACTGAAACCAAGTAAGAGAGCTATGTCGAGTTTTGCTTATGTTTGCCCCACCCCATACCCTCTGGGACAAATGCAGTCTTGAGGACAACAGCCCACAAGCTGGTGTGGATTCCTAGTGCGGGTGGAAACACGGGGGACTTTATTGCCAAAGAGCTGATTACCTTAAATGTAAATGGATTAAGCGCTCCAGTTTAAAAAGGCTCAATTCAAAAGACTGGCAGAATGACCTTTTAAAAAATGATCCAACCATATGCTGATTACAAGGGACCTACTTTAGATCCTAAGACACAAATAGATTGAAAGTGAAAGTACGGGGAAAAAAATACATGCAAGTAGTAACCAAAAGAAAACTGGGTTGCTATACTAATATCAGATAAAATATGTTATAGGTCAAAAATTACAAGAGACAAAAAGGACATTATATATTGACAAGTGTCAATACATCAAGAAGATATAATTATAGACATATGCACACCTAATAACAGAGCTCAAGATATATGAAGTAAAAACTAATAGAATTGAAGGAAGAAATAAGCAGTTCTATACTAATAGTTGAAGACTTAACATACCCCACATTCAATAATAAATAAAACAACTAGACAGAAGATTAATAAGGAAATAGAGAGCTGGAACAATACTTTAAGTCAACTAGATCTAACAGACATATATAGAACATTCCACCTCAAAACAATAGAACACACATTCTTCTCAAGTGCACTTAGAAAATTCCCCAGGTTAGACCATAAATAAGGCCTTAAAAACAGTCTCAGCAAACTTTAAGATTGAAATTAAATGAAGTACCTTCACCGACCACAATGGAATGAAACTAGAAATCAATAACAAAAGGAAAATTGTAACTCATAAATATGTGGAAATTAAACAACACATTCAAACAACCAATGGATAAAAAAAGAAATTACATGAGAAATAAGAAAATACTTAGTTGGGTGAAAATGAATCCAAGTACTCTGAAGGATTAAATAAAATCATTAAAACTAAAGTAAGAGAATATATATATATATTGACATGGAAAGATGTTCATAGTATATCAAGTTTAAAAAGAGAAAAGCCAGTCCTGGCCGGCATGGCTGAGTTGGTTGGAGTGTTATTCCATAACGAAAGGTTTCTGGTTCAATTCCTGGTCAGGGCGCATGCAGGCTTCATACCTGGTTGGGGCTCATCTACTGTTTCTCTCTTGCATTATGTTTCTCTCTCTCTTCCCCTCTCTCTTGAATGAGAATAAAAACAACCTTTAAAATAAAAGCCAGCTAAAAAAAATGTAGGTATATATAGGAGACCCCCCCTAAAACACCTCATGCATGTGCATGTACACAGAGAGAAAAGCATCTGAATGGATTGTGGCAATATGTCCATTATGATCATCTTTAGTTTATCACTTCTGATATTATGTTTATTTTTCTTTCTGTTTATCTATATTTTCTAATTTTCCCCAATAACTCTGTATTAAGTAAATTTTAAATAACATTAAATAAAAACTAAATAAGTGATATTATAAGCACTTATTTATTGGACATGTGGTTTTGGACAGAATTATTTCTTCAGTTACTAATTTTTAAAGAATAAAGTCACTGAAACAAGCAGACAAAGAAAAGGAGATAGATATTATTTAAAACTAGCAAAATATTATAACAGTCAAATTTCAATGACATTACTGTATAATATAGGCTTCTGAAAAAATTTTCAGTCAGAATATTTAGCTACTGCCCTGACTTTTCCTTGATATGATTTATAGTTGGATAACTTAGGCTTCAGGGAAAAAGTAAGTCCAAGCATTACGAAGCACTGTTTCAAGTAATGGATTATTTCACTGCTTTTAGTATTTGCAGCAGGTATTTCAGGATGATGGATTCTCTGGGGAAAATAAAGGCATTTCCCCCCTTTGACAACCTGGGGCTCTTTAAGACTGTCAGTGGTGCTTGCTTTATTTCACATTGTTGGAAACCCAGTTTTGCATTAGGTTAGTTTCAAGGATAAAAATTTTATGGGAATAAAACATCCAAATGCACTTTTCTCTCTGGTGCCCTGTCTTTATTCTAATATCAGGAAACCTTTATTATCTCAAAGTCATCATAAATTTGGTAAAGAAAACCTCAACTCATAAAATGCAAATCAAATTTAAAAATGGACTTAACTGGCAAAAGAAAGGAAAGTTTCTTTTGTTCTTTTATTTCTGAGCTTAGTACCAAATATGGATGGTGTTCGTGAAAGAATGAAACTGGAGAACCATTGTGCCCCATCGAAGACCAGAGAACAGAAGAAGTGACAGTACTCTTGTCATTATTTTCTGTAATACAAGGTGCTACTTGATGGGCAAGTTAAAAAAATCTAAACTAAAAAATACAAGAATAATAAAAGAATTAATCTATGTTTGTAAACACTTCCAATTTCTCAGAAGAAATTCAGTTCTGCATGATCCCTGACATTTCTAAGACCTGTTCAGAGAATTAGGACCTTGTTTTTCTCCAAGTCCCTTACCCGCCACACTGGCTTTCCTAGTTTGCCGCAGCACTTAGCTCAGTGATGGGCTTTCTCCTTTTTTGTGTGTGAAGTATGCCTTCCTCTTTGGCCACACGTATGTATCTTAACTATAATTGAGATCTATTTTATGACAGTAACATGACATTGCATATTAAATTCAGAGGGGGACAAAAATGACAGTTCATAACATCTCAGAGCTACCTAAAGAGACAATGCTGACTTGCTCCAGACAAAAGTGATCTGGCTTTCTCCAAATTCCAGAGGATACTTCTGATTCACACTGCTGAAGAAGAGCAACCCAACCGCAATATTTTCACTTGTCTTTATCCCTTTTCATTTTACTGTGGATTTTCACAGTCAGAAACATTTCCTCAGACATACCCCAGTTCACTATATGTATTAGACTCGATGAATTTTGTGAATTCTTGTTTCTAAAGATTCCCTGCAGAGTGGGGAATTCAAATAGGCAGCAGGGGCAGGATCCAGCCAGTGGGCCAGCGTAGGCTCCTCTCTGATATACAGTGTGGTGGCAGGTGACAAAGCCAGTAGCAAAATCAGAGGGCCCTCTCCACGGGCTGATGTTGGTGTTTCATCCCCTACCAACCCACAGCTCTTTAATACTCAACCTGGTTTCTGGTTTCTCCACAGACAGTTTTTGTAATAAGATTGACTTTTATTATCTGTGGCAGAAATCATGTGATTTTTTTTTCTTTCATTTTTAAGTAACACAAACCAGTAGAAAAGCATTAGAATACAAAAAAATAGTGTTCAGGGACAATAATAATTATTTACTATAAATTGAACATTAATGACTGAGTGTAGTATTTAGTATATTTTTCCTTCTGTTAAATATGTTGTTCTAAAGCTAGAATATAGAGATAAAACAAGTTAGTTAGTTAGGTTTTTTTTGTTTTGTTTTGTTCTGTTCCTTTGCTTTTTGTGTGTGTGAGTCTGTTTCCTAACTGTATTCTATTTTATTGGTTAAAGTGTCAACCCCTGTGATAGCTCCACACTGTTTCAATTTCTAGAGTTTTATATTTTAACTTGATATCTAACATGATATGGATCTTGTCATATATTTGAAAGATGCCAAAATTAGAGCTATTTCTCCTTTCTGAACTACACACACATTGATTCATTTTTATAGATGAAGTAAAATGGAAATTACACAACACCAGGACACATACACTAGTCAGAAAGTTTTAATTTCCCTTTATTTCTTATCAAGTAGAAAGCCATGTAATACCCATGTATTTCCTGCTCTTTTTCAATGCTTCCAATTAATTGAGACATTCTTCAACAGTCTGAACTCTTCTGAGTCTCAGGGCTGGCACTAATCTCTCATTAATCTAGAGCTTGCCATGTTTGGCAGACGAGAGCAGGGTTGTTTACACTGCAGTTCATTTTCTGCAGGCATGAATGAAAAATTGAACTACTGGGAATTTCCTCATCCATGAACATAGTATAGATCTTAACTTAATAAAAAGTCTTTATTGTTTCCAAAAGCGTCTATAACATTTCTTATAGGTTTGATCCTAGGTTCATTGTACAATTTATTCCTACTTGGAATGAGATGTTTTCTTTTAATGCATTTACTAACTGTAATAATTGTGCCTGGTTTTGAATTTCATATAAATGGACTCATGTATTATGAATTATTTTTATAGCTGGCTTCTTTCATCCCATATCTGGCCCTTTCTTAAAACTTATTGGTTCCAAAAGTTATGAGATCCATTTTTTTTCCTTTTCTTTTTAGGTAGGTAACCATATCATCTGACATTATTAACTGTTTGAGGTCTTGCTTTTTCATATTAGTAAGAAACTGAAACACATGACTAAAATTAGCTCAAATAATACAAGAATATATTCTTTTACATACCAGGAAATCCCAAGATTGAGTGGCTGCAGGTACAGCACATCAAGCGCCAGCTCTGCTTTTATGAAAATCTCTTTGTTTTGTTATACTGTGTCGACTTTGTCCTCAGGCTGTTGGCCAAGTGTCACAGCCAGTCTTGGTTTGCTAGAAATTTGTAAGAAATTTATCACCATAATTGAATAATTGTTATCAAATGCTTTTTCTACATCTAATGTTATCTAGTACTATTTTATTCCATTAACATGTTGATTAATATACAGTGTATTTTTTCTTTTTGATTTAATCTTTATTGTATTTTTTTCCATTACCATTTAGTCTCCTTCTACCCTCCTCCTCCCCCAGCAATCAGCACACTGTTGTCCACGGCCACGAGTCCTTTCTCCTTTTCACTAGCTTCCTCCCCCCCATAATGACCCTCCAACCCCTAAGCTGTCATCCTGCTCTCTCTCTATGAGTCTGCTTCTATTCTGCTTGTTAGTTTAGTTTGTTCCTTAGATTCCACATGAGTGAAATTATATGGTACTTGTCTTTCTCTGACTGGCTGATTTCCCTTAGCATAATGTTCTCTAGGTCCATTCATGCTGTCACGAAGAGTAAACTTTTCTTTCTTTTTATGACCGAGTAGTACTCCATCATATAAATGTCCATAGTTGTTTTATCCACTCACGTACTGACGGATGCTTGGGCTGCTTCCATATCTTGGTGATTGTAAGTAATGCTGCAATGAACATAGGAGTGCTCATGTTCTTTCAAATTAGTGTTTTGGGTTTCTTCAGATATATTCCAAGAAGTGGGACTGCTGGTTGTAAAGGCAGATTCATCTTTAATTTTTTGAGTTATCTCCATACTGCTTTCCACAGTGGCTGCACCAGTCTGCATGCCCACCAACAGTGCACTAGGGTTCCCTTTTTTCCACATCCTTGCCAGCACTTGTTTGTTGATTTACTGATGATAGCCATTCTGTCAGGTATGAGTTGACATCTCATTGTGATTTTAATTTGCATTTCTCTTATAATTAGTAACATTGAGCATCTTTTCATATGTCTATTGGCCATCTGTATGCCCTCTTTGGAAAAGTGTCTATTCAGGTCCATTGCCCATTTTTTAATCGGATTGTTTGTTTTTTCTGGTGTTGAGTTTTGTAAGTTCTTTATAAGTTTTGGATATTTATCCCTTATCAGTTGTATTGGTGAATATGTTCTACCATTCTGTGGGTTGCCTTAATTTTGTTGATGGTTTCCTTTGCTGTGCAAAACCTTTTTATTTTGATGTAGTCCTATATGTTTATTTTTTCTTTTGTTTCTCTTTCCCGGGGAGATATTCCAAATAAAATACTGCTTCAAGCAATGTCCAAGATTTTGTTACCTATGTTTTCTTCTACATCTTTATGGTTTCAGGTCTAACATTTAAGTCTGTGATCCATTTTGATTTTTTTCTTGTGTGTGGTGTAAGAAGGTGGTCTAGTTTTTTTCTGCACATATCTGATCAATTTTCCCAATACCACTTAATAAACTATCTTTAGTCCATTGTATGTGCTTACTTCCTCTATCAAATATTAATTGACTATAAAGGTATGGGTTTATTTCTGGGCTCTCTATTCTGTTCCATTGATCTATGTGTCTGTTTTTATGCCAATACCATGCTGTTTTGATTATTATGCCCTTATAGTTTCACATTAGGTAGCATGATTCCTCCAACTTTGTTCTTTTTTCTAATATGTGGGGCCTTCTGTGGCTCCATATAAATTTTTGAAATATTTGCATTGAATCTATAGATTGCTCTGTGTAGTATGGGCATTTTAATGGTGTTAATTCATCCTATCCATGAACACAGTATGTGCTTCCACTTATTTGTATCTTCTTCAGTTTGTATCTTAAGTGTCTTGTAATTTTCTGAGTACAAATTTACATCCTTGCTTAGGTTTATTCCTAGGCATTTTATTACTTTTTAAGCACTTGTGAATGGGATTGTTTTCTTAATTTCCCTTTCTGTTAGTTCATTAACCAATGTATTTTCCAGTTTTGAACTGTCCTTGAATTCTTCAGATGAGCATATTCCTAATATTTTATTCTTTAAATCTCCAGCTGGATTCAATTTGCTACGGTTTTATATAATATTTTGGATTTTTGTTTATAACAAAATGGATTAATAATTTTTGTTCCTTGCATGGCCTTCAGCTTAATTTGGAACCAGAGTTAAGCTGAGTGGCATAATTTCTTATATTCATCCTATGTTTAGAGCAATTTGATATATTAGAAGTTACAGTTGATGCCATTATTCATGCATTATGTTTTTGTAAATTTGCCTACTAGCTGAAATTGGTATTTAACCTCAAAATCAATACCTGTAGCACTTTTGTGGTCATTTGCAGACAAACACTGAGAGGTGAAAAATTGAACCAACCAACATGCTCATCCCAGCTGAAGTTAAATTGGAGGATGCTCTGTCTTCTTGTTTCAGCCTCATACTGCAGTCAAGTGTCTCTCTTTTTTGTGGTCTACCTAAATACTGTGTTTTTGCATTTTTGTGCTTTTTGTTGATGATTTTGCAGTTTAGAATGGCCCTCAAGCATAGCAATGGCATGTTGTCTAGTGTTCCTGACAAGAAGGTGTGATGTGCCTCATTGAGAAAATCCATTTGTTAAATAAGTTTTCCTCAGGCATAAGTTTTTCTGCTGTTGGCCATAGTTCAATGTTAATGAATCAACAATATATATTAAAGTGTCCTTAAACAGAAACATACACAAAACAAAGTTATATGTCAATCAATTGATGAAAATACTGTGACCAGGGGCTCACAGAACTAACCTTGCATTTTCCCTGGGAGCAATGATTTAATATTTACTAATTCAGTGTTAGCAATAACTTCATAATGCATAACTACTACAAATAATGAGAATCGATTGTACCTATTGTTTGAAGAGCTGACAGCAGTCATCCTAGTGCCCTCTGAAGAGATAAATCAATAACTACTATTTTGATTTCTTTTCTGATCTTGGTCTCTTCAAGTATCCTACTGGGCCAATTTTAGTAATTTACATTTTCTTTGGAAGTATCCCTTTCATTTGATATTTATATTTATTGGTATTTCTTTTTACAATACTTTATTCCCCTATATACATTCCATTTTCTTCCTAATCTTGTTATTTGGGGGGTATCTCTTTTTTCTTTGATACCTGTGAATGTCTATCTTCTGGTGTTTGTCTTTGAGTATTTTCAAATAATGAGGTTTCATTTTTGTAATTATCTTTGTTGTGTATTTGCTTTCTGTTTCCATAACATCTTTTCTTACCTTCATTAAGCTCTTCCTTCTCTTGTCTTAAGTTTAAAACTTAACCAATTTCTTTTTATTATTTCTTATATCCTAAAATAAAATCATATTCAAGACTTTAAATTTGCCTTTGACTCTCTTTTTGGCTACATACCATAAAATTTGATATAAAATGTTTTGCTACTATTTAGTTGCAAAATATTTTGTAGCTTAATTTTTGTTTTCTAAAATCCAAAAGTTATGTAGATGTGTTTTTCCAGGGTACAGAAAACTTCTGTGCATACCAGTTAGTTAATTTCTAATCTTACTGTATTTTTATCAATGAATTTGGCTATATATGATAAGCTATTAGAATTTGTATTTCTTATTTATACTAATACACAGTTCATCTTGTATTAGTGAATCATTGTGATTCTGTATGTTTGAAAATAATACATATTCTATGTTTTGAGGGGCACAAATTTAAATAGAAATCAATCAGCTAAGCTTATTAATTATGTCATTGCAACTCTATTACTTATTATCTGTCTTCTTGACTGCTAGAAAGTGAGATAATTTCCCTTTAGAATTGTGTGTTTGCCAATTTATCCTTATAGTTCTACAATTTACTTATTTTTTATTTGCTTATAATTCTCATAAGCTCTTTCTAATTGTATCTTATAATAAAAGCAGTCATTTGGATTCCTAAGCTCTGTTTATGATATGTAAAAGGGGATTTTGGTACTTGGAAATCTGTTTACTCTCCCACAAAATCCTGATCTTCAAAATTATTGCCTTCCTAGCAACTCAAAAAGACTAATTTGAGGCTGAGTAATGACATATATTCTGCCCCTAAAGCACTGAAACCCATTGATTAGGTGGAAGGGAAATCACATGGCATAATGATTTAAAGGTAATTTTTAAATACCTTGGCTTAATATTTTAAAAAATACCCAATTAACTCTGATTGATTAAAATTTCCTTGAGGTCCAATTGGTCTGAATTTCTTTTAGCAACTTACAGTAATCTGCTGTGGTAATTATATTGTTTCATTGCCATTATTTCTTCCCTCCTCAGCCCAGACATATTTTTAGCAGAGATACTTCCCAATGTCACTAGCTTGGAATTTGGCCGGGTGACTTCTTTGGCCAATGAAATATAAGAAGACATAATGTGACTATATCCAACCACACTTTTAATGGGTATATATTGTTTGGTTTGCCATCTTGCATTCTTGCAATCCACCATGAAGGAATATTGTTCCACAGAGCCACAGTTTCTTCATTCTAAGTCCTAGAATGAAGAGACATAACAAACAGAACTGAATCCACCTACATCCGGGTGCCAAGCCCAGCCAAACCCAGCCCAACCAAGTCCAGCTGAGCAACACCCTATCCACAGACCTGTGAGCAAGAAACCAAATGCTTGTTGTTATAAGTCAAGTGAGATTGGGATGGGGGTTGTTTGTTATATAGCATTATTGCAGCAAAAAGCTGACTAATACATAGTCCTGTAGTAAATTGTTCTTGCATACTCTATAATTTACATGGTACATAGTAGGTTTCATTCAAATTATATATCTGATTGTCCAGTTTAACTAAGACTCCATATGAATTGGCAAAGAAAAGTAGCTTGTACTGCATAGTTTTTGTAACTATTCTAAGGTGAATGCAGGGAAAATATATCTGGCTTGTATTAGCAGGTCAGGAACCCAGCAAGATCTTCACACACACAGAGCTTCCTATTTCTCCTTAGAGTACAGCCATTCTTGATAGGCTTTATGTTGGCTGAGAATAACATACCACCCAGTGATAGAATAAGTACAACCTCCTCATGACCAGACATTCACTTATACACCTCCAGCACAAGGGCAACATCTTTTTAGTGTGATAGGAGGATAAACCAGGGATGAATCTTGGTATTTACATATTACCATGGGCATCTCCCTTCTCCATCTTATGTTGACATCGGCGATGACCTTCTAAGTAACTCAGGGCATCAAAGGGTGGTTCTCTCCACAAGCCAAGACAACTCTGGCAAACACCTCTGTGTAATGTATGCACTGGGCACATTTTCCTTGTTGAATTATTCAATTAAAGCTGATAATGAGAGCTCGTTGACACAGTTTAGCACTCAGGTGAATAAAAGATTCACTTTGAAGTGCAGAAATTTCTGGAGTCATCTGTGTTAGCAGGTGATGAGTCTCACTGCCATCATCCAGGGAGGAAGAAACTTTAGAAGAGGTAAACTAGAGTAAAGCATGCTGGAGGCTTTTTCTGGCAGGATTTCAAGGAGATGAAAGGTGCAGGCAGTTACCAGGGTTTGTCTGAGCCATCCATCTTTTTAGAATAAATGTAATTAATTTTAAAAGACAAAAATAAGACTCCGTTTTTAACTTCAGTCCTCTAAACTCTAATGGGACATAGAAAGATGAACATAAGCATAGGTATCAGCACATCCGTGTTCTGATCTTCCCCTGTAAAGCCCCACACACACAACCTTACAAAAAGTTGGCCTCTTCTCATCTCAGTTCTCACTCTGTAAAATGGGTGATATTGACTGGTCCTCTGTTATCACCATAGTGTATATTACAAAGCACCAACAAAACATTTTGCAAATAAAAGTGTGGGTAACGTCTGTTACTTAAATGTGTTGTATACATTTTGAAACACTTGCCAGTCACACTGGCTGTCTCTTCACTGAGGGTATCATTACTAATAGTGGTTTGGCACCTGGCAAATACAAGCTTGTATTTTTATTAGCTTGCTCTGTCTCTCCAGCTAGTCTGTGCATCTTTAACAAACTTCTTAACACTCTTTTAATCTTCATTACTTAGCACAGTGTGGAAAGCACAAGGTAGGTGATCACTGATTATATCATAAAGATAAAGCTAAGAGCTGCCATTTATTGAGCCCCTTCCATGTGTCAGACCCTGTACTAGCCATTTTACAAACACTATCTCTAATTTGTACAACTGAACAATGACTCCAAAAGGAAACTCACACACACACACACACACACACACACACACACCACTTTACAGATCAAGAAACTGAGGGTCAGAGAGACTACAAAACTAAGCTGAGGCTATACTGCTAATTTAATAAAAGTGATTATGCATATAATGAATAAAATGTTTTATTAGATGATATGATTAACAGTTTAGAAAAGCAGAAGCCAAAGTATCACTAATGACTTAATTACCGACATAGTCAACTACCCTCATCAACTATTCATTCGGTGTCTGCTAGGATCAGGAAGCTCCCTTGGGTGTTACTTAACCTCACAACCCAAAGCTCTGCATCAGTGTCTAGAAAAGAAATTAAACATGTGTGAATGGTCATTTCTTTCTTTTTTCTTTTTTTTATTAAATTTATTGGAGTGACACTGGTTAAAAAAAATTATGTAGGTTTCAGGTGTACAATTCCATACATATCATCTATATATCGTATCGTATGTTCACCACCCACAGTCAAGTCTCCTTCCATCACTCTTCACCGCCCCCCTCACCCTTTTCTACTGCCCCCCCCCCCCCACTTTTCCCTCTGGTAATCACCATAAATCAGTTCAATCACATAAGACATCGTTCTGGTCTCAATCCTTCTTTTGAAATCATTATATCTAACTTATGAAGGATAATTTTTTGTCAAAGTTTCATGCTCACTTGCTATTGAAATCATGTCCTACCAAGTCATATCTGTATTTTACACGCTAGTTGCTCCCATATTAGCTCAAGAAGAAAAATGTAAAAGCAAGTCCAGAGAGATAATGTGGGGGCAAAAAAATGCAATAAAATTTTACAACACTTGAACTGTTTGAATGCAGAATTTAAGTCATTACATTATGAAGCTAGAAAATAAATTGTTTTTTCCCCTCAGTTTGTGAAAATATTACCTGTAAATTTATATAAATTGGGTGTTATTTCTCCATTGATATCCTCATGATCATAATTCGGTAATGTGGATTAGGCCTTTAGACAGTTTTCTCCTAAGAACATCTCATTCACAATTAGGAAAGACCTTTTAGCTAGCCACTCCCTTATGCCTCTGGGGGAGTTGGAGCCCAGACAGATAAAGTGACCAAATTGTGGTCACTCAGCTGGTCAGTGTCACAGCTGCAGTTAGAAACCAGCTTTCTTTCTATGACCGCAGCCTCGATTTTTTAAATTATACTTTTGAAAATGCACTATTCTTTTTTCATGTAATAATTAAAAATACAATATAAGCTTAAACATAGATGTTTTTCTGCAGTCATTAATTTGCCAGAATAGTAAGCCTTCAATAATATGTAGTAAATCCAATTTTTAAAAATTCACTCTGCTTTTCCACAGCTGCAGGGGCACTGGGGCTAGGTAGCCCTTTCTTGTTTATGAAAACCATTCCATTTAATGTTATATTTAGTCCTCGGTGCAATCCTGGGAACTATGATTGTGTTCGTGACTCTGGAGATGAGGAAAGTGAGGATCAAAGAGACTAAATGACGCAGCCGGTGGATGGCAGAGCCAGAAGTCTAACATGGCTCTATAAACTTGACTTCACTGCTTCTTCCATTTCAGTACATTTCCTGATTCTTCGCACAGAAGAGTTGCCTGACTCCCAGTGGGTTCAAGCTCACCCTTTCCAGAGTAGAGAGTTTTGGCCAGGAGGAGGCTGCCCAGCCTGGCTCCACATTTTCAGCCTACACCCCTTTGGGTGGGGCCCTGCGACAAGCACTCAGCAGCAGAAGTGTTCTGTGTCAGAAGCAGATGCCTTCTCCGCTCTCTCTTTCCCCATCCATTGGCTTGTGGGGGCCCCGAGTGTCCTTGGAAGGCACATGAAAGAAATGGCAGAGCTGCTGAGTCATGGTCCCTGAAAAAACAGTAGAGCAATTGTGCCTTCCAGCTCTCTGCTTTTTTAACTGTAGTATCCACAATGGACTATTAAGTGAGCAAGAAAAAAAATGTTTCTTGTGAAAGCCGGTTAAATTGGGGTGCTTGTCTATTATAGCAGCTAGCAGTACCCTATCTAAAATGAGTATGTTTTTTAATTGAATAGAATTCATATTTCTGTTATTTCTGTCAAATCTCTATAAATACTTGTTTACTAACTCATTGACTTTAATTTGGTAAATGGAAAGGACCCTGTAGAGTCATTTACCAGTGATTTCCCTTTCTGTTCCTTTTCTACCAGTTTACAGTAAATGATAATTACTTTCCTATATTCTATTTCCAGTACCCAAATAAAAGTGTCATAAAAGCACCTGTATGGCATAGTTCTTCGTTAAATAAGTAAATACCCAACCAAGAACAATTTTTAAAGACTTCCTTTTTTTAAACCCTTCCCATCTTCAAAAAAAATTTTTGAGCAAACTTTCCATCTCTGGGAAAGGAGTGGTGGCCTGGGATTAGCCAGTGAGGACTTGTCACCTCTGAGTGTAACTCACCCCAGGGCTTCCCTGCTGGTCAGCAGCCCTCAGAGCCTTGGAACTGGGGTTGCTCCCCCCAGAACACACGGGACCTGCAGTCTGGACACTGGTCTCCAAATGTGGCTGTAAACACATGCCAAACACTTAGATCACTCATGTTTCCCCACTGCACACAGAGGCTGAGGCCCTCACTCCTTACATTTCTCTGAAGTGGTGGCTCCAAGAGTGAGGAGTGGGAGAAACAATGCTTTTGAGAAAGGCACCCAGAGAAGCTATTGTGATGACTCCCTCCCCCACCCTGAGCTTCCTACTTGCTTTCTCCCAGCGATGTCAAGGTGTTGCTTCTCTTCATATTTCAAGTCTAAAACCTGACTCCCAGATCTGAAAAGAAGAAAAGGTTTGCCAATAGAGCAGTCCTCATAGCAAATGATAAATGCTTCAAGTGCCTTTTGGAAAAACTCCTGAAAGCAGAATTTGGTCACTAGGGTAAATCCCCATAGAAGACGAAATAAATCTCTGTGACATCTGCTAATGCACACCATTTCCCTTAAACACCTCTTCCTGTCCACTTCCCACACCTCCTTCCCCCATTTTCCAATGCTCCTTTTGTTCTGTGCTTTTTGGTCTTCAGGGCATGACTTAGCTGGCAGGTGGTACCAGGAAAACTAAAGGTATCGCACCCAGCTGTGTGTAAGCATAATGGTGAATTAAAGCCCCTGGTCTAGGATCTGAAATAAAAATCAGTGTAAGCAAAATGATGGATGTTTTTTGTTCATGCCTCATTCGTTCGTGTGCTCAGAAAGCATTTGTCATTCACCTATGACGTTAGCACTGTTTAAAACAATGGAAGAATAAAAATAAAAGATATGTGGGCTGTTTCCCTAGCCAGGCACAAGTTATATGCTTAAGGACCCCAAACAAACTATACAACTGAAACATAAAGAATGAGAGATTCAACTAATTAAATGGGAAAGATCCACATGTTGGAACACATGATGCATGTGAGTCAGAAAAAACATGCTCTTGTTTTGTTTTGTTTGTTTGTGGGGAGGATTGTTGGGATGAATTAGCAGGAATCACATGTTATATGACATGTGGCATATGACACCTAAAGAGACATCCTTGGGCTGCGCACCTCCTAAGTCAGACTCTAATTATAACCCACAGTTCAGATTTATTCTCCTCCACTTAAGAGGTGGGAGGGACGCTAGGGAGAGACTGTGGAGATCCACAGAGGTGATGAAGGCCTGCAAAAGAGGGCTCTGAAGGAGCTGGTGGAAGCGGCAATGGTCCCCCATAATAGCTAGGTTCACATTCAGCTCTTCCAGGAATCAAAGTATGTTCCCCATAAGAGTCCCCTAAGGGACTGTCCAAACTGAACTTCCACTAGGAGACTTCTACTCTTTTTTTTTGGGGGGGGGGGCTATTTTAATGTTAGAATGGGCCAGTGCAGAGCTGCCCACATGAGTCACCTTGAACTCCACCTGCTTTGCATTATTGCCTCTTGATTCTCTTCCCTGGAGGTTCTTCAGACATCTGGACTGCATTGTGGCATGATATGCTTCTCATTTTTCCCACAAACATCCCTGATTGAAGGCAGATGACACCTGACCTTAAGCTCACCTTTAGGAATCTGTATTAAGCCTGGTTTAGCACAGCTAGGTTAGAGTATAGATGTTATTCCTATCTTCCAACCCTGTGGGTCATGGGTTAGTTTATAGAACTCCAGCTGTTGTACATTGCCAGGGAGATCAGAACCAGATTGAAATGCTGCTTAAGTTAAACATCCCCATAATTAGAGCCTAAATCCAACTATTAAGGAAAGCCACACCTTTAAAAGTCTTTAAAAACACAATAGATATTCACTTGTCTTGGATATTTAAATATAGTCTTCCATAAAAGATGATTTCTTAATGTTCCCTCCAACATTGTAACTGTATATCCCAAATATGAGGCACTGGCATTTCTTTGAGCTTTTACCTCCTCTTTTGCCATCTGCTTGGGAATTGTGGGAATGCAAGCAAGGTGGAAAATCTGCAAATAAACTTGGAGCTACCATATAGCTCTCCCATGGAGCTGGAAATGTCCCAGTAATCTTTAAATTTGATTGAATGTTTATTTAAATGTATATCATTGACTTGAAATAAAATTCATTGGCTTGGTTCTTTGGCATCCTCTTGATGTCGTCCATCATCTTCATCACCATTGCCTTCATCACTAAACTATATTGAGCTCTCTCGCTCTATCACAGGTTCCATGCCAGGTGCTTTACATGTGTCATCTCTTAGAAACCTCTCACATTTATTAGGTAGATACTATTAGTGTCTTCAATTTGCACATGAGAACACTGAGACTGGGAGAGCTTATATGAGTTGTCCGCTGGTAATGATGATATTTTTTTTTCTTTTTTTTGGAGGGGGGCGGTGTCTAACCTAAGGTATCTGATAAGGAATCACTTTTCTGAGTTGGGCCTCATATTAATGGGATGATTTTTTCATCTAGTGCATTTATTTCAAGTGAATGAAGCACAGTTAGCCTTTCATTCACAAAGTCTCTCTCTGTGCTGCCTGCTATCTCCTTGCTCCCTCCTCTTAGTCACACCTCTGTCCTCATCATCCCCATGTGTGGGTTTCTAGACACCTTTCCTTCCATCCTCTCCTCCTCCTACCAACAGGAATGGCAAACTTTTCCCTGCCCTCAAAAACTACTGGGCAAGTTTCCAAACTCTCAACGAAGTGAGGAAAAAAAGGTTGAACAATCTGGAGGATTTAATGCACCTGACACCAACCCAGATTAGTGGCATCAGATTGCATATTCAGTTAGGACTTCTGCCACATGCTGTTGCAATTAACCACATGGGAATGTGCAGGCCAGGACCCTGTGCAGTTATTCAATCATTGCCATACTACAACATGCAGAGCATGTTGAGAGCAGTAAGAACTTAAAATGCCCTAGGAAGAAAATGCTGTGTCTCATTAAGAAATGACATTGTGACTTTCCTGGGAGTGACAGCTCTGACAGGAAAAGATTATGGCCTGGATTTTTAGTTATCACCAGTGTAACTATTCTAATTTGCCAGCTCAATGTCAGATCTTCGATAAGAAAAACCTTAAAAAACAAAAACTTGAATATGTTTTGGCTGAGGCATGGCCTAAAACAGTCCCTATAGATTTCAGATGCCTGGTCATCCATGAGAACCCAGTGGAGGGAGGAATGTAAGGAATTCACCAATCCTTAATCTAGACACTGAGTTGAGACTAAGGGAAGTGAGTTCAGTTGGAAATGCGTATGGTACATACCCCCCCAAAACGGAAACAGCACCTATGAACTCTGCTTCTGGAATTTTCTCCCTACTTCCAACCTTGGCAGGGACCCCTACACACTCAAGGTCCCTCTGTGCTGCTAAAGGCTCCCAGCCACATCTTCCTTCCCCTCCCAGAGCTCCAGATCTGGATTTGCTTTTTTCTCTGACTCCTATCACCTGTTTGAGGGCCTCATTGCTAACATTGCTAACATGTGCTTCTGACTTAATTTTGGAACCGTTACCATCTAACTAGTGAAACAGAAATTTGAAGGCATTCTTTTCTGACTGATCTTTTCCACCTTTTATTTTAATTACAATGGGATTTTTGCTAATAGCTCTGCTTAGTGGTATAATATTAGAAAGCAGGGGAATAAAACAACAATTTAGAAGTCCTATAATAGAGTCTTATGTCCTATCTCCTGATCAGCCAAATAAAGGCTTTGACTACCCCTCAAAATATGTATGATTTTAGTACTGTAGTAGAAATCTGTTCTATGCAACCATTATATAATCAATGCTAACCGTCAAATTGTAAGTTCATAAATAGCCATTGGTCATGAAGTTGGTTCAAGAGTGACCGGGCCATTGTCCACAATTAATAGCCCCAGAAATAGCACCAACATGACCTGGGAAGATTAGAATGGAACATACTCTTTTTCCCATTTTTCAGTAGATATTTAAGTATCTTAGTAAGGATAGCATTTATATTATTGCCACCCACATTTATACACTGTGGCAGAGACAATGCTATGTGTTCATGAAACCTCTTTTCTTTTTTTCTTCTAGGCCTGAAACTAGACCACATTTTCCAGCTTCCAGTGAAGTTGGCTGAAGCCATCTAACTAAGTTAGGGCCCATGGAATGTGGGCAGAAGTGATGTGCTAGACCTGGCCCCCAAGCCCCCTATGCCCACCACCCTTCCCCCTCCTTATCCCCATTGCACTCTCCTTGTCTGAAATATCAGCGCAAATATGGCATGTTACAACAGTTACCCTGATTAATAAATATATTTCCTTTGTATTCAGAAAGGTTCACTGAGCATCAGTGAGATCATTGGCATGGCTGATGCCAGGACAAATAAAATTAATTACACAGCGTTTGGCTTCAAGGTAGATGCCAATTACACCCTTATTTTGAAGCAGGAAACTTTGGGCATATTTGTGTTGCGAAATATCTATTTTTCTTGCCATCTTCCTGTTTTGCTTCCTGAATAACGCCACCATCCTTTGTGAGGCTGTGCTCTTTCCGCCCTCCTTTGCCGCCAAATGGGACCCCAGTGCTCTGAGCGGGACATTCTACGACTACTCAGTGGTTTTCATCTGAGTGAATCCAAACAGAAGGAATGTGGTGATGCAGGCAGTAATCTCAGCCCCTTGGGTTCCTTGGCCTTTTACACAGGGCACATGTCCTTAGCCAAAGCACTTAGGATTCAGACCCTTGTATGAGCCTACGGGTATGGGAGGGAGCGGATGACTTAAAACAGATGAGGGTTTTAAGTTCAGCCTGTGCTCAACAGTTAAATTCAATTTAGAGACTTCCCAAAACCTTTCTGAAGTTACAAAAGGGCCGTAAGAAATCAGCTTCTTTCTTTTGTGGTTGCAGATTTAATTCTGCAGTCCATGAAGCTGCGTCAAAGTGCTTGCGTAAGTAACACTGCAAGCTGTTGCTGATGGAAATGTGGATGGTTTTCTCTTTGTTGTTAAATACTTACAGTGATTCCACAAACATTCAGCCCCCGCTATCGCCTTAGATGTGTGAGCTGTGATTCCTGCCCACGGAGAATTCAAAGATGTGTGGTAAATCATCCACTGAAAATGACTTAGAAAGGGAAATACTGATGAGTGGACCCAATGCTGCAGAGGTTAAGCTTGAAAACCCATCCCTGGAAGGAAAGACTTGAAAGTCTCAGGGAAATAGTTGGGTAGAGTTACAGGACTGAGAGGTGTGCTGGAGACTGGAGTCACTTCCTGCTGAGATCATATTCCCTGCCTCTGTGTGGTCAGCACAAGCCTTTTTCAGCACCATAGAAGATCTGCCTGCTCCTAAATTGCTCCTCACAGCACAAACGTAGGTTGATGATTATATCCTGCAAGACCAAAATAGTTCTAATACCCTGAACCCCTTTATACCTACTTGACATGCTGTACCATGTTTTTTTCTTTAATAATAAATAATCTAGACTTGAAAGCTAGTAATATGGTTCCCATTCCATAATTAATTGGTTAGTAATGTGATCTGGAACAAGTCCCTTCTTCTCATTTGCATCTGTGAATTGCAGTCTATGATATGAAGGCACAGAATAAATGTGCAGATCTGAAATCACCTAAGAACATCATTTGTAAAAACATTTAAAATGGAAAACTTTCTACCGAATGCTCCCTAACCTAGAAGTACATCAAAATCACCAGGAAAGGTTTTCTTTCTTTGTTAAGATATAACTTAACACACTTGTCTTTAGTTGTCTCTTCTTCATGATATAGCTTACATGCAGATCTTAAGTGTATAGTCAATGTATTTTGACAAATAAAACTCCATGTAAATATCATGCCAATCAATACATAGCATTGCCATCATCCCAGAAGATTCCCTGTGCCCCCCCTCCCAGTTAACCACACCACCTCTCAGACAACCATTCTTTGATTTCTGTAATTATCTTAATAGAATCAGAAGTATATACTCCTTGTTATCTGGATTTTTCACTCATAATGTCTAGGAAAGTCAGTAATTTTTCCTTTTTATTATTAGTAGTATTTCATTCGATGAATACACCTGCTATGGATTAAAACTGTGTCCCCTCCAATTATATGTTGACTCCCTAACACCCAATGTGATTGTATTAGGAGATAGAGCTTTTAGGAGGTAATTAAAGTTAACCAAGGTCATAAGGGTAGGGTCTTAACCTGATAGAACTGGTGCCCTTATAAGAAAAGGAAGAAAGAGCTCTTTCTCCATGTGCACTAGCTGAGGAAAGTTAATTCATGTGAGGATAAAGTGTGAGGGCAGCTGTCCACATGCCAGAAAGAGAGCTTTCCCCAGAAACTGAATTAGTCGGTGCCCTGATCTTGGACTTCTGAGCCTCCAGAACTGTGAGAAATAAATTCCTGTTATTTAAGCCACCCAGATTATGATATTTTCTTATTTGGAAAAATGTCAGCAAGTAATTATTCAAATATATCTCTGTCCCATTCTTTCCTCACCTTTCCAGACTCCAGTTATATATATGCTCTACCTCTTGATAGTTTCTCACAAGTTACTTATGTTTTGATCTTTTATTAAATCTTATTACTCTGTTTTAGTTTGAATAATTCCTATTTATCGGTCTTAAAGTTTACTAATTATTTCTTATGTAGTGTCCAATTTGCTATTAGCATACTCAGTGAAATTCATCTTTGATGCTTATATTCCTGTCATCCTTGATGTTTACATTCCACGTGAATTCTTAAATATATTAAAACTTTTTTAAGTCCTTGTTGATTAATTCTTAAATCCTAGTTATCTTTACATTTGCTTCAGTTTGCTATGTTTTCTCTTGATTTTTGGTCACACTTTCTTCCTTCATCATATGTATTGTTGTTTTGTATTATATTCTGAACATCATGTAAAAAAGATTTGGAGAACAAATAGAACATTATTTTATTTCATTTTGTTTTGTTTTCCTCCATATGACAGTTGCATTGGTAGTTACAAAAGGTAAAGTACTAACAGTACAGATTTCTCCTACAGTCAACTTTAGGAGAGGCTGGGTCACAGCTTTAATTATATTGATGTTATCTGTGATTAACATAACTCCCCAAATTGATTTAAGTCTATAATTTCTATATGGCTATTTTTGTATTCAAATTTTATTGAATATAATAACTATTTTTATCTCCTTAAAAAGCAAAGAGTTCCAAAAATTCTTCTGACCACAGCCTTCAGTCAGAACAGTAGTATAAATGAAAGTGTAAACAGGCCGAATATCCGCTACATTATAGACACTAAACTATACTCTGGGAACACAAAAAGCTATATGCACATTCCTTGCCTTCAAGGGCATTAAAATCTAGTTGAAGAAATGGCACAGGTACCCAAAAACTTAAATAATATGGTAAAACAGAGTTTGTAACACTCCAAATGACTGAGACCAGAAATAAATGTAGCTCTATGAAAGAAGTATTCTTCTGGTGATTAGAAAAGACTTCATGAGGAAGACAAGATTTTAAATTAGTCTAAAAGAAAATGTAAGGTAAATGAGATGGGGACAGGGAGGCCTTTTTGAGAGAGAAGATGCCATGAACAAAACATGGTACATATTTAAGAAGATGAGAAAAAATTACAAAGTTTGGAAAACATCATATTTCGGAGGGTCTAGAGCTTGGTTTTACATGGGCATTAACTCAAAGCCCAAGACCAGCTGTTAATGTGGTACCACGCAATCAGAGCCAACTCTGAGATAATTGATCTTACATCAAATTGTGAACAGTGATGATGCCTATTATCCCTCAGATCTAGTTTTTGCCTTTTCCCTGTTCTGTGTCATAGTGGAGCTAATCCCACTGGCTGAATGTGGCACATAAGGCTAATACGTGGGTGGAAAAGAAAGCCAGAGTATTTCTACCCTATTTATTTTCCTTAGACTTCTCCAGCAACAACTGCACCACTGCCTTAGCATCTTTTCTTACCTTCCCCCTGGTGACTCTTGCCCCTGAGTTCTGGTGACACTGCTTCTCCCTTTCTCTCAGAGTTTGGGACCTTAGCAGCTTCCTAATGTCACTCATCACTGAGGTGCCTCACTGAGTGCTGATAAACTTCTCGTCCTCTGTTATTGCTGCTGTGATGAAGTACTGCCATTAAGTTCCTTGGGTTTTAAGTAGCCATAGAGGTTTCTGTTTTCCTGATTAGATCTGGTTAGATCTGGGGTATGATTGTAAGTAGTAACTTCCACTTTCTGTATCATATTTGTACTTCTGGTTTTTGAAAATTTTATGACAGATACCAATTTGCAATTAGAATGAGACAAAAAAATTTAAGAAAATTAACATGAATGCAGTGATAAAGTAGATTGCAATTAAGAGGTAGTGAAGACAAATTATATAAGACCTATGTATGGAGTTCTGTAAACTGTAATTATAGAAATTGGAGGAGAAAAAGATACCAGATGGATATACAAAAATCAGAGACAGACACGAAAGCAGTGATTCCAAACCAAGAGTGTAAAAGAATCACCTGGAAAGCTTTTTAAAAATATACATGTTGCTTATCACATGTTGGTTATCAGACCAAGTGAATCATATTTCTGAGACTGGGTTCTGGCATAACTATTTAAGAATGACGTCCTGAATGGTGCCATTAACTCCATTTTTATCCCTCCTCCTCCCATCACCAATGAGAGACTTTAGACAGGAGAGAGTCACCAGAGAGAAGAGCAAGTTTACTAGGAGAAAAGCCCTGATAACTAGAGGTAAAAGTGTGGTAAATCAAAGGGGAAAAACCAAAATCATGTAACATCAAATACTGTAAAATAACATACACTATAATTATGTCTAGAAATTAGCATTTAATAGAAAGCCTTCGTTAAAATATTTTGTGTGTGTCTAACATATTAGCTCTAAAATTGTAAATTTCTAAACTATATTAATGTAGCTGAGAACTACTGGGTTGGTCAAAAGTTCATTTGGTTTTTCCCGTAAGATGGCTCTAGTAGCCTTTAGTTGTCTTTAACTTCATTCAAAACAATTTTGTGAGATTGTATTGAAATACCTGACATAATAGCATGCGTTAAAAAAAAAAACTGATCAAAATTGGTGAATTTTGTGTAGCCATTTTAATATTGAAGATGGAAGAAAATAAGCAACAGTTTTGGCATATTATGTTATATTACTTCAAGAAAGGTAAAAACACAACTGAAGCACAAAAAAGATTTGTACAGTGTATGGAGAAGGTCCTGTGACTGATCTGATGTGTCAAAAAGTGGTTTCTGAAGTTTCATGCTGGATATTTCTCCCTGGACAATGCCCCATGGTCTGGTAGGCCAGTTGAAGTTGACAGTGATCAAATGAAGACATTAATTGAGAACAATCAACCAAGTGGGCGATATCTGACATACTCAAAATATCCAAATCAATAAAGTTATTGGTGAAAATGAGAAAGGTCTTCTATTTTACAGAAAAAAATCATACAGACTTTTTGGCCAACCCAATATATTAATAGTAGTTTTAAAGACAAAGGGGAATGTAGTTTTAAAGACAAAGATTGCCCTGACCAGTGTGACTCAGTTGTTTGGGAGTTGTCCCTGCAAACCCAAAAGTCACCAGTTCAATTCCCGGTCAGGGCACATGTCTGGGTTCCTGGATGGGTCCCACTTGAGGCACATGTAAGAGGCAACTGATAGATGTTTCTCTCACATGTCAATGTTTCTCTCCATCTCATTCTCCCTCCCATCCCTTCTCTCTAAAAATAAGTAAATAACATCTTTAAAAAAAAAGACAAAGATTTAGCTATCTAAATGCTATCTAAAAATAACCAATAAAAAAGAGAGACTTCATTTGGAGCAATGTGTTTTTTCTAAAACACGAGAACTATGTGGAAGATCCAGTAATCATCAGTGTTTTAAATGCCAAATTAGAATGAATAAATAAATGACCTTCCCGAGGGAAAACTGACGCCTTTGAAATTTTAGAAAATAGAGTTATAAGTGCCAGATTTTCTTATTTATGGAAAACTAAGCTTCATTAATATTGAACTTGCCAGTTATCTACATGAGTAACAGAGATCTTCATGAAAGGGAGATTCGATAATTAGCATTTAGCTCTTGATTAAAACACATGAATAGCAAGAAAAAAAAATAGACTTAGTCCTGAAGTCTAGAAACATAAAAATTATCTTTCATGTTCAGAACACCATTTATGGGAAGTTCAATAAATAGTTTAGGAAAAGTACCTAACAAGTGAACCCTATGTTTAATTGATGTGAAAATTTTCTTGTATTTAATAAGGTACCCCAAACACCATTCACAGGTCTAACTTAAAAAATACTGGAAATCTTTAAGCCAGACAAAGAAGCAATCTAATGAGTAGGTATTCTCCATAGGGACTGACCCAGGGTTGAGCAAACTGCTAAGAAATCCATGCTACAGCTCTCATGGTCTGGCCTCCCACCCACAACATCATTGTGAGGAATAGCTCCTCTCCCAATTAAACATGCATTGAGGCTCTGGCCCTCTGTGCTGTACACAACAGAAGCCCTATGCATGTGCAGTGCCAGTGGGGGTTACAAGGATGCTCCCATTGTGAAAGGCTAGAACTTGGACCCGCAGATGATGACAGTGGTGGGAGAGACAGATTAGGCCCCATTTGACTCTGTAGTGCCTGAGAGAGGTGAGAATGAAGAAAATGGGAGATTTAGGTTAATCTACGGTGGTGGTTCCCAAACTTGTTCAGGCACCAAAACCCCTATTGATCTGTTGTATTCTAACATATAAACTAAGATCTGTTTTACTAGCAGAAAAGGTGACTATAGAGATACATTTTATTTATACATATAAATATACATGTGTATAAATATATATACACAATACAAAATTATTATTACCATCTGTCTAGCAAAACAAGCTGTTTTCCTATTAACATTTCTTGGCTTGTTCATTTTCTCATCTACTAGTGTTCACAATTAGGCAAGATGTCACAAGTACCAATGATCTGAGAAATAATTTATGAAAGAAAAACATGATATCAAGGCGATCATTCATGAACTTACATTTTTTTCTGAGGATTGGAAGAAGACTGTTATAATGTATTTTCATGAAAATTAGCTTGGTCCATCATAAGAAATACCCATAATTTGTTAAGACCCTTGGACAGTAAACAAATGAAACCTACTTGAACTAGTCTAGACAAAAAGGGGGAAATTATTATAAAGATATAAGAGTATATTTTGGAGTACAAGGGCAGGGATTAAAAAAAAGATTCACAAATTGTTGGAACCAAAAACTGCAAAGCCAAAAGGAATCTTTCTCTGTTAATTCTGTTTTCCTCTGTCTAATCTCTCTCTCTCTCTCTCTCTCTCTCTCTCTTTCTCTGTCTCAAACACACACACACACACACACACACACACACACACACAATCTATATCAATCTATATTCCACAATAGTTCTCCTGCCTCTCCATCCTTCCAACCTCTCCTTCCATAAAGCAATGGTATATGGTGAATTTCACAGCTTCCAAGGATCGCAGAGATAGAATCTGTTGTTTGCTACAAGGGGAAGTGTATATGCCTGGCTCACTACACTCACATCTTCAGTCATCTACTGAACTCTACTTTGGGACTACCTTTGATTGGGCCTCTGAGAAACAGAAGAGAGTAGATACCATCTTCTTCGTGACCATCAAATCCTTAATCTTTTATGCAAAGAGGTTTTACTTATAAATGCTTCAGCTGTGCATGCTTTAGGTTATGAAGGTGGCAGCAGGAACAAACTAAAGTTTTGTTCTTAGACATTTGCTGAGAAGTTGCAGATCAGATACAGAGTTCAGCTCTTTAAGTGACTCCGATTGAGTGATTGAGGGTTGCCTTACAGGGTACCCAGAGGGAGCTGCTGCCCTTCCCTTGGTGGTAGTAAAGACAGGCACAGACAACAATGGGAGGAACGGGGGGGGTGGGGTTGGGGGGGGTGGGGAGCTGGGTGGAGGGGGAAGGGATGGGAAGAAATGGGGGATATCTGTACTAGTGTCAACAATAAAATACACGAGTATATATATAATATATATATAAGTAAGGAACAGCAGCTCATACCCCCAGCATCCCCTCATATAGGCTCCCACACTTGGACAGTCCTAGCAACAGGCAAAAACCTACTGTCCTTAGGACAGCACTAAGGACATGGAGAATGACGTCCAATGCCTGGAGGAGGGAGCCAGACAGCTGCAGAGCTGGTTCAGCCTGCAGAGCCCGAGGCAGGGGATTACAGGGCTTCCATGGCTCCAGACTTGTCCATATTCACAAAGAATTGCAAGTGAAAGAGTGACCCGAATTTAAACACTGTAATCCATTCAGTTGGCACTGTCACATCTAACTTACCTGCGAGCACTGAGCTGCGTAAGCAGATCGGGCAGCCGTCATGCACTACGGCTGAGGAAACTCCAGTTACCCATGAGGCCTCTGACTTTTCCATTCTTCCAAAGGGAGTTGCCCTGCTTTGCTGGGGGGTTATTTTTGGCTGTGGGAGAAAGTGGTAAAAAGATGACTGAAGTGTGAAAACTAACAAATGGCTGCTTTGTGCAGAAGGGAAATAACTTCGATTATATTTCAGGCATGGGTCAGATGATTCGACTACATTATGTAGTTGGTCAATGTAGCAGATGCCTTTGGGTAGAATTGAAATATTCTAGATGCTCTTTCTCATGTGTCTACATGTCCCATGATACAGATGTATTAAGCACAGCTGCTTGACTGGTGTCACACTGCCCTGTCTTTTGTCACATATCCTGAATGTCCCAGGTTATAGGTACCCTTAGGGGATTTCCCTCTGGGATTCTGGTGGTTTAGAATCCTGCTTCTTTTCTAACCGCACAGCTTCTGCAGGCCAGCCTTATGGACAGGCACATAGAGGTGTGATATAACTGGCCAGAATAATCCCACATGCCTAAAAACATTGCCATATCTTTCTGCCACATGCCTGGAGTTCCTGTACATCTTTCTCCCTTTGTAGTAATACCTCTTAAACCTGCCTCATCCTTCCCATCCCCTCTGTCATCACCCCCACCACCACTTGCCTGGGCTATTGCAATCGCCTCTCAACCAAGTCTCTGCTTGCAGTCTTTCCCCAAACTTATCCATCCCATAAATGCTGGTAGAGGGGCCTCTTCAAACGCCCTTGCTTCAGAACCATCATCTCCCTGTGGCCTGCTTAATGCCAGTGTGTATACAAAAATCCTCTGACTGGTATTTAAGGCCCTTGTCAATGTGATAAACTAATCTGACTGTATTTTCTCTCTTTGCTCCCCTGCATTTACATGTACGCTCCAAATAAACTTTATTATTCTGTTTCTGGGGTACATTCTACACCTTATTTTAATTTGATTATCTCTCAAAAAACCCTATCCCAAATAAGGTCATTTTAAGGTACTGGGGGTTAAGATTCCAACTATATTTTTACAAGCCATAATTAAACCTATAATAAAAGCTGATGAAAAATTAAATTTTGATCATTACTTTGACAAGAGAAAAGGTCCAATTACCACCAAAACCCGGCATAAAATGTGGGCAGAAGGCTGTGTTGACCCAACAATCAACAGTTCCAGGAAGTTTCTGCTTCATAGCACCTGCAGATCATTTTATATATTTACCACAGCTCAAAATGTAGAGAATTATCCTTGTCAGCCTGCAGATTCAAGGAGACAAAGTCTTCTATTAAAAAAGTAACACTGGGAGAAACAAGATGGCGGAGGAGTAAGTGGAAGCTACACTAACTTCCTCCTAGAACTAGTCTGGATTTACAATGTAATTTTGGAGAAATCATCTGGAATAACGAACCGAACACCAGCTGGAGAGAAGTCTTATAACCACGGAGAGACAGAAAAGGCCGCTACATCACAACGTGACCGGTAGGGAGTGCGGAGACGTGGAAGGGCTGGCTGGGCTCCCACGGGTGGCAGCTGAAGGGGCTGAGAAACAGCTCAGCAGCCGGGGATTCCCCCTGAGAAGGGCAGGGTCTAAACCCCCAGCTGGGCTTCCCAGCCTACAGCGACAGAGTGGAAAGTAAAATAGTATCAGCTGTGAAAAACGAAAAGCCACAGGCTTTCTTGCTAGCCGGAGAGAAACAGCAGGAGAAAAAGAGCTCTTAAGTGGATCACATACGAAAATATTTTGGCCACCACATACCCTGGGCTCAAGCGGAGGGAAGGCAGAGAGGACTGGAGACACTTGGGGAGAATTTGGCACGGTGGCTTTGAGGGGAGAACTGGAGGAGCAACTGACTGGGTCCCAGTGCTGACTCATCCCCAGTACTGCGGGTAGACCATTCCCCTCCAAGTGGCGTCAGCCTGAGGGGAAGCAAAAGCCCTGCCTACAGGAATTAAGCTGCCACACCCACAGTCCTTAAGCCTGACAGCTAATCACAGATTGAATAGATTAACAATCAAAGAAGACAGACAACAGCAGTAGATCCCTGGAAGTCTCCAACAGGCTGCCTAGGGCCAGACTGGTACATGATCTGACGCCACCAGAGGCAGATCCAGGAAGTGCAGATCATTCCAAGAAGCACCAACAAACAATAGGAGTCAGAAAAATGGGGAGACAGAGAAACAACCTCCCATCAAAAGGAAAGGTAGAATCCCCAGAAAGAGTGCTAAATGAAATAGAGGGGAGCGAACTATCAGATATGGAATTCAAAACATGGATTATGGAGAAGCTGAATGAGCTCAGCGGAAACTTCAAAGAACTCCAGAAAAACTACAAGGAACTCACAGAAAATTACGTGAGCATGAAAAAGGACATAGAAGCTATCAATAAGAGCCAGGAGGAAATGAAAAATACGATCTCTGAATTGAAGAACACAGTAGAAGGAATTAAAAGCAGGCTAGAGGAAGCAGAAGATCGGATCAGCGAGCTGGAGGACAACCTACACAAAAACTCCCAGACAATGCAACAAAATGAAAAAAGACTGAACAAGACTGAAGAGGTTCTAAGACAGCTGCAGGACAACATGAAACGTAATAATATCCGTATCATAGGAATTCCAGAAGGAGAAGAAGAAGAGCAAGGGATAGAAAACCTCTTTGAAAAACTAATGACAGAAAACTTTCCTAACATGACGAGAGAAAGAGTCACGCAAGTCCAGGAAGCACAGAGGGTCCCAATGAAGATGAACCCCAACAGGCCCACTTCAAGACACATCATAATTAAAATGCCAACATTCAAAGACAAAGAGAGAATCCTAAAAGCAGCAAGAGAGAAACAACTAATAACATACAAGGGAGCTCCAATAAGGCTATCATCAGATTTCTCAGCAGAAACACTACAAGCCAGAAGGGAATGGCAAAAAATATTCCAAGCAATGAAAAACAAAGGCCTACAACCAAGAATACTCTACCCAGCAAGGCTTTCATTCAAAATGGAAGGTGAAATAAGGAGTTTCCAAGACAAAAGAAGGCTAAAAGAATACATCTCCACCAAACCAGCATTGCAAGAGATGCTAAAGGGTCTGCTTTAAGAAGATGAAGAAACAGAGAGACAGAGAGGAACACGAGTACAAAGGGGGAAAATGACAATGAATAAGTACTGAAAGAAAGAAGGAACTTCTGCCATTTGCAACAACATGATTGGAACTGGAGAGAATTATGCTTAGCGAAATAAGCCAGGCAACAAAAGAAAATTACCTTATGCTGTCACCTGTTACAGGAAACTAATGAACAACACAAACAAATGAGCAAAATTGAACCAGAGGTATGTAAACAAGGAATAAACTAACAGTAACAAAGGGGGAGATGGGAGGGAGAGAAGGGGTAAGAAGGGGAAGGGTCTAGTCAAAGAACATGTATGAATGACCCATGGACATGGACAACTGGGTGGGGACTGACTGTGGGGGGGGGGCAGGGTGCAGGGAAGCAAGAGGGGGAAAAAAAGTGAGACAACTGTAGTGGAAAAACAAACAAACAGAAAATTTTTTAGTGGGGGGGGAATAAAAATATAAAGAATAGAAATGCAAGTTCAGTGAAAATTAGAAGGACAAGGATTTTCCTTCCGATAAGACAGTCCTACAGATTTAGAGACTTGTATGTGGGTTATGTTACATAAATTAACATGTGTTTTCTGTTTTCAAAGGGCATAAGCCTACAATCTCATTACCTGAGTGATTATCTGTATGCATAGGCCTCACTTAATCCTGTCTGCATTGCTGCCTCCTGAGACTCAATGGTTTGGCTGAACTAAGTGGCTGGGTTGGTGAAGAACGGGGTGGTCTGTGGGCTTCACTTTAAAACTGGTTTCTCTTTTCTATCCTAATGGCTTGGACAGAAAAAGCCCAGAGGCCTGAGATGGGGGAAACCTAAAATATTTCCCTCAGTCCAAAATAAGTATAATGGGCAAAAGGGTTTTGGACAGGTGAGATGTACCTGGCACACCTTCCTCCAAAGAAACCCTTCTTTTCCCTAATGTGGGACATTGAAAAATTAATACCTGTCTTTTGTCATCTAGTGGTTATGGATTAAATGATGTCCTTTAACCCTGTTACCCCCAGAATACAACAAGGATGCCAGCCTGTCAAACCAAGCATGCCGTTGTCCAGAGACAGCCAACCAACCTGGAGTCTGCACGATCCTTCCCCTTGTGGGAAGGCCACCCTCCCCTCCACATCCCCACTCTTATTAGGGATTTCTTGACCCACGGGTAGGTAGGACGACGACCATGTCCAGCTTGAAGCAGCTAGAGGAGCTCGAGACCTTCATCCATTGTCCTTTATAAGATTGTAAAGGGTCTTAAGTCTGAGAGGGAGGAATTGTTATTTTTTATTGTTAAAATATTTAACTAATTAATTAATTAATTTTAAAAAAAGAAGAAGAAGAATATATGAAAGGGTGAGGCGGGAGAGCTTGTATGTACGACCCATGGGCATGGACTTGGAGAGGGGATTGTTGGGGAAGGGGGGTGCTGGGCGGAGGGGAGCAAAGGGGAAAAAAAATTGGAACTATTGTAACAATATAGTCAATAAAATATACTTAAAAAAAAAAAGATTAAAAAAAAAAAAAAAAGTAACACTGTAAGAGAATAGGCCATTGTAAAGCTATCATACAAAAGACCAAGAGACTTCCAGCCAAGATGGAGGCGTAGACAGACACGCTGCGTCTCCCTCCACAACTAAGAAGGAATACAACTACTTCAAAACCAGAAACAACCAGAAGTTCCAGAAAATCAAACTACATGGAAGTCCAGCAAACAAAGATATAAAGAAGAAATAATCATCCAGACAGGTAGGAGAGGTGGAGCCGGGGCGGAGAGGTCACAGTGTGGTGGCAGCAGTGGTGGAAGCAGCGGCAGGCCAGTGGAAAGCACAGTCACATGTTTTAAAAAGTCAGGAAGGACACCTGGGGAGTGTTCCCAGCTCCTCACCAAACCTCGCAGCTCACAGTCCCAGCACCGGGGAAAATCAAGCCTCATTGCTTCTGACTGTGCAGACCAGTGGGGGTTGGGGTGGAGGCAGAAACTGCCGGTCTCAGCAGAGTCTGCTTGTTTAAAGGGCCCCGATGGTCCTAAAACATCCACAGACCCACCCACTCTGGGAACGATGGCCAGGACAGCAGCTAGAGGGGTGCCAGTCCAGGGCGGAAGTGGGAGGGGTGCCTGGAAAAGGGATGAGTGCTGGACTGGTGGCATTGTTCCCTCTCAGACCCCTCCCCCACATACAAAGCCACAACGTGGTGAAACAGGTCACACTGTACTGATGAATCCCTGAGGCCCTGCTCCTTACAACATATCAGGAGCAACAGCTCTACCTGGGATGTGGAGGCAAACAAACACAGGAGCCTGTCAGAATGAGGAGACAGAGAAGTATGGCCCAAAAGGGGAAACAGATCAAGGTTCCAGTGGGAGAATTAAGTGACGAGGAGATAGCCAACCTAACAGATGAAGAGATAGATAACCTAACAGAAACAGAATTCAAAACACTGGTGATAAAGATACTCACAGGCTTGACAGATATGCTTGAGTATGGCACATGCATACGAGAAGAAGTCAAAGCTATGCTAAGTGAAACGAAGGAAAATCCATGCAAAACCAATGGTGAAGGGAAGGAAACCAGGGTTCAAATCAATGATTTGGAATATAAGGAAGAAAAAAACAGTCAACCAGTGCAGAATGAGGAAGCAAAAATTGAAAAAAGTGAGGAAAACTTCCCAAATTTTGCAAAGGAGATGGACATCCAGGTCCAAGAAGCACAGAGGGTCCCAGGCAAGCTGGACCCAGAGGGGACCACACCAGGATGCATCATGACTGAAATGCCAAAGGTGAAAGAAAAAGACAGAGTCCTGGGGGCAGCAAGAGAGAGGCGGAGAGTTGCCTACAGAGAGGGTGCCTATAGGGCTATCAGTTGATTTCTCAGAGAACACTTTGCAGGCAGGAAGGGACTGGCGAGCAGTATTCAATGTGATGGAAGGCAACCTGCAACCAGGATTACTCTATCCAGCAAAGCTATCATTTGAAATGGAAGGGCAGATGAAGTGCTTCCCAGACAAGGTGAAGCCAAAGGAGCTCATCATCACCAAGCCATTATTATATGAAATGTCAAAGGGACTTACTTAAGAAAAAAAAGATCAAAACTATGAACACTAAAATGACAACAAACAACTCTCAACAACTGAATCTAAGAAATAAAAACAAAATCCAACCTAGCAAACCAGAATAGGAACAGAATCATAGGTATGGGGATCATTTGGAGGGTTATCAGCTGGGGGTTGGGGGAGAAATGGGGAAATGATTCAGGGACTAAAAAGCATAATTGGTTGGTACAAAATAGACAGGGGGATGTTAAGAATAATATAGGAAATGGTGAAGCCAAAGAACCTATATGCACGACCCATGGACATGAACTAAGGGGGGTGGGATTGCTGGAGGGAAGGGGGGTACTGGGCAGAGGGGAGCAAAGGGGAAAAAATTGGGACTACTGTAACAACATAATCAATAAAATATACTTTAAAAAAAAAATTCCATAGCATCACCTGACTTCACACTTTGATTACAGTCAATGGCACTCATAAAATAGTGTCCCATTCAGGTGGCCTAAGACTATGGGATTCAACCTGGCTATATATCAGAATCAAACACTAATGTCTTGCTCCTACACCTTCCCCAGACGCTGATTTAAACCAGGGTTGAGAACCACTGATCTAAGCCCTAAATGCTAGGGCAAGATATTTCTGTATTTACAGCAGTGCTCATCTATGGCTGTGAGTGAAAAGTGGAATTTGTACTCCCTTTGTAGTGTTTGGAAAATCTGGGCACGAGGAAGCATCTAGAGTAATTTTTCTCAGAACACATTGCCTGAGTTGTTGAGGCCATGGTGAATTCTTCAGGATTTCTGAGAAAATCACGAGGACCAAAGTTGTAAGAATGAAGTCCTTACTGTTTGAGCTTCCCATTCAACATAATGTGATATCTCCATTGCCTCTCAAGAACTAAGTGAATGAGACAAATAGAAATCAGTGCTCTAAGCATTTTTGTCTTAGTAAAAATCCTCACATTGCTTATTTTATACAATGAGGAATTACAAGCGTATAAAAAGGAAAGATTATATCAAGTCACTTTAAAGCTGAAACTGTTTATTTTCCTCTATGAGAAGGGACTGGGGGAACTTTTGAGCATCTAAACAAAGCAATGATCTCAAAACCAATGGCACACACTGGAAGAGTTATCAGTAAGGTAAAACTTTGTGAAGTTTATGAACTCAACCTGAAGTCAGAATGATTAAATTTTGGCATGAACCACACTCAACTCTAGAACTTATCAAAAGTACAAATGACCAGGCCCTATTTTCCTAGTTCAAGGTTTAGGTACTGATCCCTTGCCCTGCCTGTAAGCTCCCTGAGCACAAGGAACACATTTTACCCTTCTCTCACGCAAAGTAACAAGTAGGAGGTCAGCCCTACAGAAGGTGTTTAGGGAGTGTTTGATATGAATGCCGTGACTCCATTCCATTCTGTTCTTGTTAGAACCAGAAAGAGGGAAGAAACAGCAAGGAGCCTACCAAGTCAGCAGTTGGTACTCTGGCCCTGTGCCCTAAAGCATAAGCCTACAGAGAATCAAAGGTGGTGTTTCAGGCCGCTTGATTAATCAGTCTATCACAGATGACAGAACAGTGAAAAAACACAGAAATAGCTTTTCTGGAGAAACCTAGCAAGCTAGCAGTATCTTAATTATTTTATGTCTTCATGCATTGGTGTTTTTACTTCAATCACTATGAGAAAATATATGGTGACATAATTTTTTTCTAGACACTTCTACTTCATCTGCATATGTTATTAGCAAATTGATCCATAAACTACCTCATTGGCACTGCACTGGTGTTTGTGTTACACTTCTCTCACGACTCACAAGAGACACAAAGGAAAGAAACATATCTTTTCTGGCCATAGCACCTGGTGACCTAGACCCTGTTCCTATAAATCTGACACTGAAATCTCATGAAAGGATGCCCCTGGCACAATCAAATATCAGGTTAAATAAAGGTGTAGACAGCTGAGCAAGTATATTATATGCCTGGAGAGCTGTGCCTCAGTCTCATTATTTTCGGTCCTTTCCAGTTCCTCTAACGACATTCTGCAGAGGTTGTAAGATGAAGTTAGATTTTGCAACAATTACAGACTTCCTTGTTGACAACACAGCAACAACCTATGATATTTTGAAATGTGTTTATAAATTTAACTCATGAACTAACCAAGATTTTTATAGAATGTTAAATTGTTGCAAAGAAAACTTTGGAGGATTTAAATGTATTAATTATTTTAAAAATAGATTCTACTATCTACAAATTAAAATTAAGAATTTTTTTCAAAAACAAGATATAAGGATCCTTCTGGTGGTTTCTAACTAAAAACTATTTTTTGAGGAGCCAAGATACTGTATATACTTTAAAATTATTTCAAAAGAATTTAAAGATTCAATTGTTTGCTAAATCCAATTGCTTCATTGGTAATTTTTAAAGTTGTTAGTATATAATGATCTGTCCTTCTGCTTGCATACATCATAAATAAAATTACATTGAAAAAGTCTCCATGTTTTAAATGCATTTTTAAGTTGAAAAATATTTTATTGACATCTGAGTTCAAGGACAGTTCCCTTATTATAGGGCTTACAAGCAGTTTCTTAACCACTAATATAGTGAATATAAAAGCTTCAATCTGACTATTCAATCATGGCTAACATAACACATCTACCTGATTTCTGTATTTTCAGCAACAACTTGATGGATTATCTTTTCATAATTAATAATATGCTAAAGAGATGTCATCAAGCCAGGAATTGATATTATTGTCTACCTCAGGACCAAAAAAAAAATCTGTATAAAATTTTTCAAAACAAGATAATACAAAACAGATACTGTTTTATATTTAAAAAATTTTTAATGTGATATTGCTCTGGTGGTCATGAAACATTGATTTTTCATCACCACAAACACAACCATCAGGGAAATTATATTTTGCCATTTCAGGTTATTTCCTGAAATATATCAAGATTATTTAGGGACTGATGGAAAGCTATACCCACCCCATTCCTTCATCCTTCTCCTCAGGGAAAAGCTCTCTGTGATCCATGGGCAAGAGAGCTTCAGGCTTTGTGGGAATCTTCTTAGACAGAATTTTTGCCTGCAGGAAGCATGTATGATTGAAGTTAATCAGACATTCATTCCCCTGCTTCCCACAAAGTAGTGGATTCTGGAAGAGCTTGGCTCAGAAACATATCTGGACCCCAGAGAGGAAGATCAGGTGTGGTCTCCTGTAAATGTGTGGTTCTTCCTCTCTCTAAGAGGCTGAGGGGAGCTGACTGAATAAGCAGGCTGCGGCTTTCCTATGCCTGCGCTAGGGAGAGTGTCAGGAGACTAGGGAGCTGGGAGGCTTCCTCCAGTTGATCTTGAGGATATGTGCAGCCTGCTTGCTTCTTCACCAATGACCCAGTAGGGAGAAACTGTATCTTCTTTCTCTGCCTTAAGAGTTGCTGCACTTAAGATACTGGATCTGAGTCCAAAATAACCAACAAATTTAAAAAGGAAACTGCTTAAGAGGAAGATCAGTCAGAACAAAAAGAGCATGCGTGTAGGAAAATGGAAAGCTGGATGACAGACAACAACTTAATAAAGGAGGAAGAGGAAGAGCAGAGGAGGACAAGAAGGCTGAACAAGCTGCTAGTGTCTAAGGAAGGGATAATCTCTGATGCTCACTTCAGATGTACCCAGGAAGATAATGGGGAAGAGAGCATCTCAGAGGGAGAAACATGAGCAGGATCAGGTCTAATGAAAGAATATCCCTCACCCTCAGGGGAAGAGGCTCCTGCCACGTTAGCCCACAGAGATTTTAGAATTCCTATGTGTACCCCACACTTTCCTTTCTAAATGTTAGTGTTTATTGAAGTTTAAGTAGAGAGTGCATAGAGGGAATATAATACATCTTTCGATTCACAGATCTCTGGTTTAAGAAGAGCCACATCCAAACCCTGATACAGAGACTACTGAACATCCTTCAACTCTGAGTTTGATGCTCTCAATGAATGAGACTTTCAGGTTGTCTCGCTGGGGCACAGAAAGTAAACAGACTACATGGTGACTAGATGGTGGCTTGTGGTAATCTTTCCTCTGCCCAGACACACGGCGAACTTGCACTCCCCCTACCCTTTGAAGTTTGGTGTGGCCATGCTACTCTCTTTCTACAATGAAATATGAGAAGAGATGTATGGCTCATTATTGCGATATTCTCTTCCCCTTAGCATAATAATCATGGAAACATGCCAAGATGAAGCCTCAATCAGCTTTGGTCCCAAGTGACTGGAATGAGCAGAAGCCCCTATATTGGACCACAGGAAAAAAAATGTGTAAGATAAACTTTTCCTGGTTGGAGATAAAGAGATTTTGGGATTGTTTTTACTGTGACAAAACCTACTATATAATGACAGATGCACAATTTAAAATGAATTAGAAAATCTTGGCCTTTGGCAGAATATGTATTGTATTTTCTTTTTAAAAAAACCTGAAAAATGAGACACTCACATTAAAAATGACTATACTTCACACTGGGTGACAAGTTTTGATGTTATAACCACGTTGATAAATTCTTAATGATACCTTAGAAGAATCAAGAAAAAAAAATTTGTACGAGGATCTCAGAGTGGAAAGTAAATTCTTAAATATGTCTTTAAGACTCTCTTAAAATGGATGCACTCACTCACACAGACTCATCTTCCAGGTTGAGAAGCATCACAGATGGTTTTCTGCAAGCCCTCTGAGTTCTTGTTTCTCTTTTGGGCCCTTCCTATGTTGGATGATGTTCTTCTGATCAAGAGTGAGAAGAAAGAATAAATTCTATGATTCTCAGCCCTTGACAACTTTCCAGAATAGCAGTAAGTGAGTGAATCTCTTCTCCTATGAAACTTAGTACAAGTTACAGAGACAGAAATAAAGAAATCATCATAAAACATAATGTCAGGAAGGTAAGTGCATTTCATTGCAGCCACTGGGGTTTAAACATATTTTATTTACTGGAAATGAGGAAACTCATGTAAAATGGATTTCTTTTTTTTTTCATGCAAAAGGAAAATGTGATGTGTGAGCATGTAATAGAAGAGAATTGTCTGATCTCCTAAACTCATCCCTGCACACATTGAGGGTCTTGACCCACCTGAGCTAAACTGTTTATCCCTGTAGGAGCATCTGTTCTATAATTTTTGGTTCTCTCACTCTTCCAATCACAGAGTCAGCATAGTAACAACAACAGTGTGGGGTCACCCGGGCAGGTTATTTTCCTTATCAATACTTAAGAAATCCTTTAACTCTATGAGGACAAGAAAATTTTGCTTAAATAGGAACTAAACAACTTCTTTGGATAAGCTAAATACAGTCTTCTAATGGTTAGAAAAAATGTGTGTATGTGTGTGTGTATAATATTCTTATAAACAGCCAATTAAAGATAAGATATAAGCATAACTATTGATTGCATTGATATTAATTTTTAATCTTGCCACATTTATGGAGTTCTAATGTCCTTAGCTCAGGGTTCTTTTTTTTTTAACTGACATACTGACATTGTATTAGTTTCAGTTGAACAACACAATGATATAATATTTATATGTATGGTGAAATGATCACCATAATAAGTCTAGTGAACACCCATCACCATGCATAGTTATAATTTTTTTCTTGTGATGAGAACTTTTAAGATCTACACTCTTAAAAATGTACAAACATACAACACAAAATTATTAAGTAGAATCACTATGTTGTATGTCAGAACAAAAAGAAAATGTGTGTAGAAAAATGGAAAGCTGGATGACACAAAAATTTATTTTGTAACTGGAAGTTTGTACCTTTTTGTCCACAGTACCCCTAGGAAGTTACCCTGGCTGGTTTGGCTCAGTGGATTGAGCGTCGGCCTGCGAGCTAAGTGTCGCTGGTTCGATCTTCCAGTCAGGGCACATCAGAGAAGGAAAACTCTGATTCCAAAAAACCTCCGCTGCCTTGCGGCATACCTCTTCAGGGGAAAGGCTAAGGGAGTAAACCCCGACAGAAAATCCGGAGCCGGAGTCCCTAAGGCGGTTTGACGTTGTAGTCAACACCGGCAACTCCTGCGGCGCACCTGAAGCCAAGCTGTATTGACTCCGTCTTTCCCTTGGATTCTTCAGCTGTGAAGAGAGGGGGGGTCTGCTGCATGGGCAACAGCAGACCCTCCATATCACCCTGCCCAGGCTCTGTAGCTTCAGCTTCACTGGAGAGGACACTCCAGCGTCATCGCAAGATGTCGATTCAACACGGGAGGAGACAGATACCGTGTCACTCCCGAGTCGGACTGCACAACCATTCTCGGCGGTGCAGATAGACTCTTGAGAAGCTACACCATCATCTCTCGAGACGGACGGCTGCCGACGACCCCTAGGAAGTCTGGAGAAAGAATTTAGGAGGTTCATAAACTGAGATGGGGAAAAAAATTACATCATTTTCATTAACCACTAACAAAATTCAGCAGTTCCTTCAATTATGACAGTAGTCAACAAGCTACAGTAATATTAGCATAACTGTGACTTTGTTATTGATATAGTAGAAATCATACATATTTTCATATCACATTATAAATGCTATAAATATCTCAAAATATTTACTCTCATCAGTACTTTAAAATTATATTATTTATTTGGTCCACCACTAAGTCTTGTTCTTTTCTACATTAATAAAAAAGCACATATATTATACATTATAAATTTTTAAATATTTTTATAACTGTGCTCCCAAATAATTGATTTCTGTTGAAAATGCTATGTATTTTTTGATGCATTAAAAATATTCCCAAAAGGGGTTAATAGGTTTAATCAGACTGCCAGAAGGATCCACTGCACACAAAATGTTCATAACCCCTGTCAGAAGTGGTCATCATTCATATTGTTGAGTTTATTTGGCGAAGTGGGCTGTTTTATCTCCAACACAGTTTGTTCTTTCTGTGTCCCAAACATTTATTCAACAAACATTTATAGATCCTCTGTGTGTGCCAGGCACTATTCTAGATGCTGGGGATTCAGAATTAAGTAATATAGTAAAGGCCTTTGCCTTGGAGGAGCTTAATTCTTATAGAAAGATACAAGCAATAGACAAGTAAATAAACCCAGTAATCTCAAACTGAACTCAAAGTGAGTTCTGTAAAGGAAATACACAGTCTACTTAGTAAATGGGGCCAACTGGGAGGGAGGATCAACAAAATCTGAAAAGGTGAGGTCTATACCAAACACGGAAAAAGGCATGGGAAATGTAGTCCAGGCAGAGAAAAAAGCAAATGCAATGCACCAAGCCCGAAAAACCCTGTGTTGGTCCATGCTAGACTGGCTTCTTCAGGCCACAAGGCTGATAAATGAAGTCCGCAAGCTGTTTCTCCCTAAGTTTGCAAGTGCTCAACTTCTGCCTCCGTGTTTAGAGTTCGTCAACTGCATACACATTGCTCTTACTACTTTTCCATCACTCTGGCAGAGGTCCGGCTAAGACCGGAGGCACAAGATAGGTAGCTCACTCATGCAGCTCCCAGAATGCCCTCGAAAGGCAGAACGGGGACAGTGATCGCATCCCAGACTAAGTGCTGCCGGAAGGCTCCCTGAATCCACCCCCGTTATTTTTCTCACTGAGAATATCCCGGCTCAAGACAGGCAAGTTAAGAGTAAAGAAGCACATCTAAACTTTCAGTGTAATAGTCCTCTATACCAGTTGGTAACAACTTGTAGAAACACTTTAGGTCTTCCACCACAATTAAATGCCATGGTCTTCAGCTAATATGTTTTCTCTGAAGCATATATGTGTATATATCTATATATCTATATATAGAGAGAGAGATATATGATACAAAAAGATAGATGGAGGTCTCTAACACAGAGGACTAATAATCATTCATTGGGGTGCTATTTTATTTTTAATGCTATCAAAAAATGTTTGTATTTTTTTCTTTTATTGCTACCATTAATGACTGGGTTTTGGCCCTCTGGCATCCATTTGCCCTGGTTTCTTTATCAGTTTCTCATTCTGTTTTGAGCATCCATTTTCTGCCCCTCTCCATCCACAGTCGTGACGGCAGGACAGATTCCACACCCAACTCCATAGATGTCATGTGACCTAATCCCAGCCAATCAGGGTGCCAGGCTCTGCTGGCTACAGTGATTGATTGGTTCAGGAAAGGGCACCAGAGACAGTGATATGTCATGAAACTCTTAGTGAAACTTCTGGACCTTAATTTGAGCATATTGAGAGTAAAGAGTTGACATAACCACCTCAAACCCCATGAAACCCAGAGAGCAGAGCTAAGCCTGGGAATAGAGAGATTAGGTCCTGATATTCCTACTAAGTAAAAGCCTGACCTGAAAACAGATTACCTGGAATGGTTAGTTACATCCGTGAATAAATTCCCTCTTGACTTAAATCAGTTTGGGCTGGGTTTTCTGTCATGACAGAAGAAGTCCTGATACCTGGTAATCGCTGAAGACAAAATCATTCACAAACTTGTTAAATGGTTCTGCCACACTATGTTAGCCACTGCTCAGCCTTGAGCCATAATATTTATATCCAACCTCAAATGAATTTATCAATACATTACAGTAGCGTAGAATTATTTCCTCTCCCCATTCTCACCTGTTTTTTGTTTGTTTGTTTGTTTTTTACTATTCTTCTGGATTTAAAGATCAAATAGCCAAGTTCACTCTACACTAATTTACTGTTTTGTATATATGAAGATAATTCCTTAAACACAATCACTACAACACTATGATTCAGAACATTAAACTAAAAAATCAATACAGCTTTTGTAAAGACCAGGCAGGAAATAACTAATAGCTGAATTCATAAGTCTAGTACAGAAAAACAAGTTTCACATAATACCTTGTATTTAAACTGTATGATATTTATATTCCAAAGGGAAATCAGCAAAATTCTGATATTACAATACCCTCCCCACTACACACACACACACACACCCGTGATTACAAATGTACATGAAGCAAAGTTTCTTTGACAGTTTAATGAATGGAATTTACTCCATTCCAAAGTCTTGCAACTCAGCAACACACTTCAGGCTACGTAATTTATCCATCTAGCTGATACCTTGTCTAAATTGGCAATGTGCTACTCTCTTCTGCTAAAAATATTTTGATTGCCCTGTGTAAAGTAAATTGCTATTCTTCACTTAATCTTTTCTCAGGGAACTATTAAGGTTAGTCTACAAGGACCTTGGAATTTTCAATACCAGACCAGCAATGGAGACCACCTTCAAATTCTATCTGCACTTGCTTATCAGGAGACCTCTGGAAACCCACTTAACATCTCCTGAGACTTGATTTCTCCTTCAGGAGCTCAGAAATGGTGGGGATCAAAGCCACCAGCTTCCCAGGGCTAGCATAAAAATTAAAGATAATGTTGGTCCACTAATGCAGTAATTTAAAATAAGTATGGAAAAAGAAAAAGGTGTATCATTTAACTTTAGTTTATTTTTATAGATTTTGTAAATCCTCCAAATTGTTTCAAATCATTAATTTGATTCAAGAAATAGAGTTTCCTCATCCAGCCAGTCAGTGAAGATAGACAGCTATGGGATTGCCTTTCTTACTCTCTGCTCCTGACAGAGCTTGGAGCCCTCAGGGCCAGAGTTTCTGGCAGAAATGAGACATTCCAAGCCTTCTGGGGACATGGTGTATGTCTCTCATCTTGTACAAAGAGAGTTCATTACTGAAAATTGTGTGCTGTGGGTGGGAAATAAAAACAACAGGCCCCAAGATAGCCGAAGGCTGAATTAATTACCTGTGGACTCACTGCTAATGATCTGGGGAGCACACTGGTGCTTAATATTCTATCTGTTTAGCACCAATGTAAGAGCTACACCTCAAGGAAGCCCTAAACTGAGAATCTAGTGTCTGAAATTTCTGCTTTAGAAGACACTGAACTGGTCAGGAGTAAGGCACATTGGGAAAGAAGACTCGTTTTTCTCTTGCATTTCTGCTGCTTCTGAAGCAAAGCCCATGCCTTCTGTGCGCAGCCACCCTGTGGGGACTGGGAGTGGGGGCCTCCAAAGTAGAGATTCAGGCTGTCCATGCAGCAGCAACTTGTCAGAGGCAGGCTCGCTGTCCCGTCCCGTGGTCCTTCGTTCATATGCTGCCAAGGCAGTGGCAGAATAGCAAGAATTGGGGTTTGAACATAAAGTACTTTTCTCATGAACCCCTCCAACATTTTGAAGACATGAAAGGCACTTTAGTAACATTCACAATAGGAGAGGAGAGGAAATTGCTCTGGGAGTGGCAACTGAGTATTGGATTATTCCTACTATTATTCCTAATAGCCTGATATTTGGTTAAGCCACAGTTGATGGAACTGAATCCAAACCCAGGCTGTGTACTTTAGAGTTTAGGCTCCTAATAGCCACGTTGTACTGCCCATGAGAAGAGCAAGATGAGACAAGATGGAAGGGACACCTGTGACAGTCATAGACAGTTACCACAGGGTGGTTGTCAGTCTCATAACCAAAGCCAAAAAGGAGGCCAGATAAGCCATGCGTGCTCATGAAAAGAGAAAGTATTAGATGCTCAGAACATACATATATGCACACATACACATGTGCACATGTACACACACACACTTTGCTCATCTGGGAAGACTGAGCTCTTCTTCCCTAGAGTAGGGGTTTGAGTGGGACAGAGGGAGGGCGGGAGAAAAACAATGCCTTCTACCACAACAGGGCTATTTGTTAAAGAATTCTTCAAAGCAAGTCAAAGCTCTAATACCAATCCAAATTCTCAAAATGGTTCTTCAAGGGCAGGGGAAATCCAGGGAGGTGCAAGTAGCCTTTCTCTAATGATCTGGTTTGATCCCAAGATAAAAATCTAAGATATCAAGTAGAATAAAATAACTACATATCCTCCAGGCAATTCTTCATAAATATCATTTCTCATGAGCAAATGTTAGGTAAATGTTGTGCAACAAATAGTTTGAGTCTAGATATAAGAAAATTTTGTATTGTTAATTAAGAGCAAATCTATATGCTTTTGAAAAATCAACTAAAGATAGTAGGGAGGGTTTTCCATTAAAGGCATGAAGGGATATGGCTCAACGGTTTGCTGAAGAGGCACCCAACCGCCATATACAGTCACCATACCTGCCTCTCATCCTAGATTTTATCTTTAAATATATAATTAATATGAAGACACAAGTTTAAATTTCAAAAGTCACTAACCTCATACATTTTAAGTATAAGATAGGCAATTTTTTCAGAATGTAAGAACTGGCACTGAGGTGACTCATGGCTACAAAAATGTCACAGAAATGGAAAACAAAATGCAGGTGGCTCCTTAATTGCTGTTTGTTTTTACCTTTAATATTACCTGCACTACAACTTCTCCCACTGCAGTAATGAACCCAAAGAAGTCCCTGGAGTTGTATAAAATCGGTGATTTCATTTTTTAAAGCTGAGGATAATCACCTACCTGGTACCTTATAATTCAGTGTGAGATTATTCTGAAAACTGAAGTCCAAAGATTAATAACTCTTCCATCTCATTTTTCCTGCTCCATACTTCCTCAGTCCCCAAATCAGTGAAATTGTGACTTGCTGGCCAAGTCTGAGTGTAGTATCCAATCACCTTATATGTCAGGGTGTTCACCAGCTCTGTTTTATGAAGATTCCATAGGCTGGCCCCAGGGGACAGATTAATAATTTTGCTGATGAATGTCTCATGCTGTTCTTAAGGAGAACGCTTTTTTGCTCATACTGCAAATGGTTATAAATCCAACCCAGCCTCATCCCCTTCTTCAGGGGCACCCCATCAGTTGTAGGCATCTTATCAGCAAGAAACAGCTTCTCCTAATGGCTGGATAAATATTCCAGCCTCCCCAGAATCAGTTATCAAGAGATTCAAATCATGGTCAGTACTTATAGCTGCTATTACTACAGACTTAATGTCAGTTACCCTTTGTACTTATCTCTGTAACCAGAGAGGCTGAGTAGCTCTTTCAATATCTCCACTCCTGGTCACTAAAAACTGAGTTCATTCAAAATTTCCTCCTACCTAGGGAGCTCACAGGCGTGCAATAAAAGTTGAAGAAGAGATTTGTGTGAATGTAAAATAAAATGTGTGTTTCCTCTGGCATTTACTCCCTCCCCCCAACCCTGCCCCACATTCGGCCCCAGGGCAAAGGCACATAAATCTGAAATGGTAGGACAGAGTGGACGGAAAAACACACCTCACTGCCTGCAGCATAAGACAAAATGGCTCAAGGGTGATGTAGTACTTTTTCTTCTGCCTCTTTGTTTCAATGCAATTGATCTTCAGAGTCTGAATTCTAAATAACATAGGGATTAGGATTTATGAAAATTTGCCAGTTCTCAATGGAAAACAACCACTTTTTCCTGCATGGTCCTAAAAACATACCTTTGATGAAAGGAATTATAACATCTCAGTTGTTGGGATGATTAAGGGGTATTGGTAAGTTAAAAAAAAAAAATTCTTACTTTCCTTCATGGGAAATGGGCACCATGTGATACATAAAGATGAGCGTCTGGAGCTAATAATAATATCTTGTATATTTGAAAGTTGCTAACATAGTAGATCTTAAAAGTTCTTATCACAGAAAAATATTTCTAACTATATGTGGTGATGGATGTTAACTAAATTTATTATGGTGATCATTTTGCAATATATAGATATATTGAATCATTATGCTATACACCTGAAATTAATATGTTATATGTCAATTATGCCTCAATTTTTTAAAAATCAGCACACTGAAAAAAAGAAGAGGGTCTGGAAACTTACAAGGAAAAATAGCAGAATGTCATGCACCATGGTACCTTGTCCAGAAAGCTAAAAGTATCTGTGCTCATAAGAATGCCTCTCAAAAAGTAGAAGACGACAGACACTTTCAACAGTTCTTAAAAGTGTCACCACTTATCTTTCTACATTTTATGGTTAATCAGATTCTCTATGAAAGAAGCAGTGTTCTACAGAATGACAACCTTCCAGATTGATTTTTGTTAAACTCACACTTGCATACAGCACTCTTCAGCTGCCAGAGGTAGCTGACACTCCTAGCAGCCTGTGGGATAGGCAGTGTGACTATCCTCACTTCATTGATAAGCTAACTGAGGTTCACGCAAGGTGAAGCACTTTGTCCAAGTGAATGAAATTACTTAGTGATGAAGCACACGTTTTGATTACATGCCCTGGTAACAAAATTTCAGCTGTCCCATTCTGCTACACTATCACCTAATGTACCGGGGTTCCAAATGAAGGGCAGGGGAGGGGGTTAGCCATGACCAACAAGGATAGACTGACACATCAGTGGCCATTTCTGAGGCACACACTTGTAGTCCAGCCAGAACTTCCATTCACCTTCGCAGTTGTCATGTTTACACAAGAGGAAATAACACCTCCCCCAATTATCTAGCTTTATATCACTTAAAAATACATTTCTTTTATAGTTATTCATTTCCCTTCTTCACAGGGTCATGCTCTTTTCATAATAAGCAACTTCATTCCCTTGATGTCTTCCCCAGGAAAATTTCAGTGTCTGTCAGACTGTCCAGACTCTAATGGTGAAAGGAAAGGGGTCAGGCCTGAAGCAGAGATCTGTGTTCTGCTCTGGGTTGTGGGTTTCAGGACTCATTGTCCCCTCCCAAACCCAGAGCAGGGCCACTTGAATCCTTCTGTTGCGAAGCCGTGCTGAGAATGGCATCCTCCTGAGGTGGCTTGTGAGAACAGAGCTGCGTGACCACGCTGTCTTTGGTCAGCGAGAGAGCACAGAGTTTCTAATAGACCGCAGAACTCCGAGGGCCTTGAGAAAGTATTTGCCTACAAGCTCTTGGTGAAATAAAACAAAAGGTTAAATTCCACTTCTCCTCAAATAACTTTATTTTTTCTCTACAAGTAGAAGTGCTTACTAAATCTTACGACCTCAAGGTTGACAACTGTATAATCGCACTACTGAATAGGTGACAAAAAAATTTTTTTTCATCTCTTTTTGCAACACATTTAGGTTCCATACTCAGGAGGTGAAGGTACTGTTTTACTGCCATCTTTCAACCTCTACTACCTTCTACACAGAAGGGAAGAAGAAAAATCATGTTGGGTTCTTCTTTCACTCAGAAAGATTAAATGGTCAGATAGCACATGCAGGGCTGCATTCCAAGTCCTTCTGAGGCCATTTAGAAGCATTTCATCATTGCAACTGTTGTTTTAGTTTTTCATCTGCTCACAGCTCAGTCCCAGCAAGCCTAGGCCTGCCTCCCTTCTTTCCCTCTGAAGCTTTTTCATCACAGAGAGCCAGGAAACTCCTCACCTCCTCTTACGCACTGAGAAACTAAGGAAAGAACATGTCCCAACTCAGCGAGCCACAGGTTTGGTTTGTTTTTTCTTGGCATTCAGACTCTTCGGCCCCAAATGAAGATTTATCCATAAACATTTTATTGCTTCCTAACGCCACAGGATACTTCAGTCCATTTTTTACTATATCTCATTTCTTATCTGGCACAAAAGTTTTCTTATTGATACACATGTCTCTTGTGTGGCCCTTTTGTCTATTTTTCAAAGCTGTCAGGAGGCAAAATTGTTTTAACAGAAGACTCCGAGCAGTGCATGTCAGCGAAGCTTTTCATTCCTGTTGCTCACAGTCTTCTCCGTAGCATCCCAAGTGCAGCTTTGCACGGGGTGTCAGAAGGCCTAGCTGAGACTCCAACTTCTAAGTGTGTCCCTTATTCCCCAGCTCACCCCTTTAGAGCTTCCTTGACAGGATCGCATGCAGGAGAGAACACCAATGAAGACAAGTCTGCCTCATGGCCACAAAGACAGTGACTCTCTGACTCAGGCTTGAAATATTTGCTGTCAATGGTGCATGGAAAAGGTAAAGCTTCTGAAAATGGCTTTTAAAATAGCTGAATCAATCACCTGGGTAACTGGGTAAATAGAAAGTCAAGTTAAAAAAGAAAAAAAAATTATATACACACACGCACACACACATACACATACACATGCATAAACCAGTGGGGCCTCAAAGAACATGAAGCAGCCTTGAGACAAAAATTGTCAGTGGTTCTAAGAGTCAAAAGAAATGCAAAGAGGGAGACATACCTTAGGGATCAGAAAGGACGATCCTTTGGCCTGTCCTGCTCTGATCCTGAATGCCTGGTAATGATTCCTGTCCTGTGCTTTTATCAGGATTACTTGTCATGAACCAAGTACAAATTAAGAGCCATCCCAAATCCATCTCACAAACCCACACCAGCCTTGCACCCTCCATGAAATTTGGCCTGAGCTAAGCCACTTCCCCTGAGGCTGAGTGCCTGGGAAATGGTTGCAAGACCTTCTTCTTTTGGTCTTAAAGCACTGTAAGGCATCAAGAGAATTCAAGTCCCACCTGGGCAAAATCATTAATGACATGATGTTCTTAATACATTTCTACTCCCAGCTCCCTGATTGTAACTTGTCCTTGGGGCTAAATATTTTGTGATTATTTATTACTTTTTTCCTCCACTTTTTCCTCCCAGTATCCCTCCCCCATTCAAGTAGGCTCTGCTTTACATGACCCCAGGGGAAGCTCATTTTAGAGTAGCAAGTCTCCAAGGCTTTCTGGCTTTTGCTTTCCAAAAGCCTAAATATTTAGAAAGTGATAAGTGAGAGGTAAAGGAAAGAGAAGGGAGTTGTGGGTAGAAGCAGCAGAAGAGACCAAAATAAAAGAATTTTTCCACATCTACAAGTAAGAGAGTGAGAGGCAGAGATGCGGGCTGATCCCAGAGGGTCAGGAGCTGGGATCAGCTTTCTGACAGCACTATGAGGAAGCATCCAGTGAGGCACGATTATCGACTGATCTAAGAGCAAGCACATCCTCTGACGTTTCCTGCCCATCTCTGTTCACGGACTGAGATTCACCTCTACTCTTCCTGTGGTGACCTCGTTAGACTCACTAAGAATTCTCATGCAGCGTATCTCTGTTACGCGGACAGACTTCAATGCCAGAGTTGAAATCAGAGAAGAAGAAAAAACCTCAAGATTTATTTATTTTTCTTTTCTTAGGAGATGGGATAGTTGTCTTACAAGACTATTAGTTAGAACCATGTACAAACACTGCTATTCAACCATTTGTTGAACCACAGAAATGACAGTGTCATGTTGTTTACCAATTAATGAAAAGGTAGTCTAGCCACTGACAGATGCTGAGCCTGCTGGATCAGCAGGGACCTCTGCCTGTCAAAGCGTTTCCCTAAGTAAAGATCCTCCACATAAGCCCTAGCTGTTCCCTTGCCATCCACAGAGCGCCCACTGAGGGCACTGTTGTCACTCCTGGCAGAGGAAAAGTGAGAGAAGGTATGAAGGAGTTAGGCAGCTACAAGCTGGGAGCAGGAAGGATCACAAGTTAAAACATAAGTCTGCTTGGCTGCCTCTGGTTTTTTTCTTTGGGAGGCTTGGCTTTCCTGTATTGGGTGTGTTTTCCAACTTTTTGTTTCCCATCTTCAAATATACCTTTATGTATGGCTGGTTTGGCTCAGTGGATTGAGCGTTGGCCTGCGAGCTAAGTGTTGCTGGTTCGATCTTCCAGTCAGGGCACATCAGAGAAGGAAAACTCTGACTCCAAAAAATCTCCGCTGCCTTGCGGCATACCTCTTCAGGGGAAAGGCTAAGGGAGTAAACCCCGACAGAAAATCCGGAGCCGGAGTCCCTAAGGCGGTTTGACGTTGTAGTCAACACCGGCAACTCCTGCGGCGCACCTGAAGCCAAGCTGTATTGACTGCGTCTTTCCCTTGGACCCTTCAGCTGCGAAGAGAGGGGGGGTCTGCTGCATGGGCAACAGCAGACCCTCCATATCACCCTGCCCAGGCTCTGTAGCTTCAGCTTCACTGGAGAGGACACTCCAGCGTCATCGCAAGATGTCGATTCAACACGGGAGGAGACAGATACCGTGTCACTCCCGAGTCGGACTGCACAGCCATTCTCGGCGGTGCAGATAGACTCTTAAGAAGCTACACCATCGTCTCTCGAGACGGACGGCTGCCGACGACGACGACGATATCTCTGAGCAACAAAGAAGAATAAACTAACAATGGCCCTTTAGCTGCAGTAAAAGCAGTGAAATAATATCCTTCCATTGATGTCAAGAGAAGAATAGCCTCCCACTTTGGATGTTTTAACAGCTAACACTTAAAAAATATTAAAGGCAAAGTTGGCATCCATTAGATACCAAGAAGTAACAGAATGGATATATCTCCCAACTTAAGCCCAGATCTCTGCTGACAAGCAAAGGGAAATTCAACAGAGTCCATTTTACCTGGGCATGTTTTACTTTGGAACTGTCAACCAGTTCCAAGCCTTCCCATATTCCCCAGGCAAAATAGGTTTCCACCTTCTCTGCTTTTTCATGCAACTTTGTGTTATAGAATGAGATTCTTCCTTGGGTTATTCAAACACCAACTCTCTATGAGCACCTACTGTAATCGAGGCACTCTCTTGCAGGCCATATAAAGATGTAGAAAGTACAGTCCTGCTCTTAAGATTCTTAGAGCGTAACAGGCAGTTATTTTTGTGAATGGTTATTTTGTCCTATGCCAAATGGTTTGGTATGTCTCATACCCTCTTATGAAACTGCAGGCTCCTTATGGACATAGTTTGTGTCCAGTTTCCTCTTGGCCCCCATGAAGCCATGTCCAGCATGTACCCATTGATCAGTACACTAAGGGCTCCATAAATGCTGGAATTGAGTCCCAGGCTTCAGAACTAATGTCAAAACCTGCTCCATGTGCTGTCTTTCCCCATACCTGTTTGCTTCTTTTTCTAGCCATCTTCTGCAAGCTTCTGCAATGAGAGTCAATAAACTGGGCTCTTGCTCTTGACTCATCCAGTCTTCCTAAGCTCACAACTAATACAATCGCACTAAACCTGAAGCCCATGCTCAACTGCATAGATACAAGCAAGCAGTCATTCCATTTTCTCCTACTCTTCCCATCCTCTGCTGACCCCAAGGAGATGCGGTTGCTTTTCCTTTAAGTTCATTTTCTTTAGGACAGTTGTGGAAATCTTTCCTCATCTTAAGTTCTCTGGGTGACCATTTTACTTCTTCTCTCTTTATTATATGGTTTGTTCCTTTCTTAATGTTATCTGATTTGGGAAAGAGTACTCTCATTCATAAAGAATTTCACATTCTGGTCAAATCAGACTTAAAGCTCTAAACATTGGAAATTGCATTGAGCCAAGAGTTAGAATTATAGTAAGAGTCTTCATTCAAATTCCTCCAAAAGCAGACTCAGAGACAAGGATTTGGAAGATGATCCCAGGAAACATGGAAAGGGAGTAAGGGAATGAATCAAAGAAGGTAAGAAAGTCATCAAGGAGTAAATTGATGAGTAGGCAGCCATTCTGGGCAACTAGGGCTCCATCTTGCTGAGGACCCCATGAGACTCTATGCAGACCACCCGGCGCAAAGGGGCTGGGAATGTACCCATCAACTCCATTTCACTCTTTAAAACTGAAGACTGCTTTGGCATTAATTCCTGTCTCGTCCACCATGCTCCAAAAGCTAGAAAATGCCCTTGGGCAGAGAGAAACAAGGAGCTTAAGGTAAGAAATCTTAGCTTATACAGAAAGCTGCGCACTGATGCTGCAGGAGACCTCCAGAGTGACAGAGAATAGAGCCAGGCACCAAGGGCATCTGCTGCACCCACTGATGTGTAATGAAACCTAATACCTAGGAGGACCCACCCTCCAGAGACTGAGAGAATGTTGCATCTGAGCTGCACAAGGGCATCCAGCTGAGAGTGAGAGTGGGACTGAAATTCAGCCCACATTCTGTTACCAAACCACATGCTCTGGCATGGAGCTGCGTCCACCTGGAAGAAGGGAAGTTCTTTTTCAAATTTTCCCCGAAGTGCCAAATGGGCTAGTAGTGGCCCTAATAAGAAACACTAGTTATTATTACAACAGATGCCAAATCTACAACAATATCAGCATTACAGGGTCTGATTTCACACACCATGGGTTTTTTTGTTTGTTTTTTTTTGTTTTAATGTGGAAAAGAGAGCACACTAAAAATAATAGAGCAGTAAAAAGCAGCCAAATTTATCACTAGGTAATATCCATTTCTGAATAGACAGGTGATTCTTAATGCAGATATAATTTTTGTTACCACCCCATTTACAGCAACTCTCAGATCCTTTGCAGCAATAATTGTGTGCTTTATCATGAGGGATTTTTTGTTTGTTTGTTTATTTGTTTTCTATTCCCAAAAGAGATTTTTAACATTTTGTCCAACAAGGAGAGGTGGTCCTGTCAAATTGTGCCTTCTGCTATCTTTGCCTATCACTGGAATTTTTTTGCCTCTTCCACCAAACATTTGACCAGAGTCTTCTTTCTGAACCCATCCCATGAGTGAATCTCATAGGTTCCCCAGTGGTCACCACTGGAGGTATTGGCCTGCAAGTCATGTTTCTGGTTATTTCGCAGTTTGGAATTTCAAGCACTGCTGTGGCTCCCACTTCCCACATTTACAATAGACATGTTGACTTTGCTGAGTATGTTTCCTGAACTTGACTGTGCTTTTGGGCAAGCTCTTTTAATGTTCTTTTCTCTTCCACACACTGGTTTGCATGCTTTCCATCTGACTATTTAATGGCAAGATGCCTTTCTCCACCTCAAGAACAAATTGAATTTTCGAATAATAGGTTCTTTACTTAGTTTTTGAAATTTTCTAACTTGTCCCACTTATTCATACCGACTGAATAATTCCTGCAGCATGAAAGAGCTCAAGCCAAGGACCCTTTAAGTTCTGACAGCTACAAGACTGTATGAAGACCCCCTTGCAGACTTTTCTATCTTGGCAATTATTAACTTCCTGAAATCAGAGAAAGTTAGGGCTGGACAAGGTCTTGGAGATCATCCCAAAGTGGTATTTAATGTCTGCAGCTCATAAACTACAATATCTTGCAGTGATTTGGAGAGAAATTATTTTAAGAGGACTGAAATATATGCACTCTCTCATTATGGCTTTACTTAAAATGGGAGGAGACAAATAGATGATGAAGAGCAGTACCACTCTGATGGATAATCTGGCATGACCTTGAGATTTCGTTATTTTATTCCTAATTTTTGATAGCTATGATCATGGTCTTAACTCTAACCCTGGGTGCTCCGCTGGTCCAGTAGGTAAGAGATGGCAATTGGCACAAAAGCACATTTTTAACACGATGAAATGTAATCTCACACACCAGGCAAGTTCTCCTATTTCCTATAAACAGAGAATGGAGATGACAGTTTCACATTCTGACAATAGCTACAAGGGAATCCTGTTGGCAAGTAAAATCATTGAGGCACTACTCTTTCCAAGTGCCTGCTTCTATATTTATTTAAGTTAATGATTAAAGTCGGTGGACAAGCCTGACAAACAATTTTGTTTGATATCATAAAGTTTCTTTTATCAACATGTAACCTATTACTGCATTGCCATTTATGTTCCTAACTTGAAATTTGATCATTCAACTCCTATAACAACTTCTTGGGTTTTAAGGATTCGATCACAGCAATTTTTAAAAAATAATTGGAACCACTTGAAATAGCAGCTTTGGGGGTCAGACAAACCTGAGTTTAAATCCCACTGACTAGATCTGTGACATCAATCCAGTTAGTTCATTCCCTAAGCTTGTCCCCATCTGAAAAACTTGGGCTAATAATATTTCAAAGAAATGTTGAAATGATCAAATGGAATAGATAAGTGTATTTTAAAAACTAGTATAGTGTCTGGTATATAATAGATCTAGAACTCACCAAATTATCTATTCATTTATCTATCTATCTATCTATCTCTTTATCTTATCTCAATATTTCTCTGATTTAAAAAAAAGTGTCTATAAAGATTTCTATTATTTTACACATCTTCTTTTAACACAGTATTTTTGGCCCTTGTAAGCCAGAAGTTAAGATTCATATATACATATTTTTTATCCTGACCCAAGGACAAATTTTTCCACTGCTTTTTAGAGAGAGAGGAAGGGAGCAAAACATCAATGCAAGAGAGAAACATCGATGCAAGAGAGAAACATCGATTGGTTGCCTCCTGTAGGCAACTGGACTGGAGATTGTACATGCCCAGACCTGGGACCAAACCTGAAACCTAGGACAAAGAATCAAACCCACAACTCTTCAGTTATGGGACAATGCTGCAACAAGCTGAGTCATACTGGACAGGGCAAGGTTCATATTTTTGAAAATTGATTCTCCCAGCACCCCTTTTAGATTCTGCACTGGTACAAGAGTTCAACAGGATTTCAGATTTTGATACATCAAATGAATCACTGCTTCCAAATCTGGACTATTCCTCTCTTTTAGCATGAAGACAAGTAAAAATAAAAGGACTTCCAAGTTTCCTCTGTGATATTTATGGGTGTCAGTTCTCTTAGCTGACACCTTTATTTAAGAGATGTCACTACTCTGTTGTCTTCACCACCATCTGATAGCTGTTCTCTGTCCTTCCATCCTTGGAGCAGAAACTGGCAACTACAATTAGTTCATCATCAGTCTTTCCCTACCTTATCAAGTGTAATTCAATGGCAAACGATCTTGGCTAGCATCTGGTGAAACTGGAGAAGTTGTTTGAGGGTTTTCTTTTCCTTTCTTTTTAATGAAATCATTTTGGAGCTCCACCACAAATCATTGAAAAGAAAATGCAAATTTTTGTCTTGCAAATGCTAACATTTGTTGAGCATATCTGAAGACTGGATAAGCAAGAAGTTCCTTTGTTGGATCCTCAGTGTTGTGCCTGGAGACATGCTTGCTTTTCCCTTCTCTCCCCATGTAGAGGGACTCGTGACAGTAAGGGATTCACTGCTGGGGAGGGCCCAGCTCCTCATGACTCTAGAGACTGGGGAGTGTGGTGTGTACCATTGAACCTACCAGCAGCACAGCCAAGTGGTCTGTGGAACCCTTCTCAGAATAATCTTTTTAAAAAGAATAAAACATAATACATACTACGTCAAGGGAAACAATTATGTTGAAATATAGCTATCAAAGGATTTTATTATGCTACTTGCTTCTTCACTAATGCATAAAATAACAAGACCTTGGGGCAGGTCTAATAATAATCATAATTCCAAGTAGTGATGAGCATAAATATTATATAATAAAAATAATAAATTTGGTTATATCTGAAACAACAGTGAAATGACATGAAAATACCCATGATTTTTACTGGTAACAAAGTCATAAGTATTACTAATACTATTGATACTATTGTAGTTTGTTTCCTACGTTTGTGATTAAAGGAATGCTGTATTTCAGAGATTAGCAGATATAAAAAATTGTCATTTCTTTTCCCATCCAAGTTAATGAATGTCCTTGAATTCTACCTCACTAACCCCTTGGATGTTCATGGCCCACAGTTTGAGAATTCTCCGGCCTCAACTCCCTGTGTGTGAGCCAATTCCTTGCCAATGGCAAGAGGCAAAATCTAAGTGTTCAAAACCAAAGCTGTACTTAAGAAAAAGTGCTTTGTCTTTGCTGACAATGGAAGGGATTCACAGTGAAAAGATCATTGTGTACCTTGGATGTTTGATTAATGTGCCTTTGAAGGCTCTGGAACACACCACCAGGAGACTCCGTCCCTCTACAGACTTTAATGCCACCGCATAGCAAATATTGAAGGGGAAAAGGCAGATCAATACTTTCAGCCCATGGAGGATAAACACTTTCCCGGTTTCCGTCTCTGCCGCGAGGCCCACCATGCTGGGTCGTGCTGTAGGCAAGGCTTAAGAGGGAGAAGACTGGAATGCCGTCCCGGCCACTGCCTGGGTGTTCCCAGCATTACCTTCTGCCTGTTTGTTCTTTACTGTTTGTTTTTCTATCCCCGTCCCTCCTCCTTCTCAGCCTGGCTCAAATTCAGCTGTGAACAGGAGCCTCAAAGGGCTGAGGCAGACTTCCTCTATGAAACCCTCCTGAAGCCATCCTAGGGCTCTGCCAGTGGGAGACAGGAGTCACAGTGCCGGGGACAGTCACTGCCACCTCCCTCCCTCCTTTTTTTCTCCTCCTGCCAAGCCCTGACAGCTCTGGAAGCTGAGAGCCTTCCTCTGACTCCCGCACAGGTCTCCACGCTGTGCATGGCTGCCAAGCCACGGGGCCAGCTCTAGGAATGTGTTTTTAATATTCATTGTTCACTCTGTCTGTTACCGATGTGTGCACTGCAATTATTGTAATTCTTTGCACATGTGTTGTTATGAAATGGGTGCCTTTCAAGCTATGCCAAGTTATTTTTTTTCCCTTTCTGAAACCCAAATATATTATTTCTACCTATGTTTCAGTTAGTTTGCCACGCTTCTTTATTTTATTTCAAAGATCAGTCTGGGCGGCAAAGAAAGAGTGGCGTGTGCACAAAGCAAGGTCCGCCTGCTTTCCTCCTGGTAGAACAGTTGCTTTTGATTTCAGCTTGTGTGGTTTTTACCTCACTCTCCTGTTTTCGTCTTTCCATGCGCACAACCAAGCCAGCTTTCAGACATACACATCCCGCAGGTGCTGCTGCAGGAGCGGCCATCTGCACCCAGGGGAAGTGCAAACAGCATTTGGTTGGGAGATTTCTTGGATATTAGTTTTTGCTTTTTTCCCCTCTTAGTGGTAGAGAGGAAAAAGGCTCTAGAAAGGGCATTTCTTTTTTTCTTTTCTTTTCTTTTTTTAAACTCTAATTGGGCCTTTTTATGACACAATGTAGAAATGTGAGCCATTAAGGCCCAAAGAGAATTATATGCCTTCATTAATTCAAATTGTCTTATTTTTGTTTTTTAATTTTTTACCAACAAAGAAATAGCAAAAGTAAAAGCAGATTTTAAAATCTGCTAACATTTTCAAAGTTCCTTAGGGCTATAACAAAACCTTTGTAAATTAAGAATAACTATTGTTTTTTCCTTTAAGAACTTATTCTTGAGATTCACAGAAACTAGATCAAGAATAAAACATTACCAGCTACCCCCAGACATATATTCCTTCCTTTAGAGATGCTCAGGCCTCTCTCTCTTTTTGCTAGACAGAGAAATCTGACCCGGTTGCACTCCTGCCTGCTAAGCATTTTAGTTTCATTGTTAACTATACCTATATGTGTCACCACGAAGCATTATTATTTTAAGGTAGCTAGGAAGCAGGACTGCTTGCTGCATAATAGTGCTGTAACTCTTGTGGCCAAGAGGGAATCAAATAAATGGAAATTGGCTAATGTGGAAAATCACACCAGAGAGAAATAAACATGCAGACAGACAGAGAGAGGTGGGGGGGGAAAGGAGAGAGAGAGAGAGAGAGAGAGATCTGCAACATCTAGATTGGTGTTTGACCAAACAACTGGGTGCCATAGCCTAGCCAGGTTGACACATAAAATGAACCATTACACAGCTGTATAAAATAACTGGGGTGAGTACTGTCAATCCCTTCACTAAGCCAACATATCAAAGATTTAGGAGCCAGTGTTACAGAAGTGTTTTGCCCCACAAAAATTCCTCCCACAATTAAGTCTTTGAAAGAAGGTTCCTCTAAGAAATCCATCCCTGTCCGGAACTCACACCCCCTTTCTTCTAATCCAGACCCTCTTTACTCCATGCATCCTTTTCTTTGAGTCCCTCAGTTAGATGCCCAAACCACTCCCACTGAAAAATTCACCCCGCCATACCCCTTGGTCCATCCTCTGTTCACACTCTGAAACAATGCCTCATATTCAGACCTGGTGTTCATTGAGCTATCCTCTGCTCAGTTGTGGGCTCCAGAAGGACTAGAAAAGTCAGCTCCACTGCTACAACATGAAGCAAATACAAGTGCTTCAATTCTTGTTCAGTCATCCCCAAAGTGAAAGGTGTGGCTGCATACCTTACAAGTAAGGTAGTCAGATTTAGAAAGAAAAAAAAAAGCCCAAGTATATTTGAATTTTAGATAACCAGAAGATAATTTTTTAGTATAAATATATCCCATAATTAGGATATATACTAAAAAAAAATTCACTGTTGATTTAAAATTGATATCCAGTTAAATTTGAATTTCAGATCAAGAACAAATAATTTTTAGTAAAAATATGTCTCATATAATATTTGGGATATATTATTATGCTTTGTTGATCTGAGATTCAAATTTAACTGGGCATTTTGTATTTTATTTGTCAATCCTGTAAGGTATCCTAAAATACAAGATACCCCTCCAACTTATGCAATATTTTTTTCTCAGAGACAACATAAGCTGATTTTCTATCTGGTGACAGACATTTTTCCTTAAGCAAGGCTTTGGTCTTACTTCTTCTGTAACAATAGCTTATGACCACTTCTCCTCTCAATACCAGCTACCCTGGTGGGATGGGGCTACATCAGCTTTATGTAAGGAATGTTCAATTTATCCTGTTCAGGTGGATATATTTTCAGAGACAGGATCATTGACCTATTCAGTTATCCAGGCTCAAGACCCTAGAGCCATCCTCAATTCTGTCTTTCCTTTGGTCCACCTTCCTAGAGCTTTATTCACAATGTCTTTTGCATCTTGTCCATTTCATCACAGCTATCCTCCTAATCCAGATTTATTATCTTTCACTTAGTGACAGAATGAATTTCTGAATTTTTCTTCCTACCTATAGCACCTCTCTTCTACAGTCCACCTAACCATACTCCCTGTGCTGAAGTTCAGTGCCATCAGAAAAACTCAAATATTCCCCAGGCTCAGAAGCATTCTGTTTCCAGAATGTCTGCCAAATGAAATCTTTTATTTTGGCTTACATCAAATCTAAATATCAAGGCCATGTATTAAGTCCCTCAAGCAATTGACTTTAAACCAGGGTCACAAACTTTTTCTGTCAAGAGCCAGATAGTAAACTTTTTAAGCTTTGAGGGCTCTACAGTCTCTGTCACAATTACTCAGGTGTGCCATTGTTGCATGACAGAAAGAAGGAGCTCCTACCTTTTGCAACAGCATGGATGGAACTGGAGAATATTATGCTAAGTGAAATAAGACAGTCAGTGAAAGACAAATACCATCTGATCTCACCTATAAGAGGAATCTAATGACCAAAATAAACAAACTAACAAACAAAATAGAACCACAGGTATGGAAACATGGAACAGACAAAGTGACCAGAGAGGTGGGGTGGGGTGTGGGGAGGTAATGGTGGAAAGAAGGGGAAGGAACTAGACAAAAAAAATGTATAAATGACCCACAGACATGGACAACAGTGGGGGAATTGACTGTGGAAGCTGGGGGTGGGATGGGCGAGGACAGCCAAGGGGCAAATTGGGACAACTGTAATACAGTAACAATAAAAAAAAATGATTTAAGAAATAATAAAAATTTTTAAATTAATTTTTAAAAAAGAAAGCAGCCATAGATAATACATCAATGAACAGACATGGCTTAGTTCCAATACAACTTTATTTCTAAAACAGGTAGAGAAGATGGATTTGGCCTAAAGGCTGTAGTTTGCCGATCCCTTCTCTCGCTGCCAAATCAAACCTGTTCTCCAAGTCCCAGCTCAAGTGTTACTCTCTGTAAAGCTCTTCTTGATCCACCCAATTTGAAGAGACTCCTCTTCACTCCATGCACACAACACTTCATGTCCCTTTTATAGCCATGCCCACATGCTGCCTTGTATAGAGTTCATGCCTCATAGAGTTCGTGTTTGTGGGCATGCTTGACATTTCCTGCAGAAGCCACTACAGTCCTTTACAAAGGGTAGATGTTCAATAAGAAAGTATTAATAGGAAGAATAAGTGAAAGTCACTGGACAGTGGGTCTAGAGAAGGGGCAGAGGCTTGATCAACTACAGCTTCCTGCTTCTCCTCCTGGAAAAGTGTGGATTCCCTTGAAGATCATGGACCAATATCAAATGCCTTCTGGAGAAGCCCAACTTTCAGGCTTGTCGACCATCATTTAAAACACATGGAAGCCTGCTCATCAAAAATAAATTAGCTAAGCATTCAATTTGACAACCAGGAAGGCTAGCATTGCAAATTGATTTGAGCTGAAACCATTTTCCTTTTTGAAACACACCCAAGTTTTAAAATAAATAGCTTCATCTGATCTGAACTACAAACATACTCCTCCAAAATCCATCCCTCAAGATAACTTTTTACCTGTTTCAGCTCAAAATCAAAGCATCTAAGCTTTTCATGGGAGGGCTAGAAAAAGCCAGGCCCTATCCTCCTCAGAGAAAGGGCTTCAGAGCTGAGAAGAATGAACTGAGGAAATGAACAACACCACAAACATTTCTCCAGAAAAATAAATAGGAAAGTTAAAAATGGTTTTAAAGTTAGCTGTTATTAAAAAATACAAGCAAATTTATTTCTTTATTTCTTTAGTATTTTTGTCATTTTTCTGGACTTGGAGATGGTTTAGTCATGTTACTACACATTTGATTTTGTCTCATTATTTTAGGTACATACCATGTCTTCTTAATTAATCTGTAGGTTTCTCAAGGTAAGATACACATTTTCTGTTCTCACATACCTCCTAGAGTATTAAAATACAAGGGCCACAGCAAATAGATAATAAGCATGCAATAAATCAATGATTATATGGGGCAAATTAACTTGCTAAAGTCCTTGGTGGGGGAATTAAGTTACCAAAGCTAATTTTTTTTAAAGATTTCTTCCCTTAAAATCTTCATCCCACCTCTTTTTCACTACCAATTAGTACCTCTAAGTCCTTTGAAATTTTCATAACAATAAGACAGAGAATCCAAAGTTTTGCTTGCAGCTATGTTTTATTGGATTTAAAGGTTCTTTGATGGTAGGACACAACACATTGACACTTGGATGAAAAACAGAGCTTTTTGTTACTTGCCAAACCAGAGAAGGCTGCCAGGCAGGGCCACACAGAGGGTTAAACCCAGGGCTGGGGCAGTTTATGTATGGCAAGCAGGGTGGGGCTGACCAGGTTTAGCAGGCTCCCTGTGCATTGGTTGATTCAGTAATTTCATAGGCTCTAGGACTTAGGGACTATTTCAAGTTCTCTGGTGCCTAGCCCTGGGGTGAGTAGAACTGGTGCATATGAAACCAGAAAGGTTGGTGTTGATGCTGCCTGTCACTACCAGAACAAATAAGTAGAGACAAGGATTGGGTCTTTACAGGAGCTTTATTCAGATGGCCAGGGATCTGAGAAGATGGCTGTTACTGTAACCTAAAAAATGATCTTAACAGTTCTTTTCAAGCTGGCCTTTTATAAGGAGAAGAAAGGGTTTGGGGAAAGATTAATTGGATAGAAAGGTGGGTAAGGGATTTTTTAAAAAGGTTAATTGGATAAGAGTTGCAGTCAGTGGTAATTTTCCTAGTACTTCTTTATCTGTTGATCAGCAATTCTTTATCTGCATCACAGGGGTTCCCTCCCTGCAACACAATGGCTCAGATATCATCTCCAGGCTTGCAAACCCCCTGAGGTACAAAGGTTGAATTGCTTGTTGACCTCCTAGAGTCATGTGGTCATGCATTCCAGTTCCTGGAATACAATCTTCCTCATGGATTAGTCACTTAACCCTATCAACTAAGGCTAAAATATCTAACCCTTAAATTACAACTTTAATCACTTCAGCCTATCAACTAAGACTAAAATCTTTAACTCTTGAGTTCCCCTGTCACATAGACCCCAGGAATGTGAGGTTTCTGTAAGGGAAGTCCTTAGATATGTGAACTTCATCAGCTACTCAAAAGAACTGACCAACCTATAGTGAGAGCTGCAAAATTAAATCAAGACAGCATATTAAAAAGAACTATGTTACATGCTATGATAGAAGACATTCACAACACCCTCATCTATTTCATTTCATGAAAGCAGAAACCTGCCTGTACCATTCTCCTTGTCACTGTACTCCAATGCCCAGCTGTAACCCAATGCCTGCCATGTGGAAGACACTCACATTTTCTCGAGTAAATTAACTGAATCCAGATTTTCACTCCTACAACAGGGCAGAAAGGTGGCCCACTGAGGATGCTGGCCTGGATTCTTCTCCTTCAGTAGGCACTGAGACATGTACTTCAGGGGGGGAAAAAAGCATAATATGGCTACTATTCAGGGGGTAAAATGTGAACAGGGTCAATATTAGTCTGTCAAGAAATTATGCCCATATTCTGGAATGCTTTTGTTTTATCAGAATGACAGGCAAATACAATAGACCAGTGTTATTTGTACTCATCAAATCTGAGAGCAAAGTGACATTTGGTGGTAAGAGAAATGGGAATGGAAGAAAAAAAAATACTGACCAAATGCCAGCTACATTGCAGTGGTTCTGCTGTGGGATAGAAGATAACAAAGCTTTGAAAATCAAGAAGCAAGGAAGGGTAAGAAATGAGATTGGGTAACAGACGTTCATGAGCTCTGGAGAGTCACTGATTTTGTAAGATCATATGATACTAGGAGCATTTGGAGGGGTTATCACAGTCTTTTGGCAGAAAAGGACTGATTTAGTGTAGATAAAACAAATAGGAAATAATGTCTTGAGACTAGAGTCTGTAATGACTGTAAGTCATTAGCCCTATGAATGGGTGAAAACAGACTTAAAGAAATGATGCTACACCACTACAGTATTTCTGTGGGAAGTCACACAGAATGAGGGCTTCATGATAAACTCTATAAAGCTTTAGAAAACTCTAGGTTTAACAAATTTAAATGGTTTCTTCATCACAGAACCAAGCAAAGTCTTCATTATGCTAATATGTGTTGGGAATCTTTAAGAAGAAAGCATGGTGGGAGGGTCTTGGCCACAGAACCCTCCTTTCATGGAACGACTCATATTCCATAGAACACGTTTTGATAAAGCCTATGCTAATATGATATTTTTTCTACCTATGCCATTTTTCATAGCAACACAAGTTATTTTATTATGTCAGAGAATTTAAGCAACTCAATTTCAGAACACGTAACACTATCGCTAACTCTTAGAGACTGACTAGAAAATTCTCCTTGTGTCTAATATAGATCTCCATGCCCTTTGAAAAAATATATCTGGTCCCACTATGACATTCGTGGAATAGACTAAATATATATGATGATACCAGCTCTCCTCAGTGCTGAGAAAATAAAAATTAAAAAAATTTGAAGCAGGATGAGGTGAATGATGAGAGAATACCACACTAATCCTAGTGTTAATCACTGCCCCATCACATTCTTGTTAATCTATTCAATTAAATGTCTAGGGGGGGGAAATCAGTTTAAAGCCTGGAACCAAAGCAGCAAGCTAAGAATAACATAAGCAACTAGAATTTTAATTTCTGCAAGTCTGCAAAATGCAGCAGTGACTGCTATTGAATGAGTATCTGATTAGGAGATCAAATAATACTGAATATCAGCATTTAGCTACTTAGCTTGACATGTCGAGCAGAGGCAAAAACTGCAGTCAGCATTCCAGAAACAGTAGAATGTGATAGGCAGGTCTTCACCCAGCAATCTGCCAGGGATTCTGAGATAAGTAGTCTATCTCACTTTTTTTGCTGTAAACCTCCTTGCAATATATTGTGATTTGGATGCCCTAATGTGGCAGCTGTTTATTGACATTTTGAATGATGCAAGGTCATCTTATAATGACTTTCAAGAAACTACTGACATTAGTTTTCTTGATTTCTTTTTAAATTTAAAATTTTTTTTCAATTACACTTTACATTCAATATTATTTTGTATCAGTTTCAGGTGTATAGTATAGTGGTTAGACAGTCACACAGCTAGGTACTGGAAATATCAGAGGGATATTACTTTTAGATTATTTATGTAGACACCCATTAAATATCTTTATGTTCATGTGAGTCATAAACACATGACCATGGAAGCTACTTTTTTTTTTTGAATCTTCACCCAAGGATATGTTCACTGATTCCAGAGAGAGAGGAAGGGAGGAAAAGAGAGAGAGAGAAACATCAATCGGCTGCCTGCTGTATACACTCCAACAGGGGACAGAACTCACATTACGCGCTCTGACCAGGAATCAAACTCCCAACCTTTTGGTGTACCAGATAATGCGCCAACCAACTGAAACAACTGGCTAGGGCATGGAAGCTACTTTTGAAGTCAGCACTGTTACAAGGTAAACAGCCCCGAGGAAGTGGATGGCTTTCAGTAATATCTCCAACAATGAATTCTCTTATTGAAATATTTATTAAGTACATACCATGTGCTGGGTCTTTTGTCCCCTGGCCTGCTCAGCTCCATTGTTTTAACTAATGATCAAGACAGCCCAGTCAATGAGGCAGCTTTTAGATTACTTTCAATAGTGAAAAGATAGAGGAATGGTCACACAGCCATAGACATCAAGCAGGCATCCTGGGCTTATGTAGGAAACCACACCTTTAGAAAACTCAGGTACACCCATATCGTCGGCAGCCGTCCGTCTCGAGAGACGATGGTGTAGCTTCTTAAGAGTCTATCTGCACCGCCGAGAATGGCTGTGCAGTCCGACTCGGGAGTGACACGGTATCTGTCTCCTCCCGTGTTGAATCGACATCTTGCGATGACGCTGGAGTGTCCTCTCCAGTGGAGCTGAAGCTACAGAGCATGGGCAGGGTGATATGGAGGGTCTGCTGTTGCCCATGCAGCAGACCCCCCCCTCTCTTCGCAGCTGAAGGGTCCAAGGGAAAGACAGAGTCAATACAGCTTGGCTTCAGGTGCGCCACAGGAGTTGCCGGTGTTGACTACAACATCAAACCGCCTTAGGGACTCCGGCTCCGGATTTTCTGTCGGGGTTTACTCCCTTAGCCTTTCCCCTGAAGAGGTATGCCGCAAGGCAGCGGAGGTTTTTTGGAATCAGAGTTTTCCTTCTCTGATGTGCCCTGACTGGAAGATCGAACCAGGGACACTTAGCTCGCAGGCCGACGCTCAATCTACTGAGCCAAACCAGCCAGGGTCCTATTTTCTCCAGACTGAGCATAACAAGCACCTCTTTTTCAGAGACAGTAGGCAAGGCACTTGCTGGTAAATTCAGTGCTCTCAGGCAAGAGAGAACTCATGAAGCTAATTTCTTACCATTTGGGTGATTTTGGGAGAAAGACTCAACACCACTGTCCCTACTGGACATTGTTGGGCCTGCCAATTGTGTGGTCTTCACCACACCCCCACCCTTCGTAAGGCATGACTCCATTAACCATTAGCTGGCAAGATCAATAGAAATGTGAGTCTTTGTTGGTTGGGTGGAAAATATGAATGGGGGCTAGAGGCTGAGCCATCTTGTCATAAAGCTTATAAAGAGTGGCCTGAATACCCTCATTACAGGGTTTCATTATATAGGGCTTATATACATATATCAATAGCAATTACTACTAGGTGATGCTGTCTTATTTTGCCATAAACTCTTTCAGCAACAAGCAGTTCAAAAAACCAAAAGCACATGTTTAGCGAAAAACTAAATTTCAATTTCAATTTCAAAACCAAATTGTTGATGAATGTGGAACTTGCAAGGAATGTTTATTAACCTAGCTTGCCATCAACCATGAGAACTAAGGGACACCACTGACCACATGAAAACCAGAGGACACAAACCTTCTGATGAAGCACCAGCATCTACTCCGAGAGTTAGAAGTTACTCTAAGACTACACCCGAAAATGTTGAACGTGTGCTTCTGCAGAGAGTATGTTTACACATCACTCAGTGAAGCAATACTTTTCACTTACCTCAAATGATTACTCTTCTTCCTTTACTTCACCCACTCTGGATTCCAAGTTTCCTTCTGGGCATATGAAAGAGAAGCAATAACTGTTCATGTGTTGGCTCCACTGACAGAACTGCAGAAACAGTTGAAGGAGGTCAGTTTGGTACCAGTGTCCCGGATACAGCAAAGAGAAAAATCAATTCGTTCCACTAAAGATTGTTTTTCTTTGTTCAGTTCATGAATTAAAATACTTCTTTCAGATAATCATTCTGTCAAAGAGAAATATCTGACATTATTGTTAATGTTATTATAGGTTCAACATTAAAGATACAGTTATTTGTTTTTTATATGCAAATACAAATTTTAGTGAATTAAAGTGTGTAAAAATATTTTTACTAAATTAAGAAAGTTTTGAAGCAGAAATGTACATACATAATTAATAATTACATCCCAAAAAGCTCCTGTATTCTACTAATCAAAATAGAAACTTTGTCAAAATGTATAAATAATATACACACACATGCACACACAGTTGGAGTAATTGAACTATAAAATGGTTTATAAGGAAGCTAGTATTCAACTTTACTATGGAAATAGACGCTTTCTCTGCTCCCCACCATCCAGGTCTGTTCCTAATGCTGCAGAACCCAGGGCAAGAGTAGAAGTGGAAACCCACATACTGTAACTCTGAAGTTTTATAAGTTGTAAATCAAACTAGAAACTGTTAAGTAAAAATGTTTGATTCTATCATGACAAATATACTCATACCTTCAATAATGTCCTGAAAAGCCAGGGTATAATTTAGACTCCCCACGCTCCTTTGGAATTCCTGTGTGGAACTGGCAGCTTGGGGAAAGCACCCACCCCCGGCTCCTCCTCTCTCCAGCTCCTTCTGGTACAGCAAGGGGCCTCATACAAACAGAGGGGCACACACCAAACTAGCCAATGTGAGCAAATTCTGTCAACAGCGCCCTTCCCCTCACAAAGAGCAGTGCTTTGACCAAATATTAGGCCATGGGTGTCCTTCACTGGTAGTCCACCCTTGGGAGCAAATACCCAGGGAAGATGCCTGCCCATCCCTGGTAGCAGGTCAGAACCATCTGGGCAAGGAATTCCGGAGCCTTAGCCATTTGGACATTTGTCTGGAAGGGCATGTCTTCTTGGCTCCTCAGATTTGAGTTGAACTGGAAAAGTCAGAGCTGAGCTCTCTAAAGTATAGGGCCCTGGACAGTAGTCTGTCTTGCTCAGATTTAGATCTAAGAGTAATACTGATGTCATCAATTGCATTTTGGAAATGTCTGAGCTTTTAAAGAGCCATTTTGAAAATCAAATTATGTGCCTAAAAATAGTATTGGACTACACACACACACACACACACACCCAGTCATCATATTCCTAATGCTTCCGAAATAAAAGGAGAAGCATTAAGTAGGAAAACGAGGCAGTGCAAACCTTCAGAGACTCCTGAATAGGGACACTTCTGCAAGCATGCCCTATGCAGTCCACACAGGGACCCCAGGCTAGAAAGGCCCCACATTTGGTGTCATGCTCTCCTGTCATCTTGAAATTTTTAATAATTGGAACAAAGGAACCCACATTTTTATTTGCAGTGGCCTTTGCAAATGATGTAGCCAGTCCTTTTCTCAAGGGCCACTCAGGAAGAGCATTTCCTATGGAACTTTGGCCTGTTTTCTCTTTGAAAAATAGTCAATAGAGCCTGCATTTCTCATTTGATTATTTCACTTTCACCTCTAGGCCTGGACAAAAACTTCAGGGCAGAAGTTTTTAAAGCCCACCAGAGTATCTGAAAACCTTGACAAAGTTTCCATTAAAGGGTTTCCATTAAAGTTGAAATTCTGGAATTGCCTCACTCACTTCCCGCCTAACCCCTGATTAAATGCCACCATTTTCAGCCAGGTGTCTCCCTGTCCTTCCTTCTGCCCCTAACTCTGTCTCTTTTGATTATGGTGGTTTGCTTTTTCTTTCTAATTTTTTTCATTTCCTCTCCACTTTGTTGATTAAAATTCAGGGTAGTCTTCTTATGAAAGCATAATGCCAGGCAGAGATAGAAATCTGTCCAGCACATCTTTATTAATCCAGAGCAAGGCCATTTTGAAAAAATGCAAAGAAAGGAGATTTATAAAAGGCAAGGGTTGGTCTTGGTCGATCCTCACAGCAAGGGCAGAGTCTGACACAGTGCAGAGGGTCTGCAAGGAAACAAGAGCAAAATCACCCCCCTCAGTTTATCCTCCTCTTCCCACCAGCCCCAACTCTACCCCACAGACCTGGTTTTGGGTTTCTTAATTCACTTTATATTCTGCAGATTTAGTCCTTCTAATCTCCAGACTCCCCCTCAGCCATTAAACTAGGAAAGGCCCGCAAACTCAGTCTCCTTCAGACATGGATGGCCCCCAGGCAGACGGAGCAAATGCGTAGGTAGCGACGAGGGCTGCTCACCACCAGCTCAGCAAAAGAGGTTAGGAACAGCCCCTGGGCTCTTGGCCAGCTGCCAATCTCCCTCTTCAAGATAAAACACGGAAGCCCAGGAAAAGCTAACTCTCCTTCTCCGCCTTGCACAGTGTGCACACCTGTTTTCTCTGAGTTTTTCTAAAAGGACCACCAAAAGTGATTCGAGGGTCTAGTGGTATAGTTATTCTAGTTAGTTGGTTATTCTGAAAGGGACCTGGGGTTCAGGACAAAGATGCAATCAAGACTGAAGCAGGGATGGCCAGAACCAGGACTGGGTTTTCTAACTAACAAGCAACATAGAAACAGACTGATAGTTACAGAGAACAGTCTGAGACTTGTCAGAGGGAAGTGGGGTTTCAGGTCTGGGTGAAAAAGTTGAAGGGATTAACAACAACAACAACAAAACCTCACAGACTACTCTCCCAAACTCATACTGCTAAGAATATAACTTCTCGGGACTTCCGGCCAAGATGGAGGCTTAGACGGACGCGCTAGGTCTCCCTCTACAACTAGAGAGGAATACAACTACTTCAAAACAAAGGATAACTAGAAATTCCAGAAAATAAAACTACACGGAAGCCCAACATATGAAGTTATAAACCAGCGGCGCCCTTTGGGCAGGTAAAAGCGAAAGGGGGCGGAGCTGTTTGCGGTCGCACCTGGGACAGCGGCGGGGAGAACAACCCCGGCTGCAGTCGAACCCCCGGCAGCTCGCGACCCCAACGCTGGGGAAAGCAGCCACCACATCGCCTTGAACAGTGAGGCCCAGGGGGGCGGGAGGACGGATCCCGGTCTCCTAGCTGAATAACTGTGTGAATCCATCTTGGACCCCCGCCTCCACACAAAGCGCCACAGGGCTGCGAAATAGGTCGCAGACAGGCGCCGGTCGCTGGGTTGTGACGCGTACACAGGCACTGCCCCCTACAGCCGGCCCAAGAAAACAAAACGCATCTGTCAAAATGAGGCAGACAACTATAGAAATCCCGGTGGCACAGCTCACCAGGCAACAGATGGAGAACCTGACAGATGAACAGATAAGAAACCTGTCAGAGGCTCAGTTCTGGGCCATTGTTATCAGGTGGCTTACAGAATTCACAAAAGATCTGGAAAAAGATGAGAAAGAAGCAAAAAACACTCATAACGAAAGGAACAAAACCACATACGAGACAGATGGTGAGGAAAAAAAATCCAGAATTCATTTCAACAAACTGGAATATGGAGAAGGAACAAGAAGTCAACCAATGCAGGGAGAGGAAATGGGAAGCAACGATGAGAGGATCAGAAACCTCTGGGACAGCTATAAAAGGCCCAACATAAGAATCATTGGTTTGCCAGAGAGCGAGGAAGATGAACTAGAACTTGAAAAATTGAGTGAAAATATAATAAAGGAGAACTTCCCAGACTTGGGGAAGGAAATAAACTTACAGGTCCAGAAAGCACAGAGAGTTCCAAAAAAACTGGACCCAGGGAGAACCACTCCAAGACACATTATAATCAAAATGTCAAAAATTAAAGATAAAGAGAGAATCTTAAAAGCAGCAAGAGAGAAGAAAAGAATTATGTACAAAGGGGTCCCAATTAGACTATCAGCTGACTTCTCAAGGGAGACCCTACAAGCAAGAAGGGACTGGCAAGAAATATTCAAAGTAATGAAAATCCAAAACCTACAACCACAAATACTCTATCCAGCGAAATTGTCATTCAGAATAGAAGGACAGAGAAAGTGTTTCCAGGACAAAATAAAACTGAAAGAGTTCATTAGATCCAAACCACTGTTATATGAGATGTTAAAGGGACTGGTTTAGAAAAAAGGAGGATCAAGACAATGAAATCTAAAATGAAAACTGCATCACAAGAAACAACAGAAGCTAGGGAATTGAAACAAAGGCAAACTAAACAGGCAACGAGAGTGGAAAAAGAACTATAGGTACGGAGAACATATTGGGGGGAGGTCAACAGGGAGGGGGAATGGGGAGAGGGAGGGAGATGATATAGGAATTAAGGATCATGGTAGGAGGGAATGGAATAGACAGAGAGAGGTTGAGAAGAACTGTATGCACAACTAATGGACATGATCTAAAAGGGGGGGACAACTGGAGGGAGGGGGGCCACCGGGTGGAGGGGAGCAGAGGGAAGGGAAATTGGCACAAATGTAATATTATAATCAATAAAACACATAAAAAAAAAGAATATAACTTCTCTGGCACAGTAGGGGGAAATGGCTAGTGTTTTTTGTATGCAAAAACTTGGGTAGAGATTTTTGTATGCAAAGTTATCAGCTTAAAATGCTGATATCAGCTTTAAAAACTCAGTTATATTTTATAAGATGTCTTATGTAAGCCTCATGGTAATCACAAAGCAAAAATTCACAGTAGATACACAGAAGATAAAGGGAATTGAATCAAAGCACACCACTGTGGAAAATCATCAATTCACACTCTGGCCGATGTGGCTCAGTTGGTTGGATCATCACCCCATACACCAAAAGTTTGAGGTTCGATTCCTGGTCAGGACACATGCTTAATTCCCCCAGATGGGGCAGTATGGGAGGCAACCAATCATTTCTCCCTCTCTCCCTTCCTCTCTCTCTAAAATCAATATACACTTTAAAAAGAAGAAGAAGAAAGAAAGAAAGAAAGAAAATCAATTCACAAAGGAAGACAATACAAAATAAAAGGCTCAGGGGACTATAAAACAGCCAGAAAACAAAAAGATGGCATTAGTAAGTCCTTACATATCAATAATTATTTAAATGTGAATACAGTAAATTCTCCAATTGAAAGGCGGGCAGTGGCTGAATGAATTTTTTTTTTAAAAATCCAACTATATGATGCCTGCAAGATATTCACTTCAGCTTCAAAGACACACATAGGCTAAAAGTTAAGGGCTGAAAAAAGATACTTTGTGCAAATAAAAACCAAGAGAGAAGTAGTAGCTATATTTATATCAGACAAAAATACTTAAAGTCAAAAACTGTAACAAGAAGCAAATTAAGTCATATATAATGGTAAAGAGGTCAATTCATCAAGAGAATATAACAATTATTAACGTATATGCACCCAACATTGGAACACCTAATTATATTAAGCAAATACTAATAAATCTGAAGTGAGAAATAGACAACAACTCAATTATAGTAAGGACTTCAATGCTGCACTTTCAACAATAAAAGTGATCTGATCATCCAGACAGATTATCAGTAAGGAAACATTGAATTATACTTTAGATCAAATGTACCTAATAGAAAAATACAGATCATTTCATCCAAGAACGCAGAATACACATTCTTTTCAAGTGCACATGGGACATTCTCCAAGTTAGATCATATATTAGGCCACAATAGTTTTAGCAAATTTAAAAAAATTAAATTTAAATTATTTGGTATCAAAAAAGATATCAAATATTTTTTTCTAACCATAATGGTATAAAATTAAAAATCAATAACAGTAGGAAAGCAGGAAAATTTACAAATATATGGAAATTAAACAACACACTCCTCAACAACCAACTGGTCAAAGAAGAAATCAAAGGGGAAATCGAACAATATCTTGAAACAAACAAAAATGGAAACACAACATATCAAAAATTTATGGGATGCAGCAAAAGCACTTCTAAATGAAAAGTATATAGTAATAAATGTCTACATCAAGAGACAAAAAAAAATATCTCAAATAAACAACCTAAGTTTCGTCCTCCAGGAACTAAAAAAGAAAAACAAACTAAGCCCAAAGTTAGCAGAAGGAAGGAAATAACAAAGATCAGAGCAGAAATAAATGAAATAGAGACCAGAAAAAAAAATAGAAAAAAAATCGATGTAAGATTGGTCTTTTGAAAAAACAAACAAAATTGACAAATCTTTACTAGTCTATGAAAAAGAGAGTAAATTCAAATAAACAGTATTTAAAATAAAAGAGGGGCCCAGAAATAAATCCTCACATACGTAGTCAACTGATATTTGACAAGGAAGCCAAGAAAATGGGGAAAGAGTCTATCACATGAGACTTCTTATCTAAGACAATGTGATTTTTTTCCTTTTTTAAAAATCAGGAATACTGATGAGTTTCTTTACTAGAGTATCACAAGGGGTTTCTATTCTGTTAAAGTCATGGCCAAGAGCTTTATGTGCAGAGGGTGGTTAATTGATGAATCTGAAACTGCAGGAAAGTTAAATAGATAAGTTCCAGGACTTCTCAGTACAATTAGGATATAAATCATTTAATGATGCAGAAATTCAACAAATAATGCATGCAATATTTTTAAAGTGGATCCTGATTATATCCTATTACAACAATACCATGCAATTAATTTTTATCACTAAAGAAGAATTGAGCCCCCTGATTATAACTCATTTACTTGGACTGTATTTGATACCAAAAATTTCAATCGAGCAGGATAAGTCTGATGGCCCTCTTGTCAAAATATCAGACTCTGTTCTGAAATTTCCATATCTCCATTTATTCAACAAGCATTTGAGCAGATCTAGGTACCAAGCACCATTCTCCATGATAGGTGAACAACGTGAACAAGATTTCTGCTGTCAATGGGGCTGACATAGTGACTAGAAGATGACACATGCATCTAAACATGTGTAGTGCAGAGAAATAGGCAGATGTAGGAGAGCATGACAGGGTAGATCCAAATTTGAATGCATGGTCAGGAGGCTCCTCTGAGAAGTTAACATTTAGGCTGAGAGTTGAATGACAAGAACAGCTGTGCTAATATCAGGGGAAGAGCTGTCTGGACAGAGCAAAGAGCCAGGCAGCCAGTGCAGAGGCCCCAGGGCAAAAACAAGTTTATCATTTTCAGGAACCAAAATGTTGGCTAGCATGGCTGGAGCATAGTGGGTAGGGTACAGGTTGTTTGAAATGAGAACAAAAATTAATCAGAAGCTCAACCATGGAGATTTCATTCAAGAGTAAAGAGTCTGGAGTTCATTCCAGGTATAATTAGAAGTCATTGGATGGTTTCAATAAGGGAAGTGACATATTCTAATTTATATTTTTAAAAGATCGCTCTGCTATTTTTCTAAAAGTGAAGTCAGGTGGGGTGGGAAGAAGGGATGACTAGGGGAAAAGCAAGAATACCTGTTAGGAGGCTAGCTCAGACATTCAAAAAAGAAGAGCAGTGACTACTAGGAACCCGTATTAGACTCCTTGCAACATCACTTCTTTTTTATTTACTAGATGTAAATCAATTGGTGTAGGCAAAGGTGGTAACAGTGGAGAAGAGAAGAAGATGGCTCTAGGCTATAAATTAGAAGTAGAATCAAATTAGCTTGTTAATGGATAGGGTATAAAAAGTGAGAAATCAAAATATCAAGGGTAACACCTAGAGTTTTGAATTAAGCACATGAATGGATGGCATAATTTAATAAAATGAGAAGTTCCATGGTGAAGCATCTTTTTAAATCTTATTTATTTATTTTTAGAGAGGTGGGAAGGGAGGGAGAAAGAGAGGGAGAGAAACATCGATGTGTGAAAGATACATGACCGGTTGCCTCTCGCATGGCCCCAGCCAGGGACCTGGCCTGCAACCCAGATATGTGCGCTGACTGGGAACCAAACCAGCAACCCTTTGGGTCGCAGGCTGGTGCTCAATCCCCTGAGCCACACCAGCCAGGGTAGGTGAAGCATCTTCAATAAGTGATCATGAGTTCTGTGTCAGTCACTCTAAGTCATGCCTACACTCACACATGCATTAATTTAAGCTACACTCTAGGAACAGTTAGTTGTCCTAATTCAGAATTAAACCTTCCAGGGTGTTTGGATAACATTGTATTAGAAAATCTACTCTCCAGATGTCATTACAAGAGCTCCAGCTGTCATTATTTCTGACCAACCCACAATCCAGCTAATTAGCATAATAAATGTTACAAATGGGTCTTCATCAGTGAAATCACTGAAAATTGATAACATCAGTGAATGAAAATAAAGGTATATGCATTTGTTCAAATGTTCTAGAGACACTATTTGACTTCCACGAACAGAATATAACAATCTAGTACCTATTGTAGCCTGTACTCTTGTGACTAAGGCCTGATAATGTAAATTGATACCTTAATGGTGCTGACTCCAACCATGAAGATTCTGGTTGACAATGCCAACTATCAGGGTAAGGATCCTTTATTTATTGTAGAATATCATTGCAGCTGACACAAATGAGCATTTTATGAAGGGTGTTTGGATCACCTGAAAGAACAAAGAGTTAGGACTTCATCAAACTTAAAGACTAGCTTAGACCCAGAACAAAACAAGAATTTCTGCTCTTACCACTTCTATTCAGCATTGTACTAGAGCTTCTAGCCAAGGCAATTAGGAAAGAAAAATGGAAAAAATGATACAGATTGAAAAGACATGATCTTGCATAGAGAAAGTCCTAAGGAAACCATTAAATAAAAAATAAAAAAATACTATTAGAACCAATGAACAAATTCAGCCAGGTTGCAGAAAACAAGATCAATATACAAAAACAATAGTATTTTTATTTACTTGCAATGAACATCAAAAATAAAATCAAAGAAACAAACAATTCCACTTACAATAATATAAAAAAGATTACATACTTATGAATAAATTTAACAAAAGAAGTGTAAAACTTACTCTGGAAATTCAAAAATTTAGTTAAAAGAAATGAAAGCACAACTACATAAACAGAAAAACAACCCAAGTTCCTGGATTAGAAGGCTTAATATTGTAAAAATGGCAACATCCCCTAAACTGATCTGCAAGTTTCATATAATCCCTATCAAAATCCCAACTGATGTCTGATCCTAAAATTGATATTGAAATGCAAGGGTCACAGAATAGGTCAAACAATCTTGAAAATTACGAACAAAGTTGGAAGACAAACTCATACTTCTTGACTTTGAGAAGAGGGTATTGAGAGTGAAGATGAAATGTCCCTTCTACACTGTGGTCATGGATTTTAAGTGATTTCAGCCAGTGCAGCTCTGTTTATCCAAGCACCTCCACACAGGAAGGGTGAGGAAATGAAGCGTCTGATAGTTTGGGTTAAAACTGTTTGGATTACCAAATAATCCACGGGTATATATTTGACTCTGACTTTCTTCTACCTGTTAAATCATGTTCTTATGCTTTTTTTTTTTTTTGTCTATATCAGAAAAACAAATCACCCATATCACTCCTTAATCCAGGCTAGATATAATGGCATCTCCAACATTCTTCCTCTCTCTCTCCTTTTCTCTTTCTCACATTCCATTCTTTACCTTGCTCCATTCTTAGGTAGGATTTCCATAAATGAATATCATCCAGTCACACACAGTGTTTTGCCCAATGCTGCTATCAGATCTGGTTCTTTTCAACAGCGTGTACTCTTTCACTGGCACATGTCAGATGTGATTCCTACCCAAGCCTATTGACCCCTCCAAGAAGCCATCTCAGTATCTATGCTTAAATGTCAAAGTCATTCTCTTCAGTAGCCATACTCTGTGGATGCCTGGTGGATAGGTGGATATTGTGCTTGATGCCTTCATCTTCTGGTTATTCCTCAGCATTTGTGCCCCTCCTCCTCCATTGTCCTCCAAAGTGGGTTTTCCACAGTATTCAATTTTGTCTTGTTTATTTTTTCCTTCTCTCCAAATTCCCATTTCAGTGTCTATATATTTTGGTTTCCAACTTTTTGATCAGGTCTTTGACTCCTCTGACAAATACAAGTGACTTCAAATAAAAGCCAGGAGTTTGAAGAAAGAGACAAGTAGTGAAATGTATATACACATTCCATGCTGCCCTCAGTGGAGGGAAGCAAATCTGTAACTTCAGATTTCTGTGTTTAGCAAATTTGTTTAGCATGCAGGAAACATTGGCTATGGAACCCAAGTATAAATCAAGCCATATTGACTCAAGGGCCAAACTAAAATAAAATATATATACATGTGTATATCTGTGTGTTTGTATGTGTAACTTTGATTACATGGGAAGATTTTCAACATAGAAATTGTGAAAAGAAAAACAGTCCCTAACCATGTGAAATAAAATTCTCATACAGTAATAAAATAGTGTAAACAAATATGCAGGCTCTAAAACATAGAAATTCTTTTTAAAAAAAGAATTCCATTAAATACGCAGCTACATTCATACTCAACCACACCCATGCTTCAGTTAGATTTTGGAAAATTGTCTGGCTTATTTCTTTTAACTGTATTTGACTTCAATGTCTTTTCTTAACGTTCAGAAGCTTTTTAAAAATACCAATTCCTTTAGTAAGCATTGAATTTGTAGTGGGTCATTCTATATTTTAATATCAGTCACACTAAACAATCACTGAAGAATCTGAGCCAGTCATTTGATCCCCAAGTCCCAGCTCTACATAGGATCAAAGTCTTGTTTTAAACTCTTATTATTAAATGAATAAAATAAGGCCTACATTTCATCAATATAATTTTCTTAATATTTTCAGTGCAGTATGTTCACACAGATGTCCTTACACATAGGCAATTGATGCTTGATTTAGTGACTTTCACATTACGTATTCAATAAGTAGTTGCAGAACTGATTTTAGCTGTTTCAACCTTTTCTTCAATGCCTCAAATTTCTTTAACAAAACACAGTGCTTAACTAGAGGCAAGGCTTAAAATCTAAGCACCTCTTGAAATGTAAAACATTGACTTAAATTTGTATAATGATTAAATGACCTTCTTTCTAAACTAGATATTGTTAGACAAGTGAGGTCACTAAGTTTTGAGATAGGAGTAGTTCAATATGAGATGAGACTGCTTCATTCTTGCCACAAATAGATGATCTTTCCAAGGTTGGATCTGTTTTGTAAGTACATATTGGATTCAAGAATTATTCTCAAAAAGTAATTGTCAACATTTATACATCTAAAAACATCATAAGAAAAAAACTGCCCTGGCTGCTGTGGCTCAGTGGATTGAGCGTTGGTCTGAGAGCCAAGTGTTACTAGTTTGATTCCCTGTCAGGGCACTAGGTTGCACACCAGGTCCCCAGTTGGGGGCGCGAGTGAGAGGCAACCACACAGTGATGTTTCTCTCCCTCTCTTTCTCCTTTCCCCTCTCTCTAAAAATAAAATAAACAAACAAACAAACAAACAAACAAATTATTTTTTTAGAAAAGAAAAAGAAAAAACTAAGTAAATAAAGTAGAAAAAATATTCTCTAAACTACACATGTGAAACAGAGTTTGTATCAACAGGAAAAAAAAACCCTAATTAAGAAATAAATATAAAAACATGATCGGGCGGAGATAGTAAAGTATTCAATATTCATAATGATTCAAGGACTGCAAATACTGGTCAAAATGTAAAATTAATATAGCCTTTCCTAAGGATAGTCAAAAATATGTATGAAGTTCCTTATGAATAGTCATTTTTAACCAAGTAATCTTCTGCATAGGACTCCTAAGGAACGATTCAGAATGTGCATAGAGATTTGTATTCAAGGAGGATCATTTCAAGATTATTTATGAATCATAATTGAAAAGCTAACATGTCCCAAAATGGAAAATAAATAAATAAATAAATAAATCACATTCAAGACTTATTTGTCCAAGACAGCAACCAATTCCTTAACAGGGGTTAAGTACTCACTCCATACTCTCAAAGCAGGTGCTCAGTGAAGAATAAAGGTGTATTTAAGCAATGAATAAGGGAGAAAGTAAGTGAGAGAGGTCACCTTGAATTTTTCAGACTTGAGGAGAGACATGACTGAAGCATTCAGCCAGACAGACTATGAGGCTTCATAGTACTTCTTGCTTCAACATGCTGACCCAAGGAAAGTTCATTGCAATCATGAGACATACCTGTTTTCTTTATCACAAGAGCATCCATATACAGATGATCTCAAACTTACAATGGTTCAAATTACAATTTTTCAACTTTACAAAGGGGCAAAAGGGATACACATCCTGTAGAAACCATAGGTTAATTTTAAACTTTGATCGTTTCCCCAGCTTGTGCTATATGGTATCATATGATGCTGGGTAGCAGCAGGTCCCTGCCAGACACGCAACTCAACAGTGAATATTGTTGCCAGCAGTTTTTGGATGTTGTGTTTTTGCATCCCATGAGAAGAAGAGAAAGGCAATTACTCTTGAGATGAAACTCAGGATAACTACCCACTATAGGCTAATGTAAGTGTTCTGAGCACATTTAAAGTAGGCTTAGAGTAAGCCAACATGTTTGATAAGTTGGGTGTATTAAATGAATTTTTGACTTAATGGTATTTTCAACTTAGGGTGGGTTTATTGGGACATAACCCCACTGTAAGTCAAGGAGCATCTTTTTTTTAATTTTATTGTTGTTCAATTACAGTTGTCCCGATTTTTCCCCTATTGCTCTCCCCTGCCCTGCTCACCCTCTGCTCCCACAGTCAATGCCCCCATATTTTTCCTAGTTCACCCCATATGCTCCCAGTTTATGCCTTCTCTCCTTATGTAAGTCTTAAATGTTCCCCCTTTTCACCTCCAAAAGTTTTAGGGAATAAATTAAATGTTTACCCTATCTGTTTATGGCTCTGGTTCTGGTTCCTAAGCTGAAAGTCTACTACAAAAATTAAGACTTGGTAGATGAAGATCAAATTTTTCAAGTAGGATGAAAATTTTGGCCCCCTCTTTCTTGATTTAATTAATTAAATGTATGATATATGAGAGACTAACCTTGAAGGATTAAAGAAAACATTCAATGTGCATATAAACCACTTACCATTTACATGAGGTTTTTTAAAGGTCATAAAGTGTTTTTTATTGTGTTCATATTTTCTTCAACTAAACTGAGACCTTTTTGGAGTACCATTATTCTTACTTTTTGTACCCCTTCATTATAGCACTTAAAACAGTTCTCTGTCCTCAGTGGGCATGCAATAAATTCTACTGTGAAACCACTGAGGGCCTGAGGGTTTTAATTTGCTTTTTGATTAAGGGTGTTCTTCCTCTTGACTCCTATCAGATCATCACAGACATGTGAAGGGATGATATTGATTAGAGTGCTAAATGGGAAGTGGTATCACAAAAACCCAGTTGAATTGTAAGATTCACTTTTATGTCTTTGGCTCAGTTGTCCATGGATACAGCTCGTCTGAATTAGATGTGTCTGAAAATTCAATTACCCCAAATGGAAACATCTGGATCCTTCTTTCTTCCTTTAATCCTTTGTCCTGGTGACTTTAACAGACAGTCCATATCCCTTGTTGGTTTGGCAGGAAACATATAAGGGCATAGTTAGAAGTGGGGGTAGCTTCTTAAAATGATTCCTTGTCTGTTTTTTCAGTCTCTGTGGCCACATTCCCCCTCTAGATATTAGGAGCACAGATTTTTATCAAAGTGAAGACCTAAGGAAAAAAGTGATTGTAATTCCCTATTTTATAGCAGGAGGAATTTAGAGTGAGGCAAAATGAAAGGGGCTACTCAAAGATACATACATAATGCAGTAGAGTTGTCATCTTTATTGTTGTTCTTCTTCTTCTTCCTGATTCCCAATCAGAACCACTTTCCATTATACCAGGTTCCAGATACTGACTGAATATTAGCTATTGCCTCATTCCAATCTGTGAGACAGGTACTGGGCTGATTTTAACCCAGTTAAATTAAATTTGAGTAAGACACAAGAAGGATTAAAAAAATAATAATAATCCCTGACATCTTTAGTAGATGCCAAGGGATAAAATTAACTTCTTTTTGGATAAAAGATTTTTGACAAACTCATAAAGAATGTTTTCATGTGTTCATAAACTGGAATCAGGGAGACTAAGATCTAACAAAGGAGATCATGGCCCAGATCATGAGCCATCATGTGCCTCTCATCCCTGCCCAGAGTCCTTTTCATTAGAAATGGATAGTTCTGGGAACAAAGAATAAGGGAGAGGTAGACAAACATTTGGCCTATGATTTTAGTTTTAACTTAGGAAAAGCAGGGAATATGTAGGGGATATTTAGATTAGCTGAATACCTAGTGTTCTGAACTGAATGAAGCAATTTTGATATTTTGGGCAAGCTATGACCTCATGCAGTGGAGAGGCTACATCATACTACTAACCAAGAGAAGCAATGTTTACATTAGCTATCACCTGTCTATTTAATCCTGTTTTGGATATAAATTCTTATATTTTCTTCCCCCAAAAAATGTTCAGTGGCATTTCACAAATTAAAAAATACATTTGTTTCATGCATAGTTATTTTAAAAATCTTTACTGAATTAGCTACTCTTAGGTGTAAGCTGATCTTCCTCCAATCTCTTAGGGCTCAGATATGATGCTAGGGTTGTGAAGGAGGATCACATGACATGAAGGAAATAAAATCCAGGGTGAACAAGGCATGAAACAGAGGCCCCTTCCATGAAGTCAGAGGAAGAGGGCAAGAAGGGAGATTTGGGATTGGGGGAGAGTTATAGGAAGTAAATCAGGAAAGGCAAGAGGAGGTGGGACACAGGAGTCCCTTCTCCAGTGTTTGACCTGCAGAATGGTGGAGACAGGACATTAGATAAGCTGGGAAGAGAGGCTGAAAGCAGAGGTGTGCCTGTCCTGCTTCTTATTTGGTTCCCTGGGGGGAATCCCTGAGCTGGGTGGCCTAGGTCAGCATTGGACGGGCCTAGTAGTGTCTTTAAAGGGAGTGAAGGTGTCTGGCCAAAAAAAGAACCACCTCCCTATCTCTCATGTAGACAACCCAGAAGATTCCATATGCTCCCACAGAGGACAGATGGTAAAGGGATGATAAATTGAAATCCAGAAAGCCTGTCATGGTGTCTACCATAAGAAGTGAAGGAGCCTTACACAAAACTTACAGAGTCAACTAACTACCTGAGACCAGGAACTAGATGGAGGATATGCAAGGTGCGCAGCAAGAACCTCCTCATAGAGAACCTAGGTGGGGCCGAGACAGCAGAGAGAGGCAACTTGATATGTGTGTATTTATAAGCCACAGATTTCATGGTGGGTACCTTAAGAACATTTGCAATATTAATATCTGAGAGCAGAATGAATTTAATTTTGTAACTATTTAATATATATTCTGTATTTGGTAGCATAAAGTTTATGGTCCCAGAAAAGTGAAAATAGTCCAGAAGTCCTAGTTGCTGCCAAGTTGCAAGGCCACTATCTACCGGTAATTTGCTCAAATTTCAGGCACATGGTTCTTGAATTCACTGACACTTTAAGAAGAAAGTGTCAAATGCAATTTATACATTGTGATAAAGAACGTACGATTTCTCAATATTACTACAAATTCCTGTTGGTGTTCGGCTCGGAACTGAAAGTTTCTAGAGAAGTATACAGAAATCTAAAACAAAGATTTTTATTTACAAATTATTTTCAGTGTCCTAAAAGCTTTTTCATCTTGGAGATAATTTAGATCAATGGTCCAGGAAACACAACACATAGGGGTTGGAAAGGTTATGAAAACATTTTTAGAGGAAAAACTGTAAGGTCTGATTATTATCCAAGAATTTTAAAGAAAGATGACAATTGAAGAAGTTATGTAGTCCAACCCAGCATTGTCCAACAGAGATATAATACAAGCCACATATGTAATATAAAATTTTCTAGTGGCCACATTTAACAAGCAAAAAGAAACAGGTAAATTAATCCTAATAATATATTTTATTGAGTTCAATATGGCCAAAATATATACCATTTCAACACATAATCAGTATAAAAAATTATTAATGAGGTGTGTTACATTATTTTTCTCAGGATCCAGTGTGTGTTCTACACTTACATTATATCTCAATATGGAGACCGAATTTTCAATGGTTAAAGTGAAATATAAAGCCAAAATAATAAATTGTGTTAAACAAACAAACAAAATGTTACATTGCTTCTGTTTAAATTTAAAATACTTAAAAATTTAAATACTTAAAAGTTTAGTTCCTCAATCACATTAGCCACATTTCAAATATCAATAGCTACCAGTGGCTTCCCTGTTAGACAGTACATGTCCAAACTGACATTGAGCACATTGATGTAAATTGAATGAATGATTGTACAGCCTTCCTGAGTTCCACAGATTACTGGTTGCTACTTTCATTTTTTTTCACTGGACAATTATTTAAAACTAATTAGATATGGCAGAGAGAAAGAAAGAAAGGAACAAAAGAGTTTGGGAGGGAGCCACGAGGAGAACCAGGATTCCCTATACAGAGTTGAGATTACCAAGAAAGAAGACTTGGTTCAGGAGGAAAGATAATAAATTTAGAAGCTATGAAAGGTCCCTTCTGTGAGGAATGAGACTCTGTGAATCACTAGCACCTGTAGAATTTGCCATCAGAATTGCTTGTATCTCTTGGTTCATGGGGTCCAATGGCTTCTCACAATCCTGCCCAATGTGTCCTGGATCAAAGTCAGACTCTAGCTGTGCTGTGTTATGATTTTGCTTGCCTAAGCCCTGATTGTCAGGATGGTGGTAAGGACTTCACACCCACCTATTTTCTCATAGCTGCTTTGAACTCTAAATTGCAACTTTTGCCACACTTGACCATGAGTTTCCACTTCTGACCTTGTTCTAACCTATGGCCCAGTCCATCCACTTGGACTCCAAATCATGCTGTGTCACCAGTTCACCTGGATACTCAGCATCTGTGGTGGGCAGCCTCCAAATTGACCCCAATAATCCCCACCCCATCCCCCAATATCAATGCCCTATGTAATCCGCTCCCTTAAGTGTCAGTGGGACCTGAGTGATTCACTTCTAACCAAAAAAAATACAGCTGAAGTGATGGAATATAAATTCTTCTGATATTACGTAACAAAAATACTGTGGCTTCCATCTTGTGTACCCTTTCTTACTCTCTCATTTATTCTGGAGAAAGCCAGCTGCAATATTGCAAACTGCCTTATGGAGAGGCCCACATGGCAAAGAACTGAGGAAGTCTAAGTCCAACAATCCATGAAGATCAGAATTCTGCCAACAACCACGAGTGAAGTTGGAGGCAGAACTTCCTCCAGTCAAGCCTTCAGATGAGATCTGATCTCTAGTCAACACTTTGCAGCTTGTGAGATACCTCAAGGCACACAGCTAAGCTATATCCAGATTTCTAACCCTCCAAAACTGTGTTTTAGACTAAGTATTGGAGTAATTTTTTAAAGCAATAAATAACTGAAAGAGCATGAAATCCTAATTGTGCTTATAGAAAACACATGTTAACTATCCTATCTAGGATGAATTGAATATTGTACATTTTAAGTGATTACAATATATTCAAACCAGAATGTCTACAAGATATTTGGTAATAATAGATCTGGAGCCTACGGCAAGGAGAATGTAACTCCTCAACATCCAGGTTATAAAGGAAGTCATGACAATGTGTCAATGTCTTTGAAGACTTTGAATGTAAGTAAGAAGCACTTGACAGGTGGATGAGGGGGATAATTTCCTCTCTTGTGAGTCTCACTAATGATGTTACAGAACCCTTGGGCTGCTCCAATTGAAAACAAACCCACGGGCTCTTTAGTTAGGGGTCCAATTGCCCGCCGCCAGAATTACAACTCTTAATACTTTAGTTGAGTGAAAAGAAAATTGTTTATTTAATAGTTACACATATCCTTGCCTCCCCCCTACCAAACCTAGCCAGTTTTAGGAAGGTCAGAAACACCATTTCCCTACTTCCCAAACACAGTTCAGCTTTACCAGTGGCTGCCAATCATTCAATCTGATTGGGGAGGTCCTTTCTGTGCTGTGGTGTCCTTCAGCTCTCAATACAAAACCGCCAGGATTCTCAGCCTCCTTGCGAACTGTCTTTTTTCTGTAAACCGCGTGGATCTCCTCTCCTTCTCCAGAGCACCCCTGCGAACACCCGCCAGCGAGGAAGATAGCCCCAAGGTGCGCCCCCCCTAAAGTGTTCGCAGCTGCCTATATATCCCTGACTGCGTCCTCTGACGCATGGGTGTTGCCAACAGTTCTGACCATTCACAGAACCCCACGTAGGCTCTGTGTGCTTTCCATACAGTCCCCTGGTTCAAGACTCCTCCCACCCACCTGAGGCCTTGGAAGCATCCAAGCAATTTACATAATGAAAGACACCAGCCATCAGCCTCAGGCGTGTGGAGGCATTCTGAAAGCTGCTTCCTTCTCCCCATCCCCCAGCCGCAAACTCCAGGGATTTTTGGACTCCCCTGTTTCTGTAACAGTGAGAGAGTAGGAACCTGATGAAAAATATTTGGGGAAATTTAAAAACATACGCATGGCCTCATCAGAATCTCCAGGAACAAGGAATCATGCACATTTTTCTAAGTTCTAATAGAGCGGAACTTAAAAACATATTAGTCTCGGACTTCCGGCCAAGATGGAGGCTTAGACGGACACGCTAGGTCTCCCTCTACAACCAGATAGGAATACAACTACTTCAAAACAAAGGATAACTAGAAATTCCAGAAAATAAAGCTACACGGAAGCCCAACACATGAAGTTATAAACCAGCGGTGCCATTTGGGCAGGTAAGAGTTAAAGAAGGCAAAGCTGTCTGCGGAGCAGCGGCAGGGGCGGGGCGGCGAAAAAGCCCGGAGGCTTGGCGCGACTCCAATCAAGCCCCTGCCGGTGCGCGGCTCCGGCTCTGGGGAGCAGTCGCAGCATCGCCTTGAACAGTGAGGCCCAGGGGCGCGGGAGGACGGATCCCGGTCTCCTAGCGGAATAACTGTGTGTATCCATTTTGGACCCCCGCCCCCAAAGAAAGAAAGCACCACAGGGCTACGAAATAGGTCGCAGACAGGCGCCGGGCGCTGACTTGTGACGCCAAAGGGCGCCGGTCGCTGGGTCATTACGAGTACACAGGCACCGCCCCCGACAGCCAGCCCAGGAAAACAAAACGCATCTGTCAAAATGAGGCAAACAACTATAGAGATCCCGGTGGTGCAGCTCACCAGACAGCAGATAGAGAACCTGACAGATGAACAGATAAGAAACCTGTCAGAGGCTCAGTTCTGGGCCATTGTTATCAGGTGGCTTACAGAATTCACAAAAGAGCAGGAAAAAGATATGAAAGAAGCGAAAAACTTTCATAACGAAAGGAACAAAACCACGTACGAGACAGATGGTGAGGAATCCAGAGTTCATTTCAACAAACTGGAATATGGAGAAGGAAGAAGCAGTCAACCAATGCAGCGAGAGGAAATAGGAAGCAACAATGAGACGATCAGAAACCTCTGGGACAGCTATAAAAGGCCCAACATAAGAATCATTGGTTTGCCAGAGAATGAGGAAGATGAACTAGAACTTGAAAAATTGAGTGAAAACATAATAAAGGAGAACTTCCCAGACTTGGGGAAGGGAATAGACCTGCAGGTCCAGGAAGCAAGGAGAGTTCCCAAGAGACTGGACCCAGGGAGAACCACCCCAAGACACATTATAATCAAAATGTCAAAAATTAAAGATAAAGAGAGAATCTTAAAAGCAGCAAGAGAGAAGAAAAGAATTATGTACAAAGGGGTCCCAATTAGACTATCAGCTGACTTCTCAAGGGAAACCCTACAAGCAAGAAGGAACTGGCAAGAAATATTCAAAGTAATGAAAATCCAAAACCTACAACCACGAATACTCTATCCAGCGAAATTGTCATTCAGAATAGAAGGACAGAGAAAGTGTTTCCAGGACAAAATAAAACTGAAAGAGTTCATTAGATCCAAACCACTGTTATATGAGAAGTTAAAGGGACTGGTTTAAATAACAGAAGATAGGGAGATGAAACAAAGGCAAACGAAACAGGCAACGAGAGTGGAAAAGGAACTGTGGGTAAGGGAAGCATAGTGGGGGGAGGTCAACAGGGAGGGGGAGTGGGGAGAGGGAGGGAGATGATATAGGAATTGGGGATCATGGTAGGAGGGAATGGAATAGACAGAGGTTGGGAGGAACTGTATGCACAACTAATGGACATAATCTAAAAGGGGGGGACAACTGGAGGGAGGGGGCCACCGGGTGGAGGGGAGCAGAGGGAAGGGAAATTGGCACAAATGTAATATTTTAATCAATAAAACACATTAAATCTGAAAAAAAAAAAAAAAAAAAAAAAAAAAAAAAAAAAACATATTAGTCTCTTGCACAGAATTCCATATGGGCCAGGTCTGTAGAGGTTTAATACACCCAAGTTTTCCAGAAGGCCTCCATTTATTACAACCAACCCACTAATAAGCCAGTGTCATGGCACAGAAGAGAACCACCAAGAACTACCAGGATAAATGTCCTTCTTTTGTCTTAAAATTATCTTCTGTCATGAATTGCCATGCTGCTCAAGTCCCCCAGTCTGATACTTCTTGAGAATCATAAGCCAGAACTATGTTAGATAATAAGAGTAAAATTAGACATTTTTTCTTTGTTGGACTTTATTGGGATTGCATCGAGTGATTCCACAGTCATATGGCAGCCTTCTTGGTTGAGATATACAAATATATGTCAGGCTAAGGAAATGCCCATCTAGTCCTATTTAAGAGATTTTTAAAAATTAAGAATGAACATTCAGCACCTTTGGAGATTATTATAAGAGTTTTCCTTTCATCAATACGCATTGTACTGTGAAAAGCTGACATAAGTGGAGCCATTTTAAAATGAAGCCAGGGCAGTCATTCCAGGGGAACTACATGCACATCTTGCTCCTTGAAACTTTGGGATATTTGAACTGGGCAAAATGACCTTTGGATTGGGCCAAATCAACACTGTCTTACAAAAAATTGTCTATATAACTAAGAGGAAAGCAGACATCGTGACCATAGGACTATTGATTATGGACACTCTTTCTGAAGATAGAATCAGTAATCAGTCCATGAACTGCTAAAGAATAACTCAATTTGTTAGCACCAATAGAAATTTCTTCCCTCTATTTATTATTTCCTTCCTTTCTCATAAAAACTCATTGACTTCACCCTGTAATTTGGGTATAATTTGAGTTTCTACCTGATTCTATGCCCCTGAATTACAATTCTTTGAACTCAAATAAATGCTTCTTTCCTCTCACTTTGGCTTTTTACTTTTAGGTTAACAATATATATTAATGAATTATAAGTAGATGATTTTTATATTTAAATTGATCATAGTATAAAGAATAATATACTCTTTTATTTTGTTTGGTAATTTAAGATTTTTTAAAGTATATTTTGTTGACTATGTTGTTACAGTAGTTTCAATTGTTTTTCCCTTTGCTCCCCTCTTCTCAGTATCCCCCTTCCCTCCAGCAATCTCACCCCCCTTAGTTCATGTCCATGGGTCATGCATATACAGTCTTTGGCTTCACCCTTTTCTATATTATTATTAACTTCCCCCTGTCTATTTTGTATTTACCAGTTATGCTTCTTAATCCATGCACCATTTCCCCATTTCTCCTCTTCCCCCTTATTCAAGAATTTTAATGCAATTTATAACAGACTGATCTGTATTTTTCTTTTTCAAAAATATGTGTGTGTACTCAAGTGAAGGTGAGAAGAGAGAGGGATAAGAAGCAAAAGGAGACCTTAGCATGTGTAAGTTAAAAAAAAATTGGGAGGTGAGCACACAATGGAGTATACAGATATTGTATTATTCAACTGAAAGTTATATAATGTTATTAACCAATATTACTCCAATAAATGTAATTAAAATTTAAGTATTTTTAAGTACAAATAGAGTAGACCAGAACTCAGCCTTCTCTCCCTCTCTCTGTCTCTCTGTGTCTCTCTGTCTGTCTGTCTGTCTGTCTCTCTCTCTCTCTCTCTCTCTCTCTCTCACACACACACACACACACACACACACACACACACACACAAAACCATGCCCCTTCCAAGAATCCTCTAAGAAAGATGTTCAGAGCAGTTGGAAAACATTTGTTTTTTTTCCAAATTCTCATTTGCAAACAAAGAACTGAGTCCTAAAAATATTAAGTGCTTGCCCAAGTTCATGTACCTGGTCTCTCCTTGCTAACAGTATGTAAAAATTGAAAGGGAATAGGTCCTTGAGGGAAAGCTAGTGTAACTTTATTTAAGTTGGAGAAAGACTGACTGGTCACTTCATTATAGTCTGCAAAATGATGAAGGGGATTCAAATAAGCAATGACAAGCTGTCCTTTTCAATTCTCTTTCTGGATAGGAGAAGTAAAATGGCTTTAATTAATTCAAGAGGGATTTAGGTCAATAGTAAGAATTTCCTGAATGAACAGATTCCAAGACAATAGAACGGGCTGCCAAAGGAAGTTAGGAAGAGCTTTTTGTGAAGCTCTTAAGAAAAGTGCAGGCTGTTGGTTTTCTGCAATGACTTCAGTACTGTTTGGTTGAACCAGATAAAACTGCTGACATTGAAACTGTTTTTACCTATAAAACAGCAAATTCATGTAGATCAACTTAACACATGGAAGTAAGTAGGTAGGCTTAGCCCTAGAGGACATTTTGTCTTCATTTTAGCCTTTAATTTTCCTCTACCTCTATAGAATGTACAGGATGGAAACAGGCTTATTTAAGAAGGTCAGGATTGAAAGCTTAAAGAAGACTTTTGCCTAAATTAAACTCTTGGCATTAAAAGCCAGGGTTACCAGTATTCTGGCAACCAATAGTTCCAGAACTGGTAAAGTATGTTGAAAATGAAGTGTTAAAATTCATATTTTGGATGTGAATGTCCTTATGGTACCGAGATATGCCTTCTCACGAGGTCTTTGGCAATTGAGGACTTCGGGCCACTGTCAACTGCAATGACTCTACTGACAAGATTTGGTTTAAATGCTCATCCAGTAGGTTAGCACTCTCCTCATTTTTGGGTCAAGTGCCATCAAAAGAGTAGTTGTGCAGGAACTTTCCCCATGGCCATTGGCTCTGGGCCATTGTGTATAAATTACTGTTAAGCTTTGACATTACTGACTATATAAATTTTTTCAGCCCAACTCTGCTGTGATTTCTCCTATGTAGCTGTACTCTGATCAGTTTCCATTCCAAAAAAACCTAAAAAGTTAGGTTCCTAAGAATGATAGAAACTGTTAAAAGAATCAGACTGGGCATACTAAAGGAGTGGGGTTTTCTCCCAAATGAAAATGCACAATGAACTATTTGCCTGGAACAAATACAAAAGGACTAAAAATAACCACCCACCCCCCCAATTTTGTTTACTCATCTTAATGGATAAATAATATCTGAAGGGAATTAAAACCCAATACATCCCTGACATGTAAGCAAGAAACTCCACATTTGCCATTTGCAATGGCCCTAAAGTAGTGCAACCATACTTCCCATAGGGATTCCCAAATGTTGCCATTCACTCTGTTCTTATGCTCTTGCATGTCTTCACCACCCATTGTTATAACTATATAACTTAGCATTTAATCCAATTAAGTGGTGTTCATGTGTGCATTTTAACTTCTCCCTCACCACAATCTCATTCATACACTCAGTGACCTTTACTTCTACACTTTTATGAGTATAGCGACCGTCAGCATAGAGAGTCTAAGTCTCTATGCACCTCAGTGCTTCATCTGTAAATGAGATCTGAAATTCCTACTCACAGTGCTCACTGCACTCACAGTATCTTGCACAAATCAGACACTTAGGGACTTCCTGGTTGCTTCCTTGACCTTTTGTAGCCAACATGGATTCTAGCGCTTCCCTGGACACAGATGCTGAACTCATCATGCTCCCCACCCCCATGCACACAGCCAGACTTGTGTTCCCCATCCAGTCTCTCAAGCTAGAAACCTCAACTTCAACCTTTCCTTCCCCATCTGCCATATCTGATGAGTCACCAAAGCCTGCCAATTTTACCTTTTATCTTCACATTTTTTTATCATATCTGCTCCAGGCCCCCTTTGGTGTCATTACTTCAGTTCAAGCCTAGTTTACTGCAACCTCCTCTAAAATGACTACCATTCTCTCTAAATTAAAGACTGGATAAGGTCACTTTCCTGCTTAAGACTATTCAGGGACTTCCCATAACACACAAGTTCCTGAAGGGTCCTGCAAGGCCCTACAAGATCTATCTTTGGCCCACTCTCTTGATTCATTTCCCACCTCTCCCTGTTTCAGTTTGTAATTCAACAAAACCACACCACTTATGGTACACTCACACACCTCCCTCTCCCCTCACCCCAAACACTTCCCCACTCCCTGACTTTGCTCAGGTTCTCCTCTTCCTAGAACCTTTACCACCTCACTCACACCTTCCCTCCTTGCCTGCCTCACTCTGATTGGTTCTCTCAGACTCAACTCGAGCAAGTTCTTTCTGAGCCTCTCTCTGCTCCCAATCAGACTGGGTTGGGTATACCTCCTCTGTGGTCCAATAACGCCCTGTGCACATATCTATCATTGTGTTATTCCTGACACCTGATACCCCTTGCCCTCATTTCCACCCCATCACCTAGTGCTGTCAATTCTATCTCCAAAACATATCTTTGATCTGTCCATGTCTTTCTCTACCCACTGCTCATAACTAATTTGAGTGTCATCTCCCACCTGACCCCTTTGGCAGTCTTTCCACTCATCTTCCCAATTCCATTGGCCCCTCTTCTGCTGAGTAGCAGCCAGAAGTATTTTTTAAAAGTCATATTTATAGATCCTGTAAGTCCCCTGTAGAGACTTCTTTATTAACTTTTCTACACTGACAATAATGTGGCCGCCCCAGGCTCGGAATGCTCTGGCCCTGCCCCTCTCTCCGGTCTTAGCTCCTATTATTCTCTCTCACTCACCAAGCTCCAGCCTTAGGATTCTCAAACCAGACAAGCTCATTCTTGCCCAGGGTCTGAGGGACAGGCTGCTCCCTCTGCCTAGATAGTTTGTCCCCTAACTTTTTGTGTGTCGAACTCTTACTCATCTGTCAGGCCTCAGCTGAAATATCATTTTATCAAAAAGGCTTTTCATGTCCCCAATCTCACTTAGATCCTCCTAATCTCACTTATAGTACCAGCTATGTTCATTCATAAACGTGATCACAGTCCTTAATTATATGTTTATTTGTTTAATGCCTCTCTTATCACACTCTAAGCTCCACAAGGAGTAGATACAGGCATGGTTTTGGTTTTGTTTTGTTTCTAACTTCTCTATAGCTAGCACCCACCACAGGCAATACAGAATGCCTGAATGAATGAATTGTATTTACAATATTATTTTTAAATATCTCTATTAGTGCCTATTTCCCCCCACTAGTGTTCCTTATGCATAGCATTACATGTCACATAAAGATATTTAACACATTTTATTTAATAAATGCCCAACAAATGTGTTCATTAATTAAGAACTGATTTATTATGAATTACATTTACTTGAGAAATTCTAAATTTTAAAAATATATTCTTTATCACTTTAGGTAACTTTATTCCATATTTATGAAATTAGCCTTAAATAATAGTTTTATGCATTCTTTTAAGAGAGAGATGAACACATACATATTTCTAGGAAAGTTATCTCAATATATTTTTTAAATTTCTAATTTCTAACTGTGTTATATAAAGGATTTCCTAAAACATCTAGCCTATTCATCTGCTTCTAAAAGGGCTTTGTTAATAATATTTTAGGTTGATAGTCACCTTCTGTATCCTAAAAGTTTTCTGCTGAAAAGTCTATTATAGTAAAGAAATTTTTCTCCATGTGTCTCTTCTAAACTATCACTAGTGTCCTCAGTTTACAAAATTGTTCATTACACATTCTTCAATTTTATTATATGACTGTATTTTAAAATTGTTTATAACACATTTTTAAAGTTCCAAAATGGCATACTTAAATTAAGATACTATCCCAGGAACTGATCTGAGATTAAAATTTTCAGATTGGGGGGAGAGGGGAATTCTCCCTAGAAATTTTTAATTTGAAATGGGAAGAAAAAAAATAATATATGTCATATCAATGAAAGGTTCCTAAAGCAGTACACACAAGTAAAGCTTGAATATACAAACACAATAAAAAATCACTATGATGAATGAAGTGTCTCATTAAGTTAAGTGTCTTCAAGCAGCAGGAGTTCAAGTCCCCTCTGGATACACTTATCTGGAACTGCTGTTGCAACCTGTTCTCCCAAGAAGCATCCAATTAGGCCCTCTTCCTTCTACCTTCACATGTAGACTATTAGTTCCACAATTATTCTCCTTGGCCTTCATCTATAGAAATGTCTAACAGTTGCCTTAACAGTTGAATATTTCATTGCCCTTGCAAAATCCAATTCCATTCAAAAACCCCTTGTTTTATTTGTGGTGCACACAACTTTCTGCCTTTGGGGAAAAAAAAGGAAGTTCTGATACATGCTACAATGTGGATGAACCTTAAAGCCATTAAGCTGAATGAAGTAAGCCAGTCGTAAAATACCGTATGATTCTACTTATATGAGGTATATGTCTAGATTAGTTAAATTCACAGATACGGAAAGTAGAATGGTGGTTTCCAGGGGCTGAGGAAAGGTAGAAAATGGGGAGTTAGGGTTTACTAAGTACAGAATTTCGGTTTGGGAAGATAAAAAAAATCTGGAGATGAATGATGGTATGGCTGCAGAATAATATGAATATACTTAATGCCACAGAACTGTACTCTTAAAAACTGTTTAAATGATAAATTGATGTTATTATATTTTTACCACACACACAAAAAAAGAGATAGTACTGGGTTTCTATATGCCTTTTAGTGAGCTTTCCTTACTGTTAACATTCTACATAACCATAGTACAATGATCAAAACTAAGAAAAGAACATTAGTATAATACTATTAATCAAACTAAAGATTTTACTCATACCAGTAGTTCCACTAATGTTCTCTTTTTCTGTTCCAAGATTTAGAATATAAAACCTTTTTGTAACAAAAACAAAATCATGAAAATACTTTATAAAAGAATTGTAATTTTGTTTCTTAAAAACTAAAACCCCTGCCTTAACCAGTGTGACTCAGTTGGATGGGCATCATTCACAAAGCAAAAGGTCGCTGGCTTGATTGCTGGTCAGGGCACATGCTTGGGTACCTGGTTGGGGTGCATATGAGAGGCAATTGATTTATGTTTCTCTTTCTCTCTTTCTTCCTCCCTCCCCCTTTCTCTAAAAATAAATAAAGCCTTTAAAAACTAAAACCCCTATTATTATATTTTAAATATCTTCAAATTTACTAAAAACATGGTTCGGGAATTTATATATTGTATTAAACAAGTATGTCTTATTTTATACAATAGAATTGTAGTTGATAACTGAATAAAGGCAGCTGGCTCAAAGTACCATATCAGTTACGATTAGGTTATAACTAGGATTAAAATTAAAAAATAAAACTGGATAAAATGATATAGTTGTTTATTTCTCTGTCATATAGAAGTCCACAGGTGTGTGGTCCAGAGATACACGGAAGCTCCTGGTGCCAGGAGGTCCAGCCTCCTCTACCTTGTTGTTCTGTATGCGTGGCTTCCATACCCAAGATCATGACCCATGAGAGCTGCTGGAGCTCCACCCATTACATCCATATTCCAGGCAGCAAAAGGAGGAAAGTAAGGCAATAAGATTTCTCCCACTCGCATTAAGGACAATATCTAAACTTGCACTTCTGGGTACATTCCATTGGCCAGCCATAGCTGAGTCATGTGGCCATACATCTAACCATAAGAAAGTGTGGGGGTTGTAGTATGTACTCCAGGGTGGTATGGACCCCACAAAAAATATTAGGAGTTCAATTACTAAGAAAGGTAGATATGGAGAAGAATTTTGGAGACAAGTAGTAGTCTACAAAATGAAACATCCTTCATTCTGTACTTAAGCATAAATTAGAGTCTAGAGAAAACAGGGAGAAAAAAAAAAAGAAAAAAAAAATTTCTCTCCCTTGGTCATTGGTAAACATGTGCTTTCATTACAGAAGAGAAGTTAAGGTAAAATATGCTACTGCCCCTAATCTGATGCATATAGGTGTCCTTAGAGATCATATGAACTGCTGAATTGAAGTCAATGAGTTTCTAACTTTAAGACGCAAACCAGTCAATTCAAAAAATATACATATTTATAGAGTATTTACAATGTTATTGAGCACATACCCAGACCTAAGCTTGGTACTCTTAAGAATAAAAAAAGGAATTAAAAATTGTTTCAAAAAGTAAGATTTATTCCCTATCCTCTAGATTTACGGTTCCATTAAAGAATTAAGATTTTCAGATGAAGAATGACAAGACAAAAGTAAACAGAGTATTGGATTTGCCCCATTCCTTCCCAGTACTGTCCCATCACCTTCCAGATCGGGATATAGTTATTGTGCCTATTTAATAACAAGGTTCCCATCTAATAGGTTAAGACCTATTAATAAATCTAGGCATCTTACCTGATCTCAATCTTTAACATCTTGTCATCCAGCTTCTCAACAGGGATAAAGTTAAGCTTGTACCCCAAGTCAAGGCCTTTATTTCAGAAATCCTCCCACCAACCAGCACACAGCCAGACCTCACCATTTTGGCCTTACCCACCACATAGGTCTTCTGGGGGGGGAAATAGTATCTCTTAACAATAAAACTGGGGCACTAATCCTATTCTGTCCACCTAAAACAATACGAAATAGTACTAAGAAGGAAAAGGAAAGACTGGGCAGATCTGTTTTCAAGAAATCAAATTTTCTAAAATTGAGCTCCTCGAGAAAACAATATAGAAGGACCATTAAATGTGTTTGAACTATTAAAAGATGTAGGCGGATGTTCATTCTCTTTATCTATATGAAGAATTTCCCTTCCTGACATTGAGTCACTTTTCCCAAGAGGGAATAAAGTGTTCCTTGTAAATTACAATCTTTTCTCTCCCTGTGCTGTGGACTCTTGCCAACATAACAGAAACAGCCAAATAAAGGACTGTGATAAGCTCCTCAGGTGCCAGGGGAATGTTATCAGAAGAAATCATCTTCTTCCCTGTGACAAGACGTGTGGATCCTCAGCATACTCACAAAACAGTCAGGGCCCCCAAGGAGTAGAAATTCATCAAAGACTCAGTGGGGAATTGTGCACAAAACAGCAATAGAAACCAGTGGGAAGAGAATTTTATTAACTCCAAGAAGTTGTGCCAATTGGGTTCTTAGGAACAGTCCCCCAGATTGATATGCCTGGAGAAAAAAGAAACTTTTAGTGACAAATATGATAAAATCTGTGAGAAATACTGTGTTTCTTCTCCTAAGATTCCAATGTTAAATTTGGAGGACTGTTTTAGTCTATAAAATACAGTTATTATATTATCTATTGTGTCACAGTAGGCAACTGTGTATACCATGGACAAAAATTTAATGCGCTTGGATGTGCACAAAATTTTAAAAATGCAACTTCTTTTATTTTGTCTCTGCCACCTGCTGGGTGATAAAAAAGAAAGAAAGAAAGAAAGAAATGTTCAATTTGGTTGAAGTAGTGCTTAGTTTCTCCAGGAACAAAAAAGCTCAGTCTCAGATTTTTCAGTTTTTTAGACCTTTGCTTTCAATCAAGATGGCATCCAAGAATAGAGCAAATGGGTGTGGCTTGATTTACCTGGTAGAGGTGTCCTCACATGGTTAGGTGTAGGTACTTTGGTGCCTCTGGTTTCTGGGACAACATTTTTTTGTCCACCAGCTTGCTGCCCGGCCTGCTGCTATGTGTTGCTAAAGTCTGTGGCTACTGTGATTCCAGGTCTGTTCTTTTGACTTAACTGCTCGCATGAACTCTTGTGAACTGTTGGTGAGAATGTAAATTTGCACAGCCACTATTGATATTCCTCTCAAAAAATTAAAAATAGAACTATCATGTGATCCACCAATCCTTCTTCAGAATATATTTCCAAAGGAAATGAAAAAATGATCTCTAAAAGATCTGGACTCTCACGTTCATGGCAAAATGTTTCACACTAGCCAAAGTATAGAAAAACCTACAGGTCCATCACGTATATATATGTATGTGATGAAATATTATTCAGCCATGTGAAAGAAGAAAATCCTGTCATTCCTGTCATTTGTGACAACATGGATAAAACTTGAGGGCATTTTGCTAAGTGAAATAAATCAGACAGAGAAAGACAAATACTGTATAATATCAGTTGTATGTGAAATCTTAAAAGGTCATCTCATGAGAGTAGAAAAGTTGTTAGCAGAGGCTGGGAGTAGGAGAAATGGGGAGATGTTGGTCAAAGGGTACAAACTTTCAGTTATAAGATGAATTAGTTCTGGGGAGCTAATGTACAGCATGGTGAATGTAGTTAATAACACTATATCATATACTTGAAATTGCTAAGAACGTAGATTTTAAATGTTCTCACCACAAAAAAAAAAAATGGTAATTATGTGAGGTGATGGAGTATTAACTAATGCTATGGTGCTAATCATTTTGCAATATATAAGTGCATCAAACCAACAGTTTATATATTATATAAATTTACACAATGTTATATGTCAATTACATCTCAATGAAGCTGGAAAATATGAAAAAAAAAATTTCTCCCAGCTTTCCAATAGAAGTTTTTACTCTGTGACCTAGAAATTAATAGATCTACGTTCTGGCTTGGGTTTCCTAAGCCAGTTTCCAATACACAAACAATATCTGCCTGGGAGCTGTCTCATGCAAGGATATTCACATATTTTGACAATAATTCACTCATCTGTTGGTTCAATAAATATCTCCTGCCTGAAGGATTTATTCAAAAAAAGGAAATGATAACTATTGAATTTTTCTATTCCAATTGAGTGATTCATTCATTGGAGGTCTAAGTGATGTTTATAAATGGAAATATAGAATACTAACACAGGAGGGAATTAATTCTATTTTATAGGCCTGAAGAAACTAAGGCTAGATTAACTTAAGTGACTTACTCAAAGCCACCTAGTTACAATGGTTACTGGAAGAACTGGAATTTGAATCTGGGAGCCCTGACTCTTAATTATACCACATAAGTTTAAAAGATATTTTTTAATTTATCTAAATTAAATCTTAATTATTATTGATTTGCTACAAACTAAATTAGAGTCTGGATTTTCATTAGCAATAGTTAAAATGTTAATGTGCATACTGTTATTACCTTTTTTAGGTAGACAAATTGAGATGTGAATAGTCTTCTTTAATATAAATTAAAAACGTTGAATTTTTATACAAATATCTATTTTAAAACAGGATCAGTTCTGAGTCACTAAAAGAGACAAAACATGGGGATTTCTTCTGGATCTCCATATTATGCATTTGGAATGAATGCTTTATTTCAAGCAAGCATTTTAAAACTATTTCAGGAGTTCTTTTAATCTTTTTTAATAATTTATTTATTTGTTTGTTTATTTATTTATTTATTTATTTTTAGAGAGAGGGGAAGGGAGAAAGAGAGGGTGAGAAACATCACTGTGTGGTTGCCTCTCACTTGCGCCCCCAACTGGGGACCTGACATGCAACCTAGTCATGTGCCCTAACTAGGAATCAAACCAGCGACACTTGGCTCACCGCAGGCCGACACTCAATCCACTGAGCCACAGCAGCCAGGAAGAGTTCTTTTATTCTTAATTCACATAAGAAAGACCCACAGAAAGTAGTCAATTTGACTAATTCCAAATCACAATTACACTTTATATTTCCAAATAGGTCCAAGAACAGAACTACCTAACTCCAACATTAAAATCCTCTTGAGTAACTTCTGCAGAGCCTGTCTCCCATCCATGTCTATACATGTGCCTCTGTGGATAGTGCATTAATAGCACTCATAATAGAAGGTATTGTTCTTTATAGCTAGTCAAATTAATTATTTGAGCACCCCAGGATGTAAACATGAAAGAACAGCTTTATAGATATTCAGAGCACTATATAATATGCCATGGTGAATTATTGACTCTAATGAGAACATTCTTAAAAGGCTGAACTCCCAAGGGTGCTGGCTGAAGAATTGGGAGGAGGGGCTCGTAAGTTAAATCAATAATTAGGAAGACAGAAGGAAGAGAGATAGATTGGGCCAGATTTCTGAAAATTGAATACTTGTCTCTATGCTCTCCCTTGCTGATGGTTCATTAAAGAGAGATAAACTTCAGTAACTTATTGACCAACATGCCAATAAATCCTGAGCTATATGGTCTGTGATGCGTGACATGGATAAGCCTAAATATATTGCCAAGGGAGTTGATAAAGTGTGGTGTGATTTAGAGAAATTCATGAGCGTATTTAAGTATTGTGCTAGTCATGTGTGTTTCACATGTATATGCCATGCTGAGTATTGTGTTAGGTTGATACAGGATACAACATAAGCAAATAACATTCTTAAAGGAGTCTATAGTTCATCTAGAGATATCAACTATGCATATATGATGTTACTCAAGAGAATTTACCCATATTTCTCAAAAGACCACTGGGATTATTTGCAACATGGAATTGCATCTTTTCCCTTATCTCTGACTCTATCTCACGTTCACATTTTATTCAAGTAAATTTTCTTTAAAAACAGACTGTTTTAGCTCTTGCCATACGTTCTGCCAAAAAGGACAAAGAGAGCATATAAGTTTTGTGAAACATGACTAACATAAGCAAAAGTGTAATTATAGGCTGCAGTGAAATTTTCAGAAGCACTCTGGGTCCTCTCAGATCACTTACACATACTGTATTAAAAGTTCTCCTACTGTGCAAATCAAATGTGGAAGAGCATTGTTTCAGACCTCCTCTCAGAAATTCAATCAGTTAAGGTCCTAGAACATGGACAATATTCAGCTCCTAGGGCTAATAGAGACATCAACCTGTATTTATTCTATACTACTCAAAAAACATTTCAAAGATAATGAATATTTTTAGGTCTTAGGGAAAAAAGAAAGGAGGTGGTATGGAATCCGTCATTCTTCCTTCTGTGGAGGTGCCAGGAGGGTGGGGGATGAGTCTACAGTGAACTTGCTGGGTTCCATCCACTGCACTTTCTCTTCCAAGAGGCTCAGCTCAGACTACCCCCAGCTCCCACCAAGGGTAGGGAGCACATAAAGAATCCCTTAGCACCAGAAAACACACCCACAGACAAGGCAGGCATAGTGTTAAGGTCTGTCTTGCTGTTGGACCCTTCTATATATTTCCAGGCTTCTAGAACCTGAATTCTCTTCCTTCAATCTACTTTGTAGTACCTTTCATGACTGGGTCTTCCAACCTGGGTCCCTGCTGCCTCAACTCTTAGTCTCTCACTGTTAATGCTTCCTTGAATCCTCCTCGCCCCCGACCTCACAGAACCCTCCACCACCGCCGCCTACCTCTTCTGTTCCCTGAGATGTTATTGCAGATGAACTCACACACATAGACATGCACACACAGAGTTTCCTTTTTCTGAGGTTTTATGAGAAAACAATGGTAACCCTTGTTATCTCCCTATGGAGTTTTTTGCAAGATTGGTGTTTTGGATTTTTTTTTTTTTTTTTTCATCCTAGGAAACATTAGCCTCAAAAAGCAGTAAGTTTCTGGCAAGAGAAATGTTACTAAAAGGCCCTGAAAATACAATCTCCTTTCATGACAGTTAGCAAAGTATCTTCTGTCACTTCTGGGGCTCTCATCCTCCCTTGGTGCAACATTCATAGCCTTCAAGTATATTGAGCATTCACATCATTTATATGTGGCCCGGCGTCTGTTCTAATTCTGTGTATTAGTACAGCTAACTGCTGCTCACTTGGTGCTGCTGTTTGCACAGCTGGACATGTCGGATAGAATGAGTTCATCTCTTCAAAGATGAGCTTAAAACTGCCATCTAGTAGTGTCTTTCTTTTTTACACCTACAGCCATTCCTCATTGTTCTCACAAGCACAGTGAGTTTTAATGAAGTCATGTCTTTTAGTGTAACGCTGCAGGTGCACAAATGCTGATAAACCTCCTTAATGCACTGTCAGATCAGCATGTTTATCTTCAAGCTGCAGAATGTATTTAATTATAAGATATGAAAAGGTCCTTCAGATTTGTTCTCTGGGCCCAGAACTAATGACTCATCCATGAAGCACTGTGTCTCCCCGAAGCTTCTAATGACTAGTTGCTGGTCATCTGAAGAACTCATTGGTGGTAGCATCTGGATTGCAAGGTATAGAAATTTCTTTTAAAAATAAAGACAATAATAGCTTCTAAAGGTCCAGGAAATTTTATCAAATATAGTTAACACAATTAAACACACACACATGAGTATATATACAGATATTTCTCAGTATATATACTCATGTGTTTTATGTGTGTATATATATACACACACACACACACACATATATACATTTATGTACATATATATAGTGTGTGTGTGTGTGTGTGTGTGTGTGTACTGTGGATAGATAGATAGATAGATAGATAGATAGAAATATTGTAATATGTAGCCCTCTTCCAGAACTACTGTGCTATAAGTAATTCATTCTTAAAATCTTAAAATGCAAATACCCCTAGGAGGTTATTAACATCTTAGTGTAAATTAAATTTAATCACGTTGCTTTCTTCTTAAGACTGGATTCTGAGGGAATGGGAGTTTGACAGAAATTGGAAGGGAGAGTGTGAGGAGGGGCTGGGTGCTCGGAAGAAGGGAGATGAGGGTATGGAGCGCAGCACTCTGCCCAGCAAGACAGGGCTTGGAACGTCCGTTCAGAAGGAAAGCACCACACATAAAGAGGGCCCTGGGATCCTCAGGGAAGGGGAAGAAGCAAACTAAGGAAGTAGGAGGAAGGCTTTAGTATGCACACCTTGATGGGCAAGGATGAAGAAGGCAGAAGGGAGATAAAATTCAGTCCCAAAGACAAATAGGCTTGGTGGGAAGTATATTTATTCAGAGTTAAATAAATCAATTAACCTCTAAGCATGTTTCTGCCTACATCACATCATAGCTATTAATGTAAAGATGATGATTTATGAAGAATATATTGGAAAGTGTTCTAAAATTATAAAGCAAAAAAGCCCTAGTATAATGTAAATCTCAATAATTATTACTTCTATTAATCAGTCGAGTACTTATTGAACACTGACCATTTACCTTGCACAGTATTGACGCCCCTTCACTCGAGTTTCTCAGAGCTCAGTAAGGGGACAGGTGAGTAAATAAATAACCACAAAAGAGGCTGAAAAATACACTTAGCGTAGAGTGCTGCAGGGCTAAGGAAGAAATGGAATCCTCTCTGCCTGGCAAAACCAAGGCCTTTCAGCAGAGGAGATGACTGAGCTGGGTCCTGCTCGATGAGGAGTTCACCAGCGGGGACGAGGGAAAGTCAGACAGAACAAGGGTAGAGGCAGGCAGCCCCACGCAGCGAGTCTGTGCTGCTCAAGCTGCTTGGCCTGAAAAAGAAAAAGCACAGGCACACCAAATCTCATGACTGACTCCCCTGGCCTGATTCCATGCTCCCCAAGCTGCCCACTGATGATAATGCAGCTTCCTGCTTAGACTCTCCTGCAGGGAGAGCACATGCTGGCCACGGAGCTGGAGTATCCAGTCCCCAGATGATTACATTTCTCACTGTAAATTAATAAATCAGCATTCTGGCTCATGCATGTTTTAAAGTGCAGGAATGAAACTATCACTTATAAGGCTGATGCAAAGGGAATTAGGTGAAAATTCACCAGCAAACCAGCCTTCAGGCTGATGAGGTGGACAATGGCAGAACAGCTGTGCAAACACCACAGGTGACTTCCGGAAACGGGCTGCCAACAAAGCCGTACTACACAGCGCGTTTTCTCCCCACGTGAAGTGCTCCCTCTCACGGTTTTCTGCATTGTTATAATCCCCTCACATAACCCAGCCAAAAGGAAAGCATCAAATGTCAGTCATCCCAGACTTCTGAAAATCCAGGCCAGAGGGTAGGATGCATGCACTTTATCAAACCCTTTACCCGTTTATGGGCTGAATTGTGTGTCCCTCTAAAATTTGTGTTGAAGCCCTAACCCCAGTACCTGAAAATGTGACTGTATTTGGAAATAGGGCCTTTATTTAAAGAGGTAATTAAAGCTGAATGAGGTAATTAGTGTGGGCCCTGATCCAATATGACTGGTCTCCTTACAAAAAGAGATTAGAACACAGACAGGCACAGAGGAAAGCCCATGTGAAGACAGAGGGAGAAGACAGCCCTCTGCCAGCCACAAAGAAAGGCCTTAGAAGAAACAACCCTGATGAAACCTTGATCTCAGACTTGTAGCCTCCAGGAACATGAGAAAATAAATTTCCATTGTTTAAGCCACCCAGTCTGTGGTATTTTGTTATGGCAGCCCTAGAAGACTAACACATGTACAGGTCCTTTTAGATCCTTCCACCAACCAATCCAAACGGAGGATGCCTATTCATGACCTTCAGCATCCTGAAAGGTTCTCCACTGCCATCAACAGGAATGCATTTTAGTCCTTCATGCTTATTTCACTCCGGTTACTTGAGTGGCTGACTTGGGAGTCCTAGCCATGATAAGCACTTTCTAGTCTTACTAAATTAACCAAAGACATAGGTGCTGAAGCATGAGGGCAGGAAGTGTTAATCTTGTACAAACTGCACAAAATCCTTGACACAGACAAGGTGAAGAACTTATATACCAAAAGCATAAACATTTTTTTATTGTAATATCTATTTTAAAAAATCAATACCCTGCTGGCTAGGTGAGCCTCCAAGAGTCAGACCACTCACTGTCTAGCTAGTTCCTGAAGACATATACTCTGGAACAATCAGAAGTTATCTGAGAAACTCCTAAATCTCTCTTATTAGGTAATGATTTATTTCTGATGGTGGAGTCTCTCAGTTCCAGACTTATGGTTTCGAAAGCTGCTCACATACAAGGTTCAATTATTTTGCAGGCTATCTCAACAAAAATCAGTTTGAGAAACTGGAACCCTTTCAGTTTGCAACCAAAACTGGGGTCAAATATGTTTCATTCTTTCCCTCGTTCACTTGTTTAAACCACTTTGGGGGGGGGGCAGGGAGCAAGATTAACATATACTTCCCTTGTAAAAATCATTATTAGATAAGTGTTGATGTGGCTCATTAATATTGATGGTTCGTTAGTGTGTCCCTTTTACTTCCCACTGAAATATACCATATTTGAGGGGTAAAACCTTAATTCCCACACCTGATACTTGCTCTATTTCAATGTCTTCCACTAAAAAAAAATGTTCTTGTTACATTCAACAGTGACAAGTCATGTGGCTAGCATATATCCTTCAAATAAGGTGATGAAAATGGCACTTCTCCTCTGTGGCCTTAGTCCCCAAAACACATAACCCCAGACTAATCATGAGAAAAGCATGAGACAAATCTCATGTCCCCAACTGAGGGGCATTTGATTAAATACCTGACCAGTGCTCCTTAAAATTGCCAAGGTCATCAAAAAAAAGGAAAGTTTGGGAAACTAATCACAGCCCAGGAGTCTTAGGAGATCTTGGAATAGAAAAAGAACATTAGGTTTAAAAAAAAAGAAGAAGTAAATCTGAATTAAGTACCTAGCATTAATCTTTCAATATTGGTTTATTAATTGTAACAAATGTACTATAGTAACATAAGATGTTATTAATAGGGGGAACTGGGTGTAGGGCGTAGGGGAACTCTCTGTACTATCATCACAGTTTTTCTGTAAATGCAAAATTGTTCTAAAATTAAGAGTTAATTTTTTTTTAAATGTTCCTGTTTAACTCTCCCCAAAGGCCATCACTGTAACTAGACTAATACACAGCCAGTCTTCTCCAGAATTCTAATATGTGGCTCTGCTATCCTCTGATTCCCTCTCCCAGTGCAATATTTTTTTACATATTTCATGTAAGCACTTTATCTTTCAGTGGCAAGAGCTTCTGTTAACTTTCAACAGTCATTTGAGGGCTGCTGCTCCCTCTTTCCTTTAAAACAAATACTTGCATGGAGGTTTCCCATCATCATCCCGTTCCTTGGTCAGACCCAGCACATGTCTGGTGTCTTCGTGTTTTTACCATCAGGGTGTCTACAACTTCAAATGCTGGAGCTGCTTTCTTGCAGTCTAAGCCCTAAGTTTTTATTAAATAAAGCCCTCTGGGACCAAAGCTCAACTGCTAGAAGTAGTAGAGAGATGCCAAGAGCATTCCCCCACCCCACCCCCAAGTCAGTGTGAGGAAAATCGATAGCAGGGAGAGCTGGGTGTACTGTTCTCAGCCCTTAGCATTAAAAGTGCTGCAACACTAAAGGCATCCAGATGCATGCCAGCTGGGACCCAAAGTCCCTCAAGAGAATGAGCTTTTACTGTTGAATCATGTGGGGTTTGGGTTATTTTGCTGTTGTTTTGTTTTGCTTATTTGGTTTTTAACTAATCTAAAATCAGTGTTTATTTGCAGAGAAAGCCTGTTGGCCTTGAAATTTAACTCACGCTCAAGTTGGCTTGTATTCAGAGCCGAGCAGACCTTGATCTTCATTTATTATTCAATAAGAAGGATACAATTAGCCTGGAGTTGGTTTCAGACCCAAACACAAAGAAAGGCCCACATAAATCTGAGCAGGGATAATTCCACTCTCCCTATAACTGATGTGATACTGGAGCAAGTAGCAGGCAGCAAATCAATATACCACCATCCTCCTCAACACCAGGCTTAAAGGCAGTCTTTGCCCCTGCTCAGAAAGCAGGGCAAGACGGACCTGCCTAGCAAATATTTACCTAAGGGAATCCTTTTTACTTTGTAAATCATTGATTTAGAAAATATATGGGTGCTAAGAAGAAGAAAGCCTATGAAATTTCAATTATGTATGCTCAGCACAAAAGTAAGCTAATGCTGGAAGAGAACGGAGCTGCTAGTCCTTCAGGAAAGAAGAAAACTTAACCCTCCAGTGGGCCAGGTGGAATCCTGGAAACTCTCTACAAAGGAAAAGAGAGTCTGATAACAGAATTGTTATGAGTCATATGTAGATATATACTCCATAGACCTTTATGGAAATAGGATGTTTCAATATCTAGCAAATAATCAGCACTACCAATCAAATTAATAAATATGTAACTATACCATATGATTAGATCAGTACACAATAGTTTTATTCCCTGAACAATAGCTACCATCTGTTGACCATCTGTTGAGTGCTAACTGTGTGTCAGGCATGATAATAAGTTCTTCTACTCATTAGCTCAGTCAAACCTCACATGAATGCCAGAAAGTAGGTATCACTATTACCTCCATTTTATAGCTGAAGATACCTGGACTCAGAGAAATTAGATAATTGTGTTAGGTCTTGCCAATTGGTTAGAGGCAGAGCTGGGATTTGAACTGATGTCTCTCTGGGGCCGAACCAGACACAAAGCCACCATGCTAAAGGTTCTCTGTCACTCTTACCGATACTCTGATTTACTTTAATGCATAGGCATTCCTCCCACCTCCAAATGGCTATTAGAAGCCCAGCAATGCAAGGTGCACCTCCGAACAAATATTAGGAGCCCAGCAACTCTCAGCCACCATAATGAGATTTACTGCTGGAAAAAAACATGCAAGAGTGTGGAATACCCATATGACCCACAATTCATTTCCACCACCACCTCCAAATACCTGTTGAGAATTCTGTGACAATAATTTATGATTTAAAAAAATTCTTCCTCAGCAGAAAGCTTCAGCATTATTAGATGAGAACCATTAAATCAGAACCATTAGATCAAAGTTGTTAAACTGAGAGGGCTTGTTAAACATACAGGATGCTGCCCCTCACCCCGAAAATTTTGTTCACATACTTTGAAGCAAGGCCTGAGAATGTGCATTTCTAACACATTCTTAGGTGGTGTTGATGCTGCTGGACCAGGCCTCCTCTTGGAGAACCACTGCATTAGACTATCTGATTAGCATAAACATTAGTTAGACTTTCAGATAGACCCAACACAAGCAAGTCTGGGTAAATTCCCCAAACACAAAAGTACCGGGCAATTTCCAGAGTCAGGACTTGTGTCATGGGTATTCCACCAGCGCAGGTGCACAGGATCCCATCCAGGCAAAGAAGCGTCCTGTACCCGAGGTTCAATGCTCTGTAGTGACTGTCTTAAAACTCTTACAACAATTTGATCTTTGAAATTTGTGTTGTAAGTGAAGTTTAATGGGACAATGAAGCATGTTTTGGGGACCTGAAGCCTTGGCATGGTCCCATCTCCTACCACCTCTCTACCTCCCTGGGATAGGTTCTCATCCCCCACTGTTCCCTAGCCCCCAGCCAGCCTAAGGTTGCCGTTCCCAAACTTGCCCCAACACAGCTGCCCCCTGGGGCAGCTCCCAGTCATGCTGAGGCAGGAGGTTAGATCTGTATCCTCTGCCCCTACAGGGGCCTGGGGACTGGAACAAGAAGGGTTGGTGTTGGGTGTAAGCTCATTGGTGTCTCTGGATGAAGCAACATGGTGGCCATCCCAGTTCAGGCCCACAGTGCCACAGTGCATTCATCCAGAGATGGGGATATTACAGAGTGGGGGTCTCCAAAAATCCCCAGAGCCTGCCGGTTGCTGGATGGGGAAAAGGGAACAGCTTTTAAGATGCCTTTGCATGACTATGGCTAGTAGCTAGTGTCTCAGTTATGCAAATGGCTTTGGTTCTTCCAAGGCCCCAAGGAGATGGAAGGGGTTTTGACCATGGAATGGTATGGAAAGAGCACACAGAGCCTGCGGAAGGTTCTGTGAATGGTCAGAACTGGTTACCATGCCCACTGCATCACAGGACGCAGTCAGGGATTTAAAAACAGGCAGCGACCATTTTAGAGGAGGAGAGAAGATCCACACAGTTTGCAGGAAGGGGAGAACTCCATGCGACTTGGAAAGGAAAGGGAGAACTCCATGCAGCTTTGAAAGGGAGAGAGGATAATACCATGTGGCTTTGAAAGGGCAAAGCACATGTTTTCCTGGACTGTTATATGGAGGCTGATGACATCATACCCCAGATCCTGACGGGGACAGCTGACAGATAGGGATGGGGAACTTCTGGGCATGTTTTTGGCTTCTAGCCTTTGGGGAGCAAGGGAAGTGCTGGATCCCGTGGGAGAACAGGGCTCTGAGCTGAAGTGCTCACTGCCCTCCCCAGGTTGGAATATTGTAAATAAAGACCTGTTTTCCTCAACACTAGTTGTTGGGTTTTACACCAAGGCACCATGTGAAAGACCCTCCTTTTGCTCTGTAACAGAGATGCTGGTGGGAAAAATTCCTCCCACCATTCTTCTAAATTCTAAATGTTCAAGTGTTTGAGTTACAGCTTGATCCTAAAGGAGAAACAACTGAAGTTGAAGAATTCCTATTAAATGAAAGATTTTACAAACTTGCAAATAAGCTTTGAATATGGCAGTGACATGATCACAAAGAAAAGAGATACGTTTGAAATACTTGAATGGAACTTCTAATGAGAACTTTATCACTCTCTTCCTTCCCACTATAGACAATTCATTTGAAAGGGTATGCTTAATGATTTATATCAATCTTCACTGTTCAAAGAATACCCTAGACAACTGTTTCTCAAACAAAGTAATACAGATCACCTGGAGATTTTGTCAAAGTATAGATTTTGATTCGGTGGTCCTGGAATAGAAACTAAGAATCTGCATTTCTAACCAGCTTTCAGCTGATGCTGATATACTGGTTAATTCTAGAATTTTTAAAAAATAAGCTTTATTGATTATGCTGTTACAGTTATCCCAATTTCTTTTCCCTTTGTTCCCCTCCACCCAGTGACTCCCCTCCCTCAGTTTTCCCCTCCTTAGTCCATGCCCATTGGTTGTGCATATAGTTCTTTTAAACATCTTCCTGTCTACTCCACTCCCTCCTACTATGCTTCTTAATTCCTGTACCATCTCCCTCCCTTTCCCCTCTTCTCTCTCCCTGCTGACCTCCCCCCATAACGTTTCCCATGCCTATAATTCTTTTCCCACTCTCATTGGCTACTTAGTCTGCCTTTGTTTCAGTTCCCTAGCTTCTGTTGTTGGTTGTTGTGAAACAGTTTTCATTTTAATGTTCATAGTTTTGATCCTCTTTCTCCTAAACAAGTCCCTTTAAAATTTCATATAATAGTGATTTGGATCTGATGAACTCCTTCAGTTTTACTTTGTCCTGGAAGCACTGTCTCTGCCCTTCTATTCTGAATTACAGCTTCAGTGGACAGAGTAATCGTGGTTGTAGGTTTTTGCTTTTCATTACTTTGAATATTTCTTGCCAGTCCCTTTTTTTTTAATTTTTTTAATTTTATTTATTATTATTTATTTATTTATTTGTTTTTAGAGAGAGGGGAAAGGAGAAAGAGAGAGAGAGAGAGAAACATCACGGTGTGGTTGCCTCTCACACACTCCCAACTGGGGACCTGACGTGCAACCTAGTCATGTGCCCTTACTGGGAATCGAACCAGCAACACTTGGTTTGCAGGCCGACGCTCAATCCACTGAGCCACAGCAGCCAGGGCTTGCCACTCCCTTCTTGTCTACAGAGTTTCTTTTGAGAAATCAGCTGAGAGTCTTATTGGGACCCCTTTTTAAATAATTCTCTTCTTTTGCTGCTTTTAAGATTCTCGCTTTATCCTTAATTTTTGACATTTTGATTATAATGTATCTTGGTATGGCTCTCTCTGGGTCCAGTTTGTTTGGAACTCTCTGAGTTTCCTGGACCTGTAAGTCTATTCCCTTCCCCAAGTTAGGGAAGTTCTGCTTCATTATTTTTTCACATAATTTTTCAATTTCTAGTTCTTCTTCACCTTCTGGCAACCCTATGATTCAGGTGTTGGCCCGCTTATATCTGTCCAATAAGTTTCTGAGCCTCTCCTCATTTTCCTCACTTTTCATTTCCTCTTTCTGCACTGGTTGACTGTTTGTTCCTTCCCTATGTTCCGATTTGTTGATTTGATCCCTGGTTTTCTTGCCCTCACCACTAGTTTCATATGTGTCTTCGTTCATTTCAGCAGGACTAGCCATTGTTCCTTCCCCGTCTTGTTTAAGATCTGCTGTTAGGTCTTTAAGCATTTTTATATCCAAAGCTCTGAACTGTGCCTCAGAAAGATTTCCTATCTGTTGCTTCGTTAGAATAGATATTTGCTGTCTGGTCAGCTGCGTCACTGGAAGCTCTATCATGATCTGTGCCATCCTGACAGTTTTGTGTTTACCTTTGCTTCCTGGGCGGGGCTGTCACACCTCCTATGCTATAGGGGGTGGAGTCCTGTGCACTCCTCACAACCGGGCGACCCTTCTCACTACGCTGTGGTATTTTCTGTGCGGGTGGGCATCCAAGATGGATTCCTGCTGTTCACTCTCTGCTGAAAGACCGGGAGTCTCCTTCTCCATCCTCACCCCCTCCAGACCTCACAGGCCAAGGCAATGGGGTCTGCCTTCCCTGGCATTGGAATCGTAAGCTGACGGGTCTGGTCTGCAGCCAGGAGTCCTCCCCAGATGCTTCTCACTTCCCCTTAAATATGGGTGTCTGTGCTTACCACCGTCCCATCGCCATTGCCACTGCTGCTGCTGCCAGCACAGCTTGACCTCTCTTCCCCAGCTTCACCCCTCCTACCTGTCCAGATGAGCACCACTTCTTTATAACTTCATATGTTGGACTTCCACTTATTTTCTGGAACTTCTGGTTATTTCTGGTTTTGTGGTAGTTGTATTCTATTCCTTCTTAGTTGTGGAGGGAGATGGAGCATGTCAGTCCAGGTTTCCATCTTGGCTGGAAGTCTAATTCTAGATTCTTGCCTCAAAATATGATCCATGGACCAGTAGCATCAGTAATCCCTAGATGTTTAATAGAAGATCAGAATTTCTAGACACATCTAGAACTATAAAAAAGAATCCGCATTTTAACAAGATCTCTGGGATATTCACAAGCACATTAAAGTAAGAGAAACACTATCCTCAACCTTCTGCATTATTATCTTCCTCCTTCTGTTTCTTCTGCTTTCCAAAGTCAGACATGGGACTCAGTCATTGGGACTACTGGTGACTGTCTCGAGTTTTATTATATGGTAGGTTTTAGGAAGGATACATTGAACTGTGTTTTATTTTCTATCCTGACTCTCCCAACTGTGTCTCAGGATAGCAGAACTTCTGACATGGTCCAAGACTCATTTGTAGCTTTGGTTTCCATAAAATATTGATAGAACCAGAAAATTGATTATATAAAGGCTACTAAATCTAAAGAAGGGCACATCCATGGGGAATCATGGAGTACACTTGAGTGGGACCAAAACTTTTCTGACCCACTGGGCTTTTGCTGTGAGTAGTTTCAAACTATTAATAATAAGAAAATGCAACAGAGGAGTTCTAAAATTGCTACAATCCATATTAAATATTCATGCTACTTGCTCTGAGAAGCAGTGAAGTGGAATAGTTAGAAGCACACAAAGGATCCAGAGATAGTCTGGATTTAAATTCTACTTATGCCTCCAATAAGCTGTGTGAACTTGGACAAATTACTTAACCTCCCTGTGCCTCAATTTCCTCATTTAAAACAGGTATGACAATAGTACCTACATAAAGTTTTATAAAAATTAAAGTAACAAAGCCTTTTCAACCATGACTTGTGCATAGCAAACTTTGCAAAAATGGCTACATGTTTAAATTTCTTTTGCAAAGCTTCAACATGCTATAATTTAGCTTAATTGTGTCCATTGTGCTATGACTGGGTACACATTTCTCATTCCATTAGAGAGAAGAGGAACATTTCCATAGTGCCTACAGCAATGAACACATCAAGCATTGAGAAGTGTGACAAAGGTGGAATCAGTAGCCATGGCCCTCAAAGGTCCTAAAGGTGAAGCCCAGAGTCTATCTCTATAGTTTATGGGCACCCACCAGCTAAAGGAAGAAAATTCAAAATATGTCTCCAGACTCTCATAGATGCAGAAAGTCTCACCAGTGTGAAAACAATTTGTTTCACTTTACTATTCAGAGATTGCTGTTTTCTGAATGGTTAAGCATCTATCAAAAGCTGCCAAGCTACTGTGCAATATTAAGGTTAAAATCAGATGTTTAGCAATTAAATCCCACTCTGTAAATTAGCTAGTATCAATGCAATAAAATGCAATATACAAACACTGCTTTTCCACTTAAATAAAAACCTAAGGGTGGAACCCGTATAACAGAGACTCTCAGATTTCAACACCCTTTCTCCACCCAAGATATTGAAGACAGGATCAAATACAATGCAAGATATCTGTTGCATTTAGAGGCTTTTCAAATGCCTACCCTATGAAGCCAGTATCCCATGGGCCCCATCAATTATTTCTTTGTTTTGCCTGGATGGTGCTTGTAAACTCCTCAAGGTGTGCTACTGGGCAGCTATGTGCATTTGAGATTTTTTCTTTCTGATCCCCACTTGGTTGTCTCTGGACCTAAACTTAGTTGCAGGCAAGAGAACACTGCTGAAAATTTTAAGACATTTAGATTTTAAAAGCACATGGTAGTGGCTCAATAGGTTTGCTTACCTTGGATTAAAACCTATTAACGTTCCAGCGTTTCCCTCTCCGTGAGATTCATTTCTGCCTCGCATGTGGCGACTTGCAGAGTGCTTCATTACAGCTTGAGGGCACAACTGATGCCACACAAGCCATTAAAAATGAGTTTGCGAGAGTAAAAAAAGAAACCTTTGTAGATGAGGGCCAATTTGTTTCGAAGGCTATGACTGTAAGAGCATTCACAAAGCAGCAAGCATTAGCTCAGATTCAAGCTATGCCGTTTTCTCTCCTATTTTTAAATACCAAATAGAGAACTGGGAGAGTCCTTTCTTTGTGACAGCAGCTTTGGTTCCTACCCTTATTTTCTGCCATAGAGCTCCAGTTAAGCTGTATGAACAGCCCTGTGCTTTTGTTTTTTTTTTTTTTTTTTTTTTTGCCTTGGATAAAAATCCATAAATCTGTGTTTGGCTGGGATCCTAAAGAGAGTTATCCTATTCTGTAGCCTTGGTTTCTTTATATTCAAAATATCTCCCATGCCAAACTCACAGGATTTGGGGGATGGATGGGGAGAGCTAATGAACATTTTATAAGTAAAAACCAGCAGGCAGGTAGAGCACAAAGAATTAATTTTGTTGTTACTAAGGCAGCACATTTACTATTTGCCATTTCAAGATGCCCTCACTGTTTTTCCTAATTGATTGCTATTTAATTTGATTTTGATTAATCCTCCTATTGTCTACATAGTCACCCTAGCTGCAAGCTCCAAGATTGGGTTTTTTCAATCTTAGTAATCTCTGACATATTGAGCTGAATAATTTTGACGGTGGTGGGGACTGTACTGTATATTGTGGGATGTTTTATAGAATCATTGACCTTTACCCTTTAGATGCCAGTATCCTCCCCCTCCCTAATTGTAACCAAAAATGTCTCCAGATAATGACAAACATTGCCCAGTAGACAAAATCACCCAATAGAGGACCACTTATTTGAAGTTAATCAAGTTGGTATTGTCACTGGTTGCATATATTGTAAGTGGAGAATAGCAAGAAAGATTTAACTAATGAAAGCTATAGAAACAAGTAAGCGCACTCTAAGAACCTATCACAATTTGTTCAATGCAGATATTAACTAAGTCTAAAAGCTAATAGCAGCCACTAAAGTAAAGAAGGAGGCTGAAGCTGTCAACAGAAATTTTAGAGAAGGATTTGGGGCAGATATGTAGGTAGCTCAGAAGAGTTCCCAAAACTGCAGGCATACATCTGCCTAAAAATGGAAAATGCCTCCCCATTCCAGGGACCATAAGAAAAGAAGGAAAAGTACCCAGGATAGAGCTGGTCAAAGGAATGATGAGAACAGGGTGGCTGCAGAGGAAGGAGGACAGGGCAAAATAACATGTGGAAAAAGGAAAAGCAAGAAGAGTGAAGAAAAAGAAGAGAGAAAGAAAAGCAGGAAAGAAACAAAATTGCCAATGAACATAGAGGGAAGGAATGGGAGGAAAGCCAAAAAATATAAAGACATTCTTGGTTTCTGAGCTCATCTGAACATACCTGAATCTCTACTCTGGCCTCTTGCCCTGTAACTGTCTTATTCCCATTGCTGGTGTTCTCTTTAATCAAACTGTATCTGCTCTGCCCATTGGGCCATGCAGTTAGGGGCTGAGTGATAGAAAGAGCACCTACTGCTGTGCTGAGGCCTCAATCCAGACTGAAATCTAGTTAACTCAATGGCTCCTGGTCCCCAGTGCTAAGCATTTCCTTACACAATATTTGGCTCTTCCTAAGAACAGAATGGATGTGCTAATAGTATCCAGCCCTTAGTCTGACCTTTAAGGCCCTCCACTCTACCTCTCCAGCTTTGTCCATTTTCATCCTAATATTTCCCAACTGTGTTTTTTAGAAACTTGGTCTGCAAGACAATCTCTATTTTGATTGCTCATCTAGGAATCATATCTCTTTCATAAAGGTGTAATACAATTTGTGACTCTGGTGACATTTAAACACATACTGTATTTAATTATGGAATTTGTGTACATTTTACCCTCCCTACTAATGGGTAAGTTCCTGCAAGGAACACCTAGAATATAGTAAGTGCTAACTAAATACTGGATGAAGAAAAGAAGGTAGGGAAGAAGTTGAGTCTAATGAGTCTAAGTGTTAGCAGAGGAGAAATGGGAAGAGAAGGAATAAGGAAAAAGGGACAGGCAGAAAAGGAAATTTAAACAGTATGTTTTACTAACATAAATATAATTAATTTACATGCACTAATGAGCTACATTTTCAAGTTTTTATAACTATATCAGTGTCACTAACCTCTGTTGTTAAAAACTCCTTAAAAAGTGAAGAGGAAAATAAAGTTATCAATAGTGTTAAATAATATATGTTTTTAAAGAACAAGATGTCCTTAAAATAAAAGCATAAAGACTTGATGTATATTCTTAGAATACAGGAAAAAAATCACTTCAATAGCAGTTCCAAAGCTAAAGAGAAAGGCAATGAAAAAAAAAACAACAACAACACCATCAGGTCATCAGACTAAAGCCCATGAATTTTATAAATAAATCCAGGGTTAGAACCTATTTATCACCTCTTCCCACATATTTCTATCAAGAATGGGTAGAAAATATTTTCCAACCCACAGGCAAACATGGCAGCTTTAGGAAGTGAAAAGAAGAGTTTCTGAGGAATGCACGGAGCATCAGGAAACAATGGCTGACAGTGGATACCTGTGATCATTGCCTCAGCCTCACTGTCAGAGATTTATCTCCAAAGCTCCTTCCTGCAAAAGATGAGATTATAAAAAGGAAGCTCCCTGAAATCTAGAGGATTTACCCACAGCTAAACAAATTACCTGAGCTATTCCAACTTCCAAATCACATACTTTTCTGCTGGTCCCCATGTGTTTTCATGTTCCTCAAAGCCTGAGATATATAAACTTCAGTCTCAGTTTCCCCTGATGTTGAGTGGTCTTTCTAAGACACTCAGAGAAAAACCTGTGCCTCTACAGCCATATTCAGCTGCCTGGATTCCTGTGATAATATAACTAGGCACATAGCCAGGGTTCTGGATGAAGGTTTGAGGCCATAGTCCTCAGCTGGCACACCTTGGTGGTTGATATAACAGAACAGAAGAGAAGCTAGAAAAACCCAGAAATGCATATCTGAAAGCTTAAAATGTCAAAGCAGTTAGAAACATTCAGGGCCATCCAGGTACACGAAATTCAAAGATCCCTAAATAGATTCAATCTAAAAATCTTCACTGAGATGCATTATAATCAAACTCTCAAAATCAAAAATAAAGACTATTGAAAGCAACGCAAGAAAAAAAGATTTATCACATACAAGAGAACCCTTCTTGGTAAGGTTATCAGCAGATTTCTCAGAAGAAATATTGCAGACAGAAAGGAGTGGAATAATATATTCAAAATGTTCAAAGGGAAAAAAATGTAAACCAAGCATACTTTACATGGCCAAGTTGTCCTTCAGAAATGAAGGAGAAGTAAAAAGTTTCCAAAACAACCAAAAGCTGAGGGAACTTATCACCATTTGGCCTACTTTACAAGAAATGCTAAAGAGACTTCTTCAAGCTGAAAAAAAAAAAGAAGTTATAATTGCTAACATGAAAAATATATGAAAGTATAAAATTCACTGGTAAAGGTAAATATTTAGTCAAATTCAGAACACTCTAATGCAGCAATGGTAATATATAAATCACTTTGAATTCTAACATATAGATTAAAAGATAAAAGTGGTAAAAATCTATAGCTACATTATTTTGTTAATGGATATACAATATAAAAATATATAAATTCAACAACATAAAATGGAGAAGGGTGAATATGTAGATATGTAGAACTTTTTATGCAATTGAAGTTATCAGCTTAAATAGACTATTGTAACTATAAGATGTATTATGAAAGCCTCATGCTAATCAGAAAGTAAATAAATATAATCAAAACACAAATGATAAGGAGAAAAGAAGCAAAGCATACCGCTACAAAAAAAAAAAAAAAAATCAACTCACATAGTAAAACAGCAAGAGAGAAAGTAACTATAAAACAATCAAAAAGCAATTAACAAAATAGTGATAGTAAATTCTTGTGTAGCAAGAATTATTCTAAATGTAAATGGTTAAATTCTTCCATCAGAAGACATAGAGCAACTAAATGATTTAAAAGAAGAAGACCCAACTATATGCTGCTTATAAGAGACCCACTTAAGCTTTAATGACACTCATAGGCTATACATCAGTGGATGGAAAAAGATACTCCATTCAAATAAAACCAAAAGAGAGTAGGGGTAGCTTTACTTATATCAGGCAAAACAAACTAAGTCGAAAGCTGTAATAAGAAACAAAGGTCATTGTGTAATAATAAATGATCAATTTATTAAGAGAATATAACAAATTAAAATATAAACACACCCAATAGTGGAGCACCTAAATATATTAAGTAATAATTATTAACAGATCTGAAGGCAGGAATAAACATGGATGCAGTAATAGCGGGGGACTTCAGAACCTCGCTCTCAACAATGGATAGCTAGATCACCCAGACAGAAAATCAATAAAGAAATAATACATTTGAACTACACTTTAGATCAAATAGACCAAACAGAGATCTACACAACATTCCATCCACTAGCAGAAAAATATACATTATTCTCAAGCACATATGGGACATTCTCCAGGATCGATCATATGTTTGATCATAGAACAAGTTTTTATAAATTTAAGAAGATTACAATCAAATCAAGTATCTTTGCTGATCACAGTGGTGTGTAACTAGAAATCAGTAACAGAAAGAACTTTTTTTTAATTCACAAATATGTGGAAATTAACATACTTCTGAACAACAAATAGGTAAAATAAAAAATCAAAAGGAAATAAAAAGTGATCTTCAGACAAATGAAAATACAACATACGAAAACTTATGGGATGCTGCAAAGCAGTTCTAAGAGGGAAGTTTATTGCAAAAAAATGCCTTTAAAAAAAAACTCAAATAAACAACCTAACCTTACACCTCAAGGAACTAGATAAAAAGAACAAACTAAGCCCAAAGTTAGCAGAAGAAATAAAGATTATAGAAAAAAATAAATAAAATTAAAAAGATAACAGAAAAGATTAATAAAACTAAAAGTTGGTATTCTGAAGATATAAAATTGACAAACCTATAGCTAGAATAAAGAAGTTGACTCAAATTAATAAAATTATAAACAAGAGATATTACATCTGATATCACAGAAATATGAAGTATCATAAGAAAGTACTATAATAAATTATCTACCAGCAAATTAGACAATTTAGGAAAAAATTGATAAACTCCTAGAAACATACAACTTATCAAGACTGAATCTGAAGTAAGAGAAATCTGAACAGACCAGTAATGAGCAAGGAGATTGAATTAGTAATGAAAATTTTCCCAACAAATAAAAATTCAGGACCAGATGACTTCACTGGTGAACTCGACCAAACATTGAAAGAAGAATTGCCAGCAAGCCTTCTTAAACTCCCAAAAAATGAAAAAGGAAGAAACACTTCCAAACTCATCTTTTGAGACTAACATTACCTCGATACTGAAGCCAGATAAGAACACTACAAAAGAAGAAAATTACAGGCTGCATATACAGACTCAGATATACATATACTCGCTATTAAATTGGGAAAATATGTTCTAGAGTTATTAGACCACACAATTATTGTGTGGGTGGACACTTGTGTAGCAAGGCCTTCTCTTGGCCTAGTGTCAGTGAGTTAGGTAGAAAAACTAAAAAATTATTAGATCTGAGATAATGTATGTTAATCTTTTTTGGAAAAACACAAATAGTGCTAAATTTTTACCATTCCTGGAAACCAAGTCATAAAGAAGATAATGTTTCCCAATAGAAAAACTAGATAATTTGTGGTTGCATTCCTGACCAAATATTCAGAAGCAAGGAAGCCATAAATATGAATAACAACATGTCTTAACCATCAGCTATAAACTCTCAAATTCTTTAAAACACTAGGCTGATGCTTCAGTTCCCAGGGGAAAAAAAAATAGTTTGAAATGTATGGCCTGTCCTAAACAAGAAAACTCTATTCAGAAACAACTGTACAGAATAGATCAATAGACCAATAAATATGTGTTGTGTAAGGCATTATTATTGGTGCTGAAAGGAATTCAAAAGTTGATTCCTACCCTCAAGGAGATCACCACCAGGGACATTTACATAAGTATAGTGCAATACAATATAGAAAGGGTTTAGTACCAGAAGAAAGATGACAGTACCAGCCAACATTTATTGAACACTTTCTATATGCCTGGCACTAGTCAAGTTGCTTTATCTGAGTGAACTTATTTAATACTCAAATAAGTTTGCAAGGTAGATGCTGATTTTAGATTCTCTTTACAGATGAGGAAATGGAAGCAGAGACTGGTCAGATCACACAACTCAGACGCAGTTAAAGCAAAGTTAACCCCACCCAGGATGACTCCAGAACCCTCATTTTAAAAAGGATCCTCTACTACTTCTCAGAAGAAAAGAACTATAGGAATCAACCACTGAACAGGTCTGTTTGTAATTTGGTGATATAAATTTACTTTTTGCTGGTAGAAAACCTGAAAAGTCTTTCTTTGAAAAAGTTAGAATTTGTGTTAGACCTAGAAGAATACATAGCTCTATAGCTCTGAACTTGCAGAATCACGGATGCGTGGGTAGGGGGTGGCAAGAGACATTCCTTGTGAAGAAAACAGCCCAAAGTCTGGGAGATGGGAAATTGTGAAGCACGGGGCAAGTATTTTACCAAAAATTCTCTTACTGATCTTTATCAGAGAATGGAGTATATTTCAAAGAAGACTCCCGACTCTTACCTGCCTTGTATCCTCTAAATTGGTGCTTGGCATTCCTGTCTACCTAATGCCTAAGAGAATTCAGAACATAATCTAAGATTCCCTTTCCCATTCCCATCACCCACCATCACCAGCCACACCCATCCCAAGCCCCCTCCCTGCCCCGGCTCTCCATTCCACTGCTGCCTTAGTTTAAAGTCTGTGACTCCCCACCTACACCATGAAGCCCCTGTCTGCAGCCTCAACACCTTTCAAGCTAGTCTCCACATCAGTGCTAGGGTATCTTTCTAAAATACCATCTGGTCGAACAGCTTCCCCACCTATACGATAAATCCAAATTGGTTTTTAGGCAATACACTTGGGATCTAGCCTCTGCCTAGCCACCTTTTCTTCCATTTCCCTGTAAACGGCCTATCCTCCAGCCACACTGAACTACTTGATCTCTGGAGGTGACATGCTCTCTACAGATAGCTTTCTACCCTAAAAAATTCCTTCCCCACTCATCCCTCCAACCCTCAGCCTGTAAATCTACCCTGAAAATTCCTGTTCAGATGATTCAGCCTTCTGTCCTCCTCTGGAAATCTTCAACGACCCCTTAATGCTGGCTAGGCATTTTTTCTGGGTTCCCATAGAGTGTTATTTGAGCCTCTATTTCCTACATCATATTGTAATTGTTTTTATATGTTTCATTACTCATCAGACTGTAAACTCTTTACAGGCAGGGGTTTTGAGACCCCTTAGCTGCATTTCCCAGTACTTACTCCATATGTGATAAGTGAGTGAATGACTTATTGGAATTCTGGGATCACAGACATTCACCCAATTCCAGCCTGTCTTAACCACCCTCTGCATTAATGGAAGACTCACTACTTTCTCCACTGGCTCTCTTCTTCAATCAAATTAAGATACCAATATAATTACATATTATTGTCATTGCTAATATCTCCGTGCTATTTTTCAAACTGCAAGACAGAGAAGCTAGTTTAAAAACTGGTTAATCCAGATTGAAGAAAGAGATTTATACATTTAATTTAAAGCCAAGGTGTGCTGACCCCTCAAGAACTGGCAATGACATCTTCATCTCAAAGGGAGGGTCACAGTCATACCATGAAATGGTTTCACAAACAGATTTTGTTTGTAAACTGGCAATATAAATTTATACATTGATTTTTTAAGATATTTTTATCATATGAGTTACTTTTATCCCTCCAGTGATTTTCCTATAGAATCAATTTTATTTTCTCTTTTTCCTCCCTGAATAACAAGCCCAATTTATGCTCACACCCTCTTCTGAGCAGCTGCAGGGCTCCCTTTCCCTCTCTGTTTGAAACTTGGCATTGCATTTTCCCCGCTGCTGCAAATCTCATAGCTTCCTGGGACTCCTCTATCCTCTAACACTTAGGTCCTACTTCTCACCTTGCTTCCAAGCCAAGTGATGGGTCCTGCTTTGGGGCTTGTAGTGGTGCTTTAGTACTAATGAGACTATCTACTAGTAATAGCAGTAATAGTAGTCATTCAAGGAGGGACCCAAAAATCCTAAATTTATTTATTTTGAAACAAGTGTATTTATTCTTACATGTTTAAACTTCAGTCACCTTCAAAGTACTGTCCATTTGATTTAATACATCTATCTAGATGTTTTTTTCCACTACTCAAAACAGTTTTTGAACTCATCAGTTTTGATGCCTTTTAGTGCTTCTGCCATTTTTTGTTTCATCTCTTCCACATTGGCGAATGTTTCCCTTTAAGGACTTTTTATCTGGGGAAACAAAAAATGACGTCACTTGGGGTGAGATAGGATGAATAGGGAGGGTGGAGCACAGGGGTCCTGCCATTTTTGGTCAAAACCTGCTGAACATTCAACGTGGTGTGGACAGGTGCACTCGAAAATTACCCAACATAAAATGGGAAAACATGTTGAAAGAGTCTTCAAAAAAAATTCACTGAATCCCAACACAGCCTCTCACAACAACGCCAGCTGGTACACTGATACAGATGGATTCCTAGAATATTCACCTAGCTGGAGAAGCCTGTACTACAAGGGGCCCACCCTCCAGAAAATAATTTGGGTTTTTTGGATCCCCCATAGTGATTTTTTTTTTTAATTTGTTACGTTTCCAAAACTGTTATGCACTCATTATATGGATTATCACTATTAAATTCTCATCATGCTCCTATGAAAGCCAGGAAAAGAACTCAAACTTAAACCCATGCTTTTCTGATTGCAGAGTAAAGAAGCAGCTCCTTAGTAGGGCTTGTAAAGGACAAATGTAAGAAAGTGTGCCTCCCCTCCAGTACCTGATTACAGGCTCTCCGGCCCCTCCTGTCTACTTACCGCCCATCTTCCTGCTGCAACATAGAGTGAAAAAACTAGTACTGCAGTTGCTGGTCTCTTTCCTCTGCATCTCTACCTTTTCACTTTGCCAGGAGCTCCCAACTCCAATTGCCTCATCTGCTGACCCCCTCTTCAGATCTTTGGTTCCTGAATCCCTCGTATATCTCTTCCAAATAAAGGCAATAAAACAACAACAACTTTCATCATTATCATGTGCAAGAAACAAAAACAAAACAAAACAAAAACACATTTTGAACACCAAACAAGGCAGAGTCTCAGATTAAGGGGAATTTCTTGAAGTGGAACAGGTTTACTTATATGAAAACATAGGCTAGACTCACATCCCAACAAATCATCAGTGCTAAAGCAATGTGGCCTTCACAACCCCAATACTTGGATTTAGAACTAAACTTGAAACCAATTCACAAACGCTCCAGTGCCAACCGGCCCTGCTACCCATCTTACCAGAGTGATGCTTCCATGCCTCACATCTCAGTGAGCTCAAGTCTTGGGAGAGACTTAAAGTAGCTCTTTTTCTCAAAAAGGTAGACATCCTTGGCTTAGATCACCGCTCCATCCTCTTTATGAGCTCATGGGTATATCTGGCAGCCTCACCTGAAATAAAGATAGCACTTTCAGCCTGTCTTGTCCCTTCACGCCAGTTTCTCAAAGACATCCACATTGACCAGGGCCTGTCTGCACTCAGCTGCCCAGAGTTGGTAATTTCTCAATCTATAAATTAAGAAAGATGAAGAATAATGCAAACTAGAATTTTCTCTCTCTTCCATCTTCTCTTCTCCTTGACTTCTATACAGTATTCCCTCTCTTATCACGGGTATTACATTCTAGACCCCCCCCCCCCAATGATAGGTGAAAACCCACGAAGTAGACACCTTACATTTATTTTAGTATTTATATATATTTTAAGGCTTTATAAACCCTTCCCACACACTTATAAACTGTTCCCAGTCCCTTATTAACCTTAGAGAGAAAAATCCGCGTAACTAATTAAATATAATATTTTTAAAAATCCCGCGATACAGTGAGGCCACGATAAGTGAACCGCGATATAGAGAGGGGTTACTGTATTCTCTTTTTATCCTAGTAAGTTAATATATTTATTCTTCATTCAAGTTCTAAAATTAAATATTGTGTCTGAAATACCACTGGATGTATTTTGAAGTTCCAACTATGTGCCAGGCACTAATCTAGGCACTGGGTACACTATGATGGAGAAAACAAATGTCATCCCTAATTTCATGGAGTTTATATTCCGGTGGATGAGAGAGATAATGAGCAAGAAAACGACTGCATGCACAAAATTTCAGATGAACACTATAAAGATAGTAAAGCACAATAATGGCATAAAGAGTCACCAAAAAGTAACATTCAGCCACCTTATAAATATGATGGCCAGGGGAGATGGTTTTGAGGAAGCTCCAATGATTCCTCCCACCTAAGCCAACTTCTTCAAAGACACTTGTTAACCTAATAATCATTCTTGGTTATAATCCCCTTCAGTGAAGGGCTTATGTCAAAGCACAGTGATATATATATGTCGTCGTCGGCAGCCGTCCGTCTGGAGAGACGATGGTGTAGCTTCTTAAGAGTCTATCTGCACCGCCGAGAATGGCTGTGCAGTCCAACTCGGGAGTGACACGGTATCTGTCTCCTCCCGTGTTGAATCGACATCTTGCGATGACGCTGGGGTGTCCTCTCCAGTGAAGCTGAAGCTACAGAGCCTGGGCAGGGTGATATGGAGGGTGTGCTGTTGCCCATGCAGCAGACCCCCCCTCTCTACGCAGCTGAAGGGTCCAAGGGAAAGACGGAGTCAATACAGCTTGGCTTCAGGTGCGCCGCAGGAGTTGCCGGTGTTGACTACAACGTCAAACCGCCTTAGGGACTCCGGCTCCGGATTTTCTGTCGGGGTTTACTCCCTTAGCCTTTCCCCTGAAGAGGTATGCCGCAAGGCAGCGGAGGTTTTTTGGAGTCAGAGTTTTCCTTCTCTGATATATATATGTATATATATATATGCACACACACACACACACACATATATATATATGTTTTTAAGTGACTGCTGCCTAATTAATTTTTCTCTTATGAGCCTGTTAACTAGAAAAACAATTGGGTTGCTCCAATGATTCTCAGATAGCTGCACAAGAAAATTATTCCTCACCAAAGACGTACACAAAGTATCAGAGACCACCTGACAACATGTTTTATTTTCTTTCACCCTAAATGTTCTCTACCACTGGGATATTATCTGTTGACATCCAGCATCTGTTGTTCATTTTTGAACACTAATCCCTGTGGTGTGTCCTTTGGGTGATCAAGCTTACTCTAAAACTGATTATAAAATATTCAAGAAGATTGAGACTCTTCTATTTTTCCATTGACATTTTTACCCCTCCTTTGATTTCAACTTGATTTTATTTTTCCTTCTCTTCCCGTTCCACAGTGTCACTTCCTTTTTCAAGTAGGCCTTTTCCTTCCTCCTGTGCATGCCACCCAGCTTTGGCCATGTGCTTTCAAACTTACACAACTCACAGAATTAGAGCAACTTTTTTTTAAGAATGGAAGGCCATGTCCTGTTATCATTTTAATAAAAAATAAAAAATTTTAAAGGTCAAACCTATTTTCCTGGGCAAGAAATGTTTTTTTCTATTTAGGGTCTATAAAAAGTTGTACTTCAGAGGCCTGTCATGAACTCCTAGGTGTTAGGAACCTCTCCCTCATCAGTGCCCTTTGGACTTAGGAATCTAAACAAAAGATAATAAAAATAATTATGCTTATATTTATACTTGTCCAATACCCTTCATTCCAAGACATAAAAACAACTTTCAGGCAAATTAAACTATACAACCACTTTTTCTCACAAATAAATGTTATGATGAACAAGTAGCAGCACAGGTATGTTAATCTGCCACATTCACAGAAGCTGTTCGAAAACGGAAATAAAATTTTAAAAACACTAAAATGAAAATGTCTACTTCTATTATGCTTTCCCTCCTACTGCTTCTAATAGCCCCCACCCCATCTTCCCATTTGCTCTGAAGTGACTAATTGTGATGCAAAAAGCTCTTCAAATCATTTCAATGACAAAGCACTGAGATTGCTAACTAGTGCTTTAAAAGCCTACAACCAAATGGTTGTAGGGAAGTATAGTTTGCTTGCTATTTTCATCTTTCCAGATGCTATGGAAGCTTCCTTTATTCACCAACCCGAAACACTGGCTTTGAAATTGGCAGGTAATGGTGAAATACATTTTAAGAACAAAATCATGGGATAACAGTGAAAGTCTTCTTTCTCTGAACCTTTCCCCATGCTCATAGATTTGTTCATATCTTCTGAACCTCTGAGACTTCCAGGAGAAAACTTTCCCATGAGCAAAGTTCTCAAAAGGTAACTTGTTCTTCACCTCTAGGGCATCTCTTTACCCCAAAGGGTGAATAATAAAACTATTCCTAAATCTTCAAAATCCCTAGTTTTACAACCAATAAGTCAAAAGCCATATGCTACCTAGTGACTTTCCCTAGGACATCTAAATCAGACTTCCATTTGCTCTACAATCTCATAAGTATTGGGCAGCTCAGGGATTCCATGTACAGGATGTAGGCTGGACTGAGCCTCATAGGCTCATTCACATTCTCACTCCATTCGTTTGGATCCCCATCACTTTCAAACCTCCTCTCATTCCCTATTTGTAAAAGATGAACTTTGACTCAATCTCTACCTTCCTTTCCTGCTCTAAAATTATAATTTATTCATTTCTTGTAAGTCACCACTGGGGAGCAATAGACAAATGACAGGATAAATGAGCCAACCCCTGTGTGATCAAGTCCCATTTTCACTTCATATAGATCCACCAGTCCTCCTCAAACAAATCAAGACAATAGGGGAACTCACATCTTGTGGGTGTTAGAAGATAAACTGAGGCATATTAAAATTTTTAAGAGTCTATTTGAGCAAAAAATCTATTGGCATCAAGCAGTGCCAAACCTGAAGTAGTTTGTGGTGTTTTACCAACAGAAGCCAGGAGAAAGATATAAAGAGAATGGCCAGAAGCAAATAAAGGAAATTATTTGATTGGCTATAGCTTAAAGCCTAGTTGACTGTCTGTAATTGGTAGCCCCTAGCATTTTGATTTCATAACCTTGAGGCACTTGCAAGCTTACACCCTCTACTAATTCCATAAAAATGGGTTCATGAACCAAAGAGAACAAGTTAAGATTCTCCCTAATACAGAGATCAAGCTTTGCAGATCACTCCAGAGTGCTTCCAGCTGCAGGAAGATTTGGTTGTATCTCTCCTCCAGTACAGGAACAGCCCCAAGAAGTTGTTTGTTTGGTTAGGGGAGTCATTTCAGGCCAGCCTGTGCATAGCGAAGCCTGTTCCTGAAACGCTTCCCAGCAGCACACCCTGTGAGGAAGTGCTGCCTCCAGGTCAGCTTGAGCGGCTCTATGTTCTGGTTTCCTCCTTCATGTGGAAAAACCTATGTTTCTGATTACTTCCCTAAATTTGGCATGAACTAAGAGTGAGTAACACATTGCAAAAGAGTTCTGTGTCGGGCAGCCACGCAGCTGCGGCCCTTCAGATCCCACGTGGCAAAGCCAGGAAAGGGTCCTGCACTCTGGTTCCCCAGGCTGCCCAGGCTCCCGCCCTCCACGCAGCCTCTCTGCAGAGCAGGGCCCTCTGGACAGCTCTCCAAGGCCTCTCCACCTGCACCACCACCCCACCCTCCGCTGTCTGTCTTTTAAACTGCCCTCTGTCTTTTAAGCTGCCCTCGCTCTTTGCAATGTCTCCCAGCTTCTTTCACAGGTCCAATTAGCATGTTGAAGCCTCCTCCCAGATTATTCATCAAGATGTGAAATTAGATAAAACCTAATCCACAGTCCCTCAGCTATGAATGCTCAAAGCCAGGCTCATTAAATATATCTGTCAACGATGGATTACACAAGCCTTAGGCCCCAAATTGATTGGAAGGCGGGGGAGAGGGGCAAAGCATTTGGTTGCACAATATAGTCAAGAGAAGGAACTTTTAAGGTGTGGCCAATTAAATCTGTTTAAAGATAACTATAGGCTACATCATTTTATAGATTCTTTTCTCTAGTTAATGACAGCTGAAGAGATGGAGAAACAGATGCAGAGCTAGGAACCAATAATATGTGTATGTGTGTGAAAAGCTGAAAATCATTATGAATGGGAGTAGAACAATATGCCATATTGGAAGCAAACCTAGTGAATTCCTGGGTGGATTCAAACACTATTTCCTTGTGTCAAAAGAAGGAAAAAAAAATTGAATTCTGTTAAAGTGCTTAAAGTCACATTTTGCTAAGGTTCTTATCTATCATCCTGTCATTAGCATCCTCAGCACCATCTCCATCATGATATACTTTGTATTTACATTGGGCTTTTCAAGTTCAAAGCACAAAGCAGACACATCAGGCAATTAATCAACTTGAGGGATCTGTGTTGGCTGGAATGCTTTCCCAGCAAACACATTCCTAAAGTGTCACTGGAGGATCCACGAGGCAGGAGTGTTCCTCGCCTACAATTTGATGTCATATGTTGGCATTTTGTCAGATTTAAAATATACATTTTCACCTACCAAACTGACAGACCTATTTTCTGAATCAAAGGAAAAGTTATTTTACTGATCTTTTAGCATTAAAAATCACTCCTCTTCATTTAGGTGTTTTTGAGTAGTAGCCACATTTTATACACATCTAAAAGAGGGTGGCGGGTAAAGCTGGAGGAAGTACAATTAAATAAATATATTAACTGTTTCTCAATGAGAAAGTAAGCAATAGGAAAAAAGTAATTAAATCGGAGGAGATTTATAATAGGAAACAGATGTGGGCGGGAAAGTAACTTGAAATTACCAAAGGATTCCAGACATCTTCCAAGAATATATTTTAATACATAAACATTTAATAATACAACTGCTAGGCCAAAATTGCTCAGTTTCAAAACTTAACCTGCATTCTTAGAAAGTTTGCTTTTTATTTCTTGAGATTAAAATGGAAAAGGAAGGTTTTCCATATTTGAGCTGTTTATTAACGATACTTTATTTATGATGGACAGTGAAACTAGGCATATCTGTCTCGCTTTTCTGTCCTGGCAGGTTTCATATTCTGCTTCCAATTCCCATGCCCCCATGCTGTTCTATTTGAATTTCCAATGCGGCAGAGGAAATGGCTTCTAAAATATTAAAATCCTGTTTTCATTGACTTTCTTTACGCTTTGTGACCACATTTCTATTCCGATCAGGTTGCACAGCTTTTAACTTTTGCAAGTCTAAATTTAAAGTTAGAGCAACTTCATGGTGCCCCTTAAGTGGATAGCTCTCATAACAAGAGAGAAGCAGTCTGGAAACTGCAGAGAAGCCAAACAGCTTTTTAATTTTTACTTCTCTTTTCAGACTTTTTGAAACTGTTTCAAGTTACAACTATACTTTAATGAGGGGCTCCTTTGGAGCAAGACACCAATCTGGGGAAAGTCTCCAAGAAGCAAACATGCCTGGGTTCCCTTTGCATGGAAACCAGTCTGAGCCATGTCCCTAGCCCTCACTTCAGGGTTTTTCTCCTCACCACCAATCCTGTTTTTCCTAAATCTCAATTTTACATAGGAACTTTTTTTTTAATTGTGTCTCATACTTGACCCTTATTGCTCCTTCCCTGAAAGCTAAACAATATGGTCTAGAAAAAGGAAGCTGACCATTCTCTTTGAGGGAATAAGGTTCTAAAGCCCCAGCTCATCCCCTAATTCTCCAAGCTCTGGCTGGTGTGGCTCCATGGGCCAAGTGTCAGCCTGTGAACTACAGGGTCGCTAGTTCGATTTCCAGTCAGGGCACATGCCTGGGTTGTTGCAGGCCAGGTCCCCAGTTGGGGGCACATGAGAGGCAACCATATATTGATGTTTCTCTCCCTCTGTTTTTCCCTCCCTTCCCCTCTCTCTAAAAATAAATAAATAAAATCTTATTAAAAAATTATATGAGAAATTAAACTTGGGGCTTCTTGAGTCTTCCTCAGAGAACTCACTTGCCTCTCCCTAACAACTCTCACTATAATATTATCTTTCTAATAATTAATGCCTATACATTATATTATAATTCATAAAGCTTGTTCATATGTTCATAAGAGCTCTATGACAGAAGGTGGGCAGATTTTGCTTAATCTACATGTTATAGATGAGGAAACTTTCATTCAGAGATTGTATGAATTATCTAAGATAATAAAGATAAGCAGCAGAGAAGACAAGGCTCCAGCATAGCCTCCGAATTCCCAATTCTGTTTCTCTTCCCCTACAAGTATGGGTGATCCTATAATTCCTATTCCCAAAAGCAGAGTCATCCTCAGTTTTTCTTCCTGGTGCCTCCTCCCCATCCCAGATATAAGCAGACCGGAAAAGGTTTGAAGAATTCATTCAGACCACGGTAACAGAGCTCGTATGCAGAGGAGGCCTGTCTTCACTTCATCCCTACTCACTTCACTTTGATCTATGTTAGTCTTAGTCATGTTAAAGATGGTTTTCCCTGGCTGGTTTGGCTCAGTGGATTGAGCGTCGGCCTGCGAGCTAAGTGTCGCTGGTTTGATCTTCCAGTCAGGGTACATCAGAGAAGGAAAACTCTGATTCCAAAAAACCTCCACTGCCTTGCGGCATACCTCTTCAGGGGAAAGGCTAAGGGAGTAAACCCCGACAGAAAATCCGGAGCCGGAGTCCCTAAGGCGGTTTGATGTTGTAGTCAACACCGGCAACTCCTGCGGCGCACCTGAAGCCAAGCTGTATTGACTCCGTCTTTCCCTTGGATCCTTCAGCTGCGTAGAGAGGGGGGGTCTGCTGCATGGGCAACAGCAGACCCTCCATATCACCCTGCCCAGGCTCTGTAGCTTCAGCTTCACTGGAGAGGACACTCCAGCGACATCGCAAGATGTCGATTCAACACGGGAGGAGACAGATACCGTGTCACTCCCGAGTCGGACTGCACAGCCATTCTCGGCGGTGCAGATAAGACTCTTAAGAAGCTACACCATTGTCTCTCGAGACGGACGGCTGCCGACGACGACGACGACGGTACTAAGCTCTGAGGAGACAACAATAAATAAGACCAACCTCCAGCCAGCCATTGAGGAGCTTATAGTCTAAATTAAACATACTATTATAGTCCAATATAACCAAATGGTAATTAATGGGAGGTTTTCTGGGAAAAGGGACATCTAAATTAAGGCTTAAAAAATGAGTTAGCCATGTGGAGGTGTAAAAAACTATTTCAGGTTAAAAAAATATGTATGTACATACATATATGATTATCATTATTACTATTATTTCATGGAGAATTGTTGTTTAATGGGCACAGAGTTCTGCTTTTGCAAGATGAGATCGGATTGGTTACACAATAATGTGAATATTATTTATTCTACTCAACTATACACTCAAAAATAATTAGGATGGTAAGTTTTACGCAGTGTGTATTTTACAAAAATTAAAAATAAAATATTGTATTATTTTAGCTTGTACAAAATCCACCACTCCTGAACCTATAGGCACTGAAATGTGACCTCTGGCATCAGCTTTAACTGATTTTACATTATTTCCTGGTGGGATATTTCAGTCCCTCTATTGGTCAACTCTGATAAGGGACAACTCTAAGTAAAAGGAACATTAATTGTGATTTCTTCCAACTTCATCCTTCTAGAGGGTTCATCCCATGCCCATCCCTGAGCCCCTCCAGACCTGACCAGATCAACTATGCTGAAATGCAAACACTAAAACCTTTTCCTTAGCTGAGGCATGGTAATCTAAAATTGTGCCAGCCAAGACATCTGTGTAAAAAAAAAATTAAGATAAGAAATACATGTCTTGTAAGGTCACCAATTCCTAGGATTCAGGGGCAGGGCTGTGGGGGAAGATATATAGATATATAGATATAGGTTTAAAATTTGTTTTTTCCTTGGCATTAAAAAACAAACAAACTACTTTTGGAGCATCTCCAGTTTGGATTGAAAAGGGGAATATGATATGGTCCATTTGTAGTGGCAGCAACCACTAAAACTCCTCTGGACCCCTGGGAAACCCTGACAGAGCTGAAAGAGGAAAGTGCCCTGGGCCTGAAGTGGTTACGGGCCCTTTCCCACACAGGGTTAAATTAGACTAGTTCAGCACACCAAGCACAATTGCCAGCTTCGAGACTTTCAGAAGTTGGAAACACTCTGAGGAAAATGTTAGCAGAGAAGGGAAGTGTTACTCAAGAGCCATCGCAGCTGGTCTCCACCTGCTCCCTCCTTCCTTACCTTTTCCCACATACTCACCCCAGAAAGTGGCGTGCTCCTCACAGGCTACCAAACAACCAGAGCAACCAGCTGGGTTCTGAGGGAGACCGAACTTACAGCAGCAAGGGAAGCAACATTAAAAGCCTATCCGAGATTCTTTAATTCTTTGCAATTCCTATCTCAGAAAACAGTCAGCTGTGAGCTCCAGCAAGATCAAGGCTTTTCAAAGGGTTTCCACTGGGCTCTGGGTTACAGTCCAACCAGCCCAGCATGCCAAGCAGGACCTTCCGTGATCTGGCCCCTGCTTCATTTCTGTAGCCACACATGTATCACCACTCTCCTCTCATACTGTGCTCCAGCCCTACTTCCTTGAACTTGCCGCATTCGTTACAGTTAAGCCACTATAAAACAAACAAACAAACACTTTGTGATTCATAGCAGAGAGACATTTCTCTCTTATCTAAATTCCAGAAAGAGCCTGGCAATCCACACCCCTTTGCTCCTCATATCTCATAAACCAGAACCCATTCTAACACCAGGCTGGGACACGGAGTCCCTAGCTGTCCATGTGCTCAGCTAAAACATGGCGGGTTTAGTTCTAAAGTGAAGGAAGGGAGCACCGCTGCTAGGAGATACTTAACAGTCTGCATTGTCTCCCATTTCCGTGTCTTCACACACCTTAGGATACCCTGGGCTGGATAATACCCCCATCCTTAGGACTTAGGGCCAACATCGCCTTCTCTGGGACACAAAGCCATGCAACATGCTCGGAGCATTGGTGCTTCTCTCTGCCCCAGCGTTCACCCCACACTTATTATTGTAACTGCCCACCTCTCAGCTTTCCTGCCAGACCATGGGTTCATAATAACAGGGATGATGTCTTTCATTTTCACACTCACAGAACTCAGGTAGTGCATGGTTCATAGTGGGCTCCCAGTAAGTGATTGTGGAATGAAGGAATACAATATGAGAAAAGCAGAAGTTATCTGGAAATTCTAATCACAATTCTGTCCCAGTTAATCTGGAAATTGTCATATTATTTCTTCTTCTTCTTTTTTTTAGATTTCTTAAAAGTAATCATTTTATTTAATTTTTAACCTGTTTCAATATGACTGTGATTTCTAGTCTTGTTCATATTCTACATTAATTCTGATGCTTTTGGGAAAGTAAATATTTTTTTCAAAAATATTACAGAAATAATACAGATAGCTAAGTACAGGCATTAGATTAACCTGGGAGTATGTTATTTGAAATTTGGAACATACTTGCCATAAAAATATTTTATACATGGTAGTTGGGTATCCAACTAGGCCACAGAAGAACTATAATTCACAATATAACTATCTCAGAGTCTTACAATACAATGGGTTCTACCCCATGCAGAATGATGGCAGTTCTCTGGAGAACTCAGAGCTCCAACTGTGTCTCCCACACAACTCTATCCTTCAAGGTAAATTTAGGGGTGTCTTAAATTTAGGTTCTCCCAGAAGCAAACCCTGAGAAAAGGCTTTTAGTGCTAGGGGTGTATTTGGGAGGAGCAGGTGACACAGGTAGAGAAGTGGAAAGTAATACAGGGAAGAAAAACAGCCCATATAAGATGTGCTCTTAAACCAGCTACCATGGAGAGCACCCGGCTGATATTTAAACCTGCGGGGGAACCTAAAAATGGGGTAAAGGGTATGCTTCTAAATTAGGGTATTTACATATCAACTCCTAAGAGTCATTATTAGAGGGCTGGCATGGTGGGGTGGAGAAACATGTTGATTTCCCTAAATTTTCATCCTTTGTTCTAGAAAACTAAAGTCCCCAGGCACAGAATGACAGCGTCAGAAGTCATCACAAACACTGTGGAGTAGGAGAAAGGAAGTCGTGTCCTTATTGTACAGTTACGACATTGATTACAAAGAGAAGTGACTCCACCCACCCACTCTGAAACAAAAATCTCTCGAGGCTAAACTGAGAAATCTGAAGGTCTGCCTGCAGGTTGAGTCCACCAGTCTGCTTGATACTCGCTCTCAGTCTAGATCTCTCCTGGGCTGCACCGCCCTCATGTGAGGTTGAGGGAAGGGAATTGGCCTTTATAATTAGGAACACAAGCCCATAGTAAGAGTAAACTCCGGTTTAAAGTAACAGCTAAATGCTCAATGAAAGGCAAGTTCCTCCCTTTTTCTGTGCTTTCCAGGTGGCAGTTTGACACCCTCCAGAAAGCTGAGATGCCAACTCATTAAGGGGTCCGGGAATTAGGGGATCATTTACCTCCCGTCCTTTTGCAACAACAGTAAAATCAATCTCTGCTGTTCAAACTGGGGTCTCCTATTACATTAGAGTGCCTCATTCAAAGCCACCGTAAGGGAAATGCCAATGTTTGCAGAGTAGAGGAAATCCTATAGTTGGGCAAATTGTAACTGGGAAGGCGTGGGTTGGGGTGGGGAAGCAGACCCCCACCTTGGGTAACTCAAGCCTCCCTTAGTGCCTCACAGGAAGAGAGAGAGGCTGGTCTGGTTTTTGCATGCCATCTGCCCTGCTCAGGCCCTCGGCTGTTGTTCCTTCTCTCAGTTTCACCAACAGAGGCCAGGACAACTTGTTCTATCAATAAACAAGCTAACAACTCAAAAAGCTTTTTTTCCCTAAACTACTAGCTTCACTGTAAATTGAACTGAAGAACTACCAAGCAAAGAGTTTTTCAGGCTTGAAGAAAACCATTTGCCAAGGGGAACTCTCCATTGGAAGTCTCACAGGTGGGAAGTGCTTGGGAAAAGCAATCCTCATCAAAGGAAGCGCCTTCCCCAGCACAAACCCAGGGCCAGGTTCTGAACCAGAGCAGAAAAATTACAACAGGGGTCATAATTATGTACTGAAATTCAAAGCAACACCAGAAGCAGCACAGGAATTTCACATTAAATAAAACCTCAAATAATTGTTCTGTAATCGAAGTTAAATTTTGAACTATCTTAGACTCATTTTTTTCCTTAAAGAATTGTTTAATGCATCTAAAGCAAAAAGCAGGTTTTCTCTGTTATAAAGCAGGTAAAGAAAACATATGGTTTTGCTGTAACACACACAACACCTGCTTTTCATATATATTCTTTTTATATATTACTTTTACACTCTCACACTATGGGGATTGTTACTGATCCAATGCCATTATGGTTTTTTTTAAACTGCATTAAGCTATATATCATAAAATTCACCAATTTTAAGTATTCATTTGAATGACTTTTTTTTAGCAAGTTTGCCAAGTTGTACGACTATCACAATAACCCAGTTTCGGAATATTTCCTTCACTCTAATGAAACCATCATACTCATTTTCAGGTACTTACCATTTCCATCCCCAGGCTCTGGCAACCACTAATCTACTCTCTGCCCCCAAATACTTGCCTTTTCTGGATATTTCATGTAAATGGAATCATATAATAAGTTGTCTTTTGCCTCTGACTTCTTTCACTAAGCAAAATGTTTTTGAGGTTCATCCATATCGTAACCTGTATCAGTACCTCATTTCTTTTTATTTCTGAGTAGTATTCCATTGTCCAGATATGCCACATTTGGTTTAATTCATTCACCAACTCATAAATATTTGGGTTGTTTCCACTTTGGGGCTATTATGAATAACACTGCTATGAACATTTATTTTCAAGTCTTTATTAACAGTAATACTGTTGTGAATATTTGTACACAGCTCTATAAATAATTCTATTTTGAACATTTGTGTGCAAGTCTTCATGTGGACATATGTTTTTAGTTCTCTTCAACTCATTTTAAAACAGAGAAAACAAAGAGCTCAACATATAGTCGAGAGAAAAAGACCCTTCTTGTTTAGACTTAGAAAAAGTTTTCAGTCTTCTCAATAGCTTGAGGAAAATGCTTCATTTTAAAGAAAAAAAAGCTTTTGAAATATAAAATAACATGTACAGTGAAGAAAATTTGGGAAATAAATATAGCACCTATCAAACCACTATTCACTCAACATTTTATGACTTTCTGTGAAGTCTTAATTTTATACAAATGCATTTTGCATAGTTTATGTAATACTGTATATACTGTGTTTTATCTTTTTTTAAATAAATATTTATATATAAAGTCCTGGCTGGTTTGGCTCAGTGGATTGAGCGTCGGCCTGCGAGCTAAGTGTCGCTGGTTTGATCTTCCAGTCAGGGCACATCAGAGAAGGAAAACTCTGACTCCAAAAAACCTCCGCTGCCTTGCGGCATACCTCTTCAGGGGAAAGGCTAAGGGAGTAAACCCCGACAGAAAATCCGGAGCCGGAGTCCCTAAGGCGGTTTGACATTGTAGTCAACACCGGCAACTCCTGCGGCGCACCTGAAGCCAAGCTGTATTGACTCTGTCTTTCCCTTGGACCCTTCAGCTGCGAAGAGAGGGGGGGTCTGCTGCATGGGCAACAGCAGACCCTCCATATCACCCTGCCCAGGCTCTGTAGCTTCAGCTTCACTGGAGAGGACACTCCAGCGTCATCGCAAGATGTCGATTCAACACGGGAGGAGACAGATACCGTGTCACTCCCGAGTCGGACTGCACAGCCATTCTCGGCGGTGCAGATAGACTCTTAAGAAGCTACACCATCGTCTCTCGAGACGGACGACTGCCGACATTTATATATAATTAAAACTCCCTATAAGCATATTTTTAATGGCTGCATATATTCCTCATGTGTGATACACCATCTTTTATTTAACCCTTTCCCCATTGCGGGGCATTTAGGTTCATTTATTTAGTATATAGTTACTAAATGCCTGGTATGTGCCAGGAATTGTACTAGACACTAATGATGTAACAGCACAAAGAAGCATAACCACTACCTTTGTGGAACTTACAGTCTACATATCACTATTGTAAGAAATGAGATTAAAATCCTCAAAAATTCTGTATTCTTATTTTATATTAATTACTATGACAGAACCATAAAAGTAGAATTAGTGATTTAAAGAATATTAATATTTTAAGACTCTTAAGAAGTATTGACAAGGTGCCTCCCAAAAAGGTCCTACAGATATGCATTGCTATTGGCAGTGTGTATAAGCAGACTTCTCACCATTTCTTTGTCAATACTGTATTTTTATCAAAGCTTCCAGCTACTTCAAAATCTCTTTGGAAGTGGACAGAAATTTTTTCCACATTAATAAAAATCAGTTTTCTTATCTCTTGTTTTCAAATTTCTATTTATTCATTACTATAAAGTCACATTCATACCCTACAGCTAATAATGCAGCTAAAGAAAAATTTGATGACTACCAAATTTTGTATAATAGATGTTTTCCCAAATGCCTGTCCATGTAGCAATTTATTTTTTTAATAAAAATCTTTTCCCTTTGGTGACACCAATTACAGTTGATACCTTTGGCGCATTAAAAATAATTCAAGATAATTTTCAAAATGTGTTGGTAGTTCAGATTAGAATATTTGGGGGATGCCACTTCTCTAAGATTGAAATTCAGAGGCAAGCTCTGGACAATTACCAAGAATTGTAATTCTATTGTATGTCAACATTTTAAAAAAACAGAATAGTATAGTTCATTGAATAGTTATAGAGTCACAGGTTCAAGTTGAAAGAAACCTCATAAATCTCTATCTCTACCCTCTCTTGTTTTATAAATAAAACCCATAAAAATTAGATGAAATGACCAGTCTGCAATCTCATAGCAATACATGGAAGAGACAGAACTTCAACCAAGGACTCCTGCTCCAAAACTAGATTTAGTCATCATAAAATTTTGGCTTCCCACAGGCTCTTAAAATGATATTCTATCTATAAAGGCAGTGGTTAAGTAACAGCATCTACCATTGACTTTATTATACACTTTCCCTGTGCCAGGTTCTTTGCATACATTTTCCCACTTAATCCTCACAGCCTTTTGATGGTATGTGACAAATGAGGAAAACAAACTAAAAGCAAGTAAGTGATTTGCTCAAAGTCACACAGTTAGGAAGTAATATACATAAGGACTGGAATCTACTCAAGTGTAGTCCACAGACTAACCTATTAGAAATGCAGAATTTTAGGCTCTACCCCAGACTTATTGATCATAGTCTACACTTTTAAAAAATTCTCCTGTGATTCATATGCACACGTAAGTTTGAGAAGCAATGGTAAAACCCAAAGCCTATTCTCTTAGCCATTTCACAATACTGCCTCAAACCCCTGGAAAAGTCAAGGAGACTGTTATAAATAATTGTGTAGACATCACACAACCAAGGATTAAAGACAACCCACTGCTTTAAGAACTTTCAAATATTGGCATTCAAATCTAACAGGGAAACTGCAAAGGACTTACAAAAACTGCACAGCAGACAATGTTCAGTACCATCAAATGGTATATTTCCATCAATTCCAACAAAAATTGAATCTACAAAACAAAAACAAAACTTTAACCTACAAAAGCATACATATTCTGATACTGTTATTAATGGGAGCCCCACAAATATGTAAAAAGCAGGAAAGCATGGTGAACTTTTCAAATAAAAAACTCCCAATTTTCTATCTTGGGAGCAACTCCCATTTGAAAAAGAATTGAAAACTCATAAAGTGTCACTCCTGAGAAAAATTATCACAAATATATTGAGATAATGCCCTCATTAGGTAATAAAAAGTAAAACATTTAAGCAATGACAGCAAATTGAATACAAAAGTCCAAATCATTGTCCATAGGGACACACTATAGTTAGTTTTCTTACTATAATTTTTTCCAAAAAAAATATTTTTATTTTTAATCCATAAACAACACATGAAATCTTTACAGTACAGCATAAGTAATAAGCAAAAACTGGAATTAACAGTGAAAAAGCTATGAGGGGGAGAAAAAAGGGGCACTAAATAGTACAATTAATGTTACAAAGTTACCTTAACACATAAATAATTTCACTGGCAGGTCATAGGATTCACATGCATATTTTATCAAACTGTAAGGAATAATTTTTCAATCTGACCCCGATCCTTCCATGTACTTTGAAGTCTGCAAATCAGCAGTATAGCCTATAAGTTTAAAGAAATTTAGAAAGAATTGTGAAGTTAAAAGGTACTTTTGATGTTTGTTCTTTTTCTCCCATTACAAGGGCATTTGATACAACTGAAGAAAAGTGGAAAATGTTAATGCCCAAGAAATTTCCATAGCAGGCATATTCCATTAACCCTTCATGAACACTGCCTATCATAGGCCAAAGGTTAACACGACACCTCAGAGCTCTAATAAGTTCCCAGGCCCCATAACCCCCCCCTTTTCATAACTCTCTCATTACTGTTACTGAGCCCCACTCCTACTTATCACCACAATCAGTCCCTAACTTCTCTTCCTGCCTGTTGCTCCTCATTTTACACAGTGGTTCAGGCTGAATCTTCTGAAGCACAGCTCAGATCCCAGTACTCTCCGCACAAAACCCTTCGGTGGCTCCCCTTTATCTGCAAAAGGATATTCATACTCACAACCTGACTCTTGGGATCTTTTATAATATGCTCCCATTTATCTTGGCAATTTATTCCCACACTTTCCTCCACACCAACCTTTATCTCAGGTCAAACTGAACTCCTTGCAATTTTCCACCTCACAAGGTTTCCCTTCCTGGACTTTGTTTATAGCAATGTCATATATAGCAAGCCGAACTGTCTGAGTTTAAATCCCAGACTGACCAACTGTGTGGCTTTGGGCAAGTCATATCTCTGTGCCTCAATTTCCTCATATGTAAAATGGCAACAGTATCCAAATTACAGGAATGTTAGGAGGAACACATGAGTTAATAAAGACTATGCCAACCATTTAGAACAGTACCTGGCACAAATTAAATATTGCATAAGGTTAGCTATTGTTATCATTACTATTAATCTTTTCCTCCTAAAATCTCAAATGTTTACCATCACTCCCCTTTCTCAAATGTGATTCCCCTCCCCATCTCTGTGTTCAAATCCAGCCTTCCAGATCCAGCTCAAAGGAGACCTTGTCCATGAATTCATTCCAACTTCTCTTAAGTAATGTTCAGCATTTAGTAGGCAACGGAAATTATTTGTTGAAAGAATGAGATTTAGCACTGACCAGCCCTCATTGTAAATGCCTGATTACAGGTCTGTGTGCTCCACTGATCTTTAAACTCTGTGAGGGCAGCTACAGCCATAACCCCAACACCGGCCCAATGCCTAGTCCCAATGTCCTTAACAAATATCCACTACATAAATACATAAATAAAAGTTGGACTCTTCTACCATCTTATTGCACTACTTTATGTTCTGTTTCCCATATTATATTAATTATGGTACATTATTTGTATATGTAATAGTAATATACTATATTACTCAGGGTAAGATCCATAAATGATTTGCCTTTATATCCCCAGTGATCAGCATAGACTCATATATACTAGGTGCTCACTTTTTAAAGGAGGGAAGGGAAAAAAGGAAGGGAGGTAGGAATATGTCAGGTGTTAGTGCTAATAATGTATTGCATAAAGAATTTTTCTTTTTTTGGTTCCTACTGTCAGAATGCTTCTATCTAAACCAATAGAAAATTCACTGTGCTATAAAAATTAACTTTGTTACGCAAGATTTCTCCATAATCCAAAAGCATATGCTAGCCACATTGCCAAGAGTGTTTATTACAAACTTTCCTATCCCTATTTAACGTCTCCTTATAAAAAGAAAAAAGTGGGTGGGGAGTACATTTCCACTAGCAGCAGAACTATCAAAGAGTTTTTTTTGTTGTTCTTTCTCCCTACAGACAGTCCTTATGGTTTATGTCAGTACCATAGCTTGAGGGTAGAACAGGGATTCCCTCCTTCTCCCATCCCACTGTGAAATTCAAGCATCCTGCTCACTCCTTCCTCTGGAAGGCTCTGGGTGCCTGCTAAACAAGATTGTTCTGGAGTCTCCAGATCTCAGAAACGACAGTGCTGACTAGCAAGGAAAAGAGCATGGAACAGAAGGATCCACATGTCTACTCTGCCCAGAATCTCTCTCCCAGGCATGGATGACCCTTCTGGTCACTATCACCAAGTCAGAAGGCAGAGACTAGGAATATACCTAAGAACTTTTAAGGAGACTTCTCATCTCACCACCTTTGCAGGGACTCCAAGAGAATGTTAAAGGAAGGCAAGAAGGAAATGCATTACCTGTTTTAGCATCAATGCCTAACCTGTAGCAAAGGCCTTATACAGAAAAGTGGTAGAAAATTAAAAAAAAAAAAAAAATAGAAGACGTCTGTGATGAAAATCGCCAGACAGTGAATACTATGAGCATAGCATGCACAGAATACAAAGCCAGGATGACCTGGCCACAAACTCAGCTTCTCCTCTTACTCACTATATGAGCTCTGGCATATGGCCTAAGTCCCATGAGCCTCTGCGACTTATAATACTTTAATAAAATAATGTTTATAGTATGTCTAGCACTTAGTAAACACTTAACAAATGATAGCAACCAATGAGAAAGTCATGTAAAACAATGATTCTTGCAAGACAGCTGTCCACAAATCATGAAATGATGTCTTTGTCAATGAGGACTTGCTATTACTGTTATTGTTGTTTATTTTGCCTAATCTTTAAATAGAATATTTTGACACCAATTAAGCATTTAATCAAGTGAATTAATATAATATAAAAAACTTCTAAACCACGGAACATAGTACATAAATTCAAATAAAATCTGATATTTAAATGAGTATTTCCAAAGACTGTGCATGTGTACCTTACTTCATGGAAAAATTAATTTTTTAATAAAGTGATATCTAAAATCATTTTCTAATTGCTCATGGTTCTCTATTACAAATAATGACAAGTGGGAGAAATATATAAATATACCAGCCTAAAAATTATTTTGTCTAAGGCCATTAAAATGCTGGTCATTGAAATTGAACAACTGAACATGAAATGATTCTAGTCGCCTCTTCACAGTTCATGTTCCCCCGTGCAGCAGCAACATGAGCATCTTTTGTCTACCCATTTGTCTTCCTGAATCATAGAATTTCCCATAATCCCCAACTTTACACCCACTGCTTCTGTCTTTGTGGCTTGGTCTTCCTTCATTGCCTAATAAGGCTGGACAGTGCTTTCACTCCTCACAGTTTAATGCATGGGACTTTAAGTTGGAGGATGGAGAATAAATAAAATAAATCATTCCTATGCTTTTTTATTAGGCTTAGAGTATTGTGTGGTATGTTTACTTTAAAAGAGGACTACGCATAACATCCAAAATTGTGTAAAGGTCCTTATTAAATTCATGAAACTTTCCTTATACAGCCAGGATCATCATAAGATGTACTTGTGAAGTGTGAATGGAAGAACATTCACTATGTCTAGTCAGTGGTGTTCCCAATCTCTGCCAGGCTTTTTTTAAAAATAATTTTCTGCATTTAACACAGACACGCACAAGAACCAATGTTTCTCATTAGCAGATAATTCTTTGTTCATCAGTGAATAATGCTACCAAAATGACAAGTTAAGAGCTGTGTACTTTTCAGGCTTTACATTTTAGAGAGTGCATCAAGTAGCTAGTTTAACTTAAAGGGCTTTCACAGTAATTAGCCTGAGTTCCCCAAAGTTAAGAAAGAACAGTGCCGATTCAATCACTTTCATATATTGCCAAAATAGAGGGAAAGAGCCATGCTCATCATAAAACTAAATTTTCCTTTTTGAAGGGAGGGTGATAATGATGATCACCAAGTTATAAAAGTAACGAGAGAATTTTGAATTTATCTAAAAAGGTCCTCCAAGACCATTCAGGAAAAGAACATAATATAATTTCAACAATCTCTCAGTTGTGTTTCACTTTAAAAGAGACCTTATAGGCTCTATATGCTGCCTGCACAGGATTCTCTTATATTCCCATTAAAACAAAAGCAACTCTGCTTCTGATGCTCCTATAATTGGCACTTCGGTCTTTCTGCTTAGTTAGCAAAACTTCCCATGAAAGATATTGAACCTATTTGAAGTTGTCAAAAATCCCTTAGAAAATAGGGGTTTTCGTAGAAGCAACCTGCCAATAATATTGAGTGAGCTAAATAGGGAAAACGGCTAAGCAAGGCTGGCCCATATCCAAGTTCTGAACACACTGTCAGTGTGGCAGGGCATTCGTTCAAGGGATCATCTCCTTGGAAGCAGAAAAGTTCAAAGGGAATGTTTCAAGGAAGCTAATTTTATGTTTGTGTTTAATCTCCATATTAAAGAAACATAAGACAAGTGGTATTAGAGAAATTCTAAGGCTAAGTCTAAATTCTGGGACTCAAACTATGTTTGCCATTTGAGAGAATAGCCATTAGGGAGAATAACCCATAAATACAGAAATATTTTTACAAAGGACATTAGATTCCTATAAACTTTGTACTCCCAGAAAAAGAAAATGAGAGCATCCTGTTTCCTGATATACTGTATTAACCGTATTCATTAGTCATCGGAGATTATTTTATTTGATATATCTTTCGTTAAGGGCTGTCTGGCTCTCTTTCCCTCTGGAATTCCAAATGTGCCAGACTGCCATATCTTCTTACCATCAAAGTATAAAATATTCCTGGACAGGTAACACAGTCTCTGTCACATGCCTTTTACTTTGGATATTTATATTTCCTATGTAATTTTAATGTGTCTGTAAATCAAAGCATCTACTGGAAGCAAAATGTGAATCTGAAGTTTGTTGATAATTTGTGCCAGGATTGGGAGATGTTTATTGAATGTCTAAGAATTTTACGTCTTTCACATGGCTTGTCTGCCATCTAAATCTTACTAAACTGCCGGTGGCCATCATTGGGCCAGATTTTTATGCAGAAAACTTCTATACTGACAACAAAATGACTTATTGAAGCAGATTTTCAACTAGAAGTAATGGGGATTGCACTAGAAAAAATTATGGAGCAAAGCTTTCTAATACATATAATTAATTGAGTCAGTTAAGCTCACCTAATATCCTGCCTTCTAGTCCCTAGGTTCATCCACTGACCAGACCCAGCCAACTTCAAACACCAAAAAGTTGGTCTAAGGGTCCTTCCCAGGGTGTAAACCAAGGGTTGGCCCTGCTGGATATAACTAAGGAGGAAACCATTGCTGTAGTAGCACATAATATGTTCACACACAGGCCAGGGAAAGGAAAATAGATTTTGCTTAGTGGCTTTCTCAAGACTTTAGGAAGAGGGCAAAAGGAAATATAATTTTTATTCAGCTAGAGAAGAAAGGGAAACATTCAACTTAAAATCAAAGCAAGAAAAACAGTGGTGGACCTTAGTTCTTTATATCTTGTTCTTTTCCACACACACACACACACATACAAAAAAAAAATTGAGACATCTTAGATAGAGGAAAATTTAAGTGAAGTGCTAAGTTGTGACCAAGAAGAAAGAGTAGAAATTGACCCATCATAGCTGAGCTCCATGCTTTTTCACAAGTAAACCAAAAGAGGGGGTAGGATAATGGAGTAATTCTCAGTATCAGAGAATAACAAACTTGTATTACTTCTGGGAACCCTTCTGGTGCGGATCCCATAGAACTCTGTGAATCGGAAGAAATCTAGTGATTCCAGTGGAGGCTGCCTACCTCCACCTGGGCCAGGGTTTGGATGACAGGGAGTAAAATGTAAACTCTCTTTCTTGGGTGTTGTGCGTTCCTGAAAGGTATGGCCTTCCAGAAGGAAGGAACCCAGATGGAAAGTGACTTGAAATACCTTACTATGAAGTGCCATATGGTAGGGAGGATATTTTAAAGTAATTTATATGTAATTTGAAATAGACAATAGCTTTGCCCCAGAGTAAAATGAGCTTTAAATCTCTTTTTCCTCTAATAGGAATCTAAAAATTAGATGGTCTTTTTTGATGCTCGCAAATACATAAGGATACTTATTTCTGTCTCACAAAACAACCTTTTGGCCTCGGTCCCCAGGACATGCCAGCAAAGACACATTTGGTGGATAACCCCTACATGGCAGACAGTGAGAGGGCGTGCTCTTCCCTCCCAAGGCTCTGGAGTATCCTGCCTAATTGGCTACCATGTGTGGACCTCATTAGAAGCGTGTGCAAGTGCTATACATGGTAAAGAATGCATTTCTGATAATATTTCAGTTAGGTTTGGACCAAGGCCAAGAGTCTCTCTGGCAGACTAAGGCCACTTTACCAACACTTCACTTTTAGCAAGAAGATTCATGATAAGGAAATATAAACAAGGCATCTAGGGTCACAAGGTCACACCACCCCACTTCCTCGCCCTGCTCTTCCACCTCTTTTCAAGGGTGAAGAATCGTTCCCAGGCAATTAGTCATGCTCCCTTTCCTACCTCAGTTCTCTCTCCTGCTAGTTTTTACTAAGACAGTTTGCTACAAGGGCTTTAGAAATTCAGGGCCAACTTTTGAAAGATTTTTTTAAAGATGTGAATATCAGCAAAACTTCATCTGGTTTAACACAAAAATTAATTTCCCTAATGTAAAATACCATCATTTTTAAAGAAAATTTTACTATTTTAAAAAATGCCTTATTAATTGAAAGACTTGATAGTATAAATAATAACACTGCTTGATTTTAAATAGTTTCTGAGAGAAGGAATAAAAATACAGTTTTCTGTTTATTGTTTTGTTTTCTTGCTTAATATATTCAAGATTTATGATTTGCCAAAGCCAAGGAGAGACAAAATTTTTGAGCCTGGTTTGAAATTATGTTTTAGGCAGTACGAAGTGGGGAACCAATACCATTAGGAATAACAGACCAATTATTAAAAAGAATTAACACTGGCTATTACATTAGAAGACATCTGGGCAACTATTACTTTAGAGATGAAGAAACCCAAGCCCGTGAATATTAAGCATCCTTAAAAGCAATCCTGCAAGGAGCTTAGCGTCGGTGCCAGAGGCTGCTCCTTTGGATGCTCACTACGTACATGACCACATGCAAACTACATAACCCCTGGAGGCGTCAGCCTGATGGGGATAATAATCATGCAAACCTCACATAGGTCATGAGGCATAAATGAGCTAAGAAACACGAAGCACTTAGTGTGGTACAGAGGAGGAACTGAATAAATATTACACTATCGTAAGAGGCAGTGTTGAAGGAAGAATCAGAGTAAGGGAGTCAAGTCAGTGGGTTTTTTTTCTGATTATCTTTCTCTAATAATTGACTGTTGGTGGAGTAACGGAAACATTATTCAAAACATATAATCCAGAAAAATCTCCAGCACAATATTAAAATTTGGTGTAAACTGGAACTTCACTATCCTGAATATTAGAGAGATAGTTAGCCTACTGGTTAAGGCACAAATTCTTGGATTAAACAGACTGGGTTCAAATTTTATCTCTCCCACTTTCTGGCAGTGAAACTAAACAACTTATTTAACTTCTTTTGCCTCATTTTCTTCCTGCATAAAAGGACATGATAATAGTACCTATCTCATGGAGCTCTTGTGAAAATGAACTGAATATATGAAAGTACTTAGAACGGTATCTGTGCAAATATTATAAAGTATTAAGTATTATTATTACTATTATTATTATCTTACAGAACCATCCTGCACATCATCCAAATTATTTTTATACTGGAAGCATCCAAAGAAACTTGTAGTGATAACTTTACCTCTGATAATGAGATTATACTGAGGCACTAGCATATAATTCTATTCTTAAGAATAATGCACTGGAATTTTCAAAATGCCTGATTCTGAAAAACAGTAGATGACTCAAAGATAACAGTGTAAATATAGAATTTGACTCACCCATACCTTTAAAATTAATACTTGTCAACTTCTCCTGGCCCTAAGGCAACCCCTGACAGACTATTAGTAATACAGCTGAATGACTTCCTATTCAGTAGAATTTTAATCATCTTTTTTGGTTTTGTTACTGTGAAATCATAGCACTTTTAAGGAGCAGTGAAATAGTCCAATAATTTTACAGATGAGGAAACTGAGATCTAGAAAGGTAACCAACATGCAGCTAATGAAAAATGAAGACCTTAGAGGGTAATATTTTAAGAAGACTGGACTGCCTTATCTAGTCATCAGAGAGAGTTCTGACTTCACACTATAAATCTGATTAACTGGGTCCATATTTTATAAATAAGGAGCTTAAATAGTAGCAGTATTTCACTCAGTTGAACTTCAAATTATTTTAGATGAAAGTAATGTATCTTTTTGGATATCAGACTCTTGCTTAAAAATTTATGTACTTTAAAATTCCTGTTACAGAGAACATAAACAGTACATTGAGTTTGATCAGTCAGTGAAAAATTAATCTCAAGGGGTAAATGTTTCATCTTCCAGGGCCTCAGAGAACTAAATAACAAGCAATTTTCTAAATTTTATCCTAGTCCTAAAATCGTCTGTCTATGTGAGTTGGATTAGTAGTTCATAGAGGTTGGTCACTCCCTGCAGGACCACCTCTCCTGAAAAAAATCACCACACTGTCCACCACCAAATGTATCCACCATGATTCAGAAATACAAACTGCAGCTGCCGCTCTTAACCTAAGGTTCAGAGTTGAGTTAATCATCTCTCTTACTCATGTCACACTGCCATCCAATCTCACAGGGCCTATCTCATGTCTTATTAATTTTATTGTTTTCCCCTTAACATTTCATCCTAACTTCCACTCCCCTCTTTGCTAGAGGCACCTACACTAATGTTTATAAAACATAAATGTATTTAGGAATGTTTGTATCTTTGAGAAATATGTAAAGTTGTGTTAGCATATGTATTTCATTTATATACATGTAATTTTGCTATAAAACATGTTCTTCTTTCATTCAACATATGTTTTTAAGGTCTATCCATGTCGCTTTGTGTGCATTAGATGTTTAATTCTAAGTGGTGCATAGAATTCTACTACATGTGTCTATCCCACAAGCGACTAATTCATTCTCCTAGCAATGGACACCTCAGTCATCTCCAGCTTGCTGTTTTCTCACACAGAGCATCAGTAAACACACTCATACCTGTTCCCTTACAGGCCTGCGTGAGAGTGGCTCTACAGGGTATACCCAGGAGTGGGAATCATAGCACATATGACCAGATTTCTCTAAGCACTTCCAGATAACTCTCCAGAATAGCTGCACTGGTTTGGGCTGCCACTAACAGTGCAAGAGGGTTCCCCAACTCCCTCAACAACAGTTAGTATCATCTGACTTTCTGATAGTCATCTGTCTAATGGGTGGAGGAGTGTTTTGGACCTATTCTAGTCTACCAGTTCTCTCAAATGTTTGAACCTTCTCCCTTTGGTTCATGAGGACTTCTGAATCCTGTACATACCATTCGCAGGCCATGGACAACTAGAAATACTGGCTCAGAACCATCTAGGTAGACTCTTCTCTCACAATCCTGCTCTAATCTTTGTATATCACGGATTCAGAACTTCTCTAACAGGCTCTCGTTCTCTCAGGAGGGTAATTCAAGGTTCTCCTAAAAATGTTCTGGATGTTTCTATTCACCCTATGGGAGTTTTCATGCATGGATTCAGTACACAGTGCTGAGTTCTTGCCCTTCATTCATCCCGCTCTCTCTTCATCCTTCCCTCTCACTCTTCCTTCTTTCCTTCATTCCTTCCTTTCCTCCCATCCATCCTTCCTTCCTTCCTCCCTTCTCCTGCTGCCTCCTATATGTGAAGTGTTTTCAACTCCCTTTTGACTGACAAGACCTGTCTCCCTTTCTTATTCTCCCTTTCCCTTACATGACATTCTCCCTGTTCTTCCCTGGGGCAATAATGTAGGGAAAGTGAGAAACTGTATTACTATAGGGGAAAACATGTTGGAAATTTTGAAAAAATATTGCCTGCATGTTCTTACTATTCCATATGAACAACGCTTTAACCATTCCAAGTACTTTTGCATATCATTTGACCTTCCCAAAAACCTAGATAGGGAAGTTGTTACCATTTGCAGACAAAAATAGAAACCAAGACTGAGAAAAGTGAAAGAATTTTGTGCAGTAATAAGATAGATAACCCACAGATAACCTATTTTAGAAGAATTCGAATGTGTTTTACAAGTTTTCCCCTAAGTATATCAGGAAACCTTTTTAGAATAGCAAATCTCCCCATTTTCTCTTTTGTAGATCTGGTCATCTGAGCCAAAAGGAAATTCTGGCACAAAAATAAGGACTGTTTTGTCTCTGCTTTGCAGCAAGAACTTTTGGTTGCTCTTAAGCATTTGCAAGAAACTCTGAGTTCTTATTCCTCTGTTGACAATTTTTCTATAATTAAAAATATATTCTAAAAAATGATCATCACTGTTATAGTTAGAACCAAACAGGCAGATGTTTATTTTTTCAGTCTATATTGTACTTATTAAATTCTATCTTACTCTAACAAAAACTGTAGAGTTGATTCATTTTGTGGAATAATAATTTTAATGCCTAATTCTCTGATTATAGATACCTATATACAGTTTATTTTAATCATGTAATTGTAGTTTAATCATGTGATTGTACTTTTTTCTGAGAAAGCAACATGTTTTTCCACCTATTTCTATAACAATTTTAAGTTAAATACATTTGGAGGACACTTTTCTATATCCCAAGTGAGCATTTTCTGCCAGCTGGTTAACAAAGATCATGTCTGCTGGAAGGGAGGCATTTTGGGTTAGTGAACAGAGACAGACCTGGTTCTGAATCCTAGCTTACCAGCTGTGTGGCGTTAGGCAAGTGACTTAACTTCCAAACTTCAGTTTTTCTCAGTAATAATAAGGAATAGTAATAGTTCTTATGGTGAAGTGTTAATGCAAAGATTCAATGAAGTCATATATTTTTTGTAAAGAGCCTACCATGTAGTAAGCACTAAAAATGCTACTTATTTTTTTTTTCTTTTGTAAAGAGCCAGCTAATAAATATTTTAGGCTTTGTGCCTTTATAGTGTGAAGGCAACCATGGACCATAAGTAAATGAATGAGTGTGTCTGTGTCCCAAAAAATAACTTAGGTATTATGGATTATATTTGATATAATTTTAGCATGTCTTAATACCTTATTCTTCCTTTGATTTTTTTAACCATTGAAAAATGAAAAAACATTTTTAGCTCTGGGTTGTATGAAAACAGGCAACAAGCCCACTTTGGCCCATGGGCTATAGTTTGCTGATTCCTGCTCTAGAAGAAAAGACACTTTTTATTTACATGAAGATGTCTGAGCATTATTTTAAAATAGTAATGCATTTTTCAACTCATAATTATTTTATTATTTTGTTCCAATAATTATTGTTTTTTGACTATTATTGTTTTTATAATACATTGTCTGGGCTGATTGAGGACTGCAGTCTGAAGGCCAGCTGAATGGCACAAGGTCTGACAAATTAAGTTCTGACTGTGCTCTTCTGTACAATGCCTAGCATGTAGTAAGCACTAAAAATACTACTTTTTTTATTGTTGTTCCATGACAGTTGTCCCAATTTTTCCTCGTTTAAAAATGCTACGTTTTTTTCTTTTTCTTTTAAAGATTTTATTTATTTATTTTTAGACTGAGGGGAAGGGAGGGAGAAAGAGAAGGAGAGAAACATCAGTGTACATACAGTTGCCTTTCACATGCCCCAACAGGGGACCTGGCCTGCAACCCAGGCAAGTGCCCTGACTAGGAATCAAACCGGCGACCCTGTGGTTCACAGGCCAGCACTCAATCCAATGAGCCACACAAGCCAGGGCTCTTTTTCTTTTCCTTACAAAAAATAAACAGAATCATCATGAACACCACTGCTGTACTCCAGAAAATGTGCACTAAAAATATTGCAGGGAATATTTTACCTTTGAAATAGAGACAGGCATTTGTTGCGCCTTGTTGTCCAAATATGTGGCCTAGTTTTGCCCTTTGCACACAGTAGGAACCTGGTATGTTGGAGAAAGAAGCATCAATAAATGAATGTAAACTCTATGTGAGCCTGCAGCATAAGCGATTAACACAATAGCAAATGTCATTCAGATGAATGGTTTCAATCAAATAAAACTATATTTGGGGCACGGTCTCATTCCCTGCTACTCTGTGGGTATTTCTTAAATATACAAAGTACCCTTTGAAGTCAAGGAGAGTGTCTTATATGGATGAGATACCTAGGGAGTAAAGAAATATGGCGGGGGTGGGGGAACTAGGCCTGTGTTGTGTTTTTTAAGGAATAAGCAGGTATTTAATCCTGACTTTCTTTCTTATAGAACTGAGAAGTGTTTTTTTAGTCATCCAAAAGAGCAAAACCCATGTACCCCCAATACAACATGGCCCTTTCTATGCAAGCATATTGAAATGTTTCAGAATTGCTTTTGTCCATAACTTATATAATACATCCTCTATAGAAAAAGTTCCTCTGATTCTGTTTTCCATATCTCTGTTTCTATTTTGTTCATTTGTTTTTTTTTTTTGTTTTTTTTTTTGTTGTTGTTGTTGTTAAAGACTGACAGTGACCAGAGGGGAGGGGGAGGAGAGAGGGGAGAGTGGGAAAGGAAGGGGAATGGTCTTGTCAAGGAACATTTATAAATGATCCATGGACATGGACAACTGGGTGGGAATTGACTATGGGAGAGGGTGGGGTGGGGCAGTGGAGAGCAATGGGGAAAAAATTGGGACAACTGTAATAGAACAAAAATAAATTAGAAGAAAATTTCAAATCCTACTTTCTGTATATCGAGTACGCCAAGAAAATAGCATGTCACTTTTATTCCAAGAAAATGGGAATAGACAAATCCAGGATAGTAATTAACCAAAATAAGAGCTTCTTTCAGCCACTGTCCATACATGCCTTGCTCCAGAGCACAGGTAGAACAGGCCCAAGAGGAAAGATAACAAAGCTTAAGCCAGATTTAAAATAGTGCACTGCAACAGGTAAGGCCTTCCCCCTCCAACCCAGAAAGCAGCTGGCAAGAAAGGGAACCCAAACCCAATATATATAGTCAGTCAAGCACAAAGTATTTTGGAACATAGAACATTCTACTAAGTCTCTGTGGACCTTCTGAAAGAATGACGAAATATAATGTCCATGTTAAGAACACTACCAGTTTTACCCTGTTGGGCTCTACCCCTTCAACTTCTCAACTTGAGGCACACAGTGAATAGCTTACTATAAACTTGCCCTAAAAACCTGCAGATTACCAACCAAATCCAGACAGGGCTGTGCCACAACCACATGGCAATATATTAGGTTACACCTCATGAACTATGCTTCCCTCTTACGTATAAGCCAAGTGCTTCTCAGGTTAGGCCCAGGATATCACTGAGTTTATAACTAGGAGTAGTGGGTGGGAAGAGAATGAAGGCCAAAATCCACTATGGGCATTAGAACAGAGTAAATGAAGTGGTTGAAAGGTAGAGATCAACGGAATGAAGAAGTGATATGAATGAGAAAGAAGAATAAGAGGCTAAAGGATATTGTCATAGTGACTATAACTGAGGGGAGAAATCACCCTTAAAAAAAAAAAAAAAGAAAAGAGTTTGTATTGCTCTCAAAGCTAAAAATGAAAGAAAATCACTACAATGGCTGTCATTTATTATTCACTACCATGTGCCAGGTACTGTTTAAAAATGCATTACATGCATTAATTTACTTAATTATAATCCCCACAACCCTATAAAATATACATTATTATCATACCCCTTTTTCAGGGGAGGAAACTGAGGCACAAAGTGGTGAACGTCATACAGCTAGTAAATGGCAGAACCAGGATGAAGTCAAGCACATAGCCCACTTGCTTCTCCATTCCACATGCTGCTTTTCAATAGAGAAAGCTAGGGGCTAATAATTCTTGTCTTAGCCTGTATATTAATAGCACATGCTTGTGTCTGGGTCTCCTGGTTACCAGTAGGAAGCAAGCACCCCAGAGTAGCATGGTGGTCCTCTCTAACCTCTCAGCTTCTGAACATCACCCCATCACCACACACAGGAGAAAACAAGCTCTCTTTCAGGCCAGAGTAGATGTAAGGTATGGTTTATGAAAGGGTCCTATTTGGTCCTTTCTGTTTGACCCACTATTAAGCCCCCATGAAGCTTCCTGGTCAAAGAAAAGCTTCCTTAATGAGAAATTCCCCATGAGGGCAAACTTGTCATTCTCTAAGGCCAGATTGTCATGGAAACTTTTATAAAGAGGAGCTCAACACTCAAATCTTCGGGCAGCAAAAGAATCCATGCAGTTAGTCTTTTGTAAAATTATACAGATTTATTCACTACCACAAGTGAGGCAATGGCACAAGTTCCTTTTACTGATGAATGGAATTGGAACATAACGAGAAGAGCACAGTCAGAATTTAATTTGCCAAACCTTGTGCCACTCAGCTGGCCCTCAGACTGCAGTCCTCAATCAGCCCAGACAATGTATTGTAAAAACAATAATCGTCAAAAAACAGTAATTATTGGAACAAAATAATAAAATAATTATGAGTTGAAAAATGCATTACTATTTTAAAATAATGCTCAGACATCTTCATGTAAATAAAAACAGTGTCTTTTCTTCTAGAGCAGGAATCAGCAAACTATAGCCCATGGGCCAAAGTGGGCTTGTTACCTGTTTTCATACAACCCAGAGCTAAAAATGTTTTTTCATTTTTCAATGGTTAAAAAAATCAAAGGAAGAATAAGGTATTAAGACATGCTAAAATTATATCAAATATAATCCATAATACATAAATTATTTTTTGGGACACAGATACACTCATTCATTTACTTATGGTCCACAAAGCCTAAAATATTTACTGACCCCTTTCTAAAATGATAAATGATCAATGTGTTGCCCTGAGAAACTTTTCCTTCTAATTGTTGAATTGTAGTTTTTAATTGTTAGAAAACAGTGAAGCATTGTGTGACCTATCCCAGTAATTAATTTCTAAAACCCTGTGCTAAAGAGACATTGCAACCTATTCTTCACTCTAATGATAAGTTGTGATCCCTTAATTGTTTCAAAGGGTATGTTTTCTCTTACACCAAAACGATGTCTGACTGATACAAACCAGGGCCTTTCTTCAAATGCCCGACTGAAGCAAAGCAGAAAACACCCCATGCACATGGACATTCATTTGGCAGGAACATTTTGCTGCTAAGCTTGAAACCAAAACAATTAAAGCCAGTAAAGACAGAGCAAGTGGGCTTCTGTTCTTTCCTGTTGCTTATTCCAAAATCTTCAAATCCACAGAAATTTTTTGTGCAGCTTTTCATTAAGCATTTCGAAGGGAAAACAGGGTACCAGCTTTCTTAGAGTCTGTAGAGTCTGTCGTTATTGCTGTTGTTGTTTGTGACCATCCTTTGACGGCGGCTGACCCATGAGGGCAAACCTGCCATTTATATTTCTCTTAAAAAAAAGTGAACTCTCACAGGATTCAACTGCCTTGCTGCCATTTTACATACATACACATAACGTCCTACTATCTGCAGACCTGACTCTCATCCATGCTGCTCTGCCTCTAGAGCTGCTCCAAATCTGGCCTTGTCGTTTACTTCAGAAGTTGCTCCCTAAGCGGAGGCTTTGGAGAAAGACACAAAACAGACTTACCAATTATTATAAGTCAGGCATCTCCTAGGACTTCATAAATGTGCTGTAATAAATTATGTTATCTCCCTGAGTTACATGAAAGTTTTATTTGTATTCAAATAATAAACTAAGGAGCAACTTCTTCATGGGAGGTACTGGCAGAAAAGAAGTTCCCAATTAAGGGCCTAGGAGTCTGAGATCCAGTCCCAGATCCTCTATACCCACTCTATAAACTAGGACATTGGAGAAAATGTTCTAGTCATGTCAATTTCCCATTATTCAAACATGTTTTAAAGTTGTGCAGAACTCTATGAAGACATCTATCTGTGATCTTAATCAGAAAATTATCCATGACTCAGATCCCAAAGACTCCTTTAAACCAGTTTGGGAAACTGCAGAAGCTCATTCAACACTTGTTTTTTTATTGTTGACACTATTACAGATCTCCCCCATTTCCCACCCCGTACTTTGCCCACCCTCACCCAGCTCCACCCCTCTTCCCCTGACCTTCACCACACTGTTGTCTGTGTCCATGGGCTAGACATATATGTTCTTTAGCTAATGCCTTCACCTTCTTTTACCCAGTCCCCCACCCCTCCCTCATTCAACATCTTTAAAAGCTGTTCAAACATTATTAAAATCAAATGCAATATTTTTCCCAACAAAATGAAAACTTTTCTCTCTGACTTGCATTCAGCCACTTCGAGAGATATTATTTACCTTAGTCCAGGAATATATTAATTTTTATAAGCAGTTTTAAAAAGAAATAGGCCAGCAAGAAAATCTATTTAGCCAACCAAAATTTTCACTGGTTCTACTGAATAAAGTAATGCCACTGTTTGCCTTTGCTAGTAATTACTAACTCTATTTGAGTCAAAGAGAAATATCTCTTCTACCACAAAACCAGATTTTTTGTTAAAACAAATGAGCCAAAGGGAATTTTTTAAAAGTAGGGGGAGGCGGCACACATTTAATTAGGCCTAGGCTTGCTGCCTGATTTCCATTAGGCCCCTGCCTGATTCTGATTTGGCCCACGCTAAGCACTTGTAGGCCACTGGGCACGAAGGCCAGTGCTTATTTTCGTGGCTGTTTCAATTCATCAAGAAAATCCTTTGAAAGATGAAAGAAACTCCACATTTTTTCACCTGTTGTTCTTTCTTGTGTGCCTGTCACTTCACTAGCCAAACTCACTTCAAGCCAAACCAAATGCTTTCCAAACCTCTACAGCATTCCTTTGAAGATCTCAAGTTAAGTATTTTCTTATGCTGACCAGTATAGCTTCCAAATAAGGAATAAAAAAATAATGTCGTTCTTAAGTTATTTTTTAAATACCAGAAATGTAAAAACACATTCCAATATGTGCAAAAAAAAGAGAGAGAGGGAAATTCCTCTTCTCCAAGTTTAGAAGTCTTGAGCCAAATACACCTGATGTTCATTACCACACCACAGCACATGGCTCATGTATGACAAAGTTCCTGCAAAGACCAGATGCTGTTTTTATTATTACCACTTCACACATTTTCCCAGGCTCCATAGAAAAAAGTATTTTATAAGACCAGCCCACGGAGTGGGCTCATCTTACTCTACCGATGAAATTTGGTTTGCTCTTTACTTGATTAACAATAAACATCTCTCCTTACATCCTACAGCACAGCAATTAGGACCCTGACCTGTCACCACTAGCTTCAAGTTTTGGCTTTCATCAAAAGAAAAGGAGTTTGCCAAGAAGAAAAACATAGCTCTACCTTCAAGCTAAAAATAGTTCTGTCTTCTAGAAAATATGCACTTTCACACGGCTCCAGTGACTGTTCTTCAAGCAGCTTACAAGAGCTTCTAAGAGAAGTACACAGTAGACCCTAGTTTGAGGTACTGGTTTAGCTGAAAGAGATACAAACTAGCAAAAACTGATACCAAAAAACAGAAAAGACAACCCAATTGGTAGAAGAGGAAATGAGGCCTCTCTCATCTATTGGTACTCTTTGAGGGAGTCAAAATAGGTAAGACAAAGCCACTAGACATAGAAAAGATATCTAAACTTCCTGAAGCTTTTTACAAGAATCTATACCAAGGGCTTTAAAAAAAAGTTATGAAGGTTACATTAAAGATGTATTCTTAGAACACCAACTAAAAAACAAAATGGAGGCAATTCCCTAGATGGATCTTATTTAGCGGCGGCGGCGGCAGCCGTACGTCTCGAGAGACGATGGTGTAGCTTCTTAAGAGTCTATCTGCACCGCCGAGAATGGCTGTGCAGTCCGACTCGGGAGTGACACGGTATCTGTCTCCTCCCGTGTTGAATCGACATCTTGCGATGAAGCTACAGAGCCTGGGCAGGGTGATATGGAGGGTCTGCTGTTGCCCATGCAGCAGATCCCCCCTCTCTTCGCAGCTGAAGGATCCAAGGGAAAGACGGAGTCAATACAGCTTGGCTTCAGGTGCGCCGCAGGAGTTGCCGGTGTTGACTACAACGTCAAACCGCCTTAGGGACTCCGGCTCCGGATTTTCTGTCGGGGTTTACTCCCTTAGCCTTTCCCCTGAAGAGGTATGCCGCAAGGCAGCGGAGGTTTTTTGGAATCAGAGTTTTCCTTCTCTGATGTGCCCTGACTGGAAGATCGAACCAGCGACACTTAGCTCGCAAGCCAACGCTCAATCCACTGAGCCAAACCAGCCAGGGTATCTTATTTAGCATAGTCATAGATTATCTATGACATTATTGTTATTATTATAATATTTTAGATAACCTATTGCTACTATTAAATGCTTGCCATATCCCAGGTACTGTACTAAGCACTTCTTGTAAGTTAGCTTCTTCAATACTCTCAAGAGCATCATTAGGTAGATAACACTATATCAATACTATGGAATAACCAAGTCTCAGAGATGTTAAATAGTTTGCCCAAGAAACACTGCTAACAAATGATGCTAAACTAAGAGTAATTGGTTAAAGTACTTTTCAGCAGTAATTTGACTTCTCTGAAGTTTTCACAGTGATAAAAACATTTAGATATCTATGTTTTCTTATCATATGCATGTATTTATATACAACATATCAAATATATAATCAATGCCTTCCTCACCCCCAGGGGATTTGGAATTCACCATGGGTTAGTTCTCTAATTCTTGCTCATTCTTGATGTTTATCAACTATGAGTAAAGTTATTTCATTCAATGGAAATGATGGAGCACCAACTATGGACCAGGTAGTATATAACTATCCTAAACTTGACTGTGGAAAGAAATGAAAGAATTTACCAATATCAAGCAGAATGTTTCTTGTGCAGCTAGAGTTTGCTCTGTCCTCACAGGCCTATGGCATCACATGAGGTTGCATTTATCAGCTAACCCAGATTTCATGGCTTCCCCCTCACCTCTCAGGACACACCCATCAATCAAGCACTGAACAGGCAACTTTAATAAATTTCTAGGGGCATCTCACCTTGTCAGAGACCCTGTGGCTTCTAATTCCTCTTGCCCTTTTCCAATCCTTCAATGGACACTGATCTGGAAAAGAAACTCACTCTCTCTCTCTCTCTCTCTCTCTCTCTCTCTCTCTCTCTCTTTCTCTGTCTCTCTCTCTCAACTGCATTATATTCTGTTAGAAAGGTCCCTAAGCAATCTTGCTTGTACCTCCAGTGTCCAACAGAATATTAGCAAAACAACTGTTTTCATTTTCATTTCTAACTTTCACCCCTAGTCTCTGAAGGACTGAGACATTATCTAAAGGGTGGCCAGGACTAGAGACAAATTTGACTCATAGACACCACAACATTCTCAGAATAGCCCCTCTCCTCTGATGACTAAGGCTTGCTACTAGAGCAAGCCATCACCCTTTGCTTCCTCAACACTTATAATAATCTCCCAGGATGATCTTCAGTCCTTTTACAAAAAGACTTCAGACATGCCCTGCCCACCATAATATAACATGCCCAGAACATGGCTGAGCCTCAATGGAAGCCACCATATAGCCTCATGGCTATGTTTAAACATCCGCCCTCACCCCACCACAGACACACATCCCTTAGGGTAAGGGTAAGAATGCTAAAGATGGAACTAAATTATCCCTGTGTTCTGATATGACTCTTTGAGAGATTTGGGGGACAAAAAGGAGAGAGCATACTTTCAGGCACGCTAAGAGACCCCCAGGAGATAATGATAAGGGTCATGCAAGAACAGCTGCTGTAGAATTGTAAAAATAAATTAAGTTCTAGCAGGAGGGCTCTAAGATGGGAATTTAGAGGATAAGCAGGTATTAGCCACAAAAAGCCCAAAGCATAAAGATCTATTTTCATGGCACCTAACAGAGTGAGTGGTCGTCGGCAGCCGTCCGTCTCGAGAGACGATGGTGTATGAAGCTACAGAGCCTGGGCAGGGTGATATGGAGGGTCTGCTGTTGCCCATGCAGCAGACCCCCCCTCTCTTCGCAGCTGAAGGGTCCAAGGGAAAGACGGAGTCAATACAGCTTGGCTTCAGGTGCGCCGCAGGAGTTGCCGGTGTTGACTACAACGTCAAACCGCCTTAGGGACTCCGGCTCCGGATTTTCTGTCGGGGTTTACTCCCTTAGCCTTTCCCCTGAAGAGGTATGCCGCAAGGCAGCGGAGGTTTTTTGGAGTCAGAGTTTTCCTTCTCTGAGAGTGAGTGGTAACGTTAGAGAAATTAAGTCCAGCTTCCTCAAAACTGAAAACTACATCTGCAACAGACAGTTGGTGCACCACTGACATCCTCTCAACCCATTTCTCTAAGCCTCGGCTACCTATATCATTAGAGGACAGTTCCCTTCACGAATCAAAGCATCTGTGTCTCTGCCTGTGGACTTCCTCTGCCTGAGGAGCATGCTCCGCCCATTCCCAGGGTAAGCCAGAAGTAGTGGGGAGTTCATTCTTCCAGGATTAACCCTGCACCCAGTAACTGCACAGGATGGTGGATAAATGCCCCAGATTCCGTGCCCCTTGCAGGAATTACACAGTCTTAGAGGGTGCCTGGCAGGACTGAGTCCCAGGTGCCCACAGGGACCCTCTCCTGAAAGAACTCTCTGACTTCCTTCCCATCTCTGTCTCATAGCCCGGCTCCCTCAATGTGCTTCCTGGAACCACTTCAAAAGTAAACTACTTGCTCGCAATTCCCTGTCTTAGGATCTGATTTAGGAAAAAACCCAAACTAAGATGACTTCTTTCAGGTAAGAATTCTCTAAAATACAAATTAACTCACTATATTTATGCACAAGAAAGCAAAGAGTTTTGAAGGAAACCAATGCTAATTCCAAAGGCTTGAGGAGCTTTCTGTTACTCAGCTTCACCACTTGGGAAGTGACTTGAGTCCAAAGCTCACACAGAGAGAGAAGCTCTGGGCAAGATCTCCTTACACAGAACCAGGCTTAAGTTTGTCAGGGAAGATAAAGGGAAAGAAGGAGGAATCTCTCTTCATTTCTCAAGTTCGTCCTGTCTTTCATGGAGGCATGATCCCTGGCCTCAAGGAACTCAGTCAGTGGAGGAAAAATAAGAGTATGACAAGTTTTGACAAATTCACTGGAGCTCCTTTTGTCCTCTGTTATCTATCCTCTCCTCAGCAAAAATTAGATGACCCTAAATTAGTCCTGTAACGATGACAGGCAGCCATAGAAAGTGAACAAAAGGGACAACTGGATCTTTTTAGTCCAGTGCTAAAACCTACCATGTGCCAAGAGGACTTTACAGTGGAATAAGAGCACAGGTCTCACTTTCCTTCTCTCACTTCCAGTCCATTCCCTCAGCTCCTTATCTCTGAGGCTCTTATTGTAACAAGGTATTATATATTGTGTGGAGGGAGATCCTATTCGCCATGGAGCTTGCAGAACGATTCCCCTGGAGACCATAGCAAAGTTAATGTCACATACAACTTCAGAATAGAAAGAATTAGGTTGCTTTGGGATAGTACAGAAATTATTAGCTGCAGTACCCACATGAAGATCAGAATACTGCTCTCAACTCCACTTCTCCTTTGTGCCTTCATGGACAGGTTAAAGAGTGGGGATGGTTTATGCCTGGTGGGACCTATTATGGCAGGAAACACAAAGAAGAATTCTTCCTAATGGAGACTTAAACAGCTTGATTTCTATTTACAACACTTAGCATTAATTCATTCCCTTTTTAGAACATAGTTTTTTTGTGTGTATGTCACTATGACATTCCAATAAAAGACAAGGGGGGAGGAGCATTATTTCATGTGACATTCAGAAACCTAACCTCTGTCAGCTGAAGGTCATTCCTCCCATGGCTGGGAGTTAGCTATGCAAGGCCAGGAGACCCAGCACACCAAGCATGCAGCAAAATCAGGGGCTGAGACTGCCTTTCTGGCATACTCACTGAGTTTCTTTCTTTCATTCACCAATTGCATTGCTGAGTGGTTTCTCTGTAACCTGCAGTTTGGAGGGTGCTATAGAGCAATGTTTCCAAATATGATGATAAAATCCCCCTGCATCTTTTTTAAAAATACAGGTTCCCAGGTCTCACTACAGTCTATCTGAATCAGAATTTTCAGGGGAAGGTAATAGGAATCTGTACTTTTAATAAGCACCTTATCATATGAGCAGTTAGTTTGGAATGGTGGGTCACTCTGCCATTGTTCTGAGAATCTAGTTCACTCAAGTCCCTTCCAGTTGGATTCCTAGCTGAAACAATATTATCACTATCAGCAATTTCCAGATCTCCATGTTCCATGAAATGCCAAGCCCACTCACAATTCTTTTAAAAGTCAGTTAGTAACAATCCATATTGAGCATTTAAGTCACCAGCTTTCTTACACTATATTCTTTACTCCATAACCAAAGATCTCAGTGATGACAGACAGTCCAACCATTGCATTAAACAAGAATATCATTACAGGTTTTTTCAACGTAACCTCGGTGGGTTTTTTTGTTTTTGTTTTTTTTAACAAAATACAACTTTCAACAGCAATTACATGGGTGAGGTCAGCTGGAGTCCTTTGGAGTGAGATAGAATTCCAGAAAGGGTTCTGAAGTTCTTAAACAACCAAACCTCTGTTCTATACATTAACTGGCCATAGCTTCAGGGAAGCCCAAGTGGAACTCCTGTATTGCAGACCCGGGGGCCACTTAGTCATGCTTGATGTGTCTACTCCCAGCCATGGCAAATTCAGGATGCAAACACTTTGTGTCAATTGTCTTGGATGGCAACAAATTATGACTTTTCTCAGCAAGTTGCTGTCTCTCAAATGCATCCTGCTGCGAATAATAACCAAGTGCTAGCATCACACAGGAGGGAAGGTGATCAAGGGAACATGCTGGGAAAGACTAGAATGCATCTCCTGTGTCTATTTGCCTCTCATAAACTGTGGTCTTGGCAGCTGCAAGCATTGTCATTTGTTGTCTTCCCCCCTCCCCCAAAGGGCCATTTTGTCTTATCTGATGTTGAAACTGCCACACAGCTTTGAACACCAGAGCAGGAGAATGAGAAATCAGTTGGAAATTTGTCTCAGTCTCTCGCTATGCTTGACATTTCCACACTGATAAGGTTCGGCTAAATATCGACTTTTTGGTTAAGTGCAGATTAGGTGTCTGGTCCATGAGCATTGATTGCAATCCATTATCTTTTTTCTCCTTTAGGGCACTGACTTCTCTTACAAAAATAGACAAGACAAAAGGCAAAAAGTGTTGCCTGAAGTGCTGTCATTAATTACCTGAAAGTCTTTTCTGAGCTTTAATAAAAATTGTCATTGACTCGGAGATATGGGAGCATTTTTGTTGAAGATGGTGTTGGTGAACACTAGGACATATTAAAAATCTGATTTGTACACTTATAGGTTATTCACATTAGTCCACTGCGGAAAATGCCACCCTATTATCAATATAACTGTACAAACTAGATAACTGGATGACTTTATTTATCAACTAAATGTATATCACTGCCATACTAAAATCAATAGGTGAGGATTTCTGTGTTCAATTTAGCCAATATAGACCCAGTCTGATGGATTGAGCTTCTTTTTCCATTCCACTTGGAATAGAGCAGTTAAGAGAATCTAAAACACAGATGATTTTGCTTCACTAAACCCTTCATGAGTTTCTGTTTTGTCTCCCAGAGGACACTGTAAATTCCTGGAAAGCAGGATGATTTTTTATTGATTTCCCAAGATGCAACATTCCTAGTCCTCTGAAAGTTTTTTCTTGCTATTCCACCAACTTAAATTATTAAAACCTATTCAGAATGCTCTTCAAGTCAAATGCTCAGACAAATCATCAAATATTATGTGACCAGAGTCAAGGCATGGTGTGTGTTTCCAAGGAGTTTACAACTTATTTAGAAAGAAAATGATACAGAATCACTCACTGATATAATAGTAGCAAAGGAAAAATCACTGTATTTAGAGGACAGCACCCTCACTATGGGCCAGAAGTGTGACTGCAGCATTAATGGGCAAATTAGCCCTGGGCTCTGGAAGAATTTAGCTACATGAAAGACAAAGGCATTCCAGGTTTTCTTTAAGATAAGACATTCTGATTACTGTGTTTTGCCACCTCACCCTCAAGATTAAAATATTTTCTGTAAAGTAAATCTTGTGGGTTTTTTTTTTTTTTTAAGCAAAGAAAACTAGATATTACAATCTTTGTTACTGCTTTGGTGAAGCAGCTAAAATCTGAAATATATATAAATATATACATGAACCACACTATTGCTTACATTAATCTGTTTCTGACCTATAGAGCCTGCAATTTCACATGATTCAACCATACATATATACATGTGCATGAGCGCGCACGCACACATACACACACATTCAATGTAAAACTTCTCATCTTTATTTGAGCAAAATTCCCTAACTGTGCTAATTTTTAGTGGTAGTAACATTTAATCAGCAAGTAATAAATTCTCAGTAAAGTACTTCTATCAACACTATTAATATGTATTACTATAAAGTCTGCTCTCAGTATCTATATAATGAACCTGACTTAGCAAAAAGAATATTTGATGATTCAAGTTGTGAATAATGAAACAGAAAATTTGATTCATATTCAGATGGGCAGTTGCATTAGCACTTCACCCTTAGGAATTCACACCCAAATCTACCAGCCATCAGGAATAAAAGAAATTGGATGTTTTGAGTCAGCTCTCTGAATATGTCGGCCACATGACAAAAGCACAAACAAACAGGTATGAGAGTTTCAGCAAGTGAACATAAATAAAATAAAATAAAATAAAACAAAACAGACCATTGTTGCATATCTGGACACTGGAAGGAAGGGAAGCAAAGGAAGTCTGGTAATGAGGTAAGCATCACAGAATGAAGGACAGCACAACAAATTTTGCCCGGTCTTCTCTATAACAAAGGGGAGCCAATTTTGAGCTTCACCCAAGGTACAATTCCAAACTAGGCAAACCAAGGAAAAAGACTCCAAAGATTTCTAATACAAGGGTGGGCAAAAGTAGGTTTACAGTATGGGTGTGCAAAACACAGAGTTTATTCTTGTATTACCATTTATTAATTATTGTATTACTTACTTGTATAACAACTGCAAACCTACTTTTGCCCACCCCTATACATGTAGCTCAACTGAGTAATTATATAGCCTCAAAAAAATCAGGACTTCTGGTCAAGATGGCAGCACAGGTAAACACGGCTCATCTCCTCACACAACCACATGAAAATTACAACTAAATTATAGAACACCCATAAGAAATTGAGTTGAATGGTAGTCTGACAACTAGGAATTAAAGAAACCACATCCATCCAGACAGGTAGGAGGGGCAGAGATGTAGAATGAGCTGGCCCCACATCCACGTGTGGTGGATAAAAATTCGGGAGGGGTATATTGGCAGTGAGGAGTACAGGCCCCACACCAGGCACCCCCAAGCCCAGGCTTCCAGTGCTAGGAAGATAAGTCCCCATAACATCAGACTGCAAAAACCAGCAGGGATTGAGTCAATGGAAGAAACTTCTGGAGTCCCAAGCAGTTCCTCTTAAAGAACCCACACACAGACTTACTCAGACTCGCTCCCTCTGAGCTCCAGCACCAGGGTAGCAGCTTGAAAGGCACAGGTGGCACACAGGGAGAAACTGAAGTGTCTGGCATCAAGGTGAGAGCTGAAGGACAGCTTTCTCCCAGACAGAAAGGTGGACAGAGGCCATTGTCCCTTTTCTGAACCTCCCACCCACAAAGCCACAGAGCCAGCAAGCTGGTGCCACATCTGAGAGTCCATCAACCTGGCTAACACTGTTTGCCCTGCCATGGAGATCCCCTGAGACTCCATTCCACCCAACTTAAAGGCCCACCCAAGCTGTTAACAGAGACTTTTCCATATGAATGGCTGGTCTTGGCTCACACTTCACAACTTCCTAAATCCTCTCAAATAAGCAACAGCCAGCCTCAGTAAACCACCAGCCCCAGTACCTCTTGCTAAGTAGCCCCAGGCTTGGCACTAGCAGCCGCCAGCCTAGGTTCACTGTTTAGGTTCACCTGGGAATCTCCAAGCCCAGCACAAGTAGCAACCATCTCAACTTTCTTTATAGCTCAGGCAGGGTAGCCCCAGGCAAAACATAGGAGGTGGCTGATCTTGGCATGCACCACCCGGGAAGCCCCAGAGCCTGTGCACCCAGTGGACAGCTACAGACCATGTCAGAGCACCACCACCCTGCTCCTGGACAGCTGATCCTCCATGGAGGTTGGAGGGCGGAAGGCAGGGATTGGGGGTAAATGGTCACAGCCAGTCCTTGCAGCTGACTGGCCTGGGTAAATCCTGCTTAATGACCTGCCAACAGAGATCAAGTCTCAACTATAAGAGGAGGATGTACTCAGCCCACATGAAGGACACACCTCAAGTACACAGTTTGGGTGATAGGAGAGGCTGTGCCACTAGATCCTACAGGACACCTAATACATTGGGCATGCTACCAAAATAGGGAATCCTAGCAGCTCTATCTAATACATGGAAACAAACACAGGAAACCTGCAAAAATGAGGAGATAAAGAAACATGGCTCAAATGAAAGAACAAATCAAAACTCCAGAAAAAGAACCAAACACAATGGAGATAAGCAATCTATCATATCAGAGTTCAAAACACTGGTTATAATGATGCTCAAAGAAATTATTGAGGACCGCAGCAGCATAAAAAAGATCCAGTCAGAAATGAAGGATTCATTAATTGACATAAAGAACAATTTACAGGGAAACAATGATAGAGCAGATGAAGCCAAGAATCAAATCAATTACTTGGAACATAAAGAAGAAAAAAAAAAACAAGCAATCAGAACAACAAGAAGAAAAAATAATCCAAAAAAACAAGGACAGTGTAAGTGTCTCTGGGACAACTTCAAGTATTCCAACATTCAAATGATAGGGGTGTCAGGAGGAGAAGAGGAAGAGGAAGAAATGGGAAATCTATTTCAAAAATAATAATAATGAGAGAAAACTCCCCTAGTTTGGTGAAGGAAATAGACATGCAAGTACAAGAAGCACAGAGAGTCCCAGACAATATGGATACAAACAGGTCCATGCCAAGACACATCATAATTAAAATGGCAAAGGTTAAAGATAAAGAGAGGATCTTAAAAGCAGCAGGAGAAAAACAGTAAGGTACCTACAGGGGAGATCTCATAAGACTCTTAGCTGATTTCTCAAAAGAAACTCTGCAAGCTACAAGGGATTGGCAAGAAATTTTCAGTCATGAAAAGCAGGGACCTACAGCTAGATTGCTGTACTCAGCAAAGATATCATTTAGAATCTAAGGGCAGATAAAGAGCTTCACAGACAAGAAAAAACTAAAAGAGTTCATCATCACCAAATCATTATTATATGAAATGTTAAAGGGAGTTATCTAAGAAAAAGATCAAAACTATGAACAATAAAATGGTGATAAATACATATCTATCAACAATTGAATCTAAAAAACAAACTAAGCAAACAAGAAGAACAGAGATAGAATCATGGATACCAGAAGGGAGGGGGGTATGGGGAATGAGTGAAGAGGTGAGGGGATTAAGAAATACAAATAGGTAGTTACAGAACAGCCATGGGGATGTAAAGTACAGTATAGGAAATGGAGTAACCAAAGAACTTATAAACATGACCCATGGATATGACCAATGGTGTGTGAATTGCCTGAGGGAGTGGGGAGTGCAGGGTGGAGGGACCAAAAGAGGAAATATTGGGACAACTGTAATAGCATAATTAGTAATATATAATTAGTAAAAAATCAATGTATTTCATGTTAGTGTTCTGGGTTAGAGCAGAGTGTCTCAAACTGGTATAGGCTGACCCATTTGAGGAGATATGTATATTCTCAGTTTGAATATATTATGGAGAATTTATTAATTTGGGGTATTCATTTCACTGATAATTTAAAGTAAGCATTTTATAAATTCTTTGTGTGACCCCCTGAAAACCAAATGCCAGCCCCCACAGACCCTGTTTGTCTTTGTGTTTGCTATCACATTGAGCCAAGTAGTTCCACTTTGTCTCCAGCTAATTAGCAACGAACAGAGGGAAACTTCAGAGGTAAATGAAGCTTTTGCACCAAGTATGGGCCAGATGACTTCATAGTATGCTGGGGAATGAAGGTGTTGCAAGGCTTTGGAAAGAAGAGTGGTGAAAGAATTCCATCACCTCAAGGCACCCAGTGGGAAAGGCAGACCAAACCCAAGAGAACCCTAGTCATAGTCGCTAACACTTTGTACCACATTAAGTTACTTCTGTTACTTTAAAGTTGTTTGGCTTTGCAGAGGAGAGGGTTGTAGGTAATTTATACGTTTGTTTTGATAAGAACTACAAGCTATAAGAGCTAAACATAAGAAGTTGATGCCCAGTTTTAGTTTGTACATATAAAGGAGCATTTGAATGTAAAGGATTTAAATACACAGTGGGTAATACAGGAATTTTAAGGGGTGCATAAAATATGAAGTTTTAAACATATGAAAAGAGGCTTCTCATCACTTATAATATGAGATATGAAAATTAAAACCATAGTGAGATAACCTTTGCCATCTTATAGAAAGTTGTAAACCTCTTCACATATATACCTGCTCTGCTTGTATTTCTCCAGAGCACTTGCTACTGTCTAACATACCTTTATTTTGTTTATTTATTGTGTTTATTGTTTATCTTTTCCACCACTTCACCCTCAGAATATAAGCTTCACAAAAACAAAAATTTTGATTGTCTCATTCAATGCAGCATCTTCAATTGCCTGGAATAATATGTGGCACATTAGGCACTGGATTATTTGCTGAATAAATCAATTAATTAATGAAGACCTATGACCCAGCAATTGGTCTCCTAAGCACACACCCTAGAGAAACTCTCTCACATGTGTACAAGAAGCGTGAGCAAGGCAGTATTGTTTGCCATAGAAGGAAAATTGAAAAAACCCTAAATGTCCTCAGTAAAGGAAAGAATACATTGTGGTGGGATCATACAAGGGAATTTAACAATTAGCATAAATTAAGTTGGTTTTCATGGATAAAAATTAAAAGCTTTGTGGGAAGAAAAAACACCAAATTGCAGATCAATACATGCAGTAATACATAAATGCCCAGACAGAAAAGGAAATGGAAGAAAAGGGAAGGCTAAAAGGGGGGCTTTTGTTGTAACTTTTTTTATAAGATTTTAAGTACTTTAATTATTTTTATAATTAACATGGATTTAAGTTATTACTACCTTAACATTCATTACCTTGCTGATATGTTTCCTTTTTAAGTATATTTTATTGATTATGTTTTACAGTAGTTCCAATTTTTTCCCTTTTGCTCCCCTCTGCCCAATACTCCCCTTCCCTCCAGTAATCCCACCCCCTTTAGTTCATGTCCATGGATCGTGCATATAAGTTCTTTGGGTTCACCCTTTCCTATATTATTCTTAACACCCCCCTGTCTATTTTGTACCAAGCGATTATGCTTCTTAATCCCTGCACTATTTCCCCATTTCTCCCCATTCCCACACCCAGTTGATAACCCTCCAAATGATCCCCATACCTATGATTCTGTTCCTATTCTGGTTTGCTTAGTTGGATTTTATTTTTATTTTTTAGTTTCAGTTGTTGATAGTTGTGAGTTTGTTGTCATTTTAGTGTTCATAGTTTTGATCTTCTTTTTCTTAAGTAACTCCCTTTGACATTTCATATAATAATGGCTTGGTGATGATGAACTCCATTAGCTTCACCTTGTCTGGGAACACTTCATCTGCCCTTCCACTCTAAATGATAGCTTTGCTGGACAGAGTAATCTTGGTTGTAGGCTGTTTTTTATCACATTGAATACTGCTTTGCCAGTCCCTTCCTGCCTGCAAAGTGTCCTCTGAGAAATCAGCTGAGAGTCCTATAGGCACCCCCCTGTAAGCAACTCTCCACCTCTTTCTTGATGCCCCCAGGACTCTATCTTTATCTTTCACATTTGGCATCTCAATCATGATGTGTCCTGGTGTGGTCCCCTCTGGGTCCAGCTTGCCCGGGACCCTCCGTGCTTCCTGGACCCATATGTCCATCTCCTTTGCAAAATTTGGGAAGTTTTCCTCATTTTTTTCAATTCTTGCTTCCTCATTCTGCACTGGTTGATTGTTTTTATCTTCCTTATGTTCCAAATCATTGATTTGAACCCCGGTTTCTTTCCCTTCACCATTGGTTTTGTGTGGATTTTCCTTAGTTTCACTTAGCATAGCCTTCATTTCTTCTCTTATGTGTTTGCCATACTCAAGCATATCTGTCAAACCTGTGAGCATCTTATCACCAGTGTTTTGAATTCTGCATCTGTTAGGTTGTCTGTCTCCTCATCCGTTAGGTTGGCTATCTCCTTGTCTGTGAGGTTGGCTATCTCCTCGTCACTTAGTTCTCCCACTGGAACCTTGATCCATTCCCCCTTTTGGGCCATACTTCTCTGTCTCCTCAGTCTGACAGGCTCAGTGTTTGTTTGCCTCCGTGTCCCAGGTAGAGCTGTCGCTCCTGTTACGTTGTAAGGGGCAGAACCTTTGGGATTTGTCAGTACAGGGCGAACTGTTTCACCATGTTGTGGCACTGTATGTGGGGGAGGGGTCTGAGAGGGAACAATGCTTTCTGCCCAGCACTCGCTCCCCTTCCAGGCACCTCTCCACTTCCGCACCAGACCGGCGCCCCTCTAGCTGCTGCCCTGGCTGTTATTCCAAGAGAGGGTGGGTCTGCTGATGGTCTAGGACCGTGGGGGCCCTTTAAACAAGCAGACTCTACTGAGACCAGCAGTTTCTGCCTCCACCCCAACCCCCACTGGTCTGCACAGTCAGAAGCAATGAGGCTTGATTTTCCCCAGTGCTGGGACTGTGAGCTGTGAGCGAGGAGCTGGGGATGCTCCCCAGGTGTCCCTCCTGAATTTTTATTTATTTTTTTTAAAGGGTTCTTTTTGTTTGTTTGTTTTTGTTTTTATTTATTTATTTATTTTTAGAGAGAGGGGAAAGGAGAAAGAGGGGGAGAGAAACATCACTGTGTGGTTGCCTCTCACTCACACCCCCAACTGGGGACCTGACGTGCAAACTAGTCATGTGCCCTGACTGGGAATCGAACCAGCGACACTTGGCTCGCAGACCAATGCTCAATCCACTAAACCACAGCAGCCAGGGCTTCCTCCTGAATTTTTAAAATGTGTGACTGCGCTTTCTGCCAGCTGCCGCTGCCACTGCCGCCGCCGCCACTGCCACCACCGGCTCCACCCCTCCTACCTGTCTGGATGAGTATTTCTTCTTTATATCTCTGTTTGCTGGAATTCCATGCAGTTTGATTCTCTGGAACTTCTGGTTGTCTCCAGTTTTGAGGTAGTTGTATTCCTTCTTAGTTGTGGAGGGAGACGCAGCATGTCTGTCTATGGCTCCATCTTGACTGGAAGTCTGCCCGTTGTAACTTTTATTACTTAAAAATGTTTTACCTGAAGGAAATATGGCAAACATTAATATTTATAAACTTTGGGTACTGGGCACCTCGGTGCATATTATACTTTTCTCTACATTTCTGATGCTTCAAATGATTTTTAATCTTCACCTGAGAATATATTTATTGATTTGAGAGACAGAAAGAGACATTGATATGAGAGAGAAACATCAATCGAGTTGCCTCCTGTACACACCCCAAACAGTGATTGGAAACCACAGCCTAACTATGTGCCCTGACCAGGAATCAAACCTGCAAACTTTTCGTGTATTGGAGGACATTCCAACAACCAAGCCACCCAGCCAGGGCTAAAATATTTCATAATTTTAAAAAAGCATTTTAATACAAGTAAAAATAACTATTAGTTTATTTCCCTGCATTAGTAATTATAGCCTCCTTCTATGATAATGATGGTAAGGATAATAGTTCTTTTCATTTTTTTTTTTTCTTTTTTTTTCTGTAAATCCAATCATTATTAATAGCTACTCTTGTATTTCTCTATCATGCTTCTTTCCAAAAATCATTTGATATAGTTTACAACATAAGATATGAGTAACAATCAAGCAAGAATAAAAATATATAAATAGGCTAGCTATTAAAGTAAATATTAATGCCACAATTGAGCTTCAAATTTGCCTCCAAGCTTCTCAGAAGCTAGAATGACAAGCAAGCATACTGAGCAATTACATAGGTCTCATTGTTGAAAAGGGTACCTTGGGGAAGACAAAGCTTTTCTTGGGATTGAAATCTCTCATGCGTGACTTTATACAGTATTGGGGATACTAACCTAAACAATATTCTCAAGAGCATTTTAATTAAAATAAAAGGTTGATTTCATATGCTTTTTCTTGCAGCAACTTAAAAAAGTAACTGAGGACATAATGTATTAGTACAGTATTGTTCAGGGAAGGATATTCCTTCTTTAGAAGCTAAAGTAACATATGCCTTTAGTCATCTAACTAAATCTAAAGATAAAATACCCAAGTGGGTAGGCAGGGAGCATGTCTCTTAGAGAATTGTTCCTAAATATAATTTCCCCTAGACAAGCTACTGATAGATGGAAACCAAGCATCCATCAATTAAAGATTATAGTCGCAGACTGGACCTGAAGCTTAGTAACTAAGCAAAAGTGGGAAGCTTTTTTGAGTACCACTTGCCTCCTTTTAGAAATAACTTGAAAAAGAAAATAATAAAATAAAAATCATTCATCATAGGCTCCAACTGAAAGGATTCTATTTTTTCTTTCAGATTCATCTGTTAAGTCTAAAAGAAATGCTATTCAAAGTCCTAAGTCCAGATTTGGCAGACCAAGGGTGATGCATGCCAGGGATGCTGTGGTTTACTGATAGCATTTTTCTGTCTTTTCTAATGCCTGTAGTGTCGAGATATAGTGCAGGGATTTAGGTTTGGGTCAGTCCCAAGAAAAGACTGTAATTGAAGGCCCATTTATCCATTCACTATTTCTGCTACCACCAAGAAAATAAGGGAAGACAACTAATATCCAACAATATTGAACTTAAAGTAAAAAATCAACTAAAGTTAGAGCTTGTAGTAATAATAATAATCACTTTCATTTGCATCTCCCTTTTATGCATGGTCTCATCTAATCCTCACAACTATGAGATGGTTAATAGTAATGACACTGATGCTTAGGGTAACTTGGTGACTTGACTCAAATCACAGAGCTGGTCAACAGCACAGTCAGGACTTGAGTGAGTCCTGGCTACCAGCCCAGCTGACTTGCTATAGCTCCAGTACAGTCACACACTCTTTGGTAAGGGAATCACACTGCAGGGCTACTTCCCCTTATTTTCCAAGAACAAGGCCTTGTGGTCTTCATTCCATCTGTCACATTACTGCGAGGATCATGCACAGACATCTCTCTGGAGATCTGCCCTATACCACCTCTCACCAACAGATTAATAAAGCTTTCCTCAGAATTACATCATCTCTTAAAGATGGAAAGCAATCACAAGGAGGGAGTTTCTGTTGGGAAGATTTTTGAAGGTTAGTTGATGAATTACCACTGC